>NC_136063.1:1834539050-1844539050 GCF_964261635.1 Lissotriton helveticus
TTTTTTATATTGCTTCTGGCAATGAAAGAAATTAAGAAGATGACGAATTTCACATACATTTCAATTAAGTGCCGATATCTTTGAAAAGAGACATGTGCATCTTGTTATTCCTTTGAGTTTTTAAACACAGTGATAAAATATGAGCTTGTAAATTGCGCAAAATTCTATGTGCAATTTATACCTTTCACACACTAGCTTGCAAGACAAGATACTTTAAAGTTCATTACAATGCCTTCTTTTGAGCAAGTGACATATTAAAGAATAAATAGTTTATCAATCGTATGCATAAGATTCCATGCTCCAGGACTTCCTTGGTATTGTCAGTACATTGTCTCAGCTTTCCAATGGCCCATTGTGAGGTTGGTATATGTGGGCGCAAAAGATGTCCCTATTACAGTCTCACGAATGTGTGTAGGTAGTATTTATTGTCAAACAAGAAGATGTCATGTGTTAAACAGAATTACAGTATCTTCAGAAGCATTTCCGTATGTTCAAGGAGACTGATGGGTCGTAATTTTCCTGCTGCGACGCGAGACGTCAGATATTGAGGTGCACAAGGAGGCACGAGAAGGTATTATCATATAATGTGTTGGAATGAAGGGGAGAAAGCTATAAACAATTTGGATTGAAAAGGATTCATATTTTTGATTGCTAGATATCTGGATAGGTCCTGAGGAAGGTGGCTTGCACATTGACTGTCCACCGAAACGCGCGTTGACCTAGTGCGGAGTCTCCTGGTTTACCTCAGACTCTTATGCTGGCAGGAGCATCGTCTTGCCAGAAACTACTCAACTGTGTACAGATATTGTATGAGTGCAGTGGTGGTGAGATTGTTTGAATTGGTGTGATTGATGTATGATTGTTTGTATTTATTCTCTTCCAGGGGCATTATGTAGATAAATCTTTTCTTAGGAAGTGTTTCTTAAAATTTTTGGGGGGGATTGTGAATAATCACGGTTGTAAAAGAAATGTACTTGTGAGAAAATATGATGACGAACAATTTATAAAAATGAAGTTCTTTGAAAGAGTCTGATAATGTTAAAAAAGGAGATACAAAAAAAATATGAAATATTTAAAAAAAGTAATGAGAAGAGTTGAGTTGTCTCTGTTGCGTTTTTAGTGTTTAATGTTTAATGAGATGCATATGAACTATGTCAAAAGATAAAAATATGAGTCTGTGAGGGAAATATATACTATTGTGGTTTTTTTCAAACCCCTCTTTTCCTTGACCCAGATTCACTGCAGAGGGGGTCCCCTAATTCTAGCTTTAGTGATCTTAAGAAATACCTACAAGTGTTCATTCCATATGAGTGTTCTATAAATGTATATAATGAAATTGCATCGATTGTTGACATGAGGTATTCTTTCTTCTAGGGCATCCCATTAATCCAACTAAGAAAATCCATAGAGTGCCTTGTATGCTGGTAGTGTAGGCACATACGGGGAGAGAAAGATATCTATAAACCTTGATGTATTCTCTAGCAGAGATCCTATAGCACTAACTACTGTTCTTCCAGGCAGATTACTGATATCTTTATACACTTTCAGCATAAAATATATGGTGGGTCTGATCTGGTCATCTTTTCTCAAATACTCATATTCCTTGTCATCCAGTAAGCATTTGCCATTTCATAATTTCTGATGATATACTTTGTCATATTCATTTGTTGGATCCATGCTTAACTGTTCATTGTTATCCTTGCCACCAATGTGTCTCTTTTCTTCCTTGATATTATGGACACGGTCCATGACCATGAAGTTTCCTCCTTTATCTGAGGGTTTTATTATTAGTTTGTAATTCTGCAATACTTTTCAGGCAATCCTGTCATTCTCATGTTGGGGTGATGTTCACAATATGTTCACGATTTGTAGGTTTCTGTTGCTGTTTAACAGAGGTTCTGTTAGGTTCTTCTATCATATTCTCTGGGAAGATGTCAATCTTGTTTCTAGAGGCCAGTTGGGGGCAGAATGTAGATTTTGATTTACATTTGCTTGGTACAGTGGCATCTGTGGGAATTACTGCTATTTCACAGAACTCCTTGTCTGAGAGGTTGTCCCTTACTGGCCCACAAGATATACCTGCTGATTCATCTTTCATGTCTGATAACATTCTCAGATGGCTCATACCTGCTGGTGTGATGGGAGAGACATTTGATTTTGGTGGCATTTTCTGCCTCGTATTTCTGGTTGAAAAATACTTTTTCAGTTTAAATTTTCTGCAGCATTTGTACAAGTCTATTCATGCATTAGGAACCTCAATCTGAGTCATGGGGCAAAATGTTAAGCCTTTGTTTAATAGGTCAAGATGTCTTTTTTCCAATTTTCTGGGGGATAAATTATCGACAAGGTTGTTATCCATTATTATTTTGTTCTTTCCTTTTCTGCCACTTCCGTTTGGACATCTTTGTTTTCTTGAGATTGAGACAACCTTGTTGTAATTTTTTCTGGCATCTCTTCTTGTCTGCATTTGATACAGTCTCATCTCCCAAGAGAATATATATTACCTACTGGCGGTCGCCAGTAGGTAGTTATAGTCAGGACCTATTATCCATAGGAAAACCTCAACATTCTATTGGCAATAACGTTGGCGTCGATTGATGAATCTTCTTAAAATTTTCCAAACTTTTGGCCAGCTCAGTTCCGCTCTTTACCTGAAAGTTTGGGGGTGATTGGTGAAAAGGGGGCTGAGAAAAAAGGGGGTCCCAAAACCTGTTTTCCCCATGCAACGGCTGAACGCAATTACACCAAATTTGGCAGAGAGGTAGTCCTCAGTTCCGACTTGTGCCTTTTGCTTACATGGTGTCAATCTGTTCAGTAGTTCCTGAGAAAATGATGGTTAAAGTCATTTATATATCTATGGGTGCGGTGGATCCGCATATCTATCAGTGTACCCAAATCGCAGCCTGCACGCACCCTGCCGTGCGCGATCTGCATGCTGATTGGCTGTCAACAGTCAAAATCAGAAAGTGTTGGTAGCCATCTTGTGCCTCGGTAGAACCGAGGCACAAAAAAACCCAAAACAAACGCCGCAAAACGCGAAAAGGGGGCAGGGTAGACACACCCTGACCCCATAGACCTGCTTAGGGCCCCCCAAAAATTTTTGGGGGGAAAAAATGACATGATTGTCCCTAGGACCGGCCCACTCCTTGCACCACTCTGCAAATGCGCTCCCCCGGGTTCGCTTGAAGAGGGGGAACGAACTCCCCTTGAATACTGGGGGTCCCTGGGGGCCAACTAGCCCACCAGGAGCCGCCAGTATGCGCCAGGGGGCTGAGTTGCAGAGAGGTGTTCTGAGGCCTAGCCCCTTTTTACACCTCTCTGCAACACAGCTCTGTGGCGCTTACTGGAGGTACCTGGAGGGCTAGTTGGCTGCCAGGGGACCTCAGGATTCAAGGGGACTTAGGGCCAGATGTAGGTAAATCTAAATTACCGACTCATAAATACCGAATTTTACCGATTCGGTATTTATGAATCGGTAAATTGGAAGGTGGCAGATGTAGGTAATTTCTAGTTTACAATTACAGAAATTGTAGGATTCGGTATTCGGTAAATACCGAATCGGTATTTTCCATTGATTCCTATGGGCTTTGAAGCCCACAGGAATCAATGGAAAATACCGATTCGGTATTTACCGAATCGGTAAATACCGAATCCTGGCAGGGGGAACTTTGACACCCTGTATCACCCCAAATGCAGGCTTGTGTGCCATGTGGCACACATACATGCCCTAAGGGCATGTCTGTGTGTCACATGGCATAGGTGTACATGCACAGATGTGCATGTACACTGGAATTCGGTATTTTACCACCCAATATGATTGGGTGGTAAATACTGACTCCTAAAGGGCCTGTGGCACTCTTTGAAGTGCCAGCTACATCTTGATTTACAGAATCGGTAAATTTACCGATTCGGTATTTTACCGATTCTGTATATGAGATGCCCCCTACATGCCAAATCCCAACTACCGGTCGGTAACGGCCGAAATCGGCTGTTACCGACCGGTAAATGGCGACCTACATCTGGCCCATATTCCCCCAACTTAAAACACGCCAAGGGATGTGTTTGCACAGTGGTGAAGGTAGGGGGCGGGGCCTGAGGTGATATGTGTGCAAACACGCCCTTTGGCGCATTTTAAGTTGGGGAATTAATTCCTCTTCAATCTGGAGGTCCCCTGGGGGCCAACTAGCCCACCAGGTACCTCCACCGTTGGATCCATTGCGTTTTGAAGCAATAATAAAAATCGAGGGAGGGCCATCATCTTAAATAACACTGCCCGACCCAAGAGGGAGAGCGGCAACGCCCTCCACTTCGTCGCATCTTTCCTGAGTCTGGCCAGCGGGGGGCCCAAATTATTATCGTATCTCAGCTTTGCATCCAATTTCACATAGATACCAAGGTATCGGAATCCACCTTGTTCAATTTGTAGTTGGCAAGAACTCGGGATGATCGGGGGATCTCCGTTGAGGACAAAAGCACTGACTTCGACCAATTAATGGCGAAGCCAGAGTACATCCCAAATATAGCCGGGACATCAAGAAAACAATTCAGAGAGTCCCTAGGAGTGGTGAGATAGTGCAAAATATCATCCGCGTAAAGTGAGATCTTATCTTCCCATTCTGACATCCAACGCAGCCCTCTAATCAATCGGTCCCAACGGACCAATGCCACCAATGGCTCAAGCACCAGGGCAAAAAGAAGTGGGGAAAGGGGACACCCCTGGCGCGTGCCTCTACTCAGAGAGAAGTCGGCGGACCTGCGGTTGTTCACCACAACCCTGGCAAGGGGGCCCGTGTACCAAAGACGGACCCAGTTTATAAACTCATGGCCAATGCCCATCTTCCCCAGGACTGCGAACAAGTAGGGCCACTCAATCGTGTCAAAGGCCATAGTCGCATCCAAGGACACCAACATTGCCGGCTCGTGTATCTTCAAGGCGCTGCTCAGTATCCCTTGCAGCCGTCGTAAATTAAGGGCCGTATTCCGACGTGGCATAAAGCCTGGTTGATCCGGGTGGACCAGGGTGATAACGACCTCGGCTAGTCTAGTCTCCAGAAACTTTGCTAGCACCTTAGGCTCAGCATTAAGCAGCGAAATAGGTCCGTAAGAGGAGCACAAAGTCTTGGGGTTTCCATCTTTATGAATGACGACAATATTCGCTACTCGCTGATCATATGGAAGCTGAGCCTTCTATTTACTCTCAACAAACATGGCGCGGAGAAACAGAGCCAGCCTAGTTGCATTTAGTTTATATAGCTCTATGGAGATTCCGTTTGGGCCCGAGGCCTTCCCGGAGTGAACACCCCCGATGGCCTGTGCTACTTCATCGTTCGTGAGAGGGGAGTCTAGGTATTTTCTGTCATCTTCTGATAGGGAAGGCATACGAATGTCCTGTATCACAGCTGCATTATCTGCCTCTGTATAGGTTTCTGCAGACGTATACACCGAACTGTAATACTCCGAGAACTCATCTGCTATCATTTGCGGGTCTGTCATCCTACCTGAATCACCCTTCTGCAACTCTGGCATCAACCTAGACGCCCACTCCCCCTTTTCTAGCAACGCAATCAATTTCCCAGCTTTGTCGCCGTGTTCATATATCCTGCTCAGGGTTTCCGCATGCTGTGCTTTGGCCCTGTCTCCGACTAGGCTCCTATACTTGTCCTGGAGGAGTCTCAAGCGGTGTGTCTCCTCGAGGGTCACATCCCGGGATACCGCCATCTCCATCTTAGTCAACTCTGCCTCCACCCAGTCATCTTCGGCTTGGCATTTCCTCCTTTTCCCTGAAACTAATGACAAAACGTCCCCTCATATAACAGTCTTGTACGCCTCCCACAGGGATTGTGCAGAATCAACCGTTCCCAAATTTTCCTGAAAGTACCTTTCTGTGCTCCTTCCTGGTGCCAGGGTCCCTTAAGTGCCATGCATTATTAGGGGCAATTCTGCCTGCATCGCTCTGTCCAACCTCCACCCTGAGCCAGGTCGGAGAATGATCAGAGATACCCCTACCCAAATGTCGCACCTCTCGGACCAGTGCTGCCTGTGCAGCCGGTATTAGCACATAGTCAATTCTGGATAGGGTGTGATGTGCAGCAGATGCGTGCGTGTAATGCACCCCGCTTGGGTTCCTCAATCTCCACCCATCTCTAAGCCCCGATGTTTCTAAGAAGTCGGGCAGCCATCTCTGGGACGGCACCAGGATTCCCGCTGGGTGCCTATCTACCTCACCATCTATCACAGCGTTGAAGTCCCCTCCCATCACCAATAACCCCACAGCAAAAGTCAGGAAAATCGCACACAAGTCTCGGAAGGTGTCGGTCTGCAGGCCTGGCGGAACATACACAGACATGAAGATAACAGTTCTCTCCTCCCACAGCCCCGAGACGCTAATATAACTGCCTCAGTTGTCGGACCAGGTAGCCTGGATCGTTAGTGGAAAGGAATTCTTCACCAGGATGCCCGTCCCCCTGGACCCCGAGGTGAATCCGGCATGCACCACCAGCTTGTATCCCCCCTTGTGTAAGGCCATGCAATGATTTCCAACCAGGTGTGTCTCCTGCAGCAACACCACATCCGGGGAATGCCTCCTAATCAACTGATTGACCATCCCCCTCTTAATTTTATCTCCAAGACCATTCACATTCCAACTGAGCACAGTTAACCCCAATCCCTGTCTATCAAGAGACATTGTAGTGGTAAATCATAGCTAAGTCACCTGATGCAATAATAAAAACTAAATGCAAATATAGCTGCGCACAATACAATCTCAATTTTGAAAAAAACAACAACTCTCATTCCCCCACCTACCTCCCTCCCTGCACCCCTGCATACAACTTACGCTCATCCCCAACTAGCAGTGTGCCTGTCGCCCCAACACTAATCTACAACTAACTAAAGGTAGAAAATGGAAGGAGGGCTCGAAAAACCCGCCCCCACCCCCCAGCCTCACGACTACTTCTTCAAACCATGCCGGCCCACAGCAATTTCTAATTTACTAAATTCAGTCAGGAGAACCGCTGTCAACCCGCCCGACCCCCAATCATACCATACAACAACTTAAGTCCTGCGGTCTTCATTGTGCGTAGCCTATTGCCAGTCCGATGCCACCTCAGGATTGTCAAAAAACCAGGCCTTCCCATTAAGTTCCACCTGGAGACGGGTCATGGAACATCATGGCGTATTTTAGTCCCTTGTCCCTCAATTTCTTCACCGACAAGAGGCCCTGACGCTGTTTCTGTACCATTTGAGTGAAGTCCGGGAAAAAGGAGAGGGTTGCGTTTTCGTTCCTCAGTTGGGACCCCGCTCGTGCCACCTGTAGAATCGCATCCCTGTCACGGAAATTCAGGACCCTCGCAATCATAGGGCGGGGAGGGGTCCCAGGCCGGGGCCTCCCCCCGGCACCCTATGTGCACGTTCTATCGTGAAGTAGTTACTTAGTCCTTTAGGCTTAAGGTGATTGAGAACAATATCTTCGACAAACAGGTCAGGTGTTTGGCCATCTGAGTTCTCGGGCACCCCAAGAATGTGAATGTGGTTCCGCCTGGCCCTGCCTTCAAAGACATCCAGCTTGCAATCAGTAAGAACTCTTGAGGCCTTGAGTTCCAGCACCTCTTGTTGCAGCAATGTCACGTCGTCGATTAAGCTGGCCGTCTTAATGTAATGTAAAATGTAATGTAATGTAATGTAAAAATTACTTATAAAGCGCGGCATTCACCGGACGGTTTCTTGGCGCTGGTCACTTTGTTTGGTGAGAGGCAGAGGGCGGGGAGAGGAAGGCTTATGTGTAGATGCTACGGAAGAGGTGAGTTTTTAGGAGAGACCTGAAGTGAAAGTAGGAGGGAGAGAGTCTCAGTTCCAACGGGAGGGAGTTCCAGAATGAGGGTGCCAAAAAAGAGAATCTGAGGCCTTCGTGTTTTTTGCGTCTAAAACGGGGAGTCTGTAGGACTTTTCAGCGTTTTCCCTTTCTCACTTGCCTTTGTGAGATCCGCCCGTATCAGCCCCACCTCGATTGTGACTGTGTCGAGTTTGTTATCCAGGGCTTCCATCTTTTGACCCAGGGACGCCTGAACCCCATTTATAGCTGCCATGAGGTCCATCAATGTTGGTTCGGTGGGAGTAAGTGTTGCGTCCCCCCCCCCCCGATTAAGTCTTCTTCAATCCAGTTTATTGGTTTGGACGCTTCTGGACCCTTCTGGACCCCTTGGAGGACCTAGGCTGTGATCTATCAGTGTCTGTCTTGGTGGCCATCTTGCCTCCATGATTGCCAATACCAAATACCGGGCAGGGAATCGTCCCTTTGGGCAAGAGTCACCGGGCATCCACACACCCCTATCACACACCCACGTCGGCCGCCTCAATCCCGCTCTCACAGGAGCTCCGCCAGCTCCCACCCGGTCAGCAGGCAGACGGGACGAACTTCTCAGCCGCCGATTGCTCACGCACACAGGGAGCAGGTCACCAGCCACCAGTGTCCACACTACTGCCCACAATACAGGTGGCCCGATTCACTCCTCCAGGCGCGAGACACCTCTGAACCAGATGAGAGCAATCCTCACCGTGACACAGGTCCCCCACTGCCACCAGACAAATCACCCAGGCTCAAGAGCTGGGACAGAAGATGAATGCGTCTTTCAAAAGTTTCACCCACGCTGAGGGTCATGGAGAGGTATTCATCAGAGTGCTCCCTGAAGTGTCCGTGAAGCACGCCACAGCGAGGCAAAGTGCACCAATTCACAGTGTTTCCTGCACCGTCTCCCACGCAACGTGGATCATGGGTACTCCCTCACGCACCACCTGCACCTGGTTATGGCTCCCTTGAATAAACGGCGGTGCAGGCCGGCACAGGGGTTCCACCGCGATCAGCCCCAATAATCTACTGAGCGCTGGGGCCTGCAGGCTGCTCATTCCTTCGATACCCCGCCACCTCAATGCGGCACAGCACTCTGAAGCTCCGTCAGGCGGCACTGCTCCTCAATCCACAGGGCCAGGCAGACGAGACACCCAGCGCCCGGACCCCTCCAGCCAAGCCCCGCATCTCTCTCACCGCGGGCCTCCTCCAGGCCCGCTGGAGCGCTGGGCTGACCACAGGGCCGGACCGGTGACTACCGGTCCGCGGCCCCTGATGTTTATTCACTCAGCAGCGGCCACCACTGCTAGGCGAGCCCCTGGCTCTGGCAGGCAAAAAGGCCGCAAATCACCGGGCACCGTAACTCTGCCTGAGAGTGATGGAGAAGGCCCGGAACAACCGCGAGGGGCGTCGCTTCTTCTCCGAGGCCGGGAGCGGGGCTCAGGCCCGAAAATTCTTGCAGGATATTATGGCTGGAGTGGGAGGTCAGTGGAGTCAAACTCCTACACGGCCATCTTGGTCGCCCACTAGGCTCCTCCCTCAAGAAATAGCTTTTTAGTCTTAGACAGGAGACAAACCTTAAGACAGCGAAACCTGAAAAAAAAAACAGAAAATGCAGGAACAAAAGAAGGCGAGCGAAAGGGAAACTAAGTAAAAGGAAAAAACAAGAAGCCTCAATGGCGCAAGATGCAGGGTAACAAAACACGGTAGTGAATCTGTCTAATACAGTCTTAAGCAAAGCAGAGACACAGTTGCTAGCATTGGGCTTATCATTCTGCCCTGAGATGAGTTTTGATTTCGCCAATACAAGAGTGGATGTATTCCAATTTATTAGAAAGGTAAAATTAAAAACCTTTTTAACTATCAAGCAAGGTAACACTCAATCCCACAATATGGACAATACTAACATGTTTAATGACAATCTTGTAGCATCTGATGCTTCCACACTTGCAACACTCTATGAATTAAGTAAAGAAAGCGATATGGACAGACAAATACAATCTGAATCGGAGGTGGATTCCACACATGAGCAACTAGAGTCGCTTAATTTGATCAAATCAAGTGCAGGAAAAAATCCATTTAGACCAAAATCAAGTTTCATGCCCATGATGCCCAAAGATGTTGTGGACATTTCTCATGACAGAGTTATGGATGATCTCAAAAATCTAAATTATCAAAGGAAACAAAATAAAGGAAACATTTAATATCATGTGGTCAATACAACCAACTAATGCAAAAGCTAAAAAAGAATATTGAGTTGGTAATAAACAAATCTGATAAGGGCGGCAACGTCATAATCTGGCCGAAAAAGGGGTATATTCAAGAGGCACTTTACCAACTCAATAATGCTGATTGCTATGAAAAAACAGAAATTAAAAAATACAACAAAGCAAAGGAAGGCCTCAAAAAAGACCGTTTGCAATGGAAAAAAAAGGGTTTAATTTCAAAAGATGAATTTACATTTATGCATAATGAGTGCCCAGTACTTCCAACCATGTATTTAATTCCGAAAATACACAAAAAACGTGTACCTGTTCCAGGACGGCTAATTATTTCCGCAATCAAAGGCATTAGTGAAAATATTGCACAATATATTGATTATTTCCTCCAAAATCATGTTAGAAATCTGCCTACATACATCAAGGACACAGATGATTTTTTTATCCAAACTCGAAAAAATCACATGGACAGAGGGGATGTTGCTGATAACTTTGGACATAGAGTGCCTATATACAAGTATTGATCATGACGTGGGACTAGCAGCAATTCAATATAATCTGAACACCAAACCTTTAATGAGTTATAATCATAATGCTTTGTTGGTTGATTTGATCAGATGGTGTTTATTTAATAACTTCTTTATGTTTGGCAGAGAACTGTACACAAAAACGCGGTGTGGACATGGCGATAATTCATATTCAGTAGCGCGTCATTTTGGGCAACATCATAGCAAAAATGTGGAAGGTTTATCGTACTTTGTTATTGATCTAATCCCCTTTAATATACGAGAAGGAAATCGAGAGAGAAAATCAAGAAGACTAGAGTCATGCTACATATTAGAGCCCGAAGAAGACTTCCATACACATTTATAATATTGATACACCACCAATGTGTCTTCCTTGAAATCTCTCTGTTTTTACCTGATTTTATTTTTTTATGGGCTAATTTTGTGATTTAGGTGCACTTTATTAGAAGACAATTTGAAATTATGAGATTTGATGCACTATTCTGCTTTAAAAGCCCACTTGGGCGGAACCACAAAAGCTCTCTTGATAAACCCACATGGGTATAATTGTTGAGTAAAAGTGAAACAAGAATTGTTTATAACTTTATCACAACCAGAGTTAGGATTTGATTTTGGTATTTAATCTTAAAAATATTATATAATTGGAATGAATTGGTTGAAATTCTATTGTTTGAAGAGCGTTTTGTAATTGTCGTATTCATTATACCAAAGAGTAATTTTGTATATCAGCAGAACAGGCAAGTCCGTATTAAGGCTGTGTCGAGGTGCGAACGGATTGACAAACTACTAGTCTGTCTTCGCATACACTTAATTAGTAGTTCTCACGTGATTTTTCACAACACAAGGGTTTAAAAAGCAGTTGAAAACATTATTAAATTGTTGGTGAGCAAGCCTGCTGGGCAAGCGAATCGCGTCCTATATCAGCTGACAAATAAAGAATACTGGCTTGAGACACGGCTTTGTCATCCTTTCTTGTGCGAGAGGATCTGTTGATATATATAAATATATATGTATTTTTTTATATATATGTGTGTGTTTATTTCTATATGTATGTTAGGGCAAGGGCGTTTTTAGGATTTAGGGTGGGGGAAGGTTTTTGAGGAGCAAGGATTTTTTTTAGGACTTAAGGTGGGTATGGTTTTTTGTATAGAAAGTGTATTTTTAGGGTTTAGGGTGGGTATGTTTTTTTTGAGTGGCAAGGCTATTTTTAGGGTTTAGGGTGGATATGGGATATGGAGTTGTGGGCTGATAAGGTAAGATATAAATATATGTATTATATATGCACACACACCTAGGTGTATGCATGTGTGTGTGCAAATATATATATACAGAGAAAATCAGAATCCCCAAATTTATCACATGTTCAACACCTTTTGTTGTCTATTGCCTGCAATGTCCCTGCGGACATCGCTATGTAGGGAGTACTACCAAGGCAGTCAAGCTGAGGATACTAGAACATCAACGTGCCATCGTGAATAAAGATGACAGTTATCCGATGGCACGTCACTTCGCAATACATCATGGGAGTGACAGAAACCTTTTGAATTTTTTCAGTTTAGACTGCATCACACAAGATCTGAGAGGAGGGAATTACAAATGTCAGTTGAGACGTTTGGAGTCTAGATACATCATAGAGCTCCAAACAAAGTCCCCAGGAGGTATGAATTCAGGTGAGGAATTGCTGTCACATCTGTAGAACCTGAGGGCAATGGCCCTAACTGACTGAACTATTTAGCTGTGTACAAACCTGTGTTCATCAAGTCTGTATGGTAATGTATATATGTATATAGGGTCGAGGTTGGAAGAGTGTCGTCCTAGAATTTGTAAATAGACGAACGGAAATGAATTTAATTTACAATTATTGTTTAATTGTTTAATTCCACAAGAATTACCTATCAGAGGTGTTCATAAGTTCGCAACATGAGGACAAGAGACATTCAGTTCTTCCACCAACCGATGAAATTATTTAGTGTGGACGTAAATGTTATGATCACTGTTCAATGAATTCATTACTTGAACTATTATGAATGCCCATACAGGGCGAAATGAACTAACCAATGATTTAATTGAGATAACAACGTTCCACAGTACGATTTGTTTTGTATTTAACTGCTTTAAGATGGCGCTCATGATTTTGGACGTGTAGTCCTATTTTTATGTTTTCTTATTTTCGCCATTATTTATGTTCACCTCACGGACGCCAGTGTGAAATTGACGAAGGCACAAGCCGACACGCGTTTTTCTTTATCGTGCAAATAAACCTACAAGTTTAAACTCACTGGGAGTGCTGGATTTTCTGACCTTGTCAGGGGAGCTGCAATATATATATATATATATATATATATATATATATATATATATATATATATATATATATATATAGGGTTTATACTTACCTGTAAAATATTTACATTTTTATTGTAAAGGCATGCGTGGTAATGGCATATGAATGGTAAACATTTTCACGGTAAAGACCTGCGTGGAAAAGTTGCATGTGTTGTAATGGGCACATTGTAAAGGCATGTGTGGCAATAGCATGCGTAATTCCATTATATTGCTGCTTATAAGGTCCTGGACCCTTGGCTGGTCTTAGAGTTTACCTCTCTGAGCCTAAAACACATAAAACTAGACACACAGAAGCTTTTCAGGACATTTCCTCCATAGACCCAGTGGATACAGGGCCTGACGCTGAAGTCCCAGCCGCCAACGTCGAATCAGCAGTTGTATTTAACTCACTGGTTTCCACCACTGAAAGAATTTCGAAATCTACAAAAGTTTTTAAGTCTGAACATAGAGGAACTTCACCGAGACCAGCATTAAACAACATCTGACCACCAACGAGACCTTCCTGGGTGTGAATTCCAGACATTGACTACTTGGAGCTTCCAGCTGTTGACGATGACAGAACCAAGTTTCCTGCACATCACCAGGCTGCGGTCATTGAGCCCTTCTTTGCACCCAACCTGCAGCCTGACCCGTTGCCAAGGAAGTATCTACAGAAAATCTTCTAAATCAGAATGTAAACTTTCCACTGGGGTAAACTTGGACCCTGTGCATGACCATCAGCAGCTTGTCGTTGGCCTTACCTTTTGACTTGGGTCCAGTCTAAAGTGCTCAGATAACTGCTATTGGTGGTTTGCACTTTTTAGAAGCTATTTAGGCTTACAATTCAAAAAATCATATCTCTATTTCTCTACATCCAAAGTTTGTTTTGGTGTCTATGTGTTCATTACATTTTACTCTATTTTTATATATTTGAGTGGGGGTTTTACTTGTTATTGTGTTGTTTGTTCTATTTTTTAAAACAGTTTTGGTACTAACACATGCTTTTTTCATGCATACTATGTCAAACTTAGCTGCTCTGTGCTACAGCTACTAAAGGTTGAGCTCAGGTTTAAATTATTGAGACGTAACTGGACTTGGTAGGGAATTGTGACATTATTACTTGGTGAGGACTCACATTCCCTTCAACTATTAATCCCCTTTCTCACAATATAAATATCAACGTTTCTAAGAAGAAAACCCACACATGTACACAGCATCTCTCAACAGTTCTCTCTAGATAGCTACCATACACAAAGGAACATATTCTACCTGTCTTAAAGAAAGACATAGTAAAGGATTTAGTTGTTCTAGGTTCTGGGATCAGTGACACAAATATGCCCCTTGAAGACAAACCCTCTAAGCATAAGCAGTGTAGTGTGGGTGTTAAGAACACTGAGGAAACATTTTGGAGACAAATATATCAGAAATATATGCTGGTCATACCCTCTGGACCAGAGAGTAATGTCTGTACTGTCAGAGGAGACTGAAAAGGAAAATGGTCAAGAAATATGTGCATATGTTTACGATCTGCAACTGCAAGTAATACGCAGGGACTGACGGCTCAGTAGACCAATGGATCCACTGCAGGTGCCCGCACTGGTCACATTGTCAAAAGGTCGAATCTAAGTGGGTCTGTGCAGCCTTTCATCTTGTAGAAAATTAGTTCCAGTGAGTTGAACAGCAATAAACATCTGGTATTCAGCGCCAGAATTCCAAGAGTCAATGTCTACTTTATAAACAGCCATTTTATATTACCACATAGTTAGGGCAATTCCTTCTCTTGACTCCCAAAACTTGACTCTATAAATTCTGTCTGATAGGAATAAAAAGCCAAGAAAATAGGCAGATTCATCTAATTAGAAACATCTCAGTGAGACCAGTAGACAATTATTTTTCTTTGGTCTCACTACAGACAGCTCCAGCTGCCTGTTGGAAGACAACATTATATGCCTTACTCTATAGAGTCAACCCTTGTTCATGATTGGATGGCTTTTGTGTCAGTCTCAGTAGTCTTGCTCAAGTTTGTTGTTTTCCTCCCTTTCTGTGTTTGACCTGCCAACAGGAGCATTTAGTTGGGCACCCGATAGATTAGTTGTTCTTCCTCATCTGAAGACAGCATTGAAAATACAGCAATGTTTAAACACCAGTTTGCTGCCTGTCAGTCCCCTCAGTGACCAGAAACGCTGCAACAGAAATATGGAAGATACAATAACAATCTTGACAGACCTCCATACACAAGTGTTGGGAATGCCGATCGGTCTAGCTTGTATGGAAAGGTAAGCAAGACCGACTGGCATTGCCAGTGCTTGTTTCTGAAGGGAAACAGCCTTTACCATGATGGTCAAACCACGTGCTGCAGTTACAACATGGCTGTTACAACAAATGTGTCTTTATCATGCATTCCGTTGCCACGCATGTTGTTAGAACGACATGCCTTATGGAAAGCGGCTTTACTTTAAAGTACAACGCTTTCCCACCAGTTGGGCAGACATGAGTTGGAATAGTAAATTATACTGTTCCAAAGTTCAGTGATTTCCCTGAGGCACATCGTTGTAACGATATGCATGGTAAAGGAATGTATAGTAAAAATGCACTTGTTGTAAAGACTGCAGAGTAACAGCATGTGTGGTAAAGGCATGCGTTTTTCGGACATACAACTGTTACTGCTAGTTCTTCACACTTGTACTTACTTCTGTTTAATCATGCTCTAATTGTCCTTCAGTAATTGACAGTAACCCAGATCTGGGATGTAGCCTGTGAGAAGGCTGGCATAACTCCTAAAAAGGTTCTCCTGAGGCGGAGAGGACATAAGACATGGAAACAGATATTTGATACTGACACATTTAGTGCATTTTATATTTTGACACATTGATTAAACATAAAAAGGAAAGGGAGAGACAAAACAACAGAGGTCATACACATGACAATGCTGAAGGCCTAGTAAAACCTCATTGTTGTCTTCATATATTGATTAGAATGTTTAATGGAAAGTATTTAACCAGAATGGAACAGGGTATTTATTTGTTGAATTTAATAAATGCTACTGCAAGAGGTGGCGGATTAGTACCAGAAAACTAAATGTGACTATCAGAAAACATTCATGACCATTGGTCCTGTTAGAAAGAAGGTGTTGGCAGTGTTTCATAACCATAATTCAAGAAGAATAACGATGATGACGTCAAGAGTACATGACTTCCACAGGGTGCATTGTAACTCCCACAATCCCTTTTTTAGTGACTGGGTCAGCTGATTATTCTTGTATAAAGTATGAGACTGACCTGAGCCTGAAACAATAATTTAAGATTATCTATACTCAAGATAAAGCTGAACCAAAATAGATCATATTATCGCAAGCAATGGCGAAGTATGGTGACAAAGGGAGAGAAGCAGTCGTTGGATCCTTAGACTGCCAAATGTATTGTAAGGAGTTGTTTATTTTAATCTTTACTTGAAGCTTGAAAATCAACAGACTGACAATAGCTTCGCCTAACAATTCTCCATTTTATGCCAGAGACCTTCCTTAGGTGATTTGTGGCGCTATCAAAAAACCTCAAATAAGTTCATGTCCAAACTGCTGTAGCTGAGCATGGGTATGAACTGAGATGCACTGAAAGAGGTTTTCAGAAATATATTGACTAGGAAAAAATATGCTGCATGCTGAAGAAAAGAGCAAGTGGATCCCGATGGTTGAGTGAGGCAAATATAGTATGCTTGCAGCTACCTGGAATTAACCTTCATTTTGATAGCAGTTATTAAACATTTATTTGAAACATGTGGCCACGCAGTAGCATCTGGAAAACAGGCTGATCACGTCAAGCTCAACAGTCAGGGAGATGAAGCACATCTCTATGTTAACTATTATTTACACTCTCACAGCAGACTAACAAAATGGATCGGAGGATCCCATGAGAGGGTACTCACCTCGACTACCTCTCTTGTACATGTTAGGCTCTTTGGAATCTCCCATCCAGCTGTAGTCTGTTGGCATGGAAACAGGTCTCAAGTCACCTGGAAACAGCCCAAGAGCCAATTAAAGTGTACACTGGCACATGGTTATTGCTTTGAAGACAATATGTTGTGTGCATAAGCCAGATAAGGAGTTTAATATCTCCAGTGCTGGTGCTCATATTAGCAGCTGTGCATAATTAAATGAATCCCTCATAAAATATGACAACTTCAAAATGGTGACTCTGCTGATGTGGTTAGATGAAGGCACTTACACAATACATAAGAAATTAAACGACAGTGCCATTAACCAGTACTGATAAGTCAGTGCACGCCATCCACACAACACAAAACACTGGACACCAAAACAAATGATCATGCATGTTAATGGCAGTTGCACCATAAAGTCCTTAGAGTTGTCTCTCAAAGCAGAGGCAATTTAGCACTACAAATTAGCACAGATGACAAGTTGCCATCTGCCACAAATTCAAGATAAATGTATTGGCGTTACTGCATCAGTATATACATGTAAAAGAGCTATCACAAAGAAATACAATTCACAATTGATTAGTGACGGTATGGCACGCAAACTGATGAAACCAAAAGAAAAAGGCAAAAATAACTTTGGCATTTCTTCTTAGAGCAGAATTGAAGGAGGACGTGGGACAATTGATCACATACAATTGTACACACAATATACTAATGGAAATGCTATTGGTGTGGTTGTTGCTACCTTGAGTGATTTGGAGGGCTGTTCAGTCCCCATTACCACATCCCAAAACTTGGACTTTGAACCTTTGATATAGTACAAGAACAAAGGGTAGTATGCACACGTAATATTCACGTAACAATCACATAAGATTTAGCAGCATTGGCATCTTTACATATAGGCCCCTAACAACTATGGGAGCAACGGATTATAAAAAAAAGTTTTACATTATAATTTAGGGATCGATCGGCAATGACCAGCTTTTGTCGTTCCTCAGTGTGCCTCACCTTAATTATTAATAGGCGAACACCAATATTCACTTAGAGGGATATCATATTTGTTGTTGTCCTGAAGAAGGTGGTTCTACTCTGTCAATCCACCGAAACGCGTCAACGCCCCCCCCCCCCCCCATTTTCTTTTTAGATTTGAGGGACAATGAATTTTAAGTGGAATAACGCCTAGAAATTGCCCTGCTGATTCTTTCAAATTAACAAACTTTCAATGACAAATGTGTATGTCTTGATTGTTGTGTCTCTCGATATAGCATATTTGTGATATTTGTGCACTATTTTTTATCAAAACCCCAGACTGTTTTTTAATATATTAATTTTATATAATTGTAAAATTAGTTTTTATGAAATGTTTCATTAAACGGATTTCTTATATTTGCCTTCTGGGTCCTTTTATGACTGGCATTGAGGAGTGTTTGATCGTGAAAGAAGTGGAGTGTGGTATACCTGAATGTGTGGATTCCTCCAAGAGATGTATTTTGTTGATATATACTGAATTGACATTAGACGACTGTGGGACTGGTCTCTTTCATCAGGTATCTTGTTGCCTTTCTGGCACCAGAGCAGCCTGAGTACACAGCTGTGGCAGTTTTTCCAGGCCTTGGGCACAATGTTATCCATACAGAAGATAGCATAATTTTCATTTTTTGCATAGGGCACAGATCAGTCATGTGCTTTTCAGTATGACAGTGATAACACCACCCTTACACAAGATGTCCAACATGTGCACAGTTAGAGCTGTGCTTAGCTTCCTCAAGTGAAACTACATTCTGGTACTTGTTAGTGCGTAGATGAGAGACCTGAAGTCTAATTAACCATCACTCTACAGAAAATCCAGTAGAAGTTTTACTTTGGGGGGCACTTCTCTAAACTATTGTTAACTGAACCAAACAACCTTTGCAAAATGCAAGAGGATCTCTTCCTTTTCTACCTTTCTGTTTCTTCCAAGTCATTCAACTTCATAAGTATAAAAAGAGCACCAGCCTGACATTCAGTGCATGATATCTCTGCTGGAATCCCGTTCATTTTGTTGCTTGCTCTGGGGTCTGGATGTCATCAATTGGTGCTCTACATTACAGTTATCCTGAAACGTGTCTCAATTTCCTACCAGACCTTCTTGACACCGTATTTCCAGTTCATAGGTATTTTCTTAGTTTTTAAATATTTCCTCTGAAGAAACAGGATCATGTTCTAGTTTCTCTTCTTTCCTCTCACCTTCACATTTTTGTGCTGAATTCAGGACTGACAGAGGGAAGCAGCATGCCATATTTTAGTTATAGCACACGGATTGAACAGTACATGCAGGGGCAAATTACCTAGGTTTTGCATCACCCTGAAGCCACGCAAGGGGCTCAAGGGTTACTCAAAACTTAAGAAGGATTTATCAAGCCACGCAAGGCCACCTTGTGTTGCTTGATAAATCCAGAGTAACGCAATGCAATCCAAAGCAATGCTTTGCTTTACTCTGCCCTGGAAAGCTGTTCCATCTGTGGAACGTAGGTGTTCCCATGCAAACACCCATTGATTCTGAAGCATTTTCAGTTTACCAATACTGGTAGACCTGGGAATGCGCCAGAATGCTACACCTTACCAAGAGGCATAATGAGGAGCATTATCTTTGTTTCTCCTCGTTACTTATTTCTGTGTGCTGCAGACGGAAAATGCCTCAAAAGATTGCTTTTGTGCAGGAAGGTGTCCCTGCTTGCACAAAAAAATTCTGCTTACAACACAGGTACCCATGTACCATGGTGCAAGGGTGCCTGCATTAGTGCTAGGGAGCTCATTGCTGGGAAATGACAGGAATGCATCAGGTATTTTTAAGTACGGCTCATTCCTGCCCTTTCCCTATTACGCAACACAGTGCGGCTAGGTGATGTGCTGTGTTGCGCTGCGTGATATCTTAGTAAACATACCCCATCATTTTTGTGAAAGTAGCTTGTCTTTTCTTTTAAAGCCAGATTATTAAGACAATCTAATCGACTGGAGGCAATTTTAGGACTAGGAAATCCATATGTAAGCTATAGTATCAGGATTTCCAAATAATACAATTACATAGAATGGAACTCAATAGAACTCATTTACATAGTCATTCGTAGTCTTGAAACTCTGGCATTGGCCTGTCCCTTCTTACCCAAAACAAAGTCAGCCATTTACTTCTGAAAAACGTATAGGAAGTGTGCCCTATCCTCGTTACATGCATTGTCATGATTACAAAAAGCATTTAAGCATTCCATTTTACTCTTCTATAATCTGGAGCTGATTATGACTAACAGTTCTTTCTTAGTAACATGAACCATGTAATAACATTCTAAAAAGAATGGTGGATTTATCAAATTATTTTACTTTGATTTGTCTTGTGCAATTCATTTCCAAAATAAAAGAGTTTGGGTAGTCACCAGCTAACTGCTGTACCTGAAGCAGTCCTTCTCACACAGTGAAACTCGTTATGTACCTTTCACTCAGCAACTCAGTATTATTCCACAAAGAAACAAGTCCCAGTTTTTAGAGAAATACCCATTTACACCAAAATTTGTGAAGGGGATAAGTCAGTTATTTTGTATAGATAGACAAAGTGTAGTTCGCTAATTCTTGTCACCTTCAAAAACGATTTAGAGGCCACATATATGTAAGGAACATTGATTACTTGGTTTATTTTATGTTGAACTTAGAATTGCTCTCTAGAAGGCTTGCTGATCGCTGAATGATTATGCTTGTCTGAATGTTGTTTTTGGACTTTAAAAAGAACGCAAACCTAGCATGAGAGAAATTGAGAGCTATACAGCGATGAGGTAAGACACTACAATATTTTGTGCAGTCTCACCACCGACAGATTTGAGATCAAATAGATTTGAGGTGTGACTTCCAGTGCGCACTTTGCAAAATCTAGACCGGTGCTTGGAGGTAAGAGGCTCTGCCCAAGTTATGTGTGAGCACATGTGCAAGCTGAGTGAGTAAGACTATAGTTTGCAAGGTAGCACTATTGCAGATTAAATTTGGTGTGGCCTCCTTTGAACTTATGATCCACTTGTGAAATGAAGAAGAAATGTCTGCATTTTTGTCTGATGTGTAAATCTTTAATGTTTAAAATTGTGTGAACTTAAGATATAGCATGCCTCAATGCCACAAGGTAGAAAGGTAATTCACATGTCCTTTCCTATTAATTAGTGGGTTGCTAACCCATATCCAGAGTCATTTTACTGTATATGAGTATGTTCATGTATTTATGTAACTGGGCATATTTAAGCAAGCCTTAGTGGGATTTATACTTCAGACAGTCCTACTAAAAAACATTTTTTCTCTGCTACCTAGCTGGCACATCAAATCACCTTGAATCAATAGGATCATCCTGGAGAACTTAGGGGCATATTACCAAGCAATAGCGATAATTATCGCTATTGCTTGGTTAGAGACAAAATTTTACCGCTGAGCTGCGGCGATTTTTATCGCAGATAAACCTCGGTATTACCAAGGTTTATCGCAAATGCGATACAAAATGGCCGCAATGCATGAATATCGCTGAAAAGTCAGCGATATTCATGCATTACCGAGCTAATGCTCTTAGCCATGTTATCCACCTCCCATTGGATAACATGGCTAAGAACTGCTCAGGGCAGGTGTTAGCTTTTGGAGATATTCGCGCTTAGCGCGAATATCTCCAAAAGTTGGTAATAGGAGATAGCGATGTTAGCGACTGTTTCCAGTCGCTAACATCTTGGCACGCCCACTTTGCATGTCATTAGTGATAAATATCACTGACATGCAAAGCGGGGCCCAAGATGGTCGCTATCTCCTACTAGCTGTCGCTAACTGGTGTTAACGACAGCTAGGTAATAGGGAGATAATTTTATCTCCGCTTTCTTGGCTTTTAAAGCCAAAAAAGCGGAGATAAACCCCCTTGATAATATGCCCCTTAGATTGCTCCTGGCAGAGGGAAGGGGTGAGATGAAATTAGAAGCACATTCATGTCAAGTAACTGCAGGATGTTTGCACGTGGAAGAAAGGGAGGAGAGCTTTGCCTTTGACTGCAGTCAGTTTTCTATGAAGTGTTAAGGGGATGAAACCATAGGTAAGTGCATCTAACCTTGCTCAGAGGAGACGTGCTGCCATTTTGCTTGCAGCCACCATCTTACTTTCTTTTCAGTGAAAGAGGTTAGGTAGCCTGTGGGTTCAGTCCTGGAAGCGACAGTTAGAGGGGGAGACGATAATGAGATATCATTAGATTGGGTACGTGACTCCCAGGTTCAAGAGCTCTCCAGCTCGATAATTTGGGTATGTGACTCCCAGGTTCAAAAACTCTTCAGCTCAATTAGTAATCGCATGCACAGGGAATCAGAGCTGAGAAGAAAGGAATCAGAGTAGGGGGTCAAACCAGCAATGCTGAAAAACTCCTCAGTGGAGTGTAGGAGACTCATTCCTGACTTTTATTTCTGGGACCTTTGTGGAGTCTGTCTTCAGAACTCGTGGCACTGTGTCCCTGAATCCGTTTCCAGGCCCAAAGAGGGTGGACTTGTGATGGACCCTTGAGGAAGGAGGTCCCTTTTAACATTTTTGACTAGTCCTATTTATGGGTTCCTCAGGTGAGAGTACAGGCTCCTGTCGTAGACAAAGGCACTCATCAGTTGGCTGAAAGCATAGGTGCTTAAGGGATTCAGGTAAGAGTTATCTCCTGAGGATTACAGGGTGCTGCTGCCGGGAAGACCCCCAGGTCAGCAGGGTTCTCAACCTTGACAGGAACACAGGGCCATTTAGGTATGAGCTGCTGAGAAGGAGTAAGCAGCAATGCTAGAGGTTGTACAAAAAAGGTCCCAGCAAACATCAGTTAAAATTTAGAGGTCAGAAGGTCCAAGTAACTTTGTCCTTGTGGCTGGAATGCCCCACAAAGAGCCCAAATGCATCGGGCTCGAGAAAAGCCGAAAGAAGGAATCGTGTGGTAGTTTAGAAACTGCATTGAATGCCCTGAAGTTTGAGGGCACCTGCCACAGTGAGAAAATCAATAGCAGATTGCTGAATTCTCCCTGGGAAGCCAATGCCATTGGTCTTCCCAGGGTATATGGAGTGAGTGTTCCCAAGTTGACAAAATAGGAGCCCAGTAATTTCTGATTGTCCTGGGGCCTTCAGACTGTGACTACAGCACATACATTTTGCTCAGAATGTCTCTGAGTTAGTGAATGAGCTACATACAGCAGAGCTTGAAACAATCAGTCGTGCTGTCTGTAGCTCTTTCACTAGCTAGAGAAATATTAATTAAAATGCATCGGCTTTAGATAGGGTAATCAATAAATAAATGGTGCCCAAATGAGTACAAACATTTATAATAGGATCTCTGATAGTCACTAGCAAGGGGTGTGAAGAACAAGACAGAATAAAACAGCCAGAATATTGGAGAGTTTGAAAAGAGGGCAACTGAGTACAAATACAATTTGGAAACAGAATAGAGAGAGACAATTATGTTTGTGGGATTGAAGTTTGCCTTCTAAACATAAACATTATGAATACTTGAAAAGTGTAGTTTGAGCATTCATGAGTGTTAGAAATTGGGTTACCGGTTTGATTGTGGTGTGAGCCCTGGTCAAGCAGAAACCACAATCCTAGTCAGGGTAAGGCACAAGGAAATCCAAAATTAATCTGTGTTCAAGCCCCTGTTAACTTGGCACAGAGCAGTCAGGCTTAATTTAGAGGCAGCAAGTAAAGTATTTGTGCAACACTTCAAACAGTAAAACAGTTAAAATACCACACAAAAAGTATCCCGCATCAGGTTAAAACATATAGCTTTATTTAATAAAGAAATCAAGACCAAAATGACAAAATTCCAATCAGTAGTATTGGAGTTATGAATGTTTAAAGAATAAACAACAACATAGCACCTAAAAGAATAAAGCGCCAACTGCAGCCATCTGGTCGTGCTGGACTGGGTCAAGTCAGGCCTACTGCGATGGAACACGGGTCGGATACAGTCCAAGATTAGCCCCGGTGAAGTTTTACCTTCTCATGTTTTGTGCCAAGAACCCCATTCCTGTTGGAGAAGGTCACGAGGAGCAAGGAGAGTGTTGTGGGTGGCAGCCGACGAGGTCCAAAGAAACAGGCTGCGTGTAGCTTCGAGTTGACGGTTTACTACGGGCTGTTGGTGCTGCTGTGCAAAGAGGCAGACTGGCGGCGACTCCCGCTGAACTTCAGTGAGAGCGATGTGGTTCCAGTGCAAACGGGCGCAGTTTGAGTGTGAACGGACCCGTTCGCGATTGTGAAGAGTCCAAAAGCTTGATTTCTAGAGAGCTCATGAGCCACACCAAGGGTCTAGGACCTGAGAGGCAGCACTTGGGGTCAGGAACTAGCTAAAGACGGGTCCATGAGCTGGTGAGGAATCTTTTATGTCCCTGAGGCATAGGTGAGGAGGCCAACAGACTAGCTCTGTGAGTCACTCTGGGGTACTGGGTTCAAGTTGAAGTTGCAAGTCAACTTCTTCTTCCCCAGGAAAGAGGGCAGCAGGTCAGCAGGGCAGCAATTCCTTCAGAGCAGCAGTCAAGCAGAGTGGCAGTCCTTGTAGCAGCATAACAGTCCTTCTTCATGGCAGAGTATTCACAGGCCCAGAACTGTGCTCAAAAGTTAGTGACTGAGGTCCTTCTTTTATTCACAGTGCCTTTGAAGTGGGGAGTAGCTTCTAGAGGCATGTCTTTGAAGAGCACAGATGCCCTGCCTTCCCTGCCCTGGCTCCAGACTAATTAGAGGGAGTGTGCAGACCTTTGCATGGAGACAGAGCACAGCCTATTTAAGTGTAAGTGGGGCTGTACCCAGCTCCTCCCTCCCATCCTGCCAATGATGGCCCATCCAGTCACACCTAAGCTCCCATTGTGTGTGGCTGTCTAGGAGGAATACACAAAGCCCAACTGTCACCCACACCCAGTCATGTGACCCAGAGAAAGGCTGTAGGCACCACCTGTCTAAGGTAGGAATATGCCAACATTCTAAATGTGGCATTTTCTGAATTGCAATTTAAAATCCGGTTTACCAAAAGTTCAGATTTTAAGTTAGGATTCCAGAGACACCAAACATGTTCTGGTTATCTATCCCCATTTAGAAATTACACTTATAAAATATAATAAGGTACCTCCAATGTTATAAGATGAGAGAGATAAGCATTGCAGTAGTGAAAAACAAATTTGAGAGATGTTTCACTAACAAGACATTTAAAACTTAAAAGTACATGTCCAACTTTTTAAATAATTGCACCCTGCTCAATGGGCTGTCCAGGGGTGACTTATATGTTTCAAACAGGAAGGTTAGGGTGAAAGGTTTATTTTGCCAGGTCAAAGTGGCAGTTTAAACTGCATGCACAGGCTCAGCAAAGGCAGGCCTGAGACATCTTTAAAGTGCTACAAAAGTAGGTGCACAACTAGTGATGCAAGTCCACTAGTAGCATTTAACTACCAGGCCCTGGACACATGTTGTGCCACTTTACTAGAGACATACAAGTAAATTAAATATGCCAATTTGGCATAAGCTAATGTTACCATCTTATAGCAAAAGACAACAAGCACTTTAGCACTGGTTAGTAGAGTCCTGAGGCCGGCAAAACCAAAGTCATCAAAAAAAGGAGCTCTGAAGGCAAAACGTTAGGGAAACCATGCCAAGGATGCCAGGTCCAACAATTAGCATTTCTGAAGAATTCCAGTGTAGAAACAGTGTGTCTAAGGACCAATGGAGCTGATTAACATATGTATTGTCCTATGTATTTAAAGTAGGGGCGTGCGAAACATGCATCATTTGCTGCAACTGCACAACATTACTGCAGAATTCTTTGAAATTACACATAAATATGTGCCATGGATCTAATGCTCAAAAAATTCCCAGAACAGTCAGTTCCGGTAAAAATTAAACTAGAAAAGGCCATTTTTATTAGCTGATCTCCAGTTGCATGCATTCAAAACTCTGCAGTTCACATTCACATTTTTAGTTTGGCGCAAACAAAATTACCCAAATTGTCTCTCTGAAATGCTAGTTCTAAAGATTAGCTGAATGGTATACCTCACATTAAAATTTCCCCCCGAAATTATGCAATGTGGCATAATGGCGTAGTATTGGAAATATCATGTAAATTCCATTATGCAAAATGACTATAATTACCCCAGTTACACCCAGGCCTAATTTAAAGCAGGAACTGTAATGTACCTAAAAGTGCAAGAAAAGACAAGTCTCAAGAGACAATTGATTAGGAATCAGCATGGTACAAGAGTCATATAAATGGGGATAAACTGGAGAATCAGTGGTTCAGGTCAGAATAGAGTCAAGAACAGAAGAGAATGCATTTTTTCAGTTCCAATACAAAGATACATCTAAATGTACAGTACAGACAATCATACATACCTACTGTTAGACCTGGCGTCCTTGATGTGGTTTCCACTGACTTTTTGCCTCCTGTCCTCCTGTTTTGCTGACTTTATTTTTGCTGGCTTTAGGATTCTGGGCACATTACCACTGTTAACCAGTGTTGTACCCTAAGCATGGTAACATTGGTTTATCCTCAATTGGCAAATGTGATTGTGTCACCCACTCAGTAGCCATTTAAACTTGGCTCTAGCCTCCCATTGCAGAACCTGTGTGTGCAGTTTTAAACTGCCATTTCGACCAGTCAAGTTAACCTACTTGCCAGGATCTATCCTTCCATTTTTTTGCATGGATGTCACCCCTAAGGCAGGCGTTAGGTAGCCCAAGGGCAGTGTGCAGTGTATTTAAAAGGTAGTACGTGCACTTTTGAGTTATACATGTCCTGGTAGTGAAAAGCTACTAAATTCATTTTTCACTGCTGGAAGGTATACATCTCCTATAGGTTAACATGGGGATTGCCTTAAAACATCTTTTAATTGTAATTTCCCATTGGGAGCTGATTGAGTTTGGTGTCTCTGGACTCACAATTTCAATTCAATTCAATTCAAAGATAGCTTTATTCGGTGTTTTGACAAAAAAACATAAAAGCAGACAGAAATGCAAGATACATACATAGAACACACACAGCAACTTTCTCTTTAAAAAGAAACTTATTACTAAATACGTGGTCATACAAACAGAGCATATTAAGTCAATTCTTAAAATACGTATAAAAATAAGGAAATTCATAAAAAATCATACAATTCATTTGATATCCAGGGAGACATGTTTTCATTATGGCTAGTACGTATTATTTGATGTAATTATGCACAAGATAATACATTTTATCATCACGATCCTAGTCGTTACCCATGGTCCCTCTACATTTTACAACGAATGTCAAAAATTTAATTGCCGTAACGATAGTGAGTTCATCTTGCAGCATATACAGTCTGATCAGTGCAATTTTACAATTTCTCAGACCCCATGACTTTAAAATGGGTATCAAATATCTTTTCCTACCCCACTGGTAATACTTGCAAAAAAAAATGCAATGTACATTTGACTGGGTAGATATATCATCGCACGGACATTTTATCAAATTAACAGACCAATCATTAGGAACAGGGAACGATATTAGCCTATAAAAACAATCAGTCCTCATTCGTGTCAATAGCATTCTATGGTAGCATGAATAGGCTGGGGCCAGATAGGGATGAAGGCCCAAACCGTGAAGTATACGACGGTGGGCTATGATTGTAGACTTGTTCCCGTCTAAATACCACCTCCTCTCCTCCAATAAGTCAAGGCATGCCATTTTTAAAGCTTTTTTAGTTATTCGTGAGCATATTGTGGGGTTTAGATAGAGATCTGATTGGCCAATAGAATTCAGAATTTTTTTAACATAGGCTAACCATGGCTGCTTGCTGAGGGCGGATTGGTTTAAGCAGTCTTGGATTACTTCCCTGCTAAAGATTGTTTCCTCACATGTCCAAATCTTATACCACAGCATAACTGGAGCTATCTTTATCAAATCAGTAATATGAACTCTATCGAGTTCAGTATGGCATATGGTTGTAGAAGTGGATCGTGGGACTGATAGCAGGTACCTCAAGAATGCGTTTTCCACTGTTTGTATTTGGGTGCAATCTGCCAGGCCCCAAATGCCGGCCCCATATACAGCAGTGGAGACACATTTGGCTGCGTAGATCTTAAGCAGTGTATCTACAGGTTTCCCGCCCAGTCTTTTGGCGAATTGTTTGAGTGCGCCTATCGTGCGAGAAAAGGCCAAGTTCCGAGAGGTGATTGCTGTTGTCCATGTGCCCCTATTATTAAAAATGATACCTAAATAAGAACATGTTTTAGTCGTGGTATCTTTGTATTATTTACAAAGGTTTTACAGTCTAGTTTTAAGTTTTTTCTAGAGGTACAAGACATTGTAAATGTTTTTCCAACATTTATTTTTAGACCTCTGGTACTCATAAAAGTTGAGAATGCCGTTAATGCCCTCTGAAGACCCAACTGTGTGCGAGCCATAATCACAGCATCGTCAGCGTATAATATTAGTGGGACTGAGAGGCCATTTATTTTGGGATAATCAACTTCTAGGGCATTTAAGAAGACTGCAACCTCGTTAATATATAAATTAAAAAGGAATGGCGCAAGGATGCAGCCCTGTTGAACACCCTTTTTTATGGGGAATTTTCTAGTTCGCTCCCCGTTTATACCGTATCTAACCGTGGCGCCTGCATCTCTGTACAATTCCTGTATAAAAAATACAATATTTATGTCTATCCCCATTTTAATCAAGGTTTTCCATAACACTCTATGATCCAAACAATCAAAAGCCGAAGTTAGATCGACGAATGTTAGGAACAGGTTCCCTTTTTTTACTCCTATATATTTACTCATTATTAGGGCCAGGTTTAAACCCTGCTCTACAGTGCCTAGGCCAGTCTTAAAGCCGTATTGGAATTTCGAGAGAATCCCATTACTCTTGGTCCAGGCTTGTAATTTAGTAAGCAACACTCTGCCTGCAACTTTCATCAGAGTGTCTAGCAGGGAAATGGGACGATAGCATTTTGGATCCTGCCTGTCCCCTTTTTTAAATATTGGGATTACTATGGCTTCGTGCCATGTATCGGGAAAACCTGTTTTACTATAGGCATTTATTACGTTTGCAAGCAGGGGGGCCCATAGATCTACGTTCTCTTTGAATAAGTCAATAGGGACCCCGTCTGGTCCAGGGGCCTTTAGATTAGCACTCTGGCAGATTGCTTGCTCAACCTCTAATGGGGTAATAACTACATTAATTGGAAAGCTATCTTGAGTAGATCCGTATTCAACCTGCCCAGTGTTCGGGTCATCTTGTAGGGCCGTGCATGCATCTAGCATTGTTAGTGAATCGCTTTTGTACAAGGACGTAAAATAGTTAACCCATACATCTTCCATTATGGCTATCTCCATGGAGTCAGCCTTACTGTCCGAGAAGAAGGGGGCATTAATTTCTTTCCAAAAAGAGATGTTATCCCGTAAGGCACTTGCCTTTATCAAAGCTTCCCACGCGTGATTTTTCAATTCGTCCTGCCTGCTTCGAAGGGTCTGCTTGTATGCTCGCCTGGCGTCCTTAACTTTGCCAATGTCTTTTGGCACACTCTTTAATGCCTGTAGGAGAACTTTATGGGCTTTAGTACAGGCAGAATTAAACCAACCAAATAATTTTCTTTCCTCCCCTATCTTTTGTTTTCTAGTTAGCTTCTCATTTATAGTGGCAATTATCCTGCCATAAGCTGCTATAATCAACTGGGGATCAGGGCAAGATTCCAAGCAGGTAAAAAAAAAAATCCAGTTCTTTATGGACTAGATCCTTCAAAAAATTTGTAGAGTCGATCTTCGCCCATTTAATAGCATAACCGTTTTTCCTGGCCAAAGAGACCGAATGACAATGGAGTATACCGGATATGCTTGTTATATGGCTCCCACCCTTTCCTACAGTAATGCTGGCGCTGATTGGGAAGTGGTCGCTTAATGCCAGATCTTCCGTATCAAACCCCACCAAACAGCCCTGATTTATATTGGATGCTAAGATGTAATCAATTACAGTGCCTGCCCCTCGTCCAAAAAAGGTTGTTTGGAATGCTACAGGTGGCTCACAAAGTTCGTTGGCGAAACCCAAATCCCAATCATGCATAAGTTGATTTAACAAGTTACCAAAAATAGAGTGTTCAAAATGTGTAGTGGGATCCCCTCTTAAATTAAATATGCCACAATTATTTGTATCATTATAGGGGCATAAATGGCAATTAAGATCTCCAGCTATGAGGATACAGTCTGCGTCCCCACCGCCTCTCTTTAGCAATGCAATAAGCTCAGCTATTAATGCTTTGAGATAATCTTTTGGCACATTATTATATATATTAATCAGGAAAAGGGACCGCCCTTTCACTTTAATCGCAAGTCCTTGTAACAAGCTGCCTACACCTACTTTAGGTCCTCCCCCCTCATATGTGGTCAGTTTCATGTTGCACAAATTAGAGACAAAAATACACAGACCACCAGAGCCTCTACCTCGATTTCCCTGTGTGGAAGGAATATAGAAGGTGCTAAAGCCTTCTATATGAGTCTCCTCCTGGTCCCAACACTCCTGTAAGCAAATTATGTCCAGATTTTTCATGAAGGTTAGAAATAGCTGGTCCCTTGATTTTTTGCCTAGCCCTGCAATATTCCAGGATGTTATTTTTAGTGTGGTTTTACCCTCATTTTGTGGACTGGCTTCTGCCTGAGGGGTTGAAGTCTCAATCCCCTTTACACTATATGCTAGCTCTTTTTGGATTTGTGTGGTATCCGTCATACTTAAATAAGTGCTCGCGCTGTCGGATTTTTCATAGGCTGGAAATCCTTCCCCTATTGAACCCCTGACTGGTTGGTCTGATGATAGCTGGTCTGGGAACACTGGTTCCCCAACTGGTGTAATAACTAAATTCCCCAATGGTAGGATAATGATACTATGGGTCTGGGGATTATTGTAGATCTGAACTGAATGATCTAAGACCGGGTAGGCGGGGCATGATATTGCTGGCTGGTGGGCCCCTTGATCCCCTTTTGTTAGCATTATTGGTCAATCGACCATGTCTAGACAATCGTACCTGTTCCTTGTGGGGATGCCCCTCCAGTATTCAGGGTTTGTCTCTTCTCTTCTTGGTAACCAGGGGCGAACATCCCATCCTCTGGACCAGTGATTATTTCTGTTCCTATTTCTATTTCTATTGAAATGACCCGCCTGTGTCCAGGGCCAGTCCTGGACTTCCTCCCAGCTGTCAGAATCACCGTAATTAAAAATATTTAAAGGTGGATAGAAAAAGGAGAGACGCTGTACATCAATCCCCCCCCTTTTCTCTAGAGCTGGCCATGAGGAGATGTAGTCAACTGTGGAAGGGTCATCACAGTTGACTATGACACAGTCACCCTGTATGCTTTTTTTGGTATCGCCAATCCAAAACACTCTTCTCAGTGAGGTGATTCTGCTGGAATTTGAGGATTGTAGGGGCCTATTTTGACTCAACCACTGCAGTACCTTATTACGCAGTGACCATGGGGGTTCGTCAACGTTATCTGCCAATTCGGGGACCCCAGTAAGAATGACAGTGTATGGTGTCGCCTCAGGAGGCAAATGTATCGAACGCTTATACCTTGCGCCTTTCCTCTCGTTGGTCTGCGGTTGAAAGGGCTGGCCTTTATGTGTTGTATGTGGGACCTCCTTCAGCTTGACTGGCTGGGTTTTTGCTTCTGAGGGAGCCGGAGTTATTTGAGAGTTATCAATAGCGCAATTTGATTTTCCCTTCCCCTCTGTTAATGTGGATTTTGGAGTATTTTGTATGTTTTGTGTGGCCCTCTTAGTAGGTTGAGTGTTTATGACTCTTTCGGGCGGTAAAGGCTGTGGTATGGTGACTGGTACAGAAGGTTGAGCCGGTTTACTTGGCTCTGTAGGTTTCCCCTCCCCTGTGGCAAGTGTGCCTAATGATTTCTGTGTGAAAACTGGGGTGTTTAGTTTCGCTAGTTGTTTTTCAATGATCCTAAGGCTCTTTTCCATAGGCTGCAAGTGGCGTTTTAACAACTCCCCCATGCTCTTTATGAGGAAGTTGTGTAATGTTACACATGAGGTGCATGGATCCTGTAAGCCCCCCACAGCTCCCCGAGTCTCTAACATCTCCCGCGAGTCAGTATTTTGAGTTGCCAAGATGTTATCAACGTTTTTGGGGATAAGAGTCGGCTGATCTAAGACAATTATGTGGCTGTTTGGATTGAAAGAGGTCTGGGTATTGTGTGGATCAAGAGTGTTCTCGTGTAAGTTCGTCTCTGTATTCGGCCTTTTAGCTATTGCCCCCTCCCGCCTACCCGTAGAATTCTGCTCTACTACGTCCACATGATTGTGAGAAAGTTGTAAATCTGGTGTTTTTTCCAGATCCTCACTGTAGTTGGAACCTAGTGAGAGTTGAGTAGCGGATAGATCCACGGTATTTGGGACCGTATGTATTAGCGCATTAGTATTTTCTGCTTGGTTGAGCAGAGGGATAATCGGTCCCTGGTGGATAGGGGTTTGGGCAGAAGCTAGAGGACCCCTGGATGATCTTCTCGCAACCTCCAGTTCGTGTGAAACTCTACGCTCCAACATGTGTATACTTTTCTCAATCACTTCGTTAGTCTTAGTAATGAATAGGTCTATAGGGCCTGTTATCTCAGTGACTTTAAGGGCCTTTTTCCTTCTAGTGCCCCTATTCATTACTGTACAGCGAAAAGAGAATAGAATAATAGATGACAATTATAGGCTGGCCGCAGAGTGCAACAGCCGCGTGACTCAGCACAGTATCTAACAACAGATGGCAATATAGTAGAGAAAATTAAATACCGTGGCCCAGTCCAGTCTATCACAGTCTTGAACGGGCTTAAACGGGCCCGCCCTTGGCCCGGGCTTAGCCCCGCGCGCGTCCCGCTGCGCGTTTAGGGCCATCTGATGATGAAGAGAAATGGGCGGGAAGAGGACCAGCTGCGGCGGATCTCGAGCGCAGCGCCCGCTGGTCCTCGCAGTCCCGCAGAAATATACAGCGGCAGTAAACAGCTCCTCTCGGTTTTCAGAGTCCCCAAGGTCTAGAGCCTCGAGCGGCGCCCGCGGAGCGGGGGCCGCGAGGAGTGGGTTAGGGATAGAGTGTGAAAACAATTGGCAGCAGAAAGTTACAGCAACGAAGTCCCTCGGTGATTAGCACAATTTAAAAACACAACTTTAGTAACGTTGGTTTTAGAATGAAGGTCTTCCTGAAGTATATTGGGAGGGAGACGCTGACACTTACACCTGAATAGGGCTGTGCCTGTCCCCACAAAGAGCTGCATACACCCCTGCAGTCTGTCTGAAGCCAGGGAAGGATGGGCGTGGAACTTGTGAGGTTCAAAGACCTATTTGATGTCTCCCCGCCTTTAAAAGCACATTTGGGTATAAGTACTGGACCCCTGACACTCCCAATTCAGTTAACCTTTGGGTCCTGAGGAGACTCTGCCAAGAAGAGGAGCCGCGCTTCCAGGAGGGGCTGCCACTTTACTAACTGCTGTGCTGTGTTGGCCTACTGCTTGCTGTGATGCCAAGAAGGACCTCCACTTTGCACCTTGCTCTGATGTCCTGGCCTGCTGCCTTATGCAGTGAGAAGGACTGTACCTACTCTACAAACTCTTAAAACTGAAGGTAACTCCAAGGGCTTGTTGGCTTGCCCCCTGTTCACAGAGGTCTCTGGGCCATAAATGATGTAATTTGTCATGTGCACACACCTGTGCCATTAAACCATGAGGATTGTGTGCCTGCTGATTGACTTTACATCCACAAACGTCTGTGTTGGGTGCCAACCAAGATAGCTGACATCTGCCCTGTCCGTTTGAGATCGCTGCGGTCGCTGACTTCCCTGCAGACGCGCTGCCCGCAGGCAGCCGCGTGCAGCTCATTCCCCCTCCCCTGCCAGCTGCAGAAGGAGGGGTCATCTGTAGCATGGGCTCTGATCGAGCGAGATCACAGCGTCAGACTCAACGGCGGATGAGGACAGCTGCGCGTGGTCAGTCCATGTCACTGTACCCGCCCCAGCAAAGAAATCTCAGCATGGGTGCTGACAGTGAGAGAGGAACCACCTCACGTGCTTCATCTATACAGATCGCCACAGCACTTTAACCACCTTCCTGGTTCTCCCAACAGGTACTGTGCACATAGACTCTCGAGCTGCACTACATGACCTCACAGCAGTTGGGCTTACCTGGAGGCACTGGTCCCAAGAGCCCGGCCGTAAACTCGGCTGTTACGAACTTTCCAAAGCTATGCTTGCATATCGCTCTACTGGTTAGAACATTGGTAAGTCCCTGACGGGTCTGGAAATACCTGAATCAAACCACTCCGGCGCCTCCAACACTGTACTGATTTACATACTTTGAACACCTATATCTTGACCAGCATTGATGGGATTTTTGTTGTTTTGAGCTTATTTTAATCTAACGTGTGCAGTCTTTTTGTAGTGTTTTTACAGTGTTACTCTAATTGATGTGTTTTTGCACAAATACTGTACACATTGCCTTTTATGTTAAGCCTGACTGATCTGTGCCAAGCTACCAGAGGGTGATTATAGGTTAATTTAGGATGTATCTGTCTTTCCATGACTAGAGTGGTGGGTTCCACCGTGCTTGTGTGTATACCTTAGCCAAAAAGAAACCCCATTTCTAGCACTTGCATGCATATCAAATTCTATACTTGGAGTAACTAGAAATAGACAAATGCTGCAGCTAGATGTAGTACTGAGATGGAAAAGGCATCTTCTTTGGCCTGTCTAGTTAGCAGTTGCACTCTCCCACCACTCAGGCAAAGTGTTTTCCCGTCCATCTAAGTCTGACAAAACCTTTAAAATACGTTTATTTCTTTTTAAAAGAAAAGAAAAACATATTTTGTGATTGCTGCCTCGAGAGGAACTATTTACATGGCGCATCACAAATATTATTTGCCGGTGCACCAGGTCATCATGATTTCCTTTCACATCAGGATCTCCAGTGAGCTTTACAGAATGTTATTAGCCGCGTGTTTATAATTCAAAAACTTTCTATATTGTTTAGTATTAACATTTACACATATTACACAAAATGGTCAGTGAACATACAACACAAAGCAATTCATGAAGACCCATTTCAGCCAATACACTGTCAGTGCTTAAATATGAAATTAATTAAGGTATCTAATGCAGCATATAATTAATTCTATCAAGAAATTAAACAGCCCTCGCCTAAAGATGAGAGAAATGCATTAAATATAGATAAGGCATGATCACCTAAGAATGTGTACATTTCCTTAAGTGGTCAACAGCGATTACTAATCTTAAACACAAATGTAAACAGTGACACCCCCATTTTATTCTGTTAAGGCCCCAAACATCTTTCCGTGTAAACACACTTGGTGTCCCCCACTACAAATGATCAAACGTGCAAATGTTTGGTTTTGTCTATTTTCCTCTAGCAATGCCAAAATGGCAGCCAGCCTGGTTGCTAGTCGTAGTCATGTTTAAGGTAAAAAGAATGTCTAACTGCAAGATGGGACTTCAGAACACAAAACCCAATCACTCACTTCAAGAAACACATCATGTGCAACAAGAATTTGACGTGGCTCAATTTAAGGGTCATAAAGACTACCTGGACGTTATTTTGTAGGTTATTAGTTTTATTAATTGTTGAGTTAAGATTTATTCCATAAGCTTCCGAAATCTAGCTTCTGAATATCTAGTGCATGGCAAATTCAGCAAACGTGCTTATGAAATACCCAGCTGAAGGAAAGTTATAACACTATGCATTGATATACACTGAGGAGTTGGACAGCGATGATGGATGCAACAATTGGGATTCGACTCACCCAAAATTTGACCTCAGAAAATGTTTGGACATGCAGGGCTAAGCCACATTATTGGCCCACAGGCGGTATGATTCTATCTATAAATACCTATTACTATGTTCAGGTAGGGAAGCTTAGACTGCAACTGTTATATGCAAGAAGATTCTACACTCCCCCCTAAATAAATATGAGAAAATACATTACCATAGTAGCATAATGTATGAAAATAAAAGAACACTTACGGTACAGACAGGGTCAGATTACTATTATCATTACTATTCATGGTAAAGATGAGGACTAAATGTTTCCCACCAAAATATTCTGCATAATTAACGGTGTGCTGCCCAGCCGCTTTTAGTTGCCAGAAAAAAAGGTGATTATGGCAATGTTGCAAAGAGTCACAGTAGTAACAGAGTCCAATAACACACTTACCGGATATTTCTTCAGCATATGCTAAATGACCCTTATACTCTTGGATAAGATCTCATATCCAGTGCACACGTCTGTTTGTGCATCTTCTATGCTACATCTGGATACATGATCCCTTTGCATATTTCCAGGTGTTTGTCCCCAGGGGCTCTGAGACACCACAGAAAGCGTGCAATAGACACGTGGAAATACCAGCCATGCTGGAGAGACAATTAAATATATGATGGTGAAGGAACAGTTATAGGAACTCACATAGGGCACTCTAGGTTCAATCCATGAATATGATATGAATGGCTCTGCTGCATTGCTTTTTTCTATTTGTCCTCGCACCTCAGGTCTGTTTTTCTTTCAGGGCAGGGCACCCACAAGTGTTATGGATCATTTGGAACTGCAGGAGGAGCCCCAAGGCTCCTGCAAGCCACCGTCTCTCCCCACGCAGCTCCTGTGCTGCACAGGAACTGGTGACAGCCTTTCAACCCCAGCCAGGGCAGGAGCAACTCCTCTTCTGCTCACACCAGCGGGTGGGAGCTCTGGTATTGTCATATGCCCGTGGTGAGTACAGTCAGGGAGTCCAGGGGTTAGAGCAATCCACACCCTCCGACACGGGCACAGGGACAGGCCATAATGCACCTGACATGACCTTGCAGCAGTTCCCTGGGGACATATGAGCCCCCAAGAACAGAAATCAGATTTGGACAGGAGGCCCCTAAAGTGCTTGTATGAGATATCTGGGCTCCTTCCGTTGTTCTAACAGACCTGTGTTGTCCCTGCACGGGTGGAGTGTGACTAGTTAATTATCAGATGTTGATTTCCTCCATGTCTCTTCTTTTCTTAGGAACTGAGTCAATCACTGTTGATTGCTCATTTTGTTTTGGGAGTCCTCTTTCTCTCTGCTAGGGAGCAGAGAAATGAACTTGGCATAGAAGGGGGGGGACAAAGGTCTGAAATCTCATTATGTGCTGAGTCAGAAAAATAGGACAAATCCCAAAGTCCCATTAGATATGAGGGTGGGTTATTGGGCACTGCAAATTCAAAGTCGATGTGCACCAGTCTGATACCTCACTGGACTTTGTAGACCTCAGTGGAGTGAAACTTGGATTTAGGGCAGATTTTGCCTATATATATTATATTTCAGACTCTCACCCCCAGTTACAGACCTAGGTTGAATCCATCATCGTTCATTAGCTCACTTCGATCAGTCTTGACCCTGTGCCTCATGGGAACAGTCCAGCATAGGTTTCAGTGCTCTGTCTAACATCATCTTTAGTTTGCTTTGTTCGCCCTTAGTTGGCAGGGTATGCCCAGAATTGGGTCCCTTGCTCACTTTGCCACTTGATTCAAGCTAGCCTGGCTGATATGGGGTGTTACCCCGAAACCGGTCAAAGGATGCTTGTTTCCGGTCCAGGGAAGACATGGCTTGGCAGTTCTGGTGGACTGTTTTCATGAGGCACAGGGTCAAGACTGATTTGCATATAGCTATGTCTGAACTGGGGTGGTGGAGTGAGCTAAAGAGTGATGATGGATTCAACCCAGATCTGTGACTGGGGGTGAGTGTCGGAAAAGTTTATTTTTGTATTTGTCACCCCCAGTGGGACGGGTATGCCCAGATGCGGGTACCTTGCTCACCCCACCCCGAAACCGGTCCTTGGATGCTTGTTTCCAGTCCAGGAAGGACCTGGCCTGGCAGGTCAGGTTGGACTGCTCCCATTGGGTGCAGGGTCATGACTAATTCGCATACGGCTGGGTTCAAACTGGAATGACATGGGGAGGAAAAGAACAATGGATTTAGGCCTCGATCTCTGTACTGGGGTGAATGTATGACATTGTTCTGCATTCTGTCCATCAATTGTCTTTTTGCATTTGTCACCCCCCAGTGGGATGGGTAATCCCAGACGTGGGTCCTGTGCTCCATGCCACTGGAGTCATGCTATCCTGGCTGATGAGGGGTGATGTCCCGAAACCAGTCCTAGGATGCTTGTTTCCAGTCCAGGGAGGACCAGGCCTGGCAGTTCGGGATGGACTGTTCCCATTGGGCGCAGGGTCAAGACTGATTTGCATGTGGCTGGATTCAAACTGGATTGGCATGGGGAGCAAAAAACAATGGATTTAGGCCTAGATCTCTGAATTGGGGTGAATGTATGATATTGCTCTGCATTCTGTCCATCAATTGTCTTTTTGCACCTATTACGTATAGGGCGCACTATCTCTGCTTGCGCCACAGCGCACCTTCAAACGAGTGCACCGTGTGCAAACGAAGAAAGTGTGCCATATTAGGTTGAATGCACTGGCCTCAGGATAGCTACTAATTTGTGGTGCCATGGGGACAGTGCAATCAAGTGAGATACGAAGCGGCTGCTGCAAAGCTGCTCTGTGATTCACTGTGCAGGAGGCACCCGCCTGCACTGTAAAAAGGGTAGAGAGATCCTCATGCAGGTGGGTGCAGTCAAGGGGATGTCCAGAGGGGTGAAATCAGAGGGTGCACTGACAATGCCCCACTTTTTGGTGGTGCACTGACTCTTGACAGCTTCTTTACTCCTGCGCCTGTGTCCACAATACAGCGAGGATGCTGACGTAGAGAAATTCCCTCATTTGCATGGGGCGATGCCACCAGGCAAATGAGGTAACGCTCTCTTGAGATAGCACAGCCGCAACATGAGCACCAGTGCTATATGTATTATAGAATGATTTGTGGCCCCTTTTGTACTGTTAACGTGTCCCATGGCACATAAAGTGGGCACACATGCCCCCTGTGCCCCCAGGACACTACAGTAATATGAGCTCTAAAGAGCATTTCAGTTTTACAAGTAAGAATGAGTTACAGTTGATAATAATATTTAATACAATTACACGTCTGATTATTACGTTGTCTGGAACGTTGTTCAGTAAACAAAATTGAGATGCACATCATTTTCCGATGGATATTATCTATCATAATATCTGTGGTGCTGTAGTGTCTGAATAAGATGAAGTTTAATTGAGCACCCACACAACAGGAATCATCATTATAACAGCACCTATAATGTGATGTGTATACTTGTAAAGCGCACTGTGCCAGCCGGCGTCCTGGCGCTGTATACGAAATGCGTTACTTACCTGTAACAGCAGTTATCCAGTATTGGTGTCTTTCATAGATTCACATGCCTGAATCATTCCCCGTCGTCGAGACGGGAGCCTCCGGTATATAGAAAAGTAATGTCCTATAGACATACATAAAGAAAAAATAGGCCTAAGGGCCTCACCTTAGTAGCCTATCCTTGTCCTTATGCAAAAAGGACCAAACTCTTAGAGCCAGCCAATCAGCTATCACCTCCCTCTAGAACCTTCCCTGCTGGAGCCTCAGTCTCTCAGATTTTCGTACGCACCAAGCTAGGTAGGCGTAAAGCAGGTAGAGAGAACGTGAGTCCTTCCAGGGGAGGCGGGAGGGTTGCATGTGAATCTATGAAAGACACCAATACTGGATAACTGCTGTTACAGGTAAGTAACACATTTCTTATCCAGTATTAGGGGTGTCTTTCATAGATTCACATGCCTGAATCAGAGTAGTTAGCAATACATTATGCACATGTCTGATGTAATGATGCCATATAATCAGTTAGATAAAACACTTAGAATAATGCGACTGTAGCATCAGCATACATCAACATAACCAAATAGAAGAGATGTGCATACCAGGATGGCGGGATGTAGGAAGGCTCACCTCACTGGAATAGATGTCGAAGCACCGCCTGACCCACTGCTGCGTCCTGCAGAAGTTCAACATCCAGGCAATAGTGTCTGGCGAACGTATGCGGTGACTTCCACGTCGCTGCTCTGCATATGTCCAGAATCGGCACTCCAGCGAACAGCGCTGCTGATGTGGACATTGCTCTTGTGGAGTGTGCGTGCACCGTGGCATTCAACGGCCGGCCGGCCTTTTCATGGCAGAATGCTATTGCCGAAGAGATCCACCTTGAGATACTCTGTTTCGTGAGCGGAAGACCAAGCCTTGGTCTACTGTAGGCCACAAAAAGTTGTGACGACCTCCTGAAGTCTTTTGTCTTGTCCAAGTAAAACTTTATACACCTTTTGAGGTCTAAGGAGTGCAACGTCCTCTCTGCTGCAGTGGTAGGGTTTGCAAAGAAGGAACGTAGAACCACCGGTTCATTAAGGTGAAAGTCTGAAGGTACTTTTGGTATGAATTTGGGATTCATCCTCAGCACCACTCTGTCCTGTTTAAATTGCATAAATGGTTCCTGAATGGACAGGGCTTGTAACTCGCTGACTCTCCTGGCAGATGTTAGAGCGAGCAGAAGAGCAACCTTCCATGAGATGTACTTGATGGGTGCTCGATGAATGGGCTCAAAAGGATGGCTCATAAGCTGGGTGAGTACCAAGTTTAGATGCCAAGTGGGCGGAATCCTTCGAGGTCTTGGATACGATCTATACAAGCCTTTGAGGAACTGTTTAATAAGCCTGCTGGACCAAAGCGAAGGGGCCTTCGAGGATCTGGTGTAGCGTGAAATCGAAGCCAAATGAACCTTTATAGATGCATGTGCCAACCCTGACTCTGCCAAGTGTAGAAGGTATGGCAATATCTGCACAGGGGTAATCTGGAGAGGTGACAACTTGTGTTCCACGCACCATAAGCAAAACCGCTTCCACTTGAGGGAGTACGTTCTGTTGGTACTGTCCGCTCGCGCTTTCGCTAGGACCTCCCTGCATTCTTGTGGGATTGTTAGATGACAGAATTCTCTGTGCTCAGGAGCCAGGCTGATAATCTGAGCGATGGTAGGTTCGGGTGTTGGATCTGTCCGTTGGACATAGTCAGCAGGTTCGGGTGCTGTTTCAGACGAATCAGAGTTCTGATGGAGAGGCGATGAAGGTCCGAGAACCAGTGCTGCCTCGGCCAGAACGGGGCAATTAGGATCAGGGTACAAGGCTCTGCTTTCATCTTCCTGAGGACTCTGGGAATCATCGGGAAGGGGGGAAAAGCGTATGCAAAGACGCTGAACCAACTGATGGAAAGGGCATTTCCGAGTGACCTTGGCTGGGGACGCCAACTTGCGTAGTGTGGGCATTTGGCGTTCTCCCTAGTGGCAAAGAGGTTGATCCGCGGGATTCCCCATTCTGAGAATACTTGATCCAGTGTACCTTGGTTGAGTTCCCATTCGTGAGTGAGAGACGTCCGTCTGCTGAGTGCGTCTGCAATGGTATTGTCCTTGCCCGGGACATATTCCGCTTTGAGCGTGATCCCTTGGAGCACTAGCCAGTTCCAGATTTCTTGAGATTCGTGTGATAGAGTGAGCGAACGCGTCCCTCCCTGCTTGTTCAGGTAGTGCATCGTCGTGGTGTTGTCCGTCCTGACGAGCACCTGGGAGTTCTGGATACGTGGTAAAAAGGCCTTCAGTGCCAGGAAGACCGCTCGCAGTTCTAGAAGGTTTATGTGGAATTTCTTCTCCTGCTCCGTCCATTTGCCGCTGACTTGGAGGTCCTGGAGGACCGCTCCCCAACCTTCCAGGGAGGCATCCGTGGTGATCACCAAAGGCGCTGCTGGAAGGAGGAAGGGTAGGCCTGTCGACAGATTCCTGTGGTTCATCCACCATTGCAGGGTCTTGGAAATTTGTGGTGTGATTCTCACTGTGTCGTCGAAAGAGCCTGTACTTTGAGTCCATTGGTATGCTAGGGCTTCTTGCAATGGGCGCATCCTGAGGCAGCAGTGCGGGATGAGGAGGATACAGGACGACATCATGCCTAGTAGTGATTTGAAAGTCCGAACTCTTATGGTCTTTCTCGAAGCCACAGCCGTGGCCAGAGATACGATCTTGTGTTTCCTTTCCTTTGAAGGAAATGCTTTTACGCATTCCGTGTTCAAGGTTGCCCCCAGGAAGGAGATGCTTCTGGTTGGGGTCATGCAGGATTTGTCGAGATTGAGAGTTAATCCCAGGTGCAGAAAGAGATTGGTGCAGGCGTTGGAGGATGAGGTCGCGCCTGCCGCTGAGGGAGCTTTCACCAGCCAGTCGTCGAGATAAGGGAAGACCTGGTGACCCATTTGACGTAGGAAGGCTGCCACAGGGGAAAGGCACTTCGTGAAAATCCGCGGCGCGGATTTGAGGCCGAACGGCAGCACTTTGAATTGGTAGTGGCGTCCTGCCACCTCGAATCTTAGGAATTTTCTGTGCCCCTTGAGTATTGGGATGTGGTAGTAGGCATCCTGGAGATCTAGGGATGTCATGAAATCTCCTCTTTCTAGGATTCCTAGTATTTCTTGGATCGTCACCATCCTGAACGACTGACTCTTCAGGAAAGAGTTGAGGGCTCTGAGATCCAATATGGGCCTCCACTTTTTCCCCTTCTTGCGGATGAGAAAGAAGCGGGAATAGAATCCCTGTCCTCTTTGAGACGATGGGACCATCTCGATCGCTCCCTTGTGCAACATCGCAGATATTTCCAGGAGCAAAGGCCGCAGATGATTGTGTGGCAGTTTGCGTGGCGGCGTTGGAGGTGGGATGGTGATGAATTCCAGGGAATGGCCGAATCTTATTAGTTGTAGCACCCACCGGTCTGTGGTTATGAGATGCCAATTGTGTAGGAAATGGGTCAACTTTCCTCCAATTTTGAATGAGGGAGATTGTGGCGGGACTGGCTGGAGTAATCGGTCACTGGCGTCCGCCAGTGCCCCTCCTCTGGTTCTTTCCACGGAAGTTCGATCTGCCATACGAAGTTTGGCGACTCTGCTGTTGTTTCTGCGGATACTGCGATTTATTTTGGTATGAATAGGAGGATCTATTCTGGAAGGACCCCCTGTAGGAGGGTTGACCTCTGGACCTGTTGCCCCGAAAGGACTGGTTTCTCGCCTGCAGCGTACCCAGTGCTCTCGCCGTATCGGTGTCTTTTTTGATGTTCTGGAGTGCTTCATCAATTGTGGCTCCAAAAAGATGTTGGCCGTCGAAGGGCATGTCTAGCACTTTTGTTTGAACTTCTTGTCTAAATGAAGTAGCCTTAAGCCAGCCCTGGCGCCGCAGGACTGCTGCCCCCGCTAATTGGCGAAAGCCAGTCATGGCTCCATCAATGGCACAGTCTATGATTTCCGCTGCCGAGGCTTGTCCTTTTGAGAGCAGTGCCTTGACCTCTTCCTTCATCGTATCCGGCAGCTCCGCCAAATAAGGGACCATGTCCTCCCACAGTTGGCGATTATAACGTCCCAACAGGGCTATAGAGTTGGCGACTTTGATAGTCATGGCTGACGTGGTGGTGAACCGTTTCCCGATGGTATCCAACTTTCTTCCCTCTTTGTCCGGTGGTGCTGACAAGGGAGAGGAAGGGTTGCGGGAATTCTTCTGAGCTGCCTGGGTCACCACTGAGTCAGGTTTCGGGTGCCCATTGAAACAAACCGCCGCCTTGGTGGGAGCTTTGTATTTCTTGTCCAGGCGTGGGATCACCGCCGGTATGGAGGCCGGCGTAGCCATCAGTTTCTTTCCCTGGTCCCAGAGAAATTCTATAATCGGAATTGATTTGGTGGTCTTCTTCGTTTGTTCTTTAAAATCATATAAGAAACATTCTGTTTCCGTTGTTTCCATTTCCATATGGAAACGCTTTGCTGCCCGTTCCACTAACTTATGGAACCCGCCAATGTCCACTGGCGGAGAATCCGACTGGCGTGGTTGGGGTGAAGCTGGGGAGGGCGCGACATACTCGTCGTCTTCGTCCTGATCCGTGCGATCCTCAGGGACTTCGCCTTCTTCCATCTCCTCAGCTTCCTCATCTGAGGATTCCACTACTTGCGGGGAGACTGCCTCATGGGAGGCCTGCGGAGGTGGTCGCGTTTGTCGTGGGGCTGCCGGTGGAGCAGATGCAGCCGGCGTTGGGCCCCTATCCTCAGTAGCCTGTGCCTCCGGGAAACGCTGCTTATAGTCCTTGATGAGATGTTTAAGGTCATCCACGATGGACGCAGGAAGGCACACCATTGGGGTCACTTCCGTCCGTTCCTGTGCCTGGAAAGAGTGTTCCTGGTAGGTAAATTCCTCCTGTTCCTCGTCCGTGCTTTGGCATTTGACGTGGAGGTCTGAGATGGACATAGCCTGAGTCGTCATTTCCTCTTCCGATTCTTCACTTTGGAGAAAGTCAGAAGGTAAGTTGCTTTGTACTTTGCTTGGGGATGTCGTTTCAGGCGTGATCAGCTTCTTTGGCAATTTGCGCGGTGGCGTCGGCGGTGGCAGCGTCCATGACGACGTTTCCACTAGCTTGGACTTTTTCCATGGTTCCGCGTTGTCCCTGGTCGTAGACGACCCTCCCGACGACGGTTTCGTCGTCGACGGCATGTCCTCCGTCGTCGGTGGTTCAAGCGACGAGATTTTAGTCGTCGTCGATGTTTTCGTTGACGACGCGGTCGTCGACGACGTCCTCGTCGACGACGCACTCGTCGACGATTCGTTTCTCGTCGACGATTCATTCCTCGTCGACGTCTTCTTCGTCGAGGGTCTCGGCGACAAGTCTTCCATCGACGGCGGGCTTCTCGTCGTCGACGTCCCTGGCCTCGTCGACGTTGGGGTCCTCGTCGACGGTGTCGTCGTCGTCGACGATGGGTTCCTCGTCGACGGTGTCATTGTCGACGGCCCCGATTTTGGCGTCGATGAGCTCTTCGTCGACGGGGTCGTCATCGACGGCCCCAATTTCGTCGTCGGTGTGGTTTTTGTCGACGACGGTTTCGGCAGTATGACAGATGGGATGGGCCTACCTGCCGATGACGATGATGGAGTGGTCGTCGTCGATGCGAGGACTGACGACGCCGTCGTCGTCGACACCGTCGTCGTCGTTGTGGAGACGGCGAGTGGCGTCACAGCTCTCTTTTGCGTTGAAGATGGCATAGGCTTGGTGGATGAGTGCTCAGGCTTCTTAAAGGCGTGAGAGCCTGTGTCAGACACTGAGGAGGTCGTAGATTTTGCCTCTGAAGATTTCTTTAGCATCTTCATAGGAGGAGTGTCTGAGGGGCCAGGGGGGTCCCCCCTTGGCCTCTTGAGGGAGACGTCCGAGGCCATGGAGAAGCTGCCCTCTGAGGACTCCACATTATCCCTCTGTTTAAGCCTGGTCAGCCAAATGAGAAGTCGACCTTCTCTGTCCCTCAAAGTCTTATTAGGGAAAGAGCGACAGATTTTACAGTCCTTGGGGACGTGTTCCGGATAAAGGCAGTATAAGCACAGGTCGTGCTTGTCCTCCACATGGAGCCTTTTCTTCCCACATGAAGAGCAGGCCCTGAAAAGGGCTTTCTTCTGGGATCCAGACATTCCTTAAAAATGGTAAGGAAAGACAGCACTTACTGCAAGAGAAGAGTCTGAAGTATCCCTGATGAAGAATTTGAGAAGGTAATCCTTTTCCAAAGTGAAAAAAGTAGGTTTAGAAGATATCCTGAGGAGAGCTCAGGCTGGAGACTCCCTAGCACAACGTGCGGTAGAAAATCTGAGAGACTGAGGCTCCAGCAGGGAAGGTTCTAGAGAGAGGTGATAGCTGATTGGCTGGCTCTAAGAGTTTGGTCCTTTTTGCATAAGGACAAGGATAGGATACTAAGGTGAGGCCCTTAGGCCTATTTTTTCTTTATGTATGTCTATAGGACATTACTTTTCTATATACCGGAGGCTCCCGTCTCGACGACGGGGAATGATTCAGGCATGTGAATCTATGAAAGACACCCCTAATACTGGATAACACTGGGGAACCCGTCCTGGCTCTCCCTGTGGGATGGTCCCTGCTGGGAATCCCCAAGATGGAGCCAAGCATCCCCGGCATTGATGAGGCCGTTGTGGAGTTTAGGCAAGCTAATGCCCAGAGTTGCCGAGTGCGACCCCTGGTTAGAGTAGGCACCGAGGCGAGAATTATCGAGTCCGCTGACCCCGGTCCACGACCCTGCCGCATCGGGAATCGAACCCTGGTCCCGGGCCGACTTCTGCTTCCGGGTCTGCCGCCTCTAACCAGTGAGCCACACCACTCCCCTATACTATACAACAGAAGTCATCATCACAACAGTTTAGAACTGAGGGGCATATTACCAACAACTAGCGATATTTATCGCTAAATGAGCTTAGCGATATTTTTTTTATCGCCGCGCATCGCCGGATTTTATGGCAGAGATAACGTGCTATTAGCAACGTTTATCTCAAATGCAATAAAGTATCCGGCGATAGCGGCTCAATGCGTGAATATCCCTGGAAATTCAGTGATATTGAGGCATTAACGTCAATAGGGTTAACCTGAATATCCAACTCCCATTGGATATACAGGTTAAGAAGTGGCCTGAACAGGCGTTAGTTTTTGGCGATATTCGCGCTTAGCACAATTTTTTTTATTGCTGTGCCTGCGTTGATAATAGGCGATAGCGATGTTAGCGACTGCTTTCAATCACTAACAGGTTGGGTACACCCACTTTGCATGTCATTAGTGATAAATCTTGCTGACATGCAAAGAGGACCCCAAACCGCTCGCTATTGCCTACAAACTGTCGCTAAATGCTGTTAGCGACAGCTTGCTAATAGGGCGATGACATTATCGCCGCTTTAGCGGGAAAAAGTCCTACTAAAGCGGCGATAAGGCCCTTGAAAATATGCCCCCAGAGTAACTAGTCACCAAAATGTTATAGTGTCAGAATAGGATAACTTCACGCAATGAGGATCCAAGATTACGTTTAATGGAGCACCCACACAACAGGAATCATCATTATAACAGTTTAGAATGCCTGATCCATTTCAATAATAGTACTGAGCAACGAATGAGAGAACATAGAACACTGATGGACAGAATTTCAAAAGCTCTCACTAACTTTCTAATAAGATGCTATTACTAAGGCTACACTAGTTAACATTCTAATAACTATGAGATAACTAAGACTACAATATGAGATAACTAAGTCTGCATTACTACATCAGGTTACCATATTTCCTAGCACAGCAAACCACAGAGCTAGTGCTTAATTTGAGCTAGTGTTTTCCAGTGCTCAGCACCAGCACTTAATTGTCACTGTAGCACTTTCTGGATAATTTAGAGATGACCACAAGAAGTTATTTATGAATTCAATATACATTAAAAAAACTTCTATTACCTGCCACCGAAGCCCTTCTTATAACTTTGGGGCCTAAAATACTCAGAATCGTCACACCTGTAGGAGTGTGATGGTTAGTAGTTGTGTTGGTACTATCATTGGCAGAGCTGACAGGGCAATGTGTGGTGCAGGCTGCAGTGGGCACCTGACGAGAGCCCTGGCTCTTTTTTTTTTTTTTTTACAAATTAAGCACTGCACAGAGCCCTCTTGACTCGCTCAATAATTCAGTAATTCCAGCTCCTGTAATTTGATGAATTACTGTTATGATGGATGCTATTTCCACGTCATGGTTTTTCAGGAGGACGTTCTGAAAAGGAAAGCAGTAACAGATGGCTAATATTTCACCAGAATGAAAATCGTCTTTCTGCTGTCCACCTAACTGTCGCTTTCAGAAAATATATCTGTTGCTCTATTGACTTTTTACAGAAATAATGCTTCTGAAGAACTGCCAGAAATCTTGTCGTAGAAGGTGAATTATCGAGTTCATCTTCAGAGTTGTATCAAGTATCTATTGTATGTGAGCAAATATACTTGGAAAAAGTTCTTGGAAATTTAACCCTTTAGAAATCGGACACAAACGTCCTTCAGTGCTCTTTGGTGTCATGTTTCTACGAATTTCGGTGGTACTGGGATCAATGCTTGTATTCAATATCGGTTGGATAATGACACCATGAGTATGGTACTATCTGAACGTCACTGGGTGAAACGGTTCCAGGTGATTGCACCTGTCTGAACTACCCGGTAAATGGGTAACCATTACATTTTTGTTCTTTTTCTTTTCTCAGGTCATGCAAATCGCATTGAACTTGAGAAATACCCCTGTAGGCACACCATAGCCTTTAGTACTATACACATAGACTTTTAACTATTTTTCACTTTTTGTTATCAACATTAATACATTTGTTGGTAATATTAAGGAAATGTGAGTAAGGTGGGGAAGTTGTGCCCCCGTCCTGAAGAAGGAGCCCTGTCTCCGAAACATGTCGACGCACACATGAGGTACTGTCCATTAACACGACAGATCTTACCTCGCACTACACCTCCTTTTAATTGTACCAGCCGGGGTTAGGAATAAAATTTTTTCGATTAAACTCACGAGCCAGGTACTTTTTAATCTTTCACCACGTCCCACCACTCACATAAAATATCCCCAAACACATGCACCACATATAGTCAAAAACCAAAAAAGGGCTCCCGCGTAGTCGTAGGTCGTTGCACGCCGCATTCCGTTAGAGGGGTGCGAAGACCCCTATGATGAAGCATGACACCAAGGGGCCTTTTGGTGTGTGAGGGGTATTTTACAAAACACTAAGTGCTCCCACACTACTGTGGTGAACACTTCCCATTGACCTTTAGTTGGATTCTTTTTGTTTATGTAAGTAAGTCTGTGGAGTAAGAATCCTTCTCTATTTACTCTGCCTCCCCCTCCTGTTGTTTGTACGTATAAACTTTAAGAATTGGACACAAGGATGGCGGCTGGTGGCATTTGAAAGTGATGCATGGTAAAACAATTGTGGTACAGAACTGTAGCGAGTGAGGGTAGCCAGTGAGCCTGAACAACCTACAGGGTTTTGAGGGTGTTCTCCCCCTCAAGAAAATTTTGAAAAAAGATTAGGCAAATGGTGCATTTTCAAGAAAATTGGAGAACGCAGGAAGATTAATAAAGAAATTGTGAATCTGTTCTAACAAAGGCAGTGACTGCAGAACGTACAATTCCATAACACAGAAGGGCTGTGTGTGAGGCACTTTGGCTATAAGTGCACCCCAGTAACCCACGCTTGCTATCCTCAAAGACTGCTTGCTGAATGCGCGTGGCTCTTGGCAAGTCAGCACAGACCCAGCCATGAGCATGGGGCTCTGTCTGGTCGGTATCAGGCTGAGCTATACGCTGGAATCCGGTTCGTGCCGAGTGGGTGAATCCGATAATTGCTACTAGTCCCTCTAGGAACAGAAGACTGGTGTTGTGCCATTGAGGGGAGGCGGCAGGTGCAATGGAAGAGAGGATCAGCGCCCACGTAACTATGGGGTAACATGGTATGGGAGACATTGTGGGAGAGAGTAGGAGCAGTATAGAGATGACAATGATGTTCTTTCTTAGTCTGACTACGGTTGCACACTGACTGACACGAGTCTTATCTTTCAGTCACTTTGAAGTAGTCTAGAAATACTGTATGGCCGCTGTGTTCATTTTGTGCGTCAATGAATGGTGCTATTTCCTCATGTAAAACATTATAGTTGTCTATATATATTTTGAATTACAGTTTCCTTTCCATTATGTGATATTACAAATGAAAGGCTCTGATAGACAATGCTTTTAAATTCCAAGATGTTTTCTACTTCAGCGCATACACGAACGTTAAGCAGTCTATTAAAGCCGATGTGGGGGGAGCAGGACAGTAATCACAATTAATTATAAAAATTACCTTCCTCCCACTGCTTCCTCCAGGTCATGTGCCACTGCCTCAGCTCCTGCTGCTCCCACTGGACTGCGCTTAACCTAGGCATCCTCCCTCCCGCTCGCCTAAGCCAATCACAACGCTGCAATGGCAGCGTTGTGATTGGTGTGGAGCAGCGGACGGCACCCAGCCGGGCGCCTGTATGCCAGGGAGCCATTTTCTCTATGTAGGCTGCATGCAGCTTACATAGAGAAAAGGAGAGAGTGCACAATTGCGCATCACTGGTTTGGTCGGCCCTGGGGCCGAACAAATAGTCAGCACACATGACAGTGGGGCTAGCCACGTCTTCCCTGCACTTGAGAGGAAACACCCACCCCCAACCAGGCAGTCCAGGCACTTCTGCTTTCTCCCCATGGGAGAAGCAGAAACATAAAATGGTAGTTTTACCATTTCATGTTTCTGCTTCTCGCACTGCGAGAAAGCAGTGGGGTGACACCCTCCCTCCCCAATGGAGGAGCAGCCACTGGTAGCAACTACCTCAGACTGCATGGCTACAAGGCTGAGGTCTTGCTTTTTGGCAACCAGCCTGCATCTGGAATCACACCTCTGTAAGCCCGCAAGCCGGTAGGTCTGGCCTTGATTTCCTCCAGGCTAGATTACTGCAATGCACTTTATTTGGGGATCAATAAATCATTAATTGCTAAACTACAGTTGGCACAACATGCTGCTGCAAGACTGCTACTTGAAATTCCCAAACATCATTCAGTTTCTGCGGTTGTCTCCAAATAGCATTGGCTAGAAGTGAACAGGTGCATTTCCCTTAAGGCCTTATGCATAGTTCACAGGGCGGTGCATAAGATTGGTCCCAGAGGACTGACTGAAATGTTCCAGAGATACATCGCCAGTAGATTTCTTCACTTGGCTAGCTACAACCTTGTAACTGTGCCTAAATTCAGGAAGACCGGATGGGGAGGCTGGGCCTTTTCAGTGGCCGCAGAAAAAGCTCTGAAATTCTCTTCTAAGTGATTTCAGTGATGTTCAAGAACATAACAGATTTTGGAAAGCCTCGAAGACCTGGCCCTCCACTCTTTAATTCCTGTCCAGTAGTTTTTCCCAGGGATGGTAGTTTTTTCCTTGGTCTTTCTCTTTGAAGCTCTCCTCTCTCTTTAGCGCCAATATGCCTTTTGGTAGTTGTGCACTTTATAAATCTTTCTCTTTTCATTTCATAGAATCCTAAGAGAAAACATGATCAATCTACAATAGCATTTATTATTTTTAATATCAGAGTGAAGAACAACTACCCTCTTTCTCTGTAAGAGGTTCGAGCCTTGGTGATGGAGAGATGATGGGCAAACACACCAAAATGACAAACTATAACAGCCACTACTGAGCTTTGGAACAGCCCAAGCGAGAGAGGACATCAGAAAACTCCAAGACCAGCATCATTGCCAGAGGACTCCAAAATGCCTGTATGGACCGAAAAATGCCAATAATGGATGACTCATTGAGGGGTAAGTTATATGGTGTGAAACATAAGAACACTGATAACCCCAGAAGATGGTATGAAAGCAAAATAATATTTACCAGGCTGCCGTCCTTGATGAGTCCTAAGGGTTTCAAAAGTAGTACCAAAGACGTGTTCTTACAGCAAAATTAGAAGTGAAGAATATGACCTCTCAAATTCATCAGAAGTTTAAAACACGGAGCCTCAAACAAGGCAGGAATGGTTTCTGATCGTTGCGGGTGCCTCAACTAATAGGTGCGGTTATAGGTAGGATTGGATGAGTTTTTCTTTAATCTGAGGTAAGTGGGTGCAACTACTAACCTAATTTCAGCTGGTTTTTTTTGTTCGCGTCCACCTGCCACAGATTAAAGCAAGCAGAACGCTGGCAATATAAAGAGTACCACATAGTTTTCAGTTCTGACGGTGAGAACTTAAAACATTTGTTAATGTCTTACTGTGAGGACCGCAAGCTACACGTCTAGACCAACACTGTCAGAGGTGGGGTAATTAAAAGCATTTATATAATAAACCTGCCTGATCCCTTATAGTGCTCTTGAAAGTGACTTCCCCCACAGCGACGCCTTTGTGGGGCGCCCGCATGCTGGGATGCCTGCGTCGACCTGACATTTTATCAGGCAGGCGCTGCTGAATACAGGCATCCCTGCTGGGGAAGTTCATTTCAAGAGTCAGACATTGTAAATACCTTAATGCAATTACCATTAAGGTAATTACACTGCACGACCCATACGTGTGCTTCTAAATGGCTGGGCTTACTTTTTGTTTTGCTTCAAGACCAACCTAGATTTTAATTCACAGGTGGACAAAGAGGCAGCTTTTGCTGATTCTGGCTCTTTCCACAATATTCCAAACATCATAGTTACAGGTACCACAGTATTTTTTCTTATGCTAAGTCTTCTTAAACTCACTCCATAATGATAATGTCCTAGAGTAAAAACGAATTTCTAGAATGCATTTCTTTACAATGCGGCTATACCTTCACATTTAACTTACGGTAATACACATTGTTGCATGAAAATATATTTTAAACAACAGAGCACTATCTATTCCCCGAGAAAAAAACACAATTTTCTCAAATGATTGATAGACATATCTGCAAGCTCAAGCAAGCAATAAATACTAAAAATGAAACTGAGGTAAATACTGAAATGCTCAAAGTCATAAATATATGTTTCTCAAGCAGCGACCACAATTCTTCTCAGACTGAAGTTCCAAGCAAACCCTGAATTAACCTGTAGTCAGAACTCGGGCAGTTTGACACAGAGTAGTCATACTTAACTCAGAGGCAATGTGTAAAGTATTTGTGCAACAGTAGCACAGTAAAAGCACACCCCAACAGGATCCCACATCAGTTTAGAAAAAGAGAGTGATTTTTAATAAATAAAATAAGACCAAAACAAAAACAAATGCAATCAATAAAACTGGAGATATGCAGGTTTAAAAATGTCAGCAAAAATAGTGCAAAAAGCATAAAGTGTCAACTTTAGTATCTAGTCACACCAGATCGGGATAAAGTCACAAGTTCAGGCCGACTGCGATAGAGAATGGATGCCTACATGGACCCAGTTAGGCTTTCTGAACAGAGGACCTTAAATCCTGGTTTGTGGAGCATTGCAAAGAACCGAGCTGGAGATGCACAGCACACCAAGAGAAATGCATTGGTTCTGGGATGAGGCATGGCTGTGGTGCGAGGTCTTGCACAGTCGTCGAGGATTCCATCAATGAGGGCTGCAAAGCGAAGTCCAGCGTCAAGGATGTTTTTCGCAATCGGGCGATGATTCGGTTCCGAGGAGCTGTGAGACTGCGATACGGAGTCCTACATCAAGGCTGCCATCAACAAGGGATGCGAGGGCCTATGCCAAGGATGCATCGGGTAGTGGCGGTTCAAATGGGTTGACAGTCTGCAATGCAATGAGGGTCTTTACAGTGGTTCTAAACCACACAGCAGCAGTGTTGGGTCGGTTCTGCCTGGGTTTGCGTCACTCAGCAGAGGAGATTCATTGGTTCTACTGGATTCACAAAGGCTGACAGAGCACCCTAAGCTCACTGCCAAAGGTCCAGGACTGGGGTGGTACCACTTGGCAGGGCAGATTCATAGATGACAAAGTCCTGGTGCTTGGGTAAGGCTTGTTGGAGTCTTCTGTCCGTGAGGCTCAAGCTAGGATGTCAGCTAAATAGCCCCTGAAGTCAATCAAAGGACGCTGGATTCAACAAATGCAGGTCCAGTTCTTCTCACCCAGGCAAGAGGGCTGCAGGCAGCAAGTCAGCACAGTAGGGCACCAGTCCTTCATAGCAGCGGTATTGTAGAGTTGGTTTCTGCGGAATAATATTTATTCCTGGTGCCGTTCCTCTGGAAGGTTTGAGGATCTTCTAGAAATTCCCTTTAAAGTTCCCAGGCATCCTGCCTTCCCTGCCTTGGTCCCTGACTAACTATAGGTGGTATGCAATCCTTTATGTGGAGGCAGGGCTCAGCCTACACAAGTGTAAGTAGGGCTGGGCCCAGGTCCTCCCTCTCATCCTGCCAATGATGGTGGTTCCAGGCACAGCAAAGATCTCTATTGTGCGTGGCTGTCTAGGAGGAATACACAAAGCCCAACTGTCAGCTACACCCAGTAATGTGACCCAGACATAGGCTACAGACATTAAATGGCAAAAGCAGGAGAACGCCAACTTTCTAAAACTGGCATTCTCAAAATTATAATTTAAAATCTGACTTTACCATTATAGAGGATATATCATTACAATTCTATAGACACCAAACATGACCCGACTACCTGCTACCATTTGGAGATAACAGCCTATTCAATGTAATAAGGTAACTCCACTGCTATCCTATGGGACTGGTAGCCTTGCAGCAGAGAAAAGTGAATTTAAGAACTTTTTACTAGACATAGAAAACATAGAAGTATATGTCCTAGTTTTTAAATACACTGCACCATGCCCCTTGGGCTGTCCAGTGCCTTCCCTAGGGGTGACATATGTTTTATAAAGTAAGGTTTGGGCCTTGCAAAGGGCGTATTCTGCCTGGTCAAAAGGGCACTTTGAAAACTGCACACAAAGACTCCAATAACTGTTGCAGGCCCACTTGTAGCATTTGCTTTACAAGCCCTTGGCATATGAAGTACCACTTTATTAGGGGTTTATAAGTAAATTAAATACACAAATTGGGGATGTTCAATGGAACCATGTTTTAAGGAGTAAGCAGTGGTAAAGTGTGCAGTGAGTCCTAAGGTCAGCCAAAACAAGATCAGCAAAAATGGAGAAGGAAAGCAAAATAATCTTGGGGAAAGACCTCCCAAAGGCTGACAGGTCTAATATATTCTCTCTCTCTCTCTCTCTCTGTACATATGTATATATATATATATATATATTCACTGAAAAAACCATAGGTTAGAGACCATATATAGTTAGCTGGACATTTTATTGACATAAAACCAATGAAATTCCATATATAGTTAGTTGCACTAACTATATATCGCGCACCCGCAATCCACTGCTGATGATGTCACATATTACATAATTCATGACATGGTCAGTGACATCACTGATGACATCACTGATGACATCTCAAATGACATCACTGATGACATCACTGATGACATCTCAAATGACATCACTGATGACATCATCTAGTGTCTGTGTGTTTTTGTAAAGTTTAAATATGTTTTACATATTGAAGAATGAGTGGATGTATGGAAGACTGAGTGTGTGTGTGGCTGGCTGGGAGGTGTGTGACTCTGTGCATATCAATGTGTACTTGTATCAGTGATTGTATAAGAGAGTAAGTATGTGTTAGTATATGTGTGAAAAGTATGGTGTTCTGTGTTTAACTGTATAGATGAGGAAATCGAAGTGTGATTGATTCTTCACAGGACTGACTAGGTGTATGAGTGCATATGATAGTGTTGTAATAATGAGTGACTGTATGTATGAGTGATTGTATGGGTGAATGAGTGAATGTGTGTGTAGACGTAGGAATCAGTGAGTGCGTATGTAGTAACTGGTATTGGTGTGTCATGATGTCATCAGTGATGTCATTTGAGATGTCATCAGTGATGTCATTTGAGATGTCATCAGTGATGTCATCAGTGATGTCACTGAAGTATGGTGTTCTGTGTTTAACTGTATAGATGAGGAAATGGAAGTGTGATTGATTCTTTACAGGACTGACTAGGTGTGTGAGTAACTCCATGGATGAGTGGCAGTGTGTGAGTGTCTGCATAGGTGTATGAGTGCATATGATAGTGTTGTAATAATGAGTGACTGTATGTATGAGTGATTGTATGGGTGAATGAGTGAATGTGTGTCTAGACGTAGGAATCAGTGAGTGCGTATGTAGTAACTGGTATTGGTGTGTCATGATGTCATCAGTGATGTCATTTGAGATGTCATCAGTGATGTCATCAGTGATGTCATTTGAGATGTCATCAGTGATGTCATCAGTGATGTCACTGACCATGTCATGAATGATGTAATATGTGACATCATCAGCAGTGGATTGCGGGTGCGCGATATATAGTTAGTGCAACTAACTATATATGGAATTTCATTGGTTTTATGTCAATAAAATGTCCAGCTAACTATATATGGTCTCTAACCTATGGTTTTTTCAGTGAATTTTCAAGGTTTTGTAAATGCAAATTCCTAACTATATATGGTCTATAACCTATGGTTTTTTCAGTGAATTTCATTGGTTTTTTAAAAGCTAATATCTATAGCTGTAAAATATATTCTTTATTACGTGACGTATCACGTAGCCACGTGAGACGCCTCATGACGCGTCGCATAACCGTGACGTATCGGCTCTGCAACGCAAACAAAACCCGTAACGTAAGCATGCCGGAGCACGCTTACAGATATATATATATTTTTTAACCTTAATTAGACAAAATCCACACGTGCACATATCTTGAGGCCTTGCAAAGGCACATCAAACAAACAGTCCCTACAATTTTGCCAAGTTTGCTGGAAATCTATTCCCTTAATTTTTTTTTTACTGTTTCTCTTGCTTTTCCCCTTGTTACGCTTACCGGGACGCTACCCGGTACGCGAACCGGACGCTCCAAAAACACAAGATGGCGGACTCCCGTTACGCTGCCGGTTAGCTGCCCGGTTCGCGTACCGGGAAGCGCCTCTACCGCGAAAAATCGCGGGGGACTTTAATATCCCCCTCATCAATCCTAGGGGGTCAGGAGGGGTTTACCTTGCCCCCTTTCCTTCATTTCCCCCTTCTTTTTTCACCACATCTTGTCTCTCGAACCTACCGAGAGACAAGATGGCGGCCGCTCCGGACTGTTTACAATGTTGACAGCTACGCTGCCGGTTAGCTGCCCGGTTAGCTGCCCGGTGAGCTGCCCGGTGAGCTGCCCGGTGAGCTGCCCGGTTCGCGTACCGGGACGCGCCTCTACGGCGTAAAATCGCAAAAAATATATTTTTTTTTTTTGCCCCGCGGGGCACTTTAATATCCCCCTCATCAATCCTAGGGGGTCAGAAGTGGTCTACCTTGCCCCCTTTCCATCATTTCCCCCTTCGTTTTTCACCACATCTTGTCTCTCGATTAACCCTGGGCGGGCGGCTACGTTCCGTGCACGGAGTGTGCGTAGTGCCGGCTTCTACGCATTTTGCGTAGCAGGCGTAGAATCCGGCACTATGCACGCTCCGCAGACGGAGCGTAGCTGGCCGCCACCTGCCTCCCTCCCGCCCTCCCTAAATACTTTAAATTAAAAGCGGAAAAGAATTAAAAGGCACTTACCTTGCCCGCCGCTGCCCGCCGCGTCCCCGGGGCTCGCTATCTTCATGGCTTCCGTCTTGTGTATCTAATGCGCATGCGCGAGCGGCCGCGCATGCGCATTTCTCATGAGAAATGCGCATGCGCGGTCGCCCGCGCATGCGCATTAGATACACAAGACGGAAGCCATGAAGATAGCGAGCCCCGGGGACGCGGCGGGCAGCGGCGGGCAGCGGCCGGCAAGGTAAGTGCCTTTTAATTCTTTTCCACTTTTAATTTAAAGTATTCAGGGAGGGCGGGAGGGAGGTCTGCGGTGCGTAGTGGGGCTACGCGGAGTGCGGAGGTGGGCGTAGTTTCTCGCCCACTTCACGTAGCTCCACGAAGCCCCACTACGCCCACTACGCCCAGGGTTACTCTCGATCGTACCGAGAGACAAGATGGCGGCCGCTCCGGACTGTTTAGAATGTTGACAGACACCGGAGAGCCAATCAGCTTCGCTTCGCGAAGTTCCGTTACGCGTCAGGTACGCGAACCGGGGCGCTAACCGGAGCGCTGTCACAGATATATATATTTTTTTAAACGTTAATTTCTCAAAATCCACTGGAGCACATATATTGAGACATAGCAAAGGCACGTCGGGCAAACCATATCTACAATTTTGCCAAGTTTCATGTAAATCTATTCAGCCGTTCGAGCTAAAAGTGAGTCCAACCGCCCTATGGAAAAATGAATGGGAAAAACGCGTTTTGGGACCCCCCTTTTTTCTCGGCCCCCCCTTGACGATATATATATATATATATATAAATTATATCCGTTTGGAACTTTCCTTAAATTGCAGCAGAACATTCACGCTGACACTTGAGCCCGGTGCAGGGCGCTGATGAAGGAGAAAATGTCCGAAATGCATTCGCCGCCACTGGAGCTGGGGAGACAGAAGTGGGAGAATTTTGCAGATGGTGACAACGTGTCTGACAGCGATTGGGAACCGCGCATAACAACTCACCTTTCATCCCCGCTGTTCTCACCAACCGACCTTGCTGCTACACGGCATTGTGGGATTTGCAGTTTAAAGATGGGAAAAACTGCAAACAGGTGGACATGATCAACAAGGGGGAGGAGCGGACCCGTTTGGAACTTTCCTTAAATTGCAGCAGAACCTTCACGCTGACACTTGAGCCCGGTGCAGGGCGCTGATGAAGGAGAACATGTCCGAAATGCATTCGCCGCCACTGGAGCTGAATTTGGTCCATTAAAGTTTCCTCTACCCGTCCCCCTGGGTTCCTGTTTCTTCCTTCCCAGGCAGAATTTTCATTCATACATTACTGCGTTCGCTAGCAACGCAGTCAGGAAACCCCTGCCACGCTTTTGGGTCCAGGTATTTACTGGCACGCCTCACGGCTTTCTTGACAATTCGGTTACGAATTTCCTGGTACCCGCCCTGGTTGTAGGAGTGACATAGCAGTTGAGGTACTGTACCTCTGTTGGACAATCTGCACTGCGCATTTTAGTCCCTGCCCCATGGACTCTGACAACTGGCGGCTGTGGCAGTAAAGGGGACTCGAGGGGAGACAAAAGTGGGAGAATTTTGCAGATGGTGACAACGTGTCTGACAGCGATTGGGAACCGCGCATAACAACTCACCTTCCATCCCCGCTATTCTCACCAACCGACCTTGCTGCTACACGGCATTGTGGGATTTGCAGTTTAAAGATGTGAAAAACTGCAAACAGGTGGACATGATCAACAAGGGGGAGGAGCGGACTCGTTTGGAACTTTCCTTAAATTGCAGCAGAACATTCACGCTGACACTTGAGCCCGGTGCAGGGCGCTGATGAAGGAGAAAATGTCCGAAATGCATTCGCCGCCACTGGAGCTGAATTTGGTCCATTAAAGTTTCCTCTACCCGTCCCCCTGGGTTCCTGTTTCTTCCTCTCCAGGCAGAATTTTCATTCATACATTACTGCGTTCGCCAGCAACACAGTCAGGAAACCCCTGCCACGCTTTTGGGTCCAGGTATTTACTGGCACGCCTCATGGCTTTCTTGACAATTCGGTTACGAATTTCCTGGTACCCGCCCTGGTTGTAGGAGTGACATAGCAGTTGAGGTACTGTACCTCTGTTGGACAATCTGCACTGCGCATTTTAGTCCCTGCCCTATGGACTCTGACAACTGGCGGCTGTGGCAGTAAAGGGGACTCGAGGGGAGACAGAAGTGGGAGAATTTTGCAGATGGTGACAACGTGTCTGACAGCGATTGGGAACCGCGCATAACAACTCACCTTCCATCCCCGCTATTCTCACCAACCGACCTTGCTGCTACACGGCATTGTGGGATTTGCAGTTTAAAGATGGGAAAAACTGCAAACAGGTGGACATGATCAACAAGGGGGAGGAGCGGACCCGTTTGGAACTTTCCTTAAATTGCAGCAGAACATTCACGCTGACACTTGAGCCCGGTGCAGGGCGCTGATGAAGGAGAAAATGTCCGAAATGCATTCGCCGCCACTGGAGCTGAATTTGGTCCATTAAAGTTTCCTCTACCCGTCCCCCTGGGTTCCTGTTTCTTCCTCTCCAGGCAGAATTTTCATTCATATATATATATATATATATATATATATATATATACAGTGAAAAAAACATAGGTTTCAGGGACGTTATAGTTAGTTGGACATTTCACTCATACAAAACCAAAGAAATTCCCCTGTTATAGTTAGCTAACTATAACTCGCGCCCCACAATGCACTGCTGCTGTCGTCACATATTACAGTCATGACATGGTCAGTGACATCACTGATGACATCACTGATGACATCTCAAATGACATCACTGATTACATTATCCAGTGACTATGTGTTTCTATAAAATGTAAATATGTTTTATATATATGCCAAGGTCTATTGAAGAAAGAATGGGTGTATAAGAGTCAGGATGGATGCTTTAGTAGGTGTGTGACTGACTGTACAAATGAGTGATTATTTGTGTCTTACTTAATGCATGTGTTAGCGACTGATACAGACATTCACTCAGTTTAGGTTGTCAGTTAGTGTGTAAGTGGTTGCATGGGTTGGTGAGTAGCTAAATGAGGATCTATATGGGCTATTGATTGGTTGCCTGAGTATCTGTATTCTGTATGGGTGCCTGAGTATCTGTGTGGGTGGGTGGGTGTCTGTGTTCAAGTCTGTATCTGCGAAGGGCAGTATGGCTGTATGGCTGGGAGAGTGTGTGTATGGGTGTGTTGGTGAGTAAATGGATGCCTCAGTAGTATATGTGTGAGTAACTGCATATGTGAAAGGCAGTATATGTGAGTGTTGGAGTGCGTACATGTCTATATGTGAGAGTGAGTGATTGTGAGAGTGCCTGTATGGATCAGTGTGTGCTTGTATTAGTTATTTTATTACAGTGTAAGTATGTGTTAGTATATGTTTAAATAAATGAGGTGCTATGTGTATAACTGTAGAGGTGAGTAAATTAAAGTCTGGTTGATTTTTTCCATGACTGACTAGGTGTGTGAATAAGAGAGGCAGTTTGTGAGTGTCTGTATGGATATGTGAGTGCATATAATAATGCTGTATTGATGGCTGACTGTATGAGTGACTGTATGGGTGAATGAGTGGATGTGTGTGTAGAGCTAGGAATTAGTGAGTGGATATGTACTAACTGGTACTGGAGTGTTCATGGTTTCAAAAATGATAGTCTGTATTTTAGAGTGGGTGTATCAAGTGTTATATTAGGGCGTGATGAGGTGCATCAGATGTCATCAGTGATGTTATTTGAGATGTCATCAGTGATGTCATTGGCCATGTCATGAATGATGTAATGTGTGATGTCATCAGCAGTGCATTGCGGGGGCACGAGTTATAGTTAGCTCAACTAACTATAACAGGGGAATTTCTATGGTTTTGTATGAGTGAAATGTCCAACTAACTATAAAGTCCCTGAAACCTATGGTTTTTTCAGTAAATTTTGAAGGTTTTTTAAATGCTAATTTCTAACTATAACGTGCCTGAAACCTATGTTTTTTTCAGTGAATTTCTATGTTTTTTTAAATGCTAATTTCTAACTATAACGTGCCTGATACCTATGATTTTTTCTGTGAATTTTAAAGGTTCTTTAAATGCTAATTTTTTTTTTTTTTTTTTTTTTTTTTTTAATTAGCATTTATTGAGCGCTCGTACGCCCGGAGGCTTCATGGCGCTATAGAGAGGAACAAGGCACGACAGTCAGTTAGTAGAAATGAAGCAGCTCAATAGTGTGCCTGAGAGAAGAGCCAGGTTTTCACAGAATGTCTAAAGCTGAGGATGTTGTCGCTCAGTTTTAGATGAAGGGGGAGAGAGTTCCAGAAGGCAGCTGCAAGATGGTCAAAGCAGCTGCCTCCGAGACGCTTCCTTTTGTACGGAGGTACAGTTAGGAGGGATTTATAAGTGGACCGGAGATGGCGGGATGGACTGTATCTTTTAAATAAGTCTCCAATGAATAGGGGGCCAATATCATGTAGAGACTTGAATAAAATACACCCGGCTTTGAATGCAACGCGTTGCTCAACCGGCAGCCAGTGTAGCTGTTTCAGGCCAAGTCTGACTGATTGCCTCCTAGGTATGTTCAGAAGGAGTCTGGCTGCTTGGTTCTGAACCAGCTGGAGGCGTTTAAGCTCTCCAGTTTGGAGCCCAAGATAGAGACTGTTAGAAAAGTCCAATCTGGACAGAACCAAGGAGATGACAATCTGTGTGAGGGCTGCTGAGGAGAAGAAGCGGGCGATTTTTTTTATTTTCTTCAACTGGAAAAAGCTGGAGGACACAACTGCTCCAACCTGTTTTTTTAATTTTTTTAATTTCTATCTAGAACATGCCTGAAACCTATGTTTTTTTTCAGTGAATTTCAATTTTTTTATGCTAACTTCTAATTATAATGTTAATTTAACATATAAGGCCTTATTTATGAAGGCCTTGCGCCGCCGGTGCGCCACTTTTAAAATGGGAAAAAGTGACGCACCGGCAGCGCAAGGCCTTCATAAATAAGGCCCATAGTTTTTTCCGAGACCTAAGAAGGACACAACACCCACTGCCACAACCCTCAAGACCTCCCCCCGTACTACCCCTCTCCCTACTACCACCAAGGCAGTGCAGAACAGAACAGCGAACACTCCAAAAACGGCATGGTCCCTCAGCCATATAATAGCCTAATGCTTGGAAATGTGGCAATAATTTTTTCAGTAAATTTGATTTTTTTTAAATAATAATTTCTAACTTTAATGTTCCTGAGACCTATTTTTTTGTGAATTTCAAAGGTTATTTATATACTAATTTCTAATTATAAAGTAAAAAAAACCTATGTTTGTCGCAGTAATTTTGAAAAAAAAATAATATATTTCGTAACTTTAATATCCTAAAAATGTTTTTTGTTATTTTTTATATTTGTTATTTAAACTATATGTCTTCTTGTTTTTTAAATATTAAACAACTGCATACAGTATGAAAGACCATCACTTCTTGCTGGCATCTTCTGAACCTGGCAGATAGTCGACTATCTCTCCCAAAACCCATCTTTGCCTTCCGGAGAAATAAGAATTTGAAAAACTACCTGGTCAAAGGCAAATTAATGGAGCCCACACATCAACAAACTGCCATTGACAACTTGAACCCTATCTACGGCAACCACCGGTGTGTTAACTGTCAGGCTTGCTCCAATGCGCTGACTGGTGACACCATCACTACGAGTGAGCGCACGGTTTATGTGGCACAGAACAAGAACTAAAATGGTTCATTTTGGAAAACGTTCAGGTTCGATCCTACCTCCATGCGCAAATAGAGAGAAGTTTTCTGGATTTTCTACTTGAGTTCAGTAAACAAATGATTGAATGAAGAATGCCCGTGGGCCATTGCCATTTTTTAAATCTGAACTCTGGAGGATGACCCAGTGATGGTCTGGGTCGTCGGCCCTGAGCTCCCCCTGGCCAAGTGTTATTGGTGGTTAACTTCAGTTTATGATGGTTGGAATCACCCACTATTGAGGTCCCTTGGCGGGGCAGCAGAGACATCCAGCGACCATGGGTTTGTCAGCCTATTTGGATCTTAGATATTAGGTATTCAACTATTTCTACCTTAAATTGCTCTAAAATATGGTGTTGCCCATATGATTTGCCGAGAGCGATGACATGATTCCACGAGCGAGGGTGTTCCTCGGTTCCCAGATCACATCATGCCTAACATGATGGCGTTATTGGCGCTTAAACTTAGTTTATTATGGTGGGAATCTTCCATTATGGAGCTCCCGTTGGCGGGTCTGCAGAGATGGTAGGTATCCAATATTTCTACGCTAAGATACTTTGTTGCCCTTATGACTTTTAAAAAAAAAAAAAGTATTCTTTTTATTAATGCAAACAAAAAAAAATAAATTAAATACACTTACAAACCATAAAATACACTGGGCTGTGACCAAGCAAACTGTAAATGATGTCACCTCTCATTAGTACAGAATTACATTGCAGATAGTTAGCTATGGGTTCAGGGATCTTCCGCCAATGCATGGACATCCGGAGCCACAGGGGATGTACAAATATCACCTCTATACGCATTCCAGGCCCCCCCAGATTTTCCCCCACTTCTTGGGCCTCCCCCTAGGCACATATACAGCCCGCTCTCTGAACATGCACCAGTCCAGGTCTTCCATCCATTTCCCTATGGTGGGCAGTTTATTCGCCCCCCACACTTGAGCAATATTACGCTTGGCAATGGCACACGCTAGCGTGACCCAGACCCTACCGTGAGACGTAAGATCCGTTGGTTCCCAAACATTCAAAGGGCATCTACGCGCCTCCAACTCGAGGCCCACACCCCATACCTACCGCACTCTATCATGGACCGCGGACCAATACCCCCGGATGAGGGTATAGTCCCACAACATATGCATGAACGTTCCAGCCTCTCCACATCCCCTTCTGCATTCATCACTCACAGCCAAACCCATGCGCACCAATCGGGGGCCAGTAACATAACAACGATGGAGGATCTTCAACTGCACCAATCGGAGCCTCATTTGGATAGCAATGACCCTTGGAGACGCCACTGCCTCCCTCCAGTTTTCATCGTCGAGGACCAGCCCATCCGCAGTCCACTGAGCCCTGAGAGCCGCAAGGGGATTCCCCATATAATTAACTAACTTTTTATGTATCAAGGAGATCGTTCTCGTTGGGAGACGACCATCTAACATCCGATCCTCCAGCGGGGAAGCCTCTGGGGGCGTCTCTCCCCGGGAAATAGCAGCTATCAGCTCGTGCCTGATCTGCAAGTAGCAAAACCACTCACTCTCCTGCATCCGATATCTCTCCTGTAAAGTCTCAAATGGGAGGATTCCATCCTTGCCCAAGATATCTCCAACCTGGGAAATCCCAATGAGGTCCCATTTATCAAAACCTTTAGTCTTCCATAAACTACCCAAGCATTCAGCATTCCACAGTGGCGTGGCTTGAGTTATCTTCCCTTCCCATTTGAGGGAACGCGTAGCCTCATGCCAGACCTGCACAGCAACCGCCATAGGCCCCACTAAAGGGAACCGCCCCCGTCTAGTGTACAGAGCCCTAGAGAACTCTCCACCGGGCACCTGTCCGCGATCCATGGCATAGCCGGGATCTAGCGGAGAACCAAATCTGGCTGATTCACTGCCGCCAGCTGGGACGCCCAATAGTACCTCCGTATATCTGGTAAGCCGACCCCCCCATCATACCAGGGTAGCGTCAGTTTCGTGAAAGCGATTTGCGGCCTACCATCCCAGAGGAGCTGTCTCTGGAGAGATTCAATCTCCTTAAAATACCGAGGAGGAACCGGATCCATGGAATTCTGGAGCGCATATAAAAAGCGGGAAAGAGCCATCATCTTGAACAATACTGCGCGACCCAGCAGGGAGAGCGGAAGCGAACTCCAACGCACCACGTCCCTCCGGAGTCTGGCAAGAGGCGGCAGCAAATTATGTTTATATCTACTCTGAAGAAGCAGGGACACAAATATGCCCAGATATTTAAACCCTTCCGTTTCCAATCGAACCGGGCAGCCCGCCTGGACGGCCGGAGGGTCACCGCTCAAGACATAAAGGACCGACTTCGTCCAATTAATGGCAAAGCCTGAATATCTTCCAAACACCGCCAGTATGTCTAAAAATGCTATCAGCGAAGACCGGGGGGAGGACAAATACAATAATATGTCATCGGTGTACAAAGATGTCTTATCCTCCTACTTGGATGCCCTTATGACTTGTTGAGAGCGACGATATTATTCTACCCGCGAGGGTATCCCTCGGTTTTCTATCCGCTTCTTTACTAACTCTATTGCGGCTTCTATTAGTTTAGTGACCGGGTTTATGCCTGCAATTTCAGCTATACGGCCCAACGTTGTTTATCGGCGCCTAATATTCCGTTTAAAGATGGCCGCCGATCGCGTCGTCCCGCACCTACCTAGGAATAGTCCTATTTTTATTTTCATTTAACTTTCCGGACCCTGCCTCCCGGCCTGCTTGTCTGCCCTCCGCATGTCCTGATTGGCAGTGCACCTTCGCATACGCCCTTTTAAATGCATGCATAGAACATCCCTCACCTGATGGTCTTAGTGAGGTTACCGAGGCACTCGCTGCACGTACGAAGAATGGTAGCGGTCTATTTGTATTAAGTCAGGTAAGCTGACCCCTTGTTTCCCTATCCCCTGCGTATGGACTTTTCAGCCATAGACTCGAGCTTTAAAACTACCCAGCTCTACTAAGAATCCCCTATGGCCGATGGTAACTTTACCTATCTCCCGTTTCTCCATAGGTCGCGATCCTCAGCGACACCACCCTATCTATAGCTGTCCTGTATGAGCGCCAGTCCATGTTTTCCTTTTCGACGACGGTGTACTAAAGGAACTGGGATCCACTTCGGACTGTTTTTAAATAGAGGTATGTTCACCCCGGGCCTTTTTTGATGCTCTTGGAGGTCTCCTCTAGGGCTCCCCATGGGTTGGGTTCCAAATTAGACCCCTCCGTTAGTTTAAACTGCCAGCTATGCAATGATACATTCTGACACTTTGTACTCTTTACCTGCCCAGAATAGAATTTCATTACTGGAGATATCCCACCACAGAGTATCTCCCTAGCGGCTCACAAATTGAGGAAAACTATCGAGCGGAGCCCAAGCTGAGGTAATCACGGATTGTCCGAGTTCCACGGCCCATATTTTCGTGTACTGTACACTGGTGAGTTTGGCTATTACCCAGGGCACCTCCAAATAAGTTCATCTTTGGGCCCAGTGCTATTCTTGAGTATGGCCCCATAAATGCTAGGGTAGTGGTAATTCCATCGCCCCCATAGACTGTCTAGATTACAGCACCCCGCCTCTTTATATATGTTTTTCAGCCTGCTGTCCGAAGCTGAAAGTGACGGAGGGAATTGTCTCACTTGGATGTGGCATCCCCAATAGGTATCTATCTATTTGGAATTTATATGTCTCTTATCAGTTTAGTTATTGTTTTTCGTGGTGCGTACAGCTGAAACATAGGGAAAATAATCTCATATGTTGGTCAAGTGTTTCTAATACACTGCTTGTGGATTTCTCTACCCTTCCTTCTTGTTTGTCATATTTTATATTTTTCATTTTTTTATGTTTTATTCACCCTGAACGTGCAATAAAACATGCTGTTGTTTTCGTAATTGTATGGATTGGTTCCCACCTCTAACACTATGAAGGCTGATATTTGCTATATGATATGAATGTGCACTACTGTTTTTGTAAGTCTTTTTTTGCTTGAACTGTTCTCTCCAGGCCATGAGTTTTTCCTATTTTGATAGTCTCTACATAAATGTGATTTTAGGACACGGAGCACCCAATAGAGTCTCAGGTATATACAGTATGAGAGCGATAATGATTCATATGTTTAACTGTGCCTTTTTGTTAGAGATCTTTATTTATTTATTTATATATATATAACTGATACATGTATATATACCTTTTATTCACAGATGTTCTGTCCCCTACTCCGTGTTACATCATTGCCCTGACGAAGGTGTGGCCCCTTATTGGGCCAAACACCGAAACGCGCGTTGGCGTTATTTTTGCGGGCAGCAGGATTGTTCTTTCCACCCTCAGTCCTATCTGTGTTCCTGCCCCCACCTTTGTTTTGCCTGATGATCTGTTTGTCATCTGGTCATCAATCCATCTGATGGCGTTAATGTAACATTGAGGTCATATGCAGAGTTGTGAATGAGAGATTTGTTGTATGGGTAAGAGTGAAGAGTGTGTCTTTATGAATGTGAGATTGAACGGTGTGTGTGGGACTGTATATTTTGATAATCTGAAACGTGTGTTTTATCCAATGGTTGTATAATGAAATGATTTCTAATTTTGTAGCATTTTTGCATTTAATTTTGAATATTGAGGAAAAAAGAAAAAATGAAAAATGAAGAATAAAAGTAATCGTTTATAGATCATTGGTTGTGCTCTTTGACTCGCTCATGGATGGTTCTGTTTTCTTGTTAAATATCTAGGACCCTTTACAGGGCCTTATGTAAAATAAAAATGTCGGCAGGGTTCTCCTCTGTTCTTATTGATTGTTTGGTTTTTCCCCCTGTGAACCTGCCTACATTCCCTTTTGGGGGGCCCCCTTCTGTTTAGCTATTGTTACCACTACAGCCTGCCCAGATGACGCATCACCAGCACAGTAGGTCCCAACTGTGTCCCGAGTCCTGAATGGCAGTGACCCCAAGTCTGTGGCACCGACCACAGCACCAAACTCCCTTCGATCAGTGAGACATATTGTCACTCGAAAATCGAATAGAGACAGAATTCAATAGATAAAAGACATTGCTCCGAGTGCGCCCCTCCCGGACCACACATCATGGCAGGGTACGTACACGCTGCGTGCCAAAGGTACTACTAACTCACTGCACCATAAGTCATCGCCACGTGGCCGTATTGAAGCAGAATTCAATAGACAAAACATAGCTCCGAGTGCGGCCCCTCCGGACCACGCATCATCGCAGGATACATACACGCTCAGTGCCAAAGGTACTACTAAATCACTGCACCATAAGTCATCGCCACATGGCTGTATTCAAGCAGAATTCAATAGACAAAAGACATTGCTCTGAGTGCGCCCCCACCGGGCCATGCATCATCGCAGGGTACGTACACGCTGAGCGCCAAAGGTACTACTAACTCAGTGCACCATAAGTCATCGCCACGTGGCCTTATTAACGCAGAATTCAATAGACAAAAGACATTGCTCCGAGTGCAACCCACCCGGACCACGCATCATCGCAGTGTACGTACACGCTGAGCGCCAAAGGTACTACTAACTCAGTGCACCATAAGTCATCGCAAGTAAGAGTGAACAGTTTTATGTCAGCAGTAAGGGATACTATCACTCGAAAATCACCCAAAAAATCCTTATAATATGAAAAGAACCATCAAAGTACATTAATAATTACAATTCAGTGATTTAGAAGATGTGGAATGCAAATATGGACATACAATATGCTGTTTTTCGCTATGTCACGTCATATATTACCAAGTCTGAGTAGACAGAATTGAAAGAAATGTGGGAAAAAATTTCATAGGAGAACACACTTAGCATAAAATTGTACAGCTTCAACTTAAAGATGCTTTCACATCAAGAAATTAGATCCTATGAATGTTAGCGTCGATAGACATCTGCAAGTTTATATTCAAAGTCAAGAGGAATCATCTGGATAAGTCTAGGTCTTGCTGCAGCACGAAATGGAGTTTTAATATATATGATATAAAACAACTTTGTGATGATATAGAGTTACAATTCTTTGGTAGTCAAGAGAAGTGTACAGAAAAAAACAGTTTGAGTATGTGTTAAAGAAGAGATGAAAGATAATAGTGATGTAAAGTTTCAAAAAGAAATACCCCAAATTAAAAGTAGTTTCTGGTGAAAATCCCAACTAATTATAACGTCCCTCAAATCTACACAATATCCTTTTAGTATCCTTACTTCAAGAACTTGTTTTATATCACGTGGTGCCACTGAACATGAACTACGCGACCACAGCACCAGACTCCCTGTAATTTTATTTGTTGTTGTTTTCTTTAAATAAAATGTTTTATATATAAATCTATACATGACTAAGATTCTTCTTTATCCAACCGCACAGGGACACTTCCGGGCCCAAGAAGGTTGTTGGGATTATGTTGGTAATGTGGGAAGAGGGTGTGTTACCTGCTGATGTGGGGAGAGGCAGCGTGAAAGGGGCATCTCTCACAGAAAGAACTCCGGTATCTTTTCAGAAATGCCTCGGACAGATGCCAGCTCACGGACTGATTACACAAACTCTTGTTTCAATACTTATGTAGTGTGAGTTATGAACAGTTTGCACCCAGGTTGCAGAGGGACAGCTGCAGCCTCTGTGAGTAGAGCCCCTGGGCTCTACTAGCAGAAGGAGAACTATTACACCGTCCGCTCCCACAGGAACACCAGTGTAGTAGCTCACAGAGATACAGGCACACTAGTGTACTAGCTTGCAAAGGTAGAGAGCTGCGAGCCGACGGACTGGCTTGTAATGGCATTGCTGCGAAGTGGTGATGTTGGGCAGACAGAGCTCTGCTATATTAAATTGCCCCCAAGACCTTCCTTTTATATTTTCACTCACTGCAAGAACGCGTGCTTTCTGGACCAAGACCGTTCTCCCTGCCAAATTTGGCGTAATTGCGTTCAGCAGTTTGACCTGTAGCCTTGTCTAAGGTTTCCTATGGAAAATCCATTGAGAAAACACGTGTTCACCCCCCCCCACATAGCTACCTGTCGCAGGCGTACTCGCTATTAATGTGCAGGTTAGTGGTCTAGTTGTCAACATGTTACGGCCACTCCCCGAGGGCAGGTTTGCACACACACCACACTCATCCGGCACATACGTCACAGGCCACGTGATCACGCAAATATAATGGCTCGACAAAGTCAGATCCTTTATTGCTGGTGCTGACTGGATGGCGGACGCTTCATTTGTCTGAAGCATAAAGAGTCCATGAAGAGTTGCGCAGAGGGTTAGTCGCCCACTGAGCTATATGGCCAACAGGGGCCTACTACCACGTGGCGCGGACTTGACTTGCAAAGGGTTAATGCCACTCGAAGCTGATGTGGCCGTCAGGGGCCTACGACCACGTGGCGCTGACTTGAGTTGCACATGGTTAGTGCCACCCGAAGCTCATGTGGCCGTCAGGGGCCTACCACCACCGGGCGCGCACTTGAGTTGCACAGGGTTAGTGCCACCCCAAACTGCTGTGCCCCTCAGGGGCCTAACATCACATGGCACAGACTTGAGTTGCACAGGGATAGTTGCATCCTAAGTTCTATGGCCGTCAGGGGCCTACCACCACGTGGCACAGACTTGAGTGCACTGGGTTAGCGGCACCAAAAGCTGATGTGGTCTCCGCCATTGATGACTCAGGACTGAGCGACATGTGTGAGATCTGCCGGGCCGCGTAGAAGCTGATGTGATCTCCGCCATTGATGACTCCGTACTCAGCGACATGTGTGAAATCTGCCGGGCCACAGAGAAGCTGATGTGGTCTCTGCCATTCATGATTCAGGACTCAGCGACATCTGTGAGATCCGCGGACTTTTGACGGCCACGTGAAGGGCCCACTGGTAGACACTCAGGTGACAGCAGGTAATTATTTGGTCAGTGTCTCTCTCTCTCTCACTTCCCTCTGTTCACTCTCTCTCTCTCTCTCACTCTCTTACTTCCTTCCCTTCTATCACCCTCTCTGCCTCTCCCTTCTCCCTTTCTCACTCCCTTTCTTTCCTTCCCTCTCTTTTTCTCTCTGGCTTTTTTCCTTCTCTGTTTCTCTGTGTCTCACTCCTTTGATATGCGCATTACACACGTCCTTATTTTGTGCTTTATTTTCCAGGCTGTGTCGTCAACATTCATGGTCCCCACAGGAGTGTTCCGCCTTGTTGTTTTGTATTCTTTTTGTTAAGTTTATTTTATTAGTTTATCGTTTATATATATGTTTATAAAAAAATAAAGTTTGATGCAACTCTCATGCAAAACTAATTCAGGCGATAAACCATGTTAGCACGATTGATTTTACACCTGCTTTCAGCTGGTGTTAAGCAAGATGACTACCTGCAACATGAAAGGGAACACAGCCAAGAGCCACACCCGAACACCTACAGGTGACATAGAGTCAATGAGCATGATACAGGGATACCCATGAGGGCCACAACACTCATCGCAACAACACCAGGACCGTCAATGCCCCCCGAGCCCACATCTGAGCAAGTGTGCCCGTGTGATCATTCTTTTAGCACGATAGGCACGGGCCCTGCAACATCACAGTGTACTGTCTTCAGCAGAGGTTACCATGTCACCTCAGCATTGGCAGTGACCCTAGACATGTAGCTTCGCAGGCATCCTCCAGCATGCATAAGCGGCGTGTACTGGTCCAGTGTACTCAGGTCAGCGCAGGGATGTGCCTATCCGGCAAGGGGAACGGGGTGTCTCGAACATGTCCGTGTGCAGGAAGTGCAGTAAGTGTGTCTCTGTGTTCTGGTGAGGCCTGCCACAAGGGCCGCAGCAGTCGATGTTGTAAAGTGGCATGCACCACCTCCAAACGGCAGTGTCACAGTGTTGTTGGAATGCCGCGGGACATGCACGAATAAATAGGCATTACAATGGTGTGCCGTAGGAGTGCACGAGATACAACAGTGCACCGCACAAAAGTGTGGTGGCTCGTGGGAGGGAGAAACATCTGTTTGCAAAGTAACACACAGTGAATCCCCCCATGTGCCACATGCTGGGCATCTCATCCATGATGATCAGGGTCGCAGACATCCCACAACGCCCACGACCGGCCTTTCTACATATCCTGTATGAATGCAGCTAGAGAAGTTACTGTAGGGATGAAAGGTTCTTTGTCTGAGCTATCTTGCGAGTATTTTTGTCCTGTGTTCGATTGTGCGAATGTTTGTGTTTGGACAACATTGTGTTAGATGTTGGTGTACTCTGCTTCCTATGTGTGTGCCTTCATGTGAGCTTTTGTTCACCCTTCTCCCTTTCAGGCAGTGTGGTTTACACTTCTATGCTCGTTCAGTGGTGTGATGTTGGCGGGTTGTGTGACTTGTGCTCCTTGTTGGTGTTTTTCATTTTGACCATGGTTTGTCTATAGTTCTGCTGTACTTAATTGTGCATGTGTGCCATTGTGCCCATCTCCCCCTGTACCCCCACTCCCACTCCCTGCTTCTTACTCTTCCTGGTGCTGTTGTGTCGCCACACATAAATACATGTAATGAACAAATTACTTTCAGCAATGCAGATTTTGTGTTTTTAAATATGGATTTTGAGCAAGTGACGTTGGTGAAATTTGAGGTTAGAAGGGTTGCTGGGGCAAGGTTTTTAAGTAATGATTTTTCAATCTGTAGCCAGACTGGGGTATATTCCTTCGATGGGACGAGCCAATACATACCCTGTTTTGCTAGGAATGCTGTCTGGTAAAGTTTGAAGTCTGCTAAGTTGACTCCCCCCATGGATTTGCCAACACTGAGTTTCTTCAGATCAATTCTGGCCCTTATTCCTTTCCATAAATATTTTGAGATCAGGGTGTCCAATTTGTGGTGAAAGTCCTCTGACAGTATGAGGGGAGCATGGCTATTAAATAGTTCACTAGTGGGGTAATCATCATATTGATGGTCTCAATCATGCCCCACCAAATGATGAATCTTGGGGACCATGCCTTGAGGAGGGTTTCGATTTTCCCCAGGGTGTTAGCTTCATTACGATGGAGAGACTCTAAGATAGTGCTACCGAATTCTATCCCCAGATATTTGATAAATCCCGGTTGCCATGTAAGGCCCGAATCTCATAGTACCTGCTGGGTGCAGTGGATGTTCAGGGTCTTAACTTCGGATTTGTCCCGGTTTAACTCATACTCAGAGTGGGATGAGTACATTTCTATGGTGTGCATCAGGGCCTTAATGGACGAACTTGGTTTCTCCGTGACTATGAGAATATTGTTCGCATACGCGGCTACTTTCACTGGAGAGTCCCCAAAATGTACTCCTTTTATTTCGGTATTGTGTGTAATGTCTTGAATAGGTGGTTCCAGGGCTAAGAGAAATAGGGAAGGGGTTAGAGGGCAACCCTGTCTGGTTCCTTGCTCTAGAATGAAGGCAACTGAGAGGGCTCCATTGATTGCTATTCGGGCAGTAGGATCAGAATACATCGCCATAACCATGGCTATGTACGAACCCCTAGATTAAAGGATGACATACAGTGTCTCAAGAATGACCACGACACCCTGTCAAACGCTTTTTCAGCATCCAAGGTGATGGCGATAGAGGGAACTGACATCCTCTTTGCCTGCTCAAGTTTGTGGCACAATAATCTAGTATTATCTTTAGACATTCCGTGTCTGAGGAAACCAACCTGGGTGTTTCTGATTAATTTGGGAAGAACCTCATTCACTCTTGTGGCTAGGATTTTTGCATATATTTTACAGTCCACGTTGATCAATTAAATTGGCCTATAGTTTTTTGGTAAAAGAGGGTCCTTCCCTTCCTTTGGTATTGCGATAATATTGGCGTCTTTCATTGATTGCGATGTACGTCCTTCTGTAGCTATGGTATTGAATACTTTTAATAAGGTTGGTTGAAGGGACCCACTGACCACCTTGTAAAAGGCGGCAGAAAAGCTGTCTCTGCCCGAGGCTTTGTTGTTTTCAAGAGATTTAATAGAACTAGTCAATTCCTTTTCAGAGATGGGTTTCCCTAGCTCTGCATTCTCCGTCTCTGACAGTCTCGGCAGGTTTAGTGAGTCTAGGTAACTGGTGCATTCTTCTGAGTTTACTGTTTGTTTACTTTCATATAAGTCCTCGTAGAAGGAGTGGAAGGCGCACAGGATCTCTTTTTGTTTTGTTTGGATAATATTGTTAAAGTCTTTAATCAAGGAAATAGTAAACTGCCTCTACTTGTGTTTGAGGTACGAAGCTAATAGTGTACCTGCTCTATTTCCTTCACAGAGCTAGAGTGCCTTGAATGTGTTGATCCACACTCCCGCTCGCGTGCACACAATTTTGTTATATTCATATTTTTTCTTAACGAGTTGGTCTAGGATATCTTTGTTGTATAACGCCTCGGCATGAGATGTTTCTAGGAGTTTAATTTCTTTTTCTAAAATATCTAGTTCTGAATTTAGTTTTTTATTGATCCTTGCTTCAATTCCAATGATGACCCCCCTGATCGTCGCCTTTACCTCATTCTATAATGTGAAAGTGTCTGTGCCTGGGAGATCATTATGACTTAAGTAGTCCTGGATAGCAGATTCAATCTTTTCTGTGTCTACTGGGTCAGAGAGTACTTCATCACCAAAACGCCACCTTTTAGGAGGAAGAATGGAGTGAGTACCTGCTAGTTTGGTGTTAATGCAAGAGTGGTCTGATACTAGTTTAGGCATTATATCAGTTTGGTCTATAAGGTGTGTATATGCACCTGTGATTAAAGTGTAGTCAATCCTAGTATAGGAATTGTGCGGGGCTGAATAATATGTATAATTTCTTGTATCTGGGTGCTGAAGGCTCCATGAGTCTTTAAGATTGAACTTGGAGCAGATTTTATTGGGAACCTCGTGCGAACGTGTGGGCTGGTATCTACATTTGGATTGACGTCAATAATGGGGTCTAAAGGCAGATTGAAGTCACTGCCTACTATGATGAGGTCATCTTGAGGAAAGTTCTCCATTGTATTTGAAATCTTTTCCCAGAAGTTGGGTTCATCGAATTTAGGGCCATATATGTTGAGAACACGAATGGAATCATCCCCTCTCTTTAGGTGTGTGATCAACTTCCTCCCTTCATCATCATGTGTATGTGAGACAGTGGTGATATTGGATTTTCTGGCTGTTAGGATAATGACTCCTTTTTTCTTATGGTCTGCAGGTGAGCAGGAGATATGAGAGATTCAGTTGTGTTTAATAAAGCCTACATCCTCCTCTGAAAGTTTTGTTTCCTGGAGAAGTATGATGTCACCCTTAGTCTTGGCCAGGTAGTCGAAGATTTTCCTACGCTTAACAGGGTGATTAAGCCCTTTCAAATTTAGGGGGACTATATTAAGGTCTTCTGCAATATCTTTAGCATGAGTCATCGGCAGATCTTGTGTTCGCTGTGGAAATGAGACTATAGATTAGGTGAGCACCCCTGCCCTTGAAAGCGACAATGTGGACTTCCGGAAGTATACTGAGGGTAGCTTGATAATGGTGTTTCACATCATTGTCTATAAGGGTCCTGTTATAGGCTGTGTATCGGAAGTAGCGCATACCTGTCACATCAACATAATGTAATCGAAAAATAGAAATTACACACAACAAAAGAAAAATAACCACAAATACTTTTACCCTCTGTCCCTCCTCCCCCCACCCATCCCCCCCTGAGAAAATCGGATGCAGGAGCTGCGACAGCAGGTCCATCAACAGAGTTTTATATAGTGCAAACGTGACCCAAAGGTATCGGGTATCAGAGTGCTTTACATAGCACCAGTTGCGTTACATGAGGACACTAATTGTTTAGAGCATTAAGATTGGTTATGTCTCCAGTGGAATGCCATGCATGTGCTGGCTCTATTAGTTGGTGCACATGTTTTGTATGCCATTACCTGAGTCGGTTCCAACAGTAATTAGAGACTGGCATCGCCTAGATGGAATATATACTGCCTCCTTACTTACTGTGAAGTCCTTATGTTTGTTCTTTTTTTATAACATTTGGATTATGTGAATAGTAGGAAATGTATCAATTGTTGTATTTTGCTATATTAGATGGTTGTTTTTAAATCTACATTTTCATATTTGCACACTTTAGCGCACTTAGTCACTTTAGACGCTGTACATGAGCACTGTGAGAATTATGTGAACTATTATGTATGACGATACGATTGCAACATGCTGAGATGTGAAGTATTTCTTCCATGTTCATGCTGCTCAGGTACATATTCTCCACTGTTGGAAGGCTTACTTCACATTGGCAAAGCCTTGTTCTAAAGCTGAAATGCATTGGAGCTTTACAAATACACGTAACTAATTAAACATTATTGCACATGCTTCTGGAGTTCCTTCTAGTTACGTATATATATATATATTTAAAACAGATGTTCCACACTCGCTGCTGTTCCTTTGCTTGCATCCAGTGAACAAGGCCAGAGTGATGTCCGAAACGCTTTTGGCTTCTGTGATACGATTGGAGATGGTAGCTGTAATCACTGCAGTCTTCAATAAATACGGTGACCAACTCTCCTGTTTGTGGCGTCTTCATGCAAGGGCAATCTTTTTGTGGTTTGTGGCTCCCCAGTCGGAGGTTTTCTTGTGAGATGTTTCTACAAGGGAGACTGACCCACACGCTGCCGCCCGGCCCACTGAGGTTCACCAATTGGTACATCAGACGGCAGCGCTGAAAGGGATTTGACTGGAGATGACTCTCCGTTCATTCGCTGGGGAGACGGCAGCACGAGCATCAAGCAGGACGTTATTTCAGCATTGTGCTTTTTACTTGGAACCCTGTCGGCTCACCACTTGGTTTTACATTTCCATTTATAGTGAATGCACCGGGACGCTGATTAGTACATTGTGCTTACAGCTACAACAGATGGAATTTTTCCTATCACTTACCTGTGCAGTTTGGTGCATTCTGGGTGCAGTAGTCCATGAACAGTCAGGTGACCTATACACGTCATAAATATGCGTGAACACAGACATTTGTTGTTACTCCTGCCCATGAACAAGGCTTTGAGCCGAAACTACTTGGGACGTTGGAATTGCTGTTCACTCTGCCTGATTAAATGCATGCTGTCTCCTCGAGTGGGCCTCTTGTGAGATGTTTCTTGCCTAGAAAATTTAACCGGGCTTCTCCGTGCCTGGGTGAAGAGGCCGCCCTGCAGGGTCATGGGCTCCCCAGTCGGAGGTTTTCTTGTGAGATGTTTCTACGAGGGAGACTGACCCACACGCTGCCGCCCGGCCCACTGAGGTTCACCAATTAGTACATCAGACGGCAGCGCTGAAAGGGATTTGACTGGAGATGACTCTCCGTTCATTCGTCGGGGAGACGGCAGCACAAGCATCAAGCAGGAAGTTATTTCAGCATTTTGCTTTTTACTTAGAACCCTGTCTGCTCACCACTTGGTTTTACATTTCCATTTATAGTGAATGTACCGAGACGCTGATTAGTACATTGTGCTTACAGCTACAACAGATAGAATTTTTCCTATCACTTACCTGTGCAGTTTGGTGCATTCTGGATGCAGTAGTCCATGAACAGTCAGGTGACCTATACACGTCATAAATATGCATTTGTTGTTACTCCTGCCCGTGAACAAGGCTTTGAGCCGAAACTAGTTGGGACGTTGGAATTGCTGTTCACTCTGCCTGATTAAATGCATGCTGTCTCCTCGAGTGGGCCTCTTGTGTGATGTTTCTTGCCTAGAAAATGTAACCGGGCTTCTCCGTGCCCGGGTGAAGAGGCCGCCCTGCAGGTTCATGTATATATATATATATATTGCTGCACACTTTTCGTATCCCGAAAAAGAAAGGCCGGCACGCTGGTATCCAATTGCAAAATTTTTAATCACCAAACCCCCTGACCCCTTACAGACGCGTTTCGCCTTCACAGGCTTCGTCAGTGTAACATTACTGTGTGGTAAAAATCACCATTTTAAAGACATTGGTTATCCAACTGCTTCATTAACATAAACGAAGGACATCTTTTTTTAAATACATTGTAGTCGCCATTTTGTAGTGTGCAAATAGCATTGCTTTGCTTACTCTATCATGGTGATTAGTGTAAAAGTGCATAGTGCTCAGTTTAAAAACAAGTAACATTATTTCAATAATTCAATACTTTTTTTACATTCATTCAATTAATGCAGTAACTAGGATTGGGATACACTTTGGGTGTTTTAAAAAAAACAATTTCTTTCCCAAGTTATCCTCTTTGTGTTATTTCGCCCTGAATGGGCGTTCAGTTAAACAGTGCAAAATCAACAGTACAAACCAAAAACACAAGGCATTGGATGTCAAAAAAGGAAGTGAAGCTGTTATTCAGTTCTAATTCTTTGATTATAGTTTCCCTCCCATTATAGACTCCATCGTGCTTACAAGTGAACCCAAAGTTCTTCATTGTTGTTCAAACCCCAAGGAGCTATCGTTTTTAAGTTAATGATGTGTTTTGATTCTAAGATGCGCAGGGCTTTTTCCCTATCACCTCCCCGTTCTGATTTGGGGACCTGATCCATACAATAGTAGCTTAATTTTTCCCACTTGCTCTGATGGTGTGAGGCAAAGTGGCGGGCTACCGGATATGCTTTGTCATTATTGGTAATGGCCCGCATATGTTCAAGGACCCTAAGTTTCGCGGGTTTGATGGTACTACCAATATATCGTAGTTTGCATGGACAGGTTAGACAGTACACCGTGTACTCCGAGTTGCAATTAAGCAACTGTTTTATTTTCAAATTGGGTTTGTTCTCGCCTGTGCGATTTGGGTATTCAGATGTTTTTTCACTAAATTTGCATGCCTTGCATTTTAAACAAGGAAAGAACCCCACCGATTTGGAAATTTGGACAGGTTTAATCACTGGTTTAAAGTGGCTGTGGACCAGATGATCCGCCAAAGACGGACATCTTTTGTATGTGATTAACGGTCTTGGCGGCAGATTTCCCTTGAGGATTCTGTCAGAGGTTAATAAATGCCAGTGTTTACGAAAAATGTTCGTTATTTCGCCTGATTTTGTGTTGAATTCCGTAATCATACGGATCTCATCAGGTGCCTCAGTTTTTAATTTAGGAACTAGGAGATCCCTCCTGTTAGCTATAGAGGCTTTTTCACTGGCCTGGGACAAGATATTCCTATTGTATCCCCTCTCCTCAAATCTGTTTTTCGCCTCAGCAGCAGCAAGAGTATAGTCTTGAGTAAGAGAACAATTTCTCTTAAGGCGTAAAAATTCGCCATATGGTACATTTTTTATTAAGCTTCTTGGATGGTATGACTTTGCATGCAAGACTGCATTCCCTGCAGTGGGCTTTCTGTACAATCTGGTGTTTAAGATGTTATTATGTACAAATACCTCCAGATCTAAATAGTTAATACAGTTGGTGCTGATGGTGCTAGTAAACTTTAAATTAAGCGTATTAGTATTTAGTTGGGAAATGTACTCTTCTGCTGATTGGCGATCTCCCTGCCAAATTATAAAGAGGTCATCAATATACCTCGTCCACATAAGTATCTTATCCGTCCACTGCCGATTTGAGTCGTTCCAGGCTTCGTGCTTCTCCCACCATCCTACGAAAAGATTCGCATAGCTGGGGGAGAAGCACGAACCCATGGAAGTACCTCTTTTTTGATTGTACAGTGTCCCGTCAAACAGAAAGATGTTATTATACAGGCAAAACCTGATCATGGACAATATCATTGCACTGTGGGTATTAAAATGCTCCTGTTTGGTGTCCAGAAACCATTTAACAGCACACAGACCTTGTTCGTGATTAATACAGGTATAAAGGTTAACCACATCCAGTGTGATCAACAGCATTCCTGAATCCCAAGTAACATTGTCCATGATATTTAAAAAGTCTTGAGTGTCTTTCAAATAAGAAGGAAGGCTTCTTACAAAAGGAGACAGATAGGAGTCCACAAATCTGGAAGTATTTTCAAGCAGGCTTCCTATGGAGGACACTATTGGACGCCCAGGAGGCCTTTTGGCATGTTTGTGCACCTTTGGTAGGTGGTAGAACGTTGGTACTATAGGTGCATCACATTTTAAGAAGAGGTATTCGTCCATTGATAGCATTCCCTCTTTTTGCCAGTCATCTAGCATCTTATGAAACGTTATAATGCTCCTGTTGTATTCCATTCTCGATATAGGAGTGTAGCATTCTTTGTCCTTTAATTGTCTGTGAGCTTCAGTTAGATAATGCTCTCGGTCAAATATCACGATGTTACCTCCTTTGTCGGATGGTTTAATTTCAATTGAGGTGTCCTCTTTTAGTGATCTAATCGCTTGCCATTCTTTTTTCGTTATATTTGATCTTTTATCGTTTATCTTATTTCTTGTTCCAGAAGCCATTTTATCGAGATCCTCTAGTACAGCTTCGTTGAAAAGATCAATTGCATCAAAATTGGTGATGGGTAATTTTTTTGATTTATTTTTCAGGTGACTAGGGTCACGTTTTTGTGCAATGTCATTTTGCAAAGAATTGTCTCCAGAAGTCGAGTTCAATGTCAACTCTTGAGTTGGTGTCAAGAGAATGTTTGCCAGTGCTTCACATGTTTGGCTTCCAATTGGATTAACAACGGAGGCTTCAAGATTAAGTGTCTCACGTACTTGACTTCCACTTGGATTTATAGCGGAGGCTTCAAGATTGGATGTCTCACACACTTGACTTCCAATTGGATTTACAACGGAGGCTTCAAGATTGGGTGCCGCAATCTTTTTAGTAGGGTTCTGAAGGTGGATTTTTTTTAACTTCAGTTTCCTGGTGTATTTAAACAGATCGATCCGTGTGTTGACCGGATCAAAATCACTGGCTGGACAGAAGGTTAGTCCTTTCTTTATATATATATGTCCACCAAGAGTCGGCGATGAAGCAGGAATGGCCGCTGGCAGCGGCGGGCCGGGACGGGATCGCCACTAACCCAAATTCTACAAATCGTTCGCAGAGTCTCACAAAAAACGAAGTCAAGGCCAACAGCTCTGTTCAAAACTGGTGTTTTATTCACAACGCACTCGACGCGTTTCGGGAACTGAATTCCCTTGCTCACGAGTAATAGTGCTTGTTTACCATGCTGTTTAAATGCATATCATGTGACCTTATTTTCAATAAACATAAAAGGCAGACTACCAAGATTACGTGTCATCTGGAGCTACGAGAACACACTCACAGTGGTTGATCAGCAAGCATGGGCGCAGTTAACGCACCTTATTCGGTTTATACATTTGAACATTTAAACAAATTACATTTCATTTATTAAATTGTTATGACGATAAATAAACATCCCAAGTGAAATTACAAATACATTGAACAACTGATGAAAAAAACATAATTGCCGAGTAAGCATTCGAACTCGCGTCTTTCATCATCACGACATTATAACCTGGTGCATTAGCTGTCTGCTCCACGTTTGTTTCTCTGCCCCAGTGGGCTGAAAGGCACTATCGTCCGAATCCAATTTCACAGGCTGAAAGTACATTTTAAATACCGCCCCAGAGGGCTATGTCTAATCAACCTCTATGTACCTCCAGGCGGCACATTTCTTATACTTATATTCAGTATTTATACTACCTTCACACAGGCAGTACCAGGCGTTAACATGTACCGCTTATTTCATATTAATTGTCCATCTAACTTCCTTCAAGTAGTGCCTTGTGCTTTCACTGTTTAGATCATAATACCCCTGTGGGTCATTCACGTTATTCACGTGATTTACTTTACAGTGCGCTCCACCATCTCTGTCTTTCTTGTGCTGTGTCTCACATTCTCCCAAAATTAATAACATCGGTACCTGCAGTAAAAACAAAATATAACCGTGAATTCATCTCAAAATCAACCGTGAATTGTGCACATATAAAGTCTCGAGGTTATCGAGGCAGCTAAATAACAGGAATTAAGTGTTTTCAACCATTCATCCTAGATGTACCCCTAGTGCCTCATCGCAATTATGACCTTGGGGTTGCATGGTATGGTATTTTATAATGAACCTTGATTCAAGGCGTCTCAGTTCTTGTAGTCTATTACCACCTCTCTCTCTTACTGGCACTTGATCCAGTACAGTGAATGATAGAAGACTATTGTTGCTCTGGTGGTGCAGTGCAAAGTGCCTGGCTACTGGGTATTGTTTGTCCAGGTTTTTTATCGCCCTCAGGTGTTGCAGGACTCTCTCTTTAGCTGGTTTGATGGTGCTTCCAATATAAAATTTATTGCACGGGCACCTTAGCGCATACACAACATACTCTGTGTGGCAAGAGACGTGTTTCATGATTTTAAAAGGGTCACATGACTCAGACAACTTGATCTCCTTGGTGTTGTGGCTATATTTACATGCTTTGCAGCGACCACAAACATAAAATCCCTGAATGGGTTTCATTCTCTTTTTGTTAGCCACTAGTGTTTGACATACCCTTTCTTTTAATGACATAGGTCTTCTGTAAGTTATCTGAGGGAACTCTTGGGTGCTTATTTTTACGTCCTTGTCCGTTTTCAGGGCATTCCATAATTTCGTTATAGCTCCCCGAACCTCCTTAGACTGTAAGTTATAATCAGTGATGAACCTCACTGTTTCTAGGTTCCCAGCGGTCTCATCTTTCCTTACATCTGTTGAGGTTAACTCCCTTTCATTCATATTTTGTACAGCTGTTGAAATACATTTTTTGCTGTACCCTCTCGCTCTAAATCTCTCACACATCACCATTTTTTCTTTCTCAAAGTCTTCCGGTTTCGTACAGTTCCTTTTGGCTCTAAGGAGCTCTCCCAGCGGGATAGAATTAATCAGATTCCGCGGGTGACAGCTCCGTGCGTGGAGGAGGCTGTTTCCAGCAGTCTCTTTCCTGTACAGGGCTGTCGTGAGTTGATTGTCCTCTATTCTGATTCTAAGGTCTAAAAAGTCTATGGATATTTTGCTGATATGACTTGTGAAGGTTAGGTTAAACTCATTCACATTAAGGATTTTAACAAACTCAGTGGCTTCATCCTCACTGCCTTCCCAGACGATGAAAATATCATCTATGTACCGGAGCCAACTACGTACTCCGGTACGGTATTGTTGAAGCTGCCTGACTACCTGCTCCTCCCACCAGCCCAGGTACAACCCCGCGAAACTGGGGGCGAAGCAGGTACCCATCGAAGTGCCGAGCAATTGATGATAAATAGTGCCATTAAAAAGGAAATAGTTCTGGGTAAGACAGGTATGTATCATGTCCAGCAACATTTCCGTATGGAATAGGTAAGAGCCCGACCTACTGCTCAAAAAATGTCTACAAGCTTTGATTCCCATCTCATGCGGGATGTTAGTATACAGGCTGTTCACGTCAAGGGTCCTGAGTAAACAGTCTGCATTCAGTTCAATATTAGCAATCTTTTGCAAGAAATCCCCAGAATCTTTTAGATATGCCGGTAAGCTTTACACTAAAGGCTGAAGAAAGTGATCTACGTATCTGGACGTATTTTTCAGACAGCTGTTTCTAGAAGAAACGATCGGCCTTCCCGGGGGATTTGTGGGGTTTTTATGCAGTTTGAGTAATAAGTAGAGCGCCGGTAACTTAGGAAACTTACATCTCAAGAAGTTGAACTCATCACTTTAAATCAGTCCCTGATTCCTCCATTCATTCAATCGCTCTTGATATCGATTATTTTCAGTGTCATAGACTTTTCTGTTACTTTTCTCATATTTTTCAACATCACTGAGTTGCTTTAAACCTTCATTGATATACATTTCCCTGGACATAATCACGATATTACCACCCTTATCGGATTTCTTTATCACAATACTTGTGTCATTTCTTAAACTGAAAATAGCTAGTTTCTGTGCTTGGGTGAGGTTATTTCTGCCCCAACTGGTTTTCTTGGCTAGTTCTTTAAATTCAGCCACCACTCCTTTCTCGAAAACATCAATAGCATCATTGGTAATCATTGGTAGGAAAATTAATTTTGGTTTGAACCCGCTATTACTGTTAAGGTCCAACCGTATGTTTTCATTTATCAAGTTACCGGTAGGGTTCTCAATCACGTCTGGGTTCCCTCCTAGGTCATGTAATGCTTGTAGCATTTCAGCATCGCCTATCTCAAGTGTACTGGGTGCTAATGTGTTGCTGCTAGACTCTTGGCTCATTCTTGTGGCAAACAATTTTTTTAGTCTTAGTTTTCTTGTGAACTGAAATGGATCAATCCTACTCTTACCCAGAACTATTTCCTTTTTAATGGCACTATTTATCATCAATTGCTCGGCACTTCGATGGGTACCTGCTTCGCCCCCAGTTTCGCGGGGTTGTACCTGGGCTGGTGGGAGGAGCAGGTAGTCAGGCAGCTTCATCAATACCATACCGGAGTACGTAGTTGGATTCGGTACATAGATGATATTTTCATCGTCTGGGAAGGCAGTGAGGATGAAGCCACTGAGTTTGTTAAAATCCTTAATGTGAATGAGTTTAACCTAACCTTCACAAGTCATATCAGCAAAATATCCATAGACTTTTTAGACCTTAGAGTCAGAATAGAGGACAATCATCTCACGACAGCCCTGTACAGGAAAGAGACGGCTGGAAACAGCCTCCTCCACGCACGGAGTTGTCACCCGCGGAATCTGATTAATTCTATCCCGCTGGGAGAGCTCCTTAGAGCCAAAAGGAACTGTACGAAACCGGAAGACTTTGAGAAAGAAAAAATGGTGATGTGTGAGAGATTTAGAGCGAGAGGGTACAGCAAAAAATGTATTTCAACAGCTGTACAAAATGTGAATGAAAGGGAGTTAACCTCAACAGATGTAAGGAAAGATGAGAATGCTGGGAACCTAGACACTGTGAGGTTCATCACTGATTATAACTTACAGTCTAAGGAGGTTCGGGGAGCTATAACGAAATTCTGGAATGCCCTGAAAACGGACAAGGACGTAAAAATAGGCATCCAAGAGTTCCCTCAGATAACTTACAGAAGACCTATGTCATTAAAAGACAGGGTATGTCAAACACTAGTTGCTAACAAAAAGAGAATGAATCCCATTCAGGGATTTTATATTTGTGGTCGCTGCAAAGCATGTAAATATAGCCACAACACCAAGGAGATCAAGTTGTCTGAGTTATGTGACCCTTTTAAAATCATGAAACACGTCTCTTGCCACACAGAGTATGTTGTGTATGCGCTAAGGTGCCTGTGCAATAAATTTTATATTGGAAGCACTATCAAACCAGCTAAAGAGAGAGTCCTGCAACACCTGAGGGCGTTAAAAAACCTGGACAAACAATACCCAGTAGCCAGGCACTTTGCAATGCACCACCAGAGCAACAATAGTCTTCTATCATTCACTGTACTGGATCAAGTGCCAGTAAGAGAGAGAGGTGGTAATAGACTACAAGAACTGAGACGCCTTGAATCAAGGTTCATTATAAAATACCATACCATGCAACCCCAAGGTCATAATTGCGATGAGACAGTAGGGGTACATCTAGGATGAATGGTTGAAAACACTTAATGCCTGTTATTTATCTGCCTCGATAACCTCGAGATTTTATTTGTGTATATGTGCACAATTCACGGTTGATTGTGAGATGAATTCACGGTTATATTTTGTTTTTACTGCAGGTACCGATTTTATTAATTTTGGGAGAATGTGAGACACAGCACAAGAAATACAGAGATGGTGGAGCGCACTGTTGCGTAAATCAAGTGAATAACGTGAATGACCCACAGGGGTATTATGATCTAAACAGTGAAAGCACAAGGCACTACTTGAAGGAAGGTAGATGGACAATTAATATGAAATAAGCGGTACATGTTAACGCCTGGTACTGCCTGTGTGAAGGTAGTATAAATACTGAAAATACGTATAAGAAATGTGGCGCCTGGTGGTACATAGAGGTTGATTAGACATAGCCCACTGGGGCGGTATTTAAAATGTACTTTCAGCCTGTGAAATTGGATATAGACGATAGTGCCTTTCAGTCCACTGGGGCAGAGAAACAAACATGGGCTCTGGTGGAGCAGACATCTAATGCACCAGGTTATAATGTTGTGATGATGAAAGACGCGAGTTCGAATGCTTACTCGGCAATTATGTTTTTTTCATCAGTTGTTCACTGTATTTGTAATTTCACTTGGGATGTTTATTTATCGTCATAACAATTTAACAAATGAAATGTAATTTGTTTAAATGTTCAAATGTCTAAACCAAATAACGTGCGTTAACTGCGCCTATGCTTGCTGATCAACCACTGTGAGTGTGTTCTCGTAGCTCCAGATGACACGTAATCTTGGTAGTCTGCCTTTTATGTTTATTGAAAATAAGGTATGTATGTATGTATGTTTGGATTTATATAGCGCTTATAACCCAGGGGTCTCTAAGCGCTTTGCCTTGGGAACCCGTCCTGGCTTTTCCCTGTGAGATAGCCCCTACAGGGCATCCCCAAGGTGAAAGTCAGGCATCCCGCCGTGGGGGGCCGTTGTGGAGATTAAGCAAGCTTAATGCCCAGAGTTGCAGAGTGTGAACCCATGATTAGGTCAGGCACCGAAGCGAGAATTATCGAGTCCGTGGACATTTGAGCTCGAGACCCTGCCGCGTCGGGAATTGAACCCTGGTCCCGGGTCTGACCTCTGCTTCAGGGTCTGCCTGCTCTAACCAGTGAGCCACACTTCTCACATGATATGCATTTAAACTGTATGGTAAACAAGCACTATTACTCGTGAGCAAGGGAATTCAGTTCCCGAAACGCGTCAAGTGCGTTGTGAATAAAACACCAGTTTTGAACAGAGTTGTTGGCCTGGACTTCGTTCTTTGTGAGACTCTGCGAACGATTTGTAGAATATATATAGATATATATATATATATCTCCTCCTCCCATCAGGGTGAATGAAGCACTCACTGGGGTGTTAGATTTTCCTCCAGAATTCTTTAATTCATCTTGCCAGCCATAACATGACGCATTTCGGCTACTGCCTTAGTCTTATGTTACACTGTTTCGCGCTCAAATGCCATTTTTTAAAAGAATCCACACAAAGTCACATGATGCACAAAAGTGTGAAAACAGAAAAGGGGACTGTAAAACTTTCCCATGGGTGCCATCTTGTAACATGTTACAAACAGTTCTTTGCGCTCTTAGATCAAATGCCTAAAATTTACCGCATTTTCTCAACCTTTTCTTTCGTATCGAACTTGAAGGAACAATTATCTGATGATAACAAAAACCGTCATAGAACTGACTCAGTCACATAATTATACAGCCGTATATCGGCTTAACCAAACATACGTGTCAGAAGGCAATTCCACACATTAGAATCACGCCGTGTATCAACTTTTTCAGTCCCCTTGACTTAAAGTGCTTAAGTGACCACAAAAATTCTCCAACCTTGCGTAGCATGTCAAGAAATTCACATGACAGAAAATACATTGCTGTACTATTGTCTCTACATCTCACATTCAAATCAGTCTCCCAAGTGTATTGACAGTTCCTCTCCTATATTCATCCCCTTGGGGGGCCTTTGTCTCTAAACCAATTATGTACCTTGACTCCAATCTACGAAGTTTTGTAATCCTGTCACCACCCCTTATATTCGGTGGAACTGTATCGATCCCATAATATCTTAGAAGTTCCCCATTACTGCCATGTCGCTCAGCATAATGCCTCGCCACCGGATAGGTTGGATCATTCTTAGCGATTGCCCTGAAATGCTCGAGTACTCGCATCTTGATGGAATTAATAGTACTCCCTATGTACTTTAGTCCACAGGGGCACTCCAGGCAGTAAACCAAATAAGTGGTACTGCATGTTATGAACTTCTTTATGGTCCGTGGTTGTTTAAGTCCTGTGACTTCATAACTTAACATTCGTTTACTTACTGCACAGGCCTTGCACTTATCGCAAAGATAAAAACCCCTAAGCTCCCTTAGAGTGTTACCGGTGCGCGGAGCATTATGAAAATGGCTCTGTACTAGACTGTCTCTGAGCGATCTCGCTTTCCTGTATGTAATCAAAGGAACAGATGGTATATCTGGACCAATGATTTCATCAGATTTCAAAATATTCCAATGCTTTCTCATGATTTTACTTATCTCATTGGCCTCATTGGAAAAAGTAGTAATCATCCTGAATTTGTTGTCACCGTCAATAGTCTTAGTTTTCTTGTTGCTCTCTTTAAGGAGAGTTTCCCTAGAGATGTTTTCTACCCTATTAAGGGTTGTTTCCAAGAAATCTAGACTATATCCTCGATTCACAAATCTCTGTAGACTGGCTAAAGCGGCTACCTTAAAGTCAGATTCCTGTGTGCTATTACGCTTTAATCTTAAAAGTTACCCATAGGGGATACTTTTTACTAATTGAGGCGGATCGTTACTGGCTACATGTAGTACCGAATTCCCAGCTGTGGGTTTGCGGTACAAAAACACATTAGGTTTATTCTCAATCACACTCACTTTCAGATCTAAAAAGTTAACCGAGCTAGAACTGGCCTCACCGCTAAATTCCAAATTGACGACATTGGTATTAAGATCTTTTATGAACTCGTAAGCTGTTTCCTCAGTTTCATTCCAAACAATACACAAGCCGTCAATGTAACGGTACCAGGAGACCACCGTACTCATGTCAATGCCCCCTTGTGCTTTGGACACCTGCTCCTCCCACCAGCCCATGAACAAGTTTGCGTAACTGGGGGAGAAGTAGGTGCCCATCGCAGTACCAGAGATCTGCCGATAGTACTCCTTTCCATACACAAATATATTGTTCGTCAGGCAAACTCAGTAAACTGTAAGATCATTTTGTTATGCTCTGTGAACTTCAAAGACTTTGTATTCAAAAAATGTGTGGTTGCTTCTAGTCCATATTCGTGATTGATTCGAGTATACAAACTCGTGATATCTAGGACAATCAATTTGTACACTTGTTCCCATGTTAGCTTCTCAATCCAATTCAGAAAATCCTGAGAGTCTTTAATATATGCAGGTAATTTTTTGACAAATGGAAAAAGAAAGAAATCAATGAAAATGGATAAATGCTCTGTAAGTCCCCCAAGTCCTTGGGTCGCAGGTTCTCGCGTTTTATTTTAATGAGGCCAGTGGGCGGGCTAGGTTCTGGGGGTATTTAAAAAAAATAATAGCAGGGGCTCACAGGGGTTGCAGGGGTCTGGTGGGGTCCGCACAGACCCGGGGCTACACTCATGTTGGGAGAGGGGTTGCACAGCCCCCCTCCTGGAGTCTTGTATGTGCTTGTAACTTTGGCGTCGTTTGACTAATCGTTATGAAATTATCCAAAAAGTCTCTCTTTTTTTTATTAGCTCCTATATTGAAAGTTTGGGGGTGAATGGTGTAGGAGGGGCTGTCCCTCTGCGAGTTAGACCCAAGCTCTCTCTCTGCGAGTCAGCACGCTGGTGTGCATTTGCGAGTCAACGGCCCGTAGCTCACACTGTGCGAGCCGAGCCGACGGTCTGTACCTCTCCCTGTGCGAGCTGAGCCCACGGACTGCAGGTGTCCCTCTGAGAGGCGCTGGACACCCCGCAGGTCTCTCTGTGCTAGCCGGATTGCAGCTGTCACGATGCGAACCTATATTGGGAATATAAGGCGGCTCTAAAAAGAGCCCTTGTATTTATTAGTTGGAGCTACATAAAAGTGTGGATGCACAGCTTCAGTTTATTCAGAAAAACTCGATTTCCCTGATCTGTGAACTGTACTCCATCACTTCTGTAGATATCAGTCATATCAAAACGTATGTTGTTGTTGTAGATCGACCCCATTCTATGGTCTCTGAGGTATGCAGACACAGCTTTGTTGACATTCTTCCCAGATTTTTCGATCTGAGGACAAAATTGGTTTGACCATTTCCACTTCTGTCTTTGGCATATATTGGAATATACAAAGAAAGTTTGAGACAAAGGCAACATCAATTGTCGAAAGGTGTCCTTCATTAGCATTTCCAAACCTACCCCAGTCAATGTGCCTAGGTCGTTTCCACCACAGTGCACAATCATGAGGTCAGGGTGTTGGAGATGCAAACAGGTTTTAACCAAAGCCAACAATTGGTGCCACTTCAATCCTCTATGTCCAAACCACTTAATGTCCACATTTTGTAAACCTAGGTCTGAATCAATACTTCTCTGTTCTGCATACCTCTTGCACCAGAAAACATAGTTATGTCCTACGATCCACACTAGCATTGTGAAGGTATGGATGGGAGGAATGGATAGATGTCTGTAGCTCATGCAGTGCGTTCGTAGAATAAGAGATATGTTTAAAGATGGGGAACTACTTTTTTCTGCCATACAAAACGATACCTGATTGGGAGATGAAAAGCATTGTTCTTTTAAAAGTAGGGTGCACATTTGTTTTGTTGAAAAGCATCTTTGTAATTGGTTAAGAAAAAGCAGTTTAAATGTGGAGTACATATGATAGTATAAAATTTGCTCAACTCAACCACACCTGCTACTTGCATTTGGAAGGCACTGTTCGAACTTAAAACAATCGTGAACTTTTAACCTGCATGTGCCATTAAATGTTCGAGAAAATGTTGCAAAAAAAATATTGTTAGGTTTAAAAAAATTGATGAACTTTTAACCTGCATGTGTTGTGGAATGTTCTAGAATGTGTTGATACAATATGTTGCACTTCTGACTTCTATGTGTCCTCGAATCCACAAAACAGAAAAAAATACATCTGTTGTGATAAACTGCCCTCACTCACACACCGAAGTGTGTGACATGCTTCATCATCGGGTCTGCTTACAAAACGCCCTGGTGTAGCCACACTCAGGGCGGAGCATAAGGGAGGGGGTAAAAATAATGCTAAATAAAAGACCACAAGACACAATACAAATACAAACACAACATATACGGTGATTGATCAGTGAATATCACCCTGTGACTGGGACTAGTGATACGACAAAGTGCAGTTAATGGAGAAGTGCTTTAAAACTGGTTTGAGGATACCAATCGAACCTTTATTTGTGGGTTCCACAACCAGGATTAAAAGAAATAGGATGGGTAGTGTTTAGAAGAGAAAAGTTCTCAAAACACCCCTCCGGGTACTGCTTGTGCCAACATGTTTCGACCGACTTACGTATGTCGTTCCCAGGCCTGATCGCGGCCCAACCGCAATTCGGTCAATGTGCCAAAGTAAACTGATCTCAAAAGATCCTGACTAAGTCATCACGTGTGGAGGAGGTTCCCAACGACACGGAAAACAAATACTGAAACGACATATAATAATAAATATGTTTACATTTAGGTGCCAGAGAACGGAATACCCTCTCAGGCGACCACATCAATTGTAACAACATGTGCCCCTTCTGTGGTCCATAGTAGCATTTGTTCTCCTACTACATAGCTCTCGAGGTGTGTACATTTATCACCCCGAGCATTGAGTTAAAAGAAAAAAGATTTTTTTGTATAATGCTGCATTAGGGTGAGTCACCACATCTCATTACATGTATATCTTCTTCCAATCTGTCTAAACTACCAAAAGGTATGTATCCACACTAAATCTGTGGGGGGCGCACTCAACAAACTTGTGTAATCACCGAGTTTATTATTAATATAAGCTCCAAAAGGCGCCCGGCAGGGAGGTCTCCCAAGAACACAACCTAAGTTCCAGAAACGAGAAAAGTTCACACGTGAAACTCCTCTTCTCGGTAAAACCAATGTAAATCCAGCCCATCGCAAGGACATCCATTCTTAATATTAACAGTTGTAAACATATGGTTTGAGGTAGATATCACGCTCGGATTTCCGAGCTCAAACATGGTAAAAGATCCCCAGGCAGACCCCCACCAAGCCTCCTTACTGTTCCGGAGGGACGACCTCACAACACTGCAAATTTCCGGATCGCCTCGCAGTCAATGGCGGCTCCGGGAGTTCGCGTTTTAAACAAAACACCACCGTTCCTGAATGCCCTGCCAATCCCATGTGACGACCGTCAAGATGTGATGAAGTCATACGCGTCACGAGCGAGGATGCTGGGAAAAGTAGTCCTTCTCGGGCGCGTACACCCAAAGCCGAAGCCACAAATCCGGCAGACAGACGCCCCACTATGCCAAGGCAAAAATCATTCCCAAACTCATTCCACCAGCCCTTATTGTACATGCAAACATATCAAAGGGGGCCAATGAATGGAAGCGGTTGCTATAATGGAAGCACCATTAGGTTGAAGGGTCAAGGAGGGGAAAATACAAGAAAGAGATGAAAGGAGAGAAATGAAACCAGGAAATAAGGAGTACAAAGCTCCTTATAGCCCTAATCAAAGCTCCCAAGGTTAGGCTAAACTCCCACTATCAAATTCTGATGTATTCCGCCCCTTGGTGGGTGTGCCGACAAGGGAATTCTATGCACTGATCTTCTGGCAATTAGATATCAAGCCATCTATTGTCTCCCCAGGGTATGCCACGGTATGTCATCATTAAGCCCCACAATATGACTCCTGAGGCGGGAGACCCATTTTTACTCATGCAGAAGTAAAATACGCTGATCATCTACCATGTGCCTTCCTAATTGTAATTTTTCTATTACAGTCCACCTTAGCTCATCAGCAGTGTGTCCCGACTCCAAGAAGTGCCCTGTCAGTCTAGTGTTGGATCTGCCACATCTAACTGTACCTCGGTGTTCTGTTATCCTTGTCTTCACCTTCCTACTCATCATACCCACATACAATTTGTTACAGGGGCATGTGATGAGGTAAATAACCCCCTGTGAATTACAATTTGTGTGGGATCTCTGTTCCCAAGGGGTGGGGAGTTCCAGGTCAATGTGTTTGGTGTTAGAAGTAAGATGGCATACACTACACGAGCCACACCGTGTGTGGCCCATCAACCTGGGCAAACCCGCCACTGTGTGAGTGTCCCTTGTACTGGCTGCAGCCCTAGGTCTCGTGTGGACTAAAAGATCCTTCAGGTTCTGACTCCGCTTAAAGGAAAACAGTGGCTTCTCCATACTCATGCCCCCTGTATTAAGAATTTTCCAATTTCGTAGAACCAGGCGGCTGATCTGTTGGGATGCTGTATTGAAAGTGGAGACAAAAACTGGTTTGTTGGTCTTAGGTCTGATTGTTTTAGAAAGGAGAGAGTCACGGTCGGCATTAAATGCCCGTTTCCTGGCTCTTTTGATGATCCTAGGAGGGTACTTCCTCTGTTGTAATTTCTGAGAAAGGGCGCCTGACTCCGTAACAAAGTCAGCTCAATCCGAGCAATTGCAGCGTATTAAAAAAAATTGTCCCACTGGCAAGTTCTCCCGTAGGGACTTAGGGTGGAAACTCTCGAACGCCAACAAGGCGTTCTTGTCTGTAAGCTTATGAAACACTCTTGTTTTCAGTGCACCCTCACTCGGTTCTATCAATAAATCCAAAAAGGGTAGACTGGTTTTAGTGACAGTCGAGGTGAAATGGAGAAGCGGGTTTCTCTCGTTTAATCAATCAAGGAAACGGACAACTGACAGTTCATCGCCTCTCCAAATCACCAGGACGTCATCGATGTAACGTCGCCATGACCTCAGGTGGGAAAACCACGGACCGGTGGTATCAAAAATCGTCACATTTTCGAAAGCCCCCACATATAGTCCAGCCAGTACTTCAATATGATACATATACAACTAATGTAACTGAAAATATAGAAGGAGGGAGATATGTAGAACTTGGATGTGATGGTTGTTTGGTGAGACACATCAAAGGATAGCTAATTAACCACCGAAAGCTTAGTTGCCAAACTTCAGAGAGAAGAGAGTTTTTCTACTTGGCAAGCCATGGCGTGCTGAATCATTACTTATACACTATGACTGTTATGAAGACTCTTTCAATGCTGTGAAAGACAGTATTGAGTATTCACTCTTTCCAATCTACTTCCAAATGTTGAAAGATGAAATTGAACAGGAAGAAACCATTGCTGCTGAGATATCCAAGGAGAGTTCACAAAGCAGCCAAAGGTCTGGACCACTGACTCAAGATCCTCTTGAAGAACCAATTATTCAAAATGAAGCAGCTATAGCGATAAACGAGGTGGAGAGTGCAATGCAACAAGCAAGAGGGGAAACTGTTCATTTCAAACAGTTAGCAGAACAAGTGCACAATGAACAGAGAGATTTTTTTTACCAAAGTTAGAGATAAAATAGAGCATGGATTTCCTCACGAGAAGAATGTGAATGTTCTTCATATAAACAAATATTACTAAAAATCAGTGGTCAAGCTGGCATTGGAAAAAGCTTTAATATTAAAGTTCCAGTGGTTTTCTACAGAAAACGACAGAATCAAATTTATCATGTGTAGTAACAGCACCAACAGGATTAGCTGCACATAACATTAAAGGAATTACTTTACAAGGACTACTAATGCTACCTGTTCAACATGACAATAAACTGGAATACCAGAAATTATCTGGTGAAGCTTGTCCCGAGGTATCATGAGAAAAATATGAAAGAAACTGAAGCTTTTAATCATTGATATCTAACTTAATGCTTGCCTTCATATGCTAAAGAATGCAGCAGATTTTAAGAACAAACTATGGTGTACTCTTTGATTTATTTGATGACCTACTACAACTTACCCCCGTGAAAGGACAACCTGTTCTCAAAACACTTGTCTATAAGGACAAAAGAAATTCTTTGGGGAATATTGGCAATGTAAATATTTGGTTACACTTTGAATACAAGGAACTAGTGAAAAACATGCGTCAAGTTCCTGATGTGGATTCTGGAAACATTCTTAAGGACATTAGATTTGGGGTTCTAACAAAGGAGGGAAAACATGCTTTAGAAAGTCGACTTATCAAGAAACGATTCCCATCTTAGATTACAGCAGCAGAACTAATGTGCGATTTTATTCAAGAACATAAGTCCATAGTCTGCTTAATGTCTACACTTCAAGAGTGCTCTAACTTCCATGAACAATTCCTTAAACTAGAGAAAGAAGATATTTTGGAAATGACAGCTATCATCAGGGAATTAAATTATTTCACTTAAAAACTACAAGGAAAACTGGATTCTTTAGAGACATTTGTATCCATGACTGCAGGATTGGAAAAGCATTTACACACATGCAAGGATAGCCAAGTAATTTTCCGTTGTAATTTGAATGTTGAAGAAGGTTTAGTAAATGGTGCAATCGGTAAAGTTATTGATCTCATTTGTTTTCCAAATAGAGATGAGGTTGAATACTTGGCCATATAATTTGATCAGATTGATGGCGTTAAGCAGATTGTCCGATGTGTTGTATGTTTTTTGCTAATGAATGACTTATATGTGTGGCACTAGCAGTTCCCACTCTCTCTACCCAGTGTACACGCTCATCATTTAGGCTAATACCCTATTCAAGATAAATGGTTAATCTGTCCAAAGAGGATGATTAGAAAAGTGTGTACAGATGCTCAAAAAAAGAAAGGGCACAAGGACAATCTAGAAGCTGTGAAGAAGAGAACACTGGAAAATGACCACAATATTGTTGGTTGCCAGTTAGAAAACAGTTCAGGTGTCAACTGCTATACAAATGTTGTTCGCAATGTTCTGTTTCACTTACCACATTTAGTAAACCAAATTCAACAAAAACCAGATAGGAGATTGTGTTCTGCACTGCATCATTTGCTCCAATTTTTACTGACTGACAGAACTGTGATACATTCTGCTTCAGGTATGCCGAGATCTTTCAGATATATCTAGCGAATCACTAATATTTACTCCTAACACTCAACAAGACACACAAGAATTTATAATAGTTATGTTTGGAATTTTAGAAGAAGAAGATGTAAATATTGATGATTTATTTAACTGGGTTACACATTGAACTATGACTGTGAAGGTTGTGATTAATCATCTACCACTCAAAAAAAGTCTGAGCGTTTTCTCTATTTAACATTAATAGATTCCAAAACTGTGCCTTTTGACAAATTGTTAAAGAAGACTAACCAGACTGCAAATCTGATGTTATGTCTACATTGATTCTTGGAACAACTGGAAAATACCTTATAGTAATGCTACAATGATGCAAAGCAGATAGTTCTAAATTGGAAACTCAAACTATAAGCTTTAAAGCTGGACAAATATCTATTTTGGGAATAACTTTGACTACTTTGACTATCATCTTTCTTGAAGGAATTAATACAGCCTCTGGACGCTACACTATCTATTTAAAAAGTGAAACTGAATGGACAGAATGCAATGAAAGCAGCCTTAAATTCCTACCAGAACTTCCTTTCAAACTGCCAAACTCGTATCTTTTCCTTCTTCAACCAAAGTTCTAAGGTGAAATTCTGGATCTAAAAGTGGTGTACAGTGTTTCTTCTATGAGTTTCATCAGTGTTTTAGACATTATTCTGCCTTTTGGGGTAATGTCTTTAAAAAATTCTTCAAAATTCAAGATTACTTATTAAAGTCTGAAAATGGATGGACAAAATCCAATTACTAGTATCATTAAGTTGAAACCAAACACTACCTTTGAAACTAAAAAACTGTCCCTTTTTTACTTGAACCAAACTTCTATATAATATTTGTCAGAAAAAAAACACTGCATGGGATTTTCATTATATAGATGATCAGCACTTTACAGATCATTTCGCCTACCAGTGGTGATGTTTTGAAAAGGATCTCAAAAATGAAATAGTGGTTAAAATATATTTGTATTATTGTACCAGATATGATAATTGTAAAAATATTTTAACATAGGTTTGTTTAGATTAGTGAAATGAATGAATGAAATGAAATCGGATTTGTAAAGCGCGTGGTTACCCGGGAGCGTCCCAGCGCTAAAGGAGCAGAGATTTTTGTGAGGGGAGTACTGTATTAGAGATTGTGGGTGAAAAGAAAAGTTTTGAGGAGTTTGCGGAACTTCAAGTGGAGGGGCTCGGTTCGAATCTTAATAGGCAGTGCATTCCACAGGGTTGCTGCATTGATGGAGAACCGACGTCCTCCTGTCCGAGCCCTCTTCACTCTGGGGACATTGGCTAGGTACTGATGGTCTGAGCGGAGTGCCCTGTTGGCCTTATAGGGGCACACGAGGCTCCTTAGGATGAGAGGTCCCTTGCCCTGTAAGGATTTATGTACAATTCACAGAGATTTGAACTTGATCCTCTGGCGTATTGGTAGCCAGTGGAGAGAACTAAGGGCAGGTCTAGCTGAGACCTGAACAGATGATCCTGTTAGCAGCCTGGCTGCGGAGTTTTGGATCTGTTGGAGTTTGTTAATGGTGGATTCTGGGGCACCCAAATAAAGGGTGTTACTGTAATCCAACCTTGAAAGGATTAGCCCTTGGATGAGGAGTTTTCTCGACTGTAGGGGTAAGAGGGGGAGGACTTTCCGGACTGAACGGAGTAGGCCAAAGCATGTGCCGGGCGGTTTTTTGGCTTGACTTCTGAAAGAGAGGTCTTGGTCGAGCCAGACTCCGAGACTTTTAACTTCGTTTTTCGGGACGGGACAGGCCCCCATACAGGCGGGCCAGATGGAATCCGCTAAGACCGTCGGCTTATGGCCTAGGAGCATGAGCTCAGTTTTTCCTCCATTTAGTTTAAGTAAAGATTTACTCATCCAGTCATGGATTTCTGATAGGCAGATATGGAGATTGCCTGGGCACTGGTCTGATTGAGTAATCGAGACGACTAATTGCGTGTCGTCCGTGTAAGTGACCAGTTTGATCCCGAAGGGAGTAACCACATCTTCCAGCGGGGACATGTACACGTTGAACAGGGTCAGGCTCAATGAGGAGCCCTGCGGTACGCCACACTGGAGAGGGAGTGAATGGGAGTGGGCGTTTCCTTCCCAGACCTGGAAGGTTCGGTTGTTTAGAAAAGATGTTAACCATGACAGAGCTGAGCCCGCAACTCCCAGATTAGAGAGGCGCTGGATTAAAATGCGGTGGTCAACCATGTCAAAGGCTGCACTCAGATCCAGGAGGATCACGGCCACTGTATAGGAACTCCAGATAAAACAACTGATTAATGAATTTTTAGTGAGTGCAATGCATAGTGTCACATATTTATAGTGATTTACTGTGCAGCTTAGGTTTTATTTATAATCAATATGATTGTTTTTTCCCCACTGTGCAAGGGTGTTGCTTCATATAGGCCATTGTTTATGGTGAAGATGTATGAAAGCTGAGAAGAGTAAAAAAGGGAAAATTATTTCTAACTATATTGTGACATAGTGTTACCGTATAACCAATGTCTATTGTGTTTCTGCAATTTTGAAAATGAAATGCTAACATATATTTATGTTCTTTTTCTTTTTCAATAGCGACTTGATTTGAACATCTTTAGGTGTCTCAAGACATTTCTTCTACTACAGAAATATTGCTTAGAGATACCCATGGAAAGTGGTTTTTATAAAGCAAGGACACTTGGCATAGCTAGCCACTACTTTGTTTAGCTTATTTTATAATTATAACTTTCAGTATTCCAGCAAATTTAAGCTATACACCAAGGAAGAGTCTTGTAAGCCACTCACACATTCACACATATATTGATTACACAACACATGCCCACAGTCACTCATCCATTTAACCACTCACACACTAACCCACTAAATAATTGACACTGTTAGTAACCCATGTCTCACTTACAAATACATCTAGTACTACATGTTCTAACTTACCTATACAGATATTCAAACACTTGGTAACTTCCTAATACAGGAACAAATATCTGCACCCAGTCACCCATATACTACCTTAAACAACTAGTCATCCATACATACAATCACTAACATACTCAATTGCTTACCCGCATAATTACTGATCCACCCGATCACTCAACCATACAGCTAGAAACACATCCACTAACTCATGAAAACAGTGACCCAAACATATACTTACTCACATAAAGAGCTTCTAACACAGCCAGTCAGTTACATATGCAGCTACTGTCATACATGTTCAATATTACATACAGCCACTGACTAAGTCAGTTAGACATCTATACAGGCACTCACACAGCCAATTAGTCATTGATTCAGACACTCATGCACCCGCTTATTGATCTATAAGGATACTCATACACCCATTCACAGACTGATTCAGATTGTCACACACCTAGTCACACAATGCTGTACCCAGACAGACACTGACGCAGACATTAACACACCTAGACACCCACTCATGCATAGAGTGACACGCCCAGGCACACAGCGATTCATACACTAATACATATTTGTATACACTGATACATAGAATAACATGCCCAGACATTCACTGACACTCAGACACACTCTTGTAGATACACCCAGGAACATACTCTTCTAAACACTATTATACCCATACACACAATAATATAGCCACAGACACAGTCACACACACACACACACACTGATGGAAACACGGACATAGCCACTGTCTCACTCAGAGAGTAACTTACACACAAATTCATTAGCCAATATACATACTCAGTTAGTTATTCACCCACACAACTGCTCACACTGCCAGTCACCATCTCATATAGTCTCTTACAACCCCATTCAGTCCGATATACCGCTAGTTATTTATTTTATTTATTATTTATTTATTTAAGAGTTTTATATAGCGCCGGCAATATCCAAGGTTTTCAGAACACTTTACATCATTGTGAGTCATTAACAGTCATTCAAAATACTGTATGATTGTAATGTCAAGAGTCCAATCATAATCTTTCAATAACGGTACAGTACAATTGTAGTGACAAGCGTTGAAACATTGTACGGACCCTGGGAGGGATATGCCTATAATGTGGTAGTATTCTATTGTGTATTAGGAGTAACTTATACACACACTTAGCCACCCACTCACTCATCCCTGCAGCCAGTAACATACCCAGTCACTCACTTATACACACACTCACCCACCCAATCACTTACTTATATAGGCAGTAACACATGCAGTGTCTCACCTATACAGCCAGTCACACAATGACTCACTCAATCATACAGGCATTCACACAGGCGATCACTCAACCATACAGCCACTCACACAGACAGTCACTCACTCGTACAGACACTCAGTCACCCATATAGGCACTCACACACGCAGTCACTCAGTCATGCAGGCACTCCCACTCCCAATCACTTACCCACACAGCCAGTCACTCACCTATACAGCCACTCAGACAGCCACTTACTTTATTATTCAACCACTAACACACCCACTCACTCACCCATATAAACAGTCACACAAGCAGTCACTCAATAATGCAGGCGCTACTACACCCAGTCACTTACTCATACAGCCACTCACACAGCAGCTCTCTCAATCATACAGCTGTTAACATATCCACTATTACACTCTTACAGTGGTCACACCCCCACTTGTTGACTCAAACAGCAACGGATACAGTCACTCACACATGCAGACACTCACTCAAAGAGACACTCACACCCAGTCACTCACTGCTACAGCCACAAACATATCCAGTCACTCACTTATACAGACATGCACATACCCAATCACTCACTCATGAAAGCACTCAGACACCCACTCACTCCCCTATAGAACCACCTACACACCTACTCTCTCACCAATGCAGCCACTGATACAGTCACACACTCAATCAATCACTCATCATCTTTATTCAGTCAAAAAATATAACAAAAATAGGACACCATCAAGGAACACAGTAACAAATATGCTTACATTGATCCTCATTTGTATGACAATCCTTTCCAAAGATGATTAACAAAACTCTAAAAGGAGAATTTATCTTATGTTTATTAAAGGTTTCTTGGTAGAACATCATGTGGCAGCATACAGGAAGGTAAGAACTTTAGAAAACTAGGCCCGTCATGCGATCCTAGTAGGCACACCCATACCATCACCTATTTATTAAACTTTATATAAATCGTCCATTATTTACATCTCATACATTTGGTTAAACAGTCTTCCTAGCATGAAAAGCACTCCATAAAAAGGATGACATTCTTACACACATGTCGATTGTCAGTAGGGACTAGAGGCAAAGATAAGCCTGTCGGCATTGATAAAAATCAAAATGCTTTAGACGACTTAATATATACTGCTTCCTACATTTTTTGTAAAATTTACAAAAAAGAACAACATGCATTGTTGACTGTGGTGAGGCATTATCACATGGGCAATTAGGTAGGCTGAAGGACCAATCGTTTATCACAGGAAACGTAACCATGCAATGAAAAATGTCCATCCTAAAACGTGTGAAAACATATTTATGCTTTTGATGTGAGACTACCCTGAGATATAATTGAATGTCGTAACTGGGTAAAGTTAGATTGTTTCTTTTCACAGAAGGTTTTAAAAGTTCTTCTGACATTCTTTTATTCTCCAAATGTACTAAGCAATCAGCTTTGAAAATTGTTATGTCCAGTTTCCCTAAACTTTCAGGTTTATTAAAATATTCAGGATGACCCAAGTCCTTGCAGAAACTCTCTACATACCAGGGAATTTGCGCATAATGAGTAGAGTTTAAGCAGTCATTAATAATAAGTTGATTTAAAACAGTGTACTCAGATGTCCCTATTTTATGCCACAACAGGATTGGTTGGGTCTTGATCAGATCTGTCAAAAACGGTAAACCCAGCGTGGCGTAGCAGACAAAGGTTGGTGCAGATTTGGGGGTAGCACGTATATATCTTAAAAAATCATTTTTCACTACTTGTATCGGCGTGCAATTCGCAAGTCCCCATTTGCCTGACCTGTACATTGCTCTACTAACACACCTACCCTTATAGATAGATAGATAGTGAGCATTTCCTTGGGGGGGTTACAGCCTAATCTCAGGGCAAATTTGCTTAAGGCCATGCAGGCACTTCTAAAAAGTAGCGACCTTGTTTGATTGCTTGTTTCCAAGAACCTCCTTTGCCAAATAACACGCCAAGATATGAGAAGGCATTCTTGTGTTCAACAATGGTATCCTTAATTCTCACAGCTTGGGAGCCACCTGCTTGGCCTGATTTACATGTAAGTCAACATCCTGCATGTATTTGACAAAGCCGTTGAGGACCCGCTGCATTGAAATTGGGGTACGCGCCATCAGTACGGCATCGTCAGTATAGAGGAGGGCAGGCAGAGGGCGTTTTGCCACCTGAGCAAGATCATTTGATTGCAGTACCATGGCAGTATCCACATTGTTTTTATTTTATAACTCTGTTTATTGAAAATAAACATAAATCAAAGAAAAATAATAATGGTGCAGTTTCAAAACAAAATACAATTTCTGAGGACAACCGGAAATGAGAATGAGTCAAAAGAATACATTGGGTCAAAGAGAAAAAATTACAATGATATCATCAGCCCCTACAACAGTAAGCCTATGGTGTAACGTTTTCAACAACATTGATCGTCTCATCAAATGGGGTACAGATAAAACCTCTACTTTTGTTCCAGGGGCCCCATACTTTGGTCCATTTATCCGAGCAACCTGCTTTCATACATCGCCCTCTCCGCTTGCATGCACCAGTCCTTGTCCGATGCCCTATCCAGGTGTCGGAGTGCAACCCCCCCTTCCACGTTCTAGCAATATTGCGTTTGGCAATCATACATCTCAGTGTGACCCAAAGACGTTCAAACCTGGTTAGGTCAGTGGCTTCCTAAGCATTCAAGAGACAGAGACATGGGTATACATCGATCGGTTTATGGCATATTTGAGACATGGCGGAAACCACTCTACCCCAGTATCTCCTACGGTTGGGCTGTCCCACCAAGGGTGTAGGAAAGTACCTATCTGTCCACAGTACTGGAGACAATCTGGAGAGGACAAGAGACCTCATCATTCCATTTCGCCCATATTTTACCCATTGAGTCACTCATATTATTAAGGATCTTGCAATATGTCAGGGAAATCACTCATTCTGGGAGGTAATCATCAAGTAATCTATCCTCTAATGGTGAGGAAACCGGCAGGTAGTACCTTTTGCAATACACTATGTACCTGAAGGTACCAGAAGGTTTCCCCCATTTGAAGATGGTATTGTTGTTGTAAATCACTAAACTGAACTACTTCCCTCATAGTCCTAAGGTCGCCCACCGCCCAAAGGCCGATTAAGTCCCATTTGTCAAACCCTGTGAACCTCAAGAGCATACCCAGCTGAAAAGACTCAAGCTGCAGGGTGGCATTAGTGATCCTACATTTCCATCCCAACGCCGCAGTGGCCGAGCACCATAGAAATCGTAGTAGAGGTTGGGGTGTATTTAGGCTCATATTTTGTCCCTCCATACAGAGCCCCGAGAAAGTTACCCGAGGACATATTATACCTGTCCATTGTGTATGCCGGATCCGCGATGGGCCGATGCATCCAGTGGTTGAGTACCACCATCTGAGAGGACCAATAATAATATTTAATGGCAGGCAAGGCAATGCCTCCATCATACCAGCTTTTGGTGAGCTTGACGAGGGTGATTCTGAGAGTACCATTATTCCATAATAAGGAGCGTACCTCGGAATTGATAGAGAGAAAGTATTGGGAAAACACCAAAAAAGGCGTATTCTGCTATGCATAAAGAAAGCGGGGAAGAGCCATCATTTTATAGGGAGCAGCTCTACCCAGGAGTGTAAGGGGTAAAGACTTCCAGTGTTGCACATCGGCACGGAACCTCTGGAGCAGAGGGAGCAAGTTCTGATGGTGGAAAACACCGTCATCTTTGGTGATAGATATACCCAAATACCAAAAACCTTCAGTAACGATCCAGACCGGACAGCCCGTTGGGAGGATCGGTGGCTCACCGCTCAAGACATAAACCACAGATTTATCCCAGTTGATCGTACAACTGGAATATTTTTGAAAGAGCGTGAAAATGTGCATTACTTCATGGTTTGAAGACTAGGGTCGGGCCAGATAAAGTAAAATATCATCGGCATAGAGGGAAATTCTGTCTTACCATTCTGGTAACCAATTCAGACCACAAATCAGGGGGTCACCTCTAATCCATATGGCCAGGGGTTGAGGCTCTGTTTGATTGTGCCCACTCTTGTGCGAAACCCATATTGGAGGTCTGTCAACACACCCTTGCTATCAGCCCACTCTTGCAGCCAATTTGAAATTATTCTACCGATGATTTTAACTAAAGAGTCGAGCATCGAACTTGGTCGGAAGCAGAAAGGGTTGTGTCCATCACCTTTTTTATAAATGGGAACTATCACAGATTCACCCCATGTTGGGAGAAATGTTGTCATACAGCAGGCTTTTAAAACGATTGTTAAAATAGGTGCCTACAATAGGATGTTAGCTTCATACATATCCATCGGGATGGCATCAGGGTCAGGTGCTTTGCCCCCTTTGCTAGAAGTTATCGCCTCGGTCACCTCATCTAGGGAGAATGGTGCGATAGTTAGTGGCTGGTCGATGTCCGTATTGACACCAATAGTGGTGATGGGATCCAATAAAGACTGTGCGGCATAAATAGCAGAAAAATGTTTGCTCCAATCTTCCTCAGGGATTGCAACCACAATGCCTGGACCAGTATCTTAGCTCAATGGGGCAGAATTTACTAACCTCCAGAATGTATTATTATCATTTGACCTACTTGCTTCACACAGAGCATCCCACCCCTCATACCTAAGCCTTATTTTCCATTTTTTCAAGGCCTGTTTGTAGGCGTGTCTACAGTGCTTACCCTCATCTATATTCCTTGGATTTCTACAAAGTGCTTCTTTAATTTTTTTGTTTGCCTTTGTACAGTGTGTGTCGAACCAACCATTACTAATCTTTCTCAACTTTGTTGTCAACTGCAAGTTCCCTTTCACCGATTTGCCTATAGTTAGAAAGGAGGTAATGTTATCTATGGGCTGTGTACTATCATCCAGGCATATCTCGAAGTCACACCTCACTTTATTAATTTTGCAAGAAAGTCCTCTGGAATGATCTTGCTCCATCGCAACGAAAAACCATTAATGGTGGCTAGCTCTAGGTCACCACAAAGAGTTGATGCAGGGACTTTATCATCTTTGATGAATAATGATTTTTTTATTTGGTCAGATTGAGGATAATGGTCGCTTAGTGGAATGGAGTGGGTTTTAAAAGGGAAGATTTGATGCAACAAATTATTTGACACTTATGCATTGATTTACTCACTCATACATCCTCACACGCACCCTCTCACTCACTCACACAAACACTCACACACTCACTTACTCATACTGTCACTTGCATACCCACTGTTTCACTCATACAGCTCATACAGCCCCTTGTTCACTCATAAAACCACTCAGTCACTCACTCACACAGTCATTCAGACACCCAGTTACTCACTTATAGAGACATTCACCCACCCAGTCAGTCACTCATAAAGGTACTAACAATATCTATACAGCAACTAACACAAACACTCACTCAATTATCCAGAGATCCTTTCACTCACCCATACAGGTACTTACAGAGACATTTACTGACTCATGCAACCAATAACACACCCAATGACTTACCCATGCACCCAATAACACACTCTGTCTCTCACTTATAGAAACACTCCTCTTTAAATATACAGACATACAGTTTATCTTTACAGCCACTAACACAAACACTCACTCAGTTATCCAGGCACTGGCACAGCCTTTCACCCACCCAATACAGGCACTTACAGAGGCTTTCACTCATGCATGCAGCTACTAACACACCCAATCACTCACCCATGCAGCCACGAACACACTCAGTCACTCACTTATACAAACACTCCTCTTTATATATATATATACAGACATAGAGTTTATTTTTTTAACTATGAAAAGTGGTTCTGACAAGAACCTTTTCTTTGGAGCTGTTATTGACATTTTGTTTTGTTTTCTTACCACTTGCATTTTTCTCTTAAATAAAATGGCTACTTCAATACATTTTACTGGAAAGTCAAAACCAGTGGGGACACTGCCGTAAACAAACAAAAAAACTAACAAGTGTGTTTTTTAACAGTTTCAAAATTAACAGCAACATACTGCTTGCCAACTGTAAGAGTTGTAATACAGTCTATACAAAATGTCTCAATCCTCTTCAACTCTGGCGGTATGTCTGGTAACCGCCTCTCTACTTCTTGAGGTACTTTTTTCTCCAGAAGCAATTGGTGTATCCCTAGAGGTTGATGACCTCCCTCCAACTCTCTCCTTCTCTGCCCTCTTACTAATTCATCAGTAGTAGGTACTGCAGTTAGGTAGACATTTTTGGCAAAAGCGTGTACTCTTATAGGCTCAAATGGGGTTCCATTCTGGCCCTGATGCTCATTTCGCAAAACTTAAACAACAACAGGTAGAACTTACAAACATACATATACCAGGTGTCCCAGCTGAAACTCCACTGTGTGGTTCTGTGAGTTGGTGTGTGAGTTTCTGGATGGGTCCTTGAGTGGAAGCATGACTCTCTGAGTGAGTTTATGAGTGGATGTGTGAGTCTGAGTTGGCCTATGAGTGGATACGTAAGTGTCTGTGAGGATCTGTGAGAGGGTGCATGAGTCTCTGAGGGGTCTGTGAGTGGGTGTGAGAGTGTACCTGTGTCTGGGTGTATCAGTGTCCGTGTGGGTCTGTGAGTGGGTGTGTGGGTGCATGAGTGTCTGACTGGGTATGAGAGAGAGTATGAAGGTGTCTGAGTAGGACTCTAAGTGCGGGATGAATCTCTGAGTGGGTCTGTGAGTGGGTGTGTGAGTGCCTGAGTGGATCTGTAAATGTGTGCATAAGTTTCTGAGTAGGTCTGTCAGTGCGTGCATGTGTGTCTGAGTGCATCTGTGAATGGGCACATGAGTGTGAGTGGATCTGTGAGTAGGTGTATGGGTATCTGAGTGGGTCTGTGAGTAGGTTTGTGAGTTTCTGAGTGGGTCTGTGAAGGGGTGGATGAGTCTCTGGGTGTAAAGTAAATGTGACCCCCCCACTGAGACTGAGGGACATCACAAAGATCAAAGATAGGGGAGAGAGAGTTGATGCAGAGAGACAGCTTTGAGTGTATGAGACAGAAGCAAAAGAAAGAGGGAGAGGCAGAGAAAGAGAGGGCACAAAGGTGCTAGAAAGAAAAACAAGAACATTAGAAAGAAATTCAGAGAGAGAGTTATGGTATGAGAGAGAGAGATATAAGGGAGAAGTGGGAATGAGAGACACAGGACAAAATGCAGAGGGGAGAAGAGGAGTTGGTGCTGAGAGACAGAGGTAAAAGTATGAAAGAATGTAGAGAAGAAGAAAAGGCAATAAAGGAAGAAAAAATAAAGAGGGAAAGGAGTGTCAAAGACAGATGAAGAACCGAAGGGAGAGAGGAACACTGATAGAGAGAGGCAGATAAGCAGAGCTAGAGTAAAGGAGAAGGGTGGAGAGAAAGAACTAGAGGGAGGGTGTGCAGGAAAGTGGGAATAACTGCTAAATTTACTTCTTCATAAAATGATAAAATGCCTAATTTGAAAAGTAAGTATTCTGTATGTATGGTACTTCATGCGATCCCCGAGGCTGCATGGGTGGGCAAGTATGGGAGTGACCGCCACAGCACACGTCACTTCTTTTTTACAAAGAGACACACCGAGTTGAGTTTTATAGAAATGAAGGCAGCGTGACAGATCAGGAGGCTCTGTGGTGCTTCTCCAGGGGGTGTCTCTACAGGGCCATTCCAGGTGGTTAGTCATCGCTCACCACATGTCAGTGCCATAGCAAGCCTCTCCGGACTGATTTAAGAGGCAGGAAAGTGGCAACCCTGACTTCAGGTGGTGCCCTTTCATTCGCACTTGCTTACTGTCTGTCATTCATACTGCCCCAGTTTTTTTTTTTTTGCAGAGTTTTATATAGCGCGAACTAGAACCGAATCAGTTATCAGAGCGCTTTACATAGCACCAGTTACGTTACTTGAGGACACACTTTTCATTTTAGGCACGGGGAGATTAAGTGATTTGCCCAGAATCACAGGGGGTTTTTGGCGTCGTTACCGAGACTCGAACCCAGATCCCCAGGTCCGAGGTCGAGCGCCTTAGCCGTTAGGCCAACCCCTCTCCCCTTTGTTCCACTCAGTATTGTTTATTGTAGGAATTCCATTGCTGTGGCCTGAAGCGCTCTCTGTATGTTCTGTAAGAGGCGCCCCACTGTTGGAATAAGTTACATCCCTGCACCAGACACCAGTGAAGCTAAGTGCAGTGGATCACTTCCGGTAATGGATCTGCATTTTGGAGAAGAGAAGCAACCTCCTTGACCTCATCCCTTCCAAGGGCCTCTATCTGCATTTATCTGCTGCGAGCATCCCTTTCCCATGCTGAGCCTGTGCTGTGCTCTGCCCTGTGTGTGGATGTGTGTTGTAAATGAAGTAATGTCCTCACGCCTGGATGTTGAAGGTAATAGCTTTATTTGCAGTACAGAACAGGTAAGCTCTCCTCTCATCTGGCCAGAGCTCCAACTGCCAACAGGGCGAAGGAGAACTCCAGAACCAAGAACATTGATAGAAATCTAGAGTGCCAGCTCAGAAGAAGAGCTAAGCACTGTACAACAATGTGCTCTGTGAACACCCTTGTGCTCCAGGCACCTCCCAGCACTGATTGCTTTGATGTGGCCATGAGGTGGCATGTCTAGCATGCCACAAGTCCCCCCTCCCTGAATAAATACAAGGTACGGGAGGTGCACAGCAGAGTACTCCATGGCTAACTATGCTCTGCTACTGACAGGGAGGTAATGTGATCCAGAGGACTGAATAATTGGCTGTCCTGAATTTAAGTATTATATTAAAATGTTTTACATGATTTGAAGTAGGGGTTGGATCTCCATACAGCCAGACGCTGTGTTCTTATGTACTGTAGGTGAGTGCAGCTGGTCACTACTGCCTCCCCCAGGCCTTGTATAGGGAGCAGAGAAGGGAGGCCCTGACTTTCTGGGACTCTCTCTTCACAGTAAACTCTTCCACTACGAGTACTTTAGAGCCCCGCCTCTACAACAAGTTTTAAGCAATGCTCCTGTCGTACAGCCTCTCCTACCACAAGATTAATCAATCCCTCACTGAAAGCCATGTGGCTGCAGGATATCAAATGGTCTGCCAGAGGGCCCCAGGGTACTTGACATTAAAGCTGGGTGAAACACAGTTCTCTGAATTCAGTTCTGTAGTTTGCTTAGGTGAAGCATGAGAATGTGTCCAGGGCTAGTACAGGACAGTCCTTGTGGGTAAAACACTGAGGGATGAGATGTTCCTGCTGTCTGAAAGTGGCGGCAGCAGGGGTTTAATAGCGCACAACACCAAAAACAGAGAACTCTTGGCACCTCGGTACAAGGTGTAATCGTGCCCGTGAGGGGGGCTCCCTTCCCTTGTAATTGCAGCGATTAAATGGTAGTCTCGCCCAGTGGGCGTGCGTTGCAACTGCATGCTGGTATCAGTAGTTTGCTGCTCGATTTTAATCCATAGTGGAGTGCTACTGTGTCACCCAAAGTTCCTTAAAAACATATAGTAGGTTGCTGTGAATGGCAAGGCTGGGTCCCTGCTCGTAATATCGCCAAACTGGTCACACCGTTCCTTTGGACGCTGATAGTTTCCCTGGGCACTGGAGCTGCTCATCCGCAGCGGCAGGGCCGGACTGGCCATAGCGGCCACCGGGCAATCCCCCAGGGCGCCGCACGAATGGGGGCCGGTTTTGGGCCCCTGGGGGCCGTTTTTGTTTCAGGGCCGTGTTTGCAGCATAGCTGCAAAATCATCCCTGTACCAAAATCGGCCGAAAACCGGCCCCGTCAAAGAGCTCGGCGGGACCTCATACCTGCCCGAGGGGGGAGGGGGGCCGGCCGAATACTTTGCCAGGGCCGGTTGTGGTTCCCAGTCCGGCCCTGCGCAGCGGGGTGCCTCGTAGCCTGGGCAAGGCCGCTATACATCCACATGAAAGCTGCACCATCATTGAGGCACCACACACGTGCGTGTTTCAAACTTTTATTCGGCAAGTTGCAGGGAAAACCAGGCTCACTTCCACATATATATATATATATATATATATATATATATATATATATATATATATATATACAAACACATATCTATCTATCTATCTGTCTATCTATCAATCTATCTTTCTGTCTGTCTGTCTGTCTGTCTGTCTATCTAGCTACCTATCTATCTATCTATCTATCTATCTATCTATCTATCTATCTATCTATCTATCTATCTATCTATCTATAATATTTATCAGAATGCAAATGTACTAATTAGAGTGTCAGCAAGTGGCTATATTTACCCATAGCAGAAGTCACTTTTATATAATCAAATTATAATTCAGGTATTGCTTATGCTAACTGAAGTCACACGACTTCCGCTTAATGTTAGCGTGACTGTGTTTGGTCCTTAAGCCTGACCCCTGATTTTTTCCGTTTCTTCCTTGTATTCAGAAAACAATGTTCTTCTTAAGTTGTTTCTATGTATTCTTTCAATTTAAGGTTTACTATCTACGTCTTTAGTTAGAATAAGCCTGTGTTTATGTTGAGAAATGATAGATTAGGGAACAGTAATTGAAATTTAGCTGTGGACATGCAGAGCCTGGGGATGCGAGAGATCCTCGTGTACCAGGCAGATAAGACAATTGCTACCTTCAAGGCCATGCAGCTATTGGTGATGGGAACATGTAGAGTTTGTCTGCTCCCAGGAGACTCTGTACCACGATTGCTCCAACCAAAGGGAGTTGGTGGGGAAAAAGCTTCCAGAACTTTCTATTGGATATTAATTGTTTGTCAGCTTCTGACCTATCTTCACTAAGGAAAGACCATTCCCAAACTCTGCTGATTTCCCCAATATGTGGTGTTGAGGTTCATAATTGAACACCTGTACCTATTTCCCCTGAACCTTAATTTGATTCAGCAGATTTTGATAGCTTTCCCTTAGAAATTTCCCCTGGCGACTTTCGATGCCTTTTTTAGATTAATGAAGTTCCTGTATGGAACCAATGCATTTTCTATTCCTTGCATTGTACCTAGTAATATTTTGCTTCTTCTTTTTCATAATATGCAAATTTACATTGTATTATAGAATTGATATATATGTATATTTTATAAATTGATTTATGGATTGATTGCTTTGTAACTTTGCCTAAATTGTTAATACACCTACATGGAGTGGACACAATCCTCTGTAATTTTTGCAGAGCCCATTTGGTTTCGCTACAATGGAAATTTTGTGCTGTTGCTAGCTCGTTTCATACATTTCCACGCGACAATCAAAGGTCCATATCAACAGTGGCACAATCTGATAGATGATGACACTGGAGTATTGAGATACAAGAAAGTGCACTGGATCAGTTGTTAGCCAGTTGGTTTAAAACATGTGAAATTTCAAATTCTACCAGAACTTATTTGTTTTGCATTCTTGCGCAATTCCCTGTCAGCAGTGTTGATTTAGAAATTGCACTAATTTCAATCAATCAATCAATACATTTGTAGAGCGCACTACTCACCTATGAGGGTCTCAAGGAGCTAGGGGGGAGTGCTGCTACAGCTCGAACAGTCAGGTCTAGAGGAGTCTTCTGAAGGTCTGCAGGTCCTGGGTCTGGCGCAGGTGGATGGGGCGGGTGTTCCATGTCTTGGTGGCGAGGTGGGAAAATTATCAGCTGCCGGTGGTCGTCCAGTGGATGCGTGGAACGGTGGCGAGGTCAGCTGAGCGAAGCTGGCGGTTCGGGGTGTGGAAGGTGAGTCGCTTGTTGAGGTATGCTGGTACAGCGTTGTGGAGTGCTTTGTGGGCGTGGGTGAGGAGCTTGAAGGTGATCCTCTTGTTGACGGGGAGCCAGTGCAAGTCTCTCAGGTGGGCAGTGATGTGACGGTGTCGGGGTGTCGAGGATGAGGCATGCGGAGGCGTTCTGAATGAGTTGAAGTATTTTCTGGAGTTTGGCCGTGGTTTCCGCATAGAGGGCACCTGCTGCTGACGAGGGCCTGGGTGACTGTCCTTCTGGTTTCAGTGGGGATCCATCTGTAGATCTTGCGAAGCATGCGGAGGGTGTTGAAGCAGGAGGAGGAGATGGCGTTGACTTGCTGGGTCATTGATAGTGATGAGTCCAGGATGAAACACAGGTTGGGTGTGTGGTTGGTGGGTGTTGATGCTGCTCCCAGCGCGGCCGGCCACCAGCAGTCGTCCCAGGTGGATGGAGTGGAGCTGAGGATGAGGACCTTCGTCTTGTCTGAGTTCAGTTTCAGGCGACTGTTCTTCATCCTTTCGGCGATAGCCTTCATTCCTTTGTGGAGGTTGGTTTTGGCGTTGGCGGGGTCTTTGGTGAGGGAGAGGATCAGCTGGGTGCCATCGGCGTATGAGATGATGTTGAGGTCGTGTGATCGGACGATGTTGGCGAGCGGTGCCATGTAGACGTTAAAAAGGGTCGGGCTGAGGGATGATCCTTGGGGTATGCCGCAGGTGATCTTGGTGGCTCCGGATTGGAAAGGGGGAGGCAGACTCTCTGGGTTCTGCTGGTGAGGAAGGAGGTGATCCAGTCCAAGGCTTTGTTGTGGATCCCTGCATCGTGGAGGCATGTGCGTAGGGTGTGGTGGCAGACGGTATCGAAGGTGACTGAGAGGTCCAGGAGGATGAGGGCCATGGTTTCGCCTTTGTCCAGCAGGGTCCTGATGTCGTCGGTGGCGGCGATGAGGGCTGTTTCGCTGCTATGGCGGCTGCGGAATCCGGATTGGGATGAGTCCAGGGTGTTATTATCCTCGAGGAAGTGGGTCAGTTGCTTGTTGACGATCTTCCTAATTTGAGTTGGTGTGTGCCAGTATGTGCACACAAACTTTCTGAAGGCTCTCAACCACTATTGATTTTCTTGGTAGTTTTATTTATTTGTATTTGTATGTTTTAGATGAGAAATTAAATCGAAATATAGAAATGTTAAATCTACAATGCTTTAAAGTGACCTTTACATTAAACCCAATCTGCTGAATGAGTTTTTCTGGAGTTTGGTTTCAGTGAACTGTAAAATGCAAATATATGCCTGGATTAACCCGGTACGAAGTACTAGGCTACGCTCGCGTAGTTTGCGAAGTTTGCGATACTTCTCACTATGCGAATTGCCCGTAGCACAGTGCAAACACGTGTAGCTTAGCGTAGTGCAGCGGTCATTTTTTGATTGCTCGCGGTCCTCAACGGCAAGTTGGCGAACGCGAGCAATCAAAATTACATCCCGGCGAGACTGTTTCCTCGTTCGCGATCAGCAACATCAAGTTGGCGATTGCGAGCGTGGAAAATAAACCTCTCGGCGAGATTCTCAATGCGGGGAGGTCAGGTTTCTCATTGCGAGTGGTCGTGTATACTCTCGACCGCTCACAATGAGAAACTGCAAGTCAAAAAAATGAAACAAAAACGTTTAATTTTCTTTTTAAATGCATCCCATTTTCCATTAAGGAATACAGGCTGCATTTATCAAAAATCTGCTTTATTGAAAAGCAGTCCCAGACATGGAGGTCTGCTGAGCCCAGCAGACCACCATACCCGGGAGGGCCAGCCATTCCCAATGGGGTCACAAATTGCGAGTGGCTCATTAATATTCATGAGCCTCGCATTTTGCAACTCCATTGGGAATCTCCATTTGCTGTTGCAACTCGCAAATTGCGACTCACAATTTTTCGCAATTTGCGAGTCGCTACAGCAAATGGCCACACATCTGGCCCTAAGCCTTGATCTATTGAAGCTTAAAAGGGTGACCTAATATACAGTACATAAAATAAATATATTACATACTTCAGGAAGCAACTGTTTTTGTATAAGAGACGCAAGTTCTTTGGTGTCACAGTAATTAAGTAACAAAATTTAATAACACCATAGTAAGTATGCAGTTAAAATCTGTAAATACTTAGAAATATAGAAGCCTTCTGATGTTCGAAAATCTAGACAAGGTGTGCTCAATGTAGTGAATATCATATGTGAATATTATACAATAACCAAATATAAGCGGCTACCTCTCTGAACTGGTAAAAGCATCAGAAATTGCTCGCAAAAATTAACGCGCCATCTTAGAGTGGTAAACACAACAATATGTGTCCTATATTGAAAATCTGCATGTTGCACAGTACCCAGGTCTAAACAGCAGCCCCCTTGAGAAAATTTAGACATCAGAGCTTGTACAAAGATTTTAGCGCACCATCTTTGAATGATTACCTACACAACAATGTTAAAAAACAAACCGATGTGTCCATTAGCATCGTAGAGAATGATCCAATTATAAACATACCGGCTCCCCAAAATACTCTGAATTGTAATATTGCCAGCCAGTTCTCCATTTGAACTCACATTCTCTACCTAAACTATGTCTCTGTCTTTTCTGTTTTCTCTATCTAACAAATCTCTCTACCTATGTATCAACTGCACCTCTCTTTCTCTTTTTCATGAATGTCTCTCTACTTTGTATTTTCACTCTACAGCACATTTTCTTTTCTACCCTTCACATCATCTACCTTTATCTTTTCCCGCTACACTCTTTATCTGACCAGTTTTCTATTTCTCTTCTAATTTTGCTCTCCTCTCCCTTGCATCTCTTTGTTTTTCCTCAGAGCTCTCAAAATGTCTACTTCTACCTCTCATTACCTTTACTTGGGGAACAGCCTTTACGACGCCGCTGTTACACCGCGTGCCGCTACACCGCGGTTTTTTCAACGCAAGTCGTTACCACGACTTGCGCTGGAGGGCGCAGCAGGACAAGGAATTTTTTAATTTACTATCCAACACCTTCCCTACTGTACGTAGGCTGGTGTTAGAATAGTAAATTAAAAAATTCCTAAGTCCGCACCCCTCCAAAGCAAGTCGTGGTAACGACTTGCGTTGAAAAAAACGCGTTGTAACGGCACGCGGTGTAAAAGCACGCATTGTAAAGCCGTACAACCCATTTACTTCTTTCCAATTCTCCTCATTTCCTACATTAGCTTTTTCTTGACCTCACCCTTTGGAGTACAGTACTACCCTGCCTCTCTACATCTCCTTCTTTCTACTTTGGTCTCTGTCGACCTCACTCTAAAATGTAACATGTTTCTCTACCTACATCTTCCTTTCTTTAGGTTTCTATCTGGATACCTCATCTTTATTTATCTACTTTACTTTTCTCACATATCTGTCTACATCATTGCTGTCTCTACCACCTTCCCCCTGTACTTCACTCTCTCACTACTCTGTTCAATTTCTTCGTCTGTTCATATCCTGTATCCTTCTCTGACCCACTTCTGTTACTTAGAAGGGCCAATGTCTAGTCAGAGTAGTGCACACATATAAATAGGAGAAGAGATACAAATCAGGGGAAGACAGATTAGGAGAAAATAAACTGATTTTAACCAATGGAATAGTGAAAATCCTCAGAGCAGCACTTTGATTTTCACTGTTTCAGCAGGTACCCTATTAGTGAAAGGAAATCTATTTGTGATGGCAAATAGCTAGCAACTGTAGCTACCATTCCAAGTGGTTTGTGTATATGTCTTATTTGAATATCATGCACTAGTCAACTAAACATCTACCAACTCACCCTCAGCATGTTTTTCCTACAATGAGATTAAGAAGCTGTTTACGCTCTGGATTTCACATGAATTCAAGTAAAACGATATAGTTCCAAGCTGAAATACAAATAGCTTTCCTAATGCTTGTTCAAGGTATTTTTGTGCATCTACTTTTCTAAAGATTTAACATATTTAAATATAACATACTATTCTGTGGTATCACAAGGGCTTTAATGAGATGAAAAGAGGTAATACAATAAAAGATGTTGCAAACAGGGGCCTTCGAAATATATTTTGCCGAGGGCCCCACAAATACTTAAGATGTCACTGAACAAAGGGAAACCAGAGAGCATCCGTAGCGCAAGTGAGAGATATACTGCAGCAATCAGACTATATAGAAAATGAAATGCTTGTTCTTTTTCTGTGATCAGGGAAATACTATACGCGCTGGTTTAATCTGGAATCATGTGCTTGGTTGCATATTATGCTATATATCCAAGTAATGCAATCTGAGGTCAATTTTAAAAGAAACACAAATTGTATAGCCTCTTGGACAAAAAAAATCACTTTAAGATATACTACACAATTGCATCAATACGCAAATCAACGATTTAGTACATGTTTTTTCTTATGCCCTCATTTTAGTCCCATTTGGAAATCTCAGCCTGAATGGATACAATGTACTCCAGGACCGGTAACTCCACCCACCTCTTTGCAAGGCTTTCTAGCCTTTTCTTCAAGTTCATGCAGTGACACAAAATGCATGGCTTATGTGATACAGTTTTACGAGCCTGTGGAGGTCAGCTGAGGATTCCAAAAACTAACTCAATTCAACCTGCTTGCTTTTAGACCCTTCCAGCCGAAATTACAGCCTCTGTATCGGTAATTTAAAAAATCAGCTTGCTTTGGCTCGCACCTCGAGTATAAAGATGCAAATGTAACACCTAGGGCACATTGTAATAAATCATGATGTTAGGCTCACTTTACTACCAAACACAACTAAATGCAACAATATGTGTTCATATTCAGGAAGATAATCAAATGAAATAAGGTGCTCATTTCTGCTTTCACCAATCCTCCAATATGGCTGTGTTCCCTGTCCACCAAGCTCAAGGCTTCTGTGCTCTATTGAAAGTTAAGAAACCGATTATGTCAAAGTACCTAAACCATTTGCCCTACGTGGGTCGGATGTTCTGAAGTCATTGTTTCCAGTTGAGGACTAGCAGGGAAAGAATGGAAGCCCCGAACAAAAAAACAAAAAAAAACGAACAAAAAAATACCCCCACATGTGCTGAGGGAAAAAAGCATTCCAGCATGTATGTTTTTTGTCTTTCATTAACAATCTCCTGCTTTGAGGTTTGTTAATGAAAAACAAAAACCTTTGCTGCGTGGGCACACTGAAAATGGTGCTCACATGCCAAAACGTCAGTGCCCTACAGGAGCTGCCTTTGCGATGGCTCCATTGAAGGCACCTCCCTGGTTGAGTTCTCTAAATATGTCGAGTTGTATTCTTCCAAGGTGGTCGAATACATCACTCCGCTGGCCTGGTGGAATGGAGTACAGCCTCCTGAACCCTAAAAAAGCCTCAATGTTACAGCTATTAGTCTATTCTAATAAACCAACAATAGTTGAGATTTGTGTTTATGGCAAAACCATAGGTGGTCCTGGTCCTTGCTTTCAACTTGGGCCAATAAGAACCAACTATTTTGTGTCAAAATTACACATTTGTAATTGATGTGGTAATTCTTCAAGAATGCATAATTCAGCAGAGGACATTGGCGCCAAACAATCAGATTTTTCATGAGGCCCTGCTCCTGGTCATCTGTGACAATGCTGACAACAAGTGCAGTAGAATAGGGCTAACTAGCTATCAGTTTACCAACTCCTACAGAATGGTTCCATTCTTTGTGGCTGTCATGCCAGTGGGTATATTTGGCTCAAGACTGCAGTTGTTTAACCATTAGTCTTTCTATGATTCCAGCAATTTGGAAAAAGATGGAGATTGCGCACTTTCTAATTGGAATATACAGATCAAGGGATGTCTATTTTACCAATCTGGAGAAAATGATGTGCTTGAGCAGTGAATAAATTCTTATTGAAAAGATTTAGTTAGTGTTAGGACAGCAGCCAGCATATACTAACTGTAGGACTTGGCCCTTTTTGCAGGGTCGTACCAGAACTTTCTGCTTCCCTCCTGTAATTTTTCAGACCTGTCGTTGGTGGTTTTAGGACTCTGGGCACTTTATCACTGCTGTTCAGTGCTAAAGTGCATGTGCTCTCAATGGTAAACTTGGTAAGATTGTTCTACACCTGTTTGGCATATTTAATTAATTTATTTTATTTATTGTGTTTTATAGAGCGCGAACTTGACCCGTGAGGGTATCAGAGCGCTTTACATGGTATACAGTGCTACAGATAAGAAAAGTTTAAAGTGCAGAAATATACAAGATCAACATGTAAGGTTACAATCACAAAGAAAGTTTGTAATCGCGCAGGACCCTTAAGTTCTCGGTGTAAGGAGTTGGTGATCTGGGAAAGCGGTAGTCTTGGTAAATTAAATGCTACTGGTGGGCTTGCAGTGCTGCTTGCGCCACCCACTAAAGTAGCCTTTCAAACCTGCCTCAGGCCTCAGCCACTGCAGGGATGCACACACAGTTTACTGCCGCTGTGACGTGGCACATAAAGTGGTTAAAGCGAACACAAGGAGATGATGGACGGAGCGCTGAAACTTTTTAGACACTCACCATCAGTCACAGATCTAGGTTGAACCCATCAACATTCTTTAGCTCACTTTGCCACCCCAGTTCTGACACAGCTATATGTAAATCATTCCTGACCCTGTGCCTCATGGGAGCAGTCCACCCGAACTGTCTTCCCTGGACCGTAAATAAGCATCTTGGGAGCGGTTTCAGGCTAACAGCCCTCATCAGCCAGGCTAGCATGAATTCAGTGGCAAAGTGAGCAAGGGACCCATGTCTGGGCATACCCTGCAAAATTAAGGCGAACAAATCAAACACAATGAGATGATGGCCGAAGCGCTGAAACTTTTTAGACACTCACCACCAGTCACAGATCTAGGTTGAATCCATCATCATTCTTTAGCTCACCTCGCCACCCCAGTTCTGACACAGCTATAGGTAAATCATTCCTGACCCTGTGCCTCATGGGAACAGTCCACCCAAACTGCCAAGCCATGCCTTCCCTGGACCGGAAACAAGCATCCTGGGACCAGTTTCGGTCTGACTCCCCTTTCACTACATATCAGTCACCTTTAAGTTAGGCCCAAGCTAGCCCTATGGACAGGGTGTGGTGTAGATAAAAGGTAGGACATGTGCCTTAACTGTGTGGCATGTCCTGATAGTGACAAACAGCCTATTTGGTTTCTCACTCCTGAAAGGTTGACCTCTTTTAGGGATGCATTGGGCATTCCCTGATATGTGCTTCACTGGTAATTCCAGACATGACAGGGGTAGCGTGATCAAGTTTAGTATATTTGGAATAGTGGTCATAAATGCTGCGTATTGATGTTTGCGGATTTATTATTACTATTTTAAAAATGCCACTTTTAGAAATAGGCATTTCTGTGTGCTTTATGTCTTTGGTCCTCTGCTAGGATGTGTATTGACTGTCTGGCTTTGAAGTGACAGGGGCTGGGGAGGTGCAGTGGCTCCAGAGGGTCTGGATGAGTCTGCGCTGGGCTGAATAGGTCTGGTCAACATTTGGAGTAGCACCTTCACCTGAATAGGGCTGTGCCTGCCTTCCACAATGATGGCTCCGCCACCCTGTGGTGTGTCTGGGGCCAGGGATTACACTTACAATGGGGAGTGTTGTACACTGTAAAGATATTTTTAAGTGCCCCTCCAGAACTGATTTGGACTGGGCTCCGAGCCCTGTGCCAGCAGAGCACAAAGACTTTATGGACTGAGCTTGCTTGGGACCAAGACAGAAGAGGCCAGCATGGACTGCTGTGTTCCAGGAGGAACCACCGTTTGGAACTAACTGCTGCCTGCTTGGTAGCTGAAAGGACTGCCCTCTGCTAAGGGGCCCTGTGTGCTGACCAGCCTGTGCCCCTTTCCTCTGCCCCAGTGCTGATGGAAATTGTAGCGCTGGTGAGCACTCTTTTAATTCTGTTGCCCAAAGAATGGGCTTAAGCAGGGCTGACTTAGAGAGGAGCGCTTTTTGACCTACAGCTTGGGCAGCGCCACTCTCTCCTCTGTTGCCTGAGCCCCAGGTGTGGGCTCACACTGCCCTAATGCATGTGGAGTGCTTAGTTGGCTTGCGCTCAGAAGCGCTGGGACCTGCATTCTGTTTTCATCAAAAGAAGTTGCCTCTGTCTCCGTGGCTAAGCGCAGCCCCCCCCCAGCGAGTTGCCGTATCAACAGGAGAGCCGTGAGAGGAGCCTCCGGAAGCCAGGCAAAGTCAACAGGCCTGAAGTCAGGCAGAGGACACCGGTTCGTGGGTGGGGCTCCCGTGCGGAAGAGGAGAGCCCTGAGTGATGCCTGTGCCTGACTGTGGGTGAAGCCCAGCAACGTGAAGGAGCCTAGCGGGCTCCTGTCGCAGAGAAGAAGAGCTTGAGCCTCGAGGGCTCCAATCAACTTCCCACCTCCCCCCCCCCGGGAGAGGGAGAGGTGGGTAGACACTGGCCCCAAAGGAGGCTTTTTGCTGATGCTGGAAGAGGAGAGCGGAGGAGGGCGGGTGGGTTTGTCCTCACCGCCATCCTCTACTGGTAAAGGATCCAGCAAGGTCTCCTCACTGGCCCAGGCAGCGCATAATTCTGTGCAGCAGTTGCCCTTCTGTACACCCATGGGCAGCTGCCATTGCGGGAGTTACCTTCGATGGGGACCCAGTGAAGTCTCCCCGTCTTCGAGGGCATTTTCGTGAGGGGAATATAGCATTGCTTTTGCAAAGGGCATGGCCTGCCCCGTTTGCCAGAGCCCTCACTTTTGTAAAGGGCATTGCGGAAGGAGCTGAGGACGGGACCCTGAGGAAATTACTGCATTTCCCTAAAGGGGGGAAGCGGAGACTTCTGTGCTGGACGCTGAGTGGGGACTTACTGCTTCATAAGGTAATATGATCCTTGGGCGAGTTATAGGCACTATGCCTGATGAGATGTTGTGTATGTATCATATATTGTGCAGTTTATGCCTAAGAGGGGCATGATGTGCTTATGGCCATGATGTGTGCACCCCTTACAAGTGTTTACTAGAGGGCACTGATGATTGCGTGCATAATGTGCTATGCTGAGTACCTTTATGAGGTGTATGCCTAATGTGATACACTAAGTGCACTCTTACCAGTAGTTACTGGTTGCCCTACCTAACTGTGATTTAGGTGATTATCACAGTGGCCCAATCGGCCTATTGGTGTATATATTACCTGTGAAGTCATGACTAGTGCCAAGTGGCACAGCACTATCTGTGATTGTGTTGTAATGTGTTTATGGATAATACAAAGGATATTTTTCTATAACCTTGTGTGGAGTTTCTTGTGTGGTGTGCCTAGTGTGTTGCTGCTGTGTGAGTGTGTTGTGCAAACACTTTGCACATTGCCTCTGGGATAAGCCTGACTGCTCTGCCAAGCTACCAAGTGGGTGAGCAGGGGTTATCTTATGTGTGTAACTCCCTTGCCCTGACTAGAGTGGTGGTTTCTGCCTGGCTTAGGCGCATGCCCTAGCCAACCAGACATCCCATTTCTAACACTTACATTGGGACACATCTTAGTTAGCATGTAGAGATAATGGCTTCTTTTCTTTGTATGGCATTACAGGATATAAAATCCCCTTGCTTACTGATGCAAAGCTCATACTTGTTGACACCGTTTGAGGCTTCCTAGATTGTTCAAAGATTCTATGGCTCCTTCATAATCAGTCCTGTGTCAGCCATCATTCCAATTCACAATTATTTTAGAGCTTAGATTTCATGAAAACTAAAGTGCAACAACCTTAGGCAAATTATTAATTTGTGAGAATGAATGGTGCATCTTCATTTCGACATTTGGAACTGCTAATGTGTATTCATCCACTCTTCTACAGACGATCATTATGAGGATCTGCTCATAGACTCTTTGAAGAATGGAATTATGACTCAATCAGTCACAGCTAAAAAGTGGGAAAAACTAAGCAGCATATATAATACACATGTATGAAAGAAGAAAGGATGCACTAGATTGCAGCAAGGGGAATGTAAAAGAAAGAAATGACCTAAATATCTCACTGCATCCATTTAATGGAAGTTTCAAATTTTAATTTAACACATTTTGGACACAGTGTATTTTTTATAAATACACTTGTCCAAGTCTATAAAATATTCTAAAACCATAACCATGTGTAGCAAGTGAATAAGCAACTAGGAAAAAAAATATTTGGCTCCAACTGAGTGATTAGTTCAGGCCCATACATCGTTATTAAACTCTCGTCGTTGTCAACAGTTTCAGATTATGGCATTGATATTTGGCTCATACTAGGGTTATGTGAAATTTGCGTAATCTGCTGTTGTCTAAATATGCAACATTTCGGCAAAAGTATGCAAAATTATGCAGAATTGAGCTCAATGCAAAACTGTCATTTAGCGCTATGTTTTAACATGAAATGCATTCCTGTCTTCATTTTTAATGCGAGGACACATTTCGTGCGAAAAATAGATGGAAAACACAAGTGCTGTGCGCAACAGCCACTAGCGTTCTTTCTGTTCGTAATGTTCAAAAGGGCTTGCGGTAAACTTTGATCTCTGGAACCAGAGTATTCCACGGGGTCCAATAGCACTACACCCTTCATGGCTCACAACACTATAGGGGTAAACATCTATCTGCCCAAGTGGTTCTTCTATAGGTTGGGAAATGCAGACTGTCCTGTAGATAGATGAACATGTGACTTCTTGAAGAAGAAGTGATTGCAAAAGGACATTTCTAGTGCTTGTTGTCTATGACACATCCCCTGAAAGCCTAGAGAGTAGCAAAGGAAGCTGTTGCATAACATTTCGAACGAGTAGCAAATTAACATTTTGCTATTGATCTCAGTGGCTCTGTGGAGAGCCACATGCACCTGGAAATCGTGGACTGGTGTCTGCGAGCCTGTCTTGAAGATGAGGCCTTTTACGTAAAGGTACTTTTTAACAAAAAGATTGTTAGCTACAGGAAAGCAAAACATGTCTTTCTTTAAAGCATCTTTTAAAAAGACATAGGGATGAATTTAAACTTTAATGGATGGGATACTCCGTCACAAACGTGGTGGTTGTGCCATCCAGTAAAAGTGCATTGTTATCCATGGAAAATTTTGACCGTTTTTTTCGCATACCAAACTCTAAATAGAGGCCCTTATTTTTGTCTGATAAAGAAGCTGTTGTGGGGGGGGGGGGTTCTTGCTGTCAGTGCTACAAACGAATATATTGCTGTTTTATCACTGCCGCTTTGTGGAAGGGCCTAATTACTAGAACTCAAAAGACCTGCTTTGATCCAAGAAACACCCAATTTGTCTTTATCTAACTTTTGATCCCTACTGGAGTGTTTCTTCCTTTGTGTAGTGTGGTAGTTTTTATATGTGAATAATTTCAGTTAACATAGTATAGATTGTGTACATTTTTTATTTTCTTAAGAGTATTGAAATTTCTGTAAGTCAAGCACACACATTTCCACAAGTCAAGCATTCATGCTTAAGCCAATTACCAAGGGTGAGTAAGGTTTTCCTCACAGAAACCTGTTAACCCAATAGGAGTCAGATTGTTTGGTGTTCCTGAAATCTCAGTTACAGATTATAACAAGAATAGAAGGTTTCTTTCCCCTTTTTAGTAATCATATTTATTGCAGTGTTGATTGCATGGCAGGGTTTTGTGAGGAGAGACAACTGGGGCAATGTTTGTTATTGTGCCAGATGTGTGCCCTATGTTTACTGTGCCACAGGTGTAAAGCTAGATCTCAATGATGAGGCCTTACTTGGTCAAAACTTGTCTTGGAATGCTTGTGCGCCTGTTCAGAGGAGATCTAACCTGGCAGATTGGGCTGGACTGTTCCTGTTTCACAAGAGCCAGCACTGTTTTCATGTGGCTGGAGTCTATCTACAGTGGTATGATTGACAATAGACAATGGACTAGATTGCAGCTACTAGTGATTGCCATTGGCTGAGACTTTGGCAGTTATTACATCAATTACCATTATTATGTTATTTTAGCTCACTTTTTATGGCATAACTTTTCACCTGTGAGGGTCTCAGGCACTGGGCCAGGAACGTAGGAAAGGCTGAGCTCCTAGTTAAAAAGCCAGGTCTTCAGTTTCTTGTGGAAGAGTTGTTTGTGTCTTTTTCAGTGGGATACCCAGATGTGTGGCACATGCTTGCCTGGCCACAGGGCTCAAGCTGCAACTCATTGATAATCCCTAACTAGAACTAGTGTGGTGCTGCTTGTCTTTCCATTTATAAGAGGTTTGGCATGGCCTAGCAGCTAAAGCTGGATTCGTATTATTGGACCAAGGCGAAAGGTGATTTGCCTATAGCTTAACTCAGTCTGAAGTGGCGTATTGTATGAAAAATCATCATTTTGGGCATTTATGTCATTTTCCATATGAATTGTGTGTGGGGAAAACAGTTGGATGTGTGTTTTTCCTTACAGCATGTTACCCATAATAGGCCCTAAACATCTTCAGATATGCAAGAAGAACCAAGTCACACAGCTTCCAGATATACTGAAAACTGCCTGGTGGTAAGGTTTATCTGTTCTAGATGGATGCAGCGTCTGATTAGTCAACACAGAGGATTGTAGCATTCCTAAATGATGCAACTAGTGGATAGATTCTGTATCCATGCACCAAATCCAAATGTTGTAAGGCAGTTTCTGCTAGTTCTCTAGTACCTGGCACTTAAACTGTTGATGAGAATTTTGTAAATAATCCCTAAAAATCATTTGCCAAATTCAGGCACAGCAAAATAACCTTAACCCCGTGACTGCTGTACCTCACCACATGCACAAAGCTGCTTCCAGAGGATGTTAACATGTCTCCCTAAGAATGGAAGGCTGGAACAGCTGAATAATGGCAAGTTATGGGACCTCAAGATACTTCTTCTGAATCTGGTTTCCTGTTTGCCGTTGGTTACTAGGCAAATCCGATCTACCATAGAGGGATTTATGGCCAACGTGAATACAGTTTTCCTGAGCCCTAAAACATTTTTCAGTGTCTGCATCTAAAGTAATCCTTACCTTGCATTTCCCGAGAGGTGCCTTAAAAATAGTTTAATGTAGTGATGCATTCACCTGGTGGCAACAGAATAAAATACCTGTGGTACTGATCAGAATATCTCCTAAGGGCAATAGTTGCATGCCATTGAGATAGACAATTAGATTTTTTTGAAGAATTCTGTCTCAGATACAGATATACATTGTCAGTCTTACTGACAATGTTGTACCCTTAGCGAGGTTGTAAGGGTGAAAAATTGAACAATTTGAGACGGGTCCAGGGGATGGTGGATTTCTAGCATGAGCTTAGCGGCTGTTCGGTGGTAAAGACTTCGCGGCTTATTTACAAACACCTTGCGCCGCAGTTGCGTCACATTTAATATGAGAAACTGTGACGCACGTGCGGAGCAAGCACAAGCCCTCTTGGTTCAGACCATAAATGTCAGCATTGTTGTACTGTCCAGTTCCAGGACCCAGTCCTCCACCTTTGGGTTCCAGGGTTGCCTTGTCTTACTCACCCCGCACCATCACGCGCTCTCTAGCTCCCGAGGGTCCTCTCGGTCGAAACTCGAAACCATTCCCGTTTTCAGAGTGTTTGAAAATCACTTTGAAAAATAGTCACGTAAAATTGTGCTGTGCAGCGGAAAGCATCGCAGAATTGGATTGTAGAGGCCTGGTTCATGCAGCTGACCCTGTCAAAGTGCATTAACGTCACAAAACTTGCAAACTCACGCTCTATTTCATGTGTCAACGGCAGGCTCGAGCGCAGTGCAACAAGAAGCTTTCTCAAAACGTCGAAGGCAGAGACGCTTCATTTTCAGGTAATTTTTCAGTCAGTTATTTTCTGTAACAGCCTTCAGCTTCTATGATAAGCCACGAGTTTGCAACTGATTTGGGTTGTACGCACGTCACTTCGCAATAGTTGCGAGTGTTCGTTCATTATTAAACAGCATGAAAGCCAGGCTTACAAACAGCCAATGCGGGAAAGGTGTCGGCGTAGGATGGGGAGGCCCGGCTATTGCAGATGTGAAATTATTGTTCACTGCGAGAAAAATATTAGCTTTAGAGGCCAGGTTCACGATAAAAAAAGAAAGAATTGTGTGACCAAGGCGCATTACCTTCTTTGGGCCAAATACTGCATGAGTCAATTGTTCTTGATCAACACCTTCACCCATATGTTAGGAGGTTCATGGTAATCTTAATTACACCTTTCTTACTTCCATATCTAAAAACTGACAAAAAATAGAGGTTTATGCTTTTCTCGTCGAAGGTATTTTTGTCGAATTCTATAATTTTTACATGATTGTGTACATTTTGTAAACTAGCTGCAAAAATCTACTCATAAGTATTCCTGACTTCCTTGGTGATGGAACTGGCACTTTCTGTTTGGCTGAGGCGATGCCCCAGCCAGGCAGAACCTATCACTCGTCAGATGAAAAGGGAGAATCTTGTGATCATACTGTATTAAAAATTGCAGACACATATAGGAGGATCAGTGCATAGCTGTTACCATTGTCCCTAATAGATAGGAGTTCTTTATTGAAGTCCAATACTGCTGATTCAGATAGTATTTTTAGGCTTAACACAGGTTTGGCACATCTGGACAAAGTGGTGGAACCAGCAACCTTGGTACAGCTGGACTTTGAAAAGGCATTAGATTTCGGCAAATGGCCTTTAGCACATAACATCCTGGAAAGAATTAAGAATTAACATTGGTCTCTACTTCAGGAATTGTACACGATGTGCCAGGGATGCCTTCTTTCTCCTCTTCTCTACGCCCATACAATTTGTTAGACCTTTCATCCCAAACTTTTGACTCTCCTCTTCCATTTTGCTGAACGTATTTTTGTTGGCCTTAGCGCTCTTTGTAGTTTACCACTGCTAACTAGTGCTAAAGTGCTTGAACTCCCGCCCCTAAAACATGGTCAATTGGCTCATATCTAATTGTCATATTTAATTTACTGATAGTATTTTTTTCATTTTGGTCTTGTTTTCTTTATAACATTTTTCTTTATTTCTCTATATGTTTTTGTGTGGTGTTTGCGCTGTTTTACTGTTGAAGTATTGCACAAATATTTTACAAATTGCCACTACGTTTAGCTTGACTGCTCTGTGCCAAGCTACCAGAGGGTGAACACAGGTTAATTTGGGGTTTGCGTGTTCCTTACCCTGCCAAGGATTGTAGTTGCTGTTTGACCAGTGCTCACACCCCAGTCAACCAGTAACCCAATTTCTTACATTGGTGATCAGCGGTGAGGATCAGGACTTGTGTCTGTACAGTGCCATAGAGTAATTTGGTGCACACTACCATCCCATATTTGAGACCATTATGCATTTTACATTTTCCCTGATTAGCCTTTTTGCTGTATCTAAATTCATTCCTACTCTATCTGACAGTTGGTGTCTGTGGCCCCATCAGCAAGGATGGAGTTTGAGCTTGCCAACCTGGACAGCTACACTGTGGCTGAGCTCAAGGAGTTTTGCCAGGAGAGGGGCTGCCCACCAAAAGGAGCACCAGGAAGGCAAAGCTCCAAAAGAACTTGAGGGCACGAGCAGAGGCCCACCAGTCATCGACAGAAGGCCAGGAGGGAGAGGATAATGAGGAGGATCTTGGAATGCAGTCTGTTGAGGAGAAGGGAACCTACTCCCAGGATTGGATATCCTTCCCCGTGGAGGAAGAAGTGTCTTCCATGGGCCTGACCCCAGAGAAGTTGGAAGACAGGAGGGAGGAAAGAAAGCACAAGCTGGAGCTGGCCAAATTAAAGCTGGAAAAGGAGGAGAAATGGGGTGGGGCTGAGGACCTTGGAAAAAGAGAAGGCATGGGCTGAGAAGGGTCTTGACTGAGAAAGAGCTGCTGTAGCAGCATGAAAAGAGCATGAGGGAGCTGAAGTTAAAGACAAGGAAACCTGCAGGACCCAATAGTAATGGTGGCAGCATAACAACAGTGTCTGCTGGAGAAGTGAGAGTCTGCATACCCCAAGAACTGGTGTCTAACTATGTGGTGGGAGATGATATAGACAAGTGGATTGCTGCCTGTGAAGCTGCCCTCAGGGTACATAAGGTCCCAGAGGGATACTTGGGAAGGGGGATAGCCTGTTGTAACACATATCCACCATGGGGAGGGACACACTCCTGACCTACTGGGGAGAACATTGCCTTCCTTGGTACCCTGTCTGAACTTGCTGGATGACAAGTGGAAGGAGGGCCCACCAGGGAGGAAATCTGCAAGGCACAGAAGGAGTGTCCATCCCTTGAGGGGACTGAAGCAGCAAGCTGAATCCTAGGCAGCTGGTGACACCCCTGGAGATCAACTCATATATGGAGACAATGACCTCCTGTATAGTGAGCCTAAGGCTCCTGAGCATGGAGCAGCTTGTATTTTGGTAGCTTCCCCACGACAGGACCTTCCTACTGGGGTTGTCTCATGAGATACGTCTGGCAACTAGCAGGACATCTGGGGCAGGCAAAACTTTTGACTAGCTTGTCACTGACTTTTATTGGCTTCGGATGGTGATAGCTACTGCTGCATTTTATAAGACTTGTCCCACCTGCCTGGCCAGTGGAAAGACCGGAAAAAAAGCTAAAAGCTCCCCTGACTCCCATGTCTGTATTGGGAAAACCCTTTGAGAGGGTAGCATTGATATTGCAGGGACCTTGGACCCCAAGACAGTGTTAGGCAATAGGTATATCCCAGTCTTGTTGCACCATGCACTACGTACCCAGTGGCCATTCCTACAAGGTCAGTCTACGCCTGCAGTAGCTACGGCTTTGGTGGGTATTTTGACCAGAGTGGATTTCCCCAAAGAAGTGGTGTCAGACAGAGGCACCAACTTCATGTCTTCATACATGAAGTTTATGTGGAAAAAGTGTGGAGTTACCTATAAGTTCTCTGCACCCTACCATCTGCAAACAAATAGACTTGTTGAAAGAATCAACAAGACCCTTAGAGGAAGGATTATGGGCCTGCCTGAGGCCATGAGGCAAAAGTGAGACGTCCTTCTGCTTAGCCTGCTTTTTGTTTACAGAGAAGTGCCACAGAAGAGAGAGGGGTTTAGCCCAGTTGAACTTTTGTATGGCCACTCTGTAAGAGGACCTCACAGTATGGTCAAGGAGGGGTGGGAGCAAGCCACCAAGAAACTCCCTCAAGATGCGGTTAGCTACATGTTAGCCCTCAGGAACAAGATGACCAAATTCTTGAAGAAGGCTTCTATAAACTTGGAGGCCAGCACAAAGGTAATGAAGCAATAGTATGACTAATCGACTACCATGGTGAAAGTCCAACCTGGGCAGAAAGTATGGGCGATGGAGCCAGTAGAACCCAGGGCTCTTCAGGATCGCTGGACTTGGCCATATAAAATGGTGAAGAGAAAGGGGGAGTCCACCTACCAGGTGGATAGGAAGACCCGCATGAACCCCTTAAGAGTACTCCTTCTCAACTGCCTCAAACCCCACTATGAGAGGTCTGAGATAACCATGCTGCTGGTGACAGATGATGGGGAGGAGGAGGTGGAGGAGGAAAGTGAACTGCTGTATGATCTCCTGTCATCTTACAAGAAGGATGGGTCAGTGGAAGGTGTCAACCTCTCCCCACCCTGACCCTGCCCCTCAAGCAGCAGAGGGACTGTCGCCAGTTACTGAAACAGTTTGCCTCCCTATTTTTCCTCTCCTCTGGGCTAACATGCTTGTGTACCCATGGTGTAGACACAAGGGACAGGCTGCCTGTCAAAAACAAAATGTACCAATTTTCTGACAAAGTGAGGGCCAGTATCAAAGCAGAAGTCACTAAAATGCTGGACTTGGGGGTAATTGATCCCTGCAGTAGTCCCTGGTCTAGCCCAGTGTTGCTGGTACCAAGGGCTGCACCAGTGCGTACCACTCATGAACTCAAGTTCTGTGTTGACTACCAGAGACTCAACTCAGTCACCAAGACTGATGTACACCCCATTGCCCAAGCCGATGAGCTAATTGATAGGTTAGGGCCTGCCAAGTTCATTAGCACATTTGATTTGACTACAGTGTATTCACAGATTGCACTAATCAAGGGGGCTAAAGAGAGGTCAGCCTTCTCTACCACAGGGCCACTTTCAGTTTGAAGTGATGCTTTTTGGACTCAAGAATGCCCATGCCAAATCCAGAAGCTGGTGAACAGATCTTAGCCTTAAATGGAGGCCTTTAAGGCTGCATATTTAGATGCCATAGCTGTCCTCAGCAGCACCTGGCAAGACCACCTATTTCACCTGCAGGAAGTGTTTCAGGTCCTGCAACAGGCAGGCTTGACCTTCCAAGTCAGTAAGTGACAAATAGGACAGTGGTGTGTGGTGTACTTGGGACACCTGGCATGCGGGGCAAGGTGCAGCCCCTCCAGGCCGAATAGAGACTATTCTAGCCTGAGAGCCACTCAAAATTCAAGCAGATGTGAGGGGCATCCTGGGCCTCACTGCTTAAGGGGTATTTCTCCATGGACTGAGCTGACTTCCAAGAAGAAGCCCAGGAAGGTGATCTAGGGGAAGGCCTGTCAGAAAGCCTTTGGCTCCCTAAAACAAGCCATGTGCATAGCCCCTGTACTCAAGGCCCCAGACTTTCCCAAGATGTTTACTGACCAAATGGATGCCTCAGAGCATGCTATAGAGGCCGTCCTATCACAGATAAATGAGGAGGGCCTGGATCAACCTGTAGCATTCATCCCTAGTAGGCTAGTTCCCAGGGAGCATAGGTGGAGTGATATTGATAGAGAATCCTTTGCTGTTGTCTGGGCACTGAAGAAACTGAGGAAATACTTGTTTGGGACTCACTTCCAGGTCCAGACAGACCACAGGCCCCCTGGTAGCTAATGCAAATGTGGGGGGTGAGAATCTAAAATTGTTGAGGTGGTCTATGACTCTACAGGCACAGGACTTGACGGTGAAACAACACCCTGGTTCAGACCATGCCAATGCAGATGGTCTCACCAGGCTTTTCTGCCTTAGTGAAGAGAACTCCCAAGGGGTTGGGTTGTTTTCCCCACTTTCAGCTTTGGAGGGACACATGTTAGACCTGTCGGGTTCAGGGTTGTCTTCCCCCAAACATTTTGCCTCTTTTCCTCCATTTTGCTGAACTTATTTATGTTCGATCATAGGACTCTGTGCACTTTACCACTGCTAACCAGTGCTAAAGTGCTCCTGCTCCCTCCCCTAAAACATGGTTAAATTGGTGTATACCTAATTGGCACATTTAATTTATTGACTTGATTGTTGTTGTTTTGATCTTGTTTTATTTATCCAATTTTGCTATTTTGTTCTAGTTTGGTGTTGGATCTTTTTGTGTGCTGTTTTCATTGTTTTACTGTTTGAAGTGATGGATCAATACTTTACACATTGCCTCTAAGTTAAGCCTGGCTGCTAGGTGGCAAGCTACCAGAGGGTTAGCACAGGTTAATTTGAGGTTTACTTATGCCTTACCCTGATAAGGATTGTGCTTGCCACTTGACCAGGGCTCACACCAAGGTCAACTGGTCACCAAATTTCTTACACTATGGAACCTTTGGTGGGATGGATAGGGAGGGATGCACAGGTTGTGGTTTTATGATGGAAGGCATACATGGGGGACCGTATCTCCTGCTATGCTGACAATATTCTTTTTTATATCAGAAGACTTGATCTGACTATCTCAAAGTTGACACAAACTCTGAAAGTGTAGGAGATGCTCCTGGCATCTGGGTGAACTGGGGAAAAACGGAACATTATTCTTTTGGTGCACCCGCCAGCCCCGCTGACACCCCTGGGTACTCTCACTGTCAGATGCAAACACATGTTAAATACCTAGGCATCTGCATTTCCACAAAGATCCAGGGGTAGACTGGGTCAAGAACATCTCACTCATAACACTCAAGGGTAGGTCATATATCACACTGCAGCACATTACCATTAAACGTGTTGGTATGTATTGGTATGTATAGCCCCATTTTAAATGGCGGCCTTGTCCCAAATGCTATAGTTCTCAAATTATAAATATAGGATTGATCCATTTTGTTTGACTAAATTACTAGCCTGTGTAAACAATTATGTATAGGATGCCCCTACCAGGAGTTTCACAAAACATATTCAATCAAACTACTTATGATGAGGGTTGGGGCGGTGGACATAAGTCAAAATGCTCCCTATAAATGCTTGGATATTTGGGGAGAGAGAGTGACCCATCGACAAGAATAGAATTGATGAAATGCAATAGCACAACTATTTGTCTCTGGCTGTATAGTACTAAAGTTCTGGCCACAACGCCCTCAGTGACAGTGATACCAATAGAAAGTTGGCAGGGGGCATTGAAATTGATGTACTGAAACAAGAACCTCACCAAAGAAATACCACTGTGGTTGGAGACATGGCTAAGGGAAACATCTTGGTTCGCTGAGGTTTAAGTACTGAGAAAGATTGGAAATCTCCAAGTTAGGAGGTATATGGTCACAGAATCATATGCTGTTCATCAATCAATTTTCAGATGACTACGGTCTACACAGTTGCCAGTTAATTTTATGCTTTGGACGAAAACAGGGCACAAATTGATATACCACCAGATTTTAATCTGCTAGAGTCTAAATCTACCATGGAATAAATTGAAAGAAAGGGCATCTCTTGCCTATATAGAACACTGGTTATAAATATCCCAGACCCCATGCTGAAATTAAGGGTGTAGTGGAAACATGATTTGGGAAAGCTGGATGATGAAAACTGGTTTAAGCTCAAAGGGAGGCAAGGCAATTAATTGTTCCAGCCCAAATGAATTTGATTCAGTTTATATACCTCTATAGACCATTCCATACACCTGTTAAAATGTGGAGGCTGGGGAGAGGTCATGTTCCAGAATGCCTCATATGTGGGTTGGCAAGGGACACTGTGTTGCAACTTATATGAGAATATCCCATTATTCAGAGATATTGGACTGTAATATTCAATACACTGCCTGCTGTGGTAGGAATCCCAGTAGAACGTGACCCTATTTCGGCAATATTGTGGGTGTTTCCGGAGTGGGATAACAAGGCGGGAAGACACTGACTGATATAGGGTGTATGTTGGCCAAACAAGATATAAAATACCACTGGAGGTCGAGTGACTCCCTCACTCTCTGAACAGTTACGAGGGCTGCATTACTACTCTTTTGCAGACGGGTGAGAGTGTGAATCTAGGGTATGCCCTACGAAGCAAATAACGATTTGTGGTCCCTAGTGGGCTTATTTCAACATGTCCAGGCTGGACCTAAACCAAGAGGATTTCATCTTTGAAAGGTGTTAACCAGCAAACTTCAGTGTGAGGATTGTATTAGAGAATTAAGTACGTATGCTATTTACAAAGATTGTCAGTATACAGAAATGCAGCAAATGTTAGGAGGCATGATGCATGTGTTTACAAAGAACAATGTTGTGCATTGGGGCTTCTAATGTAACATGGTTAGTTAAGTTGAAAATCACAATAAAAGATACTGCTGATTTAGTAATGAAGTATTTCCAATACAATATCCATCAAAAGACACGGTGACCTGAATACTGAGAGGCACTGTTCTCTTTCCCCAAAAATAATTTAATACATCTGGGCCAGAACTCTGACATAAAAGTAATAATCTGAGGATTGTCATTATTGATATTTAGCCCACATATATTAGTAAACAATTTTAAAGTTCCCATTAGCACCTGAAAATCACAAACCATTCTTGGCATGTATAAAGGCAATAATGCAAATATAATAATTGATATAATGATTTATTAAGACAAATGTATATAAGCACCTGGGCCATATTACTAAAATTTAAACTGGTTCAAATAAAAAAAACACAGACAACCCCATTTGGTCAGGGCCGGACTGGGAACCAAAACAGCCCTGGCAAGTCTTGTCAGATTAGCACCCGTATGGTGCATAGGGAGCGCAGTAAATGAGCCTGACCACTAAAAGGAGGATTTGGGGGGGAGGGGGTTTCTCCCCCAAGGAAATATGGGTAGAAATGGCGCCTTGTACAACACATTTTTCATTAGATATTCAATTGTATCATCTTTTAGAGCAAAGTAAGTGATGACCTTAGAGGGCACCAAGATTCAACAATGTTTGTTCGGGCTCTTGAATAATACCCTCACTATCACCCTCCGACAGGGCCTCTCATATCTCCTGTTAGAAATTGGGTTTTTGGTTGGCAGAGGTATGCACCCTGTCCAAGTAGGAGCCACAATCCTAGTGAGAGTAAGTCACAAACATACCCTAAATCAACCTCTGCTCACCCCCTGGTAGGGTGGCACAGAGCAGTAAGGCCTAATTTAGGAGGTAATGTGTCAAGTATTTGCGCAACACTTCGCACAAGCCTAATTTGAGAGGTAATGTGCAAAGTATTTGTGCAACACTTCTAACAGTAAAACTGTGAAAACACCACACATAAAGATACTACGCCCAGTTAGAAAAATAGAGCTTAATCTAATGAAAAACACAAGACCAAAATGACAAAAATCCAATTAATATAACTGGAGTTAGGAATTTTTAAATAATAAATTGAAATGTAGAGTAAGCCTGGGCAGTGAACTACGCTCCCCTCGCGGAGTTTCCCCGCACTCCGCGTTACGCGAAGCTGCTGGAGTTCCGGAAAAAGCGCAACAGAGTTTTTTTCCTCGCTCGGGATCGTCAATGTCAAGTAGGCGACCGCAATTAAGGAAAATTAACCTCCCAGCGAGATTCTTCCTAGTTCGTGATCGTTAACATCAAGTTGGTGAGCGCGAGAGTGGAAAAAACCATACCGGCAAGATTTCTCAACGCGGGGTGGTCAGGTTTGTCATTGCAAGTGGTCGCGTATGCTCGTGACCGCTCGCGATGAGAACCTGCTTGTTTGTGTTGAGAAAGCTGCCACTCGAGTAAAAATCTACTTGAGTGGCAGAAAAGGGAAAGAAGGGACCGCTTGCGCTGGGTAGGGTGCCACTTGCGATGATTGCATAATGCGGATAACTGTCTGCACTGTGCAATCGACGCGAACAGCATTTTTCTATAGAACTCCGCCACTTGCGGAGCTCCGCGTAGCGCGGTGGAGTTTTTTTGCCACTTCGCGGAGTACCACGTAGCGCAACTCCACGAACTCCGCCCAGGGTTAATGTAGATCTTAAAAGCATAAAGTGCCAACCAGGGCTATATGGTCAGCTAAACCGGGTCAAATACAAATGTTCAGGCCTATTACGATAGAGTGCATGTCAGATACATGAATTGTACCTTGTTTGCATCAACGTTGAGGGTGATGCAAGGAGAAGAGGAGGCGATGAATCGCCGTTGATCCTTAGGATAGAGGTGATGCATTAGCTCAAAGCCATGCAAAGTCAGAGATGCGTCAGAGATGGAGCCAATGTGCCACTCCATCAGCAATAGGATACACTCGATCCTCGCAGCACCGGCGGTGCATCGGCGTCTGTGTAGATGCGATGCACTGTATCCTCGCAGCAGCAGCGATGCGTTGGCGTCAATGGAGATACGATGCACTTGGTCCTGGTTCCGAGTGGCACAATGGGGTAACTTATATGTATTAAAAAGGAAGGTTTAGGCCTGGCAAGAGGGTTAACTTGCCAGGTCAACATAGTATTTTAAAACTATACTCACGGGCGCTGCAGTGACAGGTCTGAGACATGTTTAAAAGGCTACTTAAGTGGGTGGCACAATCAGGGCTGCAGGCCCACTGGTAGCATTTACTTTACCGGGCCTGGTCACATGCAGTGCACTTTACTATGGACTTATAAGTAAATTAAATATGCCAATTATGGATAAGCCAATGTAACCATGTTTTAAGCAGAGAGCTCATGCACTTTAGCACCGATTAGAAGTAGTAAAATGCCCAGGGTCCTCTAGCCAGCTAAAACAAAGTCATCAAAACGAGAGGTCTGAAGGCAAAAAGTCAGGGGAAACCAATGAAAGGACACTAGGTCTAACATCTCCATAGCCACTATCTAACATGCATTTCATTTGTATTATAGCTTCTCTCATACCAGTGTAGGATGTTGGACCACTTCACATCACACACAGATACAGAGACAATGAATAATACATGTCTAAATGAGTGTATAATAATTGTTACAAAGACAAGGGGAATTACATGGTGTAGAATTCACGTTATCCATACTGGTAGGCATTTTTTAAGAGTGCTTGGTGTGGAGAATCACAAACCTAGGATTCAGAACGCAACACAGTGGTTAGGGTTGGCTTTAGCAACAACAAACCCTTTTTAGCAACATTAGGGTAATGAAAGACTCAGAAAAAAATATAGCATGCACCATGTAGTTTGCATATATCTTTTTGATGACACTTCTTAGGGCACTGTGCTAGATTATGATTGCAATTTATGAACTGCAGAGTAACAAAAAGGGTCTCTGTGATAAAAGCAATAACCCTCGTAAAATCCTGTTCGGTGATCTGCGTGGTACAAGTCCTTTGCAGCATATTAACCTCTGTGCCACCTTAAATGAGTCAAAACTGCCAACAGGCAAAACTCAGATCTCTCTCCAGCATGTACATTAATTACCAGAGTTATCTTGACACTTTTATTGTTGCCTGAAAACTACTGGATATACAAGGAACTCTGCAGTGGGGGGCTTTCTAAACTACTGCATTGCTAGATAAACGCCCCCAGTAACAAAACCGCCCCCCCCAAACACTATTCCAGCATCCCAAGGAAACGCTCAATACCTAGTCTGGCCAGTCTGACCAATCCGACCTTGGTCTTGGTGCTTATTTAAAACAAAAAAAATAGTCCCGATACATATTGGAGAAAAAATCTTGCATTTGGGTGGAAAAGGAGAAAATGTCTTGTGGAACCATTGCTAAACATAAAGGAGTTGTAGTTTGAGATTATAGGTTCGACTACAATGTGGGTGTCACTTAATCATGGCTGGCCTGGTGTTCTGCATCTGGATTTACCAGGTGTGGAAACACTTGACCTGACTTTACCAGCTGTAAAAAACATCTGATAAAATAGATTGAGGCTTTGGCTGCAATAGCAGTCAAGCGTCTGTTCTCACCCAATCTTTTTATATAGAAACAGAGGAGAATGTAATACTATTGCTTCCAGGGCACTTTTTCCCCCTTACCTTTCCTTCCTTCACCTACCCGCTCAACTCCCTTCTCTCAACTCTCGCCCAAGAACTGCATGCTAGTCCATATTTACCACCTGCTTAAAGCATGTGGTAGGTGTGACCCTTAATCCCCATGGAACAGGGAATACCACCCAGAATGCAACTCAGGTCTGCACCGTTATTACCCATTCTGTGGGGTACTGTCTCAGTGTTAATTGGTATGTAGAGCTTGTAACCCACCAGCAACCCATGCCATACAACTCATAATCAAGGCCTAGGAGTTTTCTAAAGCACACTGTGGTATGGCTCTTGGTCTTCTAGCAATCACCTAGCGAGACCCAAGTCACAAAATCTATACAATGGATTTAGTTACTCATAGCCTGGTTTTAACATAAACACATGCTTGCTTTTAAATCGTTTTCCTGTATTAAGGAAGTCCTAGTCACAACCCTTTTTAAAATAAAATATAGTAGAAAGGTTTTGCAACGCGTTTTGGAGGAAATTGATTTTCCTACATATTGGAGGCTGCTGGTATCAACCATAAACAACCCTGAGTCTCCATTTAGTGTGCAAGCACTTCTCTTTGAGGTCCCTGTTTGCACTCTGGAAGGCAGACCTACCTCCAGATTTGTAGAAAGCGTTTCACTGGTTGCTACATTGTCTTGGGATAGGCAAAGGGTAGCTCTGTAGTAAAGTGCATCCAGACAGTGACAGGACTGATGGGAGGTTTCAGTAGAGAGGGGAGCCTGACTGTTCACCTCTCCTATACACTTTCCTCTAGCCTCAAAAATGAGCTTTATATAGATGATCTTCTACCCCAGATCCACTCAGCCAACACTCCCTACTTTAGGATGTTCCAAATTTCAAAGCTGAGGGAGAACGAAGGAGGCCTGAGGGCATAGCAGCATCATAAGCAAAAGCATACTTCAGCTGCATTTTGGAGCATAAATGAGCGGAGCAGCAACACGATCATGACCAAGAGCATGTTCTGATCAGCACCATAATCTATAATCGAGAAGGAAAAATTGAGCACACGACTGCACAGGTGAGCAGGACCATGAATTATACACTCAAATATCTTTTGTCTCTAATCTAGAATAGATTACAAGACCACAGGCATAGAATGGCAAACTATTGGCACACTACAGCAGCATCAGGCATATGGCAAAAGTGATTTTGTTAGTATTTCATTTTCTAGCACAGGAAATATTGAGAGGTATATTATCTTTTGGCTCTATATTTAAAATGGGTGATACATTTTCTGGCACAGGATTATGGAGAGGCATTTTTGTTTACAGTGGTACAGTGTATCTTATACTATTCCTTCTGTGACATAAAATGGGTCTACCAAGGCCTCTATTATGTGTGCCCTCTGAAATGCTGTGACATTCATCGCAGATATCAAAAACCAATAATCCAGGGTTGTAAATTGAATGGGTGCAGTGAATGGCACCTATTCCAAATTGAGTTACCCAAAATGGGGTATAGCCTGTCAACTTTGGTAATTTCCGCTCCAAAATACACATATCCAAGTACTTACTGTCCCACCATTATATTTTTGAAGGTTTGCCCTGTTCAAATTGTTTGTGGCTTTTAGTCTACATAGTAATTCCAGGTTTCGATTAACAGTGCAACACTTACAATTGAGAAAACAAGAGTTAGTGCAGGGATATTTAAAGATGCACTTGTAGTTGAGGTCGAAGTAATTAATAGTTCAACAGGACACCCATTCCTACATGACTGTGGGTGCTAATGTTTTGAAGGATCATTGAACATCTTACAATTAGTTAGTAAAATGTATCATAACATCCAAAAGATATTGGTTCTCCTTCACCAATAGGGCATCATGGCTGTTCCGCCTAGTCAACAAAGGGCATTGGCTTTGTTATGATAACTGGCCTCGCTGCCATCTTTTGACAGAATCACTCTGGTGACGTTCCTAATAGTGTTGACGTAGGTCAATAGCATGGTTGTATCGAATGCAGCTCTATCTAAAGTTCTAAAAGTATCGTATCCACTTAGTTCCTCATTCCATGCTGCACAGCACTTGAGGCACGGGAAAATGGCATGGGATAAACCCAACCAAGTACAGTGCAACTAAAGGTTAAACCCTATGGAAAGGGGGAGTACCTAATGGCACTGAATTTTCAAGTCATAAAACCACACGTAATTTCCAATTCCACCGGGTTTAACACTTACATTTCCCTAAAACAGGAAAGCAAACAACGGCCGACCAAGGTTGAGCACTTCAATTCCACATGTTTCATATATCACAAAAGGGTGCAGCTACTCCCGGCATCCGCCGTTGATGGATGTCAGGTTTGTTAGAGAGTTCAAAGAAAGGAAGGTGCACTCTGATAAAAGTCAGTTAGAAATCACTAGTGTAGTACATTAATCTTCTTTATTGTTTAAAGTTGTTTTCTTTAAAACCGGCACACAGCCAACTTGTTTCGTTCCCAAGTGCCACAGAAATTTCGTCAGGGCTTACACATCAAGTGAGAATATTATATATGACCAACAGTGACAAGAGAGTTCTCCTCGCGATTTATGTCATAAACCTATTCGTGAGCTTCCAAATATAATGAATCTGACTGACTTCTATCAGTGTGCACCTTCCTTTCTTGTGAACACTTACATTTACCACCAGCTCCCAGGGAGAGTAGGGGAGGAAAATGGAAGGTGTTTTCTGGCAGCATTGAATGTTTCCACGGCCAGAAAAATTAGGGAGGAGACATGGTTGCTATAGCCAAGGCCTCAAACAATTTAACTATACGCAATTACGGCATGAATTGCAGCATGGTAAAATTGGGTCTGGCTCTCACACAACTGCAACAATTAGGAGTGGGAAAAACGACCTACTTGGAATTAGGCCGTGCAGAATTCCATGAGGTAATTTTGCGTCCCTTGACTTGTACTAAGGGACTTACAGGTCATTTTGATCCAAGTTCTAAAATATGCAACTACCAACTGGGATGATTCTGTTTCAAGCTGTGCTAACAGGAGATGTGGGCGGGTGCAAGCCGCCGCCTGTGAAGAGCCCCAACACCTATTTATTTTTACAAATTACTCACTGTACACTATTCATTGATACAAATTATTTTTTCCTCTAGGTAGAGACTGTTAGAAGTCATATTCATTCTCGATAGGGATCTTCAAGCCCTGAAGAATGCCCCCGACCGCTTAAGCTACTAACAGACAGAAACATGTTGACAGTTTAGGAACATGTTTTAACCATTGTCCTCATTATAAGCGTTCACACTTGTTTTTAGATATATATGGGGTGCCACTAAATAAAAGTAATAACCTGGCAACACAAAGGTATTTTTAATAATATCTGGATCCCATCTTTATCCAGTTAGTCTTCTCCAAGAACTCTCTCCTACCCTTTAGGTCTTTGAAGAGGTTGAGTATGCCTTGCAGGTAAATACCTACCAGGGTGGGGAGAGGATACCTATGATGAAGCATTACACTATTATGTGTGTGAGGTTTCCCCTTCCAAGAAAATGACAATAAGGTATTTTAGTTTCCATTCTGTTTCTTACAATAGGCAGGCAACTGGTTAGGGCGATCTGTGATATATTCACACTCACTGATGCCAACGTACTTACTTTTGTGGTAGGTCTTCGGTTTTTAGGAGGGATGTATGGTGGTTTACCCTCCACCTCTCTTTATGCGTTTTGGTGATTTCTTCACATACCTTACCCCCTTTAGATTATTTTCTAATTCATTTATTTGTCAGGCCCGCCCTGATTTATGATCAGAATCTTTGATAAGATTGTTCAATGTATTTTTCAGACTCTATCCCATTTATCCTCAGCCTGATTCTTCAATTGGCTGCTTTTTCCCAATTTCACTCAGATCATCATGAGTATGATTTTTTAAATTTGCTATTTGGCTCTTTTGCCCTTCTTGGAGTTTTTCATCTACTCTTTTTCATACTTAGCCTGTAGGTGGTTGCTTGCCAGCAATTCTTTGTTGATACTTTTTTCCTTGTGTGACTAGTGTTTGGTACTCTTCCTTTTTTCTGATATTCTCTTCATCTGAATCTTTGTCCTTTATGTTGTTACTGGCCCATGTTAATTCTGAATTACTAGGTCTCCAGTGCGTATGCCTGGTATACTCAAAAACCTATATATTTTTTTTTTACTATTTTCTGTACAGTACGATCATAATTTGAACTGAGTACCTTCTACAATACTGCTTACTTAAACCGTATGTCACTGAATAGCTTTGTAAAAATCTTTTGTATAGCATAACTTTTTGCTTTGGCATCCCTTATTTATTGTTTTAGAGGTAATTGATCACACTCTAAAAATATCAAAAATGATTATGAACATTTTGTTTTTAAATGATCTACGTAATCAAAACATTGTTGCTTCTATTAAATAACATGGGTTTGTAACTGATACAAACAAGTGGGATACTGTGGAACAAAGAGGGTAGCATAGCTAGGATACAGGTTATAGCAGTCATATTACTGCTGCACAACACGAAGGACTCTATCTTTAATTATGCTAATCTGTATTGGGGTGCTATTTGGCACTATAACACGTATATAGCACAAATGTGCTATCAAACCTACTCGTTTTTGTAGAGCTCAGGACTTTTTCATGGCTGCAATTATCAATGTTTGTTTAGACAAACTAGCACCTTGTTAAAAATATTAGAGACATCATTTCTCAGCATGGCACCTAAGCACTACAAAGCATCTATAAATATATTTCTCAAATATTGTTTATGAGCTCAGAAAGAAGGGAAACCCACAGACAATACTTAAAAAGGTCATAAATGAGAAAAAACATTCTCAACACACAATTAAACTGACTGACATTAACCAGAAGGACAGCATCCCTTCGATTATTATCAACATTCATAACATTAATGAAAATCATTTATGTCCCAAAGCAACTTAAGCTTGGAACAAGTTCCAAAATAATAACAGGCTTATTGGCTTATTGGCAAAATTTGAATCTATACTTTCCGCTCCAGAACTTCAAAAAAATAGTATACCCATTTAAGCTCTTATCTCGCCCACCCACCACTAAGCTCCCTATGCTAGATTTGCATACTATAGGGCTATTACAGCATCTAGGTCACAAGAATTCTTATTTACTTTATTACAGTAGGGAACAAATATGGTGAACCAGCCAACCTATATTACACTCTCCAAATATGTTCTTGATTTTTTTTAACACAAAATTGTAAAAATATTACATCTTGCCTAAAAGTTAAAAAGTAAATGAATATCTCAGGACTGGAAGTGGATACGTCCAGTCATGTTCCAGTGTTGCCATTGTTGATGCTTCAATCTGCTGTATTTGCATCTGTGCTGGTGTGCCGTCAACTGATGAAATGCTAATAGGACACTGCAAACCACGATGAATGTCCACCAATGGATGGAAATAATATGAGCTGTGCAATGCAAGGATTACATATTAATGGCTAACATTCATATATAATATGCTGACCTGCCCATACGATAAACTCAGGAAAATGCCTCCAAGGCATTCCATAACTGATGGATGTGTGGAAATAAGCCCTTGGGTAAGTTTACTCACTGAGTGATGCACACAATAAAATATGCTTATTGTTACCAGCATGAAGTGTAATAGATCTATTACAATTCTACTATTTTCAGCCAAAAAACGTATCCCAAGTCTCAAAAAGCATTTGCAATGCAATCGGTCTCGCCTTTGGGACCTTATATATATTTAGCTATGCAGCACATTAGCCTGGGAGCTGAAACATCTACTGTTCTTTAACATGGAGGGAAAGTAAGCACCAAACTGCATGACACGCCAGGTATGGGAACACATGGAGAGAAATATTGTCTTTCAGCGGGAAATGGTACAGTCCAAAGCTCTGTTTTTAACATAAAAACAGGGCCTTCGTGGTCATAGTACTGAAAATACAAGATTTGAAAAAAATATTATTGTCTATGGGTGCTCGTGGAAGACAATTACTATGGACTGGAATTTAGAGAATGCTAAAGGGATTCTGGTATTTTACTGACTTCAGCTGGTCGTTTTCTATCAAGAAAGTTAAATAGAGGCAGTTGCCAGAAAAATTTAAAAAAGAAAGTCCTTCAGCAGAAAGTAATTCTGGAATTTTACTGACCTATGCTGGTCGTTTTCTATCAGGGCAGCTGAATAGAGGCAGTTGAACAGAATAAAAAGTCCCTAAATGGAAGCAGACAAGTCTCCAGAGCCCACAGAGTACATACACATGTAAGTATATACTAACGTATATACAAGAGGTCTCGAATGCTCGACCTAAAAATTAAAAGATGGAAAGTAGAGTCATGCTTCAGTCTACTATATAGCTTTACCATCAAAACTGCCATAGAACCAGAATAAATACCTTATCTAAAGTCTGCACACAAGCAAGATGTCAGCAGTACGAGCAGTAGTTGAAAGAGCAGCAGAAAAAAACATAAATGTCCTGAAGCGGTAGGAGCAACGCAAGACCAACCTAGTTTATTAGAAGCGCAATTCCCTCCTTTCCGCATTAGAGCTCTCTCTTACCCTACCAGATTATTAAAGCTGCCATGCTAATTGCAAATATGTGTTTATTTGCTTTAATAATTCAAGTAAATGTTCCACCAGTGTATACCTGAAGCTGTGTGATTTGATGGATTTGATGGAGTGCAGTTTCTTCTTTCTCAAGGTGCGTTTGGCATGCCCACACAAAATCACCACAGATTCGAACATCAGGTACATATAAATACATATAAGTCAGATTGAGACATCAGATTATTGATCCATACCATGAGTTGGCGTCTTTTCTCTTCTGCGTACCCCTGTAGATCTGCCTCTTTCGTACTCTGAGCCCATCGAATGGCCCTCACCTTCAATTAACGTGTAGTATTTGCCACTTTCATGCTCCAGGAAGTAGCTTGGAGACTCAGAGCCTTTCATCGTTGATTTTCCGACTCCATATTTGCTGATGTCATCACAGGACATCATTCCAATTTCATCTCTACAAATGGGAAAGAAGAAGTGTTAATGACAAGAGATAACGACAAAAAATATTAGAGCTGACAGACAAAACGAAAACTTTCTCCCAAATTGTTTACACTTCATACAGATGAGTAATTTACTCACGAGTAAAAAACATCTCATTCTCAAAAGGAAATGGAATTACAACGAATGTGACCCTGTGAACAATGAATGCGTAACTTATACTTAAATTAGGACAAAACAGACATACCCTGGACAATTGAGGCTCTACACCCAGAGACATCTTAAGGATTTTGGGGGCCCTTGGCCAAAAGGATTTTGCGGGGCCCCTGTCCGGAACCACATATGGAACTTCTGATCCAGTTTCAGCTCTTTCATGCCTTCTTTGTCTAGGCCCCTGACAGCGCGCACACGAACACTAGCCACATTCTAAATGTGTTTACATCTAATATTCAGGGCTAGTGAAGTGTGCTTCAATATAGCAATAGAAGCAGCTCACTAATATTACTGCAAATAATCTCTGTGACACCCTACCATTTCTCATGTAAGGTCCTGTTTTTATCTATAAGAAACTTTCAATGGGTGATGCAAGAAGTATAAATACAACATTTCTCAGCAAAATGTCTGTACTGGACTCTCAGACATCACTGACTTTAAAAGTAAATTAAAGGAAAACAGTGTTTAAAGCAATCGGTTTAAGAAATATTCAAGGTCATCTGGGCAAGACTTGCAGAACAGAGCGCTCTCTATCAGGGGGCCCCCTGAAAAGCTGGGGCCCTGGGCCAGAGCCCACTTTGCCCATGCATTAAAACGTCTCTGTCTACACCCCAAAAGGAAGATATCACACCCCCAAAAAAAAATATTAAAAATTATATTTGGTGCTGCTCAAATGAGAAGCAACTACTTTTTTTCTCATAATAAAATACTCCTGATTCAGCCTGCTATATACGTGGCAAGTTTTACCGGGAAAACCAATAAAAGGAGTGGATGATTTTCAATTGTTATTTTTTTCCTAAAAGGCAGACTCTCTGCTCCACATTGGGAAACTCTGAAAGTAATCCAAAATTGGTTCTTTCATACGGTATACATCCTTGCTCATGATCTGCCACAGAGCACGTGAACAAAATGCTTTTGTTTTTGTGAATATTGTGCAATTGCATGATCTTTTTACACCAAACATAGTTGACTCATGTATATCAAGGGAACATACGCAAAACTGAATAATTCAGACATTAGTAGGGTGGACTTACATGCGGAGTTTGTTACTCAATTACCTTGAGTATCATCCATATTAATGCCAGAGTCAAACAGTCTTTCCAGTGTTTCCTATACATATAAATTTAGAAATAGGTATGAGCAAGACCTTCAACGAAATGTTTGTATTGATCTTAAGACTCAATTACGCAATTACTTGTTGGTAAAGCTTGTAGATGTGGCGTGTTACTAAAGTCATATTGGTATAGGAAGTTTTCACTCCTAAAAAAGGAAGGATTTAAGTGTATTTTTAAAAGGTGTACATTTTCTAAAAGTTCTGAACATTTCTGGCATGACATTCCACTCAGAAAAGGCAATGTTAAGAATCAAAACAGAAAGTTTTCTTCTGAACACTTTTGGGAGGAATCAAAAGTATTTTCTCAGAAGATCTCAATGAGCTGTTAAGAATATATGGAGAGAATAAATCTTTGGCCATGAGGGCGTTTAACATAATTCAATGTATTGTCTATAATGACCAATGACCCTTGCCTCTGTGGCTTTAACCTCATTGGAAAAACCTGGTCTTCTATTTTTGTGAGCACCTTTGTGCAACATTGAGAAGGCGAACTGACATTATTTGTGTACCTATCTATGATTATTCTGGAGACAAATACTACTCTCAAGGCTTCAGCATTTTCACTGACTTTTAATTTCAAATCTCAAAGGTTTATAATTATCATAGTTATTTTTTCTGAAGGAGAAATCAAGATGTACAGGCATGAACATAGAGGGTCATTCAACATTTACCAGGTATCCTGTGCCCTCTGGGTCCACTGAGGGCATGGCCCTTACCCCATCACCTAGAAAAGTGTTTGACAGGGCATGCACTCTACAAATTTATGACCGATCTTCAAACAACAAACTCTAAACAACCTCCTTAGTATTGGCTGCCTCTACACTGAACCCATTGTTGTGTATTTAAGGTTAGATTTTGGATACGACATCAGAGGTTTTTAATATCTCCCCAGCTGGATTTTGTGTTAAACAAAACAAAATCCTGAGTGTCATTTACACAATGTTGAAAATCCCCATGTTCAATCTTACAGAAGTTAATCGTATTCATGGAAAATGCACATCTCAAGATATGATTAGAAGTCAGCACACTGTCAGTGATCAAATCCTAACTGGGTTGTGGTAGTCAGTGAAAGCAGGTAAGGGAGACGTAGGGTGGTATAATGGTGTCCCATCACACTACGTGGATCCTACATGCAATCAACTACTGCAAGGGTTTGGAATAAATCCCAGGACGTTTGATCCTACATTTTATATTGAATTTTCTCCCCTATTCTCTTTCATACCAGCTCCTTACTAAATCATAAGTAGTCCAGATTCCACAGAATTACAAGCTTTACTGGGCGTGGAGCAGAATCAATTAAAATCTAATATTTTTGTGCTCTCATTTGCCACCTGCTGACAATAGATGAAAAATATGCACAGAAAAGGGTGTAGATTTTACAATGGCATGGAGGAAATGGCCGTTTAATTCTGGGTTCTCGCTTTATTCCCCTTCCCAGGCCTTGGAACTCTGAATTCCATGATTCAGGGTAAAATGAACCGGTCAGAAACAGTAATTCCAGATGTGGTATGCCCATGCCTCCTGTACCGTTCACCTTCCAGAGTGTTAGCTCACTAGACTACTATCTTATAAATAATTTTTTTAAAGAAATATTTGTATAATTTACCTTCACCACTAAATAAGCTGACAACAATAGTTGGCTTTCTTATATGACTACTGAAAATCAATTCATGTATTTGTTTTGCAATATTTTTTGGGGGCTTGTGCTAAGTAGCACTTTCTATGTGAAATTGAGCTTGAGTGGTTTTCAATTAGTTTGACATTTCAAAGGTATATAACTATAAAGCATTGCTTTCTTAAAAAAAACCAAAATTGCTCCCTTTAGTCCAGAGATATAGGCCTAGATGTATCAAGCCGTTTGCGAATCGCAAACGGTCTATTTGCATGTTTTGGCATGCATTAAAAATTCGCAAATTAAGGAATTGTAAAAATTTGCGATTCCTTATTTCTTAAATGCTATGTATGTAGCATTTTTCAATTGCTAATTTTGTTTAAGAAATGGCAAATTACCACCAACTTGTAGTTGATGTTAATTTGCGAATTCTTTAAAAAACGCACAATTTGGCATTTTTGAAGGTGGCATGTGACGCACACACATGCCCATAGGACATGTATGTGCGCCATATGCACACACATGTACATTTCAGGGGTGCAGCAGGGTGTCCTTGAGACACCGCTGCACCCTCGAAAGTATTCTCAATTTGCGATAGCAAATTGCGAATCGCAAATTGAGATTAATTTCACAATCATTCCTATAGGCCTCCTGGCCCATAGGAATGAATGGGAAATTATTCCTTATTTGCGAATTCGCAAATTGCGAATTCGCAAATAAGGAAGATTAAGAAAATGCTAAAAAATAGCGATTTTTTACATACATCCCATTTTGCGATTTTTAAATAGCGATTTCTTAAAAATCGCTATTTAGAAATCGCAAAGGGGTATGTTGATACATCTACCCCATAATGTCTCCACCCCATCTCCTCAGTGCTCGGGACAGCACAATCACATCCTCCCGCTAGAGAGAGGAATTCCCTGGGTACTTGCCTCAGTAGGATTACTTTTATATCCCCAACCTTGAGCTGCAAAGGAAGAGCTTCACAGCCCAACATTTTTTTTGTTTGCTGTGACATGCCATGCAAACTGACCACAGCTTGTGAAAGTGAATGCAGTCAGAGCGTTTAGATTTCAGCTGCATTGAGTGTGATCAATGCTCAGAGGCATAGCTGCCACTCAATTACCAATCACAATGAGAGAAGTAATGTTAGGAAGGGAGAATGTCCATTTCAAATGGTACCTCTCGCTAGTGCATGCCAGTTCAGGTATCTCTGTAGGAGGCTGATCCCTGAGTAGTGATTCCCACAATCAAGATTTCTGGGTCAGACACCCCCCCCAGCATGACTAAATGCTCTCCTTACCAAGGAAACCAACAGTCTTTCTGTCTCGCTGTCTGAGGCGGGGTGACCAGGAGAGTAGATTAGGGTGTACACCCAGTGTGCCCTAAGGAGTGCAGAAATCCCACTAGACCGCTGCCATTTGATCTTCAAGCATGAAACTGGGTGGGAGTTTTGTCCATCCTGGCATGGTCCCCTACTTCCCACCCCTAAAGGTCAGTCCTTCTGTCCCTTTTAGACAGACTGGGGAATTGCCCCCAATCTGAACTGCCAGAGGGTAGGAAAGTTCAATCAATATACCTTGCACTGAGCCACAATCCTCACTCCTAAACCTCCTATAGTCTTTCTGTCAAACTGAGTACCTTGGGTACTTTACCTCCAATCTGCTCTCCCCAGGTTTGGCAGAAACTCCACTAGACCCCAGAGCAGTTTATTTTTCTAAAGAATGAATTAGGGTGGTGACCAGTTCTTCCATGCAGCTCACTGGATACTAGGGATAGATTTTCAAAAAATGTGGTGGGGGGCTGGCCCATTCCTGCAGTGGGCCACACCACCCAGAGCTAATGCCATAATAGTATTTCTGATTGGGCGATTTACCGCAACTCCGCCCTTCCATGAGAACAGAAAGCCCATTAGATGCCCAGGCTATATTTTTCTAAAGAATGAAAGGGGTTGGGTGCTCGCTCATCCTGGCATCGAGCAGCTCTCCCATCTCTAAAACCCACACAGTCCCTCTGCCCCACCAGTAGGCATATTACAGGATTAGCCCCTAATATACCCTCTACGGAGGGGCAAGAAAGCAGATAAGATATCAGAGATTGTTTTTAAATAAAATAGAATTGGTGATGAGTCAGTCCGTCCTGGCATCAGTCCACGGCCCTACCAATGGAGCCTAAACAGTCTTTTTGCCAAGCTGTGAGACAGAATAAGGGATTTACCCCCAAACGGTCATCCCTGGAGGAAGTCATAAAGCCCACTGGACATGTTGTCCTTTGGAAAGGGCCCTAGGAGAGCAATTGGGATTTTTGGGGGCTTCTTTTACTGGAGGAATTTTGGTATTATAGATGTGGTTGCTGATTTCTGTGCACCTCCTTCTGCAATATGGATCATGCTGTTGCACATCTTCAGCTAGGACAACCATTAAAGAGCATTTCCTCATTTGCATGGTGGCATAGACCCATGCAAATAAGGGAGCTCTTTATCTTTATAGCCATGCTGTATTACATATTGCACCACCCTGAGGGTAACTCTTGGGATGGGAGTACTGAAGTCCCATGGTTTCCCTCAAGCATTCACCCCTTCATTGGGAAGCCAGTCAGCCTCACGTTTCTACCCCTGCCCTATCTTTTAATAATGCAATCTCCCCAGCACATGCACAAACTGTCAAAGTTCAGGTCTGTTCTGAGGACAATGCTTATTTGATAATTAGTTACATCATTGTCCTGATCTGCACCACAGTGCAAACAGGGAAAGTGTGTCAGTATGTAATTTGAGCCCAGGATCTCTTTTTTCAATAAAGAATTTGGTAGGGGTGGTCCTTTCTGGCACTGGGTCGCTTCCTCCACTGCTGGAAACCAAACAGCCTTTCTGAACTCCCTGGAACCCAAATACTTCAGGAATTCTTAGGGCAAATTAAAAGAAAATGGGATTTCTTTGGGTGTATTTTTGACATATTGGCCTGCAGAGGCAGATAGCACCCCATACCCAAATCTACCTCCCCATGTGGCAGAAAGACTATCTGGTTCCCAGGGAGTAGGACCAGATGTAAAGATGGTCCAATATCCAATACCATTTTTTTACACCAATCCTGGTGTTTAATGGACATTCTGCCTACTAAGACAGGAAGATATGAGGCCAAACCTCCAATCTTGCCCTTAAGAGGACAGACAGGTTTTCTGGTGCTTGGGACTGGAGGCTGCTGTCCAGTGCCAGGGTGGGCAAGCCACACATCCCATTCTGTTTCTCATTTCTTTCTCTGATGGATCTGGTGAGTGCTATGGTCCCACCTGTCAAGGGTAAATATGGGGGTAAATGCCTTAATTTACATACCCAGAGGGGAAGGAAGCCTAGCAGACTAACAGGAAAAAATGAAAAACAGCATAAAATAGGACACTTAACCATGTTATCATCTCAACTCAGTGCTGAAGCATTCATGCTTTGGGTTAGCTGGCACCAACGCTGGGCATTTCTAAAACCTAGAGACACAGGGTAATATAAGGTGTTGTGAGTTGCTTGAATTCCAGCCCATTTTCCTACCCATCATGCCCTACATATGTCAAACATATACCTAAAACACTCAATTCTCTCTCTTTCCACAAGTTGTGTCTGCAACATTTTGGTATTGGGTTATCCGACAGCCCAGGAACACTACCAACCATGGCCACTTCTGAAAATTAGTGGTCCAGGTGAATCCAGGTTAGCGTAGTTTTCTTGTTCTAAATGGTCTGCGAGCTGCAAAGTATGGGTCAAAAACACAAGGTCTCCCATATTTATACGATAGAAATCTTTGGTAACTCCCTGCAGATTCCTAAACATTTCCTCACATAAACTTCTGAAAATACAGTGAATTTTGTCAAAGTTGTATATTTGCACGGTATTCAGGGTAAGAGGACACAGTGGAATCCATGCAGGCCACACGACCCTGGTTTCCATAGCTTTTAGAAATGTCTGTGCTTGTTAGAATTCCCGGGATGCCACTGACACTGGGCCCAAGTAACTCAGCTACCCACATCCACAGAAAGATTGAAATGCCAAGGAAATGGTTTGATGTATCCAAATTGGATTTTTAGGTCTTTTCCTATCATTGTTGCTAGACACACCCATAGAAGTGGGTTACCCGTTTATATTGGGGGAACAGAGAACACAAACTTGAACAGAAGAACATTTGTTATTTTTCAATTATTCCTGGCTTCCAAATGTAAGTCACTGTGCAAAACACACATATTGAAAAACAGAATCACTTGATATTACAGGCTAAACCCAAGTTCAACAAATAACCAGTATTTAGCTTGGTTGATGGCTCGGGATATTTGGATTTGAAGTATGAATGACAAAATGTGGAAGAAAGCAGCAATTAATATTGGGAAGGGGGAAATATAATTGTTTTGTAAAGAATCAAGTGTTTAGGTTCTTAGTGAATCTATCTCTATTAGGCTCAGAGCAAAGAGCTAGAGTTAGAGAGTCTGAAAGCATTAGAATATCTAAGTAATCTGACTGGGGCGTGACATTTTAACAATTTCTGGAGACTTAGTGGGCCCATTTGAAATTCAACTCTATGTATGTGAACCAGGATCTTAAACTGTGCCCTCTTTTAGGAAGCTAATGAAGGTCCTTTAGTTTAAATGACACTGAGCAACCCCTAGAAGATGAAGAATAAGCCTGGTTGCCAAGTTCTGCTCCTGCAGAAGTTTACTGCTTAATTTTTTTAAGAAGGCCAAGGTATAAGTCATTCGAGGAGTCAAACCAAACTGTTATTAAAGCGTGAATCACCCTCTTTCTAGCGTTGAAAGGAAGAAGATCTAATACCTTATGAAGAACTTTAAGTAACCTAATTCAAGTGGAAGACACTGACATAATCTGCTGCTTAATGGAAAGCTCACAATTACATTTCACAACTAAGTTCTTAAGACATCAGCTGGCGGAGAGATGGGCCTAATTCCAAAGGCCACCAGAAATCACTCCAAAGATGTTTCTTCTTCCCAACTATCATTTATTCCGTCTTATCTGTTATGAGCTTTAGATGGTTTTCATTCATCCATGAGGCAACTGAAAGAAGACGCTGTCTGAACCTATCTTGGCTGGAGGCTGAGTCACTTCTTAATGATGCCATCAGTTGTGTATCATTACATAGGACAATACCTCAAACCTGAAACCACGATCAAGAGTAAGGAGGGGATCATAATTTTTTTTACAGAGAGTTGAAGTCAATGACGATCCCTGTGGAACTGCACAATCCAATGGCATAAGATTAGAGAAAAAAGAAGAGAGGCACACTAATTTTGTGCTGTTGGTTAAAACATTTGAGATCTATGTTAGAGCAAGAGCTTCAAAGCCTATTTCCCTTAGTCTCTGAATGAGGATGTTTTGTGAGATGGTGTTAAAGGCCGCAGACAAATCTAATAAAATAAGAGCCACAGTGTCCCCCCATTAAGTGAAAATTTAAGATGATCAGATACTAACTACAGAATAAACTCTTAAACTCTTTGCTAGGGAGGCACAGATGCCATTTTAAGACAAATCCAATAAATCATTGGCCTTCAATCAATCAGAAAACTGTTGAATGATGTGCATTCCCAGCATTTTATTGGGGCATGTAGAAATGAAATAGGTCTATAGTTTGCTGATATCAATAGATGAGCATTAGTGTTTTTAAGAACTGCGGTGACAGAGAATAGTTTTCATAAGCTGGGTACACAGACAGAATAGATGGAAGATTTATATTCTTAAATTGCACTATTGCAAAGCTTTTGAAGTTTAAAAATTGATGGTGGTCAAGGATCAGTTGATGAACCAGATGTACATATAAACAAAAGTTCCAGCATATCCAAAATTGAGCTAGACAGAGCATTTTGAAACCTTGATGAGCTCGCATGTCATTGTAAAATAGGAGAATATTTTTGCATGTCATGAAGGATCCTTAAATATTCTAAATTTTGTTTTTAAAATAGCCTGTTATAAAGTCACAGGCTGATTTACTGTGTGGTATCTGCTGATTCAGAGAAGCTGGATGAGTCATTGATTCGACTATAGAAAACAAGTCCTTTGAGGAATGTTTAGCAGCATCTGTCTTCCCAGCAAGGGAAATTGATTTTGCTAATTTAAACTCTTTGTGATAGGATATTGTGTGTTTATGGACAACCCACAGTCATTATATATCCCCATGACTGAAAAAGTCTGCTGGATGTGATGATGTATTACTTCTGTAGATTGGCCATCTGGGAAAAACATTAGAGTTTACAAAGTTGCTGCCTATTGCTGTTTTTTCTACTTTCTTTTTTGTTTCAACTTTCTTTTTTTGTGTTCAACAGGGTACAAAACCAGATCAACAGTGTACTCCATACAGTACAGTGCAGTGGAAGCCTGCAGAAACCAGGTGGTACATGAGCACACATGGTATATAGGTAGGACACAGCATTTCAGCAATGCCAGGGCCTGGGCTTTCCCATGAAAAGCAGGTTAACCGAGACTACAGGGGGATGAGGAGGGGAAGCAATGCAGCGAGGCCCAGCCCAGAGAAATGAAGAGAGCATAAGTGGATAGGGGAGTCGAAAAGACAGAAGGGCAAAAGAGAAAAGAGAGGGGCTAGAAAGTAGCGTAAAGAGGAAGAAGAGAGGAGGAAGTGAGGAACCTGAAGAGGGACACCAGAGGAGGGTTAGGAGCTGGGGACACCAGAGAAGAAGAGTGTTACAATGGTGGGACAGTGGCGGAAACCCAGGGAGGAGCTTGCGGGAATGCGACTAGAGCTTGGGAGACCATTAAAGCTTAACAGACCCGCCCACCTGTCGACCAGCGTTCAGCACCCGTCGTCCTGCAAGAAGGGTGCCCAAGTACGATTGGAAGGTCTCCATCTTGTCCTGTAGGTTATAACTGATTTGCTCATATGAGTCCATCCAGTACATGTCCAAGAGCCATTCCTCATTGATGGGGAGAGCGTCAATGCTGGAAAATGAAGTTCTTTGGCGTCGCCAGCGCCATGTGGAGCAACCGCCCTTTGTGGTGGGACACTGTGGAGGAGTCTGAGTAGTTGTGGAGCAGGATCAAGGGTTGAGCGAGTGGCACAGGGAGTCCTTGTGCCTCATTCGGCGTGGCCTAAACACCCCTCCCCCAAAGGGATGGACTGTGGGATAGTCACACAGTATGCAAACGAGGTCACAACGTGAGTCATTGGAGCGCCAACAGCTGGCGTGGTAAACCAGTCTCATCGCACTTAGCTTAGGTTTCAGTGCCAATCATGCAAATAATTAGAGGCAAACCGTCAGCCAAGCCTCTTAGGTGCTATGGCCCAGAGCATCCTGCAGGTTTGCCCAGTTATCTGGCTCTGGCTCTTATTCCTACTTACTTTCAATCATTTTTTAATTCAACAATTAGTTTCTTTGGGAAAACCATGGGTTGTCTAAACAAAAGGCCAGTTGCCTACTAAATTCTGGATTGTGTCTATTTTTCTGAAGTGTACAACTTTCAAGGGTTAGCAGTTGTTTTTACATCTATTTCCCCACAAATTGCAAGTAGGTAGACTCTGCAAAAAACTGAAAATATTGACTACCTCTTAAAAAGTCACAAAACTGTGGTAAAAAATGATTGTTATACAACTCTGTTCCTAAAGGATGGGAAGACAGCAGTCTTAAAAGAGCAAGTATTTTGTTGATGCCATTCATAGAGCAAAGCCCCACATATTCTTGCAAGGCACATTTTTCTAATTATTCCAAAAAGCCATCAATATTTGCTACATTTTGGCTATTTACTAGTTTACACAATCCTAATACCCTTGGTACATTTAGAATTCCCAACATGTGGGCAAAAAAGGATGCAAATTTGGCCTGGCTGCCTTTTGTGGAAAAATAAATTTCGTCCAAGCTGACACAAATATAAAAAAGGTCTGCGCAGAGAGTCTGAGGGATTAAACAGTACATAACATTTAGACGTATACAAAAAAAAATATCAACTGTCTCCTATTCTATGACAAAGATGGGCTGCTATGCACTGTATAAATCATTTGCATCCATTATTTTTTTTTACAGTGCATAGCATTGTTTTAACCTGAACCTTGAAAATGTATTTTTCAATTCTGTCTCTATTAATTCTGCATTGTACAGGGAATAAGTGCAGTAAATAGTATAGTACAGCTTCTAAAACACTGAAACGTTTGCCTTTGACTGAGCATATCTCCCAGGGTGACCCAAAAACCTATTTATTAGCATCCCATCTAGACAACAGCATCTTCGCTTTAAAAGGTGCATGTTGTATTGGAATGACGATTCTCAGATTAACATGACCAGAGAATCAGAATTTCATTAAGGACACAGAGGCAAACATTATACATAATCTTTTATTGCCACTCCTGACAGCAGCCCCTTTATGGAATATCAACCATGAAAAATCGAGAACTGGAACTTTCAAATACAATAAATTTCCCAGGCACAGAACTCTCATCCTCTTTTAAATGCAGATCTGAAATGACTCCTCTCCAACTTCCTCCATCCTTGCATTCCTCTTTTTCCTGTTCCTTTATGTCTGAGGTTCTGGAACCAGAAAACACCAGTTTAGCAAAGAAGATGCAAACAAAAGCTCTACATGTAGAAACTGTCACTTAAATCTTTATCTTTTCCTTTCTCTTCCTTAACATTTCCACAAATGTATCCCTACTTTTTTTCTTACTTTACTTTGGGTGAGGAGGGAGGGATAATGTTAGCCTCTGCGTCTTTAATGAATTCCAAATTCTCTGGTCATGTTAATCTGAGAATCGTCATTTCATCACAAGACCGGAGGCTACCATTATGCATGTTGAAAGCCCTTCAACACCACCTCAGACATATGTTCAATCGGTCTAAAATAGTGGTTTGTAAAAGTACCTACATTTGACCAATCTGTCACTTTCATAATATTCTCCAGACTTCCCCCATACCAATATGACTTGATAGCCACTGCTACTCTAACTGAATGAGCTTTAACCTTCTCCAAGTTCACTCCTGCTTGTTCCATTGCACATTTCACCCATCTTGAAATTGTCGCTGTACTCACCGCTTAAAAAGGCTTTACAAATGAAATAACTGAAATTCACCATAATTTCTATTTTCCAACACCCTGCATTCATACTCCTTTAAACAATCCACCACGCAAAACTTCTTACAATCATCATATTTTGGATAGAATATTAAATTTGAAATTGTTTTTGTCCTTTTCTGAATCTCCAAAAATACACCATCTGGACTAACATTCCTATTGTTCACCTCCAAACACTTCACATCCGACAATCATCATATTTTGGATAGAATATTAAATTTTACATTGTTTTTGTCCTTTTCTGAATCTCCAAAAATACACCATCTGGACTAACATTCCTATTGTTCACCTCCAAACACTTCACATCCGACACCCTTCTACAAGATATCAGACACAAAATTGTTGCTAACTTGATAGAAAGATTATTTTTATTCAAAAATCTTGAAATTGTCGCTGTACTCACCGCTTCAAAAGGCTTTACAAATGAAATAACTGAAATGCACCATAATTTCTATTTTCCAACACCCTGCATTCATACTCCTTTAAACAATCCACCACGCATAACTTCTTACAATCATCATATTTTGGATAGAATATTAAATTTGAAATTGCTTTTGTCCTTTTCTGAATCTCCAAAAATACACCATCTTGGCTAACATTCTTATTGTTCACCTCCAAACACTTCACATCCGACACTCTTCTACAAGATATCAGATACAACATTGTTGCTAACTTGATAGAAAGATTATTTTAATTCAAAAATCTATTAAGTGGCCATTCGTGAAATAACTTTAACACCAAATTGGCATCCCATAACCCTTCATATTGTGCTTTAGGTGGTATTTTTATCCTCATGCTCTTTAGAACCCTACAAACCAATGCATCGCTACCCATAGCCTTACCTGCTACTAAACTGTGACTTGCTGAAATTGCTGATCTATAGCACAACTATTTGTCTCGAAAAGCACACACATAAATTTTACAAACATGCTTAAATGCAAAATAGGTAACACTATCCACTTTCTTCAATGATGTGAAATTTGATCTTTTTAATGAATCCTTGAATCATTCATGGCGTGAGATGGTCAAACAAAACAGCCACAATACAGCCAACGTGTTTCGCCCCAATGGGGCTTCCTCAGGGCACTTAACCAAATCCACCAATCTTATAGTGATCTCTGATATAACAGGTCACTGTATTTTGGACTTTGCGCAGATAAATGATCTCTCCTCCATACCAGTAGTAGTTATGCTGGATACCACCCAGTCAAACACACACTTTAAGCTGAAAGTCCACAGTTACTTTGGACACTTAAAATCCTCAGACTGTGTGCCGTCCTTCCTATTCAGATCACTGGTGTCCACTTTGATATGTGACACTCCATGTATTGAAAAAGTTGCTTCTTCAATGGCTCTAGTAAGATGCCGCGTCACTCGACCCGCCACCAGCCTAACGACGAATACAAATATTGGTCTCGCCAAGTGATTGCTCTGAAATTTTAAAACAGGAGATTAAAACTCATTTTCTCATTTTCTCAAACACAGGGCAAATGAAAGAATGCGATCTAACTGTCTAAATGTAACAGTACAATCTTACTTAGAGGGATCAATTGTCCAGGAGGGAAAATGCTCACATTTATTCACAGTGAAAAATTTATGTCACATGTTTCTCCTACTCAGATTTTGACTCAATCTTAACCCTTGTATGATGGCCCATTCATCAGGAATATTTTCTATTAATGATCTTCCATACAGTCCCTGTGACGGTGTCTCTGCATATTCAAACTTGCATGTTATTTTCTTTTGCATATTTTATGTGATACACCGAAAAAAATTCACATTGCCCCTTATGTGCAAATATAATTCACACAATACCGTGTAGGAATATATTTTTGTTTTAACTGATTATTCAGTCATTATCAATGCTTTGTATTTTTTAATTGATATTTTGTATATGATTTTTTTTTAAATGTTGTACTTGGATGGATCTTTTTATCTTTTTCATATCTGTACTTTGATGGCCTTATAATATAAGTATTGAATACAGCAAATTGACTGACTGACTGCTGATCTATAGCAATTTATAGTTCTGTAACTCAAACCTTTGTCAAACAGTTCTACCAAAACATTCACTATTTCCACTATATGAGCTTCCAGGGGATCTATATTCCTTTCCATGCACCAACGTACCCAAACTGTTCAAACTCCTCTACATCTTCTCTTTGTTCCTGGCACCCATGACTCCTCAAGTAACCTTGCAGCCCCCTGCAAAAGTCTCTCGAATGCACTGGATCTCCTGATACCTTCCAAACAAGAAGGTTCTATGTACCCTTCTTTATCAATGGATGATGTTCTCCTCCCTCGACTTTCAACACACCTCTCACCCCCTGTAGTAAAAAAGGTTACCCGCAAGCCATCTCAAAAGCCGCTGGAATCCGGGCCTGAGTCACCCAAAATGGTGTTATCTACACCAACTTACAACCTTCTCTCCTCACCTTCAGAGGTCCCCCCTGAATCAACGCAAATGGTGGGAAAGCATAGCTCTTTATCTCTTTCCAATCCTGTTGAAACACATCTAAAGCTGCAGCACCTGGATCTGGCTTCAACTATAATAGCTCTCCATCTGACAAGGCAATCTGCTTGCAAACACATCCACCTCCATCTGACCTAATGTCTGCTCTATTTTCTTGAAATTCTCCTGCCCCAACTTCCATTCGCTGCAATCCTTCACATTCCTTGAGTTCCAATCCGCTACTACATTCCTCACACCTGGTAGGTACTCCACTCTTATAGAAATTATGCTCTCCAAACAAAACATCCACAACTCCTTTGCTACACCCAAAAGCCTTTTTGACCTGCTGCCACCTAATCTGTTTATGTATGACACCGCAGAAATGTTGTTCTTCTTCATCTAGACTGCCTTTCCATGTAATTTCTCCCTGAAACTTCTCAATGCAAATAACCCTGCTATAAATTTCAAAGAATGTATGTGAAGACGCTTCTCTATTCTTGACCAGGCTCCACCTGTCTCCTGTTCACCCAATCGTGCTCCCATCCTAACAGACTGGCATCCTTTTCCAGAACCAAATTCGGTACACATCCAAAAATCGTTCTTCTGTTCCATGCTTCCAAGTTGTGCAACCACCATTCTTATTCCCCTCTTGCCTCCTTACTCAACCTCACTCTGTCTCCATACCACAAACCTATCCTCAAAGCTTCCGCTTTCACTCGTTGTAGATCCCGAGAGTGCAAAAGTCGTCTGAAAAATTGCCTGAATTAAAGAAGAAAACATCCCCAGTATTCTCACTACTTCTTTCAATGTCATATCCTTCTTCCTCAAAGCTTTTTCTACTTATTTTTTAGCATCCTCAGCTTCTTTTCTGGCAACCTCAGAACTTCCTCTATCGGCTCTATATTGAAACCTAAAAATTCCAAATTCTAGAATTCACTTCTTCAGATTCATCAAAAATCCTAAACTTTCCAATCTTTCCACAGTTATTTTGAGTTGTTTCACCAACTCAACTGCATCCTGAGACATTATTATAATGTTGTCCAAATACACAATCATATGGAACTCCCTCTCTTGTTTGTAACCTACCACAAAACACATCAACTTAGTGAAGCACCACGGTGCTGAAGACAGACCAAAAGGGAGACAATGAAACTGAAACAATTGGTTCCTCCACCTGAACTGTAGGTATTTCTGGCTCTCTTCCTTGATCGGAACCATGAAGTAAGCATCCTTCAAATCTAACTTCACCAACCAATTCTTTGACTGCAATATGTCTCTTAATAGAGGGATTCCTTCCATCTTGAAATGCCTGTACACCACTGATTGCTTTAATACTCTCAGATTTATTACGGGTCTCCACCCTCTGTCCTATTCTTCTACTAAAAACAAGGTGCTTACAAAACCTCATGACTGATTCTCTATCATACAGATTGCTCATTTTTCCAATATTTCCATTATCTCTATATCTACAACTCTTTCTTGTTCCTTGCTTAACATTAAACCCTTTGGCTCCTTTTCTTGACTTGGTTTTTCTACAAATTCTATCTCAAATCCCAGTATCACTTTCATAATCCAAGAATTCTTTGTTATTTATTTCTATTCCTTCTGAAATAACCTCAAACATCCTCGTTTTTTTTTAAGGTAGAACCAAAATGTCTCTGCCAACTCACCCCTGGATTCAGATGTTGCTTGACTTCTTCCTTGTCCTTCTCTTCCTCTTGAAAACCTACGCCTCTGGGGGAAAAAACCTGAGGAGCCCTGATAACCTCTTCCTGCTACTCTAAACATGTAATTATACTAGGACCTTTGTACTCCTCAGCCAGCATACGGTCCCCATCTGCAGGACCTTCCAAAATACCTCTGAAAACTTTTTTCATATTGTATTCTGCTTTATATAAAGCAGTAAACGTGGACACATGTTACCTAGACTTTTCACAAAACCTTCTCCAAATATCAATCCTTTTGTCTCCTCACTTGTTTCTTTATTTGCTATATCTCCTAACTTTGGACTAATCTTCATCAAAATAGACTTCCTCCTTTCTGCCAGCAACCCTGAATTTGCGTTGCCAAGAAAAACCATTGCTCTTTGGCTCCATCCTCTAAGTAATTGTACATCTACCTCTTCCCCATTCACGTAGGCCTCCTTAGCCATATCCATTATCTTTGCTAATGGACCCAAGATATCAAGCAATTTGTCCTGACATTGTTTTAATGATTTCTCAAGACCCTTACATGGATCCTTATCCAATTTAAATAAATATGAAATCAAATCTGGGTCTAAATTTGGTGTTATACACACCTTATTATCTATTTGAGGTTGTGCACACTCTGTCTTCAAAATGTTTCTTACCTCTCTCTCCAGAGGTTTACGTAACCAATGTTTTATGAATTTCCCACACATAAGAACGACTACAGAGTTTACTTGCCCATTTCCCTGGGTAGTATACCAATGAACAATGTGGACAAGTCCTTTAAAGGGTTTGGGTCATGGTTCTCTGCCCAAACTCTCGTAAAAAGGAGCGCAAACAACAAAAAGTTGTTTTAGGGAACCCCACACCCACCTACCTAGTAGGTGGCATGCTTCATCATCGGGGCCCAGCTGGATCACCTAGTGCAATCCAGCTATGCTTCAATGCCTGAATTATAGCGGAGCTGGTTGTTAGTGTGACAAAAGTGAAGTGCTATGTGAAGTGCAGTTACAAGATAAAAATGTCCCTACTGATAACCCTTATTAAAGTTTTAATGGAAGGGTCCTAGGACATTGATAAAAACATCATTGGGATCAACGTGAGGTTTAAAATGTACCTCTGTGTCACTTGTGGTTTTAGGTCTTCTAGTTTCAGCCTTCTGGTGTGGTAAAGAGCCTTTCGTCAGGACCAATTATGTGTGTGGCAAAAAACGGAAAGCCACAGTGGTGCAAATATCAGCACACACCCTAAAGTGTGCTCTGAGTGTGGTGGGACCTTTTTACTTACAGATTCTCAGTGGGGAGTACTTTAACTCAATATGGACATTGCCTCATGGATCCGTTCGCTCAGAGCTTTACCCTGTTCTGACTGTTTGTCAAGGTAAAAGAATCAGTATTACCTATGCTCTTCGTTCGGATCCCGCCGTTTGCAAACGGCGGGATCCGAACGAAGAGCGTAGGCCAATGCCTCCTCATGCACCCAATTAATCAGCCCAGTTGATGTGACAGAGAATGCAAACTGACATCTCAAATGGTCGTATCTTCCTATGCTCCGCTCTCGGCATGCCAATGCGCAGCCTCCTCACGTGCCCAACATGCACGCGGGCTTGATACCACTGTTGGAGGCTCGCTTACGATACGCAAAAGTCCTGTATATTTCAAAACATTTACCTCTGATATTTAAAATTGGGTAAGCACACGAACAGCACTGCGTTTCCTTTTCTATACTTATAACACTTGTTTAACCCATTAAATCATTCAGCTCTTCAAAATTCCAGACTTAAATATTCACACATATTTTTTTTAGTAGTTTTCTACACCACTTCAGATTGACCTTTCCACATTCTTCTGATAATTAGACGCTTGTATCGCAAACACACAACAAACTCCTCTCATACTTTCTTTCTTACATTCTCAATCATACAAACTGCAAATAAAATTAACTTATCTCTTCAGGAGCAGCATTTAAAAGATGATGAGAGTTCTGTGCATGGGAAATTTCTTGTATTTGAAAGTTTCAGTTCTGTATTTTTCATGGTTGATATTCTTTAAGAAGGGTTGCTGTCAGCAGTGGCAATAAAAGATTATGCATAATGGTAGCCTCCAGTCTTGTAATGAAATCTGGTGTGGTTCAAGTGATAATAATTGGTAATACCATTATTCAGAAAACCCACTACCTGGATGTCTGCCTCTTATTCTGTGAACTATTTAGAGAGATGAAATAGTCCCAATTTGGAATATTGTTAACCAACACAGGACTATGCTTTGTGAGTGTTTTTTGTTGCTAAACAGTTCTTTGGGGATTCACTTGTCTAATGATCTAGAGGCAGCGCATTCTGATGATCATTTACACCTCAAGCGGCAGTGGGAATGTTTTGCAAGAGAAGTTATTCTTAGGTGTATTTTATCAACGAAATAGGTGAAAAAGGTAAATGAAATAGAGAGTTGTTGCTAACTGAGAGAACTAGAAATTAGCCAGGCTAAAGGACAGTTTCAAAGCGGATTCATGAGGAAAAATAACAAACAACTTGTAAAGGATTTTCATATTTTCATCACTACCTGACCTGCCCCTATGCTTTGTGAAGACAAATGTCTTCCGAAAAGTTTTTACCAGATACCTGTTTTAGGATATCCGCCACGGTGAACAACTTTGTACAGCCGCATATATATACTACCAAGTCATAATTTTCAAATGTATACGAACTATATATGTGTGGAACTGTGGTAACCTGTGTCCCCTAAGTACACGTGAAAACGTGCAAGACAAGGAAGCCTTATACTTGTTTTATTTGTACAGTGCAGTGCTGGGCTTTCTGCATTGAAATATAAGGTTGATTACCCAGTAGAATTCAAAACACGTCAATTGTCGTTTCATGAAAATGACCCTGTTGTGGAAGAAAGCAAAGGCATAACATTTCCTATCCCCCCACCACCCCCTCATACTTATATCTCGAAAGAAGGCTACCCCAGTTTTTAGGTCTTGCCTGTGTGAGTGCCTGTGTATGTGCTCTCGCTTATTTTGTTCTTTAAAGGGTTTGGAGTCCGCCCATTGCTTACCATTCCTGGGCTTCATTATCACTCTCATTAGCTGTCTTCTAATTGGGCAGCGGTTGCCAGCTTCACTTCTTTACTTTCAACTGCAGCACAGACCAAGCCTTGCGGCTACAGCACGGACCAAGCACTGATTGCTTTTTTTGGGCTAAGGTCCTTCGGCTGCTAGCGCTGTAATGAAGATACTATTTTTAATTTTATTTTCTTGCTTCTTCCACTCTCACTTTCCTGTCTGAATTGCTTCTTTCACTCCCATCCCTGCCTATGTAGCTTGTTCCCTATCACCCCTGCCTATGTAGCTTGTTCCCCTTTCACCCCCTGTCCATTTAACTTCCGTTCCAACCATGCTCCGTGTTGCTTCTTCCCTCTACCATCAATCCTTGTTGCTTATTCTCAACAACCCCTTTGCTGACCCTGTTGCTTATCTCCCTTCACTCCAACCACCATAAGGAAAAAAAAGTGTTATGATGCGGCTAGCGCTGGCCTCTTCATAGAGGTTGTTTTCCCTGTCCCATTTACTCCCACCTGCGCTCCTGTTGTTCAACTCTACCCAACTCGCAAAGCTAATAGTCGACACCTATTTGCTTTGCCAATACTTAGTCAAGATATGATTCACAGGTGTGCACACATCTAGGACCAGATCAGCTGCTGGCTTCTGAATCTCATCCTTATGGCAGTGAATAGAGTTGAAGCTTCATAGACATTCCAAACTGTTCATCGATTGCTGACACAGAGGCCTCCCTTATGAGTTGCTAAGAGTGGTATTCTCTATAGGGATACTACATGTGGGAACTCCGAGTGGACAGGTGTTTACAAACCCAAAAATTCTGTGCCCTGAAAGACAGGCCACTTTTATGGGCAGTGGTTTTACAGTGCGTGGACAGCATTCCCCCTGCTCACCCCCAAAAACTGCTCTACTAGCCAGCCTACAGTATCCCGCCCCCTAGACCACCTCCCTGCAGCCCGTTCCGCACCCACCAGCACCACCACACATATTTACCACCAGCTCAGAGCAGGTAGCAAATATATGTGTTAATCTCACAGTCTGGCAGATTATTCCCCAATCTGTGGACTTTAGTCTGTGATTGCCGTTATTTCACAATGAAATACAGAGAAAAACATTAATTTCAGCTTTGGTATATGTCCGTGGAGATGAAAAGGAGCCTGTAACAGAGGTCATAGTAGTTAGAACAAGATGTTGATTGCCCAAAAATGGTGGTTCTAGATTTTCAATGTCTGCACCAACTTTCAAAGGTTCTAGGCTATGATCACTTTACACATCTCCACACCTTGACCTATCTGAGCCACATTTTGATACAAATTTGAAAAAGCAGTTTCCACTTTATGTTGGACTGGTTTAATTTACTCTTCAAATTCATCCAACTCTTCCCCAACCATTTTGGGGAAAAAATATGTGACTGACAAAAAAGTGCTATGGAGAAGTATGTTGAAATTCATGAACTAGAAAGTTATTTTGACAGATAGTGATTCATTGTCATATGAAAATCCTTTCTAAACTGATAGGAGCCACAGGGGGAAGAAGGGGTTTAAACAGGCCGCCCCCCACTCAATACACTTTCATAACTACTTGACCTGCCCCTATGCTTTGTGAAGACAAATGTCTTCCAAAAAGCTTTTACCAGATACCTGTTTTAGGATATCCGCCACGGTGAACAACTTTGTACGGCCGCTTATATATACTACCAAGTCATAATTTTCAAATGTATACGAACTATATATGTGTGGAACTGTGGTAACCTGTGTGCCCTAAGTACACGTGAAAACAACCCACCAATTCAAGGAAAAAAGTGAGGGAAAGTTGACAGTGCCTCACGGGAGCAACACCCGGGGAGGAACACACAGACTGGTACTCGCCTGTGTCCTCACGTTCTCATCATCAGCTACTGCCAACTATAAACCAAATGGGGGATGGGTAGAAAACAGTGCAAATAAAGCAAACATTACATACGTGCTTATGTGCTAGTGACCCAGAAGGTGTGCCAAACTCTGTACATGGGATTTGGAGCACCAATCAGTTAAAAAGAGCTAGGCTACACTGGCTGTACTACTTGTATTCCTTGCTGTGAGCCCGCTATGTTAAAACCAACATGTTTCATTGCCTGTTTGAATTTACCGGCAACTTCATCAGGGTTAGGGTCTGCGTCTTGTCTGCACCTTATTTCTCCTTTTATTGTACCTGTGGTTACATACAAACAACACATATACCACATGATTACATTACTCATCTTAAGTGACTCGACTAAAACACATTCACTGGGCAAATATATAGGGAGTAGACATCAAGAAAATTGGTGTTATTGAGACAAATAACTGCCATTTATAACCTCTTCATTATTTACCAGGTAGCTGCCGTTCATGAGTATACCAGCGCCCCCGTAGAAGAAACTGAAAACTCCGGCGTTCGTAGCTATCTTTATTGCTACCGGAAACTGCCTTAGGCCAGTCTACAACATAAAACAACATACATGAGGTGATTATAAAATATATTGAGTCGCGGAAGATACTGCACAGTCCCTGTCCGTTTTCTAAAAGAGAAAAGAAAAGAAAATGGCTTTTTGTGCCATTTATACAATACGTCCCTTTTTAACTGATGTAAATGCTTAAATCATTCCCATTCATATGGGAGCTATTCTGGGCCCGCTGTAATACCATGCCCCGATCAAATTATCATTTCTCAACTCTGCTTCTTCACACGACTGACCGCGTAGTTCTTAAATACTGTTTTAAGGTATGCGGGCTAGTAAGCCTGTCGTTCGATATTCGTATCTCTCATGTGCAACGGGACACCGCTTACACATCCCAAGTGAAAATCTCTGCCTCCTCAGATTCAACTAGGGTCCTACGTTACGAGAAACACTCCACACTTACCGCTCTGTGGAGGTATATGGCCTCCGCTCATCCCCCTGTGTTCTTTGTGCATGCCGGTACCACTATTAAAGTTGTACGGCACCCTCGCTACAATCGGCGTTTGGCAGTCCTAGAGAGGCCTTGCTAGAAAGAAGCAAGAAAGACCAGAAGGACTGTATACCTGTGGTCACCACATTTGGTCCATCTTCTACCAGGATCAGAAAGATAATTAGAAGCATTGGCACCTGCTAAGTACAACATCTATGCAAATGCCACAGCCTAGATTTGCTTTTAAGCACTCTACAAATTTGAGGGACCGTTTGGTTCACACTCGACCACTATAGGACAGGTAGGACCAGGCCATTCCCCCAGGACACTATACATGTGGTGGGTGCACATTCTGTGCATAAACCACTAAGACAAAAACAGTGACCCTTTCAAACGGCAGAATATGGTACCTCAACAAATTCAGTAATTGCAATGCAACTAATGTCATATACAGGATCACTTGCCCATGTGATATGCACTACATAGGCCTCACCACCAGAAAGATAAAAACCAGAATCCAGGAACATCTGAGCACTTTGAAACTAGGTAAACTCACCACAAAACTAGTTCAGCATTTCTCTACCCTCAAACACCAACCCAGGGATCTGCGGTGGGTAGTCGTGGAAAGAGTGGTCGGGGACCAATTTAATATGGAAAACAGACTGTACAAAAAAGAGGCCCGCTGGATATTTCAGGAGGGCACTGACCAAACGGGACTTAACGATGTTATAGAGTGGAACAGGATATCCTCCATATAAAATGAGTTTATTAGGGACAATTCCAATTAAGTCCATAGACACTGTGAAATACAAGAAATATATGTATCTATCAAAATAATGGTCTGATAGGAGGCTACGCTAATACACTAATATGCTAAAATAGAGTCACCATTGGATGCTACAAGGGAGACATGCCCCTGGGCTCCTATACCACATGACAGACATTGAATGGGTCTATACACTGCATGAAATTCATAGACATATACCTGAAAGAATAGGGTTGTAGTAGTAGGCAATCACAGGGTTGTAGTTTTAAGATGTAAAGAAAAAGTGGATTACACATTATAACATCTAAATGTTTTTATATCTTTAACCTCCTTAGTACATTTAAAGATTTGGTGATTAAATGGTGGTTTCAAGTATGTTTTGTAGGAAAACACCCCACTATAGGCAATATTGACCATCAGATATATAGATACAGAGCTCCCTTCTAAGAGGGCCCCTATTGTATGCGAACCCACGCCCCCTAAAACGTCGCGCATGCCAGAAGTGGGCGGGGCAACAAACGCCGATTGTAGCGAGGGTGCCGTACAACTTTAATAGTGGTACCGGCACGCACAAAGAACGGTAATCACAGACTAAAGTCCACAGATTGGGGAATAATCTGCCAGACAGTGAGATTAACACATATATTTGCTACCTGCTCTGAACTGGTGGTAAATATGTGTGGTGGTGCTGGTGGGTGCGGAACGGGCTGCAGTGAGGTGGTCTAGGGGGCGGGATACTGTAGGCTGGCTAGTAGGGCATTGGGGGTGAGCAGGGGGAATGCTGTCCCCGCACTGTAAAACCACTGCCCATAAAATTGGCCTGGTGTTTCAGGACAGAATGCTTGGGTTTGTAATCACCTGACCACTCGGAGTTCCCACATGTAGTATCCCTATAGAGAATACCACTCTTAGCAACTCATAAGGGAGGCCTCTGTGTCAGAAATCGATGAACAGTTTGGAATGTCTATGGAGTGTCAACTCTATTCACTGCCATAAGGATGAGATTCAGAAGCCAGCAGCTGATCTGGTCCTAGATGTGTGCACACCTGTGAATCATATCTTGACTAAGTATTGGCAAAGCAAATAGATGTCGACTATTAGCTTTGCGAGTTGGGTAGAGTTGAACAATAGTAGCGCATAGGGGAATAAATGGGACAGGGAAAAAAACCTCTATGAAGAGGCCAGCACTAGCCGCATCATAACACATTTTTTTCCTTATGGTGGTTGGAGTGACGGGAGATAAGCAACAGGGTCAGCAAAGGGGTTGAAGAGAATAAGCAACACGGATTGATGGTAGAGGGAAGAAGCAACACGGAGCGTGGTTGGAACGGAAGTTAAATGGACAGGGGGTGAAAGGGGAACAAGCTACATGGGCAGGGGTGATAGGGAACAAGCCACATAGGCAGGGATGAGAGTGAAAGAAGCAATTCAGACAGGAAAGTGAGAGTGGAAGAAGCAAGAAAATAAAATTAAAAAATAGTATCTTCATTACAGCGCTAGCAGCCGAAGGACCTTAGCCCAAATAAAGCAATCAGTGCTTGGTCCATGCTGCAGCCGAACGGCTTGGTCTGTGCTGCAGTTGAAAGTAAAGAAGTGATGCTGGCAACCGCTGCCCAATTAGAAGACAGCTAATGAGAGTGACAATGAAGCCCGGGACTGGTAAGCAATGGGCGGACTCCAAACCCTTTGAAGAACACAATAAGCGAGAGCACATACACAGGCACTGACAGAGGCAAGACCTAAAAACTTGGGTAGCCGTCTTTCGAGATATAAGCATAAGGGGGAGATGATAGAAAATGCTATGCCTTTGCTTCCTTCCACAACAGGGTCATTATCATGAAACGACAATTGACGTGTTTTGAATTCTACTGGGTGATCAACCTTACATTTCAATGCAGAAAGCCCAGCACTGCACTGTACAAATAAAACAAATAAAAGGTGGCTTCCTTGTCTTGCACTGATTTTGAGATAGAGTCCAAGAACGCTCTGTTGCTGAAAATAATTGCATTTAAATACAGGCAAATTGTGTTACTTTTATGGTTTACCTGGGGCCATACATCCCTGAAACAGGCGACAGGATGAAAACGTCATGGAGGGCAGAGCTGTCCATCTTAGAGGACATGCCGATGGTGCCAGTTGGCGTCGTTGAGCCACTGTTCGGACTGGTTGGAATTATAGGCTGTGAAGAAAATTAAACAGGCACTTTAAGCACTGCGATGTCTCTTTGCACATAAAACAGTGATGCACATGTGTAATGTCAGTTTACTTCCTGGCCGATTTTATCTCAATTTTTTCCACCACGTAAATCAGAATCCATAAGAAATAAGATGTCACTTTTCCAGTTAATACTTTTTGGCTGAAGTAGTTTGTGCAATATCAATTGTTTAGCAAAAGGAGGGAAACCACTGTTGCTACGCTTTACATTTAAATGCAATACAACAACGCTAACAGCAAAATGCACTAGCCACCAGAACGCAGGAGTCACAAGAAAAAAAGAAATGCCACATGCGCATCGCTAGTACATATTTCTGTGATAAGGTACATCACAGAGGAGCATACGATCCTTTGGCTTATAAATCGTGATACCATTTTCCAGATCTTTCTGAAGGTCCCCAGTTTTTTTTACAGCTTGATCAGCTACTTTCTTTGCTGTGTTAAGTTTGGAGATCTCCTACACCGATTCTTTCACTTACAATGTATTACATTTGTTAGCCTAAAGTTGCAGGTTTTGCCACCACAGACCCTTTAATCAACAGAGCCACAAATGAATAATCATTTTTTTTATATAGCACATCATAGCACGCTTGCTATTTCCAAACGCTATAATTAACATGTGTTTATTCGTTCAGTTTAAATGTAATAAATGTATAAGCTTTGGAAGGATCAGTTGGACATTAGAGTATTTAAAATCATGACTTTGAGATCGCTCAAAGAGTCACTGGAGAGCATTCAACTTGCTGAGTCATTATGCCTCCCAAGCGTTGACGTTTTGATCAGCTCTGAGACAGGTTTTGGCAATTAAATTGTGCTTGCAAATAGTTTCTACATCCAGTCTTAGGAGGTAGTACAAACCTTTGTCAAGTCAGCCTTAGAGCCTTTGTCAGAGCCGGTTGGAGGGCCAAAGGTCAGGTAGAGGCCACTGGGCCTCAACATCGTGAGTGGATGTTGTTTGCCACTGATGTCCCGGGACCCATCCTATTGTAGGTCAGCAAATGGCCACTACAACCCATGCTGATCTTGTCTCTCGGGGTAGCTCCGGCGAGCAGCCACAGACTTTTCAGGGAATACGGGAAGAGGTTCCTGATCTCAACTATCAACCAAGAGTCTCAATACAGAGAATGTTGATTCCGGCGCTTATCTTTGTAAGAAACAAAGTACTTTAATCACATTGTTATATACATTACTACATACTCAAATAATCATATCCTGATATACTTAATCAATGTCTCTAGTCACTATGTCCCATGGACTCTACACCCACCCTACACAAAACTATAGGAAATCCCTCTCAGACAGAACTACTGGTTGTACCAGAAGGAGCATTATCCTATAATACGCTTAAATGGCCTTCCTTTATGGGGTCCTCATTGGACATTTCAACTTCTATACACAATCTAGGGAGTACGCTTAATACCAAACTGCTGAATAAAGTAGCTAATGCCTGTTTCTATTATTTAAAAAACTTCTGCAAAATTCTACCTTTCCTGGATTGTTGCCATCATATAACAGTGGTCAATGCTATTTATTTATTTATTTATTTATTTTAGATTCTTATATAGCGCCTGAATAGACCCCCAAAGGGGTATCTCCACGCTTTGCCAGTAAGAATATAGCTCCAGATGGTTAGATTCAAGAGGGATATTACATCTTACAATGGAAGAGATTAGTTGCTGGTAAATAAGTATGTTTTTAAGGTCTTCCGGAAAGTCAAATGGTTAGTGAGTGATCTCAGCTCAAGAGGTAGGGAGTTCCAGAGCACTGGTCCCACATGGGCCAGCGCTCGGCCTCCTTGTCTAGACTTCTTAATTCTAGGTATCTGCAATAGTTGTTGATTACTAGAGCGCAGAAAGCGCCCAGGAACGTGTGGTTGAAAGATTTTGTCCAGATATTTTGGGCCTTCACCTATCACACTTTTGTGAATGGTGCATAGAGTCTTAAACTGCACTCGTTTCCTCACCGGTAACCAATGGAGTCTGGTCAGCAGGGGGCAGGAAGGAGTCCTAGGGGAGCATTCAAGACTGTCCTTGCTGCCGTATTTTGGATTACTTGTAACTTATTAAATTGTCGTTCGTTGGCACCTAAAAGAAGATCGTTACAATAATCCACTCTGCTGATGACTAGCGCCTGCACAAGTGTTTTCCTGTGGCAATCTGGCAGCTAGGGAAACACTCTTCTTAACATCCCAATTGCCCGAAAGCAGGTACCAGCCACCTGGTTTACGTGATCTTTAAGAGTGAGTGTCTGATCTAATAGCACTCCCAAGTTTTTTACCGTACTCTTAGGGCTGGGAACAGGACCTAATTCTGAGGGCCACCATTCAAGTGACCAGTGTATTGCCGCTTGTCCAAACAACATGACCTCTGTTTTCCCAACGTTGCATTGAAGACAGTTTGATGACATCCACTCTGATATTGCTTTCATTCCATCTGCAAATGATCTTTTTATTGCAGGGGTCAGATTTTTAAAAGGAAAGAGGAGTTGGGTGTCGTCGGCGTACGACACCGGGGTACGACACCGGGGTAAACCCAAATGATCTTGCTAAGTTGGCTAAGGGGGCCACATACACATTGAAGAGTGTCGGGCTTAAACATGAGCCCTGTGGCACTCCCTTGTTGAGCTCCCTATAGGTGGATTTGTGGGAGCCCAGCCAAACTTCTTGGGAGCGACCAGATAGGAAACTTTTCATCCATGACAGAGCCACTCCTTCCAAACCTACGTCCTTTAAGCGATCGAGGAGCACCGTGTGAGACACCGTATCATAAGCGGCGGAGAGATCCAACAGCACCAGAATCATAGAACTGCCCTCGTCCAGTGCCAATATTGATGTTATTGGTCACTGTTAGGAGGGCTGATTCGGTGCTGTGGTTAGGCCTGAACCCAGATTGCGAATAGTCCAGGCCCTCCGTCGCTTCTAGATGTCCTGATAGATAGGTGTTCACGTGCTTCTCTGCTATTTTGCCGATGTAAGGCAAAAGTGAAATGGGACGCAGGTTTGAGAGGTCTGTCCATGGAGAAGCCGCTTTTTTCCTTATTGGGTTTACCACCGCTCTTTTCCATTCTGCCGGGACTTGTCCTTTCACTAGAGAGATGTTATTAACACTCTGTATGGAGGGCCCCAAGAGAGAGATCAGAGTGGCAACCATCTTGGCAGGGAGGAGGTCATTTGGAGATCCAGATTTAATGTGGGTGATAAGGGAAAGGAGTTCTGCATTGTCAACTGGAGGGATAGACAGCAGCGGATGGTTGTTATGCTTTGCCGGGATCAGGGGTAGGGACTTATCAATATCACCCATGTTATTGTTAGCTGCCACTATTCTTCCATAGATAGTATTTATTTTTTCCTCAAAGAATAGCGAGATTTCATCGCATAGAGTCTGCGAAAAATCGTCAGAGCTCTCACATGCAGCGGGTTTTATAAAATTCTGCAGAATTTTAAAGAGCTCTTTGGAACAGTTACCCGCTTCTGCTAGCTGTTGCATTAGACGATGTTTCCTAGCTTGCTTTATATTTTTGTAGTATATTGTTTGGGCATCTAGAAAAACTGCTCGAGTCTCCTCAGTTTTACTTCTCCTCCATCTTTTCTCTGCTCGTCTACATTTCCGCTTCTCTTCTCTTAATTCAGGAGTGTACCAGCTCTCCTGCTTAGAGGAAGGATACTGTTTTTGTAATTTTAAAGGGGCTAAGATGTCAATGGCTCGCTTAATTGAATCATTAAGTTTAGCCAACACTATATCTGCTGTGTCTTCTGCCAATATGACAGGTTGTATCCAAGTTTCCTGTAATTTATTGACTGAGATTTTATGCCATTGACGGCGCCAGGTAGGAGGAGATGGTACTTTATTGATGGATCTTTTTGGAATCAATAAGTTAAATTCCAACAAGAAATGGTCCGTCCAAAGAATCTCTCTTGCTGGAAGACAAGTTAATTTAGTGCAATTGGAAAAAACTAAGTCTAGCGTGTGGCCGCCCCTATGTGTGGGTCCTTTATTTTGTAATTCTAGACCTAAATTTGATAGATCCGTAACTAGGGAAATGGATTCGAGTAGTTCTGGCTGATCTACATGGGTGTTAAAATCACCCAAGAGAATAAAATCTTCTTTAGATTTAAGACGGGGAGCTAAAAGCTCTTGAAGAGTGAGCGCAAAATCAGGGTTTGATGCTGGTGGGCGATAAGCCAAAGCGCCTTTCCAGGAAGTGTGGCTAGTTAGTTCGATTTTAAAGATCATGATTTCTAGTTGTAGACTTCGATGTTGTTCGAGTATAGTGACCTTTAGCTCGTCCTTATATATTATAGCCAAACCACCACCTGTTTTCACTTCTCTGTCTAGGTGTTTAAACTTATAACCAGATGGAATCCCCATTACTATGGCTGTGGTTGTATGGGGCTTCATCCATGTTTCGGTGAGGAAACATATATCCGGCTGAATGGTGTTAACTAAATCCCAAACCTGGTGCTGGTGTTTGGGTAGGGATCGCACATTTAGGAGGAAGCTCTTTAATCCATCTGAGGGAGTGTTTGCCTCTGATTGGGTAGTGCTAGTGATTGAATGACGGCGACACTGAAGACATGAGAAGCCTCCCGCAACTGTCTGCCAAGGTATTTTAGTGCAGCATTTAAATGGAGGCTTGAGATCCCGTAGTGTTTGGGCGGAATATGTTATATATTGTTTGCTCATACCTGGTAAAGCTGGTCGGGCTGAGACAGAGTCCATGGCCCCTGTGCCCCGTCCTGTCGCGGACGGGCGCAGACGGGCAGCTCTTTGGCGGGTCTTAGGCGGGGCTGCGCGCGATCGCTGCGCGTTCAAGAAAGTGCGAGGGCTAAATAGCCTGTGTGCAGCCACTAGAGCGCTAACCGCTCCTAGTGGGACCGGAAGTGCCGCAAATGCCTACCACCCCCTAGCAACAATGGGAGGTGGGAGGCGGTTACCAGCGCTATGGCGCGACAATAGAGGCACAGGAGTGTGGTCTAAGGCAAGTGTTGGTGCGGAGTAATGCAGGAAATGCGATGTTCAATTTTAAATGAAACACAGTATTTAAAACACAGTCTACATTCAATTCTAAAAGCGATTCAATCGCTATGGCGTTTTTCTTAAAAATACCCTCAGGAGCGAGGCTGACCGGCAAGCGGGTTGGAGACACTGCCACCATCTCCTTCCCGCAGCGAGCTCCTCCAGTGCTCCGCCTAAATAGCCTGTGTGCAGCCACTAGAGCGCTAACCGCTCCTAGTGGAACCGGAAGTGCCGCAAATGCCTACCACCCCCTAGCAACAATGGGAGGTGGGAGGCAGTTACCACCGCTATGGCGCGACAATAGAGGCACAGGAGTGTGGTCTAAGGCAAGTGTTGGTGCGGAGTAATGCAGGAAATTCGATGTTCAATTTTAAATGAAACACAGTATTTAAAACACAGTCTACATTCAATTCTAAAAACGATTCAATCGCTATGGCGTTTTTCTTAAAAATACCCTCAGGAGCGAGGCTGACCGGCAAGCGGGTTGGAGACACTGCCACCGTCTCCTTCCCGCAGCGAGCTCCTCCAGTGCTCCGCCTAAATAGCCTGTGTGCAGCCACTAGAGCACTAACCGCTCCTAGTGGAACCGGAAGTGCCGCAAATGTCTACCACCCCCTAGCAACAATGGGAGGTGGGAGGTGGTTACCAGCGCTATGGCACGACAATAGAGGCACAGGAGTGTGGTCTAAGGCAAGTGTTGGTGCGGAGTAATGCAGGAAATGCGATGTTCAATTTTAAATGAAACACAGTATTTAAAACACAGTCTACATTCAATTCTAAAAACGATTCAATCGCTATGGCGTTTTTCTTAAAAATACCCTCAGGAGCGAGGCTGACCGGCAAGCGGGTTGGAGACACTGCCACCGTCTCCTTCCCGCAGCGAGCTCCTCCAGTGCTCCGCCTAAATGGCCTGTGTGCAGCCACTAGAGCGCTAACCGCTCCTGGTGGAACCGGAAGTGCCGCAAATGCCTACCACCCCCTAGCAACAATGGGAGGTGGGAGGCGGTTACCAGCGCTATGGCGCGACAATAGAGGCACAGGAGTGTGGTCTAAGGCAAGTGTTGGTGCGGAGTAATGCAGGAAATGCGATGTTCAATTTTAAATGAAACACAGTATTTAAAACACAGTCTACATTCAGTCAGTCAGGAATCTTTATTCAGTGATTAAAAATCATCATAAAAGCACATACATAATTACATGAATAAAAAGTCATTAAACATTTTCAAGATCCTGATACAAAAGTATAAAAGTTAACATGGGACACTAACGGGGAGAGAGTATAAGACTTTGTGGGCAATAAAATCGGAAACACCTCATTCATCACCCCTAGTTAGCCTTAAACGGACCGCTACCTTGATAAAATTCATTATACAACACAGTGTAAACGGGTCCGATGCTTTTTGTAAAAAGACTAATGCCTCCCTGGCATGTTCCAGTTTAGCTTGTTTTAAAACTTTTACAAGAAATCTGCGCCGGGGCATTATAAAACAAGCATTTACAATGCAACGGTTTCAGCTTTGGAAAAGTTTGAGCTATTGGCATTGTAAATGACAAAATTTGTATTTATGTGTTGGTTTTGAAAACAGATAAATGAATGGCATTGTCATTTACATTGCTAATAGCTCTAACTTTTCCAAAGGCGAAACCGTTGGATTGTAAATGCTTGTTCTGTAATAATGGCCCATAGGGCGTTATACCATATGCACCCTGAGTTGTCGAGCTAGGGATCCGCTAAAATGGGGGTGGGGGTCTTGTCCCCATCTGCTCTCCGTGCCTAGCCACGTCCCGGGCCTGCAACAGCAGAGACATCTAGAAACCAGAGACCGTATTGACCGTCTCGGCCCGAAGCCTCAGGGAGAATCCCTGCAGATTAGCCGGCCTGACAATTGTTCCACTTAAGAGCTAAATAAATATTTCCACCCACGGCTTGTTCCGTGTCAATACCAATTTATAGAGATCCACTGTAGGCAGACACCGTCGGCTGCAGGCTTCAGAGTGGAATCTGCAGATCTGTGGTTAGTAAAGAGTAAACACCAAGTGACGCCTTTCCTTATAAGGAGTGCGCACGTTACGTCAGTTTTATAAATACAACCGTCGCTGACGTAGTGTACATCACTTACCAATCATAGTGTATGTGCGCGTATGATGTTAAGATGTGGGCAGATACGATAATGGAGTTATATCTGCACCTTTTTGTCTCTTAAAGACAGAATGCACCAATTAATAAGCAAAATTGACTCCTGAAGGCAAATGATAATTCTTTGTCAAATCTAATTACAAAACAAAAGTTGAATGAACCTTTGAAGATCCGCTTTACAAGGAGAAGCTGACACTGCAATTATATTTTCTAGATTTTAACATGGGCACAATCAATCAAAAAGCATTAAACTTTAATGACAGTGTTAGCCAGCTCTGATAATCAAATTAGATTCTACGTGTGGAGTTATTGCAATTAAAGGAAAGTTACCATCTCAGAGCTAAAGCGGTGTAGTCATCTGCAGTGCAGACTAAGTCATGGTGAAAGAACATTAGACGAAACTATAAATGTTGACATTTATCACATTTATAGCCATTTGTCAAATGTCATGATGCAATAACAGTTCGTGCAGAGAGCCTGTGATTATGTTAAAGTTAAAAAGGAAAAGTATTGGGAGATGATGACACAAAGTGTGAGGGGTGGGGAGGAGGCAGTGGCATTTCGTGTCCCATCCCCCCCACCCCCTTTCCCACAGAGTACTGAGCCCCCCTTAGGACTATGGGTTGTCTCACTCTTGTTTGTGAGCAAGGGGTTCTTACCCAGAAGGACTAGGGCTACCCGTGCCCCCTATTGAGAACACCCCCCACACAGACACAAATCGAACTTTCCTCCTCTTAAACACCGCCGGAACTAAAGCGCTCATCGTTCAGCAAGAGCGGCCTCGGCAGTATATAAACTAAATATCGCTTAGCTGTGCAGTGTGCCCTTCTATATGTTTATGTGCGTGCGTTCACCAGCTGCAAGGACGTTCACGCTGTTTACTTCTCCGGGGGTCGAGGGTTTGCGCTAGCATTGCGTCCTGTTTTATTCCCGCCTTTGATGTTTTGGTTACATTCAATATATGGCGCCCATTCATTTTTATTCAAACCATGAACAGGATGGCCCTGCTCTAGTGTGCACTGTGCCTGTTGAACTCAACGTTCACAATTTTGTGAATATTCAATGTAACCATTAATATATCAGCACTGTTCGTAATCAACTCCAAAACATCCTTCCTCTGCCACTACACAACTACAATACTAGGAAACTCACCGCCGCTTTAATCAACCGGAATCACCTTCGTGACAATCTATGCAAACGGGATGATCGGGACGCTAAATCTTTAACATCTGCAACTAGATGTATAGTAACCATTAGTCATAGTGCGGAGTATATAATTACTCTTCATGTGTTGTTTTGAACTACGCACTCACCCGTAGTGTATATGAAAGGTGACACTACATAAGGCTGTACAACTACTTCAAGGTCCACACTTCTTTTCTATGTAGTCCGTTGCAAAAATAAACTATAGACCGCTTGTTATACCTGAAAAACTATTCAGTAACAACATTTCAAACCACGATTATCTCTCAAATTACTTCCAAGGTACTGGACCCGTGTACATAAGAGTGTGTTCTTAATCTCCAACTGTTCCCGATATACCGCTAAGATTCCACATACGTTGCCACTATAAATAATAAACAAAATACATTTGTAAACTCTCTCTATCGACCATTCCTGCCTCCTAGTCTCTTGTTAGATCGTGTATTTTCGCACTTACTTTGAAGTGTTACACGATTGTTCTCAACGTTTGTTGTTCCCGCTGCTGACTGCTGGCTACGCTCCGCTTTGCCTGTTATTCACTTCAAACGCCAAAACCTCCATTACGGCCAGTTAACCGTACGTGCAACATCACGTGACGAAAGAATGCTGGGATTTGTAGTTTAAATTTCCGAATTACGTTTAAGACCCTTATCTGGCCCCGATTATACATATTGTTCATTTACTTGCGTATCTCTTGCTGATCATCCCTTCCAGTACCTAAAAAATACTGAAAAGGAGCCCCATCCTTAATCGTGTGTGTAATCCTCTCTGCCCTTTTGTGCGAACATACATGCAACACCCAAATGTTTTCATTTTTAATCACAGAGACCTGCGGACGGAGTCGTGGAGAACGTTCGGGCTCAAAGGCTCCGTAGAGACGACCCCAGTGTGCGCCACACACTCTTGCAGCCGCTCAGCTGCTTCAGAAGGCGAAGCTTTTCCGGTAAACACTGGGAGGTGCTCACCTGGAGTAGTGAGGCTGGGTACGTGATGTGGCATCCCCGGCTCGAGTCTCTGCGTCGGCTAAACATCGTGTGATTCTGTGCAAACTACTTAATCTCCCCGTGCCTAAAACCCTTGCTCAATGTATCTAGTGCTCACGCTCCAATACCTTCGGGACCAGTTCGCTCTAAATAAAACTGCAAAACAATCTTAAAACAAGCCGAGCAACATCGCAAAATGCATTTGAGGACACATACACTTGTACCAGAATGTGTAACATAAACAGGGGCACAGCGGCAGCCACTTTACCGTTCTGCTCCTTGACGCTTCAGTTTGCTGCGGAGGTCGGATTCCGCCCGGGATCCAAGTAGCCAATAAAACAAGGTCATTTTGGGATTCGGGGGCGTGTTTGCGTGCTCTCCCCTTCCCATTGGCTGGAAGGTAAAATTCCAGCCAATGGGAAGAGGAGAGGGCGTGACTTAAAAAAAGACACGGAAACGCCCCCGAATCGCGTCAAGGCGGGCCCTGAACTGAGTGACGCTCCTCTCCTCCAATGGCTGGCCAGGATTTACGAGGCCAGCCAATGGAGAAGAGGGGCGTGTTCAGCCCCCATACTACAGACAAAAGATTTCGGCTCCGCCCACTGCTTACGCAGTGCGACGGTAGCCGAAACCTAAAAAGGGCAGAGTAAAACAAAGTGAAGGGAATCCTGCGGAGACCTATTGTCGCAGCCGCAGGATCCCTTCTGTTCAATTGATGTTGCAAACCCTGCTGGTGATGCCAGTACAAATGGGAGTAGGTTCAATCTAAGACGGCACATCAAAAATCTATCACAAATATGGCTCCATTCCCTCAACGCTCTTCACCAGGTTATGGGCCCTCACTGTTTTTTTATTCCCTTCAGCCTCAGCTCTGCGTTGACATTTCAGCTCTAGAAAATTTTTCTTAACTAGCATCTTATGCTGGGCTACAATTGTTGCAGGGTTAGTGAAAAGATTCCCCAAGCCTAGTTCCTCTAGGGTATTCTTTACATAAATGAGCCAGGGAATTCGCATGCAATTGTCCCTCTCTAAACAATCGGATAACATTTCTCTGCTTAGAGACGCATCAGGATTGACCCAGATTTTTAACCAGGCCACTATTGGCCTGAGTTTTACCAAATCATCTAGGTATGGCCTCCCTAATTCCCTGTGAACTATGAAGCCAGCAGTACTTGGGGGTACTCTCAGGATGGATTTTAGATATTTGTCTTCCTCCCTTTGGATTCTTGTGGTGTTAACAAAGCCCCATACTTCTGCCCCATAGATGACTTTAGAGCATGATACGGAGCTGTACAGGTTCATCACCTGTTCCGGGCTCCATCTACCTAACCTCCTGCCGTAACTTGCTATTGCCCCATTAGAGGCGATCATTTTGCGGCAACGCTCCTCCACCAGGGAGTTAAACTGTAAGGTGCCATCGAAGGTTACACCTAGGTAAGGAAACGTTTTAACCTCTTCTACTATGTGACTTCCTATTGTGTAAATAAATTTAGAGGGAGTTTTTTTACCCGCCAGGAGCACATATGATTTACCCAGGTTAACAGAGAGATCTAGGGAACCCATGAACTTAACAAATCCATCAATCAAGATTTGTAAGCTCCTTGGCGTGCATGCGATCAGGACCGCGTCATCTGCATAGAGCAGAACAGGGATATGACGCGACCCCACCCTTGGGCAATCTGTCTTTAAACCTAACAGAAACTGCTCCAAATTATTAATATAAAGGGAGAACAAAAAAGGGGCAAGAATACAGCCTTGCCGGACTCCACTCATGCAGGGAAAAGAATCGGTCAACCCCCCCTCCCTGTTAAAACGAACCCTGGCCGTGGTATCACTATGCAATTCTCTTGTTAATTAGACCACTCTCTATCCCCATGTGGGACATCATGTCCCACAGTTTCTCCCTGTTGACGTGATCAAATGCCGCTGCCAAATCCATGAATCCCATATAAATCGATTCATCACTGGCCCGGGTATATTTGGCAGTCAGCATATAAAGGTTCAGGCATTGATCGCTGGTAGACCTCCCTGTCCTAAATCCATATTGGGTGTCCGAGAAGATATTATTTTCATCGGTCCACTCGGACAGTCTATTGAGGATTGCCCTACCCAAAAGTTTAGCCGATACGTCAATCAGGGATATAGGACTATAGCACTTAGGGTCGTCCCTTTTGCCTTTCTTGAAAATCGGCACAATTATAGCTTTGGACCAGGACGGTGGCAAGCCACAGATGATACCTGTATTTATAACCCTGGTCATTAAAGGGGCCCAAAGTTCTATGCTACTCAGAAACAGGTCGGGAGGGATTCCGTCAGGGCCCGGGGCTTTGTTTCTAGTCAGACCCTCTATCCCAGCAGTAATCTCCTTAATAGTGAATACGACCAGTGGGACATGAGTGGGTATTTCAGGTGGCTTTACAGGGGTGCCTAACTCATGGTTATACAGGCCCCTGAAGTGAGTAACCCACTGTTCTGGAAGGATATTAGACCCTATCTCAGGGGTATCGTTTTCCTGAAAAAAGTGGGTTTGTTGATAATTCTCCAAAAACCCGCTAAATCCTTCCGTTCCCCTGCTTCTCTTAAGTCTGCCCATGCTTCACCCTGCAGAGCGAGTTTCCTCCTCTTGGTCTCTTTCCTATATTTCTCCCTGCACGCCTTAATTTTTTGGGGATCCCTTGGTTTGAGTTTAAGGCTGCTTTTGAGCTCCCTCAATGCTTTTGAGCAGTCTTTATCAAACCATCGAGGGTTGCCAAAGTTCTTTATGGGTGCACTAGTTTTTAACAAGCCATCGACTAGATTGGCAATCTGCCCAAATGCTTCCAGTAGCCTTGATCCGTGGACTTCTATGTCTAAACAGTCATTAATAGCGGCTATGCCAGCATCCACAAGGGCCTTGTAGAACTTTTCCCCATCTATCTTGGCCCACAGTCTACATTCAATTCTAAAAATCATTCAATCGTGATGGCGTTTTTCTTAAAAATACCCTCAGGAGCGAGGCTGACCGGCAAGCGGGTTGGAGACACTGCCACCGTCTCCTTCCCGCCTCTCTATTCTCTATTATCCCGTCTAGTATTGATTAAGGGAATTCATTTCTATTGTCTGCTCCTGTCACGGTAATAAACACTCTTTAGATAGCTATAAGTTCTGCTGCACGTCTAGTCTGTAATTTACCCAAATTCCATCATATTTGGCAAGCCCTAAGGCCATTGCATTTGCTCCCTGTATGCAAACTGATTGCTTTTAAGGCCAACTATTATCCATCGAATCCTCGACCTCCAGTTTCATGATTGTATGGTATCAAAATGTACTAGACATTTGACCTCCCGCAATCTAAGATCCAATGATCTGCTACTTTTACACATACCCTGAACCAAAACAGTTAGTTTTGATGATTGCTCTTTTTCAGTTGCTGATGCTTATCTTTGTAACTCTCCAGCAGTATTCCTACATATTGAGCCATCTTTATTTCACTTTAGACAATATTTCGAGACCTACCTGTTTTCCTAGTAATCTCAATGCCTGGAAATGTCTGTATCATTAGCACATTTGAAACGTCAGTAAACAAGCATTTCATAAATGTAACATAACATAATATAACAGAACCCTAGGCCCTTAACGTCCCCTCATAGGGCTCTTCTAGGGTAATGAGTAACCTTACTCTAAGGTCAATCAAGGATAGAGGGAATTCAGCTAATTTGCAGTTTCAATCATCAGCATTTTACATCATGGGTTCAGTCTGTCTTTCCGCTACACAGGTAAACGAGTCTAACAAGTCCTTTCACCTGTCCCCTTGCACTCTGATGAGTTGTATTGAGGGGTTCTCCAGCGCGCTTGTGTATAGCTGTGGAGAATTAGTTGGTCTCTGTTGCCTTCTGTAGGGCCAGACTTGAATGGGATGACACCACATCCACCCAGTTGTCTTCCTATTGTTGCTACGCTGGGTATCATGAGGTTGGTTGAGTGTCCGAACGGTCGTAGTCCCAGCCACAACAGATGCAGTATTATGCTCAATGATTGGTAGCCCTGATGTGGTTTGTTCTTAATCAGAACGAAGGCTGGGGCTGTGCGAAGAGGGGGTCTTTGGCAATCTGCACTGCACATCTGGGGCGACTGTTCTGCAGATACAGCCCTGACTGGGCGTTTAGCTATTGAGCTGTTGGCCTTCAGCAATTCTGCAGTTGCAGCACCACTTGAGCCTTCAGCAATTCGGCAGTTGCAACTCTGCTCAGACCTTCAGCAACTTGACAGTTGCATCCCCAACTGGAGCTTCATTAGTCACGCAATCGCAGATCTGTCTGGGACTCTGGCAATCACACAATTGGAGAATCACGGTTCCAGCCAGGAACCAGAATGGGTGTCGCTGGGGGTTCACAGGCAAAAAGCATGCTTCTGGTTTGCTCGCAGGCAGTCGGTTTCTTCCTTGGTATTCCAAAGTCACCAGGGACTTGCTGGACTTCACTCTTTCTGAAGAGTATCTTCTATTGCAGGGCAAGACAGACTCCTTCCTTCTCTTAGTGCACTGGCAAACTTCTAGGCACTTTGGGGTAGACACACATCTCCAACAGCAGGAAATCTAGACTATTGTCACAACCCCATTTGGGAACAAGTGGGAGGAGAGTACTCCGATGCCAGTCCACCAATCTCACCAAGTAGGAATGGTAAGAGGAGGAATAGGAACCTTTAACATACGAGTTGATAATAGGGGAAGGGAGAGAAAACACACTGGAGTAGATGTCACATTTCCCAAGACGTTTAGATGTTTCGTGACTCAGGCTTTCACTGTCTCCCTTAGAGGTCTATAAAGAAATCACTCAGACCACGGGTTCTGCTTGTCTGACTATTAGAACAAAGGCAGGTGGTAAGTAATGGCAGTGGTGACAGAATACAAGTATGAAACAATCCACTACCTCCTTTATCTTACCTGATGCTCCATAAGGGAATGCCACTAAAAACCCAGGAATCCCAAGAACCTTCCCTGCTCTAAACCAAATGAGTGCTATTCTTCAGGGGCATTCAAAGTTACAATAACGAGGAAACAGGGCAAATGATAGAGCAAAACAAAGGTGAAGGGAAGAACAGTGATGAACCTAAGCAAGCAGAAACCGTACAAGTAGCAGTTGTTAGGCAAAGTACTTCTGACACCCGGCTACTTAAATTACCAGGGATGTGGTCCTACTCTGAATCCGATTGGTTAACACCAGCCTCTCATAAACCAGTTCCCATAATCTTATCTTTCTAATTCTGCCTTTCTCCCATGTTATTTTTCCTCAAGCAACCAAACTTCGCCTACTCTTTCCCTGAGTTATGACAACTTCGGGTAATGTACTCTCACATCTGGGAGACTGGCTGTCAGGCAGATACCTGCCTAGCTGCATAGCAGTTGTTTGAGTACTCTCCAGAGCATTCTCTCCCTTGGTCATAGGGGATTTGGGACTGAAACAAAGTATGGAGGTTTATGTCCCACTCCTATGCACAACTTCCAGACAGGGGCCCTTAGATTAGCATGACACCAGGGCCAAGGGAAAGGCAGAATACCATGCACAGAGTTGAGCACTAAAGGTAGTGGAACAAGCCTGAGGCATTTCCGTTCCAACAGCTTTGTTTGCTACTACATTTCCAGCATCTTTTCCATCAGAGACTAGTTCAACTTCTGCATTTTTGTGAGGTTCCAGTAAAATCTAAGAACATTTATGCAGAATTAAAAAATCATTTGTAGTAACTTATGTTTTTGGAAAATCAGCCACTAATGCAAGCCACTGGGTTCCATTCCAAATGCAGACATATCAATTACATTAGAGATCTCTTTTGCTATAATTCCATCTCAATTCAGCTTATTACAATTCAGGATGCTGTTCGTGAAGTTGGACTATAGTAATTGTTTAAGAATTCTGCATGCTTTAAGATTCATCTCAAGATGAAAATAATTTGAAACCTTTGTGAATGGCAAAAAATTATACATTCTTGTTGACTAACAAACCATGGGTGACCAAGTTTTCAAATAATAATTTCTCTTCAATCACACAGGGATTATTTCAGGTACAAGCAGTCAAAACTGTCCTCTTTCCTTTTTAATCGTTATCTTTGCCCCTTAGTATTACTGCTTCAGAAAATAATATACTTCGACATTTATTCTTATGCAGATGATATTGAGCGTATTTTTGGCTTACCTCTCACTCTGGGTGTATCTTAGCTAGGACAGATCAAAAACTCTTTAAAGTTCCTTTGACTGAATACAGTTGCAGGAATTGAGATCCTACTTACCCTAGCAAATAGGGTTACCTTCTGGTAGCCAGAAATAATGGCCCATCTCCAGCTCCATCCTATAGCAATCTGTCGGGGTTCGATAAAGATGTGTCTTTAAATGCTGAAGCATCTGGGGTAGCCCAGAATGGGGTTGTCCATCTCCAAATCTTAAAAAAGGTTCTTTTGACCATTGAAGCAAATTCACATACCAGTGTGATAAAAGCTGTCACAGCTGATCCTGTCCTGACTAGACTATGCTAACCAGGTCCTCTTGGCAGCTCCTGAGAAACATCTGCATTATCGTGAACTTTTTCAGAATCTGGTAGCCCATACAGAGAATTCAAAGGGCAGCATCACCCCTTTTTAAACACTTCTGCACCCCTTCCTCCAGAGACAAAAGCGTTAAACATTTAAGCTGTGTACTCATAAATACACGCTCTCTCATAAAACACAGATACGATGTCGCAGAATTAATAACCAGTCAAAATATTGACGTCATGTTTGTTACTGAGACCTGGGCAGATCTTGCATCTGGCCCAGACTTTAACATCGCCATGCCAGATGGCTATCAGGTAACAAGACTAGATAGATCATCAGGGAAAAGAGGGGGGGGACTAGCTATTATATGCCGAGACAAGTTTGCCATAAAAACTGAACCCCTTGATTACAACTTTGCGGAAGCCCTTGCTTTTACGATCTTTGTCTCCCCTATACAAACTTTCAAAGGAACCCTCCTCTATCGACCACCCACTTCACGCACTCTCTTTCTGAATTCTCTCATTCAGTTATTAGAGCCAGTACCTGCTAACCAGGACTACACTATACTGGGCGATTTTAATTTTCATTTGGAGAACGATAATGATAAGGACTCGCACACTCTTATCTCTGACTTCCTGGCAGCAGGCTTAGAACAACAGGTTAATATGGCTACTCATCAAGCAGGACACACGCTAGATGGCGTATTTACTAATAATGCCCATATAACATTCTCTACAGTGCTCCCACTCACGTGGATGGATCACTTAGCTGTCAAATTTACTATTTCAGCCAACTACTCCAAAAACTCGTCCACCGGCCCTTGCTCTCCGATCCTAAGTCGAGATTGGAAAAATATTGATGTCACGGCTCTACAAAATATCTTGGAATCTACGTCACCGGCAGAATTACTCGCTCCTCAGGAGGCTGCCTTGAATTACCAACGATGGCTACATATGGCACTTGACCAGGTAGCCCCATACAAAAAATTGCAGCCAAACCGCACCAAACCCTCCGCGGCTTGGTTCTCGGAGTCACTTAGGCTCGAGAGACAACGCTGCAGAAATTTGGAGCGGCGGTGGCGTAAATACTACAACAATAATGACAGAGACACTTATAAGAGTGCCTTGCTCAGCTACAGAAAGTTGCTTACTGCTGAAAAACGCACCTTCTACAGCACACAAATAGAACGTGCTCTTAATTCGAATAAACAATTGTACCAGGTGGTAAAAGATTTAGCCAATCCTCCAGCCCCCCCCCAATCGAACCATCCCAAATATTTTGTAACAAGGTGGCAGATTTTTTTCAGGCCAAGGTTCTGGATATTTTTAATAATTTTACTAATATAACGATCACTGACCCTACCATCCCGGAATCCCCTCTTCTGCCGTCAAATCCTAAACTTGAGGTCTTCTCTCCACCCCTGTCCATGATGGATCTCATAAGTAATGTTAAATCAGGCTCGCCACTGGACCCATGTCCCCCACGTATCCTTAAATTAGTACCCAACCTAATAGCCCCAGTACTCAGCAACATCTGTTCTTCCGTATTCCAGACAGGTGTTTTTCCCCCTGTCTGGAAAAAAGCTATTGTGACACTTCTTTTAAAAAAACCCGCTCTAAATACTTCAGAGCCAAAAAACTACCGCCCTATCGCCTCTCTCCCTTACCCTTCCAAAATAATTGAAAAGGTCATGAACCAACAGCTGTCGACCTTTATTGACCAGAACGGTCTACTTGACAACACGCAGTTCGGTTTCAGGAAGGGCCACGGGACGGAGACTGCCTTGATAAAAGCTGCCGAGGAGGTCAGGATAATCATGGATAAGGGTGGTGCAGCCATCCTGATACTCCTAGATTTATCCGCGGCCTTCGACACGGTCGATCACACCATCTTGATCGACCGTGTCGCCGCCCTAGGCATTCAGGGCAGGGCAAGAACAACACTAGCATCTTTCCTGGCCAACCGAGTACAGTCTGTTAAGATGGGATGCTTCTGCTCTCCTGATTTCACACTCCCGTGTGGTGTTCCCCAGGGCTCCTCGCTAAGTCCGACACTTTTTAATATCTACGTGTCGGACTTGGCGAGGGTAATCAAGTCGTTCGGCATTGGCTTAACATCTTATGCCGACGACACACAGCTGGTCCTGGAGATACACAAAAATGGTGAAGCAGTGGCAGCGAACTTTCAGGAGGGCATGAAGGCCATTAGTTCATGGATGAACCGGAATTGCTTAAAGCTAAATTCCGACAAGACGGAGGTGATGGTTTTTGGCGAACTGACTCCGTCTTGGTCTCCGGTCTGGTGGCCCTCGGAGTTGGGAGCTCCCCCATCACCTGTAACCAAGGTGAAAAACTTGGGCGTGCTTTTTGATAATAAGCTTACGTTTTTAAGCCATGCCAACGCGGTGGTGTCAGCCTCCTTCTTTACCCTGAGAATGGTGAAGAAACTGCTCCCTTTTCTTCCCCCAACCGCAGGTAAAACCTTAATGTCCTCCCTGGTGTTATCTAGGGTGGATTATTGCAATGGTCTACTGCTTAACGCACAAGAGCAAGTTCTGAGCAAATTACAGCTTGTCCAGAACGCTGCTGCAAGAATTCTCACGGGTATACCTAAGCACGCTTCTATCTCTCCCACAATTCGTGAGCTCCACTGGTTACCAATAAGAAGCCGGATAAAGTTTAAGGCCATGTGTATCATTCACAAGGCCTTAAACAATAATGGACCTGATTTCTTCAAGAGAGCATTCAAACTGTACAAACCCAGTCGAACACTACGCTCTTCTTCGGCCCAACAGCTCCAAATCCCATGCACAAAAAAAGTATCTTGGGGAGACAGACGTTTTGTAGTGGCAGCATCAAAACTATGGAATCAGATCCCCTCCTCTGTTAAAAATCAATCATCATTACTCTCATTTCGCAAACACCTTAAGACCTGGCTCTTTAACCAGTAAGACGTCAGTGGAACCCCTGCAATCTGCAAACTTCAGCGCCGAGACACCGAAAGGTATTTGCGCGCTTTAGAAATTTAAAAAAATAAATAAATAAATAAATAAATAAATAAATAAATCACCAGTAAACTGATGATTACTCCTGTGCTTAGATCAATTAACTAGCTGCCAATTTGTTCCAGAGTCATCTACAAAGTCATGACAATAGTGCAGATATTTAATCATACCAACTCAACAGTCTTCTCAGTATCGATCTTCTTTCTTCTGGCCCTTAGGTCAACCAATCTCTAGCTCATTGGCATTAATTGGGGTTGCACCATCTTGTTTGGCAACTGGTTCTGATCAGTAGTGGATGGAAGGCATTGGAACAATTTGACATTTCCGTTCCTAGACGAACAAAGCTTACTTCTCATCAAGTGTAGGCTAAAACTATGACTTTTCAACAATAGACACCTGTAACATCTTTTTACTTTTTACTGTTGTTATGTGCACTTTATAGATAAAATTAAAATGCTATAACAGAACAAGATCCTCTAGGAGCTTGCAATATTATCTTCCTACAAACTGAATCTTATTTTTCCCATTTATGGAGAGTATGTCATGGCCCCTCATATACAATAAAGTAGATGTCAAGAAGCAGTGCAGTATACATCTACTTCAAAGAAATTCAACTGAATCAATTCTTCATTTTTTTGTTATAAATACATTACTCTCATAAACCGAGCCCCAAAGGTTTCCATCTATCACAGATTACCCTTGATCGCTAGTTCAAATTTTAAATTCGTCTTCTTTCGTATGAATTCAATGCCCAAATGAACAACATGAGAATATACTCATTAACAATAACTTTTATTTCAATCTCTAGAAAAGTTATTTTGTGTTGTGCACCTTACTTGTTCCTTTATCCTCAATGAGACCCCTGTCATTCTTTATTTTTGGCAACAATTTAAGCAGCACCTCGGTCCTAGGAACATACCAAACTGGATATTGATGCACTGCAGGTTTATCCTTGGTTGATTCCTAGAAGGAATGATGTCACTGGTCAACCCACCCTTAGTGCTAAGGGCATACCCCCATGTAGCCTCTTGCACTGTACTATTGTGGCAGCTTTTGCAAGTTTTTCAGGTGGCTTGCGGAAATATGAGGATTTGTTTACTGGCCCCCTTGTGTAATTTGATGTTCAGAGTCTTGGGATAATTAGGAGGGCTGTGTTTACTGATTGTTGAACACATTTAACAATTAAAATCATTAAGGTATATGCAGTTATTGTGGCTGTCACCTTTCATGAACATTAGTACCAGTGAAGTAAAATAGATGTCATTTGGGCATCTGCTTGTCTGTCCAGTTTTAACAATATTAGCTGGAGGTGCCCTGACATATATTTAACATAATTTGAATTGAGGACCTGGGTGGACCTATATGTTAATGGTGCATTTCAGAGTGTGAAGCTGGTGTTCTGCCCACTACTTCCTCGATAGAAGTAAGGTTATAGACAAGCAGATGCTCTACTTGCATGCCCTACTGCAGATACTGCTGACCTTAACCTTCGTGGAAACCAATCAGCCAGCTACGGATCCCTGCAACACTGATTCTCGAACCCAAAAAGTGGAACAGCATTGGGGTGCTAAAGAATTGACCTCAATGACATCAGATGCTTGCAGACAGCTGCTCAGCCTCTCATATGACACCCTAGTGACAACAGTGGGATGCTCAAGAGATTTACTCATATTTGTTGAAGTGAGGCAGTGATGACACCTCTCTCTGCATCAACTTTATTTATTTTATCTTTTTCTTGACTGTTCCCTTGAACTTGGTGAAAATGGTACTACGGAACCTAGTTAGCTAGCGAGCTAGCCAAATGAAGTACCTTGGTGATTATTCTAAGCTCCATGTGCTCTTTGGCTGTTACCCACAGCACCCTGAAGTCAATGTATAAGACACTGTGTTATTTGTTGAATGGGGTGGAAGCCCCATCCCATAAAGTAATAAACACAATCATTGTCAAGGTGAACCATAAAAGTCATTAAATAAATTTGTGCTGAACCGTCCGGTAGCTTGGCACAAAAGTAGTCATGCTTACCTTAGTATTTATACAGCAAACAAACATAACACAAGAAAAATCTAACACCGATTTTTTAGAGCAACTTTTAAAATGACACCAAAATGAGAAATATACATTCCGTAGAACTGAATATATGAGTTTTTAAAGTTTTAGGTGAAAATATCACCAAGAAGCACACAGCTCCGCTCACAGTTATCTGGTCAAGATGGAACGTGGGAAAGTCACATATGGAGGCCTACCAGAGTGGAGGGCAGGTCATATACAGGGAGGAGGTTTGTCTTGTGGAAAAGTTACCTTTTGTGGTCATTGTGGGCGGTCATTGTTGTAGCGCAAAGTGCATGTCACCGCTGAAGATTTGCGGTGGAGGTCGACATGGGGTGTCACTGTCGGCGCAAAGAGCAGGACTTACTTGAGTTTTTGTTGCCGGTCATCACAGATGGTCAATGTTGCACAAAGAGCAAGTCCCACTGGAGGAGCCCTAAAGATCTGTACCTTCACCTTCTCTTTGAGGAGGAGTTCACACTGATGGTAGCAAAGGGTCAGAACCCGGGGTCATATCTTCAGCTCTTCAGGATCAGTACTCACTCCAGCAGAGGTAAGCAGCAGGGCTCAGGCAAGTCATGTTGGTGTGGGTCAGCTGGAAAGTTGCAGGGAGGCCTAGTAAAGCTTGTTGTGTCCCTCTAGCTCAAACAGGAGTTCAGCCAACTGACCCTTGGAGTCACTCAGGTAGCCTGGGGTTAGGGTAAATGGGTCCAGTCTTCCTAATTCAGTCAGCAGGGCAGTCCCCCTTCCTCAGACAGCAGGGCAGTTATTCCGAATCTTCCACAGGTCCAGGAGTGTTCTGATGAGAGGGTCTGAAGATGCTGTATTTATACCAGGTGCAAGCCTTTTTGTGGGAGAATTTCCTGACCTACCCCCAAAACTGACTCTGATCTGTTTGTCCCGTTTTCCGGGTCCTGACTCCAAACTGCTTATGGCGACAAAGGCAAGGGCAGGCTTAGTGTCCTGTTCCTTTGTGTTTGCTGCGGGCAGGGCCCTTTGAGGTGTAATCCATGCAGATCACAAATCCTCCCAGCCATCATGTCGGAAAGATCCTCTCCCCGCACACCTAGACCTCTTTTGTCTCAATGTCTGGAATAAATAGACAACCCCCAAAAGGAGAACCATGAGCAGTCATGTAACCCGGGACTCTGGCAGAAGGCACAGATGGTTTGGGCATCAAAATGCCAACTTTCTAAAAGTGGCATTTTCAAAATGATATAATCTAAAATTAAACTTTATCATTAAAGAAGAGTTTAAATTACAATTAATTTGAGTGTTAACATAATTGTTCTATCTGTTCCCAATCTGTAATTAGCAGTTTTTAACTGAAATAAGGTAAACTAGTGTTAGTCTATAGGAGAGATAGCCTTACAGCAGTGGCAAACTTTAGGATGTTTTCACTGCCAAGACATGTAAAACTTAAAACCACATGTTCAAGTTTTTAAATACCATGCACCCTTCCTTATGAACCTTTAGGGCCTACCTTAGGAGTGTCTTATAACTATTAAAACATAAGGTTTAGGCCTGGCAAAAGGGTTTATTTCGGCAGTTCAAAATGGCAGCTCAGTCTAAAACTGCTACACAGGCTGCAGTGAAAGGCCTGAGACATGATTAAAAAGGCTAATTAAGTGCGACAGCACAATGAGTGCTACTGTCCACTAATAGCATTTATTTACGGGTCCTGGGTACATGTAATGCCATTTACTAGGGACTTATAAGTAAATAAAATATGCCAATTGGGTGTAAAACAATTTGACCATGTTTACAAGGGAGAACACAAGCACTTTCCCACTAATTAGCAAGGAAAAGGTGCACAGAGCCCTAAAAACCTACAAAAACGAGTTCAGTAAAGGAAAGCGAAGGAAAGCAACCATCTAGTGACCCTGCAGAGATTACCAGGCCCAACACAATGTGCCTAACCTTTGTCTGCATATTTGACATACATGAACTTCAAACATTGCCCCGTTTTCTTTTAGGTACTCTTGAAGCAATTTTTTTTAGATATTTGTAAACCTTAACAATTACTGTTGACAATAAGAAACTTATTTTGTTGCAAATGTGTGAATCCTCTGTCTTAACTTCATTGTCCTTTTATGCAAACAGCCATATGTAAACCGCGTTTTCTGTATATGCTTTACATTTGTGCTTTTCTTGTATAGACTAATCATGACCCAAACCTTTCGAACATTGAAACTTCATAAACATTAACTGATTGTGAACATTGTAGAGCATGTTTAGGCAGAGTCCTTGATTTCTTTACTTTATGGTGCTTAATCATATGCTTTAAATGTTCCCTAGCCCTCATGTGGGATTTACCATTCTCCCCTTGATGGCTCGTTGTATCATCTTTGTGTTACATTTCTGTATTGTATTGTAGTTTTTGCTTTCCATTTGTATTTATTTCAGCTGTTTATATTGTAAATATATTTAAGATACATAAAATAATATTAAGTATTGTGAACACACAATATTGGCTCAGCATCTTTACTTTTTTGTGCTAATGATAACTATGTTGCAGTGTAACTAAACTCATCTCACGCACCCTCTCAGGAAAGCCTTGGAGTGTTTGACCATGTCTAGCCAGAGTCAAGGACGCTTAAGGGACCCACACTGTCTGTTGTGGATTAAGTACTAAGAACAATGATTACATCATCCTATGGGCTTAACCTCATTTCGAGATTTCACTGGCCTCTTTAATGAGCAGCTGTAAAACTCAGACATACAATGAATATGTCTTACTCTAATTGATCTGATTTTTTTAATGTTGTCAACTATATGTAAATAGCTGAAAGGGATGTTCTAAAAACTTACCAAAAACATCAGATCAGGAGTAATACACGAATATGTTCCTTTAACGCAACATTGTTTGTTAGCAAAACGTCTTTGATTACATTTTACAATCAAAGAGACAGGGGCACACATTTCTGAAAGCTAAAGACAAATTTCTATTAGTAATAGTTTCTGATATGGCCGGTTTAAATGCTGCCTCAGAAATCCAGTTCATCACAAAATTGGGGTCACCTACCACGGATACAACATTACTGTTGGTTCAGTGTTGGTGTTATCGATTTAAGGTTTTGAAAAATCGATTCCAGTCAAATTCATATTGTGAACGCTAGAGGTGTTCTTATTAAGTCTCACTTTCCCTTGCTTAATTTAGATCCCCCTCGGTGTTATGATCCAATCTAGCAATAACATATGAGAATCATAATTAGTATGAAGCCTTCAGTCCCCTCGACAGTTCCTCTAACACTGCTTTGGGAGTTCGAGGAGTGGATAAATGCCCCATTTTTCATACTCATTCTTAGAAATGTGTGCTAGTGATTTATTTTCTGCATTAGACCTATTGCTATATTGCTAGCCTGAATGAAAATGGAGCGACTGGGAAAGTTCAGAGTTGTGAAATGCCATCTAGCTTTATTTACAGGAGCAAACGTCTGGATTGCATCTCTGGAAAAAAAGGTGTATGAACTCGAGAGAGCACTTCACCTCAATTCAGGCAGTAGGTTTGGTATATTTTATCGCACTTGTGACGATATTAGACAAAAGGATTTTACCTTACTTCATCCGTGAATGTTTTAGGCCAGGTTTCCTGCGTATTTTGAATTTGTTTTTAAAAACATTTCCCAATTAAAGGTGGAAAGTTTAGTGTCACATTTCTTTTTTTCTAGAATGAGATATATCGTGCAGCAGAAACTCACAGGAACACATGCGTTGCACAATGTTATTATGTTTTATGAGCAGGTGGCTCAAATATATTCTTGACTCTTGATTCCTGTTGGAAATGGCCCTTTTTGCAGGGTTATCCCCAAACGTTTTGCTTCTTCCTCCTTTATTTTTCCTGACCTGTAGTTGTTACCACTGCTGTTCAGTGCTGAAGTGCATATGCTCTCTGTATAAATTGTTATTGTGATTGGTTATCCATGATTGTCATATGTGTTTTACCAGTGGGTCCCTAGTAAAGTGCACTGAGTGTGCCAGGGCTGGTGATTCAAGTGCTACTAGAGGGCCTGCAGCACTTATTATGCCAGCCACATGAGTAGCCCTAAAATGGTGTCTCGGGCCTGCCACCGCAGTGCCTGTGTGCAGTTGCTAACTGCCATGCTGACCTGACCAGTATCCACACTGGCCAGGCCTAACCCTTCCCTTTCTGTACACATTGGACACCCCTATGGAAGGTCCAAGGTACCCCCCTGGGCAGGGTGCAGTGTATGTGAAAGGTAGAGCATGTACTTGTGCAGGTGACATGCTCTGGTAGTGAATTACAGCCATTTTCTTTTTTCACTGCTGCAAGGCTATCTTGCTCCATAGGCTATCATGGGGGATGCTGGCTACAGTGGCTACCAGCATATCTTCCCATAGGAGCAAGATAGGACATAAAAGTCTGGTATATAGGACCTCTGCCAAGGAGATAGCTGGAAAACTGAAGAGGAAGGACTGTCCTGCTGTGGGTTTGTGGGCTGACCTGCAGTTGCTTTGCTGCCAATGAGAGGGGAAGGACTTTGCTGTTGCTGTGTCCCCTTGCTTGAAGAGATCTCCAAGGGCCTGAGGAGAGCTGGCCTCCTGTTAAGAAGTCCCAGGAACAAAAGGACTTCACCCCCAGCTTCCCCCTGAACTCTGCTGAGTGAGTTCTGCCCTTCCTAGAGTGCTTGATCCAATTGTGGGGCCTCTGGAAGTTGTTGCCTGCTCTTTGGGTAGCTGGACAAGAAGAAAAGAAGAAGATCTGCAATTTTCACACATCGCTCGCTTGCAGAGCGCATCGTCGTCAGTGCGAGAAAATTCCCTTTGCCGCGAAGATCGACACAGCGCCTGTTGCCACTGCAAGAACCGACGCATTGTTCGCTTGAAGAGCGTATCGCCCCGGTGCGGAAAGATTCCTGTCACTGCAAGTATCATCGCAGAGCCTGACGTCGCTGGGTGAGATTGTCGCACCGCTTGCTTGCGGACCGCATCACTTCGCTGCGAACATCGTCGCAGAGCCATCGCATCGAGGGGCCATGAGAGGAGAAGAACGACGCATCGCTGCCGCACCTGAGATCGTCGCCGTCCCAAAGATCGTTACATCGTGCCTGTGCGAGATGCTTCCAATCAAACCTGCGCACCGGAATCCATACAAGGTATCGCACCCCTCCCCATAGAGACCGAATTCAACGCAACACGCCCGCTGTGTCCAGCCTCGCATCGCCTCCCCAGTGTCTCAGGAGTGACGCATCGCTTGTTTTTTAACGCTGCAGCTTCCATTTGGAACCTTTGTCGCATCTACAGGTACTCTGGGCTAAATGTGACGCAACTGTGGATTATTTTAACGCAAACCCTAGAACTCTTTGAAAATCATATTCTTGAACTGTGTATGTTGGATTTTTGTCGTTTTGGTCTTGTGTAGTTAGATAAAGAGACTTTGTTTTTCTAAACTGGTGTGGAGTCCATTTGTGGTGTTTTTACTGTGTTACTGTGAGTGTTGGTACAAATACTTTACACATTGCCTTTGATAAGCCTGTCTGCACATGCCAAGCTACCAAGGGGGTGAGCAGGGGTCATCTAAAGAGTGTATCCCCCTTACCCTGACTAGAAGCAAGGGTTCCTATTTAAACATTGGTACTTACCTCTGCCTACTAGAGACCCCCAGATCTAACAATTCCCATATCTGTATTATTTGAGGGAGTGTGCTGGTGGCGTGAGGCTTACTAGAGTGACAAGTATGGCAGTTTGGAAATGAAAATAACTACACCTATAACCAGCGTACTTGTGGCTAGATCCCAGTGAGCAGCTGGCAGCCATTTTAAAGATCAAAATATCAGGCCAAAAACAAACAATTGTGCGAGAACAGTAGAAAGATGGATTGCCCTTTGTGCGTGCAGCTCACAATTCCTGTGCAGGGCCCTTTTGTCAGGCAGACACTCCAGGTTTTCCAAAAGCCCAGAAACCAAACAGTATTCGAGGAGCAACTGGACCGGCCCGTTCTTCACTTCGTTCTTGTGTGCTAGGGAGGAAACGGAGCTCTGATTGGGAGAACAGGCAGGGGTAGACACAGGGTGCATTATGTCAAAGCAGTAAAGTTTACAGTGAGAGGAGGAAGGTGGTGAGGGCCACACGTAGGCCAGAAGGCATTCAAACGTGTCACCAGCGAGACATAGGTATTTGAAAAGTCAAGCGATCACTCAGAAACCAGTCTGTGATGGTGTTCCCAAAATCTGGAACTCTATTCCCCCTCACATGAGAACCATTCCCTCCTTTGTAAAATTCAAAAGCCAACTTAAAATCATGTTCCTCAACCGCTCCCTAGGGACTCAATAGAATCAACCAGAGTAGGGAAGCAGACACCTCACACTGCTCCAACTCCAAGACTACGAAGGACTCCGAAGACTAAGACTGTCCTGCATTGTTAATGTGTCGCTCTTTTGTTTTGTGTGTGGTGAATCTCTGCAATGTATCTGATGTAAAGCACTCCGATACCCTAGGGTCAGGCCAGTGCTATATAAAACTTCTCAAATAAATAAAAATAGAAAATGCTCTCACCACCGTGCCTGGTTCCTGTGAGATAGCAGTGGATCTGAGCATGAAGACGCAGTCAAAAAAGGCAAGTCAAATCAACGAGGAGCACAGTGCAGGGAGATACACAAGCAACGTCGTAGACAGTCAAGAACACAATAAATGCAATTGTTAATAATAATATATGTTTTGTACACCTTTAGTTTCCATGCAAATATGAGAAATCACAGTACCAAAGCAATCACCATGTCTGGAATGCCGAGACTACTAACAGACGAGTTGCACGAAAGACAGATGCTGGGACTTATCATGGCTCTCCATGCGTCTAATAGCCGGTAGCAATCTACATTAAAGGAACAGGATCTACTTTCTCAGGATAACTCTCTTTCTGGTTAATAGACCATATAAGATCCACTCCACATTACTAAGGAGTAATAATTTGGATAGCGGGACGCCTTCATAAGACTCAGAATATATAACCGAGCTTAATTTACGGCTTTGCTAACGATAATGACATATCTTGACATATATTCGCCGTTTCACAGGAATATGACCACTCAACCACTATTTTGGCCTTGAAAAAGTCACTGTGTAACGAAACATGTGTCGGCTGATTTTCCTGGCTCAAATACAAGCTTCGTTCAATAAATATTTGGGGTTGTGTCCTAATTATAAAAACATTAAATTGAAGGGTGAAACTGCTCTATGTGATTTGTTGTCATGAGTGCTTTGGTACTGTGATTTTTCATATTTGCACAGAGGTATTTACCGATGTGTATTATGCACCCATGGTAGTAAATTGCATCTGTCCCGTATAGCACCACCTTGAAACATTTTGGAGACTTATCTATAAATTGTGGCACATGATAAAATAGGTGTGATCGACAAAACCATTACTACCCTTTCTAGTTGTTTGTACCTTTAGTTTCCAAACTCGCACAAAGTGCACGGAAAATTATGTTTTTTGAGGCTGGCAAATCGTGTGGACAGGAAGATTCAACATGGCTTAAAAAGCAAAATGTTTACAGTACAGAATACGTTTGGCCGACCTCTTACAAAAATTTAGTTGTTGTATGTTGACAGCATCCTTACTTTTGTTACTTGTCTTTTGTTAATATTTTCATCATTTCCATTTTACCAGAGACAGAATAAGTTGTCATTTAACTTTGATTAGACCGTGAACCCATACTCCACACGCGTGGAGCACATTGTGCAAAATACAGTTTCAAGCCACTGAATGCAGATTCACAAAGATACTAAAAAGGTGTCATGAATTAGCCTGTATCCATGGAGAGGGAAGAGATACACACCTGGAGGGCTAGCGGCTTCCACCTCACATTTTTGAGCAGTGCTGGGGCAGAAGCCAGAGTATTTTGCGGACGTTTCTTCAAGGTCAATATAACGCCATTGGGGTCTTCTCGCAATGCATTTACGAGGTTCTTTAACTGCCAGCCAACCTGAGGAAAAATCCAATAGTGAAACTTTGAAACATTTGCAGCGTGGAAGGCCTGATGTATAGAGAGTATTCCCTACAGATGGCAATGGCTGGTTAAGCAGAGATTGCATTACAGCTCATTCTGTGCTTCACCTATAAATTCTACCCGGGTTCCTCTTCGCAGAAATAATGAGATCTGATGGTGTTCTTGGTAATGACTATGGTATGCCTGTTTAACACCTAAAGATAGAAAGAAAGTGGGGGGTTTGTAGACAGTGATGGGAAAGAATAATGCCTCGTGCCCTCTAGACAAAGTGAATTATTACTTATAATAATCCCCAAGACATCACTGGGTTATCAGTGCGCTGCACCATAGGATTAAGATTTATAGCTATGGAGTAATAATTACAAAATGGCTCCTCAGTGCTATTATTAAAGCATGGAGTTTTTCCATGAAGATCACAGGTTGACAGTAATGGAACACGTGCAAGGCCTTAATTAAAGATGAACTATCATCTCTTCAAGACAGCGCCATTATCTCCACAGAGGAGATGGGAGATTCTGGAAATTCTAATAAACTTTGGTCATTAAACTGCGTGGCTGACTATGAACACATGAAATGTTTATCTTCTCTGCTTTCTCACTGACTTAAAAGAAATAGTACAATTCAATAATTCATATTATTAGAGTTTACTTGCAATTTTTGCTTTTTTATGTCCTATTTGCATTGCTGAAATAACATATTTTTTAACTTACAAACAGTGCATAAATTGATTAAATTTTCTTTTCGTTTAATTTGGTAAGCATTTCTTGTGGCAGGTTGGACTAGGGTCGAATTTGCGGACAGTTTAGGATAAGGCATAGAACTTTCACTGATAAAGAGATACAATTATAAGTATTTAAACGCCAAAACGTCACCCATTTGCACACCAACATCTCTCGATCTTCACACACGTCAGACTCTCTTCGTTAGAGTCTTCGAAGGAAGAAACAAGTTACTTACCTGTGGCTATTGATCCACAAGCTTTGTAGTGTTCTGGGATGGCCACTATTCAAATGTTACCATTTTGAAAATTGGTTCTTTAAAATATATAACTTTTTTTTAGCCTTTTATAGAGTTTGTAGTGGCTGATGGAATTGTTAAATAAACAGTGATTGCACTTTTCCAATACACGTCTAAGACTTGTCCATGATGAGTGCTGGGTAGCTGAAGAATTCTAGCAGAGATTTGGCCTAGTATTGTTCTCTCAAACCTGGCATTATCACTACCATCTAAAAGCAAAGAAAAGGGGCATATGTACTAGAAAATGTCAGAGTGTAGGGCTATGCCAAATTTGGCAGCGCCATGTTCAATCATTTTCAAAACTCAGGGATCCGCCAAATTTACTACAATACGTTATACCTCTGTGTTTTCCCTAGAACTGGTGCTAAATTTAGCTGATTAGTGCCAATGCAGGCACCATTGCACCAAAGTGCTTGGTGCAAGGGTACCTGCGTTACAGGATTCATTGTTTATGTGCAGTAAGGGACACCAAATAGCCATTATGGATTGTTTATGTGCAGGAAGGGGCACCTGCTTATGTACAGGAAGGAGAAATGCGTTTATTTCTCCTCCTTTTAGCTTTTTCTAGGTTTGCTGCAAGCAGAAAGTCTTTAAAGATTGTTAGGTGCTGGAAGTTGCCCCTTCCTGCACATAAACAATCCATAATGGATATTTGTTGCTTCTATCTGCAGCACACATTGAAGTAGTAAATCACCATTATTTAATGGTGGTTTAAGTGCAGGAAGGGGCACCTTCCTGCCAGTGGCAGCTCCTCCAAAATGACATCGCCCCACTATCTGGTGCAGAGCCAGCAAACAGAAAATAAAACAATGCTCCAGCATCGTTTTATTTTTCATTTGCCAGCTTGTGCGTGGAGGGACAGGGCATGGGATTGTCGAGGAGGAGTGCTTGTGTGTTTGGCTGGCCATCTCAGGCTGACCAAAACACACATGCACACTTAATTTCTCCAGCCCGGCTGCATTCAACAGCTGCTGCTATAAACTATAAGTGGTTCCGTTTGGTAGAACCAAATAATTTCTTTTATAAACAAAATTATTTTGAAAAGAATACAGATAATAACTAAATTAGCCTGAGATGCACACCCAAAAGTATTAACAATCAATAAACAATCCTCTTTATCTGTAAAGTCCAAAACAACTCTATTTTTAATTATTTCATATATTAAATTATTCAATATTTCAAAAAGGCTGACAGACAACATAAACATATGCACATACAATAAATAGTGACTAGAGTGACAAATGGTCAAATAAAGCACATCAATATCAAATTCATAAACAGCACAAACAAAAATTTACAAGATCTCTGTCCTCTTTTGAATTGTAACAATAACCAGCAAAGGCAATATATGCATGGTTACAGAGGTTCAGGAGGTGAGAGAGCACTACTTCAACGTTTCGACCCTGGTGTCTGTGTGAGTTTTAGAATCATCAAGTGGGGTCTTCCTAAGGACAAGATAAATACTAGTGTCAGCCACAGGATTCCAAACAAAGACAATGAGTTGGCTCCTCCAATTATGGTAGGAGCATGGAAGCAGACTAGCGTCAGGGTACGATGGAAACTCATACAAATTTAATCACGAGGCAGGTCCGTGCCTATCTCGGTCCTGCGACTCGAGTGTATTCAGAGTGGTATTCACCAAATTTCACTGTCTCCCAAAATGAGGCAGTTCTTAAAGATTTCTTAGTCTTGTTAAGTAAGTGATCACATTGCATCTGATGACACTAGCGGTTGTGCTTACAGTGATTCAATGGCAGGTAAGGAGAATCAATCTCCAGGTACAAAAGAGTCCATCAACCTTCCGGTAAATTATCAAAGCATTTGACATCCTCAAGCTTAGACCCTCGGGCTCCGGACCAATTAGACCCGTGGTGCTCGATCGAACCGCTAATTTGGAATGTTCTGTCAGAGAAGTTATGACAACTTGTAGTTTATAGCACTATTACCCAAGTTCCGAGGGACACAGGGTCACCCCATTGCCTTTATTTCTTGCTTTCAACATCTGGGCTGGAGAAACCCCCCCAGACACTAAGGTCTGAGCAGGGCGTCTCTTCAACCTGCTCAGACCAACCCCTTTGCTGCTCTGCAGCACAGGGATTGGCTGGGTGTCTGCCCCAGGGGCTGCTGGGATCCAGGAAAAGGCCAGCAGGAGCAACGGGGAGGTGAGCGGCGGCATCAAGTAGGTTTTTATAATTACTAACCTGTTGTCCACCCTCCCATGCTCGCTTACCCACACCCGCGCTTCCCCCCTCCTGCTCCACCACTCTTTGTTAGTGCCAGCCACCGCTGCTTCCTGCACCTAAACAATCATTAATGGCTTTTGGCTTTCCGCACACCTAGAAAAAGCAAAAATTACGAGAAATATAAGCATTTCTTCTTGTGCGCCATTGTGACGCCTGCTCTAACATGGCGTTAGTTTTCGGCACTGCCACAGATTTACATGTTTTTGTAAATCTTGGGCAGCATAAAAAATAAATGGGTGTTGTGGCGGAACGCCCATAGCAACACCCATTGCACACCCCTTTCACACCCCTTTGTAAATATGGAGAAGGGCATATCGCCACCAGAATGTCGCTAAAAGTGGCTTTCTGGTGCCGATATTGCCTTGTGAATTTCACCCAAAGTGTTTTGTGACTATGCACAGGACTCCACAAAGTAGCTATCAAAATTTAACAAAAGGAGTTTTTCCACTGCTTTAATATTATAGGCCATGGTCAAATGAAGGGGAGTGTCGTCTACATGCCCACAACCCAAAGCAATGCACTGAATAGCATATATGCATGGACAGCGAACCATTAGTGACACCTACAAAGAGAAAGGCGGGGCCGGCAACGGCCTCGGCGCAAGTATGGAGGGGCACACGCCCCCCCTTCCCCGCCTGCTCTCCATGGTGGGGCGCGCCCTGCCGCATCACTATGACGCGGTGGGCGCGCCTCATCATGGATTGGCCATAAGGGCTCCGAAGTGACCCAGAAGCAATTGAATCGCTTCCAGGTCACTGGGGGGCAGAGGTCAGGCCGGTTAGAACCGGCCTTGCCAGTAGAGGGGTTTAAAAGGCCGGAGAGCACGGGAGTCGGCCTCTTTTACTCACGCTCCCAGGTTTGCCCACCCAGCCTCTAGGAGGCTTTAATCTTTTTCTAGCAAAAGAAATACTCCTGGGCAGAATAGCGAGTCCTTTTGATCAGATCCCTGTGCACAAGTTTGTCTGTTCTCCCCTGGGGGTGGTCCCGAAGAAAGAGGAAGGGTAGATCAGGTTGATTCATAATCTATAAGCCCCAGAGGCACTTCATTAAATGACACTATCAACGAAGAAATCTGTAGCATGAAATATGCCTCTTTTGACCAGGCAGTAGATATGCTAAGGGCTCTGGGACCCAGGCACTTGCTAGCCAAGTCAGATATTGAGTCTGCCTTCCGGCTGCTGCCTGTTCATCCTCTAGATCACCACCTGTTAGGCTTTTCATTCCAGGACAAATTCTACATGAATAAGTGCATGCCCATGGGTTTTTCTGTTTCCTGCGCTTACCTTGACAAATTCAGTTAATTTCTGGAATGGGTTTTGACACAGGCAACAGGGCACCAATACGTCATGCATTATCTGGATGACTTTCTCTTTCTGGGGTCGGCGGGCTCCCTGGAATTTGCTTGGGCATTGCAGGAATTTTGCATGCTCATGCGTGCTTTTGGGGTTCCTCTGGCGCCTGGGAAGACGGTGAGTCCAGCAACCACGATAGAGTTTTTAGGCATTGAGTTGGACTCTGAACAGGGGTGTTTCCGGTTACCTAAGGAAAAAATTGCGAAATTTAGAGCAGTACTCCAGAAATGTTTGGCAAAAGAGAAGGTAACCTTGCATCAGCTACAACAGACAGTTGGTCAGTTGAACTTTGCACTAAGGGTAATACCTATGGCACAACCATTCTCCCGCTCCATCTCTCAGGCCATGACAGGCCTCCAGGAAAAACACCATCACACAAGACAGTCGTCTGAGCTTCGCCAGGACATGCGGATTTGGATCGCATTTCTGGAGGGTTTCAACGGCAGGGTAGTGTGGCCCGGTCCCCCCACTACTTCAGCGGAGTTAGGTTTATGGACTGATGCTGCGGGCAGAGAGGGATTTTGTGCCATACTCGCGAACAAATGGGTGGCACAACATTGGCCGGCTTAGTGGGTGGAGAGTGGTGTGACAGCCAATATAGGTTTCCTGAAACTGTTTCCCATCTGGGTTGCACTGACTGTTTGGCCTCATCAATTGCGTAATCAATCTGTGATTTTCTGGTCAGACAACATGACAGTGGTTGAATGCATCAATCAGCAGGCTGCATGGTGTAGAATGATCCTCCGCCTGTTGAAAGAGATAGTGCTGTTGTGTATGAAGCTGAACATACAGTTTAAGGGTACACATGTCCCAGGGGTGCTGAATAATGCTGCTGACGCACTCTCTCGCTTCAAGATGTAGGTTTTCAGGGAACACCCACCCTCGGCAGAGGCGACACCAACACACTTCTCGAAAGTACTCTGGCAGATTGGTGCCCCCGGCTACAGAACCTCGTGGCAGCTAGCCTAGCGCCCAGGACCAGGAAGGCTTATGAAGGGGCGTTTTTGTCTTACTGCGCTTTTCTGGGGCAGGATTGGGCGGATAGCTGGCATAAGTCAGGGGCATTCCTCCGGTATTTAGACACTATGAATAAGGAAGGGCGCTCTGCAGCAACAGCCAGGTGACATGTGGCAGCAGTTTCTTTCTTTGTGCAAATCAAAGACACTAGGGGCCCCACTAATAGTTTCATTGTGAGGAAAACACTGAAGGGGTGGCAGCGCCTCCAGGGGGCCGCTCCTGACACAAGACGCCCGATTGGCTTAGAGCGGCTGACGTCTATGCTAGCAGCCCTGGGTGGCATTTGCAGTTCAACAGGAGAGGCAATGCTATTCAGAGCTGCCTTTTCACTGGCCTTCTATGGAGCATTTAGGGTAGGTCAACTGGTGGCACGCAATAAACAGGATGTGCAAGGTGGGCTCCAGCTGAAGCATGCAAGGATACAGGGCGGCACTTTGCTAATAACCATGAAAAAATCCAAAACTGACCAGGAAGCCCATGGCGAAAGGATAGTACTTCACCAGGCACAGGATAATCCATGCTGCCCAGTGATGCACCTAGAAGCCTTCCTCCGACAGAGGAATAGTTCAATAGGGGGTGCATTATTAATGCATGCTGAAAGTACCCCTCTTACCAGGTTCCAATTTAAAAGGGTATTGGCCATGGCGATAGACAGAACAGGTTTGGATCCAAAAGACTTTGGGACTCATTCATTCAGAATAGGGGCTGCCACAGAAGCAACAGCTAGAGGGTTGCACAGCAACAGTGTGAAGAGAATTGGGAGATGGTCCTCCAATTGTTGCAAGTGCGGTGTGCGGCTACATATGTTGTGAGCGTGGCAATGCAATTTTCTCCTGATGCCTGTCCCATTTGTCTGCTTACATTTTAGTTTCTCGAACCTGTCACGCAGGGGGGAAACTGCCATCGGCGCATCACCAGCAAGATACTTCACAACGACGGGCACATCCACAGGACAAGGGAGCACATGTTGTGTGGGTCATTGGTCATTACTATGTACGGCGTATGAAATCTATTTTCCTTTCAGGTAATTACAGACAAAGAGCTGAGCAGGATGGTTTCAAGGCTTCTTTCCATGGTAAAGGGGGTCTCTGCCTCAGTCAGTTTAGGGTTTTCATTACAGATCTGTTGAGTAGACACAGTCCTCCACCCATGATAGTTATCTTGCATTTGGGTGGGAACGATCTGGCAAATCTGGGCAGAAGGGGCTTGATAGAGGAAATAATCTCTGAAGTGGGCTGGTTAGCTAAGGCATGCAAGGGTTGCACCATAGTTTGGTCTCAGATGGTACCCAGATTTAAATGGAGGGGGGGGGAGATTCTGTGAAAGTGTTGAATCACTCGGTAAGAGGATCAACAATTAAACAGGGAAATTGTTCAGTCTCCTCAGCTACAAAACATCGCACATGGGTGTGTCAGTGGGAAATGTGCTTCTTAAAAGACAGGGTCAACCTGACTAGGTTAGGTAACGAAATCCTTTTGGAAAATATAATGGCTTGGCTAGGTAGTGTTAAGGGCAGGGCATGACCTTTCAGTGTAGGAGGGTAGGGGGGGCCAGATAGTCGGTCAACTACGCTGGCCTGTGGCGGTAAGGTCATGATTGGTGAGCAGTAAATTTAAGGTCCTTAGAGGGCAGCGCCATTCTTGAATGGGGTCGCCCAAGGTGAGGGGCAAGTGGTCTCTTCTTGAACTCCAGGGGCAGTACATCTGGTTGGCTGGATGGGTGCAGGAGAGGGGGGAGTCATGCTTTCTTTAGGCTGGTTGGCCACTCCGCACGTGCACAAAGACATCACTAAACAGCGCAGAGTGCAAGGGCCCCCTTTATTGGAGTTAATAGAGCGTTCTGGGGTAACCAGGGGGGAAGTACCCTCACGGTAAACGGGCCCTCTGCGCATGCGCACTCCTACGGGAGGGCGTGGCTAATTGATAAGGATCTGACACCAGTTAGCCTTGCCGTAGGCCCAAATAGAATACGCAGAAAAGTAATTAATGTATGATTATGGTTCAGATGTTAGACTCGGATAGGAAATACCTTGTATTAGAAGTGTGTTAAGTTTAGCCATCTGATATCTGTACATATTAATTGTAATCAAATGTCATGCTATGTTTTCTGCGTAAAAATTTGTAAATACTGTTTAATAAATACGGACAGGGGTTGTACGACCCCCGCCTCCAAAGAAATCTCTCTTATGTCCATTTTTAATAAATGTTGGTTAAATGCAAGGTGGGGGAGGGGGATGTTCGGTAGTCCCTGGCCATAGAGAAAGACGGGGCCGGCATCGGCCCCGCCGCAAGTATGGTGGGGCACCAACCCCCCTTTTCCCCCGCCTGCTCTCCGTGGTGGGGAGCGCCCTGCCGCATCATTATGATGCGGTGGGCGCGCCTCATCATGGATTGGCCATAAGGACTCCGAAGTGACCTGGAAGCGATTGAATCGCTTCCGGGTAACTGGGGAGCAGAGGTCAGGCCAGGTAGAATCGGCTTGGCCAGTAGGGGGTTTAAAAGGCCAGGGAGCGTGGGAGTCGGCCTCTTTTACCCGCGCTCCCAGGTCTGCCCCACCCAGCCTCTAGGAGGCTGTAATCTTTTTCCCCACCCACAATCCCCTAAAGCAGATATTGGTTATTGTATTATGAAGGTTGTTCATATGTTTTTGTTTTCCCAATGAAATTGGATAGCAGATGTGTTGTACAATTATTTTTGTTCCTTAGAACTTTTTCCCATTTACAGGTCATCAATCGTCATATTTATTGCTATTCCTTGGTCAGGCGGTAAGGTCATGGTTGATGAGCAGTAAATTTAAGGTCCTTAGAGGGTGGCGCCATTCTTGAAAGGGGTTCCCCTAAGGGTGAGGGACAAGTGGTCTCTCCTAGAACTCCAGGGGCGGTACATCTGGTTGGCTGGATGGGTGCCGGGGAGGGGGGGAGTCACGCTTTCTTTAGGCTGGTTGGCCACCCCGCACGTGCACAATGATGTCACTAAATGGCACAGACTTCAAGGGCCCTCTTTAATGGAGTTAATAGAGCATACAGGGTAACCGGGGGGGAAGTACCCTCATAGTAAATGGGCCCTCTGCGCATGCGCACTCCTACGGGAGGGCATGGCTAATTGATAAGGATCTGACACCAGTTAGCGACCTTGCAGTAGGCCCAAATAGGATACGCAGAAAAGTAATTAATGTATGATTATGGTTCAGATGTTAGACTCAGATAGGATATACCTTGTACTAGAAGTATGTTAAGGTTAGTCATCTGATATCTGTACATATTAATTGTAATGAAATGTCATGCTACGTTTTCTACGTAAAAATGTGTAAATATTTTTTATTTAAATTTTTATTTTTATTTTAAGTTTTAATAAATACAGCTGGGGGTTGTAGGACCCCCGCCTCCAAAGAAATCTCTCTCATGTCCATCTTTAATAAATGTTGGTTAAACGCAAGGCGGGGGAGGGGATGTTCGGTAGTCCTGGCCATACAGCTGTTAAGTGTTTAAATCAGTCCTAAGGAAATATGTCTGTAAAGTACCATGGACGTCGTTTCACCAAATGTGGTAGTGACACAAAGTACTCTGTGAACTCCAAAGTCATCACACGCTTGACCTGTTGTCCAGTCTTAGCACCTCAACAGACTTCTAGTCATTGTTGAAAGGCTAGCGGAAGGGCAAGGAGTGGAAATGAGAGGAAGCACACAGATGTCTTAAAATTGTTGTTGCTGACTTCAAGAACTATGTCTTAACACCCAGCAGGGTTTGTTTCTTAAACTCTAGCCTCGCAGTTTTCAGATTCATCGACTATAGAGCTGGGTCAGGATAAATGAATGAATGAATGAATGAAGGGAGTCTTTTACTGCGCAACTTAGCCCAAGCGCATCAAGGCGAATAAAGTATTCTGCCCTTGAGCTGGATCAGGAGTAGCTTGAAAACCGTGATCTTGACTGGTGGAATCAATCATATTTGTTGCAGTCCTCCTATCAAAGTCAGAATGTCTTTGGCCTTAGCCTATATGATGTTCTTGACCACACTGCTCCAGAGGGTAAGTGGAAAGACATGAACAAAAAGGCATTCTTGAAGGTAGCGCCTCAAACCTGGAAAACTTTCCAATTTGAAATACAGCTATCCAAGACGTCTCATTACAAGGAAGTGTTCTCTGTAATGTACATATTAGCAAAGTTATGTACCTCAAACGGAAACAGGCTTAGCTTTTCTCAGTCCCACACACTTGAGGTAGGAACTATGTGCCTCAGATTGAAGCTTCTCTGCTCCTAGCAGTCTCTCTCTTTCTGTCTCGCCCTCTCTTTCCCACATACAAATACATGTGCATACGTGCTCGTGCACACACACACACACATACATTGGCATAGCAAAGGGGGCTGTCCACCCCGCTCTTCAATACGGCCGCTGCGGGGCCAGAAAACACAAGGACCGCCCCGGGCAGTCTAAGGTCTATCAATGCAACTGCACACAGATGCTTGCACATACCCCAAAGCAGAGCCCTATGTGCATTACAGGGTGGTAATGTCTGTTCCACACAGTCAACCACATGCCCATGCACACATGCATACACACACATGCACATACATGCAAACACGTTTGTAATGAGAACACAGACTAGAGGCCCCTGCTGTGAGGACTGCACATCAAAAGGCAGAATCAACTACGATTTGTGTGCTTTTCACCAGACAAATAGTTGCAGCACACCAAAACATACTGTACCAATTTCTCTCATTACAAGCAGCATTGTTTTTGATGGCTGTAACCATGCATCCTCAAATCACCCAAACTTGCCTTCTGGAATTGAGAATCATTCGTTACTACCAGCAGTTTTTCTTTGCTGCACAAATGTACTGTAACTGAGGGATCGAAATCCATACGTTCAGAAAGAACTCACATTATAGTACAATGTTTTTAAAAATACATATCATTTACATTTTAATACAACCAAATGTATTTTCTTTCCCCATCAATTGTTTTAATGTTACAAACTATTATTCTTTAATGAGGGCTTATCAAATATTTCATGTATGTCCAATTATTTAATTGGTAATGAAAGTGCAAATTACCTGGAATACTATGGCAAAAATTGAACGCTAGCAATTTCAGTTACATGAACTTCCATGGTTAGGGGTCTATTTTCCTTGAGGTAAGTGCAACCGGGCTATCACATATGGATGGCAAGATCCAATTCACAATCACACACCCAGAGCCTTTGTCGTATAGAATATTGGAGCTACCACATCTTATTCGCTTCTAGTCGATCAAAAAAATGCTGAACGTAATTGGGAGGAATGTTCTTAGGACAAGCATGAATCATCTGTCATGGAAATTGCAAATGAAGATGTTCTGTAAAAGTGCCCTAAAGGATGCCCGACTGTGTGAGTTATCAAACCTTCTTTGGTAAAAATGCCTCAACCTCATTTCAAATGGCTCCAAGCGCTATCCGGTAATGCAAGATGTGCTAATGACACCGATTGCATATGTTCAAAACCTCAGGACACCTAATAGACCACACTACATTCCCTTCTGGCACAGCTGTCTCAACACGGAGAGAAATGTACATGTTATCCAATGGCAGTGCTTTTTCAGTTTTGTTGATTAGGGGAGATTGAAGTAAGGATTCTGCAGTAGCTTGGTACTCACAATATTCACTCTACATAAGCATATTAAATGATTTGGGCGTGTCCATTAGGATCCAAACAACTTTATTGGAAGCCCAAAAAAACAGGGCATAATTCAAGAAATGTATTCATGCAGTGGCTGTTAGACCTGGCACCATTGGTGTGGGTCTCCCCTGAATTTTTTGCTTTTGCCTCCTGTGATTTTGCTGTGTTTTGGACTACGTTTTGCTGGTCTAGATTCTTTGGGCACTTTGCCACTGCTGTTCAGTGCCAAAGTGCAAGTGCTACCTTTGTAAATTGTTGTTATAGATTAGTGATTCCATGATTGGCATATTTGATTTACTAGTCAGACCCTAGTACAGTGCATTGTGGGTGCCCAGGGCCTGTAAATCAAATGTTGCTAGTGAGCTGCAGCACCGATTGGGCCACCCACAGACGTAACCTGTAAAATGTAACTCCGGCCTGCCATTGCAGAGTCTGTGTGCAGTCTGGCACTGCCATATCGACTTGGCAAGTGCACACACTTGCCAGTCCCTAAGCCTTCCCTTTTCTACAAATCGTCACTCCTAAGGTAGGCTCAAGGTACCCCGGTGTCCAGGGTGCAGTGCATGTGAAATTACTGTCTATTTCGTTTTTCACTATTGCAAGGCTACCTGTTCCCATACGACAGAAAGGGGAGTTTGTTTTTAACATCTTATAAACATAAATGGCCCTGGGAACAAGGTGGGAAAAAGTTTAGTATGCCTGAACTTAGAATGTTAAAATGCATCTTTAGTGAGTGTGATTTTTACATTCTGTGTTTGAAAATACTACCTTTAGAAAGTATGTCTTTTCTTGCCTAACCATCCAGTGTGCCTCTTCTAGGTTTATGTATTGCATGTCTGGCTTTTGGATAACAGGGGCTGGTGAGGGGCACTGGCTCCAGAGAGCCTGATAAGTCAGGGCTGGGCTGAAAAGACCTGGACTGCATTTAGAGTAGGGGGGGAGATTTCCTTCAACAATGCTGTCTCCACCTCCTGCCAGGAAGCTGCACCAGTTAGGACAGAACTGGTTTTGGCTGGGTACAGACACTCTCTGCCTTCAGAGAACAAATGATTGTGTGCTATAAAAAGTTGGGCCAGACCCCTGAAGTTTAGATCACTTCTGGGAAATCAAGAGGAACCTTTTTCCATGGAGAAGAGGAGGAATACTGCACCTGTGCTGTTAGCTGTCTGGGGTTGGCCTGCAGTGGCTACTTACTGCCAAGGAAAGGAGAAAGTATTTTGCAGCTTTCTTTGTCCCCCTGCTTGAAGAGAAGATCTCCAGGGGCTTTAATTGAGCTTGCCCCCTGTTCTAGAGGTCTCAGGAACAGCACAGACCTCACCGGGTCTGTGGACACCGTCTCTGATTGTCTCCTCAGAAGAAAATGCTAACCGACTCTGTCATCTAGTCTGTCGCAGGATTCCGTGTCCTGAAAGCACCGCCGAGAGCAATGCCTCACTTCACAATGCAAACCTGGTCTCACCTTCTCCGTTAACGAGCCGCTGCTTGCACCGTGTCCTGTGGGCACCGCACCCAGCAACGCTTCGGTACACACTGCAAGGACGTCACTGACTCAGTCACTGCCCGACCGGAACATCGACTGGCTCCTTCGCTGCACCGTGACCTGCCAGCACCGCAGCTAGCACCGTCTCACCCTTCAACGTAAGCCCTGGTCTCACTGACTCCATCAACAGACCACTGCCTGCACCGCATTGTGAGGACAACGCCTGCCGCAAAGCTCCACTTCACAACGCAACCGCGATGTGTTTGTCAACGATTGAGCTGGCCCGTATCGACGCGGTCAGCTGGAATTGTTAGACTCTGTCGTATTCAGTACTGCGGTAGCCCCAGGAGGAGCTACTGAGTCAGAGGAACTGTGTTTTATTGATTTTCCTGCAAATTCAAGGTTATTTTGCACAAGTATTATTTTTCAGTATTGTTTGTTGGATCTTTATCGTATTTGGTCTTGTTGGTTTAGATAAAGATTAACTATTTTTCTAAACTGGTGTGGCGTCCATTAATCAGGTGTTTGTTAAGCGTGGCTATTCACTCGTAAGGGTCTCAAGGTACTGGGGGTGGGGAGGTCGCAGGTTCCAGTCCATCAAGGAGGGGGTCTGTCGAAGAGCCAGGTATTGAGGTTTCTTGCGAAGATGGGGAGCAATGTTATCTGTCTGAGGTGGAGCGGTAGGTTGTTCTAGGCTCTGGCCAAGCAGAAGGAAAAGGAGTGGCCTACCGATCTGGTCTTTCTGGTGCGAAGGACCACGGCGTAGGAGAGCTGGGCTGTTCGTAGGGTCCTTTGGGGTGCGTGGAATTTGAGTCGGCTGTTCAGGTATGCTGGTCCAGTGTCGTGGAGGGCATTGTGAGCGTGGGTTAGCATCTTGAAGGTGACTCTAGCTTTGATGTAGAGTCAGTGGAGTGTGCGCAGGTGCCTGGAGATGTGGCAGTCTCTTGGCAGGTTGAGGACCAGTCTTGGGGCGGTGTTTTGGATGTTCTGTAGCTTGCGGGCTTGTGTAGTGTTTTCACTGTATTACTGCATGGGTTCACAAATGCTTGACACACTGCCTCTGAGATAAGCCTGTCTGCTCATGCCAAGCTACCAAGGGGGTGAGCAGGGGCTATTTTAGAAGTGTATCTCCCTTACACTGATTAGAAGCAAGGGTCGCTATTTGGACCAAGGTACCTGCATCTGCCAACAAGAGACCCCCATTTCTGACAGTGGCTATACCTCTTTTTTGTTAGGAAGTTATTGATTTATAACTACTGATTGGAGAGGACTGAGCTGACCATTCAAAGACTTCCCAGAATGGTAGTAGTAAATCCAAACAATATCATGTTGAATTTCTCCTAAAGTGTACATACAACAAATTATGAGACTTTCTTGTTTGTAAATTCAAAATCAGCCTTCCAGTGGTCTGCCCTGATTGGTCAGAGTTAAGTGGATTAGCTAGGCTGCGTTGAAGAGGTGATAAAGAGCCCCTAGCGTTACCAGCTCTGTGGGGAGGACAGTGTGCTGGTCCGTAGGAATTCCAGGCCAGGGGATGGAGTCATAAACCATGCTCTTCAAAGGCAGATAGGAGGCCTGGGTTTTAGTTACACTTTTACACTTTTTACCCAGAGTCAGGGCTAGGCTTAAGGAAGGTATGGGCAGATGGTAGTGGCAGAGTCTATGGAAATAAGCCATCCCTGTGGGTGTGTTTAGCCAGGTCTTGACTCTCCGCTGGAAAATCAGCCATTATGGATTTGGAAGATTTGATGCAGTCTGGGACAAAATAATGCCACACTCTACAGGATGTGATCATCGACTTGAGGAGTTACCCTGCTCTCATTGGTCTGGAGTCACCTGCTGCTTGACCTAGAGAATTTTGAATAAGTATCTGAGAGGGGCAGAGCCCTCCAGATCTGCTGCTTGAAACTGAATGTGTGTTACAGCAAACAAATGATGGACGAATGCTGACAATGCAAACATTCTCCCCCAGTCAAAAGATCTGGATTAAATCCATTGTTCTTTTGCCCACTACGCCACCCCAGTTTTGACCCAGCAATATGCAAATCAGTCTTGACCCTGTGCCTCATGGGAACAGTCCAGACTGAACTGCCAGGCCATGTCCTGCCTGGACCGGAAGCAAGCATCCTGGGACCGGTTTCAGGGTATGTCACCCTTCTTCAGCCAGGCTAGCTTGAATACAGTGGCACAGTGAGCAAGGGACCTACGTGTGGGCATACCCATCCCACTTAGGGCAAAAAGTGTTACAGCAAAGAAATAATGGACAGAATGTTGACAATGCAAACATTCCCCCCAGTCAAAAGATCTGGGTTAAATCCATTGTTTTTTTGCCCACTACGCCACCCCAGTTTGGACCCAGCCATATGCAAATCAGTCTTGACCCTGTGACTCATGGGAACAGTCCAGACCGAACTGCCAGGCCAGGTCCTGCCTGGACCGGAAACAAGCATCCTGGGACTGAAGAAGGGTGACATACCCTGAATCCGGTCCCAGGATGCTTGTTTCCGGTCCAGGGAGACCCTGGCCTGGCAGTTCGGTCTGGACTGTTCCCATCAGGCACAGGGTCAAGACTCATTTGCATATGGGACTGAGGTCTTTTGCTGAGGTAACCAAAGAATTATTACATCAGTTATAACAGTTGAGAGGGAATTGCCCATAGTGGTTTCATTAGCTCGGTTAGTGTTTGTAGTTGGTAGAAGAGAAGGAGGCAGTGTGACCACCTCCCTCTTCCATAATTCGTGTTTTAAAAAGTGGGTTTATAGTGCAGTACTCTGGAAAACCATGAAGGCTTTTTATTGCAGCAAAGTAAAATAAAATGTGCAAAAAATGTCACAAACACCTTTTTTGTGGGACATTACACCCCCAGGCGATACTGTTTCAAGCTGTGGAAATGAACTAACAATGCAACTGCACCAAGTCGTTCTGTTTACTCATTCGCGTCGCAGAATTTGAAAGTTGCCACAATACTGTGACATTCACTAGGTGTCCCCGAAGAAACCCACTGAAGAAATAATGGACAGAAATCATTTAACGTTTTACTATTGCATCTGCTGCCAATTGCAGTATCGTTAACTTCCCGTTTTGCATTACTGGGCCTGTCATTACAGGACATTTTCTAAAGGAGATCTAACTATGCTATTCTCCAGCAACTGTTCGTTTCTAATGCATTTTAAAGATTGCTTTTATTTGATGCCGGTGTGAATAAAAATGATACTTTTAACATACGGGACTGCCTTCGGTCTGCAAAATAGCAACAATAAACAACCACTGCAGGTAATATGCACCTAATATTTGCCCATTTCTGAAAATAACAAGTTGATTTGATCTTCTGATTTTTTTTAGAAGTTGTCAACTTTTAGATTTGCATAGCGGGTTTTTATACAGAGTTTAGAAAAGGAAGGAGAACATTGGCAGGAGAAAATACAAAGATAATGTCGCCAGAATAGTTGCATGGATGAGGACGGTGGAGTTTTTCTTTTCACAGTCTGATCTGCTCAGATTCTAGCTGTGGAGCACAGAAGAAGTGATTCCAAAGTAACAGAGTCAGAACGGAAACAGCTCTCCATCGTCTTGCATGCTTGTGGGCCGGGACTATTAATACTACAGATATATAATGATGCTCAGAGTGCAGTGCTCCCCAAAGAATAAAAGAGCAGCAGTTTCCAGACAGAAAAGGACACATTTCATACACAGCAACATGTACCACACAAAGGCGTTAATGCATATCCTTGCCTGAGCTAAACCTTTCTGCACCACAGACTAAGGAGCAGATTTACTAACTGTTTGCACCAGATTTGCTTACTCAAATGAAATGATCCAAACTGGCACAACATTTTTATTTAGAATTTATTTCCCAGTGCAAAACTTGTTTTGCGATATAAAGGTACCTGAAAGTAATTTAAAGCAGAGCATTTCTTTGCGTCAGGGGGATATACAATAGGTGTTACATCGGCATTTCCATGTAACCATCTGTGGTTTTTGTTGCAAGACCCTATATACTAACAATAGTAGACAGGATATTACGCCCAATATAATGTCTGTTTGAGATAGGCTTAAAAAGGAGAGGTGTTTATATTTCTCCAAAGTCATCCGACTTTACATGTATGCTGCACTGTACAGCACACATTCAAAGTGATAAATGTTTTAAAGTTTGTCTAGGCCATAACATCTTGTACCGAAGAGAACCCACTTAGTGGGGTTTGAGTCAAGAGTAAAACCTGATTTCAGGACAGAAAGTAGCTTGACTAGTTGGCAGGAGATATTTGGATAAAAGATAACAACTTTGACATTACATAGGTACTCCAGGATACAGGAGTTTAGAAGTAGTTAGATGCAATTAAATCTTTTCTATTCGGTACCTTATTATGAAAGAAGTTAATTAACACTTGTGCTAAGCCAGGGAGCAGTAAGCAGACTGAATTTTTGTTCTGGGACACAATTTTTTGACACTAATTTAAAATCTTTCTTTAATGTTTACCATTTTGCTATTCCTTCTCCCTTTTTTGCATATTATTTTCTGCCACTGTTTCTTCTTAAAGGGCTCACACAAATCTGCATTGTAACCCGGATCGTCTCCTGCACTCATGGACTTTGTTAGACGTGGCTTTTCCAGCGGGTTTATCCCCAGACCTTTTGCTTTTGTGTCTGGATAAAGAGCTGGGAAAAGAGAAGCAACTAACAAAGTGTGACACACCCGCACCCATGTCCGAGGCATGGCCGCTTTGCCGCTGGTGAAATAGCTGCACGGCAAATGTTGTGCTCAGATCTCCGAAGTCTGAGATCACTGCACCGATCCCGTCGCAGTCCCTGCTCTGTGACTGTAAGAACCAACGCATCATGGGACCTTGGCTGCAGAGATCAACGCAGTGTCACTGCGTCCACTGCTGCATCGAGAACTGATGCATCCCCGAATCCTCATGCATCGTACCGGGGCGCCAAGTCTACAACAATGCTGGGGCCACAGTAAGAAACCAACACATCACCTCCCCGCACAGTAAGAAACTGACGCATCACCTATTCTTCAGTAAGGAACCAACACATCCCCTCCCCTGCATCACAGTAAGGAACTGACGCATCACCTCGCCTAAAGTAAGGAACAGATTCATCATCTCCCCTGAGGCTGTTTTTGTTGATGATTTTGACGCACCCAAGGTACTTGTGTTGAAAGTATCACATCTATAGTTTGCTGTGGACAGAACTGTTTTAACCTTCTAAGAGTCATAGTTTGATTATTGTATGTTGGATTTTTGTCATTTTGGTCTTGTTTTGTTTGTTAAAGATTGCTATTTTTCTAAATTTGTGTGGTATCCATTTGTAGTGTTTTCACTGTATTAATGTATGTGTGCACAAATGCTTTACACACGCCTCTGAGATAAGCCTGCCTGCTTGTGCCAAACCACTAAGGGGGTGAGCATGAGTTATTTTAGAAGTGTATCCCCCTTACCATGACTAGGAAGCAGGGTCCCTACTTGGACAACAGTGCAAACCATTACCAACTAGAGACCCCCATTTCTAACAGACTCATAACCGTTTTAAGATTGGCCAAACTAGAATTAAACCACTATCCTGGTTTACATTAGAAGGGCTATTTCTGAAAACTGTGTCATTAAAGGGCACAAGAAAGTGTGCAAATGGTATTGGTCCCATTTATTTTACCCGTTTAAACTCAGATGGTAATCAAGGTGGAATAACATGCAGACATGTTTTACTACTATTTTTGCGAACGGTATGAACTCTATCACATTAGTTGTGACCACATAACTTCCTCCAGGCAGGACCTGAAGAAACTTGCCTGGAAGTGAATACTATTTCCATTAATATTATGCTGAGTATAACATGATAATCTGGTGCAAAGACCACTTACATTCAGTTTGTCACTTTCTGCCTTACTTGGAAAATACCTTTAAGTGGTGTACATTTTAGCCCATCAGTAGGCCAGGCTATTCTGTTAATACAAACAGAATTTTCATTTGCTTCACCTAAATCTGGCCCAGTCAAGAATCATGACTTTGGTAGAGTTGCTTTTATGATAAAGATCCGCAAGGCTATGGACTACCTCACAATAAATTGGATGGGTGCTTGCAACAATTAAGCAGGGACGTTGTACTCACTTATATGAATTGTTTATGGTATTTGCTGCTTTTATAGTTTTATATAGTATTAAAAATCGAATAAAGCATTTTCAATCAATACTCACTTGTAGAGCGGCATGTCTAGTGAATATTAAATCAAGAGTGTGCCCAGATGAGTTCTTTGTGCCCTGTACTAAATATGATATAGCTAATGCCTAGGCCCTATACTTTTTTGGATAGACTAATGGTTTATAATGTGCTCACTACTTTTTGTACCTCTAAATCATTAGAGTCAGCCATGCTCTACTAAAAACATTGGGCCCGATTCACAGAACTAACTTAAGACAAAATCCTAAACTTACTACCATTTTGGTATTCACAGAAGGCACTTACTCATTTCGGTATTCACAGAAGTTAGGAGTTCTAACTTTAGGACTCCTAAATGCCTTCTGTGAATACCGAAAGTCTTAAAGTTAGGATTTTTCTCAGTTTAGGAGTAGTAAAGTTAGGACTCCTAACTTTAGGACTCCTAAATACCTTCTGTGAATACCGAAAGTCTTAAAATTCGGATTTTTCTCAGTTTAAGAGTAGTAAAGTTAGGACTCCTAACTTTAGGACTCCTAAATGCCTTCTGTGAATACCAAAAGTCTTAAAGTTAGGATTTTTCTCAGTTTAGGAGTAGTAAAGTTAGGACTCCTAACTTTAGGACTCCCAAATGCCTTCTGTGAATACGATAATTGTCTTAAAGTTAGGATTTTTCTCAGTTTAGAAGTCTTAAAGTTAGGAGCCCTAACTTTACTACTCCTAAACTGAGAAAAATCCTAACTTTAAGACTTTCGGTATTCACAGAAGGTATTTTGAGTCCTAAAGTTAGGACTCCTAACTTCTGTGAATACCGAAATGAGTAAGAGCCTTCAGTGAATACCAAAATGAGTAAGTGCCTTCTGTGAATACCAAAATGGTAGTCAGTTTAGGATTTTCTCTTAAGTTAGTTCTGTGAATCGGGACCAATGTGCATCAAAACGCAATTATTAAAAAATAAAAGTTGATACTAGTTAACAGATTTGACTCTTAAAAGAGTTTTCCATGCTTGGTGGATGGCACAATCAGAAATAAATATGGTACATGTAGAAAAGAGGCATAGTTGCTAAGGAGTCTAAAATATGTATAATAGAGACCCTAAACTCCATAGCGGTATATTATTGGGTGCCACGATCCCATCGCGGAATTTCAGTTCACAGCAATACATCCACAATGCAGTAAACTCGACATTTCCACAACACTAGGAGTACATAAGAAGCACTCGTCCACAAGAGAGGGGGACATCTCCCTTGAACAATCACTCCTGCTCTTCAACAGTGGACCCGATTAGGACAGAGTATACTATTTTATCCAACCGCAGATGTTCCCCTGACGAAGGGACCACCCATGTCCCGAAATGCATTGGGCCAATTTTCTACATGTCTGCTAAAATCTGCAAATAATATTCTGCATTTATCTTGTTTACAATAGATGTTGCATATTGTAAATGGTTTTCTGAAAAAACAGGTGGAGCTGTACTCCACCAAAGTATATGTTTATATACGGTTTGCATTATAATTCTATGTATAAATATAATTTCGAATGCTGTGAGGTGATCACAGACAGAAGTAAAAGCAATTGGTTGAAAGTTTATTATAAAGTTTTTTTGATTGAATTGAATATTTGTTAGAATACTTTTGACATCAACTGTCACAGGAACAGTGCTGCCCACCAGCAGGGATCCTTTCCTGTTTTAGCACTATTAATAGAGGTGATGGCCACAAATGATTTTCTCATCACAAGCACTAGCCTGCCCCTAGCTTGATGTCACCAAGGCATTTGAATTTTGACTCATTTAGAATCCGTCAGCCAACTTTCTTTGCTGGCAAAAATATTGATCATGAAGTCATATAGGTGGTGCTGGACAGGGCCCTTTCTACAGGGATGTCTCAGATTTTTCCCTTCTTTTGTGCTCTCCCTTCTAAACATGGTAACATTGGTCCACACCGAAATGGTACATTTCATTTACTTACAATCCTCTAGTAAATGGTACTACATGTATTCCCAGGGCCTGAAAATTAAATGCTACTACTGGGCTGCATCGCTCTTTGTCCCACCCACTAAAGCCCTATAAAAAATGCCTCAGTCCCAGCACTGCAGCCTGTAGTGCAGTTTCAAACTGCAGCATTAACGCGGAAAAAGAAACCTTTTGCAAAGCCTAAACTTTCCTTGCTAATACTTGTAAGTTACCCCTAAGGTTGAACCTTAGGAAAGTGTGCACAGTATTTAAAAAGTTTTTAAGTTTTACATTTCATGACAGTGAAAAACTCCTAAAGTCATGTTTGACTGTAGCAAGGCTATCTCTCCCATAGAATAACACTGGGTTACCTTCTTACACTCAACAAGGGATAACTTCATTATGGGAACAGATAGAGAAAGGCCACCTCCTCTCATATGAATTGTAATTTAAAATCCTCTTCACAGACGGATTTTTAGTTACTATTCTGAAAATGGCACTTTTAGAAGGTTGGAAATGTCCTGCCTTAACCAAATTTGCCTTTCTTCCATTGTTCAGAGTCACATGACTGTGAATGGCTCTCCTGAAGTTTCTAGTGTACTCCTTCCAGATATGGGGACAAAAGGAGGCTGGGTATGGAGCGGGGTGTTCCTCTCCTGAGCAGGGTGTCCCGAGGGGTTGTACTCAGCCTTGTTGAGCTTTAAAGGATAGCCTCAGGGCTATGCCCACACCTTTCCTGACTGCTAAGGGCTGCCTGCCACAGACAAATGCAGCGCACACCTAGGCGTGCCTGCACTTTGTTACCATAGACCATCTGAAGTCAAACTCAGGAAAGGAGGAATTTTAGACAAAGAGGGCATCCCTCACCCACGGTTGGCACAAGGGATAAAAGTAGCACATTCAGAACCTCACATCACAACACACCTGGACTTGTGCAAGATTCAGAAGAAGGACTGCCCTGTGCCTGAAGAAGGAAGACTGGACCTGCCTTCCTTGAACCCAGGCTCCCAAGGTGTAACTACAAGTGTCAGTTGGCTGACCTCATGATTGTGCTACTTGTACACAACAAGCTTCCAGAAGACTCCTTGTTACTATCAAGCTGATTAGCATTACCTGGACAAACCTGATCCCTGTTTCTGGCCTCTGATGGAGTGAGTGCTGATCCCCAAGAGTTGCTTTGGCTGGCAGAGTGTACTCGTCCTGCGTCAAACCTGAAAAATCTGCACACCAATGAAAATTCGGAGGTTTGGGGCTCTTCACAACCGTGAGCGGTCTCCTTTCATAGATCCCTGTCCTTAAACTTCAGATTACTCCAGCATGATCAGAAGAAATCAGAGGCTGTACAAAAGGGACATCAGAGAAGATTTCGGAGCCAATTGGTGTTGGTTAGGGCATCATTCTACCCATATTTGCATGAAGATCTAAGCCATGCATGAAAACCATGTAGTTAAGATCTACTTTCAAGCTTTGGATACATGAATTCATCAGAGTAGAACCCTAGATTCCCAGTCATGTCTCTAACCTTGATCCCCTTCAAGGCTCTCTGAGTTTGCCATTACCAAGCACAGAGTCGTATTGGGCATGTAGCAGGGAGGTAGTTTTTCTGGGGATTTTTGACCTCAGACATGACTTTAACCCTTATTCTAGCAACCATCGAAAGTCAGTGTAGTGATTTCAAGGCAGGTATATGTGGTTAAGTCTCCAATCACATATTGGTATCGTAGTTAAAATGTGTTTGCAGCCTACTGATGATGTACAGCTAGCCCACTGTAGACGAAACTGCACTAGTCTAATCAACAAATCTTGAAATGCAATGTCAGCAAATAGCAAATTGTGTATGTTTGTGGAATCTCTCCTCATGGAGTAGCAGCAAATGTGCACTCTGGAGGCTTGCCAGTGGATCATTATGGCCCGTTCAAGCATAGTCACTAATGCACATTGTTTATCCATCGACATTGATTCCCCAAAATGCCTGGGGTAATGACCCACCCATATGTAGTGATGATAGAGAAGATAAACAGCAAGGAATGGCAAAAAAGGAAATAAACATTGCACCTGAAGTCCTATTTACCTTATTTTCCGTTTCGTATAATCCCTAAAACCCTAGCTAGTCAGAGACCACAAGGAGAACAACAAGCCAAGGCAGGTGTAGTCACTTCTACCCTCTGCTATTCGTTATTCACATCTATATGTTATCTCATTCTTTAGTCAAATGTGGTTACATCACTGTGGTAGGAATTGATCTGTGTAGATATATTCAAACAGTCTTTACAATGTCTACACAAGATTCCCTATGGGCAAACATATGGCCACAAGTTGCATATTTTTAATGTTCATTTTGAAATGGTTCTTACTTATATGCTGTGCCTTTTTCTGAAATGCAACAGCGAGCAAAAAATGCCTGCAGATCATGGCAGGATTCCATCTATCAGTATCAGTATCTGCCATCACAACTAGCTCCTGCCCCACCCCTCATCTTGCAGACAAGCTCACCATCTCTAGTGGCTGTTGGCACAGCCAGGACACCATCAGACTAAGAAGAGTAAAAAAAGAAAAAACAAGAGAACACACTTTCTCCATCTATGCACCCAGGATCTGGAACAACATCCCCATATCCATCAGGACCACCTCAACGCTGCTCCAATTTAGGAAAGAGTTGAAGACTCACCTCTAAAGAGAACACTAGAACACTCCACTGCCTTTTCGCTAAATTGCAGCTGTAGAAATTATACATACATATATACCTGCTAATAAATATTCAGAACCGAACCGGGGAATCACATCAAATTAAGTATTTACAGCCTTTGGCTTTCCAAACCTGCCCCTATCACCCTAAGAATCATTAGTCGTGAATACAATACCTTGGAGAGGTGATGCAGAAGGAATGCACAAACGCGTTGCCTTGGTACAAGCGAATGTAAACTGAATAAAGACATTTAAGTATGGAAAAATCAGCCAGGAAACCACTGAAATAGATTTTGAAAGGTAAGATACAACATGTGTTTTTAAGAACTAACTCATATAAAAGATTGTACAAGATTGTACAAGTGATGCATTCAATTGGAATTTTCATAGGTAAGTGCAATATATGTTTTAAAGAAATGACCCTCATTAATAGTATTAATTTGTGAAGTGCCACGAGGCACTTTCATAGGCAATTGAAGCTTACAGGTCACGTTACATTTAATCTTCCTGCAGTGACGAACGCCTATAATATCCTCTTGAAATGATCAATTGCTGTTTCACGCCTCCTTTCTCAGAATCCTCGCATGAAAACGATCCAGCATCCGGCTTAAGTACGTGTCAAATATGCGTGACACAGATTCAGATCTATTGAGGAAATGCTTGCTATTTGGTCCTATGATGATACAACCCTCAGCCTCTCCCCCGCAGCCCATTAGTTCAACAGTACATTCTTTATAGATTAAATCTGCAATGTGTGATTAACCTGCACGTGCATTGCTGAAAATATGGATTGAGTAGAAGTTCATCGAGCTGAAACGCGCAAATTATTCCGGTGCACTAATGAAAATGATGGTAATTATACAGATGATATTGATTTACGGCACTTTATGACATCTGAGCTAGAAATGGAGTAGGCACATTAATGGATACGAAGCTTACGAGGCGGTCCTAATTAATCAAAACATGACTCTTCATTTTCATTTTAGGCCACTTCTGCATAACACCTAGAGAGAGCGGGTATGTAGGACCACTAAAGGGCCAAGGCGATTTTAGCCATGGATAAGAGATTCATGTTTTTTTAAAGCAATAATAGGGGCAGGAAGATGTAATTAAAAAAATAATAAGAATTTATCACTATAGAATTTTCAGAAAAATTACAGCATTAATGCACCAAGAAGGAATCAAAAATAAAAAACTAGCCAATGGCTAATTTGCACTGGAAAATTATCTGGAACATTACAATTTATCTCCTCTGGAGATGTTCAGTGGGACGAGGATCTGGAACAAAGCTAGTTTGGTTTGATTTCTAGCTGTTTAGTTGCAAAGATTGCTTGGAGAACAAAGCTATCCTTGTCTTTGTTATTTTTGAGCAGGAAAATGTGATTATTTGAAGGCAGTATGGAAGCCTTGGATAGGTCGTTGCTGCTTGATACTTTAGCAGAAAGTGTATACATTCTTTCAAGGTGAATTGTGAGCCCAGTGAGGATGTGATGTCCTTCTCACTCTTCTGAGTCTGCTATTGGTCAGCCCAAATAGAGACATATTTTAATTGCTTCTGGTGCTGGATTACTCCCAAAATGGCAATGCCCAGAACTGGAGATGTTCAAATGAAAATGATGGTTGGCAACAAAGGACGCCCTCTAGCTCCCTGACTTCAAGGCTGCAGACAGGTACACTGAAGCTGATTTACCAACTCAAAACTAGCACTGGTGCAGTTAAATCATACCCAATGTATCGAAAACTGGTGTTTAAATAAGAAACAGTGGATTTTTGCAGTACTAAATAGAAATGTTGCAATCTGATTTATAGATCTCAAAACAGAAAATGAGAACTTTGTAATACATTAACAGTGCACCATTTTATGAAGAATAACTATTAAATGCAATTCTGGGGGTTGTACGTAGAATATAAAGAGCGTCTCGTTGCGGCAGAGGCGGAGGGGGACGGAGGTGCAGGGGGCGACATGGCAGGCCCACACGGTAATGCTGTCCCGGACACTGTGGCGGCCTGGGTGCCGACGTCAGGTTAGGGTTACCGAAAGGCACATAGTCAATTAGCGCATAGTTGAGACATAGAATAATGCCTAGGATATACCGGTAATGTAGCTACATGTAGGGCATCATTAGTTGTTAGGTTGTACAATTGTTCGAAAAAGTGACAGTAATTTCTCCTCTTTCACCTTTCTCTTTTATTGCATGATGATTTGCATTACAGGCCTGAATATACAACATGGCTTGGGATATTACGCCGCCCGACCTCCGGGATGAGGGCTGAATGGCTCTGGAAGATCTATGTACAATGCTCTTGCCTCAGCGAGGCGTTACACTATTTCCAGTATGCACTACCACTGTCACAGTTGAAAAAAAAAAAAAAAACGATTACATGCAGTGTCTATAGTCATAAACACTGGCATTGGCAATTGCTCACGCTTACCTCTAAGTAAAATTAGACTGACTGGCATTGGAAATTTAATATTTGTTTGTTTTTTGCAATGCTCTTAAGGCTTCCATTTTTGCAATACATCAATAGCACAGCGTGTAGTTTCTAGTTATGAGATATTGTACTAACAACAAATACATTCCAGAAGAGGACATACAAAAAAATCAAATTTCCAAATATATGATTTGATTGACCTTTAAATTACTGCTATCCACACTTACCATGGTTCAAATTTAAGTGTAAAACAAAATAGGATAACTGTGATGAGCAAATGTCAGTTAGCATATGTAGTATTATTATTTCAAGTTTTGCTAATTTAAGCAACATGCTGCTTTTCATCCACTCAGTGAATGTACATTCCGGTTAGTCAGCCGCGGCCCGTGCTGGTAAGAGTGGTAGGGTGCTGGGGCCGGCTTGGGAGGGGGCGGGGGGTATTTTGACGGATTATGATGAGGGAAAATTAAATAAATAATTCATTTTCTCTCATCATCGTCCGTCAAAATCCCCTCCCAGCCAACCCAACCGCTCTTACCTGCATGGGCTGAGGGTGCAGTTAATATGTTAACCTCTAGAGGATAAAAGGGCTAACCTCTTGCTGGCTATATCACTGATTTTAGTCAGCTAAGAATTGGGACAGATTACAGTGAGGAATGCAAAAGATTGTAATATGTGTTATCAGATGCTGTAAATTGATTGGATATTTTAAAGCACTTTGATTTGTAAGTAAAGGAGCTGCAACAACATAATTGTGAACGTTCAACGCAGAAAATAATCTGAATGGTAGCAGCAATCTCGAATCTACAGATTGTGAAACCTGAGCCTCAAAAGCAGTGTGCCACTCCACAGATGAATGTAGAACCTATCACTCGTGAACCAAAAATCTCCTGTAGGTGGGTCAAATACAGAAAGGGTGCAAAGCAACCATTAAGAGCAAGGAAAATTAGACTGATATGAAAATGATCTAGTTCTAGGAAAGCATTGGCTAAGCGGGGTGTTGTATACTAAACAGAAAAAAATGGCAAAACCAGTGGAGAAGATGGTCTCCCTACATAATTTTGTAACTTTTTTTTCATTAAAAAGAGTATTCCCTCTTAAAACATTGTTTAATCATACCCTAGAAGGCAAACCGGGGTTTGCATATTTTAAAACTGAGAACAAGTTAGTGTTTTACAACCAGGAAAGAAGTCAAGAGAAAGATCATGTTATTTCCCAATTACATTTTTATATAATAATTAGAAAATGCTAGCAAAATTACTCACTAAGAGAATCTCCACTTTTCTTCACACATTAATGCCCTCATTATATTATAAAGCTATTGATATGCTACAATGACACAAAACCTCAGCCACAGTTATACTGCTAGATGCAGAAGAAGTTTTTGACCTTGTGGCGTGGAGATGTTTATTTACAACATTAACAAAGACGGGGTAGTGTTCCCCCTTTCAAAGTTAATAAAAGAACTGCATATCCGTGTTGCCACTTAAATTATCATAAACTCAAAAGGACTAAATTAGTTCTTATAACCAGAGGAACACACCAGTGGTGCCCACTTTATCTAATCTTTTTTGATGCTATTTTTAGGCCTATTCCAATAGCCCAACAATTATCTTGAAATGAATACACTGCTTTGGAAGAGATCGCAAAATTGAAATTATGTGCAGACAACATGCTTTTATTCTTAAAACGAGATCAGGGAAATATCTGTCCGGCCGTACTGTGAAATTGCTATTTATTTTTAGTAAAGTGGGTTCTCGAATCAACACCAGTAGAACAGAGACTCTGTTTATGTATTTGCCAATTGAGGCTCTTCCAGAGGTATTGCAATAAGGCTACTACAAGAAGCCTAATAGTTATCTAGGGAGATAGATTACTGAAACATCAATAGAGTTAACAACTCTATCAGAATAATGGTGTCATGGAAGCTTATCCCTCTCTTCCTTATTCGAAAAATAACTTTTGTAAAAAGGATGATTTTATCATTAGTTCTATTTGTATTTTCTGCTATGCCATGCTATCTTTGGGTAAGATATTTCAATATGATCAATAGTGCTGTTAATATGTTTTTATGGTGTAATGAAAAAGACACAATTAGTTTTATCTAAGCTCGAACATATCATGGCAGTAGGCGGATCGGCTTTAAAATTTGTTGGAGGTTACTATGAGGCTGCAAATGTTCAAAAGGGTATAAGATTTTATCTCCCATCTCACCAAAAAAATTTTCACAACTCATTGTTTATAGGAATATGGACAGACTTAAATATTGATCCTCCATGTTTTATTAAACAGATTCAGAGTCCAAAACGAGTTCATTACAATGTACTGGGAAAAATAAAAAAGAGATGTAAAGCTTTGTTTAAGTCCACAACGATACCCAAAATCGACACAGAAGTAACCCAAGAGTGTACAGAATTCAAACCCTTAATGGAGGAAGGCATTCAAAAACTGCAGGAGGCTACAAATATGGAAACTTTTAAACATTTGTTTTACCTAATGAAATAGCTCCCATGGGCTACATAAAGAATAAGCTAGAAGAAAAAAAGCTATTTTTTTCCTATCTACAATGAGCTAACTATCTAAAAGTCCTTGGAATAAATGAAACTTTGGAATCTCCTGAATTGTCTTTGAATTCTTTTTGAGAGAGTAATGTACACACAGATGAATGCAATTTGTCTCTTAATGCCTGCTATATCTCACCCCTGAAAAATTACATAAATTCAGAAAGATGAACTCTAGCATATTTCCAAGATATAGCAATGCTAATATTGAGAGTTAGACTCATAAGATTTGGGCACACTCATAGAAAGATTTTCTTTTATTGTCGTTGATATTTATTGAGATGTTAGTAGCTTGATGTTTAATGTCTCAAAAATGGAAGGAAACTGCCCAGTTTGTTTATCAGCATCTAAATGCTTCGAACACAGTTGTTGCATGTTATTAAATGGAAATAGTTTGACAAAAATGTAACTTATTTACTTGAAGATAGATTTTTTTATCAGAAATCTAAAGGTGACAAAAAGGTTTACTATTAATATATTACTAGAATGTAGCTATAGCCTCATTCTAGGCACTAGCGTAAAATAGGAATCTTGTAATGTTGTGATAATAGTTATATCTATCTCTGTCTGTCTCTCTTTCTGTCTGTCTTGCAGTCTGCTGCAAGACATCATAAGTGAGAGTGCGCTGATGGGTCAGGAGACCTGTAAAAACATACTCGCTAGATGAAACACTACAACAAAGGACGCACTTCACATTGACATCCTTACCAGTGCTTGTTTATTGAGGCATTTTGACCCAACATCTTTCTACTCGACTAGCTAATCGAGTTGCTAGTAAAGTAAAAAAACTTTGGTTCGGCATGTCTCAATAAACAAGCTCCTGAAACACTGCCTGTGTGGGTTCACTATTTGTTGTGGAGCTATAACTGGCAGAAATACAGACCTATAACTATAACTTTTTTTAAAAAATAAACTAAAGGCTTAAATGACATCAGCATTTTATGATAATCTCATTTGACTCTTTACATTTTAATCTCAAAATGACAACTGAAATTTACCAGTTATGGTTAACTGACATCCCCTCAAATCCTGCCCTCATCATGCACAGTCTTGGAATGTCATTGTAGATGTTGCACTGATGTTATCATCAATGATGTCATTGAACATGTCATGTGTGATGTAATATGTGAGGTAGTAGGCAGTGCATGGCAAGGGTGTGTGAGTTTAAGATTTTGTAACTGACATTTTCACCTATGACATAACTCTGCTTTTTTTTTCAGTGAATCTATAGGGTTTTTTAATGTTACGTAATATTTTATTACCATACCTAATTAGGCCTCTCTCTTTCCGTCTTCCTCACCAGAGCCTCCCTCTTTCATGCTTATTTTTTCTCTCATTACTTGCTCTCTACCTCCATTTTTCTCTCTCATTCACTTCATATTTATAGCTGCTTTCTCTCTCCCTTCTGTCAGAACAACGCAATGTAGAGTGAGATTTGTCAGGAGTTTGCTGCCAGACCATGTAATAGGACAGAATATGATCTGGCAAATGACAGAAGAACAGAAGGACAGGGGAGAACTGTGTACCTGGACAAACAAAATAAAAAGAAGCTCTTTCTCTGAGTACACTACGCAAAGCAATGCCACCCTTTCCACTCTTTTAATCCTAAACAGGTAAAAAAAAGTATCATAGAGCAAGCACCATGTATCTCTATTAGACACTTTAAGGGGTCAGGCAAACATCTAAGGGACAGTTTGTCAGAGTAAAATAATCCATCTCTTGATACATATCAACACGTGATTCATGCCTTTAGGAAAACAGCCAATGAGTGATTTTCGAAAGAGGTAAGAAATTTGAAAAACAAATTAAAAACTGTAAAAATCATAGGTAGTAGTCTAGCAGGTCCTAAAATAGAATATATTCTCACAAGCATCCTGTACACTATGGCCTACATTGCCTGGCTGTGAGGGTGCATATTTCTTAGGAAATAGATGGTGGTCATTTTTATGAAAAGTTTCTCTGAACAGCATCTAGTGAAAACAGACCCAGACTGAGACAAGAAAGACTTAAATCCTTTCAGAATGAATACTGGCTCATGTATAGCTGAACACACAAACACAGGCCTCACCATTTTGCCCTTCCAGTAACTACTGGTCTGACCAAGACATCCAGGAGATGCCTTTCCTGTAGGTGTGTTGTGACATCTGAGAGATACTTGGGTCACCTTATGGCTGCATCGTATTCCCAGAGCAGATAGCTTTGCTGATACCCTTGACAAGCTTCAACAGGTAATCATTGAAGCGTCTTGTGAGTCGAGTTAGCGATGACAGGACCCTTTTGGTTCCTGATGGACTGCGTAGAACTATGATGGAAGTGTTCGGGTGTAGTAAACAGAGTTAATGTTTAGAGAGTTCACAGTTACATGCTGAGGAATAAAGACGTGTAATTTTAAGCTGTGTGTGGCGTATTCATTTACGAGTACCCAGGCTGTGAAGGACACTACAACTGGCAATCAATCAATCAATCAACCATGATTGTTGAAGCGCAATTACTCACCTGTGAGGGTCTCAAAGAGCTGAGAGGGGCGGCTCAGTGGAGTGTAGGGGTCGTTCAAAGAGCCGGGTCGAGGTCCTTAGTGGACTGAGGGGGGTCAGGCAAAGAGCCAGGTCTTGAGGTCCCTCATGAACTGGGACAGCATGGGTACTTGTTCGAGGTGGAGGTCATTCCAGACCTTGGCTGCAAGGCATAAGAAGGGCTTTCCTCCTGTTCTGGTCCTTTGGACGCGAGGGACGGTGGCCAGTGAGAGGTCAGCTGATTGGAGGTGTCTTTTGGGTGCGTGGAAGGAGAGGTGACTGTTCAGGTATGTTGGTCAGTGTTGTGCAGGTCCTTGGATGCAGGGGTGAGGAGTTTGAAGCTTATTCTTTTTACGACTGGGAGGCAGTGGAAATCGCTGAGGTGTTGGGGGATGTGGCTGTGGCGGGGATGTTGAGGATCAGTCTGGCTGCAGCGTTCTGGACATTCTGGAGTTTGCAAAGGAGATTCTTATTGGTTCCGGCACAGAGCCATAATCCAGTCTGCTACTGATGAGCATGTGCGTGAGGGATTTTCTGGATTCTGGACAATGAGATAGGGAATAAGCAACCCAAAGATCGACAGTGCTCTCCCTGAGAGTTTGCCTTGGTCCAGCAAACTGCTTGTGCATCCTGCAATGCCACAGTTGAAGTGAAGATCGATGTTTGGCATATGTGGAGTCACAGCACCACTCCAGGTAATGTAAAGGACTTGAAGATAGCAAAAGCCTCACTGAGAAGGTCACTGATTGTTGGCAAGACACCTGCTGTCAAGGCCGCGAAAGAGGTACTGCACCTTAATGCAACACAGAGCCATAAGAAGTACAGAACGTTAACACTAAAGGAGGAAACAACCAGGTACAGATAAGTTCCAGAATCAATGACAGACGAGGGCAAGAAAGAACCAGCAGCAAAAATAGCCACATACAGGTAAGCGCTAAAAGCCAGTTTTTCACCCTTCTACCATGCAGGAGGGTGAAGCATCAGTACAAGAAACAAAACCAATAGCTACTGTAAAGGAGGAAACAGGTACAGTCCGTCCAGTGACTGGGCCAGGCGACCACAGTTCAAGTGCTGAGCTTGTACTTGTGGACGGTATGGAGTCAAATGCATATCAGCGCTGTCTGAATGCAAATACTGTCCACAACAGCAGCAAGGGGTGCTGGTACACAGCCACAGCCTTCCTGAAACTACCACCTCCATTTAATAGTACTAAAAAGCAGAATATTGGTGAACGATGCACTGTCTGTATGGATGTATGTCATGACAACGCGGGCTTTACCCCGCGCTGCCATTACAACGCATCCATTACAACGCAAGTCGGTACAATGACTTGCGCTGTAGGCGCTGGATTGTGGAATAGTTTAATTTTCTATTCCAACTCCAAGCCCACGTAACAGTAGGGAAGGTGTTGGAATAGAAAATAAAACTATTCCTTTACCAAGAGCGCACTCCAGCGCAAGTCGTTGCAACGACTTGCGTTGTGATGGCAGCGTCGTAATGGCAGCGCGGGGTAAATCCTGCGTTGTCAAGGCTGTCTCCCATCTGTATAGAACTGTTTGATGATATCATTGATGCACTGGATGAAACAGACAACAAAAAGATTGTCAAATACTATAAAAGTCTTGCTGGTGAAGGAGTAAAAGAGGTAATACAGAAACTGATGCGAACTGATGAAGTCACATACAGTTAAATCAAAGATGAGTTATAACTCAATCCAATGGCTGAATGTTGATTACAAAAGATATATTTTCCGTCAAGAATGATAGAAACCTGGTGAAACAATTGGCAATTTTTTTGGAGAGACTTGATATGCTCATCAAATATTAATTTCCATGAGTCTAAAGATAAAGAAGCTTTAGATCTCCGAGTTATCGACGGATGTCTGTCAGATTCATTCAAACGACGAATGCTGAGAGATACCCTAGTCTGGAGCGAGTTCTTATGGCCAACAGGCTTGAGGAATGTGCTGATCGACAAGCTGCTGACATGGAGGCCGGATGAACCCAAAATGAGTCAGTCATGCACATGAAAATTAAGTAGAGACACAAAGCTAAGATACACAAAGATATGTTCTGAAAAAAAAAGAAATTGTGATTCAGGTGTGGATTTTCATTTCCACACGAAGGTAAATGTCTCATAAGTATGAAAAGGCTGTGGAAAGGAGATCCATTTTGCAAAGGTTAAGAAGGTAAAGCAAAAAGCTAAGTGCATCAAGCCGAGAAAGAAAATGGATGCTCGAGCATTCTAGAGGCGACCTTCTACCCACGCCCACAAGGCCAAGCAGAAACATCAGCTGAGGAAAATCGACCCTAAAAAAGTAAATCATTGTCAACATTCCCATCCAATAGTTTGTCGGTTGCATTGTCAAGTTTATGACAGGTCGGTAGGCGAACTATGTAGCTGAGTGGATTAGTGCATCTGCAGCAGAAATGAGTATGCAACTTTATATTACAGACCCACCTTCTGGGTGATTAGCTTAGATTTCAATTTTTCATACTTCAATAAATTTGATATCATTGAACTAGGTAAGAGTAACACTATTTTTTGATGCTTCACAATGCTTGAAGACTCAAAAGAATTTGACATGTCAAAAAGACAATATCATTCCACTTTCTGGTTTACTCCCATGTTATAGAAGGAAGAAAGAGTCTGTAAGAATCTTGAAAGGAAGTGGAGAAACTCGTATGATTAGGAAGATAAGAAGGTGTACAAAGTGTTACTAAAAGTCTACCACCAAAATTGAGGCTTTGGCTGTCCTGATGAAAAAATAGAAGAATAAAGCTGAGGATATCTTTAAGTTTGCCCAAGTGTTTCTGTCGCCAGTGGCCAACCAAGAGAAATCAAGAGAAATTTGCCATCTCCCAGATTATGTGATTATGTGATTGACTCTCTGACTAGTTTCATAAAAAGTTGCCTGATATTTACATTTCCTTTGAGAAATGGAGGAAAGTAGACTGCTCAGGCTCTGGCACAAGTAGCCAGAGTTTGGTGAAGGATTAGGATTTTTCCAAATTTTAAAACATTTCCATAATGGAGTCTGAAATAGCAATTGAGACAGCTACATCTGGATCCACTTGTCCTTCTCATGTACTAATACAGGCCTTCACTGTGAATCCTGTAATTAATTATCTGTTTAATTAGTCACTTGATACCATAACTTCCCTTTTGATTGGAAAAAATCTCAGGTCTTACCACTTCTAAAGAAACCTTATGCTGATGTTGCTTTGCTGAGCAATTTTAGACCAATTTCTCTGCTTCCAGCTTTAAATAAATTGCTAGTAAAACTGATTAAAAAAACGGTCTGAGAATTTATCAAGATCAGTGATAGTTTGGATCCCACTCATTTGGTTTTCCATTCTGGAAACATTACTGAGACAGCCCTTCTTAAGGTTTCAGAATTTGGTCGAGTCAACTTGGATTGTGGTAAGAAAGTTGTTGTGGTTCTTTTTGACCAATCGGCAGCATCGTTTGGAGTCAGCTAGCATAGTTGGGAAAGCCAAGAAATGGCTAAACTCTGACTAACAGAGTTCAGTCTGTTTTTATCCCCCTTTCTGCTTCAGATACCAAGAACTAGAACATGGGGGTTCCTCTAGGTTCAGCCTTGAGCCTAACTCTATTTAACATATACTTAACACCACTGGCTAAAGCTGTTGAGCACTGGGGCTTTAACCTAGAGTCATATGCAGATGACATTCAGTTTTTGCTCTCTTTTGAGAAATTTGATACAACTGTAACGGAGAATGTTCAGGTCGGCCTCTCTGAGTAGACAAACTGGATGCAAAAACAATCTGCTTGAAACATAATTCAAATAATCTGAGCTTCTATTTGGGAAAGTATGACAGTTATGACCTTTTACATTGGAGTCTGACCACCTTTAATGTACCACATTTTCCGGCCAAGGAGGTATATAATATATAATATAAGTGTAAGTTATATTCAGAACTTTCTTTTAAAGTCCAAATCAGTGTGTGACAGGGACCTCCTTCGACATTTTGAAAACTTTGAGAAAGATCCTAAAGTTACCAACTCAACACACTAGAAGCTGATAGTGTTGGCCATGGTCAACTCTAAATTTGACTATGAGAACTCTCTCTATTTGGGTGCTCCTGATTACCTAATTAGGAAGTTACAAGTGGTTCAAAATGCGGTGGCCAGAGCCATAATCAAGGTTCCTAAGATGCAATCAATTTGGGACGGTCTAAAATAACTTAATTATCTGTCTGTTAAAGAGTGAATCAAATTTAAAGCTTTGGTAATCCTATTCAGTGTAATCCCAAAAAATGTCTTGCGTACTTTAGGAACAGGTTTTCCATTGACCATCCTTCATGAGTTCTTCGCTCAGCCAATCAATGCTTTCTTCATGATTCAAGAAATCCAGGCTTGGAGGTCGTTCCTTATAAACATTGGCCACCAATCTATGGAACGGGTTGCCAGTTGAATTTACGGTGCTTGATTGATTCTGAAATGCTTTTCAGGAAAAAGGTAAAGGCATTCCTATTAGAAGACAAAGTAGTTCCCGTAACTACTTTCCCTGTGGGCTAGCGCCAGCACGTTACCTTGTTGAGCTCTACAAATCGATCAATCAATCAATCAAATGTGATTTATTACACTGGCATAACTGTATTTACCTATTATTATATAGTCAAGTTTTAGGTGATACCATTTTGATTAATTGATTATTAATTTGATTTGACACTTTGACTTGAAGACCAAAACAACAAGCACCATATAAACCCAAATATTATGATTAATTTTTACACCACATGTATGTTGTTGTTTTTTTACTTATTATTATTAGGTTAGATGTGGTAGATTTTAGGTACACACTGGACAGTACATGCGCTGTCCCGAAGAGATGTGTTGTGTTCAATTTGTGGGCTTCAAACCGCCCATAGGCTTACCATTTGCTTGCTCCACTGTCGCTCTCATATCCTTTGTACTCATTTGTTCATGGCATGCATGCGTAAGGCCTCTTCTTGTGTTTAGCCCTCTCCCAGAGCATGACCAAGTACTGTGTCCATCCACTGCTTTCGTTTTAAGGGTTAATTATTTCTTTGTCCACACAAGCGCTCGTGATTTTACAAGCTCCGTATTCAAGTCCCACCCGAGCTTCATTTTGAAATATGTATTTATTGTTAAAGCTGTGTGTCACTGTGCTGTTTATCATCACTCATCTACTTAGAAGAATAACTCAGCAGTGTCTGTCAAGGGGCCAATATTTGTGGGAGTCTTTATTAGATCGCTGTCTCTTTTTATCTCTCCCCCATCTCGTTGTCTCTTCCCAGTTCCGTCACTAGCTGTCCACCGCACCACCTGTCATAGCACGTGCATGAGCACCAGTTGCATTACAGATGGGCAAACTCAATTTTAAGCAAAGAGAGATTGAGGGATTTGCCCAGAATCACAAGATGTTGAGCGTCCCGCCGAATCTCAAACCTGGTTCCACAGCTTTAAAGTTAGCCACTTTAGCAGTTACACCACATACTCTTCCAACAGAATATAAACATGAAAACAGCACAGTTCTCCATTTTCTAGGTATTGCGGATGGAGGTTGCTTTCATTCCTCTCCCTTCACGTCCTTCCCCATCTTTTACTGCTCTTATTTGCCTGCTAAACAGAAGATAAATCTGACCTGAGCCAAGCTCCACCTGCCTTGCCTCTCCCACTTTCAGAGACAGCAGAGACAAGACGTTGGTGCCTGTGCTCGTGTGTTAGGGAAATAACTGATGTGGCTGCCACATGCTTAGGATTTGTACATGACTTTCAGCCATGCTGAACAGCAGTCGTGATGCTATTCAGCTTGACTAAAAGACATTGACACTGACAATGCCAATAGCTCTCTGATTTGCTGAGACCTATTGATTTTGCCAATGCTTGTTATTGCTGGAATTAGGATCATGTCTGCTCTTATATTTCTCTCAAAGCCCCCAAGATACCCCTGCTCATCACCACAAAACGTGTGTTTTTCAAACCTCTACCAAGTGCCAGTTTCACTTTTGCTCCTTCTCTTTTCTAACTCATCACATTTGAACTCCACACATATTCACCCAGAACCATGAGTAAATGAGTTATGCTTGAAGATGCATGAGCATTCAAAGTAAACAGTTTTCACCACCCAAACCCTCTATTGTTGTGCTTTTAATTGCTTTTTTGCATTTGTGTCTAGTCATTTGTGGTTTTGCAATAATTATACACCATTATGTACTTTATCGTTGATTGATACTTGCAGATGCCTAGGATAAGGCTAACACCGCACACAGTTAAAATATCCGTAAGACATTTTTGGCCTATCAGATGCTAGGCTCTTCACTGAAATTTAGAAAGAACAGCAAATTGTATTTATTACAGTTTAACAGAAAGGTTTACAAAATGAGTATTTCAACATTTAACCTGAGATTGCCAAGCAACCTTGCATGAATGCATTACCTAATGGAATAGTTTGACGAGTCATCTGTCTTCACCGATGAGAGTAAACCAATGGTTCACCGACGCTCGGAGAAAGATTCAGCTCTGCCAGTCACAGAGCAACGCTTCTTTTATCTTGTCAGCGATATCTGAAGCACTCAGTCTGACCGAGGCAGAAGATACCATTCCGCTGAGAACTGGAGGTGGATCTGGGGCTCTGTGGCAATTCATCACTCAATATGACTGAGGCAGAAGATGCTGTGATGTCGGCAACCACGTGTAATGAGGAGCACCAACACCGTATCGGGGTTTTCATGCTGGTGAACTGGGCCATAGGCCTTATGCAGAAATAATGCTGAGATTGTGAGCTGGTGTAAGTCCGATATTGGCAGAGATGGTCTTCCTGACCCTGCCTGCTTGTGCTTTATTAGACGTAGCCCCCCGCAACCATGGGACCACATCAAACATATCTATGTAGTCGGTAGCTTTCAAAAATCTCCCATACACACATATGAGTGTCCATGAGTTACAAGTACCAGCTGCGACACTGATACTAAACAGTATGAACAACAAAGTGGCCCTCCCCTTGTCACAGACAGTGCACTTCACACCAAAACACTGCCACTGTCCAATAACTTTGCAAGAGTGAGCCAAAACCCCCCTTTTACTTCAAGGAGTTCTGAATAATAAACTACATGGTCTCCCAAACGGGTCAAAGTAGGGGTAGTACCTTACTATCCATATCTGGTGTGGGATCTCCGATTCACCGACCTGTATGACTGCTCGAGTTCATCACCTCTTACTGGGACTGAAGTTGGGGTGGTATCTGTACGGCCCGAGTTCATCACCTCTTACTGGGACTGCAGACAGGGAGGTAGCTGTACGTCCTTTGCTCACTAGTTTGAGAATGTGAGTTGATGAACCCATGCTTGCTGGTGCATCTTCCAGGTCACCACTGTTCCTTTCCCTCTTCTGCTTCATCACAAGGGAAGACCACTGAATGAAATCGCTTAAAATGTGAGATGTTTCTAGTGACCTCTTCTTCTTCACCCTGCCGGGTATTCACTTTGGTACCATTCCACTGAATGATCACCCAGGCATGACGTTTGAATGGCAGACAAAACTTACTCCCAGGGGACTGTCCTTGACAAGCACCAGATCCCCTACTTTCAGATTGGAAAACTTCGCCCTCTGGCATTGACTCGCCTGGACATTGGTGGCATATTGTTTTTCTAAGACCTTCTGGTTATCGAGAGGGTTGTGAGTTCACTCAGGATGGTGAGGAATGGAGTCTTGGACTACTAGTCCCATGATGAGATGCCCAGGGGCTTGCCCCTTGGTGGAGTGTGGGGTCTGGCAATATTACCGTAAAAAGCAGTAGATACATCTAAGTTTGGTCTGAAGGTGCTAGGGGCTGTCGGGGAGATTAAGTGAGCTATTGCCCAGAGTCACATGGTGCTGAGCTGAGCTGATGCTGGCACCAGGGATTGAACCGTGAGCCCTGCGCTCCAGAGTCAGCTGCCCTGGACCCTGTGCCACACCTCAGATGGTTGCGGAGTTGCGTGTGCAATCCTGTTGAATTTGTTTAAAGTCCTCATGAAGCGTTCTACTTCCCCATTGGCCTATGGCCAGAGAAGAGTGACCTTCTTGTGCGTGATTTTCTGGGATTGTAGGTACGTGGCTATTTCTTGTCCGAACACCATTATCTGTCCTCAGCACTTTGAGCAGACAATGGGGCCGATTAGGATGGCGGACGGACTTGCGTCCGTCCGCCACCCCTGAGTAGGAGGGACCGTCCGCATGGGCAGCGGCGGTCCCTCCATGGCAATTAGGATGTGACCGCCAGGGTGGCGGTCACATCCTCTATTATTAACATTGCGGCGGGTGCAGCTTCAAGCTGCACCCGCCGCAATGTTAAAAATGCATGTGTTGCATTTACATGCACAAAGCGGCAGGCACCGCACGGTGCCTGCTGCTTTGTGTACGCAAATGCAGGGGGGTACCATAGGTACCCCCCATGTGCACCCCCCACCCCCCATTCACCCAGGGGGCCCGCAACGGGCCCCCAAAGTGAATGTCCGTATGCTTTTCCATGGCGGAAAAGCCACCATGGAAAAGCATATTTACACAAACATCATAATATGGCGGACGGTGTCTCATAGACACTGCCTGCCATGTTATAGCTTTTCCGCCACGGTCGGAAGCCGACCGCGGCGGAAAAGCGGCGGACGGAATTCCAGACCCACCAGCCATCCTAATTTGGCGGTGGGTCTTTGGAGTCTCCGCCGCGGTTTTTCCGCTTCCTCCAGGCCGGCGGACACTTCCGCCGGCCCGGAGGATGCGGGAAAACCGCCATCCTAATCGGCCCCTATATGTGGACATCATCTTTTCCAACTTGGGTAGCACCTTGTGTGCTCCTTTAGAGGTGAGGATCTCCATTTCAGGGTACTTGGAGTAATCATCTATGTGAACCATCTTGTGTCTCCCACAGGTAAATTTTTATTTGCATGATTAACAAAAATCTTACACATTCTACAATCTTAAAAAAACACACCAATTAAAATAAGACAAATAATTTAAAAATTTCTAAAAATAGCAGAATAATTTTCTCAATGAAACCCGAATTTCTTTAATAAACATTACATCAGTCCATCATCTTTCCAGGGCTTAATGTGAACAGTATCAATTAATATTTCTTTACTCGTGTGCAAATTCATTAAAATAGTCCTACATTTTATCCCTAATTGTTTTAGACTTCCAGATTTACTGTTGTCAACTCACAAGCATCCAACTTCTTTTTTACAAGTATTCAAAATTTTGTGAAATTGGCGTTCATTTTAATACCCATTGGTCTAAAACAAACTACCATAGCATGTCTGCAAAGTCAATGAAGCAGTTTTTCAGATATCGTTTTCCACTATCATTACTGCACATATGCAAACAAAATGCATAATACTTTCATCCCATAGTTTGCATAGTCTGCACGTAGTCGTCATAGATGGTCTCAACCAAGGCATTGCTTGTTTTAAGCCAGGTAAGTTGCCGAATCTTGCTTTCATAAATATATTTTTGGTTTGTACAGACCATGGTATTTCTAAATACGGTTGAACCTTAAGACTTGTATATTCCTGGACCAACATCCATGCGTGGGATCTCTTAATGAACAGTTCTTTGTCTTTCAAAAGGGGTAAATGTTTAACTGATTTATTAATTATTTTCTTAAAACTTTGTACTGTTAAGGACATTTCCCAGATCTCAGCAATTGAAAATTCTTCAAGAGCTTTTTGCAGATATTTATAGAAAGACAATGTTTCATTCTGTTGCATCTCTTGCCACAATAAGGCGCACATTGGGTTATTAATATTAGTTTCGATTTGTTTCCAAGTCTTAACATACCGACCCATTCTTGCATGTTGTTGATTGCAATAGCCAAATTCCAGCCTGATCTGTGTAGGCGATACATTGCATGGAAGCCGCAACAGATGTTTAAATGTTTTTTTTAATAACATCGTTTGTAATGTAGAATCCAAACCACGAAGAATTTCACTTCCACATGTGAGGCTCTTGAGCAATTTCGCTTTTATTACTTTTATTAATGGGGTGTAAGTTGGACCTCCCAAGGAGCTGTAAAGTAAGAGATTTTGTAGACTTTTGGCTCTTTTGTTCATCTCAATTTTATGGAATGAAAAAGATCCTCTCTCATCAAATAGTATCCCAAGATATTTATAACATTGAACTTTTTTAGCTCCCGCTTTTGCTGGTACCATTTATAGTTACTGCACTTCCGTTTCTTGGTGCTGACTTCCATTACTTTTCTTTTTGTTTCATTTATAGTAATTTTATTCTCAATTGAATACATCAATGTTTTGTTTATTAATCGCTGCAGCCCTATCCTTGTTTGGCTTAGCAGGACGACATCATCAGCGTATAGTAAATTCGATATTTGTTTCTCAGCCAGCTTTGGTGAGTCTGCTAACTCATTGTTCATTGCAGGCATAACATCTGATAAAAATAGATTAAATAAATATGGAGCTAAAACACACCCTTGCTTTACGCCTTGAGTTGTACTGATTTTCCTAGAAAGCCTTGAGCCATTTCCTAGTGTGACTCTTGTCCAAGTTTCAGTATATAACAATTGTATTGCATTTAAAAGGCAGGCACTAATGCCATAATGGTTCAGTTTCCTCCATAAAATTTGCCTATCCACACAGTCAAAGGCAGCTTTAAAATCAACAAAACATAAATAGAGTGGCTGTTTTTTGTTTTATATTTTTCCATTAGAATTCCAAGTGTTAAAATATTCATTGCCGTCCCTTGACCTTGTACAAAACCCGATTGGTTCGGTGGAATTAAATGCTTTTCTTTAGCCCAGTCAATTAACTCCATAAGCAAAACCGATGCAAAAAGTTTAGCTTCAATATCTTGGAGTGTCTCCTATATAGAAAGTTACCAAATCCTAAGCTTGCACAAACACATGGCTGCCGTGGTCCTCATTCGGTTAACACCAGAGCTGGTGGAGTAGGCCCTTATGTTGAATAGCACCAAGGGCATGATCTTATGATCGTCTCAACCAGCTCATCTAAGAGCAGAAACCGCACCTTTGTGTGAAGATGAAAATTGGTTTTGACCATTCCTTGATGGCCGTCATGAGCGAGATGCAATACTTGGCTGGTGAGACTTATAGACTTATAGGAATGACAAGACAGTATCCTTGCAGGAGATACCCATTTGGATTGGGTGCTAGTTCAAGGTGAATGTGGTACAGATAATCAAGAATACGCTGTGCCTACTGCATACGTTGAGCCCAGTGGGCCTTAAATTGATGTCTCCGCCTACTTCTGACAGCCTCTAGTGCTCTCTGTAAACATTCTATGTGCTCAGTGGCTTGGGAAATGGTGTCCCCTGACATGGGTAGAGGGTGTGAGCGATCGGAGTCTTACTGTATATATTCCTTGGTCTCCTATGATGCGACAAATAGTCCGCTGAGTTAGTTGTCCCAAATCGGTATTCCACTTGAAAGTTGTACTCTTGCAGTTGTAACATCCACTTTTCAATATGTGCATCTGAAGAAGTTGAGTCTCTTTTTGATAAATTCACATTTGATTGGATGTAATGTGACCTCCCAAGTCCCTTTTTCTTTGGAGGACCCTCCTTAGTCTAGCATTCTGCTCCTGCACTGACCTAGCATACACAAGAATGTCATCGTTGACATTGACTACTCCTAGCAGGCCCACCAATAGTTCTTGTATGGTGTTTTGGAACACCTCAGCGGTGCTCAAAATCCTGATGCTAAGCCTCCGGTAGCACCACAGGCCAACATGAGTGGAAAATACTGCAATATATCTCGACTCCTCAGCTAGGGTGAGCTGGTGGAAGCCTGATCTTAGTTTTATATTCGAGAATCAGCTGGCTCCGCTCAGTTCACTGATTAAGTCATCCATGGTAGGGGGTCAGGTGAGGTTCTCTTTTTTAGCAACACTGGGCAACCGCATATCTATCCATATTCGTACTTCGCCTGGTTGTTTTGGCTTCCATGTTACCACGACGGGTGATACCCACAGAGTGGTGCCTGACAACTTCTCTATAATCCCAGCAGCTTCCAGAATCTCTAATCACTTCTCCACCTGAGGCGTAAGATGAAAATCAATGCATATGTGCTATAGGGCTACTGGTTGGGCTGACTGCTTAACGTGTAATTGTATTATCTTTCCTGTTAGCCACCCAATACCATTGAAGACCTCCGGTAACTCGGCCAATAAATGAGATTTTTGTCCTTGATGGACCCGCAATTGTGAAGGTAACAACTCCATTAGTTTCTGCTGTGTGACAGCCAATTAGCATGCAGTTGCCATCTTTGGAAACATAAATCTGTGAGTGTGCAGTCTGGGATCCATGGGTGAATGATGTTTTGAACTTCCCCAGGATAGATAATGGCATGTCTTGTCCATGTACAAATACTCAAATTGGCGCCTTATGAAGGGGGGTGGCTGGTTGCAGGGTTTTGAATGATTCCTCTGACTTAACGTTAATGGATGCACCTGTATCCATGATAGCTAGGAACGGGTGCACCCCCACCATTATCTGACACTGAAGTAAGTGGTGCTGTGATTTCACTGCAGCCCCTACTGTGAAGATGGGGTGCCCCATGTGTTCAACTACTTCCTCGTCATCTTTATCACTTTTGTTTTCCTGCTGATTCAGGTATTGCATTGAATGTTGTGCATGGTGTCCTAGCTGTACCTGAGTGACAGACTTCAGCAAAGTTGTTTAACTTTCCGCACCCTGCACATTGCTTGCTCTTCACATGGCACTCTATTGGATGGTGGACCAGGCCACCACAGTAAACACATGCTTGAGCGGTCATTGTAATCTTCTTGGGTTTTTCTGGACCTCTCCAGGGCATAACACCATTGACTGGTCTGCTCTTCACAGCTCTTTGTAAAGCTGCGTCCATGTGGGAAGTGCAGGCTTTTGACAGCTCCTTGGATCGGTCCATAGTCAGAATGTCTGCTGGTGACTTGCCTGATTCCTGAAGGAGATACTCTTTTAGCTTGGCTGAGGCACATCCCTGAATTACCTTGCCTTGTATCTTTTTCCTCATATCTGCGAAACCACATATGCTCGCCAATTCCTTCAGTTAGGTGTAAAATGTGTCAATAGATTCTTAGGAATGTTGCCAATCAGGCGAAAGAGAAATTGTTCATAGTCCTGATTTGGCAATTGGTTTGAAGTATGCTGTGAGGGCATCTAGGAGTGTAGTATGTGTCTTCGGGGTTGCTTTTACCGTTATCTTTGACATTTTGTGGATGGTCTTGCCCACAAGATGGAGGACTATAGCCCTTTTCCTTTTGTCCCCAACTTCTGTGGCTTCTAAATAGAGCTCCACCCTCTACCGAGCCTCTATAACTGGGTGATTGTAAGGAGGGAGCTCCTTCCACAGGTAATGGCTCTATGGCAGAAATGTTGGCCACAGCAGCAGCATTTCTCGGGTTGTTGGGCTACCCAGGCACTGGGAGTGTTGTGTTGCAGATTGCGGGACTGGCTGGCGATTTCTCTTTTGTTTTCACGTGTCTTTTCTTTGCCTTTATGAGCCTAGATGGCTGTGGATCCTTTCTTGAATGTTTACCAGGCATGGTGTCTTTATCTTGGAAATGTCATTACCAACAAGGGCCGAGACTGGAGCGCAGTGGAGATGTGCCCCACCTTTTAGGCCTGCAGAGGGCATACCGGGTATTCTCCACCCACTGGAGAAGGCACAGGCCATGTCCTTGTTAGTGTGGTACGGCCCACATGCTGTAAGTGAGCCGCAGCGGTGATGGAGCTAGAAAGCACTGTGTACCTCCTTTCAGAATTACTGTGCCAATAGCAGTGGGCCTACACCCAAAGGTGCATGTGCAGCATGAGCACCGTGTTCTCTAGGAGGGAGCATGCAGCTGTCACACTTGTGCTTTTATTTCCAAGCACTACCCCGATTGGAGTGGGCGCAACAAACCCTCATTGCCAGTGTAATGTCAGAGGCTTTGTGTAGTGAGGAGATCCAACAGTGGAACAGGGCATGTGTGCTTTTGAATTGTGCAATAGGCCTGATGCAGAAAGGATGCTGAGACAGTGATCTGGTGTAACTCTAGCCGTGGCAACAATGATCTCCATGACCCTGACAGCCCAGCATATTCTTTCTTAGAAGCAACCCAAGTGACCACGGGACTGCTCCAAACATACCTGTGGAGCAGGTAGTTTTCTAAAATCCGCTCCCTACACACATCCAGGTGTCCGTCATTTACATGTACCAGTTGTGTCACAGCTACTACATTACATGTTCTCACAGGACAGAGCAAGGCCTCTGATTAACAAAACTAGAGGCACACCTACGTTTAACCCGGGTTCTCAAACAGTAGCATTTACAGAGACAAAACCACACAAGAATGATATGATTTTGCCCTTTTTGAATTTATTTACTTAGCTAAATTTAGCCTGGAAACATTCAAAGCTCAATTGATCATGACTAAAGGTGCAATACATCTTTCAGACTGTGTTGTCTTGCTACATCCGTTAGGGTGCTGGCCCCACGTCAGCAATGCTTATGTATAGTATCAGATACCCTTGTCTCATTAGATGTCTGTCCACCACCTATGTCCGAAAGAGATCACAATTCCATGCTATTTCCAAACAATTAGCATGTCACCCTTTTCTTGTCAACTTTGTCCTATGGATATCACCTTTTTTACCTGCCAAAGGCCATCGGAAGACCTGCAGACAAATAGCACCGAGTAGGTGCGGAGTAGCCAATCTGCAAATGTGCAAATAACATGTTCAACTAGCACTTTGGCAAAAAAGCTTTGCCTCTGAAACACAGGTGGCATCACGCTTCCATTAAGGGCCTTAATATTGCAGTAGTGATTTACAAATTATTCCGAAAAAATACTTAATTGTTCCAACATGTTGTCATTGTGTGCTCTCTTTACAAGGTGATAATTAACGGACACACTTGTTTGCTATTCCCTGTGACTTAACTGATATAATTACTTATGTTTAATACTAACATGAGGAGACATTAATAGTCATCAATCCAAACTTATTTAGGAGTTTTCTAAGGCTATATCATAGATGCCACAAGAGAATCAGTTGATAAACACGTATTTTTCCTTTCTACCATCTTCCATTACTGTATACATTAATAAACCCATTAGATTACCTTTATACTCTTATAGCGTTGACCTTACTGACGCCATCATTGTTGTCCAGTAACCTACCTTTTATGGTAATTTGACAGTGGCAGAAAATTGGTCCATGAAGCAGTCTTTCTGGATAGAAAGCACGTTTCCCACATAACTCAATATAATAGACCCAACTTAAAGTCAGGAATCTTGCATAAACAAATTCTCTTTTCAACCAGCCGTCCATGAGGATGGAAGCTAACTCATGTACCAAGTATCGAATGGTAGAGGTTCTCAGGTGCAGGTAAAATATTGTGTTTCTCTGTCACAGGAGAAGACATTCAATAGTTCATGTTTATCACTTTACTTTTAATTGGATTGCAATGTCTTTACTAAATGCAACATATGTTGATGTTGCATGCTATGCATCTAATGCCTCATGAAAATCTTGAAACCACAGATCCTTATACTCACAACTTAATACTCCTCTTCCCCCAATACCACAAACTGAGAGGTACTCTGATGTACGTAGCCTCTGTGCAGGAAATATATTAATATGGTCTTAGTGCTGGTGTAACATTGTCTTCAAAATAATTTAACAGCTTTTAATGACCCAATACAACCTAACGTTGCAAGGGATTGTCTCGAATTGGTTCACAGCCTTCTTATTTGACTTTTCTGTCCTCAACTCTCTCTGAATCCTGCCCCCATGGTAGAGTTGGTGGTGGACGCTCCACTGTGTTGCCTTTATGAATGTTTTGTGGTTTGAATTTTTCATCAATGGGACCCTCGGTCTTTGTGCTGCTCCATTCTTGTTGTCTCTAACTTTCTTTCTCCCCTATGTTGCCAACTCTACATAAAGGGTTCCATAGCTGGCTACTTGCTCTGCCTTCCTTAGGTCTCTGTGTGACTCATGGAGGTTGGTCCTTTCCGGCTTCCACTTTGGGAGATCACATTGTGTATTATGCTGATAAGCATCCTGTCCTTGTTAGCTTACTTTAGCACTGGCACTTTGTACTGCCTTTGGTCCTTCAACTTTGGTAACTGCATTTTGCCTTTTCTGGTTGCATGCTTTGTTGGGTAATCAAGGAGCGCAGTGTCTGATTTGGTAGATCTTCATGATGTAAAGACTCTGACGAGGACGAATTCAAAAGGCAATGCTTTGATTACTTATAGGTAATCTCTTACCTTTGATTAGTCTTCTTTTTCCCAGTCCTTATGACCTTTTATATTAAGTACTTGATGTTGAATGCACTCTGCTGGGCTACTTTGCTAGTCGACTCCAGCGGTTTCAGATTAGAAGAGGTCTTTTCTAGGAAGACCTGAACATAGAAGATTGTAATCCTTTTTAAGAAATGCAGCAGATTGCTTGTCTCTACAGTGTGTGCACACCTCATGATGTAGAGACCTGTATGAGAACAAAGAATTGTAATCATGATGTTACTAGTAAGTGATCAAATCATTCCCTTGCATCTAACTTTACTTCTGTTTACTCCCGTCTTACTTTCGCACTAGCGTAGTTACACTTCTATCTTTACCGGTTTAGGCTATGGTGCAAATCTTCCACAATGTGGGGCTCAGCTCATTTCAACACCATTAAATGAGGTTTGAGGTGTAGCCCTTACCAAGAGTGGGCAACCGCGTCTGACTTACTTTCACTCTGTGAATTCTTTCCTATGATGTAACCTAATCATTCTGTATTTTTAGCTGTTCCCAATAGAATGTATGGTTTGAAATACGTCATTACAATCCCAGTGAGTTGCAAAACATCAGCTTATTTTATCTCATATCTAAGAGTATATCTTGAGATGATCCCATTTTCTCTTGAAAGGATGCATTAGGTGACTTTTTCACCACTGCCCCAAGTCATACAAAGCCTGCTGCTGGCATCTAATAAACCAGGCTCTCAATATTGGTTTAGGTCGTACAATGGAACACATTAAAGCCATCTGTTAAAATGGTGAGTTTGAAAATTCGAAATGTTGCTGAATTTGCCGTGGCGACCTTTACATCCTTGACAAATAAGATGAATTATTCCTCAAGTACCCGAAATCAACTGAGGGGTGTGCTCCATGTACACTAGCACAACTACTTCACGCTGAAGGCTTCTTCTGCTGTCACATAGTTGTCTCCATAGATTGCGGTTGAGAAGCTCATTGCTGTAGAACATTTGTAGTAGATTGAGCAGGAGAATTCATCATTCTCTGCATGGTCTGGAGAATTGAGATGGAGGTGCATGCCTTTCGTTGCCCTTCAGAAGCACTCGCGCCTTGTGAAGTTGTTTTATTTCTGCTCAAAGTTTGAGAAACAAGAAAGGTGACCTTCTATTCATGGCAAAAATGTATGGTCTACTTTGTGAATTGTTACTACAGCGTTTTCAGCTCTGCAAATGATGCAATGTTGGGAACGTAAGTTTTTCTGAACTGATCACCGGTTTTGAATGCAACAACTGATGGCGCATTTATGCGGCCAAATCAAAATGTGCATTATTAACGGTGTGTTGAGAAATTAAGCTACACTTGCATTCACATGTGTGTACTGACATGGAGCTAATGCAGTTGAAACAAATTTGCTACAACATGTTTAGAGAATATTTTTTCAGGCTTATGCTTCCTATGCCTCATTTACATTTCAATGCCATTTTGTCCAAAATGAATGCCACAGTATCATGTTTATTATCTGTTTATTTTCTGCTGCATGTAGCCAAGCATTATGTATTTATTTGTGAATGGCACTATTCTCGAGAAAAGGCCCTCTAGCCTTCTGTACCACTTTTTCAAGGACATTCTGCTTGCATGTAGTATTTCATTAATTCACAATGGTTCACTGTTGTTTACGTGACTAGTTTTTCTGACATCTCCGGATGACTTTAGGTCAGAGTGCCGGAATCAACAATTCATGTAGTGTGTTAGTGCTAAGGTGGCAAGATTATGTGATGTTATAAAAATCAGTGATTTGATTTGTGGAAAATGAAATTCTTTGCTTAAACCACAACAACTTTGCAGTCCTAATACTTATCTATGAAGACATTGGGTATATAACCCTTGATTTTGGGGTGAGCTAAAACTCTTATGAGGGTTTTCCTTTACTACTAGGGATACTGCCCTATTTCTTTACTTTGCTCCACATTTGCGACTTAGTCTATTTCTGATTTTGCCTAATATTCTGTATTTGTTCCTATTACTGAGAGCTTTCATAGCAATGACTTTCTGCATTTAAATGAGACTTTACTAAAACTATATTGTACCTTTTTGAATTTTGTAATACACCTTCATGCTTTTCATCAAGTATACTCTAGTATTCACATTTTGAGTCAGTTCATTATTAACTGTATTTTGAAATGCTATGTTGTATCTTGTCTCTTGGAAAAATTGCCACCTACAATTTCCCTATCCACCCAACTTCTGGGCATGCTCTTGAGATGCAGATTATTGTGTAGGGCCATTGTGGGTCCCACAACCATTGTGTTACTGGTGTGAAACAAGATGCTGTCTTTAAAAGTTCCTGCAATTGAAGTACTTTCATAGGATAAGAAAAGCCCAAAACCTGGAAGTGATGGAGATGTGTAACTCTGACTGAGCTTAAAAGTGTGAGTTGTCATTTCACCAAATCTAATTCCAAATAAACTTTCTCCTGTTCATAATCCATGCATTACAACTCCATGGTGTTGTGATCGCCAGGAACCACAAACTACCAGCCTATAAAACAATAAACTGCACAACTCAGCGGGGTTGCATAACAACTGATAGAAATAAAAGCAAAAATGTTACAGTATATGTAAGAAGTCTTTTTTGGCTCCCAGTAAAGGCCAGAATCACTTTCAAAACTCTCTGCCTCATGTATGAATGTACTGACAGTGTAGCGCCCAAGCAACTGCACAAACAAATAGTTTAATATACCGAACATACAGAATGTGCTAGAATAAAGAGCATATCCTTGTCAACACCAACATATGCTACAAACTCAGAAAGGGCAGGTGTTTCTTGGTGACTGTCCAACCACATAAGTAACATCCTGCCCAACTAATGTGCCATGGCAAATCACCGATGCATTTCAGATCGTGTCTCAAGTTCCATCTCTTGTAATCTTGACACATTTTTGTCCACCTTCTATTTATTACTTCTAATTTGATTGACCAGTGTTGCATGTTGTGCCTTCTTGCACCTCTCCTGTTGGACTGTATTATAGAGTAAAAACCATTGTGGGGCCAAAATATCGAGGCCTAAATATTGAGAATCAGCATTTTATAACGGTAACTGCATATAGGTAAGTATACATTTACTGTTCTTAACTCCATATTTACATACTTGAAGATATATATATTGTCCAGGTAAATATGTGAAGGTATAGTATACTTATACTTTCCAATATATGCTTATCTTTAAAATATTGCGGTTCTAAATATTTAAGACTCAGTATTTTTGCCCTATTATATATTTTACCTGAATATGCTGGTTCAATACCCCCTGTTGTTTACATATATTGGTGCACATGGCCAGTGTAATCATGGCTGCACAGCTTTGTCATTATTCTGACTAGAAACGGGTGGATAGCAACTATAAAATCTATGGGGCGCAGCTTGCAGTAAATTCACCAATATGTTGCCACTTCGGACGACGAGCAGGAAGGAAGGTGATTTACTTCCTGCTTCTGAATCCAACTGATCCTGGAGCTGCTGAAATGATTGGTTGGATCAGGCTAACCCAGCTCTCATTTTGAGGCTGGGGGCCTATGCCTGCAATTCCTGGGCTCTTTTACAGCACTGGGATTGTAGGATTTGCAGTGCGCAAGACAGATAGACAGCCAATCTATCATGCGCACTGGGCAGTCATCCTTGGTACGCAGGAATCTCTCTGCCCTGCCCCCGTCATCACCCTTGTACTAGCGTGGCTGGCAGCAAACAGAATAATAAAATGGTAATGACCATTATATTATTCTGGGTGTACCTGCTCTGCTCGCATGGGGGGCGGGGAGGGAGGGGTGATGATCCTCCGCCTTAACGGAGGAGCCGCAACTGTGACTAGACCGTGTCCTCTACAACCATTCCATATGAATCTGTTGTCATTTTAATCTTTTTTTGCTTCTCCGCATATTGTATCCCTCTGTACCCAGTCCCCAGTCGAACTCTATTGATTGTACCTACAGTCATAATGCATGCCATCTTAATGTTTCAGAACCCTGAGGCAATAAAGTGTGTAGTACCTGTAAAATATTCAGACATATTTTAAGATAGTTTGGAATACAGGGCAACTTCCGATTAGCTGGTCGGGCACCCTGATAAAACCTATTTTCAAGAAGATCCAACAGCATACTGGTTAATTCCCTTAACATACATTTCATCTAAAATATTTGTTGGCCTGTTACCTAAATTGGTGGAAAAACAAGTGACAGATAATGATTTAATCCCATATGAACAAGCTGGGGTTAGGCCCCGCGAGTCCATGCTTCATCACATCTTTGCACATGATTACATAGCACACAAATCAGCCGGTATAGAAGTGCAAGAGCATAGAAGTGGATTTTAAACCAGCTTTTAACCTGGGGCCTGAGGCATGTTGAAAGAAAACTGATAAAATGAGGATCCCCTGGAGATGTCTTAGTCTTTTGATTGCCTTTCTTATCAACAATTGCTGCAGGCTTACAGAAACAGATTTATTATTGTAAATCTAAGATAATAATTATGAATACTAGCAAGATTGAATTGATGCATTTTGATTAGAGGATGAGTTTGTATGTTATTGGCAAATAAATAGTACACAGTGTAGTCAACAGAAAGCATACCATACTTTTGGAGCTATGTGGATTTAATCATCTGTACGGAGGCTGCACCATTGTAGCTTGCACTGCATGCCTACACTGCTAAAATAATTCCTACTGTTATAATGGTACTCCTGGCCTCCTACTTGAGAAACGTCGTTGATTAGATGGTATGGAGGGCAAAGCATTAAGAAAGGACCTTGGATTACTGCAAGCACTTGAAGTTGAAGTAATTGCCTAGATTTGGGATGATGCTTCACGGATCAGAATACAGGAGTTCCGAATATACATTTAATCAGGTCCTTAATCCCTTTCAACGTCCAGTCAGTGGCTAATGAGTGCTCTAAGGTTAACTAGATTTAGATTTGGGTCCGTCCATCATCCGGTAGTGAAATTGTGCCCCTAGATACGATCCCTTGTCCCTGTGATGGGCTGAATAAACAAAGCACAATCCACTTTATGTTATTTTGTGACTAATATTCGAAATTTAGTCGCTATTATTTAAAACCCCTATTGGTAGCACAAAATAGCAGACCACATATTGACGCCATGAACTTTTTGATATCGGGTCTGTTTTAACATTGCACTCTTTATTTTGACACCAATTAATGCACGAAAAGGTATTACTTTTCAAATAATGAAGGACTGTACCTTTATTCATCGATTTGACGTTTTTTAACTGTATTCTGCGAATAAAGAGGAAGTTCTGTTTTGGATTCTTGGTATAGGTTTTAATTGTTCGTACTTGTTATTATTGGTTTAATTGCTAGCAATTGTTCTTCTTTTATTAATGTATCCTCTTTTATGGCTGTTTAAATATGCCGAATAAAGTCTAAATCGAATTGAATCGAGTGCTCTAAGGACCTGTGTACTAATTAATCAATTACTTGCAACCAGACAACTAAGACAAAGGGTAAAAGATTTATGCACTTCATATGAGGAGCCTTTTGAGACACAAAGGGCATTAACAAATCTACAAATAGTGTTCAAGAAAAATTTTCGACAGAGAAAAAACTCGATTGCTGTTTAATTCAGATTTAGATGTATATGAAGTTAAAAATCATTGACTTTCCTTGTTGATTAAAAAATTGGACGTGCATATTAACTGTGCTAAGTAGCAAGTATGGCACTGAAGCACCATTTGTTGCTTTTTCAATTGAGATTATTGTTGAAAATCTATGCCCTGATCAATCTCAAGGGCTTCTCGGGCTGCAGTTGCATTAAAAGATCTCTGCATGAACTGGTGAACTTCTTCATCGGTTTACAAAGAACTTGGCACAAATGAAAGAGTTTTCAAAACCACTGTTAAAGAAGTAGTTTTACATAGCGAACATTAAAATAGTTGTTGAAATTAGAGTTTGAAAGCGCTGCCATAGAAGAAGGTCTTGTTTAAAAACGAAATCTGTAAAACAAATTGTTTTGATCGGATGAATGATGTTAATTTTAGAATTGTTGTCCCATTCTAGTTGTATATGTTGTGTATTCTCAGTTGTTATTTCACATAACATCTAAATAAAAAGTTGCAAGCTGACTTTAAGGTTGTTCATATGTTTTTAATGTTGTAAATTTCATCCCCCTTATGAATACAATCAGGTATTGTTGCAGAAGGTGCGTGATTGGAGGCCTTTCCATGGTTAAGACTGTAAACCATGATCATTTGGAGAGACAAAGGTTGCTGGAGTTCATGAGACAGTAACAAATGTTGGTTATGGGATAATCCATTTAATGTAAATTTCAGAGAGGATTAGAATGATGGAAAATCCTTGAGCATACCTACAGTCAAGAACTTTCTCTGGACCCACCAGCTGACGGAGTATGGATATTGCTCCATCCAGAAATCTATGTAAATGCAGGTTGGACAGTGGTCACTGATCACAGGCCCCACCTTCACCAGCCCTAATGAGCAAGAAACAACGTCAAAAGCTATCATTTCCCAGCCAGTTGGCTGAATGGTCTGAGGAATACCTTATTAACTCATCCTTAGGGAAATCATACTTACTTTTCCTGACAGAAATACCAAATTGTAACACAATGATATGCAAAGAAAATTAAACTAAATGCAGCAAGAATGAACTTGAGGAGGGAGTACCAGGCCCCTTTAAGGAGATAAACCTTGAAATAGGTACTCTTTGGTATATTTGTCCAGCTGGAGTCCAAGTGAAGGGCAGAATCAAAAATCTGAGCCGACAGCTCACCCACACTTCCTTAGTCTGTAACATGGCACGTTAATGAGTTATAATCAAAGAGGACTGCACCCTACAGGATGGTGACTACGCTGACAATATGAGTGTATCAGTCCCATGAATAAAATGGAGGGGAAGTGTAAATAAAAAAATCCATGTATGTGTGATGTAGTTAAATTCAACATCAGATTATTTCAGCAACATGGAATGTGGTGATTCAAGGCGAATGGTAGTTGGTTGAAGACATCTGCTGGATGAGGTGAAAAAAACGGCCTACCAGCACTTGAAGAACCAACCTTATGTGTGGACTAGTTACTTCACCATATTTGGTGACAATTGCAGTATCCGCTGCCCTCCTCAACCTCAACATGAGTTTCTCCTTGTCCCGGTGTTGCATTGTGCCTACAAGAGTGTGTCACTAGAAAATGTACTGGCGTACATTGAAGCTGGGCTCTTGTGGTATTTTTACAGTGCTGTGAAGAATATCTGTTGCCTGTGGGAAGGAGGCACTTTTCCAGATGTTTGGCAATGTGGAACGCGCTTCGTGGAGTGCCTTGGAAACGGTGACAAGCACACCAGAAAGAAATTGCTTGTCATTGTTTAAGCTGGAGTACTTTAGTGGCAAACACACCTCTTTGTTTGTCTGGATTGCAGTGACAAGCACACCTTACATTTGTTTTAGCCTAATATTTATTTATTTATTTTCTATTTTGACCTTCTGCTTGATTTAAATTGTTTTTTCCCCGGAAAGTTGTTGCAGAATGTTTAGGCAAAGGTAAATGGTTTAAAATTTTATTCTTTTGAGTACCCAGATAAGAAGTTTCAGTTACTGTAAAAAAAAAAGTATAGTTAATTTACTAATAATTTATGAGTGGGTGGAATATTATCACAATTTGTGTTGCAGATGCCACACCCCCTCCATTTGTTTTTTACAAGTCTAAGGGAACCAACAGTTAAATGGCAGAAGTGGAAGAACATTTTTGAATACTATGCTAGGGGTTGATGCACTAATCTTAGTGCAGAGTTTAAACATGCTTTATTGCTTCATAGTTTGGGTAGTGAAGGTCAGGAATTTTGGGAAAATCTTCCTGAGGTAAGTGCTGCTGTTCAGAGGGGTTTAAATGAGTATAAAATATATATCTTAAAGCTTGATCAACATTTTTTACAGAAAGTGAGCACCATTATGGAACGCTATTATTTTGGGTTTAGAGAACATGGGAAGGATGAGTCAGCTGAGGTTTTTGTTATGAGTTTAAGCAAGTTGACAGCTAACTGTAAGTTAGGGACTCTAATGGAAGACATGCTAAGAGACCAGTTTGTGTCGAAATGTGCTAATGATAAAATAAGAGAGGAACTATGGTTAAAGGATGAACCACCACTAGAAAAGTTTATAGTTATAACAAAACGTGTAGAACATATGGTAAAGTGTGTGGGTGAGTTACGGAAAGTGGGTAAACAACAAGCAACCAGCCAACCACAGATAAAGTTGCAGAGTGGATTGTTTCGAATATAGTTGTGATACGTCAGTGACTGAATGAATAGTCCCCAGAAGTATCTGTGTAAGCTGAAAGTTGCAGACATCACTCTTGATGGTTTTGCTCAATCTCTTCAGTTCATTGGCATTAAAAAAAGAGTTCTATTTATCACCACCTAGAGACCATGCCACTTATTATCATGCTCTATATGTCCATTACGTTGCATTTCAGGAAATAAGAGATTTTTGCACTGATTTCAAGAAATCTATTTTATGGTCTTATAAACATTAATTCAAGCAAAACAAAAGGTTGGCCATAGTTAAGAAACATTATAGAATTAGTTTTCAAAAGCTTGCCCATATGCCCCACCAAGGAATATCATGGCAGCGTTTGTCAGGTTTTTGAAGAACGAGGAAGTGGGGTATTGCATTGTTACATCTGCGTTTAGGCTGACACTTGAAATCATTCATTTGACAACCACATGTATGTGTATATTTATTTATGTGCAGGTATTTGAAGAACACAAACTTAGCAGTGATTATTATGTCTGATGCATAACTGTTGAATTCAGAGTTTCTGCCCCATACTTCCACATGATAAGCTTGAGAATGTTTGTCTTGCTATCACTGATGGTCAAGTGTTGAAGGTGTGTACTTGGTGTTCTATTTGCAGGATCACAGTAGGTCAGGCCCCGGGACAGCAATGGTAGAAGTCCCTAAATTAGCACAGTAACCCTGCTTTCCCAGTGATCTGCAAACAAGTTCTGATACCTTGCTATATTATCTTGCAGATATATCACAGTTTCACAAAAGCCCTCATTTTTTAGAAAAAGCAAGAAAGGTGTGTAGGATGTCGGAGTTTAGTAAATGTTTCAATCCAACTTCAACTTTTTAATTATTGGTCTCATGGAGGCCAGGCTATCCTCCAGGTCCCATATCCCTAGCAGTCAATATTAGACAGTAGGAAATTGTATATTTTTCCATGATCCACCCCATTCTTTTTTTGACTGATGCTACTGGTTTTATTACTCTGTGCACCAGGATTCTGCTAATTAAGACCCAATGCATGTAGCTTGATGCCTAAAAACATGTAGAAATTGTGTTTACTCTTAATAGGCATATTGATACATTTCACTAGTGACTGCAGTGCCCATTGTGCCACCTACTAAAGTGATAGTGCACACATGCCTGCACACCTACCATTGTAGCCCGGCTCTGGCAGTTTGTAATCCGACCTGTCGAAATAAATCCTTTAGACAGATTAAAACCTTTCAGACTGCCAAAACTTGCCTCAGCCTTTCCTCTCCTTAGTGAGCTACACTGGATAAAGGTGGAGAAACATATCCAGTTTAAGGCTCCTTGTTATGTCTTCAAAGCAAGGGCTGAAGTTGCCCCTCATCATATATTTGGCTTGATAAAATCGTATCAGCCTGTGCATTTTTGCACACTAGCAACATTTCTCTGTGCACCGTTACGAGGATTAAAAGATCCTGCATGGGAGGTTGCACCTTTGCATACCTCGGCTCAAAACTATTGAACGCCTTATCGGATCATCTGAGATTCTACCCTTCGCTGACAATTAAAGACATGGCTGTTCTAAGCTACCTGGGCTGGAATCATTCTTGCCTGCTGTTAAAGGACTGGAAAACCCCGAGTGGGTAGCTGTTGCGCTAAATTAGCTTCTTAATCTAATCCTAATCGTTTAAATAATAATAGGTCAACCCTATGTAAACTTTATAAGCCCTAAGGCAGGGTGCATGGAATTTAAAGTAGGACATGTTGAAATTCAATGTCACACACATTTACGGGGAAAAAGACTGAAAAGCTGTTTTCACAGTAGCAAGGCTTGCTGTTCCATATGAAAGCACTGAATTACATTATTACATTTAATAATGCTAATTTCAGCTAGGAAATAAATTGAAATATAATTCAAAGACTCCTTTCAATAGAAACTGCAAGTCCAATTTGATGGTATCATCAAATTGTATTTTGCTATTAAGAAAAGGTGCGTTTAGAAAGTTACCTTTTCTTGACTAAGGCCTCTGGATGCCATTTGCATGAGCTACAGCTAGCACCTGAATAGCCCCCTTGATGAGGTGTGGGAATGTCATGCAGAGTAGGGAAAAAAACTTGTGGGGAGGTGTGTTGGTTCCTCTATCAGGATGACAATCAGGGCTGTGCTGAGATACTTGATTAATGTAAGGTCCTACTCTGTCACAGGCAAATGTTAGCTGACATCTGGGTAGGACCCTTTTTTGTTATCCCAGTCAGGGAGGCACAAACCCCATATGGAGAGCAGATCCTTTCAGAACTGACTTACAGTGACCACAGTGTAGGAGTTGCTTATTTCCCCCCGGCCACGCCTCTTGGGTGGGCATAGAGGCTCTGCCCAAGAGAAGAAGGGTTTCACCATCTTGCATTGGGTAGGAAGGGACGCTTAGGGATTGTTTGCAGTGGGGAACACAGGAAGTGCTGAGAAAATTGGTTGGATTACTCTTGGGAATCTTTCCCCTATTGGTATGGAGAAACCAGCAGTTCCCACCCCATCAGTCAGGCTAATAGAAGGCATAAATGTGGCACCCCTGGGCACCCTCTTCAGAACACTACTAGACCTGCGAAAGACAAAGGATAGACTGCACCTCCTGTTGAGTCCTGTGAGGATACCTGAAAGACTGGGTATGCTCCCACTGATATCTGGGACTCCTCCGAACATCCCGAAAAACCTGGGACGTAGAAACCTTTTGGCTCTCAAGACCGTTGGAGGACTGGGATAAGCCTGCCAAGTTGATCAAATAGGGGTCATTGCCTTTGACCCAGAGATTCAGCTTGCTTGCTCTCTGTGTTTTTCCGCAGCAGCAAATCCATTTCATGTGGATGTCGCAGAAAGGGTATGTAGAGCCCTGTTCAGTGACAGCTCGTAATATTGCCCCACTGTAGGAGTCCAAGCTCCATAGAATGTGACTAAGTCCAAATGTATCAATCTCCAGAGAGTGAAGGCGCCAAAATTGTTTAGATGTTGAGGAACCTTCCTTGGGCACAAAGTTTGAATTTCTCTCCACCAAAAGTCAACAGCCCCACTGGGACCTCTTTTGATGTCTGGCTTGCCTTGGTCAGCCCTCCTTGGCCTCAGTCTACTGCCTTCCCCACCTGAGGATTTTTGAATTCCCTCTCAGAAACTGAATCCAAAGATAGAACGTCTGACTGGGTCCAATCTAGTCACTGCATCCGACCCACTCCCCATCACTATTGGCATTAAATCGGGTCTGGGTACCGGTCAAGAGCAACCAGAGGACTGGTTGACATTTAATGACTTTTGGTGCTATTTTCATTGAACTCTTTTAAAATTCAAATCTCCATTCCCCTTATTAGATCTTTGATGTTTTGGTTTCATTGTTTTTATTAAATTATTCTCTGTTTTTATAAATGGAGTGGGATTTTATATAGTATTTGAATAGAACAAGCAGCTGGGTTCTAGCAAACCGCACTACCAGATTTAGTCACAGTCTTATTAGTCTATATTGCCCACCTCAAATGATCTGCTGCTGGTAGATCATGAAATAAATACAACAGTTTGTGGATGAGAGGCAACATAAAAAAAGACAAATCAAGTGTACATATATAAGTCGATGAGATGGTTCCTGTGTTGAAAGTTTTCTTTTTATTAGTCAGATGTATTCAGTATGCACAGGGTCAGGCAACAGCCAACGCGGTTCGCCCATAGAAAAGGGTGACTGCCCTACGATGTGACAAGTGAAAATCAGAGATTGATTAGGAGCGTGAATAAAGTCCCAAAGCAAAATAAAAAACGTTGAAGAAAACCATGCTACTATGTACTGCTCTATATATCAGATAGACTAGGCTTTTAGCTGTGGTAGTCTTTAGCATCAGCTGCAATGGTGCTAGTGTTTGCGATTCAGTTGGGAAATCCGGTGTAATAGATCGTATCCCTTGTCTAAGCCAGATGAACAGAAGAACATCAAGTGGGGTTTGTTGTGTGCCCCGAAACATATGCTCAATAGTATAGAATTGGCCGTTATGATATAAGTCCCCCCAGGTGCGGAAGTGGGTTTGCTTTTTGAAATCATGAAAAATGGTCTCCTGGAGAAGTGGCATGTTCGGGTGGTAAGTGAGAGGCAATAGTGGAGAGTTTAACATGGGGACATTCAACATGTGCCTTATGCGTTGCCACGCTGCGATCGTACATGTGAGGGTGGTCGGCACCTTGTCTCTAGCTCCAACAGGTTCATATATGACACCATCCTTTGGGATGGGGTGTGCGAGCCAGTGTTCCGCGGCAACTTGAGGCATATACTGTGGCTGCTCGACCTAAAACCATGCATAATGGGCTTGTGCACACATATAGTATAATTCGAAATTTGGTGTTCCAAACCCTCCCTGCGAGAATGGTTGAATAATTACATTCCATTGCAATCTTGGTTGTTTGCCTTCCCATACAAGGCGCGTCAGCTCCGATTTTAGCGTCATAAAGAAAAGGCCCCCGGGTGGTACCGAATATTTAAAAAGAGGTAAAGCAGTTGGGGGAGCACCACCATTTTAATTAAGGATGTTCGACCTGCCATGGAGAGGGGTAAAGCTATCTAGCGAGTGACGCATTCTGCGATCTGGGTCATGGCCTTCCCATAATTCAATCGCATAAGCTCATCTTTGTCTCTAGTAATTCGTATCCCCAGATATCTCAGTTCCTGTTCACACCACTCCAAGGGATAGTCCAGCGGGAAGCCAACTGTTGCAGTCGTCAGAGGGAAAATATTCAACAATCCCCAATTAATGTGGATCCCTGACAGTTTCCCAAACACTATAAACTCCATGAGGATTGGGTTCAGATTTTGCTGTGGGTCCCGAATGTAAAGGGTAATGTCGTCTGCATAGAGAGATATGAGTATTTGGCGCATATTGCACCTCAAGGCCTTATCATTGTGGTGTTGTCGCAGTTTCGCCGCTAATGGCTCCTTTGCAATAGCGAAAAGAAATGGGGAAAGTGGGCACACCTGATGAGTTACCCTAGTGATCTGGAACGCCTGCGATGTGTGCCCATTAATAAGTACCTTGGCGACCGGCATGTAATATAATAATTGGATCCACAAGAGGAATAGGGGTGGAAAGCCCATCCACAACATTAACCCAAAGATGTAGTCCCACTCTATAGAGTCAAAAGCCTTGGTGGCGTCTAAAAAAAACGCAGCTAGGTGAAGGTCTGGTGAGACATTCTTCAAAATGGCAAAAAGTGTTCTCAAATTATGGGTGGTGGCCCTCCCAGGCACGAAGCCCGACTGGTCAGAGAGGATCAAGTTCTCCATCAGCAGACTCAGTCGAGTTGCGATCATTTTCGCTAATATTTTGGCCTTGCAATTAAGCAGGGAGAGTCGCAGTGCTTGGGTGGTTTCCCCGGCTTTAACAGTGAAATTATAAGAGCTTCCCTCATAGAGGCAGGAAGGTTACCAACCTCCAGCGATTCATCGTACACTTCACGGAGAATGGGGGCCATTAATTCTATATATGTTTTATAGAATTCTATAGGAATTCTGTCAGTACCCATGGCCTTCCCCGATCGCATACTCATGATGGCCTCCCTTACCTCATCCAGCTCAAACGGAGCCCACAAAAAAGTTCTCTGAACATCGCTCAACCAGCCAAACGCCACATCACCCAAAGAGCCATCTAAGTCCAAGTCATCCGCCCTATTTGTAGTATAGAGTCGATTGTAATGTCTCGCAAAGGCATTAAGTATGTTGTTTGTGTCCCGATAGACTGTCCCTTCCAGATCTTCAAGTTCCAATATATAATTAGAGTAGCGAGGTTGTCTAACCTTGTGCGCTAGGGCCTTACCTAACTTATCCCCTTCTCCTTAACTTCTGGCCACCCAGTATTTGCCCCTAAACCGCGTGTGCCTCATCCATGTACTCCGTAAGTGTGTCCCTGAACTTAGCTTGGGCAGGCAATTGACAGAGTCCTTGCTTTTGGGAAAGGGACATTGTGGGGTGAGCCCAAGACAGGACCCCCGCTTGAGACTGTCCTGATTTGGGGACAATGACACCAAGTGGTAAAACACCTGATGATGGGCTGAGGTTCCCAATAGGTGCACAGTAATGATGGGACCCTGATGTACGCATTATATGTGGTACATGTGCCATACAGTTAAGATGTATGCCTAATGTATTTATGCTAAGTGCACTATTGCTAGCAGTTACTAGTTGTCCTCCCTAATGGTGAGTTCTGATGGTGATGACAGTGGCCCAATGGCCCTGTAGTGTATATAATCCCTGTAAAGTCATACCACGTGCCAGGTAGCACAGTGTATATATGTGATATGTTCTAATGTGTTTTATGGATAATACAAAGGTTCTTTTTTAATAACTTTGTGTGGAGTTTCTTTTGTGATGGGCCTAGTGTGTCACTACTGTGGGAGTGTGTTTTGCACACGTTTTACACATTGCCTCTGGGATAAGTCTGTATAGTCTGCCAAGCTACCAAGGGGGTGAGCAGGGGTTATCTTCAATGTGTAACTCCCTTGTCCTGACTAGAGTGGTTTCTGCCTGGCTTAGGCGCATGCCCGAGCCAACCAGAAATCCCATTTCTAACAAGGAGTAATCAGTTTATAACATTTCCTGCATATAGTACACTTTTGTGGGCTTTATGGCTCCATATTTAGGCCAAAATTACTAGTTTGAAAATATGTCTATTCACATAATGGCCAGCCATGACCAGTAGTCAGATGATATACTGCCTCAGGATCTGCACTTGATTTATTCAGCAATCAAAGCAATCTAGCCCCAGATAAATAATGTCTGGAAAGCAGCGCTGTATTAAATCTCCTCTGCCTCTCAACCAAAAGCCAGTGTCACCAAGATGACCCTATTGCAGTCTAACACTGACCACTAAGCTAGACTGGCAGTGTTTGTGGAGAGATTGACCAAAAAGTGTGTGCACCCAGGCCCCAGTGCCCGGGGAGTACTGTCCTGCCAAACATGCTCTGCTATCTACACTCAGTAAACAGTCAGAGCAAATCTAATCCCAAGTCACCCATGGACTAAAGGTGTCTACTGAACCAGTTAGACAGATTCCCCCCTGATCAACCTAAAAATGGTCCCACAGATCATCAACCTGATGAAGGCCCATGAAGCAGTCCCCAAACCAAAATGCACCATTTAGACCAAGGGCAGGAGGACCATTTAAATATTATTTTAAAATTACTGTATAAGAACACTAAAGGATTTAATCAGTTAAGACTGACATAAATATAATCTTTTAGAAAGTCTACGTTTTAGACTCCTGTTGAGACATTCTTGATATCAAAAACCAATGAAAGCACCAAACCCCATTTTGGAAAATGGCCTTCTCTTTAGGGTCACTCCAAACTTTTGCCTTCCTCCTTCTCTTTTTGCTAAATTGCTTTTTTGCTAACCAGTGCTAAAGTACATGTGATTCTCCCCTACGCATGATGACATTGTTGTATACCTGATTGGAATATTTGGTTGACTAGTAAGCCCCTTGTATAGTGGTATACCATACACCCAAGGCCTGAAAGTAAAATGCTAGTAGTGGTCCTGCAGTACTGATTATGCCGCCCACATAAGTAGCCTTTCAAACCTGTCTCAGGCCTGCCACTACAGGGCCTGTGTGTGTAGTATACTGTCACTTCGAGTTGACATTTAAAACTACTTGCCAAAGTCAGAAACCCCCTTTTTATTACAAATGTCACCTCTAAGGAAGGCCCTAAATAACCATGAGGGCAGAGTGCCATGTACGTAAAAGATAGGAAATGTGTGTTAAATCTTTACATTTCCTGGAAGTGACAAACACCTAGAATCGTTTTTTACTACTCTGAGGGCTACCCTTCTCATAGGCTAGCATTTTGTAATGCCTTCATAAAATTTTGAGCTGTAATTCATGATCAGAGAGAAGTAGCTTTTTCATGTTTCATATCGTTGGACTAGTAATGATAAATCCTCCTCACTGGAGAAGTAGGTTTTAACATTACTGTTGGAGAAATGCCACTTTTAGAAAGTAGTCACTTTTCTGCACTTACTGCTCTGTGTGACTGATGGCCTGTTTCCAATACACTTCTGGGGTGGGTGACAGCAACACAGGAAGGATATGTGTGACTGAATACCCATCTATATACAGCTTCATTCTGATGGCCATGTCTTGGCTGGATGGAAGGAAGGGGCTAACACTTCACTTGAATAGGCATTGCCCTGTCCCCAAACATAGGACTGTTTACTCCCCATGGATAGCCTGGAAGACAGAACTAGGTTGAAAGGGATACTACTGCACTTCAGAGAGCTGCTTTGAAGTCACCCCCACATCAAATACACTTTTGGGTATAAGTACTGAGTCTCTGACCCCCTAAAATCAGACACTGCTGGACTTGTAACTAATCTCTGGCAGAAAAACTACTGTACTGCTTAAAGGACTCAACTGGACTGCTGATCTGTAATTCCTGCTTATCTGTTTGTTGCCATGCTGCCAGCTGCTCTCTGACCTCCAAGGGCTTGTTGGCTTGCCTTCTGCTGATTGAGACCCGAGGATAGCAAAGTCTCTATCCCGGCTCCTTTGCCTAGCTCACTGGAAGTGATCCATATGCTTGCAACATGGATTTTGACGCATCTCCTTTCTGCGTGTAGCAGAAACGGTGCATCAACCCGGTTGAGGGAGTAAAATCAGTGCATCACCTCGACTGCGTGGCAGAATCCAGCACATTGCTCGACGCCCCTTCACTCTTGCACCCGTCTTTGGAACTATCGCCTTCACTGCATGGAGAAGATTGACGCATCCTGTGCCTGCAGGACTTTACATCAACGCAACTCCTTGTTTGTGACCAGAAAAGGTGCCTTCTTCATTGGAGCCCTGTGGATTCTGTAGCTGGCGCTCCATCACAGTCGGCCCAAACTTTGACTTTACCCTGGTTAAGCATGATCTAAAGTAACCTTTTAGTGCTACTTTCTTCTAAGCCCTTTTCTGCATTTATTCCATGAATTCAATATCTTCTATACATTGGATTTTTGTTGTTTTGGTCTTGTTTTGTTCAGAATATAATGATCTATTTTCTTAATCTTTTTGGAGTCTTTTTGTGGTGTATTTGTTGTGTTACTTCGTAGGTGTGTTTCTCAGATACTTTACACATTGCCTCTTTAGATAAGCCTGACTCCTCTGTTTCCAGATACCAGAGGGTGTCCACGGTCTATCTTTTAGTGTGTATTTAGCCTGGCATTTCCTGGGTGTAAACTCTGCAGTATTACTATTAACTTTATTTGGATACAACGCTCCAATACTTGCTAATCTTCTCCAACCCTTTTTTCCTAACCACTTGTTTTATACATGGATTTTTTTTCATCACAATTGAAAATCTTAACACTATTTCTCATCATAATGAGTTGTCTTGAGAAGTTGTGTATTTGTTTAAGTAATTAGAATTTCAGATTTCTCTCAGTTTGAATGACGTTTTTATAAATAGGACTTTATCAACCTTTCAGCAACTTACTCTATTATTATGTATTCAGTTACAAAAATGTTCTAACTTTAAGTAACATGCCTTTATTATGGGTGCACCTGTTCTGTGTTCCTTAACACATTGATGTTCCTCAAGATATAGCTGTATTGGAGTTCTTGACATTTGTGAAAGTTGACGCCATAGACCACTGCCTACAAAAACCTAAAGATGAGATTAAATGAAAGGATGTTTATTGTATTTGATTTGGGAATTCAAAATAATTGTGACAAAAAAACAAAAACAATTTTCCTTGAATCTCACAGGCAAATATATTGAGGGAAAAAAGGCCGGAATACGGATTTTCCATTCTAAGTAACTTTTCACTGATTTTAGATTTTCTCTGAGCTATTACAGATTTTACAATTCACACAGGTAGGCTGCCTTGACTGGTCACGCTCATATTGCCAGTCCTAAAATGTGGTCTATGGATCATTTCTTCAAATAGTCACAAGAGAAGGAAAAGAAACATCAAAATGCTCAACCAAGGTAACGCTTCTGAAAGACACTGAAGATAATGTTTATGTTATTGCATAATGAATACAATTTGAACTGCCCTAAAGCTAATTTTTTACTGGTTTTATATCTTTTTATTGGTACAACACACACGGGGTCTTTTACATGTTTTCTGCAAATCCTGGATCAGTCCTACTCTCATAACAAATGGTAATAGTCCCATTAATTGGAATATTGGAAAAATCATGCAGTTGTCTTAAAAGTTCTTCATATAGCATTGGATTGCACCTATTTATTCACTTAGGTCCTGATCACGAGAGTGGCAGATTGGGGTAGGCACCAATGCCATGGGGCGAGTTGAGTAGATGCCCTCTATATTGAGTTTTGGCTGTAGAATAAGAGATAACATGCAGATGTGGTACGTATCCACTGACATCTGCATGTTTTGCCTTTTATACTTGGTCATTTCCCAATGATAAATGTAACCTCGTATAATTTGTTAGAAGAAAAACAGCCCAGGTTGGGGTAATTATCGTGTAGTCTGAATTCCGATCCCTTATCAAACTCCTTTTTGGATAGGGATTGGAATTTAACCTGCCCACTCATAATCAGGTCCTTAGTATAAAGACACATGAATACTGTATGTTTGCTTCCCTCTGTATTGCACAGACAGTAAGGCAATTGAGGTACTCACCACCGTCTGATGATTCACCTGGATCACTTCATCTCCTGCGTGGATCTTTTTACACTGGTCTGCAGGAGACTAAAGGGAAAAGGAACAGTGAACTTGGCATGCTTCCTTGGAAAGGAACCAGAAACTATACAATCCTGAACAGAAAACATACAGTATTATGTATGAAGATGGCCTGACTGTCACTAATACCTTAGGTATTTTAATCATTAATAAGTTGTTTATCTTACAGAAAAAAACTATTTTTGTGACTATTTGGATGGACAAGTCTAATATTTCCAACGAAAAATAAACGAGAAAACACATCCACTGCAGTCCCACTCAAAAAATATTTACCATGATTGCTCACTTCACCTTACCCCACCGCAAATTTTAAAAGTACATTTTCACTAAAAAGAGAAGAGGCATTTACAGGGGCTGAAAACTGCATAGAGATGCACTGCTGGAAGGGTGGGTGACACGTTGATGAACTTGGTAAATATTTCTTTTCAGCTTGTGAAACAGATAAACACAGATCATTAAGTAACTTCCCATTGTTACGCATCACAGTAAACGACAACAATGTTACAAATGTGGCAAGTGTAATCAAAAAAAGAGTTTGGGTTCATATAGTCAGTGGCGGCTCCACTGCTAAGGCCCACTGCTCACCGAGTGAGCAATTAAAAACAGAAAAATAAAATGATAATAACAAACTGGCATAATTGTTTGGGGGCAGGGTGAGGCTGGGCTGTTTATATGTTGAGAGGATGGAGGAGGAGTGGTAGCACTTCCTAGTGCACATGATATTTTGGCCTGCCCTCTTGGGCTGGCTAAAACCTCATGTGCAAATTGCATGTTCTCCACCCGGGCTGCATTACAACCTGGGTGGAGATCATGCCCAGGGTCCCATTCCCTGTCTGAGTGCTGAACCATGGTGCTCAGACCAACCACGAAGCTGCATTGCAGCGTTGTGATTGGCTCAAGGAATCCTGGGTGCTTCCTGCTTCCACAGAATCCAGGAAGAGGACGGCGAGGACAGAGGAAAGGTGGCAGCTGGCTGCATCCAGGTAAGTGTTTTATTTTTGATTTATATTTTATTCCCTCACCTCTCCGCTCCCCCACCACCCCCCTACACACTTGTTCGGTAGCAGCGCTACTGCATATAGTGCACAGGGAGGGCTATATTACAAAACCTTTGAGGTTTTCATATAGGAGCTGGTGTTACTGTACATATTACATTACTATAATATGGCCCCTAGGTACAGAGCACAGGTGGACTCGCTTTTAGTTTGTGCATTTCAGGAGAGTACTGAGTCTAACATGCCGAGTATTGATCTCATTGGATGCTGTGTGAGTGTGTTCTGGGTAATCTTTGACCTTTGAAAGAAAGTCTAAGTGCCTCTTTCAGAACATTGGGGACACAACATGGATGGAGTATCCTGCCTGCCAAATCCTCACTCCACCTGCTCTATTTTTAGTCAGGAGTACATTAACTTACTGCAAAGGCCTGATGAAGTCGGGGCAGTCAAAGGTATCGGCATCAGGCTGCTTGCCCTATTCAGGGTGGATGGTACGATTTCTATTTTTCTGTCTATCCCCATCAAGTACATCTAGGCAGTCATGAACAGAAAAAACAAGAATGACTCCCACACCATGCAAGGAAGCTCCCAGGGTCTGGGGCCAATATTGTTTTTCAGAAAAAAATTCCTGGTTATGAAGGCATAGATTTATCAGCAGGTCGTATGGTGAGCTCTTAATTTGGCAGGCGGCAGTCAGGCTGCGGTGGTGTAGGAGGCCAGCATCACCTTGGTGAATGGCAGGCTGCCTGCTATAGTCTAAATCATGTCCTAATTGTCTAAATCTGTTTGGGAAGTCTATCATGTATTCACACTGGTATGAACCTCTAACCCCCTCCTGTCTGTGGATGGGGGTCCGGTATACAGATCTAGGAGGTATGGCTAGGAGCATGCTGTAGCACACTAAACTAGTGAACCCTCAGACTGTGTTTGAATTACATATAGTCTTTGATCTGCTATCCCCACTCCCCACCCCCTCAGTCATGTAAAACATATTCTATCTCCTGAATGGCATCCCTTCACTCCCTAGAATACAGTATTGTCCATGACATGTTGCTTACTGTGAACAAGTGCCATGTCAGCAGAGGTCGCCAAGAGAATGTGCTGGTGCTTGCTGAGCACCAGAACATTATATGCAACAGTAGTGGCTCATAGACCTCTCTTGTAATATTTAAATATTCTGTAAAGGCAAATATTTATAGAAATGTAATTGTTTTTTTCTAGAGGTTCCAACATAAGATATAATTGTTCAGCTTTATGTTGATGAATATGAGCAGTGAGGCATGTGAAACAGTTATTTCATTCAGAAGGACACCCTTCTTGTCATTGTGTACTTAATGGCTTGATTCACAAAGGTAGCCTCGCAGTTGTATGCCTGTATAATATTATCCAGCAAATGTGTAATATTATGCAAGAGTAAATGCCGAGCAGGTGGTGGAGATTAGATGTTCCAAAGCACGGTTAGCCTTGAATATTTATGTATACAAGTAATTAACAGTCGGTCGGACCGCCACAGTCAGCTCTTCTTAAATCCACATTGTAATCCACACAGTGGTCGGAGATCCCTGTACTGCCCTATGGATGCTGTTTTTCTCCAACCACTATTGGAAAAAGGCTGTCAGAGCAGCGGGTTTTCAGCAGTCAGCCGGAGCTGCAGGATGCATGTATTGTAATCTAGCAGTCAGACCGACCGCTTCTGACAAGAACGTGGTGGTCCAAACCCCGGAAGTCGCTGCAACCAGCATTGTAATCAGGCTCATAGTCTTCAAATTTTCTCTTTTTAAAAAAACTTTGAAGTTTTTGTATTTTTTTTTTAATTCATCCTCCAGAATTGGGGTTTGATACTGAGTCCATGGTTTCTTTTATTCATTTTTTCCCTAAATTCAGAGCATTCTCATCAATGGAATTGTGCACAAAAGGCCAGAAATACGAAGCCTTATTCTGTTTGCAAATGGCCTGATTTGCAGATGTTAACAACCATGTTACCAAATAAAAATTTGTGTTTGTGACCAAAGTCCCAATCGGTATTTGTAAGGGTCATCTTTAGGGCATCTCCTGCAAATACTGATTTGCAGTGGTATGTATTAATGTTTTGCAGCCAAATTCCTAAGGGATCCATCCCCCCTTGAGAATGATGAAAACATATTTTTTAACAGTAAGAAATTGTAAACATGGTGATCTGCTGACCTCAGCAAGCCCCCTTCCCTGTCATTGCTTCGATTCCTAGTGGCTCACAATTTGCGACCTACCTCACTAATATTCATGAAGTAGGTCGAATTGCGACCCACTAGGAACCAGCATTTTGTGAGCCGACCCATTACTATATAGATTGGTTTGCAAAATAGCACACTGGTTGCAAAAATTCTGGTTGCAAATTGCGACCTACATCTTACAGAGGGAGCAGGGGAACATGGACTGTTGGTCCCATAATACTTAACGTGCAACCTACCAGGTCTAAAGCTGAATGCTCCATTATGAATTGTGTGCATACTTAAGCGAACATCAGCTCTCTCTTGTGCATGGTACACACTGACAAAGGGGCCCTTCTCTCCGTGTGTTGCCATGAAGGCCTTGTAGGTCTATCAGTCATGGAGATGCCCCCCTCACGTCCGGTTTCTCATGTCTCATACAAGTGCAAGGGCAGTATTCAACTCATAGGCAGATGCATAAAGCATGGCCCAGTCTACTCCAGCATTATTTCCTTTGGCAAGAATTGTGCCCTAAAAGGCCAACCTTTGACTGCATACATTTTAGGCTATTTTAGGGTAGTCTGCAATTTGCACATTTATTAACACGTACAGGGGAAGCAAGGAAGTCTGTATCTGCATGGTAAGGATAGGTAGATGCGAAATTAAGTCGACACAATAGTCAACCTTATACACATAGATTCTTGTATTTAAATATTGTGTAAAGGTTACTTTCTCGCATCTGTTGTTTCACAATTCATGTATGACTTTACAGAAACAACCACAAATTGCCTGAGGTATTTTACTTTGTTTGTCTGTTCTATGTGGGTCTATGGATACAGGCTTGTACCCCACTGTTAATTGACTCTCATTTTTGTGTTCTAAATTTGAAGTTTTTTTGCATATTAAAAATTGCCTTTACCTGGCTGGATACTGGCACAAATATAGCACTGATTGGGGCTATATTTATTGTATTCACATTCCTCATTCTCCCAGGGACCACAGTCTCTTATAAAAAGGGATTTACTATCCAGCGCAAATCAGGATTTGTGTTAGATAGTTTTCCAAAAACTCAATGTTGCTCTTTTTTGCTGCTTTGCATTACTTTTCGTCAGGAAGCATGGCATTGTGTTACATGCCCATTTCCATGTAACCACCAAAGGGGTTTGATGCAAAACCCTATTTGCAAATATTCATAGACAGGGATTTATGAAAATGTTTTTGCACCTCCATAAGGAATGGACAACAAAGAGAAATCTTTTTATTTCTCCTCGCTTTTCCTACTTTGCATGCATGCTGCATTGTACAGCACACATACAAAGTAGGGCAACTAATCCTTATAGAACCTCCACACCCTATATAGCGCAAGTGCGTGCGTGTGTGCATGTGCATGGCAGTATAAAGTACACCAGCACAGGGAGAAAGGCAAACAGCACCATATCTTATCTATCTTTCTTTATCTGTTTCACCCAATGCAGTAAAGCAACTTTAGTTTCTGCGCTACGTTGCATGATTTAGTCGTACATATCTGCCTTTGTTAAGGCCTTTGCCTTTTCAGCTTTCTCTATTATTTATCTTCATTAAGTTTACTCTTTTTTAACATACAGGTGCATGCTAAGCCCACTAATCTATCACCATTTAATGATGAACAGTAACTTGGGCTGGACAAAAACATTTCTTTACTATGCATTACTACAAGCTCCATTGTATGGATTGCAATAGGAGCTGGGCAGTTTTTCATATGGGTGAAGCTAATGGCATTTATATTTTAAAGGAAATCACAGCTTTTTTTACTCAGTTCTGTCGACCTCCTAGGGTGAATTCCCAATCAGCTCATAATAAGAATTTCCTTACCTGATATTTTCAGGTGGAAGAACAATTTGTGGAATTCATAAAGGAACGAGGAGCTGAGTGCAGGATGGCCAAATATCATCGCAACAAAGAACGCGCTATTTGGGTTGCCAGTGCAAGAAGTAGCATTAAGCTCTGCATCAGTTACAAAACTAGAGTCACTCGGTATCCTCTCTGTTTTCAAGCCCTGGTGTAAGCAATTCATTGAAAAAGGAAATCAAATTGTTTCTAGTCCAAGTTTCTTTCACAAGTGCATCAGTTGATTTTCACCCCTTATAAAAAGTAATGGAAGTTAGATACTGTACAAACTGTGATGGGTATACTGCTTGAACGTCGACTCCAAAATACTATTTGACCAAATTATCGTTGCTGCAAAAATGTTGAGGGACATACTATTGAGAGTCATTTTTTGTTTACATATTATTAATGAATTAAATACATGTTTTCACCAACATCCCATGCTTTTTCAACAATCTAAATAACGTTTCAAACACTAAAGACAGAATAACAAATTTTGCCAACCAAGAATTGTATACACTTTCCCCAATATTCTAACTGTAGTTAGAATGTAAAAAGGCCACCACAACCCTTAATTTATGCTTTTATGTACTTTCAAGAACGTTTGTTTAAATATGAAATCTCAACTTCTTTAGCTTATGCTCTTTCTGAAACGTTTTACAATTGGATTTTGAATAGTAAATATTGCTGATTAATGCACTTTCCTCAAAGTGTGAGGGTGGGAGTTAGAAGAGAGACTCTCATACCCTTTATTTCATGCACTTTCTACCAAATATTGGTAGACTAGATTTAGGATAATAAAGTTCACCTATTTAACAAATGTACGTTTCCCAGTTTTAGTTGGATTGGTGCTGAAAAACTTTTCCCAATATTAGTTGGACTAGAGCTAGGATAGTAAATCATATGTCCTCAAATTATGCACTTTCCCCAATATCTGTAAGACTGGAAGCAGAATAGTAAATCTCACATGTTTCACTATGCATTGGCCCCAATTTTAATTGAATCGGAATTAGAATAACAAATCTTAACATTTCAATTTATACACTTTCCACAGTGTTCGTGAGACTGGAGTTAGAAAGGTGAATGGCACCCCTTTTAATGTATGCACTTTCTTCCATTTTAGTGGGATTGTATATAGAATGGTAAATATCACCCCACCAGAACTTATGTACTTTTCCAGTATTCTTAAGGCTTGAGCTAGAATAGTAAATCTCACCCTTTTCTTTTCTGCACTTTTCCAAAGTTCATTAGGATTGACGTTAATAAACATCACCCCTCTGATTTGCGCACTTTTCCCAATGCCAGTGAAACTAGAGTTAAAATAATTAACCACTTTCACCGATATATGTATTTATTACAGTGCTTAATAAACCAAGCCAATTAAATCTTAAATCTTTCAATTGCAGCCCAATTCAGAAATGGTGTTTGTCTAAAAAGTAGTTCTTAACCTGTGGTTCGGGAACCAAGGTGTCCGTGACAGCTTAGAAAATGAAATAAAATTACAGAGTAATAAAAAATGAGTATATAAACGAAGAAACAACATGCAAAATTAAAGATCTTAAAATGTTCTGTAAAAGAAAAGGAATTTGAGATAGGAGCCAAACTGTAAGTAAGTACCCTCATTTGTGGGGGCAGAGCAAGTGAATCAACTGGAATACAGTATGGACAATTAATAACCTCAACTAAATTAAGAAACATGTTTTAGTTTTTTGTGTATATATGTGTGTGAATTAAATAAAGTATTTTATAATGTGTATATTTGTTTGATTAATTATTGTTTCTACAATTTTTTGTATTGTGTTATGGTTCAAATAATAGGAAATGCTTAGACTGTGGTCTCTGGCTCCCAGTAATGAATTAGTGGGGGTCAGCGATTTAATGGGGGTCCACATGTTACAGTAAGGATCAAGTGGAGGTCCACAGACATCAAACAGTTCTGAACCACTGGTCTAAAGGATTCTATGTCACTGATATATTGAACATTCTGCTCTGCTCTACTCTACCTTTCTTTACTTGATGGTAGGGCTTTTTTGGCTGTCAAAGCCAAGGAATGGAGCAGCCTCCATATCTGCATACTGATCAGAAGCAAAACCATCAACTTTCTTAACTATTGAAAACTAATTAAAATTACCTTTCGTTCTAGTATTTCTTCTTTTCCTTCAGTGCCAGGACACTCAGTTTCTGGAGAACTGGAGTTCTAAAAGTGAATTTTGACACCTTGATATTGATGAGCTTTCTCCACTGTTTACTGGCCTACAGTTAGAATTGTACATCTAATCCCCTCATCAATTTATGTTTTAAAAAATTAATATTTGTAAGATTATAATTAATAAAATTAATTTTAGATTTTTGTTTTTTGTTTTTATTATAGTTGGAATATTATAATTATTAAATAGATGTCCGTCTTTGTTATTTTTCATCTGTTTCATAGGGATGAAACAATTGTGGCTGAGCTTATAGTTAACTTCTTGATACAGCTTGACTACGGAGGCTGGGACTAGTCTAATTTACCCGATTTCATCATTTGCCAAAATTATGTTGGAAATAAAGATGTTTTGAAGCCTAATTGATTTGTGGGTTAGTCAGTGAAAGCCTGATTTTTTTCTGAGCAAGATCTTTGGAGTACAGAGTACAGAGTACCGAGTACTGAGTTCCTTTCAGTCTTATTTTTTGTTGCATTTATCTTTTTTATAGCAAATTCTGCATGTGTATTTGATTGATATCTGGCCATTGATCAATCAAGGGATAGCGCATACAGGGTATCCAAAGGTTTCTGGTATCACACAAAGTACAATCAAGTATTGTATAACAGGCCTGTATAATGATTCTTACAAGACAAACCATCAGCTAATGCACATTGACTAACCAGCGGTGCTTCAAATGCACCCACATTTCTTTATAATTAGAATATCCTTGCAGTAGGCCAAGGCTCAGTGAAGCTCTATAGTGACTCTCAATATATCATCAGGCGTAGTCCTGTACCTTTCTGCAAACTTCTATTTGAGGTGTCTCAAAATATTCTTTAGCTCACAGAAGTACTGCTCAGCTGTTGTAGAGATGGGCGTTGTAATAACCTTCAGTAAACCCTATGAGTTTTCAGTTATTTTTGGATTTCTTTCAGCCTCAAGTGACACCAATCAATCAATCAATCATACCATTTGTATAGCGCACTACTCACCCGGGAGGGTCTCAAGGTGCTTGGGGGAGGGGGAATGCTACTGCTCGAACAGCCAGGTCTTGAGTTGTTTCCTGAAGGCGAGATGGTCCTGGGTCAGCCGAAGGTGGATGGGGAGGGAGTTCCACGTCTTGGCAGCCAGGTAAGAGAAGGATCTTCCTCCGGCGGTTGCTCTTCGGATGCGTGGTACGGCTGCGAGGGCGAGGCTGGTGGACCGTAGTTGGCGGGTGGGCGTGTAGAAGGTCAGGCGGTCGTTGAGGTACTTGGGGCCCAGGTCGTGGAGAGACTTGTGTGCGTGGGTGAGGAGCCGGACGTGATCCTCTTGTCGACGGGGAGCCAGTGCAGGTTCCTCAGGTGGCTGGAGATGTGGCTGCGTCGGGGGACATCCAGGATGAGTCGGGCGGAGGCGTTCTGGATGCGCTGGAGTCTTTTCTGTAGCTTGGCTGTGGTTCCGGCGTAGAGGGCGTTTCCGTAGTCCAGTTGGCTGGTGACGAGTGCCTGGGTGACAGTCTTCCTGGTCTCGGTCGGGATCCAGCGGAAGATCTTGCGAAGCATACGCAGGGTGTTGAAGCACGATGAGGAGACGGCGTTGACTTGTCTGGTCATCGAGAGGGAGGAGTCCAGGATGAAGCCCAGGTTGCGTGCGTGGTCGGTTGGCTTGGGTGCGGTGCCCAGGGCTGGGGGCCACAAGGAGTCGTCCCAGGCGGAGGGCGAGGATCCCAGTATGATGACTTCCGTCTTGTCTGTGTTCAGTTTCAAGCGGCTGTCCTTCATCCACTCGGCGACGTCTTTCATCCCTTCATGTAGGCAGGTTCTGGCGGTGTCGGGGTCTCTGGTGAGGGAGAGGATCAGCTGAGTGTCGTCGGCGTAAGAGATGATGTTGAGGTTGTGCTGGCGTGCGATGGCTGCAAGTGGTCTCATGTAGACGTTGAAGAGAGTGGGGCTGAGTGAAGATCCCTGCGGGACGCCGCAGATGACTTCGGTGGCCTCGGAGCGAAACGGGGGGAGGCGGACTCTTTGTGTTCTTCCGGCGAGGAACGAGATGATCCACTCCAGTGCCTTGTCTTGGGTACCGATGCTGCTGAGGCGCTGGACTAGGGTGCGGTGGCAGACAGTGTCGAACGCAGCAGAGAGGTCCAGGAGGATGAGGGCCACTGTTTCCCCTTTGTCGAGCAGGGTCCGGATGTCGTCGGTGGCTGCGATGAGGGTGGTCTCGGTGCTGTGGTTGGCTCTGAATCCGGACTGTGAGGGGTCGAGGGATCCGTTCGTCTCGAGGAAGGCGGTCAGCTGTCTGTTGACGATCTTCTCGATGACTTTAGCAGGAAAAGGGAGGAGCGAGATGGGGCGGAAGTTCTTGAGGTCGGTGGGGTCCGCTGTAGGTTTCTTCAGGAGGGCACTGAGCTCGGCATGCTTCCAGCTCTCCGGGAAGGTCGCGGTGTTGAATGAGGTGTTGATGATGTTCCGGAGTTGGGGTGCGATGGTGGAGTCGGCCTTGTTGAAGACGTGGTGAGGGCATGGGTCGGTCGGTGATCCGGAGTGGATGGTGTTCATTGTGCGGGCTGTGTCTTTGGTGGTTACCGTGGTCCAGGTGCGGAGGGTGGCGGTGGGGGGCGTTGGTTCGACGGTTGGGTGCGTGGGTGGTGCGCCGAAGCTGTTGTGGATGTCGGCGATCTTGCGATGGAAGAACGAGGCGAGGGAGTTGCAGAGGTCTTGTGACGGAGTGATGTCGTTGGTGCCGGTGCTGGGGTTGGAGAACTCCTTGACGATGGTGAAGAGCTCTTTGCTGTCGTGGGCGTTGTTGTCCAGTCGTTCCTTCAGTGATTTCTTCTTGGTGGTGCGGATGAGCTGGTGGTGCTTGCGGGTAGCGTGTTTGAGGGCGGTCATGTTGTCGGTGGTGCGGTCGAGGAGCCAGGCTTTCTCGAGGGTGCGGCAGGTCTTCTTGGATTCCTTGAGTTCGTCGGTGAACCAGGATGCCTTCTTGCTTCTGGGTCTGCTGGGAGGGTTCTTTAGTGGCGCGAGGTCATCGGCGCAGGCGGTCAGCCACTGGGTGAAGTTGCGGGCTGCTTCGTTGGGGTCCGTTGTGTTGGCGGGTGGGCTCTGGCTGAGGGAGGTGGTGAGCTGGTCCGCGGTGATCTTGCTCCAATTCCTGTGAGGTACCTGTTGCGGGTGGTGGTGGGTCGTGGATCTCTTGAAGCTGAAGTGGACGCAGCTGTGGTCGGTCCAGTGGAGTCCGGTGGCGTGGCTGAAGGTGATGTACTTGCTGGAAGAGAAGACGGGATCAAGCGTGTGGCCGGCGTAGTGGGTGGGGGTGTTGACCAGTTGCTTGAGTCCGAGGTTGGCGAGGTTTTCCAGAAGGGCGGTGGTGTTGCGGTCCTTGTTGTTCTCCAGGTGGAAGTTGAGGTCCCCTAGTAGGATGTAGTCAGCGGAGGGGAGGGCGTGTGGGCTGATGAAGTCCGCGATGTCTTCGCTGAATTGTGTGCGTGGTCCCGGGGGTCTGTAGACGAGGGTGCCTCTGAGGGTCGTCTTAGGGTCGGTGTGAATCTGGAAGTGGAGAAGTTCGGCTGCGGCGAAGGAGTCGTTGGCGTCGGTCGTGATGCGGATGGTGTTCCGGTGGATGATGGCGATGCCTCCTCCGGTCTGGTTGATGCGGTCCTTCCTGATGATCTTGTACCCGTCCAGGATGGCGATGTCGGGTGCAGAGGAGGCGTTCATCCAGGTCTCCGTGAGGAAGGCGACGTCCGGTGAAGTAGCGTCGAGGAGGTTCCAGAGTTCCACAGCGTGCCTGTGGACGGAGCGGGTGTTGATCAGGATGCACTTCAGGTGGTTGCTGCTGGTGTTAGTCTTGGCGGGTGCGGGGCAGGTTCGGAGGCAGGTGAACTTGCAGGTGCGGCAGGTGAAGGGTCCGTGGGTGCGTCTCGGGGTGGCTTGGCAGCAGGCGTGGGTCCGGCCGGCATTGAGTGCGTTGAGAGTGGCGGCGTCGTAGGTCAGTCGGGTCGTCTTGCATCGGCGGGGAGGGCCAGGGGTCCTAGCGCTGGGCGCGGTCCAGGCGCGGACGGGCGCAGACGGGCTTACCTTTGGCGCACCTTTGGCGCTCATTCGGTGCTCCCACTGCGCGCGTCCGCTGCGCGGTCGCTCAGGAGGCGTCATAAGTAGTGCGCCGGGAGGGAGGGTCACCTGGGTGGTGGGAGCGGGGCGGCCAGTGGGCAGGGGGGGCGGAGTCGGCTGGTGGTCAGTGGCGGGAAGGAGGGCCGAGGGCGGCTCAGCGGCGGCTGGGTCGTCCGGCGGCTGGGGGGGAGGCTAACAGGTAGGGGAGAGCAGCAGAAGGGGGGGAAATAGGGAATAGGGAGATAGGGGTACAGAAGGCAAGGGGCAAGGGGCAAGGGGAAGGTGAATACAGGAGACAGGAGGCGAGGCGAGGAGACAGGAGGCAGAGAACCAGAGAAAACCAACAGGCAGAGGGGAAAAACGGAGGCAGCAGGAGGGGGGGGAACTGAAAGGTAACGCAGTCAGCCGGCAGCAGGCAGCGCACTGGTGGTCAGCGGGCAGGAGCAGCGGTGGGTAGGGGCGACCTCGCCTGGAATAGGCTCAGCGGTCGCTCCCTGCCCCTGCACTTTGGCCCCTTAAGTAGTGCGCCGGGAGGGCGGGTCACCTGGGTGGCGGGAGCGGGGCGGCCAGTGGGCAGGGGGGGGCGGAGTCGGCTGGTGGTCAGTGGTGGGAAGGAGGGCCGAGGGCGGCTCAGCGGCGGCTGGGTCGTCCGGCGGCTGGGGGGGAGGCTAACAGGTAGGGGAGAGCAGCAGAAGGGGGGGAAATAGGGAATAGGGAGATAGGGGTACAGAAGGCAAGGGGCAAGGGGAAGGTGAATACAGGAGACAGGAGGCGAGGCGAGGAGACAGGAGGCAGAGAACCAGAGAAAACCAACAGGCAGAGGGGAAAAACGGAGGCAGCAGGAGGGGGGGAACTGAAAGGCAACGCAGTCAGCCGGCAGCAGGCAGCGCACTGGTGGTCAGCGGGCAGGAGCAGCGGTGGGTGGGGGCGACCTCGCCTGGAATAGGCTCAGCGGTCGCCAGTGATGTACTCACTCCTTGACATGCCAGAGAATTGGACAAGAGAGAATAAAAGTCCTTGAAAGGCGAGATGGTCCACACAGAACATTACAGCTGTGCCTGCTTGTAGGATAACTGTCTCACTTCTCGGTATTACATGCTGCCATTGAGTTTACACTTATGTTTTTTTAATTTCATAGACAATGTTGTTTCGTAACACTATGCTGGTATCTCTTAAATAAAGCTTAACACTAATTTGGAGTGAAAAAAACCTTGAATTTGAGTAGAAAATAAATACATACAAGGATCAGAGATGGACTGAAGGGGAGTGAACAACGTGACCATACGGTGGGAATTGGCCTGGTGGACAAAAAAAGAAGAAACTTCCACACTGTGGTGAAGACTTATATTATGATTTGGTATGTGCACTGCTGTCTTTTTTGGTTTGCAATAAATACAAGTATTTGTAAAATAAATTAATAAAAACTTTAATTTTAGTATTTTATAAAAACTTTGTTTTCATTATTGTTTCACATCTTTAGAAAAAAAAAATGATTTTTACATTCCTTAATGCATTTAGGGCCATTTAGGGCAGGTTGCCCTTCTTCAGAGACTTTCTTTTTTTAACACATCTTATTGTGTGTGGAAAAAATAATGGGTCATATGTGTAAAGTGGTGCCTTTTTGCCATGGCTGCTACATGTGGAGTAAAGTTGACCAATCCAGGAAAAATGTGGCTTATTTCCGCAATACTCAGATCCATCTTTTGAAGTACAGTGATAGGCATATACATGCAAGAAAGAGCACTAACTAGCACAGTAACTTGTGTTTTTGCACACCCAGAAAGATCTATTAACAGGAACAGATCCCAGGTAACTTTTAGTGTCTGGACTGCCTGGAAAAGCTTTGCAAATATGCACAATTGTGAGAGATTATTTGTGTTCACTACCGTTTGCAGGTCTCCCCAGCCTTGCCTACAATTTGCTCAGTAATATTTGCTCACATCTACAACTAATCAAGACTGGTATAATTTACTGGTATGATTTTATGTGTAAATAAAAAAAAAATCATTTATGTGTGCAAATTTCCCATTTCACCAGAAAGGAAGGAGATTCACCTCTAAAAAGTGCTTCTATTTGTCATCTAATTAGAACGTGGAAGTAGTTTTGTGAATTGGGCCTTCCTAACTGGCATATTAAGAGGATGCCCACATAAACCTTGCTACCAAAACTTATTTATAATATGATAATATTCTGGATAAGGCTGTATGAATACAATGCTGACAAGAAATATATAAACAATAAGGTCATTTTTATGTCGCAACAGAATTCTCAGTTGAATCACTTCATAAAATCAAAGATATTGACAGTCACATCCTCATGCGCATTCACTCATACATTGATCCAGAGTATCCATCAGCATTCTGACAATGGACGTGTATTATCCAAAATTACTACTATCAACAATTAACCAGAGCTGGCTTCTCATGCATTAAACTACAAAGGATTGGCCAATGCGTTCATGAAGAATTTACAGATTTTAAACTCTTCAGTGCGACACCAGCACTAGCTACCCAGTGTGTCTGTTGGCCATTAGGTGACACCATGGAAGCAAATACAGCCTGCCCATTATTATTTGTTTAACTCTGGCTGCCCTGGAAGAGTATCCTGAGCAGCCTGAGTCCTTTTTTTCCCAGTGTAATGATGATCAGTGAGCAGGGCATGCTGATGTCAATACACTAAATTGAAAGTAAAACAAGCCCATGTACTTTCACTGCATCCGTGCTCGGGGAGCATATCTCAGAGCCTTGAGCACTGATTGGGGTAGGAGAGGTAATGTTGGAAAGGGGAGAAACTTCAATTTCCAATGCTATACCTGCCCAGTGGATCCCTGCTTGGGGATCGCCACAAGAGAGCGATTCCTAATCAGGGATCCACCCACTAGACACTGGGGATCGGCGCTGCCCCTCAGGCAAGGGCGTGTGCTCCCCGAGTATAATGATTGGCTAGTCGCTCTGCCCCCCTGGGGAGCAGATTGGGTAATTACCCTGGATCTGCCCCCGGGGGCGCAGAAAGCCCACTAGACACCAGGGCTTAATTAAAAAAATATATAGGATTGGGGCCTGCCCAGTATGGGCATTGCCATGTTCCTATTCCCCAACAAAATATACTGTCAGGCTTTCTGCCTCATTGGGGGAAAATGGGGTGATTACCTCAATCTGCCCCCTCCCCAGGTGAACAAAAAACCCACTAGACATCAGGAACATATATAAAAAATATAGTGGTGGGGGCTGCCCATCATGGGCATGGCCATGCCTTTACCCAAAACATGTGCTGGCAGTCTTCCTGCCCCGCTAGGGGGCAGATAAAGTGATTACCCCCAATCTACCCCTGGGACAGAAGGCCCACTAGACACCGGCCTTAGTTTTAAAAGAATATAGGGTTGGGGCTGCCCATCGTGGGTATGGCCAGGCCCACACCCCCTAAAAAATATTCTGCCACTCTTTACCCCAATATACCTACTAGTGATGGGGGGGCACAAAGCCCATTAGACACCAGGCTTAATAAAATATAGGATTGGGGGGTGTCCCGCACCAAAATAAAATTTGATGACAGTCTTTATGCGCCCTTGGGGAAGATGGGGATGATTACCCCCAATCTGTCCTGATGTGGGTGGGCAGGAAGTTCACTAGATACCAGGGTCTGCATTTATACAGTAGTTGTTTGGGATGGGAATGACATTCCTTGGGTCATAGACCCATGCTCTCCCCCACCCCACACCCCCTTTAGACTCTCGGCCCCCTGGTAGTAGGTAGGAGTATTCAACTCCAATCTGCCCCCAGGAGCAGAGAGCCAACTGAACACCAGAGATTTCAAAACAGTGCCAAAACAAACAAAAGGAGGAGAGGCATAACCTGGCATCGTGCTATATAGTGCCTTTCTGCCCCTATGAGGACATATATGTTTGTCTCAATTGGGGAGGTACCCCTAATCTGCCACCTGGGGGAGTGGAAAGTCCACCTGAAACCAGATATTTTGCCTGGGACAAAAGAAAGTGGTGCAGGTGTAGCACTCACCCCAAAATGGACAAACCAATCAATTCAATTTCAATTTTAAATTTTTATTCGGCACTTAAAAAGACACCATAAAAGTACATACACAATACATACATTTAAAAACAAGTTTAAAAAAATAAGCTAAAATTCATTTCATTTACAAAGAAGAAGGGGAAATTTCTTTACTTGGGTCTCTGTTTAAGGAGCATTACATTCAGTTATTTCTCTGGTGTTCCTTAGCCGCATTGCCACCCTGATGAAACTTACTGTACAAAACAACGTGTGAGCATCTGAGGCTTCCTGGAGAAACCTCATGGCCATTTTTGCTTGTCTGAGTTTATTTTCTTTCAGGATCCCTACTAAGAACTTGCGTCTGGGAACAGAATAAAAGGGACATAGCAGAACAAAGTGAAGGGTATCCTGCGGAGACCTAGCATCGCAGCTGCAGGTACCCTTCGCCTCCAGTGTTTGAGTGAATCCAAAGGGGAAGGCAAGTAGATGATGTAGCATATTTAGTCTAAACCGGGTCATATAGAATCGGTCCTGGGCATTATGCATTACAGTGAGGTATGGTTCCATTCCTTGTTTCTTTGTCAATAGGCAGTAAGATAAAACAGTAGGCTTACACCTTTTCACCTTGGCCCTGGTCGTACGTGACCATTCTGAAAAAAGTTTTTTAACCATTATTTTATTCTGGCCAATTAAAGATTCTGGTGCAGTAAAAAAGTGTTTACAGCCGATTGCCTCAAGAGAGTCCTTTACATACTTCAGCCATGGAATACAGCCCCCTCTGTCACGTTTCAAACAGTCTTTTAGGATTTGTCTTGTGAGTTCCGCTTCTGGATTAATCCAAATTTTAATCCAGGCGAGAAGGGGTCTAATTTTGATACGATCTTCAATGTAGGGCTCCCCTACTTCCTCATGGATGATATAGGCCGGGGTACTCTGCGGCAATTTCAGGATTCTTTTAAAGAACTTGTTTTCTTCCACCTGAATCTGCTTCAATTGTTTATCTATAAAGCCCCATACTTCTGCTCCGTAGGTGACCTTGGCACAACATACCGATCTATACAGGTTTAGCATCTGCTCTGGAGACCATCTGCCAAGTCTTCTCCCGTAACCCATGATGCCCCCTGATGACGCCACCAATTTCGTTGTGTGTTTGTCCGTCAAGGGGTTAAAGTTCAACTGTTCGTCGAACAGTGCACCAAGGTACGAGAAAGTCTTGACCTGTCCAATCTTGTGTGATCCAATTTTATAGGTAAACTTCCCTTTTTCTTTGCCTCCTGTTGACATGACATAAGATTTTTCCAGATTTGCCGATAGGTCAAGTTTAGCCATGAAATCGACAAAGCCAAGCAATCAGCTTCTGCAACCCCAAGGGTGTTCTGGCTAACAACACCGCGTCATCCGCGTAGAGTAATACGGGCACCGCTCGGTGTCCTATTTGGGGTGAGTCCACACGCAATTTGAGTAGTTCTTTGTCCAGGGAAGTAATGTATATAGTAAACAGAAAAGGCGCCAAGATGCAACCCTGCCTCACTCCACTCGTGCATAAAAAGGGCTCAGTCTTGCATCCCTCTTGGGTGTATCGAACTGTTGTGGAAGTGTTCCAGTGTAGAGCTTTTAGGAGGTCTACCAGTGTTTGTTCCACTCCTAAGTTTGACAATAGGGTCCAAAGTTTTTCTCTATTTACACGGTCAAAGGCCGCGGAGTGGTCCATGAATCCCATGTGTATAGCTCCCTTGCCAGCAATGGTATATTTGGCTGTCAGGAGGTAGAGATTCAGGCATTGATCGGTGGTAGATCTGCCCTCCCTGAACCCATATTGTATGTCTGTCAGGACCTGGTTCTCCTCCGCCCATTCCTGCAAACGATTTAAAATAACACGGCCCAGTACCTTGGCCGTCACGTCTATGAGGGATATAGGACGGTAACATTGTGGGTCATCACGGTTCCCTTTTTTGTAAATCGGGACTATGGTTGCTGTTGACCAGGAACGAGGTAGCCCTGCCACCACTGCCTCGTTCAGAACCCTCGTGAGCAATGGAGCCCACAGATCTATATTGCTCAGGTAGAGGTCGGGGGGTATACCATCAGGACCGGGTGCTTTGTTCTTGCTCAGTCCTGCAATTGCCAGTTTCACTTCTGCCAGGGAAAAGTCCAATTGTGTAGTTGGATTTAACCTTGGTCCTTCACCCTGGATTAGTTGTTCTGTATGGTTATAGAGGCTCTGGAGATGGGTCTGCCATTGTTCCGGTAAAATGGTATTTATTATTTTGGGTACTCCTGGGTCCTGGAAACATGGTGTATTAATAACTTTCCAGAATCCCGAAATATCTCCCCTTTCTGTCGCCTCCCTTAGATCCTCCCACACTTGTATTTGTAAGTTCTTTTTTGCGAGATGTCAGGTCTTTTTTATATTCTAATCTGTACTGTGCAATTTTAGGGTTATCCCTGGGGCGAGACTTGAGGCTGAGTTTAAGGTTTTTGTGTGCCTTAATACAGTCTAGGTCAAACCACCGCGGAATAAGAGCTACTTTACTGTCTTTGGAGGTCTTTAGTAGATTATCTACGTAACGTGCAATTTCTTCAAATGCACTGACCACCTTTGGTCCCCCCACGCTGGGATCAAGGCATATATTTATGGCGTTTTGCCCTTCTGTTATTAATCTTCTGTAAAATTTATCTCCATCTATCTTGGCCCACTTGATCCTCCTCCCCTGGTCCACTGCCTTTTCTATAATATCTGTTCTGTGTGAGGGTTTTTTAAAGTTAAAGCCTTTTAATGCTAAGATCAGAGGGTTATGGTCGCTAAAAATGCTTGTGTCAATAGCCATGCTGCTGACACTTCTCTTTATGAGAGGTGAAACTAAAATAAAGTCAATATATGAATGGCAGCCTCTGCCTTTGAATGCTGGGTTAGGGTCCCTATTTCTGCCTAGCTCTATCCGGTCCATAGTATGGACCAGATTATGTCTTTTTGTTAGCTTCTCTAAATCCCATCCCTCTGTTGTGTGTGCAAAATGTGGGCCTTTTGATACGGTGCATCGCGACCAATCCTTATTCAATGGTCTTAGGTTCTCGCAAAGGTGGCAATTAAAATCCCCCATAAGTATTATACTAGGGGGGTTTGGTGTCTTATTTAATAGATCCTGCTTGTCTAGACGGGAATCCAGTTCTTTTGTAACGGTCCCCTTTCCCATCGTGCCTACAGCGTTGTACCAATTTAATAAAAGAAAGTTGAGCCTTTTAAAGCGATACCCTACTGCTTGTACGTTTCGTGAATCCCAGTTATGGTTAAACCAGGTCCCTTGAATAAGGAGGTCAACATACATTATTAATCCCCCAATCGCTCTCCCCAATGGTGATTTTGTGGCCGGGACAGAAAAGCATTTATACCCCTCTATGCTATACAGATTTGGGTCAACAGCCCATGCTTCTTGCAGGCATATGATTTGGAAGTTGTTTATGTACTTCCGCCATTCCTGGGAATCATATTTGGCTGCCAGTCCTGCAATATTCCAAGATATGATTCGAAGGCTATCCTGGTTATCCCCCAAGGGAAATCCTTTTGGTTCCCTTAGTGAGTGCACTTCCTTGACTCCCCCTATTGTTATTATATTGGTGCGGGGTTCAAGTATAGTTTCACTGTTCCGCCCAGTTCGAGCGGGGGTTATCTTTTGATCTAGTTGCTCTGTTGTTTTTATTCCCCTTTTTTTTGTTTCCAGGTTCCTTATACTGGTCCCCCTACCATCGCTATGTCCTAGGGTATTCGGTGTTCGAGTTCCTATCCCAGTGATTCCTCCCTCCTCTAATCTCTTCATGGGGTGTGAAATACTGGTTTCCTCCAATACAAACCAGTCTTTTTGCCCCCTGATGGGCAAACAGATTTCCCCCCAATTGGCCCCTGGGGGCAAACACCCTACTGTATGACAGGAATATTATTTTTTAAATAAAATATTAGGGTGGGTCTAGCCCATCCTAACATCAGGCCCCACCCTCACCTCTAAAGTGACAGTGTTTCTGCTCCTCTGCGGGTTAAAGAATCTCATACCAATGGCAATAAAGAAGACATTTGATTCGTTTGAGTGTTGTTTTTACATATGGGCCAGGAGAGTGTGGCTAACTGCCAAATATTGTCCGACTTTCAATAGTGAATGGCTTCACTTTTTGTCCCTGAGTAGGCTGGCAACTAAACCGGGGGTGTGCTTTACATGGATCCCACAACCTTTTCTTACCCATAATGCGCTGCAAACCCAAAACCTGAACTTAAAACACTAATTTTCCTAACATTTCTTTGCGAATTACTTCTGGAATCTGCAGGGAGCCACAAATTCCCTAACACCCTGAGTTCCCACATGTCTCCCGATAATAATGGTGCCCAAAAGTCCACGACACAAAAGGCCCTAAAGTGCTATGTGAGGAAATCAGCAATGGGGGTTACTGCGGAATTTGAGGCCATGCTCAGCCGCCATTCATGGAAACCTACTAACCAAAGAGGTTATCGAAAACTAGACAATCAGAGGATCCCAGGGTAGTATGTTACACATGGATCCCATGAGGTTTTCTAAATCAAAAGGCCCTCCAAACCTCAAACTTTGCCTGAAATCATGCATTTTTCTAAGATTTCTGTGATGGACACTTCTGGAATCCGCAGAAATCCACAACATTCCAATCACCTAGTGTTACCCCACTTGTAATAATAAAAACGATGTGGCTAGGCCTAGTGCCCACGTGCCGGTAACAGGCTCCTATTGACCTTGGTAACCCTTTATAGGAACCCCCTGAATATTGAGCCAGAGAAACTTGTGCACATGGGCAGCAGTTCACCAGCTGCACCACGAACCCAGTGCATGTTGCAGTAAGGTCCTCAACCATACACAGTTGCTAGCATAACAGTTTTATCTTTAGCCTTGAGCGAGGACAGCTAACCTGCCATTTTCATTCAGAGAGGGTGTGCATGCTTATTATGTTGGCCAATGTCCTTACTCTAAGATCCGAAAAAGGGTAACCTGCTTAAATAGTTCATTGCGCTCTCATGAGCCCACTAACACACACTTTCCCAGCTTTTAAATCACTCCCCAAAGAACTTGGCCACACAACTTCAGTGACAGAATCTTTCAATTCCTCATATTCCCAATTTACTCCATGAAAGTAATCATTTTGCCACCTATAAGTAGCCCAAATTCTCTCCAACAGTTTGGTAACATAGGTTATTGCATCATATCCTTTGCATTGAACTTCATAGGTGTGCACATGACTAAAGGTCTAATTTTGAGTGCCTCTGTAAGAGGAGTTAGCACCCGAATCAGGATTACGACTTGGGCTAAATTAACTCAAAGACATGGCATTGTTCCACAGACACATTTCTCTACATAAAACCCAAATAAATATATCCTGGGAAACCTTCCAATGTTTTTCAATAACATGATAGTACTGCACTGAAAGCAACAGAAACACAGAACAGTATTAATAATATTCCCTTGAGGTAGTTAAATTGTAACCTTGTATACATTGTGGTCTATTCTTTTGAGTTGAATTTTGTCACGTTGCACCATGCTGCATTTTTATGAAAGTTTGCATGTGGGATAATCATGGCCTCCTGACGTACTTGTGATCCACCACACTCAGTGAATAACCATGTGTCTGTGCTTGTCCTAAATGCAAATGAAATTTGATCTCCCAAATCAGCTATGGAAGTGTGTTCCATATTAGAGCCCACAATTTGAAGGCCCTGTTGGCTCTGCCAACCTTTCTTCTACACAACTCAAAAATTAGATTTATAAAGACTTGCAAGTCAACTTTTCATGGCCCTAATTGGCTTCATACATCTTGAGTAATGCAACGCAGTGCAAACCACTGTGTTGCATTGTTCTGCCCTGGGAAGGCCTTCCATTGGCATTGGCTGGGTGTTATTATTTATTTATTTATTTATTTGAAAGGTTTTATAAAGCGCTGGCAAGACCCGGAGATATCAGAGCGCCTTACAAGAGTATCAGACCATAGTTAAAGGTTACATAGTTACAACAGTTACACAGTTTTAGAGTATAGCTACATAGTTATATGTTCGATCGAGACAAACAATAAGGACATACACTTGAGGGAAAAATCATGTAAGGGGAGATTCAGGGGAGAGGGGGTAGGAGCAGGGTAAGTAGACAGAGAATGAAGGAGGGAAAGAGGAGTGGGAGGGAGCGAGACAGCATGAAAGAGGACGTAGAGGGTGACAGGGGCACAAACCGTTAGACGAGTAATAGCTGGAGAAGTGTGGCTCACTGGTTAGAGGAGGCAGACCTGGAAGCAGAAGTCAGCCCGGGACCAGGGTTCAATTCCCGGCTCGGCGGGGTCTTGAGTCCTAAAATGTCCATGGACTCGACAATTCTCACTCCGGTGCCTACTCGATTCACGGGTGCACACTCTGCGACTCTGGGCAATAGCTTGCTTAATCTCCACAACAGCCCCTCGCGGCGGGATGCCTGGCTTTCACCTTGCGGATACCCTGCCAGGGTTATCTCACAGGGGAATACCAGGACGGGTTCCCTAAGCAAGCGCTTAGAGACCGCTTGGTGATTTGCGCTATATAAATTCCTGTACATTTACATTTACATCCAAAGTCTAGTAAACTGTGATCTCAGGGGAAGTGGTATCATTCCCCCATCTCCGTTGCGAGAGGCTCCCTTTGCGCAGTGGACTCTCTCAGAGGGGTCTCTGAGACTCCAAGGCCTACCTACTGGATCCTTCCCCAAAAAGGGGAGAGGGAGTGCTTTGGCAAGGGGCGCCATACTCAACTGTGAGTGGCTCCCTTGGTGCTGTGGACTCTCTCAGAGGGATCACTGAGACTCCAAAGTATACATATTGACTCTTTCCCCAACAAGGGAAGAAGGAGTGCTTAGTCAAAGGGCACAAGGGACAGGGGGCTAGGCGGGGTCACAGGCAAGGGGAGAGATTCAGGGGAGAAGGGATAGGAGCAGAGGGAGTAGACAAAGATGAAAAGAGGGAAAGCGGTGGGGGAGGGTGAGAGGCAGAGCATGAAAGATGAAGGGGACGGTGAAGGGGAAGAGAGAAGGGGTATAAACCGGTAGACGAGTAAAAGACGCGTCCAAGGTCTGGTAAGCAGTGAACCCAGGGGAAGTGGTATCATTCCTACATCTCCGCTGTGTGAGGCTCCCTTTATGCACTTGACTCTCTCAGAGGGGTCTCTGAGACTCCAAGGCCTACCTAATGGATCCTTCCCCAACAAGAGGAGAGGGAGTGCTTTGGCTAGAGGCACCATACCATACCTCAACTGTGCGTGATACCATAAACTCTGTGGACTCTCTCAGAGGGGTCACTGAGACTCCATGGTAAGAATATTGGATCTTTCCCCAACAAGGGGAGAAGGAGTGCTTAGTCAAGGGCAACAAGGGACAGGGGGCTAGGAGTCGGGTCGGAACTGGTAGGTCAACAGAGGGGCATCAAACGGCAAAACAAAAATCACATTAATTACGGAAAGATAACACATTCAATACCGGGGTGTTCCCACGCAACTCCCATAGATTTTGACGGCATCTCAGATTTACTAGAACTGGTAAACCTGGGAAGCTATGCCATCTCAGCGGATGCATAAAGAGGAGAAATATCTTTCTTTCTCCTTGTTCCTTCCTCTTTCTTTAGAAAGAGGAATATGCCTCTTAGAATTGGTTTTTCGTTCAGGAACATGCCCCATCCTGCACAAAAACAATTCTGAATGCAACACATGCCCCCTTACCCCATGGTGCAAGGGTGCCTGCATCGGCTCTAGGCAGCCAAAATAGCAAATGCAGGATGTAAAGTATTCTTTTAAAGTGCATTCTTGCCCTTTCCCAGTTATGTAGCACTGAGCAGCAAGGTAACTTGTTGTGAGACTTTCCCATAAATACACCCCAAATGTTTAGCATAAACTCAACACGCCGATTAGTAACTGAGGATAGAGAACTTGTGTATTTCGGGTATAGCACAATCTCTTGAACAGTATCAGAGATAGTGCCTAATTTTCGAGGCACTAACAACAATTCAAGCGTCGCACAAAGCAATTGTGTAGCAAATGAGCAATGAACATACAGCAGGAAATTGGTATGGGCATGGCATGTAGCTGGTGGTGTATTTTCATTCACACTGTTGCAAATATATTACTAAAGCATGGTGTGATGTAGCAGAACATCATTTTCCAATGAAATGGCCACTATATTTTAACCAATGTGTGGTTTTTCTGATAATACTGTATAGCACACAAACAACAACATGTGGAATCAGGTTTCAGTGAATATTCATCATTTGTAATTGTATTTCTATTTATATAGTACTTACTACCTCTGACGAGATTTTGAAGGGATTTTTGGTGAGTAGCACGCTACTCTGGTACCCAGAAAGAATTAGTATAGGGAAATATGTGTTAATTTGAGTGGTGGACATGCACGTCTGCTAGTTGGATTCAATAGGATGATGGAGAGCCAGAAGAAATTAGAGTCTAGAAAGCATTATTGGAAGATCGTAGTAGTAAGATGAGGCTAGGGATGAGTCAAAGGAGGGATACATGAGGGAAGAATTGAGAAAGGGTTGCTTGGGAAATCATAGTAGGAAAATTAGCTTTGAATTGAGCCAAGGAGTGATGGTAGGAGGGGAGTCTAGAAATGTTTATTCTGGAGATCATAGTAGTAGAATGATGTTTGGGATAAGTCAGAGAGCGGAAGTATAGGATATATTGGGAGCTGTAAAGGGATAGACAGAGTAGTGCTTTGGAGAGAGTCAAATGTGATTTTTTTATTCTTCTTTTACAGCAGGAGCAAAGTAATAAACATGTAGATACATAACTGCATAGAAGGGGTATACATGCATAAGGAAGATAATATATTCAGGTTTAAAGTTGTATTGTACAATATCAGGCTTTCAAATGTTTTTTTTTAAATGACAATTTTTTAAAATGTTATCTTTTTCTCAATATTTCAATAGTGAAGCACGTGTAGATCAAGTACTTATGATAATATTGACATATTGTGATAGATGAATAAAACAAGAATGCATAAACATCCAATCAAATAACTTATATGAAAACTATGCAGTAACCTATAAAGATGTTAAGCATGGAATAATATATTTAATTATAAGTAGGGCTCGCGGGTTTATGGAATTTATTTTTTTAACATTTCCGTCTGTATTTATCCGTATATATTTTTTGCCATTTTATCTGTATTTATCCATATTTATTTTGTGTTTTGCATATAAATAAAGTTGTAAAACTGTACATTTCCATATTTATTTAATTGATAGATGCCCACTCATACTTTTATGCCAGTAGTATTTTAGCTATTTAAGCTGTCAAAAATTACATAATACATCCACTGTAAATACTAGCATATACCACAAATGTATGTTGACATATGTCGTTATTTAAAGGAATTTCAGCCTGTTTTTTAATTTTCCATTCTGTCCATCCGCACAGCTGCTGGCCTGTAATTCATAAAAAACAGCACTGAGAGTCACTTAAAAGACTCACAAATGTCTGTATTTATCCACTTAAAAAAAATAAATGCAGACAGAAAACACAATGTTTTCTGTCTGTATTTATCTGTAGAAGTCTGTAAAACTGGAAAACAGGGAGCCATAACTATAAGTGATATATACATTTCTGAAGCAGACCTAAAGAATATCTTTATATTTTAAAGCCATAGTTATTATACCTATTTGTACAAAGAAATATACATTTGGACAGCCTGCGATGACCACGAAGGCGAATCTCTAGCAATGACCATCTGGAATGCCCTTTAGGATGCTTGTACTACAGTGATGACTGTCCATACCGCCTGGCCTGCTCTTCACTCTACAGCAACGACCATTCACAATGACTATTCACAACACTCTCCCTGCCCTTCTCGGCTTCCTCCACCACAAATGGAACTCTTGGTACTGGTCTTCAGAAAGTAACTTTTTCAGCAGGACTAACCTGCCCATTTTATCCACCCTGCGTTCCATCGTAGTTAGCCGTAAGTTGTGACTTTCACCTGGTCTCGCACAACCAAATAATTGTGAGAGGCACTTTGTGCTTTTAGGTGCTATATTTTCCTTTAATCTTTAAAATTGCATATCTCTGATTTTACTGATAGGATTATTATCATTTTGGTATAAAAATGCATTAAAATGTACTTTATATTTCTACATTGGTATGGGATATTTCTTGTATTGTGTTTTCACATTATTACTGTTATAGTACTATGTAAATACTTTTACACATTGCCTCTAAGTTAAGCCTGACTGCTTGTGTGCCAAGAGTTAAGCACAGGTTAATTTAGTGACTTTTTTGGTACACTGTCACCGGAGTTTGTGGAGGTTGCTTGAGAAAGGCTACCGCCCCGCCCCCTCCGACCAATAACCCAATTTCTCACAGTGCTCATGGGGACGTCTGACACATTCGCTGAGGAGTTGCTGAGTCATGCAACCACATAAGATATCATTTCATGGGCATTTTCCTTTCCTAGCCAAAGTACTAAAATGTTATGAAAAAATATTTTCTAGTGTTTAGTGGAAGAAAAATATTCCCCAGTTTCTTAATAACTGTTTGCCTCTGTTCTCTATCTTGTAAAATGGCAGCTGTCAACCAATAGAGCTGACAGGAACCAAGGGCTTTTCAGGACTGTGGGTGTGGAGCACACTCATGCTCATTAAATGTGATATTCCTGTGCTGCTGCAGTAGACTTTTTGTGCCAAGTTGCTATTCATTACGCAATGGGGCATAATCGTGATATTCTCTGTAATTTCACATCAAAAGAGTAAAGCAGAATCACTGAAATCATTACAATTACTTCAGTGTAATCAACATATCGCCTAGTCCTACTCTCAACACTGGAATTATGTTCAGGGTGTTTTCAGATTTACTCTAAGGGAAATCTGCTCTGCCCACCTGACAGTGGCACGCCCCTTGGCATGCACCCTTTTTGTTATAAACGTTGGTGAGTACATATATACACACTCACAGACGCATGCCTACCTTTACATGTGTTTCTAGTTACTACTTTTACCTCAGACATACCATTTAATAGCAATGTTAATAGGAGTTTCAAGTACCCACCTCAGTGGTGCCTATTTTACTCACCTCAGAAGGAAATAATGGGTTTGCATCAATAAGATGCAAACCTATCACCTCTGGGTTGCCTTCAAATAACCATAGACAGAACACTGAACATCATGGTGTCTGACCACATATATCTGCCTGTCAACTGTATCTTCTGGTAAACTGGTTTACAGCAGACGTGGTGCGTCCATTGGGGTGTGGGGGCGCAGCCCCCCCACCCGCAGCCGCCCGCCGCTCCGACGCCGAGGGAGAACTGACAATGCATGCCAGCCAGCATGACGTCAGACCGCCCACCCCCTTCAGAGACTGAAGGGGGTGGGCGGTCTGGCGTCATGTTGTCTGACATGCATTGTCAGACATGGGGGCAGCAGGCAGCAGCACAACACAAGGGTGCATGAGTGGGGACGGAGGGCGGATTTTCGCACCCTGCCCACGCATGCGCACTTGTGTTTTTACTTGTTAGCGCATGCCCATTAGGAGCCCCTCTGTCTCCTAATGGGCAGGCAGCGGGCGAGGAGTAACTGTGCCCTTTCAGCTGAAGTCTCAGAAGTTCAGGGAGTTTGCTTTGCAGTCCTCAAACTTCAGACGGTAAAGCAAATATTTTGATGCAAGTGGAGGCATTTCCAGTCCTCTTGAATGACCCGATGCTCACGGTGTTATTTATTATCCGAGCATAACCCCAAGTTGGACACTGTTCTTTTCTGCAGAACATACGGGGCGGATTTCTAAAAGCTTTTCGAGCTTGCAAAAAGAGGAAGACATTCTTCAGTCCAAATCAGGTTCCAGAATATAACACAGTCCTCCACAAGCTGAAAGACATGAAACCTATTGAGTGCAGTGCATTGAACGGTGAGTGATGTCTGTGTGAGTCCAGGGTGAGTGATGGCTGTGTGAGTATAGGGTGAGCAGTGTGCTTGTGTGAGTCCAGGGTGAGTGATGTCTGTGACAGTGCAGTGTTGGTGATGTCTGTGTAAGCACAGGGTGAGCAGTGTGCCTGTGTGAGTCAGGCCATCATTTCCTGTTTGGGGCAGACCTTTCGACGAACTACCTGGTGCTTCCTGTTACTGCCGCCCAAGCCGCCACTTACAATCTCTGTTCCCCGCAGTAGTCCTCCCGCCGCCGCTCTTTCCATCAGCGGCTGCCGAGTGGAGGACTACACCTCCCTGGGGGCATTGTGGCAGGAGCCGCCAACGTCATCCCCCGGCACCGGAGGCGCTACTAATAGCGCGCACTCCCGGTGGAGCGGGTGCCATCATTTCCTGTTCGGGGCAGACCTTCCGACGAACTACCTGGTGCTTCCTGTTACTGCCGCCCAAGCCACCACTTACAATCTCTGTTCCCCGCAGTGGTCCTCCCGCCGCCGCTCTCTCCATCAGCGGCTGCCGAGTGGAGGTCTACACTTCCCTGGGGGCATTGCGGCAGGAGCCGCCAAAGTCATCCCCCGGCACCGGAGGCGCTACAAATAGCGTGCACTACCAGCGTCGCGGGACGTGAGCGGGACGCCGGGCTAAGCCCGGGCAAAGGGCGGGCCCTCTGTGGCCCTCAGAGGCCTGAAGAGACTGGACTGGGCCAGGGACCCTGGTAAAACAATCCTATTTAGTATTTTTACTTTGCTCTATGGTTACAATTTGATTCTTCACCTTACCCTTAGCAGTTACCTACTCCATCTTTTTGAGTAGGTGTTAGTTGGTAAAGTGCTAGATGTTACTATCTTTTTTCTTTTATCACGCTTACTGTTTGATTATTCTGTCCACACTGTCATAGTTATGGGGAAGAGGAAACATTTGAGCCCTAAATGCGCAAAACATCAGGAGGCTATTTCCCACTCTAACTCTTCCCAGCAGTCCCTTCTTTCCTACCTGACAGGGGCGGTTGGGGTAATCGACAAACAGATTCTTTCTGTCGAAGAGTCTATAGAGGGGACATCCACGCGATTGAGCCAAAACTCTTCCACTCATCCAACTGGTAAAAATGACTCTAATCCAGGACCATCCCTTCTTCCATCTTTGAATGGATGTGTTTCTTATGCTTCCGATGAAATTTTAAGTCTAGACAATGAGTCTGATTCACAACCCCCCACCAAAAAATCCAAAACCCCTCACCCCCTCCCAACCTCTGCCCCAGCTATAGACCCCATTGTTATCCCAAAACCATCTCGTCCCCATTTAAAATCCAAAAGTGCTGCAAAACAGTCTCCCAGACTTAAACCTAAACCGCTGGGCGCTCAGCACAACTCCCAAGCCCACTCCAATACAAATCTCCAAAAAGAGCTGCAGGTACTAGTTGCCTGCGTAGAGCGCCTGGATCTCTTCGTAAGGGTGAGACTTGATCAATTAACCAGTAGATTACCCCAAATTGAGACGCTCTTAAAAGACAAAAGCTCCAATCAGTCGAGGGTAGGCACTGCCAGATGTAACAACCCAGTCACAATCCCCCCTACTAATGTTGACGCCCATGCTGCTAACACTAGTATCAGGTCAAACCCTATTATCGAGGTATCTTCATTCCGTCCTTCCGCACCCATGCCTGCTCCAATTCACCTATCGGATCAACCCAGGCTCCCACATAATGCATGTCCCAAAACTTCAGCAAGTAACCAAGTAACTGATCGGAAAAGGAATATGACAACTGGTCCCACAGGAGCGTTTCCCTCAGTTCCCTGTAATGACCATCTCCACCTGCCCCCAGAAGCGACGCCTTTTACAATAGTATTGGCAAATGTTCTCCAACTATTAAACCCTGAAAGCGAAACTTTGATCTCGCTAAAAAACAAATCACTACACTGGCTGACTTCCAGGGTTGGAATAAATAGGTTCCTTTTTCAGGAATTTAAAATGGTGAGGCGTGTAAAACGCCTAGGCTTTAGAGACCTTGCTCCCGGTGGAGATACCATAGTTCTTTCCTTTGCTTCTCCCCTGTTGGTTAAGGAAATTCTGAGAGCAGGAGCTAATGAGTTCATTGATTATCAGGGAATTAACATCTTGCCCCTGGGTTTCTTTTACCCCCCGCAATGGTCCAACTCAAATATTCTAAAACCCAGGCTAATCCACAGACCGGTTTCCCATTCCCCTCTGATTCCCACGAGGAACAGGTATAGCATTCTGTCATCGCTGGATGAAGTCGAATGACTAACTGACTCAACTCTCAGCCCAGTAGTACCTACCACAATCATGGTAAATAAGGCCACGCAATTGCCCCTAGTCTCTCAATATCATGTAGGTACAGACAATATAATTGTCGATACATCTGACTTAGGCCTGATCCAAGATGTCCATCATAAATGTGACGTCCAAAATAATTTAGCCTGTAACTCTTTGACACCAGCAAAATCTATCCATAAAGATACGTTGATACCCATAGATCCATCACTCTTAAATCCTTTATCGTTTGACTTCTCCATTTTATTTTGGAATGTAGCGGGGCTACGCACTAAAATTACTCAGCAATCGTGGCTTGAAACAATCAATGCACACCATATAGCCTGCCTACAGGAAACATGGTTGACTACACCTATCCTCCTACAGGGCTATAAAACCTTTTTTGGTCCTGCAATCCCCAGTACCTCCGGTAGAGCAAAAGGTGGCTTGGTAATGTATGTATCAAACACTCTATCCAATATGGATTTACTTGAATTAAAAACCAAGGAGAACTCCCAGATCCTAAAAATAACAGTAAATACACATATGGTGTTCTTCCTGGTAAATTTTTACAACAATTTCTTTTTAGTTGATTGTGTCAAAACTCTAAATGAAATTGCTCACTTTTTAATTGAACAGCGGGACCATCAACATTGCTCCTCCTTAAATGTGATTTGGGGAGGGGATTTTAATATTTCAATGTGTAGCAACTATAATAATGGTCTTTGTGGACTTTTGGATGAAAATGGGTCCCCCTTGTCCCATTTCACACATACGACCAGTGGTAACTGTTTGAATGATTGCCTTTTCTCCTTAGAGATGGGTTTTGTAAACGAGCTGATCGACCCCCCATCTGTTTTTCTGCCAACTTTTCATGGCAGGGGTCTGTCAAGTGTTATCGATTATATTTTGTCCTCTCAGAATATGAAGGGCCATTTGGTGAATTTTAAAACAGGCTCAGATCCCAGTAGCGACCACTTTCCCAATAGTGTGACGGTGTTAGCCAAGACTGTTTTGCCCAAAAGTAATCTCCCTAGCCTATTAACGCAACAATCTTTGAGTATGGACAAATTAAATGGTTTCTCTGTTAAATGGGCCAAAATCGACCCGGTAGCACTCTCCGGCAAAGTAATAAAGAGAGCTCTTCCATAGGTGTATAAATGTCTTGACATAGACTCTGACTCACAGTTGATTTTAACTAGTTTCAATGAAATTTTAAGAATGATTAGAGATGAGTTGTCCTGCAACCAAAAGCGCATAAAACCCTCCACAAATGGCTGGTTCGACCCACAATGCCGTATAGCCCTTTCGAATCTTAAGGCTGCCCTTCATAATCCTGTCAGAGATAAATCTGAGGTTAATATACTCAGAAAGGATTATAATCTAGCACAAAGAAAACGTAGACAGGAAATAAAGAAAAACCTGTGGGCTCAACTGCATGAGAGCTGCTCGCAGAAGGATAGTTCCTTGTTTTGGCGTGTAGTCAAATCTCCCTTCTTGGCGGACGCACAAACTACTCAACATCTAGATGTTGCAATAACAGCCGCAGAATGGGTAACTCACTTCTCTAAGATATTTAGCGGAACCGACTCAGAGATCAATCTTGAGGGCCTGGTGGCGGGTTGTCCGCCTGGGGATCAGATCTATCCAATCCAGCTTTCTTTCACCCTTGATGATGTTAACAGAGCTATGTCCACTTCTAAATCTGGAAAAGCTCCCGGCCCGGACGGGGTACCACTGGACATTTTTAATTATAACCAGGAATTGTGGTCCCCTCTAATAACCCGTGTTCTAGCAGCAGCTACATCTACAGGTCTAATTGATTCTTGGTCTACCTCCATCTTGCTCCCTATATTTAAGAAGGGCGACCGCAATGACCCTACCTGTTACAGGCCCATTTCCCTCCTGGATTCCCTAGGCAAAGTTGCAGGCCGGTTAATACTGGAGCGTCTCCAAGACTGGGCAACCACAAATAACATCATGACCGACCTGCAATATGGGTTCCAGGAGGGATTGGGCACGGCCGAACAGGCACTAAATCTTGCCCTCTTAATTGGTAAATATGCTGGAGCTAAGAAAGGGAATTTACATGTAGTGTACGTAGACCTCAGCGCAGCATTCGACTGCGTTTCACATGCTAGACTGTGGATTATTCTTAGTGAGATGGGGGTTGATCCCCCCTTGTTGCTTTCCTCCGAGAACTTTATTCTGGCGCAACTGCCCGCGTCAGACATGGGGTAAATGGCGAGCTCTCCCCCTCTTTATCCATCAATAAGGGTGTCAGACAAGGGTGCGTCCTGGCCCCCTTCCTTTTTAATTTATACACAAATGGCCTGGAATTGGCCATGTTGGAAGGGTGCCAGGACCTTCCATTTTTTAATCATCGCTCTATTCCCGCACTATTATATGCGGACCATTCCGTGATTTTAGCCAGAACCCCAATTCAATTGTAATCTCAACTTAACAAATACTGCAAATTTATGGCATCCCTGGGTTCAAAAGTGAATATTAAAAAAACCTATGTCATGCATTTTGGGAAATGTTTAAAGAAACCAAAATCTATTTGTATTGAAAATAACAAGTTGGATTGTACTAAGGTGTACCCTTATCTGGGCATCCATATGGATGACAAATTGTGCTGGAAACAGGCCATGAGTAGCAAGAAACTTCACTTTCAAAGAGCTACTTCGGCGCTAGTTTCCTTTTCGAGGAAATTGGGAAAACCTGCCCCGGCAGAATTATTAAACATTTACTTTGCTAAGTGTCATAGTGTAGCAGTCTGTGGTGCAGGGGTCTGGGGTTATGCTGATATAGACTCCCTACAATTGGTTGTGAGCGGATTTATAAAATATTTGTTGGCAGTACCCCGAAGTGCACCAACATTCGGTTGCCACATTGAGTTGGGTATGGATTATCTAATTGACAACATCAGATGCCAACCCATTCTCTTGTGGCACCGAATTTGGACGAAGCCACAGTGCCATTTGACCCGTTCACTTATTATGGACTGTCTGGGCTTGGCAAATTGGTCGCAAATCCCTTGGCTCACATACGTGAGAAACTTTTTTAAAGATCTGGACCTTATTTCTCACTTTGTGAAGCCTTCTGCCCTGTTGGACATCACGAGGAAAGATTTAAAAAAGCTATGTCTAACTCATTTAAGGGCGCTGCGCCTCTCCCAAGAGTTGCAAAAACCCTCGAATCTTCAGATTCTAACTGTACAAAATGCACCTGTATTCAACCCTACTTAACTTTCCACCTAAGTTCCCATGAAAAATATCCTCTGACCAGGTTCCGATTTAATTCCATTTTTCGCATAGTCTCATTCCCAATACAGCAGGACTGGTCATCATCTATCATGAAATGTCCATGTGATGGCCTATCGCCCCAGTCGACGCTCCATGTAGTGCTATTCTGCAAATACTACGAGTTTCCTCGCAAGCGCTGGATTATTCCACTGCTGCGAAAAATGGGTCCGAGAACTTGCCGCCCGGCTTACCTGGCGCTGCAATATTTGGAATCTGAATACTTAGCAAAATGTGTAGCTAATTTTTTTAAATCATGTATTAAATATCGATGTAACCTCTGATTAATGAAATCTTCACTTTTTCAAATTTCCGGAGTGTGTCAATGTATTTTTCAATGTCAGAATATCTCATGCAACTTTAAAAAAATGTTTTAATCCTTTTGATGTATCTATTTTTCCCGCTGTTGTTTCTTTGATTGTTTTATATTGTATTAGTTACTTGTTATATGAACTTTTTATGCCTACAAAAATTATGGTAACCGAATAAAAGTTTTATGACTGACTGACTGAGTCCAGAGTGAGTGATGTGGATGGGTGAATGCTGGCTTAGTGATGTGTCAGGGAAGGGTGAGTAATGGGTCTATGATTGCAGGGTGACTGTGCCTATGCGAATGCAGGGAGAGAGATGTATCTGTGCAAGTGCAAAGAGACTTGTCTGGCTACTCCCAGAGATGTATTGGCCAAGATACCTCTTTCTCAAATGTGCTTGAGAATGCACCATTTGCCCACTCTTTTTTCAAAATGTTCTCGTGGGAGAACCCCCGAATCCCCCATAGGTGGTTGGGCCTCGCTCGCTGCGCGCGCTCGCCACAGTGCAGTATTTACGCCTCACCACTTTCAAATGTCACCAGCCGCCCCTGGTTTACAGGAGTAATGCACCAGATGGAATTCAGCATATCTTATAATGATGCTGCCAATAGATCCCTCAAGTTCTTAATGAATTGGTCAAAAGATGTATGCGTAATCTGCTGCTAGCAAGTTTGAATAAGCAAAACACATCTTGAAGAGTTAATCTGCTTGCACGAAAGCACAATATGTAACCTGCCAATCACATTTTCAGCTCCAGAATGAGACAATATTCTCGCCAATAGTGCTGAGACAACCACTTGCTGATGCACTAAATAAAGTAAATAGAAGGAAGTAGAAGCACATCATAGAGTACAGAATAAGGAGAGGAGACCTCCGCCCAGGGGCACTCTCCTTGTTAGATTCTGTAGATGAGTTAAAAAGGAAGACTATGAATAGTAAAACCCGGATGCCCATTGGTTAAAGTCTTTTTAGGAGTATGGAGTGCTCAGTGGTGTTGAATGTTAGTCGCATTTGTATTTAATTGTTAGCTAACATTTGGTTGCATTTTTAATCCAGTAGTTGAATTCCTTAAAATGAAAAACAGATATTAGGGTGGTACAAAAAAGGAAATAGTGAAAAGTGAAGAATTAAAGTATCTTATAACAAACCCAAACAAACAAAAAAAAGGACAGCAGTACATTACTAGGGTTCGTTCTAGTGTGGGTGTTTTAGAGAAACACTGCGTATTTACACATTACTCATTTTTCAATATATTCCTGCGTCTTGTTGGGATTTATGTGACACTGATCGGTTCATATGAATGAAAACCGAAAAGTCATTTCCATTTTAAGTGTTTGCATTTGAACTGACCTTCACTGTAAATTTAGGCTTGCCTATTAGTCCCATTTAAATTACTTTGTGACTCTGACAGAGCCGTTCAACTCTATTTCTAGATTACAACTTGGACTGGTGATCAATTATCTATTCGAAAGAGAAAAAAGTCATTTTGTAGGGCTGATAAAATAGGAAGGACTTTCAGCGGCATTTTTGCCTGTCAATCACATTTTAAGCAGAGCATGGAGCAGCTGAATGCTGTATCTTCGTTCCCCCGTCCACGGGTGTATGTAGATTTCCCGCGGAAGCTTTGTGGTTTGCCGTTGATTGATTGCCTTCTTTCCTTGAGCTATAAAAGACATATTTCCTCTCAGATTGTATTTTTCTCTTTACAAAAATACACTCGAGTACAATTATGTGATTTGTTTGCATCGGCAAGGAAAGCCGCCTTGACAAAAATGCTCAATTCCACCCAGTTTTCTTCTTGGCTCTTTTTCAATCCATCCATTTCTCTCTCTCCTCTTTTCTCTCTCTTGTCTGCCTCTGACCCCATTTGCTCCACATCCCGCTGTCCCTCTCTTCCGACGGCTCCCCCCCCCCATGTATGCTGCAATTAATATGAAGGAGCTGGGGAAAGGCAACAGGAGCAGTCCTGGATTTTCAAAAGCAACTTCCATTGGCTCCAACCCACCGTGGAAATAATGCCCGATGGAATCAAAACCAGTCAGGTCTTGTCGGCAAGAGACTTGAAGTGGTTTAAGTTCACTCCCAAGTATACCAAAATAGGTGCACAATGGGCTGAATAGTTTATACAAGAGCTCTGATATCAGAATAAAACATCCAACTTCAAAGGCTCATACCTCCCTTGGCTTTAGCTCTACTAGATGCTGCAGTAGAATTGGTCAGCAAATCTCTCCTACAGAGTCCTCCTCAAGCTTGATGTGCACCTTCATAATCAAGATACTATTCATGTAAGAAAATTCAAGCTGATTCACTGCTATGGAATCTATCATAATGTGATATTATACAGAATGTGAAAAGAAGAAAATCTAGTAAGCATCGTTTTAAGGGTGACAGATATGACGGGGTCATAACAAATATTTTGCCTTATGTTTGACAGGGGCTGGAGAGAGATATTAGTCTTTGAATTTCAATGCTTGATCTTGATGTGTGTTATAATAATTACCCAATGGTATTTAAAGGCTTATTTGTGACTAACTTTGATTGTGAAAAATTTGACAAATGTAATAATTTCTTTGCACAGTTACTTAAAATCATTGCAATAATAACACCAACAACACAAACTTAAGTACAATAGACGTACTATACATCACTTTTACGATAAAATCATTACTTATAAAAGGCATTCTTGCGCAATTTCCTTACTAAGATTAAAACCATTGAATCAAGGTCAAAACATAAGTTACACCAGCAGCTATTATTCGTCTTTTTCATGTCAGAATGTCAGTGCCACGGTTCGGGAAGTGTTGGGTCAGACCTTAGAAGAAAGAAATGGCAAATACAAGTATATGGCAGGGGATGCCAAGTGGGAAAGGCCGAGTCGAAGGCAGCTCCTAATCGGTAAAAACTAAAAGCCCTTGGCCGTGTATAGAAGATGGTATCAGATGGGGGCACAGAGAGCATTGTAGCTTTCTGTTACTTCTGGATTGGTGACAGTGTTTAGGAATGTGTATATGTCTGACAGTAATCGACAGTCATATCGTCTGGACAGAAGCCAGCACTTGAATGGAGTGAGCTGCCTGCTTGCATGAGGTCGTATTGATGGTATTGATACCCAATGTCGCACTGCAATATAGTACCAATGCTCCAAATGCCCGTCCAGAGCCTGCGGGAAGTATGGGTTTCCTATGATTGAAGTGAGAGGGGAAATCGAGGTGGAGAGCTGTTTGGGGGAGCAGATCTTGTCCCAAACTGCTACCATGGCCCAGACGACCGTAGACAAAATCTACGTGGGAGTCATGGTATTTTCCATATGTGCAATCCAGCTACTGCTTGGTTTAAAAACATCAATGCTTCTCGATGGAATGCAGCTGGGCAGACTGATAGTATTGTGTTGGATGGGTTATTCCCAGCCCTCCTTTGTCCACTGGAAGGTATGCTCAGTCACTGACCATTCTGATACGTTTACTGCCCCAAATAAAGCATTCAATGGTGGATTGTAGCTTTTTGATCTTAGAGATAGGTGGTTGTAATGGCATCAACTGCATAAAATATAGGATCTTGGGCAGGAGAGACATCTTTCCTGCTGCTATGCATCCTAGCCAGGAGATGGGACCCGCTTTGCCTGGACTTGATAAGGGATCGTACTGTTTTCAAGAGTTTCTAGTAATTGTGTGACACCGTTTTGACGATGGTTGACAGTATGTGTATACCCAAGTATGGGATTCTTTGTGTGGCCCACGTGAAGAGAAATTCTGCCTCAAGTCATGTTTGTTCATCGTGTGGAATGGTGACATTCAAAGCGTGGGACTTGTTTTTATTCACTTTGAACATAGAACCACGAAAAAAGACCCTGTCCAATGGACGTCAACTAGTGTCAGTAACTGAGGAGATAGAACAGTCTATGTGTACTGATAACTACTCCAAATCCATGCAATTTATGCAAGGACAATTCACTGCACTGCGCCCAAGTTCAAGTTAAAAAAGCGCCCAATTTCCTTGGCAGAAACATCGAACAACAAAGTGTCTGACCCCCCTAGGTCAATGACAAAGATCCATACCCACAGTCTTGGATCAATAACTACTTAGAAAAAATGTGTGAGAAACAGGTGACACCTCACGGAAACACCACCAACGGGGTAACTGGTATGTAATTTCCAGACAAGCCCCTGTCTCATCATCGGTAGTCACTTGATTCTCAAAGAATAGAGAAAAGGGAAAGTGTCCAAAACAAACAACCACAGACGTGTAACAAACAGTGGAAAGCAGAAGACATCTGCTAGTGACAAACACACAACATAAATAAGTGCATAAAACACAGCATCCAGTTCCCTAAACCAACTTTATTCGTAGGGAAATGAGTGTATGCTGTACCAATAAAAAGGCTGGTAGCTATTCATGCGTACCATTACCTAATGCCAGTGCCGACATGTTTCACTGCCATATACATTAAGGCAGTTTCATCAGGGTTGCACTATATGCTGCCACTCCACTCTTGGACACTTGTTCTGGGTAACTGCCAAGGAAAAAAAGCGCAACAAACCAATTAAAAAGCATGTAAACACCAAGATAGGTAGCCGTATGTGTAGTGCTATGTGTAAAACCTTGTTTACCCAGAGTCAGCCTAGTTGCTCATACCAGCCGCCCGGGGTTGGGAGAGATGCAAGAGTACACCAAACGTAAGTTCTTGCCTTCACTCAGCCTTTAGCGTTCTGATGGTATAAACAAAAGAACATATTTACATCTTGTCCAATTGTTTAAAAGGCTAGAAAACCAATCTGTCAAACCCCCAAACAGAGATTTGCTACTAAGTTTCTTAGAAAAACACTGGGAGGGTGCCGTGCTGTGAACGGCAGCCATCCTAGGCTAGTCATAGTCTAGTCAGCTCTAGGTGCAGAAATGTACTCCACAAATAAGCTACAAAATTGCCAACACGGTCTGGATACATCCTCTTTACACCGGAAACCTAAAGGCTTGCTATACTGTGTCACTTCAAGCCGGTCAGATCTATATATTCAGTGGGAATCAAAAAATATCTCTCTATATAGAATAGAGGAGAAAGTACATTCTATTGTGTGTGCAAGGAGGACTGATGTTATCCACAGCACTCATATAGAAAGGGTAAACCCTATGTGACTAGGTGTGGTTATTTTAAATCCTCACTCAAGCCGCGGCTACCAAAGTAAACGTCAGGAGACAGCTCAGAACAGTAAACATGGTGAGCACTATATCACAACAGCGGGAACCAAGGTAAACGTCAGGAGACAGCTCAGAACAGTAAACATGGTAACCACTATATCACAACAGTGGGAACAGTGGGAAAACAGGCCCCTGTCCTACCCCTGGACTCATAGCTTAATCCTGTTCCATTTGATAATCTCATTGAGCCCACATTGATCTGTCCTAACAACAACCCATTCCAGAGTAGTCTCCGACTCTGGAAGAGATATATAGATGACGTGCTGTGTATTTGGTCAGGTACTGAGGAGAACCTGCTCAAATTTTTGGATTGGCTCAATGAGCAAGATGCTAATCTTAAATTCACCTGGACCTATGATAGGTACAAGGCTGTATATCTTGATTTAGATATTGAGTATAGAGATAACATGATCAATACCTGTGTACATCAGAAGCCCACGGACAGGAACTCTCTACTGTCTTATAATTCCTTCCACCCCAGGGCATTGAGAGACAACTTGCCTGTGGGGCAGTTCCTAAGATATAGACGTAATTGCTCTTCCACCAACACTTTTTTGGAGCAATCAGAAGAACTGGCATCTAAACTTACTAACAGGAATTACCCCAAAAAAGTTGTCAGACAAGCCAAAAAAAGAGCTGTAAATACACCAAGAAGTGCTCTCTTGGTAAAAGTTGTCAAACAAAGAGAAGAATGCGTACCGGTGGTGATGACATATGACCCGTTGGCGACTAAAACCAGACAATCTATTAGGAAGCACTGGTCTCTGTTATCAAATAATGAATTCCAAATGCCGCCCCCTAGATTCGCGTTTAAAAGATCGTGCAATCTTAAAGACAAGCTCGTACATTCTCGGGTCTCTACTGAAGGAAGCAGTTCAACATCTACTGTGTCAAATGGTCGCTACCCCTGTGGGACGTGCTCGGTCTGCCCTCTTACCAAGAAGAGTACGAGTGTGACGCTTACATCAGGAAAGGAATGGTTCCTTAACCATTTCAGCAACTGCAATTCTACCCAGGTGGTGTACAGACTAACGTGCCAGTGTGGCTTACATTACATAGGACTAACATTGCGTGAAATCAAAGTCAGAGTGCAAGAGCATCTAAGCACCATAAGGGCAGGCAAATTAACAACTAAATTGGTACAACACTGCTTTAAAGAGAAACATACCTTTACCTGGACAGTGTTAGAGAAGGTGAAGGGGACTCCTCAGAATGTAGTGAGCATTTTGCTCTCAAAGGAAGCACGTTGGATCTACAGCGAATGAGATTATCGAATGGAACAGGATTAAGCTATGAGTCCAGGGGTAGGACAGGGGCCTGTTTTCCCACAGTTCCCACTGTTGTGATATAGTGGTTACCATGTTTACTGTTCTGAGCTGTCTTCTGACGTTTACCTTGGTTCCCCCTGTTGTGATATAGTGCTCACCATGTTTACTGTTCTGAGCTGTCTCCTGACGTTTACTTTGGTAGCCGCGGCTTGAGTGAGGATTTAAAATAACCACACCTAGTCACATAGGGTTTACCCTTTCTATATGAGTGCTATGGATAACATCAGTCCTCCTTCCACACACAATAGAATGTACTTTCTCCTCTATTCTATATAGAAAGATATTTTTTGATTCCCACTGAATATATAGATCTGACCGGCTTAAAGTGACACAGTATAGCAAGCCTTTAGGTTTCCGGTGTAAAGAGGATGTATCCAGACCGTGTTGGCAATTTTGTAGCTTATTTGTGGAGTACATTTCTGCACCTAGAGCTGACTAGACTATGACTAGCCTAAGATGGCTGCCGTTCACAGCACGGCACCCTCCCAGTGTTTTTCTAAGAAACTTAGTAGCAAACCTCAAATCTCTTTCCCGAGACTCTATGCGGTTAATACTGCGTCTCAATTGATTTAATATAGACACTGATACTGACATTCACCGAGATGCAGCTCTGATCATTGTAAGATGTCTACCATTGTTGCATCCTTGCCATATGTATTTCAAACCGTTGTAAGATGTCTGCCGTTGTTGCATCCGGGTCATGTGATCGCTGGTTGTGGGCGGATCCCGTCTCAGGTAGTTATTATGTGGTGTTTGTGAAGCACACACCGTGTAGGAGACGAAGCGCTGATGAAGAGCGATCACGGTGAGAAGTATCGAATGAGTTTGAGAGCGAGTGGGATGTATGCGTATGCGTGTGTGTTTCGAGCCGATCAGCTGCTCAAGAGGCATCGAGTGGGCTGGGTCCGCCATGACATTGAAACACAGAGATGGGGGTTGGACTCTTTTGCACTACGCTAGTCACGCGCAAATTCGCGTTGTCTAACAGCTTACAGCGGAGCACTTTATATTAGATACACGAAGCAGAATCAATGCGTGTTCAACCCTGCATGTGGATGTTTTGCTACGGTTTCGATATTTTGAACCGACGCCAGTTTAACTTTTGCTACGGTTCGATATTTTGAAACACGGGGCTGCATAACTTTCTGACAATGATGATTGGTATGTATGGTGTTCTTCCCTGCCCCATCCCCCCTGTTTGGGGGTTTGACAGATTGGTTTTCTAGCCTTTTAAACAATGGGACAAGATGTAAATATGTTCTTTTGTTTATACCATCAGAACGCTAAAGGCTGAGTGAAGGCAAGAACTTACGTTTGGAGTACTCTTGCATCTCTCCCAACCCCGGGGCGGCTGGTATGAGCAACTAGGCTGACTCTAGGTAAACAAGGTTTTGCACATAGCACTACACATACGGCTACCTATCTGGGTGTTTACATGCTTTTTAATTGGTTCTTTGCGCTTTTTTTCCTTGGCAGTTACCCAGAATAAGTGTCCAAGAGTGGAGTGGCAGCATATAGTGCAGCCCTGATGAAACTGCCTAAATGTATATGGCAGTGAAACATGTCGCCACTGGCATTAGGTAATGGTATGCATGAATAGCTACCAGCCTTTTTATTGGTACAGCATACACTCATTTCCCTACGAATAAAGTTGGTTTAGGGAACTGGATGCTGTGTTTTATGCACTTATTTATGTTGTGTGTTTGTCACTAGCAGATGTCTTCTGCTTTCCACTGTTTGTTACACGTCTTTGGTTGTTTGTTTTGGACACTTTCCCTTTTCTCTATTCTTTGAGAATCAAGTGACTACCGATGATGAGACAGGGGCTTGTCTGGAAATTACATACCAGTTACCCCGTTGGTGGTGTTTCCGTGAGGTGTCACTTGTTTCTCACACATTTTTTCTAAGTTGTTATTGATCCAACACTGTGGGTATGGATCTTTGTCATTGACCTAGGGGGGTCAGACACTTTGTTGTTCGATGTTTCTGCCAAGGAAATTGGGCGCTTTTTTAACTTGAACTTGGGCGCAGTGCAGTGAATTGTCCTTGCATAAATTGCATGGATTTGGAGTAGTTATCAGTACACATAGACTGTTCTATCTCCTCAGTGACTGACACTAGTTGACGTCCATTGGACAGGGTCTTTTTTCGTGGTTCTATGTTTGAGTGGAGGGTGACCCGGTCCTTGTTTTCCCTCTGAGCTCCCATTGAGAGTTTGGTTATTCACTTTGAAACCAGGGACTTCCCCAAAAGAAGTGTGTTCCTCTAGTAGTGGGGGCAGTGACTGTCGAGGTTTGGGGATAGCTAGCAAGACGTCATCCGCGTATAATAAAATCTTATGAGATTGGCTCCCCCATCCAGACCCCTTCAATTTAAGAGTACCTTCGGATGCGCTCTGCTAGTGTATCCATGTATAGTGCGAACAAGAGTGGCGAGGGTGGGCACCCCATTGCTGTGTCCCTTTAGAGATGGGAAGGTCGTAGATAGTAAATTATTGACTCGGACTACTGCCCTCAAGTTCTCATAGTTGTTCCAGATCCACCACTGAAAAAGAGGGCCCAGACCAAAGGCCTCCAGCCCCACCCACAGGAGCGGCCAGTGTACCCGATCAAATGCCTATTCGGCATCTATCCACAGGAATAATGTCGGTGTCGCAGTCTGCTGAGTCTTTTCTAGCAGGTACAAGAGGCGCTTGGTGTTGTCCCCACATGTACGGCCCGCACAAACCCTGATTGATCAAGATCGACTAGTCAGAGTAAATATGGTACCAATCTGTGTGCCAATATCCCTGTAAAAGTCTTAGCGTCTACATTGAGTAGCGATATGGGATGGTAGGATGCACATGACTGGGGATGCTTCCCTGACTTTGGTAGGACTGTTGTAATTGCAGTAAGCATAGACTCTGTGAGCGCTCCTGAGGTGCTGAAGTAGTTGTATAGCCAGGCCAGCACACGGGACAACAGTGCAGCATACTGCTTATAAAAGGCTGCTATATACCCATGCTGTCTGGCTGCTTTCTCCATCTTAAGTCTTCCAATTGTTTCCAGAACCTCCCGCTCAGTTATGTCTGCCTCTAATGCTGCTGCAGTGTCCTCTCATAAAATTGTCAGTGGGGTCAGTTCTATATAGGCGGAGCAATCATTGGTTAAGAGTTTGTCGTCCCCATACAGCTGAGCATAGAACTGGCTGAATTCAGATGCTATGTCCTCGTCCTGTGTTTTGAGTTTCCGATCATGGCCCATCAAGCTATGTGTGTGGGCGGAGTGGATCTGGGCTTGCAGTCCATAAGACAGGAACTTCCTAGCTTTATTTCCCCCTGCATATTATTTATGTCTCGTGCGGAGTAAGGCATGCTCTGCTACGTCCCTGTCAAGGGCCTTGAGCTGCTTCCGGGCAATAGTCATCTGTCGTCTAGCTCTATGTGAACCTGTCCGTCTGTGTGCCGTCTCCAAACCCCTCACTGTTGTTTCCAGCTCAGCACGTTTCGGCATGCATTCCCTATTAAGCCGTGCCGCTATGGAGATACATGTTCCCTGCACTACTGCTTTGAGAGTATCCCATAGTGTAGCTATTTTTGTGTGTGGGGTGCCATTCACCACCAGGTAATCTATAATAGCTTCCTCTACTTCCTTAACTGCTGGGTCATAGACAGCATTTTAGGGTTAAGGTGCCACATTTTACACCTCAGTTTACAGGATGGGAGGCGCAGTGTAAGTTGGATGGAAGCATGGTCTGAGATGGAGGCTACCTTAATATCTGCTTGTGTCACCATTGGGAGCAGTGATGTTGAAATTAAAAAATAGTCAATTCTAGCGTACGATTGATGTGCGGCGGATATGAATAAGTATGACTGTGTGGAGGGGTGTAGTGCCCTCTAGGTGTCTACTAACCCTGTGTCTGCTATCCAGCGAGTTTCCTGTGGGGAGAATGTTCAGGTGAACCCCGTGTGCCGCTGCCAGCCAGTTTCAGTTGGTTAGCGTCAGACCTGGGGATACCTTCTCTGGTGCCAGCTCAGCAGTTCCAACAGGACACCATCTCCTCCTTTTCCATAATGTTCAAAAGTCTATGATGTCCATCTTTCATTACAGATCTAGACCCGACGCTTGTCACTGAGCTGCACGTTCTGGGAATAGGTTCTGCTCCGTAAGTTGTTGTAGTAGTGCTGACCGTTCTCTATTGAGATTCCACACTCTACAGTCCATAGTTTTTACATCATTCTTGAACAATTTCACAAAATGAACGGAAATCGAAAACTTCATGTAACAACTCAGCAATCAGATCGTCACCAAGTCACCCACTTTCACTACTGTTGTTTTGACTCATTTTCTGTCATCAAACTATTTCTTTCTTACCAACATACACCTTCTTTCATTGTCCTGCACAGTCAACTTGGCACTACGCATTATCCACATAATTCGTTAAGGTCCCTGGATCTGTAGAGACCACAAGAATTTATCTTTCCTCAGATTCCAGGATAAGTGTGTCCAAAACGAATGTGTGAAATTGAATGACAAAATTTACTGTCTGTCTTGTCTCTCACTTTATTTCTAAGGTATATGTTTTCCTTACTGTGTAAGGATACTGTAAGTGTATTAAGTGATTTGGATTTATTGTGTTTTTCCAATTTTAATAATTTCATGTGCGCAAAACTAAGAATTGTTTTTTATTGTGTTGAGCATACATTCATTTTTATATAATTAAATCTGTGCCTTTTTCTAAACTTTGCAATACGTCTTCATTTTAATGGGTTTATTGTGTCCACTTGATATTTTGGTTGAATGGTGAGGTGAATGTTGTGTTCCTGCCTCTATCCCAGCAAGTAGGCACCAAGAGGAAATCTTTCTTTTTACCTCCACAATCAACTTGCAAACCTTCACTTCACACTTGCCAACCACCCATTTTGGTGTAAGCAAACGGTTAGCTCTTCTTTTTCTAAACAGCTCAAAAGATGTTTTACCAGTCACAAAATGGGTGGGGGGTGTTTAACCAATACATACTCAATTCTTTGCGTTCCTCTTCTCTTCAATGCATCGCATTGCCTTTAGCCATTCTAGATTTCTCCTTTAATACCCTGTTAAAGCGCTCAACAACTCCATTGGATTCATGGTGATATGAGGCACACTTGGCATGAAAAATTTCCTTTTCCAACACAAATCTTTCCAATTCACTTGAAACTAACTGCAATCCATTGTCAGTCAACACTTTTCCCGGTACGCCTTCACGTCCAATAAGTTCCTTAAAAATGAAATCACATGTTTAGTTTCAATACCCCTGGTCACAGTTATTTCAGGCCACCACGAAAACAAATCCACCAAAAACAACACATAAAACGAACCACTCTGACCATGAATAGACCCCACAAGCACGTTTTGGTAAACGTCTCATCACCATAGGTTGTGTCATCGGTTTCCACATCTTCTCATTCATCCTGAACACATTCTCAAACCAAACTCTCAGTCTCTATGTCCATCCCCGGCCACCAGTATGTGCCCTTAATTGTTCCTTAGTCTTAGAAATACCCAAGTGGATTCAATGTGCTATCTCAAGCTAAACATTAATCAACACAACCGGGGGTGGCAAAATGGGTCCTTGACATAACTAATTTACGTCAGACAACTCTAACTGAGCAAATATTCTGACACTCTTTCTTAGCACAATCTTTCTTACACCATCCAAACCTTAGACATTCCAAAACCTCTTGAATACCACCATCATCCCACACAGCATCCCACCATTCACCTTCCAATTTAGCAGCTTCCTCCATTACCCAAACACATTCCCCTTTATCCATTTCCTCATCATTCGACTCTACAAAAGCATTGCGTTCTGACACCAACCTTAACAGCGCATCGGCAACAACATTTCTTCATCCGATGATGTATTCAACTGTAAAATTATTCTCCTACAATGCCACATCCCAGTGGGTAATCCTCCCAGATACCGCATCAATGCCCTTACTTTGAAAAATCTCTCTCAACAGTTTGTGGTCAGTTTTGACACAAAATTCAGAACCCAACAAAAACGACTTCACTTTCTTTACTCCCCTGTATATATCGCTAATGCCTCCCTCTCAATGACCGAATATCTTGTTTCAGGTCCACATAAGCTTCTAGAAGCAAACATGATAGTCCTAGTGCTAGGACCCTCTCCCTGCAACAACACAGCTCCTAAGTCCCTTAACGCATGCATCATTGATAATAGTGGTTTTCAAATTAGGATCAAAACTCCACAAACTAGGAACCTCACCAAGCTCCTTCTTTTACAACTTGAATTCTTCCTCTCAACACTCATCCCAAAGAAATGACACACCTTTTAAAATCAGTCTCATTCTCACACACTTCGAAGCAAAGTTAGGAATAAAATTCCCATAATATTCCGCCATACCTAAGAATTTGAGAAGTTTCTCTTTATCAGTAGGAGAAGCCAAATCCCTTATGGCATTGAACAAGTCGAGTTTCAATTTAACACCATCTTTAGGCACACCAAAGATACTTAATGAAGGACTGCCTAAACTTGCACCTTTCTTTCTTTATTGTCACTCTCTCATCATGCACATGTACAACTGGACCAAAAATCGAAATATTATCAATAAAGATGTGGGGAAATAAATGCCTCAAGTAGTGTGACAGCAGAACCGATATGGTGTGCATGGCACCATAAAAGAGCACACACCAACAGCTGAATTGCTAAAATAAAAAATTGCAGTGCACAATACTATGAATAGGGTACCATAAGAGCAAATAGTTTGTGGAGTTCCACTACGCGGAGCTCCACAAGCAGTGGAGTGCATTAGATAAATGTTGTTTGCGGTGATTTTCAGTGCCAGGCGCTTGTCTGCATTGTGCAATCATTGCGAACAACACCATGCATACTGCAAGTGGGCAATGCTTCCTTTCTGCTTCTTGAGTATATTTTTACTTGAGCGACGGCTTTCTTAACGTGAACAGATGGTTTCAACACAAGCGGTTTCGAGCATATTTGACCACTCACAATGAGAAATCTGACCGCCTGCGTTGAGAAATCTTGCTGGGAAGTTGAGTTTCCACGCTCGCCAAGTTGAGGTTGATGATCGCGAACGAGGAAAAATTTCGCCGGGAGGTGGATTTTCTTCACTCGTGATCTCCGACTTGACATTGACGAACGGGAGCGAGGAACAAAACTCTGCTTTACTAGGTGCGCGGAGTGGGGAAAACTCTTCAAACTCCGCGAGTAGAGCAGAGTTCACCGCCCAAACTTACAAATAAGTCATGCATGGACTTCAAGGAAAGGCACTACACTCTAGAACTTCAAGCATGCCCGTTACTTAAAGTAAACCCGACCGACGCCACCAGACAATCACAAATATAGTGAAGATCAGTGTACACAAAGTAGACCTTCAAATTACTTAAGATGGCCGCCAAGTGCATCGAAAAAGTAACTTTCAATAGGTACTGGAGCTTGTCTCCTGAAAAACACAGAACAATGACCCTGCCAAAACCTGCGCACCCTATCCAGCACGAGGCATGGCGATGGCATCGGACACAGAACGCTGCTACTGAAGAACCATGGCAGCATCACATCAGACAGCTGCGAAGGCGTAAGCAGGAACAAGATACAGTAGGAGCGCAGGGGAGCGCAAGCCAGTAACAACCAGGTACTCACGGGTCCTTATTTCTTCCCTTGTGGAAGTCAGCAAATGTTGAGCTCAAAGTCCTTTCTCCTCAAAGCTTGTGGAAATGATATGGACAAATACCAGATAGCCAAATAACAGCCAGATGTTGAAGTGCCTTCCAATGTTCTCCCTTAAATTGCACCAGATTGTCATCGTGTAATATAGTAAATTCTGGGGGCCCGATTTACAGAACTAACTTATGACAAAATCCTAAACTTACTACTCATGGTATTCACAGAATGTCTTTACGACTGTCCTAGGTTTATGTCCGCACTCGGGCCGGAATTTCCGCACCCCGAGTGGATCTCCATACCTGGAGTGGAAGCTCCACACCCAGAGCGGAATTTCCACCATCGGGCCAGAATATCCGCTTCCGGGCCAGAATACCCACAATCTGGTATTAATTGGCTATATCTGATGCATTGTGGGTATTCCTGCCTGGAAGCGGAGATTCCGGCCCGATGGTGGAAATTCTGCTCTGGGTGTGGTGCTTACACTCCGGGTGTGGAGCTTACACTCCGGGTGCCGAACTTACACTCCAGGGGCAGAAATTCCGTCCTGAGTGCAGACGTACACTTAGGACAGTCGTAAATGTATTCTGTGAATACCATGAGTAGTAAGTTTAGGATTTTGTCGTAAGTTAGTTCTGTGAATCGGGCCCTGAGTCATGAAGATGACGAGGCATATAGGAAATAAAATTCATGCAATTTATTAAACATAAGTTACAGGAGAAACACCCTAGCCACCGTTCACCTCCAAGATACCTTTGCAATTCATCTCATAACATTCCAATGGAATATTGACATGCAGAGATTCCATAGGAATGTTAACATTCATTACACCTTCACTAAGAACTCAGTTACCACAGCACGGTATCTGGCCCCCAAACAACCGAGAATGGGGATTGACAATGTTTTCCTGCACAGTGGGGGTGTGGAATGGACTGAAGCGGCTTGCTTGATTGAGCAGCCTATTCGTACCTTCAGTCTTGCTCATTGGGCATCCTTCCTTGCCTATCACGCTTGTTGCTGGCACCCGTTGCAGACTGTGTCACTTACAGCTGACAGCCATGGGAACCATCTACCCAAACTGCACCTTCATCGTGCCACAGTAGACCATGCAGGGCCCTGACTTAATGCTATTAAACAGATTCACATATTTCCAGCTGCATGCTGTCATACGTGCTACATGACACATTGCAGGCAGTGCTGCCCACGTTCCTGGTGCTTGAGGTGACTCTTGCATGCCCTTCCCCACGGAAACTAATAAAGAGGTTTTACGACTGCATGCAAGAAACGGCGTCGGTCCAGGTCCCTGGCAAGTGTGGTGCGCTGACCTTGAAATCCCCATTACCCGAGACCAATGGACGTTTTGCTCTGCTCAGTCCTAGGGGCTTTCACTCAACTACAGGTTGCACATGGTCCATTTTTAGGTGACAGTTGAAGCTCATTCAAATGGGCCTCCAGTGGCTTCAGAGAAGAAAAAGGCAACTTTCTAAAAGGGAATTTTCCTTAATAGTTATCACAAAATCAGTTTTGCAATCAAATTGGATTTCAAATAACTATTAAAAAGAGCCTTTGAATTATATTTAACTGTTTTCTAACAGAAATGAGCAATAATAAAATTAATAATGTAATCCTGTGCTTTCCTACAAAACTGGCAGCCTTGCTTCACCGAATAATAGCTTTTGGACTGTTTCACTGTAAGCACATGTTTATCATTACATTTCTACATGTCATATTTTTAAATACCATGAAACCTGCCTTAAGGCCTATGAAGTCTACATAGGAGTGACTTTTACTTGCAGTAGTGGACAAAATCCTAACAAGACAAAATCCTAACGTAAGACAAAATCCTAACGTAAGACAAAATCCTAACTTAAGACTACTAAATGCCATCTGTGAATACCAAAAGTAGTAAATGTAGGATTTTGTCTTAAGTGTGCTCTGTGAATCGCGCCCGCTAACCATATTTTTAGTACTCATTTGTTTTTTTAACTGTGACACATATACTGCATTTCAGAGCACGATAGTTTAAATAAATATTCTAAACTTGCTTTGTGACTCCTGGTTATCTTATTATGGACAAGTACGATTGGGAGAGTGAAAGGGTGTATCTTGTTACCGCGATCCCTGAAAGGGTCGAGAGTGTTGTGTTCTGGGGTGTCAAGTCACTTGTTACTCTGGTAGGGATAAGAGGGCACTCTAGCTGGTTGGACTCGGACTCGTAGACAATGAGGTGGTATGGTGACATTAGTCCCTATAAATTGATGTTCCATGGTTCCAAGCATAGTTCTGTTCCAAAGCAGAACCCCCGCAACAGCGGTCATTACAATGGAAACTGTGCTGTCTGCAAATGACTGTGGTTACCATACAATGCTTTAGTAATGTATTTGTGATGGTGCTCTCCTAAATGCAGCACAAACTCCATACTACAGCCTTACCACTCTCCTGCTGAATGGGCACGGCTCCTTTTTGAGACACTTGTTCTATATGTGGTGCTTGGATTTTTCCGAATCCACATGATTTCAGTGGTGTAACAATGAAGGCAGCACCACGGGTCTCAAATTGTTCCAGCATCACTGCCTACCATGGCCCCAGGAGCTCTTACAGCACTGAGAGCTTGCTTTTAGTTCCATCAGGATGTCTGAGCTGCCGGAGTCAGACTCCACGCAGCAGGATCTACTGAAGGATCTGCAGTGCCACTGCAAAGGCATCATTGTGTGCACACTGAATAGCAGACCAGTGCTCATACTCAATTTTGTAAATACAGGGTGTGCTATTTGGCCCAGCCGGCCTGACACCATCAGAGGTCAAGGAAGAAGTTCTGCCTAAGCTGCTATGTGGCTTCTGAAGACAAAACTGTCACACCAAGGCGTTCAGCCTACAGATAAGGGCAGTTGGTAAAAGAACATTGCTCACTTAGGACAGAGGGCTAGAATTGGGAAAACGAGTTTCATTTTATGCAAATCAAATGCACAAGAGACGTTAAATCACTTCTTGGGCTCCCTAATACCTAATTCCACCTGTTAGACCTGGCATCCTTGGTGTGGTTTTCCCCTGTATTTTTGCCTCTGCCTCCTGTGTTTTTGCTGGTCTAGATGATTTGGGCACTTTGCCACTGTTGATCAGTGCCAATATGCGAGTACTCCCTCTGTAAATTGTGAATATGGATTGGTGTTTCAATGATTGGATTACTTGACCTACTTTTAAGTCCCTCGTACCATGCACTGTGTGTGCTCAGGGCCTGTAAGTCAAATGCTGATACTGGGCCTGCAGCACTGATTGTGCCACCCACACAAGCAGCCTTGCAAAAGGTTCTCAGACCTGCTATTCCAGTCTCTATGTGCAGTCTGGTACTGCCATGTCAATTGGGCAAGTGCACCCACTTGCCAGGTCCAAACTTTCCCTTTCCTTACATGTGAGTGACCCCTAAGGTAGGCCCAAGGTAGCCCTGTAGGCAGGGTGCAGTATCTGTGAAAGGTAGGACATGTTTTTGATGTGTGTACCATTTCCTGATAGTGATCTACAGGGAATTTCGTTTTTCACTATGGAAAGGCAATCTGTCCCAAAGGATAGAATGGAAGTTTATTTATAACATCCTATAAATATAACTTCCCATTGGGACAAGATGAGAAGGTGACATTTAGTATGCCTAAACTCAAAATCGAAAGATCCATTTTTTAGTAAGGATGATTTTTACATTCTGTGTTTGAAAATACAACTTTCAGAAAGTAGGTATTTTCTTGCTTAGCCATCCTGTGTGCCTCCGCTGGGGTGTATATTGACTGTCTGGTTTTGGAGTGACAGGGGCTGGCGATGTACATTTACTGTAAACAGGCACTAAGGGGGTTGAAGTGTGTCCTGCCTTTCCTGGATGAGTCAGGGCTGGTCTGAATAGACCTGGGCTGCATTTCGAGTAGGTGTAGATTTCCTTTCACCTGAATGGGCCTGGTCTGCCTTAGACAATACTGTCTCCACCTCCCGCCGGGAAGCTGGCCCAGAGAGGACAGTATTGGTTTGGACTGAGCACCGGACTTCTCTGCTACCAGAGAACAAAGGAGTTTGCTGTATAAATATTGGGGCCCAGACCCCAGAACTTAGATTACTTCTGGGCTCAAGAGGACCCTCTGCCAAAGAGAAGAGCTGGGAAAGCTGAAGGAGAAGTACTGCTCCTTTGCTGTGTGCTGTCTGGGGTTGGCCCGCAGCAGCTGTTTCTGCCAAGGAGAGGAACTGTGTGTTCCTGCTTGAAGAGTACCTCCAAATGCTTGAAATAGTGCTTGCCCCCTGTTCAAGAAGTCTCAGGAACAGCAAAGACTTCACCACTCTCATGGGCATCCTCTCTTGAACTGTGGGTTTTAGTCACCACAGAGGAGAAGAGCATCTAACTCTGTCACTGAGTCCGTCATTGGTTCTGTGTCCTGAAAGTACCGCTGAAGGCACCACTGCACTTCGCATCGCAACCCTTGTCTCACTGACGCCAATGGATGACCGCCTCCAAGCCGCTGCTTGCACCGTGTCCTCTGGGCACCGCCCTCCGCACTGCCTCGCTTCACTCTGCCATCCGTACCTAACCGATACCGTCCCTGCCTGCTGGAACATCGACCAGCACTTTTGCCTGTACTGTAATCTGGCAGCACCGCATCAAGCACTGCCACAGTCCGAAATGCAGTCCTGGTCTCACCGATGCCGTTGGACGGCAGTCACCAAGCCGCTACCTGCAGACATCGAGAGGACACCGCGCGCCGCTTCACTTCACAACGCAATCACAATGGTTGCCCTGACTGACCTGTACCAACGGGATCGGGCGCAACGAAAAAGGTACTGTCTGCGAGTCTGTCCGCACCACAGCTGACATGTACTGACGCGGTCAGCTGGAACTGTTAGACTCTGTTGTTTACAGCATCGCTGTAGCCCAGGGTGGACATACCGACTTGGAAGAACTATGTTTTTGAGATATTTCTGCACTGTTAAGGTTATCTTGCAAAGTACCTATTTTTAAGTACTGTATGTTGGTTTTTTGTCATTTTTGGTCTTTTGTGGTTTAGATAAAAATTACTTATTTTTTTTAACTTGTGTGGTGTCCATTTTTAGTGTTTTCTTTGTATTACTATATGTATGCACAATTGCTTTACATGCTGTCTCTGGGATAAATAAGCCTGCCTGCTCATAACAAGCTACCAAGGGGGTGAGCAGGGGAGAAGGGTCCCTACTTGGACAAAGGTGAAAACCATTGCCAACTAAAGACCTCATTAACATTGGTGGTCTGCCGTGAAGATCAGGCCTAGCATTTGTGCCTTACATACAGTGATTGGTGTACACTACTAGTATAGAGCAGACCATTACACAACCACATACTATTGGTGAACTTTTTGGGGGGGAATTTACTGCAACTTGAGAACTGCCATGTTTTTATCATGACCAAGCCAGCATCAATTGCATCTATGGATATCTAATTGAAAGAGCATAGGGTAGAAACCTATACTGTATATCAACTAAAAGCCATCTGGAAGAAATGTAACATCTCTATAAGAGGCCTCACATGAAAAGAGGAATAACAAAAGGCACTGAGGGCCTGGTTGGAATCAAGAAATGCCAGTGGGCAGGATGAGGATCCAGTGGTGGAGGCAGATAATTTGGATGGGCAGCAGGATGGACTGCTGTGTCTGCTAGGAGCGAGGGTACCTTCAAGAGAGGGCAGCAGTGTGTCTTCAAGAGGTCTGTCCGTAGAAGAGCTGGAGGACAGAAAGAGAGGTATAGTGCATACATTGGAGCTTGAAAAGCTCAGGTTGGGAAAAGAGGATAAGGAATTGGAGTAAGAAACGCAGAAACTGGTCCTAAAAAAAGAGGATGCTCTTAGAGCATGAGAGAGGTTTGATTGAGCTGGACATAAAAGCCATGAGTCTGCAGTCCAGTTCCAATGGTGGCATCTTGTCATAAGTGCCTGGAGAAGGGAGGGTATACATCCACAAGGAAGTGATGAAATATTATGTGAAGAATGATAATATTGGTCAGTGGTTTGGGGGTATGAGGTAGCAATGAGGTCCCACAGAATCCCTGAGAGAGACTGGGGAGTGGGGGTGTGGAGTCAATTCATGGCAGAAGGGAGGGATACCTTGCTAGCCTTACCAGATGAGGTAAAGATGTTTTATGCTCCTATGAGGGAAGCCTTAATCAGGAGATTTGCCTTGACCCCAGAACTGTTCAGGCAGATGTTTAGGGCCTGTAAGAAACTTGAATCACACACTTGGTTTGAGTATGCTGCCTACTTTTGCAGAGCACTAGATGGTTGGGTGAAGGGTAGCCAGGTAACTGAATTGCAGGGGCTCTATGAGTTGGTTGCATGGGAACACTTGTCGGCTAATTGTTTTCCAGAGCTATGCCAGTACTTGATTGAAAGTAAGTTGACTAAACCCAGGAATCTTGCTGTGGAGGAGGACCACTGGGTCAGCACCAGGGTCCACTAGGGGCATGAGGGAGACTCACCGAAGGCTGGGCTGGTTCCCCATCAGAAGAGTGGGGGGGCAAGGGTAAACAAAAGGAGTTCCAAAAAGCGCCCCAAAGTAACTCCCAAGGGAACCAAGGGAAAGGTTTCCAGCCCCCCCGGTGGTAAGAAACCATGGGACTCTTCAAGTAAACCTGCAGAGAAGGGTCCCACATATATTTTGCTTGTGATCAGGTGCGTCACTTCATAGGGGATCCAAAGTGTCCCAAAGCCACCCCTGCACCCACTGGTGCACCGCCCCATGGGTTGACGAGTGCAGCCTTGGGAGAGTAGTTGGTTTCCCAGGAGGGTTGGGAGCCAGCAGAATTGACCCTTGTCTCGCTAGGGGACAGTGAGAAGGTTCCAAGGACCCATTTGCCCACAAACACTAAGAAATACGGGCAGTGGGTGACCATGAATGGCCATAGGGTGCAGGCTCTGAGAGACACTGGAGCCAGTAGGATAGCTATCAGTTGTCAGCTAGTGTAGTGTCAGGAGGAGCGGGTGGTTCCCAACGTACTTTACCCAGTAGTTGCAGCTGACAACTCCGAGTGCCTCTGCAAAGTGGCACAGGTTCCCTTTGAGTGGGGGGGGAGGGGCGTCTCAGGTACCTTAAAATTAGTTGTGAGACCAGCCATACCTGTTGACATTCTGCTTGGCAACAACCTGAAGTGTTCCTTTTGGAAGAAGGTGGAACAGATGGAGGTGTTGGGTCTGCCTGAGTGGGCATGAGTGACCACTCTGTCTATGGCAGCCGGTAAGGGCAATCAAGAAGACCTGGAGTCTGAAAGAGTGGCCAGTTGCCTTCTGGAAGGAGAGAAATCAGGGGGCCTGGGAAACTGCCCCTCGAAGTTCCCAATCCAGGAGGAGGCAACCTTTGAGGGGGATGCCCTGGAGCATACAGGGAGCAAGTGGCCAAACTGGTGGACCTGTCTAAGCTGACCCAATGGCAGCAGGCAGGGGGCCCTCCAGGGAGGAACTCTGCAGGGAGCAGCAGGGATTCCCTTCTCCGTTGGTTTGCAGCAGCAGGCTGCAAACCAGGTAGCAGGTGATCAGTCTGGATCACACCTGGTTTACTGGGATAATGGTCCCCTTTATATTGAGCCTAAGGTTGCTGAGTTTGAGTTAGACTGGGTGCTGGTGGTGCCTCAGCGCTTCGGAGCCTTCCTACTGGGTCTGGCACATGATGTGCTGTTTGGGGCAAGGCAAGACAAGACCTTTGAAAAGCTTGTCACCCACTTTTACTGGCCTCAAATTTGCATGGACTCTGACATGCATTGTAGGACTTGCCAGACTTGCCTCTTTAAACTTTCCCTGTAGTCAGCACCCCCTTTGAGAGGGTGGGTTTTGACATTGTGGGGCCACTGGACCCCAAGACAGCCATGGGCAATAGGTTCATCCTGGTGGACCATGCCACCCGGTGCCCCGAGGCTATCCTTCTCAGGCCCACGACAGCCCCGTGGTGGGCCACGCATTGATGGAGATCTTTTTCCGTGTGGGATTCCACGGAGAGGTGGTGTCCGACTGGGGTACCAACTACATATCCAAGTATATGAAATCCATGTGGCAGGAGTGCGGTGTTACCTTTAAGTTCACCACTACTTACCACCCATAATGTAATGGGCTGGTTGAGAGATTCAACTAGACCTTAAAAGGAATGATTATGGGTCTTACAGAACCCATGAGGCGTAAGAGGGACATCCTCTTACCATGCCTACTCTTTGCTTACTGAAGTCCTTAGGGTTCAGTCCCTTTGAACTACTGTAAGGGCATACTGTAAGAGGACCTCTGAGTTTGATCAAACAAGGCAGGGAGAAAGCTCCCAGTAAACCTCCCCATGTTGTATGTAGCTACATGCTGGCTCTCAGGAACCAGACTAAGCGCTTCAGGCAACTCACTCAGGCGAATCTGGAGGCCAGCTTGGAGGAGATGAAATAGTGGTCTGATCAGCATGCCACTCTGATCGAGTTTCAGCCTGGCCAAAAAGAGTGGATCATGGCCCATTGGAGCCTTGTGTGCTCCAGGATCAGTGGGCTGGGCCATTTGAGGTGGTAGAGTGCATGAGTAAAGTCACCTATCTGGTGTACTTGCAGTCTCCCAGGAACCCTTTGCGGGTCCTACATGTGAATTGCTTTAAGCCCCACTTGGGGAGGTCCGAAGTGGGTATGCTCCTAGCGACAGATGATGGAATGGAAGAGGAGACTGAACCTCTCCCTGAGCTCTTGCCTGCTAAGGAACATGGTAGGTCAGTGGAGGGTGTTAACCTCTCCCCTGCCTTGACCCCTGAACAGCAGAGCAACTGCCACTAGCTGCTGGGGCAGCTGGCTACTCTGTTCTCCCTGACCCCTGGTGCCACTCAGTGATGTTTCCATGATGTGGACACTGGGGACAGGCCTCCTGTAAAACACAAAATTTACGGTTTGACTGACAGGCTCAAAGCTAGCATCAAGGATGATAGTTTTGGCTCTAAGGGTGACTGAGCCCTCAAACAGACCATGGGCCTGCCCAGTGGTCTTGGTCTCGGAGGTTGCTGTGCCCGGTGCCACACCAGAACTCTGGTTCTGTGTGGAATACTGAGGGCTCAATTTAGTCATGAGGACTTAAACCACTTTACAGTGGAATTGTGTTAGGAAGAAAGCGCTACCAAGGAGAGTGACACAGATATTTGTGTGGGGGAAATCTATCTTATATTTGGTGCTGCAAGGAGAGAAGAACCACCAAACTCCCCAAAACCGGTAGCCTAAGCTACCTCCACAAAGTAAAAGAAAACACCGGCACACAAATTGTTGTCAAAGAATTATCTAAATGTGCAGAATGTGAGCACGAATTTCAACACATAGAGTAAGTACTTGTTGTTTTTTTCTTTTAATCCTTGAGTCTTCAAAACAGCCTTTCATAACAGGCGACACGTGTTTCTTTCAATTGTGGTGATACTTCCAACCCACAAGGGGTTCTGTTTCTTTATGGCGTCCACACACTCACAGTGTTCCGTACTCGGAGTCAAATGGCATGCGGGGTCTATAGACCTGGGAGCAACTGTCACGATTCAGAAATTGTGCAAAACACTGGGACAATACAAATAGAAGCAGGACTTGTGTGGACGCTGTCAAGAAACAGAACCCCTTGTGGGTTGGAAGTATCACCACAATTTAAAGAAATCATAAGGAAGGATCATAGCCTTGATAAAGATGCGGGACGATTTCCCTTGCTAAGCGGCAAAACACGTGTCAGCTGTTGTGAAAGGCTGTTTTGAAGACTCAAGGATTAAAAGAAAAAAGAACAACTACTTAGTCATGAGGACTAATGCACACCCCATTCCCACAGCTGATGAGCTCATAGATCAGTTGGGAGCTGCCAAATATCTCAGTACATTTGACTTAACATCTGGGTACCGGCAGATTGCCTTGAATGATGGGCCAAAGGAGAGGTCTGCAGTCCCAACCCCAGAGGGGCACCGCCAATTCTGGATGATGATAATTGGGTTGAAGAATGCCCCTGCCACATTTCAGAGGTTGGTCAACCAGGTGTTGGTTGGACTGGAGGATTTCAGTGCCGCCTACCTGGATGACATCTGAGTGTTCAGTGCCACTTGGAAGGAACATCATCAACACCTCTGGCAAATGTTGAATGCTCTGCAGAGTGTAGGCCTCAAGGTCAAAGCCAGCAAGTACCAGATTGGACAGGGATCAAAGGTGTACTTATGACACAAGGTAGAAAGCAGCCAGGTGGCACCCCTACAGCCTAAAATTGACACCATTCTGGCTTGGGAATCCCAGAAGACCCAGACAGAGGTGAGAGCCTTCTTAGGCCTCATCGGACAGAAGATTTGTCAAGGGGTATGGCGCCATTGTTGCCCCTTTGACTGAGCTGACTTTCAGGAAGCAGCCCAGGAAGGTGGACTGGACTGACTCCTGTCAGAAAGCTTTTGATGCCCTTAAATTTTCCATGTGCATGGCGCCTGTTCTCAAGGCCCCCAACTTCTCAAAATAATTCGTTGAGCAGACATATGCTTCAGAGCATTGTGGTAAATAAATAAATAATACCTCTCTTTTTGACTAGACATATATCATAACAGATAGCTCAATAAATAAGAGTCAAGATTCGAGGTAGTAGGAGTTTTGCAGGTTTAATATAGCATAAGGACAGGAACAGGACAACCTGCATAGGAATAGGATGACAGGGCCCAGCAGCTGCTGGGGCTGGATCTGGGATGAGCGCACTGACTTTTAATAACAATACATGAGCATATATACATAACGCAAACACATAGCATTACATTGCAGTAGGCGTAGCAGTGGGTGGAGCAGAAGGCGTGACGCGTAGCAGTCGCGAAAGATAAGGGCTAAAGAGGGTGTAACTGGGTGTGCACATAGACATGTGATGCAAATGTAACAGAATATGTCATGAATGGGCGGAAACATTGGAGGGGGCTACCTAAGGAGCCGAGACCTCTAACCTGATGGTGCGCGCAAACTGGCAATGACGTGTTACTAGGAGAAGCTGGGGGCTATGAACTCTGTGCTAGGAGCAGAGACTAAAGTCTGGAGGGTCGGAGCGACATGTACCTAAACCCTATCTGGTATCTGATGTTTAGGGAACATGTTGATATAAACTAGAAGTCATGAGGGGAAAAGCTAACAGACTCTAAGGCTAGAGCATGCATTTATTCTACATGTAGTGCGTGATGAAGAATATTAAATGACCATTAAATACAGTATTTCTCTTAACATGGGGCCGAATAGGCTAGACAATGACGGAAACTATTGATGCAGTTCAGTAGCTTGGGAATGCAGAGAAGGAGGACTAAACTGATAGCTGGAATCATAACATAGTCTTGGCAGACTCAGAGGCAGAGCCAAGCTGGGCCGGGCACTGCGAGGCAGGAAGTAAGTGAAAGGTCGAGGATACAGGTGGGGGCTGTATCGCTCCTCAGCGAGGCTTCAGGAGACAGGAGCTGAATCTGGTGTCCGGGCCCTGTTGAGGCCTAGAAACGGGGACTTTATAATGAAATAACGTGCACACTGAGAAACGTGGCAACGTAACTTTACATAGGCCTGACATTCGTATTATTCACGAGGACTGGAAACTGGCATACTAGAGGTGGACACAACTGTAATTGCGTCATTAATCGGACATGGAGAGTACATATGCATATTTAATCATGCACACATAACATATGATGGATGACACGTAGGGACACAGAACATGGCAAAATTTACTTTTCCACATTCCCTCCTTGTCACTACGTTTCCATCAGGAAACATCAATATTCATGATACCATCTATCATTTCATACAGTACCATTTGTTCATCTCGAATTGTCTTGGAACGAGATTTAGAACGGGGCTTAGGACTAGGAATACAAGAGGTAGCACACATGCCGCAAATCGCAGGGCCACATTGTATACAGAGGCAGCAGCTGAATATGATCGCTACTGCGATACCTAGAAAGGACAGGACTTTCCATCCCCAGGCGGAAATTATATTCCAGAACCAACCGGACCATGTCCAGGTGCCTGGATCTTGGTGTAACAGATGGGCAATTTTATGAAGTCTGGTTATAGCTGAATAAACAGACGGCGCGTTATTTGGAATGAAAATGCAGCAACTGGATCCGATGAGTCTACAAGCCCCGCCCCTATCGGCCAGTATGACGTCAAGGACGAGACGATTCTGGAGCACAACAATTCTCATAAAGGATTGCTCTTCGGTTAAGTTACCTAGAGCGGAGGCAGTCTCATCTACTACAGCTTCAAGGGTTCTTGTTAACCTACGGATTAGCTTACTATTTACAACTGTACCTAAATAAGGGAAAACACCTTTATCAATATCAATGAATTGCTCTGCAGCAGTTTCAGTATAGTCGACAATCGGGAGATTTCTCTTGTGTCTAGTATGTACTAGGTAGGAATTCCTATGGTAGTCAGGTGGGGCTAGAAAAACAGGTGGCAGTAGGAAGGCAATGTAACAGGTTCCCTCCCAATCGAGGGGCAGACGAACATATGCAGTTTGACCACAAACAAAATAAGAATGACGTGAAGCTTTAAAAATAGATTTCCCACTGTCACTATACTTGACAATAGTAGTACAATCACTATGTCCTACATGTACAGAACCATAATTATGAACACATAATTCGCCTTTGACTGGTAATACTGAAATAGCAGGTGAGTCTGGAGTAGTATCAGACTGAACATTCAGGACCATAAAATTCGACGAATAGTTACCTAAATTGAATACTTCATTTTCTAGATCTAAACCTGTTCTGTGGGGGGGACCATGCTTGTCTGGGAAACATGTGCTGTTAAGAAAAGACATATCTGTTGAGGATGACGTTAACGTGGACCATGCTCCACACGAACCATTATGGGAAAAAGGATAAGGAAAGAGTGGCAGAACTCCCTTTGACGTCTGGAAAGGGGGGAGTCGACCACACACCCAACAATTAGTGGCATTGCTGGTCTGGTGTGAATAATGCAACATGCGGATAAAAGTATTGTTACGCATAGCGAGGCGGTATGAATATTCATGAGGAGGCAGATCACTAAACGTGTGCTCTGCTGTAACATTAGAATGCTTATTTACATGAGGAACTGAAAAACACAGATAAAATGCGTAACTAGTGCAGGAAGTCAAAAGGCTGAGAAATAATATGAAACTTAGAAAAACGATACATCGGATTGAGTTTTGACTGACTCTCTCACTATGGGGGTCTATTTTATACATGTCAGAAACAGTCTAACCGTTTCACCTAGGGGAGGACTTAGACAATCAAACTGGCTGACTTATTTTACTAGACCGTAGCATTTGCTTATACTCCTGCTGCGGAGTTTTCTCTAACAGGGGAGGGGTTGTGTCAATGTCATTTGCGGGACAGTCCTTAGGAACAATGTTTTGACAAGTTTTTAAATCCTGGGAAATGTTCTTAGAGACCGGCTTTAATCCGTAGAATTTCTTGACGTGCGAAAGGTGTACCCAGCCGCGGCGTCCTTCCAATTTCACGGCTGTACGGATGGTGAGGAGGACCTGACGGGGCTCCTTCCAACGTGGCTCCAGCGGACTTGATCTGTCGAAGTTACGTACGAGGACCATTGAACCTGGAACGATTTCATGCGGGGCCACCTCGGTATTGTCTGGAAATGCGGCGGCAACCTGTGAACGACATGAGTTGAGGGCAGACATCAAGGAAGCTAGGTAATCTGTCAGCATATTACATGAAACATCAGTAATACTTCGGGGTCTAGGAGTACCCCACATGTTAGGGGGGCGGCCGAAAACGACCTCATACGGGGACAGACCTGATCTGGAATGTGCGACCATGCGCATATAAAATAGAGCAACTGGCAGAGCTACTAGCCAGTCCACACCTTTCTCTTTACATATTTTGGCAATTCGGATTTTCAGAGTCTGATTATGTCTCTCGACCAGACCAGCTGCTTCAGGATGGCGTACACAATGAAACTTCCACTGGTACCCTAACAACAGGGAAACGTGCTTCATGAGTTCGGATGAGAATGGCTGACCGTTATCAGAATATACGACTCTAGGGAGTCCATATCGAGGGAAAAACTCACGAACCAACTGCTTGGCAGTGGTCGCGGCTGTGTAATCTGGGACTGGATATGCTTCTGTCCATCTGGACAAAGCGCATACAACTACAAGAACATACTTGAAACCTCGACATCGCTCCATCTGAATATAATCATCTGGAGGACCTCAAAAGGGTGGTCAGGAGGCTGGAATCCCCCTTGTTCCACCGGGACACTTTTACCTGGGTTAAACTGACAACATATCATACAGGTACGGACTTTCTGCTTGGCTGCAGCTCGTAAATGCTTGTTGAACCAAATGTTCTGGATACTGTCTAACATTGCTTTTTCTCCTAAATGTGCTGGACTATGTGCGGTATTAATAATGACTTGAACCATAGAGTCGGGGAGAAACCATGTGGTTCTTCCCTTCGTCACCCATCCTTGATCTGTCTGGACCCCTCCTTGTTCAGACCATTTCTTGATTTCATCGGGAGTAGCATGTAACTGGATATCTATGACATCCTGGGTGGGGTCCTTAACTGTCATACATGTAGTCAGATCTGGAGTTTGTGTCTGTGTCGGATTAACTTGAATGTCTGGAGTCTGTGCTGTAAGCTTGGCTGTGCGATCTGCTAGATCATTACCTTGGGAAATAATGTCAGTAACTTTCGTATGTGCTTTGCATTTCATAATAGCAATGGATGTCGGTAAATGTATTGCATCTAACAGAGCTTGGATAAGGAAACCATGCTGAATTTTGGTTCCATGAGAAGTCATGAAACCTCTCTCCTGCCAGAGCACTCCAAAGTCGTGTACGACTCCAAATGCGTAACGTGAATCTGTGTAAACATTAACTTTCAGGTTCTTGGCATGTATACAGGCTTGTGTCAGAGCAACTAGCTCTGCTGCTTGAGCGGACAGAGTATCAATACGGTGTGTTTCAATAACTTCAGTGTCAGTAGTCACTGCATACGCGGCGACTAGTTCTCCTGTACTAGTTCTCATACATGACCCATCCACATAAAGTGTCAGGTCGGGATCTAGTAACGGAATGTCTGTCAGGTCTTGCCTTGGCTTTGTCGTAATGTTGACTACTTCCACACAATTGTGTGCGGCAGAATTTGAACTAGCTGATGGCAACAGTGTAGCAGGGTTCAGGACGTTGCAGCGTCTGATTTCTATGTGTGGCTGGAACAGTGTCAATTCATAACCTGTTAAACGTGCAATTGTCAAGTGCTGTGTTTGTGTTCTATTTAAAAGAACTTCCACGGAGTGTGGAACTTGTACTGTCAGGGAGTGTCCTAAAACTATGGAATCACTTTGTCTGATAGCTAGTGCTGTGGCTGCAACTGACTTGAGGCACGCGGGCAAAGCCTGGGCGACTGGATCTAATGTGCTAGAAAAATAAGCACAGGGCTTGTATTGTCCTGCTTGATCTTGTGTGAGAACAGATAATGCTGTACCTTCACGTTCAGTAACGAAAAGTGTAAAAGGCTTACTGTAGTTCGGTGTCGCTAGAACTGGAGCTTGGCATAAAGCTTTCTTTAACTCGTTGAAACTAAGTGTATGTTCAGATGTCCAAGGGAGGACAGTCGATACGGCTGCCTCCTGTGTCGTTAACTGTATCAGTGGCTTGGCTAGAAATGCATACTGAGGAATCCATTGTCTGCAATAAGAAGTAAGGCCAATAAAGGCACGTACCTCCTTCTGGGTCCTGGGCTGAGGAAGACTCGCTATCAACTGGATGCGATCGGGTGTCAACTGCCTACCCCTCTTGGACAGCAAGTGTCCTAAGTAAACCACTTGCTGGACACAGAATTGAAGCTTCGAAGGGGACACCTTGTGCCCCATCTCGGCTAGGAAATACAGAACCGTCAGTGACGCTCGCTCGCATTCACGTTCAGAACGGGCTGTGATCAATAGATCATCGACATACTGGAGCAGGGCAGTGTCAGTTGGCATGTGAATATTGTCTAGTTGTCTCTTAAGTGCTTGACTGTAAATACTAGGACTTTCTGTGAAACCTTGAGGAGCTCGTGTAAACATATAGCTCCTTCCATTTAAACAAAATCCGAAAAGAAACTGGCTGTCTGGATGGATGGGAACACTAAAAAATGCATTCTTAAGATCGATTACTGTAAAGAACATGGCTTCGGAATCAATGGCTGTCAATAGGGAAGAGATATCTGGGACAACTGGGTACTGAGGAATAATACATTTGTTAAGTTCTCGTAAATCAATCACTAATCGATATACTGGGGGTGCATTTGAATCAGTACGTTTCATGACTGGAATGATCGGAGAGTTACATACATTGGAGTCAGTTTCTACAACTACTCCTTGAGCCATGAGCTCGTCTATAATTTTGGATAAGGCTGCTACAGCCTCAGGTGGCAATCTGTACTGCCTGATTCGTGGTAACACTACACCTGGCTTGAGAGTCACACGATAGGGTGTGATTTGCATGTAACCTACATCAGTTGGACCTTGCGCCCATAAATGCTGCGGGACATAAGACAATCTCGGATCAAAATCTCGTAATACATAGTGACCCTTAAAGTCACGTAGGAACAATCGTATTCCCTCTGGGGAACAGCATATAACTGCACCTAACTCTTTCAATGTCTTAATGCCTAACAGATTTTCTGGACATGACTTAGTAAGTAACAGATCAGTAGTGCGGGACAATGGACCTACTTCTAGAGTGACTGGCTTTGAAATCTCATTTACGATAGGCTTTCCTGAAAATCCAAGGGAAACATTTCTAGAGCCTGAGAGCGGAGCCCCTGGAACTTCGGCGTGACTAATTGTGGTCCTACTTGCCCCTGTATCAATCAAAAACTTTCTGTCTTTCCCTAATACTTGACTGTGAACATAGGGACCTTCTTGATCTACAGGTATCTCGATGAGAGGCAAGCCTACCTCCCTCTCTAGGCTGTTTCATGAATACTGCTGATACTCTGGATACTCAGACTGTGCATATTGGTACATCTGCGATGTAACATGCTGTGTTGCAGCAATAGGCTGCGGTGCTGTAACTGTCTGTGGTGCATTCTGTGACTGAGGAGTCTGTGAAACTTGTTCTTGTCTAGGCGGACGTGGTCTTTCTTTAGTCTTACCAGTAGCTATGTTATGTTTCAGAACTGTACACTCCTTTATGAAATGACCTGGCTGTTTACAATAATTGCAGTTCCCTTTAACGGGTGCTGCAGGATGACTGGCTTGATTCGGACCCCTCTTCTGACTGTCTTGAGGAACAGATTGTGCAACTAGTACTTTCATTTTCGTGTCTTTCATACGTTTTCTCTCGTGTTCTTGCTCTTCCCTGATTCTATTCTGGTGATACTGGAGCATCTGGAGCATCTGGGACGGAGTATTAGCTTGCCAGGTGCTTTCGACTTTCAAAACTCGGTTTTTAATTTGTGGGCTTGAATTCTCGACTAATTTAGTAACGAAAAGGTGAGGGTACGACTCACTACTTGTCTTGAGACCACTGTTGATACTAAAGCACTTTTCAAACCTAGAATAAAAATCACTAATATCTTCATCTTGTTTCTGTTTACAGGCTGAGATTGCATCCCAGTCTTCTTTTCTAGTTGTCAATAATCTGGGTAGAACTTGAATCAATAATTCTGGTAATTCTTTACATTTCTCTCCTAGACCAGTACCTGGTACACGTATCTTATCTTCTGCATCTAGGACTGTCCAATCTATCTTTTTCTCTCCCACCTCCCATTCTTTTTCCTTTAGCTTTTCATACACCCCTGCGGGCAACAGAACCTTTAACATTTTAATGATATCTGGGTAAGTGTATTCTCCCATACGGAGCATGTCTTTTAATTCTCTATGGAACCCTGCTGGATCTTTGTCATGACAGGGAATTAATTTCTTCATCTCTAGAAGTTCCATCTTTGTGATTGGAGTGTATACAAACACTCGCTGCATTTCGCCACCCGCTCCTCTGACTGGGTGGACTTCTCGTAACGGATTCTGTCTGTCTATGTAGAATGATTTACTTTCTGGGGGTGAGACATGAACGAAATGCGGGTTCAAGAACATTCTATATTTATGGCGTTGTTCTAGAATGACACTAATTAAATCGGTACCTAGACCTCTCCATCTGTACAGGAGTAACTCGTTCAGGATATCATGTAACGGGCCTGGATCAGAATGTTGACCCTCATACAGAGTAATGAGGTGCTGAATCATATACATACCCACCAGTCGCTGCTCGGCTGGGGGCATTTTCAGAAACATTTGTGCCACTATTTCGTCTGGAAAAGTGGTAGAATCAGTAATCCATCGGACTGCTGACCGAACTATTTCTTGTTCATGCATAGTACTTAACTCACTATAACCGATTCGTGATTTCAGAATGTGATCGGTAGCTTGGAATACTTGTTCTAGGGAACCTTGTTCTGGTGCTGAATGATGGGAAATTGGCTTGTGTTCTAGACGTAAATGGCGATCTGGAAATCTAGATTTTCCTACATACGCTATTCTGGCGGTATTCTCATCGTCTTCTTCTTCAGGATCAGAGGTACTTTCTTTCTCGCTTACTTGTGCTGCTTTACGCTGTTCGTGTATCTTTATTATCTCTCTACGGATTTTCTTGTACATACTTTCCATGGCACCAATGGTATTGTGCTTTCCTTCGGCTATATTATCACTCCACTTTGTTAGAGTTTTCATTTCTTCCGGGTCTTTAGACGGGTAATCTTGTTCTCTTATTAGACAGTTAATTAAAAACTTTAATATCATGCGCTGAATCTCGGCTTTCCTTTGAGACATGGCATCACTAATACTTTGTGGGTCATCCCCTGTACGGATGAAACGATATATCCTGTCTAGATCTTCTTTCATATTCGGCAGGGTGACTAGATACTCGGTCACTCTCCTTACGCGTACGGAATATAAAACCATATTAAACTCGCCTGGAACTGGGTCATAGACACATTCGCCAAGGGTTTGCCTGATCTCTGCAACAGACTTATTACTTTTAGGAGTACGCTGTGATGCTTGAGCATGTAATTCGAGTGCTGATAAACGCTTGTATGGCGGCGGGGTTTGAGGAAGACCTCCTCCTGCAGCCCCTAAACTAGAATCATCAACTGATGCTTTTCGTCCTGGCAGGGTGGGTAATTGTAACGTGGGCTGGGCTTGTATGGCGGGCTGACCCGGGGGGGCTGTTAAGGGCACCCCGGTGTCTGGGGGAGTAGGAATTACCTGATTTACAGGGACTGGCGGAGCGCGGACAGGATTTACATATTCAGGGATTGTGTCGTCCAAATAGGACGAGATGAAAATATCAGCTGCGGTCGGTTTGTGACGTAGCTTGGTCGGAACTAACGGTGGCGGGAAATTACTGGATGCCTCTGGGGTCGCTTTTGGCAAGCCCTCGGCAAGAAGAGGATACATACCCTTAATGAGGGCGTGTCTCTGTCTGTCTGATTGCTCAGTTCTAACTCGTTCACCTATCTCGATTAATTCCCTTTCTTGGGCTCGCTCTTGGGATTCTCTACTTAGTTCTGACTTTCTGATTTCTTTTTCGGTTCTTTTATGAGCTTCTTTGCGCCATAACTCGATGGCATCTTTCTGTGACTGTCTGGCTTTCTTTTTCCATAATGCTTCTTCTACTCGCATGATGCATTCGGCATCCCATGTACCCGATACGGGCCATCTATACTTTTCTTCTAACTGTTTGGTATACTCTACCCATAAATCTAGCTACAATATGGCACTTATGCCATGTTTCTGATACATAAAGTGACCTGGACTGTCCCTGGGCGGGACGGGAACTGCTGCTTCCAGCAGACCCTTTCTAGTTTTTAACTGACGTAACTTGGAAAATATGGGCATGACTGAACTGTAATCTAGACACAATACAATACACAATGAACACGATACTTATACCCCATTCATACCACGACATTAAAATACATGAAAAACATTTAAAATAACAGTTCGAACAGAATACTACCTGGAAATATTGCGAACAGAACACTTGAAATTTCTCGAGAACAGAACTGACTAGAACAGAGACTAGATGCACTGCTGAAACAGTACGAAACTTACCGGTCTCTTAAAGAGACACGTCAGGACCCGCATCCACCTAAGTGGACACTTCGTTTGTGGGACTGTGTACCACCAACCCACAGACCAGAGTCAATTAAATTGACCCTGTCTAGATACCACCCCAGTAACGGTACTCACCGGGCAGCAAGAACGGAAGGCCTCGGACTGGACTGCACTGCTACGACGACGGACGACGAACTTCGGACTTCGGACTTCAGTTACGGGTGGACCTCCGGATACCTCAGACCTTGGACTCTTGGCTTGGGCTCTGGTCGGGACTCGCCGCGTTCCTCCACCGTCTCGTCTGGATGCTGGACCGCCTCCTCCGTCTCCTCCGTGGGCCTGAGGGATACTTGAGCAGAAATATCTGTCACTGCGCAGAAGAGTTCCGTCACGACTGCAGAGGGTCAGGGGGTCGGCGTGGCTTCACCGACGCGTGGGGAAAGGGCAAGTCCCTGTTCGGGCGCCATTATGTGGTAAATAAATAAATAATACCTCTCTTTTTGACTAGACATATATCATAACAGATAGCTCAATAAATAAGAGTCAAGATTCGAGGTAGTAGGAGTTTTGCAGGTTTAATATAGCATAAGGACAGGAACAGGACAACCTGCATAGGAATAGGATGACAGGGCCCAGCAGCTGCTGGGGCTGGATCTGGGATGAGCGCACTGACTTTTAATAACAATACATGAGCATATATACATAACGCAAACACATAGCATTACATTGCAGTAGGCGTAGCAGTGGGTGGAGCAGAAGGCGTGACGCGTAGCAGTCGCGAAAGATAAGGGCTAAAGAGGGTGTAACTGGGTGTGCACATAGACATGTGATGCAAATGTAACAGAATATGTCATGAATGGGCGGAAACATTGGAGGGGGCTACCTAAGGAGCCGAGACCTCTAACCTGATGGTGCGCGCAAACTGGCAATGACGTGTTACTAGGAGAAGCTGGGGGCTATGAACTCTGTGCTAGGAGCAGAGACTAAAGTCTGGAGGGTCGGAGCGACATGTACCTAAACCCTATCTGGTATCTGATGTTTAGGGAACATGTTGATATAAACTAGAAGTCATGAGGGGAAAAGCTAACAGACTCTAAGGCTAGAGCATGCATTTATTCTACATGTAGTGCGTGATGAAGAATATTAAATGACCATTAAATACAGTATTTCTCTTAACATGGGGCCGAATAGGCTAGACAATGACGGAAACTATTGATGAAGTTCAGTAGCTTGGGAATGCAGAGAAGGAGGACTAAACTGATAGCTGGAATCATAACATAGTCTTGGCAGACTCAGAGGCAGAGCCAAGCTGGGCCGGGCACTGCGAGGCAGGAAGTAAGTGAAAGGTCGAGGATACAGGTGGGGGCTGTATCGCTCCTCAGCGAGGCTTCAGGAGACAGGAGCTGAATCTGGTGTCCGGGCCCTGTTGAGGCCTAGAAACGGGGACTTTATAATGAAATAACGTGCACACTGAGAAACGTGGCAACGTAACTTTACATAGGCCTGACATTCGTATTATTCACGAGGACTGGAAACTGGCATACTAGAGGTGGACACAACTGTAATTGCGTCATTAATCGGACATGGAGAGTACATATGCATATTTAATCATGCACACATAACATATGATGGATGACACGTAGGGACACAGAACATGGCAAAATTTACTTTTCCACAGCATGGTGTGGGGGCTGTTCTCTCACAACTAAATGATAAGGGCTAGACCAACCTGTAGCCTTCATAAGTAGGAGATTACCTCCACGGGAACAGAGGTGGAGTGTGATTGAGCGTGAGGCTTTTGCTGTGGTCTGGGCACTGAAGAAGCTGAGGCCCTACTTGTTTGGGACTCACTTCTGGGTTCAGACCAATCACAGTCCCCACAGTCCCCCAGTGGTACAGAAAACGGCAATGCTGATGGTCTGTCCAGATGTTTCCACCTTAGTGAAGAGAACTCCAAGGAGGGTGGGTAGTTCTCCCCACCTTTCAGCTGGAAGGGATACGTGTTAGACCAGGCATCCTTGGTGTGATTTTCCCCCATATTAATGTATGTGTGCACAAATGCTTTACACATGGCCTCTGTGATAAGCCTGCCTGCTCGTGCCAAGCTACCAAGGGGGTGAGATGGGGTTATTTTAGAAGTGTATACCCCTTAACCTGACTAGGAAGAAGGGACCCTACATAGACAAAGATGCAAACCATTGCCAACTAGAGACCCCCATTTCTAACACCTCCTTATTGAAACCAGAAGTAGGAATAGTTATTCTTAAGAGGCTTGTGGAAACCGGCCAGCATCTCAGAAAATAGGATGTTTCTCCCCAGAGCAGAATATTGAGAGAGCTATAACTCAAGTAACTGTACACACCGTTCTGCGGTAGAGGTGGGCGAGGCAACACATGAACAGAGAGAGAGACAAGTTAAGGGTCTGTCTTGACTATAAAAGCCCATCTTGGCTCTAAGCCCCCATGTACGAACTGACCCATGTGAACATTTGCCATAGAAATCCTGCAACGGATATGGGCCCCTATAGCAGACTGGAAATACAGGCTTGAAAATGGTTAAAGGAGCATACTCTTTTTGTCTGGGGGTAATTGAATAGCCTGGCTGGCGACCAATGCAGGTCGTCCAATCATGTTGAGACTCATTGTACATTTTCTTCTTTTTCTTTTGTATGATTTTGTTGCATAAATCGTTCAAAGTAATGGCATAATGAAATGTATCTTTACATGTTATACTTGATGATGATGAATAAAAAAAAAACGGAAAAAAAAAGAAATCCTGCAAGGAATATTATTATTTAAAAATATGATAAAGTACCTTCAAATTTCAAAAAAGTATATTTCTTTGACAAGCAATTCATCTTAGAACATTAGATTATATCACTGCATTCAAAAGCAGTTATTAATAGTGATTATTTTTAAACATGAATTTAGGAACATTCATGCCTCAAGGCCCACTTCAACGACAGACAGTACCATTAGTGAACTACGAAACAAATCAGTTGCCATGTGCATCCTGTAGGTGGACTATATTCTTATTTTACATGCAGCAAAATTATAGTCCATAAAGTCAACCACAAGAGAGAATTTTGTACAGCACACATCCTCACGTATTTCCGAAGTTTTCTTAGATGCAGCATGAAAAATATATAGGAGACATGATAAAATAAAGAAAGGGCAGAGGATCACACAATTTGGTCAAATTACCAGGTTGGGATTGATCCCAGGTGTTCTAGTCTCAACCACTAGATTTATATCCCTTTCTTGCTCATGTTTGTCATTTCATTTTAATGCTTTGTCTTTTTTGCTGCCTGTGGTTCGAGCTTGGGTAGCAGGCACAAGCCCCAAGAAAATTCTGCTCATTTTGGGCTTGAAGGCTCAAGAGGACCTTGAGTGAATCAGAGCCTAGCATCTGCCTCGAGCCTTCAGTGGTTCACTCACGTCTATACTTTACTCTGGATATTCTGTGTATGAAATCAGCTTAGATGCTGCTGCCAGTAGCATACCTGTTTTGTATATAAGGATATCTTAGCTTCCACTGTTGATGATCATCTTGTACCTGCATTGCGTGTGAGGAGATCTTACAATGCTACATATTGTGTGTGTGTGTATGCATTCACACAGGCTTGGACTGCTACTGCCTATGCTGCCAATGTTCTGTGCATGCGAGGTAACTTGTATTGTTTCTGAACAGATCAGTGTGAGTTCAATGGGCATGAGGGAAAAATCTGCTACTGCCTGGTGCTGATCGTGTTTTGTGTGAGTAAATCTTGCTATGCTTGTGAGTCAAGCTTCCACTCATACACACCAGTGTTGTTTCTTACACTTGTACCAAATATGAAACGCTGCTTGTTCATTGTACCTGAGAGCCGCTAAATTGTTCTGTCCAGTGCCACACTTTTTCTATGTCATTGAACAAAGCTTGTAGTAGTCCTGCAGTACCGCACTTTTTCATGTCTTTGTAGCAAGCTTACACTGGCCCTGAGTACAACACTTGTTCCATGCCTTTGAAGGAAGCTTACAATGGTCCTGTAGTGTCACACTAGTTCCATGTCTGTGAAGGAAGTTTGCATTGGCCCTTCAGTACCACATTTATTCCATGTCTTTGAAGGAAGATTGAACTGAATGGCCCTGCAGTAGCACACTTGTACCATGTCTTTTAAGTAATCTTGCACTGGCTGCCACTTCAGCACACGTGTTCCAAGTCTTTAAAGGAAACTTGCAGTCACACTTTTTCCATGTCTTTTAGGGAAGATGCAATGCTTATGGCCAGCGAGGTATGTCTTATGCGTTTGAGCAAACAACACCCTTCTGCTGCATGTGCTCTATCTATTTCTGTGTATTTTAGTTTTTTTCAAAAGACTGTTTTAGCTGTCTCTCTAGCCTCCTCTTTTCTAAAAAATAATACATAATCTTGCATAGAGAAACTGGATTTTAGGTGAGCCCACTTCAGCTATTCATTAGACAGAGTGGCATTTACATATTAGTTCAGCCCTTTCCTACATACAATTTGGAAGTGATTCAGCTCTCTTCAGCCACTGGCTTTGTTTCCAGTGTTTCACTCAGCCTAGTAGATAACCGCTGGTTTTTAGGATGTCAGGTAGTCTTAGTAACAGTAGTTTGCCTACTTATTTTGTGTTGCTCTGCATCCAGAGAAACTTGATCTCCTGAGATATTTCTTGATCCCCTGAGATATTTCTTTTAGTTCATCCCCCAGCAGGTCACCTGCAAATGCAGACTAGTACTCATTGAGCAATGAGAGTACAGGCAGCTGTGCTGCAATTGGTATCGAATCACAACTTTCTTATGCAGAGTGCCAGGCAAGCTTCAAAACTATACCACCATATTAAAACAGTACTCTGCATGCTCTATCCTTCTGCACTGTTCCAAGACCACAGACCGGAGTAAAGCTTTACTTTACATTTTAATGAAGCACCTGCCCTCCACATTTGTTGGCATATTTTTATTCTGTTTTTCTTTGTTTGTTTGTTTCTTTCTTTTAGCATAAGCTTGCACTACAAAAAAACACCACCTTGATTTTAAAAGATAAGTGAGGATGATTTTTGTTATGCCAATACCCTTCTTCTTCTTAAAAGTCCACAAAGATCAGACTCACATAGCCTGCAGTGATGGTCCAGTGTTGGTCCAAGTGTGGTTTATGGGAGATGAGATGACTCGGTGGGCATTCAGGCTTCAGTGTAGCTTAATTCAAGACCTTTGAATTAGACCAGTGGACTGATGCGCCAGATAGTTTGTGTTTTCTATACCAACCAGCTGTACACACTCTGCGCCTTCCTAGTGAGCTGTATATCTGTGTGTGAGCAGTGTGCGTGAATGAGTTCAGTATAGCCACCATGTTTTGTGAATGCATTGTGAGGAATGTGCCTGTGTGAATGTAAGAGTAAAATTGTGTTTTGTGAGTACCGGTTAAGTGCAGAGTGGCACATTATGCCAGTGTCAGGGGAGTGTGCAGGATATGCCTATGTGAGGGGAGCAGTACTAGCTAGCGTGGGGTCTTTGCATGCTATGCCTTAGTATGCATGACTTTACAAGGGCCAAACCTATTTGCTTCAGTAATGATTTTTAGGGTTATTGCTTTGAATTACAAAAACGCAGTGCAGGAAGTGGAGTTTTGATATGGCAGATGCAGAGATAGGAGTGTTGGGGGCAGCTGGCAGATGAGGGAGCTCAGTTACTGGATAGGAGCCATTGCAAAGTTGGAAAGAGTGGCAACTCTTTTAATTTTGATTTGTTTTTATGTTTCATTTTATTTAACTTCAATATTTAGGTGATATCCCCAAGTATGGTTGGAGACTTACGTATTTTAGGACTACTGCAAGTTATCAGGTGCTTTGCTTACCATCAGGAATTCTGATGCTCATAAACGTGCGCCTAGACATCAGCTAGCTCATGCTGAGCAGAACTCTTCGTAAAAAAATCCTTAATGTAAAAAAAGGGAGATTAATGAAGCGAGGTCATGGTCCTAAGGCACCATCCCATTTCATATAATAGCTACCATTTTCTCAGAGTGAAATTAACTCTGAGGTCAGCAATGCTGGCAACCGAATTGGCTACTAAAGCAATCCAGCCAATCACCACACATCGTTTGAAGAGCTGAGAGTGATATCATTGTCCTTTGCCTTCAAGGTAAACATGTATTTTTAAAGTGTTTTCTATCCATTGCCAGCACTTGTCTTTCTGATATATGTAGGAGTAGGTTATGTTATTAACTCTAGGCACGAGAAACTGATTTGAGCTCCAGCCAGCCCGAACGATGTGAGACGCTTAAAATATAGTTTGCATCATTTTAGTGAGACATGTAAACTCTTGATATCAATGTGCCCTTTTCGTTTGTAAAAGTCAAACGAGGTCGCTGTGTGTGCACTACCCGCGTACGATAACAAGTGAAATGCTTTCGACAGTGCAGGCTGATCTGTTTATAGCAGAATGATAGCTTAGAATGCAAGCAACACTCGTTTTCCCTTTAATGCACTGCAGTTGTGCCTTGCTGTCTGTGTCCTATATAATGTATTTTCTGTTTGCCACTATGGTGGTGAGAAGCCTAAATATCACTAGAAAGGTCGAGCACATTCTGGTCCTTTCGAGGGATAACCGAAATGTAGTGCCATGGAGCCCCAAAGTTGGAGTTCCACCCTTGAATATATGATGTTACCACGATTTCAAATACAACGCATGGCTTTACCACGCAAATTTTACATCGCAAATGTCTTTACCAAGCAGAATAAAAGAACGTATAATTTTACCACGCATAAAAATGTTAGTAAGCATCCAACGTCCATTATGCCCAAAAAGACACTAAAATAAACATAATGAAACGGATAGGCAAAAAAAATATGTCTTCAGAAGTGACATTGTTTGTCTTTTGTCACTTTCACTGACCTTCTAAAAACGTGTCCCCAAGCAAGATGGCTGAATAATTTGTCAAAGAAGGTCACTTGTTAATTTGTAATACACATTTTAAATTACACATTCAGTCAGCATTTGTCATCGTTTTTAATTTTTGATTCCAAAACATATTTTACATTTTTTTTCTTCGTTGTTTTTTTGGGGGGGAGACCCCCCCAGACCCCCTTTTCTAATTTTCCCCATTACCTCCCATGCCTTTTCTACGTATCACGTTCTTAAGGTATGCATGAAAACACTTCTAACAAAATAAAAAAAGGACTTCTTTTTTTACATACACGCAGAACGTATGAAGGTTGACCGGAATGTAACTTGCGTGGTAAAGACGATCGTGGAAGGCATACGCGTGGAAAAGAGGTTTACGTGGTAAGTGCCCCGTTGTAAACATTACGCGTAGTAATGCCTTTGTTGTAAATGATGTTTCCCCCACCCTTTGTGTGTGATACATCTGGCTGCAAGGATTTGGCTGCCCAGATGTAGAGGTTTTGCCTGTTGCCACTCAAGGCTGCCATTAGCCCGAGTGGCAGTGGGTATAAACAATGCAGCAGTTGCCTCTCAAGAACAGTGCACCATCTGCTCCCCACCATATTCTGCCCTCAGTGCATGACTTGTCTTAGGGACCGAATGGACGGTGGGTGGCTGCCGAAGGGCCGATTCCCGCTAGCACCCAAGAGGAACAGCTGTAATGTTGTCCTCCTATCCCACAGGGAAATTGAATCAGCACTGCGTCGAAGGGCACTGCATACGTTCCTATCGGTGCAAAGTTGTCACTGTGTTTATTTTGTAGAACAACAGCTGGAGAATCCACGCTCAACATCCAGGAATAGATTTGCAACTCTTGGCAGGACCGGACTCACAGTTGGCAGAGTCCAGCAGCTGAAGCAGAGCTGAAGGAGGTCTTTAACAGCCCTAAGCTTTCAAAACAGGAGGCAAGTCAGCAAGCCCTTGTAGAAACCTATTTTCAAGGATGTAGAGAGCAGGCACAGTCCTTCTCACTCCCAGACAAGAGGCAGCAGGCCAACACAGCAAAGCATGTAGCAAAGTGCCACTCCTTCCTACAGCACAGCAACTCTTCTTCCTGGCAGAATGTCTTTAGATCCAAAATTGTTCTGAAATCATGGTGTCTGAGGTCCAGTACTTATACCCAATTTGACCTTATTTGACCTTTGAAGTAGGGAGACTTCAAAGAGATGCTTTGAAGTGCACAAAGCCCTGCATTTCGTAGCCCGAGACTCACTACAGGGGTGTTGCAATTCTTTGTGTGAGGAAAGGCACCGGCATATTTGGGTGCAAGTGTCAGCCCCACCCTCTCATCCTGCCTCAGGATGACCCAACAACATGCAGATGGATGCTCAGTCACACTTACTCTATCTTTGTGTGTGGCTGTCTAGGGGGAAAGGAGGAAGCCAGCTGTCACCCAACCCAGATTTGTATCGAAATGACAGGCAGAAGGCACAAAATGGCTTTCTAAAACAGGCATTTTCAGTACTGCAATGTAAAAAAAAAACTTCACCATGAATTGTGTTTTTAAATTGTGAGTCCAGAAACACCAAATTTGATTTCCCTAGCGTATCCCAATTGGAAACTTGACAGGTCGAAATGGTCAGGCTCTACAGTGTCATGCCTGAGTCGTGTTTAAAGTGCTACTTAAGTGGGTGCCACAATCAGTACTGCAGGCCCACTAGGAGCATTTAATATGCAAGACCTGGGCACATGGAGTACACTTTACTAGGGAATTAAAGGTACATTAAATATGCTAATTGTGGATATGCCAATTTGACCATGTTTAGAGTACATAGCACATGCACTCTAGCACTGGTTAGCAGTGATAAAGTACCCAGAATCCTAAAGTCAGAAAAAATGAAGTGAGCAAAATAGGAGGTCAGAAGGCAAACAGATCTAACAGAGAGGATGACAATTTCTCACCCTCTTCTAATTGTGATTCGGAATGGATCCAACAAATGTATTGCAAGTCTAAAAGCCTTTTCTGGCTCAAAAAATGGGATTAGTAAATCAAACACAACACTTTTACATTTGCTAACCTTGGGATTTTGTGAATCACAAGTTTTGCAAAAGTGTTTAGTGTGTGTAGCCTGTAGTGTGGGAACAAACACAACGCTTTAAATAAGTATCTTTTTCAAATAGGCAGACAATATGGGTGGGGTCTGTAAATGCTTACTTAAACCTTGGATTAGTTGTGCTTCTACTAGCAGAAGGTGTTGAACGGTGGCTTTAAGGTAAGCAGGCACACTGATGTAAAGACAATTACAGTTTTGTTATGTTCTAAAGATTTCTAGAGCCCACGGATGCCCAGAAGGGGTTTTCCAGCATCAGTCACATGTAAGAAGACCGCAGAGTAGGTGAGAGCAGGCTGGGCTTAGAGGGAGAACAGCCAATTCTTCAATTGCATCCAGAAGCTTAAATGTTTTTGAGTCTTTCATAATGAGGATGGTGAAGAGTTCCATAGGGTGGGGACAAGGACATGATTATTGTCCCTCCCATATTAACTCTTCTGTGGCAGGGTATTGAGGCCAGATTCAAGTCTGCTGAGTGTAAGGCTCTCATATAGATGTAAGATTGCATCAGAGCAGCAAGAATTAACACTCGTTGTTTATAGAGAATCTTGTGGGAGATGCAGAGTGCCTCAAACTTTGTGCATTTCTCAACAGGGAGCCAGTGAAGATTAATTAACCCCTTCGACGCTCATGACGAGCTGGGCTCGTCATGAGGTAGCCTCCTCGCACGCTCATGACGAGCCCAGCTCGTCATGAATAATGGGTTTTTGTAAATCCCAGCGCAGCAGCAGAATATCGACCGCACGCATGCGGTTAAGAGCTGAGAGGCCAAGCAGAATTTGGGGAGGGAGAAAAGAACCCTGGCTGCAGCATTTTGGACAACCTGTAGTCTGTTCAAGACTGATCTTTTGGCACCCAGGTATAGACAGCTGCGAAAGTCAAGGCCTGAAATGACATGGGATTGAACAATCAGCTGGTGAACTTGTGGAGTGAAGAATCCTAAAATGGATTTACGGCTTATCAGGATGCCAAAGCAGTGGCCTGCTAGGGTTTTGACCTGGGTTTCAAAGGATTGGGAGTAGGTTCTAGCACTTCTGGCCACCAAAGCTATCCCTATAGGTGGGTTTGACTGCCCAGCAGAAGGATATCAGCCTTACTAGCATTAAGCTTTAGGCAATTATCATGCATCTAGCTTGTGACAGCTGTAACACAGATTTTAAAATTTTCGCTGTCATCGGCCGACTCTGAGGACAAGGAAATGATTAACTGAGTATCATCTGCATAGGACACCAATGAGATTCCAAAGGATTTTACTACATCATCCAAAGGTCTGATGTAGATATTAAAAAGAGTGGACACTGTGTACTAGTGTTCTATGAGAGAAAGTGAAAGGTGAGGAGATTACTTGGAAAGACCGATCCTTTAAAATGGAGGTAAACCAGATCCCGCCTTGCCTCAAACCCCCAAATCACTGAGACAGCATAAAAGGACTGTGTGGGAGACAGTATCAAAGACAGCACTTAAGTCTAGGAGGATCAATGCCTCGGAGTTACCCATGTCCGCAGTGCTCAGCAAGGTCTCTGTTACTGTCAGGAGAGCCGTTTCTTTGCTGTGTGCTGGCCGAAACTCATTTTGTGAATGAACTAATATTTGATTTTGTTCTAAAAAAATGGTTCAAAAGGTTGTTCACGTGTTTCTCCACAAACTTTGATAGGAAAGGTAATAGGGAGATTGAGCGGTAGGTTTCTGGCAGGGTGGCATCCAGTGATGGCATTTTTAGGAGAGGAATGACCTTTGCATGTTTCCATAACTTTGGAAATAATGCAGTACTTAGTGAAAGATTAGCTAGTTCTAGAAAAACTGGTGCGATACTCTCTTGGCATTTTAAAATGTATTCTGGCTTGAGCGGATATTTTTGGGATCCTGATTTAACCTGGGGCATTATGGCGGAGATAGAGTCAGTCTCCAGTAGCGCTGTGTCAAATCAGTAGTTCTGTCAGAGTAGTCATGCTCATCTGTAGTATCCTTCATTTTGAAAAAGAAATAGCTGTCATTCAGCTTAGTATTGCAGACTTGATAATATCACTACTACAGTCTCCATAGCAGTTCAGAAGAAAATAAATATTGTTCTTGACAATACACAGTATCAATAAGCATCTGTATGAACACTTTTAAAGGAGAATGATGCTTCAATGATGAGCCCAAGGTTAAGAACCAAAAAGGCTGATAATGGAGAGGGTTCTAAATAACAAGTCTACCAATCAATAGACCATGAGGTTTGGTCACCAAAACACAAACACCTATGGTTTGTCAGTATTTAATTGTGAAGAGCTGAAGTACATCCAAAGGTCAACACGTACATGCACTCCTTTAACTTGAGTTGGAGAGAGTTCTTATTCACATATATCCACAAATTAAGCAGGCCACCATCAGCATTAATGTAAAATCTCATGCCAAATATGCAAAACAGTGTGACCAGGGGAACAACGTAGACTTGAAATAAAACTTGAATCAGAGCAGAGCCCTGAGGCACCTCACACGAGATCTTTTTGAAAGCCTAACTTAAGGGCTTAAGGAGATGGCCTGTCTGTGGCCATTTAAAATAGAATACAGAAAAATCATTAACATTTTTAATCTGGATGTTAGCAGGTTGGTCTACCAATATGTAATGTGAGACCACATTGAGCCCTGCTGAGAAGTCCAACAAAATGAAGGCAGCTTCTCCTCCCACATCCACTATCATATGTACATCGTCAGTCATCTGTTGCAGAGACGGAAACCATTTTAGTGTCATACAGATGACAAACCCCAGATTGATTTTCGTCCAAGATGATTTTTTTCTTACAGGGTAGTAATGCTATTTATACACAGCCAGTATCCCTATTTCCTTAAGCTGCAGCAAAGCACAAAGTATTTGTACTCCTAACAGTATTGCGTCTGCTAACACGTGCATATTTCCTTGTCTGGCATTTAGTTTTAATTATTACAATTATGCCGGCAGTCTGGAAGTTATTGATGTAATTATTAACTTTGAAACTATTGCGAGCAACATGGTTTCTTTACTAGTAATGGTTTTTCGTCAAAGGTGCAATAAAACAAAAGACACATATTACTGTATAATTTCTCCCTAAAGATAGCTAAAATGTTAAAAATTACAAAGGAAGTGTTTAATTACAAGTCAGGGGAAAACATGCATTTACTGCGTGAAACCTACTTTTAAAAGTCAAAAGGGACTGGTAAAAAGTCTGTGTGTAACCCAACAAAATGTGAAACATCCAAACAATAAAAACACATCTTCTTGCTGTTAACTTTCTTCAGCTATTTTTTTGTTCATGTTTATTTAAAGAAGGTGCACGAAAAATACACCCTGCATGTTGCTGGGAATAAAATGTAATTGGTTGTGCCACTATTATCTGAAGTATCAAGGCCTCCGTTAACTTCACAGTGCAATTGGTTTGTAAAATCCATGCCTTGTTCTCTGTTCACTATTTTACCATGTGTTGGTCTAAACGGAGTACATATTCCAAGAAAGGAAGTTCAGTTGAAAGGATGTTGTAATTATCATACAAAATCTGAAAAGCCACGGTTAACTAGGCAATCATTACTCATCAGATCAAGCACTCCTGGTGTTCACTGATTGCGTCATAAATGTCATAATCAATAACTTTATTGAAGACATAAATTAAGACATATTTTCTTTATGTTTGATACCTGTAACGCCCAAATGAAATGAACACAGTCGTTGCTTGTATTATGCTGCAGGTCCTGCATGTCCTTGTGCCCAGTGCATAAAGAGGCAAATGGAATCAAGAGCTAGTCTGCAGAGGGCATTGCTTGTAGTCATGCCCAGTACATGCCTCATTTCGCAGCATACGATGTACCCACTATGTATGTAAAGTGCATACAGACTGTGGTTGTGCATGCTAAATATGGAATATATGTGTAGCTATGTATGGGGCGCTCTTAACATGTACATGTACTAGGTAGTATCAAAACTGAGTTTAATTATTACATCAAATTATTTCATAAATAAAGTTAATTAGGCATAAGCATTAATAATGCGATACAGTTTATATATTACATCAGATTAAATATCCAACTCGAGTAAGCAAAGCAAGAAAAAGAGAGCCATAAAAACATTATAATGTATGCATTTAAAATAGGAAAGAATAATCAGAACAAATCACAATTTATCTAGATAACATCATTTCATATTCTTAAACATCTTGACAAATCTCATTACATTTATCTATTTTATTATTCATGGAAGAATAATGTAAGAAATTGGAGTATTAGTTCAAGGCGGGAGAATCCACTTCAAATACTTATGACAATCCTTGTCAGGGTAAACCACAGAGATCACTAAATAAACATATATTTAACCCTCTGGTAGCTTGGCACAAAGCTGTCAGGCTTAACTTAGAGGAAATGTGTAAAGTATTTATGCAGTACTCAAAAGTAATAATGTGAAAATATAACACACGAAAAATCCAAAATCCATTTGGAAAAATAGTGAATACTTTTATAAAGAAAATTCTGCCTAAACGGCAAAAATCCAATCAGTAGAACCAGAGATATGAATTTTTAAAGTTTGAAATAAAATAGCACACAAAGCACCAATTAGGGTTATCTGTTTGCACTAGACCTGGTCTAAGTCAAAGGTTAACGCTGACCGTGATGGATTGGAAGTCAGATGCAAAGACCAGGTTTGTCCTATGGAAAGTTTACCTTTAGACATAGAAACATATGTGGAGAAAAAGTGATTGTGGACGAGTCGGCGGTTGGGCAAGCTTCAAGCTATATATGAAACACGGCTTGCCAACAGTGGGTTGCTGAAGAGTGGGGTCCCAGTGCTGTCATTGGCAAAGCCGGGAAAGCTACAGTTGGGAGAAGTCTATGCCTGGGGAAGCCTCAACTTCAATGGGTTGCTTTGCTGCTCGATGAAGCCCTCTATTGTCAGGCTTAGAAACTTTTCTGGAGGTCATATTTTAGCGGGGTTAAACCAGCAAGCTGAGGCTGACCAGCAATACGAAGTTGATGGCTGAGGCTTCGACAGCCATCCCAAATCTCTATTAATTCTCCAGGCAGAAAGTTGGCAAACAGTTTCCAAGTTCCAGGTTTTGCAGTGTAGGAATGAGGAATACACTCTAACAGGTCGAGGACCTTGAAGGCATCACTCGGGAGTTAGGACTCACTACTGGGTTCAAGGGAAGCAGGTTCAGGCTTTCTTCAGGTTCTTGAAATAGCATAACAGACCTTCTTCGGTTTCTCCACTGGTCCAGGAGTGTACTGAGGAGAGGTCTGTGAGGTTGACTTTTATGCCGAGTGCCAGCCTGTGGGTGAAAGGCAAGCCTTTGTCCACCTGAAAAACCAGATCTGGACAATTCTTCTACCCGCACTGCATACTGTTGTTTCAAGGCACTGTAACTGAAATGGTGCTCTCATGGAATACTTGCAGATATGTTTGTGATCCTAACACATGTATTTGTTTTATTGTGATGAATATTTAAATACATGTTTTATACAATAAAGATATTCATTCATTCATACCCCGCTGGGTTTGGTGCTAACCTGATTGGAGAGACAAATAGGAGACAGAACTGGTGTGAGCTTCATCTGCAAGATACAACGTGGGCAGGCCATACTTCCCCAAGCCATCGTGTCAAAGGAGGAGTCTCCCCCCCATTCCCAAGGCACTTTGTCCAATGTATGGGAGCAATACATATTTCACCACAGGGAGGCCACCAAGGGTCAGGTGACAGCAGGACAATGGCATGAAAGCATTTCCGTTTTAGGCAGGAAAATTACAACTTTCTAAATGTGTTAAGGGCAAACTATGCCTGAAATGCCTGTGTGCACTGCCAATTGTATTTAGAATACAGTGTCAACAGCTGAAAGCTTCATTATCCAATATTACAACCTTCTAAATGTACCATTTGCAAATGTCCATTAACCTGGACTTTAAATTACTGTTAAAATGAGATCTTGAACGTTTTTGTAACTATTCTAAAACTGAAGTTAGCATTTACTACATTTAATAGTGTAAACCAGTGTTTAATAGTGTTAACCTATTGGAGAGCCAGACTTGCCACAGTGAAACACAACTTTGGAGTAACATGTATATATACATGACCTATTTTTTAAATATCATGCACCCTGCCCTATGGGCATTTAGGGACTACCTTTAGGGTGACATATGAATTAAAAAGGAAGGTTTAGGCCTGGTCAAAACGTTTAAGTGCACACCCAGGCTTCTGTGGCAGGCCTGGAGAAATTGTTTGCAGTGCTACTGTAGCGGGTGGCACAATGAGTTCTGCAGCCTGTCCATCCTCCAATCAGCCCTGGGGACACCATCCCCTGGGGCCCGCTTTTTTTTTTACGGTAGGTGCCCTGGTGCCCACCTAGGGCACCCACCATATACTTGTTGGGCATTGCGAGGGGAACCCAATGCCTTCTCAGCCGTAGCCAGCTACCCCCATGCATCAGGAGCCTGCACTGATCTCACCAGGAGGGAGCAGCTCCAATGCTGCGCCGTCCAGGTGGGAGTAATATTTCAATCTTTTTACCTGCACGCTTTAGTGTGGGCAGGGAAGCAGCTCAAGGGTCCGCTCTAATGGGTGGGAGCATTTCAAAGCTTCCACCTGCTGGGAGCAGACTTTGTGTTTGCTCCAACATTGCAGTAGTTTTTATTAATGCTCCCTCCAAGCAGAAGCAAACACAAATTTCCCAGCCTGCACTGGAGCAATAGGTTAACTTTTAATATTTTAGTATTGTGACTCTTTGACAAAGCCACTAGGTCTGTCTTCCTTAAAATAACATTCATTTATATTGTTACGTACATAAAAATAAAGACCTCAGAAATTCACTGTGTTTTTTGTACTTATTTGCCAACATTCTGATTAGGCTGACAAAGGTGTTTTTTCACACTCTCCGTTGGACGCTGCTTCGGTTGGTCTGGGGAGGCAAATAGGCTCGCGTAAAGTGGTTGGTTCTCACGAGTGAATATGATAAAGGTGGATTCGGGGCGCCGGAATTTTATGTTTACTATCTGAGTGCGCAAGCCCAATATATTTGTATGTTTTTTATTGGACGAGGCCGCATGTATTTACACCGCATGTTGCAGTGGAGGAGGGTGATGTATACCCAATGCCATTACACAGCATGCTCACGCATTGGTCGCACGGCGTCCCATCAACGGAGATAAATGCAGTAGACATGACGTTAGCGGCCTAGCAGGAGATAGGGTGCGCGGCGCGCAAATTGCTGCAGTACGCACCGGCAATGGTCATTGAACATCATACCGCACTGTCGGTGACTCACGAGGCACCATCGATGCGGCTGCTTAAGGAGGCGGGTTTCTCATTGATGCAAGATATCTACCCAGAAGGGGAGTTCATTACACAGGACGCCCTGAGGTTTATTAGTAACCCAAAGTTGCTATTCAGTTTTGCTGTGCATAGGCTAAAGCATGCGGTAAGGGCTCATTACATCACATATCCTATGGAACCACCTACACTACTGTCTTTGCAGTATGTGCTCACTACTCCCACTAATAAAAAACTGACATCCCGACTGTATAGATTGATAAAGGAAGAACGCATAAGTCAGCCGAACAGGAGTTGGGAGAGATGGAATGTTTGTTTGCCTGACCCAATATCGGAGGAAGATTGGAAGTATGTTTGCGAGTTAACAGGTACACTACTTATGAACGGAAACTTATGAATCATACATTTTAAATATTTACATCAGGTTTATTACACTCCTACACAACTTCATAGATTTGGTCTGCGCGAGTCTGATTGCTGCACGCGAGTGACTGGAGGACACTGATTTTATTCATCTCGCTTTGGGATGCAGTAGAGTGGCAGAGTTTTGGGAGTCTGTCGTAAGGGATGTGAAGACCATGGCGGATGTAGAGTGTACGCCACTTGTCTGTCTTCTGTGTTGTGTGTGTGTGTGCCTCACGTTCAAGGGGTGAGGGTTCGGTTTCTGCGCTTGGCTCTGCTTATGGCTGCACGGAGAGTGGCGATCACTTGGGGCGGGAGACGCATACCGAAAGTAGAACACTGGGTAAAAGACTTGGTGTATTGCAAAGATAACATGGAAACGTACGCAGAGGAGTTACTTGCAATCTCAAGGCCAAAAGATATATGGGAACCCCTGAGACTCTTTCTTCAGAAAAAGGCAACAGAGGCTGAGTAGAGTGATGGGTACTGGGCACGGTGGGATTGTGTGGCGTATGGCTCGTATGAGTGAGGTGGTTTCCAACGAATGGGAGATGCTTCACCGCTTCCACACGACAATGTCATAATGCTCAGGAATTATGCAGGTTTTTAAAAAAAATGTTTTTTATTATTATTGTCTGTTTGGTTTTCTTTCAATGGAGGTTTGTGTTTTAATGTGGTGTCTTACTATTGTGTTATCATATTACTCTCGCGGGGATATTTATGAGTATGACCATTCATGTAAAATGTATGCATGATAAGAGTTTAGTCTCATGATTATTGAGGATGTATTTTGTTGTCATTTTTTTCTTTTTTTCTTTATCAATAAAAAAAAAATGTTGTTTACCTGTCCTTATGTTTATGACTTCTGGAAACGTGTTTGAGAACAAATTACCCTCATATTTAGTTCTAATGTATCCTTCTCACTTATCCATATTTTTTTCTGAGGATTGATCTGACTGTCTCATGAATATGCAGATTTTGGACTGACTTTTGTGGGCTGTAGTGCTTTACCATAAATTAGAATAACCTGTCTGATATTTCCTTCCAGGCTTGGTGGTATGCAGTTTGTCCTAACCACCTCTTTTTGCCTTCTGTTTTTTTGTGTGTGTGTCCACTATATATTTTTGATGTTGACCATAGGTCTCTGGACGCCCATGGTTACCAATTAACCATGTGGCGCAATGGCTCCTCTAAAATGAAGGGATAGGTGGAAACACAAAATGGTGGCCTGTCCAAATCACCTCATGACTTGGGGCCATAGGGTTGCATTGTGGGGTTCTAGAACCTTCTGGTCCACTCTGGACTCTCTTGGCCCAGGCTATAAAAGGTGGAATGTTGGGCGGCCATTTTGACATTATGTGAGGAGTGGGGTCAGTCAGGAGCAGAGGGATAGGAGAGGCTGGCGCATTGAGGAGGGAATTGACTGTCTTCGGGCCTACTACCCTTTTCTAATGATGTCCCCTCCGGTCTGATGACTTGGCCCTGCCTTTATTCTTGACCCCGAGGTGTAGCCCCATTTTGGTACCCCCCCTCTTCTGTGAGGAGAACCCTGGTTCAGACTAGTGAGCCAAGTGGGAGGGAGGGGGCATCTACCACAAATCAGGGGACCCAAGTCCGTTGACCTAATCCACTTTACCCTGGTGGATGTCCCAAAACCTAAAGGACTGCCCCTTTGAAGCTAGATTTCCCCAAACCTGCTGCGGAGCTGATTACACGGGAGGTTCATAATATAAAAGAAACGTACCTCGGGCGGCATGGCACTGTTTCCTTCAATTGCTGTTTCTAACCTGGGAATCCGCTGCGGAGAGAGCGTGTGCAGCCTGGGATTCCTCACGCACTCTGAGGCGGCCGACATCAGTGTGAGGAGAAGGAGCCGCGTCTTGGAGTGTTGCCCAGCAACGAAGGCCCAGTGAAGCCGCGCCCAGCGAGTTGACAGAAGGCGCCGGAAGGTGAGGGGCGGGCTGGAAGGAGGCCGGGCCAATACGGAGCGCTTCCCCGTGTGAAAGGCTGTAAATGTGAAGGACCTGACAGTGGGTAAAACGCCAGAATTAATCCCCGTTTCCCTTTTTCTCAACGCCCCTTCCTCCGGTAGGACTGCAGAGTGAAAGCAGTCACCGGAGCGCTTTGAACAGCAGGGAGATTCGATCACGGAATCTACCGGAGCCGGTATTACCATCAGACTTGAGTCACAGTAAGCGGGGAACTTTCAGGAGGATGGAGGAGTTACCATTATTGTAACCTTAACAGGGAGGTTTCCTCGGACCGAATAACTTCAAAGGGGGTGCTTGTTGATAAAAGAAAACTGGGCCCATTTCCCGTATGTTCTCCGCACCATTAGGAGTGCATAATTGGGGAAGTTAACTACCAATAGTGTACTGGTTATTTGCAGCCAACTTATACGGAGTTAAACCAATTTAATAGGGACTGAGCACTGCTAAAAGGGGGATCGAATTCTTCTTATGTAAAGCCAGATTACTCTGGAGAGTGATCCTAACTTCCTGCGATATTAACACATTCAATGCTACTGTGATGATCTGCTAAATTCACCTTTGATCCTCCAGGCCATTGATTGGTGATTCTGCTAGAAGTGTCAATATAGCAGAGCTGCTTTTAGGAAATGTATTTAATTCGCTGTAATTTCGGGTTATTTGACAAAGTAATGCAACTCTTTTACCTTTTTGCACAGGATTATTGTTGATGAAAAAGTCTGCTAATGAAATTAGATCGTTGCTATTCTTTAGGAAATTTACAAAAGCATGAGAAATAATAGTGATGTTTAAAGTGCAGATTTGACAAATTGTGTGGTAACTGAGAAACTATGTACAAGAAAAGATAAAGCTTTTCTAACTTTTTCTAAATACGGTGTGGTGTCATTTCTTTTTGAGTGGAAGTACGCTGAGGTGCTGGAGAGAGTGTGACGCAAGTACAGCACAAAAGCCTTAGAGTTAAGTCTTTCCCTCTCGTGCTAAGCTATCCTAGACGGACTGGTGACCCCGGGTCCATCATATTGGTGTTCAGCGGTGGGATTAGGGCTTGTGCTTGCGTCCACTTGACAGTGGCTCAGTGTGCACCACGTACCCTACACCTGGAGTTTTCTCCTAGTGGTCTCCGTAATTGGAAGTTTTTGCTTTTTCCCAATTCCTTTCTGGTGGTGGGTTGAAGTAGCCCTTATTTGACACCTCTCTCTTGAATAACCCATGTAAATATCTGTGGGCCCGCCTGGTAAAATGGAGTTTGAGTTGGCTGAGTTAGAGACTTATACAGCGGCCCAACTCATGGAATTTTGCCAGGAGAAAGGGGTGTTCTTCAAGCGTGGTGCGAAGAAAGTGGAACTCCAAACCAGCTTGAGAGCATGTGTGGTAGCCCACCCAGATGGGGAAAAGGGGGAGGAAGAAGGGGATCGTGACACCATCATAGAAGTGGACATGCTGTACCAAACCGAAGGGGGGAATCTGTTAATAGGTCCTGGGACACCTTCGAGGGCGGGCAGTAGTGTGTCTGGAAGGAGCCTGTCTTCAGCAGACCTAGCGGACAGGAGGGAGAAGAGACAACTAAAATTAGAATTAGCCAGATTGGAGAAGGATCGGGAGGAAAGGAGGTTTCTCCATGAGCTGAGCTTAAGGGAGTTAGACCTCAAAGCCCTTCAGATAGGATCCCCAAGCAATCCTATTGGTGGCCGCGTACCTAAGGAAATTACCAGGGAACCCAGACCCTATTTGCCCAAAGATGTAGTCGCCAGTTTTAGTGTAGGAGACGACATTGCCAAATGGTTGGCTGCCTATGAGGTCTCATTAAGAGCCCATGGGATTTCAGAAAGTCATTGGGGAGGGTGGCCTGTACAAGTATATGCCTCCAGTGGGGAGGGATGCTCTTTTAGCCTTAGAGCAGGAGGAACAGACTAATTACCCCACCATGAAGGTTGCTTTGATTAGGAAGTTTGGGCTGACCCCTGAAAAATACAGGCAGAAATTTCGGAACAGCCACAAACTAGCTACACAAAATTCTGGATTACGCCAAAAAGGCATTGGAGGGTTTGGTGCAAGGCAGTGAGGTGACTGATTACGAGGGGTTATATGATCTGTTCTTAAAGGAGCACCTCCTCGAGAAATGTTTTCCGGAGCTGTGTCAACACCTGGTGGACAGCAAGCTGACTAACCCTAGGAAGCTTGCGGAAGAGGCGGACATCTGGGCTAGTACCCGGGTGGCCTCAAAGGGGACTGGAGGAGATTCCCAAAGGACTAGTCAGGGCACTCCCCAGAAGAAAGAGGGGGGAGACAAAAAGAAGGAGTTCTCAAAAGGTCCCCAAAACAGTTTGCAAGGAAAGGGATCAGGTTACACACCTAGGGTTAATCCACAAAAACCTTCCTATCCTGACCATAGTCAGCAGCCAAGGGTTGTCCGCTGTTATGAATGTGGTGGGGTGGGGCACTATAAAGGAGATGCCAAGTGCCCAAAGAGACCACCCCCTCCCACTGGAGGAAAAACCCCAGGAGTGGCTAGTGTAGTGCTCGGGGAGGAATTGCCCTTAGATAAGGGAGGTGAGTAGGCAGGGATAACCTTAGTATCCCTGGGAGACAGCGAGATGGTTCCTAAGATCCAGGTGCCCCCAAATACCACCAAGTATGGGCAGTGGGTCACCATCAACGTCCAGAGAGGGAAGCTCTGAGGGACACAGGTGCCAGTATGACTATGGTAAGGAGTCAGCTGGTGTCCCCAGAGCAGGTGATCCCAAACATACTCCACCCTGCCGCGATGGCTGACGGCAGAATAGGTCACTATCCTGTGGCCGAGGTTCCCTTTGAGTGGGGAGGGGTCGCAGGTCTCCTTCAAGGTGCGGTGAGCCCTACCGTGCCAGTCGATTGTCTGTTGGCGAACGACCTAGAGCACAATGCTTGGAAAGAGGTGGTATTCCGGACCCATTCGGAGATGCTGGGAACACCTGATTGGACCTGTACAAGCACACGGTCCGAGACTGCCCGGAGGGGGAGTTAGCAAGGGCTGGAGCCTGGAACAAAGGCACAGCCAGCTGCCAAAAAGGGGAAGACCCGGGGACAGGGAAAACCTGCCTCGGCGTCCACACCCCGTGAGATGGATGGCACACCTGAGGTAGTGGTCCCGGAGTCCACGGAGGGGAATGTTGTCTCCCTGGAGGACTTACCTATCCCTGCAGAATGGCATGTGGAGGGAGGACCTACCAGGGAAGAGTTTTGTCAGGGGCAGGAGTGCCCTACCCTTGAGGGTCTGAGGCGTCAGGCCGAAGCCCAGGCAGCAGGTAACATTGCCGGGAACTTTCATATCTATTGGGAGGATAGACTTCTCTACAGCGAACCCAAGGCACCGGTGCACGGTTCGTCACGGGCCTTGGTAGTTCCCCAATGTTACCGAGCCTTTCTCCTGGAGTTGGCTCACGAAATTCCCTTGGCAGGACACCTGGGTCAGGACAGGACCTTTGCCATGCTTGTCCCCATTTTTATTGGCCTCAGATGAGGATTGCGCCGACACTTTCAGTAGGACGTGTGTATCCTGTCAAGCTAGTGGGAAAACAGGGGTTAAGCTGAAGGCTCCCCTGGAACCACTACCCGTCGTTAGCAGCCCCTTTGAAAGGGTGGGCATCGACATTGTTGGGCCATTGGATCCACCCACTTCAGCTGGTCACAGGTTTATCCTGGTTCTGGTGGATCATGTCACCCGGTACCCAGAGGCTATTCCTTTGAGGACCGTTACTGCACCTGCTGTGGCACGGGCCCTGATGGGGATTTTTACCCGAGTGGATTTCCCCAAGGAAGTTGTGTCTGACAGGGGGGCCAACTTCATGTCAGCCTACATGCGGGCTATGTGGAAGCAATGTGGAGTTACTTACAGGTTCTCCACTCCTTACCACCCCCAGACCAATGGTCTGGTGGAAAGGTTTAATAAAACCTTGAAGGGCATGATCAGGAGTCTGCCTGAGAGCCTGCACAGGAAATGGGACATCCTCCTACCCTGTTTGTTGTTCTCATACAGGGAAGTGCCACAGAAAGAAGTGGGCTTCAGCCCCTTTGAACTTCTGTATGGGCACCCTGTCAGAGGACCTCTCAGCCTGGTAAAAGATGGATGGGAAAAGACTCCCAGGAGGCTTCCAGAGGATGTAGTGAGTTACATGCTGGCCTTCCGTAGCCAAATGGCTAAGTTGTGGAAGCAAGCTTCTGACAACCTTGAAGCCAGCCAGGCAGTCATGAAAGAGTGGTATGACCACAATGCTCACCCTGTGGAGTTGGAGCCCGGACAGAAGGTGTGGGTCATGGAGCCTGGAGAGCTTAGTGCCCTCCAGGATCGCTGGACAGGCCCCTTTGAAGTGGTTAAGAAGAAGGGCAAGGTCACCTACTTAGTGGATCTTAAGTGCCCTAGGCAGCCCCATCGGGTGCTCCATGTCAACCGCCTCAAGCCCCACCAGGAGAGGCCCGAGGTCATCTTGATGATGGTGACTGATGGGACAGAGGAAGAGGAAAGTGAGCCTCTCCCTGATCTCTTTGCGTCCCAGGGGAAGGATGGGTCGGTAGACGGGGTGAACCTCTCACCATCCCTAACTCCCGAACAGCGGAGAGACTGCCGTCAAGTACTGGAGCAGTATTCCTCGCTGTTCTTCCTTATCCCGGGAAGGACCCACCTGTGTACCCATGAGGTGGACACAGGGGACAGCCCACCTGTGAAGTCCAAGTCCTACCGGCTATCAGATAAGGTGAAGGCCAGCATCCATAGCGAAGTCACTAAGATGCTGGAGCTGGGAGTAATTGAACCTTCAAGCAGCCCCTGGTCCAGTCCGGTGGTTCTGGTACCAAAAGCCGCCCGCCGGGCACCACTCCAGAACTCAGGTTCTGTGTGGATTACAGGGGGCTGAACTTTGTGATGAAGACTGATGCTCATCCTATCCCTAGGGCAGATGAGCTCATTGACCGGCTGGGAGCTGTCCAATATCTGAGTACTTTTGACCTCACATCAAGGTACTGGCAGATCTCCCTTACAGATGGAGCAAAGGAAAGGTCAGCCTTCTCCACCCCTGAGGGCCACTACCAGTTCTGTGTGATGCCCTTTGGGCTCAAGAACGCCCCTGCTACATTTCAGCGGCTGGTAAACCAGGTCCTCTCCGGTATGGAGGCCTTCTCTGCTGCCTATCTTGATGACATCGCTGTCTTCAGCAGCAGTTGGGAGGACCATTTGTGTCACCTTCAGGCTGTCCTTCAAGCCTTGAAGCAGGCTGCCTTGACAATCAAGGCCAGCAAATGCCAGATTGGGCAGGGGTCGGTAGTGTATCTAGGCCATGTGGTGGGCAGGGGAAGGTGCAGCCCCTCCAGGCTAAGATTGAGACTATCATGGCCTGGGAACTCCCCAAGACTCAAACGGAGGTCCGAGCTTTCCTGGGCCTAACCGGATACTACCGTCGCTTTGTCAGTATGGCACAATTGTGGCACCCTTGACGGAGCTCACATCCAAGAAACATCCTCGACGGGTAGTCTGGACTGAGGCGTGTCAACGAGCTTTTGACACCCTAAAACAAGCAATGTGTGTGGCTCCTGTCTTGAGGGCCCCTGACTTTTCCAAGGAATTTATTGTCCAAACTGATGCATCGGAGCATGGCATTGGGGCAGTGTTATCGCAACTCAATGAGGAGGGTCTGGACCAACCTGTAGTTTTCCTATCCAGGAGACTGCTTCCCCGGGAACAGAGGTGGAGTGCGATTGAACGGGAAGCTTTTGCAGTGGTATGGGCTCTGAAGAAGTTGCGACCATACCTGTTTGGCTCGCACTTCCTTGTTCAGACTGACCACCGGCCCCTTCGTTGGCTGATGCAAATGAAGGGCAAGAATCCTAAGCTGCTAAGGTGGTCCATCTCCCTACAGGGAATGGACTTCAGGGTGGAACATCGGCCTGGTGTGGACCACGCCAACGCAGACGGTCTCTCAATGTATTTCTGCCTTACTGTCGAGAACTCCCAAGGGGTTGGGTAGCTCTGCCCGCTTTCAGCTGTGGGGGACGTGTGTTAGACCTGTCAGCCCTTTGGGTGGTCCCTCATAATTTTTTTGTCCTCTTTTTGCCTTCTGATTTTTTTTTTGTGTCCACTATATATTTTTGGTGTTGACCATAGGTCTCTGGACGCCCATGGTTACCAATTAACCATGTGGCGCAAGGGCTCCTCTAAAATGGAGGGATAGGTGGAAACACAAAATGGTGGCCTGTCCAAATCACCTCATGACTTGGGGCCAAAGGGTTGCATTGAGGGGTTCTAGAACCTTCTGGTCCACTCTGGACTCTCTTGGCCCAGGCTTTAAAAGGTGGAATGTTGGCCATTTTGTCATTATGTGAGGAGTGGGGTCAGTCAGGAACAGAGGCTTTGGATAGGGGAGGCTGGCGCATTGAGGAGGGAATTGACTGTCTTCGGGCCTACTACCCTTTTCTAATGACGTCCCCTCCGGTCTGATGACCTGGCCCTGCCTTTATTCTTGACCCCGAGGTGTAGCCCCATTTTGGTACCCCCCTCTTCTGTGAGGAGAACCCTGGTTCAGACTAGTGAACCCACAAATCAGGGGACCCAAGTCCGTTGACCTAATCCACTTTACCCAGGTGGATGTCCCAAAACCTTAAGGACTGCACTTTTGAAGTTAGTTTTCCCCCAAGCTTCTGCGGAGCTGATTACACGGGAGGTTCATAATATAAAAGAAACGGACCTCGGGCGGCATGGCACTGTTAGCACTTTCCTTCAATTGCTGTTTCTAATCTGGGAATCCGCTGCGGAGAGAGCGTGTGCAGCCTGGGATTCCTCACTCACTCTGAGGCGGCCGACATCGGTGTGAGGAGAAGGAGCCGCGTCTTGGAGTGTTGCCCAGCAACGAAGGCCCAGTGAAGCCCCGCCCGGCGAGTTGACAGAAGGCGCCGGAAGGTGAGGACGGGCTGGAAGGAGGCCGGGCCAACACGGAGCGCTTCCCCGTGTGAAAGGCTGTAAATGTGAAGGACCTGACAGTGGGTAAAACACCAGAATTAACCCCCGTTTCCCTTTTTCTCAATGCCCCTTCCTCTGGTAGGACTGCAGAGTGAAAGCAGTCACCGGAGCGCTTTGAACAGCAGGGAGATTTGATCACGGAATCTACCGGAGCCGGTATTACCATCAGACTTGAGTCACAGTAAGCCGGGACCTTTCAGGAACAGGGAGGAGTTACCATTATTGTAACCTTAACTGGGAGGTTTCCTCGGACCGAATAACTTCAAAGGGGGTGCTTGTTGATAAAAGAAAACTGGGCCCATTTCCCGTAGGATCTCCGCACCATTAGGAGTGCATAATTGGGGAAGTTAACTACCAAGAGTGTACTGGTTATTTGCAGCCAACTTATACGGAGTTAAACCAATTTAATAGGGACTGAGCACTGCTAAAAGGGGGATCGAATTCTTCTTATGTAAAGCCAGACTACTCTGGAGAGTGATCCTGACTTCCTGCGATATTAACACATTCAATGCTACTGTGATGATCTGCTAAATTCACCTTTGATCCTCCAGGCCATTGATTGGTGATTCTGCTAGAAGTGTCAATATGGCAGAGCTGCTTTTAGGACATGTATTTCATTCGCTGTAATTACAAATTATTTGGCAAAGTAATGCAACTCTTTTACCTTTTTGCGCAGGATTATTGTTGATGAAAAAGTCTGCTAATGAAATTAGATCTTTGCTATTCTTTAGGAAATTTACAAAAGCATGAGAAATAATAGTGATGTTTAAAGTGCAGATTTGACAAATTGTGCGGTAACTGAGAAACTAAGTACAAGAAAAGATAAAGCTTTTCTAACTTTTTCTAAATACGGTGTGGTGTCATTTCTTTTTGAGTGGAAGTACACTGAGGTGCTGGAGAGAGTGTGACGCAAGTACAGCACAAAAGCCTTAGAGTTAAGTCTTTCCCTCTCGTGCCAAGCTACCCTAGACGGACCGGTGACCCCGGGTCCAACAGTCCCCAGTTACAAAGTTTCTTAATTTTTATGCTAAACTTTCTTATGCACGTGATGCTTCGAACCAAGAGGTTTCTAAAGCTCCTTGACATTCTGTTTTCTGTTTTTAAGAAGTGTTTATTTACTAGAAATGCATTGTTATAGAACTGATAAGTGACCAGACTTGTTGTATAACCTTATATTTTCCTCTCCCCCTTGTTTCCCTCTTTCTGACACTGTAGACATGAATTCATGTATAACCATATGTTGCGCAATCATATTGTATTTATGTTCTATGTTGTATTTTCTCTTTTTTCTTTTTCTTAGATAAACTATATTTTTTTAAACTTAAAAAAAACCTATGACAATGGCACGTTATATTTACGCATTTTACGTTAACATGGGCAACGTTTTTAATTAGCACATGAGTTTCAGTACACAATGAATGGCCATTTGGTAGAGCACTGTGGTTGCAACTCGATGATCATAATTCAAGTGAATCGTCTATTACCACATGTGAGCAAAACACGATGTGCAGGGCCAGCATTTATACACAGGAAGTACCACTCAGATAACAAAAAAATATTGCAGACTTCCACTACAAACCACGTTTGGTTCATATGTGTGTTACAACAGATGAGCAAATGTAAACCAATTTGATTTCAATTGTTGACCATGTTTACTACAGGTGCATGGTACACAGTGCAACGCCTGGGGTCATGCACAGTGGTTTACAGAAACATGCATCAGAATAACTGTGGTTTATGTGTAATACATGTACTGTATACTTTGTGTGTGTTATTGGTGTAATGAAAATACAGTATAATGCTAATCAACCATGTCCTGTGGCAAATATAGAGCAAAACCTACAGCTGTAATCTCTGATCTGTATCTACTTCATACAAGACAAGGGCTTTTGCATCCTAGGCTCAGGCATGGTTTAAAACATTTCTCTTTGCTTGGTAAGCTGACATCATGAGCTATAGCAGTGATGAGTACATTGTCAACAGGAAAGAATGGCTGCTTCCTACCAGCAGAGAAGGATCTGTGGTTGTGCCCTTTGCAAAGTAAAACCAGGGCATGGCTAGCAACCAACTCATGTTCATGGATTGCAGAGGGGAGGCCTTCAGAAGTGCCCTTTATGTTTGATGCAGATAGCACAGTCTGAGGCATGTGCACTGTGCTAACTACATATAGTGCAAAGTACAGAATGTAAACTGTTCCTATTTTTAAAAAAAGGCTTTATGCGTTTCTTCTGTGATGACTTCCTAATGTCTGTCATAAAACAAACTTTAAAAGTTCTCTGAAAAGAATTCAGTTAAGGGGAAGCTACTGCACCACCAATTGCATCTTCAACAACACAGGCCATGCCCCCCTCCTTGCACTGTTGTTAGGCTCAGCTTCCGAGAGGACCCCTCCACTTTTGGTCTGGCCTGTGGTGGTATTAGCAAAACAAGGACAGTAAGAAGCATGAGCTTGTTGGTTTCTGTGGCCATGCCGCAGCATGATATCCAGCTCAGATGATTCCAGGTGTAAAGCTGAGTGCTTGTATGTGACAACTTATGGTACAGCGGTGTGGGGACCACCATAAAAGCCACCAATTACAGGTTTTGGAAGATAATTTCATAAAAAGGCTACTGGTGACCCCAAATAGCGCCCCACACTTTGTTGTCACAGAGAGCTGGGGTTGGCATTTTTGGAGGACCGCATAGGCATTGCCCCTTTGCTTCTATGGGCAAAAAATTGGCGTTCCGAAGAATTAACATTCTCAAGGGATGTGATTAAAGACTGTACTAAATTATATATAGACCTATGCATCCCTTAGCTTCGATTTGTTAGAGATAAATTTCATGAGATAGGCATGGGGCACTTTATGAGAATTCTGATAGTATCCTCACAGATGCGGAAGCCATTGTCAAAGAGGCATATTATTCTAGGGCAAATATGCGCCATACTCAATCAGAGGCGTCTGGTTTCTTATGTTTGCTCCCTGCCCAACAGCAATTTTATTTAACCTTTACCACCAATGTACAGATACGATTTCATCTAACTAGTTTTCGTTTATGCACTCTGCACTTTTTAGTGGCATTCTTGAAACAATCAGGGTGGGCCAACAAACTTATGGCCTGCCCGTGTGACAATCTGGCAACTCAGAGCACCTTGCACTTTATTCTATTTTGCCCTCTTTTCAATGAGCCAAGGGAAAATTTTCTAGCTCCTCTTTTAAGGGAATTTCGGCCTGGCACATACATTAATGGTTTTAATTTGCTGTATTCATTGGCCACTTCTGCTATTTGCATTGTAGTTTCTTACTATATAAAAGTTGCATTGGCCATCAGAAAGGGTTATGAGCTATAGAGGCTGACCAGGAATGTTGTCATTTTTAATGTACAATTTGTATAACTTTGGAAGTTTATGATCAACGATATATCTTGCTGTGCTAAGTCATTTGTATTATGGACTATATGTTTCTAACTGCCAGATATCCTATGAATTTTATCCTTTATTAATGTTAACTACACTGCTTTACAAATATGCTATGAAATTCTAAAACTGTGATGTTTGTTTGTCAAACTTTGATAGGCTTTTGGAGCCGAATAAAGGTATTCTTGTCTTGATTCCAAGTGGGCTCTGCTTGGCTATGGTGTGTAGCAGGGGCCGGAATAGCTTCTTGCCGTTCGGTGTGGCAATATGAACTGGCATTTTTTGGCCAATTGTGGAAAACCAAATTGGCTGAACCACTGTTTTGCTGACTTGCTTGTTCCAGAAGGGCTTATTCAGCACCAGTGAGGCCCTGAGCTGAGAACTGGGGCGCATTCAAATGAAAGGTAAACTAAGCAGTTGGTATGAAGCAAAAGACTGAGGTTTTCCTGCTCTGGCCCTCCCTCAAAGCTTGGCAGAGGTGACCTGGCTTTGTCAGATGGAAGCGAGTTCTGAACATCAAGTTTAGTGCATCTCCAGTCGAAAGGAGTTGGAGGTGACTCTCAATGGGTGTGTTTTTTCCTCTTGTTTTGTTTCTTAATCTCAGGTGAAACTTGCTGGGAGGCGTAATGTGATTTTCATATGAAGGCCGCTTTGTTACAAAGCAGGTGGCAGTTTCCATACATTGAATTATCAACAGGAATAGTAGGGCTAGAGTGCTGTTTAGAGTGCAACTTAGAGCTTGTGCATCAGTGAGGCCCCATCAATCTTGAGGGTCCCAGCAGACAAATAACCTCTCATCAGAGCCACAAATGAAAAAGCATCTGGGTCCCCGGAGGTGTATCTGTGGGATTATGCATCACCGTGGAACATTGGGGAAAGGGTATATATGTGGACTGTGCAGAAGAGGAAGATTAACATAAGTTGTTGCCAGGGCCTGAGGTTTGATGCTATACATTGGATATGGCATCACCTTTAAGCTATACTTCTTTTTAGTGGTGACGATCAGCTCCTATCCTGTTTCTTGTTGTTTCTCCGATTGCGAGCGACTTATCGCTGAGGTGTCCAGTTGTTCCTGCTCTGATGACAAGCTTTTGTTGATCAGGATCTTCAGTGATTCAGTGGAAGACACAGGCAGGTAAATTTGTGGTGTTACAGTGAGAGATTTTAATTTTGGGTGAGCAGCACACAATCACCTGTCAGCAGTGAAAGCTCACAGACAAGGTCCATGGACCGTCAACACACAGGCAGGGAGCTCATCAGTTGGTAGTGTGAGCTCATGAAAAAGGCCCATCAAATATCAAAACATAAATATTGTTGCATATGAAACATCGTCCTGGGACTCATCACTCCAAAGTTAATGGTCTTTTTGGGTTCTTCCGCTTAGTAATGAGAACTCCCTTGAGGGTGGGTAGCTCTCCCTACTTTCATCTGGGGGGACACAAGTTAGACCTGACATCCTTGATGTGGTCTTTCCCCAAACATTTTGCATTCACATGTTTTCTGAATTCATTTTTGTTGTAATATGTCCCCAAACAGCTGTAAAAACGTGTCACAACTTTTTGGTTGTCATCTTTGTGAATTGGGAAGCTTTCTGTTTGTTTTGAAATATTGGAAATACTCTTCATGTTTCTAACAACACTGTGCCTGCATAATTGGTAACAGGCTTACCTCTTTAATATTCTGTACATTGGCCTGCTGGTGAAAAGCACACCTTGGTATAAGTATTTTACAGGAAATTCCTTATTGGCAGTCTATTTTGGACATCATTGTGGTGCTCATTTTCAAGAGTAGTGTGTGCAGCAACTCACTCATGCAAGGTTATCTCAATTGAAAAGATGATGCCTCCTTCCACACTTTTTTTTATCATTTCCATGTTCCCCCCATTAAGTTGGAGGCAGTGCATGAATCTTTTGAAGCCAAATTAGATGCAATCGATTGTGATATCTTTACTTCAAGGAAGAAAAACATATTGTTGGTGTAAATCTAGGATCGGAAAGCAGAAGCATTTTGAAAGCACTTTCCTTTGTAAGCTGTTAATGTCCACACAAGTGGGGGTGAAAATAGAGATGTTGAGGGTGTAGTTGATGAATACCCGTCAATCATTAAAATGTTAGAGATGAGTCAAGTCAAGTCAAAAATACTTTATTCGATTAATTAAAATCATAAAAGTATACTACAAGCACAAAAACACATATAACAATGTAATAGGCGTACATTTCATTCATTTTTCACTTTTCATTTTTCACCAAGACAATACATTATGTAGTATACATTAAAAAGATGTTAAAAAGGACGTTTAAAAAGAACATTTATGCAGGATGGATCGGGTTCAGGTGTTACTTTAACTTGTAGATAAATCAAACCCCTTTATTTAAGACATCACTTTATATTCTAACGGTAATTCATTACCATATTAAAAACAATTAAAACTATACTGAGCAAATTTAATTATGCAAATCATAAGGAACATGTTTTATAGTATGCTACATCTCAATATTTACATAGTTCATTCAGCTGTTGAGGTATTCAGTGATCTAAGTCGTTTAGCTCTCATGGCTGCAACCAGAAAGCTAGCAACCCCAAACATTACAATAGGGGTCTCCATAATTTGTAAAAACAGCAATGCGGGTTTCACTTGCATAAATCCCCTGTTTCTCAAAAGCGGTAGTAAATATTTTTCTCTCCCCTCTACAAAAAAAGAGCAAGAAAATACAAAGTGGATCTGGTCTTGGTCAGAGAAAGAATCGCATTTACATGGGACATGATCCATTGGCTTGTTCCATTTCGGATAATCACCCAGAAGGAGGTGCATCTGATTGAATCGGAATTTTGTGAGAAGCCACCGGTGGTATGGCCTATTCACTACCCTCAAATAAGGCTGGATGGTCATGGTTGAAACAACAGTATAGTGAGCCCTAACGGTTGTTTTCTCTATTTCTTGGGCTTCACGAAGCATGTCCCTAGACTCTAAAAAATGTGTTTTAATCCATGTGACATCCTCTTTACATAGCCTCTCGGGATTACTATACAAATCAGGGCGACCCAAATGAGTAGCAACAGACTTAATATAGCTTAGCCATTTTATATCTTTAACTCTGTCTCTCCCCATGCAGTCTATAATAATTTGTCGGTTTAGCATCAGGTTCGGGTTCAGCCACATTTTCACCCAAAGAAGTAGTGGGGCCAGGTTAAGGGCATCCTCAATGTATCCTTGCCCTAATTCTGTCAAGACAGAGAAGATGGGTGTAGACTGTGGTAAGCCTAATAGTGAGCGCATGGACCTATTCTCTTCCTTCTGAATCAGTGCCAAGTCCCTGAATCCCCAAATCCCAGCCCCATATCTAGCCAGAGCCAGAGTTTTGGCTCTATACAGTTTGAGGATGGCTTCAGTTGGTTTACCCCCCAGTCTCTTAGCAAAACTCAGTATCGCAGCAAAAGACCGCCGTATAGCCATTGCTTTATTTGCGACCTGCGGGGTCCAGTTGCCCATGTCATCGAAGATGACTCCAAGGTATGTAAATGTTTTGACTTTGGATAAAATCACTCCATTGCATCGTAGGGTTTTTGTGGTGTTTTTACCTTTCCCAATGGACATAACGTGCGATTTTTCCATATTTACAACCAAGTCTAGATTTTCCATAAAAGCCCCAAACGAGTCAAGAAGCAACTGTAAACCATTGGAGGTTCTAGCAATGAGGACCGTGTAATCGGCATACATCAGTACCGGCAACGGTGACCCTCCCATATTGGGTATATCTGGGGTAGCTGTTTTTAGAACAGAATACAGGGAGTTAATATACAAAGAAAATAACATGGGGGCCAAAATGCACCCCTGTCTAACCCCTCTTACTGATCTAAACCCAGTGGTACACTTGCCTTCTGTAGTCATCCGTACTGATGCAGTCAGGTCACTGTGCAAGAAAGCTAAAAAATTAATCAAAGCAAGGTCCAGACCCAGCTCCGCAAGAATCGTCCACAGCTTCGACCTATTTACTAGGTCGAACGCTGTGGACAGGTCCATAAAAGCTAGGTGGATAGACCCGCTGGATGCGACAGTGTATTTACAAATGGTCATGTATAAATTAAGACACTGCTCCTCAGTCCCCCTTCCAGTTCTGAATCCATACTGAGTGTTGCATAAAATTGCATGTTCCTTTTCCCACAAATTAATTTTGTTTAAAATGACTTTACCTAGAATTTTAAATGAGGAATCAAGTAGCGATATTGGTCTATAACACCTGGGATCACCCCTTTGCCCCTTCTTAAAAATTGGTATAATAACCGAATGTGACCACGTGGTCGGAATGTCAGACAAAATCATACATGCTAAATTAAAAACATTCGCAAGTACTATAGACCATATGTAGGGATGTGCTTTATACAAATCAACGGGGACCCCATCCGGGCCTGGGGCTTTCCCGCCGGCAGTATTTTCAATTGCGTTTAATACTTCATTTACCGTTACCCTTAGAGGAGTGTGTGTAGGTAAGGTATCTATAGGAGTAGAAGGGGTAGTAATGGTCTTGCTTCCGTAGATGTTTTCAAAGTGATCTAGCCATTGCTTCTCGGTGATATTAACTTCTAATGGCTCATTCTCTTTGCCACTAAACAAAGGAGAGTTCACTATAGACCAAAATTTTGCACTATCCCTTAAAGTAAGATTCTCATAGAGTGCTTCCCAGGCTGTGTGTTTTATTTCTCTTTTACGAGCCTCGGTCATACTCCTATATTCTTTCCTTAGTTGGGACACTTCAGTTATGTTACGTGGCTTACATTTTAGGGCTTCTAAGAGTTTTTTATGTGCCTTTGAGCAATCGGCATTAAACCATCCCTGTGCCCTTCGTGGCTTATCAGCTGGTTTGCTTGTAAGGGCCTTAGCAACATTTTTACATATGGATTCAAAGGCTTTTGTGACATTTCCTCCTGTGGTCAAAGGGTCCCTGCATATATTTAGTTCCACACTTACTTTATCACACAAATTGGTAAAAAATTCCTCAACGTTAATCCTAGACCATTTGACTCGTCTACCTTGGTCATGGGCCCGGATGACAGTGGGGTAGGTAAACTGATGGTCAAGATTTATAATGGTTGGTTTTAGATTAGTCAGTTCCATAACGACCGGATTATGGTCACTAAATGCTGTTATAATGGCATTGTATGAGATGACATTTGTAAGAACACTAGGTGACCCAAAAATATAATCAATGATGGTATTACTCCCTCTTGCACTATAAGTTACCACTCTGTCTTTCGGATTCACAAAGGCGGGTTCAGACATATCCATATCAATCAACAGTTCTTCTAAGGCGCCCCCTTTTGCAGAGTGTTCGAAGTGCAGATGGGTCAAATAGTCATCATCACAGGAACTGCCGTCATAACAGTTGAGTTGACAGAGATGTGTGTTAAAATCACCTAAAACAATATAATAAACCAAAGTAGATTGACTCTTCTTATAATTGTTTAAAAATTCAGCCAACATTAGGATATTTTCGCTTCCTTGTAGCCCTTCTGTTGAATTATAGAAATTTACATATAGGAGTTTTTCCCCCATGCTCATCGAGACCTCCAGAATAAGACAATTAGGGGAATTAATATTTAAAATTTTCATCACCCCCATGTGGCTTACTGAGATTAAAAGTGCTAGGCCTCCCTTACTTCTGCCCCTATTAGACTTTTGAGCAGCTTTAAAGTAGGATACATATCCTTCTACCCAGAAGTTATTTTCAGTGTCCCAAGTCTCTTGTAGTGCAATCACATCCTGTTCCTTAATGATATCGAGCCATTCTTTATCATCTCTTTTGGCTTGAAGGCCGGAAATGTTCCATGTCATTAGCTTGACTGATCTGTTAGCCCCTTTAGATCTGGGAGGTTCCTGCGGCCCCAACTTGGTGCCCAGTCAGGTGTTAGTATCAAGGTTTGTAAGGGCATCAAAACGGTTTCTTAGCTCCAGGCCAGGGGTCTGAGCTACTTGTTGATTGCAATCTAGGGACAGTTGGGAGCTAAGTGGTTGAGTGGCCCAGTTAGCTAGTTGCGCTTTGTGTCTTGGGGTGTTGTTCCTATATCCTATATCCCGGCTGGCTTGTTGTGTTGGGCGGGGATAGAAAAAGCCCAGTGGGACCGCACGTATTTGCCCTTGGATGATGTCAGTTGCGTCCCAAAAAAGTCATGTGCAAACGTGTGGATTCCTAAAATTGATAATGACACAATCGTCAGAGAAGCGTTTGGCCGTCGGACCCAGCCAGGTAACTCTTCTCGCCAAGCTTATATGTGCAGAAACATCACTCGGACCTGTACAGTTTTTGTCGCACCAGCTCTTGACATTTTCCATGAGAGTTAGTTGTGTTTCAGGTACTCCCGGGATTGGTCTTGGGACATTAACCAGAACTGCCACGAAAGGAGTAGCCTCAGGGGGTAAATTTACCATAGGCTTGGGATACACACCATTCCCTGTTCTCTTATGAGTCGTTTTAACAGCAGCCTCGTCCTTTGCCTCGCTATTATTTGTGTTGGGATCCAAGTTATTCTGTCTGGTAGGGTGCGGAATAATTCCGACAGATTTAGAATTGTTAGCAGGGATCACTGCTGGGATCAGTGGCAAAGGTGCTGCATTGGGCATTGTAATTCCGTTGTTAGTCACCTCCATAGGTTGGGTTAATTGCCTTGTGGCATGCGATGGATCTAAAGCTAGATGCTCTGTCACCTTTTGGAGCAACAGGGAGTTCATCCTCTCACAACGGGACATAATACCTGCTACACAGTCTTTAAGAGTTTCGACTATGTCACTCGAGATCTTGATGAGTGTAGGTTCAATAGTGTCTGTTAATACCCTTTCAATCATGTTTTTAATTGAGCCTTCGAGTTTAGCTGAAGATTGTCGTGGCTTAATGTTGGCTCTGTATAGAAAGGGGAGAGGTTTATGAGCTCTTATTCTTTTCCTACTTTTACCTGCTTTAGCACCCCCCATCGGAGTTTGGGCAAGCACAGGGGAGTCAGGTGCCCCTGTAGGGTGCTCAGGATGCGCTGGTTGTTGAACGTTGGATAAATAATCACTGGCACTAGTAACGACGATATTGGGTTCTAAGGGTACCCTTGGCTCGTTGTGCTCAATCGTAACTCCCTCTAAGCCAAGCTCACGTTCTTTCTGGGCGATTTCTTTATTGAGCTTCCCCACGGCAGATGTTAGGTAAGTCAAAATGCTTTCTGGAGCACTGGTTTTGCGTGCAATTTTTACTTTGCTAGTTCCCCCTGTAAGCGATGTCTGTAATTTTCTCTTACCCATTTCTGAACTGAGGTGTTGGGGGACCGGCCTGTCCTGTCCTCTGTCGTCCCCTGACGGCCACAGACGGCCCGCCCTTTGCCCGGGCTTCGCCCGGCACGGCCCGCGCACGTCCCGCGCAGCGGTGGTAGAGGCGGCGCTTTATGCGCAGAGCTGACCCAGTGCCTCCCCCTCGTCAGCAGGACCCGCCACAGCTGTGGAGAACCACGTTGCACCCAGGGCTTTGTAGTCCTTAGGGTGATAATGCCACAAACAGCAACAGTGCAGAGTCTCCAATGTGAGCGTTCAAATGATCCAGAGCCCGCAAAAGTATCAGCGTGTCCTTTTCTCCCGGAGCAAATCGGCAATTAGAGGGACCCACGCTGCGGGGGTAGAGGCGGCGCTTTATGCGCAGAGCTGACCCAGTGCCTCCCCCTCGTCAGCAGGACCCGCCACAGCTATGAAGAACCACGTTACACCCAGGGCTTTGTAGTCCTTAGGGTGATAATGCCACAAACAGCAACAGTGCAGAGTCTCCAATGTGAACGTTCAAATGATCCAGAGCCCGCAAAAGTATCAGCGTGTCCTTTTCTCCCGGAGCAAATCGGCAATTAGAGGGACCAAAAGAATGTGATTTCAGTGCGACTTGGGCAATACTTTTTCCGGGATCAGTGACGCATTAACTTCCGGTTGGCAAGGTAGTGTGACTGGAGGCAAAGTATAGAGATGAGATTCAACCCAAAAAACGAACAGTTTTGGAATGTTATAAGTTCTTACAATGCTCTCAATTTCTTGAAGAACCCATTGATGATTTTGTTCCTGCTTTAAGATGAATCCTACATGTAATTATCTGGAATTTAAAAATTAGATACTTTATGAACAACTCATAGAAAGAATCAGTAATAATAATTTCAGATGAGGCTGTTTTCTACGGAAGATCCAGATTTGGAACCAGCTTTGAGGGTAGGAAGGAGCATCGAACATTCACAGTTGTGTAAGAAAGAAATTAACATCAGTACTGAATCCAACGAAATTAAGCAACTTTCCAGGTAATCTCTAAAACATCCATTGAAACCTGAGAGTGTGAAAATCCCTAATATTCTGGAGTTTTGACCCCTAAGTCTAAAGGGGAAAAAAATAAATCTTCTGTCTTCTCTGTGGCAACAGATCACATTTAGGAAATGCCAAGTTTTGTGCAGCCACAAATCAAGTGTGTTTCAAATGTGGGAAGAAGAAGCATTTTGCAGCATTGTGTTGTTTTTTAGTGGGACAGAAAGTAGTAAAATTGTAAATGGATGATGTCAACTCTGAGGAGGAAAACAAGTTGCCTTCCCGGAGCAAGGCTGGGGTGAAGTAGTTGAAATATCATCCATGTATGGATTGTGAAAAAAAATCTGTAATAAAGTATTTCTCCTCATTTTGCCAGGTTAAGACCAGGTTTTCCCTGGTCTTAATGTTAGCACTATCCCATATTTATGACTCCCTTGTAAATATGGGGCAGCTTCAACTCCAATGGGTGTTGCGGCGGAACACCCACCGCAACACCCATTGCCTACCCCTTTCATTGTAAGTGTAGCGTGAAAGGGGGCCTCATTCACAAGGCAGTGTTAAGGCATGTTAAGTGGCTTAACGGCGCCTTGTGAATATGTTGAAGCCCCGATCGCCACAGGAACGTCAAAAAAGTAACGTTCCTGTGGCGATAGGGGCTTGTAAATATGCCCCTTAGATTTTCTGGACTTAGGCTTCCCAAAAAAGGAATATATGAATGGAAATGTCCTCCTGTTGGGTAATAAGAATAACGTGATGTAGGCTTATCATTCATTACACATACCTAGTGCATTAAAGGTTTGGGGGTACATTATTATAAGTAATGAAAAATATAATTTACACATGGTATACTGGAAGCCCTCAAATTCATTTACTGGAAGTTGTAAGTGCAATCGACCGACCCCATCTACAAAAAATGGAGCACAAAACCAATCACGCCTACTTGAATCTTAACACCTAGCAGACAAAGATGTTTACAACACGGCAAACGTAGGTAAATACAATTTTATACATTGTGATAAATATTTAAATAGCTAGCTGATCACCGCTAGTAAAAACGTGGAAGGAAGAATATCAAGGTAATAAGAGTAAGGCTGTATACTTTATTCAAGTGCTGTGCAGAAGTATTCATATGGATGCATAATAAATACAGTAGGCGATGAGAATACAGCATCTGGTGCACTATGTGGGACATGAGCTGAAGCCACACATACATAAATGCACTAATAAGATGTTTTTGAAACAAAAAAAAGCTTACGTTTTCCGTGGTTCCTGTGATCACATGAAGGCCATCATAGGTAGACTTGATGTACATTCCCTGGAGAAAAGAGGAAAAAGAGGCAGTAATTAGTTTCTTCTGGCTGTGAAATATCTTCCCAACACAAAGGAAAGTGCCGAAAAAGTTTTCAATGGAGATACAAAAAAGATACAGGAATAAGTGGAAGATGGAACCAGACAGCAAATGTGTTTTCAGTCTGGTACTCATCCTTATTAAGCCGCCTAAAGGAGCTTCTGTATACATTACAGCACAAGGGAAAAAAAATCAAAATGTACTAAAATATTGATAGATAAAAAGCAAATGGAAAAGTAGGCTTTGCAATCATTATAGATACTCTGAAGACTTTTTGGGGAAATAAGCCCTTCGAGCAATGCATTACACCGCCTTAGCTCTGGCTTCATACACCAGGTCTAGCCAGGGAAAACTTTCTGAGAATGTATTATAGTCACTATACAGACTATGATGCATCAAGGAAGAGTGCAAAATAAATGCATACTGCTCCTCCCTAATGCGCTTGTTTGATTCTCCGAGTGACAGACAACTAGAATTTACGCAAAGAGCATTTCTGTAGTGCAATCTGTGAATGCCAAGGACCTTATCTGCTGTCCGGCAAGCAGCCTGTCAGCCCTCCAGGTCAGTGGAATCTATGGCCTTTGCCGCCCTGATGGAGTTCCAGCGGCTATATTTAGAGGACCCCATCACTCAGGCAGGGATCTCTATGCCTTTAGAGGAACCACCGCTGTAGCAGCCCCATAAAGGCGCTGATGCTTTGCCGAGCTTTTGCTTTCTGAAAACAAAACAAAAAAATTACCTTGAGGTGAATTGAATATTCTCCCTGCATGTGGGGAAAATGTGTGTTTTCCCTATCCAGCAGCGCCATGCCTCACACCAGGTGTGCAACGCCCATAGGGCTGAAAGGGCTTCAGCCCCTCACCTCGGCTCCCCACCAGTCCATGTGCCTCCAAAAAATTTCCTCGAGGCGCATGGAATTTTCTTTCTGCATGTGGGGACAATGTGTGTTTTCTCTATCCAGCAGCGCCATGCCTCACACCAGGTGTGCAACGCCCATAGGGCTGAAAGGGCTTCAGCCCCTCACCTTGGCTCCCCACCAGTCCATGTGCCTCCAAAAAATTTCCTCGAGGCGCATGGAATTTTATTTCTGCATGTGGGGACAATGTGTGTTTTCCCTATACAGCAGCGCCATGCCTCACACCAGGTGTGCAACGCCCATAGGGCTGAAAGGGCTTCAGCCCCTCACCTTGGCTCCCCACCAGTCCATGTGCCTCCAGAAAATTTCCTCGAGGTGCATGGAATTTTCTTTCTGCATGTGGGGACAGTGTGTGTTTTCCCTATCCAGCAGCGCCATGCCTCACGCCAGGCACTCAACGACCATAGGGCTGAAAGACATTAGCTTATCCCCCCCCACCCGTCGTGTGTCTTCTGCCCGGGCTGCTCTGCTGTGGGCTCGGCGCTGGCCAGTGTCTGGAGTCTTATCACTGGCACCCGCGTTTTTCATGGTCTTTGAAAGACCATATGCATACCTTTGTAAACTGTTTAAAAAGGTTTAGTGTTTTTTTCTGGTTCAAGCACCCCATGGGCCCCCCACTCCGCCTATTTCTTACATTTCGATTTTACTTTTAGTGCCATAGTGTGCGAATGCATTTCATGAAAAGAAATATAAAGTAGGGTTGCCAAAAGAAAAATACCAGCCATTTGTTGTTTAAAGAGCCTACAAAGGCCTCATCTTGACACTAGGATTATGAATAAACCCATGTCTGTTTATTTGTAATGTGACTTTTCTGTCTTTGTTCCCTTTAATTATCAGTCATGGATCATTCAGCCAGCCCTAGAACACAATAAAAAATGCTTTCTATTTATACTTGCTGTTCCAAGTATGCACATATTAGTGCTGAAAATAGGCTTTAGGTGACTGTTTATTTTTGTAATGCCAGGGACATCAATATAATGGGCTGGCTGGGCTGGGGAGGGAGAGTGAGGTTGGAGGAAGTGCTTTGTTGAACACTGCAGCAGCTTTTGGTACAGAGGGCGATATTGTAGCACTCCTGCAAAACCGGCCCATGTTCCAAAAAAGACCACCACTGGTCCAAAACCAGCCCCCACTCTTCCAGCTCACCAAGAAAACGCCCGGTGCCCGCTACGGCCAGTCCGGCCCTGTCCCTGAATAATGCCATTATAGCAATAGCTTAACTTATATCTGAAACCCTAAGCCAGCCCTCAATAAGATGCTGAGGTACTTAAAGTGTCTGTGAATGCACCCTGCATTCAGACAACTCACTCTTCATTCTCGCCCTTCACTTTCGCACTCCCCCTGCACTCACAGTGATCACAATGCACTCACACTGACCACCATGCACTCACACCATTCACCTTGCACTCACAATGACCACACAGCACTTATGCCACTCGCCATAAACGCACACCGGTCTCCCTCCACTTGCCCTGAAGTCACATGAGCACACTTCTCACCCTGCAATCATGGGACACTTCACTCATCTGTCCCCCTCACTGCTCACTCTGCAATCTCACTTAAACAAGCCCATCACTAACCGTACATTCATTAGTCCCACTCTGCACTTACATCCGCACCCAAATTCATATGGTCACTTCACTCACCCTGCATTAACTCCTCTCACCCTACTCTCACACTGTTGCCTCGCTCACCTTACACTCACATGGGCATCCTGTCACCCATACAGTGCAGAGGGTTAATGTGCCTTCTACAAAGAATGTGTACCATGCAGATCACAGAACTGAGTGCGAGTAAACTATAAGTAGTCCTATAAAAAATGTAATGCTTGTCAGACAGGAGCTATAGAAAGATGAGGTGCATTGTTGGTGAGTGGCAGTGAGGGAATTCATGGAGAAAAAGGAAATGGGGAGGGGCGTCAAAAAAGACTGTTGCACCGCGCAAGACCAGTGCTAGGACTAGCCCGGGCTGGGAGTCTTAGGCCCCCCCGAAGTTCAGGTCTAGTTGCACCCCTGCCTCAGGCAGAGGTCCTAGGTTACGAAAACGAGTGAGAGTCACCCACCAATGGCAGACGCCACTTTGCCCTGACAGCCCTGTGACAGATTAGCCATTATCTTGGAGGTTTTCATGAGTCGAGCAAATTGAGGCTCTTCGATAGGAACGCCAGGGATTTTCCTGACCCCAAACACTGTTAAGGAACTGCTAGTTTGGTGGAACAGGAGCAGGAGTTTTCTCATTCAAAGGTAGCTTCTCTGGCGTTCTTGCGAATCCGACGAATATTCATGAACCTCTGCAAAGCCTGTGCATCCTGCACTTCTCATACTGTTTATTTCCCTAGATCACATTGATCTGAAAGACTCATCTCCTGTGTCTCGAGAATTTTATCTTTAGCCTTTGTCTGTAAACAGAAAAGTGACAGTCATCCTGCATTGTTTGCTCCAGCTCATGTCAAGAGGATGATGTTTATCTTTAGATGAAGAGAAGTGATGAATACTTACTTAATTGTGAAAACCCTGGATGTTCAGAAGCCCTATTTAGCTCAGTAGCTACAAGACACAAATGAATTACAACATTCCAATTTGAATCTGTTTGAGAAGAGAAAGGATTTGTTTATTTCATTACAATGCTTATCTTTCTCAGCAAATACTGGTACTGTCGGGTATGGTAATTCTGGGGTGCAGTATTACTCCAGTATTCCAATTTTACTCGTGAGGACTTGACAATATTTGTGAGAATTCATGTTTTCACACTAGATCCTGCGTGACTTGCTCTCCTTTTCAGCACATTTGCTAGTTTTGTTGGAAAAATGCGTGGAAAACCTGGAGTGCGGGGAAAACCTGGAGTGCACCATATTCCACCACAACTCGTAATTCTGGTTTGACCAGTAAGCCCTGATACCAGGAACATTGGGATTTGCAAGCTTCTAACAAGGATGCCCCTGCTTAATAGATAATCATTTCTCTTGAGAGCCACCTGCCAACCAATACTCTTTGCTTCCATTGCCCAACTACCCAGAGATGTCTCCAACTTACCATCCATACCAGACTACTCTGTTTAAATATCTATGTGTAGTGGCAACGTGGATGATCCTTATGAGTAGACCCCCACAGTAAAGTTGAGGGGAGTGAATGTGCCTGTAGGATTAATGTATGTTTGAAAGTTAACTTGAGATATGGGAAATTAAGAATCGTAATCGAGAATAAGCACAAACTGGAAAAATGACTGAGTGTTATACTCTGATTAGGTGGCTCGTCTGTTTGTCTCTGTGTTTGCACTTCCCTTATGACATTTTTCATCCTGGGTATGACATGTCACATTTGTGACACATTGTAGCAGGTCTATTGCTTCGTATGTGAAAAATACTCTGAATGTGAAATCCATGCATACGTATAAAAGCACATGGCAGCACTACAAACCTATGTTCTGAAATCTGGTCTGAATTTTGATTAAGACTTAGCTGGCAGTGGTATGTTCATAGTTCTCATTGAAAATATCAAAGGTTCCCTTGAGTCAAATTACAAACAGATTCTCATAAACATACTTTTAGATACAAAAAGTGCAACAATATATAACACAAAAAATTAACAATTTAAAAAATCATTTATTATGAAAACATAGAGATTAAAAACAATATTGTTAGGCTAGCTAATCTAATGTTTTAATCTAAAAAACATAAGTACATAACAATCAATTATGACCTGCACAATTGAAGCTAAGGACAGAAAAAGTAAAACGTAAAAATTGTTAAATACAGGTTGAACATTCGGACTCCATTATAGTTTCATCGATATTATGCTACTACAGCATCTGTGCATCAACATCGATGTCAGAGTCTTGAATTATACCAGTGCTGGCGTCAACACGTTTCGGTGGGTTCTAGTGATAATTACCACCTTTATCAAGACTTTCTGTTTATCTGTCACAATAAGGGGATCAGTCGAATCTCCCTATAATAAATATATATACAGTTAGAATAGTACGTTAGTCTATTATATGTACTCATGATTATACAAATGTGAACATAAGCTGATAACTTTACCCCTTTATAAGGCCTGTAATTATTTAACTAAAAAGAGCAAAATAACGTCAGGATAACATTTACTAAGTTCACAATCTGTTGTTAATTCCTTTGGTACAGTTATTACACTTCATACATGTAGTTGTTCCACTTCATACTTTGGAGAAAAAGCCACAGCACAAATAATAACAATAAAAACAGGGAATAAAGTTGCCTACTATTTCGGCTTAGACCACCTAAATATCACACAGTGTGTTTCAGGATTGCTATATAATGGCAATTATAGTTGTAAAGGGAATGTTATCGTGAACCCTTAACTTACAAGGGTAGTCTTACACTGCGTGGTCACAAAAGGATTTTTAAAAATACTGGTCTTAACCACACACGAGAAATCTTTAAATACTTTTATTCCATGTGAAGCTAGAGGTCACAACTTGGGGAGTCTAGTTAATGTTTATGCTTACCCTAATTTCCCGGGCAGCTGGTATTCTAAATGTCCAAGTCTGCAGCTTGTGTTGTATAAACAATCGTAAAAATATGTGTAATCGATTGTCCTTCCTAAATGGAAAGTATAAACCAGTCAAAATGATAGCATACTACATTGTACCATTTCGTGTATCTAGAGAGTTAATCTGGAACCTACCTGTTTAAAAATTTGTGAATGAATATTAATTGCGTTGTTACAAGTTTGTACCAGTTTTCATTTCAGGAGAAATTTTCAAAAGATGCGTCCGCTATTGAACAGGTCCCAGAAAACCTAATGGGGGAAAGGGGAGAAATGGGACTATTATTCTAAAAGCTTCTTAAACTATTATTACCTTTCCACCTATCAAGTGCAAACTGTATTTGAAGGGTGTACCTGCGGCGGAATGAGTCTGAGAACAGTATCTCCCAAATGTAAAGAATAATTATGGGTCAGTGCCGTCTCGCTCGCTCGCTTGCTATCAGGATACTTGCAGTTACCCTGTGGGTTAATAAGCAGAGTACCACGTAAGTTAATGATTTGCTGCTCGAGATATTCCAGCCTACTAGAGCATCCACAAATGATCCTCAGCTAGTTCTTCAGCTGATTCTTACCTGCTACATTCCTCGTTATGTCGGCGTGTTCTGGAGTTCCATGATAAATACACGGATGTACTCGCCGATCCTGTTTAAGTACCCTTCAGGGATCTAGGATTGGTCCATTTATATAGTCCCTAGGAGCCTATTATAATCGTGCTGTTTAAGTCTGCAGTATGCAAATCTAAAAACTAGAAAAACTGAAAGCTGATACATCCTCATCTAATCTCAGCTCCTCCCCTCTTACTCCATAGTGGAGTTCTCTATCTGGTCCGGGTCTGACACGTAGGTAGGGACGGCTACTGTTGCACCCGTCTTTCCATTGGTGACCTGCAAGTTCCTATCCGCTTCCTTAAGTATGGCATATATATGGGATAATAATACCCTATCTGTTATTGGTGCTACCATTGAATCATGAATTTAATAAGTTAAAAGATTTTTTTATTTTATTTTAAAACAACAGAATTCAAGAGAGTTGTTATTAACTAACGAGAATAGCTCGAAGAAAAAGTATAACAAAGATAGTCAAGCTGCCTATCCCTGGAGTCAGCAAAGGGGAGGGAACTATATTCAACAGGCAAAATTACCTGAAATGCATTCCACAACTTTCAATAACTGCCGTAGCCAGAATGTGGTGTACCTACTTCTTTGCCCTTGTAATTTAGGGTATGTAGGTGAAACTAGCAGAGAATTACGCACCCGTGTTCTTGAACACAAATCAGCCATCCGCACTAACAAGAGTAATGCCCCATTGACTGAACATTTTAAATCTTCAAATCACTCTTGTGATGACCTCAGATGGTTCATCCTCGAAAAAAATCAGGATTAATCGGCGAGGTGGAGATATAGATAAAACAAGACAAATAAGGGAACAATGGTATTTTTGCCACCTTAATACCATATTAAAAGGCCTCAACACGAGAGAAGATTGGGCCAAATGTCTATAACGCTTCCGAAAAATTACATGGGAAAGGTCTCAGACATCATAAGAGGCCCCGTGGTTTTTTTAAGACTGACACTGGGAGCGTCTTTTTCAGACTGTTTACATATTTATGACGGGATAAATTACAGTTCTCCAGATTGTCTGCCCTATTACGCGCATTTAGCGAATGATTATTACTTTCATATTGTCTCCATCCCTCTACCTTTTCATTTGATCTTATTATTGTATCCTTAGTAAGCCCCCGTTATGCATTTCAGGTCATTTTGCCTGTAAAATATAGTTCCCTCCCCTTTGCTGACTCCAGAGATAGGTGGCTTGACTATCTTTGTTATACTTTTTCTTCGAGCTATTATCGTTAGTTAACAACAACTCTCTTGAATTCTGTTGTTTTAAAATAAAATAAAAAATCTTTTAACTTATTAAATTCATGATTCAATGGTGGCACCAATAACAGATAGGGTATTATTATCCCATATATATGCCATACTTAAGGAAGCGGATAGGAACTTGCAGGTCACCAATGGAAAGACGGGTGCAACAGTAGCCGTCCCTACCTACGTGTCAGACCCGGACCAGATAGAGAACTCCACTATGGAGTAAGAGGGGAGGAGCTGAGATTAGATGAGGACGTATCAGCTTTCAGTTTTTCTAGTTTTTAGATTTGCATACTGCAGACTTAAACAGCACGATTATAATAGGCTCCTAGGGACTACATAAATGGACCAATCATAGATCCCTGAAGGGTACTTAAACAGGATCGGCGAGTACATCCGTGTATTTATCACGGAACTCCAGAACACACCGACATAACCAGGGATGTAGCAGGTAAGAATCAGCCGAAGAACTAGCTGAGGATCATTTGTGGATGCTCTAGTAGGCTGGAATATCTCGAGCAGCAAATCATTAACTTACGCGATACTCTGCCTATTAACCCACAGGGTAACTGCAAGTATCCTGATAGCAAGCGAGCGAGCGAGACGGCACTGACCCATAATTATTCTTTACATTTGGGAGATACTGTTCTCAGACTCATTCCGCCGCAGGTACGCCCTTCAAATACAGTTTGCACTTGATAGGTGGAAAGGTAATATTAGTTTAATAGGCTTTTAGAATAATAGTCCCATCTCTCCCCTTTCCCCCATTAGGTTTTCTGGGACCTGTTCAATAGCGGCCGCATCTTTTGAAAATTTCTCCTGAAATGAAAACTGGTACAAACTTGTAACAACGCAATTAATATTAATTCGCAAATTTTTAAACAGGTAGGCTCCAGATTAACTCTCTAGATACACGAAATGGTACAATGTAGTATGCTATCATTTTGACTGGCGTAAAGTTTCTATTTAGGAAGGACAATCGATTACACATATTTTTACGATTATTTATACAACACAAGCTGCAGACTTGGACATTTAGAATACCAGCTGCCCGGGAAATTAGGTTAAGCATAATCATTAACTAGACTCCCCAAGTTGTGACCTCTAGCTTCACATGGAATAAAAGTATTTAAAGATTTCTCGTGTGTGGTTAAGGCCAGTATTTTTTAAAATCCTTTTGTGACCACGCAGTGTAAGACTACCTTTGTAAGTTAAGGATTCACGATAACATTCCCTTTACAATTATAATTGCCATTTTATAGCAATCCTGAAACACACTGTGATACTTAGGTGGTCTAAGCCGAAATAGTAGGTAACTTTATTCCCTGTTTTTATTGTTATTATTTGTGCTGTGGCTTTTTCTCCAAAGAATGAAGTGGAACAACTACATGTATGAAGTGTAATAACTGTACCAAAGGAATTAACAACAGATTGTGAACTTAGTAAATGTTATCCTGACGTTATTTTGCTCTTTGTAGTTAAAAAATTACAGGCCTTATAAAGGGGGGAAAGTTATCAGCTTATGTTCACATTTGTATAATCATGAGTACATATAATAGACTAACGTACTATTCTAACTGTATATATATTTATTAAAGGGAGATTCGACTGACCCCCTTATTGTGACAGATAAACAGAAAGTCTTGATAAAGGTGGTAGTTATCACTAAAACCCACCGAAACGCGTTGACGCCAGTCCTGGTATAATTCAAGACTCTGACATCGATGTTGATGCACAGATGCTGTAGTAGCATAATATCGATGAAACTATAATGGAGTCCGAATGTACAACCTGTATTTAACAATTTTTACGTTTTACTTTTTCTGTCCTTAGCTTCAATTGTGCAGGTCATAATAGATTGTTATGTACTTATGTTTTTTAGATTAGAACATTAGATTAGCTAGCCTAACAATATTGTTTTTAATCTCTATGTATTCATAATAAATGATTTTTTAAATTGTTAATTTTTTGTGTTATATATGGTTGCCCTTTTTGTATCTAAAAGTATGTTTATGAGAATCTGTTTGTAATTTGACTCAAGGGAACCTTTGATATTTTGGGTTAGATAACCCCATGTCCCTTGACTAGTTTAAGGGGTACCTCTTTCTTTTCATACATAGTTCCCATTGAGACAAGGTGGTTGCATGTATCCATTAAAATTAAATATTGTTCCTGCCCAGGTCCTGTAACCAAGGTCTGTGAGTTCATATTTATTATGCTGGACTACTAAACATGATAGTACAGATATCTGTAATGATAAATCACTCTTTAATTAAGTAAGAGTTTTCTAAAACTTAAACTAATTATTTTGTTTTGTGAGCCAGAAATCTCTGACTTAAAAACATCTTGGGCCTGATTCACAAAGGTAAACGTACAATTTTGTGTACATTTACGAGTGTTTGTTAGTCACAAAAGTATTTTACGAGTATTATCCTTACAGGTGCTGATTTTCAGCACATAAAAAAGACAGGCTTGTCAGTTTTCTTTTATACGGAGTGATTTGATCATGCCAAATAGCTTTGTCAATAGCAAACAATTGTAAACACAAATGTGTAAATTTACTTCTGTGAATCAGGCCCCAAATTATGGGGCCGATTAGGATGGCGGACGGAAATGGGTACTGTCCGCCATGGTGGGGGAAATTTTACTCCCGGCTGCGCCGCGGAGAAACCGCGGTTGGGATTAGGATATTCATGTCACGAAACTCCGACCGCGGCGGACGGATCACAACCAACACCGTCCGCGGTGGACGGAACACAACCAAGTCCGTCCGCGGCGGACGGAGTCCAATGAACAACCACTGCCGCGGACGGAAATGACCGCGGAAAATAAAACATGTACCGCCATACCTGAGAATACTCCGAGGCCGCAATTAGGATAAATCCGCCCGTACCACGGAACTCACAGCCATCCACGTCCGCGGCGGAAACAATGCTACGAGAACCACAGCATCAGGGCGGAAGGCCAACACGCACAACATCCCTAGCGCCTAACAAATGTATGAAAGTGCACCGCAAGTCCTAAGCAAACATACGAACATTGACAAGGCCCCCCCCCCCCCAAGCACAAGCCACCATGACACGTCCCAATTATCCAATAATGCACACAAGTCAACACGCCCACCTACCACCTGACTCGCAACAACCATTGAGACACGACTACAAAAAGACACCCCCACACAACCACAATCCCTTGCACCACAGCATTGCTGCCAGCAAGAGGGCCATTCGAGACACTGCTAACTCACATAAAATCACATAGAAGACACCCACCCACCACCCTACCACACAAACACCCACCACACAAATCCTACACATCACACACCACACACCTGCACCTCCCAACTCACTCAACTCACACACTGAGCACCACACACTATGGCACCCAAAAAAAACCCAAATTCACGGAGACAGAGTTGCGGGTAATGGTAGATGAAATTATCCGTGTGGAGCCCAACATCTTCGGGGCCCAAGTCCAGCAGACGACCGTGGCGCAAAAGAACCACATGTGGGACAGGATCGTCACTCGGGTGAATGCGTCGGGGACTGTGCCGAGGACCAAGCACGACATTCAGAGGCGGTGGCATGACCTTAAGACCAGGGTCAAGGGCATCCGAGCGAAAAACCACGCCAGAGCCAATCTTACTGGCGGTGGCACACCCCCGGAGCCCATACCCTACACCGATTGGGAGGAGAAGGTGCTGGTGATACTACACCCAGAGAGCCTAGACGGCCTTGACGAAGGAGAAGAGACTGGTGAGTACAAACCAAGCACCACGATCAGCACGACATGGTCAGGCTCACACAACTGAGAATAAATATCCCCCACGCCCCAACCCATGCACGTCGGACACCAACACACTAACATGTCCATGGCTCCCAACAGGCCCCCATGTGCACGGGGAGGGTGGTGGTGGTGGTGGTGGTGGAGGGTGGGGTGTGTGAGAGGCCCAAACTACAACTCCCAACAGGCCCCCATGTGCACGGGGAGGGTGGTGGTGGTGGTGGTGGTGGAGGGTGGGGTGTGTGAGAGGCCCAAACTACAACTCCCAACAGGCCCCCATGTGCACGGGGAGGGTGGTGGTGGTGGTGGTGGTGGTGGAGGGTGGGGTGTGTGAGAGGCCCAAACTACAACTCCCAACAGGCCCCCATGTGCACGGGGAGGGTGGTGGTGGTGGTGGTGGTGGAGGGTGGGGTGTGTGAGAGGCCCAAACTACAACTCCCAACAGGCCCCCATGTGCACGGGGAGGGTGGTGGTGGTGGTGGTGGTGGAGGGTGGGGTGTGTGAGAGGCCCAAACTACAACTCCCAACAGGCCCCCATGTGCACGGGGAGGGTGGTGGTGGTGGTGGTGGTGGAGGGTGGGGTGTGTGCGACAGGAAACAGAAATGTCTACAAATCAATGTAACCATGTACTGTCCACATTACTGACCAGCTCGATCTTGTCCCTCAGGTGATCGTCAACTGACTGGGGAAAGCAGTACCCGGCCGCCAGCCTCGCCTCCCACACCTACAGGACTCTCTGCTGACGACGACACAGGCAGCTCCGGGGCGGAGGATGGAGCGGGACCAAGCACGCAGCCAGGGCCATCTGGCTCACAGGGACTCCCGGGACCGACCAACGTCGCATGTGTGACTCCCGCGGCACCTGTCTCTGTGATCTGCACAGTCCCCACCACCACCAGTACCGCCAGTACCACCAGTACCACCAGTACCACCACTACCACCAGCACCACGACTCCTGCCGGTGCCACCCAGCATGACCCAGCGCGCAACGCTGGTCCAACGGCCCCACACACAAGCAGGGTGAGTGGGCCACAAACACAGGCAACGGGACAACTGCCAATCAGGCGAGCCACACACCGCCGGTCAGAGGAGGGACAGCTACCCGAGCCAGTGGCACAGTCCCTACAAGCTCTTGCCAGGTGCCAGGCCTCATACGACCGGTCCCAGGCAAACGCTGATCGTGTTCACCAGGACTCAGTGGACAACACCAACATCCTGCGCGAGATCTCTGGCATCCTTGGCCAGATGTTGGTGATCATGGGCCAGCAGGCAACGATGTGGAGGGAATGGGTTGGCCGGAACAACCCCCCCCCCCCTCCACCAAGTGTGTCAGCGCCACCGCCACCGTCACCTCCGCCTCCCCCGTCACCTCCGCCTCCGCCTCCACCGCCGCCACCACCACCTGAGCCCCTGGCGACGGATGTGGCCCATCACCAACCTGCCCTCCCAGCTGACTCTGTACCACCTCCGAGACGGAGGGGGCGGCCGAGGCAGGAAGTGGCTGAGAGCAGTGTTGGAGCGCCAGGCACACGCTCCAAGAGGGGACGACCTTGACAATGCCACTGCCTGTGCCAGACATTCACCCTGCAAACCATCCTGTCCCACATAGACAATCATTGCCACTGGTCTGCTGGACTAGCCTGACACCCCCCAATGTGGTGTCAGCACGGACATTTCATCTGCCATTACCTTCAACTCCAACTCCCTCACCCCCACTTACTTGTAAATATTCACCAGCACAAAAGCACAACCTGTCAATAAATTGCATTTACTCACACAATGATGTTTTGCCTCCATGTTTATTCACATGATTGCCATCAGATACAGACGTAAACAGGTACAGGGATCATAGTCGCACATGATCATGGCGCTGCGGGAGTGACCTAGAGAAAACCAGAGACAGCAAACACACGTCACTAAAGAGATTCACACACATCACAACACAATGCACAGCAACATTACACAAACGACAACCATCACACAAGCATGGGATGGGAGCACACACATCATGGACACTCCTATGTCCAAAGACATGAAGACACACATGTGCAACCATCACAAACCACACCCAGCTGATTAACCCCATATCCGCACAACACCAGAAAACATACATGAGCCATTGTCAACCGCCACTAGAGGTACATACTCACATTCAAGGGAAGTAGCGATCAATGAGCTGGCGCCTCTGGTCCACACCTTCCTCCTCACCACTATCCTCATCAGTCGACATGGGTGGGATGGGAGGCCGAGGAACTCCTTCGTCTTCAGGGTCCAACAGCAGTTCAATGTTATTGCGTACTGCCAGGTTGTGGAGCATGCAGCAGGCAATCACGATCTTGCATACTTTTCCTGGTGAGTAAGGCAGGGCCCCTCCGGTCTTATCGAGGCACCGAAACCTAGACTTGAGCAGTCCAAAGGTACGTTCGATGACTCTCCGTGTCCTTCCATGTGCCTCATTGTACCGCATTTCACCCGCCGTCCTCGGATTACGTAGGGGACTGAGGAGCCAGGGCCGGTTTGGGTAAGCCGAGTCGCCTATGTAGGGGGATGACAGAGACAAACATCAGAACAAGATATGGTGGGTACCCCATGCAACACAGAGATCACAAGAGTCCCCACTGCACACTCACCAACAAGCCACGCTTGACCGGGTGGCAGATTTGCCATGAGTCGTGGGACATTGCTGGTTCGCATGATGTGGGCGTCATGTGCGGATCCAGGAAATCTTGCACACACATGGGAGATGATGTTGCTCGCCAGGCACACCACCTGCACGTTCAGCGAATGAAAGTGTTTTCGATTCCTGAACACTTGTTCGCGTGCCCGTGGTGGAATGAGCGCGATGTGCGTGCCATCAATTGAGCCCACAACGTGAGGTATGTGGCCCAGTGCATAGAAACCAGCTTTGACAGCTGGCAACTCTTCCGGACGTGGGAAATGTATGTACTCATCCTTGTACAGCATCATAGCTGTTAACACATCCCGAAGAACCGTGCTGAACATGGCCTGTGACATACCCCCGGCACCTCCAACTGTATACTGAAATGTGCCAGTAGCGAAGAAATGTAGTACCGCCATGACCTTTGCAGTGGGTGTAAACAAGCCAGGATACGTTCTACGTGGCTGCAGATGAGGAGACAATTGAGCCACAAGCTCCAGCAACCGACGTCGATCCAGCCTGAATTTCCGAATCACCTCCTCGTCTACCATATCCTCCAGCAGAGTGTATGGGCGATGCACATTTGGAGCCCTCCTGTGTGGGAGAGAGATGTAACTTAGGTCAACTTACAAACGACGCATACGTGTACAACTCCATCACATGTGTACCTTACTGACAAAACTTCAGTCGTCACCCTAATGTATCGTAGACACATCACAGACACTCATGCAACTGCATGCACACAAACGATAAGTTTACACACGCCATGTCATCAAGCACAAATGCCACCACCAATGATGATGTGCATACGGTAATGACATGCATGGTGACAGAACGTATAAATCACATACACGGAATGCATGTGTACCACCACCACTGTAGTCACCTCGACACAACAAGAAACTGACAACAGATGCATTAATTGGCCACACAGCCGTGATGTACTGTGTAGTTGTGAAGATGTAACAATGTCTGTAGGGTCAAACCCGACGTCAACACGTACAAATGCACATCTGTTGCCCATTGTGTGCCGACCGATGTCCATTGTATGGACACACATGCTATATTGTATGACATATGACCTTTCACAATCACGCTCACATCCCTCATGACGCAACTGCACACAACACATCACGGTGCAGCGTCTGACAAGATCACATATTTGGCGCCGCCATGGCGGTGCTCAACTTCCGCTACTTCCCAAAGGCCATATGCGGCCTGCGTCCCTCTTCCCATTGGCTGCATGTGCAGGGACCGTCACGGGCACACATCGGCAACCGCACGTGCAAGCTTCAGGCACGGATGCTTCAGTTGCAACAATGTACTATCACTGGCGCCTCCATGGCGGTGCACGTACACAGCGGGGGAGGTGCAGGCCTATACACCCTGCAGATGTACTCAATGGACATGCCAGTTCATGACCCCCCTTACAGTCACCTTGCATCATCCACCGTACACCGGCCGGAGCGGCCGGCCCATGAAAAACCGCCGTGCCCGGCCATGAACAACCGCCGTGCCCGGCCATGAACAACCGCCGGTCCCGGCCATGAACAACCGCCGTGCCCGGCCATGAACAACCGCCGGTCCCGGCCATGAACAACCGCCGTGCCCGGCCATGAACAACCGCCGTGCCCGGCCATGAACAACCGCCGTGCCCGGCCATGGCGGTTGTGTTCATGGCCGGGCACGGCGGTTGTTCATGGCCGGGCACGGCGGTTGTTCATGGCCGGGACCGGCGGTTGTTCATGGCCGGGCACGGCGGTTGTTCATGGCCGGGACCGGCGGTTGTTCATGGCCGGGCACGGCGGCTGTTCATGGCCGGGCACGGCGGTTGTTCATGGCCGGGCACGGCGGTTGTTCATGGGCCGGCCGCTCCGGCCGGTGTACGGTGGATGATGCAAGGTGACTGTAAGGGGGGTCATGAACTGGCATGTCCATTGAGTACATCTGCAGGGTGTATAGGCCTGCACCTCCCCCGCTGTGTACGTGCACCGCCATGGAGGCGCCAGTGATAGTACATTGTTGCAACTGAAGCATCCGTGCCTGAAGCTTGCACGTGCGGTTGCCGATGTGTGCCCGTGACGGTCCCTGCACATGCAGCCAATGGGAAGAGGGACGCTGGCCGCATACGGCCAATCGCAAGTAGCGGAAGCTGTGCACCGCAACAACAGGGCCAGTCATTGGCCCATTTCACGATCACGCTTCCAGGGCTGACCAATTGCTGGCGACGTATGCCACTGACACGTGCTGAGGGCCCTATATATGTGTCTTGGCCAAAATGAAACTTCCTACCCTGGGGACCAGTGCTGCCTGTGACCATCACCTCGACCTGCTGCTGCTGCTGCTGAGCTGACCACCGACTGCTGCCTGTGACCATCACCTCGACCTGCTGCTGCTGCTGCTGAGCTGACCACCGACTGCTGCTCTAGTGCCATACTCCGTGATCTTGCCATGTCGAGTGGCAAAGAGATCCGGTCTCGACCCTTCACCTCCGCGGAGCTTGATGTCCTCGTGGACGGTGTACTCCGCAACTATGGACGCCTCTACGGCGCACCGGGACGGGTGGTAAGTGCAGTGTGGGACATGTTGGTGTGCATGAGGGGGCCAAATGATCAGGCCTATTTCTATCTTAGCTGTGTAGTGTGGGCTAGACATATGTTCCTGATTGTGCATGGCTGCTGACAGTAACGTCTTGCCCCTATGTGTGTGACAGGCCACCTGTCCACTGACTTAAACCCTTTTGTCTCCCATCATGGTAGGTCAAGCTGCACCTTCGCAAGGACCTGTGGAGGACCATAGCACGGGAAGTACGGGCATTGGGGGTGTGCAACAGACGACATACACACTGCCACAAACGCTGGGACGACATTTCCAGGCTGAGCAAGAATGTAGCGGAAGTAACACTGGGCATGATTCCAAGGACGCCCCGTCTGGCCCGACGCTCCATGACCCCTCTCATGCACCGTATCATTGCAGTGACGCATCCTGAACTGGCCGAACGTCTGAGTGCCGATCAACAGCAAACTAGCGGTGAGCATACTGTCTGTGTAGGAAACTTGTGAGTGCTATGCATGTATTGGTGCACAGACACACTATTGAGTTCCGTGTTGCGTATGTATGCCTGTGATGGCATTTTGGTCCCATTGGGTGGTACTCATTTGACATCCAGGTCCGCCATGTTGACACGCCACTTGCTTAGTAGTTGAGTGTTAAAGCACATCCCCTAGTGGTCCATGGCCCCATGGCAGAAAATGTGAGGATGACTGGTAGGGGTGGGCCATGTGCAGGATGAGGGCTCATGAACCTTTGTCTGCTATGTGATTTGGCTATCCTGTTCCTTCTGTACGTGAGTGTGCCCATGACTCACACATCTTTTCTGTGCATTTCAGCTTTGACAGAGGACACTCAGCCACAGACGGTGGAGAGTAGCCGAGGAAATGAGTCCGGCTCAGACTTCGCACACACGCAGACTGACACGGAGGAGGCCAGCGCCGGAGAGGGGGACAGGACCGTCCCTGAGGACTCGCATGTGGAGACACCATCGTCCTCCTCGTCGGACACTCTTGGTGAGCCTGCACTGTTGTCACAGACTGGGAGTGGGCACTCATCACCTTCTGTCGGAAGACAGCACACAGGGCCCACACTTCTGCCAACTGCACCATGTATTGTTCGTGGCCGGAGGAGTAGGGGGAGCAGAGTGGCGTTCGGTGCAGGCACCGCTGCCCCTGCCACGGTGAGCCAAAATGCACTGTGTGCTGAGGCCGTTGATCGGCTGCGACAGCTGTGTGTGGGTCAGACCAATATGACAAATGCTTTCCAGGACCATGATAGGAAGTTGGGGCAGGTGGTGGCATTCATGGAAGGGATGCATGGCGATCTTGCAGGTCTACACAGGACAGTGCAGTCATTGGCAAGCAGTGTGTCGTCTGCAATAGTACAGTCGAATGAACAGGGTGCTACTTCTGTTTCCCCATCTACACCGCTGGATGTCTCAGGGGGTAGTGATTATTCAGAGCAGGACTCAAATACAGGTTATTGCACTAGAAGCAGCGTCAGACAGCACGTCAGGGCACGCAGGGCACAGACCCCATCCCCTAGATCAGCTACATCTGTTCACGTAGACGACGTCAGATGCACTGGAGTACACACACAGGATCCACAAGTGTTGTTGGGGGACATGCCTTCCGGAGCTACACAGGCATTCAACACGAAAGGTACTCTGAAGGCAAGGGATACTCACATGTCCATGGACTGTTCCTTGGACAAGGCCAGTCAGAAGACAAAGGCACCTGCTAAGAGCAGGGAGACTCCCAAGAGCAGGCCCACAGCAGAGGTAAGGGACACTCCCAAGGACAGTGAGAAGACTAAGGCACCTACTGAGAGCAGGGAGACTCCCAAGAGCAGGCCCACAGCAGAGGTAAGGGACACTCCCAAGGACAGTGAGAAGACTAAGGCACCTACTGAGAGCAGGGAGACTCCCAAGAGCAGGCCCACAGCAGAGGTAAGGGACACTCCCAAGGACAGTGAGAAGACTAAGGCACCTACTAAGAGCAGGGAGACTCCCAAGAGCAGGCCCACAGCAGAGGTAAGGGACACTCCCAAGGACAGTGAGAAGACTAAGGCACCTACTAAGAGCAGGGAGACTCCCAAGAGCAGGCCCACAGCAGTGGATAGGAACACTCCCAAGGACAGTGAGAAGACTAAGGCACCTACTAAGAGCAGGGAGACTCCCAAGAGCAGGCCCACAGCAGTGGATAGGAACACTCCCAAGGGCAGGGACACACACAGGGAGCAGGTGTCTGCTGGAGGCAGGTGCACCACAGACGACAAGTCTGCTGGCAGGAACAGGGCGGCGAGCAGGGCACAGGCTACATCCAGAGACAACACTCCACCTAAGGATAAGGCACAACCTACGGACAAGGCATCTAGCATGGACAATGGCGCTATCAAGGACAGGCATACTTCACCCCTGGCTGCACTGAGGCTGATGTTTTCTACTAAACGCCAAACTGATGTCTCCGCGGCGGAGTCCCCCCATACCTCCACTCCCATCCAGGCCAGTCAGAAGCAGAGGAGGGTGTCCCCTGTTGTTGCATCCCCCATTACACATCATTCCGAGTCCAGGCGGCAGGCACAGAGCAAACGACAAGCAGGCTCCAGCACCTCCCCCGAAACCAGATCCCCGGCAGCAGTTGCTCCACCTATGCTGGGTGGTGATTCTTTGGAGTCCCCACCACTTGGCAGTCCTGTCCTGTCCAGGGTGCACTCACACCTCCCTAAGAAACGCAGACACACACCATTGACACCTGCCAACCCCGATTTGGCTCAAGGTGAGCTATCCCCAGCTCCCAGGCCCACCCTGCCTCCTGGCCCATACAGCCCTGTGGCTCATCATTTCAGTTGTCCCAGTGGCGCTGGTGCAGTTGACTCTCATGTATCAGATGGTGGCACAATGTCAGTTGTGCCCTCTCCTGTTGCAGGTCCTGGCAGTGTATCTGGGTCTATGGCTCACGTGTCAGTTAGAAGATCTGTGGCTGTGTTGCACACTCCTGTTTCTGGTGCTGGCAGTCTGTCTGGGTCAGTGGCTCACGTGTCAGTGACTACATCTGTGGCTGTGTCTCACACTCCTGTTGCTGGTGCTGCCAGTGTGTCTGGGTCCGTGGCCCATGTGTGTGTCACTCGGGCTGTGGCTGTGTCTCACACTCCTGTTGCTGGTGCTGCCAGTGTGTCTGGGTCCGTGGCCCATGTGTGTGTCACTCGGGCTGTGGCTGTGTCTCACACTCCTGTTGCTGGTGCTGCCAGTGTGTCTGGGTCCGTGGCCCATGTGTGTGTCACTCGGGCTGTGGCTGTGTCTCACACTCCTGTTGCTGGTGCTGCCAGTGTGTCTGGGTCCGTGGCCCATGTGTGTGTCACTCGGGCTGTGGCTGTGTCTCACACTCCTGTTGCTGGTGCTGCCAGTGTGTCCGAGGCAGGTAGTTCACGCAGTCCCCCTGAATCTGTGATGTGAGGTGCTGTACACTTCACTCAAATGTTACTTCACATGGTGTGTCCATTGAGAACTGCGTGGCACTCTTGTGGTCCCTGTGACGGGTTGGTAGGGACACGTAGTTGTGCTGCCTCTGATGTACCTGCTCTGTAATGCACAATGCCCTGTTGATGCTCTGATACTGCATGCTGACCTCTCGTTACCTGCTGTGATGTACCTGCTCTGTACTGCACAATGCCCTGTTGATGCTCTGATACTGCATACTGCCCTCTCGTTACCTGCTGTGATGTACCTGCTCTGTACTGCACAATGCCCTGTTGATGTTCTGATACTGCATACTGCCCCTCTCACGTGCTGCCTCTGATGGGCCTGTTCTGTGCAATGGACTGTTGATGCACTTTGCCCCTCTCACGTGCTGCCTCTGATGGGCCTGTTCTGTGCAATGGACTGTTGATGCACTTTGCCCCTCTCACGTGCTGCCTCTGATGGGCCTGTTCTGTGCAATGGACTGTTGATGCACTTTGGCCCTCTCACGTGCTGCCTCTGGGCCTGTTCTGTGCAATGGACTGTTGATGCACTTTGGCCCTCTCACGTGCTGCCTCTGATGGGCCTGTTCTGTGCAATGGACTGTTGATGCACTTTGGCCCTCTCACGTGCTGCCTCTGATGGGCCTGTTCTGTGCAATGGACTGTTGATGCACTTTGGCCCTCTCACGTGCTGCCTCTGATGTACCTGCTCTGTACTGCACAATGCCCTGTTGATGCTCTGATACTGCATACTGCCCTCTCGTTACCTGCTCTGATGTACCTGCTCTGTACTCTACAATGACCTGTTGATGCTCTGATACTGCAACCTGCCCTCTCGTTACCTGCCTATGATGTACCTGCTCTGTACTGCACAATGCCCTGTTGATGCTCTGATACTGCATGCTGCCCTCTCGTTACCTGCTCTGATGTACCTGCTATGTACTCTACAATGCCCTGTTGATGCTCTGATACTGCAACCTGCCCTCTCGTTACCTGCCTATGATGTACCTGCTCTGTACTCTACGATGCCCTGTTGATGCTCTGATACTGCAACCTGCCCTCTCGTTACCTGCCTATGATGTACCTGCTCTGTACTGCACAATGCCCTGTTGATGCTCTGATACTGCATGCTGCCCTCTCGTTACCTGCTCTGATGTACCTGCTCTGTACTCTACAATGCCCTGTTGATGCTCTGATACTGCAACCTGCCCTCTCGTTACCTGCCTATGATGTACCTGCTCTGTACTGCACAATGCCCTGTTGATGCTCTGATACTGCATGCTGCCCTCTCGTTACCTGCTCTGATGTACCTGCTCTGTACTCTACAATGCCCTGTTGATGCTCTGATACTGCAACCTGCCCTCTCGTTACCTGCCTATGATGTACCTGCTCTGTACTCTACAATGCCCTGTTGATGCTCTGATACTGCAACCTGCCCTCTCGTTACCTGCCTATGATGTACCTGCTCTGTACTGCACAATGCCCTGTTGATGCTCTGATACTGCATGCTGCCCTCTCGTTACCTGCTCTGATGTACCTGCTCTGTACTCTACAATGCCCTGTTGATGCTCTGATACTGCATACTGCCCTCTCGTTACCTGCCTATGATGTACCTGCTCTGTACTCTACAATGCCCTGTTGATGCTCTGATACTGCATGCTGCCCTCTCGTTACCTGCTCTGATGTACCTGCTCTGTACTGCACAATGCCCTGTTGATGCTCTGATACTGCATGCTGCCCTCTCGTTACCTGCTCTGATGTACCTGCTCTGTACTCTACAATGCCCTGTTGATGCTCTGATACTGCATACTGCCCTCTCGTTACCTGCCTATGATGTACCTGCTCTGTACTCTACAATGCCCTGTTGATGCTCTGATACTGCATGCTGCCCTCTCGTTACCTGCTCTGATGTACCTGCTCTGTACTGCACAATGCCCTGTTGATGCTCTGATACTGCATGCTGCCCTCTCGTTGCCTGCTATGTTGTACCTGCTCTGGTGCCCACTTTGCCCATGCTCACGCATACACTGTGATTTGACCCCTATTTTGGACAATAAAGGTAGTCTATCAAGTCTCGTGGTCTGTCGTTGCCATTCCTGCTTGCGTACTGCAAATGTGTATTCGTATATGCTTCTCATCAGTGGTTTCGGTAACATGACACTCCCCCTCCCTACGTCACGTCCCTTGCTGGTATTCCCCTCCAGACAGCCAATGGTTTGTACCTTACCTGCGTCGTCGTCCATAGTAGGCCATGACTAGGACGTGGTGGATCGCGAAGAGCATCGGGAAAGCGTGTAGCGCCGGGTCCATGGTGGTGGTCAGCTTGCGGTGGGTATCTCGGCTGTGTCACCTATGTTCGCTGTGGGGATTCCGCCGTGTTAAGACAGGTTGTTTTTCCGCTGCGGTTTTATGTGTGTTTTCCGCCATCTTGATTTGGGGGACGGTCTTAGACGTCAGTGCGTACGGCGGAGCGTCCGGATGTGTTCCGTCCGCCGCGTGGTCGTGTGTAGTTGGCCGGCGGAGCGTGCTTTTCCGTCGCGGACGGAAATTTGACACGTTTTCCTATCCTGATATGGCGGACGGAGTATCCGCGGCAGGCGGACACGGAAAAGGCTTTTTCCGCCTACTCCAGGGCCGCGGTGGCTCTTCCGTCCGCCATCCTGATCGACCCCTTAATCTGCGTGTTTAGAGAGTATCCATCTGAATGTAGCATTTCTTATGTCTTGGAGCAGGAAGTTTAGGTTTTTGGACACCACAACTGCTCTAATGCTTAGATGTGCTATTAACTTCATGCATATCACCCTAACTCAATTGCATTTTCACTGGGCTCCTTTGACTTAAAGAAACTGTTTAAAAATAGCACTGTGATCTCTTAGGCACTTATAAACATGGCTCATTCACCAAACCTCCAACTGTCTCCAGTCCCTGAATGTATATGGTGTTCAATTAAGTTTTTTTTAAATGTTCTTTTATAGAATTAATGTTTTAAATAATAAAAAGGTTCTGTAATGTAAACTAAGAAATATATAAGTTGCTTGATGAATTGGAAGTGTGCAAATAGTCAATAGTTGCTAGGCAGACTTAATAAACTATAATTCTTGCCTTCCCCATACACTGCTTATACATCACTTATACAATGTTAAATCATACCATTCATAACAATACTCATGCCATCTCAAATAACATCATCTATGAGAACACAGTGCATAGTAGAGGGTCGAGTTGTATAGTTTATTTAGTCTATCTAGTGAGTCAACAAAACTCTGTATACACAGGTGCACAAGGTATATTACATTTTTGGTGGTGCGAAAACTATAACTTTAAGTTAACCACTTTATTTAGTACACTAAATCGACACAAAAGAGCAGCCAGTCCAAAGGGTGCATTATTTTAATGCTTTATATGATTTTAAGAAATGTGCAAAATTATCTAGCATGTTTAAATTATAGTAACCGCATTAGAACTGTACTATATTGCAATTTCTTCTTGATCAATCTTAGTTTGTAAAGTTTTATCCAAGTGGCAGATCATTTTTTTAAAAACAGTAATCTCTTATTGAATGTATGTTTTCTGGAATAAAATGTACTAAATAAACATTAGGAGGATGTAAATTGGGGATTGATTCCCCATGAGACCTGAGGGTCCCTGGGGGCCAACTTGCCCACCAGGTACCTCCAGTAAGCGCCACAGGGCTGCGTTGCAGAGAGGTGGTCCGAGGCAATGACCCTTTTTTTACCACTCTGCGACACAACTCTGTGGCACTTACTGGGGGTACCTGGTGGGCTAGTTCCCCCCAGCGACCCTCAGGATTCAAGGGGACTTAATCCCCCAACTTAAAACGCACCACAGGGCGCGTTTGTACACTTGTCACATCAGGCCCGGCCCCTCCCTTCACCACTGTGCCAGCAGTGTCCCGGGGGTGGGCATCCTGGGGGGGTGGCGGTCTGCAGGGCCATCAAGGGTTCCAGGAGGGGAGACGTTTTAAACACCAGGGAGGTGGTGGTCCCTGGGGGTCCGTAACGGACTACCGCATTTCATTACAAAGTGCCTCAGGGAGGGGGTGGTCCTTGGGGTAGTGTGGGGGGGTTTGGACCCCCAACATCTTTATTTTCATAGCCCCGGGGAGGTGGCATTCCCCAGGGCTGCGGGAGGACCACGTGCCCCCCGCACTTAATTACTAAAGCCCTGGGGAGGTGGCAGTCCCTGGGCTGCAGGGGCCCCCACAGGCCCCCGTACATTTTAACCACATTGCCCCCTGGACCTGGCCCACCCGGGGGCTGCATTAAAATGAAGCGCGGGAGCCCGCGCTTAGTTTTTATTACCATTTTTGGCGGGATTCGCGACCCCCAACACGAATTCTGCCGAAATTATTCTTTTTTTATAATGCTGTTTTGGCCATGGGGTCATTGTGGGACCCCCTGAGCAGGCCTAGGGGGTCAGGGTGTTTCTACCCTAACCCCTTTTCTTGTTTTTTATCTTTGTTTTACTGTTTTCTTGTGTCTCGGTTCTATCGAGTCACAAGACGGCTGCCAACACTTCCTGGTTTGGAGTGTTGGCAGCCAATCAGAGTGAAGCTCGTGCCCGGGAGGGTTCACGAACCCACCGCGCCCAAAGATATCTAAACTTTTTCTTTTTCTACTTTCTTAGGAACTACTGCACGGATTAGCACCATTTAAAAAAAAAAGGTCTCTTTCTGAACCAAGAGCTACCTTTTTACCAAATTTGGTGTAATTCTGTTCAGCAATTCGGGCTGTAGATTTGTCTAAAGTTTCCTATGAAAATGAACATGAGAAAAATGTGTTTTGAGACTCCCGTTTTTCTCGGCCCCCGCTTGACGAATCACCCTGAAACTTTCAAGACAGGAGCTGACCGGAGAGCCCCACTAGTTTTGAAAATTTCGCGAAGATTCGTCAGCCGGCGCCAAAGTGTTTGGGAAAAAAAAAATACTTTTTGAATAGAAATGAGGTCCTAACTATAACTACCTACTTTTGACCGCCAGTGGGTAATATATGCATATATAATTCACTGAAAAAAGTTATAGTTAGAAATTAGCACTTAAAAAAACCTTAGAAATTCACTGAAAAATCCATAGGTTTCATGGTGTTATAGTTAGTTGGACATTTCACTCGTACAAAAAAATTGAAATTCCCCCGTTATAGTTAGATCAGCTAACTATAACTCGCACGCCCACAATGCACTGCTGATGACGTCACATATTAAATCACTCGTGACATGGTCAGTGACATCAACCATGACATTAAAACTACCTCTTAAAACGCTCCACTAGTGAAGGGAGGGGGATGCCTGAGATGACATGTGTGCAAACATGCCCTGTGGCCGTTTTAATTTGGGGGATACATTCTCCTTGAATCCTGAGTGCCCCTTGGGTCCAACTAGCCCACCAGGTATCGCCAGTAAGCACCACAAAGCTGTGTTGCAGAGGTGTAAAAAGAGGCACCGCCTGGACCACCTCCCTGCAACGCAGCGCAGTGGCACTAACTGGAAGCACCTGGTGGGCTAGTTGGCGCCCAGGGGCCCTCCAGATTGAAGGAGAATTATTTCCCCAACTTAAAACACGCCACAGGGCGTGATTGCACACATCACCTCAGGCCCCGTCCCCTCCCTTCACCACCGTGTAAACACGCCCTATGGCCATTTTAAGTTGGGAGATCAACTCCCCTTGAATCCCGAGGGTCCCTAAGGTCCAACTAGCCATCTAGGTGCCTCTACAGAGCGCCATTGCAGAGAGGTGTAAAAAGGGGCACGGCCTGGACCACCTCTCTGCAACGCAGCACAGTGACGCCTACTGGAAGCACCTGGTCGGCTAGTTAGCCCCCAGCGGCCCCCAGGAGTGAAGAGTAATTATTTCCCCAACTTAAAATGCGCCACAGGGCATGTTTGCACACGTCACATCAGGTACTGTCCCCTACTTTCACCACTGTGTAAACATGCCCTGTGGCCGTTTTAAGTTGGGATATTAAGTCCTCTTGAATCCTGAGGGTCCCTAGGGTCCAACTAGCCCACTAGGTACCTCCAGTAAGCCCAAGAGCTGCGTTGCTAGAGGTGTAAAAAGGGGTGTGGCCGCTGAACACCTCTCTACAATGCAGCGCCCTAGCGCATACTGGAGGTACCGGGTGGGCTAGTTGGCCCTCAGGGACCCTCAGTATTGAAGGGGAATTAATTCCCCAACTTACAACTCACCAGGGAGCACGTTTGCACAATGGTGAAGGAAGGGGGCGGGGCCTTAGGTGACATGTCTGCAAACACGCCCTGTGGCACTTTTTAAGTTGGGGAATTCATTCCTCTTTAATTATGAGGGTCCCTGAGGGCCAACTAGCCCACCAGGTACCTCCAATATTGGCCAAGGAGCTGCATTGCAGAGAGGTGTTCAGAGGCCCTGCCCCTTTTTTACAACACTCTGCAATGCAGCTCCGTGGCACTTACTGGACGTAAGCATTTGCAAAGCCCCGAGGGGTGGTGGTCCCCGGGGCTTGAGGGTCCATCACAGACCCCCCAATTTAAATAATTAGAACCCCGGGGAGGTGGCATTCCCGGGGGCGTGTGGGGGGTTCGAGCCCCCCCATACAGGTAGTTTTTTTTAAACCAGCCCCGGGGGGTGGCGGTCCCTGGGGCTGTGGGGGGGGCCATGTGCCCTCCCACCAATATTTTATAAAAGTCCCAGGGGGTGGCGGTCCCCGGGGATAGAGGGCCTTTGAGCCCCCTCACCCATTTATTAAACAAGCCCCGGGGGTGGCGGTCCCCAGGGCTGTGGGAGGCAGTGAGCCCCCCGCAAATACTTTTGAAGAGCCCTGGGTTGGACGTCCCCGCGGCTGTGGGCCTCCTTTGGGCCCCCATTATAATATAAACATTGCCCCCGGTACTTGGCCCATCCGGGGGCTTAATTAAACGGAGCGCGGTAGTCCACGCTTCGTTTTTTTACATTTTCAGCAGGATTTGCGCACTTTGGAGTGTTGACAGCCAATTAGAATAAAGCTCGTGATCGGGAGGATGTGTGGATCCACCGTGGCCATAGATATCACTACCTTTATTTCTTAATTTCTCAAAAACTACTGAACAGATATACACCATTTTTAAAAAGGAAGCTTTCTGCCAAATTTGTTGTAATTCCGTTCAGCAGTTTTTGCTATAACCGTGTCTAAAGTTTCCTATGGGAAATTGATTTTTTGACCTCTATTTTTTGAATTTCTCAGGAACTACTGAACGGATTTACACCATTAAAAAAAAGGCTGCTTTCTGAACCAAGGGCTACCTTTTTGCAAAATTTGGTGTAATTCAGTTCAGCAGTTCGGGCTGTAGCTGTGTCTAAAGTTTCCTACAGGAAATAACATGGGGAAAACGGGTTTTGGGACCCCCTTTTTTCTCAGCCCCTGCTTGACGAATCACCCCCAAACTTTCAGGATAGGAGCTGACCAGTGCGCCCCATTAGTTTTGAGAATTTCACGAAGATTCGTCATCTGGCGCCAAAGTTATTGGGAATAGAATGTTAGGATATATATATATATATATATATATATATATATATATATATATATATATATATATATATATATATATATATATATATATATGCAACAAACACGTGCACAATCAGTCACGTAAGCCAGACCACACCAGCGTTACTGCAAAGAAGTTGTTTCTTTATTTCAAAAGGGATTCAAATGGCATGACGCGTTTCGAGTACAGGACTCTTCTTCAAATGCCGCTTTCTGCTCACAGGTGGGTTCGTTAGGTTTAAAAAACGGGACTTAATAGACATTGTAGAAGGACTCAGTCCATATTTTCCAGAACTTAATGGAGACAGTTGCACTTTTTCTTTTTCTTAAATTCATTAAAGTTTCATTATTTCAAGCCCAGTGGCAAAGTTTTTTAACATCCATTTCTTTTGGAATTCATTAGAACCCTTGATGGTAATTTACTGGTTCAGTTTTTCATGCTGGGACTTCAATACCCATAGTGCATCACAACTGCTCCCTTAATGCTTTACTGGTTTACAATGTTGATCGCGGCGAAGTCTCAACTCATGCATCAAGGCTGGGTACAATTTCATGTCATCAGAAGGAAAGTTCCATTTCCCAGTTATGATGCGCAGGTAAGTGATTTCACTACCACCATGGCAGAAAAAAGTCTTCAGTGCGCTGTGTTACGGTAAATACCTCCACAAATCCTAGCTGCTGACAAGTTCAGTCACTCCGTTTTGAGGCGGGCCACCATGAGGAGCCCTTCCATCGCGCACATCGTTTCTGTGCCTTTCGCAGCCGGGGGGCTCCCGATGAGCTTCACGCTTCCTCACAGATGCCTGACAAGGGGATGCCTCTCCCAAGCGGATCGGGGCTGGAACTCGAAGTGTGTCTATATTACATTGTACATACGTTGTTACTGAACATTTCACCTAACCATAATGTTACTTTAACATTTGGTATATATATATATATATATATATATATATATAAAATATATATATATATTTATTTATTTATATCAGCAGTTACCGTGTATCAACATAACACTGAGTGACTCGCTGAAGACGGCCGTAGAGCAAGGTATTTACCAAATATGCAGGCCGCTTTACGAGCGCGCTCTCACAAGCGGGCATTAAGCCATAAATTACAGACTCACCTCGAGCTGATGTGGCAGGCAGTCGCAGCAACACGGGTAGTGTAAATACTAATCACCGGGCTGCTAAAACAGAGAAACCTTTGTGGCAGAAGCGCGATTATGCGCATCCAATTACAGAGCGACACATGTCGTATGTTGATGTCAGGTGAATTTGCGAGGCCTGGATAGGCCTAGGGAGTAATTCATGGGATGATTATGCAGTAACCCACAGTAACATATATGGAAAACAGACTCATGCGAGTAGGCATCTCGTGCATTAATGACATATTGTGAGGGACAACAATAAATTGCAAAGTTTGGTATTTAAATGGTCAAAAACAATTGTTTATGTTAATGGTGACAATGGGAAGGCATGTGTTTATTTATATTATTTTTGCATTGCTTTGTATAATTTATGAAAGGCTTTTTCGAGTGTTACATAATAACTAGTGAAAAAAGACTAAACATAGAACAATGGAATATGCATAGTCATCAACTAGTTATGGTAATTAACTGGGTGGGTCCAGGTTTGACAGAGTAATAGCCAGTCAAATGGCAGAGGAGTGTATCACATGACTAGAGTAAAAAGTATAAAGATGCTAAGATTTAGCAATACAGATGTTAGTGAGCAAGGCGGGAGTAAGCCGCCGAAACGCGTCTGAGCAGCAACTGAACATGGAATAAACGTTTTGAACTGAGATTCACGGAGTCAGCGCCTTCTTTGAATGGGAAAGTTTGGTGTGGTAAAGAATACAAGGGGTTTTAGTCCTGGAAACCCAACGCTGACCCTCCTCGATTTGGCTGCACTGTGTTGATAAGGACATCCCGTGGTTGAACTTTTTTCAAAAGACACACAGTGCCCCCCAGAACCGGAATACAGAAGTACCCGAGTAACCTGCAAAATCTGCGTGGAGCGGCTGCCAAGAGATCGACGATCGCTGGAGAGTAATCGAAGGTTTTAAGGTAAGCCGACACCCGTGGAGAGTAGCAGGAAGCGGGCCTGTTACTGTGGTTCAAGGGAGAGCGAGTCCTGGTGTGCTGCAAAAAAACACACGGACAGTGAATCTGTGCAAACGTCAACACCTAAGAAAGAAACTATCAGTATGGCTGCGGAGTGGGAAAAGGGAAGGGAGGAAGCAGCACTAGACATTTTTACTGATACGGACACAGGCAAAAGCAAAAACACCGGCTCAGGTGCACAGGGACCTACAACTGAGAAAGATGAAACAAAACAACTATTAAATGAATTGGAGAAATTGCGCAAAAAAGAAGTTGCGAAATGGTGGGAAGTTAAATCCCTCAGCAGATATCTTGAGGTGAAAAGAGTGCCACGAGGATTAAGGATTTTGGTTGCACCCACGTATGAGGACCCGGACCCAAAAATGCTTGAAATGTGGGCAGAAAACAGTGCCAAATCCTCAGAGAATATGTTGAGAATCCTCATCCAGTTTGCAATAAGCGACAAGGAAAAAATGATCATTCGTATAGAGGAAATATTGAAAATACTTGACACCAAAGAGAACATTGATGAAATTACAGCACGGATGACAGAAATTAAGACCAGAGTGGAAAAACATGAGAATGAAATTAAAGAAAGGAAAGCGATAAAATTCCAGAGGGATAGGAAAGATTACTTGAGCGGCAGAATTTACACATTTGCAAGGAAATTCGACCAAATCAGACGACAACCGTTGGTTTCAGCTGGACAAGCAGTACCTAGTGAGCAAAGTGGCAATGAATTAAGCTCAGAATATGAGACGGATGAGAGCAACCATAGCACTGAAAGATCTGGTCCAACTCCAACCCCTGCGCAGGAATTGGCTTTTTTACGCACACAGCGCCTCAGAACATTGCGCCCACGGATCCCGCCGAACCAGGAGGATGGAGGGGTAAGAAACCGACCGAACGAAATACGCCAACAAAAAGCAGGAGGAGAAAAAACAGGAGATGGGGGAAATCAAGCACAAAAAACAAACAAACAAACATACAGACGCAACAGACGCCGATGATAGACAAAACCTACAACAATACAGTTATAAATCTATCAGACATGACACTATCCCCAGAAGAAATGGAAATTTTATCGCTAGGTTTAACGTTCTGTAGAAACACTAATTTTGATTATGCTCAAACACGAATAGACTTGTTCCTATACATACGCAAACTAAAACTACAAAAATACTTTGCCAATTCGAATCAAAAAAGCCCTGTAATGCCGGAAATGACGAATACAGATCAAATGCTGAGTGTGTCACATATGGAGACGTTACAAGCCATGATAGACCTAGAAGACCTTAATGAGGACACGGATGAGGCAGTCACACCAAGTGGGGCAGCTATGAGATCAGACATAAACATTTGCCAGAAAATTGAAACAGATTTCAAACCGAAATCGACCTTCATGCCAGCAATGCCAAAAGATGGACTAGACCTGTTCGCAGAGTGCGTAACCAAAGATCTGAAAGACCTATCAATATTGAGCACAGAGGAAAGAAATCGCCAAAATCAAGACCACACACGGAAATACAGTGAAGTTATCACAAAAATTAAGGCAAGATCAGACATTGTGGTGAGGTGGTCTGACAAAGGGGGCAACGTGGTTCTATGGCCTTTGGAAATGTACAATAAAGAAGCACAAAGCCAATTACAAGACCGCGAGTGCTATACCAGGATTACACCAACAAACATGGTGGGCATACAGGAGAAGTACCATCATGAACTGTACAAGTGGCGTGGAAAAGGCTTGCTAAACAAAAATGAGTTTGAATTTCTAAAAAATGACTACCCCGTGACAGCACAACTGTACCTTATTCCCAAGATACACAAAGACAACAAAACACCGCCTGGTAGACCGATAATATCGGCGATTGGGAGTTTGTTTGAAAACACCAGTATCTTTGTGGATTACTTTTTGCAGCCGGAGGTTAAAAAACTTCCTGCTTACATAAGGGACACAGGAGACTTCCTCCAAAAAGTATTTGACGTCAATTGGAAAGAACAGTATCTCTTCATGACCATGGATGTGCAATCCCTCTACACCAGCATTAGACACAGCGACGGCCTCAACGCAATCAAGTACTACCTGGGAAAAAGACCAATACATTTGTTTGAACACACAAGAATGATACTTGAAATGACTGAATGGTGCCTTACAAACAATACATTCATCTTTGACAGGCTACACTACAAGCAGGTTCAAGGTTCGGCCATGGGTACTTGCTTCTCCCCCAGCTATGCGAATCTACACATGGGCTGGTGGGAGGAGCAGGTACTGTGGGCACTATACCCGGAAATTATGACCAACAATGTGGTCATATACAAAAGATTCATTGATGACATTTTTATTTTGTGGGAGGGTAGCGGGGAGAGTGCAATGCAATTCGCTGAAAGCTTAAATGAAAATGCATTGAATTTAAAGTTTACTTGCAGTAGTAGCAGAGAAAGTATTCAGTTTTTAGACCTAGAACTGTATGTTGAAAATGACAAAATTCAAACACGTACTTACCGCAAGCCAACAGCAGGTAATGCTATCCTGCACGCCCATAGTTTTCACCCTACTCCACTTAAACAATCAATCCCCTATGCAGAATGTCTAAGAATGACACGAAACTGCAGCACCAGTGAGGGTTTAAAAGAAGCCAAACAGAACCTGTTTTCTAGATTACTACAAAGGGGATATACTTCTAAAACATGCAAGAGTGCAGAAGTCAAATGTAACAAAAAAACTCGTAATGAATTATTGTTCCCAAACCAAACAGAGAAATTGCAGGTCAAACAGGAGAGGCAACCGCCAAGGTTGATAACAGGATACAACCGGTATCATGCTAACCTCCGCAAAATCCTAACTAGGCACTGGCCGCTTATCCGCAATGACCCTACAATAGGTCATATGGTGGGTAAAACACCCTTAGTATCGTTCAGGAAGGCAAAGTCAATGCGCAGTGAATTGGTCTGCAATGCCCCTGTAGTGAAATCCAAAAAACCCCAAGACTGGTTTCAGGCACAAAAAGGATTTAGAAAATGCAGTAAGTGCAAGGCCTGCACCCATGGGAAGAACACATCTAATGTTGAAGTACCTTTCAGGCGTTTCCCGTACAAAATTAGGGAAGCCTACACTTGCAAAACCGAGTTTGCAGTGTACGTGCTCACCTGTGAGTGTGGGAAAAGATATGTGGGCTCTACCATCCACCCTGTTCACGTAAGAATTTTGCAGCACTTGCGTGCAATTACTAATGAAGACCCTACTTACCCAGTCGCCAGACACATACACGAGAAGCATGGGGGTAATGCAACAGGCCTCACTTATTATGTCATCGACAGTATACCCAGGAATGTCAGGGGTGGAAATCGTAAATTGGCGTTGCGCCGCCTGGAGTCTAGGTATATTATTCTCCTAAACTCCAAAATCCCGTCAGGATTGAACGCGGATGAGGCGTTAAGTGTCCATATTTGAACTGTATACAGATTAGTTTTCCTTCTGTCCCTTCCCTGAGTACCACTCATAACCATCTGATGCTCCAAGCAATATACACTCACGTGCTAGTATTAAGTTGTCAAACAGTGCTAGTGAAGGTACTTACTTCACGGCACCACACCCATTAGCCTCCCGCCGCCAATTACTTGACAGGTCCCCATGTCTAAATCAGCACGACTCCGGTCAAACTGCACAAAACATCCTCCCCCATCCCGGCGGTAACTCGCTATCAGCAGTTACCGTGTATCAACATAACACTGAGTGACTCGCTGAAGACGGCCGTAGAGCAAGGTATTTACCAAATATGCAGGCCGCTTTACGAGCGCGCTCTCACAAGCGGGCATTAAGCCATAAATTACAGACTCACCTCGAGCTGATGTGGCAGGCAGTCGCAGCAACACGGGTAGTGTAAATACTAATCACCGGGCTGCTAAAACAGAGAAACCTTTGTGGCAGAAGCGCGATTATGCGCATCCAATTACAGAGCGACACATGTCGTATGTTGATGTCAGGTGAATTTGCGAGGCCTGGATAGGCCTAGGGAGTAATTCATGGGATGATTATGCAGTAACCCACAGTAACATATATGGAAAACAGACTCATGCGAGTAGGCATCTCGTGCATTAATGACATATTGTGAGGGACAACAATAAATTGCAAAGTTTGGTATTTAAATGGTCAAAAACAATTGTTTATGTTAATGGTGACAATGGGAAGGCATGTGTTTATTTATATTATTTTTGCATTGCTTTGTATAATATATGAAAGGCTTTTTCGAGTGTTACATAATAACTAGTGAAAAAAGACTAAACATAGAACAATGGAATATGCATAGTCATCAACTAGTTATGGTAATTAACTGGGTGGGTCCAGGTTTGACAGAGTAATAGCCAGTCAAATGGCAGAGGAGTGTATCACATGACTAGAGTAAAAAGTATAAAGATGCTAAGATTTAGCAATACAGATGTTAGTGAGCAAGGCGGGAGTAAGCCGCCGAAACGCGTCTGAGCAGCAACTGAACATGGAATAAACGTTTTGAACTGAGATTCACGGAGTCAGCGCCTTCTTTGAATGGGAAAGTTTGGTGTGGTAAAGAATATATATATATATATATATATATATATATATATATATATATTTATTTATATATATATATATATCTATATATTGGACTCGTTCTCTCCCAGTCACTCTCCTGCGCTCCAGCCGGACTCGCCGAGAAACGGGAAACGAACACCCATGGGTTTCGTGGTTAAAGCAGGTCTTAATTTATTACGCCACAGTCAGACGCGTTTCAAATACAAAGTATCCTTGTATTTATTTATTTATTTATTTTTGGGGTAGCGTTTTATATAGCGCGAACTAGACCCGAACCGAATCAGGCATCAGAGCGCTTTACATAGCACAAGTTACGTTTTTACATGAGAACACACACTTTCATTTTGAGGCACGGGGAGATTAAGTGATTTGCCCAGAATCACAGGAGGTTTGGCGTTGTTACCGAGACTCGAACCCAGATCCCCAGGTCCGAGGATGAGCCCCTTAGCCGTTAGGCCAACTCCTCTCCCCTTTAAGCATTACTACACCATTCATCCGATCGCCATGAAACTTTGGGAAGTTGTTGAGTACACTCCAGCGAAGGTTTCTGGCATAATTCTTTTTTTTAAATATCAGCCCCCCAGGGCCATCATAATCTTTCAAATACTAATGTACACACCAGACCGAAAAACAACAAATCGTGTATCCACAAGCACTCGAATAAATAAATAGAATTAAAACATCATTCATCCGATCAACATGAAGCTTTGGGAAGTTGTTGAGTTCACTCCCGCGAAGGTTTCTGGCATAAAGAATTTTTAAAAATCAGCCCCCCAGGGCCCTCATAATCTTTCGAATACTGATGTACGCACCAGACGGAAAAACAAAAAATTATGTATCCACAAGTATTCGAATAAATAAATAGATTTAAAACAGCATTCATCCGATTGCCAGGAAATTTTGGGAAGTTGTTGAGTACACTCCCGCAAAGGTTTCTGGCATACATTTTTTAAAAATATCGGCCCCCCAGGGCCCTCCTAATCTTTCGAATACTGATGTACGAACCAGACGGAAAAACAAAAAATTGTGTATTTACAAGCACTCGAATAAATAGATAGAATTAAAACGACACTTTGAAATGTTTTCCATATTAAAATGAATAGGTTTCAATAAAAATGACACAATGTAAATTGAATGTTATCATTAAGAGTTTCCTTGAATTTCCTTTCTTCGGAGATCGCAGCAACGTGCGACGGGTAAGCTAGTATGTATATATAGTTAGCAGGCGGTCAGATTGCCGCCACCAATCAAGTCTCAAGGCTACCTAGTGACAACAGCGACAATTTGTCACTCAACTCCTTAACCTCCAATAGCGAAGACGAGGGAGCCTCAACATCCTCAATCACCTCCAGCATAGGCAAAAACTACACAGTGGTGGAGGAATTGGGTTTTGTAAACGAGGACCGGCGCTATTCCCTGCGCTCCCGGAATCCTCAAAACCAGGCCGGCAATCAGTCAGCCAGCGCAGGCGCACAAGGCGGAGGATTCACAAACAAAAATACTTCGCAAGGAAGAACCAACAGGAATTGGCGCAAATAATTGACACTGTCGACAATACCGTCATCAATCTTACTGACACTGCTATCTCAAAGGCGGAAGAACAGCTGTTATCTCTTGGCCTTTCATATTGTCCACCCAATAGATTTTCTTATAATCAAACTCGGATAGATCTCTACAAATTTGTACGCAAGATCAAACTTATCAAGTACTTCAAATTTGAGGCCAGGCGCAAACAAGGTGTGACAAGTGAAATCTTTACCAATATGGCACCTCAGCTCCAAGTACATGACAACATTGGCCTGCAAAATCTATATGACCTAGCTTTTGATGACTCCTCTCAACCTGTTCCAACTGTCAGCCAGGTGGTCAATGTGAATCGAACAGTACCTACACCCTTCAAACCGAAATCGACATTCTTTCCACTGATGCCACGTGATGCTGTGGATATTTTCAGTGATCGGGTCATCATTGAACTCAAAGCCCTTAATAGATCGATCTTGGGCAAACACAGACAAGTTAAGTACAATGACCAGCAATACAACTTGTTAATCAACAAACTTAAATCTAACCACAATGTGATTGTCAAGAGTGCCGACAAGGGCGGTAATACTGTTCTATGGAAGACTTCTGACTATATTGAGGAAGCTCAGAGACATTTATCTGATTCTACATGTTACGTTTTGTCATCACAATTTACTATGGTCCAATGCCAGAATCAGATACGTAAACAACTGAACACTTGGAAAAGACTCCATCTTATAACCAAGGAGGAGTGCAACTATCTAACAAAAGACCATCCTGTTACACCTTGTTTGTACTTCTTACCTAAAGTCCACAAACTTATCACCCCTACACCAGGCCGTCCCATCATATCGGCCATAGGGAGTATGACAGAGAACATCTCTAAATATGTGGATTTTTTCCTCCAGCCCCATGTTGCAAGTCTCCCTTCCTACTTGAAAGATACTACAGATTTTCTAACCAAGATCCAAACCGTTCAGTGGTGCAGTGATTTTTTGTTTTTAATTTTGGACATTGAATCACTCTATACCTCTATCAATCATCACCATGGTATCAGTGCATGTGAATACTACCTTAACACACGTGCTATTTGTTTCAGAGAACATAATGTTATGCTTATGGCAATGATCAAGTTGTGCCTAACCTCCAATTTTTTCCGTTTCCAGAATAACACCTATCATCAATTGCACGGGGTGGCGATGGGCTCGTGTTTCTCCCCCAGCTACTCATGTCTTCATGTGGGTTGGTGGGAGGAGCACGAGCTCAGAACCACACACGCACATTGGTCATCTCACATTGAGCATTATTGGCGTTATATTGATGACATTTGCATCATTTGGAGGGGGACGGAGGAAGAGGCATTGTTATTTGTATCTGATTGTAACGCCAATTCTCTGAACCTAAAATTTACTGCCAATGTGAGTGTGAATGAGGCGGAATTCCTTGATGTGCATTTATATATCAAAGATGACAAACTTGAGACCAAATTGCATCGTAAAAGTACTGCGGGCAATTCCATTTTGCATGCTCGCAGTTCTCACCCATCACATACCATTCGCAGTATTCCGTATGGTGAATTCATTAGAATCCACAGAATCTGCAGTGATAAGCAGTCTCTAACAAGATGCCTTGAGGAATCTAGACAGCGCTTCATACGGAGAGGCTATTCCAGAGCCATCCTTGATCAAGCGTTAGCTAGGGCTTTACAAGTGGATCGTGCTTCGCTTCTTACATCTAGCGATCCCACTACTATTAGCACTAACAGCTCACAGGATACCTCTCTTTGTACAGTCAGACTGATCACTTTCTGCTCACAGGAGCGTAAGTTAAGACGCATCATTGGCACCGAATGGCCTATTATCTTGACTGATTCTATTCTGGGCCCTCTATTACCTGAAACACCTACCATCACATTTAGACGTGCGCCTTCCATGCGTGATGCTCTGGATAGAGCAGCACCTGAAAATCCACCTAAAACCAGCAAAATCAACAAAATGGGCTTCTTTAAATGCACATCTTGTCGTGCCTGTAATTTTGCCACTAACACCACTCAATATGTCACTGCGTTCAGTGATGTACCCATCCTGATCAATGAATATCTAACCTGTAGATCAGAGTTTGTTGTCTACAAGCTCAAATGCACTTGTAACCTGGAGTACATTGGTAGCACTAAGCTGCCCGTTCACCAAAGAATACTCCAGCATATTAGAGCTATTGTTAACAGTGACAGCAATTACCCTGTGGCTAGACATTTTGAGGCTTTTCATGAGAAGAAAGTAAAAGATTTACAATACACTGTTTTGTGCTCGGTACCCCAACCAAGTCGGGGTGGTGACCGCGAAAGACTACTGAGACAGCGTGAATCACAGCTTATCATGTCACTCGACACCAAGGCCCCTAATGGTCTTAATTTGACGGAGGATCTGAAAAATTTCCTCTAAATTTTGTTCTGCAATTAGTTTCGAGTTTGGTTTCTATCTGTTTCTTTCCAATGACTGTGACTAATTTGGTTCTTGCTCTAGTTGCTGTGGCACTTTGTGGCTTATATTTATCAGTAATCAATTACTTTGATGCTGCTTTGATTCTTGAAAAAAATGTTTGTCAGTGCTAATCATACTTTTGCTCTTTTCAGCACTTATCCCTTTGCCTCATTCTTTATTTTCATTGCTTCTCTTCTCTTTTTTTATCTTCCCATTTCTTGACATTTTTTTGGTTGGGCTGTTTTTCTTGTTGTCTTCTTTATATTTTCATAACCACTTTTTTTGTAATATTTGAGGCATATCTATATCCTATGTTTATCACTGTTTTGCTGCACTGCATGACTCAAATGATTGTGGGGTTCATAGCTGATGTGGCAGTCTTCTATTTCAAGAGCAATGTGGTCATTTGTATTTCAGGCACCATGCCCAGACTCTGCTGACACTATTGATTAATTTTATATTATTGACTAATCCCTTGCTCCTTTGGGTCCTATTTGTTTGGCACTTCATTAATATTTGGCACTTTGTCAGGATATTTGTTTGTGGCCCAATGTGGTACCTTCATTAGAGGTTGCGATCCATTTAGTCTGTGTCTGAGCATATTTTGCCAGTCAATTCATTGTTACATTTATCATCATGTGTCTAAATTATTGTATTTTCTCCACATGCTTTATTGTTACTAAGTGTTTATTTTTGTAACTGCCCTTTCTCATTGTATATACCTTACGGTCATGCGTGTACCACTTTTAAAATTCTCATGTGCACTATTTCTTCTTTTTTTTACTTTTTGGGCGTGTTCCCTGAAATAAGCCCCTCCCTATGTTTTGTATATATACCTACACTTTTTTTGAGTGTCCCTATGTGAACAAGCTCCCTTGTGGAGTGAAACGCGTTATTTAAAATAAAAACGTTTTTCCTGCTTACTCACTGGAGTTGATGCATTCTTGAGCCTTGCTGACCGTTTGATGTGGCGTTTTGAGGTCTGCACCCTGCCGTAGCCTGTCGTCCATTGACAGGTTGGGATCCTCTCTTCATATATATATACGTATATATATATATATGTAACCAAAAATGCCCAGAACCTTGAGGCCGCACAGCACTGCTGGTGAGTAACAACTCTATTTAAACCAAGCAGGCAGCTTAACATCCCTTTGAAGTCCATGGCCTGACGCGTTTCAATGCCGCTTTTTGCATCTCTTCAGAGGCCGTGTCAGCGGAGGTGATTTGTGGCTACCGCATCTCCCCTGAGTGTTTCCGTAATAGGGGGCTTCAGTGCTCCTCCTTTGGTGGCAGTTCATTTTTAAATGCACGCTGGGATTTGAGGTCTCATTTTGCCAATTAACGCCCTCTAGTGGGTTACCTCCGCTACAGCTAATTATGGATAATTTTTCCGGGCCCTCCATTGAGCCTTGGATGAGACTCTGCTGGCTTCATTAAAGGTGCCCTGCAGCTTCGGAAAGAAGAAACTTCCTCTCTCCTAATGCCCATTAGTTTCGGGCAGTGCGATCTCTCTGCGGCCTGGAACCGCCGCATAATATGTAACCAAAGACGGCCAGAAGCTTGAGGCCTCACAGCACTGCAGTTGAGTAACAACTCTATTTAAACCAAGCAGGCAGCTTAGCATCCCTTTGAAGTCCATGGCCTGATGCGTTTCGATGCCGCTGTTTGCATCTCCTCAGAGGCTGTGTCAGCGGAGGTGATTTGTGGCTACCGCATCTCCCCTGCGTGTTTCCGTAATAGGGGGCTTCAGTGATCCTCCTTTGGTGGCAGTTCATTTTTAAATGCACGCTGGGATTTGAGGTCTCATTTTGCCAATTAACGCCCTCTAGTGGGTAACCTCCGCTGCAGCTAATTATGGACAATTTTTCTCGGCCCTCCATTGAGCCTTGGATGAGACTCTGCTGGCTTCATTAAAGGTGCCCTGCAGCTTCGGAAACAGGAAACTTCCTCTCTCCTAATGCCCATTAGTTTCGGGCAGTGCGATCCCTCTGCGGCCTGGAACCGCCGCATAATATGTAACCAAAAACGCCCAGAAGCTTGAGGCCGCACAGCACTGCAGGTGAGTAACAACTCTATTTCAACCAAGCAGGCAGCTTAACATCCCTTTGAAGTCCATGGCCTGACGCATTTCGATGCCGCTGTTTGCATCTCCTCAGAGGCCGTGTCAGCGGAGGTGATTTGTGGCTACCGCATCTCCCTTGAGTGTTTCCGTAATAGGGGTCTACAGTGCTCCTCCTTTGCTGGCAGTTCATTTTTAAATGCACTCTGGAATTTGAGGTCTCATTTTTCCAATTAACGCCCTCCAGTGGGTTACCTCCGCTGCAGCTAATTATGGACAATTTTTCTCGGCCCTCCATTGAGCCTTGGATGAGACTATGCTGGCTTCATTAAAGGTGCCCTGCAGCTTCGGAAAGAGGAAACTTCCTCTCTACTAATGCCCATTAGTTTTGGGCAGTGCGATCCCTCTGCGGCCTGGAACCGCCGCATAATATGTAACCAAAAACGCCCAGAAGCTTGAGGCCGCACAGCACTGCAGGTGAGTAACAACTCTATTTAAACCAAGCAGGCAGCTTAACATCCCTTTGAAGTTCATGGCCTGACGCGTTTCGATGCCGCTGTTTGCATCTCCTCAGAGGCCGTGTCAGCGGAGGTGATTTGTGGCTACCGCATCTCCCCTGCATGTTTCCATAATAGGGGGCTTCAGTGCTCCTCCTTTGGTGGCAGTTCATTTTTAAATGCATAATTTGTTTTTTTTAAGTGGGGTGCCCACCCCGAGCACCACACAGCGCGAGCCCTCACTGGGGATTATGCAGGAGACCCACGGCTCAAAGCCCTGCCGACTTCCCAGCTTACACCCATCATGAGTGCAGTAGGGGCTGGCATTGCTCCAGACCCCCAGGAGCAGTTTTGCTTTGCTCCTGGATGGTGACAATCAAAGGATTTCCCTGCCTGAGAGAGTGGACAGGGAAATGTTGTGCTCTATCTCAGGGCGGGAGAAGCTTTGAGCTCCCACCCGGTGGGAGAACTTTGTATTTTCCCTGCCTGCGCCCATCACTGAACCAGCCAGGGAGATGGAGTCCACAGGGCTGTTGTATGGATCAGGGTGTGGGGTCTTGTGGCCCCCTTCCCTTTAATTAAGATACTGGCCCAAGGGCATGGGGTGCCTTGGGCTTCCCATTGCTTTGGGAGTGGGCCACGTGCCCTCATTTAATGACAATACTGACCCTGGGGGATAAGTTCCCTGGTATCTCTTAAGGGCTCAAGGGAGGAGGGTTGTGTGCCCCATCCCCATATAAATATACGTAGCTCCTCCCCCAGGCCCTGGCCCACCTGGGGTTTTTTATAAAAGAAAAGGGCAGAACCCCCCACTTTTTTTTATTTTACCGCAGATTCACAGATCCTCAGGGAATACCCATACCCTGCTATCTTATCTAATTTTTTACCTTTTTTCTTAAGACTTGGACTGAGTCCGTAGTCCTAAGATGGTTAGCAACACTTCCTGGTGAGACCTGTCTGCCCTGCGGATCCTTCACGGTGTGACATGCACACATTTTTTACCTTTATTTTTTCAAAACCACTGAACGTATTTACAACAAAACTCAAAAAGCACTTTTTATGGACCAGGATGTAGCTTTGTGTCAAATTTGATGTAAATCTGTTCAGCGGTTTGGGCTGTACTATCTCTAAAGTTCCTATGGAAAGATTAATGGTGAAATTAGTTTTGCAACTCCCCGTTCTCTCAGCCCTTCCCTTGATGGATCACCCATAAAGTTTCAATGTGCAAATGAATCAAAAAGTATCACATTTTCAGAACGTTTCATCGAGATTCACTAAACGACCCCAAAGCAATTCGCAACATAACAAAGGTATTTCCTATTTTCTTATTGAAACACAATCCTAACTATAACTACCCAGTGTTGACTATATATATATATATATATATATATATATATATATATATATATATATATATATATATATATATATATTAGAGTTCAAAATTGCTGATAAGCAAAGCGCGCACTCAGGAGTATGGATATAGAAATTTTATTCCTTAGCAAACCTTACGCGTTTCGGCACAAAATTGCCTTGATCAACGTGTGATCAAGGCAATTTTGTGCCGAAACGCGTAACATTTGCTAAGGAATAAAATTTCTATATCCATACTCCTGAGTGCGCGCTTTGCTTATCAGCAATTTTGAACTCTAATACTTAAACTCGGCGGTGGGGTCTGCCGAACAAACGCGCCACCTGACGACGGGAGACGATCGGGGAAGGACCCTTGTTTGGAATGTGAATATATATATATATATATATATATATATATATATATACATTACCTACTGGCGGTCGCCAGTAGGTATATATAGTTAGGATTTTTTCTCTATGGGTTTTTTGAAAATTCTATGTCTAATAACTTTGGCGTTTGTGGACGGAATTGGCTGAAATTTTCAGGAAAATGGCACATTTTGTTTCTGAGCAGCCCTTGAAAATTTGGGGGGGTTCGTCAAGGGGGGGGCTGAGAAAAAAGGGGGGTCCCAAAACGTGTTTTTAACATTGAGTTTTCCATAGGGCGGTTGGCCTCACTTTTAGCCCGAACGGCTGAATGGATTTGCACGAAACTTGGCAAAATTGTAGGGACTGGTAGCCCGATGTGCCTTTTGTAGGTCTCAATATATGTGCTCCAGTGGATTTTGAGAAATTAACGTTTAAAAAAAGATATATATCTGTAACAGCGGACCGGGAAGCGTCCCAGGACGCGTACTTTTCGCGCAACGGAGCTTTGTGAAGCGAAGCTGATTGGTTCTCTGGCGTCTGTCAACATTCCAAAAAGTCCGTAGCGGCCGCCATCTTGTCTCTCGGTAGGATCGAGAGACAAGAGGAGGCCAAAACGAAGGGGGAAATAACCATAAGGGGGCATAGTAGATCCTCGCTGACCCCCTAGGTTTGATGTGGAGGTTTTAAAAGGGCCCCGCGGGGCAAAAAAAATAGTAATAATAATAATCGAACGGCTGAATGGATTTGCACGAAACTTGGCAAAATATTAGGGACTGGTAGCCCGATGTGCCTTTGCTAGGTCTCAATATATGTGCTCCAGTGGATTTTGAGAAATTAACGTTCAAAAAAAGATATATATCTGTAACAGCGCTCCGCTTCGCGTACTTTTTGCGTTACGGAGCTTTGCGAAGCTGATTGGTTCTCCGGCGTCTGTCAACATTCCAAACAGTCCGTAGCGGCCGCCATCTTGTCTCTCGGTAGGATTGAGAGACAAGAGGAGGCCAAAGCGAAGGGGGAAATGACCATAAGGGGGCATAGTAGATCCTTCCTGACCTCTTAGGTTTGATGTACCATTTTGCCAAGTTTGGTGTAATTCCGTTCAGCCATTCAGGCTGTAGACGTATGTAAATGTCCTATGGAAAATTGCATGGGGAAAACACATTTGAAAGTGTTGAAATTTAGAACCAATTAAAATGTTACTTTGGTTTTGTATTTGTGTGTGATGAAAGTTAATTGGTTATGTATATATTTCAAATGAGAGGAAACCACAGCCATTTTGTGATACTACTGTCTGAGGTACATTTGTGAGGAATTTTTGGTGGTGAATTTCTGGTGTTTGATTTACACAGTACTAACACTTCTCCTACTTTTAAAAAGGTGAGTTGTTAATTTGTAAGGGGAACTATGTTGTACACTTGAAGATAATTTGAAAAATGTTTTCTGTTATTTATTTGCAGTCCTTCTGTTATACTAAATACTTGATAAAGTTAGTTTTATATTATGTATTACTAAAAACGATAAATGAAAGTGATTATTTTTTTCTGCAATTTACAGCAAGCAATTTCAAAATAAAATGGCTCACAATGAAGAGACCGTGGCAATTTCTTTTGAATTGTCCACTACATTGATTGAAATTGAGAGCACCAATAATGAAATATTGTCACAAGGAGGACATGACTTGTATGATTCCATTAGATTGATTGAAATGGACAGCACCAAGAATGAAATATTGTCACAAGGAGATGACTTGAATGATTCCACTACATTGATTGAAATTGAGAGCACCAATAATGAAATATTGTCACAAGGAGGAGATGACTTGTATGATTCCATTAGATTGATTGAAATGGACAGCACCAATAATGAAATATTGTCACAAGGAGGAGATGACTTGAATGATTCCACTACATTGATTGAAATTGAGAGCACCAATAATGAAATATTGTCACGAGGAGATGACTTGAATGATTCCACTACATTGATTGAAATTGACAGCACCAATAATGAAATATTGTCACAAGGAGGAGATGACTTGAATGATTTTTTTGATCAATCTCTTGATGGCGAATTTATCGAGTGTTTGGAGACCATAGAGTTACAAGAATCATCATTGGAGACTTTTCATGAGGACATTGCTGATGAGGACATGTTACTAGTTCTTTCAAATTTAGAAAATTCTGAAGAATAAATTTATATTTAGAAATCAAAAATTGTTTGAGACATTATTCATTTTTATTTTTAATTTATGAGGTTGTAGCGAAGTGATTGTAGTATAAAATGAGACTTATAGTATAGAGTGCAACATTTTTATGTTACATGGTAAGTTTACTCATATTTACTTCCCTTCTGCCACTATATTATCTCCAATGTGTATTTGACATCTCTTCTTCATCTCCGGCCTCCTTTCTCTCACTGTGTGTCTCCGATGCATCTTATCGCTGCTATTTTGTGTAATTACAGAAGAGAGTAAAATAAAATAGTTCGGAACGTGAAAAGGGGGCAAAGTAGAGTACTCCTCACCCCCTAGGCCTTTTTAGGCGGTCCCAAAAGGATCAGTTTCTGCTTTCCTGAGAGATTATGGTATGAGTTCCATATACCACAATAACTTGCATTACAACATGCAAGATATCTATCTCCTATTACCAACTTTTGGAGATATTCGCGCTAAGCGCGAATATCTCCAAAAAGTAACACCTGCCCTGAGCAGTTCTTAGCCATGTTATCCAATGGGAGGTGGATAACATGGCTAAGAGCATTAGCTCGGTAATGCATGAATATCGCTGAGTTTTTAGCGATATTCATGCATTGCGGCCGTTTATTATCGCATTTGCGATAAACCTTGATAATAGCAAGGTTTATCTTCGATCATTTCTGACGATGCTTAGTGGTAAAAAATTCGTTGGTAAGCATCGTTAGCGATAAATATTGCTTAACTTTGGTAATATGCCCCAACGTCTGTTAACGTTCGATTCGAAGGAAATGAGGAAGTGTTGAAAAACATTGTCTGCGCCATCTTGCCTTTTTTGAAATGCCACACTTTTGTCGTGCACGGCAGCCATTTTAGATGTCTTGACCAGACCCACTCTCTGCACGCTGTCGATTCGTAGCATGGCTCCTCACCCACGCAAGCATCTTCCCCAGGCACTGGTCACCACCGCTCTCTGTCTTATGCATGGGCAATAAACCTCCCCCCATCTGCGCTGCTCTTCCCTGAGAATCACACTCTGTGCCCGCCCGACACCTCCCTTTCGCCCTATTCACTACCGCACCCTCTGACACTCCTCTTCCTCTGTGTCCGATTGTCCAGGCTATCAGCTAGCCCTGCAGATGTAGTTTATGGCCCCAGCTGTAAAGAATCACCCCTCTTCAAAGGAGTTATAGTAGATCAAGGCCCACACCCGATGAGATCCGTCACACCACACGTGTTCCTACTATCTGAAAACCATCCTGTATTGTGATTGGGGAGGAGACCGAGCCTGAAGCGGAAGATTCCAGGAATGACTCTTTGTACATCAAAGTTTTTACAATTATGTGTCACATTAAAAATATATAGCACTCCAACAAAGTAGTAGGAATATAAAACTTTAATAACATATAAATATATACAACAAAACAAAAACAGTAAAAACATTTAAACAACGAAGAGACCGTGGCAATTTCTTTTGAATTATCCAATAGATTTATTGAAATTGACAGCACCAATAATGAAATATTCTTGTCAGTAGCGGTCTGTTGTGCGAATAGTTCCAAGGCAGCAGAACGCGCTGAAATCTAGATGGCACGAAGGTGATGTCTAGTAAGTTGCCGCCCAGCAAATAACGGCGTGGGGCGCCGCGGGGGTGAGTGAGTCCAGTAGGCACCACAGCTATTCTTACCGGCATTGCAGAATTACTGCTGGGGACAATGCCTGTGCTGTAGCAGGGTCACAGCAGAAACAAAAAGGATTCTGTTGAAGATGTTGTTGGTTTTCAATTTGAAAACAGTTCTGGTGTCAACTGCTATGCTAATGTAGTGGTTAATGTTTTGTTTTCTCTAGAAAATGTAAAAGAGGGGGAGGCAGTCCAAAGTTCCGTTAAAAGGGCAAAGGAAAGGATCGGTGGTTTGAACTATCAGTCAAAAAGGGGAGGGGGTGCAATAATTTTTCCTACCGGGTCACACTGTGCTTTCACCGGAAGTGAGGTCTGCAGGATTCTAGTAATTCAAAGTGAGGCTGGCGCCAACATGGGAGCGCCGACGTCCCGCGGATACAGTTTCGTCACTCCACGGGCGATCATGGCAGTCATTCCCCATCGGGGGTCGGAGACTCCCGCGGCTCCTCTAGAATCTTCAAGGTCGTGGAGGACTACGGTGGTGGAGTCAACCAGTGACCGGGCCATTTCTTTATGCTGGGCCCGCTCTTGCCAGGTCGACCGCCATTTTGAGAGTTCGGCAGCTACCGGCGATCGCGGGGTCACATGAGCGGACGGGCTCCACCCTGCTGGGCGAGACGTTGCAGCATGGCCACAGTGGAAGAACCCTTTTCCGGGCGCCTGGAGCGCTGAGGGTGCAGCTGGGAAGCCTCCACCTGGGGAGGCGGGAGAGGCCTGTTCGCACCGTCTCTCCCTCCAGTGCACCCCACGGCGTCTCGCTTGAGATTTGTTATGGCCGGACCAGGCGATGAGGACGAGGGGGGGGGGTCGGAGGCATGTGCAAGACATCCCCCCCCCAGTGTTGTCGCAGCCATTATTCAAGAAAGAAGAAGTGTCCCGTCCGTCTTCGGGCCGGGCTTCCGGTAGATGTCGGCCGGACGCCCCTGGCTCTGGCCCCATGAACGGGTTTCTTGGTTTATCGGCTGCAGCCGGATCCCGTCGGCCTCGGCCCCCCGACCGTTGGTGGCCGGACCGGAAGAGCATGTGGCGGGACTACCTGCAACTCTCAAGGGCCACCGCGGCCGGACTGGGAGAGAGAGGGGAGGGTCGAGGAGACATTCCCCCCCCCTGCAACTGTTCAGCGTTGTAAAGGCAATCCCCTGGCCGGGTCCCGCTGGCCTCGGCCTCTCCTCCGGCTACACCCTACGTTAGGATCTCCTGGCCGAGGCGTGGCAGCAGGACCTGCCTTATATGGGCTGCTCCCGGCTGGGCGTAGTCGGAACCCTGCCCCACCTTGGAAGTTTCCAGAGTGGGGGCGGATGTTCTACTGACTTGCATTTTCCCTAGTCTATCGATTTTTTTGGCGTGGCAGGCGGTGGGACAGCGAGGGGTGATTTGGTTTCTCTTACTGTTTTTCTGGTCTCTCACCACTGGCATATTTTAACGTTTTCTTGTTTCTAGGACATTAATAGGTTTTATCATTACGTTATGTTATCGTTTCTTTGTTCGTTGTTTAATAAAAGTTCATGTTCATCAGTGGCCTACTGATTTTCGTTTTCCTATTCTTTTCTTTCCAGGTTGTTTCATGCTAAAGTTTCTGTTAACAGGATACAGTGATCACTTCGTTATTATTGCATATGTCCTTTTCACTAGGGGTGCTCTCTGGTCGGGCCAGATGACGTATCTCTAGTAAATGGTCCGGGTGAAACAGGTGCATCAATCAGTGGGGAGTAGATAGGCATGACAGATTACAACGGGGGAGAAAGGTCCGCATTACGTACCCTTTCACTACTTGCAAAGATTTTCCTACGTTTATTTGCAAACAGGGAATACCTCCAAAAAGAACTAATTCCCAAACAGTCAATGTTAGGACAATCAATCAATCAATGAGGAATGAAATAGGTACGACGTGTTAAAGGCTTGCGTTACCTACCCTTCACTTTCTGCAAAGGGAGAGAGAATATTCCTATTCTTCCTCGTTTGCAGGCAGAGAAGATCCTTAAGAGAATTAACTTCGAACAATTCAATGCTCGATTCAAACAATCAACAAGGGGTACTGTGAACACAAATGAACGCCGCTTATGTACATACGCATTGCTATTTTCAACAGGTTGTTCCTAATGTTTCTATTTTAGCGAGGTCAAAAAGAGATCCCATTAGTGGCCTACTGATTTTGCTCGATTCCTTTTGTTTTTTTACACGATTTTTCGCTATCTGCAAAGACTAAACAGAGTATTGCGACTCTGTGCTTGTTTGTAAATAGAGAATGAACCAAAGAGAACAATCAATCAAATGGAGAGAGAAGCAGGCACGACGGATTACAAAGGGGGCAAAGGGCTGCGTTAACTACCCTTCACTATCTGCAAAGAGAGAGTACTCCTAATAGAAATGAGGGGTGGGGGGCAGCATTCAAAGCAGATCAGTGTGCATAAACACGAAAATGTTTTTACTTACCACGTACTTGACATTCGACAGCTTATGATATTTGCTATTAAAAAACCATTGAAATTCACTGAAAAAACCATAGGTTATAGACCATATATAGTTAGGAATTAGCATTTACAAAACCTTGAAAATTCACTGAAAAAACCATAGGTTATACACCATATATAGTTAGGAATTAGCATTTAAAAAACCTTATTTTACTCACACAAAACCATTGAAATTCCATATATAGTTAGTTGCACTAACTATATATCGCGCACCCGCAATCCACTGCTGATCATGTCACATATTACATCATTCATGACATGGTCAGTGACATCACTGATGACATCTCAAATGACATCACTGATGAGATCACTGATGACATCTCATTTGACATCAATGACCACATCACTGATGATATCATTCATGTGACAATACAATGCATCTCCTCACGTTTTAATATAACCTCTGTTTCACCCAGTGTTAAATACAGAGTATAATTTTTGAAACCATTGACACACCAATACTAGTTACTACATACGTACTCACCGATTCCTACGTCTACACACACATTCACTCATTCACCCATACAATCATTCATACATACAATCACTCATCTTTACAACACTATCATATGCACTCATACACCTATACAGACACTTACACTCTGCCACTCATCCATGGAGTTACTCACACACCTAGTCAGTCCTGTAAAGAATCAATCACACTTCCATTTTCTTGTCTATACAGTTAAACATAGAGCACCTTACATTTTCAAACATATACTAACACATACTTACTTTCTTATACAATCATTGATACAAGTACACATTGATCTGCACAGAGTCACACACCTTCCAGCCAGCCACACACACACTCAGTCTCCTATACAAATACTTGGACAATCAATCAATAACCCATATAGTTAATCATATAGCTACTGATCAACACATGCAGCAGTTTACAGAACAACAGACATAATGATGCACAAATTAAGACAGTTTAGTCACTAACCCATGCACTCAGTGAGACACATTTAATCACTCACTCATACATTCAGTCATGCACCTACTAAATCCTTCGTCCAGACACTTATACATCTACTCATTCTTCAATATGTAAAACATATTTAAACTTTACAGAAACACACAGTCACTGGATGATGTCATCAGTGATCTCATCAGTGATGTCATTTGAGATGTCATCAGTGATGTCACTGACCATGTCATGAATGATGTAATATGTGACATGATCAGCAGTGGATTGCGGGTGCGCGATATATAGTTAGTGCAACTAACTATATATGGAATTTCAATGGTTTTGTGTGAGTAAAATAAGGTTTTTTAAATGCTAATTCCTAACTATATATGGTGTATAACCTATGGTTTTTTCAGTGAATATATATATATATATATATATATATATATATATATATATATATATATATATATATATATATATATATATATATATATATATATATATATATTACCTACTGGCGGTCGCCAGTAGGTATATATAGTTAGGATTGGCTACCATAGGAAATCCGCAACATTCTATTGGGAATAACTCTGGCGCCGGTTGAGGAATTTGTGTGTAATTTTCGAAAATTTTGGCCAGCTGTGCTGCGCTCCTTCACTGAAAGTTTCGGGGGGATTCGTGAAGTGGGGGCTGAGATAAAAGGGGGGTCCCATAACATGTTTTCCCCATGTTAATTTCCATAGGACGGTCTGACAAGTCTACAGCCCGAACCGCTGAACGGAATTACGCCAAACTTTGCAAAATTGTAGGGACTGGTACGCAGATGTGCCTTTGCTATAGATGTGCCTTTGCTATATTTGGTGAAAATCCCTCCAGTAGTTCCTGAGAAAATCAAAAGAGAAAATATATATATATCTATAGCAGCTTACGTGTAAGCTTACTGTAAGCTTACCTTTCCGAGCATGAGCTGCATTCTGATTGGCTGCCAATGTCTGTCAACATTCCAAACCAGAAAGTGTTGGCAGCCATCTTGTGCCTTAGTAGACTGAGGCAGAGGAAAGCAGAAAAACAAACATGTAGAACTCAAAAAGGGGGCAGGGTAGAAGCAACCTGACCCCCTAGACCTGCTCAGGGGGTCCCACAAGGACACCCAAGGCAAAAAAATTATTTTTTTCAAAATTCAAATTCTTCATCCAAGAAGTGTTGTCAGCCATCTTGGGACCAATATACATGATAGCACCTCATTAAAAAGCATTGTAGTTAATAGAGGGTTTTAGGACTTTAGTTAAATTATAAATCATTTGTTGATGGTACCATACTCATTTTAGGAATTGTGGTGTGTTCTAAGGTGATTGTACCATGTGAAAAAGCCTTCTGCTGGGATATCATGAATCATGTTTGAAAGAAAACTATTATCTCATGCTTTTCCCACAGTGGTTTGGAAGGGGATCTATAAGCTAAACTCAAAGCATATTTTCTGTAAATTCACATTATCTTTCTCAGTCATGTGAGAATGAAGTCTGACATTCTCAGTAAAACATGTACATCCAACAAGGACATAGACTGTCAGTTGATTCCTTTGTGTTCTACTGCAGCTTCCCAGAGTGTTCTAAAAAACAACTATAGCGCTAACAGGCTTACGTATGACAAAAGTATGGCACACCAGAAGCCATCTTGATTGGAATGAAGTGGTAAGTCTGAAAACATTTAATTTAAAAAGGAACAAAATGAGGGGGTTAATTTTGCCATAGAAAGTATGATTAGTGCTTCAGAAAGAAAAATTAGGGCACATTTTGAGTGACTTCTCAAATCCTCTTCTATTTCATTAAACAATTCTGACATGCAGTCTCCCAAGATAGCCACCAGAGACAAAAGAGCCCAAATGTAGCCCAAATAGCACCCAGATGTAGCCCAAATATAGCCTAATGACAGAATGTCCCAGAGTGTTCTAAAGAACAACTAGAGTGCTAACAGGCTTACTTATGACAAAAGTATGGCACACCAGAAGCCATCTTGATTGGAATGAAGTGGTAACTCTTAAAACATTTAATTTAAAAAGGAACAATATGAGGATATATTTTGCCATAGAAAGTATGATTAGTGCTGCAGAAAGAAAAATTAGGGCACATTTTGAGTGACTTCACAAATCCTATAAAAAAATTCTGACATGCAGTCTACCAAGATGGCCACCAGAGACAAAAGAGCCCAAATGTAGCCCAAATATCACCCAGATGTACCAAAAGTATAGCCCAATGACAGAATGTCCCAGAGTGTTCTAAAGAACAACTAGAGCGCTAACAGTCTTAATTATGACAAAAGTATGGCACAACAGAAGCCATCTTGATTGGAATGAAGTGGTAAGTCTGAAAACATTTAATTTAAAAAGGAACAAAGTGAGGGGGTTCATTTTGCCATAGAAAGTATGATTAGCGCTTCAGAAAGAAAAATGAGGGCACATTTTGAGTGACTTCTCAAATCCTCTTCTATTTCATTAAAATAATTCTGACAGGCAGACTGAAACATGCACTTTGAATACCAGCAGCAGACTTCCCTGGTGAGCAGTAGCTTTACTACAGTGATATAATGAGCAACTAGAGTGCTAACATTCAGAATGTATGGCAAATGTGTGACACATCTGAATGCCTTCTTGATGGAACCAAAGTAAACAAGCATTGAAAATGCAATAGATCTCGCCCTCATTTAAGTTAAAGCCATTCTGTTTGTAATGAGGTGGCTTTTTAGCTTTGCTTTTAATAGTGTTTTTCAAACTTTCATGTAAATAACATGCATATGTATGCATATATGCATATATATGCATGCATTTATATTTGTATTTATATAGATATGCAGATTATATATGTTTATATATGTATGTAAATATATATATACACATACATATATATAAATGCATATATATGCATATATATATGTGTATATGTGTGCGTGTAGATAGACCGAGGCACAAGAAAGCAGAAAAACAAATGTGAAGAACACAAAAAAGGGGCAGGGTAGATACACCCTGACCCCCTAGGCCTGCCCAGGTGGTCCCACAAGGACCAAAAAGGCCCACATTTCTTTAAAAAAAAACCTGGTCTGTTTTTTTAAAAATTACCCCCCGGGGGGACCAAATCGCGGTGGCATAGTGATAAAGAAGTGTGGGGGTCCACAATCCCCCCAACACTGCCCCGGGGACCGCCACCCCCGGGGCAAAGCAACACAGCCCCTTGGCGCATACTGGAGGCTCCTGGTGGGCTACTTGGCCCCCAGGGACCCCCAGCATGCAAGGGGAATTAGTTCCTATTCTGCAAACACGCCAGGGGTTGCGCTGCAGAGAGGTGTAAAAAAGGGTGTGGCCTCATTACACCTCTCTGCAATGCAGCCCCCTGGCGCATACTGCAGGTTCCAGGTGGGCTAGTTGGCCCCCAGGGACCCGCAGTATGCAAGGGGAATTAGTTCCCCCTCTGCAAACACGCCCGGGGGCTGCGTTGCAGAGAGGTGTAAAAAAGGGTGTGGCCTCATTACACCTCTCTGTAATGCAGCTCCCTGGCTTATACTGGAGGCTCCTGGTGGGCTAGTTGCCACCCAGAAACCCCCAGTATGCAAGGGGAATTAGTTCAAACTCTGCAAACGCGCCAGAGGTTGCGCTGCAGAACGTTGTAAAAAGGGGGCGTGCCCTCTGAACACCTGTCTGCAAAAATGTAGTAAATCAGTATAAAAAAATAACAATTAATAGATTTAAAAATTGTTATTTAAAAAACCTTCGAAATTCAATGACAAAACCATAGGTTTCAGGCCTTATATAGTTAGGAATTAGCATTTAAAAAACCTTGCAAATTCACTGAAAAAACCATAGGTTTCAGGCCTTATATAGTTAGGAATTAGCATTTAAAAAACTTTGCAAATTGACTGAAAAAACCATAGGTTTCAGGCCTTATATAATTAGGAATTAGCATTTAAAAAACCTTGCAAATTCACTGAAAAAACCATAGGTTTCAGGCGTTATATAGTTAGGAATTAGCCTTTAAAAAACCTTTGAAATTCACTCAAAAAACTATAAGTTTTAGGAGTGTTATAGTTAGCTGGACATTTCGCTCATCAAAACCATTGAAATTGCTCCTATATAGTTAGTTGCAATAACTATATTTCGCGCACCCGCAATCCACTGCTGATGATGTCACATATTAGATCATTCATGACATGGTCAGTGACATCACTGATGACATCACTGATGACATCATCCAGTGAATGTGGTTTGCTTCGTTATTTAAATATACATTATATATATAGCAATTTGCATTGAAGAATGAGTGGATATATATAAATAAATATTTGGATGGAGGATTTAGTAGCAGTGTAATTGACTGTTTACTTGACCAATTTATAATGTCTCACTAAATATAGTGGATAGTGACTAAACTGTGTGAGGCCGTGAGGAAAGCACCATCGGCAGCTGAAGACAAACAATTCATCAGCTGTCTGAGGCCGGAGCACCAAACAGATTGGCAGCGATGTCGGCACAGTTTCCCCATCAAACTACAGCATTCCTGATTGCAACACAGCCTACTTAAGGCATATAAAGACAGGTACGAATATTTTAATGAACCCCTGAACTCACTGAGAGACAATGATATTCACGCATGGGAGGACTTCAAGTCCCAGCAATCCTAGTGTGCGCTGCACTTAGCTTACACCCACTATGGGGCTTGAAATAAAAGGAGCCTTTACAAACTCATGCGCATCAGGTGTCATTTTTGTGCAGCCCTGGAAGAAGGGGTCCTTATCCTGAAACGCGTCGGCAAACTTACAAAAGTGGAGCGAAACGGCAATGCTGAATAAAGAAGCCCGGAGGGCGGGGAACTGTCGTGTGGCTCCCTAATGCTTAGGGCATTTTGTTGAAGAATTACTGCGCACGGCGGCCCGGCCGTGAGGGAAGCACCATCGGCAGCTGAAGACAAACAATTCATCAGCTGTCTGAGGCCGGAGCACCAAACGGATTGGCAGCGATGTCGGCACAGTTTCCCCATCAAACTACAGCATTCCTGATTGCAACACAGCCTACTTAAGGCATATAAAGACAGGCACGAATATTTTAATGAACCCCTGAACTCACTGAGAGACAATGATATTCACGCATGGGAGGACTTCAAGTCCCAGCAATCCTAGTGTGCGCTGCACTTAGCTTACGCCCACTATGGGGCTTGAAATAAAAGGAGCCTTTACAAACTCATGCGCATCAGGTGTAATTTTTGTGCAGCCCTGGAAGAAGGGGTCCTTACCCTGAAACGCGTCGGCAAACTTACAAAAGTTGAGCGAAACGGCAATGCTGAATAAAGAAGCCCGGAGGGCGGGGAACTGTTGTGTGGCTCCCTAATGCTTAGGGCATTTTGTTGAAAAATGACTGCGCACGGCGGCCCGGCCGTGAGGGAAGCACCATCGGCAGCTGAAGACAAACAATTCATCAGCTGTCTGAGGCCAGAGCACCAAACGGATTGGCAGCGATGTCGGCACAGTATCCCCATCAAACTACAGCATTCCTGATTGCAACACAGCCTACTTAAGGCATATAAAGACAGGCACGAATATTTTAATGAATCCCTGAACTCACTGAGGGACAATGATATAAACGCATGGGAGGACTTCAAGTCCCAGCAATCCTAGTGTGCGCTGCACTTAGCTTACGCCCACTATGGGGCTTGAAATAAAAGGAGCCTTTACAAACTCATGCGCATCAGGTGTCATTTTTGTGCAGCCCTGGAAGAAGGGGTCCTTACCCTGAAACGCGTCGGCAAACTTACAAAAGTGGAGCGAAATGGCAATGCTGAATAAAGAAGCCCGGAGGGCGGGGAACTGTCGTGTGGCTCCCTAATGCTTAGGGCATTTTGTTGAAAAATTACTGCGCACGGCGGCCCGGCCGTGAGGGAAGCACCATTGGCAGCTGAAGACAAACAATTCATCAGCTGTCTGAGGCCGGAGCACCAAACGGATTGGCAGCGATGTCGGCACAGTTTCCCCATCAAACTACAGCATTCCTGATTGCAACACAGCCTACTTAAGGCATATAAAGACAGGCACGAATATTTTAATGAACCCCTGAACTCATTGAGAGACAATGATATTCACGCATGGGAGGACTTCAAGTCCCAGCAATCCTAGTGTGCGCTGCACTTAGCTTACGCCCACTATGGGGCTTGAAATAAAAGGAGCCTTTACAAACTCATGCGCATCAGGTGTCATTCTTGTGCAGCCCTGGAAGAAGGGGTCCTTACCCTGAAACGCGTCGGCAAACTTACAAAAATGGAGCGAATCGGCAATGCTGAATAAAGAAGCCCGGAGGGCGGGGAACTGTCGTGTGGCTCCCTAATGCTTAGGGCATTTTGTTGAAAAAAAAAAATATATATATATATATATATATATACGGATATAGATATACATATACATATAAATATAGATAGATAGATAGATAGATAGATAGATAGATAGATAGATAGATAGATAAATAGATAGATAGATAGATAGATAGATAGATAGATAGATAGATAGATAGATAGATAGATAGATAGATAGATAGATAGATAGATAGATAGATAGATAGATAGATAGATAGATAGATAGATAGATAGATAGATAGATAGATAGATAGATAGATAGATAGATAGATAGATAGTTTCCCTTACCTTTAATAAATTTACAGTGAATGGAGCGGTAAAGGCATATGTGGTAAAGGCATTGCATGGGAAATGATGTGTGGTAAAAGCTTGTGTTGTACTGTCATACAACCATTGTGAAAGGAACTCTTAAACTCTTACATCATTTTGATGGTGATCAGGGTTGGACTGGCAATCAGGCAGTGCCCAAAAGAATGGTCTGACCGGTCAGTGTGTGGACCTGTTATATGGTATGTGTTAGAAATTGTGCTTCTGGTTGGTAAAAGTATGCACCCTGTTCACGCAGAAGCCACAATTCTAGTCAGGGTAAGCTAGATACCCACTAAAAGATAATCTATGCTCACCCTCTGGTAACTTGTCTTAGAGCAGTCAAACTTATCTAAAGAGATAATGTGAGCAAAATACCTATACTAGTCGCAAGCAGCGGGATGCGGTAATCTTCTACATGCAGTGAAGGAGCTGCCTCACTTCCGAAGACGGGTACTCAATTCTGTCCAGGCGATCTCACCAAGCTGCGGTGGTACCAATACACTGTCCGATGCATCGATCTCTGGAGGCAAAGTGCTGGTTCTGATGTGAAGCGCTGATTTTACTCCCGCAACCGGTTCTGTTACACACAGACAGGATATTGGTCCAAATCCATGTTGCAAGTATCTGGGCCACTTCCATTGAGCCAAGCACAGGAGAAGGGGTAGGGACTTTGATATCCCTGAGTCTCAAGGAACAAGAGGCAAGCCAACAAGCCCTTGGAGATGACTTGATGCAGAGTCAGAGCGCAGCAGGCAGCAGGGAAACAAACAGAAAACAGGCCTTCCAGATCAGCAGTCCAGTTTAGTCCTTTAAGCAGCACTGCAGAACTTCTGGAAGAGCTTCAGTTACGAGTCCAGTAGTGTCTGATGTTAGGGGGCCAGAGATCCAGTACTTATACTCAAAAGTGCCTTTGATGTGGGGCGTGACTTAAAAGCAGCTCTCTGAAGTGCATAAATATCCCTTTTAACCCTGTCCTGTCTGCCAGGCTATCTATGGCGGTATCAGTACTGTGGGGACAGGACACTTCCTATTCAAGTGAAGTGTTAGCCCCTCCTTTCCATTCTGCCCAGGCAAGGCCATCAGATTGCAGAAGTAAATAGATGTCCTTCCTGTGTTGTAGCTGCCTGGAGGGAATGCACAAAGTGTAGCTGCCACCCACCCCAGATGTGCATTAAAGACAGGTTGCCAAACAACCAGAGCACTACGTGCAGAGAAATGTCCACTTTCTAAAAGAAGCATTTTTAAAACTGTGATATTAAATCCAACTTCAATATAGGAGTACACGTCCTACCTTTTTACTTATATAACACCCTGCCCTTTGGGCTACTTGGGGCCTATTTTAGGGGTGACATACGTAATAAAAAGGGAGTTTAAGGCTTGGCAAGCAGCTTTAAATGACAAGTCGAAGTGCCAGTAAACTGCACACACAGGCACTACAGTGGCAGGCCTGAGACATGGTTAGATTTGCTTACACTCAACTGGCATATTTAATTTCCCTTTTTATGCACATCAGACACCCCTATTGTAGGTCCAAGGTACCCCCCTGCGCAGGGTGCAGTGTATGTGATAGGAAGACATGTACTGAGGTATGTACCATGTCCTAACAGTGAAATACTGCCAAATTCGTTTTTCACTGTTGCAAGTCCACCTTGCCCATAGAACAGAATGGGGAATGCTGTGTCACATGTTTCCATCATATCTTCCCATAGGCATAAAATGGAGAGATGGAGTTTAGTGTGCCTGAACTCAGAATTTATTAACACATCTTTTTGTGAAGATGGTTTTTAAATTGTGTGGTTCAAAAACCACACTTTTAGAAGTGGCTGGTTTCTTGTCTTAAACCATCCTGTGTGCCTCTGCCTGGTTGTGTATTGACTGTCTGGGTTTGGATGTGACAGGGTCTGGGTAGTGTCCTGACGCCAGAGAGGAGTAGGTGAGACAGCAGCAGGCTGGCCTGCATTTGGTGTTGGGGGAGGAGTAGCCCCCTGGATGTGAAGATGGCTGTGTTGCTGCCACCAAAGGATGGATCCACCTCCTGCGGAGGTGCTGGGGCCCAGACCCTCACTATCAAAGGAAAATGGTGTGCACTGGCAGGAAGACACCCAGGTCTGGTTTGGACCGGGCTCAGAGCCCCCAGAACACAAAGACTACAAAGGCATTTAGGGGTATAAAAGTGAGAGCTGAAACACCTGAACTCAAGCCTGAAAAAGGATTGAAACTACTTTGTGATCAAGAGGAACCTCTGCCAAAGAAGAACAGCTGAAGAGACTGAAGAGAAGGATTGCCCTTGCTGTGTGTTCTGGGGCTGACCTGCAGTTTGCTGATTTGACTAAGGAGAGGACAAGGGACTTTCCTGTGTGCTGTGTCCCCCTGCTTGAAAGGACTTTGCTGTGTGCTGTGTCCTGAAGTAACTTGTCTCTAAGGGCCCAAGAGGAGCTGGCTCCCTGTTGTGGAAATTCAGAAACCTAAAGGTTTCCAAGTGTGTCTCAGCAATGCTGTGTGCATGTGCGTTTTATAGCATGAGACCATCGTGCGAATTGCCCCATGACCATGTGCCCCGGAGCAGTCATGTGCTCTGCTTTGAACGACAGCGTGACCAAAAGTGCTGTGATCGTTATCACCATCGGCCCGGACCGTCGTCCCAAGGGGGAGCCATGAGAAATCACCGTCGCCGACCCGAGCCTGCCTTTGCAAAGGAGATACCTGTGAACCTTCACCCTAGTGAGTCCGAGGTCCTTTGGCCAAGATCAACTGAGTCACGCCTGGAGCCGATCAGCTGCGAGGCCGTCGCCTGGTAGCATGACTCTCACTGCGAGGAGCAGCTACCGCCAACCCGAAGCTGCACAGTGTGAAGTCCAAGCCGTGAGGAGAGGAGAGAGAGACTGCACTCCTCCCAGGTAACGCACAGCAAGGCCGCCTGGGGCGAAGTGCATGCTACGAGAGACCTCTCTCGGCCTTTCCCGTCTTTGCAGCGCGAGCCTCTGCTCAAGACAGTATCGCGGAGTGCAGTACCGGGGTCGGATTGTGGAGCTGCACTTTGTTTCCTTCATAACAGTATGGGGGGCATATTTGGCCATGAGTGGTATAGAGACCTTCACGAGCACCGCAATCAGTGCCAAATTGTTTTTACGATCCGCATTAGTACTTGCACGACGAACTGCATTATTACTTGCTTGTACGATCCACATTAGTACTTGAATTACGGACTGCATTATTACTTGCTTTACAAACAGCATTAGTAATTGCATTAAGGACTGTCTTATTTCTACATTACGAACTGCATTACGAACGGCATAGCATTGCATTAGGACTGCATTAGATCATCGTAAACTACTCATTAGTACCTACCGCAAGAACCTACAAGTGATTATTGGCCTAATGTCCAGCCCAGTAAAATATTACGAATACGCATATGCTGGATATTTTTAACGTTTGGTCTCATCATATTTCTTCTTGATAAAGACACCGCTATTTTCCTAAATCAGTGTGGTGTCCATTTGTGGTGTTATCACTGTATTACTGAGAGTGTGGTTACAAATACTTTATACATTGCCTTGGAGATAAGCCTGGCTGCTCCTGCCAAGCTACAGGAGGGTGAGCAGGGGTTATCTAAGAGTGTGTCCCTCCTTTGCCTGACTAGAAGCAAGTGCCCCTATTTGGACTAAGGTACCTACCTCAGCCTGATACTCTTTTCCGAAGGCATCACCGGCAGCCATCCTTAGCCTGATCCTACCTGGAGCCTCCTTTTATCAGATAAGTCCTTTACTGTGCATGCCTATTCAGCTACATATTTGGAACACTAATGCATATCTAGCGCTTGTTCCAGTTTCTTCGTTGAATCTCTTCCATCGCAAGAGGCTTTCCAGAATATCATATTACTGATTTTAACATTTAGCAGGACCAGGTGGCTTTTCAAATATACCTACAAAAGGCTTGTTTGATAACCAGACATCCGACCTTTTCGTGATATTGTTGACTTTAAAATTAATAAGACATCGCTGCACATTCGGTGCACCGTATTTTTATCAGCCATTTATTAGAATCAAGAAAATCCACCAACTATGGAGTTGCAGGTTTTAATCACTAGGAACTAATCACATTGAAACAGGATCTATAATTGTGTGGCTTTCCTGAAGAAGGCGTTGTATACGCCGAAACGCGCGTGGAGTTAATAAAGATATTGCCACTTTTTAACCCTTTATTTATGCATATTGATTAAATGTAATGTGTTACATATTGTGTTTCATTTTTTAAATGTTTTGTATTATTATCATTTGTTTAGGTAATTTGAGAAGAAATTATTAAAATGCTAACAACTTTGAATATATTTTTTCTGTCTTCCTTGGTTTTCTTAATGTTATAGATACTGTGTATATTTGCTTTATTGACAATGCCTAGAAGTTTTTGTCACTACCTACCTCAGCCAACTATAGACCCCCAGTTCTAACAAGCATTTAATTTTTGCTTATTTTTTCTTCAAGGTTCTGAGAGCACCCCTAGTACTGTGTCCAGCCTAATCATTTCTCTTCATATGTTTGCAGTGCATGCATTTATGCTGAAAATTAAGTAACCAATTGGTCTGGTTTTGATATGCTGGTGTGATGGTTACATTTTGTTTCTTATTCCAAGTGTACACCGCACGCCTGAGCAGCTTCCTTTGAATGGTTTTTAGTTTAACATTTAATTATTGGGGTCTTTCCATACACATACATGGCCATGCATCTGTAACAAACCTTTACAAAATGATGTCGCTAACGAAAAAAAAAGCATCAGCAAATGGAAAAGCGAATGCCAGATCTTTTGATTTTGCCGATTATTTTCTTGAATATAATAATGTTCTTGTGTATATTTATGAGGAGATTTGTCTTCATAATCTATTATTATTGTCACTATTACAATTATTATTATTATTGCAGGACCACAAGTGAAACCATGTTCTCCTTAATAAAAATGAACCATTGGCACTAAAAAATGTGGCATTTAATTCCACCCGCTGGCCTTGCTTTTAGCGTTTTAGAACTCGACGTGTGATTATGGCATGAGGTAGCACTGTTGATTTCTCCATCTCAGTGGGCACTGTTTTTGCCAATGACCTGATCAGCTGTTAATAGGATTTGTTTACACAGCATGTGTTGCATGCAACCGTGGCACGCAAGTGCTACATTTAATAATTGTACACGGAAGAAACCTGTAACAGACCTATTCATGTTAGTACAACCTGTGATTACAACATTTGTAATTATTCCTTTACAATTCTCTCTCTCAGAACTTTCCAGCCACAAACCTGTACAAAAGAGCATAGTAAATCCAGTCGATAAGGCTTCATCCTCATGTTGTTGCAGCCAGGAAAATGTAATTTCTAAACCTACCATCTTCAATCAAAGTGCCCAGGGAAGGATGCATGTGTCTGAGTGGTTGCCACTGTAAAGAACAATTATTGCGTACTCCTCCCATTATCTTAATAAAACAACTTTGCAATGGTCTTTAACACAAAAACATGAATACTCTGTGAGTCTAAAGAAAACAATCATAATTATTTCCTTTAATCAACCTTAGACTTTCCCTCGTGTGTGGTCCAGTGTCACAGATTTCCGCACATTGGATGTGAAGAGAGCAGTGCAGGCAAAAAATTAGATGAACGACGTTCACATGGCAGCTGAGCATTGTCTGTTTTTAAAAGGATTTTTAATGTTTTGAAAACTGCATGTATACAAGAGTAAAGAAAGTAGAGTGCAAGGGGAAACAAGTTTCTCACGTAGTTCAAGAAAGCAGAGATATTGGAAGATGTGTCTGTGTTGTGTTAACTAATCCTTGGCAATATGACTATTTCATGATCTGGACATCTTTGAGGTCGCTATTCTGCTGCTTATGGTGACCCAATTGAGTACTGGGGCCAGACTGTTCACTGCTCAAGAGCATGGCGTGTTGTTCTACAGGCAAACGACACACATTTGGGCAACTAATGCTCTTCCCAATTTGCCTACCGCTCAAGTCCAATATACTGCAATAAAGTCAGGGCCAGGAGATCACAAGGATAATCAATCAATCAATCCATTTGGGATTGGGTGGCGCGTTGGGCGGTGGGAGGAATGCTGCTACTGCTCGGAGAGCCAGGTCTTGAGGACTCTTCTGAAGGTCAGCAGGTCTTGGGTCTGCTGTAGGGGGATGGGGTGGGTGTTCCAGGTCCTGGCAGCAAGGTGGGAGAACGATCTGCCACCGGAGGTCGCTATTCGGATACGGGGGACTGTGGGGAGGGCAAGGTCAGCGGAGTGAAGCTGACGGGTGGGGTTGTAGAAGCTGAGTCGTCTATTGAGGTATGCTGGTCCAGTGTTGTGGAGTGCCTTGTGTGCATGGGTGAGGAGCTTGAAGGTTATCCTCTTGTTGACAGGAAGCCAGTGCATGTCTCTCAGGTGGGGTGTGATGTGGCTGTGGTGAGGGATGTTGAAGATCAGGCATGTGGAGGCCTTCTGGATGCATTGAAGTCGTTTCAGGAGTTTGGCCGAGGCTCCTGTGTAGAGGGCATTACCGTAGTCCAGCCTGCTGCTGACGAGGGCCTGGGTGACCGTTCTTCTCGTTTCGGTGGGGATCCACTTGTAGATTTTACGGAGCATGCGGAGGGTGTTGTAGCAGGAGGAAGAGACGGCCTTGACCTGTTTAGTCATGGAGAGGGTAGAGTCGAGGATGAATCCTAGGTTGCATGCGTGGTCGGTGGGTGTTGGAGCTGATTCCAGTGTGGTCAGCCACCCAGAGTCATTCCAGGCTGAGGGGGTGGGTCCAATGATGAGGACTTCCGTCTTGTCCGAGTTTAGCTTCAGTCAGCTGTTCATCATCCACTCGGCAATGGCTTTCATCCCTTCGTGGCGGTTGGTTTTGGTGGTTTGGGGGTTCTTGATGAGGGAGAGTATCAGCTGGGTGTCGCCGGTGTAGGAGATGATGTTGAGGTCGTGCAGTCGTACGACATGGGCGAGCAGTGCCATGTAGATGCTGAACAGTGTAGGGCTGAGTGATGAGCCCTGGGGTATGCCGCCAATGATCTTGGTGGCTTCGGAGCGGAAAGGGGGGAGACGGACGCTCTGGGTTCTGCCGGAGAGGAAGTAGGTGGTCCTGTCCAGGGCCTTCTCTTGAATCCCAGCGCCGTGGAGGCATGCACTTAGGGTGCAGTGGCAGACCTTGTCGAAGCCGCAGATAGGTCCAGCAGGATGAGGGCCGCGGGTTCTCCGTTATCTAGCAGGGCTCTGATGTCATCAGTGGCGGCAATGAGAGCAGTTTCGGTGCTATGGTTGCTGTGGAACCCGGACTGGGATGGATCCAGAATGTTGTTCTCCTCGAGGTAGCGGGTCAGTTGTTTGTTGACGGTCTTCTCGGTGACCTTCGCTGGGAACGGGAGCAGGGAGATGGGCCGGAAATTTTTGAGGTCCTTGGGGTCCGCCAACAATGAAAACTGAAACAATATAATATTGGTGCAGTGACAGTCTCCTCCAATCTCTGTTGAGGAGTAGAGAGTGCTTCTAGGCATCATGTCTGTATTGCAGATCTCCTTGATGTGTCTGGGTGGCACGGTATCGGCATATACTTGTCAGAATATCATCCAACATAAATAGCATGTCCGAAATATCATTTACAAAAATATTTCCCGATTGTAGTAAATATTAGAAAATCTAAATTCAATGGGATAATATTTTTACAAATTATATTTTAGGACCTATATTTATGTCAGATGATATTTCTTATATGATAATCTGATATACAACCGTCTGTGAACTAACACAGACCCAAGGGAATAATTCAGGTTATGTCTAGGTTTGACTAGCAACAGGGTCATCACAAATCTGTGATGCAGAAGGTGTTCATTAGGCTGGAGAAATGATGCAGCTAAAAGTCTCAAGTCCTGGCAATTGCTAGCAGCCTATTGCCGACAAGGATCGGTGAATCCTTAAAGTTCAAAAAGCCTAACTAACTACATTGTGGCATAGTTGTAACACTCCCAGAATGCAGTACACATCGAAAGAGGAACAACAGGGAAAAATAAACAGTTTTCTCCTCGCTATGCCTCACCTGGGGAGACATATCTTTTTGACAATTTCCCAGGTTTACAAGGTTTGGTAAATCTGGGTTTATATAAAACACCAAGGAATTTGCATGGGAATCTCCAACACAACGCCCAGGGAATACCTCCCTTGTGCAGAGCACTGCAACACAGCTATTTGCACTGCATTTGCCTTACTTCATATTTCTGAAAATACTCAAAGACACCCAAAGTGGGTTTGTGTGGTTTCATAAATATGACTTAGGGCTTTGCGTCATGCGGCATGGTGAAAGCATGACGCAAGGTCATTTTAAATATGCCCCTTAGGATTTTTACTCATCTCATGGGAAGCTCTCTATGAAGTTCTATGTTCAAGCAGAACATAGAAGGTACAGTAAAAGAGAGGAGCATTCACATCAACTTACTGTTGAGGAAGTAACTTAACCACACTGGACTTTGTCTCTAGACCTCTTTATTAAGGATAGAGCCTCATCCTTCTGGTCCTAAGAGTAAGATGCTTTTTTCTGGAATTTCATGCTATAATACAATACTTTTTTAATGCACTTCAGTTGATCTTTTTCATGTTTTCTTTCCTGCATCAGAAATTCTAGCCTTAAGTCTCCTGATGCAGTGTGTAATGCACAGAACACAGCAGTCCAAAATGGAAGTTGTGTAAGGAGAGTTACAGTCCTTAGCAAGCTATAGAAGCAGATCCACACCAATATAGACAAATTCAAATTCAGCAACTTAAAAAAATATGTAAAACCAATTGTAAAACCAAAGAATCAATTAACCTATAAGTCAAATGAATGAATTAACCTAAAAATGACGATGACCAAACATGACCTCTAGGGAACCAGTGAATCAAGACAAAATACAACAACTAGATGACCTAAAGAAAAACATTGCAAACTTTTAATTTATTCTGAGTCAACTGAAACAGCAGAGCCTTAACCTGGCATTTCAGACCCAGTAACCCCTGAGAAAAATATGAACATCAGACCAGTCATCATCATCGAGCACACCCAATTAGGAATACAGTCCACCGTAACGCCAAAGGTAAGCTAAAAAGGATGATAAGAATAAAAGAGCAATCAGAATTAGAGGTGGGAGAGCAAAAACATTTACAAGGAGTGCTGAGCCAAGGCAAGGGTCTGGCTCAGATCTCAGAGCCTGTGCTGTAGCCTAGCCCTGCACATATTTGCTATGTAAATCATACAACAAACATCAAGTGAAATATGATAAAGTCTTTTCAAGATTCAATTTTTTTTAGTTCTTTAACATGTGGCAGCTTTGACATTATTAGCACTTCAGTGAGGAGTACTAATTTAAAGTGAAAGCTTTGTACTTCTGCTAGTCTGAACTATCATATTTGAAAGTGCTTTCATAAGCGATACTTAATAAAAAAGCATTTTGGTGAAATAAAATACTGGCCTAAGGTCCCACAATTTAAGCGGGGAAGCCACAATGGGATTTCTGGTTTCACTTTGTACAAACCAGCCAGTAAAGGAGTATTCCCTTATGTTAAAGGTTCTTTATTTACCTCTTAGTGCATTTTTTTCAGTTTTCGAAATGTAGCGCAAACAAGACCAGAAAGTGATAGAGCATTTTACATCAGCAACAGTTAAATCACTCAAGATCACCGTGGGGAGAGTAAGTGATTTTCTCAGAATCACAGGATGTTGGTTCGATGGCGAGATTTGAACCTGGGGGCATATTACCAACAACTAGCGATAATTATCGCTATGTTGGCTTAGCGGCAATAATATTATCGCCGTGTTGCGGCGATGTTTATCGCTTAGGAGCCTTGCTATTATCAAGGGTTATCTCCTAAGCGATAAAAATTGGCCGAAATGCATGAATATCGCTGTAAAGTCAGCGATATTCATGCATTACCGAGCTAATGCTCTTAGCCATGTTATCCACCTCTCATTGGATAACATGGCTAAGAACTGCTCAGGGCAGGTGTTAGCTTTTGGAGATATTCGCGCTTAGCGCGAATATCTCCAAAAGTTGGTAATAGGAGATAGCGATGTTAGCGACTGTTTCCAGTCGCTAACATCTTGGCACGCCCACTTTGCATGTCATTAGTGATAAATATCTCTGACATGCAAAGCAGGGCCCAAGATGGTCGCTATCTCCTACTAGCTGTCGCTAACTGGTGTTAGCGACAGCTAGGTAATAGGGAGATAATTTTATCTCCGCTTTCTTGGCTTTTAAAGCCAAAAAAGCAGAGATAAATCCCTTGATAATATGCCCCCTGGTTCTCAATTTCCACACTCAGCAGCTCTGGCCATAGAGCCACATCCTGGGTAGAGGAAGCAAGACAGGCAGAAGCCACATGAATGCTCGGCTCTTGATGGCCTCGAGCTTTCAACAGGACCTCAAGCCTAGCTCAAGTTTTCAGTGCCTAGCCCACATCTAATCAGAAAATAAATGGGTTTTGAGGTGCCCAACAACTTTTGAATCTTGGATTTCCACTCCACCATTTCTTCCAATACTTTGTCATCTCATTTAATGGCCCTAATAGTATTTTCTGCAACCAGTTCCCATTCTAATATAAGTCTGTTCTGTTGGGCCTTTGGGTTGAAGCCAGTGCGTGGCAATTCAGCATTTCACGACCACAGGTTCCAGTGGCTTAACCTGCCTCATCATGCCCCTTTTAGGTTTGTGAACTATCCCCCAAAGGCACTGTTTAACTGGCAGTTTAAGTATTTTTCCCATTTTCAGATGCAGACTGGATACAACCCCGGCCAGAATCTTGCTATTCTCACACATTTCAAGACCTCAATTTCAGTCAAATCAAGGGATTTCCATATTTCGGTAATCAAAGCTCCCATAATTAGCATATTGAAAAAGATGAACCTCCTTATCCTATGGCGTTTGATCTCACTGACCCAAAAACTCCTGGCTCACTAGTGAATTTCAGGAGCAAGCCAGGAGTATTCCAGCTTTACTCCAGGAATCAAGGAGTACTAGAAGTGTACATCACAGCAGGTGTCCTCTAGATCTTGTGAATAACCCTCAGCCACTTCACCCCACCAGTGGTCGAAGTGGGTGGGATTTGAGGGGCATGACATGGCCATACCTTTTTCATTTAAGAAAAACAGTTGCCCTACTTTGTGTGAAACGACAACCATCCCAGGACAGTCAGTTCTGACAATTGAAATGCTTCAGCTGAAATGTAAGGCAGGAATTCTCCTCTGCTGGGAATCCGAGGGAGGGGCAGACAGCTAAACAAGCATTATTGCCTGGGTGCCTGTTTGCATGAAATAAGTGTCAATATGCTAAGGTAAAAGCTGCTTAGAAGTTGGTATTGGCTTTAATTAACAGAATCACTTGAAGCTTCCTGATGACACATATTTTGTTCTTTTTGAGTGGTACTGCAAGGGAATTACCATCTGAGCAGTGAAGTGTGTGCTTTTAAAAGAAAGTTATAAACCAATTTGCACTACATACAGTCTGATTATTACTTGAATCTATATTTTGGAAGCACTTTTTATCTAAAACGTTTTCAGCATTTTGTGGCAGCCAATCTTTTACTGTGTGTAAAGCAAGTTTAAAATAATGACTTAGATATTCACATTGCTTGCGGAAGCATCTATCAGTGGGTTCCTTTACATCAATTCAGGGGAGTCTGAAGTGAACTGTATCAGTTCAGGGCTGTGTTGCTCCTGTGTGGTGAATTGTACTATAGGTGATAGGTGCAGGGCCTTCCCAAGCATGTGCTTTATGTACTTAAAACTGTCAAAGAAAAGATATTGTGGATGCCACTTAGGCTTAAAGTTTCATACTTCAAGCTGGACATTTTCCAGCGTGCTGTGCGGCCAAAGGCAACGAGAATATATGGAATCTCCACGTCGCTGCTAGGGAGTTTGGGAGGCACAGGCCTAAAGTTCTGCTTGGTTTTTTGAAAGCGTGGCAGAGGGTTTCCCACTCTGTTTTATGCTATACAATTATATATAAAATTAGATTGCTACTGCTCCCCTAGATAACAAAATGCTGACATATGGTCAACATCAAGGAACGGTCCCACTCTCCTTTGTGGCGCACCTTTAAAAGCCTTGCTGTAGTTGCATGCATACAAGGTTCAGCTTAAGGCAGAAACCTGGAGGAAACAGGTTAGTTCGGAGAATTAGTCATGTGCTGCTGTGGTAAAGGACTGTATTAAAACCAAAGGAAAAATGCCTTGTGGGAGAAGGATAATGACCTACTAATCCGGATTCAGTCCAGGCATATGTTTTCAGTGTTGCTTTAGTAACTACATCCCTTTTTTCTTTTTTTTAAAATCAGAGATATCATACAGATCTTATCAGATCTTAACATACCATTGTAGTTTCCCTTTAGGCCAGAAACTGTAATGTTCTTTGTAAATCTGTATACGTACACAGTATTCCCCCAAAAATCCAAATCATATTTCTTCTCTAAACATATCGACCCAATCCCTTGCCGCCCCTTTTCTTTCATCCATGTTATAAGAGGTTCACATATGCTCTCGCCTTTCCTCTAGGCCCTTACCCCTTTACATTTATACAAAGCAATTTCCTGGCGGCAAAGATATAGTAGCCTATAAAGCCATTGAGAATATGTAGGTGGCTCACTATCCTTCTAACCTGTGGCTATCAATAAGCATACTATCACCATAGTTAAAAACACACATATCCCGCTCCCTCAAGATTAAGTTTAATCGGGCATTGAAGCCTAACAACATTGCTGTTGGAGTAATTTTAATCTCTTTATTAAATAACTGAAACCAACATTTTTCAATACCCTCTTTTACAGGGTTCAGCTATTGACATGAAAAAAACATGTGTATGCTGTCCGCTGGGCCCGCCTGACATCTTGGGCAGTTATCATTTTGCCTCTTCCCCCACCCAAATAATTTGACCCGCGTGCAATAGAGATCGTATACAGTTTCATATTGCTGGGCTTTGAGGTTAGCTGCCATAAGTACCTTGTTCCCAATCTCTAATGCCATATCTATATCTATTTCCCCATCCTCAAGCTTACAAGCCCACTTAGATTCTGTTTTACCTATACCATCTGATACCTTTGCTATTAGTTCCTGATAAAAATCCTTGATTTTACTATCTGGGTTTTTCAAAATTTTCAGTTTAAGAACCGAATCCCTATTGATAAGGCCTGTAGGAAGCCCTCTAATTTGATTTTGGATTTGTTGATATTTAAAGCAGGAGTTTTTATGTATACCACATTTTTTAATTAATTCTAAAAAAGGTTTCCTTTCCGCATTTGAATATAGATCTGCTAATAGTATAAACCCCACCTGTTCCCATTTCCTAGCCATTCCATCGTACAATGTTAGTGCCAAAAAGTCAGAGTGCCAGATTGAGTGGATTTAATATATCTACTAATTTTGCATATTTTTACCACTTTTTTCCAAATCCTTACCACCATGTAGATGCATCTATAGCCGGGGTTTTTACATATTATGTCTATCTGTCATTGTAGCAATCCCATGGCATCATTACCCACAGACAGTTGGTATATAGTGGGTATTTGAGTTTGTTTCACCTCATCCCTTTGAAGATGATATAGTGTCCCAGATTGTTGCAGGGCCATACCCCAAAAGTACAGCTATATGTTAGGGGCTCCTCAACCGCCCCGGTCACTAGGTAACATCAGGTATTTATAGGCTTGATGTACCTTTTGATACCTCCAAATAAATTTAAAGAACATTGCCTCAATTCTATGTATTTTAGTAGCAGTAAGCTCCAGTGGTATTGCCCGAATAAGATACAAAATTTTAGAGAAAATCTTCATCTTGATTACTTTTATTCAACCAATAATTGTGAGATGTAAATTATTAATGCGTCTTAGGTCGTTATTTATTATTTGCAATACTGGATCAATAATAATCGCCCACGGTTCACTCATGTCTGCTGTTATTTTGACCCCTAAATACATTGCTGTCTTGACTACACGAGAATCTTGAAAAGAACACTTCGAAGAACAAATAATTTGCGTTGTAGTTTTGTTTAAAAGATATCCATATTTTTCCCCAAATTCAGCTGCCAAGCTTTCAAATTCTTTGATAGCAACTCGTGGTTCGGCTGTGATAATCGTAATATCGTCTGCGTATGCTAAAATCTTTGTCTCGTAATCACCAATCTTAACTGGTTTTATCAGCTGATTATGTAAAATGCAGTTAATAAAAGGATCTAAATAATTTGCAAATAAAATAGGGGAGCAGGGGCAACCTTGACGCACCCCCCTGGCTATCTATATCCTCCTAGAAGTATAACCCATAATTTAAATATGGGCATGAGGTTTAAAATACATTGCCTGGATAGCCTTTACAATTCATGGACAAAATCCTCTTTCTACCAAGCTCCTCCATAAATATCACCAGGCCACTCGATCAAAGGCCTTCTCTACGTCCAGCAGGACCACAGCCATTTCAACCTCATCCACCTCTGCTATATACAGAATTGAAATAACCCGCTTTGTATGGTCTGTGGTCCCCCTGCTGGAAACAAAGCCATGCTGCCATGCAATGGTCTTTTGTAATCGGGTGGCCATTATTTTTTAATACACTTTAGCATCCACATTCATAAGCGATATATGGGGCGATACGATGATGGTACTTCTGGAGATTTACCTTTTTTCAGAAAGACAAGCACATCTGTATCCTGCCACGAAACGGGTGGGATCCTTCTATATTGAATACTAACAATAGGTCTTGCATAATAGGAAGTATTTGAGGCAATAATAGTCTATAAATCTCTAAGGGGATTTTATCAGGGCCTGTAGCTTTCCACAATGCAAGGGAGTCCAGTGCCTCCTAAACTTCCTCTATAGTTATTTCACTTAGCAATTCTATGGCAGCCTCAGGATCTAATTGTGATAGAAGAGGGTATTCGTCTACTCTTTCATCATTTTCTTCGACTCCCAGCGACCTTTCTTCTGAGCGATAAAGCTTAGTATAAAATTCCTCAAATACCCAAGTTATTTCTTGTGGTCCAGATACTAGCTGATTATTTCTGTCCCTCATTTTGACTATGCTATTTCTGATGGATTTCTGCTGTGTTCTTAATGCTAAAAGTCGTCCCGTAGCCTCCCCTTATTCGTAAAGCTCCCCACGATATGCTTGAAACATCTGGGCAACTTTATTCTGAAAGTATGCATTTATTTCTGATTTAGCTATGGCTAGTTTAATCGTTTGTTCAACTATTAAGGCCCTCCGGACCCCCCTTGTTTATTATCTGAGTATGCTCTGCCTCTAATTTAGATAGTTTGTTAATTAGTTGATCAATTTGCATTTTACTCTGTTTCTTAATGCGAGCTGCATACCCTATTTTCTGACCTCTCAGGGCAGCTTTAAAGATGTCCCAGACTATCTCACGGGATGCACTATACCTATTGCAATCAAAACAGTCCTGTGCCCACTGTTTGATAAAGACACAGAATTCCTCATCTAAGAGCAGCTTCTTATCAAAAGACCATTGAGTCCTTTGTCTACCTTTCATGGCCTCTCTTAACCCTAATACCATGGGGGTGTGGTCAGAATATAGTTGAGGCAGTTTTATAATGTCTAAACCATCTATCAATACATGAGAGGCAAGAAAATAGTCCAACCATATGAACTTCCTATGCGGATAAGAAAAGTATGTAAATCCAGGATCTGCTTGCTGTTTTTCTGTCCATACATCACAAAGGCCATGAGTATCTTTGAATGCTCTAATTGCTCTCTATACCCTCGGTTACCTTCCAAGATATATTTGTTTCTGGACATTCATCACATCCTGGTGTATATTGAAGTCACCACATACTATCAGCCGCGGAGACCAGTTAGCTAATTCCATTTCCAATACACTCCAGATATCATCATCATCTAAGTTATAACCATAGATATTCACAACTGTTAGACCGTTGTGCAGTTCTACTATTGCCCAGCGTCCCACTTATCCGTGGCTGATTGTATTACCGGCCCATTCCGTTGTCTAAGATATATCGCTACCCCTCTAAATTCAAATTCAAGTTTTATTGTGTGATTACTTAAAATCATAACAAAAATGTTAAGACCAAATGACTCACCTATACTTGTATTAATTTAAAAAGGAACGAAAAGGAACTTTGATTAGTACAACAGTAGTGCAATAGTCTAGCAGTAAAATTGGATACAATTTAAAAATTGTCCAAATGTGCATTTGTCTTTTGCAGATCAAGCTCATTAAGTAACATGGCAGACACGGAGTGGTTTTAAGAAAGTTTAAAAGAGGGGGATAAGTCAATAAGACAGCTGGTTTTAAAATGCTGAACACGGGGTCCAGGTGGGCCTTGCTGAAGGGGGCCGTGGCTGCTTGAGTTTTTATTGCAGGGTGATATCTGGATCAACCGGCAAAAGAATTGCTGCTTTTTCTTTCCCCAACGTTTTTGCAGCTCTGACAACAAATTTGGTAAACTGGATGTTCAGCTTTATGTTTTCCTGGTTTATAGCTGCCATTATTGCCTGGTGACATGTACGAGCGCCTAATTTAATCCAATCCACTCTCAGTAGGGTCCTTCTGTCATGTAACATAGCTGGACATGCGCTGGCTATATGCTCCAGGCTTTCGGAGTGGTAGTCGCATTCCCAACATTCAACTTTGTGATTAAGGCACCGTCGTTGTGATAGATGTTTTAAAAAGGGCCATTCGCCTAACCTTAGGGCCATAAATTTGATCTTCCAGAAGATTGAATAAGTACTTGATAGGTACCCCTCTAATTATCGTATCCTGAAAAGAACATGCCGCCAGAGAATAGCTCCTGATCTCTAAGAAGCTCCTGTTTTGCCATGGCATATGAGTTTCCTGTAAGCATATTAAGTCTGGATTCAGTGTTCTGATTATTTCAAAAACCTTTTCCCGTTTTTTTCTATCATTTAAGCCGCCCACATTAGATGAATAGATCCGGATTTTTTCCATATTTGATAAATTTGGTTTCCTTATCTGACCATTGCCACTCTTGGACCCCAATTTGATGGTTTTCAATAAGAATAGATAACTCTGATTTCTGTTTTTTATTTTGCTTATCTTGCCCCTTAGCCCTGCCCCTTACTTGCCACCCCTCCTCCCTTGTCCCCCTACCCCTAACACTAACCCCACCTTCACCCCCCTCACCCAACCTTGTGCCCCCCCTGACCACAGCTAGCCACAGCCCCGCCCCCTCCCATTTCCATCAACATAGGCAAAAGGGCTTATGGCCCTTACGATGGAGAGAGACTTGCACCTTGGTGTCTCCCCTTCTTTGATGTAATAGATGTTAACCGTATGTTATGGCTGGTGCTTAATTACACGTTATATAGTCTCAAGCCAATGTCATCCAACAATGTAATCATCGGGAGAACCGGCAGTTTATCAAACCCATTTTCTTTCTTTGTTTCTTACATGGTTCCAATAGAGTCCAGACATTCTTTGGCCTGAATTTCAGATTTTTTAGGGTGGCAGGTGTAAGTAAAAACGCCTGAACTCCCTTCTTCTGAAATGGTGTTATGAGTTGTCGTAGCATCCACCTCTTCTCCACCGTATAGTGGCAAAAATCAGGCCTTACCAAAAACTGAGCACCCTTTACATGCCGCTTCTTATCTGGTCGAGTCAGATCATATAGGGCCTGCCACGCTAAAAAGATATTTAAAGAGATCAAAATGGTCCTTGGCTTAATCTCTGATTGAGATCCCTTGGATGACGGCAATCTAAATGGGAACCTATGGGCCCTTTGAATCTCACAAGACCAGTTGCACATTGTAAGTTCAGGGAAATCGTCAATAAAGTGAGCAATCACAAATTCACGCAGGTCTGACCCTTCAGAGCCCTCCGGAATACCTAGCCTTCTAAGATTATTATGGCATAGGCGATTCTCCAAATCCACAATTTTCATCTGGGTGTCATCTCTCTTAGAGGTCATAGCATTAAGGTTGGTTTTCTGTGCTGTTACCTCATCCTCTAAGGTTGATATTCTCCCCTCTGCCTCATTTATTCTGTCCGTAAATTCATTGCAAGTTTTTGCAATTTTTCTGACTGTATTCTGGAGTTTCCGGCAACCGGTATGGGTCTTGAGGTTTTTGGTTCGGGTTTCAAGTCTGTGATCCACAATGGATTGGTAGATCACAGCCAGCGATATTTCACCCATCTGATCTGCCATCTGTCCCCCCGCCGCACCACCATTATCTGGAACCAAATCTGCCAATTCTGTAGGAGGAGGTTGAGATTGCGGAGTCAGGGAGATCTCCCACATCAGTCTTTTAGCTGTCCCCGAATGAGGCGCCTTTGTTGTATTCAGTCCAGTTTGTAAAGTAGTGATATCCAGTTTTGTCTCTTCTGTATTTGAGGTGGTTGATTTGTTCCATAAACTTCTTGCAGACCCTTCCAAGGACCCAGAGCTTGGCCCCCAATCTTTCACGTTATGCCCATCTTGATCCGATAGATCCGAGTTCTCTGAAAGGGAATAGTATTTTTCTCCTGAGTCACACTCTTTAAGAGATTTTGGCGTACTCCTACTTTTTACATCATGACCCGAAATGGAGTCCTGTGCGGGACTATCTTGACATTACTGTGAGTCTCCAACTGCAGTGTCAAACCCTGCCCCCAGTAACACCTCTGAGGCAGCCTGCGCTGAAATCGATGCGAGTTCATTTTCCTGATTAGAATACGTTTTAGTTAGTTCAAAGTCAGTGCTGTCCATCCCAGCCGGAATCGCAACAAGCGTCATTTTCTCCTCACTGCCCTTTTTAGTTTTCGTGAACATTTGAGGAACTTATTTTCTCGCACCCAGCTTATTCTCCCCGGCCTGTGCATTTATATCACCAACAACACCTTCGAAAGCTGCTTTAGCATTGATACCCGATTTGGATAGAGCTTCCAATCTGCTCTCATCCGTATGTTCCGTCATACCACGGCTTTTGCCACTACGGGCTGATTTTGGGGGCATAGTACCTGCTTCCCGCCACCGACTGCAACCCAAAAGAAAGATATAATTTGTCTCCCGATATCTCCCAATGTCACATAGTTCTCCGCACTTTGTATAATTCCTAAATTTAACCAAATGCCAGCATATATCTAATTTCTCCTTTTGACAGCCCATATATTATTCCAGTCACAGCGTTTTATCCAAATGTTACCCCGCCTAAGCAGGGAAGCAGGCAATCCTTGCGCTTACCGGCAGCGTTTCCGTCCTTTCTCCCGGTGGAGAATTCATGCCGATTACACTGTGATCCTTCCAGCAGCCTCAGAGCCACCTCAGTATGCTGACTGGCAGCCAAGCACCTTCTCGTCCTCAATTTCAGTCGAGTACAAGCTGATAGTTTCAGGCAGCGAACAGCTGAGACGCCGCCCTGATGTGCTCCGGCTGGAGCAACGGCCCGCCGCATCCTCCTCTCCTCCGAACGCCGAACAGAGAAACAATGTTGCCGTAATCTTGAAGTTTGTCACGGTTAGGGATTTTCCTTATGAAAGCGTTTTCTTAAGCTTTCATGCAGTAATTACCGCCACGGTATCTTGCAACAGCCTTCTAGCAACGAAGAAGGGGAGCTCAGTGAGGAGCTCATCTCTCACACGGCTGACTAGAGGCCGCCATCTTTGCCTCTCCTACAATAGGCGTTGGTAACTACATCCTAGTGACTGGTGTTATTGGATAATGTAAAAATAGTAAATCATTACTAGGCTGTATTTATATATGAACAGTCAATCATCCGGTTTACAGCTATTCTAATTCTCAGTAGCTGAGGAGATGATTTAAATGTCACAGGTAGTTAAAAGCACCATGCTCAAACATTCAACTGTCTGCAGGTGACAACTGTGAATCTGGGAGAGCCAGATTTGGCTTTTCATCATTCCCATGTTGGTAGAGTGACATTTGGGTAATAGTATATATTATTTAAAGGGATTTAACTGCTACATGGAGAGCTATGAGTAAAAATACAAACTCTTGTTTATAGCCACAGTCTATGTTCCATTAGAAAAAGGCAAAAAGAATAGAGTATCCGAAGTAAACCAACACAGCATGTCTCTAAATGGCCTTTATGTGCTTCCTTGAACATGCATTGTAATAACCAAAAAACATTATCAATATTTAATAGTACATTAGCATGGCATTTTACATTATAGAAGCAATTGATATATAGTGCAGAGACCTCGGTGCACATGGGCTGGGATGTTGGGTTCATGCACCATGGAGTAAACTGGCAGATATTTTTAAGTCAGTATATTTCCTTATAGAGTTATATCCATATCAATAACTAGTAGCAAAATGAATATAGCACAATTGATGTGACCTACATGTCTAGTTTGTGCACTGACTGCTTAGAGCAAGTAATGTTAATTGTGCATGCAGAATGGTCAAGCATCCGCTGTGTTTTATACTTCGTGGCTACTGTGTGAAATGTGCGTCCTGATAATCATCAAAGTAGCCAGTGGCAACGCGAGGATAACAGTGATATTTTACAAACTGAATTAGATCACCTTTCTGAAAGAACCAGCTATCTGGTCGGCACTGCAGGCAAAGTGTTACTAAATATTCAAATGCAAGGATAAAAGGACTACTCTACGGCCAGCAGAAATATCTCTATCATAACACACACCTGCACATTTGGAAAATCTCAATCTCATTAAATGAGTGCTGCTAGCTCCGCCCCCACCTCCACCTCCGGCTCCACCCCGAGTTCACAGCTCAATTTGGTGAGCACCTGCTCCTATTTTCACATTTAAAGCGCTGAGGCATGTCATTGACCCAGACTCTACTTTTATTCAGCCCCGTCCCTATTACACACAGCATCACAATTCCCATATTCTTTTTTAATACACTTCGACCCCACCACCTTTAAAGTGCATGGCGATTTCTGGTTATGGACCCTGTTTTCACACAGGGTCAGGCAAGCCTGCTGCCTGCTCTTGAAATATAGCACATACGCTGGGATATCTCGAAATTCAATTGGTAAGAAAAGCAAAAAGACACCAGTTTATTTTCCACATGCCCCACTGAGTTCAATATGTGGGCTGCCTGAAAGACAGCACATCAAATGGCCGCGTGCGGCTCTCTGAGCCATTTCCATCACCAAGCCTCTCTGTGATACACAGGCGGCCATGGCGGGCCTGCCGCGCCAGAACAGATAATGCCACGCGCGCATTTCACTTCAGTCATTTGCTGCACTCCGTCCTACGACCGTCCTTGACGGGCTATTCATCCTTCAGCGAGAGAAGACTTTGACACTCACAGAAATATTGTTCTTAAAGACAATCTATGCCGATAGTTCTTTTGGGAAGGCTGGCCATTTTCTATAGCAGGCTCTCTTTTTATTTTCAAGGGCGGAAGTGACTTTCAGAGTTTTTAAAGGAAAGTCCTAATTTGTGCAATATGTTATTAACTTGTATATTGAACGCAGTGGTGATATTAGAAAATAATATACCACAAACTGCATATACACGCTGGACTAAGGCTGCAAAAAATGTCACCAATTAAATGCATGATGCCAGAGAGTACAAGTCTACAAAGCAAATGATCTGTTGTAGCACACTTCCAAGATGTCTTTTCACAGAGCCTGGTAAGTATATGCACTTCATTAACCCCTCCCCTGCTGGTGACGGAACCACTCCGTCATCAGCTGCAGTCGCGCTGTGCTGATGACGGAGCGGTTCCGTGACGGCCCGCTCGGAGCGCCTGCGCAGCGCGGATTCCGCACCTGCGCTGAGCGTTCCATTGATCGGGTGGGGCCGTGAAGGAACCGCTCCGTCATGAGCACAGCGCAACCGCGGCTGGTGACGGAGCGGTTCCGTCACCAGCATACGGCCGCCGCACGGCCGCCCCGCCCCCTTAGTACTGCGGCGGAATAGCCGCCGCGGTGAAGGGGTTAAATACACTTCATCAAATAATCCACTATCATTCTACCTACAAGGATTTTCACCTGCGCTCACTCCCATTGTTATTTCCAACTCCATAATGTTATCATTGTATTGAGGCCTGGGCGAAATTTAAATTACACAGAGTAATTCACATAATGATGGAAATTTCGTGTTATGTTACAGAAACTCCAGAAATGACGGCTCATTTAATAATTATAGTTAGTGAACTATAAGTGTGACCAGAATATGAGCGGCTGTTATTCACATACCTGCGTGACAGTGACAGATTTGTATTTGGCGTAAGTAAGCTTCATTTTGAGTAATTTTTGAGAAATTGCAAGGAATTATGCAAAAGAAAATTATGCAAGTACACCCTTACTTATATTTCCTATTGATTTTTCACAGGACTGGACGGGAAACCAAAACCAACCAGGGCAAAACAATTTAAAACATACCCTCATTGCAGGAGGCCTTGACTGGAATGGGGCCGGGAGATATTGGTCATCAGAGCTCATTCTGTTTTGAAAGTGACCCCTAGTCTGCAAGCCTATGAGGAGATGCAAGAATGCAGAATGGACAGTCCGGTCTGTAGTGTCCTGCTGGACACGTTCTAGTTGTTCTACTTTGTAACCCTACACTATACACCCACCCACCACTCGTGTTACGAGTCAGGTGACCCAGTCAATAAAGGCGGCGGAGCGCACATGTTCTTGGCCCATTTGCTAGCCCACTATCCTGCTGTCCGTGTCTCATTAGCAGTACCTCATGTGGGCCTAGGGCCCAACATTACATTGGCGACGAGGTGGCTGTACCCCGGCGTGCTACAGCCCAAGAAGATGGGGGGGAGAATACTGCCCGCCTAGGGGCACCCCCCTACAACGATCGGCGCCGGCCACCGAGAGGCATGCAGGGCACGTGCCGAGCCCCGGGCCTGCCGGGAGAGAAGAAGGTGACCGAGAGCCCAGGGCGCACCGTATAAGCCCAGCGTGATCCGGCCCCTGCATGGGGTGAAAACTGAAGGCCAAGCGGAGCCCACCCGCATCGGCCGCCACTAAGCCTGAACTTCCCCCCCACGTGGGGTGAGCGGCCGCAACAAAGAGACATCACCCTGAAAGCGAGCCGTGCAGAGCCCACCCGCATCCAAGTGCCCCCATCATGGAGTGACCAATGCGGAGCCCACCCGCGTGGTTGAACAGGCCCGTAGGCCAGAGGTAAGCCCAGGCACTGGGAAATGCCTGGGGGGCCGGGCAAGCCAGAAGCGACCCCCCCTTACAATTGCACCTAATAGCGGAGCTCACTCGTGTTATCATGAGGCCCCCTCACCCCCACCGACACATAAACTGCCGGCGCCGTCTAGAAAATGAACGAGACTCACTGTAAGGAAGCGAAGCCCTCCTGCGGTGACCGCCTGCACAGGCTCCAGCACCGCGGTGTTAAAGGAGCAGCCGTTCCTCATATATGTGCGGCCAAAGGCAGCGGGCGGCCCGGAGAACACCGCCGGCACCCCTCCCCCGCCGCGCAGCGTGAGGAAAGTGAGGACACTGTGACGGGGTGCAAGGGTCAAGAGCGGCGTCTGGCCCATGGCCGAACGGAGCGATACCGTCCCTAACGCCTGCGCTGCCTCAGCACAGTGGGCGGCTGATCAAAGCTGCAGGGAGGAGAAAGCAGCCAGCGCATACTGGAGCGAGGAGCCTGCTGCAAGGAGCAGATTGCCAGGAATGACAGTGAGCGCCCAGCACCGCCCAGAAGCGGGAGAAGTAGGAGAGAAACTCACTGGGAATTGCAGTGACCGGGAAGCTTCAAGGACAGCTGGTGCATGGAGCGAGGCCGCAGACAGCAAGGGAAAGAACAGCAGCGCTTCCTGGTGGCCATTTTGTGACATCGCACTGAGCAGCCTCAGGGAGCAGTGCAATGGCTGCAAGAATGTGAGCAGACCACAGGACAGACTGTCTCTCAATACATGACTGAAGGTGAAGTGCACCAGTGCAAATCACGACGAACAACGGGCCCAACACTGGACAGTGAGGACTATCATATACAGAAAAGAGTACGCAAGAACACTGCCACGCCCGGGTGGTGCCAAGTCTCCACACAGCCTGTAATGATACGGGGACAGTGCAGTAACGCACAAAGAACGCACCAGGAGCACAGCAACCCAAGGCATCAGAGCCTATGCCACCAAAGAGGACACGCAGTGAATTCCAGAGGAAGTGCAGCACGCACATTGAAGAGCGTAACGACGCCAGCGAAAGTGACAGGAGCGGTGACCTAACCCTCCGAAGACAGATGAAGAGCGCTGACAAAAGCGCGCCAACGTAGAAGCACTGCAACAGAAGCAAATGGCAATCCCAAGGATCACGGACAGCATGAAGACTCACGAAGATGAAGCTGACCACCCAGCCTGGTCGCAAGGAGAAGAAAGACGGCCACCCAGCCTAGTCACAAGGAGAAGAAACCCGGCCACCCAGCCTGGTCGCAAAGAGAAGAAAGCCAGCCACCCAGCCTGGTCGCAAGGAGAAGAAAGCCGACCACCCAGTCTGGTCGCAAGAAGGTAAAGCCAACCACCCAGTCGGGTAGCAAGGAGAAGAAAGCCGACCACCCAGTCTGGTCGCAAGGAAGGTAAACAGACCACCCAGTCTGGTTGCAAGGAGGACGAAGTCGCAAAGAAGAAGGTAAAGCCAACCCTTGTCTGGTCGCCAACGAAGATGAAGTTGCAAGGAAAAGGGTGACCACCCAGCCTGGTCACAAGGAAGACGAAGCCAGAGAATCGCCTAGAAAGAAAAGTGGAACGACCAGTCAGATGGTAGCCAGCGCAGAGAGACCTGGCAGGAGGTCTGCTCCGAAGACAGAAGACATCCGTGAACCAAATGGCCAAGAGAGTGTCCGGAAGAGGACCCAAAGAGACGGACGCAACAACTACAAGAACCAGAAGTAACTGGAAGCAAGAAAGATCGCAACGACCGGTCCAGTCACAGAAGAGAAGAAGACAGTGTTCGAACGCCAGGACAAGACCAGAGTGAAACAGGCGGAGTGCACACTGCCTGGAGAAGCCTGGTCAGGAAGACAAGGACAGCGAGATGACCAGACCGTTTCGCGAAAAGGAAAACGGAGAAGAAGGGCACGACTCCATGAAGGAAGGAGAAGAAGAAAGGAGTCATGTGGCACGACGCCATCAAGAACAAAAACATCCAGAAAGGTGAGGAGAGGTGTGACAAGTCTACACAGCCACCAGAAGAAGCGGTGACACGCACCACAACACCGCGTACAGTGACCCACATGTCCAGGTGAACATTGCTGGCAGTAGGAACAGAACAGGCATCTCTTACAAGTTCCTCAACGACCGGTCGACTACAGGAGAGTACAGACTGGACCATTGGTGACACCTACCTTTAGGATTGAGCGGAAGATTGGATACGGAGAGTGTTCAGACATCCGGCAGAAGGAGAACTGACCACTCCACACCAGCCCGTGGATATCCAAGGGGGAAAGGTCTCAGGGACACCGGTGGCAGAGGGTCCAGACAAGAGAGATGGATTCACCGCCGTCTATCCTGCACGTCCTGGGAAGAAGAGGAACTTGTGCGCAAAGGCAAGAGTCAACAGCCACCCTCCAGGTGTAGCCATGGACTGCGAGGTAGTAATCTCATTGCCTCCTCCATTCACACCCAGACTGTGGAGTTGGAGCAACGCTGCAGAGAACACCCAGCCCAGCGGAAACCTGAAGAAGAGGGCCTCCGGGACATCTCGTGGCAGGAGAACACCCGTGAGAGGGGCATCTCAGTGAGAGGGATGTCCTTCATCCACTCCCTCCTTTGCAATGTGAAGCCAAGCTGCCTACAGTGAAGAAACCAGACGGACTAGTAGAAGATAACATCCCTCAAGGCTACCATCTGGTCATCCTGTTCGGCGTCACCCCAAAAGCAAGATCTCAATGGACTGCAGAACACACTACCATGGCGCAAGTCCAGAAGAGCACGCCCACCGAGAACCAGGACGCCGAGCCCAAGAGAACGAACGTTTCAGCTGCAAGTTTCCACCGTTGTCATCTAGCAGGCAGCTGAAGAATCTCCTTCTAAGTTTACTATACTGCATATTTATGTTTTTCCCCCCACAGGTTCGGACTTTGCTTTTCCTCAATTCTTATTAAAGTTTGGGAGGAATGTAGTGTCCTGCTGTACACGTTCTAGTTGTTCTACATTATAACCCTACACTATACACCCACCCACCACTGGTGTCACGAGTCAGGTGACCCAGTCAATAAAGGGGGCGCCGCGCACTTGCTCTTGGCCCACTTACTAGCCCACTATCCTGGTGTCCGTGTCTCATTAACAGTACCTCATGTGGGCCTAGGGCCTAACTTTACACGGTCCTGGTTTATATCAATGAGAAATAACCTGTGAAAATTACCACGGTAATAATGTTTCTCATATGTTGTTCCATCACTGCTCTTTATTAAAAATCTAATTTGATTTTCCTTTCTACTCTTCAAATTTCGCTATTTCTTCATCCGTCTGTGTCGAGATTCGTCTTCTTACTCAACAATCTTCGCAATTATTTATCTGTTTATTTATTTACTTATTTATGTATTTATTCACTTATCTATTTATATATGTATATATTTATTCTTATATTTAGTTAATAACTCTTTACTATCCTATATCAATCTCAGACACACTATTGTACATATTCATGCATAAATTAATGTAACGGTTCTAAATACATATACTAGTTTCATGATCTATTCTGTCTAATTCATTTTATGATTATTGTTAATTAGATTTAAAATCTCCAAGCACAATTTTCTTTTTTCCATATGTAGCTCCCTGTCATTTATTCTATTTCTACTTTCCCCTTTTCTTTCCATTCTTATACATCATTTTCTCCCTATTTCCTCTTCTATATTACGTTGTATGTGTATCCTGCTTGTCCCACACTGATTTATGATTTATAATAATGTTTTGTACTTTTGTGAAATTGTATAACTTAAATCTCCAATAAAAAATGATGACACAAAAAACGAATTATGAAATACATCTATATAATGCAGATTTTCATACTATACTTTTGTAAACAGCAACACATAATAAATATCATTAGAAAAGACAAAATATATATTTTTAAAGCAACGTTACTGTTACTACCAATAAGGGTTATGATGATTTAACCAATATTATAATAATATGCAATAATAAAATGGAGACGAGTACAATGGATCTAAATTTAAACAGTCAATGGTGCAACATCTTCAACTCTGGAGTTTCCTACTTAAGTGTCGTAGAAATCGGGAACAAAGCTTGCGTTTACTTTGTCTGTGATTTGTAAGAAATCAACGATAATATGGATTGCTGCTGTGTTGTTTAAGGCCTCCAGTGTAGGTGCAAGAATGATTCTTAGACCTTCAATACGTTATGACAGTTTATGGTGTGGTGACGTTGGGACGACGCTGAGCGCCACTGGTTTATGAGGAACATCCTCAGAAAGAGGAGGCTAGTGATGAGGTGGTAGCTGGAAAAGTAATCTGTATCAAGGGTTTTTTGTCCAGAGAAAATATTACAAATACTTTTAGGGAAAAAGGGAACATTATAATGTAGTTGGAGATTTTGTGGTTAACATATGCATTGCGGCCAGATGGCGTGACAAACAAAGAGAAGGGATGGCAGCATTCTATCATTGTGGCGTTGAGGTATGGACAATGTAGGCTAGATCAAGCAAAGTGAGAGTTTGGACTGAATACCTGTAAAGTTTGCTGGGTGGAGAATGTTATGATGAAAGCTGAAAAGATTAATGTTGTTGCAAAAGGCATCTATTTTATTTATGATGAAGAGTTTGACATTCATTGATATCGCAACAATGAGGGATGAACAGATACGGAAAATAGATAATATGGTTCCTGACTTGAAGACGAATTTCACTGTTTAAGAGAAAATTATGTTTATTCTGATCTGGATTTATGAATGAGATATTTAGAGGTGGTGCATGCAGTTCTTAGGGATTTTTGGTCTTTGGACCATGTTGTGCCAGGTTGGCTTAAGCTGCCTTAGTGTATCAAGCAATCTGGAAGCACACAATTCAAAACATTTACAATTATCACATAAGGTCAGTAAAACTTAATGAACGAGTTCATTTTGCATATGCACATCATGTCAATTGATTGTTACAATGCTTCATTTGATCACCTTGGGCACAACGTGTAAAGTTTGTAGAAGATCCATTTGTGAGTTTGGAAATCCAATACGCTCATTGATTTAATAGTTTTAATTTTGCTTACACTTAATTACATTAAATTAAAATGAATTATTAAATGTAGTGGCTTCTGTTGTTAAATGCTCTTTGTAGATATGTGGAGTATTGTGTAGGATCCAGGGACGCAAACACAGTATACTGTTTTATTATAGACATAATTCCAATCACCACACTCTGAGCACTTTCCATCTACTCTCTATTTTCAGTTATATTGTGTTGGGATGATAGGTTTTGTCCTTCCTGGGGGTAGGATATCAGGGGGCAAAGTCCTCTGCACTATAAACAATAAGCAAATATCTCCGGGCCACTTATGCTGCATTGCATTTACCAGTTGCTAGAAAGCTATTAGATACTCTAAAACTACATACTTAATAATCTTGCTTCGTGCTCACTCAAACGAGTCAACTATTGTAAAAAATTGGGTTGCTGGTTGAGTGGGGTGTGAGCCCCAGTCAAGCAACAACTACAATCCTTGTCAGGGTAAAGCAGAAGCAAACATCAAATTAGCCTGTGATCGACCCCCTGAGCTCTGGCTTAACTTAGAGGCAATGTGTAAAGTAATTGTGCAATAGATTCACAAAATTCCCCTTGGGGCCACAACATAAATCACATACCACACTTCAAACTTTACCAAAACATACACACTTCATTCTAAAGAAAGTTTCACACCATCTACGAGTACCTCCAGAATTGTGAAAGATGTGTATGGCTTTAATTCTTTAGAAAAAACCAATTCTTGTATAATGCTTCCTGACATTTGTATTTTATATCGAAACACATTATTTTGTTTAAAAACACATATATATATATATAATGACAAAATAATAATGTTCACCATTTAAAAATTAAAAATAAATGACAGTGAAACAATGTCAATAAAACAATGATATAAGGGAGAATAATTAAGATATGTGTTTTTTTTCTCTCAGCGCCGGGACACTCCTGGGAGTAGCTGTGCGCTTTATAAATACCAAATAACATAACGACATACATAAATTGGTCTATTAAAAACTCAGCACATCTGCTATTTGTATTAAGAGGGATCCATGGTCATATCTTTATCCAGTGTAGAGACTCCTTGTGTACTGCAGATTCTGCTCTAATGTTCTGTCGACACGTTTTAGTGAACACTCTTGTTAATAGCAACCTTCTTCACGCTTGCACAAAAATTTCTCCCATGTAAATTCATATAACATCCAATGGAGAAGTCTCCAGGGCTATCGAGCTCCTAAAATCCACCTCTATGGAGGTCAATATTTGGAAAATGTCTCATTCCTTTCCTTATCAGGCATCAAGGAAGTACCTTTCATATGCCACTGATTGGTAAATCACTGCATTCTATAGCGTTAACAAATAATAATAAAATTAATGAAGTATTTGTGCAACATTTCAAACTGTAACACAGTGAAAACGCACCACAAAAGGAGCCCACAACAGTGTTCGAAAAACAGAGTACATTTTAATAAATAAAACAACAAAAAACTATTTGTAGAATTGGACATATTACATTTTAAAGTTTTTAGAGAAAATAGCACCAAAAGGCACAAATCGGCAACTGTGGATATCTAGTTGTGCTGTACCAGGACAAAGTAACAAAGTCAGGCCAACAGCGATGAAGTTACAGCTCCAGGGACCCAGTCAGGCCAACTAAACAAAGTACTTTCAATCCTGGGTTGCAGAGTGGTGAGTGGATCTATGTCAAAGATGCGTTGCCTAGCTGAATCGATGCATCGGTTCCGAGATGCACTGAGGCTAGGGTGGAAGGTCATGTTGAATCGATGTTAAAGACCCCATTAACTAGATTTGTGATGCAAAGTCCAATGTCGGTGATGAGGTGTGCAGTCGGGGTGATGCGTTGGAGCCAAAGAGCAGCAAAGCTGCCATGCGGAATTCGTCATCGTCGTTGAGGCTGCTGTCGATAAGAGATGCCAGGGCATGCACCAAGGATGAGACTTTGCGACTGGTCCATTCCACGCAGCAGCAGAGACAGGCAGTTCTTCTTGGGTTTAATCTGCACAGCATAGGAGATGTATCGGTTCTGCTGGATCCACAGAAACTTGCAAAGCACCTTAAGCCCACTTCCAAGGGTCGCGGACTGCGGTGACACCACTTGGTGGGGTAGCCTCACAGGTAACAGAGTCTAGGTGTAGATGCAAGGTTGTTGGGAGCCTGTTATGTCTCTGATGTTTCATATCAGAAGGCCAGCCAACTAGCCCTTGGAGTCACTCTGGGTTCAAGAGATGCACGTCCAGTCCTTCTCATCCAGACAGGAGGGCAGCAGGTCAGCACAGCAAAGCAGGAGTCCAGGAGGGTGCAGTCAAGCAGAGTGGCTGCCCTTAAACAGCACAGCAGTCCGTCTGCCTGGCAGAGTATCCACAGATCCAGAAGTGTAATGAACAGTTGGTGTCTGAGGCTCTGGCCTCTTGCACAGGTAAGAGCAGTGCTGCGCTGGGGCAGGGCGGGGTTGGGGTGGTGGCAATGCAGCGAGCGCAACAAAAGTAGTTTTATTTATTTAATAGTAATTATTCCGTGGTCTGTTGACTTCCACCTCCCCCCACCCCACCCCACCGCTCTTTCTTGTGTGAGCAGCTACTGGTCTGAGGTCCAGTATTTATACCCAGTTTTGCCTCAGAGGCCCTTCTTCTACACCCCTGTGCCCTGGTTATGGAAGGTGGGTGAAACCTCTTGACAGTGTCTTTGAAGTGCCCTCCCTTTCCTAGCTCCAGACTAACTACAGGGGTATTGCAGCCCTTTTTTGTGGAGACAGGATACAACCTATTCAAGTGTAAGTGAGGCTGGGCCCAGCTACTCCCTCCCATACTGCCAGTGATGGTACATCCAGTCATACATAATCTCGCATTCTTTGTGGCTGTCTAGGAGGAATATGCAAAGCTCAACTGTCAACTACTCCCAGTCATGGGCCCAGAGACCAAATTGCTAAGGCAAGGAAATGCCAAGTGTCTAAAAGTGGCATTTTCAGAATTGTTATTTAAATTCCGACTTCACCATAAATTAGGATTTTAAATTAGGATTCCAGAAACTCATTACATAAACAGGTTAACCCTTTCCGTTTGGAAATGACACTAATACAATATAATAAGGCAACTCAAGTGTTATCCTATGGGAGAGATAGGCCTTTCAGTAGTATAACACAAATGTAAGAGTTTTTCCCTACGGGTGCTTATAAAGCCTAAAAGTACATGTACTGCTTTTTAAATACATTGCACCCTGCCCTATTGGCTATTTAGGGCCTACCCTAGTGGTGATATATGTATTAAAAAGGAAGGTTTAAGCCTGGCCAAAGGTTTATCTTGCTAGGTGGAAATCGAAGTTTAAACTGTACATACAGGCTACAAGGGCAGGCCTGAGACATGTATAAATGGCTACTTGTTTGGATGACACAATCAGTGATGCAGGTTCACCACTAGCATTTAACGTACAGGCCCTGGGTACATGTAGTACCACTTTTTTAGTGACTTACGAATAACTTAAATATGCCAATTGAGTGAAAGGCAATTTCACCATGTTTGAAGGAGTGTTTACATGCACTTTACCACCGTTCAGCAGTGGTAAAGTGCACAGACTCCCAAGGCCAACAAAATTGAGACCAGCAAAAATGGAGTGATACAACAAAAATGTGGGGGAAGAGGACCCTAAGGCTGACAGATCTTACACGTGTCTCCCCAGCTGAAAGTGGGGAGAACTACCCAACCTCCTGGAAGTTCGCATCACTAAGGCAGAAGAACATGGATAGACCATCAGCAACGGCATGGTCTGACCCAGCATTGTGTTCTCTATAAAATCCATTCCCCGTAGAGAGATGGACCACCTCAACAGCTTGATATTTTGTGGCCTGTTTGAAACCAGAAATGAGTCCCAAACAGGTATGGTCTCAGCTTCTTCAGTGCCCAGAACACGTATAAGGACTTCCTCCCAGTAGCACTCCACTTATGGGCTGTTTAGGCCTATCCTAGGTGCGACTTATGTGTATTAAAAAGGAAGGCTTGGGCCTGGCAACAGGATTATTTTGGCAGGTCAACATGGCAGTTTAAAACTGCACACATAGGCTCTTCAATGGCAGACCTGAGCCATGTTTAAAGAGCTATTTAATAAGTTGACACAACCAGTGCTGCAAGCCTACTAGTGATACAAAAGGGGATGATGGACGGAGCGTTTGAGCAAATCAAACACTCACCCCCAGTCAACTGATCTGGGTTTAATCCATCACCATTCTTTAGCCCACTCAGCCACCCCAGTTCAAACATGGCTATATGCAAATCAGTCTGACCCTGTGCCTCATGGGAACAGTCCAGCCCGAACTACCAAACCATGTCTTCCCTGGGCCGGAAACAAGCATCCTGGGACCGGTTTCGGATTCATAATCCTCATCAGCCAGGCTATCTTGAATCCAGTGGCCAAGTGAGCAAGGGACTCACGTCTGAGCATACCCTGCCACACTTAGGGCGAACAAAGCGATACAAAAGGGGATGATGGACGGAGCGTTTGAGCAAATCAAACACTCATCCCCAGTTAACCGATCTGGGTTTAATCCATCACCATTCTTTAGCCCACTCAGCCACCCCAGTTCAAACATGGCTATATGCAAATCAGTCTGACCCTGTGCCTCATGGGAACAGTCCAGCCCGAACTGCCAAGCCATGTCTTCCCTGGACCGGACACAAGCATCCTGGGACCGGTTTCGAATTCATAATCCTCATCAGCCAGGCTATCTTGAATCCAGTGGCCAAGTGAGCAAGGGACTCACGTCTGAGCAAACCCTGCCACACTTAGGGCGAACAAAGCGATACAAAAGGGGATGATGGACGGAGCGTTTGAGCAAATCAAACACTCACCCCCAGTCAACTGATCTGGGTTTAATCCATCACCATTCTTTAGCCCACTCAGCCACCCCAGTTCAAACATGGCTATATGCAAATCAGTCTGACCCTGTGCCTCATGGGAACAGTCCAGCCCGAACTGCCAAGCCATGTCTTCCCTGGACCGGAAACAAGCATCCTGGGACCGGTTTCGGATTCATAATCCTCATCAGCCAGGCTATCTTGAATCCAGTGGCCAAGTGAGCAAGGGACTCACGTCTGAGCATACCCTGCCACACTTAGGGCGAACAAAGCGATACAAAAGGGGATGATGGACGGAGCGTTTGAGCAAATCAAACACTCACCCCCAGTCATCTGATCTGGGTTTAATCCATCACCATTCTTTAGCCCACTCAGCCACCCCAGTTCAAACATGGCTATATCCAAATCAGTCTGAACCTGTGCCTCATGGAGTCAAGCAAGCCCGGCTGAAGACAGCTGTAATGCCAGAAACTGGTCCTGGGAAGCTTGATTCCGGTCCAGGGAAGACATGGCTTGGCAGTTCAGGCTGGACTGTTCCCATGAGGCACAGGGTCAGACTGATTTGCATATGGCCATGTCTGAACTGGGGTGGCGGAGTGAGCTAAAGAACGGTGATGGATTAAACCCAGATCAGTTGACTGGGGGTGAGTGTTTGTATTGTCAACGCTCCGTCCATCATCACCTTTGGTTTTTCTTTGTTCGCCCTAAGTTGGCAGTGTATGCTCAGACGTGAGTCCCTTGCTCACTTTGCCACTGGAGTCAAGCAAGCCTGGCTGAAGACGGCTGTAATGCCAGAAACTGGTCCTGGGAAGCTTGATTCCGGTCCAGGGAAGACATGGCTTGGCAGTTCGGGCTGGACTGTTCCCATGAGGCACAGGGTCAGACTGATTTGCATATGGCCATGTCTGAACTGGGGTGGCGGAGTGAGCTAAAGAACGGTGATGAATTAAACCCAGATCAGTTGACTGGGGGTGAGTGTTTGTATTGTCAACGCTCCCTCCATCATCACCTTTGTTTTTTCTTTGTTCGCCCTAAGTTGGCAGGGTATGCTCAGACGTGAGTCCCTTGCTCACTTTGCCACTGGAGTCAAGCAAGCCCGGCTGAAGACGGCTGTAATGCCAGAAACTGGTCCTGGGAAGCTTGATTCCGGTCCAGGGAAGACATGGCTTGGCAGTTTGGGCTGGACTGCTCCCATGAGGCACAGAGTCAGACTGATTTGCATATGGCCATGTCTGAACTGGGGTAGCGGAGTGAGCTAAAGAACGGTGATGGATTAAACCCACATCAGTTGACTGGGGGTGAGTGTTTGTATTGTCAACGCTCTGTCCATCATCACCTTTGGTTTTTCTTTGTTTGCCCTAAGTTGGCAGGGTATGCTCAGACGTGAGTCCCTTGCTCACTTTGCCACTGGAGTCAAGCAAGCCCGGCTGAAGACGGCTGTAATGCCAGAAACTGGTCCTGGGAAGCTTGATTCCGGTCCAGGGAAGACATGGCTTGGCAGTTCGGGCTGGACTGTTCCCATGAGGCACATGGTCAGACTGATTTGCATATGGCCATGTCTGAACTGGGGTGGCGGAGTGAGCTAAAGAACGGTGATGGATTAAACCCAGATCAGTTGACTGGGGGTGAGTGTTTGTATTGTCAACGCTCCGTCCATCATCACCTTTGGTTTTTCTTTGTTCGCCCTAAGTTGGCAGGGTATGCTCAGACGTGAGTCCCTTGCTCACTTTGCCACTGGAGTCAAGCAAGCCCGGCTGAAGACGGCTGTAATGCCAGAAACTGGTCCTGGGAAGCTTGATTCCGGTCCAGGGAAGACATGGCTCGGCAGTTCGGGCTGGACTGTTCCCATGAGGCACAGGGTCAGACTGATTTGCATATGGCCATGTCTGAACTGGGGTGGCAGAGTGAGCTAAAGAACGGTGATGGATTAAACCCAGATCAGTTGACTGGGGGTGAGTGTTTGTATTGTCAATGCTCCGTCCATCATCACCTTTGGTTTTTCTTTGCAAGCCTACTAGTAGCATTTAAATTACAAGCCGTGGGTACATGTATTGCCAGTTTACTAGAGACTTATAAGTAAATTGAATAAGGCAGTTGGGTATAAGCAAATATTACCATGTTTGGAGGAGAGAGCACAAGTACTATAACACTTGTTAGCAGTGATAAAGTGTGCAGGATCCTAATGCCAGCAAAAATGAGGCTAGGAAAAGTGGAGGAGGAAGCAAAAAAAGGGGGGTGGAGCACCCTAAGGCTGACATGTGTAACAAATATTGTGCTGCCATTTGCAAAGTAATAGGACTTTTAAGCTGTGTAACCCTAGTTGTCCTTTTACATACAACAGTGTCATACCCTTGCCACTCTGGAACCAGTATACTTTACCAATTATCTAGCTCTTGGAAAAACCATGCTCCTATATAGATGGATACTCTGTGAATAACTTAACAGGTTAGATAGCATCAGTATTTTACTTAGCACCATTCACCCCATGACAGAAAGTAGCAGTAGAATACCAAATTACTCTGTTTCAGGCTCTTTAGCAATCTAACAATAAGATAATCAAATTATTAATGAATTTAATGGCTCTCTCTACTACCTAGAAATATGAAGGATGATAGCCTCAAACCAAAAAGTAACTTTGAGAGGCATGCTACTGCCTTTCCTAAGAGTTTACCCTCAATTTATGCCAGTAGTCAAGGTACGATAAGTATACAAAAGAGTGATGGTTGGAATGTTTGAATTAATCTCAGCTGTTGGTAATCACTCCTACTGTTTCCCAAGCCATGGTTATTTTGAACACCACGCCACCTGAATTTTGACCCAGCTATGTGCAAATCACTCTTGACCATGCTCTAATAGAAACTGCAGCTCGAACTGCCAAACCAGATACTCCCTGAACCGTAACACAAGCAACCAATGAATGGTTTTGCCCTAGTTATGGGCTCATTAGCTGGATACAGCTTGGTCCCAGTGCTATAGTGTACACGGGAACCATGTCTGGGCATATCCGTCCCACATAGGGCGACACAATAAGTATACAAAACAGTGATGGTTGGAATGCTTGAATTAATCTCAGCCACTGGTAATCACTCGGACTGCATCCCAATCCATTCTATTTGAGATATGTTACTATGCTATTTAATAGTTTCAACATAAAAAAATTTAAACATTTGGGTGCTTTTGATATAAAGGTACAACATGCATTTAATGTGGCTCAGGCATCACCCCTCTTTAGAGTCATTTTAATAACCATGGCAGTAGTTCCACTTGTAATGCAAATAATAGCAGGTTTCCAGGCACTCGTGCCCGCAGGTAACACATGAGCTCAGTAGCAAGGATAATAATAGATATTGCTAGGTAATTATGCTAGATAATGCTAATAATGCTTTGGTCTTGCATGAGTTAACATCTTAGAAAACCCCAGAACATTTTGAAAACAGAATTGCTTGAAAACAAATGTGACTAAATGAATAGAAGGTGATTTTAACACACACATTTTAATATTTTTCGCACTCTGCCCCTCACTCACATATCACATTGGAGTAGAAAACACCTCACACTCCTCTTCTAAGGGAGAGTTGTAGCCCACACTGTGCACCTTGCGGGCACTGTGTGTAAGAGGGAACCCAATGATGAAGCATGTCACCCTATGGGTGAGTGAGGGTTCTCGTCTTTAAAAAGCAAATGCCCTTTGTTTTGTTTTAAGTTTACCTTTTGTGCGCTTGTCCTGTATTCTTGAGCAACCATCCGGTTACCTTTCGTGAGAATTATATGTTGGAGTGGTACCGTGGATGGTGCTAATTCTCCATTAGAGACCCTGTTGTGATTTTATTGTAGCCTGACTGCCACTGTGTGAATCCTGAGGTTGGACCTGTCAGAATAACCCTTTTCGAAATGCAAAGACATTATTTTCAAATGTTAGTATACCACCCATATCTATATCTTGTAGCATGCAGGCAATCAGAGTATAGATTGTAATATCAATTCTGTGTCTCAGGTTTAGGATCAGCAAGAAAACAATTTAACCACTCTTTTTAATATTTACTAAAAGTCCAATATAACACATATTTAGCAAAAGTAACTTTTAGAAAGTTACCTTTTCCCTGCCTAAAACTCCTGGAAGATGATTTACATTAGCTCCCCAGCAGCGGTCATTCAAGCACCTAACCTTAATGATTTGTGACATTCCTTTCAGGAGCTACACAATAGACTACTTTGATTGATAGGTGGACCTGAATGGGCAGTGGTGACTACTCTCACCTTAGACTGGACATTCAGAGTGAGGGCTCTTGCCCCTCCTGTTGACACAATAATTTAAAATCCTGACTGAAAGACCTTTCTGACGCATATGTAAAACGTTTGTGCCTTTGAAAGGGATCAAACAGGATTAGAACACAGTTCCTGTGTATCCCTGTTGGGGTGCTGAAAGACCCTGCTTTGTCTTACCAGTCTCTCTCTCTCATTTTTTCTTGTGGGTCCAGGGCCTGCTTCAAACTGGATTTTAGTGTTGGATGGGTGGCTCTAGCAATTTCCATAGTGTAATCCTGTACACACCCCAAGCTCTCAGAGTCCAGGTTTAGTGTGGGTGTAGACTTTGGATAACTTAGAACTGCCCTGGCACATTGCATTTTGGCCCTGATTGAAGTAAAGTACTGAAAAAGTAGGTATACCTGGGGATTTTTACTACATTGGTTAGTGAGTGCCCAGGAGTTACCCCTAACCAATAGCTAGTGGCAACTATAAATGTTGTACCACACAACACCTTCCTCAAAACCCTTTCTGGACCTGTGGAAGAGCAGAAGAGAACTGGATCTGCAGCATATGAAACCCTAAACTACAAGACCCCTCCCTATTGCAGCCTGGACAAAGAAGCGGACTTCAAGGATCAGCTGCCTGACCTCCTGTAAGGCTACAGGGGCACAACAAGCTGCAAGAGGCCTTTATCCTGAAGTGCCCAGCTGACAAGTGAAGACTGGACCTGGACTGGTCTTTGCTGTTGGCCGCTGCCTGACACACTGAACATCTCTACCTGCCTTCTACTGAGGTCCTGTGGGCCTTAGAAGTGTAATTATGTGGTTGTTTGTGCACCAGAAGAAAGTTTAGACATTTTTGAAAACTTTTCCTCCAGAGCTTCAGCGGGAGCCGCAGGGAAAAGTATCTGACCGGCATTTTCATAGCATTAGATAGCATTTCAGCTTTGTCCCATGCGGGGACAGCCAGACCTCTGAAAAAAATGGAAAATACCATTCTGGGTTGGGACTCAAAATAATTTCTGCTAGAAATCTCCAATGTTTCATAGCACCAGCAGGATCAACCTGCTTCAGATATCTGGCCTACAGTTGCATGGCAGCAGCTACAATTTTAGTGGTGTCCACACAGTAAGGTTTTATTTTCCCAAACAGTCGCAAAGTCTAATTCTGTATTGGGATATAGGAGAAATGTCAACATTTTACTTCAAGAGAGTGACAAAGTCCCTTCCTGTAATGAGACTTAGAAACGTTTTTAAAGTTTTTGACTTCCAGCCTGTCACCAGAGCTAATTCACTTGATGTATCTGGTCTGTATTCCTAAACAGTTGGCCTCAAATCACACCAAGGTCCTGGTCTACCGTGACCCTCAATGCTTTGCGCCGTATTAGTGCTATTTTCACCTAAATCTTTAAAAAACAACTCACATTACGGGCTCCCATTAAGGGATTTTTATTGTTTTGGTGTCATTTTGTTTAATAGATTTTACTCTATTTTTCTAATTTTGTTTTGGACTTTTATTGCTTGGTGTGTTGACTTTATTAATGTTTTGGTACTGCATAAATACTTCACAAATTGCCTTAAGTTAAGCCTGTCAGTTGTGTGCCATAACCACCAGGGTATTGAGCTTAGGTTAATTTAGTGATTTTAAGAGTTCACACTGACAAGAATTATTATTCCTTAAGTTGGGTAGTCCCCCGCCTTCAAAAGGAATCCACTTTCTTACATTTGACCCATTTGTATTTGTGGTCCATTTATTTTGTGACTATCTTGTTTTGCCATCCTTAGAGCTCTTTGCTTTTTATCACTGCTGAACAGTGGTAAAGCACTAGTGTTTTCCCCTCTTAAAGCATGTGTTGAACATTGGAACTCCCTGTCCGGCCTATTTAACATCCGTATATTTCCATAGCAATTGGTGCCTAAACTGCACAGTCTCGTGGAAGGTTGCATGTCATATGTGGGCTGTCATATGTATATACATCACCAACATAAATGATAAACGTATATGTCTACCAGGAGTATCAATATGCCCTGGCCAAGCTGCAGTTTAAATGCCATGCATTGAAACATGGGATGAAAAAATAAGTTTGCCATGTAGGAAAAGTAAATTCTTACTAAAATTTCAAAATCTGATTAAACAGAGAAATCATTTGTGAAAATATCCTTTGTGCTTACTGAGCTAAAAACAGCCTAACACCAGCTCTGCCACTCATTACAGCTCGAATGCACAGTACAAGAAGACAGGCTGGTCTAGTGGCAGATGGATTGTTCCATCTGTAGACAATGGTTCAAAGATATATTTGCAGTATGGCAAAGAGGAAGTGATACAACTTTAGATGATACTGTGAGATAAAATGTATGTTTGTGTGTAGAGGCTCCCCAGTAACTGGCTATTAAACACTACACAGGATAAATCTGACACCTCAACCACCACTTCCTAAGAACATTCATGGACCCGAGAAGATTCCACCATTAGAAGAACGCCCTGCTGGAAGAAGACTCTTTCTCGAGGAAGAGGACTCACGAATGCCAAAATCCTGCTAGCACCGTAGACTGTAACTGTCCTTAAAGTGTCAAGTAGTTGGTCTTTTTTTTGCCTGCTTCAGAGATACAAAAACAGAGGGACTGCTGAGTCCAAGAGGGCCCAGATAAGCACAGAGGACTGGACCCTCCAGGAAACCTGGCTGGCGTGAGGCTTGCGTAGGAGCCTGCAGGGAGGAACTAGCAGTTGGATAAAAGTGGAACATAGTCATTTAACCACATCTGAGGACTGAAGTAAAGTGCTGATCCTTAATGAGGAAAATCTCACCCTCGTCTGGCAAGAAAAACGATTTCATTCTGCTCAAAGCATCTTCCAGCATGGCAAACTAGTTCAGGGCCTAGCTACAGCTTTGAGCTATGCCCAGCTGGAGATTTTTGACTTCCAAAAAAAGTGGCTATGATGGAAGATAAAACCATGGACCAGGCAAGGTGGCAATTTGCAAATCTACCTGACTCACGCAGTAGCCTCAGCAGGTACACAATCTAGGTTTATCCCATCCTGGACGTTCATATATTTGAAGAGTATGACTTCCATTTATGAGACTAAGGCCCACATGCAACAAACAGAATTGCATTCGCAAACGGTGCGATTCGCAAAATTCGGCCGTTTGCGAAAGCAATTTTTTGTTTTGGGATGCATTAACCTTTTTTGTTTTTTCGCAATTTAAGAAATCGCAAATTATTTGCGATTTCTTAAATTGCGATTGCATTTAAGAATCGCAATTTTGCAATTTCTTAAATGCAATGCATCATCTGGAAAAGTTTGCGAATTCGCAATTTAGAAGTGTTAAATTAGCATGAAGTCAACCTTCATGCTAATTTAAGAAAAGTTTCAAAAATGCACAAAAGTGCATTTTTGACACTTTCATTTTACACTCACACATACCCTTGGGCATGTATGTGTGAAAAATGGACTGTAAGTAAAATTTCTGGGGTGCAGGGGGGGTCCTTTGGACCCCCCCTGCACCCTAGAAATTGCATTCTCATTTTGCGATTCCTTAATTGCGAATCGCAAAATGAGAATGCCTTCCCATTGATTCCCATGGGCCTCTATGTAAATGTAAAGGGATTCCTTATTTGCGATTCGCAAAATTGCGAATCGCAAATAAGGAAAAATAAGAAATCGCAAAAAAATTGCGAATTTTTAATGCATAGGTATTTGCGATTTCTAAATTGCGATTCCTTAATTTTCGCAATTTAGGAATCGCAAATACCAACAATTATGCATGTGGCTGTAAGGGCCTTATTATGAGTTTGGCGATGCTGGAGTGGTACTGCCCCACTCTCACACCCCAAAACTCCTGTTTCAACTACCTGCCAGATCAGGAGTTTTGTCCTGTCTGGCGGGCTGTTTTTTGGCGATAACACTGGGGTGTCTATGAAATAGGCACTGCAATGGGAATGTCAAAATCATTACCTGTGCGTCATGGACTGCTGCAGTCCATGCCTTGCACGTACTGATGTGCATGCACACAGGGGGCACATGTTGTGCCTCCGTGTGCATCCACATGACGTGAGGCACTACCTCACCTTCCTCACCACCACTTTCCATTGCAGTCACACCATCATGAAAAGCCAGACAGTGAGGAAACTCATATTATGCTTGGTGTGGCCACAGCAGTCCCGCCAAGCACATTGTTATGTTATGTTATGTTATGATGGTGGTTTATATAGCGCACGGCTACTCGGGCAGAGTGTCCCGGCGCTGTACAGATCTGTAGAGGGAGTCCGAACACACCAGAACACACTAAAGGCCAAAAAGCCAGGTCTTAAGGCTTTTCCTGAATAGATTGTCTGTTCTTCTCAATAAAAGGGGGAGTTTGTTCCAAAGCTGCGGAGCACGAGCCCTGTAAGAGCGACCTCCAATACGTGCATGCTTTACAGCTGGGACGACAGCCAGGGCTTGTGTGGCCGAGCGTAGAGATCTAGAAGGATGATAGAACTGAACATGCTTCATAAGGTAGACTGCACCAGTACCATGCAAGGATTTGAAAGTCATGGTCAGGGTCTTGAAGATGATACGCTTCCTCACCGGGAGCCAGTGGAGTGATTCAAGGAGGGTCGAGGTATGGGACCTGCGGCTCAGGCCAAAAATGGCCCTCGCGGCAGAGTTCTGTACGGTCTGTAGGCGAGCCAGGAGGTACTCTGGGAGACCTAAATAGAGCACATTGGCGTAATCGAGTCTGGATCCGATCATTGCTTGCACAGTAATTCTCCTATGACAGTGCGACAGTAGTGGAAGAAATTTCCTGAGCATGCGTAGTAGACCAAAACATTGGCCGACTAAAGTAAGGATCTGGGGTTTGAAGGTAAGACCATTGTCAATTTTGACACCCAGATTCTTGGCGACCGCAGCAGGGGACGAAGGAGGATGCATGTCTGCCGGCCACCAAGATTTCCATTGAGTATCAGGAGAGCAGCCAAAAAATGGATTTTCAGACTTGTCTGAATTACATTTGAGCTGGTTCTGCTGAAACCAGGAGAAGACCGCATCCAGGCAGCTTTTGATGGAATCACCTGCAAAATCGGAATACTTATCGCAGGTGAAAAACAGCTGCGTATCGTCAGCGTAGGACACAATACGAGCGCCATAGGTCTCCACTAGTTCAGCCAAAGGGGAAAGATAAACATTAAATAAGGTAGGGCTTAAAACTGATCCCTGTGGCACTCCCACATCCAGTGATGGAACGGTAGCTGAAAAAGGTGGTGACCAGATCCTTTGTTGACGCTCGGAGAGGAAGGACTTAAGCCAATTGAACACCGTCCCTCTGATTCCGATCTCATAGAGTCTTGAAAGGAGCCGGTTGTGAGGGACGGTGTCAAATGCCGCTGAGAGATCCAATAATACCAGCATAGCCTTCCCACCGCGATCTGTCACTTCCTTTATGGAATCAGTTACCTCCAACAGTGCAGTTTCTGTACTAAGGTTGGATCGAAACCCTGACTGTGTCTGATGCAGAATGTCATGAGCTTCTAAGAAGTTAGACAAGATGGAATGCACGTGTTTTTCTGCAAGTTTGGCAAGATCAGGAAGCAGAGAAATAGGCCTATAATTTGAGTGCTCTAAGGGATTCAAATTAGGTTTTTTTATGAGAGGGATGACATGAGCCTTTTTCCAGGCCTTCGGAACCTCGCCAGAGGAAAAGGAGGCATTAAGAAGAGGGTTGATCAGAGGATTAAGAACATGGGCCATTTTGGAAAGGATTTTAGCGGGGCACGGATCGGAAGGAGAACCAGATTTCAATTTTTGTAACAAATCAAGCGAGGCCTGAAAGGACAGGGATGGAAAATCTGAGAGAATATCAGTGTCTTGAGAGATTTTCATTGCAGATGTAAGGGTACCCAGATCTATGTTAGAGGCAATGGGCGGAAAAGACGCCTGGATGTTAAGAATTTTATTGAAGAAAAAGCTGGCCAGCTGATTGACCCAAGATTCTGAGGGAGAGAATTTAGGGCTTGAAGCAGGGGGAGAAGTGAATTCCCTGACGATTTTGAAAATTTCCTTGCTGATGTTACAGGCCGAGTCAATTCTTTTAGCAAAGAAAGCCTTTTTCGCCGTTATAATTGCTTTATGATAGGTCTTAGTAAGATTGTTTAACCTTATTTTCAGGGGGGCTTCATAGTTTTTTCGCCACATTCGTTCAGCTTTCTTGCAGTTTTTCCTAATCCCGTGAAGTTCGGTGGTAAACCAAGGGGCTGAGGTACGTTGGGATATTTTAGATCTGGCAGGAATGGGTGCTAATTCGTCGAAGCGTTGAACGAGCCAGGACTGAAAGCTAGATAAATCCTGCTCAAGATTGCCGGTCAGTTGATAAGGGTGGGATGCAAGGGACTGCTCCAGCATGATGGTAGTAACACGGTGGAAGGGACGAAAAACCATAGGTTGAGGGCCATTCTCAGTACTAGAGGGTATAGACGGACCCAGGATATCAAAGTTAAGCAGGCAGTGGTCTGACCAGACCACGGGAAGTGGAGGATAGGATTGAATAGGCATGGAAGAGAAGACTTGATCTAACAAACTACCTTTATTATGGGTTGCTGCAGAAAAATAAGGAAGGAGATCAAACGTACTGGTAACATCACTTAATTTAACAGAGTCAACTGACTCAGGTTCGTCCATATAGATGTTAAAATCTCCAAGAAGTAAAAGATGCTTATATTTCATTGCGAGAGGAGACAGGGCCTGATGGAGTTTGTCGCAAAAAGGGCCCAGATGGCCAGGTGGTCGATAGACCAATAGGCCGGCACAAGAGTGATGTGGAGAAAAAGACAAGCAGAAGCCAAGTAATTCAGCCCCAGGAATAGTGTCAATTTCAAGAACTAAGCAGGAATATCGCTTATCCACCACTATGGCCACTCCTCCTCCTCCTCCTCCTCTTCCTAACTCTCGGTCCTTCCTCACAATGTAATAGTTAGGGGGTAGGGCAGTGGAAATATCAGGACTGGAGGAGTCACATAGCCAGGTCTCCGTAAGAAAGAGACATGACGGCTTTTGCTCTGAGAGTAGATTGAAGAGGTCAAGGGCATGCTTACCAAATGACCGAGTGTTTAAAAGCATGCAAGGATAATCGTGGGCCTTCGCGGAGGTCACCCCAGCAGTAATGATTGAGCCGGAGGTGTCTTGTATTAAAGACGTAGTAGTAGACGACCATCCACAAACCTCACAGATATGACCGATATTAGCGGGGTCACATAGATGTTTAACACACCCACGGCTAGTAATAGTCCTAAGCCTGAAAAGAGTGGCGCGGTCATAGTTAATTGCCCTCTCTTCAGCACGACCTAGGTGGACCAGGTCTACTGCAGGGCCGGGCGCCTCCGGGACGTGGACGGGCGCAGACGGGCTTACCTCAGGCGCACCTCCGGTGCGCATAAGGCGCGCCCGCTGCACTCGTCCGCTGCACGTCCTTGGAGGCATGCTGGTCGTATAGGGCAGAGGCAGGTCACCTTACGCCAAACACTAGCGTGCCAACCTACTTCCCCCAATATGGCGGCCGCGCTAGAAGCAGCGTCCAAAATCCAGCGTGGAGTCAGGTAAGGCAAACAATTACTCACACACGCTGTAAGATCTCCTTTTGACACACGCTGTCGTAACAGTGCCCAAAGTCGGCTGAGGCAAGAGCATAAACACACAAGCCCCCAAGTTAAAAATGCAATAGTAGTTGTAAATCACACTGATTGCAGACATACAAGATTTCGAGCATAAGTTTTAAAAAGATATGTGCGTTTGTGCAGGTTCCCGGCTGAGCCTCAGGAACATTGCAGGCTCAAGGCGCCATGCCCTGGTGGTTGCGGTGGTCCCAGGGCAGTCCGACCGCCCTGGCCATTATAGGGCGGTCGAAAGACCGTCACTGCTTCACCCTGCGAGTTTGGTGGTCCGTGGACCACCAGACTTGTAACAAGGTCCTAAGTGTGAAGGAAAAGATTGTGACCAGAGTTATCCACTTGGTGAATCCTACCATCACTCCATTATGGTTTGCCTAAAATCATTCAATAAACAACAAGATCCCTATACCTGGGGCGGTTAATACATTTCAAAGACATGAGTACACATCACTCAGGTTGTATTTTTTATTTACATACCGAGGTAAACCCCTGCTATCTATCGCAGTGCGGTATAAATCCTCTAATGTCTAGTTTTCCCCACTTAATCTATTGTTCCAAAAAAATTAATTACTGAGGTCTCAATTCAAACAGTGTCCAGGGTAATGTCCAACCAATGTCTGCCCTCTTTACTGGCAGTACATCTATCCACACTTAACCACAAGTGCACAAACCTTTAGAGGAAAAAATGTGTGGTGGAGAGGAAGGCACCTCACGGGCGAACAACCCTCGGGGGTGTTGGCAGATGTTACCAACTCAATGCCCCTTTCTCATCATCGGTTGCCTTCCAATCCGAAAAGAAAACAAAGTAGGTACAACACATAAACTGAAATGCGTGTAAAGGTGCAACATAAAGAGTATAACCACATTAACTCATAACGGACAGAGTGACATAAAATCAACAGCCACACCCACTCAATTACTTTATTCTTCGTTTCAGTGTGAGCTGATGAGTTAAAAAAGAGGTTGGTAGCTTAGTATCGCCTACCAGTACCTGATACCAAGAAAAAACCTAAAATCATGCCTACGACCCAGTCAACTGCGAACAATGACTTTTGATTAGCACTTTACTTTTTCTCTGTGTGTTAAGATTTTTAAAAATCTGGTTCACCTTAACCTATTTTAATGATCTTGGTGTCTTTTTGCTCGTTAATGTTTTCACTTTTTTTTCTAAATAAGTTAGTGAGTTTTATTTTGTGTGTCCTTCACTTTATTTAAGATACTGCTTGAACTTAACATGTTCATCTCTTTTCAACTCTTTGTGCCGTAGATTTGAGAGGTTAAATAGAGATTTAATCACAACTGTGTCTAACCAACCAGATTGGAGTTATTCAGTGTGTATGGGTACCCTTCTCCAAAATAATTAACCCCGTACAAGACAATAAGTGGGAATAAGGAGGAATCCCAAACAGACCTTACTCCTTCGGTGTTCTGCACTAGGGATAACTTAATTCATTTCTCAACTTTGGTGAGTCGGTCTTACAGGGTAGGAGCTAAGAAGGTGCCCTTTCCATCCACAATACATGCAAAGACTACATTTTTGCTTTCTTGCCTTCTCTTCCTCTGTCAGAGGACATTTAGTATCTCAAATTGGGACTTTCAAAAACTCAGATTTTAGTCTTTTAAATGCAGTTGAGGCTTCTGTTGACCAATGGGAGGGTTGGTATTTTAAGAAATTGGAAATGGGTAAGACTAGCTCAGAAAAGCCTTTTATACATTTCTGATAATAATTTGCTAGCCTCATAAAACTTTGAATTTCTTTTAATGACATTGGGATACGCCAATTAAGTATTGCTTGCTAATTTTATCATCCAATGCTAGCTATTAGATGAGTTCAATTTCAAAAGTCTTTATTCGATAGATAATCATAAAAGATGTTGCAGTTAAAACAATAAAATATTGACATTCCATCCTCATTTAGTAACAGATTTACAGTGAAAGTAAGTCCATAATTACTCCATCAATATATACAATGGAACAATAAATTAGTTAAAAACAGGTTTAAAAACACAATAAAAATCAAGGTTCCTGGGTCATAATACAATAGGCCAGATTTTAAGTAGACAATTTAGATATAATCCCTTAGTGGAAGACCTTTCATGTCCAATATAAATCTATGGGCACGGGTCAACCACATTCCATGTTAGTATTTGGCGATTGCAATTATAGGTACTTCCTTTCTATCTGTTTTTAATATCCTTAATGCTTCAGTTCCAGAGGTAATCTCCATCATTTCACAAAGCGGCTTCAACCATCTTAACCTCAAGTTTTTATATACAGGGCATACAAACAAAATATGAGCTATTGTTTCTGACTGTGTCGGGTAAAACGGGCAATCCCTACAAGAACCTGTACCCCACTTGCCCATAAATGATTTAATAGGGAGGGTGCCTACCCAAATTTGGTGGTACCGTTTCCTATCACTGGGTACCGTGATAAGATCCCAATACCCTTCATAGTCAGGTTCATGTTTGATCTCTAAAAAGTCTCTTGACAAGGAGGGACTCGTCAGGGACGTAAAACGTTTCGTGGTGTCCATATTCCAGTACAGTTCCCTCAAAACCTTTTGTGATGGAAACTCACTCTCTATGGGGTGTTGCCATAGTGAAGTAAGGCCCATTTCAATATATATGGCCTTTACCTGCCACAGCCATAACATTTTTCCCCCACTATCAGCATCCCTAATTTCAAGTAGGGCATGTGCATACTGGCGGAGCCCAAGGGTAACCCAGAGCCTCCTCCATTTGGCCACTGGTCTGAAGCGTGCCACATCCTCTAGAAACTCGCTTCCCAGATCATAATAAAGCAGTATTAAAGGAGTAAACTCAGGCAAACCTGTTAGACCTCTCATAAATTTGTTTTGCGAGGTTGTAAGTGCCACTAAATTGCTAAAACCCCATAATTCGGCCCCATACAGAACCGAAGCTGCAATTTTTGCGTTATAGATTTTTAAAACATGGGCAATTGGCTTTGTAAGGGATGAGCGTTGTTCTTTTAACAAAGCGCCAGAAAGTTGTCCGTGTTTAAGTAACTGCTGGTCCAAATGTGGATTCCAATTTAACCCAGAACCTAGTGTAATCCCGAGGTACATAAAAACATGAGTCTGCTCAATTATAAGATCATTCATGGTGACTCTGCCACTTAGAGCTTTTTGTTTATGTAACACCATACACTTGGTCTTTTCTACGTTAATTTTAAGACCATAATCCTGACAGAACGACTCAAATCTCCCTATAGCTTTCTGGAGGCCTTGTTGGGTTTTTGAGATTAATAGGGTGTCATCGGCAAACATTAACAAAGGTATCTTCCTGCCATTTAAAGATGGAGCATCAGTAGGATGGTCCATAAAGTACTGGGACACCCTATTGATGTAAAGAGAGAATAAAGTTGGTGCCAGTACACACCCCTGCCTTACCCCTCTGGCAATAGGGAATCTATATGTCACTTGACCTTGCTGGCCCCAGCGAACTTGAGCAAAGTTCGCCTCATAAAGAGGCCTTCCCTGTTCGGCAAGGACACTCCACAGCTTGGCTCTCGGGACTAAGTCAAACGCCGACTTCAGGTCTACAAATGCGGCATATATTCTACCTCCATTTAGAATCGCAACACGCCAATAAATTAAAACAAATCTAAAAACCTGGTTGATTGTACTCTGATGTGCACGAAACCAAGGCTCTAAGGGTGAGAGAATATCAAACTCATCGATCCAGCCCTGGATTCTGCATAACACAAGCCTTGCTGTCACTTTCTGAATACAATCGATTAACCTAATAGGCCTGTAGTTACCTGGGTCCGATCTGTCCCCCTTTTTAAAAATCAGTATGATCTCTGCTCCCCTCCATGACTCAGGGATTGGTGAACCATGAGTGATTGCATTCACTAAGGTCTGTCTGTATGTTGACCACAGTGCCTTGTTATACAAGAACAGGTCGGTGGGGACACAATCAAGCCCAGGCGCCCTGCCACTCGGTACAGTGTTAAGAGCGGCTTCGACTTCCTGCTTGGTAAAGTAGAGCGCGGGTTTCCAACGTTGGTGATCGATGGACTTTGGATGAATTCACATTCACATTCTCCGGTTTCATTTATAAACTGTGTCTTAAAATGCAAAACCCAGAGTTCGGGAGCTACATGGTTATTCGGTGGTTGGCTCGGCTTTCCCTTGCCCCACTTAACCAAATGCCAGAATCCAGTCATATTCCTATCTTGGCTTGCACAATACAGCTCGTTCCAATATTCCTCGTCCCAATCCCTTTTCGCTTTAAAATGCGCTACCTTGTACTCCACCCTTGCATTGCCAATCCTATCCCTGTTCTTAGATCCGCAGCTAGTGTTTTATATGCAACTTTGCATGATTTCCCATACCATGAGTCAACTGGAGCCTTTGCAGATCTTTTTTTTAGGTATACTAGATATAAAAAAGCCCTTTAGCTTATTAAAAAGTTCAATATGGACAAGTGTAAAACTGGACTTATTTTCCTGTTTTTCAAAGCACATTTGTAGATCTGTGGTCGCTTTTGTACCAAATTGTTGATGGTCTCCAATGATCCTCATTATTTAGTAGGTTTGACCATTTGACTCTCCTTGTGTCATTACTTAACTTTAGTTCTACACCCTCAAGGGAGCCAACTTTAGGTTGGTTGCCTATTGGAGCAAGTAGTAAGACCAGGGGGTTATGATCACTCTCTACCCTCTCCTGGACAATCATATTTGATAGGCAAGGCCAATATTCCTTGTTAATGAGGATGTAGTCTATACGGCTACACCTCAGCCCACTTCTATATGTAGGGGAGCCATGCTTATCATATTTTGCCCTCCCATTTACCGCCCTTAATCCGTGCTCCAAACAGAGCACTTTTAGCTGTAAGGCCGCTTCAGACCATTTCTTAATCGTATTCAATGTTAATTGTGGGATGTCCCATAGCAAATCTTCCTCTCGACATAGATCTACATCATTTGTATCTAATGGTTCGAAGGAACAGTTGAAGTCCCCTGCGACCACTATATTTCCCACTCCTTTATACTGGTTGAGGTAGGAATCAAGAAGTGCAACAGTGCTTGAGGCTTTCCCGCCAGGCAACCCTCTTGCATATACATTAAAAAGTATAAGATTCTCAGCACCAGGAGCTTTTATCTTAACTATTAGGATATCATTACTCTCTGTATCCAACTGTTGGACTGTGTACCTGTCACTCTGTCTTGCCCAATTAGTTGCCCCCCCCATCGGTCTTCTCCTTTGGCCAGCAGTTGCCGGTTTATAAAAATGTATGTAACCTTGTCTAAACTCTGGACCCACTGACCAGGTGTCCTGAAAGACCACTATTTCATTGGTATCAATGAAAGATAGCCAGTCAGATGATGGTAATTTAGTCTTCAACCCGGCGATATTCCATTAGGTCAGAACAAAATTACATGACCCATTACTGGATTCGCCCAAAATCGGCACCCTGCTGCCCCCATCTATCACACATGTATCAATTTCGTCAAGCAATGTGTTATTTACTTCTAGGTGTATCTTAATGGGGCATGCACTTCGCTCAATAACTATAGTTCTGATATTTGGATCACCTTGTAAGATAGTTTTTGGAAGAGTAGAACCCCCTAAGTTTTGGCTATTGTGGTTTGAACCGACTCTCCCTTGTCCCTTCTTGCTAAATGCACAGTAGTAGAATATTTGGATTTCAGACCCAGTCAATCATTCTCCTCTAATGTGCTCAATGCCTCATATCTGTTACGGATTGGCACTTCACAAATGGTAGGGCCCAACAACCAACCAGGGTTCCTTTGTACTCCCCCTCTTGGGAATACATTTGCTTGATAGAAGATCCCCAGGGGGAGGACATTAATAGCGTCTTTCCATATTGTAAAAGGAGCTGCCCTTTCCAATATACACCGTACCAAATTCAGTGACCTGAAACTTAAGACCACACTATCCCCTGCCAAACCTTTTTCAGAATTTCCCACCCAGGCAACCCTTCTGACCATCATAAAATCACTTAATAAATGATTTCCAAGCCAGGTTTTTAGATTTAAATAATGGAGGGCCTTGTTCTTTAGTGACGACCAATGTTCCTCCTCTTGTGGTTTCAGTCTCGGAACATTGGCCTGCACTACAGTATGCGGCGTATCATCTGGAGGGAGATCAAGAATAACCCCTTGCGATCTATCCCCTCCCTCCCCCTGCGATTTACTTACAGGGCCATTTAGTGCTTGCTTGCGTTTATGTAAAGCATTAGGTACTAGTATTGATGGCACAGGCTGGATCGGAGGACACACTAGGGTAGGGGTGGGAGGATGAGGGTGTACTTCTGCCTGGTGTTGTGGCCTGGAAGTGTTTCCTACCCAACTAGGCTCCATGATTTTTGTAGGGCTACTCCCAATGCAAATTACTGGTTCCTTCACCAATTGGTCCTCTATTTTGGCTAGTCTCTGTTCTATTGCCGTTAGTCTAGATATGAGAGGATCAATTAGAGCCATGAGTTTTGCTTCCATTTCTTTAAGAAACACATCTTTGGCCTCTATACAATCTAAATTTCGCAAACCAGGCTGGTCACTATCAGTTCCCACTATGCCCACCCCATCTTGTTCTTTCTCAACTGATGTAACTGAAGTCCCTCCTCTCTCTATGGCCACACTCTTGTTCTTAGCTAGTTTTGCGGCCTGTAAGCTGGATTTGGGAGCACTCCGCGCTTTCCTTTTCTTTGCCTGGCCATTATTTCCGGAGGCAACTACAGTTTTTTTCTGTCTAGTGCAAACATTAGTAGCATTAACAACAGAGGTGGAAGATTTACTGGCTTCATTATCCAGGTCTGAGGCGCCTAACTCGGAGTGATTTGTAGTGAATCGGGAAATAAATTTAAGCCAGTATTAGGATCTTTAGAAATAGTTTGTCCTACAGTGGATTTAGAAGGTGCAATGAGAGCCTCCTTTCTGTTATCTCAATTTCGTGCATAAGCACAGATTCCGCTCGGGTGAGAAAAGCGTCTAGAGTCCCTACCACTCCCACCCCCTTTGCGTGTATTCTTACTCATTTCCAATCAAAATTATTGACAATACAATATAGGAGTCTACTTATGCCAAGTAATAATGTTCTTAACCGCATGCGTGCGGGCGGAATTCCGCTCGTACGCGGAGATTTTTAAAAGCGCATGTTACGTGACGAGCTGGGCTCGTCATCAGCGTACCAGGAGGCTACCTCATGACGAGCCCAGCTCGTCATCAGCGTGGAAGGGGTTAAAATAATTAGCACACCCCCTTCAATCCAAACAATCCTTAGCAATAGCTTATTCAAATCCTTGGATAGATGTTAAAGGGGGGGGCCCAGCCCAGCCTCTTCAGGGTGCTGACGGGCCCGCCCTTGGCCCGGGCTTGGCCCGGGCACGCCGGCATGCGTCCCGCACTACGGGAGCCCTCAGATGGATTTAAAGCATCTCCCGGCGCTTTACAGTGACGCGGTGTTGGGCGTCGGTGGAATGCGTTGGAGGACACTGGGAAGTGTAGTCCTCGTCCCCTTAGTGCAGCGGAGTTGGGTGCAATCCCTTCCGGGACTGTTCAGCGCAACCGGCAATCAGGAAGCAGCAGGACAAACAAGTATAAGGTCAGGTTGTGCGAGGGGCAAAATTTGAGTTACTTTGCTGACATCACAAGGCACGCAAGTTCTGCTGCTCTTTTGTTTTTAGAAAGTGGACTAGATATGGCCCTCAAAAGGAGATGTCCATGCATAGCTGCCAAATGTCATTTGCGACAACCTGAGTCAAATTGTTTTTTGAGTAACGTCACTTTACTTTCCGAGACCTGTAGTTTGATTTTCCTGTTTCACATAAATACTTGAAGATTTCGGAAAAACTCTTGGATTAACTAAATATGTCAGATACAGACAGTTTTTCGCCATTTGCACATAAGTTATTCAACGCCCTAAGAAATATCCTTTCACATCATTCTACCGTCACTATTCTAAACGTTAACAATAACATGCATTCTATTCATTAGACCAAATAACAGTTATTGATATCAACAACTAGGAACATCGCACTTACGCTCTCGGGTGATTAGTGTGCTATACAAATGAACATAATACAGTGTTCATTCTCTCTTTGCAAAGCAATGTTGTTTGTATAGTCGCTACGTCTTGCGCTTGTCTTTTAAACTTTTTCGAGACTCGCTGCGTGGCCCCTGCTGAGTGGAAAACACCCGCTACTTTCATTCTAAACCACTGAAGGCCGGAAAAAGGCAGACAATAATTGTTTGTTTATCTGGATTGATAGGAAGCGTGTTTAAGGAGTGACAAGCAGGGGTTTTCCCTGTTTCGAACAGACCTTTCCTCATAGTCATTAGATGATAAAACATAACCTAAATACTTTAAATGGGTTTGGTTGGAAAAGGCATTTCTCAGGCTTGGCCAACAATGTATTTTCTCTCACGTGGTTATTGTGCTTGATCAGGTCTTTGGAGAAGACTAAAATATTGTTGTTAGAAACTGGGTTTCTGGTTGGCAAAGGTAGGCACCCTATCCAAGCAGAAACCACAATTCCAGTCAGGGTAAGTCACAACACACCCTAAATTATCCTGAGTTCACCCTCTGGTAGCTTGGCACAGAGCAGTCAGGCTTAAATTAAGAGGCAAAATGTAAAGTAGTTGTGCAACACTTCAAATAGTAAACCAGTGAAAACACAAAACGACTCTCTACCAGATTAGAAGAATAGAGATTCATTTTATGAATAAAACAAGAGCAAAACTACAAGAATCCAAATAGTAGAAGTCAAGATATGAATTTTCAAAGAATACATTTAAAATAGAGCTTAGAAGCAATAAGCGCTTAGATGGGATATCTGATCGCTCTGGACCAGAGCAAAGTCAAAATTTCTGGCTGACCACAATGGAGCACAGGTCGGATACAGGGACCTACTTGGGTTCGCTGTACCTTGAACCGGGATGTGTCATTGCAGAAGTGATGCACTGGTGTCAAGCCACACAATGGATGAGATGCATTGATTTTCGGCACACAACTGCAGCTAAGCGTTGGTTCCAATTGTGAGGTGCTGGTTTTGAATCTGATGCTTCAATTCTGAAGGCAATATGCTGGCTTCGAAGGCGATGCGCTGGGTTCACTCTACGGCATGACAACGATTTGCTGGTTCCAACTTATGCAAAGGCAAAGAATCTCTGATTCCAATGAGCATGGGTGGGTTCTAGTTGAAGCAGCACTTTATACCCACTTCCAAGGGCCTAGGACTGGGTTGGTACTGCTTGGCAGGGCAAGGCTTGCAGCAAGGAAAGTCCAGGTGCTCTAGCAGCATGAGTTGAATACTTTGATGTCCCTGAGACGTACAACAGGAGGCAAGCCATCAAGTGGTTGGAGTCACCCTGGGTTAAAGTGATGCAAATCTATTCCTTCTCTCCCAGGCCAGAGAACAGCAGGCAGCTCAGCAAGGCAAGAGCCCAGCAATGCAACAGTTCATCAGAGTGGCAGTCCTTTCAGTAGGACAGAAGTTCCTCTTTCTGTCAGAGTCTTCACAGGTCCAGATGTGTACTGAAGCTATGGTGTCAGAGGTCCAGTACTTATACCCAGTTGTGCCTCTGAAGTTGGGGAGACTTCAAAGAAAGCTTTGAGGTGCAGCTTCTACTGGAAGGACAATTGAATGTCGAATACAAGTTCAAGGCCCCACAAACATAAGGATCGGAACACTACTGGCCAGACTGAATGATAAATTCAACTTGGAGAAATATGAAGCTGGTAGACTGGAGTGATTGAGGCAATTTTAGTTAATCCTCACTTGCCTCTATTCCCTGCACTCGTTTCCTGTCTTTAGTTATGGACTTGTTAGTCTGACATGGCGGGAGCAAAGAAAGGGGTCCTTCCTGACCACAATACATGCACATACCAAATGTTCGTCTTCTTGTCTTCTCCTCATCTGTCAGAGGACCTTTAGTAACTCCAACTTGCATGGGTTCTTCTTTTTCAGAGACTTTGGGTGCTGGTCTGAAGGGTGTTGTAATGGTGTATTTTTTCAATTGCTTCTTTCTTGACATTTTTCCTGCAGGTGACTGCCAATCTGGATGACCAGTCGGATAAGATCTTGGAGGGTAGAAGGTCTGTCACTATAGCTCTTTCTGGAAAAGGGTGAATAAGGTTCAGTAGGTCTAAACAATCTCTCCTGCCAGTCCTTTGAACCTTGCTACATAGGACTACAGGTCCATGTAACCTTGTGAAAGCTCAAGTTGTTCTGCTTGGGAGACAAATAAATTATCATAATTGTTGAAATGCCTTTAAGAAGGCTGGACAATTATCCAGAAGAGGGCAGGATTCAGATACTTGAAGCATTGCCCACACTAAAGCATTTCTGATTGTATTACTCACAATGAAGCCCACTTTAGCTGATCTGAAGAATAACTGTGGGGCTTGAATGTGAAATGTACTTGCCCCAGTCCTGGAAAGTTTTCAGTTTTTGGAAGTTCCCATAAAACTTCATTTGCACCTGCGCAGCCAGAGGAGGATCCATGGAACCTTGTAAAATGGCCAATGACTGTTGGAGAGATGCATTTTTAGTTGTCAGATTCCAAACCAGAAGCATGCGATTATTAACTGCTGATAATCCGTCTTGCATTTGTGATGGTTCCCATTCTTGATGGCGCCACAACCTGTCAAGAGAGCTTCTTGGCGTGAAGATAAAGCTGTTTATCACAAGAGGAGGCAGGAGCAGATGCCAGAATGACCTGCTACAGGGAATAGCTCAGCAAGAAGGTAAAAAACTAGAGTCCAGAAAATACCTTTGAACCGGTCCAGATTGTGATTAGGATTCAGAAGATGCTAGCAAAGGAGGAGGGTGAGAAACAAATGGATACTGTGGAGACCCACTGAAACCAGGAGCGAGCAACAAAGAAACAATTGTGATGTGACGGGCTTTAGGACAGAGTCCGCCTTTCTAGTGGATAACAAGAAACCTCTATGCAGTGTATGCCAGAGGCTCGCATGTAGGGGAAAAAACACAGCACCTGTGTGGTGCCCAATCCAACATGGCAGCAGCCCAGGACCAGGCCCAGTCCACCCGCACTGACTGTGATGAAAAAGATAAACAGTATAGACACCTCTCATAAATGAATAATAAAAAATACGTTTATCGATACTTTGGATACAAAAGCCCTTATTCACAAAATATTGCAAGGGTACTCTCGTCTACCTCTCGCGTGGTCCTTTAAAATGGTTAGTAAACTTAGAAGCAAAGTTTTAGTAAGTACGGGCTTAAACTGTTTTCATACTTATTTGCATTTTATACTACATTAAGAGTCCAACAATATCTGCGTTCTTTGTTATTTTTCTAATACGCAGCTAAATAAGTAGTTCCTTTTCGTAGGACAGCAACAACACTCTCCCTCAAGCTAAGCTTCCCATCTTAATTTGCAATTGTACTGCACAGGCATGCTGTCTCTAACAGGAATCTCATTTCTGGCCTAGCAGATCTATGAAATGCATGCACTTACACCTTTTACTTGTCTGCAAAATCTTCTTTTTTATTTAGCATCATAAAAACCTCCTCGGCCGGGCTTGAAAAATGCAGCTATATTTTCCATCTTATTGTTTTTCTCTCGCACTGCCAAAACAATCATCTATTAACAGTCTGTGAGCGTGATGTTTAATATCATTTTCTTCAACTCTGGAATAACACAGTTAAAATAAGGTTTTTCTGCTAATGCTAATCCTGTCTCGAGACTCTGGAGATGTTGAAGGCGTTCTGCAGCTCCACTCTCATCTTTCTAGCGTGGTTTAGTTAAGAGGTGGAAAGCGTCCAAAGGTCCCGGCCTTTTAAAGCTCATTTTATGCAAGCTGGAGCAGCAGCCATCCTTTATAATTAGCAGTCTTCACAAACAAAGCCATTTAAAAGTCATTTAAAATCCAAAGCAGATGGCTAAGAAGAATGTCATTAATGCCGGAGCTTGTTAGAGCCCAAGTCCCGTCTTCTGTGGGATGTGCACATTTGGAGGAGTTTTTAATGAAATAATAACTTTAAGCCTTTCCTGCCACAAAGGATTTCCGCCTCAAGCAGGCAAGTATTCAGTCCATTGGTCAGTGCCACTGTATGACTGAAAAGAAAGATTGTCATTTCAGAATTATTTGCTGCAGACTTTGCAGAAAAGCATTCTGGGATTGACATTCTATCAGTGATATTTTTAGGTATGTTGAATTCATATTTGTTCATTCATATTTCCACTGCCAATGAGGCCTTGCGTGCTTTGGCTGGTTTTCTGCAACATGTCAAGAATGTATTGGTGATTATTTCTGTGGTGGTTATAGCTCTTTGCTCTATTTAAAATCCGAGTTTGCAAGCCATTTACTTTTTTTCAGATACTCCAAGATCATAAATCTTAAAGGGCCTTCTTTTGCTATATAAACACAGTGCATATAGATAGGACTCTCGCATAATATTTAACCACAATACTAGTTTAAATGAAATGCTAGTCTTAAAACAGATATTTTTAGACTTACAGGGATGTAGTGTCAAGGGATGATAAGGGGAAAATACTTTCCCGTTTCCTTGCTTTTTGTGCACCAAGTTTTGAACAATAGTTGGTCCGGTGCCTTAAAGACCCAAGAGGGCTGTATGGAATGATTATACTTCTGGATTTACCACCTGTGATATTTACCTTTAGCTCGGCAGCTGTCGGTGGATTTTTTTTATTGAACCCTCCTGGATACTTTCATAGATTTCATTTACTATGAATTAAAAACAGAATTAAAAATGTGGGGCTCAGACCTCCAGTTGATCAACAAACCCTCCTTCCGACATTCGCGGCCTAAACTCCAGTCGTCGAGATCTAAACTCAATCATCTGATCTGGCAGCAAGAAGCAAAGACCTTTTGGGTACTACAGGAACTCATTTCCATCTAAATTAAATGAGAACGGGCAGGCTGGGAAATTATTATTCTTTTCAATTACACTCATCATTTGAAAGACTTAGCAAGTACAACAATCGGCAGTTCGAGATACGCTTTTCCCATCTCCAAGAAAGTGGAAGGAACTCAATAGAGCCTTAAATTACCTTCAAGTGCTTAGCAAGTGCCATTACACATGTTGCATGCTGTTCCTTTTCAGGGCGCACATACATTTTCTTTAATTAGAATCGAGAAACAGTTTGTGATTTGTAAGAGGTCTCTTCAGTGGAAACCATGCACATCACGAGCAAAGTAGAATAGGTTGTATTTTCGTGCCAGTGCCAAGTATAGGTTCCTAATTGACGCACTCAGATGACAGGAAGCCTTCTGTTCAGCGACCTTTCCAATTTCCATCTCGGTTCAGCCCCCACTCCACTGCTCTCCACTTCTGTCTTCCATTTGTTTCATTATCCATCATCCTAATCTCCTCCGACACTTCTCTTCTATCTGCTTTACCTGCGGTTTTCCCCTTTCTTAAAAATCAAGGCTATTCAACACTGCTGGAATACATTTTTCTTTGGTTCTGGTATACCAAGTTGGTGCTGCATTCTGGATAAGGGCCTAAAGTTAATGGTGATATTGAAATGCAAGTATATTGTTATTATGTTCTCCATATTTCCCCATAATTGCTAAGAACATTCTAGATTGCTTTCACATCCACACATTAAGCTTTCGTTATTTCTCCTACTTTGTAAATTATGCTGGCCCACTCTCCTAAATGTATTGCTAATCTGTTTTATTTCTTTATTATATTTGGTGTGTGATGTGTCATAGACTTAACTCTGGGGAGCAGAGGAACGTTGGGAGGAATACATTTTTTATTGCAGCAGGACCGTCCTAAACAAGGGGTGCTGACATTATTTTAAGCATTGCATATTTTTTTACAAATATAAAATGTGCATTACATCTCACATGTTTACAAGTTGCTGAACAAGGAGATTGAGGGCCTTATATGAGTTTGGGGGTCCATAGAAGTGCCAAACCCGCGGTGGCACTCCGACCACCAGCACGTTGCGGCACCGTGTGCTGCATTACGAGTGTGGCAGTCAGACCATCACAGGACCGCAGCGGCCGCCGGGGGTCAAGGATCAGGTGGAAGCGGAGAGGCAACAAAGGGTCCCTAAGAGGGGCCCCTGCGCCTCTGGGAATGGAGATACATGTGAGGGGGCACATGGTGTGTCCCCCTCAATTTGCACCGCCAGTTCCTGCACGGTGTACATATATGCCACATTGTGCAGTAACGTGCAGCCACGCTCTGAGATTGGTGGTGTGCATGGGTGGCTCTTCTATGAGCCTACCAGACCGCCACTGTCAGACCGCCACAGAAACCGACTGCCAGACCAGGAATAAACTGGTGATCTGGTGGGCAATCACACAACGAGTTTGGTGCTCCTAAAGCGGATGGTGCATTGCACCCTCTGCTGTAGGACTACCAAACTCGTAATAATGCCCATTCTTCTTTGCCCAGAATTGCTTGATTTGGTATCAAGAGCTAAAGTCAAGTAAATAACCCAGGTCTCAATGATGGGACGTAAATAACTGAAGCACTCGTACAAATCGCTAATATAAGCAAATATACAATTATTGATTCTTGCTTGCTCTGACAGCACTGACTGCCAAATACCAAAATATAGCAAATAGTATACCATTACAAAATGCAATGTGCGTGAGGCAAGATGGCCGCGGACCGGTCACAGGAGTAGGTCGCTCTAACCTCTCTCCCTACGGACAGGAAAATTATTGCAGTCTACGGGGGTAATGCGAAGAATCGGCTGGATTAAGAACGCCCTTTCTAAAGTATTGGCTTTATTGCACCAAAAGACTTTCAGTACGGCCATACATTACACGTGGTTCGATATAAAAGATAACCTGAAATACTCATACGATAGAATAGCCGGAGTGAACAGATCCAAGATGCCTCTAGCCTCTATGAGGAACCAAACCTAAAGAGTCTAAAGACCCGTCAAAGGATGCTGAAACTGTATCAGACTCAACGAGACCACCCGATGCCTATGCCGTGACGAGGAAACAGGCGGCAGCTAAAACGACTGGCGTGGTATTGGACTCAGCCGCTAAAAAGAAGGCAGCTAAAGAGAAGGAAAAAGATGCTGATCTAAAAGTGGAACAAAGGGCTGCGAGGAAGGCGGCAGCTGCGAAGTGAAGACTCGTGAAAACAACACTGAAAGATACAGATGACAAAGCACCGAAAGGCATTAGTATGAGACAGCATACCTTGGTAGAAGCCTTCACGGGGGTGGCTGGAAACGCCGCTGGAGACGCCGCGGGAAACACCGCTGCTGAGCTCGTGGTCCATGGCGGCAGAAACTCGGAGCTGCACGGCAAATCGGCAGTGTCATCCTCAGCAATGTTGGAGATGCGCGCGCAGGGACTGCAAAGCAGGGCAAGCACAGATGCGCCGACACCAGAGCTGGATGCAACCTCAGCATTGCTGGGTGTGGAATCGTTAACGGAGCAGCACACCGGTGCAGAGGGAGAAGGAGAGGGCGCAGCAACCTCAAAGGGGGATACAGACGCGCGCAGGAAGGTAAGCCGCGCTGAGGGCGATGAGGGTCCTGACAATTCCCAAAGACAGCTCGCACATGCCGATAACACAGCAGAGAGCACTACAGTGGGGCAGACTGTGAGCGAGGCTGTAGCTGGCAGTAGCAGTGGCAACAATAATACGCAGTCTGGGGTTATGCAATCTCTCTCAGCACCAGAACATAAAAGAGTTTTGACTGATGGGGCTGACCCAGAGAAAGGAGGCTCGCAGGAGGGATTAAATGCTCAGGGCTCACTGGTTAAAGCAGAAACGGGACAGCTTGCACAAGGTACACCAAATGACGATTGCTTCTTTTCTGTAAACGATGAAACAGGCACATCAACTGGTACTGCAATGGAAAGCGGAGGCTCCGAGGAGAGTACTGCAGATAGTTATTCAACAGATAAAGACTCAGATATAGAGCAATCAGTTTCAGAGGACACAATACAACGGGTCTCAACAAACCAAAGAAGGAAACAACAGCAGAGAAGTCACCACAGATATAGATGGAAAACCCCTATCAGTCCAACACAAGTAGAAACAACCAAAAAATTGGTATGGGTCTATTCGGCAACATCCAGTCTTTATCAAGAGGAGGGCCAGGGCCAGGGGGGCCAAGAGACCAAGAGAGGAGTTCACAATATGCACAAAACCAAGCTCCCACAATGGACCTTCTCTATGCTACTCTTAAACAGATGCAGGGGGAAGCGAGAGCAGAGAGTAAAAGATCCAAGCAAGTTAATAAGAAAATTCAAAACTCGCTAAGCAAGATGAACAAGTTATATGCGAATGGCGGGAAGGGTCACAGAGGTGGAGGAGAGGACAGGGAAACTGGAAGATGATGTGACACGCTGGCACAAGTTCAGAGAGGCCCAGGAGAAGACTACAGAGGACATGCAATGGAAACTCGAGGACTTTGAAAATAGGCAGAGGTGCTACAATATTAGACTCCTGGGCATTCTGGAGGAGGCAGAGGAGCAAGACCCCAGGTCCTTTGTAGTCACACTCTTCAAGGGGGCATTCCCGGAGATGGAGAAATGGAACTGGGATGTAGAGGTGCAACGGGCACATAGGTATCCCCTAACACACAAGAAGTCATACGGTGGTCTACAGAAAGATAGGCCTAGAGACATTCTGGTGTTCATGGGGAATTATCTGGCTAGGCAGGACATTATGGACAGGGCTAAACCTCAGGATCGTCGAACCTTTAGAGGAATAACTTTCTTCGCACGCCCAGATTTCTGCCACGTCACCGTGGAAAGGAGGTGGAGGTTAAGGCAGATGATCAACCCTTTTCAGAAACTAGGATGCGAGGCATATCTCTTATTTCCTGCAAGGCTTAAAATATTAGACGGACAGACAAGGATGTTTTTCTCTGAGGTTAAGCCACAGGCTTTTTCGGATGAGCGGGAAGAAAAAAGGAGCTGCGGAGGTACCCGGACTGGTACTCTAGTTTCATGATAAAAATAAGAAACTAAGATGTATAGCTAAAGGCGATGTAGTGACATAAGCTGCGATCGACAGGGTGTTTTTTTTCTTTTTTCTTCTTTATTAATAAGGTGGAAATGCACAGTTTAGATTGTAATGGAGATATGGTAGGGAGCGAGAGGGATGCAACACTCTAGGGGCTAGGAAGCAGTCACACATAGGTCAGGACTGACCTATTTGCCTGTAAAGGGGTGGGTGGGAAGGGGAGGGGAAAGGGGAGGGGCACAGGACACGGGGTAACCACAGGACTAGCCAGGGACAGGGGCATTGATATTGTAGCAATACTGAGATTCAATCAAGTAGGTGTGATATGTGGTGGAAGGAATGATTTGCCGACAAGTTCAAAATTTTGTATAAATGAGTACTAACATTAAGATATTGTCACTCAATGTGTGCGGACTCAACGATAGGGTTAAAAGGCAGAAGGTTGCAATGTTGCTCAAAAGTACACGTGCGGATTTCATATGTCTACAGGAGACTCACATATAGGGAAATGAGCCATTCCTGCTGGCTCAATTAGGGTTTTCGGGTGCTAGCATATTCAAGACAGGATGCCAAGAATAGGGGGGTGGCCATCTTAACTAGACTGTTTGATATTCACACAAGGAAAAGATTGGGGGACCAATGGGGTAGATGGGTTTTGATTGAATGTTGGATTGGGGAGGAGTGGGTTACATTGGGTTCGATCTACGGGTCAACTGAGGATGATCCAGAACTGTTTGATTTTCTTGATATAGAGCTGGCCACATGGGCGCAGAAGGTCATAGTAGCAGGAGACTTTAATATTAATGGGGCAACAGGGTTAGGAATCGATACTAACGGACATTATCATGGTAGAAAAAAGAGGGTTTGCAGGGCAATCCTGAGCATGGCTGCCAACAACGCACTAGTGGATGTATGGGGGGAAAATATAACCAAAGGAACCTGGTTTTACATACTATTCGGCTCCACATAAAATACGTGTTAGACTAGACAATTTTTTCACCTCTGGCTCATTCCTACCCAATCTACAGATAGAGAGACTTCCACCCATCTTGTCGGATCACAACCCATTGATTATGACAATTAAAGACGGGGGTTCTGGAGACAGGAAAGGGCTTGGACGTTTGAAAGGGACCTTCTGGCGGATCAAGATTATGCCACTCATATGCATGCTTGGATAAAATGGGTCTGAGAAATCAACAGGGGGAGCACCGCAGCCGTGAATGCATGGGACGCCTTTAATGCGGGGGTCCGTAGTGAAACTCTTAGCTTTAGCTTGGCCAAACAAAAAAAAGAGAGGATTATGTCAGAGCAATTAAATAGGGCCGTGGTGGATTCAGAGCAAAAGCTAGCGCAGGCCACCATGGAAGGGCAAAGTATTGATCAGCAAGTCTTAGAGGTTATGTTGGCTAAGTCAGCGGCAGAGGAAAAAATAGCTATAAAGGCAGCCAAAACCTTCTCTATGCAAAGAGAAAAATGTTATGAATACAGCGAAAGGGTGGGTCACACTCTGGCAGTAAGAACAAGGCAGAGGGTAGCCAGGGGCGAAATCAAAGAAATAAAAGATGTTGGAGGTAATTTGGTCTCTGGAGCAAAAGAAATTATGGAAGTCTTTAGACAGTTCTACTACAAGCTATATAAAGAAGAGCTTGATAGCACACCAGAGGGTATTCTCAGATATCTGCGGGATGTACCTAGTAAGACGTTACCGGAGGAGGATAGGGATACGTTGGATGCCCTCTTAGAGGAAGAGGAAATAATTGAGGCCATGCCGAGTTTACCGTCAGCGAAGGCTGCTGGGCCGGACTTGATCCCAGGGGAATTTTACAAAATATTTTATGCCACAATAAAAAGGGATCTAATAAGGACAATCTCCGAGGCACAGAAAGGATCATCTATATCAGATAGTTGGGCGGGGGCAGATATTATAGTAATTCTTAAAAAAGGAAAACCATCAGCAGAGCCCGGTTCCTACTGCTGAATAACCTTAATAAATTCAGATGTTAAAATTTTCTCAAAAGCATTGGCGACAAGATTATCTAGGGTTATAGAAGGTCTGGTGAGCAAGAATCAGCATGGGTTTATCCCACACAGGGGCACCACTCAACACATCAGGAAGGTAATCACACTATTCGATGCACAGGGACACACACAGGGGGATGCAGGGGGACCAATGGCAGTTTTGTTGCTTGACACTGAGAAGGCCTTTGTTCGGGTGACTTGGGAGTTCTTGTGGGCAATATTGAGGAAAGCAGGGTGTGGGGAAAGTTTTGTGAGAGCCGTGCAGTCTTTATATAGGGCCCCCACAGCATGCATAAGTGTGAACGCGGGACTATCTAGACCCATCGAAATCTCTCGTGGGACAAGACAAGGCTGCCCGTGCTCACCGCTACTTTTTGCTATGTATATAGATCCGTTGATTCACAAACTGGAGCAAAATAATCAGATACACCCATTGGTGACTAAGGTTGGGCCTTGCAAAGTCCTCGCGTATGCCGATGACATGGCAGTTATTACACCTTCACCCACAGACCCATTAGGGCAATTGAGATTGAAGCAGAACAATTTGGCCGGGTAGCAGGTTATGCTCTGAACAAAGCAAAAACTCAAATTATACAAAATGCACAAACTGTATGCACAGACTCACGGGTGGTTTCTGAGGGGGTATACTTGGGGGTGACCATCACAGCAGACCTAGACAGGCTGGTAGAGATAAATATTAGCCCGGTAATAAACAAAGCAAAGGGTGACCTTGACAGCGTGAACAACCTGCACATGTCCATAGTAGGACGCGTAAACTTTGTGAAAATGAATCTCTTGCCTAAGTTTCTATACTTATTTAGATCAATTCCTCTTTTCTTTAACTCTCTTTGGTTTGTCACAATAGAACAAATGCTCAATCGCTTTATCTGGGCACAAGGTAAAACTAGAAGGGCGTTAAGATTCATGTCATTGCCAAGGAACCGGGGGGGGTGGGCAATGCTGGATCTGAAATTATATTACTGGGCAGCGGCTTTACAGCAGATGACAAGCCTCTTGGGAGGGGCAGAAATGGAAGCAGAAACACACACTGGGTCCTCAGAAATGTATGGATTGGTTCTAGGAGGGGAAACGGAGAATGTTTTTTTGAAGTATATGGAGCCAAGCTATTTAAAAAAAACAAAGATTTAAAACAGTTGATGCAGCATATCGGATTTGGGAGGCGTTTAGGAAGAGCTTTGGCCTGGGAAGATTTAATGCATACTAGGTTAGTTAAGAATCCGACAATACCACAGGAAATTTTTGCTGATGCAACCTTTGGGGAATGGGGACGACTAGGCATAAAGAAGGCGGGAGATCGGATAGGGCCGGGAGGAATGCGTCAATTTTCAGATCTCAAAGGGGTATTTGGAATCAGCTCAAGGAGTTATTTTTAAATATTTACAGGCTAGAAGTTTTCTAGCCAGTAAGACAGGAGGCGCTCGTGGATTTGAGATTAATACAATAATGAAGATCATAGAGGTGGGACAAGGATGTACAATTAAAATGTTGTATGCGGAACTAATTCTGAACAGAGAAGATGATTTAGAAAAGTTCGAATTAAAATGGATGGATAGATTAGGGTTAGCTGGGGGGATGTTTGAGAAATCATTACAGTTAGGACAAGTGAGTCTTCGCTCCTCAGCTTTACAAGCTCAGCACTTCAAAACCTTGTACATGCTATACTACACACCGGCTAAAATTGCACAGTGGTGGGGCACCCAGGGGATAACATGGCCACGATGGGATAGCACCGAAGGGGATATATTGCACATGTTTGCCACGTGCCCGAGCCTGCTTCCCCTGATAGGAGCTATCGAGGCATTCTTGGATAGGGTTTTGAACCTGAACATTAAGGTAACACCAGAGGTGATTTTGTTAGGGGTAGCGAATGGGCTACTCCAGTGCAGATATGAATATTTCCTGTTTATAGCTATGGCAGTATATCGCTTATGCATTGCTTTCGCCTGGCGGGATAGAACTCCGCCAGATGTGCCGCAATGGACAGCTAGGTTGCTACACAGTTATAATCTAGAAAAAGCGATATATGCAAGAAAGGGGAAAAAGGGAAGAGCGTTGGGGTTGCAAATATGGTACCCTATCACTGATTGGAAGGAGGGGATCGGGCACACAGGATGCTAGGGGCCCCCCCAGCCTTCTATCACCATCTAAGATCTGCCTTAAGTTAGCATAACCTAGATTTTACATGTCTTTTCTTTGCTTTCCTTTTCTTCTTCCTTTATTTTGTATTTAGTGTATCTTCTGATACCAAATAGTAGTGGGATGTATTGCATGTTCATGATTTAAGACTGTGTCAAATTGTCCTGTGGGGGTGGGGGGAGGGGATAAAAATTGTTGTAAAAATTTTAATAAAAATATATATTTTTTAAAAATGCAATGTGCACCTCTGCAAATTAGGACCACCTGGAAAAAAATGTGGCATCCATATTTGACTCAGAAGATAAGACCCCCTTATCCTGGAAAGATTATCTGCCATTAGAAGGGATTTTAGAAAGTAAACCTATTGCTTACAGCAATGCGCCCAGAACCAAAGAACCTTAAAAGTTTGTGTCAGACATTTGACATTGATAAAGGCTCAGCTGGAATGGTGGATGCCACTGGCTTCCACCCTCTAATATCCATCGGAAAGCACCTTCCACCTGTGTAAAACAAGTGCTCAGTTTAAACGCAGCTTTCACAAATACAATTTGCACATGTGCAATTGTGCAGTGTGTGTGCAAATTGTGTTGTATACAAGCATCTGCACTGGCACACATTTCTAGGATATGGTAGTTGCAGGTCCCAGTGCATGCCTCAATCAAAGGATGCATTTAAATGTGCAGCTGCTGCACCCCCGGCTCCCCTCCAGAACACATGGCATGTATGAATGACCTCGTAGGACATTCCTACGCCAGTCCAATCAGGGTGTAGAAATGTAATTTAATGCATGTATGGATGTGTGTTGGCAACCTAGACCCACTACAAGTGAAGGTGCCCCAATTATGATTTGAGCAGAAGAGGTTGCCAACATATAACTGCGACCTATGGGCGCCAACATGTTCATTTATTGGTTATTCTTGGAAGGCTAAAAAACTATGAGCAAGGTTTATTTGATAATCACCTGATCATTTTTACCCACAGGTCCTGGTATTGGAGCAAGATCTCGCAGGTCTAAAATTGAGGCAAACTATGTTGCCCCTCACAAAAGTGCATCCAAGTTTTGTGAATTGAGCCATATAATTTAGCCCAATTTACATTTATGAGTATTATCAGGGAGATTACAAATGAATGGTCAGGAACATCCTAGAACAATTACGTAACCACCCTCTCCAGTACAACTTGGTGGGTATTTACAAGCAAATGGATTTCCCACATTTGCAGAACATGAATGTAACACTTGAAGGATCTAGGTGTAAATATGGGTGAAAATGGTAGCGCGTACTTATTACGAGTGAAAGATTAAGGTATTAAGGCTGGCGAATAGTGGAAAGAAGTACTTCGGTTTTTACAGGAGGGAATCCAAAAAATAAGGACATGCTAGGGAACCTTTCCTAAGCAAAACAAGCTTTTAAAAGTTATACTACAATTTTTCAAACTTCTAATTCTAAATATTCACAGTTTGTAAAATGCACATACATACGGTAAAGCAAAGAGAGTAAATGTATTACATCCATGCATGCCATACATGTATGCCTCGTTATTTTGCCAAACAGTGCACAAAAAGGTGTAGGGTCCAACTACTGGTCAGCCTGGACCTCAAATAGTTGCAAAACAGAACAAAATGGCTGATCAGGATTATTAATGACGAAATTTGGAACCACACAGCCAAAGCGTGCCGTGTAGTCACGGGATACAATATTGCCCAACAAATTTAGTACATTTTCAAAAATGATTTTGTATTATTACACAAGAAACATGACATCAAATAGACACTCCATCATGACAGTTAGTGCAAAAACATGGAAGAATATATACAGATATATACAACTATATGGCAGTAAAGTAACCATACATTAAGGGAAAAGAAAAATATATTATCACAATCTTATGGAGACACCAACAAAACTCTGTACACTAGGTTCAATAACAAAACAATTGCAATTTGAACAGGTTCTTAGCAGTTCATGAAAGAAATAAACCAGTCCTTTAGTAACAAAACCTGTGAACCAGGCGGAACTTGGCTGGAATAGCCTGCCTGTCACATGACACCTGTGAATAGTAAGTTTAAAGAAATTGCAGATAGGGCCCACGTGAATGGTCTGAGTATATCCCTAGCTGCACCCTTTGATTTTTAACACAGGCTGGGGGTCAACGCGTTTCGAACCTTATTGAGTCTAGGTTCTAGGTAAGGATGTACCTTCTCAGCCTACACAAGGGCTGCGTGGGGAGAAGTAGAAAAAGCCACTCAGTTGCTTCTGAATGCAGTGTCCGGGATGCCGGGATCCGAGGCGCCCTGGGCGGTCTGTATTATCTGAATTAGACTCACATTGTCTTCATCATGTTTTTTTGTATATTTATATTGAAGGCTGCACTTGGAAATGCACGGTAGAACGGAGAAGAGCCGCGGGACGTTACAAGCGGCTCAGCGGGAATGGATCTCTCGCTGTGAGTCAGAGCCCTCAGTTGCTCAAGTCCATAGTCGTGCTCGCCTGCCGGTCCGGTCAACAAGGTGAATCCCGGACACTGCATTCAGAAGCAACTGAAGCAACTTGTGTAGGCTGAGAAGGTACATCCTTACCCAGTCCTCGTCCTGTGTGGGCCCTATCTGCAATTTCTTTAAAATTACTATTCACAGGTGTCATGTGACAGGCAGGCTATTCCATCCAAGTTCCGCCTGGTTCACAGGTTTTGTTACTAAAGGACTGGTTTATTTCTTTCATGAACTGCTAAGAACCTGTTCAAATTGCAATTGTTTTGTTATTGAACCTAGTGTACAGAGTTTTGTTGGTGTCTCCATAAGATTTTGATAATATATTTTTCTTTTCCCTTAATGTATGGTTACTTTACTGCCATATAGTTGTATATATCTGTATATATTCTTCCATGTTTTTGCACTAACTGTCATGATGGAGTGTCTATTTGATGTCATGTTTCTTGTGTAATAATACAAAATCATTTTTGAAAATGTACTAAATTTGTTGGGCAATATTTTATCCCGTGACTACACGGCACGCTTTGGCTGTGTGGTTCCAAATTTCGTCATTAATAATCTTTATTTTGCCAGGCATACCTAAGGTAAGTTTTGTGAACAATCCAAAGTCGTGTAACATACATGCATGCAACGTTATCATTGTCAGAATATTGTAAATAAGCAATCGGTGTTGTTATAGAGAAAAGCAATGTACTCCGAACAAAAAATTCTCACAAACCACTCGTCTGCAATTAAAATTGTCATTGTATTAGATGATCCAGTTAAGACGATTTTAAGAATGGAACTGATCAAGAAAATGTTTTCAAACAGTATTATTTTTTAAAAACATCTAATTGCATCCTCGTATGGAATCTATATTTTCAACTTTCAATGTATTTAATGTGTGTTACTAATCCAAAAACGAGTACAATAACACCCCCAATTCCTTATTTATACCCAGAAAATGAAAAACAAATCTGATATTCTTCACATTTTAAATCTCCTAAGCCCTCTGAAAGCGTAAGCACATCACACTTGTGAAACTATTGAAACAAATAACTTTCGCCAAAACATCGCCAATTCTCTCCCTTATCAATGCTTAATTGGAGAGGTAATCTTTCCTAATCACCTTCAATTTTATTTATTGTATTGGCTCTGCTAAACATCTCAAAGGCCTCTGACCTCGGGAATCTAATGTATTGGTCAACCTGGTTGAGATACTAAGGAAAGTTCATGAACAGGTTATCTTAATACCGAGCAGGAAATATCACACTTTGTACATAGTGAATCCTCCAGGAGCAAGAAGCTAGCTCATAGTTTATGTAAAGCACAAGGCTGAGATGTCTATGAAGAATTGATTGAAGAATCTGGAGAGTTATTAAAGAAATATTGTGCTGTTGAGTTTAACTGTCTCACCTTTGTGAAAAGAACAAATGTAGTAGCTAGCTGTTATATTTGGGGGTCTCTAGTTGGCACAGGTAGGTACTTGTAACAAATAGGGACCCTCTCCTCTAGTCAGGACAAGGGGATTACACTCCTGAAATAACCCCTGCTCACCCTCTAGGTTGCGTGGCGCGAGCAGTCAAGGCTTACTTCAGAGGCGTTGTAAGTTAAACAGTTGTGACCACATACAGTAACCCAGTGACAACATTACAAATGGACACCACACAGGTTTTATATAAAAAATAAGAAGACTTTATATAGAGTTACCTCTAGACCATAAACAACAAAAATACACACTATGATTACTTTAAGATGGTAGATTTAAGCTTAGTTCAGTTCAGTTCTTAGATGAGACACTCTGCGTCAATGTACCTTAAGTTGCGTTGCGCTTCCACGACAAGCACTGTCGCAGCGATGGGAAATGCGGCAAAGTTCAGATACAAAGAAATAAAGACGTGAAGATCTTCCACATGCGGCACGCTTCCCGGGGATGCAAGACGTTCTCGGTTCGATGCTTGAACATCAGCTGTGACACCCTTACGATGCGACGGCAACAGCTCCAGCGACGACGCTCTTATCCCACGATGCGTGAAGCTTCCGCTTTATGCGATAACCAAGATGGCGGCATCCAAGATGCGACGGCAGCAGCTCCGATGGTGGCGCGCTTCTCGGAGATGCGAGGTGCCCTTGGTCGATGCGATGCACTGCGACATCCTCCTTCAGAGTTGTGACGGCAGGCACAGCGACGGCGACACGCTCCGACCTCGTTGCGAGATTCTTCTCCTGATGTGGTGCAGTGCAACAACTACAGCGGCGACACCCTCCTTCTTTGGCATTGCGACGGCAGCAGCAGCGATGTCGACACACTTCCTCTTCGTTGCGGCACACTTCTCTCCGATGCGGTGCAGTGCGACAGTTCCAGCGGCGACACCGTCCTTCGGAGTTGCGAAAGCAGGCACAGCGACACGCTTCTTCTCGTTGAGTCGCGCTTCCAGTTCCTTGCGACACACAGTTCCTCAGAAGGCCCAAAACAGCAGCAGGCACTTCCACAAGAACTCTGGGGAGCTGGGGGGTTGAAGTCTGTTGTCCCTGAGACTTCAGCAGGAGGCAAGCTCTTTTCCAAGCCCTTGGAGATCCTTCACAAGTTGAAAGCAAAGTACACAACGTTACTTTCTCCTTTCTTTGGCAGTAAGGCAACCCCTGCAAGCCAATCCCCCAAGCAGCTCTTCAGCTTGGGAATAGTCTCTCCTCAGTTTCTTCAGGTTCTTCTCCTCAGTAAAGGTTTCTTCTTGTAGTCCAAAGTGATCTAATTTCATGGGATCAGGGTCCCGATATATATACCCCAAAATCCTTTGTTCTCTGAGGGGAGAGGGGCCTTTGCCCAGTCCAAACCAGTTCTGAAGCACTCTGTTTACCAGACTTCTCCTTTCCTTTAACAGTGCAGGGCAGGCACATCAGACGCCCCACAGGAGGTGGAGCCAGCATTGTGGAGGCAAGTACGGTCCTGGAGCACTTTGTTTACAGGACTCCTCCTCTTCTTTCAGTGTGCAGGGCAGAGACATCAGCCGCTCCCCAGGGGGTGGAGCCAGCATTGTGGAAGGCAGGCACAGCCCTATTCAAGGTTCAAGTGCAACTCCTCGCTCCCATCTAGATGCAGATCTCTCTATTCACCACCGGGTGACTCAGCCTGTCTCCTGGAATTCCCCAGCCCTGTCTCTCACAAAACCAGACATAGGAATGCACAACCTAGCAGAGGCAGGTTTGAATGGGTAGACAAGCAAATACCTACTTTCTAAAAGTGGTATTTGCAAACACAGAATATTAAAATGAACTGTGCTAAAAGATGTATTTTATTATTCTGAGATCAGGAATACTAAACTCGAATTTCTATCATGTTCTCTGAGACAGTTAGGATTATAAAATGTAATAACTCTAACAGCCCAATCTGGCCTATGGAGAACAGGTAGCCTTGCAATAGTGTTAAATGAAAATGGCTGTAATTCACTATTAGGACATGTCACACACATCAGGGATTGTCTTACCTTATACTTACAATGCACCCTGCCCTTGGGCCTACCATAGGGGTGACTGATATGAAGAAAAGGGAAAGTTTAGGGACTGGCACTAGCCATGAAGGAATTTCGATTACAGTCTAGAGTTTTATCAAACTCAAACTATTTACAGTAAAAGGTCCTACATTAAAGATGCAGGTTTGATGATGGATAACATTTAATGGCAGGGGTGGAAAGTGGACTACGAGAATGGCTAGTAGAAGACAGAAAAGAGGAACTGTTGTGCATGCATGACAGAGGTACCTGACCTGTGCTGACTTATGCCTATGCTAAAAGAAAACCAAGAGTCAGAGCCTAAGGCTCTTCATATTGTATCCTTCTCGGCCAAAGATCTGAAAGCATGCATGAAATTGCACTTTAGGCAATATACTTATGAAGATGACATACCAGATAAACCCCAGTCTTATTCAGAGAAAAATCACAGCACCACAAATGCTATTCTTAAAAAAATCAACAATGCCCTTAATATCCTGTACAACAAAGATTCATGCATTCTCATCTTTTTAGACTTGTCAGTGGAGATCAAAGTAGTGAACCACTCTTCTCTCCTAAAAATTCTCACGATCAGAATGGACTTGAATTGTGCAGTCCTAAACTGGTTCCCATCATTTTTGGAAACCCAGGATTAGCACGTCAAATGGCCAACTCCATCTCCAGCACAGCAAAACCTCGTCATGGACTTCTACCAGGTTCCATTCCTTTACTCACTCGTTTCAATAGATACATCCAAACATAACTCTACATTCACAGTCAATAGATCATCACCTATCACTTCAATGCTTATATCACTCAGCACTGTTTCAAAATATCATTTCCAGAATATGTCTCCATAGCATCACAAATACTCATCGAATTCAATCCCAGATGGCTCAGCATAGCCTTAAACGAAATCCTCTAAAAGCATAATTGCTGTTTTTTTTATAACCCAAGATCTGCATACACTCGTTTCAATAGATACATCCAAACATAACTCTACATTCACAGTCAATAGATCATCACCTATCACTTGAATGCTTATATCACTCAGTACTGTTTCAAAATATCATCTCCAGAATATGTCTCCATAGCATCACAAATACTCATCGAATACAATCCCAGATGGCTCAGCACAGTCTTAAACGAAATCCTCTAAAAGCATAATTCCTGTTTTTTTTATAACCCAAGATCTGCATACCTGTTCAAAAGTGCTATGAGGAAAGATCAGTGCTCGGCAGCAAGCTAAACACCATTGAATGTGCTTAATCCTAGACAAACACCTAAACCTTCAAGACCAAATCAATGAGTTGACAAGGGAGCCCACTTTCAACTTAAACTGTTATGAAGGATCCAGTGATTCCTCCCAGTCCATGACATCAAGCTAGTCATTCAAGCACTAATCTCTTGGAGGCTAGATTATGCCAACTCTTTATTAGTAGGAATTCCCAAATTCATGTTGCTCCTCTTACAGCAGTATTAGAATCAGCCACCAGATTGGTCACAGTATTTTAGAAAATCCAACTACAACACACATTCATATTGATATGAAATGGCTTGCTTCTGTAGCAAAGAGAATTTTTAAAAATGCCTTCACAACTCATAAGCCTCTTCTTGGGAACAATCCATTCTACCCCAATCAGAAGCTGTGAACTGACACTCTCCTCCTTGAAGCTCCCAGCTTGAAGAAATCAAAAACATTCTGACAGTCCTTCCTAGGAAGCACACCCAGAATCCAGAATTTCCTACCTTCAACATCAGAACTATCCTTGACTAAGACACATTAAAAAGAGAAAACAAGGGGGCTCGGTCAACTGCCATGAAAGATGGCCGCACCTTGAGAGGCTCCGTCCGATCACACCCGTTCTAATAAAAATCTGTTTCAAAATCCGTAGATACTGATAACAGAATTGCTCAATTATGTACATTAGCCAAGTGTGAACGTTCCGCACCATGAACCGGGTGGCTTAGGCATCTAAAGACAGAGAACGGTGCAACTGTGTGTTTGACCCGGTTGCGAAGGGCAAGTGTAGGAGGAAGGGTGCTCTGAACCTGGCCGCCGCTGCGGTAATCAGAGCTCAAACAGGAAGAGAGTATAGCAACCGTTGACCCGAGACTCCACGAGAGACTTTGATCGGAATCCGCTCCGGCTGGAGCCTGAACCTTGGCGGCCCTGCCGGCACAAAGATACTGGTGAACAGTGCGCTAGAGTTGGTGAGTAGCCTCAGTGAAGCCTGTGCTGAGCGAACAAAGCGAGGCTGAGAGTGGAGTCGAACCGTCTCCGTAGCTCCTGCCCGGTCAAGGATTGAGGAATCCGGGGGTGAAACATACGCAAATTGAATTCACCCTAGAGCTTTGAGGGAGCGGCGGTAATCAGGGGAAGACGTTGTGCGAGTTCCTGCAGAGTTCTGCTGTCTGCACTTTGCTGCTGGGACGCATGATCGGCTGTCCCAGCTTGAACAAGAAATACCCTGGGGTGTGATCAGCGGCCCCAAGGGAGCAATTAATTACAACAGTGACTGAGACGAAGTAAGTGTCGAGTTGGCATTGCCCTGATTTTGAAACTCGCCCGAGGGTGCGGCAGCAGCCAGGGGTGGACATTGTGAGCGTGTCTGCATGGTTCTATTGACTGCACTCGCTGATAGAGCGCATGATCAGCTGTTACAACCTGAATAAGAAATATTCTGGGGAACGACCAACAGTTGCAAGAGCGCATTTAACTCCAACTGAGACCAGAAGTGTTGAGCTTGTACTGCGCTGATTCTGGGCTCAAGCCGCATGAGTGCTGCCAGCTGCACTTACTATCAGGTGACTTCCCAGAATTCTGAGTACATGGTCTAATGCTGTAATTCCTGGCAGCCCTGTCCCATTCCTGTGCTCCCCCATCGTCATAGGCACTTGTGACTGCCTCACACTATCTATGAACGGCTGCTTCTCCATGTACATACCAGCTGAGACTCTTGAACCCTGAGGTTGGCGTCACCACTGGCAAGATTGGGTCACATCCTGCTACTCCCGGTGGGGTGTATGAAGCTCGAGGAAGGCCCATATACATTTCGGAAGTTATCCAGCCTGGGTGGAGCCTGCGAGATATTCAGGAAGTGCGCAGTAAGTCACAACAGTGACTAACAGCCACCGCAGCGAAGTATTGAGCTGATCATGCCATCTCAAAGGGCAGAAAGAATCTAATATTCCTCACCGAGTGGCGTGGGGGAATTCCCTGACCAAAGATACTTACCTCACCTGAGGACTCATAAGGCCCAACACGGCTGAAGGTCGAAACACTAAATCCACCATGCAGGCCACATTAGATAAATACGCCTGGAGCAAGGGCAAGGGCACTAAAGACAAAGATGCTGACGACAGGCCTGAGAAGAGGCAAGAAGTAGTTGATGCGCCAGAATTAATCCTTCACGATATAATGACAGTCATCAGGATGGTTAGGACGTCACTGTAGTCCAGAATTGACAGTCTCCACAGAGATCTCCCTAATAAGAGCCGATTTCACTACAAGAGAGCCATTAATTAGGTAATGCATGTAACGCACTGACGAGATGGGGATACAAACTCGTAGCACATTCTGTGTTTGGTTCCCGGTCTCGAGGGGGGGGGGTAGGTATAATGACTCATAAAACCTTCCAGAGGACGATTGAGTGCACATGAACAGATAATGTGGGTCAATTTGTGGCAATTTCGGGTACATGGGAGGGACGTACATTAAATTTAGTCTCTTTATACCTACCACCGGGTCTTCAGGCCACGGTACTAAGAGACCTTGGTGACCCCCTGCTCACCCTACCAGAGGGTAGACTCCTAATTGGGGGTGTCTTTAATTCAATTCAATTGTTTCTGATTCTCTAGATAGATGGCCCCCAAGAGCCCTACCAATCGCTCATATGCAAATTCATAATTTTCTGCAAGCAATGGGCCTAGTAGACACTTGCAGGGCGTTCCATCCCGTGGAAACTACAATACACATTCTATTCGGGGGCTCGCTGCAGTATTTCAAAGATAGAATATATCATAACACTGGCGGATCAGTTATAAAACATCAAAGAGGTGAGTCACCTCGCTAGAGGTATATCAGATCACTCACCCGTCTAGGCTCAGATCGAGGTGGGAGAACCCAAAAGTGGTAGAACAGCCCCGATTAATCTGTGGTATTTTACGATCCACCAGATAAAAGAGAAAATTGTACGAGATGCAGAACTTTATTTTCGAGAAAACAAGCATTCGGTACACACTGTGGGAAGCATACAAGGTTTTAATTTGTGGGGTTAAAAAACTGCTGGGGTTAAAAAACATAAACAGGCAGAATTAGTGCGTTTAAAAGCAGATGTACTGGAATTAGAGGGGAAGGTCTGAGATGCGAACCTAAATGAGACAAGCCATGCCTTAAAATTAAAAACAAGAGTATTCTGCAGTGGCCACTGATGCGGCCAAGACACAGCACAGGGCAACGCTCAGCAGGATCTACGAAGTCGGGGATAAAGCTGGGAAACTACTGGCCTGGTTAGATCGCAGGGAACTGGCAAGTAGAGTGGTGGTGGAGCTTACAATGGAGTCCGGAGAGAGACTCACTGAGCCGCAGGAGATTGCGGATGCCTTTGGAGTTTATTATTGTGGTAGATATGTGTTTCAGACGCCACATGTAGAAAAAGATATGCACTCTTTTTTGAGGGATATTTACTTGCCCGTACTCACTGAGGAAGAGCGGTTAGAACTTGAACTGGAATTGAGCAGCGCTCAGGTAGAGAAAGACGTACAAGATTTACATGTGGGCAAGGCAATGGGCCTAAATGGTTTGTCCATTGAATTATATAAGCTGGCCCCGTGTTGGCATCCCCGGTGGCCTACCTGAATAGAGTGCTTCACATTTTCATAGTATTTGGAAGATTCGCTAGATAAAGGATCAACTGGTCCAAATCAGTCATCTATGTTGTCAGTGGAGAGCTGCCATCTTGCCTAGGGGTTTCACTATAACAGAAGCAAAGGCAGGGTTTAAATACTTGGCAATTCGTGTCTCTAAAGACCCGGCTCATTTCCATGAATATAATCTCCTGCCCCCATTGCAGAGACATGGTGGGAGCTGAATACTTTAGAGACATAGATGGTGCCCTGGAGAGCTCCTATGGGATGGCAAACTGCCCATAATTGGCATGCAGAAGCTTTCATAAGGGTGGTACGTTGGAGGAATCAGTCTCCCAGACATTAAGAAGTATTATTGGGCTGCGCAACTAGCCACTATAAATCAGTGTACATACAAGCCACGGGGAGATCCCAGGTTTCATATGGATAGAAGGCTGCTCCCGAGGGAAGCTTTGAAGGGGCACTATACACTAATCCCGCCAGGATGGGACTGTCGGGACCCACTGGACATGCAGTCCAAGTATGGCGGGTGGCTACGAGGAACCTGGGATGGGAGGGTAAAATTACAACGGCCACCCCACTCTGGGATACCGACCTATTCGGCAATCTACGACACACCCGTGGGTTTGACCGCTGGGACTTAAAAGGTATCTTTAAGGTTGGGGATCTCTGGAGGGCAGGCAGAGTCATTCCCTTTTCCCAACTGAAAGTGGAGTTTGAGCTGGTCAATACTGAGTATTTTAAGTATCTACTGATCCGACATGAGCAGCTCACAGTGATAGCAAGGGAAGAGATACCACCAGACTCCGCCCCACAAGAAGATAGGGTCCTAGACAGGAATCTCCCCGAAAAAGCCATATCGTTAATATATAAAAAACGTATCAATAACATGACAGACCCCCTTCTTTGTCTTAGAGCCAAGTGGGACTACGATGTTGCGGGTCTGGAGGATGAAGAATGGCTTGAGGCCTTGGCTTCTCCTAGAGAGATTGCCATCTACTCCAGGTTCAGACTCGTGCAGCTTAAGATACTCCATAGAATATGCCTTGCGGGACCTATGCTAGTGAAGATGGGATATAGCAATGAGGCCGGATGCTTGAGGGGATGCAGACATGAGAACACTTTCATGCATATACTCTGGGAATGTATTGTAATCCAGAGATACTGGTCGTAGTTGAAGAAGTGTGTAGAGGGAGTAATGGGCAACAAGATTGACTGTAATATCAAACTATATCTTTTGAATATTTGGGGCAGACTTAACCGCTAAAGAGAGAATATGGGTGACACATGGGATGATAATTGCCAAGAGGAATATCGCAAGATTGTGGATGGCACGGGAACCACTAACATTGGATGAATGGCAAAAGGACAGACTGACGCATGGTAATGGAGAAGACGGTATAGGAATCCAGTGGATGTACCACCAAATGGACACATATTTGAGAAAAATGGAATGACTACATGTGAGGAATTTGTGATCCCTGCAGCCTAGGCAGGATTTTGATCCGGGATGGCCGGGTACAAGCGGATTCAATGTAAATGGTTTGTAATAATATTATGGTCTCATATGTATCGTTAAGTTTGTGCCAGTACAAACTTCATATATCCATGTCTATATAATGTCTAAAGTGTACACCTTGTCCCAAATGAAAGGTTTTATAAATAAAAAGAAAAAAGAGGAAATAAAAACTCACTATTCCAGTACCATTTCCAACCATAGCCATCATAATGTTGAAATTGACCTGTCATTCAGTCCTAACATTCTTCTCTGTCAGCTATCTCATGCACCTTATATTGGTATATTCATACCCCTTTTTGTAAGCTCCTGGATGTAAGTTATTCTTGTTCTAGAAATTTGACCTCAATATCTGTAAATATGCTCAAAGAGTTTGTTACCTCATATATATATGTTCTTATGCAAGCATGTTTGTACTCTATGTAAATTCTGAATTTTTGAATTACACTGCCTCTGCAGTCCTCCCTTTGTATGTCTGTTCCCCTTTTTGTATGACTATTTATTGTCAAAATGAGATTTATTGGCTCCTTCACAACACGTGACAGAATAATTAATCTGAAAAGCAATCACGCTATAACAAAAACCTCTAAAAAGAAAATACATAAATAAACACATAAATAACCAGAAGAAAGTGTTTGCTAATGATAAAGTGATTGTGGTGGCATCTGTTTCCGATGCAAATGTAAAAAATTATATACATAACAGCAAGATGTAGCTGGCAATAAGAGTAGACAGACCATAGCTCTAAATACAGATTTCTCCTATCCAGTAATCACTGAAAGCATGAAGATGGAAAATGTTCACCCTCAGTTAGAGGAGCAAAGAAAAAGGTAATTGTGTTCATTGAGAAGCAAGCATGCAGTTGTTGGAAATGACCATCTTATGCATGGTATTCCCCCAGAGTTTTGCCTTCACTCTTTTTGTTGGACATCGAACTCTGCACACTTTACCACTGCTAGCATGTGGTAAGGGGTGTGCTCCCCCTTTACACATGATGACATTGGTATTAATCTGAATGGTACATTTAACTTACCCAAACATTGCAAGTGGGGTGCAGAACACATTGTGCCACACAATGCACTGTCACAACAAACCTGACAGCAGGCCTACCATTGTAGCCTGTCAGAGTAATTTGGTAATTGCCAATTCAAACTGTCAAAATATATCACTTTGACAGGCCTAACTCTTCCTTTTAAATACTAATAAGTCACTGGTAAGGTAGGCCTTTGTACTAATGAAGGAATGGTGCAAGGTATGTAAAAATAGGTTATGCAAAAGTTTCCTGTTCCTCGTGTTCTTACAGTGAAAAAACACTAAAAGCGATTTTTACTGTGGCAAAGCTGGCAGCATGATTACATTATTACATGTTATAATATCGAGTTTGGTTTGATAACAGCCAGAAAAATATCTCAAAGCCTCTTTTTATTAGATAGGCAATATCCAAACTAATGGTAAGTGTTGGTCTTAGGTCATCCCCAAACTATTTGCCTTCACTTCTCTTATTTTTTGAAAAATTAGTTTTTTTGGCTTTGGGACTCTGCTCACTTTACCACTGTTAACCAGTGCTAAAGTGCTTGTGCTCTCTTCTCTAAACATGCTAAATTTGTCTTACACCCAATAGCCGCATTAGTCAAGTGGGTCTATATGTACCCAGGGCCAGTAAATGAAATGCTACTGGGTGGCTCTGCAGCATGTATTGTGCCACCCACAAAAGTAGACTTGTCATACATATCTCGGGCCTGCCATTGAAGTCTGTGTGCGCAGTTTTAAACTGCCAATTCAACCTGACAAAATAAACCTTTTGCCAGGTCTGAACCTTCCTTTTTAATACATATGTCACCCCTAGGGTAGGCTCTAAGCAGCCGTTAGGGAAGGGGCATTTAAAAAGTTGGACAACTACTTTCAACTTTCACATCTCCTTGTAGTGAAAAACTCCTATATTCATTTTCCACTACTACAAAGCCTGCCTCTCCGTAGGATAGCATTGGCTTACCTTATTACATTTAATTAGTGTTAAGTTTCAATAGGGAGCAGGTAGGAAAGTCGATTTTGGTCTGTAAAGAATTGTAATCTAAAATGCTCTTTAATGGGAAAGTTGGATTTTCAGTCACAATTCTGAAAACAGCACTTTTAAAAAGTAGGCATTTTCTTGTCCTAAGCATTTGTTGCACACTGCCTGTACCCTGGGTCATATGACTAGGTGTAGCTGACAGCTGATCTTTGTGTATTACTTCCAGACAGTGAGACAAAGGGGGAATAGGTTCTGTCAGAATTGGCCATCCCCATCCGGGTGAGGGTAGGAGCTGTCACCTACCACACTTGTACATCACAAAGTCTCTGCCTCAGCGCACTTACAAAGGGTTTAACAGTAGTGTTTTGTGCCTCATGACGAGCTGGGTCCAGGGCAGGGAGGCAGAAAATTCTAGACACTTTTGTAGGGGGAGGACTCTAGAAGCTTCTCTCACTTTAAAGTCAACCCCAAGTATGGATATTGTCCCTTCAGACCCAACTCTTCAGATGACTTCTGGACCTGTGCACTCTGTCAGTAAGAAGGACTGCCCTGCTGTGAAGTCTTCCCTAATGACCTGCTTGCTAACCAAGTACTGCTTTAGTGCCCGAGGCCTGCTGCTGCTGCACCAGGAATCTTCTGCTGCTGGGAGCTGCCCTTCTGAATGACTCACACCGGCTTCCTCGTCAACAGAGCAGGATCTCGCACCGCATGCTCCCATTCATGGCTATGCTATGCATCTGAACACCAGATTTTGAATTGCAGCTCCTCGTCGAAAACGCCACAATGTTGGCCCTGGCAGCTCAACGCAAGGCCTTCTCATCTCAATGCCCAGTCCATAAGGTAGTTTTCAGCAGACTGAACTTAGCTCTGTATCTGGCCTTAACTCCATCGGGGTCGGGCTGAAACTGTGACTTGGACCCACTCTACCGTGAGCTGTGAATGGCGCTTTTTGCTTGGTAGCGCTTGATTTTCACATAACCTTTAACATTGCATATCTCTGGTTCTACTAATTGTTTTTTTTGTGTCAGATAACTTTTTTAGTTTTACTCTATTTTATTAAAGTGGTCTGGGATTTATATTGTGTTGTTTTTTCCCTTTATTACTGTTTGAAGAGCTGCATAAATACTTTACACATTACCTCTAAGTTAGGTCTGACTGCTTTTGTGCCAACACCTATAGGGTTAATCTCAGGTTAATTTGGGATTTGCTTGTGTTTCACCCTGACAAAAATTGTGATTGCTGCTTGAGTAGGGTTTCACTCCCACTCAACCAGTAACCCAATTCCCTACCATAAGGTTGTATTTTATCTAACTATTAAGGAAAATTATTTTAGAAAAATCACTTTTCCCCGCCTAAAGCCTCTTTGGCCTTTTTGTATGTTTTCCAACTATCACCTGGCAGCTGGTGATTCCCATGTTGTGAGTTGTAAATTGCTCCCAGTACAGGGGCAAAGGGCCTTGGATGAAGGTAGCTTCTACCCTTCCCTTGAAAGGATGGCCTGGGAGCTGTGCCAAGGCACTTGATTGTCTTCAAAGGAGGTCTACCTTGTCATGTCACAGCCAGATATAGATAACACCTGGGCCTGCCCTCTCTATTGTCCTCCTAGTTATGTTGGCACCAATCCCTCTTGGAGGGGAGCTGCCCCGGCACAGGTTTAGAGTGGCCGCCGGGGAGGGGTTGCCCCTTTCAACAGTCACACCTCTGTGTTGACACAGGGAGCTCTTACTAGGATAAGAATGGTTCTGCCATATTGGGTTTAGGGAGAAAGGGACACTGTGGCATAGCTTATAGTAAACAACACAGGAAGTGCTGCAAAAGTGGGTAGGGTCAACCCTGGGAACCCTTACCACATTGGTTAGGGAGTGGCCAGGAGTTGCCCCCACTCACAGCTGGCACTGGACATAAATGTGGGACCCCAAATACCCTCCTCAAAATACATCTGGACTTGTGGAAGATTCACAAGAGGGACTGCCCTGAAGACCTGTAGAAGACGGATCCTGATTACCCTGTACCACGACCCAAAAAGTGACTCCAAAGGGATAGTTGGTTGTCCTCCTGTTTGAACCACAGGGCTACAAAAAGCATCAATAGACTTCCCTCTTTTTCTGCTGACCAGTTTCAACTGAACCTGACCTGTTTGCTTCTGCTGGCCTTTGCTGTAGGAGTGATTACTGACCCCCCAAGTGCACTCCTCAAGGTTGTGAGTGTACTTCTCCATGCCTAACCCTAAAACCTGGGACTTAAAAGCTTTTTGCCAATTTTTTGTCCTGAGAACCCAGTTGGGACCAGTACTATTGTGCTAAGCTGATTCGTCAATGGTGCGATACCGCTGGGATGGAGTTTGCCACAACTCCTGCTATGGTCTTTTCCGCAGCAGCAAATCTGCTCCAGCGGGACCATCATCGACAGACATCCAAAGATTTTGAAACCTCATGAGCTACAACCTGCAGCCATGCCCCGTTGAACAAAAAACACTTCCAGAAAAGTCAGAACGTAGAAAGCTTAACTGACACTGCTGTCGAAGGGGATCTGATCAACTTTGAGTACTGTTTGGACGCAAAACCTGAATTGTTTCTGCTCAGAGCTTTTCAAACCCTCAACTTGACCTCATCCAGTGGCTCACTCTCATCAACAAGCCCATCTTTCGCCACAGCCTTCTTCCTTGGTCAGCTGAAGACTTTCTACTTTTGTGAAATTGTATTTATTTAATAATTCTCTATTTTTCTAAGTTGATTTGTATTGTGTTTTGACTATATTACTGTTTAAATACTGCATACATACTTTACATATGACCTCTAATGTTAAACCTGTCTGCTCTGTGCCATAGATGCCAGAGGGTTAAGCTCAGGTCTCTTTAGTGACTTTTTTGGTTCACACTGTCTAGAATTGTGATCATTATTTGAGTTTGATTCTTACCCCTCTCAAGTAATAACCCACTGTCTTATATCAGTGATGCATGAGAAGATCTTCTTGGCCAATCCTTTGGCAGTGCCTTATGACAGAAAAGAAGGACACAAATCAAACAAGGCACTGCAGCTCCCCTTCCAGTAATCAGGAGCCAGGACAAAAACTCTTCTTAAGATAAGGAACTCTGGCAATTGAGTAGAAATGTTGCCCAGTGCTAGATAGAACAGGACTTCTGGGTTAGAAACCAGGAGGTCTTAAAACCCTAGTTACTTGATATGCCGAACATGGCCCTGAGTACTGTCCAGCCAAAACTTGCAGGCAGAGATAATTCTGGGAATCTGGGATGAAGCATGGACCAAAACAACATATCAACTAACTGACAAACTGGCAGGCTGATGGACCGATAGATCAACATAGTTACACATATAGGTATCTTTCTGTCTATGTGCAGACACGCTACTAGATACTAAGAAAAATACTTATGAATATATATAGACATATAAACATATATATATATTTTTTCCACATTTTATCCATCCAAAACTGGAATGTCTTGCAGAGGAAAAGTTCATATGGCATATCATGAACAAGTTCTGCGGCTTCCACAAGTGAAGAATGGATCTGTAGGGCTATTTATAATGAAATCTCTCTTACACAGCTCATCCCCCAACTTGGTAACTCTGGAAGATAGAACATTTGCCACAGAGGCTGTGGCTCAGAACTACCCACAGACATTGAGAGACATCCAGGGGCAGATTTACACGCCCCTTGCAACACTTTTGCGCTGCTGTTGCATCACTTTTGTTCCGCATCAGTGGCGTAAACAATGCGCCACGTTGTGACACATCTACAACATGATGATGTGTCATGTTGTAAAGCCCTGCGCCACATTATACCTGCATCATGCCGGGTGGGCATTCCGATGCAACAAAGCCTCGTAAAAGGGATGCAGTGAAACCTACAAGATTTCAATGTGCCACTTCAATGATGCCACTGCTTCAAAACCTTACCCCTGCTTGAAGCAGCACAATAAGTATAGGCCGCCCCTGAGCATTGCTAGAATTGCGTTGTGATTGTGACACGACTCCAGCAATGTGTGACCTTTGCACCAACAGATGCATGACGCATTTATCAATCCTTGTGCCATGGTGCGCCACATTGTAAATGCAACGCATCCATGGTGGCGCAAGGGTTTTTGTGCCCGACACATGTTATAGCAGAGATACGTCAGTTTCTCGAAAATCTGCCCCCCATTGTTCAGGTTTTCGGAGATGTGCTCTCTGCGGGACATAATCTACCTTGAAGCATTACACAGAACTGGCACTGTAAGAGATTGGATTTCATCAAAAGTGAGGTTTAGTTCTGCACCTTTGTACAGGTTCAGATATTATTCATGATACGATACAGCCATAGGCGACACTGCAGTAAAATGCCATAGGTAACATTCCAGTATAAGGCATATGCGCTGTAGGACAACATAGCATATAATAAAAGGTTGGGATCTACTTTCAGAAATAGTGATTCTCCCACTAAAAGAATCAAAAGAAAACTTGTAAAAAATTTGGTGATTCCAAGTTAGCAAAGAAAAAAAATTAAAGACGCGTCTTTCCCTTCTATTTAGTAGAAATGCCTTTCCTTTGCGTAACAAAATGTTCCCCGTTTTGCAAGAAAAAACAGAAAATCTGTTGTATGATGGATCATAAATTAATCTAAATATATCAAATGGCTTGTGAAGATGGGATTCTCACTAGCGCATACATCCAAAGTCGATATTTAATTTCAGTAATGCTACAGTGTATTTCACAGATGACATATGGCGGCTGCTAGGATAGCTTTATAAAAGAGATTAAAAATGCATATTTTTCGATGCTTTCCCTTTTATTGCTGAGTTATCATGTGAGAGGATTGGGAAAAGCAAGTGGTCTAGAAAACAGGCTTACAAAATGATGACTCAAACATTAAATTAGGTGATTAAATAAAATATGTTTCACATTGCAGTAAATATAATGCTGAGAAAAAAGTCAATAGTAAACAAATCTGCCATCTCTATATAGCAAGTACCCTTTAAATATAGCTTTATATTTAGTTACGGTGCTGGGTGTCTTGAACATAGAAGATGTCAAATACAACAAACAGCAGGGTGACTATATCAGCTACAATAAACACTAAACAATATGGAATACATGGGAGCCTGCAATGCCTGTATAAAAAGCAGTATCTAATTTTCCTTTTACAGTTGAATTGTGACGAGCTTGTTCACCTAAGAAAACGACACACGGGCTCAACTGTAATACGTTATTACTGTGGGATTGTGAATTCATAATGCCTTTGCCAGCGGCCAAGCTCACAGAGAATACTTATAACTACAATTGAAAAAAGGAAAATGGGTCTGCCTTTTCCTTATACTGTTTTATTTTTCTAAAACAAACTGATCAGCAAAAGGACACATTTATGACAATGTGTTTTTTTTTTACGCACTTAGGTCATTTCAAGAAGGACATAATCGCTCTGCATGTTTCTACATATTCTGCGCTACAGCCGTTTTCGGTAGTTTCCCGTCCCCTGCCAAAGTGGTGGGGTGGGCAGGAAGTGGGAGCTGGGGAGGGGCTCAGGGGACAAAATAATAATAATTTTGAAAAAAATGTACCTGATCATCGCCACCGCACCCTGCATCGCGCTCCTCCAGGCTTCTCCTGGGCACAGGCTCCCAGACGCACTGCAGCCAATCCTGACACTGTATGAAAGCAGTGTTAGCAGGCCCGGACTGGCTGTTGCGCGCACCGGGCAATCCCCCGGTGCGCCGGAAGGGTGGGGGCCGGTTTTGGGCCCTGGGGGCCGTTTTTGTTACAGGGCCGGTTTTGCAGCATAACTGCAAAATCGGCCCTGTAACAAAATCGGCCGAAAACCGGCCCCGCCAAAGAGCTCGGTCGCACCCCCAAGGGGCCGGCCGAGCACTTTGCCAGGGCCGGTTTTGGTTCTCAGTCCGGCCCTGAGTGTTAGGATTGGCCTGAGTGCTGGGACTTTGCACTCCCAGGCAACCGGGTGCCTGGGCCTGCTTTCTCCAGCCCCAGCAATACAGCTGGGGCTGGAGAGAGCTTCATTGCACATGACAGTTTGGCTGGCATTTTCAGGGGAAGGGATTGCACTACCACTCCCCCTACACAGTGTCATCCCCCTAGACCGCCAACAAGACTCGCCATTGTCCTGGTGGCGGGTCCAGGGGGAATTACAATAAAATGATAATAAAACACTTTTAAAGCCTGTTTTAATATCTTTTACTTTGAGGGTGGTGGCACAGGGGTGGAGCTCCTCCACTGTAATCGGGCGGATGCCGCTGATAGTTTTAATCTGGCTTACATTACGCTGATTGTGTTGATGTTTTGTAACTAATTACTGCTTTGAAGTTAGTTTAATTTTTAATTTTTCATTACAGACTCCACTTTTATTCATCACATCTGCACCCAAACTATCTTTTTTTACATGAAAAAGCAAGACACCAAGGATGTAAACAGTTTGTGGGAAGGATGATGGTGTGATCTTGTATAATAAAGAATAAAATGCCCTTACTGTAGGATATTGCAAGCCACCTCAGATCCTTTGCCTTGCAATGGATATTGGCCTTTGGCCTTGTTCCTCTTGTCGTGTATTCCTATAGGTTCTGAATCGATCCCCCTATTCCTGACCCTATTCTAGTTAAACTAACTATCAAGTTAACTAACAGTCAGCCCATGAGGCAAGACAAGCCCCATGATGCAGATACCGTTATCTGACGCAGTCACACTACGGCACAGGAACGTGTTATCTGATTAGGTCATAACGCTTGAGATCTAATTAGACAAGCGACATTCCTCCAGCCCCTGATAAGGCATACGACGTTCTCATAACAAATCAAACCTATGACAACCTGGAAAATCCGTGCGGCCATTGTTTTGATTTCACAGAGAACTTTAGTAAAGAATGTGCTAACGAGCAAGTCGTATGACATCTTTATTGACGTATCTATGTCCATCCTTACGTCAATCTCGGCACCTTTAAGGTATAAATATTGCCGATCTTGCCCTATGCAAACACACGCGTGGTGACAAGACGGAGCAGCCACACTTGCCGAAGCCGAGAGCAGAAGCAGACCCCGCTGGCGCAGCCCCGCCTTCCTGACGCGCTGAGAGACGCGCTGCTATCTCAAGCCGAGAGACCCAGCACCGGCGCTTCTGGGCAGCCCTCGCAGGCAGCCTGGAATATCGAGAGCAGAGAAAGAGATACCATTCCTCATTCATCCTAACTTCCAGGTACAGAACTGAATAACCCCTCACAGAGAATTCTTTAGTTATTCACTTGGCAAAAACAAACTTAACTTAAACTGTAACTTTCTATTCCCGCCCACGCATTAGACTTAGGTCAGGTACACGGGGTAGGCGTATTTAGAAACACCAGTTGAGTACGTTTAGTCAAATGTATATGTGTATGTAAATATATTTTAATCATTTCAAACATCATATGGCTCAGAAACCATATCAATGTTTTTACAGTATTATTTTATACTATTGCTTTTAATGTATGCACTTTACTTAACTATAAGTATTGCAATAATATCGATCCATTTCTCATGTATGAGAAAAGAGACTGATCAATAAATAACACCTTTTTATTGAACACGCCCGTCTCTTCCTTTTCTCTACATTCTGATGAGACTAAGAATGCACGTACTGACTGAGTAAAATAATTGCCTTGTGCTCACACGACTCTCGAGATTGACTCTTGATTAGGGGAGAGCAAAGTTGTCATGTTCTATGGTTGTCAGAAACTAAATCCCTTCTTGTCTAATCAGGGAAGTTAATTCCTCCTTGAACATTCGAGAAAGTTTCTAGCGAACTCTGAGCTACGCTGGCAAACCCAAAAATTAAGTCTAGTATCGACAGTAGTAGACCTAGTTAACGTCTGGTCTAGGCCTTTACTGCTGTAGGTATTATTCCAATGCGCAGAGCCTATTGGGAAAATAGGAGCTACACTACATGGCGCCCAACGCGTTTGGAAAGGGCGATAAAACTAACGTAAGACATTTAGAGTAACTCAGTCGTGCTTTCTCACTCAGACCCCTTTTCCCATTGTACTCCAAAGACGTCTGGAGTGGGTGAAAGGTTATATCCTCCAAAACCTCGCAGGAGGGAACTCCTATGTATGGTTCTTGGTATAGTCAACGTTGAAGGATACACTGTTCCAAAATATTGTGCATCTAATCTCTGTTTCCATAAAGAAACCTGATCTGCAAACAGCTATAATACCATCCGGTCAGTAAAATGACTGAAAGTGATGATGAAAGAGAAACAGTTAGATTAGCAACTGAACTCGCAGATGCTGATGCTACGATGCAAGCAGCAGACCCGAATATAACACTCATTCCGGTCATTAAAAGGAGATCTATAACCTTAAAACTTATAGAAAATGGACTGACACCTAGAGGTGGCACAGTCATATTCGTAATCGAGGCACACGAATATCGGCAGACGGAGGTATATTATTCATGGATACATTTTCCAGCAGCTAATGCTGTAACAAAGTACTTCCACTATTACAAAGTAGAGGAACCTCCTAATGAGTACACTCCTGTCGAGGAGTTGGAAGTACCACTCAAATTCCAAGAGCATTTGCTCTTATTTGATGGCGCCCTAATACATAACAATCACATTACAAGGCTCGGTCCTTTAGGAAGACCAGGAGCAACGTGGCCGGTCTTAGCCGGATACACACCACATCCAGACATCGAAAGAATGCCTGCAGCAGAGCTGTTAATACAGCTAAAACAACTACTAAAAATTCATAGACAATTAGTTCAGTATGTAATGCGGACTTCAACAATTCAGCCAGCGATTAAACTTCCACAGCTGACCCCTCACCAGGGGAACACAAATAAAATTACACCACAGAACATCCAATCCTGCCTAGGTAAAGTTCCAGCTAAACGGGAACAAATACCATTCTGGTTGGCACAGAAAATTACCCAAATAGAAGCGGTGTTTCCTGACACCACCCCATTAGAAAAACACAGGATTCTGACTATATGTCTCCCAATGGGAATCGCACCACACATTGAGGACTGTGACACTTGGGGTACAGTCTTTGCTTCCATCTACACAAAAACGCACGGTGTTCCATCCATTTCGGTAATACCAGATGTGCTAAAACAAATTCAAGATGAATACGGTCCAGAACCTGCTTTAACTCTTGGTATGAAATTACTAAAAGACTTCAAGCAGGTCTCGGCTATATTATTAGCCAACATAAAAGGTGAAGCAGCAAACGTGGCGATCCGCCAGAGGTTAAAAGAGACAGATATAGCAGACCAACCAGCTGAAATTGCCAGAATCATAGAAAAATCCTATGAAGAACTAGGCAGAGATAGTCTAGGTGGAATACCAGTAAAACCGCAACTGACTACAAGTCCAGAAAAAATATTTTTTAATAATAATTCACCAAAAAAGAACTGGGATGGAAACAAACAATCCAATCCTAAAGAAAAGAAATTCCAGTCCCGAGGGAGGTCTCCCAGGCGAAGAGAGAAATCTCCAAACCAAAGACAGAGGTCACCGCAGAGTGACCCCTCTGGGAATATATATAACCTTAGAAATAGGGATAATATTAAAAAACCTGATAGATATCAAGACATTGATACACGTCCCTCTCAATCTTTTCAGACTTCCTCGCAGAAATCGGAAAGAAGAGGACGATCAGAAGAGCACGCCAAGTCCAAAGACAAGGAACCTGCTCAGCTAAAAAAGAAATTACAATTTCCAAAAAAGAAGGTAGCCAGTATCAAGGTAGTTAACAATGCCGAGAATACTGAGGACACAACTGAAAAACGGAGAGTGGGCGCAGACAATGCTAGACAGCGCAGCAGAGGTGAGCATAGCTCGCAAAGTCCTTATGAATCATCTGGAGACAGTGGACACGAATGAATATCTTCAAGTGGAAACTGCAGACACCAGAGTTAGCAAACCCCACAAGATATACGAGATAACATTACGTATAGAGGGAGATAAGACTAGGAAAATAAGGGGACTATTTTGGGATAATCTCTCCAAGGGCTATGATATCCTTCTAGCTGAAAAAGACTGGCCACCAGAATTTGTCAGGGAGTGCCCTCATGGCGAAGAAGTAATTATGCCTGCCTTCTCGAATCAAATCCCGATTCATAAAAAATACACACTTGCTAGAAAGTGGGCAGTGGCCTTAGCACCTGCTTTATATAAAAATCATGTAGGATGGGATGAGGATTCTCCTCCTCACAAAATCCAGTTAAAATCACAACCTACTGCACAAAGGCAGTACCCAATTAAGCAAGAAGCTAAAAAACAGGTAAATGAAATACTAGATCAGCTAGAATACCAGGGGGTGATTGAAACTTGCACCTCACAAATGAACAATCCTTTGTTTCCGGTCTCCAAACCAGACAATTCATATCGTCTAGTTTTGGATTACCGACACCTTAACACATGTTGCAAAACCTTTGCAGTGCAAAACTCACACAGTGCTGCACTAATGAATAACATAGTGCGCAAAAAATACAAAACAACCTTGGACATCTCCAATGGATTCTTTTGTCAAAACATAGCACCAGAGAGCAGATATTTAACTGCATTCTCAGTAAATGGCACTCAAAAACAATTCTGTCGGTTAGCCCAGGGGTACAAGAACAGCCCGGGGGTATTCTCAGCGAGAGTAACAGAATTACTACAACTATATGATGATGAAGCATTATCCTATGTCGATGACATTTACTTAACAGATGATGACTTGGAGACTCACTTGAAAAGGGTGAACACCATAATACTTGGGTTCGCTGCAGAGGGTTACAAATTCAACTTCAAAAAATCCAGAATTGCCCATCTGACGGTCCTATTCTTAGGATATGAGTTATCAAGTGAAGGCAAAAGCCTGGCAGACAATTTCCTAGAGAAATGTGCCGTAATCCAAGCACCTAGAACACTAAAAAACTTACAGTCGATTCTAGGTTTCCTAAATTTCGGAAGAACATACATTGCAAATTACGCAGAAAGGGTCAAACCCCTTTATGATCTAATTAAACCAGACTTTAAAAGATCCAGTTGGACTCAAACACACACAGAAATTTTGAGATCCTTACAAACAGACATGCTAATTAAAACAAAATTAGAAACACGTGATAACACACGCAATCTTGTGATTCGAGTCATCCCAGGGAGATGCGGATTCACATACCTGACCTCTAATGAGGGAGAAAAGGTACCAATTGCATTCAAATCACACTTGTACACAGAAGCTGAACAGAAATTCAGTAATACAGAAAAAATCATTTGTGCAGTTCAAACCGCAATAGCTAGAGAAAAAGAGATAGCTGACGGCAGACATATCACAGTCAGAACAGCAGAATCAGCCTTTGAGGCACTAACAACACCGTGTAATTTACCAACATCAACATTGAATCCGGAATGGATACAATGGGTGAATTCAATCACAATGGACAAAGTATACTACTTCTTTGATCCAGAACTAGAAGAATTAAAAACTCTAAAATATGAAAAGACGTATCCTCTGCCAATCGACATTCTGCCTCTACGACATTACGCCTGTGTAATCTATACAGACGGACATGCTCAACCCTCCGTTTGGGGAGAACAAGCATACAACCCCACATGTGAGATTACAAAAGAAGTGTGGCGCGGAGGTAAACTAAGACCTCTATTAACAAAATCACACTCAGTAGAAACTAATTCAGAACAACAAACTGAAATAATAGCTTTGAAAATGGCGCTAGATAATGCGGATCGCGAATTCCCGACACTTATAGTGTCAGATTCATATTACTGCGTCAAATCATACAACAAGGATTTGCAGACATGGATTCAAAACGGTTACAAAGATGACACAGATGCACCGATAAAGCAGAAACTGCTCTGGGAACAAATAGCTCTTTTACAAAAAGAACTACCAAAGACTCACGTGACACACTCACTGAGTCACCAGCGTGATGGCGTTCACGTTGTAGGGAATTCATTGGCTGAAACAGCCGCAGCGGCAGCCACTAAATCGGCTCCCGTAGTTCGGAAAAAGCGTACATTAAAATACATTGACGGTGAAACATTGCTGGCGGTGAAAACGTCATCAAACGGCGACTGCTCAGCACTACCGATCAACTATCCACTCAATTATACATACATAATCGATGCAAACTCCGTCCCTTTTGCTCCAATCCCTGGAGTGGGGGATAGAGTGATTCCAAACATGGACAGGAGAAACTTGTTAATCGCAGACGCACACATGGGCGAGGGTCTCAGACACCTTAAATTAAAAGATTCTCTGGAAGAATTACAATCACGGTACTGGTGGCCAGGCATGAGCCTGCACTATACCATGTTTGTAAAAAACTGCCCAAACTGCAACAGAGATCGCAGTGGGGAGAGAAGCAGTTTAATACCTTGTCGTATCAAGGCAGATAATATTACCAGCAAAAAGAATGGCTTGCGATTAACATATACAGGCTAGTTTCCACTTATAATGTAGATCACCAGCACTCGGCTGACGTCCGGACTATTATACAAGATTTGCGAGTCTAAATGGCATATACGCTAAGAGCATGTTACGTTTGACCATTGTTTTCACTCAGGCATACCAGCCTGGGGGGAAACATGGCCAAATGAGCACAGTCCAGCGGGAATCTTCTCACTTCCTTCCTGAGGGTACGGGATGGTGTAAAGAAAAAACCAAGGCAGAAAGCAATCTATAATGGAAAGGATATTAGGTTCGGGAGCTGGGTGGGTCAAACATCTAATAAGTGTCCAACGTAGTCTAAATAACTTGCCAAGAAATTCTCTGAAGGGATTCAGTCCGTACGAATTATTATTTGGAACTAGGATGATGATCTCTGACCTTGATAGTCAGACTTCAGTGGTGAAAGAAAAAACCTTTGATGTCAAAGACCGTTTGGCTATTTTGCAGGACTTAAACAAAACAAGAAAAGACCTGAGCAACATACAGTTGAAACAACAGCCAACAACCACTGAAGAATCACCACCTGTCCCAGCAAGACCTGTCTGGATTCCAAAAGTCGGGGATCTAGCCAGGGAGAAGATCGCGGTAAAGAAGGAATTTGGGCCTTCCTACAGAAAAGCAGTTCCTGTCTTGTCTGTCAACGGGACAAGATCAGTTGTACTACCGCCACTTGCTGGAAAAAAGGAGAACCGAGTTGTATCCATCGACCTGGTAAAACCACAACATGTGGCCGATAACAAACGGTAGGCCAAGTGGACTCCCAATAAGTAGCAGAACACCAAGGTTTGCTACCAGCACAGAGGTCCTATCAAAAAGGCTCATCACATTCGAAACGCCTGCAGAAGAACAAGAAGGACTATGCAACAATGCAATAGAACTCAGACCTCTGAAAACCCAAATAAAGACATTTAGCAGACACACCAATCTATACTGAAGTACCAAGTGAAAATGCAAAAAACAAAAATCCTGAACCAATTGGAACAATTGACAGAACTGCATCCGGTTACTTCATCAACTTCGATGATTCCTCTGACGGCTTCAGCGAATCAAAGACACAGCCATCATCAAAATCCTTTAAAGACAAAGCGAAGGAACTTTTGAAACAACTGAAAGAAACATATCTGATTTCTCCATGGATTGAATTTTGGGTGGGTTTTGGTGCATTTATCCTCATACTTTGGCTCATCATGGTATTTACTTTGGGACGCTTCATTGAGGGAAAATATGCTAAAATGGACACAGCAAGTCAGAACATCAACTTGATCCTCAAACCACACACATCTTCACACGTCGAGAAAAGAGAACTTTCTTCAGAACTTTCTTCAGCCAACTTCACAGCCAATCCGATACCTGGTGGGGTAGCCTGGGACAACACTGACTATGAAATTTATGGTCCGGTCGAGATCCTGAAATATCCACACCAAATCAAGATCTCCTTGAGTGATTTTGCAAAACCAAACTCATTTGCTGATGATTGGGACTTCGAAAGCATTAACAACATGATGTCTGACTTAGTAATGTCTGCTAAATTTACAAAACATGATTATTTGCAAGGTTCTACAAATTATGATAGTATGTATTGCTATAACCATTATGGTAACCATTTTTTACATAAATCTGCACAACCTAGAAATGTTTTAAATTATAATCAATGGGAACATTGTGCTACACCTCCAAAAGGGAGCTCTAGAACCGTGTATGACAAATATTCATATTTTTCAGGTTTTAACACAAGTAATGCTGAAACATTTTATTTTAAATTGTCAAACAAGACAGGGATGAAAAACATGATAACCAACACAAAATTGATTTATTCAGACTCATTCTTTGAACAAATGAATACTTTTGGATTTGATTATTGGGACAAAAATGTTGATTTGAAAAGTGTTTGGGGTACAAAAGAATGGCAAGTACAGGGTATAGAAGCTTTGTTTAGAGCCTGCATGATCCCAGAACAAATGATATTTTTAAATGACACTGTTCAACAAACCACCTGTCTTGGCTTAGCCAAAATCAAAGATTTAAATAAACCGTCTATTCCAAAGCCAACTATGTTTAGCAATAGCTCTGATACAGATGAAGAGATAGACGTAAACCAGATATTAAACCAAAACAGAACACATCCTGATTGGAAACAATGGTTGATCTGGCCCACAGATACAAATAACTGTCAAGACAGATTCCTGAATAAAACACAAGGTTTCAAAATGACCAGGCCAGACCCTAGATATCCTCAAAGACATCACCCAGGGATAATAACAACCTACAGTGTGGGCAAATTATGCCTTCAGTGGCTACAAACTTCCACACTGCCTGAAATTAAGCAACACCTAACTTTACTTACTGATGGTGCTGACTTGCGTGATTTCATTCTGGGACCACGCAAACAGCGTCAAAAGCGTTTCATAGCAGCCTCTATATATGCAGCATACAATGAGGCCTGGAAGGTTACTCAAATTGAAACAGCAGAAAGAATACGGGAAATTGACCGTATTAATTTGGAAAAATCACTTTCTGTAGTGGACAATGGGTTAATGACTCTGTCCTCCAGAATTTTTTCATTGGACAGCATTGTGTCTTCAGCAATCGATATATTATCGCAAGACTTACTGTTATTACAACATGGTCAGTCACAATTGCGTTCTATTGTACAGCTTGGCTGGACGTTACAAAATCTGCGTTCAGGCTATGTGCCTTGGCGTTTAATCAACACAACGTCACTATTCCAAATCTTTAACCTTACTGATAGACAAATCGGTATGGCGCAAAAGGGTGCTGATTATACAATCTTGAGCATTGAAAAACTAGAAAGATTACCAATGACAATGTCAGAACGACCTGTCAGTGAATGGATAATACACGGAATCATAAATATTCCAATCTCAACCTTCAGGTTTCAATACTGCCAAAAATATATACAGGCTGGCATGTACGAGAAATTGGGAAAGGGGTACCTTAAAACAACTTGGAACCTGCCCTATTCACATGCATGTGTCAGTAATAAAGGACAGAAAGTGTTTCTTAGTGGCAACAATTGTGCTATGTCACTAAGCGGCACGCTTCTGTGTAACGGTATTAGTTTGCACGGAGCCTGTGAAGGGAATTCATACAACCTTTCATGTCACCAGCAAGGCGCACCTGCAACTGAAATAGAACCATTCTTTCAAAGACTCTATAATGGGAGTTACATTCTTATTGTAGACCGCAGATGTTGTAGTCTTAGGCCCGGGACTCCTTATCTAGTCACTACGACGGCGAAGGTCAAGTGCTGTGGACGTTCTTTGTTCCCCAGCTCCTTTCCAGACAGGGAGGCAAGGGCATGGCCCAATTTGAAAATTACTTCTATTCGAATAGATACTTCAAGCAGAATGAAAACAGTGCTTCTACAGACGCCTACAAGGCTCACGTCATCAAAAGAAACGTATGATCTACAAGTCGCAAGGACGACTGCAGAGATACATACATTATTATCAACTAATTCCCCCATACATTTCGCGGAAATCCTGAGCGAAATCTTAAATATTTCTGATACTAATGGGATCTCAGGGGTATTTAAGACAGTATTTTCGATGGCATTAACACCATTCAAAGCCATACTGGGTATTTTTCCAGATTTCGTCCATTCGATTTTTGGCGGACTTCCCCTGATCCTGGGACTAATTGCAGGAATCCTATTCTTAGTCCTTATTTTTCGTTATGGCAACCCATGTCACAGATCAAACTCTCGCGACAATGGAAGAGACGATCCTAGCCATTGGATACCGGGACCGGATATCAAAAATCCTGGGACTCTCCCGGCTTAGAGACCTGAACATGACTTGGTTTCTATCATTTCGACCAATGTGGCAAAGGTGTGTTTTACCTGTACTAAGGTGTCTGCTATGCGGAGAAGAATGCGTGTTAGACACCTGTCTGACGCTACAATCGGATGCGCCAGTGGATGCAGATACACTGTTGGTTCCTACCAAGGTTCACGCTTTGTGCTGCCCTCAAAGGCTGCCAATCCTGATGACGGCATTCCTGGAATCTTCACCACTACGATTGAAGAGTAGTGAAGTTCAAGATGAAAGCAGCATCGAACAGGTACGACCTTCTGTCAGCAATGCGAATCAGAATGCCAATGGAGGCAATCATGCGCATGAATGCATGGTTACACCTATTTCCGACTTAGTGGAACTTTCCCATGAAGCTGTTGACAGTTTTTTCGAAAGCCTGAATGATATGATGTTCTCTCCGGAACAGAAATAGAGACTTTTGAGTAAACTCGCACACGGCGTTCCCTGAATTCGGCCTTCAACTTTAAAAATAAAGTCACATGAACAATTTTTCCCACCAGTTCACGGACAACAATTTTTTAGCAGCCCCAAATTATTTTTCACAAATTTTTCGGGACACTTATCTTCTGCTTAAAGTAAGAAACTATTCCTAGAGAACTAAGATTTCTATTTTTAGATACTTTATAAAATTTAGTTGCCCGCTGGGATGTTCACAAATATTTTATCATGTGATGAAATGGTCTTGAACTTTCTTTCTGTATAGCTATATTAAGAGCCATTTCATGTGTATTTCTCAAATACCAAATTAAGCAATAATGCATACAAATGCGTGTTTACTTTAGCATTTAATTCATAGCTTAAGTGCATACAAAATATATGACTGCAATTTTTCAGTATATTTGAAAATTTCAAAATGCATTTATGTATTTTGGGGTGGTAAGGTATACACTATTCTCTATAGTATGTTGTACTATGTTATACTATGCATAGATTAGTAAATATGACCATAGTTAGCGTGGAGTGGGTGTCGTGTATTCCTATAGGTTCTGAATCAATCCCCCTATTCCTGACCCTCTTCTGGTTAAACTAACTATCAAGTTAACTAACAGTCAGCCCATGAGGCAAGACAAGCCCCCATGATGCAGATACCGTTATCTGACGCAGTCACACTACGGCACAGGAACGTGGTATCTGATTAGGTCATAACGCTTGAGATCTAATTAGACAAGCGACATTCCTCCAGCCCCTGATAAGGCATACGACGTTCTCATAACAAATCAAACCTATGACAACCTGGAAAATCCGTGCGGCCATTGTTTTGATTTCACAGAGAACTTTAGTAAAGAATGTGCTAACGAGCAAGTCGTATGACATCTTTATTGACGTATCTATGTCCATCCTTACGTCAATCTCGGCACCTTTAAGGTATAAATATTGCCGATCTTGCCCTATGCAAACACACGCGTGGTGACAAGACGGAGCAGCCACACTTGCCGAAGCCGAGAGCAGAAGCAGACCCCGCTGGCGCAGCCCCGCCTTCCTGACGCGCTGAGAGACGCGCTGCTATCTCAAGCCGAGAGACCCAGCACCGGCGCTTCTGGGCAGCCCTCGCAGGCAGCCTGGAATATCGAGAGCAGAGAAAGAGATACCATTCCTCATTCATCCTAACTTCCAGGTACAGAACTGAATAACCCCTCACAGAGAATTCTTTAGTTATTCACTTGGCAAAAACAAACTTAACTTAAACTGTAACTTTCTATTCCCGCCCACGCATTAGACTTAGGTCAGGTACACGGGGTAGGCGTATTTAGAAACACCAGTTGAGTACGTTTAGTCAAATGTATATGTGTATGTAAATATATTTTAATCATTTCAAACATCATATGGCTCAGAAACCATATCAATGTTTTTACAGTATTATTTTATACTATTGCTTTTAATGTATGCACTTTACTTAACTATAAGTATTGCAATAATATCGATCCATTTCTCATGTATGAGAAAAGAGACTGATCAATAAATAACACCTTTTTATTGAACACGCCCGTCTCTTCCTTTTCTCTACATTCTGATGAGAATAAGAATGCACGTACTGACTGAGTAAAATAATTGCCTTGTGCTCACACGACTCTCGAGATTGACTCTTGATTAGGGGAGAGCAAAGTTGTCATGTTCTATGGTTGTCAGAAACTAAATCCCTTCTTGTCTAATCAGGGAAGTTAATTCCTCCTTGAACATTCGAGAAAGTTTCTAGCGAACTCTGAGCTACGCTGGCAAACCCAAAAATTAAGTCTAGTATCGACAGTAGTAGACCTAGTTAACGTCTGGTCTAGGCCTTTACTGCTGTAGGTATTATTCCAATGCGCAGAGCCTATTGGGAAAATAGGAGCTACACTACACTCTCTTTTGTCACAAAACCCCTCAGTGACTTGCAACATCTTGGTAATGAACAACAGTTGGTATTTAAATATATGAAAGATGGCATTATAATCTGCTGCTGAAGCTATACTGGCTGCTAAAGGCTTTCTGACTGTGTTATAGACCAGAGCTGCAGAGGAAGTCGTTTAAAACCAGTATATCTAGAGGTGGAAAGCTTGCAAGGATATTCTCACTGAGGATAAAATGTCATTAAATAAAAAGGGAGGAAAAGAATACTGGAGAACAATGCCTATAGCTGCCATTACTGGTATTCTGCCACTTCATTGTCTACTGCAGAGCTCTAAACATTTCCATTTTAAGTAAGCAACATTATTAAAGGAGTGGGGCACTTTCATGTAGTTATCGACCAGAAGGGAGCCAAAAAGTCCAAGAAAACGCTGTGTGTTATGGACTACCTGGGTCACTAATAAGGCTCATTTCAACATTTGTCTATGTCACTCCTGAATAAATATAGATTGGCTGGGAATCAGTCAAAGTGCTGCATTTTCGAAGTGTACCGCTGTATGCAATACCATATACATTGGATTCAAAGAAGGGTACATTATTCTTTCTTTAATTATGACTATACTAAGAAGTGGAAAATAGGTAACTCTTCAATTAGGAGAAGTGGAGGGGGTGGAATTGAAATAGGTGGTCAGTCTGAAGCAGGTAAAGTCTGGGGGCTGAGGCCAAAGTACCTAAGTAGAGAGGATGGCAAGTCCATTGATGAGGTTACATGAGCCTTGGTCGACAAGCTGGTGTTTCTTATTTTTTATTGCAAGCATATTCCACAAAATAACAAGGAAAAGAATACATGTAGTCAACTAGACGTAGCAGCAATATGCTTTCAATAAAACTGTATTGTTTTGGATTAAAGAAATACTATCACTTATAATTTTAAAAGATGTGGGACATATTTACAAGAAATTGGCATAGGGCACCGCTACAAGGCTTCTTGCTGCGCTGCTCTACACCAATTTGAAAGAGCAGGAATGCACGATATTTACAAGACACAGTGCAATTTTGTCCTTTCAGCCAGTGCCGGCGCACATTTTGCATCCGTGCGTGAAGCAGGCACCCTTGCACAGTGTGTTGTTGGCAGGATTGTTTTTGTGCGGGAAGGTGCAACTACCTGCACAAAAATAATCCTAAGAGGCGTTTTCCTCTTTCTATGTGTGCTGCAGAATGCGAAGAACCGGTTAACTTCTTCACTACATTTCTTCCAAAGCTTCTTGACCTTCCTGCAACTACAAACCTAAGTATCCAACGTGCTCATAGACTGGGCCCTCGCTTCTCTGCTGCTTCTGCTTCTTCGAAGTCACGAGATGTGATCCTTCCATTCCTAAAATTTACCAACCTTTTAAAAGTTCTGAATGCAGCTAAACTTAAAAAACAACTTGCATGGTCTGGCTCTAAACTTTTTATCTCACAAGATGCCTCTTCAGCAACAGCAAAACATCGGAGGGAATTTCTGCATCTTCGTCCTGCTCTACATACTATGGGCGCAAGATACAGATTTTTTCATCCATGTCTGTTTAAAGTCACTTTTCAAAACAGGACCTCTACTTTTGAAGATCCGGTAGACCTGAAGAAACGTATTCATTCACAGTCCACGACGTCGATGGAAACTGCTGGTCCTTCCTTTATGGCATCTATACCCTGACTTTATTTTTGATAACGCATTGTATTACCTTTTGCTTCAAAAGATGCTAATCTTCTTCTCTTTGCAGGTTGTCTCTTTGCTGGTTGTCTTTAATATTTATCTCATAATATTTAGTCATTACATCTCTATTTTTCTCTTTCTATATGTTTCATACAGATTCTCTTTTTGAGATTTTTTTGTGTATCTGTTTCCCGCTCGTTTTTTACCATTCCCTGTTGTGGCCCATTCTCCTTGATTGGACGTGTCGCCTTCACCTGTGTGTCACCATTCCTCATATCCCCTTCCTGTTCCCCTCTGAAGGTACGTATTACAGTCCATCTTCTCTTTATCCCTTTTTGCAGTCATTTTTCCTCATTATGGTTGACATGTACTGTCTTCTCATAATGCCCTTTCTTTCACCCTCTCCTTTTCTCTCTTTAACTCCTCTACTTCCCTGTTTTTCTTCACTTTCCTCTCCTCAGTATTTCATCTCTTCTTGTTTTTTTCTGTTTATCGAGTTGTTTTATTCATTGCTCAGTTTATACACATTCAGAGTTGTATCCTGGAATGTGAAAGGTTTTATAAATCCCATAAAAAGGCAGAGAATACTTTCTCATTTAGCCTCCTATGATCCCAATCTAGTTTTATTACAAGAGAGTCAATTGACAGTATTGGAGGCTTTAAAGCTTAAACAGAGTTGGGTTGGTTTAGTTCTCGTTTCTCCGACCTTCAATAAAAAAAATGGTGTCATTATCCTCTGTCATAAAAGGGTAAATTGTTCTGTTATTTCTCAAGACAGATTCAGTAGGTAGATGGTTATTATCTAAGTTACTTCTTAACAATATTTCTTTGACTGTACTTAATGTTTATGGTCTGACTCAACCAGACTTTTCATTTTGGCCTAATATTACAAAAGAAATTATTTAACATAAAGATGACTTTTTTATCTTAGGAGGCGATTGAACCAGATTGTAGATCCTTTTTAGACCGCAAATCCCAACGTCGATTTATCCCTCATGAAGCTCATAGGCAATTTCATAACACAATTTCTCAAACACACCTTGTAGACGCATGCCGTTTATGTAACCCAGATGTAACAGAATATTCTTTTTTCTCTCCTCCTCATGGCTCTCTTCCATGATTAGATTATATTTTTCTCTCCAAACATCTGTCCCAAAATCTCATTTCCTCTACAATTGAACACATTATAATTTCCGATCACACCTCAGTGATTGCAGACTTTGATTTGCTTCATTAGCAACCCAGAACCTCTAGATGGCGATTCAATAATTCTCTCCTACAAGACCCTGAATTCTCTTCTTCCTTCTCCTCTTTTGCTGAAGAGTTTTTTCTCTTGAATAGTGATCCAAATTCCTCCCCTTCATTGATATAGGGTACATTTAAAGCCACTGCTCACGGTTTTATAATAAATGTTGTTTCCAAGAAAAAGAAGAAATCTCATGCTCAACATAAATTCTTATTAGCTAATATTAAACGGTTGGAGCATCAATTCTATTCTTCCTCCTCTAGATCTAATTTGAAAGAGCTAGTTCTTAGATTTCAACAAAGTAATCTCTGATAATGCTTCATCTATTCTTCTTCGCAGCAGTGCACATTATTAAGGTGGATGGAATAAATCCGGCAAGCTTCTGGCCAATTACCTTAAAGGTCGTAAAGAACGTATGTTAATAGATTCTATTCAAAGTTCAGAAGGAAAACATCTTTTTAAAGAAAAGGATATTTTAGATGAATTTGTGACTTTTTACAAATTGCTGTATACACCGCAATCTCCTCCTTCTGCCTCTTTGATTGATACTTATCTTAGCTTCGTTAAAGGTAGATTGACTTCTGACAATTCTCGAATGTTCTTCAATGTCCCCAATAAAGCCTCCACTCTTACTTGTTCCCTGGCTGCAGTATCTGTTGATGCGGAGATAGCTCTACACAGAGTTGATTGGTCCGTCCTATTCAAAACTTTAAATTGTGTTTTGGTCCCGAGTTTATCTCTCTTATCACTTTGCTATATTCATCCACTTCTGCTTCTGTTTTAGTTAATGGTCTTTATTCTTTTTTCCATTACAACGAGGGGTTCCCCAGGGTTGTCCTCTCTCTCCTCTCTTATTTGTTCCCTCCCTTAAACCTTTTTTATCTCGTATTCGTCAGAACTCTTCAATCTCTGGTTTTATTTATGGAGAATCACATCTAAAACTGTCTGCCTATGCAGATGATATTTTGCTTTTTATTTCTAATCCTGAAACTTCTATTCCCTCTTTACTGCAAGAATTTTCGGATTTTTGTTCGACTTCTGGCTATGAAATAATTCCAGATAAACAGAAATTATACCCATTACCAAATTCTGTCTTAAACACTTTGATTTGACTGGTGTTCTTTGAAATAACTCTAAAATCAAATATTTAGGCATCTGGTTCAATAACTCCATTCTAAAAACAGTTAAACTCAACATGAAGGAAGCTCTTGACCGTATTTCTAACTTTCTATCCTCCTGGAGTCCTCTTTTCCTTTCTTGGTGGGGCCGTCTTGATTCTATAAAGATGAGGGAGAGGGAGAGGTGTGGCGCCGCAGCCAGGGTGACTGACTCCGGACCTGGGGATCATGGTTCGATCCCCGGGGCCGGCGGCATTTTAGCCCAGCACCATGTGACTCTGGGCAATAGCTTGCTTAATCTTCCCGACGGCCCCCAGCGCCTAGAGACCCTAACGGGTGATGGTTCGCGCTTTACAAATGTGGATTATATTATATTATGATCACTCCTATTTTATTATATTACCATTCCATGATACCTATCAGTATTCCTTTTATTCATTAAACAAAATTTGATTCCCTCCTCTCTAAATTCCTTTGGCATGGATTTCTCTGAAACTTCTCAAAAAGCCAAAGAGGGAGTACATTTCCCTGACTTTCAACTTTATCATAAGGCTTTTTCCTTGAAGCAAGCATCCAGGTGGCTTCTCACAGACATTACACCTTACACACCTTTATGGGTCAATATAGAACAATCTTTTCTTGCTCCTTTTTCTATTAAAGAGATTCTCTCCTTTACTACTAAGACTAACATTACCTCTCTTCCACTTTTTTGTCACATGTGCTCCTTATTAAAACCTCTTTGTCAATGACTTATTACTACTAGAGAATCCTATCTCTAATCTTCTCTCTGGTATAATTGCCTTATTATGAGTAAAAATAAGCCTTTATATTGGAGGTCTTGGAGACTATGGGGTGTCATTTGGGTCCGTGATATGTTTGATGGCATGATTCCTTGCTCTTTTCCTCATTTCCAAGATACTTTTAATTGTCCACATTCTTTCTGGAAGGAATTCTCAACTCTTATGGAGATAGTTCTAGATGTTATTTACTCCCTCCCCTCTGATGTTCCCTCGCCATCAGCTGATCCTCTTTTAACAGTGTTTCAACTATTTCTGAAGGCTTCCTGAAAATATAAATTTATTTCCACTCCAGATCCTATTCGTTTTAAAACAAAACAAGAGCTTGCTTGGGAGACAGATTTGGGTTGCGTGTGGAGCATTGAATTCTGGAATAAAATCTGGCCAAGATCATTAAAAATTTCTAGATCTGCTTCTACCACTCAATCTGTGTTTTCTTTTATACCATAGATTGTTTTTCACTCCCCTTTTAATAGCCAAGTTTTCACACAACAAAGATGATTTTTGCTGGTCCTGTAAATCCCCTTCAGCTGATTTAGTTCATCTTTTATTTTCTTGTCCCAATGTTTCCTACATTTGGTCCGATGTATGGTCTCTTCTATCCAAATTTTTTAACATACACATACCCTTGGCTAATAATATAATTTTTGTAGGCAGTTTATCAGATTCTACGGGCCTCATTTATGAAAAGTGACGCATCGCTGCGTGAAATCAGCGATGCATCACTTTTCATTGCGCCCTCTTTGCGACACCAATGATGCATCATATTTAGAATATGACGCATCATTGCGCAAGGAGTTACAAATACGTCAGTATTTCTGACGTATCTGTATGGTGCGAAAGTGACGCATTGCTGCAGTGTGTCACAAAAGTGACGCAACTCCAGCAATGTGTCCTTTCACATGGGGCAAGCCCCATGTGAAAGGGCCTGCGTCAGTCTTACGCCTGCTGTGAGGCAGGCATAAGAAATTGATGCACTTGAGTCATAGAAGTGGAGCAGTGAAATATTATAGATTTCACTGCGTCACTTCTATGACCCTTTTTTGCGTCAGAACGTCCCCCCCTGCATACATTACACCTGGCGCAGGTATAATGTAGCGCAGGGGTTTACAAAGTAACACATCTACCTAGATGCGTCACTTTGTAAATATGCTGCAACAAGGCACATTTTTTACGCTGCTGGTGCGTCACAAAAAGTGGCGACGTAAAAGTGACGCACGGCCTCATAAATGAGGCCCTATATACTTACCCTCACATGAGAAAGGCCTATGTGATCCTATGTTAGCTCCAGCTTTTCAACAAATTACTTCTAATTTAAAATGTCCAGCTAATTGGTCGAGTCATGGTGGAATAATGTATGTTAATATAATCATTTGGATATTGCTTTTGCCTCCTCCTATAATCCAACTGTTAATAGAGAATTGTATTGGTTAACATTAATTACCTATATGAACAAAGTTGCAAAAAAAGATGTTTCCTCTATTAGGTTTGAAAATGTTAAACCTTCGTAAATTGTGCTTTCTTTACCTTTTTACTCTAAATCATATTCTTTTATTATTATACTGCTTTTTGATATGTTCATTTCTTCTTTATTTATGCCTACAATGCAATATTACTTGATCGTCAGTTCTTGATATCATATTATACTCTTTTCCTTTCACTCCCCCTAAAATGTAAAATTCTAAACAGCTTTCTACTATTTTTAATTTTGCCTTAATTTTTTTAATGTTACTTATGCTATGATAATTTGTTTGGCTTCTTTCTGCTATTCTATTTTGTCACAATAAAGTTTTCAAAAAACGAGAATTGTATACAATGCTAGACTACCATATGTGGTCACTATTCGTTTCAGTAACTGATTAGAAACCAATAGATATGCCTTCACTCATGGAAAAGGAGAACGTGATCACTTGTTAACTGATCACACCTCCTTACTGTCACCTACCTGTCAGAGAGGTTTCTGTAAAACCTGGCTACAGCATCACCAGTCTTTTTCTGTGCCCCTCTTGTGGTCTGGACAGTCTCTTAAGGAACGAGAGATGCCTTTTCGCAACTGGTAGTTACTAGGGTAATGAACCTCAATATTCTACTGTTTCAAACAATGTTGCTGGAGCTTTCTGTCTCCTCGAGGTTTTTTTCAGGCTAATCCCATTGCATTCTAATGTCTGGCTGTATATTTTCTCTTAGAAGAAAGGAGACTTATTGAGTTTCAGAAGGACTGGCCATGTAACCTGGCACACTCAGATACTTGTCTTAGGTGTCTAGGTATAAGTGGAACAATAACAAGGTGATGGATGGAATGTGTGACTTGATCTCAGCCACTGGCAATAGCTCAGGCGGCAACCCAGCCAATCATTTTTCACCCACTATGCCACCTCAGTTTGGACTCAGCCATATGCAATTCAGTCTTGATCCGGCTCCAATGGGAACCATCTAGTCCAAACTGTCAATCAGGGTCCTCTCTGAACCAGAACACAAGCAACCCCGGACTGTTTTCTCCCTGATTAGGGGTTATCAGCTAGTTATAGCTTGGTTCTAGTGGAACAATGAGCAAGGGACCCATATCTGGACATACCTGTCGCACTTAGGGCATTAACTGAAACCACAACAAGGTGATGGATAGAATGCTTGAATTAATCTCAGCCTTTGGCAATCCCTCAGGCTGCCGCTTTTCACCCACCATGCGACCTCAGTTTGGACCTAGTCATATGCAAACCAAGCTTGACCCTTCTCCAATGGGAAGATTCCAACTTGAACTGCCAAGCCAGGCACCTCCTGAACCAGCCAGGTATTGCTTAGTTCCAGTGGCACCATAAGCCCTACAATTAATATTCAATTTAACGATTTTCCTTTTTGGTGGCAACCCTCTCAGCCTCCCTCTTTTGTTGATTTACTCCTACCCTTCCTTTACCTTAAATTCAACTTTAAACCCTAAATTTACCCTTACCTTCCTTTACCACTACCCACCCCTAAAATTAACTTTGTCTTCCTTTCCCAGTCCCTCCCCTTGAATCCTAAAATTACCATTATTTTCCTTTACCGCTACCAACACTAAATTTTCCCTTATCGGCCTTTACCACTTTCCATCCCGAAACTCTAAAATTAGCCTTACTTCCTTTTACCACTATCCACCCTTGAATCCGAAAATGACCTCTCCTTACAAATTGCTAGTTACTTTCGGAAACATCAGATTGTGAGTTTGTTGTCTTGTTCCTCAAGCAGTACATTTTCCAGATGTATTGTCTTATATCTCATTTAATAGATGTATTGCCTTGTACCTCAACCAATACATTTTCTAGATGCATTCCTTAAGGTACGAGACAACAAACACACTACAAAATAGTTGTACAAGTCCACAGCAGGTAACAGCATGCTATATGCTCTCTGCAGCCACCAGCATCCCCTTAAATAGAGTATCAAATATAGCGAACTGCAAAAATAATTGTATCACAGATGATTTATTTTAATCCGCGCATAAGCTCATGATGGTCAGATTCAAACTACGATGGTGCATGGAGTGGGTCTTGAAAAAAGCAGCTGAGGGGGTAAAAATGAAGGACAAGGAGTCTATCCTTTATGCAAACACTAATCATGTCGAAGAACAAGAGAGGGGTGACAAGAGACTCCTAACCACTCATATTGAGAACTCAAATAAGGTTAAAAGCATTTTCCAGAAAAAAATTGGGAAATGTTACAATGTGACACCACCATGGATAGATAGCATAATAGATTAAAGGATGAAAGTAACATACAGAAAAAAACGATTATTAGAGGCAAAGTGAAAATTCAGAACATAAGTTAGGGATTCTCAGTGTTCTCGTGGGCTTCTTACCAATAAAATATGAAAAGCCTAAAGGTACATTGACATGACAAAAGAATTTTCAGTACTTCATGGCAGTGGTACTCATCATATAACACAATTTCTGACTTGTAACACAAAATATGTAGTGTATAGTCTAGTCTTCCAGTGTCAAAAACGATATGTAGGCACTACAATGCATCCTGTCAAGAAATGCATACTGGCACTTATGTGGGCCATAGATAATAACGATAAACATTACCTTCTGGAAAGACATTTCCAGGAGAAACTTTACGGGGTCATAAACGTGCTCAAATGCTATGAAATAGAATAGGTAATAGCAGTACTAGAGGTGGCAACAAATTCTTGCTACTAAAAAAAAGAGTCTGAACACATTATCGATCTAGACACCAAAATGACTCAAGGCCTGAATAGCAATGAAGAATTGAAAGTGCATCTGTGGAGTTTAACTTCTATAACAGAGCCTGTTCATAAGTAATGTTGGAATGTCTCTTTCTTCTTGTCTTTTCATCAAGTGACAGAATAATTGATATTTTTCTTTGTGTTGGATGCAGGAAAGTGGAGGGGACTCTCGTTCATGGGACAAAAGGTGGTAGGACCGGCCAGCCTTCACTCTCTAAACTTTTCTCCAAGTTCTGCACTCAGATCACAAGACCCCAGTAGATAAGGCCACTCTATGCGTTTATATTTGCTTTTGTACACAGTTATGGCAATTGATTAGGGTTTATATTGAAAGTGTCATGTATACATAATTACTTGTACAAGTATGCCTTTTGTTCAGGGGTTGTAATTAGGAATTAATTTGCAATCAGACGAACTTCCTAAAGGACGTGTCACTTGACTATCATTCACATGTAACATTTTTTTTACACTCCACTGTAATGAACTTAGATATGTAACAGGTTAATGCGACTTTGTTTCCCCAGGATAACGCTCTGAAATGCATGAGTTGCCCACGTGGGCTTATCATGTCCGTTTTGGTTGTAAACTCACTTAGTGACACATTCTTAGAGGGACAAGCCAAATGAAGTTCACAAGACTTGAAGTAGCTTAGATAAAACAGGGCAAAGGAGCACCTAGGGTTCCTTTCAAGCTCCAAAAAATCAGGGCGTGAGGGAATGCTGAATTAAGCACTGAAGAAAGATGCAACGAGGAATGTCAGCTGATTCTGATACTTGGGCTGATGGCTGCTGAAATAAACACGGAACTGAGAATGGGATTTTAGGGAAATTCGGGATTGAGCCTGATATGGAAACGGGATGCATTCATACGTTTGCTGAGCCCAGTGTTTTAGTGCGAAAGAGCATATTTATTTTATTTAAGAACACTACCGGGTTGTAAAGTAGGGAGATCTAAAGCTAAATAGTTGTGCTTAAAATAAACAGTTGTTCTTCTTGCGTGAGTATGAGCTTCATTTTCTTGGCGGGGAGAGTGTTGCTACGGAATATCCCTACTGACAGAATGCATAATGGCCATTTAAGCAACTGGCAAGCCAATTAAGCTCAAGTGCCCAAAAATCTAGCTGGTTACCAATCTTTTCTTTTATGTGACAGATCTTAATTTGAAAAATAGAATAGCGGCCACACGCTGCAACCTTTGTGCAGTGCTCTGTGTAGTGATAGTGCCTTAGTGGTGTTACTCGCGTCTTGACTCTTGCTTGGCTGTTGTGGTTGGTGCACGTAGTCTTCTCTCTAGGGCAAGATTCAGCCTGAGGGAATTAGCAATGTGAGGACTATGGCACCGTGAAGCACAGCCTGGCATCTCAAGATCATGGCCTCCTAGCTGGGCTTGGATGAGATGTATGCTCTCTGGAGCAGCTGGCAGAAGGCAGCACCCTTCAGTATCCCATGGGAGTATACACAGAGCTGCATGGAAGCAGACGATGTGTTAGGAGATGGCTCTGGATGCTTGCGGATGTCGCTGGCCGCAGTTCTCAGTCTAAGAAAGTCATCAATTGCACTCAAGTGAGAAAGGAAATGCATCTTTTCTGGTTACACTGGGCATGGTATACTTTGAATTTTATGTTCAACCAAGAAGGAAGGTAACATATCCATCATGCCTGTTAATAAATTAAAGCAGGGCGCTCCAAGCCTGGCTAACACAAATGGTAGTGAGACAAAATGGCGACTACTGAGTGACTTAATTCCCAGCAAGAGCTGCAATCAAATTAGTACAAACCACAAGGACGCACTTTTAAGTCGAAAAACAAGGCTGATAACAAAAAATGAAAGATAATTGCTCAATCTGAACAGCATGAACCATAGCCTATTGTTATTTTGTGCCTTACAAAATCTCTTAAACTGAACAGGCTTGTATTTCTCTGACAAGTATGTCTGCTGCAAGCACTTGGGCTATTTCTCGTGCTTTTGTAAAGCTTGAAGAGATGTGCACTTTGCCATTGTTGGGTTAGGAAAAAGATCTCTGTATTGTTGTTTCACAGCTTTCAGGCCTATTATCCAGCAGCGACCTTTCACAATGAGCGCCTGGCTTTAGGTTCCTCTGTTAACACAGCTTTGTGCGCTGTTCTCATTACTGAGCAAGTGAAAGAGATTAGAGCCCCCTTCAAGCATCGGTATGTGCTCAAGAAGTTAAAAACTGCAGCATCAATAGAGAAAAAAGAAAGGAAATAAGAGCCAGAGTTCTGCTTTTCAAACCTGTAACCTCGTAATTTATTTTTGGGTACGATTTTGAAAACTGCTGAAAAATAGACTTCAAAACCGCACGCTCTCCAATACCAATACCAATACCCGTGTACTGGCGTGGTGTCGCCACAGAAACTAAGTGATGACTCATATGTTATACTCATTCCAATTTTACGTTCTGTGTAGGATTGGGAACCTTTCCACCAAACTCTGGACGGAGTTCCTCAAAGCACTTTGATACAATGTAGAAGTGAAAAGTTGCTTTCGGTAAAAAAAAAAAAACAGCAACTGGTGTCTGCCTACAACTGGTGAAAGTTCACGAGGAGTTTTCTGAAAACATATTCCAAAGTTTTGAGGGTCTTCATCTTTTTTGCAGCAGTGTCCTGTCCCACTTGCTCTCTTGACCTTAGGAAGTGCTCTTGGATTTACAAGGCACTGAAATCTTGGGTTGAGAACTTGGGGTCTCCAGAGGTGATATGATGTCCTGTTGGGATAGTGGTCCCTAGACAAGAAAATTAGAGAACAAGAATAAATATAGACTAAATAGTACATATTCCAAATGTCCAACCGGACAGTTTAATTTCACATAATAAAAAAATAAAGGTAGTGCATGGTGTGATACAAGTGGGACACCAGCCGATGTCCAACTCACACACTGGGGGGACAAGAACACAAGGGGGTTATAGGCAAGGTGGGGTCATCTGAGTATCATAAATCATATACAGACAATCCATGACAAACACATATGCATACAAAAATTCACTGTGCAACTGTGCATTTAGTGCGTTAAGTCGACGATCGTGTAGCATTGGCCGCGTCGCACAACGACCCCCACCGAGGACCTGTGCTTTAAGCTCCTACGGACCCTGTCAGACGGGACATTGCCTCCCCTGATGTTTGGGACTCCAGACTCACGCAATGCTGTGAGCTGCTTCGTTTTCGTCCACACTTCGGCGTGGGCTGGAGTTATTAAATTGTTTCTTTAGGCATATATTACTGTCCTGAGGATGAACCTTAGATTACGTATGGTTCGAAACGTCGTCGACTTAACGCACTAAATGCATAGTTGCACAGGGAATTTTGGTATGCATATGTGTTTGTCATGGATTGTCTGTATATGATTTATGATACTCAGATGACCCCACCTTGCCTATAACCCCCTTGTGTTCTTGTCCCCCCAGTGTGTGAGTTGGACATCGGTTGGTGTCCCACTTGTATCACACCATGCACTACCTTTATTTTTTTATTATGTGAAATTAAACTGTCCGGTTGGACATTTGGAATATAGTACTATTTAGTCTATATTTATTCTTGTTCTCTAATTTTCTTGTCTAGGGACCACTGTCTCTGTTAGCAAGTATTTAACCAAGGTCCCTAGTCTATCGCGCCCTGGGTTCCCTTGTATTGTTTAAATAGTCCTGTTGGGATAGGTCATGCATATGTGTGTGGAGAAGAGACAAGGCAGCTGTAAAGGAACCTGAGTATATGCCTTATTTGATCACGTCTCGTGGAGAATTCCAATAGAGTAGCCTCAGAATGAGTGGAACCGCTATTGGGAGGATTAGAGCTTACCACTGATGGTTTAGTCTAGAACAGAGGTCTTCAAACTTTTTGATGCCGAGACCCCCTTGTAAAACCTTTTTAGGCGTAAGGACCCCCTTCCAAAAAAGTTTCTAGAAACTGGTACTCCTCATCATCAACTTTTGACAATCATAAATGCGCCTGTTAGACCTCATCACATCCATCCATCCATCCATCCATCATTCATCCACCCACACTTTCACACATCCATCCATCCTTCATCCATCCACCCTTTCATCCTTTCATCCATATATCCATCCTTCATCCATCCACCCTTTCATCCTTCCATCCACCCATCATTCATCCACCCACCTTTTCACACATCCATCCTTCATTCATCCATGCAACCTTTTATCCGTCCATACATCCATCCTTCATCCATCCACCCTTTCATCCTTCCATCCATACATCCATCCTTCATCCATCCACCCTTTCACCCATACATCCATCCATCCACCCTTTCATCCGTCCATCCACCCATCATTCATCCTCCCACCTTTTCACACATCCATCCATGCATCATTCATCCATGCATACAAGAAAAATTAACAATCCCAGGCAATATGTGACAAAAGCAATGTGAAGAAAAAGTTCAAGCAAAAGTTATAAAAATATCATACATTTTAATTATTTCAACAAATGATATTAGCATTTAAAAACAGCAGTTACTGACTTTCATTTATGTATTTAAAATTCATTACAAAACCAACAATTTGGTACATATAAAGATGGTATTTTTCATCCTTCCATCCATCCATCCTTCATCCGTCCACCCTTTCATCCTTCCATCCATACATCTATCATTCATTCATCCACCCTTTCATCCTTCCATCCATACATCCATCCTTCATCCATCCACCCTTTCATCCATCCATTCACCCATCATTCATCCACCCATCTTTTCACACATCCATCCATCCATCATTCATCCATGCAACCTTTTATCCATTCATACATCCATCCTTCATCCATCTACCCTTTCATCCTTCCATCCATCCATCCTTTATCCATCCACCCTTTCATCCATTCATCCACCCTTTCATCCATCCATCCCTCCACTCATCATTCATCCACCCACCTTTTCACACATCCATCCGTCCATCCTTCATCCTTACATCCACCCATTCATCCTTCATCAGTCCACCCTTTCATCAATCCATCCATCCACTCATCATTCATCCACCCACCTTTTCACACATCCATCCATCCTTCATCCTTACATCCATTCATCCTTCATCAGTCCACCCTTTCATCCATCCATCCACCCATCATTCATCCACCCATCTTTTCACACATCCATCCATCCATCATTCATCCATGCAACCTTTTATCCATCCATACATCCATCCTTCATCCATCTACCCTTTCATCTTTCCATCCATCCATCCTTCGTCCATCCACCCTTTCATCCACCCATCCACCCTTTCATCCATCCATCCATCCATCCACTCATCCTTCATCCACCCACCTTTTCACACATCCATCCATCCATCCTTCATCCTTACATCCAACCATCCATCCATCCTTAGTCAGTCCACCCTTTCATCCATCCATCCACTCATCATTCATCCACCCACCTTTTCTGTGCCTCTCTCATAGGGGGGGGGGGGGGTCAGTATCTCTCTGCCTCTTCTTCCTTCTTCTTCTTTCCCACTCATGGGAGGGCATCTCTGTGCCTCCCTGCTGGGGGGGGGGGAGGGAGGGGGCAGATAGGCTGTAACAACATCTCACCATGAAGAACAGACTCTCCGGCACATTTCTGCCACACAGGCGCCAGGTATGAGGGCTCCTGGGACTTGAACCAATGATTTATGGGACGTGTCGCGGGACCCACAGCTTCAGGCGCGCAATGTCCAATGAACTCAAAGGGCTACACTACAGCCTCCTCCCCCAGCCCCCCTCTCCAGCTTGTGTATGTGAGCCCGGCTGAAACAGCTTCAGGGACACACACACAGCCACACCCGAGTACTTCACAGGTCTTTAAAAGACCTTTTACGTGTTAATGAGGCTTTGATGTTTTTCACCCCTCGGTGTGAATTAGGCCTCTGCCGTGAGCACCCTCAATCAGCCCACTGCCAGGAACTGCACGCTCTGACAGAATCTGCGACCCCCTTCCAAGGACTCCACGACACCCCTTGGGGGTCGTGCCCCACAGATTGAAGACCTCTGGTCTAGAATGACCACAATCAAGAGGGGTGATGGTGTGGTCTGCTCCAGCCGTAATTATGGTTGACGGAAGGTGAAGAGTGGGCATTGTACAGAAGGCAGCGTCAAGAGTGTTGTCTTTGATGCGTAATAGGAGCAAGATGCGTTGTTTGATGTAAGTTGTGTTTGGACATCTTAGGAGTTATTTTATGGTCTGGCTGGTTGTATCTTCAAGGAACTTAAAGTGAAAGTGGATGATGATAATGCAATAGTTGGTATTTTGTTGCCATCAGACCATATGGCTGCCCAAGATATATACCAAGTCCATTGACGTAAGCTGATAGATAATTAGTTATGGCTAACCAATTAAAGTCTTTTGCAAGCTTCATAATCAGCAGACCCGCTAATAATAAGATTTTTCGAAAAGGAGCCTTTAAGGGAAATGAGGTGAGAATACCTTATTACCGGTGGGATAAATACAAATAGTAGGATAACCCATTGGGACCAGCTGTGTATTCTATGATAAAAATATGATATTTAAAGGTTTTTATCATTCTCTCATATCCCTTTTTGGTTGCCTATTAGCAATTTGAGATTAGCATGATCAAAATAAATTTGCAAAAATATGATTCATTATATATGGTGGCTTAAAAATATGTTGTATGATTATTTCATACGCTGATAGTCGCTGAGAAATAAAGGAGTCCAAAAACAAATAGATGGTGGTCAGATTTTGTGCGTGTCAGATGTTCTTCATGGTGACAAGAATAGAACACAATAATATATATATATATTAATTCCTCTTCAATCCTGAGGGTCCCTGGGGGCCAACTAGCCGACAAGGTACCTCCAGTGAGCACCTCTGCTCTGCGTTGCAGAGAGGTGGCCCAGGCAATGCAGCTCTGTGGCGCTTACTGGAGGTACCTGGTGGGCTAGTTGTACCCCAGGGACCCTGAAGATTCAAGGGGACTTAACCACCCAACTTAAAACGCGCCACAAGGTGCTTTTGCACATTGGTAAAGGGAGGGGGCGGGGCCTGAGGTGACATGTGTGCAAACACGCCCCGGGGAGCATTTTAAGTTGGGGAATTAATTCCCCTTCAATCCTGAGGGCTCCTGGGGGCCAACTAGCCCACCAGGTACCTCCAGTAAGCGCCACAGACCTGTGTTGCAGAGAGGTGGTCCAGGCAAAGCCCCTTTTTACACCTCTCTGCAACGCAGCTCTGTGGAGCATACTGGAGGTACCTGGTGGGCTACTTGGACCCCAGTATTCAAGGGGACTTAATGCCCAACTGAAAACGTGCCACGGGCGTGTTTGCATGGTGGTGAAGGGAGGGGGCGGGGCCTGAGGTGACGTGTGCAAACATGCCCTGTGGAGCGTTTTAAGTTGGGCAAATAATTTCCCATCATTCCTGCGGGGCCCCTGGGGGCCAACTAGCCCACCAGGTACATCCAGTCAGCGCCACAGACCTGTGTTGCAGAGCGGTGGTCTAGACAAAGCACCTTTTTACACCTCTCTGCAACACAGCTCTGTTGCGCTTACTGGAGGTACCTGGTATGCTAGTTATTCCCCAGGTACCCTAAGGATTCAAGGAGACTTAATGCTCCAACTGAAAACGTGCAATGCGCTGTGTTTGCACTGTGGTCAAGGGAGGGGGCGGGGCCTGAGGTGACGTGTGCAAACATGCCCTGTGGCATGTTTTAAGTTGGGGAATTAATTCCCCTTCAATCCTGAGGGCCCCTGGGGGCCAACTAGCCCACCAGGTACCTCCAGTAAGGGCCACAGGTCTGTGTTGCAGAGAGGTGGCCCAGGCCATGCCCCTTTTTACACCTCTCTACCACGCAGCTCTGTGGCACTTACTGGAGGTACTTGGAGGGCTAGATGGACCCCAGGGACCCTCAGGATTCAAGGGAATGTAATCCCCCAAGTTACAAACCGCCAGGGGGCATGTTTACAGAGTGGTGGAGAAAGAGGGCATGGCCTTTGTCTACCTCTCACCAATCCCACTGCGTGGGGCTTACTGGAGGTAAAAGGTAGGCTAGTTGGTCCCTAAAGGATCCCCAGCAGTGAAGGGGACTTCAATCCCCATCCAAGAGAGTGCCAGGGAGTACATTTGTAGAGTGGTGGGCAAAGTGGGCATGGTCTGGTACGAGTACTTAACAGTGCTGCTGTGTGGGATTGACTGGAGGTAATAGTTTGGGAAGTTGGCCCCCAAGGATGCCCTTGGGAGCCAACTACCCCTCTTGTTACCTACAGTAAGACCCACACAGTAGGTTTGCTAAGACGTCTACGGAGGCCATTGCCCCCTTTCTCTACCACTCTGCAAACATGCCTCGTGGCAGACTATGGGAGAGGGTATGAAGTCCAATTTAGTCCTGAGGGAGTTTGGGGGCAGCGGAATTCCTGAGTGTTGGTTGGACACCCAGCACCCTTTCTCCACCACTCTGCAAACGCGACTGTTAGTTAAAGTAGTATATTTCTGCTCCTCTGATTTAGAGCGAATTTTAATCCCCCTGCCCTATTATGTACTAGGGACTTACAGAGGAGGTCATGCTAATCACAGGGGTAACCCAATGCATAGAGTTCCCTAGTGTATATAGGTGTTTTCGCTGTCTTTTAGCATAGCACTGGCTCTAGGCCTGGTTAGTCAGAGTCAGTTACCACCAGTACCCGTCAGAAAAAGTTGTGGGCACAGGATGATTTTGCAACAAGGCATCTTTCTGCTCTTCTGTTGCTCCTTTCTGTGCACTTTTTCTTCTTTCTTCACATGTCCTACCTCTGTAGGCATAGTACGAAACTAGAATTTAAAAAACCTTTGAAATTCACTTAAAAAAACCTTAGGTTTCAGGCATGTTATAGTTAAAAATTAGCATTTAAAACAAACCTATGTAATTCACAGAAAAAACATAGGTTTCAGGCACGTTATAGCTAGAAATTAGCATTTAAAAAACCTTGGAACTTCACTGAAAAAAACCATAGGTTTCAGGGGCTTTACAGTTAGTTGGACATTTTACTCGTTCAAAACCATAGAAAGTCCCCCGTTATAGTTAGTTCAGCTAACTATAACTCTCGCCCCCGCAATGCACTGCTGATGACGTCACATATTACATCACTCATGAAATGGTCAGTGACATCACTCATGACATCACTGATGACATCTCAAATTACATCACTGATGACATCATCCTTGTGACAGAGTGGCAGACCTCCTCTCACCCTAATATAACCTTTGATACACACACTCTAAAATACAAAATACCATTTTCAAAATAATGAACACACCAACACCAGTTACAACATACCCATTCACTAATTCCAAGATCTACAAACACATTCACTCATTCACCAAAAGTCCTATACAGTCACTCAGACATGCACTCACTCATCATATATACTCATACACCTATACATACACTTACACACCACCACTCATCCATAGAGTTACTCACACACATAGTCACGCATACAAAGAAAGTATGAAACATCCATTTACTTGTGTATACAGTTATACACACACCACCGCACTTACTTCTACAGAAACTAACACATACTTACTCTCTTAAACAATCACTTATAGAAACACATACTCTTTTACACAGGTACTCTTCCAATCTCTCACTCTCACATATACTCATTTACATACACCAATACTCACATATACTAGTTTAAAACATATGTAGTTACTCATAAAGACACTACTGAGGCAGTCATTCACTCACCAACACACCCATACATACATTCATAAACCCATACAGTCCTGCACACAAGCTGTCTTCAACACATACAAACAGTGACTCACTCATTCATGCATCTATGCACAAAGTAATACCCCAACAAACCACACAGACACTCAGACACTCATACTAATACTCAAAAATCCAACTAATAACCCATATAGACACTCACCAACCCATGCTGCTACTTATACACAAAGGGCCAGATGTAGGAGAGAAAATACCGGTCGGTAACGGCCGATTTCGGCCGTTACCGACCGGTATTTAGGATTTGGCATGTAGGGGCCATCATTTTACAGAATCGGTAAATTTACCGATTCGGTAAATTTACCGATCCTGTAAAATACCGAATCGGTATTTTTACCGATTCGGTAAATCCACATGTAGGTGACACTCCTAAGAGTGTCACAGGCCCTTAAGAATCGGTATTTTACCACCCAATCCAATTGGGTGGTAAAATACCGAATTCAGGTGTGCATGCACATCTGTGCATGCACACCTGTGCCATGTGACACACAGACATGCCCTTAGGGCATGTCTGTGTGCCACATGGCACACATGCCTGTATTTGGGGTGCTAGAGGGTGTCAAAGTGACACCCCCTGCACCCTTGCCGGATTCGGTATTTACCGATTCGGTAAATACCGAATCGGTATTGCCCATTGATTCCTTTGGGCTTCAAGGCCCATAGGAATCAATGGGCAATACCGATTCGGTATTTACCGAATCGGTAAATACCGAATCTTACCGATTCGGTAAATTGAAAAATAAATTTACCTACATCTCACTACTTCTATTTTACCGATTCATAAATACCGAATCGGTAAAATTCGGTATTTATGAATCGGTAAAATAGAATTACCTACATCTGGCCCAAAGTGAGAGACTGATACAGATATTTACACATTTAAAGATTACTCACCAACCCATGTGTTTACTAAGATACACTTAATCAGTCAGTTATACAATCAGTTTCACACAAACAAAATCATACATTTAGACACTTATATACCCACTTATTCTTCCATCGACCTCAACATATATGTATATAAAAAGATATTTAAATTTCACAAAAACACACATTCACTGGATGGTGTCATGAGTGATGTCATTTGAGATGTCATCAGTGATGTAATGAGTGATGTCACTGACCATGTCATCAGTGATGTAATTTGTGACGTCATCAGCAGTGCATTGCGGGGGCGCGAGTTATAGTTATCTGAACTAACTATTATGGGGGAATTTTTTTGGATTTGTACGAGTAAAATGTCCAATTAATTATAACACCCCTGAAACCTATGTTTTTTTCAGTGAATTTCTAAGGTTTTTTAAATGCTAATTTCTAACTATAATGTGCCTGAAACCTATGTTTTTTTCAGGGAATATATATATATATATATGTGAATATATTGTTTACTTGCAAATGTAAAAACCTCTGTAAGGATGTAATACCCACTAGGGCATGATAGCAATTGACATTGAGTATTTTTTGTACTCCACTGTAAATAACCTAAGTGTGTAAGAGTCAAATATGAAATTATATATATATATATATATATATATATATATATATATATATATATATATATATATATATATATATATATATATATATATATATATATGTGTGTGTGTGTGTGTGTGTGTGTGTGAGTGTTAGACCTGGCATCCATGGTATGGTTTTCCCCTAGCTTTTTGCCTTCATTCCTCCTGTTTTGCTGATTTCATTTTTGCTGGCCTTAGGACTCTGCGCACTTTAACACTGCTAACCAGTGCTAAAGTGCATGTGCTCTCTCCAGTAAACATGGTAGAATTGGCTTATACGCAATTGGCATAAATAATTTACTTGTAAATCCCTGGTAAAGTGGCACTACCTGTGCCCAGGGCCTGCAAATTAAAAGCTACTAGAGGGCCTGCAGCACCTATTGGGCCTCCCTCTTAAGTAGCCCTTCAAACATGTGTCTTGCCTGCCACTGCAGCCTGTGTGTGCAGTTTTTAAACTGCCATATCAAACCTTCTTTTTTAACATATATAGTCACCCCTATGGAATGTCCTGGACAGCCCAGAGGGCAAGGTGCCGTTTTTTTTTTTAAAAAGTTGGACATGTGCTTTTAAGTTTTACATGTGCAACAAAATATCTCCTGAAGGAGAAGTATTCCCACTCAGTATCTTGTTCAAGGGGCACAGTAAGGATGTATCTGCTCCCATTTACTCAATATGCAATAAGTAGCAAGTCAACAGTGGATTACATCTAATACAAGGCACATACCTATGCATGTCAATGCTGATTGGAATTTATTGATCCCAAATAAAGGAAGGGTCTAAACCAAATCGCACTTACCCGCTGTAAAAACAAGATCACCAAAACAATGTTTTTTTTAAGTCCCAATAGTGATCTGAGACAGTCCAGAGACAACCCAATTAAATAGTCCTACTTGTCTTTGAAGACATTTCTTTGAGGAAAAGGCTTACAAATCCTTCAGGGTTGCAATTGTGATGTTCAATGCATCTACGTTTCTGTCTCCAATTGTCTAACAAGAACATAAGACCATCTTCAGGTCTAAGTGTCAGGTTGTATACAAATGTGTAGACCCTTGTATAGCCTTGTGTCCTAAAAACGTTGAAGTCAACAATAAAACACAAAATAACTCTCACCCAGAACATTTCAAAGGTGAGTGAGGCTTTCAGAGAAAGACTTTGCTTGTGATGGTGTGCGGATGATTTGCTTTTCCATCTGGTTAGAGCAGTCACGGTGTGAACTGGAGGAGACAGACAACTTTCAGTTCAGAGGTTTCTACTGGATGTGTACATGTAGTATGGAGTACTCTTGGATTAATCCTGGCTGGTATACAATCCAGCAGTAAATCGGGAGTATTGCAACAGTAAGTCACAGCTACGCACACCAAAATCTTTGTAAATCGGTCCCAGTGCGTGGTGCGGTACTGCACAGTGACTCCGAGCTGGCATTTCATATCCTCAGCCCCATTAAACCTAGCATACTTATTCCCTGGTGGTCAGCTTATGTTGGTTTGCTGATACAGATTGCTTTCAGACATTCTAGGTGTCCTGGTGGAGGAATGTAGGATTATTGTAAGTGCTCGAGGTCTGTCTTTTACTGACGTGTACCAGGCATAGGTGGTTACATTTTAGACTGAATTAAATGGGGACCAGCTTCTGATCAAATTTCTTCGAACCCTAAGTTAAACGAACGCGGAGATCTGGTGCTTTTTGTAGTTTACTCACTAGTCAAAGACATTTTAAGGTTGTCTACTGAAATCATGCAAAGTATTTACGTAAGTATTTAGTAAGCAAGTTAGACTGATGTCAAATTACACCATTCGCTGTAGCAGGGTTGGCAACAAATACACGAAGGAGAACCGACTGAACACTTTTTATCAGAAAGACGATAAACCACAGTCTTGGACCCTAGCATCACTCTCGTAACTAAAGCTAAAAAGTTAACTAAGAAGTTGTGATCTATCATATTAATCACAGCTGATAGGTCAAGCATCATCATTTGCCCCTTATCAGATCTACTGAGCAACATATTGCAAAGATCACCAAGGGCTCAGCTCTTCCTCACTTACATTTCATATATCCGTCAAAATATATCTACTGTTGTACTGTGACTTTTTTCTAGCACCCTTGCTAACAACATACAAGCCAGCAATTTGTAGAAAATTCGTTTTTTTAGAAGTGTCAATTAACCTTTTATTTTAAAATGTTGCTGCCCCATCTATCTGTCAGGAAAGAATGGTTACATTGGTAAAGATAAAGGCTGCCACTCAATCTGGTGCAAAGAAGTGTTTTTTGGCACAGCCATAAAAGTGTTCATGTTTACACGGCACAGTAGATCGTGCCCAGCATATAGCCTAGTCATCCTAACCTATGCTTTACATTATCAGATCCATAAAAAGGTTTCATAATGGGTTTGGGACGCTGAAGCAAAGTTGGTGGCAGGAGGTGTGGTGGGCACTTTGTCGACTGATGTAGAGTGCAGATGATACCTATTGATTTCAAAATCACAAAGGTAACCCAAGAATCGATAGGAACTACTTTGCAGTGAAAGGAAAGGAAAAGGAAATGTCGTCTCCAAGCATTAAATATACAAAGAATATTCAGAAAAACATAAAAGTTCCCAATGATTGTTCCATTGACAATGAATAAGGTTTTTTTTTTTGTCTTGAATTTTTTTTTTAAACACAACATCCATGGGAAATGTACCCCCGCCAGGGTAGTTCCAGAACAAGTGTTAAAATAAACCATTGAACTATAGCAACTTTGTCCCGTGGTGTTGTAAGGGGTCCCTTTGGACACCTCTAGATATCCGCTCTTTTACTTGACATATTTGTTTGCTTTTCACCCCCTCCAGGGTTTGACTACAGGGCCACCCACTCTTGCCCCCGTGGAGATAAAATTCTCCAGTGTTCTGGGTGAGTGTATTACTATGATGATTCTGAACATTACTGGTCTTTAGGTATGTGCACATTTTTTCAAAAAGAGAAAACCCTGAGCATGGTACAAATGATGTTCTAGGTACTGTTTTATGAGCAAGTTATTCTTACACTGCTTTAAAGTTGCGGAGTTTGAATGGAAGTTCCTTCTGAGTTTTCAGTTGTTAACCTGTGGTACACTGTGGTGTTACTCACGGCTATTTATTTTTACACCCCAAATGATGTGCATAAGTATTTATAAGTGAGGGAAATTAAAATATTTTTAATGGTATGAAAAAAGCACGCAAGGGGGGTTGAGTGGTGTGCTGAATTGGACCAACCACCTGTTGGCATTTATACCGATGCCATATGTACTTTCAATTTAACCCCTTCCATGCTGCCGTCGGCCATTGGCCGATGGCAGCACTACCTGCCCAGTGCTGCCGTCGGCCAATGGCCGACGCAGCCCCGCCTGTTTTGCGGAGGTGCCGCACTTCCGCAAAATCGGCGGCGCATGAAACGGGTTAAGGAACTACCCAGAGTGGCAAGTATTAACACTTCCTGTGAATGCTGTGACTATAATTGAATGCCGTACACAAAAATACATGTTGAATACGTTTGTGAGGGTGATATAATTATGATTCCACCCTGATGAAACCCCTGGACCGTTGAGGCCAATAGTATAGGGCTGAAACATGTTGGTGTTTTAGAGTCAATGGACCATTATATCCTTGCAACACCTAATATAGTTTTTAATTATTCCCATCCACCACGATAATAAAGGGATACCTTGGGAGTGGATGAGGAATGTTTATCCTTAAAATTATGCACCCTATTTACTTTTCTTCATAAGAGCTCCCTGGAATAAGGTCAAGCCACCTTGGCCTTTAGGAGCCAGGGTTAACCCGTTGATAAAGCATTCCATTACTATAGTGGGTGAGGGTTATATTTTTTTTCATTTCCCTGCTCCTATTAGTGTGGTGCTTAGGTTTGAAACATAATCCCAGTGTTCCTTGCATGTACGACAATAGTCTAGAGGTGATACTTTTAGGTCAGAAGTAGTCACGCAGGGGGGACATATCCCTTCATTCATAGTCGATGGATCTGTCTACCCTTTTGGTAGCATGGATTCCCCTGGATCTCCGAAGCTCTATGTTTTGAGCGCAATGTTGAATAGCCTGTAGTTATTTTGTGTAAGCTTATTAAACCAAGCTCCTTGTGAATTCTCACTTCTGATATGCCATGCCTCACCCTCATGCCTAGCACAACAAAGCATACATACTAAACTGAGCTACCTCAGCATATGGGAGCTCCATTCTTGTATCTTTTTCAAGTGTATTTTGCACTCTTCTTGTGAGGAAGCTGTGCACTTACTAACACCACTATCTTGGTTTCAGGTCCTGTCACATTAATTCTCTTTTGACTGTCCATGTCTAAATGATGGGGAAATTTGTGGAGGAGTAAGCATTCAGAAAATCTGCTACTTAAATAGTCAATACTCTGACTCTTTGCACTCTGATACTTCAATCTTACAGCTGCAGCCAATTTTTCTTCCATATTTTGACTACTGGAGTTTTCCATAAGTACCACCCAGGAATCTTTTGAATCCATACAATGGAATACATTTCCTCCCTTTATCAGCAAATGTTTTCATATTATTTTTTAATTATGCATCCAGAAAGGTATTACTAGGCACACTAAGGTGACCTGGATGGATAGAAAGATAGACCGACACACACAGGCATACATCCTTACTGTCATAGATATTTATAAAGTCCTGCCAATGAAGCAGTTAGTCATAGTGTGCAGTTGAATAGAGACAACATAGTTTTCACTCCTTCAAAGCAAACATTGCAGTCTAATAGGTGACCTCAGGTTAGGGGGTGCTATTGATGAATGTTGGATGGTCGAAGCTGAAGAGCGAGTGAATGCATTAAACAATTTGATCTTAGAAGAAATATATCCTTGTACCTATATTATTGATACTTGTATTCTCAGTTCAAAGTCGACGAACAAGTGGAATTTATGACATGTAAATAAAAAGGGTGCCATATATATAATTTACCATATATACCTAAACTCTCAAAGTTTTTTTTCGAATATCCTACTTTTTCAATGGAATACTTAATGATACAGGCAGATTTATTCATTATTAGAGCTATGGTGCGAGATAGAAAGGCAGTAATGAAAGATTGAGGGATGCGATTGGTCCCGCAGATCAGAATTACAAGTCTGATAAATGTAATAAATAAAAAGAAAACTTGCTATTGAGCTGTAGGTAGGTAGGTGATCTGTTTCGTATATCAAAATGTTTCTGTCTCCTTTTAGTTAGTTGAGGATGTTCCCACTACTGCTCATCAAGCTATAGAATAATGGCTTCAGAGCTACCAATGAGACCTCCCCATCCACTCTCAGTTATATAATGAAACTGAAAACATGCTATTTTCCATACTTTAATGACTTTTGCCACGTTCATTAATTGCACTTTCCAAATCCGTGCCAAGGGAACTCTGACACAGCATTACAATTTCAGATGATTAGAATTTTATCTGCCACAACTTCAATTTCTTTGGGAAATTAAAAGACATTAATAGCACTCTGGCAAGAACAGCGAATATCACTAAAATTATACATTTTCAGCCAAATGTAAAAGCACAAATGTGAACGTAAGCCGGAAGCCTTGCTTAAACACCTCCACGGACATGCTGATGGGATACTGGGAGCCACCCTTCTATTGAAATGCTACTTACCAAACCCTCACTAGGCATGATGTTAGTAAGATGAACGACATCCAGGTGTGCTGACTGGGAGACGAGGGAGTCAGATGAGAGGGAAATGATGTGGTCACAGATTCCGGACAGAGTTTTACACTAGCAAAGCAAGCAGACAAAAACATTTTAGCACATTGAGCTCCACAATAAAAAAGAAGAGACAACACTCAAGGACAACAATAACAATAAATGGCAGTCATAACCTTTTAATCTGCATCGTTTTAGCTGGTTTTAGCATAGTTAGCTAACAGTTAATGTGTTTCTTAAGTTAAACATTAATAATGTGCCTCTGCCGGATGTACTAAACTTCGTATCAGAAAGAAGCCATCAGAAATATAGCTAGTCAGTGGACCCGATTCGTGACCACTTTCTGTGATTAGTTGCTAATCAAGTTGTGGTTGTGTTTCTACATTTCTAAGCCTGATTATCAAAGGATTTCCCTTTGAGTAGGCCTTCGTTACTCCAAGCGCTGCGAGGCCTCAGGGCAGTTATGCGCTATACAAATGCAATTTTTCATTTCATTTCATTTTCATTTCATGTCTAGATGTGACTTTCTCATGAATATCCAAAATTAAAACATATTTAGTAGTGGAAAAGGGTTTTATGATTCATTTACATAAATAGGCATGAATAAGCAAATTCAATAATTATTCACATGCTCCTCGTGGGAGCAGTCCAACCTGAATTGCCATGCCAGGTCCTCCCTGAACTGAAAAAAAGCATCTTGGGACTGGTTTCAGGGTATCACCCCTCATCAGCCATGCTAGCTTGTATCCAGTGGCAGAGCGTGAAAGAGACCCAAGTCTGAGCATACCCATCCAATTTAGGGTGAAAAATGCTATGTCCCGTGCTCACTGTGCCACTGGATTCAAGCTAGCCAGGCTGATGAGGCGTGATACCCCAAAACCGGTCCCAGGATGCTTTTTTCCGATCCAGGGAGGACCTGGTTTGGCAGTTCAGGGTCAAAACTGATTTGCATATGGCTGGTTCTAAACTGGAATGGCATGGTGTGCAAAAAAACTAAGGATTTAGGCCCAGATCTCTGTACTGAGGGTGAATGTTTGACATTGTTCAGCATTCCGTCCATCAATTGTTCTTTTTTCATTTTTTTTGAATAGGCATGAATAAGAAAATTCAATAATTATTCACACCTAGAGCTTGAACACTTCTCACTGAAAATACTTTGCGACTTATGTTTGGAAATTCATTATTGATTCACAACTGTGTCAGCAGTAAAACACAAGTATTAATAGAAAACATTTTGTGAATCGGAGACTGAGTCCAATGATTGGGACCACCATAGATTTCATTACTAAAGAGAACAATGCGACATAGCTGAACTTTAGATGGTTTATCGAGCAACAGGTTGAAGAGGTGTGGCGCAGCGGCCAGGGCGACTGACACTGGAATCTGGGGCTCACGGTTCGAACAGCGGCAGGTCAGCCCAGCACCATGTGACTCTGGGCAATAGCTTGCTTCATCTTCCCAAGGGCCCCCAACGCTGGGACACCCCTTCCGAGGTAGCTGTGTGCTATACAAATACTGGTATTATCATTATTATATTATTTCAAAGGTTGAGAATGGCTTACACCAAGCGAATGTAAAAACCCATGCAGAGTGTAATGGAAAGTCATGTTGGGTTTTCTGTGTCTGAAGCTTACTGGATGCATTCTGCCAATTCTGGCTCTTGTAAAATATCTATAAAGAGTTGTAGGCTTTGGTTTCTCCCAGTCTGAGCAATAATCTTGAACATAAGGAAATAATCATTTCTCCTTCCACAAGTGCTTTATAAAATGACACCAACATAACACCAATTCAATGTAGAGTTGATCAAAGTGCATACTTCCACCAAGATTCTTTGGTCCCGGGAATCCTTTAATACCAAAGGTTTGTGGATGTAAACATATTTCTACTATTATCAAATAGGGTTAGAAATTGCTACTAAAGCCACCCATTATCAGAATGGTTGTATAGACAGTATACATGTTTTCGTGGCTTGGGGTGTTTTTTTTACATAAATACGAAGTATGTATATCTCATTCAACCTCAAATCCTTAACTTAATTTCGATGAACAAAAAAACTCTACGAGGATTTGTCGCCATGTTGATGAAACATCAACCATAAGATGGAAGAGTAGTCCAATTCACCTCTTATCAATGTCGTGCTTGAAATTATGCTTCTTAAAAGAATCTGAGATTGTATAATTCGGTATGGATAATTTTGATATATGGGTAAAGAAACTGGTTTTGTGGTTAGCCTGTTTAAAAAAACCTAACACAGACTTAATGATGTTATCAAGTAAAAGAGTAGCATGAACATGTATTTTATGGTTCCAAAGATAATAAGTGGCAGGCTACTAAAATAACTAGCACTGGTGTATCCTAAACATAGAAAAAAGAAATTGAATCCCATTTCCAATGAGAAGCTCTCTTCCTGGTAATTCAGTAAGAAAACTATTTTTGACAGACAGTTTCTAAGAGTTTGTAGTGTTCTATAGAAAGCCTATGTAAGAGGTGTCTGTGCATTATTTCTTCAAAAGTATAAGACGTGTATGTGACTCCTGTGGTCAATAGATATTGTGCCTACCTCTTGTAGTGAATGCACTTCCTGCTGAATACTTCAAACATACTTTTTTTGCATTATACTGAACATAAAATATTAAAACAATTCAAACTATACATATTGTTAGCGTAATTCTCGTTGTGGAGAAGGAGTACCGGCCTTGTGGAGACCACTTCGGCTACACCTGCAGCCTTGCCTCGCTGGAAGAAACCACACCCCAAAAAAGTCAGATAGTAGAAATCTTCACCAGGGATGGCAGGCAGTATCTGCTTGGTGAGTGGCCTTCCCTAGGTGTGCAATTCAAATTTCTCCCGCTCAGAGCTTCCCTACCAAAATTCAACAGCTTCAGTGAGACCTTGTCCAGTGGCTATCCGACAACATGGACCCCTCTCCGGCCAAAGCCTCCTGCTTTGCACTAAGGATTTTTGCCTTTCATTGCAGAGACTAGGTCCAAAAGTAAAACTTTTCACCAGGATGCTCCATTGTGCTCAGCCTTAACTTTTCTATATATTTGAATTTTGTCATTTTGGTGTCATTTTATTTATTAAAATAGTCCATAATTTTCTAAATTGGTCTCAAACTTTTCTGGCATTGTAGTCTCACTGTATTACTGTTTGAGTACTGCATGAATACCTTAAACATTGCGTCTAAGTTAAGCCTGACTGCTTTAGTGCTAAGCTACCAGAGGGTTAAGTACAGGTTATCATTGACGGCTTCACGAGACATCATCCTTCATTGATGACCACGTCTTCGGATCCTGCCTGCTGACTTGCCTTGTTGAAGACTCACCACTGTCTCCAAAAATGTCCAAGTCCATGGGTAGCTCTTTGACCAGGACCAACCTCGTCCTCGTGTCTGACCACTGCTCCATTGCGGTCAGACTCAAACTTTACTCTTGTCTGGTCTAGCATGACCAGTTTCCTGCAGTTAGTGCCTTACACTTTTTAGCGCAATTTGAAGCTAAAAGTTCATATCTCTGGTTCCCCTAATTGGCTTTTTGGTGTTTTTTGGTTTCTTAAAATAGTTTCTATTTTTATAAATTGGGGCAGCATTTTAATTGTGCTGTGTTTTCATTGTTTTATCTGTTTTGGTATTTCTGACTTCTTTATATATTTTCTTAACTTAAGCCGGCCTACTCTGTGCAACAGCCACTAGTGGTTGAACTCAGGTTTAAATTACTGCCTCTACTGGACCTAACAAGAATAGAGCCATTATTACCAACTAATTATCCCCTTTCTCATAGCTACTGTCATTTTGCTGATTTTATTCATTAGATAGTCAGCCCTTGGCACGCCCCTCCCCATCCCCTTCCATGTTTTGTTTGTATGCCTGGCATCTGCTAAATGCTCTTGCACCATCTGCTTAATTTGAAATTGCTTAAGGACACTTTATGTTTTTTGCTTACAATTTTGACATGGCTCTCACCCATGTTGGAGCAGCAAAGTAAAAAAATCTAAAATGGCCACTGGTATTTCACATTGGATTTGTGTGTATTTGTCATATTGAAAACAGGCTCATGCATTGCCAAGAGTGTTCAAACCTTCTTGTTCATGGTAGCTATCTTATAATGATTGTTCTTATCATTCCAAGATGGCCTCCACGTGCAAGCAGGCACACATATGCATTGGAACGAATGCACATGCGTGCATTGTGGCATGCCAGTCACCATTATTTCTTTTTACCTTATTGTTCCGACATGGCAACAGGCAAAACTAAAAAAGAAAGTGCATGGAAGCACCAATGCAAAGCATTTTCAAGGTAAATGTGCTGCGGAACGCCTTTCAAAGGCAAGACCTTTTGGCTTTGCCAAATCTTGCTTAAGACTTGGCCTAGATTTTGGAATGAATAGATGTGACTTACTCTTATTAGTACTACTGAATTCCAGGGTAAGCAAGAGTACTCCTAGCTTACTCCAGGCTTACTGCCGGAATTCAGGAATAGACATGGAGGACTAACAGGGTAAACATCAGCCAATATTTGGGAATCAGGCTCTATAGCTCCCATGTGTTTTTCTTTCTCTGATGTATCCTGGGTGAAAACTTGTTGCCATAAACATGTTGTTTATAAATAATTGTCTAGAATGCTACTTGGTTTTCAAATAGATTCCAAAGCTGCCAATTCCACCCTCATAACTTGTACTTAATCAAACTCAAATTAACATTACTAACATAAACTGATATCTACAGATTACCAGACAAATAGAACATCAGTACTTATGTGTATTACGCCATGTACAGATTATCATGCATTTCTGTTCCACTCTTATTTACTTTCCAGTTGATTTCCAGGCATGAGGTTTAATTTCTACCCAGGAGATATGACTAAGTACATTGGTTTTTTGTTTTAAAGTAGTGAAGCACCAAATATCAATGTTACTTTAAATTAAATTGTTTTCATTTTTAGATGTAGCTCTAGTTCTCCATCCAGTACTTTTGCAAAAAAAAAAAAATACACACCAACAATTAAAAAATAATATGTATTGAGGCTCTGAGCGAAGCCCATTAAGCCATTGCTGGCTTGGAATGGCATTTATATAAGGGATCAAACCACATGCAGCATAAATGGAGTGGGGCTGTGGGACGTTTCTATGTTTAAAGTGCAGATCACATTTTGGGTTGTCCCACAGCACAGCCATTTGGTTACTGCAGTGCCAAGCATCACAAGTGATAATTATTGGTTAAAGAGTTGCAAGTACTTCCCTGTACACAGATTTAAGGTTTGCAGACGTTTTTGAGGGCCCCCAGAAACAAACATGTGTCCCCCGGTGGAATACAAAAGATGTTCGATTTTTTTCACAGCTTCTCACGGCATGTAGTACCATTTCCTTAGTAACTACTCCGTCATTAACAATAAAAAGGCAGACATGCTTAGTAAATCCATAAATAGGTTTCAAAGCAGTAGTGTGGCCATGTCAAAGCGTAGTGGGGCATGCAAAAGCAAGGCATGGTGGATGATGACCTCTTGTGACTTTCTCTTGTGATGCTCCTAGATTTGGTACTTGACACATAGAGAAAATGCAGAGGGTCTATTACTAGCGCGTGCGCATGATAAATTGAGCTAGGCAGAGCTCAACTATCACACTGTTGTTGTAAAGCCTGTATTAACATCCATGTTTTCCGGTAAAAAAAAATGTAAGTTCAGTAGTTGGCTGATGCAAAAGGTCTTTTGGAAAAAGACCGGTGTACGTTTAGTCCACCAAGCAAGGCGAGTTCGGGTTCCAAGTCTATTCTTCAAATTGTGCTTATTGCTTAGACTATGATAAAGTTTTGGCTATGAGGAGAGTAATGTCGTATACCCTGGAAGGCCGTAAAATGTAATTAGTAGGCTTCTGATTTATTAGACCCAATGCACTCTTCACTTCTAGCCTGGCTTAATTTTAAAACAAACCATAGCATTGCTGGTTCCCGTTTCTAAATGTTATACATTTTATAACGCGCATAGCTGTTCTAGCAACAGGGCTTCCCAGCGCTAGTCCTGAAATCTAAACCCACTGCAGCAATGGCTAGGGACTTGGGGCCAGATGTAGGTAGCCCAATATTATCGAAAACGGCCGAAAATACCGATTTTCGGCCGTTTCCGACCGGTATTGGGCTATGGAGATGTAGGGGCTCAAAAAACATACAGATTCGGTAATTTTACCGAATCGGTAAATTTACCACTCGGTAAAATTACCGAATCTGTATTTTCAGATGTAGGTAGCACTTTGAACAGTGCTTCAGGCCTTTCAGGATTCGGTATTTACCATGTAATACAATTGCATGGTAAATACCGAACCCCTGTGTACATGCACATCTGTGCATGTACACCTGTGCTATGTGGCACACAGACATGCCCTAAGGGCATGTCTGTGTGCCACATGGCGCACAAGCCAGTTACAGGGGTGCAACAGGGTGTAAAAGTGACACCCTGTCCCCTTGGCAATTCGGTATTTTTACCGATTCTGTAAATACCGAATCTGTATTTGCTATTGAATCCTATGGGCTTCAAGGCCCATAGGAATCAATGGCAAATACCGATTCTGTAATTACAGAATCGGTAAATACCAAATCTTACCGAATCGGTAAAAATTACCGATTTTTTTATCTACATCTAATTTACCGATTCATAAATACCGAATCGGTAAAATTCGGTAATTATGAATCAGTAAATTAGATTTACCTACATCTGGCCCTTGGTATCTTCTGAGGAGAATATAGATCTTTTTATTTTTTATTTTTTGTTATTCTAGTCCTCACATAACATCAATAGGCGTATTTAGACTTGGTTAGGCAGATTAAGCAGAGAATTCCAAGGACTTTTCCCCATAAAATGAGGTGCGTCCATATTGCACTCTAATACAAGTCCCACAGCTTTGTTGCTAAAGCTTTCAGAATGCATTTCTTGCTCCTGATAGTTAGCTATTGATATTTTATTCATAGGACCGGTTTCTCATTTAACACTTTTACTCTCCATTCTTGCTTCTTATTGTTCCTTATTGTTCCTTTCTCCCAAATCTCCCAAAGCATGCCTTTTTTCTCTAGAAAACTCTTACGATCTAGTGAGTTTATTCTCCGAATTGATGATACCCACTCTAGTGTAGTTGGAGGAATAGGTAGTGCCCATTTTATACAAATCTCTCTCCTTGCCAGCAGAATTAATATGAATAGTAAAGATTTTCTTGGATAGTTTAATCCTGCTCTCTTCTACCCCAAAAATGACCATCGATAGGCTTACCTCAATGTTTTGATTTATTGTCTCTTTAACACCATCTTACTCACTTCCAGCCAGAAGGACTCTATCAGAGGGCACCGCCTAAATCATATGGACGTTGTCAGCTCTTTCTTCACCACACTTAGGACATTTCTTCAGCTCTTGTTTTCCGAGCTTGGACAACTTCTTTGGTGTCCAGTACGCCCTGTGCACTGTGAAGAAATTATTTTTCTTGAGGGGGACAGATTTTACAGTAGACCAAAAAGTAGTCATTGATACTTGCCACTATGTTTCCAACTTCAGAGTAGGCAGGTCCCTCTTCCAGATCTCTCCCAGCATGGAGTAAGGTTCGTCTCTGGCCTCGATAGATACCAAATACCATTTTGCTACCTCCTTCTTTTGAAGAGATCTTAACTGGGACTCCCTTTGGAAGTGCGTACTACTTTCTTCTGTTTTCTTCAACGCATTTGCCCAGCTCAAAAGCTGGTAGTATTTGAACTCAGAAAGGTCTCCATCCGTTGCTCTCTCTAACATTTTCCAAGTAACTCATCTGTGTTATCTTGCAGTAGTTGACCCCATTTATTTATCCCTGCTATACCTAATGGAGCTGCCAATTTGTCTGCAAGACACGTAGGAGTTCCCGGGGAGACGAGATTGGAGCAGAAGTGCAATAATAGGGTAACGCCAAGGTCCGTCTAATCTGATACCATAAGCTACCTGCAGCCTGCAAGACTTTTTGTCTCACTTTTTAGTTATATTTAGGGTGACCAAATTTATATAGAAAAAAATCCTTCATTGCCTTTTCCTCCGTTGTCAAGGCCTTGAAGAGTGGGGTAGAAAAAGCATTCCCCAAGTGAAAGGATCTAAAATTCTTGAATTGAAAAGCCTGGCAATACATTAACAGGTCAGGACTTGCGATGCCCCCGTAGATCTTTCTCTGATGTAACTTTTTCCAGGCAATCCTTACCCCTTTATCTGCCCAAATAAAACTGCACAATTCCCCTTGCAGTTTTTTAACTGCATCCACTATAAACTCTAAAGGGATTGTATCAAAAACAAACGTAAGCTTATGTGCAATGGACATTTTCAATAAGCTTGATCTGCCTAGGAAGGATAAAGGGATACTATTCATGTCCTCAATAGCTTTATAGTTTCTTTTTTTGCCTTTACACGATTCATATGAGCCAATTCACTGAGATTCTGTACCACCTGGATCCCCAAGTATCTGATCTCTTGTTTCACCAAGGGGCTGGAACAGTAGTTATCTCACTCCATTATTTCAGTTTTTTGCTGATTACAAGGTATCCTGATACTTTGCTGAATTCCTCTAACATTGTAAAGATCCCTTGGCAGGATGTTTCCATTTCACTGGTATAAATCAAAGAGACCCATTTTCTTTTCCCAACTTCTATATTTAAAAGGTCTTATATTTAAATGTGTTCTTATTTTTGGTGCCAATGGCTCAATATATATTTTCAAAAGTAGAGGTGACAAAGGACATCACTGACGTGTCCCACGTTTGATTTGTATCTCATCCGTGAGATTCCCATTTACCAGAATCCTAGCAATAGGATTATTATATCTTTCAGACACTGCTCTCGAGAAGTTCTCCCCTAAGTCGTGTTGCCTAATCAACCACTGTAGGAATGGCCAACTGAACCTATCAAATACTTCAAAAGTGAGGATTGTCAGGGGAGTTTTACTTGTTGTGGCTAAGCTTATTGTATACTGAATAATATCTTCTTCAAGTGGTCAGCTAACAACTAATATCTGCTCATATGTCTTTCAGCCTAGACGACTGTAGGGGAATAGGGTGGGAAGTAATTATAATTATTTTAATTTATTTATTAGTATTTATTTTGAATGAATTGTTAATTAATTTTAAATTGGTAATTAATTACAATATACTTGATAAATAATTTTTATTAATTGATTAATTGATAATTATGTTAATTTTATTAATTTATTTTCTGTAGTGGTTTGTGGGTTTATAGGGGAATAGGGTGGGAAGTAATTTAATTATAATTAATTACAGTTTTTTAATTCATTTATTGGTATTTATTTTTATTAGTAATTAATTAAAATATAATTGGTAATTCATTTTTATTAATTGATTAATTGATAATTATGTTAATTTTATTAATTTATTTTCTGTAGCGGGTTGTGGGTTTATAGGGGAATTGGGTGGGAAGTAATTTAATTGTAATTAATTAAAGTTTTTTAATTTATTAATTGGTATTTATTTTGAATTCATTGTTAATTATTTTTCAATTGTTAATTAATTAATTGCTAATTGGTAATTAATTTGCATTAATAGGTAATTATTGTTTAGCAATTATTTTTTTATTATTTTTAATTGATTAATTATTATAATATATTAAATTGGTATTTAATTTTAATTAATTTGTAATTGGTATTAATATTTAATTTATTTTTAATCATATATGAAGTATTTACTTTCCCTACTGTTGCCCTCCTTGGAGTGGGAATAGTAATTTTTACCCTCCCGCTATCCAATGTTTTCCCTACTGTTGCCCTCCCTGGAGTGGGAATACTAATTTTTACCCCTGCGCTATCCAACGCTTTCCCTACTTTTGCACTCACTGGAGTGGGAATAGTAATTTTTACCCCTACGCTATCCAACGCTTTCCCTACTGTTGCACTCTTTGGAGTGGGAATAGTATTTTTTACCCCTAAGCTATCCAACGCTTTCCCTACTGTTGCACTCACTGGAGTGGGAATAGTAATTTTTACCCATACGCTATCCAACGCTTACCCTACTGTTGCACTCCCTGGAGTGGGAATAGTAATTTTTACCCCTACGCTATCCAATGCTTTCCCTACTGTTGCACTCTCTGGAGTGGAAATTGTAATTTTTACCCCTCCCGCTATAAAACGCTTTCCCTACTGTTGCACTCTCTGGAGTGGGAATAGTAATTTTTAACCCTACGCTATCCTATCCTTTCTGTACTGTTGCATTCTCTGGAGTGGGAATAATCATTTTTACCTTCTCGCTATCTAACGCTTTCCCTACTGTTGCACTCACTGGAATGGGAATAGTAATTTTTACCCCTACGCTATCCAACGCTTTCCCTACCGTTGCAGTCTTTGGAGTGGGAATAGTAATGTTTACACTTCCGCTATCCAACGCTTTCCCTACTGTTGCCCTCCCTGGAGTGGGAATATTCATTTTTACCCCTACGCTATCCAATGCTTTCCCTACTGTTACACTCCCTGGAGTTGGAATAGTAATTCTTACCTTCCTGCTATCCAACGCTTTCCCTACTGTTGCACTCTCTGGAGTGGGAATATTAATTTTTACCCCTACGCTATCCAGCGCTTTCCCTACTGTTGCACTCTGGAGTGGGAATAGTAATTTTTACCCCTACTCTATCCAACGTTTTCCCTACTGTTGCACTCACTGGAGTGGGAATAGTAATTTTTATTGCTACGCTATCCAACGCTTTCTTTACTGTTGCACTCTCTGGAGTGGCAATAGTAATTTTTACCCCTACGCTATCCAACTCTTTCCTTACTGTTGCACTTTCTGGAGTGGGAATAGTAATTTTTACCCGCCCGCTATCCAACGCTTTCCCTACTGTTGCACTCACAGGAGTATTTTTACTGCCCTGCTAACCTACGGTAAAAATATTGTATATTTTTTATTAATATTATGTTTAAATATATGTATGTATTTAAAAATTAAATAGCATGTTTATTTATTTTTAAATTAAATTAATTATTTATTAATTTTAAGGTTATTTATGTATTTTAAGTTAATTATATTTCATATTTTATTATTATTCAAATACTTTTAAGACATTTAAAAAATTCGATATTTTGACTATCTATTTTGTACAACGATATTTTTGATTCGATATTTTTGTACTTACCTGTTTGGAGATAGGAATTCGATATTTTTGTATTCTATATTTTTTACTCGATATTTTGCTACATCGATGTTTATGTTATCGATATTATTTCAGTGATCCGTATAAATGATGGACTTATATTGGTCAAAAAGCAGAATTGAAGATGGCAAAGGATATGCATATTCATATTGCAAAAATTCCTGAGTCTGCAAAGAAGGGTTAAAGACAAAGTCAACATCGACAGCTGCTGAGAACATAGCCTATTGTATCCAACATGGGTGAAGGGCTTTTGAAATAGGAACACTGGCTTTAGGAGAAACTACAATAATGAGTTTACCTTGAGCTAGAGGTGGTTCCTTCAGGATGGCCAGAATTTTTTCAGTTGATGCAAAATGCAACTTAAATGCAATCGGGACTGTTTCACCTTTGCTAAAGGTGACATAAGTAAACTCAAATGCACCTTGTAAAATCTGGATGAAATTTTTTGTATTGACACAAGTGTGCAAGTGTCGCGATTCAAGCAAGTCAGAGTGTAAAGACCTGAGAGTGACAGTGTGTTTCAACATCCAACCGAAAGCAGAAAAACATGGGTGTATTAAGGCATAATGTGATTTATTGTGCTAGGCATAATATGGTATGTATGTCCTGCTAAATTTTAAAACCCAAGCAGAGTGTGCAATTTTTAAGCAAATTTGGAGGTTGTCATTAAGCACACTTGTCCAGAAAATGAGAGGCAAGGCTGTTACCTAATTGGTCAGTTCACATCCTAAGAAGAGGACACTGAGAAAAGCACGAACACAATGGCTGAGGCCACTATGTAAATGTTTAAGCTTTTGCCACTATGCCCACGCACTACACACTTTACGCAAGAGTAATTGTTGTTGGAATGACAAAATATCTGCACGCTTCCTGGATTACTCGCATGGTCATTGTTAAGTCCCCAAGGTACGATGCCTAATAGTAAACCTTTCTACATTATTTACACTCTATATGCAGCTTTATAGCCCTTGAAATCTCCCCTATTTACTTTCTCTTTTACACTATTCATTTCCTTTCTTCTTTCCTCAAATCTTATTGTGGGATTAGGTTTTATGAGATTGGTGTTTTATGAGATGTCGAATGTACTGATGTCATTTTTATTTTTTTTAAACCGGAACACCGCATGTCATTAAACCGTGGCTGTTACAATGACCGTGTTGTTACAATGCATGCAATTACTCCAAAAGTCAGAACAATGACTTGCTCTAGGGGCCAGAAGGTGTTGGACTTGAAATCCAACACCTTCCCTACTGTTGCACAGACTTGAGTTGGAATAGTAAATTATACCATTCCAACACCCAGAACCCCCCTCCCTCCTAGAGCAAGTTGTTGTTCCGACTTGTGGAGTAATGGCATGCGTTATTACAACAGCGTCGTTGTAATGGCATGCAGAAAAAAAAGCATGCGGAAAAACATTTTTATACAATTGTATCAAAGTGGGTCAATCTTGATTCTTCCATCTCAACACAATACACCATATACTTCAATATCTAGCCTTCTTCCAATGGCTAGAGGCCATGATGTTGCTAATCCTCTAATGCCTTGACCCTGCAAATGCTAATTTACTTGGTCTACAAGTACACATTACAAAGGGTTAAGAACAAAACTGTCTTATTGATATAACACATCACCCCAAGATTCCCAGAAACCTTGGTACTCCCCTGCCACATGCACCTTTTACTACCTGATAGTAAAGCAACAAATCAAATACAAATACATCTGCATTGCGCACAGAGACTGCCACAGAGTCATAGGGCAGAAAGGTGCGCCTGTCTAGTGGTATGGAGTTCCACACACCAGGTGCACTTCCTGATAATGACTGTTTCATTGTTTGCCTTTTTCAGTCTTGGTGTTTCAAGGAGCAGATTATCACTATTCAATAGTGACCATTTTCTGGGAACTAGAAGTAAGTGTCAGAGTCACAACAACATCGATATTAAATCAAGGGCCTGGAAACATGGAAAAAAGCAGTACTCCAGGGAGTGAAGTCAGCTGAACCTACAACACGGAACAATAGCATAGGCCTAGAGTAGTTGAACAACATTTGTAGGACACATGAAACCATATACAAGTATACGAAATGTTCAACAGAAATTGCTTATGCCCCATTGCTACTCAGACAGCTACATAACAACCATGCTAGAGCAGCTCAGCCAACAAAACTGTGCACCATTATCAGGACTGGCTTGAGCGATGATACCACCCAGTGAAACAATCTTTTTTGGCAACCATGACATGCCCCCCCCCCCCATGACACCCTCCTCCACGGATTCCCTCACTACCGCCCTCCAGCAGTACCCCATATCTATCCATAGCCCCTCTCTCACATGCCTTTCATTGTTTTACAGCACTACTCCTAACCGTGTAGAGTTTAAGGGCACTTTATATCACACACACATTATACAGAGACAATGAATCCTACGTGTGTAAATCAGTCCATCTGGAATGTTACAAAAGACAATGAGGATTACAAGGCGTAGGAATCACATCATCAGTATCGGTAGGCAGTATATTTCAAAACTGTTTTGGCTAGAGGAACACAAACTTAGGGGCAGATTTACAAGCCCAGTGTGCCACATTTGTGCCGCCGATGCATCACTTTTGTGATGCAGCGACAGCATAAAGCTAGCGCCATGCTGTCACGGATTTACAACGTGCCGCAACTAGCGAGATGCGTCACATTGTAAAGCCCTGTGCCACATGAAACCTGCGTCAGGTTTCATGTGGACGTTCTGGCACAGGGTGGGCGTTCTGGCGCAGGAACACCTCGGAAAAGTGCCTGAGTGAAATCTACAAGATTTCTCTCAGTCACTTTTCCGACGAAGCAGGTGTAAGGCTTGACGCACCACGTTGTTCATGGGCAGGCCACGAGCATTGCTGGAGTTACGTTGTGCTTGCGGCACAACTCCAGCAATGCGCCACCATGCCGACGGGAGATGTGTCACGCATCTATTTATCCTTGTGCCATGATGCGCCGGATTGGAAATGTGACGCATGTGTGGTGGCGCAAGGGTAAACTTGCATGACGCATCTTATCTGGTGCATCTCTGCTGATTTGCAGGGATGCACCAGTCATCCTAAAGCTGCCCCTTAGAGTTTAAAAATACCACCGTGGTTGAGGTTGGCTTTATTTCTACCCCAACCAATGTTTTTTAGCAACATTAGAATAATGAAAGACTGGGGAAAAATAATGTTCTACCCTGTACCATGCAGTTTGCATGCAGCTCTTTGACAGTTCATAGGTCACTGTTCTATGGTATCATTGTTACATATGAACTCAAAGTAGCAAAATGATGTCTGTGACAAAAGCAGTAGTCCACTCATCTAGCCACATAAAATATAGTTCTGAGATCAGCATGGTACACGTTTTTTGCAGCAGACATATTAAAGTTCTCCACTACTTAATGATGAGTCAAAACTGCCACCAGACAAAACTTAAGCTCTTTCCATTGGAAATATTAATCACCAGAGTTATCTTGACATTTTTTGTTGCCTTAAAACTGTTGGACACACAAGGAACTTGGCAGTAGGTGCTTCTAAACCCATACATTATTTCTAAACCCAGCACTCCCCGATCTCAGCACCAGGGGCAACTGCACTGGATGCATTGCCATAAGGACCATTACTCTAACACAAATGTTAAATAACGCTCCATGCGACTGGTGGAGTTTGAGTTCTTTATTATTATTCTCTAAATTGGCATTGGCGATACAACTCTCCTCCTCAACCATTTCCCCTCTTCACAATGACCACCCTGTGTCCCAACATTCTGAATCATGCCTATAGAACATTCTAAGCATCATAACTTCCCCATGGTAACCACCCGATCCTCAATGCCATTAAACACAACACATCTTTTCCCTTTTAATATTTGTCAATAAACATAAAATCAATAAAGAAATACAACAAACCACCAGAAAGATCATCAAAGTAGAAACAAATGAAGAATTAAACATGAGGAAATAAAACACTCCTGAGACATCAAGAATAGCATAACATGGAATTATGTCTATACAACCTTAAACCTAAATTCCTACAAAGTCCTCTAGGTGTCTAGGTTTCATAATAAGTCTTCCTGACCTAGACATTCTAGCATCACCAGAAGTCGTAGCACTGGAATCATGACAACTTCTTTTGGGTGCGGTTAGACCACTCTCTTAACCGCATGCATGCGGGGCGAATTCCGCCCGTACGCTGGGTTTTGCGAAAGCGCACTTTGCATGACGAGCTGGGCTCGTCATGAGCGTGCGAGGAGGCTACGCCATGACGAGCCCAGCTCGTCATGAGCGTCGAAGGGGTTAACTCAAGATTCCCTTGGAATTTGTAGCAATACACTCCCTCCCTGGGTCTCTCTCATGTACACAATTATAACTACTTGCTTCTTACTCACTCTCCTTCCTCCTTCCAAATACACAATTGTCCTTACATTTAGACAATATTTTAGCATGCCAAACCTTGCAATCACAACAAAGCTAAATTGCACAAAGTGTTTCCACCCATAATGGTTCCAAAAACGTACTCTCACCCTTCCTGACTATTCTACCTTTTTTCGCCCTCACAAAATCTCCAACCTTAAGATCAACTTTCTTTACACCATGTAAAGCATTATACCTTTGTTTGTATTTAGCCTGGTTCATTTTGATCCATTCTCTTACCCTCACAGGTGACCACTCCACCTTATATGTCTAACATAACCAGCCCATGTTATTTTTGGTGCTGGGATTCTTCCCTCTCATTATTTTAAATGGACTATGTGCAGTGGAGTCACAGCGATTAATCCTATAAGATCCAGTGGTTTTGAACAACTCCTTCTCCCAATTCATGTTACTGCTATTAGCCAATTCAATAATACCCTTGATCGCCCACACAGCCATTTCTTTCTGAGTGGTAAAGAGCAGCAATCTTGTGTTCTATACCTGTAGTCATCATGGGAGACAACCATTTCAACACTGTCATTACAACGCACTACCTTTACAATGTAGCTGTTAGAACGTAGCTCCCTTTACATTGCATGCCATTACAACGCATGTCACTACAACGCATGTTATTACAACGCATACCATTACAACACATGCCATTACAACGCATTATAGGTAAGTAATGGGGATTTTTTGGTTTTAGGGTGGGTATGGGTTTTGGGGTACATGGGGTTAGTATTTTTAACCCTTCACTATCCAACACTTACCCTACTGTTGCACTCACTGGAGTGGGAATAGTAATGTTCACCCCTATACTATCCAACACTTACACCACTGTTGCCCCAAAAGTAATATGCATTGTAATGGTATGCGTTGTAATTGTATGCGTTTTAATGCTAGTTTCTCAAAATGCGTTGTAATGGCATGCGTTGTAAAATCATGCTTTGTAATGGTAGCTGCAATGTGAAAACCGTGTTGTAAAGGCCTGTGTTTTAATTGTTTGCGTTGTAACGTCATATATTCAGTCATCATCGTTTTTTTAACAAATCTGAAATAAATTGACCAAAATTGTCACTCACCAGGATTTTGGGTAACCCTTCCGTACAAAACATTTCCTCAAAACATTTTACCACTTCAAGTGCATCAGCTTTCTTAACAATTTTCGAAAAATGGTCAATGGCAAACAGAAGGAGCTTGCTCATACCATTCTGATCCTGAACCGGATCAAAGATATCCACACCTATTCTCTCCCATGGCATGCAAGGAACCTCCGCGAAATGGAGAGGCAGTTTAAAGTAATCATAGTTTTTACCAGCATTTGTACAAATTACACACTCTCTTACTATCCTTTCTATTTCCTTATCAGCACCTGGTCACCAATATGATTGTTTTCTCTTGCTTTTGTTTTCACAATCCCTAAATGGCCCTAACAAATTGATGCCTTTACCTAGCAATGTGCTAGGAGTAATTAGATCGACCACATCTCAAAAGAAACCCTTCCTCCACTAACAGCTAATTTTCTACTTTTCAAAATACACTTGAATCCTTCTCCACCCGTTTCTTGTCCGGCTCCCTTCCTTCACAAATTCCATAATTTTGGTCAGTACCAAATCCTGTTCCTGAAATGCCACCCAAGTTTTGGCATGAACACTCCTTAGTTCCTCTAGTAAAATTAAAGCCACAAACCATTCATCCCATTCACTGCAAGTATTTTCTCTTACAGGTAAGGGCATCCTACTTAAAAAGTCAGCAATTTTGTTACGAGCCCCAGTAACATAACAGACTTCATAAACATTGTCCAGCAATTGCATAGATAAACAGGTGATCTTCGGTGAAACATTATTAAGACCCTGTAAAGTTAAAACCTTTGTCAAAGGTTTATGGTCACTCACTTTTGTGCCCTAAATGAACTGCCTGTAATGCTTAAGGCCCCATACACAACCTAAAGTTTCCCTTTCAATTACAGAATATTTCTTCTCTGTGGGAGTCACGGCACGTGAGGCAAAAGCTACAGCTTGTTCCACACCATTTCCTTTTCCCTGGGAGAGTACTGCTCCCAGACCCTTGCCGCTGGCATCCATGGTATCAATACTGCAGCAGTCTGGGTCAAAACCTTGCAATGCTGGAGCCTTATAAATGTACTTTTAATGCTGTCAAATGCCATTTGGCATTCTTTGTCCCATACGAGCTTGCAACCTTTTTTCAGTTGCTGTCTGATTGGATATACCTTTCCAGAAACATTGTATGCAAATTTGGAATAGAATTCCTCTAGTCCTAGAAAGGAACAAACCTCATCTTTACCTTGGGGCCCGTAAGCTTGTAAAATAGCTTCAACAAGTTCTGTTTTAGGTGAGATGCCTTTAGAACTGATCTCATGCCCTGCATAAGTTACCTTGTTCTGTGCAAATTTGCATTTGGTCATCTCTGCTATCAGACCATGCTCCTCCAAAATCCTCACTACATTTATTAACTCTACATCATCTTCTGCCCTATCTTTGCTCATTATCATGATGTTATATTGAAAACTTTTGACTTCCCTTTCTTCTGAAATAACTGGTACGTTAACCTTTGAGAAAATGATACAGCAGAGGAAAATCCAAAGGGTACCCTTTTGAATTGAAGCATCCAATGGGTGTATTAAAAGCAGTGAGATGACTGTTTGCCTCATGTAACAGAACCTGGTGTTAAGCGGAGGTAAGATCTAAAGTTCAGAAACTCTCCATAACTTTTGTTACACAGAGGAGTTCATTCATGCGTGGTAAATGGAACATGTCCACAAAGATATTTTTATATAATTCCCTTAAGTCCACACACAAACAAACTCTTCCGTTGGCCTTCTGTGCTACCACCAGGGGGGATACCCAATCAGAAGATTCAACCTGTTCTATGATGCCAGCCTTCGCCAAATTGTTCACTTTGGGTTACTTCCTCCCTGACACAAAATGGTGTGTTTCTTTCTCTGTGAATACGGAGCTTTACATCTTTATTTAATACTATTCTATGAACAAACCCTTTTAATCCTCCCAGTTTTTCAGAAAATACAGTGGGACACTCTTTTTCCACTGTGTGTGTTTCTTGTTTGACTTCCTGAACAATCAGAATAGGATCAGCACTATTCTGATCCAATAGTATGCCCAACTCTCCCTGTTCCCACCATCCCAGGACAGATGTACAATGCTCTGCAACATACATTTTGCACTCTACCTCTCTGCCTCTGAATTTGAATAACAATTTACGGAAGCCAAGGAGATTGATATTTTCTCCAGTGAAACTTTTTGGACTAATATCAGGTTCTACTAAAGTTGTGCCTAGTTTAGGTACAACTGTTCTGCCAAATACATCTTTGTTAATAATGGTATTTGGTGACAGTGAGTCAGCTACTGATCCAGCGGGCTATAGAAAATATATCATAAACTACGCTACCCAATTTCATAACCTATAAACAAAATTCTAAACTATACATGGACCCATTTATGAACCTGATATATTTTTGGGCCTACTGAATCAGGTGGTCAAATAAATCTATATACACATTATTTACAAACTATAAACATTTTATACATTTGCAGAAAGAATATTGTCATTAGAATAAAACCCAATCATTTAAATGACCACCATAGGCGACGTGATCTAGCTAATGGTAACCTATACTTCTAAATAACCAAGACCAGCTTGTTTGTTAAAAGTAAGATTTTATTTTCTAAATAATAGTATATATGTTGTAAGTTTTATGAATGAAATTTATTTGCAATAAAGCAAGCATAATGGTAAGAAATAAGAAAAGTACAATTTAAGCAATTGAATCAATTTAAAGAAATTATATGAAGTTTAGCATTTCTAAAACCTATTTCCCTAACTAAGCTAAATAGACAGAAATTAAAGTAAAGTTCTTTGAGGATTCTTACGTGCTCCACGCAAAGTCCAGCAGCACATCACCCTCATCGGAAAGTCAGAAAGCAGCAGCCAGCCCAACCCTAAGGGCATGACTTTTTATACCTTTCTACGCTAACTAAACTAGCAAAGGAAAATTTTCAGAAATACTCGACGTCCCATTGGCTGAGAGTGACAAGTGACATGTCACCCGATTCTTAAAAAGTTCCACAAAATCATGTCTTACAAAGACCATTGTCTCTTCCACTTGAAGCCAGAGGCTTCCTGCGATTGCAACTTTGTTTTAAGTCATCCTCGCAGCTTCCATAGTCTTACAGTGCAACTTCCGCGGATGCCAAGTTAAGGACTGACAAAAAGTTCACTTTCGACCTTGGCCATGTCCGACAGAATGATGTCAGCTCATCAGTTTTTGCTTTGTGAATGCATCTTCAATAAACGTTTTAATTCAGAATGGGCGTCTCGTGACTTTCTGCAGAAATATGAATTAGCTCTTTTTGTGCGGCTCAAATAGTTAGGCCTCAAAGCAGGCAACTTATGAATTCTAGTATAAAACAAACACAAGAAAAGTATTAATGTAAGAAATAAAGTATATTCTGTATCCACCCCATGGTTTACTAATTAATTAACCCACCCGATTAATCAAATGTTACCTAGCCATTGCAAACAAATAAAGCAGCGTTTATATTTACCAGTCTCCGTTTTTCTATGAGACCCATATGCACCTAGAATAGTAGAAATGACATCACACAGACAAGAATAAGCAAAACAAGCACATGCTTAATTTAAATATGCAGCAGTTAGTAATGACAAAAACGAAAACAATAAATTATTTTATTATTTTGCACGAACAAAAAGATGCAACATTTATGCACGTTTATGAGCACACATGTTAGTCCCCCCACGTGTAAAGTTTAATCTAGGTTGTATTAGCACGACATATCACACATCATTAATAATTTTATTCATGTTATGGAAATGTGACTTTGCGAGTTTAAACAAAATTTTGTTTTCTATCTCGCTCCATCAACTCCCTCATCTGGTGATTAACAAATCACCACACCAGCACTCAAAATTTTGGTAAATTTATTTTATAAGAAATCGATTCAAATTCATTGTATTAGTAAACCTAAAAGTCTGTTTCAGCATAATCCTTGCAATTAACATGACGCTCTCTATGTAACTCCTGCAACTCAATCTCCCTTTCCTCTTCTTTTCTGAGTTTATAAATTCTCTTCTTTTCTCTTAAATGCTTCTTTCTTTTATGCAACAGACAACCTACTTTAGTCAAAATAAAAATGAATATAATTATAATCAAAGGTGCCAGAATCTTGCCAAGAATTGAACTTCCGATATTATGAAACCAGTTTTTAATTGCTTGAAACCTATTTGAAAGTTTCCCAGTAAAATCTTCTTCTTCTAAAGGAATTATTTCAGAATGCATTTGTGTAATATTCTTAATATACATTTCAATATTTTTACTTTCATCCGGTATATATGTACAGCAATGTTGGATATGTAAAATGCCACAGACTCCTCCCTCTTTTGCTAGGAGTATGTCTAAAGCAAGACGATCTTGAATTACCATGGATCTAATTGCAATAACTTCAACATTCACTAATTGAAACCCATCAGCAGTGTCAGTTGATAATCTATCAACTATAGTGGACAATTTTCTGATTCTCCCTGCATTTAGGGTTATACCAACAAAAGGTATTACAGCTTGGAAAATATCTCCCAGAACTTCAGTAAAAGTTTCTCTTTTAGCTCTATTTACATAATTATGAATTTTAAATAATCCTTCTGAATCTCTGTCAACATGAAACACTTTAGGAAAAACAATTCCCACATAACAAGTTCCATACCAATGGTCTGGAAGGTTGTAGTAGGCTTTGTCACCACAAACAAAATAAATTCCAGGAAAGATAGGATCTTTTCCACCTTTAAATCCCCAACCTCCCAAAATCTGATAAGTATCTTCACAGTTGCTTGCACCTACAAAATAATTATCAAAAAGTGTGTTATCTCTTCTAATGCAAAGCTTTCCACTAACAGGTTTGTCTATGTGAATTGCAATATTTTCAAGCATTTTGCCATTTAGTTTCTCATCCTCTTTTTGCCAGAATGATGACTTAGTCTGCTTGACTAATTCATTTCTCTTATAAATTGCTCTTCTCTCCTCAACCATATTCAGAAATTTCTTCCCTTCAGCACTTAATTTACATGTTAGATTATTCTTGTAAGCATACTCATAAGTGAGTTCGTTAGTAACAAGGAAATATTCTCTCAATTGTTTAGCTTTCTTATGCTTATTTAAAGCATTATCAATTTTAACATTAGCAAAAATCTCATCATAATTTGAATAGTAATATTCTAAACGACCAGTTTGATAAAATAAACTAGTTAATACACTACATGTAACAGCATAAGTGAGAGGAAGCATATTATATGTTACTCCCTCAGAAACAGAAGCGGGCAACTTAACGCACACATAACAATCCTTTGCATCCATTACCTTTACATATTCACTCAAAAGCTTTGTGAATGTATTGCTTGAAAAATCACCTATTGATTTATCTTGATGAATGTTAGGCTGATGATCAATTACTTTTGCAGATGCACTATGTTTAGTTTGGCTAACCAGAGCTTTGCTTGTTAAATTAACTTTGTGTAATTCTCTATTCATTTCTAAAGGTATAATCACAGCTAGTACCAACCAGAGCAGAACTAAAATGAGCAGACACACCAGAGTCATCTTACAGCATCTTTTAAAAACAGAGCATTTTGAAGTGCTCTCCTTGATGTAAGGCATTTTTAGGTTAGTTTTAGCCTCAAAAATAAAATTAAAAATAAAAATAAATTTTAAAATTTATATACACCCCCCTTTTAAAATATTTTTCTTTTTATAACCCTAAACAAGATTTCTTCGACCTTATGTCATACATAAGTTTTTCTTCTACTAGACAGTTTTTCTTCGACCTTGTGTCAACTAACAGGATTTCTTCAGCCTTATGCCAATTTAATAAATTTGTATTTCAATCATTGTCACTAATTTCTTGGATTTCGTTTTCTTCTTCACTACTATCATATATGTCAATAACAGGTGGAATTACTAAGTAAGTCCACTCAGGAGACTTATATTTCTGGTTTGGTCTAATTATTCTCTTCCCTTTTCTTGATATCACTTCTATTTTCCTTCCAACTCCAACCTCTTTTCCAGGACTCTTTTGACTACTGATTTCTTCAACTTGTTCTATTGGCTTTTTAATCAATCTGACTCTCAATCTTCCACCAGGCCAGTAGTCTGCTTTTCTCACGTACTTTTTCTTTGGTTCAGAATTATTCGATTCTGATTTCCAAGTCCTTTTCTTTCTGTTTTCACTTTCACCTTCCACGTCACTTTCCTCAGTTTCGTAGTCTGAAATTTCAATTGACTCAGGAACTTCTCTATTCGGCAATTTTACTCCTTCAGGAACTTCACTTTGTCTTCCATCACTGGTACTCGGTAATTCGTTCTCCTCCTCTTCCTCAATTACCTCTAGCTTCCCAGATTTCGGATTTTTGTTCCTTACTTCAGAGCTTGTTCTCTGCCTTTCGATACTCTCCTGGTCTGAAACTTCTTTTGGTTCAGCTTCTCTGTCTTCAACATAGACAACCGAATCCTCAGTTATCTTTCCTTTTAGCAGATTCTCTTCACCTTCAGAATCTATTTCAATTATTTCTAAGTCTTTTCTTGTCAGATTTCCATTCACTGGCACAGTTTCCAGATGTCGACTTTCTTGTCGATCTTCAGAATCTGGAATTACTTCACCTTCTGTTCTGTCTTCTGCTTCAGAATCAGAGTCATCTGTGGTATCACTTTCAACATCAGAACTCTCAGGAGTTGGTATTGGAATAGTATGACTTGGATGAATCCAGCGCTTCAATCCTCTGCACTTTACAGCATTAGTAGTGATCAAGATTACCTGCCTAGGTTTCTGCCATCTAGGAGATAGACAATTCCTCCTCCGATGTACTTTCGTTCTGACCCAGTCTCCAGGTCTCAGATCATGTGTCAAAACTTTGTCATTTGATTGTGCTTCAGTTCCCACCTGATTAGACACAGAAGTTACCATATCAGATAACCTTTTACAGTAATCCAAAATTGCACTGTCATTTATGCTCAACAGTTTACCTACAGGTACAAAAGCTTGCCTCATAACTCTTCCCATCAAAATTTCATGAGGACTCAAACCTGTCTTTTTATCTGGTGTACTTCTTATTGACATCAAAACAAGTGGAAGAGCATCAGTCCACTTAACTCCTGTCTCTAGACACATTTTCCCAATTCTGTTTTTGATAGTTCCATTTATTTGTTCAACTACACCTGATGCCTCTGGTCTGTATGCACAGTGTATTTTCTGCTCAATACTCATAGCTTCGCAAATTAATTTCAACAGTTTGTTATCAAAATGACTTCCTCCATCACTCTCAATAGTGACTGGAAAACCGTACCTTGGGATGATTTCTCTGAGCATTAGTTTTGCTACTGTAATTGAATCACAATGTCTTGTAGGAAAAGCTTCTACCCACCTTGAGAACAAGCATACAATTACAAGTACATATTTCAAACAGTTGTGTAAGGGCATTTCAATGAAATCTATTTGTAACCTGGTGAAGGGACCACCTTCTCGACCAATTATTCCTGTCCCCACCACTGATTTTCTGTTTGGATTCATTTGTTGGCATGATAAACACCTTTGACAAAAAGATTCTGCAATGGTTCTAAATTTGGTATTGAACCATGTTTCTTTAAACAGTCTGACCATAGAATCTCTTCCTAAATGTGCAGGACCATGATATAATCTGGCCATGTCAGAAATCATGCAATTTGGTAAAACTACTCTCCCATCTTTGTAAACCCACACTCCATCTTCATCACGTTGTCTACAATCTGATCTTAACCACTGATCTTTTTCTTCATCATCTGCTTCGTTTTGTAAATCTCTAATCTCATTCCATGTTTCTACAATAGTTGTTAGCATTAATGAATTTGAATCAGTTTCTGTGCTTCTATTCCGATTGTAAGAATAATTTTTCCTTGCGCAGTACTTTGCTGTTTCATCTGCGAAGGCATTTCCTTTGGAAATATAATCAGTTCCTCTAGTGTGCGCTGCACACTTGACTATGGCAATTTCTTTTGGCAATTGTATTGCTTCAATTAATCTTCTAATGAAAACTGCATTTTTAATTGGTGACCCTGTTGATGTCATGTATCCTCTCTGTGACCAGAGTTGTCCATAATCATGCACAACTCCGTACCCATACTGACTATCAGTAATGATGGTAACTCTTATATCCTTTGATATTTCACATGCACGAATTAAAGCAATCAATTCAGCTACTTGTGCTGAACGAACTCCTTCAAGACATGATGCTTCTTTAATGTTTTCGACTGTACAAACTGAGTATGAAGCTTTCAAGACACCACCTTCGGATCTTAAGCATGAGCCATCTACAAAGTAGACAAAATCCGATTCAGGCAAAGGTCTGTCTTTGATGTCTTTTCTTGGTTTTGTGCAGAATTCCATGACATCTAAACATTCATGTTCTGTCTCAATGTCATTAACGATTTCAGAATCAGGCAGTAATGTAGAAGGATTCAGATTCAAACATCTTGAAATCGAAACATTATCTGCTCCCAGTATGATTTTCTCATACTTTGTCAATCTGCTACTTGTTAAATGTTGAGTCTTACCTCTTGTCAGTAATATTTCAACTGAATGAGGCACAAAAACTTTGACAGGAAATCCCATAATGATTCCTTCACTTTGTTCAAGACTGATACTTGTAGCTGCAACTGCTTTCAAACAACCTGGTAATGCTTTTGCAATTGGATCAAGAACTGCAGAGAAGTATGCAATAGGTTTCTTTAAATTTCCATGTCTCTGAATTAACACAGATAATGCACATCCTTCTCTCTCACTGCAATACAGTTCAAAATCTTTCTCATAATTTGGCATACCCAAAGCAGGAGCTTGGCATAAGCTCTTTTTCAGGTTCTCAAAAGATTCCATCTCAACATCATTGAGAATAATTGGATCTTTTACATCTGATTTGGTCAGTCTTTGTAGTGGTTTCGCAATTACTGAAAATCCACTTATCCATTGTCGACAGTATCCTACCATTCCCAGGAACATTCTGACCTGTCTTTGTGTTCTTGGCGGTAACATTGCTTGAATCATTTTTATTCTCTCTATTGTTACTTGTCTTTTTCCCTTTGCAATTCTGTGACCAAGATATTTCACTTCCTGTTTGCAAAATTGTAGTTTTGCTGGGGACACTTTGTGTCCTTCTTCTGCAAGGCGATTTAACAGAATTATTGTGTCTGTTACACAATTTTCTCTTGTCTTTGCAGCTATTAACAAATCATCAATATACTGCACCAACGTTGACCTACCTGGTAAGTCTAAATCTTCTAATGATCTTTTTAACAGTTCGTTAAAGATTGAAGGACTTTCTGTATAGCCCTGAGGGATTCTTGTCCATCCAAGGGTCTTACCTTGGAATCTGAAAGCAAAGATTTCATAACTGTCTGGGTGTAGAGGAACAGTAAAGAATGCATTGCAAAGGTCAATGACTGTGTACCATTCAGCATCATATGGAATCTGAAATAGAATCACTGCTGGATTTGGAACCACAGGACAACATGGAATAACAATTTGATTAACCTTTCTCAAATCTTGTACGATCCTAAATGTTCCGTTAGCCTTTTTAACTCCCATAATTGGTGAATTACAAGAGCTACTCTTCATTTCTTCCAATACACCTTGCTTGATTAATTTTTCAATTACAGGTGTAATACCTTCAATTGTCTCTGTTTTCATTTTATATTGTGGAGTGTTTGGAAATTCTATTCCCTGCTTCAATGCAATTTTAACAGGATCTACGTTTTTCATCAGACCCATCTCATTCCCAGTAAAATCCCATATTTCAGATTTCACTGTTTCTTTTAGCTCTTCAGGTAAATCTTTTTCTTCAAATGCAGGAAACAATTTTGTTTCTTCTGCTTCCATCATCATCATTGTCATTCTGTACAAACCATCTTCCTCCATTGTTTGTAATTCAACTCCTTCAGGAGAACAATATATTCTGCAATTCATTTTACATAGGATGTCCCTACCTAATAGATTTACTGGACTACTATTACAAACCACAAATCTGTGTTTGTCTCTGTAATTTCCAATTTCAACTGGTACTGGATCAGTTAAGTCTGTTTTAATTTGCTGATTACTTACTCCGACAACTTGGATGGTATCCCCAGAGAGAGGTAGGTTTTCTATTTCCACTGATCTAACAGTAGAACGGGTAGCACCAGTGTCCACTAGAAAAGTGATGTCTACATCATTAACTTTCCCGTTTACATAAGGACCAGACTGGTCAACCTCAAGAGTGGCTCCAACAACACACTCTTCCTCCTCTCTCGGGCACCGTCAGCAATAATCATCAGAATCACTGTCTTGGCTTTCTGTTAATAAAAATTGTTGTGAAGCATTTTGCATTTGAACCCTTTGCTGCTTTTGCTGTTTTTGTGGTTTTATTACCTGTTCACATCCCTGAAATCCCACGTTTGGATTATATTTTTGAACTCCCCCACAATTCGGAAAAGGTGGTTGTGGCAACTGGTCTTGACGATTATTCACCTGTTGTTGTTGCTGTTGTTGTAATTGTCGCTGAATATTAAATTCATTTAACCCCTGTTGCATCTGTAGCTGTTGCTGCACGTTAACACCATTCTGCATCTGTGGATTCAATAAGGGATTCTTTAAGTTTCTAGGAGGATGAGGACACTCGTCCCTCCAATGTCCAATTTCGCCACAATTAAAACAAGGTAATCTTTGTTTCAGCTCTTCTATTTTTGGGCTAAATTTCTTTTGGAAATTATTACCTTTAAACTTTCCTTGTATCTGGTTCGTATTTCCAGTTTGAACAAAATTAGTGTTCTTATTTCCCATGCTGGCAATCTGTTGCTCAGCCACTTTTACCTGTGCCCACATGGCTTTCTCCTTCAGCTTCTTCTGTTTTACTTCTAATTCATCGCTACAATATTTTGCTTTTCTCAGAATATCATCAATAGATAGTGCTTGCCATCCGACAATACTAGTTCTGATCATTTCTCCAATTTCAGGCTTTAGTCCATAAACAAATCTATAGATAAAATGACTCATGTCTTTCTCATCTAATTTTTCATAACCACTGTATTGTTTAAAGATTAACAGTAGTCTTTCATAAAAAGAATGAACTGATTCTTTTGTTTCCTGCTCTGTTCTCTCTATTTTAACCCAATCAACTTCTTTGGGTGGAATTTTGTTTTTCATCCAAACAATTACTTTCTCGTAAAAATCCATTACGAGTGGATTTGGGGCACCTGTTTCTTTAATTCGCTCAGGTTCTGTTTTTGGCCAACTAATAGAAATTTTACATTCTGTCCAAAGATCAGATGGAACAACAATGTCAAAAAATCCATCCAAATCAATCCACAGAACTTTTGACACTTTGATAAATCTATCGACTTGTCTGTACCACTCAACAGGTTTCTCTCTTAATTTTGGAAAATCATTTGTAAATAACAGAATGTCCTGTCTCGACCATGGGACATGAACATATCCTCCACCTGCAACTTCTCTCATTGGAAATTGTTTTGACATTCTTTCTAATCTTTCATCTTCCTTCCTTTTAGTCCATTTCACTCTCCATTTGTTCAGTTCTCCTAGCTTTTTGATATAGACAATTAAATCTTTAATGTGAACTATTCTTCCCATTGAGTTCAAACTCTCAATGTCGCTTTCTGAGAAATCTAATCTGTAATGTTTTGCAAAATTCTTTTGTTTACTCACATCGATTTCAAGTTCTGCAGCTAGATCCTCTAATTGATCATATTTATTTTTCGTTTTCCATTGAATACTTTTGCAAATGAATAGTAGTTCATCATCCCGATAGTAATTTAAACTATCTGGGCCAATTGTTCCAATTATTAATTCTTCAATATTTGCTTTTAATTTGGCCACATCAAGCTTTGGTGTGGTTACCCTAACTTCAGGACTTCCTACATCTGACATAGCACCCATTGGTGTTTTTGGAGATAAATCCTCATTAAAGGTTAAATCAGGCATTCTCGATCTAGAAGTGTTTAATTCAGTCAAGTCTGAATAAAATTTTCCAGCAGGCTTTTGAATTTCTGTATTTAAAGGAATAGATAATCCAGTTTTGTTTGTATTTCTTTGATCAAATACAGGCTGAACAGGACCTATTGTTACTGGAACTGTGACAGCTTCCATGCCTTTTGTCATTCTTTTGATTAATTCTTCTTTAGACCTTAAGTATTCATTATAATCATCATCCTCAACATTTCTTGTTTCTCTTGTATAATCTTTTGGAGGTTCCCTTGCTCTTGGAGTCATTGAAAAATGTCTACCCTCATTTCGAGCATTCTCAAATTCTGGTCTTCTAGGAGTTTCAGTGATTTCACAATTATTTGGATAAAGTTTAGGAGCTTCACTAATTGGAGGTGCACTCGGTGAAGTTTCAGTAGAAACCACCGGAGTAGACCATGATCTAGGAGGTCTCAAAGGCTGATTAGGCTGTTTATTTCTAGCAGTTGTATATATTTCTTCCATAACTGCATCTTCAGATTCACTTTCCATAGATTTTCCTGTAGGAGAACCCATTACCATTTCATGAATTAAATACAATCCTTCACTCATGTTTCCCTGTCTCCACATTCGTAATCTATCTTCATGAGTTTCTCTTTTCCATGATGGATTTTTAGAAGGTCTTTTAATTCCACTAGCTTCTCTTTGTAACTGATACATCTCATCTTCCCACTCAACTAAAGCTTCAAATTGAGTTGGTCTCGGTTTAGGAACAAGAGCATTCATTTTCTCTCGTAAGTTTCTTAAAACTCTTACATTAAATGAACCATCATCAGGCCAAGCCAAAACACCATCGTTTTTAGTATAACGTTTCCAACTGTCGAACCATAAGACAGTATGATATCCGTATTCACCTTCCATGTACGCTGCAGGTGTTTTATACTTATGAAGTAGTTTACCACCTCGCGTTTCGATTTTCTTGTCAGGTGAAAATAAATTCTTAAATTTCTGAAATAATGTTGTCTTTTTCTCAACATGTTTAAAATGATAACTCATTTTTAAAAGTTAAATTTAATTCACAAAATCGTTCGTAAAATATTTCCGGGATGTTCCGCAAAACAACCAATCCGTGCGCGAAACACACCAACAAGCCAATGGCAGTTGAGCTACGTCAGTTTCCTGCTCAACCAATAATTTTGGAGATTTTCCTAAGGACCAATCAGCTCACAGGCCGTCAGAGACTCAGGAGCCAATCAGAATACAGCTTGTGACGTAGGTCACCCAATCCCAGCGCGGCTCTGTGACGTACACAGCAGCTGCGGTTTCTCGCTTCTCACTCCTGGCGCTTACCCCTCCTTCACAAAATCTTTTCACAGCGCCATTTTAAGAACACTTTTCAGTGTAAATTAATTCTTAACAATGACTTATAAAGACAACATCTGTTCGTTTCACTAATTAGGATAGTTTACACACATTCAAGTATCCACACTTCGGAATAGACGGCGCTATTCACACTAAGGATAATATTCAATTGTCAGTAGAGTAACCTTACCCCACCCTTCTAACACGTATAATTATGAACTCGCTTTGCTCTGAACCCACCGCGAAGTGAAAGTTCTAAGAGTTCCACTTGAACATAAAATACAATTCAAACTCGCACTTTTACACGGAAAATTCCCTAAATTCAAACACACACGAAATCCGTACAGGACTCTCACCTGTTTATAGAAATCATGCACCGTTAGCAAAATAACGACGTTATCCGTACAGGGCTCTCACCTGTTTATAGATATGAAACATGTACCCGTACAGGACTCTAACCTGTTTATAGATAATCATGCACCGACGTTAAATTTTACCCTTCATTCAAGCTCGGATATAACTATTACTCTCATCACAGTGAGTTTTATGGAAGGCGCTTTGTCCCTATTCTCATGCTGCTTTGATTTCTTAGAAAATCCTCACTATACAAGATTCAGACCTAGCCCTAAAACTGTGCTGCTCGGCGACAACACTATGGTACACGGCGATACCTCTTGTGATACTCGGCGATATCACTACAAACGAACAGATGGTTTGCGTGACTAATTTCTCGCCACACAATCTATACCGGTATAGCTTACAGATAGGCACGAAAAACGAACTTAACGAGTGTTAAAACATTAATCCTATTTGCATACCATGACGCAATCCTTAGCAACCAACATGTTACCTTGGTTACCCCTTAGCAACCATCAATTTCTGCTACCAGATAATTGATCCAGCGGGCTATAGAAAATATATCATAAACTACGCTACCCAATTTCATAACCTATAAACAAAATTCTAAACTATACATGGACCCATTTATGAACCTGATATATTTTTGGGCCTACTGAATCAGGTGGTCAAATAAATCTATATACACATTATTTACAAACTATAAACATTTTATACATTTGCAGAAAGAATATTGTCATTAGAATAAAACCCAATCATTTAAATGACCACCATAGGCGACGTGATCTAGCTAATGGTAACCTATACTTCTAAATAACCAAGACCAGCTTGTTTGTTAAAAGTAAGATTTTATTTTCTAAATAATAGTATATATGTTGTAAGTTTTATGAATGAAATTTATTTGCAATAAAGCAAGCATAATGGTAAGAAATAAGAAAAGTACAATTTAAGCAATTGAATCAATTTAAAGAAATTATATGAAGTTTAGCATTTCTAAAACCTATTTCCCTAACTAAGCTAAATAGACAGAAATTAAAGTAAAGTTCTTTGAGGATTCTTACGTGCTCCACGCAAAGTCCAGCAGCACATCACCCTCATCGGAAAGTCAGAAAGCAGCAGCCAGCCCAACCCTAAGGGCATGACTTTTTATACCTTTCTACGCTAACTAAACTAGCAAAGGAAAATTTTCAGAAATACTCGACGTCCCATTGGCTGAGAGTGACAAGTGACATGTCACCCGATTCTTAAAAAGTTCCACAAAATCATGTCTTACAAAGACCATTGTCTCTTCCACTTGAAGCCAGAGGCTTCCTGCGATTGCAACTTTGTTTTAAGTCATCCTCGCAGCTTCCATAGTCTTACAGTGCAACTTCCGCGGATGCCAAGTTAAGGACTGACAAAAAGTTCACTTTCGACCTTGGCCATGTCCGACAGAATGATGTCAGCTCATCAGTTTTTGCTTTGTGAATGCATCTTCAATAAACGTTTTAATTCAGAATGGGCGTCTCGTGACTTTCTGCAGAAATATGAATTAGCTCTTTTTGTGCGGCTCAAATAGTTAGGCCTCAAAGCAGGCAACTTATGAATTCTAGTATAAAACAAACACAAGAAAAGTATTAATGTAAGAAATAAAGTATATTCTGTATCCACCCCATGGTTTACTAATTAATTAACCCACCCGATTAATCAAATGTTACCTAGCCATTGCAAACAAATAAAGCAGCGTTTATATTTACCAGTCTCCGTTTTTCTATGAGACCCATATGCACCTAGAATAGTAGAAATGACATCACACAGACAAGAATAAGCAAAACAAGCACATGCTTAATTTAAATATGCAGCAGTTAGTAATGACAAAAACGAAAACAATAAATTATTTTATTATTTTGCACGAACAAAAAGATGCAACATTTATGCACGTTTATGAGCACACATGTTAGTCCCCCCACGTGTAAAGTTTAATCTAGGTTGTATTAGCACGACATATCACACATCATTAATAATTTTATTCATGTTATGGAAATGTGACTTTGCGAGTTTAAACAAAATTTTGTTTTCTATCTCGCTCCATCACTACCTAATCTACATATACTCCCCCAGCTTTCATGGCACCAATAGGCTTCTTCCTATAATGGCCATTAATTTCCAACAGTTTATCCTGTACACATAAAATTCCTAAATCAGGAGGATCACTTTGTTCATACTCTTCCACTGCACACTTAATTACTTTTGACCTGCGACATACCCTTGCATAATACCCCACAATACCACACTTTAAGCATTTGTGGCCTATGGCTGGACACCTCCTTTTGTGTTCAAAATGAGTAGAACTTCCACAATGGTAACATGTACTCTTCAGATCCCCCATTCTAGAATGGGAATTAGCTTTCTGTGCCTGTTTTGTGGTACCTTTCTCCACCTTCTTATTGGCATCATGTTCTGGTTTTTTAATAGGTTTCTTTCATACTATTTTGACCAAGCGTCCACATCTTCTTTTTTTCTTCGCTGTTATGACAGCGTTAGTGCACCTGGATGTGAGTTCTGCCTTACTTATATGGAAACAACCTACTGTAGACTAAGTCTAACCAGTAGAAATTGATTATTACAGCATATTATAGCCTGGTCCGTGCGGGTGACTGGGGCATCGGACAGACACTACTTACTACACGCCTCGATCTCTCACTACATTAGGACGACATGGGCGCCCCTACGCACCCGCCCACAGCAACACGAACTAGTACACCTAATGCACTACATGGGGACTGGCGGACACTTGGTCCGATGGCTGTATACCGGGATCAGGGCCCAGGCCGCGATCTCCCTTGACGCCCTAAGAGAGCTCTGGTCCCGGGATACTGGGGAGGAATTCACGGACACGACCTGGCAGGTGGCTCTAGAACACCCAAGGAGGGTCTCCAGAAATGCTAGATTTAAATACATCCAAGCCATGATCCTTCATAGGGCGTACCTTACTCCGAAGAGGCTACATAAAATTATTATTATTATTATTATTTCAGACTTATACCGCGCTAGGACTCGACTCCCGAAGGAGTATCTCCGCGCCTCTGGCACACAACAAAGAGCAAGGAGCCCAAACATGTAATGGTCATCCCTATAAAGATGATCTAATGCTGAAAAAGAAAGGTTTTTAATTTTTTCCTGAATGGAAAGTGTTCTCTGCATAGTTTGAGTTCCATGGGGAGATCGTTCCATAGCTTCGGACCAGCCACTGACAAAGCTCTGCCCCCTTGTCTTGTCTTGTTAAACTTAGGAACACATAATAATTGTTGATCTCCAGATCTAAGAGATCTGGAGGGGACATATGGGTTGAACTTTTTCGTCAAGTAATCGGGACCATTCCCAGTGAGACATTTATGGATGACACAGCATATTTTAAACCTCACCCTCTGTTTCACTGAAAGCCAGTGGAGTTTGGTCAGCAGAGGTTTAGATGGAGTTTGAGCGGGGACATTAAGAACAAGGCGTGCGGCGGTGTTTTGCACAACTTGTAGTCTTGCAATGACCCCCTCGTTGGCAGCTAACAACAGACCATTACAATAGTCTAATCTGCTCAACACGAGCAATTGTACCAAGGTTCTTCTGGTAGTGTCGGGGAGCAACGGGAACACTTTCCTGAGGAGCCCAATAACATGGAAACAAGAGCCCACCACCTGATTTCCATGGTATTTCAAGGCAAGCTCCTGATCCAGTTTTACGCCAAGATCTTTTACAACCTGTTTGGGCTCAGGTACTGGGCCAAGATCTTGAGGCCACCCGTCAGGAGTCCACAGGCGTTTAGCTTCCCCGAAAAGCATCACTTCTGTTTTAGAGACATTGCATTGCAAGAAGTTTAGTGCCATCCAATGGGCCACCTCTTTCATCCCCCTGGCAAAGGAGTTTCGCACTTCTGATGTCATCGTTTTGAACGGAAAGAGGAGTTGAGTATCGTCCGCATACGATACCGGGATGAAACCATGGGATCTCATGATGTTAGCTAGGGGGGCCACGTAGATGTTAAATAACGTAGGGCTCAAACAAGAGCCCTGTGGCACCCCCTTTGAGATCTCTACCTCCTCCGATCGATACGGACCCAAGATGACACTCTGGGTACGCTTTGTAAGGAAACTCCTTAGCCAGGCCAGCGCCTTGCCTTCCAGCCCGATGTCAATGAGTCTGGAGATCATGATGTCGTATGACACAGTGTCAAACGCCGCTGACAGATCTAAAAGCACCAGGATAACGGAAGAACCACTATCCTGTAGCATACGAAGATCATCAGCGACGGACAATAAGGCAGTCTCGGTGCTGTGTCTCGGTCTGAATCCCGACTGAGAGGGATCTAGCCCACCTGCACTTTCGATGTAATTAGACAAGTGCTGGTTGACAAACTTCTCAGTAAGCTTCCCAACTAGAGGGAGAAGTGAGATCGGTCTCAAGTTTGACAATTCGGTTAGAGGGATGGTGTTGTTTTTCCTCAGAGGTCTCACAAGTGCATGCTTCCCTAATGCCTCCCATCAATGCCCGAGATGTAACACAGACGAGGCAGACCTCCTCCATATGCTCTGGTCATGCCAGAGACTGCGGGGATACTGGAGTGAGGTGTACCAGACACTACGGGAGGTGACCCGGATTCAGGTACAGGATAGTGCATTGTATTGCCTGATAGGAGCCAGGCCTCGCCCTAAGAAGTTATGTTATGTTATGTTATGTTAAATTAATTTATTGAGCGCGCTAACACCATTAGGTTCCTTGGCGCTATACGGAGGGAGCAAGGAGGAGAGACAGAAATAACATAACAGAGGATAACAACTAATTATACGCTTCAGTGAAGAGGTGCGTTTTAAGGGAGGATCTGAATCTGGAATAGGGGGAGGACAACCTAAGAGGAAGAGGTAAAGAGTTTCAAACTGCGATTTATAGACTTGGCCCTGCTCATAGCAGTTCGAAAAATTACAATGCAGTGGAAATCCCTGGGAGCGCCTAGGGTGGAGCAATGGCGGACGGAAGTGGTGAAATGGGGTAGAGCAGAGGGTGCCGCCCTTAGAAGGGAGGAAGAAGGGGGGAGGCGGAAAACCCCAGTGGCACTGGACTGGGAGACTACGCTCCTAGCATTGGAAGACATTGATCAACCTCAGTCCCAGACCACTTAAGCGTACTAGACCCCAGAGGAACTCTGATAGCATGAGAAAGGCATTATGATGTGTGGGAGTTGGGTGATGACTGAATCACTGCAAATCCTGTGATGACGGAAACAGCATTGGGGAGCGTGGAACGCAGGGGCAGAAAGTCTAAGCACCAAAGTTGGATGGGTAGGGGGAGGGTTAGTTGGGGAGGGTAAAGGGAGGAGGGGGGCACCACGGGGAGAGCACGGAATTTATAACTGTTGGAAATGACGGTGACCTCGGAAACAAATGATTAAAGCTCTGAACTTGCTGGTAGGTTGGGGATGAAAAATGAAAACCGTGATGTATGTCATGCTACTGTGGATTATATAACATGCTGAACATGTACAATCACGAATAAAGTTCTTAAAAAAAAAATATTATAACCTGGTCTCTTGCCAGCTCATCCTCCAACACACCAAGGGCCCGATTCACAGAACTAACTTAAGACAAAATCCTAAACTTACTGCCTTTTTGGTATTCACAGAAGGCACTTACTCATTTTGGGATTCACAGAGGCACTTACTCATTTCGGTATTCACAGAAGTTAGGAGTCCTGAAGTTAGGACTCCTAAATGCCTTCTGTGAATACCGAAAGTCTTAACGTTAGGATTTTTCTCAGTTTAGGATTCCTAAATACTTTACTCTTCCTAAACTGAGAAAAATCCGATGGTAGATTCATACTAGCCATTGCTCTGTAACTTTACACTATTTGACTAGTAGTAGTAATACATTTATTGTATGATAAATTAAAACCATGACAATATAGAGCATTGAAAGAAAATTAAAAGATAGTTAGTTTATTATATTGCCATATGGCATACAGGAGTAAAAAGAATGACAAGTGATTTAAAATAAGTTATATGTGTCTTGATGACAGTGTGGTTGTTTGAAGTCAATTGCAAATAAGCCTAGGTGTGCAGTGCGTTGGGATAGATAGATTATTGTGAGCCATGTAACCTTCCCAAGCTTATGGCATCAAAGAATAAAATGCATATTTTAAAATCAGCAGTCATTATATAAAAGATCATGTAATTCTTTTAAATTTGTTGCAAATAGGCCAGGGTACAGGGCGTATTATACTAATCGGCATTCATCGCTATACTTAGTTGATTTTTTTTAGCAGGTCCTGCACTACCTTGAAGTATTTGCTGATTCTTGCCAGTTTCAAAGAGAGCATGGTAGTAAAAATCCAGGTCATAGGGTTGCTGCAAATCCTTAAGCCATGGGTTAAAAAGAGTGGCTTTAGTAATGTCCGCCTAAAATGCAGTAGTGACTGGCAGCAGCAGAGTAAGTGCGGAAAAGTTTCAAGTGCATAGTTACTCAGCCTGCGCTTCACAATATTGAAGAGGAGCGACCAAGTTGGGTTGCAGTCTTTGATTTGTAGTGTCATCATCCTTGCAGCCAAGATTTGAGTCACACAGGCTTTCCCAATTGAACAACTAAGATATGGCTGTGGCTTTAGGCTGACTCGTTATTCATTGTCGTACAAGGTTACCAGAGCTTGTGAGAGTGGGATGGTCTTGATATTTTCCACATCTGCAAATTTCAAGAGAAATCTTATCTGCTTATTCAGTATGCTTTTCACTGCTGTGTTCGAGAGTGATGGAGAATTTAATGCGCTTAAATCTATTTGAAGGGTGTCTGCTGATGCCATTAAATATGTGCTCCAAGGACTGTTTTTGGTTTTGAAGATATTTTGAAGGGCAAACTACAACGTACCGGGCATGGCTGCAATACATCTATGGAAATATTTTTGGATAGAGCCCAAGTTGATCCATTTGAGGCCCTCTAGGCCAAATTCTAATCTCACAAATGATCCCCTAGTGTAATGTGGCAGCCTGAACACTCTTTTATAGGCTTTAGACGACCTTCCAAAACACGCTTGGCTTCATCAGCAACTGGATGAGCTCAAACCATCTGAAGCTCAACCCCGACAAGACCGAACTGGTTCTTGTCGGGGGACCCTCCAATCCTTGGCAGCCGTCCTTCTGGCCTGCGAGTCTGGGTAGCCCTCCCTCCCCAGTGAACAGTGCCAAAAGCTTGGATGTTGTCATCAGCAATGATCTTTCTATGACACCCCAGATCAGCGCAGTAGTGTCCGCCAGCCACTTTCAACTTAGAAAAATTCGAAAAATCTCTCGCCTACTTACCACTGAAGCCCTTACTCAGGCCTTGCTTGCGTTAGTCATCTTGCGGCTCGCCTACGCAAATGCTTTGTACGTAGGCATCCCTGATTACCAACTGAAGAGACTCCAGTTGATCCAAAATCAGGCTGCCCGCCTGATTTATCACCAACCCAGAGATCAACATGTTCGTCCCCTCCTTAATAGTCTCCACTGGCTGCCGGTATCCGCTCGCTGCAAGTTCAAGCTCGGCTGCATTATTTTCAAATCTCTCGCTGGTCAAGGCCCCCTCTTTATTTCTTCTCTTCTCCATCCGTACGTTCCTTCTCGCAACCTTCGGTCATCTCAGATGGCCCTGTTATCAGTTCCCAGATTCAAGAGGAAGAAACATGGTGGTCTCAGCTTTTCATTTCTGGCTCCATCTTTCTGGAACTCCCTTCCCTCCCCTCTCAGGTTGTCCCTTTCATATTCCGGGTTCAGATCACTCCTTAAAACCCTTCTTTTCACTGAGTCCTATCCTTAAATTCTGTTTCACGTTCCCCTTCACGTTCCCTCAGCTTAAGCGCCAAGAAACCTAATGGTGTTAGTTGCGCTAAATAAATTCTTTTAACATAACATAACATAACAGAGGTATTTTTTCATGCTTTTACTAAGTAGTCCCGGGCAAGTCTCACTGCCATAGGTGATGGAAGATGGTAAAGGCCCTGAGCACATTTTTGTGGATTGGGGCTAAAGTAGGGCTTTCAAGGGAGGCATTCAGTTGGCAAAGTCTGGTGATAATGGTGATAATTAATGCAGCCTTGTCTTTAAGGTGACTCAGATGTGTTTTGGGTCCACCGTTTGCCAAAAGCCAAGTGCTCAGGTAGTGAAACGATTTTGCTCCTTTTATTTTTAAGGGACCAAGGGACCAGGGATGATTTATTTTTTTGATCATCCTTCCAAATGATACCACCTTTGTTTTTGGAGTGTTTACTATCATCTTGTTTGTCATATTATATCTATGAAGGGCATTAAGGGTTCTCTGGTTCCCTATTTTTGAATTATCAAGGAGAACTATATTGTCCGCAAACTGTAATATCATAATCTTGGTTATTTCATTTTTTGGGGGGATTAGATTGGTGTGGTTTAGTGACCAAAACATATCTGCCGTGTATAAGTTAAAATGCATTCGGGCTAGCACACTTCCTTCCTTCCTTGTTTTAGACCTTGGTTGGTATTGATCTTTTTAGTTAGAGCAGGGTCCGAGAGCTTGACCCTCATTCAAGTTAATGAATAGAGTGCAATAATAGCATTACGCAGGTTGCTAGGAATGCCCTCCTGGAGTTTGCTCCGTAGTATGCCCCTATCCACCAGGTAAAATGCTGATGAATAGTCAAGAAAGCATGCATAGAGAGCTTGTGATTTCTGGGTGTTCACCTGGTGGATTAGATAAGAAAGGGTGATTATATTGTCCAGTGTGGAGGAATTTGCTCTAGATCCTGTTTGGCAATGGAATGTTTGCATTTGTTGTTGCCAATAACTCCAGATCTTTTAAAATGACTGAGGTGTATATCTTGCAACTATGTCCAAAAGGGTGATCAAATGGTAACTGGAGGGATTCTGTTTGTCGCTGTTTCTGAAAAATTGGGTGCAGTATTGACCCTCTTCAGCTGTCGGGGATCTGGCAGAGTTTAAAACATGAGCAGAACAGTGGAGAGAGTGTTGCCGATCGTCTTTAAACAGTTGCACTGGGAGCCTGTTTGGGCCAGATCCACCCAATGCTCTAACTTTATGATGACTTCTTTGATCTTGTTGATCGTGAGCATTATGTCGCATTCTTTTGAGTCGTCCATGTGGTTTAAGTGTTCTGGTAAGGGAGCACTCGGGTGCTCAGCTGTGTAGAGTTTCTTTACGCGCAGGGTCCATATGGGTTCAGTAATTATGTTGGTTCTGGTGGCATCCTGACGTTTTTTCTGGATATACCTCCATAAGTTGGCCTGATTGTGTTTACTCATAAGTGAGTAAACATATTGCCACTCCTTTTCCCTATGCTGATTTTTTACCTACCATATCAATTGCATGTGTTGTTTTCTTGCTCCCCTCAGTTCTTGTTGCAGGGCAACTATGGTGTGATGATTATGGGTCTTGTGGCATACGTTCATCATTTTGCAGATTTACCATGAACTGATCAAGATAGATTGATTGTTGTTGGAGGTTTTTTGCAAAGGGCGCCATGACCTGGAGGATTGGCTGATGATTTGTGGATGCCACTAAGTATTGGTCCCCAATGGGCTCGTAAATATTTGCTGCTTTGGACCTGAAGGGACTGCCCACTAGTAACTTTCCATAGTATTTTCTGCGAACAGACCGGGCCCCACTTTGTTCTCTGAATTAGGAATGTAGCTTCCTCATGGCGAGAGTTGCCCAGTGTCTTATGGCTTTCCCATTTAGCCAAACTGAGGTTAAAGGTTGTGAGAAGTAGAAGGTGGTCATCTCATGTAAGAAGAGTACTTCAAAGCTCTTGAGGTGTTCCAAGAGTGTTCCTGAAGCGAACATGTAGTCAATAGTGCCTATGCCCCTGTAAGTTCTCGGAAGCTGGAGAGAGTTTTCAATTGTAGTACGTATGGACCTCAGTCTGTGTTTTTTAGTGTTTGTCCAGTTGTTTACTTGAGCAATTTGTTGGCGAGCAGCCAGTGAGAGTCAATCCCAGTTCTCATGAAATCCCTGCAGAATATTGTTTCGTAGTTCACGTGATCAGATAGGATTTGTTTCAGGTTTTTGCTTAGCTGGTGCAGCCTTTTCACTTGTGCTGTGCGGAAGCTATTAAAATAGGCATTAATCAGAAGAATCCTAGTGCGGGATGACGTTCTTTTTGATCTTGCCAGTGTGATCACTTGAAGCATCTCATCTTGATTTGGTATTTCTGTTACTGTTAATTTCAAACTGAGATTGACATAACTTGACAGACTCACCGATGGCCTCCCAAAGATGTTAATTTTACTTGCTATTTGATGCACCCCTTGGAAGCTAGTAATTGTTTACGGGGTGAGTGACAATGTAAACGAAGAGTGTTGGTTGCCATTAGCAATGCTTTTGCAGATTCTGATACAATCTTGCTAGTCCAGCAACATTCCATGTCAGGAACTTTATATACTGTTGTGTCCTGACTGGACGTGTCTCTCTGCTAGGAGCAGTTCATTGCCTTTCTGGACAGAGTGAGTGGAACCCAGCTCTAGCCTGGAGTATGTTCTCCCTAGTTTTTCCTGTGGTAACTTTCCTAATGGTGCCTTTTGCTGGAGAATAGGAATGAACTATATATATGTTCTCTGACTGGGAGTGGTTGAAGGAATGCCCAGGTCCTTATAAAATGGTATGGGGGCAGGTTGTTTGATTAGGTAGGTCTATTTGACTATATAAAGCTTCAAACTGCTGAATGCACCCTACAGAGTCACGCAATCAATAGAACGTGCTGTGCGGTACCTCAAAGAATAGTCATGCAATCAACTTAGAACGCGCTGCACGTTACCATGAAGAACAAAAACAGACATAGTGTGTGTTGACCTGTGTTCACTACAACCACCAGCTTAAGGCACCTCTACTATGATAAAAAAAATGAATTTTAAGCAACCGCAGAGCGCTTCACCTTTACTTCCAACAAGTGTGCCTGTAGATGCTGATGATACTTATTTAGAGGTGAGCCTATCACCAATACCCATGACACTGATGCCTGATGTTTACCCCACTTGCTGCAAACTGCCAAATCAATGCTACTGTTGCATGCTCAAACCTCGACTTGAAGAGGCAATTGGCATGCAAGTATGACAAGCTACAGCATAAGGTGTGTGTGACAACGCTACCACTGCATGCCCAATTGCAACCTGGAATAGGCTTGTGACACGCAAATACTGTGAGCGCATTTCAAGCGAAAAGGGTTTGGGATGTGCACTGCGGTGACACGCTACGTGCAAGGTTTGGGTATCACTGTTTTGAAAATGATATACCCACAAGGCCAGAATGCAGCCGTAACCACTGCAAAAATATGGTGTGCGTATCACCGTGCAAGCAGTGACATGCAAGAAGTATGTTGTGCTTGTCTCTGTGCAGCCTGTACAACTTTCGCAATTTAAAATGGCCACCACTATGCACGAGCAAGAGCAAGAGAAGAAGCAACTTCACACAGGGCGTGCATGTAGATACTGTCGCAGGATGAGGCCAGAAACAGCAAAGGACTTCACACATGGGGCACGCTTGCCAACACAGAATGTGACTGCCCGCGGCCCTCCCAGGGGGCCACCCTCAAAGGGCGGGCCTTTAGTGCCATTTGGGCACTAACTCACCCCCCACTACTGCCATGACTCAGGGGGAGTCCCCCCCTTGCCTAGGTGCTCTAGGCGCATCACGTCCAGTGCGCCGAGGAGGTGGGGAGGTATTGATGGCTCCCCTGGCCATCCTGGCGTCCTCTTTGTGCCAGACACCTCGTATCCCACCCTACCGCTTACCCGGCGTGGATTTGGCAGGGGAAGTACATAGAACAATGCAATGTTTTCTTTTGTCATTGCAGGCAGAGTTACAGGACGATCTGGAAGCAGATGGGTACAGAAGGGTACCTCTGCAAGAGCACAATAGGGGTGCCAGAGCCAAAGCTTAGGAGCCTCATGGGGGGGTCCTGGAAGAGTTACATTGGCACCCCGTTTGTCCTTCGGGCAGTTGTGGGCTTGAACAACCAGGGGCTTGCCTTCCAACGAAGTCATGTGCAGGAAAAGAAAGACAGCCGACACGTGTTTCACCCAGGGCGAAAAAAGCCAGGGCTTTCTCCTGGCAGGAAATTCTTATGCGGTTGTTGTGGAGTATGAGAGAACAGTGCACAATAGTATGCGGTAATCGCTTGGTTCCAACTGCGGTCCAAAAGCATTTCCTACTTTCCTGCACATGACTTCAAATAAAAGAAAAAATACCAAAGATGAGTTCTTATTTTCTCTGTATATATGACGCAGAAAACAGTGCGGTCAATTAGGATGGTGGACGGACAAAGTCCGTCCGCCATCTCGTCTGAGGACGGGACCGTCCGCCACAGGGGCGGAGGTCCCGTCCGTGGAATTAGGATGCACCCGCCACAGTGGCGGGTGCATCCCACATTTTTAACATTGCGGCAGGCGGTGCTGAAAGCACGGCCCGCCGCAGTGTTAAAAATGCATGTTGTGAGTTTCAAAGCACAACATGACAGGCACCGCGCGGTGCCTGCCATGTTGTATTTTGAAATGCAGGGGGGTACTATAGGTACCCCCATGTGCACCCCCATACCCCCTTCACCCTGGGGGCCCACAACGGGCCCCCAAAGCAAGGACCGTATGCCTTTTCGTGTCGGCAATGCCGCCACGAAAAGGCATAGCCCCCAGCACATCCTAATATGGCTGGCGGTGTCTGATAGACACCGCCACCATATTAGAGCTTTTCCGCCGTGGTCGCAAGGTGACCGCGGCAGAAAAACGGCAGACGGTCTTCCCGTCCGCCACGGTCCCCCCGCCATTGTAATATGGCGGGGGGAAATAGGTGGCGGACGGGCAAGGATGGCGGACGGATCGCCACCGCCTGCATGGCGGTGGCGATCCGTCCGCCATCCTAATTGACCCCTAAATGTGGGGATTTTACTACCCCTGAAATCTACATTCAGAAGAGCATAAATCCAATCACACAATGCACTACTTGGATCCAGGTGGTATCTGGGGGAAACCACTGTTTTGGTTTTTGCCACAACCCATAATCGGGTCATGACCTATTGTGTGTGAACCCTGGTAACACCCACCAACTTAACCACTTGCTGTAACAGAAATAGTCTGCTGTAAAAAACAATGAGCCAATGCCTTCCTCCGAAATATGCCCGTGCTTAAATACATTGACGCTCATCCAAAAGGAAGAAAAAGAGTCTTAAAATTCTGAGACCTGGTCGCCTCAACCATGTGGGTTTGTAGGGTCTGAGCCTCCGCTCGCCATCTTGTTAAGTAATGCTCCACATGACTTGTAGAGTTTAAGTCCTTAATTCTAAGGCTCAAACCCAACATCGTCAATAAAACTCTCCTCTTCAACTGTCTTCCCTCTTCACGATGACCACTTTGCGTCCCCACATTCCAAGCCCTGCCTATAGAACATTCCAAGCATCATAACATCCCCTTGGTAACCACTCGATCCTCAATGGCATTTAAACACAACAACGTACACACACAATCGAAATTGCCCATATAGGGGAAATGTCATGCAAGTCACTGTGAGTTCCACCAAAAATAATAGGTATCACTACAACTGTTGGCACAGTTTAGGAGTAGATCTAGAACTTTCACTGTGTTGAACCTCACAGATAAAGTCCATCATGGGTTGGACTAGTATATTAAAAGACACACTCCCCTATAAAGCAACCCTATGCGGGAAACCCTGAACCTTAAATCACACCACACTCACTCCGTGGACACACCCTTAACTACAGACACATGTTCATTAACAGAAAGTACATAAGAGTTGGCAAATAATTTGGAATCTATGCTACATAAAAACACCAAATATAACAGCATTTATAGATAACATTAATTAGCATTGTTATTAGATATTACCACATCAAAAGTCATGTTTATCAAATTGCATGGTGGAATGAGGAAATGACAGCGGCCATGTTTGATGAGACAATATTCTTAGCAAATGAACCCCGTATCTTTGCTCTGAAATGTTAGAAACATATCAAAGATGCATAATACTACCATACTGTAGCACCTGTTGTGTAGGTGGGGACAAAATGTCACTGGCTTTTTAGTCCAACCGGGAGAGACAGAAAAGTCATTTATCCCGTGGTTATACAATGATCAAAACTTTAATACTCATTAAATATTTTCAAAGGCGCAGAAGTTCTAGTTGGGGTACAAAATACAAAAACTGGCAAAAGTTTAGTTTGATCCCGTCAATTGTGTTTTATTAGGTCACACATATTTGTCAGGTCAAAAATGTTTTGAAATAACATTTAAGCCCCAACAGTTCCTGTGATTTATCTTCACATTACTGAATCGAATAATTAATTCTCGTCATCCTGAAATGAAGCATGACTAATTAAGAACTAATGAAGCTATGTTCCAGCAGTCTTCTATTATTTTCGGAAATTGATATGCATGCAACATTCACGAGAAAATCCCAAAACAAGAAAATCAAAACAATGGTTTATAAAGCTAATAAGCAGTTTCGAGGAAAAGAAAAGCAATTTTCCAGAGCCAGAGCAATTACAAGCTGACGCATTTGGAATGTCATTTAGCTCCCTTTCAGAGTCACAATCATCTAGCAGGTTCCATTGTTTCGAAAAGATGCTTCGCAATCCTTCATGTCCCTTTACAAATGTGAAACCTGCAAAGAGCAGCTGCACAAACCATCCATTCTGACAGACCTGCCTTTCATCACCACAGTCGTGATTTTAATTTTTTTTATTTATTTATTTATTTATTCATTGCATTTTGTCACATTAGCACGATCTTTTAATTTGTCTGTCAACTAAGGGTGTTGGTAGGGGGGGGCTTAGGCACTACATTAAATTAATTAATGGTTACTCAAAATTCTACTGGAGAACTAATATTAATTTGATGAGGTGTGTTGTGCGGGGAAAAGTTGGTATAGGGGGAAGTAGCCATTTATGTGACCAAATACTAGGAGATTTCTTTAACAGCACCTGATTTATAGCTTGTTTCAGAATTTAGGCATTAGATACGATATGTCATCGAAATCTGCGAGTCACTGATTGAGTGTTCCATATTTAGTTAATAGGGCTTTTTGTGATGCTTTATTGGATCATAATTCCTTGGTCTCTAATCCCGGGTAGTACCAAGAGGTCTCCTGAAATGCAATAATTTGGTTCAAGCCACAGGCAAAGGTCCAGAATGTTACAGAGCTCAGGACCCTGGACTCCAAGTGATTGACAACTGTGTATTAGTCAATTGAAAGATTATTGCATAATGTCGCTGAGCAAATAATGCCAACTTTTCCGGACCAATGATATTTTTCTAGTGGGCTTTGTTCATGCTGCAGAAGGTTTAAGTGTGATTCTTAACTCCAGTACGATCCAATTGATTGCATTTAGAACTGGCTCTACATATTCATGTTTACCCTAAATTCATACTTTTCCATGTGGTCTGGCTTTGGATTATTTGGAATTCTTCTGTTAGCTTTCTAGGGAGCTTTGTGTAGAACTATTTATAGTAGCCCAGACACCCCATAGCTAAGCCTCTCATCAGCTCCACCCACAGTGCATTTCAGTATTCGTAATATAATTTTGGGGACCTAGAAAATGTGAGATTTGATGTTGAACATGATAGTCAGATTTTGACTATCTGAAGATTAGCAAGTGCAATCTCCACTAGATCCCCAATTTAGGAACTCAAATTTTGTAAAGGTAATGCCTTTGATGCATTGGCAGAGTACATCATCAGCTGCTGACCGTTTCAGTCCAGCACCCCTATCGTAAAACCACTCTGAAGTGGATTGTGGCCCCCTGTGCAAGGGCTCACTGAAGCCTTATAAAAAGCTTTAACGTCCTCTCCCAGAGATAAGCAGCAGATCGTGATCTGCCACTTAAATTACAAGCTTGAGGAGGCATGGAACCAACTCAAAAATGCTAGCTGTTTAGCAAAGATTAGCTTATTTTGTGATATTGTCAGACTCCCATTGTTTGCTCTTCCTGAGAGAGTCAGAATTGCTCCCATATTACTGCCGACAGGTGGGTGAGCCATTTTTCTGATATGTACTCATCTTCCAGTGTCTTTTCAGAGGTTAGTCTACTTGTGCCCTTTCTCCTTGTGAATTTCAATCCTGAGATTTCAGAGAGAGAGAAATTAAGGCTTGAATCCCGTACAAAGGCGACAAACAGGGCAATACCCCCCAACTCCTCTTCCTTACTCAAAATGCTCCAAAACCCAGCTCCTCACTCCACGGAGGGAAACCCTCAGCCTTCTGGTCAAGGTATGAGTTCGGACTCTGAGGCGCCTGCAACTAAAGAGGACATCCAGCTACTCCTCACAGAATTACTAGAGCTATGTCTGAGTTCGATCAGTCCTTACATCAAACCAACATTCGTCTGGCCACTGTGGCAGCGACCGCAGCAGACCATACCCTCAACAATGTCCGCTGCACAACCTGCATCGAGAAATTGGAGTGGGGGCAGAAGGGGCTTTATGATAAGTTTGACAACCCTGGGAATCGCTTGAGATGTAACAATGTGCCTCACGTCCACCATCCCGCGTCCAGGCCCTCTTTGCACACCTCCTCCAGCAGCCTCATGACCCTCCTATTCTGCTTGATTTCCTCCATAGGGTGTTCTCTACCTTCCAACAACAGAAAAACCTGGTGCTGGGCACTGTAACCAGAGTCCATTATTTTCACCAGAAAGAGCAGATATTGTGATGTGCCCACTAAAAAGGACTGATCGCTTTCAGTGAGGATTTCCATTTATCTATACCAAGATATCTTAGCCCATACATTAGCTTGTTGGAAAGACTTCAAGGAGGTTACCCACCATCTGCAACAGAACAAACTCCCATACTGCTGAGGGTTTCCATTCCACATCCACTTCACTTACCAGGACAAGAGGATTGCAGCCTACACACCCCAGGAGGCCCGCGATGTTCTTTGATTATGTTCCCCTTCTGACCCAACCTCTCTCGCAAGTCAGTGGCCCAAGCCATGGCGAAAGAGGGGGGGCTGGCTTTCCAGCCATCCCAACAAGCGAAGAAGAAGGCACGCAAGCAGCTGCAGCAAGCTGATCGAGACCAGCGCCCCGCTCATCAGACGATGACCCCCTCCGTGGTCTTCCTATTGGAACCCAACGCGTTCTACAAACACAATGGGCTTCTTGTCTTCCCAATGTGGAGATGGCTTTTCCTTTCATGTGCGTTTTTTCCCTCTGACGATCACTGATTTTGCTACAAGCACCTGATTGTGCGTATGGGAGGAGGGGCCCTCCTGGGTGAACCCTAGAGCTCGCCCCTTCTCTAGTTGAGTAATGTCATTGTTAACTGTGGATTTTTTTCTTGCTTTCTCGCGGTATATTGCATGGCTGTTCTTCTTGCTATTGTTGCTTATATGTTGCTATTTTTGTGTTCTTCTTGTTATTGACACACAAGTGCCCTGACTGTCCGCTTTAAACACATACAGGGATTGTCAACTGTCTTACTCATGACTAACCTTTGTGCTGTCTTCCTTAATCCCATGCGCGCTACGCGTTTTCCCGCTGTGCGCTGACTTTTACGAAAACCCGCAGTTCATGACGAGCTCAGCTCGTCATGAGCGTACGAGAGGCGTAACTCATGACGAGCTGAGCTCGTCATGAGCGTCGAAGGGGTTAATGTCCAAGGCTTGAACACCCCATTCAAATGTAAAGCATTGACAAATTGGCTTCACCACGCAGAAGTAGATGTGCCACTCTTACTGGAGAAGCACCTCTTTCAGACAGATATCCAACATCTCCATTCATACTGTTACCTTACGCAATTTCACTGATGCTATACTCCTAAATATTGTGTGGAGGCTATTCTTCTCCGTTGCGACCTTCCCTTCAAGTTGGATAGCACCTACAGGGATCGGGAGGGGAGACAGATGGGGCTGCGAGGTGTGTTTAGCACCACCCAGTTGACCTTGACTTCGATTTATGATCCCAACAAAGATAGCAGGGAGTTCTATACTGACCTCTCTCCAAGACTCTCTCACTTATAGAGAGGGGGGTTGATATTGGGCGGTGACTTCAATGTATGCCTAAGTCCCCAGCTAGACCACTCCAAACCCAGACGGGATGAGGTTTGTATGCCCGCAGTCCTTATCCAGGGGATCCGAGTTCTGACCCTCATTGATGCCTGACAACATCATCACCCTCACAAAGGCGATTATATGTTTTACTCTAACGCCCATAAGACGTATTCCCGACTAGAGAACCTCCTAGTCTTTCTGTCTTTGCTGCCTAGACTACTTGACTCCAGGATAGATGTACCAGTCATTTGCAATCATGCTCCAGTTTGGTTAACCTTAAGTGTAATCGCTCCCCAAGGGCCTTTTCCCAGACCATAGCTCTTTAATAAAGTCTCCCTCTGTGACCCGGTTCTAACTTTATTAGAGACATAATTGAGAGTTACTTCCCAGAAAACGAAAATGATGTGGTGTTTTCTGCAACTGTCTGGGGTGCTGTGAAAGCGGTCTTTCAGGGAGAACTTCTCTCCCATACAGCAACATTTGAAACCACAGCTAAACTCCTACATTGTGTTCTAGAAACCCAGATACAACAGGCAGAGGTGAGGCGTAAAGAGGGGGCACACACAAAACCCTGAGGGAACTACAACTGCTTAGGGATGAACTTGAACACCTTTTGATGAAAAGGGCCACTAAGAAGTTGCTATAGTCAACCAAACTTACTACAAGAAGTGAGATTAGCCCACAAGTTGCGGGCAACCACTATGCAAAATCATATTTGAGATTTGGAGGACAAGGAGCATCGCCTCCAGCAGGAGACTGGCGATATAATCAGGATATTCTACCAGTACTCTACCGCTCTCTGCCAGGCCCAATGGCTTGATGCTCAACCTTAAGAGGAATACATGTGTGCATACGCCCCCTAACAGGGCCGAAGAATAGCACCTCCTAAAGGAGGATATCACCCTGGAGGAGAGTCTGGCCATGATCGGTTAACTCCCCTTATGTAAGGCTCCTGGCCTGGATGGGTACACAGCCACCTTCTATAAGGCATACTCCTCCCTCCTGATCAAGCATTTGTCAAAAGTCTTCAACTCCTTCTTGGTCTCTGGTGCAGTCACCAACACTATGCTAGAATCACATGATATTCTCCCTCTCAAACAAGACAAGCCCGCCACTCACTGCCCCTCCTATAGGCCCATTGTGCTGCTGGACTGTGATATGAAGCTATTTGCTTCAATCCTTGTGGCCCACCTGCACCAAGTTTGTCCCTCCCTCATCGCATCCACTCAGTCTAGCTTCATCCATAACCAACAGGCCAATGATAATGCACAACTAGCTGTAGCCCTAATGGAATTGGCCCTTCTCTCTCTCAATGCTGAGAAGGCATTTTGACAGGGTTGACTGGAGCTACCTCTCCAAGTGGTGGATAGAATTCAGCTGGGTCTTAAATAAATAAAAGCATTTATCCAAGCCAAGTTCCAAAAACCCACTGCAAAACTTAGAATCAACTCCGGCTTTTCCACAGGAATTGGGCTCACATGGGGTACACAACAATAATGCCCTTTGTCACCCCTGTTTTTTGCTCTCACGATGGAGCCACTGGTGGCTAGGATACAGTACAATCCCACAATACATGGTGTGGAAGTCAATGGCAGGGGGCATAATTTGGCTCTTTTTGCCGATGATATCCTCTGTTTCATTACCGACCCAGACACTGCTCTTTGCTAAGTGTTGGGTTTCAAGGCTAATTTTGCTAAATCAAGGGGCAGGGAACGGGTGGACCCCCTGCCTCGCTTCAAAAATCCCATCCAGAACAATGGTTTCAAATGGGTAACATCCACTATTACGAAGCTGGGGATACAGCTCCTGCTTCATACTATAGACATTCATGCTAGCAACCCCCCTCACTTCCCTCTATAAGGACCTCTACCACTGGGGTAAGCCAGAGATCTCATGGCTTGGCAGACTTAATAGCCTGAAGATTAACTTTGTGCCTCACCTTTTATATGTCCTACAGACCCTCCTTCTGGTTATCCCCCAAGAGATCAGTTTTCAGATTTGCACCAATATTTCAACTTTGTGTTGTGCGTGAGGGGGGGGGGGGGGGGTAAGTCACTGAGGGTAGAAAAAGCATCCTTGTGAAAACTGATATGGAAGTGTGGGTTGGGCTTTCCTGATGTTTTAACTTGCATATTAGTGGCACAACTCTGCCCTTCTCTTGACTGGAATCACGACCCTGATGGTAAACCCTGGGTTCAAGTGGAACAAGCTTTCTTCTCCCCACTTTTATCAGGGCTGTTGTGGCTCCCGGTCTTGGTGTGGACAACGGCCCCCCAGCTATTGCCTTTGACAGCTTCAATGTTAGCTTACTGGAGAAGTGAAACAGCCTAGAACATTGTCATGCTATCCATACCAGTGCAGCCACTCCAGGCTCTTTTAATTGGCTACAATATCAATTTTCCATACTACGTGACTTCTATGATGATGATGGCTTGCGTTCCTGGAATGACTTGGCCACCACATTTTCATTGACTTGGCGACATGTCTATAGATTGAGCCAGGCTCTCCACGGGTCAGGTAGGCCCCCAACAGTACTGGCCCTCCGGTGAGGGGCTACACCCATAGAGTCTCTCTACCTTAATAATATCCGCCATAAAGGCATTTCGAGGCTATACCAATTTACTCAGCAGTTGATCCACCCTAAAAAGCTTGCTTATATTTTGCAATGGGAACGGAAAATTTGATATTAAGTTCCCTGACAACACATGGTGTGCCATATGGCAAAGAGCCGCTAAATCATCAATATGCTTTCGCTACAAGGAACATGCTTATCAGATACTGATTAATTGGACCTCATGCCTGTCAGACTTGCAAAGATGTTCAGGGGCTCTGATGTGTGTTGGAAGGGGTGTGGCGAACGAGGCATGTTTCAACACACTTGCTGGTCTTGCCCAATGATTCGCTGTTTTTGGGTGGGATCCAAACTAAAATACAGGCCATTACAAATATCTTACTGCTGCTTGATCCACTTATGATTCTTTCGGGCGATCCTGGACCAGATAGGCTTTTTCCCTCAATGACTCCATATAGCTGTCTGCTTACTCACTTACTGTTGGCAGCACAATTGTGAGCGGCCCAGATGTAGAACAACGTCTACCCCCATCTTTAAATATGCGGTGGGGAAAGATATGATCACTGTAGGCTATGGAAAAACAAACTGCTTTTGTATGGGACTGAGTGGCCATGTTTGAGGTAATTTGGTACCCATCTTTATTCGGTCATTTGTATAAAAAGCATCAAAGTACACAAGGAATAAAACATAAATATATCTGCAATTACAAATAGTATTAATCCATTGCAATCTCAAATACAAATGACATATTGAATCATTTTAAGAACATAAATACATGTACCAACAATCTAATCATGCTAGGTGAGGGGTATAATACAGTCACCAAGCATATGAAAACTAAACCATTGAGTCAGCTATGGATGTAAGATACATACATTTCATAAAAGGATAGGTAAGAAAGGTTTAAAAAAAGGTGTCATGATTACCAAAGACATTTTTTACGAATCAACCAAAAAGATAACAGAAAACGACTAAGAGAAAACACAATTGGTCCAGAAGTGTCTGTTTTTAAAATTCTAAATGCAATCTGGTACTTCCTAATACTCATGTTAAGGCATATAGGTCTAATCCATCTTCTGCGTACCTGCCTATACTTGGGACAGACAAACAAAATATGTTCTTCAGTTTCGGCAGTTGCGCAGCATGCCGGGAAGTTTCTATAGTTAGGCCCTTCACCTCTTTCCCCGGAAATTTCAACAACAGGTTACCATACCTAAACCTGATGTACAAGCTTTTAGCGAGTGAGGGCGAGTTTGGTACCCCTTTACTTCTTATGTACGACGCCTTCAAAGTGAGGGTGGGCTCCACATGACCATGTCTAAAACTCTAAGGACAACTGTCATAGACATTATACCCCCACCTATACTGAAGGGGGCTCATCGGGAACAGAATTTCCACCTGGTTGACACTGTCTTATTGGGATTTTATGAAGGAGATAATGTTTTCTATGTACACCTTATATCTCAATGTTATTCATAAATGTTAACTGTCTTGGGAGGGAAGTGCAGGACTTGCTTCCCATTTCATGTACGATACATTGCTTTGATTGGAAATGTACTGTGTGTCTTGTCCCTTTTCTGAAAACACTAAATATAATTGTTTTAAAAAAAAGGTAGGTGCGGAGTGTAGAAAAAGCACTAGGGGTAAGATCATGGGAAAAGGCATTGAAAATAACTAGGAACACAAACTAATATAAAAGACATAAATACATGTTGCAGACATAGTATCAGACATCTTCCTCTTCCTCTCTGGACCGATCAAAAGGCAGCTCTCCTCTGCTAGCAGGTTCTGTTCTAGTTTTCTCATGAAAATACATGCGAATTGTAAAGCCTTATCTGAAGTTAGCTACAGAGATTCTTACATAGTCACCCGTGTAGCTAGGTGGGTGTGGGGGGGGGGGGCGGACCGCCCCAGGCGGCACAATTTAAGGTCCGGCGGCACTGATGGCCCGTTATTTGGGGACACTCACAGTAGTGTCGGTGTCCCCAAATAAATTATAAAGGGTGCCGCAACGCACGGGCCATCAGTGTTGTGCACTGCATTAGCTGTGAAGTGAGGAGCTACGGGCAGCCTCAACTCACACACTAATGAAAATCATTCACCCGCGGCGCTGCTCTGAGGGATAGCTAGCTTGACGTCAGGTTGTGCTACTTTGCCGCCACGCAGGGGACGTCACATCCTGCTGCTGGAGCAGGCCGGGAGAGGAAGTTGCGCGCCTCCGTGCTGGCCGTTTTGCTGGTGGTGACCGTGTCTGTTTTATATTACTTGTCTTCAGAGGTGCTTATCTTTCACAACACTGTCCCAAATTGAATGATGGCACCGCTGCTGCAGGCACCTCGCACCGACCCGAGCTGTCACCGTGCCTTTAGCTCAGTTCTCAGCTGTAGTTAATTTACCCCCGGGCCCCGCCGAAATTATTGCAGCCGCGGAGCCGCCTTCACTATTTCTAAATAATTAGGGCCTCATTGATTCAGCTACTGAACTTAAGTGTCGAGTACCTGTCAACGCTCACCCTGCAGCCTGGTGCCCAAATTGGACGTCACCTCTCAAACAACGTGAGTACTTTTATTGAAATATTTCAGTGTTCCCTAATCTACTGTGGCACGCGGTTGCGGTGGATATTCGTTCAAATGTAAATGTACAACATGTTTTTCTACCATGTGTATTTTGGTACATAAATGCTCTAGTCGTGGGCATCAACTTCTATGAGTCTCTGGGGCATGAGCCCCAGCAATCTTTTCAGGTTAGGAGGAATCATGCTGGTTGGGACAAGGTCTGAGCAATCCCATTGTTCTGCTCACTGCTCTTGCAAGAAAGGAATCACTGTAATCCAAATCCCTTTGTTCAGGAAGACTGAAGAGAAGTGATCAGTGACAGTAGGGAAGCGGTCGTACTTCTCTACGAGGAGCTACAAGGACAGAGAGAAGAAGGGGCAGTGTGACGGGAAGCAGTAGGAGCAGTATGTCACCAGATGGGGTGATGTGTGAGCAAAGGGACACTGTGTGGGGGAAGAGGCAGGTAAGAGAGATAAGCGTGTGAGCAGAGGGGGCAGTGTGCCAGCAAAAAGGCTACGTAGAAATCAAACGAAAAAAAGGTCAGGGGGAGAAGGACGGTGTGTGGGCAGATGGGGCACGGAGCATATTGTGTAATATGTGAACTAACAAGATGTGAGAGCAGAAGGGGTAAGGAGCAGAGGGGTAGCAACAGCAGAAGGTGCAGGAAGCAGAAAGAATTGAGTGTGAGAAGGAAGAGGCAGGGAGCAGAGGGGGTAGTGTGTTATGAAAAAGGGCAGGGAGCTGTCGTGCAATGTGTAAACAGAGGGGACAGTGTGTGAGCAAAGGGGGCAGTGTACATGCAGATGGTTCAAGGAGCAGATTTGACAGAGTGTGAGTAGGGGGTACTGTGTGAACAGAAGGGTCAAGGAGCAGAGTGGCAGTGTGAGAGCAAAAGGGCAGTGTGGGCGCAGAAGGGGCAGTGAGTAAGCAAAAAGGGCAGACTATGAGCAGATGGTCAAGGGAGAAGAAGGGTTGGCACGTGAGAACAGGCAGGGAGCACTTTGGGCAATTTGTGAGCAGATGCTAGTGTGTGATAAGGGGCAGAGGGAATATGGTGTGAGGACAGGCACTTGTCTTTGAACAGAAAGGACAGGGTGAATTAGTATGGTGAAAATTTGAAAGAAATTTGAGTGGTGTATATGTTTGTCAGTTATTTGGATTGAGAAGGATTGAGAAGGATAGTGGAGGGATAGAAGAAGAAAAAAGTTTGCATTTATATAGCGCTTGCTACCCTTGATGGGGTGTTAAAATGCTTTTTTGGCGAGTGGCACATTACTTCGGAACCCAGAAAGGATAGTGGTGAATTACTATAATGAAAATATGAAAGTAAGGTGAGTGGTGAATATGTTAGTAAGATTATGTGGATTGAGAATGATAGTGGAGATATGGAGACTTAAGGTTTGCATTTATATAGCGCTTGCTACCCTTGATGGGGTGTTAAAGCGCTTTTTTGGCGAGTGGCACGTTACTTCGGAACCCAGAAAGGAATAGTGGTGAATTAGTGTAATGAAAATATGAAAGTAAGGTGAGTGGTGAATATGTTAGATTATGTGGATTGAGAATTAATGATAGTGGAGGTATGGACATTTAGGCACTTAGCACTGTGCCTTCTTTCTTTTTCTTACTTTATCACAATTGTTGTTATCGGTTGGCAGTCGCTGATGATGAGAACCTGAGGATGCAGGCGAGTACCAGTCTGCAGACTCCCATGGTGTTACTCCCGTGAGGCACTGCCAATCGTTTTTCACTTTTTTTCCTTTCCTATTTATGTTTGGTCATTTCACACTGCAGGGTGGGATAGACCACGGGAGGCAGAGCTCGCAGACGCAATTAGTATAATGAAATATGCAAGTCATTTTTAATAATTTGAGTGGTGGATATGTTAGTCAGTTATTTGGATTAAGAAGGATACCGAAGGGGTAGAAGAGGTAAAAAGGTTTGCATTTATATAGCGCTTGCTATCCCTGTTGAGGTGTTAATGTGCTTTTTCGGTGAGTAGCATGCTACTCCGGAACCCATAAAGGAATAGTGGTGAACTAGTATAGTGAAATAGGAAATTTATTTGAGTAGTGGACATGTTAGTCTGTTATTGGGATTGAAACAGGATAGTGGAGGGAGAAGGGAAGTATTTTGAATGGTTTTTGTTTTGTTGTTGTTTTGTTGTTGCTATACACTTCATTACGAGTGGTTATTCCCCAGTAATGAGGAACAACGTCCATATCTTGCTGTTTACTGCACCTAAATGCCATCTTCCGGGTTTCCCCTGATAGATATCAGTAGGTTTGGCCTGAAAGCATTTATGAAGGGAACATGGTTTTCATTCCAAAACTGAAAAGTCCAATAAGTGTGGTTCCAGCAGCTAACGCACATAGCGGAATTTAATGCAAACTTGTAAGGAAGGCAAAGACAAACTTACCTTGGGAAATTTTTCAGACAGCATAACATTGAAGTTTCTCAAAACTTTAGAAGCACAAAACAGGATTTCCAAAAATTCTAACTTCATGTAGGGCTGATATGTGGTATGCACTCCTTTTGTGTTGTAATTGTTCACGCAGTCCCCAGATAGATTATGCAGTGTGTGTGTTCTCCTTTGTACTGCCGGTCACCGGTGTATTCAACTGTGTAGTCTTAGACTGTGTCATGTATGTGCATATAACTTGCATGATCGAGGTAACTTTTAGCAGCGATACTACGCGTCTCTCGGACCTTTTTCAAGTGCTCGCCGTCTTTTTTCCCCAGCAAGGGGGGGCGGCAATCTGAGGGATAGCCCCGGGCGCCACAAGCTCTAGCTACGCCCCTGTACATAGTTATGTTCTGGAAACAAGCCTCAGTTCCTATAGGCATCGATCGCAGGATGACCTTTTAAAATAATTGCTTCACTGCGTGCACAATGAACTATTCTAAAGAGAAGAAACATTATCTTTGCAAAATACTGTTTAGTAATGCATTTTATCAATACTAACAAGAAATATTATTTTGAATGTGGAACTATTATATTCAGGCTTTAGGGAAAACAGGGTGAGAATCAGAAGTTTAATCATTACAAACAATATGTTGCTTGGTAAAACAATGCATTTGCTTATAACAGGAACATTCTACAGTCTACAGTTATGACGAACATTTTGAAGCATGTCCCATTAAGGTCAAACTTCTAAACTATTTCTGCACAGATCAGCAATATTAGGTTCACTTCTAGTTCAAGGAAGCTTGCTTCTTAGTATTTCTAAGGCCTATACACATTGCTTTGACTGCCTGTTACAGTTTGAACATTTTAAATGCTTGTCATTTCAGCTTTTAATTTTACATTTAATCATTACACATTTGGACGGGTTAATCTAAATAATTTTGCATTTCAATTAGTCAACCCTATCAACAGTTGACGTCAATAGACTTCTGTCCTGGGCTGGTGAGAATCATATATGCAGTACGGGTTCAGTTCGGGTTTGAGTACGAATTGACCAATGCGTGAATTTGCAACTAGTAATTGATAAGTACACAATTGCCAAACCAGGTACCAAGTAAATGACTTTCATGGACTGAACACAAGAGTTTCATAGAATCAATCCTGACAAATTATACTCCATGTTTTTGTCAATGGGGAAGGACCAAACAAAGTAATTTTTTCACAGAGATTTACATATAGTAATCAGCTATTTGTTTCCCATAATATTGATGGATCCATTTAAAATGCAGTGGAGTGTACGACAGGGGGGCATCCTGGCAGCATTTGTTTGCTTTGTACATTTATGGCCTTGAAAGGCATTTATTAAATTCTGATGAGGATTTTCCATTGGTGAGCACACACCCCTCCCTGCCCTATTATATGCGGACGACAACGTGTTGTTAAGCAGAACAGATGTGGCCCTGTACATGTTAGTAGACTCTTTTGTATCCTTTATGATCCCTCTGAATTTGGCAACAAACTATAGCAAGTCCTTTGTGACGGTTACAGGAGACAGGCAGCCTAGAGCGAGAACGTTTTATGCTCAGGGCCACGTGCTGGCCAAGGTCCATTTCTTCCCCTATTCATGTTCTCGATTTGATGAGGTTCGATTTTGGCTTCCCACAATCACCACTGAGAGAAATACATTCATCTGAATGGCTATGGCTGTTTCTAATTTTGCCACAAGACTTGGCAAGAACCCATTGGCCAGTTAAGGTATCAAGCCAAGTGCATCTCTATAGTTGCTTATGGCAGCGACATATGGGGTACACAGATGGTTCAGTGCTTCAGATAACAGAAAATAAATATTTGAGACTGCTTCTGGTCATCGCACATTGCACCCTGGCCTTTATATTTCACCAAGAGCTAGTCAGATACACTACCTCTCCAACCTGACTCTCTCTTTGATTTCAGCTGGAGACTAAGATTAACTTGGATACTATAAGGGATTGTCTATCCCCCGATCATGCCCTTAAAATTCCCTGGTTCAAGTACGTCAAATCCTCCTTTTCGTCTTTTGGTCACCCAGAATTGTTTGACCATGCTGAGTACATATATATATTGAAGGCAGACCTGGCCTGAATGCAAAAAAAGTGTTTATATTAGTACATCGGTTTAACAGAGACGATGTGGAACTTTTTAAGCCATCTGTTCATTCCCATTACTTGCTAAAACTGTCTAGTTGAGGTAACACTATTAGCGTTAGCATACCAAATCATTTATTTCTGTTGACAAGGTTCAGGTAGACCCAACTACATTTGTTACTAGCTTTCCCAAGGGTTAAACATTCGGTTTGTGGTTGCAATTTTGTTTCCGCTCATGATACATTATATTTTGCTATGTTTTACGAATCTTACCTGACTTCATGTACAGCTTTCATTTTACTGCGTTCTAAAAAATACTAACCTTTTTAGCAAGTACGTCCGTCCCTAATGTTCTTACAATTATAACACAACTTCATATGTTACTCTGTTGCAAGTTTCCTCTCCGATGCTATCAAATTAAGATGTTTGTTCTCTGATTGGTTATTAAATTGGTGCCCGTCTTTTTACCTCCTATTCCCGGTTTGAGTGATTTTAACCTTGTTGGATGTTGTCTATTACAAGGGAAAGGTGTTATTTATTTATTTATGCATGGCTTGGATGAAATTCTATGCATTTTTGTATTCTTAATTGTAGTTGAATTGATTGCACCTGATGTTATGTCTTTTTATTCAACATTACAATATTCAAAATAAAGAATATTGATTGAAAGTAAAGATAATACAATTTTAACATTCCCGGAAGCAAATAAAATGTTTAGGAATCCAAAGAAATCCAGCCAGAACCTGGTATCTCAATAGAGAATTGCAAATCCAGATTCGACACCCATTGAATTGGAGGAAGTATGGAAATGTTTATACCACTAGTAAGATAATATTAATTGAAATATTATTACCATCATTCATGTATTTTTCATTACTCATCGTCAGTTTCTTAAACAACTGAAGATAGACACTTTAATAAACTCTTGCACTCAATGCTACTGTTGGCTATGTATTTCCATAGCTACCTTAACTACCTGCACTGTTGATTTCTCTTGTTAACTTTAAGATTTAAAAATCCTGGAAACTGACTAGACGAAAGGATTTTCAGGGCTCAATATGCTGCACATTAACATGAAATACATTTACATCATTGCTTTATAATCACTGCCCCACACAGATAAATACATGTGGAAATCATCAGTGTGAAATACTTATGTTTATTTTCCAATCTAGAACCAACAAGGCTTCAACTCCCAGGTTCCTCAGGAATGAAGGAATTCTCTTGTCAGACTATGAAGAACTAATTGTATTACAAGGCTCCAGCAAAATTTTTAAGGAGCTGAAATGTATTGTTAATATATGTAGTAACTCACTACTTATGCACACAATCCTTAGAATTTGGTTAAGCTCCGTTAATAATTGATTAACCCCAAATTAGGCATCAGGGCGACCGTTATGTGCATGTTGTTTCTTAATAATTTGGTTGTTGTAGTAATTGAACTACACTACTCCTTCCCTTGAAGATTCCACATTGATTACCTTCTTGTCATTATAACAAATTCTTTGTTATAATTGCAAATTCACTTTTTATGCTATACATTGTTACAATAACAGTTCTTAAAAACGTATCCACATCTACACAGTGTACATAGGTACTGGATGTGTAAATGTCCTCTATGTAGTACCCTTGAAAGCAGTGAATTAAGTGCAACTATTGATCCTGGGGAACCATTTTTCTTTCATGAGCTTGTGAAATTAACAGCCTCGTTATGATCAAGAAGATATTTCAGCTTTAAAAAGCGTTGTTGCTTAACAGAACTGCTACAAAATAGTCTTAATGAGACTCAATTTGTAAAACTATAACGTATGATTCTAATGTATTTCATTCTATTTATTTACTTATTTATATTTGATATTTCTAGAATCGTTTAGGGCAGTGTGTGTTGCAAACATTTCATGGGATGGAAATTGCATACCAATTTTTAAATAAATACAATCAAAGGAAGAAAAAATTAGATCCAATCGAAAAATAACCTTGAAAACAACCAAAAATAAGTTTTTAGGTTTATAACAATAAACAAGCAGCATTCTTCCTATATAAATATGGGGTTTTAAACATCGGTTGACGAAAGCCAGATCCATTCCAGAATTTTATAATAAATACTGGTTATGAAAATTATTTACATTTTGATTTTATGACAATCTATCGCCTGAGGATATTCTGAAAACCTGTCAAAGATCAGCTCACTTGGATCTACGTTGGACACTGATGCATTAAATGCTTGAAAGGCAGACAAATTGACAAAGTCACATGTTTCAGATTTCCTAAGTCCTCATCAAAGTAAATGAATGGTGACAAAATACAGCAGCAGATGGAAATACTGTCCAAAATTCCAGTCTCTAACAGGAACATGAGACAGCTGAACCACATGCAAATTGGGACCTTAAGGCCCCTACTATATATCCAGAGGCAATAGAGGGAGACAGAACAAGAGATTACCAATAATCCAAGTACCTCTCAGTTATTCCAGAGCCGCACAGACCAAAAAACTGTAGCAAACTTTTCAGCTTTTCAAAAACCATGTAAAAGGATGATTTCAGAACCTGCCTTGCTCCTAATTACCTTACTGATGAAGCAGCAATAGTTTAATCCATTGACCTCTGCTGAAATGGAGGGGCGTCAGATCATCAGGCATGTTGTACTGCTCCATGCACCAAGTCATGTACCTCCGTTCATAGGCCTATCAGCCTTAGGGTGGTCTTTCCCCAAACCGTTTACCTTCACCCCTCCTATTTTAGTTGAATTTGTTTTTATTGGCTCTAGGACTCTGTGCACTTTACCACTGCTAACTAGTGCTAATGTGCTTGTGCTGTCTCCTTTAAACATGGTAAAATTGGCTTACTTCTGACTGGCATAGATAATATATTTATAAGTCCCTTGCAGAGTGGAAACCATATACCCAGAGCCTATAAATAAAGTGCTACTAGTTGGCAAGCAGCACTGATTGTGCTACCGCTTAAGTAGCCCCTTAAAATATGCCCCAGGTCTGCCATTTCAGTCTGAATGCAGTTTTAAACTACCAATTTTACTTGGCAATATAAGACTTAAACTCCACTTTTATTGCATATAAGTCACCCTTAAGGGAGGGCCTAGGTAAAGAAAAACTCTTAAATTAGTTGTTCACTACTGTGAAGCCTACCTCGCCCATGAGATAACATTGGGTTGCCTTATTATATTTAATAAGTACAAACCTTTGATCGGGAGCAGATAAGCATTTCATGTTTGGTGTCTGAGAAATTGTAATCAATAATCCTCTTTAATGGTCGGATTTTAAGCTACATTATTTAAAATGCTGCTTTTAGAAAGTTGGCATTTTTTTGCCCTAAACTGTTTGGTGCCGGCAACCTATCCCAGATCACATCACTGGGTGTAGTTGGCAGTTGGAGTTTGTTTATTCCTCCCAAAACAGCCGCACAATAGAGGGATTAGGTGTGCCTGGATGTGCCATCCACAGGCTGGATTGAGGGGGCAGAGCTGGACACAGCCCTACTTGCAACTGAATATGGTGTGCTCTACCTTTTCACAAAGGGCTTGTCACACCTGCATTATTCATGCAGTCAGCTTTGAGCCAGAGCAGGAGAAGCAGGAAACTTCAAGGACTTCAAATGAAATACTCTAGAAACTGCTCTTACTTCAAAGAAGGCACCATATATAAAAATGGGACCTTCAGACACACTCTTCTGTTCACTTTCTGGACCTGTGTAAGGACTCACAGAGAACTTCCTGCTGCTGTGGACTATTGTGTACTCCACAAGACTGCTTTGCTGAACCTAGAAGGACTGCTTTGCTGCCTGGAGCGAGCCTTGAACCCTGAGATTCCTGGTACAGTCCACTTCCTGATAGCACATCCCCACCAGGGCTCATGGTTTCATAGTTTACCCCCTGGTCCCTGTGATGGCATTAGTAAACAAATGCTTGCTAATTTTTTGTTTTTGGTGGGCTCTATACTCTACCTCCAAGGCCTTTTTTACGACCCATATTCCAGGCTTTTGGTGTCAGATCATATAGCACCTGGCTGTCTAGCCTTTTATGTCTAGAGTTTGAATTGTGCTGCCTTGCCTTTTTTTATTTTATGTGTAGGGCCTTAAAAATCAGGAAATCTATGATTTAGATATGATTTAGAGCTAAATGAACTAAAAAGTTTTAGTATTACCTGTAGCATTTTATTATTATTTGAAAATTGTATTTAAACTCTGAATATTGATTATTGTAACTTTATTATCCAGTTGCATGATAAAATGGTATTCTCTAGGGATTTAACAGGTTGTTCTTATTAAACATGTTTTTGTTCATGTGGCATCTTTTTTTATTATTATGGACCCATGTAGATTTAATTAATATTGATTGATTAACCGACTGAAAGTTAGCCTAATAGACATCCCGGGTAACCTAGCGGACCCTATAGGTCCCCTTTTTTGGACTATTTGGAGGTTTTTGTTTCCATGGTTCTGTCTTATCAACATGGCACTTTATTGTCAATAGATGTATTGTAAATGAATTGTAATTCATCTTACACTTCAGCTCTAGTGTTGTGCAGTTTTATGGTTCACTGAACCGAAATAAAGTTGATTGACTGGGTGGCTCCAAGGTCTGGTTGGCAGACCTTCTGAACACAGCCTCAGGGACAGAAAAAGCTCCAACGATCTTGAAACTGCACCTGCACCCAGCCTGAGTGAGTCCTAACCTCCCAAGTGTTACCCCTCCAGTCGGGTACCTTAGGGGGAGGTGCTAAAGGTGCCCACATAGCCAAAATCCAATACTTGGAATTTTTAAAAGATTTTGCTACAAACTGCTCTGAGAACCGGGAGAAGACCAGGACCAACCTGCTCTTCCATACGCATAAGGTGCATCGCTGGTCAGCCTGACTTCGCAGCAGCTCTGCTGCGTTCTTCTCCGCAGCAGCAAATCCTGTTCAATAGTGTTTTGGCAAAGGGATATCTGGCCTACTGAAACTCACATTGACTACAGCCTCCAGCTTTGTCCCGCTGGAGATTTTTGCATTCCAAACAATAGACTAAGCCCGAACATAGAAACTTTAACTGTGACTTCTTCCAGCAGCACCCTGGCAATGACGCACCCCCCTCGAACACTGTCTGCAGCCTTGACCCGCTGAAGTTAACCTTCTCAGCAATTTCTTTCAAGTCTGAAGGTAAGTGTCAACCTGGCCCAATCCACTTTTTGTATCCAAACCGTGCTCAATTAAGGTTGGCCACATTTTTCAACCCCCCTCTTTCCCAATTCACCCAACAACCCAATTTTTCACAACGCCCATGAAAATCTTATATTCCAACCAGGCCGGACCCTAAATATTGAAAACCCCAAAATTGCAAAAGAAGGAAGTTCCCTTTCAGAGATTCCATGGAAAAGAGTTGTGTTATAAGCTCATCTACAAAAACAAAGTCAAGAACATCCTTCCCCACCTACCTTTATACTCTGCATGATCTACAGCAAGCACTTTAAAGAAATCTTACCTGCAATGAGGTAATGGCAATCAACATTGCTAAGGAAGACACAAATGAGCCAACTGCTCAATATATTCACTCAAAACTACCAACTACCTTCATTGGAAGACTATCTTTCCATCCATTAATAAAGTACAGCACAGAGTTTTAAACTAGAAAAAAACAAACGCTACATAATTTTTAAAAGGCTGCTTCAATCATCAACTTGTAAACACTCAATATATTTGCTAAATACCTACTTGAGAAAGAGACAGCTCTACTTAAATTCAAATCTTAAGGTAAAAACTAGAAAGGTGCATGTAATATTCACATTTCTATATATTCTGATTCTCAAATTGGAGGGAGCATTGAAAAAGGTAGACAAAGAACAAAGACTCATCTATGTGAAAAACACGAAGAGACGATAGAACATATAATCTGTTCCTTAACTTGCACGATTTACGTAGGAAGTATCCACACCAGCTATTTTGTTTAACTGGTATTAAAACAATTAACAAGGCAGTCTCTATTGTTTTAAAGACTTAACACATAGTTCAATTGGATGCATTATAAAATACTTTAAAGTTGTCCAACATTTTTAAGAAAGTCAATCAAATGAGTTTATGTTTGAAAAAAACCGGGGTGCATGACTAATTGAAACTGGATCTGACTGCTTAAGCACCAATATTTGCATTGGCGGGGCAATATTTGTTTAGGGTCCAGGAAACGTTTTTAACCTTGTTCCTTAAGACAGTACAACTTTGTAACAGTTTTATTTGATTTTTATTGTTGTAGATTATTTTTAATCTATGTAATAAAAAATTGATTAGCATGCCAAATGTCCTACTGTGAATCAGAATGCAGAAGCAAAAATCTAAATTGACCAAGGGGAGCTGACAGCAACTTTATAGCGCTCCTGTGTTTGTCACAGTATTGGCCCTTAAGAAAATGTAGCAATTCTTCTTTATTAGCACCTCAGTTATTAAATGGTCTCAGCTCATGAAAAAAGACCTGGGGCCAGATGTAGGTAATTCTATTTTACCGATTCATAAATACCGAATTTTACCGATTCGGTATTTATGAATCGGTAAAATAGAAGGGGGGAGATTTAGGTAAATTCGGTAATTGAATTACCGAATCTGTAAAAATCGGTATTTACCGATTCGGTAAATACCGATTTTTGCAAGGGTGCAGGGGGTGTCACTTTGACACCCTCTAGCACCCCGAATACAGGCATGTGTGCCATGTGGCACACAGACATGCCCTAAGGGCATGTCTGTCTGTCACATGGCATAGGTGTGCATGCACACATGTGCATGCACACCTGGATTCGGTATTTTACCACCCAATTGAATTGGGTGGTAAAATACCGAATCGGTAAGGCCTTTGGGACTCAGAAGAGTCCCACCTACATTTGGATTTACCGAATCGGTAAAATTACCGATTCGGTATTTTACAGAATCGGTAAATTTACCAAATCGGTAAATTTACCGATTCTGTAAAATAAATGCACCTACATGTCAATTCTTAAATACCGGTCGGTAACCGACCGGTATTTAGGCTCCTACATCTGGCCCCTGGTAATTTAAAAATAAATAGAAAAAACCAATATTTTATTGCAGAACTTTATTGCTTATTCCCATTTGCTTTATTATCTCTTCTCTACGGGTCCATTTTCAAAGCAAAAGAAAAGTCTTGGAGAACAAATGTTTGGTGGTGACATTAATGTACCTCAAATAAACGTTAAGGCTGACTAAAATAAATGTAATAAAGAAAAAGTGGGAAACCTCTGTAATCTTTGAACCAAACATTCACCCTAGTTAACTATGGGTGATAGGCACACTCCTTACAAGCGAGGGTAATGTACCTACCTTGTACATTTGTGTAAAGATACTTAAGTTATGAGTAAATATTGTCACCAAAGTTTAGACAATGCAGGAGAGAAGAAAGGCAATTTAGTAAGGCCAATTGAAAGCCTTCCCAAAATCCACTACAAACAAAGCCAATGGGCATTCAGCCTATTTGAAAGTGCGATAGTATTATCAACTCATCTTATATTGTGCCTAGTGGATAAAACCACTCTAATTGGGTAGGTTCAGTGTGTGTATATCATGTAAAAGATGATTGGCCAGGCCTTTGGCTGGTACTTTAGGTTTGATCAGTCTATAGGAGTTACAATCTGAAGCTGGATGGCCAGGCTTTCGCAATGCTGTGATAGTGGCCTCATAAAGAGCTCTGAGAGGGGCTCTGGTGGATATCGAGAATGAGAAGGATTAATGCAAAGTTTCAGCTAGAAAATATGAGTAGGCCTTAAAATACTTGCTTAGGAAACCTAGGGTTTTGTGCATTGCGATTTGACCTATGGCGTCTGAAACTTTGTCTTATGTAATGTCACTGCAACATGGTCAGTATGGGAAAGGCAAGATAATGGAAGGGCCACTTTAAATTCTAAGAAAGATACTGAATCTCTGGCCACTTGAATGATATAGCTGATGACAGGACAGAGTGAAAACAAGGCCCATTGCTTCAGGGTATTTGACAAGTGAGCAACCAGTGTCGCTGATACCTCCTAATAACTCTGCCCCTGTCATCTTGACAGCATAGCCAATGTAACCGCTTACCAGTTTTGTTTTCATGTTCTTGGAACTACCTTTTGGAAGCACATTGTGTCAATTTCATAATACCAATAGTGATTAGTCCGGTTGCAATTTAAGCAGTTTAAGACCATGTAGCTTTGAGCCAGAAGGGTCATCTTGGGCCTGCTGCTAAGAGTGTAATAGACCTGCTCTCTGTTGATCTACTTTATCTAGATTCTAATTCTTATGATAGGAGAGAATTATATTAGCTTTACCATGGATTACAGGTCTTCTTATAGAATTGTTGGTGAATCTACCGGTTCATAATTCATTGTTGAGTATGGCACACTTTCTTCTCTGATTAGGTTCCTGCACTTCCTTCTTCCCGAACTACTAGGCATTTAGAGACCACATGCCCTTCTGTTGAGGCACAGATATACTAATCATATTTCTGAAGGGTGCAAGGTCCTAGAGGCTACATAGATGAATATGACAGTCAGTAACCTGGCAAATATTGGTGACTGGTAGAAAAAAAATATTGATCCTGGAAAAGTTGTGTACAGTTGACAAACAAGTTAATGCTAATTTGCAGGATGTAGGAAATGCCAGACACCACACAAGCCATATGTGGCCACAAAAGAAGCCAGAGAAGTTTCTAGTGATCACGTGACATATCCATGAGGCCCTTAAAATCACTACCCATGAGTGGTAGTCCAGGTGGGGACTCCATGAGAATTGCCAGTGTAGTGAGTAGAAGGGGGCCCATAAACATTGAACAATGTTAAGGGAGGGTTAGAAATAGGAGACATCTACCCTGCTGGACAGTATGTTTATTAGTAATGTGGGATGGAATATGTCTCTTTAGAAGTATGTCCACTCCCCTATAGCCACAAGTAAATCCAGTGGTAGACACTATGGAAACCATAATGGCCAATTTAATTACAATGGGTGCCTAAAATATGTATCTTCTAGAGCACCAAATCGTCCAATATGGTCAATATCTGCCAGCATAATGAGTTGCCATTTTGAGGGAAGTCCCATATTTAATTGGGTCTAAAAGCTCATTAACATACAGGACATATATCGAAAAGTGGCGATCTCCTTATCAGATTGGCCACGGCAGTTGAATGATAACTGTGCCAGAGATAGAGAACAAACAAAGAAAACTGGGATTATGAAACAATAAATAAAAAGCCCAATCCTCCCATACTTTGAAACAAGAAGAATCTGCTGAATACATGGATGGCCAAAGCATCCGCTTAGTAGAAGTAGAGCTATGTCAAGTATATCTATCGACCAGGACGCCAACTTATACTCTGGTAACAGAAGATAAGAGCAACACTAATAAAACAAGAGAGAGTGTGGCCAGTAAAGCCTACAGGCCTTAATGCCCCTAGTGTTCATATAGTGCTAGAGTGGCGCAGTCCGGAGAAATCTAACAGTATTTGTAGTCTGGTGTTGATTAGACAATGGAAGAGCTCCTTGTCTATGGCTCCAAGGGCTGACTGTCAACAGCAATAAGCTTGGTCCCTGGGTATCAGGTCCCCACCCATGCGTACATCTCCTACCAGGAGAAGTACAAGTATAAATTACTATTAGCTGTGAAGGGTAGGAGCTCTATATCAGATTGATGGTTCAACCTCTGCACTGTGGTGGAGGGGTGATGGGGGTTATGGTCATAGTTGAGGGAGCATGAGGAGGGCCGTGTGACAGGTGTGAAACAGACATGGCTTGGAGCGAACGTTGCCTGCAAGTGAAGTCTGATTGGGAACATTGGCGATGTCAGGGTAAAGTCAGCCCTCTTATCGTGGTCCTACCTTGTCACTTAGGAGGTGAAGAGTTTACAAAGGTGGGCATGAATGAATAGACAGCAAATCCTTACTCTCTTCAACAAATTTCCATGTGGTCTCTGAAGTGTCAAAAAAGAAGAATTTGATCATAAAATAACCCACAGTTTAGCCGGTTATAAGAGCATATATTGCAGATTCAGAGCAGAGAGTCTGCTTTTAACCCTCTCAAAATACTTCCTTTGAGTCCGGATGAACCAAGTATAGCTTAGGAATATTCTGACAAACCGTTCTGAGGATCATATTTGGGTCTTTATAATTTGGGATTTTAGCTATCATTGCTCGAGGTGGCACACCCAGTCATGGTTTCTGGGCTCTTCCGAAGATAAAACATTGAGAGAGTTTGTTTGGTGGAATGGTGATTTTGAGCCATAACTTTAGGAACTGCTCAGGCCGTGTCCTATCCACACCGTTGGGAAAATCAATAAACCACAGGTTATTCTAATATGGATACCCTTTGGCCTGTTTAACCATGCAAGTGAGGGTCGTAGTTGAACTAGTGAGTTAAGGAACAGTGGTTTTGAGGCTGTAAATTGTGTCCTCCAATTCTGAAATTCTGGCTTCAGCCTTAGTGACCCTATCTACAGTCTGACTCTAGAGCCTGGTGCAGAAATGCTACATTAAGGCCCACCTCCCCAATTTTGTTTTCGAATGCCGTTGGAGAGTTTGAAATGGCTTGCAAAATAGCGTTAGTGGGGCCCATTGCCTCGACCTGTGATCCAGATACATTTGAGGCACTATTCGCAAGTATATCACTCTCAGTTGCTAGCTGAAGAGGGTTATGTGCAAACGTATCGATCTTCACCTGTTTGGGGATGGGCTAGGTTTGTCCTTCGCCATATCTCACTCCAAAGGTAGGGAAAGGATGATGCACAAAGAGGCTTCTACTGTTCATCCCCAACCGCACAGTCCTTAAGGTCTAATGGAGCAACATAAGCCTCTGTCCCAACAGTAGGCCATTGAAACATTTGCCCCAACGCTAGAAATATTGACTCATAAGATCTCACTTTCACTAAATGGAGACTTATTTATGTTGTAGGAGGTTCACTGTAAAGTTCAAAAAGCCACCCGCTGAGAGATTAAATCAATACCGGAGATGGGTATCTTCTAGGCCCTTAGGTTCCAAGATGCTGCAAGTGTCTGCTATCAGGGTGACTCTCAAGGCCTATCCCCAACGCCATAAAAGGGGTTGAAAAAGACCAGTACAACCACCAAAGATTGAGCCAAGTGATGTACCGCTCCAGGCTTCAGAATGGGAGTCTCGCCTGGCACCCTGTCCCAACAGCCGGTGCCGCTAGGTCCGACTGCTCAAGCCCTGCGAAAGTCACAAGCTTCTCCGTGCCCTACCTGCTGCACCAAAGGCCCACTGCTGTGGCAGCTGTCTAACTGTCAGGAACCATTTGAGGGGCTGTGCTCACCTCCTCCACCTCTCCAATGTGCCATCTCTCAGTGTTCCTGTCTATGGAGCCTGAAAAGGGCAGGACATCTCTCCTGGAGGCTGCCACAACATCACTCCTTCTATCAGTTCCTCAGCCAGTTACCTGCTACCACCTCTGCCACCAGTCACAGGGCCAACTCCTTCAGGCCTTGAGGGCAGCTATTAGTTTAAAATTAGCCAGAGCCCTGGACGCCACTAACTCCACTAGTTTCCTCCCAGGGTAAGGGGGAATTTTCTTGTTTTTTACTGCCTGTTGCCCGAGACCACCAGGTTTTCCCTGGTAGTCCTGAACAGAAAATAAGTCCAGCAGATCATCCCCTCTAAATAATGCAGATCATGTGATGTACTAACCCGTGTGGCCCCAAGTCTTTCGGGCCGTCGGCATAAGGTTTGCAGTAGAAGATCAAGCAGGGGCACTGCCAGCGGAAATATGACTTTCTGTCTGACTCTAAACATAGGTGGTGGATTGGCAGTTTTGTGAAGAGAGTAATCTACCAAGTTTGTGATAGATAGCCTGTTGACCAAATTCTAACCCTATTTGTGACACTTGACCTAAATGAGTGATCCTAGGCAAGTCAATTTACCTTGCTCTACCTAGAATTATAAATATGTGTGATCTAATGCAAATATGTGTTGTGTGCAGTAGGTGAGGGGTTTGTTTTCTTTCATAGCACTCATAGAATACCTTATTGTTCCTCAATTGTTATTGCTAATATCCACAAACATTTGTGAAAGTGTCTCAAATATCTGCCATGTGTTTCACGCAGTAGCCCAATATGCTGTACATTTATTCACTGCTAGTAACTGCATGTTATTTTGTATGAACTGTTTGTCCTAAAATCTGGATGGGGGTGTCTCAGCAATTTGATCACTACTCTAATGTAAGGGCTATGTGACTAAGTTTGAGATTCTTGACATATGATAATGCAAGCAAGATAATCTCATAAAAAGTTTATAAACAGCTTCCCCTTGAAACTTATTAAAAGAGGCTCCTATTTCCACACTAATTTCTTCTTCAGATCAATTAATCTTTACCACCATGTTAGAATGAAGCATAACCCAAAAACGTTTCTAAATTAATTATCAACTTACAGTATTTCAATTTCAGTCAATGATGAGAGGTTTGGTGAAGATTTAAAAGTTATATTTTTTCATGAAGTGATTAGTCCATATATTTGTCTTATTATTTAGGTTACTCAAATAAGTCTGTATACAGAAATATCATGAACAATTTGGTAAGAATTAATAATACAAAATAAAAGCGTGTTCCTTATCTGTATTATTCCCGATCTTAATCTAATGGATTTAACCTAGCCTAGCCAGAACTCCTAAAAAGTTCCTGTAGAAAAAAGCAAGGGACAATTTTGACAGCAGCAGGCTAATATCTATAGGAGGTCCAACTCCCTATAAAGACTAGTTCTGAAAGCTCAGCCGAGTTCCCTAACAGCTGCAGTAGCAACCGTCAGCACAGGCGAGCTGCAGTAGCAACCGTTAACACAGGTGTAAGGAAATAATCACAGCAGTAGCTGTGATTAGCATAGAGAAAGTTTCCCAAAAAGCAACAGAATAACAGAAAAATCACTGTTAGCAGTAGCTCACAGTAATTTCAGGCAAAAGTAGTAACACAGTCAAGTGCTAAAGGCCATGCCAGGGGGAAGATGTGTATTGAATGCATAGCTCTCTAACTAAAACACCTACTATATATAAAGGTACAAAACATGTTGCAAACTCTGAATGTTGGGTCCTCTCTAGCCAATAGAAAAGTATCTTCTGATGGCCTGTCGTCTTCTCTCACGATTCTCACGGTAAGCGGCCATGTCAAAATGTTGGAGAACGTTGCTACAGCGTTTTGCAAAAATATATATCTATGAAGGTTCTCATTAGAACCTTTGCAAGCCTACAATGGGCTGTTCTATGACATTAAACATTAATATTTAGCATGTCCTGATTAGATCATGAGACTCAAATCTATAGCAATATACTTGTTCATTATAAGCACGTGGCAGAGCTAACGATCTAAAATATGATGAAGTCAAATGGTGTGAGGAGGAAAGAAAGAAATTCTGCAGCAAACAGCACATTTCACGAAGATATTAGGCTCTGCAGTTTAATTATAACATTAAATCAACAATTACAAAAAGGCATGTATTTTATTAAAGGGAAAAGAAGGAATAACGGCAAATATTGAGACTAGCGGCATTTTTTTCTTTTTGCACGTTTAATAAAAGCACATTTTCTCTAACCTCTATATTGACACGCATTTCCTACGTTAATGTCAAGACGCATTTTTACAATGTCATGTGGTAAGTTTTCGTCAAAAATGTAAACTTCCTCAATGATGACCTTGAGTTCATAGCGTCTGAGTAACAAAAGCTTTTGCATAAAATCAGCAACCACTTTGCAGAATATGCCAGTATTGCAGATTTTATTCTGTTATAATTTTATGATTGGGGCAACATGTTCACTGAGGAGAAGAAGGTGGTACATGCTAGGAATTTGGTGACTACACAAAGTCTAATTTTGGAAGTCTTCACAAAATGTCTAGATATTTTTTACCATATTTGCACATGTACCTTTAGTGCAAACAAATAGCTATGTGCACTTGTAGGGTGGAAAATATTCTAAGTACTTATATTTTATGGGGAGTTTAGGACACCGTTCTATCCACAGGAAAAATCTGTACAAGTGGTTAGAAGCAGGAACAAAGTATAATGTTCAAAATCAGTTACGCTATACTTAAACCTCGAAATGATTGACTTGCGTATATCTAGATGTACTAATTGAGATTTAAATTAATCACTAAAATGTGTGAATCTATGCACATTGGATCCCTACTTTTGTTTTGTGAATGATGGTCAAAATCTCTTGAAATTACTTGGTAAAGCTTTGGAGAAAGGGCCTTCTGTGATACTTTGTCACTGATGCTGCAGTGAACAAGAAATATCTTCTGAAAATGCATCTTAATTTACAGACAAATGAAGCAGTGCTCTCTGAGCTACTCATCAGATCTGTCAAATAATATATTATTTCCAGCTGAGAGCAGTTTCGGTAATATGAGTTTCAGAAGGATATTTATCACATCTGTCAGGTAATATATTATGTTAATTGCAAGCAACTTCAGTAGCATAGTTTTTAGAGAGATAAGGATAGGATCTATAAGATAAAATATTTACAATTGAGAATAATTCCAGAAACATCAATCGGCAGGTTGGTTTAAACCCCAACCATCCCCAACAACGGTATTCATGTGAATCGTTCCAGACTGGATTATGTACAAATCAATTTGTTTCTGTGAAAAAATTACCCCTTCTGTGCAGGCACCCTCCAAAATTCTGTTCAGTTTTATTGCTTTTTTTTATGCTTGTGCACACTGGGGTACTGCGGTCAGTGCCCAGTGTAGCTGCTATCACCTCTAAAGCATTTAGAAATTGACCAATCCCTGAATGGTGTATTTAACTCTCCTATAAGGCTGTAGAATATGATGTAGAAACTTCACCCATGGCATGAAAAGTTAAATGTCCCCTGTGGACTGCAGCAGAAAATGTGTTATCCATTAGTGTGTCAAGGGAAATAGGGCTTCAGGACTACCACTGTAAGCTGACGGCTGCAGTTTAAGTCTGCAGTACAATCACATTAAATAAAAATTTTGACAGGTAAAAACGCCTTTCTACATTTTTGTTAATCACCCATATGTGGGTCTTGTAGCCCACAAGATAGTGTGCATGGTATTAAAAAGTAGAACATGTAGAAAATTAATATTAACATAACCCTACAGTGAAAAGGCCCAGATAGCTATTTTCATTGTGGCAGACCTAGCTGCCCTATGTTGAAAATCGAAGTGCAGATTAAACTACAAACACTGCTAACTTAAGAAATGGACTAGCTTCACACATAATTCAACCACTATTTTAATACTTATTAAAAATCCAATTCAATGTTGAAGTCAGATTTTTAATACGGATTAATTAAGGAAAAGTAACTTTTAGAAAGTTACCCTTTACGTGCCTGAGCATTCAGGAGGATAATTTGCCTTAGTTCTGCAGCAACTCCCAGCCAGTGTTCAGCCTTGAACGAGGTATCGATGAGGAGGAAAATTCCCCCCTGCAGCACAGAATAGGCTCGCTAGAACGGCCAGAGATGACTTATCTTAACCCAATAGAATATGCGTGGTAGGGCTGTGCCCTTTCTGTTGACAGCTCAGTGTATCAAATTCTGTTCGACAGGTCTGTCTGGAGCACATGTAAAGGTTTTATACCCTTCAAAGGGAACAAGCAGAATTCCAGGACAATTCTTATGCCTCACCTATCTGGTTGCTGAAAGACCTTTATTTTGTCCTACCAGACTTCTGTCTGGGTTTTTGTGAGTATAGTGTCTGCTTCAAACTGGGCTTTGGTGTTAGGCGTGAGAGGCCACCAGGATTACAGTGGAATATTATCCACACACACACACACACACACACACACATACACAGCCAGTCCTCAGAGCCCAAGCTTAGAGAGACCAAAGATTTTTACTATATGGCATGTTAGGCACATTTGCAGGAACCCAAACAGGAACTACTGCAATAGTAGACATGTCTGGCATGGAAATCTTTACTCCATGGGTCAGAGAGGTTATAGAAGTGGCAGGGTGTCCTTTGCCACGAGCTGATAAACACTACAAAGTGAGGCCTTCCTCCATCCTTACACACAACGCTGGACTTGCGAAAGGATTCCAGATGGATCAAACCTCTTGTACTTGACATCTGTGACCTGTGAGAATGATTTGAGGAGGTTCGACCCCCCATTACACATGAGATCCAAGGACAGAAAGACCGCCAAGGATCATAAGGCTGATCCCTATGGTGGCTCCAGACACAGAATAAAGCTGAAGAGGACATTCCTGTGAAGATTTTGAGGTGTATTGGACTTTGCTATTGCTCTCTGCCTGACACTCTTGAGAGTCTGTGGGTGCTCCCCCTGGTTCTAATCATCGTTATCATTAGCAAGTGGTGAAGGTAAATATAAAGGAATGTGAGCATTTGTGGCACACAAGACAGTTTCATAAAGGACCTTCCAAATCACTGTGTCTTTGCCCAGGGTGTAATGGAGTGGCATTCTTTGCCATGTTTGTCAAAATAACTTTGAAGCATTCAAACATTTGGAGGTTATGGACGTATGAGTAAGTTCTTAGGGTACAAATTGCATTGAAGTACTTAGCACTAAGGGCCTCATGTCACAAAATCACTGGGTTTGTGACCACAGAAGTGCCTATTATTATTATATAGAAAACTTCTATTTATGAGTTGGAAAATTATTTTGACTCATGAAAGAACTTTTGTGAATCTTTCCAAATTGCAAACAGGAGAGGTCATGAAATCGGCACTCCTCCTCTATCTTATGATTCAGGAAGGAATTTATTGATAAGTACCGCAATTGTAATTATAAATCATCCATAAACCTCTGTGGGAGAAGGCAGTGATCTAGACTACCACTGCTTTCTCCCTCTAACAGACTTTTTTTTTAGAGCAGCACTAATTCCTTTAAGGAACATAGGCAGCTTAAAAAAGGTACATTTTGGAATGCAGCCATAGGGGTGGTGTGCTGTGCAAGCCCTTGTAGGCCACCACTATTGTGATTACAGCCAATCATAGAGGGTTGCAAATTGCCACCTGCCTCTTGAATAATAATTTGTCAAGTTGTTCTGCAACTCCCTGCAAATCAGTATGTTGAGAACCAACCTGAGAGTATATATATGTATTTGGAAAAATACTATTCCATTCACAAAATATCTGTGCACAATTTGTTGCCACTTTGTGCGCATAGAATAACAATACATCAGGACCCTAACTTGCAGAAAGTGATGGATGACAATTGTGTTCACTCCTTTTTGCAGTCCTACCTGGTGGCAAGTGCCTTATGAAATCTTCATAAGGCATAATAATACAAAATGTAACCTGTTGAGATAGCAGCCAGGTAAATGATGTTTCTCAGCAGTGTGCACCTCTACTGGGTAAGTTGTGCATAACATCTTCTGTTTAGCCAGCCATTAGGTAAATAATTACATTTCTTTTCTATTTGCATGTTTGCTGACCAAATGGTATATATTTTCTGCCATTTTTAGGCACATTTGTAGGCAAATATTTGCAAGGCCACTATCCAAAATGACTCATAATGTCTGCTGTTTAGCCAGCTGTCAGGTAAATATAGACATTTATTTACTATTTATAATGCCACCGGACAAATAGTACATAGATTCTGCTATTTAACCAGCAGATGTGTTAATTTTTAAATTTCTTTACTAATTATTTCTTATATTTGGACAGTAGTCAAGTAAGTATTGAAGACTATTTACTATTTGAATGGCTGCTGTTTGGCCAGCAGCTGGGTGAAGAATTGACTTTTTTTGCTCCTTGCTTAACCGCAGGCCAAACAGTACATAGGGGCTCATTACGATGTTGGGCAGAAATTCTCCGTCCGACACCGACTCAGAATCAGGATCGACCGCCTCGCTGTTGGAGGTTCTGCCTGCCCAATTACGATGCGATCGAACACTGCTCAGTTGGATTCCCTGTATTCCCTATGGGAGCTCATGTTTCTCCCGACAACCGGCGGTAACACAGTCTCTTACGGGGAAATGGGGTGTGTGTGCAAAACCCTGCACCCTGTCACGGGCAGCCCATTGTGCCAGCCACACAGTGCACGGTTTTACAGGGGGGTCCCCTAGGTAACCCCTCAGCCCCCCACCAGGGACTGCAGAATGAAGGAGGCCCTGCTAAAGCCCCCTAAAGTCACTTTCTGACAGCTTTTTCGTGTCGGAAAGGCCAGCACGGAAAGGCTGTAGGAAACCGAGATCATAATCCCGAGATTGTAAATACTGTCCATAGGAATGTACGATGCGGTTCTGACCAACACGGATACTTCGAGAGCCAGCCAGAACCGATTTGGAATAACCACGCCATTTACGTTCTGACCGCGAACGTTGTAATCGATAAATCGGAATGTAAACCGATGAGTCGGTTAGAAGGGTTCTGTTTCAGTCGAGGAAATATCAACTGTTGGGAGGAAGCTTTCTGCCCGACATCACAATCGGCCTCATAATGTCTATTAGTTAGCCACCGGCCATGTAAATAGTAACATGTCTTTGCTATTTGCCTTCTACTGGCCGAACTGTGCAGAATCTCTACTATTTAGCCAACAGTTGGGTAAACATTGACATTGTTCTGCTATTTAGCAAAGGATAGGTAAATAACAGAGAAAATTCACTATTTAGCAGCTACCTTAAAATATAGCACTGCTCCACCAAAACAGGGGCGTTTCTCCACTTTACATAATTAACAAATGTTAGCACAAAGTACTGAGGAACTTAACTTCAATTAATGGGAAAGGAAACAGGGAATATAGGAAACATATTTAAAGGAGGGACAAAAGTGAGGGATATAGTCTGAATGGTTAGAAAAATAGTGGCTATTCAGATTGCCAAGAAAAAATAAAAATAAAACATACAAATTGTGAGGTGTTTTGTAATTAGTCCCCTAAAGCAAGCCTTCTTGACAGCTAAGGGGCATATTACCAACCAATAGAGATAATTTTTGTCTCTAACATGTTTAGAGACAAAAATTATCGCCGCAAATCGGCGATTTTTATCGCAGATAAACCTTGGTATTACCAAGGTTTATCGCAAATGCGATAAAAAACGGCTGCAATGCATGAATATCGCTGAAAAGTCAGCGATATTCATGCATTATCGAGCAAATGCTCTTAGCCATGTTATCCACCTCCCTTTGGATAACATGGCTAAGAACTGCTCAGGGCAGGTGTTAGCTTTTGGAGATATTCGCGCTTAGCGCGAATATCTCCAAAAGTTGGTAATAGGAGATAGCGATGTTAGCGACTGTTTCCAGTCGCTAACATCTTGGCACGCCCACTTTGCATGTCATTAGTGATAAATATCACTGACATGCAAAGCGGGGCCCAAGATGGTCGCTATCTCCTATTAGCTGTCGCTAACTGGTGTTAGCGACAGCTTGGTAATAGGGAGATAATTTTATCTCCGCTTTCTTGGCTTTTAAAGCCAAAAAAGCGGAGATAAACCCCCTTGATAATATGCCCCTAAGTTCTTAAGGAAGAGAGGGGTATATTATCAACAACTAGCGATAATTTTTGTCTCTAACTTGTTTAGAGACAAAAATTATCGCCGCACATCGGCGATTTTTATCGCAGATAAACCTTGCTATTAGCAAGGTTTATCGCAAATGCGATAAAAAACGCCCGCAATGCATGAATATCGCTGAAAAGTCAGCGATATTCATGCATTATCGAGCAAATGCTCTTAGCCATGTTATCCACCTCCCATTGGATAACATGGCTAAGAACTGCTCAGGGCAGGTGTTAGCTTTTGGAGATATTCGCCCTTAGCGCAAATATCTCCAAAAGTTGGTAATAGGAGATAGCGATGTTAGCGACTGTTTCCAGTCGCTAACATCTTGGCACGCCCACTTTGTATATCATTAGTGATAAATATCACTGACATGCAAAGTGGGGCCCATGATGGTCGCTATCTCCTATTAGCTGTCGCTAACTGGTGTTAGCGACAGCTTGGTAATAGGGAGATAATTTTATCTCCGCTTTCTTGGCTTTTAAAGCCAAAAAAGCGGAGATAAACCCCCTTGATAATATGCCCCTAAGTTCTTAAGGAAGAGAGTTTAGTAGATTTAGAGCAGCTCAGGGCGAGAATGGCCATTATGCCACCATGGCAATTTTCCAGAAGGCTCCAGACTAGGGGGAATCTTTCATAGCAGGAATTGCTGCTATGACCAAAGCATTCTCCCATTGCCCCAATTTAGTCGAGGTCTCCTGAAGTATAAGACTCATTTGAACTGTTTTGCCAGCATTTATTTCAGTTTCCAGACCAAACCTAGAGCTGCCCCTGAGAAATGATATTGATGTAAATGGGTGAAAATTTGGTATGCGGTGCCTAAATAAATAGCACTTCAGTTGCAGGTGGGGAAAAGCCTGTCAACAGGTTGGGAAGGCAGCCAGGGTATGGATACATACTCCTTTAAAAAAGGAAAACAGCAATTACCACGGGGCAAACACTGGCAGCAAGAGTGAGTCGTGTTTGCCACGCTGTGAAATGTCTGCAAATCTGAAAATACTATTTCCTCATTTTCAACTTTAGATTAACTTTACTTCTCACTTTACTTTTCTTTCTATCACAGATTTTTATGGATGAGGCGAGGAATGATGGATGTTTAAGATAAATAACATTGCAGTGATGCAGATTACAATGAGCTTGATTCATGCTTCAATCAGAAGCCAAAAGGAGATCTTTCAACATAGGGGTGAAAAGTTGAATGTTTTTCCCACACAGTAGTCTTGCAGCTGACTGTAGCACAGTTTTGACAGTGGGGTGTTTATAAGCCTAATGAATGCTGCATTTCTATAGTTGAGCTTTAAGATCACTAAGGATTGTACCGCCTAGTGGAAGTCTTTTGGGATAAGGATTTTTTTTTACTTTGGGAGGTTTGACATGCTGATGTTTTTCTCTTAAGTTTTCAAAAATGTGATGGACGGAATGCTTTAGTTAATGTGAGCCTTACTCAGGCCGCATTCCAATCCATCATCACTGTGCATGTCACGCCACCTCAGTTTGGACCCAGCTATATGTAAATAATTCTTGACCCTGCTCCAATAGGAACCGTTCAGGCTGAACTCCCGAGCCTGAACCAGAACAAAAGCAACCAAGGACTGGTTTCACAGTTGTTATGGGCTCATCAGCCAGGTATAGACACAGTATTTACGGGACCCACGTCTGGGCATACCTGTCCCATTAAGGGTTGTCATGTAGCATACATTTAGTCTCCATTTTGACGTTTTGTTTTAACTTAGCATCATTTTCAAATAGTGGTTTGCCCATGTTTTCCTACTGTGAAGAATTGCCCATGCACACATTTTTTTTCTTTTTCTGATAGGCATTTTTGCCATGTAGTCTCCGCATTTAGTTCCAAGGTTGCACAACTGAGAACACCATGCCGCCTTTATTTTTTGTTCATTGGAAATGTCAATTTCGCCCCACAGTACAACGTTGCCCTGCGCCTTTGGCACATTGTGTAAAGCTTGCTCTTTTATTATTTAAACAGCAGTGGTGCTTCCATTGGGGCGTAGGGGCGGAGCCCCACCAGCCACCATGGACGCATCGCGACCGCCGGCCGTATCTTAAAAATTGCGCAGGGGCCAGGGGGGGTGGCCTGCTGCAGCTTGAGTGACAGTCCACACACTCAGGCTGCAGCAGACCGTAGTGCGCAGTCCCGCTGGGGAACTTACAGTACGCATGCTTGAGAAAGTTTTCAACTTTTTCAAGCATGCGCACTGTAAGTTCCCCAGTGGGACCCTGGGGTGCTTCACAGTGCTGCTGTAGCCCGGGTTTCCTAAGGGCGACAGGGCGAGCAGCAAATGTGACCCCCTAGCCAATCCTGGCGCTGCTGCAGCGCCAGGATTGGCTGGTCCACCTGCGCAGCATCCCATTGGATGCCGCGCGTGGGGTTGGCCCGGCGGCAGCGATTCAGTCCTGGTAACGTAAGTAGAGCATTTGGTGAATACAGATCAGGGTGGCGGATATTTGGCAGAGGGTCTTCAAAGCATGTGTACCTCACACACAAAAAATTTGGACAATTCATTTATGCAATCCAAACATTTATCTCGTGTTGCAGAATAAAAATGGGGAAAATGTGAAACCTGTTAAATAGCTCAGGCCATTCCAGAATGCTTCACCTCCTCCAGCGCAGGGTGTGTGTGTTGAAACCCGAGCCGGCGGCCGCGGAGCGAGAGGCGGGAAGCGAAGGCTTCACAGGGAAATAATGCGGTGTTCCTTCGGCGATCGTAATGCGTGCAATTCAGACTGGAAACATTCCTAAACGGCTTCCGGACCTGCCACATCTGAAAGGTTTGCTACATAAAATCGGATAACTTTGCCATATGTTTCTTTTTTTAATTGCCGGCCCGTTTCGTTTTGCCAGCCCCTGCCCGGTGCTTCCATGCACCCCAGCTGCAGCCTGTACCTACATTCAGAATGGCAAAGCATTTGCTGGCAGCAACAGATGTGCAGAAATCTCTAAAGGCACGCGGTTTGCACGCAGCTGAATGTGCGCGCCCTCTACCACTCTTTAACTGGTTTAGGAGTTTAGGAGTTGAGGAGCTGGGATGGGAAGGTGACGGACGCAGAGCGCGGGCTTTTAACGAGCACTCTCGTGACTTCACTTTCAGAGAGCACAGCTGATCTAGCAGTCACAGTGACCGGGCCGGGGAGTGTCTCGGAGTCCTACGTGTGCGCCCTGCTGCTTGTTGGCAGCTACATCCTCTGCAGTCCAGCCAAGCGGCCTTCCTGTTGGGTAGCAGTGCTTGCTTTTTTCAGCGCTGGAACCCAACGCAGCTTACATTTTCGAGCTCCCCCCTTTCTGTTTTTTTTCTCGGTATTTTTTTTTATCTTCTGTTCTTCGAAGTGCCTGAACAACGAGCCTGGTTCGCCCTCTGTAAAACTGCAGACAGCCTTCCCTGGTGGAACGGGACCACGGTTTCAACACTGCGGTTTGCCCAGGCACGTGACCCAACCCCTGACATCTGGAAAGCGTGGACGGGAGAAACTTCTTTAGAGCTTCACTGGGCCTGTCGGCTGCCAGTCTCGACAGCCCAAATCACACTGCGGTCTCTGTTGCAACAGCAGCGGTGCGTCCATTGGGGCGTAGGGGCGGAGCCCCACCAGCCACCATGGACGCATTGCGGCCGCCGGCCGTATCTTAAAAATTGCGCTGGGGCCAGGGGGGGTGGCCTGCTGCAGCTTGAGTGACAGTCCACACACTCAGGCTGCAGCAGACCGTAGTGCGCAGTCCCGCTGGGGAACTTACAGTACGCATGCTTGAGAAAGTTTTCAACTTTTTCAAGCATGCGCACTGTAAGTTCCCCAGTGGGACCCTGGGGTGCTTCACAGTGCTGCTGTAGCCCGGGTTTCCTAAGGGCGACAGGGCAAGCAGCAAATGTGACCCCCTAGCCAATCCTGGCGCTGCTGCAGCACCAGGATTGGCTGGTCCACCTGCGCAGCATCCCATTGGATGCCGCGCGTGGGGTTGGCCCGGCGGCAGCATTCGTCTCGCCAGCCAAGGAGGACTGGTCGTTGGCGCCGGCGGTGCCCGATTCTGGTTTTCCACAGTGAGTGACTTTTTCAATTCATTTTAGCTCTCCACTCCCCCATGACACAGCTTACACACAGGGTTACCGGAGTTGCTTGGTAGATCTGTGCAGACCCCCAGACATCTGACGGGGTCAGACAAGTCTGACGGAGTTACTGTACCTGCTGCACAGAGACCTCTGTGCAAAATGCGGCCAAGTGGTTTCACGTACTCCTTGTGAGCCAGCTTACAGGGTTACTGCACACGCTACAGAGACGCTACAAACCGACGGGCTGCAGGCGCCCTCCAAGCACAGCCGATCAGGGGTACAAATCGTGTGCAACCGGGAGATTAAAGGCTCCATTCCCCGTGAGGCAGCTTAAGGGGTTACTGTAAACGCTGCAGGGGGGAGTTTGCAACCAGCGGGCAGCAGGCTAAGCACCAAGAAGGCCGCACCGGCAGCATACATACATGTGGATGCAACACGCAGATCGCAAGTTCGAATTAGACTAAAATAAGTTCTTAGACATGTGCGTGCACCCCACAGGCCCAAGTACGGCGTGCAAACGCACCTGCCATGGCTGCCAACTTGATGTATGTGTAACATGCAGGTCACACCTCACTTAAGATAGCTCAGCGGGTTAACGCGGCTGGTTCAGAGGCACCCCCCGCCCTGAAAGCTCACTGCTGCCCTTGGCCTTTGCCTTGAAAGGATGCAAAGGAATGTATATCCGTTTCCTATCCGATTATTTCAAGCCCGCACAGGACTTAGCCAGAGACCGTAACAGGCACAAAAAGGCAGGTAACAAGAATGTCTCAGGCGGGCAGGAGAGATGGTGGGGTGGGTGAGACGGTGAATGTTACCATGGGTGACAGCGAATACTGCATCGGGTGAAAAAGTGAGTGTGAGATGAAGCATGTCACTACAGGCAATTTGCCAAGCAGCAACTATTGTAGAGTCAGTAGGGTTTACAGGAGGGCATTTTATGCGTTATCCATATGTCGTCTGTTGCCCGCCCTATAAAGGCCAGGGAAGGACACCCAGGAATAGTCCCGCAGTCTTTCCTCATAAATGACAAATCTGAGACCTGTACGAGAGCTCCCCTAGCACGGCTGAGCCCGCTAGCGGTGCAACAGTGCCACCCGACTGAGGGCCCTAGGACGAAGCATGCCACCTGTGGCTGGGTGAGGGCCCAGCGCCCCTAAAGTAAAACGAGTGGGTAATGTGGTAGGGCTGAACGGGACAGCACAAGTCAGCAGCATGTAAAAAAGGCCATGGTTAGCTGTCGCCCCTAACGTACGTTTACTCAGTACAGTTAAAGGGGGGTCTATAGATGTTCTTCACTCTTGCCTCCCCCAAAGAAAGAGTATGTCACTTCCGGTAGGAATGAATATCACAGTGGGTGAGGCGGAACATGTTACAGAATGTGAGATGGCAACTGACAGCGGCTGGAACGCCACTGTCACAGAGTGGGACTGGTGTAGTGAGTGAGACGGTGACTGTCACGGAGTGAGAGTGTGGCTGTCGTAGTGGGTAACAGTGTGATGTGACTGTCACGGAGTGAGAGTGTGACTGTCGTAGTGGGCAAGAGTGTGACTGTCACAGGGAGTGAGAGTGTGACTATCGTAGTGGGGGAGTCAGTGACTGTCGTAGTGGGTCAGATGGCGAGTCTCGCAGCCGGTGAGGCGAAGAGTGTCACGGCTGGTGTCTGTCACAGTGATTGAGATGGCAACAGTCGCCGCTTGTGACCTGGCGACTGTCACAGTGGATGAGGTGCTATTACAGCGAGTGAGATTGAGACTGCCACAGTTGGGATGATGGGAACTGTCGCAGTGGGTGAGGTGGTGGAAGTGACTGAGTGCAAGATAGGACTGTCACAATGGGTGATTCGGTAACTGTCACAGCTGATATGACGGTGACTGTCTATGTCCAGCAGTGATACTGACTTAAAATTAGGTTGAAATCGATTTTATGTGATTCCTAACTCCCGAATATGTACTGAAATCAACACAGATGCTAGGAAAGATAAAAAGTACTTTTCTGGTCTGGCCTGTAGACAGCTTCCTACCTCACCAGCCATTTGTAAAACACATAAAATAAATAAGAAATGCACAGAGGTGCTCTGGGTCAGCTCCCTTCTTCTATTGGTCTGTTCAACTGTCATTCACATTTTGCCTCCGCCCACCACAGCACTCAGCAGGGCATTTTGGGTCAGTCCGCTTCAACCACGGACTGTCTTATGCAGTCATTGGCGGCATTAGTCTGATCACAGGTTTACACCACCCTAAAAAGGTGCACTTTAGTGCCAAGGCTGGTGTGTCAATACTTTACTTTACCAGTCATTTTTTCTTTGCGTTTTTTTTTAAACATTCTTGGCGTTCAAACGATATCTTCAAATCCTACTAATTCAAAACCAACAACACATTTACTTTGCATCTGCTAGCTCACCTATCCTTGTGAACTGCATTAAAACTAAAGCCAGTTACATTACCTGTTCTAAGTGTACTCGCCTGCTAAGGAGTTGTGATTTATTTTTTGTAAAAATACAATAAATATTGCACCAGCTTGCAACAGCACGTGCTATTGGCTTTACCAATGCTCGTTTGTTTTATTAGTGGGGAATGCATGCACCTGGGTCTACCACTTTATTGCCCAGAGCCACCTGGGGTCCTTACCAGTCACAAATACAAGGTGGTACGAGACATAAGCGGCCTATTTGTACAGTGCAACATTCACCCTTAGGTGATGGTGATTTCACTACCCAGATGAGGGCACATGCCAACAGGGGAAACACAGTACCGATGCATAAGGTAGATTCTGAAAAGAAAGAATGCTGAGATATCGACCTGCGGGTTTAAAGGCTCAATTATGACGTGTGAGTTACATGTTTATCTTACTGCAGTCATCAGAACATGCTGCACCCTTGCCTTTCAGGTGCCCCCTTCCCACGTTCTCCTAGGCCCCCATTACAGCCACAAGGCTGATTCCATTAGCTAATTCCCTTTTAGGTGCAAACTTCCATTTGCGCCCAAAACAGAGTTCCCAAGCTGGCAATATTTGGTCATGTACAAGCTATGTACTCTGCACTATTGCCTGAGCTAACTAGCAGGTCTATAGGTGACCGATACACACTCTCACTTGCAGAGACAGGCACTATTATATCCCGGGATTCTCTGCCTTCTTATTAAGTATATGAGCGTTATTAATACGCGCGTCAATAAGCTAAGGTGACATAGCCGCTGTTTAAAATAACCATGTCTTTAGCTTTTTCTGAAATTAAAGAAATGAGGTACACTTTCTCAGAGACTCAGGAACAGCGGTCCACAATTTGACTTTGACAAGGATGTTTTTAGGTCTTGTGGTAGCCAAGACATTTTGATTTTCCTAAAATTGTATACAATATACTTACCTATTGGGGCTTTCAGCCAACCAAATTGGTCTGTTGTTGACCCATGTGCACCCTTGACTTTTGCCTGATTTCAAAGCCATGTACTTCAACATGGCTAATGTCCATCTCGGTGGCCATGTTTAGGTCACCAAATACTTCATAAGTACCTGAGTATGAGAAACAGTGGAGGATGTGGGGCTATTTAATACATGTCCTGGGGCCCAGTTCCACTTTTCAGGTATTGGGTGACCTGGGAACTGAGAGGTTAAATCACAGGAGGGGATGGGAAAGATTGGAAATCATGGGAAGGAAGGCGCATTTATCATGTGGAGGACAAAAGAAAAGTAACTGAGACCTCGAAATAATAAGGGAGTGGAAGGATGAAAAATAATGAAACTGGAAAAAAAAAAAGAAAAACAAGCAGTGGCTCTGTGTTGAGTAATGTAGTCTTTTTAAACCATACTGCTCACGGTTCACAGGATATAAGCAATACACCGTGATACTGGTCCCCCCAGGGATCTGTAGTGGTGCTTAAAGTTTCAGTAAAAAACACTCTTGATTTCTGAATAATAAGTATAAAAATGTTAAGGTAGCCATGTTGTTCTACTTACATTTCATATGCTTTGCTTAATCTTGCATCCATATGAGGGTTTGCTTTTTCCAGGAAGGTACTTTTTTTCCAGGCAGCATATCACTCTTGTGCATAATTTAAATTGAGCCGCATCCAGGTATATGTAGCAGGGCACAACTGGGTTATAGCTGAAGACAGTGTGGGTGTCTCAGTGGGATAGTATGGTGTTCATTGGGGGATGTGGCACTACGCCAGAGCTGCCGAATTTCGAACTGGGGAACCAGGTTCAGCCTTCATGAACAGTCCACCAGACCACCCTCCTGGATTCCTGGAGTGCCTCTGACTTCGTTCTGTTTCTTTACTTTTTGTGACTGTTGGTCCTGCTGGGAAACATTTTCAATTTATGTTGTCTTGTTTACTGGGAGCATTGCTTTTATTTTCCTTTAGTGTAATAGGCTGGCTGGTGAAGTGCACTTCCCATAGTGTGCAGTCACTTCAATGTGCCTTTAGGTGACTACCTGGCTTGATGGTGGTTTTCTATTTGATTTCATGTAACTCCTTGTCTTGATGAGTGCATTGGTTTTAGTTTGTTTGAGGTAACTGCTTCACATGCTGGTTTCATCACACAGCTGACACCCACCCCGAGAAAGCCAGAGCTGCCCTGTTATTGGTATCAACACCAGTGCGCTTAGGTTCCTTACAGCTCCTTCACTTGAAGTGGGTTACCACCTACTCGTTTACTTTTTGTATCCTGCTCGTACCAAGTCAGATCCAGACCCAGACCAGTCATTTTTCTTTCATTAAACTGTTTGACTTGCTAGGTGCTTTTATGTTGGTGCCTGCATGCTGAGGTGTACTCTTCTTCAGTTTAAATGTATGTGACTGGCCTGTTGACTAGCACCCTGCTTTCAAAGTGAAGGTTCACAGGTTCACACTTGCTTTAGTTTACTTTTGTACGGTTGACTGCATGCACTGTTTTGCTGGATGCATTGCTTTAAGTTACTACTTGATGCATTGCTTTCAGTTTGCTTTCAAGTAATTGCCTCTCATTTTCCTAATGCTTTGTGAAGGCTGTTTCCCAACTGCTGTGCAACTTCTTCTACTCTTAGAGCTGAGATTTTCATGAAAGTCTTATAGTCTGAATTCAGCACCTGAGCGTAAGAGCGTAATAGGACGGAATGAATGAAGCTCTGTGGTTATACTGAATAAGCAGCTACCTATGTTATGCTATCTATTAATGTAATAACTGCACTTTCACAATTGCTTTATTAACCTTCCTGCTTGCTCAAATTTGCTTGAAAATGCACGATTTTTCTTCTTTTTTTTCAAAATTTTCTTGGGTGGGGTAATCCCCCCAAGCCCCCCTTTTGGGGTTCGGGCTCGCTCGCTGCGCTCGCTCACTACGGTGCTGTATGCAAATCACTTGGCGCCCCACCACTTTGAAATGTCACCCACCGCCCCTGTATTTAAACAGAGTCCATGCTGAAATCGATGAGAGGTTCAATTCCTTTCAGAGACATCATGGAACGCTGCTCTGACTGTGACGCCATTCTACTGTCCCCGACCTTCATGCTGAGAAGTAAGATAAATATCCAGGCGTGCATTTTTTAATGCACTGAGACCGGTTTCTTGACATGCAGGTATAGGGTAAGGTCATTCCAATAGGTCTAACAGATGGGCAGTGGTGGCCGGCACAGGTAGGAGCAGTGGGCGGTGGAGCAGGGAGGGTGTAGGGCGGTGTGGGGGGTAAAGACAACAGACAACGGGTTCGAAAAAATGAAATTTAAAAAAATTATAAAGCCACTTACCTTGTGTTTGCGCCTTCACCAACTCGGCGATGTGGTGAGCACAATGTGGTTTTATTTATTTATTTATTTAATTTTAGCTAACTTGTTGTCTGTCGACTTTCCCCCTCCCACCCCACCTACGCCCCACCCCACCGCTCTTACCTCTGCCGGCTGCTAATGCAGATGGGTACTCCTTACATGCTCTCTTTAGCATAGAGAAATTAGCAATAGATAGGAATAACATGGTTGAATTCTTTGTATTTTTCACCATTCTAATAATGCTTATAACAATGATGTGTCTTTCTTTCTCATAAACGCAGTTCATGTTTGCTTTACAAAGATGAGAGCTTTTCAATAAATGTTTGAAAATGTAATATTTTAACTTTTCTTTGTTACACTTTGGGCATGCAAAAGAGACAAATAAATGGTTGGATCTGTTACTATGATTTCCTTGGAAATCTGAGAGTCATGTTCTAGGTTACTGACAACATCTACAACTCTGTATCTTTAGTAGTTTTGATGTGGTACTGTAAAAAAACTACACAGACCAACATTTACTGATTATGAAAGAAGAGTCAGTCTCTGTATTATGAGGTTTTGTTGTTCTATATGCACAGTCTTACTAGATCCGTAGAAACCGTATAACAGGGTTACACACAAAAGCATGCAAAAAGTGATGGATTGGATGCATGAATTAATCTCACCTACTAGTAATTACTGTGTTCGCATCCCAATCCATCATTATTTTGCACACCATGCCATCTAAGTTTGGACCCAGCTATATGCAAATCAGTCTTAACCCATCTCACTTAGGGCGATATACTGAAGTATTTGTATACTTCAGGTTGTTTTTTCTTGCCCGGTATGTCTCCACCTTCACCCATATATGCTCAGTTGTGACAGTTCTGTTGCTCTGATGGTAGTTAGGCATTGAGAGGAGCAATGAGATGATGCTATTCTCACTCTCAGAACAGTGCAAGGATATTACTGCAAGGGCTGGATGCAGGAGGCAAAGGTTCTCGCTCATCTGCAGGATGGGTTTAGAGAAAATACCAGGACAATTGACAAAGTCTTCCACTTTTTCCTTCTGGGCTGGAAGACTGTTAAGTTGAGGCATGACCACCTCTATGCAGCCTTTATTGATTTAAGGGCCTTGCTCCTAGGGGCCAGCTTTGACTGGCTTGAATGGGCTTGCCAGAGTCATTGCTATCTCTGATTGTACGATTTTATAGTGACAACAACTATGCACAGGTTAGATGGGGGGGACAGTGCAGAGTTGACAGACAAAATCCCAATTGAAATAGGTGTACATCAAGGCTGCATGCTAGCTCTAACTCTTTTCACTCTTTATATTAAATGGGTAACTGAGCACTTGTAGAACTGCAATAATGATTAGCCTAAATTAGGAGGTGAGAAGATTCCAGTTCTCATCTTTGCTGATGACACCCTTTAACCTCATGTAGCATGGGGATGGTAGACAATCTGAGGAGGAGGTATTCAGCTTTTATTAATAACAATTGTTACCTGAAGGCTTCTCTGTGTAGCTTATCTGAAAACACTTTTAAATGTAAAATGCATTTCTCATTATGAAGAATGTTTTGATAAAATAGAGCCCGTTGAGGTGAAAGCCCTATACTGGAAACACTGATAGGGAATCTCACCTGTGAATAAGCACAGAAGTACTTGGAGCGTCCAGTCGAGAATATCTCCAAAAATGCCCATGTTTACATCTCTTCTTGAAACAGTAGCACATTTCATGTTCTTCTGTCCAGCATATGAGGATATTAGGAAATCTTGGTTGGTCCTTGTCTGTAGAAAACTGGGAGTGAGGGACCTTTGTAGGCGCCTTTGAGATTTTAACTACAGACATCACTGTTCACTGTTCTATGCAGTGGCCAAATATTTCTACAAAGCCTGGAGGCTAAGACACAGGATCTATGCAGACCAACTGTCTCCATGAGGGGATTGCTGTTATTGAAAGATGCAAAGCATTTGAGGTCAAGCTGAGGCCAAGCATTTGTACGAAGCCTGGAGTTTATAACATATGACTTGCATGGACTAGTAGTCCTTATGAGAAGAGCATCAAGAACCGCTGTTTTTAGGTCAAGACTGCAGCGCTTGCACTGCAGGATGACCTGTTGCATGTACTTTGTGGGGTTTGACTCCTCCCATCGCTGCTAATTGGTTAAGGAGAGCATTACTCAGAAAAGCTTGCTTTTCAGTGAGTTATTTGGTCTATGTCCCACCTACTCATGATCTTGCTCCTCCCCTGGAGTATTTGCCCAGTGATGCTTTCGGTTGGCAGGAAAACAATGTCCTGAGCACCACTCTTTATATAAGAAGAAGTCCAGTCTTTCTTCTGATCTTGTAGATTTTATTCTTCAATCTTTAGCTTCAACATGTGTGACCTTTTAACACTTCATAGCACTTCATAGCCAACACGTGTTTCGTCAGATTAACGATGCTAAAGCACCTCTGACTTCCTCAGGGCTCTACATGGATACAAGAATAAAAATATTCCCATGTTTCGTATTTCCTTCATATAGCAACAACCTTCACCAGTCACCCCAGTGAAAAGATGATCTTTTATGTGACTTCCTGAGTAGTACATTCTAAACAGTACATATCTCTAATCTTTTGTGCATCCGCACTGCAGGGAAACACTGATCCTTATTCATACTTAGCTCACAGTAGATATGATCAGTGTGTTAACTGATATATGTATTCGCAATGTATTCAAGTCCTGGCATGCCTGTGCATAGATAGACCTTCATCCCAAGTTTACAAAATGGCCACCCAATGGGGAATATCCAACAGAAGCAAGCTCACCAGTATCAAAATCCTTCAACTCTGTAGTCTAGCAACTTCATCAATCCTTATAGTGATTATATATTTGAGGTCCTATAGGGGTGAATAAATAAATGTGTATATACAATAAATATCTTGTTAAAATGTATAGTTTTCACAATCTTGCAACAACTAGGGGGTCTAGTAAAACATGTACTGTACCACCCTTACCTTATAATGCTTTCAGTTGGCCATCCCAACATGCTCTTCACATCACGTAATTGGCCTAGTGATGCTTTTGATTGGCCTTCGTAATGCGTTCTAAGCGTCCCGCTAATGTCCCTCCTCCCCGGCTCCTCTCACTGCTTGTGTGATATCTTGGTTTTTACAACAGAGCTCATCATATAAAACGGACATAACTGCTGCCTCCCCCTTCACCTCAGCTACATCTCACAAGAGGCATTCCATGCAGCTTGAGAATGTATTTTTGAAGGGAAAGGGATGAATGATTCTCTCACGATGTCCATCACTGGAAGTTGCACAAAAAATGTCAGCCTCGTGGTGTGTCTTACCATTTCCAACCAAACCTCCTACAAGAGACACCAGTGCAGCAGCGTTTGTCTTTTACATAAATAATTATCATTAGAGGTGTCTGTTCAGCACACTGATGCAGCAGACGGGACCTGCTATATAGAAGACTGCTGGGACAGTCATTTTGAGATAACTTCTGTTTATGAGAACACTTGAGATCGACGTGGAGTGAAGATTGTGGAAGACTTAGAAGCTGGTATTTACAACACGAGAGGTCAACTACTGGTTTAAAAAAAAAATTGGATCAGAGTTTTCAATCAGTAGGCACCGATGTTGTGAGTGAGGGAACGGGTCATTACACTCTTAGCAAAGAATATTCCTTTATCCGCCATTCCCTTATTTATTAGTAGTTTTATATAGCGTACACCAACCGCAAAGGATGGAGGCATCATATAATCCACTTGCAAGAGGAAGATTATCTATAAAATCGAAACCAAATGAACATATTTAATCTGTGTTCAATGATTGCATTAAGGACTGGGACATTTCTAAAAAAATATAAATGCATTTCCCTCTTTCTATGTGTCTGTGTATTTGGTTGTATATGTTCATGCCACTGTGTTTTTTGTGCCTTTTTTGCATGTGTGTATGCAAGTATTTCTATATGTTTAGCTGTGTGTATGCTTTTCTGTGTGCCTGGAGATGTGTTTTGTGTGTGTGTCTGCGTTTTTCTATGCATATAGGTGTGTGCTGGCATGAGTGGCTTCCGGTTTTTTTTTATTGATTTTTGGTGTTAATGTAGTTGATTCATTATTATGACAGGCAGGACTGTCTGCTACTTGACACACCACCAGAATGAGTAGAATTAGGGCTCAAGAAATATAGAGAAGGCAGAAGGGGGTTTACTGTTCATCCAGCATTGAACAATATTACCATTCATATTTATGCATTTTTTCTTTATGTTGCTGGTTTGTTTCACTTCTCACCAACTTTGTACACTTACCCCAGTCCTCAATTTCTTTTCACAAGCCTTTCATAAAGCTTACAACTATTTTCCCTCTGCATGTGATTGTGTAATATGCGACCACGAAAGTTTAAAGTAGTAACAGAAATTGACCATGGACATGGAGTACATGAATCAATGAATCAGGTGAAACACCTACACTCCGAATCTGATAACTTACAGGGAGATGATGTGATTTAAAAAAATGCTTAGGATGAAAAAAGCACTGACTAGGGTGAATTTTGAATTCAGCATTTCAATATTCAAGCCTAGGTATCCCTATCTGTTGACTTTTAGGAAGGGCCTTAAAACTTGGCTTTTTGCTCTTTAGCTACACTCTTTTTAGGGCGAGCTGACGTTAGCATTCATGCGAAGCATGAATGCTGTCAGCTCGCCAACTAATGCTATCCGTATTTGGGAGAGTGGACACCAAAGTGTCACGAGCTTTCCCAGTGTCGGATTTGACCGCGGGAGCGCGCGTTTGACCCGCGCATGCGCAGAGTAACTCAGCATTTTTTTTTTTTATTTCCCAGCCCCGAACCGAATCAGGTATCAGAGCGCTTCACATATAGGCAGCCCCCACCCCCCACCCCTCTGCATGCGCACACACAGGCGAGCGCAGGCACACGGCAGACACTCGCTCACACACACCCCCCTCCCCCACAGTCACACACACGCACTCCAGACACATACACACGCGCGTGACCCCCATCCCCACCACTTACCGGGCTCTTTCGGCGTGTTCAGTGTCTCATCGCTCCACTTCTTCCTCGGCGGCGGCGGCTGTGGCGGCGGGCGGGACTTCCTGCTGGATTGCAGGCCCCGCCCCCGTCTCAGGCAAAAGTGCCTGACTTCCGTTTTTGTTATTGCTGTTGGGGGACACGGTAACCCGGGACCGGACCCGACCGCACCGGCCGAGGCTGATCTTTTTTATTGTGTTTTAGTTTGCAACTCTTTAACATCTTGGCCTTTGTGAAGCATCAAATGTTGTATTAGTGTACAATCCTTCATGTATGTTCATTTTATTTTTCTCCCTATACAAAGGCTTCCCTGGAATCTAGCTGTCTGTCAGAGCGGTCCTGGCTCCATCCACTGCTGACTCATTGTTTGCAGAGCCACTTTCCCACTTCTTCTCTCCGCCTTCCTACTGCCCGCCTCCGCCTCCTGCTAGCGCTTCCCACCCGTCCTCTAGGCTCCTGCCAAGCTGTGAGCCCCCTCGCATTACAGACAGGAGCTTGCTCGTCTCTATGGTTACTGCAGGGCGCCTGACACCAAGGACGGGGCCCAGAGCGACCCGCATGTGGCTTTCACGCTATTCCTCTTGTGCAAAGGCTCCGTGCCAGCTATATTTAGATACCCGCCTTCTGAAGGTGAGTGGGTGCACAGTGTATTTTGTGCTTGAAATACGCCCCCACGCCCCTTTCAAAATAGCATCCTATCGACTCGCACCCGAGCCGTATAAAGGGACCTCTACAAGACACCCTCGTGGTTGTGGGTGTACCTCCGGATTACTTAGAAGCTACAAGCGGACCGGGACACACCGTTCGTCCCACTGAGCCTGCCGAAACTTGGGGCCATATATAGGAAAACAGGGCATATTACAGCCTCCCGAGTATTTATTATACGCAAGAAACTGAGCACCAAGACTTTGGAACGAAAGAAAGCTCACGAGAACAGACTAATTCCCTGACTCGTCGTCAGTGGAAGAAGTCCTCTCGCTCTACTATGCTGCTTACCCCAGGACATGGTTAGGAGTCTCAACTGATGGTCATGGTAGAATATGGGTACCCACGCGCCTGCTTCTTTTTTCGGAGGCAGTATTATTCACCGCTGCCCTAAGTCAAGTCCTCTTCTTACCCTCTTAAATTCGGACAGAGTAAGTGTGCATTTTCATGCAGAGTAAGTCTGCATTTTGTCTGAATTCTGTTCCGATGACAGCCTTCCAGCTCCTTAAGTCATGTTACCCGAGGAGAAATATTAGACGCTCTGACGGAAAAGTTTAATAAGGAATATTTAAAGAGATAATTTCTGCCCACATTTAAGCATATTTCAGCCTCGTAAGAAGGGTAGGATTTGACGCACTTCTTGTTCCTCTAAAATACATTCTAGTGTCCGTTTTTGTGACTTAAGGAGCAAACCTAGCCTGCTCCTCAAACTTATACCAAAATGTGGTCGCACTCTGACCATACTTCCCGTTGAGCGACTGCCACTCTCGCCACCCCTTAAAAATAATTATTTCCTTCTTATTGCCTCAGATAACTAAGCTACTCACGCCCTTTCCATGCACATCCCACACCATTGCATCGTTCGATGCACCTTTCACACCACCTTTCTCATCCCTTTTGTGTCTTTATCAGTGGTTTAAAACTTGGCCCTGTACAGGCCTCAACTGCCTTCTTAGTTCGAAGCCTACCAGACAGCTGTCTGAAAGCTTCCATGGGAATGCAGGTTGCCCCTTACTGTTGGCTTTTTAACTCAGTTAGTTGCTTGCTTTTTATTAGCTGGCTTTATTTGTCCAGCTTGAGTTGGCCCCTCCTGTGTAGCAAACTTTGTTTACACTATCCTTACGAATACTTGCTTTCTGTAAACGTGCGTTTAAATTATGTTCTCACCTTGTTTTTTATAAGATTACACCAAAGCAGTGATATAAGGAGTGATTATGCAAATGTGGGCCGATTGTTTTTTTTTTGCTTGCCTGGGCCCATTTTCAATCCCAATCCAACCCTGCCTCCGACCTCACACGGGGGTGTTCTCTGCTTCAGTCACACTTTGTCGTCACTTTGAGGTCCAGAGAGACAGACAACCAGGGGACAGTTCGCCTGTCTCTCGATTTCTGCTTCTGTCTATCACTGCCTCTCTCACGATCTCTCTATTTCTCCCTCTCTCTCTGCCTCTCTCTTTCTTTCTCTATATTATTCCCCCTCCCCCTTTTCTCCCTTTTCTTGAGATGCAGCAAGTGTACTTCGGGGACAATGAAACAAGTGACTTGCTGACACTGAGTCCATGGTAAGGAGAGACCCGCTCTCTGTACTGCACAGTACGTAAAAGAGGTACACCACTACACGCACTCCGGGCTACCTGCTGCCCTTCACTAAGAGGTGTCAAAACACCCCCAGACTGCGGGTGGGAAAGCAGATACTGCAACTATCGGCGTTCAGTGGGCCCCTGCGTCACACAGGTGCGCAACGCCCATTGGGCTCAAAGGGCTTCACACCCCACGTGAGTGTCAGCCCGGGCTGAGACAGATTCTCTGCCCTTCATCTCCACTCTGCCTACTGCTACAAGAATTAGCCCCCCTCCCTAAATTTCTAGTACCCCCCCACCCCCCGTAATTTGGCTCTAGTTGAGCCTCTGGTGTCACTGCACCTGTTGCACCAATGGAAGTCACGTCCCTGGCTGGGTCTTTCTTGGCTTTGGACTCTTTGCCATCAAAAGGCCATTCTTTGCGGTCGGTGACCCTGTGGGAAACTCGCCCTAGCCCAGGTGGGCAGCTTACTCGCCCCTCGTGGCCCAGTGATTTTCCACCTAAAGTCGCTCGCACTACTGCCCCCCCGCGTGGCCTGGCCATGCGCAATCTATCTCCCTAAAGTCAAAGCGGTCCAGATGCCATCTCTGCCTCTTATCTGGGGCTGGCGGCTTCCTGAAGGGAACCCCGCAGCGGAGCCCGGGCTCTCGAGGAGAAAACAACCCCGCCCACAGCTGTGTGTGCATCGCCCACGACACCCCAAGGCGCACAGAGGCAGAAACGGGGCAGAACGAGTCTGTGATCGGGCAAACCCTTTGAGAGCTGCTTGCCTTGGGTGATAAAGGCGCTACATTGCGGATTTGCTCCGAGCTTGGTACTAATAATCCTTGGGGCTAAAAGAGCATTTACGTGTCAAAATATTCATTACAAGAACCTGCTACGGGTCTGAGGAGGAAGGTGGTGAGTGCTGGTGAACTGATGAGAATGAATAACTGCCATTTTCTTTCCGCTGCACTGCACTCCTGGTCAAATACACCCCCTCCCCCCCAACAACATATCCGATAGCTGCAAAAAAAGGTGTCCCGCATTGGCCGATTACGGCGGTTTTGACTTAGTAAGCACATGCAAAGTATGAGAGGCTGAGTGTGGTGCTTGCGGCAGCCAATGTTGGTAGGAATAGCAGGGAAAAAGGCAATTAAAAGCTGACTGACAGACCTTAACAGGCCCGATAGTGGCCAAGTACCCGGTTCACACAGGGACGTGTCAGGCCAGCCCACCCAGCCCGTGCCCCACAGAGACTCTACCGCCCTCACTCTACCACTCTACCGCCCTCACTTTACCACTCTACCGCCCTCACTCTACCACTCTACCGCCCTCACTCTACCACCCTATCGCCCTCACTCTACCGCCCTCACTCTACCACTCTACCCCCTCACTCTACCACTCTACCGCCCTCACTCTGCCCCTCTACCACCCTCACACCCTCATTCTACCACCCTCACTCTACCACTCTACCACCCTCACTCTACCACCCTCACTTTACCACTCTACCGCCCTCACTCTACCACTCTACCGCCCTCACTCTACCACTCTATCGCCCTCACTCTACCGCCCTCACTCTACCACTCTACCCCCTCACTCTACCACTCTACCGCCCTCACTCTGCCCCTCTACCACCCTCACACCCTCATTCTACCACCCTCACTCTACCACTCTACCACCCTCACTCTACCGCTCTACCGCCCTCATTCTATCGCCCTCCCTCTACCGCCCTCACTCTACCACTCTACCGCCCTCACTCTACCACTCTACCGCCCTCACTCTACCGCCCTCACTCTGCCCCTCTACCACCCTCACACCCTCACTCTACCGCCCTCACTCTACCGCCCTCACTCTACCACTCTACCGCCCTCACTCTACTGCTCTACCACCCTCACTCTACCACTCTACCACCCTCACTCTACCACCCTCCCTCTACCACCCTCCCTCTACTCCCCTCACTCTACCGCCCTCACTCTACCGCCCTCACTCTACCACTCTACCGCCCTCACTCTACCACTCTACCACCCTCACTCTACTGCCCTCACTCTACCACTCTACCCCCTCACTCTACCACTCTACCGCCCTCACTCTGCCCCTCTACCACCCTCACACCCTCATTCTACCACCCTCACTCTACCACTCTACCACCCTCACTCTACCGCTCTACCGCCCTCATTCTATCGCCCTCCCTCTACCGCCCTCACTCTACCACTCTACCGCCCTCACTCTACCACTCTACCGCCCTCACTCTACCGCCCTCACTCTGCCCCTCTACCACCCTCACACCCTCACTCTACCGCCCTCACTCTACCGCCCTCACTCTACCACTCTACCGCCCTCACTCTACTGCTCTACCACCCTCACTCTACCACTCTACCACCCTCACTCTACCACCCTCCCTCTACCACCCTCCCTCTACTCCCCTCACTCTACCGCCCTCACTCTACCGCCCTCACTCTACCACTCTACCGCCCTCACTCTACCACTCTACCGTCCTCACTCTACCACTCTACCGCCCTCACTCTACCACTCTACCGCCCTCACTCTACTGCCCTCACTCTACCATTCTACCGCCCTCACTCTACCGCCCTCACTCTACCACTCTACCGCTCTCACTCTACCATTGTACTGCCCTCACTCTACCACTCTACCGCCCTCACTCTACCGCCCTCGCTCTACCACTCTACCGCCCTCACTCTACCGCCCTCCCTCACTCCATCTATCGCCCTCCCTCACTCCATCTATCGCCCTCCCTCCCTCTATCTATCGCCCTCCCTCCCTCTATCTATCGCCCTCCCTCTATCTATCGTCCTCCCTCTATTGCCCTCTCTCTATCTATCTATCGCCGTACCTCTATCTATCTATCGCCCTCCCTCTATCTATCTGTCGCACTCACTCTATCTATCACATCACCACAGCATCACTCAGCACCACCACAGCATCACTCAGCACCACCACAGCATCACTCAGGGGCACAACAACATCACTATGCGCTACCACAGCATCACTGAACGCCACAGCATCACTCGTCGCCACCACATCACTCATCGCCACCACTGCATCAATATGTGCAACAATTCAACAACAACTGGTTCAAATATGTTTTCTCAATGTTTCAAGCTTTATTACAAATCTCACAAAAATATGTTAATATTCAACTTCTGTTCTTGGATTTTCGTCACAATAAAATAAACTGAACATAATCTACACAAAAGTTATTTACAAAAGTTTAAGCTATTGCCATTATAAATTACAAGAACTTTTATTTAAGTATTAATTATTAAGAAAAATGAAAAGCCATTGTTATTTGTAATATCAATACATCTAAGTCACGTAAATACAACACATATTGCATTACAAATACTATAGGTGTCACCTTTGCAAAAGTTAAAACTATTGGAATTGTAAATGACAAAGCTATTAATTTAGCTATTTTCAAAACCAACACATAAATATAAAAGTTGTCATTAACAATACCAATAGCTCAAACTTTTCTAATGCGAGACCTATTGCATTGCAAATGCTTGTTTTCGGTTGTCGGGGCCTCTTATTTTCCTTGTTGTGTTATCTGCTACAGGTTTACAATAAAAGCGCCGGGACACTCCTTGGAGTAGCCGTGCGCTATAAAAGATTCATATAACATAACATCTACGTTTCTACATTTTGTTGTGTGTTGCCTGGGATCACAGCCCTTCTTTTTTCAACACACCTCAATACCCCTGCTCCTAATTTCCTCTCCTTTTCTGTTATTGATCCCTGTAGTGTCCTGCTGGTAACGTTCTAGCATTCCACTTTGTATTACACCCACACAGTACACCCACTCGTCACAGGCGTATAAAAGGGGCCGGGCGCACGTGCCCTGGGCCAAGTCCAGTACCCAACTACTGCGTGTCAGTGTGGTCATTTGTGCAACATTTGGGTGCCTACGGCCCAAAACACTACAATGTTGACAAGCGGGTCGATACTCTATGTGTGTGCTGGCAGCTACCTCGCTCGTTTTCCAGGGGGGCAGAATAGACCACGTCTAGTGCAGCCCCCGCTGCCAGCCCAACATCTGAGACTGTGAAAAGGGGGGAAAATCGTAACAGCACACACCGCGTTCGAGGAACGCCCACGCTGCCGACCCACTGCAAGGGATAAGGACCCCTACCCTCCTCAAGTGCCCATGTGTGCGAAGAGCCTACATCAACAGTGCAACGGCCTCAATGCCTACAGGTGAGCAGAGTACAAACCAGCATTAATGCTGCAAGCCATATCAGAGTCACCTTCTGCAGCCAAGCACATAGAGCCTGTAAAGCCAAGCACAGCCCGCAGCACTAGGAAGGCTGCTGTGGTCCACATGTGAAGAGGTAGCCCCCACCAGGTGAACTTCAAGGTAGACCAGCCGCCCTGCCGCGATCTGCAAGTTGAAACCACCCCATCCCGCACCTGCTGCCTGCATGGTTAGGGGAAGTCAGGGCAGAAGACAACCCGACTAATACTTCAGCGTCCAGGTGTAAGGCCCCTGCAGCCATCTGCATGCACATGCCCCGCAGCAACCCACCAGTGGAGCCCCGCACAGTGCACATAAACTGCTAAGTGCACCCCATGTGCACCTTCTCTCACTGCCCGGTGAGGGGCGTCCCACCAGCAGTGTCCTGAAGTGGCAAATTAAAACACTGAGTGCCCTGCTGGCAAGGAAAAGGACAGAGCTCACTCCCTGCCTTCAGCAGAGTAGAACAAGCCTTTGATGCCTCCCCGAGCAGCCCTACAATGTTCAAGAGTAATGGCCATGTCCCCCTCAACCTGTTTGCAATGCACAGCATGCCGTACGAGTAAAGCGGTCATGGCTTGTGCGTGAACAAGGAACACTTACCGGATGGATTCCAGGTGGATTGTCCCAACCGGGGTTCAGAGAGGAGCCTCCCGACACTGTGCATCTTCGTTTTCCCAAGGAGGCATCGCGAATCAGAGTGTGGCCTGCGGTTTCAGCCGAGAGAGCTGCAGCCTCCTCTGAATGTGTCTGTGGCCCGTAGCGTGGTTTTGCCACAACTCACCCTGGCCTGCCAGAAGTGACTGTAGTGCCATCTAGAGGACACGCGTGCTACCGAACCAGCAAATTATAATGGCAGTGGAAGCATCCAGTCACCTGCAAGAGAAAGGCACATGCGAGGGTCACCTAGGTGTCAGGGACAGACAAGCTCTCGTACAGTACAGCACTCTGATGGCCCCAGTCAAGTGTTTCTCCTCACCCCCCTCTTGATTGTTGAGGGATGCCAGGAAGAGACATCGCAGCCAGGTCAATGGTGCAACGCAGTCAATGCAACCTGCTACTGGTTCAGTGTGGAACTCCACTCCCAATGACACTGAACACACACCTGCCTTGGATGTCCTGATGCTGCATGAGTTGGACATTCCAGCACCTCCCTACTTGGAGCCTACATGGTGGCAGCCTGTCATGTCGATGGGGAGAGACTGCAAAACCCCCAGCAAAGAGTCCCAAGAAGCCCTAAGCTGCACCATCCCAGACAAGCGCCTAACAAACAAAAGCAGCAAAGCCCAAGAAAACAGCAAGGCCCACAGGAAGTGTGCGAAGACTATGCAGATGGCGTGCAAACCACAGTGGCTGTCTGATGCCACTGCAAGTGAAGAAATGGCGCCCCACGCCCCTGGTGGTGAACGTCCATCACCGCAAGAAAGAGGAGCAAGCACACCACGTGCGGGAAGAAGGCACCCGCAAGAGGGACAGAGAGCACGGAGTCCGAGGTGTGTGACGCATGTACCCAGAAGCGTGACAACACAGGCCGGTGCCCAGGAAAGAGAGACAGCAAAGAGTGCCCTCCCTCACACTGCCTCAAGACGGAGTTGCCAGCAGCCCAAGACAGGTAAAAAGGAGAGTAGCACACACCATGTGGCAAGCTGCCACTGCAACATGTGCTCCAAGGACACACAACACGTTGCCAGATGCCACATCACACTGCAAGCAAGGAGCATGTCACACAAAGTGACCGATCCTGCCACACCGGCCTGAAGTGTGGCAGGATCAAGCACCACAATGGCGCAGGCTAGAGGCGCAGGTACGACGACCTCGAGCGAAGAGGTAACTTGCCATCATGGTAGAGGAGCACCGCAAAAACCCTGAAAGGGGGATGGGGCCTTCAGAAGATCCGCAAGGAGAAGAAGCATGTCCTAGCGACGGAACACACCTGCGACATGTCCGCAGCGAAGAAAAACATAGTCCTAAGAACAGAATACGGCCAGCGAGATGTCCATGTGGCACAAACATGAGACATGTGGCAGGAGACCACATTTGAGTGAGGAACCTGGTCAGAAGGAGGAGAAGAGCGTGGCTGGATGCCTCCTAGTGAAAGAGAAGAATGTGGCAGGAAGCCACTCCATGAAGGAGGAACGGAGAGTGGCACGCCGCCACAGGGCAAACAACCACCACAGGCGCGCAAGAGGGAAAAGGAGAAGAGTGACAAGGACAGAAGATTTGTGCCAGCAGTGGAGAAGGTGTTAATCAGCACAAGTCAGCCACCAGGGGGCAGAGACGCCACTGGTGACAGCTTCGCGGGAGGAACAATCGTTAGCCACTAGCAAGCGCAATCTGCGTCCAGGCCCAAGCTTCGTAGTGCGACTGTCCACTCACCTGTCACTGGCTACTTGGCATCGATGGTGCCACAACTAGCAAGTGCACCTGCCAGACGACAACAGTAAGTGGGCACAAAGTTCCTCAAGTCCTCCTCACTTCATGAGGTCACCAAAAGCAGGAGATTGCCATCTGTTGCCTAACTGAAAGAAACTGAAAGAAAATTATCGCATCCATCATCCAGGAGCATCACAGCACCAGAGTGGATCAAAACACTCAGGACATTCCGAGTTCAACAAGGCACTCCTGGTGCCGTGGGAGGCTAGCTACGCAGGAACCTTATGTGTGCCACCGTAAACCTGAAGCCTGCCGAAGAAGAGCATACCCGACCATTGGAATACCCACTCTTGGGGTTACACAAGGCTTGGCTGTGGCCCTGTTCGGAGTTCTGCAGTGACCCCTCAGCGCGGCCTACGAAAGGCCCGCACAGCCCACGCGGTCACATGGCAATCCAAGGGCATGGGCCTCAATGGAGTTCCTGTTATAGGGGAATCTGAACTGGAGAGATGTGTCAGCAGCAGCAGCAGCTCCGGGAAGCACGGTCACAGACGAAGACTGTTAATCTAAAGACCACCGGATGGAGGCATGTGAACCTGAGTCCTAACGGCTAGAGCACTCAGACTCTGAGGTACCACCCTTGAGCCATTTGGTTGTGGTCTTCGTGGCAGTTCCTTTGCGCGGCCTACGAGGCCTGCACAGTCCACACGGTCCCATGGCAGCCAGGCAGGAAGGCCCTCCTGGATACTCCCGTGAGCGGGGAGTCCAGGCAGCAGAGGCAAGTCTGAAGCTACTCTACCAGCGGGAACTGGGAAGCATCATCGCCTGCCAGGAAAGCCCTTATCCACCAAGGCCATCCTCTGCATTTACAGAGTTGCTATCCACCGGAACCTGAGTGCCTGCAAGAAGATCTCCAAAGTGGTCTCCACCACTGCTTCAGATGCACCGCTATTGGAACTATGTAAATAGACTCTCACACCGCGGGACCAGGTCTGCACTACATCACAGAAATGAACTAAAGCCTCCTGACCATGCAGTCCAGTGCTCCAGCACCGCCCGGCAGACGGCCTAAAGAGGTGCTATGTATTGGGGTTTTTTCATAGGTTGGACTTTTGTTTGTTTCTTTTTGATTAACCCCTTCACTGCTATCCCTTTCCCCCCCCCCCTTGTGCTTAGCCTTTTTGCGGCTATTTGGGGTACTTTGGGCTAGGCCCCTGTACTTTTTTGACCACATAAGGTATCAACAACAAATTTGTGTCCTTTTTCTTCCAACATCATGGGAATTCTAAAGGTACCCAGAGTTTGTGGATTCCCCTGGAGGGGATCCAGAAATTAGCCAAAATACAGCTAAATTTTGTTTTTTGGGGAAAAAATGGGGAAAAAAAGAGCCACAGATGAAAGCGTCTGTTTTTTGTCTTCCTGCAAATGGTATCAACAAAGGGGTTGTAGTGCTGAAATCACCATCTTCACAGATTTCAAGGACAAGCAGACTTGTCAAAAAACCAAAACTTTTTACACAGCTTTGGCATTTTTCTGAGACATAGCCTATTTTTGCTATTTTTTGTGCTTTCAACCGCCTTACAGTTAATGGTAGAAATGGGTATGAAAGCAATAATGGATCCTGGAAAGCTATACGTTCTAGAAAAGTAGACAACATTTTGAATTCAGCAAGGCGTCATTTGTGCAGATCCTTCAAGGTTTCTTTATAGAAACTAACAGTTGAATATAGGAAAAATTGAAAATTTATTGAAAAAAACAGCCATTTGTGTCAACGTTTTCACCTGTAACTTCTTCACAGCTGTTTGAAAGTAATATACCGTTACATCTGCTGGACCTTTCTGGTCGTGGGGATATATATGACTTGTAGGTTCACCAAGAACCCGACGAACCCAGAGCCAATAACTGAGCAGCGTCTTGCAATGTTTTTTTTATTATGTACCGGGTATATAGCAATTAATTTGGGAAAATATATACATGGAAAATCGGTATGAAAGATACCTATGTATTTCTGAAATTGGAACAAAATATAGGGGTTAAAAACAGTAGATATTTGCATATTCCCTAAATTGTGAGTACCCATACTAGCATGAGAATTATAGGTCAGTTTTCAAAATGACTTCTTTTTTACACATTGTCTTTCATTTGGAAGGCAGAAATGCATCAAAAGTCAATAGAAAATAACAGTTGCTCTACAATTCTGTGTTACTCTAAGTCTCCCGATAGAAATGGCACCTCACATGTGTAGGTAGGCCTAGTGCCCGCGACAGGAATCGGCTCAAAAAGCAACGTGGACACAACCTATTTTTACAGTGAAAACTGACCCTTTTTTTGTAAAGTGCCTAGCTATAGATTGTGAACCCTAGCTCTGCTGGCACCTAGGGAAACCTAGCAAACCTATACTTTTTTTAAAACTAGACACCCAGGGAAATCCAGGATGGGGCGACTTGACTGGCTTTCACCAGCTTCTATTACCCAGAATCCCTTGCAAACCTAAACATTTGTAAAAAAGACAAACATTTTCCTCAAATTTCTGTGGTGGAAGTTATGGAATCTGCGTAGATCCACAAAATTCCCCCCACCCCATTTTCGCCAAAGTCTTCCGAGAAAAATGGTACCTCACCTGTGTGGGTAGGCCTAGTGCCACCCCCACAGGAAACGGCCCAAAACGCAATGTGGACGCACTACATTTTCACAGTGAAAACGGATCCTGGGTTTTTGGCCCTGGGCTCGTCGGCCATCTTGGAACACTACCAAAACCACACATTTCTGAAAACTTATCACCCAGGGGAGTCAAGCGAGGTATGGTTTGCGTGGACCCAAAACATTTTCCTACCCAGAATGCCCTGCAAGCCTCAAATTTAGCTGAAAAAAAATCACTTTTTTCTCAAATTTCTGTGTGGGAACGTTCTGGAATCCACGTGGATCCACACATTTCCTACCACCCAGTGTTTCCTCAGGTCTCCCGATAATAATTATACCTCACTCACGTGGGTGGATCAAGTACCTGCGAGAGGCAAGGGCCCAAAACGCATTGAGGAGACATTAAAATGACCTATAACAAAACAACCTGGTTTTGCAGGGGGAGTCACCTGGGTTTTTGGCCCCGGGCTCGACGGCCTTCTTTGGAAACCTACTAAACCCACACATCTCTGAAAAGTAGACACCAGGGGAGTCCAGCAAGGTATGGCTTGCTTGGATGCTCCAACGTTTTCCTACCCAGAATGACCTGCAAACCTCAAATTATGTTGAAAAAATGAATTTTTTCTCACATTTCTGTGTGGGAAAGTTGTAGGAACACCGGGCTGACACAAAGGGGGGCATAAAGACTGTGGCTATGTTTTTGGGAGGGTGGGGGCATTGGTAGGCCCATTCTGGGCAGCCCCCACCCCATGCATAAAAAAGCCAGCGTAATCGCTGGTGCCTAGTGGAGCCCATTCAGGGCTGACCTCAACCCTGAATAAAATAAAAAAATCCTGAGGCCTAGTAGGCAGATAAGGGGCTATTGCCCCAATATGCCTCCGGGGAGGTGCAGAAATACTGTGGTAATTGTTTGGGGGGGGGGCATTCACATGCCCATTCTGGGCAGCCCCCACCCCTACATTATAATAAAATAAATCGCTGATGCCTAGATCAGGGGTGATTGCCCCCATCTGCCCCTGGGGGGAGGAGAAAGACTGTTGCTTTTTTGGGAGGGGTGGGGCATTGGCCTTCCCATCTTGGTCAGCCCCCACACCTACATCAATAAAAAAACTAAAATCCCTGATTTCTAATGGGCTTTCTGTTTCCCCCGGGGGGGCAGAAAAATCCCTGATTTCTAATCGGCTTTCTGCCCTCCGGGGGGCAGAAAGACTGGAATTTCACTGGGGGTGAGGGCATTGTCATGCCCATTTTGTGCAGCCCCCACCCCAACATCAATAACAAAATAATCCCTGGTTTCTAGTGGGCTTTCTGCCCCCGGGGGGCAGATTGGGGGCTACTACCCCCATTTGGTCCCTGGGGCCCTGGGGGGCTGAAAGACTGACCTTTCTCTGGGGGGGGGGGTGGGCAGCCCCCATCCCAACATCAATAAAAAAAATCCCTTGCTTCTAGTGGGCTTTCTCCCCCTGGACGGCAGATTGGGGCTACTGCCCCTCTCTGCCCCCTTGGGGGGCAGAAAGACTGACATTTCTCTGGGGGGCATTGTCATGCCCTTTGTGGGCAGACCCCAACCCAACATCAAATTAAAAAAATCTGGTTTCTAGCGAGCTTTCTGCCCTCCCAGGGGGCAGAAATACTGACATTTCCCTGAGGGTGAGGGTGCATTGCCATGTCCTTTTTGGGCAGCCCCCATCCCAATGTCAATAAAAAAAATCCTGTTTTCTAGTGGGCTTTCCACCCCACCAGGAGTAGAAAGACTGTTGTGCGCCCAAACAAATATAGAGGGAGCAAAGGCCCTTGCCCAAGGGGCCGTTCCCCCTCTCTGGTGCTACTGGGTGGATCCCTCCTTGGGGATCGCCCTCCTGGGGTGACCCCAAGCAGGGATCCACTAGGGAAGGGTACCATTGGAAAGGGGAGATTCTCCCATTTCCAACAATACCTCTCCCATCTTTTTTGGTGCTCGTGGGGCTGAGATAGCCCCACAAGCACCGAAACTGAGAAACTGAAACTACGTTTCAGTTTAGTTTTTGTTGCAACGAGGATAGCGCACCATGCGCACGATGGTCATTACAATGAAATTCCAAAATAGGCCTGGGGAGGTTGGGGAAGCTTTTTCCCACCTCCCCAGGCCAAAACGATGGAAATCACTCTGCTGTCTGCCGCAGAGGGATTTTCCAAGCATGTGCTCATGACGGAATAGTTCCATCATGAGCACACTTGAACTTGTGCTCATGATGAAGTGTCCTGCTGGACATGTTCTAGTGTTCCACTTTGTATTACACCCACACTGTACACCTACTCATCAGAGGCGTCACCGGTCAGATGACCATGCTAATAAAAGGGACCCTGCACACGTTCCCTAGGCCAGTTCCAGAACCAACTACTGCTTGTCAGTGTGGTAATTTGTGCAGCATGTGGGCCTAGGGCCCAAGACACTACTGTATCCCGTCGTTGCTCCTTGTCTTCCCCATGCATCATTGTTTTCCAATTGGAGTTGCCTGCCTGCCCCCATCCTCCCTGCTCCATGTCCATTGTTACTGCCCTGTCTCCCACTCCCAGGCTTCACTCCTCCTGAGTTAGCTTATAAGTCAGAGCACCAGAATAATGTGCTGCATGGCTAAACATTTCTACAGTTCCAAAGACGAGGCGTATTGGCTATGCCAATGCTTGTTTAAATATGCTATACCTTTTATGTGCATTAGCTTGCCATGAGAGCATTGTTTCTGAGTTTGTAGGAATTAAATTAGTCATGAAGATGATTTAATATGACGGCTGGTTGTATTTTTTATTTTGTCGTATGTATGTCAATCAATTTTTAGCTTTTTATCATTGCTGTTGTAAAATTCAATTGTTGCACTTTGCTATTTAAATAGTGATCTTTGCAAATATGCTCTTTTGCACTGCGTTGAAATGCACAATGATTTTTATTGTGTTTTTATGACGATTCTTTATGGTCGTGATCAGAAGAAATAAAGGTTTTATGTATACTACAAGAGTTCACTCCTTCCAGAGAGATGTATGGAAACAAAGGCCCTCATTGCAGAAGTGGAAAGCATTCATGCCGAGACCTGAGTCAAATCCTCAAAAGAATAAATGTAAATAGATAAGGAAAAAAAGCATAGAGACGGTAGTGATAGAATTGAGGGGCATCAAAGAATCGCTGAAATGCGAGCAAAAGAGAAAAACTGAGAGAAACAGAATACCAACATCAAATTCTCCCTTAAAATTATTGGAGAGGCACAGTCCATCTGAGCCATTTACTATGGCAATATTTTGTATGATGTTAATGTGTCTTAACTGTTTTTTTTGTATATTTCATATGCTATACATTTAAGGTTTGTTACATTTTGCAAGAGGTATGCCAAAAACATTAATAAAATAATCAAATTGAGAAAAAATCTATATTACTAAAGGCTTCATGTCAAATGTAAGTCTCATTAATAGAGTTTATGGCTCAATGCATGTTTCTGTGTGCTTAGCTAGGGTAACCTCCTTTATTCTGACTAGACAAATCACAGGCTCTGTTTTTACCTTTACACACTTCATTCTTGCTAAATTGTTAAAGGTCACGTTGGTATATTAAAAATTGAATATACTATTTAGGTCTTGAATAGTACTTTTTAATTAAGGTCAATGTCTACTGAGCCACATTCTCTTTTCCAAAGTGGAGACGTCATTAGTTTGACCTGAGCACTGATGTGCTTCAGAAATGAACCATTCACATGTTCATATGCAATGCAAAACAATGCAAACAGAAAAGGCACCAATGGCCTCTGTAGGAGGAATCAAGACCTTGTTCAGTGTCCAACCTTGATGGAACACCTAGAGTGTCCCTGCAGCCTTTCCTGGCTGCATTTACATTGCTATGGCTAGTAGGTTTACATCCCATCCAGGGTGTAATTTGGCTACATTCAGAGAGAATGTCCTGACACTGCACACGCTGGAGCCCCAAGTTAGATAACTCTTGTTCCTACATAAGAAATCTATTTTTATACATTCTTTGCTCCATCATCTACTGTCTAATAGCTAACCTTACTCATTAACCACAACCTTTGAGACTGAACAGGCAGTTCCTCATATTGGATAAGGGCTATGGACCAAGCTGCAAAGATTTGGCTTTGTCAGGTTGCTATGGCTTAGGAAAAAGCTTATTCCCATGGAGAAAAAACATAATCAGAACCCCTCTAGGAATCGCGGAAACAGTTGACTGCCCTTCGCAGTCAAATTTGATCCCTAGGGTTTGATAAAGAAACTACATCCTGGCTAGAACACCACCACGTGTCTATGAGGGGAGCAATAAAGCTGACAATTTGCCTGCTAACATCTACGGGCTCAAAGCACTCATGGGTTCAATGATGAGGTTAAGGATGTGGATCCATAACCCATACCTCTGAGGAGGGGAAGGCTCAAGCCTTCCTTAAGTACTACAGGACTCTCTTCATGGTGTCCAACCCTAATGCTGAGGCCCAGATAGCTTATCTACAATCAATAACTTTCTCCACTCTTTAATCTTCTGATAGGACAAACCAAGATAAACCTATGTCAAATGCAGAATGTGTACAGTTATCAAGCATTTGAAGCTAGGCAATCCTCCTCTGCTGCTTTCTATAGGATCTTCACCCTATTGTTAGCCCCTCTATTGGCTACAGCTTAAAATAATGTGAACGAATCATACAGATTATCTTTGTTAATGGCTGTGGCAACCATCACCCTAATCGCGAAGCCAAACAAGGATCCTGTTAATTGCCTGTCTTATATACCTATGTCTCTATTGCATATTGATATGAAAATAATGGCTAAAATCCCTGCAAACAGGTTAGAATCATTTCTGCCAAGTTTGATACATGCCTCCCAAACTGGGTTTGCCCCCTCCAGGTATACCAGTGACAATTCTAAAAGAGAGCTGCCCATAACTGATTTAGCACAGAAATGCTACAAAGAAGATGATCATGCTGGATGTGGACAGAGCCTTTCACAGGGTTGACTGGGCTATGATGAAGACGATTTTTGCCAAGCTGGGCTTTGAAACCCATTTTCAGGGGTGGTTTGAAGTGATTTATTTCTCACCATGGGTCAAAGTTTACATGAATGGTGCTAAGTCACCAAGGATTTGGATTCATAGATATCCCTGATGGTTTTTGCTCTCTGTTTGCAAGGGCTTCAGACGTACCCTAGAGTATCAGACTTTGCTGACAATATTCTCCTCACCTTATCTGATCTGACTAGATCCCTGAAGAGACTGATGCTCTTTTTGGAGGAGTACCAATCATTGACAAGGGTTTATGAAAAGCTGGGCAAATCAATGGGGGTAATAGTTTCTTGGGGGAAAGAGGCTTCTCAGGTTGTTGCAAAATTAGGCCATTTTTATTGGACATACAAGGGTCTAACTTATCTAGGGATCGCCATGACAACAGAATTATATGAATGTGCTGCATACAATTTTAAACAACTTTTGAGGTCACTAAAAGCACTCACCCTCTCAATTACGCTTGCACACTCTTTCATGGCTGGAGAGAATAGCTTCCTTCCAAATGTTGATAATCCCACAGATCCTCTATTTATTTATTATTATTATTATTAGATCGGTTTTATACAGCGCACGGTTCCCCCGAGGCATCCCAGCGCTATGCCAGAAGGATTAAAGAACCAAACAAAAAAGGGGGGAAGGAGGTTAGCAGAAAAGAAGAGTTTTCAACTGTTTCCGAAAGCGCATAATACAGGGTTCTGCGCGTAGGCCTAGGGGGAGGGCATTCCAGAGGGCGGCAACATTGACGGCGAATCTCCTTCCTCCTGAGCGGGCCCTTTTTACTCTGGGGACACAGATCAGGTGTTGCTGGTCCGAGCGTAGGCTTCTGCCGGCTTTATATGGGACCGCCAACTTTTGCAGGACTGGGGGACCTTTGCCTTGTAGGATTTTGTGCGCAAGGCAAAGAGATTTGAATTGCACCCTTTCCCTTATGGGCAACCAATGTAACGTCCTCAGAGTTGGTTTAGCCGAGCGAGACATGGGGATGTTATATAACAGTCGTGAGGCCGCGTTCTGAATTTGTTGGAGTCTGTTCATGGTTGCCTCAGGGGCCCCAAGGTAGATTGCGTTGCTGAAGTCCAATCTGGACATGATCAGAACCTGTATTAGAAGTTTGCGGGCTAGATGAGGAATCAGGGGCAATATTTTGCGCACCGATCGGAGGAGGCCAAAGCAGAGGCCGGCTAGTTTGGAGGCCTGGGTCCTAAAGGAGAGGTCCTGTTCCAACCAGATACCCAGGCTCTTGATTTCAGCCTTGGGTTCGGGAGGAGATCCTAGACAGCCAGGCCAAGCCGAACTGGGGAGGGAGGGGGATTTGGGACCCAGCAGCATTATCTCCATTTTGGACCCATTCAGTTTCAATGCTGAGTCCCCCATCCAAGAATGGATTTTGGATAGGCACGCATGAAGTGTCTGAGAGTTCTCAACGGATTGGGAGAGGGCGAACACCAGTTGGGTGTCGTCAGCGTAGCTCACGATCTTGATGTCAAAAGGGGCCACCACTTCCTCCAAAGGGGCCATGTACACGTTAAATAGTGTAGGGCTCAGGGACGAGCCCTGAGGCACACCACAATGGAGGTGGGTGGATATTGATCGTGAGCCTCCTTCCCAGACCTGGTAGGATCTTTCGCTGAGAAATTATCTAAGCCAATTCAGCGCGGTCCCCCTTACTCCGGCCGCTGACAGTCGCTGAAGTAACACTCGGTGATTGACGGTGTCAAATGCTGCACTGAGGTCCAGGAGGATCACTGCCACTGATCCTCCTGAATCCAGAATGCAGCGTGCCTCCTCAGTGACTGCTAGCAAGGCGGTGTCAGTGCCTTGGCCGGGACGGAAACCTGTTTGTGACCTTTTTAGCACCCCGTTGGACTCAAGGAAGTTGGACAGTTGACGGTTAACCAATTTTTCCGTGATTTTGCTGAGTCCCGGAAGGAGTGAGATGGGTCTATAATTAGCCATGTCTGAGGGATCCAAGCTAGGTTTTTTTAAGAGAGCTTTCACTATTGCCCTCTTCCAATTGGGAGGGACAATACCCACGCCCAATGAGGCATTGATAACTTCAGTGACAGGCTCCACGACAGAGGGGGCAATCATTTTCAAAATTCTCATTGGGACAATGTCCCGAGGGGAGCCACTCTTAATAGAAAGGAGGGCTTTAAGGGCTTCATCTTGAGTAATGGGGCCAAAAGATTCCAAGATCTTCTGGGGCAAGCTCTCGTTCTCAGGGGGCTCGGGTCCTATCTTGGGTTGAGGTAGGGAGCTCAAGATTTTTTCAATTTTCAAGTGGAAGTACTTTGCCAGATTGTTACATTTATCCTCTAAATTCTCCGAGGGGGCAGAAGGTGTGGGAACCCTCAGAAGTTCTTTAACCACCAGAAATGTTTCTCTTGCAGAATTTGAAGCCTTATTAATTTTCTCCTCAAAGAACTGAGTTTTGGTTTGCTGGATAGAGCGCTTATAGCTTCTTATCGCTGAGCGATATTCTATCTTACTGGCTACTTCCCAATTTTTTCTCCAAGCCCGCTCAAGTTTTTTACATGACCTCCGCATCAACCTCAGTTCAGGGGTATACCAAGGGGCGGTATGTTGTCTTTTCTCCTTATTTCCTGCCGCTCTCCTAGGGAGGACTGCATCTAAGGAGTTCGATATCCACTTACAAAGATCTGCTTCTGCTACGACCGGGTCTTGTGAGAGCCGTGGGCGAGAGGCTACAAGGCTCCCTGAAAATTTTTCGACAGATAGCCTGGCCCAGGGTCTGTCCGATACATCGGCATTAGAGGGAGGAGAGTTCTTAAATTCCGTTTCCCAAATAAAAGGGATCAGGAAGTGGTCCGTCCAAGGTAGGGGGATGGGAGAGGCTGCCTTCATGGTGGGGATATTAGCGAAAATGGGGTCCAACAAGTGACCTTTGTTGTGAGTGGGCTCCAAATTTATATGGTCAACCCCGCAGGTTCTAAGATCATGCGAGAGGGCAGTCGCCAGCCGATCTTCCTGATCATCGAAATGGAGATTGAGGTCTCCCACTCCAAAGGACGTACCTCCTAGAACTAGCTGATCTATGTAGCAATTTTTTATGGGATGGAAAAAAAGCAAAACTTCACTCCCGGATTTGAAACCTATGCCATAAACAGATAGGCTTAGGAATACCTAATGTATACCATTACTATCTTGCACCTCACGTACGTTATGTTTTGGAATGGCTACAAGAGGGTATTGATAAAACTATTGTTCCCTTGAACAGAAAATTACATTCAGGCCACTGGCTGAGGTATCATGGCTTCCCAAGAAACAGACTCGCCACAACCTATATGTCTATCCAGTAACAAGGGTTACTTTGGAAGTATGCGATAATCTCTCCTGCTAAAAAGGGATAGGCACTTACCCCTCTCTTCTGACCCGATACACGGTAATATAGACTTCCCTCATTCCCGGAGAGATTTGACTTTCAGGCGTGCTTGATTGAGGAGCTCTACTGTCTGTGGGATTTCTATCATAACAGAGAAATTCTCTGTTTTGAAGACTTGAAGACAACCTACCATTTTCCTGTGACTGAAAGATTCGTCAATTTACAAATCAGACATTGGCTCACGCACCCGCATATCAAAGCTGTGGCACTTCAATCCATTATATGTTTGAAGAAATTCCACCAAAGTCTGGCAACACTGAAACACTTGATCTCCCATATTTACTCCATTCTTGTGCTCTAACATTTTTTATACAGAAAGAGCTGGGAATAGGATATGGGAGTCCTGTTGGATGATAACCAATGGGTTAAGATTTACATTTATACACACAATTTCACACATCATGCTCAAGGGTGAGAAATGCTCTTCAGAATGCTTTATAGCTGGTACATACTCCAGCAAGACTCCATATTATCGACAAAAAGCATTTGGGGTAAGGATCTCACTCACAATACCGATATGTGGCTACTAAGGGTTTGGCAACTCCTAGCACTAGAGAAAATAGTGTATGATGTAAAGTATGAATCTGAAAAAGACAATAAAATATGGGTCTCTATCCTGACTTACTTGAACAACGATAATAGAGACCTGACTTATACTAATGGGTTATGCGCTTTAGGCCTCTTGTCCTAGGACTGAGACTTCCTGGATGGAGACTCCTTAGTGACTCAATGGTTATGTTCTTTGAACCAATTGTCAATCTATTGGGGTTAAATAGTGGTATCATAGGGTGTGGTTTTTTGGGAAAGTGTGGACCTTTATTTATTCATCTATTTGAATTATGTTTCACTTTCCTGGTTTGCTTTTGGTGGGGATGTCCACCTTTGTTGTACTCTTTCTTAAATCATAATAAAAACAATTGAAACATCAAATGTTTCCCTCCTACATAAACCCCCATTTCCTAAACCAATTCATTGAAGTCGTACTCCTAGGTTTCCTGTCAGAATACCTTAGAGGGTCAATAATAATGGTCATCCTGAACAGGGAAGAGCTTCCATCCTCCTAGAGACTAATATCTCTTATTAACTGCAAGGAGAAAATATTGGTTAATTTCTAGCAAATCATCTTTTAAAAATTATCTCACAATTATTGCACCATGGCCAGCATGCATTTATGCATAGGGGAGTAACCAGGCACAGTTCCAGACCAAGTGCTTACTAGAAGTCATGAGCTCGATCAGCCATTGTTAGATCTGGCATCCTTGGCATTGTTTCCAGTGACTTTTTGCCTCTGCTTCCTGTGTTATTGATGCTATGCTGGATTTAGTTTTTGCTGGCTTAGATGCTTAGGGCGTTTTGCCACTGCTGATCTGTGTCAAAGTGCAAATGCTCCCTGTGTAAATTGTTATTCGGACTGATTATCCCTGATTGGCATATTGTATTTACTGGTAAGTCCCTAGTAAAGTAAACTGGGTGTGTCTGGGTCTGTAAATCAAATGGGACTATTGGGCTTGCAGCACTGATTGTGCTACCCAGGAGCAGTCCTGTAAAAGTATTTTCAGACCTGCCACTTCAGTGTATGTGCGCAGTTGCAAACTGCCATGCTAACCTGACAAATGCACCCACTTGCCAAACCCCCACCTCCCCTTTTCTTACAAGTAAGGCATCCCTCAGGTTGGCCCAAGGTACCCCCATGGGCAGGGGGCAGTGCAGGTAAAAGGTAGAACATGTGCTGGTGTGTTTTACATGAACTGTTAGTGAAATACTGCCAATTGCTTTTTCACTATTGAAAGACTATATGTTTCATAAGCTAACATGGGAGGTACTTTGTAACATCTTACAAGTATAACTTTCCACTGGGACAGGATTGAGAAGTGGAGTTTAGGCTCTCTGAACTCAGAATTTGATAACACATCTTTTTAGGGAGCTGGTTTTTAATTTGTGTGTTTGAAAATACCACTTTTAGAAGGCAAGCATTTTCAAATTAAACCATTTTGTGTGCCTCTGCCATTTTAATAATTGACTGTCTGGTTTTGGAGTGGCAGAAGCTGGGGATATGCATTCACTGTAGACAGTCACAAGGGGGTTGAGGTGTGTCCTGCCTTTCTTGGGTGACTCATAGCTGAGCTGAATAGACCCTAGCTGCATTTAGAGTGGTGGGAGGAGTTTCACTTGCGCCTGAATAGGCAGTGTTTCCTTTGTACAATGCTGTCTCCACCTCCTCTGGTTATGCTGCACTAGAAAGGAAAGAACTGGTTTAGACATGGGCTCAGAGACCCTTGCCACAAACAGAAGAAAGACAAAAAGAATATTGTATTGGACCTTAAACCCCAGAGAATTAGATCACTTCTAGACTCAAGAGGAATCTGTGCCAAGGAAAAGAGCTAGAAAGCTGTAAGGAGGAGTACTGCCCCTTTGCTCTGTGCTTTGCTGGGTTGGCCGGCAGTTGCTGCTTCAGCCAAGGAAAGGACAAAGACTGGAACTTTGCTGTGCACCTACTTGAAGAAGAATCTCCAACTGCCTGTGTGTGCTGGCCTCCTGTTCTGAAGACTCAGGGGCACAAAGACTTCACCTGCAATCTACTGCCTAGCACCTCGATTCCTGCAGTCAAAAGGGGGCCAATCCCAGTTCCTGGGCCCTGAGAATAGTGTGGTTGGTGCTGTAAAGCAAGAAACAACTCTGAAGCCGTCAGCTACGCTGCCGGTGAAGACCTGCATTGAGGCAGGAGGCACTGCTCGTGAAGTGCACAACGTACTGCCATGCCTGCACAGCATCTCCGACGTCCTTTGACCCTGCCGGCACCTGCAGTTATTGGCCTTCCCGATGCCAGTGCTCGCATCGACTCCACCAGTGCCAGCTCCCCGTTATCTCAGAATCGATAACCGGCAAGGATGACTTCACGAACCTTTTGACTTTGCATTGCCTCACTGGAACTGGCGCATTACTGCTGGCACCTCTGACTTCCCCTGTCCTGGACTCAACACCTCACCTCCTCACGGACACGATGTCTCACCTCCCTTGAGGCAACTAGAGAACCAGTCTTGACCTTGGCACTGACGCCTTTCCCATAGAATTCATTTCTTATGTACTGTTGTTTGGGGGTCTGTGCGACTCTGTGTCCAACCCGCACACCTCGCAGTCGCCACCTTACTTTGGATTTTTGCCTGTCACAACATTGTAATAGAACCAGGTAGAGCTATTTTGTTTCTACAAGTTCTATTTTGGAAATAAACTGTGGAGTTTAGTCATTTTGGTCTTGTTTGGTTTAGATAGAGATATTTTCTTTTCTAAACTGGTGTTGTGTCCATTTGTGGTGTTTTCTCTATGTTACTGTGTGTTTTGAGTACAAATACTTTACACATTGCAGTTGGGATAAGCCTGTCTGCTTGTGACAAGCTACCAAGGGGTGAGCAAGGGTTATCTAAAGTGTGTGTCCTCCTTACCCTGACTAGAAACTAGAGTGCCTACTTGGACAAAGGTGCATACCTCGGCCAGAGACCCCATTTCTAACTAACAGCCATGCTCTCTCACCCTCATAGACTCAAAAAAGTAGTAGACTCCATGAATAAGAAGTTCCTGTTCAAGTACATCAATCAAAATCAAATCAGGTGTTTGTTAAGCACAACTACTCACCTGTAAGGGTCTCAAGGCGCTGGGGGATGTGGGGGGGGGGGTGTTGCAGGTTCAATTCCATCAAAGTGGGGGTCTGTCGAAGAGCCAGGTTTTGAGGTTTTTTGCGAAGATGGGGAGCAATGTTATGTGTCTGAGGTGGAGCGGAAGTTCGTTCCAGGCTCTGGCCGTGCGGAAGGAGAAGGAGCGTCTTCCCGATCTGCTCTTTCTGGTACGGGGGACAACAGCATAGGCGAGCTGGGCTGATCGTAGGGTCCTTTGAGGTGCGTGGAATTTGAGTCAGCTGTTCAGGTATGCTGGTCCGGTGTCGTGGAGGGCCTTGTGAGCATGGGTTAGCATCTTGAAGGTGACTCTAGCTTCGATGGGAAGCCAGTGGAGTGTGCGCAGGTGCTGGGAGATGTGGCAATGCCTTGGCAGGTTGAGGACCAGTCTGGCGGCGGCGTTTTGGATGTTCTGTAGCTTGCATCCCTATTCAGCCCCTATTTTAAAAGGTTTGTTAAAACACTCTACATTGCGACAAGGGCATGAGAGAGGATAGGTGGTGCACTGTTGAGTTGCTTCACAACTGAACAAGGTAGGGGTGCCCACACTCATCATTACTCTTCATGATAGAGCTAATAGGTGAGTGTATTAGAAAAGACATTCTCCTAAAAAGGCTTTCAATTGAACTGTCTGATCGAAGAAGATCAAACTTTTGGTGAAGACTGGGAGTTTTCAATATCTTGCCATTCCCATTACTCCATTCCCCCAAAGAAGCTCAAACTTATTTATAAATGCCCAGATTTACAAAACCGGTGAAGACTTGCATTACTGGTCCACACTGTCTCTTTCCATTTTAGCTAGAAATGTGCTCTACAAAATGATAATTCTGCCCCAATTACTGTAAAAACTTTAAAGCTATCCACACGCCATTCCGACCGCTTCTTCAACAAGCTAAAACCTGATGAGAGAAACTACCTCTGGCAGGGAAGCATCCCAGAATGTCCTTCACTAAATACAATCAGTAAGTTTATGAGGGTCAGAGGTGGACAGCTGAAATGAAACGATAGTACAGGGCCACCCCACATGGCTATAATTAACAGTTGGATTCATGGCAATCAGGTCAATCCTGCTCAGTGCCTACAGTTTGACTACTTCACTACAAGTCCAACCCATCACCACCTACCTGAAGTCACAAAGATCACAATAAAATTCTAGAGAGACAATCTGAACAACTTGCAATGGCACACAAAAGTGGCACAATAAAGTGGGGCACCCATTTCCCTGACGTGCAGAGGCTGAAAAGGCTTGATAAATTGGATTTCACTGGAATCTCTACCCTGTGGAATGTGTGGGACAGAACATACAGGAAGTTCTTTTATGAACTCAAAGAGGAGTTTGGCCATGAAAACAGTGGAGGGCATATTTACAATCCCCTATCACCACCATAATGTCACCTTTCTAGACATCGTGGTGGCGATAGGGGCTTCACCTTATCCACCAGGCTGCGTTAACGCGGCTTAATGCTGCCATGTGAATAAGGCACCCTTTTATGTTATACTTAGCGTGAAAAGGCAGGCAATGGGTGTTGTGGTGGGAGTTCCACCACAACCTTCATTGATTTTGACGGGACACCTTCCTCCACATAAACAATCATTCCCCTCAATGCAGTCACCCTTGCACTAAGGTGCAAGGGTGCCTGCATTCGCACTAGCAGCTAAATTAGCACCAGTGCAGGGGAAAACGCAAGGCTGCACCATTTTCTTGTAAATACAGTGCAGCCCTGTGTTTCAGAAGTGGCAGTGCGCTGCATAAATATACCCCTAAGTCCTCCGTTTTCCACCAGGAAGAACAGAGACAAAATGGCTGATCTTCCAGAAACCAACCCTCTGAACCTAAGCTGACAAGGGGAACGTTAGACAAGGGCATTATATCGAAGCTATAGCATTTACTAGTGCTTAGCTGTCCTTACCTCAGTAATCCGTCTGCGCCCTCTAAGAAAGAGATCTTAACCCTCTTGAATGGTACCAGGTAACCTCGCCATATCAACTAAACTCTACATAGTTCAACTCAACTATCTGCATAGAACCTATTTGTTAGACCTGTCTGGCTTTTTGCGTAGTCCCTCCCATTTATTATTTATTTTGTCCCCTTTTTGCCCCTCAGGCCCTTATTAATTTTTGTGTCCACTAGATTTTTTAAGGTGTTGGTCTAGGGGATAGGTGTTCTTTCCCCCTTCATAGTTTTTCACCTCAGGCCTAGAGGCCTTTTCTGACAGGGAAATTGCTGGAGTCACAAAATGGTGGCTACCAACTGTCTCAACTGTCATACCCAGAACCTGTCCCATAGAGTAGAATAGGGCGTTCCAGAACCTTCTGGTCCCTTCTGGACTTCTGAGGGTCAGCCTATAAAAGGCGGAATGCTGGTCAGCCATTTTGTCTAACCAGAGAGAGTCAGCTGGAGGACAGGCTGTAGCAAAAGGTGGGGGTAGGATAGTCAGAGTGATGCCTTACTGATTCACCACCCGTCCTCCCTTGGGTTATTTGTCCTGACCCTGCTGTTTTGGATGGCTGGAGACCCTGGGCGCCTGACCAACCCCTAGTTTAGAAATAGCGGGGTGTCAAAAGGAGAAGGAGACTGCAGCGCTGCGGAGCGCAGTCCTCTGCCCAGTGAGAGAGACTTTTGAAAGGGGGCTCTTCATCTCCAACCCCTGCCCAGCACCGAGGGATAAGAAGTCTCTGAAGGATAGAGAATAGGAGCTGACACGAGAAGAGATATAGCTCTATTCCCCATCGCCTTGGGGGTACAGCAGACTTGGGCCTGTGTGTCCCTGTGGGACTTTACCAGTAACGCAGACGACAGAAGTCCACTTCCTCTCAGGAAACAGAGGAAGGAAAGGGGTGCCGGTTTCTATGAGGCAGCGCTGATCTCGCCGTGTACAGGACCCCGGGGGCACCGGTCGCGTTGGTGGTGGTGCCACTGATTTGGAGGTAGTCGAGCGCTATCGCGCATGCCCCAGGCGATCCCACTTCTACATGTCAGGAGGGGCCTAGGACCGAGCAGGCCCGTGAGAGAAGCGTCTCATCGTCGGAGCCAGCGCGAGGGAGCAGCGTCTCACCATTGGAGAGTCCCTGAAGGGACTTCATGAATTGTTGCTCTATTTGGAATAGTCATATTTTGAGTTGTCAGCAGTGGAGAGGAAGGAAATGAGAACCCTTTCCTAGAGGAGTACAGGCTCCACTACAAAGGAACCACTGTTCTTTGATGGGAAGGTGACAAGCCAATAAGGGGAATTGTAATGTTAACATTGAAATGGTTATTGCATAACTGACTAAATGTAATGTGCTGATAGGTTAATAGAACTGTGCTCTGACATTATTTGGCAATTCTAAAAGTACTTTACTTCTCCTGACAGAATGTATTATATTGAACTGTGAATTCTAGAAACAAGAGAGCAAAGATATTATTTTTATAAACAAGTACTTATTTTTCCAACATTGGTGTAGTGTCCTTTTTGTGTGCTATCGCGTGGATTTACTGCTGGGTAGTTTGCAACCTTCACACTTGTGCCTCTAGTATTTGTGCCCTACCCTAGGCCAGGCTACCCTAGGTGACCTGTCAACCCAGGTTCCAACAAGTTGGTGTCTAGCGGTGGGATCCTGACTGTGGTTGCAGCTACTCAGTAGTAATTGAACGTAATACACTAAGCCTACACCAGGAGTTTTCTCCTAGCGGCCCTCCTAATTTGTCCTTTTGTTTTTCCAAATTTGTTCCTGGTGGTGGGGTGGAGGTGGCTTTAGGTTGCCCTTGCAACTCTAATTTCCTGGTGTGTATAACTTGGTATTTCCTGTTGTAAAATGGAGTTTGCACTAGAAAACTTAGATACCTATTCTGTGGCTCAGCTGAAGGATTTCTGCCAGAAAATGGGGGTATTTTTTAAGCATGGTGCCAAGAAGGGGGAACTCCAGACCAGTCTCAGGGCTTGGGTGGAGGCACACAAAGAAGGGAAGGAGGAGGATGAAGGGGCAGACCGGGACACGGTTGTGGAGATAGAGGGATTATTCCACCCTGAGGGGGAAAACCTACTCCCAGGACCAGTGTCCTACTCCAGCAAGGGCAGTAGCGCCTCTGGGGGAAGCTTAACTGAAGCCGAGCTTACTGACAGGAGGGAAAAAAGGCAATTGAGATGGGAGTTGGCTAAGCTGGAGCAGGAGAAAGAGGAGCGGAGGATGGCTCACGAGTTCAGGTTGAAAGAGTTGGAACTCCAGGCCCTGCAACGGGGGCCCTCTCCTGTAATAAATGGTGGCAGCGAATCCAAAGAGACAGCCAGGGAGTCCAGACCCTATTTGCCAAAAGACCTTATTGCTAGCTTTAGTCAGGGAGATGACATAGCCAAATGGTTGGCTGCCTATGAGGTCTCCTTAAGAGCCCATGGGGTGCAGGAGAAGCACTGGGGGGGTGGTTTGTATAGGTACATGCCTCCTACTGGTCGGGACACCTTGCTGGCCCTGGAACCAGAGGAGCAAACCAACTACCCCATCATGAAGCTAGCATTGGTAAAGAAGTTTGGGCTTACCCCAGAAAGGTATCGCCAGAAGTTCAGGGGGAGCCACAAGTTAAGCACTCAGAACTGGGTGGACTTTCTTGACTACGCACGTAAGGCATTGGAGGGCTGGGTCAAGGGCATTGAGGTGAGGGACTATGAGGGGTTGTATGATCTATTTTTGAAAGAGCACCTCCTCGAGAAATGTTTTCCCGAGCTGCGCCAACACCTGGTGGACAGCAAGCTGACCAATCCCCGGAAGCTTGCAGAGGAGGCGGACATCTGGGCAAGTACCCGGGTGTCCTCAAAGGGGACTGGAGGGGATTCCCAAAAGGCCGGACAGGGCGCCCCCCAGAAGAAGGAGGGGGGAGACAAAAAGAGGGAGTTCTCTAAAGGTCCCCAAAACAGTTTCCAAGGGAAGGGAACAGGTTTCACCCCTAATGCAATCCCGCCCAGAAACCCTAATCCTGGCCAAAGCCAGCAGCCAAGGGTTCTCCACTGTTTTAAGTGTGGTGGTGTTGGACATTATAAGGGAGATGTCAGATGCCCAAAGAGACCACCTCCTCCCACCGGAGGAAAACCACCGGGAGTAGCTAGTGTAGCGCTCGGGGAGGAGTTGCCCTTAGATAAGGGGGGTGAGTGGGCGGGTGTCACCTTAGTGTCCCTGGGAGAGCGGGAGATGGTTCCAAAGATCCAGGTGCCCCCAAATACTACAAAGTATGGGCAGTGGGTCACCATCAATGGCCAGAGAGGGGAGGCTCTGAGAGATACAGGAGCCAGTATGACTATGGTGAGAAGTCAACTGGTGTCTCCAGAGCAGGTGGTTCCCAATGTACTCCACCCCGCCGCGATGGCTGACGGCAGAATGGGCCACTATCCAGTGGCTGAGGTTCCCTTTGAGTGGGAAGGGGTTGCAGGTTCACTTCGAGTTGCCGTAAGCCCTGCCGTGCCAGTTGATTGTCTGCTGGGGAATGACATGGAGCACAACACTTGGAGAGAGGTGGAATACCGGACGCACTCTGCGATGCTGGGTACACCTGACTGGGCCTGTGTGAGCACACGGTCTGCGACTACCCGAAGAGGGAGTTCGCCTGGGTTGGAGCCTGGAACAATGGCCCAACCTGCTGCCAAAAAGGGACAGACCCGGAGACAGGAAGAGCCTGCTTCGGCTTCCACGCCCCATGTGACAGATCGGCCACCTGCGGTGGTGGGCCAGGAGTCCATGAGGGGGAAGTAGACTCTCTGGAGGATTTACCCATCCCTGCTGAGTGGCATGTGGAGGGAGGACCTACCAGAGAGGAATTCTGTAAGGGGCAGAGGGAGTGCCCTACCCTTGAGGGACTGAGGCGTCAGGCTGAAGCCCAGGCAGCAGGTGATGCTACGGGACACCACCATATTTACTGGGAGGATGGACTCCTCTACAGTGAACCCAAGGTACCCTTACCTGGCTCATCAAGGGCCTTGGTGGTCCCGCAGCAATACCGAGCCTTCCTGCTGGAATTGGCTCATGCAATACCCTTGGCAGGACACTTAGGCCAGGACAAGACCTTTGCTCGGCTTGTCCTCCACTTTTACTGGCCTCAGATGAAAGTGGCGTCCAACACTTACTGTCGGACATGTGTATCCTGCCAGGCCAGTGGGAAAACAGGGGTGAAGCTGAAGGCTCCCCTGGAACCACTTCCGGTCGTTAGCACCCCCTTTGAAAAGGTGGGCATCGACATTGTAGGGCCATTGGATCCACCAACAACAGCTGGTCACAGGTTTATCCTGGTTCTGGTGGATCATGCCACGCGGTACCCAGAGGCAATTCCTCTGAGGACAGTCACTGCACCTGTGGTGGCTAGAGCCCTAATGGGGATCTTTACCCGAGTGGGATTCCCCAAGGAAGTTGTGTCCGACAGGGGGACCAACTTCATGTCAGCTTACATGCGGGCGATGTGGAAGGAGTGTGGAGTAACTTACCGGTTCACAACTCCTTATCACCCCCAGTCGAATGGACTGGTAGAGAGGTTCAATAAGACCCTGAAGGGCATGATAAGAAGTCTGCCTGAGAGCCTACGGAGGAAATGGGACGTCCTCTTGCCCTGTTTGCTGTTTTCATACCGAGAAGTGCCGCAGAAGGGAGTGGGCTTCAGCCCTTTTGAACTGTTGTACAGGCACCCTGTGCGTGGACCTCTCCGCCTGGTGAAGGATGGCTGGGAAAAGTCTCCCAGAAAGCCTCCTCAGGATGTGGTGAGCTACATGCTGGCCTTCCGGAGCCAAATGGCCAAGTTGTGGAAGCAAGCTTCTGACAACTTGGAGGCCAGCCAGGCAGTAATGAAGGAATGGTACGACCACAATGCTCACCCGGTGGAATTGGAGCCTGGCCAGAAAGTGTGGGTGATGGAACCTGGAGAGCTAAGTGCCCTTCAGGATCGTTGGACAGGCCCATTTGAGGTGTTGGAAAAGAAGGGTAAGGCCACTTACTTGGTGGATCTTAAGACCCCTCGACAGCCCCTAAGGGTGCTGCATGCCAATCGCCTCAAACCCCACCATGAGAGGCCAGAGGTCATCCTGATGATGGTGACTGATGGTGCCGAGGAAGCAGAAAGCGAGCCTCTCACTGATCTCCTCTTGTCTCAAGAGAAGGATGGGTCGGTGGAGGGAGTGATTCTCTCCCCATCCCTAACTCCTGAGCAGCGGGAGGACTGCCGCCAGATATTGGAGCAGTACTCTTCGTTGTTCTCCCTTGTTCCGGGAAGAACCCACCTGTGTACCCATGATGTGGACACAGGAGACAGCCCACCAGTGAAGTCAAAGACCTACCGGCTGTCAGACAAGGTGAAGGCTAGCATCCATGGAGAGGTTGCCAAGATGCTAGAGCTAGGAGTGATAGAACCTTCCAACAGCCCTTGGTCCAGTCCGGTGGTGCTAGTGCCAAAAGCCGCCCCACCAGGCACCACACCAGAACTGAGGTTCTGTGTGGATTACCGAGGACTGAACTCAGTTACAAAGACTTATGCTCATCCGATCCCTAGGGCGGATGAGTTAATTGACCGGCTAGGAGCTGCCCAATACCTAAGTACATTTGACCTCACTTCAGGGTACTGGCAGATCTCCTTGACAGATGGAGCAAAGGAAAGGTCAGCCTTCTCCACGCCTGAGGGACACTTCCAATTTTGTGTGATGCCCTTTGGGCTCAAAAATGCCCCTGCCACATTTCAGCGGCTGGTGAATCAGGTCCTCTCTGGAATGGAGAGTTTCTCTGCTGCCTACCTGGATGACATTGCTGTCTTCAGTAGCAGTTGGGAGGACCATTTGCAACATTTGCAAGCAGTTCTCCAGGCCCTGAAACAAGCTGGATTGACCATCAAAGCCAGCAAATGCCAGATTGGGCAAGGGTCGGTTGTGTACCTTGGACACTTGGTGGGTAGGGGGTCAGTGCAGCCCCTGCAGGCAAAGATTGAGGCAATCATGGCCTGGGAACCCCCCAAGACACAGACTGAGGTCCGAGCTTTCCTGGGCCTCACAGGTTACTACCGTCGCTTTGTGAAGGGGTATGGCACTATTGTAGCGCCCCTCACAGAGCTCACCTCAAAGAAACAACCTCGACGGGTAGTTTGGACGAAGGCTTGTCAGCAAGCCTTTGAAAAGTTGAAGCAGGCAATGTGTGCAGCACCGGTCCTGAGGGCCCCAGACTTCTCCAAGGAGTTCATTGTCCAGACAGATGAGTCAGAACATGGCATTGGGGCAGTGTTATCGCAACTAAATGAGGAGGGCCTGGATCAGCCTGTGGTCTTCTTATCCAGAAGACTGCTTCCCCGGGAACAGAAGTGGAGTGCAATTGAGAGGGAAGCTTTCGCGGTGGTGTGGGCTCTGAAGAAGCTGCGGCCATACCTGTTTGGCACGCACTTCTTGGTTCAGACTGACCATCGACCCCTTCGTTGGCTAATGCAGATGAAGGGAGAGAATCCCAAGTTGCTGAGATGGTCCATCTCCCTACAGGGAATGGACTTCCGGGTGGAACATCGGCCTGGAGTGGACCACGCCAATGCAGACGGTCTCTCCAGGTATTTCCGCCTTAGTGATGAGGACTCCCAAGGGGTTGGGTAGTTCTCCCCACTTTCAGCTGGGGGGGACGCGTGTTAGACCTGTCTGGCTTTTTGCGTAGTCCCTGCCATTTATTATTTATTTTGTCCCCTTTTTGCCCCTCATGCCCTTATTAATTTTTGTGTCCACTAGATTTTTTAAGGTGTTGGTCTAGGGGATAGGTGTTCTTTCCCCCTTCATAGTTTTTCACCTCAGGCCTAGAGGCCTTTTCTGACAGGGAAATTGCTGGAGTCACAAAATGGTGGCTACCAACTGTCTCAACTGTCATACCCAGAACCTGTCCCATAGAGTAGAATAGGGCGTTCCAGAACCTTCTGGTCCCTTCTGGACTTCTGAGGGTCAGCCTATAAAAGGCGGAATGCTGGTCAGCCATTTTGTCTAACCAGAGAGAGTCAGCTGGAGGACAGGCTGTAGCAAAAGGTGGGGGTAGGATAGTCAGAGGGATGCCTTACTGATTCACCACCCGTCCTCCCTTGGGTTATTTGTCCTGACCCTGCTGTTTTGGATGGCTGGAGACCCTGGGCGCCTGACCAACCCCTAGTTTAGAAATAGCGGGGTGTCAAAAGGAGAAGGAGACTGCAGCGCTGCGCAGCGCAGTCCTCTGCCCAGTGAGAGAGACTTTTGAAAGGGGGCTCTTCATCTCCAACCCCTGCCCAGCACCGAGGGATAAGAAGTCTCTGAAGGATAGAGAATAGGAGCTGACACGTGAAGAAATATAGCTCTATTCCCCATCGCCTTGGGGGTACAGCAGACTTGGGCCTGTGTGTCCCTGTGGGACCTTACTAGTAACCCAGACGACAGAAGTCCACTTCCTCTCAGGAAACAGAGGAAGGAAAGGGGTGCCGGTTTCTATGAGGCAGCGCTGATCTCGCCGTGTACAGGACCCCGGGGGCACCGGTCGCGTTGGTGGTGGTGCCACTGATTTGGAGGTAGTCGAGCGCTATCGCGCATGCCCCAGGCGATCCCACTTCTACATGTCAGGTGGGGCCTAGGACCGAGCAGGCCCGTGAGAGAAGCGTCTCATCGTCGGAGCCAGCGCGAGGGAGCAGCGTCTCACCATTGGAGAGTCCCTGAAGGGACTTCATGAATTGTTGCTCTATTTGGAATAGTCATATTTTTAGTTGTCAGCAGTGGAGAGGAAGGAAATGAGAACCCTTTCCTAGAGGAGTACAGGCTCCACTACAAAGGAACCACTGTTCTTTGATGGGAAGGTGACAAGCCAATAAGGGGAATAGTAATGTTAACATTGAAATGGTTATTGCATAACTGACTAAATGTAATGTGCTGATAGGTTAATAGAACTGTGCTCTGACATTATTTGGCAATTCTAAAAGTACTTTACTTCTCCTGACAGAATGTATTATATTGAACTGTGAATTCTAGAAACAAGAGAGCAAAGATATTATTTTTATAAACAAGTACTTATTTTTCCAACATTGGTGTAGTGTCCTTTTTGTGTGCTATCGCGTGGATTTACTGCTGGGTAGTTTGCAACCTTCACACTTGTGCCTCTAGTATTTGTGCCCTACCCTAGGCCAGGCTACCCTAGGTGACCTGTCAACCCAGGTTCCAACACTATTGCACCCAGAAACTTTCTGGAAGATGTGAAAGGGAGTGACCCCTACATGTGCTCTGTGCCAAGCCACCTTTCTACATGTCATGTGGGACTATCCCCCAACCAGTCATTTGTATGTGTGGGACAAATATGCGCAAGACTACTTAGCAACAGCGAAAAAGACATCCCAGTGTCTTTACCCTTAAAATTGCCCTCTTGGGGAAACAGGAAGAAATGGGGTGGTAGGAGTAGTTATACACTCATAGGAATGGGCAGCTGGGCCACAAAGCATGCCCATGGCTTTCTTCCCACCCTCTCACCAAGGAGCCCATTAGGATGGTGGGCGGTTCGCCCCCGCCTGGCCGGCGGTAGCCACCGCCGGCCTGGCGGGGGCGAGCCGCCCACCATCCGTCCCAGAATGACCCCCACCATATTAGTATGGCTGCGGGTCCGCAACGGACGGAAAGACTGTCCCCCGCTTTTCTGCCCCGGTCGCCTTGCGGCCGGGGCGGGAAAGGGTTTTTATGGTGGCGGTGTCTATCACCCCCAGCCATATTAGCATGGGCTGTGGGAGCTGCTTTTCCGTGGCGGCAATGGAACGGCAGGCGGTCTTCACTTTGGGGGCCCCTTGCGGGCCCCCATGGTGAAGGCGAGGTGGGGGTGCACATGGGGGGTACCTGTGGTACCCCCCTGCATTTGCATACACAATGCGGCAGGCACCGCGCGGTGCCTGCCTCTTTGTGTATGCAAATGCATCACAGGCATTTTTAGCATTGTGGCGGGCGGTGCTGAGAGCACCGCCCACCTCAATGTTAAACATGCATGATGCACCAGCCACTGTGGCGGGTGCATCCTAATACCCCCCATGGGACCCCCGCCCTTATGGCGGGCGGTCCCTTCCCCCATGGAATGGCTGGCGGACTAAGTCCGCCCGTCATCCTAATGACCCCCCAAGACTGCATCAGAAGGATGACTATTGTTCACTCCTTGAGAAAAACGTCTATAAGATTCAGTGTGGCCCGTGAAAGCAAGCAAAAATCTCGGGCTCTCGGTGGATTAGTTTCAGTCTGGCTTTTCTTTGTAATGCTTTCAACCAAAAATTCAGTAACCAATGGATCAAGCTATGTAGTTCAGCATATAATTATTCTTTGCTTGTTTTAAAACAACATCTAAACTTTTTCTAAAGGGCTTTTTCATCTTGTGGTTTCAGAGCGCTGTACTTAATTGCAATATTTGCATACTGAGTAAGAGAATATGCATGCATAAAACATCATGAAGGAGTTGTTAGGTAAGGGAGTAATAAGAGGGTGTGAGTATCTGTGTGTGTTTTTGCGTGTGAGTGAGTGATTGGCGGTTGACAGATCATCAACATAATACTTGTAGCACTGAGTTAGTATCCTCATATTGGAAGCTACTCTTCATAAAGTAATGCTTAAAATAGTTCATGGCCAGACATACATATGCAATGAAAAATATTTAACAATACAACAAAACACTGATCATTGGTTAGATTCACTAACAGTTCTGTTCGCTTAATCCTGGTGTGTCGGCAGCAGCAGCAATTGTGTGAACTTCGAAACTGCCAGGATTCACTGATGGTATTCGCCGGTGCTTAATAGGCTGTGCACAACCGTAAATAGACATACTTATGTTCCTACATTGTTATGCGGGTACTCGAATAACCTGTGAGGCCAGGCGCATCTCTATTGCTATTTACACCTCTCTAAAATGGGAGAAACACATATTTCACATTTCTGTATATTAACCTGTGAAAACCGCCAGTGTAGCGACCCACATAATGTTTGCAAACATATTTAAATCTGATATTAGTGTCTTGGAATATTAAATAGCCATAGATATTTTATCATGAATTAGGACGGCCATTTGGTCTCGGTCATTCCCTCTCCTATCACAGCCAAAGGATAGCTGCCTAGTTATTTTCTGCTTTCGAAGGGGGAAATGACTCAGTCTAAAGAAAGAAACAGAATTTTTGCAGATAGATGACCTAATTACTGGATTCTCTATCGTCGTGACCAACGCAGGGACCAGTGCCCTTTCTGTTTGACACCAAGGGCGCAGTGATGGATTCCAAGATCTTGCATAATTGTAAATTGTCAATTTGCTGCACCTAGTTAAATTCATGAAAGCTACTGACCCATTGCGAGACATGTAATGCATTGCCTCCCACTGGGCACATGCACTTCATTAATGCAGCTGGTCAATTTATTCTTCAGAACTGAGACTTTGCAGAACCCAAACACTTCGTTTATACATTGTTCTCTGCTCTCCCTTTCACAGACAGACATGGAACTCGATCAATTTCACTGTACCGGGAATTAATCACTAACCTATTTTTGCCAGTCAGTGTAACTCAAATGCACAAAAAACATTTGTGCAAGTGCAAAATCACTTATGCAGTTCAGAAAAGGTGGTTTAAAACTCCTAAAAAGATTTTCGTATGCATAAATCTACTTCCAGGATAAAGAGAGGGCAACCCAGGGCAAGAATGCTCGAAATGTTTCTGCACATTCAGGAAACGGTTTCCTTTACTTTTATGAACACCCCCAAAATTGATGGAAGTGTAAAGGAAGAAGTATTGCTATGGTAATGTACTTGCCGATGGAGGCATTAAAGGGGATAACTTTATTTGTCACCTTTGGTCCAAAACTATACATAGCTTGAATTCCAAGCCACGACCCCCGAAAGCAAAATAGGAACAAATCATTATAAAAATCAGAATGTATGATATGATTTGCCTTAGGATGTGTTTAATCTTGACATCAAATATTGAACTAAGCTATATTGAGGTTGAAATAATGATAATTTAGGCACCTGGACACCTAGCTTGCCACTCATCTGTGGGCCTCCAGTTCATGTTTGTTCCAGACTGATTCAGTGTCACCGCAGGTGCCTGGGTTTTTCCACTGTGGTTTTCCTGACCGGGTTTTCCACTCACTGTTCTTCTCATCAACAGAAGCCTCACCCACATCAGAACCTACTTAATACAGGCCACAGTACGACCACATCAATAGGCAGCCGGACACCTAGCTTGCCACATGCCTGTGGCCTCTAGTTTCTGCTTGTTCCAGACTGATCCAGTGACACTGCAGCTGCCCAGGTTTTCCTGACCGGGTTTTCCTACTCACCAATCTTTCTACCAACAGCAGCCCTGCCCACCCCATGACCTACTTAAGGCAGGCCACAGCAGAACCATGCCTCTGGCATGCCGAAGGTGCACCAAAGAAATGCCCGTCAGTGCCCGTATGCACATGGACCATTCCCAGCGCCATGACCCCTGGCCCTCCCACCCCCTGAAGATACACCATTGTCGAGCTCTACATCCTGGACACCGCAACAAACACTGCCATCGCGCCTACCCATGCTCCATTGTAGGACGATTCACCCGCACCCACTGCACACACACCAGACCAAGACCAGCCTCACCGCAAACACACCACAGACGCCACCTGAACAAATACACCAACTCGCATGCGCCCTTCTCAACACACGTCCACTATGCAAGCATTCCACTGAATTATGGGACCTCATCCACACCCTCTCACCCAAAAAAGTCTTCCTCACTAAGACCTGGCTCAACCCCACATCAGCTCCAGGCATTGCCACAGCAATCCTTGATGGATATAAAATCACTCACAAAGACTACACCAACAAGCCGGGAGGAGGAACAGCCATCATCCAGAAAGAGACCATACAGTCTACCACTACCACTGACAACACAACCACCCCAATGAAACTTCAAGCTCCACATGGACAACAGGCAACCATTAGAGGCACCCTTGCATACCAGCCTCTCGCATGCAACACCATTACATCGTCCTCTGTGACTTAGATTTCCACAACGACAGCAACAATGACAAAAACACTGCACAACATACTCTGATTGACCCAGATCATCCACAACCCTACACTCCCTGCAGGACACATGCTGGGCCCAATTTTCACCTCCAGCAACCCCATCAAATACAGCCATGTCCCAGAACACACATGGACCGATCACTCCATCGTCCACTTCATCATCTCCAGCTCCAGCACTGCCACTCCCAAGATGATCAATGCCCCCAATTGGAGAAGGAATAAAATGTTAGAGACCAGCTATGTGAACGCCCTCAACACCTCCAAAGGATTGGCCAGGAACTCACCACCCCACGCAGCACCTCTATCACTACTGCAATATTTCCATACACCTAGAAACATGCCAAAGTCAGACCAATACTCACAAAACCCAAACTCAAACCTATCCCCCCAATCTCCCTGCTCTCATTCCCAGTGGAAGTACTGGAACAGATCATCAACACTCAACTCATGACACACCTGGTCCAGAACCAGCTACTCAACACCTACCAATGTGACTTCCACAGCAATCACAACACTGAAACCACTCTGACCGCAGCCACCAACTACATCCTAACCCTCTTCTACCCTGGAGAAACAGCAGCTTTGATCCTCCTCGACCTCTCAGCAGCCTTCAACACATATCCCACCACACACTGATCAAAAGACTCTTCCACAACAGAATCCAAGGGACGCACTCATCAGATCCCATGGTGTCATTTTCCTACACAGACAACACCCAAAACATCCTCTCCCTCACCGATGACCACACCACTAACAGAACCAACTTCCACAGATGCAAGACAAACATCGCCAACAGGATGAAGAACAAGTGCCTGCAGATGAACACAGACAAGATGGAAGTACTGATTTTTGCAAAAGCAGCAACACATGGAATGACTCCTTGTGGCAATAAGACCTAGGACCCGCACCCACTCTCTCCAACCACACCAAAAACCTTGGAATCATCAACAACATGCTCACCATGAAATCACAGATCAATGCTGTCACCCCCCGCTGCTCCTCACTCTGCACATGCTACATAAGATCTTCAAGTGGTTACCCAAACACGCAAGACAGAATACCGACCTAAAAAATATAGAAGTAAAATATATCGAGGTAAAAATATAGAATACAAAAATATCGGAAAAGAATATTGAGGTCAAAAATATAGTTGTACAAAATATCGATTTGTTTATATATATAAAATAAAATAATAAATATTGAATATATAATAAATAATAAAATTAATTAAAAAATCTTTTAGATTTAATAGACATTTTAACAAATATAACAAATAAGCGTAATTAAAAAAGTTAAACACACATACATAATAATTAATATGTATATATATATTTACTTTAAAACAATGAATAAACTATTCATTTTAATTTATTTTATAATTTCAAAATTATATAATTATTTTCAAATATATATACATATATATCAAAGCTCCGCAAGTTGCCCTTGCTTGAACAGCACACTACACAGATTCTAGGTTCATGCCTTTATTCGAGGTATGGAAAGCGTCCTGCCTGCCTTCCAATGTCGTGTGACAGCTGCTCCATCCCTTTATACCGACGCGTTTCGAAGGCAGTTCCTTCTTCTTCAAAGTTAAGGTAATGGCAGTTTCGGTCTCTGTTGCACATTAATTAATGTTAGATTCCCCGCACCCTGACGGGCACCTCATATGAGCATAGGTCATTCTGGGAACAGAAGTTTCCGAAATTTTCCGGCTTGTGATAGCGGCATATTTTTCTGTCCAATACGAAAGGCTCTCAGATGAGCCTCGGCAAGCAGGGCCCCTCCTAAATCCTTTCTCTGTGCTCCACCGTGAGCGGTTCAGTTGAATACCTGCCAGGTGGAAACTGCCATTGCCCTACCTTTGAAGAAGAAGGAACTGCCTTCGAAACGCGTCGGTATAAAGGGATGGAGCAGCTGTCACACGACATTGGAAGGCAGGCAGGACGCTTTCCATACCTCGAATAAAGGCATGAACCTAGAATCTGTGAAGTGTGCTGTTCAAGCAAGGGCAAATTGCGGAGCTTTGATATTGTGACGGGAGCCTTACCGTCGAACGCGCACCACCCCGAGAAGACAGGGGGCCACCTGGCAAGTATTCAACTGAACCACTCATGGTGGAGCACAGAGAAAGGATTTTGGAGGGGCTCTGCTTGCCGAGGCTCATCTGAGAGCCTTTCGCATTGGACAGAAAAATATGCCGCTATCACAAACCGGAAAATTTCGGAAACTTCTGTTCCCAGAATGCCCTATGCTCATAGGAGGAGCCCATATATATATATATATGTATGTATGCGCAGTGAGGGTCCTTCCGGGGTCAATCCCGTGGTCAGGTGGCGCATTGCCGGCAGAAACCCCAAAGCCGGTCAATAATATGCAAAGTCCAGAAAAAGTGAAAATGCGCACTCAGGAGAGATAATTCACCAGGTTTATTCCTTAGTACCGTTACGCGTTTCGACACACGATGGTGTCTTATTCACACGATAATCACAGTAAACAAAGGACGTGCTTAAATACACAAACAGAAAACATAAATGAGGCACTCGATTTCTGCCTGCTTAGGAACTAAGCAACGGGCGCCATCTTGCAATGGATAAAGTTTGAACATAATGCAGTATATACACATTATTCAATTGTACTTTGCAAATAAAAACGCAAATTATTTCACATATTAGAAATGTTCAATGGCGCAAAATGTGTAAGAGTGGTTCAGTGTACGACTACATCCGTGGTATGGACAACTCCTCTGTACTGCAGCGTCTCAAACCTTCCCTATCTAGGTCACCCTTTCTTATCCTTGCGCCCTTCGAAGGGGACCTTGCTCACGTGCTAAAGTGCTCAGGGGTACTACACTTCTAATATGTAGCCTACTATGCGCGGTCTAGAGCCATTTATTTTGAAAACCCCTGTGCATATGTTTACTGTGATTATCGTGTGACCAAGACACCATTGTGTGTCGAAACACATAGCGGTACTAAGGAATAAACCTGGCGAATTATCTCTTCTGAGTGCGCATTTTCACTTTTAGCAAATTCACGTGATCAAGCCATTTTACGTGGCGAAACGCGTTGTGGCTTAAAACAACACCGACAACATTCCGAGTGCTGACTTTTTACTTTCCTGAGAGTGCGCTGAGTTTTGGCTGAATCGTGTGTGATACATATATATATATATATATATATATTACCTACTGGCGGTCGCCAGTAGGTATATATAGTTAGGATTTTTTCTCTATGGGATTTTTGAAAATTCTATGTCTAATAACTTTGGCGTTTGTGGACGGAATTGGCTGAAATTTTCAGGAAAATGGAACATTTTGTTTCTGAGCAGCCCCTGAAAATTTGGGGGGGGGTTCGTCAAGGGTGGGCCGAGAAAAAAGGGGGGTCCCAAAACGTGTTTTTAACATTGAGTTTTCCATAGGGCGGTTGGCCTCACTTTTAGCCCGAACGGCTGAATGGATTTCCACAAAACTTGGCAAAATTGTAGGGACTGGTAGCCCGATGTGCCTTTGCTAGGTCTCAATATATGTGCTTCAGTGGATTTTGAGAAATTAACGTTCAAAAAAAGATATATATCTGTAACAGCGGACCGGGCAGCGCTCCGGTTCGCGGACTTTTCGCGGTACGGAGCTTTGTGAAGCGAAGCTGATTGGTTCTCCGGCGTCTGTGAACATTCCAAACAGTCCGTAGCGGCCGCCATCTTGTCTCTCGGTAGGATCGAGAGACAAGAGGAGGCCAAAGCGAAGGGGCAAATGACCATAAGGGAGCATAGTAGATCCTCGCTGACCCCCTAGGTTTGATGTGGAGGTTTTAAAAGGGCCCCGCGGGGCAAAAAAATATAATAATAATAATAATCGAACGGCTGAATGGATTTGCACGAAACTTGGCAAAATATTAGGGACTGGTAGCCCGATGTGCCTTTGCTAGGTCTCAATATATGTGCTCCAGTGGATTTTGAGAAATTAACGTTCAAAAAAAGATATATATCTGTAACAGCGCTCCGCTTCGCGTACTTTTCGCGTTACGGAGCTTTGCGAAGCTGATTGGTTCTCCGGCGTCTGTAAACATTCCAAACAGTCCGTAGCGGCCGCCATCTTGTCTCTCGGTAGGATCGAGAGACAAGAGGAGGCCAAAGCGAAGGGGCAAATGACCATAAGGGGGCATAGTAGATCCTCCCTGACCTCTTAGGTTTGATGTACCATTTTGCCAAGTTTGGTGTAATTCCGTTCAGCCATTCAGGCTGTAGACGTATGTAAATGTCCTATGGAAAATTGCATGGGGAAAACACATTTGAAAGTGTTGAAATTTAGAACCAATTAAAATGTTACTTTGGTTTTGTATTTGTGTGTGATGAAAGTTAATTGGTTATGTATATATCTCAAATGAGAGGAAACCACAGCCATTTTGTGATACTACTGTCTGAGGTACATTTGTGAGGAATTTTTGGTGGTCAATTTTTGGTGTTTGATTTACAAAGTACTAACACTTCTCCTACTTTTAAAAAGGTGAGTTGTTAATTTGTAAGGGGAACTATGTTGTACACTTGAAGATAATTTGAAAAATGTTTTCTGTTATTTATTTGCAGTCCTTCTGTTATACTAAATACTTGATAAAGTTAGTTTTATATTATGTATTACTATGTATTACTAAAAACGATAAATGAAAGTGATTGTTTTTTTCTGCAATTTACAGCAAGCAATTTCAAAATAAAATGGCTCACAATGAAGAGACCGTGGCAATTTCTTTTGAATTATCCACTACATTGATTGAAATTGACAGCACCAATAATGAAATATTGTCACAAGGAGGAGATGACATGAATGATTTTTTTGATCAATCTGTTGATGGCGAATTTATCGAATGTTTGGAGACCATAGAGTTACAAGAATCATCATTGCAGACTTTTAATGAGGAGATTCCAGATGAGATGATTGAAGAGGAAATTCCTGATGAGGACATGTTACTAGTTCTTTCAAATTTAGAAAATTCAGAAGAATACATTTATATTTAGAAATCAAAAATTGTTTGAGACATTATTCATTTTTATTTTTAATTTATGAGGTTGTAGCGAAGTGATTGTAGTATAAAATGAGACTTATAGTATAGAGTGCAACATTTTTATGTTACATGGTAAGTTTACTCATATTTACTTCCCTTCTACCACTATATTATCTCCAATGTGTATTTGACATCTCTTCTTCATCTCCGGCCTCCTTTCTCTCACTGTGTGTCTCTGATGCATCTTATCGCTGCTATTTTGTGTAATTACAGAAGAGAGTAAAATAAAATAGTTCGGAACGTGAAAAGGGGGCAAAGTAGAGTACCCCTCACCCCCTAGGCCTTCTCAGGCGGTCCCAAAAGGATCAGTTTCTGCTTTCCTGAGAGATTATGGTATGAGTTCCATATACCACAATAACTTGCATTACAACATGCAAGATATATATCTCCTATTACCAACTTTTGGAGATATTCGCGCTAAGCGCGAATATCTCCAAAAACTAACACCTGCCCTGAGCAGTTCTTAGCCATGTTATCCAATGGGAGGTGGATAACATGGCTAAGAGCATTAGCTTGGTAATGCATGAATATCGCTGACTTTTTAGCGATATTCATGCATTGCGGCCGTTTTTTATCGCATTTGCGATAAACCTTGATAATAGCAAGGTTTATCTTCGATAATTTCTGACGATGCTTAGCGGTAAAAAATTTGTTGGTAAGCATCGTTAGCGATAAATATCGCTTAACTTTGGTAATATGCACCAACGTCTGTTAACGTTCGATTCGAAGGAAATGAGGAAGTGTTGAAAAACATTGTTTGCGCCATCTTGCCTTTTTTGAAATGCCACACTTTTGTCGTGCACGGCAGCCATTTTAGATGCCTTGACCAGACCCACTCTCTGCACGCTGTCGATTCGTAGCATGGGTCCCCACCCTCGCAAGCATCTTCCCCAGGCACTGGTCACCCCCGCTCTCTGTCTTATGCATGGGCAATAAACCTCCCCCCATCTGCGCTGCTCTTCCCTGAGAATCACACTCTGTGCCCGCCCGACACCTCCCTTTCGCCCTATTCACTACCGCACCCTCTGACACTCCTCTTCCTCTGTGTCCGATTGTCCAGGCTATCAGCTAGCCCTGCAGATGTAGTTTATGGCCCCAGCTGTAAAGAATCACCCCTCTTCAAAGGAGTTATAGTAGATCAAGGCCCACACCCGATGAGATCCGTCACACCACACGTGTTCCTACTATCTGAAAACCATCCTGTATTGTGAATGGGGAGGGGACCGAGCCTGAAGCGGAAGATTCCAGGGATGACTCTTTGTATATCAAAGTTTTTACATTTATGTGTCACATTAAAAATATATAGCACTCCAACAAAGTAGTAGGATTATAAAACTTTAATAACTTATAAATATATACAACAAAACAAAAACAGTAAAAACATTTAAACAACGAAGAGACCGTGGCAATTTCTTTTGAATTATCCAATACATTTATTGAAATTGACAGCACCAATAACGAAATATTCTCACAAGGAGGAGATGACTTGAATGATTTTTTTGATCAATCTCTTGATGGCGAATTTATCGAATGTTTGGAGACCATAGAGTTACAAGAATCATCATTGCAGACTTTTCATGAGGAAATTCCTGATGAGGACATGTTACTAGTTCTTTCAAATTATGAAAATTCAGAAGATGTTGCCTGGGTGCCGCACTGATTTGGGTATCCGGCGTGGGGCGTCCCGGGGGGTGGATTGTCAGTAGCGGTCTGTTGTGCGAATAGTTCCAAGGCAGCAGAAAGTGCTGAAATCTGGATGTCACGAAGGTGATGTCTAGTAAGTTGCCGCCCAGCAAATAACGGCGTGGGGCGCCGCGGGGGTGAGTGAGTCCAGTAGGCACCACAGCTATTCTTACCGGCATTGCAGAATTACTGCTGGGGACAATGCCTGTGCTGTAGCAGGGTCACAGCAGAAACAAAAAGGATTCTGTTGAAGATGTTGTTGGTTTTCAATTTGAAAACAGTTCTGGTGTCAACTGCTATGCTAATGTAGTGGTTAATGTTTTGTTTTCTCTAGAAAATGTAAAAGAGGGGGAGGCAGTCCAAAGTTCTGGTAAAAGGGCAAAGGAAAGGATCGGTGGTTTGAACTATCAGTCAAAAAGGGGAGGGGGTGCAACAATTTTTCCTACCGGGTCACAGTGTGCTTTCACCGGAACTGAGGTCTGCAGGATTCTAGTCATTCAAAGTGAGGCTGGCGCCAGCATGGGAGCGCCGACGTCCCGCGGATACAGTTTCGTCACTCCACGGGCGATCATGGCAGTCATTCCCCATCGGGGGTGTCTGCGGGGGTCGGAGACTCCCGCGGCTCCTCTAGAATCTTCAAGGTCGTGGAGGACTACGGTGGTGGAGTCAACCAGTGACCGGGCCATTTCTTTATGCTGGGCCCGCTCTTGCCAGGTCGACCGCCATTTTGAGAGTTCGGTAGCTACTGGCGATCGCGGGGTCAAATGAGCGGACGGGCTCCACCCTGCCGGGCGAGACGTTGCAGCATCGCCACAGTGGAAGAACCCTTTTCCGGGCGCCTGGAGCGCTGAGGGTGCAGGTGGGAAGCCTCCACTGGGGAGGCGGGAGAGGCCTGTTCGCACCGTCTCTCCCTCCCAGTGCACCCCACGGCGTCTCGCTTGAGATTTGTTATGGCCGGACCAGGCGATGAGGACGAGGGGGGGGGGTCGGAGGCATGTGCAGGACATCCCCCCCAGTGTTGTCAAAGCCATTATTGAAGAAAGAAGAAATGTCCCGTCCGTCTTCGGGCCGGGCTTCCGGTGGATGTCGGCCGGACGCCCCTTGCTCTGGCCCCATGAACGGGTTCCTTGGTTTATCGGCTGCAGCCGGATTCCATCGGCCCCGGCCGTTGGTGGCCGGACCGGTAGAGAATGTGGCGGGACTACCTGCAACTGTCAAGGGCCACCGCGGTCGGACTGGGAGAGAGAGAGGAGGGTCGAGGACACGGACATTCCCCCCCCTGCAACTCTCCAGCGTTGTCAATCCCCCTGGCCGGGTCCCGCTGGCCTCGGCCTCTCCTCCGGCTACACCCTACGTGATGATCTCCTGGCCGAGGCGTGGCAGCAGGACCCGCCTTATATGTGTTGCTTCCGGCTGGGCGTAGCCGAAAACCTGTTGCCCTTTGGAAGTTTCTAGAATGGGGCGGATGTCTGCTGACTTCTATCTTTCCCAGTTTGCCGTTATTTGGCCGTGGCAGGCGGTGGGACAGACAGGTTTTGGGGCAGTGAGGGGCGATGTTTTCAGGTTTCTTATTACAGGCTTACTTCTAACGTTTCTTGTTTCTAGGACAATAATAGGTTTTATCATTACGTATTGTTATCGTTTCTTTGTTTGTTATTTAATAAAAAGTTCATCAGTGTCCTACTGATTTTCGTTTTCCTATTCTTTTCTTTCCAGGTTGTTTCATGCTAAAGTTTCTGTTAACAGGATACAGTGATCACTTCGTTATTATTGCATATGTCCTTTTCACTAGGGGTGCTCTCTGGTCGGGCCAGATGACGTATCTCTAGTAAATGGTCCGGGTGAAACAGGTGCATCAATCAGTGGGGAGTAGATAGGCATGACAGATTACAACGGGGGAGAAAGGTCCGCATTACCTACCCTTTCACTACTTGCAAAGATTTTCCTACGTATATTTGCAAACAGGGAATACCTCCAAAAAGAAGCAATTCCCAAACAGTCAATGTTTGGGCAAACAATCAATCAATGAGGAACGAAATAGGCACGACGTGTTAAAGGTTTGCGTTACCTACCCTTCACTATCTGCAAAGGGAGAGAGAATATTCCTATTCTTCCTCGTTTGCAGGCAGAGAAGATCCTTAAGAGAACCAACTTCGAACAATTCAATGCTCGATTCAAACAATCAACAAGGGGTACTGTGAACACAAATGGACGCCGCTTATGTACATACACATTGCTATTTTCAACAGGTTGTTCTTAATGTTTCTATTTTAGCGAGGTCAAAAAGAGATCCCATTAGTGGCCTACTGATTTTGCTCGATCCCTTTTGTTTTTTTACACGATTTTTCGCTATCTGCAAAGACTAAACAGAGTATTGCGACTCTGTGCTTGTTTGTAAATAGAGAATGAACCAAAGAGAACAATCAATCAAATGGAGAGAGAAGCAGGCACGACGGATTACAACGGGGGCAAAGGCCTGCGTTAACTACCCTTCACTATCTGCAAAGAGAGAGTATTCCTAATAGAAATGAGGGGTGGGGGGCAGCATTCAAAGCAGATCAGTGTGCATAAACACGAAAATGTTTTTACTTACCACGTACTTGACATTCGACAGCTTATGATATTTGCTATTAAAAAACCATTGAAATTCACTGAAAAAACCATAGGTTATAGACTATATATAGTTAGGAATTAGCATTTACAAAACCTTGAAAATTCACTGAAAAAACCATAGGTTATAGACCATATATCGTTAGGAATTAGCATTTACAAAACCTTATTTTACTCACACAAAACCATTGAAATTCCATATATAGTTAGTTGCACTAACTATATATCGCGCACCCGCAATCCACTGCTGATGATGTCACATATTACATCATTCATGACATGGTCAGTGACATCACTGATGACATCACTGATGACATCTCAAATGACATCACTGATGACATCACTGATGATATCTCATTTGACATCAATGGTCACATCAATGATGATATCATTAATGTGACAATACAATGCATCTCCTCACACTTTAATATAACCTCTGTTACACCCAGTGTTAAATACAGAGTATAATTTTTGAAACCATTGACACACCAATACTAGTTACTACATACGCACTCACTGATTCCTACGTCTACACACACATTCACTCATTCACCCATACAATCATTCATACATACAATCACTCATCTTTACAACACTATCATATGCACTCATACACCTATACAGACACTCACACTCTGCCACTCATCCATGGAGTTACTCACACACCTAGTCAGTCCTGTAAAGAATCAATCACACTTCCATTTTCTAATCTATACAGTTAAACATAGAGTACCTTACATTTTCAAACATATACTAACACATACTTACTCTCTTATACAATCATTGATACAAGTACACATTGATCTGCACAGAGTCACACATCTCCCAGCCGGCCACACATACACTTAGTCTCCCATACAAATACTTGGACAATCAATTAATAACCCATATAGTTACTCATATAGCTACTGATCAACACATGCAGCAGTTTACAGAACAACAGACATAATAATGCACAAATTAAGACAGTTTAGTCACTAACCCATGCACTCAGTGAGACACATTTAATCACTCACTCATACAGTCAGTCACCCACCTACTAAATGCTTCATCCAGACACGTATACATCTACTCATTCTTCAATATGTAAAACATATTTAAACTTTACAGAAACACACAGTCACTGGATGATGTCATTAGTGATGTCATCAGTGATGTCATTTGAGATGTCATCAGTGATGTCATCAGTGATGTCACTGACCATGTCATGAATGATGTAATATGTGACATCATCAGCAGTGGATTGCGGGTGCGCGATATATAGTTAGTGCAACTAACTATATATGGAATTTCAATGGTTTTGTGTGAGTAAAATAAGGTTTTGTAAATGCTAATTCCTAACGATATATGGTCTATAACCTATGGTTTTTTCAGTGAATTTTCAAGGTTTTGTAAATGCTAATTCCTAACTATATATAGTCTATAACCTATGGTTTTTTCAGTGAATATATATATATATATATATATATATATATATATAGATATATAAAACGCTCTAAATCCTCCCAAAACTCCCAGGAAAGGACAAAACAGCACTCGGAAGGTGAAACGTTGCCAACACGCTAGATTTTATTTAGCGGAGAGGCACACACAAACGCGTTTCGGCGTACTGCCTTCGTCAGTGTGTGTTACACTGCATTAAGTGTCGACATGTTTTTAAATGTCATTTTGCCAAACCCACATTCTGGACATCAACAAAGAAAAGGGACTCATACCACAGGCAAAATAGGAGCAGCCATCTTGCAGTGTTAACTGCAGTTGTCAAGACAGAATCATCACCATATACGTGAGAATAACATAAAGCCCACAAATGGGCAATTGCCCTATTCTGGTTGCGGTATATATACTATACATATTCCAAAATGGAAAAGATAATGGATTGCGGAGGGGTTAAAATGACTATTCCTACTTCAAATTAGTTCAACAATACGGAAAGTGTTGGATAGCAGAGGGCTAAAAATGTGCTATTCCCACTCCAATCAGTGCAGCAAAATATTATTTACCCAAAAATATTTTCAAAAACAAAATAAATAAACCATATATAAATATGGTACAAATTAAAATACAAATACATTTAATATTAAAAAAAATTAAAATAAGAACATATTATAATGTTAAATAAATATTTTTAATCAGAAAAAATTATTTAGAAACACAAACATGTATTATTACTTAAATGTTTTTTTTTTGTTTCCTACCCTATAACACCACACAATTCACAACCTGTACTTCCATAATTAACATAATTAATTACCAATTAATTAAATATTGTTAATTGAATAACAAATTAAAAGTCATACAAATTAATTCACTTCCCACATTTTACCCCTATAATCCCCTCAACCCACACCTGAAATTAAACTGTTAGAAAATCGATTACACAAATAAAACTTATTTTCAATTAAAAAAATAATAGTATTTAACAACTAATTATAAAGTAAAATTAATATACTCCCACCCTTTACCCCTATACAATTAAAACCCCCACACACAAAAATTACCCTAATTAAATATCAATTCATTAATTAACAATAATGATCAACTAATTATTAATTAAATAAAAATAAATTACTTCCCACTCTTTACTCCCTATACATCCCACAACCCATACCTAAAATGAATTACACAGTTTCCATAATGAATTTACAATCAATTAATTAATATCAATTAACAACTGATTATTAATTATTAAAAAATAAATTACTTCCCACCCATTACCCCTATAAATCCCACAACCCACACCTACAAATATTTACAAAATTTCCATATTTAATTTTCCATTAACTTATCATTAATAGAAAATAAATTACTTTCCACCCTGTACCCCTATAAACCCCATACCCTGCAATTAAATTAATTATACAATTATCATAATTTATTAACAATTAATTTATTAATATTAATTAACAACCAATTAATAATTAATTAATAATACATTACTTCCCACAATCAACACTATAACATCTCAATTGAATAAATATGAATACATTAAAAATAATCTTTAATTTATTATAATTAAATTACTTCCCACCCTATTTCCCTATAAACCCACAACCCACTATGGAACTAAAAAACACAGAATGTAATTAAAATAATATTGAGAACTACTAAAAATGTTACACATAAATTAAAAAACATAAACAATTCTTATACAAAAAAAATCATCACATACATTTAAAACATATACTGAAATACATAACACTAATTGAAAATCGATATTTTAAACAACTGTTTTTTTCAAATTATATTAATGACTTCTAGTTCAAAAAAAGATATTTGTTACCTTAAAATCGATATTCTTGACCACAATATTTCTACTGTCAATATTTCTGACTCACAATATTTCCGACTCGATATTTCCGTAGTTCGACACTTCCAACTCGATAATCTGTTTGCACACCCTTCATCACCAGCCACCTGGACTACGACAATGCACTCCACATAGGAATCGTCGCACACCTTCTACAGAGACTTCAGAACACACAGAATGTCGCAACCAGCCTCCTCCTTAGCCTTCCCCCATGAACCCACATCACACCCCCCTCAGGAAACTCCACTTACTCCCCCTACAGAAGAAATGCTAATTCAAGCTGATGACCCACGCACATAAGGTTCTACAGAATCAAGGACCCGCCAACATTAACCACTGCCTGAACTTCCACCAATCATCGAGAAGACTACACTCCACCTCCCTTTCCCTTGCCCACACCGCCCGCAGACATGGAGGCTGCTCCTTCTCCCACATTACAGCAAAGACCTTGAACAGTCTCCCAATGCACCTCCAGATCATCACCTGACTTCCCGATTTCCGAATGGCCCTCAAGACCTGGCTGTTCGAATAAGCGTCGGGGACCTGCAAGTGCCTAGATACCCTATCAGGTGATTAGCTGTGCTTTATAAATCCTGTTTAATTTCTTTCCACAATGTAGCGGTTGTTCCAAATATCAGCAATTTACACATTATCGTAGCTCAGATTTGTACACTGGTCAATATATTTACTTTAAAAAAAATCAAAGAAGAAAAGCTAACTCACAGTGTAGGGATTTCTCTAAGCAAAGACAACCATAAAGAGTACGTGGAATAAATACAGAATCCTTATCTCTATTCTTAGAAGCCCTACCCCTAAGAACGATATTTCTCGGAGTCAACAGAACTGTAAAAGGGTTGCTTCAAGTATCTGAGATAATATATGCCGAATAAAAATGTCAGAAAACCTTTGATGAATGAATGCGTGATTTGCAGGCACCACAGACTGATTACAATCATCTCAAGATAACATGGGAACTTTCTGGATTCAAGCCTTTCTCCAGATTTAAGTGATTTATACAAGATATATGTCTCATGTAAAGAAGCCTGCACAGTCACTCTTATGCTCACTAGTATGGCTAAGAATCAAACCAAAAACAGTGCAGCTTGGCTACAACCAACGATTTATGTGTTGTACACCACAAAAACGCCCTCATTACGATATTGGTCGGATCGTAAATGATAGGCCTTTGGTTGCGGACCGACCAACATCTGGTGCGGTGGTCAGACCATCACATTGTGATGCGTGGTGGTGGGAGGCAGTATGCTGAAGAACCGATAGATGATTCCGATGGCCTCAAGGAGCCAGTTTGACCGTCAGTCAGAAAGTAATACCCTACAGTGGGGCGTATGGTGGTCCAACCACCATAGAAATATTTTGGTGCCCCCCAAACACCCATGAACCATGTGGTGCCCACCACGTGGTGCATAGATGTTTGTTTACACACCTTTTAGTATTGCGGTTTGTGCTGTGGCCCTTTTCTGACAGCCAGCACATGCCACATTAGTATATGGCATGTTTCCAACCAGCATGCTGCCGGTCACATCTTAATGCAGCAGATGGAACCTTCTACTCCTTGTCGGGCAGTCCCATTACCTCAACGATGTCGGTTGGACACTCGTCCGACCGGCATCGTAATTAGGGCCAAAGTCTACATTCAAAGTGTGGTAGCTGTGAGTGACATATGACCAATACATTTATTAGGTGCTGAAATAGTTGGGTACGCATGATTATTAGGTTTCCACTTGTCCTTGGTGTTACCACAGAGTTTATGTGTATGTGTTTTCTAGCAGCACACCCTACTCTTGTGTGAATGCTGGTAACAATTGCATAACTGTTGCAGCTTGGGTCCTTCCAAGAACATTTCCTGGAAGAACCCTATTTTATTCTTGACTAAGAAGTAGCACCACCAACTGGAGTTAAAATCTATTACCGCAAAGGCTTATGTAGACTTTTATAGGATATATAAATATATATATATATCATAAAAATATACAGAACAACTCTGGCAAAAACATCAAGAACAACAATATTGCAGCTTGCGTGACATTGGATACATGGCAGTCCTATTAAAAATGTAAAATTGGGGTTGCATACCTGGATTTCTGAGTCATTTTCATATATAGACCAACCACTGTGGACATATATGCCTCCAAAAAATTAAGAGAGAATTGAATGATATAGATATGTTTTGCAACCCAATAGGACAAAATGAGGAGTTTTTTTATGAAGAAGCATTTAGAACTTGTGCTTTTTTTAATATTTATATATTTATTCAAAATATTGATTGTTTAACCCTCATTCCATGCATGCTATGATTTGCACATTAAGTATGTATTATGCTGCTTTATATTATGCTTCTAGGAGGTAAAAATGATCTTCGATTTTAAAATCCTGTACTGAGACATGTTTATTTTGCACAGTTCTATTGCATTACGCTGTCATAGTAACTCTTTGCTGTCCATGATAAATTGTGCAATATGTCATTTCCTGTATATGCCTCCCCTTCCTATGACAAGGCGTCATGTGATCAAGACCCGATTGGGGGTCGAAACACGTCACGGCGGACTGGCTGGTCGGAAAATAAAGAAACTTTGATTAGCACTGATACCTGGGTCCACTTCTCGTCTTCTTGCCCACCAGCGGCAGTTCAGAGCAGCGTTTTTGGATGCATTCAATATACCGAGTGACTTCAGCGGTATAAGTGGAATCCCTCCCCTTCTTTGGGCACAGCAGCAGGAAGTCATTGGTTCCGGTAACCCAGAACTAAAATCTGTTTACTCCGGAGTGGAGGAAGTAGCGGAAGCCCCTAGGAGCTGCATACATTCCTGCCCGGGTTGTGGAAACTGGTGGACACCGTGTCGGTTGACCGGAGGAGAACGCCGGATGCTCAGTGGAGAAAGGAGTCAGCAGAATTCCTAGTGGGGAGTGTGCGCGGCGTCAGGGCGGTAGACTGTTTCGTTTGCAATCTACACAATTACAAGTAACAACCACAACATTGGCCAATATGTCCGCCGACGAGTTGCGTAGTAGAGAGGAAGCAGCCAGTTCCATGTTTTTAGATTCCCCGGCTGGGGGGTTTACAGCTGTCATCAATCCTAGTAACACTATTGGGATCCCTAATACCAGAGAACTTTATAAGAAATTGGAAAACCTCAAACGATCCGAACAGTCAAAGTGGTGGGAACACAGATCATTATCCCGCTACTTAGAGGTAGGGAGGGTGCCGAGAGGATTGAGAATTACACTCGCACCAATCTACGAAAATCCCAACCCTGCTATGCTATTGGAATGGGCGGAGTTGAATTTGGAGTCTTCAGGCAAATTAATGAATGCGGACAGTGATAGTGCAAAATTGCAAACCCAGATTGAGGAACTGGAAATGGAAATCGGCAAATTGGAGGAAACTGAGATTACAAAGAAATGGAGGGAGGACATGCAGGCTTGTATATGTAAGGATGAGGACGTCATCAAAAGGAGAAAAGCCTTTAAGTTTGAAAGAGATCAGATTGACTATGTGAACCGGCGTTACGAGGCTGTGAAAGCACGAACAAATAATCAATTGCAGAGAACACAAAGTGAAGCAACGGTTGCGTCAACCTCGGCTTCAGAATTGAGCTCAGTCGCTGAAAGTGACCCGGAGAATGATGGTAATAGGGCTCAGCAGTTGGAGTTTACCAAACGCTCTTTGGCCGAAGAGGTCGACTGTCTATGCAGAGACAGACGGGAAACTTTGAGACCGCGTGTCCCCCCTGGAGCCAAAAACAAAGACACAACTTTAAGCGGCAACAAAAAAGAAAATGCCGCAAAAGACATCAAGAATACGGGCAAAAAGACGGGCAAAGGCAGATGGAACTGATTCCAGAACAGGAATCAGGCACAATCACAGACTCCAACACAGTGATTAATCTAACGGACATGAAGTTGACAGCAGCAGAAACAAAGGTCTTAGAACTGGGACTTTCTTATTGTCCTCCATGTAATCTTAATTATGCTGATGTCAGATTGGACACATACCGTTTTGTAAGAAAACTTAAACTCACAAAGTTCCATCAAATGCAACCCAAAAAGAAAACAGTCACTTCCAATGTGGCAAACCCGAGCAGTCCTCCTCTCCTAAATGCAGGTGATTTTGAGGTGTTCGAAGATGCACGGGCAATACAAAATGAGCAAGATGACTTTTTGGTCACAGAAAATACAGTGCAAGCAGGAGACAGAAGGGCCTGGCAAACACCATTTAAACCAAAATCCATCTTCCACCCCATCATGTTGCATGATAACCTTGACGTGTATCATGAACTAGTAACACAAGATTTGAAGAAACTTTACATGTCTGTTAACAAATCTCATCATGCGAGCAGCAAGCTCAATCTATGCTATAAGAATCTTATGAGAAAATTGGGGGGGATGCTAACATAATTGTGAGACAAACTGATAAGGGGGGCAACGTGGTCCTATGGCCACGACAGCTCTATGTGATTGAGGCAGAAACACAATTATTGGATTTGCCATGTTACAGGAAAAGTAATATCCATGTTGTCAAAACGGCATGGAATGAGAACTACCTAAAACTCCTGACCTGGAAGAGTGGGGGATTACTCGGTGATGCAGAGTATCAGTTCATGAAGAAGGAACATCCAGTGATCCCCACCTTCTATCTGATCCCAAAAGTACATAAATGTATTGCCAAAACACCGGGCAGACCGATTATATCGGCGATCAACAGCATTATGGAGAACACCTCGAAATATATTGACTATTTCCTCCAGGAATGGGTACAGGGCTTGAGGTCCTTTGTCCAAGATACCTTCGACTTTTTGAGAAAAATTGAAAATGTGGAATGGAGTTTGGATATGTTGCTGATGACATTGGATGTATCTTCATTGTACACCTCAATAAAACATAATGACGGCATAAGGGCAGTTGAACATTTCCTAAATATGAGACCTATGAATTGTGCACCGCATAACAAAATGTTGTTGGCCATGGTGAAAGGATGCCTCGAACAAAATTATTTTTGTTTAATAACCAGATCTACCATCAGGTGAGAGGAGTGGCGATGGGGGCCTGCTTCTCCCCCAGCTACTCTTGTTTACACATGGGGCTGTGGGAGGAGCAGGTCCTGAGGGGAGAGCATAAGAAAGAAATGGAAGATCATGTTGTGATTTACCTTAGATAAATTGACGACCTATTTTTCATCTGGAGAGGCACAGAATCTAGTGCCATGCATTTTGTGGAAAAACTGAATGACAACTGACTTAACCTTAATTTTACATGTACAATTGATACACAAGCTGTATGCTTTTTAGATGTAGAGGGGTACACAGATAACAACTCATTAGCAACTAAACTATACAAAAAGTCCACAACGGGCAATACTGTGCTGCACTCGTCGAGTCACCATCCGCAGCATCTGATACGCAGCATCCCTTATGGGGAAATGCTGCGTATCATTCGCATATGCAGCTCGGACGTGGAGTGCCAGATTGCCCAGCAAGCCAGTAAAACACGCTTTTTGGCCAGAGGGTACGCTCTTGGGGTGATTGACAAAGCTGTTAACAAGACCAAGTCCTTAACTAGAAGTGAAGCATTGATACCTAAGTCACAGAAAGTGGGCCAAGTTGAAAATAAATCAGGTTCCCAAACTAGGATCATTCTTACCTTCAATAGACAACATCAAGAATTACGTAGGATCTACACTCGCAACTGGAACTTGGTACAGGGGGACCCTGTGATTGGAGGGTTGGTGTCAAACAAAACGGCACTTACTTTCAGGAAATGACAGTCGATGGGCAATAGTCTGGTGAGCAACAGCCCTGAAGTAGTTACTCAGGGGACATAGATGGCACAGATTAAGGGTTTCAGGAAATGCCCTAGTTTCAAGGCCTGTAAATTTGCCAGCAAGAAAACCCAGTACACCAGTCCTTTCCATACAGAACCCATAATAATCAACAAAATATTGACATGTAGGACAGATTTTGCTATTTATATGCTGGAGTGCCGGTGTGGGCTCAAATACATCGGCAGTACAAAACTGCCAGCCCACAAACAGATACTCCAGGGCATAAGAGAAATCACAGGAAAGGATCAACCCTATCCAGTAGCCAGGCACCTTGAGCAGTCCCACAACAGCAACCCCAACCTCTTACAATACTATGTATTTGATACTATTTTACCCATGAAGCGGGGGGGGGTAATCGAGAAGCTAAGCTAATACATGAGTGCTACGAATAAAAACAAGTAAAGAAAAAAGAAAAGCATAACATTTAAAAACACACCCGGGAACAAAAACTCGTTAATTGCTCCATAAGTGTACAAGAGCATGGCAGTCCTTGTTTTAAATTTCTCTTGAATTAAAACGACAGTGCGGCATCCTACTTAATTTCCTCTGCTGAAGACCTCAAGAGTCTAGGCAGCATATGTCAGAATTTTGAAAATATCAAGAGGACAAGAAATGACTATAAATCACAGATCAAGAGGACTACATAGAGAAGCTGCTTTAGAAGAGAGGAATGCCCTTGGAGAATGCAGTAGACTAGAACACAAAGATATGGAAAATTTTGAGAGGAAAGTTCCAGAAGCTGTGGGGCTAATTTGCCTTTGTAATCTGTCTCATGGTATCTTCACTGTAGATGATTCAGTAAGCAGTGCCTGAAAAATCTTTGAGAGGATGTTTACGAGTTTTGTTGATTTAAGACAGGTTATTGTACAGGATTATCACTAAGCATTCATGTCTTTTAATTACTTAGGCCCTCTTTTTACTAAATGTCCTCAATCGTTCTTGGTACATAATGAATGGCGTAAATTCATCATCATTTTATGTCCGTTTGTCTCTTATAAACAGTTTTTTTCATAGGCCTTCAAGAGCTCATAGGCCTTCAAGAGATTTGCTGATTTGGTGAATGGAATTTATTGTGGAGGTACAATTCAGAACGAAGGATTTTTTTCGAAATAATCAAAAGATTAAGGATTGCAATTCATTCTACTTTTTCTCTTTATGGTCATGAGACTGGGTCCAGAAGATGAAAAGGCCTATATTTAAAAGGACTTGATTAGCAATTTCGCCACCAGTTGCAGTATTAAACATTGATTTTGATTAACCCTCTGCAGAAGGGCACCTCAGGCTTCAGTGAACACCTGGGCAACTGCTACTGAATGTATGGACTGCTTGGTTACTCATCCTGCACTGGAATATCACACTTTGCAGTTCTGCGTGTATTTGATAAATATTCAACCAATATTTGTTCAGCTTGAGGTTCGCCCCTCCCATGAGTATGCCTTGTTTACTGTATGCTTCCAAGTACTCGTACAGCAAATAGAAAGCAAACAACCGTGAGTTACAATCCACAAAGCCAATAGTAAGAAATGGGACAATGCGTTCCCAGACACGCTTTCAGAATTGCCCATAAGAAATCAATGGAAAGGTTGGCTCCGACCATACAACCCACTGCTTTTGTCCATTCTCTGCAAAGGCCCAAATTACAAGAGGGCCGGAATATTCAGAGTTATTTAATGAGGCCCTACATTTTACAAAATCCAACTTATAGACCGGGAAATGAGGTATTACATGTGGATGTAGTATAACCACACAAAATTCAGTTTTTTGCTACTTTTCGGGCTTTTTCCTTCAAAAACATTTAGCAAGTTTGACATGCATAAAGTTGTCAAGGGAACATTACAAGAGGCGTGTTAATTATTACATGCATCAAACACATGGCCATTTTCAACCCTACACAATCTTCTGATAGCAGAATGACTGGAATCTAGCGCTTCACTTAACAATGAGGAGCAAGTGGGCTATTATTAGTTTGGTTCTTTCTTTGCAAGAGGTATTGGAACAAAGTGTTCCTATTGTGACAGTTCATTTCCGTGTGTTCGAGCATTAGGGATGTAAGTATTTAAAACTTTAACACTAGGGTTAACCAAAATGTATTTTAGACGAGCAAATAAAAGGGAATCATGCACCAACTGTGAATTCATCCTGACTCTTCAATCATGATCTGAACAGGGGGGAAAATATGTGCATAAAAGTATTTTCATCAATAAGTGCTACACAGGATTCCCACCTGTGGAAAATACAATTTTGCCTCATGAAAGTTTCAATATCTGACGACACCCAAGGATAATTGTTGGATCTGAACCTTTTTTCAAGGTCTCTGCCAGGTTTTTGCCTTCCGATGCTGAAACCGTTTTAGCACTCTGTGCACTTTCACCTCGCTAACCAGTGCTAAAGTGCTTGTGCTCTCTCCCTAAAGCATAGTACAACTGGCTTATACCTGATTGGTACTTTTCTGATTAGTTAACTTCATTTACTTTGAAGTCCCTAGTGAATGGAACAAGGTCCTCTAAATTAAACTACTAGGGGGGCTGTAGCACTCACTGTGCCACCCACTGAAGTAGCCTTTTTAAGACATGTCTCATGCCTGCCACTGTACTCTATAGTACAGTTTTAAACTGCATTTCGACCTTTCAAAATAAACCTTTTGCCAGGCCTAAACCTTCCTTTTCCTTTTTAGTACATACAAGTCACCCGTAAGGGAAGGGGCATAGGGCAAGGTGCATTGCATTTAAAAATTAGGAAATGGGGGGAATAGCGAGCAGGCATGGATCACTGTGCTAAATTTGAAGAACCTATTTAAAATAATACTTGGATGCCCCAAAAAGGCCTCAATGATGTGGGGGAAATGGTGGGTACATTACCGGTTGGAAGAGGCGACTTATTGGTGTGGGATGGGAGAAATCATGGACTATCAGGGTCAAACAACTGTACTCTGAGGGCTTCCCATGGGGGCCAGTGATGTGTGTGTATTGCTTGTGCCAATAAAAACATTTAATAAAGTGTTGTTATCTAAAGGAAAAAAAGTCGGACATGTTGGTTTAAGTTTTACATGTCCTACCAGAGAAAAAACCCTAAAGTTGTTTTTCCGTGTTGCAAGGCCTATCTACCTTGGCAAGGGAAGTGAAGAATGTTTCCGAATCAGATGTGGGGTAATATATGGAATAACCCGACTTCAAAGACTTTTACTAGGTATAAATATTGGACTTCCAGAGCCACTCTTCAGCACACTCCTGGACATTATTATTATTATTAAGGAGTTTTATATAGCGCTAGCCTGACCCAAGGGTATCGGAGCGCTACACAGCAGTATTTGAGTAAGATTCATACAATAAGGCCCTATTCTACATATAGGTATGGAAAGTCCTCATGAGCTGAGCAGCGTTGAGGGAGTACGTGAGTCCTGAGATAGCCTCATAGAGTGCACGTTGTCTTGGGGTGGATACAGTAAAGGAGTATTCTGCATATAGGGTCAGAAAGTCCAAGTGTGCTGAACAGCATTGAGGTAGTCTGTGAGTCCTGAGATAACCTCACAGAGAGCACGTTAACCTGGGGTTGAACCCTTCAGGCGGGGGTTGTGGTGCGCAGGAGGGGGGCCATTAGCAGGGAGGAGGTAAATCTTATAGCAGCAATGTCTGGGGAGACGACGAGCACGGATTTGCGTTTCTGGGTGGCGGCTATCCATTCTGGAGAGAGCGGTTGAGGAAAAGGACTTTTAGGTGGTTTTTGAATTTTGTGAAGTATGAGATAGTCCTGATCTCGACTGGGATAGCGTTCCAAATTTTGGGCGCATTTCCGGTGAAGGACTGTGCAGCCGGTTTTTGTTTATGTGTTTTCATTGGGATGAGTAGTAGGGTGCTGGAGCTCCTGAGGTTCCTTGTCTGACCAGCCCTCTGGAGCTTGGCGGCCCGATACTCAGGTTTTCCTGTGTGAAGGTCTTTGTGAGTGAGGCAGGCAGTTCCGAAACTGGCATGCAATTCGTCTGGGAGCCATTTCAGTTCTCTGAGTGCTGGTGATTTCAGTGACCATTCTGGCTGCTGCGTTGAGAGTAGTTTTGAGGAGAGCTACGTGAGATTTTATAGTTCCAGCAAGGGTGGCATCCCCATAGTCAAGTCTAGATAGCACCAATGATTGGGTGGCTTGTTTGAGGTCTTTGGTTGGTATGAATGGTTTTATTTTAATGAGTAGCTCCAGTTTGACGAAGGCACCCTTTACGGAGCCCTTGACCATCTGAAGTTTTGAGTCTAGCATGATTCCTAATGATTTTACGGAGTTGGTCAGAGTGCGATTGCCATCGAGAGCATCCAGAGCTTTTAGCCATTCAGAAATTTGAGGGTTCTCTTCTTTGTTGGAGATGAGAAGGATCTCATTTTTGTCTTGGTTGAGTTTTAAGTGATTGAGCGACAGCCAATGTTGGATTTCTTTTAGAGTGTCATTTAGTCTGTAAATGTCATCTATGGAGGAGTTTTCTAGATCTGGGTGTCATCTGCATGTAGGTGGAAAGGAATGCTAGCATTTTTGAGTAGGGTGGTGAGGGGTTCCATGTATATGTTGAACAGTTGAGGTGAGAGTACTGAGCCATGGGGGACACTCCTGTTGACGGGGTGTAGGTCGGAGGTGACGTTTTGTTATTTTTATCCTTTGTGAGAGGCTGTGTAAGAAGGAGGAGAACCAGCGTAGGACTGTTTCCTCAGCACCTACCGTTTCTTCCAGAGCCCTGATGAGAAGTTGGTGATCAACCGTGTCAAAGGCTGCCGATAGGTCTAGGAGAATGAGGAGGCAACATTGGTTGGAATCGAGGGACTTGTGGATGTAGTCTGTGATGTTAAGGATCGCAGTCTCTGTGCCACAGCCTTTTCTGAAACCTGATTGGTGTGGGTCAAGAAGGTTGATGCTATCCAAGTGCTGAGTCAGTTGTTGGAGGATGCATTTTTCGAGGATTTTGGATAGGAGAGGGAGATTGGAGACGGGTGTGAAGTTATTCAGTTCCTGGAAGTCAAGCCCTGGTTTCTTCAGTAGTGGCGTGACGTGTCCAACTTTGAGGCATTCAGGTATGCTGCTGGTTCTCAGGGAGCTGTTTATGATCTTGCACCAGAACGGCGCTATGGAGAGTTACAGTTTTTTGGTCAGGCTTTCACTAGGTATAAATATTGGACTTCCAGAGCCACTCTTCAGCACACTCCTGGACATTACAGATAAAAGACCGCCTTGATCCCCAGAGGACAGCCCTGCTGCTCATAGGACTGCCCTGGTGCTACCAGAGAAGTGCAAAGCTGCTTGAGGACTGCATTGACCACCAGAGAGTTGCTCTGCTGCTTGAGGACTGCCCTGGTCTTGGAGAAAGAAGACTAGACCTTTGTTCTTCATCCTAGGCTACCTGAGGGACTTCAAGTGTCAGTTGGCTGAACTCCTGTCTAACTTGTCTAACTCAAAAGATCCAGAGGCCTCCCTGTAACTGCTCAACTGACTTGCTCCAATGGACCTGCCTAAACTCAAAACTGGTACAAAAAGGGGTGGTGATGGACGGAGCATCTGAACCAATCACACACTCACACCCAGTCAAAAGATCTGGGTTTGATCCATCACCGTTCTTTAGCCCACTCTGCCACCCCAGTTCAGACATGGCTATATGCAAATCAGTCTGACCCTGTGCCTCATGGGAACAGTCCAGCCCGAACTGCCAAGCCATGCCTTCCCTGGACCGGAAACAAGCTTCCGAGGACCGGTTTCTGGCATTACAGCCGCCTTCAGCCCGGCTTGCTTGAATCCAGTGGCAAAGTGAGCAAGGGACTCACGTCTGAGCATACCCTGCCACACTTATGGCGGCCAAAGCGGTACAAAAGGGGGCGGTGATGGACAGCATCTGAACCAATCAAACACTCACACCCAGTCAAAAGATCTGGGTTTGATCCATCACCGTTCTTTAGCCCACTCTGCCACCCCAGTTCAGACATGGCTATATGCAAATCAGTCTGACCCTGTGCCTCATGGGAACAGTCCAGCCCGAACTGCCAAGCCATGTCTTCCCTGTACCGGAAACAAGCTTCCGAGGACCGGTTTCTGGCATTACAGCCGTCTTCAGCCCGGCTTGCTTGAATCCAGTGGCAAAGTGAGCAAGGGACTCACGTCTGAGCATACCCTGCCACACTTATGGCGGCCAAAGCGGTACAAAAGGGGGTGGTGACGGACGGAGCATCTGAACCAATCAAACACTCACACCCAGTCAAAGGATCTGGGTTTGATCCATCACCATTCTTTAGCCCACTCTGCCACCCCAGTTCAGACATGGCTATATGCAAATCAGTCTGACCCTGTGCCTCATGGGAACAGTCCAGCCCGAACTGCCAAGCCATGCCTTCCCTGGACCGGAAACAAGCTTCCGAGGAACGGTTTCTGGCATTACAGCCGTCTTCAGCCCGGCTTGCTTAAATCCAGTGCCAAAGTGAGCAAGGGACTCACGTCTGAGCATACCCTGCCACACTTATGGCGGCCAAAGTGGTACAAAAGGGGGTGGTGATGGACGGAGCATCTGAATCAATCAAACACTCACACCCAGTCAAAAGATCTGGGTTTGATCCATCACCGTTCTTTAGCCCACTCTGCCACCCCAGTTCACACATGGCTATATGCAAATCAGTCTGAACCTGTGCCTCATGGGAACAGTCCAGCCCGAACTGCCAAGCCATGCCTTCCCTGGACCGGAAACAAGCTTCTGAGGACCGGTTTCTGGCATTACAGCCGTCTTCAGCCCGGCTTGCTTGAATCCAGTGGCAAAGTGAGCAAGGGACTCACGTCTGAGCATACCCTGCCACACTTATGGGGGCCAAAGCGGTACAAAAGGGGGTGGTGATGGACGGAGCGTCTGAACCAATCAAACACTCACACCCAGTCAAAAGATCTGGGTTTGATCCATCACCGTTCTTTAGTCCACTCTGCCACCCCAGTTCAGACATGGCTATATGCAAATCAGTCTGACCCTGTGCCTCATGGGAACAGTCCAGCCCGAACTGCCAAGCCATGCCTTCCCTGGACCGGAAACAAGCTTCCGAGGACCGGTTTCTGGCATTAAAGCCGTCTTCAGCCCGGCTTGCTTGAATCCAATGTGAGCAAAGTGAGCAAGGGACTCACGTCTGAGCATACCCTGCCACACTTATGGCGGCCAAGGCGGTACAAAAGTAGGTGGTGATGGACGGAGCATCTGAACCAATCAAACACTCACACCCAGTCAAAAGATCTGGGTTTGATCCATCACCGTTCTTTAGCCCACTCTGCCACCCCAGTTCAGACATGGCTATATGCAAATCAGTCTGACCCTGTGCCTCATGGGAACAGTCCGGCCCGAACTGCCAAGCCATGCCTTCCCTGGACCGGAAACAAGCTTCCGAGGACCGGTTTCTGGCCTTAAAGCCGTCTTCAGCCCGGCTTGCTTGAATCCAGTGGCAAAGTGAGCAAGGGACTCACGTCTGAGCATACCCTGCCACACTTATGGCGGCCAAAGTGGTACAAAAGGGGGTGGTGATGGACGGAGCATCTGAACCAATCAAACACTCACACCCACTCAAAAGATCTGGGTTTGATCCATCACCGTTCTTTAGCCCACTCAGCCACCCCAGTTCAGACATGGCTATATGCAAATCAGTCTGACCCTGTGCCTCATGGGAACAGTCCAGCCCGAACTGCCAAGCCATGCCTTCCCTGGACCGGAAACAAGCTTCTGAGGACCGGTTTCTGGCATTAAAGCTGTCTTCAGCCCGGCTTGCTTGAATCCAATGGCAAAGTGAGCAAGGGACTCACGTCTGAGCATACCCTGCCACACTTATGGCAGCCAAGGCAGTACAAAAGGGGGTGGTGATGGACGGAGCATCTGAACCAATCAAACACTCACACCCAGTCAAAAGATCTGGGTTTGATCCATCACCGTTCTTTAGCCCACTCAGCCACCCCAGTTCAGACATGGCTAAATGCAAATCAGTCTGATACTGTGCCTCATGGGAACAGTTCAGCCCGAACTGCCAAGCCATGCCTTTCCTGGATCGGAAATAAGCTTCCGAGGACCGGTTTCTGGCATTACAGCCATCTTCAGCCCGGCTTGCTTGAATCCAGTGGCAAAGTGAGCAAGGGACTCACGTCTGAGCATACCCTGCCACACTTGTGGCGGCAAAAGCGGTACAAAAGGGGGTGGTGATGGACGGAGCATCTGAACCAATCAAACACTCACACCCAGTCAAAGGATCTGGGTTTGATCTATCACTGTTCTTTAGCCCACTCTGCCACCCCAGTTCAGACATGGCTATATGCAAATCAGTCTGACCCTGTGCCTCATGGGAACAGTCCAGCCCGAACTGCCAAGCCATGTGTTATATTCTGGCCTGTCACTTTAAATGTATCTTTGGGTCGCATGCCAGTGCATGAGACATGGCATGAGACATGCTTATCTTCAAGTGTCATCTGTGTTCCAGAATTGTTCTTGAAGGTGGTTAACTGTACCATCTGAGAGAAGACTTGGCTGGGGACTCAGAAGGATGTCATTCGTGCTGCCAATAAACTATACTTAATTTTATAACTCTTGACTGGAGTATTACTACAAATTTGGCGACAAGGAAAATCACCACTTGCAGCACGGATTCAAAGTGGTGTTTTGAACCCAATTTATCAATTTCTACTTCATCGTCTTCATATGGTATGTACAACGTTTTAACTAATGCAAATTTGATTTTGCCAGCGGCTGTTTGCTTAATCCTGTGCTTTGATTGCACCTGCGGCTGTTTTCCCCAATACTTTCAACTGCATGTTGCTTTCCCTACAAGGATTGTTTGCGTTTTGAGACTTACACGAACGCTCCGTTCTCCGTGCCTTTTCTAAATATTCTACTGTTTGTTCGTAGACTTTGACTGCCTATCTCCGGTAATCTTTTGCAGATTTGCTCTGACTTTGCTGTTTAAATGCCAGCGTGTTGCTCAGAATTTACTATTTGGATATATGGCCATCATGTTGTTATTTAAAATCTACTCGCATCTTACCTGTTTGGAATTCTTCTCCGCCCTCAATTCCAATGCGCATCTACAAGTGACGTCAACACGCATTGAAATTGCAACATCTACGCGCATGCGCATATACGTCATTGCGCACTGCGTGGCGGCCATTTTGTGAATTTTGTGGATCTTGAGTTGTCATGACAACCCTGCGCCGATAGTTACATCGCGCACTACATCAACCGCACATTAACCTCGTTTTATAAAGAATATTTCACAGATTATATGACACATCGTTGTGGACAACAAATACGGAGCAGAAGTAAGCTTTGTTAAAATAAACATATTTTAAGCAGAAAATACATCATCAACTCATACTGTTTTGTTGATATCAAACTTAAAAAATCTTTTCTTGCTTAAGGACTGTATATACGTTATTATAGTATGACTACATTTTAATTTTGTTTGATTTCACATTCTATTTCTAATTGAATAGTATTTCTCATTATTTTTCATTACATTTAATCTTATACACAAGCAACATGCAATTTGATCCTCCCAACAAATTCCTTCAAACAAAGGGTGATCCACCCATGCCATGGACACGTTGGAAGGAAGAATTCATAAATTACATGAAAGCTATTGACGGTGAAAGAATGGGTGCAGAAAGAAAGAAAAGTATTCTTCTCCACTGCCTTGGCTCGGAAGGCCAAGAAATTTTTAGATCATTACCTCAAATTCCTTCTTTAAATGAAGGTGGTGGAGATAATTTAAATCTGTATACTGAGGCTCTAGCTAGACTGGAAAAGAGGTTCAAACCAAATGTGAGCATTGCACTTAAACGTTTTAAATTCTATACCAGAAAGCAGAAAGAAGATGAATCCTTTGAAGACTTTCTAACTTCATTAAGGTCTCTTAGCTTACACTGTAATTTTGGTACTATTGCGGACGAAATGATTCGAGATCAAATCATTGTCCATACAAAGTGTAAGAAAACTCAGGATAAACTATGGGTTATGGGAGATCCGAATTTAACAGAAACCATTGCTATAGCTAAAGCACAAGAACAGTCAGACTTGTGGATGAATACAGTCAAAGGCAATGTTGAAAAGAAACAAGTTGATGAAGAAGTCTGCGCTATAAAACACAAACAAGGATCTAAACAAGACTTTTCCTCTTATAATAAGGGCAAACAATTTCCTCCTCAAAAGTCTTTTCATCAAAATTTTCAGGGAATATGTTTTAGATGTGGGAGTAAATTTCACATTGCTTCTTTTTCAGGTTGTCCAGCTATAAAGAGAGAATGCAATTTTTGCAAACGCATAGGTCATTTCAGTAATATGTGTAGGGATAAACGTTCATCTACACAATATAAACGACCTGTATCCATTGTATCTGAGGAAATGGTAAGCAATGTTAGGAATGATGAAAATGTTATTAATTCCAATGTAGAATCTGGTTTTGTAGTTTCCATTGTAAACAACCATTCAGAGATACAGCGTAATTCTCCAAAATGTGTTTTTACTATTTGTGAAGTGGATTTGTTTCTTATGGTAGATTCTGGTTCGCCATGGACCATAATCACGCAAGAATATTTTCAGAGTATGTTATCTCATTCTAATAAGTTAGGAAATATGAATGAATCGGATGTTGCTGCTGTAAATTTCTCTGGTACAAAAATTGAGATGATTGGATTCTTCAACGTTGAAATTCAATTTAAGTACAGAAAAGCTTCCATCAAATTATATATATCTATTAAGGGTATCAATGTGTTGGGTTGGTTTGACCAATGGAAATTAGGCATCGTCTTGAATCCTAGGGCAAAAGAACCAGTATCCTTGTGTGATGATAATCTTATGAATACCATTTCTGTAGTTGAGTTATCCAATGATCCTATACTTAATACCAAAGGAGATGATCTTATCAAACGTTTTGATACAGTGTTTTGTGATAAGTTAGGCAAACGTAAAAAAATTTCACACAATATAGTGTTAAAAAAGGCTCATACACCTATTGTCCAAAAACTTAGAGGTGTTCCCATAAACATTAGGGAAGAACTCAAATCCATGTTAGATGATTTATTAAAGGAGAAAATTATTGAACCAATAGAATCGTCAGAATGGGTTTCGCCCATAGTTTTGGTCAGAAAACCTGACCAAAAATTGAGATTATGTGTGGACCTAAGGGCATTAAACTCTAATATCGTAATTGATTGCCACCCTTTGCCAAACATAAATGAATTAATTTCATTATTTGATGGTGCAAAAATCTTCTCTACATTAGATTTAAGATCTGCCTACCATCAGATAGAATTAACTGAAGAGTCTAGGAAACTCACAGCATTAATAACACCTCAGGGTTTGTTTCAATACATCCGAATGCCTTTTGGACTGGCGTCCGCTGCATCGGTCTTTCAAAGAGTGATGTTTCACATTTTCAGGGATATAGATAAATACGTGAAATGCTTTCAGGATGATATTTTAGTGTTCTCAAAAAACACTCAGGAGCATGAAGTTCATTTACAAGAAGTATGTAATAGATTACAAAACAATCGTTTAACTGTAAAAGCACACAAGTGCAAATTGTTTCAAGAATCAGTAGAGTATTTAGGACATACCTTATCTGGTGAAGGAGTATTTCCAAAAAAAATCCAATGTAAAAGCTATTGTCAAAGCTCCGGTACCAGAAAATAAGGATCAATTACTATCTTTTGCTGGCATGTGTGAGTACTACAGCAAATTTGTGAACAAATTTGCCAGCAAGATGGAACCTTTAAGAAGATTGTTGAGGCATGGAGCAGAATATGTTTGGTCTGATGCCCAACAACAAGCTTTTGACGAAATCAAAAATGATATAGTTAAAACCCCTAATCTCAAACCTTTCAGGATCAACAAGGAATGTATCATTACCGTTGATGCCAGTCTATATGGTTTGGGTGGAGTATTATCCCAAAGGGAGGGTAGTGAGGAATGGAATGTGGCATTTGCTTCGAGAACTTTAAATGACTGTGAACGTAGATATTCTGTGATAGAAAAGGAGTTATTAGCGTGCGTTTGGGCCATTGAGCATTTTAGACTGTATGTTTGGGGATCAAAATTCACCTTAAGAACAGATCACAAGCCTTTAGTCAATATTTTATCGGTAGGTGGAGGATGGAACTCCACAGCCAGAATTGCGAGGCTGACTTCGAGGTTACAAGAGTATAATTTTGTTACAATCTATGTTCCAGGCAAGAAAAATGTTACGGCAGATTGTTTATCACGGTTGCCATGCAAAAGTGAGGAAGTTTGTGTTATTCAAGGAAAATTTGAGAATAGTGATTTTGTTCTAGCTATTGAAGATGTGTTACAAGGGAAGTTCAAGAAGGTTTCCGAATCTGATTGGAAAGACTGTATAGAAAAAGATTCCAGATGGAAAGACTTAGTGAATTACATTCAGAATGGTTGGCCAAATAAGAACATTGTTAGTTCAGAGTTAATGCCATTTTACAATGTTATGGATGAGTTGGAACTGGATTCTGGTTTCATTTTTAAATCTGGGAAATGTATACCTCCAGAGGGCATGCAAAACATCATTTTACAAATTGCCCATGATACGCATCCTGGTATTTCATCCATGAAAAGGTTAGTTCGCTCTGTATTTTGGTGGCCAGGGATTGACAGATTTGTTGACAGGACAGTTAGAGAGTGTCAAGAGTGTGTGTGTAAAGAAAGAATGTTAAAAGTATATACTCCACCCCTCAAAGTTGTTAAATGGCCTTCAGAACCGTGGCAAAAGATTGCTTTTGACATATCAGGTCCTTTTAACATGTTACCTGAATCTTCCCGTTATGCTTTAGTTATAGTGGATTACCACTCCAAATGGCCAGAAGTGAAGTTTGTCCCTAAGGCTTCTACTGAAACTGTCATTTCTTTTTTCAAAGAAGTTTTTACTAGAGAAGGGTGCCCTTCTGTGTTGGTATCTGATAATGGGGTTCAATTGACATCTGGTGAAATGGCACACTTTCTCAAGAATTGTAACATTGTTCACAGATTTACTTCATTATACGAACCCCATGAGAATGGTCAAGTTGAGAGATTCAATCGGGTGTTGAAAAATTTTGTGGTGGAATCTGTCAAATTTGGAGTTTCTTGGGTAAGTGCTTTAAGGGAAAGGCTATGGACATACCGTATTACACCTCACACAATTACTGAGGTAAGTCCTTTTAAGTTGTTTAAGGGTCGTAATCCAGCCTCAAGAATGTTACCGTGGTGGCTTAAAGAGAAATGCAATCAGTTTTCTTTTGACCAGGTTAATATAGAGGAAGTTGCCAGACGTGTAGAAAATAAGCAGTTCAAAACGAAAGAATGGTATGACAAAAAGTGGAACACAAAATCCCAAGAGTTTCAAGTGGGAGAATGGGTGAGAATTCTCAGACCTGGTTTGTTGTCCAAAGGTACCAACAAGTTTAGTGACCCCATTCAGATCAAAAAGATTTTTACCAATAGTGTCATGACTCACGATGGCAAATATTGGAATGTAAGGAAATTAGCAAAGTGTACCGTCATGAATGATAAGTGTAATTTATCTAATGAACCAAATGTTTTGCTAGCAGATAATTCTATTGCTCGAAGAGTGAAGGATATTAAACGTGTTATCAATATTCCTAAAAGATATGTAAATTGATGTATTTCATACTCAATGTTATACTTCATTCTATGATATGTTTTTTTTATTAAGTTCAGGGTTACATAATGTTATGATCATAGACGTTATTGTTGTTTGTTTATTTTATTTTATAAAAAAGGGAGATGTGTTATATTCTGGCCTGTCACTTTAAATGTATCTTTGGGTCGCATGCCAGTGCATGAGACATGGCATGAGACATGCTTATCTTCAAGTGTCATCTGTGTTCCAGAATTGTTATTGAAGGTGGTTAACTGTACCAGCTGAGAGAAGACTTGGCTGGGGACTCAGAAGGATGTCATTCGTGCTGCCAATAAACTATACTTAATTTTATAACTCTTGACTGGAGTATTACTACACCATGCCTTCTCTGGACCGGAAAAAAGCTTCAGAGGACCGGTTTCTGGCATTACAGCTGTCTTCAGCCCGGCTTGCTTGAATCCAGTGGCAAAGTGTGCAAGGGACTCACGTCTGAGCATACCCTGCCACACTTATGGCGGCCAAAGCGGTACAAAAGGGGTTGGTGATGGACGGAGCATCTGAACCAATCAAACACTCACACCCAGTCAAAAGATCTGGGTTTGATCCATCACCGTTCTTTAGCCCACTCTGCCACCGGACCCACTCTGTGCCTCATGGGGGAGAGGAGTTGGCCTAACGGCTAGGGCGCTCAACCTCGGACCTGGGGATCTGGGTTCGAGTCTCAGTAACGACGCCAAAACCTCCTGTGATTCTGGGCAAATCACTTCATCTCCCCGTGCCTAAAATGAATGTGTGTTCTCATGTAACGTAACTGATGATATGTAAAGCACTCTGATACCTGATTCGGTTCAGGTCTAGTTCGCGCTATATAAAACTCTGGAACAAAAAATGGGAACAGTCCAGCCCGAACTGCCAAGCCATGCCTTCCCTGGACCGGAAACAAGCTTCCGAGGACCGATTTCTGGCATTACAGCCAGGGAAGGCATGGCTTAGCTGTTCGGGCTGGACTGTTCCCATGAGGCACAGGGTCAGACTGATTTGCATGTAGCCATGTCTGAACTGGGGTGCCAGAGTGGGCTAAAGAACGGTGATGGATTAAACCCAGATCTTTTGACTGGGTGTGAGTGTTTGATTGGTTCAGATGCTCCGTCCATCACCACCCCCTTTTGTCTCGCTTTAAACCCAAAACTGGACCTGCCTGAGCCCTGCTAGCCTCTGCTGGAGTGAGTTTCTGATCCCCAAGAAGTGCTTCCCAGGTCTTGGACCATTGGCTGGTATCAGCTGAGCTTGTCCTGTGAAGAAAGGTGAAATCCTGAAGCTTTGGGCTCTTCGTGAATGCCAATGAGCCCATTCGCTCTGAAACTCTGCCACCTATGATGACTGCCAATGTAATGCTCCAGTGAACTTGACTCATCACACTCCTAAAATCACCAATGACGCCCAGCCACGCAAGATCTGCACTTCATGCTACAGCTAAACAGCCCTGGGTGACTGGCAAAGCAAAGCGCCAGCAAAGACTTACCATAACAGCCGATTGGCTTTTCATGCTGCACGCCCAAGCTGCCTGCTCTTTGCTCTATAGTGACAACCAAACATGACATTCTCCACTTCTCCTCACAGCTTCCTTCATTGCAAATGGAACTCTTAATGCAGGACATAGAGAAAGTACGTTTTTTAATGGAACTAGCCTGGTCCATCACTGTGACCTGAACTTGTGACTTTCCCCTGGTCTCACATGATCAGATGACCACAAGTGGTGTTTTATGCCTTTAATCACGATATCTACCTAAAAAATTTAAACTGAATATCTCTGGTTGTACTTATTGGATTTTGTCATTCTAGTATAATTTCATTTCTTATAACGTACTCTATTTTCCTAAATTTGCTTGAGATTTCTCTCTCATTGTGTTTTTGCTTTATTACTGTTTGTGTGCTGTAGAGACACTTTACACTTAGCGTCAAAGTTAAGCTACCAGAGGACTAAGCACAGCTTAAATTAGTGACTTTTTTGGGTCACCCTGATAAGGATTGTGGTAATTACCTGAGTGGGGCTTCCACCGTTCTCAACAAATAGCCCAATTTCTACAATAATATTTCATGATATATTTTTCAGCAATGATTCCCCACATATGGGGTTTACCATGCATCAATTGGATAGTGTGAAAAGGAACACAAGCAAAATTGGTGTCAATATCATTAGGGCAGCAAAGTTTGGTGCTTGGAAAACATATCAGGAGTAATGCCACTAACATTATTTATTCTATTGAATGTGGCCAACCTTATCTGGGGATGATCGCGTGAAAAGTAACTATCAAGCTAGGAAAACACGTTTCATCATGTGAAGATACGAGAAAACCAAAAATGCTGCTTAGTAGAGATGAGAAATACAGCTCATAATATGTGTCTGTACTGAGCAAGTTTAAAAAGCAGTGAGCTTAGGTTATTTTATAAAGACTTATTAAAGCAGAATAGTTTGGGAAATAAGGACGTAATAAATAAGCCATGGGCTGAACGGTCCACTTGAGTGCTATAATTTGGTGGTGGCAGTTTACTTTGGTGGTGAAGAATGATATTTTTGTTCCATCTGTGCCTTTCTGGACAGAGTAGCATCTGCAAAAATACATGTCAGTGGCATTTTATCTGGGGAAAGTCTCTTTTCTTTTGGTCAAAATGTATTTATTTATTAAGCTGTTAAGACTTTAATATAGGCCAGAACAGTATGTGCAGCTGATGGCACCACAATATTGTATAATTTGGAGTGGAGAACTCTTCCATTAGGGGTCATAAGATGCATTTTCATTGTTTGCGTTGGAAGCACCTATTAAACAGTGGGCCCGATGCAAACAATTAAAGTGCGCCCTATTACGGTGAATGCACTGCCCCTAGGGCAGCCGAGAACTCGTGCTGCCCTGGGGCAGCACATTCATATGAAAGCACGAATCAGCTGATTGACCCACTCCGTGTTTCTACAGTGCAGGCGGGCACAGTTAGTGACAGTACCCCCTTTCCCCTCTCCAGAGGGCTGCTCTCATGGGGCGCACTCACAGTGTGCCACCTTTTAAGTGACGCACTGTGAGTGTGCCTCCTAAGAGCATCTTTGCCTCTGCGCCAGCGTTGGTAATACGGCGTGGGTGCAAAGGCAAAGGAATTCCCTAATTTGCATAGGTCACGCTTTCATGCAAACTAGGGAATGTCCCCCGAAGGTAGCGCTGCCGCTTTAAGTGCATCAGCACTATCAGTATTACTGAAGGGGGTGCACAAGCGTCTGCGCCCCCTTCTGTAATACCAAAGTGCCCTGGAGGCACACAAAGTGGTGGTAAACGCCAGTTGCGCCCCAGGGCACTAACTTTAATATGCCCCTTTACTAAATTAAAACATTAATTTTAACTTTGTTACACTGTATAGGAAACAAGTACCCACATGATGACACTTTCAGGTGAAAGATGGTGTATACCCCTTTTTTCGGGGGTAAATTATTCTACTGTTAAAACATTTAGGAATTGTATTTAGGAAGCTGCAGATGATTACTACATCACATTCTGCTACCCAAAAGATTAAAAGTTGTTGTAGAAAACTCATTATAGTATGTTTATTTGTTTTTTAAAACCGCATTTTAAAGAAATATATTTTAAACTTTACAAATTTTAAATCAACATTGGTGTGTTAACACACATTAAGAATATGTTAACAAGGTGTCTTAGAAATATATTGCTTAGTTTCAAAATAAGATGACAGATGTATTGATTCCCATAAATGCTGCAGTTTATGTTCCCATTTATGATGATCACTGATCAAATATATTGTTCAATGTTTGTCAAATTGCTCCGATAGTCTTAAATGGACTTTCTCAATGCATGAAGGTTTCATTTAAAACATGGTACGAAAACAGTAACATCTATTCATAGTGTCAGTAGAAGACTAGCCAACTGTGCTTAGCATGGCATTTTAAAACAATAATAAGAAATATGTAAATGACAATGATGACTTACCACATGAAGGATTTTATTTTCTGTTTCATATACAGTGCAATCCTGTAGTAGTAAGAGAAAGACACAACAATATATTAAAATAAGTTCTACAAACATGTTTTGCACCTCTATTTAATGAAGGACAAACAGAATCATCTCCATTGCTACATGATATTAAAGAACTATTGAAGAGTTAATTTGTGCTGCACCTAAATCTTTAATGTACACAGCATGTTTAGCATTTCTTATAAACAAGTTGTTGCATCTCTGAGAACATGGGGCATATTAGCAAGGGCAATATCACCGCTTTAGCGGCACTTTCTGCCGCTAAAGAGGCAGTATTGTTATCGCCCTATCGGCAAGCTGCTGCTAACAGCTGTTAGCGACAGCTTTCTGGCAAAAGCAACCATTTTGGGGGCCGCTTTGCATGTCAGCGATATTTATCGCTAATGACATGCAAAGTAGGCGTTCCCGACTAAAAGACCACGGAAACAGCCGCTAGCAGACCTAACGCCTATTAGCAATGAGGCCCCGGTTAGCAATGTAAAAAGTCGCGCTAATCAGGGTTATCGCAGGAATTTTTACACCTGCTAAAATCCTGACTTAGCCATTATTCTTAATGGGAGGTGGATTCTAAGTCTGAATCCGCCCCTGCCAGTAGCAAGGTTCACGTTAGCGATAAAAGTTTTATCGCTGTTTTACATGTGTTTTCGGTAGATTTTGCCGCTATCGCTGGATCTTTTATCGCATTTGAGAAAAACATTGGTAATAACGCGCTATCTCCGCGATAAGATCCAGCGATAGACAGCGATAATAAAATATGCATTAAGCGCGATTTGCGATATTTATCACACGCCCTTGCTAATATGCCCCTTGGTCCCATGCAAACCTGAAAGGTCAGAAGGAATTTAACTCCATAAACCTACTGAGCATCTTGGTTTCTGAAAGGGTAACATCAGAACTTAGAAACTACTTTGAAGAAGTAGAGCATACTACATAATTGCTGTCAAAAGCGTTCACTCACTGCAACATTCTTTAACCAATTTTGATACATTTTAGGGGAGGCCAGCTTCTTACTGGGTCCTGCTACTGGTCCCTCTATGTGTCTTTGTTCTAATCTACCATGTCTCGATCAATTGACAAGATTGATCTCTCTTTGTATTTTTATCTTTTGTCTTTTTTCAAGAACTGGATTCCCAGCCCCCGAACCCTGACAATATCACACATTTCAAAATATTTTCTTTCTCGTTTCTAGACTGGCCAAACCTCCTCAGATAATCTGATGCTCAGTTCATCAATCTCTTTTTTATACCGTGGCGAGGAATAAATCCGTGCCTTAAAGGTTCTGTATTGTAGATTAATGGGATATCATTTTTCGTATGTGACTGTATTACTGGCTTGCCTACCATAATATCTATTTATTGTTTCGTGTGTGTTTATCATTTGTTTGAATTTTGATTGCACTTGCGTTTTATAAACTGTATGTTTCTCCCTCTAAAGCTTGTAGAGAGATGACAGTGGTGGCTGAAATTCTATTTCTCACAAAACCAAAACCGACTACCAAACTGCAATCCTAAAACCCAGAAAAACCGAGGAACATTGGCCTCAATTGACAAAATTGTCACTCCTGTTGAAGATTACACCCTAAAGCCATGCATTGTAAAGTGGATCTCAGATATTTCAGTAAGTTACGGGTTGATGTAGCGGCAGCCATAAAACCTGTAGTCCCTCATCGCATTTAAAGTTTTGTAAGCAGCAGGTTTGTACCAGTGGAGACTTAGCTGGCTCCACTGGCACAAACCCATGGCCTGGTGGTTGGTCCACCAGTGGACCACAAGAGGATTGAAGGATATACCCTCTGCAGACCTGGTATTCTAGCCACCAGGATCTAAAATGCAGTCCTTTTGAATGAAAGTTGGACTTAACTAAAAAAGCTACAAATTGCAAGTAAAACATCTGACTAAATAAAAATACCTTCTTAAGGAGTAAAAACAAAACTTGCCAAACAGTAAAAACAAAACTTGCCAAACAAGTCTACTTTTTTGCAAATCTTAAAGTCTATTTAAACAGTTTTATACTTTTAAATACATTTCTTACATGTTTACAGTTTGTATTAGGTAACAATAGTAAATGAGAAAATAAAAATAAAATGATTTCTTTGCCACCAATCCATTTTTAGATAGTTCTTAACAACTCTAATATCCAAAAACATATTTTCTGTTTAAAATATATATTTAGTCTCTGAAAAAAACAAAGGTTAAAGAGACTTTATAGTTATGTGAAAAATTCATTTGAAACATACCATTTTAAGTTAACAAAACAACTGAATTTCATCTGTTATAGTTGTTGCAAGTAACTATAACTCGTACCCTAAAATAACGATAACTAGCGGCCTCGAAATGTACAGTCTTGTCATCAATTATGTCCTTTCATATGTTGCAGTGATGTTTTCAATGATGTCATAGAACATGGCATGAGTGATGTAATATGTGGAATTAATAGTAGGGCATTGTGAGGGTGTGAGTTATAGTTACTTTAGGGCACCTGGCCCTATTTTTATTTTTATGTTTGTTCTAGGACTCAGTCCCGATTCCAAAGATGGATGGCGCCACTTCATTGTTGATGTGGTGGTAGCCAATCAGATCTCATCTTGAGATCTGGCTGCTCCGCGGATCCTCTGCGGAGTGAAATATCTTTACATTTTGAGGCTTACTTTCACAAATATGCCTTTACATATTTACACCAACTCAGAAAAAGTGCGGTTCCCGGACCAGGATCTAGCTCTCTGCCAAATTTGGGTAGATCTGTTTAGAAGATTTTGCAATATTGCTGGTCAATTTTCCAATAAAAAAATGAATAGGGAAGAAACATTATGGGACTCTACCCTCCCCCCCTTTCTCTACTCCAGCTTTGCAGATCACTCAGAACTTTCAAGGAACGAGCTGAGGTGGAATTACTTTTTTGGGAAATTTTCCTTAAGATTCATTGAACAGCGCGCACATTTTTTTTTCCTATCGAAACATGATCTTAGCTATAGCTACGCCACTGGGTAATACATATATATATATATATATTATATACATATATATTACCATGTGACCAAGGGCAAGTGGTGCCCGAAACGTGTCAGGAGGAAAACAGCAGAAAATAAATGATTTGCCTGAAGTTGTGGTTCGTGGTTCCTTTGTTGGACGAAGCAGCGTGTACGACACTGGGAAGCAGACAGAGGTTCCATTGCGATTTGCATATATATATATATATATATATATATATATATATATATATCTATGATCCACCAAAGAGCCCTGCGCTTTAAGAAGGCACACAGCGCTTTCCCCACTTGTCGTGTTAGTTGCTTCTCTTTCACTCGCAATTTCACATTCCAATTATTTTTTCCCAACAGTCGACACGTTTCGAGGCTGGTACGCCTCTTCTTCCTGGACTTGGCAGAGGGGTCAAGAAAACACTCACTGCTCGTTTCATTCCACTTTTATTTCTTTGAATGAAACACCGCCCTAAGTGGGCGTGGCATCGTCATCACTTCCAGCAGCATGCTGGTATTGGTAGTCCCATGAGCAGTTGGTAAGTAAAAACTATAGTAGTCTCTTTTGCCCTCTTCGTTTTTGCCGTATTCTTTCCCTTTAGTAAGGAGGAAGGTTCCAAATTGACGAGTGATGTACTGCCCGGGAGAGCGCGCCGATCATGGAGGGGATGGTCCCCGCCCTCAGCCTTCCATGCTCAGCTTCAAGTCCAGACTGAACAGGAACCGGTGCTCTTCTTCACGGCCAGGGTCGGCCGTCCAAAAATGATCCACCAAAGAGCCCTGCGCTCTAAGAAGGCACACAGCGCTTTCCCCACTTATCGTGTTAGTTGCCTCTCTTTCACTCGCAATTTCACATTCCAATTATTCTTTCCCAACAGTTGACGCGTTTCGAGGCTGGTACGCCTCTTCTTCCTGGACTTGGCAGAGGGGTCAAGAAAACACTCACTGCTCGTTTCATTCCACTTTTATTTCTTTGAATGAAACACCGCCCTAAGTGGGCGTGGCATTGTCATCACTTCCAGCAGCATGCTGGTATTGGTAGTCCCATGAGCAGTTGGTAAGTAAAAACTATAGTAGTCTCTTTTGCCCTCTCCGTTTTTGCCGTATTCTTTCCCTTTAGTAAGGAGGAAGGTTCCCAATTGACTAGTGATGTACTGCCCGGGAGAGCGCGCCGATCATGGAGAGGATGGTCCCCGCCCTCAGCCTTCCATGCTCAGCTTCAAGTCCAGACTGAACAGGAACCGGTGCTCTTCTTCACGGCCAGGCTCGGCCGTGCAAAAATGATCCACACAGCGCTTTCCCCACTTGTCGTGTTAGTTGCCTCTCTTTCACTCGCAAGTTGTGGTTCGTGGTTCCTTTGTTGGACGAAGCAGCGTGTACGACACTGGGAAGCAGACGGAGGTTCCATTGTGATTTGCATATAGGTAGGTAGTTATAGTTAGGACCTAGTTTCCATAGGAAATCTGCAACATTCTATTTGGAACAACTTTGGTGCCGGTCAACGAATCTTCGCGAAATTCTCCAAGAAGATGGAGCGCTCCACTGCTATCCTGAAAGGGGTGATTTGTCAAGCGGGGGCTGAGAAAAAAGGGGGGCCCAAACGTGTTTTCCCCATGCAATTTTCCAAAGGGACCTTTAGACACGGCTAAAGCCCGACCTCCTGAACGAATTACACCAAATTTGGCAAAAAGGTAGAGTTTGGTTCGCAGATCACGCTTTTTGTTAAATGGTGTAAATCCGTTCAGTAGTTCCTGAGAAAATCAAAAGTAAAATCATAGATATATCTATAGACGAAGTACGGTACGCCTACAGTACGCGTACCCTTGTGGAACATGAGCTTTATGCTAATTGGCTGTAAACACTCCAAACCAGGAAGTGTTGGCAGCCATCTTGTGCCTCGGTAGAACCGAGGCACAAGAAAACAGAAAAAGAAACGCAAAAAACGCGAAAAGGGGGCAGGGTAGAAACACCCTGACCCCCTAGGCCTGCTCAGGGGGTCCCACAAGAACCCCCAAGGCAATAAATCACGGGATACGCGTAGGTACGCGTATTCCGTGAAAAAACCAAAGCTGCTTTTTTGGTAATTAGCCCGGGAGGGCCAAATCCCGGGGTATTTTAGTTTAGCCCCCAGGTGCTTCTTTTTTAAAATAAAAAAAACCCTGTGTGGGGGCGCTCAAGCCCCCCCACACGCCCCGGGGACCGCCACCTCCCTGGGGCTCTAAAATTCAAAATAGGGTGGTCCGTGACGGACCCCCCGCCCTCGGGGACCACCACCTACTGGGCCTTTTAACTGTTGGGAGGGGGGCCGCGCCGCCACCCTCCTGGAGACTTGTGGTGGCCCTGGGGACCGCCACCGCTCAGGACCGGCTCCTGCAGTGTCCCGGGGTGCCCAGGTACCTCCAGTAAGCGCCACAGAGCTGCGTTGCAGAGTGTTGTAAAAAGGGGCGTGACCTCTGAACACCTCTCTGCAAAGCAGCTCCCCGGCGCATACTGGAGGTACCTGGTGGGCTAATTGGCCCACAGGGGACCTCAGGAATGAAGAGGATTTAATTCCCCAACTTAAAACGCGCCACAGTGCGTGTTTGCACACGTCACCTGAGGCACCACCCCCTTCCTTCAGCATTGTGCAAATATTCCTCTAAAATCAGCCGAATTACGAGTTCCAATTTACTCACCTGTTATCAGGAGTGACTTCAGTGCTGCAACTTTAAGCCCATTATGGATACTGAAAAGTAATTTTAATCGTACTTACCAATTACTTGAATTTCCTTCCATAGGAATCCATTGTGTTGTATTCACCAGAAAAGTTTCAAAGTGTGGAGTTTTGGAACTTTAAAAAATTCCTATAAAATCAACCGAACTACGAATTCCAATTTACTCACCTGTTATCAGGAGAGAACCCACTGTCGCATCTTTTAGCACAGCACTGACCCTGAAAAGTAATTCTAACCGTACTTCCCAGTAACTTGTATTTTCTTCCATAGGAATCCATTGTGTGGTTTTCACCAGAAAAGTTTCTAAGTGTGGAGTTTTGGAACTTTAAAATATTCCTATAAAATCATCAGAACTACGAATTCCGATTTACTCATGTGTTATCAGGAGTGACCTCAGTGCTTCAACTTTAAGCTGAGTACTGATCCTGAAAAGTAATTTTAACCATTCTTACCAGTAACTTGTATTTCCTTCAATAGGAATCTATTGTGGGAGAGGTGGGAGAGTTGTGGCGCCGCGGCCAGGGCGACTGACGCTGGAATCTGGGGATCACGGTTCGATCCCCAGCGCCGGCGGCAGGTTAGCCCAGCACCATGTGACTCTGGGCAACAGCTTGCTTAATCTTCCCGATGGCCCCCAGCGCCTAGAGACCCTAACGGGTGATTGTGCGCTTTACAAATGTGGATTATTATTGTGTGGTTTTCACCAGAAAAGTTTCTGAGTCTATGAAACATACAAATATTCCTCTAAAATCAGCCGAACTACGAATTCCGATTTACTCACCTGTTATCAGGAGAGACCTCAGTGCTGCATCTTTCAGCTCACTACTGATCCTGAAAAGTAATTCTAACCATACTTACAGTAACTTGAATTTCCTTCCATACGCTAACATTGACTGGTTTCACTTGGAAATTCTTCTAAGAGTGGAGTTTTGGAACTTTAAAAAATTCCTCTTAAATCAGCCGAACTACGAATTCCGATTTACCCACCTGTTATCAAGAGAGACCTCAGTGCTGCATCTTTCAGCCCAGTACTGATCCTGAAAAGTAACTATAAGCGTACTTACCAGTAACTTGAATTTCCTTCCATGGGATATCATTGCCTGCTATGTAAAATATATATAAATATATAAAAAAAATTACAATCCCCTGTTCTTGCTCCACAAAGCAGCTTCGTGCATTTGAACCGCGTGGCCCCCACAGTTCACGGGGTGGTGTGCGTTCGGACCGCCCCGTGAACTGTGGGGTTGTCCGAACGCACTGGAGGCATGAGAAGCATTAAATGAGAGACACCTGGGCCGGAGGCACGTATTCATTTCCAGCGTGAGCCTCTGAGGAAGAAAGGGATGAACTTTCGAAACACGTAAGGCTAAACAAGCAGACAGGAGCCTGCACATACCCATGAATAAAGGTTTGCCACCTTCTGTTGTTGTTTGGGTGCTGTTCAACTGTGGGCAAAGTGGAGCTATGATATAGGGCGGCTGCCCGGCCGCCGAACGCGCACCACCCCGTGAACTGTGGGGGCCACGCGGCTCAAATGCACGGAGCTGCTTTGTGAAACAAGAACAGGGGATTTAGTGCGGAGACTGTCTGCTGTGGCTCATCTTGTGGCTTGGAGTTGTAACAGGAATTTGTGCCACCATTAGAGGAAAGAACGGGCCAGGACTACGTCCCCCATAATGCTGTTGGTTATGGACCAGCCTATCTGAAGGCATGAGAAGCATTAAATGAGGGACACCTGGGCTGGAGGCACGTATTCATTTCCAGCGTGAGCCTCTGAGGAAGAAAGGGATGAACTATTGAAAGGCGTAAGGCTAAACACGCGGAATATGGCTGTTTGTACATAACGGCAGACAGGAGCCTGCACATACCTATGAATAAAGGTTTGCCACCTTCTGTTGTTGTTTGGGTGCTGTTCAACTGTGGGCAAAGTGGAGCTATGATATATCTATACTACTATAATAAAGGAAGAACTTTCAGCCTTTGAGGCGAGTAAACTCGGGAACCACAGCGCCAATCCACACACCCGATACACCGTTGGAATCGTCAGGGTGTGTAGATGGTTCTAGGCTATATAAATGTTTAAAAAAACGTATTTAAAAAATGTAAAGTAAAAAAAAAGTAGTCCCTCCGAAGTAGCGCCTGCCGCGACGTGCGTGCTCACGTCAGGAGCGCGGGGAGGAGCGGCGTCCAGGAGCGCGATGAGGAGCGGCGGACATGGCGCGGGGGAGGAGCGGTGACGCGAGGAGCAGCAGACAGGCCAGCGGCGGTGCGGAGGAGCGGGAGGAGCGGCGGCTCAGGTAAGGGGACCCATGTCGGGACAGGCGGGGGTCGGGGCAGGCGGATCAGCGGACAGGTGCGAGGAGCGGTGGCTCAGGTAAGGGGACACATGTCGGGGCAGGCGGGGGTCGGGGCAGCGGGGGTCGGGGCAGGCGAGGGACAGGCCGGGCGCGGGCCCGGGCTGCTGTGCAATGTCGGGGTGGGCGGGGGTCGGGGAAGCCTGTTGCACCCGGACAAGGTCGGGACGGGCTGCTAGTATATATATATATAGATATATATATTTATCTAAATCACACTGTGCCTGAAAAGTGTTAGGTCTCTGCTGACGCTGAGTGACCTGGTCTCTTCCTAGACCTGATACAAGCCGGGTGGAGAGTGAGCCCCGAGCTGTGAGCACAGTGTGATTTGGATATTAAGCGGCCTGCTCGGTCGGGGGGCGCACCACCGCGGACTCTTGCGGTCCCGCTGCTGAAGTCTTTTCCAGCGCCGCAGGTCTGCCTGCCATATGGCTGAATGGAGGATAAGTTTTAAAGGACACCCATGATTTTAGTTTATTTTACCGAAAGACTGAACCCCGCTCACTGGAGCTTGATTATGCAGGACTTCCGTTCCCAAAATGCAACTCGAATTTTTACTCACCTGAGTGTGATCGAATTTCAAATAAAAGGAGGGACAAACAACGTAAGCCTGATGGGAACAGTCTTTTTGGTAGCAGAAAATACCTCTGATGAAGGGCGCATGCCTGAAACGCGTTAGGTCTCTGCTGACGCTGAGTGACCTGGTCTCTTCCTTGACCTGATACAAGCCGGATGGAGAGTGAGACCCAAGCTGTGAGCACAGTGTGATTTGGATATTAAACGGCCTGCTCGGTCGGGGGACGCACCACCGCTGACTATTGCGGTCCCGCTGCTGATGTCTTTTCCAGCGCCGCAGGTCTGTCTGGCATATGGCTGAATGGAGGATAAGTTTTAAAGGACACCCATGATTTTAGTTTATTTTACCAAAAGACTGAACCCGGCTCACTGGAGCTTGATTACGCAGGACTTCCGTTCCCAAAATGCAACTCGAATGTTTACTCACCTGAGTCTGATCGAATTTCAAATAAAAGGAGGGACAAACAACGTAAGCCTGATGGGAACAGTCTTTTTGGTAGCAGAAAATACCTCTGACGAAGGGCGCATGCCTGAAACGCGTTAGGTCTCTTCTGACGCTGAATGACCTGGTCTCTTCCTTGACCTGATACAAGCCGGATGGAGAGTGAGCCCCGAGCTGTGAGCCTAGTGTGATTTGGATATTAAACGGCCTGCTCGGTGGGGGGGGCGCACCACCGCGGACTCTTGCGGTCCCGCTGCTGATGTCTTTTCCAGCGCCGCAGGTCTGTCTGGCATATGGCTGAATGGAGGATGAGTTTTAAAGGACACCCATGATTTTAGTTTATTTTACCGAAAGACTGAACCCGGCTCACTGGAGCTTGATTATGCAGGACTTCCGTTCCCAAAATGCAACTCGAATATTTACTCACCTGAGTGTGATCGAATTTCAAATAGAAGGAGGGACAAACAACGTAAGCCTGATGGGAACAGTCTTTTTGGTAGCAGAAAATACCTCTGACGAAGGGCGCATGCCTGAAACGCGTTAGGTCTCTGCTGACGTTGAGTGACCTGGTCTCTTCCTTGACCTGATACAAGCCGGATGGAGAGTGAGCCCCGAGCTGTGAGCACAGTGTGACTTGGATATTAAACGGCCTGCTTGGTCGGGGGGCGCACCACCGCAGACTCGCTGCTGATGTCTTTTCCAGCGCCGCAGGTCTGTCTGGCATATGGCTGAATGGAGGATGAGTTTTAAAGGACACCCATGATTTTCGTTTATTTTACCGAAAGACTGAACCCGGCTCACTGGAGCTTGATTATGCAGAACTTCCGTTCCGAAAATGCAACTCGAATGTTTACTCACCTGAGTGTGATCGAATTTCAAATAAAAGGAGGGACAAACAACGTAAGCCTGATGGGAACAGTCTTTTTGGTAGCAGAAAATACCTCTGACGAAGGGCGCATGCCTGGAACGCGTTAGGTCTCTGCTGACGCTGAGTGACCTGGTCTCTTCCTTGACCTGATACAAGCCGGATGGAGAGAGAGCCCCGAGCTGTGAGCACTAATATAATAAAGAGAGAGCCCAAACCTTTGAGGCGGGTAATCTCAGGAACCACAGCACCAATCACAACACCCAATACAGCGTTGGAAAGGGCAGTTGCAGCAGAAGGACATAGGCTATGCAGACGCCCACCATATACATTTAAAAGTAAAAGACCTGTTCCAGCAAAGTAGTCCCTTGTGGGAGTGTCTGCGTTGTGCTGTGGGCGTGTGCTGGGGGGCGTGAAAAACACTGGGGGCGTGTTGTACGTTCCGCCCTTCATGCCATGTCTCATATCATGTGCTGTGGGCGTGTGCTGGGGGCGTGGGCGTGTGCGGGGCGCGGGATTACGAGAAAAAAAAGCGAGCGCTGTGCCCAATATTTCATTGTTTTTTCTTCCCAGGTTCTGTACATTCCAGCTCCGGGTGTCCACCCTGCTCCCTTTAAATACCCCTACACCCCATAATCATAAACCACCCTTACTCCTTAAAATACCCCAACACCCTTAAACACTAACCCATCTTAACCCTATAAATATACTCTGTACCCCAAAACCCAAACCTATCCCTCAACCCTAAAAATACCCCTGTACCCCAAAACCCAAACCTAGCCCTGAACCCTATTAATACCCCTGTACCTCAAAACCCACACCTATCCCTGAACCCTAAAAATACCCCTTTACCCCAAAACCCAAACCTAGCCCTGAACCCTAAAAATACCCCTGTACCCCAAAGCCCAAACCTACCCCTGAACCCTGAAATACCCCTGTACCCCAAAACCAAAACCTAGCCCTGAACCCTAAAAATACCCCTGTACCCCAAAACCCAAACCTAGCCCTGAACCCTAAAATACCCCTGTACCCCAAAACCCAAACCTAGCCCTGAACCCTAAAAATACCCCTGTACCCCAAAACCCAAACCTAGCCCTGAACCCTTAAAATACCCCTGTACCCCAAAACCCAAACCTAGCCCTGAACCCTAAAAATACCCCTATACCCCAAAACCCAAACCTAGCCCTGAACCCTAAAAATACCCCTGTACCCCAAAACCCATACCTATCCCAAAACCCTAAAACTACCCCTGTACCCCATAACCCAAAACTATATCTGAACCCTTAAAATACCTGAACACCCCAAAACATTTACCTCAGTACCCCAAAACATATACCCCTTTACCCATACTTACCTTATCCAAACATTAAAAAAAAACATGCTTTTACCATTCATGCATTTACAACGAATTTCGTTGTAAATGTATGTGTGGTAAAAGCATATAAAATGTTATGCCATGCGTTATAATGGCATTGCGGAGTCATGGTACTTTCGTAATGAAAGTATGCGGAGTGATGGTATGCGGAAAGAAAGTTGCGGAATAATGGGTGTTTACCCTCCCCGGTAAGTACATTGGTGGCACGGCGGCCCACATCTCCAGCAACATACTCATATTTTTTCACCACCGATTTGAAAAATGCACAGGTCTCTCTCATTGATGGCCAGCACCGACATACACTTTTAGACACACCTCCTGCCACAACTTCTAGAATTGCGAACTTTAGAGCTGGGGAGCTACGTTCGAATCTCGGCATCAGCTCAACATCCTGTGATTCCAGACAAATTGCTTTGTCTCCCCGTACCTACCACAAATGAATGTGTTCTTCTGAATGTAAATTGTGCTCGTGCCATGTTGTCGAGTTCGCACTATATAATATTGCAAGGAAAAATTAAGTAGGGAAACTCGAGTTCACACACTACTGAACGCGCACTCTTAAGTGCATCAGCAGTGCACTGTGAATCGGAGTGTTTCACAGGCCTGTCACAGATAAGAAATGCTATCAAAAAGAAATCCTACAAAACAATATACTACTGGCCGGCAGCAATTCATACCCGGACAACGTCGGGACGGGCTGCTAGTATATATATATATGTATTAGGAATCACAAAAGTGAATGCCAGTATTGTCCATGGGCCACTTCAGGGTGGTCTGAGTAGGGATGCAGCAGCCCATAGCATCAATCCACACAATTCTTGACGTCCCAATAATACACTTTCAGACTCTCCTGTTCACTGCAACGATTTTTATTCTATAATAAAGAGCTCCTCCTAACACATTTTGGACACTTTTGGAATTGGCCCTTTTTGCGGGGTTATCCCCAAACTTTTTGCTTCTTCCTCCGTTATTTTTCCTGACCTGTGGTTGTTGGCTATAGGACTCTGGGCACTTTACCACTGCTGATCAGTGCTAAAGTGCATATGTTCTCTGTATAAAGTGTTATTATGATTAGTTATCCACGATTGGCAGATTTATTTCATCATTAGGTCCCTAGTAAAGTGCACTGAGTGTGCCAGGGCTGGTGATTCAAATGCTACTAGTGGGCCTGCAGCACTGATTGTGCCACCCATATGAGTAGCCCTAAAATGGTGTCTCAGGCCTGCCACCGCAGTGCCTGTGTGCAGTTGCTAACTGCCATACTGAACTGACCAGTGTCCCCACTGGCCAGGCCTAAGCCTTCCCTTTCTGTACACATTGGACACCCCTATGGAAGGCCCAAGGTACCCCCTGGGCAGGGTGCAGTGTATGTGAAAGGTAGAGCATGTACCAGTGTGGGTGACATGCTCTGATAGTGAAATACTGCCAATTTCGTTTTTCACTATTGAAAGGCTATCCTGCCCATAGGCTTTAATGGGGAATGCTGTGTATAATGTTTACCTGCATATCTTCCCATAGGAGCAAAATAGAAAATTGAAGTCTGGTATCCCTGAACTCAGAATTTAATAACCCATATTTTAGGAATTATGTTTTTTAAATCCTGTGCACTTTTAGAAAGTAGCTGTTTTCTTGTCTAACCTTTCTGTGTGCCTTGGCCTGTTTGTGAATTGACTGTCTGATTTGTGAGTGACAGGGGATGGGGTGGATCCAGGAGGCTGGATGAGTCAGCACTGGGCTGAATAGCTCCATATGCATCTTGAGTGGTGGGAGGGGATAGCACTTGGGCCTGAATAGGGCTGTGCCTGCCTTCCACAATTCTGGCTCCACCTCCTGCTAGGCGGCTGACGACCCTGCACCTCTCTCTCAAAGGAAAGAAGGAGTCATGTAAACAGAGTGCTCCAGGGCTGACCAGAACTGGTTTGGACTAGGCAAAGTCCTGTCTGCCTTCAGAGAACAAAGAAAATATTGGTATAACAAGGGATACTCAGACCCCAGAACTTTAGATCATCCCGGAATCAAGAAGGAACCACTGCCAAGGAGATTAGCTGGAATACTGAAGAGGAAGGACTGTCCTGCTCTGTGTTTATGGGCAGACCTATAGTTGCTATTCTGCCAAGGAGAGGGAAAGGACTTTGTTGTTGCTGTGTTCCCTTGCTTGAAGAGATCTCCAAGGGCCTAAGGAGAGCTGGCCTCCTGTTAGGAAGTCCCAGGAACAAAAGGACTTCACCCCCAGCTTCCCTCTTGAACTCTGCTGTGTGAGTTCTTACCTGCCTAGAGGGCTTGAATTATTTGTGGGGCCTCTGGAGGTTGTTTCCTGCTGTTTGGGGAGCTGGCAAGAAGAAAAGAAGAAAATCTAAAAATTGCACGCATCGCGCCCTTGCGGAGCGCATCATCAGCAGTGCAAGAGAATTCCCGTTGCCGCGAAGATCGTCGCAGCGCCTGTTGCGCTGCAAGAACCAACGCATCGTTCGCTTGCGGAGCACATCGCTCAGTGCCGGAAGATTCCTGTCACTGTGAATATCATCTCAGAGCCTGTCGTCGCTGTGAGAACCATCGCACCGCTTGCTTGCGGACCGCATCACGTCGCTGCGAACATCGTCGCAGAGTCCAGCGCCAATGCATCGAGGGGCCGCGACAGAAGAGGATCAACGCTGCGCCGCGCATCACCAAAGATCGTTTCCGTCCGGAGATTGACGCATCGTGCCTGTCCGAGATGCTTCCTACCAGAGAAGCTGCACCCCCGGAATCCATACAAGGTATCGCATCGCTCCACATACAGACCGGATTTGTCGCAACATGCCCGTTGCGTACAGCGGGGTTGTCGCATCGCCTCTCTAGGGTCTCAGGAGTGACGCATCGCTTGTTTATCGACGCTGTAGTTGCCGCTTGGAACTTTTGTTGCATCTACAGGTACATTGGGCTAAAAGTGACGCAACTGTGGATTATTTTGACGCAAACCCTTGAACTCTTTTTAAAGACTTATTTTTTAACAGTGTATGTTGGATTTTTGTCGTTTTGGTCTTGTGTAGTTTAGATTAAATGCTTTATTTTTCTAAACTGGTGTGGTGTGGAGTCCATTTGTGGTGTTTTCACTGTGCACAAATACTTTACACATTGCCTTTGATAAGCCTGTTTGCTCGTGCCAAGCTACCAAGGAGGTGAGCAGGGGTTATCTTAAGAGTGTATCCCCCTTGCCCTGACTAGAAGCAAGGGTCCCTATTTAGACATTGATACCTACCTCTGCCAACTAGAGACCCCCAGATCTAACATATATGTTTGGCAATAATGCGACAACACAGAAAATGGACAAATACACACATGTGGTCTCATAGTTACTAAAAAGCAGCAGCCATTTTGAAACGTCCATTCGATAATATATAAAATTGACAATACAGTATGAAAATTTCTCTCGTGAAGTAGATATGCCATATATTTATAGACTCTTTTTATTATGATGTTATTAATATGATTATCTCTTGTGCATTGATATATTATGTATTTGTTCACATGTGTGCCGATGTCAATGTGTTTTAACTGACATTGATGTGCAGTAAGAGTGATATCTATATATTATGATATCAAATGAGCACCTGGAATACTGTTGTGCATTAAGTGTTTTGCATCAGATTAATTTTGTTCTGCACAGGAGATTATAGTATTCATAATTATTAAATTTAAAAATCATACTTGTAGGTATTAATAGAGAAAGTTTGCATACTGTCATTGAAAATTTTACACGGAATCGAATGAACATTTCAAAATGGTCACTGCTTCTGGTAACTATGAGACTACATGTATGTTTGGTCCATTTTCTATGCTGTCACGTTATTTACTGTTGCTGTGATCGCTTTACTCCGTGAAAAAGGCTATTGTCGAAAGTCGTCAGGAGGGGCAGTTTTATTAGAATAAAAAGTGAGCAGGAGTGTATTCTTGTGTGTGTGTGTGTGTGTGTGTATATACAGTCCTATTTATTAAGATACAAACCTGATCTTTCATCCTCGGAACTGAGCATTTTTCAAACCGCTAGGGTAGAGTACAGCAAAGAATCGTACAATTTAAGACTTCATCAAGTTTCCAGCTTTTAGCAAACAATAATCATTTAGTCAATTATTTAGAAAGCCATACTAATAAAGGTTTAAACAGTCATGTTTAAAATGTACAATAATAAAAAGCAAAAATTAGTTTTTAAAATTCTTATTTCACACATAACATTTGCTCACACTCAATACGTGAAACTAACTCTTTACCGCACATAACACAGTATCATCTCCTTTGAGAAAATAGGCGAATTTCGCTTTATCAGACCTTATTCCCTGACGCCGGAAGACTTAACTCTGACATGTTTGAATCAGTGGATAATTGCAGACATTACCGGGCAGAACAAGAATGCTCTTTCCAGGCATGTCCCAGTGTCTGGCCCACAATAAACAACCAGATGGTCAACGATGATTGTTGTAAACACTACCAGCTTCTGTTAATGGCCTTGTTTTCCTGCCAATTAAAATTAGCATCATCCAAGCATTTCAGTATCTACCAAATATTGGACCGAAACAAAGATAGTATGCAAACATGTCCTATGATCGGCCATCGCGCAATCAGATATACACTTCAGTAAGTCCCAGGTTTCGGAATCACAATCGACTAGGTTCTATAAAGGGTTTTTATAATGTCTGATACGAAATAAGAGAAAAAAGCATTTTACATGAGGTCGGGTTGTCAAAATATAGTTGACCACGCACGATGACTGGAGATGCACTAAGGTGCATTGCCAAGGAAGTGGCAGGCACATAAACAGTCACAAAGGGATACACGTGCATGTTCTCTTCTGTGGATGCTCTCTGCGTCATTCAAGTCCCAGAGCAGAACACTCACAAAGACACAATACAAACAAGGACATATCTGTCCCAATTTGTTAAATATAACACATGTATTTTTAACACAGTGAAAAAAACGAGGCTACCCTATATTCCTCTGTTCACTGAAACAATATTGTGGTGAATAATATTGTTGACAAAAATATAATGTCAGAAATATTGTTTACCTCAATAAGGTGCTTCTATACTCATAATGGTAACAGACCTGCCAACTCACACGGTGACACAGTGTGACTCATGATATCGGCTCCCATTACACAGTCACCCCGTGAGGAGCTGATATCACAGTGCTGGGAAAACAAGCTGAAATCCACTGTAGATAGTAGATTTCCAGCTTGTTTTCTGAAGCTTTGAACTGCCGAAGTCCATTAAGAGCATCAGCACCAACCTCAGCAAATTTGTTTTAGTTTTTAGAGGAGGGGTCTTGGGGGTAGGGTGGGGGTAAAAGGGCCTCTTTTATGCTTCTCGGCAGGAGGCCCCGCTCTTCCTAGGCTAGATCCCGTCTCACAAGGTGAGATTTTTGTTCAAGTAGGCAGGTATTTGGTAAGTACAAAAGTATCGGAAAATAACACGTTAACACTAATATTATCCACAGATAGACAAAAATATAGATTTTTTTAAATGAATAGAGTTTAAAGCAGCAAATGTTAAATATTTTAATATATACAGTTAATATAATGTGAATTAAACCTAGTCCACTAATGCTTAACACTATATATAACTATTTACTTATGTAAACACAAAAACACATATCTATGTTTGTATATATATATATATCAGTGCGTTAAATGGAAAAAAATAAGTGCAGGTACTCACCTGATATATGAATTAGGGGGCGGGGTTAGGGAGTTGTGGGGGGCAGGGCTATGGGGGCGGGGCTACAGGCAGTGCTAAGGGACGGGCTCAGACACCCACATTTAATTTGTTTGATGTGAAATGGGTTGCAGATATGCACACAACACCCATACAAGAAGAACATGCACAGGGACATAGAAGCACTTGTGCACTAAGAGAGGGTATTTAGTTCATGTGAGCACTCTCAACACCAGCGACACTCTAGATTGCCATCCACGTCGAGATAGAGAGGGACAAAATCTTTTGCCATTTCTACAGCAAAGTCTTTAAACATAGGACTAGTACAGTGCTGTCCATGCTGAGTTGTAAAATTACAAAAGCCATTTACCACTCCAGGCACAGTTTTGTAGCTTTGAATTAATAAAATACTAACCATCCCAACCTGAAATGAGTAAAAGCAACCCCTTTCACTCATTTCAGGTTGACTTCGGGGACCCGTTGCGGGGGTACCCATGGTACCCTCTTCATTTGCATGCACAATGTGGCAGGCACCATGCAGTGCCTACCACGTTGTGCAAGCAAATGCGCAACATGCATGTATTGCATTGTGGTGGGTGATGCTTACAGCACCGCCCGCCACAATGCAATGTATGCGTGATCGGTGGCATCCTAATTGGCGGTGCAGGACCGCCGCACCACTGGCGGTCCGTCCCAGCACCGCTAGGGTGGCGGGCTCACTGGAGCTCACCACCATCCTAATAGACCCCAAAGTGTGTGTCATGTCACGCTTGGTGCATGCCCGTATGGCCGAAGCACTTTCCCAGATGGGTCGCCTAATAACATCATCATGTAGTGAGTAGTTTATGCTGTCCACTTGTCAACCCAGTCAGCTTGAGTTGATCCTTTGACTATATATATATATATATATATATGTGGCTGTTACTAGCACAAAGTTGCCTTGGTCGGTTTGAGAGACACTAATGGACCTGCATCGAGCTCCTAAGGTGCTTTCACTTTCCAAAAGTCAGGACTTAACCCCTTAACCGCGGGCGTAATTCCTCTCCTGTGCGGGAGGGGGGGCGCGTGCGGAGCCGCGGAGCTCATGACGAGCACAGCTCGTCATGAGGCACAATGCAGCTGTGCTCATGCCGAGCTGGGCTCGTCATGACTCTGCCCACTCCCATAGAACATCCGCACAGGTGTGGAATCCACCTCGCGGGGGAGTGGTGTGGCCGTTATGTCGAGCACAGCTCATCATGAGTACAGCTCCACTGTGCCTCATGACGAGCTGGGCTTGTCATCAGCAGGCAAGGGGTAATAATGCTATTCTAGCAAGCAGTTGGTCCACCGTATTGTTACAACTCTTCAAATGAAGGTTGCCTTTTCCTGTAAGTGTAAATCTTGCTCTTAGAAGACTGTTTGAGGAATGTATTTTAAGGCCTACAGGTTTCTGGGCCTTTGCATTGCGTCATGTGACACAGTAAGGTACTTGTAGGCTAAAGAAAAATTATCACGGCTATTAATCATTCACGAAATGAGGGCATTTGATATTTTATTTGGTGAGTGTACGGGTCCTGAATGTTTAAACTACTAGGGCTGGACCCTGTGAGTAGGTTCCTCAAGACTTCCACAACTGCAGTAGTGAAAAGGGCTGTCTGTTTACGGGTAACTTTTTTTTGTATTTTTTGATGTAGTTAGTGCGCGTAAATGAACCTGCCTCCAAGATAAGATATCCCCCACCTTTGTGCTGTTTGGCAAATGTACCTACTTCGTTCCCTTGTGCCTCCCAGTCCCACCCTTTCTCCCCAAACAGTGACTTCTAGTATCTGCAAACCTCCAACTGTGATGCTTTGTTCAGCAAGAGGCCAATATGGAGGGCACGAAAAGATATCAGCCCTGCCCAAGAAGTGTATGCCCCTTCTGCCTGACCACAGGATGACTGACTGACCTCTGAGCAGACTTGTGGCTGTCGGACTAACTACACAGTAAGGGGTAGATTTACTAGCCCCTTGCGCCACTTTTGCGTCATTTTTAACATGGGAAAAGTGACGCAAAAGTGGCCGAAGGGGCTTGTACATCTGCTCCTAAGTGCCTACATGTGATTTGTCGGGCTCCTGTCGCTTCTTGGTAGTAAATGATCACACATTCACTTCTATGCAATTCAGTAAAACTTGGCTTTTCGTTATGCAGTATTCCTGCATACGTTTGTATCAGATTCATCACACAACATAATGTCAAAGTCATATTCTGAGGTATTTTTGTGATTTAGAAGTAGGCAGATGTGAAATACACTCAGTGATTTTCAAGCACAACTTCCTAGACCTGTCTTGCGATTTATTCCTCTCATAAGCTTCGGACCGCTATATGTATCAAGCTATTTAGCATTCGCAAAGGCCGAAATTCTGCGAATTTCGGCCTTTGCGAATGCTAAATAGACAAATGGAATGTATCAAACAAGTTTGATGCAAAATAAGGATTAGCAAAATTTGCTAATCCTTATTTTGCGATTGCACTTAAGGAATTGCAAATTTTGCGATTCCTTAAATGCAATGTATCAAACAAATATTATGGAAAAAATGCCATTAAGGATTAGCAAATTACCACCAACTTCTAGTTGGTGGTAATTTGCGAATTCTTATCAAAAAGCTTTTTTGAAAAAAACTAAAGGTGCCATATGACGCCCATACATGCCCTTAGGGCATGTATGTGCGCCATATGCCCCCAAATGTCTTTTTCAGGGGTGCAGCAGGGTGTTCTTGAGACACCCCTGCACCCTTGGAAAAATCCCTAATTTGCGATCAGCAAATTGCTAATTGCAAATTGCACTTTCATTCCTATGGGCCTCCTGGCCCATGGAAATGAAGGGGTAATTTGCGAATGACAATTTGCTAATCTCAAATTAGGAATGCTAAGGAATCGCTATTGGAAAGCGATTTTGTACATACATACCGTTTTGCATTTCCTAAATAGCGATTCCTTAAAATTCGCTATTTAGGAAATGCAAAATGGTTTGTTGATACATATAGCGGTTAGTGCTTTTTAATTGATTTATTTTATATGCTGATAATAACTACTAAAACAGGATGTGCACCAACCATATTAACGCCTCAGCGAAGGACCAAGCGCATTTTGTTTCCATTTTCTCCTCAGGCAATCTCTCAGCTTCGGCTTACTTTTTTAAGGTTTACTTTTTTGACAGATGTAATATTTTTTGCTCTCTCGCCTGGTTGCAGCCTGGTTATCGAAATCTACAGTGTGGCGTAATTGAGCTGTAAATTGCGTGAATTTCATAATCTGTGGAAAAACCTACAGCCAGGTTTATTTGTGCCCCATGCTGTAAATCTGAGAGCTCCAGATTAGTAGCTATACATTTTTTTCAATTATTACACCTGGTCGAGCTGGGTCCTGGGGTGATCCCGATTTTATTCCCTTAGCTGTAGCTGTCAGTTCTACAAGTTCTGAAAACCCAAGAACCCACTACAACATTATAAATTACTATTTTGAATTAATTAAATATCATAAATCACTTAAAATACAAGCTTTACTAAAAAGAAAAACGTATTTAAAAATATTAACACATGAAATTCATATATCAACAAAAACACATTAACATATTTGCAAAATTATATTTTTAACCACCATATTAGTGAACATGATATTAAAAACAAAATTATTTACAATTAAATTACTTATCACAAAAAACTATATGCCTGTCAACGATATTTGTGCATCACAATATTTGTGTGTCACAATATTCAATTTATGTTATTTCTGTCTGCTGGTGTATTCACCCCTTGTGTGCTGATGACGAGCTCAGCTCGTCATGGCGAGCTCAGCTCGTCATGGCACACAGTCACCGTGTGCTGATGACGAGCTCAGCTCGTCATGGCACCCACCCACGGGGGAAGTGCTAGCGTTCCTCGCGTGGGCGCTTGATCGGCGTCTTTCAAACAGAGATGGCAGGTCTCCCCTGCCTCCCCCCACGTCATCAATGACGTCAGCGCGTCATTGGAGGTTCCCCTTAGTTCACCGACCCGCAGGAAGCCATTTGCTTCCTGCGAGTGGGTGAACTAACAGGTAAGTTTTGGGGCTGGGGAAACGAAAGAGACATCGGGAAAAAGGAAAGCGTTTTCCTTTCCCTCGATGCCTCTTTTGTGCATTCCTGCTGCACGATCGTGCGATCGTGCAGCAGGAATGCCCACTAGACGCCATTTTTTTTTTAAAATGGATGCCAATGTTTGTTTGTTTGGGGAGCGGCCCCTTGGGCAAGGATCGCTCCCCCTTTAGGGGCTAAATCAAGGACTTTGTCTGCCCCTCTGAGGGGAGGGGGGTAGATTGCGATTTTCTTTTAAAAAATGCATAAATTACGAATGTGCATGGGAGTGGTCCCTTGGGCAAGGGTCACTCCCATTGGGGGCCATTTTAGGCAGCCCAGTGTTTATTTGTTGGGGGAGCGGCCCCTTAGGCAAGGGTCGCTCCCTGTTTGGGGGCAAATTCAAGGACTTTGTCTGCCCCCCTGGGGGGTAGATTACGTTTTTTTAATAAAAAAGAATTTTACGAATGTGCATGGGAGTGGCCCCTTGGGCAAGGGTCACTCCCTTTGGGGGCCATTTTAGGCAGCCCAATGTGTGTTTGTTGGGGGAGCGGCCCCTTGGGCAAGGTTTGCTCCCCTTTTGGGGGCAAATTCAAGGACTTTGTCTGCCCCCCTGGTGGGGGGGTAGATTCGTTTTTTTTTTCCAAAGAAGCCTAATTTACAAATGTGCATGGGAGTGGCCCCTTGGTCAAGGGTCACTCCAATTGGGGGCCATTTTAGCAAGCCCACAATGTTTTTTTTTTAATTTTGGGGACCAACCCCTTAGGCAAGGGTCGCTCCCCTTTTGGGGGCCATTATTTTTGCTTTGTTTGCCCTCCTCGGGGTGGGGCAGATTTAAAAAATGTGTTTGGCCCACTGGGCCAATTGAATAAATGTAGTGGGGAGTAGCTCCTTCGGCAAGGGTCACTTCCCTTTGGGGGCCTTTTTAGTATGCCCATGATGGGGGTGGGGGCAGATTGAATTTTTCATCCAAGCTTTAGCTCACTCCACCACCCTAGTTCAGATATGGCCATATGCAAATTAGTCTGACCCTGTGCCTCATGGAAACAGTCCAGCCCGAACTGCCAAGCCATATCTTCCCTGCCCTGGAGGCGACCGGTTTCTGGCTAATCAGCCGCCATCAGCCAGGCTACCTTGAGTCCAGTGGCAAAGTGAGCAAGGGACCCACGTCTGGGCATACCCTGCCAACTTAGGGCAATGAAAACGCACAGGGTTAGACTGATTTGCATATGGCCATGTATGAACTGGGGTGGTGGAGTGAGCTAAACAATGATGATGGACTAAACCAAGATCAGTTGACAGGGGTGAGTGTTAGATTTGCTCAAGTGCTCTGTCCATCATCTCCTTTGGTATCACCTTGAGGGGCAGTTCGCTTTTTTTTTTGTTGTAGGGCCACTAGGCCACCAGGGTTTATTTTTATGTTAGGGAGCCACGCCTTGGACATAGGTCACTTCCCTTTATGGGAGGATGATTGTGGCCACTTCTGCCCTCTTTGGGTGGCAGAGTAGCAGTGCTTAGGCCCATCTGCCCACTAGACACCAGAGTTTTTTCAATTTTTGTTATGGGGGGTGGCCTCAAGGGCAAGGGTTGCTCCCCTTTTACGGGGATGAATATTTAATTTGTACTGTTAGGTCCACTTACCCCTTAGCTTGGCAGGTGGACTGGTGCATTATTTGCATATGTGATTGTAATGTTTTTTTCTCATTTTAAATCTAGTGTAAAGCTTTTGATTCCTGTTTGCGGTTTCGACAGTGGTTGTTCTGCAGTTTTGCGTAGTTGCATTTTTTTGGTAAGAAAAACTTTTTTGTTGTATGTACTCCAAATCAGTAATATTGTATGGATGCATGTTTTTGTAAGTGGTGTCATAGTAGCAGCATATTTCGTTAGTTTGTTGAGCCTGAAAAACTTTGTAATGTGTTTTCTATTGTCTTATGTATAATTTTCTTTTCTCTTTCTTTTTTAGTGGGATATTGTTGATCCATACTGTGCCTGTGTAGAATACGTGGTGGTGAGTTTAGCTGCTTCTGGCAAGTGAGTGGTATCGTTTTGGAGTGTATAGGTATTTTTGCTAAAGGTGCATTTTGTTTATTACTTATTTTACAAAGTGTTTGTTGTTGTTGACTTGTTTGACAAGTTACCTTTATTAGTAATCATTATGGCTAGCCGTAGAATGACTGCTCAGCAGGTGGTTGGTATGCTTCTTGAATCTTCCTCTAAGCCGGGTTATGAGACTGACAGTGCGTCTGAGGGAGAGGAGGGAGGGGAAGATTCTGGCAGTCAGTTTTCTCTCCACATGGAATCATCGGATGATGAAGGTTCTCTCAGTGCAGATGAAGGGCCTGTTTTAGAGGAGGATACTGCTGTGCGGATGGTGCAAGAGGCTTCTGGATTGCAGCCTGAGGCTGCTAGGTTTCCTACTGGAAGTGCTGGACTGTGGGTTAATCCAAACATGGTGCAGCCAGAGTTGCCTGCCTTTAGTGGTGATTCAGGGTGGAGAGTGTATTGTGAAAATTATTTGCCTATACAGTATTTTCAGTTATTTATGGATGTTGTATTTTTGGGTGAGATTGTTGAGCAGACTAATTTGAATGCTTAACAGTTTTTGAGGGACAACAGTGACAAATTTAGGCCCCACTCTAGAGCTAACCGGTGGACTCCCACAAATCTGGAAGAGATTAAGAAGTTTTTGGGTTTGAATTTATTGATGGGTTTGCTAAGGAAGCCGAACCTGGCTTCGTATTGGTCTTCCAGCTCCTTGATGGCAAGAGCTATAGTTCCTGCGGTTATGGCTCGTGATCGGTATTTACTTTTGCTACATGCTGCATTTTGTTGATAATTCTTTGGCGTTGTCACGTAGTCACCCTGACAGTGACCGTCTTTTTAAGATTCGGCCTGTTCTTGACCATTTTCCCACACAAGTGAGGCACCATTTTTATCGAGAGACCTGGGGGAACGCTAGGTGGAAGGAAATTTGTGTGAGCCCAGTGATGCCACACTTACTCACACGAAAATGTGTGAAAAAACAGATTCTTTCTTCTAAAATTGAGGTTTTCAAGGGATTCTGGGCAAGGGAACGTTAGGGGATCCACGCAAACCATATCTTTTTGGAAGCCCCCGGGTGTCTACTTTTCATAAATGTGTAGGTTTGGTGGGTTTCCCTAGATGGCCATCGAGCACCGGGCCCAAAACCCAGGTGACCCCCCCCTTGCAAAAGCAGGTGGTTTTAAGATAGGCAATTTTGATGTCGCCACACCATGTTTTGGGCCCTTGCCTGTCACGGGTACTTGTGCCTCCCACACAAGTGAGGCACCATTTTTATTGAGAGACCTGGGGGAATGCTGGGTGGTAAAAAAATTGGTGTGAGCCCAGTGATGCCACAATATCCCACACGAACATGTGTAAAAAAACAGATTTTTTCAGCTAAAATTGAGGTTTGCAAGGGAATCTGGGTAAGGGAACATTGAGGATCCACGCAAACCATACCTCCTTGGAAGCCCCCGGGTGTCTTCTTTCCAGAAATGTGTAGGTTTGGTAGGTTTCCCTAGGTGCCGACAGAGCTAGGGTTCAAAAACTACAGCTAGGCACTTTGCCAAAAAATTGTAGTTTTTCACTGCCAAATTGAGGTGTGATCACGTTGCGTTTTGCGCCGTTTCCTGTCACAGGCAATAGGCCGACCCACACAAGTGGGGTACCATTTTTCTCAGAAGACTTTGGGAAACGCGGGGTGGGTGGAAATTTGTAGATCCACGTAGATTCCAGAACTTTCCACCACAGACATGTGGGGAATTTAGTTTTTTTGTCAATTTTTTAGGTTTGCAAGGGATTCTGGGTAACAGAACCTGGTGGGAGGCAGTCAAGTCACCCCATCCAGGATTCTCCTTGGTGTCTAGTTTTTAAAAATATATAGGTTTGCTAGGTTTCCCTAGGTGCCAGCAGAGTCTGGGTTCAAAAACTACAGCTAGGCACTTTGCAAAGAAAGGGTCATTTTTCACTGCGAAATTGAGGTGTGGCCACGCTGCGTTTTGCACCGTTTCCTGTCGCTGGCACTAGGCCTACCCACACAAGTGGGGTACCATTTTTCTCAAAAGACTTTGGGGGACGCAGGGTGAGTGGAAATTTGTAGATCCAAGCAGATTACTGAATTTCCACCACAGAAATGTGGCGAAAATGTGTTTTTTTGGTCAATGTTTTAGGTTTGCAAGGGATTCTGAGTAACAGATCCTGGTGGGAGGCACTCAAGTCACCCCATCCTGGATTCCCCCGGGTGTCTCTTTTTCAAAAATGTATAGGTTTCCTAGGTTTCCTGAGGTGCCGGCAGAGCTAGGGTACAAAAACTACAGCTAAGCACTTTGCCAAAAAAGGGTGATTTTTCACTGAGAGATTGAGGTGTGACCACGTTGCGTTTTGCGCCGTTTCCTGTCGCGGGCACTAGGCCGAATCCCACAAGTGAGGTACCATTTTTTTCATAAGACTTTGGGGAAGGCAGAGTGGGTAGAAATGTGTGTATCCACGCAGATTCCAAACTTTCCACCACAGAAATGTGGGAAAAATGTGTCTTTTTTGACAATTTTTTAGGTTTGCAAGGGATTCTGGGTAACAGAACATGGTGGCAGGCAGTCAAATCACCCCATCCTGGATTTCCCTGGGTATCTAGTTTTAAAAAATGTATGGGTTTGCTAGGTTTCCCTAGGTGCCGGCAGAGCTAGGGTTCAAAAACAACAGCTACACACTTCGCAAAAAAAGGGTAAATTTTCATTGTGAAAATGTGATGTGTTCACGTTGGGTTTTGAGCCCTTTCCGGTCGTGGACACTATGCCTACCCACACAAGCGAGGTACCATTTTTATCGGGAGACTTAGGGTAATTCAGATTTGTAAAGCAGCTGTTATTACCTATTGAGTTTTTATGCATTTCTGTCTTTCTAATGAAAGTGTGTAAAAAAGAAGTCATTTCGAAAAATGACCAATAATTCTCATGCTAGTATGAGTGCTCCCAATTTTGAAAATGTGCAAATATGAGCTGTTTCTGAACCCTATAATTTGTACCCATTTCAGAAATACATAGGTGTCTTTCATACCGATTTTTCCATGTTTACATTTGTGCACAACAATTGCTATATACCCGGTACATAATAATAAGCCATTGCAAATTGCTACTAGTTTTTGACACTGGGTTCGTCTGGTTCTTGGTGAACCTACAAGTCCTATATATCCCTACAACCAGGTCCAGTGGTCGCAATGGTATATTGCTTTCAAAGAGCTGTCATAATTACAAGAAGTTACAGGTGAAAACTTTGACACAAAAGGCTGTTTTTTCAACTAATTTTCATTTTTTTTCAATATTTAACTGTTAGTTTGTATAAAGAAACCTTGATGGATCTACACAAATGACCCCTTTCTGAATTCAAAATGTTGTCTACTTTTCTAAAATGTATAGTTTTCCAGGATCCATTATTGCTTTCATGCTCATTTTTACCATTAACTGGAAGGAAGTTGAAAGCACTAAAAATAGCAAAAATAGGTTATGTCCCAGAAAAATGCCCAAACTGTGTAAAAAACGTTGGTTCTCTGACAAAAGATTGTTATTCCCTAAAAGCTGGGAAAATTGTGATTTCAGTCCCACAAATCCTTTTTTTATAACATTTGCAGGGAAAAACCCAGAGGCTTTCATTTGTAGCCCATTTTTCCCATTTTTCTGAAAAAAACTAAAATGTTACTGTATTTTGGCTAATTTCCGGGACCCCTCCAAGGGAATCCACAAACCCTGGGTACCTTTAGAATTCCCATGATTTCGGAAGAAAAAGAGACAAAATTGGGTTGGATACCTTATGTAGTCAAAAAGTTACAGGGGCCTAAGGGCACTCTACCCCAAATAGCCAAGAAAAGGCTTAGCACAGAAGGGGAAAAGGCCTAGCAGCGAAGGGGTTAAAACAATGTTTTGCCCAAACAACATATTCCACTGAACCTGGGTTAGAGAGATGTTGTATAGAACAGTGGATCATATGGACCAAATTTTATAAATACATCTAGAAACCTTTTTTTAATTATCAAAGTGGAATAACCTCCTCCCCAAAGTTGATTATCCTACAAATCAGTTGAACCCAGACCAATTTTTGGAGAACAGATCAATTATAATACATTCTATTGATCATGTCAGTATAAACATAATAGGCAAAATCAAACACATCTGACAAGGTCTTCATTAAGACAAGGGCATAGTGAAGGTGCAGTGTTAGTGAGGTAGTGACATTGAACTGTGAAACACCAAAACCGGCTCAGATACATTTTAGATCAACAATTGTTGAATAGATGTTTTACGGTAAGCAAGGGGAGGAATAACAGTGTAATACTGCACCCTATAGTCATAACATTTGGAAAAGGAGTCCAATTTTTAGTGATTGTTGATGTTTCGACTACCTACAGCGGCAAGGTGTCCAAGGGGTCTTCATCAGGATGAAGCTACGGTCATTCCACTGGGACCAGAAAAAAGTGGCATGTATCTTGATAGAGAAGCTACAAGCTTCTGAATGTGTGCCTCGCTGTGTTGTTTAAAAAAGGCCAGAAGAAACCAGGTCTAAATTTTGCTCTGCAATGCAGAACTTATCTGGTCAGGTGCCAAAATGCGTGCTTTTCAATCGCTTTGCACAGACAAGTGATGCGTCATGTATTTGCAAAGCACACATTCACTTGGAGGGGTATCTTGGTGCTGAATAACTGAGATGCATTATTATCTAAATCAATATTACTAATTTGTTTACCTTGGATGGATGAAGGACTAAGAGGACCCGCCAAGATTCAAACCTGTGATCTTGAGGCCAAACACATTTTCCTGCTGTTAATGCATTAGTCCACTGAGACTGAAAACCCACTTTGCATTATAAAACACTCTACATCAATGTTCATACAGTTTTTAAGCCCTGCCATATACCAAATCATTACTCAGGGGTTGGAATTTGACTCATCTATCTGCATGGACAAAACAAATTAGGAATATGGCCTACTTTGTTTCAAAATATCCATACAATGGGTGGTATATAGATGTTCCCATCCACCCACCCATGAATTTTGATGGTAATTGCAGTCTACTAAACTGGATAGAAATTGATTTACATAAAAGAATTACTCCTGCTTGAGGCAGATGCAAAGTTGGAAAAAAGAATTATTTTCTCCATACTTTTCTAACTTTGTATGTCTGCTGTACCATACAGCACACATACAAAGGGCTAAGGTTATACATTTTGTCAAAGCATAGGGGGTTAAGTTACAAAAAAATGACACAGCACCACAGGCCATTTTGCTGCACCGAGCTGCATCATTTTAAAAGCACAGGGATGCGTCGTATTAACAACGATACAATGCATCCATATGCTTTTCCTTGCACTGGCACACAATAGGCTGCCATGTGCCACTGCTAGTATCCTTGTGTCATTTTGTAAGAGTGCCTGCGTTGTGAGGATGATTGTTTTTGTGCAGGAGGGGATATCTTCCTGCACAAAAACAATAATTGATGGCATTTTCCTCTTTCTGCAGCATGTATAGAAAGAGGAAAAAACTAGGAGAAATAAAGGTATTTCTCCTCGTTGCCCACTCCTATGCCTCCCCAGGACTGAGTATTGTGAATTTGATAGGATTCTCAGCTAGGAGCTAATGGAACTCATGAAAAGCCAGTGTTATGGAAACTCTATATTTAGTTATGATTATTGTACTGCCAGCTGTATTTTGAAAATGTTGCTTTCTTCTGATGAACAATAGTGGCATTGCCCAAATATATACTAAAGTTTCAAATGATGGACGGAGTGTTGAAACTTTTCAATCACTCACCCCAAGTCACAGATCTGGATTTAATCCATCGTTCTTTTGCTCACTATGCCACCCCAGTTTGGACCCATCCTTGTGCAAATCAGTCTTGACCCTGTTCCTTATGGGAACAGTCCAGCCTGAACTGCCAGGCCAGGTCCTCCCTGGACCATAAACAATCATCCTGGGACCGGTTTCAGGGTTTCACCCCTCATCAGCCAGGCTAGCTTGAATCCAGAGGCACAGCGATCAGGGAGGGCTTGGACTGGCAAGTCCATCCATCCATCATCTTGTTGTGTTTTCTATTTCTCAAATAAATTCCATCGGTGTGATTTATTTTGAGTTTATCAGTACAATGGTGGATGAATTTTTTAATTATAGTCTTAGTAAAGGAAGACTTGTTTGCATGATTTGTGATTATAAAACTTAGATTTCACAGTCACTCTTCTCAGTAAAATACAAAATGATAGATATCTTGACCAGATATACTCAGAGTTAATGTTTGGTTTCCCAATTATGAAAGTCTGTCTTTGATGGATTGGCCAACAGACATGTTTTTCCTATCTATCAAGTACAGCCCAAAGGCTAAACGGTCTCTCCGCAGTCCTGGCGACAGTTTGGTGTATTTCTGCCACGGATCCAACCACTGCGTACAGATTTTCACCTTCTCCACACGCTACGGGCGGTCTTTGTTGCCCTCGTTCCGTCTGATTTTTTGGGCGGTTGATCCTAATTGGACTGCCGGTTTTGCCGCGGGACCGGCGGACGGTTGATTTCCGCTACCATGGCGGTCGGGGTGATTTTCCGACCGTCATCGTAATAGACCCCTAAGACGCTAAAAAAGCTACAGGTCATCATAATGCTTTCACAAAGAAGAAAAAGCTGCTGTCAGACGGGAAATATGCAGCTATTTCTCTGTCTTCATAACAAAAGTTATCCATCATGTAGGAATTTTACAGCTTCAACTTCTTTGTCAGTTTGAAACAGATGTCAGATTTCTTGTCATCATTCCATATTATAAACCTCGTGTGAACTTTTAAGCATGAATATATAATTATAACCTGCTGCCCAAAGGGTATTTTGGTTGTTAAAGGTACAGAAACTGAGTTATAGTTCCAAAGGATATGCGTGGGAATATAACAAGGGAGAGGTCCTGAGGGAGAAGAGTTATAAGGATATTAGAACATTTCAGTAACTTAGGGTAGAATGTTCTAAATTAAAAAGAAAGTAAAGTAAGAAAACCTTTGGAAAGTAGACGATCTACACTATCTTTTGCTGGTCATGAGCCGCTCCTCTGTCTTCAGTGGAGCTCACAACATTTAAATGTTCTAAGAAAATTCATGAATATTTGTATATATATATAGACTCTTGTTAAACCATACTGGCTCATTTAATCACCATACAGGTATTAGGTGATCTGTGAGTGAACCAGGCGCTGAACATCTAGCTCTCATAAATATCCCCTTTTTAGTGTAGCATCACTACATGCAGCTTCTGGTGGTGGACCCCAGATGTCAAGAAATGTACTCTGAAAGATGGTCCTCTCAATGCACCAGCAGTGCAGGAGTCCATCCAATTAGCTAGAAAGAAAATGACATAACATGCAGGCATCAAATTGTTGATCAACCTGCATGTTGTTTTGCAATCAGACTGCGCTAACATTTGAGATTACTAGGAGTCATAATGTTTGCAAATTAGGCAGATGTTTGGTTGCATTTACAGTCCAAAAACCATTATGTTAACTGCATCTAACATGGCTAACACCATTACATATATAGGTGATTAAAGCCAGCTTTAAAAAATGTAATCTGAGATGGACAGCAGCATCCTGCCCAATTAACTCAGTGTAATCATTGCAGCCATCTTGAAAGTAGAAATATACTTTCCAACTAATGTCATAAAAAACGTAGCATCTCTGACTTCCAAGTAGCATTAAAGAAACCTGTATTTGTATTCATTCAGCATGATTCCCACAGAGTTCTGTCATGACTTCCTGGAATCATGGACATCATACGAGTGGGAGGGCTCGATTTTTACTAAGATGTTTGAATCCCTTCTTTGTGGGTAAAACACTGGCAGAAACAGAAATGCCAATTGCTACTGCTTACACTCTGAAAAAAACTTTGTTGTGCTACAATATACAAAGGACAATGCACCAGGATACAAAGAGGTGAGACATAATGACCAGATTCCCCACGTTCGGAACTAATGTACCAGGTTGGAGTTCTGGTGCTGCTCAGCGTCCTGTGATTCCGGAAAAATCCTTGTGCCTTAAAAAAAACTGACCTTTTGTAATCTGCTGCTCATGTTAAACTCTTTAATGCCCTTGAACCAAGTTTACGCTCTTTAAAACAGCAAAAAAGTAAAAAGCACAAGGCCGCTGCCATTTTAGGGTCAGGCTTGCTTTTGAGTTGTGATAAATAGACAATGTAGATAGGACACAAAATAGCAAAAAACGAATGCAGAACATGAATTCTATAATAAAATATAATATATAAAAAACGTCATCCTGGTGATGCGAAGAAATGTGAACAAATGAAAATAAAATATGGTCCACCTCCACCAGTCTAACATAGTGCATAGGTCCTGCATAAGAGTACATTTCTTAACAGTAGAAAATGAGCAACAGCAACAAAATGGCAAGATCCTCATGAACTGGACTAAAGTGTGCGCCACAAGGGATATAAATCTCATGCTTCTTTATCATTCTTCCTATATTCAAGTTACTTTTAACGATACGCATTTGTTATGGCCCGAACAACTGATACAAAGAAACAAGTGTTTTGAAGTGTGTATGTTCTACAAATATATATGCTATATTAAATAAAGAATCACTGTAAATACGTTTTCTCCAATTTCACAGCAACGATATTTAGTATTTTTTTTCCAAAAGTTTTTTATTGGAAATTTCAGTATAACAGAACAGATCAGAGATGCTGTGAACATAGTATCAATGTATGCGCTCATAAATTTGCACAGAGAACAAAGCATGTATTATATCATCATGATACATCTCCTTGAGCTATATTTCTAAGGGGATAGAGAAGAAGAGGAGAAGTAGAGAGGATAGGTAAAGATATGAAGAAGAAGAGAGAAAGCAGAAAAGGTAAAGAAAAGTCTAGAGTAGAGAAGAGAAGGTAGTGCACCACGTTGTGGCATCTCAGCACTGACCTGAGCACTTCAGACCATGGAATACTTGTTCTATGTGGTATACAGGGGCCCCGGGAGCAGTTGAGACTCGAAGAGTTGGTGAGTTCACGGAGGTTTATGGGTTTCGAAGTAAATATCTAAGGAGTTCCACAATTTTCTTTGTGAGGTTCGCCATGGAGTGTTTTGGAGAGTAATGTTGTCTGCCTCTCGGAGGTTAATCACCCAGTTTAACCAGCATGCATAGCTTGCCTTTTTGGTGTCTTTCCAATTGTTTAGGACGACCTTGACAGCCGCCGTGAGGAGAAGATCTAGAAGGGCTCTGTCCAATTCAGGAATTTGGGTTTCCTTAGTAAAGCCAAAAACAAGATAGGGAAGTTCCTTAGTAGGTGTTATATTGAATACTTTATGGATAAAATCAAATACCCTGTCCAAATAGGCTGAGACGCAGTCGCACTGGAGGATGAGATGGTCCAGATCCCCTTCCGCCCGCTTGCAATTCCAGCAAAATGAATCAGGGCAGAGTTTGTGGGCATACAGTCGAACAGAGAGATTCTGCTCGGTTTATTGTATAAAAGAGTGAAACCAAAAATATCCTTAGAGTTAACACATTTTGTAGATAATGTTCCCACTAAAAGATGATGCTTGACAAATCTCACAGGACTGACAATTTTGTCCTCTATTATTTTGTCAGGGCTGAGCTCTCTGAACAACCGCAAGATATAGATGTTTATACTCTTGATTTAGAAACTACATCTGAGAGCTTTAAGGGTCCCTTGACGGCATATTTCGGATGTATGGAAAAATATCTATGTACAGAAGAGGTAATATATTTGCATTAAGCTTCAATACGTTTCTCCAACTGTTATTCTGAAAAAACCCATGAGGCCATAAAAGAATCAATAAAAAGGGTGAGTTTAATATATGTGCACTACAAGCAGAATTTTGTCAAAAACTTCCTGGTGTATCGCTAGTACATTTGGGATATTTTATTCCTTATACCAAATGTTTCCTCATATACTAAATCCATATGTAAGGTAAAGAGAATTAACAAGCATTAAATATGCTCATTTTTACTGTACATATTTGTTAGACGTAGCAAATAATGGAACCGAACAGCTTTTGTTGTGTTGTACAAATGTGAATTTATTTTTCGCTATATTCTCCTGATATGCTAAATATGACACAAAAGCGATTTAATATATTATTTTAAATTATAATGACAGTTGTAAGGAGTACCTATTTACAAAGTTAAAAAACTAAAAGGCATGGCAGAATTTGGCTACACTATTGGCTTAATTAATTAAGTTTGTGTCGGAGGCAGAACAGCAAGTCACCTTGCTAGCGCTGCCTTGCGTCACAGGCAATAGACATCAATGTGCAGTATTTATGCAAATGGTGCATTCCTGTCCTTTGCCCCTGCGCTGGTGCCATTTTGGCAGCCTAGCGCCATTGCAGGCACCCTTGCAGAATGGTGCAAAGGTGCCTGTGTTGTAGGCAGGATTTTTTTTGTGTAGGAAGGGAAACCTTCCTGCACACAATAAATCCTGAGAGGCTTTTGCTCGTTCTATGTGTACTGCAGAATGTAGTACACATAGAAAGAGGAACTAACGAGGAGAAATAGAGATATTTATCCTTATTACGCCTATCCTGGGGAGGCATACCCTATTGGTGCATTCCCTGCTTTTCAAGGTCTTTTAAATATGGGAATGTGTCAAAACCATGGGAGTTGTGTGTCAACACCCACTGCAACACCCATGGAATGCCTCCCTTGTACAGAGTAAAGCAATGCAGCGGTTTGCGCTGCCTTGCCTTACGCTAGAATTTTTAAGCCATTCGAAGCCACCCAAACTGGCTTTGCGTGGCTTCATAAATCTGACTTAGAGGCTTGCGTCACACGTGTACTAAGCTCTCAAAAATATGCCCCTTTGATAATGATGTACTTGCATATAGTGCAAGAGATGGAGGTTTTTTTTGTATATTATTTTGGACATTAACGTCATCTTCTGTGCCAGTTTGTTAACAATGACTTGCAATAGAGAACTGAAGTGCAGAATAGTCAAGTCATATTGCCTCCTATAGTGCATAGCTATGAAAAACCAATGTGAAGGCTTGTATTTGACCACATTTTTGCCACAAATACATCGGAAGTATCTACACATAGGGACATTTCAAGAACCATTTCCAAAGTAGCCTAGATTACATTACATTACACACAGCTGTCCTGGCATGCAGGGTCAGAGCACACAGGTTTCAGCTGCCATGGTAGGTACAACGTGAACTCCTGGGTGTGTGGGGTAAATGCAAGTGATGTACAACAGAGGACAAAGTGTGTCAATACAAATTATGGTGTGTAGCCCTGGTGGGCTCCTGCTAGTGCAGTGCATAGTAGGTGCTTGCTGTGCACATCGAACTGCCGCTCAGTCTGGGGCTAAATGGGGAGACATTGCATAGCAAGGAGGTGAGAAGGGATAGGTGTACTGCAAGGTATCCTCACCAATATAAATGCACTGCTGTGTCTAACTGGGTCACACTTGTGTTGCAGCTGGTTAAGGATGACAGACAACAGCCCACCGTGGAACTACATTCTTCACATCATGTGGATCTGGGTGAAGATGTATGTGCGTCAGGAGGGAATCTGGTCCAAATTGTCTCACTGTTCTACATGTATAATTCAGAGGGTGTCATACAGGGAACTGTCAAGGGATAAGGAGAACTACTTTACCACCACACAGGACACATGTCAGGGAAGGTCAGAGGCTGAGGTGGAATGGCCCAGTTGTCTTGGAAAACTGGGCAGGTATATGTCACCATGTCCAGCACTACTAACATGTGGGTGCTACCTGACCCACATCACTCATTAACAGCGTGCAATGTCAGTCCACTGGATATGGTCACGCATAATGTAGGTGTCGTAGGCACATAAGAGTCAATATATGACCTGGGTTCCATCACTGTGCGGCAGTAAGTCGGCTGCCAGGATTAAATTAGGAACAGCCAAAGGAGGTATGTATAAATACAAGTGCATGGGTCTGATTAAAACAATGTGTGACAGGGTGATTACCAAAGCTGGTCATAATGAAATGGGGTGAACATCAGTGATCGTAATCTAACTAGTATGACAAGACCCATCCCCTCAGAGTAGGCACACATTGGTAGTGACAACAATGCTGAGATCCACCCATCTGAAAGGGAAAGATAGTGCAATTTGAAATCAATACCTATGTGTATTAGATGTCCCATGCATCAATGTGAAATTGAACGTGATCAATATGGAAACTTTATTTGTCAACTGGATTACTCATGTCAACATCTAACAGAGATCACCAATAGCATTTCTCTATCTATTTGCAGAGGATGAACCCTCACCTCCTGGACAGCAGGCTGTCCTGGACTTCAGCGATGATGTGGATGACAGTCTGCAAACCCTCAATCAGGACACCCTCCAAGAAATATTAGACTCCATCAAGAGTGTTGTTGGGTCTCCACATGAACCACATACCAACCAACAGATACCACCTGCCAGCCCATCCAGAGCCCTGGACTCCGAGAACCCACACATACTTTTCAAGTGTACTGCCGTAGGAGTCCAGCAGGATATGGTGGACCAGTTGCGGTGGGGTTGGAGACCTTGGCACCACCCTAGAGGGAGCCCATCAGTGCCTCGGTACCAATAGGAAGAATACTGCGGCCATAAGAGGTACAGACTCTCTGCTCCATTGCCTCCAGAAGTCCCTAGCTGACATTACAGGTGTCCTGAGGCATAGGTATGAGCAAATCACCTGCCAAAATTGCACCAGTAATGCTGACAACTGTCTGGGAGCAATCAGAACCATCTTGGGGTCAATGGAATGGAAGCAGGACTTCCAAAATGCTACTATGGCTGCCTACCACCGCAACATTGCTCCTGTACTGCTAAACCAGCAGATCCTCCTTGATGCTATGCTGCCTCATGTGTTAGCACAGATAATTGCTGCTGCAAACACATAATCCATTTCTTCAGCCCCAGATGTGTGTGTGCCTCCCTTGTTACAAAGGTATCACAACATGTAAAGAAATGCACTTAGTACTACTTCCTGTGTGTTGTCTGTCAGTTGGAGTGTCGACCAAGTTGACCATTGTGCATTTTGTGAGATTAAGACACCAACTACTTGTAAAAGGGACATATGTTGTTTGGAGTAAGGGACAATGCTAGACAGTGAGAGTGAAACATATTTGGTTAACCTTATGTGTGTGTGTTAACTAGAAAACGGTTACTCAAGGTTGCAAACATGAAGCACAACAGGTATCATGCAGTCCATGTTAATGTTGAATGAAGTCACACCACGGGCGTCCGGTCTACCCATGGATGCTAGCAAGCAAACAACATTGGCCTGACAAGTAAACACTGCCAGAGTGAATGTGTACATGGAAGCCATCAGTGCGCGAGTAAAAAAACCTTCAATTTGAGCGAATGTTTTGACCACAACATCCCACCAATGCATGTCACATGACGTACCCACACAGAGAAATCATATGTGAATATATGTGTTGGAATGTGTATCCATTTCCATCATGATCGCCACGTACACTGTTCAACAATATCTGTAGATAAATTATGTAAAGCCATGGCCAACCTGACAGCTCCCTGTCCATGGGAAAATCAACTATTCACACAAGTTGCCAAACACTGCTAGAAAAGACAAATGCATGTACATAACATTCCCTGAGTCTACATGTTAATTCTCATACAGTAAATCATGACATAGACCTGTATGTAGCAAACAATAACATTTAATGTCAACAGAATATTTTTAATTACTAAAACAACCTAACCTACGCTAACTAAATAATCTAACCTCACCTCCACTACCTTATCCTACATACTATCTAAAACTACCTTAACTTAACCAAGCCGACTCTACATATATAGCACATGATAAACATCAACCCCCCTTAATACATGTCTTTGCACAAGCACAGCAGAAACAACACCTAAACATGAACTTACTACACATATAATCCTAAATAATAATCTATTTTACTGTTTATTTTCTTCGTATTTTATAGTTTTTTTAATTTTTCAAAACACGTATATACCACACCAACATCGGAACCCCAAAACACATAAAGTATCCCTGCCTACTAAAATTGTACCACCCCTATCAAACTCCTAAAACTACTACCCCTACACTATAACTACACTAACTAACCTGAACTAATCTATAAAAACATTAAGAACAACAACAATCAACACCGCCACTCTCAATTTAAGGTCCGAAATGTCTTTCCTCATGTCCTGCTCAAAGGAGCCTGCCCCTCTTATGGGATGAGGTATGGGGACTGCCAGTTGTGTGGGTTTGCTGCTGGAGGTGCTGCATACCGATCCCCTGGAGGTACCTTCGCCTGCCCGAACTTCTTTGCATTTGCTTGGCCTCTCCAAGCTTGGTGGTCCCTGAGGGAAGAAATGCCATTTCCCAACTTCCTTCTCCTCCTCATAACGTTTCCACATCACTTTGTGAGCCTTTCTACTCAATGTATATGGAGGTAACAGTCATTTCTAATATCGTGCAGCCTCAACTGCTCTGGGGTCATATTGTCTGTTTAAGCAAAAAGGAAAACTGTCAGTCAAAGGGTGACTAGGTACCGGTACAAACCTCATGAAACAACAATATTTTCGAAAAATCAAATGTAGCAACCACTTCAGCCTAAAATTATCTTGCAGCTTCGAGTGAGCATACACATGCCTATTATTTATCATCTCAGATTTACTAAGGCCAAAGTACAAAGGCATGGCAAATGTTGCTCAATGCAATAACATCACCTTGCATATCTAGGTAGGACCATGTCAGTACATAGTATGCTTAGGAACAATGCTGTTTTGTACACATGGTATGATACACATTTCTTCTTTACTGAACATTAGTGTGCCTTCTGCATCCTGCAATGGCCTTCATGCCATTAGAATTCACCACAGTAAGATATGCAATGTCTGCAAAGTACATGTATTGTCTCACAAAGTAGTATGTCTGATATGGCAAGGCCCCATATCAGGAGACAAACCTAACTATACTGAACACTTGGCAGGTATTAGATGTAACAATGTAGGTTAGATAAGTAACTCACATCACACAAAGACATATGAAACATCTCATATCTGAACTGTTGTAAGTCCATGGGGGACCATGCCACTGCTCATTGAATGCTCCCAATCTCAGAGCAAGTGCAACTGACATGCATTTAGAGGTTTTGACATACACAGCCATGTTCAGAAGTTTATAAAACTACCACATATTTTCATATAGTCTGCTAGTGTGATCATGCCTCCCCTGTCAAGCGTTCTATGATGTAAACCATCCCGGTTGGCGATGTATTCTCCTTGACGTTAGTCAGAGGCTGAGGCACATGCTACAAATAACATAAAATGTTTCTGACCTATTATTCATAATACAAATGTTTCTTTGTGATAGGGATGCACCCTGAGTCTGGCAATTCCCACAGCATATGATAACACACTCAGTCCTTGCACTACAATATTAGCATTGATAAAAGCACTCACTGGCAATATTGCGGTCCTTGAAACCCTCCACCTCACTAACTGTATGTGTGGCAGGTTCACCTACAAGACCTACCATATAAAACAAACCAGTTAACTTAGAACACATACATTGTATGTAACAGAAGCACGGTACATATGCATAGCTTTTAGCTATGTAACCATTCAGGTTGTAATAAATCTAATGGCGCTGTTGACATGCCTGAATGATACACATCGGTAAGGCAGGCTGAAGTGCAGTCACATATGATGAGCCAAAAAATGCACTTATTGACCAATTTGCAGAACCAGTTCTAATAACTCATAACTAAGATATTTCACTATGGTAGCTGACGTTGATGAGTCTCTACACCTACATAATCCACATACCATACTCAGCAAGGTATTCCAATACCCATGCCCTCTAAATTTGTACACCAGGAAATGAGAACGCAACATACATCATGCATCCTTGTTCCTTAAGTTTAGTGAGTTCTGCACCTGTCAGTGCTGCAGAGAATCAGATATTGTTCAGAAATGTCCTGTCCATCCCCAAAAATGTAATTGAGCAGCAACATGTATGGGATATATTGAGATGTGTCCGAATCATGCTGGCAAACCCCTTGGATACAGTACTATGTGAGTGGGCGGATGTATGGCGTTACAACGCATGCTTTTACCACGCATGCTGTTACAATGCAGTTTTTACAACGCATACCATTACAACGCATAGCACTTTGGGGTGCTGGATAGTGAATAGTTTAAATTACTATTCCAACTCCAGTCCCCGTGGACACTAGGGAAGGTGTTGGATAGTAAATTAAATCTATTCCCTATCCTAGAGCGCCCCCCAGCGCAATGCGTTGTAATGGTTTTCGTTGTAAAACCTGCGTTGTAATAGCACTGCGTGGTAAAAGTTGCGTTGTAAAGGATGTTTCCCGAGTGGGCTCCCCTGTGATATACATTGGCCTTTTTTTTACAAGAGGCATGTACAACAGAAATTTCATATGTAAGAACAGCCCAAGTGGCTCTGGCCTTAAAATCACCTCTATGAGGCCATGCAAAGCCAGCTTCTGGGGGTTTGCTATGCATTCAGAGGTATAGAGTCAAGCAAGAGAGTGCAAAGCAGAGTGTAGCCAAAGTGGAGATCAAGTAGCTGTACCTTTTACATTGGAATTGCTGTTCAAGACCAGTGAAACATGTTTTGCCACATTCACTGGTTAGCTAATCTGTGTAAGCCATGGCAGGCCTCATTAATGTGTGACTTCCCAGGGTAGGTATGCCAAGGAGGGTCATTGGCACATAACTATCTGTCATTCAGTATTGTATGTGTGGTGCATTTTAATGCACACATACAAATGTTTTAAGCTCCGCCATTGCATTTCGCTGTGATGAAAGCTGTCCCTTATAGTACAATACCAATCATGTCAACAATGTACACACATGTCCACCATTAGTCAAGAATGAGTGTGTGTGTGCTAAGACACCAAGAGCTGATTTGCAAGCCCATTGCACCACTGAGGCCTCATTTTTTTACACATATCTCAACAGACTGCCCCTTCATAAATGACTTCTGCCGAAATCTGCATTTTCTCAATCTGTGTGCCTGCTCTATGCTTTCCTGGGACTCAACTGTATCACCTAAAGGGACACTAAGTCTTGTATGGCCAGCACTATTGCCACAGCATTTGCCTAATTTGCATTGGGGCATGGCAATTTTTTGTAAAATGTTATGTGAGCGATAGTTATTGTTAACACTATTCATCAATGGGAAAATGAGACACATAGGAAAACACACAAATCATGGGTACTTATCAACTTGTCCACCAACTTGGATGCCACCAATGTAGTTCAAGAGGGCTGACTCACGGCCAACCACATCCGCCCAGCGATGTTTCAATTGATGGACCGGACAGTCTATTTCAAACATCCACTCCATTTGTGCCCGCACCTTCTCCCACTGTTGCCTCCATACCACTGTGGGGTAGCCCAGGATTACACGTTCACCACCGGCTACCATGTTTGGCAGGTAGAAACTCACCAGACACAGGAAGCCCCCAAACTCTTGGGCATTCATGGGACGTGCTCTATCCTTCCCAAGGCATTACCCAACCCAAATCCAACTAACACCCAAACAAAAAAGAATCCCCAAAAACCCACAACTAGTCCTGTTACAATAATACCCCAAAGGACAAACACCCATTTGAAAACAGGACAATACACTACAATACACAACAAGAAAGAACAAAAAGGACTTGAGGGCCATGACAGGCACAGCAGACACTATGAAACAGCTCCAGACACACAAAAACACTTTCCAGCACAACCAATACACAGCCACTCAGAAGCACAGACAGATAAACTGTGATTTAAAGTGAAACTGAAAGTAACTGAATAGTTCCTGGATTGTAGCATGCATGATCCATGACAACACTTCCTGGGCGGATGTGTCATGTTTTCAGCAGATACCTTGCTTTTTTTTTACACAACCAGTCAATGCGTCAATTTCACACAAGGCCTGACAAGGTACCATGGGCTTATTCAGATGCGTCAGCTGAGAAGTGTCATTTTTGGCTGATGTGATGGCTGCAGAATCCACGCTATAGTCTCATGCGTTTTTTCATGCATTGGGGCAAATGTGTTCTTGGTGTATTGTGATATGCAATACATGTAAACATTTACAAGAACTTTTGTGTTGGGTGTGAATAGTTGAGGTGTCCTGCTTACTTTCTTTGCGTGTGTTTACTGTGTGTGTTGACAGTGTACATATGTGTGAGTTCATGCCTTTCACAGATCATACTATGCATAGGACCCACACCCTCCGGTAGCGCAAGGGCAAACCTTGCAAAAGGGTCCCTGTGTGCTAAATTAATATTACCACCCAATTACTTTGCTTTAGCTTCCCCCATGGATGCCACAAACTTGCACTGCCATGGGGTCAGTGCCCCCATATCAAAGGATGCACAGGCTACTGCCAATCTGAGCCATGTACCACCGTGCAGGCAGCAGGCTTGTGAGGAAACTTGGAACGGTTACAGTTTTCATTGCAGGCGAGTGCTTTAAGTGGCTGTACCCACCTGGAAGGGAATAGATGGCGCCATATGATGGGTTGAGTATGGGCCATTCATTTTCGAGGGGCATACCACACAGAGAAGTAACAGTTTCCTCATTTGTGGGCCACATGATTCTTACTCATGCTGATGGTGCTATGCTAGAACTCCATGCATGCTTTGGCGTGACCTCCTATATATTGCTGAGAGTAAGGCAGCGTAAATCCCACCATATCTAAACTCTGCATTGAGGCGGTATTTCTTGTGCATAGCAGTGGGTGTTGTTCACGTGCAATACTCATGTACCTTGCACTGTCCAAAAGCTGACAGACATCCCGAGTAGAGACAAAACAAGGATTTATCACTTAATGTAAACTTGATCATCTGTTTCCATATGTCCTGCATGCCTTTGCTCACATTGGCCATGTATAACTACTCCATGAATAGTTTATGTGCAAGGAAGTGTTGAGAGAACCCACCATATCATGTTGTGGTACACACACATCGGCTGTATGGCCTTGTATCTGGGAGGATATATGTAGGCCGTGCACATTGCAATTGCACATATTCTGTACCTCCAAGCGTAGCCTATGATTTGTGGATCACAAGGCCAGCTTGTCTAGCCACTCCTAGTCAGGTGTAATGCAATCATAAATGTGTTTGCCATTGGGACCCATTACAATACGTTTCTAGGTTGTGAGATTACTTGTTGTTTGGTGATGACTATGCATTCAGACATGAACTTCACCTTGCAATGTTATAGCCACACAGGAACACTATATCTTGGGATGCATCAGTGCATGGCACCTTGACTGGATTGGCCATGCTTGATGTGATTTCTGATGTTCAGTTGTTACATATTCTGAATCTGGGTGTTGTGTCTTCACATTTGCACTAAGAATGTACTGATAGGATTGAAGCCATTGTTTGTATCTGAGTGCAACACACCAACATGGTAGGTTACATCACTACTCGTCCTAGTTTGGCAAGTGTGGTTACATTCCCACTAGGTAGACACTGCTGCACTGGCATAGTATGGTATGTAGCATTTGTATGTGAGATATGAGATCTCCTAATTGATTTCATATGTGAATGCATATTTAGATGTAGCATATGTAGACTGTAGGCTTGGGTCCGTGTTCCCATGAACATACTAAGTGGACCACTTCACACTCATCATACTATGAGTTGACTCTGCTATCATCCACAAGAATGTAGCAGTACAAATCCCTAGCTGTAGGAGACACACATGCACACAGTCATAGCACACAAACTACTTTAGCACTATGTTCATTGTGATTGGCAATGGAGCACTATTTGCTACAGTTGGAATGCACACAATTTAGTTTGCACCAGATGTTGTTCAAACCTGTTTGCTACACATAGCTACATACACTTTCTGTGTGGCCATTAGTAGCAGGTATTATGTGAAAGGTTTGATGTTTACCATGACTATGAATTGTGGTAGTGCTCATATATGTATTTAGATATATATGTACACAGTTTCAAGTAGTCATTATTTTGTGACATCCTGAAAGTCACTCATACATCTGTGAAAAAAGTTTGAACTATATAGGCCCTCCACTGTGTTGCTACTGCTAATAGAATAGTTTGATGTGGCTTCTGATCTTCCTCATACTCATCGTCCGGCTGCTCCTGCTCCTCATTGGCATCAGCCCCTAGTACATTTGTCTGCACACAAATATTGTGCAATATATAGCAAACAAGAATAACTTTGCATTCCATTAGTGGTTAGTAGAGAAATCGTCCCCCAGACATATTTAGATTCCTGAAGTCGGATTTGAGTACACCAAATATCTGCTCTATTAAGGACCGGGTCCTGCATAGGGCATGATTGTACCTCCGTTGGGGTTCTGTATGGAGTTTTTTAAGAAGAGTCAGCACCCGCGAATGCAGAGCATATTGTTGGATAGTTGCAAAGACAGAAAGGGTCAAATTACTTAAGAGTCATGAAAGGGGATGGCACCACGTTCATGTACATTCTGTTATGTGTCCTGTATGACTCATAAACTTTGCCTACTGTAAGAGACATGCGAAGACATTGTGTGGAATACATACAAGTAGAAATTGGATATGACTGACACTATACTACACATATAGGTGTGCTGTCCTCTGTTATTCAATTATTACTTGTCATACTTGTCAGTGCCAATGCCATGAAGGTGATGATTTTTCACCAATAAGGAGAGCCAATTAGCCATCAAGGAGCAAATCTTTTATACTCATCTATTGTGTTTGTTATTGGCTACTATTGCCATTTCTGAACTGATACATGTCTGATTTCACAACCTGTAGCTGGATAAGGTGATGTCGCTTACTTCAGTCACACATATTTGGCAGTGAGAGTTGTTCAATATCTACTGGCATGAGGAGGGTAGTGAGTGGATATCAGTGTGGGGCATGATAGTGTGCACATGGCAGTGCACTATGTCCACTATGTTAACTGTACACAAGAGGTTTTAGTTATGTGGGAGTCTTGCTCCTGCAACTGGTACACTAAACACACTACACTGCCATACTGCTTGGGGACAGTGTAGGAGATATTTTCCACATAATCATCTGTCCAAGATTTGCTACCTGCACTGGCAAAAGTTGTGCAGTTTTACTCTGACAAGCACATTATACCTAAGATGACTGTGTTGTTTGCGGTCACGGGAGATGTACTTTGTGTATATGGATGTACCTTACTAGACAGTCTGGAGGACTGATAGCATGGTTTGTGCACTGTAAAACAATTTACACATGGATGGGATGTGTGTATATGATGAGTAATGTAATTTAGCATGGTAGACATGATCTTGAGTGATTTAAATATGACAACATTTCTCAGTTTCACAGTTTTGGGATACATTTCATGCCTCATGACCATGGGAGTTACCTGTGAACACACAGGCAAAGGAAAGGGAATCCCTTACTTCAACACAGTGTTTGCACACAGCATTTCATACAGTGTAGCACAAGTGTGGCTCTTTTAAACAACTGAATACACACACTGGGCCTCATTTAGTAGTTGTTGCCACAGGGCAGCACTGGATGTTACTTGGCTGCGCTGACCTGCATCCAAAGTGTAGGGCTGGAATGTGCCATATTCCTAACATACAGCACATGGTTCGTCCCCATTCCCACCATCACATATTGGTGATTAGCGCTATTACACCCTCCCTTGCACCATGGTGCACATGTGTCCTCAAATGACGTAATGCTTTAAGGGACACATTCCTGCACCAAAGTAAACATTCTATGCAATTTCCTCATTCTATATGTCCTGCGGAATGCAAGACGCATAGAAATTGGACATGAAAAAGAGACATGTAATTATGTATCTTCATTTGACTTCCCCCTGGGAGGCACGTTATTAGCAAACAGTCCCAGGGTCCCTGATCCTTGGATATGTGAAAATGTTAGATATATTCATTGGTGTTGCATGGGAAAATCCACTGAAAAGCCCATGGAACACGTCTTTAACGTAGGGTGAGGCAATGCTTCACTTTCCTCTGGCTTGCCTTACTGCATATCTATGAGGCCATGCAAGGGTGTACAGGCTGACTTTGCATCGCCTCATAGATATGAGTTGGAAACCTGGTCCATGAGAGCATCATGCATAGTGAAGCTCTAGCAGCACAGTTTACTTGTACCCATGGCCCACAGTGACTTAGGTGGTTTCAACATGTGTAACTTGTAGGGTTGTGTTGAACATATGTAATGTAGTATGGCACAAGTATGTAGGTCCACACCTACCTACTGCACCGTCTCATTCAGCCCAACACTAATATGGCATTCCCACATAATTGACTGTCATGTGCTTCAGAAGTACTTACCAACCATTTGGCCATTTCCATATGTCCCATTCTGGGATCGCTCATTGGTGGTGGAATGACAGAAGATGAAGGAATCATAAGCACTGCCTGGGTACTTTGCAAGGACATTGATGAAGAGGACCAGATGGTCTACGTTTGTTTGCACGTTTTTGGAATGTGCGTGCTTCCTATTGCGGTACTGGTGTTATGTAGCCACTGGTGGGATACGTTGCACATGTGTGCAGTCCATTGCCACCAATGCATTTGGAAATCCTGCAATGGCATGAAAGCCTTGCTTGTTTTCCTGTTGTTTCAGCATTTTATTGGTGAAGATGAGGTACTGGGGTGTGAGGCTTATGATGGCATCCAGGATGGAGGGGAGGAATGCTGAGAAGGCTGACTGGGATACTCCTGCCACTCTGGCTGTGGTGGGTTGGGAAGTTCAAGATGCCAGGATATGTAGGACAGCCAGTTGCTTGGCTTGTGGAGGGATGTTGGTGCACCGCTGCGATGTTGGCTGCAGCCCTGGTGCAATCTGGTGCAGGAGGACGACAATGGACTCTCTCCTGAGCCTATAATGGACAATAGCGGCCTCCTACCTGAGGTCATTAAGGGTAATCCTCTGGTGGTATGTCCGTTCCCTTCTTCTGTGCTGGCTCTGTGGTAATGATGGTGGTGATGGTGATGTTGTCGGTGGTGGTCTTCTTGGTGCTCCATGGAGTCGTTGAGCTTGCCAGAGTGATTATGTATGTTCGGTTTTTATACCAGTGGACATGCGTCATGTTTGCTGCTATTTGAACTCTGCAAGTCTTTTGCTAAAGTAGTGGCATTTTCCTGTTTCTTTATAAATACGTCAGTGTCAGTTTTGCAAGTCTTTTTAAGGGGGAAAGCCTACCTTGCAAATCATTATTGCTATCTGCCCCATCCAGATCGGGTGCAGTGAAAAATAGGCGCTGAAGTAGTAAAAGTGATGCCAAAGGCTTATAGCGTCACTTTGTAAATATAGCGCCAAAAAAGTGCCTCTGCAGCATAGAAGAAAATGACTCTGCGGTGGTGTTAGCTCCGTGTAAAATATGTCACATAAAGTCAGGTTTATGGATCTTTCATTTAATAGCAGTACTGGCACATGCAATTCACTTTGGATGAATTCCACTGTTGAGAATATAGTAAACCCCCTGATTGAACTAATAAATTAAGGCATGCAATACATTTTGGTTTTAACTGTAGTACACACAGTGAATGTCTCAAATGCTCCAAAAACCTGTTCGGGACAACTAATGAAAAATATGCGTCACTGAGTGAATCAACAACACAGAGTGATTTCAGAAATGTAAGTCCTCATTGCAAGTTGTGTGAAGCAGAATCTCCAGGGGAAATACTGCTTCAGGCAACTGCAAGTGTTCCAGCGTCTCTGAGACCTTGGGTTGTCAAATTCCAGACTGGATAATTCTTGGCCCGAAGATACCTGAACGATAGATTTGTAAGGAGCTGCGAGGGCTGCAGGCAGCTGCTGCTAATGCCTTCTCCTGCTCTCATACTTCAGCATAGGGGATTAGAAGAAGGTATCCTCAGCTGCAATTAAAGAGACACTGCTGTTCCACCACTCCTGTTTTCCTCCATTCCCGCAGGGTTAGAAAAAAATGCCCCAGCCACATTAACCATCTACTGAAAGCAGATGTTAAATTTCTGCGGATTTGCAGTTATTTCCACAAAATGAAGGAAAGCGTGTGGAATTGAAACTGGTATTCCAGGGTTCGCGTGTTAGTCCCATTCTGGGGAAATAACTCACAATTCCTATTAATTCACAGGGAGACACCATCTGAATAATTAATTCCATTCTGGGTATGTTCCTTTCTGAGGAGTTCATGGGGACCTTGCAATCAGGGCCAAAGTGGGTCATTTAGAACTTGGCAAGATGGGATGACTGATGTAAATCAGCAGATCTCCCGCCAAGTTTCCATTTTCCCACCTCATTTAAAAATGGGAAAACTGCTGATGGACAGCCAGGGGAGCCGCTGTGGCAGTCAATCAAAGGTATCAATCTATCCGACATAGGAAGATCCTTTCATGCATCAGGATGGCTGCCCTTTTTAGGGCGCTCCCAGGCAGGGAAAACAAAGGATGGCTCCAAAGTGCTGGGAGAAAACACATTGTAAGCCCGGTTGTTTACTGTTTTTGTTTTTCACTAACTAACACCTACTTTGGGAGCTTCTGTGTGACAAACAAAAAAATGAATGTAGAATTGAAAAAACACATATTCTTTTGAAAGTGATTCTATTGTGTCGGCTGGAGGTCTTAAAGTCTGGAATATATTGCCACTGTAGTGGACAAACGTGAAAAAAAGGTGTTTGGTGTACCATGGAGTGGGCAGAGGCAAGGCTTCTCCCACACTGATGTCCTTGGCCCGCCTGGTTGTAAATTACCCACTTAAATCTTATACATATAAGAAGCATATTTTAACATTGCTTATAAACCTATTTGTGTTTTCTCCAAATAAGATGATTAAGTGTATTACTCCAGGGAGCCTGAACTTGGTGAGCCACTTAGGTCCGAGGCATGGCCCACATATTGCAGCTATCTCCAAGCATGTGCATTTTGGGACTATTCACACGTTTGGGATTAGCTATACTATCTTTTTATAAGGTGATCGGAGACCAAGAACACACAGAGGAAGTAAACCTTACAGTGATTACTTGAAAATTGTATTTAGATATTTCTGTGTGCACAGGAGCATTCAGCTTCCATTCCACACACTGCACCAATACCAAGTATCTTCCCTAAACCTGGGCATCAGCTCATGTATGTTGATCCATCCGATTGTCAGCTATAAAAGTGACATCAAAAAATGCTCGACACTCGAAGACATCACAGGATTAACTTCCTGCCTACACCCAAATGCAAGGAATCGAAACTATAGAAAGAAAGGGGCTCATATTGGTCTGGTTACACTTCTGTTGTAATGACCATTGAGACCATTTTGGATTTATAATAAAACTATTAAAAACTAGTGACAAAAAGGTAAAATGTAAAACATTATCGTAAAAAATTCAGAAGGGCTACTTGAAACTGCAAATGTAGCATTTTAAGCTTTCAAAATTGGTTCATTGTTATCAAATGTATAGCTGATTGATTTACTACTGTGAGATGTGCTTTTTCTGCATTATGCTTCCCAGTGAATGTGTTGCTAAGCTAGCACCATAATCATTTTGTTCAATCAGTGAAGCTGCTTTGGTGCTTGGAAAGGTAGCCGTCATAGTAGATGCGGGCAAGGGCCAAGGGGGTTCTGTTCTTTTTCGTAAATACTAAATCAGTCATATTGTTTAACCAATTAATTCTTATGACATTTCATGCGTTAGTTGTGTGAGTAAACATGGAATGCAGTTTACAATGATGTTACATTATGAGAATTTGTGTAGCACGTTTACCTACATTAAAATGGTCCCTTACTGTTTTCATTGTGGGAGCCCATGTCAAGATGTCCTGTAGGAATTCTTTGGTTGTGTTTTGCATTGTTTCTGAACTGTATCAGATGGTGGGAAGGTCAATTAGCACTGACTAATGTATTTTTTAGTGATGGTTCACATTGTATGGTGAACAGCTACTTCTTGTCATGCTTCGGCGCAGTGTAGTATGTGTTTGGATGTATGGGCACGATGTACAACCATTTCTAGCGGTCACAAAGGGGATATTAGCCCGTTTGAGACTGCTAAAAAGGGTTTCAGCATGTACCAAACATATTTTGCAAATCGGTAGGCTGTTACGGACTCACAAAATAGGTTTTGCGAGTTGTTATTAGGAAGGGGCGTGCCAAGGATGCCCCTTCCTACTAGCGAGACACAGGGGGATGTAAGATTGTTTTGTGACTGCGAATGCGGTGTCAAAACAACTCACCACCAATTTCAAATGGATGGTAAGCCAGTCGCAAACAGGGAGGAGTCCCGAAGGGACCCCTACCCTTTTGTGATTGGCAGCAAAAAAATTTTTTAAGGGCAGGCAGTGGCCCCACGGACCACTGCCTACGCTTAAAAAAATATTTTTGAAATACATCATGAATTCCTTTACCCTTAGCATGTACCCTTGTTTTTACCGTTTCAAACTCTAGACTTTTAGTCTCTGCTTTAGATGGAGGACTAGTAAGCAGGCTATTTTGTGCATTTCTACATCAACTTTTTCATTGAAACTTAACACAGATAAAGCAAAGGTGCTTATCTGTGCAGCGCTATGAGGTCTCCAATATGAGCTAGTTGTTATCTGCAATGGGTCCAGTAACAGGAAATATTGAGATCCCCATTATTAAGAGTAACGTTCAAACAGTGATCCCTGGTGACTCTAAATGCTCAAAGCAGCTGAAATCTTAGTGAAAATGCAGCCATAAATGAGGACTAATCAAGGGAACTATTTGTAGTCAATCCAATTCCTCTGCTTATTCCCCAATTCTTAGTAAACTGTTGGACCTGGTCCTCCCTGTAGAGTCACGCCCAAACATTCTGTTTTTACCCTTCCTGTTTTCTGAAACCGTTTCTGTTTTTAAGACTCTGTGCACCATACCACTGCTCACCAGTGCTAAAGTGTTCTCTCCTTTAAACATGGTAAAATTGGCTTACACCTAATTAGTCCATTTAATTTACTTATGTGTTCCTAGTACAGTAGTACTGAAAGTACCCAGGGCCTGTAAATTAAATGCTACCAGTGGTTCTGCGGCACATATTATGCCACCCACGAAAGTAGACTTTCAAAACATGGTTCAGTACCGCCATTGCAGCCCCTGTGTCTAGTTTTAAACTGCTATTTAGTCCTAGCAAAATGAACCTTTTGACAGGCCTAAACCTTCTTTTTTATTACATATAAGTCACCCATAAGGTAGGCCCTAAACAGCCCATTGTGCCGGGTGCATTGTATTTAAAAAGTCGGACTTTTTACATATCCTGGTGATGGAAAACCATCAAAATCGTCTTTCACTATTGCTAAGCCAACCTCTCTCATAGGATAACATTTTGTTACATTATTACATATAATAAGTGCTAATTTTAGTTTAGCTGCTGGTAGGAATGTCATGTTTGGTGTCTGAGGAATTGTAATTGAAAACCCTCTTTAATTAATCCCCACCCAAAAGCGCTGCTAGTTCAAACTTCTTACACACATTTAAGTGACTACACAACGCAGGGTCTACATACGTCAATCACTGACTTCACTTTCAGCAACCCACCAAACAACTTCGCTCAGCATCGCTCTCACTCACACACTCGCCCTACATCCACAGAAGCAGAATGGGAGGGCAATTATTCTCCTACCAACACATCAGGGCCTCCTTCTCATTTCTTGAATTCCGCAAGAAGCTGAAGACCTAGCTTTTCAATTAGTCTTCCTTCGTGACCATCGAGACTGCCTTTACTCAGATTCAGCCTCACCACACACCTACTCTCACCTACTTAGCACCTGGATACCCTCACGAGAGACAAGCTGCACTCTACAAATCCATCTTACATTATAAAACATTACACTCTGGACCTATGAAAGACTCACAAGAAGGACTACTCTGCTGCAAGAAATATTGTCCTGCTGCCTGAGGAAGGAAGACTGGACCTGCTCCTTGAACCCACAGTGACTCCAAAGGCCTGTTCTGAGCTATAGGAACATAACAAGCTCCGGAGACTTGTCCTGCATCTGCCCCACTAGTCAGCCTCAACTGAACCTCCCTGTGCCCTGCGGCTGGCCTCTGCTGGAGTGAGTCCTGATCTCCAAAAGGTCTCCCTCAGATCCTGGACTCTTAGCTGGCATCAGTGTGTACTCCTCTTGGCCTAACAGTGGGTTCCCTTAGAACCAACGCAGCGCAATACATACAAATGCGGCTTGACACAACTCGGTGCAGGACCTTGCATCACAGCACCTCGCAGCTCCTGATCAGCAGCCACAACCGAACCAACACAGAGTGATGCATCACGATGTAGGACCTCCCATTGCAGCCCTTGCACCTTCTCAAAGAAACTAATGAAATTGGACACAGGACATTATATCGCAACCCTTGCAACTCTTAATCGGAACAAACACTGCACGATGCAACTCGATTCAGGACCTCGCATAGCAGCCCTTGCTACTCCATATTGGAAGTAAAGCTGGACATAAGGTACAGTTCTCACTGGGACTAACCTTGTCCCTGTACCCAGCCCACATTCCATAACAGTCAGCCTAAACTTGTGACTTTGTCCTGGTCCTGAACGACCAAATAACTGCTGAGTGGCACTTTGTGCTTTTAGGTGCTATGGTTGCCTTAAATCTTTGAGCTTGCATATCTCTGGTTTTACTGATTGGATTTTTTTCATTTTGGTGTCCAATAATTTATTAGGTTTTACCTCAATAGGTGTGGGATTTTTTTCGCATTACGTTTTCGATTTCTTACTGTTTGTTTGCTAAATAAAAACTTTACACATTGCCTCTAAGTTAAGCCTGACTGCTTTTGTGCTAAGCTATGAGAGGGTTAAGCACACCGACAAGGATTGTGGCCCTCAACCGACAACCTAATTCCATTAGAATTCCACTCATAATGGCACTTTGTTTTCATACAAGTGAGTTACCATAAGGGCCAACAATAGTAACACATGGGCTGAGTCACCAGTCCCATCAATGGGGACCTCCAATGAGGCCCTTAGTCTTTAAACTGGTGCAGAGTGAGAACTCTTCTACATTTTCATTCCTATCAATTTGAAATCAATGAGCGACTCTTGAGTCTATTGAAATCTGAACTTTTCTTCAGGGTTTTGTGTACATCTTGCTCCTCTACATGTCTCCACTGGTGATCGTAGCAGACTATCTCCCAATGAAGACTGTCGATTCTACTCCAGCAATCCCCATTGTTTGATGAAACCTGGCCCTGATCAACGCAGAAAATACTGAAGAGAATGTGCTGGTGCTTGTGATTGTTAGAAATTAAACATTGCTTAGAACAATGTACATACCTACCTCACAGAATGTATGAAACGTCTCTCTGAAGGCTGATGTGGTGGGAAGACCATCTATTCAACCCCAGAGACAGTCCAAAGAAGATGACTTAAAATGATCATTGTCATTTGTTCCATGCTCTAGTAGTGATGAGCAAAGTCATGACTTACTCACAGAAATTGTTAGAGGTTAAAACGATGCAACAAAAAAACATCTATTGATTGTATTTATTATTAATCACTAGAATCATAGAGTGGCAAAATTATGGAAAGTGGAGAAAACGGTTTATCCATTCTAATGAAAGATAGAGTGATCATAATGAGATCGGCAGTGAGGTTGCACATTGCGGCCACTCTTTCAAGCGTCATTTATTAATTTCTCAAAGGCCTTTGCCAGTGGAGGAGGTGCAATTCAGGTGGTGTAGGCAATAGGCATTGGTGGGTTCACATGGTGCAATATGCCAGCCAATGGGCCTCACATGATGATCAGTTGCTTCAGGTGCGCAGACCAGATACAATCATGACAAAATGAAGCAAATGGTTTAGCCACATGGGTTTCATCACCTGCTAAAGAAATGCAGCGAAAGGAGGTAGAAGCAAATAGATCTTACACAATCATCTGAAATGGAAGAAATGTGGCAAATCCATGGTGTAGACATGCGGCCCCCATGTGTTGTGGGGAAAGCAACATAGCCCTCACATGATCATAACTCACTGGAGCAATTCAGTGAAGGCAGGGTGCAAGTGTAGGGTCTCACACAATCGTTGCTCATTTAAAGCTTCTCACTTTATAATCAGAGGACAAAGCATAGCAAATTCAGTTGCTGCACAAGTGAGAGAACTTAGTTTAGGCTGAGCATTGGTTCACAGACTTGGCAATTCAGTGTCTCCAAAGTCCTGTCACTTGGGCTACACGGAGCAGGTTCTTTCGACAATAAGTAGTCTAGCAACTTGTAAGAAATTGCAGTTATTGGTTGAGGGGGTAGAATGCCTACTCAGGCAACAACTACAATCCTTGTAAGGGTGAACCACAAAAGTCACTAAATTAACCTATGCTGGTAGCTTGGCATACAGCAGTTATGCCTAACTTAGGGGGGGCGATTAGGATGGCGGAAGGCCCGCCACCACCGGGCCAGCGGTGGCGGTCCTTCCGCCATCACTAAGCGATTTACCCACCGCCCAATTAGGATGGCGGTGGGTTCTGCGGCGGATGCAAAGTCCATCCGCCACTACACTGTCAAAGGTAATCGTACCGATTGCCTGGCGGATGGTGCAGGGTGCCTAAAATGGTGTTGGAGCCTAGCAGGCACCGTCCACCAAATTAGGATGTTGTGGAGAATAGGCCTTTCCATGGCGGCAATGCCGCCATGGAAAGGCTGGCAGGGATGAGGTGCCAGGGATGGCAGGGATGAGGTTTAGGGGCAAGTTGCGGGCCCCCCTTGTTCTGGGGGAAGGTGTTGCTGCATTGAGGGGGTACCCGTGGTACCCCCTGCATTTCACTGCACTGCATGCACTGCATGGCAGGCACCGGGTGGGGCCTGCCACGCAGTGCTGGGAAATGCAGTGTATGCCATTTTAACATTGCGAAGTGTGCTTTAGCCAGCAGCACCGTCCGCAATGTTAAAGGCTCGGGATGTGCCCGCTATACTGGCAGGCGCATCATAATATGAGTGGTGGGACCGCCGCATTACTGATCCCAGCCACCGCTGACTTATGTCCGCCCGCCATCGTAATGAGCCCCTTAGAGCCAATGTGTAAAGTATTTATGTAGTACACAAACAGTAATTATGGGAAAACACAACACAAGAAAAATCCTGCACCAATTTAGAAAAACAGAATACATTTAAATAATGAAAATGATATCAGAACGACTAACATCCAATCACATGCGCTGGATACAGAGGCTAGGTTAGTCCAGCTGAAAAAGTTACCTTCTCAAGTATGGCGTGAAGAGTTCCATTTGTGAAGGAGATCGTAAGGAGCAAAGACCGGGCTGCATGAACTGTTGTCGCTGTATTGCGAAAAGCTGGTCAGGCATTGGAGATCGGTCATTGCTGGACCTTCATGTAGGCACGTATCATAGGCTGTCATTGCTGTAGTGCGAAGTACAGATCTTATGTTGCCAATTATTGCAGGTGGTCTCTGTCACGAGAAGATGTGGGTTTACTGGAGGTTCACAATGGTGGTCATAGCAGGTGACAAAATCTCCGTGCAAATGGACCTGTTCGTGGTTGCAAAGTGACCAAAACTTTAGGATTTCACATTTCGTCCCAGGAGGAGCTCAAATGATGCCAGACAAGGGTCCAGGACCTAGGGAGGCAGGTCAGTTGAGCAGCTGCAGGGAGGTCTCTGGAGTTTGTTGTGTACCTATAGCTTAGACAGGAGGTCAGCCAACTGACCCTTGGAGTCACTCAGGTTAGCATGGCAAAAAGGGAGCAGGTCTAGTCTTCCTTCCTAGAGAGCAACCCTCAATCAGCAGGGCAACCCTATAGGGAGGGTGAAGGTAGTCTTCAAGCAGCAGGGCAGTCCTCTGGTAGCTTCAGGACATCTCTCTAACGTGTAAGGCAGGCCTCAAGCAGCAGGGCAGTTCTCTGGGGAGTAAGGCAGTCCTTCTTCTATAATGTCCACAAGTTCAGGAACAAACTGATGGGTGGCTCTGGAGGTCCACTATTTATACCTGGTTCCAGCATTTATAACGGGGGAATTTCCTCTACTACCGGCGCATTTGGTCACCTTCCCCTGTCAAGGTTCCAAGAGGTTTGGGGTGACAAAAGACTAGTCAAAAGACTAGTGTCAAGATCCTTTGTGTGTGTTTGAGGCAAGCCCTTTGAAGTGTAAGTGGGATAGTGAACAGCACTTCCCCAAGCAATCCTGGTAGGATGGCCCATCATGCCCACATCCAGTCCCATTTTGTGTCACTGTCTGGGAGGAATACACAAACCCTAACAGCAAGGCCATTCACAGTCATGTCAACCAGGACACTGGCAGAAGGCACAATTGGCAAGGACAAGAAGTGGAATTTTCAGAATTGTACTTTAAAATCAGACTTTACCAATAAAGAGGATTTTAAATAATAATAATGTAAGTCTAAACAGCATATCTCTATCTGCTCCCAATCCAAATTAGCACTTATTTAAATGTAATATCCAGTGTTAGTCAAATTGAGAAATGGGCAACAGTGAAAAACTTTAAGGAGTTATTAAATCATGTCGCCTTTTAGGTTAGCAGGGGATAATTCAGTCAATTGTTGCCTTCATGGGGCCCCTAAAGGCGGCTTCATCGCCAGGTATGAAGGGAGGGTTCCTCGGGGGTGGGATTGGGATGGATCACCGGGTGGAGGGGAAAATCGAAAAATTGTCCTCATACGTAATAAAGTTACCACATTTTTTTAAAGCTCTAGATGCATGGCTAGTACTGGTCTGGTCGGGTCATGAGTAGGTCAACTGGTATAAAAATCGTCTCCTGGAATGTGAAAGGTCTAGGAGGAGGGAGGAAACAATCCAGGGTCCTCGAATACTTAAAAAACATGGATGCCCACATCTACTTATTGCAGGAAACCCATTTAGAGTCGAATGCGTGTGAACAACTATTTGGTAGAGTGGGTTGGGTTCAGAATATATTGTGCTTAAGGCAGAAAGGTATCTCAAGAGGGGTTGCAATTGTGGTTAGGGCAAATAGGGGGATTAGGGTACAGAAATGGGATACTGATCAGTCAGGTAGGTGGCTTGTGGCAACCCTCTCGATATGTGGTTCACCTTTTACCTGCGCCATCTATTATGGCCCGAATTATGACAATCCCGGTCCTCTTTTGAAATTGGGTGTTGGTTTACTACAGACCACGGCCCCCATAATACTCGGGGGAGATTTTGATTTGGTCTTTGATCAGGGTTTAGATCAGACCTTCAGGGTGAAATATGGTGCTCCTACTATACCATTTCAACACTCAGAAATATCATGAAAGATTTTAACCTGCTGGATATATGGAGAGCCAAATATGGTGCTATGAGAGAATATTTCAAACAACTAAAGAGTGACAAAATTCAATAAAACCAAAAAAAGATACCTTATCGCCCACATTCAGTTTTGATAGAGGGCAACAAAGAAAGGAACATTGGAGAACAGAGGTGGTTAGTGTGAAGAACAGTGAATTAGAAAATGAACCCTCATACACCAGACAAGTTGGTGATCAATTTCATCATTGGGTTCCTTTTCTCAAAAGGGTCTGTACATTAGTGAATGCCCAAAAGTGGTGATGTGATTTAAAAGAAGATACAGCAGTTCCCTAGACCAATTTTAATACAGGGATAGCCGTCCTTCATTAAAACATAAGTGAAAAACCGGACACCAAATGGATGAGTCAATTTGAACCATAGTGTCCTAACTACACAAACGTGGTCGACATGTGTCTGCTATAATGAGCTCCTTTCACTCAGCATTCATCAGGACCATAAATTATCCCACAGTGGTGTACGCACCCTAAAGCGTACCCAACCCGTGGCGATACAACAATACTTTAAAACTCACTGAACTCCCGTGTAGACTCTCCTTAATTTGCTGCGGGTCTTCAATATTCTCTATAGGTTGAATAAGCAACCTGGGCTCGTGGCAGGGGCAACCTTCACGCCCAGAGTTATTATGTCCGGACGACTCCCCGCTCGATACCTACTAGGTTCATTTTCTAATTCACTGTTCTTCACACTAACCGCCTCTGTTCTCCATTTTTCCTTTCTTTGTTGCCCTCTATCAAAACTGAATGTGGGCTATAAGGTATCGTTTTTTTGGTTTTATTGAATTTTATCGCTCTTTAGTTGTTTGAAATAGTTTATCCAAGGGGTTTAAGAGTGATCTTTTTTAGCCCTTTCTCTCTTATTGTTTTGGCTATGAGAGAATATTCATTTTATAGCAAGAAGTACAAGCAGTATTCCAGAATAGACTACTTCTTGGCGGATCAAGGACTGCTTGCAGATATAGTATCGGTTTGCCACACTCCAGTGGGGACCGCTGATCATTCAGTGGTTGAACTAGTTTTTAAGTTGAGTTCCAGGCCCACAGAGATTAGGTAGACACTAGGCAAAACACTCTTTTTGGATGAAGGTAGAGGTAAAAGAGAAAATTATTGATTTTTTATTTTTAAAATTGGTTCCCCTACTGAACAAATAGTCTGGGAGTCGTTTAAAGCTTTTCTCCGTGGGTTAATGAGTTCACTAATGACTCATAAGAGGAAAACCATTAAAAAAAAGAATTAGATGATCTGAAAGCAATAAAAGAAAAGGATCTAGAACTACAGCTGGCTGCTTTGTCAGCTAGGGAGAGAATCCCGAAGTTGGAGAAAGAGCTGCTAGATCTACAAACATCTTTTAAAACTGCAGCCCGATAAGATCATTAAGGATAGGTGGGAGGTCAGTAAATAAAAAACTTTGAGTACAGTGAAAAATGTGGGGCCCTCCTGGCGTGGAAATCTAGGACGAAGAGGGTCAGGAATAACATTAAGCTGTTAATTCAGAGCGAGTCAGCCCTACCAATTCTAGAGGATGTAGCAATCAAGGAAGAAGCTAGGGGGTTCATGCAGGGCTTATATCAAGAAGAGACCAACATCGGACTAGAGGAGGTTAGGGCGTGGTTGAGCCAGAGAGATCTGCCCCAGATGTCTGAAATAAATATGAATTATTTAGCCAGTGAGATCACGGAGGGGGAAATAAGAGAACAACTTAGGAAAATGAGCCGTGGTAAAGCTGCCGGTCCAGACGGCTTGCCGGTCGAGATTTACTTTGATATTTCTGAGTCAGTGGTTCCGGTGCCTACCACGCTCTTGAATAGTATTTTTATACATGGCAATAGTATTCCCCGTTCATGGTCTGAAGCTACTATAACTCTGATAGCTAAGCAGAATAAAGATCCTCAAAAAATATAGTCCTACAGACCAATTTACTTGTTAAATTCGAATCTGAAGATTTTTTCCGGAATACTGGCCACTAGACTCGCCAGAATTATAGAAACAATCATACACCCAGATCAAAGAGGATTTATCCCGGGGAGGCAGCTAAACGATTTAACGTTTCAGGGGATCGGGGCAATCGACTTCGCTGAAGAGAGGGGGTTGCCACTAGCCATTATAGCAATCGATGCGGCCAAAGCATTCAATCAGGTCAATTGGGCTTATCTTTGGGCTGCTATGGCGAGGTTTGGGTTTCCTCCGATTTTCATTGAAGGAGTTAAATCTCTTTACCAGAGTCCTCAAGCAAAAGTCCTGGTTAATGGAGGCCTATCTGATTGGTTCGATATCTCTCGAGGCACCAGGTAGGGATGTCCACTGTCCCCCCTATTGTTTGATCTTTATATTGAGCCTTTCGTTTGTGCACTTAGAGCCAACCGTATAATTTCACCCTTTAAAATAGCAGATCTGGAGCTTAAAACTGCCCTGTACGCGGATGACCTTCTCTTATACACTTCAAATCATGTTGAGGCAATCCCTCGGCTATTCGAACTGGCCGAGGAATTTGGAAGGCTATCCGGGTACAAAATTAATAAGGAGAAAACAGATATAATGGGGTGGAACAATTTATCTGTTATTCAGGGGGCTAGACAAAAGATTAGGTATTTGGGAATCCACCTTACTCAAAAGTTGACCGACATCCCTAAAGTCAGTTGGCAGATTGTTGTGAAGGAAATCTCCAAAATGTTAACAAGATGGGGAAGTCTGCCACTGAACTTATATGGGAGGGTCAATCTCGTAAAAATGACTATACTCCCCAAAATAACCTTTCTTTTTAATACCATCCCGTTACTCTTTGTCCCTAAGGACATCACTAGCCTACAAGGGAAGATTGGATCCTTCATATGGGCTGCAAAATCACCCAGGATTGCCTGGAAGAAATTAAGGAGAGGGTTGAAGATAGGTGGTTTGGCCCTACCGGATTTATTTTTATACTGCCATGCCTTTCACTTTAAGAATTTTAGAATATTGGCCAATAAATTAGATTCTTCTTCACAGGACCGCCTTTTTCAGGCGTTGTTGCACGACCAGCCACAGGGCTTGGATTTCTTTCTTTTCAAATTTGGCGACCAAAACTTTTATAAAAAAGTCTGCCTTAAGATTCTGCAGGTGGCACTCAAGAATTGGATCTATGTCCGGAGAACTTTGGCGATTCCTTATTATAATACACAGGCCCTAATTTGGGATTCCCCCGCTACCCCGGAATGTCTTCAAGACCAATTGTCTCAGCCGCTTAAAGCGGCAGGCTTTAAGAAATGGGGGGATCTTTGTGTCAACTCATGCCTTATGAGCTGGGAGTCTCCGACGAACCTGACCAACAGGTCTTTAACAAGATTTAAGTTCTTTCAACTTTCAGCCTGGTGGTCAAGGCAATCGGTAGGGATCGTAGAGGACACCGGGATTTTAGATTCCATCTGTAGGGGTGAAGTTTGGAAACAGGAGGTCTCATTTTGCTATAGGTGATTTGTGGGGGTAAAAGAGACCTTGGATTCTGAATTGGCAAACCTCTGGGGTAATGCTTTATCTGATAGTCCTGAGGAGGTTCAAAAAATATGGACAGATTCATTTTCTATGTCTCAGAGACTAATAAAGCCAGCAAACCTGAGAAGAAACCATCTGTTCACAGCTTACAGGGTTTATTGGACTCCGGACAAATTATCCTAGGTCACATTAGATAATTATCTCTGCCCTAGATGTAAACTTCCGGCAGCAGACGACCGACATATGTTTTTAGAATGCCCAGAGATCTCCAGATATTGGGAGGCTGTTTGTGGCTTTTTGAAGGAGGTTTTGATTACATGTTCCCCAGACTGTTTTTTTTTGGTTTGCCATCTGAATACAACATGAATAGCTTTGCTTCACAATTTCTATTCTATGTGATAGTCATAGCTAGGAGAGAAATATGTAGGGAATGGAAGTCGGTGGCCCCTCCTAGGTTTGCAGACTGCTTAAAAAATATCATGATGGTTAGTAAGTCAGATATGGCTTGCGATGTAGCGAGTGTCGACAGGGTGTGGTCTGCACTGGTGGCCTGGTCGAAGATCTAACGGTGGTCCAATGATTATGCCAGCGGTTTGCGGTCCGGTCCTCCCGGGTTCCAATGGCGGTCCACCGAAGGGAAAGGGAGTTGGACAAGGAGACAGCCTACCTCTGGGTGATCCCTGTTTGCTGCACATAGACACCAGGGCGGCAATCAAGTTTGTCTGTGTGAAAGGCACAGAGAGATCCCATCTAGAGTACTCTTCATCTGGTGGCACGTATGAGGACTACAAAAAAAGGAGTTTATTAATGCAGGACATGTAAAACGTAAACCCACCTGGCCTACCCTTTAAATATAATGCACCCTGTCCTACGACACTTAGGGCCTGTATTAGAGGTGACTTATAATTGCTAAAAAAGGAAGGTTTGGACCTGGCAAAAGGTTTATTTTGCCAGGTGGAAATGGCAGTTCAAAATTGTAGTCCAGGCTGCAGTGGCAGCCCTGAGACATAATTTGAAAGGCTTCTTCAATGGGTGGGACAATGAGTGCTGCAGGCCACTAGTAGCATTTCATTTGTATGCCCTGGGTACACGTAGTATCATTTACTGGGGACTCACAAGTAAACTAAAAGTGCCAATTGAATATAAGCCAATTATACCAGATTTAAGGGAGAGAGCAGTAAAGTAAAGTCCACATTTGTAAAGCGCACAATCACCCGTAAGGGTCTCTAGGCGCTGGGGGCCGTCTGGAAGATTAAGCGAGCTATTGCCCAGAGTCACATGGTGCTGGGCTAACCTGCCGCCGGAGCCGGGGATCGAACCGTGGTCCCCAGATTCCAGCGTCAGTCGCCCTGGCCGCGGCGCCACACCTCTCCCAAGCACAAGCACTTTAGCACTGGTTAGTAAGGAAAAAGTGCACAAAGTCTTAATGCCAATACAAATGGAGCAACAGAAAGCGAAAACATCTGGGGAGGACTCTGCAAAAGGGCCAAGTCCAACACTCTTAGATCCTTTATCATGAGCAGCATTATAGGTTCTTCTCAGTCCTCATTATATAGTCTTTATCCGAGAGAGGGAGCCAACCACTGATTTTGTCCCCTGTCTCACTCTTCTACTAAGCAGGTCTTTAGAGTTCCTGCAAGTAGATGGTGAACACTGGATATGATTGAAGAGCCTATGTCCAGGCCTGTAGCAGTTGGCCCAAACCAGGTGTTCAGTTAGCTTTGAAGCTGGCGCCAATCCTTTGGGGGCAACAGTTCAGATCAGAGTGACTTTCATTTCAGCGGGCCACATCTCCACGGCAACTATCATGTTAAGCTTTCAGGTTTTGGCTTCCTCTCAGACAATTTTTGTTACACAGCCCCAAACGTCGAATACGGGTGATGGACAGACAACCCATGTCCTTCTGTAAGTGGTATTCCATTTTCTCTTGCTTTAAAGCCACTGTCATTGTTCAGGTGTTAGTTTGGCCAGGTCGAAATCCGACCTACTGTTTGGTTTCTTCTGAGTGAAACAGAAGGTCCTTCCTCCCTTATGATGCTTCCAGCAAGACAGTGCAGTGAATCACAGAGGGTGTGGGAAACTATGGAGCAGAACATGGGGATATGAATGGACAGGGGAGACAGCAAACTCTGACTGCCACTAGCTCTGGTGAGTGTGTGTGAGAAGTTGGCCTGATATGCAGTGCTCACTATTCTAGTGATCACTATGTATCAGTCCAAACAACCCTTATTGATGATTGGTTGTAAGTCAACCTTATAGACCAGCTATCCTAGTAGCATGGATACGAGCAGTCTAAGGCTAAACTCTAGAGGGCGTGTTAAGCCAGCTGTTTTACCATCACATTACCCCTTGAACACCAAGTGAAAGGACACCACACAAGTTGTTATAAAAAATAAAGTATATTTATTTATAACAGGACTACCCTGGCTCTTTATGAGACAGGGAGCTAAGCACACAACAAAACTCTTAGAGGAATACTGAAAGTCGCACAATTTACACAAATGCCCGAGGGGCACGAAAAACCATATACACAAGAAGTGGAATGCGAAGTTACTAGCATGTAAGTAATACTTTTCTAGACTGTAGAAACGCTAGGCCTACAATGCTGAACCCTTGGATTAGAAGCAGGAGGCCTAGGGACGCCGTGTGCAGAGTGGGAACTCTCACGCGTAATGCGGGAACAAGTCTATGGATACTAGCAATCACAAAGTTACTGTTCTCGGGCGAACCCGACTAGGTGGGTCGAAAACAAGAGTGGATCCGAACACTTAGGGTGTTGGACTATGCTGGAGCACCGGAGTACTCAGTTTACCTAGCCCAGGGGCTGCGGCTGCATAGGGTTCAAGTTGCGTCGGAAACCCTTGTTGAAGAACCAGGAGCCTGAAGAAAGAAGTTGCTGGCAGGCGGCCAGTGAAGAAGTTCGTGGTGATCCAAGCCTGGATCAGGGAAGAAGAAGACCTGTAAGCAGAGGGAACCAAGTTCTGAATCACTAGCCAGTGATTTAGGTGGGCACCAGGATGGCACCGGACGAAGTCACCTCGACCAGGTGAGTGGGCGCTGCTGGGCTCTGCAGTCTCTCGGACCAGGAGGCGTTGTCGGCGACCAGGATGGAGGTGCGAGCTGTCCCACGAAGGTATCTGCTGTCGACGTCGCTGGACCCAGGATTGGGGCAACAAGTCTTGGCAAATGCAAGCCCACGCGGTGGACTTAAAATGGAGTCTGGAGTGGACCAGGAGGGTCCAGGGTGCTCCTCTTTTGGAGGGGAGCAAGGGCTAGTCTGGAGCAACCAGACCAGCGGGGTTTGTCGTCGTGAAGCGTCGTAAGAGGGCCACTAGCCAACGGGCAAATTACCTGGACAACGCGGTGAGCAGCAAAGAGCAGAAGGGCCCCACGCAGATCTCGTGGATGCAGGGGGGCTGAACTTCGGTGCTGGAGCTGCTCAGGGTCGGGGCTTCTCTTACCCCAAAGCACTCAGTCGAGGGTCACTCGGTGGTCGTGCTGGACAAGCGTCGTGCAGTCTTCAAAGATGGCCGGTCCCTCGAGGTCTCGTCACACCCACGGATCACAGCTGGGCTGATGATGCAGGTTGAGGTCAGAGGTGCCAGGGAAGCCGGTTCTCGTCGTGCTGGGCAGTCTTCATCCGGAGGAGAGACTTACAGCAGACCGCGATGCTTGGTTGGTGCCTGCTGCTGCAGGGTGACTACTCCTTAGTCACAAGGGAGAAATCTTAGGAAGAGTCTTGAGTTCCTCCCGTAGAAAGTCGGTTCAGGATTCAAAGATTGATCTGATTTGGAAGGGGGCCAGTTCCTACCTTTATCCTGCAAAAAGGGGCTGGCACGCGACTAAGTCCTGCCCTATGGGTGGGACTAGGAGGGGGGTGGTTACACCCCTCTCCTTTGGCGGGCTTTCCCCAGATCAGGGGCTGGAGTGCCCCTGGTACTGGTTCAAGCCGGCCTATGCATAGTGAGCACCGGGGTGCCACTTGCAGTCACCTTCCTCTAAAGCCCTGCCTACCTAGGATACACAAAATCCTGTCTGGGACGGTGCTGGCACTGCCCCTGGCAGGAAACCCTTTGTTCTTGCCTCCTGTGCTGGGAGGACTCCCAGCAGCAGGAGGGCAGACTTGTGTCTCGGTGGCAGCATCCATCTTGTGGAGCGAAGGCTATGTCTGACTTTAACCGGGGTTACAGGTTACATACATGTCGTGTCCCTCTAGAAGGGTGGAATGCTAACCCCGTCGCCAGAATTGGCGAGGGGTTAGTATTCCAATTCGTATGACACCTTACTCGACATGTTTTGATAAAGCGATACCAGAGTTGACATTTAACCCCGAGGATTATAATGCACTTAAGAGTATATGGTATGCGTTATCATGGAACAGCTATTAGGACTTGGTTCCGCAAGCTGCAAACGGGCTCAGCTCATGCCAGAGCACCATTTCACCTTATCCCATGCACTCTGCCTTCAGGATTGTTAAGGCCTGCCATAGGAGTGACTGATAGGAATATAGGTGTCCATTGTAAGTTTAGATATAGGTATACTATATCTAAAGCAAAGGGTGATTACACCACCTTGCCCCAGCTGTCGTGCAGCCAGTTGTGTCAGATTTGGATGGCCAGCCAGGGGTGGCATAATACATGCTGCAGCCCCTGGTAGGCCCTGGGTACACCTATGCCCTGGGTACCTAAGGTACACTGTACAGGGACTGATAAGGTGACTCAGTATCCAATTAGATATGTACCTAAGGTACATGGAATCCATTTTAACAGAGAGAGCAGTGGGCCTGGGGTCCTGAATAGCAGGGCCCCAGGTCAACTAAGTCAGAAAACCAGCAAAACACCAGGCAAAAAGTTGGGGGCAACCATAGTCAGGGATCTACCTTCCTACATAACCCCCCCAAACGAAAGGAGATAAGGCTATCCTTGACAGGTAAGCCTATATTGCCTAAGTGGCCATATAAGGAAGTACCAGCACTGGCATGGTTACCCCCTATCTCATGGTCCACTAAGCAATCCCTCACCCTAAGGGTGTCTGAGGGTCTCCACCATAGGGAATCTCTACCTGGGGTGTGTTTTGGCAAAGTAAAAGGCTGGTGCTGAGATGGAGTACTGAAGTGAGGCTCCACTAATTTTGGGCTCAGCTTCCTCCAATCATTATCCACCATAGAGGCCTTTCTTTCCAAGACTGAGTTGTGTTGAGCTCTCAGGGTCAACCTCTGGCTACCTAAAGCTGGAGGCTGAGTCCCTCTGTTTGGCTTAGTGGGGGGACAGGTCAGGTTTGGGGCCCTCAGGTCCCAGGTTTGGCTGTGCCCAACAGTGTCCATCTGTGGGAGTTCCCTAACTAGGTTTAAGGGGGATCCCTCAGGAGTTTGTTTTATTTTCACCTGGCTAGGATTACTAGCTTCAGTGCCCTTAATCTGCTGATTGGGAAGTTCTTTTGGACAGGGGGCCCTTTGGGGTCCACCACTGGCCTCCCTGACCTCTACAGCCCTGGGCTGGCTGAGGCAGGGTAGAGAGGGGCAGGTTACCTGCTCCAGACTGGGTCCCACCTTGGAAGGGTCCCCTGCCATCAGGGGTTCTGCCAGGCTAGGCCTGACTACCTCTGGGGCAGTTTCTTCACAAGGGGTCAGATCAGTTCCCTGAGGAGGCTGATCCTTTCCTAAAGTCTGGTGGGAGGGAGATTTCTCTTCCTCCTCAATGCTCTCTGTCTGAGTGGAGTGATCCATTGTTTCAGGCTTCACAACACTATTATCTGTCTGAGTTTGAGCTGTGGCCATCACAACTCTACCAACCTTTTCAGGAAGGGGCTCAGTTTGGGTATGGGCTGTGACCATCACAGCCCTGCTAACCTTTTCTGGGAAGGAAGCTGTCTGAGATTGGGCTGTGACTGGCACAGCCCTCCTGACCTGTTCAGGGAGGACATCTTGGACTGGGGCTGTGGCTACACTGCCCCACTAACCTTACCATGGAGGTTCACCATTTTAAAATGGGTTTCTTGCTCTACCTCAGCCCAGGCTGAGAGCTCTAAATCATTCCCCAGTAGGCAATCTACAGGCAAGTTTGGTGACACTGCCACTCTCTTGTGGCCAGTGACACCTCCCCAGCTGAGATTTACCACTGCCATGGGATGATTTCTCTGTACTCCATCAATATTGGTCACCTGGTATGTGGCACCAGGTAAAAGTTGCCTTGAGGGGACTAGACTCTCAGTCACCATGGTGATACTAGCCCCTGTATCTCTATAGGCCTCAACTTTTATACCATTGATGAGAGGTTCCTGTCTGTACTTGCTCAAAGTGTTGGGACAAGTAGTGAAGTTGGCAAACCCCATGCCATTTTCACAGACAAGAGTATCTAAGTCAGGGGACCTGGTTAGGCCAGAGTCCCCAGGAGCTCCCAAAGTAAATGCACCCAAATTCTTGGGGGCACTCCCACCACCTTGGGGATTACTACTAGTAGTAACAGGGGGTTTGGGAATGTTACTTGGGGGTATGTTCTCCTTATTGTTGTTCTTTGGGCAACTGCTGTCAGTTTTTAAATGACCCACCTGTTTACAGGGATAACAATAAGGTTTCTTCTGGGTAGAGGAAGTGTCTTGGGACCCACCCCCATTCTTGGAGTTTTGGGGCCCTAGGGAAGTTTTCTCTGTAGATTTATCCCCACCCTTCTCTTGAGGCTTGGTTGATTCCTTTTTCTGGTCACCACCTTGGTTCTTAGGCCTAATCCTGGTTCTGACCCATTTGTCTGCCCTCTTACCCAATTCTTGTGGAGAGGTCAGATCAGAGTCTACCAGGTGCTGGTGTAATAACTGGTTCTGACAATTATTTAAGACTTGCTCTCTCATAATACGATTATACAATCCTGTGAAGTCAGTAACCTTGCTACCCAGTAGCCAGCCTTCCAAAGCCTTAGTGGCACAATCAACAAAGTCAGCCCAATCCTGAGACTGAGTTTTCTGGGTATCCCTGAACAGCAACCTGTACTGCTCAGTGGTTAAGCCAAACCCATCAACCAGTGTATTTTTCAGGACTTGGTAATTGTTAGCATCCTCAACTCTAGTAGTGAGGAGCTTATCTCTACCTTTGCCTTCAAAGGAGAGCCACAGTATAGCTGCCCACTGACTTTGGGGGATGCACTGTACAGTGCAGGCCCTCTCCAAAGCAGCCATCCATTTCTGGATGTCATCCCCTTGTTTAAAGGGGGGCACTATCTTAGTCAGGTGTTTAGTATCTAAACTCCTTTCCTTATCTCTTGGGAGATTGCTGCCACCAGTGGGAACTGTCCCACTCATCTGCTGTTCTCTAGCAAAGGCAAGCTTTTCTTTGGCCAGGGCAAGTTCTTCCCTTTCAATCCTCAGATTAGCCTGCTTCATCCTTGCTTCATGCTCTCTTCTCTGAGGGGAAGTCAATCTCCTCTGGGGAGAAATCCTTCTCCTCTGAGAAGAGGCATTAGAGTGCAGAGATACACTGGAGTCCCTAGAAGGAGATCTACCTCTTCTAACTCCAAGGTTAGGCCTCATTGGGGTCAGTACTGGGGGTCCCCCAGATCCTTGCCCAAGTAGGTCTAAGTTGGCCCTAGTGAGTCTGCTGACTAACTCAGGACCCTTGTTTGCCTCACCCTCAGAGAGTTCCTCTAGACCCTCCTCCTCAACTGCATTTTCAGTGTTGAGGAGGTCTGGATCACCAAGGTCACCCTCTAGGGCTGGCATATTCCCATCTAGCTGAGAAATTTTCCTAGTATCATATGTCTCTAAGAGACCTATCAGAAAGGGAATGGTGGGGTTAGACCCCTGTTTCAGTTTCCTGGAGGTACACACTTGTCTCATCTCCTGGAAACTGAGAGCTGCATATCTTGGTTTGACCTGTGGAGGGTCAACAGCCGCAAGGGGAGTCTCAGTAGACTCTCCATGGGTAGACATGCTTTTCTAGTGAGGTGTAAGTGGTGCACTTACCTACACTATATGTTTACCTACTGATCCCTTGCTAGAGTTGTAGTTTAGGGTGTGCTAGGCCCTAGGAGCTACAACAGCTGGTTCAGTAGAACTCAGAGTATTCTAAGCTAAGTTATATGTACCTTAGTACTTATGTGATCTTTCAAATGATATTCTTAGGATATGTGTGGTAAAACAACAGCAAGCTCAAATCCCAACCGCTGCTCACCAATGTGAGAAGTTGGCCTGATATGCAGTGCTCACTATTCTAGTGATCACTATGTATCAGTCCAAACAACCCTTATTGATGATTGGTTGTAAGTCAACCTTATAGACCAGCTATCCTAGTAGCATGGATACGAGCAGTCTAAGGCTAAACTCTAGAGGGCGTGTTAAGCCAGCTGTTTTACCATCACATTACCCCTTGAACACCAAGTGAAAGGACACCACACAAGTTGTTATCAAAAATAAAGTATATTTATTTATAACAGGGCTACCCTGGCTCTTTATGAGACAGGGAGCTAAGCACACAACAAAACTCTTAGAGGAATACTGAAAGTCGCACAATTTACACAAATGCCCGAGGGGCACGAAAAACCATATACACAAGAAGTGGAATGCGAAGTTACTAGCAGGTAAGTAATACTTTTCTAGACTGTAGAAACGCTAGGCCTACAATGCTGAACCCTTGGATTAGAAGCAGGAGGCCTAGGGACGCCGTGTGCAGAGTGGCAACTCTCACGCGTAATGCGGGAACAAGTCTATGGATACTAGCAATCACAAAGTTACTGTTCTCGGGCGAACCCGACTAGGTGGGTCAAAAACAAGAGTGGATCCGAACACTTAGGGTGTTGGACTATGCTGGAGCACCGGAGTACTCAGTTTACCTAGCCCAGGGGCTGCGGCTGCATAGGGTTCAAGTTGCGTCGGAAACCCTTGTTGAAGAACCAGGAGCCTGAAGAAAGAAGTTGCTGGCAGGCGGCCAGTGAAGAAGTTCGTGGTGATCCAAGCCTGGATCAGGGAAGAAGAAGACCTGTAAGCAGAGGGGACCAAGTTCTGAATCACTAGCCAGTGATTTAGGTGGGCACCAGGATTGCACCGGACGAAGTCACCTCGACCAGGTGAGTGGGCGCTGCTGGGCTCTGCAGTCTCTCGGACCAGGAGGCGTTGTCGGCGACCAGGATGGAGGTGCGAGCTGTCCCACGAGGTATCTGCTGTCGACGTCGCTGGACCCAGGATTGGGGCAACAAGTCTTGGCAAATGCAAGCCCACGCGGTGGACTTAAAATGGAGTCTGGAGTGGACCAGGAGGGTCCAGGGTGCTCCTCTTTTGGAGGGGAGCAAGGGCTAGTCTGGAGCAACCAGACCAGCGGGGTTTGTCGTCGTGAAGCGTCGTAAGAGGGCCACTAGCCAATGGGCAAGTGACCTGGACAACGCGGTGAGCAGCAAAGAGCAGAAGGGCCCCACGCAGATCTCGTGGATGCAGGGGGGCTGAACTTCGGTGCTGGAGCTGCTCAGGGTCGGGGCTTCTCTTACCCCAAAGCACTCAGTCGAGGGTCACTCGGTGGTCGTGCTGGACAAGCGTTGTGCAGTCTTCAAAGATGGCCGGTCCCTCGAGGTCTCGTCACACCCACGGATCACAGCTGGGCTGATGATGCAGGTTGAGGTCAGAGGTGCCAGGGAAGCCGGTTCTCATCGTGCTGGGTAGTCTTGATCCGGAGGAGAGACTTACAGCAGACCGCGATGCTTGGTTGGTGCCTGCTGCTGCAGGGTGACTACTCCTTAGTCACAAGGGAGAAATCTTAGGAAGAGTCTTGAGTTCCTCTCGTAGAAAGTCGGTTCAGGATTCAAAGATTGATCTGATTTGGAAGGGGGCCAGTTCCTACCTTTATCCTGCAAAAAGGGGCTGGCACGCGACTAAGTCCTGCCCTATGGGTGGGACTAGGAGGGGGGTGGTTACACCCCTCTCCTTTGGCGGGCTTTCCCCAGATCAGGGGCTGGAGTGCCCCTGGAACTGGTTCAAGCCGGCCTATGCATAGTGAGCACCGGGGTGCCACTTGCAGTCGCCTTCCTCTAAAGCCCTGCCTACCTAGGATACACAAAATCCTGTCTGGGACGGTGCTGGCACCGCCCCTGGCAGGAAACCCTTTGTCCTTGCCTCCTGTGCTGGGAGGACTCCCAGCAGCAGGAGGGCAGACTTGTGTCTCGGTGGCAGCATCCATCTTGTGGAGCTGAGGCTATGTCTGACTTTAACCGGGGTTAAAGGTTACATACATGTCGTGTCCCTCTAGAAGGGTGGAATGCTAACCCCGTCGCCAGAATTGGCGAGGGGTTAGTATTCCAATTCGTATGACACCTTACTCGACATGTTTTGATAAAGCGATACCAGAGTTGGCATTTAACCGCGAGGATTATAATGCACTTAAGAGTATATGGTATGCGTTATCATGGAACAGCTATTAGGACTTGGTTCCGCAAGCTGCAAACGGGCTCAGCTCATGCCAAAGCACCATTTCACCTTATCCCATGCACTCTGCCTTCAGGATTGTTAAGGCCTGCCATAGGAGTGACTGATAGGAATATAGGTATACTATATCTAAAGCAAAGGGTGATTACACCACCTTGCCCCAGCTGTCGTGCAGCCAGTTGTGTCAGATTTGGATGGCCAGCCAGGGGTGGCATAATACATGCTGCAGCCCCTGGTAGGCCCTGGGTACACCTATGCCCTGGGTACCTAAGGTACACTGTACAGGGACTGATAAGGTGACTCAGTATCCAATTAGATATGTACCTAAGGTACATGGAATCCATTTTAGCAGAGAGAGCAGTGGGCCTGGGGTCCTGAATAGCAGGGCCCCAGGTCAACTAAGTCAGAAAACCAGCAAAACACCAGGCAAAAAGTTGGGGGCAACCATAGTCAGGGATCTACCTTCCTACAGTGTGTAATTGTAGGGGCTACATACAGAAGAGAGGTACCCCGACATGGGTACTGCACCTCATATGTTGCCCAAACACATTCATGCACACTTCACCAACAGTCATGGAGAATGAGAGAGCCCACCATGACACTCTACATGATTTAATAAGGAGAGCCAGTAAGCAGTCCCCCCATTCTGGTTCAGGTGAAAAGTCCAGTATCTCACCACTGTAATAAGATGCCGGCAACCATTAGTCATGTCATGGCTAGCAGTCACCAATGGAAAAGGGAGTGCCATGGGTCTTCCTATCATTATGCAGGCCACTTGCCAGACTAGAAAAATTAGTAGCAAGTTGTCACTTAGACACAGCTCCAGGACCTTGGATATTGCTGTATTCTTACCAAATCAGTCATGCAATGAATATTGATATAACTATCATTCCATCACAGTGTTACTTAGATGCACTGAAGTATTCTGGGAGGCTCACGTTAATATTCTTTTTTACAGTTTAGAGCAATACAATGAGCGGCAGATATGGCTCTGTAAACATTATGTCTATAGAATGCATTATGTGAAAAGTAAGCAAAAATCTTCAGACAGCCCTGAGTACTATATGATGGAAGCTCAAATGTATACACATTAGCATGGTTTAAAGAGGGTTTAAGGAGAGTACAGACACATATATTTCAAGTTAATTGGTGCATAGTAAGGTACGAAATGACTTCGATAATGAAAGACCAACTTCTTTTAAGTAACGAGTTTCCATCTACGCTCACAACGAGGCAGTGCATGCATCATATAGTTTTATCTGGTGAAGCCGGCTTTATGGCTATTATACTTGATAAAGAAACAATGAGCATTCAGATGCTGGGTTATGAAGAATGCGGATCGCAGCAAAAAAGTATGAATCCATATGATATGCTTCGCTGCAAAACAGTATACAAGAAGTCTTCTGAGCTATTTCTTAAAAATTGATGTCTTTGGAAAGTTATTTAAGGTCATCACAAGGATGCAGAGCTATCTGTACGGAAGTTAGGCAGTTGTACTTGTACGAGTAGGATAGAGTGCAAACAAATTGTGCAATATACTGCACAGAACTCTGTAAACTGCCAGCAATATTAAACTCCATTGTACATCTGGGTATCAATATTTTGAGAGTTCAAAAATAATGTGTTGTGTAAAAGACGCCATTTCATTAAAGGCAGTAATGGCCAGAAATAGTAGACAAACAAAAATTACATGAATATGAATTTAAAATTCCAATATTAAGACGATAATATCGTGAAGGAGGTCAAGGATTCGGCTTACCACTTGACTTTGTATATGTTCCCCCTCAATACCCCTTAGACTGGTAAACTGGTCCTTTGGGTCTCTTCTGGTTATTATCTTCATCTCAGATTTGAATATCACCTAATGTTACGTATTTCTTTTGTGCTGTAGAACTCTGTGATTTGTGCATACATACTCCTTTTGAATGTCAGCTTTTTCGGTCGAGCCTGTGCAGCACGCATGCGCTGTCTGCAAGACCTGGTGTAATCAGTATACGGAGAGTAGTCCCGCCTGCTGAATGCCATTGATTCACGCTTATGTTGCTCTTGTTTCCTAGCTCGTTATTGGTTGGTGTTCCCTATACATCACTTCAGTTTTCTACAAAGCAACAAGCAGCACTGACCAACTACAGTTTACTTTAGCTACTAGATGTTTAGGGATTTGGTTATGCACCTCCTGTTGTAAAACGGCACCAGTGGCATGCAGCCCAGCTTCAGAGCCACAGCCAGCTGCCCGGAGACCAGGGCGAAAGACGAAAGGCTCATTTGCCAGGGACGCCCAGGTAATTGCAGCTTAAGAGCACCGGCAAAGATAGCAGTGCAGTTCTGGGCATAAGGGTAGCACAGGCGGAGGAGCAAACACTGCCTCATAATGCTGGAGGATGCCCTGAGGAACCACGCATAGTAAAACAGTTTCCTGCAGATAAAGTTCCACTGGTACCCGCTTCATGTGTATATTTGTTTCATCATGGCATCTACTTCGTGGGCTGACGCTTTCATGTTTATATGTTACATTATGGCGGCCACTTCACGGGCTGCCACATTTATGTTTATATTTGTTTCATCATGGCGGTCATGTCACTGGCAACCATTACCATAAATGTAACCTGCACTGGCATTGCGCTTAATGTAGTAGCACAGGGCCCACTTAATTTAATATGCATGGTGGGTGCTTCCGTGCTTGATGATGTTGCCCTGCACCCACTTTTATCATTATTATTATTTTTGTAAATCATCTAACTTGGCCCTCCTAGTGCCTCATTTAAACATGGCACCCGCTTAATTTAATATGCATAGGCGCCGACTTCCGGTTGTAATACGGCACCCATGGCATGCAGCCCATCATCAGAGCCGCAGCCAGCTGTCCAGAGAGCAGGGTAAAAGCGGAAGGCTCATCTGCAAGGCCGCCCAGATAATCGCAGCTCAAGAGCACTGGCAGCAGAAATAACAGTCCAGCTTGGGACATAAGTGTAGCGCAGGCGGGCAAAGGTACTGCATAAAGGAGTGCAGGCACCAGCTGATTGATGAGGCTTACACTCCGGCCACTACGGTTAGCAGGGCCCGGTACATACTCCAATAAAAGTACATTAAAAGAATTGAGAGTCTGTCTATTCACATTTTGGCCCACACGCTACCTTTTCAGCTTAAAATAAACAAAGTTAACTGCGGAGATGCAATCATTTCCTGGCAAAAGTGCAAAATGATGGGAAAAGACAATTGCCACCGTTTAAAGCCCAGCACATGTTCCCAAATGCTCTTGTTACCAGTCTCCCCAGATCCACCTCACCCAAGAAGACAAACACTGCAAGAGCTGCAGTCTGCTTTCTCTCTTTGCCACATACTTCAATGAAAGTTGTTCCAGCTTTCTTAAAATATGCTAATGCTCTACAAATAATCTTATTTCTTGAGTGAATCTGTAATTCTAGGATAATGCAGACAGGTTAAAAATATTCATGCAAAGTTGTTTCAACATTAAAATATCGTCGCTCGAAATGTCTCCTTTATTTGGGCTAGTTGTGTCTGTTTTTAACAAAATATAGGAGCACCCCTTGCACCGCTGAGCCACTGATACTAGTTCCATTTCCCGGTGTTTAGTGTCATTTCCTGCCGGAGTCCCTGTGAATACCTCAGCACAAAGGTAGCAGCAGCGCCCCAGCAGTCGTTTCATGCTTAAACGGCGGGATTAGCATTCAGCATCGATTCAGCGATACACCTTCTTGAGAATGCGCTGGGAAGGTTCCAAGAACAGGTCGAGAGAGTACAGCAGAGCCGGCAGCGTAAAGCCTGCAGTATTGACACCGAGAGAAAGAAATCACGGGGTGGCGACTATTACACCCAACAACATAATTGCGATATAAATGCAGCCTACGCCTATGAGAGGGACATTGTCAGCAGTCAGCCAGGGCCGCCGGCGTAGGAGCAGGCTTGAACTGTACTTGCTGCTGTTTATAATATTGATTTTAGGAGTTAAACTTCAAATAAACACTATTATATCCTTCAAAGAAAAGCACTTCAGAAATACCTCCAGCATAATAGTTCCTTCACAAAGCCTAAAGGCGTGATCGCTTTCCCTACCTGGTTAGATGAATGGCTGAGTGAACAATGACCAGCAGTGATCTAGTAAACCTCAGGTGTAAGTGCTCAAACCATTCACTATATCGGTTTTATTCTTTATTCAGCTTATAAGATCAGATGAATCTAGGCAGTTTAAGCAGCCATGTTTTATAGCATGATGAAAAGGAAACAAGGAAAGGGATACCGGGTTAATCATTACACTAAAGCTAGGTTAGAGTGGCAGGCAGACCTGGATTGGGTTATCGATGACACAACTTGGAAATATTGCTGTGAGAGCACTAAGCGTATTTCACTAAATGGGCTACACCGGTTGATACATTTAAAATTTCTAAATAGGGTATATTACTCCCCAGAAAGGCTCTGAGGGTACGGTTTGCGTGACTCTGCAGCTTGCGAACGTTGTGGTGCTGACGCAGCAGATTTTTTCCATCTCGCCTGGTTATGCCCTGGGATTGCAAATTTTTGGGCGTTGATATTTAAGTCTTTAGGGGAGATCACGGAAACCGTACTTGAACTTGACCCTATGCTCACTCTATTGGGCTATTCCAAACACTTGCCTAAGGGAATTAGACAATTGGTAGACATGGGACTCCTAATGGCTAGGTGTAGGGCTGCAATCTGCTGGTCCCAGGGCCCGACCCCCACTATAACGGGCTGGAAAAACGACATGATGTATTGCAGCACACAAACAGAATATTATAGTGATTTATTGCCCCCCCTCCCGCAATCGGCCTAAACATTTCTGGGGACTATACCAAACCTATTTAGCTGCTAAAGCAAATGGGTCCAGTCGCGATGAGAGCTTTGAAACGTAGCCTTGGAGGACTGATTGCAAGATATGTTCCCCGTATATGGACTGGGAGAAGTGCTTTGACTAATGGGGCCCCTTCAGTGCCAAAAGAAGAGTACTGTGAATTGGGCAAGTGCTGCATTGATCTGAACTGTAGACTATATGGATGTGACTTGCATGGTGATGATCTTGAAGTTGTATGATACAAGATACTAGCATTACTATACTGTGTATGACTTTGTGTACTGTGCACATTGCTGCAAGAACGAGAGGTCTCTGCTTTGATTACCAATAAAAAGTTTCATTAAGTTTTTTAACAAGGAAGAAAGAGACTGACCTGTCAGAGAGAGTGAATTCACAGGTTGGGATTCGACATTGTGTTGTGAAGGACTGAGTTAGAAGATCACGGATTAAGAGGTGACAAATGTCATTGAAGACTGGCTGTCATAAAGTCAGGAGAGCAACGCGGGCATCCTCGTTCTAGATGACTTGTAGTTAAAGGGATAGATATTTAGGAAGTCCAACCTACAGAAAGGGCATTTCCATAATGTAGGCGTGAGTCTATTATGTCCAAAAAGGGCAAATTTGTCTCATATTCACATCATGAGATGTGTCATTCGACACAGAAATTGAGAAGTAAACATTTTCTTCCCAAGTGTGAGAGGTTCCATTGTTAACAACACAAACCCTCACCTATCTGTGTAGTATGCTTTATTATCTGGTTTTGCTCCTCATTGGGCAGACATAAAGGTCTGCTTGTCTTACGGGACTCCAATAAATGGGAATTCTTAAAGGAGATTTTTTCCAGTGGTGGCTGCTACATGGAAGCAGCTGTGCGGCGGAGTGGGGGGGAATGGGGTAAAAAAAAAAAAAAATCACTTACCTTCCGGCCAGCCGCCGCCTCTCCTGCGTCGTCTTCCTGGCTTCTTGGGGGAAACAGGAAGCAACAGGGCTCTCAAACTCCCCGCAGCTGATCACAACGGTGAAATGCAGAATTGTGATTGGTCTGAGCGTCGTGACACGCCACTCAGCCAGGGGCTGGAGGGGGGGGGATGTTCTCTATGCAGGTGAACATGCCATGTGCGCATGCCTGTTTGGCCGGCCCGAAAAGGCTGGCCAATCACTCATGCTCACATAGGGAGTGCAAAGCACTCCTCCCCCTGCTCTGAGAGCAGCCGCGTCGACCCAAAAAAAGTCGCAACGGGAAAAAATAATATGATAATAACTTCGAGTCATGATCATTTTCTTTTTCCTTTTGTTACACTACATAAAGCAGTGGGGCGTTGCTCCTCCGCCTTAGCAGAGAAGCTGCCACTGTTTTTTCAAATGGTTTAATTCCCAAAAACAGAATTACCTCAAGGTGAACAGCAAACCTATTTATTAGTGTAACCCATGGTAAATTGACATTGTGGCCTTCATCACAAGCTGAACATCATACCATGTCATTCTGATCAGGTATGGGCCTCATTTAGAGTTTGGTGGATGGAATACTCAAAACATGGCAAATACCCTGTCTGCTGTATATGTCTGCTGTATTTCAAATACCAATGGCTATGATGAACGTGTAATGCACAAAATGGGACTTTTGCCATATTTGCAATGAATATCACGGTCCACCAAACTCTAATAAGGGTGTTTGATGGGAGGATGTATGATGTACCACTATTATAAATTCCTCTTGCTCCCTCCTTCTTAAGTTATACAATCTATTGTCACAATCATTTAAATATGGCATTGCTTTGGAAAACTGAGCTTATGAAAGAAATGGGTGGACATGACTGAAGAAACCTGAGTGGCAAGAGTACAACATTATTCAATTGGACTTCCAGATTACTAACTGAGTGAACGTGAGACTGGTCGAGGCTTATTTCCAAGGGTGGGCAGAATTTTTACTTTTGCTAGTGGAATTGGAGGAATTTGGTAATTACACGTTACTCTTGTAAGGCGGAATTACTAATACATGCGAATCAATCTGCATTGTTTGACTTTGAAAAAGGGCTGGAAGAGGGAGAAGTCCCTCTATGTTTAAAAACAAAAGCAGCTTAAACTTTAATCTACAGTGAGTTTTAAACATAGAGGGACATCTCCCTCTTCTGGCCCTGTTTAAAAACCACTGACTGCACTGCTGTGAATACCCCTCGGTGTCCTTACAAACTCAGAGTATAGAAGGCTTATTTGCTTTGAGTATGTAATGGCACCGAGTGGTATGCACAACAATGCATTCAACTCGGCACACTCACATACTCTACAGTGAATACAGGACAGGATGTGGCATAATGGCCAGAGCTGCCGACTTTGGATCTGGGTAACCAGGATTGAGTCTCAGCGTCGGCTCAACATCTTGTGATTCTGGGCTCTTATGCTCCCCATACCAACCACAAATAAATGTGTCCGTATGTCATGCAAGTGGTGCTCATATAAAGCGCTCCAATATCTGGGTTGAGTTCGCACTATATAAAACTGCAAGGAAATAAAAAAAGGCACCAAGGTGTGTGCTCTATAATGCATTTTGTATTTGGCAGTGCTATTTCTTTGTGAAAAATACACCCTGGCATCCATATTTGGACGCAAGGGGGATCGTGAGCTTAGAAATTAGTGCCAAGTGGCCACTCCACCCAATTGCGAAATTCCGCGGAATTTTAATGTAATGCCGCAGAATTCAGCAGAATCAAATACTGCCAATTCCAATCAATCAATAAATCAGGGCTAGTAAAGTGGAGATGCTCACCCGCAATGGACTCAAGGTGCTGGGGGGTGGGGGGCGCCGGATCCATTGACTGCTGGGGTCCTCCGAAGAGCCACGTCTTGAGGTCTTTCCTGAACTGGTGCAGTGTGAGACTTGCCGGAGGCGGAGGAGGAGGTCATTCCAGTCCTTGGCTTCGAGGTAGAAGAATGATTTTCCTCTTGTTCTGGCCTTGTAACATGGGATTGTGGCCAGAGGTCAGCTGATCGGAGGCGTATTTTCGGTTTGTGGAAGGAGAGGCGGTTGTTCAGCTATGTTGGTTCGGTGTTGTGAAGGGCCTGGTATGCATGGGTGAGGACTTTGAAGGTTATTTTTCTTTCGACTGGGAGCCAGTGGAGATCAGAGGTGTTAGGTGATAAGGCTGCAGCAGGGCGTGCCAAGGGTAAGTCTGGCTGTGGTGTTCTGGACGGTCTGGAGTCTGCAAAGGAGTTTCTTGTTGATTCCAGCGTAGAGAGCATTGCCGTAGTCCAGTCCGGTACTGATGAGAGAATGCGTGACAGTTTATCTGGATTCAGATGGGATCCATCTGAATGACTTTCGAAGCATGCGGAGGGTGTTGAAGCGGTTATGATACAGCGTTGATCTGGCAGTTCATTGTGAGCGATGACTCTAGTATGATTCTGAGGTTTCGTGCATGGATTGTCAGGGTGGGGGATTTCCTAGGGCATGAGCCACCAGGAGTAGTCCCATGTGGAGGGGGTGGAGTCAAGGATGATGACTTCTGTTTTCTCGGATTTGAGTTTCAGTCAGCTGTTCTTCATCTATGTGGGGACGGCTTTCATCCCTTCTTGGAAGTTCTGTATGGTGATGTTGGCTTTGTTGGTGAGAGAGAGGTTAAGCTGGGTGTCGTCGGCATATGAAACGATGTTGAGCCCATGGTTCATGACGATGGTTGCGAGGTGGGCTATGTAGATGTTGAAGAGGGTGGGACTGAGAGAGTAGCCCTGGGCCACTCCGCAGTTGGTCTCTGTCTGTTCCGAGAGATAAGGCGGGAGTCTGACATGCTGAGTTCTGCCGGTGAGAAATGAGCATATCCGGTCGAGGGCCTTGCATAGATGCTGGCGCCATGGAGGCTGGTGGCTAGGGTGCGGTGGGAGACCGTGTTGAATGCAGCTGGGAGGTCCAGGAGGATGAGGGCTGCTGTTTTGCCCTGGTCAAGGAGTAATCCGATGTCGTCGGTGCAGTGAGTAGGGCGGTCTTGGTGCTGTGGTTGCTGCGGAATCCAGATTGGGGAATGTCCAGGACGTTGTTAGCTTCAATGAAGTTTGCTAGCTGGGTGTTGATGGCCTTGTCGATGACTTTGGATGCAAAAGGAAGAGGGAGATGGGCCTGAAGTGTTTGAGGTCCGTATGGTCTGTGGAGGGTTTCTTCAGGAGGGGGGTGACCTTGGAGTGTTTCCAGTTGTTGGGGAAGGTGGCGATTTCAAAGGATCAGTTGATCATCCGATGTAGTTCGGGTGCAATGGCCAACGTAGCTCTGTGAAAGATGTGGGTTGGGCAGGGGTCTGCGGGTGCTCCGGAATGGATGCTTTTCAAGGTCTTCAAGGTGTCTTTTGTGGAGCAAGGGGTCCAGTTGTGCAGGGTCTGTTGGGTGGCGTTGTATGGAGGGAGAGCAGGAGTGGTCCAAAGGTCTTGGATTTCGAAGTTGTCGTATATCCTCCTAATCTTGAGGTGGATGAAGGTGTTGAGTTTATAGCAGAGGTCTTGGGATGGTATGAGGTCTGATTTTTCGCTGTCGGGTTTGGAGAATTCCTTGATGAGGCAGAAGAGTTCTTTGGTATTGCGAGAGTTGGTGAGGATTCTGTCTTGAAGGAATTTTAGCTCGTATATTTGATGATATGGTGGTGTATGGTGATGGCTGCTCTATAGGCGGCGCTGGATTCCAGGGTGTTGTTGTTCCTCAATATCTTTTTGAGTCAGAGTCACCGGCAGGAACGTTTTGATTCCTGGAGTGCAGAGGTGAACCAGTTTGCTTTCTTGATATGTCCTCCTGTGGCTTTCTTGAGAGGGGCGAGTGTGTCAGCGCAGTTCAAGATCCAGCGGTGGCAGTTGTGTGCTGCGGTGTTGGCGTCCGGCGTAGTCGGTGGTGGGTTGCTGCCAAGATAGAGGTGAGCTGGTCTTCAGTGACTTTGGTCCAGCTTATGCAGGGGAGGTGGAGGGCATGCTTGTGTATGGTGTTTTTTTTGAATAAGTGGATGTAGTGGTGATCTGTCCAGTGTAGTTCCGTGGTGTGGTCGTAGGAGATGCTGTATCCTTCTACAAAGACAGGGTCGAGTGTCTGTCTCCCTGTGTGTATGGGTGCAATAACCAGTTGCTTCAGTCCTATGTTGGCGAGGTTCTCCCAGAGGGAGGCTACCTCTACCCATTTTCTGGAGCCAGCATCACCCTATTAGTATCTTTATGGCTCACCACCATCTAGTCAAATACGGCATGCACTATCTAAATAGAACATTTTAGTCACAAGTAGCTGACAAAGCTTCTATCTAAAATAGAAGTCAAACCCATTATTTTAAGCAGAGAGGAAGAAGCTTTTTTTAATGCACAGAAACAAATAACTAAAAGTTTTCTAACATAACCCAAACAAAAAAGTACTTCTTGATACATTTCGTGGTACACTGACTATTCCATTAGGGGAAAAAATTAGATTTCTTACAACAGTAATAATTTCATTTATCGCAAGGCCTTTTAGCACACACCTCTGTTTTTTTGTTGCACAAGTTGGATCAAATAGAGACTTTAGGTTAAAACCATCGTTAAAGGTTGACGCTCGGAGAGGTAGAATGATCCCTTTATATTATTTTATTTAAAATGTGATTACTCTTTCACAAGAGATATAATAAACTATAGAATAATGTCTGTCGTAAACCATAGAATAATTCCCTTACCATATTTATTAGTTTTGCAATATTCCCGGAATATTTTCACACTTGATAAGGATTTGCGCTTAAATTGGGCGTGCAGACTAGTTGCTGTAATCAAGATTTCCTGCATACTCCACCAGTGTAGGGGCAAAAGTACTGGTCAAATTAGTCGGTTACAAAATGAAGTTCATCGTCTAATACACATTTTCCCCATTGGCTAATTCAACAAGATTTGCAAATATAGAGGTCCATATTGCCTCATAGATTTACAAACAATAGAAGCCATTTTCTAATCGATTCTGTAGACCACAGAGAGACAGTTTAGGTAATTAGCCTCATGCAAGAAATACATGTCGGTATTTGAGTAAGTACTCTCTGTGCATACTGCAAACTTGTGGACAAGTATACAGAAAGATATGGACATCTCCAGCCTGTTTAAGTTCTCTCTTCTGCATTTCCCATCTCTGCCCTCAGTATTTTATTGGCTGACGGAGAGTGTCCGAAGAGAGAAAACAGGATGGGAAAGAAGGAGAAAGAAGCTACCTTGCTAAGAGCAGTAATGTTCATTTTTTTTCAGATGGACCGAAAACACATCCTTTAAATGGGTCTCTTGCATAATATGTCTTTAATTAGGGAATCGAATGTTTGGTGATATTATCAGTAATTATTAACATAAAAGACTATCCCCCAGGTGCATCAAGCCCATATTCTGCGAATTCTAAATTGCGAAAAATACCGAATCGCAATTTAGAATAAGCAGAATGGGATGCATCAAGAAAAACGACCCAAAAAAGCGAATCGCAATCGGCCGCAATTGCCGATAGCAATTTTCGCGAAATCGCATAAAAATCGCAGAATCGCCCGTTTTCCATGTTAAAATTGTGAACTCGCAATTACCGAAATCGCAAATTGCGATCTCGCTAATTGTGAGATCGCAAAAACGGGAAGTCGCATTTCGAGCACAATGATGACATCACAACCAGGAAGTAGGCAGTACACTCCCTCGTACAGAACACAGAGCCTGAGAGTGGAAGAAGCACAGCTCAGAGCTCCACAACACACATCCTGCAGCACCACAACAGGACACAAACAACAAATTAAAATGTCCCAGGAAGCAACAGGGAGCAGTGCACCAGGCATAAAGAGAAAAATCAAATTCTCTGAACAGGAATTGGAGTACCTCATCGAGGGAGTATCGAAGGACGATGACAGGCTGTTTGGCAAGGAGTCCCGGAGGGTGCCTGAGGCCGTCAAGAGGCGCATTTGGATGCACATCCGCTCAAAGGTGAACTCAGTTGGAGTGACCCAGCGCTCCATTGATGAGCTCAAAAAGAGGTGGTACGACCTCAGAGGTCGTGCCAAAGAATGCATCGCTGAGAGGCTGGGGGAGCAACATGCCACCGGAGGAGGGAGAGGAGTTGGCCTAACGGCTAGGGCGCTCGACCTCGGACCTGGGGACCTGGGTTCGAGTCTCGGTAACGACGCCAAAACCTCCTGTGATTCTGGGCAAATCACTTAATCTCCCCATGCCTAAAAATGAATGTGTGTACGTCCTCATGTAACGTAACTGGTGCTATGTAAAGCGCTCTGATACCTGATTCGGTTCGGGTCTAGTTCGCGCTATATAAAACTCTGCAAAAAAAAAAAAAGGAGGAGACCCCACAGTTGCACCCAACACTCCACTCGAAGATCTGGTGGAGTACACCCTCAATCTTGCAGCCTGAGTGGGGGTCACCCGGCTGGACTCCTCCCGACCCACCCAACAATCCCAAGGGAAGTGCCATGCAACTGCGACCCCGTCCCCTAACAATGCCCATGACTCCAGAGCTAGCCATTTGATAACCCCAGTAATGCAGGCCATGCACACCTGAAATGCCCAATTGCATTGTGGGACCTGTAGTGTGACAACAATTCCCGGATAGCCACACACAGCCAGACCTGTCAAGTGAAAGATAGCCAGTCAGGGAATGAAAGCCTGCATGCATGTAGTAACATCCCATGTGCAAGATACATATCATTAATCATGCACCCATTTACATCACAGGTGCATCAGAACAACCCAGCACAGACAGCAAGGCCCTCCACGTAGAGGAGAGCCCTGAGGACACCGAGGGAGAGGGCCATCCTGCCTCACGACCTGGACCATCACAAACACCAGCAGCAGTACCACCACCTCCCCATGTGGACAGGGCCACCCCTGCAGCCACAGGGGCACAGCAACCACCCCATGTGACACCCATGGCAGTGGTACAGGCCACACCACCACCACCCAGGAGGCAGACACAGCGCACAGCCACTGTGCGATCTCAGTCCAGCGGACTGATGAGGCAGCAGCGCAACGTCTCAACACGCACTGGCAGGGGGGAACATGTCCGAGATCCTGGGCTGGACATAGAACGCCGGATGCTTGCTGTCCACCAGAAGCAGGCACGCCACTTGGCAGCCATCCACCTGCAGCTCAATAAGACAGCACGAAACGTGAGCCAGCTCACGGAAAGCATGCAGGTCATGACCGCAGCTGTCAGGGAGAACAGCCAGATCCTGGTGTCCCAGCAGGACATCACCCGCCGCCGCCACCGCCAGCTGCTGACGCGCCTGTCAGCATACACAAGATCCAACCATCTGATTGGAAATGCCACCTCCCAACTTTCGCGCCGCTCTCTTGCGATGCAAATACAAATGGTTTAATGCTGCCAGGACGTCGCCAGGGCCTTGGAACAAGTCACAACAGCAGTGCAGAGTCTGCAGGCGTCTGGCCATGGCCAAGCAAGTGGGGGGGATGATGCCAGTGAGGGCACTTCAAGTTACAGCAGCCTGTCCTTGCCGGTGGTAACCGCACGCCGCCGCAGCACCAGGCCCACTGCAGCATCACGGGCCAATAGTGTCGTGGAGGACGTGGAGAGGCGACTGGGTGCGTCCGGTCGGAGGCACCAGTGACTCTATGAACTCTAGCAGCAGGGCCATGCTGATTAGACAAGCACGCCTGCTTCTCTATCATGGGGCTGTATGTGGAAATACAGTTATCATGTAATTAGAAAAAAAATTTGAAAGACACATTATTGTGAAAAAAACAATAAGAATTTATGTCACACGTAAATCCGACTCATGTCATTATTACATTTGTAATGCATGAGTGCAGTGTTGTGTGAGGGGTATGGGTGCACTAGAAACAGTTCATTGTGATTTGGTTGCGGCGCCTGTGTCCTTCTGCAGGATTCTCCCCGCGTGCATGATGCACATGTGCAGGTGGGCGGTTGTCCCCTTCCGACTCACTGCCAGAGATCTCCACAGGTATCCTCCGCTTGGTACCAATATTGTGGAGTATTGCACACACGGCTGGTATTTGAGGGCCCCACCAGTCTTGTGTAGGATGAGGAATCGGCTCTTTAACAGCCCAAATGTCCGCTCAATGCAATTTCTAGCGCGAACGTGTGCAGCATTGTAACGCCGTTGCTGTGGTGTGGCAGGGTTGAGGTATGGGGTGAGGAGGTACTCACGGAGGCCGTAGGCGCTGTTACCTGAATGAAAGGAGCAGAGGGTGAGTGCATGTTATGCGCAGCTACATGGTCTCGAAGTACTGTTTGTTGGCATGTGTACTTACCTAGGAGGTGTCCTTCGCCAAAGTCTCCCCTGGCCAGGCGTGTGTGCATGCCGCTGTGGCGGAATATGAAGGAATCATGTGTGCTCCCCGGGTATTGTGCCACTATGTTGGTGATGATTGTCTTTGCGTTGCAGACCATCTGGATGTTCAGTGAGTGGTAGGACTTGCGGTTCCAGTACATGTATTCTGTCTCAGCGGGTGGGCAGATGTGGATGTGGGTACAGTCAATGCATCCAATTACATGAGGGAATTGCGCAATGTTGTAAAATTGTAGCTTTGTTTGATTCAAGTCCTGTTGGGTGGTTAGGAATGTAATGTAATGGTGTAGCCCGGCCAGCAAGGCGTCCAGGAAACTCCTTAGGCAGCGGGACAGTGTGCTCTGGGACATCCCCCGTGCAACTGCAACTATCCCCTGGAAGCTTCCGGAGGCCAGGAGGTGCAGGCAGCACAAGACCTGGACATGGGTGGGCACGGCATTGGTCCTCCTTGTTGGGTGCTGCATCAGGGGCTCAAGGTCCCGGATGAGCTTGGTAACCGGATGAGCTTGGTAATCATTGCCCCATTCAGCCTGTATTTCGAGTAGATTTTCTCCTCAGTCTGGCCCAGGAGTGTGATCCGCTGCCGGAAAATTCGCTCCTGGATCCTGCGTCTGTTCCTGGCTGCAGCCTGGAACCTTCGCCGCCTTACCACCATGTAGAGTCCTGGCATAGTGAATGTCCTCATGCTCCTACTGTGTCTACTTACGTGTGTTTGTTCAGCCCCACACCTGTAGCTAGTTAGAATTCATTTTTTTTAACTTTATGGTTACCACCTGGTTTGAGTTCTCCTTAAATTGCGCCTCGCAAATAGCGATTTTGAGGTTTTTCACTAATTGCGATTTTCCATGCATTTGGTTTGCGATTATTTTGCGACTTCGCAAATGAAATCGCAGAATCATTGGAAATTCGCAATTTCAGAATCGCAAAGGGGTTTCCAGCTTGATTCTGCGATTTTATTTGCGAAGTCGCAAAATATATTTTGCGAATTCGCAATTTGGTTGTTTTTCTTTTCATGAATTGCGGTTCATGGAATTGCGATTGCAATAGCTGTTTCGCAACTATTGCGATCGCAATTTGTGTTGATGAATCTACCTGTAAATATCACAAATACGTGTCACAAATTATTGATACAATGTTGTTATTTAGCTCATCTTCACTATTTTGACAATAACTAGTCAAATGTGGAATTTTTTTGTAATGCAATAGCTAGGGGTAGGTTTAGGAAAACGAGCATTTCATGCAGGATTCGGAAATGGCTTCAAATTGCACAAACTCATTCACTAACCTTTCCCAAATATTGACACCAGCAAGCTTTCAATCTGTTGGGTTCACTTCTATGCAGGCACAACTGTGAGTGTTACTGGATGTTGGGTTCCCAAACCAAAGGTGTCTGATTAGTGCAGTGTGCTGATGAGCCTTTCAGGATGTGCTATGTTTGGTGTGTATGAGGAGGGGGACCTGGATATTCCTGGTGTGGCAAGAGATATGCTGACAATCCAGTTATTGGCAGCTTCTGGTGTGATTGATAGTGTTGCTAGTGGGTGAGACCCTGCAGAGCAGGGGCAGCATAAGGTTGAAAAAATAAAGTTCTTCTTAGTTTGTCAAGTGTAAGCGGAATATGGGGAAGATCAAACTTTACTTGTACACTAGGAAACCAAATGGATGGATGGGACAGCACTGGACTAGCTTACAGCACAATTGGAGGATTCCTAACGTGTTCATCTCTGCAGCATCAAACATGCTTGGAGGTGCTAAGGAGAATTCGAAATCTGGATTTCATTTTAAGATTGAAGGCTAGCAATATGTATTAACTTCCTTTAATGCAGCTCATACAGCAGCCATTTCAAAGAAGTTCACAACAGCCATTCCAGCGTTAGAAACATAAACACCATGCAAGTCCATCTCTCAGAATCCCCATCCTGTTTTAAATGCTGCAGAGGTAGGCACTTTACTATATTTTTCATTATGTATGATAATGGTTTTTAATCTTGTTTGTAATGAGGAAGAGCCCTTGTCATTTCTGCGTGGCCAGCACCGTTTCAGAATTAAGATGCTCCCGAGAATATTGGGTCTGTCTGGTTCCTTGCCGTGATGACGGATTTAAAACAAATCTTTCTGAGGGTCTTCAATTATGCATTGTCAAAAATAGTTGGGTTTTAGAGTGTTTTTAAAGGTGGGTCATTTAGACGAAAGGTTACTTTTAGATGGGAATGAAATACTAAATGTAAACCACAAAAACAATCGGACGCTACCACCTTTAGATTTGTACTTTATTTTGGCATGTATAACTGCTCCTTGTTTTAAAACTACATGGTTTGGGAAGTAAAGAAAAATCATATTGCCCAAATATAGTTTGTAATTATTGAGAGGCGCAACTGCCTTACTGATGAGACATGACATCTCTTCCCAAAACATCACAATGACCCTTTCTGATGTTCACATTTGCAAAGCAAAAATATAGCTTCCTGGGGCATAATATTCAAAGTACCCTGGGGTGCAATGGGCAGCTGCTTCCTCTTTTTGTACCAGAGTGTCACTTGGTATTTCAGAACGGCGACGAGCCACTTGCAGAGAAAGATGGAGCAGTGGCTTTACACAGCTGATTCAGCTTTTACTAAGCTTTTACTAACATGCTGTTCCCAGCCAAGACTTTGGTTCGTGCCAGTTCTGGGAACAGTGTACTTTCACTAATTGAACTCGCTTTCCCAATTTGCGCCAGATGCACCTCGTTATGGATGAACTGCTACCTCACCTAAGCAAAGCCCTGGAAAAATACATACATCAACATCTATCCGCTCATGTCGAAAATAATGGCAGCCTGGACCTCTCTCAATCTGGTTCTAGGCCCAAATACAGTACGGAGTCTGCCCTACTGGAGGTCACGTACAATATCAGAATGACCTTAGATAGTGGCCACTCTACAATCCTCATGCTGTTGGACCTTTCTGCTGCGTTTGACACAGTGTCACACAGATCTTGCTCAGGAGACTGGATTGAGAGGACCTGCCCTTCAGTGGATGACTACCTTCAAGTCCTCCCGAACTCAGACTGTCAATCTAGGACCTTTCCGGTCAAAGACGATGGAACTGACCAAGGTTGTCCCACAGGGCTCATGTTTGAGCCCTACATTGTTCAACATCTATATTGCCCCCTTGGCCAACCTCCTCAGGTCCTGTGGCTTCCTGCCCATTTCTTATGCTGATGACACCCAGCTCCTCTTTTCCTACAACAAATCCTCCTCGTCGGCTTTGTCCACCTTTTCAGAGGGAATGACTGCTAATGCCGATTGGATGAAAAGTAATTTTCTCCAACTCAATGCAGGAAAGATGGAGATTATGCTTTTTGGAGACTCTCCTCTTCTATGGGCCCCAGATTGGTGGCTGGCTGCCCCTCCTGGCCCTAAAGCCCTAGTCAAAAAACATGGATATTCGCCTAGATCGTGCCTTAACATTAAAGGAGCATGCAGCCCACACTGCCAGCACCTGCTTCTATGTGTTGGGCTTGCTACGTCGATTCTTCCCTTTTCTGCCAGACTATACCAGAAAAACTCTCATTCAGACCATAGATATGAGCCGTCTCGACTACTGTAATGCTCTCCTGGTCTCTGCGAATGAGTCATCCCTCAGCAGGTTGCAGGTGGTCCAAAATACCGCTGCGTAACTCGTCATGAATTCTCCTTTTAAAACCCTTTCCCTACTCCACAAGCTCAGGAAACAAACTTTACAACGCAGTCATTACATCGCACGACACTTACAACACAGTCATTTCATCGCAACATCCTTAACAACGCTTGTCACTACAACGCATGCATTACAGCGCATACGTTACAACAAATGACACTACATCGCATGACACTACAACGCAGGCATTACAACGCATACCATTACAAAGCATACCATTACAACGCATAGTACCCCTACAATATCCAACACTTACCCTACTGTTGCACCGCCTGGAGTTAGAGTAGTAATTTTTACACCTACACTATCCAACACTTACCCTACTGTTGCACCCCCTGGATTTGGAACAGTAATTTGTACCCCTATGCTATCCAATACTTACCTTAAATGCAATGTAATGGTATGCGTTGTTAAGGTAGTATGCGATGTAATGGAATGCGTTGTAAAGGTAGTTTTTTTTAAATGCAATGTAGTGTCATGAGATGTAATGGAATGCGTTGTAGAAGATTGTTAGACGGGGACCCTGAGGGTCGGCCGGATACCGAGGGAGAGATCCCCGAGGGGGACCGTCTCCGGCGATCGTACAGACAAGTACCCTCCCTCCCCACAAACAGGCACCACACCAAGTCGAGTTCAAGGCTTTATATAAGGTTCTTAAGGCAAGGATATCAGCGATACAGGATAACTTGGACCCGGGGGTCCTCTCACTTCTAGTCTCTGTAGGGAAAGGGGGTAGCGGGACAGTCTTAGTACCGGATCGGTACAGGTGGTGGTAAAAGGCGAGCTCACAATCCTCGAGCTGGAGGGTCTGTGGATCGGGCCGCGGCAGCGCCAGCAGGCCAAGGTGATAGTCTCATAAAGCAGAGGGCCGCGGCAGCGCCAGCAGGCCAAGATGGTTTCACGAGGCAGAGGGCCGCGGCAGCGCCAGCAGGCCAAGATGGTTTCACGAGGCAGAGGGCCGCGGCAGCGCCAGCAGGCCAAGACGATGGTTTCACGAGGCAGAGGGCCGCGGCAGCGCCAGCAGGCCAAGACGATGGTTTCACGAGGCAGAGGGCCGCGGCAGCGCCAGCAGGCCAAGGTGGTTTCACGAGGCAGAGGGCCGCGGCAGCGCCAGCAGGCCAAGACGATGGTTTCACGAGGCAGAGGGCCGCGGCAGCGCCAGCAGGCCAAGACGATGGTTTCACGAGGCAGAGGGCCGCGGCAGCGCCAGCAGGCCAAGGTGGTGGTTTCACGAGGCAGAGGGCCGCGGCAGCGCCAGCAGGCCAAGGTGGTTTCACGAGGCAGAGGGCCGCGGCAGCGCCAGCAGGCCAAGTCACGGATGAGTTCTTCTCGGGTCTCTCGACTCCAGGATACAACTGCCTTCCTGGTCTGGTCCTGCCCCAGTTATAGGTCTGGTCCCCTTTGATGTCCGGACCCTCGCGCCTGGGGGCCGGGAGGTCCGGGATGAGGGAGTCCAGACACCCAGCAGGGGGGTGGAGCCAGCGCCCAGGCGGCCTGGGGTGATCGACACCTGGCGGAGGAGAGCCGTTGACGATTCCTTCTCCCATTGACTCGCCAAGTGGTCACTCTGCCTCCTGGGGGGAGGTTGGTGCCTCGATGTCGGGCCCGGCCGGGCCCCGGGTGAGGGTCGAGTTGAGGCCACGCGGCCTCGTGCTGCAGCGCCCCAAGATGGCGGCCGGGTCGATGTCGTGGGGTAGATGGTGACCCGGGCCAGCGGGGTCCGGAGCTGGTGTCTTGTAGTGGAGGGATTGCAGGGTACTTCGGGTGGTCGTTGGTGGACTCTGGCTGGGGATGCAGGGAGAGCCAGGGTCCTGGTCCCATTGCGGGGAGGGGGTACAGCTCGAACATGCGGCCTGTCCAACATGCGTCCCCCCCAGCTGAAGGCGGGGAGAGTCAGCCATCTTCCTGGGGACTCTCCTCGCTGAGGCGGAAAAAGCGTGACAGGCCGTCGGCGTTGGCGTGGTCCTGGCCTGGACGATGTTCCACCGTGAAGTCCATCGCCTGCAGGGAGATGGACCAGCGCAACAGCTTCGGGTTCTCCCCCCGCATTTGCATCAGCCATTGCAGGGGTCGGTGGTCTGTTTGCACCCGGAAGTGGGTGCCGAAGAGGTATGGCCGGAGCTTCTTGAGTGCCCAGACTACGGCGAAGGCCTCCCTCTCAATGGTGCTCCAGCGCTGTTCTCGGGGCAAGAGGCGTCGGCTGATGAAGACCACCGGATGGTCGACCCCTTCGGCGTTGAGTTGGGAGAGGACGGCCCCCACACCATGATCGGAGGCGTCCGTCTGCACAATGAATTCCCGGCTGTAGTCGGGAGCCTGGAGCACGGGGGCCGTGCACATGGCGGTCTTTAGCTTCTCGAAGGCTGATTGGCAGCCCGGGGTCCAGTTGACGGTTTTGGGGCTCTTTTTGGAGGTGAGCTCTGTGAGGGGCCCCACGATGCTGCCATAGTCCTTCACGAACCGCCGGTAGTATCCGGTGAGCCCCAGGAAGGCCCGGACCTCCGTTTGGCTCGTAGGGGGTTGCCAGGCCTGGATGGCAGCAATCTTGAGTTGGAGAGGGGCCACCAGCCCGCTTCCCACTTGGTGTCCCAGGTAGGTCACGGACCCTTGGCCAACTTGGCACTTGCTGGCCTTGATGGTGAGCCCGGCTTGCTGGAGGGCGAGTAGAACCTCCCGCAGGTGGCGGAGGTGGTCGGTCCACTGGTGGCTGTACACAGCAATGTCGTCCAGGTAGGCGGCGCTGAAGTCTTCCAGGCCCGCCAGTACCTGGTTTACCAGCCGTTGGAACGTTGCCGGGGCGTTTTTCATGCCGAAGGGCATGACTTTAAAGTGGTAGTGCCCGTCTGGGGTAGAGAAGGCGGATCGTTCTTGGGCCCTAGGGGTGAGGCCGATCTGCCAGTAGCCCGCTGTTAAGTCGAAGATGCTCAGGTAGCGGGCGGCCCCCATCCGGTCAATTAGCTCGTCTGCCCGGGGGATGGGATGAGCGTCGGTCCGGGTAACTGCATTCAGCCCTCGATAGTCCACGCAGAACCGGAGCTCAGGGGCAACGCCCGGGGCAGCTGCCTTGGGAACCAGGACGACTGGGCTCGCCCAGGGACTGTCTGAGGGTTCGATCACTCCTAGGGTCAGCATCTTGGACACCTCGGTCTGGATGCAGGCTCGTACCCGGTCTGGTACGCGGTATGCTCGGTGTCGAATAGGAGGGCTGTCCCCGGTGTCCACATCGTGGAGGCACCAGGGGGTGACTCCGGGGGTGAGGGAGAACAGGGAGGCGAACTGCCTCAGGAGCGTTTGGCAGTCTTGGCGTTGCTCCGGGGACAGGGCCTCGGAGAGCTGGACCCCTTCCACTGAGCCATCCTGCTCGAAGGCCCTCAGTAAGTCCGGAAGGGGTTCGGAGTCTTCTTCTGTCCCAGTATCGGTAGCCATTAGGAGGCTGAGTTCGGATCGCACAAAATGGGGTTTGAGCCTGTTGGCATGGAGGACCCGTAGGGGGTTCCGGGCAGTCTCCATGTCGATTAAATAGGTGACGGGCCCCTTGCGTTCGATTACCTTGAAGGGCCCGGACCATCTGTCTTGGAGGGCACAGGGCCCAACCGGGGACATCACCCAGACCTGTTGTCCAGGTTCGAACTCAATGGAGGACGTGTGCTGATCGTACCACCTCTTCATGTCCTCCTGACTGGCCTCGAGGTTGGCTTTGGCGGTGTCTCGGAACCGCCGGGTCTGGTTGCGGAGAGCCAGGAGATACCGGTAGATGTCCGGGGGCGTTTTCTGGGGAGGCTGCTCCCAACCTTCCTTGACTAGGCTGAGGGGGCCCCGGACGGGGTGTCCGTACAGTAGTTCAAAGGGGCTGAAGCCGAGGGACTTCTGCGGGACCTCCCGATAGGCAAACAGGAGGCATGGCAGCAGTACGTCCCACTGGCGTCGAAGGGGTTCTTCTAGACCCATAATCATCCCCTTGAGGGTGCGGTTGAATCTCTCGACCAGTCCGTTTCCTTGCGGGTGATAGGGGGTCGTGAATTTGTAGGTGACCCCGCATTGCTGCCAGAGGGACTTCATATATCTGGAGATAAAGTTCGTGCCCCTGTCACTGACGACCTCCCGGGGGAACCCCACCCGGGAGAAGATCCCCATCAGGGCCCGGCCCACCACGGGGGCCGTCACAGTCCGAAGAGGGATGGCCTCGGGATAGCGGGTGGCGTGGTCTACCAGGACCAGGATGAACCGGTGTCCTTGGGCTGTTCGAGGGTCGAGGGGCCCCACAATGTCTATTCCCACTCGTTCAAACGGGGTGGTGACGACAGGAAAGGGTTGTAATGGTGCTTTGATTTTTCGGCCACTTTTTCCGCTGGCCTGGCAGGTGGGGCAGGCCTTGCAGTGGTTGGTGACATCCTTCCGCATGTGGGGCCAGAAAAAATGGGTCACCAGGCGGTCGTAGGTTTTATCCTGCCCCAGGTGTCCGGCAAGGGGGACATCGTGGGCTAAGTTCAGGAGGAAGTCTCGGAAGCGAAGGGGCACCACCAGCACCCGACTGGCCCCTAGTTCTGCAATTTTCTGCTCGCTGTAGAGCAGGTCTTGGTCCCAGTAGATCCAGTGGGCCCCCGAGGTATCCCCGGTGCTCTGGGCCAGGGCTTGCTGCCGGAGTCCTTCGAGAGAAGGACAGGTTTGTTGCTCGGCCCGGAATTGTTCCTGCGTGGGGCCTCCCTCCTGCCGCCATTGTGCCAGGTCAGGGACGTCCCGAAGCTGGTCGGGTCCTTCTTCGGTTTGGGTCAAGGGAATGGCTTCTGGGGCGGCCTCCTCTGGGATGAGCGCGGGAGGAGGTTCTGGCCACTCGGGCTCTTCTGGGCTGGGGACCGCGCGGGCGGTCATGGACCGGGTCGTGACGCAGACCCATCCGGGGAGGCCAAGCATCCCCAGGTGCTCCCTCCGTTCGACAGCTGCCCAGGGAGAGCTTTCAAGGTCGTTTCCTAGGAGGCAGTCCACGGGGGCATCATCGCGGACAGTTACTTTTAGCATCCCTGTTACTCCTCCCCACTCGAAGGGGACGCAGGCCATGTGGCATAGGCTTTCGGAGTTGTCGGCTGATCGAACAGGGCAAAGAATGTTCGGCAAGATTTGGTCTGGAGTGACGAGGTGGCGTCGGACCGCCGTTACACTGGCCCCGGTGTCGCGGAGGGCTTCCGCCCGGCGGCCATTGATGTTGACCCATTGACCGTACTTCTGTGTGTTGGCGGGAAGGGGGGCCCGCGGAATCATGTCTCTCTCCCCTAAGCAGACCAGTGCCATGGCGGCGGGTGCCCATTCAGAGGGATCGGTCTCGTACTCCTCTTGGTCTTCCGGGATTATTTCTTCCCCTAGGGCCGCCGCTGCAACTTGGCGGGGAGTAGTGTTCGGATTCTTTGGGCAGTTGGGATCACTGGCGTAGTGGCCGGGTCGCTGGCACCTGTGGCACGTAATGTTGGCCCGGAAACCGGCCCGGACGGCAGGGCTTCCCCGGCCAACCGGGGTTGAGGGGTTTCTGGGGGGTGACGAGGGGCCGGGGTCTCTCCCCCGACCCTGACTTCCTCCTCCCCCTCGGGGGCGATACGATCTGGATACTTCGCTGGGTGCGCTCCGGCCAACTCGGGTGCTTTCCCACCGGTCGGCTTCGGCGGCGAGTTGTCGAGGGTCGGTTAGCTTGCTGTCCAGGAGGTGTTGCCGGAGCTCCACGAAGCAGTTGTTCGACAGGTGTTCCCATACGATAAGGTCAAAGAGTTGGTCGTAGGTGGTTACTTTGTTGCCCTTGATCCACCCCTCGAAGGCTCGGCTAAAAAAGTTCACGTACTCCACCCAAGTTGTACCCGGAATCCGTTTGCAGTCGCGGAACCGTTGGCGGTACATCTCAGGTGTGAGCCCGTATCGAGTGAGGAGGGCGGCCTTCATGTGGTCGTAGGAGGTCATCAGCTGGTCCGGGAGTTGCAGCAGGGCGTCCCGCCCTTCGTTGACAAACCTCCCCCATAATCCGGCTCCCCAATCGCTTCGGGGAATCCGGTGGGAGGTCATTGCCACCTCATAGGCTTTAAACCACTGCTGGATATCATCGTTCTTGTGGTATTCCCGGATGACATCTTTGGGGATGTGAACCTTGGGTTCGGTCGAGGCAGACGGGGTCGGTCGTTCGGGGAGCCCGAGGTCTTTATTCTGTTTCTGAATCTCCAGTGCTTTGAGATTGCGCTCATGTTCGTATTCTAGTCTCTTTTCCTCTAGCTCCCTCTGTCTTTGCTTGTCTTCCCGCTCTTCCCTGAGTCGTAAGTGTTCCAGGGTTATTTTTTGTTCTGCCAGCTTGAGTTCCCCATCCAAGCGAAGTCGGGCAAGTTCTAATTCGTGGAGTCTGGTTTTTTCTCTTTCTCGGATCTCTTCCAGGGAGAGATCCGTTCTTTCTTTAGTTGGTGCGGGGCTCGTTTCGGTTGTTTGTGTTCGGGGTACGGCCGTACCCGTTTCTGCCCAAGCTTCTAGGGCTCGTTTGAAGTCTTCCTTTGTGCTAAGACCTGTGGTTGGAAGTCCAAGTTCTATGCAATATTGCTTCAGTTCTCGGTGGTTGTAGTCTTCCAATTTTTCCATCTGAAATTTTTCCGTTGTTCCGCTCTCTATTGACATGGTTGTTGTGTGTGGTGGGGCGAGTGACTTTCTGTACGATTATGCGTAGGTTCGGATCCCGTCGCTGGCCACCAATGTTAGACGGGGACCCTGAGGGTCGGCCGGATACCGAGGGAGAGATCCCCGAGGGGGACCGTCTCCGGCGATCGTACAGACAAGTACCCTCCCTCCCCACAAACAGGCACCACACCAAGTCGAGTTCAAGGCTTTATATAAGGTTCTTAAGGCAAGGATATCAGCGATACAGGATAACTTGGACCCGGGGGTCCTCTCACTTCTAGTCTCTGTAGGGAAAGGGGGTAGCGGGACAGTCTTAGTACCGGATCGGTACAGGTGGTGGTAAAAGGCGAGCTCACAATCCTCGAGCTGGAGGGTCTGTGGATCGGGCCGCGGCAGCGCCAGCAGGCCAAGGTGATAGTCTCATAAAGCAGAGGGCCGCGGCAGCGCCAGCAGGCCAAGATGGTTTCACGAGGCAGAGGGCCGCGGCAGCGCCAGCAGGCCAAGATGGTTTCACGAGGCAGAGGGCCGCGGCAGCGCCAGCAGGCCAAGACGATGGTTTCACGAGGCAGAGGGCCGCGGCAGCGCCAGCAGGCCAAGACGATGGTTTCACGAGGCAGAGGGCCGCGGCAGCGCCAGCAGGCCAAGGTGGTTTCACGAGGCAGAGGGCCGCGGCAGCGCCAGCAGGCCAAGACGATGGTTTCACGAGGCAGAGGGCCGCGGCAGCGCCAGCAGGCCAAGACGATGGTTTCACGAGGCAGAGGGCCGCGGCAGCGCCAGCAGGCCAAGGTGGTGGTTTCACGAGGCAGAGGGCCGCGGCAGCGCCAGCAGGCCAAGGTGGTTTCACGAGGCAGAGGGCCGCGGCAGCGCCAGCAGGCCAAGTCACGGATGAGTTCTTCTCGGGTCTCTCGACTCCAGGATACAACTGCCTTCCTGGTCTGGTCCTGCCCCAGTTATAGGTCTGGTCCCCTTTGATGTCCGGACCCTCGCGCCTGGGGGCCGGGAGGTCCGGGATGAGGGAGTCCAGACACCCAGCAGGGGGGTGGAGCCAGCGCCCAGGCGGCCTGGGGTGATCGACACCTGGCGGAGGAGAGCCGTTGACGATTCCTTCTCCCATTGACTCGCCAAGTGGTCACTCTGCCTCCTGGGGGGAGGTTGGTGCCTCGATGTCGGGCCCGGCCGGGCCCCGGGTGAGGGTCGAGTTGAGGCCACGCGGCCTCGTGCTGCAGCGCCCCAAGATGGCGGCCGGGTCGATGTCGTGGGGTAGATGGTGACCCGGGCCAGCGGGGTCCGGAGCTGGTGTCTTGTAGTGGAGGGATTGCAGGGTACTTCGGGTGGTCGTTGGTGGACTCTGGCTGGGGATGCAGGGAGAGCCAGGGTCCTGGTCCCATTGCGGGGAGGGGGTACAGCTCGAACATGCGGCCTGTCCAACAAAGATGTTGTGATGTAAAAACTGCATTGTAAGTGAATGCGTTGTAAATGTATGCATTGTAACGTCATACATTCCAAAATCTCCACTGGCTCCCAATCTGCAAGCGTGTCAAATTCAAAGTCTGCTTTATTGTCCATAAAGCCCTGCATAATAAAGGTCCCCTCTACATCTCTAGGAAACTTAAGCCTTAAGCTCCCTTTAGGACCCCCGGGTCAGGCAGAAAATCATTTATCTTAGTCCACAGGGTTAGGAAAACGAGACTAGGTGGGAAATAGTTTTCCTACATCACTCCCCTGTACTGGAACCAGCTTCCCATACACTTGAGACAATGCTCTGGCTATTCGCGCTTCAGGAAACTTCTTAAGACCACCCTGTTTTAACATTTCTCATCAGCCCGCTAATCAGCTCTTTCCAAAGCACAGAGATACCCCTCCAGGGGTGATTCAGGCGCTATACAAAACCCGTAAATAAAAGTGCTGCGTAAACAGGAACGGTGCACCCGGGTCAGGCAGAAAATCATTTATCTTAGTCCCCAGGGTTAGGAAAACGAGACTTGGTGGGAAATAGTTTTCCTACATCACTCCCCTGTACTGGAACCAGCTTCCCATACACTTGAGACAATGCTCTGGCTATTCGCGCTTCAGGAAACTTCTTAAGACCACCCTGTTTTAACATTTCTCATCAGCCCGCTAATCAGCTCTTTCCAAAGCACAGAGATACCCCTCCAGGGGTGATTCAGGCGCTATACAAAACCGTAAATAAAAGTGCTGCGTAAACAGGAACGGTGCACCCGATCTGTCATTTAGGCCTTGCTCTTCAAATCGGGTGCCTTCCATGGTATGGAAAGAGGGATTCGGGGTTAATTGTGAGGTATAATTGACCTGATAGTTCTCTTACAAATTCAAATCTTTTGAGGAATAAAGCCCCCAGTTACAGTTTACATATGTAGACTGTGAATCTGTCTATGCCAAGTCCTTAACATACAGCTGGCAAACATCAATATTTCTTATAATTGAACATGGATGAAAGACGCTAAGGAAGCAAAGTCCCCCCAAATTTACTTCTAGGTCCAAGAGGAGGGGGGAAACAAAAGCTAACGAACAAGACCTCTTATCTGACCTATATTGCTTTGATGCAACCTACTTAGGTTCTGACATGCCAACAGCCCAACATAACAATGCAGAAAACCAAGTAATACCTGAGATAGTTTTATTATTCATTATATTGCATCTCTGACAATTATTATTTCATATATAAATAAAACATTTTTTGGTATGTGTTATTTTTCTTTCTTTTTTTATGTGTCCATTTACTGCATAAATACATACATATATACATATGTCATTGTCCGTACATTTAATTGCTTTAACTTTTTAGCTAGTACAGTGTGAATTTCTTTAAAGAAAACATATGTATCACCTCACAACAGTTTATCAACAAAATCATTCCCACCAGTCATACTACTCCTATACAACCTCAATCATACAAAAAAGAAGAGATTCAGCCATATGAGGGGTCCCAAAAAGGTCTGGAGAGAACAAAGTTAGCTGATGGAAGATCTCAACATCAGTTGCTTGTGATGACACTGTCTCTCAGGGGTGGCCCCTGAGAGACACTCCTGTTAATGGAAAGTTATTATGAGAAATTCCTGCACCATACTATTCTCTATAATAAAGTTAATTCATCCTGTGAATTCAGCTCTGAACACAGCCTTTCCTCCAGAAATTGAAGGATTTTCTTTAACAATTGAACCTTAAATTAAGTACTTAAAAGTATATTATTTGGGCTCCTACTCAAGAACGCCTGCAAAGTAACGCACTAAAGACATTATAGCATAAAGAACACAAACCTGAACTTAGAAGCAAGACCCCCAACTGAGCCATTCCAAACAGAGCAGCATGCTCTGAATAATACATGAAGTGAAATGCTCTTTCCTAGCTTTGAGATAATGCTGATATTGTATTCCAGTGTTTACATTGGGGCAAAGTAATAACATCCCATTAAGTTAAAATCTTTGTCAAATTTCGGAAAATCTTTAAAGGCAAAATCGCCAGCAAAGACGAAAGGGACAATTGTTTTCCATTTTTCAAACGCCTTTGGCCTCATGAAGGCAATTGACTACTTTTCCAAGGTCCAATTATAGGGCCCCACATTTGAAGACAAACAATGGCTTGATGAAAATAAATCTGCATTGCAAATGTAAGATTTAATTAAAGAAGAATCGTCCTCTTTTGCGTAAAATTTTGTATTTGCACCTGACATCAGAGTGCCTGAAAACAGAGAAAACGTTGCACGTCTGAGTGCCCCATTGGCTCCCTCCTCTGTTGTCTGCCTGTCTTTTCATTAGAACATGAAAAACTGTCCTCATGTTAAGTAGGTCAAATCATATGAGTTCTCTTTTAATAAAACTTTATAGCAATGACCAGGATGTTCCTCGGGGATCCTGGGCTATTTGATTAGCTACTAGTTCTTCTAAACCCAGTAATTAGAAATGAACATTTAACATTCAGAACAGATGCTAGCTCAGCAGACCTCAGCATCAACAGTATTACACAAGGGGAACCAAATACAACCATAAACATGTACATAGCCTGTCACACCAACAAGAATTATCAATAAACAAATTTTTTCAACAATATTTCAATCACATAAATATAATACAAGTTCGATAGAGATTCAACTTCGTTTAATCTTTAGAGGTTTTCCTCCAGTCCAGCCAACACGTGTTTCGTCGATTGGGATGGAACCCACGACTTCATCAGGGCTGCTATTCGAAGTTCATGCACTTTGCGCCTTCTGACTGGTGATAATTCCAACCCAGCCTTATGTGGCTTGGGTAGTAGTATGCTTTTGAATCTTGTGTTAGTCGAATCTTTAAAAAAATTATTGTATTCCGTTATTTATATCAATTCTTCCCTGGAATCCAGATCGTATTAAATCTGTTCTTTTTCCATAGCGCGGTCTTCCGTATTTTGGAACTTGGACTTCCAAAATACGGAAGACCGCACTATGGATAGCTGACTCTCGCAGCCCCTGGACTTCGAAAAAAAGAAGCAGGGAGCACCTTGGCTTCAAATTGACTTGGGAAAAAGAACAGATTTAATACGATCTGGATTCCAGGGAAGAATTGATATAAATAACGGAATACAATAATTTTTTTAAAGATTCGACTAACACAAGATTCAAAAGCATACTACTACCCAAGCCACATAAGGCTGGGTTGGAATTATCACCAGTCAGAAGGCGCAAAGTGCATGAACTTCGAATAGCAGCCCTGATGAAGTCGTGGGTTCCATCCCAATCGACGAAACACGTGTTGGCTGGACTGGAGGAAAACCTCTAAAGATTAAACGAAGTTGAATCTCTATCGAACTTGTATTATATTTATGTGATTGAAATATTGTTGAAAAAATTTGTTTATTGATAATTCTTGTTGGTGTGACAGGCTATGTACATTTATATACCTAATCTAAGGATTATTTTGGGGTACGGATGACAACCCATGCCTAGGCACCCAATTACAGATACACTTAGTGGTGTGAATAGCAAGAAGAGCCTACAATTGTAAAGCGCCAATACCACCAAGATTGGTCATCCTTCTATCTCTACAAACAACCATAAACATCTACTGGAAAGTACCCAAGTACAAAAAATGGATGGGTGATGGTCAGGTGGCTTAGTGGATCAATGCATTCACTATAGAGGCCAGCGTTAGACCTCATAGTCACAGGTTCAAACCCTAGCAGATCCACTCAGACTTTCATCCTTCCAAGGTAGGTAAAATGAGAGCCATTGAGTAGGGTAATAATTAACATCTTTTATTCAGCGCCAAAATACCCTTGAATGAATGTGTGCTTTACTAATTCACAAGTCCGGTTATGTTACTTTGAGAAAGTCTTAACAGAGCTTGTAAAAAATGTTTTCCATTTTACACAATTCCCCTGTTTTACAGTACCCCCAAATCTCAAATACCCCGGCCCCTCATATCTCAATAGAATACTGAAAATAGTGCCTGGGTATTATAGAGTGCTATTGCGATAAAAACCGCCCTACCTACTAGTTTTCAAGCAAACCATGGCACAGCACCCTATCTCTGTGGAAGAATGATACTACTCTTGCAAACTTGACTTTTCCACTTCCTGTTCAAATAGAATCTAACTCTCACATCATCGAAAGTGGACACTCTCCCTGCTGAATTGTTCAGAGTCGGTTTAATGTGAGATTTCTTATGGAGATTAAAAACATTGGCCCCGATTCACAAAAGTAATCTGAGACAAAATCCTAACTTTACGACTTTCGGTATTCACAAAGGGGATTTAGGAGTAGTAAAGTTAGGATTCCTAACTTCACTACTCCTAAATGCCCTTTGTGAATACCAAAAGTCATAAAGTTAGGATTTTGTCTCAGTTAAACTTAAGTTTTGGTCTTAAAATCCTATCTTTATGACTTTCGGTATTCAAAAAAGTATTTAGGAGTAGTACAGTTAGGATTCCTAACTTTACTACTCCTAAAGGCCCTTTGTGAATACCGAAAGTTGGAAAATTAGGATTTTGTCTCAGATTACTTTTGTGAGCCGTAATGACCACGCCCGCGATTGGAATGTCCAGCACTGCTGCGGAATTTGCGCCGCAGTGAAGAGGTTAATACTTTGCTGAAGGCAGCTCACAACACTATTGATAAACAAAATGAATAGAGTTGGGGATCACACGCACACTTGATGGCTTTCCGTCCGTCCTTTGAATTACTTTTTTTTTTGCAACATTTGTACCCAGGCGGACTTTGGCAAAAGTCTCTGTGTGAAGTCAGACCACAATGTTAAACAAGTCCAAAGTATACCAAGTGCGGCCAAAGCAGCCACAGCCAATTACAAGGGATACTGGTGAATGCAGATGTTAGATTCACAAAGACCGAATACAGACATTCTCTCCTTAAAGTTATATATTTTTCAATTAAAGGATGTAGTCCAAACACTTGGTCAATTGTGCTGATACCTTACAAAAACCCGCTTGACAAGAGAATAAACTCTTATTTCTTATATTCCAAGCTTTAAGGCAGTGTCGTAACATATGCCCAAATGTGCCCAATTATTGATTTATCGGCCTATATTTTGATGGATCTTTCTTTATTACACAGGGGAACAATTTCTTAACCAAGCCAGGTTGTAGTGTGTGTATGGTTATTTTCTAGAGGCATAATAAAGGGCGCGCTTAGCTCACTTGGGATCTCATCTAATTATGGGGCCGTTCCCTCCTTTTCTTCTTGACAGCTCTCAGAATATCTTCTACCGTGACTGTGTTGCAAGTATATTGTCACCAAGGGCTTTATTAATAGCCAAAATATCATCACTAATTGAATGCGGAGAGTCCCTCAAATAGAAGGAAGAGAAATGTGAATATCACCTATCAAAAATGTCTATACCACCTATAAAAAGTATATTTCGTGTCAAATGCAGAAATAATGAAAACACAATTTAAAATGCAGGACTATGCAGTAAAGTGTGTGTTAGTGCATCTTAGGAAGGAACCAGCCTCATCCACTTAAAAGGCCTCTCCTCTTTGACTCCAGCTTCCCCCTTTCCCCTAGTAATCACACTTGGATCACCACTGAGTAGAACATTCTCCTCCAATCATCAACACATATGTGATAATGGCAATTATGGGTATGAGTGAAGTCATATCTGGGCAGCTGGGCACAAATTTGATTTTGATTACGTCAAACTGAAGCACTAATATAATATAGCATAGGTGAAAATGTAAGCTTGTATTCTTTTGACTGGAATTGTATCCCTTTATTCTAGTTTTTTACACTATTTTGAGGGATACTATTTTGTGGGTATAAGTGATAAAGCACATTTTGCCTGTGACATATGGATTTCATCAATGTGATAGCTCCAAAATCCCCTTTGGATGTGCACTGTGTGGGGGTTGGCCTACTCCCCCATAGGGAGCCAACCACAACCCCACACTGCACACTGCCTTCAGCCGTGCTCGGAGGAGGGGTGAAGTAAAAGTGAGATCATAAGCAGTGCATTGCGGGGCGCGAGTTATAGTTAGGTCAGCTAACTAGAACTGCTGAATTTCACTGGTTTTGTACAAGTGAAACCTGAGCCTAACGATGAGGTCCCTCTGACTCCTGTGGGAGCCAGTATGGCTTTGAGACCCAGGGAGCTGCTAACATGCAGCTACCTGGATCTCAAAGAAATTAGTTTTTTCCTGCTCTCTTGACAGCGGGCAGGGAAACAGACATGCTACATTTTCAGCAAGCAAGAGCATTTTCTGATCTCACTTGCTGAAAGCGGAGCAGGTTTGCTTTGGCTTGGCGGAAGCACCTTCGCAAACTACAATGTTTTGGGGGTGGGTACCTCAGGACATTGCTGGAGCCTGCCCTGAGGGGTGGCGTTCCCCAGGGCAATCTAGGGCTCCACGAGGTGGGGTGTGTGGCCCCCCTCCAATGTTACCTTTAGCCCTGTGGAGGTCGCGGACCCAGGAGCTGCAGGGGAACCAGATGAGCCCCAACATTCCTATTCAGTGCCCCAGGGTGATGGCAGTCCCCAGGGCAGCGGGGGATCCATAGGGCCTCCCCTGCATTTCATTAAAAAAACTGTGTTACCCGGGAAGGTGCAGTCACTGGGGCAGTGGGGAAGTCCGTAGGGCCTCCACTGTATTTCATTAAAAACAGAGTGGCCCGGGAAGGTGGCAGTCCCAGGGGCTTCCCACCATATTTTTTTTCATCTTTCGAGTGGGGGCTGAGAAAAAGGGGGAGGTCATAAAACGTGTTTTCTCCATTCTTTTCTCAATAGGAAATTTAAACAAAGCTACAACCCAAACCCCTTAATGGATTCACACCAAATATGGCAGAAAGCTAGATCTTGGTCCAGAAAGAGTGTTCATTGTAATTTGGTGTAAATCCATTCACTAGTTTTTAAGCAACTAATGCTCAAAGCCTTTGTATATTTCAAGCTGGAGGACCCGCAGACCCGATAGATCTCAAGCTGAGATCTGATTGGTTGCAACCACATCAACCAGGTAAAGAAAAGACATAAGGGAACAGTCCAAGGATACCATGACTCCCTATGCCTGGGGAGGGGGCGGTTAGGCATGGTGCCAAAAACATGTTTTTAAAACGTTTGTTGCAAATATGAAGAGGATTGGTGAATCCGCTACATTTTTATAAAGTGCAGGCTCCCACACTGCTCTTTAAATAAAACCCCTGGGTAGGCCATGTCCTGGTGGGGTCTGCAGAATATTTATTATTGGGAGGGGTGCATAACCCCTACCCAAGGCTCTATGAGACTCCGGGGACCCCATCCCTCAGATCATATTCCATAATAATAGGGGAGAGGACTGCGCAGCCTCTCTCCCAGAGCTTTATTAGGCCCCGGGGACCCAAGTCCCAAGGGTTGATGAGTAAATGAAGGGAGGAGGCATGCAATCCCCTCCACGAGCCTTAAAAGGCCCCAGGGACCCCATTCTCCAGGGTCGAACAGAACTTAAAAGGGAGGGGAGCCATTTGGCCCCTCCCTGAGCCTCTTAGGGCCCAGGAGACTACATGTCCCAGGGCCATCTCACAGACTGCATCCCATGGAGCCTACCCCAGGACACAGTAGTAGCTCCCCTGCCTGCATCAGCGCAGGCAGAGAAACAGCTGTTTGCTCCCGCCTGGCAGCGGCATTTCTTAAATTTGAAACCGGTTGGAGCAAACATGCCTTCCTTGCTGGCAGGAGTGCAGGTGGGGAAGGCATATCTGCTCTTACTCTGTGCAAACTTAAAATATGCTCCAACCGGGTGGAAGCAGAACTCTATTACCTTGCCCATGCTTCTGCAGGCAAAGAAATACATGTTGCACCCGCCTAGCAGGAGCAAACATAAACAGCTGGTCCCTTAGGAGGAAGCAATGCTGGTTCCAGCAGCATGCAGGAAGCCAGCTGAGGCCGCCTGGGCACTGAGACTTCCCTTGTGCCCCCAACTTGCTCTTTGGTGGGTGCCCCTGGTGTGCACCGGGGCACCCACCTTAAAGAAATAAGGATTCATAGGACCTATTAAGACTCGGGATGGGGGATGTGCAGCCCCTTCCCCATTGCTATGGTGATTGGCTCCAGGCAATTGAACCTCAGGGGCCTATTAAGGCTTGGGAATTGGCACTTCATGGATCCAGTCCCCTTTTTAAAGGCCTTTGGTCCTGAGGGGTAGGGCACTGGGTCCTATTAAGGAATGGTGAAGGAGGTCAAGCAGGCCCTCTCACCATTTTAATTGAATTTAGCCCCAGGGGATGGGTTCCCTAGGGCCAATTAATACTCTGAGAGGGGGGGGGTCTGATCCCGTTCTCCTATATTCAAGTGATGGCCCGGGGGATGGGGTCCCTTGCACCACTATTTGCTCGGGGAAGGGGTCATGTAATTTAACATATCATGAGCGATATAATATGTGAGGCCCTAATCTATGCGTGGCGGGGCACACGTTTTAACATGCTCAGTAAACAAAAATTGGTGAATTTGTGTTTTGGGGGGATGTATAGATACATACACATACATGTGTGTGTGTTTAGACCACATTTCCATAGGAAATGGATTGGATTTTCTGCAATTTGACAAATCTTCACAAAACTTTTTTTTAAAAGTGTCATCCACCGCAGCTTTTTTGTGGCTAATTTCTGGGTGATCCATAAAGTGGCAGCCAAGATAAACGTGGTTCCAAAACATGTTTTCCCCATGGAAGAACAGTGATACCACACAAGCAACCACATAAAATACACAGATTTTGGCAAAAAGGTAATTCTTGGTCCAGAAAGCATGATTTTTGTGACTTGTTGAAAATTCTCTCAGCAGTGTTTCGAGAAAATAAGGTTAAAAATGTATGTATATATTATGCAGGTGAGGATCCATGGGCCCAACAGATCAAAATATGAGATGTGATTGGCTGTCAACATATCAACAAAGATGTGGTAGGAGATATTTTAAGACTATGGGACTCAATCTCCGGTCCAAAAAAAAGTATAAAAAACATTTAGGGGGCAGGATAGGGATACCATGGCCTCTGAGGCCTGTTAACAGGGGAAACATATTTTTGGGGACAGGATGGCAGATCCGTAGTCCTGTAAAAAAAAAAATTGGGCTCCCACTCTTTTCACTTTTAATTCCTCCTGGGTGGGCCAGTGTTGGCATACCCTGCCTGACCCCTGGTACCACCATCTGGAGGTAAAGTGAAAAAAAATCCAGTTCCCTGAAGTACTGTGGGACTGCCAGAAAAAAATGTAATAACCAGGCAGGTGCCCTTTTTGTTTAAATTCCCCATTGATGGGCCAGGGACCAGAGTATTTCTTGTTTAATATTATTGCAGGCAGGAGGCTTACATGTGTCCCCCTCCCTGAGTCACTTCCAGGGCCCGATGCAAGTTTTAAATCTGGGCTAATCCATTCCCCAGTACATCACACAGGTGTTGCAGACATGTTGTCCACTCCCGCATGCATGTGCCTGGCGGTGGATTCCCTTGTGCCCTACCTTGCCCTAATCTCACAGGCAGGGGCTACATTGCTCCTGCTCGTGAGCTTAGAGCAAAAAGAAACTGCCTCCGCCAGCCAGGTGCATAAAAATTCAGATGCAAACAGCCGAGAGCCACAAGGGTCATGGGGCCCTGGAGACTCCGTCTTCAGCCCCCAAACAAAATAATAAGTCTGCTGGGTGCCCATGATAAGACCGTGCTACCCCACACTATGAATGCTGCTTCTGCACAGTGCAGATGATGGGGTGACAGGTGACTTGGGGCTCCTAAAGCAGACCCCCAACAAAAGGTGAAGCTGTGGGTGTCCTTAGTGGTACTGGGGCACCCAAAAAAGAAACTAAATGTTGCAGCACGAGCCACAAAAAGTAACAATAAAGGCCCCTATTTTATTAATCATTGCTTCTGGCAAGGAGCACCCCAAAACGACCTTTGGAGGCAAATTAGCAAAGTTTTTTTCTGCTTTGTGCTGCCCCAATCGGGGAGGGGCACCACCAACACATTAGGAGAATGCTATGGGGGCTGCAGGTAGTGCATCAGCCCTCCAAAAATGGTTTCTTAAAACTAACCCTATGTTTTCTGGCACATAAAGAACATGCTGTTTTTAAGTTTTTCCCAAGCTGTAGATTGTGCCAGTCAGCTGAGGAATGCAAGGACTTGTGGCTAACCTGCATTATGTGACCTGTGGAATATGACAAGACTGTGATGCTTGTTTAATGTTGGTTTGAATACAAATGCTTTATGTGAAGGTTTATTGCTAAACATGGGAATGCTTTTTATTAATAATGAATGTCTTTAAATATGGTTTTCAATTCAGTTGGCTTCACTATTAAATTTTAACGTGAATTTTATTTTATTAAGGTAGTGATCTCTTGAGAATGCCAATCAACTTGCCTTTACATGTTGATGTGATGATCTCTTGACAAAAGCCAAGAGCCCTGCCTTTTATATTTTGATGTGTTGACCCCTTGACAAAGACTGTGGGCCTGCCTTATCTAAAATGCCCGGTTATATCCCTATGCTTTATCAGGTGAAGGTGTCAATAATACCCGTAGCCTTCACTTTGTAAAGAGGTCTTGGCAGACATGCCTTTACCACATCAAACCCTATTCTGCAGAGCCTGCACCCTGCACAGAGGTCTTTTGGACAGGTCAGTTCATCACCGAAGCCTACTATGTACAGCCTTTGCCCTGCACAAAGCCTTTGCAAAAGCCCCACCAGTCCCTCATCAATCCACGCTACTCAGAGCCTTCGTCCAGCAGAAAGGTCTTTGAAGACCTGCTGGTCCTTCACTAAAAACTACTACACACAGCATTCACCCTGTAAAAAGGTCTCTATGGACAAGCTAGTCCATCACCGTACAGCCTCCACACTGTACAGAGGTCTTTGCAGAGAGGCCATTCCCTCACAAAACCCTACTACGCACAGCCTTTGATCTATGGAGAAGCCCCAACATAGAGGTCAGTCCCTCACCAATTCTTACTTTGCACTGCCTTCAGCCTGAAAAGAAATGTTAGTGAAGAGGCCCGTCCCTCATAAAACCCTAATAGGCACAGTCTTCATCAGGTACAGAGGTCTTCCCGGAGAGACCAGTCTCTCACCAAACCCTACTACGCACATAGTTCTCTCTGTGGGCAGTCCACACCATCCAAGAACCTAAACCCTATTAGGTGGAAACAACCTACTACACACAGCCTGCATTCTCTGTGCAGCTCTTCATAGAAAGGCCATTCCCTCCACACACTCAAGCTTACTTACATAGCCAAGACACTACTATGTACAGTTAGTTATGGCAGTAATACCTTACTTCACAATAAAAACACCAAGAAATTCACTGAAAAATCAAAAGCTAAAGTGACGTTATAGTTAGGTGTTGCATTCATTTCTTAGTTAACGTTAGAAAAGACCCTAGAAACTCACTATGAAAAACCAAGGTTAAAGGGATGTTATAGTTAGACAACAATGTCAGTGATAACAGAACATTCTAAAGCAGAAAAACACTGATATTCACCAGTTATAGTTCAGCTAGCTTCCCTGAGGTACAGAGAGTACATTTCCATTGACCTGGTAATGGGTACAACATGATGCTAACATGGCAGTAAAATAAGCTACTGGCAAAAGAGAGCAAGATACATGTAACAGCCTAAGCTATTCTCGCACGTGGTAGATTCACTGGCTACAATGTCTTAAAGTTCTCCATGCTGCGCTCTCTCCCTCCCACTTCATACTTGCACTTTAGGGAATTCTTAAGATTTTCTGGTCATTTGTGTTTCTCTGCCTCGTAGCAAGAACAATCTATTTATGCAATGTTATGGCTTTCTCCAATCACAATGGGGGTAAATGCGATGCGACACACTGCCAATAGATGGCATATTGATGGCTGGCTGTAGGAAAAGGAGCTACGGCCGTATTTCAAATTATTTGACCACTCCATTTAATTTCCTTTTACCGGGAATTATTTGTATTTGTTGTTATAATAATAATAATAATAATAATAACAATTACACATATTATTAACAACTAAATATTATTATTAATGGTAATAATACTACTACTAATAATAATAATAACTTGAAAGCCCCGGTGTAGTGAGTACAAACCTGAATCAGAAAAAGAAATCAAGGATATCAATTATTATAAAACTAACACTAATAAAAACAAAACGAATGATGATGATATTAAGTGTAACTACAATACCTACCATTACTGTTATTAAGCTTAAAAATATCAAGAAGAATGTTTATTATTATTGGTGTTAATATTATTAGTGGCAATAGTAGTTGTTGTAAAAGTTAATAGTAGCAGTATTACTCCACTCATATTTCTTTTATTGTTTTCAATACCCTATACTCTATGTATTGTGTCTTTTTTAACATGCATTAACTTTGGAGGCATTTAACCATTGTAAATATGACATTTTTCGCCTGGTGAAAATCACAGTTGTCCAGCTACCAAGTGTTTCTGCTGGTGACACTTGGTACCATATTGCTTTCTAGACAGAAACTAAAATGCCATTGTTGGGCATGGCCCTCTCTGAAGGCTCACCCCCAAACATTTACCTTCCTCCCCCTATTTCTTTACATTTTTGTTGACCTTCACCAATGCTAACCAGTGCTAAAGAGCTTGTCCTCCTTCCTTAAAACATGGTGGAATTAGTTTAGCAAAGAGAGTAAGTGGGGCTTGCACTGCTAGTTTAATCGAATGATTCCCCTATTTTAATGATTTGTGGCGTGCTGGGAGAAATCGCTGTCTGGTCCACACAGCGTGAATAATACTCAAACTATTTCAAAGCTGCCCCTGGCTTGGGGAAGGCTTCTCCTAGCACTGCAAATGAGACTGTATCAAGTCTTGTTCACTTTCAATATTTTTAATAAAGTTCTTTCAAAATTTTCAAAATCTTAGTTTGTAGTTCAACACATTATTTTCATGGTTGCCAAAGATGTATGATGTATCGTGACCAAAGTCTGTACAACATGGGTTGTAAATCACGTCATAGTAACAAATCCCAATGCATTTCGGGCTGTGGAGGAGCCCTTCGTCAGGGGGTTACTCTACAAGAAGGAAGGAGATGAATAATCACTTCAAGGTCGATGTATAATGTATAACATGTAAAGGTGACTAAGTGAGACTAAAATACTGTGATAGGGGTTTGTGACAATAGTGCTGGCATTGTGATCTAAAGATGTGGAGCTGGGCCGTGTGTTGTGCTCCGCATATAAACGTGTGATAGGTAGAAACGGTAGTGAAAAACCGGGTCCCTGGAGTGATCGGTAAAAACGTGTGATGACTCCGAGTGCTCGAATTATTTAAACATTGGTGCAGATAGACACAGGCTTTCCTGCAAGTGAAAAAACAAACAGATGCGTGGATGACTCACGGTTAACAGTCGCTGAGCTGTTCGGTTACCTGTGAATACACGGGGAACCCGAACTTAGAATAAAAACGGATAGACGAGACTCAAATGGGTCATAACCCTGACAACAATCAAGTTACTTACTTAAATGAACCTCCGAGGAGTTTTGTGTCTGGGCTTCCCTGCGTACGGCTTTGCGAGTGCCTCGAGGTGGTGTACCGGGTGATAACTGCGCGTCTAGCAGTGTGAACATAAAAGACGGACTTAAACCCAGGGTAGTGGGCGCCATCTTAGAGTGGTGGAAAATAGTCCATTAGTGTACAATGTGCATGTGTGCAAAGAACCTCGCGCGAAATACGAATCATATTCTAAACATACCCTGGTGTAAATACAATAAACAATTCTGACTGATAATCAATGGATATAAATGATAAATTGGTGTGAACGTTAATACCTAATGAAACAAAACATACAGAATTATACATCATGTCGTTAAAAATTGTGCATAACAAAAATGTTCACTATTTGTAGTATAGTCAAAGGTAACATAGGAATTCCATCCTATCGTTTAACCCGTTCGGCTGCATCGTGGCCATATAGCGGATCCAGTAATTTTCTCGTTGGAGGAGAGTGTTCTTGGTGTGTCTGGTGGGTTTGATTTGTTCCAGGATCAGGTATTTCAACTGGGCTACAGAATGATTTTTTTCAACGTAGTGCGCTGCTACGGTGGATTTGACATTTTTTGTGCGAATGTTGCTTTTATGTTCCAGTATGCGAACTCGAATCTTTCTTTCAGTGTGGCCTATATAACATAGGCCACATGGACATTTGAGCATATAGATTACGTTGGCAGAATTGCATGTGGCATTAACTTTTAATTTCACTCTGTGTCCTTTCATCGGATGGTTAGTATAGTACTGAACCAGATTTCCAAAACATCTTTGCCCAAAATCCGATTTTTGCCTATACCAGAGGACGCAATCTTAAAGAAATTCTCACAAGACCTCATGACACAGCGGAGACTCAAACATACAAGGGTCTTTTACCATGCTACAATTGCAGCAATTGCAACAATGCCATACCAGTAACTATACTAACCATGCGATGAAAGGACACAGAGTGAAATTAAAAGTTAATGCCACATGCAATTCTGCCAACGTAATCTATATGCTCAAATGTCCATGTGGCCTATGTTATATATGTTATATAGGCCACACTGAAAGAAAGATTCGAGTTCGCATACTGGAACATAAAAGCAACATTCGCACAAAAAATGTCAAATCCACCGTGGCAGCGCACTACGTTGAAAAAAATCATTCTGTAGCCCAGTTGAAATACCTGATCCTGGAACAAATCAAACCCACCAGACACAACAAGAACACTCTCCTCAAACGAGAAAATTACTGGATCCGCTATATGGCCACGATGCAGCCGAATGGGTTAAACGATAGGATGGAATTCCTATGTTACCTTTGACTATACTACAAATAGTGAACATTTTTGTTATGCACAATTTTTAACGACATGATGTATAATTCTGTATGTTTTGTTTCATTAGGTATTAACGTTCACACTAATTTATCATTTATATCCATTGATTATCAGACAGGATTGTTTATTGTATTTACACCAGGGTATGTTTAGAATATGATTCGTATTTCGCACGAGGTTCTTTGCACACATGCACATTGTATACTAATGGATTATTTTCCAGCACTCTAAGATGGCGCCCACTACCCTGGGTTTAAGTCTGTCTTTTATGTTCACACTGCTAGATGCGCAGTTATCACCCGGTACACCACCTCGAGGCACTCGCAATGCCGTACGCAGGGAAGCCCAGACACAAAACTCCTCGGAGGTTCATTTAAGTAAGTAACTTGATTGTTGTCAGGGTTATGACCCATTTGAGTCTCGTCTATCCGTTTTTATTCTAAGTTCGGGTTCCCCGTGTATTCACAGGTAACCGAATAGCACATCGACTGTTAACCGTGAGTCATCCACGCATCTGTTTGTTTTTTCACTTGCAGGAAAGCCTGTGTCTATCTGCACCAATGTTTAAATATTTCGAGCACTCGGAGTCATCACACGTTTTTACCGATCACTCCAGGGACCCGGTTTTTCACTCCCGTTTCTACCTATCACACGTTTATATGCGGAGTACAACACACGGCCCAGCTCCACATCTTTAGATCACAATACCAGCACTATTGTCACAAACCCCCATCATGGTATTTTAGTCTCACTTAGTCACCTTTACGTGTTATACATTATACATCGACCTTGATGTGATTATTCATCTCCTTCCTTCTTGTAGAGTAACCCCCTGACAAAGGGCTCCTCCACAGCACGAAATGCATTGGGATTTGTTACTATGACGTGATTTACAACCCATGTTGTACAGACTTTGGTCACGATACATCATACATCTTTGGCAACCATGAAAATAATGTGTTGAACTACAAACTAAGATTTTGAAAATTTTGAAAGAACTTTATTAAAAACATTGAAAGTGAACAAGACTTGATACAGTCTCATTTGCAGTGCTAGGAGAAGCCTGCCCCGAGGCAGGGGCAGCTTTTAAATAGTTTGGGAATTAGCTTAGCCTCAATTGGCATATTTAGTTTACGTAGAAGTCCCTAGTAAAGTGCTCCGGCCTGTAAATTAAATGCTACTAGTGGGCCTGAAACACTGATTATGCCACCCACTTAAGTACTTTTAAAACATATCTCAGGCTGCCATTGCAGAGCCTCTGTGTGCAGTTTTAAATTGCCATTTTGACCTACCAAAATAAACCTTTTGCATGCCCAAACTTTCCTTTGTAATACTTATGTCATCCTTAGGGTGATACCTGGACTTCCCAGAGTGCAGTGTACAATATATTTAAAAAGCTGGACCTTTACTTTTAAATTTTGCATATCCTGGTACTGAAAAACTCTTAAATTAGTTTTTTACCACTGCAAGGCCTATCCCTCCCATAGGCTAGCATTGGAGTTGCCTTATTATATTTTATAAGTGTAATTTTGGAATGGGAAGTGAATTTTTGGTACCTTTGGAATCACAATTCAAAATTCTAACTTACGGTTAATTCAGATTTTAGATTGCAATCCTGAAAATACCACTTTTAAAAAGTTGACATTTTTCTGCCTTAACCATTTAGTGCCTGACGCTTGTCTCTGATCACATAAGTGGGTGTAGTTGGCAACTGGGCTTTGTTCATTCTTCCTAACCGCCACACATAATGGGAGCAAAGGTGTGACTGTATGGACCATAACTCGCAGGATGGGAGGGAGGAGCTGGGCCCAGCCTCACTTACACCTGAATAGGCTAGGTCCTTTCTTCACACAAAGTGCCTAACAACCCTGCATTGTCACTTCAGCCAGCTTGGAGCCAGGGCAGAGAAGGCAGAGAATTCCATGAACTTCAAAGCCATTCTTTAGAAGCTTCTTCAACCTTCCAGAGCACTAGGGTACAAAAGACACCAACTCTTCAGTAGACCTCTGGACCCATGGATACTCTGCCGGGAAGGACTGCTGTGCTGCTACAAGGACTACCACTCTGCTAGACTGCTACTCTGTAAGGCTGCTGCTTTGAAGGATTGTTTACCTGCTGCCCTCTTACCTAGGTGAGAAGGACTGGGCCTGCATCTCTTGAACTCGGAACCCAGAGTGACTCCAAGGGCTAGTTGGCTGGCCTCCTTATCAGAAGCCTCAGGGGCATAACAGACTTCCAACAACCTTGAACCCAGCACCTGGACTCTGGCATCTGTGAGTTGTGGCACCACTTGGGAGGGCGGGACTCACACATGACAGAGTCCAGGTGCTGGGTTCAAGGTTGTTGGAAGCCTGTTATGACAGAAACTAAATTGCCATGTTTGGATATGGCCATCTCTGGTGCACGGTCTGCACAGCACTGCTTTGCAAGACCTTGTGTTGTCTGGCATCACCCCCAAACGTATTACCTTCTTCCAACAAATCAGTCAAAACATACCTCGTTTTGGGAATAGATACGGTTAATGTATAGTACCACAGTGAGCTAATAAACTTTGAGGAGCCTGCTAAACTACTGTGGTTAATACACTCCGTCCTGTCCTTCTAACTGGTGCCACCCAGTCCTGGACCCTTGCAAGTGGTCCTGAAGGTTCTCTTGCCAAGCCCAACTGTGGTCTACATTAGAACTGATGTTAAACCCTGCAAAGCCCTGCGGCACAGCTGCCTGGGTCATCAGAATCAACGTCAAGTCACACCTACCCCCACAAAGCCTCGCTGGACCTCTGCAAGCTCATCGGAATAGACGCAAAGTGGTGCAAGGCCACGCCAAGCTTTGGCACACAGCTCCTCGCAACTAACGCAAAGCGATGCAAGGCCCCAGCAAGCATTGCCACACAGCTTCTCAGAACTGATGCAAAGTGATGCCAAGCCACGAAAGGCCTTGATGCGCAGCTCCTCGGCACCCACGCAAGGTGATTTCAGGCCCTGTAAAGCCTTACCACACCACTTCCTCGGACTGATGCCAGACAACACAAGGTCTTGCAAAGCAGTGCTGTGCAGACCGAGCACCATGATTTAAGCTACTGTGTTCCGTGATCCTAGGTGGGTCCTATAGCCAGCCTGTACTCCATCGCTGTTGTCTTGAACTTGTAACTTTGTTCCGGTCCAGGGCAACCATATAACCACAGTTGGGGCTTTGTGGTTGTATGCGCTATTTCCTCTGAAAGATTTAAAATTCCATATCTCCGGCTCAACTGATAGGATTTTTGTTATTTTGGTCTTGTTGTATTTGTTAAATTTGGCTCTATTTTACTAACCTGGAGCAGTATCTCTTTGTGTAGTGTTCTTACTGTTTTACCGTTTGAAATGTTATACAAATCCTTTACACATTGCCTCTGAGTAAGCCTGACTTCTCTGTGCCAAACTACCAGGGGGAGTGAGCACAGGTTAAATTGGAGTTTGCTTATTTCTTACGCTGACTAGGATTGTGGTTGCTACTTGATCAAGGTTCACTCCCCAGTCAACCAGTAACCCAGTTTCTAACAGCCATGAAGACAATTCCATTGGACACCTGTTGCGTGATGGAGATTGTTTTTGGTTTCTAAAAGTGTCTCTTGATTTAATTTTGTATTTTGTAGTCAGTAATCCGAATGACACAACTCAGTTTAACAGAAACAAATGAACCTGGTCGACTAGAATTTAGGAAGGTCTTTGTAAAGACATCAATTTGCTTAATTACCAGGACTTACATGACTGAGGATGTGTTCATCCTCGATATTTGTCTTATACTAACGAAATACAAATTGTTAGAAAAAGTCTGCATACAATGCCATTCTTGTTCTTGTCACATATCTCTTTTGTGTTTTCGGATTTTTTTTCTTTTTTCTTTTTTCTTTTTTTAACTAAAGGAGGATATTTTAAAGTAGCTTGACTGAAGTTTTCTCCCTATCCAGTTGTGACAGAGAACAACTAATAGCAATGGCTTAGTATCCTCAATTGACTTCTGATCCATACTTAGGAATGAATAATGTTACCATCAAAGAGGCTATAACGATAAAAAAATAATTGTGTGTGACTAGCACAGGCGTTAGACTGCTGGACATCCATCTAGACAAATACGGAGTGTGGATCGTCATTCTTTGAAGGTTGATGAATGCTCATTAGAAGTAGTCGGGACCTCAGCATGTGGAAAAGTGCTATCAATCTAACCATCATTTAAAATGGCAGAAGGGACGCCGACGCACCCGTTATGAGACAATGTCCTTGCTTTATGGAACAGGAAAGATGTTTGTAAGGTTGCTTTTGAATCCAGTACAAGGTTGGGTACACACAGAATGTCTAATGTCAGACTGCTGGCTTTGGTCAAAATGTTGGTACACTACGCCAGTGCTTTAGGCTAACAGCAATAGCTTACAAATGCACATTGGTAAAAAACAACATTCATCTGTTGATCTAAAATAGCATTTGATCCTGCAAATCAGGCAAAGCAATGGCATGCATTAGACAATAATCAATGCTACTTAACAAGCTGCACTTTACCATCCTATGTAACACAGGTCTTCTGCAGCACGTTGGATAAAATTAAGCCACTGTTGATAAAGCTGGGGTATGGCAAGAGTACACATTGGAGTGTACTCTGTTGCAAAAGGTTTAGTTGATAAAGCTGAATTGGAATATGCCAGATAAAATAGTAATCCCTTGCCATTTGTGTTGTGGGTGGACAAGACTTTCTTGCTTACAAAACCTTAGGTGCCCTGCAAGGCATTTGTGATTATTGTACCTCCAAAGGTTTGCTTAAGCCCACCATATGAGCCACAGGAAACACAGATCAGCTAAAAATCAGCTGAAACATACCTTGTTTTGGGTACAGACATGGTTATTGCATAATACCACAGTGAGCTAATAAACTCTGAGGACCCTTCCAAACTTCAATGGTTAACAAACTCCGTCCTGCCCTTTGAGGACCCTTCCAAACTACAATGGTTAGCACACTGTAAGAACATCCTAATGTCAATAGATTGTGAAGATTTCTGGACAATCTCTATTTTGTCCATACTGACCCCATAGTCTCACAGGCAGTTGAGAGACAAATAAAGTTATAGCTGGATTTGGAAAGGATTTTTGTGTCTCCGATTATACAAATGATGGGAGTGATTTACTAACATTTTGCGCTAGGTTTATGTCATAAAAATGGGGTACACCAGCACAATTTATTTGTATTGCCTAAAAGCAATGCAAAGTAGTGCAAAGCTTGTGTTACTTTGCGTCAAGGGGGCGATACATGGGCATTCCTATTCAATCACCCACCCTTTTTTAAACAAAACCCCATGTACCAAGAATGTGAGCTAGGGTTTTGCACCAAATAATCAAAATAATGCCTTTAGAAACCAGGCGTTAAGAGGAGAAATATTTTCATTTCTTCTTTTTTTTCCAGCTTGGCATGTATGTTGCACACTTACAAAATAGGAAAGTTCTAGAAGTTGTCTAGGCATAGCATTTTGCACTGGAAGGAAACTCTTCCAGTACAATACCTATGCTAGACTCTTGAACACACCCTTGCACTACTGCACAAAAGTGTGTGTGTGGTACACAGCAGCAAAATTCTGTGCCAGCGCGAGGGTAAGGGGAGGAGAATGCCATAGCTCTGTAGATATGGCGCTGTCCTGCTCCATCCCTCTGCAGCCTCTGCTATGAGGCCAGGGGGGACACCTGTGGTGCCACCCCAAACATCCACGCCACCAACATTTATTTTTCAAATGCAGGTTGTTCTGTAGCCCTTTTCTGTCCGCTGCACAAGCCACAATGGAAAAATTTATGTTTCCGACTGCCTCATGGGCGGTCGGATCCTAATTCGTCAGATGGAACCGCCAACTACCAGTCGGTCAGTTTCCATTTCAACACCAGTCATACGCTTGTCCACCCAGCGAAGTAATCAGGGACTTAAAGAGGGAAATCAGAACTTGTATTATGTTGTGAAATATTCTAAGCAATCGCTGCATCTTTTATTTTAATGAATAACAACGTTTTGTCCCCAATCTTTGCCATGACCCATTTGTCTCAATTTAATTTCTTTGAAATCCTGACCGAAAGATACAATAAAATAATATGCCTATAACAACATTCTTAATTCTAAATGGGGATCAAGAATATTCAATCATTCGTGTCTTAATAATTCAATGTTTACAGATTGAGGGCCAGATGTAATGATTTTGTTTAATGAATAAAGCAATAATATATTGCCATCGTAAAAACCTCTGGGTAATTTGTGTTATGATATAAATTGCATGGAGCCTCTGCTTTTCATCTGTTCTTTTTTTAGTTCTATTGAACGTCAGAAAAAAGAAGACAAATTATCCAAATACACTTAGGAGCACTTTGAGTACAATAAATGAAGGGCAAACCTAGCGTAAAGTGTCTCGCACGGCAAAACAATTTGTGGGATTTGAAGAGTGTATTACTTTTTTACACCCTGCTTTCATTAGAATTTCGAATCAGTACAAAATAAAAGGGAGGTTTTTAAGAGCCTAGGGTATACAAGCTGCACACAGCTCTTCCCTTGACAGTCACCATTAGAAAAGAGAGACTGCATTATTGAAGCCTGGAGAGTTAATGTACCCAGGCACATACTAAAATTGTTTTATAGAAAATTCAAAAACAGATAAAAGGAAAACAGAATACGTAAAACCTGACAAGTAAGAAGAGCATACAGAAAATATGCTAATTCCTATTTTTTAACGACTGGGAAGGGTTGGCATTCTGTATAAAATAGTATGTGTCTGTTCAGCTACTGCACCATCACAGGTCCCAATAAATATCAATAAAGTAAATGTTTTTTGGGGCTAGGAGCATATTTTTTATTTTACAGTTGTACGTCGTCCATACTAGGGCATATCAGACATCAAATTACTTTACAAAAGAGCATGACAAATTAAAGGCACTCACGTGTAATGAAAGAACTAAATATGCAGGGACCATATAGACAGAGAACACATCTGCATGATTGTACAAGGACACATGAAAATGATATTTTAAAAAACTGATCCTAGAATGGGAAAAAATAATATTAGATGTAACAATAGTCTTAAGCAGGTAAAGTAATCAGGAATTAAAATGGCTCAGGAAGAGAATAGTTTTCATTTCGTTTTGACCAAAGGATAAGATGTCCTGCTCAGAAAAAGTGAGAATTATACATCTTGTGTACACACAAAGCTTTATTTCGATATAAAAATATCTTAAAAAGCACAAAACAGTTAAAATACAGTACATGTTTTTTAAGAATACTTCATAAATAATTAAAAAGACAAAAATAAAAAATCATTAAACCATTTTACAGCTTTGATCATAATTTAAAAAGACAGTAGCCTAATAAAGTTTTTATCTTAGATCTTTAAGTCTGATCACCCATGCCCAGCTAAGAAATTTAGCTACCCCACAAACCAGAGTAGTACTAGGATCTGTCTGAAGGATTCTTAGGGCAGAGACATGGCTCCTAATCTCGAGCTGCCGACAGACAAGTTTTAGCCATTTTGATCTTGGTTTATTATAGGCGCTACACACAAAAAAAAGGTGCGGAATGGTTTCAAGTGCATCAATACAAAACGGGCAGGTGGCAGGTGTTTGATTGGGGGGTTTCCACTTGGAAGTACGTTCCCGTATCGGTAAGGTTCCCAATCTAAACTGGATGTATAAAGCCTTATCTTTGGGTTTTCTAATGAAATCCATATACGGTTCAAGAGAGTGTACTGTCTTGTGCAGACGAAACTCGTCCGTGAGTCTACCCAAGTTAGCAGCTCTGGATTCTTGGGCATCAACCCACGACCAATAGGCTCGCTTTACCTCCAGTTTAGAAACCGATACACCGGTCTCCCACGCAAAATTAAAACCAATAGCCACTAACAACTTCTTAACCTTTGTTAACCATACAATTTTGTGCGACCCCTGCATATTCATAACTTCTCTAAGGCCGTCTGCGTAACTAGCTAGCTCAGGTGTACGCCACAGGCGAGCCCAATAGAGAAGCGGTCGCAAGATGATAAGATCTTTAATAGATCTGCGACCAAGGTCATATTGAAGAGGTTTGTTCAGGGTGCCTCTGGGTAAAGACAGAAGCTCCCTAAAGAACTTATTTTCGGCCATAACAAGGGAATCAACGTTATTGAAACCCCAAAGCTCCGCTCCATAGAGTGCACTGTTTATAGCTTTTGCGGAATATATCTCCAGTGCAGGGGCTATGGGTCTGGATAATGAGGCTCTGTGCTCCCTACCGATAATACCCAGGACACGTTTGTGATTTAGGGCCATTTTCTCGATATGTAAATTCCAATTCAGTTGGTCGGATATCCTAATCCCTAGATAGTCAAACGTTTTAACACGCTCTAGTGGCTCCTCATTAAGTATGAGCGTACGATTGGCTTTCCTACTAGGGTTAAAATAAAGGAGCTTGGTTTTGGAGGTATTAATGACCAAGCCCCTAGAATTACAAATAATACAGAACCGATCCAAAAGCTTTTGGAGTCCCATAGGCGTTTTAGAAACCAGTAACGTGTCGTCAGCAAAAAGCAGAGCAGGGACTTTAACACCGGCCAAACTGGGGGCATCAGCATCGATGTTCGATAAGAAAGAGACAACCCTGTTTACAAACAAGGAAAAGAGGGTTGGCGCCAGGACGCATCCTTGACGGACACCTCTATTAACCGGGATTTTAGCAGTTTTCTGCTCCTGCGTGCCCCACCGAATGCATGCATACGTTCTGTCGTGCATGCGGGCCAGCAAGTTCAGAATGGGCAAGGGGAACCCCATCTCCTGCAAAACCGCCCACAGACCCTCTCGAGGGACCAGGTCAAATGCGGTTTTCAGGTCAATAAAGGCCAAGTACAGACCACCCTTGCCAATGGATACTGTCTTCCAGTGGAGTAGTATCAGCCTAAATGCCTGATCAACAGTGCCTGTGCATGCCCTAAAGCCTGCCTGGAATTGGGAGATGATGTTATTCTCCTCCGCCCAGGAGAGGATCCTTTCCAAGAGGACCCTGCCAACTACCTTCTGTCCAGAATCGATGAGGCTGATTGGACGATAGTTGGCAGCGTCACCCCTTTGTCCCTGTTTATATATTGGGATCACCTCGGCCCCTTTCCATGAACTCGGGACTGGGGACCCATGGAGAAGGGCGTTAAACAAAAAGGGAGAAAAACTTAGCCCACTGCTTGGTGCTGGCGCGAAACAAATCACCAGGGGTGCCATCCCGGCCTGGTGCCTTCCCTTGTACTATTTTGTTAATGGCTAACTCAACCTCTTTTTGCCCTACGGGATCAATGAGGGTCGCAGTGGCAGTCAGGGGTGGAGTGCAGTATACAAACGGCTCACTGTTATCTGGTGCCCCTGACCCTTCATAGAGCCTCCTGAAGTGGTCAAACTATTCCCCATCAGTAATATGATTGGGTATTGGTTCAGTGCCGCCACCATTTGCTCTTCTTACTAAGGCCCAGAACTGCTGGCCATGTTTGGACTATACATCTTGTGACTAAAGTAGGTGGGCTATTTTTTGAAGACGTTGATGTCTCAAGTAGAAAGGGTTCATCTAAATTAAGCCATTAAATAAAGCCATTTTTTTGTTTGGGTGGTTGGGTAAACCTAGGTGAATGTCTCTGTAAGCATGTTAGGACGGTTAATAGATATTTTTATCACATACAAGTACGTGCTGTGTGGCAGTGTCAACATTTCCTTGAGTGGTTTTGGAGGGCATTAAGTCCATAGGGATTAATTTGCATTAATGTGTTTACACATTAGTGTGGGATCTATTGCTGATCACAAATGTATGGCTGGATAGTCTTTACGCGCAGTGCCAAGGACTTACACACACAGAAACTGGAATTGATCATATACAGTTAGTCACCAAAGCTCCTCAGGTTTTCTTAACTGACGTTTATTGACATTGTATGTGTGTGTGAATGCAGCTAAGAATCTCTTGTAAAGGTTGGGCTTGGCTGTGATCAAGCTAGCCACTCATGTATAGAGTGCCACACATTCAGTCACTATCTGCTGCTTTACTTCCTGTACTGGTACCCTGATGTTTTCACTGCTCTGCCTATAACTAGGGAAAATGAGGGAAAGTTCAACTCTGTTGCCAGAAGACTCAAGTTTGGGCATGAAAAAGACAAAGATTGTCATGGGAGCTACCTTCCAGCCAAAACCACTGGAGAGCGGGCACTGTGACAGTCCCACTGCAAGGGCCTCGGTTGATTGAAATGCCTGGCACCCAACAGCCTCAACAATGTCACTTTTTCACATGTGGATGCCACCCTGTGAGTGCTCCCCCACACCAACACCAGAAAACATTACAATGCGATTAAAAAGGAACATACAGGAGGCTCCACAGCCCACCATGCACTAGTGTGTATGCCATTTCATCTCTGTTATCAGCAGAGCTGCTGTCCAGGCACTTGCAGTGCCAGAAAAGGACCCGGACCTTTTTGATCCCCACACTAGCTCATTTGACCAACTGCCTGAAGTATAAGAATTTTCTGTAGCTCACCCAGTGGTTATAGATACTTCTGCTCTGTTTCACTCTACATCGATGGAGCATAGGAACACAATATGACTTTCCCATGAGACATCAAGTGCTATGTCTGTTCGGAACAGCTCCTCCACATGTTACTAATATTGTGTCCCCCTCTTCCCTAGTCACCAGTTCAACTCTGTGCAACTCTGAGAACTAGACACCTAATGGAAACCATCCTGACCATGCACTGCGTCTCTTTTAATGGCCCATAGCACTCTTATCCAAACCATATCTAGTGACGTGAGACATCTCTGGTCTTGGTCCCCCCGTACATTTTAATACCTACAGGCCACCTACACACTTCGATATGTGCTCTCAATCTACCACAACACTCAAAGACTTTAAATGTATTTATTTAGTGCCCATGACTTATTCTCTAACCATTAATATATTCTGCATTCTCATACCTACAAAATACGGTATGATGCACCCATACACCTAACGACATTAAGCTGTGATCTTCCTCTGTGTCTCCTTTGATACCTCCTCCACAAATAGTGTGACTTCAAATCACTGGAGAAAGATTTTGTTCTCTCGTGAATCCAGGCAAGTTATCATTCTTTGAGGCACTAACTGGTGGGAAACCATTGGCACTGACCACAACAACGCAATCAACAGATATCAGTCTAGAAACAGTTCTGATTGACATCTCACTGTTGGTATCTCAGTGAGTACTGATTAGAAAGCCTAGAAAGTAGTCTTAGAGGTAAATTAGATACATTAGGGCTTAGGGCTCTCCAGTGATGGCCACACACCTAGGACCAATGGCTATATGACCTAGAAGACCATTTAAAGACCATCCTTGACTGGAGAATTGACATTTGGCACTGGTGGAAAAAGCTCACTGACCTGGAAAACTGTTGCCGACATTATAACATCAGATCTTATGGAATCTCTGATAATGTATGAGGGGATAACCTGGCAGCCTTCTTTGCTCAATTCCTGCCCTATATGATGAACAAGACCTCCGTGCCTTGTCTTGAATTCCACAGAGAGAAACCTCATAACCCTGCTAACATAAGAGACATAATCGTTTTTGGAAACCAACAAGCGGGATAAGTACAATAACTGGAGATAAAGCCAGCCCCTTCACTTATGATGGCCACCATGTAGTTTTAGCATATTTTTCCATGTAAACAAATAGTAAGCACAATGGCACCCAGCCCATAACATAACAAATATTTGCAAAGCAATATGTCTTTCATCACTGTAAGCTTGAGCTAGTGGATTTGCAAATTATTTTACAAGCGCCTAAGTGAGGGGGAGGGGAGCAAAGAGAGCTGCGATTAACCAACCCCACAGCATCTAAAGAAGGAGGGTGAAGAGAGAGAGCAGGAGTAGCCCGCTGGGAATTTGCATTGCATTTTGTATTAGAAGCTTTATGTGTACAAACGCACAGTGGCACACAGTATACGTTCCTCGAATTTGAGTGCTGAGTTACTGGGGTCTGAAATCGAGGATTCATCTCCCCACACGAAAATATAGAGATTACTTGTGGTTTTCCAACAGTGGCGAATGACTGGGACAGGGAACGTACATCCAATTTCTCATGTTTTCCAAATTCCGAGGCACCTAAATGCGGAAATCTCCATCTACTGCTTGAAGGAGGAGTAGAGGGGACAGCTTAGGAAGTGTATGCTGCCCTCCCCCATGCTCCAGGACGATAAGGGGCCGGTGCAACAGATGATCATAGCAGCAGCTCTTCAGTCAGGTCCAGTTCTGGTGTCCTTTGACCCAGGGCTACCACGTCCCGTATTTGCTGCCTCGGGAATTCCAGGCCCAGTGATGCTGGAAAACCTGTAATTGCCAGAGATTTTTTTCCCTCAGGGATATCGATTCAGGTGACTAGTAATGCGGGATAGTGCAAACTGCTGCCACTATCAGATTCAGCAGTCAGCTTCATATATGCAAACCAGGTTCACATTTCCTTCTCCGAACCCATAGATGCCATTACCCCACTGATAGAATCAATTCCGTGTATTTTTGACATTTCGTGTCCCGGTAATCATGTTGTGCATCACTGGTCACTAGCCGAACACGTATTGCTGTGGGAAAATGAACACAATTCTGTGCTCAGAGGTTCCGGAAAGGAAACTGTTAACAGAAAAGTGAGTGGGAGTAAATGAGGGTAGGCAGCAAGCAACCTGTTTGCCTGCTTTGTAACAGGCAGGACTCCTGTGTGTATTTATGAAGTGCGGCTGATACAGGGGATGCTGATGTGGCTCGGGCACGGTGCTATAGCTGTTCATAATGACATGAAGTGCTGTGAAGTGGTGCTGTGCGGCACTCCATCAACAGCACTCCGAAGCAGCTGAAGGAGTTGCAGGCTGTTTTGGTGAGTCTCGGTCATGGGGCCTGCGATTGGTAAAGTGAGTCACCCTGCAAGCCATGCCATGGAGAATAAAAGAAAGGCGCAGCCACCATATTTAAAGATAAAGTGCGGTCTCATGCACAGGGCCAGACTGGGAACCAAAACCGGTCCCGTCAAAGTGCTCGGCCGGCCCCCCAGGAGGGAGGTTGGGGGTGTGACCGAGCTCTTTGCCGGGGCTGGTTTTCGGCCGATTTTGTTGCAGGGCCGATTTTGCAGCTATGCTGCATAAATGGCCCTGTAACAAAAATGGCCCCCAGGGGCCCAAAACCGGCCCCCACCCTTGCGGCGCACCAGTGGATTGCCCGGTGCCCACAACGGCCAGTCCGGCCCTGCTCATGCATGCTGTGCTGGAAGTGCTGTGTGTGTCACTAAGCGTGTTCTGCCTGCAGCAGCAGGCAGAAGAAAGACATTTAACCCCTTCCATGCTCATGACGAGCTCAGCTCGTCATGCACTACACTGCTCGTGTGCTCATGACGAGCTGAGCTCGTCATGAACAATAGGATTTAAGGGAGTTCAGCACCAAGAGTGAATTGCTGTAGCATTCAAGGTGTTAAGAAAATAAGTGCTCCAAGTCCTCATGGGAGGTTACAAGATGAGAAAAGTCTGGGACTACTAAGCCTACCGACCAATGAAAAGCAACCATATACAAAAGACAGTGACAGGAGCAAATTAAAAGGATTGGCCGAAAGTGGTTGTAGCTTCAAGTCCATACCTGGATACAGCATGTTTTGAAGAGGCAGCGCAAACGCTGCCTATGCAAGACCTAAACAGAAGAACATATTATATAAACTATTGAAACCTGGCACTGTAGATGGCAAAACTTCTGAATACACAGAACCTGATGACCTTGACCACTTCTTCGATGTGTTTGATCCTCTGGATTTGGAAACATTAACGTTTATTCAAAGGCCTTGCCCAAGAGACCAACTGTTTGCACACGGAATGAGACAAGTCTAAATTGCTGCTAAAATCTTCACGTTATGATGAATAAGTTTTATGTTCATTACAGTTTGATTGTGGGACATCTCCTAACATTCTAGACAACTTGGGTTGATAGAACATTTTTTGCATGTCAAACCTTACTTTGTTGCTAGTACCTCGGCTTTATTTTTCCACCCTTTACAGTGCACTGTATTGTAGAACCTATTTTGCCTAATACTCACTTTGAAACAGTGTAACCCTGACTTTACACTATTGCCCTCATGGCGCTGGCTGACATGCAAGTCCCAGGTATCTTATGTACAAAATGTACAAAGTACCTATAAACACTGAGACATTCTCATACCCTCAGAAACACTAGCCCAACAGTACCAGCCAACCAATCAACTCTAGTCTACCGCTCATCTAGAAGAATGTTGTTATATGACTGTTTGTCATAGTCCTTAAGCTACTCGTCAGTTGTACACTGGCACTCTCCTGTCATAGATTCCTTTTCGTTTAGGTGATATGGCCATATAACATGGACCAACCACAGTTAAGTCATAAACAAGTTAATGTACTATCCCTTAACATGTGTGAACTGTCCCACTATATAAAACAGAACAAAGAAGATTAAACTACCTACAGTCTAAACATACAAACACTACACATTCATACAATCAGCTCATTTGATGCCATCTGAATTGGACTAGAAGAGGAGAGAGTGAGTGGGTAAAGCAGTGTGCAGTAGTAGCATAACCCCCTTGACTTGCCACCAACTCATCAAGAAGTCCCTAACTTCCAAAACACTGAAGACCTAGACTGACCCATATGGGTGTTATGTATTTGCCAGACTGCATGTGGGACAAAACTGTGGAAATTGGATCCATCTGACTCTCAAATCTCACAATAATACTTATCTAAAATACAATCTTGATTCTGTATCCTTGGCACAAATTATCTTGGCCACAGGAGCTTAGAAATAGAAACATAGAGAGGAAAGATAAAGGATTCAGGCTTAGTAAAACAGATGGTGCATTAAGAGCAGAATAGGCAAGGGAGTGCTTTTAGTTCTCCTCACAGAGAATATGACAAACATCAAAATACGTTATGACATTCAAAGTGATAAAGTTGCTCTTAAAGCCCTTTTTAGGTTTCACCTGCACAGCGCTTGCCCTGTGCTTGTGAAATCTCTTGTATTTAAGTATTTTAACAGGGGTCTCTTATTAGTTCCCATTGCTGACTCACTGTGTTCATTTGCATTTGAGTGGAACTTTTTTTTTTGCTAACACTCCCTGGCTGCACACATTTACGATCCTGCTACTAAAGCTGTTTAAACTGTTTAAGCTTTATTTGCTGTAAAGATAAGATCTCTTCCCAGGAAGACAGCTTCTAACAGTATGTTGAAATGCTTGCTTTTTATTACTTAGTTGTGTAAAGCGGGTGCGTTAGCCTTAGAACTTTGAGGTGTTTCCTATTCATGCCTCAGTACATTCTTTGCACTTTGCAGGCATTATCAGATTTACTTTTTCATCCTAATCTACTTGGTCATTATAATCAAATTCTAACTCTTGTAATAAACGTTGCATGTTAATATACAAGAGCTGTAGTGTAGTTCCTATTATCCCAATAGGCTCTGCGCATTGGAATAATACCTCCAATAGTATAGACCTAGACCAGACGTTAACTAGGTCTTCTACTGTCGATATTAGACTTAAAGTTTTGGGTTTGCCAGCTAGCTCAGAGTTCACTAGAAACTTTCTCGAATAGGCAAGGAGGAGTTGAACCTCCCTGGATAGACAAGAAGGGATTTAGTTTCTGACAACCATAGAACATGACAACTTTGCTCTCCCCTAATCAAGAGTATATCTCTAGAGTCGTGTGAAAACAAAAGACAACTTATTTTACTCAGTCAGTACGTGCATTCTTAGTTTCACCAGATTGTAGAGAAAAGGAAGAGACGGGCGTGTTCAATAAAAGATGTTATTTATTGATCAGTCTCTTTTCTCGTACAAGAGAAATGAATCGATATTATTGCAATACTTATGGTTAAGTAAAGTGCATACAATAAAAGCAGAAGTATAAAATAATACTGTAAAAACATTTATATGGTTTCTAAGCCATATGGTGTTTTAAAATGGATAAAATAGATACATATATATAAATCATTTGACTAATCGTACTCAACTGGTGCTTCTAACTACGCCTACCCCAGTGTACCTGACCTAAGCCTAATACGCAGTTTAAGTTAAGTTTGTTTTGCCAAGTGCCTGACTCAAGAATTCTCTGCAAAGGGTTATTCAGTTCTGTACCTTGAATCTAGGATGGTTGAGGGATGGTATCTCTCGTCTGTGGTCTCGATATTCCAAGCTGCCTGCGAGGGCTGCTCGGAAGCGCCGGAGCTGGATTTCTCGGCAGGAGAAAGCAGCGTCTCGTTCTCAGCGCGTCAGGAAGGCGGGGCAGCGCCAGTGGGCTTCGCTTCTGCTGGGCTTCGGCAAGTCTCGCTGCTCCGATCTCGTCACCACCGCGTGTGTTTGCTTAAGGCAATATCGGTAATATTTATACCTGTAAGGTGCCGAGATTGACGTAAGGATGGACATAGATACGTCAATAAGGATGGCATACGAGCTGCTCGTTAGCACATTCTTTTACTGAAGTTCTTTGAGAAATCAAAACAATGGCCGCAGGGATTTTCCCAGGTTGTCATAGGTTTGATTTGTTTTGAGAACTCCGTATGCCTTATCAGGGGCTGGAGGAATATTGCTTGCCTAATTAGATGGCAAGCGTTATGACCTAATCAGATAACGCGCTCCTGTGCCGTGTTCTGGCTTAATCAGATAACAGTTTCTGCATCATGGGATGGCTGCTAGTTAATTTGTTAACCAGAATAGGGTCAGGAATAGGGGGATCTATACAGAACCTATAGGAATACATCACACCCACTCCACGCTAACTATGGCCATATTTACGAATCTAGGCATAGTAAAACACACTGTAGAGTATCGTGTATACCTTACCACCCCAAAATACACATAATGCATTTCGAAATGATGTAATATACGGGAAGAAAAAAAAAATAGTCACATGTACTATATGCACTCAAGCAGTAGAATAATGCTAAATTAATCACGCATATGTATACATTATTAGTAATCGAATATGAGAATTACACATGAAATGGCTCTTAATACAGAAGAAAAGTTCGAGACCACTTCATCACAGTTCAAAAAATATTTATGAACATACCAGCGGGCAGCTAATGTCTATGAAGTTTCTAAAAACAGAAATTAGTTCTCTAAGAATAGTTCTTACTTTAAGCAGAAGATAAGTGTCCCGAAAAATTATAAAAAATATTTTGGGGCTGCTAAAAAAATTGCTGTCCGTGGACTGGAGTAAAAGTTGATCTTGCTACTTTATTATTAAAGTTGAAGGCCAAATTCAAGGTGTCGGGAACGCCGTGTGCTAGCTTGTTCAAGAGTCGTTATTTCTGCTCTGGTGAGAACATCATATCATTGAGACTGCTGAAAAAGCTGTCAACAGCTTCCTGTGAGAGTTCCACTAACTCGGAAAAAGATGTAACCATGCATTCATGTGCATGATTGTCTCCATTGACGTTTTGAGTAGTATTGCTGACAGAAAGTTGTACCTGATCGATGCTGCTTTCATCTTGATCTTCACTACCCCTTAATCGTAGTGGTGAAGTTTCCACGAATGCCGTCATCAGGATTGGCAGCCGTTGAGGGCAGCACAATGCATGAGCCTTTACTGGACCCAACAATGTTTCTGCATCCATTGGCGCATCCGATTGTAGCGTCAGACAGGTGTCCAACACGCATTCTTCTCCGCACAGCATGCACCTTAATACAGGTAAAACACATCTTTGCCATATCGGCCGAAATGAAAGAAACCAAGTCATGTTCAGGTCTCTCAGCCGGGTTAGTCCCAGGATTTTTGATATCCGGTCCCGGTATCCAATGGCTCGGATTGTTTCTTCCCTTGTCGCAGGTGTTTTGTCTGTGACATGGTTTGCCATAACGAAATATGAGGACTAAGAATAGTATTCCTGCAATTAGTCCCAAAATGAGGGGAACTCCTCCAAAAATCGAATGGACGAGGTCTGGAAAAATACCCAGTATGGCTTTGAATGGTGTTAATGCCATCGAAAATACTGTCTTAAATACATTTGAGACTCCACTGGTATCAGAAATATTTAAGATTTCATTCAGGATTTCTGCGAAATGTATGGGGGAATTAGTTGATAACAATGAATGAATCTCTGCAGTCGTCCTTGCGACTAGGAGATCATACGTTTCTTTTGATGACGTGAGCCTGGTCGGCGTCTGAAGAAGCACTGTTTTCATTCTGCTTAAAGTATCAACTCAAATAGAAGTAATTTTCAAGTTAGGCCATGCCCTTGCCTCCCTGTCTGGAAAGGAGCTGGGGAACAATAAGCGTCCACAGCACATGACCTTCGCAGTCGTACTTATGAGATAAGGAACCCCGGGCAGTAGACTACAACATCTGTGATCCACAATTAGAATGTAACTCCCGTTATAGAGTATTTTAAAGAATGGTTCTATCTGTGTTAGTGTTGCAGGTGTGCCTAGCTGGTGACATGAAAGGTTATTTGAGTTCCCTTCACAGGCTCCATGCAAACTAATTCCATTACACAGAAGTGTACCGCTTAGTGACATTGCACAATTATTGCCACTAAGAAACACTTTCTGTCCTTTATTACTGACACATGCATGTGAATAGGGCAAGTTCCATGTTGTCTTAATGTACCCTTTTCCAAATTTTTCATACATGCCAGCCTGTATATATTTTTGGCAGTATTGAAACCTGAAAGTAGATATCGGAATATTAATTATCCCATGTATTATCCATTCAATGACAGGTCGTTCTGACATTGTCAATGGTAATCTCTCGAGTTTATCAATGCTCAGGATTGTATAATCAGCACCCTTCTGTGCCATACTGATTTGTTTATCAGTAAGGTTAAAGATATTGAATAGTGACGTTGTGTTGATTAAACGCCAAGGCACATAGCCTGAACGCAGATTTTGTAACGTCCAGCCAAGCTGTACAATAGAACGCAATTGAGACTGACCGTGTTGTAACAACAGTAAGTCTTGCATTATTATGTCGATTGCTGAAGACACAATACTGTCCAATTAAAAGATTCTGGAGGACAGAGTCATTAACCCATTGTCCACTACAGAAAGTGATTTTTCCAAATTGATACGGTCAATTTCCCGTATACTTTCTGCTGTCTCAATTTGAGTTATCTTCCAGGCTTCGTTGTAAGCTGCATATATAGAGGCTGCTATGAAGCGTTTTTGACGCTGTTTGCGCGGTCCCATAATGATATCACGCAAGTCAGCACCATCAGTAAGTAAAGTTAGGTGTTGCTTAATCTCTGTCAGTGTGGAAGTTTGTAGCCATTGAAGGCAGAGTTTGCCCACACTGTAGGTGGTGATTATCCCTGGGTGTTGTCTTTGGGAATATCTAGGGTCTGGCCTGGTCAATGTGAACCCCTGTGTTTTGTTCAGGAATCTGTCTTGACAGTTGTTAGTATCTGTGGGCCAGATTAACCATTGTTTCCAATCAGGATTTGTTCTGTTTTGGTTTAGTACATAGTTTACGTCTATCTCTTCATCCGCAGAGTTATTGCTGTTCATTGTTGGTTTTGGAATAGACAGTTTATTTAAGTCTTTGATTTTGGCTAGGCCAAGACAGGTAGTTTGTTGAATAGTTTCATTCAAGCATATAATTTGTTCTGGGATCATGCAGGCTCTAAACAATGATTCTATACCTTGTACTTGCCATTCTTTTGTACCCCAAACACTTTTTACTTCCACATTTTTATCCCAATAATCAAAACCAAATGTATTCATCTGTACAAAAAATGAGTCCGAATAAATAAATTTTGTGTTTGTAAGCATGGTTTTTGTTCCTGTTTTATTTGACAATTTAAAATAAAATGTTTCAGCTTTACTTGTATTGAACCCTGAAAAATATGAATATTTGTCATAAACGGTTCTTGAGCTTCCTTTTGGAGGGGTTGCACAATGTTCCCATTGATTATAATTTAAAACATTTCTAGGTTGTGCAGATTTATGTAGAAAATGGTTACCATAGTGGTTGTAGCAGTACATACTATCATAATTAGATGAACCCTGCAAATAATCATGTTTGGTAAATTTAGCAGACATCACTAGGTCAGACATCATGTCATTAATACTTTCAAAGTCCCAATCATCAGCAAATGAGTTTGGTTTTACAAAGTCACTCAACGAGATCTTGATTTGGTGTGGATATTTGAGGATTTCAACCGGACCATAAATTTCATAGTCAGTATTGTCCCATGCTACCCCACCCGGTATAGGATTGGCTGTGAAGTTGACTGAAGAAAGTTCTCTTTTCTTGACGTGTGAAGACGAGTGTGGCTTGAGGATCAAGTTGATTTTCTGGCTTGCTGTGTCCATTTTTGCATATATTCCCTCAATGAAGCGTCCCAAGCATAGTATCATGATGAGCCAAAGTATGAGGATAAATACACCAAAGGACACCCAAAATTCAATCCATGGAGAAATCAGATAGGTTTCTTTCAGCTGTTTCAAAAGCTCCTTAGCTCTGACTTTAAGGGTTTTTGTTGATGGCTGTGCCTTTGATTCACTGAGGTCTTCAGAGGAATCATTGAAGTTTATGAAGTAGCCGGATGCTGTTCTATCAATTGTTCCAATTGCTTCAGGATTACTGTTTCTTGCAGCTTCAGCATATTCATTTGTTACTTCATTGTAGGTTGATGTGTCTCTACTAAATGTCTTTATTTGGGTATTCAGAGGTGTGAGTTCCATTGCATTGTTGCATAGTCCTTGTTGTTGTTCTGTAGGTGGTTCGAATGTGATTAGCCTTTTAGTTAGCACCTCTGTACTTGTAGCAAACCTCGGTGTTCTGCTACTTATCGGGAGTCCACTTGGCCTACTGTTTGTTATCGGCCACATGATTGTGGTTTTACCAGGTCGATGGATACAACTCGGTTCTCCTTTTTACCAGCAAGCGGCGGTAGTACAACTGATCTTGTCCCGTTGATAGACAAGACAGGAACTGCTTTTCTGTAAGAAGGCCCAAATTCCTTCTTTACCGCGATCTTTTCTCTGACTAGATCCCCGATTTTTGGAATCCAGACAGGTCTTGCTGGGACAGGCGGTGTTTCTTCAGTGGTTATTGGCTGTTGTTTCAACTTTATGTTGCTCAGGTCTTTTCTTGTTTCGTTTAAGTCCTGTAAAATAGCCAAACGATCTTTGATATCAAAGCTTTTTTCTTTCACCACTGAAGTCTGACTGTCAAGATCTAAGACTAACATCCTAGTTCCAAACAATAATTCGCACGGACTGAATCCCTTCAGAGAATTTCTTGGCAGGTTGTTTAGACTACGTTGGACACTTATTAGATGTTTGACCCACCCAGCTCCCGAACCTAATACCTTAGCTGTTATAGATTGCTCTATGCCTTTGGTTTTTTCTTTACACCATCCCGTATCCCTCAGGAAGGAAGTGAGAAGATTTCCGCAAATGCAATGCTCATTCTGGCCAAGCACTCCTCACAAACCCGAGAGGCAAATGGGAAGATATTGGTCAGTACGTAGCATGCTTCTAGCGTATATGCCATTATAGACTTGCAAATCTTGATATAACAGTTCTGGCGTCAGCCGAAAGTTGGGGTCTACATTATAAGTGAAAACTAGTCTCTGTATGTTAATACGACGCATTTTTCATATTGGGATTTATTTTTTATTGTTGATCCTTTCTGGTGTGAAACTCCAAGGTAATATACCGTTTCTTTCACCACTGCGATTTCTGTTACAGTTTGGGCAGTTTTTTACAAAAATGGTATGATGCAGGCTCATGCCTGGCCACCAGTACACTGATTGTAATTCTTCCAGAGAATCTTTTAGTTTGAGGTGTCTGAGACCCTCGCCCATATGTGCATCTGCTATTAACAAGCCTCTCCTGTCCATGTTTGGAATCACTCTATCCCCCACTCCAGGGATTCGAGCAAAAGGAACGGAGTTCGCATCGATTATGTATGTATATTTGAGTGGGTAACTGATCGGTAACGCTGAGCAGTCGCCTTTTGATGACGTTTTCACCGCCAGCATTGTTTCACCGTCAATGTATTTTACTGCACGCTTTTTTCTAGCTACGGAAGCCGATTCAGTTGCTACCGCTGTGGCTTTCTCAGCCAATGAATTCCCTGCAACGTGAACGCCATCACGCTGATGACTCAGTGTATGTATCACGTGAGTCTTTGGTAGTTCCTTTTGTAAAAGAACTATTTGTTCCCAAAGCAGTTTTTGCTTTATTGTTGCACCTGTGTCATCTTTGTAACCGTTTTGATTCCATTTCTGTAAATCGCTGTTATATGATTTGACGCAGTAATACGAATCGGACACTATGAGTGTCGGGAATTCGCGATCTGCATTATCTAGCGCCATTTTCAATGCTATTATTTCAGTCAGCTGTTCTGAATTAGTTTCTACTGAGTGTGTTTTTGTTAATAGAGGTCTTAGTATACCTCCGCGCCACACTTCTTTTGTAATCCCACATGTGGGGTTGTATGCTTGTTCTCCCCAAACGGATGGTTGAGCATGTCCGTCTGTATAGATTACACAAGCGTACTGTCGCAATGGCAGAATGTTGATTGGCAGAGGGAATATTCTTTCATATTCTAGATATTTTAGTTCCTCTAGTTCTGGATCAAAGTAGTATTTTACTTTGTCCATTGTAATGGAATTCACCCATTGTATCCATTCCGGATTCAATGCTGTTGTTGGTAAATTACACGGGGTTGTTAATGCCTCAAAGGCTGATTCTGCTGTTCTGACTGTGATGTGTCTACCGTCAGCTTTATCTTTTTCTCTAGCTATTGCGGTTTGAACTGCATGAACAATGTTTTCTTTAATGCTGAATTTCTTTTCAGCTTCTTTGTACAAGTGTGATTTGAATGCAATTGGTACCTTTTCTCCCTCGTTAGAGGTCAGGTATGTGAATCCGCATCTTCCTGGGATGACTCGAATCACAAGGTTGCGTGTATTATCACGTGTTTCTAATTTTGTTTTAATTAACATATCTGTTTGTAAGGATCTCAGAATTTCTGTGTGTTTTTGAGTCCAATTTGTTTTTTTTTAAATCTGGTATTATTAGATCATAAAGGGGTTTGACCCTTTCTGCGTAATTTGCAATGTATGTTCTTCCGAAATTTAGGAACCCTAGAATTGACTGTAGGTTTTTTAGTGTTCTAGGTGCTTGGAGTACGGCACATTTCTCTAGGAAATTGTCAGCCAGGCTTTTGCCTTCACTTGATAATTCATATCCTAAGAACAGGACTGTTAGATGGGCAATTCTAGATTTTTTAAAGTTGAATTTGTAACCCTCTGCTGCGAACCCAAGTATTATGGTGTTCACTCTCTTCAAGTGAGTATCCAAGTCATCATCTGTTAGGTATATGTCATCGACATAAGATAATGCTTCGTCATCATATGTTTGTAGTAACTCTGTTACTCTCGCTGAGAATAATCCTGGGCTGTTCTTGTACCCCTGGGGTAACCGACAGAATTCTTTTTGAGCGCCATTTATTGAGAACACTGATAAGTATCTGCTCTCTGGTGCTATATTTTGACAAAAGAATCCATTAGAGATGTCTAATGTTGTTTTATATTTTTTGCGCACTATGTTATCCATTAGTGCAGCACTATGCGAGTTTTGTACTGCAAAAGTTTTGCAACATGAGTTAAGGTGTCTGTAATCCAAAACTAGACGATATGAATTGTCTGGTTTGGAGACAGGAAACAAAGGGTTGTTCATTTGTGAGGTGCAAGTTTCAATCACCCCCTGGTATTCTAGTTGATCTAGAATTTCTTTTACCTGTTTTTTAGCTTCTTGCTTGATTGGATACTGCCTTTGTGCAGTAGGTTGTGATTTTAACTGGATTTTGTGTGGAGGAGATTCCTCATCCCATCCCACATGATTTTTATATAAAGCAGGAGCTTGAGCTACTGCCCACTTTCTTGCAAGTGTATATTTTTTATGAATTGGAATATGATTTGAGAAGGCAGGCATAATTATTTCTTCGCCATGTGGGCACTCCCTGACAAACTCTGGTGGCCAATCTTTTTCAGCTAGAAGGATGTCATAGCCCTTGGAGAGATTATCCCAAAAAAGGCCCCTTATTTTTCTAGTCTTATCCCCTTCTATACGTAAAGTTATTTCATATATTTTGTGAGGTTTGCTAACTCTGGTGTCTGCAGTTTCCACTTGAATGTATTCATTCGTGTCCACTGTCTCCAGATGATTCATAAGGACTTTGCGTGCTATGCTCACTTCTGCTGCGCTGTCTAGCATTGTCTGAGCCCACTCTCCGTTTTTCAGCTGTGTCCTCAGTATTCTCGGTATTGTTGAATACTTTAATACTGGCTACCTTCTTCTTTGGAAACTGTAATTTTTTATTTGGATGAGCAGGTTCCTTGTCTTTGGACTTGACGTGCCCTTCCCTGGGTTTCGATCGTCCTCTTCTTTCCGATTTCTGCGAGGAAGTCTGAAAAGATTGAGAGGGACGTGTATCAAAATCTTGATATCTATCCGGTTTCTTTATGTTATCCCTATTTCTAAGGTTGTATCTTTTCACAGAGGGCTCCCTTTGGGGAGACTTGGGTCCTTGGTCCGGAGATCTTTCTCTCCGCTGAGGAGACCTTCCTCTGGACTGGAATCTCTTTTCTTTTGGATTGGATTGTTTGTTTCCATCCCAATTCTTCTTTTGACTGTTTAGATTATTTTTAATAAATATTTTTTCAGGACTTTCAATTAGTTGGGGCTTCACTGGTATTCCACCCAAACTATCTCTACCTAGTTCTTCATAGGATTTTTCTATAATTCTGGCAATTTCAGCTGGTTGGTCTGCTATATCTGTCTCTTTTAACCTCTGGCGGATCGCCACATTCGCTGCTTCTCCTTTTATGTTGGCTAGTAATATTGCTGAGCCCTGCTTGAAGTCTTTTAGTAATTTCATACCGAGAGTTAAAGCGGGTTCTGGACCGTATTCGTCTTGAATTTGTTTTAGCACATCTGGTATTACTGACATGGATGGAACTCCATGTGTTTTTGTGTAAATGGAAGCAAAGACTGTACCCCAAGTGTCACAGTCCTCCACGTGTGGTGCGATTCCCATTGGAAGACAGATAGTCAGAATCCTGTGTTTATCCACAGGGGTGGTGTCTGGAAACACCGCCTCTATTTGGGTGATTTTTTGTGCTAACCAGAATGGTATTTGTTCCCGTTTAGCTGGTACTTTACCTAGGCAGGACTGTATGTTCTGTGGTGTAATTTTATTTGTGTTCCCCTGATGTGGGGTCAGCTGTGGAATTTTAATTACTGGTTGGATAGTTGAAGTCCGCATTACATATTGGACTAGTTGTCTATATATTTTAATTAATTGTTTTAGTTGTACTAAAACATCTGCTGCAGACATTCTTTCGATGTCTGGATGTGGTGTGTATCCGGCTAGGACCGGCCACGTTGCTCCTGGTCTACCTAGTGGACCGAGCCTGGTGATGTGATTATTATGTTTTAGGGCGCCATTAAACAAGAGCAAGTGCTCTTGGAATTTGAGTGGTACTTCCACTTCCTGGAAAGAGTGTACTCATTAGGAGGTTCCTCTATTTTATAATAGTGGAACTCCTTTGTTACAGCATTTGCTGCTGGAAAGTTTATCCATGAATAGAATACCTCTGTCTGCCGATATTCGTGTGCCTCAATTACGAATATGACTGTACCACCTCTTGGTGTCAGTCCATTGTCTATAGGTTTTAACGTTATAGATCTTCTTATGTTGACCGGGATGAGTTTTATATCCGGGTCTGCTTCTTGCATAGTATTATCAGCTTCTATTAGTTCAGCTGCTAATCTAGCTGTCTCTCTTTCGTCATCACTTTCTGGCATTTTACTGTCAGGAAGGTTATTCTGTTTGTTTGCAGATCAGGTTCCTTATGGAAACAAAGATTAGATGCACAATATTTTGGAACAGTGTATCCTTCAACGTTGATTGAACCAAGAACCATACATAGGAGTTCCCTCCTGCGAGGTTTGGCGGATTTTACCTCTCACCCACTCCAGACGTCTTTGGAGTATTATGGGAAAAAGGGGTCTGAGTGAAAAAGCACGACTGAGTTACTCTAAAGTCTTGCGTTAGTTTTATCGCCTTTCCAAACACGTTGGGCGCCATGTAGTGTAGTTCCTATTATCCCAATAGGCTCTGCGCATTGGAATAATACCTCCAATAGTATAGACCTAGACCAGACGTTAACTAGGTCTTCTACTGTCGATATTAGACTTAAAGTTTTGGGTTTGCCAGCTAGCTCAGAGTTCACTAGAAACTTTCTCGAATAGGCAAGGAGGAGTTGAACCTCCCTGGATAGACAAGAAGAGATTTAGTTTCTGACAACCATAGAACATGACAACTTTGCTCTCCCCTAATCAAGAGTATATCTCTAGAGTCGTGTGAAAACAAAAGACAACTTATTTTACTCAGTCAGTACGTGCATTCTTAGTTTCACCAGATTGTAGAGAAAAGGAAGAGACGGGCGTGTTCAATAAAAGATGTTATTTATTGATCAGTCTCTTTTCTCGTACAAGAGAAATGAATCGATATTATTGCAATACTTATGGTTAAGTAAAGTGCATACAATAAAAGCAGAAGTATAAAATAATACTGTAAAAACATTTATATGGTTTCTAAGCCATATGGTGTTTTAAAATGGATAAAATAGATACATACATATAAATCATTTGACTAATCGTACTCAACTGGTGCTTCTAACTACGCCTACCCCAGTGTACCTGACCTAAGCCTAATACGTGGGCGGGGATAGAAAGTAGCAGTTTAAGTTAAGTTTGTTTTGCCAAGTGCCTGACTCAAGAATTCTCTGCAAAGGGTTATTCAGTTCTGTACCTTGAATCTAGGATGGTTGAGGGATGGTATCTCTCGTCTGTGGTCTCGATATTCCAAGCTGCCTGCGAGGGCTGCTCGGAAGCGCCGGAGCTGGATTTCTCGGCAGGAGAAAGCAGCGTCTCGTTCTCAGCACGTCAGGAAGGCGGGGCAGCGCCAGTGGGCTTCGCTTCTGCTGGGCTTCGGCAAGTCTCGCTGCTCCGATCTCGTCACCACCGCGTGTGTTTGCTTAAGGCAATATCGGTAATATTTATACCTGTAAGGTGCCGAGATTGACGTAAGGATGGACATAGATACGTCAATAAGGATGTCATACGAGCTGGTCGTTAGCACATTCTTTTACTGAAGTTCTTTGAGAAATCAAAACAATGGCCGCAGGGATTTTCCCAGGTTGTCCGTATGCCTTATCAGGGGCTGGAGGAATATTGCTTGCCTAATTAGATGGCAAGCGTTATGACCTAATCAGATAACGCGCTCCTGTGCCGTGGTCTGGCTTAATCAGATAACGGTTTCTGCATCATGGGATGGCTGCTAGTTAATTTGTTAACCAGAATAGGGTCAGGAATAGGGGGATCTATACAGAACCTATAGGAATACATCACAGAGCTATGCTGTATTTTACTACTAAACAGGGAGCCATCAGTGCAGTTACCTTGCAGACAACAGGGTCATGATTAAAATGGTGCCGCAGGTGCAGTGGCACCGGGCCAAAAGCTCTAGGGACCCCACTACACCCAGATTATTGTGAAACTTTTAAACTAAACAGTCAGTCACAAGGGAAGTTAACTTGCAGACAACTGGGTCATAATTTCAATGGTGCAGCAGGTGCAGTGACAACAGGACCAAAAGCTCTATGCACCCCACTAAACACCTGAAATTGCTATACTTTACTACTATACGGGCACTCTCAAGTGCAGTTACCTTGCAGGCAACAGGGTCATGATTTGAATGGTGTAGCAGGTGCAGTGGCACTGGGCCCAAAAGTTGTCAGAACTCTTCCAAACACCTAACATTGGTATATTTTACAACTAAACAGGAAGTCACAAGTGCAGTTATCTAGCAAGTGCTAGGGTCATGATTTCAAATGTGCAGCAGGTGCAGTGGTACTGGGACCAAAAGCTCCATGCACCCCACTAAACACCAATTTTTGCTATATTTTAGAACTAAACAGGCAGTCACAAGTGCAGTTATCTTTCAGGCACTAGGCTCATGATTTGAATGGTGCAGCAGGTGCAGTGGCACTGGACCAAAAAATGGTCAGAACTCCTCTAAACACCTAATATTGCTATATTTTACTACTAAACAGGCGGTAACAAATGCAGGTACCTTGCAGCTGAAAGGGGCATGATTTGACTGGGGCAGCAGATGCAGTGGCACTGGGCCCAAAGTTTGTTAGAACTCCTCTAAACACCAAATAATGTGATATTTTACAATTATACAGGCAGACACAATTGCAGTTATCTTGCAGTTAAGAGGGGCTTGATTTGAATGGTGCAGCAGATTCAGTGGCACTGGGGCCAAAAGCTCTAGGGACCCCACTAAATGCAGGATATTGCCAAATTGTACTACTAAGCAGGAAGTCACAAGTGCACTTACCTTGCAGGTACTCGGGTCATGATTTCAATGGTGCAGAGGGTGTAGTGACACCAGAGCCCACATCTCTGGGTATCTAGGTATATCTAGGCTCTAGGTATCACCCTAAACACCAAACATTGCAATATTTTACTACTACATAGGCAGTCACAAGTGCAGTTATTTTACAGGCAATAGGTTCATGATTTAAATGGTGCCGGAGGTGAAGTGGCACCGGGGCCAAAAGTTGTCATAACTCCTCTAAACACCAAATATCGCTATATTTTACTACTGAACAGTCAGTCACAAATGCAGTTATCTTACAGGCACTGGGGCATGATTTGAATGGTGCCACAGGGGCAGTGACACTGGGCTCAAAAGTTGACAGAACTCCTCTAAACACATAATATTGTTAATACATTAATTAATTGTATTATTTCCTTCTTTCATTTCATTTTTCAAAATGTTGCTATTACTTACCCGCACTATACCACTAGCAACAGCACAATATGGTACCTTTTCGTACATAAACAAAGCTTGGCGACGGGTCAACGCTATCCAGGAAAATTCCAACAACAAAAGGCCTTAAGCAAGGCTGTGTACTGGCCCCAAAGTTATTCAATCTGTTTCTTGCAGATCTGATTCCGCTATTAAATGCCTGCAACACACACTCCCCAAAGATTGGGAATCTAGTACTACCATGCCTGCTTTACACTGATGACCTAGTATTGATTAGTCAAACGAAGGTGGGTCTGTAGCGTCTTCTAGACATCACGTTCCAATACTCGGAGGCTAATGATTTAACCATCAACCTGGAGAAAACCCAAACCATGACAATCAAAAAGAACCTGAAGTAAATACCTGTCTGGTTTTGGGATAAGATTCAAATAGATTCAGTCTCAGAGTATAAACACTTGGGGGTGACCATTGATAAAGGTGGGCATTTTATAACCCAAAGAGATGTAATTAAAAGGAAAGGCATAGCCTTAGCCATCTCAATGAGAAACCTAAATTCCAGATTAACAGGCCCCTCACTCGCCCCTTTGGTTGAAGTTATACGAGCACAACTTTTTCCGACAGTAACCTACGGGAGCGCGGCACAGAGAGGAAGAGATTCGAAGCTCTTGGACACCGTGGTTGCTAAAGTATATAGAATGGTCTTCGGTCTCCCTACATGAGTCTCTCCTGCACAAATCAGGCTCGGGTTTGGCATACAAAAACAGACCATTGCAAGGAAAGGTGCAACAGTTATGTTCTGTGACAAAGTAAGGAAATCTAAACCAGGTACCTTAAACTGGCACTTATGGACTGAGCTACAACAGAAACAGTCATCCACAGCAGCGAAATATTTAGCTACTAGTGTGTCAATCCTGGGCCTTACCGAACTTTGGGCAACTACGACAAGTCACTGTCTTCTCAAAAAAGCTACAAAGAAAATTGTAAAATTGGAATCTTGGATTGAAGATAAGGCAGCCCTAACAAAGACGTTGCATGGCTGGATGACCCTCGGCACCTATTCTTCTCAGGCTGCACAAAAGTACTTCGCTTTCGGCTTCGCCAAACATATAAAAATCAAAATTTTAAAATACAGATTAGGCTTGTTGCAATGCACAAAGCACTTTCCACATTGGCTGAAAAAACAATCTGATTCTAACTGCCGTCTGTGTGGGACATCGCAAGAAGATATGCTGCATCTCATCTGTATGTGCAAAGATCTAACAGAGGAAAGGAGACAGCTTTTAACACCACTTTTCAATCAGAGAGGCATCCGTACATGGAGACAGGCCGTGTTAGTATGCTTTGCACCTGGGGACATGCAGCTCAACTGCAGGTTTGCGAAATTTGTAGGAAAAGTGGAGAAGAAAATGCTAAATCAGATCAGCATTGCAGCTGATAAGGAAAGAGACTGACGCTGCTAGAATAATTACTTGTTTTTTTTTAAGGACTGTAAATATTATAATGTCTTTTAATCGATTTTAACTTTTGAACTTGCAATGACTTATTTGTAGCAATGGTTTTAAGTAACTCTGCTACATAAAGTAAACTTGAAACTTGAAGTCATAACACTTTAACATATGTTCTGCAACTTATATTGGACAACTGCTCAGCAAGCTACAACTTACAACAAAAACTGCTTATTATTAATGATATAGGTGAAACCTAATGCATTTACCAAAGCTTGTTATGTGCTCTCCAGATTGAAATAGCACTATTATGAAGAAGGAGAGAAGTCTGATAGGCTCTTAGTGTGTTAACTCAGACAGAAAAAAGGTATAACCAGTCAAAAATGCAGTGTACAATGAACATGGAACACTTAGCACCACTCTACTTGACATGGTTGAGACCTTTCCATAGTCTTCAAGGCCTTACAAAAATACAAACAGCCAGACTTGTTGGAAGAAGAGGAGAGGTTCCTGTTGCTGAAGTTGCCTACACTTATTGAAGAAGGAAGGCTTTCAGTAGAGGGTGAAATTACTATGGCCAAGATTCAGAATGTCAGTACAGATTTGCCAAACAACAAATCATCAGGTGAGGATTGTTACTTCAATGAAATCTGCAAACTAGACAAACCATAATTAACATAGATGCCTATGCCACATACAACAAAGTCAAGACTAGGGAAACACTGATGTCACTTACAACACTGTTTTATGCTGCTGATCCCAAAATCAGGCAAAGGTCTATTGCACTGTACAAGCTATACACCTATTTCCTTAATTAATGTTGACGTGGAAGGATCAAGGAGTACAGACCATGAAGGTTGCTACGCCCCACTAATGCTGGCTTGTTAACAATCCCCCATTCCAAAAAACAATGGAGGGAGGGGGTCCTTCTTCATGGTCAGGGCAACAAGCTGGTGGAACTAGATGACTGGTCAACTGAGATCAATAACTGAGGAAGCATCCTTCAAAAAAGGCTTTGAAGACATATCCTTTTAAACTTTAGAGATTCTTGGACATCTATTGTATTCTGTCCCATCCTCACCTGGACTTTTATTCTGAGTAGTTGAGTGTTATATAAAAACAGCTCATTCATTCTTTCATTTATACATTAAGATCTTGGCTAAAATCCTAGACAACAGATTAAGGAATGTAATCCCTGGCCTTTTCCCTGAAACTCAAGTGGGTTTGTCCCAGGGAGGACTTTGAGGAATCATCTGCAAATGCTTTCACACCTGCTTTGGCTTGCAAGAAACTCAAAGCAGTAGGTCACTGCACTATCACTTGACATGAAAAAAGCCTGTGAACAAATTAAAAAGGCTATTTATTCAAGACTCTTGAATGGTGGATCTGGTATAGATTTGTGTTGCCAAAATACGCCTACTCTACATGAGCTTGTATGCAGTGTTTAATTTGGGAGTTTTGCTTTATCAGACCTGTTACTTATTCAGAGGGGTACGAGGCAAAGCTGCCACAAATTCCCACTATTATTGCTCCTGGCAATGGAATTGATCTCTGCAGTGATTGGGCAACATACCAACATCAAAGTCATACATACCCCCATGGGGGAATCTATAGCCCTAGTTCATGCTGATTACATACTCTTGGCCATCACAGGCCCCTCCACCACTGTTCTTACAATGATTCCCTGACAACAGATTTTTCCAAATTCTCAGTAACCCAGGATAGGTGTGAATTCCTACGTAAGTCTAAAAGCATGACTAAGGTGGTTATAGCTGGAAATAAATTATGCGGGTTCCCCGAGAATCATAAATGTATGGGTATCTTTCTCAAAGGGGGCCATTGACATACCTTGGAGAACAATCTGAGCCCCTTCATTTCAACAAATGCCCTTGACTTTGAAGGATGCCCACACCTTTAGTGCTCCTTAGGGGGCAGACTGCCAATCATCACAATGACACATGCTCCCTTTTACAATGAGTGCATCACATTCTCATGCTTCAACTGATACTCTCCCAAATAGATCACACTAGTTTCTCTCTCATGTGTGGGCACAGGGGATAAGACCCCACCTGAAGACTCACAAACTGTATGTAAGCGCTCATGCAGGGGGCTTATGACTGCTGCATATACGGTTCTACTGGTTGCCAAACAGCTGTCTCAAATGATATATTTTGGCCAGGACACATAGTCTATCCCCTATGGAGACAGTTTAAATGACACTTGCTACAACTTCCGAATTAGGCATAAAGTATCACACACACAACACTGCGTCGTCAAACCCAATTATTTGATGAACAATAGCAGCATGGAAAATAAAACATAGAAAGCTGAAACTGAATTCCTTAATGTGTATTTCAGTAGTGCTGTGCAACAACTCTGTTCTGCTTATAGGATCTCTGGTGATACAAGGACATGTGTGGGTAGACACATTAGCAACATGATAGGGTGCAAGCTTGCCAAAACATTTAAATAATTACAAAAAGATTGTGACCTTGACACCAGCCAAGGCTGTAAATATATGCTGTAAATATATATGCTGTTTAAAGTATATATTTGACCAGACACCTCTCACACTTTCTACAGCCTCCATCCTAATGAACATCTGATCCTGACGTCAATACCAAGAGGTGGTGTTGGGTCTATACCAAATCATCAATCAATGCTTTTTTCAGATACTTTCGAATGAGACTCTTTAGACAATCCCATCTAGAGTAACATGACAGAAGAATACAAGAGGCCAGACTTCCGCTAAGCTAATGCCAAATACGACAAAAGTGGTACTGGACCAGCTCCAGGCTTTGCAAACTCAGTCACTTGGTGACTTGTTGGAAGTGCCTGCTCCACATACTTTGGGCACGCCTGCCTGTCATTGATTACTAGGTAGGAGTTGATATAGGGCACTAATTCCAAATCTGGGCACTCAACCCTTAAGCAAATCTGGTGATGCTAAATGACATCTCAGATCTGTCTAAAACTACCTACACCTAAAGGAGATGTCTCTCCACCTTCTTTGTAGTTGCCAAAGTCTACCTTTTATGACATTGGTAATAACCGGATATATACCATCACACATGATTCACTGAGATGTGCCAGATCCCGACATTTGAGAAATGTATATATAGACTCAATGACCAAGTTGTCAAGTTTAATGAAGTATGTTCCCAAATCCTTAATCCAACTGAACCACACTCAATGTTAAAAGACCATTAACACTTCCAGCATGTTCATGTATGCCTTTGACAAGACAACCTTATTCCCTCCCTCACTACACTCTTGTACTCTAATTCATGTTTTACTGGTTTTAACCACTTGAAACCCACTCCCCTGCTAACTGCGAAAATGCTAACAGTCTACATATCTCTACACCGTCTTAACAGTTCAACCTTTATCCCTTCTCAATCTCCATTAACCTTGGTTTTGGTACATATCAATAGTGCCCATGTATACTGAGATGACAACCAGCAGATATGAACAATATATATACATTTCTTATATTAAGAGTTGGCTATAGCCATCTTTTGTTTGGTATAAGTACAGATTTTTGCATTGACTTTGTGCTGACTGTAGCTCTAATTGTTATTTTTAACTCACCTAGAAGTCCCTGATCTATTGAACAAAGTGTACCTAGGGCTGATAAGTTAAATGTCATTAGAGGACGGCATCACCCGGTTTAGTGACAGTGCAAACATGATTGCAAGCCTACCATTTGTAGCCTGCCGATGCAGTTTCAAACGGAAAAGCGACCTGTCGAAAGTAACCCTTTTGACAGGTCAAAACCTCCCTTTCAAATATTGCCAATAAGACTGGGTGCATGGAATTTTAAAAGCAAGACATGCAAAAGTTTAATTATACATATATCCTTACAATGGCAACTCGATTGTCACTGTGGCAAAGCTGGTTGCTCCATTATCACATTTAATTATGTTATCTCTGCCTAGAAAACAGCTGCAAATTTCAGGCAAATGTTAGCTGACACATGAGCAGGGCCCTCCTTTGATCTGCCAGTCAGGCAGGCACCAAATACAGTTGGTTAGGAGCTGCTCCCCCAACTGGTTTAGAATGACCACAGAGGGGTGACATTCCATGGTCACACCTCGCAGGGGACATAGGGGCTCGGCACAGAGGAAGAAAGGTTCTGTCATCTTTTTATGTAAAGAGGGTACTGTAGGATTGTTTGTGGTAGGGCACACAAGAGCGGCTGCAAAAGTGGGTAAGATTACCCCCTGGAAACCTTCACCTCATTGGTTAGGGAGCGGCCAGTAATATTCTACAACACCCACAGCCTGGTGCCAGGAATAAACATGGCATCACCAGTACCCTCTCAGAACACTTTTTGGACCTGTGGAAGAACAAAAGAGGGCTGGACCTGCTGTCTGTAATCTTAGAAGAGCCTAGAAGACTGGGCCTGCTCTACCTCTTGAAACCAGGCCAAATAAGTGGACTCCTGTTAAAGCTACAGGTACAGAGCAAGTTAAAAGAGGCCTTTTTCTGCAACTGTCCAGCTGACCAGTTCCAACTGGAAATGCCTTGAACCCTGCTGCTGGCACCTGCTATATTGAATATTGAACCCAAGTGCTGTCCCTAAGGTTCTGGACCTTTAGCTGGTTTCAAAGTGTACTCATCCTAACATCTCCTGAAACTTTGAATCTTTTTGGCTTCAAAAACCCGTGGAGGACTGGGACCAACCTTTCCAAGCTGATCTGACAAATATGTGTTGCCACTGGACCTAAGAATCAGGTTGCTCTCACTTAGGCTTTTCCGCAGTAGCAAATCTGATCCAGTGGGACCTCAGGAAGATGGTACCTGGCTTTATGAAGCCCTTTTCAGCTACAGCCTACAGCCTTGCCCGGCTAGAAGAATCCAAGCTCAAAAAAAAGTGACCAGTGCTTGATTTAGAGTTTCACAGATGGGCTACTCTATCACAAAGTTATGGAGTAGCCCATCTGCCAAACTTTAAAATAGGCCCTAAGTTGAAAGGTAGAAATCTTCACTGTGCAACGGCACCAGAAGCATCCACTCAGCGAAGGACCTTCCTTGGGCACGATATTCTAATTTCTTCTACTCAGAACTTTACTGCCACAAGCAAATGGTTTCATCAGGACGTGATCCAGCAGCTATCCAACATCATGAAGCCCTCTTCAGCCACATCTTCCTTGTTTGTCCTCTCAGGATTTTTAACTTCCATTTCAGAGTCTACGTTCAGAGGTTAAATGTCCAAATTGGTCGAACCTGGCCTCTGTACCCAAACCGCACTCCATCGTGGTCCCTTTACCTTACACCGGTGAAGCGCAACCAGATGACCATGGATGGTGTTTTCATTTTTTTAGGGACTATTTTAATATATAAACTTTAAAAATTCATAACTCCGGTTTTTCTTCTTGACTTTTTGAAATTTTGGTTTAATTGTATTTATTAAAACTTACTTTTTTTTTCTAAAATGGTTTGGAAGTTTTCTTGTTTTGTGTTTTGACTTTATTACTGTTTTGGTAGTGCATTATTACTTTACACACTTACACATTTCATGTGAGTTAAGCCTGTCTGATCTATGCCATAGCTAACAGGGGGCTGAGCTTTGGTTTATATAGTGACTCTAGTGGTTCACCCTGACAAGGGGTTAATATTCGAGGTGGATACTCACCCCACTCAACTAATATCTCAATTTCTTAACTTAAGTGTACTTTCTATTAGTTACCACCAATCATTTGCATGGTTTATGTGAGGCTGTTGATTTGATAAGCTTGTATTATAAAAGCCAATGTTTGACTGTAACCTATACAGTGTATTTGACTCTATTCAAATTAAAATCAGTACAAAAAAAATAATATGCATGTATTATTCTTTGTGTTTGTTTATTTATTGAATATTAGATGTGGAAACCTTAGCTGAAAATTATGGACATAATGCATATAGCTCAATAACTTACCATTCTGCACCCAAAAAAAGTCAACTCATGTCCATTATGGTGAAAAAATTAAAAAATGAATGGTGGATTAATTACCCTACATATACATCATATAAGTTGTGGGTACCTGGAGATATATGTTAAAAGCAATTAAACGTCTGGTACTTATCATAATTCCTATATTGCTGTGTCAAACAGATGAGGAGATTTGGCATATAAAAATCTCTAAAGGAATATATTGAAAGTGAACTAAGCAGAATTTGGATAAAAGAAAAATGGTAACCTGTTTAGAAGGTTGGAAGACTAGATGATTAGATGCACAATATATTTAGCAATGTAACAAAAGATAAAGCTGTACTTCCAATTTAGTTGCTTCTACTAAGATCTTGACCAGGTAACCCTTCCCAAACAATAACTCATCTTACTCTCAAGACCCATAGTAAAAGGTTAAAGTGGGCCAACTATAGAAAAACATAGGACCTGATTTAGAGTATGGCCGATGGGTACTCCATCACAAACCTGACAGATATCCTGTCCACCTTATTACCAGTGCATTAGGATATAATGCATTTGCAATAAGGTGAAAGGGACATCCATCATGTTTGTGACATTTTTCCTGTCTGCCAAACTCTCAACGAGACCCACAATCTTGAGAAGAAGTCATTCTGATATTATCTAGAAGTAAAAACAGCTTATAAATCTTAATTAAAATGCTATAAATATACCATTATGAATGTTACATCTACATACTATGTGAGTAAAGCTCTCACTGTGCATGAATTAATGCACCACATCCTTTGAATGGTAAAGGATATTAATGAACACCATGCACGTAATACATATTTAAGAAGACTGTATAAACGCCATGCTGTTGTTCCTTCCAGACAGTGACCTTGATTGGGAGGGCCAGAGGTACAGCGTTTCTGATTTACTAGCGACTATTACATTCTAGCCAAATAAAAAGTAATGTTCATTACTATAAGTGATCCAACTGTATGTCAGCTGTTTATCTTCTCACACCTCACCAAATACTTATGCTTATTACCAAGAGCCACTGTTATGGTTCAAATAACAATCTTTGCTCACTTACAAGGCCTGACGTACATAGGCTTTTTTGTGAACCCAAACTCTTTGCTAAACAAGATCATAGGCTTTTTGACTGCAAAAGTACTTTTTACAATGTACAGGTGCCATTTTCCGAGTTGGAAAACTCTTTGCAAATCATGAAAGGATGTTGGTGATGCTTCGCAAATCACAAAAAGGAGAGTCATAAGAGGTGTGTGCCTCTCTACTTTACAAGTCTCAGGGGTATGTTTCAATTTTTAGTGGCCACAATTGTGCTTGCAAACGAATGATTAGTTACTGAATCCTAAATTGGGCAGGTAAGTGATTGGCAAAGAGGAAGTAGTCTCTGGAGGACAAGTTGCCCTTTGGGAATCGGGTGAGACGACCTCGCGGGGAGCATAGTCCCTGCTGTCTTTCCAAATAGAATTATTTTTTTTAAAGCAACAATTGTCCCTTTAGCAGACATACGCTGCTTTTAAAAAATGCTTCTCATTTGTTTATGCAAATGCAGAGCATGAATGTTGTTGCCACAATCATAGAAGTTGCAATCTGACTAATTAAAATGAATTCGGTAGGTGTTTTGTGACCCTCCTGCATAAATACATAATCACGGATGCAACCTATTAGTACAGGTCACCTTGCAACATTCATTCACAAGTGAGGAAATGGCAAATCCCGTTATAAGAAATGTTGTTCATACTTTGACCATCTTGCTTTTCTAATTTCTGCTATTGCCCCCCACATTTTTGGCTTAATGTGGTGACTTGTTCACTTAATTAGCCATAAATGGATCCTTATTTTTTAAAGATCATCCACCAGACCTTCAACCTGAAATCTAGAACAACCATTGTAGCAAGCCATCACACTCCAAATGCAGAGATGTGTATGATTAATAATCTCAAAGACCACCATCAGCCCCATAAATAGTGCATAGTTGGTTTGTGCCACGGAGCAGGAGAAGGCGGCGATGCCTCCACTCTGTTTTTGTGAGATCTGTCAGCAACGTTCAACACAGTGGATCACTTTTTCTTTTGTAATGCATACAGTGTGTGAGCTTTGAGGGATATGTCCTATTGTGGCTGAAAATAGGTTGTGCCTTTCTCACCATTCTTCTTGCAACCTATTGGTACAACCTCAGCTGGAGCTACACAAGTGTCCCACTTACTCAAACGTTCAATTCTCTCTCATGAGCTTCCACCGAAATCTTTTCAACTGAGTAACTACTGAAAACTAATTTGTAAGTGCCTTTTTGTGCCAGGTAACTTTGATCCCCAGAGTAGCCGATATCCGTGACTTCTGCAGGGCTACTTCTGAAAAAGATTTCCTTGCTAGATTTTCATTCTGTCTCCTCGCAATATATGTAAAACAAGATGGCTTCCCTCTTACCTGCTGCACGATGGTTGTTAATTCCAGGCACAGTTGAACAATGTTGTTTTTCAGGAGTGAGTATTCCGTCACACTGACAAATGGAGACCTGGCATAGAGAAAGAAGACATTTAAGGTTCAAGAAGCCAATATTAATTAGAGCTTAAGTAACACGTACTTTGTGCAACTATAAGTTACTTTAAACTCGGACATCTTTTTGGGATGAGAATACAGCGAATCCATTATTTGAGATGTCAAAGTTTACATGCATGCTCAGAATTTGCTAGCTCAATTATCACGATGCCGGATTATAACGGAAACAAACATTTATGGGCAGAATGGCGCCAAAATGTGCGAGATAAGTGCAAGAAAGTTAGCTGAATATTCTTGCATTAATAACATGAATATTGCTGCAAGGATAGCAGTAACAAGTTCCAACGTACAATAGCAATCATGCTGTCTTTTAGGTTTGTTTCCATTTTCTCCTTGAATGATTTGATATTTTAGAAAATGTCAGAACGAAATATGGTATAAGGAACTAAAAGAGCGGAAATATTCAGAGCTGAAGGGCGCGTGCTGTGAATAGGTCGACAGCAGCGGCCAGTGTACTTTAGCAGAATGTTTCTTTGTGGTAGTCACGCACAGCCCTTTCGAGTGCTCGTGGAAAGCAAAACACCATGAATTACCAAAGTATCATGGAATAAAAATGGTGCCTACAAAAAAATACATAGGCCTTTAATTTTTGTTGATATATTTGAAGGCTTCAGCTTGATGTGATAATAATACAATATTTATAGGAAACTATGGGGCACATTATGAAGAAGTCATCCATTGCAGCGCTGCAAGTCCCATTGTTGCGCTGTAATGCACCACAGATATAGGGCACGAACGGCCCCCATTTAAGCCAATATGGCTCTTTCTGTCCTTTCCCATGCGCTGGTACCCTTTTGGCTGCATAGCGCCAACACAGGCACCCGTGCAATATGGTGCAAGGGTGCCTGTGTTGCATGCAGGAATGTTTTTGTGCAAAAAGGGCCACCTTCCTGCACAAAAACAATCTTAGGAGGCTGATTAGTCTTTCTAGATGTGCTGCAAAAGGCAAGAAATGTGGAGAAATAGAGATATCTCTCCTAGTTACGCCCTCCTTGGGGAGGCTTCACTTTTTGGCACATTCCCAGGTTTACCAGTACTGGTAAATCTTGAATGCATCAAAGACCAGAGGGCTGCATGGGAACACCAATGCAATGCCCCTGGAATGCCTTCCCAGGGCAGGGTGAAGCAATGCAGCAATTTGCACTGTGTTGCGTTACTCCAGATTTATGAAACGACTCCGGGCCATGCAAAGTGGCTTTGCGTGGCTTCATAAATCTTACTTAAGGTTTGCGTCTCGCATCCACCACCTTACATGGTGCAAAGGCAATGCAAACCTCTTCATAAATAGGCACCTTTGTTTCTGAGATCCCTTTATTGGCAAAGCTAACCACATCCCCATAAAATTTATACAATTTTTAAACAGGCTTTATTAATACTATAACACAAAACATATAACACATTTACGTAATGGAAAACAACATCGGTGTAAATATCTGTATGAAACGTAGCTGAAGATTGCTAATGCTAGCACAAAGCAATGCTTGAGCTATTTTTTTCGGGATAATATCTTGTATTTACAGCGCCTGGAAACAGCGAAATTGTAGTATGATGTTACTTATAAAAAAAAGTCATTATTATCATTTATAAGCACATAACTTCTTCGTTCAAGACACAGATATTAACTTGCCATTACGTCAGACTGATGCAGGGTCGGTTGGAAAATAGACCCAGGCACCAAAACAAAAGTGCCCATCATTAGTGAATCAGAGTTAAACAAGGTGCCCACATTTGTGAAACAGGGCAGTTTTGAACGTGTGTAAAGACACGCTGTATATGTGTTTTCCAAGATATGAGCAACTACATATGCATGTGCCGTTGCTGCAGACAATGTTTATGGACCGGTAATATCAGAGAAATATACGGTCCACCAGACCATAAAACCTACAAACAGCCCAAACCACGCCCACACACTGATCTGTCAGATTTCCCTCTAGGCCAGTCCGACTCGGGACTGATGACCTTTGATTTATGAGCTTTGGGCAAGATGATATCAAATGTGTCAACTTTGTTAATTAGACGAAGTTTAATGGAAGGTGACAGCATCCACTCAATAAATTCTGCCAAATGCCAAATATTTCTGCATTAGGATATCATCATCACTATATGTGAATAAATGAGGCCAGAGGCACTGCAAATCAAGAAAGATTATCGCTCAGGTACCTTCTTATACAAAAATTGCATGTCATATAGGCTTGGAGAATGGATATGGAATGTAAAAGGTTTAAATCCGGTATTACTTCCCCATCCATTTCTCCCCACATTCCTTACTGCCTCCAGAGGTGGTAAGGAAAACTCACGAAAGGTCACTTCTACCGAGCACCCCTAAAACAAAAAATAAGTCCCTCCCCATTACCTATTGGAGGTTGACAGACGTGCCACACATTCTGATTTTAAAGCCTCCACAAATACTCCCAAATAAGACGGGAGGAGGGAGGGAACATAAGGAATGGGACTAGGAATATGAAATCAGAGTAATGAAGATTACCAGTAAACGACTGGGCATCATTTCAGGTTTGGCATAGTGGGAGGCCCCTCGTGAATTAGTGGGTCTCTCATACATCGGCAAATCTGCAGTGTGTCTAAGTCATTTAGAGGCTGAGGAACCTTCAAATTCCCCACAGAGGAGCCTCAGCTGGGTGTGCTGTCCAAAACCCACTGACTTAATGTGCGAGAAGACCCACTCTTTTAAGGGACCGCCTTCCAACACATATTTTCCCTGCCAAGCGCCTCCTTACAAGGTCGGGCAGTCCCAGAAATGAAAAATCACTAATTACTCCCATGCAGAAGAACAAAATGTCCTACACGTAAAGGGATTTATTTCTGCAAAAGAAAAATAAAGTTTCGTATGCTGCCCTGAATCCTAGGTTCGTCCATTTTTATAGTTTGAAGAAAGTGCTTCAGCTGTACACCTTTGGCCACACTGGTGGACTAGCCAGCCTCACACTGTAGTCTAAATGACCCTGTTAGTCATCATGCAGCTCCTCAGTAATTCAAAATCTTCTAAGCTTCCCACTTTTTCATGATCACAGGACCTGGTTTGACTTGTAATAGTGCATGCTTTGTAAAGATTACAACTATGGGGCCAATTATGTTGTCGATCGAAGTTGCCTCCTACTGACACTACCGCTGAAATGGGACCGACCAACCTTTGGTCGGCTGTCCCCACCACCTAATTAGGATGCGACAGCATATTGTGCGGTCACATTTGCCTATGGGAGCTTGTGCTTTGCCCGTAAACTGTGCAGGGATCAACAGGGGGCACCATAGGTGGCCCCTCGGCCCCCAAAATGAGACAGCAAAGAGAAGGGGTCCTGCTTTCCAACAGACTATCCATGTCAGAAAGCCCGGCATGGAAAGCTTGTCACAAATAGAGCAACGTAATCCCAACAGCAGAAAGGATGGTCATTAGGATTACGGTTTTGTCTCTGACGGGCCGGTGGCCTCCTTGAGCCTGTCGGAATCCAGCCGGTTTCAATTCTGACCACCTACATTGAAATTAGGCAGGCTGAATTGAAACTGAAGATCTCGGTCGGAAAGCCTTTGACCTCAGGTCGTAGGCTTTCCAACCGAGAACGTAATAGGCCCCTAGGCCTGCATGTGCCACCTGCTCTTTCAAGACTTTACTAACGACATGTACATAATGCTCCTTGGGAAATATGGCCAATCATTCCTATTATTGCACAGTCTGTAGGTGCATAGAAGGGATCACTTCCTTTTCCATGTGTCTCACCGACCTGCTCAAATATTATGTGCTTGCCATCCCCATATGTGAACATATCAAGTCGTGGCACCTCCTGTCATGCAATTAATGTGAGGGCCCACGGAGAAATACAGTTTCTGTCTGCTAATTCTCATGTCTACATTGCAGAGGACCATGTTTGTTTTTGAGTGCAACAGATGAGATTGGATTAGAACATGCTTATACAGACTCATCCTTTGCGTCAATACCATTCACTGATGTAATGGGGCAAAAATAGCCATTACGGGTTTAGCGCTGCGCCGTCTTAACAGCATTATATGCCCTGGGTAAAGCAGTGCACTGGGCCCTCCCTACATAACCACTCACAGGAATAAAAAAATATAACAGAAAATTAGTGTTACATTCTGGCCTGCATGGGGGCAACAGGGGCAACTGCCCTGCGTGCACCTGTTTTAAAAAAGCACTGGTTCAGCGATCTGATAAAACCTACCTTTGCCTGAACAAATAACTACATGTTACACCTGGGATACAGCAAGAAAAAAATAAAAATCTAGGACTCCCACTTTAGTTGCCTCATGAACAGTAGCGGCTCCTTGAGGGAGTGCTGCGGGGCGGTGGGGCGGATGGGGCATTAGTAAACTCTAAAATACGGCCGAACGTAGGTAATTAACTAAATTAAATGAATTACATTGCATGCACTGAAACGCAGGTCAAACTTAGTCACAAGATGGCTGCCAAGACTTCCTGGTTTGAAAGGTTGGCAGCTAGTTAGATCTCAGCACAAGATCAGAAGAGGCAACGGATCCTCTGCGGCCCAATATATGCAACGGGAGATTTACACCAATTACAAAAAGGTAACTTTCTGGACCAACAGCTACTTTTCTGCCAAATTTGGTGTAATTTCGTTCAGCAGCTCAGATGTAGCTGTATATAAAGCTCTTATGGAATTTAACATTGGAAAAATGTGTTTTGGGATTCCCCTTTTTCCTGGCCCTCATTTGACAGATTCCCCCAAATTTTCAAGCCAGCATCTGAAATGGGTGTCAAACTAGTTTTTCTAGGATTTGTCAACCGATGCCTAGGTTATTGCAAAATGAAAAAACGCTCTTCCTATGGAAACTCCATGCAAACTGTAACTACCTACTGGAGACCGCCAGTAGGTCATATATATATATGTGTGTGTGTGTGTTTATAGATATATATGTATATGTTTGTACATATATATTTTCATTCATATATTACCTACTGGCGGTCGCCAGTAGGTATATATAGTTAGGATTTTTTCTCTATGGGATTTTTGAAAATTCTATGTCTAATAACTTTGGCGTTTGTGGACGGAATTGGCTGAAATTTTCAGGAAAATGGCACATTTTGTTTCTGAGCAGCCCCTGAAAATTGGGGGGGGGGTTCGTCCAGGGGGGGTCGAGAAAAAAGGGGGGTCCCAAAACGTGTTTTTAACATTGAGTTTTCCATAGGGCGGTTGGCCTCACTTTTAGCCCGAACGGCTGAATGGATTTGCACGAAACTTGGCAAAATTGTAGGGACTGGTAGCCCGATGTGCCTTTTGTAGGTCTCAATATATGTGCTACAGTGGATTTTGAGAAATTAACGTTTAAAAAAAGATATATATCTGTAACAGCGGACCGGGCAGCGCTCCAGTACGCGTACTTTTCGCGCAACGGAGCTTTGTGAAGCGAAGCTGATTGGTTCTCCGGCGTCTGTAAACATTCCAAACAGTCCGTAGCGGCCGCCATCTTGTCTCTCGGTAGGATCGAGAGACAAGAGGAGGCCAAAGCGAAGGGGCAAATGACCATAAGGGGGCATAGTAGATCCTCGCTGACCCCCTAGGTTTGATGTGGAGGTTTTAAAAGGGCCCCGCGGGGCAAAAAAAAAAATAATAATAATAATCGAATGGCTGAATGGATTTGCACGAAACTTGGTAAAATATTAGGGACTGGTAGCCCGATGTGCCTTTGCTAGGTCTCAATATATGTGCTCCAGTGGATTTTGAGAAATTAACGTTCAAAAAAAGATATATATCTGTAACAGCGCTCCGCTTCGCGTAACGGAGGTTTGCGAAGCTGATTGGTTCTCCGGCGTCTGTAAACATTGCAAACAGTCCGTAGCGGCCGCCATCTTGTCTCTCGGTAGGATCGAGAGACAAGAGGAGGCCAAAGCGAAGGGGCAAATGACCATAAGGGGGCATAGTAGATCCTCCTTGACCTCTTAGGTTTGATGTGGAGGTTTTAAAAGGGCCCCGCGAGGCAAAAAAAAAAAATATAATAATAATCGAACGGCTGAATGGATTTGCACGAAACTTGGCAAAATTGTAGGGACTGGTAGTCCGATGTGCCTTTGCTAGGTCTCAATATATGTGCTCCAGTGGATTTTGAGAAATTAACGTTCAAAAAAAGATATATATCTGTAACAGCGCTCCGCTTCGCGGAGATAAAATTATATCTGTATTACCTAGCTGTTGCTAACACCAGTTAGCGACGGCTAGTAGGAGATAGCGACCATCTTGGGCCCCACTTTGCATGTGAGTGATATTTATCACTAATGACATGCAAAGTGGGCATGCCAAGATGTTAGCGACTGGAAACAGTCGCTAACATCGCTATCTCCTATTATCAACTTTTGGAAATATTCGCGATAAGCGCGAATATCTCCAAAAGCTAGCACCTGCCCTGAGCAGTTCTAAGGCATGTTATCCAATGGGAGGTGGATAACATGGCTAAGAGCATTAGCTCGGTAATGCGTGAATATCGCTGAGTTTTCAGCGATATTAATGCATTGCGGTCGTTTTTTATCGTATTTGCGATAAACCTTGATAATAGCAAGGTTTATCTGCGATAATTTCTGACGATGCTTAGCGGTAAAAAAATCGTTGCTAAGCATCGTTAGGGATAAATATCGCTTAACTTTGGTAATATGCCCCAACGTCTGTTAACGTTCGATTCGAAGGAAATCAGGAAGTGTTGAAAAACATTGTCTGCGCCATCTTGCCTTTTTTCAAATGCCACACTTTTGTCGTGCACGGCAGTCATTTTAGATGCCTTGACCAGACCCACTCTGTGCACGCTGTCGATCCTTAGCATGACTCCCCACCCTCGCAAGCATCTCCCCCAGGCAGTGGTCACCCCCGCTCTCTGTCTTATGCATGGGTAATAAACCACCCCCCATCTGCGCTGCTCTTCCCTGAGAATCACACCCTGTGCCCGCCCGACACCTCCCTTTCGCCCTATTCACTACCGCACCCTCTGACACTCCTTTTCCTCTGTGTCCGATTGTCCAGGCCGGTCCTAGGGTATCAGCTAGCCCTGCAGATGTAGTTTATGGCCCCAGGTGTAAAGAATCACCCCTCTTCAAAGGAGTTATAGTAGATCAAGGCCCACACTCGATGAGATCCGTCACAGCAGACGCGTTCCTATTATCTGAAAACCATCCTGTATTGTGATTGGGGAGGGGACCGAGCCTGAAGCGGAAGATTCCAGGGATGACTCTTTGTACATCAAAGTTTTTACAATTATGTGTCACATTAAAAATATATAGCACTCCAACAAAGTAGTAAGATTATAAAACTTTAATAACTTATAAATATATACAAGAAAACAAAAACAGTAATAACATATAAACATTTTTAGGGAAAAACAACGAAGTAGCGGTCGGCTGTGCGAATAGTCCCAACGCAGCACAACGTCCAGATTTCTGGCGTGGGGCGTCGCGGGGGGTGGGTCATCAGTAGCAAACTGTTGTGCGAATAGTTCCAAGGCAGCAGAACGATGGCACCAAGGTGATGTCCAGTAAGTTGCCGCACTGGTTTTGGTATCCTACAATGCTGCTCCGAATAACGGCGTGGGGCGCCCCGGGGGAGGCGGCGTGAACGGGCCTCTCCAGGTGGAGTGTCATCTGTTGTACTGGGGCGCCCCTTTACCGTTTCAGTTGCCATTCCGTCCGTTTTTGGTCCACTGTGTCAAAAGCCGCAATTCAGCTGAGTTGCGCCCACTCTTGCGGTGCAGCGATAGGCGGCTGTCACAGGACTCTCAAAATGGCGGCAGGCTCTTTCCTTTTTGGGCCTGGTCCACTGAAATGGCCCTGGGACACCTTGGAAATCGGACGCTTGTCTGCTAGGTCTTGGACCCCATTCTCGAAAGCGTCCCCTCCGCCTTGAGGATTTATCAAAAGTTTTGGGGGCCCCCGACTCCTGTAGGCTTCTGGTGGGGAGCGGTTGCCATGATTGCTCGCGGAATGACCACAACGGAGCTACGAGATGGTGGTGCTCTCATGCTGAAGCCAGCTTCAGTCTGAAACATCCAGAAACAAGGTGGGGCTTTCATCGTTTGGGAAAAAAAAAAAGTTTTCATCCAATGAAAAGTGTTGTTTTTAGGTCATATGATCAAGCCTTCCATCATTAGGAAACCAAAAGTAAAATGAACCAATGAAAAGTTTTATAAACAAGTCACATGACCTGTTATGCGGCATAGGGTATAAAATGCGGAGAAAATACGTTGGCACGTGAGGCGGCGTCAGTAGCGGACCGATGTGCGAATAGGCCGAAGGCAATACAACGCGCCAAGATCCGGATGGCACCTAGGTGGTGTCCAGCAAGTTGCAGCACTGGTGTGGCCATCCTACAATGCTGAAAGTCCCGTTGGCCTGTGAGTTTGCGTCAGTAGCGGACCGATGTGCGAATAGGCTGAAGGCAGCACAACGCGCCAAGATCCGGATGGCACCGAGGTGGTGTCTAGTAAGTTGCCGCACTGGTGTGGCCATCCTACAATGTTGAAAGTCGGCGTGGGGCGCCCCGTTGGCCTGTGAGATGGCGGCAGTAGCGGACCAATGTGCGAATGGGGCCAAAGGCAGCGCAACAATATTTTCGGAATAGAAGACACCACAAGGCGCTGAGATGCCAAGATCCGGATGGCACCGAGGTGGTGTCTAGCAAGTTGTGGCACTGGTGTGGCCATCCTACAATGGTAAAAGTCGGCGTGGGGCGCCCTGTTGGCCTGTGAGATGGTGTCAGTAGCGGACTGATGTGCGAATGGGGCCAAAGGCAGCGCAACAATATTTTCTGACTGACACCACAAGGCGCTGAGATGCCAAGATCCGGATGGCACCGAGGTGATGTCTAAGTTGCGGACCGATGTGCGAATGGGGTCAAAGGCAGCGCAACAATATTTTCTGTATGGAAGATACCACTAGGCGTTGAGATGCCAAGATCCGGATGGCACCGAGGTGATGTCTAGCAAGTTGCTGTACTGGTGTGGCCATCCTACAATGGTAAAAGTCGGCGTGGGGCGCCCTGTTGGCTTTTGAGATGGTGTCAGTTGCAGACCGATGTGCGAATGGGGCCAAAGGCAGCGCAACAATATTTTCTGTATGGAAGATACCACTAGGCGTTGAGATGCCAAGATCCGGATGGCACCGAGGTGATGTCTAGCAAGTTGCTGTACTGGTGTGGTCATCCTACAATGCTGAAACTCGGCGTGGGGCGCCCTATTAGCCTGTGAGATGGCGTCAGTAGCGGACCGATGTGTGAATGGGGCAAAGGTAGCGCAAGAATATTTTCTGAATAGAAGACACCACAAGGCGCTGAGATGCCAAGATCCGGATGGCACCGAGGTGGTGTCTAGTAAGGTGCACTGGTGTGGTCATCCTACAATGCTGAAACTCGGCGTGGGGCGCCCCATTAGTCTGTGAGATGGCGTCAGTAGCGGACCGATGTGCGAATAGGCCGAAGGCAGCACAACGCGCCAAGATCCGGATGTCACCGTGGTGGTTTCATAGTTGAGAGGCACTTCATCTGCAGTGGGGCGCCGAGATCCGGATGGCACCGAGGTGATGTCTAGCAAGTTGCTGTACTGGTGTGGTCATCCTACAATGCTGAAACTCGGCGTGGGGCGCCCCATTAGCCTGTGAGATGGCGTCAGTAGCGGACCGATGTGCGAATAGGTCGAAGGCAGCACAACGCGCCAAGATCCGGATGTCACCGTGGTGGTTTCATAGTTGAGAGGCACTTCATCTGCAGTGGGGCGCCGAGATCCGGATGGCACCGAGGTGATGTCTAGCAAGTTGCTGTACTGGTGTGGTCATCCTACAATGCTGAAACTCGGCGTGGGGCGCCCCATTAGCCTGTGAGATGGCGTCAGTAGCGGACCGATGTGCGAATAGGCCGAAGGCAGCACAACGCGCCAAGATCCGGATGTCACCGTGGTGGTTTCATAGTTGAGAGGCACTTCATCTGCAGTGGGGCGCCGAGATCCGGATGGCACCGAGGTGATGTCTAGCAAGTTGCTGTACTGGTGTGGTCATCCTACAATGCTGAAACTCGGCGTGGGGCGCCCCATTAGCCTGTGAGATGGCGTCAGTAGCGGACCGATGTGCGAATGGGGCCAAAGGCAGCGCAACAATATTTTCTGAAGAGAAGACACCAAAAGGCGCTGAGATTCCAAGATCCGGATGGCACCGAGGTGGTGTCTAGCAAGCTATGCAGTTGAGTTGTGTGCGCACTTGCGGCGAATAGGTCGAAGGCAGCATAACAATGTTTTCTGAATAGAAGACACCACAAGGCGTTGAGATTCGGTTACCACCGAAGTGATGTCTAGCAAGTTGCCGCACTGGTGTGGCCATCCTACAATACTGCTCCGAATAACGGCGTGGGGTGCCCGAAGGGGGGGGGTGTGAGGCGGCGTGAACGGGCCTTCCTAGGTGGAGGCTTGTCTGCTGTAGTGGGGCGCCCCTTTACCGTTTCAGTTGCCATTCAGCTGAGTTTCGGCTGCTCTTGATGCTACAGCGACAGGCGGCTGCAACAGGACTCTCAAAATGGCGGCCTGTTCTTTGGATTTGGGCCTGGTCCACTAAAATGGCCCTGGGACACCTTAGAACTCGGACGCTCGATTTTTTTTTCCTTTCCTGTACATGCAAAAAAAGGTAAATGCCCGGTACGTTACACACTTCATCTGCCACGATGAACTCTCCAGAGGAACCGAAAAAAAATATAGTTATGGTAACTATACCATGCATCGTCATATGGAGAGGTGGCACCAATTAATTATAGTGCTGCATAAAAGAGAGATTTGGAGGAGAACCCCTGACCTGCTAGTACATTCATCAAAGAAGTGGCACTGACAGCATCAGAGGCAAGGGAAACGGTCCCAAATATTTAGAAGAACTTTGGAAAGATTAAAATGACATGTTTAGATTGTGGCAAATTAATTTCATGTGGACAGATGAGTGTTACTCTAATAAATACAGCATATGAACATCATCATAGTCGATGGTTGGTAGAGACATTTTGACTATATCCTGGACCTGCCCGTCCTCGCCCAAAATGGCGCCGGAATAAATGGGACTCGTAACTCCTTGTTGTGTACTGGTTGCAGAACCTTGAAATCACGAGATACGTATGCAGTTTTGAAGCACATGGCGGGCGGGGACGAGAATTGATTGAATATTTCGACATCCCTATTGATATTAAGTTCTGATGTGTTATTGATTACTGTACTATTGAAAGTTCGAATTAACGTCACCCATGGTACTTGCCCGCAAATGTATATCTAGATAATTTTATTGTAACTGACCCTGTCGTATTATAATTATAAAATGTACGTCCACCGATTCCGTAACTGTTAGACACCTTAGTTCTTGCAACCTAATGGCCCGCCCGTTACGTTCTTCTACAGTGTAAATGTCTACTCATCATATACGATTACAGTTTGCTCCGTGGCCGGCCCACGTGGTTATAGGCTCGTATTTGTAGAATGAAATTTTCACAATAAAGGTTTTTAAAAGAAAGCATGGTAGTAGTATATACATTGGTAAAGTTTTTAATAATAGTCACTGTTTTAGAATCATTAAAAGGCAAGTGAAATAAAGCAGACCAATTACATGAAGGGTAAAAGGTATAATACGAAGGAACGCAGTAAAGATAAATGGTCAAGGGCTGTTGTGTTTTCTATTCCTGCAACATAAAGTGATCGATAAGAATCTCATATTCAGGCGTATCGGCGACTAAGACAGCAGGTCGACCCTCTTTTGCTCAACGGCTCCGTCATGGGACGAAGAAACGCTCTTTTTCTCGAAAAAAGAATATATTTTACTTGCAGGACAGTTGTAAATTTTCCGGGAAAGTACATTAGCCTGGAACATTATAACATATATTTAAGAAAAAATAATGTTCGGAAGTAATAAAAAGCGTAATTTTTAGGTCATATGACCAAGCCTTTCATCATTAGAATAAGAAAAGTAAAATGAACCAATGAAAAGTTTTATTAACAAGTCACATGACTTGTTATGCTTACGTTACGCGCTGCGCGCCCCGGATGACTTCCGGATGCGCTAACGCGGCGCGTCATATGACGCATTACGCGACAACGCAGGTCCAGAATATAGTCAAAATGTCTCCACCAACCAGCGGTTGGAACACAACCCCTTTCAGCAGGCTAAATAGTTCTGTTAAATGACAACAGAAGGGACAGGCAACAAGAAACATCAGTCAAAGAGGGGAGGGCTAGTTCTTCTCTACCGGGTTACATTGGGGCGCTACCGGAACTGATCGAATTGGTAGTCTACAGTGTTTCTGGATGTTTCAGACTGAAGCTGGGGTTAGCATGAGAGCAGTACCATTTCGTAGCTCCGTCGTGGCCATTCCGCAACCAATCATGGCAGCCGCTCTTTATCGTTATTTTGGGCGGGTGGGTGGCGGAGCCGAGCTGTTTTGCAGCCATCATTGTGTGGAGTTCAGTTCATTTCACTAGTTTTGTATTTGTCATGAGGGGTTGTTCCTAATGTTTCTATTTTAGCGAGGTCAAAAAGAGATCCCGTTAGTGGCCTACTGATTTTGCTCGATTCCTTTTCTTTTTTTTTTACACGATTTTTCGTTATCTGCAAAGACTAAACAGAGTATTGCGGCTCTGTGTTTGTTTGTAAATAGAGAATGAACCAAAGAGAACCAATTCTAAAACAGTAAATACTTGGATAACAATCAATCAAATGGAGAGAGAAGCAGGCACGACGTATTACAACGGGGGCAAAGGCCTGCGTTAACTACCCTTCACTATGTGCAAAGAGAGAGTACTCCTAATAGAAATGAGGGGGGGGGGGCACCATTCAAAGCAGATCAGTGTGCATAAACACGAAAATGTTTTCACTTACCACGTACTTGACATTCGACAGCTTATGATATTTGCTATTAAAAAAACATTGAAATTCACTGAAAAAACCATACGTTATAGACCATATATAGTTAGGAATTAGCATTTACAAAACCTTGAAAATTCACTGAAAAAACCATAGGTTATAGACCATATATAGTTAGGAATTAGCATTTAAAAAACCTTATTTTACTCACACAAAACCATTGAAATTCCATATATAGTTAGTTGCACTAACTATATATCGCGCACCTGCAATCCACTGCTGATGATGTCACATATTACATCATTCATGACATGGTCAGTGACATCACTGATGACATCACTGATGACATCTCAAATGACATCACTGATGACATCACTGATGACATCTCATTTGACATCAATGACCACATCACTGATGATATCATTCATGTGACAATACAATGCATCTCCTCACATTTTAATATAACCTCTGTTTCACCCAGTGTTAAATACAGAGTATAATTTTTGAAACCATTGACACACCAATACTAGTTACTACATATGTACTCACTGATTCCTACGTCTACACACACATTCACTCATTCACCCATACAATCATTCATACATACAATCACTCATCTTTACAACACTATCATATGCACTCATACACCTATACAGACACTCACACTCTGCCACTCATCCATTGAGTTACTCACACACCTAGTCAGTCCTGTAAAGAATCAATCACACTTCCATTTTCTTGTCAATACAGTTAAACATAGAGCACCTTACATTTTCAAACATATACTAACACATACTTACTTTCTTATACAATCATTGATACAAGTACACATTGATCTGCACAGAGTCACACACCTCCCAGCCAGCCACACACACACTCAGTTTCCCATACAAATACTTGGACAATCAATCAATAACCCATATAGTTAATCATATAGCTACTGATCAACACATGCAGCAGTTTACAGAACAACAGACATAATGATGCACAAATTAAGACAGTTTAGTCACTAACCCATGCACTCAGTGAGACACATTTAATCACTCACTCATACATTCAGTCATGCACCTACTAAATCCTTCGTCCAGACAGTTATACATCTACTCATTCTTCAATATGTAAAACATATTTAAACTTTACAGAAACACACAGTCACTGGATGATGTCATCAGTGATGTCATTTGAGATGTCATCAGTGATGTCATCAGTGATGTCACTGACCATGTCATGAATGATGTAATATGTGACATCATCAGCAGTGGATTGCAGGTGCGCGATATATAGTTAGTGCAACTAACTATATATGGAATTTCAATGGTTTTGTGTGAGTAAAATAAGGTTTTTTAAATGCTAATTCCTAACTATATATGGTCTATAACCTATGGTTTTTTCAGTGAATTTTCAAGGTTTTGTAAATGCTAATTCCTAACTATATATGGTCTATAACCTATGGTTTTTTCAGTGAATATATATATATATATATATATCTATATAATATATTCTACTTTTGGGTACAGGCAGGTATATGTAGACTTTGTATTCTGCCCTATATCGCATATGCAAAGAAAAGGTTAGGTATTATTAGCACAAATTTGCACCTTACATACATTTTATTTATATATTTATTCATTCATTTATATATTTATGTATTTATAATTGCATATGTATGACCAATAGGTAAGTAACCATTTACAATAGGCATTGATGACTATGGGTAAACTGATAAATTTCCATTTACATGGGATTTATTTATGTCAATATTAAAGCATGTGCAATTCAGATCTTTGTCTGAATTGGCAATAGACCTCAATAGGACATCTCGGGATAGCTTTAGCACACATGATCTCAAGAGCTAAAACCTCTATTTGACATGTAGTATACAGTATGTTATGATACATGAATTTCATGCCAGACTGATATTAGGGGTATTGCACAAAGACTTTTATTCACCATTGTAATGAATTACGAACACTCTACATCATGAAATGGTTATTTCTCCATGATACCAATACAGCCATATGCCATGAAAAATGTTTACAGTCATGGATGACTTTTTTCAAATCTATTCTGCATTTTTCAGTTTGGATTATTTGGCTTTAAAAACTTAATGCACAACCAAGTCAGGTCAGCAGCAGTTGTCTTTTAAGAATAAGATTTATTTTGCACTTTGCACATATTGCACGATCATGCACTGATATTAGCACACGTGACGGGGAAACATGGTTTTACAAATTTTGGAACTGACATTGAACTGCTCTGTTTATAGAATCAAGTTACAACTGTCGCAATAATCTTAATGCAATTTTTGACTATGTAATTTTGATCAATAAACCAGTATTTTGCCAGCTTTAAACTATACTGAAATTACGATGCAGGTATCTCCTTTATTTGTCATGTTAAGTTTCATGATTTTATTAATTGTAGAAGGGGACAATTTGAAAGCTTATTTAACTTTGGGCAAGGATTTCTTTTAGTTCCATTGTTGTGCCGGTCATGTGTCCATTTGAGATTTACTGCACTAGCACTTTAAAACTTTTGACATACATTTGCTGAAAAAACCATAGGTTTCACACACGTTATAGTTAGGAATTAGCATTTAAAAAACCTTGCAAATTCATTGAAAAAAACATAGGTTTCACACATGTTATAGTTTGCTGGACATTTCACTCATACAAAACCTTTGAAATTCCCCCGTTATAGTTAGTTCAGCTAACTATAACTCGCGCGCCCGCAATGCACTGCTGATGATGTCACATATTACATCACTCATGACATGGTCAGTGACATCACTCATGACATCACTGATTGTCACAAGGATGATGTCATCAGTGATGTCATCAGTGATGTCATTTGACATGTCATCAGTGATGTCATGAGTGATGTCACTGACCATGTCATGAGTGATGTAATATGTGACATGATCAGCAGTGCATTGCGGTCGCGCGAGTTATAGTTAGCTGAACTAACTATAACGGGGGAATTTCAATGGTTTTGTATGAGAGAAATGCCTAGCTAACTATAACATGGGTGAAACCTATGGTTCTTTCAGTGAATTTGCAAGGTTTTTTAAATGCTAATTCCTAACTATAACGTGTGTGAAACCTATGGTTTTTTCAGTGAATTTGCAAGGTTTTTTAAATGCTAATTCCTAACTATGACGTGTGTGAAACCTATGGTTTTTTAAGTGAATTTCAAAGGTTTTGTAAATGATAATTATTAAATGTATTCATTTTTATATGTTTTTTATACCGATTTACTACATTACTTTAAACAACGTATTTTTAGATATTTTATTTTCTAAATTACATTACATATTTTTAATATATATATAAATTGAAAAACAATGTTTTTAAGAATATTTAAATTGTAATATATATTTTTTTATGTAATATTTTTTTAATTTATATATATTTTATATAGCAGGCAATGATATTCTATGGAAGGAAATTCAAGTTACTGGTAAGTACAGTTAAATTCACTTTTCAGGAATAGTAGTGAGCTAGATTGGAGAATTAATTCCTCTTCAACCCTGAGGTTCCCTGTGAGTCAACTAGCCCACCAGGTACCTCCAGTATGCATCAGGCAGCTGTGTTGTAGAGAGGTGTTCAAAGGGCAAGCCCCCTTTTTACAACACTCTGCAACACAGCTCCGTGGCGCTTACTGGAGATACCTGTTGGACTAGTTGCCCCCTAGGGGACCTCTGGATTGAACAGGTATTAATTCCCCAACTTAAAACACGCCTCAGGGCATGTTTGCACTCACATCACCTCAAGCCCTGCCCCTACCTTCACCACTGTGCTAACGCGCCCTGTAGAGTGTTTTAAGTTGGGGAATTAAGTCCCCTTACATACTGGGGGTCCCTGGGGGCCAACTAGCCCACCGGGAACCTCCAGTATACACCAGGAGGCTACGTTGCAGAGAGGTGTAATGAGGCCACGCCCCTTTTTACACCTCTCTGCAACTCAGCCCCGAGGCGCGTTTGCAGAGGGGGAACTAATTCCCCTTGTATACTGGGGGTCCCTGGGGGCCAACTAGCCCACCAGGAATCTCCAGTATGTGCCAGGGGGCTGCATTGCAGAGAGGTGTAATGAGGCCTCGCCCCTTTTTACACCTCTCTGCAACGCAGCCCCCGGGCGCGTTTGCAGAGGGGGAACTAATTCCCCTTGCATACTGGGGGTCCATGGGGGCCAACTAGCCCACAAGGAACCTCCAGTATGCGCCAGGGGACTGCATTGCAGAGAGGTGTAATGAGGCCACGCCCCTTTTTACACCTTTTATACAGATATATACACACAAGTGTATACTTGCCCTGGTTTGTTGTATTTTTCAAATGATGGATTACACCTTGCATGACAGTAGCGAAAAAAACGTACTCGGGTTAGGAGATATGAGAAGAAGAGAATTGGTGCTTCTAAGTGCCCCGCCTCTTCTTGCTCTCGGCCTGCCAGACACATTGAGAACTGCACTGAGGGGGGCACTGTGCCTGTTGATTACTTTTTCTATGAACTTAGATAGGTAATAGAAAGATTGATTTCTAGTTTGCAAGCTTGGTCAGGTCTGCTGACGCTTCCTTCGGGAGTCCATTGGACGCTGGGTGCTTCCAGGAATGTAGCTGTGTCAATGGAGTTCTAAAGCATGAGGGTGAGTACTTTGGTGATTGGGGTGAATCCTTTGTTGAAGACAAGGATGTGACAAGGTGCCCACGTGGTGATTGTGGCAGTGTCTAATGGTGATGGTTTTCTCTGTGATTAGGCTGGTAACGCCTCAGGGCAGATTTGAAGATGTTCTTGTTTGTGTCTTCCTGGCTTGTTTCCACCTCTGTTCCAGTTGCTTGCAGTGCTACTCAGTCATTCTGAGTTCTTCCATGTACCAATTGACCTGAGTTTGTGTTCTTGTGCTTTAATTTTGCTTGTGAAAGGCTAGGGTGTTGGCACAGGCGGCAGTCCATTCACTGACATTTTTGATGGTATGCTGTGGGTGGTTCTTGGAGAGAGTACAGCCTAATCATCTTCTACAATATTTTTCCAGCATTAGCAGCCAGGACCTGTAGCAGTTGGTCTCCTGTGGTGGGGGATGTTGATTATGAGGTTTACAAAGACATGGCCAGACCAAGGGATGGGTGTAGGTTAGTTGATCATGATCTCATTGGGTGAGGTGAGAAAAGGGTCCAATATGTGTCCGGCGGTGTGGGTGGAGTCGGATATGTGTTGGGTGAGTCTGAGGTTTCCGAGGCTTTCTATCAATGCAACTGAGTTGGGGTTGTTAAGGTCCTCTAGTTGGGAGTTGCGGGAAGGCTCTGGAGTTGATGACTAGTGTGGCGACAAAGTCCGGGGTGTTGTTGGTGAAGGTGGCTCGGGGTCCTTGGGTTTTGTAGACCAGGGTGCCACACAGAGTGAAATTGGCTGTGAATCACAGCTTGAAGATGATGTGTAATTGGTTTTGGTTCCTTGGAGGTGGTATAGCAGATGGTGTTCTTCAAGATGCTGGTGATTCCTTCCCCTGGCCTGTGTTAGCGGTCTCGTCTGATGATCTTATATCAGGTGGGGATGGCCATGGAGATGTCCGGTGCAGTGGCCCTGGGTAGAGCTGTCCAGGTGATCCGAAATCTCATGGGAATGCAGGTGAAGTGGCAGGAGGGGGAGGTGAAGGCTGGTGAAGGCTCCTTTTGTGTTGTGTTGAGTTGCGTTGCAGAGAGGTGGTCCAAGGCCATGCCCCTTTTTTTACACCACTCTGCAACGCAACTCTGTGACTCTGACTGGAGGTACATGTTGGGCTAGTTGGGCCCCTGGCACCCTCAGGACTCAAGGAGACTCCCTGGCACTTTGTAAATTGGACATTGAAAATTGTGGATATGCACAGCCTGTTGTCATAGGTTGAAAAGGGTTGAAAGTTGTCGCGTGCAGACAAGGCTTACTGTCCAAACCATACAGTGTTACGGAAATGTACCAAATATTGCAACCCCTGGATAGGGGTTGTCCCCTGGTGCACAGCGTGTGAAACGAAGAAATGTTTTGATCAAGTACATTTCTTTGTTTCACACGCTGTGCACCAGGGGACAACCCCTATCCAGGGGTTGCAATATTTGGTACACTTTGCAAATTGGGGCATTAAGTCTGCTTGAATCCTGAGGGTTATTGAGGCCCAACTAGCCCACCAGGTATCTCCAGTAAGCGCCACAGAGCTGTGTTGCAGAGAGGCGTTCTGAGGCCACGCCCCTTTTTACACCGCTCTGCAACGCAGCTCTGTGGTGCTAACTGGAGATACCTGGTGGGCTAGTTGGCCCGCAGGGACCCTCAGGATTTAAGAGGACTTAATTCCCCAACTTACAACGCGCCAGTGGGCGCCTAGCACATGGTGCATGGATGTTTAGGGGACACCACATGGGCCCCCCTGGCAACATAGCGGAGGCTCACGGGGGGGCATTGGTCCTGGTAGGGGCCCCCAAAGTCCCATTCCGACATCCTTTCCATAGATGTGGCACCACCATGAAAAGGCTATGGGAACTGGACATCATAATCCCTATGGTGGTGTCTGCGCCCCGACGATTTCCTTGACCGCTGTGGTCCAACCGATATTTTGAAAGTCAGAGGGACGGTCCTAGTGAGAGCCTTAATTATTAATTTATTAAAATGTGTTTACTTCCCACCATATACCGCTACAAATCTCATAACCCGCACCTAAAACGTAACTTACAAAATTAATTAATTACACTATTTACAATTAATTATCAATTAAATAATTAATAATGCTTAAAACTTAATTATTAATTAATAATAAATAAATTACTTCCGACGTGTACCTCTACAAAACTCACAATCCGCTATGACCCAAAAAATACAATAAACAATCAAATTAAATTAATAACAACTGGAAATGTATAAACTTCATTAAAAATCATTTATGATAATACAAACAATGTATAACATATACAATTAAAATATATTCTGAAATACATAATAATAATTAAAAAAGATATTATTAACAACAATATTTTTGTAAAACATATTAACTACCTAGATATTTTTATCATTAGTAAGAACAACATAGATATTTTTGTAAACGATATTTACAACATAGATATGTTTGACCTCGATATTACTTACCTTATAAAATAGATATCCTTGTCAGCAATATTTCTGCATCACGCTATTTGTGGTTCATGGTATTAAAAACTCACTATTTCTGCATCTTGATGCTTTAGTTTTTACTCAATATTTTTGTCCGAATATCCCTGAACCCCTTGAGTGGGCATTGTGGATCCCAAGGAATCGTCGGACCCTAAGTTAAGGAACGCTTTTCTAAAATTAGCCTTGACTGGACATTGAACGTAATGTGTGTGATTCCTGAATCATGTAATATCTGAGTTTCAAACGTATAACTTCTTTTAAAGTAAGTCTTGAAGCTACTCTAATCTACCATTGAAGAATGAAGAATACAAAGATAATATCAATAAGCTATTAACAGGGCAAACTTACTTTCAGCCCTGGGGGCCAAGTGGTAAATCGCAAAGCCCAGCAAGCACACCGCCAAGTACGTATTGACATCAAGTTCAAGTTCAGTGATTTGTATAGCGCACTACTCACCCAGAGGGTCTCAAGGCGCTGGGGGGGGGGGTGTGTTACTTATCGAATAGCCAGGTTTTCAGCTGTTTTCTGAATGAGAGGTGGTTCTTTGTGAGGCGGAGGTGAGTGGGGAGAGAATTCCAGGTTTTGGCCGCTAAGTAGGAGAAAGATCTTCCCCCCATGGTGGATCTATTGATGCGCGGAATTGCGGCGAGGGCTTGATTGGATGAACGTAGTTGGCGGGTGGGTGTGTAGAAGGACAGTCGTTTGTTGAGGCATTCGGGTCCTAGGTCGTAGAGGGCCTTGTGTGCGTGGGTGAGGAGACGGAACGTTATTCTCTTGTTGACGGGAAGCCAGTGGAGCTCTTTCAGGTGCCCGGAAATGTGAGCTTGGCGGGGGATCTCCAGTATGAGTCTGGCTGAGGCGTTATGGATACGTTGGAGTTTTTTCTGTAGTTTGGCTGTGGTTCCGGCGTAAAGGGTGTTTCCATAGTCTAGTCGGCTAGTGACTAGTGCGTGGGTGACTGTCTTTCTTGTTTCGGTGGGGATCCAGCGGAATTTTTTTTTGAGCAAGCGTAGGATGTTGAAGCATGATGATGAGATGGCGTTGACTTGTCTGGTCATCGAGAGGGAGGAGTCTAGGATGAAGCCCAGGTTACGTGCGTGATCTGTAGGTATGGGTGCTGTGCCCAGAGCTGGTGGCCACCATGAGTTGTCCCATGCAGAGGGGGATGATCCTAAGATGAGGACTTCCGTTTTGTCCGAGTTTAGTTTTAGACGGCTGTTCTTCATCCATCCGGCTACTTCTTTCATTCCCTCGTGAAGGTTGGTTTTGGCGGTGTTAGGGTCCTTGGTGAGGGAGAGGATTAGCTGGGTGTCGTCAGCGTAGGAGATGATGTTGAGGCTGTGTTGTCGCGCGATGGATGCGAGGGGACTCATGTACACGTTGAAGAGGGTGGGGCTGAGTGATGATCCTTGTGGTACGCCGCAGATGACTTCGGTGACCTCAGATCTAAAAGGGGGGAGGCGGACTCTCTGGGTTCTTCCGGCAAGGAACGAGATGATCCAGTTCAATGCTTTTCCTTGTATTCCGACGTTGCTGAGGCGTTGTATGAGGGTGTTATGGCAGACTGTGTCGAAGGCGGCGGAGAGATCAAGTAGGATGAGGGCAACTGTCTCTCCGTTATCCAGTAGCGTTCGGATGTCGTCAGTAGCAGCGATGAGGGCGGTTTCGGTGCTGTGTTTGGCTCGGAAGCCGGACTGTGAGACGTCAAGTGAGTTGTTTGATTCAAGGAAGGCGGCGAGCTGACTGATGACGGCTTTCTCGATGACTTTGGCCGGGAAGGGGAGGAGTGAGATGGGGCGGTAGTTCTTGAGTTCAGAGGGGTCCGCTGTGGGTTTTTTCAGAAGGGCGCTGAGTTCGGCATGTTTCCAGATTTCTGGGAAGGTAGCGGAGTTGAAGGAGCAGTTGATGACATCGCGGAGATGGGGAGCGATGATGGAGTCTGCTTTGTTGAAGATGTGGTGGGGGCATGGTTCAGTTGGTGAACCTGAGTGGATGGAGTTCATCAAACGGATGGTGTCTTCTGTTGTAATTGGGTTCCAGGCGTAAAGGTTGTGAGAGTGCTGTTTGGGTTCGGAGGTGGGTGGAGTGGGATGTTCTTCGGGCAGATTATTAAAGCTGTTATGAATGTCGGCGATTTTGTTGTGGAAGAAAGAGGATAGAGAGTCGCAGAGGTCTTGGGAGGGAGTGATGTCGTTGTTGCCGGCGGTGGGGTTGGTAAATTCTTTGACGATATTGAATAATTCCTTGCTGTTGTGGTTGTTGTTGTCGAGTCGATCCTTGAATGCTGATTTTTTGGTGGATCGGATCAATTGGTGGTGTTTGCGGGTGGCGTCCTTGAAGGTGGTCAGGTTGTTAGTGGTTGGGTTTTTTCTCCAAGTTTTCTCGAGGGTACGACATAGTTTCTTGGATTTCTTAAGGTCATCGTTGAACCAGGGGGCCTTTTTGCTACCTTGTTTGATCTGGTGGTTTTTCAAGGGCGCTAATTCGTCAGCGCTGTGGCTGATCCATTGTGTGAGTTTGGTGGCAGCTTGGTTTGGGTCCGATGGTATGGTGGGGGTGTTTTTGTTAAGCGCTGTGAAGAGTTGGTCGGTGGTGATTTTATTCCAGTTTCTTCGAGGAAAGGGTTGTGGTGGGACGTGGGACGTGGTCTTTTTATAGCTGAAGTGAACGCAGCTGTGGTCCGTCCAATGGAGAGCTGTGGTGTGATCGAAGGAGATGTGTTTGCTGGGGGTGAAGATAGGGTCGAGCGTGTGTCTGGCTAAGTGGGTGGGGGCGTCAACCAGTTGTTTGAGTCCGAGATTGGCCAGGTTGTCCAGGCGGGTGGTGGTGTTGCTGTCATTTTTCTTTTCCAGGTGGAAGTTGAGGTCTCCCAGTAGAATGTAGTTCTCGGAGGTGAGGGCATGTGGGCTGATGAAGTCAGTGATGTCTTCGTTGAATTCTGTGCGGGTTCTTGGTGGTCTGTAGATGAGGGTGCCTCTGAGTGTGGTCCTGGGGTCGGTGTGGATCTGGAAGTGAAGGTGTTCGGCTGTCGCAAGGTTGTCGTCGGAGTTGGTCGTGATTCGGATGGTGTTCTTGTGGACGATGGCGATGCCTCCTCCTGTTTGGTTGGTGCTGTCTTTTCGGATGATCTTGTAAGCGTCCGGGATGGCAATGGCAATGTCGGGCGCTGATGAGGCGTTCATCCAGGTTTCTGTGAGGAAGGCGACGTCCGGCGATGTAGTGTCGAGTGGGTTCCAGAGTTCAATGGAGTGTCTGTGGACCGAGCGGGTGTTCAGCAGGATGCACTTCAGTTGGTTAGAGTCGGAGCTGTTTTTGGAGGGGGATTTGGTGTGGGTCCTGATGCTTGTGTATTTGCAGGAGTGGCAGGCGAATGGTCCGTGGGTGTGTCCTGGGGTAGCTACGCAGCATTGAGGGTTGCGTCCGGGGTTAAGGGCAAGGAGAGTAGCGGCGTCATATGTTAAGCGAGTGGAGTGGGTATTGCGAGGTCCAGGGGGTCTGGCACTGGGCGCGGTCCAGGTGCGGACGGGCGTAGACGGGCTTACCTTTGGCTTACCTTTGGCGCGCATGGGGCGCGACCGCTGCGCGTGAACGCTGCGCGCGGGGGTATCTGTCATATGTGGATGGTGGGAGGGGAGGGGAGGGGCGAGGGAGGGTCAGCTGGGGGGCGGGAGCGGGGCGGAGATCCGGGGAGGGAGTCACAATAACAACAACAAAATGGCCGCAAGCCGAGAAACGAAACCGGGTTGGGGTATAAACAATGCGATGTCAATGGAAGTGGCACCGGTACAGTCGAGCACAATAGTTTCAACAGGCAGCACAGCGCAGTACAAACGATATTAAAAGCGCACTTTGGTACACTAGCGCTATGGTATATTTATGCACAGCAAGGTAGGCAATCAGGCAATCTAGCGAAGCTGTAATCTGGGCAATAGTGAATATGGGAGCAAAGGCAGATAGCAGACTAGCGTTGAAGCGCTACGATACCAGGTGGCAGATAGCAGTGTAGCGTTGAAGCGTTAAGGTTCCAGGTGTCCTGTAGGGCAGGGACCTGCGTGAGGAGCGGCCGCAGCTGATGGAGTCAGGGTGGTCACAGCGCAACAAGCGGCAGAGCAGCCGACAGTATCAGTGGGAGGGGGGGTCAGCTGGGAGACGGGAGCGGGGCGGAGATCCAGGGAGGGAGTCACAATAACAACAACAAAATGGCCGCAAGCCGAGAAACGAAACCGGGTTGGGGTATAAACATCCTATAACAATTTCTGAATACAGTAATACAACTGGCACTATCACAGGAAAACAAGGTGGTAGTGATTTGTTTGCGTGGAGTACTATGTTAATTTCTCATTTCATTAACCTCATTTGCACCCAGTAATGAGACAAATTACATCCCATTAATTTATTTAGTGCAGGAAAATATATGCAAATAGATTGGCAGTGTACTTGGTAATTCTATTTTAACACAGCAAAGTTTGGTTGGGAAATTCAATAATCAAACCTTTATCAAATTCCTAATATCTAAATGAGAGAGTTTTGAATTTTCTGGTAAACACAGACTTATGTACTGTTTGTCTCCTTTAAGTAAGAATGATTCGTTTTTAAGATGAGATGATTTTCTCGCAGCTTGGTTGAATACCGTTGAAAATGACCATCTTTTATGTGGTATTTCCCCAGATTTTTACCTTCAGTACCTATTTTGTTGGAATTAGAACTCTGCAAGCTTTACTCCGGTTAACCAGTGTTAAAGTGCTTGTGCTCTACTTTCTAAACATGGCAAAATTGGTATACACCTAATTGGCACATTTAAATCACTAATGAGTCCCTAATAAATGGTACTACATGTACAGGGCCTGTAAATTAAATACTGCAAGTGGGCTGCAGTGCTCATTGTGCCTCCCACTAATGTAGCTTTTAAAAACAAGTCTTCTGCCCGCCACTGCAATGTTTGTGTATAGTTTTAAAACTTCCATTTTGCTCTGGCCAAATAAACCTTATGCCAGCACTAACCTTCCTTTTTAATACTTATATGCCATCGCTAAGATAGACTCAAAAAGGCTCATGGAGAAGGGTACATAGCATTTAACCCCCTGGCTGCGGCCAGAATTTTGCGCCTGTGTGGCACATTCCGATCGCGGGCATGGCCATGACGGCTCCCGGCCATCATCAGCACACGCCCACCGTAACTGGTGATGACTGGGAGCCGTCATCAGCACCGAAGGGGTTAAAAAGCAGGACATGTGAACTTAAGGTTTACATGTAATCCACTCACTTGAATATTAATTGAAAATGCTCTGTAGTTGTAAAGTCAGATTTTAATTTGCTAGTTTGAAAATGCCATTTTTAGAAAGTTGCCATTTTTGTGCCCAAACCAAATGTGCCTTTCTGCCAATGTCCAAGGTCACAAGCCTGTTAAAGGCTCTCCAGTGCTGTGATATATTCCACAACGGACTAAAGGGACTTGGGTGTGGGGAATGATGTTCTTCTCCTGAATAGGATGACCTAGGGATGTTACCAGTCCTTCTTGAGCTTCAAAGGGTATCCTGAGGGAAGTTCCAACCCCCTGACATCAGACGTTGCTAGCCATGTTGCTGGCAAATGCAGCCTAATCCTAGGTCTGCCTACCCTATGTTTCCCTAGGCACACAGAATCCAAATGCAGGGGAAAGGGAAGAACTGGCCAGAACCAGTTTAAGGTTAGATAAATGGGGTGTCCCCCACACACAGGCTGGGCACTGGGTATAAAACGGCACCCGCCGAACCTCTCACCAGAACACTCCTGGATCTGTGGAGATTCAGAAGGACAGCACTGTTGTCTGAAGCCTGAAGGAAGACTGGACCATGTTGCCTTGATTCGGACACAATTGCAAAAAGAACAATTGATAGACAGAATGCAAAATGCAGAACAATGTCATACATTCACCCCAGTACAGAGATCTGGGCCCTTCCAGTTTGGACCCAGCCATATGCAAATCAGTCTTGACCCTGCGCCCAATGGGAACAGTCCAGCCTGAATCTGACACAAACAATGATGCCACAATTCAGTTGGCTGACCTCCTGTTTGAGTTACAGGGACACAACAAGCTTCTAGAGGCCATTCTCTGCACCTGCCTAGCTGACCAATACGAGCTGTACCTGCCTAAACGCGGCTGCTTACCCCTGCTTTAGTGAACCCTAACCCGAGAGGTGCCCCCCAGGTCCTCCACTCTTGGCTGGTGTTAGAGTATATGCATACAACACCAAAACAGCAAGAACTGGACTCCAGGTGAAAAACCAGAGGCCTTGGGCTCTTTTTATCAAAATGAACTCTGTCCGGTCTCATCACGAGCTACATCACAAATGTCAGTGCTGGAACCATATCTGACTGCCAGAAAGAGCTTCCCAAATACAGACCCCAGACTTTCCCAACCAGAGTCCTTTATGTCAACATTAACAGCCCTGCGCTTCCCTCCAGTGCAAAGTTTTGACTGTCGACCAGCTCTTTGCATGGACAACAATTGCACTGCCAACGCAAGTACTGACTGAGGCTTGAGACTTCAGCAACCTGCCAGCGACAAGCCCCTCTTTAGACCCTGCCTGCAGCCTGACCGCCAACCAGAAGTTCTCCAATTAGAAGGTAAACTCTCCATTGCGATGAATCTGGTGCTTGCATCCAATCCACATCTATCACAGTTAAACTTGACTTTTGACTTTGACCTTGTCCACCCCCACCAGGTGCTTTATAGCGCTAATCCTACTGGACACTTTAAAAAGTCATATCTCCAGGTATACCTATTTGAATGATGTTATTTTTATGTCATTTTATTTAATAAAATATTCTCTATTTTTCTAAATTGGTTTAGGATTTGTGTTGTGTTATTTTTCTTGTTATTGCTGTTTGAGTACTGCAGAAATACTTTACAGATTGTCTCTAACTTACACTGACTGCTTTTGTGCTAAGCTACCAGAGAGTTAAGCACAGGTTTATCAAGTGACTTTTTTGGTTCACCCTCAAAAGGATTGTGTTTATTACTTGAGTGGGGCTCTTCACCCCTCACGATTTATAACCTAGTTACTTACTACTAGAAACTGGTACATAGTGTGTGCAATAACAGCTTATGGGTGTTATTCTTGCGAGAACTGTACAATGTTATATTTTCTTATTATTTAGCATTCAATATTTCCATTGGATTTATTTATGTTCCTGATCAATTCTTAGGAATAAGGATACATCTAGAATGTACTTGTGTAAATCTTGGATATCCCTCAGAGCCTCCCACATTGATTTGTGTTTTTGTAGTTTAGGTCAGTGCAGTGACTAAGTTACCCAATCACCAGATGAAGCACTTTACTTAATAAGACTGTTTTGGGCAGTAGCCTGATAGACAAACATTGAAACAAGCATTGGCAAGGCTAAAGATCCGGCCTTAGTGTACCAATGCACCCTAACAAATGTATGCATGCATTGTATGCACAAATGCTGTTGATCACATTAAAAACTCCCCTATTTTCTTTGCCAGTGCTGGAGGGAAAATATCATAAAATGATTGCTTTCTGTTTAGAATGCATATGGAAGATAAAGACCTGAATGTGGCTGATAATGGATAATTGAGAATATGTTTCAGAAGTACCATAGTCCTGCACGCATTCCAATGCAAACACTTCTTGCAACACGGAAAGACACCAAATAGCAAGAGTGTGAGATGAGAAAGTAATACTCCTCTGGGTGGAGCCAATTCACACACTATGTTCATGTTAAGGAATTGACACTAACACATCTCACAGGAAGCTGCACTGTCGAACTGGACTTAAAAATGGAAGGAGAGGGTCAATGCAAAATAAACATGGAGTGAAATAGGTCAGAAGAAGACAAGCTAAAACACATTAATAAGATTTTCATGCTAGGTAATTCAAATAACAATACTATTTACCTGTCCAGCCAGGCCAGTAAATTCTTGGCAGCACCAATCAGATCAACAACAGAGGTAAGGAAATCATTTGGCAGTCGTCTGGAGGCTCTGCCATCGTAGTGGCCACTCCTCCGTCTACCCGTTATAAAGTTTTGCAGATTTTTGGCGGAGGCATTGAGCTTATGAGATAGTGTTCTCAGGTTTTCTGTCTCCAAACCATAATTCTGAAATCATGAAAAGGAGCAATTAGAAAATGTCAACTTGAACAAATAGGAATGCATGCATTTATTTATATCAGAATAGGAGGGGGGTATGAAACAGCATCACAGAAGAAAGTTGTAATCATGTAGTTTACAAACAAATTTCCAATGTACAATTTCAGTGTCTCAAAATAGGAGGTTGTAAATTGCATAAATATTAAAGAAGTTGATTCACTCCTGCAATTGACACACTTTTGCAATTTGATTGATGCTTGCATTATGAAATACTACTTAATTAGAAGTTATGGTAATGCTCCCATATCCCCGCCCACCATCAATGCAATCAGACTGCTTACTTATTATGCACACCACACTAGATCTAATGTTCCCTCATCTAGGCTCTTCAATTGAAAAATACCCAAATTGTCTAAACTCAGATTCCACTTCGCATGAACAGCATTAGAAATGCAATAGCTGCAGATGATTGCAATAATGCTAGATTCTTAGGAAAACAAGGCCGCATGAGCAGAGTTTGGAATGCAAGACTGGCCCACCTGGTCTCTTGGAAACTTTTATGCCATTCTAAGAGTTGACCTATTCCTGCCTCACCCCAGTCTCCTATCAATAAGTCCTAAAGAGCATGCTGACAAAGAAGACCAGAACTTGATTACCGGCCGAACAGGAGAGAGATGTTGAAGGTGTCATCGCAGATGATCGCAAAATGATAGATTACTAGTATGTTGGGAACATACAAATAAACATTAGGTAGAGATTGTTGTTGTCCACTTCAGAGACAGCATGTGTAGTGTTGATTGCAACACTGACAGACATGGGCAGGATCACACATTTTTTGGTCAATGCCATTGCATCTCTTTGGTGGTAAAAATACTGCAATGTTTGGTGTAAACATCTGTTACCACCACACCATGAAAGGATATTTAAGATGGTGGCACTATGTGACAAGAAAATGCACGGGTATATATGGATAGAAGATGGACAGGAGTTGACATCTAACAATGACATAACAAACAAAAGAATACAATAGCACAGCCGGCAACTGAACCTAACGGCAGTGCAACAATAAACAACAGCATAACAATTACAAAGCATAATGGCACAATACAACACACAATGGAAAACACAAATAAAGCGGCACTGCAGGGCATCGATATTCACAAAGCATCACAGGTCAAAAATATACCAAAACAAAGAAGGAAAACGTTGCGACATACCAATGAAACAGCCACAGTACAGCACAAAATAACAGCGCACCAAAATCATGCCAGCACAACACAACAACACAATATAATAATAAAAAGAACACAATAACAGAAGACATTAAACATGTAATTATGTTGTGTTGTTATGTTAGTGTGTATTGTTTGTATCTGTTGTTTTGTTATTATTGTGTTGCGTTTGCGAGTTTTGAGTTGTTGCCATAAGTTAAAATTAGGATGTTATGTTGTATCACTGTGTTATTATATAGTGGTGTTATGTTGTTTTGTGATGAATAGCTGTCCAGTGTTTGTAGTATTCTCTTTTTCTTTTCTTCTTGTGTTGTACTGTGTTTTGCTGTGTTAGGTTGGTGTACTTTTTTATTTTCTGTTGCTGTTTGATGTATTGTATTGCTATTTTTTGTTTGTATTTTGTAGCATGATTATCATGTTGTGCTGTATCATTTTTAAGTTGCATTAGTTATTTTTTGTTTTGTGTTGTTTTGTTAGGTTGTTTTGCTGTGTTGTTGCTGCAATTGCTTGTTTTATGGTGAAATTGTGTTGCATTTTGTAGTCTTGGATGCGCAAGATATTGTGTAACTTTTTAAGTGCATTCTTCTGTTGATGTTTTGCTGCAGTGTGCTGTTTAATCACATATCACTTGTGCAGCTCTACCCTTTACAAAATATTGACTCAAAAACGATGTCCCAGACCAGGCGTTTTAAGAGACCCTCAGAGCTGGCTTTATATGATCCAGCTTCAGATCTATTGAGGGATAAAAAGCTGTTTGAGAAGAGTCCAAAATGGCTATCAAACAATGGATGTATTACATCACTTGTGACTCACATATGAATCTTGTATATGTTGTTGGGCAATAGGGTTAGGGGAACAAGATGTTCTCTTTCCTAATTACAATAAATAAAGTACAAGACGTAGCCATTTATCAACAGAAGAGCACTGCTTTAGTCAGAATTTTCGGCTTGAGATTATTATGTGAGTCTTTGATATAACAATAGAACATAGTCCCATTGATCCTGGTAGCCACACAGAAATGCAATGTTGCTGAATAGGCAAAGTGAAAGATGAGACCATTTGCAGATTTTGTAACAAGTAAGCAGGTGAATGGACATACTAGATCGGCCGATGAGTAAATACATCAGGCTCATTGTTCCCTTGTAATCACTTAAATAAGTAATGTTAACCGTCAAGGCGATGATAGGGTTATTTGTGAAGCATATTAAGTGCCCCTTTCAAGTTCCCTCAGTGTTATTCAATTCTATAAGTTTACAGTCATTCACACAAGTTCAAATCATTCTGTATGTATACTACCTTTAATACTAGCAGTGGACAGGGTTATTCTCCTACTAGAATAAAACCTCAATTAATTTTTAGGGTCTAAGTCACAAAAGGTTATTTATACATTTATTCAAATTAAAGTAAGCAATTCGTGCTTTATCATTTCACAAAGTAAATTTACGTGTGAGTAATTTACTTCGCAGTGCTTGCATCGTTTATGAACAGAGTTGCCAGAGTACCTGCAGAAGTAACTGATATAGAGTAATTAGTCCACTGCTGAGGGATATAACGGTTGTTAAATCCCCTGAACATGAGTCTTAGACTGATCAGCAGGAGAGGCCCATAAGGAGAGCGAGGGCCTTTAACAACCAGTTCAGCCTGATTATTAGACCATTTCACCTACTGAGGCTAGACTATTCTAAATTGAAAAAAGGAGAAATATGAAGAACATATTGGAATGTTGGAGCTCCGGGGTTATACAAGCCATTAAAAACCCGGAGCTACTCCATTGTCTTCAATATAGCTTTGAACATTCCAGAGTTCTAATATTAACATACAGGCACTTTTAAAAGAGTTCATTCTAATCACATTACTTTTCATATGTAGGCATGACATCAGTGGTGACAGTGAAAACACTTTAGTAAATGTTTGTGTGCTACGTTTGAATGACAGTATGGACTGTAAAGCCACTTCTCTGTCCAAATGACTTATTATTTTCCTTTTAGCTTTTAAAATCATAAATCTAAAATCACCAGGCTGAATACAGGGTCCAAGTTAGTCCTACTGAAGAATGCACCTTAAATCCTAGTTGGGAGTGTTAAGCCATACACCAGTGGTCCCAAGAAGCAATGAGAGGTCTACATCAAAGGCGCATCAGGGAGCAGCGGTTCCAATGAGCTGTGAGGTCTGCGATGCTGGCTTTCATTGAGCCTGTGTTGTGCTGCTTTGGTTCCATTGAGGCACTGAGAGGAACTGCACCTGGTTTGCATCGCGCTACATCAGTTCTGATGTGACCACAACTGGGCTGGCAAAGCACCTTTAGCCCCACTTCCAAGGGTCCAGCACTTGAGGGGTATTACTTGGGAGGTTAGTACTAACCTTAGCAGTGTCCAGGTGCAAAGTTCAAGATAGCTGGAGACTTTTCTGTCCCTGAGGCTCTGATCAGGAGGCCAGCCAACTAGCCCTTGTAATCACTCTGGTGGTCCAGGGTTCAAAGTGCAGGTCCAGTCCTTCTCACTCAGGAAGCAGTGCAGTGTTGTGTAGTTCCTAGGAGTATCCCAGGACCTGCATGTTTTGGATGACCCAAACTGAGGGCTTGGTGTCCCAACCACTTGCGGACACCCCCACAGGATCTGTAAGCCTTTAGACCAGATAACTCTACAGTGCCACTACCACCACCCTATATTCTACAGTAGTGTATATAGTCTCTGGCAACCACTGGACATGAAAACCCTGATTCCTCAGGGATCGTGGAAAACAGTATAGTATGGTTCGCTCAGACACTCGTCAAGTCAAGTCAAGTCAGAATTTATATAGCGCACTACATACCCAGGGGGTCTCAAGGCGCTTGAGGAAGGGGGGAGGTTTACTTATCGAATATCCAGGTTTTAAGCTGTTTTCTGAAGGCTAGGTGGTTATGAGTAAGGCGGAGGTGGATGGGAAGGGAATTCCAGGTTTTGGCCGCTAAGTAGGAGAAGGATCTTCCCCCCATGGTGGCTTTGTGGATGCGCGGGATAACGGCGAGGGCTTGGTTGGACGAACGCAGCTGGCGGGTGGGGGTGTAGAAGGAAAGGCGCGTGTTGAGACAATCAGGACCAAGTTCGTATAGGGCTTTGTGTGCGTGGGTGAGGAGGCGGAGCGTTATCCTCTTGTTGACGGGGAGCCAGTGAAGGTCTTTCAGGTGAACGGAGATGAGGTCTGTGCGGGGGATGTCTAGTATGAGTCTGGCTGAAGCATTTTGAATGCGTTGGAGTTTTTTCTGCAGTTTTGCGGTGGTACCGGCGTAAAGGGTGTTTCCGTAGTCCAGACGGCTTGTAACCAGTGCGTGGGTGACCGTTTTTCTTGTTTCGGTGGGGATCCAGCGAAATGTTTTTTTGAGCATGCGTAGGATGTTGAAGCATGATGATGAGACGGCGTTGACTTGTCTGGTCATCGAGAGTGAGGAGTCCAGGATGATGCCCAGGTTCCGTGCGTGGTCCGTCGGTATGGGAGCTTTTCTTAGGGCCGTAGGCCACCAAGAGTCGTCCCAGGCGGAAGGGGATGCACCTAAGATGAGGACTTCCGTTTTGTCAGAGTTCAGTTTCAGACGGCTGTGCTTCATCCACTCGGCTACTTCTTTCATCCCTTCATGTAGGTTGGTTTTGGCGGTGATTGGGTCTTTGGTGAGTGAGAGGATCAGCTGAGTGTCATCAGCGTAGGAGATGATGTTGAGGTTGTGTTGACGTGCGATGGCTGCGAGGGGGCTCATGTAGACGTTGAAGAGGGTGGGACTGAGTAATGATCCTTGTGGGATGCCGCAGATGACTTCGGTGGCCTCTGACTTAAAAGGGGGGAGGCGGACTCTCTGAGTTCTTCCTGCGAGGAACGAGATGATCCATTCCAATGCTTTTCCTTGAATTCCGATGTTTCTGAGGCGTTGTATAAGGGTACTGTGACAGACTGTGTCGAAGGCTGCAGAGAGGCCAAGGAGGATGAGGGCGACTGTGTCCCCGTTGTCTAGAAGTGTTCGAATGTCGTCTGTTGCTGCGATGAGGGCGGTTTCGGTGCTGTGATTGGCTCGGAAGCCGGACTGTGAGCAGTCGAGGGATTTGTTGGTTTCGAGGAAGGCGGCGAGCTGATTGTTGATGGCTTTCTCGATGACTTTGGCCGGGAATGGGAGGAGCGAGATGGGGCGGTAGTTTTTGAGATCGGTAGGGTCGGCTGTGGGTTTTTTCAGAAGGGCGCTGAGTTCGGCGTGTTTCCAGCTTTCTGGGAATGTGGCGGAGTTGAGGGAGCAGTTGATGACGTCTCGGAGATGGGGTGCGATAATGGAGTCTGCTTTGTTGAAGATGAGATGGGGGCATGGGTCAGTAAGGGATCCTGAGTGGATGGAGTTCATCAGGCGAATGGTGTCTTCTGTGGAGATTGAGTTCCAGTCGAGAAGGTTATTTGGAGGAGGTGCAGGTTCGGAGGTGAGTGGGGTGGACTGGTTTACGGGTTGGTTGTCAAAGCTGTTATGAATATCGGCGATTTTGTCATGGAAGAATGAGGCGAGGGAGTCGCAGAGGACTTGAGAGGGGGTGATGTCGTTGGAGCTGGCGGTGGGGTTGATGAATTCTTTGATGATGTTGAAAAGTTCCTTGCTGTTATGGGCATTGTTGTCTAGTCGGTCTTTGAGTGCTGATTTCTTGGCTGTTCGGATGCGTTGGTGGTATTTGCGGGTGGCGTTTTTGAAGGCGGCTTGGGTGATAGTGTTTGGGTCTTTTTTCCAAGTTTTCTCAAGGGAACGACAGAGCTTCTTGGATTTCTTGAGGTCATCGTTGAACCAGGGGGCGTTCTTGCTTCCTTGCTTGATTTGATGTTTTTTCAAGGGTGCTAGTTTGTCGGCGGTTTGGGTTAACCATTGTGTGAGGTTGGTGGCGGCTTGGTTAGGGTTCATTGAATAGGCAGGAGGTTTTTGAAGAAGCGATGTGGAGATTTGGTTGATTGTAATTTTGTTCCAATTTCTTCGCAGAGTTGGTTGAGGGTGGTTGTGGATCGTGGTCTTATTGTAAATGAAGTGGATGCAACTGTGGTCCGTCCAGTGGAGGGGTGTGGTGTGAGTAAAGGAGATGTGCTTGCTGGAGGTGAAGATAGGGTCGAGTGTGTGTCCTGGGTGGTGTGTGGGGGTGTTAACAAGTTGTTTGAGTCCGAGAATGGAGAGATTGTCCAGAAGGGTGGTAGTGTTACTGTCGTTGCTCTTTTCCAGAATGTATTCTTTCGAGGGGAGGGCGTGGGGGGTGATGAAGTCAGTGATGTCTTCGCTGAATTTTGTACGGGGTCCTGGTGGCCTGTAGAGGAGGGTGCCTCTGAGTGTGGTCTTTGGGTCAGTGTGGATCTGGAAGTGAAGGTGTTCGGCGATAGCGAGGTTGTCTTCTGAGCTGGTTGAGACGCGGATGGTGTTCTTGTGGATGATGGCGATGCCTCCTCCTGTTTGGTTGGTGCGGTCCTTACGGATGATCTTGTAGCCGTCCGGGATGGCTATGGTGATGTCTGGAGCTGATGAGGCATTCATCCAGGTTTCTGTTAGGAAGGCAATGTCCGGAGAAATGGTGTTGAGTAGATTCCAAAGGTCGATGGCGTGTTTGTGAACTGAGCGGGTGTTGAGAAGGATGCATTTAAGGTGGTTGGTGTCGGATCTCTGTTTGGTGTTTGTGGATTTGGTGTGGGTCTTGATGCAGGTGAATTTGCAGGAGTGGCAGGTGAAGGGTCCATGGGTGTGTCCTGGTGCTGCTTGGGCGCAGTTAGGGAGTCGGCCGGGGTTAAGTGCTGAGAGGGTGGAGGCATCGTGAGTGATGCGGGTGGCGGTGGGTTGGCGAGGGCCAGGGGGTCTGGCGCTGGGCGCGGTCCAGGCGTGGACGGGCGTAGACGGGCTTACCTTTGGCGCACCTTCGGCTCGCATGGGGCGCGACCGCTGCGCGTGAACGCTGCGCGCGGGAGCATCTGTCATATATGGATGGTGGAGGGGGAGGGGTGAGGGAGGGGCAGCTGGGAGGCGGTAGCGGGGGGGGAGGGACGTGCTGGAGGCAACACAAAATGGCAGCAATCAAAACAACGCTCCGAGATTGGGGGCACGAAGTAAAAAATGCTATGGGCACAATCAAGGCACAATAATAATACCAGGGGGCACAGGCGCAGATAGAATGCAGAGCGATGCGAGCAGAGGCAAAGAGAAGCGCTGTGAGGTGAGCAGGCACACCTCACAACAGAGCGCTACAAAATCGGACCAAGCGCTAGTTAAATGTAGCACAAAGCAAATGCACAACGAAGCGCTACAAAAACGGATCAAGGCGCTAGTAGAATGAAACAGGTACAAAGCAAAGCACACAGTATGAGCAGCAGTGGGGAGTACGATACCAGGAGCCAAGGGGGGAGCGACCGCTTCAGCTGGAGCAAGGCTGGTCACAGTAAGAGGCCGGACGGGACGTTCCTGATATCAGTGGGAGGGAGGGGCAGCTGGGAGGCGGTAGCGGGGGGGGGAGGGACGTGCTGGAGGCAACACAAAATGGCAGCAATCAAAACAACGCTCCGAGATTGGGGGCACGAAGTAAAAAATGCTATGGGCACAATCAAGGCAGAATAATAATACCAGGGGGCACAGGCGCAGATAGAATGAAGAGCGATGTGAGCAGAGGCAAAGAGAAGCGCTGTGAGGTGAGCAGGCACACGTCACAACGGAGCGCTACAAAATCGGACCAAGCGCTAGTTAAATGTAGCACAAAGCAAATGCACAACGAAGCGCTACAAAAACGGATCAAGGCGCTAGTAGAATGAAACAGGTACAAAGCAAAGCACACAGTATGAGCAGCAGTGGGGAGTACGATACCAGGAGCCAAGGGGGGAGCGACCGCTTCAGCTGGAGCAAGGCTGGTCACCACTCGTGCGTGTTTTCTCTCAGAAAATACACAGGATGGCGATTAGGGCGTTTCAATAAGAATTTATTGGTCTAGCGACAGCCTTGTGTGAAACAAATGTGCTGCAACAATCAAGAGACAGAAGCATACAAAAGAGATTGATAGTACTAATATAGTAAATAGTTGATACATTTATACCATAGTGGTAATAAAATGAACAGAAATAGTCCAGATGAAAACAGTAGCACTTGCATATTCCTAAAATGTGCACCCTAAGTAATTTTCTAAAATGTACCTAGCCTAACCTGGATGTGTAGGCGTTTTTTTGGGCAGCCAAGAAACCCCTAGGGATGAACCAGAGCCCTCATCTGATTTTTTAGAACGAAGAGCCTCATCTCTGTATCGAGTATGACAACCCGCAAGGGATGTTAGACTGATGCTTGTGAGAGATTCAGCATGCAGGACCCCCGCCTCAGCTTAGAAGGAATTCTCCTCTAATTTGTCTTTTATACTAATATGGTCACTCCAGGGTTTTTTCTAGAATTTATATATTTTTAAAACATTCTTGAATGTTTTGTAAACAATCACCTTTGCTTTTCTAAACAAGTATGATCATGCACAGCTGGCATGAAGGATGAAAAAAGTGGTGACCCATATTCAGAATAAATCTGGAGTACATGGGGACATGTTTATGTACGACAGGTACAGGGATTCAGATAGAAGATTGAGAGGCTGGTGTCGAAGAGACAGGAGCAAGCTATTAGGTAAAAGGTCACCTGTTTAGAATTGTTATAGTCGTGTGGATGGGATAATGTATGTAAAATGGAGTATACATGACAGGGCTATCCTAAAGGAGATGACAGCAGAAGAGCAGCAGGACAGTCCTTCTTGCAGGAACACAGCTGTCCTTCTTCTGAGTCTTCCACAGGTCGAGATGTGTACTAAAGACTTGGGTCTGAAGGTACACTACTTAAACCTGGCGCCCACTTTGAAATGGGAGAAGCATTTAGAGTCCACCACTTACAGAAGGGTCTGGAATGTTCTGCCTTCATGTCCTGGCCCCAGCTTGTCTGGGGGCACAAAAGACTAGTGTGAAACCATTTGTGAATGTGTTGAAGCAGAATCTTTGTGATGCGCAAGCTTGGTAGGTGACAGGAGTCCCTACTAAATCAGAGATGGCCCATCCTGCCACCACCAATTCACCCTTTGTCTCACTGTCTGGGAGTATTACACAAAGACCAACTGTCAGCTACACCTAGACATGTCACCCAGGTAACAGGATACAGACTGCAGGCACCAAATGGTTGGGACAAGAAAATGGCAATTTTCTAAGTGACATTTGTAGAATTGTGACTTAAAGTCTGGGTTTTAAATTACAATTCTTTAGAGGCCAAAATCGATATTCTGACCTGCTCCCAATTGAAAATTATCACATATTAAATGTGATAACATAACCCAATGGGAGAGGCAGGCCTTGCCACAGTGAAAAACAAATGTAAGAGTTTTTCCACTAACAGGGCATGTACAAGTAAAAGAACATGGCCCACGTTTTAAATACACTGCATCATTGACTGTGATCTGTTTGGGGCCTATCTTAGGGGTGGCTTATATGTAGTAAAAAGGAGGGTTTAGGCCTGGCAAAAGGTTAATTTTGCCAGGTCGAAATGGCAGTTTGAAACTGTACATAAAGGCTGCAATAGCAGGCCTGAGAAGTGTTTAAAGGGTTACTTAAGTGGGAGGCGCACGCAGTGCTGCAGGCCCACTAGTACCATTTAATTTATGGGCCCTGGGTACGTTGGCCACCATTTTACTAGGGGCTTGCAAGTTACTTAAATGTGCCAATTTAGTGCAAGCCAAGTTTAACACATTTAAAGGGGACAGCACGAAAACTTTAGTACTAGTTAGCAGTGGTATAGTGCACAGACTCCTAAGGCCAACAAAAATGGTATCAGCAATGATGGGAGCCTTAAGGCAAAAAGTTTGGGGAAGACCACCCTAGGGTTGATAGGTCTAACACTTGCAATATACTTTAAAGTTATGGAAAAGGGTATTTTATTCCTTATAATTTTTTTGTCACACCACTAACCTTTCCTCAAACAACTTGAATCCTTGGTGCCATGCTCTTTTATGTTCTCTTCAGACAGGAAGAACAAAAGTAGGATCTTTAGTGTGAAATTAACCACACCAAAAAGCAGTTAGTAGTGGTTAGGGTCAATCTGGCTTATAAATGTGTTTAAGAACTGCACTACTGGGAATTAATTTCATAATGAATGTCTCTTATAATGATGATTTATAGGAAATTTGTTTTGTGTGTCTATATCAAATGCAAAAGCATCAATATACTCAACGTCAAAGTTTTAAATTACTTTTTATCATTCTAATTTTTCGGAATTGAATAAAGGGAACCCCTCTAGCCTGCCATTTTAATTTTGTAGTTGTTTTTTCCAAATTAAGTCAATCCTCACACTAACTTCTCTTCCCCTAACATTTTTATTTGGACTGTATTATAAGATTAAACACTTTTTAACAGCTAAACTGCTGTTTTTTTCTTCCAAAGGTAGAACTAAAAACTGGCAATGTTTTAGTAGCTCACCTTTTCCAATATGGTATTATGTTATTGATATTTTCATGTCACCAGCAACAGTGATTTTGCAGTGCTATTCCTAGACTTTTATTCATTGTGGAAATTTGTTTTTAGGATTACATTTCCTCCAAACCAACAAAGTGGAACACCATATTGTGCTTTAAGATCTGACCCTCATATTCTCAGGTAGGGAACATTAACTTCCTTCCATTTTAAGGAGGCTAAACTTTGAAAAATTACTTTGCAAATAAAACATTTGTTTTATATTGACACAGAATATATAAGGTATGATACCTTGCAAAATGTAATATTCCAATTATGTTGACTCATTTGCTATGAAATGTAAACCTAGCAGTCAATGGCATTAATTGTTGAAGAAATTCTAGTGAGAATTTAAAAATTAAAATAATTTGGGGATTATAAGACACTAAACAAGATACAGTTCCCAATATTGGCACTGAGAACCACAAACCAGCGTGTCTGTGAGGATGATGGTGATGCTGTTTGTTTCTAAACAGTTCTATTTAATGTTCACGTGGAATTGCTGGGACAGGAACTTTGAAAGTACTGTGTACCCTACTATGTCAGATCTTTTCTGGGTATCAGTGATTCTTGGATGGCTGCTAATGTTGTCAAACCCCAAACCATGAAGGTTAAATATAGTATGTGTTGCTGTCTTGGAGAGAAAGTTCACCTGGGACTTCAGCTTGGAAAAGCCATCCCTAATTTCCGAATTGATCATTATAAAGCCCCCTGATGGCTTTTGTTGATTTCAACCGGTCAGACATTACGGGTAGCCATAAATGTCACGGGAAAGCCTAGCCGTTGGCTTAAAAAATATTATTGATAAATAACTAAGGTATTACCTCAGCTACATAGATTTTGGGGGAAAAGGGACAGAGAAGGGAAATACTGCAGCACCTCATTGCATTTTAAGACCAGAAAACATTTACAGTCAAACAAGGCCATAATATGGGAACGAAATTTTTTGAGAGATACTCACCCACCTGCAGCTTGTAAAAGGTGAGTCGTAGCACCCAGGTGGCAGCATTAAAGATTACCTAAGCACACCTTCAGGAAGAGACTCAAGACCTGGGTTTTTGACTGAGCACAGCGACCTAGCTCCTGGATACTCTCACTGATGACAAGCCGTACTCTACAAAAAGAGATTGATTGGTTGATTGACTAGCCTCCTGAAAGGTGCCAAAGAAGTAGACAGAACTGGGAGAGGTTCTAGAAGGACAGACACAGAAGCCAACCCTATCCAATGACTCAGTGTTATTCTAATGGGATGTCAGCCTGCACCACTGATGCCAAAGGTGATTGAAAGAGTATCAATCAGAAGGAAGGATGCATTTCTGGAAAAACAAATATATTGCAACCTATGCACTTCCAAGGAGTGCAATTTTACTTCCTTTGCTGAGTAGAGGGAAGGCAAAACAGAGATGAATGTCAATCCTATGTGAAGTGGAAATAGAGAGTTCTTTGGGAAGAAATCCAGAGCAAAGTTGAAGAAACATCATGCCTGTAAAAAATTAAGGACCAGATCAAAGCAAGCCAAAGCAAGGAGAAAATACCATGCAGCCAGTGTTCAGAAGAAATGGCTGCCATGAAAGCTATGTTGGCTAACAGGAACTTCAAGTCCAATAGCAGGACCCTAAATTCAGAGCAACTTCCCACCAATATATGCATGAGGAGGGACTGAACAAAGGAAGCCTTGTCCCTTGGAACCGGCAGTTCCCAGCGACCAATTGTTGGATCTGTGGGTGCCTGCAACGCATTCATTTCAGACCAAGGCTTCCAATATGAGTGGTGCCAGTGGGTGCCAAAATGCTTATTGTGCAGCTAAGAGTTGGAGGGTTGAATAGGAGACCACTGGTAAACACTAGATGCTATGGGTGCCTTTGGAGTGGAGGCAGTGGTTTTGGGGGAGACCCAGCAATTAGGAACATGGAACAAACACTCCTATAGATGTAAAGACTGGTGAAAGGAAGGTAATGAACATTCAGGCCTCTATTTAGGGTGTCAATGATGTGAGTTTTAAAGGGATCTAAGCACTATGTGCTTTCTGTTCTATAAATACCAGACGTCTGCTGCCCAATGTAACCATTCATAAACAACATGCTATTAGTCTGCCTTCTGCTTCTGACTCTAAGGCTGTTCACATGCCATGTTAGGGGCATATTATCAAGCACGGCGTTAACATTATCGCTGCTTTAGCGGCAGAAAACTGCTGCTAAAGCGGCGATAATGGGCTTGATAATACTCCATAGAGAATTCCCATAGAAGCCCATGTTCACACCAGAACATGGGCTTCTTTGGGAATTCACAAGGGCGTATTATCAAGCCCATTATCATCACTTTAGTGGCAGTTTTCTGCCGCTAAAGTGGCGATAATGTTATCGCTGCTTCTTGATAATATGCCCCTCAGTATCTTAACCAACATCTGTTTTGCTGATCTTGTCCTCTCTCGTTAGTATGCTGGCTCTATTGACCCCACTTATTCTCCATACCTTCCAGGGGCCCTGTTCGTCCTGATTTTCCACATTGGGGGAAAAACCTTTTTTTTCTTTTTTCCCGTATGCTCCCCCACCCACTGCAGAATTATCATAAGTAGTATCCTGTGTACCCCCCTCCTCTCCCTCCCTCCCTTGGAGAACCCTCCCAATCTTCACAGGGTAAATCAAAGGATGTATCCCTTTGCTGAGCTTTGATTTGTTCTATGAAATTTCCCACCTCTTGTTCTATGAAAGTTCCCACCTCTTTCGGGTCTCTTATATTATACATTTAATTCTCCACATACTCCTTAGGGAGGCCCCAATGCACATCTGGGCTGTCGTTTCCAGTGACCTAAGTTATGGATGTGCGTCCCTAATTCTCATTGCCGATGCTGTGTAGCCCTTGAAATATCTGAACAAATATGAAAAGTCCATTCTCCTTTAGTGTGGCTACCTGCTTTAAGAGCTTGATTTAAGATGGTATTGTTTAGAACATAAGATTTAAATGTAACTAAGATTCTTCGTGCATTTTTTCTCATCCTTCCTTTTTTAAATGGATCTCGATGTACTCTTTGTATGTCTTCTTCTAACAACCCAGGCTCCAACTAGGGAATATACTTTTTCAATAGGTTAATCACAAAATCCTTAACATTCTCCCCTTCCAAACCCACTGGGACATTCAAAATTCTTAGATTGTTCCTTCTTGCGTTATTTACGAGTGTCTCGATTTTATCTCTCAGGTCTTTCTCATTTGTTTTTAAAAAATGTATTTCTTCTACTCAACTCATCTAAGAAGGCTTCCACTACCGATACCCATTCCATTAAGGTATTTATTTTTAGCTCCAATGCTTCACCTATCCCCTCTAGTTTTACTTGATTTTTTCAAATGTTGCAGAGGTCACCCTCATCTCTGCGTTTAGGGATTCTATCAGTTTTTCTATAGCTGACTGCTCCACTTGTCCTTGGGATTGTTGTAAATTGCTTTGCTACTCAATTTGTGATTTCTGCCTCTTTGATGACAGTGAGGCATTTGCTTCTTCTAATATCAAAGATGGGTATATGTTGCTGACCATGAGCGCCCCCACTACAGAACTTGGTCATTCATCTGCATACCTGAAACTGTTTTATGCTATTTAAATCACCCATCTGCTAAGTACTGGAAGGTGTAGTAAGGGAGTGGTGCTTAACTTGGACTATAGGGAAGGAGTGCAGAGAAGGAGTGATTTTTATCCTTGATCCTCCAGGGGTGTCTCATCATAAAAAAGAAGTTGATCCAAAACTCTGTTCTACAGACCCCTATTTCCCACTCTGTGTCTTAACTAACAACACTAATATTGGATTTTTCTGTGTATCGGCAGGCAGAGTGGTTCCTGGGGTGAAACTTGAGCTTTAGCTGGCCAACTCCAGCGGAACACCGCTGCCGCTTCTGCCCACACACTGCAGCCGAGCCTGAGTTGTTCCAGCTGTTTCTCCTGGCGTTCACGGTGAGTTCCTGCCTGTGCCCACTCCCACGTGAGGGTGCTCCAAGCTCCTCAGGTACGTTTTGAGCTATACCCTAGATCGAGGATTTTTATGTAGATCTCACAAGGGATTAAATGTTTTGCTCCCTAGAGAGCTAGGGCGCTCCCGACCGCATCTCTTCAGCCGCCCACCATGTTCTCCACCCCCTCCCTCAAAAAACTTGAATACTTAAGAATGGTGGATAGTGAAATCATAATTCTCCAGGAAACTCACTTATTGAAGGTGGTGTGGGAAGAGATAATGAAGACACAAAATGGGTGTACACCTATGTTTGTACTAATCAGCCCTGCTGCGTTAAAGGGGTACCTATTATATTTAAAAAATCAACTAAAGTGTCAGTACTAGAGAGACTACTGATCCCAAGGGGAAATGGGCTATAGTGAAGGTTATAATGCTTGATAAATGGCATGCATGAAAAATTGAGGTTTTAGTATACCTGTGTTTATCCGCTTGTGTATCCTTACTGTATCTTAACCTACAGATAGTATTGTTTTGTTACTCTTGCCATTAAATGCAATTAAATGCAGCCAGTACTTCAGTGTCTCAGTACAGCAACATTGTTTCTTTTCTCCATGCCTTTTTGAATCTTGTTAGTGTGTTTTGTACCTAAAGGCGTTAGCATACTCAAAGTTTGCTTTGACTATACTGCTGTCTAGGAAGGTGTCCATTGTATTTACTTTTTATGGGAAGAACACTTCTGCCTGAAGAACATCTCCAGTTTCTTGATGATCCCATACGCATTTTTCACATTTTCTAATAAACACAAATAGGCCCCATTCATAAAGATGCTCATGTACATAATTTGAACTTAGATGTACCTTATAAAGCGGAAGACATATCAGTACAGTAGGATTTCTACAGGTCTACATTTGAACCTAGGGGAAGGGAAAGCAAGTGTCTGTACGGAGGTCATTATATATCAAGGGAACATACACAGATGAGTATGTTTGTGTTTTTATTCATTTCTTTGATTATGGTTCATGCATTATTAACAACAGAATATCTAATGACAATGTCATTCCATACAGCACCCAATTGCTTAACAAATAACTGGGTCTATGTAGAGACACAACCTTAGACACACAAAGCATTTGTGGCAACCACTAGCATAACACTTTTTGTATATATATTTCCATGATGTTTTCCAAAAATCATCCCACATATCATGAAACTTACCCATACTGTTACAATATTTATAGTAAAGAGTCCTATTAGGCCAGTTTTGGGAAATTCTGTAACCACAAAATGAGACACTTTTTTCATTTTGATTTCAAATTTGGCAAAATCGTGTTTTTAGCTAGCATTGAAACTATTAAAATCCACAAATTCCCAATTCAGAAATCCTTTTATATACTGGTACCTAGCTGCATATAATAACTTTGCTTCCTGGTATCTAGTTGATTCTTCACTAGTATATTGTTACTACAAAAGAAACCATCCCAAAATTGGTGATGTAGCGCAAAGTTTATTTGTAGGGGTGCATTATAATCACATGTGTAGAATTCATCCGCATATAGTTGTGTTAACCTAAGTGTTAGGACCTTGTAATGTAATAACGTAACTCTGATGTATTTAGGCCACTAGGGCAGTGGAGAGACTTCTAAGGTAGACTCCACATGCTGACACCTTTACCTATCCTGCCCTGAAGAATGCTTAAGTAGGGATGTCAGGTTAGTGTAGGGATAGATTAATGCTTTATTTCCATCTACCCTCAATGCAGAGGAATTTGAACTCGTGCTTTTTGATTCTCCACATCCTATTTCTTGAATGAATTAATTGTTTTGCGCATATTGTTTTGACCCAACTGTATTCACAAATGTGGCTTTAAGTTGGATTCAATGTTTTTCTACACCCTCGTTTTGAAGTATCTGTATGTCAAGTTATTTTTGGTTTTGTAATATATCAATTAACCTTACTTGATTGTCTGTGGCTACTTTGGGTCTAGAGAAACTGCAATTTAATTGAATGACATTGTTATCAACTTCTCTCCCCACCACGCTTTTATGCTCAGAAAGAGTGCCATTAACTTGCGGTTCTAGAACAGATCCCGAGCATACAGGCCCTGCCGCTTCATTTGCAAACTATAAAACATGCAACAAATAAATGCTATAATTTGCATTTGTGTTTTTTAAACATTTCCAGCCATGGAGATTTCCTATTGAATGCATTTGAAATATATTATTGAGTATTTAAAAAAGTTTTGCATGGTGTCTCCCACTATGGAAACATATCTAAAAATACTCTCCAAATTATGTTGGCATGTGCGCAGAACTCATACACAGTTGGAGACGTAATGACAGAGCTCTGATGATAGCCCTCCAATCCTCCTCTCAAATGAGTTCAAAGAAATAGAAAAACACTGGATACTGGGTGTATCTCTCTGGAGTCACAGAGTTCGCGCTGGCCGCCATTTAGTGAACAGTTGTTTGTCTAATATGCAAATAAACAAATTGTGCGAAAAGGTCGTATACTGAATGTTTAACTATAGTCTGAACCTCCCTTCCTGTTCTAGGCTCGTTTACCTGATTCGCCGGTGTTAGAGGTAGTTACTAACCCTAGGAGGGAGGTACCAGTAACATCATCCCAAGCAAGGAAACACCAGGACATTGAAGATGTGAACAGTGAGACCTTGGCTCCGGCTGCTCAAAAGCTGCTACATAGGAAGGAGTAGCTTCACAGGAGAGCAGAAGTAAAATATTGGCAATCGGAGATGCTTGAAGAACTGAAGCGATAGGAAAATACAAAGTAGACACTCAGGAACAAAAGTGTGGGAGTCCTGAGAAAGCCAGACAGTTAGCTGTTTGGTGCTCTTGCTTATCCGAGGTGTTATTCTTATCTATACCAATGGTAACTATTTTATATCTAACTTGAAAGGAAGAAAGGTCAAGGCGTTAGTCAGGGGATTTGATACACAGACTTTTAGGGCATAGACTGATGACTGCTAATAGTAATAGCGTAATTTCATAAACATGAGGGTTATCTTCACCACCATCGGATATTTTTTCCATGCTGCTGACCAATTTATTTCTTTTCCTTTCACGGTTTGCCATGTATTTTCCTGCAGCCTTGCTAGTTTGCGTCGTTATGTTTTTTGTGACCATGTACAATTGATAGGTCTGAAATAATGTAACATCCTGCACACTGATGCTTTGCACAAAGCTACTGTTTGCTGATAGATGATTCCCGCATCCCAACTAATTAACATGAGTAACCACTAAGACAGTATTATAAATCTACTTAAATATTTATCAACATGCACAGAAAACATTGAGTGAACAGAAGCAAACACTGTATACTTGTCACGCCGGGGAGTGCCTCTGTTAAGTACCTACACAATTATAACAAAACAGAAGTCTGTTTGGAATATTTCCAGAAATTAACTGCCCTTTCAGATAAGGTGTTGCTAAGTTAAATGTCCGTGCCAGTGTCATAATTATACTATAAACACGAGATATCTGAGAGTTAATTGTTTATTATTTAATCATTTTTATTTTGCAGATATGCATCCGCCAATAATTGAACACTTCTCAATTAAAAGGGGAAAACCACTGAAACTGATTCAGCCATTTTAATATCCTGAAATGTATTTAATTAATCTCTATGGATAGTCAGAGGTGAAGGTGGGGGCACCATTGCAGTCTTAGACTCCATACATCAGTTGAGAGTTTCAGCTGAGAGCTGAAGAGAGTATAACATTAAGTAAACGAGGGACAGTGCTTTCTTAAAAGGCTCAACTAAATTTAGATGTGATGCACTTCCTCTTGGTCTTATGTCATCATGTCAAGTTACTGGAAGCATGAGTGAAGGAGGTCAACCAGCTTAGAGAAGTGACATTTGATAAGTTCTTAGCTAGCCTCTGGATGATTTCAAGGAGCCTCTAATGGAACTGAGGCATTCTTCGGAGAACCGCAAAAATGCTTCTGAGCAGGCTAATGGCAGCGGCAGTAGGCCCAGATTTCTGATCCATTATTTGATGATTAAATTATGTTTACTGGCAGATTGCTTTTCCCAGCTCTAATGCTTTCCTGGATCTGATGTTGTGGGATATTTTCTGCATGCTTTATATACAATTTAGTAATACTCCACCAGGAGGTTTATGACCTTGCATGGATGCATCTACACACAGAGTTTGAAGTGCCCCCCAGAACAAAGACTTTCTGACTATAAGTACAGTGGCTGTGACCATGAATGGAGACACTGCGTGGACTTGTAACCAGGCGCTGCTGGTTCTGTATGCTTCCCTAGAGGATTGCTGTGCTACCAGGGAACCGCCATCTGGACATTGCCTTGTTGTGCTGGCCTGCGCAAAGAACTGCCTCTTTCTCTGCAAGGACCCTGTGTGCTGGACTGAGCCTGCTCCATGCTCAGGGTCCCAGTGATCTCCCAGGGCGTTGTGGCTTGCTCAGTGCTTTTGGTTTTGAGCTCCCCTGTGCTTTACTTTCTGTGGGAAGCTCCCTTGTGCTTTACTTGTTTGAGAGCTTCCCTGCATTTCCATTGGTGGAAACTTACAGCGCCTCTCCCAGGTAAGGGACTGGAATCGTAGCTGCTGATAAGCCTGTGTATCGGAGGCCGGGTTGAGCCTCCACCACATGCCAAAAGGGGCCTGAGGGCAGAGAAGGCCGGAATTCGCAGCTCGATGAATGCGCATTAACATTGCCAGGTGACCAACTTGACCAACTGGATTTCCATCAATGCACAGGGAGAGTCAATGTAGGCACAGCACCAGCAGCCCTGTCCAACAAAGCAGACATCCGGCAATGTCGAAAGGAATTCCCTGTGCGAGGTGGTGTCGGGCACTAATTGAAGGAGCACTTCCTGCATCGAGCAAGCCACTCAAGGCCAGTGAGTCGGCGTACTGCAGACCGAAGTGGTGCCTCCCGTATGACGCTGAGAGGAACTCTCCTGTGACAAGGTTGTATCCCTTGGGATGGCTGTTAGGTGTTCCAGCCGCAATTCATTTCGGCAGCTGCTCGACGTGTCTGTGGGCAGCTGCCTTCCATTGGGTGGCAATTTTTACCTTCCTCATAGTGGTTCACAAGGCCCCCGAGAGCTCCGGACTTGCTATATGGCTGCCGGGCCCTGCAGTTACTCTGTAAGTTCACGGACGGATAAGAGGCATGCGTGGAAGACTCAGCAAAGTCTCCCCACAGGCGCTGGCCCTGTGTAGCCTACCCCCCGTGCTGGTGCATACCTTTGGGGGGGGGTACTTAATTACCATCGAGGTGACAGGACGAGGTAGACCCATGATGATGGAGACTATCGGAATTCTGATAAAAGGAACGCAGAGGCTCCAGTGTCACACATGGAATCCGTATCATATAGCATGTAAATGGCACGTGGATGCACTCTCTCTAGGGGTTTGACATGTGCAACATATGAGTATTTACTTCCGTGCTCTGTGGAGTTATGTGTTTTCACAAGGTTTTTGAATCTGTGCAACTTAAAGTTATTTACTTCAGTGCCTCTACATGTGATGTCATGATAATTGTCTTAGGTCAAAGAAATGTATAAATTGTGCAACTTATAAGTAATTACATAGTTGCACTATATATACTGTTATGACCATTGCCTAGTGGCACAGTAATTTATGTGATTGTGTTCTAATGTGTTTCATGAATAATACAAAGGATATTTTTATATAACCTTGTGTGGAGTCTTTTTTTGTGGTCGGCCTAGTGTGTCACTTGTGCTTGTAAGTGTTGGGCAAACATTTTACACACTGCCTCTGGTATAAGCCTGACTGCTCTGCCAAACTACCAAGGGGGTGAGCAGAAGTTTTCTTTGGTGTGTAACCCCCTTGCCCTTACTAGAGTGGTGGGTTCTGCCTGGCATTTGGTGCATACCCTAGCCTACAAGAAACCAAATTTCTAACAGTGGCAGTGTGAAAGAAGAGCACCCCTCCACAATTATATGACAGTATTGGCTAAGAATATTACTCTGGAACAGCAGTATAACTGGCAGAATTATTGGTGAAGAGAGTCTCCCAACAAGGGATTTCCCCCATCTAAAATGGTTGTTATGTCCACCCCCCTACAACATTTCACTCTCCTCAACTTCAATGGCTCCTCCACGGACTCACCCATCTCACACACTAGCTGTAGCCTCAGCAACCTTTCCCCTCCAGTACCACCAGTACTAGACCCTGCAGAGCACCACTGCTATGCTGGCCAACACAGTCCAGATGTTAGTCTAAACCTTGGCTTCAGAAGCAGTAAAAAAAGCAGGTCTGGCCAACGGTGAGTGTAGTACATGTTACGGTTCTAATCTTTCACAGAATGTATTGTGTTAGACCTGGCATCATTGGCGTGAGTCTCCCTTCCATTTTTGATGGATTGCCTCCCCTGTTTTGATATGTTTTTGCTGGATTTATGCTTTGGGCACTGTGCCACTGCTAATCAGTGCCACAGTGCAAGTGCTCCCTATGTTAAATTAATGTACTAATTGGTTATTCCATGATTGGGTTATTTGATTTATCTGTCAGCCCCTAGTACAGTGCACCCTGTGTGCCCAGGGCTTGTAAATCAAATGCTGCTGGTGGGCTTGCAGCACTGGTTGTGCCACCCACATAAGCAGCTTGTAAAGTGTGTCTCAGGCCTGCCATTGCAAGTCCTGTGTGCAGTCTAGCGCTGCCATGTCGACTTGGCCAAGTGCACCCACTTGCCAGTCCCTAAACCTTCCCTTTGCTTCATATTAGACACCCCTATGGTAGGCCCAAAGGCAGGGTGCATTGGAATTATAAGCTAGTACATTCTCTGATGTGTGTAGTATATTCTAATAGTGAATTACAGCCATTTTCGTTTTTCCCTATTCAAGGCTACCTGTTCTCCAAAGGTTAGAATGGGCAGTTAGATTACTACATTCTTATAATCCTAACTGACTCAGGGAACATGGTAGAAATTCGAATTTAATATGCCTGAACGCAGAATAATAAAATACATCTTTTAGTAAAGTTCGTTTTAATATTCTGTGTTTGAAAATACCACTTTTAGAAAGTAGGTATTTTCTTGCCTAACTATCCAGGCCTGCCTCTGCTGGGTTGTATATTCCTTGTCTGGGTTTGTGAGTGACAGGGCTGGGGGATTCCAGGAGACATACTGGGGCAGCCCGGTGGTGAATGGAGAGATCTGCATCTAGATGGGAAGGAGGAGTTGCACCTGGGACCTGAATAGGGCTGGGCCTTCCCTCTACAATGCTTGCTTCACCCCCTGTGGCTTGTCTGATGTCTCTGCCCTGCAATGTGAAAGGAGAGGAGGAATCATGTCAACAGAGTGCTCCAGAACTGTATCTTCCCTCCCCTGTGCTGGCTCCGCCTCCTGTGGGGCGACTGATGTCTCGGCCCTGCACAGTGAAAGGAAGAAGAGAGTCATGTAAACAAATTGCTCAGGAACTCGTTTGGACTAGGCAGAGGCCCCTCTGCCTTTAGAGAACAAAGGATTTTGGGGTATAAATATTGGGATCCTGATCCCAAGTACTTAGATCCCTTCTGGATAAGAAACCTTTCTGCCAAGGAGAAGAGCCAAGGAAGCTGCAGAGTTGTACTGCCCCTCTGCCAGTGCGCTGTTTGCTGGGTTGGCATGCAGTGGTTGCTTCATTGCCAAGGGAAAGGAGAAAGAACTTTGTAAGGACTTTCATCTACAGAATATTCTCCAAGGGCTTTAACTGTGCTTTCCTCCTGCTGAAGTCTCAGGGACAAAAGACTTCACCTCCAGCTCCCTCCTGAATTTCCTTGCTGGGAATTTTGACTCCAGTCACTTGCGTGCCGCTGGGAGCTGGAAGCGCGACGCATCGAGACGAAGTGTGTCGCCACCGCAGCTGAAATCATCGCAACGCCGGAGAAGCGAGCTTTCGTTGCATCTCCCTGGAAGCATGTGTTCATCAAAGCTGCCTGCTGTTGCATCACCGGAGAAGCGTGACGCCATCGAGAGAGTCGCCATCGCATCACCAGAGAAGCGTGTCGCAGAGCCTGTCGCGGCTCCAGAGTACTGAGTCGTCGCAAGACTGCCAGGGCGTCATCGCATCGCCGTATCAAGGGCGCCATCTTCTCGCATCGCAACTGGATTGTCGCATCGCATCAAGGCACCATCTTGCACACTGCAACAGGCCCGCAGGCCGAGAATCTACGCATCACCTCCGCACCGGTAAGGCTCACGACGAGTCCCCTACTCTGCGCAAGCATTGAGGAAGGACGCAACCATTCCCCCGGTTCACTGAAACGATGCATCTCCCCTTTTGCGAGCTTTTTGTTCACTTTGCATTACGCATCCAGGTACTTTGTTGAGAACTTTGTAGCATTTACCAACAACTTGAACTAAGAGATTTTAATCATCTTTTAAGTAGCCTTAAGTGTAGTATTGTGGATTTTTGTCGTTTGTGGTCTTGTAATTAAGTCTATATAAAGAATACTTATTTTTATAAAACCTGTGGTGTGTCCATCTGTAGTTTTTTCACTGTATTACTGTGTATATTCACAATTGCTCAACACACTGCCTCTGAGATAAGCCTGTCTGCTCGTGCCAAACTACCAAGGGGGTGAGCAGGGGTTATTAAGGAGTGTAATCCCCTTATCCTGACTTAGAAGTAAGGGTCCCTATTTGGACAAAGGTGAATACTATTGCCAACTAGAGACCCCCAGATCTAACATATTGTCTCCACAAGAAAGTGTCCGCATTCCTTTTCTATGTTTGCCCTTGACTTAGCATTCTGTTCCAAAGCCGTAATTCTCTTGACTCCTGCTTGGAAGAGTCCGCTCTTGTCTCTCTCTGCGCTTCAAATAAAGAATCCTCCAACTTACTCGCTGTGTCTGCGAATCATCTTTATTACAGTGAGTTCCCCACTGTTCTTCACAGTGGCTGTTATGAAGACCAGTGGGGCTCAGTGCAGGGCCGAGGAGCTCTTGAGCTGTAAATTCTTCCCCCACCTGCACCACACCCTTAGCCCATAGTATGGTTAACTCCCACACCAGGTCTGAGCCACATCTGCAGTACTTAATCCTTAGGCTGTTGTGCTGCTCCACGTCCTGCTACCGTTGCCTGCTTTCACCACTCCCGCTTGGTTGATCCCCACAGCCTAAGACTGTTTCCGGCTCCTACACCAGCCCCCACAGCCCAAGGTCACTCTCCTTTCCCGTACCATCCCAAAGTCTTTCTACACTCTCTCCTCTTGCATTGCACCTGTAGTTATGGATGGAACTGAACAAGCTTTTGGTACTGCGGAAAGGATAGATAGTCTGTGACTGTATTTGTAGACAGGTGCAAGTTCACAAGTGTTCGGTAGTTTAATGTGTGCTATGTTACAGGTATGGTCTTGAAGTTCTGAGTGATGATGAGTGGTGTAAGTGCAGTTTGAGCAGTGTGAGTGCAGGGTGAAAGAAATGCCTTCGTAAGTGCCGGGTGAGAGGTGTGAGTGCAAGGTGAGGGACGTGCCTGTGCGATAACTCCGTGACCAGTCTGCTCCTGCGATTGAATGGGGAGAGAAAAAGGTGAGCCAGTGTGAGTGGAGGATGACTCATGAACCTGTGTGAGTGTAGTGTGAGCTATGTGAATGCTGGATGATGTATCCCTCGACATTCTAAGTAATTCACCTCATCCTTGGCAGTTGGCAGGTGAGGAGTCAGGTGCAATTTGAATAATGGTTATCATAGCTGATCCTGCAATAACATGTCAGCCTTTTGGACATGCTGAAAGTTACTTATCTAGAGATGGAGAGTCATTAAAGGCCAGACCCAGATGCTGAGCTTTGGCTCTGGAAAAAGTCCACTTGAGACTTCTGGCCAAGACTTCTTGTGAATTCTGCCACCCAAGCCCTAATATAAGTCACAAAGCCACTTCCCCTTCATCTAGTATCTAAATTGCGCACAGTAAAACCAGGAAACCAGGTTCCAAACATAGTTTACCTGCTAGACAAAATCTGTTTTACCCGAAGCATTTACCTTATTTCACTGTGTCTCCATGTCTTTTATCGTCCCTTTTAAGAGTATCCAAACTCTCAGCCTCTGAAAACGCCGGGACACATTATGCTGCGGTGCAACCCCGGGCCAGAGGTAATCCGGCTTCTCCATTTTTCTCACTGCGCAACTAATGCAATGCACTCCACGTAAAAATCACGTTCAAACAACCATTCTTCGGCTTTCAGGGAATGATTTATTTCATATTAAAGCCAAAACAAAACCCTACGCGTTTCGGCAAAACCGCCTTGCTCACGGGTTAATGCATCCAAGGTTAAACAAACTTTTAAACATATTACATGCACGTGATCAAACAAGCCATCAAAGTGAAAAGTGGACTAAAACTCTTTAAGAGTACTGTAAGAACGTCACTCCACACAGCGATGGATATGAATCCACCAGGAGTTTATTGATATTCGTAGCAACTAAAGAGAGAGTGAGGGATTCTTCACCGTAGTGAGCGGAAGGTACTCCTGGTCCCCAGGACTGAAATATGGTATAAACAAAAGAGGAGTATCACCAAAAAAGAACCTAGGGAGGTTCTGAATGGGATGTCAAAGAAGGGAGCATAAGGGTATTGTCCTTTTGTTTATAAACCCCTCACTCACCAACCTGGTTGGTGACATGCTTCATCATCGGGGTCCACCCAGATGGCCGAGTGCCATCCGGGTGTGCTGCGATACCTGACTACAGTGGAGCTGGTTTTTTGGGTGTGGAGTGCAAGCAAAAAATAATGTTAAAAATTGTCCTGGTATGACTTGTAGAAAAAACTTTATTCAAAAGCTACTGGACAATGGTAAAAACAAAGTGTAGATACTGATAGGTGATAATGACCAGTAGTATCTATGTGTGTGGATAAAAAATGGGTCTACATGTTTCAACCTGTAAACGGTAATCCCAGGTTTTCGTCAGGACCAAAATAGGAAAATGGTTGGTGTACACACACTAACGTGTACCCAAACCTAAATTCCTAAAAGCTTGCTGCAAAATTGTGCGGCAGGCAGTCTCAAACCCAAATGGGTGAGAAAAAAGGGGAGAAACCTGCTGAAGAAAAAGTAAACAATCACAAACAAATAGTATACATGCCTGTAACGTAGTGTAGGTTCTCATAATTCTGCATGCTTCATGGGAATCCCATTTGTAAATTGAATAGTAATCAATAGTGTGCCAGGGTCGTGGAAACCAGCGTGGGTGATAGCTGGTATCAGGTGCGTATACTGGCCATATCATGGTAGTGGGTGGTACTAGTTTGTAGCCATGAATCCATGCTCACTCATTCACACAGATCAATAAACGTGTGCATGGTGGCTGGGAAATAATATTAAATGTGTCACTTGCACACAGAAAATTATTCGTAGCGTGACAGATTTAACTCACTCAGACATCAGTGAGTTGAAATGAACATGCATGCATATATAAATCAATGTATCCAAGTCTTAAGATAGCTGTCAAGGGGGTCTTACTATATTCAAGAGTCTCAAATGCTCCAAGGGGCAGAGAGAGGCATTTTCAAGAGGAAACCTAATCTGAGGTTGAAACAATGGAAAAATGCCGTGAATAAAAATGTAGGGGTAGAGAAGGCTCAAAAATGTGCCCGTGGGCGCCGCTGCCGCATGGCGGTATTATGGCAGCTTCTGGTTTTTCTGAAAACATACAGTTTCGTTGAAATCCGTGGTCCGGAATACCTACACGCCTCTTCATTGTCCCCGTTGCAAGGCGGCATTGCCCGCTGGAGCATTTGAGACTCTTGAATATAGTAAGACCCCCTTGACAGCTATCTTAAGACTTGGATACATTGATTTATATATGCATGCATGTTCATTTCAACTCACTGATGTCTGAAGAGTTTAAATCTGTCACGCTACGAATAATTTTCTGTGTGCAAGTGACACATTTAATATTATTTCCCAGCCACCATGCACACAATTATTGATCTGTGTGAATGAGTGAGCATGGATTCATGGCTACAAACTAATACCACCCACTACCATGATATGGCCAGTAAACGCACCTGATACCAGCTATCACCCACGCTGGTTTCCACGTCCCTGGCACACTATTGATTACTATTCAATTTACAAATGGGATTCGCATGAAGCATGCAGAATTATGAGAACCTACACTACGTTACAGGCATGCATACTATTTGTTTGTGATTGTTTCCTTTTCCTTCAACAGGTTTCTCCCCTTTTTTCTCACCCATTTGGGTTTGAGACTGCCTGCTGCACAATTTCGCAGCAAGCTTTTAGGAATTTAGGTTTGGGTACACGTTAGTGTGTGTACACCAACCATTTTCCTATTTTGGTCCTGACGAAAACCTAGGATTACCGTTTACATATTGAAACATGTAGACCCATTTTTTATCCACACACATAGATACTACTGGTCATTATCACCTATCAGTATCTACACTTTGTTTTTACCATTGTCCAGTAGCTTTTGAATAAAGTTTTTTCTACAAGTCATACCAGTACAATTTTTAACATTATTTTTTGCTTGCACTCCACACCCAAAAACCAGCTCCACTGTAGTCAGGTGTCGCAGCACACCCGGATGGCACTCGGCCATCTGGGTGGACCCCGATGACGAAGCATGTCACCAACCAGGTTGGTGAGTGAGGGGTTTATAAACAAAAGGACAATACCCTTTTGCTCCCTTCTTTGAAATCCCATTCAGAACCTCCGTAGGTTCTTTTTTGGTGATACTCCTCTTTTGTTTATACCAGGTTTATTGATATTCCTCAATGCAAGCCTCACCCATCAAGAAGCTCCTCCCAGATCAGTACTGGCTACTCTCAAATCTGTACATTCTAACACCGGGGAACACATGCAGTGTTCCAGAACTGATCACAGTGCATATTACTGATGAGAGCTGCCTAGTGCTGCTGATGATAACATTTGAGGATACCACACACCTCCCTCTCATTGCAAATCAATAGCCAGACCTAAAGATAAAATCTATTTATACATAAGTTCCTGCACATTGTAGCATTTACAGTATAACACAGTAATAGTTACATGAGTGCCATTACATTGTATTATTTCCACTACCAAAAGTTTAGTACATGACTGAGCTATGTATGGTTGCATTATATATAGTCTTTCAGATAAAAAGGTCTTTTCAGTAACGTTTAGCTCAACCTTTTTTCTTCTTGGAGATTCTTGTCTCCCCCTTCAGAAGGCCTCTAATTATCTCTATAGGTTGATTGAACTTGTCGTTAAAACCACTTTTCCTAGGGTTCTTTATCCTTATCCAATCTCCCACACATACTTGTGTTTCTTTCACTGCCCTTCTCCTGTCAAACGTCTCTTACCTTTTCTCCACAATATATGTTTCTCTCTCTTTTCACTCTCAAACCTTCAGCCACACCATTCTTACCCATGGTTTCCAACTATTCTACCCACATGGGACCCACCTCATGATTGGGAACACGGGGGCATATTATCAAGGGATTTATCTTCGCTTTTTTGGCTTTAAAAGCCAAGAAAGCGGAGATAGAATTATCTCCCTATTACCTAGCTGTCGCTAACACCAGTTAGCGACAGCTAGTAGGAGAAAGCGACCATCTTGGGCCCCGCTTTGCATATCAGAGAAATGTATCACTAATGACATGCAAAGTGGCAAGATGTTAGCGACTGGAAACAGTCGCTAACATCGCTATCTCCTATTACCAAATTTTGGAGATATTCGCGCTCCAAAAGCTAACACCTGCCCTGAGCAGTTCTTGGCCATGTTAGCCAATGGGAGGTGGATAACATGGCTAAGAGCATTTGCTCGGTAATGCATGAATATCGCTGACTTTTCAGCGATATTCATGCATTTCGGCCGATTTTTATCGCTTAGGAGATAAACCTTGATAATATCAAGGCTCCTAAGCTATAAAAATCGTCGCTACACGGCGATAAAATTATTGCCGCTAAGCCAACCTAGCGATAATTATCGCTAGTTGTTGGTAATATGCCCCACTGTTCTTGAATAGTAGAAAATGATTCACACATCTGTGTTGCAGTGAGGCGTCAACCAGTACACCTTCAGCTCAGTCCTCAACTCAACAACCCAAATTTGACTTTGTTGAAGCGCTCAATTGCACCATTATTTTTTAGATGATATAGGGGTGTTTTCTTGTGTTTTATGTCTCTCTCTGACAAAAACATTCCCATAAGCTTAGATGTGAATTGCAGAAAGTTATCAGTAAGTAGAGAGTCAGGAAATCCTTCGCTCCCAAATAGCTCCTCAATAAACTCTATGACTACACCTGTTTCTACTGAACTCACAATCTTAATCTCAGGCCAACTGGAATACAGGTCTATGCATGAGATTATTAATTTGTCTCTGTTGAAAATCTTGAGGAGTACCACAATATCTGCAGCGACTTCAGACCATGGTCCCTGATAACCATAGGCTGCGTTCTGCATTTGAGAATTTTATCACTCTGACTGCAGTCCAAGCATTCATTAACCACTCTCTATATGAGGAGATCCATCACTGGCCACCATTAATTTTCCCTTAACTGCTCTTTTGTCTTGCAGATACCTGGATGACACTCGTGGGTATTCTCAATTAACCTTGACCTGACCTTCGACCTTTGAACAAATCACTACACTTGTCCCTGAGCAGCCAACCTCCCAACACCTTGGCCTAACTCCTGCTCACTTCTCCACTCCTCTTCCTGTGCAAGGCTTTCAGTCACTGACAAACCTATACATTGTCTTCTCAAAACACATACTCACCTTTGCGCCCTACCTCACCTTCATCATCCTCCACAAACAATCTTGAACGCCAGTCTGCTACTGTGATCATTACCACTGACAGCTACACTCCCTTCAAATCAAATTTCTGTAATGCTACTACTGACCCTCTTAGTCTAGTCGAGATGGCATCAATACCCTTTTGATCTGTCTTTACTATGATATTACTACCCCAGATACATTTCTGTAACTTCCTTATAGCCCAGAACACTGGAAGTGCTTCATTCTCAAATGTTTATAATTGGCAAACATATTGGTGTACAGTGCCCGCACTGCTGTATATCATTTTGGGAGATGCAGCCTCAGTGATATGTTTGGCAATTATTCGAATTGTGGGAAGTGTGGTCATTTGTCCTGCTCCTGTGAGTGCTGTACCTGGAATATTGACATGACGGCTGTGGCGAGGGATAATCATTGAGGGATATGGGTAACAATACACAGCATGCGGAAGACAACAGAGGACTGCAGGAACTTTCACTTCTATGTGGAATTAACAATGAGGCGCTGTATACCTATGCAAGGTATGAGGAACATTTGGTGTTTACCACCATTAAAATCTTTTGAAATTAGAACCTGTGAGTGAGTGCTCCGCTACACGTCCTGTGGGATGTTTATGAGCACACACCCAAAACCGCAGAGATAAGATGCAATACAGAGTATACAGGCATGTTCCGACGCATGCAAAGAAAATAAGAGTTTACTTTTGAAGAGCAACATGCTCCCAGGTATGATGTTTACTTTTGAATGCCACCAGCTTCTAACGTAAATCTCTTGCACGCTACTGGTCTACACCTCCCATCACACTTCTCATAGTCAAAGAGCCACATTGTGAAGTGTAGACTTCCAATGACTAACCAGCATACAAAGTTGTACTCTCAACGGTGGAGGCTATATAAGGTGGGCAAACACACCAAGCATGTGCAATGAACCTCACCAATGATATGGAGCTGTCCCCTTTCCATCACAAAGTTCCTCACTTTTAATTATGTGGCAGAGGAGGGCCAAATTATGCAGCAGTGTTGACTAAATATGCGACATAATGCATCACATTTTGTGACAGTATTACCTCATTATTTTGTCATTTTTACACATACTAACACTGTCTCTGAAAGATTTCACCTCATTAATTCCAATATAACATCTGAATACAGCATTAAGGAACTGAAATATGACCATTCAAGCTTGGGGAAGGGCATTTGAGAGTGCAGGGACACGTAGTTCCATGTTTTTGTACATTTTGATCCATTAGAGCCAGAAACTATTGTTTGCCAAAATCTATAGATAATGCAAACAGACTAATGAATATGAGGCAGATGCAGCAAATCTAATATTATTCAAAAACGCTTGAATCACATAATTCCAGAGACCCTGTTAATACCATCATCATCGCAGGCATGAATATTGCAAAGTTTACGTTTGGAAACTGTGAATCCTATAAATGTCAGTCAATGCAGAAAATCATTTTAGTGAACTTAAGTGAAACGCTTCCAGGTTAAAGATATATACTTTATGAAATGCTAGTGTTTGGCAGATTTTCAAATGATGAATTATATACCACGTAGAGGGCTCAGTTCCTGTTTTGGAGCTTAGAGGCAAACCAGGCCATTGGCTGGTGACTTTATATCAAAGTGCTACGTGGCCAGGTTTGGATTGTAAATGTAATCCCTTCATCCTTTCTTCCACCCTGGCAGCAACAGTCCATAACAAGAGTGGAGACAGCAGGGGGGCCAGTAGCAATTAAAATACAGGAAGACCCATGAACAGATAAATGGTCTTTTGAGGACCTGAGAAGGTCTTTGGCATGAGTCGAGTGAGTAATCAGCCCCTGCCCAGCCTCAACGCAGAACAGTTCAAGAAATGCCTGTGCACTCCAAAGCCCTGGCATCCATGGGTGGTGGGGTGGCTAATGCCCTTTCAGCCCAATGGGCATTGCAAGGCATGATCACATTGTCTGAAAAAGAAGAATAAAAAACTCTTTGGAGAGACATCTGTGGCATTTTGTCCTCTAAGTTGAACAGTGGGGGAGACTTTAATACCTCTTCTTACCTTCTTGTCACCTTTCAGTCCAGGTGGGCTCACCTGGACTGAAGCCAGCTCATGTCTCTAATGTTTTATTTCTCATTTAACATTCTAAATCTAAAATATATACACCATTTGTAAATATATATACATTGATATCTAATTAGCTTCTGTATCTGAGCCGTTGCATGATCTGCATGCATCTCTTGTTAATTAACTTGTATTTTCAATGACTATTCAATTAAGTAAGTCTAATAATACCAAGGCGTGTAGTAGAGTCTGTCCTGTACCTCTTCGGTAAATGACGGCAACGTTAACCTAATGTTTTTGCCAGAGCACTCTAAAACATTTTAATGAAGGTACCAGCGAGGCAGTGACAACATGAATGCAATTATCAGGCAACAATAACGATGCAGGCAAATGTGAACTGTCCATTGCTGGATTCAAACTGAAAAGAGTAATGCGTTCTGACATTCCGTTCTGAGAGGCCTAACCTTTTTCAAATGCGCCATCCTCCTGACTTCCTAGCTAGCTTTAACACCATTTACAAACCAAGGGAAATGAATTCATCTCTGCAAATAGTTTACCCTGTCTTCAACTTTCAGAGAGAAAGATTCTTGAGTGAGTTGAGTGGTGAGAAGTGTGCCTAGTATATATATGTATAAGCTTCAAACATCGTTCGACTGAAGTTCAATTTTCAAACCCGCATCTGTTTAAATCTCGCTCTAAATCCCACTCCTCTGTGATGTGATACAGCATGAAATATTCATTCAGATATCACACTGGCATAGCTGCCGAGGTTTCAGATTGCTATGTGTGACATTCTCATAATTTCACTGTAATTATGAGTGACATTTCAACGACTATGAGTAAATTCAAGCAATGAAGACGAGGGAAGCAAACAGATATCAGAAAATACACCCATTTGGGCAACGAGAAACTCTAAGATCTTAAAATTGCTGCAAAGCACCAGAAATGGAAGTGCAATAACCAGTGACAGACTGCGTGGCACAGTTTGAACGAGAACCAACTACTACATCACATCTCCAGTCTCAAACTCGCGTTGACCGGCATACTAACAGTACTCTGGTGGGGACGATGTGTACTTGGTGGAGTTTGCACGTAGGATCGCACATGCAACCTACTAGCCCCATCTTAGGCATATGGGACCGAGCGTCCACAACTGATCTAGTATTTAGAGTTTGTGTTTCTCTTAAGGCACCTCTGTTTGACAACTTTATTCAGTAAACTTGGCCATAACATGTATGTTTCAATTTGACATTCTCAGTTCTGTACATATGTGAGTAATAATGGTTCATAACTCTTACTTTTTCTGCCAAATGTACAGTGTTCTATTGTCAACTTGACACAGGCTGCACTACAGAAATGCTCAAATCAATCAGGAAATTAAATGTGGACAACCCCGCCCTCTAGTAGATCGTGCGAACACACCGTCAAGCAGCCGAGCTATTGTGAAGGAGATGTACGATGACACCGAGGACACATGGGGACTATCACTTAACTCAACATGGCTCACTTCTTGGGCCTAGTGGCAGCAAGGCAGCACCCTTCTGCAAACAGGCACCATCCAGCATTTTCAACAAGTGTACTGGCAGACTTGGTGTGTGCGACTCGAGTGCTCACTGTAGCGTACCCAGCACCCCACTCCTACCACCTGGTTCCCAACCACAAAGTAGGTCTACTTGCATTGCTTTCAGTGTCTCCCTAATATGGGGTCGGACTCCGGTCCACCATCCCAGAACTCATGTGGCCTCCATCTGCAGGAAAAGGGCAGACAGACACTGCTTTAGGGTGCTCTTGGGTCACTGGAAGTACACAGGCATGGTGACTGCGGATACGAAGGGCTCCCCTGGTCGGACATAAACCGGAGGAAGTGTGCAATGTGTAGGGTGACCCAGGAGAGGAGCATTGCGGCTAATTGAGCCAATCAGAGTGTGATGAAAAGAACTCTGAAATGCTTACTGGTTGTGGGGCCACACGTGCGGTGCATAAACAGTTTCTCAGTAGTTCATTGTGGTTTGTCAGCAGCAGTTAAATGATATGCAGTTCGGAACGCAGAGAGAACTTGTCTATTGGATGACCCTGGGTTTGATAGTCACGGAATGAACTGTAAACTACAGTTGGACACACATAACAAGTGGTGGACTTGCTATGCTACCACGATTCTGTGTTCAGTGATAATTTCTCTCACTGTTATGATGGGAGCAGCTCGTGCTGCCCAGTTTTTAGTCAGTTTCATGCATTATAGCAGCGCTCCGCTTGACAGCTGAGGAGGCTCTATAATGAGTGACATTGCCTTTTCAAGGAGGTGATGCGGACCACAACACTGAACTGCGTTACCCTAACGCTTGATGCGTAGTACTTGGCAGGGGTGCACTGGCTTAGTAACATTTCACCTATCATCGATGAAATTATGCACTGTGTTTTTGTTTGCCTCCTTTTGGCATGGGTACGGTCGTCGTGATGTTAATTAACAGTGTCTTTAGTCATACTCACAAGTGCCTTGGGTTAAGTTCTTTGCTAAACACAGTTTTATTATTCTCATATATGTTTAAGCTGTATATATGTTTAACTGCATTCATGACTGTGTTTTTTCTCCTGCTTTTGACTTCCATTTATACAGGGACATCTTCCATCAGCCTTCTTCCTCCTTTATGGCATGCACGTTCTTTGTCCCACTGGCTTCACAGCGTCGTATAACTGCATCTTTCTGAGAGCCCGTTCACCTCATCAGTGGCAGACATTCACCTTACCTACCTAACCTTTCCACCAGGGGATCCAATTTTGGGTGCGTATTACATATGGGTGCACTGTCCTTGTTTACACAATGGCTCTTCTTTATGCAGGTGCACCAGACGCAAACAGGGACAGTGCACCCTATTACAATGAGTGTGCTAACCCCAGAGCAGTTGCTAACTCAAGCATACCCTGGGGGCAGGGTATTTAGTGAAATATGGAGCACCTTGAAAACCGCTCCATGTTTCTCTGTGTAGGTGTTAACCCACCTGCACTTTAAAGAAGGATTTCTGGGGAGTACATGGTAACCCCTCTTCCTCCTCAAGTGGGCCTCCCTCAAGCAGCACACTACCAGTGTGCCAAACTTTTAGGGTGAACTGTCAGTGCACCTTCTAAGGGCATGTTTGCCTCTCTTCCTGGTTCGGTGATACAGTGCGGACCCAAACGGAAAATGATTCTCTCTTTTGCATGCGACCAATCTCTAATGCAAATCAGGGAATGCCTTCTCAGGTTAACGCTGGGGCTACATGTGTGACAACATATCATTATTACAGAAGGAGCTGCAAAAGCCTTTGCAGCCATTTCTGTAATGCCATAGTGCCCCAGGGGAGCAAAAAGCTGCTGCTCATAGGGTATAATGTGTAATACCGCCACTGGTGTCCAAGTAACAGGCAGAGAAGTCAAGGGAGTTTTCCCTCTTAGGATGCATTATAGCATAGGAAGGGCCTTAAGCCTTGACACTGCAAGTGCGGAAATTTAATAAAAAGTTTATAATTTGCTCCATTTCAACTTACTAAGCAAACTTCCAATTTCCACTCCTCTTTGGTCGATGAATCTATGCCACCGTATTAGAATGGATCACAACACAAAAACATTGTCTTCAACATTAAGGGCCTTGTTACGATGTCAGTCAGAAAGCATTCAAACAGACTCGGTGTCAGACTGCTTTCTGAACGAATTGGATTCAGGGAGTCTGACCAATCGATTATGATGTTTCCACACACCGTTTGGTCAGACTCCCATTGACTCCAATGGGAGCTTGTGTTCCGCCTGACAACACAGGATCCCATTGACAAAATATGGGTGATTGCGCAAAACCATGCACCCTGTGGCGGGCACCCCCTGCGTCCAGTCACACCATGCATGGTTGGAAAGAGGGGAGCCATGGATACCCCCACAGGCCCCAACAGGAGGTCTCCGGGTGAAGGGGTGCCTGTTACGGACAAACTGATTCGGAAAGGCTGTCCGAATCTGACATCTTAATGTGTTGGTCTGAAACACGGTCCATAGACGTATAGGATTCAGGTCCGACTGACTTGGTTTCGGAGCCGATCGGAACCGAGCCGTAATGACCGAGCGGTTTCCGACTATCGTAATCGGTCGGAAACGCGGGTTCCGAATCAGATTCGACAAACCAAATTCCGTTTGGAGTGTTTCCAACCGACATTGTAATCGGCCCCTAAATGTTCAGTCAAGAAAGAGAGGTTTGGTGACATTTTTAAAGTTTATTTTCTCTTTATGAGATTAGTCTGTATATTAGTCTTTTTTTCAGATTAGTTAAATAAATCAATTTACTGAAAATTTCGAGAACATTTATTTAGAACAAGCATACACAATAACAGCTTGTTCTATGAAGAATTAGTCCCTATCCAAATCTAAAGGACATAACCTATCCTAGCAAAAACCCATAAAGACTTACTTTTGGAAAAGAGCAAGTAAACTTTTTAGAGCAAAAGGCTTATAGCTATGAAAAGGTCGAACTCCCCACAAAGAATAGTTCTGGAAGCTCATCCAAGTTCTTTATTAGCTGCAGTAGCAACCGTTAAAACAGGTAAAGGAAATAATCACAGCATTAGCTATGATCGGCATAAGTTAGAAAGTTTCCTCACAAATTGTAAGGAAAACAAAGAAATCACTGTTAGCAGTAGCTTATGACTATAACGTGCTAAGGGACATGGCATAGTTGGTGTGCATAGAATACCTTACCTCTCTAGCTAGGAACATGTAAAATATAGAAAGCACAAATCATGTTGCAAACACAGATGGTGATGTCTATAGCCAATGAGGAAGGATCTTCCGGTGGTCAGTCGTTCTTTCTCTTGATTCCCACAGTAAACATTCATGTCAACATGTAGTTATTCGAATGTGGGTACAGTGTATTACAAAAGATACATCTAGGAAGGTTCTCCTGAGAACCTTTGCAAGACTACTCTGTCAGCTGTTAAGTGTCCCATTGTGTAACAATGGTCTGTTCTATGAAATGGAACATTAATATCTAGCCTGTCATGGTTAGATAATGGAATTTAAACCTACAACAAGCATTTCTTTCATTTATATACTTTTAATTATAAGAATATGGCAAAGGACACAATCTAAAATATAATGAAATTATGTGGTGTGAGGAAGGAAAGAAATATATTTTGCATAAACAGCATATTTCACTAAGATGTCAAGTTCTACAGTTCAATTATAACGGTAAATCATCATTATGCAAAAATGCATTTATTTTCTTAAAGGGATAGGAAAGAATCAAGAAAATATTGAGACCTACCAGTGAAAGAACAATAGAAATTGGAACTTTCTGCAGAAATAAGCAGCATTTTCACTTTTTGCATGTTTAATAAAAGCAAATGTTCTAAATTTACGTAAAAGGTTTCATCTTTCACAACCCTTCTGCCTCACTTCCTCAATACATTTATTTTCTTCTGAGTGTGGATCCCATAAACCTACCAATGTAGGTTTATGAGATCTATCCTGAGTTCTCCTTTGAGCCTTGGTTATACTTCTCTGAGGCAAGATAGACCTATAACTGTTTTGTTTGTTGTTGTATTTCGGGCTATCCACCACCAGTTCTGACCCATTGAAAAGATTAAACTGGTTCTAAAATCCAAGCTGTGTCTGTCCTAGATCAAGTAAATCAACTTCTTATCAAACTCTTTTGGACCTCTAACGAATAAATATATCCACTGCTCCGATGGACTACCTTTTACTACACCAGATCTTCACCACCACATACCACTCTACATATAAAACCCTCTGAACATCAATGTGGAAACACTCAGGTGGGCTTGGTAGCTTAGCTTCTTTCTCCACCATGTACCCCTGTAACTATAAAACCTATTGGACTTTAATGAGGAAACACTCAAGTAGGCCTATTAGCTTAGCATCTGCCTCTTCAGATTATACATGATCAACTGACTTCATATCTACCTCTTTTGGACTTCCAAATAATAAATATCTAAGGGGCTCTAAATGCATAGCTTCTTCAACTCCAGCTCTTACACCACCACCTAAATATACACATATAAATCATGCTGGACTTTAATGAGGAAACCCTCAAGTGCGTCTGGTAGCTTAGCTTATGCGTCTGGTAGCTTAGCTTATGCTGCTCCTGATTTTTCACCATCACCTGATTCAAAAACGTAAACAGGAAATATCCTTGTAGTTAGGATAACGTAGATTCTACTTCCAAGTCTTACACACCATCATCATCACATAACACACAATCATACAACACATTGTCCTTCAACAAAGAAATCTCAAGAGGTACAGGCAGCTAGTTAGCTTATGCTGCTCCACACTTATACAACTATCTAAATCAAAACCATCAAAACCTCTTTGGTCTTTCAATTAAATATATCCAACTAGTCCCAGCAGCTAAGCATTTGCTGCTGCAGATCTAATTACTACTTTACATTTCAAAATGGTGACCCATATCAATCTTGGACCCATATAAAAAGAATGTTTTTTACAGTTCCAGATTAAAAATCATTACCTTCTGAATTTAAACATCCGGGTTTTCTGCACTAACAACCTTTAGCTATCTCCAGTATAGCTGATGTAAATGTGCATGATCTGAAGCAGCCCACATATTAACACAATTAATCACAAAGTTACATTCTATTCTTCTCAGAAGTAACTTCTTTATGCACAGTTCTTCGATTTGAAAGCTGACTTCCCTGGTATAGCATATACAACTAACCATGTCAACTTTTGTTACATGCCCTTACAAGCAAAAAGATAGCATCACTTTTAAGACATATGTGATGGATGCTGGATTTCTGATAGGTCAATGGTGAACTACATACACTTCAAAGGAGTAAAAAAGTCTTGCTGAATGCGGTATCTCAGCACAATGTTGGTAAATTGCTGAGGATTAACACCACTTCATCCCATAATTTAAGTTTCAATACATTATTATTATTATCAGTTGTGAACGTAATATGCTGCACAGTTAACAAAACCCCCCTCCTCCCAACTGCAGTATAGCTGTGGGGTTCTGATGTAAAGAAAATCAGTCTGGAAAACATGCTATCAATATCTACTGTTTTCTATGTTATATGTTTCCGCAGTAGCCCCTAACACATTCTTCCAGCATCCTCGTATCTTATTGCAGCCCTAAAATATATGCATGAGTGCCCTTGTGCTCCTACATCCCCTCCAAGGTTGCGCTGACCTATTGCTATCTATAGAGTATAGACAATCAAGTCTATAATGCCAATTAAATAAGATCTTACATGGACATGAGCAGTGCTCTTACTTGAGTTTCTCATAATTGTTACCCATTTGCTGTCTGACAGGGACAGCAGTTCAGTTTCGTTCTCCCATTTGTCTTGTCTGTTACCCCCACCTCCTTCTTGAGCAAGCTTGTTTATTGTAGAGATGAGGTACTTATCTTCATCCACTGTTTATAGCATTTTTCAAATGAAGTGAGGGGCATCATAGAGGTTGCTTTTATCATCACTCTCAGCACCAAGTGCTGGACCTACATTATATCTGTAACTTTCTCTTTGCTCTCGGCTGAAGTCGCTCTTAAGTTGTGAACAACGTAATAATTCCTTTTGCAAACATATTGCCAATCTTTATACATTTCAATGTCTGTCATTTCTGGAATGCCTCTCTATATCGTCCTAATGCAAGCATAGCATTGCTTGGGAGCAGTGTAACTGGTGAAGGGAAGGAAGTGAGACCCAAGATATTGTGTGTGTGTTGGGAGAACATGATATGTTCACAGTCTATCTTTGGAATTGAGCCGGGGTACTCCCTAAAGGGGTCATCTGCTAAAGTATGGTTACTTTGAAGCTTCAGTGGTGTTCGGTCCTTGCTTTAGATCATTTAAAAATGTACTACACGTACTACCTGACATTACTGTAATGATGACATTAACGCCACATTGCAAGTTGTGTACTCTAACAGCTGTATCCTTATCATGGGATTTATCTACCAATTAATGAGAACCTATAATATAATATTGAACCAGTGCACTGGAACTGTTTAAAACCTCTAAAATGAACATTTACTAGATTTCAAAACAACCGATCTCCTGAAATAAATAAGGATGGTAAAAGATCATCTTATATCAATCGCATTTGTAGAGCGCACTACATACCCGTGAGGGTCTCAAGGTGCTTGGGTAGGAGTGCTGCTACTTTTCAAAGAGACAGGTCCTGAGGAGTCTTCTGAAGGTCAGTAGGTCTTGGGTCTGCCGTAGGTGGATGGGGAGGGTGTTCCATGTCTTGGCGGCGAGGTGGGAGAATGATCTGCCACCGGCGGTCACTCTTCGGATGCAGGGGACGGAGGTGAGGGCGCCGTCTGCGGAGTGGAGATGGCGGGTGGGGGTGTGGAAGCTGAGTCGACTGTTGAGGTACGCTGGTCCGGTGTTGTGGAGCACCTTGTGTGTGTGGGTGAGATAAAATGTAGGCCTTCATGAAGTAGTTCGTCCTCAAAACATATGATGGCTGCCTACTTTTTCTTATGTAAAATTATCTTCTAGAACAATCTCTCCACTGTTGAATGGATTTGAGAAATTTCAATACTCTTAGATTTTGAAAATAATTAAATTTGTTTTTTATCTGAATACAATAACTGGTATATTTATGTGGACTTGGTAAAACTTGTGTTCCCTCAAAGGGAATTGTGTTTGTGTTTGATACATAAAATACCACTGGCTGGGTAACTAAAAGGTGGAGCTTTGAGCACCAGGCTTTATTGTCTGATACTCATCTTAATTGATGTTACTTTAAAAGCTAAAACATTGGTATACCCGAATAACGGTCTGGCAAAATCACATATCTGCAGGTTTGAAAGCATGAACACTGCTGAATGAGCCTCAGAAACATAAGAAAACCCTGCCAGCCAGCTAGAGGAAACTTCCAGTGGGTCTCTGAGCAATGTCTATAGTTCAAGAGTTCTTTTAGTCACAGCAGAAGTTGTTTGTTTTCAGTTGAATCATATTTTAGGAGACGTGTTTCCAGATATATTTATTGAAGGATGTGTGTTGTGCTCAAATGCCTTTGTAATAAACATGGCATTCAAACTGGTTGATGTTGCCATGAAAACTCAAAGCACGATTTGCAAATCTTTCCTCTGTGGGTAGGTGTGTCTTACTTATAATTCAAGATCAAACCAGATGTAAGTCAATAGTAATTCATGCTTACAGATACATCTGAGTATATGGTTTGAGATCGTTGCAATAAGCGTGTAATTGAAGTGCACCGCAGCAAGTGGAATTCTGTGAATAACTTAAACTATCCAGCACTAACTTCAGTGGCCAGCAATTACATACTTTGAGAATACGTCAACTATTGGTGTAGAAGAGCATCTAAATGTCATCCTTTTCCCAAGAACCATTATGTTGAATTAAGGTCGGGAAAACTCCCTCCACTAGTGAGAAGCATAAATAGCCCAGTGACAGTATCAAGGAGAACATACCTGTCTACCCTACACATCCCTAGACATTTATTTATTTATTATATTTATTTATTTTGAAAGTTTTATAGAGAGCGAACAAGACCCTTGTGTATATCAGAGCGCTTTACAATCAGTGAAGAAAAATTATACAACAAAATAGAAGCAGGTAGATCAAGTATCCATAGCATAATGTGGAAAGTAAATCAAAACAAAAACAGGTAAATCAAGTATAAATAACATATTGCGCAAAGTAAATAAAAAAAAAAGGTGCAGAACAAGAAAGCAACTGTGGGGCCTAGATTGTCTGCTTGTACCCGTGTGAGAAATACCGGTAGAGGTACTAGTGAACTCATAGTTTCCTTAGATAATGATCATGTGAATTTGTCCATGAGAATCGCTTTTACTTCCTTTTTGAAAAATGCCGAAGATGTGATGAGTCTGGTTTCTGGGAGTAGTGCGTTCCAAATCCTAGGAGCCATCCCTGAGGAGGAATGTTTCTACGTTTTCGTCTTGTTGAACTGTGTGGCTTTAATAGTAGGTTTTCCGCACTTCTTGTGGATCTATTACTACCAGAGATTGTCAGTTTCTAAGTGAGATAGCTGGGTGGCTTATGGTGCATGGCTTTGTGAGTCATGCAGGCAATTTTCAGGTGAATTCTGGCTTCCAATGGTAGCCAATTCAAGGCTTTTAAGTTAGGGGAGATGTGGGACCTTCTTTTCGAGCCCCGGTTTTGAGTCTGGCTGCAGCATTGATGGAGGCTCTTAGTGGTGCTGTTGTCACTTTGGGGAGGCCACAAAGAGAGACACTTCCATAGTCCACCCTAGGGATAACTAGAGCTTGAACTGCTGTCTTGAAATCATTGAATGGTAAGAAGGGTTTCAGCTTCCTCAATGTATTAATCTAGAAATTTGCCCCCTTTGTTGCGTTGCTAATATGTTTATGCATGTTGAGGCTGCAGTCAAGGGTTATACCCAATGATTTTGCTGTGTCAATGATGGTTGGTTGAACGTTGAATGCAGTAAAGTGTCTGAACTAGTCATGCAAGAGGGGTATTTTGGCAGGTGGAGATATTAGGAGGAATTCAGTTTTTAGTGCATTTAGCTTGAGATCGTTCTCAGCTAACCATGACTGGGTGTTCAAAAGCGTTTTGTTGAGCAGTTTGATGTCTTCTGGTGTGTGTATCTTAAGGTAAACTTGTGTATCATCTGCGTACATGTGAAATTGTACATTGGATGCTTGCAACAGGACAATGAGTGGTTCCATAAATAAATTAAACAGTGTCGGGATAGCGCGGACCCTTGTGGGACTCCCAAAGTTACTGCCACAGATTTGGACAGGCAGTTGTTGACCTGGAATTTTTGAGTCCGGTTTTGAAGAAAGGAGGTAAGCCAGTTAAGCACTGAACCTGATAGTCCCATTCTGTGATTCAGCAGATCTATCAGGTTCTCGTGTTTGACCGTATCGAAGGCTGAGGAGAGGTCTAATAGGATGAGTAGGCATTATCCATTCTGATGAAGTATTTGTAAAGCATCGTCAATTATGTGAGTCATAGTTGATTCGGTGCTGTGCCCTGCTCTTAAGCCAGATTGGTGTTTGTCCAGAAGATCGAAGTGGTCAATGTGTTTTGTCAATTGGTGGAATACACATTTTTCCAAGAGTTTGGCTAAGGTAGGGCTATTGGAAATAGGGAGATAGTTGTTAAGGTCCATGAGGTCAGCTGTGGGTGAAACCTGTCCTACTTTGTGGATGTCCGGGATGCAGCCTTGAAGGAGTGAGCTGTTGATGATTCTAGTCCAGAGCTGCAGAATCAGTGAGATAAATCATTAATGGCATTAGCAGGGAGAGGATCGGTGGTGTGATTGGCCGGCTTGATGGTGCTGAGAATCTTGCCTATTGCTTCTTCATTGTAGGTATAAATGGAAGACCAGGCTGCGTCGTTTTTTAGTTCAAGTTTTGAAGTGGCTTGTTGTGGCAACGTTGGAAGAATAGGGGGTGTTTGGGGTGAGCGCTTGACTGTAAGATAAGATAATTAAGGAGATCTTTCTTGATATTTTCAGTCTTTAGATTAAAGAAGGTAGAGAATTCTTTACACGTGGGTTGAGTACGAGCGATAGCTTGGGACGGTTTCTTGCTTGGTCTAGTTGGTGGGTGAAAAAGTCTGCTTTAGTGCGCTTGATTTTTCTATAGTAAGCATTTTTCTTTTTCTTTTTCCTTAGAATTTTGAGGGGCTTGGCGGATGGGACTGATCTCCAATTGCGTTCGGAAGTTCTAAGACAGCGTCTATCATCTTTCAGCAGGTCGTTGTACCAAGGTTTAGAGTCTTTCGAGGAAACTCTCTTTAGTTGAAGAGGAGCAACCTCATTGATAACCGAGGTCATAGAGTTGAGATAGTAGTTGGTGAGGTCATGTACATTGGAGAGGCCAGCCGGAGGCTTGAGTAGTTTATGGCTGTAGGTGGGTAAAGTGTTGGGGTTGGGGTTGAGTTTTTTCAAATCTCTTTTCCATATCTTGGGCTTAGTGGATTGGGCTGCGTTGAGTTTCACGGTTTCCCTGATAAAGAAGGTGATGATATGGTGGTCTGACCAATCACAGGGTAGGATTGAATCAAGCTGAATGGAGTCATTTTTGGAGATTATTAGGTCCAAGGTTGCGCCTTTATTGTGTGTGGGGCTGTTGCAAATTTGGATGAGGTCGAGCGCGATTAAGTTTTTGAGACTATTAACCATTAAGTCGTTGAGGTCGTTCCAATGGAGATTGAAGTCGCCTAGGAATATTTGAGTGTTTTGTCGTCCGATGTTCGTTGTGACCATGTCCATGAAGTGTTCAGTGAAGGTGAGGTTGTCACCAGGTGGATGATAGATGATGTGTAATGAGCATATTGGAGTGTCATTGCTGTTGATGTCAATGCACATGTATTCGCAGGAGGAGAGTGTGGGGGATAAGGCTTTGTGTGCCCGTGTGCTATTCAGGTGGCCTGCACATACGACAGCCAGAGCAATCTGGTTACTTCCACATCTTAAACAAATGGGTTTAAGGCAGTTGGACTTTGCCCTATTGGTAATACATACAGTAGATAAGGCTCAATGCAAAGATTATCCATGCATTGTGTTTTAATTTATTTTATCAAGGCTTGGCTGTGAGGTTCTACAGGTATGTATCACAAGTGTTTCATTTGGCATTAGGGCTGAATTTCGACTAGCAGCGTTCAGGCTATAAGCACCCCACTTTCAGGAGAAATCATTTTCATAATTTCCTAACCTCAAATGTTATTAAGGTGTACAATATATTGGGCCTCATTTATGAAAAGCGTTGCATCACTGGGGAAAGACAGTGATGCAACACTTTTCATGGCGCATTGTGTTGAACGGGCTGATGGGATGTGTAATGTGTGATCAGGTTGATAAGATTTACAATATCTTTTTTATTTTGTGTTTTACAATATATATTCTAAATGACGAATAATGTATTGATTGGTTGCCTGTTGCTGTCGAAGTCCTCTACCACCCGCAGCCCTGTGTTACAGGGATAGTAAATGTAGAGCAGAGTGAAATTGCAGTCAGCAGAGTGAACAATGTGTGTGGATAACAGGCTAGTCATTTTCTGTGAGCCTCCACAGAGCCACTGTGTTAAGAAAGCTCTTTTCATCAAATGAACACAGGGCAATGGTTTAGCTACCACCTGGAGAGGTGATTACATGGCCATTTTCTCACAGTTTGGAAATATTGTGACAACTTCACAGATTTTGACATTCACAAAAGGAAACCTGGGCATAAAAGAAATGGTCTTAATCACGCTATGAATCACCCAGCTGCACAGTCATAGCACTCGGTTAAGGCAAATAGCAGGAGAAAGGGAACCACGCTGCATTTTCTATTTGCACTTCTAATAATCTGAAAAGAAACTATCCTCAAACCAATATTATAAACAGAACTATATTTAGGACAGCAGGAAATAATTTGACACTGTAACCAACTAAAGCTAATGTACACTTCTCTCAAACCCACCTGCCCTCTGTTAGAAGACACAGGCTTATCGTCGTAGCTGGCTTAACACATTCTGAATACTATCAGACAACATGGAGGGGGCGTAAAGCCTTACTGTAAGTTCTCCCTCGTCAAATGGCTGCTGTAGTCTGACTTGGTAATGTCCCTTCCTTCCTGGCATCCAATCATGTTCAGAGGTGCATAGGACTCTTGGAGACTGCCACTAAATTAACGAAGGATGGAGCTCCACTTGCAGAAAGATGGATGACCTACTTCTGTACACAGCCAGCTCTCTAGCTTAATGATCTGATTTCAGCCTGAGCTAGGATCGATTTGGCAATATTGCTGTCTTTATGACTAATCATGCTAGGGGGAACATTGGGAGGGTTTCAGCTTTAAAACGCTATCTTTGTCGAAACTAATGGTTTCATACCACAAAAGTGTAATCGCTTCTATGCTGGCAGGCTCCTACATTGTCAGGATCAATGTTCCATACTCATCCGGGGGTGCTGGACAAGCACGGAGATGTAATCCCCTGAGCATCTTGGGCATGGGAGTTCTTAATTTCAGAGGAGACCGCAGGTGTGTGTGTGTTTAGAGCATATGTGCATGGGAAGGAGTCTTCTAAGCTTGGTGTGTACTCTACTGGAGCCACACTACAGAACTCAGGTGAACTACAATTCCCTAAATGCTGCATCACTCTCTCAAGGCTTGCATCAGTGGTGGGCATCTTGAACACGAGGCTATAAGTTCCTGAAGTTGTATGGCTTTTATTGCCAGGTAACAGATCTTTGTGTTGCTACAGCCAGAAGCCTTGTCACCAGGAGTAGGATTTCTTCACGTTTTAAAATCAAAATGATTTTGGATCTTGTACACAGAGAAGTAATACAAGATAACACCGTAGGTATTAACTCTATACCTCAAACATCTGTTTGTGTGCAGTGAACTCATTTGTTTTTTATATTAACTCTAACCTGGAATCATCTGGTGTTGTGCTATGAGCTCTATACTACGGTCATCTAATTTAGTCTTATGAACTTCAAACTGGAGTAATCTTGACAAATTCTATAAACTAAAGACTGCAATCATTTTTAGGCCTACAAACTGTATTGTTGTTACATCACTAGACATATGCGGTAGTAAGGTATTACAAATTCTGGGAAATGAATTGCATTTAATCAGTAGTGAAATGTATAACACTGAGATCATGGGATTATTCAAATCATAGATTTATCTACCAATCTAATGAAGCTAGATTTAGAGACTAGAACACACACTATAGTCCAGATTTATTTATATTGTGTTTCTCTTGATGTTTCCTTTATTTCAGTTCAGGAAATCATTAAGTTGTCAGTAAGCTCAGAGAGCGGGAAATGCAGAGATGATTACAAGGTATATCATGTGACAGAGGAGAATCCGTGATTTGTAGTTAGTGAATTGCCTCCAGAGCGAAGGTTGCGACTGAAAAGAAAGGTTAGGAGAGGTAAAGATATCTGGTGTCTCTGTTTCTCTCGTTCATGACCCATTCCCCTTTCACCCAATCTGCTACTGATGGGCATACTAATCCTTTGCATAGTCACTAGTGAGTCCAGGGAAGGATGGATATAAGCATCACTCCTGTTGGTTCCGAATTACAATTTTAGTGCAACTGTGTCATACATCTACTCTGCATGCATGTTAGCCCCTTAGTGAACCGTGTAAAGAATAAAGAGAACAGTTTCTTCCTAAGACCATTTTTCTGATTCCTGTGTTCTTTAACCTCTGCCTTCAGAGTTTTTAATTAAACAACAACCTGTTTTTGCGAAAATAATTTGAGTATGAATTTATAATTACTGGAAATTATGCCAAACAAAGGACTGTAAGAGAAACATTTACACATTAAGGGACATTATCAATCATAAACTTTCCATGTTCTGCCAGACATGCAGTGCACTGAGGCTAAATATATACTTCAGACTTGTCCCCCAATCTAATGTATGCTTCTGCAAGGATGCAGAGTTTTTTGGTGGAGACACCGGAAGGTAAGACAAGCACACCAACTAATCTCTGCAAATTTTAGTTAATATGTATTGATGCGGTCCAGTTGGGGAAACTATGCTGAGATGCCCAGGGTTGAGCCAACAGTATGGGGTATCTCACAGAGAAGGAGTAAGAGCAAGCTGGAGGAAGCAAAGCACTAGGATGTCATCATGCACATGCAGCAGAACAGGGAGAAGAGCACAAAGTGTTGAAGAAAGAGCAGGACAAATTTGCTTTAGACCACTTCAAATCATATTGAGTTAGAAGTGGTAATGTCATGTTAAAGGACCCACATTGAGTCTAGCTGAGGTCAAGTTACATATCCTCACCTCCTCATTGTTAATACACAGATAACGGCTGCTACACATTCAGTCGAGATGCCCATGGTATCCACAGAACTGATGAGAGGTAGGAGGGCCATATTATATCTTATGAGATAGCTGCATGAACTCTGGGAGATAGGCCCAGTCCCACCTGCTGCTGTCTTACAGAGTGTCACTCTGAAAACCACATAAAAAGGAGAAGGGGTGGGCCAGTGGAACAAAGTCTCATAACACCATTCTCAAGTGTGATAAGAAAAGAAAGCTTCCCATGATTATGATCACCCAATTCTCATACACCAGGAATTTTCAGTGGAATATGGAATACGCTGGGTGTGTGATTTCTATCCCAGGCTTTGATTCACCAGTTTGCTCTGAAAGTCACGTGAGTTGGGGAATTCGAAAAGCAGCAAGTGATAAAAGATGATGTTATGAATGTTGTTACCTTGTGAAAATTCCAGTGTGGAAGGGTTTGCGTTCATCAGAAGAGTGCCTTTTGTTGTTTCCCCTCCTTCTTATGTATGCTGGAAACACATGGGGGCATGTTTACAAGATAATGACTCAATGTGGCGCAGCACTGCAAGCCATCTTGCTGCTCTGAGCTGCGTCATTAGGAAAGAGCAGGGATCCGTCGTATTTAAAACAATACGACACATCCCTGTTGTTTCCGCTGTGCTGGCGCACAATATGTTGCCTAGTGCCAATGCAGGCACCCTTGTACCATGGTGCAAGGGGGCCTGCCTTGCAGGGATGATTGTTTTTATGCAGAAAGGAACACCTTCCTGCACAAAAACAATAATTGCAGAATGCAGCACACATAGAAAGAGGAAAAACGAGGAGAAATAAAGGTATTTTTCCATTGTTGCATCACATTTATTCCTTCTTTTGGGAAGTGTTAGATGGTCACCCACGTCCTCATCAGCAAGATTCTCGACTACGGCAATGCACTTTATGCAGGTGTAACCCAGAAACTCCTATGGAAGCTCCAGAATATTCAAAATGCAGCAGCCAGACTGGACCAAAACATCTCCCACCGCAGCCACATCACACAACACCTGCGTGAACTACACTGGCTCCCAGTCAACAAAAGAATAACCTTCAAGCTCCTCACCCATGCATGCAAGGCCCTCCATAACTCGGACCAGCATACCTGAACCACTGCCTCTCATTCCACGCACCCAACAAACGCCTCCGCTCTGCACAACTTTCACTGGCCACCGTACCACGGATCTGCAGGACAAGAACCAGAGGAAGAGCCTTCTCCTACCTCACCACTAAGACCTGGAACACCATGCCCCTCTGCCTCAGGCAATCCCCATTGCTATCCCAATTCAGGAAGGACCTCAAGACCTGGTTCTTCGAATGAACCCAGCACCCAGATGGATCTGCAGCTCCAGTGCCTCATGGGTGAGTAGCCACGCTTTACAAACCCCTGATTGATTGATTGATTGATTAGTCAGTCTGGGTCAAGATCTAGGTTTGGCTGATGGTTGGATTCTACAGTCTTTGTACTGTTGTACTTTGTCTTAGCCTCACACTCTGGACAAGCCTCCCAGTTCCAGCCTGAGCACAGTCCTTCTGCGGAGAGCCTCCCTGGTTCACCATCCAAACTCTGATGAATGTCTTTGAAGCAGCTAAACCTTCCTAAATTGTTGTGAGACAGCTCAAGGGGCAGTTCCTGAGTTTGTCTCACACCTTTCTTCCTCAGCAATGGCCAGCATTTCAATTGTATGAAAACACTGCTTATCATTCTATCGGGACAGCTCCCATTAGGTTCTCTTGCTTTTTGTCTGTGTTCTCTTGATCTCCCTTTACCTCTGTGATTTGTATAGGACCTCCACTAATAACCCAGACCAGTGCTATGTCTTTTTTACATATAATGGCATCACTCAGACATCCGGCACCCATTACCTCACTTTTCCTGCTTCCCTAACCTTTTAATTTCTCCATTCACTGGTCTCCATAGACCAGATGAGTCATGCCCAGTGGGTTCAGCAGGTGCAGTGCACGGGGTTCCAGACGACTGATGGGTCCACTTAAACGTGATTATTGATATCATTCAAACAGCAGCCCTGTGGTCCAATTGCCCTCCTTGCACTATAGCCCATGACATGCTGTCTACCATACTGGAGCAAAAATGTATTTTTTACATTTACCATTGATGGAGCAAGGGCTCGTAGAAAAGAGACTTGCTTGAAGGTAATCCTCTCATAATAACTCTTAACGTCATACTAATTAATGTATTGTGTAATTAATGTGCACCACATTTCGAATATCAAGAATTAGACAAGCTTGCGTACGTTTCTTGTTAACAAGTAACTCGAGTGAAATCTAAAATGGCCGCTAACGTGGGAAATTGCATTGTGCATGCGTCAACTACGTCTACGTGGTGATGACAAACTTTTGCTTGGAGGGAATTTGCTGTACTTGCGCAGACACCTCCAAAATGGCCTCCTGAAAACTCACATGCTAAGCATCTGTTTTGCTGAAACTAAAAGACACTATTTTTTAATTGCTAGTAGAGATAGGTGGTATACAGTGAAATCATTTTATTTTGAAACTAATATACATTTTTTTGACTTTCCTATTAGTTCGTATGTGGGCGTCCTGAGAGAGACTGTGGCCTATATCCCATGTGACCCGTTACACATGCGCAGTTTAAGTGAGCCAGAAGCATCACTGTCATCCTTGAATGTCATCCAAGAAAAGAATCAGCAACACACCCTGGGAACCATCCTGATGTCCTGTGAAAAGTAAGAAAATAATACCAAATGTATACTTTGTGATGATAAAAATTGTGAATACGGGTGGGAATAGAGATTTTTTGCATGAAGATTAAGGGGAGTGATTACTAGTCAATGAACTTAAGAAAATGACGAAAACTTAGCATGGTGTGATGATCATTCCTATTGCCTGTCCAATCAGAATTAAGGGTTCTATGAATCTGAAACATTAAGGGGTGGTACATGGCAATAGAAGAGTATAATTGAGGTAGTTTATTTAATTAAACAGAACAGAGAGACCGGAATGGTGCAGAGCTCGGGATGCTGTTGCAGTATCGTATGAAAGCTGAAGAAGAATCCTATTGCAGACTTATAATTTAAGCCAAATAATTAGAAGATCGCAGAAGAATCGAGGAGGAAGATAGTGTCAGAGAGGGGTGCGACGCAGGCGTCGGATCTAGAAGAGGTCACCTTATCCTGTCCTGAATCCTGTCCTGAAACCTGAAACCTTTGTCTCCTGTCCTTTCTAGGGGGACTTTTCCCAACTCCTTGGCTAAGGGGTCGCTTCTAACACCATTCTAGATAACTATAATGTGCTGTAGTTTTAATTTGTGCTGCTCTCTTTGTCTTCTCATTTCCAAGTATGTCATTTAAAGCCTTATTAATTTGAATCTTTTCCTTCTATGGGTGACAGAGATCGTTGTGTACTTTGATTTTGGCTCGCATGAATAGATAAACATTTAAAACTGTTCCAGAGTCTGTGGTTATTTCCATTGCAAAGAAAGTAGATTTTATTTAATTTCATTTCGTCATCAACTAGTTCAACTAATGGTCCATTGACCAGAGGAAAGAACTTTTTGAACTGTGAAAGATTTGATTAGAAGTTTTAGATAACTAAATCTCAGACGACAATTATAAAATTGACTCCAGTGGATTAAACTGGCCTGAGTAAATGAATGTGTGTTTATGGGCCAAAGGTGAGTATGAGGTATTAGAGTATCTGTGGCTGGTTTACCGCTGGATCACCATCAGTTAATCTACTTTCTGCACCGGTCGAAAGATTTTCAGTGACATAGGCAAAATTACATTTCGATAATTTTATGTTATCAATCCCCAAACGTAGAGCCACTTTGAGGCCATTTGCCTCAATCCAATGCCTCCTCCTGCCAGCTCACCGCAATATTAGATCGGCCCAGCATTATCTCATGTTAAAAGGGCCATAAGGGTACTCATACTTGCAGCCTGGTAGGCCCTTTAAGCACTACTTTCTGATTCCCACACATTAAATTCTGGTCTGTTTAACAATCAGCCATTAAATATGTATTGTGACATGGTGAAACTATGGTAGCAGTTAATGATATAAATAGCATCACAGTTAAAGGAGATGACAGGATAATACGCACACAAGTTGATAAAATTATGCTGCAGAGACGCCATGAGAAGTGACAATTAGTGTGAAATACTCTGCTGTCCTTTCAGACAGTTGTAATTTTAAGTAATTACAATGCACTCTTGCATCATTCACCACATTTCCACTCTGACAGCCCTCTGAATACATTCACATGGCTTGCATATTTCAAATAAATATTGCATTATGAAAATGATATTTGTTAACTGCTCATGCTCCAGTTTCATAATTGTTGATGTTATGGTTTTCTGAGTTTCGAAAGAAAAGCTCTGATTTCTGCACACATGGATGAAGAAATCTTGAAAGGTTTAATTTAAGGAAAGTGCTGTCGATGAGTGACTCATTCCTTGGAAAATGCATTCATCAAAGAAGCACATTTAATTTTTAGTGTAATGCGGCTATTCCTGGTTAAAAAAAAGACTAAAGAAGTTTATATTTTGTTATTTTCACATATATTTAGAAACAATGTATTTATGCGAATCAATGACACAATAAGTCACATTGAAAACGTTGGAAAATCTATTTTGATAAAAAAAATGTAAATATAAAAAAGTACATCAACAGCATCTACACATAATTCCTCAATTCTCACGCAGGCAATAATCATAGAAATATGAGATTTTTCAACATTGATCTTCTCCAAAATGATCCCCATATTCACAGCTTGACCACTCAAATCTCACAACAGGACGGAATTGTAGGAAAAATTACAAGAAAAACTCAAATTGTCAGAAAAATAATTCTAGTATTGAAATTTTGGGCCAAATGTATCAAGGATTTGTGTTGTCCTTGTGTCACACAAGTAAAGCAAGGCAGCACAATTCCTTAATTCAGAAAAGCCACACAAGACGCTATTTGAGCCACCTTGTGTGATTTTGTAAAGAAATGTAACACTGCGCTGCATTATGTTACAATTCGAGCTGGTAGGTGTTCCATGGATGGAGGATGTACATTCCGGTGCATTCACCCATGGATTTGACAAAATTCCAGATTTACAAAGATTTGTAAACCAGGGATTGCGTCTAATCGGAACGCCTCCCAGAGGATCACATATGCTGTATGGAGTGGAATGCAATCACACATAGAAAGAGGGAAACATCTCTTTTGATTGTTTTTGTGCAGGATGGTGTCCTTTTGTGCTCAAGAACAATCCTACTAGTAACACAGAAAGCATTGCACAAGGGTGCCTCCACTGGCACAAGGTCGTACACAGTGTACCAGGACAAGGAGGGAGCATAAGTATGCTATATCTTAGTAGATATGGAACACAACTGTTCTCTCCATTTCACACATCGCAGCGCAGCAACTGTGCTTGCTGCCCTGTGTAGCATGAAATCTTAGTAAATATGCCCCTGTGTATTTTGGATAATTTCAGGATTAAGAATATATTACTAAACATTTTTAATAATTTTGGTATTATAAATAGATATTTCCCAAAAGAATTCTAAATTTTAATACAGTTATATTTATAGCCTAAAATTTAAAAAGGTGTGGGTGAGGCCAGATGCTGGGCAAGTTAGCCGCACACTAACCAAGCCCCTCTCCAGCCGAAATATAGCGGAGTGAATGAATTGACAATGGGAACTGCTAGTGTCTGTAGAGCCCGACAGATCAGAAAAATGAAGAACTGGAGCAGGCCAGTGGCACCTACCATCAATAAACCCTGGAGCAATGTGGGCCCAAGAGAAAGGAAAGCACGCAACCACACAACAAAAGGAAAAAAAGCAATACAGGGGTAAATGAGGTAACCGTTCAATTAATGACACCATGGTGAGAAGCCCATGGACTTGCACTGACAGAGGTGCAAAGGAGATGGGCAACCAGGGCACTGGTTCTCTGCTACACAGACAAAAGCTGTGACGGTCAGGTGATATTCCATAGAGACAACGATGGCGAGAAGCAGGGCCCTAAATAAAAACAAAATAAAACAATGCAATCCAATAAGAGGTAGAATGAAGGCAGTACCTTACTGAGGTAGAAGGCCCAGCATGTTGGAAGTGGAGCGGCCCCCTAATGCAGAGGGGACCCTCTCTGGAAAATACACCAGGAGTGCCCAGGGCCCTGTGGGAAGACCCAAGTACCATTGAATACCAATACTCATCTATAGGCCTGGGAAACAACCAAAAGAGGAAGAATTGCCATAGTTATAAAAATTGAGCCTACAGGGAGTACAAGACAGCATTGGTATCTGAAAGGTAGGGAATTTGTGAGAGGGGGCGGGTTGGCTCCAACCTCCATATGCTCAAGGATATTAGTCACAGATGATAGCTGGATTAATACGCTAGATATTTAGCTTTATGATGGAGTGGTAATGAAAGAAGCATAGGCAGAAATGGAACACAGCAGTTAGCTACCTACCTCAGCAAGCAAATGTGCAAAAACACTAAAGCACTACTTTAGATCTAGAAAGCACAATGTAAAGGGCTACGAGATGATCCATTCACTTAGCAGTAAGAGAGACTAGGTTGACACTGGACCTGTAAATTTAGTCAATGTCAATAGAAGTAAACCTTCTAAGACATGACCTTAAGAAATCGAAACCAAAATATGGCACAGAGAAGGGCTGTGGAACAATCGGCTAAAGACACCCGGGGGAGATAATAAAATCACCAATGATGGTAAAGCAAATGCAAACAAACCCCGAATTACTGATGGGCAGAGTAAAGGATGTGGCGTGCAGACCAAGGAGTAAGTATAGTAGGATCGTAGGAATACCAGAACAAAGTGAAGGGCATGAATTGTATTATTTGTGAACAAATGGTTTTTGAACATGCTAAAACTTAAACAACTGTCATTCTTTTTCTCAGTTGAGAGAGCACACACTACTGATGAAAAAACAACAGTGGATGGAGGGTCTACAGGGGAACAAGAGTTTAAAGACCTAAGAACACCCTAACCCCTAATCAAACTAGTAAGAAACACAAAGGGGTGCTGTCGGTCTATAGCCTTTATAGACCGACAGCACCCCTTAGAGCACACACTACACCAGGTGCTCTATCTCCTTTAGGAGCCCCTGTGAGAGCCATCATAGCACACCTCCTGATTTACACGATGGAATTCTACAGGAAGCAAAAAAATCAGGTGCAGTGATATTTGAAAACACAAAAATGTCCCTGTTCCCAGACTTTACACTGGTGATCCAATGGCAAAGACACATTTTGATTGCCGTCAAGAGGGTAGTAAAATAAAAAGAAATTAAATACATAATGTTGTTTCCGGCATGCTTGAAAGCTATTATGGAGAGAAAAGCATGACATTTCAACACCTGAGTAGGCATGGAACTGGCTGCCACCTCTAATATGGATATAATTTGCTGATGAAGTGACGTGGCTTGGGTTTTCTGGATCTAGCTATGAGGGAAAAATCCCATGTCCTGTCATTGAAATTTCAAATCTAGAGTTGTATAATCTTTTTCAAAGGAGTCTTTGTTTGAGTAGTTTTTAGTCTAAAGATTGACATTGATATATAGCATAGCAGGGACTTTTGCCAGGATTTGTGGTTGATACGCCTTGAAGTTAGAAGGAGCATGTTAGACCTGGCACCATTGGCGTGTGTGCCCCCTGCATTTTTTTGCTTTTGCCTCCTGTGTTTTTGCTGTGTGTTGGACTCTGTTTTGCTGGTCTAGATGCTTTTAGCACTTTGCCACTGCTGTTCAGTGCCAAAGTGCAAGTGCTCCCTTTATAAATTGTTGTTATGGATTGGTGTTTCCATGATTGGCTATTTGATATACTAGTCAGTCCCTAGTACAGTGCACAGTGTGTGCCCAGGGCCTATACATCAAATACTGCTTGTGGGCTTGCAGCACTGATTGTGCCACCCACAGAAGCAGCCTGTAAAATGTAACTCTGGCCTGCCAATGCAGAGCCTGTGTGTAGTCAGGTACTGCCATGTAGGCCTTGCAAGTGCACCCACTTGCCAGTCCCTATCCTTCCCTTTTCTTACATGTTAATCAGCCCTAAGTTAGGCCCAGGATACCCCTGTGGGCAGGGTGCGTTGCATGTAAAAGGTAGGATATGATCTGATGTGTGTGGCATGTCCTCATAGTGAAATACTGCCAATTTTGGTTTTTACTCTTGCAAGGCTACCTGTTCCCATAGGGAAGAATGAGGAGTTTTGCTTATAATATCTTATACACATAACTACCCCTGGGAACAAGGTAGTAAAATAAAGTTTAGTATGCCTGATTTTTACATTCTGTGTTTGAAAATACCACTTTTAGAAAGTAGGTATTTTCCTTACTTAGCCATCCAGTATGCCTCTGTCTAGTTTGTGTGTTGCATGTCTGGCTATTTGATGACAGGGGCTGGAGAAGGGCAGTGGCTCCAGAGAGCCTAATGAGTCAGGGCTGGGCTGAATAGACCTGGGCTGCGTTGAGAGAAGGGGGAGGAGATTTCCTTTCTCCTGAATGGGCTTGGTCTGCCAAGGACCATGCTGTCTCCACCTCCTGCCAGGACGCTGTACCAAAGAGACAGAACGGGTTATGACTAAGTACAGGGATTCTCTGCCACCAGAAAACAAAGGAGTTTGGAATATAAATATTGGGGTCCAGACCCCAGACTTTATAATAATTCCTGGGAAATAAAGAGGAACCTTTGCCAAGGAGAAGCTGAGGAGGAATACTGCTCCTGTGCTGTTTGCTGTCTGGGGTTGGCCTGCAGTGGCTACTTGCTGCCAAGGAAAGGAGAAAAGGACTTTGCTGTTTGCTTTGTCCCTGCTGGAAGAAAAGAAAAGATCTCCAAGGGCTTGAACTGAATTTGCTCACTGTTTGAGAGGTCTCAGGAACAGCAAAAACCTCCCTGTGTCTGTGGTCACCGTCTCTGATCGTCTCTGTAGAAGAAAAGGGTAACCGACTCTGTCATTGAGTCCGTCGCAGCATTCTGTGTCCTGAAAGCACCGCCGAGAGCAACGCCTTGCAACACAAACCTGGTCTCACCGTCTCTGTCAACGAGCCGCTGCTTGCACCGTGGCCTGTGGGCAAGGCACTCTGCAACGCTTCCCTACACGCTGCCCAACTCAAACATCGACTGCCTCCGTCACCGCATCGTAACCTGCCAGCACCGCATTGAATATCGCCCCACCCTGCAATGCAAGCCTTGGTCTCACCGACTATGTCAACGAGCCACTGTCTGCACTGAGCCGTGAGGATGCTGCCCACTGCAACACTTCCATCTCACATCGCAACCACGACGGTTGCCCCGGAACTGCTCATTCCATTGTGTTGGCCACAACAACAAAAGGTACTGCCTCTGAATCTGTTGACGCTTTTTCTAACCCGTATCGACGCGGTTGGCTGGAATTGTTAGACTATTGTTTTCAGTACCGCGGTAGCCCCGGTCAGAGCTACCGAGTCGGAGGAACTGTATTTTCACGTTTTTCCCACAATTTAAAGGTTATTTTGCACAGTAACTATTTTTGAGAGTATTGTATGTTGGATTTCTGTCGTTCTTGTTTTTGTTGGTTTAGATAAAGATTTACTATTTTTCTAACCTGTTGTGATTTCCTTTTGTAGTGTTTTCACTGTATTACTGTATATGTTCACAAACATTTTACACACTGCCTCTCGGATAAGCATGTATGCTTGTGCCAAGCTATCAAGGGGGCGAGCAGGGGTTATTTTAGAAGTCTATCCTCCTTACCCTGACTGGGAAGAAGGCTCCCTACTTGGACAAAGGTTCCTACCTCTGCCAACTAGAGAACCCTATTTATAACAGAGCATGTTTGTATTGTGCTATTTCAACATGGCGGGGCTATTTCAACATGGCGGGTATCATAGTGATGGACAGAATTTAATTAAGTTGAATATAGAGCCTGTGAAAAGGAAGAAGTATTTTTGTAGGTGGCATAAATAAAAATTGTATTGGGTTGCCAAGTTTAATCATGTCAGAGATTTAATACAGTTAAAAAAAGAACTGCTTGGTAGGAATAGGTATTGTATTGAACTAGGTCAGGATGGCGTATGTGGAAGTGAGGAAGTTGTGTATCAGTTTTAGTAAGAACATGGTGGATTGGTTTGCTGCCCCGAATGACTGCAATGACTAAGCAGGTGTGTAGACTGAATGGTTGGCCTTGTCTACAACTGGAGATGCACTTTGATGGTGATTTTATGGTAGTGAGATTGAATTTATGAAAGCGTGTATGTGACAAATACGATGATTTTATCAGAGTTTTAAGCATGATGGTGAATTTTTCCTGTAGATGAGAGTGTTTAGTTTGCTTTTTTAAGAAAGGACTGAATGGCACTTGGTTCCAGCTGAATATTTATTTTTAACCAATAAGGTTTTTCTAATAACCATGATATTTTACTTGCTGTTTTTAAAAAGTTATTGGTTGTCGAGCTTTTAATTTTTGATGTTTTGTCTTATGATGTATACATTATAAAAATGTATATTTATAATTGTGTAACATCTTTGTTTGTTTTATAGTTGTATGTAGGAATTATAAGGAAGACATATATCTGTTTTAGTCCTGAAGCAAGTGAAATTTATCTAAACATACTACTAAAACTTTTTATATTATCTGCAAGCACTGGTCATTGTTTGTTTAGAAATAAAGTTTTATGGATGCCCCGTGACAGAAAACCGGAAGTGTCTTAGTTGTTCCTTTTTAATGAATTATCAATTTAGAGTATTTTATGTGTCAAATTCAAACTTCAAAGAAATATGTGTAAGAAATTGGGTTACCATCTTGAGGGGGGGTGAAACCCTACTCAAACAGCAACTACAATCCTTGCTAGGGTGAGGCACAAATTAACCCCAAATTAACCTGTGCTCAACCCTCTGATAGCTTGTCACAGAGCAGTCAGACTTAACTTAGCAGCAATGTGTAAAAGATTTACTCAGTACTTCAAACAGTAATAAAGTGGAAGCACAACTCAAGAAATATGCCAAACCAATTTGGACAAATAGAGTAAATATTATTAAAAAAATCGAGACCAAAATGACAAAAATCCAATCAGTTAGAACCAGAGATATACAATTTTAAAGAGTTTAGTGAAATAGTGCCAAAAAGCACAAAGAGCCATCTGTGGATAGTTGGTTGGCCGAACCAGTACAAAGTCACAAGTTCAGGCCAACCGCAGTGGACCATGGGTCCCAGTTTCGCCTGCTGAACAGAGTACCTTAAATCCTGGTTGTAGAGCGTTGCAAGGTCCCACATCAAGGATACATCGCTCAGCCATGGGGATATGTCAGTTCCGAGGAGCTGCAAAGTGAGTTTCAACATCGTTGCAGAGGATCCTGTCGACGAGGGCTTGTAATGAAAAGTCTGGCACATAGGAAGCCTAATTCCTCATCATATAACCCAATGCCCAGGATGTATTGTTTGAGGTCAAGGGCAACGAGTTTTCAAGTGTATTTTGTCCTTTGGACAAGTAGGTCTAACCCCCTGCAGCACAAACCCTTTGGCTGCCAGTTTGCAGTACCAAATTATGGATCAGGAAAGGGCACTGTCTGCAGTTAAGGCAGTAGTTTGCAGTACTAAATTATGGATCAGGAAACGGCACTGTCTGCAGTTACAGCAGTATTTTTGGCCATATGTCAATGCTGTTCAAACTTGTGTTTATGGTTCATTAATTGAAAGCCTTTATTATTAGGGTGAGCGCTCCAAGTAAATGTTGTAAGCTCTGACTGCACTACTGACAGTGGTTCCAGTATAAAAATGTGAACACATGTTTTAATAGTTTAGCAATATGAGACTATGTATAATGCTCCCAGAATGCTTTCTGATTTGATGCATATATTTTCATAAGTTTAAAAGCAAGATTGATGATTCTTTGCTGTCAAAATAAAATGTTTATAAAGAAAAGAAAGCAGGAAAAAAAACATTTAGCTAAACTACTCTTATATTTTCGGTACAATTTCTTTGCAGCATAATTTAGTAACATGTGTTGATGCATGTTAATATTTCCCCAAAATATTCATAATGAAAAATCAGTGTAACCAGTTTCAATAAGATTATAGGAAACAAATATAAACAAGCATTGGCAAAGCCAGTGGGTCTGAAATTTGTGGTCAGCTTTTTAGTTTTGTCAACGTGTGACTTCTTTCGGCATGGTTTTTGTAAACCCTTATTGGTGTGGGAGCTGCCGGGCCCTCACCATTACAACAAACATTGGCAAAAGCAAAACATTTTTTGTCTCAAAAAGCACACACTGCCACAGTAGTTACTGGCACTGAACAAAACTACTTTGTGTGCCAATATGCTCCTTGTGAAAGAGCAGAATGCTGTCACTCACAGTGAAGCCAGCCGATACAGAGAGAGAGAGAGAAACAGAATTTTAAAAAAACACAAAAGGTCATGGTCAACGGCTGAACAAATTAGGGGTCCAATTATTAAAGAAAGTCTCAAAACTGCACCATGGTATATGTTCTTGCCTTAGTGCAGCTGTACAGCTTTTGTGAATTTTCAATAATTTACAGCAGTGGGACAAGAAATAGTCCTCCTCAAAAATATTTGTGAACTGCATTTTAGCATGAGCAAATATGCGTGTGTAGATTTGCTCATGCTAAAATCTGAGTATTTGCAAGTTCCCTCCAACCACATTTTTCCCAACTCTGGAAGAAGGTTTACGTCTGCCATTGTCAGGAGTAAATTTTCCATAATTTCTCAGTATGGGAAAAGATTAGAGAAGAGCTGTTGAAAACCCTTAACAGTTAGTAGGTTTGCAAAGACTCAAAAGGGCATTCTAACCCTGAGCCCTGGCATAATCAGAGAGGCTATTTCAGAGCTCTTATATAAGGAGATTGCTGCCATAATTTGTCGCCACACTACATGGCACCAAAGGGACAACTGGATTTTGTTACAGGACAAGTAGATTTATGAAGCAACCTACCCCACAGACAAATAAACATTTTACTAAATTCTACACCCCTGGATGTGTCACACAGTGGGGGCAATGAGTCTGATCCGAGGAGCTGCAAGACTGCGATGTAAAAACCTGTGTCATCATCAAGGCTGCCGTCGATAAGAGATTTGCGATGTGAGGACCTGCATCGGGAAAAGTGAGCACAGCAGCGGTTTCGATGGGAGTTGTGAGGTTGATGCAGAGTCCTTGCGCTTAGAGAATCCTTGCTGCAGTGACAATGCATCTGTTCTGTTCAGGATTGCACCGCACAGCAGAGGTGATACATAGGTTCCGAGGGACTCACAGAGGTGCTGGCAGAGCACCTTCAAGCCCACTTCTAAGGGTCCAGGACTGGGATGGCACTACTTTGCAGGGTAGGAGTCACAGAAGGCAGAGTCCAGGTGCTGGGTTTAAAGTTTTTGGAGCCATCTGTCCCTGAGGATCTAGTTAGGCAGTCAGCCAACTAGCCTTTAGATATACTCTGGTTTCCTGGGTTCAACAGATGCAGGTCCAGTCTTTCTCACACATGAAAGAGGGCAGCAAGCAGCAGGTCAGCACGCCAGTACAGCAATCCTTCAGGTCAGAGCAGCAGATCAGCAGAGTCACAGTCCTTTCAGCATCACAGCAGTCCTTCTTCCTGGCAGAGTATCTACAGGTCCAGTAGTGTACTGAAGAGTTGGTGTCTGGGGTCCAATACTTATACCTAGGCATTTCTTTGAAGTGAGGGAAGCTTCCAGATGTTTCCCTTTGAAGTTCACAGTAAACCTGCCTTCCCTGTTCTGGATCCAGATTAACTACAGGGAGTATGCAGGCTGTATTGTGAAGGCAGAACATAACCTATTCAAGTGTAAGGACAGCTGTGTCCAGCTCCACCCTCCCATCCTGCCATTGATGGCCCAACCAGGCACACTTAAGCTCTCTATTGTGTGTGACTGTCTGGAAGCCCAACTGTCAGCTACACACAGTTATGTGACCCAGAAACTGGCAGCACGCACAAAACGTCGAAGGCACGAAAAGCCAACTTTCTAAAAGTGGTATTTCCTAAATTGTAATTTAAAATCCAACTTCACCATGAGAGAGGATTTTTCATTACAATTCCAAAGACACAAAACATGAACTTGTTACCCGCTCCCATTTGGAAATTATCTCTTATAAGATGTAACAAGGCAACTCCCATATTAGCCTATGGGAGAGGTATGCCTTGCGGTAGAGAAAAACTAATTTACGATTTTTTTACTACCAGGACATGCAAAACTATAATGTATATGTCCCACTTTTGAAATAGGCTGCACCCTTCCCTCTTGGCTTTCCAAGTCTTAGCCTAGTGGTGCGATACATGTGTTAAAAAGAAAGGTTTGGACCTGGTAAAAGATTTATTTTGCCAGGTTCAGATGGTAGTTTAAAACTGCACACACAAGATGCAATTGAAGACCTGAGATATGTTTAAAGGGTTACTTAAGTGGGTGGCACAATCAGTGATCCAAGCCCAATGCTAGCATTTCATTTATAGGCCCTGGGCACAGGTAGTACCACTTTACTAGGGACATACCAGTACATTAAATACACAAATTAGGTAGAAGACAATTCTACCATTTTTTAGGGAGAGAGCACAAGCACTGTAGCACTGGTGAGCAGTGGTAACATTTTCAGAGTCCTAAAGTCAGCAAAAACGAAGGGGCATATTTACAAGGGAATTGCAGCACTGGAACGTCACTTTTACCAATGTTCCGGTTGAGCGTGATATTTACAAAGTGGCGTTAAGCCACCTTTTGTGGGTTAACACCTCTTTGTAAATATGGTAACCTTTCATGTGGGTATCTGTGTGAAAGGTGCGTGCAATGGGTCTTGCTGCGGTTGTCCCACTACAACACCCATTGCTTTTTGATGCTGCCCAAGATTTGCAATGATCTGTAAATGTGAGGCAGTGCCAAAAACTGATGCCTTGCAATAAATAGTTGGTGTTAGAATGGCGTAACAAGCAGAAATACTTTATTTCTCCTTGTTTTGGCTTTTTCAGAATGCAGCACACATAGAAGAGCAAAACACCATTAATGATTGTTAATGTGCAAAAATGTGTCCCTTCCTTCACATAAACAATCATTAAATAATGATGATTTGGTACTTCTGCAGCACACACGGAAGTAACAAATCACCATTATTGATTGTTTATGTGCAGGAAGGAGCACCTTCCTGCACATAAACAATCATTCTCTTCAACGCAGACACCTTTGCACGGTGTCTGTGTTGGCGCTAGGCAGCTATTTTTTAGCTAGGGAAAACACAGGGGTATCTTGTATTGTTGTAAATATGATGCATCCCTGCATTTTGGAAATGGTGTAAATATGCCCCTAAGTCAGCAAACACAAGAGTAGAAGGGAAAAAGTTAGAGGAGAAACCACACCAAGGATGCCAGGTCCACCAATATGGATGGATGATTTTATCAGATTGAAAACATATAAATATTTTTCAAGTACTTTGGCATTCAAATCTGTTTATTTGAATAAGAGATTGTTTAGTGATAAGGAGTGAATGTTGAATGAATGAAATATCTGAATATTAGGTTTGAGTAGTGGACTGAGGGGAATCTACAGATTTTTGGTTTTGATAACCCCATCATCTTGGTTTAGAGGTGTTCCATTCTTCAGAGAGTCAGCATTAAACCAATTACAGAGCAAAAAGGACAAAGAAAACATTGCTGGAAGTCCTCTAGCCATGGAGCCCGCAGAGCAGGTCAAGTGGAGAACATGGACGTCTGATCCTGCAGTGATCACTTAAAGCAAGTAATTTTACTTGGCTGCTTTATATTGCACACTCCAGAGATACAATAGGTGCATTACTGTAAGATATTTAATTAGTCTGAATAAGGATGCATACAATAAATATAATTGAAAGATTTGCATAGTAGGTGGGGTGAAAAATCACACAGGAAGATCATCAAAACAGTCCTCATAATATATAAAGTTCAGTGAATGGAGAGATTATCCTATCAGTAATGACATAGACAGAAATCAACAGGGGTAACATCTGAAAATAGCCATAGTTTACTTGATTATGGAGTGAGATGACACACAAAAATCAGTTTATAAGCCTAATATGGAATGTGAATGTTATGGAGAACAAAATTAAAAGAGGAACAAACTATCAGATGTTGAGAGAAAGACATACCCTCATTTGGTACTCTTGAGGAGACATACCTTATTAGGTATTAAAAGTTTACTATTATCCAGTGGCAAATATAAACGATTTGCCAATATGGGCTTTTCTTCTGGGGCTAGAGAGGTAGCTATACCAGCTAGAAGATCTGAAATCTAGAAGAGGGATGCTTTCTTGCCTTCTCAGGAGGTAGGACAGTGAAACATTAGTTCTGGCTGGATATATTTATGTCCAACACTACAGTAGATTATAATGAGTAGGCTGAGTGCAGTTCTAATGAAGCCACCTAAATGACCGCTGCTGTTACGCAAATGTACTGTACAGGCATAGGAAGGGCATTGAACACATCACATATTTTGCTAAGGAGTACATGGCACACTAACAAGGATAGAATGCCTATTTATCCTGACTAAAGGGGTGTAGGGAATCCATTATCCCAGCCAGAGGGGTATGAGACAATTTCCAAGTGATCATAGTACCTCCAACATAGATCCTAGAACATAAAAAGACAGAAACCAGCAATGGAGACTGGATGCATGGGATCTCAAACACAGGGAAGTGATGACACACATCACAGAAACCACCTCAAATGACTTTGCAGACAATAAGGACTCTGTAGAGTCAAACATAATAATGTAGGAGGTTTTTAACACAGTGCTTCATAGATGGGCAATTTAAAAAAACAAAGAGGATAAAGAAGGCTTGGAAACAGCAAATGGAGATGATATAATCAGAAATACTGAGTCTGGAAGGAGAATATGTATGAGAGCAGTCACTGAAACAATCCTGACACCTGACATAAAATCACACAGAATATAAAGCATGAGCTGAAAACAAAGCTGGGAAAATAACAATGTCATTTCTATGTCATGGGTGACAAGGTGAGTAAGTTTCTAGCCAGGCTATATAAGAACGAAGAGGGTCCAAAATGTATGCATGCAATTGTGGAAAAGTAAATTTTGCCATGTTCTGTGTCCCTACGCTTCATCCATCATATGTTATGTGTGCATGACCAATATGCATATGTTATTCCCCATGTCCGATTAATGACGCAATTCCAGTTGTGTCCACCTCTAGTATGTTAGTTTCCAGTCCTCGTGAATACTACGAATATCAGGCCTATGTAAAGTAATGTTGCCACGTTTCTCAGTGTGCACGTTATCCCATTATAAAGTCCCCGTTTCCAGGCCTCAACAGGGCCCGGACCACAGATTCAGCTCCTGTCTCCTGAAAGCCTCGCTGAGGAGCGATACAGCCCCCACCTGTATCCTCGACCCTTCACTTACTTCCTGCCTCGCAGTGCCCGGTGCAGCTTGGCTCTGCCTCTGAGTCTGCCAAGAGTATGTTATGATTCCAGCTATCAGTTCAGTCCTTCTTCTCTGCATTCCTAAGCTACTGAACTGCATCAATAGTTTTCGTCATTGTCTAGCCTATTCGGCTCCACGTTAGAGAAATACTGTATTTAATGGTCATTTAATATTCTTCATCACGCACTACATGTAGAATAATGCATGGTCCAGTCTTAGAGTCGAGTTAGCTTTTCCCCTCATGACTTCTAGTTTATATCAACATGTTCCCTAAACATCAGATACCAGATAGGGTTTAGGTACATGTCGCTCCGACCCTCCAGACTCTAGTCTCTGCTCCTAGCACAGAGTTCGTAGCCCCCAGCTTCTCCTAGTAACACGTCATTGCCAGTTTTCGCGCACCATTAGGTTAGAGGTCCCGGCTCCTTAGGTAGCCCCCTCCAATGTTTCCGCCCCATTTCATGACATATTCTGTTACGTTTGCCTCACATGTCTATGTATACTCCCAGTTACACCTCTTTTTACTGTTATCTTTCGCGACTGCTACGCGTCACGCCTTCTGCTCCACCCACTGCTACGCCTACTGCAATGTAATGCTATGTGTTTGCGCTATGTATATAAGTCAATGTATTGTTATTAAAAGTTAGCGCGCTCATCCCAGACCAGGCCCCAGCAGCTGCTGGGTCATCCTATGCAGGTTGTCCTGATCCTGTCCTTATGCTGTAATAAACCTGCAGAAACTCCTACTACCTCGAATCTTGACTCTTATTTTATTGAGCTATCTGTTATTCATTCATTCATCCAAAAATAGATCCGGTATTATTTATTTATATACCACACAATAATAGACAGTGGAGGAATCAGGAAAAGGAGTGATAATGAAATGAGTACAAATTCATAGACTAGCTTGAAAACGTACAGATCCTGATTACAAGATGGGGGAAATGGAACTAGAACATTTTGTGGTAGATATCCATATGCCAGTATAGAGTCCAAATAAAAAAGGCCTCATTTACAAGCCCATTGCACCGCTGGTACGCCACTTTTTTAGATTCACTGGTGGTGTAGTGTGCCTGCCCATATTTACTATGCCACATTAAGTCACCTGCATGACTTTTTTTATTGCCTTGTTGATATGAGCCCCTTTCACGCATTACTCTGCATGAAAGGGATGTTCCATGGGTGTTGCTGTGGGAGTTCCCTGCAACATCCACGGAATCTGACACATTCTCAGATTTAACAATTGTTGTAAACCTGGGAATGTGTCTGAATCTTATGCCTCTCCGAGGGAGGCGTAGGTGTAGCGCTACGGGGAGAAATTCTACTATTTCTCCTCAATTTTTGCTCTTTCTATGAGTTCTGCATTCCTACCCTTTTATTTTGATGAACAGCAGCGCAGGAGGAAGGCTTTCTGCGCTGCCGTGCGTCAAAATAAAGTAAAAGAGGCCCTGAATTAGGATGGGAGTTAGCAGCAGAAGAGATTGCCCCCATAGCCATATCCCAATTACAGACAGGGAAAGCCTCATGTCCCAATAAAATAATGGTAGAATTGTTAAAGGTATGGTTGAAGACTTGACTGATTATTTACTGGCACTCTATAGTGACTCTACTGAAATATGGATATGGCCCTCAGGCCTGAGAATTGCTGCAATAACATTAACAAAGAAACCCAAGGTAGATGTGTGGGGGTGCTGATGCTATGAAATGAAATGTTCAAGTAAAATGATAATACACCTTACATAATACACAACTCTTTACAAACATCCAACTATAACAGGCACTGGGTAGGTACAAAGACTAATTTAGGGATTTACAGGGGATGTCCCCCTCGAAAAACAGAGTTCGGACTCAACCCCTGAGGAAAAAAGCCATAACAAACCTATATAAAGCATTCATTAACAACTCGCCGGAAGAACTAGCAGCGATAAAAGGGAATTGGGAGAAAGACCATGGCCAGTTAGAAGATGAGGATGGGAGAAGGCAAAGTGGACAGTGAGAAAAGTGGTCATTAAGGAGCGGTTCCGCTTAACTGTTTTATATTACTCAATAAAACATACGACACTATGGTACGACTCAAAGCAATGAGGTACATGAAGTCGAATCTCTACATGACAGAATGTGGTCTGGGGGAACCTTCTTCTATATGTGGTGGAAGTGCCCTAAAATCAGAAGATATTGGCACCAATAGAGCAAAGAGACAAAATCATGTTGCTGGGAATAAGGGGTGTCGAACGACCCTTGAAGTGCAAAAAGCTGACACTGGATAAGCAGTTGCTAGCTGGAATATTTCAAGACTGTGGGGCGGGAAAAAAGCACCAACTTAGACTGAGTAGCTCACAAAAATGGACAGGTGTATGTCGAAGGAGCAAGAAATGTATAAGAGCAGGGGTTACCCATGGAAATTCGATAAACTATGGGGCAAGTGGAGTGTGACAAATAAGCTGAAATAGCTTGTTCATACGAGTGAATTGTTGGTTGTGGAAATATGAGTAAGGGTGATGACACATGAGACGCACCCATACCACCAGAATGTGTTCTAATAATGTTGGGATCCATTATCCCAACATAATGGAGAGTAATCCAAGACATTCTATCAATGAGACATTTAAAAATGAATGCAAGAAAGATACCTATCATAGTATATGATGCAAAAGTAGCACTTGTTTAATGACTTGTTATAAAAATAATATGTACGAAGTTGGCAGTATCTATGTTTGTTTGAGTTGTATTTCAACTGAAATATCAAATATTGATTACCAAATAGAAAAAAAACACAGACATTTGAAGGTTTCGGTTAGGACCAAAGTGCATAATCCGCACAATGGCCATGCAATTGCAAGGCATATCTAGCACAATGCTCTGCCCATAACCTCTCCCTTGACGTGACAGGTGCTAGTACACATTATATCAACAATGTTGCATGTCAGTTTAGAGTTAACAATGAATATAGTATTATTATTTTTGGTGTGTTTTTATGAATTGATGTTTCCCTTAAGCTGCTGTTACTTTTACTTTTGGTGAGGTCTTAGGCTATGCCTTTGGAGTGCAGAGTATGGTTTGCATGACTGATGCGCAAACTGTGGATTGCAGACCTAACCATAACTTGCAAATATAGTGTTTTGGTTTTAATTCAAACCATAACAGTACTATAACTGTAGATTTTAAGTGAATTTTTGACCATTTTTAAAAACATACACTAAGGTATTATAGCTAGAGCTAACCACATTTGCACATAAAAATTGGGTTTTAGCAGTGATTTTCATTTTGAACAGTATTCCACATCTAAGAGTTGGGGCGCAGGGCCTGGCACTAACTGCCTTTGCGTGGCCGAACCCTGCTATGCACATCTTGCGTCCACTTGTTACAATACACTGCTTATGGACGTGCAAAGCAGTAGTTAGGCTTCAAGGCCACGGTTATGGTCAGGCCTTTCAGCAAACTCACAGCAGGCACTATGGAGGGCCCAGGAAGTTATAGATTCACACGTATATATGTATTCATTATACATATATGGGTTTCTTTTTAGTTTTTAGTGATTCTCAAAAAAACGTTTTTTGTTGGGTTGAGATATTTTATTTTTTAATCAGGCTTTACGCCTTTTGACACCATTTTTACTAAAATCTTTCAAATTGAATATCTCTGGTTCTACAAATGTATTTTTTGTCATTTTGGGCGCATTTTTATTTATTACAAATTCATCTATGTTTCTAATATGGGTGTGGGCTCAGTTTGTTGTGTGTTTGTCACTATGTTACTATTTGAAGTGTTGCACAAATGCTTTACATATTTTATTGCCCCTGATTTTAGCCTGTCTGCTCTGTGTCAACCTACCCAAGGGTTAAGCGCAGTTAATTTAGGGATCACGTGTGACTTCACCCTGAGCAGAATTGTGGTTGCTGCTTTAGAAGGGTTTCACCCCCCTGCCCGGCCCCTCCACCAACAGTAGCCTAATCCCTTACAGTCTGTAGTTTGTACAGTAAGTAGCCTGTGGCCATGCCCCGTGCATGGTATACACTGGGTATAGCAAGCAGCCATTCCGAGCCAGCAGTACCCACAGGGCACACTATGATGAGAGGTGAAGCACAATATCATACCCCTATTTCCCTAAATGTCATGGACAATTAAGGCAATTAGATTGTTAGTTGTGTTCTTGTATGTTGAAAAATGTGTAGGTGATGGGTCTTTAAGTCTCTGGTACACACAGTGATAATCCTCACCAGTGTTAGAGTGCAGAGGACATTAACAGGTATGCATGACGAACACGTTTATTTAAATATGATGTAGGAGAGACAGGAGACAGTTATAGTTATCACATGTTCCTGTTGTGAAAGTGTGCTTGCTGCAGCCAGCATCACTCCTACCTGCCAAACGTTCCCAGCTAGCTCATAACGCAGGCATCACATATGATGGGAGTTATTGATGCTTGGGTTAGGCGATGCTTAGAAGGGACTTCCAGGCTCAGTACCGCCTTGCTGTGTTCTAGTTTAGCATGCTGCTCGCAGCCTGCACTGCGTGTAAGATCGATATCCGGGAAAGGAAAGGGCAGCGCAGTACAAATGATTGATGACATGGGCTGAAACAAGCGCAGCCCTGCTGGGCAGACGGGCCATTTCCAAATAAAACCATACAAGGCTCACTGTATCCAAAATCCAAATCCGTCAAAAATATGCACGTGTTTCCTGCCTTCTGTATTCCAGACCATAATGCGAGCCCTCCTATAGAACAACTTTACGATACGTGGTGTTTTAAAGGTATTTCAACAGGATATTTGACTGTTGTTTCTCTCTTTTTATCGGAATGACAACCTACTGGTAAGAAACACTGAATATGCTACTTACCCAAAATGATGAATGACAGCACCTTATTTTCTGTGAAAGAGTTTTGAACAGGTGTGCAAGTATTAATGAAACATATATATTTTATTCATCTAACCTCTAACCTACAGCCATCGAACCGATCCTCGTCGAGACCTAAGAACACTGTTTGAATGACAACTCTGTGCCCCAGCAAAGCTCACTGGAACCAGTGACAGCCTTTTTGTAAGATAGTTTTTATACTCGTCTTTTAAACTTTCTTCCCCTTCCCTTCTGCTACTTATTATTCCTTCCCCATTCCTTAAAAGTTGTTTTAAATGTCGCAGAATGTTATACATTGTAATGGTTTTAATTAACCGAGCAATAAAGAATTTACTCTACTCTTACTCTCATCTAACCTCTCTTATTTTCTGCTCACAATAAGGGCCCTGAATGCAATCTTCGGGGTGAAGAAGATCTAGTTCACTTTTATCAATCAAGATACCTAGTTACCCTTCTTGTAAATGAAATGTTCCGGACCAAATATTTGCAATTTATCCTTCAATATCATGGGCTGAACTCATGTGCATGATGCTGAGACTCTTGCAAGTGAGCTCTGGACTTATCTGCCGGCACCTCTTCTTTTACAGTAAACCCAGTAGGGCCCACTCAGGAAGCCATGAGTGGGCAAAGGTTGGACCACAGGGGTGCCAATGTTGGTATTCACGGCAAGTGAGGGCTTTGTAGACTTGTCGTGTGCTCCAGAGATCCGTACAGATACAGCACTGCCTCCCCTGGACCCTACACGCTATTTAAATGCCAAGAACCTGTTGGTAGCAGATGAAGAGACGGTAATGCAGCAGGGGAGGATGAGTTTTACGTAATGTCCCATTCAACATGTTTATGTGGCAGGCATTGGCCTGCTTGTATTGTACCTGACACAAAAACAAGATGGGAACTGCTTATGTAATATGTCATTGAGTACTGTGCTGCAACCTCAATCTATATGCATTCCACTTATTTTTGTAAACAATTTCTATCATCTTAGCTTGCCTATACAACCTTGACCGTCTTTACCAACAGAATGAATGCAAGGCTGAGTGTGTTCTCTGTCGCATAGGTATTGTAGTGGAAGGGGCATCTTTTAGTACATAAACTATGCTTTAAGGTTTCTCCTGAGTTGATGTGTGCAGTAAAATGTAGTGCACATGCAAAGTTGGAATAACAAGGAACAAAAAGAAATAAAAACATTTTCCTTGTATGCCTGCCTCAATAAGGCGTGATATTTTGATGCATATCTCTGTTTCCCAATGTTTGTAGATAGGCATTTGTATCAAACCTCCTGGGCGGTTGCATGTGAATGCCCAGGCACCACCCATTGAATGTCCCTTTGATGCAAGATGATGCAAAGCAGCGAAAAACAGAGCTTTGAGAATCTTTGGGCAAGCATCCAATACAAATCTGAACTTGTGTTGGATAGTAAATCCCACTGTAACACTTTGTGCCGGGTTTGCATTTCAAAGGTGACACAAACCTGGTGCCCAGGTTTCCTCATTGCATGTTGGGCATTTCAGCTACTGGATGGGTATCTCCTTTTTTCACTCTTCTGCCCTGACAATGGTTTTATTAGTGATCCATAACCCAATCCAGTTTACCTGTGCCTATTATTTTTGGCCTTTAATGTTGTTATAGATAGAGCAACATTATGGCCTATCAAACCATCACCACAATGGAGTTTATACAATGTGCATCCTGAACAGCATTAATAGAATTATTCCAGGTGCTCTCAAATGTAATGATTATGTAAAAGGAAGTACAGTTGAAAAAAAGTAATTGACAGGATCATAAAGTTTTGTCCTATAGAAAGCACAAAAAGCAACTCTCTTTGAGGAGCTCCTGTCATTGGCACGTACCCTGATCAAGGGGAATTTGTATAACACACCTATCCAACCCCTTAACCTATGAAGCACTGTCTTCACCAACTGTGGCAAAAGCTTTTTCTGCATTTAGCGATTGCATAGCTGCTTCTTTATGACTCTTTCTGACTAGGTCAATCAGGTTGCGGCCTCTTTTCATGCTTTTACTTGTACTCCTAGATGTGATAAGACCTATTTGATTTGCATGGACCAGAGAGGGTTGAATGGTCTCCAGTTTGTGTACCTGGACTTTGACTTAGATCTTTACGTCTATATTCAGTAGAGCGATTGGTCTGTATAGGGAGCACTGATGTCTTTATTGGGCTTTGCAGTAAGGGAGACCATTGCCTCAGATATGAATTGAGAGATGTACAAATTGTTTGTAGGAGGCTGATGTGTAGATGTCTGGGGCTTTCCTTGATACACCCAAGATTTTTTTACATCAAGAGGAATTCCTTCAGGGGCAGTACTGGTGTCCCCAAAGGAGGGGAGTGAGATTGATCTGAGGTGTGACTCAATTGCTTTGGTATTTGAGTGAGCAGCTCTGTAGAGTTGTTCAAAGAACAAATGGAAGGCTTGTAGTTTCCCCTTTTCCAAGGTATGGGTCACTTCAAATTCATCTTTAATTTCTGCAGTATGACACTGTGGTCGTGGACCTCGTAATTTATTGGCCAACAGTGTACCCACTTTGTTGCCTCCTCGTGGAAGCAGCCCTCCCATGCAATATAACATTTGCATTGTCATATTCAAGTGCTCATACTTGTTCCCCAATCACAGCTGTTTTCTTGCCTATTTGTCTATTTGGAGAGGTCCAGTTTGTATTTTTGCTCAAAGGGAGCTAGCCCCTCTTTTAGATGAATATCATAACCTGGCAGGACTCCGTGTCAACCGTGGTAAATCAGTGGGACTGGTAGTATCAGGTGGCTTCAAATACGTGACTGCTCTATAAGCTGAAACCTCATGCCAGTACATCCAGAAGGGATTGACATACCTGGGGATACACTTAAACCCTGCTCTTTACAAATGCACCAGAAGCATCTTAAAAACCCAGCTCAAGGGAAAACAAGACCAGACAAACTCATGCAGCTCACAAGCCATGTCCTGGCTTGGCAGAATAGCCTTGTTTAAAATGACTATCCTTCCAATGATCCTCTACGTCTTTCATTCTCACTCACTCCCATACTAAAACGCAACTTATCTCAATTACAAAATATCTGTAACAGCTTTGTGTCCGAGGGACCAAAAATACACACATGAACATCCTGAACACACCCTAGACAGGGCGGGTTAGGAGTACTGATTCCATGCCACTAACTATGCAGCACAATTAAGATACATTGTAGAATGATTACAAGACATAACAGATGAGATCTGGTGTCTTTTAGATCACAATTTGACAGCGCAACCACAGCAATCTCTATGATTGACACTGGAGACTTGGGAAAAACTGGAATGTTACAAAGGAATTACATCTCATCTATCACCTTCAACACCCGCCTTAGGGTGATTTCTAACCAGAAATGGACAGATCCAGATTTCATGTTTAGTGGTTCCAAGGCTACTGCAGATTATGAGACTTGTATCTTCCTGAGTCTCTCAGACCATTCACTGATGTCAGATCACCTTATCAAATTCCTGGGAATTCCACTTTGACGTTGGCTTGTGCATGTTAAGGAAACAGCCACATACCCACTTACAACTTGTGAAAAGTTCCTCCAGACTCTTAAAATAATAAAACACTTTGGTCCAGATTTAGAGTGTGGAGGTGACGGAGTACCCTCTCCACCAAACTGAAGGTCTGACTGTTTTATTTAGAGTCGAAGGACCTTCAATATGTTGATGGCAGAAAGTACTCAATCTCCATTGTCGACATACACCTCCGACGGCCCAACAGATTTATGGTGGTCTGAGGTTTTGCCATTTGTTTGCTAGTTCTATTTAGAATAGGTGGATAAATGCAAGTTTTAACTGTAAAAACTGTAAAACTGTGAAAACTTCAAAGTGGCCCCCTCTCCATAGAACAGAGCCGTCTATAAAGCTTTTTATGCATTTGCAGATTTTGCCAGTTCCTGGAAATGCAAGAAATGTTCGCTGGACCGCAGACATCTCTAAATTTGGCAAGTTGAGTACCTTCACCATGGCGGGATTAAAGTACTCTGCCATGGTGACAGTACGTAATCTGTCTGCCAAATTCTAAATCAGGCCCGGGTGTCCAAACTCTACACTTAACACACAACCCTCATAACCTGACAAGGCTTTTCAGAACAGCTGGGAGAGTGACCTCAGTGTGACCGAAAACATTGGGAAGATATCTACACCAGAAGAACAAATTATGCAACCATGCAAAAGGTTGAGAAACCCAGTAAAAAATCCTATTTGGAGGCATTGTACCCTGGAGCAACCTCCTTTCTGTGAACAAATCCCACCTAGTCAGTTGCTGGAGGCAATGTGGAGGCTCAAATACTATAATTTTACCCCAGATTAGTGAGGTTCTGGAAAGCAATTCTGCCCACCACAGCCAGCATTGAGGGGAGAGCGATGGTTATAACCAGGTGTCCATCATCCTATGGACACCCCTGAACGATGCTTACCAACTCCATTTGTCCAGAGACATCAGAATCACCCATCGGCTGTTAGTGCCCAAATAAGCCATTCAGGGACTTTGGGGAAAAGAGATGGCACCCTCAATGGAGTCATAGCTTCAAAGAGTGTGGCAGTTATTATCTTTTGTGAAAATAGCATATGATTTGAGAAATGAAACCCGTAAATTTACCAAAATGTGGGACCCAGTTGTGACATTTTTGAATGAGGGCAATAGAGGCTTCACATACGGTAAATCGCTGACCAATAATACACTGCACATTGCATAGGTCGAGAACTATGCAAAATGGGCTCTGGTGGAATGAAGGATGAAGTTCAGTGGAGGAGAGGTTTATGAGTTGTATCCACTTTTCTAGTGATGTGGTAACGCCTGACTAGAGATCATCTTGTTAGTTCATGCTAAAACAAATAGAGATAATTGAATCGTACAGTTTGGACAAGATGAGAAGTCAGGATTATAACCAAGTTCGCTGGATCATGCCCCACAATTAGTTTTCGCCCTATGATCGCCAAACGCTTCTGAATGGCTTGGGAAGTACATACCTACATGTACCTGCTGTGGAATGTTTGATGAGGGGGTTTGTATTCTGCAGTTAAGGTCTGCTACAGAAAATGTAGTTGCCTCATCAGAGAAGAGTTATCATTCAGTTACAACAGCCAGGGAACGGATGTGGGAAGGGAGCCACTGATAATCTTACTCCTGTCTAGAGATTTGTTCAGAAGGTATAACACCTTATAATGGGCATATGAGTCAAATGCAAACCAGTGGAATGCTCCTTGAATTATGGGGGCCAAATGTTACTATGGTTGCCATTTAATGACCAGTAGAGGCTATATTTTGCAATAACTAAATAAAGAAGGTAAATTTGTGAGCGACCCGTAGGTAGACAGTAGTCTGGATGACTATTTCAAATGGTGCCTAAAGAGGGACTAAAGAATAAAATAAAGACAAAAGAAGGAATAGAAAGATAGTAAAACAGTGAAAAAGATATAAAGGAGGGATGGAAAGAACCTGTCAGTGTATAGCATAGTGTGGCGAAAGAAAGTGACAAGAGATGGAGTCTAGACTAGAGAGCTTTGATATTTGGCAATCCTGGCTGTTTGTTATTCTGGCAGCTATGGCCAAGTAAATGCTCGGTGGGGTGTAGTCCCTCGAGTTTCAGAGATAGATGTGCTTCTCTGACAGGGCACATTTTCTAGTGAACTGTGCCATCATGGTTAACACATTTTGGATCCCTTGGGGCTTTTGTTGATGCCCAGGCCAGTGCTGGTTCAGATACACAAAGTAGCTCAGTGAATGGTGATGTCAGTCCACAGAAGGAAATTGGCAAAGTAGCCCCTCTCCACTGGTGTCAGCGAAACCTGGATAATGGGTGCTGCTGCCCATCAGTAACTGCAGAGTCTCTGTTACAAGTGAGAGGCTGTCAGAATGCATTGTTGAGTAGGGGAAACCTGTATGCTCATTACTGAGCTCCTGCACCCAATTGGAAAGTGCTGTGTTTGAAAACCCAGGTTTGTGGCTCGGGGACAAAGTACACTCAAGTGGGGGATGAATCTATCGATCTTCTCTATTCTAATAAGAGGTCTGAAATCCTGTCTTTCCAGTTTAGCAAGCTGATCAGAGTGACAGTGGTGCATTTGAGGCTAGGTAGAAATGATTTGTTCGGAAATGAAGTCTAGTGAAGTGCACAGTGGAACACAAGTGTTATCCTGACTGGAGTTGCAATTGTAAGATTGCAGAAGATGTGCCTGCTGAGAGAAGAGGCTGGAGCTTCGAAGACGACTGAAGCTTCAGTGCGCATGTCTGACTACTTTCGCTCTAAATCTCAGTCTGGTGATGAGGCCTGCTCAGGATTAGGCTTCATCTTTTGATAGGGGAGAAGGCATTGATTGATTGCTCCAAGAGCCTCCACAAGAAGGTGGACGGTATTGAGTTGTAGGCGACAGTGATGGAATACAGATTGGAGGCTCTAATCATGACATGAGAGTTTCTGGGATGGAGGCAAGTACCCTGTCTCCACCCCCCTGTAGTGTGCATGGAGCCAGGTCTGGGCCAGGCAGGGCCATATTCACTACAAAGACTATGCTTTGAAATGTGCCTACTTCAAAGGTAGAAAAGGGGTAATAGTATTGGACGTGTAACCCCACATTTCAAGAACACTTCTGTAGACTCTACCATGAAGAATAGCTGGAGAGCTGTCAGGAGGAGTACTGCTGCTTTGCTGTGTTGCTTTGCTGGGTTGGCCTGCAGTTGCTGCTTCTGTCTTGGATAGGAAAAAGGACTGGACTTTGCTTTGTATCCTGTTTGAGAATATTCTCCATTGTGTGCTTGCCTCCTGTTGGAAGTCTCAGGCCATCAAAGACTTCACCTTCAGCCCATGAACTCCTTCAGACCCTGGACTCCTCTGATGGGAGTTCTGACCTGCCCAGTGGTGCCAATTCCAATTCTGGGCCCTTGGAGGTGGCTTTGCTGCAGAAAGAAGACGAAAATTGGCACTGCCACCATCTGTGCCTGTTTTTCCCACTGCAAGCTTGCTGTGCTGCTAAAAAAACAATGCATTGCCATGCTGCAGTCAAAGGATCAACGCAGCACGTGTTTGCAGCTATGAGAATTGACGCTGTGCCGGTTCCCTTGGCTCCAAGTTAGCCACAGCCTGAGTCTTGAGCACCAAGTCTCTGACATCCGAGACACCCGTTCCAATGCATGGTGGCTGTGCGGCTGTAAAACTTGGAATCGCATCCAGATTTTCCATGTAGCACACCTGTGCACCACGTTTCCATCTCATTGCCCCGCAGAAAGTAACTGCTTTCGGAAATTGACGCATCGCTTCTCCTCACAGTAAGGAATTGATGCAACACTTCTCCTGGCTGCAGCAAAACTAACGCCTGAATTCCTCTGGGGCTAAAAAGTCGACACATTGACGCATCGCTGTGTTTTTCGATGGTTCCCTTCTTTGCAGCTGTTTTTTGCCTTGGATTTTGACGCAGCACAGGTACTTTGTGCTAAGATCACTGCATCCATAGAGGTCTATGAAGAGAATTGCTTAATCTTTATAAAGTGATAGCTTGAGTTCTGTATGTTGGATCTTTGTCGTATTTGGTCTTGTTTGGTTTAGTGTTTATTTTTCTAAACTATTTTGTAGTCCATTTGTAGTGTTTTCACTCTGTGACTGTATGTGTTTTGTTCAAATGCTTTACACATTGCCTTTGAGATAAGCCTGACTGCTAGTCCCAAGCTACCGAGGTGGTGAGCAGGAGTTATCTCGGGTGTATAACTCCCTTACCCTGACTAGAAGGAAGGGTCCCTACTTGGACAGGGTGCAAGCCACTACAAACTACAGACGCCCATTTCTAACATCTGCTTATTTATTGGGTGGGCAGTGAGAAGGCACAAACTCTCAGTTGCATCAGTCTTTAGAGGCCTTTCTGTGGGGGAGGTTGCCTTTCATTATGGTTCCGAGCCTACACCTCTGATGCTCTGATGTATGCACTGATATTGCTTATGTGGTGGAAACACTATGGGTCAACGATATGTAGTACAGTGCAACTGGTGATGCAAGAGGGAGTGCAAAGTGATGTTTCTAGAGTGGTCCAACAAGAGAGGAAGAATAAGACGCCAGAATGAGAGATTATTATTTTTTCCTGATGTTTGGCCAGCAACATTCTCCAAAAGGAAACCATTGCTGGGGACACAGCAGGAACGTCTTCAAATGTAGGGCCAAAGCCAGTGTTTTGTATTATGCATGTTTGATGGTCTTCTTAGAAGATAAGATCTCAATGTTCAGGGAGGTTGAGTTCGCTGAATCTGTTATGGAGAGGCATGTGACAACGGAATGACTGCGTTTTAATGCTAATTCTAATGCTACCTCTTCTGTTCGCCCTCTTACCTTAATGTTTCCTGAAAACTGCAAAAAGAACAATTAATGGACAGAATGCAGAACAATGTCATACATTCACTCCAGTACAGTGATCTGGGCCTAAATCCATCGTTTTTTTTGCTCACCATGCCATTCAGTTTGGACCCAGCCATATGCAAATCAGTCTTGACCCTGCTCCCAATGGGAAAAGTCCAGCCTGAACTGCCAGGCCAGGTCCTCCCTGGACTGTAAACAAGCATCCTAGCACCGGCTTGGGTTTTCAGCCCTCATGAGCCAGGATAGCTTGACTCAGGTGGCATGGAGAGCACAGGACTCACGTCTGAGCATACCCTTCCCACTCGGGGTGACAAATGCAAAAAGAACAATTGATGGACAGAAGGCAGACCGACGGTCCCAGGATGCTTGTTTCCGGTCCAGGAAGACAAGCCTTGGCAGTTCGGGATGGACTGTTCCCATGAGGCACAGGGTCAGACTGATTTGCATCTGGCCATGTCTGAACTGGGGAGGTGAAGTGAGCTAAAGAATGATGATGGATTAAACCCAGATCAGTTGACTGGGGGTGAGTGTTTGATTTGCTCAAACGCTCCGTCCATCATCCCCTTTGGTATTGCTTTGTTTCTTGATAACAGCAACCTTTTTTAACAATAACAATACGTTGCCTTCTGATGATTTTCTGCTTCCCGTTGTTTCTGTTTTATATATAAAAACACTTCTAATTGAGGTAGCACCCACTATGGGTGTACAATGAAATGTTTAAGCAAAATTAAATCTTTCGTTGCGGGTAGTAAGTGTCCTGTTATCATTGGATTCCATCTATTTGAGTCAGAAATATTTCGTAAAAGAAATGTGATAAAAGCTCTCAAACAGGATATATTAGAAGAGCAGGTTTATTGGTACAACCTTCAACAGCAAGAGCTCAGCAACTGACTCTCTACTTAGAATGTAATCATTCTATCTATGATGTAGAGTACACAGTGTTCTTTTAAAGTGACAGTAAACATAACACATCCCCTAACCATAATAATAAAAAGGAAAGAAAAAATGAAACTTAAAGACAAAACAGCATTAAGAAAACACTGTATAAAAGAATAAATGAATACATAACATAATCCCTAAATTTCCTAGGAGCCTGTCTTGATCTAGGAGCCTGTCTAGAACTAACAGGGACATTTTCTTGGCTATGACTAGAAAAGTGCGAGTGCGACTGGAATTATCAATGGACCCAGAACCATTGTAAGAATGATTCTTAAACTTAGTACACTTTGCCAATCTAGACATGTTCCAAGTGCACCCATTGTCTAAAGTCACAACATTTTTCTTAATAGCAGTGATGATGAAAGGACCACTGAAATTGGAAGTACCCTTGTGTCCATATTTTGGTTTCTTCACAAGAACACAATCACCCACATTCCATTTCCTGAATTTGACAGCCATCCTATCATCATAGTGCTGTTTATACTTCCGTTGATACTTAGCCTGCGCATCTCTTCTTCTCAACTCACTCTCCACACTATCATCACAAACCTTCTCAGGAAGCCAAGCTGGGTTGAGCTTGGAATTAGCCATTCTCCCTCTTAAGGCTTCAAAAGGAGACTTCTGCATGACAGCATTTGGAACTGTGCGATGTGCCCACCAGGTCTCCCTTAACACACTACTGAAAGAAACTTTAGACTCCAAGGCCCTTTGCACACAGCTCTTTACAACCCTATTCGTTCGCTCAGTATGTCCATTCGCTTGAGGCGAATAAAGAGCTGTCTTCTGGTGAACAATTCCAAGACCTTTAAGAAAAACATCCATCTCATTGGAGGTAAATTGTACCCCATTGTCAGTGAGCACGTACTTAGGCACCCCTTCTGACACAAACACATCCTTGAGAAACTCAATTATGGCTCTAGAATTTATCACACCCATGCATTTTGAAATGACCTACTTCGAAGTATAATCCACCAGCAATACCACAAACTTCTCATGAGAGGGCATGAGCTCAAAAGGACCCGCAATATCCAACCCCACTTTAGTCCAAACTGCAACAGGAACTTCTACTGGAGAAAGAGGAGACTGGCTAGTGGTGTGTGATTTGTCATTAGCTGCACACAAATGACAATCTTTTACAACAACTTCCACCATTCGATCCATACCAGGCCACCAGAATCTCTCTCTGATTCGAGCCTTGGTGAGGTTCCTCCCCAGATGACCCTCGTGAGCCAAGTTAACAACTTTCTCTCTCAAATCACCTAGGGGTACAAGTCTGTCCCCTCTCATTAAGTTATCCTGACAAAACATTAATTCCTTACTCACCGTCCAATAAGACTTTAACTCATTGTCAAGTTGATCATACCTGGGCCAACCATTTCTGATGATATTCCTCAAAGACTGAAAAACAACATCATTCACAACACAATTCAACCATTCCTCCTTAGATAAAGAAGATTCCAGTACCCAATTTACGCACTCCATGCTACCTGAAAAACCATCTCTTTCAATCGGCAACCTAGATAAACATCCAGAAATTTATTGCACAATGAAATGAATCTCTTGTAGTCTCTCACTCCATCTTTTCAGTCTGGGTGTCATATGATCACTCTGATGGCAAGAAAATATTTGAACCAGGGGGCGATGGTCAGACCTAACAACAAACGGTATGCCCCACAAAAAGAATTTGAAATGATGTATTGACCAAAATACTGCCAACGCTTCCCTATCAATGCAAGAGTAATTCATCTCTGCATCCTTCAAAGCTCTTGAAGCAAAGGCCACTACAACTTCCTCCCCATTCACAATCCGAGAAAGTACTGCCCCAAGACCTTTAAGGCTGGCATCGGTTGTGACAATAATTTTTAATTTAGAATCAAAATGGCCCAAAGTGGGCATTTTACCAATCTCAGTCTTTATTGACTGGAATGCTTCCTCACAAACACTAGACCAAGTGAACCGTACACCCTTTTTCAAAAGAGATCTTATAGGCTCAACAATGCTCGCAAAGGGAGGAGGAGCTTAGCGCGCACCCATGATGGTCGCGTGAGCTTAGAGCTCCCGGACCTTCGCCACCTCCACCGATTATCCTGTACCCTATCCTGACTTGGAGGATGGGTTCTTATTGGCACGGCCCCGCTGATCGTCTATCCGTTTTCAGACTTTGATTTGAACCCCGGGAGCCGAAGTTGTGGACTTTTGAACATTTCCGGCCTGCTCCATGGTACTGCCCCGGGTTTGGTTTCTCTGCCGGCCGTACAGTAATTGAATAACAACGGCTCATGCGGGTCTCCCTTGCCCGATCTTCTACTTTCAGTTTCGATTCTCGTGCTTCGACCTCTTTGACTTTGCCTTGGTCGCCCTGGTTTTATTGCTTTCTGTCTACCCACGCATCATCGACTGGTGAGCCGGACTTTCACTACTCCTTGCCTGGTGGTTGTTCCTTATCTTATTCTCCGAATTGCTGCGGGCGCATCGAGTGTAGCCATACTTACTAGGTCTCAGAATACCCTCCGGGGTGCACGACCTAAAATGGCCACCAAGCCTGAGGGAGAAAAACGCAAGACCAGACCGGCAAGTCGAGGGGGTCCTGTGCAGTCTAACGTTATGGACAGATATACCCTCGCTAAGGGCTCTCCGGGCGGATCGACTAAACCCCCGGTCAATTTTGGAGAAGAATCCCCGATGAGTGAAGATCTGTCCTTGAGGGACGTCATGGGCGCCATTGCCGGGATGAAGGCCACACTGGGTCAACAGTATGAAGCCCTGACCCACAAGTTGGACACGGTCGCAATCGATGTTACCCTGATCAGGGCTGACCTTGCGAAGACTAATGAGAAGGTCAAATCCCTCGATCTAAAGACATCTGGTCTTGTTACCGACGGCTCCGATTTACAGGCGGAGGTCGGTAACCTGCGATCCGCCCGTGATTACCTCTCTCGACGCTTGGACGATTTTGAGGGCCGTGCTCGACGAAACAACGTCCGTCTGGTTGGTGTCCCGGAGACGTTGGAACCGGCATCGGTGGACCTGCTGGTGGAGGACTTAGTCCTGAATCATTTAGCACCCAAGGGCCTCAGCAAGTTTTTTGCAGTAGAACGTGCACACAGGATCCCGGGTGGCCAGCCTAAGCTGGGAGCTGCTCCGCGTCCCATCATTGCTCGGCTCTTTAACTTTCGGGACAGGGATGCGATCCTGCAAGCTTCACGCATATCTGGTCCTACGACGTATGAGAATACCGCAGTCAGTTTCTACCCGGACTTCACCCAGCAGGTTCAGAAGCCGCGCCTTGGATTCCAGTGGGGGAAAAAGAGACTGAGGACCAGAGACATGAAATATGCTATGCTTTTCCCGGCCCGACTACGTGTGGTTTACAATGACCGAACATTTTTCTTTCATCATTCCGGGGTCGCTAGTGACTGACTAGACACGCTGCCCCCGGGACGGGATCAATCTGATCATTCTGGACACTCCGGTGGAGCAGAGGGCGGCCCGGTGGAGCAGGAATAGGGGGCGAAATCGGCTCCCGGACCAACGTACTGACTTTCGGCTGTGGTTTGCTGCTATGCCACTATTGTTTGCTAACGTGTTGTCTGATTGGGGTGTGGGTGGGGGTTGGGTGAGTCTTCCTCCTCTGGGGTTCTTTTCGTAGAATAGTTGTATGTTAGGGCGACAGGAACACTGCAAGTTGGGGTGGCTTTTGAGTCTTACGCAGGGGTGCGGGGTGGGGGGTATGATGTTTTGGGGGGTTGTGGTTCATGTTTCTTTGGTTTTTTCAAGGCATAGTATCGATGATCTTCTGTTTTACAGTGTCGCGTCTGGTGTGGGGGGGGATGGGGGTGGCCTCTGGGATGGGGGTAGGGGATTACGATTACTGTGTTGGAACGTTAATGGGTTGGGAGACAGGATTAAGCGGGGTGTAGTTTTGCAGCTGCTGCAACATTTGTCCCCTGATGATACAAACGCACTATATTTTAAAGACATCATGCATGTGTTGGGGCTCACAATTCTTACAAAAGAGCCCACACATACAGCGGGCCATGTGTTGGACTGTATCTGTACAAATTTGAAGTCAATACATGTCTCTACCCCCTTACCCCAAACGTGGACAGATCATAATTTTATTACTTTTTATCTCAAAACGGAAGAAATGAAAATGTCAAAACCAGATAAATGCAGAGTTGAGAAGCCAACCCCTTGCTGGACCAAAATCATTGAACACCCGAACTTACAAGACTGGGTTAGAGAAAATAAACCAGTGACAGTAGGAAATGCTACCATTGACAATCTGAATTATGAAAAATGGATGATAACCATAGGGGAGAAATTAACGTCAGGAAGAAACAATAAAAAATCCACTTCGAAACAGGGGAAAACATCAGCTCCCTGGTTCACAAAAGAACTAAAAGACACACGACGTACTGTTCGTAGACTCGAACGCAAATGGCGCAAAAAATATGACGAGGAAGATCAGGTCAATTTTAAAACTGCCAGGCAGAACTACCACGCACTTATAAAAAAAACTAAAACAACGTATTTTACCAACAAAATAGAAACTTCACAGAATGACCAAAAATAAATTTTCCGTATAGTCACAAGTTTTAGAAACCCAAAAACACTATCTCACGAGATATCACCATCACAAAGTTTCTGCAATGATATTGCAGATTACTTTGAACAAAAAATTGTAAACATTACCAAAAATTTCCCTGCAGTTATGGATAGCAAAGATCATAATCTGCAGGAAAATAACCATGGGATAACTGCTAGATGGAATACTTTTGACCTGACTGAGAAAGCAGACACTTTGAAAGTTTTATCAAAAATCAAATCTGGATCGCCACTTGACCCCTGTCCCCCCTCACTAATCCAGGTTATTAAAGAGGACGTAAGCCCCATGATAAATGACATCATCAACGCCTCACTTCAATCTGGAGAAGTCCCTAATGCATGGAAAACAGCCATTGTAAAGCCATTACAAAAAAAGACATTACATAACCCATCTGTCTTAACTAACTTACGACCGATCTCCCAACTCCCTGCATTGTGCAAATGCACTGAAACCCTGGTCAACAGACAGTTAACAACGTTCCTGGAAACTAATAACATCCTACATCCAAACCAGGCCGGTTTCAGAGCTAAACACTCCACTGAATCAGCTCTGTTATTTACAACAGAAACCATAAGAACTGCACTAGACCAGGGGGGCAGGGCTGTTCTTGTCCTCCTCGACTTATCAGCAGCATTCGACACGGTGTCCCATACCATATTATTACATCGTCTAGCAGAGGCAGGTATAGGGGGCACCGTGTTGAACTGGTTTACAAATTTTTTGTTAAACAGAAAACAAATCGTCAGGTTAGGACAATTCTATTCAAAGGAGAAGGAGATTGGCTCAGGGGTACCTCAGGGCTCCAGTCTGAGCCCTACCTTATTTAATTTGTACATGGCTCCCCTGATCAGTCTTATTGCGTCCTTCAATGTGAACACGGTTGCATACGCCGACGACACCCAATTGGTCCAGATTCTGGACAAAGATATAGCCAAAGCAGAACGAGACCTAAAAGAGTGTCTGACGGCAACCTTTAAGTGGATGCACGAAAACCATTTGAAATGCAACTCTGCAAAGACAGAGATCATACCATTTGGAAAAAATAACTTATTTTCCCCACTCACCTGTTGGCCACCCGATGCGGAAGCCCCCCCAGACACCATCAATGCCACTCGTAATTTGGGCATAAAATTTGATAATTTGCTTTCTTTTAAGCAACAATCCAAAGAAATAGCAGCTGCCTGCTTTAACATCATGAAGGGGCTACGCAAATTTTTTGACTATCTACCATTGCCCGCCCGCCGAACAGTAGCAGTTGCCTTAATAACATCCAAAGTTGACTACTGTAATAGTCTGTATGCTGGAGCAACAAAATCTACCTTACATAAACTACAGACTATTCAAAACGCGGCAGCGAGATTGGTCCTAAGGTTGCCCAGAAGATCATCAGCATCAGCTGCCCTGAATAAGCTGCATTGGCTTCCTATTCAGAAGCGGATCTTATTTAAAATCATTGTGATCACATTTAGGTGTTTTCACAAACGAGGCCCAAAATACCTAAATGATAGATTCCATAGGTATTACCCCTCAAGAGAACTTAGATCAGCCACAGCCAATTTGATTACTGTCCCCAAGTTTACACTCACCACCAAAGGAGGAAAATCATTGGCAGTTCTTGGGGCCAGAGCCTGGAACACACTCCCTACAGACCTTCGTCTAATAACATCAGAACAGACTTTCAAAAAATCTTTAAAAACTTGGATATACGGCTCCCAGAATCCAAATGTAAAACTTTGGTCTGATTATACTCAAATGTTCCAAACACAGTCGAAACATCATACTACGGGTCAGCAATGAAGAATAAAGCGCCAGGATGCTCCATGGAGTGACAGAGCGCTATATAAAAACCACAAAACATCAAACATCAAAACATGTGGTTTTGCTTCAGGAGACGCACTTGCTTGGTAATACGTGCCATGCAATGAATAGGCGTGGCTATCGTCTCATTGCGCACTCAGGTTTCACTTCTGGCTCCAGGGGGGTGGGCATCCTGATTCGGAACTCCCTCCCTCTTGCCATTGACGATATTATCCTGGATGATAGGGGACGATACGCCGCCATTGTGGGGCGCTGGGAGGGGAGGGTTGTCACCCTACTCTCCGTTTACGTACCGCCAGGCCTCCAGACTACTACCTATGCCGACCTGGGAAGAGTGATCTTGGGAGTCCCCGAAGGTTTGCTTGTAGTGGGTGGGGATTTCAATTCTGTAGTGTCTGGGATGTTTGATCATTACCCTCCCCGTGACATTGCGAAATCTCAATCCTGGTTGGGGGACTTCCTGGAGACTCTGGGGCTTGCCGATTGTTGGCGCCTGCTTCACCCTGGGCAATTGCAATATACCTTCCACTTTGGGGCCCACGGCAGTCTTTCGAGACTGGATTACGTGTTGATGCCCTCCTCCCAGGCAACTCTCATAAGAGAGGTGAAACATCTTGCTAGGGGTATTTCGGATCATTCCCCACTATGGTTGGTTGTGGACGCACACTTGGGATCGGAGGGTAGAGTGGCCCCGATAAACCCATGGTATCTCCGTGATCCCAAGGTTAGAACGGAACTAATTAAATTGATTGACCAATACTTTGCCGAAAATGTGGGTTCTGTGTCCTCTTCTATTTCATTGTGGGAAGCATACAAAACTGTTATTCGGGGCCAGGCCCTCTTCTTGATTGGCAATGTTAAGAGATGTAGGCGGGAGGAGGTTGTACGTCTTGAAAATGAAATCTCCGTTCTTGAGGGGGAGTTGGAGTCCGAGGTCTCCCCGGAGAGGCTGCACCTTTTGGGTCTGAAACAACTTGACTATAGAGCGCTGGTGACTGACGCTGCGAAAGAGGTGGGTCGGGAACAGCAGGGACGTTTGTATGATGTGGGAGATAAGGCTGGGAAATTGCTTGCTTGGTTAAATAGGAGGGAATGTGCGAGTCGGGTTGTCCCTGTTATTGCTGATGTGAATGACGTGAGTATCACTGACCCTGCTGCTATTGTTGAATGTTTCGCTGATTATTTTCGGGTAGTGTACTCCCCTGTGTCAGATAGACCTGAACATGACTCCCACTTGCTTCTACGCGATATCTCGCTGCCATGCTTGTCCGACCCTGACAGGGATCTGCTGGAGGCTCCGCCTACGGTTGATGAAATCGCGATTGCCATCCGCTCCGTTCGCTCGGGAAAGGCTTCGGGCCCTAATGGGCCCCCATTGAGCTTTACAAGCTCCGTCCGGATGTGCTGGCACCACATCTGCGGTCGATGTTTTTAGAATCACTGGAGACGGGTTCCCTTCCTCCTGACCAAAGATTGGCTTCCGTAGTGGTTATTCATAAGGAAGGTAAGCCACGCGACCGCTGTGATTCCTTCAGGCCCATATCTCTGATTAATGCTGAACCGAAGATCCTGGCCAAAGTGCTCGCCAACCGTTTGGTCTCTGTCATAGGTGATCTGGTTCACCCGGACCAGTCCGGATTTATACCACACCCTAACACGGCACTTAACCTCCGGCGCCTGCATGGAGTCCTTGCACGAGCGGAGACCTTGCGTGAACCGGCCATCTTGGCGTCTTTGGACGCCACCATGGCGTTTGATACGCTGGAGTGGCCGTATCTTTGGGCGGTTCTCTTTAAATTCTGTTTCGGACCCACTTTTATTAACTGGGTGAAATTGCTCTACACTGACCCTTTAGCCCAAGTGGTGGTGAACGGGCGTGTCTCGACCTCCTTTGCTCTCGGTAGGGGTACGCGCCAGGGCTGCCCTTTGTCCCAACTCCTGTTTGCCCTTGCTTTGGAGCCACTGGCGGCCTGGCTGAGGTGGGAGCCATCTTTGAAGGGCATTAGATGGACCCCGGAGTTTGAAGATCGTGTATCCCTGTACGCAGAAGATATACTCTTGTACCTTACGTCGCCTCGGAAGTCGTTGATCGTCCTTTTCGACGTTTTGACTTCTTTCCGTAAAAACTCCGGTCTTGTCATTAACTGGTCGAAGTCTTGCATCTATGTCCTCTCCGGCGAGGCTCCTCTCCTGCCTCGTGGCTGTCCTATCTCGGTGGTGCTGGAAGGATTCAAGTACCTGGGAATCTTTATCACCTTGGACCCCGTGCTTCGTTATGAACGCAATTTGCTGCCCCCTCTCCAGAGCCTCCGTGCTGATGTGATTGCGTGGGGTAGACTCCCTCTCTCTCCTCTGGGATGGGCGGCGCTGTTTAAGATGATGTCGCTCCCCGATTTCTTTATGCGCTTCAGAACACACTTGACATTGTGCCAGCCGGTTACTTTCGGGGGATTGAAAGTCTACAGCGACAACTGATATGGGGGGCCGATCTCGTATTGCCCTTTCGAAGCTGACGCTCTCTTGGTATGATGGGGGCATCGCGCTCCCGGACATCCGTCGCTACTATTGGGCCTCTCAGCTGGGGGCTATTAACCATAGCACTTACGCTCACTTGCCGAACCCGGCTTTTGAGATGGATAAATGGCAGCTGCCCGGTGGAGATTACAACAGGGCTCTGTACGCGAAATCTGCCGGCGGATCTCTGACGGGCCCCACTAAGACAGCAGTACAGGTGTGGCATCGTGCTACAGCAGCCACGGGATGGGCTGACAAGCCGACCCGTGCTACTCCGCTTTATGCATCGGAAAAACTTGGCTCCCTCTGGAAGTCAAAGGGTTTTGATAGGTGGGACGTGATCGGTATCAGCAGGGTTGATGATGTGTGGATCAAGGGTAGAGTCAAGACGTTTGAGGAGCTGAAAGTTGAGTACGACCTGAATGATAGGGAATCCTTTCGGTATGCGCAAGTCCGACATGCGGTCCTGTCCGTTTTTCCCTTGGGCTCGGATATTCCGGAGGCGTCCCCGCTTGAAGATCGGATACTGGATGGGCACATCCCTGATAGCACGATCTCGCTCATATATAAAAAGTTAATTAATAGCAGGACTGGCCTACTGGATAACCTTCGAGAGTTATGGTCTAGTGATGGTTTAGAACTCGATGACGAGGACTGGCAGGCTGCGATCTCTTCCCCAAGGAGGTGGCTATCCCGGCGCGCCTCCGGTTTGTCCAGCTCAAAATTCTTCATAGGGTATACGTGACAGGTCCTCGTCTGGTGCGCATGGGATTCTCGACGGATGGATTGTGCAGGCGTGGCTGTGGAATGGTGGGCACGTTTCTACATATTATTTGGGAATGTCCTGCAGTGCCGCCCTATTGGACCCGCGTGCATGAAGTCATGAGTGAAGTCACGGGCGTGCAATCAATGCCTGAAGTGCGGCGGTGTCTGTTGAATGTCTGGGAGCCGAATGATTATGACCAGGCGCAGCTTCGGTGGGTGACCATGGGTAACATGATTGCCAAGAGAGACATTGCCCAATTATGGGGCGGGCAGAGGCCACCGACAGTTCTGGTGTGGCAACAAAACATGGACTGGTGTATGTTTAGAGAAAAGACTATTTATGTTTCCCGTGGCACGCCCCGCAAATGGGGGAAAATCTGGTCTCAATGGAACACGTACCGTGGTGATATATGCACTCCCCCCCGTCCGGAACTGAATACTGACCTGTCTTCCTCCCAACCTGATGTTTCCTCCGCAGGAATTTAGATGTTTTATTTGCTTCTGGTCTCCTCCCCCCCCCCCATTATCATCGTATAATTCTGGTATTTGATTTGCATATGTACCCCCCCCCCCGGTACCAAAGTGACACGTTTGTATTGTATTGCCTTGCTTTTGTTTTATTTTTATGTTTTTTGTTATTTGAATTCAATAAAAAGATTTTTTTTTAAAAAACAATGCTCGCAAAACCTTTGACAAACTTGGAATAAAATTCCGCCATGCCTAGAAAAGATTTAGCCTGGTCTTTATCTTCCGGAGCCGGTGCCTTAACAATACTCTCAGCCAACTCTAACTTCGGTTGTATCCCATTCCCTGAAATTACATGTCCAAGATAAGTGACTGAATCTAAACCAATCCTACATTTCTCTTTCTTAACTGTGAGTCCCCTATCACTTAATCTGTCCAACACCGATCTTAACACCGCATCATGCTCCCTTACATCCACACCATGAATCAAAATATCGTCCTGGAAAAACATCACATTCCGTAGATCTCCAAGGACCATTTTCATCACCCTTTGAAAGCAAGCAGCAGCCGAGGCTAACCCAAAGGGCATTCTTAAGAACTGATAAGCACCAAGGGGTGTAACAAAGGATGTTAAGTGTCTAGACTCCTGATGTAAAACAATCTGATGGTACGCTGAGGAGAGGTCTAGAACACTAAAAATGTTTGCTCCTTTCAAGATACTGATTGATTCAGATATATTCGGCAGGGGCTGCCGATCAACCCAAATACATTCATTTAATCCACGCAAGTCCACACACATTCTCACAGCTTTGCCACCATCCTTGGGTGCCAAAACCACCGGACTCAACCATTCTGATGACTCGATCTCTCCTATCACTCCTAATTTCAATAATTTCTCAATTTCCAGTTTGAGGGGCTCAACCATCATATTCGGTACTTTTCGAACTTTATGTACACACGGTTTAGCAGATTTCTTAAGGATAATCCTGTGTTCAAATCCTTTTAAACATCCCAGTGTATCGGAGAACACTTTAGGATATTCTGAAAATTTTTTGTCAGAATCACACACACTGCTAACCCCTTCTGGAAGAGCACAAGAAAGTAATTCTTCCATAAGCATGACTTGATCATGAGGATTTTTAGCACAAGGATTTAGGACAATTCCAAAGTCATGTTGGTGTTTCCATCCAAGAAGATTATCTCCTCTAACAGCTACATAAACTTTGCCAGTAATGTCTTTACCCTTGAAAGAAATCTTAGCTACTGTATACCTCAGAATATTTATTTTTGACCGACCATAACTTAAAGGAGCAATGTCTGGAGGTAAGAGTTGAACATTTTCTAGACCAACAACCTCATCCCAAATTTTGTTACCAATTGAAGTGGAAGGAGATCCTCAATCCGCCATGAGTTTAAATACATACTTGTCAATCCCTATATCACAAAATGGCATAGCAATTCGTTCAGAATCAATATTATCCCCAATATCTTTTACATTAGACACAACAACGGTGCGTACAATGTCAGAGACATTTTCACAAGTCTCTTTCTTTTTGCTAGACTTACAAACATGAGCATAATGTCCTTTACCCCCACAATTATTGCAAATGCTGTCTTTTGCAAAACAATTCGGAAAATTTGAAGTGTGAGAAAAACTACCACATCTGAAACAACACATTCTCTGATTAGCATATGAACGTTGTTGCCGAAAATCTCGTTCTTCAGGTAAAAAAGGCTCTTTACTAAAGGAGGGACGACTATCTTGAGAATTCTTCTGAGGTAATGAGTTTTTTTGAGACAGTTTGTTCCTTGAGCCAACTGAAACTTTGGCAATACCATCAGGGCATTCATCACAAAATTCATCTTCTTCCAGCCTATGTACTACATCCTGATTTTTCTTTTTATTGTCATCCAAAGCGTGATTCGCTTCTTCCTTATTTTTCCTTATCTCCTTAACCCAGGTGGACGTATTCTCCATGCCTTCTACAATAGCCATAGCCTCTTTCAGTGTAGGGTTTTTTGATAATAATTTTTCTTGAACTCTTGTGCTGTTCGTACATCTTACGAGCTTATCTCTCACAAGTGATTCCGATAGTTCTCCAAAATCACACGTGCGTGCAAGAGTTTTGTTTTTAGGACAGCCACATATGTACCTACACATTCAACAGGACCTTGAATGCGAGTGAAGAATCTATGGCGTTCTAAAACAACGTTAATTCTAGGACCAAAATATTTTTCCAACATAGACATGGACATTTCAAAAATATCTGCAGGTTCACCATCAGCTCCACCCACAGGTATAGTATCCATGCTATCATAAGTGTGTCTGCCTTCAACTCCTAAGTTATGCAATAAAATTGCCTGCTTCCTAGTGGCTGAAAACGTTCCCCCCCCAATGTATTTATTTATTTATAGATTTGTAACGCGCTAGAATCGACTCTATATAGAGTATCTCTGCGCACAGAAAAAGGAAAAAACGAGAGAGAGAAAGTGAAAGAGGAAGACCAGCAGCATCAGTTTAGCGTATGTTATGTTATGTTATGTTAATAACTTTTATTCGGCGCACAGCTGCCCCAGCGAAGGGGCGTCCTGGCGCCTGATCAGATACCACAACACAACAGGTCAAAGCTGAAAAGAAGAAAAATCAACAAACAGAAGCGAAAAGGTGAGTCTTAATGGCGCGTCTGAAAAGAGTTAGGCTATCCAAGGCACGGATGTGCACAGGGAGGGAGTTCCATAGATCAGCCGCCAAGATGCGAAAAGAGCGTCCACCCATCCTATTCAGTCTGAACCTAGGCTTAATTGCCAGATGGTGAGATTCAGACCTGAGAGACCGCGTGGGAACATACGGAGAAATAAGGCCAGCGAGGGCAGGGGGAGAGGAAAGCTTCAGAATCTTAAATGTCAGACAGAGGGCCTTAAATTTAATTCTCTGTCTGACCGGAAGCCAATGAAGGGAGGTCAGGACAGGGGAGACAGAACATCGTCTCGGAAGGCCTACAATGGCCCGTGCAGCAGCATTTTGCACCATCTGAAGCCTAGTGGCCTCAGCCTGATTCACTCCAAGCAGCAGAGCACTCCCGTAGTCCAGCCGAGAAAGGATAGAGGCCTGAACCACCAGTTGCCGCGTGGGGGGGTCGAAGAATTTAAGGACAGGTCTCAGTCCTCGCAGAATACCAAAACAGGTAGCTGCTGTCTTCTTCGTATGACTGGTAAAAGAGAGATGGGAATCCAGCCAAACCCCCAGATTTTTGACTTCGGCCGCTGGAATAGGGGAGACCCCCAATTCGGGAGGCCACCACTGATCTCCCCACAGTTCCGCCTGCTTCCCTAATATCAGGACCTCGGTTTTTTTAGCATTAAGCTGTAGGCAATTGCTACGCATCCAATTAGCCACAGCTATAAGTCCTGCCCGGAATCTGGGCGCATTCACCTCAGGGTCCCCGCTGAGTGTCACCGCCAGCTGCGTGTCGTCGGCGTACGATGTCATGGTAAGGCCACATTGCCTGACGACAGCGGCTTCACATACAGATTGAACAGCGTAGGGCTTAAGGCAGAGCCCTGAGGAACACCCAGACCCAGAGAATGGAACGATGACTGGCCAGGTGGAATGGCTACTTCAAAAAACCGGTCCGAGAGGAAAGAGCGGAACCACTGAAGAGCCTTCCCACCAATACCCACTTCCTCCAAGCGCCGCATCAAAATGTCATGAGACACCGTGTCGAATGCGGCGCTCAGATCTAACAGTAGGAGCGCCGCAGTCTGCCCCGCATCCAGCACTGACCGCAGATGCTCGATCATAAAGAGCAAGGCAGTTTCAGTGCTGTGTTGAGAACGAAACCCATTTTGACTCTCGTCAAGAATGTTGTTACGAGAGAGATGGGCAGACAAGATGGAATTCACGTGTGCCTCAGTGACCTTAGCGGTCCAAGGCAGGAGGGAGATGGGCCGGTAATTTTCCGGGAGCAAGGGGTCTAGATTGGGTTTCTTCAAAATAGGGCTGACCACTGCTTGCTTCCAGGAGGGAGGAACCACGCCCTCAGTGAGGGAGAGATTGATCAACTCCAGGATGGGCTCACGACACAGGGGCGGGAGAAGAATGACAAACTCCGGCTTCAGCGGGTCTAAGGGAGAGCCAGATTTAATTTTGAGGCTCAGAGTGTCAAATACCTCATTGGACATAGCCGGCAAGGAGGACAGAGTTTCAGAGACCGAGACCTTCACAGCACAAGGAGCATCCCCGGGGACGGAAAGTGAAAATCCTCGGTAGATTGCCTGCACCTTCTCCACGAAAAAAGATGCCAAGCTCTCGCAGTGTGAGTCCGTGCAGATCTCTAGCAAGGTAGCCCGTTTCCCCATCAGGTCCTTAAGTACCTTAAAGATTAGTTTTGAAGGGTTGGGGCTGTTGGAAAACTCCGTAGCATAATAAGCAGCCCGGGTTTGACAGATGGCTCTGTGGTAGCTCTTGAGCTGGGCAAAATACAGCGATTTTAACGTGGGGTCAAAGGATTTCCTCCAGGCTCTCTCAGCTTGCCGGCAAGTTCTCTTAAGCTCGGCAAGAGTCTCGTCATACCAAGGGCTGCGGGTTTTGGCGTGACATTTAGACCAGCGCAGGGGTATAAGAGAGTCGAGGGCAGTAAGAATCCAGTTGCAAAACTGTTCATATCCCTGTTCCACATTCTGCAGTTTGCCTAGGGGCTGTGTCTCCAATATCCTGACAAACTCCTCCAGCTTGAGCTTACGCCAATTGCGCTTAAGGATCTGTTTATCCACAGGTTTCAGTTGTGGGTTATCTAAGGGACATGACACTTTAACCAACATATGGTCCGTCCAACCCACCACCATCGGGTCAGATGTTCTAGCCCGGACTAGAGTGGTGAAAAAGGGGTCAAGTATATGTCCTCCTGTATGGGTGGGGGAGGTGACTAGTTGGTTAAATTGCATCGCTTCGAGGTCCGCTAGCAGGGAACTGATAGGTAGAGATGACGTCAAGTCAAGATGTATGTTTAAGTCTCCGACTATGTTAAAGTTAGCACAACTAGAGATCAGCGAGCTAACCACATCTACAAGGGCGGCCTTAAAGGCAGTGTCGTTCCCAGGCGGACGATAGATAAGCATGCCGCTAAAGGTAAATTGATGGCTTACCTTTACCTTAAAAGAGGCGCTTTCACACATAGGGAGATTCTGAGCCTTCCACTCAGCCGAAAAGCAGGATTTAATCGCCATGGCTATACCACCTCCCCTAGTAGTACGGTTCAATGTAAACACCGTATAGGTAGAAGGGAAGGCCAGGTTTATAATGGCAGTGTCAGCGTCCTGTAACCAGGTTTCGGTCAAAAAGATGATATCAGGGGAGTCCGTATCAATCATGTCCCGAAAGGATTGATAATGCTTGACCAGAGATCTTACATTCAAGCTCCATATATTAAGTATTCGCTCAGTACAATCTATATGAGTGCCGCGGGCAGTCCCTACAACTGGGCGTACCCCACTGGGTGAGGCCAGAGAGAAACAGCCACAAGCACAATCAGAAGGTCCCGAAAGAGGGGGTAAAGGGACAAGATTACACACTGGAAGATTATCTCTTATAGAGAGGATATCAGCACGATCGTACCTGAGCGTAGCGATGTGACACATGATGGTACAGTGTCAGGAGGCCAGAGTCCCTAGCCCGCACCCGCTACCTCGACGCGGACGAGCGCAGACGGGCAGGACTCTGGCACGACTCCGGCTAAGCGACGGCGCCCCTCTGCGCGGGAAAGGACGACTTTAAATAGGCGTCTCAAAGGGCTGCTCGAGCGTCAGGACGCTCCAAAATGGCGCCCGCGAAAAGCACCACTCACCCAATCAAAGATGGCGCCCACCGAAATCCACCCACAGGACCCGGACCCGCCAAATGGCAGTGCGTGTTCCAGTAATTATATGCAGTAAGGGGACAGGAGCCCACACAGGACGGTGAGTTAAAATCAGGGGAGAATCCAAATAAAGCAACCAAAATACAATAAAGGTCCGTTTAAAAAATACAGCGCACTGGCAGCACGACCTGCGCAATGCAGCAGATGATCAATAAGTGAGGCACACAAGTCCGCCTTAAATAGGCGTCTCAAAGGGCTGCTCGAGCGTCAGGACGCTCCAAAATGGCGCCCGCGAAAAGCACCACTCACCCAATCAAAGATGGCGCCCACCGAAATCCACCCACAGGACCCGGACCCGCCAAATGGCAGTGCGTGTTCCAGTAATTATATGCAGTAAGGGGACAGGAGCCCACACAGGACGGTGAGTTAAAATCAGGGGAGAATCCAAATAAAGCAACCAAAATACAATAAAGGTCCGTTTAAAAAATACAGCGCACTGGCAGCACGACCTGCGCAATGCAGCAGATGATCAATAAGTGAGGCACACAAGTCCGCCTTAAATAGGCGTCTCAAAGGGCTGCTCGAGCGTCAGGACGCTCCAAAATGGCGCCCGCGAAAAGCACCACTCACCCAATCAAAGATGGCGCCCACCGAAATCCACCCACAGGACCCGGACCCGCCAAATGGCAGTGCGTGTTCCAGTAATTATATGCAGTAAGGGGACAGGAGCCCACACAGGACGGTGAGTTAAAATCAGGGGAGAATCCAAATAAAGCAACCAAAATACAATAAAGGTCCGTTTAAAAAATACAGCGCACTGGCAGCACGACCTGCGCAATGCAGCAGATGATCAAATAAGTGAGGCACACAAGTCCGCCTTAAATAGGCGTCTCAAAGGGCTGCTCGAGCGTCAGGACGCTCCAAAATGGCGCCCGCGAAAAGCACCACTCACCCAATCAAAGATGGCGCCCACCGAAATCCACCCACAGGACCCGGACCCGCCAAATGGCAGTGCGTGTTCCAGTAATTATATGCAGTAAGGGGACAGGAGCCCACACAGGACGGTGAGTTAAAATCAGGGGAGAATCCAAATAAAGCAACCAAAATACAATAAAGGTCCGTTTAAAAAATACAGCGCACTGGCAGCACGACCTGCGCAATGCAGCAGATGTATAGTTCAGTATGGACAAAAGGGTACATAGACTAAATCTGAAATAAAAATGTTTTAAGTTTTTTTCTAAAATTTAGATGTTCTGGACATTGCCTAAGCTCGAGAGGAAGTTTATTCCACCAGGTAGGTCCGACAACCGGCAAGGCTTTGCCACCTTGTCTGACCTTCTTTGTGGTTGGTACTCTCAATAAGAGTTGGCTGCTTGACCTGAGAGATCGAGTGGGATTATACGGGATGAATTTGTCCTTCCAATAGGAGGGCCCACATCCATTTAGGCTCTTGTGGATCAGGCAGCAAGTCTTAAAATTGATGCTCTTGCGGACTCAAAGCCAATGTAATTTATCCAGGAGGGGTTTCAATGGCGTTCTTGGAGGGGCATTCAGTACTAGCCTCGCTGCAGTGTTTTGTATCACCTGGAGTCTTGCTAGGACACCTTCATTGGCTGACAGCAGGAGCCCATTGCAATAATCCAGGCGACTCAATACTAATGCCTGTACAAGAGTTTTCCTGGTAGAGTCCGGTAGTATTGGAAAGACTTTTCGTAAGAGTCCAATAACATGGAAACATTGGCCAACCACCCAGTTCCCATGTTGTTTAAAAGAAAGCTCTCGATCAATGCGTACCCCTAGGTTTTTTACAACCTGTTTAGGTTCTGGCACTTGGCCAAGCTCGCACGGCCACCAGTCAGGCGTCCACAGAGCTCTAGCCTCTCCAAAAAGCACGACTTCGGTCTTATTTACATTGCATTGGAGATAGTTCGATGTCATCCACTTTGCCACAGCTTTCATGCCTTCGGAAAAGGCCGTCCTCACTTCGTCGGTGAGACTTTTGAAAGGAAACAAGAGCTGGGTATCATCCACGTAGGAGACGGGGATGAACCCAAACTCTCTCAGAATTCTGGCGAGGGGTGCCACTTAGATGTTAAAAAGAGTCGGGCTCAAACAAGAGCCCTGCGGCATCCCTTTCGTGATGTTAGTCTCAGCCGACCGAAATGAGCCCATGGTGACTGCTTGGGTACGGTTAGATATAAAGCTCTTTAACCAGGCTAGTGCTGTGCTCTCAATGCCGATCATGGTCAGGCGTTCGATTAAGATTTTATGGGATATCGTGTTGAACGCTGCCGACAGATCTAATAGTACCAGGATAACAGAGTACCCTCTATCCTGGTACATATGAAGGTCATCAGTCACCGAGAGCAAGGCAGATTCGGTGCTATGTTTTGGTCTAAAGCAGTGGCGGTGCGTCCATTGGGGGCGTTGGGGCGTTGCCCCACTAGCCTGGACGACCTGTTTTATTTTCAAGTTCCCCCCAAAAAAAAATCGGAGCGCCGAGCGCACCAAGGCCCCGGGAGAAGCCCGACAGGATCGGGCATCCATAAGGTAGTGGGCCGGCCCGTGGGAGGTGGGCCAGCAGCAGAGAGTGACAGCCCAGGCTGAGGCAGCGCACAGGCAGAGAGGGTGACTGCAAGTGCGCATTGCAAAAGGCCGGAGTTGTCCAGATTTCGACGGGCCAGCGCATGCGCACACTTTAGACCCCCCACCCCCAACCCCCCTCTATCACTATCGATATAGGCTTGGACCCGGGGCCCCGGGTCTCTAAATGGGCAGATTTCAGTCTGCTCTTTAGCCAATCCTGGCGCAGTGGCGCTGCTAACGCTGCGCCAGGATTGGCTGCTGCGGCAGGATGGTGCCGCGCGCGTTGGTGTTGGCTGCTCTGAGCCATTGTCTTCAGTGATTGGCACTGGTCACTGCGCATGCTGTACTGCGTGTGTGTGTGTGGACTCGGAGTCGGACTGCCTGCTGGCTGGCAGTGGCTGCTGCCTGGACGGACGGGCCTGCTTAAGCAGCTGAGCTTACATCCATCGTTGATCGATTAGCACGACGGGACCGCGTCCGGGCGGCACACACGTAAGTTATGTTATAATATGATCATCAAACTGATCTGTTGCTGCTATCGAGGCTGACTAGAGCGTCCGTCATCACAAGCGTGGGCCGAGAAAACAACCTCTGAAGTGCCAAAATAATTATCAAAGGCATCATCTTAAGTCAAGTGGGATGGTGAAATATAGACGGGGGCTGCTGCTAACAGATCCGCAGCTGTCCTTGCACATGGGTGTCTGCACTTTTACCAGAAATAGTCACCTCTGGGACGGAAGTCGTGCGATGGTCGTTCAGTGAATCAGTGTTGATCATTCTGATACTGCAGAAAGTTAATCTGAGAGGGCATCTAATGGGCATGTGGCGGCAGTGGTGACTGGTGACTGTAACATCATGGTGGTGAGTGGCATAAACCACATGATGTGCTGATAGTTTGTCACTGGCATGTCTTGCCTTGTTATGTGCATCTTCAGATTCTTAACACAAGCGCACAGGCTCTTCAACGCCTCGTCAGGGGTAAGCGCGATATAATTGCAATTACAATGCAACTGTCCACAGCGATGCGAAGGTGCAAAAGTGTAAATATGCGCAGCTTACATTAAACAATGTTTGAAAAAGATAATGAAAGAAATAGAGGGGCATAGATACAACCTTATACAGTGGGCTCGGACTCTTTCTATCTTCTTCTCTGAGCAGCAACAGCTCTTGCAGTGAATGGTATGCATGTTCTGTGCAGTTCAGGTAATGAGGCGCCAACTCAGCAAAACTAGGCTCCCGTTTCTAGTCCCTCATTTATTAAAGTTTTCGGAACAGCTGTCAGGAATTTGATGTTGCTATGGCGTAGAACAAAAAAAAATCGTTTCAAGGCACTCGAATAATAGATTGCACAATGACGGAGCTCAATGGAAGTGCTGCTTTTATCCTACTGGGAAGGATTGAAATCTGAGTTGACAGATTTGATCGTGAGATCTCTCAAAAGGGTCTTGGAAGCAGGAGCTCAACCCGCGGAACTATCTTCTTAAAAAAAATCAGCAGGGGAGGGTGGGGACGGGATACTAAGGTGGAAGAGTGCACACAGGCAGCTGGGAGAAGAAAAATCCTCTTCTGAAAAACACAGAGCTTCTGAACCTTGCTGGGCATTAGTGATGGGTAAAGTTGGTAAATGTCACCTCTTCCTCAAACGAAAACACCCTTTCTTCCTTTTTTATCTGAATGCCCAATTCAAAGCCTCGTTCCTCTCCGTGACACATCTGCAGAAGCACTCGCATCCAAAATCAGCTCTAGTGCAAATTTAAAAAAAATATAAAATCTGCTTTTAAATATGCACGAGATTTTTTTTTCGAAAATACAATTCTTTAGAAAAAATTTGCACCCAAAAACGGCATGCACCTTGCTTACTGAATAAACACTTCAACTTTCACGAGGAAAGCATGCCCACTGAGGCGTGTAGGGCTGTCTGCTGCTAGTGGTGATAACGCAGCGCCATCTTCGCGCTGCTCTCAGAGGGGCGTCATTGCAGCTACTCAGACCTAGTAAGTGGCAGTGCTACTCTTATGGACTGTTGTTCAAGCACTGATATGTAGCAGTGTGACTGCAGGTCTTTTAACAGCAAGTGAGCCTTCAATGTTTCCTAGCGCTTTAATTGTGCACAATATTAGTCACGGACTCACGGTTTAAGAGCTGCAGAATCCAAATTTCAACAAGGATTATTTTGTTTGCAGTGCACACTGGCCATCACTTAATATGGTTCATGAGGAAAATGGTCCAAGAATCCCCAGTAAAGCGGCGATCGTCCCCGGGAATGGTGCGGGCAGTTTGGAGTCTGACTGAGTCCTGCCTGCCTGTGGTACGGATGGACCAAGTAACGACGGGGACGGGGTGGAACTTTCACTGAGCAGCGGCAGAGGCCCAGAGTGTATTTTTGTGTTTCAGACCCACACACAGTCAGGTGGGGAGAAAACGCGATAGAAATGCAGGTACCATACAGTCAGGGCTTTAAGTGGGATGAAAAAACTGTTGGGGGGGTCTCTCTCAAAGGGGCCTGGCCCGTGGCCGTGCCTTACAACTGCTTTAAAACACGTAAGCTAAAAATCGGTGTTTAGCATAGTGTGCTGCGCTGCCTGACTTGTATTTTGTTGCTTTTGTCACTGCATCCAGATATATAAAACAAGTAACGTTACTCCTACAACAAGCCAGGACTATTGGCTTTGTCAATGGTTGTTAGTTGCATAAAATAAATAAGCAACTACTACTGCTTCGTTGTATATAATATTGAAAAAGCTTCAATTCTGACATGAGACTGTGAAAAAAGTAAAACGAGTCTCTTAAAAGTTATATCAAAGCCTGTGAAGGATGGTACTGCTGCAGAGTGAAGATTTTTATTTTCACCCTGAGGGTGAAGGCAAACATTGGAGAGCCTAATAAGGACCCTTCTCCGCACCTGCTTAGCACCGGCAGGACCCGGCCCTGCATACAGTGTATGTTTTTGGAGGGGACGCAAAATTCGTAGAAACATGAATAGCTTTAGTTGTATCCAGCGTTTGCAATCACCAATTTGCTGGTTCGTAGCACCATAAAAAGTGCTGCCAAGTATTTCCATGTAACGTCTTATCAGTAAGTCATGACTTTTCAACCAACTGCCTGTTACTTTAAGGACTTTAATTTTTTTCGTAACACTGTAAGTGTAGGTTAAAAAAAAATCCCAGCACGAGTAGTGGTATTGAAGTAAAAGCCAGTACTGGCTGAAGGTGTCACACATTACATGAGAAATGGGCGGTTATGACTGAAGTGATTCCTTTTGGATAGGAGCCACATAATTAATATTTTTTCTAGTGCTTCAAACAGGGATAAATAGCATGAAAAGTTGGAAGGCTATACAAACTCAGATACGAATAATCATGTTAGTTGTGGCTCAACAAGCGTAAATCAGAAACGTGTTGTGAGGACCTTGTCATTTAGGTAAAATAGCGCAATCACAACAAAAGACTGTCAAATACTGCTCCCCTTACCACCTATAAACAATCACCTCACCAATTCATAGATCAAACTATGCCCAAACCGCCCTACCCCTCTGGGACTCCTAGGCGCAAAACCCTCTGTAGCATTTGTAATTGCATTTCACCTTCTGTCTGTCATCTATCTGAATGCTATCACATGTGCTATGCCACTGTTTAGTAGAAGCATAGTGTACACTCTTTTAACATCAACAAAATCAGGCAGGGAAAAATGTGGAGACTGACAAAAACGATGTCCTTTTTATACGTATGCAATATTACTTTCTCTTCAATTTTCTTTATTTGCGCTTTTTTTTGTGAACTTGGCAACCAAGTACTTCAACAGTATACACTTTAGCTGTCATTATGAGTCCGGTGGACTGGTATTTCCGTGAGCAGTTATAGGATACTGCCACAGCCGATTCTGTGGCCACCATGTATGTGTACCTCAAGTGTTAAAATGCAGCCCTTGAAACCACTGGGGTTACGGGACAGTCAGAGGGCACAGATGTGTACAGTCTGTAAGTGAGATAGCACTTGCTTGTACTACTACTACCCGGAACTACTGTCTATGACCCTCATCATATGTCAGTCATGATGGGGCTCTTCAGTAATGCCTCTCGGGCTCTCATAGTGCCAAAGTTTCCGTTCAAGGCGCTTCCTCCGAAGCAGACAGACGCCCTCATTTGTAAGTGGCAGCACTACCTTTATATGCAACACGTGATGCCACGAAATTAATATTTATACTCGGTATATTAATAGGTGCATTTTTTACCGGTGCTTAATTTGTACAGCCTGCATACATCTTTGTGAGCCCAGCGATTTCCAGGAGGAAATAATAAAGGCAGGCTCATATGCAGGCCAGGGTGTGTGCACTGTTTAGGCGTGACGTCGTGCTGTAATTGGTGGTGGTGGCGGTGCATCGTGCATGGGAGCAATCTTAGGCTCTGCCAGCAACACTTTTGATCCCCTAAGTTCTCTGTCTCTAGTGCTGCGCGACAGCTCTGATGTTATGTAATTTTTAAGTGTGTTATGCTGCAGGTGTTATTTATTTGTAATGCTATGTTTTGGTCTATTATGTTTTTAAAGGTGGACAGGCCGGGCCTAATGGCACTATGGATACGGTAGTTTTAGAAAACGTATTGTGAAAAATACTAAGCTAATGCTAAAAACTCAGCTGGAATGTTTTATATCAGAAGTTGCAACACTTCTGATTTATGTTTACGAAATATACCTTGAGATACTATTTTATACTAGTATATGTACTCCGCTCAGGAATGTTTTCGCTGATGGCTGCTGTAGGTGAAAATAATGAACAAGCTATGCCATGGCAAAGCCAATTGGTTCGGCCTTTCAAACCATGCAATTTTGATCGATATATTTATTTTTGAAAAAAAATGGAAAACTATAGAGTATATGACATAAAAGACTATCCCAGAAGGGTCGGCATTGAAATGCACTTCTTTTCAGGCGGATGAGCACTTGTTCAGGGCTCAGGCCAAACACGTTCAAAACTGTGCCACCCAGCCAATGGATTGAGTGGGCAGACCCATTGCCCCATGCTATTGTGTGTGGAAACAAAATATGAATAAAAGTTGAACAGATCAATAAATGAAGGGTGCTGGCTGAAGACTCATACAGGTCACGCCTTTGGGGCCTTATAAATGTTTAGCCATGCAACACTTGCTGTTGCACCAAGGATATTGTTCATGTTTTTCCGAGAGAGAGATCAGAGTTTTGTTTAAGGGAAGTTTTGACTCATGGAAACGTAGCACAGAAGGTTAATGTGCCTGCTGCAAAGAACATGTACCTGATGCAGAGCACAAAATGCAGTAAATAGGTCAGTGGGTCACTGCATTTGTCATAGAAATCACTTTGTCACTGGCCCGTAAGTAAAAATCCTAACATACAACAGTGAGCTATTGAAAACTGCAACGGTAAAAATTGTACAGACGTGCTGAATTTAGATACAAAAAGTAAATATGTTGAATGGTGATAGTTTGTGACCTGTTTAGTTGGTTCTTTTGTTGTTTGCTGTTTAAATCAAAAAAGTTGTTTGTTTTGTTGTTTGCAGTTTAAATAAAAACAATCTGTGAGGTTTTCAGCATTGTATCTTGAAGTCTGTTATAAAGCTCTGTAGTTATACTGAATAAGCAGCTACCTATGTTATATGACAGCTCTTTAATAATGTAATACCTGCACTTTCACAATTGCTTTATTAACCTTCCTGCTTTCTCAAATTTTCTTGAAAATGTACCATTTTTCCACTATTTTTTCAAAATTTTCTCGGGGGAATTCCCCCCGAACCCTCCTTAGGGGGTTCTGTCTCGCTAGCTACGCTCGCTCGCTACGGTGCAGTATGATTATCACTTTATGCCTCACCACTTTCAAATGTCAGCAGCCGCCACTGGGCTAAAGCCAAATTGAGAACAATCTAGTCTGCCTGTCTGTTCAATATAGTTTGATACATGCTTATTAACATGTTTCTCTATAAGTTTCCCCAAAAAAGGAAGAAGGGATATTGGCCTAAGGTTAGACATATCCGTCCAGGGGGTAGAAGGGTTTTTCCTGATGGGCCTCACTAGTGCTTTCTTCCATTCCCCCGGAACTCGACCTTCCACCAGTGAGAGATTCACAAGACATTGAATCTGTGGGCTCAGAATCTTTCCTACTACCGGCACAATTTTGCCCGGGATAATGTCTGAGGGACTACCACTCTTAATCTGGCCTAGATAGCATTCGACCTCTACCAGGGAGATGGAGGGAAAGGTATCCAAGGTCATCGATCCTGGTTCTTTTTCTTCTTACGGGGATGAGGGTGTTATACCTATAATGGATGAGTTGATTCTTGTAATATCATCATGTATCCTATTTATCTTGTTAGTGAAAAACTGAGCGACTTCGTTGCACAATAGTTGTGACACTAATTCAGAAGTTTCGCATGCAGCTGGTTTCACAAAAGACTGGAGGGTTTGATATAGAATCCTAGGGGCATTTCCTGCGGCAGATAGTAAAGCCTCAATATGTGTTTTTCGGGCGCATCAAATTTCTTTGTGATAAATGGTAAAGGCCGCCCAGTAATGATTCCTGTCTGTTTCACCATGGGTCGTTCTCCACACCCTTTCTAGCTTTCTAGCCGATTGTTTAAGTGATCTTAAATGTTCCGAAAACCATGCTTCCTGTTTGCGAGCTAAGCATGGTTTAAACGTTTTCATGTGGGCGATACAGTCGACAGCTTTAAAAATTGCATGATTGTAATTAGCTAAAGCCGTATCTACATCCTCTGAAGAGCTCATAGAAGGCTCCACAAATTGCTCCTGAAAAGCTTCAGGGGAGACCTTATGCCATTCCCTGCGTCTAATGGGAAAGGCTTGTGCCTGAGCAGGGACTTTACCTGGATGGAAAGTGTGGAACTCCATAACAAAATGGTCTGTCCAGTTTACTTGTATTGGAGGAACACATATCATGGTATTAGATTTATTTGTAAAAATGAGGTCTAGAGTATGTCCTGCTAGGTGTGTAGGACCAGTATTCATTAGAGTTAGTCCAAACAGGGAAAGATCAGTCAATAAGGACTGTGCATAACCGCATTCCTTCAAATCGCTGTGTATATTGAAATCTCCTAGGAGTATAAATTCATTCTCAGTGTCAATGTGTCTGGCTAATATCTCCAACAGCGAGATGTTAAAACTTGCACAAGGACCAGGAGGGCGGTAAACTAATGCCCCTTTATAACTAATTTTATTAGAGATGCAGAATTTAAAAACCAGAATTTCTAGGTCTGGAGTGCTATTTTCTTCTAGAATGGTGATTGATAAGTTCTGTTTATATACGATCGTAATACCTCCCCCAATCCTAATTGGACGGTCTAGCCTGGCTATTTTATAGCCTTCTGGAATCCCTAAGGTAATAGCCGGGACCGATTGGGGTTTTAGCCATGTTTCAGTTAGATAGCAGATTTCGGGTTGCACAGAGAAAATAAGGTCCTATACTTCGCTGTAATGTTTAGACAGTGATCTAATATTACATAAAAGGTTTCTGCTTTTTAAAGGGCCCTATAGGACTGTTTTTAGAGCGGGAGCTTCATAGTGAAGGTTTGGTGGTTTATCATATAGGGCTTGAAAATGACATTTGCGACAGGAGAAAGGGCCTTCTAGAGATACTCCTCCTCCTCCTGAGCAACCCTGATGTGAAGGCGTCCAAATACGTAACAGATCTAGAGATGAGTATCTTACCCGAGGTTTGGCCTGGTCAATAGGAAGGGCAGATGTAAAAGCCATAGCCTGTAGCCCCTAGCCTCGTCCAGTCGCGGACGGGCGCAGATGGGCTTCTCTTCGGCTTGTCTTAGGCGCGTTCTTAGGCGCACCCCTGCGCGCGACCGCTGCGTGCTCAGAGTGACGAGAGGGCTATGTAGTCCTCGCCGCTGGAAAAGCTAGAGCGCTAACCGCTCGTAATGCGGAAGTAACTGGGTCTGCCTGTCCGCCCTCCGCTCAACGGTTGCAATCACCGAGTCGGACCGAGGCGTGCAGGCTGGCAATTGAGCCCAGACTTCCCTACCAGATCTGTGCGAGTGAGTGGTAACTATTAAATCAGTTTACAGTGCCGTTTTTTAAAATGCTTCGTGTTTTTAAAATTTCATAAGAAATAAAGATTGTGCAGCGCTGACCCTTCCACTGAGTCTAATTAGCTTCCTGCAGCGCTTGCTGGCATCTAAACGGATCAGGGGAGACTCTGCCACCGTCAACACCTTACCGCCCAGAGCACGCCGTTCCTCGCTGCCTATGTAGTCCTCGCCGCTGGAAAAGCTAGAGCGCTAACAGCTCGTAATGCGGAAGTAACTGGGTCTGCCTGTCCGCCCTCCGCTCAACGGTTGCAATCACCGAGTCGGACCGAGGCGTGCAGGCTGGCAATTGAGCCCAGACTTCCCTACCAGATCTGTGCGAGTGAGTGGTAACTATTGAATCAGTTTACAGTGCCGTTTTTAAAAATGCTTTGTGATATTAAAATTTCATAAGAAATAAAGATTGTGCAGCGCTGACCCTTCCACTGAGTCTAATTAACTTCCTGCAGCGCTTGCTGGCGTCTAAACGGATCAGGGGAGACTCTGCCACCGTCAACACCTTACCGCCCAGAGCCCGCCGTTCCTCGCTGCCTATGTAGTCCTCGCCGCTGGAAAAGCTAGAGCGCTAACCGCTTGTAATGCGGAAGTAACTGGGTCTGCCTGTCCGCCCTCCGCTCAACGGTTGCAATCACCGAGTCGGACCGAGGCGTGCAGGCTGGCAATTGAGCCCAGACTTCCCTACCAGATCTGTGCGAGTGAGTGGTAACTATTAAATCAGTTTACAGTGCCGTTTTTAAAAATGCTTGGTGATTTTAAAATGTTATAAGAAATAAAGATTGTGCAGCGCTGACCCTTCCACTGAGTCTAATTAGCTTCCTGCAGCGCTTGCTGGCGTCTAAACGGATCAGGGGAGACTCTGCCACCGTCAACACCTTACCGCCCAGAGCCCGCCGTTCCTCGCTGCCTATGTAGTCCTCGCAGCTGGAAAAGCTAGAGCGCTAACCGCTCATAATGCGGAAGTAACTGGGTCTGCCTGTCCGCCCTCCGCTCAACGGTTGCAAACACCGAGTCGGACCGAGGCGTGCAGGCTGGCAATTGAGCCCAGACTTCCCTACCAGATCTGTGCGAGTGAGTGGTAACTATTAAATCAGTTTACAGTGCCGTTTTTAAAAATGCTTCGTGATTTTAAAATTTCATAAGAAATAAAGATTGTGCAGCGCTGACCCTTCCACTGAGTCTAATTGCCACCTAATACGAGTCAAACAGGTTTCGCCATCTCTTCCAAGGAAGTATAGGTTCTCCTTCCTCAGAAAGAAATGGTGGGGGTTGTGACATGCTCGAACTAGTAGCCATATTGCTAAAATAAGTATGTTAATACCAATTTCAAAGAACATAAAATAAAGCGTGAATCAAAACTTGAAATGTCTATCTTTTGAATAAGGAAAATAAAACTAACTCACTTCCCATACAATATCACGTAGAGTTAATGTGCTGTCGTGCACATCGACGTTGTATATTTTAAGATAAAAGTATTCAATTTATGAATGCATCGATGCGCTGCCGTGCGCATCGGCGTTAAGTTGTGGCTTGTTGCTATGACAATCCAAAATGGGCGATGTGACGTAATGACGCTACACGTTGCGTGCGTCATACGTCAAAGGTCATAGTTCTGCAGTCTCGTGAAGCTACACGTAGAGAAGAAACAGTCGCGTGAAGCTCAGAATGGCCAAGACGAGCGTGACGATGAGCGCGATAGTGAGCGCGCTACATTCAAAAGATAACACCAAGACGATGTCTTCAACTGCCACAGGTAAACGACAACCAACAACGTTACCTGGTTTTCATGCTGTCCTGTTAAAATTCTCTGTAGCGAAACGGAGAATGAACAAATTCCAAGTGCAGCTGCTCAATCGACCGGTGACAAAAATGTTGTGCAGTCAAAACAATCTCCGCACAATAAATGACACAAAAATGTAATCACAGAGTTCAAACTTGTTTAAAAGTCATGAATAGCAGCAGCATGCAAAGGTGCCGGTAGAAATCCGATAAAATCCAAGTTCCAAGGTTCAGCAAAAAGGCTTCACAAGAAGTCTGAATCGATCTAATCCCAATTCAAAGTCCAAGGTAAAATCCAGTCCAATCTAATTACAGGGGAATTGATGGTTGTTGTGCTTGTCCCCAATCAAGCCTTGACCCTCGTCGCCAGTGATAAAAGCTCTCAAACAGGATATATTAGAAGAGCAGGTTTATTGGTACAACCATCAACAGCAAGAGCTCAGCAACTGACTCTCTACTTAGAATGTAATCATTCCATCTATGATGGAGAGTACACAGTGTTCTTTTAAAGTGACAGTAAACATAACAAAATGCCTTGGAACTCGGGACTTCGGGGCATATTATCAACGGACAGTGATAATTATCGCTGGACGTGCTTAGCGGTAATTTTATTATCGCAGGCTATGTCTGGAATTTATCGCCCTGCTAGCGTGTTATTAACAACGCGTTACTCCAGGGCGATAAAAATTCCAGAGATAGCGAGGTTATCATAGTTTTGCAGGGAACGTCGCTGGTTTTCCAGCAATGTTTCCTGCAAAACGGCGATAACCTTGCTGATACGACCCACAGGGTCGAATCAGCATAATCCAACCCAATGTTAGGGATAGGTAAGTCTGCATTTTTACGGATGTTAGTTTTTGGAGAAAACAGCGGTTTTCTTCAAAAACTAATGTGTGCTAAAATGCTGGGCAAAAGCAACAGTTGATGGACAGAATGCAGAACAATGTCATACATTCACCTCAGTACAGAGATCTGGGCCTAAATCCATCGTTTTTTTGCACTCCACACCACCCCAGTTCAGACATGGCCATATGCAAATCAGCCTTGACCCTGTGCCTCATGGGAACAGTCCAGCCCGTCCATCACCACCCCCTTTTGTACCACTTTGTTGGCCATAAGTTGGCAGGGTATGCTCAGACGTGAGGCCCTTGCTCACTTTGCCACTGGATTCAAGCAAGCCGGCCTGAAGACGGCTGAAATGCCAGAAACCGGTCCTCGGAAGCTTGTTTCCGGTACAGGGAAGGCATGGCTTGGCAGTTCGGGCTGGACTGTTCCCATGAGGCACAGGGTCAGACTGATATGCATATGGCCATGTCTGAACTGGGGTGGCAGAGTGGGCTAAAGAACGGTGATGGATTAAACCCAGATCTGTTGATTGGGTGTGAGTGTTTGATTGGTTCAGATGCTCCGTCCATCACCACCCCCTTTTGTACCGCTAAAATGCTTGGGCAGCCTTGTAAATATTGGGATGTGAACATCAGCGATATTTGCAAGGTTGTCAATCCGGGGTACGCCCAGTGATGCCCACTTTGCATCTCATTAGAGATGCAAAGGGAGGCGTTGGGAAAAGGGGTGCTAACATGCGATTATGCATGTTACCACCCTCTTGTAAATAGACTAATATTTTTATATCCGCTTTTTTGGCTCTTTAAGCCAAAAAAAGCAGAGATAAAGCCCTTGTAAATATGCCCCTTATTTTGTTTTATAAATCAAGCGCTGCTAGTTTCCGGGCTTCATATCTTATGATAACCCAAATTAACAAACATTTCCTGCACTTCTACTGGTTCGACCATGCACTGAACTCAAGATGGGAACAGCTTTTCCCCAAGATTGAATGGGTTGGAAATGGCAGTCTTGAAGACTGAGACATGAAAATGCGTAATTTACAACTCTGTGACACAGAGGAACCTTTTTACAGAACAATGTGCACAACGTATCACACGTATAAGCTCCATTTATGTAATTCCAGTCGCACAACGGCATGAAAGAATGGCAAAGCTGTAGTCGTCTTGAATGCCAGCAAATTGCTTTGTGTGTCTTTTTTGTATTTTTTTGCTTGCCAGCCAGAAAAGCAAGAATACAGAAACTGCCACATGGCATTTTTTAATAAGTGTTTAAGTTCTTCAGTTTATGCAGTAATTGCTGAGTCTTTCATCTCTGAGGTGGCAGATGTTATGGTCTATTCTTTGGCCCACTTTACAACCGAAAGCTTTGAGGAGATGAGGCGAGGGGTGGGGGGGGGGAACTATGATGAGCAAACTGCAAACACTGTCGACTTTGTTATTTACTGTAAAATTTGCACACAAATAGGGGGTTTGGAGAAAACACGAACTGCATTATCCAAGGTGAGTTCAATACTATAGTGAAAAGATGGCAGCTAGATTCAAGCACTATGCAGTATTTTGTGTGGAAGAGTGTGTGTGGCACTATTCAGCAAAACACGCAAGCTTCACTCCCGCTGTAGGCCTCACTGTCCCGCAGGCGTTTTAGAGAGAGATGCCAGCGCAGAGTGTGGCGTGGTTGTAGCGGTAAGTGTCTATTTTTTTCCAACTTCCAGGCGCTTTTGTCTGAGCGTGTCCAAGGGAGCCCTGCAGCATTACTTGACGCTGGAAGCTGCAGCGCGGGGTCGCTCGATGTCCTGGGGTTGTGGCATATGATTGCTGGACTAGTGTGGGATGTCAGGACAGGGATGGCTCTGCATTGTGCTTGTGCTCCGGTTTGTGTGCGGGAAGGTCAGGCACCTTTGCGGGGCTGACACCCTCTTACTCTCTCTCGCTGTCCAGTGCGGCGGGCTTTTCAGTGGTTGCGCTGTGACGTCTCTAAGCGCTTTTCTTTGCGGGGCAGCCGGCGTCGGGCGAGACGGCTTTCAAACGCCCAAGCAGTTAAGGGTGGGCATTGCCAGCTCTCCGCGCCGCTCCTTTTATTTTTGCCACCCCCAGTCACTTGTGTGGCGGCGCACCTTTCAAAATGCGGGGCAAGGCCAGCCCTACCTTTGGCGCTGTCGCGGCTCTCATGCACAGGTGTTCGCAGAACCCTTCTGCAGCCGGCTTTACAGAAGCTTGCACTCCACTGTAGTGCTTTAGGGTGGCCCACTCTTTCCCTCTGCGTGGGTGCCGCCGGCAACTAACCAGGGAGAATGTTCATGCGACATGTCCCTGGGCCGCGATGTTTCCCCCGGCCGACGCTTTGACCCACCCCTGTGCTCGGGACTGATGCCGGGGTGTTGGTCGAGGGACACTGGGCTCGTCACCTGCTGCAGTGGCAGTTGGAGCGCGGCAGCAGGCACACTTGCCGCTTTCTTGATGAAGCACTTGCTCACTCCATTCCCACCAGGGCCTTAGGAGATCAGAGACAGCCAGTCACCAGGCGTCAATGCAGCAAGATGTTGAGCCTGAGCCTCAGGGCGGTGGGGATATCGCATCCCGGGCACATTCCCTCCCCCTGAAGCGAGCACGCGAGGTAAGACCCGCTTCGTTGCCATTGTGGTGTTGGGCCTTAGGCTCACATGACGGGAAAATGACCGACACAAACACTTAGAGATCTAGCGTGGTAACTGGCCTCGGGCACGTGCGCCCAGCCCCTTTTATTAACAGGTTCACCTGACTGGTGACGCCTGTGGTGGGTGGGTGTACAGTGTCTTACATCAGTAGTGGAACACTAGAATGTATCCAGCTGGATACTACAGTTAGGTACATTCATAACCAGAAACATGCTGGAAAGCCGTTTTTGTGGTAGGTGGATTTTGAGAATGAAGATGGCATATGTTGTTTTCTTCGGATGTGCTGCATGCTAGGGCATCCATATTGTATTTCAAGTAGATAACTGTAAGGAAGCTGTTTCTAATAAGGACAGACACCCAGTTTGGTAAATTGTGGGGTTTATTTAAACAATTATCTGGCACACAGAGCGCCGAGTGTGCTGCTAGTGCACCGCTCCGGCACTCACGCTACGTCGTTACGTAGCGTGAGACGCTAGAACGGCAACTCTACATATCTTCCCTTTTTACTCATAACAAGTAGCATAGTCTATGGCAGCTTCAACGTCCTTCACTCATGTCATAGTCCCGAAACCTGGAGGGTCTCACCACCAAACGCCCACCTCTGGTGCACCTTACCGGGGTGGATGTAGCCTCCTTCTCCTCCCTGGTCGGGGACTCTGCCTCTTTACCTTTACTGTCCACTGTTTCTCTCTCTTCCGGGGGTACCACTTTGTCCCCTCTGTATATAAAGATTCCCTTGTCGCCAGGTGAGAGCTCCTCTCTCACTTCAAAGTACTTCCTCATCTCTCCGTTGAGATGTCTCTTTTCTGGCCATCCACCGGTGATGTATCCTTTCACCTCTTGGATATTCTTGTCTTCTTGGTACGCCTCCTTCCATTCGTGGTTGCTTATTACTGTCTCCGGGTCCTCCATCAATGCCACCATTTCGTCCCCTTCTTCCATCTCCCCTTCCGCTGAGTCCATGGCTGCTGCCCTGCTCAAATAGTCAGCCACTTTGTTTCTGCTGCCGGGGATGTACTCCACGTCATAGCGGTACTCCAGTAGTTTGAGGGTCATTTTTGCTATTCTCGGGGTGGCACTCGCATGTCCACTGGACGTGAGGACCCGCGCCAATGGCTTGTGGTCTGTTCTCAGCTAGAATCTAGTGCCCCATAGGAACTGGCGAAATCTTCTAAAGGCCCAAACCACCGCCAACATCTCTTTTTCAATGACACTGAACTTCTTCTCAGTGTCCGTCAGGGTCCTGGAAGCGAAACTGAGTGTTTCCATCACTCCCCCTCCTCTGTCTTGCATAAGGACCGCGCCGAGTCCTTTGTCGCTGGCGTCAGTTGTTACCACCGTCCGCCCCTGTGGATCGTACCCTCGGAGGGATATGGCGTGGGTCACCTCCTCCTTGATGCTCTCAAACTCTCTCTGGGTTTCTTCTGTCCATGCAAATGCCATTTTTTCTCTTGTGAGCATCCGCATGTGATGGGTTTTTGAAGCGAAATGCTGTATGAATATGGTATAGTACTCGGCCATGCCCAGGAATGACCTGACCTCTTCCTTGCTGGTTGGTGGTGGGGCCTCACAGATTGCTCTTACATTTTCATTCTTCGGTGTGATCCCTCGTTCACCTATTTAATGTCCTAGGTAGGTGACGGATGCCATGCCCAGGTGGCATTTCTCCCACTCTGCAGTCAGTCCCTTGTCCTCCAGTACCTTTAGTACCTTGTTTAACTTGGCGTCGTGGTCCCGTTGGTCAGCTCCCAAGACCAGGATGTCGTCTTGGAAGTATTGGACCCCTTCCAGATCCTTGAAGAGACGATGCATCAGCTTTTGGAAGACTGTCGCTGCCGACGCTAGCCCGAAGGGCATCCTGCAGAACTGGTAACACCCGAACGGGGTGATGAACGACGTCAACCTCCTGCTCTCTGGATGTAGCGCTATCTGATGATACGCTGACGTCAAGTCGATGGTCGAGTACCATTTCTTTCCTTTGGTCTTCGCCAGCATTTCCTCTATGCGAGGAAGCGGGAACTTTTCCACTACGATGTTTTTGTTAAGTTCGCGCAAGTCCACGCACAGCCGGACATTGCCGTTTGGTTTCATCACCACCACCAAGGGGGCAAGCCACTCCGCACATGTGATGGGTTCGATTATGCCATTTCTCTCCAAATCGTGCAGCTCTTGCTGTACCGCCTCCCTCACTGCTATCGGTACATTCCTCACCTTATGTGACCCTGGCGTGGCGTCCATCTTGAGGATAATCTTGTACGAAAACTTTTCCAATTTTCCCACTCTTCCTCCGAATACCTTGGGGAAGTCTCTTTTCCACTTCTCCATGTCTGGCCATGTTTCCGGTTCCGTCAAAAGCACCTGTACTGCGCCGCCAGGGTCCAGTTTGATGCCCAGGTCCCCTTGGTCCATCCAGCCCAATACTGATGGGCCTTTCTCCATCACATAAAGTTTGCAATCCGCACTGCGTCCTCTGAATTCGAACGTTAAGAGTCGAAATCCTGCTATGGGGATGCGGTTTCCCAGGTACGTGAGTGGTCTGATGTCCGGTGGTCTAGGTGTGGGCCTAAATGGGGCAAGAATTTTTCCGTCCACACCGCTCTTTGTACTAACGTGTACGGTGATCCTGAGTCCGCCACGATGCTGATCATCACTCCACCTATCAACATGTCCAGTACGGGTTTGTTCTATCTCCTGGCTCCTACGCTCAAGACTTGGTCTTCAATACATAGGACTTCATCCTCTTCCTCTTGGCTTCTGCTTTCCCCTTCTTCTTGGTCACCGTCTACAAATTTCACCGTGTTGCGGGCCATTATCCTCCGGCAAACTTTCTCGTAATGTCCCATAACACCGCAGAACATGCACTTAGCTCTGAAGGCTGGGCACCTTTTGTCGTTCGCCTCATGTGCCCAACTGCCGCACCGGTAACACGAGGACTTACTTCCTTTGGTCTGCTTTCCTGGTGGTCCTGGCTTTCCTTGCCATTTGTTGGGTCCTCTGTGGGTAGGCCCCGTGTGCCTGTTCCCGCTCTTTTGCTCTTCATCCTCTATTCTGTTGACCATAGGCTTTGCCGCCATTTCCCTTTTTGCCGCATCTGCACATCTCCGTGCTAACTCGGCCTTCTTCACCATCGCAATCACCTCCTTCAACGTGGTGTCCCCACTGGACCACAGCTTATCCTGTACTGATTTCATCGTAGTATGCATCACTATTTGGTCTTTAATGAAATCATCATGGAGTCCGCCAAATTGACACGTGGACGCCAATTTCCTGAGGGCCGCAACATACTCATCGATAGATTCACCCTGCTCTTGCTTCCGCTGTTGGAATTTGTATCGGTCTATCGATACGCAAACCGCCGGTCGATAGTGTTCATCGAGCTCTTCCAGGGCGTGCGCATACACATCGTCGTCACTTGATTGTCTCTGCTTGGGTACCAGGTTCTTGAACACCCTGATTCCCTCCCGGCCCAAGTTGTGTAGCAAGATTCTTCTTTTCCGGACACTCGTGAAGGCTTCCTCGTTTTCATCCTCCAGTACTTCAATATAGTTTGTAATGTATTCCTTCCAGTCCTCCCACTTCATTAGGGGCTCTCCTGGTTTTGGCAGGAAGGGAATCGGCACGGTCGCCGAGGACGATTGAGCGCACATGGTCTCCCGCCTTTGCGGCGTGCCGCTCTGAGATTTGGGGCTGCCTGGCGCTGTTGTCCTCCCCTTCGCCTGGTAAGGGCTGGGTGTCACCTTGTTCACCACTGTCCGTGACCCCTGGATCCGTCAGTGCTACTTTCCGGTCGGGTACCCCTTCAGGACTGGGTTCCTGTGCCACCCTGCAGTCCTCCTGACACTTTTGGCGGGATTAGAGGTGTACCTTGTGCCTTTTGCAGCTAGCAATGCTTGTTGTATGCAGGGTGCAGCCGCTTCTGACACGCTCTGTGTGCTCCCACTCTCTCCTGTGCGCTGTCCGATGTATGAGTCTCTCTGTCCTCAGGGAGTGGTAGGGGTTGGCCAGGGACCTTGCTGCTTCTCTGCTTCCCCTGCTCCACATGGGTCCAAGTCTCAATCTCGTTTTGTTTTCCTTGTTCTTTTCCCTTCTTTTTTTTTTCCTACTTCCTCGTCGCCATTGTAAGGAAACTGTTTCTAATAAGGACAGACACCCAGTTTGGTAAATTGTGGGGTTTATTTAAACAATTATCTGGCACACAGAGCGCCGAGCGTGCTGCTAGTGCACCGCTCCGGAACCCGACTGATCGTGCTGCCCGGCACGCGCAACACAAAATGGCCGCGCCTCACGCTACGTCGTTACGTAGCGTGAGACGCTAGAACGGCAACTCTACAATAACAAGAGGGGGCAGGTCCACCACAGCTTCATAGGGCACTCCGAGGCGGCCACGCTAAAAGAAAGAAAATTTATGCCGGTGAGATACCGTTCTTCCCTTGCAAGTGAGAACGGTCTGGGAGACAGCAGACAATCATGGAAACCTATGGGAAAGTAAGGAGCACAGCTCTCTTAGTATTGCCCCGCCCCCTTCCCTTGTAGCAAAAACACACCGCGCACAACAGCAAATGCTGACTGTTATGCTATTTGGTGTGATTTGAGCCACAGCATAGCTCCGAAGCATTGTGTGGTGCACAGTTGTTTGTGTCGAGCACAGGCTCTTAGGATACAATAATTCACCGATCAGGCACCACCCTCGCATGCAAGTGATGGCTCAAGTGAAATATATACATAAGTGGCATGAAAAGCAGGTATATAAAAAGGGAACTGGAATGCTCTACATTTGTATTCCTCCATATAACCTTCGATTTTAGAGTTGGCAGGTAGAATAAAGTTTCAGCTTTCGTTAGTGTAGAACATGGATAATATGCAGGGTCTTTAAATTGCATTATTTAATAGCTGCAGGAGATAGTGTCCCTCACCCAAGGGCAGCTTACCGTTGCATGATTTAAGCACCCCCGCAGTTTGTAGGAGGCAATGATTAAAGAAAATAGTGCCCACCGGCTTATGACGCAGACCGCAAGTAAAAGTTCCAGGTGGTATAAAGGAGGGACTACTAAGCCTTTTCACAAAATGAAAAGCAACGATTTCACAAAAACAGTAACAGGAGCCAATTGGAAAGAGGGGCGGGTAAATGGGCGTAGCTTCTATATAGTACCTGAATACAGCATGGCTCGCAACGCAGTGCATGCACTGCCCAGGCTCGGCCTAAAACCTGCAAATTCATCATGGTCTGGGCAAAAGTATAATTTCTTTACCAAATCAGAGCCCAAGAAAAGTTCCACGCCATTACCATAACACCTAAGCACCATTTGATTTTTTTTTAAAGTCATAGAGAACAAGGGAAAGGTCATAGAAAGCGGTGCAGTCATAACAGTGGAAATAAACCATTACATGTCAACTTGATCGTGCTCTGCAGAGCCTGTGGTGAGAATATGAATGCTGATGGGGGAAACAGGAGTGAGTGGCAGAAATGACATCCATCTTGTCTAAGATAGCATTTAGCAGAAAACTGTGCCATAAGTAAAACTCATTAATAAGCATAGTTGTGCACATCTTATAACATTTGTTTAAACTGCAATCATGTTAATGTGGCCAACGATAGTCCTCAAATTTTGACTCTCTTCATGGGGGGAAGAAATTTTGTGAATAGTGCATCACGATAGTGGAATGCCCTCTCGCTCCATCTAAAAACGTGAACAATCCGTTGACCTTCTGAAAAGCCATTAAAACCTGGTTATTCAATTCTGCTTGATAACCATTCCTTTTTTGCTTCTTGACATTCTGCATTGATCTTCTGATTTCTGTCCAAGCTAGCGCCGAGACATCTCCAGGGAAACATGTGCTTTATAGGTATATTTAACATACATGTATGTAAAATCGAAAGTAAAAGGCATATTAACTGTCATTATTAATGCACAAAATATAAACCCTGAGAGCAAACTAACATCTGTAGGATGTCAAACTAAGGCTTCTTCAAAACTGAGCAAACACCATGAGCTCTTGGAAAGGGATGTAAGTCAATCATAGAAAAGACCCTTTCCAAGATGATACTCAGTTCATTAGATGAAGTCTGAGTATCCCAATCCAAGAAGTTATAGAGTTACTTCCTGTGATGTAAGTTCGTGTTTGAAGCACATAGAAAAGAAGGCTTGACAACAGGAAGATGAATCGTTGTGCATTTGTTCCCTGATTTTTGGTTGCGTCTTTGCTCCTTGCGAATATGTATATCCCTGTCTTTTTCTTTGAACCAGTTGGGATTGTTTTTCTTCAGGATCTGAAGTTGCTGTTGCTTGGTCTTTCCTCCTTCTTGTGTCAGGAGGAGTTTGACGCCTTGATGCTTACTTCAGCACTACTTTCATTCTCAATCAAGAAATAAAAAAATTGCTCAAGAAGTTTCCCCCTTTTTTTCTATCACACTATGACCCTCTACAGGAGATTCTTGGCACATTTCACATATCTGATTCTCTGCAGGCTGAACCGTGGCTGCTGGGAGGAGTTGTCCGTTCATTCGAGTTCACTAGGTCTGATGGATGCCACCTATTGGGTGTGTCACTCTCCCAAAGGGGGAATGACATGTCCTAGTATAGTCGCCCTGCGGGAAAAGACCACCCATTTAACTAGTTGTTAATATTTTTGAATTTGCAAGTTAAGTGCATAAGCTTTAGATAGTTCTGTGTGTAAAATCAGCTGCACTGCCTTTCTCTGTGCCAGCAAAATCGTTCATGTAATACACCTTTCAGGATAGTTTTACCAGTGTTTGAACAGTACCACAAAACACACAAGATGATGGACCACTGTTGTTTCCTGTGAAGGGTGTCGCATTACCTTCAGATTATAATCTCTTAAATAAAGCACACTGGCCTCACAGGACGGTCCCATTTATAAATGGTGCTTGTGCTTAAGTGATGCTCACTCCCACAATATATATTTTGCAACTTTTGATTAAATCGCTGATTTACTCGTACACCACCTGCATCTAACAAGTGAAGTCAAATGTATACACACTCTTCTATTTCCCTGGAATTTGCAATCACTGTTTTTGCTACTATATTTTTGTTCATGAAAAATATCGTTTCCATTTAATCGTAAAATACAAGCAGTGCCTGTCAATATTAACAAAATATTACGCTGATATAAATTGCGTTTGAGATGGGGGCGCTAGAGGGTGCGCTGCGAGATGACTGCTCTCTGAAGCTGCTCCGCCGGTCAGGGACAAAATCAGGCATTTATATGCTCTTATGGGTGCTCCATCCTGCTAAAAAGGGCCGCATGATGTGTGTGAGCGGCTGTGCACTGAGCAGAGGATATTGATTCCCGGCCTAAATGAAGCAATCCTAAGATGGTGGCGGGAGCTGGGAACTAACTGCAGGACGTGTGCAGCGTGGTCTGGTGCAGCTACATCTCTGGAGGTGGCAGGCAAGTACACGGACCGCTGCAGAGGTATTGAACTGTACGCTTGCTGCTGTGCCGGGGGTTGCGGTTTTCGATCTCCGCTACGCCGTTGTAACACCGCTCCCAGTGCTGTGCCTGTGGATTGAGCAAAATGGCGGGCTCGAGATCTGAATGCGTTGCCGGCACATAAGAACGGGGATGAGTGCGTGTAGCCACACAGGTCTGATCTGATGTATAAGCCAGCAATTATACTAGTCCATGGCCATTCTGACACAGATTTTTGTTGATGTGCCCAGCTGCAGCCTTGCTTGCTGAAACCAGCGCGCTTCATACTTTGCAGATCAGGCATGGACACCTCGGATTAGCGTTCTCCCACTTTGCATATCACCTATTATTGATTGCGATCCTTGCCTACTTGGCGAAATCATGTGCTCTGCACTGTAGATGCGCTCCAGGAAGGACGGCCACATTGGTGCCTTCTGTCGATTGCGCTCATTTTGATTTGACTGGAAGCCACTTCCCAGTATTTGCAAGTGGAAGCCGACCTGAACTGTGAGACTCCTTCGTGATGGGAAACCGAATCACTGAACTTTGTTAATGGCAGTGCATGTATGGGAGATGTCCACTATTGATCAGCACTATTAGAAAGTTGATCACAGTTGCACAAGGTTCACTTTCCGCGCAAAAATATTGGGGTGCTGAGGGAACTAAGACTGCACAGCGAAACATAGCCATGGAGGTGGCTAATGGTGTGCGAGCTGGGGTACTGGGTCACACAAATTGAGTTAACTGTTACCACGACGATCCAACAGAACGGTGACTGACAATACAGCACAGCCTGCAGCCTCCAGTTAGTTCTTTTATTCCAACGATATGGTTAAGCCAGACAAACTACAGACAAAGTTGTCATTCGACACCAGGCGCAATCAGAAGGGGGCGCACTCGAATACTGAAATAGATGCGGAGCAGACCCCCAGTACAGTCATGGAGACGGCCCTGCAGGACATACAGCAAAGCCTTCAGGCCATTAACGGGAAACTGGATTCCCTCACCCAGCGGGTAGACAGAATATCATGTAAATTGGACAAGCAAGGCGAACGGCTTGATGCAGCTGAGGAACGTATATATCCGAAGTGGAGGATGAAGCCCACAGCACATCGCGCAAGTGTACTGGCATGGAGAAGGTTCTGGAAGTGATCCAAAGCAAGGCTGAAGATTTGGAGGCAAGGTCGCGACGCAGTAACGTCCGCATAGCAGGTATTCCGGAAAGTACAAATAGGGAAGACTGGAAACCTATGTGGAAAATATGTTACAGGATATCTTTAGAGCCGACAACTTCTCCCCAGTACTGATCATCGAACGTGTGCACAGATCGTTTGCTCCCAAGCCTCCACCGGGTGCCCCGCTATTGCCCATAATTGCCGAGATTCTAAACTACAGGGACTGCGATGTCATTCTGAGACTTGCCCGAGAAAAACATAAAATCAATTATCAAGGTAATGATCTGGCATTCTATCCAGACTTCACACTGGCCGTACAAAATGCTTGAAGGGAGTTTAATCCTGCCAAGAAGAAGCTACGGGAAAAGGGAATTGAGTACGCGATGCAAAACCCGGCCAGACTGCGGGTGACCTATGAGTAACGCGTATCCATATTACAATCGCCGAAAGCTGTGCAAGATTTCATCAAAAAAATACTCACCAGAAGAAAGAGACAAGGCGGTAAGGAAAGGGATCAGTTCTCTGATTAGATCATTTTCAACTACGGCCTGCTAATCTGACGCAAGTACGCTTATGGCTCTGGTACAGTTGAGATGGCGTCAACATTAAAAAAACTCTCAAACCTGTGTCATACGCAGTTTGTGACTTATGCTGACTGTTTCGACATGGGGGGGCCAATATAGGACATTTTTGCTGGACACACAACATGCCCCTGGTGCCAGGTTTTTGAGTGGATATTATGTAATGTACCCTGCTGCCCGGCCTTTACAAAGACCCGGGAATGGGCTGGTAGCAGGGCTGAATGGACATTCAATGGCGGTAAGTCATAACATGCATGCGTGTGGGATAGCCCAGAATATGTGTCACACACGGCAGGTTTATAACCCTATTAATGGGTAGACTTTTCCATTAACCGGCAGAACTGAAACCGTTGCCTGCTGTCTGGACACTACTGTTAAACTATGGTTCTATGTTAAAGGGCGTAGTTAAGTTATTCACTTAGCATGGGCCTGGTCTACCATTAGGGCATACTGGAATGAGGTCATACAAATCCTGGGTATCATGCTGGAAGTGTCTATTGACTGTTCAATTCGCACATGCCTACTAGGCCTAGTCCCTACTGTTAAATCCACGAAGCGTAAATTCTGTAGTGTTGCCCTCCTGCTGGAGAAGCGCAGAATATCATTGTGTTGGGGAATCAAAGCTGCTCCACAGGTTAAATTATGCATTAAAGACATGGCTTACTGTAAAGACACTCTCAAGACCTATGAGGAAGAGCTGCCAACGGGATCTAAACCCAGAGATTACTGGATGTATCTGGTTAAATATCTTCAAGCACACCCATCTGTATAGCGGGGGAGATTAACTGTATGTTGTAAATGTATGATCACTACTACAACGATTTGTGGGAACTGTCATATGGGTCTGTATTCTGTAAATGGAATCTTGTATGGTTCTTTTTTTTCCTTTGTATATGTTTATTGTATGATTTCAATAAAAACTTTATAATAAAAAAAATAAAAAAATAAAAATAAATTGCGATTGAGATAAAACAACTTTAACTGTTAAAGCTTTGCTTCCTTATTTCGGGCATTTGTTAAGCGCCTGGTTACGCCACTGGCGTGTCCCCGCGCTGTGATAAGTGAAGTAGCTGTCCCCCCTCCTCCCGCAAGGCTATCTGCTAAAAAGATGCGTCTTCAGTTTTTTCCTGAATAAGACTTCAGAAGGTTCAAGTCGCAGTTCCAGCGGGAGAGCATTCCAACGTTTGGGAGCAAGATATCTAAAAGACCTGCCCCCCATACGTGCTCTTAAAACTCTGGGGACTTTTAACAGCCCAGTCTGAGAAGACCATAAACTGCGAGTGGGCTCGTAGTGGGTTATTAGGCTCTGGCTTACCCAGCATTTTGTACGAGCCCCAAGGCCGCTGGAGTTGCCAAAATCCTACTTGCAATCTTTTCAAGGAATGCAGACATGCAGCGCCACATTACACATATGCAGCCTAGGTGCTAACATTTGGTTCAACTTATCTGTGCTTGCCTTGCCTCCTTTTATATGAAGAGCTTGTTGTGAATGGGGCCCATTATCTATGCAAGTTCCACTCCTTCCATTCAAGTCTCTCGCCCTCCCAGCTCTTTTCCCTGTGGGGAGGAGGCGGCACTCTCTTCATAACCACAAACAGTTAACAACGAAGCATAGAATGAAAGGATACCTTGACCAGCAAGTGCCGTATACCTTCCCAAACTTGAGTATCCTCTTTCCACTGCAGCCATATGTTAGTCCTCATTTTGATCATGCCTATTTAGTTTTTTTTCAAAAGATAATGCTTTTGATAGAGAACACCTAAAGTCTTTCCTCCACATTTTATAGTAAAAAACGTACACAATTGTTTGTCCTGATTTGAAGATCATGGTATTTTACAGTATAAGGGGTATGTGGTTTGATGGTCCACATACAAACATTATGCAAGTGTGTTATGAAGTGAATGAGCGTCTCCAAGAAATACTTAATGCATAGTATATTGCATTTTTCAAAATTTTGGGGGATTTATACAGTACTTGCCATACCTAGTTCTCTATTTTGTCGATTACTACTTTGCTTATTTCCCTCTTGCACTAGCACCTAAATGTGTCCCTGGTTCATCAAACAGGTACCGCCGAGTTACTCTTGCAAACTGTCCCTTAAAAAACATAATTTCAGCTGTATAGTTGTTCTGCTGCTTGAGTATTTCAGTGTGTTTAGGAATAAGGTCAGGGCTTTAAGTGGGTGGGGTCTGAGCACCGGCAGTTATTTTCAGGGGGCCTCGAAAATAGTCTCTATCAGGCTCTATTTTCTGTGCAAAAATAAGACTACGTCGAAGTTTTATTTTTTATTTTTATATATACGTGGCAATTAGCTAGCTGGTGTGAACTCTTTTTATCATGACAGCATTCTCCAGAATCAACAATACGGTGGCAGCATGCAAGTGCGGTGCGTCTTCATTGCCTCCCCCGCCCCCAGCCCTTGGGAGAGCAGGGCCGGTTCTATGATTTGCGGGGCCCTTGGACAAAAGGGAATGTGCGAGGCCCCCTCTAATTTACTTAAGTGACCCCTTGCAAGGAAACCATTCAGCGACACTGCGGGAGGCCCATTGTACAGGATTTTAGCGCCTTCACAGTTTTAACTTTCATCCCACAAGCAATTCTCACACCTTCAGCCTGATCGGTGTAAGAATTGCTTGTGGGGACCCCTCTAATGGATCCTAATTGCAAGGAGACAGGGAAAAACAGGGCACACAGCGCCGGCCCTGTGAGAGAGAGAAAGCAGGCAGCGAGCAACCCACTGTGGCTCCTCCGCGTACACGTCACAGTCCAGCTTCAATTATACTATTATAAAAATCAAATAGTGTGAGGCGAAATATATATATATTATAAAGCTTTGCTAATTAGGTGATTATGGGGAAGAAAACCCATCACATAAGAACGCAGCATATAGAATTTTATGAAGTAAATATTGTCTAACCTGCTTATTATAATTATTATTGTTCCATTATTGTTCCATTATTGTTCCATTACCACTGCTATTATTAATATTATCATCATCGCGAATAATATTTGTTGATAACATACAAAACACCTTAGGTGGTGACTTAACACACAATTTAATCTGTTGGAAAACAGGATGTGGTAAAATTTTGGGGTGTCAAAATATATTTTGGGGTGTTAAAATTTTGTGGTAGGGTTTTTGCTCCCAGAAAGACATGCAGAGATCTAGACTGTATCTGCCTTCCTTTGTGTCCCGTGCTACACAGTAACTAGACAGTAACTAGACATAATATCGAATTCAAAATATAGAATGGGCAAAATATTGAATGGATAAAATATAGTGGTGAAAAATATTGAAATGAAGGTAAGTAATATAATATCGATTTCCAAAATATCGAAGTATATAATATAGGTATTAAAATATATCGAATTTTTAATAATATCGAATTTTTGAAAGTGTTTTGTATGTTAGTATATGTGTGAAAAGTGTATATTAATTTTGTAATTTATTTTAAGTAACGAATGTTATGTTATTTAATTTTTGCGTAATTTAATTCTGTAGCGGGGTTGTGGGTTTATAGGGGAATAGGGTGGAAAGTAATTTAATTATATTAAATTAAATATTAATTTTTAGAAATTGATAATTATTTTTAATTTAATTTTGCGTTTTAGTTCTGTAACGGGTTGTGGGTTTATAGGGGAATAGGGTGGGAAGTAATTTAATTGTAATTAATTAAATATTTGTATTTATTTATTGGTATTCATTTTGAATTCATGGTTAATTAATTTTAAATTGGTAATTAATTTTTATTAATTGATTAATTGATAATTATGTTAATTTTTATTAATTAATTTTCTGTAGCGGGTTGTGGGTTTATAGGGGAATAGGGTGGGAAGTAATTCAATTGTAATTAGGTAAATTATGTTTATTTATTTATTGGTATTGATTTTTTATTTATTGTATATTAATTTTTAATTGGTAATTAATTTGTATTAATTGGTTTTTAATTTGTATTAATTGATAATTACGATAATTGTATTACTTTATTTTCTGTAGCGGATTGTGGGTTAATAGGGGAATAGGGTGGGAAATAATTTAATTGTAATTAATTACATATTAAAAATACTTTTTGTGTATTGATAATTAATTTACTGTTGATTAATTATTAATTGGTATTAATTGTTAATATTATTTAGTTATTGAAAATTAATTAGTTGTTAATTAATTATAAATAGGTAATTAATTTTGTATAACTAATATTTATGTGTACGTCTAATTAATGAGTTATTACATATTGTTAAATTGGTAATTAATTTTAATTAATGATTTATTGGTATTGATATTTAATTTATTTTTATTAATATATTAAATCATTACTTTCCCTACTGTTAAACTCACTGGAGTGGGAATAGTAATTTTTACCCCTATGCTATCCAACGCTTTCCCTACTGTTGCACTCTCTGGAGTGGGAATAGTAGTTTTTACCCTCGCGCTATCCAACGCTTTCCCTACTGTTGCACTCTCTGGAGTGGGAATAGTAACTTTTACCCCTACGCTATCCAACGCTTTCCCTACTTTTGCACTCTCTGGAGTGGGAATAGTAATTTTTACCCTCCCGCTATCCAACGCTTTCCCTACTGTTGCACTTACTGGAGTGGGAATAGTAATTTGAACCCCTACGCTATCTAACACTTTTCCTACTGTTGCACTCTCTGGAGCGGGAATGGTAATTTTTACCCCTACGCTATCCAAGGCTTTTCCTACTGTTGCATTCTCTGGAGTGGGAATAGTAATTTTTACTCCTCCTGCTATCCAATGCTTTACCTACTGTTGCACTCACTGGAGTGGGAATAGTCATTTGTACCCCTACGCTATCCAACGCTTTCCCTACTGTTGCACTCACTGGAGTGGTAATAATAAATTTTACCCTCCCGCTATCCTACAGTAAAAATATTGTATATTGTTTATTAATATTACGTATATACGTGAGCAAGAGGTCGGCTGACCTCGAAACGTGTAGGGTGTTTTTTCTGTGCCAATAAACCTGCACTGCACTAACATTGGGGCCTTGACGCTGGTTTCTTTTCTGAATGAAAGTTGGACCAGGAGTTTTGAAGATTTAGGGGTTGGCGACCCCGTCGTGTGCCCGCCGTATCAAGTGGCAGAAGTACGCCGTTCTTAAACAGAGCGACAATAGCTCCGTATACAGTGTTAGTAGTATAAACAGCACTGATGATGAAAACTCTGCATCAAGAGCCTTGAACCTCGGTGAAGAAATGGATTTTGCAATAAAAAGTTATTCATTTAAAAGAATGATAATGTAATAGTACTGATGCAAATAAATAAGCATAGTTTTTATGTTGATTCTGCATGGCGAGTAAAATAGGGAGTGCTCTACTCTGTGTTTACAGACCCAGCTGGGTTGTGGTAGATGTGATTTGAGGTGTACGGCAGGCTGTACTGAAGTAAATGTGCTTCGACAACCTGTGTCACAATTCTACCTACATTGAGGTTAGATGGAATATATTGTGTCATGTCTATGTTTGTGTATACTGCAGTTGTTCGGCTTATCAGAGTAGGGGGTACTGCTACACTAGTTATCTTTATTTAGACCACACCCCTACTTAGATAGGCCACACCCCTTTGAGGTTTGCCCTGCCCCGTTTAGAGCAGCCCCAGTTTTTTTCCCACTTAAAGCCCTGAATAAGGTTGCTTAGTGAACTCTATAACCTTTATCAATATTGACTAGATTGGATTTTTTAGTCGAGGACAGGCTAAAAACACTAAGACCACGGAAACAACAACAGCCTCAACCCCAAGCAACGCAAAAACCCGAAATGCAAAAAGGAGGGAAAGGCGTAGCAAAAACAAGAGGAAGGGGAAAAAGAAACTTTTGGCGCAATCAACAATAAATAACGCAATGGATAAAACAATCATTAATTTGACAACTTTAAAGCTAAATGAAAACGAAGAACAAATTGGGCTTGTCATACTGCCCCCCTAGGAATTTTAATTATGCACAGACTCGAATAGACATTTTCAGTTACATCAGAAAACTAAAACTGCTTAAGTTCTTCAAAATAAAGAATGGATTAGCTAAGAAACAATCCGCAGGACAAACATCTTCAACAAGTGACATCATCAGATTAGCAGCAACTGATGTGGAAGGAGTGTTGGCGGCACAGGTACTAGAGGCAAACACCAATGATGAAGATGAAAATGACATGTCTACTCAACAATAGCTACAACTGGCATCAATAAATCAACTAGGGGCTGGCAGAAGTCCTTTTAAACAAAAGTCAATGTTTGTACCAATAATGCCGAAGGACGCGATTGACATCTTCCATGACAGGGTAACGGAAGATATAAAAGACTTGTACCATCGTGTCAATCCCCATCCCAAAAAATTGAGTTCCAATCAGTTTCAATATAATCGACTAATGACTAAATTAGGAAACAACACTGAAATAATTGTGAAGGCTTCAGATAAAGGCGGCAACATAGTCCTGTGGCCTAAACAGGACTATTTGTTGGAAGCGAATCGACAGTTATTTGACACCATGTGCTATGTGGAAACAACTAATAAAGAATATATGAGAGCTTTGGAAACATTAAGGAAACATCTACCCCAATGTAAAAGGGACAACATGATTTCAAAAGATGAATATGCCTTTCTATGGAATGAATCACCTGTACTGCCATCCATATACTTTCTCCCTAAAACCCACAAGGAGAGGACACCAGTCCCAGGACGCCCAATAATATCGGCAATTGAAAGTGCCAGTGAGCACCTATCACAATACATTGATTATTACTTACAAGATCTGGTAAAAGAATTACCGTCATATGTAAAAGACACAGGTGATTTTTTAACTAAAATTAGTAATGTTCAATGGGAAGAGGATATGAAAATGATAACAATGGACATTGAATCCCTATATACTTGCATAAATCACCAAGTAGGATTGAATGCAGTAAAACACTTCCTATCAACAAGATCTATTGAAAACTATGAACATAACAAAATGATCATGAAAAGTATTGATTGGTTCTTAAACAATAATTACTTTGTATTTGCAAAAAAGATGTATAGACAATGCAGAGGTGTGGCGATGGGGTCCTGCTTCTCCCCCAGCTATGCCTGTTTAGTGGTTGGCTGGTGGGAGGAGCAGACTTTGAGACAAGAACTGTTCTTAAAACATGGAGACCACATAAAATTGTGGTTACGTTTTATAGACGATGTCTTTGTTGTGTGGAAGGGGACCAATGAAAGTGCCAATGATTTTATATGCGACATCAATGTAAATCAGATCAATTTGAATTTTACTTCAAATATAAGTAGTACTGAGGTAGATTTTTTAGACACGAGAGTATATGTAGAGAATGGCGGGCTAAGAACAACTTTGCATAGAAAATCAACTGCCGGCAACTCTACGTTGCATGCTTCGAGTGCTCATCCAAGACATTTAATTGAAAGCATTCCCTACGGGGAGCTTCTCCGAATCAAACGCATATGTAGTAGTGAGGAACAACAGAACACATGCATGCGAGAAGCTATTGAGAGATTCCGTAGAAGAGGCTATTCGGCACATAGTCTACAAAGGGCTTTGGAGAAAGCGAATAGTAGATCTAGGGAATCATTGTTGTACAACATGGAGGGAAATGAACCCCGGGAAAGTGAGGAAACCTCCAATCCACCTAGGTTAATTCTAACTTACAATAACCAGCATCGCCAAATTCGGTCCATAATCAATCGAAATTGGGCGATAGTACAGACAGATGCAGTCATGACACCTGAGATACCCGATAAACCCACGATAACATATTGAAGAGGTATCTGTATGAAAAGCCAAATAGCTAAAAGCATTCCAGATCTTAGCAACAAAAAGAAATGTATTCCATGGCTACCTGAAAAACAGGGCTTTTACAAATGCTCTTCGTGTCGGGCTTGTAAATTTGGTGTAACAACCAAGAAATATACTACACCATTCAGCCCGAATGAATTTAAGATTCAGGGGTGCTTTGACTGCAAAACTGAATATGCAGTTTATATCCTGACGTGCACTTGTGGGCTTAGGTATGTGGGAAGTACCAAGCAGCAGGTGCACGTCAGGATCCTGCAACACTTGCGGGCTATTGTTAATAACGACAGTACATACCCGGTCGCAAGACACTTCAAAGCAATCCACCAAAACAAACTAGCTGATTTAAATTATTTTGTTATCGCTGCAGTGAAGGATAATCCGCGAGGTGGAAACCGAGAAAAGAGTTTGCGTCAGTTGGAATCTAAATTCATTGTTGAGTTGGATAGTAGACAGCCAAATGGTTTGAACAATACTGAGGATTTGCACCATTTCCTCTGATGTCCTGTCCACCAGTTATTAATGTTCCCTGCATGTTTCCTAACTCCTATATCTTTGAAATTTTGATAACATTACTTTGGCCCCTGCCCTTCCTTTCTGTCTCAAAACTGTTTTTAGTCTTTCACATTATAAGCATAATTTATTTTTGCTTATAAATTTTAAAACACAATATCTTGAATGAATCAAGATTTACATCAGTAAAGTAGCACAGATTAGGTGAACTTTTATAACTATTATATCACTTTTTGCACTTTATTAAGGAAATACTTCGATGCTGCTATAAAACATTGTAAAATTTGCACTCAGTTTGTACTTTGGCATATTGCGTATTTTTGCACATTATTTACTGGACTGACACAAGTTGATGAGGTTAGCAAATAATGAAATCAGGAATTCATTCCGTGATAATTATACAGAATTTTAAAATGACAATATTTTAAATAGTCTATTACTATTTTTTATATTGTATTCGGTATACATAAAACGTTATTCATTTGTTATTTTTTGCTACATGAAGAATAATAGATATATATTCAAATATATTTTTGTATTGTATATTTTAGCAATGTATATATTTATTTATTTATATCCATTGGAAGTATATCGGAAAAACCGCCGCGGAAAAGCATGTTTAAAAATGCATCCTAATTTGGCTGGCGGTGTCTGATAGACACTGCCAGCCAAATGAGAGCTTTTCCACCGCGGTTGTAATCCGACCACGGCGGAAAAGCAGCGGACAGAAACCAAGACCCACCAGCCATCGTAATGCGGCGGTGGGTCTTTGGTGACTCCGCAGAGGATTTTCCGCCTCCTCCGGGCCGGAGGTGGCTTCCGCCGGCCCGGAGGAGGCGGAAAATCCTCCATCCTAATCGGCCCCTAAAGGCGGACTACAAGTTTGTAAATTGAGAAAGAATACAGAGGTATTCGAAACGCGTCTGACAAACTGGTAAATAAAAGACCTGCATTATTCCACAATATTTGGAGTCTGTTATTCGTTCTTTGGTGGTGTTCCGGCTGGGCGCTGCAGAGAGAATCGAAGGTATCAAGATATATATATATATATATATATATATATATATATATATATATATATATATATATATATATATATATATATATATATACACATATATATATATATATATATATATATATATATATATATATGTATATATATATATATATATATATATATATGATAAAAACTTGAGTGAAAATGTAATATCTGCAACAGAAACAATTAGTTGATCTTGAGAACTGGGATTATCATCATGGTATGGGAACAACGACGAGAAATCAACATATTTTGAACAAACAGCATATAAATCTAGTTGTCCTTGAGAAGAGTTTACTGCATCATACTGTTTCAAATATTGATAAGAGTACTTCACATATACAAAGAAATGGTAGAATGATAATGAGATCTGATCGTACGACTTACAAGGGCAATTATTGTGAAACAATTCAATTGCACTGTCCAACTGTATATAATGTAAATAGTCGTTAGGAGATGAAAACCATGATACATGATATACTAAGTCAATGGATGAATTAGTTTTTGAAGGAAATTACAAGTACCTTACTGTGATTCAAACAAACTAAATCAGAGACAATTGTATGTTGTACGCATTTAACTTCACAAGTACTTCACTGTGATGTCTTAGTTTTGTAGTTTTTTGCCTAAGAAAATGGTGACCGTTTTTGGCCATAATCTATGAACAAAGTTGACAGTCTAGAGAAGTAGTAGAAATGGAAAAATGTAATGTCACTAAACACTTTAAGAGATGGTCTAGACAGCAGGGACTCTATGGTCCAGTGGAAGGCTAGTAGTAGCCGAAACGCGTAGGCCGTCCCAATTTTGCAAGTTTTTTTGCACATGGTGTGTATGAAATACATTTTTGATAAACGAAATTTACCTGTTGTTGTGGCGTTGCTTCCGCCAGGAGGGACGGAGGCGAGAGGACTCGGAGAAAGATATATATAAATATATATATATATATATGTATTAAAATAAATTATATGTTTATTTTTTTAACTTAAATTAATTATTTACTAATTTTAAGGTTATTTAAGTATTTTTAAGTATGTTTTAGTTAATTATAATGATTATTTAATTAATTTTAATTACTCTAAAGACATTTAAAAAAAATGATATTTTGACTAACTATATTTTTTTAACGATATTTTTGATTCGATATTTATGTACTTACCTGTTTGTAGATAGGAATATGATATTTTTGCATTCTATATTTTGTCACCGATATTTTGGTAAGTCTATATTTTGGTAATCAATATTATGTTAGTGATCCGTGCTACATACGAATCACTTGGAAACCTCAACCATGGGAAGTGCAAGAATGAACCAGGTAACAAAAATACCCAGCATCAGTCCGAGTGCAGCACATGGCAATGCAAGGAGAGACTGTGCATAAAAAACGTTGTCCCCTTTTCAAGGAATGCGTCATGGATGAGCTCTTGGTGCTGTACAAAGTTCAGCGTAGGGTTATCAAAGTGTTCAGAAATAGGATGGCGCTCTACAGGTAGTGGTTGTAAGGTAAATTTTGTAGCTAGTAGTGGTCGGTGCTACTTGATCAGAGATAACCCTATTCTCTGAAAAAGAGGGGAGAGAGGAGCTCTACCTTCTGTATGTATGTATGTATGTATGTATGCACGCTCACCTCCTTTCACCTGAAGCCTTGCTGCAAGTCCTAATAGCCCTGGTGATGTCCAGGTTGGACTTCTCAAATTCCATCTACTACGGTCTCCCTAAAACTTTATTGTCAAGGTTGCAGATCGTCCAAAATCAGGCCGCTCGGCTGATCTTTAAAATCCCCAAATGGCAGTCTGCTCAACCTCTTTTACGCCACCTTCATTGGTTACCAGTGAACGAAAGAATTACTTTTAAGGTTCACTGTTTGGTGTTTAAAGCTCTCACTGGTTCTGCCCCCGCGTTTCTCAAGTCTCTCATCACCCCTTATTGTCCCCCTCGTACCTTGAGGTCCACTCATCTCTTGCTCCTTGCCGTTCCCCGTTTCAAACTCTCCAGATCGGGCGGCCGCAGCTTCTCCTGCCTAGCCCCCAAGCTATGGAACTCTCTCCCTCTCGCACTTAAGTCATCTTGTTCTCTTCTCTCTTTCAGGAAATCCCTAAAAACTATACTTTTCCCCCATTAACTCCCCTCCCTCCCTGATCTTCCCCCTCTTTTTCAGTCCAATCAGCGCCAGGAAACCTTTGGTGACAGTGCGCTCAAGAAATTTGTTATAACATAACATAACATGCAGGGTCAAGCGCACACAACCTAAGTAAGTTCAGTAGTATGTTATATGTCTTTTAATGAAAGGATAAGATCAAACTTCACTTTTGTCGTTTCGTTTCTTATTTATTTCATCCAGTAAGAGTATTTGTTTTTACACGAAAACCAGCCGACACGTGTTTCGTCAATAGCGGGGTGGACCCGTGACTCTTCAGGGCTGGGGAGATAAAGTAAAGTAAGAAACAATACTATGGTGGGGCAGTTGTGACAGAAAATGGGTGTCCGGAAAGGGGGTAGAGTGAGGGCCAGTGTGAGAGGATGTGATAGGAAGGAGAAATTGACTGGAAAGCCAATCATAAAGACGTGTAAACCAATGGATGGTGCAAGAGGATGGGCTAGGTGTGAGCCTATGACAGGGAAAGCACCCGAGTGTAGCATACAGTAAAAACTGTGTGTGATCAATGTGATCAGTGTGGTGGTGAGCTGCTAATCGTACTATTAACAACAACAAAGATGCAGCGACGCAAGACACAAAACCACATGGTGTGTGTCATGTGGGGACAAAGTGACAAGCTGAATATCACAGATACTTTGACATGATAAATGCGAACTAATATATCCTGTGGAAAAAATAAAAAATATTCGAAGACAACAAATATATTGGTAGCTCGACTTAGGTGTGGTGGTGCGTGGGGTGTAGTGACCTTACCTTGTCATGCACAGTTCCATAATTATCTTCATTCTTTCAATGCTTAATTACTGATGACAAGGAACGAGTAAAACATACATTTTCAAAAATTTCTTATCCGACTTTTTGGTTGAGTTATAGAAAATAAATGTGTCCACATTCCCAGTGTACTATACAACTCAAAGTACTCTATTTTTGCTCATTATTATAGTTAATCATGGTCTCTATCCGGTGTATACTCATCCACGATAGTCTGTGTGTCTGTTTAAGTAACCATATCTAGTGTGATCATCTAGTACATACGAGGATAGAAAATGTCATGAGAAAAAAACGAAAAATATTGATTTATCATTTGTAGGTAGTGAGAAGAAAAAACATTGTGTTCTATTTTGTATGATAGTTGTGCTCTTCGTAATAATGTTAGTTGGAGTCTAGTTTAATAAGCTGATCTTGATTGTCCTTGGAATAGGTGTATATCTTCACTTTAAACCGAACCCTAGCTAAAGTGCAAGAAGATATCTGTGTGTACTGAGATCAACGATGCTCTATCTTTAAGGGAGCAGGAATTCAAATATAGTGATTACTAAGTAGAAGGAGGGCTTCTGTGTTATGAATAAGTTACACACACCATTACGGCATGAGGTATTCAGTTTTGTTGACCGTTGATTTAAGGGGGCGCTAAGTACTGAAAGGAAGTCTAATTAAGTCCACTATCACGAGCGTCTTTTGCAAAAATATTACAGCGGACAATAACGATTTTACAAGGTAAAGGAGGTGTAAAAAGATGTGCAGGCATACCTGTCGAAGTTTAAGCTGCAGGCAGTGTCTATAGAGTCGAAAAACAAGGAAAAGGGGCACAGATGATAATTCACATAAAGAAAACTTGAGAAGTGAGGGTCTAATGAGTAGTTACGAGCCTATCAAGGGATGCTAATAATAGAAGGCTGGACTCACCGTCAGACCGGTGATAATTCCAACCCGGTCCTAATCGGGTGTCAGAAAATGTTGGCGGACGCGAAGGGTAGTTCTTCCCACGTGTCCAGAAATTAAATCGAGGTGAAAGTGTCCGCCGTCGGGTATGCGGTCGGTCACAAAAAGGCAAGCCGATCCGCTTGCCCCATATCTTCGGCTGTAGTAGGAAATTATTATTATTAGTCTAGTAGGGCCACGCTATGGGGTTGTCCCAGAAAGCGCACAAAAAAGGAATTATCTAAATGTGTGTCTCAAGGACACTGTGGCTGTTCATTTTACATTATGGCCGTGGCGTGACAGACGGGAGTGGTCCATCGATTTCTCCGGGTGTGTGAGAGCCGAGTACCAAGCTGAGCTGGTAATGAGACGAATGTCTGATGACGACATAACATGGCGCCTGACTACCGGTCATGAAGACTAGAGCGTTCCTATGTAGTTCGTGACTAGAAAGGCACTACTAGAAGAAAGACTGCACAACTATTATGAAAATTAAAACGTACACAGTACTAGATCCATAGTGAAGGTGGAGTCTACAATGTGTAAAAACTTGCTATATATCGCAAGAAAGAAACTGAGAAATGTGGGAGTTGTAAAAAACGAAAAACACGAAAAGTATTGTAACCGTAGCTTTCTAAAATGAAAATCGGTGTACTTTGGACACAGAAAAGTTGCAATGCAGTATTTCAAAGGGTCATAATCAATAAAGCTCATCAAACCTATGGTTATAAAGCTAATGTCCATCATTGGAACGAGATCTGTATGTACCCATGTGATGGGTATTGTTTAGATGTGATGGAAAGACAGATTGAATAGGCCGAGTAATGCATACATGCGAACGAGATACAGCAAGCAATTGGGTGCGTTAATGGCTATGGCAGGACACTAATTGAAATCGGCAGAAAAATTAGTAATCCTAAAGAAGCGAAAGAGAATGGAAAGGGGCTGGGTCCGGAGTGATGGAAGACCCGGTTCAGACAGGCATGTGTGTGTTGTGATGGAATATCAGCCCATGTGTGATACTACTAATACCGAGAAACTAAATGCAAAGGTGTGGGTAGGAAATAAGGTGTAATTTCATTAGGCATAATACAACAATATCAATATGGATACACTTTATAATATTCACAGTTGTTTCAGACAGTTCTCAAACACCGGTGGTACTTATTCACAAGAAATAATGAAGTTCATCATCAGTGTTCTGGCCATGCTTGAGGCTTTGGGTTCGCATGATCCAGATTGCTTCCTGACGTCTCAGTCTTAATTCTCGATTGCCGCCTCTTGCGTGGGGTTCAATCGTATCAATGCCATAGAAGTTGAACTTTTTGTTGGACCCTTGCGAGGGGCACGTGGCCATATGAATGGCCATAGGATAACGTGCATCCTGAGTCAGAATGGCACATGCATGTTCTCTGATTCGTTCTCTCAAAGGTCTGATGGAACTACCTATGTATTGGCTGTCTTCTGCACTAACCGCTGTATGACTGTAACATATTCCAGATTTTGAGAGGTTAGATTTGAGAGTTGTCCCTAACCTTGTTGTGGATGTTTCCACCACAGCATAGATGGTATCGATGCTTGAACAACTGTAGCTGCCAAATAGTTGTCTTCTGTGTTTGTTGTGTCACAGGTCAGTCTTGTTCGGATTATTCAGTTTGTGGATTGCCAGAGTGAGTATGGAAAGAAGTGTTTCATAAGATGTGACAGGCAGGGTTTAGAGTGTCAAATCATTGGTCATGGGTCTTAGGATAACCATCTGTGCTTGAATCATCATCTTTCAATTGGTATATGTATTTATATCTAGGGTGGAGTAAATAGAGGATTTTAATGTGCTATGAGCTTTTTGCTAACTTTTGCAGAATTTCTTTTTCGGGTGGGTGTCATTTAATCAATATGACTTTAAACGCAGCTTTGATTCTGCAACTTTGTGATCAGAGAATTGGTCTGACCGCAGATGCATGTTGTGTCCTAATCAGATGCTGAACTGTGGTGCCTGTTAATGTATTGATCGAGAGGAATCTTAGTGTAAAGCACGCTAACATATCCTTGCTAACTCTTCCTGCTTCTGTTCATGCCTCCTGTGGTGCTTTTGTGTTTCCAGGATAAAGAAACATTGCTTGGGTCAGGTGTCACTCTTTTGAATTCTAGTGTCGATATCAGACCCTCCTTACTTATTGGTCAAACCAATTGCTCTGCAGTTTTCCTGTAGATTTGTACTTTTCACATAAATGGTTATATTCTCCTGTAAATAATTATTTATTACTTGAAGTGTAACTATAAGGCTTAATTTCGTTCACTTTTCAATTAAGAAATATAATTTCTTATTAACAATATTCTATATAAATTGATATATCCTCCTATTAGCATCCATTTATTACAAGAAATGTCAGTTAAAATGCTGATTTCCTTCGAGCACACTTCAATTTAATCGGAAGCCATACACATTGATTTAGTTTGATCACCAACTTATTGAACAAGATGCCTTTGCTTTTGCTGTTACATGTAATTTTAGAAAACGTATCCTCATCGTTAGTTTCTCTTCCAAATTGGCTATTTCCAATGTGATAGACTTCTAAATCTTTTGGTCTATATTCTTTCTCATAGATTAAATTTAAAGCTGGATAAGCAGTAGGGAGGGGAGATATTGCTAATTGTCACATGATCGGTTTTGCACAGTAGTTCTCCCTTCCTCTCTGCATTTTTTAACTCTTCAACAAGTAACAGATTAAAGGCTTTTTAGGGAAGAAATCTTTGCCTACACCTGACAATGGTATGCAGCATCCATAGTCTGAAGTATTTTGCCCTTCCTGGCAGCCAGATGAGAGGAGTGCTTTGTCCATATCCTCATTCCTTAATCGCATACATTGTTTGTATAATTTTATTGATGACTTCCTACTAACTCTCCAAAATGTTCCCTAACTATATATATGAAAGCCTGTGAGTTGAAGTGTCCCCAATTTGAGTTCATGCATTTAATTTAAATAAAGTTTTATATTTTAGCACATTCGTTTTGGGATTTATGACGGAACCCCGGATGCATTTACCATGCATGCCTTTACAAAGCAGTTTCTGCCCCAACTGCAACGTTATCACTTTTTCCTTTACCACGCTAGTCATTACAACAACTTGCCTTAGGGGGCACTGGTCTTTGGAGTAGTTTAACTTACGATCCCAACTTCAGTCTATGGAACAGTTGGGAAAGTGTTGGACTTGAGATCCAACACCAGTCCAACAACATGGAGATATATATGTGTGTGTTTGTAGATATCTGTATGTATGTGTGTGTGTATGTGTGTGTCTGTGTCTATGTGTGTGTGTGTGTATAGGCAATATCAAGGCCCACAAAGCTCTTGGCCCCCAAGTGAGGTGCATAATTAGGCGTGGGGCCCGAATGAATCCACAAACAAACTCCAGATATCTGAGACAAGTCACACGCACTCCCAACAAGTTGAATATCCAAGTCCCCAGTGGCAATGAAAAGGGGCAACAGACATTAAACAGCCATCTTGGAGAGTAGTCATGATAACGAAATACCAGTTGATTGATCAAATACAAAATCATATTAGGCTCAAGTGTATGCCTTCAAACTAGGAAATCAAGTCTATACATCAAATATAACGTGTAGTTAAAGGGTAATGAGTCTATTCCCATAGAGACTGTACACATGAGATCTGCACCCTCTGTCTCATATGTACAGTCTATATAAGAATGGGGTTATTACCCTTTAATTGCATGTTATATTTGATGTATAAAGCAAACACAATAAGATGATGGACAAGCCACCGAAACTTTTCAGACAAGCACCCCCAGCCACTTTTAGATCTGGGTTAAATCTACCTTCATTCTTCTGCTCACATCACCACCCCAGTTCAGTCCCAGCCATATGCAAATCAGTCTTGACACTGATCCAGATGGAAACAGTCCAGCCCAAACTGCCAGGCCAGGTCCTCCCTGGACCGGAAACGAGCATACTGGGACCGGTTTCGCCGTAACACTGAGCATCAACCAGGTTAGCTTGAATCCAGTGGCAAGGTGAGTCAGGGACCCACATCTGTGCATTCCCTGCCATCTTAGGGCGAACAAAGCAAACACAATAAGATGATGGACAGAGCACTCAAACCTTTCAGACACCCACCCCCAATCACTATTAGATTTGGGGTAAATCCAATCCCAGGATACTTGTGTTCCGTTCCATGGAGGACCTGGCCCGGCAACTTTGGCTGGACTGTTCCAATGGGGAACAGGGTCAAGGCTGATTTGCATATGGCTGGATCTGAACTGTGTCGTGGCATGCAATATAACAAGGGATTAAACCCAGATCTGTGACTAGGGTGAATGTTTGACAATGTACAACATTGTGTCTATCATATCTTTCTGTTGCATTTTCACCCTAAGTGGGAATGGGTGCCCAGGAGTGCTCGCTACCCCACCGGTTTTGAGCTAGCCTGGCTGATCAGGGGTGTTGCCCTGAAACCGGTCCCAGGATGCTTGTTTTCCGGTCCAGGAAAGACCTGGCATGGCAGTTTGGGGTGGACTGTTCCAATTGGGAACAGGATCAAAACTGATATCCATTTGGCTGATTCGAAACTGGAATGGCGTGGCGAGCAAAGTAACAATGGATTAAACCCAGATCTGGGACAGGGGGTGAAAGTTTGACAATGTTCAACATTCCGTCCATGTTATATTTGATGTATAGACTTGATTTCCTAATATGATTTTGTATTTGGTCAATCAACTGATATTTTGTATCATGACTACATTCCAAGGTGGCACCTGCAGTCAAATTCACTTTATAGTCCTTTTTTCTGTTTCCATGCACTATGGTTATTATTTAATGTCTGTTGTCACTTTTGATTGTCACTCAAGATCAAGACACTTTCAGTGTCGAAACGAGTGGAATGTGTTGCCTGATAAACCTCACTTGGATATTCAACTTGTTGGGAATGCGTGTGACTCTCTGCTAGAGTTTGTTTGCGGATGTAATGTTATGTTATGTTAAATTACTTGTAGAGCGCACGTACACCAGGCGGTTTCATGGCGCTAAAAGCGGGAGGACAGACACTTTACTTAAATGCCTGGGAGAATAACAGGGTCTTAAGAAGTGTTCTGAACTGGGGGTAGGAGGTGACTAATCTCAGACCAGGAGGGAGAGTGTTTCTCGAATTGCGGGGCAAGGACTGAAAAACTGAGACCACCGTGTTTTTTCCGTTTGAAGGTGGGGATAGTGAGCAGGTTCAGATGAGAGGAGCGCAGTTCACGAGAGAGGGTACAGTGTTGGATCCTAGAGGAAATTAATGCAGGGCCACTCCCAGCAAGTGCTTTAAAGATGGTGCAGCCCAGCTTAAAGAAGGCACATCGTTTAGCCAATGGGAGCCAATGTAGGCTCTTCAGCAGGGGGCTGACATGTTGATGTCTAGGTTGATGATGCCTAGCTGCCTGGTTTTGTACCAGTTGTAAGCAATGGAGTTGATATGCAGGAATCCCAACATGGAGTGAGTTGGCATAATCAATTCGGGAAGTGATCAGGGCATTGGTGGTCAAGAATCTGCAGATCTTACGGAATCTGCGAAGCTGGAAAAAGCAGGCAGTGATCACCGCGCTGATCTGGGGTTTCATTGATAGGTTATTACTAATTATAACCCCAAGGCTTTTTACAGATCCTACTGGGCAGGGGGGACTACCTAGGAGCGGGGGCAAGAAGATTGAGTTCCATTGATTGGCCATGCCAATCCCTGAAATATACATATATTTTAGTTTGTGCTATATTCTGCGAGTGCACTTATTGAATTTTTGGAGGTGATGCCAAGCCAGTTGGCTCTGCCGGCACGTGCGCCACTTCCCATGGTTACCACAGTTCCAGAAGAATCAACAAGTCTGTGATATATATATATATATATATATATATATATATATATATATACACACATATATATAAATGTGTGTGTGTGTATATATATATATATTTGTTTAATATGTTTGCTTGTTAAGTGAAAAAAGAATACAAATAATGTGAAAATAAAGAAATACAAAATATATTAATTTCCTTCAACTTTCTTTCATGAATATGTGCAGCCAATATGTGTCTCCTTAAAGTTTCACTTTTCCGTACATTTTTCACTCTTTTATACTTCAAACATAATAAATTCTCAATCCTGTTTTGAACTATGGGCTACTGGAAGGGTTTATACACCCTTTAGGCTTTGCAAACTATCAAGAATAGTTATAAGCATGGCAAGTTGAGGCTATCTGTTTGTAAATGATTTGCCAAGCTAGCCACTTCTCACATAATCCCCTTTGAGTGATGTGAGCTCCATCAAATGCTCTAAAACTCAGTTTGGAACTTCTGACCTGGGCACACCTGCTTCTTCAAACTGGCCACCTATAGTCAGCCTTACTTGGGAACCTGGCCAACATGAATTTTTTAAAACCTTTTCGTGGCTTCTATGAGCAGGCAGCCTCCTGCTATATGACTTCAAGTACCCTAGAACCTTCTTTGTAAAAAAAAGCCTCCAGTTGGTCCTACCAGGCATCTTTGATTATATATAGTACATTGTAAGCCTGATGATAAATCCATTACTGGGACACTTTTGCTTATTAGGTTTAGTACAATTTATCTTTTTATCTATGTATGAATGTTTACCTTCTCTATTTCTGAATTGTATATCTCTTTGGTTGTGCTGCTATGTAAAAGCTTTTGTATTCTCTTTAAGGACTAACTTGCTGCACTAGCTTAGCTAACCAATGTGACCCAAACAAGCAAAAGACAAGTTAGCAAAACAGTTTATTTCTGTGGATTTTACTGTAAAGATTCTAACAGAGAGGCATTGCTGTGTTTCGTATTGCAGCACAAACACTTAAGGGGTCATTAGGATGGCGGGCGGATTGCCCCCTCCAGGCTGGCGGTAGCCACCGCCGGCCTGGCGGGGGCAATCCGCCCGCCATCCTCAGCTAAATGCCCCCCAGCCATATTAGTATGGCGGGGCTACCGCGACGGTCAGAAAGACCGTCTGCCACTTTTCCACCCTGGTCGCCTTGCGACCGGGGCAGAAAAGGTTTAATATGGTGGCGGTGTCTATCAGACACCGCCAGCCATATTACAATGGGCAGTAACAGATGCCTTTCGCCGCCACGGAAAGGCATGCGGTCTTCACTTTGGGGGCCCCATGCGGGCCCCCGAAATGAAGGCGAGGTGGGGGTGCACATGGGGGGTATCTGTGGTACCCCCCAGCATTTGCATACACAATGTGGTAGGCACCGCGCGATGCCTGCCGCTTTGTGTATGCAAATGCATACATGCATTTTTAGCATTGTGGCAGGCGGTGCTCACTATGTTATAAATGCAGGATGCGCCCGCCACTGTGGCGGGCGCATCCTAATACCCCCCACGGGACCCCCGCCCTTATGGCGGGCGGTCCCGAATTCCGATAGGACTAAATCCGCCCGTCATCGTAATGACCCCCATAGTTTCTGATTAGCTGGTGGGTAATACTAGCAGTGATTTGCTGGCAATACATTTTGCTTCTTAAAGGCTGACTAAATTGGAAGACATTATGTGCTTTTCTATTGAGGGACTGATTCAGTGGTGGCTGGTGGAATTTGAAAGTGGTGAGGCATAAGACCAAATAATGTATTAATGTGTGAGAGAGCCCAATGATTCTCAAGGTCCTCCCCCTGAGAAGATTTGTAAACATTGCTATATATGGGTTCAATTTTCAACATTATTTCTGTGATAAATGGACGAAAATACTGATCTATAGTCATTTATAAAGGAAAACACTTAAAACAGTGTTTTACTTGTTTGTGTAGCTTATTACTATTGTATAATGCATGCTTTGAACAGAAATGCCTGCAGGCCACAATTGAGAGCCCTGGAGTTAAGGCTGAGGGCAGTGACAGTTACTCAGAGTGCCTGGCACAGATTCGAAAAGATGTTCGGAATACATGGTCATCCAATCTTTGGTCTCTCTCTAGGCGCACAGAATAAAGGACAAGCATTCCAATTGCAATTGTGTTTCTGTGAAAATGTAATGAGCATGATCGAAGTAAACAACTGCCAAAATATGAACAAGGCCAAAGTGAAAGACAATATAGTGGGTGCATTGTGTTTATTGGGGGTGGTGATGTGAAGCAGATGAGAGGAAGAGTATATACAAGAGAGTATAAAGTGGGTGCTAAAAAGGAAATATATGAGGTGTAAGATATGTAGATGGACGAAATGTGGAGAGAAAAAGGGAGTCGTACAGAGTGAATGTAACAGAAGTGATTATGACACTCTGAAGACCACTACCAGTCCCACCTGCCCAGTAATGTTTAATTCACAATCTGATAATTTCAGAAATAAATGTATCTGGATGCAATAAAACAAAGCTCAGAGAAGCACCAAAATATCGGTTGGCCGGCACACAATGCCAATCACAGAAACTTAAGGTATGTGTTTATGACCAGGAAGTCTTGTGTACCCAACTTTTTCTCTCCCATCCTATCCAAAGATAAACACTTGCAACTGCTCTATTTTGAGACCATGTGTAGGCAGGTAAATGTTTCAAAAGAAAAACAGATAATTGCACTCAACTTTTCAACAAACTCATGTTATTGTTCGTGTTAGACCTGATAGCCTTAGGATGGTCTTCCATCAAACTTTTTGCCTTCCTCCTCTATATTTTTCAGATCTCATTTTTGTTGGCCTTAGGTCTGTGTGCACTTTATCACTGTTAACCAGTGCAAAAGGTTGGGTGCTCACTCCTTAAAAACATAGCAACGTTGTCTCATCCCCAATTGGCATATTTTATTTACTTAGGAGTCCCTAGTAAAGTGGTGCTGGTACACTGGGCCTGAAAAGTAAATGCTAGTAGTGGACCTGCAACACTTGTTGCGACACCAACTTACGTAGTTGCAGACCTATCTCAAGCCTGCCATTGCAGCTTGTGTGTGCAATTTTAAACTGCCAATTGAGCCTGAATAAATAAACCCTTTGCAGGGCTCACACCTGCCTTTTAAATACATACCGCTAGGGTAGGCCCTAAATGGCCCACAGAGCAGGGTGCAATGTATTTAAAAAGTAGGACAGGGTATTTTAAACTTTATGTCCTGGTAGTGAAAAACTTTTAAATTGTTTTTTACCACTCCAAGGCTTGCTTCTCCCATGGGATACAATTAGGAGTAACCTTCTACATTTAATAAGCTGTGATGGATATCCCATCCTCTGAAATATAAATTCCATTATATTCTATGGGATGTATATTTCTGCAGATGGGATATCCATCACAGTTGTGACGGAATAACCCTTCTGCCAAGGTTGAAATCAGGAACTAAGTCATATTTTGCTTTCTGTTTGAAACTGGGTTTCTGGTTGGTAGAGGTATGCACCCTGTAGCCTGTTATTCCCCAGCCACTGACTGGCAGACCCATACCCACTCCAGCTTAGGATGATTTTGGAATGCTTAAAGTAGGAATTCCCACTATCTACTTCTCATCCTTACTCACCACTTATACTGCTCTGGGCACTCCTGATTTGGTGGTCGCATCTTCTTCGGACGCACCTTAGATTGGAGATTGGAGGAGGTCGGCATTATCATGCTTTGTTGACCTTTTCAACAATGGGACACTCATGTCTTTGGAGGAGCTTTAGGACCTCTATGACCCACATGGCAGGGCTTTCCTGACATACAGGGCACTCTAAATGACACTGCAACATCACTTGAATTTCGGAGGACAAGAAACAGGCCGCAACTGTAGACACCTGGTGACATGGCTATTACGGGCCTTCTCGAGGGACGCATTGACTGCATTAACACGTCTATAGGTCTCCTGGGGAGATTTCCTAGGCCAGGTGTTCCGTGACTTGAAGTGGCTTAGGACCCTGGAATATCCCAGGAAGGTACCTGCTTCAAATATGTAGAATTTTGCCTCCTAAATAGTGCTTACCTTATGACTCCACCTAATCTCCCCCTTAGTTGCGGGTGAATGGCCTCTCTACAAGTCAGACTCAGCAGACCTGCTTCATATGTTGTGGACTGGGACATGGTACTATAAGACATATCCTGTGCTATGGGTTGGCATTTTTGGAGTGTCAATAAAAATATATTTATAGAAAAGCAGTGATGTGATGGAAATGTACTTAGCCATGTAACAATTTGTATGAGAGAATGTAGCAGTCTAATGTCAACCAATCGAGAGTTACAGGTGCATGTAACCACTCCAGAGAAGAACAGTTCCATAGTAAGAGTTTCTTTAAGACAGGGAACAATGCCACGATTTAGTTTTCTATCACTGCTGAATATTTTCAGTTTATCATTAAGATATGTGGGCATTTTTGATGAATTTCTATAGATTGAAAGCAGAGAATTTCAACTTGAGTCTGGTAATCAATGTGGAGCAAATGGCAGAAGGCAGTGGGATGTAATCAAATTTTTGAGCACCTGATTTAAGGGGAGTGGTCATGCAAAGAAGTTTTTTGTGTGGGACTGTATGGTGGTCCAGACATCCATCAGAATGGTGATAGACTCACATAGTTAGACACATTCGCATTTTATTGTAACACAGATGGACCAGCTTTCACCTAAAACTACATACAACCAGCCTTTGTGTGGCCTCATCACCATAAAGGGAAGTCACTAGACAAGCCACAATATTTGCTGCTGGAATCATTGAATATGTTGAGTGATGGCTCCAAAGTCTCAACTCATGATCTCCTTCATAGCTATCTGCATTGGTAGGTAAGTGCTATCCTGTCAGGCTGTCTGAGATCCCACTGAACATACTCGGTTACGTGACCAGTTCATTTATAGCTTGCAATCAAACCTGCAGTCATTACTCTACAATGACATTTATCACTCGAAGGGCCTTGTAATACCATCTTATTGCTAAACCACTAAAGACAAAACTGTTTTACAGTGCTGCCTGGTTCCTCTTAAAGTATTTCTTAGTTGTCAGCAAAGCCAACAATAGCCAAAGCAGTAACTATTGATTTTACATGGATTATTGCACACTTTATACAGTACTACTGACATCAGACTGCCATTTGATGTTTTTTATCTCAATGGATAATCAACTGTCACACCAGCAAGGTTGTGTCATTAACTAATCATACAATACTCATAATTAAAACAATACAATCAGATTTAACTACCCAGATTTTTAAATGCTCTCTCAAACAGCACAAACATTGGAACCTATTTTCAGATTAAGCTAAAGACAATCAACATAGAAAGATGAATGGAATGGAGTACAAATTACACAAATAGGTGCCTTTACAGTACACATATCTCATTAGCAACACATAAACAGACTAACATATTGAATTGCTGGTCAGCTATTCAGCCACTCTTATTCACCTCTTGGTGTATGACTGCATCCAAAGGCGGCTGTATGTTTTTTTTTAGTTAGGACCCACATACTTTCCGAAACACAGTTTATAAGCAGCTCTCAGTCTTCAATTAACTGTTCTCATGTTCAAGTGTAAACTAGATTGGAATTTAGGATGCTTCAAATTCACCACAGGATCCGTCCACAACAAGATAATATATAACTGAAGATGCCTGACTCGGGTAGCACAGAGAGTTGAAGACACTGGCTGAGTACAAAGGTTGCTCGAAGCATAGCTGCCCAGCAAGGAGCATGTTATATGTCTCAACGCCACTTTATGTACACATGTATCTGTGGATCCCCTCCACTTCTCCCCTTTATGTAACTGAGTAAAGTAGGATGACCTATGACAGGAAGAAAGGAGGTCGTTGGTCTTTTTGATGTACCTTATAGGAGGTGGCCATCTTGTTTCCTATTTCTTAGTTGAAAGTCCAGGTTGGTATTTTCATGCTCATATATAAGCCGCCTTGTTTCACAGCAGCCACATTAAGGGACGTATTTACAAAAGAACTGATGGAGCACGTCATTGGCCTTGTTGGTTTAACGCTGTGCTCCACCACTTCTCGCAGGGCTGCACCCCATTTACAAGAATACAGTGCAGACCTGTGTTTCTCCCTGCGCTGACACTAAATTTAGCAGCACAGCGCCAATGCAGGCTCCCTGGCACAATAGTGCCAGGGTGCCTGCATTGAGAGAAATGATTGTTCATGTGCAGAAAGGTGTCCTTTCCTGCACATAAACAATATGAAACAACATTTTGTAACTTCTATAAGTGCTGCTTAATGCAGAACACTTAGAAGTTGAAAAAAGTCATTTTCTTTTAATGATTGTTTATGTGCAGGAAGGGGCACCTTCCTGCACATTAACAATCAATGGCCTTTTGCTGTTTCTATGTGTGCTGCACCATGCAGCACACATGGAAATATCCCTGCTGATTTTAGGGCCTGGGACTCAACTGATGCTGCTGTACCTGGAATTGGGCAGTCCACTAAAGCAGAGCAGGCCCAATTGAAACCGTCAGTGTATTGGATTCGTGTGCAAAGAAATTCTTATGCCTCAATGTATTTACAGTCAATTCAAGAAATGTAAATAGACGTTATTGGAAGGACCCTACCCAAATCAGCATGGTGTCGTTTGGTTTATAATATTGGGTAAGGGGGGTAGCATCAGATTTCCCAAATATCATGCTGACATTTAATGTTAAAATATATTATACAACAAGAAGCGCAAGTGAGGGAGGTTTAAGGGGCAGGGGAAAGGGAGAGGAATGCAGAACGGAAAGGTAACTAAGTTAGAGAAAACACACAATTGTGTAAAAATAACTAACATTTTGATGATTTTCAAAACAGAGAGAGGGAAAGTGTGTGTGTTTTATCTGTGTATATGTAAAAATCTCTAGACATTCCGACAGACACATCACCACACCCATCCGAAACCACTTGTACCCAACTATTTATCAGAAAATATATTTATTTGGGACGTGTAACACCCCAAACACACCCCTGCAAAGCGGTTCGCATTCCATCGAGCTAGACAAGAAGTAATACTGGTCCAGTAAAATAGAGGACTATATACTTAAATCCTTAACATCAAAATACCATGTTCTTACAACGACCCTTGGGACCGAGAAGTACTTGGGGGCAGATTTATGATAACTGGCGCATCCCCAGGGATGCGCCAGTTATTTTGCGCCGCTGCTCCGCCACCCATGGTGCGCCGCATTTACAATGCGGCGCACCACGGGGCAAAAACGGCACAGATGCGTGACGCATCTGTGCCGTAAAGGTGGCGCATTGCTGGAGTTGTGTCGCAAGCGCGACGCAGCTCCAGCAAGGCTCGGGGTGCCCCATCTATACAATGCTGCGTCAAGACCTACGCCTGCTTCAAGCATTGGCCTGAAAGTGACTGAGTGAAATCTTATAGATTTCACTCAGCCACTTTTGCGAGGCGCACCTGCCCCGGAATGCCCACCCTGCGCCGGAACGCCCACAAGTGGCGCAGGGCTTTACAACGTGACGCATCTGCCTAGATGCGTCAAGTTGTAAATGGGTCGTAGGGACGCGCCACGTTTACGCCGCAGTTGCGTGACGCAAGCGTGGCGCATTCCCATCATAAATCTGCCCCTTGGTCTTGCTATATCCGGCTGGGAATTTTTACCACAAAAGAGTATCTAGTCTGCTGCGGTAACTTCTAAAGAATGGAAATTGTGATTGTTCAGCTGGTGGAATAGACACCGTTATGCACTTTGGGGCAGATTTATGATGGGAATGCACCATGTTTGCGTCACGCAACTGCGGCGTAAACGTGGCGCATCCCTATGACCCATTTACAACGTGACGCATCTAGGCAGCATTGTATAGATGGGGCACCCCCGAGCCTTGCTGGATCTGCGTCGCGCTTGCGACGCAACTCCAGCAATGCGCCACCTTTACGGCACAGATGCGTCACGCATCTGTGCCGGTTTTGCCCCATGGTGCGCCGCATTTACAATCCGGCGCAGTCTATAAGATTTCACTCAGTCACTTTCAGGCCAATGCTTGAAGCAGGCGTAGGTCTTGACGCAGCATTGTATAGATGGGGCACCCCGAGCCTTGCTGGAGCTGCGTCACGCTTGCGACGCAACTCCAGCAATGCGCCACCTTTACGGCACAGATGCGTCACGCATCTGTGCCGGTTTTGCCCCATGGTGCGCCGCATTTACAATCCGGCGCAGTCTATAAGATTTCACTCAGTCACTTTCAGGCCAATGCTTGAAGCAGGCGTAGGTCTTGACGCAGCATTGTATAGATGGGGCACCCCGAGCCTTGCTGGAGCTGCGTCGCGCTTGCGACGCAACTCCAGCAATGCGCCACCTTTACGGCACAGATGCGTCACGCATCTGTGCCGTTTTTGCCCATGGTGTGCCGCATTGTAAATGCGGCGCACCATGGGTGGCGGAGCAGCGGCGCAAAATAACTGGCGCATCCCTGGGGATGCGCCAGTTATCATAAATCTGCCCCCTTGTGTTGTTTTGCACAAAGTTTACGCAGGTTCACAAGCGTAGGCTATTTCCTTTACTCAAGTGGTAGGGTGTCCGGTCTGTGGCCGAAGCACTGTCCCTCTGTTTACGGAAAGGCGATCTACTGATTGTCAGCTCAGTGTCCTCTTACTGATGTCAGCGTGGTTGAAAGTTAGGCACCAGTTGGCGCTTTAGGTCTGCTAAGTATGGATTTATCAAATGATACATTATTGGAGTAATTTAACAGGCCATTTCCTTGTAGGCTACTGGTGTTACTAAAAGACAGATATTAGGGCCCTGCTATGTATGGTTTTAGCAATAAATTGTATTATGATACTGTTTTAATTGCAGGGCTTTTTAGTATGTGAAATGTGCATTTTCGTTAAACGTTTGTACTGTTAACTATATCTGTCCTACTAGCTGTTATGTCATGGATATTACACATTGTCTAGAGAAATTTCATATGTTATTGTCATGGGGTATTGCATAATTACCCATATCAGGTTGTGGGAATTTTTTTAGGATGTTTTTAATTACTTAATGTGCACCTTTATCATGATGTGGTGATAGACTTGCATCACATTTTAAATTGTGTTTAATGTAAACTGAAACTGGTCTGTATTGGCATTTTTATATTGTAAGGCAATTTGCTGACGACAATACATTTTCTGTGTCTGTGTTCTGTGTGAGCTAAACAAAAAATCAAGCAGCAGCATCTCGTGATGCAACATTATAGAAGTAGGATTTAGGGTGGGCCCTGGTGTACTTTTAATTATACTTGGATAAACGGAGTAATTTTGGCAATTCTGCGTTAAGCATTGATGCGGGATTATGATAATACGCGATTATGCCTGCTTGCATAATTTAGAGTGATTTCAGGGGAAACAATCCTACTGCAAGAGTAGATTTAGTGACTACGGGTGGCCGCCCGTGCGCACTATTTGTGTACTGCTTCATTTAACGGTATTTATTATTGCAAGATGCACCAATCATAGTGCCCATTTTAGACATGAGGGTGAATTTTGCACTAAGAAAATAGCTCTAGATGCTAGGAGTATTTTGGGAGGAAAATTCTACCCCCACAACACATTCAGCACTACTTCCTAGCATAAAATGACTCCTCATGTGTACTTTGGACACAAGGAGGGCATTTTGAGATATGAAAATAGCACTAAATACGAGGGGTTAGTTGGGTGAAAATCCTACCTCAGGAGCACATTTTTCCACTTGCGCTTGTACTTTCATGTTCACATGCATTTAGAATTATTTGTTTGTGCAAAATGCATTGTTGGGCCCATTTTGGACATAAGGAGGCATTTTAGTGCTAAAAAAATTGTGATAAACACATAATTACTCTTCTTGTGCAATTAAGCGGAATATCGCAGAATTCTCGGGTAATTCCACATGATTGCTGTACACCGAATTGCACGTGTTGCACTCACTCCTAGTTTAGGGTTGCTTTACAGAACAGACTGTCTTAGCAAAGTTCTGCAGTAACCTCCAAATGTTATGAAAAATCTGAATGTGAGGTTTATGTTGTAAATGATGCGCTTAAAAGGCATACATAGCAAAATGGTTTATAGTAGATTCTTTTTGAAAAAGGGTCATTACTTTCGTTACACCTTTAAGAAAGCTTTGCCTTTGAATAAAAAAAACGCAAATTCAACTTCGTGTTTTTATCAGAGGAAAGTTAAGTGAATGAGCGTGCAAGGGCAATTAGTGAATAGCACACTTTCTTGACAAAAGACTAAGACATTCAAACTGCACTCACTTCTTAAATAAAAGCTTAATTTGGTAGCAATTGCAATGTTGTTGTGTGAGCAAAGATATATATAAAAGAGTCATGATGGGTTTAAATAAAAAGCCACGTGTTCCACTTGCATTGTAACATAGAACTACTGGATGTCCGTCTCCAAAACCTAAGGGAATATACATGGGACAATTTAGCCATTCTTAAACTGTAATTGCCTTGACGAATAACCCTTCCATACAATAAAAAACCAAGAAATTGCATGAACACTATGAGTGGAAGGTGACAAACCCAAAACTCCCTTTTCTGTACAACTCTTATTGCACTTATTTGAAGAATTGAGAGCATGAGATCACCCAGACAGCTAAAGCAAACCTAAAAAGGTATTTGCAAAGTGTAAAGCTTGCAGATGTTAAGAAACCGGATCAAGAACCCGTTTTTTCAACTTTGGCGGATTTTGAGGTGGATTGCCATCACTTTGCTGTAGTTTCCCATTATAGACCCCACCCTCAGCAAATCCCCTGCTGTTTTCTTTATCCTGTATCACATTATACAGATGAGGTTTTACAGGCCAATACCCCTCTGAAGTTCCCCATGGCACATCGGAGGGTTATATGTAATTTATGATTAACCAGATTCTAAACATTAAAGAGTGCCTCACTGGGTGAATCACAACAACATGATGTAAAATCAAACTATATTGCTCTTGCTGAAAAAGCAATAGCCAAGACATCACAAACATAAATGTGAGATCAATTAATTAAGTTAAAAAAGCAATAAAATTAACAAAGTAGGTAAAATGAACAGCCTCTGTAAAGTGAAGGTCCAACTATTTGCCAATTAGTCTTAGTCGGCATGGTATAGGCTTTTTGTATCATCTAATAGTATACAGAGAGTAAAATCAATCTCCTCATTACCACCAACAAAATAAAAGCCATTATAAAACACTAGCTAACTGGCACCTTCTAATGAGCAGCAACAAAAGAGGTCATGGGCCATGGGCCTTATTAAGATCCGTGGACAGGCATCCCGGCGTCCCGACAGTGGCGGTCCAACAGCGGTGAGCCACCCGCCATATTACGAGTTAGGCATATTGGCTTTGCGAACACCACGGCAGGACAGCCTGCACCGCCAGCACACTGCTGACTGGCGGGGTTGTGGTGGGGGGAAGGCAGTCTCCATTGGACGGTACAGAGGTGCTACATCGCCGTCCGTAGTATGAGTTGACTTCCCTATCTACCAACCGCGGTGGTCGACCACTGCCTAAAGGTCGGTGGAAACAAAGGCTCTGGGGTACATTTGAACCCCTTCCCAGTTCTTCCAAGCAGATTTCAACGCGGATCCCTTTCTCCAGGTCCCCCCTACACAGTAGCATCTTGATCCTGAGGAATACGACCCCCGTCTTCTGCAAAATACAGGTAAGTGCTTTAGCACCATGTACCCATTACCGGGACGGCCAACATATGGGTCACACTACGGCAATGGGTAGGTGGTATTTTTCCACACATATCAAGCAAATGCGTGCATTTGACACAAATGAAGTCAGAAAGTATACACAGACATCTATGTATATCCTCTTCCATGCTCATGACAGCTCCCGGCTGTCATGAGTCACGGTGGGCGTGTGCTCATCAACGCTGGAAGCCATCATGACCACGCCCGCAATTGGAATATCCAGCATTGCGGCAGTATTCGCGGCGCAGTGAAGAGGATATATGGAAAGACATTGATCACCACTGCAAGACTACCACAGCCACACCACCCGCCCCTCTGGAAACTAGTAATAAAGCAACCAGAAGACCACAGACACAGCGGTCTCCTAGCCATTGCGGTCCTTTGACAGTCGGACCGCCGAACTCGTAAAAAGGCCCTATACCATTGGCCATATTGAAGCTACATTCATTAGCAACATGAAACACAAACAAAGAGTTTATATAGTACCTAGCTGCTCCATCTGAAGTACAAGAAAACATTGTCTTTGTAGAACACGCAACATAGCACATGAAAGTTCTTAGTGCCATAAGCACATAATAGTTCTTAGTGCCATAATATGGCAGATCATAATGAAAAAACAGGTATTGTGTTGATTCATCAGGCTACAGATTGCGGCCCCTAATTATTCTTGTCTATTTTGTCATATGAATGTAATGAAATTGTGTTCTTGTGAGGATGAGATATTACATTATTTCACCTTAACAAAGCCAATTTCTCTTACCCTCTAGGTATGTAGTTATGAAGTTACCAAAATCACCAGCAGCACTAAAGCAAAACTTTTTAGCCATGTATCTGTACAGAATGTAGCTAAGTGTTAAGCACTCAAGAATTTTACTCATACAAAACACTAAGGGGTCCAACACTGAGACTTTCACCTTTGTATTCAACTCTACCAGGCATGGCTGACAGAGATAACAGCGGTGGGAAGTTGACAGATGATGGGATAGGGAAAGTAAAATAAATAAATAAAACCACTTACCTTGCGCTTGCCTCATAACCGACTCGGCAATGTGGTGAGCACAAGATAAGTGGTTTTATTAATTGTTTTATTTACTGCCCCCACCCAACCCCACCCCTGTTACCTGTGCCAGCTGCACCTGAACTCTACCCCTAAGTACTATAGATATGTTCCTGTTCATCTGTAGCAGCATTATTGCTTAATATTGTCTCTACAGTTCTATGTCAGTAAAGAACATATGTGCTTCAAACAAGTTGTGTCTCTACCCCACTACCTCCTCAAAGTATAGATGAAAAATATAAGTGAGAAAGTCACTGATCCACAACCATAAACTCTATCTTAGAATGGTGGGTCTGCAAAGAAAACCTGGAGATATTCTGCAGTGTTCTTCATAAAGGGTATGTAAGGTTCTTCTCACAGGAAGACTGTATATTATATAAAAGCTACTGTTCTGTTTGAAATACTACAGAGGTTGTTAAAGAAATCAATCAATCAATATATTTATATATATATATATATATATATATATATATATATATAGTAACATAAATAAATAGAACACACAAAATATCAGGGTGGTGTTATGGCTTCTGGTACTACCGCCTATTGCAATGTAAGTATAATAATAATAAGATTACATTTACACTAACTCTAACAAGACTGATGTGAGCACATGCACTTAAATGCCAAGCCTATCCGCCCATGTTTCAGGGTGGGTATGTGATTGGTTTCCTTACAGGAACTCAGCAAGCAAGGTAAGTTGGATCCTGGTCAAGGTTGCTTGTTCAAAATAGATTTATAAATACATAGCAGTTTAGTTAATCATTAAAGTTTCCAACGTATTTTCTCCAACTGCTGTTTCACTTGACTATTCTAGTGGCACTACTGGATGGCATGGACAACCTCTGGTGAATAACACTCATCTAACCATATTTGATTATTCTATTACATATCTATCACCATAGGAACGTGTCATGCCTTGAACCTATCCAAAACCTACACAAAACCTTTTTGACCAACATCAGAACCAGTTAGTTCAGCATCACATGTGAAAAAAGACTCATCCTTCAGAAATGAAGGGGAGAGGTTCAATTGTCAACATATTTGCAAAATTGTCATTTATGTCATGGGCCTTGTCTTGATTCTATTTGTATGCTTAGTTCTTTGAAATGTCTTGAAACTGTGTACACAGCCACATTGGACCAAAATTATTTTCATGCGTGCGCCAAAGTCCATTACCAAGTGATGCCATGCGCATTGTTACCTTGCCATCTCCATGCTCTTTGTCATCATTGACAATGACATTGCCAGTGGGTACACTAAAAGCACTGAAAGGAATTTTGAGTACTAAGGGGACTCTGTCTTTCCATGCATTCCACTTCAAATGTGTGGCTTAATGGCCATTTTGAAACTTAAGGGCCCTTTTTTTATGTAACTGTCTGCTATAGTTGGTCTCAACACCGCTTTGCTTGCACTCAGTTTGCAAATACAAAAGAAAGTATAGACTTCTGCCCTATAAAAGGTGAAATTTGTCACCACTGATACTTGACAGGAGCCATTTATTCTGCGTTAGCACTAAAGGTTACATTAACATTAGCATTATGTATGCAACATGATTCAGGATGTTTGCTTGGGGCTGTGAAGAAAGAAATGTTGTTTATGTATTAATTATTCTCATTGTGTTGACATCAAAGTTTTCAATTTTCGAATTTCTGAACCAGCGCACACATGGCTAAAATTTCTTTTTAGTGCCACAATATTTTTTTCTCACATTGCCAACATTACTAACATCTTTGCATTCCTTCCCTTTGAATTTAACTGTAATGTCTGTTTCTAACTTTGAGGATACTGCATAGTATGTATTTCACCCACTCTGTATCACCCCTTATGTCTTCATGCCGCTGCCTTGACAGATTAAATGTCATCAATTAGCTGGGTTTATTGGGTGAAACAATGCTGCTCTGTGTCTTCCTTTAGTATTTTATTTAATGTGTGCTGCTTGCTAGTTTTCCTTGTGTATCAGGGGTTTCTGCCTTCTCCATTGTTTATGTAAAGGAGGGAGCATTCCTTTTATCCACATTGATTTCATTATTAACAGTGTTCTGGTCCATCTTCTAATAGTGGCGGCTCCTCAAGGGAGTGATGCGGGGCGGTGAGGCGGGGTGGGGCGGGGGAGGGGCAGGGTGGGGGGTAGTAAACTCCGGCATCTGGCCGTACTGAGTTAAGTACATAAATAAATAAATAAAACTTTACATTCTGCGCGCTGCACTGCCGATTGGGTTGCAGCCCGCGCAATATAATTTGTTTTATTTATTTATTTATGTACTTAGCTCGGTTTGGCCGTATGTGGGAGTTTACTACACCCCACCCTGCCCCTCCCGCTCTACCCCCCACACCACTCCCTCGAGGAGCCGCCACTGTCTTCTAATCTTTACAGCAATGATGCTACTATTTCGAATTGAGACTAGAGAATGGTTGTCCTGATTGTGGTATTCATTGCAGCACCCCAAACATGCACAAATCCAATTGCAGTGAAAATCTTGACTTCAACAGAAAACTCTATCTAGCCTCCCCCGGCCTCTCTTCCATTTACTACCGCCAGAGATATATACTGGCATGCCATGATGATGCTCCAAAAGTTTCCCTCCCTCATACTTATCCTAATCCAAATTCAGTCTATTTCATAAATGGGTCCATATCATCAAGAGCAAAGGTACATTCTCCTGTTTTGAATGAAAATGAGCTGTTTACACTGGATACCCTAACACGCTGAGTCTAGGATTTTAGAAAGTGAGCTGCAGACCGCACTGCTCCAATAAGGGAGTAGCAGCGTTTCTTCTTCTCCGCTGTGATGTTGACTCTAGCTCTCACATGCTTCAAATATGACACAAGCTTGCATCAGGTTGTACCCCAAAAAGATGCATAATTTCCAGCTTGAAACAAGCTTTAAAGCAGAGCTCTTAGCTTTCTCTAGTGTATAAACAAGGACTTCACCCACTGCAGGTTTTTCCTTTGCATTGCATTTTGGTAGTCCAGATTATACATTAGGCATGTAATCTAGAAACATGATAGCGATGTGTGATTGGTGTGATTTATTAGACATTACTAAGAGCACTTTTAGTTCTAAAGGACAACTAAACAGTTTCAAAACATACATTAATAAACCCATAACTATGAAATATCTTGTTTAAGAAACCCAAACCTAGGGGCCCATTATGATATCGGACGGATTGCAATCCGCCCGACACCTATGTCCGGATTCCCCCCCGCCGTATTAGGATGGCGGGGGGGAGCGCAGCGGACGGAAAGACCGTCCGCCGCTTTACCGCAGCGGAAATGGAATAATATGGTGGCGTGTCCAGTGGACACCGCCAGCCATATTACAATGGTGGGTGTAAGGGGCCTTTCTACGGCGGCAATGCCGCCACGGAAAGGCAGGTGGTGTGTGCTGTGGGGGCCCCCTGCAGGGCCCCCAGGTGATGGCAGAGGTGGGGGGCCACAGGGGGGGTACCTATGGTACCCCCCCACATTTGCATATGCAAAGCGGCAGGCACTGCGCGGTGCCTGCCATTTTGCATATGCAAATGCGTTCAGAAATGTTTAGCATTGTGGCGGGCGGTGCAGAGTGCACTGCCCGCCACAATGCTAAACATGTAGGATGTGCCCACCAATGTGGCGTGCACATCCTAATTCCCCCTATGGGACCCCCGCCCTTATGACGGGCGGTCCCGTTCTCCATTAGGGTCTTAATGTGCCCCCTAATGTTTCATTAAACAAGAGGAGTTTGCCCGCGCAAGAGAAAGGGTGTATTCGTTTCAATGTTTTAAAGCATTTTATATTTTACAGAAAAGGAGTGGAGGTGCTAAAACTACAGAATTGCTTAAGAAAATCATCTTGTCTAGAATACATGATCAGTTCTCACATATAACAAAGAAAACAGCGGTAAACTGTAATGTAAAATAGAATTTTCTAGAGCGGTTGATCCTTATCACTATTAAATGCTAGCAATATCAAAGAAGGAACTCTGTCAAAGGCGAATTTGCAAACTTAACCTACTGCAAACATAATGATTTTTTATTTGTATTTTTAAATTCTTAAGAAATGCCATAAACCGTTTATATTGGCGTTACAATAGCACTTGATTTACAAATATCCTCAACTACATTTTGCAAAAATGTGTTATTTGTGTAGCTAGCAAAATGGTGCTCTGCGTCTGTGACAGAATGGACGGAGAGCAGCTGTCAGTAACATGTGTAATGTACTCCCAAGAGGAGTTTGATTCACATAACAGGTCATTCTGCAAAGAGCCAAACTCCAATAGAGCTATATTGCCTTCGAATATTAGCAATGCACAGGGTAAGTCCTCATCGCAGGCCCTGATGTACCAAATGTTTTCCAAATATACGAATGGACTATTTCACAAGAAGAATGAGAGAATGTGCAAAACGTGCACACATTTTCTTGAACGTGCACGCATCTCTCTCAGCATATATGTGCTATATGTGGATGCCTAGGGTGTGGCTGGCATAGCTATCAGCATATCACTCATTGAAAGAGGGGTGTACTGATATCTGTGTCCTGCACATCTCTGCTCCCCTACGTTATCACTGAACTAACCATACTTATTCTACCCACATGGCTCACAGGATATGCTACTCTAACATGCAAGAAACCCCTGCCAATACTGCAGGCACTCACAGCCTGGCTGTAAGCCCTGATTGTGAACAGAACCTGTAGTTGAAAGAAATGTGGAGAGAAGAATACAATACAGGAATGATTGCAATAATTAAATTAATCTCAATCACTGGTAATTATCTGGTCCTCCCTCCAGTCCATCGTTCTTTTGTACACCAAGCGGACAGGAAGCAGCCATATGCAAATCTGGCGTCATCTGTGCTTTCTTCTTTCATGAACACATGAGGTTGATAGTCACGATAGAGCACTCCCCGGGCTCACTTCTTATTTCCTAGAGGCAGTTACTAGCAAGGGGTGCCTCAGGGCTCTTCATTGGGTCTGACCCTTAATACATATGCAGCACCATTGGCTCGATTGTACTGCTCCTTTAGGCTAAATGCTATCATTTTTTGTTATATATCTTCATTGGTTCCAGACGAAACAGTAGCCGCACAAGAACATCAATAAAAAGCCATACGCACATGGCCATGCATCAAACTCGATTGGCAAACAGAAAGATGGGGTCACAGTGGAAGCGAACAAACCACTACCCTATCACAGGGCAGCCGACTGGCACATAAAACAGAAGAGAAAAAGGGGTCTCTGCCCCGGTGTGTAAGGGCTAGTAACAATGCAATATCAGGACTCTGGGTGGGAATATCCAGCTAAGTGGGACACCCTGAGAGCTCCACCTGCCGTCAACCAGAAGGTGGCTTGAAACAATAGCAAGGGGGTTGTATAGGCCAACAGGAATGTGCAACTCCATAAGGGGACAAGGATGCAAAGCCCATGACGGTGTCCCCCTGGAGCAGGTGCAGAGGAACAAGCAGAGTGACTTGAATACCCAAACTAGACATGAAAGCTGCGGGGCCCAAAGGGGCAACTGCCATTCCACAAGGCAGAGCAGGTGCCCTAGCAGCGATTGGAAGAGTTGTGGATAAAGGTCCACAGATATTGCGCACCAAATGGTTGAAGAAGGCTGAGCTCGGGTAGACCCCAAAGTCTGCAAGATGACACTCACCCCACAAGTCTAGGCACAGCGTAGCCCAGATGTATACCAACTTGCAATGGCCCCACACATGTCCTCACCACAGTGCACGGTGGTGGATCTCAATTCCAACTTTCAGCTTCTGCTTGGTACTCACAATGGCCTCCACTGGGCAATCAGCAGCAGGCCACTCAACAAGGGCCTCAAACACTCCGGCGCCCCCAGCAGGGGTCAGGTGCTCCACAACTGTCCAGCCCAGGGCATAATTAGTCCACCCCGAAAGGCATAGCCCGGCGCCACAGACATCACAGGCTTTCAAAGCCCAGGCCCTGCAGGCTGCCATTGCTGCAGGGCTCAATCAGGCCGACATGTCCATCGAGGTCCCCACAGGCACAGCACGACTCCTGAAGCCTCCATGCGCCCAGCAGCCTTGTGGCCGCAGCAAGTCTAGCCCTGGCTGCCACAGATACAGGTCACAGAACGTGCAGCAGCAATCATGGTCACAGGTCTGCACTGCTCAAGCTGTCGCCCCAACTCTCTAAGTGGCTGTCCTGGACCTCCATTGGGCTCCTACTGCACTGGGCTTAACCCGTCCCTGCTTCCGCCCACACCATGGGCTCACTCAGTCGATGACCCCGTCTTGGCCCAGGCCCGATCTGCAGCCGGCGAAACCAGACACCTCAGGAGAGCTGCCACTGGCTGTCATTGCTCGTTGGAATACATGGGGGTGTTGCCCTCACATAAGCAGTTGTCCCCTCAGTCGGGTCCACTAGGATGTTAAAGGATAATAAGCTGGCCTGGGCCGAAGCTCGCTAGAGCATGTCTGTAACAGCTGCGATCTTGGCCATGCCCCCCTACGTTTTATGTTAGTTATACCCAGAAGATCATCCATTTGGATGATCCGTCTGGTCAGACTAAAGCAAACTTTAAAGCATGACTCTCTGCGGTTGCATCCTGGATGATCGATAATGTACTAAAATAAAATAGGGAGAAAACTGAAATCATGATCATTGGATGATCATTGGAGGATCATGGTGCATGGTCAAATTACAGGTGGCCCAGTGAGTTCAGCATACATGGCTGCATGTCCCTTATTTCAAAAATCTTGTATCATTAATGAAACACTTTGGTATCTCGAACTAACAAAGTTCCTTTAGCCTGCTCTGATTATTTGAACACGTTACAGGAAATCTTCCCATTACTTCCTTCAGAATAATTCATTTTATTAATTTAACCCATTATGCTTTCGCATTTAGATTTTGGCACACCCTTATTCTCAAAGCATGTACTTAAGTAATTGCAAGTGATTCAGAAGTCTGCAGCCCATCTGCTTCTGGGTCTGTGCAGGGAAACTCAAATGGCCTCTTTCCTGGAAGAGTAGCATCCCCAGAATAACCATAATCTGTTCCACAAAGCTCTAAAGACCTGGGGCCAGATGTAGGTATCCAAATACCGGTCGGTAACAGCCGAAAATACCGATTTTCGGCCGTTACCGACCGGTATTTGGATACTGAGATGTAGGGCATCTCAAAATACAGATTCGGTACACTAAATTTACCAAATCGGTAAATTTACAGATTCGGTAAATTTACTGAATCTGTATTTTGAGATGTAGGTGGCACTGTAAACAGTGCCACAGGGCTTTAAGGATTCGTTATTTACCACCAACTATTAGTTGGTGGTAAATAACGAATACCTGTGTATATGCAAATCTGTGCATGTACACCTGTGCCATGTGACAGACATACATGCCCTTAGGGCATGTATGTGTGCCACATGGCACACAAGCACTAATCAGGGGTGTAACAGGGTGTCAAAGTGACACCCTGCCACCCTTGACTTTTTTGGTATTTACCGAATCGGTAATTACCGATTCGGTAATTGACATTCATTCCTATGGGCCTGGAGGCCCATAGGAATGAATGCCAATTACTGAACCGGTAAAAACCAATTCGGTAATTACCAAATCTTACCGATTCGGTAAAAAATACCGAATTATTACCTACATCTAATTTACCGATTCTAAAATACCAAATCGGTAAAATTCGGTATTTTAGAATCGGTAAAAAAGATTTACCTACATCTAGCCCCTGGTTCTTTGTCATTTATAATTCCATAGTTGAATTTTATTCCCAACTCATTACTCAAACCACAGCTTATCCGGCACTGGGACTCTCAATAGTTGAGCTTAATAACACAATTGAGATAAAAAGGAGAATCAGCAAAATATACAGATTCCTGTGGGCTATGACTGGTTATCAGCATGACTAAAAGTTAAGTATTGACTTGCTGTCACGTTCATCCTCAATTCATCAATGATTTCCCTTCGCACAGTGAGTAGCTCACTCTTGCTCCCAAATACTTAGAAGGCCGGTCACATTAAGTCATCCATCAGAAGGACATTGGCTGATCAGTTCTGGAGTCCATTTTCTTTAGCTTGGTCAACTCCAAAATTTCAGGTGTTATGGACAGGAACGGGTTTAAATCAGAGAAAATAATTGGAGGACAATAAATGGAATTAAAGATGGGTAACTGTGAGTTTCAGGGATGTTTTTTACTGAGGGGTTCTGAGTGACATCGAATAGACAACGAGAGAAAAGCAATTCAGTCTATGGTTTAATAAAGTGAAAGGCCACTATAATGTAGCAAATCCTGTCCCATCTCATGAACCTCTAAACATAAAATATGGCGGGCACCACTGTACCACATACCACTGAAAGTTGGTACCTTCATTATTAGATGGTGGAATCAAAACACCCCTGGAACTGGTTACACCCATGTAAATGTTGTAAATCTAAATGTAGTTCAAGTCAGACCATATATTATAGTTTATGTGTCGGTCTCTTGAGTGTTAAAGCACAGATAGTGCTGCCAAGCTGTTGATATGCATGTGTTGTTCATTTCAACTCTTCAGAAGAGCAAAGAGTCTCTGGGGGTAACATGACCTGCTGTTTAATGTCTGTGGACAAGAGCCAAACGTTTCACAGATGCAGACCTATGGCTACAGCAACCAACCACCAGACCTCCAAGTGGAGGAGATTGACTATACATCATCAGCGACTGGAGTCTCACTCTGGTTAGTCACTTCAGTGTACACTGCCAGTACTGTTTACATCCTTATTAGTGTTCTTGAATAATTACTAGGTGAATGCTTTGGATGTGAAGGTACACACCATGTGGCACCTGAAAATAAAATGGGAAGATGATGGAGGGTCTGACTTACACCTCTAACTCACCGTAATGTAGTGGCCTATCTTCGGCTCCATGTACTACCTCTGTCTACCTGTTCAAGAAACCACCATTGTAAGGCCAGGTTTGATGCACACCAGAGTACTCATAACTACATATGAGAGTTCCGACACATCTCACAATGCCCAAAAACAGCATGCATATGAACCAAATGCATAGGGCATATTCCGACACTTCAACAAAACACAAAGACACACAATTCACACAGATGTTACAACACACCTGAATCTAATTTATACCTTTTTGTGTGCCAATAAGGTCATAGAAACCTGGTGAGATCTACCATAATCCTTTAAAAATAAAAGTTAAAAGTTCTTTTTCGCAAATCTAAAAACATGAACATGTTTTTATTTAAAGCACGAGAAAACTCTCCTTGTTATATTTGAGTTTGGGAACAAATTCCAAGGCTGTGAACAGGGTTTAAATCATATATGAAATTTAAAAATCTCAGACCTCATAAGGCGGTCTAAAAGCAATTCCAAGTACGGGAAATGTTCTGTGTTCCCTAACGATGGAAGTGTCAATAAAATTGAGGATTTTTCTCTGCGATATTGGTTAACATTTTTAGCTCAGATTATCTCATAACTCTCTAAAGTATCTTTTTATGTTGGATTATCCTCTGTACTAGTGGTTGTGCACACTGTCTTTCACTATTTTCACTTGCAGTGCTCCTTTGCCTTTTGGCTGGGAATGCGATTTCAAATACAACATACATAAATACTGGGGCCTTTTTCCAGCAAAGGTGAGAGATTTGTGAATGCTTACAGCATGAAAACTGCTGGATGAATCCTGTTAAACAAACCTTGCTATCTCCAACCAGGTGCTTACTTTTAATTCATATTTGATAGCCTAGCCCATTTTACTACCTGGAAAATGTTAAAGACGTTCTAGTGTGTAAATTGACAAGATTCCTGTGTGAATGAGGTGCCCAATGTGTCACTATCTCAGCCTAGAAACACTTATTCAATTACCAGAAATAGTGTTAAACCTGCACCAGTTGTAGTTTTACAACTTTACAACTTAAAAAAAAAAATCATGGGTATTCCTAGAAAACTGCACCAATTTCTGCTTTACAGGTCTAATCCATGAAAGCGTTTGAGCATTCCATATTCGCAAGGTGTATAACGGCTTAGCCCCGTTTGGTAATTTTTAGGAACCATTTATTTTTAAAAATCTCTTAACGGCCACTCACCGCTCGCGCTTGCGCTTCCCCTAGCAACCTTGGAATGCAGACGGAGAGAATAGGACATTTTGCCAAAGACTGCCTTAAAAGAAAAAATGTTTAAAAACCTGTGGCATGTATTGTAGAATCTGATTGTGAAAGTGATTCAGAAACCATTTCTGTAATTAGAGAGGAGAGTGAGGAACATGTTATGGTTGGTTCCTCAGTGGAAGCTATTGAGTCGTGATCCTTCTGATTGTGAAGACCCTATTGTTGATATTGGTGTTGGGGAAAAGAGTCTTCCTCTCCTGGTAGATTTGGGTTCCCGGATCACGATAACAAAAAACGTTTTGAAGAAACATGGGGTAATTCTATTGAACTTTCCCCTCCAGATCGTTCCCCAGTTTCCTATGAGGGACGCAAAATTGACCTATTGGGATTTTTTGAGGATAAGATGTATTTTAAAGGTAGAAGCATCAAGGGTAAAATCGACGTCGCTGTTAAGGGACTGAACATCCTTGGGAGGTTTTACCAAGGATTATTTGGGATGATGTTAAAGCCCGGGACCCGAGAACAAGTCCTGGTAGTAGAATGTTGTGATGACGTCAAACAAAGGTGGAAAGAAAAATACCCTTCTGTGTTTGGAGACAACATGGGTAAAGTTAAAGGTTTTAAGCACAAGATTGTTGTCAAACAAGATGCCGCCCCTGTCAAGCACAAACATAGGGGTGTACCGTTCAGCGTTAGATCGGATTTGGAGAGAGAACTTAAAGAATTGTGTGCCAAGGGAGTCATCAAGCCTGCAGAGTCTTCTTTGTGGCTTTCTCCCTTGGTGGTTGCCCGCAAAAAAAAACAGCCAACTTAGGGTCTGTGTGGACTTAATGAGAGATTTGGGTAGATTCCCATCCTTGCCCAAAATCTCTGATCTCTTTGCAGCCACCAAGGGAGCCAAATGTTTCTCCAAGTTCGATCTAGCGAGTCTCGATCCATCTCACGAATGTTACATCACAGAGGACGCCAGTCAAGTGGGTTTGGGAGGCAAGTGGACGGTATTGAACATACTATTGGTTTTACCTCTCGCGTACTGAGAGGCGCAGAACATCAATATTCTGTCATAGAAAAGGAGTTACTGGCATGTTGTTGGGCCATAGAAATGTTTTGCCCGTACGTGTGGGGTGAGCATTTCACTCTTCTCACTGACTACTAGACCCTGGTAAGCATCTTAGGAGATGGTATGAGTAAGTGTTCTACTCCTAGGATACTTAGAATGGTCACTAGACTATTACAGTTCCATTTTGAGGTGAAACATATCGCTGGTGGAAACAATTTCAGAGCCGATTTTCTTTCTAGATTTCCAGTTAGTGAAAACGAACAAGATAACATCAAATTTGATGATCTTACTGATGAGGATTGTGAGGATTGTTTTGTTGCTGCCCTAGATATTCCTCAACATAAAGTGGGTTCTGAGGAGGAGTGGAGATCAGGTTTTCTTTGCGATTCTATTCTTCAGGATGTCGGTGCTTTAGTTACATTGGGTTGGCATGCGTGGTTACAACGAAAGCCTTTACCACGCATACGTTTACTACGAGGTACGTAGTAAAGGCATGTGTGGTAAAGGGTACAATTAAAAAAAGAGGGGTTGGGGGGGCTTCCCCCTCCCAAAAAAACTAACTAACCTGAAGTCGAGCTGTGCAGGCAATCAACGTCGTATAAGAGGAAACGGAAAGAAACTTCCGCTTCCTCTTTACAACGTATGACGTCACCACGGAAAAATACGTGGAGAAGGATAAGAGTGGAAATACCATTCCGTTGTAACGCATGCGTGGTAAAGGAATGCTTACAACAGAGTTCGTTGTAAGAACATACAACCATCGTCTGGCTATGAAACCAGAAGACCCGAGTTCAAACCCTGATTTATCCTCTTGATCAAACTTTAGTTGAAACTGTTTATCTCCATGTGCCAGAACAGGCAATATGCTAGGAAAATGGCCTAGTAAAAAAGACCTTGAAACGATTTTTACTTATCTCCCAGCAGTTCAGTAGCGGTCGGCAGTAGGAGTTACTGCAGGGCGGTGACATGGGCAGGGGGAGGGGCAGGATGGGGGGGTAGTAATGTATGGATTATGGAGTTTTACAGGTAAGTAAACATTTAAATAAATAAAACAAATGTTGTTGCGCGCACTGCATCACATTTAGTGATGCAGTGCGCGCAACGAAATTCGTTTTATTTATTTAAATGTTTACTTACCTGTAAAACTCCGTAATCCATACATTACTACCCCCAACCTGCCCCTCCTCCTGCCCACGTCACCGCCCTGCAGTAACTCCTACTGCCGACCGCTACTGCAGCAGTTAACTGTAGATCCTCTTTCTTCTGTGTTTTGGGTATACTACCCAAAGTCAGCTAACTCCCATGTGTGCACTTTAAAAAACAAGTTAACTTACTCATTCTATGAAGGTTTTCAAGTCATAAAAAAAATGACACAAAACATTAAACTTCGGTCGTGAGACAGGACAGAGCTTACACCACCAGTTGGTTGTTGCACTAATGTGCTTTTGGAAAGGGCAGGCTAGAGAAAAAATGTTCATGCTGGGAAGTTCTGTGAAAGTGTTGACTGACCCATGTTTGTATTTCATTTTGTGCATGAGACTTCATGCCCATCTCTGTATCAATTATGATTATTGCATTAACACCTTCATGGTTTACTCTGTGCAAAAACACTAAGTATGAGGTAGATGTCTCGCACTCGATCATTCTGCCTTGGAAACAAAGAACATGACAGAATTGATCAAGTTTGAGAACACATTCAATTTGGTTAATAAATAAATATATAGACTATTTTAATCGTGTTTTTTAGAATTGTGCATCGGTTATTAAAAATAAAAACAATCACCTGGAGGAAAAAAAGTGTTTCAGAATGTTCAGCAACTGAATAACTTCATCTCTTCAATTCATATTTCTACATATTCCCTGGAGATGAAAGCAAGCCATTGAAGCGCTTAAGTGCAACTTTCATGAAGCTGTTATTTCACTTTCTTTTGTGTCCACAATCCTGAAAAAGTTCTGCAACATATCTCTTCTCTACTGTTGCACACCTTTATCGCCTGCACAGCGCGTGTGCAGTGCTTGTGAAATCTATTGTATTTTATATAAAACTTAACAGGGGCTTACATCTTATCCTTACTTTTCATTGATTTGTGTGCTTGCCACCTAATTTGCTTCCCCCACCACCAGCTACTTCTTCGCTTCCCAAACCCTTCATAGTCCATATGTATACTATTTACATTTAGATTTTTTGTTTGATCCACTAAAAAACCTGTGTCCTCCCCCGTACTCTTCATCTTGATCTGTAATGAAAAAAATTGCATCCATGTCATCCCCTAAGTACATGTGTATGTTATCATGCATGCACACCCTTAGGGAATGACGCGGCTGTCAACAGAAGTGAAGTCCAATCACATCAAAATGCCTTTATTTCCCCCTCTACTTTTTTATTTATAGCTTTTTGCTGATGCTGCAGAGAATCAGCAAAAATCATTAGCAAGGCTAGTAGGCCAATAAAATAAAACGTATTGCCTTTGCCAGTGCGTTGTTTTCAACAAACCCTCCCCCACTGCCTTTTACCTAATGTCCCTGCTTTATAGTACCACCAGTAACAGCACAATATATTGCCTTTCTCAATAAACAAGTCATAACAGTTTTAACAGCGTTTCAGTGGCTTATACTGCACAACTGCTCACTAAGCTACAACTTACAGCAAAAAACAGCTTATTATTAATTACATATGTGAAACATATTTCATTTACCAATGCTTGTTATTTAGCTTATCATATTCCATATTGTCAGGGGAAGATTTACAGGTGTATAGTTTTACATAAGAATAACAGCAAATTCAAATCATCTTATCATTTTTATTTTTATCCTCTGAAAGACATTTTAACTGTAGAGGAACACCACCCCTTTCCTAATTCACTTAAAAATGTTCGGGTTGCTCCCATTCTTTTCAGGCCCTGTAAAGGGTTTATACCTGCCCTTGAAAATAGCACATTTTCAACCTGCTCTGTGACTGTTAGAGCTCGGAGAGGAGTTTAGTCATTCTAACAAATATCTAGGTTTGTTAATGTTCATGTTTCAATGGCTTTCCCACCCTCGAATGCCCACTACCTCTGCACACGAGGAGATTTACTCACATAGAACCCTTATTGTAAGTTCATTTTACAAGGTGAAAATAACATTTTTAAATTGCAAAAATCATGTTGAGCTTGTAAAATAAGATAGTTGTCAGTACAAGACAAACAGACACCTGGAAGTAGTTTCATGAATTGTGACCCCTATTCATGCTGTAGTTCAATTCTCTTTACTCGATTTAATCATTCACAATTGTATAAATGCTCGTTGAATTGTGAATCTGCTCACATTTGAAAGTAGAAGAATATTTATCCTAACGTTGTGACATTTTAATGGTAATGAATCAGCCTAGGAGCGTAATATTTGTAAATTTCATTTGGGTCATAATACATTCATAATTCATCCGTTTCGGCCATTAAGGGAAAATACTTCCCTGATGAGGGTTGAACATTTATTTTATTTATTTATAGTAGCTTTCATAAAGCACTAAATTGGTCTCCTAGGCACACCGGTGCTTTAAAATAAATAGAACTCTTAAACATCTGAAAAGGTTTTAAATGAATCCAAAGGGATACAGGTGTACAGGTGCATGACCAGCCTAGCCAGCTGGATGCAGAACAACTGTCTCAAACTCAATACTGCCAAAACTGAAGTACTCATCTTCAGGACCTGCACCTACCCGTGGGACAGCTCCTGGTGACCAGAAGAACGGGGGCCCATTCCCACGCCTACTGACATACAAGGAACCTCATCATCATACTCAGCAGAAAGCTCACAATGAGGAAACAGGTAAAAGCTGTATCCTCAGCCTAGTTCGTCACCCTCCACATACTCCAGAAAATCTTCAAATGGATGACGATCAGCAACAGACCCACCATCACCCAAGCTCACATCACCAGCCACCTGGACAACAGCAGCGCTCTATGCATCAGAATCACCTCAGAGCTGCTCAACTGACTACAGACCATTCAAAACACAGCAGCAAGGCTAATCCTTGACCTCCCGACGAGGGCCCGCACCTCAGATCTCTCATCTGACTCACCGTCCACAAATGTTTCCAGTTCAAGATGCTATCCCACACTTACAAAGCCCTGTACAACAAAGGACCTGTCTACCTCTACCCTAGGGTCAACTTCCATCTTCCCTGCAGGTTAATGCGCTCTACATCCCTCGCCCATACTCACCACATCCACCAAAGTAGGAGTGGAGGCTGACCATTCTCTTACATGGCCCGAAGACCTAGAATGGCCTCCCCTCCCACTTTCGGACCTCCCCCACCCTGCAGGATTTCCTAGCTGTTAGACTGAGTCCCCCCCAGCAGTAGCACCCCCCCCCACCATGCCCCAGGATACCCTTGTAGATGATAAGTAGTGCTTTATAAATCTGTTATGATTTGATTTGATAACAATTTACAGAGCAATCATATAACTGAAAGGCTTAGAAAATCGAAGTTAAAAGATGGGACTAGAAGTATGAGATCTCACATTTACATTTGAAAATAACTTTTTCTTCATTAGCTTTTAAAGCAGCAAAATAACTCCCACTTGACTAGTATTTAGATGAAATCCACCTGTAACAGTGATGTTTGTTCACTGAAGGCATTTATGAAAAACGTTTTCAAAATCATTTTGGGCACATGAGGGTACAGACGTACTATATGGAGCTATGAGCAGAAATTAGGTATTTCATTAGGAGGGAATGCCAAGTGGGTACACAAGGCTGGGTCAATAAACGCCCTTTTTACATGCTCACATTCTTAGGCTGCCTTCTCTCCCTAAACATGACATCTGACATACATTAATTTGCGTGCACATGCAGGATAATATTCTTTGAATTTGGTTTTCCTTACACTACCACTTCGTAGGCGCTCTATCAAAAGACCTTGAACATATTTTAGAAGGCAGAAGTTCATCACATAAGTTGATGACATTTGTTTTCGCCACTCAGCGACAGGGCTATCACAATTGACTAAACAACAGCGGCCTCGTCGGGGCTTTGGCATGGTAACATGAAGGATGTTGTTATATGTATGACATCAAGCCTTTGTTTAGACAGAGGAGAATTTTGCTGGCTCTGAGAGTTCGATCCATGCCGGAATTCCAGCTCAGCTGATTCCTTTTTACATCATGCGAGGGATGCTGTCCTGCTCCAGACCAAGACAGACAGCTTGATGACACTAACCCACAGGTAACGGGGAGATAGATCACTCTACAGGCATTTTGCAGATTCCCTCACTCTAGACATGATAGTTTAGAATTTGCTAGGTTGGACTACAGTTTATTACAGTACTTTTACTCAAGTATATATTTTCTGTAATAATCAGCATGGTTGAACTGTTAATCTTTTTCACAATTATAGTAACACTAATCACTTATTCTGATTCCTTCAACTGATTATCGCAGCACAAGTATTTAACTCAAGAAAATCAATGCTTCACTAAATATTGAAACTCTTTACTGTATATTTCTTGTGTATCTCTTTGGTTATGCACAAGCATGAACGTGAAAGGGTTGTACTTCTGTTACCACCATTTCCTTGGGGAGTCAGGGTTGTCATGTTCTCAGGTAGCACAATCCACATGTTACCCTCTCAGGTTAGGGGTACAGATCGTGCAATGTAAGCTAGCAGGACTTTGGCCAACATTTCCGGAAAGTGTGCAGGGAATCAGTCTCGCAGACTCTAGATGGTTATGTTGTACAACAAATGCACAGTTTTACTTGAGAAAGTATAAGCCCTATGACAGGATTCATTATAAGTTTCAGAGTATGTTTATATTCTTGCAGAGGTGTCTATCATTGTTAACACAAAAGTAAAGGCATATGGGGGTCTAATTCGCAATTTTAACATTTGGTTTTAAAAAGAAGATGTTCATAACATCTCAGAAACACCCGTTCATAATGATTTACATGAAGCAATTCTGCAGATGCCTGCCACATCTCTTCAAACTCAAATATTCTCCCAAAATTGTTAAACATAGTACACAAAATAGTCACTCTCCACGGACATTATCAGCACATGTTGGTTTGTCAAAAGGAATTATTCTCCTAACCAGATCCCCCAAAGCAACTAGCTGACTATATTTACCTATCGTAACTGGGGAAAGCTTAGTTTTATTTGTGTAGGCTCATGAAACACATGCAGTCCTATAACACAGGTGTAATGTGTGGCATCTTATAGCAGGATAGAGATAGTAAGTGCATGCAGTGGAGCTGAAAGGTTTTTCAGTGTGGCTGTGCTGGACATTAACGTTCATCAGTGAAGTCATAGGGATTGAGAAAAACCCAAGCATTAAATAAAGAAAAAGTCTGGCTGGTGAATGACAGGGATGATGCACTGTTGTTATGGAGCTCATTGTCCCAGATAAAATCATGGAAAACAACCAATTAACCACCACCTCAGTCTTAAGTGAGGAAGAGTCAAGTATTAAAATTATTTTTCAAAACTCACAATGGTCTGTTTTACATCAAGCATGTGGAACGGTATTGTCTCATTCTGATTGGTACTGTGCTATGTGTCTACATCTATCTGCCTAAGACTGATCCTACATTTGTGAAATGAGTAAGGGTGTGTCAGCCTGGTTCCTTATCGGGGTCCTTTGCATGTCTGGCTGGTAACCCTATCACAGAAATCTTCTCCCCAACTTGGCACTGCCAGAATATTAATTGATTGTTCCTGCGTCAAAACAACACTGGAGACCCAGCAACGTTGTCTATGCTTTTCATTACTGTAAAATGAATAACAGGATATATCTCCAAAGCATTGAGACAATGATAATTTCTAGGAACTACATTTATTAACAGTTTAATTTTGTATGTATATTTACTGTGTTATTGCTAGGCCCAGCAGTTTTCAACCTCTCTTCTGTCAGGTTTTAGCTTGGTGTGTTAATCACAGTGAATGTTAGTGTGAATGTGGTATGTATAAGGGAGACAGAAGAGTATGGTGAGTCTTTACTCTATTTTGTGTATGTGGGATTGAGGGAATAAGGGGGAGAAGTTTTTCTTTGAGTATGATTTAGGAATCTGATTGGAATTGATGTCATGTACGTAACAAGTATATTTGTCAAACAAAAGATGTATAATAATGAAAAGGGATTTGTATAAACAATAAGAGTTGGCATTTTATGTTCTCCTTCGGCTCAACATTGTTCTATTTGATATGTTTACATGAGAAATATTGATAGATGATGGGTAAGGAAAAATCTCTTTTGTTTGTATAATGCACTGTTCCCCTGGTCCCCTCACCATATCTTTTTTTCTCTCTATTTCTCCAAATTTGAATATTTACATCCAATTGTCACATTTAATTTACTTTTAAGTCCCTAGTAAAGTCGCACTACATGTACCCTGGGCTTGTAAGTTAAATGCTACTAGTGAGACTGCTGAGACTCCAATAATGAGTAATAGTTCCATGTTCTAGTGAAATTGTGAGCACACTGTAATTGTCTATTGAATTAAATGTTCACTAATGTGTTTATTTCATTGTAAATATTTATGATTGTTTTTCTATTTGTGCAATGTGTTTTTATGTGGCAGTACATGAAGTTGATGACGATTTTTGTCTTGTCTACACATGAAAGAATCAGAAGATTCAGTTGAAAGAAATTGACAGAATTTAATGTCAGGATAGACTAATAAATTTTTGTTTATCCTCAGTAAACATTCATTGTTTAATTTACAATAGAGGCTTAGGTAAAACCCCCCATTTATACTAGTGAGACTGCAGCACTTAAAAAAAATATATATATATTGTTATTTATGAAGAACAAAAGAGAGACAATGAACGTCATCGCCACGCAGGGCGGTTATTGTATCTAGTCTAACATTTACATATAATCACATTAAACACTGGACTGCAGCACTTACTGCCATTGCAGAGCCTGTTATCCCAGGAACGTGGTCAGAGGAGGGACTTTTACCGCTTCATGGCCCTGGTATTTCTGGAATGGGGAGGGTCATAGTTAGTCCCCACATGCCCCTAGACTGCATTTTGGGAAATAAGTTAGGACCAGTGTCAGGAGAGCTGGTAGAGGCAGTTCGGATTTCTGGGGGTACCCCTCCCAAATGAAGGATTTAGAGGCCCAGATGGAGGTCCAAGGTAGGAAGGACTCGCCCCTGACCTATGTACAGCCTCAGGCTACAGACCAGGGAAGGAAAACCAGTCTCAGGATACCACCAATGGGCTGGGGGAAAGAGAATAGAAGTAGGGTGCCTACTCTGAGAAACCTTAGCGGTTGTGGAACCCTCAGTTGTTAGCGGACTCCTTGCAGCCCCAAGGCTTAAAGCGAGGCCTGACCAAGGTCCCTGCTTAGAGCTCTCACCTGGCAGTGGATAGCCCGGGCCTGGTTTCTGAAATTGATAGCTGTCAGTGGCCTCTGCTGGTTGCTGTCCTAATGGGTAAAGTTTTCCTTGGGTTGGGGAAAGTAGTCTGATCCAAGGGGAGGAATGGGCCACATCACTTTGTTCACTATGATGGTACTGTCTGCCTACTTGGATGCATATGTGAGCAAGTTGCCGACAGAGGCTGCTCCCCCCAATCAGGGAGCTGCTCTTATAAGCATGAGATCAGCGCCAGAATTGGCTTGTAAGCCTGCTTCGAGGAGAGACGACGAAGGAGGACTTAGTCTTGTTGCAGGAAGGTACACTTATTTAAACATATTATCGTTTTTTTTTCCTGCCTCACCACCTTCAGTACATGCCAGCCGCCGCTGCAGATCTTACTGCACCCTGTCAACCAGATAGCGCAGGGTGTGGTATATCCTCCCGATTACCAATTCAGATTTGGGGATAGCATAACAATATAACATATGCTTTACCCCATTCCAAGCTGCAACATTAGCAGTCCTATATTTTGCCTCCAAACAATGTTCAGCAGGCATATGGCAAAATGGATAGAAGGAATACTCAAAAGTTGGACATGTTTGGGCAACTTTTTCACGATCGAGTGGGCACACAGGGTGCCTGGGGGGAGGCGCAGTCCCGTGGCGCCCCCCTGACCAATGATTGCGAGGGTGTTGAATTTTAGGGACCGAGACGCTATCCTGCAGGCTTCTCGCTCCAGGGGCCCCTTGAAATATGAAAACTCTAAGCTTTTCTTTTTTCCTGACTTCACGCAGGCCGTTCAGAGACAGCGCCAAAGTTTCCTTGGTGTGAAGAAGAAGCTCCGAGTCAGAGGTCTAAAATATGCAATGATGTTCCCGGCCTGGTTGAGGGTGGAGGTTGAGGGAAGAGTATGGTTTTTCGACAATCCGTAGGTTGCATCGGACAGGTTAGACAGCCGCCCCTCGGGTGGGCCGGAGGGACGAGATCAAGATGGTGGTGGCGGTGTGCAGGAACAGGAGTGACGGAGATCGCTGTGTGAATGACTATTGAGTCGGACAGGTAGTGGGCTACACCCACAAGCGCATCATCCTACTTGACTCCAAGACTAAGAACTGGTGCAGTTAGAGGGTTGGGCCGTCTTTTCAGAGGGACTGGAGGGGGGGAAGGGGCTTAGATCTCCTCCTATTTTCTACTTTTAGTTAGCCAGTAGTTGAGTTTGGGGTGACAGGCACACTACTAGTTGGGGATGGTCTGAAGCCGTGAGCAGGGGTGCAAGGGGGAGGTGTGGGGACTGAAAGGTTCATGGGTTTGGGGGTTTGCGATTTTGTTAGAACTTGTTTTCTTTCTTTTTCCTATTTGTTTTGCATCAGGTGCCAGAGCTATGCTTGTATTCTATCCATGCTGTTTCCCTGCCGTGTGTTAGACAGGGATGGGGATGACTGTGCTCAGCTGGAATGTGAACGGCCTTGGGGACAAACTTAAGAGGGGAATGGTGAACCAGCTAATCAGGAGACACACCCCAGATGTCATACTACTTCAGGAGACCCACTTAGTTGGTAGCCGATGCATGGCACTACACAGAGGAGGTTATGAGTTGGTCGCACCTGCTGGATTCACCTCGGGGTGTAGGGGAGTCGGCATTTTAGTTAAGAACTCCTTCCCCCTTTGCATTCAGGCCACATGGTCCGACCAGCGAGGCCGCTACATCGAGATATCGGGACAGTGGGAGGGGAAGGTAGTTACTTTTATGTCCATCTATGTTCCGCCCGGTCTTCAAGCAGACACCTTCCATGACCTGGGCACGATTTTCCTCACTTTGCCGCTGGGTATCCTGGTGATGGGGGAACTTCAATGCAGTAGTGGACGGGGACCTAGACAGACACCCGGCTCGACCTCTGAGTACCCCGCAGAGGTGGCTCCCCGACTTCTTAGACCCGACGGGGCTTGTGGACGGGTGGAGGATAAGGATTCCAAGTGAAGTACACTACACTAATGTGTCCGCCGCGTACCACAGCCTATCCAGAATAGATTACATACTGTTACCAGCTGCTCAGGCTGCTGTGGTGCGTGAGGTCCGACACCTGGGAAGAGGAATCTCCGATCACTCTCCGATTTGGCTCCGGGTGGAGACAGGCCTAGCAGATGTAGGAAGAGTAGTTCCAATTAATGCGTGGCTCCTGAAAAAAAGAAATCACTAAAATCACGGAAAGATATTTCCAAGAAAATAGTGGTACAGTGGACTCGGCACAGACTCTGTGGGAAGCTTTTAAAACTGTGATTCGCGGGGAAGTAGTGTCTCTGGTTGCCGAAATGGACAGGATAGAGGCGGAAGTGGTGAAGCTGAAGGAGGAGGTGACTTGGGCAACGGCCCTAGACGCTATACACCACTTAAAGCTGAGCCAGAAGGAATATAGGGGCCTTGCTAGACACAAGGCTAGAGCGCAGAATGATGAGACACAGAGCCGAATCTATGAACATGGAGATAAGGCCAGCAAACTAATAACATGGCTCGAGAGGGGGAAGTTGGCGTTGCGGCTGGTGCCGGTACTGCAGCGGGAAATTCCAGTATGATAAGGGATCCACAGGCAGTGGTTGATGAATTCTCAGAATACTATAGGGGGGTATACACCACCGCCGAGAGGTACTCGGAGGCAGACAACGCCGAAATGATCAAGGACATCCAGATGCCCACTCTATCAGATGACAATCGGGAATACTTAGACTCCCCGCTCACCGACGACGAGGTGGCAAAGGCCATTAGAGGGGTTCACTCCGGGAAAGCTGCGGGCCCGAACGGAATCAATATAGAACTTTATAAACCGAGTGCTGACAAATTGGCTCCTTATGTTTGGTCCATGTTCGCAGAGAGTAAGGAGAGAGGTCGGCTCCCCTATGACCAACGAGTGGCCAATATAGTGGCCATCCACAAAGCGGGCAAACCCAAGACACTCTGCTCATCCTATAGGCCCATCTCGCTACTAAATGCTGAACCTAAAGTTCTGGCGAGGTTGCTGGCGACACGACTTGTCAAAGTCATCACTACACCAGTCCGGCTTTATTGAAGAGAAGAAAGTTCCCTTGAGGTAGAATCTATTCGAACAGCAACTTATTTAAACACACATCACACCCCTTTCTAGATAGAACCTCAAAATCACACCTATCTTATGACCATATGTATTAGAAGAAGCAACGAATAAACAGCTTTTATAAAAATATATATCACATTTTATTCTTTGTCTATACACAATATTACGATTAAAAACACTTTGATCATTACAATTTATGGAAAAAATCAATAAAAATAAGATTAAAAAAACACCTATAATCTAATAAGCATGGAAAAAACAAGAATGAAACACAAATAGCTAGACACACAGGTTTAGTCTATGCAGTATACACCTCCGCTGTGTAAATACAATACAATATAACATTGGGGATATGCCATCAATATTTGGCCTTCTTTCACCAGTGTTGCTTAACCGGATTGTGTATCAAAAGTTTTGGCGTTGACGCGTTTCGATGGTATGGTATCTTATAAGGCCATCTTTATCAAGACATTTGATTTGTGTAATTTCTCTTGTAAATGTAGGTTTCCATGCACACACCTGTATCAGTGGGCGATACCTATCTTCTAACACCTTATAACTTTCTTGTGCTTAGAGATGTAGCCACGGTCTTTCGTGCATATATGGACCGTCTTGCTATAAAAACATTAATATAAGGGAAATGGAATCCTCTATTTGAATACTATGAGCTGGTATCGGGCAATATTCGTTCTTGTTCTCGCAGGTCGACCATCAATATTCCCGGGTTGGCGTCACGTGACTCCAACCCGGGAATATTGATGGTCGACCAGCGAGGCGATACTCTGGGAAATTTTGGACCCATATGAATCAGAAAAGGGCCAAGTGAGAACGGGTGCCTTAGCAGAAAGAACTTATTAAGAACACAAAGACGAGGTGTAGTGAATAAGACATCCTCACACGAGCTCTATATGAGGGAGCTTACAGAGTGACTTCCCCTAAACAAGAACGAATATTGCCCGATACCAGCTCATCTGGCCCATGAAATAACAAATGAAAAGGAGTGTTCCATTTTTTACAGGATTATCTGTTCCAAAATCGACAGATGGTTAAACTGTTCTCCAGCAATAGATCAAGTAGTCATGATGTGACGAATACAAGTTATTCAGGAGTCTTGCGAGTTGCTTTGATTCCAATTTTTTTTTAAAAATGCCAATTTGACAGAAGCAATCCAATCGGCCCAGCCAACACATTTTGTCCCAGTGGGACTTGATCAGGGCTTGATAAATATCCTAATATTGTCATCCACCCAGTGTTGGCTCCTGTTGTTGTCTCATAAATCCTCATAGATGCAATTTTGTACCACTAGATGGCGTGTTGCACTCCCATCTTATCCTCATCCTTTCTGTTTCCAGATTCGAATGTCCTATGAGTTCACGCCATTTGTTTTTTCTTGACCTTGTGTTGGGGTGGGCTCTTGGTAATGAGTTCACAAAAGTAGAGTGTTGAAAGAAAGAGAAATTGTATTAATTACAAACCAGTGCGCAGCTTGGAACCCACCTTGCCAGTGTGCTGTTTGCTAGTAATCTGGTCCTTGTATTTGAGCCCAGGCTGCATCGCGGTTGGCCTTAACTTCTGACCTTTCACCCTTTCTCTCACGACTAGATAACCGCGAGCAGCAGTTTGTGCTTTTAGGCTTACCTTAAATCTTTGAAATTGCATATCTCCAGTTCTACTGATTGGATTTTTGTCACTATGGTCTCAAATAATGTATTAAATATTACTCTATTTTTCTAAATTGGTGTGGCATTTTTCTTGTGTTGTTTTTTCACTTTATTACTGTTTGAAGTGTTGCATACATTCTGTATACATTGCCTCTAAGTTAAGCCTGACTGCTTTTGTAGCAAGCTAAAAGAGGATTAAACTCAGGTTAATTTGGGGTTTACTTGTGACTTTCACCTGAAGGGAATTGTTGGTGCTGCTTAAATCGAGTTTATCGCCTTCAACCAGTAACCCAATTTTTTACACTACGATTGAAAGTCCAGGAAATTAAGTAGTTTAATGCTTCTGCTGCCCAAACTAATTATGGGCCCAAATGACAAAGACATTTATGACGTATGTTTGAGAAGACATATGTCTATATTTAAACCTGCCAGTAATTCACAAAGCATATCACGACAGACATAAACGCTTTTACCACTGTGGAATTGGATACCAACTGCCTTCGAATTTCGGTAATCGTTCAATGGTTTGCTGCGACAGAAGAAGTGCAAAGCTTTGATTTATTTCATTGCCAGTAATAAGGAACGAAAGGCAATCTTTTAATACCCCCTTTACCTTGCATTTCAGAAGAAATCACAACGGGCAAGTATGTGACTTAGGATTTAGGATTTTGCATTTCAGAGGCGCAGGCTGCCATTTAGGCCATCAATCCATAGTGGTTCTCAGTGTGGGAACGCACCTGCAAAAGACTTGTGAAAAGCCGCAAACATCGGCATTTGTACTTATTCACCACTTGTTACTGGTAAACAAGTCATGGAAATCACTAATAAGCTTCTATGTGGAGATGTATACTATACTGGCAACGTTTATAAATAATTCTGTGAATCAGGAATAGATTTTACGTGTTTTGTTGATGTTTCACCTTGTCACTGATGCAGTAAAATGCTAACCCAATGCAATTTTACTGCTGACCTAATAATAAACGCAAAACACTATATAACTGAAAATCAGGTTCCAGTACATATTTGTTATTTGCATGTCACACACATAACGTGTCCTGATTTGTTTCGATCCTATTAAAATCTTTGTTTACATCACATTTCAGAGTAAAAACAAAAAACAATGTGCCTCATTCGAACTTTCCATGTTGCTGATTTGATTTCAAATGTTACTAAAATTAATTTGCAAGTATTTCAATTGACTTGTGTGTTAGTAAACAACTAACACTAGAGTCCTTTCTTCACACTTCATGTGCCCTTGCAATATTGTTGTTAGGTTATATGCTCTCTATACATACAAAATTCTCTCACTCCGTTTACTTCCTGTGTGCCCACAATCACCAGGCACAACTTCTGAAGGTCTCAAGCTGCAAAAGCATGTGCACACGGCGTTGCTTGGGACTTCTCCGGAAACTTTTATGTTCCTGTGTTTCCAAACAGAGAGCCAGCTCACCTCGGGCCTTTGGGGTTCAGGACACAGCACAAAGCACAGTCCTGTTCAAGAAGGGGGAGATGCCACCCACTGCAATGTACCTTCAGTCTCTTCCTTAGAAAAAGCTACACACTACAGGCCAGCCCCAGATCACAAAGCAACGGTCAGTCCTTTCCAGCAGTATCTTCAGCAACTTCTTCCTTGGCAGAGGTTCTTCTTGACCACAAAAGAGGTCAAAGCATTTGCACACTCGACCTGTCCATTTCGCCATTCAAAACTACACCAAATTCTAGGGGTTTCAGTTCTCTTACCTCTTCATATCTTTGAAGTTCTTTGTGCTCAGGGGTCCTGACCCCTCCTTAAATCAGTTCTGGATGTCTCCCTCCCAGTGTCACCTTTTTCCTGGGGGTCTTGATCCTCAATCACTCAGCAGGAGATGGGTCAATTGGTTTATAGCACCAGCCCAGACCTTTTCACCTCCCAGGCTTCTCCTCCCCCTACTCTCCAGATTCAGGGCAGCCTGGTGCCATCTCAACCCCTCCCTGGGCCAAGACCGCTCCCAGCTCCTCTCACCTTTCAGATCCAGACAGTCAATCCACATTCAACAGAGACACACAAAAAAGCTTAAATCACAAAACTCAGCCACTTCCTAAAAGAGTGGTTTCCAAACACACAGTGACAAAACTACTTTCACAGAAAGATGTGTTATGACACTGTGAGTTCATACATACCAAATGTCACCTCTCTATTTTTAACTTATAGGAAACTAGGCTAACAAACACAACACCCAGCCTCCCCATTAGTAGTAGTGCAACCACTTGTCAGGCCTTACTTTCCCTTTTTCATATACATTGGGCACCCCTGTGATAGGTCCCGGGTAGCCCCTGGCAGGGTGCGGTGTAAGTAAAAGGCAGGACATATATTAAGGTGTGTTTTATGTCCTGACAGTGACTATTGGCAGGAGGGCCTTTCAGCAGTGAAAAACGAAATGGAGTGTTTTTCACTGTCAGGACATAACACACACCTTAATATATGTCCTGCCTTTTACTTACACCGCACCCTGCCAGGGGCTACCCGGGACCTACCACAGGGATGCCCAATGTATATGAAAAAGGGAAAGTAAGGCCTGACAAGTGGTTGCACTTGTCAGGACAACATGCTAACCGAGCAAACTGTGCGCAGGCCCTACACTGCAGGCCTGAGTTCCCTTCTCCATGCGCATTTGCGTTACTACTCCTGGCACACACAGTGCATATAACTTGCGACTTTACTAGTAAGGCAAACATACCAATCATGGCCAATGAATTACCATTACACTTTACACTGGGAACACTTGCACTTTGACACTGATCAGCAGGGCAAAGTACCCAAAGCATCTAAATTGGCAACTATCAGGAAAACGGTCTAAGGGGCAAGCAAAAAGTTTAGGGCACTTTAGCCAAAAAGACCAAGTCTTACAGGCATCATAATCCCACTGGAGGAAACACTGTCTTTAAGGGATTATGAGGAGTTGTCCGACTGATGGCTCCTGGAGCCCTTCGGAAAGCGTTGGTCGGTTCCTCTGACTGCTGCCTCCGACCGCACCTATCCTAAGGTGTTGGTCGGACCACAGCAACAGATGGGGTTTGGACCGCAACCGACGGTTTGTCGTTTACGGCCGACTGCTATTGTAATTATGCCCACAGTTTTTAATAGTAAATAATTATTTACAAAATCTTTCATTGACCATCTATATTTTATAACTTTTATTTCCAGAAAGTAGCACAACATATTACAATATATGTATATTTAATTTCAATGTTATTAAATGAACAATATAATGCATTAATGCTTGTCGTATACAATGAAATAACATTTCATGGCAGCAGACATAATGTGTAAATAATTATTTTAAGTTAGTAGTGTAGTTACATGTATTTATACAAGACTTAAAACAACATTTGCAGTATTTCTAATGTATTTATGAAAATTCACTTTCATAACTATTAGAATGTGATGCATGGTTCATAGTTCATTCATTTTTTCATGTTAATGTTATAATTTTGGAATAATTCATTAATTAATTTACTGTATTTAAATATTTTCTTAGTTAATTATTATTCTAATATGCAAGTGTCCTTGAAGAAAGTGTTATCTTTAGAACTGTATTTATATATAGATTTTCTTTTTTTAAGGAAAATGGCGTGGCATTTTCATGTTTTAGACTCATTTTTGGCAGTCTGTTATAATCTTTCAGTTTTTTAGAGTTTGCTTTTTAACTGATTTCTCGAGTTTTAAAATGATTCAATGCAATTTACATGAATGAATAATTCGAATTATTCAATTGTGAGGAATGTATTTGTGCATTTGTTATGTGATTATTCTTTTGGATTTTCTGCCCTGGGGATAGAATCATTTTTAAACAGTATCTATAGCTACTTAAAAAGGAATATTTTTTAAGAATGAATTTGTTTGGGGATAATGTTGGTTAGGTTAATAAAAATGGTTTTGATTAGCAATATTGCTAATGGTATATATTGCTTACATTTTTTGTGTTCACCGATCTTGTTTATGTGCTACAATTGTGCATAATTTTAAACTTGTGTTGTATCTATTGTATTGTTATCCAACTTGATTGTTTAAATTGCATTTATAAGGCACTTAATACCCCATTCCTGGTGTTGAAACGCTTTACGGTGAGTAGCCCACTACCCAGGAGTCCAAAGTCAGGAGTCAATCCATTTGTCATTGGGGTTAGTTTTGCATGCTCATTCTATGCAGTCAATCCAGTTTCTTTGTGGTACATCGTTGACATAGATGTGATCATTAGAGGCGGCATGGTGAGAGGCAAATGCTTGCTGGAATTAATAGATATTTGTTGGACCTGGCCCTTCCTGCAAGATCACCCAAACCTTTTGCCTTCCTCCTCCCCTTTTTCCTGACCTCACTTATGTTGGCATTAGGACTCTGGGCACTGCTAACCGGTGCTAACGTGCATGTGTTTTCTACTTAAAACATGGTAACATTGGTTTATCCACAATTGGCAGATTTGATTTACTTATAAATTACATTCTACTAATGAGCCTCTTGCCAGGCCCAGACCTTCCTTTTTAGTGAATATAAGTCACCCCTAAGGTAGGCCCTGGACAGCTCCAAGGGGAGGGTGCAGTGTATTTAAAAAGTGGGACATGTACTTTTACGGTTTACATGTTCTGGTAGGGAGAAACTCTTAAAATAGTTTTTTCACTACTGCAAGGCCTATCTCTCCCATAGGTTAACATTGGGGTTACCTTATAAAACTTTCTAAGTGTACTTTTAAATTGGGAATAATAGATAGACTCCTCAAATTGGGTATCTCTGGACTTAGAATTTTAAATCACAACATATGGTAAAGTTGGATTTGAAGTTGTAAGTCTGAAATTGCCACTTTTAGAAAGCTGGCATTTTCTTACTTTAGCCATTCTGTACTTTCTGCCTGTCTCTGAACACACGTCTGGGGTGAGTGACAGCTGGGCTTTGTAAATGTAAATGTACAGGAATTTATATAGCGCAAATCACCAAGCGGTTTCTAAGCGCTTGCTTAGGGAACCCGTCCTGGTATTCCCCTGTGAGATAACCCCGGCAGGGTATCCGCAAGGTGAAAGCCAGGCATCCCGCCGCGAGGGGCCGCTGTGGAGATTAAGCAAGCTATTGCCCAGAGTCGCAGAGTGTGAACCTGTGAATCGAGTAGGCACCGGAGCGAGAATTGTCAAGTCTGTGGACATTTTAGGACTCAAGACCCCACCGAGCCGGGAATTGAACCCTGGTCCCGGGCTGACCTCTGCTTTCAGGTCTGCCTCCTCTAACCAGTGAGCCACACTTCTCCGCTTTGCAAATTCCCTCCAGACAGCCACACACAAAGAGAGCTTAGGTGGGACTGATGGGCCATCAACATCCTAATAGGCCATCCGGGGCATGATGGGAGGAAGGAGCTGACACTCACACTTAAATAGGCTGTGCCAGTCCCCACACAAAAGGCTGAATACCCACCCCCGTAGTGAGTCTGGAGTCAAGGCAGTATAGCAGGGCCCCTGTGCACTTCAAAGGCCTCTCCTTTAAGTCTCCCCCACTTCAAAGGCACAACTAGGCATAAGTACTGGGCCTCCGACACCACCACATAAGTACACTTCTGGATCTGCTAGGAAGAAGAACTGTTTTTATTTTATTTTTTTTAATTTTATTTATTTAAAAGTTTTTACATAGCGCTACTGGACCCAGGAGTATCAGAGCGCTTTATTTATTTATTATTTAAGCTTGTAGAGCGCGACAGCTACCCGTGAGGGTCTCCCGGCGCTAAGATACTGCAACTAACAAGAGATGGTTCACCAAATAGTTATAGATCGAAAAGCCAGGTCTTGACGGCTTTACGAAAACGTATGATACTGTCCTCAGACCGAATGGTCAGAGGAAGAGAATTCCACAACTTGGGCCCCAAATAGGAGAAGGAGCGACCTCCCATTCTAGAGAGCTTGATCCTGGGGACAGAGAAGAGGCATTGAGAGGAGGAGCGAAGGGAACGGGAAGGAAAGTAAGGTTTTACTAGTGTCTGTAGGTAACTCGGAGCCACCATGTGCTTGATCCTATGCATGTAAGTAAGGGCCTTGAACTTCACTCGGTTCTCGACCCTCAACCAGTGTAGATCCCGGAGACGATTAGATATATGGTCAGTAATGCGGCAACCACTAAGAAGGCACGCTGCGGCATTTTGGGCTAATTGCAGGCGTCGGGTGACGGCCTTGGCCGCCCCCAGGTAGAGCGCGTTGCCGTAGTCCAACCTGGAGGTGACCAAGGCGCCCACCACCGTCCTTCTTGTGTCATCAGGCAGCATCCACAAAATCTTGCGAAGCCAACGTATAATGGTGAAGCATGTGGCAGATACTTTGCTAACTTGACATTGCATTGTCAGGCCCTTGTCCATGACAACGCCCAAATTCCATACCTGCTCCACCGGTACAGGGAGGGGACCTAGATTAACAGGCCATTGTCTAGAGGTCCACAGGTTAGGCTTCTGTCCCAGGACAAGGACCTCCGTCTTCTCGCCATTCAGTTTGAGGAGGTTGTGATTCATCCATTTTGCTATTTCTCCAAGACCAAACTGAAGGCGAGAGGAGGAGGCCTCGCCACTATTCGTAAGCGAGAAGATAACCTGGGAGTCGTCGGCATATGTGAATAACGTGAGGCCGACATCATCAGCTAAGTGAGCTAAGGGGGAAACATAAAGATTAAAAAGTAAGGGACTAAGAATAGAACCCTGGGGAACACCATGAGACTGTGAATAAGTATTGGAAGTAGCAGACTGGGAGAAAATTTGAAAAGTGCGATTAGAAAGAAAGGAGGCCAACCAGTCCAAGGCTAGTCCTTCCACGCCCATGGTGGCTAAGGCGTCAAGAAGGATTTTATCGGAGATGGTATCGAACGCCGCGCTGAGATCGAGCAGTATCAGCGCGGCCGTTTCACCATTATCGATCAGGGACCGTAGGTTTTCAGTAACACCTAAAAGAGTGGTCTCTGTCGAAAAGCCCAGCCGGAAACCAGACTGTGAGGGATGAAGTAAATTATTTGAATTCACATGCTGGGTAAGATAGAAGAGGACATGACGCTCCAGGATTTTGGAGAAAGCCGGTAACAGTGAAATTGGGCGGTAATTGGCAAGAAGTTCGGGATCAGCGGTTTGCTTTTTTAAAAGTGGCGTGACCATAGCATGTTTCCAGATGGCAGGAACTGAAGCAGTCTTTAGAGATAGATTCAGAACAGTACAGATTTTAACCAAATGCAGGGGGTCAAGCGCCCTAAGTACAGAAATAGGGAGGGGGTCCAGTGGGGAACCAGATTTTACATTACGGAGCAATTCCTGTAGACCCTCAGGCTGCAATTCAGGCCAAGCTACAAGCGGGTGGGGAAAGGAGGTCGCGGGTTGTGGTGCGTTTGCTACCAGGATGGGAAGGGCTGTGCTCATACTATTAGAGTTGCAGATGGAGATGTCCTGATGGATCTTCACCACCATGCTTAAGAAAAACTGGGCAATTTTGTCGCATTTCCCGTCAGTCAACGGAGGATTTTTAGCTAGTGTGGAGGAGCCTGCAAGATTTTTCACCAAGCTAAACAAGATCTTGGAATTATCAATAACATCTGTTATAGACAGATAAGATAAGAAAAGTACACATCTAGACCAAATAATAAACATAAGAGACAAATAAACATCAGGAACAAAATAGAACACAGTTACAGAGTGAATAAAAATTAGCATTGGATCAAGCATTTCAGTTAGAAGAGGAGATTGGGAAAGGGAGTAACTTAGGGGTAAGTAGGGGGGATGAGGATGGATTGAAAGATAGGAGAGAAAAGGGTAAGGGAGAAGGTGGGGAGGCAGTAGGAAAAGAAGAGAGACGGGGTGGGTTGAGGGGAATGAAGTGAGGACAGAATCAGTATAGGGACTTTAGGTGCCCCAATATTTGTTTAGAAGAAGCACCTTGAGTCTTTTTTTGAAGAGAGGGTAGGAGGGGTTGCAGCGAAGATCTTTGGGGAGCGAGTTCCAAATCGTAGGGGCCTTACCAGAGAATGCAGGTGATTGTGTCTTAGTACAGTTGAGTCTCGGGGGGATGAGGACCAGGGCGTTGGTGCTTCTCAAGGACCTGGAGCACCCAGCTTTTTGTAGTTTGTCAGAGAGGTAAGAGGGGGTGTTCTGGTGAAGGGCTTTGTGAGTAATACATGCCAACTTGAAGGTGGATCTACCTTCAATTGGGAGCCAGTTAAGGTTTTTGAGGATACAAGAAATGTGATTGAATCGTTTACATTCAGAGATGAGTCTAGCAGCCAGGTTGAGGACAGATTTGATCGGGGTAAGGTGGACTTTAGGGGTGCCAGCCATGGTGGCGTTACCATAATCAAGTTTTGAAAGTACAAGAGATTGGACAAAAATTTGTGAAATCGTCCGCTGCAATGAAAGGTTTGATTTGTTTAAGGTGGAGAAGGGAGAATAGAGCACCTTTCGCAGCATTTTTGATGTGGGGGATGAAAGTAAGATTCTTATCAATGCTGATGCCCAAGGATTTGACAGAATTAGAAGTGGAGAGGGAGCAGTTGAGTGCATTGATGTCATTGATCCAAAGTTGGATGGGCAGAGAGCAGTTTTTGGGGGTGAAAAGAACAACTTCAGTTTTTTGGGGATTCAATTTGAGATGATTCAGATGGAACCAGGCTTGGACTTTATTCAAGGTATCGTTGAGGAGAAGGATGTCATGGCGGGATTTGATCTTGTAGTATAGTTGGGTGTCGTCCGCATAGAGGTGGTAACTAATATTAGCTTGTTTTAGGATGAGGGGGAGTGGTTCCATGAATAGATTAAATAGGGTAGGAGAAAGGATAGAGCCTTGTGGGACCCCAAGTGAGACAGGTTGAGGTTTGGAGAGGCAGTGACTGAGTTTAATTTGTTGGGATCTGTTTTAGAGATAAGAGGAGAACCATTGGTGAAGATTGCCCTCGAACTCAAAGCGGTCTTTAAGAGTATTAAGAAGGGTGGGATGGTGGACAGTGTCGAACGCCGCAGAGAGGTCAAGGAGGATAAGGAGGGAGGATTTACCTTGGTCAAGAGAGCGATGAATGTCATCAGTGATACTGAGCATGGCAGTTTCTGTGCTGCAACCTTTTCTAAAACCAGATTGGAAAACGTCGAGGAAGTGATATGTTTGTCTAGCTGGAAAAGTACACATTTTTCAAGGGCTTTGGAGAAGCAGGGAAGATTAGAGATAGGGCGTAGATTATTCAGGTCATTAGGATCGGCGGTGGGGTTTTAAGGATGGGAGAGATTTGACCAAGTTGAAGGGATGCTGGGACGCAACCCGTGGCATGGGAGGAATTGATGATATTGGCCCAGATGGGGGCAATGATGTGTTTGAGTTCCTGGACAAACTGGACGGGCAGAGGGTCATTGGTGTGTGAAGATGGTTTGAGTTTAGAGATAATATTGAGGACAGTAGATTCAGAAACTGACCGAAATTCCATCCAGGAGGCATTGTTTTTGGTAAAGGTGTCCTTAGCGATAGGGTCAGGGTGGAGTGGAGATGGGGGAGGTACAGAGGGGTCGTGGCACTGAGGGGCAGATGGGCATGGTGAAGTAGGAATGGTAGTGGGGTGTTGTTGGCTGATGGTAGATTGGGATGGGAGAGGTGGAGAAGAGAAGGATGATTCAATAGAGTTGACTTTGTTCGAAAAGAAGCTGGCGATTTCTTCACATCTTTCGATAGTGGCTGTTATTTTAGGGGGGCCAAAGGAGGTTTGTTTTTTTAAAATGCTAAAGAGTTCTCTGGGACGGTTTTTAGCCTGGTCAAGTTGTGTGCGGAAGAAAGAGGCTTTTTCAGCGAAGATGTGCTTCTTGTATTTGGCTCTGGCGTATCTAAGAAGTGTCAGGTTACCGGGGGAGGGATGGTTCCTCCAAGAGTGTTCCAAATGTCTGAGGGCCCATCTTTCTTTATTAAGGTCAGAATTAAACCAGGATTTGGGAGGAATTTTTTTTGTTGTTTCATTTTGATTGCGGCAATTTGGTGAAGCACTTGAAGGATAGAATTATTGTAATGTTCAGTTAGGTCATAGGTGTTGTGAGAGGGGGAGGAGAAAACGGGATTTGATAGAGGATTCCAATTTGCCGGGGGGGAATAAGGTGAAGATTACGAGTATGCTTCAATGGTAAAGTGTCAGTAGGAGTGGGGAGGGGAATAGAGCAGTTCATAGTGAAGAGGATAAGGTGATGATCAGACCAGTCGACTGGAAGAATCGTTGAGAGAGAAGCCAGATCCTTGCTTGTCATAATGGCATCAAGGGTGGCGCCTTTAGAGTGAGTCGGGGATTGGCAGAGTTGTGTCAGGTCAGTAATATCCATGATATCTTTAAGGAGGATGACAGACGGATCATCGTTATTATTCCAGTGAATGTTAAAGTCACCAAGAAAGAGATTCTTGGAGTGAGTGAGCAAGGATTGAGTGATAAAATCAGACAGCTCATCGGTAAGGGGATGGGATTACCGGGGGGGTGATAGATAGTATGTAGCCAAATGGTGGGGGAGTCCGTAGCAGTAAGATCAACACAAAGGTATTCAAAGGAAGAAGGGTCCTGGAGATGAACTAGCGTGAGATTCAGTTCCTTTTTACTGTTGTGCTGCTGAAAGGACTGTCACTCTGCTGGACTCTGCTGACCTTTGCTGGACTGTTGCTTTGCGGTGACTGCCCTGCTGCCTGCTGCCGTTAGCATTGGACCTGCATCTCTGCACCCCAGAACCAAAGCGACTCCAAGGGCTTGCTGGATTGCCACCTGTTCTGAAGTCTCAGGGTTCATCAAAAACTTCAATCAACTCTCCTACAGCCCTGTACTTTGCCCACTGTGAGTCTTGCCCTGCCAAGTGCTGCTAATCTAGTCCTGGGCCCTTGGAAGTGGATTTTTCTATGCTGTACCAACAGAATTCACACATTGCCATTTTGTGCTGGTCAGAACTGATGCATCTCCCCTCGATGCCGACGCATCACGCTGCCGTCAAGGACGGACAGAGTGCATCGCCAGCTGTGTGGCTCATCGATGATGCACTACCTATAGCCACTGCTGCTCGATGTCGATGCATCTCCAAATTGCAGCTCAGCGATGATGCATCACATACGAATGCTAAGAATCAGAATTGACGTATCCCCTCCCTGCTCTTCACATCAGGCCCTCAACATCGATGCATCCTTCAACCAAGGTACTTGTTCAGCAGGACAAGGTTGGTCCCTGTATCTAACCTGCGCTACATTGCGGTTGGCCTGAACATTTGAATATGCTCCTCTCAAGCTTGACCAGATAGCCCCGGTTGGAGCTTTATGCTTTTAAGCACTATATTTGTACAGCTCCTATAAAAATTCATATCTCCGGTTCTACTTATTAGATGTTTGTCATTTTGGTCTTGTTCATTTAATTGAGCTCTATTGTTCCAACCAAGTCTGGATTATTTTTGTGTGGTGTTTTCATTGTTTTACTGTTTTAAGTGTTGCACAAATACTTTACACATTCCCTCTTAAATTAAGCCTGACTGCTCTGTGACAAGCTACCGAAGAGTGAGCACAGGTTAATTTAGGGTGTGTATCTGACTTACTCTGACTAAGACTGTGGTCCCTACTTGGACAAGACAGGAACTTTTTGCTGCCACATAAAGAGCCCAAATTGTGACAGGTATGATGAAAGTAGAGCATTTGGTAATTGGAAGTCAACTAAATTATAAACAAGGAGGCCTACAATGAGACAAGAAGCAGCATTTTGAATGACCTGCAGATACTGTAAAATGAAGGGTGGGGATTTAAGGATGAAGTAAATTTCTGTAGTTCAACGGGGATAAAGTGATGGCTTGAACAATTGTTTTCCTAACGGAAAGAACAAGAAGAAGAATTATCTTCCTGAGCATGCAAATGTAGAGATCCTGCTGGTTTGGCTTGAGAAAGAAAGAGAGGAATCTAACAGGATGCCCTAGTTCCTGGCTGTCAATACTGTAGAGGGAGAAATGCCTAATTCAGGATAACAGTTAAGAGAGAACCTGATTGATGTGTTTGAACCTTCGTCTTACCACTCTTTAGGCTCAGATTTAGAAACACTTTTGTTAGGTTTGCGTTACTTTTTTAGCACAAACCCAACACAAAGTATTGTGATGGGATTTACAATTCACCACAAATGTTATTTGCAGTGAATTTTTAACCAAAGTACGTAAAGCTGCACCACGCACAGCCTTCTGTAACTTTGTGTAAAGGCTTGTTCCATTGATGGTGCATGGACATTCCCATACGACCACCCATGGGTTTTAATGCAAATCCTTATCTATAAAGAATTGTAGGCATGGATTTATACCAAAATCCTGAACCTACTCTAGGAAGGAGTAATAATAAGAAAAGCCTTTATTACTCCTTGTTTTCCATCTTTGCACCTGTGCTGCATTCTACAGCCCACATACTGAGTGAGAAACATCTTAAAGTGTAGTTTTTGTACTTGAAAGGAGCCATTCTAGGACAAAAACTATGCTTCATGCAACACAGACACCCTTGTGCTGTGTCGCAAGGGTGTCTGCATTGGCACATGGCGGCCAAAGTGTGCTAGTGCAGAAAGAGAGCGAAAAGTGCCACATCTAAGTAGATATGGTTCTGTTCTGTTGTCTCACTTTCAAACAATGAAGTACACCAATTTTATTTTCTGAACTGTGATTAGTGAATTGTATATGAATCTGGGCCTAAGTGTGAGATAATTTCTTTCATCCCTTGATAACTGCTAGTATACAAGGGCGAACATTGGGTTGTGGTGATATTATTACTGAGTGAGAGGATTATAAAGTGTCATTGATGAATGACATGATGTTAAAGCCAAATGTTAAGATGTGAGAGAAGAGATTTAAATGTTGACTAGAGTAGGACTAAGAGAGAAAAAAAACTGGGGGGCACCACAGGTGATAGGGAGTGGAGATTAATAAAAGAGAAGTATGTGAAGCAGTTGAGCTTTGCCTGTAATAAAATATTGCAACCAAATAAGACTCTGATCACAGACTCCAACAAGGTAGGACATTGGTATGTAATAAGAAATGGTATCAATATCTGCCAAAAGGTGAGGGGGGTTCAGTGAAGTGGGTTCTCTCTGATGTCGTCAAAGACAGTAAGAAGAGTAGTCTTCGTCATATGAGTGAGTTGAATCCCGATTAAGTGGGGTTAAGAAGAGCATTATTTTCAAGATAGTTAGAAAGGTGCAGATTGAAGGCCTTTTAAAGGATTTTAGTTGGGAATGGGAGGAGGGAGATGGGGCAAATACTTACTTAAAAAGGATCCATGAAAGATGTTATTAGAAGGGGTGACTAAGGCTTGTTTCCAAGCAGAAGAGCTTGGTTATACAGCTCCAAATGTAAAGGAGAATTAATGTCAGGAGCAAGAGATAGTTTGTGTGGTGGGTATGGATTGAGAGGATATCCAGATTCAATGGATGTGAGGGAGGTTTGGATAGTCTAGCTATATAGAGTAATATAATGCCAGGGCCAGATTACAGAATGTGATATGTCTCCCAGTCAATCTAGTCATAGCACCTTCAACCGAACGCATACATCTATACAGCCTGGTATATCAGAGGACCTTCAGCTCAATCTTTATATTTATTAAAGGTATTGAGCCCCCCGGATTGATTGGGATTGAAAATCTCATTTCTGTAGAAGCTACTCAGGGTGTTAACTTCCAATATATAATGGTTTCACAAATCAAATCATAAAAACAAATCAAAATTTACTGACATTGTTCTAAAATTTAGATTTTGAAGCTTAGAACCTTTTTTGGTATATTTTGTGGGCCCGATTCACAGAACTAACTTAAGACAAAATCCTAAACGTACTACCATTTTGGTATTCACAGAAGGCACTTACTCATTTTGGTATTCACAGAAGGCCCTTACTCATTTTGGTATTCACAGAAGGCACTTACTCAGCAATGAGTAAGTGCCTTCTGTGAATACCAAAATGAGTAAGTTACTCAAAATGAGTAAGTTACTCATTTTGGTATTCACAAAAGGCACTTACTGTGAATACCAAAATGGTAGTAAGTTTAGGAAGTTAGTTCTGTGAATCGGGCCCTCTATTTGTGCTATTGAAAGAAATTAGATTTTCCAAGTATACCTCTTACAAATATTCTTCTCTGTTAAATGTCACCATTGTGCTTAAACTCTTTCATATTTGGCAGACAATGATCTACTTAATATCCCCAAAATCGTTGACAGAAAACACTGCATTTACTTCTCCGTTGTGCATTTCTTACACTTACATCAGTTTTCACAAAGATATATAAGAATAGACCATCCAGAATGTTACAAGGACTGGTCACTTGGGGGCACATCATTATACACTAGAAATATGGCATTAGCTGCTAATGATATATCAAGGAATTTTATCAGTCAGTTGTCATGTCAATGCTCTGAATGCTAGAGGGTCGATTTTCATGACTATTATCATTTGCACAGGATGGCAGCTTTACTTGGGCTTGTAGTGCTGTTGCATTCTCTATTGGGTTGCATTACTGGGCATAAATGTGTTGTTGGAAGATAATGTGAGTACTGCATCAAATACTTGGGAAAATTCAGTTATTTTAAGGATTGAAATTCTCTCTAACCACCATCCGTGCTGTATCAACTCAGCATTTTCTCTCTTTGTCTTGTTAAGTTACCCCATAGTTTTTGTTTTTTTTACCAACTTTATTTTGCAGTTTGCAATACTTAAACATGACTCACAATAAATATTCATTGTGGGTACCGAGGTATACAAGAATAGGAAGGAAAAATTCAGCACACATCTACTTCCCATAGAGTGTACAAAGAGGTTTAACTGGCAAAATAAGACAAAATATCACAATACAGTGCTACCCAGAGTAGTTGTCTTGATCCCCCCTTCCTGGTCTGCTGGTGATAGTGGCAGCCCTTATAAATATATAATTCACGCAGGGTCGTGATCAGTGTCTGAGAGGGATCTCAGCCACAACTCTGAAGCCCTCAGTGTCCTAGACATCATAAGATGAACCCCCCTCAGTTCTGTTGAGTATATAGGTGGTAAATGGATATAACGTGGCAGCAAATTTGGCAACCCTGTCCCTGATAATCACTGTAAGCTTTTCCATTGCATAAAGACTTTAATTTGTTAATTTATATCCTATAGGATGTCCTGTTAGGGTTATAGGGTGCATCCATTGTTTTCTATGGCAGTTTGCTGAAATACCAGCAGTCAGCCATATGTGATGCTTAACTTACTCCCATTCTAGTCTGGTTTACATATAATGCTATTTTGCCACAATTAGGGCTGTAGTAAATTTAGAAGTGTATTTTGTGAATTACAATGGTGTTTTGTATTAGCTTGTCCCTCCCTGAACTCCTCCTCAATTTTCCTTAACCACACTCATTTAGTAGCAATTATTTCCCACTACTTCCCTTTGTCCCTCCCATGATTACTACTAAAATTTATACGTATGAGTGCAGATATCTCCACTACTGGGGTGGAGAATCTCACACAGAAAAGTAAGGAAAAGCAGAGGTGGAGATCTCCATCTATAGAGTTTTGAACTGCATTTGGTAGCACATGAATTAGTACTAATTCAGTACTACTTTACACTCTCTAGCATACCCTGTTAATTGGACCAATAATGATAATGTTTGCCACTGGAAGTTCCATCACATTCTTGTTTGTCATGCAAGAACATAAAATGGGTGTGCATGTCTGTGTATTTGGTTGTGTGTATGACCATGTATACAGGTACATTTTGAGTGTGCAAAGTGAATAGGCATGTGTATCTTGCGTGTGGTTCTTAGTACTTGGTGCTTGTGAATGTCAATAGCAGCCAGTAATGTGCAGCGAGGGGACTCACACACACAACACCTATACTCATTCAGACATACATCCAGCACATACACAAGCACACACCCAATCACAGCAGGTAGGCCAAAATACACAACAGTCCCTTTGACAATATGTATTTTCAGGTGAAAATAACGGTCAAGAACCTGTCCAATGATTATTCCATCACGATCAAGCCAGCTGACAAAGGGGGGGTCACTGTGATTCTCTAAACCACAGATTACAACCAAGAATGTCTTTGCCAACTGCCTGACTGAAGGTACTATCGCTGTGTGACTATAGATCCAACAGCAACCTTACTGACCAGAATACAAACTCTTGTGAATTCGGCTGAATCACAACTTTGGATTTCTCACAATGAAACAGGATTTCTGGTGAACATTAGCCCTAGAATACAATACTTCTACACCTTACCAAAACTACATAAGGATGTTTCCCTCCCCACCTCCTCCTGGGAAGCCCATTGAGCAAATTCTGTGACTACTTTTTACAACCAATAGTGAAGAAAATTCCATCCTATTTGAAAGACACTAGAGATGTCCTAAATCTGATCGCAGAGTGGGATTATCTTGACAACATCACCCTCTTGATGACTCTGGATGTGGAGGCCTTATACACAAACATTCCATGGGAGGCCACACTTACAGTCATTGAGGGATGCCTATTGGCTGAAACATGGACTTACCCAACTCCAGTGAGTTTCATAATAGAGGGTGCGACCATAGCCTTGAGAGAAAACTTCTTTCAATTTCAGGATCTACTATTCCACCAAATCTAGGGGACGTCGATGGGCAGCACCTCTGTCCCCAAACTAGCCTGTCTGTATCTGGTGTTATTTGAACGCCTCCACATCTCCAACAAGAACCAATACCAGACCAGCATAAACTGTTGCCAAGCTATATAGATGACATAATAATCTTTGGGAGTGATGACCACAGTTTGTGAGGCTTTCTACAAATTGATCAGCTCCCTAAATCCCTCCTTAAAATTTGCAAAAACAGTCTCTGGCAAAGAAGTTACTTTCCTACATCTTCTGATCACAATATATGTTGGCTATCTAACCACCACTACTTTCAAGAAACTAACTGACTGCAACAACCTTCTACTTTACGACAGTCTACACACAAAAGCCCTCTAGGATAACCTCTCATTTGGACAATTTTTACACCTGTGCTGGAATTGCAGCTCTACCCAAGACTACGAATAAGATGCAATGACACTCAGGATAAATTTAGTAGCCCGCAACTATCTCCCATGTGTCATCAAAAGGGTGCGGAAGAGGGCAAAAAACAACTACAGAGAAGCTCTTCTTGAACCTAAAAGAGGAGGATGCTATCACATTCATCACCACTTTCATACCCAACTCTAAGCAGTTCAAGATAATACTATGCAAACTTTGGCGTATTTTACAATCTGGAACTTTGGATATCCCCATACCACGTTTTGCATTTAAACGCAAAAATAAACTTCGAGACCTATTGGCGCATGCTAGACCACATGAGAAATCAAAACAAGTGGCAGAACCCACAAAAGAAATAACTCTGGACACCACCCATACCTGGATCCAAAAACCCATACTAATTGCAATACTAAGAATTGCATTTATCTAATTAAGCATCCTTGTAAACTTCAGTATATATCAGCATGACCATCAGTCGGATGAAAAAACGCATTACCGAACACCGCAGCAATATTCGCAGCAAAAGAGACTCCACAAAAATGAGCTTCCACTTTGTAGAAAAAAAACATACCTCAGATGATATGAGGTGGACTGTCCTAGAGGCAAATAATCAGTGGAACAAAAAAAATCTTTTCCAAAAGGAACAACGTTGGATTTTCCGTTTAACCACTAATGTGGATGGATTAAATGATGAAAGCGCATGGAATTATCTTGTTCATTAGAAAAGACTTTCTCCACCATGCCTCTCCCCCACCCAATTAAAGACCAACTACTGACATGGGTGGGGGCAAGATCCAATAAGGCCACACCTGTATGGAAGGGATAGACGATCACAATAGAGACCAGGGAGTAGCAAATATATGTCTTAAGCCACAACAGAAAAAGACTAAAACTATCCCATCTCAAAAGCACATATCCCCCAGGACAACTTAATTTAACATACTGATTATATTTTATAATATCATCAGTAGAGGACCAGAATACATTTATCCTGCTCACTAAATGACCACTCCAAAATGGCCACCATTGTCATGTCAACTACCATGACCTAGGTTTATGCCACCACATCACTAAATGGCCTTCCATTCTTTAGAGTTAATTATTGTCATATACAAACTCTTTAATGTCTTCTCCAGGGAACGCAATGAGCAGTTACATGTAGCTCTTAACCGACGGCAGCCACTATAAGATGGCCACCAGCATTATGAGGATGTTTGCTATACTTCTGACACTTCGCAACGTCATGACGCACCCACAATGGAGGATGGTCAAACCTCCACTGGCTGTATCGTACACCAGGAGATACAGTAGCATCTGCACAGCTGCCTTCTTGACTATTTAAAGGGTCTAGAATTGAAACTAATACTTACACATAATGGCCAGTCTGACCAGCTCTGCTATTCTTTAGCTTTCCTTCCCCCAGCACATACCTGACGTACGCTGCCCCCCCTCTATTGGAGTAAGAGCTCACAGCTGACGGTGATTGGAACATCACATAACACCAACCCAATATTACAAAACTCAAATTGACTCCAGCATTCTTCACCTACAGGCTGGCAGATGATGGTAGGCCCAGGGAAACTCCTGGGAGGAACACATGAGTGGATATTTGAGATATATGCAATATACAGCCACTCTGGAGCACTTGTTTACTGGTTTGCTCTATTCTATACATTTTATAATAATGTCTGCTGACTCTCCACTTACTGGTATTCTCTGGTTTATACCAGTTTCTCCCGAAGCTGAGCTACGGACCTCGGCCTTACCTAATGGGTATTCCTAGCCAGAAATTCGGGTAAGGTCCTGAAGAATACAGTGTTTATATTCATGAGAACAACATGATTTCACCACACAGGTCCTCCTTAATGATTATGATACCTTTTTTGTAATTGATAAGGTTCATTTTATCTACCTCTGTCCCCAGCACATAGAGTATTATGCAAAATGTGATGTATTTTAAGTTATTTAAGTGATGTGTGTTCTTTGATGTTCTTTGGTATACAGTAAAAATATTGAGTTTTTAATATCTATTTGCATTAATATCGATTAAAAAATATAGAATGGGCACAGTATCGACTGGACAGAATATAGACTGCAAAAATATAGAATAGGATAGCATTAATATCGAATCAAAAATATAGAATGGACATAATATCGAATGGACAGAATATACACTACAAAAATATAGAATGGACAGAATATAGACTACAAAAATATCGAAATTGAGGTAAGTAAGTTAATATCAATTTGTAAAGTGTTTTTTATGTTAGTATATGTTTGAAAAGTGTTTATTTATTTTATTATTTATATTAATGAATTAATTTTATGGTATTTAATTTGTGCGTAATATAATTCTGTAGTGGGTTGTGGGTTTATAGGGGAATAGGGTGGGAAATAATTTAATTATAATTAATTAAATATGTTAATTTATTTATTGGTATGTAGTTTGAATTAATTATTAATTAATTATTAATTGGTAATTATTTAAAATATAATTGGTAATTAATTTTAATTGATTGATTAATTGATAAATATGTTAATTTTAGTAATTTATTTTCTGTAGCGGGTTGTGGGTTTATTGGGGAATAGGGTGGAAGGTAATTTAATTATAATTAATTATGTTAATTTATTGATTGGTATTTATTTTGAATTAATTGTTAATTAATTATTAATTGGTAATTAATTAAACTATAATTGGTAATTAATTTTAATTAATAGATTACTAGATAAATATGTTAATTTTAGTAATTTATTTTCTGTAGCGAGTTGTGGGTTTATAGGGGAATAGGATGGGGAGTTATTTAATTATAAATAATTAAATATGTTAATTTATTTATTTGTATTTATTTTGAATTAATTGGTAATTCATTATTAATTGGTAATTAATTAAAATACAATGGGTAATTAATTTTAATGAATTTATTAATTGATAATTATGTTAATTTTATTAATGTATTTTCTGTAGTGGGTTGTAGGTTTATAGGGGAATAGGGTGGGGAGTAATTTAATTGTAAGTAATTCTATTTTAAAATCTTTTTTTAATCTAATTTTTAATTATTTTTTAATTGTTATTTAATTTATTGTTAATTGGTAAATAATTTGTATTAGTAGGTAATTATTTTATTAAATGAATTGTTTTTTTAATTTTTAATTGATTAATTGATATATTATATAAAAGTGTTAATTATTTTAATTAATTTGTAATTGGTATTAATATTTATTTTATTTTTATTTATATATGAAGTATTTACTTTCCCTACTGTTGCACTCACTGGAGTGGGAATAGTAATTTTTACCCTCCTGCTATCCAACGCTTTCCCTACTGTTGCACTCACTGGAGTGGGAATAGTAATTTTTACCCCTACGCTATCCAACGCTTTCCCTACTGTTGCACTCTTTGGAGTGAGAATAGTAATTTTTACCCCAACGCTATCCAACGCTTTCCCTACTGTTGCACTATCTGGAGTGGGAATAGTAATTTGTACCCCTACGCTATCCAACGCTTTCCCTACTGTTGCACTCTCTGGAGTGTGAATAGCAATTTTACCCCTACGCTATTCAGCGCTTTCCCTACTCTTGCACTCTCTGGAGTTGGAATAGTAATTTTTACCCGTACGCTATCCAGCGCTTTCCCTACTGTTGCACTCTCTGGAGTGGGAATAGTAGTTTTTACCCCTACGCTATCCAACGCTTTCCCTACTGTTGCACTCTCTGGAGTGGGAATAGTAATTTTTACCCCTACGCTATCCAACGCTTTCACTACTGTTGCACTCACTGGAGTGGTAATAGTAAATTGTAGCCTTTCCGCTATCCTACAGTAAAAATATTGTACATTTTTTATTAATATTACGTTTATATATATATATGTATTAACAAATCAATTTGTATGTTTTTTTTACTTACATTAATTATTTATTAATTTTAAGGTTATTTAAGTATTTTAAGTATGTTATTATTTCATTAATTTTTTATTAATTTAAAGCATTTTTAAAAATTCGATATTTTGACTAACTATATTTTTTAAATCGATATTTTTGATATTTTTGATATTTTTGTACTTACCTGTTTGGAGATAGGAGGTCGATATTTTGGTATTCTATATTTTTACCTCGATATTTCGGTGGGCCGATATTTTGGCATTCTATATTATGTCAGTGATCCATGTTCTTTATCTTGAAATACTAAATGTTCAACCATGCAACACCACATAGGGAGCGCGACAGTCCAATGACCATGATTATAAATGTGTCAATGTCTATTTAAGTCTTGAGGCAGCCTCCTCCTGACTGTTCTATTTTTGTTTTTTGTTTTTTGTTCCTTCATAGTCAATCCACTGCATTGATGCATGTGCAGTACCCTTTACACTAGTGGGTATCCATGACATAAGGGTGGGCCCAGACATTTGAATATATACCGTATGAAAAAATCACGTTGGTCTTGATGAAATGGTGATTGTCCCTCCTGGCAACTAAGGCATGAAACATGTTGACGCTCACCATACTCTTCCTATAGTAGCTATTAGGGTACATTGTGACCTCAATATAGCATCCTTGTTTTTATTGTGTCATGAAAACATTACCCCATAAACACTTTGCTGGCTCTCTTAGACTCTTTTACTCTTGCTTCTGTCACTACCCTATTTTTAAGATCCCCCCACATGCACTCATCTAATGGTATCTACGAATCAAAAGATCGCGCTAAAGAGCCTCCAGGCCCCTCAAGCACAAATACGCAAACATTCATGCATACAAACACGCATGCACCTAACATAATTAAAAAATCTTACCAGGGAAGCCCCTATTATTTACTGGAGGAAGGGATGGACAAAAGATCCTGCCACCTACTCACATTTGCTAACGTTGTGAGATGTCAGCCAATGAGAGGAGTACCTTCCTTACCTTATTACAGAGTGGGAAATGGTGGGAAAGGGTGACAGTTGCTGACCTCTCCCCACTCTGTGACGAGTGACACTGACGGACACTCGGCCCTTGGCACTTCAGGGTTATAGAAGCGCTCTGGTCTGAGTCTGTCAGAGCTGCTCCCCTCATAATTACAGAAAACTTTGCCAAGCTGAGGAGGTCATACCCACCATGATGTGAAATCTTCACCCTGGCAAATTTGGCTCAGGCAGCCATGCGCCTTTTGCATTTAGCGCATGTATAGAGTCTGGCTACCTGACCCACCCATGAAGAGTGTCTGTCAGGCTGTCCTTTGCTCAGCCTGACAGACACTCTTCATGCATCGGAAAAAGGTGGAGAGGTGGGGCCCCTCTGCCCTTAAAGATGGGCCGCTGATGATGAATGTGTACGCATGTGAATGTTCATTTGTGGTTTGTGTGTGAGTATGGTGTGAGTGCACGTGTATTCGAATGTACTTGTGCACTGTGTGTGTGTGTGAACTTGTGGATATACCTTTTTGCGTGTGTGAATCAGCTGTACATGCACCCTTCCATAGTCCCAATTCCTCTAATATCTAAGACTTACCTGCGTATTATAAATATATTTTTCTTCCGTGAGACTCACATATACCATCATGTCTACTTAAATAAGAAAATGACTTTCAGGCTTAATAGGCTGTTACATACCCTTGTTCTGTTTTATTTCTTTTCATTAGATATGAAGGGAAAGGTTGTACGGATCATCTGTAATGATTTCATTCAAACGATTCTACAAATGCCTTTTACGCTAAGCATCATTAATTAACTTTATTGTTAGACTACTTTGAACCTATGTGTAGAATCTTGAAAGAAAAACATATTATGTAGTCATTACAATTGCAATAATTATTACAAATATAGAAAGAGTCAACCTGGCGTATAATGAGTTTGATGTTTTATTATCAGAGTTTAAGGATTAACATGACGTTCTATGAGTCATGTATCAAAAAAGTGTGCGTTCATCATGAAAGTGTAGACTGAATATAGCAGTTTAAGACATGCAATAAATGGCAATATATAAGGTATAAAAACAATATTATGAAAGCATGCATCTGTAAGTTTTATGTCCAGATCACAAATTAGCACACAGCAGTGCTGGCATTAGTTGTATTTTATTTATGCTTAAACTCATGTTTGTATTTGACATTACGACCACTTATTCACATCTTCCTCACAAGCATGGGCAACATAGTCAATATCCATGGCTGATTCGATCATTCTTGGGGAACCAGCATCAGATTCTCCAAATGGGCACAGCTTACAAATAATGTTCAGTCACTCCATTGGTTCTAAGTTCACAAGTACGATTGTGATACACAATCATTTCTAAAGGTAACAGCAACCACTGACTTAGTACACCATTCTACTTTCTCGAGACAATGATGTCAAATGCATATCTATATCCTAGCCCTTCTTAAACTGAGCTTTTTCATCCAGTCAGAACCATACATTTTAAATGCCACCCTGCACAACTAATCTCATTCACTATCTTGCCGTAAGCACCAATAACAACGTTCCGTCCGGTACGCATTTCAAAGCTGCTCCATCTGCATAAAACTAAATCCTCGTTCTCCTAATCAAATATTCAAGCAAAGCGTTAAATACTGACCTCGGCGCAGTTTGGTATTTCTAGTGCCATATTCAGAGGCGTGCCAGTCTCCTCACAGGCTGCTTTACATAGACATGCTGTTTTACTTGTAATATTAAATAGCGCAGAAACGATAATGTTAAGTACCCTGAATGTTTTTAATCCTATTAAAGTCTTTGTTTCCATCACATTTCAGAATTACCAAAAATGTGCTTCAATTGCGTTTTGCTAATTGCTGATATGTTGTCAGCTAGATCACTTTTACAAAATCCTCTAACTTTGCAGTGAGAAAATAAAAGTACACCCTGGTTTCCAAATAAGCAGACTTTCGCCTTTGAAGAGGCAGCGAAGGTGACAAGATAAACACACATTTTGAAGTCATCTGTATTGCTCCTTCACCTTCACCTTCTGCCCCCAGCTTGATTATTTATAGGGGTGCAGCAAGTTATTGTTTTAAGGTTTTAATAAATTACAGATATAACACATGAAAAGTTTTACACAATTAAACATTTAATCCGGAATCTTTTTTTTAGTAATCAGTTATTTTGAGTAGTGCAGTAGATATAGCAAACCAAACTGTAAATTGGTCTGCCTATTGATTTTAATAATGTTTACTTGTTTTGTACCTTTGCAATGGAATACCCCCCCCAAAAAATTATTTCGTAAAGAATTCTACTAAACCAAGGGTACCGCTACTTAACAGATTGTCTGCATATGTTTGAAAATGGATTGTGGAGACTGGTTCAACCACTGGGAAGACAGGGCTCTGGTGAAAATGCAGAAGTAGCATGGTCTGCTGCATAGGTTCGGGCTTATTTGGGTCGATGCATAGTTCTTTCAACATCACCTGTGCCGCTTTATCGAATGCTGCTGGATTACTGCCTCCCTTGATGCTGATGCTCGAGTGACACCAACACGGGCCCGCCCACTGGGGCAGTACCTTGGAACTATATTTTGTGTTGTAAGCCGTCATGTTATTTTTGCACTACCAGCCATTGAAGAAGGGAAATGGAGTTCCTGAAACGCGTTTGGCTTGATACGAACTTGAATGCAATTGCACTTTCGGCTACCTGCTTGCACGAATGCTGTCATTAAAGAGGGATTTATTCACATGCCGGCTGGTTTCCTTCCACTGGGGCAACCTTTGTGTGTTTAAAGTTTAGCGGCTTTGCCAGGCCGCGGAGGGAAGCTCACCGCCTGAACGGCGGGCCCGTGTTGGTGTCACTCGAGCATCAGCATCAAGGGAGGCAGTAATCCAGCAGCATTCGATAAAGCGGCACAGGTGATGTTGAAAGAACTATGCATCGACCCACGAGGGGAATACTTTCTTTATTGAATGTAACAGTGACGGACTTACTTTTCGTTTGCAACGGCACTACAAGGACCAGAGTGCAATGTATATTGCCACGCCCACTGGGGCAGTACCTTGGAACTATATTTTGTGTTGTAAGCCGTCATGTTGTTTTTGCACTACCAGCCATTGAAGAAGGGAAATGGAGTTCCTGAAACGCGTTTGGCTTGATACGAACTTGAATGCAATTGCACTTTCGGCTACCTGCTTGCACAAATGCTGTCATTAAAGAGGGATTTATTCACATGCCGGCTGGTTTCCTTCCACTGGGGCAACCTTTGTGTGTTTAATATATATATATATGTTATTAAAAGAGGGAAGACATTTGTCATATCATCTGTTGCTGCCCTGCACTAATAGAGGAACGTAGGAGGCTGTTAAGGTCGGACTTTAATATTTAAATTATACAAACATGCCTACAAGCAGTCATAGCCAATTTACAAGGAGAAAGCTTGCAATTTACGGGTAGACTTTTGACGTTTTTAGAAATAGTGGAGAAGAAATTGCTTAACTGTGGACAATGAGGATGGTTTTATTTATATTTGGTTTTATACATTGATGAAAAGTTTCTTTTAATTATGTGGCATTAATAATGTATGAAATGTAAGAAGAATTGTATAATGTTGTTTTAATTGTAAGTTTTTAGTAACTGAACAATAAAAAATGTCATTCATACATTTATGGTGATCATAGTATTAGACCCTTTAAGAATTATTTACACACAATAAGAGTGGCTCAATCTTGTAACACTATGTTTAGTGTCAAGCCTTACTTACTTCTCTAATGGCATGCATGTGAACAGGTTGAGGCATGCGTCACACCAGTTTGTCCCAATCCATCAATGCAGACCTACTTCAAGATCATCAGCTTGAACATCTGGTTGTCCACAAAAACCTCAGCACTAATCCTGTACTGTGTTTTGCAATTTTTATTTTGTAATTACATAATCTTGCTGTCTGGAGCGTTCAACCTCCACTACCCTCTCCCAAACCGCTATTCTCCTCTTCATGTCTCCCTTGTGGAAATACTGTACAATTTCAACTTAGTCATGGATCTTTATATTACCCCCTCAAGTTCCCTCCCAATCTCTCAGCTCATGAAATATTTACAAATATTTTCTGTATTTAGATTATATTGTGGCGACTCTGTCCGGAGTGAAGATGCCCATAATCATTTGCATGATATCTGGCAAGAAGTCTCAGTGAATGTAAGTTCAACCCTGACATCTGCTGTGATACGCGTTCCGGGTGAAGCCACTTACCCTTCCATCCTTCTGAGGATGGTAAATTGAATGCTAAATAGAATACACGTTCTTATTGTTTTTGTAACTGTTTCAGTCGGACAAAAATATAGGTAGATGGTGAAAACGTCTTGTTATAGGATGTTTTTATTGACACTTTATTGAACCAGTGAACTGCTAATGAACTACCTTTTAGAAAGGCAGATAACTTGAGCTTGTAGTTAGCCGGAACCAATTTTTGCCCATTTTCTGGAGACCTTCAGTTCCCTCTGACGTCTCAGTCTGACTCTGATAAATACTTCAGTGGCAGAGCTGAATATTCTGAATATTCATTAGCAGGCTCTTTTTCCGCATCTGCAGCCCGGATCGCCACACTCAGACACCTCGAAATGCTATCTGTGCATCGTATCCAAAGCGCTCTGGGGTGCCAGGCCGTGCCACGCAGGCGGCTGACAAAGAGAATTAAGGGATCTGAGAAAAATTCAGACTGATTTCCGTGGGGTACTAACTGTACTTTATTATCGTTTGGAAGGAACGAAAGGAAGAAATGCGTGACTGATGTGGAGAATTGATTACAGGGGCTGTTTTTGGCAAACCAACTAGTACTTTTCTGATAATTCATAACTCAAGTGTCCACACAGGTCATAATTTTCTAAAGACAAGAGCAGCTAAGGCCAAGTCTGCGGCTGGCAATCGTTGTTCCTGCTCTGCAGTGCGGAAGGACTTAATTAAAATTACAGCATTTAAATTATGTTTTAACTGGCATTGTTTATTTGTTTACGCTTTGGGTGTCAAGGCGGTCTTTGATCTATTTTAAAAACTACTGTAGAATTTACTTAATTCAAAAAGTTGAAGATCTGTGGAAAATGCTAGCCCCTTCAAAGCCCAGGCAGTGTGGTGTTTGACAAATAACGGCATTCAATGGGATGGACAACACACTTTGGGGCTGTGATTCTGAGATGGAATATTTACTTGACAATTCTGGTGTACGAACAAGCAGTCTATCCCAAATAAAACATGAAAAAAAATAGCCAGTAATTGCACATCTGCACTAGCAGGCTAAGCTAGTCTTAAGTGGCAGCTGGTAATTTTACCAGGGGGAAGGGCGTGGCCACACACCTACACATACATACTCAGTCACACCCATGCGTTCTCCCACACACACACATTCACAACACTAGCTTCATATATACGCGCATGCATGCACTAAACACACAAAGAAAACATACAACTTACCTTCACTGCAGAGAACGAAGCCTCAGAGGTCCCAGGAGGGTGTGGACTGCTGCCTTTCCTCAATGGCTCAGCCAATAATAGAAGGCAGCAGTCCCTAAATCGTAATAGAGTGGGATGGGGTCAATGAGACTGCGCGCCCCCCCACTCTGTAATGAGGTATCACTGATTGACGCTCAGCCTTGTGCACTTTCTTACTTAAAACTGAAGCACCCAGGTCCGAGGCAATCAATGACGCTCCCCATCATCACGACGGGGAGGGCCGCAAGGCACTTTTGCGAGGCTGAGGAGGTCACTCCCACAGTTCTGTGAAAATCTCAGCCTGCCAAAGTTCAGCACGGGCAGCCAGGAGCATGCACATTTAACACCTCTAACTCCTAGCAAGCCTTACCTGTACACAGAGAATGTCTGTCAGGTTGACCTGTGCTCAGCCTGAAAAACATTCTTCTAACTGGGAAAAAGGTGGGGGCACGGCTTCCCAGCCTATATGTGCAAGACGCTGTTGCTAGTCTTAAAATGTTGCTGCGTGCACTTACATCATATGCTTTATTTAAAGGGTAATTCTTGTTCTTACAATTCCCTTTTCTGCATCTATTCCATTAAGTTTCCAGTTCTGTTACTGAGTTTGCCTCCACCACTCTTGAAGTAAAATTGCACTTGATGAAGACCGTTCTTCTACGGAAAACCTCCTGATATTACTCCTGCAGATCCGGCCTTGGAATGCCTTGAAATATTACCATAACCCTGGTAGAATATATTAATATCTATCTGAGAATGGGCACACTGTGCCTAGACCCTTCTGGTACTTCACTTGCTCACAAGTGAACTGCTTTTAGCACAGCTTAGTTGAATGGGAAAAGTAAAATACACATTAAATCGAATAATGCTGCCAGTGTCTTGTGAGAGGGCACATAAACATGGAAAGAGCAGTGAGAACAGGTATGTACTCAGTTCAATGACCCAATAACGTCAGCAACACTCATGAAACAAACAGATGACCAGATAGGATCTTACAAAATTACTAAACTGCACCTAGACGAATGATTCTAAGTACATGTGATTTATTTCACATTGATTTCAAACGTTTTTCACAATTTTCTTGAAAAAACATTTCATCATGGCATAGAGAGACGCACCAAATTTTCAGTGTGACACAAATACAAAAACATGAATTACATACAAATCCAAAAAACATAGAAAAAGTGAAAAAACTTCAATATAAAGATATGTACAACATAAACACCATTCATATTCTCATTGTCCTTCTGAAATTTAGAGGGCACCAGCCCTTGTATAAAACACAGAAAACAGGCGGACTTTACACAGTTCAAAGGGTCCTGCCGGTATACTAGGCTGAAGGCAGCAAAATAATCTCTGGGTCTAATTTCTTTGAGTGGAGCTTCACTCTGCTGAAGACACGCTGACTAACTGGAGCTATTGCCAAGTCGGAGCACAGTGGGAACACAGCAGGACAAAGACCACTGAATCACCACAGTCTCACGACGACAACATTTGTACATAGATTTGCAGATCCCGTACACAACCTTTGACAGAAGCCCGATTAACACCAAAGACCGGCTATACCATGGGAGCCTCTTTTAAAATCAGTTAGACATTTCCAGTTCACCATAACCCTAGAACATAGCAGGGTTTGAAACGCGTGGGCATTGCGGCTGAAGCTAACTAGCCTTCTGGGGCACATATGGGAACTGGTCAAAGAAATTAACCCCCATCAGTGATATGACCCCGAGATTAGTTTGCTGCCTTCAACCTGGTATACAGGCAGGACTATTTAAACTGTGTAAAGTCCGCCTGTTTTCTGTGTTTAATACAAGGACTGGTGCTCTCTAACTTTCAGGAGGACAATGAGAATATGAATGGTGTTTATGTTGTACATACCTTTATATTGAAGTTTTTTCACTTTTTCTATGTTTATTGGATTTGTATAAACTTCATTTGTTTGTAATTGTGTCACATTGAAAATTTGGTGAGTCTCTTTATGCCATGATGAAATGTTTTTTCAAAAAAATTGTGAAAAACGTTTGAAATCAATGTGAAATAAATCACATGTACTTAGAATTATTTGTCTAGGTGCAGTTTAGTAATTTTTGAAGATCCTATCTGGTCATCTGTTTGTTTCTGATACTAGAGTAGTCTAGGCCAGGTAGTGACAGGACCCAAGCCTTTCTTTGATAGTTTAGCAACACTCATGCAGCAGTAGTTAATAAATGTATATATAGCACTTTATCTATTAGGGTATATGAGACTATTGATTACTTGTATGTGAAGTACTAGCAAAATAATTCTAAGAGAGAGACCAGGCATGGAAAAATCAACCACAGAAATAATTTATGAACACAAATAATCAGCTCAAGTTAATGTTAATGTTATGGGGGATTTATACAAGCGCACGGCTACTCCGAAGAGTGTCCCGGCGCTTAAGAAGAGAGAGGAAAGAAAAGGAAAAAGACCCTGGGGCGAGAGACACAGTTTAACCACTCAAACAAAGATCTCATTATTGTTGGAACAGCCAGGTCTTGAGTTGGCGTCTGAAGCTCAGGAGCTCTACTTCTTGTCTCAGGAGTAGAGGCAGCGAGTTCCATAAGCTGCTCACTACCACCTGAAAGGAGTGTCCACCCTTCCTTGCCCTACAGAATTTAGGCATTACCAACAAATGTTGGGTTGATGACCTCAAGGTCCTAGCTGGGATATAGGGCATAACTCTTTTTCTAATATACTTGCCCCGCTGTTGTGTATCGCCTTGAAGACCAACACCAAAGATTTAAAATTGACTCTATTTTTTACTGAGAGCCAATGCAGTGATCTCAAATGACTCACCATGTGTGTTCTTGTCCCAACCATAGAAATTGCTCTGGCGGCTGAATTCTGCACAGCCTGTAGATGGTTAAATAGGTATTTGGGAGTACCTAAATAGAGCACATTCGCATAGTCCAGCCTAGACATTATCAAGGCATGGACCACTTTCTTTCTATGGGACAGTGGCAGCAATGGGAGGAAATTCCTCATCATTTTTAACAGTCTAAAACACGTACCAGCTTCTGACTGCACCTGTGACTTCATAGAAAGATCAGAATCCAGCATAACTCCAAGATTTCTAACAGTAGTAACAGGACTGGAAGGGGCCAGTTGATCCTGAGGCCACCACTCTGCCATTCATCATCCAAAGGATGTCCGAAACAAATAATTTCGGTCTTGGCGGAGTTACAAGATAATTGATTCTGTCTAAACCAGTCGAACATGGTCTTTAGACATAAATGAATTTGACCTTCATTGAACGGCACAGAACCTTGGCCCCCAGATTCTCCGCTAAAGATGCAAGAGGTGCCATATAAATATTAAAAAGAGTAGGGCTCAAAACTGAGCCCTGAGGCACTCCGACATTCAACAGAGAGATGTCAACTGAGTAAGGTGGTGACCAGACAGATTGTTGACGGCCTTCCAGAAAAGAAGTGAACCACTTTAAGACCGTGCCCCCCAGGCCGCACTTCCCCAACCTCTGAAGGAGTCGCCCATGGGGCACGGTATCAAAGGCCGCTGAGAGGTCGAGCAGTACTAACACTGCCTTCCCTCCTCTATCAAGAATGTCTTTGATACTTTCTGAAACCTCTAGTAGGGCTGTTTCCGTACTGTAGTTGGCCCTAAAGCCCGACTGACTCGGGTGAAGGGCATTGGTGGCCTCAATAAAATTCGAAGTGACCTTATGTACATGCTTCTCCAAAGTCTTAGCAAAAAAAGGGAGCAATGTACTGACTACAGTAGGGTCCGCTGAAGGTTTCTTCAGCAGAGGTACAATTTTACCCTGTTTCCATCTGGCCGGAACCTGCCAACTAGACAGCCAGAGGTTCAGGACTTTATTTGCGACAGATGCTAATATTTTTGCTGGACATTGATCCACAGGGGACCCAGATTTCAGTTTCTTCATAATGGAAAGTGAAGTATCCAAAGACATCAAAGGGAACTCCAGCACAAGTTCTCTCTTCGAATCTCCCCTCAGGGAAAACCCCTCATTCTGATTCAGAAAGACAGGCATAGCAAAGGTATCTTGAATGGCCTTAATCTTATCATAGAAGAAATCAGCAATCTGAGTGGTCCATTCATAGGAGGGGACAAAAGAACTCTGGATGGCTTTGGAAGAGGAAAAGTCCTTTACAATCTTAAAGAGTTCCCTGCTGCTATTTCTGGCCATATCAATTTAAGTGGTCAGGTATCTTTTTTTCTCATTGCGTACCATAAAATAGTGCACTTTGAGTGCCTGTTTTTATATATGTTTACTTTCAGGATCAAAACTTCTTCTCCATAAACGTTCCGAACGTTTGCAAGCACTCTTGCTTTTCTTCAATGCTTCTGTGAACCAAGGGGCAGAAGCATTTTCTCGCCAGGCCCTATGTGTCTTTAAAGGAGAGAGATGCAAAGCCCACTTCTGCAACCAATTTTCAAGTGCAAGTGTGTCCTAATATTTCAGCCAGGGAGTCATGAGTAATGGGCTTAAAAGATCTAAATACTTTTGTTTTAACCCCGCCCTTAGAACGAGTCCCTATTAGATTTTTCTCCAACCAAAATGTAAGCATAAAATGGTCGGACCAAATAATAGGAAGGGGAGTGTCAAGAACAATATGGCCTGTGGAGAAAATCTGGTCCAAAGTGTGACCTCCCTCATGGGTGGAAAATATTACATAGGGCAGCAAACTAAAAATATCCAGGCATTCACATAACTTCTTGGATTCAGAGGCTTCCTTTTGATCAAAGTGAAGGTTAAAATCTCCAAGAACGATAAGAACCATACACTGGGTAAATCTAGTAGCAATCGGTTCTATGGCATGGCCGATAGTCTCCAGAAAGCGGCCGGACGGCCCCGGTGGTCTGTAAATAATTACCCCGGCAACTGACTGGTGGGCGGAGACTGATAGCAGAAAACCTAGTCCTTCAACTCCTTCAAGGCCAGTGATAGGTATGATTGTGCAAGGGAGTGAGTTCTTAAAAATAATTGCAACTCCTCCTCCTCTATTGCCAGTTCTATCTTTCTTAATAATCATATAATCCGGGGGTATTGCATTAGCCAAAGTAGGGTTAGATCCCTCATGTAGCCAGGTCTCGGTAATAAACAGGATATCCGGCTTGGCTTTTAAGAGTAGATCATAGATTTGGGATTCATGTTTCTTTATGGATCTAGCATTAATAAGGATGGCCTTAAGCTTTTCCCCAGTCATATCTGCTTGGGGGGATTGTAATATAGACGTGAGGTCCTTTCCAGCTGAGACCCTTCCCGCTTTTCAACTACAAGTCCCCACCCAGCTGCAAGTGTTACATAACAGATGCACCGAGTCAGCAGATAGCTTCTTCGATAGCAGACACCTGCTTTGATTGCCAATGTTCATAAGGCTGTCCCTACTATATTTAAGCCTCAATGCCTTCTTGCCCCTGTAGTCTCCAAACAAATGGACAGCATCTCGTGCTCCGGGCTCTTCCGGGACGCTGACGGACGCAGACGGGCTTGCCTTCGGCACGCCAGCAGCGCGCCCCGTTGTGCGCGTCCGCTGTGCGCTAGCGCTGCGTCCCTTTTTATTTCCTACAGAGCGACTAGACCGCCCCACAAGAAGAAAAATGGCGGCTTGGGAGTGAAAATCCGGCAGTCAGCACCCCGGTTCGAGTCCCCATCTACCCAGCATTTCACACCACCCCTCAAACAATTCCCACAAGTTTAAAAACAATATTCCAATAAAAGGACTCCAAATTTGTAATTTTTTTTAAAAAGCAAGTTAGGCAGCGTGAATTCGAGCTTGTAAGTATGTAGGAGCAGGGAGAAAACGTCTGCTCGCATCAAGGGTCACAAATATCTGATAGTTTAGTTCAAGTCAAATAAGCTTTATTTGGTGCATAGTATACAACCATAAAAGCATTCTAATCAAATGCAACTTGCTACTCCATATCAGATAGTTTAGTTCCTAAAAAGACCTCGGGAAAATAGCACAGACTTGCTGTTCACGATTCCTCCCGCATGGCTTTGCAGGCATAATTCCAAATTGAATGAATGAATGAATGAATGGTTATTAATAATGCGCGGACTTAGCCCGAGGGCATCAAGGCGCAGACTAAAAACATGAATTATGACTAAACAGTTACAGTTACAGAACACAGACAGCAGAATAAGATTCAGTGATAGGCCTGGGAGAAGAGCCAAGTCTTCAGAAGCTTCCGAAACGTGATCAGGGAAGGTTGGTTAGACAGCTCGGGGGGGAGGTTGTTCCACAATTTAGGGGCCAGAGTGGAAAAGGCTCTTTCTCCCCATTTCGCTTTTTTAAATCTTGGGACGCCAGCAGATTTCTTGAAGAAGATCGGAGAGTTCTCAAGGGGGAATAGGAACTGACCAGGGCCTTTATGTCATCGGGGCCAGAGCCGAACACGGCTCTGTGCGCCAGACATAAAATTTTAAAGGAAATCCTGGAATGTATGGGCAGCCAATGGAGGTCCTTTCTGGCCTGAGTAGCAGATGATAGCTTTGGGAGGTTTAGGACCATCCTGGCAGCAGAGTTTTGGACCATCTGGAGACGATGGAGGGCTTTTTTATTTATGCCCCCATACAATGCGTTGCAATAATCAAGCCTGGAAGATACCAGGGCAACGGTTGACTGCATGCGAGTGTCAGGTGACAAATAGGGGGCAATCTTTTTAAGCACGCGGATGGTATTGCACAAGGTTAAAACAGAGCACTTACAAGAAACACAGAATTCTCGAGTTATTACGCACATTTATGTATATAAAAACCTTTGTGATAATGGTCCCTTTTTGTTACTGCAAGAGTTTATGCAGCGATACATGAAAATTATTTCAGTCAATAGCATTTAATAAACTATGCATTTGCTACTGCCTGCACAGAGAAACCTGTGACTCTCCTGTTAAACACCCTTTTTCTAAGGCACTTTAATTTATCAGCATTCCAATGTTGTGCATGCCCTCAAGCTGAGGCAGCTGGATAAATAAACAAAACAATCACAGATGGTGGAGGGCAAGCACTTTTTTTTGTGGAAGCACACAACTTCTGCCCAATCAGTACATCTACCCTGTGACTACCAACATGTGAGCAGAGCCAACACGGCTCTCTAGTGATGAGCACATACTTGTCTAGAGACAGCTGCACAGTCATGTATGACCTTACAAAACAAATACTGTTAAATTATAAGCCCTTTAAGAAACCAACAAAGGATATCAAGCTTTATTCACCGATACAGATTTTTTTATAATTAACTTATTTATTCAAAATGCTCAAGTTTTGTTTCATTGTTTTGCCCAACACTAATATGATGTCATACATAGGCAATGCAAATAACACTGAAAACCAAAATATTTTTTTCTGACAGCCACTTTTGGTGAATAATACAAAAGTGCAATTAAATGACAAAAATGCAAGGCATAAGGTAAATGAACAAAGAGATGAAGAGATAAAGCTGTCAGTCAAGTTAGCAAAAATCAGAAATTACATCACCCAAAGAAATAGCATGGGCTACCCCAGGAACCAAAAAGTCAACATAACTGTTAACTTCAAAAGAAAGACTCTTGTTAGTAAAATAAATGTATATCTGCGCTGAAAAAAAGCAGAAAAAAATAGATTCAGTTCAATACATCCACAGAATTTGATAATACAATCAGAGCCATGAACCACAGTGATTTTTCAATATGGCTATGTAAAAAAATCCCATCCTTATTTACATACGCTCTCCGCGAGACAACTAGATAAAGAAACTAACTTTCAATGCTTAACGTTTCTCAAAAGGCAATATTCATATAGTGGGCTGGAAAGCAGTGTTCTATTTGTATCTTGAAATCTTAATTAAGTACATGCTTACAGTTTTTGCATTTGAGAATGCTTCAGTTATGTTCTTCTAACTGATCTTGTATTTACTTCATGTTGAATGTTACACACAGTACATAAAGACAACAATAGGAGACAGATAGCTAGATAGATAGATTTATTTGTATAGTTAATTAAAACCATTGCAGTACAATAGAATTTCAATTTATAAACAAAAGAGTACATGCATAAAACTATTGTCATCACATTTCTAGAATTTATGAATTATTGCTAAAAGCGTTGCTCTACGCCGGTGGGTGAAGCTAAAGGGTATGTAGTTGCTTTTTATAGCTGCAATTCCGGCATTTTCTGCTCGCATAAGCTCAGATATTTTACTAAGCAACGGTTCAGTTGTGGATCGGTGGGTGTGAAGCATGCCAGTACTGCTTGTCTCCTTGTGCGTACCCCTTGTATGTTAAATTGTCGTTTTAACAGTTGTTTCCATTCATTTAAAAGTTCTTTGCAGGAGCATTGAATATGCAGCAGGTCTTCTGTCGCTGATTCACATTAGCGGCATGTGGAAACTTCTTCCTCCCTTAGCCAAGGTGGTAAATGCTGTATACATGGTAGCAAGCCGAGCCTATATTTCATGAAGCTGATCTTTATGTTTTTTGCGTATCCCAGGTTAAAATAATTTTGTGATGTAGGCTTCGCGTAGGAGTTTAGAGTTATCCATCCATGGGAGTTTTTTGAGCAGCCTTGTCCTCCAGCCACGAAAGATGTTTCACTATCTTCCATACCAGTTTTTTAAAGGTGGTGGCTGTTGTGGGTGTTTCCAAAAGCTGATTTAGCCCCATGTTCTGTAAACTGCTGTTGAGATACTCCGCAGCAGGGGTTACAGTGTGTAATTGATTCTCCCTCCATAACTGTTCGTTAAGAGTTCCCTGTTCGGCTTTCCGCTCTTTATCCCAGTTGATGATGTGTGTCCCTTGCCTTGCAATTGATTGTTTCTGCAGGCCAAACTCAAGTCTAATTTGTGCAGGCGATGTATATTTAGGCAGCCCCAAGATGATCCTGTATGCAGTTGTTACTGTGGCATCAAGTGTTTTGGAATCTCTTTCTTTCTGTGCCTCGCTGCCATGGGGGATTGTTGGTAGCCTCTTTGCGCGTACCACCTGTGCCAAAGGCAGGATCGAAGGGCTTTTTAGTTTTGTGTTTAACGTTTTTAAGGAGATGGCCAGCGCTAGGCCTTTATGCCTAATGCTATGTTTCTGAGCCAGAAATTGGCCACCTTTATCTAGCTTTACTCCTAGGTAATTATATTCTGTTGTGTCCTCGATTCTGGTCTCTCCCCAGAACCAAGCAGGTGGCTGTCTTCTTTTTTTCCCAACCATCATGGTTCTGATTTTGTCCAGATTTATCAGTAAGTCGTTTGCTTTGGAGAAATCGTGTGTAGCATTTAAAAGGTGTTAAAGCCCTACTTTTGTTTGCCTGATCAAGACTATATTGTCCGCGTATAGTAGACAGGGTAGCAATATGTCTCCTATTTTTGGGGCGTGTGAGTTACAGCTGAATAATTTTGGGACTAGATCCGCTATGAACAGATTGAAAAGTGTGGGAGCCAGAACACATCCTTGTTTCAGCCCCTTTTCCATTGGAATCCGCCTTGACAGGAAAGACCTGTTGCCTAGCTTTATCTGTACCCATGTGTCAGTATGCAGGTTTATCAGAAGATTTAGTAGGGACTGTGGCAACCCCCAGCTTTGCAGTTTAAGCCAGAGTCTGTTCCGGTTGACGTGGTCAAAGGCAGCCTTGTAATCGATGAAGCATAGGTGGAGGAGCCTTCTTGCAGATTCTGCCTTATCCATAAGCATTGCCATGCTGAGACTGTTTGTAGTTGTCCCAACTGATTTCGCGAAGCCAGTCTGATGTAATGGTATTGCAGATTTATTTTTGGCCCATACCTGGAGCTCCTCTGGTAGTGTTCCAGCAAAGAATTTAGCCTTGTTATCTATTAGGGCCACTAGGCGGTAAGTTTGTGGTTTTGACTTGTCTCCATATTTGTGTATTGGTGAGATGATTGAATCCCTCCAAGAGGATGGCAAGATGTTCAGCTCCCTTATTTCTCCAAATAGGGGTTCCAGCGCTTCTGCCCAAAGCTTTGGCTCTTGTTTATAGAGGACTGGGGGTATGCCATTTGGGCCGGGAGTGCTTCTCTCCTTCCCTTTCCTATTTGCCGTTTGATGGAATTTATATGGTTTACATACGGATCCTCTTTGGGTTTATCTCTTCCTAATTTCCAAGGTGCCATAAGGTTGTTTACAGCCCAGGCCGTAGTGGTGGTTTTGGATTCCAACGTTTTTGTTGTTCAAGGACGTTAGTGCTATGTTCCATGGTTTGATGGAAGTGAGCCCTCAGATAATTTGCCCAAACATCCTCTGAGATGTTTGAAGAGGTTCCATCATGAATGGGGTGGATACATTTATTTATGGTTCTCCAAAATCTAGCACTATTGTTGTTCTTGGTGTCTTCGTACAATTTTGCCCAAAGGTCATTCTCCGTGTCTCTAATTGCGTACCCGTTCAGTTTTTTTTGGTGCATTTCTTGCCTCTTTAGTGATTGCAATTTTGTTTTGTCATTTGGCTGGTGGTGGAGTTGTCTCAATAGATGATAAATGGAATTTTTAATGATCTTGATTTCTCGTTTCGCAGTTTGTGATATGGGCTTCGTGCCGCTGAATCTCTGCTGGGTCGGTGGTTTAATCTTGGTTGCATATGCTTCCATGTTCGTGGTGAAGCATTCCCATTTCTCGACTTCTCCTTATCCACTCCTTGAGTCAAAGTGTTGTTTTGCAATTTCCAGCATGTTGCTTTCTGCAGATGCCTTGAACTTAATTCTTTTGAGATTGATGGCGAGCTCCGATCCTTGAGGTGCCCGGCAGCGTTCAAATGTAGGCACAGTCGTTCTGAGCTCTCTTTCCTGGGTCCGGTGATCGCTTTCACCTTTATCACCCACCTGGAATGATGTAACTTGATGGAACAGATCTAGGGAGACAAAGGTGTAATTCAGTATTGCACTTGTTCTCGCTGTGCTGTAGGTTGTTACTAGTGGATTATCTTTGGCTGTTCTGGCGTTTGTTGCTCTTAGGTTAAGGTGTTCCAATTCCTCGAGTGTCAGCTGGCCTACTTTGGTTTGTTTGCATGTCTGTGTTATCTCTTGCGTTGGTATATTCCAAATTGTGGTTTTGAGTAGCACCTCCTCGTCCGAGGAGAAGCCCATTAGATTTAGATTTATGTCCCCAGTTAGGATGAGTTCCGGTGTGGGGCCTTCTCTTATGCATGTTTCCACAAAGTTACACATTTCCCTGGTGGCTTTGGTTTTCCGTTTTGGTTGGATGTAAGCATTTATTATCATGATATTAGTGTCCCTTGTGTTTCTTTTGGTTGCGGAGGCAAATACGTTTACTGTTAATAATCCCAGATTTGTTGAACCAAGGGCGCGAGCAGTATGTACAGTTGTATTTGCAACATATGTGACCAAACCACCTTGTAAGTGACCATAGTTTTCCCCCTAAATTGCACTTGTCAAGAACAGAGGAAATCCCTGTAGGTGTGGGGGATCAATTAGTCAAGATTCTTGAAATACTACTATATTGAACGTCCTAATGTAGTTGACAAAGTTGAGGTCTGCTATCTTATTTGCAAGCCTTTTCACGTTCCATGAGCATATTCGGAGAAGCCCTTTTGTTATTGTTGGTGGGCGGCGGGATTGTCAATCTTTATTGTTGTTTCTGGTTATGTCGGGATACTGATTGTGCAGGGGAGCGCAACGGCTGCTAGATACCTCTGGTTCTTTTGCCCTGTCCCTTTGACAGTACCTTACTGCTCCTTTCTGCACAGACGTTGTTAGTTCATTTGTAATCCTCTGATAGACCCTTGTATTAACCGAGATTAGCATATCCGGATATCCTGGTTTGGAGTAGGGAGCTATGGTTATCCCCCAGGGCTTTAAGGTGTCAATTTCTAAAAGTATTTTGTTTGCAATTAATGGAGAAGTCCATGTTGCTCTAGTTTTTTCTCCTGCGTTGGAATCCCTGCATTTGATAAATTCTATCGACTCCAGGTCCGCCGATTTTACCTCTTTCAATGATGGTAAGTGGGATAGCACCCGCAGTATATTGCCGCGGTTCATGATGTCATGAGGTCCTTTAGAAAAGTATTCTGGGATGAACCGTAATGCGCCTGTGTCCCTCCCACCTAGCATTTGGTGATCTAGTTTTCTATTTTTTCTGGGTGGGAGGTCATCCTCCTTCCGTAGGCATCCTGTTTCCTTGTGGCTCCCATCAGTAAGTTCTTGTTGTACATTTTGTTCTGATCCTAGCCATCGATCAGTGCTTCCTAGGTGGCTTGATCCCTGACCAATTTGGTTGTGTTCTCGGGTTGTATCAAGGAACTGCTCCTGGTGCTGTTCTGTATTTTTTAAAGTTGTTTGTATATCGGACGGATCATTCTGCAGATTGTGGATGGTCCTTATATCATCTCCTTCACTTGAGTTGTTGTTTTCGAATTTTTGATTTCCCAGTATCCCCGGGTTTGTTTTTCTCCCGTTGAGGGCTTTTTCACTTGTTTTTGGTGTTCGCATATCTCCGGTGAGCCTTTGGTCTTGAACTAGTTCTGTTTTTTGAATTCTCGTCACTATTTTTGCTGCAGATTTAGAATAATTTCCGGTTGTGTTCCCTATTAGGTCAAGCTGTGATGATCCACCATCTTCTGTCTCCCATACTTGGTCAGACCTGCTTCCTTTTTTAATTCCCCCCGGAGGACTTTGACTCAAGCCTGTGTTTGTTTCTGTGCTCCTTATGCTTATTGTTTCCTGCGATGCGGCACTTTGTCAATGTATTTCTTTCTTTTGCATTCAATTTCTTTTCCCCTTTCTCCTCTCCTTGGGTGTCTGGCGCTTCTCTAAATTTTGTTGTCTTATTGCTGTTCCCATTTTTTGTTGTGTTCAATGTTTGGTCGGTTTTTATGGGTGGATGGTATTCCCCAGCACTCTGATTCCATTGAGTTGCTATGCCCTTTTCTTTACTGTGCGCTATTTGCTCCGCTGTTTGATTGTCCGTAAATTGATTGGAGACGTCATTCACTGTCTTTTTGATTTGTGAGCATAATTCGCTCAGCATTGCCGGCAGGGAAGCTAATTTATCAACAATTGGGCTGCATCCGCAGGTTCGATTGTTGGCTAGCGCATGTTCCTGTATCCTTTGGAGAGAAGTATTTAGCGTTCCTAACTTGCCGTCAACTGCCACCACAAAAACTGCCAAGGTGCTCATTAGTGTTAGTTGTGTGTCCATTTTGTCCGATTGATATTGTGAGGCCTCTACCAAGAGTTGCACAGTTTTTAACAAGCTTGCCCAGGCATTCCCATGGTAATTTTTTTTGTGCTTCTCCTTGATAAACTCTGGATTCTCTGTTTCTGCAATTGGGCGGGATCTTTGTCTCTTGTATCCCCTCGACTATCGGATCAGTCTTATTTACCTTCGGTGCTTCTAGTTTAGAACTAGACAGGGTTTCGTTCCTGTGCTAATCCGGCCGGTATGTTTCGAGGAGAGCCACCCACTCATCCTTGTCAAGATATGAGGACTGATCGAACTCCTCTAGCTCTTCCATGGTTCTTAATTGTGGGGTCTGTGGCTAGATTTCCATAAACTCTGAACCTTGTTTCTCCTTTGAGCTTTCAGCTGTTTCAAATGTGTTCTTTACCTCGTCCCCTTCATCCATCTGTGTATCTGTTTTGGCCCCCGGCTGTGAGCTTCCTTTGTCTGAGTCACATATACTATGTATCCTTAGTGGCTCAGTTGAGACACCGTTTCTGCCATCGTGTTTGAAATGATGAAAGGGGCTGGGTGTTGAAGCATTTGGAGCTGTTACTGTTGCTGTTGCTGTTACTGTTTCTAGTGATGTTCCACTGAGATAGCTTGAGGCTTTCTTGCTGGCTACCCAAGTTTCCCTTTCTCCCTTTCTCTCTTTCTCCATCTCTTTCTCCATCCATCTCCATCCATCTCTCGCTCTCTATCGTGATGCTCCTGCATTTCTTTCAGTCTTTTCCAGTGGCTGGGAGCTCTGGCTGGTGGCGTGGAGTTGGCCGTATAGAGCTGCAATGGGGCAACCTGGCCCTAGAGATTCCGCCCCAGTGCCCTTGTTCCTTTCTTTTTTGTCTTTCTTTTCACTGTTCTCTTGACGAGAGGGCCGAAGTGGGGTCTGTAGGCCTGTCGTGGCTGTGAAACCTGAGAGCAGTGTGTCGCCCGCATTTCTTAGAAAACAAAATTTGGTGTCAATTTTGGGCTGGAAGAGGCGATTTTTTGCAGTTTTGTTTTCTGACATAGTTTCTCTTAACGATTTTGTGTCTGAGGTAATGTCAATTATTGATCCCTCTAGCTGCCCTGCCGGTCTGACCTTCGTCTGTGGTTCACCCACTGAACCTCCTGAAGTTTTCAATTTACTTTTCCTCCTGCTTGCGTTGGGTGCAGGCCCTCCATGCACGCGTCCTGATCTCATGTTCCTTTTGTGAGGAGACAGACTTTTTCTTTTCTCCTGCTGAGATGAGCGCCCCAGGGCTCCGCAGCTCCACGGCTCAAAGCAGGGCAGGAGCAGCAAAAAAGCTCAGACTCGGAAGGTAGGCTCCGCCTCGCTCAGTCAAAAAAGAGACAGAGTATGATGTGGAAAAGGTAATGGTAGACATGGCATCCTTGGCGTGGTTTCTCCTGACATTTTTCCTTCTGGCCTCCTGTTTTTGCTGACTTCGTTTTTGCTGCCCTTAGGAATCTGAGCACTTTACCACTGCTAACCAATGCTAAAGTACATGTGCTGTTTATTTTAAACATGGTAAAGTTGCTTTTATCTACAATTGTCATATTTGATTTACTTATAAATCCCTAGTAAAGTCCACTACATGTGCCCAGGACCTGTAAATCAAAGGCTACTACTTGACTTTCAGCACGGATTGTGCCACCCACTTAAGTAGTCATGTAAACATGTCTCAGGTATGCCACTGCAGAGCTTGTGTGTGAAGTTTTAAACTGCAAATTCAATCTGGCATGTTAACCTACTTGCCAGGCCCAAACATTCCTTTTTTTACATATAGATCACTCCTAAGGTAGGCCCTAGACAGCCCATGGGCAGGGTGGGTTGTATTTAAAAAGTAGGACATGTACCTAACAGTTTTATATGTCCTGGTAGTGAAATGCACTTACATTCATTTTTCACTAGTGCAAGGCTATCTCTCTCAAAAATTAACACTTGGATTGCCTTATTACATTTCATAAGTGTCATTTCCAATTGGGAAGAGATCGGAAACCCAAATTAGGTGTCCATTGACTCATAATTTAAAAACACAACTGTTGGTGAAGTTGGTTTTTAAATTGCAGTTCTGAAAATGTCACTTTTAGAAAGTTAGCATTTTCTGCCTTCCGACTATCTCTGGAATACATGTCTAGGGTGGGTGACAGCTGTTGGTGGACAGCCACACACAGAGGAAGGTTAGGTGTGACTGAGCAGCCAACTGCATTTCATTGGGTCATCTTGAGCAGGATGGGAGGAAGGAGCTAACACTCTACATCTGAAAGGGCTCTGCCCTGTCCCTTCACAAAGGATTGCATACCCTCCTAAAGTGAGCCAGGAACCAGGGCAGGAAAAGCAGGTTATTGTGCACTTCAAAGCATCTCATTCAAGTCCCCCTGCTTTAAAAGCCCAACTGGGTATCAGTACTGGGCCTCTGACACCACCAAATCAGAAAATTCCTGGAACTGAGGACATTCTACCTGGAATAACTGATGTGCTACTAGGAAGGACTGCCACTTTGCTGAACTGCTTTGCTGTGTTGGCTTTCTGCCTGCTGCTTGTTGCCTGGGAGTGAAAAGAGTTGGGCCTGTATCTCTACATCCCAGAACCTAAGTACATTCCATGGGCTTGTTGGCTTGCCTCCTGTTTCTGAAGTCTCAGGGATATCAAAGACTTCACCTTCATCTTCAACTCAGCTTTGCTGACTTTGCTCTCTATAATTCTTGCTCTGCAAAGTGGTGGCAATCTACTCCAGGGCCCTTGTAAGTGAGTTTAAAGTGCTGCATCTGACAGAACATGTGCATCAACGCTGTTGCACCAATCGGAACCAATGCATCGCATACTACAAGATCAGGATTGACACATCACCACTGTTGCAGGTCCTAGACCGGCGCATCGCACTCGAAATCCCCACATCGCCTCCAGAAACAAAGCATCGCCACCACTGCGTGGAGAAGATTGACCCATCACCCTTCCAGGGTGGATTAAGCCAGTGAGTCGCATTCGGAACCATAGCACTCCGAACATGCGCTTAGCTCAATGAAACTGATGCATCGCCTCAGTTGCATGGAGAAATCCAGCACAATACGCCAACTATGTGGGGATCATTGATGTATCTCGTGCAGCCGGTCTGCGCTCCAATGCAGGCGGTCTGAACTTTTGACTCTGTCCTGGTCCAGTGTGACCAATTAACTCTTTGAGCGCTATTTGCTTATAAGCGGTCTTTTTGCATTTAATCTGTAAAAATGTATATCTCGACTTCTAGTGATTGGATCTTTGTCATTTGGGTCTTGTTTTATTTATAAAAATATTCCCTATTGTTCTAAACTGGTGTGGATACTGTTTGTGGTGTTTTCACAGTGTTACTGAGTGTTGTGTGTCTAAATATTTTACACATTGCCTCTTAAATTAAGGCTTAAAGCTCTGTGCCAAGCTACCAGACAGTGCACACAGATTAATTTAAAGTGTGTTTCTGATTTACCATGACTAGGATTGTGGTTCCTGCTTGGACAGGGTGCATACTTCTGCCAATCAGAAATCCAATTTCTAACGGGTAACTACTTTTTCTTTTGTTAAAAACTTTCTTTATTGATACTTTTGTAACTTTTTCTTCATTTATACAGTACATGATTACAAGGGAGCAGGTGTGTACACCAACAAGTAAAAACAGCAAACAATAAAAGGCACACCCATCATACCTTGTACGAATTCATTTATTTTCAAGCCGATATCTAACAAATTGTCAAAAAAACTCACACATCTAATACCCAGCTATTAGCATTTTTAACCAAAAGTAGCAACAACATTGCATTTTATTATATTCCATCCTAGGGGAAGGTAAAGCAAACAAGTGATCTATAAGACCTACATATGCTAAGAATCCCACAAATCCAAAACGCTGCTGTAAACATTTTTATATAAAAAAACAGAAAAAGAAATAAAAAGGCCTGCACCGCATTAAGCATTATTCTATTACAATACCCAAAGGGAAAATAGAGCATAGTATTATTTTTAAAACACCATCAATATCATGGCCCATCGCTGTCCTGCTGACAGGGCTGAATTCAATCTGACAGGGGCCTCTAGATTTTCCTACCCTTCTGATTTGCCCTTTTTCTGCTACACCTATAAAGTACACTTTCTAGGTTATGTTATATAAAGCCAAAAATCACCTCTCCCATTGTTGGAATGATGGTAGTTGCTGATCCAACCAAGCTGAAAGCTAAGCACAACCGACAGACTGCCCTTGCCCAAAAAATCAATGACTCCCTATTCACCCCGAGCCGAATTCCCTTATCCACAATAGCATTGTTTGTGGAGTCAAAGACAAATTTATATTGAGAATTTCACCTACAAAGTTAGCAACTTCACACTTAAAGGTTTCCAGACAGGGACAAGTGCAAAACTTATGAAGTAAATCAGCTTCCAGCTCATGACAGTTATAACAGTGCATCCCATTCTTACCCCTCCATTTGGCAATTTTTTATGGCATAAATTATAAACCAAATATTGTTTTGTAGTGTTGGGAACGACTCAGCTCCAATGACTCTAAAAAAACTGAGATCATTCGAGCTGAGTCTTTGCTGCCATTTAACATTAGGTTTCTCTAGATTATCCGGGGCCCCCTTTGCTCAAGCATGTTTATTTGATTGTTTGTGCCATTAATCTTACTGATTAATAACTCCAACATGGGCACCCTGGAAAACCCAGTAAAACCGCCCACTTTCCTCTGCAAAAATTCTCTTACTTGAAGATATTTTAAAAAGTCTCTCATCCCAACATCAAACCTAGCCTGCAAATCTTTAAACAAAACTAGGTGAGATCCGACAATGAAATCCCCAGCTTCAGGTCATCTACAAATGATTTAGTACTGGATGCCCCATGAACATGCGGTGCATTGAGGACGATGGAGGCGGCCCCCTTCCGTCCACACTCCTGTGCCCAGTGAGCTGCTCTGAGCACCGGCCCAAACGGCAGGCTATACCAGGCCAGCCGAGGCTCCATGGCACTGCGGTATTGTTACTGTTTAGGGGCCATTCTGACTTAGAACCATTCAGTCATAATCCAACCAACGGAAGCTTCATCTCATTGGCCTAAAAGATAACTTCCAACCTCACTCTAGAGGAGGAGCCACTGGCGTCTGCCACCAAGGAGGCATCCCTGTGATGGATCAATTAACATCACAGATTTTTAAATGCATAGCAACACTGAAGAAGCCTTTACTTGGTATCCAACACAAGTGACCCATCAAAGCAACACATCTGCTCTCTAGTGCAGCTCAATGTAGTGACCCCAGTAAGGGAGCTTTTGATATATGAAATGTAAACAGATAGCAATCAGCTATTGGTTTATTTAATGCAATAACAGTAACAGAATTTTGATCCCATCTATTCCGTAGATTTTCCAGGGTCCTTGAGGACATTTTCCAGGACATACGAATGATAAAATGATAACAAGTTACCTCAACTTTCTTCAAAGGCACTCCTCATTTCAAGTGTTCCATTAATCTTTGACCTCTTTTATGTTACTGCTCAAATTAATCAAGCACCTAAGGGCTCGTCGTTTGAAAATCTCTCTTAATTCAATCACAACTAGCTGGTCACATCGCATAGTTTCCACATGATTCACCAACTCTAGGTCATCTGGGCATTCTATCCGAACTGGATATTGCTAATCCTTTCGAGCTTCACCTTCCCTTGCCAACCACAACACAAGTTCAAACCACTCAAAGCAAAGCAGTCAGGTTCATATTCAAATTAAAGCCCCCTGATCACTCAAGTTTTTAAACCACTTTCATGGGGGTAATATTAGTTTCAATTAGGTTTATATTACTAGAAACATGGCACACGAAAGACCAATCAACACAGCAACCTAATATCCATTGTAAGATTCTGATTGCCTTTGTGGGAACCTCCAGTCCATTTGTCTTTTCTGCACCTTGTTTTTGGATCTATACCTGCCAAAAGCCTAATGTGCTTCTGTTAATAATTGCTTCCTTTCTTCTATATATTAGCAAAATCAGCATGGTTTATCAGCCTCAGGTATAATGGTCTGTACATGTGCACTTTGTATTTATTCCAAGTTCACTTTTAACTATATGACTTTAATGATGTCACTCGCATGAGGAGTTAAAGCCCTTTCTTTCTTTGGTCTTCTGATTCAACTACATGGAGGGAACATGCTATATTTCCTTCTATCACTTTGGCTGCCCGTTTGTTAGCTGACACAAGAGGTTTGTAATATATCTCTTTCATTAAATCAGTAGTATTTGAGAGCCCCATTGCTGAATTTAAAGTTGCATTTTGATAATGAATTAATATTGCATATTAAGTTGTTATTCACGTAATTTAGAGTAGGACATCTTCCTATAGTTGCTTATAATAACCCCCAGTTAGTCCTGCCATACATCTGATAGAATATTTCTTTTATAGCAGAAAAGAAGACTATATATTCACTCTATGATAAGCACATAAAGTTTACAATAACAATTGCTTACTTTTTCTATTGGTGAACTAGAAACAATATGCAAAATTGTGCAAACATATGCCAGTAATGTGGCACATAGAAACAGAAATACGTCTGTATTAATGATGTCAATGTTTTACTTCTTCTTCAAATTCCATAAGAATAAACTATATTTATAAACGTGTAATCAGAGTGCTATTTCTTAATGCATATCTGTTCTCACTGTATTTTATTTATGATAATTTGAATAATTGGCATTGATAGATTTCCATTCTTGCTTAAATAGAGACATGATAATTAACATAACAAGAACATCTGAGGCCAATTGCCTACAATATGATTCTACCATTTGGGGTTAAATGTCAGCTGTCTCTTTTATAGTCTACGACATTTCTGGTGAGTGTTTAGAAAATATCTGCCATGTATGAATGAATAATCTACTGAGAAATCTATTCCTTTAAATAGGAAATGCCACACACTTATATACAAAATGGAGTGTTATTTAAATGATGTTACATATTTTATTCATCAGGGATACTGTAAAGTTATATGTGTCTGCTTAGTGTACCATCAATTGTCCTTTATTTTCATTGTGTGAACTGTTTATATTTTGTGTATTTTTTTCATGGGGGGCTCCTAGCATCTGAAATAAACTTTTATTAATAATGGAAACTTTAATGAACTTCAAAGTATCAAAGCATTAGAATTTGATTAGCTGCTGGTGAAATTAAAACAAGTGACTGTAGATCTCTGACAGGGCAGTCAATAAAACTAATGGGCTTATCTTATATAAGGTAGACCTCCATGGCAAATTAGCATAGTAAAGAGGAATGAGAGGAACATGTTGTTAGAAAACCTGGTCCTTGCTTGGTGAGTAATGATAAATTAATAGTGGGGAGATTAAAAAAGAGTGAGAAGAACATGTACTGGGAATGGAAAATGTATTACAGGAATATGTGCTATCAATACCTTTTAAAAATACTCTGGGGCCAATTAATTTACAGATCAGGCATTCGTACACTAGCATTTACAAAATTGAAATCATTTCCCGCCCTGACAATTGTAAGGGTTTAACTCAAAAAAGACCTGGAGTAACTCCCCTTATGAGTTGAAAGGGGTTTGGATCACCTGCAAACTTGCAGGAAATGTAGTGAAAGGTATTTCTCCTGCAGGAAATATGTCTTTCCCATGCAGGATCACCCCTAAACATTATGTCTTAACCCCTCCTGTATTCTAAACCTGTTTTTTGGGCTTTAGGACTGTGTGCACTTTACCACTGCTAAAAAGTGCTAAAGTGTTTGTGCTTTCTCCCTAAAACATGACAAATGTGGCTTTCACCCGATTCTGATATTTAATTTACTTATACATTCCTAGTAAAGGGAGATACCATGTACCTAGGGCTGCTAAATGAAACTCTACCAGTGACCCTGCATCACTTATTGTGCCACCAACCTAAGTAGCCCCTTAGTACATGTCTCAGGTCTGCCATTGCAGCCTGTGTGTAGTTTTAAACTGCCAATCTGTTTTACATATTCTGGTAGTGAAAAACTCAGAAATTTGAGTTTCACTAATGTTAGACCTACCTCTCTAATGGGACAACATTGGGTTACTTTATTACATTTAATAAGTGATAGCGTTTGATTATGAGCAGGTACAATTGTATTAGGAATTGTAATTTGAAATCCTAATTAATGGTAAGGTCAGATTTGAAGTCACAATTCTGAAAATGACACTTTTAGAAGTTGACATTTTCCTGTCCTAACCAATTGGTACCTGCAGCCTGTTTCCTCGATAACATGACTAGGTGTAGTTTGCCTTTGTATTTTTCTCCCAGATAGTCACACAAAAGGGGTACTGGCTGCTGGCAGGATGGGCAATCCTAACAGGATGGAAGGGGTAGAACTCTTCTCAACCCCACTTACACTTCAAAGAAGCTGCCTCAGACCACACACAAAGAACTTCACATTAACCTTTTGTGCCCCTAGACATTCTGGGACCCGGCAGGGAGGAAGGAAATTCCAACACCATTGGTAGGGGGGGGGGGGACTCTAGACGTTTTTCCACTTCCAAGGTGGCACCAGGTATAAAATTACGACCCTCAGACCCACTCTTCAGTACACTCCTGGACCTGTGGGTACAGAAGAAGGACTGCCATGCTGCCTGAGACCTGCCCTGCTGTCTGAGAAAGAAGACTGGACCTAGGCTTATATCCCATTCTATCTGAAATGACTCCAAGATTCAGCTGACTGACCTCATGTTCATAGCCACAGGGACATAGCAAGCTCCAGAGGCCTCCTTGCAAATGCCCAGCCGATATCCTGCAAGTGGGACTGCCTGAACCTGCACGTCCAGCGTGCTCTTCTCGTTCCAGCGACAGCCATCAACAACGCCCTCCTTGCTTCTCGCTGCCTCCTCCACCGCAAACTGGCCTTTTCACTCTGGAATTTGAGAAGGTACCCTTTTTTACTGAGGCTAACCTGCCCCATGCTCTATCGTGGTCGGCCTGAACTTGTGCTTTTACCCTGGTCTAGTACAACCAGATAACAAGAAGTGCTTCTTTGTGCTTTTAGGCACCATACTTACCATAAATATTTGAAATTGCATATTTACGGTGCTACTGATTGAATTTTTGTCATTGGGTGTCAAATAATTTACTGCATTTTACTCATTTGTTATAACTGATTTGGGATTTTGCTAGTGTTGTGTTTTCACTTAATTGCTCTTTTAGTGTAAATACTTTACACATTGCTCCTAAGTTAAGTATGGCTGTTTTTGTGCCAAGTTATCAGATGGATAAGCACAGGTATTCTTTATGACTTTTTGAGGTTCACCGTGACAAGGACAGTGGCTGTTGCTTGAGATGGGGTCACAACCCCCTCAATCAATAACCCAATTATTCACAGAGAAAAAAACAAGAAAAATTATATTTTGCATACTGGGCTATATTTCCCCAGTGTGAAATTGAAGCCTTTGCAATATGCAATGTGACATTCCCTGTTGTGCACCAATAAATCTGCAAATGGGCCAGCATTACAGCCCTCCATGCAAAAAGTGTAAAAGCACCTTAAGTAGTTGGAGTATGGGGGACCCACCTCAAAAAATAGTCATAATCCAGTCAGAGTGAACAGCAAAAGTCAGTAAATAAACCTGTTCTTCGCCCTCTGGAAGTTTAGCACAAAGCAATCAGGCTTAACTAAGGCAATGTGTAACATATTTATACAGTACTCAAACATTAATAAAGTGAAAACACAACACAAGAAAAATCTCAAACCAAATTAGAGAGCAAAATCTTCTGGTTGGCTTGGCTGTTTGGGTCCTGTTCTGACAGAGCTAGCCGAATGAGATATATGTATTCTCCTTTTTTGAATATTCTTATTAGAGACTTCTAAATTACCCATTCTACAACTTTGCCAAGTGTATCTGACTTTGACATAGAGGTGGTAGGGCAAGACCTGCCAAGACATGATACTTTGTTGTATTGGGAACTGATCAAAGTGGAAAGTGTAAGATCGGACCAAAGTTGTAGAAGAAATATTTTGCCTCTGAAATGTGGTGAAGTCTTATACTTAATTTGTAGTCATACACTTAGAAGTTAATATTATATTATTTCTGAATCATCAGTTGTGGAACAGTGAACTCATTTTGAGGTAGATGTAGGACACCATTCACCTTTTCTGTTTGCATTGTTGTTGAGAAGACCATCTTACTTACAACAACATAATAATCCTTGCAAAAATTCATATATGAAATACCCTTGATATACACTCTTTTTCTGCAGCTGCCTAGAAGTCTGTTGGCTTTTTTTAGAACAGATGTAACAATCTAAAATAATTACATAACCCTGACAGTGGATCTATGAGGAAACCTCCTGGAAATTAAGCAGGATCCAGAATCACGAATGAGGATGGAGCTCCAGTAAGAAGGAACCTATTGACAACGCATGACTTGATCAGAGTGGAGCTCTTACATCAGTAATATGCAATAACTGCTTTTTCAGTCTTCCAACTTGAATGAGATCCACGGACAAGTATTGCTAATTAGCGACTTATCACTAGGAACATTGAGAAAGTAATACTTCCAATCTAGGGAAGGAAAAATGGTGCATTATTCCCTAAACTAATTAATAGCAAACATAGAACAAAAACATATATATCTTATGATGCCAAGTAAAAATATTAAAAACAAGACTGGTTAATGCTTACTTCTTTACATCATTTATGTACTTGATTACATGGAACACATTATAAAATAGTTAAAATCATTATGAGAAACCAATCAAAGAGGTGAAAGTAGAAATAGCTATGTCTTGTAAGGGGATTAGCATCATAGAAAAGAAAACCTAACCACATGTTAGCATGCACAGACCCAGGAAGACAGAATATATGGGACAGAATGGTATGAAGCCCACCAGCATCTCCCCGTAATGTCAAAATTTGGACATTTCCAAAAATCTATCAAGCTTGTGCATAGCAAACGAGCCTAAATAGAATCTGTGGAAAAGGAGAAAATGGGAAAAACAAAGGCTTAAGCAATCCATTCATTCGCTAAAGACTCTTAGGGTTTCGACCCTTAGTAATAGTCTACGTACCAATTCATCATCTGTTTTAGAATCTGATGGTGCATTGTGTTTATATCCTAGAATACCTGTAATTATGAAGTGAAGCTGTCTCCTTAGATGTAAAACCACATATATTCTGCTGATAGGTCAGCTGCCTTTGTTGAATTTTCTTTGACGTGGGTTTGTCTTCTTGATTATATTTATACTGCTGATCTTTTTATGTATGTTGTTCTTCTCGTCCTTTAGTGCCTCCAGACATTTTATTGCATTTAAAGATGTAGTGCAACTCAAATTTTCATGGCAGAGCTTGATTCAACTCTTCCTCAAGAACAAATTTTGATTGATTTACTCGGGCTTCTACTTGCCATACTACTTAGGAAATATGTAGTCCCATTTTCTTTGTTCAAGATTGATCATTAAAAAGGAAGTCTTGCATCTCTGACTGGTTTAGTATATTTTACTTGTTCATTGTATGTGATAAATGGCTTTTCCTTTAACCACTGAGATCAGGAGGAAAAACAACAAATCATGCAATGAGTCTGCTTGTCCTATCACACTAAAGAATAATTCTGTACAATTTGATCATTCTGTAGCAAAAGATCATTGTATTCACATGGGCTGATTGTTGCCCAAAAGAAATGCATCCTATTCTCTCGGTTTGTTTAATATCAAAGGTAAGGGATGGGAATCTCATTTCTTTCAAAGATATTTAGCGAGTCAATATTTCCTGAAACTTACATTTTCTTTCCTCCTTCTGTCCACAAAAATGTTTTTCAGGACAGGTGGCAGATGCTTATTGGCAAACTGATTACCCCTGATAGGACCTCATCTACAGCCAGACCTATACCAGTATTGTTTATAGATAAATAGTTACTTTTGTGTACATTTGCTAGAATATTTCAGGGTGTTTCAAGTGGATACACTTCACTTTCAGGCTTAGCCAAGGGATGTTCTCTTAGATTGGTAGAGAGTAGAAAGGAATATAACTTGCTAATAAAGAGAATAAAGTCACAATGATATTCAGTAAGATAAAAAACTCTCCCAAACTTTTGAGCATGTTTATCTGAAGAAGTAGTTAATGGAGCATAATGTCGATTAGCATTTTCCTGTTGCAGACAGGATAATCCATACCATAAACTCTATGAAGTTCCCCACCTACTGTGCTCGGTGCAAGATAGAGAGATCACCTAACATGGAGGTCACCATGTGAACATCTAGAAAGTCAAGAATTTTGGCTAAAATGCACACGATAACACAGAAAATTACCTATAAAAATGTATCAATTATGTTGTTCATTTGCTTTAGGTTTTAACCCGAAATGGATTTAAAAACGAGGTGCAGAAAATGGTGCTTAATGTACTAGGTTGACCTTCCTATTGACAAGCTTCAGGTAAGTATTTCCTTTCTGTAAAGTAGATGTTTTTAGGAAAATGCTGAACTCTTCACAAGTGAATTCAATAGCTTGACCTTAAAGTGACTTGTTTATATAACTTTATTTATTTATTTATTTGTTTATTTATACCATTTTTAAAGCGCACTGTTACCGGGCGGTGTCCTGGCGCTGAAACGATATGATTTTTCCCCTAAGATGGTCAATGATTTTTAAAGGTCAAAGAGCCAGGTCTTAATGTTTTTCCTGAACATCATCAGGTTGGTACTTTGTTTCAGGACCAAGGGCAATTTATTCCAGATGGAGGCGGCTCCGGATATAAAACTACGTCCTCCCCATCGTGCTTTCCTGATCCGATGAGTCTTGACTAGTCCTTTGTTTGCTGATCTCAGCTGTCTACCTGGTGTATACAGTTGGAAATGTTGTTGAAGAAAAGATGGACCAAGTCCATTCACTGCTTTGAACACCATACATAATGATTTAAACATTATACGTTTGCGTATCGGGAGCCAGTGCAATTTCTTCAATTCCTGTGCGACCGAAGCAAACTTAGGCAAGCCAATGATTAGACGAACAGCTGAAGAATGTGCCACATTTATAATATGTATTATTTTCTGTAGCTACATATTCTTGATAAACTAGAACTGAACTTCCTTCTTCATCATGTGTTCATATAATATTGAATAGAGAATGTGTTTTAACAATAAACTAATGCTTATAAGAGATTGGCTGCCATTACCTAACAAGAAGTAAAAGTTTCTTTCTTTAGCGTAGTTGATTGCTCTGCATTGAAACATAATAAGTAAAAGATTGAACCCTACATTGATCTTCCCTGTTAACCAAGTCTAGCTTGCCAGAGTTGTACAAATGATAGCATTAGATGAACCTTTCTGATAATGGACCATGAGCTTCATATGTTTGTCATGGGAAAGAAGGAACAAGGATGCTTACAGATGGAGGATGTCTTTCCACTGGATGAGACTGTCTGGAGATGCAACATTGTAATTATGTTTTTTATGTCTTTTATAATAGTGTGTGTTTCTAGTTAGCTAGTAACCATTTTTCCCTGAGCACCTATTTGTGCTACTTCTCTTCTGCATTTTCTCCTGCCCGCTTGCTCTGAGCTAATTGCTGACAGTATTTGCAGTTACCTGACACTTTGCAGGTGACGATTTCTTTCCTTTTGCCCTGATGGGTGCAGCTGCTACTGTGTCTGTATTCCTAGTTTACTTCATTGAGATGTATTGGATCAGTTGTTGCTGTGACTCTATACTGATGCTATTTGGAGAGATAAGACTCAGCTGAGTTTCAAGATCTACTCTTTATGGGGATTTCAACTTATTTTAGTCATTGATTTTGATGCTGCTTTAATCTTGCTCTTTTCCAAGATCTCTTTATGAGTTTTGTAAAATGAGGTTCCTTTTGAAAATATTAGGGACCGATTCCTTTATGGAACATGCTTTTATTTGCTATAATGATTACTCTAACCATATCTTTATGATTACTATAACCAGAATATTTGATTTGCTAATTGAATGAAAAGATGAATAAAATGAATGTACTAATCACTTAATGAGAAATAAAGTTTTGAAAACTTTCACCAAACTCTCATCGATGATTGAACTTAAATGTAATGTATTTGAATGTAAAATTTGATTTGAGCTGATTGCCATTCATTCACAGTAGCAAAGATCTGTCACATCGAATACGAAGAAATTATAGCGTGGAGTTGGAATCCAATCTTGTAAGTAGAAAGATTGAACTTGTACTGCGAGTAAATTTGCCTCTTTCGCACTATCACATGTGGCTTGACTAGATCCTTTTTAAGGGTTCGTTTACTGGATAATAAAGAATTGTGATTACAAATTCTACAAGGAATCTGCAATATTATATTTTTAAACTCACATAATTCCAGACCCCTTCCAAATATCAGTGTGAATGGCCCTATGGTTAGAAAGGCTTCTCTGTCGACCCAGAAATTAAAAGAAAAATTATTGTTTTGGATGTACCTTTACCTAATTTGAATGTACGTGTCCAGTTTATATAAGAAGAAAATCAATAATATGTCATGCACTTTTATAACAATTATAATTAAACCCAGATAAATATCTAAGCATTAAATATGAGCATTTAAATATGTAGTTATTCTCTGCACATCTACTTAACAACAACACATAGAGAAACAAACACATTATACTTGAATCCAGTAAAGCAACATAGAAAATACAGATAACATAAAATCCAGACGCTGTACATATCAATGCTCCACTCATTCATGAAGCTAGAACCCTGCATCCATTCAACTGAGATTAGAATCAATAGGACTTTAGGTTGATAATACCCAAAAAGACTAGTTAGATATTTATTTAAGAATGGTTTTCACGAAAATGACTAATAATATGAAAGTAGCAATACTGAATTCTATTCTAGATTATGTGCATGTCAGTGTACCAAAGTTTAAAATGTTACACTCAGTTTGCAGTAGAAATATTAACAAAACAAACATCTAAAAGTTCAAAAATTACTGTCGATACCTCTAAGGAGATACTGTGATGGTGCTTGCGGCCTATTGTTTATTACTGATACATGTGAAACCAATGACATACACAGCCATTGGTGCCATGATTACATCATTAGTGCATGTGCTGCTTCTTGGCCATCATTTTGAACACTGTATTCTATTTTGACAAAACAACATTACACTATGCTTTCACATTTTGGACTCTGGTCCAGAAGGGGAAAATACAGATTTGAATGAGTTATGCCCATATGTAAACCCAGTGCTGCCTGCCAGCCGTTAGACTGGATGAATTCTGATATCCTGGTATCAGACTTTATCAGGCGCAATAATTATCAGTACACGTAATTAGGGCAATAGTCCCACTTAAAGATACCCTGATGACAGTCTAATGATAAACATGGTTTTGTTATCCATTTGATTTCTGCATGAAAACTGTGAAGTGTCACATAATGCGAAATCATGTATAGGATATTATCTGACATATAGGTACTGTGTTTTAAAACTTTATTGGAAGAATATACCTTAATGTTTAATTATTCACTTATTTATTTGAGTAATTTTGGTATTTAGGTCACCCTTTGACTACTCCAGGTTACTTATGAGCCCAGGATAAAAAATAACAAAATAGTTTTAGCCCTGATTCCTTTAACTGCTTTTCACATGGAGGTTCAAAATGCATCTACATTTGGTAAATGCAAATTCAGATTCATAAAATCATGATTTGAAAAGGTTCTCTAGGGCAAATTGCTTTACTCCTGCTGAAAATTGCACCTGATTTGTGAACTTGCCCACATGAGTAAATCTATGTAAAAGGAGAGAAAATGGGAGCATAGTGGTTATGGGATGTGACAGGGGCAGGAGGGAGAGGGGCATTCAAACTCTTGGTCAAACCCATACATCTAGAACTTTATGGGTTGACAATATCAAATTGTTTTCCCTACTGAGAAGAAATGAAGAAAAAGTTACATTGTAAGTAGTTATCCACTAAAATTACTCAAGCAGATTGTTCACATTGTGAGCAAGACACATCAGTAATAATTATACGTTGTCACACTTCTCTTATATGCAGTCGTATAATCATACAGCTCATACTGTTGGCATACCATTTTCATGCATATCATTTGACTAGGAAACGGCTGCAGAACTTGTGAAAATATTAGGATGAGCCGAATTCAAATGATAGAAATGAGTAACATGAACATGATAAAACACTTTCATTTCTATTTAAAGAATAACAAGGAATAAAAAATGTTTATATATTTGTGGTAAACTTGAGTGGAAAAAGCTATCTTTGAAGTCTCTTCACAGAGTATGAGCCTGTTCTGTAAGGTGATAGGATATAGTACATCTGTTTGTGAGAACAACACTTGGTGTGAAGACACTGAAAGGACTAGAGAAACACTCCCAGTGTAGGCCTGCCCCAGACAGACCCATGAATGCATCTTAAGTCAGCTGTAGACCCATTGGAACATTTTTCTCCCTTCAGAGCACTTAGCTATGAAAAACAGTGTTGGCACCATCATTTGATTTCCATGGTATAGGTCTACTAGAGAGGGCATTGTCAAATTCCATGTTCTCCAAGATTACAATTTACAAAATAATTCAATTGAGGTCAAACTCACATGGTCTTGTTTTGTAACCTCTTTTATGCAAACCGTCTGCTAGTAACACCTTCATTGTTTAGAAGTATTCTTTATGGTGAGCTACTTTGCGAGAGTTGAAAGTGAAAGTGCAAACCAGGTAAAGAATTTGAACAGAAAAAACTGCTATGTTGGATAGCTTCCTAAAAGGAGGTAATACCACCTAGATATTAGAAAAATCTGTCCGAAGAATGACTGAGACCAATCATACAATTGAAACCAATACTTGTTATTGACAGCGAACTACCAAATAATCCCTTTATAATGTATTGGAGAGCCAAATCTCTTAAGGATCATTTAGTACATAGTTATATGATGAATCTATCTGAAATTATAAGAATATGTGACAAGGTAAGTTTTTCCGCCTGTAAAAGTTGTAAGTCATGCATAAACAGCAAAGATAAAAAGGTTTATCCTCCTCCACACAATTTAGGCTATAAAAGGGTCTCCAAACTTACTTTACCATGCACTTCTTATTTCACTATTTACATCTGTATGTGTGCTTGTTACACGTGGTATGGGGGAGTATCATATTTCCTGTCAAAAAGAAAGGTCTGGAGAATTTCCTACCATGGTTCGTAGGAAACACCACATGTGGCAAGACACTATAGTGTCATATAGCTTAACATAATATCAATAATGAATTAGCACACTATGTTGGTTTTGATGGCATAATGAGATATCTAAAGGGAGGAAATTATACATTCCAGTAGGTAGTTGTGGAGATTAGAATCATAATGCATCATAGATCTCCAAATTAAGTTCCCAGAAGGCCTTAAAATGGATCAGGAATTAGCAGTACACTCTTAAATGAGACCCACAATCCATCATTTGAATGTCTGTTTGCTGTTGTTATGTACATGTTTTTCTATATAGTTTTAAGCTTAAACAGAGATTGTCTCAATTTTATTACAGGGCCCCTTTCAAAATAAAAATTGCAGGATACTTGAGAGCTGATATTTTTGTCATCATGTGGTGGTGGGAAGATATCTGAATGGCAGATCACTTTTGATTATTTCTTCCCATAGGGAACTTTATTGATTTGAATATTCACTGGGTGACTGCTGCAATGCAGGCTTATTTATTGCCTATACCCAATTGACCTTTAAAAAAATCTGTGACATTGTGATGTTTCTTGATGAGAATATATTCCTTCATTCACTTCTGGATAGTAGTATCCCACTTTATGGAGTTATGTTCCACTAAAAGCAAGATTTGCATTGTATAAAGTAAAATTAAATAAAGAGTTGCCTACACAAAGGTGATTATATATCTTGTTTCCAACACTTGCACCTTATGCATACTCAGGGCTATTCTCAAAGGTAACTTAGACTTGTGAGCAAGTTGCATGGGTAAATTTACTTTTACACTTTTGAGTAGCTTCACTAATCTTTTGGTTATTTACCATTACAAAAGTTATTCAAGAGTGTAGACTTACACGTCTCCACCCCCTCTGAGCCAAATTAGTGAGTGCAATAGTAAGTTTAATACCACACATGACCAATACATATATATATATATATATGTATATATATATATATATATATATATATATATTACCTACTGGCGGTCGCCAGTACGTAGTTATAGTTAGGACCTAGTTTCCATAGGAAATCCGCAACATTCTATTGGGAATAACTTTGGCCCTGGTTGACGAATGTTTGCGAATTTCTTAAAGAAGATGGCTAGGTCCGCTGCGCTCATTCTGTGAAAGTTTTGGCGGGATTGGTGAAGTGGGGGCTGAGATAAAAGGGGGGTCCCAAAACGTGTTTTTCCCATGTTATTTTCCATAGGACGTTTAGACACGGCTACAGCTCGAACGGCTGAATGGATTTATAAGAACTTTGGTAGAAAGGTAGAGTGTGGGTCGCAGATCACGCTTTTGTTTAAATGGTGTAAATCCGTTCAGTAGTTGCTGAGAAAATTAAAGTTGAAATCAGTTATATATCTATAAGCGCGCACGGGTGCGCGCACCTATGCGGGTGTGCGAGAGCGGCATTGTGATTTGCTGTTTAACGTCTGTCAACATTCGATTCGGAGGAAATCAGGAAGTGTTGTCCGCCATTTTGTTAGTGCGAGTGAATATATTGTACAAAACAAAGGGTTAGAACATGGAAAGGGAGGAAGGTAGAGATTGTCTGGCCGGGTAGGTTTTCTAAGGGGGTACAGTATGGACCCTGAACGCGAAAAGACCATTTCTTTTTTGGAGAAAACATTTGCGGGGTGCATGCATTCGGTCGCGCACCCCTATTTACAAGACTGTGAAAAACTATAGTGGTGAGAATGGAAAGGGAGCAGGGTGGAGAGTGTTTGATTTCGTAGGTTTTTTGAGGGGTTTATTAAGGATGACGAAAGTCTAAAAGTAGCTTTTTTTCGCAAATAAGTTACGAGGTGCGCGCACTCGGTCGCGCACGGCGATCAAAAAACATAAAGAAAGATGGAGATAAATTATAAGTTTGAGTGTTTAGATCTAAGGTGGCTCTTAAAAGAGCCCTTGTGTTAATTGAGTTTTTGCTGAACTTATAAGTAAGTTCCGATGCAGAGTCTCATGTTACAGAGGAAAATTCTATTTCCCTCATCCGTGAAATGAACACCATCTCTCCGATAGATGCCTTCCATGTTGAAACGTAGGTTGTTGTTGTATATAGAACCCATGTTATATTCTCTGAGGAAAGCAGAAACAGATTTATTTACATGTTTCCTTGCTTTCTCAATCTGTGGACAACGTTCATTGGACCAATTCCATTTTTGTCTTTGGCATATATTTGAATACACCAAGACAGTTCGAGGAAAAAGTGACATCAATTGAGGAAAGGTGTCTTTTAGAAGCATTTCTAGACCTACACCTGTTAATGTGCCTAGATCATTCCCACCACAGTGCACAATTATCAGGTTAGGTTCAGGGAGATGCGTAAAAGTTTTCACCAATGGTATCAATTGGTGACATCTTAATCCTCTTTGGCCAATCCACGTAATCTGCACATTTGGTAAATCAAGGTTAGAAATTCGTCTGTTTGCAGCATATTTTTCACTCCAGTGAATATAACTGTGTCCTTCAAGCCAAACCTTCATTTTCAAGGTAGATGCAGTAGTACTCCGATGGGTTCTGGAAGTGGAATGGCAAGTAGATGGTGAAAGTCACGATAAAAAAAGTGTGTGAGGATTGGTGTTAATGAAAAACTGAACATGATTGGTTAATTGATATACTTCAAGATTGAAGACTACGCTGTATGTTATAGTTTTATTACAAACAAATCTTCTATTGGTCGTGGAAAAAAAAGAAATGTAAAACAAGAGTGGATAGGCAGGTGTGTTTGGAGGGAAATTATCCTTTTTGCTTGGATTTAGAATGTTGAGATATGAACTTTTGACCTGTGCCTTCAGGCAGGTGCAGAATGAGCTGTTACCATGGTAACAGGCAGAGAAGGCAGAGGGTGAAGGGTGACCGTTATGTGACTTTGAAAATATTGAAAGGATAACCAACTGAAATATTAATTGGAATATGAAATTGTGCGGGAACAAATATGATTGGTTGAAGAGAGATATATGAGTGTGTATTGACAGAAAATCTATGCCATTATTCTTTGGTTGCAGTGATAGAAGTATTTTATTTATTTTTATTTTATTTTGAAAGTTTTATATAGCGCGAACAAGATCTTTGCAGATATCAGAGCGCTTTACAAAGCAGGGCATACCAACAAGAGAGTGAAACTCAAATCATTAGGGAGTAAAGTAAATAGGTACATCAATATGCAGATATTACAGATAGATGTGTGCATATATAGTCAGGTAAGTCAATAATACAGGTAAAACACATTGTCATAGTGATCAGGCAGAATAATACAGAATGGTGCAGAGTCTATACGGATAACGTTAATAGGTCAAGTGTCAAGTGTATTTGGCCATGAGAATAGCTTTTACTTCTTTCTTAAAAAGTGTGATGGAGGAGATAAGCCTGGTTTCAGGAGGGAGTGAGTTCCAGATCCTGGGTGCCATTCCTGAGAAGGAGCGTTTATAAGTTTTTTCCTTACGGAATCTTCGAGGTTTTAGCAGAAGATTGTTAGTGCCTCTGGTGTTTCTAGAGCCGCCAGAGATTGACAGCTTCTGAGCGAGGTATCCGGGAGAGCTCAGATGTACAGCCTTGTGTGTCATGCAGGCGATTTTCAGGTGAATTCTGGCTTCCAAAGGCACCAGTTCAAGGATTTCAAGTCAGGGGAGATATGCGAGTGTTTTTTTGACCCCGTGATGAGTCTCGTTGCAGCGTTTAGAGAAGCTCTTAGGGGTGCAGTAGTGGTTAACGGAAGACCGCAGAGGGCGATGCTGCCGTAGTCAATTCGCGGGATTACTGGTGCTTGTACTGCAGTTTGGAAGTCTTTGGTTGGCAGGAAGGGTTTAAGTTTCCTCAGGATATTGATTTGGAAGTTTGCTCCCTTAGTAGCCTTGCTGATATGATGCTGCATGTTGAGATTGGAGTCGAGAGTTATGCCTAGAGATTTTGCTGAGTCTACTATGGTGGGTTGGACATTGAGTGCAGTTAGCTGTTTCAGCCAGGATTGAGTAGTAGAGATCTTCGCGGGAGGTGAGATCAGAAGGAACTCTGTTTTCAGAGCATTGAGTTTGAGATGATTATCGGCAAGCCTGGATTGGGTGCTTCTGATCGTTGAGTTTAGGAGTAGAATGTCTTTGGGGGATTGTAGTTTGAGAAATAGTTGGGTGTCATCTGCGTACATGTGAAAAAGTACATTGGATGCTTGTAGCAAGGTAGTGAGAGGTTCCATAACTAGGTTGAACAAAGTTGGTGATAGGGAGGATCCTTGAGGGATGCCTAACGAAACAGGTATTGGCGAGGACATCAGGTTGTTACTCTTGAATTTCTGCGATCTGTTGTGTAAAAAGGAGGTGAACCACTTGAGAACAGTCCCAGATATACCCATCCTTGTGTTCAAAAGTTCGAGTAAATTCTCATGTTTAACAGTGTCGAATGTTGAAGAGAGATCAAGAAGGATGAGGAGGCAGGTATCATTTTGATCTAGGATTTGAAGGGCATCGTCAATTATGTGAGTCATAGCAGTTTCAGTACTGTGTCCTGCTCGGAAGCCTGATTGATGAGCTTTGAGGAGATCAAAATGATTAATGTGTTTAGTCAGTTGTAGTTGCGCGCATTTTTCCAATAGTTTGGCGAGAGTGGGAATATTGGTAATGGGGCGATAGTTGTTTAGGTCGGTTGGGTCGACCGTAGGTTTCTTTAGTAAAGGAGTGACTTGTCCAACTTTGAGGGAGTCAGGGATGGTTCCTTGTTGGCGCGAGCTGTTGATAATTTTAGTGATAAATTTTGGTAATTTATTGAGAGCTCCGTCAAACGGCTATCGTTTTACAACCATCATTGTTCTACATCTGATAAAGCATTGGTAAAGGTGAGTGTATAACTGTTTGTTTTATGATGTACCGTTAAATGTGGTTTGATCACTATATTTGATTATGTGAGTTACTGTGTCTAAGGAAGCACATTTTTGACTTTGATACAGTTTGATATGTTTTCAACTAATGTTCCATTTTATTACATCAATGTTTTGGAACATTGTTTCTTTGTAATTATTAGTTTAAAATTACGATTAATTAATTTGATTAAGGATAGTGGAGTTCAGTCATGTTTTTAAGTTATGAGCTACTGTTAGGTCTATGAATTGAATGTTACTTAGAGACGGATCTGCAACGAAATTTGGGGGGGGAAGGACGATAAAAAATGATTTTTTGTAGGGGGACATGAACGTGTAATCAGTAGATAGAGTAAAGGTGGAGGGGCTGTTACAATGGGTAAAACAAGTGCAAGGCCTAATTAATATTGAAATGGTTCTTTATAGAGATGTGAAACGTTCAGGTGCGGCTCTGTGTGTATCTGGGATGTGTGTTATCTTGGGCTTCCACAGCAGACGTCAGAGGGGGGGGGAGGGGCTGAAGTTCTGTTAAGTTAATGGGGGTTGTGCGCCGTTTCTTCACTTTCTTTCAAGTCTGAATTATAGTTTTGAATGTATGTGTGGAAAACTGAATAAATAGAAAATAAAATGTACTGAAATAGACAGAAGTTAATAAACATTTGGGAGCGTTTGCACATAATTTGTAAAGTTGGTTACAGTTAAAAAAAAAAGGAATTGGTAGAGTACAGATAATGCAGGTAGAGAGAAAAATAGTTGATTAAATGTGATATTGTCGAAAAAAAGTGGTAATGCTTTAGGTATTTTAAACTTTAAGGGGCAGATTTATGAAGGTCTTGTGCCGCCGGTGCGTCATTTTTAACATGGGAAAAAGTGACGCACCGGCGGCGCAAGGCATTCATAAATCTGCCCCTAAGTTTGAGGAAAAAATTACAGTGTGGTTTGCGGCCGAGGGATGCAATGGTGGGGGTGGGGTGTGAAGGAGAGGTGTCCCAGTACAATCAAATGAAAAATTGTGACCATGAGGTTGTAGACAGGTTCGTGGAGTATATGCCTTTTATAAATTGATGTAGAAGAGCAAATATATATAGAGGTTTCTGTGTACCACAGTGTGACTCCATTTTCATCTCACTCCTGCTTTCTATACTAGTTGGTTTGTGTTATGTTAGTGTGTGTATGTGTGTGCGTTCAGTCTGAGCTAAGGAAGTTTGTTCTGCAGGCAGACACAGTTGTTATAGTCGAGATGAAAGGGTGATAAGTATTGAAATAGGATATAGCGTGTGCTCTGTGGAAGCGAGGGAGCAGTGATTAATACTCTGAGTGAAGCACAACTGCGGCGGAGTTTTGTTACAGTAATAAATATTTTTTTTGCCAGAGGTACGATTGATGCTATGGTTCACAACTCGTAAAGAAAGGGTTGACTGACCGTTGCAGGCCAGCGGGTTGAAGTATGAAATATTCAGGTTGACATAAGAAAACATGAATTGAGTGCAGCTGAGATTACGTGAAACACATGAATACAGTTTTAGTATAAATTATTTCAGTTGTGAATATGGGTTAAAAGAGGGAACGTATATATTTCAAATTTTTATTCAATGATGCAGTGTTTTGAGAGAAAGTTTTTTATTTAATACAAGTAAACATAATCTAAAGAAAATAGTGGGTATAGTTACTGGTTCATAGAACACAAATGATGGAAATGTAGTATGAAGCAAAATGAATATCGTTTAAAAAACATTGTACAGCCCCGCAATGAAATATATTTAATTATATTGCATGCAAGAAGGTGTTTTGATTTTAAGTTCAGTAATCATATATGAAAATAGCAATGGTTAAACATCACTTCATTAACAGTTAGTTTTCAGTATACGAAGCAGTAACAAGCTTGTTGTATGGTATTGTGAAAGGAAATGAAAAAGGCGCCAAAAGGGAGAATTTGGCTCGAGGTGCATGTATGTTATGTTCAGGGACATTCGAAAATCAGTACTCAGAACAACTATTGTATTGATATAATTTTTTGAAAGGTTTCAGTACACAATGTCTCATACACGTTGATAAGCAAGGGTAATATCAGGGTAATCATAAACTTTTTAGCTATGAATCAAAAATCTTTCAATAAGCATAAATTAAAAGCAGCACATGTGTGTGAGGCGGAAATAAGGAGTAGAAAGGGAGAATGGTGATAAACCATATAAAATCATATAAAAAGTCATTGTAACTATACACATTTCTCAGGGCACATTTAACCATATTTTACGCAGCCTTGGTTCGAGAATATTTTAAATCAGATAAGATAACATAAGGTAGTGATTTGTTGAAATTAGAGCATCATGAAATGTTTTGAACAAAATCGAGGAGGTGTGGAAAAAAAATTAACTCCACATAACTTAAAAAATTCACAGCAGCAGGAAATTACAATGTCCAATGTTAGTAAAGCCAATAGGTCAGTTTATATAAAATATAATAAGAAAAAAAAAATAAGAAAAATTAGGAAGGGAAAAAACAGTCAAGATGTCAATGGTTTGCAGAACAGCTATCCTTCCATTGAATAGGCAAAGTAAGTGGCAACTGCTTCTAAAAGAAAGTCATTGTTATCATCCGAAAACAAGTCAGCCATCCAATTGAAAAGAGGAAATGAACATACATGGTCATTAATAACCGGAGCCTCTAGTAGCATCAGAGGAGAACTCGGTGAATTTTCAATGTAGCTGTGTGCCAAGAAATCTTGCGCCGCTGCGAATATATTCCAATGACCCAGAACTCCATGTATCGCTGCAAAGGCCATAATCCCTCCGTCGGAACAAAGTTGTTCATGATCAAGTAACGGATTCATGAGATGATTGTAATTCACTTTAGGAGGTACTGAGTTGCAGAGACATAAGTCCAGCGCCCACATGAAATCACAGCTCAGGCAATGAAATACAGGCTGCACACAGGTGAAATAGGTAAATCGAAACGATAATCCATATGATGCACTCAAAGTCGCGAGTGGCAGAAATCCATACTGGTCAAGCATCCTGTGGCGAAATAGTTCTAAGTGCTTTAGCTCGTTTGCGAAGGCAGGACGGACATCCATTTTGTAATAACGAAAATAGTAATACAAAAGTTGCAGCTGCTGGTAGTAGATGAGGAAGTTCAGAAACATAGATCTGAAAGTATGGAGTGAAAGTAGCAGAATGCTTTTAAATGATTTGGTGCAAAAAAACCACCAAACCATTGGTTAGTAGCTGCAAAGAAAATAGTGCAGCTGGGAAGTGGAGGAGCGTTAAAGATTATGAGAGTCATCTTAGAAAATTGTAAAGGAAGGTCACTATTTAATAAGGTATGCAGTTTTCTGCGAGTGTTAGCTAAGTGAATGAGATATGTTTGTGAACAGATGCTCGGGTAGCTTGATTTTGGGACAATAAGGCTGTTGTTCAAGTCTAGGGATGGAACTTTGAGTTCAAGGCCGTATTTTGCGGCCAGATGAAAAACATCAAGGTTCCCATGCGTGGGTGGATGAAGTTCATTTTTACAGAGAGGCATATGCAGAGTGACTATTACAGACTAAAGTTTGTCGTTTAAAAAGTCATAGTAATTGACATTGCTTGAAAATAAATAATTACTGCTGAGAGTTAAGGTAAAATTCGGCATTATAGGAGATACCTGTGTACCTTTGAAAACACATGCAACATTACAGTGCTTCATGTAAAATAAGTCATGCAATTGGTAGTGCCTGGATGTGAACGATTATGTGCGGCATTGATATTTTTGACACTGTGGGCCTTATTTATGAAGGCCTTGCGCCGCCGGGGCGTCACTTTTTCCCATGTTAAAATTGACGCACCGGCGGCGCAAGGCTTTCATAAATCTGCCCATGTGTACTTATGAGTAGTGGAGAAGTGACGCAATGAAATGATGTTACGTGAGTGTAGTGTAGTTACGGAACGGAAAACGTTTACAGAGAGTTACATTTAGTATGGAATAGTTTTTATTTTTTTCACAAACTAACGTATGAGAATATTGTTACAGTGTTAGCGGAACTGTTAGTTGAAGTTTGATAAAGATTAGTGAAATAAGTAAATTATGGTGTATTTAATATGTGCAGCTAATAATCTGTGAGAAAAGGTAATAGTCCACAGTCTTGTAAATAGGGGTGCGCGATCCAATGCGCGCACCACGTAACTTTTTACGGAGAAAAAAAAAAGTTTCATTCACGTTCAGGGTCTATACTGGACTTCCTGAGAAAACGTACTGGGTTACATAATCTGTACCTTTTGTCCTTTTCATGTTCTAACCCTTTGATCAGTACAATATATTCACTCGCAGTTAGAAAATGGCGGCCAATACTTTCTGATTTGCACTAATTCTAATGTTAACAGATGTTAAACAGCAAATGAGAATTCTATAAACTGTATATTTTTGTAATTTTAAATAATAGGCAAAATAAGTAAACTTAAAGATCTGAAACGATCTTCAGGTGTCGTCTGCATTTCCAGCATTAAATTTTACTTAAAAAGCATGTGAATCACAGTCTTGTAAATAGGGTTGCGCGATCGAGTGCGCGCACCCCATAACTTTTTTCAGAAAAAAAAATGTTGTTCTGGCGTTCAGGGTCTATAGTGCACTCCCTGAGAAAACGTACTCGCTTAGATAATCTGTACCTTTTTCTCTTTCCATGTTCTCACCGTTTGTTCGGTAGAATATATGCAGTCGTATTAACAAAATGGCGGCAACACTTCCTTATTTCCTCCGAATGGAATGTTGAGAGACGTTCAGCAGCTAATTATAATAAATGGTATAAAAAACGGCTGCAATGCATGCATATTGTTAAAAAGTTAGCGATATTCATGCTATACCGAGCTAATGCTCTTAGCTATGTTATCTAGGTCCCATTGGATAACATGACTAAAAACTGCTCAGGGCAGATGTTAGCTTTTGGAGATATTCATGCTTAGCGCGAATATCTTCAAAATTGGTAATAGGCGATAGTGATGTTAGTGACTGTTTCCAGTTGCTATCATCTTGCCACGCCCACTTTAGGATATCATTAGTGATAGTTATTACTGACATGCAAAGTGGCGCACTAGATGGTTGCTATCTGCTACTAGCTGTCGCTAACTGGTGTTAGCGACAGCTATGTAATAGGGAGATAATTTTATCTTCGCTTTGTTGGCACTTGAAGGCAAAAAAGTGGAGATAAACTCCCTTGATAATATGCCCATTTGCGGGAATTCAGAAAGTGTTGAGCGCCATTATGTTAAAAAACTCCCTGCACATAATTTATATGTATTTACGTAAAAAATATAGAAAGTAAGGTTGTGTAGTATTGCATATCAAAAATATTGCATGTAGTATCCTGGTAATGTATGGTAGATTATATTGTATATAATGATTGATTTAAAAAAAATTGTAGGGGGAAAAATTTGCAAAATAAATGTGGTTCACAAAGACATCTTGGGCCTCATTTATGAATAAATAAGGCCCCTTAAACTTAGGCTTTACGATATATATTGGATAGAAAATTAGGGAATGTATATGGTAGGCATGATATTTTGTAAAATGGGTGTATGTTGTGCAATACATTTGTGTGTATTATGTTAACTAAAATTCAGTTGTGTATTTTTTTTAAAGAGTGTTTGGTGCTGAAAAGCAACAACCAGAGGTTGAACGTGAGAGTATAGAAACAGAAAATCCTTTTTTACAGGTGAGTTGATAAATTTAAAATGATAACTTATTTTGGAAACGATTATCATAATATGCATGTTTTAAAAAAAAAAAATTAACACTGCTTCTCTTATACATGAGGGTTTTAATTTGTACTTTCAACATGTCTGAACATGCTTGTAGTACATATGTATTTTGAAATACGGTTTTATTGTTAATTGTTACAATCTTTTGATGGGCCGGGTTCATGTGTTATTTTGTATACAGTTTGGGTTCATCTATTCTTTGACTGTAAGAGTTTGCTGTTTACCTTGGTTAATTTTTGCTAAGTCATCATTATCTTTCAACTTTATGCTGTATCATTTGTGTACAGTAATTTTTGAGAAATTATAGAGGTATATTATGACATGGATGTTGGCGTGATGGACATTTCGGATGCATTTTTGTGACAGTACTATGTATTTGCATTCTATTATATGCATTTGCACAGGTGTATTATGATGAGATCAGTCGGACGCCATCGAGGGAGTAATGGTAGGGCAGGGAGGGAGGGAGGGGGAGGTGTAGGGTAGAGAGATCTAAAATATGGTATATAGATAAATGTAGGAAAGTATATATTTTAATTAATAAAAAAAAAATCAGTGTACACAGCATCGCATTTTGGAATGTAGTGCACACTGTAAAATTCATTTAAATAATTAAATTATGTATTTACTACAAATTATCTGTATCCTGGTTTTTAGGTCCCTCCAGCAAAGATCTTCCCCTCCTCGTCTCCCTGTCGCACTATAATTGCCTCCACGAGTTGCGGCTCATTGTGGTTTTATATGACTATGATGAAATGTTTTACATTAGATGAAATTTTCATGATGAGTATGCTGTTAAAGTTAAAAGTAACTGCCTCTGTGGGAAGTAGCAATCGGTTTAGTGAATGTTTAATTGGTATGTTGTGAGTTATTCCTTCAGTTTGCATACAGTTTGAATCACAAATTATAGTGGTGAAGTTAGAAAATAGATCTCTACAATAAAATTAGAAAGTGTATAAATAGTTCTACAGCACGAAATGCAGAAAGCAAATTTCACAGTGAAATGTGTTTTTATAGCACAATTTTAATTAAAAAAATTAAATAGGAAACTGTTAATGTCTAGGATGAAAGTATCTGTTTTTTAGAAAAATAAAGAGGAAGGTCTTATAATAATCAATGTAGTTAATGTCTTTAAAAGTATGAAAGTGTATGTAGTTAAAAGATTACTCAAGGTAATCATTGGTTAAGTAATAATAAAAAATATATAAATTAGTCTTTCTATTTTTTTTAAAGGAGAAAGAAGATAGAAAATTAATAAAAACATGGAAGATTACTGTAAAAATGAGAATATCAATTTTGAAATGGCAAAAGAAGTCCTAGAAGAATTAATTGAAGGAGTATTTGAGGATGAAATTTCAACTGAAAATGAGGACTTTTTGGACAGCACTTTTGATAGTGCATAGTTAGATATGGTGGAAGAAGAGAATTTGGAAGAGCAAAATAGTAATGAAATATCAGATGAAATTATGCTAAATGTGATTCTGGAATATGAATTATGAAATGAATAAAATTATTTTTGATTAAATAAAAATAAAATTGAAAATATTATTGTTGTACCGTTAATCAGTATTCTCTTTTTTAAGAATGACAGTAAAAGTTGTGATAAGGTGGATAAAAGATTAAAGTTATAAAAATAAAAAGCATTAGGAACATCGACAATGCTTGGAAGTTAGAATAGTACTTGTATGTCTCAAAAATTACATTCATAGAATACATGTGTAAGGATAACATAGATATGGAGTGTCACAAATTTAGAAACAATATTCACTATAGGATTTCCTACTCTGACCAGAGACTGTTTCTTTGTCTTTATTCAAGTTATAAAATCAAGCATTGGTTATAATTTGTATGGTATATGGTAGTAGGGGTCTATAATATTTTTAAATTTTTTCCAAACAGGTTATCATTAATATCAGAAACATCAATCAGTATGCCGACGAGAAATGAAAAAAGAAAGCTGTATAAAAAGACATACCATTTGAAGAGAAAAGAGGGACAAGATTTACGTAATCAACAAAGGACGGAGAAAAACAAGAGTGCTCCTGGTAAGAGCAGTAAGGACTTTTTAAAAAAATTGTGTCAGAGGAAAAGTCAATTGGATAATGTTGCAAAGGAAAAACAGTTTTCAGGATCTACAAGGAGAAATGGACGAAAAAAGAAAACTGTGTTGGAAAAGAGTGGTGAGGAAAATATGTACAGTAAAAGACGTACAAATCAGTTTGCGGAAATAAGGAAACGTATGTTTCATAAGAGAGTTGTTATGAATTTATTACAAAAGGAAAAAGTTTCAAAAAGGAAATCTGCTTTTTATAAGAAAAAAATATATATAGAGGAAGTTGTGGATGATGCGTTCGAGACAAAAAAAAATTGTTTATTTTAGTGCTTAAAAGAATAAATACACTAAATAAGGCAATCAGAGTTTTAAAAGCTAAGAGTAAAGGGAAGAGACACATAAATAGAACTAATTTTTGTAAAATCTTTTCTGGTAAATGGATTCATACTTCAAATTCTGAGCCATTTTTTAATGAAGAGAGTTACTTTCAAAGTAACGATTTGTTGCATGCAGTTGACACCAGTGGTCGAGCGTATGAAGTGAAGGATGGCTGTCCTATTGAGAAAGAGAAAATTGAGGTCAGAAATACAGAAGGGGAAATAGGTGGAGAAGTTTTACAGGGACGTGTTCATGCTCCTGTTTATAGTTGGAATTGTAGCAGTATTTGCAGTGTGTGACAGGATTCAATTGATTTCTTTCGCAATTTCTTACGTAAGTACACTAAGGAAAGTTTTAAAAAAAAAATTGTACTGTTGCAAGAATTAGATCGTTGCAGAGTGAGAGAAAAAGTGGGTTTGCAAGGACATTCTTTGGCTTGTCTTTCAAAAAAAATATGCCAAAGTGTCTTTCATCACTTTAGGATGTTAGCAGTGCATCATACCAAAATGAGAAAATTAGTCAGAAATATGTATTATGCAAAAAGTCCAGCACTTAAGCTTAAAGAGTTAAATAGTGCTCTTTTGCATGGGTGTGTATTAGATGTGAAGAGTATTTGTGCAGAAATTGAGGTAAGTTATTTTGGTCGAGATGAAGAGAATGTAGAAACTGATATAGTTATAGAAGGAAATGTGTTAGAAAATGTTGGACACTTTAATACTGAAGAATTTGAACAGGAAATAACAAAATTTAACGTCATTGCAGGTGAAAAACCAAATTTTACTTGTGTGTGTTGTCGACGTATTCATTACAAAAGTCAAACTAGGTTAGTTGATTTATATTTAAAAAGTGAAGATGAAGATAATACTCAGTGGAGAGAGTTTGCGACTTATTTGCTGGTAGAAAACTATTTTGATTTGGGTTTTGAACAACGTATTTCTAAATATTGTTATAATAAATTGAATGAAAATAAAATGCCTGCTAGAGCTGTTCATAATAATCTTGAGTTGATAAATATTCCATCGGAACTGAAGGATTTAAATACTTATGAGACTATTTTGATTCAATGTGTACATCCTTTTCAGGCTATTGTTCGTATGGAGCCTAAGACTGGGAAATTAAATCCTACAGATTTACAAAGAGGATTAAAGGGTAGAGTTGTACATTTGCCACTTGATTTAAAAAAAAATATAGAGACAATTGGTATTGAAAATGTAGAAGAGGAACCTCTTGTTATTCTAGTTAATGCTGTACCTACAAAGAGTAAGAAAATCTGGCAAGATTTAGTGGATGTTAGGAAAGTGTAGAAGGCAACGTTGTAGTTAGTTAAAAATAATAAATACTATAAAAATGTGTATGTAGAACAAGAAGATGTAAGTGATGAAGAGAATAATGATTTCTCTATTGGACAAATTGAAAAAGTTGACATGTCCAGAAGTGAAGACATTTATGAACATTACAGAGTTCATCCACTGCATTCCAAAGAAGCAATGGGGAATGCAATTGAGTTATTTCAGATGAAAAAAGCAGAAGGAAGTCCTATTAGTGTGTGGGAAAAAAGTTTGGAAGGTCGTTGTTTCCCACACTTATTCCCAACAGGTGAAGGTGCACGATATGATGATCGACCTATGCAGATTCCTGCTTCTGAGTACCGGACTACAAGGTTATATGCAGAAGATCCCAGATTTCGTCAATGTATTCCATATTTGTTTCATCTTCTCTTTGAGAGTGACTTATCTGGTCTTTCTTATGCAGTAAACCATGTCTTAAAAAGTGGAGTGCATCTGCATAATGTTTCAGCAAAGGATTTCATGGATAAAGTGCAACAGAAAGATAGTGTTTTGGATTCTTAACTAATTAATTTAATGGCATGTCAGCGTGGTACTAATGAATATTGGTACCGTCGTCATGGAGATTTAAAATGCATGCTACGAAATTTGGGAGCACCAACATGGTTTGTAACTCTAAGCTGTGCAGAGTACGCCTGGGAAGATTTACTTGAATATCTTCGAGAGGCGAATGTAAATATTGAAAATATAAACTACAAGACACCAGGAGAATTGTGTTCGTTGGATCCTGTTAATGTTTGCCGATATTTTAATCATCGATTTGAAGCAATGATGTCGTTTCTTACAAACAAGAAGAATCCACCCCTTGGTGAAGTTTTGGATTTCTTCTGGAGAAAAGAGTATCAAGCTAGAGGTGCTCCACATATTCATATGTTACTATGGATCAAGGATGCTCCCAAATTTGGAAAAGACTCCGATGAAACTGTACTGTCTTTTATTGAGGAATATGCCACTTGTGACATACCTAACAGTACAAGTGATAAAGACTTAAGAGGAAAAGTGTTACGGTTTCAAAGACATCGTTGTGGGAAATATTGTCTGCGAAAATTCAAAACAAAGGATAAGTTCTATACAAAATGTCGTTTTGGATTTGCACGGCCAGTGCTTTCAAAAGGAAGAGTGAATAATTTGATGTCATCTTTGCGACATAACATTACTGGAAGATCACCCAAAAATACTTATAATTTAAGAAGAGGAGAAGAGTCCAAATATATAAATGACTACAACTCTGTCATTTTGTCCATGTGGAATGCTAACATGGATATACAATATGTTGCGGACAACTCTATTGCTGTGGCTCGATATGTAACGTCTTACATCACAAAATCTGAAAAAGCAGAACTGAAGGAGATGTGGGAAGATATTTCTCATGAAAAGAGCCTAAGCAAGAAATTGTATACATACAGTTTGAAGATGTTATCACATCGAGAAATTGGAGCATATGAATGCTGTGATCGATTATCATCAGCAAGTCTTTATGCGAAATCTCGAAGTATCCTGTGGGTGAGTTTAGGTCTAGCAGGAACACGAAACCGTGTTTTGAAAACTGTGCAAGAAATTGAATATTTAGCACAGAAAGAACCAAACAGTACAGACATTTTGAAAACAAATATGTTGGATACATACTATCCAAATAGAAGTACTCTGCTAGAAAATATTTGTCTGTATGAAGTTCTTGAAAAATACACTTTTAAAAGGAATGTTAGAGAGAATGTTGAAAAAGGTATGTACGCTGTAATTGGACAGGAAGGATGTCTGGTGAAACAAACAAAAGGACATTTGATTAATCACCGAAAACTGAGTTGCGAAAATCCAGACAAAAGAGAATTTTACTATTTAGCTCTTTTGCAACTCTTTAAACCATGGCGTACCGAAGAGGAAATACTTGGAGAGTTTATAAGTTATGAAGATTCTTTTAATGCATCTAAAAGTAGTATAGAATGTCCTGCTTTTAGTAATTATCTGAAAATGTTGAACGACGAAATAGAGCAAGAAGCAACAATTGCAGCGGAGATTGCTAGAGAAAGTTCACAAGATACACAAAGTTCAGCATCGTTGAGTCAGGATCCACTGGGAGAACCAATTATCCGAAATGAAGCAGCCACTGCCATGGATGAGGTGGAAAGAGCAATGGAGCAAGCTCAAGAGGATATAATAAACTTAGAAGAATTGGAGAAGGAATTTAATCTTGAGCAAAGACAAATATATGTGGAAGTGACAGAGCACATTCAGCATGGTTTTCGTCATGAGAAAAAAGAATGCTCATGTATGTCATTTCAACCTATTCGACTATATGTAAGTGGAGAAGCTGGTACAGGGAAAAGTTTTCTTATAAAAGGAATTACTGCATATCTACAGCAAAAAACTCAGTCACCATTGTCTTGTGTTGTGACAGCTCCAACTGGATTGGCAGCACATAATATTAAAGGTATTACTTTACATCGTTTATTAATGCTGCCAGTTGAACATGAAAACAAATTACAATATCACAAGCTATCTGGAGATGCTTGTTATGAAGTTTCAAGAGTTCTTAAAGAAATGAAACTTCTTATTATTGATGAGGTAAGCATGGTATCCAATTTAATGCTTGCTTTTGTACATTTAAGAATGCAGCAGATACTTAAAACTGACTATGATTTTTTATTTGAAGGGAAACATGTCATAGTTTTTGGAAATCTACTGCAACTAACTCTTGTAAAAGCACAATCTGTATTTGAAACTGTGACACATGAAGACACCAGAAAGTAGTATTGGAAATGTAAATATATGGTCACATTTCAAATATACTGCACTGATTCAAAATATGCGACAGGCAAAGGATACTAAATATGGAGAGATTCTTCAAGATATAAGGATTGGAAGACTAACTGAAGATGCAAAAGAAGCTCTACAAACTCGATTAATATGTAAGTTGTTTCCCAATGAAGATAATGTACCTGAGAAAATATATAGTAAAGAGGTAAAAGATAAGTCAGTTATATGCTTGATGCCAACTCTAAAAGAATGCTCAGTTTTCAATGAGAAAATGTTGAAGTTGGAAAATCAAGAAATTAAGAAACTGGAAGCAAAAGATAAAATAGAGTATGAAGGAAGTACTATTGTTTTGTCTGATAAATTAAAGTTAAAATTGGATAGTCTACAGACATCTATATCTAAAACTGCTGGTTTAGAGAAGAATCTGTATGTATGTTTAAATTGTCGGATTATTTTACGGAGAAATTTACTTGTAGAAAGAGGTCTGGTGAATGGAGCAATGGGTAATGTTGTTAGTTTTGTAAATTACCCAAATAGAGATGAGATTGAATTTGTACAAATAAAATTTGATGAAATAGAGGAAGTTCAACTAATCAGTCGCTGCTCAAGTCGTTTTTTACTTGTAAAAGACTTGTATGTCCGTCGGAAACAATTTCCAATTTGTTTGGCATATGCAGTGACTATTCACAAATCGCAAGGTTTAAGTGTAGATTGTGCTTTGGTAAATATTGGAAATAGTATATTCAAAGAGGGTATGGGATACGTTGCTTTATCACGAGTTAGAACTTTATCTGGGCTTTATCTAATTGATTTTGATGAGACAAAGATCAGTGCAGATTTAAAATGTGTACAGGAGTATAATAGGTAAAGAAGAGAATACGCTCCACATTTACCTCAATATCCTTTAATTAAAAAGAGTATAGTTGGTCAGAAAAGGAGAAATGAGAAACAATGTAGTGAAGTATTAGAGAAACGAAGAAAAAAAGATGAGACTGTCATTGATAAGAGTCAGAAAAACGTTAGTTCTACAGAGATTGTTGGATTTAAATTTGAAAATAGGTCTGGTGTCAACTGCTATGCAAATGTAGTGGTTAATGTGTTTTTTTTTCTAAAAATTGTACATTTAGCGGCATTTCCCGTGCTCATCCTGCATTGTTAACACACGCCACTGAAGAAAGGATTAACTGAAACGCGTCTGGCGTATACTTGCTGAAACTACTTTCTTGCCCTGGTTTTGCTGAAAATCATTAAATTTGTGCAATATAAACCTACCTGGCGGCTTTTCCTTGGGGGCAACCTTGTTGTGATGGATATATATATATATATATATATATATATATATATATATATATATATATATATATATATATATATTACCTACTGGCGGTCGCCAGTAGGTATATATAGTTAGGATTTTTTCTCTATGGGATTTTTGAAAATTCTATGTCTAATAACTTTGGCGTTTGTGGACGGAATTGGCTGAAATTATCAGGAAAATGGAACATTTTGTTTCTGAGCAGCCCCTGAAAATTTGGGGGGGGTTCGTCAAGGGGGGGCCGAGAAAAAAGGGGGGTCCCAAAACGTGTTTTTAACATTGAGTTTTCCATAGGGCGGTTGGCCTCACTTTTAGCCCGAACGGCTGAATGGATTTGCACGAAACTTGGCAAAATTGTAGGGACTGGTAGCCCGATGTGCCTTTTGTAGGTCTCAATATATGTGCTTCAGTGGATTTTGAGAAATTAACGTTCAAAAAAAGATATATATCTGTAACAGCGGACCGGGCAGCGCTCCAGTTCGCGTACTTTTCGCGCAACGGAGCTTTGTGAAGCGAAGCTGATTGGTTCTCCGGCGTCTGTAAACATTCCAAATAGTCCGTAGCGGCCGCCATCTTGTCTCTCGGTAGGATCGAGAGACAAGAGGAGGCCAAAGCAAAGGGGCAAATGACCATAAGGGGGCATAGTAGATCCTCCTTGACCTCTTAGGTTTGATGTGGAGGTTTTAAAAGGGCCCCGCGGGGCAAAAAAAAAAAATAATAATAATAATCGAACGGCTGAATGGATTTGCACGAAACTTGGCAAAATTGTAGGGACTGGTAGTCCGATGTGCCTTTGCTAGGTCTCAATATATGTGCTCCAGTGGATTTTGAGAAATTAACGTTCAAAAAAAGATATATATCTGTAACAGCGCTCCGCTTCGCGGAGATAAAATTATATCTGTATTACCTAGCTGTTGCTAACACCAGTTAGCGACGGCTAGTAGGAGATAGCGACCATCTTGGGCCCCACTTTGCATGTGAGTGATATTTATCACTAATGACACGCAAAGTGGGCATGCCAAGATGTTAGCGACTGGAAACAGTCGCTAACATCGCTATCTCCTATTATCAACTTTTGGAAATATTCGCGATAAGCGCGAATATCTCCAAAAGCTAGCACCTGCCCTGAGCAGTTCTAAGGCATGTTATCCAATGGGAGGTGGATAACATGGCTAAGAGCATTAGCTCGGTAATGCATGAATATCGCTGAGTTTTCAGCGATATTAATGCATTGCGGTCGTTTTTTATCGTATTTGCGATAAACCTTGATAATAGCAAGGTTTATCTGCGATAATTTCTGACGATGCTTAGCGGTAAAAAAATCGTTGCTAAGCATCGTTAGGGATAAATATCGCTTAACTTTGGTAATATGCCCCAACGTCTGTTAACGTTCGATTCGAAGGAAATCAGGAAGTGTTGAAAAGATTGTCTGCGCCATCTTGCCTTTTTTCAAATGCCACACTTTTGTCCTGCACGGCAGCCATTTTAGATGCCTTGACCAGACCCACTCTCTGCACGCTGTCGATCCTTAGCATGGCTCCCCACCCTCGCAAGCATCTCCCCCAGGCAGTGGTCACCCCCGCTCTCTGTCTTATGCATGGGTAATAAACCACCCCCCATCTGCGCTGCTCTTCCCTGAGAATCACACCCTGTGCCCGCCCGACACCTCCCTTTCGCCCCATTCACTACCGCACCCTCTGACACTCCTTTTCCTCTGTGTCCGATTGTCCAGGCCGGTCCTAGGGTATCAGCTAGCCCTGCAGATGTAGTTTATGGCCCCAGCTGTAAAGAATCACCCCTCTTCAAAGGAGTTATAGTAGATCAAGGCCCACACTCGATGAGATCCGTCACAGCAGACGCGTTCCTATTATCTGAAAACCATCCTGTATTGTGATTGGGGAGGGGACCGAGCCCGAAGCGGAAGATTCCAGGGATGACTCTTTGTACATCAAAGTTTTTACAATTATGTGTCACATTAAAAATATATAGCACTCCAACAAAGTAGTAAGATTATAAAACTTTAATAACTTATAAATATATACAAGAAAACAAAAACAGTAATAACATATAAACATTTTTAGGGAAAAACAACGAAGTAGCGGTCGGCTGTGCGAATAGTCCCAACGCAGCACAACGTCCAGATTTCTGGCGTGGGGCGTCGCGGGGGGTGGGTCATCAGTAGCAAACTGTTGTGCGAATAGTTCCAAGGCAGCAGAACGATGGCACCAAGGTGATGTCCAGTAAGTTGCCGCACTGGTTTTGGTATCCTACAATGCTGCTCCGAATAACGGCGTGGGGCGCCCCGGGGGAGGCGGTGTGAACGGGCCTCTCCAGATGGAGTGTCATCTGTTGTAGTGGGGCGCCCCTTTACCGTTTCAGTTGCCATTCCGTCCGTTTTTGGTCCACTGTGTCAAAAGCCGCAATTCAGCTGAGTTGCGCCCACTCTTGCGGTGCAGCGATAGGCGGCTGTCACAGGACTCTCAAAATGGCGGCAGGCTCTTTTCTTTTTGGGCCTGGTCCACTGAAATGGCCCTGGGACACCTTGGAAATCGGACGCTTGTCTGCTAGGTCTTGGACCCCATTCTCGAAAGCGTCCCCTCCGCCTTGAGGATTTATCAAAAGTTTTGGGGGCCCCCGACTCCTGTAGGCTTCTGGTGGGGAGCGGTTGCCATGATTGCTCGCGGAATGACCACGACGGAGCTACGAGATGGTGGTGCTCTCATGCTGAAGCCAGCTTCAGTCTGAAACATCCAGAAACAAGGTGGGGCTTTCATCGTTTGGGAAAAAAAAAAGTTTTCATCCAATGAAAAGTGTTGTTTTTAGGTCATATGATCAAGCCTTCCATCATTAGGAAACCAAAAGTAAAATGAACCAATGAAAAGTTTTATAAACAAGTCACATGACCTGTTATGCGGCATAGGGTATAAAATGCGGAGAAAATACGTTGGCACGTGAGGCGGCGTCAGTAGCGGACCGATGTGCGAATAGGCCGAAGGCAATACAACGCGCCAAGATCCGGATGGCACCGAGGTGGTGTCCAGCAAGTTGCAGCACTGGTGTGGCCATCCTACAATGCTGAAAGTCGGCGTGGGGCGCCCCGTTGGCCTGTGAGTTTGCGTCAGTAGCGGACCGATGTGCGAATAGGCCGAAGGCAGCACAACGCGCCAAGATCCGGATGGCACCGAGGTGGTGTCTAGTAAGTTGCCGCACTGGTGTGGCCATCCTACAATGTTGAAAGTCGGCGTGGGGCGCCCCGTTGGCCTGTGAGATGGCGGCAGTAGCGGACCGATGTGCGAATGGGGCCAAAGGCAGCGCAACAATATTTTCGGAATAGAAGACACCACAAGGCGCTGAGATGCCAAGATCCGGATGGCACCGAGGTGGTGTCTAGCAAGTTGTGGCACTGGTGTGGCCATCCTACAATGGTAAAAGTCGGCGTGGGGCGCCCTGTTGGCCTGTGAGATGGTGTCAGTAGCGGACTGATGTGCGAATGGGGCCAAAGGCAGCGCAACAATATTTTCTGACTGACACCACAAGGCGCTGAGATGCCAAGATCCGGATGGCACCGAGGTGATGTCTAAGTTGCGGACCGATGTGCGAATGGGGTCAAAGGCAGCGCAACAATATTTTCTGTATGGAAGATACCACTAGGCGTTGAGATGCCAAGATCCGGATGGCACCGAGGTGATGTCTAGCAAGTTGCTGTACTGGTGTGGTCATCCTACAATGCTGAAAGTCGGCGTGGGGCGCCCCATTAGCCTGTGAGATGGCGTCAGTAGCGGACCGATGTGCGAATAGGCCGAAGGCAGCACAACGCGCCAAGATCCGGATGTCACCGTGGTGGTTTCATAGTTGAGAGGCACTTCATCTGCAGTGGGGCGCCGAGATCCGGATGGCACCGAGGTGATGTCTAGCAAGTTGCTGTACTGGTGTGGTCATCCTACAATGCTGAAACTCGGCGTGGGGCGCCCCATTAGCCTGTGAGATGGCGTCAGTAGCGGACCGATGTGCGAATAGGCCGAAGGCAGCACAACGCGCCAAGATTCGGATGTCACCGTGGTGGTTTCATAGTTGAGAGGCACTTCATCTGCAGTGGGGCGCCGAGATCCGGATGGCACCGAGGTGATGTCTAGCAAGTTGCTGTACTGGTGTGGTCATCCTACAATGCTGAAAGTCGGCGTGGGGCGCCCCATAAGCCTGTGAGATGGCGTCAGTAGCGGACCGATGTGCGAATGGGGCCAAAGGCAGCGCAACAATATTTTCTGAAGAGAAGACACCAAGAGGCGCTGAGATTCCAAGATCCGGATGGCACCGAGGTGGTGTCTAGCAAGCTATGCAGTTGAGTTGTGTGCGCACTTGCGGCGAATAGGTCGAAGGCAGCATAACAATGTTTTCTGAATAGAAGACACCACAAGGCGTTGAGATTCGGTTACCACCGAGGTGATGTCTAGCAAGTTGCCGCACTGGTGTGGCCATCCTACAATACTGCTCCGAATAACGGCGTGGGGTGCCCGAAGGGGGGTGGGGGGGAGGCGGTGTGAACGGGCCTTCCTAGGTGGAGGCTCGTCTGCTGTAGTGGGGCACCCCTTTACCGTTTCAGTTGCCATTCAGCTGAGTTTCGGCTGCTCTTGATGCTACAGCGACAGGCGGCTGCAACAGGACTCTCAAAATGGCGGCCTGTTCTTTGGATTTGGGCCTGGTCCACTAAAATGGCCCTGGGACACCTTAGAACTCGGACGCTCGATTTTTTTTTCCTTTCCTGTACATGCAAAAAAAGGTAAATGCCCGGTACGTTACACGCTTCATCTGCCACGATGAACTCTCCAGAGGAACCGAAATAAAATATAGTTATGGTAACTATACCATGCATCGTCATATGGAGAGGTGGCACCAATTAATTATAGTGCTGCATAAAAGAGAGATTTGGAGGAGAACCCCTGACCTGCTAGTACATTCATCAAAGAAGTGGCACTGACAGCATCAGAGGCAAGGGAAACGGTCCCAAATATTTAGAAGAACTTTGGAAAGATTAAAATGACATGTTTAGATTGTGGCAAATTAATTTCATGTGGACAGATGAGTGTTACTCTAATAAATACAGCATATGAACATCATCATAGTCGATGGTTGGTAGAGACATTTTGACTATATCCTGGACCTGCCCGTCCTCGCCCAAAATGGCGCCGGAATAAATGGGACTCGTAACTCCTTGTTGTGTACTGGTTGCAGAACCTTGAAATCACGAGATACGTATGCAGTTTTGAAGCACATGGCGGGCGGGGACGAGAATTGATTGAATATTTCGACATCCCTATTGATATTAAGTTCTGATGTGTTATTGATTACTGTACTATTGAAAGTTCGAATTAACGTCACCCATGGTACTTGCCCGCAAATGTATATCTAGATAATTTTATTGTAACTGGCCCTGTCGTATTTTAATTATAAAATGTACGTCCACCGATGCCGTAACTGTTAGACACCTTAGTTCTTGCAACCTAATGGCCCGCCCGTTACGTTCCTCTACAGTGTAAATGTCTACTCATCATATACGATTACAGTTTGCTCCGTGGCCGGCCCACGTGGTTATAGGCTCGTATTTGTATAATGAAATTTTCACAATAAAGGTTTTTAAAAGAAAACATGGTAGTAGTATATACATTGGTAAAGTTTTTAATAATAGTCACTGTTTTAGAATCATTAAAAGGCAAGTGAAATAAAGCAGACCAATTACATGAAGGGTAAAAGGTATAATACGAAGGAACGCAGTAAAGATAAATGGTCAAGAGCTGTTGTGTTTTCTATTCCTGCAACATAAAGTGATCGATAAGAATCTCATATTCAGGCGTATCGGCGACTAAGACAGCAGGTCGACCCTCTTTTGCTCAACGGCTCCGTCATGGGACGAAGAAACGCTCTTTTTCTCGAAAAAAGAATATATTTTACTTGCAGGACAGTTGTAAATTTTCCGGGAAAGTACATTAGCCTGGAACATTATAACATATATTTAAGAAAAAATAATGTTCGGAAGTAATAAAAAGCGTAATTTTTAGGTCATATGACCAAGCCTTTCATCATTAGAATAAGAAAAGTAAAATGAACCAATGAAAAGTTTTATTAACAAGTCACATGACTTGTTATGCTTACGTTACGCGCTGCGCGCCCCGGATGACTTCCGGATGCGCTAACGCGGCGCGTCATATGACGCATTACGCGACAACGCAGGTCCAGAATATAGTCAAAATGTCTCCACCAACCAGCGGTCGGAACACAACCCCTTTCAGCAGGCTAAATAGTTCTGTTAAATGACAACAGAAGGGACAGGCAACAAGAACCATCAGTCAAAGAGGGGAGGGCTAGTTCTTCTCTACCGGGTTACATTGGGGCGCTACCGGAACTGATCGAATTGGTAGTCTACAGTGTTTCTGGATGTTTCAGACTGAAGCTGGGGTTAGCATGAGAGCAGTACCATTTCGTAGCTCCGTCGTGGCCATTCCGCAACCAATCATGGCAGCCGCTCTTTATCGTTATTTTGGGCGGGGTGGGTGGCGGAGCCGAGCTGTTTTGCAGCCATCATTGTGTGGAGTTCAGTTCATTTCACTAGTTTTGTATTTGTCATGAGGGGTTGTTCCTAATGTTTCTATTTTAGCGAGGTCAAAAAGAGATCCCGTTAGTGGCCTACTGATTTTGCTCGATTCCTTTTCTTTTTTTTTACACGATTTTTCGTTATCTGCAAAGACTAAACAGAGTATTGCGACTCTGTGTTTGTTTGTAAATAGAGAATGAACCAAAGAGAACCAATTCTAAAACAGTAAATACTTGGATAACAATCAATCAAATGGAGAGAGAAGCAGGCACGACGTATTACAACGGGGGCAAAGGCCTGCGTTAACTACCCTTCACTATGTGCAAAGAGAGAGTACTCCTAATAGAAATGAGGGGGGGGGACACCATTCAAAGCAGATCAGTGTGCATAAACACGAAAATGTTTTCACTTACCACGTACTTGACATTCGACAGCTTATGATATTTGCTATTAAAAAACCATTGAAATTCACTGAAAAAACCATAGGTTATAGACCATATATAGTTAGGAATTAGCATTTACAAAACCTTGAAAATTCACTGAAAAAACCATAGGTTATAGACCATATATAGTTAGGAATTAGCATTTAAAAAACCTTATTTTACTCACACAAAACCATTGAAATTCCATATATAGTTAGTTGCACTAACTATATATCGCGCACCCGCAATCCACTGCTGATGATGTCACATATTACATCATTCATGACATGGTCAGTGACATCACTGATGACATCACTGATGACATCTCAAATGACATCACTGATGACATCACTGATGACATCTCATTTGACATCAATGACCACATCACTGATGATCTCATTCATGTGACAATACAATGCATCTCCTCATATTTTAATATAACCTCTGTTTCACCCAGTGTTAAATACAGAGTATAATTTTTGAAACCATTGACACACCAATACTAGTTACTACATATGTACTCACTGATTCCTACGTCTACACACACATTCACTCATTCACCCATACAATCATTCATACATACAATCACTCATCTTTACAACACTATCATATGCACTCATACACCTATACAGACACTCACACTCTGCCACTCATCCATGGAGTTACTCACACACCTAGTCAGTCCTGTAAAGAATCAATCACACTTCCATTTTCTTGTCTATACAGTTAAACATAGAGCACCTTATATTTTCAAACATATACTAACACATACTTACCTTGTTATACAATCATTGATATAAGTACACATTGATCTGCACAGAGTCACACACCTCCCAGCCAGCCACACACACACTCAGTCTCCCATACAAATACTTGGACAATCAATCAATAACCCATATAGTTACTCATATAGCTATTGATCAACACATGCAACAGTTTACAGAACAATAGACATAATGATGCACAAATTAAGACAGTTTAGTCACTAACCCATGCACTCAGTGAGACACATTTAATCACTCACTCATACAGTCAGTCATGCACCTACTAAATCCTTCGTCCAGACACTTATACATCCACTCATTCTTCAATATGTAAGACATATTTAAACTTTACAGAAACATAAAATCACTGGATGTTGTTATCAGTGATGTCATCAGTGATGTCATTTGAGATGTCATCAGTGATGTCATCAGTGATGTCACTGACCATGTCATGAATGATGTAATATGTGACATCATCAGCAGTGGATTGCGGGTGCGCGATATATAGTTAGTGCAACTAACTATATATGGAATTTCAATGGTTTTGTGTGAGTAAAATAAGGTTTTTTAAATGCTAATTCCTAACTATATATGGTCTATAACCTATGGTTTTTTCAGTGAATTTTCAAGGTTTTGTAAATGCTAATTCCTAACTATATATGGTCTATAACCTATGGTTTTTTCAGTGAATATATATATATATATATACATATATATATATATATATATGATGTAACTAAGCCGTCACGGACCACTTGAACCTACAAAGGTTGTAACAACTGTAAGAGAACACTGTGCAAATACGAATGCGGCAAGGAACCTACTAAAGATAATACTAAGGCTGCATTTTGAACAGGAACCCATGAGGAAGAGGTTGAGCCTCGAAACTCGTCGGGTAAAGCTGAAAATTAATCAAGAGACTGATGGCGGCTATCTGCTGCAATTAATCCCGTATGCGTCAGCCGGGACTGGGAGTGCGATTCTTGAACAGCTCAGGCAATTTTTGGATACAATATTTATAATGGCGGCCTCGTCGTAAGAATTGCACCACTTTCCATGAAAACAGAAAAGGAAAAGGCTGCGCGGTGCCAGAACTTGTCATAGCCGCGATCAATCATCACAAGCCCGCATGATGTAACTAAGCCGTCACGGACCACTTGAACCTACAAAGGTTATTATTACTGTAAGAGAAAACTGTGCAAATATGAATGAGGCAAGGAACCTACTAAATGTAATAACTAACCAATACGGACTACAAAGCCCAGCATGCTGTGCATACTATTAACGTAAATCACGTGCCCACTGTGGGCGGAGAAACATGAACCAGCATGTAAGTTGGACATCCAATGCCGCATTTTGAACAGGAACCCATGAGGAAGGGGTTGAGCCTCGAAACGCGTCGGGTAAAGCTGAAAATGAATCAAGAGACTGATGGCGGCTATCTTCTGCAATTAATCCCGTATGGGTCAGCCGGGACTGGGAGTGCGATTCTTGAACAGCTCAGGCAATTTGTGGATACAATATATATATATGTGTGTGTATATATATATATATATATATATATATATATATATATATACACACACACAATATATATATATATGTATATAAATATAAATATATATAAACAATATTAGTATATTTTGATAAAATATGGTGATACCCATTTTTTATTTAAAATTACATGTATCTTTAATTTATAAAAAAGTGAAATTAAAATATTCTATACATAAATTATTGAAATTTATAATACATTTTAAATAAACATGTTACTTTATGTGGGATTAAAAAAAATAGATGGGCATTTTTTATGTTGTTCTATATTTAAAAAATACAGGTAGAATCTATTTTCATTATAAATGTATACAATATTTTAATAAACTTTTCAAATTGTCCCTACACTTTACCACAAGGAACTCTCCATCCTGGTAATGGAGATCTCTCCAGAGAGTGAGAGCGAGAGAGTGAGTGAGAGAGAGAGAGAGAGAGAGAGAGAGAGAGAGAGAGAGAGAGAGAGAGAGAGAGAGAGAGAGAGAAAGACGTGAGAGCATGCCAGAGTTAGGAAGGGTTTTTGATTAAGTCCTCTTCATCAATTGGTCTAAATAACTGTCTTTGATATGTATTTTCTGACCACCACAGGCTACAGCATTCACAGAACAAAAGGTCAGTCAACGTCAGCCATTGGATCTCCTGCACTATGGGTGATGGCAATTCCTTTGATGAAACAAGGGCTTGTGGGTCAATACTTTTGTCTTTGCATTTTTCAATCATTTATTCATTTCTTTTAGTCATCCTAGAGAATATAAATTATGTCTTCAAATAACAATAATACAAAGCCAGTAGTACCTTTTCTTTGCACCACTAAGATACATTTTTGTCGTGTAAGGAGCATTAAAATAAACAAAGATGTCAAAACCTAAGCTAAGCAAATGTGCCTGTTAGGAAGAATCTATATTATAACTGAAGTAAATGTTTTTTCTTTCTATTTAAATCTGTATCCCCAGCATAGAACTGCCACAAGTTGAGATGGATTTGATTCCAAGACAAACTGAAAAACATATAATTTAAAAGAATCACTGAAATGAAGTTATGGGGCCAGATGTAGGTAGCCTAATACCGGTCGGTAACGGCCGAAATTACCGAATTTCGGCCGTTACCGACCAGTATTAGGCTTTTGAGATGTAGGTGGCCAATTTATAGATTCGGTAATTTACCGAATCGGTATTTAAAGGAATCGGTAAATTACAGATTCCTTAAAATACCGAATTGGTAAATTACCGAATCTGCAATGTAGGGAGCACTCAAATGAGTGAATTGCATAGTTAAGGATTCGGTATTTACCACCAACCAAAAGTTGGTGGTAAATATCGAAAACCTTTGGAAAATAATTTTTGTGCATTTCCAAAAGTGCCATGGACTGGAGGGGGAACAACTTGGGGGTTAGGGCCCACTTAAACAGAGGCCAGTGGCAGGGTTCAGGAAGGGTCCAGCTGATAATGGTAAGCTAGTCAGTTGGAGGGAGAGAGGCCTCTGGAAGCATGTTGTGTCACTGTAGCTCAAACAGGAGGTCAGATAACTAACTCTTCTGGGATCCTTGGTAGAAGGCAAGCAGGTCCAGTCATGCTTCAGGTTCCTCAAACAACAAGGCAGTCCTTCTTCTGATTATCCACAGGTCCAGGAGTGCTCTGAGGAGACGAGGTCTGTGGGGGACACTTGTATGCCCAGTGGAAGCCCTGGGTGCTTGGCGGCCAACACTTTGTCCTGCCTCTAAACCAATTCAGGTAAGTTCCTCCCCTCCCACTGTGTTTGGGGCCAGTCTGTCTAGAGAGACAAATGGGGTGCAGGCCTAGGTGTGAGTTTCATATGCCATTAAGGAGGAAGGCGTCCTTTGAAGCTCAAGAATTGGCTGGGCACATCACATAGGCCATCCTGCCAAGAGAGAAAAATTAGTCTCACAGCCATTTGCTCACTATCTGGAAGCACTCCACATCTCACCACAAGGGAGCCCTCGGGTCTCAGGTGACAACTGGACACTGGAAGTAAAGCCTTTTTGTTTTAGGCAGGAAAATGACAACATTCTAAAAATTTAATTTGAAAAAAAAAAGGATAATCTGACATGATCATTAAGTGTAAGCATGGGCGTAAAATCCGTTCCGCTCGCGGATTTTGCGGATTTTCGGTAAATTCGCAATCCGCGAACTCTCGCGAACTTACCGAAAATTCGTAAATCCGTGCGAAGCGGATTTTTTTGCTTGGTCGCACTTGCCAACTAGAGTACTATACAATTTCGCGGGAGTAAACACTTGCGAAAACGTAGATGCGGCGAGCAGCGACAATCTCGCAATTGCGAGATTGCAAAATTTGCAATTTCGCACAAGAAATCCACCAGCAGGCAGCATAAACCTTGAAAATTATGATTTTTATCAGAATAACTCCTCAGGTTGACATTTGCCTGCACTTTTTTTTTGCCAGGAGTCCATTTTGGGGGGGGGGGGTGGGAGGAAGGAAGTGCCCCACAGTCTCCAACTTCCTGTTCCTGTCCAGCAGGCTCCTCTCAGTGCTTTCTTCATGTGCTGGTCACTTTGATTTGGATCTTGACCTGGAAGCACTCAGCAGGTGCAAAAGTTCAATCTTATCATTAGTAACCATTCCCTGTAGTGCCTGGAAGGATTACTTTTTGTGGATGCTGCTGGATATTTGGATTTTTGCAAAACTGAAAGCACTCAGCAGGTGCAAAAGTTCAATCTTATCATTAGTAACCATTCCCTGTAGTGCTTCCTGAGGGGCCCCTTCAGAGTTCAGTTGCCTACTTGCAACTACTCTATGACCCTGCTCTGACCCTCACAGCAGGCTCAGAAAAAGCAATTACAGATAAGGAAGCAGGTTCCAGCCAGGAAGTTCAAATTCAGAAACACATTAATCAGCCCCTAATTCATTTATGTCAGTTGAGGCAGGGCAGGTGTGCTTTTCCACCCATAATCTACAGTGATGAACTAGAGGGTGGCATGGGTGAGCCAGAGGGTGGCATGGGTGAGCCAGAGGGTGGCAGTGGTGAAACAGAGGGTGGCAGTGGGGAAACAGAGGGTGCTGTGATGAACCAGATGTAGAAACAACATGTTCGCGACCGTTGCTACCCGAAATGTAAGTTTGCGTTTGCGAACTGGTACAAAATCCTCGCGAACTGGCAGAAATCCTTGCGAACACAAAAAAATTTTTTAAATCCGCAAATTCGCGGATTTTGTGGATTGCGAATCCGTAAATACGCAATTTCGCGGATTGCCAATTCGCAAAATCCGCCCATGCTTAATTAAGTGGGATTTTAAATAACTATCAAAATGAGTCCCGTAACCAGTTTCCTAGCTACTTCCTAACTCTAGTAACATTACATTTACAGGCCCTGAGTACATGCACCACCATCTATGAGGGTATTTTAAGTAAATGAATTGTGCCAATTAAGTGTATGCCAGTTTTAACATGTTTGGAAGGGAGAGCACAAGCATGGATTAAGGGCACAGAGTTCTATGGCCAACAAAAAATGGCTGCAGCAAGGGACAAAAATATGAGGTGACCCGGTTGGAAGGGCAAATTCCAACAACACCCCTATAGTTTAACTATATTTGGAATTGCTATTACCGCAGGGTGCATGGCATTTTAAAGTAGGACATGTAGTTCTTTAATGTTAAATATCCTTACAGTGACAATAATCTCAAAGCTATTTTCACTGTAGCAAGGTTGACTGCTCCCTAGGAAAGCACTGGGAAGCAATATTGAATACAAATACTGCATCTCGGGAATAGGAGAGCCTAGAAAAATAATTAAGCAACAATTTTTAATAGTTATTAATAATCCAATTAGATGGTGATGTTTTTTTTTTTCTAGATATTAGGGATATGAAAATTTAGCAAGTAACCTGTGCCCTGCCTCAAGTCCCTGGAAGGTAAATCTGCATTTTGTTTTCCGGATTCTGCCAGCCAGCATCAGAAATTAGTGTGAATGAGGTGTGAATTTGCTTCCAGGGCGGGGACAAAAACCCTTGGGTGCGGAGAGGTATTGTGCACTTGCCACTATGGCCTACGGACTAGGCCCTAGGACTTGATTAGGTTCATAGAGACCTACCCTGTAACAAACAGATTTAGTTAACACTCAGGCCTGAACCCTTCTATTGTCCCTCCAGCTAGACTGGCTTCCACCCCAGTAGGCCTCTTGTTGTTACCACAGTGTCAGATCCTACTCCAGTGTCAAGACCTGCTTGTAGGGTCTGCTGGGGTTTTACTGATGATACTAGGGGGGCACTTCAAAGGAGGAAAAACAGAATGCTGCAACATTTTGCATGTATCCACTTTCTAGTTGTGGAAAGCTCACCTGTGCAATAATTGATAGATAGTAACATGTTTAAAATAAGCGTTGTCTAGGACCACTGTTGTTCTTTACTGATTGATACCCAGGTCCTCCGACATATACTGGGTCACCCCATTGACTATAATGGTCCATCTGCATATGGGCACATACTTTCTGTTTTCCTCTCACCAGCAGCTCCAGACCTGCCTGTTTCAGATGCCCACTGACATCATATTTAGAGGAACACAGGTCATACCATGATTAACCCCTCACCCTGAACATTAAGGAGTCTAAAATAAAAGGAACACATGTAAATCCACTCAAATGGGACAAGGAAAGCAATTTGAGCATCACAGGGAATCCAGAAATTTCTTGGAGAGCAGTTAGACCACTTCACAAATTGATCAAAAACCAAGATTTCTCATTGGTTCTCCACTAAACTGTTGGTGCTTCTAAACCTTGAAAGATCAAATGCCATGTTTGTTTTCGGGTACAACTGCATAAATTATATACAAGCGACTGAAATTAAGTGTTTTCCTTCCTAATCTTTCCTACCCTGTAGCAAACAGATTTAGATAACACTCAGGCCTGAACCCTTCTATTGTCCCTCCAGCTAGACTGGCTTCCACCCCAGTAGGCCTCTTGTTGTTACCACAGTGTCAGATCCTACTCCAGTGTCAAGACCTGCTTGTAGGGTCTGCTGGGGTTTTACTGATGATACTAGGGGGGCACTTCAAAGGAGGAAAAACAGAATGCTGCAACATTTTGCATGTATCCACTTTCTAGTTGTGGAAAGCTCACCTGTGTCCTACCAGCCTTTTGTCTCTTAGTTTGTTCGGAGTACAGGGACTGTCTAAAACTGGATTTCAGTGTTAGATGTGGGAGGATACCAGGCTTACAAAAACAATGGAGGAGTAACCTCTCGTGGATAGAGAATTGTTTCTCTAATTATGAGCTTAAGTGCTCCAATCAGCACAATATGACCCAACCTGTTGCTGGATAATGCATATCCTTATAGAAGACCCCTCACTTACCAACCTAGTTGGGGACATGCTTCATCATCGGGGTCCCACCCCATAGGCCGAGAGCCTATAGGGTGTGCTGCGACACCTGACTACAGTGGAGCTGGTTAATTTTTTCTTTTATGTGTTCATATCTATCAAAAATGAGTTTTAAAAGGGGCCAACACTACTCACTGCAAGTATTTTATTCTTGAGTGCTTGAACCCTTGTTAAAATAAAGTGTGGCACCTGTGCCTAATTAGGTAGGCTTTGGTGTCATAAGTAGTATTAAAACATAAAAATAGCAAAAGTGTGCTATGTGAATGTGAATCTTACAAAACTATCGTTTAAAAAGGTCTACATTGACTATAATGGTCCATCTGCATCTGGGCACATACTTTCTGTTTTCCTCTCACCAGCAGCTCCAGACCTGCCTGTTTCAGATGCCCACTGACATCATATTTAGAGGAACACATGGTCATACCGTGATTAAGCCCTCACCCTGAACATTAAGGAGTCTAAAATAAAAGGAACACATGTAAATCCACTTAAATGGGACAAGGAAAGCAATTTGAGCATCACAGGGAAGCCAGAAATTTTTTGGAGAGCAGTAAGACCACTGCACACATTGATCATAAACCAAGATTTCTCATTGGTTCTCCAATAAACTGTTGGTGCTTCTAAACCTTGAAAGGTCACATGCCATGTTTGTTTTCGGGTAGAACTGCATAAATTATATACAAGCGACTGAAATTAGGTGTTTTCCTTCCTAATCTTTCTTCCTCTGTCAGCTCAAACCGCCTAAAAGTAATACTTGTGGATTATTAAACCTGTCATCCCAAAGCTGCCACTTCAGGAGAAAAGCTAAATTGTTACTTCATCTGCTTCTCTGACATTTTTTCACTGTTACAAACAACTTTGGCAATTACCAGAATTTTCAATGTTAATATTGGCAGGAGATCCGGCTGTGCTGCACATCGTTGCCTAACCATTTGTTGCTGGAGGAAACATGCATTACTTAACAGAAGAAGCTGAGGCAAAAGAAAAGGGCAGGAATGCTCCGTATTTATCAGATATGGCACATTCTTGTCCTGTTCCCTTGCGCCGGCACACAATGAGCTGCCCGGGGCCAACACAGGCAACCCAAGGGTGCCTGCATTGCGAGGAAGATTATTTTGTGCCTGCATTGCGAGGAAGATTATTTTGTGCAGGAATAGAAACCTTCCTGCAGAAAAATAATCACAAGAGGCTTTTTGCTCTTTCTATGTGTGCTGCATTCTGCAGCACACATATAAAAAGGAAAAACGAGGAGAAATAAAGATATTTCTCCTCATTGTGCCTCTGTTACGCACTAAATGTGACGTTCCTGTGGCGAAAGGGGCTTGTAGATCTCCAGATTTAGGGGCACATTTACTGTAGTGTAGTTCCTATATTCCCAATAGGCTCTGCGCATTGGAATAATATCTTCAATAGTATAGACGTAGGACAGAGGTTAACTAGGTCTTCTACTGACGATATTAGACTTAAGTTTTGTGTGTGCCAGCTAGCTCAGAGTTCACTAGAAACTTTCTCGAATAGGCGAGGAGGAGTTTAACCTCCCTGGATAGACAAGAAGGGATTTCGTTTCTGACAACCATAGAACATGAGAACTTTGCTCTCCTTCATCAAGAGTATATCTCTAGAGTCGTGTGAAAACAAAAGACAGCTATTTTACTCAGTCAATACGTGCATACTTAGTTTCACCAGATTGCAGAGAAAAGGAGAGACGGGCGTTTTCAATAAAAGGTGTTATTTATTGATCATTCTCTTTTCTCATACAAGAGAAATGAATCGCTACAATTGTAATACTGATGGTTAAGTAAAATGCATACAGTAAAAGCAGAATTATAAAATAAAACTGTAAAAGCATTGATATGGTTTCTTAGCCATAGGTTATTTTAAAATGGATAAAAGATATACATACATATATACATTAACTAATCGTACTCAATTGGTGCTTCTAACTACACCTACCCCGGTGTACCTGACCTAAGCCTAATACATGGGAGGGAGTAAGTAAGTAGCAGTTTAAGTTAAGTTTGTTTTGCCAAGAGTCTGACTCAAGAATTCTCCGTAAGGGGTTAGTCAGTTCAGTACCTGGGATTTAGAAGGCAGGAGGGCTGGTATCTCTTTCTCAGGACTCGGTAACCCAGTTACCCGCGAGGGCAAGCTGGAAACGCTGGAGGCTGGATTCCTCAGCAAGAGGAAAGGCAGCGTTTTTTCCTCAGCGCGTCAAAAAGGGAGGGGCAGCGTCCGTGGGCTCTCGCATCAGCTGGGCTCTCCGGCAAGTAGTTGCTGCTCCAAGCTCATCACCACCGTGTCTTTACTTAGGGCAGTGTCGGTATATTTATACCTGAGAGGTGCCGGGTTTGACGTAAGGATGGACATAAGACGTCAATTAAGAACTGGTCGTTCTTACATTCTTTACAGGAGTTCTCGAACGAAATCAAAACAATAGCAGCGGGGCTTTCCCAGGTTTGCTGGAGGCTTGGTTTGTTTAGAGAACTCGGTGTGCCTTCTAGGGGGCTGGAGGAATAGTGCTAGCTTAATGTGACAGCATGCGCTATGAATAGTTTGTGAAACTGGTTTCTGTGCCGTTGTATGGATATTAGTGATTTATAACCGGACAAGGGTCAGAAATTGGAGTATCGATACAGGTCCCTAGATAAACACACTACATTACAAGCCCCTATCATCACAGGAACGTCACTTTTTTTCGTGATGTTCCTGTGGCAATATAGGCTTTGACTTATTCTCAAGGCAGCGTTAAGCCACTTACCATGGCTCAACACTGCCGTGTAAATAAGGCCCTCTTTCGCAATATAATTAGCATGAAAGGGGCTCGCAATGGATGTTGTGGTGGGCGTTCCACTGCAACAGCCATTGATTTTGTTGCTGCCCCATATTTTAAGGGCAGCGTAAACATGGGGCATGCCAGAATTAAGACCAGGGAAACCTTGGTCCTAAACAGGCGCAATGAGGAAAAAAAGTTTCATTTCTCCTCGTTTTTGCTGCTTCTGTTTTTGCTGCATTGTACAGCACACATAGAAACAGCAAAAGGCCATTGATTGTTTATGTGCAGGAGGGTGTCCCTTTCTTCACATAAACAATCAATTAACAAAAATTACGTTTTGCTACTTAAGCATTAAGCAGCACACATAGACGTTTCAAAATGCCATTTCAGATTGTTTATATGCAGGAAGGCACACCTTCCTGCACATTAACAATCTACCCCTACAACCTAGGCACCCTTGCACTATGATGCCAGGGTGTCTGCCTTGGCAGGCAGCAGCTTAAATTAGCGCCAGAGCAGGGGGAAAGCAGGGCTGCACCATGTCCTTGTAAATACGGTGCAGCCCTGTGTTTTGGAAGTGGCGGAGCGCGCGGTTAAACCACGGTGGCTAACGCAGCTCACTGCCACTTCTTAGTAAAGATGCCCCTTTGTGGGATAAGATGTATAATGTGGCCGATAATAACTGCCACTAATGGTATTACCAACTCAGTCATTTTTATCACGTTTACAAGATCAGATTGTAAACAAAGCCTAAAATGACAAAATAACAAAGTTCTACCGATTTCCAAGATAGTATTGCAATGTGTTTAAAAGCGAAAAGGCTTTAATTCAACTATTCCTTTTTGCATCTGCAAAGGAGTATAGAAACACATTAATCTTTCACTGACACCCTGTTTGCTATGACACACAGGCAATTAACAAAAGCAATTAAATCCAGTAATATGGCTAGCAATCAACCTAAAATGTGTTTTATTGTTAGTGATGAAGATTATAACATTCGCCTTTGCAGGATGCAGAGGACATTTTATAGTGGATAAAAATCACGTGCTTGCATTACAATACATTGATATCATGGGTTAGTGAAAATGGCTTAATCAATCTGTAAACTATAAAATCGGCACGTTTTGCTATCAGTGTACGTTGCTAGAATTTTTTAGATCCAGAATTCAGAATTTGCCATGGTCTGGCAGCTGAAGAGATTGAATTTTACTGCTACCTCCCTTTTACCTGCACCTATTTTTATGCATAAAACCAATTTCAAAATGGTTACCGAACTCTCTTTTCCCTACTAGCTTGCTGAGATATGCTTAGTGTTTTTTCCTACTAAACATTGTGTGCTTATATACATGGGCCAAAGCAGAATCAATATTGCATTTGCTGGCATCCATCGATAGTTTGTCTCCAAGCATTTGCGCTCCATTTGTGTGAGGATTTCACTGCTGGCAAAGCAAGATTTTTTATACAATTGCAAAATACCGAATTCATTAGTGGTGACATTTTATGAAGGCTGTCATATGTTGACTCAGGTGAATCTAAAGCTTGCAGCACATCCTGCCTTTCGCAAGCAAAACAGTATTTTTTTAGAGAACAGTAGCGAAGCAAAACTTTGCATAAACCGGAGCGGTTATTAGAAATCTGTACAAAAATGCATATCTAAAATAACTAAGAACTCAGGAAAATTGATTTTTAGGCTCTCCTTACAAGTGACTCGTCACTCCTGTTGTATAACTATGATTCCTAAAATTCCCACTACCACGAATTGCAGAAATTACCGGGTGTGTGATATTTCCACACCATTATGAATTTTGGGGTCTGTAATGGAGAAGATGGGTGGAAAGCTGTGTTTCTGCGCCAATTCCTGCATGCACCTCTTCATTTTGTGGACTTTCCCTGAGATATAGACATCCAGCTTTACACAGGTGAAATATGTCCTGCAAAAGCCCAAAGGATGGGTCAACAGCAAACTTCTAATCCACTCCCAGGATTAAAATAAAAGTGCTAAGGAGGTTCTCAGTCTACATCTCTCTTTGCAATCTAGAGCAGCAAGAAGATTACAGAAAGAAGATTTAAAAGATATGTAAATTCTAGGTGCACATGCATGTTGCGCAGATGACCAGAAATATCTAGACATCAATTTCGGAGCTGCCAGGGACCACCCGAATAATGGAATTTATCTTAAACCTTGAGCAGGGGGAATGCTAGCAGCTAATAAATACCTTACCTCGAGCCAGTATAAAAGGGGTTGGTGCAATATTGGCTAGAGAACTACAGATAGTCCAGACCTAGTGGAATGGAGTTGATGTGACAGTGCCAGTTTTAAACGGGTCCAATTATCTGCCTTCATGGAACATATCAGACCCCACAGAAACTAAGCTGGATTTAACCTGGGAGAAACTCAGCACGTTTTACATATGATGAGAACATTGCGTATTTGATGCCATGACATGGCGCAAAATTGTTTTGGACAGAATTGGTATCCAATGTGCAAAAAAAATCACCAGGTGTTGGCAGAGCTCATACTTAAACAATGCCTACTAGGGATAACGCCCCCCCCCCCCCCCAGAAGGGCACATAGGTTTGCAGCATTAGAAATGATCCTAGCTAAAAGATGCAATGCAGTCCAGGTTTCAGACCAAAGGAGCTGAAAATTGACAGATAGACAAGAGGTATGATCCAATGAATCATGGCAGAGGAGAGCATGATGAAAAGCACACGATGGGATGACAAACAGAAGACTCAGTTGATTGGGTCCCAATGATTGATTCTCCTAATTCTATGCCAGATAATCACGAAACAGCTGACTTGAATATGAATAAGGAGCCGATGGGCAGGTTCATGGTGTATGCCAGTCAGCTTTGGCAATAAGTTAATGTGAATAACAAAGGATGAGGATATTAAGGGTCAATGGCTGAATACTCGAATTAAAATGAGAAGTTGGAAGTGAACAGATTCTAAGGAGGAAATTGATGAGGGATTAACGATGAGCCTAAGGTGGTCCTCTGTCTTTGCAGATGTGAATAGGATGGGTTTGGGGGGTTTGTGGAAGCTATCCTTACTGTACTGACTGTTGTCACGGGGTAAGTGGTTTTATCATGTACAGTATAAGATTGAAAATGGATAAAAGTATTTTAAAAAATGTTCTAGCTTGCACCCTGTGCTCTGGATGGTCTGGGGCCTATGGGTGACTTATACACATTAAAAAGGAGGGACTGGCACAAGGTCGAAATGGCAGTTAAAATGGCACATACAGGCTGCAAAGTCAGGCCTGAGTTTATAGGGCTACTTAAGTGGGTGGCACAATTAGTGCTGTAGGCCTACTAATAGAATGTAATTTACACGCCCTGGGCACATGTAGTGACACTTTAGTAGGGACTTATAAGTAAATTAAATATGTCCATTGGGGATAAGCCAATGTTACCATGTTTTAAGGAGTGAGTGCATGGACTTTAGCACTGGTTAGCAGTGGTAAAGTGCACAGGGTCCTAACACCAGCAAAACAAGATCAGCAAAAATGGAAGAGGAAGGCAAAATATTTGGGAGAAGACCACCCTAAGGCTTCCAGGTTTAACATGCCCATATATATTGATATAATTAGGATATATCAGGGTCTGATTTAGAGTTAGATGAATGGGACACTCTGTCACAAAACAGGTAATAATGTAAAAAATGCAAAAATAAATAATGTAAAGCGAATAATTTGTACAAAACCCTATGAGACATAAATGAATACAATCCAAAGCAAAAGTCTGAAGTCAGGGTATCGGAAGATTTTGTAAGGGAAAATGTATATTACAACCGCATATACAAATATTTTTATGAGTAGGCTCATAGCACCTCTCTAAAACTGTGAAGTGATTCCTACTGATTTGTTGTGTTTATTTTCAATTTTTTAGCAAAATGGTGCATGCTATGTAAGGGCTTTAAACTCCCTCTGGAGATGGATGTCATTTGATCCCAGCCAACACACCTCGAAGGCGCTACACCTGATTATTTGCACTGAATATTCAAAATTTACAGCAGGTGTTCTTTGTCTCAATTTACATGTCAAAATAACATTATTCATGGATTGTTGAAAACATTTTCAAATGGTTGTCATCCACTATTTTTAATTAATGCCAAGCTATTTTGAAATGCATTTACTTTCAAATCAGTAAAAACAGTGTAGTAACAAAAAATAAATTATTACAAGCCAGCTGCTACAAGAAATCTTGGCTATGGGCAGGCGTGCTTGCATCTGGTAATGTGATCTCTGCAAATTAATTAGGATTTGCATCAAAGGCCAGAAAATCAGATTTTATGTCAGCACATCCTCAGTAACAGGATGAAGGATTTATGCCACCAGGATGTCATTATAGCTCAGAACATTGTATTCATTATTACTGCTACAAAAAGGCAAAACCTAGGTAGTGCTTGACAATCGTCCCAAAATATTTTCAGGCATATATGTTTTTATTTCGGAAAGTTTGTTTATGAAATATAAAAAGTGTGATTTTTTTGCAAAAGTACTCAGTGTACATGTAATACGCGTCATTGGCATTATTTGTGTGCCATTAGTTTGTAAAATAAAAATTGCTTTTCTTTTTAAAGTCTAGTTGTGAGAAAATGTGATTTATAAAATCCTACCTGTGGTAGAAGTGTGACCTGACCTAGTGTCCTTCAGCTCCACAGATAAAATTTCACACGTCACTCAACCACGACAGCAACTTGAAAATCCGCATGGAGTCATGTCTTCAAATAGACACTCCACACCCTTGACGGATGAAGTCAAAACTATGATGTGGAACCCACATCAGCTTAATTCATTTAATCCTTCTGGGCTCACTCTCCTACAGGGAACTCTCTCAGTAAGGCTGGGGGTGTCAGGCAGGGAGCGGAAGCTAAACCCGCTAGAATGTTTGTCGGACCATCTCCGAGAATCGACACATCTTTATTTTATTTAATTTAACAAGAATATATTAGTCACTAACCTGAAGCTAAGGCTTTCTAACTTGCTGAGCCATTTTTTATAATAATGTTTTATTAAAGTATTTTTTTATATATTGGCTATGTATATGTGTACATCGAATAGACATAGCCACAGGGGCATAAGAGTGCTTTTCTAGGATTCTGAGTGATGGATCTAAATCTTTAGCGTAGTTTTCGAGCAACATTTTGCCTTCTAGCCTCCTGTTTTTGCTGACTTCATTTTTGCTGGCTTTACGACTCTGCACACTTTACTATTGCTAATCAGTGCTAAAGTGCTTGTGATCTTTCCTTTAAACAAGGTAACTTTTTCCTTATACCCAATTGGCACATTTAATTTAGTTGTAAGTCCCTAGTAAAGTGGTACTAGGTGTACCCAGGCCCTGTAAATTAAATACTACTATTGGACCTGTAGCACTCATTGCTCCACCCACATAAGAACCCCTTTAACATGTCTCGGGCCTGCCAGTGCTGCCTGTGTGCGTAGTTTTAAACTGCTATTTTGACCTGGCAATATAACCCTTTTGCAGGCCCAAACCTTCCTTTTTAATATATGTAAGTCACCCCTGAGGTAGGCCCTACACAGCCCAGGTGGCAGGGGGCAGTGTATTTGAAAAGTTGGATATTTACTTTTATCTTTTGCATGTCCTGGTAGTGAAAAACTCTTACATTTGTCTTTCCCTACTGCAAAGCCTACTTCTCCCATAGGAGAACATTCAGTTTCCTTATTACATTTATAAAGAGATGTTGATGTTGATGTTTTTGGGATGTGGTATAGGGGGTTAATGGTTAATATTTCCTTTTTCGTTGTCCTTTTGTTTCTTCATCCAAGCTCTTCCCTGTTTCTATTTTCTTTATAGACACACAATTGAAATGTCTTATCAGAGCTCCATGTACACACTCTAACCATGCTCCGGACGAGTTAATATAGGGCACTTCTTCTAATCACGACCAAGGGGGGGAATAATTTACCACAATACCAATATTCACCCCAAAATCAGTAACTTCCTATATCCATACTTTTTTTTTATATATATTTTTATTGAGAGTTCATACACACAATATCAATATTACAAAATGCAATTGTTAAGAAATTTAGTACAGTACATGGCGTATAGCTATAAATACAAATCAATACTAGCGTTTGATTATCAACAGCTTGATTATAAAGTTGAATAGAAAAAACATAATACATTTTAAACCATTCAGTGCTTAATTATAAAGTGCAAAGTGCATAAAAGCAGACTAATGAATCTGGGAATACACCAAAGGTTTGGATGTTATCAGACAGTGAAAAGTAGAAAAAGAAAAACAAAAAAAAAACAACAAAAAAAAAAGAATTATTGTTCGAACACACTCCAGAACTTTTCATATTTCTTTAGTGCCCCAGATCTTAACGCATATTTTCTTTCCCTGCCCTGGATTCGTAATAATTTAGCCGTCCAAGCCTGAAATGTCGGTACTTGGTTGGTTTTCCAAGACTGTAGAATAAGCGATTTAGCTATTAAAGAAGCAATAAAAAGGAATTCATCATACTGAGTGTGAATCTCCGAGCAACCTAAAACAGCGACTAAATCGTCAAATATTATAGAGGTTTTAAGCTCGAGGGAGAGGTATTTTTCAATTTCCTTCCAGAGTGGCTGAATTTTAGGACATTCCCAAACAATATGTTTCCAGTTTCCTTTTTCTTCACAGCGGAAACATTTATCCGGGACTAGGGGGAAGATATTATGGAGATAAGAAGGAGTTCTGTAGATCAGCCATTTGTTATAAAATTGCATGCGTTTAAAATTCGCGCCGCGAAAGATAGTTTTGTTAAATTTATTTATTTTATCCCATACTTGTAGGTTGATTTCGATATCTTCCCTTTTTTTCCACCTCTCAATACTCTTACTGGACAATTCCTGCTCCTTATTCTCCTTCAATATTTTAATCCAAGTGCTCATCTTTTTTTAAATTTTATTATTCAATGCTGTTGAAATAGTTTCGTTATAATAAAGATTTACAATATCCAGCTCTCTGAGTATTGGATTGAGCATAAAAAAGACCAGTTTAAAATGGAATGAGAGTGCTGTACCTGTCTGGCAATTTGTTCCCATGACTTCCACCTATTACCAACAAGGAAGTCCTCAATTTTCTCAAAGCCATTATCTTTCCAGAGATTTATTATTTTACTATCCAGACACCCCTCTTCCCCAAGGTTAAAATTATTCAAGTCCGTTGTGTTACATATTCTGGGAATACAGTGGAACCTCAGAAACTGGATTTTCTGTCTGAAAATCCACTGGAGGGACTTGTAGCGAACTTTCTTTGGATCCTTCGTGATTCTAATTGGATCAGTTATTTTTACTTCTGACAACATCTTCTTCATAAAAAAATTGTCTGCCTCATTAGTATCTAAAAAGAAAAACCTAAAACTGTGGTGTGCAAATGACGCGGAATAATATTCTCTAATATTTGGGAGGGACAATCCTCCTTGTGCAGATGAAAAATATAAAGTGCTAAGTGCAAGCCTGGGGGTCTTTTGGGCCCAAAGAAAAGAAGAAATCAAGGCATCCACTTTTTTAAAGAAGGAGACCTGGATAACACAGGGGGCTGCATTAAATAGAAAATTAAAAAGAGGTAGAATTGACATTTGTATAAGTGCTGCTCGGCCTATTAAAGACAGGGGTAAGTAATTCCAACGTTCCAGAAGAGACCCAACTTTTTTTTTAGCAATGGTGAATAATTAAGTGAGAACAAATCATCTAAGTTATCCGATATAAATATTCCCAGATATCTCTTCGGCAATCGATTGTATATTTGCCTAAATTCTGGGATTAAAGTGTCTACAGTGCAATTTAGTAAAATAATTTCCGTCTTGTTAACATTAATCTTGTAACCCCCTAATTTTTGAAAGTCAGAGAATATTTTTAAAACATTCGCTTGACTTAAGGGGTTAGAATCCAAAAACAGGGCAATATCATCGGCATAGAGTTTTATGTTAGTCATGCCGACTACCGGGACTGTGTCCATACTTGACAAGGGACTATATATCTAGTCAAATGTTTTGTCTAGCTATGCCAATTTCCCTTGCCGATCACCACTACTTTTACTGACAAGACAAGTCCCACGCACAGATATTGCCTCTCTAAATGTCAAGGGATTAAACCACCCAGTTAATAGACGCAAAATAACTGATTACCTCTTCAAAACCAAAGATGATATCATTATACTACAAAAAACAAGAATTTCACACAAAGAAGCCAATAATCTTAGAAACAATTGGATATCAGAAGTTACCTGCGATATACAAAAAAATTGGGTTATCACACTATTCTCCAAAAATCTAATATCAAACTAGAATCATATACCACTAGTGGTTAGAAGGATAAATTCCACTTTAGGTACAGAGGACTCAAATATTCACAAACTTAATATATATGGTCCCAATAATGATGACCCTACTTTTGGAGAACTATATCCGACAACATAGGCCATCTACCATCCAATGATTTAATCATAGTAGGAGGCAATTTTAATCTACTACTAGATGTGATCCTTGACTGACAATCTAACTGCAAGTGCCACCCTCCTAAAGTCCGCAAAAAGATCTGTAATATACACAATTTAACCGAGTTGACTTCAACACCCAGAATCCAGGGACTACACCTTCTTCCCTGCCACACATATTTCTTGTACTAGTATTGACTATATCCTCATCTCTGGAACTCACAATCAATTGATAGACCAGACAAACATTTTTTTCAGGACTTCTCTCAGATCACTCCAGTATCAATGTGTTGCTTTCTGGTATAAACAAAGGTTTATAAAACCATTTTTTCCCCTCTAAACAACCATCCCTACTAGTATTATTTTATAATTTCTCAACATTCGGCACCGTTAGCTCCACTACAGCTGAAGCTACCATAGTTATGATTCCTAAAGAGGGGAAAGATATTCTATTGGCAAAAAGGTATTGGCCCATTTAATTTATAAACCTTGATTGCATAGCTAGAGGTAGAAAAAGCCATCTTGGCCAACCTAAACAATAAAACACTTCTCGCTATCAACAGCAAACATTATCTTGTTACAAATACTTAAACCAGAAACACTTTACTTATCATTGAAAAGAAATTGGATTCACCAATTAAATCTTCTAATCGAGCATCACTCTGGCATAATCGAACACCACCCATGAGGGCCAACACTATATTGGGACTCCTGAGTATCCAAAGCAATCTATTTCCTCAAACAACTAGGCTCTAATGCCTCCCCCATATCCTTTTTTAATCTTCAAACACAATGCCACTTGGGAAACCTAGAATTGTATAACTTCCTCGGACCTTAAACGTACATCACCAAATCAAAATCCTGTACCAAAGTTCCATCCCTCCAAACATTTATGAGCAACATTAACAAAAGTATTGTCCTTTCTCCAAATCAGCGCATAGAGCACTGAAATTTACTCTTTTCAATGCTTTAGTGATTTTAGCTAATTTATTCCAAACTTGTGCGTCAAAATGCACAAAATGTTCACTGGGGAACCTCCTATCAACATCTTGTTATGAGGAAGGCTCCCTTTCTGAATTTCAGATCAGGTATTACATCTGACTTTTAGCAATGCCAGTTAAAGATGTAGGTGGAGCTAATGGAGTAAGTGGAGCCAGTGGAAGAAGTGGGTGGAGCCAGAGAAAAGTAGGTGTGGCCACCGACAAACATTTGAGCACCTGCACTTCATTTTTTACAAATTAAGAACTGACTAGCGTTCGTTTTTTAACTGTTTATTTGGTCTCATTCTGTTTTACCTCTTTTAATCTTTGCTACTGCCAGTATGTCAGTGCATTCGCTGCCTCATTTGCTCTTTTTAATATTGCCAGATGAATTTATTTTAAGCTGTTGAATTTGAATTTGTTGGCCTTGGGTTTCCTGGGGAGCGAGCAAGCCCCGCCTGGACTGAAAATAGTCTTCCTGGTTGTGACGGCTAGAGACGCCATCTTGAATTTGTGCATACTCTAGTCGTCAAGGGGAGGAGTGCTAATAAAAACATGAACTGTGCGGACGTGCCGCTGGCGTGCAGAAGACTCACCTAAGGCACGCCCGTCTGCTCCCATCAGCTTCCCGGAAGCGGACAGCACCAGCCACGTTGCCCGTGGCACTATAAACAGTAAGTGTCTCCACGAATGTATGACGTTACAACGCATACATTTACAATTCATGCCTTTACAATGCAGTTTTTATATCGCAACATCCTTTACAACACATTATTTTACATAGCAAGCCATTACATCGTATTTTCAGAAATTACCTTTACAACACATTCCATTACATTGCATTATACCTTTACAACACTTACCATTACAATGCATTTAAGGAAAGTGTTGGATAGTATAGGGGTAATACTTACTATTCTAACTCAAGTGAGTAAAACAGTAGGGTAAGTGTTGGATAGTGTAGGGGTAAAAATTACTATTCTAACTCCAGTGAGTGCAACAGTAGGGTAAGTGTTGGATAGTATAAGGGTACTATGCGTTGTAATGACTTGTGATGTAATGCCTGCGTTGTAGCAACATGCATTGTAATGACATGCGTTGTAGTGACATGCAATGTAATGGCTGCGTTGTAATGGCATGCGATGTAAAGGAAGCTGCGATGTAATGACTGCTATGTAAGGCTAGTGCGATGTAATGACTGTGCTGTAAAGGTTGTTTCCCGTCTTCCACTAATGTACAGTAGGAAGGAGCTTTTCATTTTAGACCCCGCTAACCGTACAGGGACTTGCAGCTGGGATGTGGCGGGGGAACATGGGAAGGGATGTAGCAAATGCATTTTCAGGCTAGCGCCTGGGCTTACGTGTTCGCCTCAACCTAGAAGGCAGCCACAGGTGAGACAATATAAGCACACGATCACGGTGGCCTTGCTTAGTGCCCGCTCTGTGTCTAAGCATGCACAGAACATCTTTGATTTACTCAATGATGAGCTTCTTGATTTGCTCTTCTTCACTGAAACTTGGTTATCTGAGAGCTCTGGTACGGTGATTGAGATGGCCATCCCAGACTGTTCTAAAATCATTAGGGATGATCAGACATTGGGGCGTGGTGGTGGAGGCACAGAGGTGTTAAGTGAACATTAGAACTGCCATTTGAATGAGTTAGGGGAACTGGTGGAATCTGAAGCACTGTTTTTTTTATCAGATTCTCCTCACATTATATCTTAGGGGGAGTCCTGATGTACAGCCCCCTGATCCAGCTGGCACATTTCTCAAACCCTGGACGATGTAGTCATCCTGAGGGTGCTTTGCCTTTTTCATTTTATCCTCCTCGGTGATGTCAACATCCATGTAGATAATCGAGAAGCTGTGGATAAGCTGGAGTTCGTGACTCCATGAATCAAGCACATCTGCAACAATTGGTGACTCTTCCCACCCATCAGGCGGCCACATTTTGGATCTTGTTTGCTCTAATATGCCACTATTAGTGGAGGACCCCTTGCTGGTGACTTGGTCGGACCATTCCCTGATTAAATTCACCTGGCAAGTTCAGAATAAGCTGAAGCAGACTAATATGGGCATTAGACAACAGGGGAAATCTGTTAACAAGATCTAACCTGGTGAATTTAGGTTAGCCATTCCCATGCTGTCAGGAGAAATCAAGGAAGCACTTGGTAGCTATAATGGCTGGATCAACTAAGTGGTTGACCATCTCACCCCTTTGCTGCAGCCTAGGCATAAAAGGAACTCCCCCCACAAAGCCTAGGTTTTCCGGCCCATAAATAGCAGAGAAACAACAGTGCAAAAAGCTAGAAAGCAAATGGAGACAGAAGTATAGTCAGAGGATAAAGTGGTCCTTAAAAGGGCTCAAAAGAAATACTCTGCTTCCATTTTTAAAGCTAAAATACAAGAGTGTATTGCCCATTCTAGCAATAATGCCAGGATATTGTTGCATTAGTCAAAGGCTATCTCTTCCCCAAAGCTGAGATCAGTGTCTATGCACCGTCGCAGGAATTGTGCGAGGAACTTTCAAGTTTCTTTAGCCACAAGGTTCGTGCTATATAAGCAGAGTTTGGTGTCAGTGATAGCCAGCTGTTGGATTCTCCTACTGTGAAGATTCCCACCCCTCCTGCTAAACTGGAGGTATTTGAAGCCATATCTTTGAGTTACTCACTGGCCGCCTTAAAAACTCTTAAATCTGGCTCCCCTATTGATCCCTGCCCGACCATCTATTGGCAGGTGCAACGGAGGTTATTAACCCTGTGGTTAATGCTCTGCTCAGTTTATCCCTATCGTCAGCCAGGGTACCTTCTGTCTGGAAACAGGCTATGATTGTTCACCTGCTCAAGAGACCCACTCTGGATTCTGCACTTCCTTCTAACTTTTGCCCCTGGCTTTGTGGAATGGCATAAACTTCTTCATCCACCCCAATCTGGTAGCAGATCTTCACACAGCACGGAATCAGCACTGGTTAAAATATCTGAGGCCAAACAAGAAGCCTTAGATTCAGGGGGCAGGGCTGCTCTAATCCTTTTGGAGCTATCGGCTACGTTCAATATCATCCTGCATGCCCTGCTCCTGGCCCACCTTCTGGAAATTGGCGTGGTAGGGTCAGCCTGGAACTGGCTTAAATTGTATCTGGAGCATGGAACTCAGCAAATCTGGATTCTGCCTTTTGCGGCTGTCCCCCAGAATCTGACTATGAGCGTTCCTCAAGGCTCTGTACTGAGCCCCCTGCTGTTTAACAGCTATATGTCTCCCCTCATTCAGCTAGCAGATAAACTTGGAGCCAAATTAATCTCTTATGCTGATACTCATCACCTTTTTGCCTGGAACAAACGTGAGTCCAGCTGTTCCTATGCTAAAACCCTGCCTGACCGCAATCTCTCAGTGGCTAACTCTAGCCCAACTTAAGTGTAATGAGGACAAGACAGGGATCCTCTTCTGTGGTAACTTCCCTCCACAGTTTTGGCCCTCCTTTTGGGCTGACAAGTTTCACCTGCCTTCGCCCCACAGGGGACCTACCAAGAACTTGGATATCTGGTTTGATGAAAAATAGTGCTTTGGCCCGCAGATCAAGAAATTATCTGGAATATGCTTTGGTATTTTGAAGGCACCCAAGCCTCAATCACATCCCATCTTGATTAGGCCAACGCGTTGTATGTTGGTCAGCCTGGCTAACTTTTGAATAAACCTCAGATTGTTCAGAATGCTGGAGCCAGACTACTTTTGAACCTCCCTAAGAGGGTTAGCACTAAACAACACCTTTGAGGCCTCCATTGGTTGCTGGTGAAAGAGAGGGTGAAGTTTAAATCTCTGGTAATTGTTTACTCCACTCTCTATGGGCATGGCATGGCCTATCTGATGGCAAGATTCAGGTTCTATTTTCTGACTTGGCAGTTATGTTCATCTACCAAGCCTATAGCATACGTCCCCTGATTTCGCAAGAAGAGGATTGGTGGCAACTCCCTCTCACGGATGGGTGCTGTAGAATGGAACCAACTCCTAGTGGAGTTGCGGGCTCTGAGTGACCGTAAGGATTTCAGAAAGAGACTGAAAACCCTACTTTTTAAATATTTTTCTGCTTCTTGTCTAATTACCTGTGGGGTATATGCCGGGACGCTCCTTGGAGTAGCTGTGCACAATACAAGTGCTGTTTAACATACTATAACATAACATAGCCATCTGCCATGATTTCTTTTTATTCCTCTGTATTTTATTGCTTCATGGTTTTGTATTTGAAAATTTATGAAGATTATTTGAAATTAAAAAGTGATAACTTTCATTTGGGAGCAGGTAAACAGGATGAGTTTAGTGTCTAAAGAATTATATGTAAAAGCCCTCTTTAATGGTACAGTCAGACTTTTAGTCACAATTCTAAAAATTGTAAAGGATGGATTTAGGCCCAGATCTCTATACTGGAGGTGAATGTTTCCCATTGTTTCAGCATTCCGTCCATCAATTTTTCTTTTTACGTATGTTCCCCCAAGTGGGAAAGGTATGCCCAGACATGGGTCTTGTGTTCACCATGCCACTTGAGTCAAGCTAGCATTGTTGATGAGGGGTGATACCCTGAAACCGGTCCCAAGTTGCTTGCTTCCAGTCCAGGGAGGGACTGGTCTGGCAGTTCGGGCTGGACTTTTCCCATGGGCAACAGTGTCAAGACTGATTTGCAAAAGACTATATCTAAACCTGAATGCCATGGTGTGCACAGAAACAATTAATTTAGGCCTGATCACTGTACTGGGGTGAATTACATTGTTTAAGCATTCCGTCTATCAATTATTCTTTTTTGCATGTCGCCCTAAGTTTTAAGGGTATGCCCAGACGCCTGAAACCGGTTCCAGGATGCTTGTTTCTGGTCCATGGAGGACCTGGCCTGGCAGTTTGGGATAGACTGTTTTCATGGGGAGCAAGGTCAAGACTGATTTGCCTATTGCTGGGTCTGGACTGTGTTGCAGTGGAAACGGTGTACATTTAATAATTATTCACGTTATCCCTAATTTATTATGTTCAGGAACTTTTCTATAACCAAGAGGTTTAAGCTCATATAAACTCAATAACCACTTACATATCTTAGGTCCACCGATAGATCTTTGGTAGAACAAATAGGGACTTGATAATAAGAGACCAATGCTATTTCCCTCAAGAGGACCTATAATGAAGGAAAAGCCTGTCCAACAACAGTTATCACAATGTACATTATGTCAGATAATTCACTAATAAAGACAAACCCTGGATACTTTTATCTACGTATTTCAAAATATGAATGGTCAATACACAAGTACATAGGAAATCATAAATTCTGTGTTATTTCAATATTACAGGTACGTTCACAACAAGGAAATACAGTTCCTTGACAAATACATCATATAATCAATAACAGTATGAGAGGAGGGAGAGAGAAACAAGAACCTAGGTCAGAGAATACTAATGCACAGAGTGCAATAGTCAGATATAGCTAAACCTTTGGTATAGCCTAAGCAACAACATCAGCCGATGAAGAGCAAGATAATCAGGATAGTCTCTGCCAGAATTTGCAAGGATAATAGTCAGCCAGAGTAGCATAGAGAGTACAGCAACAAAGGCTCTCTTCTCATGGAAACAGTTACTGACAAGTTCTTTTCTCACGGTAATAATTCTACCCCAAATCCTAAAAAGTTCAATTTCCCAGTTCCACGCGATTCCATTGGTCAGGCCTATGAGGTGATCATCATCTCAGTCAGTTAATACAGCTTTTCTCTGTTAAAGTTTTTTTTAATAAATTTGAATGTCATCATCGCTCTCGTAAGCAGGAAAGAAATTGTGATAACTTCGTGTCCTGGTACTCGCTTCCACATCAGCTTACATTAGTTGACAAAATTATTCATAGAAAGAAATACTCTACCCACAGGAAGGAAATCCGAGTGATATGCTAAGCACGGCTAAACAAACAAATCAGTTTTTTAGAAATAGTGAAGGACAAAATACATTCTTCTGCGGCCTACATTAAGGAAAGGAAAATAACTCTAGTGGGGGTTTAAGGCCTTAAAAAAAAAGCAAAATGTGTCATTTTTTCTGAGGGAGTAAAACACGCGCATTAACATTTAGAAAAATACAGAAACACATAAAGAAGTTGGAATTAAAGTTTCATTATCCTAATTAAACCCATAAATATAATCTAACTTTCCCAATAATCAAACTATTAACAAGATTTGTTTTCCTCTTGTTATGAAGATAGGATAAACATTTCACTAAACATTTTCTGTAAGCGTTTTATATTATTACCATTTCATATTTGGACATGCATGATTCTAAATACATATTTTATTCAAGTCTCTCTCCCATAACATGTAGAAACACTTCATATAATTTTCCATGCTTTCAGCATGTTAAACATTGCAGCTTCTGTTTTACTAAACATGTGCCTTTTTGCACATTTTCATGTTGTGCCTTTGAATAAATCCATGTATATAAATGTTAAAAAGTCACACCAATAGTCATTGTTTTGTTATTAACACAGTTATGAGAAGATTTGATCAAGCAAGATTATTTCACAAGAATCATGCCTCATCAACTTGAATGACATGTTGTGCATACAAACAATGGATTTAGGCCCAGATATCTGTACTGAGAACGAATGTTTGAAATTGTTTCAGCATTCCGTCCATCAATTGTTTTTTTTACTTTTAGAAAGTTGGCATTTTCATTTCTTAACCATTTGGTGCCTGCACCCTGTTGCTGGATCACATGATTAGGTGTAGTTGGAAGTTGGCCTTTGTGTATTGCTCTCAGACAGTGAGACAAAGGGATGATAGGTGTTAGTAGGATGGGCCACCATGAGTTACCAAGGGGGAGGATCTGTTTCCTACCACATTACAAAGGCTTTGCCTGGACACTACTACAAAGGGTTTTTTGCACTAGCTTATTGTAACCCTAGGCAGTCTGGGGCCTGGGCATGGAGGCTGCAAATTTCAAGCTCTTCTGGGGTGTTGAATCCTCTATAAGCATCTCTTACTTCAAAGTGGGCACCAGGCATACATATTGTACATCACACCCAAACTCTTCAGTTCTCCTCTAAACCCATGGAAGACTCAGAAGGATGCTCTGTAAGAATACTGCCACCCTGTCGTGCTGCTGCCCTGTGCCTGCTGCTTGTTTGCTGCCTGAGTGAAGTACAGAACCAGCATCTTGAACCCAGTGACGACCAGAGTGATTTCAATAAGCAGTTGACTGATCAGAGCATCAGGGACAGAACAGGCTCCAACAACTTTGAACTCAGCACCTGGACTCGGCCAGCTGCGAGTCCTGTCTCCCAATGTGGTTCCACTCCAGTCCTGGAGCCTTAGAAGTGGACATGAAGGTGCCTTGTTAGCCCATCTGTGGGCCCAGGAGATCCAAAACAGTGCAACACATTGCCTCGTAAAACTCCGAATCTGAACCGCTGCCGATGCATCCCAAATGCAGGACTTCCCTTCACAGTTTGTAGCACCTCGGAACTGGCGCTGCACGATGCATATCCACGCAGGACATTGCATCACCAAAGCAGATCCTCAGAACCTTGCATCTCTTCTGCTGCGCAGTGCATCCTTGATGCGTGACTTTTCGTTGCTCCACAACCAAGATTTAAAGTACTTTTGTTCAGTGGGCCTTATTTGGTCCCTGCAGCCAGCCTATGTTCCATCATATTTGGCCTGAGCTTGTGACTTTTCCCTAATCCGATGTGAACAGATAACCACCGTTGGTGCTGTATGCTTTTTAGCTATATTTTCACCTAAATATTTAAAATTGCAAACTCTAGTTCATCTACCTGGATTTTTGTTTTTCTGGTCTTAAATTATTTGTTAAATTGTATTCTATTTTTCTATAATGGTGTGGGATTTTTCTCGAGTTGTGTTTTTACTTTATTACTGTTTGAAGCGCTGCATAAATACTTCACATGGTGCCTCTAAGTTAAGCATAACCGGCATTGTGTCAGGCAACCAGAGGGTTACTTGGGTTTCACCTTGACAGAGATAGTGGTTGCTTCTTGAGTAGGGTTTTTCCCCAGTAACGCACTTTTCTACAATGAGAATATAGTAAAAATATTCTATGGAAGAACTGGTACACAGCAAAATAGTGCCCAGAATAGGTACCGACCAACTATATTACACTGCCACTATGGGCTCTCCGGTGCCTTCTCTTACAGTCACTCTGTAATGCTTGACTGTCTTATGGCTCAGCAACAAGAGACAACCTTGGTGGTGAACTTCACTCTAAAAGTACCTTATGTAAATAACTATCATTATTTACTACAAGGACTTCGTGCAGCCAGAGTGAGGACACCCTCCTCCCTAGGCCTGGGTGGTGAACTCCGCTCTGTTTGTGGACTTTGCTCAGTTTTTTCGTACTCCGCGGAGCACGCAGAGTTGCAAAAGGAGCAGAGTTTTTTCCTTACCAGTGCAGGCCACGTTAAGTTTGCAAGCGCGAACGAGGAAAATACACCACTAAACCACCTCCTAGGAAGATTTCAAACCACCGGCAGATGCAGATAATCGAGACCACTCGCATTGAGAAAACTTCTGTTTGCGTTGAGGAAACTGCTGCTTGAGTAGAAAATCTACCTGGGTGGCAGAAAGAAGCCGCGCCCTCTTGCGCTGTGCATGGTGCAGTTTGCGCTGGAAAATCCAGCACGAGGAAAACACCTGGTGGTAAAAATCCACCCAAATGATCCGAACTAATGCACTCCACTGCTTACGGAACTCTGCGTAGCATCACAGTTTTTCAGTCACTTCGCGGAACTCCTTGAACTCTGCCCAGGCCTACTCCTCCCATGTGTCTTAGTATTGGCTTTATCACTCAGTCTGAGTATTGCCAACAAAGACTCAAATTCCAACTCCTTAATAGTATGCCTCCACCACATGTATAAAATTCCTCTTTTTAACATTGCCAAACGTTTAAGTTGGGTAATTTGCAGATTACATAAAAGCTTACAGTTGCTTCTAGACCACGACAAAACATGTAGCAGAAGTGACATCACATGCCCTTTGACCCCCTAATGATGTCACAGGAAGTGACATCACAAGGCCTTTGGCACAATGACATCACAAGAAGTGATCTCATGTTACCTTTGGAGACCTATGACATCACCAGAAGTGGCATAACATAGCCCTTTTACCCAGTGCCATCACATGAAGTAATGCAAAAACAACAATTGATGGACAGAATGCAGAACAATGTCACACATTCACCCCAGTACAGAGCTCTGGGCCTAAATCCATAGTTTTTTTGCTCACCATGCCATTTCAAATTGGACTCATATGCCCAGACGTGGGTACTGTGCCCTTCTTGCCACTGGAGTCAAGCTATCCTGGATGATGAGGGCTGAAAGCCCAAAACCGGTCCTAGAATGCTTGTTTCCAGCCCAGGGAGGATCTGGCCTGGCAGTTCGGGCTGGACTGTTCCCACTGGGCGCAGGGTCAAGACTGAATTACATATGGCTGGGTCCAAAGTGGAATAGCATGGTGAGCAAAAAAACGATGGATTTAGGCCCAGATCTCTGTACTGGGGTGAATGTATGACAATGTTCTGCATTCTGTCCATCAATTGTTCTTTTTTGCGTCACATTAAGTAAGACACCTGAACTTTGGTTGGTTGAACCACACAAACATGTTGGAAAATCTCTAGCAGCTACAAATGAAATACTCAATCCTGTTGAAAATGCCTCCATGTACATTGTCAGTGTCAGACAGGGTTTTCAGATACACTTTGAGGTAATACAGCATGGTTTAAGAACATTTCAAATAGTGTACACCACTGTTAAGCTGGTGAGTGTAGCAGATGAACAGAAGCTGGTGTTGACAACGTGCTGTTTGTGTAATAGAGTAGCCAGGACATGAGCCAGTGGCGAAATAAGTGGACCAGAGAAGCTGGCAGAAGCGTGGGTAGGGAAAAATCTTTTTCCAAGCTGGGAGAGCAGGTAATAAACCCTTTCTGGAGAATGTCGACAGGATCTGCCCGCAAGAGATCTTATAATGAAGAGAAAGGTGTGACAGGAGATCAGAAAGTCAGTCCTTCATATACACCTTCAACAAAGAAGCAGCTTCCGTCTATACCTAAGAATGTGGTGCCCATAACCAAGCCCATTTCTCCAGCCCCTGCAGTGCAGTCTACACATGGAACCCCTTCTATTTGGAGCACTCCCTCCTCAATTAATTCACGTTGGTTGTTAAGCAAAAATTACCTGTTGTCTACATTTAGCCTTCGCATCGTTCTACACTAATGTGGTTTGGAGTTATATTTATACGGCACGTCTTTACCAAGATGGAGTCTTCAAGTTTACAGTTTATATTCCTGATAACTACCCAGATGGAGAATGTCCATGCTTGGTCTTCAATATACCAGTCTTTCACCCGCTAGTTGATCCTGTTTCAGGGTAACTGGATGTGAAAAGAGGCTTTACAAAATGGAGGTGGAACCACAATCACATATAGCAGGTACTATTGTATGCTCGAAGAGTCTTCTACTTTATTGACGCGATCGGTCCCTTAAATCCAGAAGCTGCAGTACTTTATGAAAAGGACGTCCAACTTTTTTTTTTTTTTCAGTTTAATAAAGTTTTATTGAACGTAAAAGAAATGATACAGCATAATATAACAACATGAGATATAGCAAAATCAATAGGAGATAATCATGAGAGCTAAGTGGAAATCGAAGAGAAAAAGAAAGAAGAGAAAAGGGAAGAGAAAAAGAGGAAAAGAGAAAGAGAAAGGAAGGAAGGGGGGTTAAGGGGGGGGAGAAGAGGATAAGAAGTTTGAGAAAGGTAGCCAGGTAAGATCAGACTTAATTTTTAAGGTGACAGATGAAGAAGAAGCAATTGCAATTCTGTGCTCATCACAAACAAAATTCCACCATGTCTGCACAGACAATTTAGAGTTATCCTTCCAGCAAGACAAGATTACTTTGAATGCAGTTGCAATGAATAGATCAAACAATTTAGCGTTATATGAATGTAAGTCCAAAACATCAGATAGAGAACCTAAAAAAATATGCAACGGTGAAAATGGTTCAGAAAAATGAAAAATACGCATGCAATATTTCCAAACTGAGGACCAAAAAGTAAGAACTGGTGGGCAATCAAATAGGAGATGTATGAGTGTGCCTGGATTAGAGGAACATGACCAACAAAGGGGTGAGGAGGAAGGGGAGAATCTTGTAATGCTTACAGGGGTAAAAAAGACGTCCAACTTTTTAAAAGCAAAGTGGTGGACAGTGTTAAGCTATGCAACAGACACTTGTTCGAGCCCCAAAAATGCAAGATCCCTATGCAATTCGTTTTTCTCCCTGGAACGCAAGTCTACATGATGAGGCTAGAGGAAAGATGCTGTCTCACAAGAAGAAGCCACGTAAAGGTTTGCATGTATCTGGGCTCTCCTCGGTGCAGCCTTTCAGCAAAGAAGCGAAACCCATGCATTCGGTAACTCTGATGCACAGCACGTTCTAGCCAATGGGCACGAGGACACCAGGGAGGGCACGGGGGAGGGGGGGGACGCTGCTACATGGTTTACTCTATGCCTTTGAATTTGTACTAATCTCTAACTTAATTATGACCATGACTGTAAAATCAGATTTACAACCTGCTGAAATAGATGATTGATTACATTTCAGTTTTTACTGATGTAATCATATGCGTTCACATGGACTGTCAGCAGTTCTTCTTTATACTTTGCAAAAGCTGTATGCTGATTTCGTGGACCCTGCACACTTCTGTAATGAGATGTGTGGGCGCTATTTTACTTGGTTGGGGCTTTGAGAAATGCATATTCTGGAAATGAAGCATGATTGGCTTGATGACTGGTGTGACAGATTTTTGTTGCTACACTACATACTGCATAGAAAGTCAGAACAATATTTGTTTTTAAATGGCTTGTTTCAGCCTTGTAAATATATTTAGAATATATTATTGTATATTATTGTAAATAACTTGTTATATAACCTCCACGTCAAAGTCTTTATCTGGGAAGAGCTGTCTGCAACTCAGAAAATGGATTTGTCATTTAAGTGCACATTGGTCTGATCACATTGTGATAACTGGGACAACTATCGTGAGCTTTGGCATGGCGTTTTACTTCAAAAATCATCATTCAGCTAATAATTTTCTTAGATTTCACTTTTGTGGAGGATTCCATTGCAGATTAATTACTCTGAAATTTCAGTCCTTCACGGTGACTAATGTGTTTTAATTGACATGTTTTGAAAGATAATTTAATACATACATATATATACAAGATTAAGCCAATTTACCAATGTATATCTTTAAAGCATTCTCAACTCTGTAAAGTACATGTATCGGTGATGGGTTTTGGAAAAGAGCTTATTCCCTCCTACATTTTATGAAAGCCTAAGTATTATTATTATTAGATATTACTATGATCTTTGAGGAAGCCTGGTTAAGCTGAGATACTTTCATTTATTTCTAATTGAAATAATTGTACCCCAAAAACTGTTATAAAGAAAGGGTATTGGTGACAATAATTTACAATATTACTGTCTTGCACACTCAGTAAACACATATGCCCAGCATTTATCATCCAGGTCTGGTCATAACGTTTTTCAGGCAAAATCCGTACAAAAAAGAACTGTATCAAAAACAAATGAAACTTAGGGGCATATTTACAAGAGACTGGCGGAGCGCGGTGTTAAGCCAAAATTGCTAACACCGTGATCCACCATTCTGAAAACGGAGGGGTGGCCCGCATTTACAATTAAGCGTTTTCCCTAGCGCTGGCACTAAATCTATCTGCCTAGCGCCAACGCAGGCACCTTTGCACCATAGTGCAAGGGTGCCTGCACTGCAGGGAATGATTGCATAGAAACAGCAAATCACCATTAGTAATTGTTTATGTGCAGGAAGGTGATCCTGCCAGCACATAAACAATCACTAATGGTGAATTGTAACTTCTATGTGTGTTGCAGAATGCAGCCCAACATAGAACCAGCAAAAACGAGGAGACAATAATAAATTCTTCTTGTTTCCCCGGTTAAGACTAGGTTTGGCCTGGTCTTATTTTTGGAGCTGCCCCATATTTACGCCACCCTTATAAATAAGGAGCAGCATCGAAAAGCAATTGGTGTTGCGGCGGAACACCCGTCTTAACACCCATTGCCTGCCCCTTTCACCCTAAGTGCTGCGTGAAAGAGGGCCTTCTTACTAAGGCGACGTGAAGCCACGTTACGTGGATTAATGCCACCTTGGAAATAAGGTGAAGGGCTTATTGCCACAGTAACATCATAAAACGTTACGTTCCTGTGACGATAAGCTCTTGTAAATATGCCCCTTATCTCGGGACTAATCATTTGATGGCCTTGTGGTGTGTTAATGCAGCATGTTGTGACTGCTCACTCTTCGTTCTGTAAAGGGATCAGGCAGGGATAGCAAGTTCAGTTAGAGGAGTAGGGCAGGGGAATGGAAACATGCTGATGTCTCACTCAGATGAATGACACCAATATGAAATGTAACATCTATCTCAATTTGTCATTGTCTGTCATAGTAACACAGTGCAAATAATGGAAATTCATGTCAGAATCCTATTACCAGAAAATGAAACCTGACACTGAGCCATTCCAAACTGTGATGCTGTGTCTTTGTTAGGCAGAATGCCATCCGATTTCGATATGTGTTATTTATGTCTCTCTATGGATTAAGCATGCCCAGCGCATAGACAACCATGGCTTTCAGCACCAATGATGAGGTGTATACCTCTGAATATTAGCAGAATAAGGCAGCAGGAGGACCAAAAGGCAGCATTGAGCCCTACAAGTATAAGCTGCTGCTGTTACTCCTTCAATTTTCATACTTTGTGTTGAGAGTGACTGCCATTCCTGGCATGATGTCTCAATTTGAAGGTGTTTTGATATGCGGTTAGGATAACAGGTGCTTATTTCTGTGTTCCTTTAATGATGAAGTAAACCATGAAGCATCCAATGGACAGATTTTCTAATTTCCTGAATAGGAAAATAGAGGCAAGTGATTTTATGTCTCCTACCTTTTTTGTTTATTGGTGCTAAGTTGGCAGGGTATGCCCAGTTGTGGGTCCCTTGCTCACTTTGCCACTGGAATCAAGCTAGCCTGGCTGATGAGGGGTGTTAGCCCGAAACCGGTCCCAGGATGCTTGTTTCCTGGCCAGGGAAGACATGGATTGGCAGTTCGGGCTGGACTGTTCCCATGAGGCACAGTGTCAAGACTGATTTGCATATAGCTGTGTCTGAACTGGGGTGGCAAACTGAGTCAAAAGAATGATGATGGATTCAACCCAGATCTGTGGCTGAGAGTAGGGAGAGGTGTGGCGCCGCGGCCAGGGCGACTGACGCTGGAATCTGGGGACCACGGTTCGATCCCCGGCTCCGGCGGCAGGTTAGCCCAGCACCATGTGACTCTGGGCAATAGCTCGCTTAATCTTCCCGACGGCCCCCAGCGCCTAGAGACCCTTACGGGTGATTGTGCGCTTTCCAAATGTGGACTTTTAGAGTGAGTGTCTGAAAAGTTTCAGCGCTTCGTCCATTATCTCCTTGTGTTTGCTTTATGAAAGGGGACCCCCAACCATGGTATTATGTTCTAAATTCAGAGTTTGTGTTTCTCCAGACCAATCACTATTAAACTATACTATCTACTAGTAGTGATTTACACACGCATGATTGATACAGCCTGATTCATAAAGCGAAATAGCGCCCGCAATGGCTGCGAAAACGCAATTGCGGGTGAAAAACACGGAATCGGCATTCAAGTACGAAATAGCGAATTCGCAAAAAAATAATAGCGATTGGAATAGCGATTACGCTGTAATAGTCGCAGACTCCGGGAAGTCGAGCATTAGCGATACGGAAATAGCGACCAACCACGGAATCTGCGAAATGAATAGCGAAACGCAATATTGTCTCAATCGGCATTCATGAAAGAAATACATTAGCGAAAAAGCGCTAAATCGCACGTTTGCGCGGCGCAATTTAAGGACAACTCAAAGCAGGTGGTAACCATAAAAGCCATGATTAAGTAAAATTTGAAAAACTGTTGGCCAATCACCAACAGGTCCAGGCCTGACCAATCACACATAAGGACATTCAGCAGCAGCATTAGGCGTTCCACAATGCCTGGGATGTACATGGTGGTGAGGCGGCGAAGGCTACAGCGAGCAGCACGGAGGAGACGCATGAGGCAGGCAAGGATTTACCGGCAGCGGGTCACCTTGCTGGGCCAAACCAGAGAACAGATTTATGCAAAATACAGGCTGAATGGGGAAATGATCACCTGGCTGATACAAGAACTCGACCCCATCATGCAGCACCCAACAAGGCGAAACAATTCTGTGCCCACACATGTGCAGGTATTGTGCAGCCTGCACCTCCTGGCCTCCGGCAGTTTCCAGGGCATAGTAGCCGCTGCTGGGGGGATATCCCAGCCCACCATGTCACGCTGCCTCCACACTTTTGTTGACGCCATGCTCAGCCAGCTCCACCGGCACATCACATTTCCCACGAGCCAACAGGAATTGGACCTGAGAAAACTACAATTTTATAATGTTGCCCATTTTCCCCATGTCCTCGGCTGCATAGACTGTACCCACGTCGCCATCTGCCCACCAGCTGGCACGGAGTATATGTACCGCAACAGGAAGTCCTACCACTCCCTCAACATACAGATGGTCTGCAATGCCAAGACCATCATCACTGACATTGTGGCCCAGTACCCAGGGAGTACCCATGACTCCTTTATCTTCAGGCACAGCGGACTCCACACACGACTGATCAGGGGAGAGTTTGGGGAAGGACACCTACTTGGTAAGTACACTTTGTCGACAATGTCACATTGCTATGAAGTAACTGCGCTGCACAGGCAATCAACATCTGCTCCTCTCATTCAGGTGACAGTGGCTACGCCCTACGGGAATACCTTCTGACCCCTTACCTCAACCCTGCCACACCTCAGCAACGGCGCTACAATGTTGCGCACATCCGGACAAGGAACTGTATTGAAAGGACATTTGGCCTGCTCAAGAGCAGGTTCCGTATACTGCACAAGACAGGTGGGGCCATGTATTACAGTCCTGCAGCATGCTGCCGCATTGTGGCTGTCTGTGCAATGCTTCATAACATTGCAACCAAGCGCCGGATACCAGTTGACATCTCAGGCAGTGAATCTGAGGGGGACGACCGGCCACCAGCACATGCGCACCATGCACGCGGGGAGAACCCAGCTGAAGGCCACAGACGTCGCAACCACATCACAGCTAACAATTTCTAGCCCACCCCCTTCCCCCACCCCACATATCACAATTGCATGCAAAATGTAATGATTACACAAGGCGAATGTGTGCAGCAAAATAAATGTATTTGTTTGATTCACAAGAAAAAAGGGTCATGGTAACAACTATTTACAAAATACAGTATTCCTGCATACTGCATGTGAAGGTTCATGGCAGGCTTAGCGTCAGCCTGCGCCTGTGTCCCTCACACAATGTCATTGGCGCCTCCGGCGCGTAATTCCCAGGCGCCTGTGAGGCTCTTCCTCATCCTGGGCAGCTGTACCAGGCGTAGCCCTGGTGCTGCGCCTAGGTGGGGGGACCTGCGTGGCAGAGTGGCTGCTCACACTGGAGGCACCCTCACTCGCATCGTCTCCCCCTACAATGGCCGGTAGCACAGGTGTATGCAGTGCGGTAACGGCGGTGGTCAAGTGCTCCAGCACCCGGGTAATGTCCTCGCAGCACTGGACCAGTTGGTGCTGCTGGGTCAAAGAGCGCCGCGCCAGCTGGGTGGTGGCATTCGCTGCCACATAATTTGAGCGACTATAGGTCGACAGCCGGCTCAACAGTTGGTGGTGGCGCCTGCTTGCAACACTGCGGTGTTTCACGAGCGCTGCAGTATTGTCCTCCATTGCCGCCGTCATGCGGTCCATGGCCGCCGTCATGCGGTCCATCCGCTCGCCGACTCCCGCCACATTGCGGCCAATCTTATGCAGTTGGAGCTGGATGGCTCCTTGCTGCTGCGACTGGCGCTGGTGTATTCGGAGCATGCGGCGCTCCACGCTCATGCAGGCATGGAGATGCCCATTGCCCCTCCTGCTGTGCGGCCGCTGTGTTGCGGATGTGGCTGGCCCAGATCTGGTTGGACGAGCTGCAGGTGGTGTAGCAGCTGGTGTTGCAGGTGCGGCAGGCACTGGAGGCACATTGGTGGGGTGACTGGCTCTGGCAGCCGGTGGGCCTGCAGATGTAGCAGCAGGTACGGTGGGGGCTCTGGTCTTGGCAGCCGGTGGGCCTGCAGATGTTGCAGCAGGTAAGGTGGGGGCTCTGGTCTTGGCAGCCGGTGGGCCTGCAGATGTTGCAGCAGGTAAGGTGGGGGCTCTGGTCTTGGCAGCCGGTGGGCCTGCAGATGTTGCAGCAGGTAAGGTGGGGGCTCTGGTCTTGGCAGCCGGTGGGCCTGCAGATGTAGCAGCAGGTAAGGTGGGGGCTCTGGTCTTGGCAGCCGGTGGGCCTGCAGATGTAGCAGCAGGTAAGGTGGGGGCTCTGGTCTTGGCAGCCGGTGGGCCTGCAGATGTTGCAGCAGGTACGGTGGGGGGCCTGGCTGCTGGTGTTTGCGCAGCAGCAGGGGCTGGTGGCTGGGTATCGGGTAGGGATTCCTCCTCCTGGGCCTCCTCATCAATCAGCAGCCTCTCGCTGTCACTGCTATCATCCGCACCTGTGAGGGTAAGTGGATACTCATTAGGTGCATGTGACTGTCAGACGTGCAGATGTTACATGCATGCTGGGTGTCATTCCCTGGATGGCTGTGGATTTGCGCACTTTGGAACCTTTCTGGCCGCATTGTGGTACTACTACATTGTGGACATACTACGTCTCCCACAATGCTTCAGGGCATTTCCTGATGCACAACATAGGCATGACTAAGGGCCAATGAGTGAGCCTATTTGGTCAGGGATGGTCATAGGGGACAGGGTCGCAGGCGCATGCCACTTACCTTGGGTGTCTTGGGTGGGGCAGGAGGAGTCCAGAGGGGTCACGCCAACACACGCCTTCCTCTCCAAGGTGTCCTCTACCTGGTCCTCCAGGGGGGTGTTGGGTGGGACAGTCGGTCCACCACCTCCAGTGCCTGATGCCTCACCAAGGCGCTCCGCCACCCTCTCCTTGGCACGCCCTCGGAGGTCGTACCAGCGCTTTTTCAGCTCCTCCAATGACCTGTCCGCAACGCCCACAGAGTTGACGCTGGAGGCAATCCCCACCCAGATCCTCCGCTTCTCCTGCTCTGGGACCCTCCTTGAGTTGGCACCAAAGAGCTGGTCGTGGTTGGCCACCACCCCTTCTATAAGGTTCTCCAGCTCCTGCTCGGAGAACTTTAGTTTGCGCTTGCGGCCAGCGCTGGTGCTGGGGCCAGGGAGAGGTCTTTATCTGGGAAGAGCTGTCTGCAACTCAGAAAATGGATTTGTCATTTAAGTGCACATTGGTCTGATCACATTGTGATAACTGGGACAACTATCGTGAGCTTTGGCATGGCGTTTTACTTCAAAAATCATCATTCAGCTAATAATTTTCTTAGATTTCACTTTTGTGGAGGATTCCATTGCAGATTAATTACTCTGAAATTTCAGTCCTTCACGGTGACTAATGTGTTTTAATTGACATGTTTTGAAAGATAATTTAATACATACATATATATACAAGATTAAGCCAATTTACCAATGTATATCTTTAAAGCATTCTCAACTCTGTAAAGTACATGTATCGGTGATGGGTTTTGGAAAAGAGCTTATTCCCTCCTACATTTTATGAAAGCCTAAGTATTATTATTATTAGATATTACTATGATCTTTGAGGAAGCCTGGTTAAGCTGAGATACTTTCATTTATTTCTAATTGAAATAATTGTACCCCAAAAACTGTTATAAAGAAAGGGTATTGGTGACAATAATTTACAATATTACTGTCTTGCACACTCAGTAAACACATATGCCCAGCATTTATCATCCAGGTCTGGTCATAACGTTTTTCAGGCAAAATCCGTACAAAAAAGAACTGTATCAAAAACAAATGAAACTTAGGGGCATATTTACAAGAGACTGGCGGAGCGCGGTGTTAAGCCAAAATTGCTAACACCGTGATCCACCATTCTGAAAACGGAGGGGTGGCCCGCATTTACAATTAAGCGTTTTCCCTAGCGCTGGCACTAAATCTATCTGCCTAGCGCCAACGCAGGCACCTTTGCACCATAGTGCAAGGGTGCCTGCACTGCAGGGAATGATTGCATAGAAACAGCAAATCACCATTAGTAATTGTTTATGTGCAGGAAGGTGATCCTGCCAGCACATAAACAATCACTAATGGTGAATTGTAACTTCTATGTGTGTTGCAGAATGCAGCCCAACATAGAACCAGCAAAAACGAGGAGACAATAATAAATTCTTCTTGTTTCCCCGGTTAAGACTAGGTTTGGCCTGGTCTTATTTTTGGAGCTGCCCCATATTTACGCCACCCTTATAAATAAGGAGCAGCATCGAAAAGCAATTGGTGTTGCGGCGGAACACCCGTCTTAACACCCATTGCCTGCCCCTTTCACCCTAAGTGCTGCGTGAAAGAGGGCCTTCTTACTAAGGCGACGTGAAGCCACGTTACGTGGATTAATGCCACCTTGGAAATAAGGTGAAGGGCTTATTGCCACAGTAACATCATAAAACGTTACGTTCCTGTGACGATAAGCTCTTGTAAATATGCCCCTTATCTCGGGACTAATCATTTGATGGCCTTGTGGTGTGTTAATGCAGCATGTTGTGACTGCTCACTCTTCGTTCTGTAAAGGGATCAGGCAGGGATAGCAAGTTCAGTTAGAGGAGTAGGGCAGGGGAATGGAAACATGCTGATGTCTCACTCAGATGAATGACACCAATATGAAATGTAACATCTATCTCAATTTGTCATTGTCTGTCATAGTAACACAGTGCAAATAATGGAAATTCATGTCAGAATCCTATTACCAGAAAATGAAACCTGACACTGAGCCATTCCAAACTGTGATGCTGTGTCTTTGTTAGGCAGAATGCCATCCGATTTCGATATGTGTTATTTATGTCTCTCTATGGATTAAGCATGCCCAGCGCATAGACAACCATGGCTTTCAGCACCAATGATGAGGTGTATACCTCTGAATATTAGCAGAATAAGGCAGCAGGAGGACCAAAAGGCAGCATTGAGCCCTACAAGTATAAGCTGCTGCTGTTACTCCTTCAATTTTCATACTTTGTGTTGAGAGTGACTGCCATTCCTGGCATGATGTCTCAATTTGAAGGTGTTTTGATATGCGGTTAGGATAACAGGTGCTTATTTCTGTGTTCCTTTAATGATGAAGTAAACCATGAAGCATCCAATGGACAGATTTTCTAATTTCCTGAATAGGAAAATAGAGGCAAGTGATTTTATGTCTCCTACCTTTTTTGTTTATTGGTGCTAAGTTGGCAGGGTATGCCCAGTTGTGGGTCCCTTGCTCACTTTGCCACTGGAATCAAGCTAGCCTGGCTGATGAGGGGTGTTAGCCCGAAACCGGTCCCAGGATGCTTGTTTCCTGGCCAGGGAAGACATGGATTGGCAGTTCGGGCTGGACTGTTCCCATGAGGCACAGTGTCAAGACTGATTTGCATATAGCTGTGTCTGAACTGGGGTGGCAAACTGAGTCAAAAGAATGATGATGGATTCAACCCAGATCTGTGGCTGAGAGTAGGGAGAGGTGTGGCGCCGCGGCCAGGGCGACTGACGCTGGAATCTGGGGACCACGGTTCGATCCCCGGCTCCGGCGGCAGGTTAGCCCAGCACCATGTGACTCTGGGCAATAGCTCGCTTAATCTTCCCGACGGCCCCCAGCGCCTAGAGACCCTTACGGGTGATTGTGCGCTTTCCAAATGTGGACTTTTAGAGTGAGTGTCTGAAAAGTTTCAGCGCTTCGTCCATTATCTCCTTGTGTTTGCTTTATGAAAGGGGACCCCCAACCATGGTATTATGTTCTAAATTCAGAGTTTGTGTTTCTCCAGACCAATCACTATTAAACTATACTATCTACTAGTAGTGATTTACACACGCATGATTGATACAGCCTGATTCATAAAGCGAAATAGCGCCCGCAATGGCTGCGAAAACGCAATTGCGGGTGAAAAACACGGAATCGGCATTCAAGTACGAAATAGCGAATTCGCAAAAAAATAATAGCGATTGGAATAGCGATTACGCTGTAATAGTCGCAGACTCCGGGAAGTCGAGCATTAGCGATACGGAAATAGCGACCAACCACGGAATCTGCGAAATGAATAGCGAAACGCAATATTGTCTCAATCGGCATTCATGAAAGAAATACATTAGCGAAAAAGCGCTAAATCGCACGTTTGCGCGGCGCAATTTAAGGACAACTCAAAGCAGGTGGTAACCATAAAAGCCATGATTAAGTAAAATTTGAAAAACTGTTGGCCAATCACCAACAGGTCCAGGCCTGACCAATCACACATAAGGACATTCAGCAGCAGCATTAGGCGTTCCACAATGCCTGGGATGTACATGGTGGTGAGGCGGCGAAGGCTACAGCGAGCAGCACGGAGGAGACGCATGAGGCAGGCAAGGATTTACCGGCAGCGGGTCACCTTGCTGGGCCAAACCAGAGAACAGATTTATGCAAAATACAGGCTGAATGGGGAAATGATCACCTGGCTGATACAAGAACTCGACCCCATCATGCAGCACCCAACAAGGCGAAACAATTCTGTGCCCACACATGTGCAGGTATTGTGCAGCCTGCACCTCCTGGCCTCCGGCAGTTTCCAGGGCATAGTAGCCGCTGCTGGGGGGATATCCCAGCCCACCATGTCACGCTGCCTCCACACTTTTGTTGACGCCATGCTCAGCCAGCTCCACCGGCACATCACATTTCCCACGAGCCAACAGGAATTGGACCTGAGAAAACTACAATTTTATAATGTTGCCCATTTTCCCCATGTCCTCGGCTGCATAGACTGTACCCACGTCGCCATCTGCCCACCAGCTGGCACGGAGTATATGTACCGCAACAGGAAGTCCTACCACTCCCTCAACATACAGATGGTCTGCAATGCCAAGACCATCATCACTGACATTGTGGCCCAGTACCCAGGGAGTACCCATGACTCCTTTATCTTCAGGCACAGCGGACTCCACACACGACTGATCAGGGGAGAGTTTGGGGAAGGACACCTACTTGGTAAGTACACTTTGTCGACAATGTCACATTGCTATGAAGTAACTGCGCTGCACAGGCAATCAACATCTGCTCCTCTCATTCAGGTGACAGTGGCTACGCCCTACGGGAATACCTTCTGACCCCTTACCTCAACCCTGCCACACCTCAGCAACGGCGCTACAATGTTGCGCACATCCGGACAAGGAACTGTATTGAAAGGACATTTGGCCTGCTCAAGAGCAGGTTCCGTATACTGCACAAGACAGGTGGGGCCATGTATTACAGTCCTGCAGCATGCTGCCGCATTGTGGCTGTCTGTGCAATGCTTCATAACATTGCAACCAAGCGCCGGATACCAGTTGACATCTCAGGCAGTGAATCTGAGGGGGACGACCGGCCACCAGCACATGCGCACCATGCACGCGGGGAGAACCCAGCTGAAGGCCACAGACGTCGCAACCACATCACAGCTAACAATTTCTAGCCCACCCCCTTCCCCCACCCCACATATCACAATTGCATGCAAAATGTAATGATTACACAAGGCGAATGTGTGCAGCAAAATAAATGTATTTGTTTGATTCACAAGAAAAAAGGGTCATGGTAACAACTATTTACAAAATACAGTATTCCTGCATACTGCATGTGAAGGTTCATGGCAGGCTTAGCGTCAGCCTGCGCCTGTGTCCCTCACACAATGTCATTGGCGCCTCCGGCGCGTAATTCCCAGGCGCCTGTGAGGCTCTTCCTCATCCTGGGCAGCTGTACCAGGCGTAGCCCTGGTGCTGCGCCTAGGTGGGGGGACCTGCGTGGCAGAGTGGCTGCTCACACTGGAGGCACCCTCACTCGCATCGTCTCCCCCTACAATGGCCGGTAGCACAGGTGTATGCAGTGCGGTAACGGCGGTGGTCAAGTGCTCCAGCACCCGGGTAATGTCCTCGCAGCACTGGACCAGTTGGTGCTGCTGGGTCAAAGAGCGCCGCGCCAGCTGGGTGGTGGCATTCGCTGCCACATAATTTGAGCGACTATAGGTCGACAGCCGGCTCAACAGTTGGTGGTGGCGCCTGCTTGCAACACTGCGGTGTTTCACGAGCGCTGCAGTATTGTCCTCCATTGCCGCCGTCATGCGGTCCATGGCCGCCGTCATGCGGTCCATCCGCTCGCCGACTCCCGCCACATTGCGGCCAATCTTATGCAGTTGGAGCTGGATGGCTCCTTGCTGCTGCGACTGGCGCTGGTGTATTCGGAGCATGCGGCGCTCCACGCTCATGCAGGCATGGAGATGCCCATTGCCCCTCCTGCTGTGCGGCCGCTGTGTTGCGGATGTGGCTGGCCCAGATCTGGTTGGACGAGCTGCAGGTGGTGTAGCAGCTGGTGTTGCAGGTGCGGCAGGCACTGGAGGCACATTGGTGGGGTGACTGGCTCTGGCAGCCGGTGGGCCTGCAGATGTAGCAGCAGGTACGGTGGGGGCTCTGGTCTTGGCAGCCGGTGGGCCTGCAGATGTTGCAGCAGGTAAGGTGGGGGCTCTGGTCTTGGCAGCCGGTGGGCCTGCAGATGTTGCAGCAGGTAAGGTGGGGGCTCTGGTCTTGGCAGCCGGTGGGCCTGCAGATGTTGCAGCAGGTAAGGTGGGGGCTCTGGTCTTGGCAGCCGGTGGGCCTGCAGATGTAGCAGCAGGTAAGGTGGGGGCTCTGGTCTTGGCAGCCGGTGGGCCTGCAGATGTAGCAGCAGGTAAGGTGGGGGCTCTGGTCTTGGCAGCCGGTGGGCCTGCAGATGTTGCAGCAGGTACGGTGGGGGGCCTGGCTGCTGGTGTTTGCGCAGCAGCAGGGGCTGGTGGCTGGGTATCGGGTAGGGATTCCTCCTCCTGGGCCTCCTCATCAATCAGCAGCCTCTCGCTGTCACTGCTATCATCCGCACCTGTGAGGGTAAGTGGATACTCATTAGGTGCATGTGACTGTCAGACGTGCAGATGTTACATGCATGCTGGGTGTCATTCCCTGGATGGCTGTGGATTTGCGCACTTTGGAACCTTTCTGGCCGCATTGTGGTACTACTACATTGTGGACATACTACGTCTCCCACAATGCTTCAGGGCATTTCCTGATGCACAACATAGGCATGACTAAGGGCCAATGAGTGAGCCTATTTGGTCAGGGATGGTCATAGGGGACAGGGTCGCAGGCGCATGCCACTTACCTTGGGTGTCTTGGGTGGGGCAGGAGGAGTCCAGAGGGGTCACGCCAACACACGCCTTCCTCTCCAAGGTGTCCTCTACCTGGTCCTCCAGGGGGGTGTTGGGTGGGACAGTCGGTCCACCACCTCCAGTGCCTGATGCCTCACCAAGGCGCTCCGCCACCCTCTCCTTGGCACGCCCTCGGAGGTCGTACCAGCGCTTTTTCAGCTCCTCCAATGACCTGTCCGCAACGCCCACAGAGTTGACGCTGGAGGCAATCCCCACCCAGATCCTCCGCTTCTCCTGCTCTGGGACCCTCCTTGAGTTGGCACCAAAGAGCTGGTCGTGGTTGGCCACCACCCCTTCTATAAGGTTCTCCAGCTCCTGCTCGGAGAACTTTAGTTTGCGCTTGCGGCCAGCGCTGGTGCTGGGGCCAGGGAGAGGTTCGTCGGACATGGCGGTCGCTATTTCGGCCGGTTCGGGAGTCGCTAACGGAGGTTTAGCGGCAGCTTTCCGTCGTGAACACTCGAATGATAGCGTCACTGTGGTGTTTGGGGGTGGGATTTGGCTGCTTCCTGGTTGTGATGTCATCACGGTGCTCGGAATGCATCTTCCCGTTTTCCAGATCTCGCGAGAATGCGACTCGCAATCCCGATCGCACGGAATTGCGAGTCGCAATCCCGTGTGATCGGGATTGCGAGTCGCAATCCCGATCGCAGGTAGCCGGAAATAGCGATTTTTCTGCGTTTTTTGTAGGTCGCTAACGGCTTTAGCGCCCGCGTGCGAGTCGCTATTTTTTCCCCGAAAAGTACATGAATGCCGTTTTGCGTTTCCTCAATAGCGAGTCGCTATTAATCGCTATTAGGGACACGCAAAACGGCCCATACATGAATCAGGCTGTTAGTCTCTGTGTAATGTGTGTGATATAAAGTTCTCTGACACCCTACACTGGTATCAGTGGCGCTGTAAATCAAATTAAATGCATCTGAGCAAGAATGTGGTTATGGAGACTCGAGGGGCACTGTTAAAGGGTGGCAGTAAGGGAATCCTTGGCAGAGGGAGTCATTGGGGGAACCAACAAACATTGCAAAACAGGGCTCGACCAGCACTAAAGCTGTCCACTTCCACTTCCTACAGTTCTAACACCAAATCAAAAACATTGATTTGAAAACCCCTTGAATCTGCAGCATACCTTCAAGTCAATGTATGATTCAACAATGGTTTCTTGTAATTTTGTATTATATGTGTTGTGTTTTTGCACTTAACATAATTCTGGCAGGTAAAGAGCCCACGGTCAAAAAAAGATTATCCAACAACTCTTAGCATGTGCGTGTGAGATACTCATGAGAAGATTTATGTTAAAACAAATATTAATGTAATCCGAAGGTGACACAATAATTGCACAGAATGATAAGGGAGCCTTTTAAAATTTGCGATTATATCTATGGTGTGAGAGTTTTTCTCTTGTGTAATTTTATATTTTGAATGATCCCGCTCCTCATTACCTCAACTGGATCTCTCACCTTTATAAGACAGAACTGGAATTGTTATTATGCACTCATCTGGAAACAATCAGTTAATATGGAGTAAAAAACATCCAGCTTTTTATCCTTTTGAGACCTGCAACTAGCTTTTCCATCCAATTTGACAAATGTAATACATTTAATACAGTTTTAAAATATATGGACTTATTTCATTTGTATATTCATCTATTTGTCCTTCTTACTGATATCCACGTTAGGTCTCTTCAGTGATGCCATATAAGATCAATAGTCCTGCGATGTCACTTTCTGTGATGTCACTTCTTGTGATGTTACATGCAAATTAGAGGGGCCTCACATCTTCCCTTTCGCCTGGGGCCCCAGAAGTTCTAGGACCAGCCCGGGGGCAAGCTAACAAGCCCTTGGAGTCACTCTGGGGATATTCTTGATTCTGGGTCAACAGGGCAGAGATCAGCAGACAGCTGGGCACAACAATCGGGCATTTCATGGGGACAGTCAAACCCAGCAAGTTGGCACTCCTTTAGCACAGCCGGCTTTAATCTGGTGTAGTTTCTTACAGGTCCAGTAGTGTATGGAAAACATGGGGTCAGAACCCCTGTTTCATACTCAAAATTGCCTTTGTTTAAGGGGTCACTTCCAGATAAACTTTAGAAGTGTACAACAATCCCTTTCCACCCCAGCCATGGCTGCAGTCATCAGTAGAGGGTAAATCATTTGTGTGAGGGCGGGACACAGTCTCTACAAATGTAAAGTGCCAAGGCCACTCTCTCCCAGCCCAGGAAGGCCATTACCTAACCCTTCCTGTGTGATGGCTATCTGGAAAGTATGCACAAAATGTAGCTGACACCCAGGCCCAGACGTGGATTAGAGTCAGGTTGCAAAGCACAAAGGGGCCTATTTACATGGGCATTGCGCCATTGGAGCCTCTCTTTTTAGGACACTCCTATGGCACAATCCCCTGCTCCATATTTACAAAGAGGTGTTAAACCACTTTGCGCGGCTTAAGCCCGCTTTTCTAAATATGGTACTGTTTCACAGAGGTATCTGCGAGAAAGGGGCGTACAATGGCTTTTGATGTGGGCGTTTCAACACAACACCCATTGCTTTTTGACGCTACCACATATTTATAAGGATTTGTAAATCTGAGGCAGCGCGAAAAACTAACTCCACTGAATAGCAGGCGTTAGATTGGCGCAACGAGGAGAAATACCTTTATTTCTCCTAAGTTTTGCTTTTTCTACGGGTGCTGCAATCTGCAGCACACATAGAAGGAGCAGAACGCCTTTAAAAATTGTTTATGTACAGGAAGGTGCCCTTTCCTGCACATGAACAATTATCCCTGCAACACAGACATCCTTGCACCATGGTGTAAGGATGTCTGTGCTTCAGGGATGATTCCCTGCAATGCAGGCATCCTTGTACCATGGTGCAAGGGTGCCTGCCTTGAAGCATTGTAGTGAATCATCCCTGCAATGCAGGCTTCCTTGCACCATGGAGCAAGTGTGTCTGCATTGGTGCTAGGCAGCTTTATTTAGTGCCAGTTCAAGGGAAAACACAGGGGTATGCCATATTCTTGTAAATACGGCACATCCTTGCATTTTTTTAAATGACGCAGTGCGGTGCAGTTAAATTGCTTACAGTGCTTGCTGCACAATTTCTTTGTAAATATTCCCCAAAGAGTCAGAAGCATAGAGAAATGCCCACTTTCTAGAAGTGACAATTTCTAAAATAGTAATGTAAAATCTAACTACACCAGTAAGCAGAATTTATCACTACCATTAAAAACATACCAGACATGGCAACACTACTCCTTTCAGATCAGGAATTACCACCTATACATTTGTGAGAGAATTCCCAAAGCTAACCTATGAGAGGAGTAGACCTCATAGTAGTGAGAAACAAAATAGGCTGTTTGTCACTACCAGGACATGCCACACAATAAAGGAACATCTCCTACCTTTTAGCCACACACCACCCTGCCCATAGGGCTACCTAGGTCCTGCCCTAGGGGTGACTTACATGTGGTACAAGGGGAGGTTATGGCTTGGCAAGTGGTTTTAAATGGCAAGTAAAAGTTGCAGTAAACTGTGCACGCAGGCCCTTCAGTGGCAGGCCTGAGACAGGTTTGAAAGGCTACGTCTGTGGGTGGCACATGCAGTGCTGCAGGCCCACTAGTAGCATTTAATTTCCAGGCCCTGGGAAAATGGGATACCACTTTACAAGGGAATTCAAAGTAAATCAAATATGCCAAACAGGTGTAACCCAATCATACCATATTTAGAGGAGAGAGCCCATGCACTTTCAGCACTGATTAGCAGTGGTAAAGTGCCCAGAGTCCTGAAACTAACAAAAAGATGGTTAGAGAAATAGGCGGAGGAAGCCAGAAAGTTTAGGAATAATCCTGCAAAAAGGGCCAGGTCCAACAGTGGCACGATCAGTGTGGCAGGCCCTCTAGTAGCATTTGATTTATATGCCCTGGGCACTGTTAATCCCACCTTACTAGGGACTTACAAGTAATTTAAATATGGCAATTGGGTATACACCAATCTTACTGTTAAACCTGGCATCCTTGATGTGGTTCCCCTATCTTTTTGCCTCTACCACCTCTATTTTGAACTGTGTGCTGGACTTCTTGTTTGCTGGTTTATGTACTCTGGGCACTTTTCCACAGCTGTTCAGTGCTAAAGTGCAAGAGCTTTTTGTGTCAATAATAATTCAGATTGTTTCTCCACGATCTGCATATTTGGTTTACTGGTAAGGCCCTGGTAAAGTGCATTATGTGTGCCCAGGGCCTGAAAATCAAATTCTACTAGTAGACCTCCAACACTGGTTGTGCCACCCACATGAGTAGCCCTGTAAATGTGTCTGAGGTATGCTATTGCAATGTCTGTGAGTGTAGTTTTAAACTGCCATGTTGACCTGAAATGTGCACCCATTTGCCAGGCCCTAACCTTCTATTCTGCTACATATAAGGCACTGCTAAGGTATGCCCAAGGTACCCCCATGTGCAGGATGCAGTGTATGTGAAAGGTAGGACATGTACTGGTGTGTTTTACATGTCCTGATAGCGACATACTGCCAATGTCATTTTTAACTATTGCAAGACTAGCTCTCCTGTAAGTGGCCATTTTCATATTTAATCATCCTGTGCCTCTGCCTGCCTACGGAGTCAAATCAAATCAAAATAAGCTTTTTTCGGTGCAGATAAAACCTCCATAAAAGCAAATTAAACAAGGAAAATCATTCCTAGGTTACATCATAATTAAAAATCATTAAAATAACAGGTCTATATTTGTACAAGTTAAGGGGGACAGAGATTAGTAAATCTTAACACTAATATTTGTACAATATACAGAGAGGTCATTGAACTGTTGTAGGGCAGCCATTATAGATCATAATCGATTCATTTTATTGCACAAAACAAGTTGAACAAGGTAGTTCATGCTAATTAAAAGTGCTAGGGCCCCATTCACAGAATGAACTTAAGACTCAATCCTAAACTTACTACTATTTTGGTATTCACAGAATGCACTTACAACTTTTGCCATTCACAGAATGCACTTACTACTTTTGGTATTCACAGAATGAACTTACTACTTTTGGTATTCACAGAAGTTAGGATTTTGTCTTAAGTCTGTCTTAAGACAAACTTAAGACAGACTTAAGACAGACTTAAGTTAGGATTTTGTCTTAAGTCTGTCTTAAGTTTGTCTTAAGTCTGTCTTAAGTCTGTCTTAAGTCTGTCTTAAGTTTGTCTTAAGTCTGTCTTAAGTCTGTCTTAAGTCTGTCTTAAGTTTGTCTTAAGACAAACTTAAGACAAAATCCTAACTTCTGTGAATACCAAAAGTAGTAAGTGCATTCTGTGAATACCAAAATAGTAGTAAGTTTAGGATTGAGTCTTAGGTTCATTTTGTGATTCGGGCCCCTAGTGAATATTTAGTACAAATACTTGTATATAGTGCATGGTGTCTCGTCTTATCTTAACTCCTTATCAAAACTCCTTCCATCACTCTAAATGCAGACCAGGTCTATTCAGCCCAGCGATGAGTCACCCAGGCAAGGCAGGGCACACCCAAACACCAGCCAGTGACTGTCTAGAGTGAATGCACATCCCCAGCTCCTGTCACTCCAAAACCAGATACTCAATACACAACGAGTTAGATAGACACAGGATGCTAAAGCAAGGAAATACCCATGTTCTAAAAGTGGCATTTCAAACACTGAATTTAAAAAAAACCTTTACCAAAGGGTGCGTTCATAAATTCTGAGTTCAGAGAGCCTAAAATCCATTTCTCCATCTTGTCCCTCTGGAAAATTATACTTGTAAAATTTACAAAACAACTCCCATGTTAGCCTATAGGACAGATAGCTATTCAATAGTGAAAAATGAAATGCACAGTATTTCAATATCAGCACTATCACAGCATGTTACACACACCAGTACCTGTCCTATCTTTCACATACACTGCACCCTGCCCATGGGGGTACCGTAGGCCTAGCTTAGGGGTGCCTTATATGTAAATAAAGGAAAGGGTTGGATCCAGCAAGTGGGTGCATTTGCCAGGGCAACATGGCAGTTTACAACTTTGTGCACAGACACTATAGGGGTAGGTCTGAGACTTACAGGGCTTCTAATGTGGGTGGCACAACCAGTGCTGCAATCCCACTAGTAGCATTTGATTTACAGGCCCTGACACACACTGTGCACTTTACTAGAGACCTACCAGTAAATCAAATACGCCAATCATTGATAACCAATGATATTCACAATTTGCACAGAGCATATGCACTTTATCACTAATCAGCAGTGGTAAATTGCCCACAATCCTAAAGCCAACTGTGGCAAAGTAATCTTGTGGCTTGGCCATCCCCATTTTATTTCTGACAGGTGCTGGTGGTAACTAACTCTGACTGTCCCTGGGCTCTGTCTAACTAGGCCAAGGGCCAGTGCTATGCTGAAAAGACACCTAGAATACAGTGAAAACACCTACATACACTAGGATACAGTACTGGTTAGGTTACCCCTGTGATTGGCATTACCTCCCCTATAAGGCCCTATACATAACAGGGTAGGAGGGTCAAACTCCCTTTAAGACCCTGGTATATAATAGGGCATGGCAGTTTAGAGGCCAACAGCCCTTTCTGCACTTGCATGTGTTCAGTGCTGAGGCCCGATGTCAGTTTAAAAGAATGCCTATGTTGCAAGACTGCTTTTAAAAGGCAAATTGTACCAACACTAGACTTTGATGTTTGATGCACTTACAAATCAATAAACACATTTTATGGGCATATTTGGTACTCCAGGGCCTTCCCTAGGTGTCCCAGAGGTTGGGGGGGGTCAAGAGTCAAGCTGCCCACATTCAACCCCGAGCCATCCTGGATCCCTGGTTTGTCTCACTGGAAAGCTCCGGAGGTCGGACTTCCACTTGTTTGACCGGGAGCTCATCGCAAGGCAAGCCGAATCCAGACAGGCTGAGAGCTTTGAGGGACCCCAGGAAGAAAAGTTCCTGGATCCCTGACTTTGTCCTGGTATAGCATGACCAGATGTCCCAATAGGCGCTATAGGTTTCTATGTGCTATATAGTGTTAAATCTTAAAAAATACATATCTCCCGTTCACTACGTTGGATTTTTCATTTTGGTATTATTTTAAAGATAGAAATATTTACTATTTTTTAAATTGGTGTTGGATTTTTATTATGTGTTGTGTCTTAATTCTTTACTGAAAAGGTGTTTTAAAATGCTTTACATACCTGTTTTTCATGTTAAGCCTGTCTTATCGAAGCCAAGCTACCAAGGGTTGAGCATGGGAATAATTTTCTAAGACCTATATATTGTGTTAGTGGTCTTATTGCTAATGGTAGATATATATTTACCAGTGCTAATCACCCACTTCCATCATAAAAAAAACAGGGTCTGAAAAATAGGAGGCAAAGGGATAAACCTGTCAAAAGGGCCAGGTCTAACAATAGTTTAATTTAGAACTGATGTAAAGACAGTGATTCCATACATGTGATATTGAAAGATACAAGGCATGCTTAACATGTGTAAGTTTCCTGGTCAAAAAGACCACCAATGTTTCAAAAACATGTTATCTGTTGGGTCTATTTAGCGTCCACAGATCAAATTATTTTGCACCTATGACCAACCCACTGTGTGCTTTTCATAGCACTCTTATCGGTTTGTGAATTAGGGTAAATTTATGATGAACATAAGATGTACTTTCTTGAACAGCCCAATTGCTTGTGAATAGGAATACTCCTCTGCTTGTTCCCTGGGCAATCCCAACATGCCCTTCAATCAGTTATGCCAACGCCACTCTCACCACATTTCTCTAAAAAAGACACACGCATTCATACAGTGCCCTTTGTAAGATTGTGGAATTATTTTTATAGTGAAAATATACTTGGACAGGTGCAAACAATGAAAATAAAAGCTGTGCATGGACAATCTACAAGAATTGCCCATTAACACAGTAGTGTGTATCACTACAATAATTGCCAATTAAAACAGTAGTGTGTATCACAATAACTGCCCTACAGTCCCAGTTTGAGCACTTAAACACCGATTTGCGATAGAAGTCTGGAGAAAATTCAATAAGAAAATCCTGGCTGTCCTCAATTAGTGAGAGGGTTAAAAGAAGTTAACCGAAAACAAATGAATTTACTTTTGTGTAGAAATTCTGAGTTTATACTCCATTAATATAATGTAAATAGGCAAGTACTATTAACACAAAATTATTTATGGAAATCAACCACTTGACTATTTTGCTTTCTGAATATATTCTGTACTGCAAATTATTGTGACTATGAATATGTATTTCGAAGTCTTAAAGCTTCTTTCTTGTTCCCCTGGATTTAAATCCCTTACATATCATGAATAAATAAGATGAAAGAAAAGGGAAGAGAATTTGCAAGTGGATGGCCTGTGATTCCCCTAGGATATATTGCTTTTGTCAAGCAGCCCATGGTACACTGATTCAAAGGGAAATGTCTGTGCATTACGAATTTCTTTTTTTCCAAAGGTCATGCGGGGGACGCTCTCTTGCGTCCCTTACTGACACAATGGAAAAGAGTGTAAACAGTCGCTGAATTGCCCATTGTTTGCGTTCGGAAGTTAGAATTGATTCTGCGTCATTAATGCGAAATTGAAAAGTATTCATAATGACCATATTATCTTGGTTTTGTATAGTTTTGGAGCAGAACTGCATTTGTTCTTCTGTTTTCCCCTGTATCAATAGCAAGCGTGATTGCCCAATCAACTAGTTCGCAAGCAATTAATACATCTGACAATTAAACACAATAGTGCAAAGTGCAAAAAGTGCTTATCAAGCCTGCTTTTGGTTCAACATGAATTATGACGAATACACGAAAAACACCCGTTTTTAAACACCTACAAAGATAAACGCTTTTTCTGTATCTATTTATTTACCACATTACACTTTTGAACGGTGTATCCAGCAAAGTAGCTGGAAATAGTCCAAAAAATAAATGTGTGGAATAAAGGCCTGCAACATCTTCTGCCATCGCCCAACAGCAGCTCCCTGCTTCCTGCCCTATGTGCAGTAGATTCTAACCATCGCTCCTTAAGCAGAACTTTTCACAAACTTTTGGCTATATCACTATACAAGAATAAAGAGCAGCCTCGCTATAGAAAATTCACCGGTTGTTGAGCAGTTATCAAGGATTATCAATAGTTTGGTGCCTTTGTACTTTGTGTATTTCACACGCAGGTACATTGAGCACAATTTTGAAGTACCTTGGAGTTCTGGACATACATAATAATGTTGTTTTTGCATAATTTATGCCCACTCCCATCCATTTTGTGCATGTTAAATGCAAAATACCTGATAGTCTAAATATCAGGCACATGCTATTGTACTGCTTAAACATTTTAAAAGTAGTTGCTTAAAACATAAACTTGCATCAAACACTGAAGGGTGGCCAGGTAAATCAGGGAGTTTGAACTCACAAGACTGCTGGATGTTGGCAGGCCCTGGCTCAGAACTTTAAATAATAGAAGGGATTAGGCCTAATACATGATGATAAAACAAAAGGTACCCTTGATTGTCTGCCATATTGGAATAATTCTCTTCAAAACAGACTGTCACTTCTGAGTATAATTTGTGCTTTTGATTCATATGTGTGTTTTTAAACTACTCTTTCTAAAGACCTTAAGTTTCTTCAAACATACAAAAATGTATTCATTTCTTCAGGGATTCATTATAAAAATGATAACTGTTTGTTTATGTCAAGACTAAAGGTCGTATTATGCTTCCCTTTCTTACTTTACTTCTAATAGAATGGCTGATGCAGATTTTAAAGGCAAGAAAGACAGCATAATATTCACCAATGTTTCTTTAATAAAATGATGGCTTTCTACTAAATCTTGGAAAATGCACATTTTGGCATTAGCCCTCAAGCTGCATCTCACTAGGGAAGCCATAAAAGACCGACATTGGTCTGAGGCTGCTTCTGTTCCTGTTCATAGGGAGTGTGGGCGTCGTGTCTCTATTGCAGGAGAGCTAAAGCTGATTAGCATAAAGTTGCTCTCTGTCTATTGTGGCACAGTGAGCAAAAAAGATGGGCTGGTCTGAGGTCCAAAGTAATTACCAGCCTCAATTTAAGAAACCCACCCATCGCTTTTTTGCCTATTAGTGAGATACCCTGAGTGTGATGGAGATGCCAGATGTAGGTCCTGCCACTCGCCGCACCATAGTACTTAAACGCTATCTCACTGTTTACATCTACACAGCAACAATTGGTCTGGTGCTGCTTTAACCCCCTTTCGGAAGTGGCATGGTCTTTTTCATGTTTGACCTTTCCTATTGGTGAAGGACCAAGACTGATTTTCATATGTTTGGTTCATCTCATTAGTGGCACAGTCCGCAGAAAACTATGGACAGGAATGAACTCTAGAGTAAGTGCCAGAGGCTGATATCAATTAGGTATTACTCCCATCACCTTCTTTTGTTTTTTTCGACTCAGTGAAACTCCCTGAGCACAATAGTTATGCCCAAAACTGGTGGCTCTTAGCTCACTGTGCCACATGACCCAGGCTGCAACTCACTGAGCCTGATAATATTCTGATGTTGTGGGTGTTTCCATTCAGAGGAGATGCTCCCCACAATTTTGGCAGAAGTATTGTAGCTTTTTAAATACACTTGTTCCCCTTCAGTGACAGCTGCGAGTTTATGTTTTACACAACTACTCTTAAAATGTTTACGCAGCACCATAGAATGTGCTTGATAGTTAGACTATGAGGTATATTGCATTTAACAAGCTTGGGCACAGTCTGTGTTGCCACGGGAGAAAAACATGACTTAAATGCATCTCATCATAATTACAGGTGGCTAAGATTAATTCAAGCATTTCACCATAAACCTAAATGGCAAATAAAGTGGGTCTATTCACATATATGTTACCCTGGCCGTACTCTCGGCTCATTCCTAAATTCGAGGAACAAGCAGGGAGTAATCATACTTACGCCTTCCTTGGTCTAGAATTCAGAGGTAAGCCAGGAGTATTACAAGAGTAAGTCACAGCAGAATCTTTGTAAATTGGACCCAACGCTCTAATCTCTAAAGCTAAAACAATGCTATACCATTTGTCCCTTGCACCGAGTCACTGGGGGCCACATTTCAAATACGACACCAATAGGAAATCCTCAAATTTCCGAAGTAAAACCTGGGGCCCGATATATTAGTGCAAGGATAATTTGCAATCCCTGTGGTAGTTACCACATGTCATTTCCATTGCAGTTGCTGCTAGATGTTTACCTGACAAATTGAAGCAGTTCAAACCTGCCGAAATGTACGGAGGCTCAGAAGAGGCAACGCATGCAGAATGCGGTGTGTTAATAGAGCATCCACATGCTGTGCCTAATTTTCCAGGGCTATGAGTTATTTACAGTACAGGGTAAACAGCAAACTCTGGGATATTGATATTTACTGTACATGATAGATACCTCACCCCCATCTCCATACTCATAATCAGTGCATAAATCTAAAGGAGAAATCACTGGTGAAATGCCTTCCACCATAGAGTCAGTATGCAGATTATTGAACAGGTGGATTCCTTTTCAATTGTAGTGCATCCTCCAGAAATCTGAGGAAGTTGCATTAACCAATCAACTCTAAATCAGACCCTTTGTCATAAAAAGAGAAAACTGGAAGAGAAAAGGACATGTGGTGCTTGTGCGCGGCAATTGCAAATCATCATTTCTGTACATTCCTCCTGGAATTCACAGCTATAACAAAAACGAATTGAACACAAAGAATTCAAGAATGTGAGCAGATGGCACTATGCAGGAAACGAGAGAAGACGCGTACCTACACCAGGGCTTGTTTTGGTTCATTGAAAACACACGACTCCCGTGTTTCCCAAACAAATTCTAATTTGTTCAGAGAAGATGCCCATGTGCGGAAAAAGACAGCTCTTTACCGTGAACAATTTGATATCATGCCAACCAAAACAACCTGCTGTTTCACAAAAATATAAGTACTCAACTTATAAATGCAACTCTTTTGAATTGATAGGGCTGCTTTCATTGGCTTGAAGAAACACGAGTTTTGACCAATCATAAAATGTCCTCATTTAGAAATAGACATGAGTCCCTGTCCCACGCCACATATGCTCGTTTATTATATGTTAACATAGACTTTTATCTTGCTATATTGCCATTAGTGTGGTCTTGCAGCGCTCTTATGTTAGGTGCATGCATTCCACCACAGTTCAGAGTCTGTTTTCTGTTTTCAGTAACATCAGTAGTGTGGGTGCAGCTGATATTTTTTGTATGTGTTTGTTGTGTTCTGTGATCTTTGAAGCCAGAGTTAGTTACCAGTTCTGGTACATGCCATCTAAAGTAGTGGTATGTGTATTGCCCAGCTTGGGAATTAACTGAGACAATGGTGTATTGTGAGGGTCCACTATATCATTTAAATCAGTTTAGATGTTGGGTGTTTGTTGGTATAGACTGTGGTCTGTTGCTTTTGAGAGGAGTATTGTTTATGAAGCTTGGAGTGCTATAGTGAGCGCTCTGTGTAGCGCTCAACGCCCATCTGCCTCTTATTACAGGACTTCTCCCCTTAACAAAGGACCAAGCAGAAGTTGTCACCAAGCGATATCCACTCATAAAAGTTCAGAATAATGTCATAATATTAATGTATTGATATTTAGATTTAACCTTAGCAGCCAAATACCAGCATTTCCAAAAATATTTAACAATCAAGGACACGTTTGCTTGGTTTGTAGTTTATTACGTGTTATGTTTATCACATACTTTGTGAGAAATGATGGTAAAAGAGTGCCTTTATCAAATAACCTCAATTATATTTTGATGGATGAGGTTTCCCATAATCAGATGCACACTATAAACCCTTGTAGAATCTCAGCATCGGGAAAGAAAGGTGGTGTAGAAAATCTGCATTTTCAACTTAAATATTTTGCCTTTTGCTGGACCTTACGTTTTTGCCTGCTCTGGAACTCTGTTCACTTTACCTCTGCTAACAGGACTATCTGTGCCTGTGCTACCTATTTAACCATGTTTAAATTGGCATATTCCTAATTGGCAAATCTAACTTATCTATATGTCCCTAGTATATGGTGTAAAAAAGTGCACCCATGGCTGGAAGTTAAACGCACACTGGTTAAAGGCAGCACCTATTATGCCACTCACTAAACCGGCAGGGCAAAAAAATGGCTTCAGGTCTATTTTGTGTTGCCTGACTGTTGGAGTGTAAACATGCACTACAACCTGCCAAAAGATACCCTTTTTAACTATAGTAAGTCACCCCTAAGTAAGCCTTGCATTCCACAAGGTAGGGTGCATGGTATTTAATAGTGGGAAATGGGGAAAATTAATGTTACAATGTTCCTACAGTAACAAGGCCCAAAAAGCTATTTTCACGGAAGCAGGCCTAGATGTCCTATCTAGAAAACAAGAGTACAGATTAACATACTAATACTGTATCTCAGGAATGAGACCAGCTACGAAAATATTCAAACAACTACTTTTAATAGTTAATAAAAATACAATTCAATAGTGAACTCGGATTTGTAATAAATATTAAGGAAAAGTAACTTTTAGAATATTATCCTTTATCTGCCTGAAGTGTTAGAAGACTAATTAGCATATGTCTTTGCTAGCCTCTTGACATCCCGGAGCTGTGGGTATCATTGAAAGGAAGAAAACAAGATGCCAAGACAATTCTTGTGTATCCACTGTCTGGTTGCTGAAGGGCCCTGCTTTTGTTCTATCAGACTTCTTTCTTTGAATTTGTTGTGGGTGCAATACCTGGATTTTAGTGTTAGAGGTGGGACAAGACTAGGATTATCATAGTACACCTACCAGAAACACACCCAGCGCTTAGGGTGGCTGAGGACTTTCACCATTTTGGGCCTGCCCACTTTAAGGCAAACGGGAAATACTAAAAATGTGCTTAGGGTTGGCCCTGGGAACTTAATCCAGCCAGAATGTATCATAATTACACATTTGTAAAGTGCAAACAAATCACCCCTAAGGGTATCTATACGCTGGGGGATGCTCAGTGAGAATAAGTGAGCTATATTGGCCAGATTTACGTTATGCTGAGCTGAGCTGCCACTGGTGGCGGACTCAAACTGTGAGTCCGGCACTCCGGAGTCAGCTGCTCTGACTTCTGTGCCACACCTCTACCTCTGCGCCACACTTCTCCCTTCATCAAATATCAAAAGACACTACTTAAGGGTAGAGAAGCATGAGTGTTGTGGCAAGATGTTATAAAAGTCTTTCCCTAGTCCTTGAACAGAAACATTGGGTGTGCACACTTTCATTGATGCACTTTGTTCACTGAAATATATCTTAGGCCCAGGCTCTGTCTATGTGCACACATATAAGTGTGGGTCTCCTCTCTGGAATACTGTGTGCCTCCATTTTGGATTCTTGACCAGCCTCATATCCTTTAACAATGTCTTAACAACAGTGCTTCAACTACAGACCAACTCTGGCACCCCCTCACTCTTCCCTGTGTCCAATAGGCTGAGCAAACAAATTAAATCATCAATCAGAAAAACCTTAATGTCACTCCTGTCAGGTTATAGAAGAGTATGGTGTGCTTCTATCTCAGTTTCAGGCAGTGGCCTTAGTGTCATGTTTCCCCTGCACAATGACTATCACAATAAATGCATTCTAGTAGAAAAACGTGTGATGCCCCTTCTGGATTTCATTTCTCCTGAATTGAACCAATGCATTCTCCTCCCCTTCCTACTTTCTTACTATTTCTCATTCACCTCCTATTTTTTGCTTTCTGTTCTGCACATTTTTATTCCACTTCATGGGTTAATAACCATTCCTGGTGCCAGTATACTTGCCTGCATCATTAAGGTGTGCTGTAAAAATGAAATCAGGATCAAGAGCTTCTCCAGTTCGAGTGATTGTGGTGGCCGTGGTGCGCTATACAAACAGTAAATAATATAATTTGCGGTTGATCCTTTCATTCCAAGAGGAGCTCTAGGTTATGAAAATAAATTGTTCCTTACACATTTCTGATTGCATTGTGTCCCACTCATAGACTAATTTGCATTGCCACCTGGCACATGTTTATCAGAAGAAGACATAATAGGAAGTGTGTGAAATAGGATTGGCATGTTTGTGGCTGATAACTATTTGGAATGGAAAACAAAGTAGTGCGCGCTATCAAGAAAGCACTCCACTCCAACCTGCTATTTCAAGTGCCCTCGATGTTGAAGAGTGTTTTGGAACTGAAAGATTATTACATTACCATTTGCATTCAACATCTTGCTTAATTACATCTGACTCAAATGTTAAGGAAAAAAACAGCAAGGCGATGGATGGAAAGGATGAATTAATCTCAGCCACTGGCAATGGCCCAGTGCCGCATACTAAACCATCATTTCTTCCCCACCATGCCGCCTCAGTTTGGACACAGCTTTATGCAAATAAGTCTTGATCCAGCTCCTAATAGGAACAGTAAAGCCGAAACTGTCAGGCCAAGTCCTCCCTGAACCAGAGCGCATGCAACCCAGCACACGTTTTGCCCATTTTAGGGCTCTTTAGCAAGGTCTATCTTGGTTCCAGTGGCACAGTGAGCCCAAGACCCCCATCTGGGCATACCAGGGGGCATTTAGGACATCAAAAACAAAAACATCAACTGAATGGATGCAATTCTTTAATTAATCTCTGTCACAGGCAATTGTTTGGGCCACTTCCCAATCCATATTTTTTGCCCACCACACCACCTCAGTTTGGACCCAGCCCTATGCAAATTATTTTGACCTTGTTCCTCATTGCAACAGCCCAGTCCGAACTGCAAGGCAATTCCCTCCCTTAAACAGAACACAAGCAACTCAGTACTGGTTTTGAACTAATTAGGGCTCTTCAGCAAGGTATAGCTTGGTTCCACTGGCACAGTGAGTCCAGGACCCACATCTGGGATGACCTGGTCTGGCAGTTCGGGCTGGACTGCTCCCATTGGACCAGGGTCAAGACTGATTTGCATACGGCTGGGTCCAAACTGAGGTGGCATAGTGGGCAAAAGAGTAATGGACTGGGGTGTGGCCTGAGTAATTATCAGTGGCTGAGAACAATTAATGCATTCCATCTATCATCTTTTTATATCCTTTACAAAGTTAAGGAGGTTAACTCTGATATTTCAAGCAGAATAAAACACTTTTAAAACTACAGCAAAATTACTCGATATTCCACGGAATTCCATGAGAAGCGTAACTCACCATTTAGCACCATTTTCCTAGCACAAAATGCACAGTTTCATCCAAAATGGAGCTGGGGATATGTTTTGCATTATGCAAATAGCATATAATGCAACAGAACATGAACAGCAGGAGCCAGCAGCCACTTGTGCTCGCTGGTTTTGTTGTTCCTCTGCAACTACAGTCGAATCTATGTGCCAAATTAATCTTAATTATGCAAAAGGGTATATTCTTTTGTAAATGTCAGTAATTTTGCAAAAATGTCCTAATATGCTAGTGTTATTAAAATCTCAACCAGGTTGGAAAATTCAGTGATGATCTGCAGGAAAGGTGCGACTTACCAATGCACATAACAGGTCAACGGCCTCCAAAATGAGCTCCTGGTGGCCAATGCGTGTAACTCCCAGCTCTTCCAGTTCCTGGTGGGTGATGTGCAACAGCTGCTCTCCATTGATCTTTTCTCGCTCAAAATTTTTAATGTATTGTTGAAGACAGTCATCGAGGCCTGCCAAAAGAAGAAAGACAGGTTAGAGAGTGAGAACGAATGTTAATTTCACATCTCAACAGGATAACTCAAACAGATTGATTAATTCTTTGTAATGGCTTCTACAACATCAATGTAATATTATACAGTGTGGCCAAATTAAAAAAAACATTTACTTTTGCAAAGTAAAAAAGCTTAATTGATTAAGCGAATTCTAAGGTCATGATTCACACCAGAAGTAGACATTTACTTTTTGTGATAGTTGAGAAGCAACCAAGTTAAGATCTTCATCTGTTGTCACAGGGTTAATAACATGGATGTTCAGAAGGGACTCTTGGGAATGACAACAGCAAACATTGCTAACAACCAAGATGGCATAACTTTGAAAATATTCACAAACATTTGCAATGCTTTGCCACCCTAACCTTATACCTAAATAACCTGTCAGTGGTACCATAAGTATGAGAAAGTGACCCAGACTCCCTACTCCAACTCTTCTATGGATGTAGGGCAAGGGATTTCTCCTTAGGGGAAAACTTCTCCACGTGGAGTCAAAAAAAGGTAGAAGCGTACACAGGCACTTTTAACATAGCCCTATGACTGTGGACTGGACACCAAAAGGACAATTTGCAGGCTTGGGGTTAGTGTAATCAGGCATATGTCAGGAATTAAAGTAACTTTGTATATTTGCATTGAGTTAGCCTGAAAACTTTGGTTCTAGGAATGTGCGGAGATCCCCATGTATTTTGTGAACTAGGTCCGAAAATTGAAGAGCGCAGCCCAATGTATGGATCTGCTCTTTTCTTTTCCTGTCATCTTAGCAACACCGGATTACATATGCTAAATATTATGAAACAATTACAACTATTTTACACAACATATACAATGGTTGCTCTAATGATTGCATTGATAACAATGTTCGGGCATCCGTTGTGTCTCGTGTAGCTCAACACACTAACTCACTGATCTGGTCCTATATCACTTGTTCACACAAGTTTAAATATCGTGGCTCTCTTAAATAAGTAACTATTAAAGGACCAAACAAAATAAGTGGATCATCCCTCTTCTGGAAGTTTTTAAAACACTCAAACAGAAGCTGGAATGAAAGTAAGGATAACGAATCATTCAGAAGGGAAACACTGGCTCATTTAATGGAATTGGCCAAAGAATGCAACAAAATGTAGGCAGTCATACAGTATATTATCTGGTTGTAAAATGATTTTCTGATACATTAGTATTGTACAATATTGTCGTACATTGTATCGACAGTTCGTCAATACAATGTATCGATGAACTCCCCCCCTCTCTTCCTTTCTCTCTCTCCTTCTTTCACCCTCTCCGGGGGGCTTACAGAACCTACAGCCAAATCAGCCTATACTATGTATGCTCTATGTAACCATGTAACCATAAAGATGCCAAGAATTCCCCGCTGCAACCACCCCCCCACCCCGCATTACTACCGTACTGTATTGGAAAATCTTCTAAATAAAAACTTTTGAAATAAAAAAAAAGTAAAAGGATTTTCTGAGTCAGGCAGAATGTGCTTAAAGCTGTCCAATGAAGAAGTGTTAGGTACTTGGGGGCATATTATCAAGGACGGTGTTAAATTTATCGCCAGTATAGCGGCAGAAAACTTCAGCTAAAGCGGCGATAATGGGCTTGGTAATGCCCTGGAGAATTCCAATAGGAGCCCATGTTCACACCAGAACATGGACTTCTTTTGGAATTCCCAGTGGCATATTATGAATCCCATTATTGCTGCTTTAGCTGCAGTTTTCTGCCTGCTACACCGTTGATTATTTTTAACGCTGTTCTTGATAATATGCCCCTTGGAAAGTTCATGCATTGTAGTATTGTGGCATACACAGGAAACGAATAGCTAAAATGTTTGATACCCTTTACGTCCACCCTGTCATTCATGATTCATAATGATCGAGCACTCAAATTAGATTTTGGTGAAATCCTGGGAAGCACTGGAAAGAATAAATTTGAGGGTAGATATAGATGGCAAAAGAAATGTAATGTAAAACTGCTTTCATTTGCTCTCTCTTTCCCTTCCTCTCTCTGCCCCTCTCTCTTTATCGTATTCTCTCTATACTCCTCACACTTTATCACATTTGGCAAGCTCTGTTTGAAAAATCGTAAAATGACATTGCAAATGTTGTAACTTCATGAAAATGTACACAAGAGATAATTAAGGCAACCCAAATCACCTGGATATGGTCACCAATATGCAAATAATACACAATTCTACTTGAAAGTCTCCTGTGCTTTAGACAGCAAATGCCTCAAACACTGGCTGCACAACATACATGATGTCCTGCACCTACCTGAATCTCATCTCAACAGTTCAAACCTGTCTCAATGACATGAACCTAGACAGCTTCGAACCCTAAATTTAATTGAATGCCTGGTCACTAGAATTCACCCGGGACACTAATCTCACCCTTCAAGGAAAATTCTGCACAAAAAAAACCAAGCCTTGGTTTAATGAATCAGACCCTTGGTGAATAAGTTAGTTAAATACATGTATGGTGTACTTGACTCAAAAATCATTGCAGCACAAAACACCACTCTAATTATGACCCCCGATCAAATGTGTTCTCTATGGAGAAAAGGCTACATACAATGACCCAACAAAGTAACTTGGAGAACATCTAACTCTTTGGGGATAACGCATAGGTACCCAATTTACCAAGCTTTTTTTGTGACTCTTTGTATCTTACTCTTGTCTTTGGTGTGAATTACCTCTGGATGTCTAGGCCTTATTCACAAATCATTTTCTATGAGAAGTTGTGTCTTACTGCAGACACAGACATGGCTTACTCATGTGTTTTCAAGAGTAAGACATGCTTACTCAGTGAAGCATGCTTGTTATTCAGGTCCGAGAAAGGATATTCCAGCGACAACAGAAGGTACCCCTTTAAAGGATGACTCAGCCTTCCTGAACAACTTCTGCGTAAAACATTAAGCACCATGTTTTCACTATTAAAGAGCTACTTCAGAGTGAAGTGATAATCAAGGCTCATTCCAACTTGAATAACAGTGTATGATCCTGAGCCTGTGCTACAGGTACTTTCATATAGCTACTTTCATATAGCCTTATAGCCCGCCGTAGCGGGCTATACCTGCTATTAAAGGCCAGAGACGAAGGACTTTAACAAGGCAGCGGGACTTTAATAGCCGGTACAGCCCAGCTACGAAGGGCTACAAGGCTATTAGAACATTCTACCACTAGAGGGCAGAATGCTCTAACAAATTAAACAAAGGCTTTAGAGAGCGCAAGGGGATTGAAATTCCCTCAGGCTCCCTGAAGCCTTTGTTCACAGCCAGAGCTGTGAACAAAGAAGCATTGGAAGGTTGGAGCTCCGGGCATATACCAGCCATTATAAGCCCGGAGCTACTCCATTATTTTCATTGGAGCTTCCAACATCCCAATGTGCTAATGCAATTTATACAAAGAAATGTAATGAGATTCTGCATTAACAACCCAATTAGTCTGCAAAGACACTTCAAACAAATATATGCACTTGTAAAATAAATGAAGAAGTAGCCTTCTCAGAAACTATTATAAATAAAATGAATGATGCCAAGCTCAACATTACAGAAGTATGGTGGTAAGAATCAACCTACCTCACAAATACTCATGGACATGATGGAGACCCCTTCAGTCCCTATGGCACAGGGGCCCCCAGCCCTTCAACAGCCCTCAACCCTTTAAGATGCTCCACTCAGCCCAAGGCCAATAAACAGCTCTGAGATATGGGAGATTCTAGAGTCCCTCTTCACTTTCTGCTGGGGATCCCCATCATTTTGAGATACAGAAAATACTTCTTTCTATGTGAGGGATTTGTAAAGCACATCAGCTACTCAATGAGTGTCCCGGTGCTAACTGTACCGCTGACCTGTTATGACTTGTGGATTAGAAAGAGGACCCAAAGAGCCAAGTTTTTGAGGACTCTTTTAAAGCCCGGATGTCCTCTGTGGCCCTGAGCTGTTGTGGGAGGGCTTTCCAATCCCTCACAGTGAGGCAAGCATATGATCTGCTACCCCACTTTTTCCTTTTGAATTGCGGAATTACCACCAACAGGAAATTGGAGGACCGGAGTAACCTGGAAGGTTGGTAGGTAGTCAATTTATTAGATAGGTACAGAAGGCCAGTATGAAAACTCTGTGCTTCAAGACCAATCCTTTAAACCTCATATGTTCCTTGATAGGCAGCTATTGCAATTCTTTCAGGTAAGGTTGGATGTGGACTCTATTAGGGTGTGGTAACAGAAGCTGTGCAGCGGCATTCCGACTAGCTACATTATCTGTAGGAGATAGGCTGGAATACCCCATATATTGTGATTTGGTATAGTCAAGTCTTGAGTAGATCAGGGCCTGTATCACTGTTTTCTGCTGCGGTAGAGGGAGAAGATAAAGAAACATTTTTAACATCTTTTGGAGGTCAAAACAGGAACCTACTTTACCGGCCACCTCGGGGCAAAGGAGGGAGAGTTATGAAATTTTACCCCCAGATTATGAACCACTGTGGGTGGGGATGGTGGGGCCGGAACATCATTTGGCCAGATGTCATTTTCCCAGGTGAGCGGGGGGATTCCGAAGAGCAGGATTTTAGTTTTACTGGCATTGCATTGTAAGCTGCTATTTCACATCCATTGAAACACTGCTGACAAGCAAGCCTTGAATTGCTCAACGCATTAGCAGTGTTTTTATCCAGGGTGAGGAGCGATTGAGTATCATCGGTGTAAGAAACTATTTGTATTCCGTAGGATTCTACAAGAGTTGCCAATGGGGTCATATACACATAGAATAAAGTAGGGCTCAATGCGGACACTTGAGGACCCCCAAAGCCCAGAGGCTTAGGTTCTGAGGAAAATGGAGCCATCGATACAGACTGAGACCTACTTCTTAAAAAGGAGCAGAACCAGGCCAATGCAGGGCTATATACACCTATGTCATGCTGTTGGAGAATGGTATGCATAACCATGTCAAAAGCAATGTATAGATCAAGGAAATTCAGGGCCACCTGCTTCCCTCGATCCACGGCTAGCTTAATACTGACTGCCACCTCCAACAGAGAGTGGTCTCAGTGCTGGAGCCCGGATGAAACCTCGATTGCAAGGGGTGTAACAACTTGTTCTGCTCTAAAAAAGCAGAAAGTTGCTGATTGACCAGCTTCTCTAGAATCTTGCCAGAGGTCGGCATCAAAGAGATTAGCCAAAAGTTAGAAAGGTTGGACATATATCTGCTGATTGGCTTTTCAGAAGAAGAATTAGTTGGTCTGTTTCTAACCATTGGGAACTGTGGCCGACAGCATGGACAGATTTCATAGCTGATTTAAGAGGGGGTTAATTACGGCGCTGTGACAGTCAAGAATGTGAGGGGGCAAGGGTTGTCTGCTGACACAGATTTACATGCTCCAAGAGCATGAGCATATTCTTCCAGAGAGATAGGAGCAAACTCCTGCAGAGAGTGACCGCAGGGGAGGGGGCAGGGATTGTCAGGGGACCCAGATTTACATGCTCTGAGGGTGTGAGCAGACACTTTCGGAGAGATAGGAGCGAACTCCTGCAGAGAGTGACCAAAGAGGGAGAGTGGAACCTCCTGCAAAGTCAAGGGGCTGCTAATGACCTGGAAAGTAGAGAGGCAACAATAGATTTCATTTTGGAATCAAAGAAATCAGAAAGTTGGGTGCACAACTTAAGAGTGGGCATTGATGGCTGAAGCAAGACATCAGGGTGGGTGAATTTATTGACAATTTTAAATACCTCACCCTCTTGTTATGAGATGTGTTGATCCGGGCTGAAAAAAAGTCAGATTGTGCTTTCCTGATTGTTTGATTATATGCATTTAAACCCTTATTATAGGTTAAATTTACCATAGGGAGGTACTGACATTGCCAACTTCTTTCTAGTTTCTTACATTGTTTTTAAAGCTCTTTGAGCTCATTGTTGAACCAAGGCGCAGACTGTCATTTGGCTGAGGGGATGGCTTCTCTTGGTTTGATAGCTGATATCGGCCATCTGTATAAGTCAAGTATTGACGTATAGAGCATCAAACACAATGTCCCCACTCATTTGCAGGAGTGCTCGCTCAGGGTGAGGCTAAACTCCAGAGGATAGAAAGTGACTTAGTTTCTTTGAGATAGGGAGGAGCATGTGTTGCATCCTCAGGGCAATGGTCCACCTTACATTTAATGTAGGTAAGCGCATGGTTGAACCAATCCAAAGGTTTTAAGTCTGACACTGTATCTTGGCTATTGGACGATATTGGAGAATAAGATAAGGACAGCTTCATGAGTAGGCTGGGTTGCGGATTACTGCTTTTCCCAAGGGGACATGTTTTTCTAATAGAAGTTGATTATGTGGGTCAGAGATAGATTCAATATGTATATTGAGGTCTCCAAGTACTGTAAGGTTGGAATGTTTTAGCATGTACTTAGACGGGAACTCATCGAGGGAAGACAGGAATTCTCCTGCATGCCCCAGGTTGTGATTGACCAATATTCCAGCCAATGTTTTGTTGTGAAAAGTGTAGGGCTAAAACCCATCGATTCAGGCCCCTGAAGCTCATTAGTGTCAAAAGTAACAGTTCAAAGAGTGTTTATAAACTATAGGGATACCTACCCCTCTTTTCCCTACTCTTGCAATGTAGCATGGAGTAGCCAGCCAGAATGGCCAATGATATATATATATATAGATATATAGATATATATAGATATATATATATATATATATATATATATATATATATCTATATATCTATATATATAGATCTATATATATATCTATATATATATATATATCTATATATATATATATATCGAAAACAAATCCTGACCGCCTATGTCACAGCGGAACCAAGCAGGTGCGGACCTCTTCCCCCAGAAATTTTCGTTGAATGACGAGCCACCAACACACAAAATTGTGTGAGCAGTAGTGAGTTTATTGCATTATCTTAGGACGGCTGTCCTCCATGACGCGTTTCGCTCCGCGGACGGAGCTTGATCACAAGACGCGCCTCGGCAAGCTGTGCAAATTTAAAGTGAAGAAAAGGCTGAGGGGCAACAATATGTCAATAGTGAAGCACAATGACTAATAATGGCATAGAGAGGTTATATAAAAACAGGAAATGCACAAGAAATAACATGTAATAGACACTCAATGCATAATTCGTAAAAAAGCAGTAACTCATCAGTGATCAAAATTATGGCAAGTGCCCCTAAAAATCACATCGATTATTTGCATTAAAAATAATCATTCCGAGTAGCTGCAGCATCAAAACATGAATTAATTCTGCGAATAAAGTGCAAATGCAGTAAATTCAAAGACGGTGATAATAAATATGCTAATGAGAGTACAAATTCACAAAGATAAAGTGCTTCTAATCATAACCTGGGAACCTCCCAAACAATTAGAGAATTGTTTAGCAAGACAAAATTACATAATGTCGAATCAAGCAAAGTCAACCCATAAGAGTCGTTTAAAGTGCATAAAAGTGAAGTGAAAAAAAATTAATAATGAAATATATATAAAAAACACATAAATAGTAGAGCAGAGGCTCCATGTAAGAAACCTACAATAAAACATATAGAATTACAATGCGACTACAGCGTTATTTGCATTGATATCATATCAAATGTGACATAGGAAATTAACTAACATATTCAGTGTGAAACATGACCAAAGTATCATACATGCCAATTTCAAGTAGATATATACATCCACAATATTCTTCACAAGTAACAGCAAACTACAAACGACACATTACTTGCATAAATGTCCATTATACAAATCAGACAAAGCTCACTATGGTGTTCAGATAGAATATCGGAAACAGCAATATCGTGGGACAAAATATCATGTCAAGAAGATCGAGGCCAAAAATATTGTGAAGGTAAGTTTCTATAGGAGAGCAAAGTTTTACTGTATATGACTCAGCATAAATGCACCTTGATGATATATATATCTCCAAGGGACGTAGATGTGGAGTTAAGAATAGTAAATCTATACTTACCTATTTCAATATTTGTGTCCTCGATATTTTTGACACAACATTCTGACCATGCAATATTTTTGTTTGTAATAATCTGTCAGTGACCTGCTGACTATACTATAGGTTTTTTCTTTCTCCTCCATAATTAGTTACTGTTAAACATGAAGACAAATGAGGAAATACAAGTGGGAAACTCAATTTAGTTACAAGTTAGTTAACTTAAAGGGGTAATGAATTCACTGCAGAGCTGATGATCAACAAGAATATCGACCTTTCTAACAACTAACCTGGCAAGGAATATATTTGGTTGAGAGTAGAAAAACACTGACCCACCAGCATTTAGAATTTGGCAAAACTAATTTAAAACCTGGCATATCTGTTTTCCTCTTCTAAGCAGAATATTGAATGCGACAACAAAAGTACATCTATTTAGATTAGGGTTGAGAAAACGTTGAATGTCTATTTTATATAGACCCCCCCTCACATTGGGGCTATGGGTGACCACACATTACAAAGGATTTACAACTAGGTAAGGGTAAGGCTCTCCTCTGGACCCACTCCCCATACATTTTGGAATTTTTTGGGCAGCTAACTTTTTTCACACCTTTATCATATTTGCTGCCAATCCTTCAGCAACGCTGTAGTTCCTAACTGTTGGAAAAAAACAGTTGTTTCCCCACTGTTAAAAAAGGTGTCTCTGGATCCCCAATGCCCTGCTAACAATAGACCAATTTCCTTGCTGCCCTATCCAATTAAGATACTGTAGAGGGTAGTGACAAAATCACTCTCAAGATACATCGAGGATAACAAACTGCTGGTCGAAGCCCAATTTGGGTTTCGTCCTGCACATGGAACTGAGACTGCCTTAGTTGCAGTTTTGGATGACCTAAGAATGTGGGCTCACAGCGGTCGGGCAGCCTATCTGGTGCTGCTTGACATGTCAGCCTCGTTCGATACAGCCAACCACCAGATCCTGATTGAGAGGCTGGAGAAATTGGGTGTTGTGGAGGGGCAAGAGATTGGCTGCATTCTTATCTTTCCAATAGACAGCAGGCAGTGACGCTATCGCCGTTTACCTCTCAGTTTAGGGATGTTAAACAAGGAGTTCCTCAGGTCTCAGTCATCAGCCCAATCTTGTTTAACGTCTATCTCCGCCCGCTCATCGGCTTAATAAAATATTTTGGCATTGATGTTATCAATTATGCAGATGACACACAGCTTGTCTTTGCGGTGGATGGCGATAATGCAGTCTCATTGGAAAACTTTCATAACTGTCTGCATAGACCAGCAGCCTGGCTGAAGGAAAACTCCCTACAATTTAATGGGGAAAAAACTGAAGTAATGTGCTGTACGTCAGGCAAAATTCAACGCCCTCTTCCAGCAGACTTCTGGCCTGATCTGTCCAATAATCCTTGTGTGCCTGCCAATACAGTACGTATTCTGGGATTGATGCTGGACAGCAATCTACAATTAGACTCGCAGGTGAACAAAACAGTGAGCTCTTGTCTATATCTGCTTAGAGCCCTATGGAAGATCCTCCCGTTTTTACCCACTTCTGTTAGACTTTTAGTGGTACGGAGTATTGTCCTAAGCAGAATAGACTATTGTAATGCACTCCTTCTGGGTGCCCCAGGCTCTTTGTTAAAGAAACTACAAAGAATACAGACTAAGGTGGCTAAATTGGCATTGACCCAGCCATGTGGAGCCTCGGCCTCTTTGGCCTTAAAAGATCTCCACTGGCTGCCTGTTGTACAGAGAGTACACTTCAAGGCACTCTGTATTGTTCACAGGGCTGTACATAAAACTGGGCCTAAAATCCTACAATGGAAATTTGTATGGTATGCCCCCGCCAGATCCCTGCGCTCTTCCTCTGCGAACCTGGTCTATGCCCCCCGGGCAAAAAAGACTCGATTGGGTGGAAGATCTTTCAGCTTTACGGCAGCCAAGCTATGGAATGCACTACCCCTGGAACTTAGGCAAATGAACGCCCTGTCACGGTTCAGGAAGGAACTGAAAACTAGACTATTCCCCAGATAAGTGATCTTGGACAATTCTGCTCTGTCCCTGCTGGTCGGTAATTTTTAAGCGCCAGGATACCCTTTGGGTGACAGTTGCGCTATATAAGTACACATTACATTACATTACACATTACATTACTTGGCATGTGCAAGATTTTTGACTGGACAGAATGCAAAATGTACATATATATATTAACTCTTTCTCCATGTCCTCAAGAGCGGGACAAGCTGTGGTGTGTACTGATATACACATTGGTGAAAATGCAGAAAAAAAATATCTATATTTATTTACTATAAATCTTTGTTCCTGCATGGGCATGAGGAAAGTAAGCTGCTACACTCCACAATATGCTAATCAGAGTATCAAAGCTTTTTAAAAATAGAAAAGCGTTTTTTTTATCTCTCAGTAACTGTGGAATGCGACCTTGCTTCACCTTTCCAGGCTATTCTGAAATATGTCAGCTTCATATTCTCAGCACCAGGTCTGGAATACTGTCAAGGACATTTTAACTGATTTCGTAAACTGTTTTTGTCTAGTTTTTTTTTTAACTTTGTTGAAACATTTTCTTAAACTGTTTTTGCACTGTGCTCAACAGCACTTTTTATTCTCCCATTCTGAGAATGGATGTAGGAAATAGCACAAGCAAGCTACAATTCGTATTACCCTATTTACCTTTATTTGGATAAGTAATATAATGTTTAAATATGTCTGCGTTCCGTACGTCTCAGTGTTGTTTAGAAAATTGCGGCACTTTGCTCTTGCCAGCGAGTCAATGCCCTGTGAATGCCAGTGTAGCCTCTTATCTTAGACTGAAAATGGCAAAGGAAGCATACTGCTTTGTGCTTGGCACACTGCTGTCTTTCACATTTTGAAAATATTCCACCCACATGCGCTGCTCCTACGCAGGCTGGATGTATGAACCGAAGTCGCACAAAGAACTTGTTTTCTTTGTGCCTCAAACCTCATGCAATTCCTGAACATTTCTTGAAGTGAGCTATTGTCGAAAATACACACTGTCTCGAACATGCTGAATTGAATACGTTCATTGGTTGATAAAGTTTCATTCATGGTGACCAAAAGCCAAGGTATGGTACTAACAAATTGCTTAGTTGGCAGTGAATCAGCACTGAGCTAGTAACAAATGTGTATAACAAAAACATTTGCTACAGACACAAATGTTTTTACGGTCGTAGATGTTAGACGCATTTACAATAGTGCTTGCTAAACCCGTGCAACTTTTCTATTTGAGGGAGTGTCTGAAAGTGAAGGGATACGGCAGGAAAGGGGTAAGATAGGGAGTGGCCGTGCAAATGCTGTGTACACCCACAAGTTCGTACTTTGTGGACATTTACGTCACTTTTTTTGAGTAGTTTTCCATACAAAATGTGCATTGACATTTAGAACTACGAAATCTATTTCTATGGGACTCAGAAGCGGGTGGTAGAGGGAAACATACTGAAAATTGACGGGGTTCCCAACTAACTATCTGCTAGATTCATCAAACACCTGTTTTGCGAGTCTTTAATAGCGATTCATAAGGAATCGCTATTAAGGACTTGCAAAACGGGATTCATGAAGAAATTGCAAAAAATATTGCGATTCCTACATGTTCCTTATTTGCGATTAGCAAATTGCTAATCGCAAATAAGGAATAACTCCCCATGCATTCCTATGGGCCTACTGGCGAGCGCATTTCGCTTGATGAATCTATGTCTCTTTCTCTCTGCCTCAATGAGAAGCAGAGAAACCGCTCAGTTTGTGGTGGCATTGTGCCAACCAGCTCTGCCATTATAAACAGCATTCCAGAGACCAGCCACAACATGACCACCACACCAATGGCATCTGATGGCCCGCCCTATATACGAAGGTCGTTCGGTAAGGCTTAGTAGGCTCGGGCAGGAAAAAAGTAAAAATGTCCTCCACATGCTGGAGAAAACTCAACAAGCATATTGTTTATCTGTTTTGGAGAAGGAAACTGAATGCTGGCCAAGCCTCCATAGCATGGCCTGCCAGCCATAATTGCAGTTTCACTAAAAGGACTCCTGAAATGTCAACAGGAGCAGTTTCGACAAAAAATCCTGCCATACATGATGATGCAGGGATCTTTAAATATGGCTGGCCAGACTCCGATGGGCCAAACCAGCCGCGTGGAACCAACTCACATAGAACTAAAGGAGGCTCCTGTGTGTATTTGTGTAAAAAAAACTGAACACACAATCACCCTCATTTTTTTATAGGGATGTATGAGAAGACATTTCTAGACCGAGAAAGTAATTTTCCCTCTGAAGAAAAAAAACACGAAAAAGAGCAAGTAATACATTTACACTAAGTCTAAGTAGGCCGATTTTTGATTGCCAAGCATCAACCTTGCACAACATAAGGATCTGCAAGTATTGGAAAACTATGCCTGGCCTAGGCTTCAGTACCGACACCTCGAATAACAAAGGTATGAGATTTGAATGTAACCGAAGAACCAGCCCTTAGCACCTTCTGGAAAATACTGAAAGCCACATTAACTGCATGGCTGATTTGAGTAGTCTTAAGCAGGGTCCACTTGGAGCTCTCAGTTGGAGAGGTGATTAATTCATTCAGAATTTAACCCACAACTTAAACGAGTTCGATTTATAAGAATAACTCCACTGTAAACAATAGAACAGTGTTGTGAATATGCAATGCAATCTAACAACATAAACCTTGAGACACATGTCTGTGTAACCTCTGGTGCTGCTCAATGCATATCCATACTAATATTATAAAGAGAGAGCCCAAACCTTTGAGGCGGGTAATCTCAGTAACCACAGCACCAATCACAACACCCAATACAGCGTTGGAAAGGGCAGTTGCAGCAGAATGACATAGGCTATGCAGACGGCCACCATATAAATGTTTTAAAAATGTTTTTTTAAATTGTTTTTATTAACTTTTCAAGAAACAGTGGTGTTCTTCACAATCATACAGTGCAAGACATACAATTGTACCGTAGGACGCCATATACATTTAAAAGGTAAACAAACCGTGCCAGCAAAGTAGTCCCTTGTGGGCGTGTCTGCGTTGTGCTCTGGGCGTGGGCTGGGGGCGTGACTAATGCTGGAGGCGTGTGGTACGGCCATCACATTGTGGGCTGTGGGCGTGTACTGGGGATGGGACAAATGCTGGGGGCGTAACAAACGCTGGGGGCGTGTGTCTGCCCTTCATGCCATGTGAGTCGTACATACAAGCGCCAATTACGTTGCTGCGCAGCATCAAGGGGCACGCTGGGGGCATGAGAAACGCTGGGGGCATGTGTCTGGCCTTCATGCATGTGAACGCAATTGCGCCGCATCAAGGGGCACGTTGGGGGCGTGAGAAACGATGGGGGCGTGTGCTACATTCCGCCCTTCATTCCATGTGGGTCGTACATTAATCAGAAGATCGCCTGCTGTGGCCGTGTGTTGGGGGCAGACAAACGCGTTCAGCTGGAGGCCTGGTAAGTAACATTCCTGCAGCCTCTCCTGCGTGCTGTTACTGAACTCTCTCATTCAACGAAATAAGACACGCCTGCTACCATCAACCAGGGCTCTAGCCGGCGGATCAGTACACTAATTACACGCGCCTGATAACATCAACCAGGGCTGCAGCTGGGCCTCAAGCGGGGGAATGCGCGCCTGCTAACATCAAACAGGTCTGCATCTGGGCCTCAAGCGGGGGAACACGCAAATGAGCGTGTCTGCGGGGACAATTACTGCAGCCTCTCCTACTTGCTGTCACTGAACTCTCTCATTAAACGGATTTACCCGCGGCTGATAACTCTCTCATTCAACGTAATTACACGCTCCTGCTAACATCAACCAGGGCTGTAGCCGGGCTCAGGTGGCGGATCACTACACCAATTACACGCGCCTGCTAACATCAACCAGGGCTGCGGCTGGCCCTTCTCCGTCCCTATTCTAATGAAACAAAAAATGTTGTCTACCGCGAGATTTTAAAATAAATTGCCCTTGCAAAATACACACATTACACACATTCTATTTCATACCCGGACAACGTCGGGACGGGCTGCTAGTTGTTCAATAAATACCTTAATTGCTATGAAACACAATACATTGACAATGTTGCTCGTTTCATTTGGTAGATTAATATTTTCTATACTTTGAGTCTTATTTTGAGTTTGGGTATGGTACATCAGCTTAAAAGCCATGGATGCTCCTTCTATCTTATATTCAGGGTACAGGGACTATTTGTACTCTAAATAGGGTGAAAGAGGCATCTGCCTCGTTTAGGCAGATGACCTGCATCCGAGAATTTCTAAATAGGGTCATACTATTTGCACATCCAGGCAGTGTAACCTATTTGATTTATTAAGAGGACACTGTAAATGGTTTCTAAGTGATGCCTAGGGACATAGAGAATGACCATCCACTACAAGTAGGTTGAGGAGGAGCCTTTTAAAAGAGAAGACATTGCCCTTAGCAACTAGAATGCTGTTCAACATTCAAAATAGAAATAACATCCCAAAAACATAAAAAATACATTGAAACAATCCTTTAACTGCATTAGTCAAACTAAATAAAACATAACTATAGTTTGAAGTACACTATAAATATTTATATTTTAAAGAGGATTCCTTTTTTTCTAAAACCCAGCAGGGTCGGAAAGTTCACACACCAACAAACCAGGTGGAAAATTTAATTTCCAGTGGACTATTCAAGAAGATGATTAAAAAAATGTCAGTTTACTTTATGTGCGGTATCCTGGATGGCCTGCTTCGGGACTACATAAGATCTTAAAATATGTCATTTTGTCCTGCAAATAAGCAGCAGTAAATTCAGGTGAATAGTCTTTTAGATTAGGCAGACCACCTTCTACAAAAACTTGATATCAGTGGAAAACCAGTGTGATGTGGCTAAACCCCCTTGCTTTAGACAACGATTGGGATACTGTAGGCTTTGCTGCAACAGTGGTCCTCCATTGACACTACTAAGATTTTCACCGCCCTCATAAAATCGGAATGAGGCAGGAAAGTTTCCTTTTTTTTTTTGCTGAAAAATTGTTGAATTTGTGACATGAATAACATCTTTGTATCATGCCCAACCCAGGTCTCTCATAAAACTTGGAGACTGAAAAGGAGTTGGCCTAACGGCTAGGGTGGTAGACCTTGAATCTGGGGACGCTGACCATCCTGTGATTCTGGGCAAATCACTTAATCTCCCCATGCCTGACAAAAAATGAATGTGTCCTCATGTAACGCAACTGGTGCTATGTAAAGTGCTCTGATACCCGATACCAGGAATGTTCCAGGTATATAAAACTACATTAAAAAAAATTCTATAAAATGCTTCTGCAGGCTTCTTCAAGCTATAGATTAGTTTGAATTTAGATCTTTCTAGCCGGGTCTGGTGGCTTAGTGGACTAATGCATGCCGGGCAGGGGTCTGTGTTTGAACTCATGGCCACAGGTTCAAATTCTGGGGGGTCCAGTCAGCATTTCATCCATTTGAGGTTGATAAAATGAGTACCATTGAGTTGGGTAACAATAACACATTTGTAATTCAGTGCCTTGAGATCCCTTGGTGATAAGTGTGCTTTACTAATGCAAGTGTTATGTTATGTTAAATGTACAAGACATTATTAGAGCTTCAAAAATTGCATAGATATCAACAATTCTATTATCTAAGGGGGACTGTCTTCCAGCAGAAGGCAACCAAAGTTATCCCTTGATGCAACATACATTCTAACTATGCAATGCAGTGTCCAATCAAACATAGAAGTGTGCTGGTAGGATTTCCCCTTCCATGCAGGGCATGGCTCAGCTTTTTCCCAATATAAATGCAGCCCACCACCTACACTGCTGCTCCCTCACACCAAAATGGTAATATGTAATCAGATGATGAAATGAGAAATACTCCTATTTACTCTCAACAATTTTCTGCTATTAATGAGGGCAGTGTTTTGTAAAATGACAGTGACAGCTTTTAGATTTACCTGTCATTTCAATGACACAAACTTTAGAGAAGCCATCAATTCAAGGACACCAAACAGACTCAATTCGCCAGGTGAAAATTATCCCTACACTGCAATGTAGTAGAGGACTAGGTAATAATTTCCTTTATATTCAGGACATTGTGAACTATTTATTCCTCCTAAGTGCCAATGGCTCCCCAGCCAAATGATATTTCATATATAATATAAGGTCCACTATCTAATTCAGTAGCGCAAATCGCTGACTTGTGTTACTCTGCATTGAGAAGGTGTTCCATGGGTGGAGTGAGGGCTTTCCCATGAATCCACACATGGATTTTGACACAATCCTAGTTTAACTAACGTCAGCAAACCTGGGATTGTGTCAAAATGGTAAGCCATCCCAAGAGAGGAGTCACAAGGAGAAATATATAGAAAAAGGAAAATACCTGTAAGGATAGTTTTCATAAGGAAGGCATCCTTTCTTGCACAAAAACAATCCTGCCTGTAAAGAGGGCACCTTTGCACAATGGCACAGGGGTGCCTGCATTTGAGCTAAGCAGCACACAGAGAAAACAGAAATGTGTCAAATCTTGGTAGAATCTGCCCTCTGGTTCCCAAGTTCAAAATTTGGCATCTCTGGATATTACAGCACATCCTCATCCCTCAAAATCCCAAATGGATACAGACCTCCTCAAATAGTTCAACTTCCAAGGAATCCACGACGTTCAATTAAGGGGAAGGAGGTTAATGTGATGGTTTTACCTCTGCCTTTTCCTTGTGAATTTGTAATGAACAGTTAGCCTGGAATTGCCTGATTTGCAAAGACCTGTGACAGGAATTTAAACAGGACGCTTCATCTCAAAGGTTGCGGGTTTGTTGAAGTGATGTGGTCTATGTTTCTATTATTCAGGTCGAGACCGCCTGCCTGAATTTGGATGGTGTTTATTTTGGGGGTTTCTATTGGCTGTGGGCACGTTTGTATACGGTGTTTATGGTACTAAACAGCACAACGGTGGATGTTTGCACACGTTTTGTACATGTATGTTTCTGTAAGAGGAATTTGCTGAGTTGTAGAATTTATTACAATGCCATAGAAAGCTTTGGTATCTGCACGTGCACGCATGAATGGACACACTTACATCCACACATTTGCATGAATATTATACAAACAAGCTACTTTTTAAACTAAATAATGAATATCTCCTGTCACATGTATTTCTTTTCTCAAGCTGTGGCCAGGCATGGCTCTGTATAATTGGCCCCAGAGCTTGCAATAAACGAAAGTTCGGTAGAATTCACAGTATACACTACTAAGAAATTATATGCATAATACATGATACACGAAAGTAGTTTGCCTACGTAAAGCCAATGGAATCGAAAATGTGCTCTTCCAGTGCAATAGACAAAGTATGAGAACACATGTGTGCACTATATTGAGACAGCATAACCAGCACATGGATGGTTCCATGAAGAGTTGGCCAAACACCATGTAGAAGGTAACTGAGACAATGGTTTGCTCCAACAACTATAGTACACCGTTAGATGGTGTGCTGAGCAGGGATTCCCTTTTTTCCCAATACACAAGGCTTGCTGCAGATTACCTTTTCTGCAAAAAAGGATCCAGTTTTAACAGATTCAGGCCCAGAATGATGTACAGTTCACGCAACGCAGCAACTTTAAAGTTGCTTCGCAGCGTTGTGTAGACAGGAGAAAGCAGAACAGCAAGAATCTTTTAGGATGTGGCGATGTTCTCCTATCTAACCTTTGCTACCTCAAAGCAGACATCCTTGTACCATAGTGCAAGGGTGTCTGAGTTTTGGTAAGTACAGTTTTAGTACAGGTAGGGGTCCCTTCCTATACAAAAAAGATAATTTAAGGGATTTTACTCTTTGCATGTGTTCTGTAGAATACAGCTCACATGCAAAGAGGGAAAAAAGGAGAAATGAAAGCATTTCCCCTCGCTATGTCTACTATAGGGAGGCACATGATTTTGGTGTAAATTCATGTCTAAAATTCTTTGTAGATATAAATTTGCATCAAAACTCATGGGTGATTTTATGGGCCTGCCCATGCACCATTCATGGAACGCCCTCTTGATGCAAAGTAACCTTTGCATTCCTTTGGGTTACAATTCAAAGCAAATCTCGATTTGTATTAGATTGTAAATTCCACCAATACATTTTGCATTGGATTTAATCAGATGCAATGTCTTAGTATATCTGGGCCTATGTGTATAGCGATAAGACTGGAGGTCAAAACAAATGCATGTCTAGAGAGAAATTTTAGAAATGATATGTAATATACACAGATGTTAAAATGTTAAAGAATTATGTTGCGAAATGTTTGGTATATGGTTGAGGCAGTGGCAACTGATTTCTGGAAATGTTAGCAAGGTTCGGTTGTATGCAGTAACGATGTAACAAAATTCTGATTTCTGGGATTTGGACATGTGACAATAGAGTCGAACACCCAAGTGAAAGTGACCAATGATGACAATCTGTTTAAATAAGGACGTCTAGGAAAGAAGTCCTGGGAGGTTCTGGGCAAGCAAGGATGGAAAGAAAAGAAATTCAGGGGAAAAGGGAGCAGATGTCAAAGATCAGTTTGAAGTAGAGCAGAGTGAAATAAATATGATACATATTGATTCAGAGTCAATGACAAAATAGAAATAGAATGTGAGATGTAGACAGAGAAAGCAACACCGCCCCCTTCAGCAAAGCGCCTTCCTGGTAGAGAGGCTGAATGAGAAATGTGAACTTGGTTGAGAGTAGTAGAGGGAGCATACATATGTGGCATTTGTTTTATAGATACCATGGTGGTAACATTTTGGTTATGCTTGTGGTAGAGGGGTAGGTTTTTTGGCACGTTCTAAGGAGAACAAGGTGGTGAGGGCCAGAGGTGGGCATACCAGAAGAGTTATTTTATTGAGATTTACTTTCAATCACAGCACTGCGCTAGGCCACTGGTGACTACTTACTTGTAGAGAACTGTTCCTGAGAGAAGAATTCACCGAGGGCTGAGGCACTGGGGGCTGTGGAGACCGGCTATTGCCTGGTAGCAAATTTCTCCGTGCAGTAGGTAAGTTGAAAAGAAAAAAAATTCTGCATGTGCAACTGGCAAACTGGGAAGACAAAGGGGTTGCACAGAATGGGCACAGTGGTATACCATGTTAGCAAGTAGCAATCTTGTTTTAGGATAGTATGCATGAACAACGCTGTGATTTACCACATTTTCCACGATCTTAGCTTCCTGTCATGGTTTGACTTTAGCATTTTAAACAGACACAGGGCATAGGGGAAGTCACTCTTTGGCTGACTGCATTGTGAGTTGGTGGGGTTTCCTGTTGTTGTAAAGTTTGCATCCAGCCCCCATGCATTGTGCACCTTTATTATTTTACCATTGCCTCGAATTCCTTTCTTCAAGGACTTGATATTGCATTTCCTGCAGAGCACTGGTTCATCCTTGAGGTCTTCCGAGTTCTTCCTTATAACAGATCCCAGCTGGCATTTGGAGGTTGACATTATCATTGCTCTTCTTTGTGCTGTATTCCTAATTTCCGCAACAATATATTCACTATTAGTTATGGGTGCCTTGTTTCCATCACCCAGGGTTTGGAGTCAGCCATGAGACCTCCTACTGATCCATCCGATTTCCTCTCTTCCCCTATTTCATTGCCCCGAATGGCCGAGCACCCTGTTGCCTGAACAGTTTCCAACACTTTGATGGTGACTTCGGTTTGAAGGAAGCTGCAAGTCAAGTGGTGGTTCTGGTTTGTGTACATTCCTTGCTGGCCCCCTACATTAGAAGACTTCTGGACCTGACTGAGCAAAGTTTCTCTCACTTTTATGATTATCCGTATCCACTCGGGATAATTTTTTGCACTCCTTTGCTGCTTATGAGAAGGCTGCACTATCTTCTACCTTTGGTGAAATCTGGACCATTGATGTGGGAGCCTGTACTTCCAGCTTCTGATTACATGACATGCTCCTTCTGCTCATGAGACTGAAACTCTCCTTCACTCAATAGGTATCAAGACTTTCAGCCCCTGCTACACATCTCTTTGTGCTTCAGATGAAGTGACGGTTCCTCCGCTGAGGCAGAGGAGTCTCACCTCACTGCTGTTTGCAGTGGAAATGAAGGAAAAATAAAATTATACTAACCGGACATTACTATTGTTGTATTTGTTCTGCGTGTTTGCAGGGCAGGGCTGCTCTGCTCTCAGAGCAGGGGAAGGAGTGGTGGCACTCTGTAAAGAGTGCATGACTGTTTGACCAGCCCTCTCGGGCCAGCTATCAGTCATGCACACTTTGCATATTCTCAATGCAGGCTGCATTACAGCCTGCATGGATAACATGCCCAGGCCTCAATCCCCATCTTATCGCCGAACCATGGCACTCAGACCAATCACAACACTGCATTGCAGCATTGTGATTGGTCGGGGGAGCCTGGCTGCTCCCTCTTCTGGCTGGAGCGGAGAGACATGAGGAGATATGTTTTCTTTTTTCTATCTCCCCCTTCCTTCCCGATCTGTGTCAGCCACTACTGTTCAGATGTACTTCTTTTCACAATCCACCGCTGATGCATTTGTGCCCTCCTCTTGATGTGGGATCTTGGCCACCCTGCTGTTGATGATGAGGCCTATATTATCTCCTGCTTGTGATAACACCAGTACTCCCTGCTACTCCAAGTCTGGCACTGCCTATGTTCTATAATGTTAGCACGAATAATGGCATTATTATGAGTTTGTGTGAATTTATGCAATTATTTCCTTTGTAGACAATTGCGACCACCTTTGGTAAGAGGACAAGTAGAGTCTTAGGGTCGCATCACATATGATGAGCCCAGGAAATGCTTATTTAGGACAAGCCTGAGCCACATCTTTCGAAATATTAATATTTTAAATAGCTGAGGAGCTAGAACAGCTGTAGTTTACCACATAAACTGTGGAAAAATATTGATTTCCTCAGGAACTTTGAAGGATTGTGCTGCTTTAGCTGGAAATGTAAAATACAAGTAAAAGACAGTAAAACCCAGTATACCATATGGGAACTGTGTATTATGTACAAAATACAGAAGAAGGCCTGAAAACAAAGTCATTTTCTTATTTTTGAATATTAAGGGCCCGATTAGGATGGCGGGCGGACCAGCGTCCGTCCGCCACCCCCGAGGTGGAGGGACCGTCCGCAGGGGCTGCGGCGTTTCCTCCCTCAGAATTAGGATGTGACCGCCACCCAGGCGACCGCGGCGGAAAAGCGTCGGAAGGAAAAATGACCCCCCAGCCATCCTAATCTGGCGGGGGGTCTTTTATGTGTCCGCCGCGGTGAATCCGCATCCTCCGGGCCGGCGGTGGCTTCCGCCGGCCCGGAGGCTGCGGATTCACCGCGATCCTGATTGGGCCCTAAGTCTGTAGCAACCTTTCAACAGGAATTCTCTTCAAATCGACTTAAAAACATACACATATTTTATATTACTCTTAAAAATGTTTACCTACATTAATATTGTCCACATGAAACCTGATGTCCAGTGAATAACAGTGTGAAATACCACAGTGACCTATAAACAGGTATGTAAAAGCAGTATACACACAATAGCACATAAACTCGGTCTGATATGTTTTTTAGAACATTTACAAAAGTTCAATGTAAACTGTTGTTACAAAGATAGACAATGTTTTGACCCTATGACAAGCTTTGTGATAGGGTCATATTTAGGACAGAGAACTACATATATAAGATCCAGACACCATTCTATGTGAAGAGATTGGTCATAAGATATACTACCCAAAATGTCTGAGGAATTACAATATATACTTGCCCATAATTGACTGAACACCCACCCTGAGTCCACGTGATGTTGTATAGTACACATTACAAAGATGTATGCATTATACCAAATAAATATTTGCCTTGGATATTAAAGTGCTATTTAAATTTCATAAAGAAAACAGATTCAGTGATTAAATTAACCAATACATCCATTGCAATACACATGGTTGCACATAAAATTCCAAACTTCAAAAATATTGAAAGGACCAAAAATCTGAAGTAGTCTAGTGAGGCTGCAGAAAAGTGCAAGTAGAGTTTAACATTTAAAGGACATCCAGCTTACGTGCACAGTTGTAAAGCTGAACTTACCATCAAAAACTCTGATTTAAATATGTCCTAAAAATAAATTTGGAATGTCAGCATTGCTAGAGCTGTTTTAATCACAAAAAGTGACAATAAAAGCATTAAATGTGAAGAGCACTTACTCAGGCTGAGTTGTGATCTACACGCGAAAAACGACAGAAAGTCACTTCAATAATGTCTGCTGGAAGAATTTATTGCAAAACTGTTACAGAAAGGCTGCTGCATTCCAAACTGAGAGCTGTAGCACAAACACACATTGGCAATGGCAATAGGTCTGGCTAATGAATTAAAGTTCCCTTTGTATCTTGATGGATTCAGGTTCTCCACAGGTCATCATACATGCACTCTGTCACTCATCTTTGCATTCATGCATCCATTCAACTATATACTGGCTCATGCTTGTAGTCACCCTCTGACACAAACGCAATAAAATGCATATAAACTCAATCATATTTTCAAGATAAATTAAAGGAATTCAAATTGAAAAAAGAAACATGCTGCTGTCTAAAAACGGCAATCATATGCAATAACGAAACTAAACATAGTAGCTAATGTCAGTCTTGCAGAGGTTTTGTAAATAGTCTATTGTTATTTGAAAGTTCAGCATGACCATCACATTTAAAACCAAAGTGTAGGCTATCTCGGAATGGTAAAACAGTGAGACACTATGGACAACAGCATTCCACAAAGGTCTACCGGTATAGAGAAGGCCGACGCATGGGATGCAACACACTGAAGATGAAATTAGTGGGAAGCAAGAGACCTATTAGCACAGCCTGGAGAGCTGTAGTGTCTTCTTAGACACTTTAAAGTAAAAAGAGAAGAAGCAAAGAAATGTAATGGGGAACTATTCAAGAATCATCCCTAACACTGAAGCACACTAATTTTCGGATGGATGTACACATAATCAGAAAATGCTGTCTTTCACAGGGCAAGACAACCCATGATGTAGACTAAACCATTACCATATGCAGTATGCTGTCATCGATGGAAGCAGAGTGCAAATGACACTCAGACCGACTAATGACAGAACAGAAATAACCAACAGGCCCACTATGTGTGTGTGTGTGTGTATGTATACTGGGCAACTGGGACACTGTGGGCGTCTGATGAAGGAAACCCTCCGAAACGCGTCATGCCCTGATGTCCAAAATAAATACGATGGTTTGAATCCTGCTGTGCCTCCCGAATCTGATTCATTCGATGAAGATTACTGTGGAAAACTATGGCGTGTAACGGCTTGCACCGCGGAGCGTTGGGTAGGCACTCCCTTAAGTGGTCTAAAAGGGGTCGCTAGCAACGTAGGAGACTCCTGGACCACCCTGCAGTACCGAGGCAGCAGAGTTTAGCTGTAAATTCAGTCCATACTTGAATGGAGGGACATCGCTACTTCACCGGTATCCCCGATGACTCTGCAGCCAAAGAAACCGCGTGGCTGGGAAACGCAGGACAAACATCCTTTCGCCCAGAATCAACACCCCAATCCTCACCTGTAAACGTGACACACCGGCCTTCCAATGTGGAAATACAAAAAGAATGCCGAGAACGGAACCGTCAACAGCAAGTAAGGTACACTGCATGCTGGGAGATGGAGTACAATTGTGGAAACAGGACGACTCCGTGCCACGTTTTAAAGGTACCCCACACTACTTCAGTGATGGTGAGACTATAAGACTGTAAAAGAAGGGGATTGTGGGTAACAGCGGCAACTGGGACACTGTGGGCGTCTGATGAAGGAAACCCTCCGAAACGCGTCATGCCCTGATGTCCAAAATAAATACGATGGTTTGAATCCTGCTGTGCCTCCCGAATCTGATTAATTCAATGAAGATTACTGTGGAAAACTATGGCGTGTAACGGCTTGCACCGCGGAGCGCTGGGTAGGCACTCCCTTAAGTGGTCTAAAAGGGGTCGCTCGCAACGAAGGAGACTCCTGGACCACCCTGCAGTACCGAGGCAGCAGAGTTTAGCTGTAAATTCAGTCCATACTTGAATGGAGGGACATCGCTACTTCACCGGTATCCCCGATGACTCTGCAGCCAAAGAAACCGCGTGGCTGGGAAACGCAGGACAAACATCCTTTCGCCCAGAATCAACACCCCAATCCTCACCTGTAAACGTGACACACCGGCCTTCCAATGTGGAAATACAAAAAGAATGCCGAGAACGGAACCGTCAACAGCAAGTAAGGTACACTGCATGCTGGGAGATGGAGTACAATTGTGGAAACAGGACGACTCCGTGCCACGTTTTAAAGGTACCCCACACTACTTCAATGATGGTGAGACTATAAGACTGTAAAAGAAGGGGATTGTGGGTAACAGCGGCAACTGGGACACTGTGGGCGTCTGATGAAGGAAACCCTCCGAAACGCGTCATGCCCTGATGTCCAAAATAAATACGATGGTTTGAATCCTGCTGTGCCTCCCAAATCTGATTCATTCGATGAAGATTACTGTGGAGAAATATATATATATATATATATATATATATATATATATATATATATATATATATATATATATATATATATATATATATATATATATATATATATATATATATATATATATATATATATATATAAAACCAACTGGTGCAGCAGTTTATACAACAACTGACAAAGTAATATAGATATTCACACAGTTTAGTCACTATCCAATATATTTAGTGAGACACTATAAATTAGTCAAGTAAACAGTCAATCACACTGCTACTAAATCTTCCATCCAGATATTTATATATCCACTGATTCTTCTATGCAGATTGGTATATATATAATAAATATTTAAATAACAAACCAAACCACATTCACTGGATGATGCCATCAGGGATGTCATCAGTGATGTCATTTGAGATGTCATCAGTGATGTCACTGACCATGTCATGAATGATGTAATATGTGACATCATCACCAGTGGATTGCGGGTGTGAGAGTTACAGTTAGTACAACTAACTATAATGGAGGAATTTCAATTGTTTTGTATGAGTGAAATGTCCAGCTAACTATAACACCCCTGAAACCTATGGTTTTTTCAGTGAATTTCAAAGGATTTTTAAATGATAATTCCTAACTATAACGTGCCTGAAACCTATGTTTTTTTCAGTGAATTTCAAAGTTTTTTTTTTGATAATTCCTAATTATAATGTTCATTAAGCATATCTGATTTTTTTCTATCTTTTTTATTTATCATCCCAATCTCAACCTAGTAAAAACTGCAAATATCACCACTCTTCAATTGATTCCTTCTGCCTACAAAATCGCCACAAACCACTAAAAAAACATGCGATAGCTCCACTTAACTGTAACAAATTAACATCAACATTTAAAAGGTGTAAGGAGGTCGACTATGTACTGTGTGAACTACACCCAACTCGCACCCATATTTAAAGATGGATATGTGATAGAGGTACTAATCATGCACCTCCGACACCCAACTTAATCAAAACACCCAGCGCCACCACCACCACAACCACCCCTCTGGATTTCTCCCCCTACTACCTCAGAGGCAGCGCAAAACAGGACAACGGACCTTCCCAAATTAATATATCCCCTCAACAGCACACTAGCTCCATGTTTAGAGATGTGGGAATCAACTATGTATAAAGGAAGGAACTCGCACATCAACAGTAATGTACACACTGCTAACACCACCGGTGATATGCTATACACGACTCACTATACAAACCAAAAACTTTTTGGTGTGTACATATATCATTGATACGTATAGTGTACTGGGGAATATCTTGGTCATGTAGCTGTGTTGTCTCCTCCCCCCCTTGAAGTGGAAGCAGAGTGGGCTGGTCCAATGTACGCAACTCTAGCATAAGAGTATAAATACTTAGCCTACCCCTTGGGTGTGGTTCACTTCTGCAAAGAGAAAAGACTCTGCCACAGCAAAGGTCCTCACCCTGCCACTTGGCTGCCGCCATGACCACGTGCCTCCTCGATAAAGGCCCATTGCGGACTCAGTGCCACAGCACCGCAGACTTATGTCTGTTTCAACTACTACCTTCAATCTGCACTGCGGACAGCAGGGTTCACAACTTGAATTCAGCTTTGGATCTACACTACGCACAGCATTGAAGTTATCCTTAATTTATGTAAGGCAGAGATAATTCTACACTATGTCCTCAGACCGCATTCCAGTAGACAAGAGACATTATATCACTGCGACCCCCCTGAACCATGAATCATCACAGGGTGCGCACACGCTGAGTTCTTTTGGTACCACTAACTCACTGCACCACAAGTCATCTCCTGTAGCCTTATTAAGGCAGAATTCACTAGACAAAAAAACATTGCTGCCAGTGCAGCCTCCCCGCACTACGCATTATCACAGGATACGTACAAGCTCAGCGCCAAAGATACTACTAACTCAGTGCACCATAAATTATCACAAAGAAGAGTGAACAGTTTTATGTCACAGTAAGACATACTGTCCCTTTTAAATGGAATACATGCAGAATCCAATCGACAAAACACATTACTCCAATTACTGTGCCAGTACTGTGCCCCACCCGACCACGCATCATCACAGGATACGTACACGCTAAGCGCCAAAGGTACTAGTAACTCAGTGTATGAAAAATCATTGTCACGTGGCATTACTAAGACTGAATTCACAAGACAAAAACCATTACTATCAGTACAGCCTACCTGGAACACGCATCATCGCAGGCTCCACAGAACCTTGTTTTTTCAGATACCACTAACTCAGTGCAAACCACCTATCAAATCTATACAATATCCCTTTAGTATGCTTCCTTCAAAAACTTCTTTGATATCACTTATAAATTTAGTTGAATAAAATTCACGCTGCAAGTGCAAACACACACTTAATATCAGTCTACACTAAGGACAGCACAGATCACAATTTGAAGTATAATGTCCCTGAAACATACATATTTCAATAATGTATTCTATACTTGTTCTATCCTTCATTTCAATCATGATTACAGATGATGCAGTCCACCCTAAGATCTACACTGTGGACAGCAGGGTTTACAACATGAATTCAGCTACATCTACACTATAGACAGTAGGGAATTCAGCCTTGATTTACTTAATGGATAGACTATTATACTGTATGTATTAAGATTTTGTTAAAATAAGTGAAATAAAGCATTCTTCTATAACTGTGCTGACTAGTGGCTTTGATGTACATTGTTGACAGTAGGATTCACAACTTGAATTCAGATTTGTATCTACACTACAGACAGTAGGGAATTCATCCTTGATTTATTTAAGGCACAGACAAAAATTACTCCTGTGGCACTGCTAGTATGCGCAATCACCTATAATCCCTGCATCATGTGAACTATATTCACAAAGAATCTAGAACACAGCGCCAAAATGTACCTCTACCACCGGCAATACCAAGTACCACTGGGCATCACCTTCAACATCGGCTCCATACTTCCATATTTTGAGAAAGTTAGAATGCACTGCGTGAAATGCAATCCTTTAATTTGTTAAGGGGAGAAATCAGTAAACCTAGTTTGCAGGGGGTTTTTCCCCTCAAAGTTCATGCAGTCCAGTATGCAATAGTCAATGCTTTGAGTACAGACCGCTAGAACCATGCATCATCGCAGGGTGAGCACACGCTGAGCACCAGACGTACCACTAACTCAGTGCATCATAAATAATCGCCACGTGGCCTATTAAGGCAAAATTCAGTTGCCGAAAGACATTCTTACCAGTGCGTTCTGCCTGAACCACGCATCATCGCAATACTTCAGGGAAATCTATCGCTAACGGGGCTTTGCAATATTAACAACGAGGCCCCGTCAGCGTTAGCGTTGCGATTTATATCGCTAACAGTGGCTTAACTCAGGAATTTAACATCTGCTAAATTCCTCACTTAGTCATACCTATAATGGGGGGGTGGAATATGTAGCTAAAACCACAGGCCCTATCAACAAGGTTATCGCCATTTTCAATGGAATATCGCTGGAAAATCAGCGATATTCCAATGAAAATGGCGATAATCTCCGCTATCGATGGGATTTTTATCTCCATGGCGTTAAGCTCTGTTAATACAACGCTAACATGGAGATTCTCGCCAGTGATAGCCCGGGGATAGATTTTCTCACGTTAACAGCGGTCAGCGATAATTATCGCTGCCGTTTGTTAATATGCTCCTATGTTTGTAAAATGCTGCTCCTGCGCCCTGCCACATTATATTGTGCTGTAAATAGTGTATGCAACCATCTTACCTCTGCCAATAACAAAAACTTTGATTATATAACTTTCTCTCGCTCATTCTACAAATACAAACGTACAAAGTGGATCATTACAATACTGCAAAGAAACTGTCTAATCAATTTATGAATGTGTACTATTTCTTGTAGTTTTTTTTATTTTTAGCATATTTATGTAGCTCGAAGTCGACCTAAAACTATATCAACAATTTACATGAGCACCGTATTTACAGTACAATTTCAAGCATGTGTTAAATAAATCATTACTCTACAATACATGGATGTGGACGTGACTCCGAGCCTCGAATAATGATTTCCAGCACCAAATTCGACAGTATACCTGAATGGCCACATACGTACATATATTATTTGTCCTTCATGTTTTAAAAACTGCAACCTAAACCTTTCACAGCCCTGTACTACTACAGCTACAACACTCCACTGAATGTGCAACAAACATTCATATTCGCAGAAATGCGTCTTGTCCACCATCTTTTATGTGTGCAACTATGTATGAATTTAGGGTCAGTGATACCCTGTACCTTCCATGTTAGCCATATTGTGAGACTTTACAGACATATTGGCATCGTCATCGTTCACAGCCTCGCGCAGCACTGGCATACGTCAGTCCAGTTCACTCCGCTTACGCTTCCAGGAAAACACAACAATGGTAGGTACATGGCACAGATTTCCATTGTAGTGATTTCTTACTTCCAGGTCTAATTGTCAGAACGGCACACAGACACTCCCTCATGGCTGGTATACACCCACACCACACCCAACCAGCACATAAGTCACTAAACACGTGACCCTACCAATAAAAAAGACGGGGCGCACGTGCTCTATGCCATTTTAGAGTTGCTCCTATCGCAAGCGCTGTGATGGCCTGTCCTAGTGGTTCGGATACCTCATGTAGGACTGAACTACCAAACAGGGGGGCCCACTACCACATGCATGGCCTCTTTGGTCACTGAGTTAGTGGTACCGCAAGGACTGAGTGGGTGAGGAACCTGCGATGAAGATAGGTGCACGAGTATGTCCTTTGCCATAGTGATATCAAGACTCAGCACCAAATGTGAGACTTCTTGGTGGCAGAGCAGGACTGCATGATGTAGAACATACCCTGTCCGCAAAAAGGTGAGCAGTGAGGCCTGGATGCGCACCGGAGGTCCTAGATATGATACAGTAGACTGGATACAAAAAAGCGATGCAGTGATTTAGGCGTACGCAGTCCTATATACCGTATCTTATTGCATTTGTATTTTTTTTCCAATAGCAGGAAAGTTTTTATAATCGGTCAAGTGTCCATCGCTCGTGATGATTGAAACCACGTGTACCTTTTTATCTAACATGTTGCGTTTCACAAATTGGTGTTCTCCCAACACCTCCAAAGCTCAACGTTCGAGGATTCTGCGATGATGCGTGGCCATCGTAACAACGTCTGAAAAGGTTGCTTCGACATGTGGTGCACCCTCTTTGAATCACGCCAATGGCACAAGGTGAGCAAAGAAGCTTGTTTCCGAAGCAACGAGATGTCACCTGTGGGCAGAGAGAGTGAGTAGTGTGCATTAGCTTGACTGCGTACGAATGTACAATTGCCTCCGGGCAGTGGGAGTGGATAGGTTGCAACAGTCTGGGTGTGCAAGAAAGGGTACTCACCGCTGGACACTGGGAGTCAATGGGGTGCAACAGTCTCGGTACGCAATAATGAGAACTCACCGCTATGCAGTGGGAGTGCATGGGGTATAGTACTCTGGGAGAAAAAGAGCGCACAGATACCACCTTGCAGTGGAAGTTGATGTAATACAGTATCCTGAGTGTGCAAAGACATAAAGCAAAAATATACTTGTGCAGTTGTATGTACTCTGCTATTACTAACTCTGTACTATCTTTCAGATCACTAAACTTGAGGGTGCACGTGCTTGGACACACAACGGAGGCAAAAAGGTGAGATACAAAGATTTTCTCCAGTATTAACACTTCTTCTCCTGCTCCATCTATTACTTTCTTTCTCTTACACTTTTAATGTTGGTTTTTTCTTTCTCTCTCTCACTCTATCTCACATTGTTTCTCTTTCTCTTTTAAAGTTATTGAGGTTGCTGTTCAATCTACCGATAAAAAAATCAAGGCTGAATTTAGTACAGTCTGCAGTGTAGAACCAAAGAAAAAATGATAAGCAGAGTGGCCTAGATACACAATGCCTCCGATTGAATGCGTTCGAAATAAAGAATATTGTCCTGCATAATGACGTGATCTCTCACCTAATTCTGTCTCATCTCTGAATCATTTTAAAGACCTGTTAGTCCATACTGTAAATCTGATGCAGTAGGCACTTCCGTACAGACACCTCTTGAACACGGGCCTATAAGAGAGGTGGAATGTATCAGGCAAACTGCAGATGTGCAAATTAACAAATATTGCCAAGTGTTACCTTAATTTGTGATCTTTGACCTTATTCAGTCACATCAATCTAATTTTAAACACTTATTTCTATTTTTGTTTTGCAGGTTACCTACCCTCCTTCCATTGGAATCCACCTCACATTTTGTTTAATATATTGTTATGTTAAAGTTATGTTTCTAGGTATTTATTATATGGTTAATTTAAAGTTACGTTTCTAGTTATTTATTGTTGTTTTAATAAAAGTTCATTTAAAAAGAGTATATGCGTTTTCCTTTTCTGACAACATTTCACTATTAGTGTGATAATCATATGCTTAAAAAACATTAAACAATTAAAATTAGAAATGATGTTTATAACTAGAAGTATAATACTAAGGCTAACTCTTTACCAGATCTTTACCGGAGTCTGTAGCTGTGATTAATGGTGCCTATGGAAAATGTTAAAATCTCGAGCACAGTAACTGTTTGGATTAGCAACATTGTGTGGTGAACTTGTAACCTGTGTGCTCACTTAAGTGTTTCATAACTGTTACTATGGTAATAGGCAGTAAGCAGCTTGGGGTAGGGTTGAAAGGTACTGGCTGCACAGAAACCGTTATATTTACCCAGGATCCTCTACATGATGGAAAGGAAAGCAAACTAAGGGGCCCATTATGATGGAGGATTTTCCGCATCCTCTGGGTCGGCGGAAGCCACCGGCGGATGCGGAAAATCCTCTGCGTACCCACCAAAGACCCACCGCCACATTAGGATGGCTGGTGGGTCCTGGTTTAAGTCCGCTGCTTTTCCGCCGCGGTTGGCTTACAACCGCGGCGGAAAAGGCCCCTCTGGACCCCCATCAAATGTAATATTTTAGACCCTGGGATTTGCCCTCCAAGGTAGCTAATTTTTAAACAAGCACAGGAGCCCATGCTTCGTTTTTATTTTTATTACGGCGGATCCACCGAGGTCATAGATATATATGTATTTTTAATTGTAAGTTTCTCAGGAACTACTGAACGGATTTACACGATTTAAGCAAAAGGCACGAGTCTGAACCAAGGACTACCACTTTGCCAAATTTGGTGTAATTCCGTTTAGCCGGTCGGGCTATAGCTGTGATGAACAATTCATATGGAAAATTGCATGGGGAAAACACGTTTTGGGACCCCCCTTTTTCCTCAGCCCCCGCTTCAAATGCAATATTTTAGACCCCTTGGATTTCTCCTTCCCAAGTAGGTAATTTTGTTTTTTTACATTGCTTTTTATTAACACATATAACAATGAACTTAAATACATCGGGTGACACACAATCACAAAACATCTGATGGTTCATCTATCTTTTACAAAATACATTACATAAGAATTTAATAGGGATCATTGCGATTCCAACACCAGATTGACTTCCTGTGCAACTGGGGGAGCACAAATATCTCCTCTGTACCCATTCCAGGCACCCCAAATTTTCCCCTATATCCTGGGCCGCCCCTAGCAACATACACCAATCTAAATCTTCCATCCATTTTCCTATCCGGGGGGCCTGGCAGGCTCCCCACGGCTGGGCGATATTATGCTTGGCCACTGCACATGCCATGTAACCCACGTCTTCCCGTGTGAAGTAAGATCAGTCGGCTCCCAAACATTCAGGAGACATCGGCGTGCCTCTAACTTCAATGCCACTCCCCACACTTCTCGTATTTTGTGATGGACTTCAACCCAATAACTCCGTACGTCTGAGCAATCCCATAAGATATGTAGGAATGTTGCGGCCTCCCCGCATCCTCTCCGACACTCACCATTCACCGCCAAACCCATTTGCACCAATCTCAGTCCAGTTACATAGGTGCGATGCAGGATTTTCAACTGCACTAACCTCAGTCTCATTTGCACTGCGACCACTCTCGGGGAGGACACAGCCTCTCTCCAGTCCTCGTCATCCAAAACTAGTCCATCCGCCTCCCACTGTTCCCTAAGGGCGACGAGCGGATCCTCAGTGTGGTTGATAAGCTTTTTATAAATCAAGGAAATTGTTTTAACCGGAAGATGTTCGTCTAACAACCGGTCCTCCAACGGTGAGGCCTCCGGGGGTGCACCGCCATGGGGGATATTAGCCAGAAGCGCATGTCGAATCTGTAGATACCGACACCTCTCGCTTTCCTGCAATTGATGTCTCTCCTGCAGAGCCTCAAATGCGAGGATCCCGTCTTTCCCCCACACATCTCTGACCTGTGAGATCTCGATGAGATCCAACTTGTCAAAACCTTTCGTCTTCCACAGACCGCCCAAGCGGTCCGAGCTCCACAGCGGCGTAGCCAGAGTTATTTTCCCGTCCCATTTAAGAGACCTGTTAGTCTCATGCCACAACCGTACCGCAACTGCCGCCAGCCCCACCAATGGAAACCGCCCCTTTCTGGCGTAAAGAGCCCTAGTATAGTCGCCGCCCGGTATCTGCCCACGATCCATCGCGTAGCCCGGGTCAAGTGGCGAACCATAAATTGCCTGATTGATAGCCGCTAGTTGGGAGGCCCAATAATACTTCTGGACATCAGGCAGGCCTATCCCCCGTCATACCAAGGCAAAGCGAGTTTGGCGAATGCAATCCGTGGCCTGCCATCCCAGAGTAACTGCCTCTGAAGGGACTCAATTTCCCTGAAATATGAGGGGGGTACCGGGTCCAATGTGTTTTGGATTGCATACAGGAAGCGGGTTAGGGCCAAGGGTAGCTAATTTTTAAACAAGCACTGGAGCCTGTGGTTTGTTTTTTTTTTTACGGCGGAGCCATGCACCAAGCGCACATTTCTCTGTTTAAAAAAAAAAAAAAAAAAAATTGGGGCCCTAGGGGTCCTTGTGGGACCCCCTAAGCAGGTCTAGAGGGTCAAAATATTTATTACCTGCCCCTTTATACGTTTTAAACACTTGTTCCACTAATTTCTAAATCCTCGCTTCTACCAAGGCGCAAAATGGCTGCCAACACTTCCTGGTTTCGAATGTTGACAACCACTTGACAGCCAATCAGCATTCAGTGCGTGATGGGGACGGTGCGCATATAATCCGCACAAGATGCGCGGATCCACCGAGGCCATAGATATATATGTACTTTTAATTGTAATTTTCTCAGTAACTACTGAACAGATTTACACCATATAAGCAAAAGGCACGAGCCTGAACCAAGGACTACAACTTTGCCAAATTTGGTGCAATTCCGTTCAGCTGTTCGGGCTGTAGCCGCGATGAACGGTACCTATGGAAAATTGCATGGGGAAAACACGTTTTGGGACCCCCTTTTTTCTCAGCCCCTACTTTATAAATGACCCCAAGACTTTTAGGATAGGAGCGGACCGGAGCGCCCCACCAGTTTTGAGAATTTCGCGAAGATTTGTCAACCTGCGCCAATGTTATTCCAAATAGAATGTTGCGGCTTTCCAATGGAAAATAGGTCCTAACGATAACTACCTACTGGCGACCGCCAGTAGGTAATATATATTTATTTATATTATATATATTTTTTTTTATATATATATATATATGTGTGTGTGTATAAATATGTGTATATACATATATATATCTATAGATAGATAGATAGATAGATAGATAGATAGATAGATAGATAGATAGATAGATAGATAGATAGATAGATAGATAGATAGATATGGTATACAACAAGATCCTGCCTGCTGCTCGATAACTAAGAGGAGATTCTAGCAACATTAATTACAGTGCAAATCTTCTCCCCCTCAGGTGTGGCAAAGGCAGTAACCAATACAAAAATCCTTCCCTACAAAGGGAATCTGTGACAGTTCATGTAACAAAATTCCTATCTGTAGCCTTTAATGCAGAAAAATCGGAGTCCACACTTAAATACCTTTTAACTTTAACATATGCTTTTCACAATTCATATTTCAGGCTTACAGTAGTTATTATATTTTTGTGTAACAAACAAATCAGACCTATACCATCGGAAATATTTTTTCCTAGTGAATAGATCAGGCCTCTAGCTGCCATCATTGACTTGTCACCATAACAAACTGAGGCCTCCTGTTTAAAGCTTAAGCTTTCCAAAAGAACACCATCAGTTATACTGTCATAAAATTATACAATATACAAAATTCAAGTTGTCAAACTAAAATACTATCTCTCCTTTGAGGGTCGAACAAGGCATCTAACAGTGCAAATCTTCTAAATCAAAAATGTGTCCGCTGTGTTGTCTTCACCAAAACCCCTGCCTACCACAGAAGTTTATGAAATTCCATGTGATTTGCTGCAGTAATTTGTGAGATTCTATGTAAGAAAATACTTATCTGGAGACTCTAAAACATGATAATAGAAATCTACCCTTAAATGATTTCCACAATCAATATGTCAGGCCTACTACCGTTATCATAACTTTTTATTGTAAACAAGTGGGCCTAAAGCCTTTATCATTGGCTTTTCTACATAGCCAACTCAAGCCTACTGTACTAAGTGTAAGCTTTCCACAAGGCAGCCTTCTGGCATGAATGTATGGCATTACAACGCATACATTTACAACGCATGCACTTCCAACACAGGTTTTACATTGCAACATCCACTACAACGCATTCCATTACATCGCACGACACTACATCGGCTATTAAAAAACAACTTTTACAATGCATTCCATTACATCACATACTACCTTTACAACGCATACCATTACATTGCATTTAAGGTAAGTATTGGATAGTATAGGGGTAAAAGTTACTATTCCAACTCCAACGGGTGCAACAGTAGGGTAAGTGTTGGATAGTGTAGGGGTTAAAATTACTATTCTAACTCCAGGGGGTGCAACAGTAGGGTAAGTGTTGGATAGTGTAGGAGTACTATGCGTTGTAATGGTATGCATTGTAATGCCTGCGTTGTAGTGACATGCGATGTTGTGACATGTGTTGTAATGGTGTGCGTTGTAATGCTTGCGTTGTGGTAACATGCGTTGTAAAGGATGTTGCGATGTAATGACTGCGTTGTAAGTGTAGTGCGATGTAATGACTGCGTTGTAAAGGTTGTTTTCCATCTGGCATACTAATATAAAAGCACAAATATATTCAAATTTAGAGCTAGCAAAGCAGAATGCTATTGCTCTAAAAGAACCTAACAAGGATTATTAAATTGCATAACTTTTATCCCGACATTTTTTTCAGGTGGATCACCAAAACTGTGAGGATTCTGTGAAATTCCATGTAACAAAATACTCTCCTACAGGCTTTAAACACTGTGTAATAATACGCTATCTTTAAAGGTCTATTTCTTTAACAAATGTTTTTCACAATAAGTATGTAGTATGCCTTTGTCAAAACGTTTTGTCTGTATGGATAATAATAAATAGATCAAACCTATGAATTCAGGCATGATTTTTCCCAATGAACCAATTAAACATTTACCCTTTACCATTGACTTTACACCTTGAACAACATTGGCCTATTCAAGTGTACATAAATCTGGACTTTTATACATAGCTACAAAATAACAAATATGTAGAAAAAAAGCTTGCAAGACTATATACAACTGCTATCAACAGTATCTAACAAGAACCATCAGAGTGAAAACTCCAAGGGTTTGTCAGAGTGGGTAACCAATGCCACACCCTTACCTACTTTTGTAATCTGTGAGACTACATGTAACAAAATTGCTGTCCATAGCCTAGAAGAACCAACTGTTAGTGGTGCTAAATCATGCTTACTAGTGTAGGTGTATTTTTTACTACTATTTTGTAAATGCCACCTTTAGAAAGTAAGTATTTCCCTGTGCTTATAACCCATGTGCTATGCAGCTTGACGCCAACCTACTTCTGGGCCTAGTTGACAGCTACACTTTGTGCATACTTTCCAGACAGCCACAACACAGGAAAGGTAGGGTTTGATAAGAGAGGCATCTGCATCCATCTGCATACTGATAGTCTTCCTAGACTGAGAGAGAGGGAGGCGGAACACACTTACATTTGTATAAACTGTGTCCCGCTCTCACAGAAATGACTGATTTACCCTCTACTGATGTTTGGAGTCGGGGCTGGAGTTAAAAGGTGGTGTTATGCACTTTTTTTAGAAAGGCGTCTACTGTACACAACTTCCGGATGCTCGCAAGAAGTAGAGGAGTAGTGAGCGGAAGTGACAGTGAACTGACGAGATGAGCATAGAACGACTGTCGGCAGTTGGTGGAGTGCAGCTGCACGACTGTACGGCTACGTGACTGAAGGCATACAGCAGTAGAAACAGCATCCGTGGCTATCAGGTGCCAGGCGCAGGGTGCCGGATACAGAGTGTTGCGCAGGTCATGCAGGTTCATACGACCTGCGGCCTACGAGTTCTCCCCGTGAGTTCTGCAAAAAATGGAAGGCCTGCTGCTGAGACAATGAAAGGACCGCGCGCAGAGGCTCGTGGCTCCAACAAATATATCTTATCTACCTGTGAGTTTGGAGTGCACTGTAGAGCGGCGGAACGCCAGAGGCTAGAGCCGCGGCACCTCCTGGCTGTTCAGGAGTGGATGGAATTGGGCCAGTGCGGCTTGCACGCCAGGTGAGGCCAGCCACCGTTCTGTTTCCGTTTCGCTCCCTCCCTCAAGAGTCGGCCCGACCCCCAATCGCACAAGTGCATAAGGGGCATAGTGGGGCCTAAATGGAGCCAGAATAAGGCTGTTCAAGAGCTGAGGTCAACTGGGAATTTGCTGACCTCACTAGTTTGACCAGTCTATTTCCATGACCAGACTGAAGTCCTCCAGTCCAATGAAACATCCAGAAAGTAAACCAAATGACAGCAGATCAGCCCTCACCTTCACCTCCTCACTCATCACTACTTTCTACATCTCGGCCTGCCTAGTCATCCAAGTGAATCCGGTAAGAGAAGGGGGAGTATTATGAGGCATGAGTGTGGCCACTAAAGTCATAAACTAAGACATCCAGGTGACCCGCGGAGGTGGCCCAGCTAGGACTGATTGTAGTCCGCAAATCCGCCCACAGTACCCGACTCCCCGGCGGCAAAAGAAAGAGGTACAACTGGGACATCTTACACCCAGGGGAGGAATTGTAACCCAGGAGTACAGTTAAAAAATTTCTGCCTCCCATTGTATGTACCCGACAGGTTTAGAGCGATAGGCCAGTGATAGTAGCCTTAGTGGTAGAACAGGGCAAGCCAGTCCATCTAGGACTGCTATCCAGCTATAAGGCACAGGGAAAATCCTCTGGTCATCTGCCAGGCAATAGAACAAACAAAAGCTGTTGAGCACTTGGAACACCAGGAACTATCATTTCTAGCAAGAGAAATGGATACACTTCCAATACCAGATACAAACTTTATTTTGCCAGATATAAACCTTAATCTAGGTTCTCCTGTTCAGGCATCAAAAATAACAAAGTAGACACTTGAACTATTTAATAGCATTCCAATCAATATTTCTGACTTAGTGGAAACCGTTTCACAGTCACCGTAATTTCCGCTGTTCAACACTTTGCAAGCTCCTTATAGGCAAGATCCCATATCCATGTTCTTTATTTACATTACAAAGGATCCTGGAGTCTATATTGACGCTTCTAGAGAATTTTATGGAAAATTCTGATCAGATCTTGGAAACACAAACAGAAATACTCCAATACTTAGAGGACAAAATGAGGAAAAATTATTTATCAAAATCCTCAAGTTCCAACAAGAAAAGCAGAAGAAAATGAAGGAGGAAATGAGCAAGGCCAAAAAGTATTCTTAACATCTGAAGACCATTCCCAAGTTAAGAAACAAATGGCGACCCAAATGGGTAGACCCACCCACAAAGAGAGACTCCCTCTGTAAATTATTTATGGACCCTATAAATGACAGAAAAACACCGAACGACATCCCATTATTTCCAATCTTCAATCAGAGAAGATCTCAAGAGCAATTTATTTGCTCAACAAAAAAAGAAGAAACAACTAAACCTGGAACTCCAGTCACAAAAAAGCAAGAGTTCATGCCATTGAAAAAGGAAAATAGAAATAAAAAACTAAGGTTAAAACGTATCAAGAAATGAAAGGTGCAGAACCTAAAGTTTCCGCAGTCTCTGTCTACTGAACAGAAAGCTTTAGCAAATGCGCAGACCATTACATTTCTAGATTCTACAAACAATAAGGTCCATCATAAATCACTAACTGATACAAAAGAAGATCATAAACAATGATATCCTCTGGCATCAAATGTTTCCATAATTCCGATGAATGATTATGTGTTTACTACTAATCCAGGTTGAGAAATTGAATTAACGTCTGGGATCCCAAGTGGACAGGTGCAGCAGTTTTACTCATGTATCCTTGCATTAACAGACCTATTCCCTGTGGCAAATGATCCACTCACTTCACTGCCAACATCAGAAATAAAACTAGTGGCCTTCCCAAATAAATCTCAAGCTATGGTGGCAATTGTTGAGTTCTGGTCTCATGTGATCCCCTTCATAATTTTAAAAGAGAGTGACATCCTAAGCATAAGTAAATCACAAAGAAAATCAATACAGCAAAAAAATTCTAGGGAGAGGAACAAGAGAAACAATCTTCACTATTATCTAATATCTTGTGGTCTCAAAGATTCCACTAAAACCACTGAAGGAAATCTAACCATCTCTATCAAAGACGGAGAGAGACAAATCTGGAACAACCACCCAATAAAAGCAGAAATATCATCAAATGAAAAATCCTGGTCCTGGATCTCCTGCAATCTGAATAGTAATAAACAGGGAAAGGCAAATACACTCCCTTTTTAGCAGAAGTCTTAAAGTTGCATCGTGGAATACTGCTGGGAAAAAGACCTATTCCTGGAAAATACCCATTTGAGAGTGACCCTCCAAGAAACTTGGGCCCTAAAAACATTCGATCAAAAAGACTATTTTATCTATGGTGTCATGGCAGAAGCTGTGAAGTGGGGCCACGCAAAAGGTAGACTTGCAATCCTCCTTAGAGAAGAATGCAGTGGGACTTGGAAATAATTTATATAGGAACCAGCAATTGGATAGATGAACGCTCTCCCTGGTGTATGTTGAGAATCAATCTGAGAAAGGTAGGTGGTGCAAATCGGTTAATCCTCCTGAGTATGAGGATAGGACAATTCACTGAAAGCACTGACCTCAAAGCATGAGGGGCGTCTCCAACTTGCACTCAATGAAACTTGTGAATCAATTGTTCCAATCTTAATAGTCTATTTTCAAATTTCTTTATTATGTTGTCACAGAGAGGATAGAATTTACCTCATCAAAAACAACCCATCAATACCTTACATATATTTGATTCCTAAAATACATAAACATCCCACCAAACCACCATTCAGAACTATTGTAACAACTGTTAATTCCAAACAAAAACACTTTGGTAAATATCTGGATAAACATCTTCAGTCACTAGTACAAAACATGTCTACTTATAGAAGATATATGAAAAAGCCACAGGAGTATCACCCATAAACCTAGTTGAGATCTGGGTAGTTATAGCAAAAGTATACAACAATATCTCAACCGGATTCGATTAGAAGTAAATACACTTGTATGTACAGGACATTACAGGAAGAGGACAAAAAGGAGAGACACTACGAATTATTCGTTGCATGTGCTAAAGGCATCATATATTTAGAAGACTAGGTTATACACAACAGTTGTAACAGCACTGTTAGGCAAAAATGCATAGGCAACTCTAAAGGACTGAGTGCACATTGTGCTTGTGACAAGATGTGACGGCGCAAGTGACAAGGTGAAAAAACACAGCGATAGGCGCAAAGTGAAACGTAATATACAATATATACAAAATAGTTGGTTCAATACAATAATTTCTTTTAAGGGATTAGCTATAATTCACTAATAGTTTCATGAACCAAAGGGAAAAGTGCGCCACAAGTTGCTCTGGTTGGTCGACGGCGCTTGGATCCTTTCAGCTTAGGATCATCATCAGGACCGGGAGGCCAAGTAGGTAGGTGCTGTAATAGGTAAATGATGGAGCCCAGGAGAGAGTGGTTTGACCCTGGGAAGAGGTCACCGCTTATGGGGACGTCTGCGATCGAAGTTGTGTTGTGGGGGTTGAACCATCCGGGTATAATTTGGGGAAGCAGGGTTGGAGCCCTGATCCACAGCAAGCGCTACCTGCACATGACAGTGGCGGCCCGGTGTTACTCTCTGCCAAGCACCTGCAGGATTCGGTCCCCGGCATCACCAGCCTAATCAAGGTCTCTTCTCTCCCCTCTACCTCTCGTGGATTGGGTTTCTCTGCCATACACCTGAGTCTAGGATTCTTCCTGTCTCCCTTGCAGTGGATCGGGGCTTCGACCCTGCTTCCCCAAATTATACCCAGACAGTTCAGCCGCAAAAAAGAAGTGAAAGGTCTTCTCATGGCTAAATTCACCTGAGCTAGGGTGATTACGTTTACGTGACTCTTGATTTGTATGGAACTTTATGGTTTTTACTTGATGCCTATGTGTCCTCGATACTTACCTTGCTAGGGTTATTGTGATTATATGATTCTTGATTTGCATGGTACTTTATGTTTTTTACTCTATGCCTCTGTGTCCTCGATATTTTCCTTGTGAAGCACTCTGATACCCGCAAGGGTCTTGTTCGCGCTATAGAAAACCCTCAAAATAAATAAATACAATAAGATTTGCGTAATTACGAATAAGAATTCTCAAACAGATATTAAATAAAACCATTGACAAAACAGAACACAAATAGTGAATCGCAAAAAATTCGCTATTTGGTCAACGCAAACGATTACCTTGGTACATCTGTCCCCTTGTTCTTGATTTAGCTGGACATGTAGCAGCATTTATTGGCATGTATACATTTTGCAATAGAATACAACACAAAAACATAACACAAAGCAAAACAAAAACACAACTAAAACAGGACTGGGCCAACCATAACAAAACAGTGAAAACAGAATGCAACACGTCAACCTCAGTACAGTACTAGCGCCAGTCAAAAATGCTTTGTAATCAGTCTTTGAAGCTTTAAATACGTAAACCAATGATGAATTTGTCTAGTCCATGTTACATATGCGCATCATGATGACACTTTGAGCCTGATTCACAAAGATGTTGTTGTGGGTAGGTGTGCTGTCGATATGAATATCAATAGCATCCATTACATTGTGTTCCTAAGCTCCATCTTTACCTGAAATCGATTTGGTTTTACATCTGTGGATGGTCCTGGCTTTTAGTACCCAATGAAATCAATGTTTCACTTCATATTCTTTCTTGCATGTGTCTCGTTACCTATATCCTCTACTACAAATTTGGAGGCTATTTGTTTTATAAAATAAATGGCTATTCGCAAATGCTTTTTTTATCATAAAACATCTGCGATCGATCTGCAATTGACATGTTCTTGTTTTCTTCCACAGTCTGGCCATCTCACCCCTGAAACAGACGACAGCAATGTCTGCGATGGAAAAGGTTAAGGCATAAAATGAAAGGATGGAGGAAAAGCTTGTAATGGCAGCCCTGCCGAAGTGAGTTTAAAAATAATATAGTGCATGAATAATAAACGATGAATACATTAGATTTCAGCTAACTTTTACATGGGAGAACACTTTCTGAATATCAAAGCTAATGTAATCTTCGTACTTTTATTTCCCGCGTCAGCCCATCACTATGTCTTGCATGAATGCAGTTTTAATGCCATACGTCAGGGAAAATATGCCTAAAGAAATACTAGTTCAGGGGGGTGCAGCCCCGGCTCCATGAACAGAAGCAATATATATGTTAAATTGTTGCCTGACTTCCAGGATAAAGATTAGGAAGGGTAGAAAGCTATATAATGCGGAGGGCTCATAATGAACATATTTGTTTTTCCTATTAGGGGTTCCCAGTTTGTCAATGGCAATAAGAGTGTCGTTTACAATGTGTTGACATCCTCCGTGCACCAAGTTGGTGATGGCTGAGGGCCTTATTACTAGTCTTGGTGGTCGTCCGGTTGCCATTTTCTGACTATGGTGGTCGGACCATCACAGAACCACTGCTCCCACCAGGGTTCCGCGATCCATGGTGGTCTTGCTGGGTTGGGAGGATGGTAATATGCTAGCTGTGCCGCTGGGGCACCGTCAAACATATTATAATTTCCTCACCACCATAGTTGCCATGAAAAGTGTGAAAGTGAGAAAACTAAGAGGGCTCTAGAGGCCCCCCTGTTTTCTCTGCATCAGTGGATGCATGCAGGGAGACACATGGAGACACATGGCGTGCCCCCCTGTATGCATCCACCCCCAGTTCCTGCAGGGCATGGACTTGACAGTCCACGCCCTGCAGTAATGTGCAATGGTGTTCCCATTGCCATGCCTTGCTAAGGCTTACATATGAGCCTTAGCTTGACAACACTGTGGGCCAGTCGCCTGACCTGGATTCTAGGCAAATCCCGCGGTTGCTCTCATTATTGGTTTGGAGGTTTTGGAGCGGGGCGCTGGCGTGGCGACTTTCTCCAAGGCTGCCAAAATCATAATATGGTGCAAAGACAGTTTTTAGTGGAGTATAGGCCCACTCAGTGACCTCAACTACTGCAATCTAAAAGGCGGTACTGAAAGCAAGATAACATTAAATGTGCCTCCTTCCCGAAGGGCACCCAGGGCTGATGCCTCAACTGCACTCAACTTCCTCAGAGGCTCACAGGTTCTGCTCCTGCCTGGAGCCGTGTTCCACTGCACCTGCAGCAGTAATAGGGTGGAGAACACCACCCACAATCCCACCTTTGCATGGGTACATGTCACAACGGAAAGGATGGAACGCCCCCTTGAGTGGGTGTGGGAGCACAGCATGTGCACTCTTGCAATTGGTATTACAGACGTGACAGCACAAGCATGGATGGCCCCAGTAGTGCATAACCAGGCTCACGTCTGCAACACTGCCCCTCATGTCCTTTTCACAATTCTCACCTCCCACCTGTCTCCATGCTCTCTATGTCTCACCAGAACAAACAGGAACATCCTGCAGAGCATGTAGGTAAGTGTTTCGTACAGTCTTAAGAGGAACTAATGATGTGTTCATACACTCCTGCCAGCTACTGCTCTCTATTCCTAGAGGCACAGGAGAGGCAGTTTGAGAAAGGAAGTACAGATTCATGGGTGTAATGACACGGCCGTAACATATTGGACCAAATTACATTATTGGCATAAGGACCCCATGTGCATCAGTGCACCATGGCTACTCAATGGTGCTATCTACAGTGCATATGCTGACTCTCTGACTTCTAGAGATAGTGCAGCAGAAAAACACTGTAAGAAATTATCCCAATTCTTTTGTGGTCCTACATTTTGCCAGGTTGACTTTGCTGGTTTTAGGACTCTGTGCACTTTATCACTACTTAACTGTAGCAATGCGCCTTAACCCCCCCCCCCCCCCACACCCCCCCCCAAAAATGTGCTGTACATAGGAACAGCACATTTTGGCCTATTTAGTATCACTAAACATCCATTGTAAATGTTGACTAAAAGACACCTATGACATGGAAGGTTAAATATGATATGCAGGCTCAGGAATGTACGTCCGCCACCTACATACATGACAAAAGCACGTCTCTCAGGAGCAACACTGTGCTCTGGGCTGGGCTACAGACCCGAAGGGGACTTTCAATTCAAACTGGATACCTTTTTGCTTGAAAAATACCCCTGCAGCTTCTAAATGGTGATCTACCAGATTATGTCTGTGTTGGAGGACTTACCGCTTATTTGGATGACAGTGTTGCCTTCAGCCCAAACTGGAAAGACCACCTGATCTACCTGTAGGAAGTGCTTCAGGAGACAGGTCTGAGTCTCAAGGCCAGCAAATGCCAGGTAGGACAGGACTTAATGGTGTGCCTTGGCTATCACGTTGGCAGGGACTCAGGTGAGAGCCTTCCGGGTCCCACTGGGTAATACCACAGATTTGTTGAAGAACTACAGGACTGACCTCAAGGAAGCAGCCCAAAAAGGTGATCTGGACATAGTGTCACAAGGCCTTTGACACCCTTAAGGAGGCACTGTATACAGCACAAGTCAACGTGTCACCTGAATTCAGCAAAGAGTTTATTTTTCAGAAAGATGCAGAAAAGAATGACATACGGACTCTGCTTTCTTAGCTAAATGATGGACAGAACCAACCTGCAGTATTTATCAGCTGACAGCTACTACTCAGGGAGCAGCATAGGAGTGCATGGGAAGAACCCCAATGACACAGTGGTCATCTTCATGTACTTTTGCTCATTCACAGTCAGTGCATGCACTCTACAAAGAGGCAGAGTGCTATCCATCATGCACTCCTTTTTTGCTGCCAACAGTACAGATATGAGGGGGTCAAGACTGTAGCATGAAATAGCTATCATGCAGATGGTTGTGTCCAAACGACTGGTGGTCCTTATGATTGTGTTACAGTTGTGTATGATTGTCTTACAGCTGTGTAGTGAGCAATTGGAAGAACTCGTTTTACATAGGACCTTGCACAAACCTCAACATTTTCTCCCAGTGTAATACATAATATTTTACAACCATGTCTAGAAAGATGGCCAGAATGTCATGACAACCTACCATGAAAATGATCCAAGCCTAAAGCAATTTCCCTAATTTTCTAGCAATTTGCGAACCATGTTTCATACAAAGGTATATTTGGGGTAGGGTATTGTGATAGCAGAGACGATGTTACCGTGATTTGGCATATTTCACTGTGACCTAAGTCAAGCGATCCATCTTGCATCAGACATACGACTAGCACATCAGTTTAATGAGAGCTCTTTTTATCACCAAATGCAAAACTCTAAAAAAAAAAACACGAGAAAAAAAGTACAAGGTGAACAAAATCTTTGTTTTGCTTTTTCTTACAGCTTTACTCTCTTACAGTAAAACTAAGTTTTTTGCCTAACCTTTTCAATTTACTTTAGTCCAGGTACTGTTATTGCACATGTACCAATGAGGTTTTCTTGCACAGATTGCATTAAAGGCAGATATATTTTGTGCTGCTGTTTGCAGTAACATTTGAAAAACATTTTTTTCACTGATTGACCATTCCTAGGTAAATTAGACTTGTTCCTGCTCCAGAAGAACAGCCCAAAAGGAAAGGGGGGGCCGCTCGGCCCCCACGCACACATTGCTGGGCATATCGTGTGAGGTGCCAGGGACGCGGAGCGCTTCTGGAGCGGCCAGGATTTTCCTCAGGGCACTCGGCGCAATTGGAGGTGCCAGTCACGGCCGGTGGTGTACGAGGTATTATAAGGACTGTGCTAGGCGGGGCGGCTGTGGTGCGAGGATCGGCCCGACTGTTAGTGGGAGGTTTGCATAGCACAACTGAATTTCGTTGCGTGTGAAGCGAAGCAGGGTCGGCCTGGGTAATAGCTGGATGGGAGACCACAGCTAGATCTAAGGGGGAAAGGCCTTACAGTGCCTTATTATTGCAGATTTGTATATACAAGTCGAAGACTATGTTGTGTTTTAAGGAATTAAAAACCCAGGCCTATTTATTAGGCAGGACAGGCTTAAAAAACCCTTAAAGCCACATTATTTAAATACTGTGCACAGCCCAGCTTCATCAACATATAAAAGCGGCCAGCAAGAGGGTGTTTTTTGAAGTACAGGCTGTATACATATAATCCTTCCAAATTACAGCGAGGTACTGTTTTAATGCTATAGCCGCAATTAGGGACCAGGTGAGGCCAAAGGGGGACTGTATAAGATAGGGGTGATTTAAAGGCTCCCCCCCCATTGCATTAATTTGATTACTGTGCAGAACGAAAGGTAGAGTGTTTTTTTTCAACTGCAAGGGTCATTGTCTCGTGGAGCCAGGATTGTTTTAACATTTCTTTCATCGTAGGCTTACAGACAGGGGGGCGCTGCGGACCGAGTAGCGGAGGAGCGCACGGTGGACGGCGTGATCCGAGGACACGGGCAGGCCTGTATTTCACTGCTTCTGGCGGGCCGCGGGGCTAGAGTGCGCTCGGCCAAACACCCAGGCTAGCTGGTGTGTGCGGTCACAGTTGCGTGGTGCATACGGCCGGCCTGTTACGGCCGGCCTGTGACCCTCCAACTTTGGGACAGGTACAAGGCACATTGTGCCCATAATTAACATATTGTGTAGTGCAGGTGCTGTAGAATAGTAGGAAATGTCTGGTAAGCGGGATGCAGGAAATTCCTGCATGGAGCTAATGTTTCAAACCATGATGCGCAGAATGTCAGCGATGGACAAGAGATTGGGGAAAGTGGATAAATTGGGAAAGACCGTGGCAGAATTGGGTGAGAGGTTTGAGGCACATGCAGGGCCATCAGGGAGGCCCAAGCGGGTAATAGAGCCACCTAGACCCAGGGGGGAATTGGAGGCCCCACCTAAGCGAGGCAGAGCCAAGAAGGGTTGTAGTCGCCCCCCCCAATTCACGGTTGGGAGGGGGGGTCCCCGGGGCCAGTCCCTAGCGGAGCGCCTACATGACCTGAGACGCCCACGCCAGCCCCACCAATCCCGATAAGTATACCGGTAGCACTGGCTCCAGCCACGCCACCTATAAACTTAGTGCCGACAGTGGTCCCACCAGTAATTCCGGCAAGCCCATCCCCTGGGGTGGGTCAGGTACCCCTGGAATTGGCAGCACAGATAGCGGCAGTGCTCCCATGGTTGGGGATTGGGGGACTGTTACCCTCTGCAGCTGATCCCATGGCCGAGGCACAGAGAATGGTTGCAAAAATCATGGTGGCTAGGGGCGAGGGTAGCATGCCAAGCACGCCAATTTCTCCCCAAACAGGTTCAGCGAGCGATGCGGGGAAAGTAAAGACCATAGAACCAACGCGACTTGCAGAAAGTGGTAAGGAGGTTGCCTTGCCGGTATTAGGCGAAGGCGCAATACCCTCCAGGGGGGAGAACTTGGAGCAACATGTCTCGCAGGGTGTAAAAGAATTGATTTGGACAGACAAATATATAAATATATTCTCATTGCTGATTGACAACAGGGAGTGGGAGTATGCCAAGTCACAGAAAGATATGATGTTGCCTAGCGAATGGTGGTCTCAGTTGTATAAATTCAGGGTGGAGGAGATGCTCATCAACTGGATCAGGGCTTTTTCTGTATTTGTGGCGGTTACCGCTGAACGTTCACCTTCAATGCAGGCGGAGATGGCTCGTTATCAGAGTAGGATTACGATGTTCAGTGACAAACATGGGGGGGATGCATGGAAAGAATATGACATAGCTTTCAGGAAAGCTAGGGATTTGACAAATCTTTAGCCTGGGACAAAGTTGATTCAATTTCCTGCCATTCTCAGTTTTCAGGGGGGCAATCGGCAGGCGCTAGCACTAGCTAGAACAAAGGATATTCACCCAAGCCCCAGCAGCCCTTTCAGCAGCCCTTTCGGTCAGCACAAGGGGGGGATGCGGCCAATAAGGCCAGAGGTAATGCAGGCGGGAAGGGTGTGTGCTGGGATTTCAACAGGCGAACATGCACCAGGGCAGCGGGCACGTGCAAATTCAGACACGCCTGTTACATACCCACCCTTCCCACCCAGAAACGGCATGCCGTTCAAAGGGTAGTACTTCAGGTAACAGGGGGAGAAAGAAACCAGAATAGTGGGGTACACCCCCAGGTCGCTCACTCCCCCATTGACGTGTTGGCTATGATTCCTTGGCTGAACAGATACCCAGACCATACCTCCGCAAGGATCTGCAAGAAGGTTCACACATGGTTTTCGGATTCCAGCTAGGGAATATACCGGGACACCGCAGTGTAGGAACCAGTTGTCAGTAAAACACAATCCTAGGGTGGTAGCGGCAAAAATTGAGAAAGAACTGCGCCTAGGTAGAGTAGCGGGTCCTTTCATTGATATCCCAGTACCGGATTTTGTCTTCTCACCCCTGGGGGTGGTCTCGAAGAAAGAAAAAGGGCAAATTCAGACTTATACACAATCTCTCTGCACCTAGGGGCTTGTCATTGAATGATGCGATTGACGAGGGCATTTGCAGCGTAAAATATGCGTCTTTTGATCAGGCAGCAGAGATGTTGAGAGTTTTGGGCCCCGGGGCATTGATGGCAAAATCAGACATTGAGTCCGCGTTTAGACTACTGCCAGTACATCCATCTGACCAACACCTGCTGGGTTTTTCCTTTGAAGGCAAATATTATATGGACATGTGTATGCCCATGGGTTGCTCCTTATCATGTGCTTACTTTGAGACAATCAGTTCTTTCCTGGAATGGGTTTTGAGACAATGTACAGGGCACCAGCATGTGATGCATTACCTTGACGATTTTCTTTTGCTGGGGTGGCGGGCTCATAGGAGTGTACGTTTTGGGGTCCCGCTGGCACCAGGAAAAACAGTGGGGCCATCTACATGCCTGGAATTCTTAGGCATCGAATTGGACTCGTTGAGCATTGTTTCAGGTTACCCAAGGAAACAAGGAAAAAATTGCGAAGTTCAAGGCAGCCCTACAACAATGTTTGGTTAAGGAGAAAGTCACATTACAGCAGTTGCAGCAGACTGTGGGCCAGCTGAATTTTGCATTAAGGGTCATCCCTATGGCGCGCCCATTTTACCGCTCAATTGCGCAGGCCATGAAGGGCCTGCGAGACAAGCATCATCGCACGAGACTGTCAATCGAGGTTCCCCAGGACATGCGGATATGGATTGCATTCCTGGAGGATTTCAATGGCAGAGTAGTGTGGGGTGCCCCCCCATGACCTCGGCGGAGTTAGGACTATGGACCGACGCTGCTGGCAGTGTAGGGTTTGGCGCCATACTTGGCAACAAGTGGGTGGCACAAAAGTGGCCCGAATGGTGGGAAGAAAGCGGTTTGACAGCAAACATTGGGTTTCTGGAACTCTTCCCAATATGGGTTGCTTGAAGGGTTTGGCCTGATCAATTGTCTAATCGATCCGTGATTTTCTGGTCGGATAACATGACTGTTGCGGAATGCATCAATCAACAGGCAGCACGGTGTAAGTTGATACTCCGCCTTATGAAGGAGATTGTGCTAAGATGCATGAAGTTGAACGTGTAATTCAGGGCCAAACATGTTCCAGGGGTCTTGAATAACGCAGCTGACGCCCTTTCTCGCTTTAAGATGCAGGTTTTCAGGGAACACCTACCAGCTGCAGAGGCTTCACCAACACACTTCCCAACAACACTTTGGCAGATTGGTGCCCCCAACTACAGGACCTTGTGGCAGCCAGCCTAGCTCCCAGGACCAGGACAGCTTATGAAGGGGTGTTCAGGTCTTACTGTAATTTTCTGGGACAGGATTGGGAGGCCAAATGGGATCAGGAGGCAAACTTTCATGGGTACATGGACACATTGCACAAGGAGGGGCGCTCAGCTGCAAAAGCTAGCAGACACAAGGCAACTGTTTTTTCTTCGCAAAGGTAAAGGGGGCCAGGGATCCTACGAATAGCTTCTTGGTACGAAAGGCGATGAAGGGGTGGCGGCGCCTACAGGCAAACACCGCCGATGGCAGAAGGCCAATAGGTTTAGAACGGTTGGCAGTGGTATTTGTTGCCCTGCCTGACACATGCAGCTCTTCGGGGGAGGTACTCCTATTTAAAGCTGCCTATTCCCTGGCATTTTACGGGGCATTGCGGGTAAGTGAACTAGTGGCTAACAACAAACTCGACAGGTTAGGTGGCCTGCAGTTGGGAGACACTACGATACGTGGCGACTCAAAGTGGGTTACCATTCGGAAATCCAATACTGATCAGGAGGCCCGGGGGGATAGTTTGGTGCTACACCGGGCGCCGAAAAACCTGTGCTGCCCAGTGTCGCATGTGGAGGCGTTCATCAGACAACGGGCGGGTGTGGCAATGGGAGCATTGTTAATACATGCGGATGGTACCCCTTTGACCAGGTTTCAGTTCCAAAGAGTGTTGGCAAAGGCAATCGCCAAAGCGGGTTTGAACCCCAAGGAATTTGGGACACATTCTTTCCAGATAGGGGCGGCCACCGAGGCCACTGCGAGAGGATTGCATACCAACAGTGTGAAGAGGATTGGGAGATGGTCTTCCAATGCCTATAAGCGTTATGTGCGGCTGCACATGTTGTGAGGGTCAACTACACCCCCCTGAAACCTGCCTTGTGTATGTTTATCTTTCAGTTTCTCTGGCCTGTGACGCAGGACAGAAACTACTACAGGGTCATCAAATACAACCACCAACAACTCGGCAACGGCAGGAAGATAAGAGGAGGGCACATGTAGTATGGGTTGTTGGTCATTCTTATGTGAAGCGTGCTAAACCATTTTTCCTTTCAGGAGGGTGTAGACGGAGGGCGGAGAGCAGGGGTTTCAAAGTTTCCTTTCATGGCAGAGGGGGGCTCTGCCCTAGCCAGCTTCGGGGCTTCATTTCTGACTTACTTGAAAGACACACCCCACCTCCCTCAGTGGTTATCCTGCACCTGGGGGGGAACGATTTGGTGACGCTAGGCTGAAGGGTCTTGTTGGAAGAGATTATCTCAGCAGAGGGTTGGCTTGCGAAGTTGCTACCGGGTTGCACCATAGTGTGGTCACATTTGATACCTAGACTTCAGTGGAGGGGAGGGGAATCAGTTAGGGCGTTGAATCACTCGGTAAAGAGGGTCAACAACAAGATCGAGAAGCTCTTTCAAACACCTCAACTGCAGAGTATCCCACATGGGTGCATTTGGGGAGATCAGTTCTACTTACGGGATGGGGTCCACTTGACTGAGGCAGGTAATGACCTATTAGTAAGGAACATACTGGCATGGTTAGAAGGTTTTGTGAGGTAGGCATGACCTTTCAGTGTAGGCATTTTGGGGGGGGCCAGATAGTCGGTCAACTATGCTGGCCTGTGGTAGTAAGGTCATAATCGGTGAGCAGCAATTAGCGAAGCGGCACCATTAGCGAATGGGGTTGCCCAGGGGGAGGGGCCACTGGTCTCTCCTAGAACTTCAGGGGCAGGATATCCGCTTGCTTGGAAGAGTGCGGGGGAGGGAGTCACGCTTTCCTCGGGCTGGTAGCCACCCCGCATATACACTATGACATCAGCAAATGACGCGAGTGAAAGGGCCCTCCTTTTTGGTTAAATGGAGTTCACGGAGCGTACGAGGGTAACCAGGAGAGGGACGAACTCTCCCGGTAACCGGCCCCTTGTTGCGCATGCACACTCAGACGTGAGGGCGTAGCTGGGGAAAGGATCTGACACCGGTTAACGACCTTGCCTTAGGCCCAGAAGTTATTAGAATGCAAAATTGATACGTAGGATGTTAGATTCGGTTAGGAACACGCTGTATTAGACATTTGTTAAGGTTAGCCCTTCATACCTGTCTACCTTGCTGTAAATCTAATGTCTGCATTTTGCATTTAATAATTATGTAAATAATGTTTATTTTACTCAATTTTTATTTGTTTACATATTTTAATAAATATGGCCAGGGGCTCATGAGACCCCCTGCCTTCCAAAGAATTCTCTCGCCTGGCTAAATTACTACGGGGATTGTAAATGTTGTTTGCATGATGGGGAGGGCGTGGTCGGTAGTCCCAGACCATGCTGTCAGGCCACATTACTGGATGTGTAACAAAAGCAATCCCAAACCGGCTTAATAAGGTCAGCATGAAATTTACTATACAGCAAACATTGAACCCACACCTGGGCACACCTATCACATGTAGGTTAGTTTGGTCTGAACTTTTTCTATTGAAGCAGGATCAAGTGATACCTGCATGTAGTTGGTCCCTGTCTGCAGGGGAACAGTGAGGGAAAATCAATGGGCTGTTATGCAGCTCAAAGTAAATTGAGAATGATTCAAGCATTCTGCCCATGGCTTTTTGTTCTCACCTAGATGTTCTAGATGTAACATGTATGTCTAGCTTAATTTGTAAAAGAATAAGTGACAGGCGCAAAGTTTCCTTCAGATGCCCATTCCGGGCTCCACCCGATGTCGGGAGTGCCGAATACCAAGAGCGTCTAGTCTTGATTCCACCTCATGCCTTTTTCATTCACCACCCTAAGCTATATGCCCCTGTGTCTCACTCTTGCAGGTTCTATTTCACCCTTGCTTTCTTTCTGTGTCACTGTATGATCAGTCTTTCTCTTCGTCCTTCGTTCCTTCGTCTATCCACTCTCTTTGTTCTGTGTCAAAGTCTAATAATGACTAATAAGTCCTAGTCCCTACAAATGAACGCTTGCATCCACCAGCTCAAATAAAACACTGTGTATACGTTGACTAAGCAAAAGAACTCAAGTTGTATCTCATTGATGTGCCCGTTTGAGGCCAAAACGTGTCTGAGGTTTCATATGTTTCCATCCAGACGTGATGTGACCTGGTAAACTGGGCTGGACTGTTTCTGCTGGAGCAGAACCAAGTCTGTTTTCTCTGGCGTGGGCCTCTGTCACCAGTGTGGAAAAGGATGGACGGAATGGAGCCAAGAGGTTGAGATTAATTTAAGCATTCAACACATCACTTCTTTTTTTAATTTTTTTACCCCAGTGTAACATGTGTTACTTAGGAATGTGAGGCAGAATTGTCCCAGTGCATTGCAGTCTAAGCAATCCTGTCCCAGGGGCTTGCATAATATAGTGTCCACCTTCTTCTCTTACTCTGCATCAGAGAACCATTCGACACGCCTGTGACTCTGACCACTGGGAGAGCTACATCAGCTTGCAAGAGCTACTATGCGTCATGCCTTATATTGTAAAGGCAGTTTCCATGTGCACCAGCCTGGAGAGAATAAATGAGATGGCAGCTTCAGCATGCACCGCGAGGTCCATTAACATACAGTGAAATGACAAAGAGGAGGGGTTGCGAAAATGGCCGTCGCTGTCTTCCGTGCGTTTAATTTTAGACTCCACTTTGCTATCCAATTAATAAGTTCAAGGCTGCAACGAGTGCTTTTGTAAGGGTTTCTAATTGTAGGCATTCTGGCGAGGGTAGCCGATGACACAGACATCATTCCTGGCCTCAAATAGCACAGCAATGCTGAGCAGGCTAAAAGGGATGAGGAATCACGTTAATTCCCTTCTCCCCTGGGACACTGAGCAGTGCAGAAAATGGATTGCAATCTGCTACTCGATTAATCAGCATGGCCATTCCGAACCATTGCTCAGATTGAAAGCAGGAAGCCCGTTGCTTGGTTTTGCAGTTGCACGGCTCTAGTGTTGTTATAAGCTTATTTGTAGCTGTTTTTTTCACTCTTTGCCGCAAGTAGCGTTTGAACATTGTTGGAGCTGGGATAGCTGTGATGTGCACAAGGTGAGTCAGCCAATGACTGACCTGTTGACATGGAATTATGCATCACATGGCCAGTGCCTTCAAGGTATGTATGCGCGTGCTCCTGCACACTGGGAATACAAAACATTCTCGAATGAAATTTGGGCATTTCAGAACTTTCGGTGAATGTTTATTTTTTTCACTGTTGAAATATGAGAAAATATCAGACAAATACGATTCTGCTCGCACAAAGAAAATATGATGCTGCAAGTATTTATTCGGTGAGACTGGAAAGAGAGACATTTCTCAGTAAGCCGAAGCTGCCTAGACTTGGGACATTGTCTTTACTTTTAATTAAGTAAGTCAGACCTTAAAAAATATCGGCAATACTTCTACTGCCTTATGCGGCACAACAGGAAAACAGCAAACCCAATAAAATGAAATGAGCGAATTTACAGTCTCTTCTCTGTTTCCACAATGGAAACTGAAAAAAAGGATTTACAACACACTACGTCATGTCATGGCATTCGGTCTGGCTTACATTGGCCACACTCTGTTACACCAGGAAGTGGAGGAACCTGTGGGGTGGACACAGCAACAGAGTGCAGTGTGGTGATCCCCCACATCAACGCAGCAGTGAAGGTTTCAAGATATAGAGACTAAACTGGAGGGAAAAAACAAATCTCTGGCATAATAATTAGCGATCCAGGCACATTAAGTAGCTCCTGGTATAATGGACAGTACCAGTAGCGGCTTGCTTTCATGGGGAATATAATAAATAAATAAATTAACACCTGCTGCTGCGCTATTGGCCGCCATCTCTGGATTCTTCTGCTCGGGGTCCCTGCACACAGTTTAATGGTGGTAAGGGTATTTTTTAGGGTTAAGGGGTGGGTACGTTTATAGGTTGTTAAGGGTATTCTTAGGGTTTAGTGATGGGTAAGGAATAGGGTGGAAAGGTTATTTTTAAGGTATAGGGATGGATAGAGGTATAGGGTGGGAAGGGTAATTTTTATGGTTTAGGGGTGGGTATAGGGTGGTAAATTTCATTTTAAAATACCGGGGGTTTGGGAGCTTCCCTCAGTAAAGAAAGAAAAAGTTACACTTAATTTCTAAAAGTGGGGGGAAGAGGGGTCTCTACCTCAGAAACGTAAACTAAAAAAAATTCAAATTACACACACACACACACACACACACACACACACACACACACACACACACACACATAAATATATATATATATCCAACCATACTACTCCTCGATTTGCCAGTTCCCTGGGCACAAAGAAAGAGCGCGGACCACCGAAGTTTGTCGCACTGCAATGTTTATTGGAACTCCCAAATGGATGCAGCAGCCATGACGCGTTTCATCCCTCACCGGGGACTTGATCTATATAGGTAGGGGTAAACTAAGCATGAGCGGATTTTGCGTATTGGCAATCCGCATATTTGCGTATTTGCGTATTTGCGTATTTCGAAAATACGCAAAATCCGTGGATCCTAGCGTATTTTTTTTTTGTGTTCGCACGGGTTTCTGCAAGTTCGCGAGGGTTTTATTGTACAAAACGCTCGCGAACGTGCAGAAACCCGTGCGAACACAATGTGCCTACTCATGGGTATTGCGCTCGTGAAAGTCAAGGATGCAAAGTCTATCCAGCATCACAGCTGATTTTCCACTGTAGATTTGGGAAGAAGGCACACCTGTCCAGCCTCGACGACGCTCACGATTGTTTTTGGGCTAATGAATGAGTCACTGAGCGACCATGTGTGTGTTACTATGCAATCGCCCCCGAAGGGCGCAGGGGTCCCTTGAGTGAGCTGCTGTAGTATTTTACAATGGCGCCAGCAAGCTGCCAGCGCCGTTGTAAAATAGTTACAAAGTTAGCTTGCACAGGAAGCACTTAGATAAAATAAAGCAGCACCTGCTTCGTTTTATCTAGTGGTTCCTGTGCAAGCTAACTTTGTAACTATTTTACAACAGCGCTGGCAGCTTGCTGGCGCCATTGTAAAATACTTACATGAGTGGGGGTTCAACTTTTGAACCCGTTACGTCCGCACGGATTTTTTTTTCGGATTTTGTGGGAAATCCGTAAAATACGCGGATTGCGGATTCCCCAAAAATCCGAAAAATCCGTGGGCGTAACGGATTTACCGCTCACACTTAGGGCAAACGTACTTTAACTATACTTACCTTGTGTGGTAAAGGCATGCATTGCATAGTCATACAACAGAGTGGAACTTTGGCATATTTGACTTTAATTCATAGACCCATGCTCATAATTTTAGATGTTTTTTAATTTTCCATCCTTTCATATTTTCTGCATCATCCTCTCTCCGGGGTTGTATGACAGAACTACGCATGCAATTACTTCACATGCCTTAGCAAGGCGGTCTTTACCACAACGTGTCTTTACCACACAAGCCTTTAAAGCATATGCCTTTACAACGCATTTTGTTGTAAAGGCATTATTGGTAAAGGAATATGCGTGGTAAAGGTTACACCACATCCCCCACCCTGGGTGCTAAAACCAGGCCCCCAGGTCCCAAAACAGCCCAAACCAGTCCGAAAAAAACAAAAGCCCCCGCCCTGAGCCATGAAACAGGTCCCCAGCCGCAAAACTGCCATGACCCCAGCCCTAAAAACACCCGCCCCATGCCTTGATTCCTAAATCCGACCCCCTGTCCTAAAAACTACTGCAACCCCATGACCTGAGCCCTAAAACCCAGCCCTAAAACGTATTATGAGCCCCAACCCTAAAAACACGCACGCCCCCTCACTCTGAGCCCTAAAACTGGCCTCCAACCCTGAAAAATTATCCGACCCCATCCCTAGAAGCAACAAAAAGGCTACTTACTAAACCTATCTTTCAACCTCCCGTCCGGGCAGGAAGTCTCCAACACCTCCAACACCTCCCACCCCTCACCCACGCGCTTCAAATCTAGAGCGCTGACTGCCTTAACCACACATATGCCTTTACCACCTTTACAATGGAAATCGCTGTAAAGGCACGCGTGGTAATGGAGTATGCGTGATAAAGGCAAGCGTGGTAACGATTGCATTGAAACCGCATGCGTGGTTTACACTGCGTTGTTAATGTTGTTTTCCTCTCTCCAGTTGCCTCTTGACAATTCAACTTAACATGTCCTCTCACGCTCTCCACCTGAGTCCATAAATACTGGAATCGTCTTTCCGGCCTCTTAAACATCTTCCTCTCCACTTTTATCCAGAGTTTCATCTCCCTCTCGAATCTCGATTCAGCCATTGCTCACAAAATTGCCATGATCTTCGACTCATCTCTCATTTTTATTCTCGGACACCTCTCAGTATCCCAACTTTTTTGCATTGAACTTCTCACTATTTGTCACAACTTCCTCATGTCCAGTTTCTAATTTTACATTTAAAGAAATGTTTTTCTCATTTTGACATTTCTCGTTTTACTTTATCTGTCGAGCTTTCGGTAGGCAGCTGGTTAACATCTCTATGTCTGGAGCTGAACCTAAAAACGTGCCCCCCTTATCATAGCAATGAAAGACCCCTGTCAGAAGTGTACCGCTGTAACTCCACCAGTAAAAAAAAAAACACTCTTCCTGAAACTATATTTTGTGCCAAACAGAGCAGGCTGCATCTCGCTGGAGGACACAAAAGTCATCTAGCTGTTGAATCAATATGGGCTGTTACTGAAATCTATATATATAAAAACTAATGTATGTCTGTCTGTCTGTCTGCCTCTTTGTCCTTTATGCATTACTACACCATTCATCTGATCGCCATGAAACTTTGGGAAGTTGTTGAGTACAATCCCGCGAAGGTTTCTGGCATAACATTTTTGTAAATATCGTCCCCCCAGGGCCCTCATAATCTTTCGAATATCGCGCGGAAATACAAAAATCATCAGTGGCTCAGTGCACGGGCTATATTAGCAGCTACGAAAAACGATGTAAATGCCATCAATTTCAGCATTCAAAATGGAATGCCAGGCGAAGCGACAACGTATAAGTCCATCAATACTGTGATGAATCAAGAGGAAGTTGTCAATTACCCAACGGAATTCTTGAATTCACTGGATTTTCCCGGTATGCCACCGCACATTTTGACATTGAAAATTGGCGTGCCTATCATTCTTCTCCGAAATATCAATCCACCATGACTTTGCAACGGTACAAGACTTTCGGTGAAAAGGATGATTAACAATGTCATCGAAGCTACAATTTTGAATGGGAAATTCAAGGGGGAAGATGTACTGTTGCCACGTATTCCAAAGATCCCAACAGATATGCCAATTGAATTCAAACGTTTACAGTTTCCGGTGCGACTTGCTTTTCCAATGACCATCAACAAAGCACAAGGATAATCGCTGCAAGTGTGTGTACTCCATTTGGAGAATCCGTGCTTCTCACATGGACAACTGTAGGTGGCCAGCTCACGCATCGGAAAACCTTCTGATTTATTCGTGTACGCACCAGACGGAAAAACACAAAATATCGTGTATCCACAAGCACTCGAATAAATAAATAGAATTAAAACGACACTTTGAAATGTTTTCCATATTAAAATGAATCAGTTTCAATAAAAATGACACAATGTAAATTGAATGTTATCATAACAAGTTTCCTTGAATTTCCTTTCTTCTGAGATCGCAGCAACGCGTGACGGGTAAGCTAGTACCAGATAGAAGTGTCCAACCACATGTCCCAATTATCCTAGTCACATCCACAAAAAAGTGATATAACAATGAGTGGTTAAAAGTGCCTGGTGGCAGCTTTTATACAAAAAAGATATATATTTCGTAGCATCTTGTGTTACTGTCTGTACTTCTCCATAGAATATGGATTGGCCAACCAGGTGGTCCATCCGTTTGAAACACAGTCAGGATTGTACTTGCATAGCTAGATATTCACTTAAACTAAATTTAGATGTGCAAATATCTCAATTTGCAAATGTAAATTATTGTGCACTGCTCCAAAAAAGCAAACTTAAACTCGCAAATATATTTACCTGCAAATAATAGTACAGCAGTGCAGTGTAATATTACATGTTAGCAAAAGTGTCTTATGGGTGTGTTTTGGGCGCTCAGAGTGTAGATGCCCGCATAAGCAGGTGAATACTGAAGAAAAGAAAAAACATCAGCTAAAAGAGCACATTCCTTGGTCGTTCATATTTTGCTTGCACAGTTACCAAATCTTTTCATGCAAAATGTTGTGCAAATAATACTCAAAATACACTTGGAAAGTTGCAGCAGTTGCAGCTTTCTAAGGTACTCTGTGAATTCTAAAAAAAATACCAGGGACGTAGGTAGGCATGAACCTGCACAAGTAAATATCTGTCTTTTATTTTCAAAATGTGGCTTATTTTCTGCAAAGCAAGAAATTGGTACCCGCACAGCAGCCTTCAGATATAGTAAAATGTCACGTGCTACTAAGTGTAAAATGAAAAGGAATTTTGAGCCATCCGAAGTGACATTAAAATAGAATGTGGGGGCAGAACCAGCTGTCTGCCGCCTCTTTCACCCCTCCCATTCGCACCGAGCATGGGAGAGTCTGGCTCATTACATATGCATGTGGAAAGTAGCAGCAATAAAAAAATGTAAAGCCAGCTTTTTCAAAACAGTACTAATGATATCTATGTGGATTTTCAAAGATATCTGTGGAGAACTTGAAGTAAAATGGACTGACAGGATAGAGGCCAACTCTTTCCATATGTATTTTCCCAGATAAATAGTTTCTGTCGGTAACTAGTGCGTTGTTAAGCACAGTCTAACAGTGGGGGCTGGCATGCACCTTGTGTGGGGGGTTTGGGGAGGGGGCCGGGCACAAGAAAAAATAATAATAAAATAAATTCACCTTGTTCCTTCCTTCCCAGAGTGAAGTCCTCCTCCCACTGGCATCTTTTGGAAGCCCCGAAAGCAGGAAACTGCACCACCCAATCCTGGCGCTGCTTTCACAGCATGAAAGCAGCGCCAGGATTGGATAGAGTGGCCTTTCACAACACCCCTAAGTGCACTGGAGGCCTGCTGGGTTAGAGAAGTTTAAAATGTCTGGCTGGCGACCCAAGACAGCCGGCCAAAGAGACATGCGCATTTTAAAGAGCATAGCTCTCTGCTTCTGGCACTTGGCAGTGCAGGCCATGGCCCGGCTTGACACTTAGTTCAGGATGGGTTACTGAAAAATAAAACAGTAATAAACTTTATTACCGTTTTATTTTTCGGTTCTGATGCTCCTTGGCTAAAGAGGAGGAGCCGGCCCGGCAGTCAAAACATTTTCCTATTGTAGGAATAAAAAACCCTCACCTGCTAAGGCCAGCTAAGAGACCCCCATCTCTTAGCGTCACATAAAGATGGATGACATGGTCCATCTTACGTGGTGAAACATTGCCGAATGGCCATGTTGACTTCTACCTCCATCACAAATTCAATGAGGAGAAAGGAGTCAAACTTCCTTCCGATGAGGTTATGGAAGTCATTCATGAGTTTTTTTGTGAGACTGAGTGCAGGGAGTGGGCAATCAATGGGAAGAGAAGAAATGTTGTTAATAACTGGGTTTGTACATACTGCAGTGTCACTTGAGGGCCTCATTCTACATCCCAAGGTAAACTCGATATTGGCACAATTTCCATTTGTGCCCCAAACGGGACTACCACATACAGTAATACCACAAGGCTTTCTTTTTAAAACCAGGAATTTGTGTGGGAAAAATATTGAAAACTCCGATTATAGAACCTTTAACCATGGTAAGCCTGTGTTATAAACTCGATGCAGAGTTGATATTGGAGAGTTGATGGCATAGGAAGTAAAGGCCAATGTTATCAATATTTACCGGTTATTGTATTACCTCCGAAAATACCCTGAACCTTTTAATGTGTCAAGCACTGTAAATGACAGATATTACGATAACAAAACTCAACTGTGCTTGTTTGATTAGCCTAGAAATATGTCAGGCAATGTTGACAACTTGGATTCTATCCTATTGTTTGCAGGCTAGGTGCAAAGTCCTCTCTGTGGGGTTTTCAGTGCTTATTGGGGATTGGGATTAATGCAAGCATGTTTCATATACTTTGTGGCATGGACTTGCAACAAAATCTCCCACATTGTAGCAAAGATCTGGAAAAGCCTTCCTGCAGCTGAACGCAGACAAGATGGAAGTACTAATCTTTGGCAACAGTTGCAACACTCCAGGTGGCCATCAGACCTAGGATCCCCACACACAACCTCTGACCATGCAAGAGAACTCAGAATCATAAAAAGCTTACCATGAAATAACAGATCAACACCGTCTGCTACGTAAGATCTGCAAGTGGCTAACCCTAAACACTGGATACACTCCGACACAGGCCCTCATCACCAGCTGACAGGACTATGGTAACACCCTCTACATAGGAATTGCTGCACATCTCCTACAGAGACTTCTGCCCATACAGAACGCTGCAGCCTGACTCGTCCTCAGCCTTCCCCGATGAACCCACATCACACCCCACCTCAGGCAACTCCACTGACTCCCCATAGAGAAGAGATGCCAGTTAAAGATACTAACCCACACACACAAAGCCCTACAGAACCAGTGTCCAGCATACATCAACCACCACCTGAACGTCCACCAACTGTCGAGAAAACTAGACTCCACCTCCCTTTCACTTGCTGATACTCCTGCATCTACCAAAGCAGAAGTGGAGGACGCTCCTTCTCCCACATCACAGCAAAGACATGCAACAGCCTTCCCAAGCACCTTCAAACCATCACTTCACTTCCAGAATTCCGTATGGTCCTCAAGGCATGGTTGTTTGACCACCGCGACCTGCAAGTGCCTGGATACCCTATGGGATGATTAGCCGCACTTCATAAATACTGATTGATTGTGGCATGGAATGGAACTGTCCCTGTAAAAGACTCAAATCAAGTTATTATTTGGAACTATCAACTGTAAAAACGTTCTCACAGAATGGAAGGTACCTGAAGGGCCTACCACTGTTCCTGTGCAAGTGTACGCATCTGGTTAGTGGAAACATTGTATCAGACGCAGAGACTTGCATGCACTCCACAACAAAACTCAGCTTTTGCCTAGGTTTATTTCTGGAAATGTCCAGCCAGTGAAAATGCTAAACACTGCACCTGGCTCCCTCTCCTTCCAAACGCAGCGTTTATTGTATTCATAGAGCGCTGAACCAAACCATGCTCTCAGCATAAAAACACATCACAAATAAAGAAAATGTCGTGAAGCTGCAGGTATGTGTGCACCAAACAACTCGCACACAGCAAATACATAGGTGGCACGGGTATGTAATCACAATTGCCATTAGTGAAGCCTTAGCAAGGATCTGAATGCAAGAGTGACATATGCTCATTTGTTTACCATAAATCACCTACTCATGCATACTTAAAGAGCAAGTGGTTAATCCTAAACACTTCCCTGAACCGTGCCAGATTTCTGGGGGCTCAGAATGACATATAGTGTAGCTTTAAACAAATATTTGCATTGCTTTAGTGTTAATTATCTAATTCTTTAATCGATATTGCAGAGCATCTGAACTTGCAGGTTCCCACCAGATATGTTATGTTATGTTACGTTAAAGGCATCTGATATAGACCTAAAACAACTCCCACCCGGAGGTATATCTGTGCTCTAACAGCCAGAAAATGGCAAGTGCAGGTATATCCACTGGAATAGCCATGTTTTTAAAATGTGTTGATTGTAGAAAGATCCTGGCATAATTGAATTTGAATTTGCAAAGGAAGCTTGTTCCAATGGATTTGGGCAAGAAGAGAGAATGATCTGCCACAAAATCAGGTGGTGCAAATGCGATGAATCTTTAAAAGGGCTTGGTTCAAGGATCTAAGCAAACGCGTGAGCTGGTATAGACTGAGTCTGTTATGTAATTATGAGAGAAGCTGTGTGGTTAATGCCTTGTGAATTAGGCAACACAGTTTAAAAATATCCCATTTCCTGATGGGGAGCCAGTGAACGGCTTCCAAAATGAGAGAAGAGGATGAGGTTGCGGACTAAGTGGGCGCGGTATTCTGCACAATTTTGCTTAGCCAAACAAGACTAATTTGCTACAACTAGCAATGCATTCCCATAGTCCAGGCAGCTTGTGATCAGTGTCTGGACTCTGGTTTTTCTTGATGATGCAGGGAGCCATGGGAAGTTTTCCTAAGTAGAAGCAGAGTGGAAAAACAGGTGCCGCATATAGTGCTGATTTGGTCCTTCATAGAAAGTGCCTGGTCTAGCTTGACACTGAGATTATTTACTACCTGTGTAGGGTAAGAGGCGAGCCTAATTCGACATGCCACCAGTCCGCTGACCAAGACTCCTGAGAATTGCCAAACAGCATTTTCTTGGAGACAGGTGTTAGACATCCAATCAATGATTTTCCTCATGCGCACGGCAAAACTTGTTTTAGCCATATTAGGCGCTTGCCCAAAAGAGATGACTTGTTGGGTGTCATCAGCACAGGACACGATCTCAAGTCCGCAGGATCTGACAATCTGCGCAAACGTTGCAATGTAGACATTGTATAATGTTGGGCTGAGGGAGGAACACTTCAGGACTCCTTTGTTAACCTGCATAGAGCAGGAATTGAAAGAGTCAAACGTGATGGTTTGGATACGATTGCTAAGAAAATCCTTGAGCCAGTGTAGTGCTCTTCCATGTATAACCGCATCGTGCAGTCTGCAGATCAGAATGGAATTTGAGTCTGTGTCGAACACTGCTGACACATCCAGCAGAACCAGCATTACCAGACAACCAGCATTATGAACCTAATATATTCCCCACTCCCACGGGGGGGTCAGGCACACACAGATTCAGTGTTCATTTGTGCTGATTAGACTTCACTGCTTATTGTTGAAGTGGCAGTATCATCTGCTTCTCTCTCACTTTGTGTTTTAGGATTCTTGACTTTTGTGTGGATGACTGAGGTCCCGCTTGCACTAGGGAACCTCCTTGAACAGAAAAATCTCTGTACACACAGTTCAGAGATAGGGTGTCTAATACCGATTGCGTACAGGGCATTCAGGCTGATTAGTTTTATTAAAAAGCCACCACCCCCACAACATGGGGTGCTGGCTATGATTTCTCTCTAGGTGTATTTCCAGAATGCCCATCTTTTAGCCATCTACCTAAGCCCTTTCCCTTTTACTTATGGATAAACTTCGAATACTAGCCCATAGTGGCATGCAGTGTATTCTGCGCCATGGAGTATGCATTACTTAGAACATGTTCCAAATGGCAACATGTACAGAGGTGATACAAGTTCCTTGATTTATATAATTTGGGACACCCTATGCAAATGAGGGAACTGTGCTGTGCATTGTGAATTACAGAAGGGACAAAAATGGTCCTTCAGTGATACCAAAGTGAGCCCTGAAAATAAAGGCAGTGTACTCCGAGCTTTGAAAAACACTGTGAGCATGTCAGGCTACCATTAATAGAAATATTGAGGTTCATCTTCCACAGTAGTACCACAATGCACCTAGCACATTACTGTGACAGTATTCATGATACTACCCCTTTATTTATAAACACAACATTTTACCACACATCATTATCTTAGATGTCTCGGATAAATACAAAGAAATCGACAAGTAATTGAACAGGGATGATTTCAAACAAATCTTCATTGTTATACATCTCATGACATGAAATCATAAACACTGCTTTTAGAACGTAATTATTTTTGTATGCTTTTTTGCTAGGAACCAATTTGCTTTCGAAAAAATAGCCCATCTAGAAGACGTAAGGATCTTAAGCTTGGATGGCTATGGTCCCCAGAAGCCGCACCAATGCTGGCAAATCCTTCCGCCGCTTCGCTCTGCTCCAACAGTTCATTATCTGACTGCGGAAAGCTTCCAACCTTGTGTTTATTCCACAGAGATTTCCCATGCACTGATTTACCACGGTCAGGGGAGAAGCTACCCTGTGAATCATACAGAATACTTAATTGGGCAGATGCTCATTATCAGACACAAAATACTGCAGCAAGCTAAGAGGAATTTCTCACTCATCATTGACGTAGGTTTCTGCTTTATTTCCATTTATTTATTTCACATGGTGTTTCTGTCACTTGCTCATAGTTTTTAGTGAGCTAATAAATAATAAAGACACCATTATAATATTTCTCATTTTCCAGATGTTTTTCAAAATTTGTTCCTCATAATTCAATGGCAGATTCGACAAATGAAACAATGGAACCAGTCTGACAAAAACATAATGTTGGCCTGGGCTGTGTAAATTATATCTATAACCACTATTTTCTGGTAATCATCAGTAAGCATACCATATTACATAGTTGGAGAACTAAGATGGCACATTCAGTAACTAATGACATTCATGTTAACCTTGGTATTAGTCCTAACAGTGTTATCAACATTGAGGCCCAAGCATTGTGTCGGCCTCATTCCCTTACTTTAAGCACAATATTTTCACACACATTAGCATTCCTACTGTCTCAACCAAAGCACCTGGTACCAAGGAGGTTCAACAAACCATCTAAGAAAAATAAGAAATCTTCAATCACTTGATGAAGTTGGACATAATGTTTACCTTGCTGCTCAAATGGATACAATATCAGAGATGACTTACGAAGAGAAAGGTCTACATCTCTGTAGAAACATGTATCACACCATCCTTTGTATGTCTGAGTTGATGTCTGAAATTGAGAGACTGAATGATGATGTACTAGAATATTGGTGTGTTTGGGTTGAGAGGAAGCCTGCAGATAGTTACAGCTGGACCTAATATGTAACTAAAGAAGATATGTTTCTATACCTGACTAGGTCCAATCTCACCTGTGAAGAACCTTCCTCAACACTCTCCTCTTCCAATGTTCTGCCAGGACATCTAATACTTCAGGCTCAAGCAGTGGGCTAGGAGGTGGATCATGCAATACTCTTTTATAAACTGAACCTCAGGAAAGTAAAGCCTTTCATGGGTTATATTAAGCTGAAATGCATTAAAGTGTGATAAATAATCTCTCTGGCTATTAGTCCCATATATACAATGATTTAGTTATCTCTTAAACAAAACATATGCATCATGGCTGCTGTGACGAAGCTGATGCATTTAACATGGGTAGAATTTGTGGGGGGCAGGTATTTTTCAGTGTAGTAACATCTACTAGACCTTGTGTGTAGCCTTTTACTAACTGTTTATTGTTAAGGCTTCAGCTAGATGGAAATACCCCAGAAACATGACACAACTCTATTAGATTCAGTCAGAACACAAAAGTGCCTGTTCCTCTGGGTTTCTACTTCCATATCTGCTGAATCTGTGGTTAGACTCACGAAGTGGGAACTCTAGTTCCAGGTTGCTTCCAGCCTCACTCGCTGTCATTAGTGATGTGATATGTGAGGTCATAATCAGTGCATTGCGGGGGCCCGAGTTATAGTTAGCTCACTAATTATAGTGGCTGAATTTCACTGGTTTTGTATGAGTGAAACCTGAGCCCAACTATAACATCCCTGTAACCTTTGGCTTTTTCAGTGAATTTCTAAAGTTTTTTTAATTCCATTTCCTGACTATAACGTCCCTGTAACCTTTGTTTTTGTCATTTAATTCTATTTTTTTAACTAATAGTTGCATTTGCAGAGTGGTGGAGAAAGGGGGAAGCCCTACAACCAACTCTCAGGAATCCCGCTGTATAAGACTTACAAAAGGTACCAGGAGGACTTCTTGGCCCACAAGGTCACTCAGGAGTAAAGTGGACTTCATCCCCCAACCAGTAGTGTGCCAGGCGCCGCATTTGCAGAGTGGTGAAGGAAGGGAGCGTGGCCTCCGAAGACCTCTTAGAAATCTTGTTGTGTGGGACTTACTGGAGGTAACAGGAGGGGTAGATGGCCATTACAGGCCTCGGAATAAGGGCCTGATATAGATTTCGTCAGACAGGTTACTCCGTCACAACATTGCTGGATATGTCGACCACCGAAATATAAATCCCATAAAATATTATGGGATTTTATATTTAGGCAGACAGGATATCCATCACCATTGTGATGAAGTAACCTGCCTGCCAAAATCGATTAGTCCCCTGTCCTGAAATTGTGTAAAAAAAAAAAGATATATGGGGGCAGGGTATGCAAACCTTCCCCCTAGCACTTGTGCCCCCCCCCACCCCCTGGGCAAAGTAAAAATAAGTATTTTTTCTAAGCTGTGGTTTTTATAGAAATTATATCGGCCAGGAATTGGGGGTCATTCTTAAAAAATATTTTGGGATGTGGAAGTGAGTTGGGACCTCCCTCCCTGAGCCACTCTTGGGTGTTGGGGACCCAATCCCCTGGAAGCAAATACACATGAAAGGGGCAGGAACATGCAGTCCACCTCCCTGTGCAACTATTGAGGCCCAAGGTCCTCATCCCCTGGGACCGAATATTAAATAAAGGGAGGGGCATTCAGTCCCCTCTCCTTGAGCCACTATTGGGCTCCGGGGAACCCCATACACTGGCACTGAATATTAATTAGAGTGGAGGGGGGGAATGTGGCCCTCCCCCCAAGCCAGATTTGAGCCCCAGAGACCCCATCCCCAGAGGACAAATAAAATTAAAGAGGAAGGGGCATGCGGCCCATGCCCTGTGCCACTATTGGGACCCAGGGTTTCCAATTCCCAGGGCTGCCCTATCAAATAAAGGGGAGGGGGCATGTGCCCCCACTGAGCTATTATTGAGGCACAGAGAACCCACCACCCAGAGATACATTTTGTTAACAGAAGGGAAGGAGGGGCATGCAGTCCCCTCTCTGTGCTGGTATCGGCCCCAGGGGCCCTATCCTTTAAGGATGGATACTTCCCAGTATTCCAGGGTGCCCACCCCCATGATACTTTGGTTCCCTACCCGGGTGAGTGCAGGCGGATATGCCCACCCTCTCCAAGGCAGAGAACTCAACCTTTTCTCCTGACCTGTGGAACCAATAAGAAAATACTGCTCCGGGCAGAGCTGGAGCAAAGACAAAGTTCCAGCTCCCATCAGCAACCAGGACAGGGCTGGCTGGGGAGTCGGCTGGCACCACGGGCGGCTTGACCGCAGCCCCCAATGATCCCTACTTTGTGGATGCACCAGGTGAGCACGGGGCACCCATCACCAAATTAAAAAGGCTGATTCCCATATAGGGAGCTGGATGGGGCTGCGGTGACCATGAGGCTCCTTCTGAAGCCCCAACTAAAATAAAACCTGTGGGTGTCACAGACGGGCACGGGGACACCCACAGAAATAATTACAAAAGAAAAAAAGTAATAATAAATGAGCGTCAAGAGCCACTCAATTATAATTCACTATTCATTGAAGGAGTGCCCCATGATTCCCCAAGAGGGCAATTTCCTTTTTTTTGGCTTTTGGCTTGGTGGAGTCCCTACAGGGGGCAGGGGAGCCACCAACCACTTTTTTTAATGTTGTGGGGGCTGCAACGAGGTCAGCAACCTCCAAAAGACATTAAAAAACGCAGTAAGTCTCCTGGGTCATTACATCTATGACCCAAGGAGAACATACCATAGCTCTAGGCTCTTCAGCTGGAGTGCAAAGCCCCCTTGAGGTTGTTTTTGTGACTACATTTTGTGAGCTAAAAACTATTAAAAGGAAGAATCAGGGACATGTTGGTGCTACGTAGATATATTTAGAATAATCACTACTACTAAACACTGCATTGTGTGGATTACGGTAATATACATTGGATTAATAATATTGAGGATTTTTGGAGAAAGATGATATATATGCTTTATATATTGATAAGTTCACCCTTTAAGAAACCCAATATGCTCACTTTTTATATTTTGGTGTTGTGACTCTTAACAAAGTCAGTAAGGCTGCCTGAGTATGGCAAGGACCTGTGAGACTAACCTCACACTGTGCATGCCAGATGGCTTGTGTAGCATGAGGTTGGCTGCTTGCAAGGAGTTTGATGCAGAGCCTGGTGACAGGGCAGGCCCTCTGGCCAGTGGGGCTACTTGCCCGTGAGGGGTTGGGCAGTCAACACCACACACAGCTAAAGACGGGGGTTGGCTGCCCACAGGGGGTTGGACACAGGTTAATGGGCTAACCCCACAATGCACACAGCCAAAATGACTGGAATGGATAACTGAGATGCACAAAGGCAGATTAGGATATTTCAGCTCTGCCCAGCCAGTAAGCACAGGGATGAAGAAGGCATCACCCTTACCTTGTGCTCCGTAAATCTTTACATTTGCCGCAACGCACATTCCCTTTTTTGTTCAGGGCATAGCGACCTAGATGCATTCTGTTTGCAGTGAAATACAATTGTTTTTGGGAAGACGGATGGAATATTTTTGCAAGAATAACAACAACAAACGCTTCAAAAACAAACAAAAATGCCACATGCTATCACAACAAAAATCTGTCAGGTTGTTACATTAAACGTGTCTTTATGCGAGGTGCAATCTCTAAAAGAAAAGCAAAAACTGCCATTTGTATGACTCACACTGCTCTACAATAGTTCCCTAGGGCAGTGTTTGGAAGACATATACTTAATGGTGCAAACAGTATGACAGCTGACAGCGGGAGAACAGAAAGGTGCACTGTCAAAGCCCCAGAATGTCTGAGAGTATGACAGCATAGTAAACATAAAAACAGGGACAATGCTACAGATGAACTTTGCATTGTTCAAATTAAGCCAAAATCTTTCCACCTTAATTTATGGATTTAATTGCAGTTTTGCTACAATTATAGGTTAACTTTGAAAGCTACAGCCAGCAACATGATGCTGTTGTGGACAAGAATATGTGAAAATCAATGTGCTTCACAAAACGTGTTACATAATTTAATTCAGTTGAACTCTAAAATAAACAATAAAATCACATTTCTCACTTTACTTCCAAAGCTGAAATTGTTTTGCAAAATAGACATCACCCTTTTATGTGCAAAGCCGGATGCCATCTCATTACCACAGGACATTCAATCTGACTTAAGAAAAACCTTATTTATTTCCTTACAGATCGCATGTTACAAGGACATTACACAAGGAAACAACTCTCCTAATAGTCACAAGGTCTCCTCACTGCACATATATATCCACTTGCATACTGATTTTAGTTGAATATGTTTTGTTAAACAAACTCACATGAGAAACACAATGCTCAGTGCATTATGCTATTTAGTATCATTGAGAGGGGGGTAAACATTATGACCCTTTCTCTCTAACTAAGAAAAGTCTGTTTGCGAATCAGTTAGCACTCTAACTGTAGGAGTTGGTTATTCAACAGTGGTTTGCAACCTCAACTGATGTAGCAAATCTTTGATGTATACTTTTGTAGGGGGGTTTGGGGGTGGGATCCACCCGTTCACAGCTCCTTTTAGTCTAATTCCGAAATGGTTGCAAACTCCATTTTGCCAGTGTGAAATACTTTTCCTACTCTCCAAATAGCATTTGTACATTGCACAAGCATAAATCATAAAGTGTGTCATTTTTGAAATACCGGTTTTGACATCTTAAAATATACGTACACCTGGCCTTGCTTCTATATCATCAGTAACAATATTGATATGATTATATGGACATGGACAATATTTAATAATGTAGTAATGACCGTTGTTAGCATTTCACAGTGAGTATGAATAGGTCAAGTCAATGCCGCATCCAGGGATGAAGAGAATCCTCCTGTCTCTTGGCCAAGGCCAGACGAGTGGGTTTTATGCCATCTTCAGTGGTATACCTTTCTCCATAGCTGTATGCCAATCTATTGTACACTCAAATATTGTTTCCTAAATATTGTATAAAAAAAATTCAATTGTGGGTACATGTCCTAAAATTAACTCCTGTGGGCGATATTTTTGTAAACAATTTAGGACATGACGTTTATGTCAGACAAAATTCCGAAACGAATCTGATACCACACCTTACCCACAAACCGTAAAAAGAAATGTTATCTTTAAAATAGAAAATAGACAAGCATTTACAAATGCAATATGTTGGGCTTTTCCCAATCCTTTGTCTTACAACTAAGACTCATGGGCAGGGGGGTAGGCGGAGAGCATAGCTGGTTAAGACAGAAGAGCATTATGCAGCAGGGAAGAGGAAAGCATCACTCGATTTATGAAACTCTACAGACCGGGGCCTATTCACAAAGGTACATTTACAAGCTAGTAAATCTACACGTGTAAATGTAATCTTACACTTTGCCGTAATTTTGCACCAATTGGCTATTCACCATTTCTGAGTGTAAATTTGCTGCAAAGTGTAGACTCACATGCCTACACCCCCTGAAATAGGTAGTGGGGCCATATTTACAAGTGTAGAGTTACAACTAGTTCCTTTTCACACATAGGTGGATTTCTTTACCACCTCCATATGGTAAAGTATAAGGAAGAGGTAAATAGTGTATTATAATTAAGTTGTAAAAAATGTTATAGCAAATATAAATTAATGTAGAACAAAATATGAAAATACTAAAGCACTATTAACTTAATTCTAAATTAAATAGAATAATAATTTAAATATAGTAAATTAATATCTATGCTTTATTTTTTAAAACACCTGAAGTATCATGTTGTTCACTCCTTTGCAGTATTTTAGGTTAGGGCTTCTTTCCAGTGCAAAGAAAGTTTTGTGCTGTAAAGTAAATTTCAAATAAACATTTTGCACTAGTTTGCATCACTTTTGTGAAGCAAGCCCAGTGCAAAATATCAGTAAAACTGTGCCTCAGTATGAAAAAATAGTGTACATGCCCACCCTACTCTCGCTCCAAACCTCGGGTACCAGCAATATCTTATCAATCCTCGGTTTTAGGCACAGTTTCGGCTTGGAATGGATCCTCTCATTTCTGAGTGTATGGGTCTGCAAACACTGATGCCCCTAACATGAAATATTACTGATTTCTAGGTTAATGGCATTAAGGACAATGTTAAAAAAAATCTTCTAAAATTTGCCAAAATGGCATATTAGTTAGGATGATAACAGAGTGAATCTCCCAGTCCAAAAGAATATGCATATTGGAGTACATAGTGATTTTTTCATCAACAAAAAAATAGTAAGTGAAACAGCTTGAGCATTTAATCTGTAGATGTTTCCAGATCATATTTTCAAAATTAAACTTGACTTAGTATTCTGGTCAATTTCACAATTACAAGTGTTCACGACTATCTCTCAATGTGTCAACAATTTGTGAATCCACATTAAATTTGACAATTGTTTTCTGCTTTAAAGAGGAATACTTAAGGCCTGATTCTAATCTGCACTATTGTTTTGTAGATAAATTGAGGCCAAATTCTGAACATAAACAGTTTGATGTCAAGAATACAGATTTTGTATGCATTTGGCCAATTCTGCCTTTATTTGTGAAATAATTTTTGACCAAATGAAACCTCCACATACATTTCTCAATACATTCTGCTGTATTATAATTATTTCTAATAGTTTGACAGATTTTAAAATGATGTTACTTGTTTCGTACAGAGAATTCTAATTCTTGCTGGGACGAATGTTGAGGAATCATTTCAGGACCTTATTGCAATTACTTTGCAAACAAGGGATTTTCCAGAAGACAGCGTCACATTATAGCTCAATGGAGAAATACTGTGGGACCAAGTTCAGTGTGGGTACCTCTTCAGAACTCTTGTGATGGCAGGACGGGTCTGAGAAATTATAATCAACATAAAATTCATCTACAGACAAAGCTGCCCCTTAACTCTGTTATTTTTTTTTACTGGCTTTGTAACCTCTCTCTCTCTCAGCCACCATAAAGGGCACCTCTACTGGTGCTGGTGAATCCAAGGCACTATTACATGCAAACAACATCATGCTTACATTCAGTAGCGCTGATACATCCATGACTATGTCTTATGTTTGATTCAGTCTGTCATGTTCAAAGTTTAGAAATGCTAACAGAATATTTGAATTCAGATTTAGACCAATTTCAGAGTTCCAAAGGTGAACAAATGCAACATCTGAGGAAATTAGAAGGCAATAACTCAGATTCTGCATGTCGTCCTTCCATTTGATGTTCCAAATTCAGATATGAAGGGGTAATTCAACATGTGCCCCATTGAGCTATGTTACTACCTGATAGCCAGCAGATCTAGTCATTTAGACGGTGCAGTGCATTATGAGTCATGCAGTGGAAATCTGTGGGCAGTCTTACGGTCAGAGGTACAGATTTCATTGTGGCTTCCTCAGCTTTTCATTCTTCACAGGGTTATACAATTGTACTGCTTATTTGGGTAATACTAACACCTATTTTTTATGATATTACTGTATTGTAAGTGTGTAGAAGACGTTGGTGTGTGTGAGTGTGTGTGTAGTAGAGGATTTTTTTTGAGAAGTGGTCACATTTTTTTAATATGAGTGGTGATTAAAGTCCCTATTTTACTTTAAACAAAGCTAGTATGCCCAACAGTAGCTGTTCCTGGCTACCATTACCTGAATCTGTAACCTTAGCCCTAAGAGAGGGAATAGCAATGGGTGAAGATACCACACTGTAATAGGATAGTGAGAGTGGACTCCTTCAAATCTTCCATCTTACTCTTAACCCAGGGAGGTAAGGAAGAGACCCATGGGTGACTGAGGAGTAGTTGAAATGTGCCCCTTTTGACCGCAAATGAAATGCTGAGGGTAAATTGTACACACATTTTTCAGAAAAATTTCCATTTCGCTGCTACAACCTATCAAATTATCCATTCCAGCAAAAACAATGCTTGAGGAGATGACCATCATTAAATATGAACGTTTAACATTTATGTGGTATGACGAAGCACCTTAAGAAGGGTAGGGAGAGATGGGAATATGATTCTGTAATATTGGCCTAATGAAGAGATGGTGGGACTGGACCCTGGACATGGGGGTGGTAGGTTTGTCGACTGATATATGTTCCCATGTAATGAGCTAGGGGACACGTACTATTTACTAGTCAGAAAATACTGATCACAGCTTGTGACCAGCATTTTTGCAACCAGTAAAGAATTTTAAGAACTGATCTAAGTAGCAAAAAAAAATATGAATTGTTGTGGAGCGGAATTCAACCAAACTCATGAAGATTAATGTGATTGTTTTTTTAATAAAGCAAACCTTTTGTTTAAACTGCAGCCTGTTTTCCTTAAAGGCAATGTGACTGCATTTAATATGAGAAGTTTCCTTATTTTGTTTGTTGAAGAGCTGACAGTGGTCCCCTGACCCACTGCCTACTCTTAAGAATACTTTTTTAACATTCACAGAGGGGAAAGAGAACCACAAAGAGTTCCTATGTAGGAGTTGGAAAAAACATTTAAACATTGGCAGACATGAAATTGAAAAGTTTGCAACCAATAAACAATTTAGTGCACCTGGCCCTCGGTCTTCTGTGTTTGCATACTCACCTGTCTCTGTTGATTGCTATGGAAGCTCTTCAACGAAGCTGCATATGTTAACCAAATAACTTAGTGGTTTGCTTGTTACAGCGTGTTTCTGTGCAAGGTTCTATTTAACCAGGCATTTTCCTGCACAGCACACCACTTGTCCACAGGCAGTTCTAAAACCGAATCCCATGATCAGCCGCATTTACACTCCATGTCCTCCCTCATAAGCTTTATACCCTCATCAAACCTGTGGCACCCTCCGTAGTACCCTGAACATCTTCTCTACAGGTTGCAGCGCTCTTAAGTTTCTCTGTGTACCGTCAATGGCCCCTTTCCTAGCTCTGAACCACCCTGGCCATGTTGCACAATAGGTTGCAATTCGTAAAGGTGGACCACTTTTGTCTTGGTTCCTGGGTCTCCTTTTGGACTCAATCCGGCCCTGGTGAACACTATCCACCGATGTATTGATCACCCTGACGGTGTGATGGGTGTGAGTGTGAGCTAGATGGGGGTAGGCTTTACTATGGAACCAGCTGAGAATTAAGCACAGCCTGTAGTTTAAACGTTATCTTATTGCATGGCGTTTTATTTGCAAGTTTGGTAGCACTAACATTTTACATAATTTAAAGAAGGCCATAGAGAAGATGCGAAGTGAAGTAGCCTTGAAGGGGAACGCCTAATGAAACACAGCATTACAGTCTGTCTTTTTAAAAACGTTTTCAGAGAAAATCTGATGCTGACTTCAAAATATGTTTTTTCCATTACTTATTGAGCTCAATCTCAGTTCCTTAAAGGACAATTTAAACAGACACATTCTTGCAGTCGGGAGTCATTGGCATGTCAGGGTTTACCATCTACATGCCTCCAACGACACGTTACCTGCAATGTGTGCTTACTTCTTTTTCAACAGCAGTGACAAAAGTGAAAAAAAATGATTTCAAGACTCAAAGAACAGCACCTCTGAACAAGTGAGAATTGATCAACACCAATCTGAGAATGCATTTTAGTATTTTCTCCTCGGTGATTACATTTAATTGTCAACATGTTGGTGTATTATTGGCAGGAAGCCGACTAGGTAATTAAAAAGTATTTAGCCCACGCATGAAGCAGTATGAAAATAGTGATCCTTTAGATTTCCTCTATTCTATGGGTCAGCTTCCAGCGAAAATCCTTGAATGGAGCGTGTCTGCTCACAAGGTAATACTTAATGAAGCTTTACTAACGTCAGTGGTATTTTCAGCATCTCAAGTGAGATGCTGCCTGGCAAAAGTCTCAATAGTTCACTTAACCTTACATCTTTACTTGTTCATTAAGAAACAAAAACGGCCTCCTCTGTACACGGAATAAACCCTCTGGTAGCTTGGCAAAAAGCAGGCAGGCTTAACTTAAAAGCAACGTGTGGAGTATTTATACAGCAATAAATAAAATGAAAATATAACACAAGATATAACACAAGGAAAATCCCAATGCAATTCTGAAAGATAGAGTACATTCTAATAAATAAAATGACAACAAAATAACACACATTCAATAAGTACGAGTGGAGATATTTGTTTTTGTTTGTTTTAAAACTTTTAGGAGCAAATAGTGCCAAAAATCACAAAGCACCACTTTCGATTACCTGGTCATGCTGGACCAAGGTAAGTCACAAGTTCAGGCAGAACAGGATAGAGTGTGGGTTGGATACAGGGACCAGATTAGTCCCACTGAAGAGTTATGTTCACTCTTGTCATCTTCATCCTCACTTTCAATAGTGTCCCTATCTTCACAATTTTTATCTGGACTAGGAAACAGAGCTGCTTACGTGAATTATGTCTCTAAATGTATATGTCTGCTGCAAGTATGACTTGCTCTTACCTGGGTCATCGATTGTTTATCATGTGCTGTGTTCTCTTTTTTAATTTTTATTGAGCAGAATATGAGTAGAAAAAAGAAATTCAACACATAAGTATAGACATTTTCTTGATTTCAATCAACTGATCATTCGTCAAATAATATCTTGAAATGTAGTACAGAGCAAATCTAAGAAATAGCTTCCTTCTTACAGAATGAAATGCTTGCGTGCATTACAATTACATCACCCGTTTAGAAAAAACCTTTGCAAACAAATTCTAGTGAAAAGTAGATCACAACTAGAACCCCCTTCCCAATAGTTAAAGTGATGTGAGTGCTAAAGTGCTATAACTTTCAACAAATGATGAATATACACATTTTATAGGATCTATCTGTATTAAATAACTAATCGCTCATGAGGGAAATCTAGAGATGAAATAAAAAACACCCACAAAAGAAATCTTCCCGCTCATCGATTAAAGTGCATGAGTGAGTTATAATAACATCACTTAAGTACTTGATTCTATGCTGGCAGCAAATCGCAACTATAATCTCCTTCCTAATAATTAAAATGCAGAAAGTGCTAAAGTGCTGTGAAATGAAGTGTGAAAACCTACAATTCATTAGAGGACTTCACATCCCCTGCTAAAATCACTACTCATTAAATCTTAGCTCTAAGATACCTCCTGAACATTCTTTACTGTTCAAGAAGGTGGATCATACACAGGATACTCAAATGCTTTCCAAATTGCTAAAAACCTAGGTATGCCCCCGAAGCGCTGGGCATATGCATCCTCAGAAACTTTAAAGGTCGTAATTTTTATATGGCAATGTTTGAAGGTTGGAACATTTTTTGTTTTCCAGCACTGTGGTATCAGAGACCATGTGCTGTGTTCTTGTACCGGTTAAACAAATCTCAACTGAGTGTGGGACTTATACAATTAAAGTAGGGTCAAACACTATCCCATCACTTTGTTCAATGGCAAAACTAACTGGAGAGACATTCACACTCATGTGACCCTGGACAAAGACAAAAAGGCACATTTGGTTTAGGGCAGAAAAATCTCAGGTTTCTAAAAGTGATATTGTCAGAAAAGTAACTTAAAGCCCAACTTTACTATTAAGGAGGACTTATTTTGAGTGTAAACAGCATATCTCTATCTGATCCCAAACTGAAGTTAGCACTTAATAAGCATAATGAAGTAACCCAGTGCAGTAGCGGCCCGTGGTGGGAGTGCTGCAGGGCGCTAAGGTGGGGTGGGGAAGGTGCAGGGTGGGGGGTAGTAAACTCCAGAATATGGCTGCACAGAGGTAAGTACACAAACAAATAAATAAAACGAATTCCGTTGCACGCGCTGCATCACCAAATGCACTAAACCAATGGAGCCTGTTGCCTAACATGACCCTAGTAGAGGACTATGGATTGCCAACTGCCTACGTGGGGAGACACAGGGACTGATTCCGGCACCGCCATTGTTGGCCCCCCCGGCTCCAGACAGAAGATATTTGCTGCTTCACAGGTGGGAGTCCTGGGCTGAGGCCTCCCCAGTCACTGCCTTATCTTGTGGAGCGTGCTGCATTGCCAATGACAACTTCAGGGGGCTCAACCAGAATAAGTTAAATCAAGCCAGAACAGAGGCCGGTCTTGTGTGCCGCACGGCCATCCACGACAGACGTACCAACAATTCACTGAGCTGTTACTGGGAGAGGGCTCTATAGAGGTGCTAAGGTGCTCAGTAGGCTCCTGTGGAGTCACCAGGGTCGGTTTGGGGGTAGGCTGAATGACAAAGGAAAACCGAGATGCCATATGGTGGCACTTGCTAGCCCTCTGGCAGGCAGAGGCAACTGCTACGGCACTCCCCCACCTCAAGATTGTGCTTTACACTGGAGAGGATTGGGGAAAGATTTGCCACAATGACCAGAGAGAGAGGAGCCCGCGGTAGCCACCAGATCAAACTCTACAAGTTTACAATGCCCAAAGACTCTGCGACTGCACCAAGGCCCGACGATTCACGGCGTTCAGTTGCACAGGCTTCTTCCAGCGATGAGCCTCTTACCCTTATTGGTGTAATGCCAGTGATTCAGGGAGTCCGTAGCACCCTTGAGATCAAAATAGACTCAGTCTCCACAGAAGTTACATTAATAAAAGCTGACTTCTGCAATCTGGGGGCTCGAGTGAAAGAGAAAGTTTTCTTGAGGTCTAACGGGCCTTAAGAGAATGTGAGATTAAATACTCTATGAAATTTCTGGCACAACAGCGAGTAGTTGCAGACGGCAAAACCTAGTACTTTAATTCTTCTGACAAGGTTTGGGAGTGGCTGGATGGCTGGAGTATAGCTGGGAAAACTGGATGCCAAGATCCGAAAGACTACGGCATGAACCCAGTGCCCTGGACAGGACACAGAATTCGGGTGACCAGTGGCACCTCACTCAACACTTCCACAAGACTCTAGAGGAGACTGGGGTGAGGGGGCTGCCCGTGGAATAGATAATGATACATTAAAACATCACTGCTGTCGCAGAGAAGGCACCTACCTCCTGCTCTTTATCTAGCTGGTATCCAGATTTGTAACGAGGGAACTCTGAAAGATGGTGTATGACTTTGGTAACATCTTTTACATTCTAAAAGTGTGAGGGGCAGATGAGTGGCCACTTGGTGACAACAACAGCTTCCTAAAGTGTGTACAATGTTTTGGAGAGACAGGCCCACTGCAGAGTTGGGAGGGGGGCAATTTCGAGTCCGTCATGCAGGGAGGCAGGGAAGGTGGTTTGGGTTGGGGATTCAATTGAGGTTTTTTTGTATGTTTTTCCTTTGACAGTTTCTTTGTAGCACACTACCATAGACATGTTAACGGTTTGATCAGCCAATGCCCCGGTCTAGCCACCGGTCCGGTCCTCAGCTGAATGAGATCTCACACTATCCATGCTCATGTACACTTATAAACACCACAAAACATTCAGTATCCGGTAGGTTGTCCTTTAGAGACGTGCACGGACCCAGGGGTTACTTCCGGACCCGAGCCCATCCACTGTGCAGAGGGTAAAATCCTGGGTAAATTACTGACTTCCCGACTAGTCCTGGTGATCCAGTCATTGATCCACCCTGATCAATCCAGCTTCATTCCGGGGAGGAACACCTGTCTTAACCTGCGGCAACTGCATGATGTCTTCGGCTGCTCAGATAGAATTAGGGAGGACGCCCTTGTGTTCTCGCTTGATGTGTGAATGGCTTTCAACACGGATCAATGGCCCTACATGTTTGAGGTCCTGGCCAAGCTGGGTTCAACAGAATAATGCATATACTAACTTTGTACCATGCGGCTCCAGGTACACCATTAATTGGAACAAGTCTCAGCTATATCTCCTTAACAGACAGGCACCATGGCTGCCCAAAGAATGTCCGGCTAGTATTGCCACAGAAGGGATACTTGGTGATATGTGTCACCAGAGACCTAGGTGTCTTCTACGCTCGAAACCTAGAGCCACCACTGGCGCATCTGAGGAGGGATGTCCTACAATGGAGAGGCCTTCTTCTCTCACTTCTTGGGAAATCTGCCATGGCCCCATTCCTGCATGCGCTTCACAATATGCCATACCCAATCCCAGCATCTTTTTCCAGGCGATCGAGAGTGGAACTTGTACACTACTCTGGGACAGGCCCCATTCATATAGCTATTAAAAGGCTGGCAAGGAGCTTGTATGAAGGCGAGATTGCCTTGCCCGACACACAGAAATATTATTGGGTGGCGCAGCTTGTCACCATTAACCAGTGGGTTCATCTCCCCTAGGAGGAACCTGCCTATTGGATGAATAGGATGGACATGCAACCAGGAGGTTATCTAAAAACCATCTATCGAGGAGCATGTCCCTGGTCCTTCCTGAACCTGACTGTATTCACACTTACCCTCTGGCACACATTACTGAATGCTTTAGTCTGCCGAAGAAGAATTACGCAGGCCACACTCCTTTGGGATAATTCACAGCTGGGGGCATTGGGTACACAGAAGGGCTTCGATAATTGGGACCATATTAGTCTTTCTAGGGTGGGAGAGCTCTGAACAAGGGGATGAGTGATCCCATTCACAGACTTACAGGTCGAGTATCAACTGGCCCCCACTGAAACCTTCCGCTACTTGTAAATACGGCATGCACTGCAGAATGGGCTGCCAAAGGGAGAGGACCCCCTGAACCTTACCACTCAAAGACAGGCTACTGGATGATCAACTGCCCAAAAAAGCGATCTCCCTTACTTACCGTAATCTGATTAGTAACTCACCTGACATCCTGGTTTGGGTGAGGGAGCACTTGGGAGTGACATCTAGGGGGCCTGGAGGACAACAAGTAGCCAGAGGCCTTGGTGTCCCCCCAAGAGGTTGCAATAAGATCTAGGTTTCACCTTGTACAACTAAAAATCCTACACAGGTGGTATAACACATGCACCACTATGGTGAAGATGGGCGGGGCAACGACTGGATTGTGTCGTAGGAACTGCAGCCTAGAGGGCACATTTGTACACATGCTATGGAGCTGCCTAGTAATCTAACACTAATGGAAGTCATTGCTTGCCTTAAAAATATGCGTGGGGCCAACATGGAACCCTCCGCAAAGTGATGTCTCTTGAACGTCTGAGAGGTGACTAATCTTACCCGTATGGACCCTATCTGGATGACACTGGGGAAAATGGTGGCCATGCACACACAGCGTGTCTGTGGAGGGTGGAACTAGCACCATAATTGAGTGAATGGAAATGGTACATGGTTTGGTGCATGCTGGCAGAAAGAGTATTTTATGAAGGCTGAGGCTGTTCCAAAAAGTGGGCCACGGTATGGGGAAAATATAGTTATCATTGAAGCAGCGTATGTGCCTCTATTGACAATTCTGGCTTACTCCTGTATGTCTCGAGCACCCAGGCCCTAATGCTGCCCTGAGAATTGATGGAGGGTGAGGGGACTGAGGGGCTTTAGAGACTGACGGGGGTTCACATTTACTGAATTGTGTCTTGATGCTGGATGCTTACTGTCACTGTTATTTTGTTTGCTTTTTTTGCAATGAAAAGATCTTTTAAAAAAACAATGATAAATTCTGCACCATTTAGTAACTGAAGGATATTGTTCAATTAAGTAATGCATGTGCTTTATTAGATTTATTTTCTGCTCAACCTGATGTAGATCTGTGTATTTTTACCCAAGCACTTCCATGGCCCTCTTAGATCATCATCAAATGATGGCCTTCTAGATGGACCTGCTTTTCAACAACCTCAAAAACAGCTTGGTAGACACATGCATCATACCATCCAACCTTGAGAATGCTATCAACCCCTCTCATCAAAACCTCAGCCTTAAGACAGTCACTTTCACTTTACTACAGTAACTGAAAGGCTCATACTCAAAAGCTTTCATTTTCATCAACTCTTGTGCCATCTTTAAACCATTCTAGTGTGTAATATCAAAGCATTTCACCAAATGTACCAAGTGCCATTAAATATTCATCCAGGTACTCCACAATGTGGCTGTTGTTAATAGCGCAACATGTGACTACGTTGCATCCTTTTTTCATTTCAATAAAAGTCACCACCTTTTGGACCAATTAGCTTATTTAATACAGAGTGGATAAGAGCATATTGCATCTTGTTTGACATTGTCCTCCAGATGTCCAAACCACAAGAAAATATTTCTTTGAAACTCAACATAACTGGCTATTTTGTACGGGGGGCAGCAAACTCTGCTCCGCGGATATAGGTCATGGAGTTTTGCCACTCCACGCTCCGCTTGGAGCGTGGCGTTCCCAAAACACTCCACTGACCTCCGCGGAGCAGTTTTTACCGGCGCCAGCATGATCAGGGAAGACGGATTGATTGATAACAGGTGCAGACAGAGGCTTAGCCAAGAAATAACCCATCTCCCACCCCAACCTATTGGAAGGCCTCCTGGTCATGTGTCACCGTAGCCCAGTGAGCACGGCGCAGCACAACTTTCAGTTTCCACTGTGAGAACTTCGCGTCCTAGTGGCCGCAGCAGGAGGCTGAAAATGTGTTCCTTCACCGAACATTGGCTCTTTCCCCTACAGCCCGGAAGCAGTGGTAGAGGGTAGGGAAGCCAGGAAGGCACCAGTAGCCGTGACCCATGACCACAACAAAGCTTAGATCCCGCCATGCATGAGGATTGCAGTCTGTTGCCGCGAGGAGTGCATAGCAAGCCTGGCTGTCCAAGCCTGTCCAATCCTGCTGGCTTGCCATGTGACACATCGCAGATGTAAATGTAATGTATTTTGTAAGGCGCACTGCTACCCCAACGGGGCGTCCCGGCGCTGTATAATGCTGTGGAACCCTTCCTGGCTCTCCCTGTGAGATGCCCCTCCTGGGCACTCCCAAGGTGAAGCCAGGCATTCCAGTGTTGTAGGGGCCGTTGTGGAGATTAAGCAAGCTATTGCCCAGAGTTGCAGCGTGGGACCCATGATTAGAGTAGGTGCCGAGGCGAGAATTATCGAGTCCGCGGACATTGAGCTCAAGACCCTGCCGCGTCGGGACGTGAACCCTGGTCCTGGGCCTGATCTCTGCTTCAGAGTCTGCCGCTCTAACTAGTGAGCCACACTTATCCACACAGGCACAGGAGAGATAAAGGAGCTGTTTTGTTTCCTTTCGAATGCATTTTGTTGATTAACTTGTGCATGTAATGTAACTGGTGTTCACAGTTTATGCAAAACTGGAAAGCAAAAGGGAACGGAGAGAGCACATGAGCAGGTGACTGATGTGCTTTTTGGTGATTGTTTGCCACAGCTTTCATTGGTCGCAAGTGTTCCATGCAAAGCCAAGTCAGGCTATGTTAGTAGAGCTGTCTTTTGCGTGGAATCCCAGAGATGGTAGCACTGTCCCCCAGTATCGGCTCCTCGAGGGAGTGCTGTGGGGCGGTGGGTTGGGGGAGGGGCAGGGTATAGGGTTGCAAACTCCGGCATACGGCCGAACGGAGGTAAGTGGCGATGCAGCTCGCGCAATGTAATTCGTTTTATTTATTTATTTCTTTACTTACCTCCGATCGGCCATATGCCGGAGTTTACTACCCCCACCCTGGCTCAGCCCCTCCCCCACCATACCCCGCAGCACTTCCTCGAGGAGCTGCTACTGCTGTCCCCCATCACCCTGATTATACCTCTTTCCACTTTTTAATAGTGATTTGGTGCTACACACGTCAACTTTCTGGTGAAAAACCTTTGTGGGTGTTCTTGGGGTCATGCACGTGCCAGAGAAAATTAAGAGAACAGTAAATCTGGACTGCTTGGTGCAGATGTCGTGACGATCTGAATCGCCAAAATAAAATAGAATTTGCTGGTCATTATTTGTTATTTTGTGCCATCTTGCGTTATGACGGTGCTGTATCTACCTTGCATTGTCAAAGTGTTCATAGTCTGCAATGTTTAGTTAGAGGAACTGCATTCCACAGAGTTTTTCTGTACCTCTGCGGAATTTCACGGAGTAGAACTCCGCCTAGTCCTACTAACTGGGAGCACACCATAACCAGATTCAAAGACCAACTGAGTTGAATGGAGCAAAAAAGGACACCAAGATAAGGATAGTTAAAGCAAACAGAAGTTAAGATTTATAATGATACCTCTTTGAAACACTAGTTTCTTTCATTTTAGACTAAAGGCAACACATCTATGCTGAGAGCTCCAGAAAGGCCTACTTCTTGTACTGCAGCGCAAACTAATATAGCCTGGTGTATTGTCAAATCACTTCAGTAGGCACAAACAACATGCGAGGGCATAGAATGTGTTGCAATGAAAAGGAAAAGGAAGTAGAACACTATCCATGTTTTTATGGCGATGCACCAGCTGCAGTCCTCGAGCCTGCAGTAAAATGTTTGAGCATCTGTGCCAGCTAGCCACTTGCCTTCAAAAGAACTAAAAGGTAAAGGACAGCAGAATAAAGACCCTGGGCCTTGGCATAACCTCTGGAAGCATAGAGTCTTGATAAATGAGGGCCAAAGTGAGTGTCAGATTTATATTGACAAGTGATGGTCAAGAGTTTGAGTGCTAAGTCGGAATGAAGGTAATGGAGTGGGAGGTGAGGGTGCACTTTTGAGAAAGTGCTAGAATTGGAAGAGTCTATTAGTATGCTGATGGAATGAGCCAATTCCGCCTTCCAATGATACTCACAGCTCGTTTATGGATCCAGGGAGTCACTGAACATTTCCTCCGTGGTCATCTACATCTGCGCATCCAGCCTGCACAGCTGAACCAAGCTAGTGGACGTGACCTTGCTACTGCTTTGCATATTTTGAACTGGGGAGCAGCCATTTTGTTTGTCACTAGTTCACCTCCGCATGTGTGTGTTTTTTCCTGTGTGTATTTACTGTAAGCTGCTTCTTAATAACACGATATACATGAGAGATGTTAAGTTAATTATCAACAATCACTATAAACAGTTTCACAAATACTGTTCAGGTGCAACTTTGGCGGAGAGTTACGAGACACACATTCGTCATGGGTAGTCATAGGAACAGTTCTCCCTGCAGCTACAAATGCGACTAACAACCGATTTTCACTGCATTTACTGTGTATTTCAAAACAGCAGTGTCACTGGAGTAAATTGTATGTTACCAAATTGTGTCTGAAAAATATGCCAAGCACTTGTGAGCCAGATAAAAACAATGATTTAAAGTACTTCATGCTATGGTGTTTAACACCTATCCAAACATAAACATTAGTTCACACAACTTCAGAGGGATCAGTAGAATGTAATGTGGAGCGCAGACGGAGTTTTGAAAAATGATAACGATTTTTAAAGTACAATTTTATGAGCGGTACACTCTTCAAAACACTGTAAACATGTCTTTGAAAGAGGAGATCAAGCTTGCACAGGGTTAAAGTTTATTTAAGGTTAATAGAAAATATTTGTGTGTAAGAATAGCTCTTCCAATCAAAAAACAATGTGCAACCATTTTTTCTCAAAATAAGTCCATCATTTTACTTATTTGTAATTGGTCAATGGATGTATTTTTTTAAATTTGTAATTATGTCATTGTTTTGCATTATAAACAACACAACACAGCAATATACCCACTGTTCCTCTGGTAAACAATTTACAGACCTGCTAATCAGGGGCCTCATTTATGAAAAGTGACTCATCGCTGCGTGAAAACAGCGATGCGTCACTTTTCACTGCGCACTCCTTGCGACAATCCTGATGCGTCATATTTAATGTATGACACATCATGTCGCAAGGAGTTACAGATACGTCAGTATTTCTGGCGTATCTGTAAGCGCAAAAGTGACGCATTGCTGGAGTGTGTCACAAAAGTGACGCAACTCCAGCAATGCCTCGTTTCACATGCGGCAAGCCCCATGTGAAAGGGCCTGCATCAGTCTTATGCCTGCTGTGAGGCAGGCGCAAGATTTTGACGCAACGGCGTCCTAAAAGTGACGCAGTGAAATTTCATAGATTTCACTGCGTCACTTCTACGGCCCTTCCTTGCGTCAATACGCCCCCCCCTTGCATACATTATACTTGGCGTAAGTATAATGTAGCGCAAGGGTTTACAAAGTGACGCAGCTACCTAGATGCGTCACTTTGTAGATATGGTGCAACAAGGCACATTTTTTACGCTGCTGGTGCGTCACAAAAAGTGACGCACCGGCGGTGTAAAAAGCACGCACGGCTTCATAAATGAGGCCCCCGGGAAGGATTTCAGGCAGTAAAAAAAGCCTTAAAGGGGGTGGGATCCTGGAAAAAAGAGACACTGTTTTTAACCACAATGCCCTGCCTGGGCAGTTGAGTCACAATTCATTAAAGGACTTCAATAACGCGTACAAAGCATTCACAAGGCACTGCTAGAGAGGTTAGAAATACGTATTGAACTGTGAGTACACGGTCTAGCTCACACACAATGGAATATCCCTCTAAATACTGGGTTTCATGCAGTCCTTAGAGTTCTCCATGTGTTGAAGACTCTTCACTGGGATGCTATTGGTAGAGTGCAGGTACCGACAGCATCATCTGTGTCTGCTAGAAGGCATTCTGCACTAGTTCCTCACACAGGTGACTTAAAACTGTGGTGCAACAATTTTGATTCATTTTGCATATATATTTATTTTTCTACTTTTTTGTGTAATTTGTATGTAGTGCTTGACTGCACCAGGACTTCTTGGTGTTTTCTTTATGATACATATGAAATAAAACTAAAAATGAGAATTGTAGAGATCATCATTTCCAATCCCCGTGGAAATTATCCAGATTTAATTGTACGCCTTCCACCCTTCACCCACGCAAGGTCATGTTTTAAATAACTTCTGTTGGGTAGATTTCCATTAGACATGCTATGCAGCTAGAAAACTGTGCCATGACAACAATGCATAGGTTTGCAAACACAAAAATGGTTTAAATCAAGATGTTCACTCTTGCTATTACATTATTTTAGTTTTAAACAGGCAGAACTGCATATTGATGGGTCAAGAGAAGAAAGACTTGGGGAATGCTAAAGGCGACGGTAATGGATATAACAAACACGGGAACCCAAATTTAATCGGTCAGGGACCTTGGGACGCACACACCGCCAAAACCAACCTCCACGAGGGAATGAAGGCCGTCGCCGACTGGATGCAGAACAGCCGTCTGAAGCTAAACTCGGACAAGATGTAGGTACTCATCCTCGGACCCTCCCCCTCAGCCTGGGACGACTCCTGGTGGCAGACCACACCGACCATGCACGCAACCTAGGATTCATCCCTCTCCATGTCTAAACAGGTCAACGTCGTCTCCTCCTCCTGCTACAATACCCTCCGCATGCTCTCCAGGATCTACACGTGGATCCCGACCGAAACAAGAAGAACGGTGACAGAGGCCCTCGTCAGCAGCAGACTGGACTACGGTAACGCACCCTACGCAGGAATCCCAGCCAAACACCTACGACGACTACAACGCATCCAAAACACCTCCGTATGACTGATCGTCAATGTCCCCCGCCGCAGCCACATCACCCCCCACCTGAGAGACCTACACTGGCACCCCGTCGACAAGAGGATCACATTCAAGCTCCTCACCTACGCACACAAAGCACTCCACAACGCCGGACGAGACTACCTGAACAGCAGACTCAACTTCTACACCCCGAACCGCCAGCTCCGCTCCGCCAACCTCGCCATCGCCCATGTGCCCTGCATCCAACCAACCTCTGGCGGCAAATCCTTCTCCTACCTCACCGCCAAGACCTGGAACACCCTCCCTACCCACCTACGGCAGACCCAAGACCTACTCCCCTTCAGTAGACTCCTCAAGACCTGGCTCTTCGAGCCGTAGCGGCACCCCCTCCCCTCAGTGCCTTGAGACCCTCAAGGGTAAGTAGCGCACTTTACAAGTACTCTGTTTGATTGATTGTTTGATTGAGAACTAACTTATTACAAGAGACAGTGGATCCTGAGTTAGTGGAGAGTGTATATGCAATAAATATTTGTTTAAGGGGGTTGTCCTTAACATCAGTTAAAAGAAAGGAGTGATCACTCCTATTCTGAAAAAAATCTGTTTTGGGCAATTTGGACCCAATTGACCTAACTAGTTAAAGCTCCATTACTCTGATTTCAGCAATGAACACGATTATGGGGTAACACTTGCCAAAATATCTTTCTGCCAATCTGGAAGCCACAGCCTTTCTCGACTGGTCTCAGTTGGAGTTTTGCCCAGGGCACGATACCTAAGTGCCTCCTGTCTTTGCCCATGACAATCTCCTGGTGACAAAGGACCACAATCAAATCACCAGTATGTTGCTTCTGGACTTTCCCGCAACTTTTGGTAATGTGGATTGTAATATTCTTTTTGTGCAGCTAGCAAATGTTGGGCAGACTAGATCTGCCTTGCAGCGGTTCCGCTCCTTTTTTCACTGGTCAACACCAATTAATCTTATTACCTCCATTACATTCTGATGAGATGAGGGTGGGACTGGGCTCCTCTCTATCTCGTATTGTATTTAACATCTATGCCCAACGATTAAGAGACTTGATCAAGAGTTTGTGTTCCAGGCACGGGCATGTACCAATAATCTTATCTGTTGCTGAAACTGGCTTATCCCTCAGGTGAAAAGGCTTTTTTCAAAGCCCAGAGGAGCAGAAAAAAATCTTGTTTTTTCTTCCACTTAGTATCAGACTCCAGTGGTCAAGTCTACTATTGTCTATTGCTTAGACTATGCTAACAGTATCAGTCAGGGGGGGTTTTGTGGCCCAGATTAATAAACTACAGTGGATTCAAAATGTAGTGCTTATTTGTATTAGCTGAACTTAGGCTTTTTAGAGAGAGAGATTTAAAGGAAAAGGTAGCAAAGGCAATGTGATTCTTTTTGTTGAAAGGAGATACCTGGTACACTTTGCACATCACGTCAAGGTGAATGCACAGTAAAGCACAAAGATGACTGCTCCCCTACACTTTAGGTTAGAAACTAACAACCTGATTCACAAAGGTAAACTTAGACGTTTGCTCTAAACTTAGACCAAATATCTTAGTTTACGACTTTGGGAATTCACAAAGGGCTTTTACTTGTAACATCTTTATCTACGCACTTGAGGCAGTTCTCCACCCTGAGTGCGGACATACAGATAGTACTCGTAAATGCCCTTTGTGAATTCCTGAAGTCGTAAACTTATTCATGTGATCTCAGCAGGGGTGGGTGGTGACATTTGAAAGTGGTGGGGCGCAAAGTGATTTGCATACTGCACCGTAGCGAGCGAGCGCAGTGAGCGAGCCGGAACCCCTTAGGGTGGTTTCGGGGGGATAACCCCCCCCCACAAGAACATTTTGAAAAAAGAGAAGAAAAATCGTGCATTTTCCAAGCAAATTTGAGAAAGCAGGAAGGTTAATAAAGCAATTGTGAAAGTGCAGTTATTACATTAATAGATGGCATAACATAGGTAGCTGCTTATACAGTATAACCACAGAGCTTCATACATTCCGTCCTATTACGCTGCTGAATTAGGACTATAAGACTTGCATGAAAATCTCAGCTCTAAGAGTAGAAGAAGTTGCACAGCAGTTGGGAGACAGCCTTTACAAAGCCCTCTGTCCCACTCCTTTTTTGTACCTTTCTGCCCCCTGTTCCACTCGTTTTTGTGCCCTTCTGCCCTCTGTCCCACTCGTTTTTGTGCCTTTCTGCCCTCTGTCCCACTCGTTTTTTGTGCCTTTCGGCCCATAAGGGGGGTTCGAAAAATTTTAAAAAAAGAGAAGAAAAATCGTGCATTTTCAAGCAAATTTGAGAAAGCAGGAAGGTTAATAAAGCAATTGTGAAAGTGCAGTTATTACATTACAAACACACGCCCACACACACAGACACGCTTTCACATACAGACTCACACACACACCCACACATCAATCCACACACACACTCACACAGACACCCCCCCCACACACACACGCTCACGCTCACACACACATATCTAGATAGATTCCACTCTCCACAGTCACATGAGATGCCAGCTCGCTACCACACATGCCTATTCTTTCGAAAAGACAAATAAAGGATCTAACATACACACACAGACACACACACACTCACACACACACAAACACACACACTCATGCAGATTGTGTTCCTGCAGGGAGCTTGCTGTCAGGCTGTTTGAGGCCTAAGTACTTGCAGCCAGTTTTTACAGTCCGTCTTTGTTTACATCTTAGATGTACCCCAAAAGTGAGCACATCCGACCAGCAAAACCGCAAAACCATAAATATTGTAGCAAGGCCAACTCTGACGCAGTGTAGTCTTACAGGCTAAGGGAAATATGGAAGCAGCGGGGCCCACAAAAATATGGTGGCACTGTGGCAGCCATTGTGTGCTCTTTAGTCAGATTAAAGTGCTTTAACATTAACATAATAGTGTTTAAGTGTATTTAGGTTCCGACAGGACAGGATGTGAGGCTGATGCCAGACTTCCAGGAACAGGGTGCGTGTAACACAGTAACCCAGAAGACGGCAAGGCGTAGAAAATTGCTGACATGAAAATTAAAATTAAGCTACTGCTTCTCCCTAGCCCACGCCATCTCAACCCCTTCATGGAATTCACACTGACTTCACCTCTGTACTGTATAACAGGAAACAGCCCACAAACTTTCCATTTGAATCCCTGAGGTAGCCATAGTGATTTCTTCATGTTAGCTACTCAAACGCCATTGCCTAAAACTAAATCAGTAACCCGAATGTCCAGACGGCCTGTTCCTGACTCATTCATACCAGTTGTGATATACCCCCAAAATTCCTGTATGTGATCGTTGAACAGGACACTTGATTTACACAACACGACAGTCTGTGACGTTTTGTGTCTGCCAAGTCACACACCCACATCTCCCCTGCCTTATATTGGTTACCTATTGGTTACAAGCTGCTTTGAATCACTCACTAAGCATACCTAGAATACAAACACTTTTCATCAGGAAAAAATTAACAAATGCATTCAACAAAGGAACCGCCACTCAAAACTGGCATGCGCCTCAGAGTCCCACCATACATGAATAAAAACATGGCAAAATAAAACGCAACACAATTTCCACAGTTGTATGATCAGCGTAATGGGAGGCGCGGAGGGAAGGAAGCAACACAGAGGGCGCGGGAGAGAAGCACTCTAACTGAGAGAAAGGCGAGAGTAACATCTAGCATGGGGGGTGAAAGTAATAGGAGGGGTGTGGCACAATCGTAGTGGCTGGAGGTGTAGGGGAAGCATCAGGAGGGCGCGAGGGAAACGTAATGGAAGTCGTGGGTAGGCAGAACCAACACAGAAATGTGCGGCAATGGAAGCAATCTAATAGGGAGAGACTGAGAGAGAAACATGGAACATGGAGGTGGTGGTGGAAGTAACTCAGAGGGCAGGGCGCAATCAAGGCGGAGTTGGGAGAAGCAACAGAAAGGCACAGGGAGGGTAGCGAGCGACATGGGAGGCGAGGGTGGGGGGGATGCAACACAGAGTGCACCAGGAGGAGGCAGGTAAACCAGTAGGGAAAAAGAGCAATGTATAGTGGAGGAGGAAAAGTAAAAGTGGGAGCAAGCAATCAGAGCGGGCAGGGGAGAAGCAAACGGTCACGAGAGAGTGTAATACGGAGCGCAGAGAGGGAGGAAAGAAGCACAATAGGGAGGCCCCTATACCACATAATAACACATTAAATATTGGCCCATTAGAACCAGCAAAATGTGGATGTAAACTGCATACTTATTAATGTGGAAAAACGCAAAGATCAGTGAAACGTCGTTTCTGCAGATTACTTCTATGGAAATACAATGTCACTGCAGTTTCCTGATTACTCAAAAGTAAACCTCTAAATCAAAAGCTTAATGTCTAGGGAAAACATGCACTCTTGTGGTGTGCTAAGACATGAGTCATGACTACTCACGAGGTGGCTGCAGGAACTCACCTGACGGCGGCGCCAGGTTCCCACTGCTGGGGGGCTGCTGTGCTGGCCCCCGCTGCTCAGCTCCCGTCGCAGCTCTGCCCGCAGCTGGAGGTAGCCCCCGAGGGCGACGTGGTGCAGCGCCAGAGATAGCGCCATGAAGCCCTGCAGCAGCCAGCCACACTCCCGCCAGGGGGCCCTGGGGGTCATGGGCATGGCACCGGGAAGCAGGGGGGCTCTCTCCGGGATCTGCTTCAACCAGCAGCTACTGCCCCATGACGCAGAGCTGAGAGCCGGGCCCGTGGAGACCAGGGCTGGTGAAGACACTGCTGGGAGAGCCTGGGAGCCGGGACGCCAGCAGGTGGGAGAGACCTGTACCTTGACGGTCGGTGAGGCGGGAGTCATTCGATATCGAAGTCAGTCACAATGTCACAGCGGCTGGCGTCCCGATGATTGGCCTGCATACGTGGACCCCTGGACCAGCCAATCCTGGCACTGCATGCAGCGCCAGGATTGGCTAGGGGGGCACCATGACTGCTCGCCCAGTCGACCCTTTGCAACCCCGGGGGCTGCGGCCCGCCCCCTGGTCCTCTCTCTAAGGGGAACTTCAGCAGGGAAAGTATCTGCGCATGCGCGGGCAAGTTTCTGCCCTAAAATTCACTTGCGCAGTACTGCTGCAGCTGAGTGTACTGTCACTCAAGCTGCAGCAGGCCCAGCCCCCTCCGCACTCCGGAAAATTCGGGTCACGTGACGTGTCTCCCGGATTTCTCCAGCCGCCGGGTAGCGCGATCATTCTATATTTTTATTTTTATTATAGTGACGACGCGACGACGCGGTGGGTCCATGGGGCTTAGTGGGGCTACGCCCCTATGCCCCAATGGACGCACCGCGCCTGGATCTCAGTTTAGACCAAACGTCTTAAGTTTACATTTGTGAATTGGGCCCTAAGATTGAGGTTGCCCTTTAGGTTGAGTGGAGTTGTCTGGAGCCTGGTCCAGCAAATCCGAATTTAAGCTTTGAAAGCATCTTTTCATGACTATGTATTAAAAGTGTAGTGATTTCTTTTTTAAAGACCCATTTAATGTAGAACACGACTGTTCAAATGACAAGATCTGTTGTTTGCTTTTATAACATCATCCCTACTCTCTTAGAGTATCTCTGGCATACTTTAAAATAAATGTTCAAGGCAATGCATTATTTGCAAGGAAGCACTGACCCTTGGGTACTAAGACTTTCTTGCTCTGAGCCTGAGTTTGTCCCGAAGGCATGATCACTTTTACAATGCAGCTCAATAAAAGTGTCCTCTTTTTAGTAGTCAAACATAACTTGGGGAGGCCACCTTCAAAGCAACCGCAGTGACATACATGGCAAAGTTATTGGTAGTGGCCTTAAGTAAATTAAGATTTTAGAGCAATGGAAAACTGTTTCAGTTCACGTAAACATTTTTATGGTGCAAAATTTGCAATAAACACGTATCACCACACACACGCATGCAGGCGCGCACTCACACACACATACAGCCTTCTTCTCACTCTTCGGACGATGGGTAAAGAAAATAGAGCCACTCTGCATCTGGATATTTTTCAAATACTTATTTAGCAACAGCCAAAGTACAAAACATGTTTCGACCCTATATTGTGCATTGTACATGTACATCGAGTTCCTTATCAACATATTTCCTGTCAAAGCCTATTCTCCCTAAATCGATATAAATGCTTCTTATAGAAGAGATACATCAGCTACTATAGCAGTAGTCTTCCATCCTCGTATTTCAATAGTGGTAACTTTGTTAATTGATTTAGAGATGGTTCGCATTTACACATATCTGCATATGAAAGTCTGTCGTTCATAACAAAATAAAAAAAAAACGCTGGCAGAATTAAATAATTATTGTATTCAATATTTACCTAAAAAAATCAGGATTAAAGACAAATTACTTCAATTCAATCCAATAACATTGATGGCGATATACAAATGTATTATCAACAAACATCAGTTTTGATGGAATATTGTGGAATGGGTCAGATGTTCACATTGTTTTTTAAACTCTGGGTGCTTTCACGGACACTTGTAGTTGGTTGCAATAAATAGTGCACTGGATCTGGTGCTGGACACATGAACAAGACCCATCCAGGTCAAAACGTGTCATGTTACTTGGCTATTGCAAAATCATTGTTTGAAGCACATTGAGTCTGGACTGGCTCACTTTCCTTACCCAGTTTGCTGCAGTGAGTGCGAGTAAGATTTTCTACATGTTAAGCAGGATACAGAGATATCCACACTGCGGAGCCTTGGCATCCAAACTGGGTGGCCCTGTCTCTCCGGTTATTTCTTGGATATAAAATAAATATAATACAAATATTCACTCAAAAAGAAAGGCTAAAGTGATGCTAGACTTGGGTGTTAAAATGAGATAAAAACTAATGTTTATAAACCAAACAAGCTCTGAATTTCAGAAGTTATGGTTTACAAAGCTAACTGGGACTTGCACTCCTGCCATGTACTGCTTATGACCTCAAATATTACACCACTCATGACATATTAAACTACATCACTGATGACATCTCAAAAGTCTGGCGGCAAGGTCCTGCACCCAACCCTGTTGTGGCCAACATGCAACCAGACCCTACACCCAACCCCCTGCAGACACACAACCAACCCCCAAACCCCCTCCCCCCCATTCCCCACACCACTGGAGCTTAACCTCTGGCCAGGCCCTGTGCTCATCCTATTGCAGGCATCCAACTCTCACCAATTTATGAAAGTGGGTTTTTAGTTGGGAAGGAAGTGAGTCCTTTTCAGGTAGTAAGTCCACAGCCTCCTGTCTACTGGAACCAAGTACCCCAATATAGTACTGGACTCTCTCAGGGTATTAAGGACGAGCAGTTTGGGTTATCTACCAGAAGAATGGTGTTTTCACAAACAGCACCCCTATCATCAAACAATAGATTGAGGTTTAATAGTTGATACTATGAGACTGACAGAAATGTATGCATGATATGAAGGCAATTGTGTCCGATAGGTTTAATCAAATCGTTTTGTATTTGGGTCAAATAAAATGTCATAAAATTGTAAATAAGTATTACACAAAAGAATGAGACACAAGAACAGTTGTATGTATGAATCATATTTTTTTGCCAGTCTTCTATAGCCATTAGAGTCTTAAATATAGTACACAGACATATTATGGCAATGCACCCCTATCTGTTAGTGTTCCAAATGTGATGTTTACACAGCACATTGTATATGCATACATCAGCTAAATAATGGTATGATGTGATGCACTAGGTCACTGTAGTGGCAGCATCCAACAGAGGTAATTACAATGAAATAACAGAGAACAATAGTAAACAACAAAAAACACTTGTAACACAGTCGTTAGTCTCACTGCAGCACACAATACACCGCTTATGGAAACAGCTATTCAGGAGGACACTCTTTGTAAGCCTCAATACTGTCACCTGATGAATAACCAAGATGGGAAATTATTTTTTTATGAAGGGGAAGTTAAGATCAGAGTTCAAGATTTAAGAAGCAACAGAAGGTGTGCTCACAGTGGTACAATCCACACATTCCACTGTGGTGTAGTAAGAATAAGGTGCATTCTGCAAAATGAACCAAAAACTATTCCTGAAGTCAGCATGCACTAATTTGTGATGCATGTTCCAACCGACGGCGTCTTATAAGTGCATTTTACTCCTTGAGCATAGACCGAGTTACTCACTTGAAGAAACACAGTAGTCCTGATGCGGTAAAACTGCACCCAGGAATTCTGGTACCACAAGGTGTGGTAATTCTAGGGTGTAGAAGTACACCATCAGACATTTTTCTCTATGGAATGAGGAATTACAGTGGAAATCGATTTTTAAGGCCTGATTTCCACAAGTAATTTCCAGTCATCTTGTGGTATGATAGCACAACATACGCAAGTACCACGCACCACAAAATCCTGATTGAATCAGGTGGTAGCAGAAGTTACTAGTTGAATCAGGATTTCAGGGAAGTGCAGAATACTGGTCTAAGAGCGAACATCGGTAAATAAAAACAAACTCTTTAATGTTAAATAACGTTTAAATCTAATTATTATTAGTAACATGATCATCTTTCCAGACGTATGCTATTTGTACATTACTATACATTTTACATTCTTTACAATTCGGCTTTAATTTCACTTTTTGAACCTGTGAAAACTGTTTCACGTTGTTCTAAATACAGATTCCTCCTATCTTTAAGCACTGAGGAAAAGAGGCAGACACCACACCTCTCCCATGTAATTGATGGTACATCAACTCCTTAATGCAGGCTACACTTACTTCCTCCTGTCAAGCATTTACTGTTGTGTTTTCTCTGAAAGGTCAGAGTAGCTACAGTCTCCTAGCAACAGTCACATGTAAATGGATGAGGCTGATTAGCGGACAGATACTTTAACACTACCTTCCTGTAGTAAATAGCCACTTTCTTTAAAGAAACGGCAGTGATGATATGTTCTGTGCTGTATAGTGTGTTTACTCGAAATGTGCAAACTCAGTTTAATTATAGGCATCAAAGTGCATAATGCTTTCCTGAAAATGTATGTTTTTACTTGGCAAAGTGGTAAAAATACCGAGGAAAAAACGTGAAAATATTTGGAAACAAAATACTGTTTTGAACGGTTTGTGTCAGATACAGTAGTGTTTTATTTCCAGTACTGCCGAATCAATAAGGGTTGTTAGCTATGTGTAGTAAATTGGGTCGTTGGTGGACTGGGGTTTGAGCCCTGGTCATGTAGCAACCACAATCCCTGTCAGGGTAAGACACACGCAAACTCCAAATTAACCTGTGCTCATCCCTCTGGTAGCTTACCACTGAGCATTCAGGCTTAACATAGAAGCAATGTGTAAATTATTTGTGAAACACTTCAAACAATAAAACAGTGAAAACACAAAACAAAAAGGATCCACACAAAGTTAGAAAACTAGAACTATCTTTAACAAATACAAGAAGGCCAAAACAACAAAATCCATTCAGTAGAACTAGAGATATTACATTTTTAAAGATTTCAGTAAAAGTCGCATCAAAGAGCATTAGGTGCCAACTAAAGGAATCTGTTTGCTCAGGACCAGTACAAAGTCACAAGTTTAGGTTGAAGGTGGTGGGGCGCAGACTGGCTACAAGGATCTAGTTAGGCCTGTGGAAAAAAGTACCTTAAATCCTGTTTCTGCATCGTTGCATGGATCAACATCGAAGATGCTGTGCAGCTGAAGTGATGCGTCAGTTCAGAGATGCGGCAAGGGCCTTCGTAGTTGTTGAGAAACCAGTTGATGAGGTTTGCGATGTGAAGTCGGGCGTCGAGGATGAGGTGTGCAGTTGGGGTGATGCGTAGCTTCCGAAGACCTCCAAGGCTGTGAAGCAGAGTACAGCATTATTGTTGAGGCTGCCATCAATGAGGGAATTGAGTGCCTGGGCCGAGGAAGCGCCATGCTGTCAGGGTAATGCAGCGGTTTCGAGGCGCTGGGATGCGATGTGGGTCCTTGCGAAGGGTCTAATCCTCATAGCAGCGGTGATTTGTTGGTTCTGCTCGGGTTTGCACTGCGAAGCAGAGGAAATGCATCTGTTTGGCGAGATTCACAGAAGCTAGTAGAGCAGTATAAACCCACTTCCAAGAGTCCCAGACTGGGGTTTTCACCACTAGGCAGGGTAGAATCACTGATGGCAGAGTCCAGGTGTAGATGCAAGGTTTTTGGAAGCCTGTTATGTCCTTAAGGCTTCAGACGATTATGAGGCCAGCCAACACGCCCTTGTAGTCACTCTCACTCTGGGTTCTTGCTTTGAAGAGCTGGATGTCCAGCCCTTCTCACCCAGGCAAGAGGGCAGCAGTTCAGCACAGCAGGGCAGAAGTTCCTTTGGAAAACAGTCCAGCAGATTGACAGTGCTTGTAGCAACATAGCACTATTTCTTTTGGGAAGAATATCCACAGGTCCAGAATGGTAATGAAATGGTGGTGTCTGAGGTCCAGCATTTAAATACAGTAATGTCTTTGAAGTGAGGGAGAAGAGTCTAGATGTTTCCCTTTGAAGTCCCTTGGCATCATGTCTTCCCTGCCCTAGCTCCAGACTAACTACAGGGGATATGCAGCCCTTTGTGGGAAGTAGTACACAACCTATTCAAGGTGTTATGTTAGTAAGTGGGGCTGTACCCAGCTCCTCCCTCCCGTCCTGCCAGTGATGGCTTATCCAGGCACACTTAAGCACCTTTTTGTGTGTGGCTGTGTAAGAGGAATACACAAAGCCCAAATGTCAGCTACACCCACTCATGTGACCAAAGATAGGCAAAAGGGCACTAAATGGCATAGCCAGGAAAATACAAACTTTCTAAAAGCTCTAATCTAGGGGTGACATATAAATGTTAAAAAGGAAGGTTTGGGCCTGGCAAAAGGTTTATTTTGCCAGGCTGACACTGCACTTTAAACTGCACACACAGGCTCTGCAGGGGCGGGCCAGAGACATATTTAATGGGCTACTTAAGTCTGTGGCACAATCAGTGCTGCAGGCCCAATGGTAGCATTTACCTTACAGGCCGAGGGTGGATGTTGTAGCCCTTTACTAGGGACTTATATGTACATTAACTATGCCAATTGAGGATAAGTCTATACTACTGTGTCCACAGGAGAGAGCACAAACACGTTAGCACTGGTTAGCAGTCCTAAGTAAAGCAAAAACGTGAACAGCTCAAAAATGGAGGAGGAAGGCAAACAGTTGAGGGGAAGGCTAACTTTAAAGAAATCACTAACTTGGTCAGCTAAGGTCTGGCATACTGATTTTAGGGCAGATCCAAGGGAAAAAGTTAAGGAGAGTAAAAAGAAATGTCCCATTTTAGATCCTTTAAGAAGAGGTACTCATGCCTTCACCCTGAATGGTTGAACACATTTACATCAAACTTGGCATAAAATTGGTTCAGTAGCTTTTGAGATATTATATTAAAATTTTTGTATATCTCTGTCATTCGGTATTCGTAAAGTTTTTGTGAGTCCAGAAATGTAAAAAAAAGAGATATGGTTAAACGGGTGTATCTTTTCTACTGTTGTCCCTTTCAGAACTGCGGTCCAAAGTGGGACCTATGATACCAATACATCTTATTTGCCTGGAACCAGAGAAACATTTCTATTGCTGCAAGCTTTATATAAATTGGGGCACAATCTCTGTGCCCTGCACTCTACAACAGAGGGCTTATAAGCGGCAGGCTAGCACATATGTACACCCAGACCTGCATGCCAATGAGGGAGGCAATCAAACCCCCCCTCCTTAGATGGAATATTTTAAAAAAAATCTGAAAGATTTGTGGGATTCATGAGTCGTATTCCTGATTTATGAAACCCTGACACCTGAAACCAGAGTTCCAGGACTTTGGAGCCTGCCTTGGTACCACTGTCCCCAGCCACCACTTTATGTGTGGGTAATTTGTGAGTCTGAAATTAGACTTGTCATTCAGAGGCAACATTCAGGGTGTTAGGTGTGCAGCAGAGATTTGAGTCCTTCACATGACCTGTGAATTTAAACACAAAGGACCTTGTTTCCATAGGAAAGATATTTTTCTTTTGACAATATCTTTGGCGTTGTTTGATGATTCTTCACAAATCTTTCTACACTAATGGGTCGGTCAGGTCAGCTGCTGTATTGAAAGTTTCGGGGGGGATCCTCCAAGCGGGGGCTGAGGAAAAGGGGGGACCCAAAGTGCATTGTCTCCATGTAAATTTCCATAGGAAACTTAAGACACAGCTACAGCCCAAACAGCTGAACGGAATAAAATGTAGTTCTTGGTTCAGAAAGCTCTTTTTTTGTTAAATTGTGTAAATCCATTCAGTAGTTCCTGATAAACGTAAAGATCTGTCAGATATTGAACCTTGGTCGCGGAGGATCTGCAAACCCTCACGATCTCGTGCCTGAGATCTGATTGTTTGCCAAAACTTCAAATCAGGATGTGTTGGCAGCCAACTTGTGACTCGGTTGAACTGAGTCAAAAGAAAAAACGTGAAACAACAAGAATAGGGGGCAGGGAACAAACACCCTGACACCCTAGGACTGTTCAGGTGGTCCCACATGGACCCCCAGGGCCCCAAAAAATATCTTCAGCGGGATTTGTGTTGGATCCACGAATCCGGCTGAAAATAAAAAAATAAAACGAAGAGCAGTTTTTAACGCTTCATTTCCTTTAGACCCCAGGGTGGTCCAGGTCCCGGGGGCTATGAAAAATAGTGATGCGGGGCACTGCCAACTCCCCAGGGCTAATGCTTTGAAAATTACAGGGGTCACGCAGCCCCCCACAGCCCCGGGAACCACCACTTCCCTGGGGCTATTTATACAAAAATGCGTGGGGGGGTTCTAATTAGCCAATTGGTCCTGGGGAGTGCATATGCCACAACAGACAAACATGACGTGTGCCACAGTTTCTGAAAAATTGAAAATTGTATGTGGAGAACTGGACTACGCTGTTCGTTGTTTGTAGAAGGCCAAGAAAAGGTGGTTAGGAAAGTAGAATATTAGAAAAAGCACAATTTGCTTTGGTATTAAACAAATTCCCCTCCTCAAGGAAGTGATTGATGAAGCTGTTCCCTGCAAAGCACAACTAATAATGTACATTGATTGAATTTAGAATGTTCTGGCTTCATTTATTTTTCAGGAATAGAATGTTAATAAAACAACACTAAGGGGCCGATTAGGATGGCGGTTTTTCCGCATCCTCCGGGCCGGCGGAAGTGTCCGCCGGCCTGGAGGATGCGGAAAAACCGCGGCGGAGACTCCAAAGACCCACCGCCAAATTAGGATGGCTGGTGGGTCTGGAATTCCGTCCGCCGCTTTTCCGCCGCGGCGGCGGAAAAGCTATAACATGGCAGGCGGTGTCTATGAGACACCGTCCGCCATATTATGATGTGTGTGTAAATATGCTTTTCCACGGCGGCATTGCCGCCATGGAAAAGCATACGGACCTTCACTTCGGGGGCCCGTTGCGGGCCCCCTGGGTGAAGGTGGGGTGGGGGGTGCACATGGGGGGTACCTATGGTACCCCCCTGCATTTGCGTGCACAATGCAGCAGGCACCGCGCGGTGCCTGCCGCTTTGTGCACGCAAATGCTGTGCATGCATTTTTTACATTGGGGCGGGTGCAGCTTGAAGCTGCACCCGCCACAATGTTAGAGATAGAGGATGTGACCGCCACCCTGGCGGTCACATCCTAATCAGATCGGAGGGAACGCCGCAGCCCATGTGGACGTTCCCTCCTCCTCAGGGGTCGCGGACGGACTCAAGTCCGTCCGCGATCCTAATTGACCCCTTAATACGGAACCCCTGTACAGTGGTTTGTAGCTTTGAAGCTCTCAATAACAGGATGAAACAGGAACAAATGAAATATTTCCACGTTTTAAAAGGACATGTCCAATATTTAACATGTCACAGGGTCCCATGAAATAGATTTTTTAGTGTGTGTGCTGATGGCATGCCAGAGAATCATCCCTCCCTATATCTGCATGTTTGTACAGAGCTCATTTGCCACCAAGATAAGAGAAAAGAGAAAACATCACATCAAGCTTTATATAAGGTAATCATATATTGGATATATAAGACCCAGAGATAATTAATTTGCATGATAGGTGCATATACGTTCATGTCATGTTAACTTGGATATTGGCATCCAGTTAAAGTAGACCTCAGGTGTATAGGTAGAGAGCAAAGTGATTCACTCGACAGTACTTGACATTAGAAAGAAAATTCATCTGTCTATATATGTTATGTGAAACATAATAATGTAACAATGTATATTGTACTATGATAGTAATGGCAAAACCGAACAACAAAAAAGACCTGCAATTGTTTCAGAAATGGGTCATTATTTAAGGGATTGGAGATGACGGATTACATGTGTTTTTAAATCCCTCCTACTAATAGCAGAGGAAATGCACAGCAGGGGCACATTAAACAGACTTGATCAATAAACGCAAATCTGCCCCCTCTACATTCATGTGTGCAGACGAAGGAACTGAGAGTAGCAGTGGGAAGAGATATCAAAGAACCCTACAGGAAGAGCATGTGAGTGTTTATTGGCATTGAATATCTGTTAATTGGGATTATACTCTCTGAGCTTACATGTGCCTGCATATAGCTGACGAATGTGCACTCATTAGATCTAAAATGTTGTCTAGAGTACTTGGATAAGTATGACAATAAAGAATGACTCCATACCTGCACGAAGAATGTCAGAAAATAGTGGTGAACGTCATTGAGTTCTGACTAAGTGAAGGGAGGTACATCATTTGGGTAGCTGATTCATACTCTGTGATTGGGGAGTATAAAGACTCAATCACTATTGTACAATACCAGATTTTCACGTTTTCATTAGGGACTGTGACCTTCAGGATCGCCTTTGACATGGGGTGCTAGGGCTCCCCATAGTTCCAATCAATTGTGTTTACTTTGGGTGCACAACTATAACGTTCATCAGGGTTCTTATAAGTTGGTTTGTGTGGTCCATTCTACAACTACTCCCTACAAACTGTGGCTCTTCAATTCAGTTTTCTCTCTTTAGCCAGTTTGTTGTGAGTCCTAAAGAGTCATTTGGGCAAGCTGCACGTTTCTGTGCATTGCTGCCAGGATTCTGGCTTTGCTCATTAGTTCCAGATGCTACTATTTTGTTTAGGTAATCACCATGCGGCATCCTTAGCATCATCTCTTTGACATGCCTTCACAATTCTCTGTATCCGTAAGATAGATCATCATTCTTCGATGGCTTTTGAGCACTCTGTTCTTCCAGACTTAGGACCTGATTTAATTCTTGGCAGTAAGGATACTCCGTCGCAACAGTAATGGAGTATCCTCACCACCAAGAATGCGGTCTACCCGCCACATTAGATGTGGGCAGACTCTCGGATCAATCACGGCTCAGACTACTCTGTCTTTGCCATGATTAACCTTCCCCAATGGCCCTGGGGAGTAAGGGACATTGGAGAAATTACTACATGTCCACCAACCCAATGAAGTAATTTTTTACTATTTCTTACTGCCCGGTAAAACCTGGTGGTAAGGAACAGTAGAAATGTCTTAATGCTCCCCTCACCATGGCAAGGGACGCATTACTTTTATCTTTACAAAAAGAAAACTCCTTTCTGCAGCACACATAGAAAGAGAGAAACTCCTCTCTGGATTGGTTTTATGCAGGAAGGTTCCCCTTATTAATTAAAAACAATCATGCATGCAATGCAGACACCATTGTACCATGGTGCAAGTGTGCCTGCATCGGTGCTAGGCAGCAAATTGTGTGCCTGTACAGGGGGAAAGGATAGGACTGGACCGTATTACATAAATACAGGTCATTCCTGCCCTTTCACATTGTTGAAGCACAGCACAGCAAAAAGACTTGTGTCGCTGACAGCAAGGAGAAACTGCTCAGAGACCTCTGACTTTGAAACACAAACAAATGAAATATTCAGGAGATCCGAGGCCAGAGTGCACCCCATGGAAGTTCTACGTAATGGGAAAAATAGAGCTAAGGCAAAAAGGAGAGAAGAAATACTAATCACCAGAAGGGGGGAACATAAAGATAACAATGCAACCCAGGTAATCATAGATTACAACATCAAGCATACAGACATAAGGAATACATTCAAGAGAAACTGGAAAATTCTACTATGTAATGATATCTTGAGAGAAACCATATCAGAAAAATCGCATACAGGAAAGTGGCCTCATAAGGAGACCTACTGGTCCAAAGTCATCTACTGGTGGTATGAAAATTGAATATAACCTGGCTACACCACCCAGGCTTCAGAAAATGTGGTAAATGTAAAGCATGGAGTGATAGAACAACATATAAACTGCATAATGGAAGAGAATAAAAAATCACTATGATGAAAAGTTGTGAATTGTGCTCCTGTGACAATGGACCAACGACATCCAAAATGTACATGTATATATATTTTTTTCTTGTATCCTGGTATTGAAATATCCCCCCTCCCCCTAATTGAAAAAAGCCTTCTTGTAGTGCTCTCCCATATTGATGAGTTCATGGATCTTAAATATGATTGTGACATATTTCCTAACTTTCTAGGAAACAATTTCCTTGCTTTGATATCTTTCTTTCCTTGCCTCACCACTCGAATCTTAGCAGCCTTAATTAATCCTTAAAAAGTAGTAAATGTCTGCCAAAAGTCTTGCTTCATACCATGCTACATATGAAAAGTGCCTTGCTTCAGTTGTTATGATGTTTACAATTAGACATCTGAATAATGTTGTACCTTCAGTAAAAGAGATATGATTGTATGTAATTTATATTTTACATCTTAAACAACCGTCTAGTATTCAATGCGACTCTATGGTAAGTATGGTGGCATGCTTGTGAAATATCAAGGGCCCCCCTCCCAAGGCCAAACACATCCCCCGGAGCCATGCCTTTATGTATATGTTTTTACATAGGAGAGGAGTCGTGCGGCCTCCGTCCTCAGTTAGTAAAAGTAGTATCACTCACTAGTAGGGCACCTAGTATACTAGTTTAACTTTTGTAGTAGTATATATGTTTAACACCAATAAACTCTTACACCCACTTGATGATGTCATCAGTAATGTCATTTGAGATGCCATTTCTGATGTCAGCAGATGAATCACTGACCGTCATGAGTGATGTAATATGCGAGGTTATAAGAAGTGCATTACGGGGGCGTAAGTTATAGCTAGCTCAGGTACCTATAACAGCAAACAGCTATGTACCCAGGGTGGGCACCCTAGGACATAGCAGGAGCCGGGACTGAAGGGTAATCAATAGTTTGGGAACGTGGAGGCTTGGGCAGTACAATAGAAGGCAAGAGGTGCCTACAAGGGAATTGATTATAAACAAAATTTCCTAAGAATAGAAGTCCACCTTCTATTCCTAGGAAATTGTGTTACTCCATAGCGACACATATTCTCATTATGAGATTTGTTGCCCATGATTAAGTTGGAGTAGTTGTTTGTCATGTAATGTAATGAGGTGCTTATATAGCGCTCTATCACCCGACGGGTATCTTGGCGCTTAAAAAAAAAAAGAGTCCCCACCAGAAGTTAATAGGGGCAGCCGAGGTGTGATACAGGAAGGGAGAAAAAGAGAGGATATCAGTAGGAAAAATTACTCCAACCTAGGGAATAAAAACGTTTTCAACTTTTTCCTGAAATCCATATGACTTTGGACCTGACGTAGATCCAAAGGGAGAGTGTTCCATAGCCGAGAAGCAAACAGCAGAGAAGGATCTGCCACCTGTTCTGGATCGCCTGAACCTGATTACATTCATCAGAAATGCAGAAGCAGAACGAAGGTTTCAAGTTGGAGAATACCTGAATTTTCCTTGCAGGTTCTTAGGGCCCATTCCATGAGCTGCCCTAAAGACAGTGCATAGAGCTTTGAATTCAGTCAGTCAGTCAAAAATCTTTATTTCGATAAATGAATATCAAAAAAAGGCACGGTACAAAAAAAAATATGCAATGACAGTAAAAACAGACATTATACAATATTAAAAAAAAAAAAAAAAGCTTTGAATTGAATTCGCTGGTGAATCGGCAGCCAATGCAAATCACGCAAGGCTAATATGGTTGAGGTCCCTCGCTGCCTATTTAAAGCGAGTTTCGCTGCAATGGCTTGTATTCTGTACAGCTTCCCGATAAGGGTGTTAGGCGCACCCAGATATAGAGAGTTGCAGTAATCAAGTCTGCTGAGAATTACGCATCTCACAACCTACGTTCTAGCAGATTTAGGCAAAAAAGGAAGGATCTTTCTCAGCACTCGGATTAGCGAGAAGCAAATGCCAACCGTTTTGTTAACCTGAGAATTCCGTTGGAGGTCCTGATCCACCATCACTTCCAGATTGCGAACTGTGTTAGAGGGGGTAATAGGTGCGCCAGTAGGGAACAACTGAAAGATGGGTAAACATGCTGAACACATTTTCTGGAAGAACATAAGACCTCTTCCGTTTTGCAGTGAAAAAAATATGTGAGAGAAAATAACAAAAGTGCAGTCTAAAATTGGCTACCATGACATAAAGAGAAACTTTAATAGAGAGATATCATGGTGTCAATATTAAAAATGAGTGTGTGACAGTTTGAAATAATAACTGTCTACTAAGGATGGTACTTGGTCACACACCAAGTACCATCCTTAGTAGACAGTTATTATTTCAAACTGTCACACACTCACATATTTTTTCACTGCAAATTTGATATCCCACACCATTACGAACACATTTTCCTTTTTGGTATGATCCATCACTGGTGGTTCCTTTGGTTTGGAGAAGCACAGAATACCAACAGGTGTGTGGCTCCTTAGCCAGACCATCATTTGGAGGTATCCCAGATGATGATGCTCTGCCATTTGGGTGGGCTGATGGGATTCATTTCCTTTTTGTCGTATACACTCCACAGGTAGATACTGAGCTTTGTGTTTTTGCCCATATTATTCAAACAGACCAGTGACAGCTCTTCTGTTGTGTCGTTCCGAGAGACCCCCCATTTAAAAATAAATAAGTCCGAGGAGGTGATGGTCCCTGGGGTATGGGGGTTCATGAGGCCCTCCAATTTCTTTTAGTAATGTGGCCCTAGGGAGGTGGTGGTTCTCAGGGCCAAGGGCCTACGGGCGTCCAAGAGGCCCCTTTGTATTTAAAGATGAAAGCCCTGAGGAGGTGGTGGTACTCAGGGTATTAATAAGCCCCAGAAGGGGGGCAATGCACCCCCTCCTATACTATACAAATGCACTTCATTTAAAAAAACGTTTTGGCAGGATCCGGAGATAGAGCGTGACTCCTGCCAAAGTTTGATTTACAAAAGGATTTTTCGGTCCTGCTGGATTCCAGTGGGACCCCCCTCAAGAGGGCTTAGGGGGGCAGGGTATTTCTACCCGACACCCTTTTCATTTTCTTTAAAGAAAATTCCTGGGACTCGGCTCAAGCTGAGTCCCAAGATGGCTGCCAACACTTCCTGGTTTGAAGTGTTGGCAGACAATCAGATCTCACCACGAGATCGGGTGGAGCTGCAGATGCTCTGCGTCCCTATATATACAAGTTGAAATTTCTTTAAATAACTCTGCAACTAATGAATGGATTTACACTGCATCAAAAAAAGACACTTCCCTGAACCAATATCTACCTTCCTTCCAAATTTGTTGTAATTCTGTTCAGCAGGGCTGTAGCTGTATTTGAAGTTCCTATGGAAATTAATATGGGAGAATTGAATTTTAGGACCCTCCCCTTTTTCCAGACCCCCACTTGATGAATCACCCCAAAACTTTCAAGACATCAGCTAAAGTGACTGTCACACTAGTTTAGAAAATTTTGCGAGGATTCATCAAACAACGCCAAAGTTATTGGCAAATGAAAAAAACGCTCTTCCTATGGAAACTACATCAGTAGGTAATATATATATTAGCTTTGGTCTGCGAGTAACCAGCGTGGTGTCCGCCACCCCGCCTGAGCAGCACCCGGTCGCGAGTGAAGGGGAGTTGACGGAAAACAAGCCTACAATATATATATATATATATATTTTTTTATATATATAAAATATAGATATAAATCGATGAAAAACAAAATAACAAATATATATATATATGTGTGTGTATTCTTGTTTATTAATAACACTGCATTTAATTGATGGTGCGGAATTCTAAGCATTGCTGGCCACTCACCTAAAAATATATTTTCACACTTCCTGATGCCCAGCTGGATTTCAGAGGGAACCGGAAGCTCTTCATCTCTAGCAGCCATGTGAGTTACAGTATCTCAGGCCCCTTTTAGTATTAACCACTGACTGTAATTACTGGAAGTAGAGCGCTGGCAAAACTTCACATGTAGGGATCAATACGTCTTAGTGTTCATTTCAGTTCTAACTGTCGTGATACATTACTTTGGCATTTCCAATGTTGTATTTAATCCTGCAGGATGTAATGTAAAGCAAACTAGCAACCTCAGCCTTTCATCCATCTTCAAAGGCTTGTAGGAATATACCTATGGTAAAGATGCCTAAATATTCAAGAATAAGGTATGTTATATAAGCACAGCAATTTATCAAGCTAGTAGGATTTTACAGTTGTCTCTGCAGGATGTCATAAAAGACAGAGGGGAGTCATTCCACAACCAACCTTTGATAATCAATAATATAAACTTGTTTTTTTAGCACTTCATACGGCACTTGATAAGTTGCTAAGAACCGTGAATAACATGTATTACCTTTACACTAACTAAAGCGCTCACTTTAGTGACCTTGGCATGATGGAAAGCAGTGTTGACTTTGAAAAGATTCAAACCTTTGAGCTGATGCTCACGGGTGACATCAACAATGATTGTATGTCAGAATGAGCATAGAAAAAGTATTGTCTGACAGAAATATTGTGACCTCATTATCATTTACAAATATTTCCCTGTGTGTGTATGTTTCTACAGCCACTGCCCATGCAGGTAAGAGCTGTGAGGCTCGGTGGGGGGGATTTCGATAAACGACGATGATGGGAAATAATTATTTATTTAAATTTTCTCCGTTATTGTCTGTCAAAGTCCACCCTCACCACCCTTACCTCACAGGTTGCAGCTGTGTTTCTATTATTATTTCTAAAGGGGTGAAATTTTGAAGGCAATATTTAGTACATGATCTTAATGTCAGATAATATTCTGAAAAGAATATTCTGATACCACCCCATCACCAATGAAGACTTAACTCACTAAGCCATCATGCCTACTACACAGCGAAGCAGAGCAAACTCTCCATGGCCACTGTGATTATTGGAAGAGAGAGGGTTATATAAGAGTCATAGCTTCTACATAGCACCTTTGCTTTTGTGCCTGGGCCAGGTGTAGGTCCAGTTCAACATGGTTTTTGAATGTGTTAGCACCCAGCTCTCGGCTAACAGGTAACATAATGTTCATGTGTGTGCCACTAATACATCCTTGTAAAAATGTAGCCCACACACCTCAGGTCCAGTTTACATAACCTGTAGGGGAAACACCAAAATGTTGGTACTGCAGCCCTATGTCTATGTTTGGAGTAAATGACTGATTATATAGGAATTCTCATAGAATGGAAATCTGTTACAGTCATTCATCTCCATTTTCATATATGGAACTGTAACCAGAATACATTTAGGCAAGTAAAAATGTGACAGGAATGTTGATTTACAATTTAAATGCTTATTTTGTTATTCAATGGCAAAGCATTCTCTCCCATGGAGAGACTGCTTCCTCTATTCCCAATCTATTTTAGGAATATTCATTCCTTACTCTCACTGTGAAAACAACATAACACTCCACACCTACACCCAGAGAGCTCGCAAGGAACCTTGTCATCATACTTGACAGTAACCTCTCTATGAAGAAGCAGATAACACTGTCTCATCTTCCTGATTCCTCCTGATTCCTACCTCTAGGCATGCTCCAAAAAATCTTGAAGTAACTCCCCATCAGCACCAAACGAACTGTCACGTAGGCCCTTATCACCAGCATGGGGATCACCTCACAACTACTAAACAGACTACACACAATTCAGAACCCAGCAGTCCGGCTCGTCGTTGGGCTACCTAGGAGGTCCCACATCACCCCTCACCTCAGAGCATTATACTGGCTTCCCAACAGCAAATGATGCCAGTTCAATCTCTAACCCTTGCCTACATGGCCATGCACAACAAAGGACTGGCCTACCTGAACCACAGGGTGGAATTCCACCAACCCATGAGGCAACTGCGCTCTGCATCCCTCTCCCTAGCCCACACGCCTGCATCCACAGAAGCAGGAACGGCAGCCAAGCTTTCTCCTACCTGGCTGCTAACTCCTGGAATGGCCTTCCCCTCCACCACCGAACGGCACCCACCCTGAAGGAATCCAGGAAAGACCTAAAAACCTGACTATTCAACTGACATCCCACAGCAGCTGAAAACTCCCCAGTATCTGTATAAAGCAGAGCTTTACAAATTCAGTTTGATTGATATTTGTTTGTTGTCAGTGGTATTCCTATGTCCCTGCCCTTTACAGGAGTACATTTGTAAGCACTTTAGGTTTGTGAATTGCTTGAAAATATTAGGTAAACACCCACAATGATGCAAACATGTGGGTCTTCTCCATTTGTTGATGTCCATCCACAAATACCCACACCCCATCCCTGTGAGGCAATTTGCTCACATAGAATATTCCACTCTCCTGGTAGATTTTTTATGCGAGTAAATCCCACTTGCAATGAAAAAAAAACATAATTCCTGTTTCTGTGATTTAGAAATCATATTTTGCCCGTACAGATGCAGTTATTTGTGCGGCTCAGGTAGCTTTGTGAATCTGGGGCTACTTGACAAGAGCTAGTACGAAACTGTTTGTTCAGAATACTTTCACTTGCAAACTCTGTCCCTACAACTTACTGTCATCTGAAAAAATGTGCCTAATTGGTCTAAACTAATTTGGTGCCCCCCATTTAGATATAAATATTGTTAGGTATAGAAAGTAAGGTCAAATAATGAAATCCTCTTTAGCACGATCAGTCACTCAGTTTTCGTACTTTCGTATCAATAAACAAACCATATCACCAAAACATAAATTGAAATAAAATAAAGTAAAATTACATAAAAGAATGAGTGAGAATATCTACACTCAATATGAGCCAAATGTATTAAACCAATATCATATATGTATTTATCTTAAAAAACACCAACACACATCATTCTTAAAATACATCAATACCCACAATTATAATATTAAAAAAACAACAATTTTTTGTGTCATAAAAGAAATACAAATTACGACACAGATTCACAAATTAATACATCTTCATTAAACAGACAACACAGTGGGAGAACATGTCAGATAATTGTATCATGTCATTAGGTCAACACCAATCTGTAACAGATCAATTTGTTTCCAGTCGGAACTTTAATATCCTTTGACTCACAAATGTCCCAAAGATCTAGCGTTTTAGGAAATAGCAGAGCATCGATGCGTTTCAGTGGGTATTATAATATGACAGCCATGGTATCAGGTTTGCCCAGGGCCTATAAGTTACATTTCGCCAGTGAGCTGCAGCACCCATTGTGCCACTCACTATAGTGACAGGGTGTTAGACATGGCCCTTTTTGTAGGTTTATCCCCAAACATATTGTCTTTTGCCTCCTATATTTATGACCTGTTTTGTTAGCTATAGGACCCTGGGCACTTTTCCACTGCTGATCAGTGCTAAAGTGCATATGCTCTCCGTGTAAATTATGATTCTGATTGGTTATCCATGATTGACATGTTTGATTTACTGGTAAGTCCCTAGTCAAGTGCACTGAGCGTGTCAGGGCCTGTAAATCAAATGCTACTGGTGGGCTTGCAGCACTGGTTGTGCCACCCACACAGATTTCCTTTCAAATGTGACTTAGACCTGCCATTGTAGTATCTGTGTGCACAATGTTTTAACTGCCATGTTTATCTGGCAAGTGGACCCTCTTGCCAGGCTCAGCCTTCCCTTTTCATACATGTAAGGCACCCTTCGGGTAAGCCCAAGGAACCCCCATGGGTATTTTGCAGTGTATGTGAAAGGTAGGACATGTGCTGGTGTGTGTTGCATGTCCTGATAGTGAACTACTGTGCATTTTGTTTTTCACTGTTGAAAGGCTGTCTGTCCCATAAGTTAACATGGGAGCTGCCTTGTAACACCTTACAAGTGTAACTTTCCCTTGGGATAAGATAGAGAAACAGAGTTTAGACTTCCTGAAACAAAAACTTCTAGTAAAGGTGTTTTTTAAATTGTGTGTTTGAAAATGCCACTTTTAGAATGTGGGCGTTTTCTTGCTTTACAATTCTGTGTGTCTCTGTCTGTTTTTGTATTCACCTCCTGGTTTTGGAGTGACGGGATCTGTGTATGTGCATTCACTATAGACAGTCACAAGGGGGTGGTAGAGGTGTGTCTTGCCTTTCCTGGGTGACTCAGACAGGCTGAATAGACCTTTCTGCATTTAGAGTGGTGGGAGGAGTTTTCATTAGCACCTGAATAGGCTGTGTCTCCTCTGCACAATGCTGTCTCCACCCCTTGTGGTCAAGCTGGACAAGGGAGGACAGAACTGGTTTTTACTGAGCTCAGGGACTCTGAAGCAAAGACTACAATGAGAAATTTGATATATGTATTGGACCTACAACCCCAGAACGTTAGATCACTTCTGGAAACAAGAGCACCCTGCCAAGAAGACGAGCTGAAGAGCAGTGTGAGGAGCGCTACCCTTTCTGTGGTGTGAGGGGTGGGTTGCCATGCAGATGCTACTTCCATCTGTGGGCAGAGAGAAAGGACTGATTATTTTTGCCCTGCTGTGGTATCCTTCTTGAGAAGATCTCCAAGGGCTTGTGTGTGCTTGCCTCCTGTTGTGCAAGAAGCACGAACAATAAAGTCTCCCCCATGCTCATCTTGAAAACCTACCGAGTATACTGCGATGACTGTTTTCCCCTCCCACTGCCAGTACTAGAGGCACTGTGTAAATGTGTGCCGTGTCTGGAGCTGAGGCACAGTGAAAGCGTGTGCTGCGACTGAGGCCAAGGGTTGTGGGGGAAGGGTCCTGCTCGCCAGCAAAGCCAGTGCAGTCCAAAGCTCCAGGGAGATTCCTGAGAATGGCCTTCCTCATTGGTCAGCAACCGCCTAAAGCGTGGTGCAGGCGTGGGCTAAGTTGGAAGGCTGGGAGGAGCAACAAGAACCCAGCCTTATGCAACAACGCAAACCAGCGCACGGAGGATTCCTAAGTAGGGCCCACTGCGTTGCTACATCTGAATGTGTGTGCCACGCCATCCAAGAACCGCAGCTGGAGAATCCATGGCTGTCTCAGAGGGAGACTGAGGTGGCATCCCTGTTTCAGCCACCTTAAGAGATGGCTGGCCCCCTGCGAAGGTCGCAGAATGGGAGGCCGAAGGCACTTCACCACTCCACCCCGCCCAATCTAGGGGCAATACGTCTTCAGGTGAAGTAGCCCTCATGTCCTGGTTGGGAGGATCTACTTTGGGAGCTGAGCAGTTGCCACATACCGCCCAGGGATCGAATAAAACCACCATTGAGTGAGTAACCTCCTGCTCCCTCTCATATGAACAGATCCAGAGGGGGTTCTACCGGGCTTATGTGTGGACTATAGACATTCTTTTTCTTTTTGTGCCGCTGTGTATATTGGACTTCTGCCATTTTGGTCTTATCATAGATAAAATATTCTTTATTTTCTAAAACTAGTGTGGTCTTTCTTCTTCGGTGCTTTCACTGTGTTACTGTGCATTGGGGTGCAAATACTTTACCCGTTGCCTTTGGAATAAACCTGTCTGCTCATGCCACTCTACCAAGGTAGTGAGCAGGGATTGTCTGAAAAGTGTAACTCCCTTATCCTGACTAGAAGCAAGGGTCCCTACTTGGACAAGGAGCATACATTTGCCAACTAGAGACTCCCATTTCTAACACAGTGGTGCTGACTAATTCAGTTTGACATGCTTAAACTTTAGTTTTAAATGTTTACAAGTAACTACTAAGCCGGGTTTATTGCCCATAAACACAGGGTACATGGCATTTAACAGTAGGAAATGTAAATGCTGACTGCTAAACATGTCCTCACAGTGAAAATGCCTTAAATGCCATCAGTGGCCAGTGCAGGTAAGCGCTGTGGGCCGGGCCAGGGCGCTGCGGGGGGATGTTGACAAACGACGGAATAGGAGTTTTTAAAAAAAAATCCCTTTTCCGTCCTCTGTCGACATCCCCTTTGTCCCGCACCGCCCTGCCTCACCGCCAATGCTGTTGAATGCTGTTTTCACTGCAGCAGGTTTGGCTGCTCCATAGGAAAACATTGGGATCCAATATTGAATACTAATCTTGAATCTTGAGTCTTGAATCTCAGGAGTGGTATTAGCTAGAAAAATAATTTAACAGCCATTTTATAAAGTTGTTAACAATGTAATTCAGTGGTGAGGTCAGATTTGTTCTAAATATTACAGAAATGTAACTTCTAAAAAGCCTTAAGTCCCTGGAAGCTAAATCTGCATTTTGCTCATCAACTTCTGCCAGCCAGTAATTAGTATTTAAATAAGTGTGAATGAGATGTGAACTTGCTCCTAGAGGAACAAAAACATTAAGCTGACTTGAATGAGCAGAGAGGATCCCTCTGAACCTGACAGAATATGCAAGAGGGGCTTGAAGGATCCTTTTTGACCTTATAGTGTCAAGTCGTGATTGAATGTCACATCCTGCTTCGTAGGTCTGCTGGGGGATCACCTGAGGAGCACTTCAAAGTGTCATCCCTGCCACAGGCAAAAGTTAGCTGACACTTAGGCAGGGCCCTTCTGTTGTCTCCCTAGCCAGTCAGGCTTCAATCATAGTTGGCCTCTTTTGACATTAGTGTCACACCATGTTTGACAGATCTGCTGGGTTTACTTTTAACATTTGGGTTGCACTTTAAAGGAGGAAATCACAATGGCAAAACAGTGTTTGTGTATATAGTGTCTGGTTGCCAAAAGCTGAGTTTAGTTATACTCGATGCCTGTCTCCGAGGTTGTTGGGGTACAGGGTCTGCCTAAAACTGGATGATTTTAGTGTGAGATTGAGAAGGGCACTAGTACATGTGACCAACTTTTATTTTAGTAATTTAAAACACTCAAGTTAAAACATAAACATGTACTCCAAACACAACAATGAATAATAAATAGGTAAAGAAGCATTAATCTTCATCATTTCAATGCAGGTTAGCACCACATTAAAATAAAATAAGTCATCTAATCTTGTAGTCTAAAATTTGAGCACTAATTAAAAAGAAAATTCACAGGAATTCTCTGTGATTTCAAGGAACATCCATTTTTAGCAACATTTGGTGGGACAGTCATGGACTGAGTGATGCAGTTTTTGTTTACCTGCAAAAAGTTAAAAGATGTAATTAAAAAAGGCAATAGCACAGCTGCTATGGGACTGACCCAGTCACTTACCAGGAGTGACTGTGAAAGGTGGGGGAACCTTGGCAATTATCCACCAAGACCATGTTCTAAAACACCTATCTACTTCAACAGGCATATAAACTCAGAGGAGTGTAAAAGGGAGCGTACTGGCTATCAATGCAGTACTTCAAAATGAATTATAACCCAGGCGAATAACTGATAACCAGCTCATCTAAATCTCCTTCATCCCCTGGCATAGAGTACTTCAAACAAACACATTATTATAATAATGACTAATAGCGACAAAATAAAGGTCGAAGAATATGCAGCACATCCCAGAATAGGATGGGACGAGTATGTTTGAAGGAAGATAAAGCAAACGCTGTTCTAGAAAGTCAATGTCGTGATTGCAAATAATGTATACAGATGAAATATGAACTATTCTGAACCATCATGAGCTTTAAGCCTAGGATCTCCAAACAGCTGTTTTAAATAGTGATGTGATCCACTGAGACACATCTAGAGAAAGCAACGTGTTTCATACAGGCTAATTTTCCAAAAGAGGCTGAAAGATGTGGGGCTTACCTCCTACCTCTGCGCTGAGGACCCCTAGAAACCGAACTTGATTACTGCCTTCTTCCCCACTCAATTAATTGCATGAATATAATGTGTGTTTTTATGTGGAGGGATGCCATTGTTTAAATGGAGTTTTTAAACCGAAAATAAATTGTTAATTTAAATAAATAAATATGTTGCTACAAGAATCGTGGATATGAAAACAATGAAGCATAATTTCTGCACTATGGTCCATGGTGGGTTACAGATAAAGTGCTGCATACACTGACTCTTCTTGATGCTGAAGGAAAAAGACAGCTAACCAGAAGGAATTAACAGTTTAACAAATACATTTTTAAGAATTTCCTAAATTGAAGAAGACTTATGTTCACCTGGAGCTGAGTTGGTAAGGTATTTAGCTCTATCATCAAACCTATATGTTCTTTGGAACGTCGAAATAATATGAGATGCAAGCCTGTATTCCACTATGAGCACTGTGTGATAGAAACTGAGATGGAATATCTGCAAGGACACAGAAACTACACTTCTAAGCCAGAAAGGTCTTCATCAGGAAGTATGCAGTCTATGGTGATTAAAAAGAAAAGCTGGAACCAGTAATGTGCTGGAAGTATTTAATATATAATCAGTAAAAAGGAAAGTTAAAACCTGTAAAATGCTGCAACCATGAGTTTTGAAGTTGATCGTGATTGGGAAATGTATTTTTTTTTCAAACAGAGAATGTGAAAAGTCACCCAGATTTCCAGTTAGACATATGCTTGGTGTGTCCACTGAACTTAGAGCCAATAAAAGGAGGCAAATCCCCAATTCATGTAATCTTTGGTGCCAGCTCTTTACAATACCAGCCAGCAGAACAATAGAAAGCAGAAATTTATCAAATAAGGAAATAATAATGTGAATTTGCTAAAGTGCATTTTAAAATGGTATACACAATCCTATAGTATTTACCACTGGGAGAGTGAAGAATTCGAAACTAAGGACTAAAGACAATGTCAGAAAAGCTATCTATGAAAATAAGACATTCTATGTCTATTTCAGAAAACTAAATGCAGAGGAATGAAAACTGGAAATGTGTAGTTGTCTCCTAAATTGATCTTATAAAATGTACATGTTCTTCTTTGCCCTGAGAGGCATTTTGATATATGTGTAGAGCTTGTGAATTTTTTATATTTGGAATCCAGACAGAAAGGAAAAAGATGAAGTTTCAGCAGTGAATGGAAATGGAAGATGTGCCAAGTGAAGATGTATAATTCAGGATCTGTGAGGAGGAGTGAGAGAGAGCAGATGAGAAAAGGAGGCAGCTGCTCCATTGCGGATTGATTAGGCTGACAGACTCGATTAATCTAATGAATGATTTTCTATCTGCATTAACTAAAGCCGGAAGGATCTGATTAAATCTCAGTTTTTTGTCACATCTCCTTAACTTTGGGTTTCGTCAGACTTTTGACCACGGCCTTGCATAACACTATCCTGATATACCTCACTGAATTCTGATTTGATAGTTGAGAAAAGACTTATCGAACAAGATAACTAACCATTCAACTGTGCATTGGTAGTTGCAGAACATCCCTTTAAATAAAATTGTGTTTCATATATACACCTCCATTTCTTTTTTCCATGTATAGCAAGTAGCAATGTGTCTTTGCAAAATCAGATTGTTCAGCTAAAGATAGTTAAGGTTCAGATTTAATGAAATGTTACAGCATCTGGAAGAAAGTTTGAGAATACATCTTTTTAAGACCATTTTAAATGTCATTCTTTGTGATCTAGTTAAGACCTCAGCCTTACTTCAGGAAGATGGGCTTTCTGGGCTGACCAGGATTTTGCTATGAAGGTGCCGTTCATACTTTATCCAGGGTGCATGAAGTAAGTCAAATAAAAGGGGCAACTCAATAAACAAGAAAGATTTGAGTATTGTCTCAGTTATGTTACTAAAAACGGATAGTTTAATCAGTGTCAATTTGTGATATTGCAAACCACCTGTGTAGTGTCTCATCAAATAAAACATCTGGAGTACATAGAAAAGGACTTAGGGCCAGATCCATCAAAGGGTTTTGTCCATTCTGTGTCTATGGGAAAATGTGTTGATGCATATGGCCCTATGCGCCTTAACTCAAGATGGTAAATAGATGGACAGTTGTTTATGCTAAACATATTATAACAAATTCATCAAATTCATAAAAATTGGTGTGACAGTTGCACAGTTCCCTTTGACTCAAAATTAATTCAGAGGCTGTATAAAGGCACTCAATAGGATATTGCATTTCTCATCCGTCTCCATATTTTGTGCTTATAGAAACTTCTGTTTGATAACTTTTGTAGAGGCATAAGAGGTTTGTCTTTTTTGCCTGAAGGATCAACCATATTCTAGTCATTTTCCTTTACAAGTTTTTGCTTAGGACCAATAACCAAGTGCCTTCTACGCCATTCTTCAACACATGTATGTATAAATGCACAACATTCATTATGCTGGTTTAAATGCTATATAATATAGATTCTGCTATGGGCCTTATTATGAGTGTTGTAGTTTTTCCTCTGGGGAACTCCATTCCCGCATCATCACCAATATGAGAGGTACTGTTAATTCTAGGCATGCTGACTTACTGAGGTGATGGGTGGAACATTGAGGTCCACTGCTGAGAAATAAGGCAATCAAGAATGTTGGGCATGATTCCAGTGGCAGTTCTTCATTCGTGCTTGCAGTTTCCCTCACATATTTAAACTGCTTTCAGTGCATTGTTACATATGGGAGGTCTGCCCAGCCCAGATCATCAGTTTGACACTGCCAGCTCTGAACCAAATCCTCAAGTGGGGGAAATGGTTTTCATGGTACATTAAACAAGCCTGACATGTGTGATCGTTAACATCATCCTCCTGGCACCTGTTATTGCAGTGAATTAATAATCATGTATTGAATACCCTAGCATTGGCTACATATTTCATAGACCAGTTATGTGGAAGGACAAACTCGGAGCATGTACAATAGAATTAAACTTCAGAGGGTCAGATGATGAGGAGGCTACTATTTTATGCATCCAATAAACAATAACATGCTTCTTGCACCAAAATATGCATGTCTCAGGCCTTTGCCTAGTTACATTTTGGCAGGTTTGGCCTGTCAAATTTCGCAAAGGGCGAGATCCCTCTTGCATCTGGTAATACTGAGTGCAATTAAGATTGCACCATATGTCATTGCAATCCTTACACTAACAGGTCTTTGAGTAGAGATCACAATTTAATTGGCCATTTTAAATAAGGTCCAGAGTACTGAGCTTTTTTCACAGCTATGTATAATGTTCAGGATAGTGTGTCATGACCATTCCTGCATTCCATGCTGATCAGTGGTGACCTGGCACCACTCTGGAGGTAGCTAGATAGATGTGGCGGTTACATTAAAGGCTGTTCTTGAACTCCTCGATGTGTCAAGCTATATTCGGTAGCCTTAAGAATTTGACATGGCTTTCAGCAGAAGAAACACCATAACGTCCTTTTCGTAGACCAGGCACCTCAAGGACACAGTAATTGAGCTACAGGGTGGTGTATGTTTTGAGAAAAAATCAATTTCCCAACTGATACATATGGACTAGATTGCTCGAGCATTTAAAATATCTAGAAGACTTGTTCTGTATTTCAACCGAGCTACACTGGCTCCCTCTAAGGCAGCGAGTGGCATTCAAAGCCCTTTGCCTCGTCTTCAAGGCTCTGCACGGAGTCGGGCCCAGACCTTTGCAAGCATTGTTTTCATGGTACACCCCCAACAGAACGCTTCGATCCGCCTCAGCCTGTTTGGTAACAGTTCCTAGATACAATAAAGTCAGGACTGGGGGCAGATCCTTCAGAGTAGCAGCGGCTAAACTGTGGAACAGTATGCCACTTGACATCCGCCAAACTTCACAACTCCTCCCCTTTCGGAAACGTATTAAAACCTGGCTGTTTCCCTAAATTCTAATAGTTTGCTACTCGTTCTCAGCCTCCTCAGTTAAAGAGTATTCTCCAGCGCCAGGAAACCTGCAAGGTGTTAGTCGCGCTTTATAAATACTTTAAATTAAATTAAATTAAATTAATTAATTATCCAATCTTTGGGAAAAATATTTGTACCCTACCAGTTAACCATGAATATCTGTGAGTAGTATCAGTAGGAAAAGGGGCATTTTGGTTGCTTAAGTTGGTGTTGTGGATACTACAGTAGGCAGGGGTCACTGCTGTAGGAACGAAGCAGTGCCAGTGTCTGTGCAACTCACAGCTGCAGTGTAGTTGGTTTGTCAACTAATGTTGCATTTCCTTTGACTTTTGTTGCCCTATGTAGAGTGTATGACTTTCAGGTTCCGTATATCACTTTCCCTTTTGTTACTCACAGTGAAATGAATAGGTAGAAGTGAGAGCTTCGCACTGGCATTCTTTGTCATGTTAGATCATTGCGAATGAAATAAGATCAGCAGGATACCGTTGCCTCAATGCCATTTAGCACAATTATATGCATTGCCTTTAGCTTTCCACAAACTGTATCATTCAATCAGCTTTATTCATGCTCTCATTGCTCAGAGTAAATAATGATTTAGGTAATCATGTTTAAAAGCACTCTCATCCTCTGCTCACCAAGCTGCAATTCTGATGCCAATTTTCCAATTTTGCAATGTCAAGCAGTTAATTCTGTTTTAACAACTATAAAACTTAGCATACAAAGCACAATAAGATTAGCTTTTGCGGGCAGTGTTTGCAATATTCGTTAGAAGTAAACTCCGTGGGATTAAAACCGGTGTCAGAGTACATTTTACACAGGCACCTGGGAATCTGGTAGATAGGAGCGTTATATTACAAGAATGTTGAAGGTTTCAACCTTATGTAACCACTTTCTGAGATAATGAGCGCATAAGACATAAAAAAACAAGATCTCTCTAAACGTGGCAAAACAACCAGGGTCTCAGTGTGTAATTAAAGGACCAATTTCCTTCCTAAATGGGATGCCTCTATGCAGAGCAGATCCCAATTCCATGCTGGAGAATCTCTGCTAGTACTTTAGGAATGCCTGACTCATGCAGTTAAAATGTTATGGGAGAAGAGAAATAGAAGTGGCTGAAGGATGCTACTTCCTCATCAGCCCAGAGATGGAAGCACCTCACACACGATACAGAAACCACTGCTGCTCATCACCTCACTACCCCAGTTCTCACACCGCCACAGTAACTTCAGGCAAAAGAGCTATCCCACACCTCGCCACACAACACCACCCATCAATGACCTCCTGGATACATCTCCAGCCAGCAACAGCACAGCAGTTTACCACACCTATAGCTACTACAAAAAAATCGTATGTGCTATGTCAGAGCAAGACTGCACTGCTCTCTTCCACTGCACTGGAAGTTCTTCGTCAGCAATAGTGGGGCAGAGCGGGCAAAGAGAAGGCCTCTGCTTTCTGACCCTGTTTTTGATGGATTGAGGACTCTGGGCACCTTACCACTGTTCATCAGTGTTAAAGTGCACATGCTCTCTGTGTAAAGTGTGATTCTGATTGGTTGTCCATGATTGGCATATTTAATTTATGTGCTCGACCCTACTAAAGTGCACCTGGTGTGCCCAGGGCCTGTAAATCAAATGCTACTAGTGGACCTGCAGCACTGGTTGTGCCACCCACATGGGTAGCCCTGGAATCTGTATGTAACCTCTGTAGAGGTGTGGTGCAGTGGGCAGAGCATCTGACTCCAGGGCTCGGGATTTCACAGTTCAATTCCCTGTGCTGGCAGCAGCTCAGCACCATGTGACTCTAATAGCTCACTTAACCTCATTGACGGTCCCCAGAACCTTGATACCATTAGGGGTGATTTGTTCGCACTTTACAAATGTGGAATTTATTTTATTTAAACTTGTCTCAGGCCTGCCATTGCAGTGTCTGTGAGTGCAGTTTTAAATTGCCATGTCAACCTGGCAAGTGCACCCACTTGCCAGGCCCTAACCTTCCCTTTTACTATATGTAAGGCACCCCTCAGGTAGGCCCAAGGTACCCACATGGGCAGGATGCAGTGTATGCAAAAGGTAGAGCATGTACTGGTGTCTTTTACATGTCCTCATGGTGAAATATTTAGTTTTTCACTATTGCAAGGACTAGCTCTCCCATAGGTTATCATTGGAGCTGTGCAGTAATAAAAAGTAGTGTGCACTATCAAACCTGACATATGTTTCAGATTTGGCCAATATTACCAGCTGTTTCTATGCAAGCAACCTCTGCCCATTAGTGACTTTCAATTGTTATTAGTTGCACCTCTAATCCTAGTTTCCATATTAATTCATTACTCCTGTAAATTCTAAGCAAGGTGTCAATCTTGTTGCAGGTCATAAACCCCCATAAAGTGCCCGGGGGTGCAACATGTGTTTGCGCCTGTTTAGCGCGCCCTCGGGGCACTTTATGTAATAGGGGCCGCGGATGCTTGTGTGGTTCCTTCTGTAATATCAATAATGCTGGCGCACATAAGGTGGCAGTGCTATCTTAAAGGGGGGTGTACCCTCATTTGCATGGGGTCATTCCTCACGCAAATGAGGAAATCCCTTTGCCTCTGTGCCATATTACCGACGTGGGCGCAAAGGCAAATAAGCCCTCAGGAGGCGCACTGATAGTGCGCCTAATGAGAAAGCAGCCCTCTGCAGGGGGTAAAGGGAGTCCTATGGACCCCCCAGTCATCTCCTTGCAGGCTGGTACAGTTACTGACTGCACCTGCCTGCAAGGAGATCTCTATTTCCCTTTTAAAGTGCAGGCGGGTTATAGTCTGCACAGTAAACCACAGAGTGGCTTTAAAGCAATTGCTCCGTATTTCACATGAGCCTCCAGAGCATCACCAGTTCACGGCTGCCCGGGGGGGCAGCGCATTCCCCATAATGCAGCGAGTTTTCCTTCAATGCACTCGGCGCACCTTTTTAACGGTGCGCCCGGCTCAATGAAGGAAAGTCCGCCACATGTGTAATGCGGCCCATAATAGGCAATAATTATTGAATCTGATACATTCCGCATACTCAGGCATTGGATTTTTTTTGCTGCCATAAGTACTGCTCCTGATACTGGGTCACTCGTACTGAGGGCCTATGTAGAATATATTCTTGGTTTTATGCAGCTGCCTCTGTCTCAAACAGGTAGACACAGTTAGCTGGAGGCAGCTTAGAACTGCTCTCCTGTGTATCAAACCCACACAACTGAAAATCACGCTACTTGGGCCCCCCTCCCACCATCTTCTAGTCAGGTCACTTCAGGGTAGGGGACAGGAGGCTTAACCTCCAGTTTAGTTTTCAGTCAATCTTTTTCTTTAAATCACAGTAAAACCTGCCCTGCTGCTGACCCGGATTTGGTGCGTGCTTCGCCTGAATATTGTGTGTACAAATGTATATGTTGTGGTGGAAGTACAGGGTAATCTAATGGTCTTGGTGCTCGAAATTAATCAAGAATTGCACCCAGAGGAGGATGCTTTGTGACATCTGTGATATTATGGCAGGTCACTGATTATAACAATGAGTGTCCTGTATTCTCTGCACCAGTTGGAGAGCAGCTGGGGGTCTGGTCAGTGATCCCTCTACATTTTGTCAGATCTATGTTCTACTGGACGATTCTCTCCAGGTGTGGAGTAAATTAATTTGAAGCTGTTTAAATAGAGTATCTGTTTTATGCACCCCTGCATCCAGATTCGGTTGCCTCCTAACTGGCTGATTTGGATCACCTATAAGCTTGTTTATTGAATGTGCAATAGAATTTTCCTCCTAAAAATCCCATCCTGCATCTTGTTTTGTCTGTACATATTATACATATTATACACAATCATGCAATTGTGTTAATAAGTGTGGATTAGTTGTTTGATTATAAGATATCATTAATAAGAAAAAAAAACACCAACTTTTACAGCTTTTTCTGAAAGAGAAAAAAATGCTGAGGTGTGCAGGAATAAGAAGTAGTGTGCATTATCAAACCTGACATATGTATCAGATGTGGCCAACATTACCAGCTGTTTCTATGCAAGCAACCTCTGCACATTAGTGACTTTCAATTTTTCTTAGCTGCACCTCTGACCCCAATTTCCATATTTATTCATTACTTCCGTAAGCTCTAAGCAAGGAGGCAATCTTGTTGCAGGTCATAAACCACTTGTGCCCAGGCCGGTAACACTTCATTTATTTTATAACACAAATTCAATCGACATACTGACTGTAAAAGAAAAAGAGGACCATATTGGCTTTCATTCTCAAGAAAAATGCTCTGAAAGTCTAGGTCTTATAGTGAACATATATCTTAAAAATCTCTTCACTTAGAGAAGGGAATTGAAAGAATGTTAAGTTGTTAAATAAGGAAACAGGCTTTGCCAACATTAGTAAGGAACAACACTCCCATCAGCCTCTTGTGTGTGGTGTACATAGTTATGTTGCAATTAGGGTCCACCTAACAATGGTGTGTAAGTATAATAAACGATAGCATATTTTGCATTACAAACAGCATATTTAGGAAGCATGACATGTCAGCATGTCGTCTAACCACTGTAAGCATCTTATGAAAAATATAATTAAAAGAGGTAGGCTTCAATGTATAGTTCAGCAAGAGGAGGCTACTGTCTTGTTGTGCCCAACACTTGCCACCCGCTTCCATTGTCAAAGTGGGGATGGAGGTGGGGATGCGCGCAAACTAGTAATGGAAGATCTAGCACCACCTAAGTGGCAGTGATAGTCACTACCCACATACCCACTACCCACATATAACCTTTCCAGTCTCATCCTCCTACACCGAGGGGAAACCTAAGTTGTATTAATAGGTCCTGGTCATCTGTCTATGTCTTGGCACCTAAAGGGCAGCTGGGGTCCAGACCCTTTTGGGAGGTGGAAACTCATGCATTACATGCTTGGAGCAGTGTGTGTTATGCCTTGTACTCAAGAGAATGATTCAGACCACCTTTGCTCATGGGAGGAAGTTGCTCGTATTGTATTTGCGCATGAGGATGCATGTTTGAAGGGGGAGTTGTGTCTACTGCTTCCTGTGCTTCGGTGCCGTTTTGAGCACCAAAGACAACTTTTACTCATATATCAATTAGTGAAAAATTGTTGCATACATAATGCTCTCTGTGCAACATTCCGTCCATCATCTTGTGTGTTTTGCTGTTCGCCCTATGTGGGAAGGGCATGCCCAGACATGGGTCCCATGCTCACTACGCCACTGGAGTCAAGCTACCCTAGCTGATGACGGCTGATAGCCAGAAACCGGTCCTAGGATGCTTGATTCCGTTCCAGGGAAGACATGGCTTGGCAGTTCGGGCTGGACTGTTCCCATGAGGCACAGGGTCAAGACTGATTTGCATATGGCCATTTCTGAACTGAGGTGGTGTGGTGAGCAAAATGACAATGGATTAAACCCAGATCTGTGACTGGAGGTAAATGTTTTGCCAATGTGCAACATTCCGTCCATCACCTTGTGTGTTTTACGGTTATTTTAATTCACCAAACTCCCTGCCTTCACTCACAGTTACCATAGAACTCCGCTTACAAACGCATTGAGTCCGCTCCCACATCTTATATGTGTGAGTGAGGGTCCGATGATGAGGCATGCTTTGGGTGGTACCAGTGGATAAGGAGCCTAATAATAATATATATTTATATATACACGTCAGTGTATATACTCATAAAATCTTAAATCTTACCGGTCTCGGATACACCATAAAAAAGCACGTTATGAGACTTAAGGTATCTCCTCCCTTAGTTTGTTGATGTGGTTCTGATCATCACCTGACACCGCATCAGATAGCGACAGGGTCTCCAATAATTAAGAAAATGCCTGCCACTAGAAGTAATGTACAGGTAGAAGGTTCAGCAGGAATCTTAAATTATGACATGCATGTTTATCTTTATGAATTAATAAAGGTTACAATGTTCAATTCTCAATAGGTAACCAAGGGAAGGAGAAGCGCGCCACCACCGAGTTCGACCTCTTAGTTGTGCACATTGGCGACAAGGTTTTTGTACTTAATTTTGTCTGGAAATGGAGAGAGCACAGATTCAACAAACCATTCATGGTGACCATGTTGACCCCCACTGCCCTTAAGGTAGATGGCAGGATACCTTGGTTCCACCTCATCGATAATTGTCTAAATGCAACATCATGCCAAACATCATAGACAATGTAAATGACACAAAAAGGGAATAGGAAGATTGTCATCATAAAAACACCTCCTCCACCTCTGCCTTTGGAGAGCTTTTGGATTAAGAGAACAAAACGTAAGTATTTTTGTTGTCCTTTTTCTTTTTTGTCTCCTAATATTATCTTTTCGATTGTTGCTCTTTTATAGCAACATATCTTTTAACTCTAACCTCACACACCTACGAAGATAACTTTCTAGTCATGCTAATGTGTCTCATAATGTTCATACCAGAGTATCAAATAATATGCGGTATCAGCATATGACTGACATAGGTTCAGAAAGAGCCATTCATTCATTTTTCATCTGCTCTCTAATTCCTCATGCCACAGGATTAGATAGGCTACATTCAACTAAATAGTACTTTCAATCACAGCTCTATGTCTATAGCATCTCTACTTGTGTAGGATTAAGGCCCAAATGTTAAAGTAGCATGTGTTCTAGTCAATTCCACAAAATATGACTCTTCAGCAGAAGTTCTAAATATTCTTACAGATAGACAGGACATTAAGGATGGGATATCGCCTATGAAGAAGACAGCTCTCCTACTACTGTAGGTTGGATCCAGATGGTTTTAGATTTAGGGTTGTCAGGAGTAGAACCCCCACCCACTGAGTGTAATTGTTACTTAGTAAATATTTTACCCATAGATTGTGTTTGTAGGTCAGGATTGAGAGTCACTGGAACAGTTTTAGCCCATGATCAATGTCATTCTAATATCGAATTCTCCTGTAGGGTCACGTCTTTCTGAAATGTTACTGAGGTAGTCAGGATGAAGTAAGTAATTGTGCATGCATATGGATTGGCATGTTACACTTGGATAGATAGCTCAGTACGTTCTCAGACAGTCATGACACTAACATCTGTTTCTTTATGTTTCAGAGGAAATGGCACCGTTAATGTGGGAGTCAATGCAAACTGTAGTGCTGCAATAGATAATGCTGTCATGCAGGGGGGCACCTCCAGACACATGGACTATTATTGGCAGTGTGGAGAACTACTGTATGCCCAGTTACCACTGAACTGGGGTGGTTTGTGCACATTGGTCACCAAGCACACCCCTGCCTTGGTAATACCTGTTATTAACATGTTGAGTTTAGATGAACACCCCATGAGCTGTCCAAAGACTTTGTTACATCATTATCAAAGGAATAGAACTGCAGAGTAATATGGCACCACTACATGGAACAATATTCTTCATGTGTATCAGTTGTTTAATGATGAACAGCTATTCTTTGGGAGCATTCTGCTGTTTGTTCAGGTGAAGTCAACAGCTCAATGGCTGCATATAACTCAATGGGAGTTTCTCAAGTGTATCAACACTATAAAAGAAGGATTCAGTGCCATAAAGAATGAGCTGCATGCTATGAGAATGATGATGATGATGATAATGCCTCTTGAGCAAGACTCATACACACATTAAATTAAGTACCGATAAATGTGCATCATACATACTGAAAGAATAGAAGAAAAAGAAAAGGAAACAGATAACAGGAGGTCAGAGAAAATCATAATAAAATATCAAAGGAAACCATGTACAAATATATAAAGGATTTTATTCATACCGAAAAATCATTCAAAGTTTTTTACTTCTACACAAAATAAAAAACAGGACATGTGAAAAAAATCATAAAACACAACAATGGCAGAGGAGAAGACTTATACAACAATCAACACCAAATATAATAGAGTATTGATGTCCTCAATGATTTAGGCCATGTTGGAGGCGTCGACGGCGTTTCAACCCCAGATGGTTTTTGGGGTCATCATCAGGACTAAAAACCTTCAGGAGTGGGAAGCGACCATTTAGTACAAAATATACGGCAATACAGCTTGTGAATCCTCTTAGACTTCAGAGTATGCAACAAGTTCATTTATTTAGTGAGTAAATTAAGAGGAACCAAGAGCTGTAACTGCAACAAACTCAAAGTCAGGTCATCAGTAACTGACGTGAAAAAATCAGCAAGGCAAAGTTCAGATGTTGGAGGAGCTCAGGAGGACATCTGAGCCTTCCCTAGGGAATTTATTGGCAAGAACTCAGCATGAAGTCTCCACCGGACATCGGCCAGGCTAAAATACCGCGATCACCACGCATCTTATGGCAATCTTAATCAAACATTCTAACATTTAATCGCGCTATCATTTAGCAGGTATTGGTTACTGAAGAATTCCTCTGAAAAGAGAAAAAAAGGCAGAACTCAGTTTGAATATTCTTGCAGCATAAAGAAGGTCGACCCAACACAAGGGAAGGCACAAAGCAGAACGTTATTGTGGTGGCTCCCTGCGACATAGAAGTAGCTGTCCCTCCACCAGCCGATCTCCAACTGACTTTATTAGAACATAGCTCACATAGTTGGAACCTGGAACACGAGGACAGAACGTGTTCCACATTCCTTAAATGGGACAGAGAAAAGTTTATTCACAGAGGTTACACATCCTCTTCCCTTATTATACTTAAAAAAGAGAAAACTAGTTACATAACACACAAAAATAAATGAGAAGAAAATAGAATTTCAAATATTGTTATTAAAAAAAATAAAGAATTGTGAATATAGTGATTGAAGCACCCGGATGGATGCCATAATCTTAAGTAGGAACATATTCATTGAAATATCCTGGTGGATGACAAATTCTCCTGACCCCTGACCCCTCTACAAAGGGATTGTGGGAATCCAAATTAGAAAGGGCCTCTGCCCCAGTTCACCCCATCCCGGGTCAATGTTCTAATAGTCAGAAAAACTTGTGCAGGAAGTGTTGAATCAATACCTGACATCAGTATATAGGCACTGCTGGTTGACCCTACATTCCTGCGGCGTAAAAAAGGTTGACCCCACTCAAGGTAAGGTACAAAGCAGGACTTTATTGTTGTAGCCCCCTATGACATAGAAGTATAGCTGTCCCTCTCCGCAAGCCGGTCTCCAACTGACTTTATTGGAATATAACTCACACTTGAAACCTGGAACAAGAGGACAGATCGCGTCCCACTTTCCTTAAACGGGATTGAGAGAGTCTATACACAGGTATAACAAATATGTCTGTTCATCCTCCTTTAACCGTGCCCAATCTTGAGCAGGCAATTAAAGCAACTAGTCACAGTCCATGCTGGAGGTGATGTCATATACAGAATTCTTGGGGGCCTCTTTTACCTGTCTTGTTTTTTCTTTCCTTCCTTTTATAAAGTTATTTTTTTTGCACTCAAAATATAAGGGCTGCAGTTGGTTTCTTCACATTGACTCGTATACCTAATTTTCTCTGGGGTTGCTCCCTTACTTTCTTCACATCTAGATTCCCCTTTGACAAATCTACACATCAGCTGTGGGTGGAACGGCTTGCGGTAAATTGAGTGAAAGTACTTCTTAGCTGAACTAAGTATTAAAGGAACATTTCTATAGTACGAGGCACAGACTTACTTTTAAAATTTGTAATCTACTCCTCATTGGTGTAGAGAGCCACCCGGGCTCTCTCAAAATATGTTGCAGTTCACACGCACTCCTACACCCCTTGGGTGGGCTTGTCCCAAGGGCATAAATAAAGGGGCCAGAGACCGCTCGCCTAATTGCAGTTGTCACAGTGTGTTCATTTAGAATATCTGAGGCCTATATGAGCTGGGCCCCGCCGCACTACATCGGCGATGAGGCCAGTCGCACCCCACGTGAGCCTACCTACCTTCGGTGCCATCAGTCAGAAAGCGCGCGGTTCCCAGCTGCGTTTGCCCGGCTTTTAAAAGTGCCAAGTGAAGAGTGTGACGGAGACCCCAAAGCCCACCCACATCGCTCCGTGCGGCCCGGTGTACAAGACCCCTGTGGTGCCTGCCATCGGCTGCAGCTGCTGTGCTCCGCCAGCTTGAGCCCGCCCACGTGCCTCCCTGGCCATTGGGAGCATGTTCGGCTGGCGGAGCTTGCTGGTGTGTCGATTACCAAGGAGTGTGAGTGCTTGCTGCCCCGCCCACACGCCGCTCCTCAAATGCGGCAGTCTCTGCCTCCCCACCGCGCTGACACAGCGGGTGGCCTACTGGCCTGGATTCCTGTGCGTCTGCCTAGGAGCAGCGAGGCCCGAGTCTGGGGCTGCCCCTTCCGCTGCCTGCGCACACTGCCGCACTGGCTGCCCCAACAATCCTTTGCTGCTCCAGCTCCTTGGGGGAGGGGCCTGCGTGACCACACGCGAGGGAAGCCTCTGGGAGAGTGCCCCTGGTCTCAAAGAAGAGAAAAAAGAAGTCAAATACAGAAAACAAGCGCTGGAAACTGTGAATGTGGGGCAGCTGAAAGTGGGGAGGAAAGAGGCACAGAGTCTGCAGGAAGGGAAGGATTGTGCTGCGGGGACAACAGGCAGTCATTGCAGGGTCACGCCACCGAGGGGACCAGTCTGCTCACACTTTGCCACCCACGCAGAGGTGTGCGCAAATAAATAACGTGCCCCAGCGACAGGAACAAGTAGCCACACCCATGCCAAGATGCACACCCCTGAGCTGCTCGCCAGCGCACAAATCCGCACCCCTGCGCCCACGCACTTGTGCCCAGCCGCGATGAGCAACACAACGCCGGTGACAGGAGCTGCCGCCCCGCAAGATGGAGGGTGCATTCAGCAGTTGCTGCCAATCCTCCACCTCTAGTGCACACCCACACGACAGTCGCACCACTACCCCCTTTCAGTGAGGCCGTGGACCCCGCAACGGCTGCGCCAAGATGGAAGGCCTGGGTCGGACGGCTCAACGACTACTTCAAGGGGACCGGTGAAACCGATGGGACAGTCAAGAGGTCACTCCTCATCTACTACGGCGGTGCGGAGATCCATGATCTGTTCGAGACACTCGCCGATACCGGAACCGATGATGACTACGAGTCGGCGGTCGCCGTGCTCAACATACACTTCGACCCACAGCTCAATCATGACTTTGAGAAGTTCAAGTTCAAGAGGGCGTGGCAGACCGAGACTGAATCCGTCGATATGCTCTATGCGCGACTACGCCGGCTGGCCAGTGTGTGCCCCTTCACGGACCAGAGGGATGAAATCCGGGACCAGATCATCCTAGGATGCCGGTCAAAACTCCTGCGGAAGCTAATCCTTCGGCAACCTGGGATATCGATGGACGAGATTCTGATCCTAGCCCGCTCCCAAGAACTGTCGGACACCAGGGCAGAAGAGATGGTAGCTGCCCTGCACACACTGGTCGCCGCATCACCGACGCTCAGGCACCCGCCAATCAAGGAGGAAAAGGTGGACGCCATCCAGAGACACTCCTGATGCCTCGCCAGGTGCCTAGACTGCCACCAACCAGGTGGACCTTGTGGATACTGTGGCAAGGATCACCCCGCTTCGGCTGTCTGTGGGGCGAAGGGAAAAACATGCTCTCACTGTGGAAGGCTTAACCATTACGCCAGAGTGTGCCGCGGAGGAAAGTTCCGGTCGACCATGTCAAGGGCCAGAAACGTGTCCCAGCGCGTTTACCAGTGGAGAAGCGTGGCTCAATGGTTAGAGCGGCAGACCCTGATGCAGAGGTCTGGCCCGGGACCAGGGTTCAATTCCCGCCTCGGCGGCTCTTGGACTCAATTTCCCCGGACCTGATAATTCTCGCCTCGGTGCCTAGTCTAATCATAGGTCCCACTCTGTGACTCTGGGCAATAGCTTGCTTAATATCCACAATGGCCCCAGCAGCGCTTGGATGCCTGGCTACACCTTGGGGGAGCCCAGGAGTGGACATTTCACAGGAAAGCCAGGATGGGTTCCACAGCGGTATGAATACAGTGCTACGAGACCTCTGGGTAGAAGTACGCTATATAAATACAAAAACACATTTACAAACACACAAACACACATATCTCTCTTGATGACCTAACGCCGGTGCCGGATGACCAGCCCCAGGACCGACGACCCATGTATGAGGATAAAGACGACGACAAAGTGTTCGTGGTGTCATACGTTAGCCGGACAGGGAATCATCGAAGGATGCCTCCCATGTGCTCCATCTCCATCGAAAGCACTGATATACGAGCCCTCATCGACACCGGGGCCTCCGTCAATGTGATGGACTCCGACCAATATGATCGCTTATCACCGCAACCTCCTCTCGCACCATCCACTGCAAGGATCTACACATACGGAGGGACGGACCCACTCCCTCTCCGGGGCGTCATTCAGACCACGGTCTCAAGTAGGAACTACTCCACTGAAGCGAAGTTCCACATCACGGAGGGTAAGAAGGGGACTTTGCTCAGCTGCCACACGGCCGATGACCTCGGGCTTGTCTTCTTCGCCAATCTAGTTCATGAGTCCCATGTGGAGGCAATGATTGAGGAGTTTCCGGCGCTCTTCAAAGGACTGGGGAAACTCAAAGGCAAAAGGTTCAAGCTCCACATTGACCCTTCCATGTGACCAGTGGCCCTGAGGCACCATCGGGCGCCCTTCATCTTACGCCTGCAGGTGGAGGAGGAGCTAAGAAAGCTCGAAGAGCTAGGGGTAATCGCAAAAGTGCCCGGGTCTACCCCGTGGGTGTCCCCGCTGGTCGTGGCACCAAAGCCCAAGCAACCAGGAGCCATTCGACTCTGTGTAGATATGCGACTACCGAATACAGCGGTGAAGAAGGAACGCCCCATCACCCCCACTATGGACGACATTGTGGCCGACTTAAATGGAGCAAAGTGGTTCTCCAACTAGACCTGAACGCCGGCTACCACCAACTAGAACTGGAGCACCAGAGCCAATACATTACCACTTTTTCGACGCATGTGGGCCAAAGTAGATACAAGAGGCTCATCTTCGGAGTGTCCTCAGCCGCCGAAGTCTTCCAAAATGCCATCCGGGAAGCACTGTCGGGGCTGCAGGGAGTGATCAACCTCAGCGACGATATCCTCGTGTACTCCACCACGCTTGAGGAACATCACTCGCACCTTAGGGCCGCGCTGAAAAGGCTAGTGGACTGCGGGCTAACGTTGCACAAGTCTAAGTGCTCGTTCTATCAGGAGAGCATTGACTTCTTCGGCTATACGTTCACCCGTGAAGGACTCCTGGTGGATCCGAAGAAGGCAAAAGCCATCCGAGCAGCCAGCACCCCTAGCAACCCCACTGAGATGAGGAGCTTCCTCTGCATGGCCATGTACTGTGGACGGTTTATTCCTAATCTGGCAGCCATTTCCAAGTCACTACGTGCACTCACGCGCCAAGACTGTAAAAAGGCGGAAAGACGCTGGCGTCATAAATACGATCCAGTGGAGAAAATAAAGTATCGTGATGCCATAAAACACTACCATAAAGATATTGCCGAAGCCAAAAAGGAATACCTTGAGCACAGGATAGATTGTGCGGATAATACGAGCAGGGAACTCTTTAGAATTGTTAAGGAGTTTGTGGACCCTGCTGTAGGTGCCCTCTCACACTCTCATACTGAAGGGTGGATTAGGCAGCTTGCAGACTTTTTCGTCACTAAGATTAAAACTATTCAGGATTCCTTTCCTCCTGTGGACACCTCCGGGGTAGTTGACGATTTCGTCAGCAATGTGCCGGTACCATCTTTAGAGGCAGAGCCTGAGCCCACACTATCGGTCTTCCCGCAACTGTCCTGTGCAACATCCCTGGAGCTACTGTCCCGGCTTCAATCCGGTTCACCCCTGGATGCATGTCCAGCAAGGTGTTTGGGCAGGGTGGCACCGGCAGTAAACAGCTTGCTGAACCCCCTGCTCAACTTGTCCTTGAGCTCCGGAGTGGTGCCTCGGGATTGGAAACACGCTCTCATACTGCCGCTGATCAAAAAGCCTCAGTTAGACCCTTTGCTGCTGGCCAACTATAGACCGATCTCCCTCCTCCCTGCTCTAGCGAAGGTGGTTGAGAAGCATGTCCAGCACACACTTACCACTTTTATTGAGAACAACAACATTCTCCATGACTCTCAATCCGGTTTCCGTGCGAATTATAGCACGGAGACGGCCCTCGTGGAGGTGACCGACGCCATCAGGGAGACGCTCGATCGAGGGGGAAAGGCTATGTTGGTCATGTGGGACTTGTCGGCGGCTTTCGACACCGTCCCTCATGCTGGTCTCCTTTTAAGACTCAGGGAGATCGGTCTGCGGGGGACGGTGTTGGATTGGTTTCAATCCTTTTTATCTGGCCGCCGACAGGTGATCTGGGCTCCTCCGTTCTCCGCCGAAATGCCATCGCTAGAGGTTGGGGTTCCCCAAGGGTCCATTCTGAGCCCCACCATATTTAACATCTATATGGCCCCTCTGGCGGTGGTAGCGGAGGCCTATGGGGCCCGGGTCATCTCATATGCTGATGACACCCAGCTTCTGTTCACATGCAGCAAAGGAGAGGCTTTTGACGGCGATAGGATTAAAGACTGTCTGAGTGCAGTCTTTGCGTGGTTTCAACGCCACAGCCTGAAATGCAACTCGGATAAGTCTGAGTTGCTTTTCTTTGGCTGTGCTCCCGATCCGGGCTGGAAGTCCTGGTGGCCCCAGGATATGTTCCCCCCTGAGGAATCATCTTCCCAAGTGAAAAATCTTGGAGTGGTGTTTGATGATGCCCTCTCCTTCCGCCCCCATATTATGGGGATTTCCGGGAAATGCTTCGGCATCCTCAAGATGCTGAGGAAGTTTCTTCCTTTGCTTTCTCTACAATATCGGAAGACAGTAGTTCAGGCGCTAGTGGGATCTAGGTTAGACTACGCTAATGCGCTTTTTGCGGGTCTGCCTGGGTACCTCTTGGCCAGACTGCAAATTGTCCAAAATTCGGCGGCCAGAGCTATTTTCGGCCTGCCTAGGAGAGCCAGCGCTCAACTGCTTCTGAATAGGTTGCATTGGTTGCCTATTTCCAAGAGAATCAGGTTTAAAATCCTCACGCTGGCCTTCAAAGCCCTGCACTCTGTCGGTCCTAACTATATTAGAAAGCGGATTGCTTTCTATGTGCCGCGGAGGTTGTTGCGGTCAGCCGATTTGGCCAAAGTGGAGGTGCCTACTGCCAAACGAGTCCGGATGGGAGGACGGTCCTTTCAATCTGTGGCAGCTCGCTTCTGGAACGAGCTCCCTCTCTCCCTCCGCAAAGCCAAGAGTCTTTTGGCTTTTAGGAAAGAGCTGAAAACCATGCTCTTCTCCGTGTAATCACTGTGACTGCGGCGCTGCTACCTTTGTGTTTTTAGGTTTCAGGTCTCTTTGCCAAAGCGCCGGGACACCCCTTTGGGTAGCCGTGCGCTCTAAAAGTACGGCCTTAACATAACATAACATAACAAGATCACAAGTGGGAATGGACGCTGGCGGGCAACAAGGTTTTCCAAGACATCAAGGCGGGACTGTTGGACAAGACCGTGATGGCCTACTTCCATCCATGACACAGAACGGAACTGGTCGTCGACGCCAGCCTTGTGGGACTTGGGGGTGTCCTTCTTCAGGAACATGGTCCGGAAGTGTGGAAGCCAGTTGCCTACACCAGCAAAGCCCTCACCGACACCGAGACCAGATATGCCCAGATCGAGAGGGAGGCCCTGGCGATCAAGTGGGCATCATCAAGAAAACAACAGAGTAGTGTATTAACAATAAGAGAAAAGCAAGCATGTATCTACATTCACAGTAAAGATTACCTGTGAATGGAACCACTGTGGGTTGTTCAGAAGGCCCTCACTCACCTACCTGGTTGGTGACATGCTTCATCATCGGGCCCCACCAGGAGTGGCGGAATGCCACTCTAGTGTGCTACAACGCCAGTTTACTGCGGAGCTGGTTCAGTGATTAGTGAAGGATCAAATGAGTGAATTTAAAAATGTCTAAATTGTGTCAAAAAAATTGTTTATCAGTTTTGCCAATTAGACATGAATAAAACAAAAGTGTGGGATAAAGGACCAAATTAAAAGTCCATTATTTTATCCCCAAGGTGTGGTCAACATGTTTTTGCCTCAATATGAACAACTTGTCAGGCTTTCGTCAGGACCAGTGCAGTATAGTGATGAACCCTGGCGGTATGGGCACGCTAAGGCCCACCCTAACCTGGGGTTACTAGTGTTAAAAATAGTAAAAAAAACACTATGAAGAGTCCTTCAGATTAGGAGAGGAACTAAGTTTACCAAAAGGTGCTAACACTCGGTGCACCATGGGTCTCGGGAGGGGGGTGGTAGCGATTTGGCACACCGCCCTTTCGCCAGGCACCTATTTAGAACCTGCGAGTTCCCTCACTTGCCGGACCCCGAAGTGGGCATGCCAGCATTTTTACTTATATCTGTACGGCCAAGAGTTCAGTGTCGTGACCGACCACAAGCCGTTACTCCTGCTGTTTGCTGCCTCATCCCGACTAGCGCCCCCGAGGATCGAACGATGGGCTGTGCAGCTGCAAGGATACAACTTCAAGGCGATTTTCCGCCCAGGGGCACACAACCCGGCTGACTACCTGTCTCGACCACTGGAGTAGCGACCACCAGTCAACCAGTCAGCGGATGCCTGCAGCACAGAGGCATTTGTCCACATGGTGTCGCAAGGGGCGTGTCCCAAGGCCATGACACTCAAAGAGATTGGCCAGGCAACGCAAGAAGACAACACTCTCTCCCGAGTTCAAAGAGCCTTGGAGAACAACGGTTGGGCCCACTTCATGGCCAACAGCTGTGGCATGTTCAGAGCGAACTCAGTGTGGGAGAAGGAGGAGACATCCTGAGGGGCCATCTCATAGCGGATTCTCGCGCTGGCCCATGTTGGTCCCCAGGTAATTGCCAAAACCAAATCAAGTTTGAGGGACAAGGTTTGGTTCCCGGCCATGGACTCCATGGTAGAGGAGATGGTACGGCAGTGCCATGCCAGCAATATCCCCAGGGGAGACCCACTGCCAGCGCCGGTGATCACCGAAGAACTGTGCACAACTCCGTGGACACTTCTCAGCGTGGACTTCGGGAACTTCCTGGACGGACTTCACATGCTGGTCATGGTTGACTCATTCTCAAAGTTTCCCGTTGTCGAAGTAGTCGCATCAACAGTCTTCACCCATGTGAAGAGAGTCCTGGATCGAGCTTTTGCAATGATGGGGCTGTCGGAAGAAGTTAAGTCCGAAAACTGACCCCCTTTCCAGGGACGGGAGTTCCAGGAGTATCTTGAGAACCTAGCGGTGCGCCACAGGAAGATCACCCTGCTAAGGCCCCAAGCGAACGGGGAAGTAGAAAGGCACATGAGGACAATCAACTGTGCTTTGTGCATCGCCGTAGATAATGGGGAAGATCCTGAAGCAGCCATCGACCAATTCCTAGGGGCGTACCCTCAGACGCCTCATAGCACCACTAAGTGTGCTCCGGCTCATCTCCTGTTCAAGCGAGCCCCACGAGACAGTATCCAGTAGATCCGACGTGTGTGCCTGTGGAGCAGGATGATGTCACTGTACAGGAGAGGAAAACGATAACCAACCAGAAAGCCAGTGAGACCCGAAGAGCCCAGGAACCTCAACTAAAGGTGGGAGACCGGGTGGTGATCAAAGACCGACACCCCGGGTGGAAGTTCCGGACGTCCTACGAGCTTGAGCCATGGGTCATTGTGCACATACAAGGGATGATGGTCACCGCTCAGAAGGGACAACTCTCAGTCACAAGGAACATTACCAACTTCAAGAAGACCACCAAGGCGGAGGTGTACCCGGAGGCATCGGGCCTTCAAGATGAATGGCCGACATCGTCCCCCCCTGTGTCGCCTAATGGGAGAAGCGTTATACCTGAGTCTCCCCGGCAAGTTTGTCCAGGAGTTGCTGATAGCCCTAGGTTGGCTAGCCCGCTGGTCGCTGCAGAAGTGGCCGAGGAAAACCCGGCTAGGGTTGTAACATCTCCTTGTACCCGGAGCCAGAGTTATGGTGTCCGGCCGAATCCTAGGCCGAGTCAGCGGCTGAGAGACTTTGCCTATACCTCTCCGTGAACTGAAGACTAAGAACTAAAAGAAAGGAGGGATGTAGAGAGCCACCCGGGCTCTCTCATAATATGTTGCAGCTCACACGCACTCCTCCTACACCCCTCAGGGTGGGCTCGTCCTGAGGGAGCGTAAATAAAGGGGCTGGAGACCGCTCGTGGTCTTCCGGCCGAGAGCATAATTGCAGTTGTCACAGTGTGTTCATTTAGCATATCTGAGGCCTATATGACCTGGGCCCCGCCGCGCTACATTTGGGTTCCTCCTATATGTGTGTGTGTGTGTGCGTGTGTGTGTGTGTGTTTATTCACGCGCACGTGTAATAATGACTTCTACTGCAAATCCTATATATTTGAGATTGTTTCCACCACAGTCGAATATTTGCACCCGTCTATTTTGGAGTACTTTTAGCTGTGTAAAGATGTGAAATAATCTTTCGGAAATGTTAAGGAAGACTGACAAAGTAACTACCATATGTCAATTTTATCACATATCCAAAAGGTACACCTTCCCTCTCACGCAGAAAACCGCCATACTGAAGTTTTTGCGCCAACCAGGAAGTGCAATTTACATCTGTAAATTCCACTGATGTTGCCTTTACGAACGTAAACCATGTTGTGAACTTTTGGGCTCAGACGTCCCCACAGCTCTTTAGCAAGGGGTTTGATCTGCAGTGATTTATGGGTGATTTATCCCAACACATTGTTCACGGATAAATAATCGGAGACGATTTATTTTATTTATGTGTAATCCTTTACTTTGGTTCTCGTGGATGTAATTTCTAATGCAAGGGCTGATAAATTGCACAACTACCAAAATCCTATTAAATATGATAGCAATTACCTTTTGATAGTGTTCTAGAATTTGTTTCAGCTAGTTGGAGGGACATTGATGATATATATATATACAGGACATTGGTTTAAAACGCCCATAATCACTGTCCTTACAGCCAGCGTGCAATAGCCCTCTTAAAACTTACAAAAAAAATTAAGTGATCGTCCCATTTACATGGGTGCTCCAGGTCACTGTTAGCATCCATTAGATTAATGGCTGCTATTAGACATGCCAGGTTGCCCTCTGATGCAGCTAACTACAGCTGTGACCTAGTTTTCCAGCCTAAATTATTAGTTTGATGTTCTACAGGATAGAGGGAGAGAAGTTTCTAAAAGTTACAGATTATTATGAAGGCCCTTTTAATAAATTTGGTATGCTGATCAGGTAGGGCTAGGAGAAACTCCTTGGTTGTGGTCCCAAAACCTATAATGATTGCATTAAAAGCGACATTAGCGACAGGCACACAGGGAGAGTGCAGATACATACACGAGGTTATGATGTAGGCGTGTGTAGCAGAGATTTAATTGTTTGGTGCCACAGCAGGGAAAGGGAAATGGGAATCAGTGGATAGTTCTTGGGAGATGAGGAAACATAAACTAATTGTACACTCTTTGGGCCCCATTCATCAAACGTCTGTCTCATTTGCACTTGCTCTGCATAATTGCACCTGAGAGAAAAATGTGCTAAGTGCACAAGCCGTATATTAAAAGGGCACTTAGATGTGCATAACTTATTCTGCATCCCTCGCGAACAATTGCAGTGTTTGCACAGGCAATGCTACGGATGTGCACAGTGCATCTTACAGTGCATCCCTCACTGTATCCTTGGTCCACGAAGGAATGGACTAAATGCCTGCTCTCTCCAGCCTGGCCCTGTGTCTGGGCTTGCCAGGAAACGAGCTGACAAAGGGCAACACGCAAGCAAAACAAGGGTTCTTTTGGACTTTGTACAACTATGCGAAAGATTTGCATATGCACAGTTGATTTGCCAAATTGGCAGGAATGAGTACGAGTATTTCATTTCTAAAGCGCAATTGCCACTCCCAGAGGAGCATCCTGGAGCTGAGCAGAAAAAATGAATGTGGCAGTATGACCTTAGTCTAACTTGATCAGTCTTGGGAGAGAATGATGAGTCAGAGAATAAGTGAGTGGCACAAGGCATCGTGGAGGCTATAAAGCAAGGTCTTGAGCTGCCGTTTAAAGATCCTTTCTGAGTCTGTGAATCTTAAGTCTCTGGGAAGCTGGCTCCTGGCCCCACTGCCAAGGACTGTGAAAGATTTTCCTCCAAGGATTTTTAGTCTGTGCTTGTGAGGTTTGAGCAGGTTGACTGTTGAGGACCTGAGAGGGCATGTCGCCCTATGGGGGGTGATTCTGGTTATTAAGTATTTTGGTCCGAGTCCTCTGAAGGCTGTAAAGATAAGTGAGATATAATGGGGATGGAGCGCATCACCCTCATACTGACGAATCAAAGCTCAGCAATCCCCAAGCTCGGAAAGCCCTTCTTAGCTCTTCTGATGACATAATTTCGTGAACTGACCTGCCCTAATTACTTATGCCTACTCCACTTGTCAGAGTCCGCCATACCACCAACACATAACCATTAGCTTGCGACGGAGGTTGGAGTATTCAGCTCTTTCTTCTCCCTTTTTTGAATGTGCAACATGGTTGGGTGGGTGGGTGGGTGGGGGAGTTGAGGGATCAGCATATTGTTGCAATTACTATAGCCAGTGGTTCCACCACCTGTCATATATGTCTGCTATTATTGAAGATAAGTAAGAGGATTTTAAAAAGGACCCTTTTATGGACAGGCAGCCAATGAAGTAATTTCAGAGCTTCTGAGGCCGAGGAGAGACAACAGAGTTTTAATACTACTCTGGTCGCCGTCTGGAGCACCACCTGAAGTTTCTGTAAGATTTGTTTAGAGGAGCCCGCCTATAGACTATTACAATAGTCCAGCCTAGAGGTTAGGGCCGATGTTACAGTTTACTGGCTGTTAGAGGAAGGTATTCAAAGATTTTTTTTCAAAGTTTTTATGAGACTAAAACAAGTTCCAGCTACTGCCATAGCTTGTGGGCAAAAAGACAGAAGGGCGTCAAATTTTATACCTAGGTTCTTCATGATCCTGACCGGAGGAGGTGGTGGAGGGGTTTCAATAGGCCACCATTAGACCAGATCAAAGGCATTCGACTTTCCAAAAAGCATCATTTCTGTTTTGTTTGTATTTTACTTTAGATGGTTGGTGTGCATCCAGCGAATGATTTCATCTAACCAGTTCATAGAATTGATCTCAGAACTAATAGTGTCTTTCTTCAATGACAGAATTAGTCGAGTGTCATCAGAATAGGATGTGGTATCAATATCAAAAGATGTTATCAGTGAGATCGAAGGAGCCATGGAGAAGTTAATTAATGCAGCTCTAAGCGTAGAGCCATGAGGTACTCCTGATGTGACGGGCTGTTCTGCAGACCAACAGTTTTCAAGCATCATCGCATGTCTACGCTCTGAGAGGAAGTATTTAACCATGCCAATGCCTAGTGGAAAATCCCACATTCCTTAAGTCATTGCAACAAGCTGTCATGGGAGATGGTATCAAATGCAGCTGATAGGTCTAGTAAAATCAGTACTGTATTTTGTCCTGCATCAATGTTAGTTTCAATGTATTCTCGACTACACCCGGGGCTGACTCCGTAGACTGTCCTGGATGGAAGCAGGACTGTCGGGGATGTCAGCTGTTAGCTTCCTCCAGACATGCTATTAGCTGGTCATTGGCTAACTTTTCAGTGATTTTGCTTAGAACAGGAAGCAAAAAAGTGGACGAAGATTAGAAAGGGTAGAGGGGTTAGGGAATTGTTTTTTTCTGCAGCTGTATAACCACGGCTAGTTTCCATTCCAGTGGAACTATAGCCATGTCTAGTGAGGAGTTTACAATTACATTTATAACAGGATTTACACAATCAACAACTGTATGGAGTAAACTGGGGGGGGCAGGAGTTGTGGGGCGAACCTGATTTGCAGGCTAAAATAGCTTGAGGAGACTGAGGTAGGATGAAAGGTTATCAATGATGGTCCTTTCAGGGGAGTGGATTCTGACAAAGCAATTTCCGAGGGAGGAGTCGCATTAAACTCCTGCTTAATGGTCAGTATTTTCTCCTCGAAGAATGCAGATATCTCATCACATAGGAGATGAGAGGGGGGGGGGGGGAGTATATCCCTGGTCATTACTGTCAGTTGCAGGAACTATTAGGTGATTTTGGAGACAGCTTCTTGATTAGATTGGGCTTTGTTTACTGAACCGTAAAGCAAAACCTTTTTGCTATATTAATTTGAGCATGGTATGATTTCAGGGACCTTCTGTAAGCAGCCACGGCCGGCAGTGGGAGTACCTGCAGGGCGGTAACGTGGGGAGGGGCAGGGTGGGGGGTAGGAATGCATGGATTACGGAGTTTTACAGGTAAGTAAACATTTAAATAAATAAATAAAACAAATTTCGTTGCTCGCACTGCATCGCATTTGGGGATGCAGTGCACTAAACGAAATTCGTTGTATTTATTTAAATGTTTACTTACCTGGGAAGCTCCGTAATCCATACATTACTACCCCCGACCCTGCCCCTCCCCTCCCCACGTCACCACCCTGCAGAAACTCCCACTGCCGGCCGCGGCTGTCTGTAAGGAAGTACATCACCTGCATTATAGGCTTTTTGCCATTTACGCTCAAGATGTTTATTTCTGAAATGGTACTCTGCAGTGGTCTGTGAACACGATGGGGGTGGGTGCAGGGCCTTTAATTTTTTCGCGGCTATGCTATTTATACATGTGCTCATCCAGCTCATGAAGTTTGAGGCATTTTCCTCTTCGTTACATGAATGGGTATGGGTGGAGGAAACTAGCGCCATAGCCAAAGTAGGATCTCTTAGTAGTTTTCTCCATTGTCAAGGAGGAATGGGGCCTATCGCTAATCAAAAAGTTAGAATATATCCTGGCTCGTGTTGAATGCTGAGCTGAATCAGCATATGGTCAGACCAGGCCAAACTAATAGGGGAATCTGTTGTAAGCCGGAAGTAATTGGAGCAGACTCCATCTAGGATGTGTCCAGCAATATGAGTTGGTGAAATAATCAGATGATCAAGACTCAGCGAGCTTAATGTGTCCATGAAATTAGCTATGTCTGGGTCTTTATTACCCGTGTGATGGAGATTAAAATCTCCCAGCATAGTGAAGTTCACATTTCATAGAAGAAGAGGAGCAAGTGCTTCTTCTAAGGAGGATAAGAAGGTGGAAAATGGACAGGGAGGTAGATAGGTTAAGGCACCCGCAAATTACATTGTGGGGCTGAACTTGAAGCAGAAACCTAGGCTTTTACCCCTCTAAAGGGTCCTAGGTCGAAGGTGTGGCATTAGAAGGAATTTCGAAAAATTATAGGAAGGCCTCCTCCCCGGGCTTCTGTTCTATCTTGCCTAGGGATGGTGTCATCCTGCAGTAGCATATTTGCAATGTTAACGTTGCACCAGTCCTTATGCCATGACTCCATTATGAACAAAAAGACTCATCAGGAGCTCATTAGTAAGTTGAACGTTTCTTGGCTGTGTTTGCATAAGGACCATGCATTAATGAGTTCCCTCCGCGAACACTTTCCCCATGGATAACTGGAGGGTAACACTGGGATGTGACGGGAGTGGGCCTGGAGGGGCCCCAAACACCATTCTACATTTGAGACATGAAAATGGGTTTATATTTTTAAGGAGCAGCAGGACCTAGCTGTGGTAGGAACATTCATGTCTCCTAATATCTCGAGATGTATGGGCTTACCTCGAGCAAGAATGGCTGGCACTGGTCTTGTTCTTGGTGCGGACGGGCACATACAGGCTTGACTTTGGTGCACCAGCTGCCCGCGTCTGCGGCATTCCCCTGAGAAACCAGAGCATCACAATCCCGAGGAAGAAAACCTCGGGAACCAGGAAGAGGATAGAACAAACAATGTGAAGGTGAATTAATAGTAAGTTCCTCCATACTTATAGTCTATTTCTGTTGAAATTATATTCTTATATTCTATTTCCCTCGGAATGGAAAATTTAGTCACAAAATGTTGTCTTTTTTAGCAGACTGAGAGTTTCCCAAGGATGACGAAAATGCTTGCAATCCAGAGTACAAATATAGATTTCAGAATGTAAATTATGGACTTTGTCACAATAAGCAAGTTGAAAAAGCAAGATTGTCCATTTCTTCTTAAAGTTATTGTTGAGGGTGAAAAAATTGGGTTTACGGGGATATAATTTCAGAACTGGGGAGATATGAAGGAAAAAGATTTTAAGTGACTGCTTTATTAACTTCTGGGATGCTAAAATGAAGTAGGTGCTTCCCTGTTGTGAAAGAGCCAAACACATGAACACGTTTGAATGGCTGTTTCAGAACAAGCCTTAAAGCCCTCATTGACATTGATGATGATACTCCTGCACCAACTAACCAAAGGACAAAGGGATAGACAAAATTCTGCAACAATTTTAGAATGCCTACAATAAGTTAAGCTGCTGAATTGGAACACCTTTCATGGGAAGCAGCACCCACTTGTGAACTCTGGATTCACATATGCTGCACCCAATATCTTACGTTTTCAGGTGAGCTGGTCATTCTGTAAGGTACATTCAACATTGATCAGCAGTGCATGGATCAAAATTATTAATGAATATTTGTTGTGAAGTAAATGTTTAAGAGGCTCGAGTCTTTTAAATAAAAGCACAAAAATATAAAATAACTGGAACAAAGTTCTTAGGCTTCACTGAGTTCAGAGGTGTACAGTGCCTGCTCCACTTGCCATGTCTGATCCTTTGATGATGAGTTTCTTCACTGATGAGGTGGTCATGGTTCTCCTGATGAATCTAACTGCACTTGTTAGAAGAGCAGTATGTCAGGTAACAAATCACCCTGAAATACAGCATGCTCCAAGGATAACTCTAACCAACCTCTTGAAAGTCTCTTTGATATCTCAGTCTTTGCAGTTAACATTGATTCGTGAGGCAACAACAGGCCTCTGGTGATACCTCTGCAAAACAGACAGCGTTGTCTAAATTCTACCTTGAAAGTCAATCAAACTCCATTGGAGAATATTAGGTGTACACTTTCTGCAGCACTGAGCTACTGAACACACATATGTTGATATGTTTAATAAATGTGAATCATGCTTTTTCATGATCTGTTTTCGTAAACATTCAGTCAGGAAATTAATCACAATAATGCTAGTCAATAAGGTAGGAGTGGAATGCCAATCCAGAGATGTCATTGTTTTTATTGTTCAAAGCCCATGTAGGATTTTATTTATTTTATCACTATACAGAGCATTGATTGAGGAATTAAAACGTTTGGTATAGGAGAACTGAATTGGCCTATACTTTTTCAGGAAGGATGATTCATATGTTGTAATATAATGTGATTATTAGCACTGTGCATAGTTATTTAAGTTTCAAAACACAAATCATTAAAACATATCCAGATATAAAGAAGCTCACAGAAGGATAAACACAATGGATTTTGCCTGAATGAAAACGTGTGACCTCAGCATTTTCCAAAGCAACAATAGCCCTAGAATGTTTATGTATTTCAAAGATATTGAGATTTACAGCACATTTACACCTACAAGCTTTGTTATTCAAACAAATACAGGCACACATTGTGGAGCTGTAACATAAGAACTGTAAAATCTGCAGACTGCTTATCCTAATGTAAAAAAAGACACATCAGGGGGGAGCCGAACCACAGCCTCCTAGCCCAAATGCTAATATTAGCATTCACAAGGTGAAAGTTTCACTTTTTGATAAGGATAGGGAATAGGTTACATCAATGGATTGTATCCACAATTGCAAACGTCAGTTTTTGCACATTGTAAAATAGTTGTACACTTGGCCCTTACAGCTGTGTTCATACTGAATTGTTGTGGCCCATGTCTTTTCCTTTCAAGGTACGCTCTGACCTTCATAACCAATTAAGCATTGTGAACATAAGAATTTGCAAACATTAGAACTTTGAGAAAATTAGAACTTTGTGGATATTATAGTTTGTTTAGACAGAGGGCCTTGCATTATAACTGTAGCTGAGTTCTCTAGAGCCACATACGACTGTAATTTTCATATTGAGAGTATTAGTTAATTTCATGATATGAGCATTGGGGTTGGCACTGTTTGGCATTGTTTTCTGTATTGTTTTTGCTCACCTTTCACTTATTTGCCCATTTTGTTTTTCTAATATATTTTATGTTTATGAGTTATTAAAGTTATTCTGTACAGAAACACCCTGTAGGAGCATTTACCTTCATTTTAACCTACCCTAACCTAACCTAAACTCGCTCTACATACCCTCTCTTGAGTTAAAACTTTGATTGCTTGCTCATTTTGATGTAGAGCGTCAAGGGCACTTAAGGGTCCCTTTCTTTCTGTTGTGTGCTGATAGCTAGGGACATTGACATTTCTCTCATTTATAGAGTCACATTGCCCTTTTAATTACTCACGCTAGGGATCCTGGCCTGATACCATGCATGAACTGATCATCTCCACTTCCAAAAGAAAAGTAAATAAAGTTGGTTAGTGGTAAGAATTGGTAGAATCAGATGTTAAACTAGAGCACTTGGTCCACCATCTTCTCAATGAGAGCATCATCTAGAGTTACTCCTAAATGTCCAAGCCAATGTCAGTTTCTGGGTACAACATTCACCACCAATTATTAGGAAACCTTGTTGAATGGAAAAATGGTGTCGAAATTGTGGGTGGGCCCCCTAACTCATTGCTGGCAGTAGCTTCCCCTCTCACTCTTCTCCAGAGTCAGAAAATCCCCAGGGATTCCCCCATCTGGCCTGCTCTACAAGTGTAGTAGGCATGGTGGAATCACCAGGGATTTCCTCAGTGCCAGAAAGCAGCTAACAGTTTACATCACCCCTAGACTTCAACTCAACTTGGTAATCTCAAGGATTACCTTTACTGGGTGGATACATTGTTGGTGCTATCTCTCAGATAATCTACATGATAGTCATGGCATCAATGACAGGGTCAACCTCAAAAACTAGTGGGCGAAAATATATGTTCCTAAAGACAAGATTAAAAACAGCACTTCAAATACCAGTCGTTGCAGGGCTCAAAATCAGTAAATTAGAAGCGCATGCAGGTTTATAAATATATGAAGTGCAATACAGAAGGCAATCATATATTTAGTCTCAGTAAATCAGTCATAGAGCTTAGAAAACAATTGCCATAAAGGTTCTTAGCACTCAAAATAGATGCAGCATTGGGTAAATATGGAAAATAGATTAAGTCCAGAGTGTGAAGCAAATCAATAGAGAAACTGTCTGCCTCCGTAGTAGAAACCATGCAAAATCAGGGCTTTTTGTGTTAGATTTTACAATAGAAAGGAATGGAAATCACAGTCAGCATAGGGTGAGCAAATGTATCAATATATGTGGACAAGTGTGCATCCACCAAAATAAATTGCTTCTCGTTTTTACAGGGCTGGACCACTGTTTGCTGCAAATATATCAACATATCATCAAATCACAGTACAGCATTATTAAATGTCACATAATGCTATCATCCTAGCACTATTACCCTAAATTAATAATAATATGTTTCTTGTGACATAATGTCATCCAACATATTAGAACAAATCTGGTTACATAAACAATGAAAAGTTTCATAAATGAATAGCCTACAGTGAGCAAGGAGGAAGAATCTGGAAAAGTAACTAAGACTTCCTCCAGAGTTCTTCAAGAACAGCAGGGCATCTAAAAGCATCAGTGCACATTTTGCTGCAGGTGGTGTCAATGAGGAATATAAACACACAATTAATATTTTGGTGGCTTCAAGAACAAAGATGGAATTAAGGCCTAGTTGAGGTCTAAATTGCCCTATATTAGGAGAACAGTTCTGTACATTACAACATTATCATTTCAATTGCAAAATGTTTCATATTAATAGGCAAATATGATTCCAATCAAGAAATAGCTACAACAAATCCATGCAATGCACCTAACAAAGATGGAATCAAGGAAGATCTCATTCCAAAATCATAGGCTTAAGTCTACTTTTGCAAGGTGGTGCATAGGGAAAGTAATCCTCAGGAATACAAGTGTTATTGCGGCCTGTGGGCCCCGGGGCATCCCTTCAAATGCACTTGGTGATACCAAATGGATGCACTGTTCAAGCAAGGAATCCCCAAGTAGTCCCTGCACAAGACCGTTAGACTATCTTGGTTCTATTTGCCACAGTCCACAGTCCATGATGTACTTTTAGAACATCTAAAACAAACCAAAACTTCAAAAACAGCTGTATATGTATGTGTTTTTATATGTGTGTGTGATTCGTCCAGCAATCAACTAAATTGTGAATAACTTTGTTATTGGTTCATGAATTTAAAACCGATCAAAAAATTGTGATAGTCATAGTTCAGTACATTTAGTGTACATGCACTACTTCAGGAGCTACATTACTGGAAATGTCAAAGGTTTACAATAAATTATAGAGTAGAATTGAAAATACTAATTTTGTTACGTCTGTCGGTTTTATGTGTCTCTCAAATGAACAAAATCTATTCAAATTCAGAATAAGGTGTGCCCTTGATCTCGCCCATTAGCTCATAAAGTCCTGTGCCCTTACTCTTTCAGCACATGCCTCCCTTTTTTAATATCTAGGTTAGAGAGTGTCACTTTAAAGTATCATATGCGGTTGCTTCTTTGTATCCTGTAGTTCACTTTCTTGTCACTATAGTTTTTTGTTGTAGTTTAATTATTCTAAGTAGCATCTTTGACAATGTAATTCAATATGCTCTTTAAAGCCTTTTGCATAAAGTCTTTTGTTTTCTCAATAATGTTTGACACGTTTAGGTTTACTGCTTACTTCAAAAATGTGGTACAAAAGGGAGTGGAGATGGACAAAATATTGGTTTAAAACAAATATTTTTTTTATTGTTTTTCAGACAAAATGTTTAGCATTAAAGTGTGTATTCACCAAAATAAATTGCTTTTACAGGACTGGACCACTGTTTACTGCAAAACCCCACCAGTCTCTGCATTGGTCTTCAGTCCGCTGATGTTGGGTCTAGGGTCTAAGTCTGATACCCACCCCAGCTTTGCTCGACCATTCCCTGGTACTCCTAGTGCATTCCCGAAAAGTTATCGGTTAATGTTGTGTTTCAGATTCTTAAAATGTACTGAAACTGTAGCTTTGAGATGGTTCACTCTGACTGTGCTTTTATGTTCTGACAATCGTGTTTTTGCAGCCCTCTTTGTTTTTTCAGCATGCACATCACCAATTCTAAAGAAACTTTTCATTAAACAAATGGAAATTTCTGATGAAGAACTATCAAATAGATTGCAACGAATCCACTCACCAGTTCTCAGATGATTCCAGTACTCACTTTACAGGATTATTCAACTACATTCCTGCCAGGCATCTTGCAGTACAGCATGAGCCGTATTACCCAAAGTGCCCTGGGGGCGCACTGGGCATTTGTGCTCGCTTTGTGTGCTCCTGGTGCACTTTGGTATTACAGAAGAGGCCACAGACGCTTGTGCGGCCTCTTCTCTAATCCCGATAGCGCTGATGCAAATAAAGCACCAGAGCTATCTTCAAAGGGAATTCCCTCATTTGCATTGGGGCTTGCCCCATGCAAATGAGGGAATCCCTTTGCCTCTGCACCCGCAACATATTACAGATGTGGGTGCAGAGGCAAAGAAGCTCTCAGGAGGCTCACTGACAGTGCACCATTTAAAAGGTGGTACACTGTCAGTGCGCGCCCTGAGGGCAACCCTCTGCATGGGAAAGAGGGGGTCCTATGGACCCCGCAGACATCCCCTTGCATGTGGGTGCAATCACTCACTGCACACACCTGCAAGGGGATCTCTATTCCCCCTTCAAGGTGCAGGTGGGTTGCTGCCTGCATTGTGAAAACACAGAGTGGCTTCAAAGCAGCTGCTCCATTTTTCACTAGAATGTGTTACTCCCAGGGCAGGGTGTGTTTGCAGCTGCCCTGAGAGCAGTGCATTAATCATAATTCGGCACATTTTCCTCCATTGAACTGGGTGCACGTTTATAAAGGTGCGCCCAGCTCAATGAAGGAAAATACACAGCATGTATAATGCGGCCCCAGAAGGGCAATGATTGCAACCAGTAGTGTTGTATGACACCAAATTGCCACCCTCCAGCCATGACAAGTACACCCCTGTGTTTAGGAGTACGTTTTCCAGGGGGTTATTGTGAGGCAGTGGTGGAACAGTGGTAGGATTTAGGGTTGGGTGCAGAAATTCTCTCCCTCCAGGTCTAAACAAGGCCCAGATTTCCCTTGTCTTACTTGCATAATAATTCTTTTTTTGGTTTACCTTTATTCAAAAAAAGACATCAAAACAATAAAAAGTTGAGGAATGTCAAAAGAGCAGGAAAACAAGAAATGTGTCACCATATATCAATATTCAAGACAAATTTGTCGACCATTATCTTACTATTACAAAGGCAGATGTGTTCCATTTCATAGTTTTTCTGTGTACGTCTTCAACAAGGAAGAATCAAGAACAACAACTAGGATCTATTGTCATAATAGTGTATATAAAACAGCGATTGAGAGATCATTAATGGCCACAAGCATGATTCCCTAATATACGCATAGATGTCCAAATGCACAATTCAGTCATCAGCTAATATATTAAACATGCTAGAAAAGTATGGCTGTATTGTCAAAAGATGACAAATAGGTGGCCCAAGTCATTGCCAGCAGGAAAATGTAATAATAATTCATCAAGATGACCTGCCATCTTTCCCTGCACACCATTTAAGCAAGACCTAGGTACTGCAATTTATTTTCTAATTTTATTGTAACTGGGCTGATGACTTTCCAAAGCCAAGTGCCGCAAAATGTGTGTCTGGGTTTAAACGACATCCTTCATAGCGACGAATAAAAAAGTACAACTTTAGGGCATTTTAGTTACATTAAAAAACAATAAGATGCATACCTAATACATCTCCTAAGGTCACATTCTGAGAAATCCCAGCGCATTTGTTCATCATCCTGGAGTACATCCAAAATATGTTCTCGTAAATATCATGCTACAAAAACATCAAAGCAAAAATAGTGACTCCAAAATTTTTGTAAAGGTAAGTATATATTGGTAAGTTATGTTATGTTATGTTATGTTATTATGGGTCTTCTATAGCGCACGGCTACTCCAAAGGAGTGTCCCGGCGCTTTATACTCCAGACCCAGGGAGGAGACAGGTAAAACATAACAACAACAGAAGAAAGAGCAGAACAGAAGGATAAAATTAAAAAGAAACTCTAGCCAGTAAAGAGCCAGGTCTTTAAACCCTTCCTAAAAGCGAGTAAGTTGGATGTGGCCTGCAAAGACAGAGGTAGAGAATTCCACAACTGGGGGGCCAGCATTTTCTATGCTTAACTCCATATATATGTAACTTGCTGGTGTAAATATCTTCATGCTACATAGCTGTTTGGTTAGCCGTAGTAAACCCACACTTATATATATATATATATATATATATATATATATATATATATATATATATATATATATATATATATATATATATGAACAACACAAGCTCCGGTCCTGAAAGAAGCCGTCTTGCAGGGCGGTCCGTGATCAGGGCACCGGTAGCCCTGTACAATATCGCACCACAGCACTTCCCCACTACGGAAGAATTATCGCATGGATTTGCAGGTAATTTATTCAAATATCAGGCTGCACCGCAACGCGTTTCACCTTTCGGAGCGTGATCAAGCCGAAAGGTGAAACGCGTTGCGGTGCAGCCTGATATTTGAATAAATTACCTGCAAATCCATGCGAGGTGTCCGTGATAATTCTTCCGTAGTGGGGAAGTGCTGTGGTGCGATATATATATATATATATATATATATATATATATATATATATATATATATATATATATACACCAACCTTCATGATTCAGTGGTAGTCGATATTTTGGTTATAGTTTTTCTAGTGCAATCTTTTATTTTTGTAGTCAATATTCTGTCATACAACCTATTGGAGGACAGCTAACTCTAAACTGCTTGTTTCCGTAAAATATGTTATGTTATGTTAAAAATAGTCTTGTAGAGCGCTCGACTACTCGGGCAGAGTGTCCCGGCGCTAAAAAGAGACCTGCAGTGGCTGAACAGAGAGAGAGAGCATGATATTACTGCACAAACAACCACGTCTTAAGCTCCTTCCTAAAGGAGAGGAGATTGTTCAGCTTTCTGAGAGATAGTGGCAATTTATTCCACAGTTGGGGTGCCAAGAGTCTATACGAGCGGCCTCCAATACAAGCTTGGTTGACTGCTGGGACAATAGCCAGTGCCTGAGAGGCAGAGCGCAGAGATCGGGCAGGGTGGTAGAAGCGCATCCTTTTCCTTAAGTACGAGGCCCCGATGCCGTGGAGAGATTTAAACACTGTGATAAGTGTCCTAAAGTGAATGCGTTTACGCACTGGGAGCCAGTGAAGAGAGTTCAGGGCAGAGGAGTGAGACCTTCGGCTAAGGCCAAAAATAGCTCTTGCTGCCGAGCTTTGAACTGATTGCAGACGGGTGAGTAAATACTCCGGCAAGCCCAGGTAGAGTATATTGGCATAGTCCAGTCGGGAGCCAATCAAAGCTTGAACAATAATCCTCCTATGGGCAACTGAAAGAAAAGGCAGAAATTGAGTTTTTAGAAGGCCATAGCAGTGGCCTACAACAGTGAGGATATGGGGTTTGAAGATGAAACCGTTATCAATTTTGACACCCAGATTTTTTGCCAGTGAAGTAGCCGATAATGGGGGATACAAAATAGAGCTCTTCAGTGTAATAATTCTGACAATTTTAGACTGTTTATATGTTTAAGAATAATCACGACTTTCCTGCGAGCACATATATTGTCAATCATGGTTGGCTGTATTTTTGACTACTACATTTCACAATGGAGGACAGTTCAGAGAAACAAACATAAAGAGATAAATGTAAACCAACTGGCAAAAAGACAAGTTTATCAGCAGATGAGCTCACATTTACTCAGCTAGAGCTGTAAGTAGTGTTTTCTGTCAATCTTTAGTTAAAAGACCCACATTTTTATCATGATCAGGAACATCACAATATGCACTTGACTGATTCATAACATTAGTTACATGTTAAGACGGTAAGATGGTAATCATAAGTCAGAAGTGCTTGTGTCAGGTTGAAATAGAGGAGATGACCAATAAGCAAACAGAAGTATTAAAAGAGGCATGTAGTCAGAAGCTGGGCAGGGAGAATGGGGCAGTCTATCATTATTATTCACAGCTCTTTTAGGTCCAAAAAGTTAATTTGCCCATTTTATAACATCCCAGTTCTGCCAATACTACAGGATGTTAAGGACAGTGTGTCACTGCTGGAAATTTCCTCTTCTTTTATGATAGTTTGGCATCAACAGTTTGGGTGCAGATGATTCCAGCCCTGCAAAAATCTGTAGTAGGTAGCAATCAAACAGGTGGCTTTAGAAATGAGGATGCAATAGTTGTTGTGGGTAAAAAACACAGGTTCTTTTAAGAGCCTTACATCATTTTCGCATAGGTCATCAAAGTGATGATGTGTTGGAGTCAGTGCGGGGTCTCAGACTTCGGAGACGCAGTGCGCTGAATTTGGGCTGCGGCGATTTCTTCAGTCGCTGACATGTCCTGCTGAGATTACTTTGGCCACACTGCCGCAGTGCACGGGAATGTCTCCTGCACTGCAGTGCTGTGTCAAAAAAACAGGCACTGGAAGGGTGATGCATCAATTTTGATAGATTCAAGCAGGTCTTTGTAGCAGGAACAACCTTCAAATTCCCAGAACTAGATTTGGTACCACAGGGCAGGTCAGAACTCCCAGCAGTGGAGTTCAGGGATACTGCAGATGAAGTCTTTGATGGCCCTGAGACTTCCAACAGAAGGCAAGCACACACAAGCCCCTGGAGAAAATTCACAAGCAGGATACAAAGCAAAACCCAGTCCTTTTCCTTTCCTAAGCAAAAGTAGCAACTGCAGACAACCCAACAAAGCAACACACAGCAAAGGGGCAGTAGTCCACTTTACAGCTCTTTAGCTCTTCTCCTTGTCAGAGGTTCCGCTTGATCCAGACACATTCTAAAAGTCTTGGGTTTTAGGTCCAATACGTATACCCCATTTAGCCCTTGAAGTAGGCATTCTTACAAAAGATTGTCTTTGTAGCACACAAATTCTTTCCCTGTCTGGTCTTGGCTCCAGACACACCTCAGCAGGGTGGAGACAGCATTGTGAAAGGCCAGGCAGGTTGATGACAGCTCCTTCCACCACTTTAGCTCAGGAATGCCCATCATCATGATGATGGCCCATCAGGGTATGCAAAGCACACCACAACTCCCTTTGTGTGACTGTCTAGAATGAATGCACAAACAGGCCCCGGTCATCTAAACCAGATGTTGATTCCACAGGAAGGCAGAGGCATAGGATAGTTAAACAAGAAAATGCCACTTTCTAAAAGTGGCATTTTCAAACCACAACTTAAATACCACCTTTACTAAAAGATGTGTTTTTAAATTCTGAGCACTGAGATGTAGGTAATTGAAATTTACCGATTCTAAAATACTGAATGTTACCGATTCAGTATTTTAGAATCGGTAAATGCAATGTAGGTAAATATTCGGTAAGTATTACCGAATCGCGATTCGGTATTTACCGAATCAGTATTTACCGATTTACCGATTTACCGATTCGGTAATTCCCATTCATTCCTATGGGCCAGGAGGCCCATAGGAATAATTGTGAATTACCGAATCGGTAAAACTGATTCGGTAAAATAGGGAAACATTCAAGGGTGGCAGAATGTCACATTGACACCCTGTTGCACCCCTGAATAGTGCTTGTGTGCACATGTGGCACACATACCTGCCCTAAGGGCATGTATGTCTGTCACATGGCACAGTTGAAAATGCACAAATTTGCATTTTCAAAGTTATTCGTTATTTACCACCAACTAATAGTTGGTGGTGAATAACGAATCCTTAAAGCACATGAGCACTCTTTTAAGTGCTTCCTACATGTCATTTACCGATTCGGTAAATACCGAATCGATAAATAATGATTCGGTAAATACCGAATCGGTAAATACCGATTCTGTATTTACAGAATCATCCCTTACATAGGAAATGGCCCAATACCGTCGGTAAGCCTGAAATTTACCGAATTTCGGGTTTACCGACCGGTATTGGGCCACCTACATCTGGCCCCTAATCTCATGCAGTTCCGAATTGAAAGATAAACTTGTAAAATGTTACACGGCTGCTCCAATGATAACCTGCGGGAGAGCTAGTCCTTGCAATAGTGAAAAACAAAATTGGCAGTATTTCACTATCAGGATATGTAAAACACACCAGTACATGTCCTACCTTTCGCATGCAATGCACCCTGCCCATGGGGGTACATTGGGCCTACCTTAAGGGTGTCTTACATGTAGTAAAAGGAAAGGTCAGGGCCTGGCAAGTGGGTGCACTTGCAAGGGCGACATGGCAGTTGAGAACTGCACTCACAGACACTGCAAGGTCAGGCCTGAGGCAAGTTTACAGAGTTACCTTTGTGGGTGGCACAACCACAGCTGCAGGCCTACTAGTAGCATTTGGTTTACAGACCGTGGGCACACATAGTTACTTAACTAGGGACCTACCAGTGAATCAAATATGCCAATCATGGATAACCAATCATAAGTATAATTTACACTGTGAGCATATGCACTTTAGGACTGATCCGCGGTGGTAAAGTCCTAAGGCCAATGTTATATCTGGTGCTCTCGTCCTTGTCATACACAAAGTGTAGAATATTGGAGTGCATGGTGATGCTATGGAATGCTAGGGTGCCTGTTAGGTTTGGAGTGCCAGTTGGAGTATGGGGTGAACAGCAGGGAGGCTGCTCCTGGTGAGTCTTACTATAAAGCTTACACCTCACCAACTGTACTTTTTAATCATAACAGCAAACAAAAACAGGTCCGACGAAATGGGAGGCAGGAAGCAAAAAGTTTGCGCATAAACCTGCAAAAAGGTCCTGGTCCAACAGATGCCAATATGCTCAATTCTACTAGATGCTGGAATATATTATGCCATCATCACAGACTTGACAGAGCGTTTGCTGTCTTCACACAACAATATATTATGATAGACTTATTTTGTTTACCTCTCTCTACATATTTGAACAGTACACCTGTTCGTCTACTGGATGTAATTACTATATTGCAGTCTCTATGAACTACAATTTTTACTCAGTATTGTAAAATTGCATATGTGCTTTATTTATCTGATAATTGTATACTTAACCAGCTATATATTTTTTCTCCAGTGAGGCTATATACAATTTATTTTACTCTTTCCCTTTTTTCTCTTTTTCTTTTCTTCGTTCTCTCTTTTCTCTTCTTTCTTGTTTCCTCAATCCACAAAACATTAAATTCTATGTTATTAACCTTCATATTTTCATCATTTAACTGTAATTGTATAGTTCCACTTCAATTACTGGTCTTTACTACATTCTAAATATTGCTTTGTTTCTGTTCAACATATTAACTATTATTGGATATGCTTACTATGTACTTTTTGGTGAAATAATTCTACTAAAGCTTTTTCCAATAAAGAATAATATTTCTGTTCTTTGATATTTAGTATTCAGTATTTGAAAGACAGCTGTGCAAGATGAGGTGTCTTGCTGTGCACCACTCCACTTCAACAAAAGGATACATTTTGTCGGGCGCTACAAACACATTTCAATTCACTTCGTCATTGTCATTAATTGAGGGAAAACATTGCCTCTGAGATGTGTTCTTAACTTGTCTAGATTCATTTCCTTCACTGGCTTTCACGTGAAAAGTGGTCTTTTTCCGGGTCATTTGAGTGTCAAATTGACCGGAAAAAGAGTATGTCGTTGTCCAAATTTGGCTGACATGTAACTCCCTATACTTTGAGAAGCCTAGTTTGTTGTATTTGCTCTGGACTTCGTGACAGAACACAGAAACATCGAAATGTGATTTTGTTCCAGTGTTGATAACACTTTATTAAGAATTAAATCGCTGGAAATATGGTGCACTTTGAGATAATCTAATACACCGCTTTTAGAGATAATGATAACTCTTGTAAAGATATTGCTGACAGAACTGGCTCTGCATTGTTATGCCATTCATCTCACGTCTTCTATCCCTGACAAGAAAGGCATGGTGCCCAGGAGTGACTGGCACCTACAATAACACACATTTGCTTCAAATGGACTATGGTTGTTTTCCCCAGGATAGAAATTAGATGAATGCAAGTGTGTGGCCGGCATTTACTTTTGATAAGAATAGCGTGAGCAAGCATGACACCTTTGAATTTTATCAGACACATTTCCTTTAAATCAGACATGAAAAAATAGCTCTTTCGAGAAGAAGCCCGATACAGCAATAGATGTATAAAAGAACAACACAATAGTGTGTATCTTGTGCCTCCATTACCTGACCCAATCAGCACATTTCCACATTTCTAATAAACTCAAACGTTGGAAAGCCAACCAACCTGGCCTCTCGGGTGACAAAAGGAGATAAGCGAGGGCCTGATTTAGAGAGAGGCGGTTGGATTTGAGTCCATCGGGATGATGAGGACAACACCTCTGCCATCCCGAGGAACATCTGCCCCCCAAATTTAGAGTTCTCTTTATATTGACTGCTGTCATGGCAGTTCCTGACAATGTGGAAAAAGCTTTGACAGCCGGTACCGTCAGCCATGATAGCCGACCGCCAAACCTTTAAAAATGTTTTTCAAAAACAAACCCAGAAAGCAGAAGTTTATTATTTGAACATGGCTGCCTGAAATGTAAGCACAAACGTCGATGCACATAGGTTAAACGTATGTTCATATCCTAGTTGTTCATGTGTTTGATAATGTGAGAGGGAGACTAAAGCAAGGTTAAAAGTTGTAGCCAGCCAGGGAAGGGCTTGTTGTGTCACTCACTAAAAGCAGAAGGGTGGCAAAAAATCTAAATCTCTGGTATCATCCGTGTATATGGTGTCGAATGTTGCTAATGTAACATAGTTATGGGAGAACACGCTTGAGGGACTAGTGTACATGTGCACCTCCTGAATAGGTCGGCTATGATCAGCACAGCTTCCACGGACTTACTCTACACCTTTGAATAGGATCTGGCCCATTGAGTGGACAAACTAAATAAAGTCAACTCTTCAGGCAATACTGTTCACTCTATCCCCTTCCTAGCACCGGAAGAACCTTTGGAGAACAGAGCACTCAAAAAGTCTAACAATGAAAAAAATATTTCTACAAGAGAAATGTCGTGGGTGCCACAGACTCATTCATACAGTCAAAGATTGAGATCAATTTGTTACAGTGCCTGAGAAAGTACTGTCTGGAAGTCTGGAATCCAGTACATCATTTGACGCTAGTCATCAACAGCAATTATCAGGGTTAATGGTAGCTTATGCAAGAGGACTTCAAAAGGCACCATGATTTTGTCTACAGTGCAGAAGACTGAGAACAGTCACAGATACCTGCAGGGCATGTTGAAATTTAGCCAGCACAGTAACAAGTTGACTTTCAAATCCAAATTAACTTTGTTGGCATTAAACATTATACAAATTATATCAGTAGTGCTGGACTAAATACATGTATGAAGATAAAGAAAGAGGGCTCCTGATAATAAATGCACCGCCTCCCTGAGGAAATTAGACGTCAGAAACCACTAATCACTCACTGTAATTCGTATTTCCACTTCTCAAATACACTTCATATGGAGTCCACCATTTGTATCAATATATTTACATTTTATTAATTAAGACCAAATATCATCATTTCATAATTTCAATACAATACATATGTGTCTCACATAAATTAATACTGTGTCCTATTCACACAAGAATAAAAAAAATCCAAAAAAAAGAATAAATACAATCACAAACCAATTTCATCAATGACACCCACAGACCACTAACACACTCAACATCCTCATACATTCAAACCGCACACATCTCAGGCATACTACAATATAAAATATTTGTATAACAACAACATCCTATATTCATCTATATCATCATCAAGGCAGAAAGTAAAAAATAAATACATATATTTAGCTTGATAATTTGTTCATCATAATACATATCATATTATATATTTATATCCATATTACCTACTGGCGGTTTTCAGTAGGTAGTTATAGTTAGAACCTAGTTTTCATAGGAAAAGCGTTTTTTGATTTGCGGGGTGATCCATCAAGCAGAGGCCGAGGAAAAGGTGGGAGTCCCAAAATGCTTTATCTCCATGTTAATTTCCATAGGAAACTTTAGACACAGCTACAACCCAAACTGCTGAATGGAATTACACCAAATTTGACAAAAAGGTAGCACTTGGTTCAGAAAAAACGCTTTTTGTTAAATGGTGTAAATCCGTTCAGTAGTTTCACAGTAAACATTTCAAAGCTATACAACTGTGTCCGGAGGATACAAGAACCCTCCTGATCTCAATCCTGGGATCTGATTGGCTGTCAACACTTCAAACCAGGAAATATTGGCAGCCATCTTGTGACTCGGTTCAGCTGAGTCACAAGAAAAAAGTTTTAAAAAATCAAGAAAAAACAAGAAAATGGGGGAGGGTAGAAAAGCCCTGACCCCTTAGGCCTGCTCAGGGGTCCCACAAGGAATCCCAGGGCCCAAAAAAGAATTAAAAAAAAAAGTTTGGCGGGATTCACGGTGGATCCGCAAATCCGTCTGAATTTCTTTTTAAAAATGAACCACGGGCTACCGCGATTTGTTTCTTTTAGGCCCCTGGGTGGGCCAGGTCCCGGGAGACGGTGAGAAATTGAGATGCGGGGACCCATGTGGGCAACCACAGCCCCATGGACTGCTACCTCCCTGGGGCTTACACATTAAAGAGTAGGGGCCCCAGTGACCACCTCCTCCCCTGACTATATTGAGAAAAAATGCATAGGGTACCTTGCACCCCCCACCTTCCCAGGGATATGTATGTGAAATGCAGGGGCCACGCAGCCCGCCCACAGCGCGACGGTCCACCACCTCCATGGTGCAATGTAGATAATAATGTGTGGGGGCTCCTGACCATCCACACAGCCCCGGGGACCGCCACATCCCGGGCTATATTTGAAGTAATGTGAGGGGGGGCTCCAGCCCGCCCACAGAGCCCCAGACCACCACCTCCCGGGGCTACTTTCCAAATGACCCTGGGGACCGAACGTATGTGTGTGTAGATCAATGAATCAGTTACTGGATGTTTAAGTACTGGTATGGCTCTGTGAGTGGGTTTGTGAATGGTTGTGTGGGAGTGGCAGCGGGTGTATAAAAGATTCTATAGGAGTGTGAGTGGGTTTGTCAGAGATGCTGTGGACAATGTCATCAGTGATATCATCAAGGATGTCACTGACCATGTCATGAGTGATGTAATATGTGAGGTCATTAGCAGTGCATTGAAGGGTGTGGATTATAGTTAATTCAGCTAACTATAACGGCTGAATTTCTCTGGCTTTGTATGAGTAAAATCTGACCCAAACTATGACGTCCCATTAACCTTTGTTTTTGTGTGTGAATATATATATATATATATATATATATATATATATATACATATATACATACCCCCAGTGGAAGGAAGTTTGCCGAAACGCACCTGAAGAGAAATGAGTACTGTGTGAGGAAACACGCTCTGAATGTGTGCAATCAGCAATAAGGAATTAGACTCACTAAATGGGTTTATGACCCAGGAGATGTTAATCTTTATTTCTTCATATGCACATCGTAAAGCACATCATTACTAGGCTTCATAGGGTGTGGTAGGGCTTCACTCCTCTTGTACTGTTTTGCTAAAGTTATATTTTTTATATCCCAAGTATATGAAGGTAAATATCACAGTTCCTTCACAAGCCTCAAACGTCTTCACAAGGTATGATCTCCCATATTCCACAAACAATTACCAGTGATATAAGGTTCCAGATTCTCAAAGACTGGACCTTCTTTGCAAACAACCTGGAACTGGAACGTGTCACGCCTGCCAGTTTGCGTGCACCACTAAAGATGGCTGCTCCGCTCTGCGCATGAGCAAGGAAGCCAGGCCGTCGTCAAAAGCCTGACTTCCCCAGGGAGCGACGCTTCGCGCTCTAGTGTTTGTGCCCCTTGCGTCGCGTCACTTCCGCCCAAGCCCATCACCCGATCGGTACAGTTTGTAAAATCTCCTTGCCGGTTCTTTTCTCTCCGTAGAAGATACCGGATTCTCCAGAACTGTGCTCCTTGGTCATTTCTCAGTTGTTTTGCTACTATCCACGCGCCACCCTCGGGCCCTGGATACTCCTGGCCGACGCTCCCGCCTACTATCCTGCCAAGCGGAAAAAGCGTCTCCTTGTCTCTTCTTTCCCCCACAGCGCTGGCTAAACCTCTCCTTTGCTACCTGGGGGGGTGTCCAGCTTGTCACTCCCGGTTCCGCCCGTCGGCCGGACTTAGTGTCCGTCGGCCGGCCGGACTAGGGCAGGATGGGCGAGGAGACTCTCCAGGGGCATTATGGGAATAGTGGTCCGCCTGTGAGTCCCTTTTCTTTTCTCCCTCCTTGCCATTTTTATCCACTCTTGTTTTTGCGGCACCATCGGACTTCCAGAAGGTGTTTCAGAACTGGCAGGGGTCACAGCCTCGGAGTCATTGAAGAGCTGGTACAGGCGCCTGGTGCTACTTTTCATTATATTCTATTGTGTCTCTACATCCACATGTTGTGAGCGGGTTTTCACTCTTGCAGACTGTACCAGCCTACCAACGCCTCCTTAAGATATTGAACTCCTTCCCTGCCCCTCCACCTCACACTAGGGTGAGTCCTGTAATATTAGGTGCCTTTCACACAGAATAGGATCACGCCTTTTTGCCTCATTAGTACCTCTTCCCCTCTACGTCATCCACGATAGCTAGTGATGAGATTCAGTTATTGCAGTCACCTGGGGTACGTGTGGTGGATCAGAACCATAGAAGAATTCAAGATCATCCTTAGGTAAATGCAAACAGGATAGAGTGAACGGGGGAGAAGGGGTGTTTTTTTTGTTTATACCTGTACACTGTTAACTGTCCCCTATCTTACAGTATTAGAAAAAGTATAGGGGGCCCCCTAAGGTACGATCTGGGACCAGGGGAAATGACAAGAGAAAACTTTTTACAATGTCCCAAAGGTGGAAGATGGCAGTGGAAAAAAGGGGGAAATCCCTTTGGGTTTAGGTATCAACTATACGAGTTCAATTACTGGACGCAACCACTAAGTATCACAGCAAGTACTGTAAATGGTCAAATTTAAACAACATACAATAATATCAATTATGCTAATACCAATACCAAAGATAATGTCAATTTTTTTGTGTGACATGAAAAAAACAATTCAATAATATTAAAAGGTCAACATGAGTTTATTACACATTTCCAAACAATATAAGCTGAAATTTCATACAAATATAAAGTACATCATAAAAAACAAACAATTTCATAAAATGATAAAAATGTTCATGAGAACACAAGTCGACACGGCGTTTCGGTTTAAAAAACCTTCCTCAGGACAGTTTCTACAAAGAAACACAGTATTACTATAGCATAATGAAAATGTGTACATTAGTGAAATTTATATTGCTGTCACACAGTTAAAGAAACAGTTAAAGAAACAATTTTATTTCTACAGGCTAATGACAGTACTATAACATCAACAGTTGCAAAAGTTGCCATTTTTATAGAATGCTATGAAATTATATTGAACAGTCCTTTATACTAGTGGTTGTGCCCTTGAACTCGTGAGGCCGAATTAACTATATAATAATATCTCTGAGTGTCCCCGGTAATAGGAGACGGGGTTACTTCTTCTAGGTGAATTTCTATATTGCCCAACCTATTGTGTTCAGGGTATCTTACCTCAGAATATTCGTTGGGATGTATATCTCAGCTATTCAGTCTGAGGTCTAGTGTCTGATAGACAGAAAAAAGATGTGTCCCGTTTTTGGTCCACATGCACAGATGCTGTAGTCCCAAATATTCGGGATATGATAATGTATACCTTAATCTATGAAAGCAAAGGGGGGAAGAGTAATATATTATATAGGCCTCGCTTTTATTCATTTGGTGAGTAAAGAAAAAAGCATTCATAACATGCGTACCTTCAATATAAGGTCCGTTCACTTTTCACTGTATCGGAGGGGCCACCAGTAGATATATGTGCACTAATAGATACACGTGCACTGGAAATAAAATGAACGAAATGTTCTAATGATTTTTACAAAGGTTTGTTTCTAATATCTGCTAACAATTTATCTTGTGGTTAATGTAACTTACCAATGACACTGCTTGTGTAATCGCTGCAGCCGCGTGCTAAATGTGCTTCATCGGCTTACTCTGGTCATCGCAATTTTTAAAACATCTGCAAATTAATGAAAACCATGTCCAAATTTGCTAATTGTGCTTTATATTTACACATAGGGGTTATGAAATAATGGCTTATGACCTATGTTAAGTGCTAGTGATTTTCTTCATGGATCGTGAAAATGTCACAATTACGCTAAAGGTGATTTATTAAACAGGATGATTTTAATCTCAAGCCTGCTTGAAGTGCAGGTTGACTAAATTTTTAACACTTACACCGTTGCATTTCCTCTACGAAATTCTGAATTCTTGCTGGTTATCATTAGTTATCAAAGTAAACCGAACCAAACCAAACAGGTGGTGTTGATGGATATTGCGATATCACACATTCCATGTTGGTGTTATGCGCTGTCTAACTTTGCTTCATGGACTTCATTAATCGGTCCTTACCAATTTTGTGTCAGTTAATGGTACAGTTGCAGGTCAGAATAGATAATAACCTATATATTTTTTGCAACGGTATCCCCGGACCCAAACGTGCCTCTCTGTCTGGCGTTATTCAGAACTTAGTTAATTACATCTCGTATGTTCGTTAGAGCGCACATGTTTTTTAGGCCAAAATCAAAGTTTAAAATTATCGTTAGCCCTGTTTATTCTATTTACATGACAAAATTAATAGGTCCGAAAGTGTCCATACTTTTTTATGAAAGATTGTTTATAGTATCGGATTTACACTAATTACTCCCGTACATTGTGCTATGACCCATGGTACTCCTTGTTAAAATATAAAGTTTCTTATGGAGCCAGAAGATATTTAGAAATAGTTTAATAATTAACTAAGCAGTTACCTAGTGTTTGCCCAGATTTAGCTTCATACCGCTCATGTTTTGCTTACCTGGATAAAGAAAGCTGGGGCTCCACAAACACGGTGGCAGCGTCTTTCACTAAAATTCACAGAACCCCCAGACGCTGTATACGGAGGAGCAGGGAGGCCAGCTTTCTTTATCCAGGTAAGCAAAACATGAGCGGTATGAAGCTAAATCTGGGCAAACACTAGGTAACTGCTTAGTTAATTATTAAACTATTTCTAAATATCTTCTGGCTCCATAAGAAACTTTATATTTTAACAAGGAGTACCATGGGTCATAGCACAATGTACGGGAGTAATTAGTGTAAATCCGATACTGTAAACAATCTTTCATAAAAAAGTATGGACACTTTCGGACCTATTAATTTTGTCATGTAAATAGAATAAACAGGGCTAACGATAATTTTAAACTTTGATTTTGGCCTAAAAAACATGTGCGCTCTAACGAACATACGAGATGTAATTAACTAAGTTCTGAATAACGCCAGACAGAGAGGCACGTTTGGGCCCGGGGATGCCGTTGCAAAAAATATATAGGTTATTATCTATTCTGACCTGCAACTGTACCATTAACTGACACAAAATTGGTAAGGACCTATTAATGAAGTCCATGAAACAAAGTTAGACAGCGCATAACACCAACATGGAATGTGTGATATCGCAATATCCATCAACACCACCTGTTTGGTTTGGTTCGGTTTACTTTGATAACTAATGATAACCAGCAAGAATTCAGAATTTCCTAGAGGAAATGCAACGGTGTAAGTGTTACAAATGTAGTCAACCTGCACTTCAAGCAGGCTTGAGATTAAAATCATCCTGTTTAATAAATCACCTTTAGCGTAATTGTGACATTTTCACGATCCATGAAGAAAATCACTAGCACTTAACATAGGTCATAAGCCATTATTTCATAACCCCTATGTGTTAATATAAAGCACAATTAGCAAATTTGGACATGGTTTTCATTAATTTGCAGATGTTTTAAAAATTGCGATGACCAGAGTAAGCCGACGAAGCACGTTTAGCACGCGGCTGCAGCGATTACACAAGCAGTGTCATTGGTAAGTTACATTAACCACAAGATAAATTGTTAGCAGATATTAGAAACAAACCTTTGTAAAAATCATTAGAACATTTCGTTCATTTTATTTCCAGTGCACGTGTATCTATTAGTGCACATATATCTACTGGTGGCCCCTCCGATACAGTGAAAAGTGAACGGACCTTATATTGAAGGTACGCATGGTATGAATGCTTTTTTCTTTACTCACCAAATGAATAAAGCGAGGCCTATATAATATATTACTCTTCCCCCCTTTGCTTTCATAGATTAAGGTATACATTATCATATCCCGAATATTTGGGACTACAGCATCTGTGCATGTGGACCAAAAACAGGACACATCTTTTTTCTGTCTATCAGACACTAGACCTCAGACTGAATAGCTGAGATATACATCCCAACGAATATTCTGAGGTAAGATACCCTGAACACAATAGGTTGGGCAATATAGAAACTCACCTAGAAGAAGTAACCCCGTCTCCTATTACCGGGGACACTCAGAGATATTATTATATAGTTAATTCGGCCTCACGAGTTCAAGGGCACAACCACTAGTATAAAGGACTGTTCAATATAATTTCATAGCATTCTATAAAAATGGCAACTTTTGCAACTGTTGATGTTATAGTACTGTCATTAGCCTGTAGAAATAAAATTGTTTCTTTAACTGTTTCTTTAACTGTGTGACAGCAATATAAATTTCACTAATGTACACATTTTCATTATACTATAGTAATACTGTGTTTCTTTGTAGAAACTGTCCTGAGGAAGGTTTTTTAAACCGAAACGCCGCGTCGACTTGTGTTCTCATGAACATTTTTATCATTTTATGAAATTGTTTGTTTTTTATGATGTACTTTATATTTGTATGAAATTTCAGCTTATATTGTTTGGAAATGTGTAATAAACTCATGTTGACCTTTTAATATTATTGAATTGTTTTTTTCATGTCACACAAAAAAATTGACATTATCTTTGGTATTGGTATTAGCATAATTGATATTATTGTATGTTGTTTAAATTTGACCATTTACAGTACTTGCTGTGATACTTAGTGGTTGCGTAATGTAAATGTAAATGTAATGTAATGTAAATTGATACTTGTATAGCGCACTACTCACCCGCAAGGGTCTCAAGGCGCTTGTACGAATACCGCTGTGGAACCCATCCTGGCTTTCCCTGTGAGGTGTCCACTCCTGGGCACCCCCAAGGTGGAGTCCAGGCATCCTTAGCATTGTGGGGGCCGATGTGGAGATTAAGCAAGCTATTGCCGAGAGTTGCAGAGTGGGACTCCATGATTGGAATAGGCACCGAGGCAAGAATTATCAGGTCCATGGAATTTTGAGCCCAAGACCCGCCGAGGCGGGGAATTGAACCCTGGTCCCGGGCCAGACTTCTGCATCAGGGTCTGCCGCTCTAACCATTGAGCCACACTTCTCCAGTAATTGAACTCGTATAGTTGATACCTAAACCCAAAGGGATTTCCCCCTTTTTTCCACTGCCATCTTCCAACTTTGGGACATTGTAAAAAGTTTCCCCTTTCTTACAGTGCCTGTGTCCAACCTTCTGGAGCTTCCTGTCCACGGTGTCTTTTCCCTTCCTTCCCTTGTTTTGTTCCCTCCTTCCCCTCTTTATCACCATTGCGTGCTATGGTCTGATAGACGCGGTGGTGTGAGAGGGAGGGGTTGGGCCTATCTACGGTTGTGAAGAAAATATGTATTGTATTGAAGGTATGAAACTATGAAATGTTGTCTTAATTAATAAAATGTGAATATCTTGATACAAATGGTAGACTCGCTGTGAAATGTATTTGAGAAGTGTGAATAAGAATTACAGTGAATGATTAGCGGTTTCTAATTTCATCAGGGAAGTGGTTTATTATTTGGTTTGGTAAATATGTTTGAGACAGCACTATCTGTGCAGCAATTACTTTCAGTTTAATCGATATGGTACATGCACACAAGAAAACATAGGCGACTAGGCATGCTTTTGATTGCATTTTATGTCAAGACGAATGACCGGATGACTACTACTTCTGATGTTTCTCTGTATTCAAAGAGGATGTGGTACAGTCTTTCTCCTTAATGTTTTTGACATATTTTCACTTCTGAGAGTTTCAGAATGTATGTTTATCAGATATCTCTATATCTTAGGCAGTGAAGGAATAGTAGTAAAAGCCCAGTACTTCTCCTGCTTTATTCCCAATACCCACACTACAGGTGGTGCAGTATTACCCTCAAATATGGCTCAAAATCAGATAACCATCAAAACCGTCATACATATACCAAGTAAATAACGTGACCAAACACATGTTTCAAACTTTTTGTTGACTTTGTTGGATTCTTGCAATACTGCCAACACATCATTTGTAATCTATCTTTTGGTCATGTTCCCCCATTTTCCTGCTATGTAATCAGCTCTTTTGACCTTTGCTGCTGCTAAAGCCAGCTGAACCGCCACATGTGTTTTGTTAAAGTATACAGATTTTAGTCCAATTTGCCATGTCTCTTATTGTGATAGGAGAGATGTGTGTGCAGATGTTTTTCACAGTTGTACAGTGTACAGATGTGGGAATGAAGAGCGATAAATAAGTCTGTTTTATCTGCTCCTAAAGAATTACATGTGATTCTATATTACATGTTTTCCTGACAGCCTCTGCTGCTGGACATATCTTCGGCTGCCTGTTTTATAATGTGTCATTTCATATATGGGGTGGAGAGAGCTAACTGGGATCTTAAGAGGTTGTAACTCCTTGGTGCTCTAAAATTACTTATAATTTAACTGTTTTGGTTGTGGACCTACCTACTCAGATTAGACTGGTCTGTTCCAATTAGAACAGGGCCAAAACTGTTTTGGATATAGCTTTTCTTTGTCTAGAATTGCACAGTGGGCAAGACATGATAGACTGGAAGGTGGCCCAAGTGACTGTGATGAATTCAAACACTCTACCATCACTTTTTTCTAATCTGGTTCTACCAATTGCCACCTCAAAAACTCACCACACAATGGGGCCGATTAGGATGGCGGTTTTTCCGCATCCTCCGGGCCGGCGGAAGTGTCCGCCGGCCTGGAGGATGCGGAAAAACCGCGGCGGAGACTCCAAAGACCCACCGCCAAATTAGGATGGCTGGTGGGTCTGATAATCTGTCCGCCGCTTTTCCGCCGCGGTCGGAAGGCGACCGCGGCGGAAAAGCACTAACATGTCTGGTGGTGTCTATCAGACACCGCCAGGCATATTAGGATGTCTGAAAATATATGCTTTTCCGCGGCGGCTTTACCGCCGTGGAAAAGCATACGGACCTTCACTTCGGGGGCCCGTTGCGGGCCCTCTGGGTGAAGGTGGGGTGGGGGGTGCACATGGGGGGTACCTATGGTACCCCCCTGCATTTGCGTGCACAATGCAGCAGGCACCGCGCGGTGCCTGCCGCTTTGTGCACGCAAATGCTGTGCATGGATTTTTTACATTGCGGCGGGTGCAGCTTGAAGCTGCACCCGCCGCAATGTTAGAGATAGAGGATGTGACCGCCACCCTGGCGGTCACATCCTAATTTGATCGGAGGGAACGCCGCAGCCCATGCGGACGTTCCCTCCTCCTCAGGGGTTGCGGACGGACTCAAGTCCGTCCGCGATCCTAATCGACCCCAATGTCTTCCAAATGAAGCTAAATCTGGGCAAACACTAGGTAACTGCTTAGTTAATTATTAAACTATTTCTAAATATCTTCTGGCTCCATAAGAAACTTTATAATTTAACAAGGAGTACCATGGTCATAGCACAATGTACGGGAGTAATTAGTGTAAATCCGATACTGTAAACAATCTTTCAAAAAAAAGTATGGACACTTTCGGACCTATTAATTTTGTCATGTAAATAGAATAAACAGGGCTAACGATAATTTTAAACTTTGATTTTGGCCTAAAAAACATGTGCGCTCTAACGAACATACGAGATGTAATTAACTAAGTTCTGAATAACGCCAGACAGAGAGGCACGTTTGGGCCCGGGGATGCCGTTGCAAAAAATATATAGGTTATTATCTATTCTGACCTGCAACTGTACCATTAACTGACACAAAACTGGTAAGGACCTATTAATGAAGTCCATGAAGCAAAGTTAGACAGCGCATAACACCAACATGGAATGTGTGATATCGCAATATCTATCAACACCACCTGTTTGGTTTGGTTCGGTTTACTTTGATAACTAATGATAACCAGCAAGAATTCAGAATTTCCTAGAGGAAATGCAACGGTGTAAGTGTTACAAATTTAGTCAACCTGCACTTCAAGCAGGCTTGAGATTAAAATCATCCTGTTTAATAAATCACCTTTAGCGTAATTGTGACATTTTCACGATCCATGAAGAAAATCACTAGCACTTAACATAGGTCATAAGCCATTATTTCATAACCCCTATGTGTTAATATAAAGCACAATTAGCAAATTTGGACATGGTTTTCATTAATTTGCAGATGTTTTAAAAATTGTGATGACCAGAGTAAGCCGACGAAGCGCGTTTAGCACGCGGCTGCAGCGATTACACAAGCAGTGTCATTGGTAAGTTACATTAACCACAAGATAAATTGTTAGCAGATATTAGAAACAAACCTTTGTAAAAATCATTAGAACATTTCGTTCATTTTATTTCCAGTGCACGTGTATCTATTAGTGCACATATATCTACTGGTGGCCCCTCCGATACAGTGAAAAGTGAACGGACCTTATATTGAAGGTACGCATGTTATGAATGCTTTTTTCTTTACTCACCAAATGAATAAAAGCGAGGCCTATATAATATATTACTCTTCCCCCCTTTGCTTTCATAGATTAAGGTATACATTATCATATCCCGAATATTTGGGACTACAGCATCTGTGCATGTGGACCAAAAACGGGACACATCTTTTTTCTGTCTATCAGACACTAGACCTCAGACTGAATAGCTGAGATATACATCCCAACGAATATTCTGAGGTAAGATACCCTGAACACAATAGGTTGGGCAATATAGAAATTCACCTAGAAGAAGTAACCCCGTCTCCTATTACCGGGGACACTCAGAGATATTATTATATAGTTAATTCGGCCTCACGAGTTCAAGGGCACAACCACTAGTATAAAGGACTGTTCAATATAATTTCATAGCATTCTATAAAAATGGCAACTTTTGCAACTGTTGATGTTATAGTACTGTCATTAGCCTGTAGAAATAAAATTGTTTCTTTAACTGTTTCTTTAACTGTGTGACAGCAATATAAATTTCACTAATGTACACATTTTCATTATGCTATAGTAATACTGTGTTTCTTTGTAGAAACTGTCCTGAGGAAGGTTTTTTAAACCGAAACGCCGTGTCGACTTGTGTTCTCATGAACATTTTTATCATTTTATGAAATTGTTTGTTTTTTATGATGTACTTTATATTTGTATGAAATTTCAGCTTATATTGTTTGGAAATGTGTAATAAACTCATGTTGACCTTTTAATATTATTGAATTGTTTTTTTCATGTCACACAAAAAAATTGACATTATCTTTGGTATTGGTATTAGCATAATTGATATTATTGTATGTTGTTTAAATTTGACCATTTACAGTACTTGCTGTGATACTTAGTGGTTGCGTCCAGTAATTGAACTCGTATAGTTGATACCTAAACCCAAAGGGATTTCCCCCTTTTTTCCACTGCCATCTTCCACCTTTGGGACATTGTAAAAGGTTTCCCCTTTCTTACAGTGCCTGTGTCCAACCTTCTGGAGCTTCCTGTCCACGGTGTCTTTTCCCTTCCTTCCCTTGTTTTGTTCCCTCCTTCCCCTCTTTATCACCATTGCGTGCTATGGTCTGATAGACGCGGTGGTGTGAGACGGAGGGGTTGGGCCTATCTACAGTTGTGAAGAAAATATGTATTGTATTGAAGGTATGAAACTATGAAATGTTGTCTTAATTAATAAAATGTGAATATCTTGATACAAATGGTAGACTCGCTGTGAAATGTATTTGAGAAGTGTGAATAAGAATTACAGTGAATGATTAGCGGTTTCTAATTTCATCAGGGAAGTGGTTTATTATTTGGTTTGGTAAATATGTTTGAGACAGCACTATCTGTGCAGCAATTACTTTAATCGATATGGTACATGCACACAAGAAAACATAGGCGACTAGGCATGCTTTTGATTGCATTTTATGTCAAGACGAATGACCGGATGACTACTACTTCTGATGTTTCTCTGTATTCAAAGAGGATGTGGTACAGTCTTTCTCCTTAATGTTTTTGACATATTTTCACTTCTGAGAGTTTCAGAATGTATGTTTATCAGATATCTCTATATCTTAGGCAGTGAAGGAATAGTAGTAAAAGCCCAGTACTTCTCCTGCTTTATTCCCAATACCCCCACTACAGGTGGTGCAGTATTACCCTCAAATATGGCTCAAAATCAGATAACCATCAAAACCGTCATACATATACCAAGTAAATAACGTGACCAAACACATGTTTCAAACTTTTTGTTGACTTTGTTGGATTCTTGCAATACTGCCAACACATCATTTGTAATCTATCTTTTGGTCATGTTCCCCCATTTTCCTGCTATGTAATCAGCTCTTTTGACCTTTGCTGCTGCTGAAGCCAGCTGAACCGCCACATGTGTTTTGTTAAAGGATACAGATTTTAGTCCAATTTGCCATGTCTCTTATTGTGATAGGAGAGATGTGTGTGCAGATGTTTTTCACAGTTGTACAGTGTACAGATGTGGGAATGAAGAGCGATAAATAAGTCTGTTTTATCTGCTCCTAAAGAATTACATGTGATTCTATATTACATGTTTTCCTGACAGCCTCTGCTGCTGGACATATCTTCGGCTGCCTGTTTTATAATGTGTCATTTATTTTGTCATACGCTAATAAAATCATATATGGGGTGGAGAGAGCTAACTGGGATCTTAAGAGGTTGTAACTCCTTGGTGCTCTAAAATTACTTATAATTTAACTGTTTTGGTTGTGGACCTACCTACTCAGATTAGACTGGTCTGTTCCAATTAGAACAGGGCCAAAACTGTTTTGGATATAGCTTTTCTTTGTCTAGAATGGCACAGTGGGCAAGACATGATAGACTGGAAGGTGGCCCAAGTGACTGTGATGAATTCAAACACTCTACCATCACTTTTTTCTAATCTGGTTCGACCAATTGCCACCTCAAAAACTCACCACACAATGTCTTCCAAATGTGACGTAGATGCCTAAGTAATATCAGCAGCACATTTCCCTGTTAAGAAATTGGAGGAAAAACATCCAGTCTAAAGTTGTCCAGTAGGCGCCCTATGACAGGTGTTGGCTTAGGTTAGGAGCTTTTCCTTGAAGCTCAATATGCAAAGCCAAGTTGATATGGGGCAGGTCTGTATGGTAAATGGGAGGTCTGCACAGCAGATACATGAATTCGCCATTCATGTGTAACAGGATAGTTACACATGCTGTAAAGCAATTATCAGGCCCAAGGAGTGGATGTCTTTGCTGACAAAATGGGAGGTTGAAGCCTGGAAATATTATTCAGGTTGGCTAAACTTCACCACCAGTGATTTATTGGTTTACACTCTAACGTACCATGCTTGACTGATTCCAAGGAAACTATCTAAATGCAACTAAAGAGGAAAATAAGACGTTTCTTTCTGTTGCAATGAAGAAATTAGAAGAATGTTGCAGCTAGTCTCCTGCTGACGCAGAAGTCTAAGAAGTCCTTTCACCAAAGCCTGCTTTCCACTAGGGCCAAAGGGTGCAGTAAGTCCTGAGAGTTGAATGTCATGATTACATTAGTAAAGTTGTTACCTGACTTGATTACCATGCCCTAAATGTTGTTTTCAAAAATACAACCCATTGAATGTATATATTTTAATATTAACTGCGATGGGGAAATATTTTTGCAAACAATATTTAGAATGTATTTTGTCAGGCGACATTTAATCCAAGATATTTCCATAAGATGCCATCCTGAAACAGAGCAAGATGTCTGTTTGTAAGAATTTCAGTGTAATAGTTGGTAATTAACTTTTTTGTTTTTCTTCGAAGGTCTGCTGTGAGGACCCTCCCATAACTGAAAGAAGTAGATGGAAGTCTTGGGTAACAGCCATGAAGTAATAAGATATTTTCTTAATGGTGGGATCACTAGCAGAACTAGTGGGGAAACCTTCACTGGAGGTGCATGGGGTTATTGGCAAGTTCTCCATGATAAAGACATTGGTGGACTCAATTTTGCAGTTTTTCCAACTCTTAGCTTTATGGTACAGTCTGGGATTACACGCAATCTTTGTTACCAACCTTTAGAAGCCCTAACTGAATATCACCTATGTCCTAGCTGATTTGGTTTCCTTCAGAAACCTTTCAGTCAAAAATTGCTCTGAGAACTGATAGGAGACTGGGACGTAGCTGCTTGCCAATCCACCAAAGGTGCATCGCCGGACAGCCTGAATTAATGGTTGCTCTCACTAATTTCTTTGCAGCCGCAAATCCTGTTTAGTGGCTCTCGCAGGAAGAGTATCGAGCCGAGGAGCCCTTGTTGGCTACAGCCTGCAGCTTCGTCCCACTGGAGATTTTCAAGGTCCATGGAAATGACAAAGTCTAAATGTAGAAATCCTCACCACACCTTTTTCCATTAGCTCCCGGACGATGATGCCTCGTCACTGGCTTCCTTGCCCTGCAGAACTTTTCCTTCTCAGACATTTTTCCTCAAAATTTCTTCTAAGTCCAAGGAAAGCAGAGACAGGGCCCATTTCACCTTGTATATCCGAATTCCGCTCCAATGCGGTTGGCCATAGTTTTTTAATTTACCCCAGTGTTGTGCAGATAGATGTCTATGGTTGGTGTTTTGATATTTTAGAAGCTAGTTTCTACATAAAAACATTTCTGCTAAAAACGAAATACATTTAAGTCTGGTTCTACGAATTGGACATTTGTCATTTTGGTATCAAACAATGTATTACATTTTTCTCTGTTTTTCTAAATTGGTATGGGATTTTTCTTCTGTTGGGTTTTCACTTTATTACTGTTTGAGTGCTGGGTAAATACTTAACACATTGCCTCTAAATTAAGCCTGACTGCTTTGGGCCATACAAGAAGGTTAAGCACAGGATAATTTAGTGACTTTTCTGGGACACTCTGACAGGGGTTTGGTTCATGCTTGAGAAGGGTTCTCGCCTCTTCAACCAAAAATCCCATTTCTAACAGTTCTTTAATTTGATTTGTGTATACTTGTACTTAAAAACAGTGTATGCTTCTTAATATCATTTGAAGGCCAATATTGATTTCACAGATCACCACTTTATGAAACTGAGTGTTCTGATATTGTTAACTGCGCATATTTGTCCCATTACATATCTGACTTTTAAAATAATTATTTGTAAAAATTTTAAATGTTGATGGATTAAAAGAGAGTTGGTATTTCCCAAAAAGCACCATGCTTCATAAAAATAAGCCTGACCACCCTTGAATTGTCTCCTGAAAAATGGGCCAATCATGTCTCCTGAAAAAAGGGCCAATTGTGTGGGCCTACTCTGCTGCCTAGCGGTGCTTTGAGAAACTTATGAGTTCTCCCAGAGATAGTTCACTGGTAAAAGCGCATGATCTTAAGTGAGATTTGAGCTGGGAATTGAAGTTGTTTTAGCATTTGTAGAAATGGGGTTGTAGGTTCAATTCTGAACCACACCCTCTCCCCCATGATTAAACAGGCTTCAACTTTCTTCTTTCATGTTCACCTGAAGCCACTAGAAAGTCCTATGGGAAGACAGAGATGAGGGGAATTTCTATAATTCACCCAAGAGCACACTTCACAAGTAAACTCTTTCTGAAGACTTAAGGTAGGACAGGACCTTACACAGTTGGCTGAGCTACAAAATGCATGATGAGGACACTAATGAGATCTGTAAATAAATAAAGAGTAGACCCTCATACAAATGTATTAGAGTTCATCTGGACAGATGCCAGAGCTGGAGCAATAATAAGTATTTGGTCTCAATCAATAGAGGATGTAAGAAACTAGATTGTTTACTAGAGGGGAGAGCAATTTACTAGAGGGGAGAGCAGTGGATTAGCAACGGATTAAATGTCAAAAAGTCAAACAATCTAGGCCCAGACTTATAAAGATTTTTTGTCTGGTTTACCACACTTTGTTTGATGCAGACTTGGTACAAAGTCCAGGTTATATTTACAAACCAACACACATTGTGTTTTGCCTTGAGTTACTTTGCGAGTAACTGTCTATCCACCCTTGCATTTTGATGCAAATCCATATCTACAGAGTTGTAGACATGGATTTGCTCCAAAACCCTGTTCATCTCTGAGAATGGCGTAACAAGGAGACATATGCTTGTTTCTCCTCGTTTGTTTCCTCTTTGCATGTGTGCTACATTCTGCTCCTTCCTGCACATAAACTATGCTGACTACAACACAGACCCATTGCAGTAGACTGCACACAGTTCGTGCTCAGGTTGAACCAAGATTATTTGCTAAAAAAACTAAACCAAAAAAATATACAGTGCTGAAAATACATACTATTGCACCAAAAACAAATTGAACCCAGTGCGTTACTGAACCACTGTGCAAAAACAAATGTGAATCTAACACCCACCTCAAGGTACTGCAAATACGTGATTTGGTTCTCCAGTAACTTAACGCCGGGGCTTGGATTGTACATTGTGCACTGCTTTATTATCATCACTGGAAATGTTTAAATAACCATTCATGTTTCTGATGGGCCGTTTTTAAATTAGTTACCCCTGATGAAGGACTTTTTGCTCAAAATGCACTGGGTGAATATGTGCATGGTTACCTGAGATTAAATGTGATTTAACATGCTGTTGGAAGAAAACGGGATGGGCACTCCTTGAACATTAAAAGTCTGGAATCATGTTGCCTCTGTGTGAACTTTAAAACATGGAATATTATGGGATTGAAAATGGATAAAAAGGATTACTTGGATGAATATTGGACTTTTCTTGTGATTGTTGTTTACATGGCTGTGCGGCTTGAAACTGGTGCATGACGACGCACCAGGCACCTTTGGAATTTCGTATTCATGATATTGAGACAGAGCACGTGTCAAGCATGCACGCAAAAATTGCGCCATAGGGAAAAAATAGATGAAAACTGTTCACTATGTCTAAGGAAAGGTGTGAAGTCTACTTCTTGATTTGATACAATATATTGCTGTCCCTCTGTATGTCAGCACTGCAGAAGTTTGAATTTAAAGCAAAATACCATGTTGGAGGCTACTTCGGCGTACCAAATTCGATTAAGCTCAACAGGACCCATCTTCACATTGATTAAACATTGTATAATCATCTACATAGTATTGTTTTATTTAATGTTCATATCACCACAAAATGTTTTGATTAATTCTGTGTCCAATTCATTGTTTACTTCATACTAATTATTTGGCCACATCCGTATTTCTGATGACTTTCGAGTTTCAAATTGCTCACAATAATTATTCTGTGTTTTCCTTTAACAGTAGGTTTAAGTTGTTCATGAATTTTTTTCATGTTTACTTTGGAGAGACAAATGGTGCGTTTAAATGCGGCAATTTTAAATGGTTACAACTGCATCATTCATAATGGGCACTTTGAATGACCAGCTTAAACACATGCACAACTTTATTGGTCTTGTTAATTTTAGAATAAGCGGTCTCGCTGCCGGCCTCGGCGTTAAGTTATTGGAGAATCAAATCACATATTTGCAGAATTTTGAGGTGGATGTTAGATTCACGTTTGTTTTTGCACCATGGTTCAGTCTAGCACAGGGTTCAATTCATTTTCGGTGCAATAGTCTATATTTTCAGTACTCTATATTTTTTGGTTCGGTCTTTTTTAGCAAATATTCTTGGTTCAAACTGAGCACGAACTGTATGGAGTAACCGGTCTTAATATGATCTGGGGTGATGTTTATGTGTCAATATTATTGATTGTATTTTGTGCATAGCTTCATTATCATCACTGAAAATGTTTAAATAACTATTGGTGATGCACTGCGCGCAACGAAATTCGTTTTATTTATTTAAATGTTTACTTACCTGTAAAACTCCGTAATCCATACATTACTACCCCCCACCCTGCCCCTCCCCCTGTCACCGCCCTGCAGTAACTCCTACTGCCGACCGCTACTGTTTACCTATTGCCTCTAAATTATGCCTGACTGCTGTGTGCCAATCTACCAAAGCGTAAAGAACAGGTTAATCTGGAGTTTGCTTGTTTTTGACCCTGACAGAGATGTGGTTGCTGCTCGAGTAGCGTTTTGGTGTCCTACAAGGGAGTTTGCCTTTCCTGATTGCAGCAGGTAAAATGTGCGGGTTGGCAGACAACGCACATTCCCATTCACATACCTGCCCCCGTATTATTTTAATTTGCTTATTACTTTTAAAAACAACTCAGATAAAGATCAGGTTTCTAGCCAATTAAACCCTTCCATTAACATAACCTGGCAGCACTGAAAAATTGAAATCGATTTGGACAAAAGTTGGAAACAGTGCCCAAATACACTTATAATCTAATTGTATTCAGTGACGTTCTCCTTTGAGTTTGATGGTGTGTGACTTTTCATTACTTGGCGAGCTATTTTTATCCAATCCTTATTTGAAATTTACATTCAGCTGCATTTTGGAAAAGGATAGTTTTCATCAATGGAAAATAGCATTCATTTCAGTCTAATTTTGCTCTTCAATCCAAAAAAGAGCTGATTGGCTATAGTTTTATGGAATTGGGTTTCTATAACTTGGTGCAGGAATACATTTACAGAAATCAATGCATGTCTTTTATAAAGACGTGCAACAGCCATGCTGTATTTGTGTGTTTTAAAAAAGAAATCCTGGATAAAAGACAATTACATTTCATCCTTCCATTTCAAAGTCACACTTAAATGAATTCTGATTAATTCTATTTTTGTCACAATTTTACAGGGCTGCAAATTTTACAATGTATTTTAAATGGTAAACGAGGGGTGAATTGGAATGAAACTTCATCCATTTTCATGGCATTTTAAACTATTTGATTTTTATTCACTCATGCAGTTGGTGGCCTGCCTTTCCCGGTAAAAGGCATCTGAAAAACTCATAATGCATTTGACAGAATGAGACAGTAAGAGCAGAAAACTGTCATTGCTAATTGTGGGTTTTGAGAGTATACATGTCGCATGGCGGGATACTCCTTTTTGTTGAGTTTCTTGATAGTCATGGGAAGAGGCAATGCAAAGTCACCAAAATCTAGATTTGCCCTCCAGCATCTCCAGAAATTACATCACCAGGTACCACACGTGTGGAGAGATTCCATTAAAAAAACGAAAAGTACACATGTGCAAAAACACAAAAGAAAGTCCTAAATATACTTATCTCAGTTTCCCCCTACACTTGGAGTTCATTTTCCACTTTTGAGAAAGCTTCAGGCGTTGATTTGGAAGTATTTTTACAAAAGCATTTTGCTGTCTACTCAGTAACTTTTGGGGGTTCTGCAGTGCCCTTAATTATTACGCACTTTGGGTGTGCAGCCCCCTAGAGTAGGAGTTCCCGTTCCTCTCTGCGAATTTGCTTTTATTTAAATGTGGGGTGTGTGGGGTGCATAGGGCAGATTTGGCTGGACCAGGAGTGGTTTGTTCAGAGGGCACTGCTCCAGAATGAGGGATGGTTGATCCAGACAGAATTAGGAGCTGGCTTAATCGACTTTGATTGTAACTTATAACAGCATCAAAGAGACTGATTGCTACTTTTCCTGCAGCGGGGTTTCTACTCTTAAATGTCATTGCTTTTACACCATTGTGTTTGTTTTGACCCAGCAATGGTAAGGGATTGGCCCTGGCATTTAACCTAGCTGTGAACCTCAAATGCATTATTAGTGCAGCTGGTTTTCATTCATGCTCAAAGCCTGTTCCTTGAAGGCACAATTCACACATTTATTTATTTGCATGTTAATGTTTTTTTTTTATTATATTTTTATTGAGAGTTCATAAACACAGATTAAACATTGCATGGCACATCCACAGCAGGATTAATAGAATGCGAGGTAGAGTATGTATACGAAACAGAAAAGAAATCAAAAACCAATATCAACTTACACTGACTTCATTTAAATATAAAAACATATTCAAATTTCGACAGTTTAAAAGCTACTCATAAAGTGCAAAGTGCATAGTGCATTTATCTTGTCAATCCAGCAGACTAACAAACAAAAGAGGAAGTGGTTAAAATCAATTTCCAACAAAGGTAGACTAGCATTCGAACACAGTCCAATATTTGTCATATTTCCTGAGAGCCCCTGATCTCAGTGCGTATTTTCTTTCCCTTCCTTGAATCCTTAGTAATTTTGCCTTCCACGCTTGTAGAGTTGGTACTGTCTCTGATTTCCAGCACTGCAAGATAAGCAATTTAGCTATCAGTGATGCTATAAACAGGCACTCATCATGGGGGGTGGGGCTCGGAGAACAGCCTAGGACAGAGGATAATTCATCAAATTAAATATTGGCTTTGGTCGTGGTACTGAGATATTTTTCTATTTCCTTCCAGAATTCCTGTATTTTAGGGCACTCCCAAACAATGTGTTTCCAAGTGCCCTTCTCTTCACAGCGAAAACACTTATCGTCAACTTGGGGATATATACTGTGGAGGAACGTGGGAGTTCTATAAATTAACCATTTGCTATAAAATTGCATACGTTTAAAATTAGCACCGCGGAAGATAGAATTGTTGAATTTATTAATTTTAATTTTATCCCACGTTGCTTTATTAATTTCAATATCTTCCCTCTTTTTCCACCTTTCTCTGACCTTAATATAAAATTCAATTGAATTGTCTTCTTTTAGTGTTTTAATCCAAATGCTGATCTTCTTTTGCGTTGGATTATTTAATGCTATCGATATATCGCTTTTATGGAATAAATTACATATATCTAGCTCTCTAAACTCCGCCTAGAGCATAAAAAAGACCATTTCAATATTGTGTTCGAATGGTGGATCTGACTAGTAATTTCCTCCCAGGATTTCCATCTAGTGCCTAAAAGAAAGTCCTCGATCTTCTCAAAGCCATTTTCCTTCCATAATCTTGCTATATTTTTATCCAGGCAACCCCCCTCTCCAAAACTAAAATTGATTAAATTAGTTGAACTGCTTATTCCAAAAATACCATAGTATTTCAGGAGCTGGATTTTCTGCTTGGATAGCCACTGTAGGGACTTATAGCGGACCTTCTTTGGATATTTCGTAATTCTTACGGGATCGGTAATGTTGGATTCCCACAAAATCTTCCTCATAAAGAAATTGTCTGCCTCATGATCGTCTAAAAAAAGAAACCTAAAACTGTGGTGTGCAAAAGTAGCAAAATAATATTCTCTAATGTTTGGGAGGGACAACCCTCCTTGTACGGCTGGTTGATACAAAGTGCTAAGTGCAAGTCTTGGAAATTTTTTTGCCCATAAAAAGGAGGAAATCATGGCATCCACTTTTTTGAAAAATGAGACCTGAATTGCGCAAGGGGCTGCACTAAAAAGGAAATTAAAAAGAGGTAAAATAGACATACGAATTAGGGCAGCCCGTCCCATTATAGATAACGACAGTAGATTCCAGCGATCTAATTGAGAGCCAACTTTTTTAACAGAGTTATATAATTTAACAAATACAGATCTTCCAAATTTTCCGAGATAAATATTCCCAGATATCTCTTTGGGCACGTGTCGTAAATCTGCATGAATTCCGGCAATAAAGTGTCTACAGTGCAGTTAGCTAAGATTATTTCCGTTTTATTAACATTTATCTTATAGCCCCCTAACTTTTGAAAGTCAGAGAAGATTTTTTAAATTTTCACTTGACTTGTGGGCTTGGAATTTAAAAATAGGGCAATGTCATTGGCATACAATTTTATATTTGTCATTCCGGCTACGGGTACTGTGTCGGTCATTATCCCCCTGATTGCAATCGCCAGAGGTTCAATAAATATGGCAAATAAAATTGGCGATAGAGGACAGCCTTGACGCGTGCCACTATTAACCTGACATGTCCCAATATTAATATTGTTAATAATAATCTGTGCCCTGGAGTTCGCATAAAGTTGCTTCAGGAGGGAAATAAAGACAATCGGAAAATCAAAACTGTGCAAAATCGCAAAAAGGCAATCCCATGACACCAGGTCAAAAGCTTTTTCTGCATCTAAAAGCCAAATTTGTGCTTTCACCTTATTGATTTTAAAATAATCCAGTGCCTCCAATAAAAAATTTGTATTCGTATGGAGATGCCTTCCTGCTATAAAACCGCACTGGTCGGGGCCTATAAGAGACCCTACTATTTTATTCAGCCGGTTCGTTAAAAGTTTCGGAAAAAAATTATAATCTGTATTTAAAAGACTTATGGGCCTGTACAAGTTCGTGTTTTCCTTGTCCTTTCCTTTTTTAGAATGACCACTGCCGAATCAATGGAGTCCAGAGGTAATCCTCCTTGTAATAAATAATTTGCTAATAGTAAAAATTCTTTGCGCAGAGTGCATTCAAATTTTTAAAAAAAAGTCCACAGGGAGCCCATCCTCGCCATTAGCCTTACCACTGGGAAGAGAATGAATTACCTCATCGAGTTCTATCTTTGTGAAGTCCTCGATCAGCAATTTCTTCTCCTCATGGTCTAATTTGGGTATTTGGAGTGTCCCTAAAAATTTCCCAATAGTTTCTGATGCAACCCCTTCAGTGGATTGGTAAACTCCCTCGTAATGTTTTAAAAACATCTCACCAATGGAAGCTGTAGTCTTTACCTGGGCTTTGGTAAGAGGATCAGTAAGTTGCTCTATCCTGTTGCGGGCTTGATTTTCTTTGGCTTGCCATTTGCATGTTAATGTGAAGCTAAGCACGAGCACATACAAATGGACGTGTGGAATCCTTGTACAAGGGTTTGAGGTTCACCCCACCACTAGGAATTCACTTCTTCGAAGTACATCTGCATAGAAGGGTTTCTTTGAAATAACCACTACTGAGAAAACTGCTACAGAGCACGACTATTAAAGTGACTACAAAACCAAATGTCAGGCTTTGGGTTTATGTATGCATTTGTGTCCCTTTAGTCTCAAAAGTTGCTTCTCCTCTCTCAATGACGGTTTAGCTCCTTCAATTTCACAGAATTTATTCATCTGCTCTGTGATTAGTTATTTCAAAGTCTATTGCTATGAGATGTCTATTATTAATGCGGTTTTTGTTTTGCTCTGTAATGCTCTTGGATCCCCACCTCTAAATTCATGGATGTATTTTCTACATGGACATGAAAGTACAGATTTGATGCATTTTGTCTGGCAGTTGCTAAAATGTTCAATTGCATATTTCTAAGAAGTTAACTAATTGGAAATATCTGGTATTTGCCTACCTGAAAAGGCATATGGGCATTTCATGTGCATGAAGAAACAAGTTGGTAGCGGTTTTCTTTTGGAAACTGTGGTTTGCATTCCATTTGATATTCCAAGCTGAACCAGGCCATGTGGGTTCTTGAGAGTCTCACATGCATTCAGACATTAAATTGTAAGGTGATTAATATACACACATTCTGTGTGTGTTTACCTCCTTGAGCCATCTCAATCAATCAATCAGGATTTATAAAGCATGGCAAATCGCCTACTAGGGTATCCAGGCACTTGCAGGCCCCAGAGGCTTATTCGAACAGCCAGGTCTAAGGAGGATGCCTTAACTGATCTCTTAGCCATACTTCTGGAATCGTATTACATGATCCTCTGGATCACCTACCTTGCTTTCCAGATCAGAGAGATAAGAAAAGAGTTGAGGAGACATATTGGTCATATATCCAGGAAGTTGTAATTATATAGCTAGGGCCAGCGTCCAATTACAGGGCTAGTATAACAACAAACTCTTGAATACAAGATATACTGTTTCTCAAATACCCTGTCAACTAGGGGATTTGTAAATGAGATTCGGGCTGAGGATGTTCTCAGACAGAGCTGGCCCTCAAATTCTCTCAAACCTGGCGGAACTCTACACCCCTGGAGGTCTCATAGTTCAGACACTCAGTCCCAACTGGTGATTTACTTTAAGTGTGTAAACATGTTTAGAATTTTAGGTCCCAGCTTTGGAATCCGTCCCTCGTTGGAATTTCAGCGTTTCTCTAACTCTGAGCAGGACGTCTTTGGGTGAATGCACAGTTAGTAACAAATAAATATAGGTTCACCTTGTGACATAAATCCTCAAACAGACAGACTGCACAGGCATCTAATGAACATACATTTTCAGTGCCAGCTGTAGGAGCCATCGCCCACTTTAGTTCTTGGCCTTATTTATTGAGGGATAAGAAAGAGCTGACCCAGAATCTTGACTTGCACACGATTCCTTGGACTCCACTGATGTGGCTGTAAATCAATGTTTGATAGGAAGATATGTGTCAGAGTACAACACATAATAAATAAATATAATGGTGAGGGTAACTTTATGTAATAACTCTAGTGAACCCATATTTGCCCCCATACTCGATTTGTGATGCATACATTTGAGTCTTATTGAAGAGGAGGGCAAAGTCCTACATGGGAAGTTCTTACTCATTACAATGAGAAAAGCTATCAGTTTAAGGGCACCTGAATATCCCTAGTCAGAAGAATCGTCTACTGGCATTACATAGGTTAGGTCAAATAATTTGTATTTATTGATCTCGATTTCTATGGCGTGCTAATACTAAGCTATATGTCACAAATGGTGCATGCAAACCACTGAGAGATACTTGTTAGAATCAGAGGTAAATAGCCAAGTCTTTAGTGCTTTCCTAAATCTCAGGGTGTTGTGTTATGAGTCAAAGGCATGGGGGCCAGTTCCAGAAATTAGGGCCAGCTTTGGAGAAAGCTCAGACTTTGCATATCTCTACTCAGGATGTTAAATTGAGGCTTCTTCATAGACCACAGAGGGTTGTCTGGGATATGTTTGTACAATATTTTGGCTAAAAAATACGACTCCTTGCCGTAATGCTATTTGCGAAGTATGCAACCTTATTTAAATTGGATACACTTGGCGATTTGGAGCAAATGCAATTGCTGCTTGTAAGGGGACATATGATCAAATTATTTGAAGTTGAAAATCAGTCTACTAACAGTACTTTGAATGAATGCATTGATTAAAGAGAATAGTTTTTCTTGTGAGTCAAAGATAAAAAGCTTAGCTTGAATGGACATTAAATTTTTAGAGCAGCTGATACCTCTATGTTAGCCTTGCCTCATCCCCTTGCCAATTCCTTAGGGTAGAGGAGTTGGCCTAACTGCTAGGGCGCTCGACCTCGGACCTGGAGGAACTGGGTTCGAGTCTCGGTAACGACGCCAAAACCTCCTGTGATTCTGGGCAAATCACTTAATCTCCCGTGCCTAAAATGAAAGTAACTGGAAAAGGTAAAAACGTAACTGGAAAAATATGTAAAGCGCTCTGATACCTGATTCGGTTCGGGTCTAGTTCGCGCTATATAAAACTCTGCAAAAAAAAAAAAATCCTAACAAAATACAGCTAAAGTACTTGGTAAGTGATTAGAATTAAGGTAAAATAATGCATTTTGTGATCACACTGGTAGGGTGAACTCCCATTTGAATTGGTTCCCCATCAAACTACGGCCCACCATTTCCAAGTATAAAGCTGGGTTCCTCCGGTGCATGTGGAATGCACCACTCTCCCTCTTTTTGAGTTAGTTAAAATATGGTGTTTGGCTTCTTTTATTGTGGATTATGAGGACTTTCAAATAACATCATTATTACCTTCTTTTCTGAGCACTCACCACTTTTCTCTACAGTCTGCACCCTTCAAACTCTGTTGCCGTTTTGAAATTCTTCATATTTACCTGCTGGTACTCTGATTTATGAATTTTGTATTCATCGGCAAACTTTAAATAATACTTAAAAGCAATCCAACATGTTTGAAATAATATACACAAAGTGTAAAATGTACATTCGATAATGTTTACAATGTGTGATATAAAAATATAACTTAGCAGTTATTTTGTAATATGTATGGTTTATAATGTTCCAAGTGTACAAAATGTGAATTAGATAATTTTTACAATCTGTGATATGCAAATTAGATGATGTTTAGAACATGTGATATGTACATTAGAGAATCCTTAGAATGTGTGGTTTGCAGACAGTAATATGTGATGTGTGTATCTTATAATGTTACCCATGTGTGATATATATATATATAGAAGAAGAATTCCTACAAAGTCTTGACCAAAATGACTATAATTTGTCATTCACATCCACTTACAGCAAGATAAAAGTGATTTATTTGGATGTAGAAGTCTTTGTACAAAAACAAAAGCTCTGTTCAAAAATCCACAGGAAACCGATTGCTACAAACAGTATCTTGCATGCAAACAGCGGACATCCACAACATCTCAAGTGGAGCATCCCGTATGGAGAGATGCTCCGCACCAAGAGGAATTGCTCAGAAGCCGTTGACATCAAACAAAATCTAGAAAATACCAGCACCAGATTTCTGGCATGAGACTACCCATTGGATGTTGTTGAAGGTGCCAAAAGTAGAGTAATGGAAAAACCAAGATCAGAACTACTTAATGCTCAAAAAGAGTTGGAAAATTATGACATAACCCGGATCATCCTAGACTTTAATGTGGAAAATAGGTGCCTACGAAATATCATCAAAAAGCACTGGAATATACTACTACTTGACGAATCATTAAAGAAAAAACTACCATCGACTCCAAAAATAACATACAGGAAAACTGCCTCATTAGGCGATCTATTGACACATAGCCACCTGGAAACAACCAAAAAAGAAAAAAGAACGTGGTTGACAACTCCTGGATTCTGGAAATGATCCAAGTGTAAAGCCTGTGAATACGGACACAATACTCAAACATATCTACTGTTGAATGGAAAGAGAGAACTGATCACGGCACATATCACGTGTGAATATAAATTCTAATTTGTCTTTATTCGATCCTGAGTAATCATAAAAGACACATAACACAATACAGGGCAAATAAAAAAAAATACATAATAACTTTTCCTAAAAAGATATTAAACAGCTCATCATCGAATTATTTTACAATTCTGAACATGTCAGCAATAAAATTAATATAAAATAGTTATATATCCTTTCATCTATAAAAACCACATAAAAGACATAAAAGAAACATTATATCCATATTACAAAGTTTTAGCAGCAAATGTCATTCTTATGAGCAAGTAGATTCAGGAAGAGAACACAGTGCACTCAGCATTATCATGTTACGTAGACCCCTGCAAACTAGTCCTTCTAAGGGCCCATGTCCAACTCCAGAACTTGGCCATAGCAATAACTATGACTTCACTAGCATCGGTTTTTAAGATACGCAAAGCCATTTGAGAAGATCTTGAGGCTAATAAAGTGCAAACCGGCTTGAGCCTTTTGTGACGAGGGCCCTTGTAAGCACGGCACACAAACAAAACATGCAATAAGGTCTCTTCCTCACATGGGCAGAAATAAACATTTGGTGTCTTGATTGGTCCTCCATTTATTAGTAAAAGATTTTAGGGGGAGAGAGCCCACTCTAAATTGATGGTAGAGTTTCATGTCACCTGGGTTCATAATGGTTTCCCAGTAGGACCCCAGCCTGAATTCTAATTTGTGATCCAGAAAGCTAGCGGTTAGGGAAGCACCGTTTACCTGAGACAAAGACTTTTGGCTAACCATATCCCTATAGAGAGCTTTAAAATCTCTTTTTGAGGGAAAATCATTCCCTTCGGGGTCCTCCCAGAGGTGAGCAAGGCCCATTTCTGAAAGGGTGGCCTTGATCTTTTGTATCCATGTGATTTTGTTAGATTTGTCGGCATCTCTTGTGTGCTTAACTGCTTGCGCATAAGTAGCTAACTCCGGGGTAGTCCAAAGTCTTCACCAATAGGCGAGTGGTCTAAAGCCCGCAGCTTCCTCAAACGAGATACAACCCAGATCTGCAAGTAGTGGTCTGAGTGGTGTCGATTGTGCGAGGCCGGTCAGTGCCCTCAGAAACCTGTTTTGTGCTTGGACTAATGGAACTAGATTTTTGAAGCCCCAAAGTTCAGCGCCATAAATAATTGAGGCTCTGACCTTCCCTTGATAGATAGTTATAGCCGGAGCTACTGGTTAAGTTTGGGATAATTGGTGTTCTTTTAAAAGGGCCCCTGCTAGTTGATTGTGCCTTAAGACTAACAGATCCGTCTGTGGCTTCCAGTTCTCCTTTTGGCCATAGTTACGCCCAAATATGTAAGGGAGTTGGTTTGTTCAAAGGACAAATTATTCATTTCCAGTCTTACTCTGACATTGTTATGTTTGTGTAAGACCATGAACTTAGTCTTGTCAACATTGACTACTAGGTCATGGTCATTACAAAAAAGACTGAAGTGGTAGAGGGCTCTTTGCAGACCAGCTTGAGTTTTAGACAGAATCAGAGTATTGTCTGCAAACATTAAAAGAGGAACCCTCGATCCAGCAAGAGTAGGGGCGTCTGTGGGATAATCGATGTAGTATGAGATAACATTATTTATGAAAAACGAGAAGAGGGTAGGGGCGAGGACACACCCCTGCAGAACTCCCTTGTTCACAGGAAAACGTTCTGTTAACTCACCCTGTTGGCCCCATCGGACTTGGGCATAGGTAGATTCATGTAATTTTATAATAAAATATAAGATCTCTGCGGGCATCCCTTGTTGTCCCACACCTTGTTGCGGGGCACTAGATCAAATACAGATTTAAGATCTATAAATGCTGCGTACAAGGTCCCCCCAGCTAAAATCACTGTGTTCAAATATATCAACATGAATCTGAAAACTTGATCGATAGTGCTAACATGGGAACAAAATCCTGCTTGATAGGTGGATACAATTTATGAAAAACGGGAAGAGGGTAGGGGCGAGGACACACCCCTGCAGAACTCCCTTGTTCACAGGAAAACGTTCTGTTAACTCACCCTGTTGGCCCCATTGGACTTGGGCATAGGTAGATTCATGTAATTTTATAATAAAATATAAGATCTCTGCGGGCATCCCTTGTTGTCCCACACCTTGTTGCGGGGCACTAGATCAAATGCAGATTTAAGATCTATCAATGCTGCGTACAAGGTCCCCCCAGCTAAAATCACTGTGTTCAAATATATCAACATGAATCTGAAAACTTGATCGATAGTGCTAACATGGGAACAAAATCCTGCTTGATAGGTGGATACAATTTTGTTATCATCGATCCATCTATTATAATCGGGCCACCAACTTTTGCATCGTGTCTATAAGGCTTATGGGCCGAGGATTGGACGAACTGGGACGATCCCCCTTTTTATAAATGGGGATGATTTCAGCCCCACACCAGGATTCCGGAATGGGGGCACCTCTAGCTAAGCCATTCGCAAAGATAAGAATATATTTGAGCCAATTCTCCCTGTCAGATTGAAATATATCTGCCGGGATACAATCTGGGCCCGGGGCCTTACCTGCGGTTACCCCATCAAGAGCACACTCAATGTCCCCATGGTAAATGTTAAGGCTGACTCCGGGGCCACACTTTGATACTGCCCAGAACTATTTGCAGGCGTTGAGAATTGGGTTTGGTAGTGTGCTACCCAAACCTCTGGAGGGACATTGTTGACTGGTGCTGGGCCAGGTTTGTCACTACCCCACTTGATTAGATGCCAAAATCGACACCAATTTTTCCCAATACTAGCGTCTAACAAGTCCCTCCATCTATTTTCAGCGAATGCCTTCTTGGCCCGTATTTTTTGTTGCCTTGTAAACGGACCTCAAATTCCTTACATCCTGCATTGTACCTGCTCTTATGGCTTTAGACAGATCCCTGTAAGCTACCCTACATGCCGTACCACTTAGCCGACTTGGGGATAGGGAACATATTGGTTCTTTTTTGCAATTTTATAAAAAAGGATCTCAACTTAGCAAACAGGGCCTCATGAGCTATTGTGAGGGCAGGAAGAGTGTCCTCACTCGGGTCGAGTTGTGAGAGGGCAGTAAGACAATCTACAAGTGTTGATTTAATCCGATTCAAAGTGCCCTCTTCCTCAGAAATCTTTGCCCATTTTAACCTGCGGCAGTCATTGGACAGAATTACATCTGCTGTTACAATATCCAGAGTGCCCCTTGAGGGAGGACAGGACTTTACCTCTAAAGACAATATTAGGGGATCATGATCGCTTTCCACTCTTTTCAAAACCTCCATGTCTCTCACCCTCTGCCACAATTCCAAGTTAATAAGAAAATAATCTATCCTACTACTTCTCAGCCCGTTGGAATAAGTGGTCTTGCCTTTACTGTCTGATCTTGATCTACCATTGACAGCCCGAAGCCCCCTCTCGAGTGTTAAACTTTTCATCTGCAGGGCGGCTTCTGTCCATTTCGTGATAGGAGCTAGCGTCAAGAACGGAACACCCCAAATGGCATCCTCATCACAGGTAAGGCTACCGTCTTCAAAGCCAAGTGGCTTGAGCGTACAGTTGAAATCCCCTGCGATAACCCAGTTATATGACCCTTTTAATGATTTGATAAATGTATCTAGGCGGGAGATGGTCGGTGAAGCCTTACCACCCACCAGCCCTCTAGCGTAGACATCTATCACTATATACTCGGGGTCATACTCTGGGGTGATTTTAATTGCCAGAAAGTCCTGATTATCAGTCCTTAGTTCTTCTATTTGGTAACCCGCCTGTTGTCTAACCCACAGTTAAACGCATGCTTTTACAACGCATGCCTTTACCACGCAACTTTTACAACGCAAGTCGTTACAACGACTTGCGTTGGGGGAGCTGGATAGTGAATAGTTTAATTTACTATTCCAAATCCAGTCCCCGTGGATAGTAGGGAAGGTTTTGGATAGTAAATTAAACTATTCCCTATCCTACAGCGCCCCCCAGCGCAAGTCGTTGTAACGACTTGCGTGGTAAAGGTAGTGTGTGGTAAAAGTTGTGTTGTAAACGCTGTTCCCCCAGTTAAACCACCTGAGGGTCGCCCTTTGATGCTCGCAATTGCTGGCTTACTAAATGCCAGATATCCTGGCGAAAAATTGTACTCAATGACCAGGTCTCCTGAAAGGCAATAATATCATAGGACTCCATGAAAGTGGACCAATCAGAGGAGCTAGTCTTTGATAGCAACCCAGCAATGTTCCAAGATAAAATCCTCAATGTGCTGGGGCTTACTCCCTCACACTGTGCTGTCTGTACCTGGTCCTCTACCCACTGCGACCCACTAGTTGGCACTGACAGAGGGACTGAATCTTTCACATGGGGAGTGACAATTTGATTTGGTATATTCTCTACTCTTAGTGGTTCTACAGGTAACAGTCAATCACAGGTGTCTAGGCCAAACAAGGGTGCAAATCTATTGGCTAGGTTAGGATAAAGGGGTTGGCCTATGGCGCTGTGATGAACACTACGAGTCCCCCCACCTGAAGGGGAAATAATAGCATGGTCTATAGAAAAACCCTAAGGGCAGAAGAGAAATGTTACCATGACAATTCTCTTCATCTCTGGACCCTAGACATTCCAATAAGAATCTAACTACGCGTTCATTGTTAAAATTGGCAACCACACAGTCACCCCCCCATCCTTGGTAGAATGTTCAACCCAAAACGAGCATCTAGCCATCATCAATTGGTTACAAATATCCCCCACACCCCTGCCTCCTTCATATGTACATTGAGCCAGTGCATTGTTTTTGCCATTAATTGCCATTAATTGCTCAGTTTATTCATTTTGCCCGGGGTGTAGGGACGGGACATTCCTCAAAACCACCACCAGTGGAGCGGCGGCAGGAGGGAGATGTAAAGCCTTGTGATCCATTCTGGGTAGGTCAGGAACCATGCCACGCTGTGCTACTGTGGAGCCATAACCAGGTCGCCTAGGGGCAGAAAAAGGTTGGTTATCTAAACTACAAATACATTTATTTGGTTGTATGTTACTCTCTAGCCTTGCTGTCCTTGAACAGGGTTTATCCCCCTTCACCCTTGGAGTGGTCGTATTCACCAACTCGCCTTCATAACCTCCATGTGCCACAACACCAACATCGGAGGCAATACTAAGTCCATCATTCCTACTAGATAATGTAAACATTAGATTAGGTGTTATTGAGGTTGCTGATGGGGGATTAGGATTTATAGAATTTCGGAGCACATTTGTGAACGTTACAGAGGACCGAAGATTTCCCCCCAATGAGGCTTTAGTAGGACCAGAGATAGACACAGCAACTATTTCAAAATTAGATAATTTTCCCTCAATTGCTGACAACCTCTCAAGAATTGGCGACATAGATGCCGTGATTAGAGCCCCCAATTTGACCCAAAAGCCCTCGTCAACATGGGGCAGACAAACACCAACTGGGTCCAGGGTTGGGGCGCCCAATGCGGGAGTAATTGACTGAGGCTCTGTTATCGTTGGCAATGCTGTAGTCACAGACCCACCATTCATGTTCGTTTTGGGCACCTTTGCATTTTTTTGTCTTTAGGAGCCCCCTCCCTGCTTCCTCTTAGTGGCCGGCTCTGAAGCAGCGTCCTCTTGCACTGGTTCGGTGGGCAGGAGGTTGAAGGAGACCCCAATATTGTAGAAATGCTTGCAGGTTCCTGAAGAGACTGGCTGTTACCTCCGCCTAGTTCAAGGGGGTTAGGGCCTGTGACAAAAAAGATGTTCGGGAGAGCGCGCAGACATTAGACCTCCCAACGAAGATCGTTTAGATTGCAGGGGGTCTAGCGATAAATGACGCTCAGTCATGGCAATTTCATGGGTTAATACTGAAGTGGCTCTGATTATGAACTGGTCCAGCGTCCCTGCCACACTTCTGGCCATTGTAGCATTCCTCCCAGTTCCCTCACGGGTGGTCATCATGGACGTGATACTATATCAACAGCTGTCCCTGGAGGTCCGATCTCAGACCAAATAACAATGCACAAATAAACAGAAATGAACTGACCTTAAAGTATTGCAGAGTTTAAATGGGGGGGCCCGTCCCAACCTCTAACGGGCTCAAACGGGCCCGCCCTTTGACGCGACAGACCCAACAAGGTTTTATGGGCCGACTGTCGCTGCCTGAGGTGGCTCCTGCCGCGAGAAGTGCAATGCCCCCTAGGAGATGGAGTCCTGGGGCAGCGCACTTGGGGCGCAAAGGCAGTATGGCAGAATGGCAGAGTCTGCTGAAGGTTGGTGGCGAAAATACAGCCCAAAAAATATGGCGAGGCTTGATGCAAAAGATAAACAGGTAAGGGGCACCCAGTTCATTAAGGGCTTTTAATGACGTTGTTAGAGTTGGTGTATGTCTTATCTCCTGGAGTAGAGTGCTTTCTGTAGTTGTAAACTGTTTCTGTAGTTGTCAGTATTGGCAAGGTGTGGCAGTAGGTATAAGTTTACCTTAGGCTGGTCCTAGACTCGTCATCTCGGCAGTCTGCCTGCAGCCCTCCTCGGTTGCCTCAATTGCCGGCAGCCAGCACCACACAGGTGTAAATGCCAATAATTACACTCAGTAGTAGGGAAGGGAGAAATTGGCAGCAGCAGATCAATATCAGGCTCCTCCGACAGGCTCTTGCGAAAGGTACCGGGGACCATGAAAGCGAACTTTTGAAAGGCAACTTTAGACAAGAGAGGCTCATCAAAATCGTCAAGATCACCCGCAGCACCATGACACCTCGGGCCGATTCAGCTTTCACCTCATTTGTCTCCGCTGACCGTAGACCTTTTGCCCATTTATCTGAGATCCCAACCGTCAGGCAGCACACAAACTTGTAAGCCCGGTAGGCATGAGGCTTTCCGGCTTCAGGTTCAAATTTAGCGGGAGTGGGAGCAGGAGCGGGACCAAGAGCGGAAGCGAAGGGCTCTACCGCAAGGGCTCTGCCGCAGAGCTCTACCGATCGACCGCTCTACCGCTCTACCGCTCTACCGCTTATGGGTTAGGTTTTTGCTGGGCGTCCAAATGTACAGCAGTTAATAGCCACTTTGATAGCTTTCGGCATTAAAGGACTTGGTGTGGCGGTGAGGAGTGGTGCAAACTCCCCCTCCTTCCTCTTTCGAAGCTCAAAATGCTCTGAGCACAGCTCCGGCACCATCTAAATAAGTGGTATATGTTTTTTTTCGAATACCCCTGCAAAAACTTTATGTTGGGAGTACTATTAATAAACTCAAATTACGGTTCTTACAGCACCTCCGAGCAATAAAGAACAAAGATCTTGCATACCCCATGGCCAAGCATTTCTCAGAAGAACATCAGGGAAATGCCCAAGGATTGAGATACTTCGGTGCCAAAATGATAAAAACAAAATGAAAGAGGGGGGGACAGAACCCTGGATCTAAGAAGAGCAGAGTCAAAGTTTATCTTGGCACGGGGGACAGAAAAACCATTTGGCCATAATATGGATGCTGAACTTCGCGCTCATTTATAAGAACTATGAAATTTATTTACAGTGCAAATTGCTCAAGAAAAACCAAAAAGGAGAATGCCAGAGAAAGAACAGAGTATCCATAATGACACCCAACCATATTATTGGGAAAAATATCTCAAATAATATATGAATGGAAGAACAAGGGCGTTCAATCATAATTGCTAGCAGGAAGATTGAAGAGAAGAGTTGATATAAGAATATGTCATCAAAGGAAGGACTGCTTGTAGCAATTAAGTAAAAAGGAAAAAACAGCAGGACTCTTATAAGAACATTGTAAGGAATGGAATAGATGTCCCGAATGAAATTAAATTACATCATATTATCAGTCCTTTACTTTTAGAGTATTATAACAAAAAATGGGGAGAGACATTTTTTTTAATTGCGATTAGCACAACTAACTTGCACAGTGCACTGGTCACTTTATTAATAACTGAATTAAGAAAAACTGGATATATGGTTATTGGAATGCTAATATGCACAATGTTTTTGTATTATGCATTAGTCACTTTAACATCTGACTCTAGAAAAAAGACAAAAATATCTCATGATAATTACGAGCAATTGGAGACAGATTTTTGGAATGCTAATTTGCACAATGTACTTGCACAATGCACAAGTCACATTCTAAATTCTGACTCAAGAAGAGAAAAAGAGAGAAAAAATATATAATTAAATGTTGAAGATGGACCTTGAAAATTGAATATGCATAATATGATTCTTTGCACAAAGCATATGTCACTTTAATCTCCAGATAATATCATGAAATGTGGAAGATGGACTCTGAAAATTGTATATGTATAACATTATTTTTTGCACAAAGCATATATACATTAAGAACATTTCTTTGAAAAAATCTTGAAAAATCCTGAGAGTCTTGCTATCTGAACATAATCTATTTATAGACCTTCCTTGGTATCTTTTAGTGTCTGGATATTTAATGATTATGTAAATAAGGTACTTCCAGATAGGAGATTGATGTTAATTAATTTTTTCCAGAATATCTTTCAAAACTCTCTCTTCCTTTCTTCCTATTCTCCCTCTCTATCCTGATACAGTACAACAAATAAACAGGCTGTCAGGGGACAAAAAGAAACAATTGAACAAAAAACTTGATCGAGTATCTAACATCTAGTTTCAGTACTTTACTGGTAATGTTGCTAAAAAATGTTTGTAGGTAAAGAAATGTTTTAACTATTGTTAAAAATGTATATATATGTGAAAATGTAAAAAATGCACAAAGAAAGAGAAAAAATGGCAGCTAATGCTAGCCAAATTACCAAGTCATTGATGTGGGTGAATGGTCTAGTCTATTTTGAACTGACACAAACAAGGGATCTTTGTACTTAGCCACTTTAAATAGACAGTTTAGACGGTGGGCTCTATGGTCCAGTTGAAGGCATCTGCCGAAACGCGTCAACTTCCCTTTTTGTTTTGCACATGGTGTTGAAGGAATAAAAATACCTTAAAAGAAAAAGCTGTGGACTATCTCTGTGCCATGGATACTCTGGTGGGGACCTTGCCGAGTTGTCTTTGAAGATATATATATATAAATATGTGTGTGTGTGTCAGATGTATGCAAATTAGATACTGTTTACAACGTTTCACATGTAAATTAGACAATGTTTGCAATATGTGGTATACATATAGGATACTTCATTGATAATTTTATAACGTGTGATATTAGATACTGTTTAGAATCTGTGACATGCTAATTAAATGATGTTTAGGATATGTGATATGTCTATATGTCACATGCTAGTTCAAATATGTATAGAATACTTGATCTGTATTTTAAATGATATTTATACTGCATATGTTGAACATTGCTTTTACATGGACTCTTGCCGTTTCATACATAGTTGTTTTTCCAATCTTGTGTGCATTGCATAATCAAAAAAGTCGGATGCTTCTAAAATGATTGATGTGTAGTTTTTTTCAGAATATCGTCCAGATTCACAAATGGTGGGTTCCAGTTTGGTGAAACGTATTGAGATGAAAATTCAGTAGCAATTGCTCTTTGCAAAGGACAGTGAGAATGTCCCATTAATCAGGACATGTGTTTTGATGCAAGGCACAAAAGAAGATGCCCTGCAGGAGCCTAGAAACTGTTGGAAAGGGGACTTCAGAGCAGCTTTTATGTAAAGAAACTTCAGAAAGCTTTGCCGGCATTGATATCCATGTGACAGAATTGAATGTTGTAAAGCCTTTAGTGTAACATCAATCACGAGGTCAGTACTAAAACCCATGAAACACAATAGAATGCATTGAATAGGTACAGATAAAGCAGAGTATCTGGGAGCACTGAGATCTCAAAGTCCAGGAACAGAAAAGAAATAAGACCAATAGCATGAAAATGGTGGACAATAAGCATGAAGTATTCAGGTTTAAAGCGGGAATCAATTGTTGGGGTGTTGAGTAAAAACTAAAGCACAATACAGAGGGTCACATGCAAGAAATGTTGTCAATTTCATTGTAACAATGCTTTCCAATTTTAATAAGTAGCAGTTGGTTAAAAGCTGCAGTACTGGCTTTTTGGCTCCCACTTTCCTACTGGTTTGGAGCATGCACAATGCAAGCTTTAAACACTGACAGGCATATTTACAAGCCCTTTTCACCACTGATAGGGGCTGTGCCTTATTTACATGGTGGTGTTAAGCCACTTAATGTGACTTACCGCCGCCTTGTAAATAAGGCACCCTTTCATGCTATACTTAGCGTGAAAGGGGTGGACAATGGGTGTTGGAATGGGCGTTCCGCCGTAGCACCCATTGATTTTGATGCTTCCCCCTATTTATAAGGGTGACGTAAATTGGAGGCAGCGCCAAAATTAAGACCAGGGGAAAACCTGATATTGACATGGCAAAATGAGGAGAAATGGTTAATTTCTCCTCATTTTTGCTGTTTCAATGGAAACAGCAAAACGCCATGAATAATTGTTTATGTGCACAAAGGTATCCCTTCCTGCACGTAAACAATCATTAAAAAAATTACAATTTGCAACTTCCAAGGGTGCTGTACAATGCAGCACACATCGAAGTTTCAAATAACCATTTGTGATTGTTTATGTGCAGTAAGGGACACCTTCCAAGTGTGCTGCACAATGCACCCCACATAGAAGTTTCAAATCACCATTTGTGATTGTGTATGTGCAGGAAAGGACCCCTTCCTGCACATATATGAACATTCCCTCAACGCAGTCACACTTGCACTGTGGTGCAAGGGTGCCTGCGTTGGCCCTCGGCCCTCGGCCCTCGGCGCCAGGGAAAAAGCAAGGATGTGCCATATCTTTGTAAATACGTCTCATCCCTGCATTTTCAGTATGGTGAAGTGTGGTGTCACATTTTGTGCTTAATGCCATGCTCTGCCTTTCCCTTATAAATATTCCCCTGAATGTCAAATCATGATCATCATGCTAGGTATTCAACTTCTGGTTGGCATGCGTAAGTGACATCAGGCCTCTCTCTGATGGAACTGCAGTGCCCATAGGGCACTAATTGCCGTTACTCATACTCACTTTTATCAACCTTATAAGGGATTTAACTTGATACAATGAGACTATAAAGAATCCCTAATGTGAAAATGGATTACTTACAGTTGAAATTACCTATTTATCTAATTATACAAGTTTCATCTTCCAACATTTTCAATAATTGGGTGGCCTGTCTCAAAACCATCAATCCATCTATCTCTCTTCTTAGAGTTTACCAGAGTACAAGGACTAGGTTTCAGAGGCAATTTAGGGCCTGATTTTGATGTTGGACAGAAAGCCATCCCAAAGCTAGTGGAAGGCTTTTTGCCCAACATCGATGGTTTCGCTCCGACTGACGTATTACATTACAGGTGATCAGAGGGAAACTGTCAGATGGAGTCCGCTCCGCTTCCGACGAGCTCACAGAACCCGCCATAGCGGCTGGTGGAATGATAATTCCCATAATGATGGTGGAGCCAGCCGTGGCTCCGCCGTCGGGATTATGATGTTGGTTTCTGCCTGCACTATCATGGTGGTCTGCCCGACCATGAAAAGGCAGGCGGAAAGTGACTTCCCCTGCTATAGGGCCTGGCACTGTGTGGCACCGGCCACACAGTGCAGGGATGTTTCTAAACATCAATTTTTCAATGGCAGCTTGTGCTAAGGCCCTTTTCCCCCTGCTGCACAGGCAGGTTGACCTCAAATCACAGGAATCAGGTTCGAGTCTCGGCAACAGCACTCAACATCCTGTGTTTTTGGGCAAATCACTTAATCTCCCTTTGCCTAGCAAAAAATGAATGTGTCTGTAATGAAATTGGTGCTCACATAAAGCGCTCTGATACCCAATACCTTTGGGCCAAGTTCCGGGTATATAAAACTGCAAAAAAAACAACAACAAAAAAACATTGTAATTAGGCCCTTACTTTAGGAAAAAACGTTGCCAACTCACACCCTGCTTTAGATCAAAGCATGGCATTCGTCAGTGATGTTTAACTTCCTACTGCCACTGAAATACTGGCAGATAGATTATCTTCCTGCTCCTGAACTATGCCTCCTCCAATGCATATGCAAATAGTCATTGCTGCATTATGTTGTCAAATTTGTTGAGGTGGGTGTAGTTTGTAACTCACTCATGTATCAAACGATCTCCGAGGACAAGGCAGATCTACATTTATGAGACGATGAATGATGACCTTCATGCAATTAAGGTCTTTATGAGTGTTTTACCTACTCACATATGAATTTAAATGGTCAGTTCATTACTTCTTCGAATGCTGATTCAATGCATTTATTTACACCAATGACTATTCTCACTTCCAAATATGTTTATTTACAGAGGGATCTGAGATTATATTTTGTATGATACACGGTTGAAGAAAAAGGATTGTATGTCAATCGGGCAGTATATATGTGCATGGTCTTGATGTTATTAACGAAAATCAATAGAGTATGTTTCAAAAAACCGGCCTAAATATATGTTTGCCTCCAGAAAATAATGTATTCATGATATGTAGATGAGAATTTGCAAGCACGTGATAAGTTAAATGAAAAAGGTTATTCAGGGAGAAAGAGAATAGAGGTGCAATAACCAGTACATATTCCCTGAAAGTCATTGATTGTCTCTATTGTGCAGAAGATAAAGTTGAATATCTTGAATACCATATGCAGATTTTATACGAATACAAATTTGAAGTGCGTACCAGATTCTATTGAAATGTTTATTATGCATGCAAAATCTCTTTTAATTGCAAGTTAGTGTTTTATGTATTTTTTCCATAATTTACCCCCTTTCAGTTACATGGTTTCATGTCATTTTCACCCACGTTTCAGCAGAGAATATGTAGCTGAACATGAGAAACTAATGTGTGCTGTGGCCACAAGACTTTTTCAACGTGAACCAGTCTCAGCCAGTATCTTGAGGGACATTTTATTCAGACAACTCTCGAAATGGATTTTGCTAAATATATGTTGTTTATACAAAAATTTAGCTTACATGTCAAGTAAGACCTTTTGTAATTTTGCAAACCCCAAATATTTGGCCACACCATATTCCCACTTGGAACCAGGGATCTACTAGTTCTATAACAATTTACCATGCTAAATGAAGGTGAAGCAAAAAAATAGTGTAAGCAATCAAGATGTGAGACACCAGCCTCTGGAATTCTTTAGATCAGGATCACATTATCTTACCAAGCCCTCTCATCTGTAACAAGTGCCTGGGAATGGTACTCTAAGTCTTTTCAAAATAGGTCCAACTCTTCAGGTCCCCACTGAGACTCTATGAAAAAAAACTGCCCTCATAACACAAAGAGTATCTTACACGAGTGCATGATGGCAGTGTCACAAACAGCACCATCAGGGTGTGTAGATATCCATATCACCGCTTCATAAAAGCACTCCCGATATTGGAACATTATTTGGAAAACGCTGCACAATCAAATGCTGAAATGAGACAAAACATTCTACTAAAAACACACAATACTTGAAAGCAATGTCTTTCAGAGTGTGTAACACTAGGTGGATTCCTCTCTGAATAATCGGCAGACAAAATGGTGCCGTTTTAGCTTCCACAAATAACTTAATTCTTCTCATCAATAATAATCATTAATGTCAAAAAGATGGACACAAAAAAGGGTGCAATCCACACAGACGAACCCTGCAAAATGAGCAAGGTATACTAATTGTAAATTACTGTTATGCATGTGTGTGTAGCTTATTCTGTTAATTCACATACACATCAATGTCTTTCTTGTGTAATGTATGCAATTCTAATTTACAAATGCATATTCATGTAATTTATGTAGATTGGTGACTTAAGCCTATTTACCGAGCCCTATCAATGCACAGTGTACATTGTGCATTCATAGAGTAAGGAAGATTGAGCTCTTTCCATAGTTTTGGAAGTTTATTTGTGTTTCACTCAATGAAATTGTGTTGTGTTATTGATGATGTCATGGCATGTGTGGAATCTTTTTTCAAATCTATATTTTCATGCAATAAAATAATGAATATTGATCATTTTATGTTGGATCCAATACGCATATAAATAGTCAACATGATTACAGTTGTAACAAGTTTAATATGAGGCATGGAAGTTTGCTTGTTAATATGATTTAGTTGAGCTTCATTTATATGCACAAGGGTAGATCGGCACTGCGCCACACTGCATTCATGATCTGGTGGCGCCTTATCAACCCAAATGTATGCTTTGATCATCTAACCAGTCCCTTTGTAAAGGGTTTAGAATTCATCTAGCATGCATGGTCTCATTGTGTATTTTCATACCTTGGGCTGAAGCTTGGGAACAACCTCCTGGATTCTCTGCGAAACTGTTCTTGTCTCATTGTGTTTCACAAGGGATTGAAGGCTTGGTTGTTTTAAACTAGGTGCTGCATTCACTATACCTAGCACCGGGAAACCCCGTGGGGTAGATAAGCGCTTTATAAGATGCAATAATAATAATAATAATAATATGAAAACCCCATCTTAGATGATGTTTATGGCATTAATTCCTGTATTCACCCCCTTCCATCATGTCTCTCCGCACATCTTCTCTCCTCACAAGCTTGTGAAGACAAAAGACCATTGATGTAATGGGTTTTGCCTACAGTTATGAATACAGAACCTAAAATGAACTTTCCAGTTTTCATGCTATATTGCAATATCCAACCCAAAGCCCTATTCATTTGTATGAATTGATATTGTTGAAATGTTTCATATTTTGTTCGAACACCTCTGGATGACAGTTGCATAGAAGATGCTGGGTACTTTCATTATATGGCATAGTGCTTATGTGCTAAAGTATTGATGTTTTCTCTTCCGATTTGCTAAAGAGCTGTTACTTGTGATCGTGCTATGATGAATATGCAGCTTTAATTAATTTGTTATGCAAGAATTGTGCATAAGAAGCTCTTGTTTTGGGGGTTAGCCAGATATTACTGAGCTTTCCTTGATGCTAATAGGGATGCCGTCCAACCCTTTTCTGATGATTTTGCTGTTCATTTAGGACTTAGAATAATTTCTGGATTTTAACTACTCTGTATAACTTTGCATTAGAGCCTTCCTGGTATTTATTCTGTACCGCTTGATTTTTGAGAATTTGATGAAATAAAACCTTTAAATTTTCCTCTGATCTAGATCTAATTTATTCAGTAGATCCAGCTACTTATTTTCATAATATGCCAAATTGATGTCTGGGAGGGTGCCTTTTACGCAATTATTTTTAGTTGGAGAACCGTATGAGGTTAATTTTGGGGTTTCTTAATTTTGGGGTGTCATAAACTATTGGGGTGCGCTTTTGCTCTCACACACAGGTATGCAAATTTCCCAACTTTGTGCTCATCTGCCTCTACAGTGATTAACTAGGGACATATGGAGTACATGGTGATGGAGCAAAAGGTGATGGTGACAGAGCTGGGACATTTATACACTCATACTATTATTTAACTTGGAAGCAAACATCATTTTGTGAATGGGGACTGAAATACCTACCAAAAATGTAAATGATGAGCATTTGTACTGCAGTGACTTCACCTTAGTGAGCTCATAACTTTTGTTCTTTCTTGGTAATCATTTTCGGCCTGCCCAAACACAGGACACTGAAGAGAATATACACCTATTGATAATGCAAAGATGCAAACACTTGTGAAACTGCTGAAAAAGCAAGGAATACAAATGAACCTTCTCTGCTGTTAGCAATCAGATAGCCTTCCAAGGCCTATGTACTCACAGTCTAGGCTGAGGCGTATCATGAACTGTTGCGCTAACTGAGTGCACAGCAGGAACGGCCAGTGCAGGTAAACGTCAACAGATGATGACGAGGGAAAATAACATAAAAAAGAACAACACTTGTCTTGCGCTTGCCGCGTCGTCGACCCTGAAATGCGGTGAGTGCAAGGTAAGTGGTTTCCTTTTTTTATGTTATTTTTCACCGTCATTCTCTGTTGACTCCACCCAACCCCACCCCACCACCCTTACCTGCACCAGTAGCTTCTGGTGCACAGCATCTGCTTTTAAGCATTTGCACTGCCTAAAACGTACACAATTAACTCAGAATTTCCCTGACCTAGTGCATGATTTTCAGAATACAGCTCGGAAACTGAAAGAGGTAACCATTGTGCTTTGTTTCAATGCTGCGCTGTATGAAAATCATGCACAAGCACGGGAAAAAATCAAACTTAAAGTATGTGAAAATACATAAAATAAGTCCTCAGCTGTGCTCTGAGTTAGCACAACGATATAGCCATGGGTGTGTGGTGAAAACTGAAGGAAACTGAAAGCTCAAATCCAGACATTAAATAACACCTTCCCTTTGTGCGCAACATTCGAATGAAGGCAGGCTTTGCAGCAGCTACTGTTGTGAAAAATCTATATTATGATAATCTTATGAGGCTAATGATTTTTCTTCTTCCTGAAGACTCAACTCAAGCACAAATAGTAATTACCTGCCTAAATATAGAGAGCGTCAAATATGTTATAGTCAGCAGGTACTTATGCTCTCTTTAGAGTGGGCTCTTTGTGACAGTAGCTTTGTTTCAAACACCAAGGGCTAATTACCAAGCTAATAAATCCTATCCCTAAGCCCCGATTTAAATACAAAATGGGAAACTTTCGAAGCAAATTCGCACAAGAAAACAATAGAACACATTGTTAAATCAGCAAACTCAAAGCCCCAGAGTTCACATTAAGGATTTCCATGGGCAGTTTCTAATTAACTCCACAAATAAAGCATTAGAATTCCATCTCAGAGCTCTGATTCCATGAAGACAAAATGCAAATCTTATAATGCAGGAAATATTAGAGCACAGTGAGCAGGCAAGTGTTTCCTGGTGACACCAGTCCATGAAGGATGTGTGTGCTACTTCTTCAAACCCCCCTGTTTTTCTAAAATGATAGCAAAATGTGACAGAGTGCTCCCCATCTTCCCTTCAGCATGACAAATTTGGTTTCTGGTAGGCAGAGAATGCCCCCTGTACAAGCAGGAACCATAATCCTAGTCAAGGTAAGTCAGATACACACTTTAAATTAACCTGTGCTCACCATCTGGTAGCAAGGCACGGAGCAGTCAGGCTTAACTTAAGAGGCAATGTGTGCAGTATTTGTGCAATATAACAACAGTAAACCAGTGAAAACATCACAAAAAGATTCCCCACAGGTTTAGAGAAATAAAGTATGATTTTATAAATAAACCAAGACAAAAACCACAAAAACCCTAAAGTAGAGGTCATTATAAGATTTTTTAAAGAATAAAAGTGTTATTAGCGCGTAGAAGCAATAAGTGCATAAGGGGTTTATCTGGTCGTGCTGGACAGGGGCAAAGTCAAAAGTTCAAGCTGACCACGATTGAGTGCAGGGTATAGGGGCTACGCAGGCCCGCTGAAAAAAGTCCTTGATCCTGGTGGCAATAGGGAGATGCGGGGTGCAGGCAAGATATGCATTGGTGTCGATCCCGCACTCAAGGTGATGCATTGAGATCCTTCACCCAGTACTGCTGATCCATCATTCCTGAAGTCGAAGCGACAAGAGGCGTTTGTTCCAAGTGCAATGCGCCAGGGGATGCGTTGATCCCACACTGCTACAGCGCTGCTGCGTAGTTCCAATAAGTCCGTTTCCGGAAGTGGTGCGCTGATTCCGAGTGCGATGTGCCAGGACCACACCCGCAACAGGGGCGATGCACTGGTTCTGCTTCACACAAACACAGGATGCTCCAGTTCCAAGGGGGAAAACACCTGGCTCATTACAGGGGGTAAACACCCTTTTGTGTGAGGATGGGACACTGCGTATTTAGGTGTAGGTTTCAGCTCCTATCTTTCATCCAGTCTAGATTGAGCCATCAGATGCAGATGGGCACTCAGACACACCTAACCTTCCTTTGTGTGTGGCTGTTTAGAGGGAATGCACAAAATCAAGCTGTCATCCAACCCCAGACGTGTTTTGGAGACAGGCCTCAGGCTCACAGAGCTTTCACAGCAGAGAAATGGCAACTTCCTAAAAGTAGCATTTCTGAAAACAGCAATGTAAAATACAAATACAAAAAGATTTATCATTACCATTCTAATGGTATAAAACATGAAACAGCTACTCCTTCCCAATCAGGAATTACAGCTTAAAAATGTAATAATGAATTCCCAATGTTAACTTATTAGAGGAGTAGGCCTCACAGTAGTAAAAAACGAATGTATGTGTTTTTTCATTACCAGGACAAGCAAAAGGTAAATGTGCAGGTCCTACCTTTTACTTACACAGCACCCTGCCACATGGGCTATCTAGGGACTGCCTTGGGTGTGCCTTATGTGTAATAAAAGGGGAGTATGAGACATGGCAAGTGGTTTTAAGTGCCAAGTCGACATGGTAGTAAAACTGCATACACTCTCTCTGCAGTGGCAGGCCTGAGACATGTCTAAAGGGCTACTTGTGTGGGTGGCACAATCAATGCTGCAGGCCCACTAGTAGCATTTAATTTACAGGCCTTGGAACATGTAGTGCACTTCACTAGTGACTTATAAGTAAATTAAATATGCCAATTGGGTATGAACCAATGTTACCATGTTTAGCGGAGAGAGCACATGAACTTTAGCACTGGTTAGCAATGGTAAAGTGTTCAAAGTCCTACAAACAACAAACAAAGGGTCAGAAAATGAGTAGGAGAATGGCAAAAAGTTTGGGGTGACCGTTCAAAGAGGGCCATTTTCCAACAGACGCTGTATAGTATTGTATGCAATTTTACGTATTTAACATAGGAGTCAGACCATGGATTCCAATTAGGGTTAGCAGTTGCTACCCTATGGCTTGCCATTTAGTCCTGCTGGCACTACATTTGTACACCTTGTCTCACAGGGTGAGAAAGCACAGACAAGAACAGCGATTGATAGGGTTGTTATAGTCCTGTTTACCTTCTGTAGTCTCCATGCCGTTCCCTTGCCCATCACTGGCAAATCAAAAATTGAGGTACTAAGAGAGGGACAAACCTGAGACCTATTGTATATGATGTCACTTTAACCACTAGTGACATTTTGGCCAATTAACATCCATGTGTGACACAGGGCAAGGAGCTAAAATTGCATTATATACATTATGAACTAAAACCAGAGAACATGGAACACAAAATTGTTTTTGCTGTATTATCACAACACAATGTCCAGTCATTTTAGCAAACATTATAGAGAAACGTCAAGTCATTAATCTCAGAACTCTCAGTCAAATATTTATGTACACTGCATTTTATTTCTCTAGGCCTGATTAAATATCATGTGTGAACAGGTTTTACAACAAAGAAAATTAGACTTTGATGCCTGTTTAAAAATTCCTTAACAAAGAAGTAAGGATAAATGATGCCTCCAATGACCTTCTTCTAAGGCAACGACATCTATGAATTTGCTTAAGAAATCAATATCAGTAAGAATCAGGTTAACCAAAGTACAAGTATTTGTGTGAGATCAGAAATCATCATTGTGAATTAACACCAGACATCACCTGATAAGGAAGCCTGACAGATCGTTCCAGAATTATTTTGATGAGATTTGTGACCCAATATTGGCAAGATATTTATGGGGTTCTAGATTACAGTGATCCTATATTCAGCTATGATATTTCGAAATGCTAAATTTTGGATAGCATATAGCTAATGTATTTTTTGTTTTTCATCTTAGATACAAGTTCACTGCTCAGTTAATCAAAGGAAGGTGACAAAATGCTTGAGTGAAAGTTTGGATATGGTGATTGTTGGACTTCTCAGCCTTTGGGTGGTCTTCCCCCAGACTTTTTGCCTTCCTCCACCATTTTTGCTGATCTCCTTTTTGTGGGCTTTAGGATTCTGTGCACACGACTGCTAACCAATGCTAAAGTGCTTATGCTTTTTCCTTTAAGCATGGTAAAATTAGTTTACACCCAATTGGCACCAATAATTTACTTGTAAGTCTCTGGTAGAGTGGTACTAAATGTATCTTGGACCTGTAATCTAAATGGTACTTGTGGGGCTGCAGCGCTTGTTGTGCAACTCACCTAAGTCGCCCTTTTAAACATGTCTCAAGCCTGCCATTGCAGACTATTTGTGCAGTTTTAAATTGACATTTGGACTTGGGAAAATAAACCTTTTGCAAGGCCTAATTCTTCCTTTTTAATACATATATGTGACCGCTTAGGTAGGCCGGACAACACCGATAGAGCAGGGTGCATTATATTTAAAATGTTGGACATTTACTTTTTACGTTTACATGTCCTTGATGTACAACACTCTTACATTTATTTTCCACTTTTTCCAGGCCTACCTCTCCTGTAGGATAACATTGGGTTACCAATTACATTTGATAAGCAATAACTTTCAATTGGGAGCAAGTAGGAATGTCAAGTTCAGTGTCTAAAGAATTATCATTTAAAACCCTCTATAATGCTGAAGTTTGATTTTAAGTCACAATTGTTAAAAAGCCACTTATAAAGACTTTGCATTTTCTTGCCCCAACCATGGTGTGCCTGTATCCTGGGTCACATGCCTAAATGTAGCTGGCAGTTGGTCTTTGTGCATTGCTTCCAGATAGTGAGACAGAGGGAGAAGAGATGTTGGCAGGATGGGCCATCTTTCACTTGATAGGGGGGAGAAAATGTCACCTATCACACTTGCACATCCCAAAGCCTCTGCTTGAGCATACTCACAAAAGGTCTGACACTAGTCTTTTGTGACCCCAGACAAACCAGGGCGAGGGCAGGGAGGCAGGAAAATCTGAACTCCTGGGGGGTGGAAACATCCAAAACCTTCTCCTACTGCTGCTAGAAGTACTCCTATTCTGCTGGCCTGTAACTCTGAACCTAGAACCACCAGAGTGACTCCAAATGCTTGTTGCCTGGCCTCCTGGTGAGAGCCTCAGGAACAGAAAAGGCTACAGCCACCTTGAAGCCAGCACCTGGACCATGTGTGGTGTGAGTCTTGCTCCCCTAGTGGTACCTACCCAGCCCTGGACCCTTGGAAGTGGGCCTGAAGGTGCTCTACTAGCCTACATGTGGGGCAAGCTGAACCGATGCAGACTGACGGACCACAGCCCTACATCGGAACAACACCTGCATGATGTATACCAGATGCAGGACCCCGCATCTCTTTGGAACTGCTACTGCATGATGCCTCCTTGATTCAGGCCCTCGCAACGCAGCTCTGCATTTCCGCAGAACTTCCAATGTGCAACGCTCCCTGATAGCAGGACCTCACATCACAGCCGCGCTGCTCCCCCGAACTGACACTCCACAACACATTCTCGACACAGGCCCTTGAATCTCAGCCCGCAGCTCATTGGAACCGCCGCTGCAAGATGCCTCCTTAACACACAATTTTTCAATGCTCCACAACCTGGATTTAAGGTACTTTGTTTAGTGGTCCTAACTTGGTCCCTGTATCCGGCCCGTGTTCCATTGTGGTCGGCTTGAATTTGTGACTTTGTCCCAGTCCAGCCCAGTCAGATAACCACAATTAGCGGTTTGGAATTTTTGCCACTATTTTCACTGAAATCTTTAAATTTGCATATCTCTGGTTCTACTGATTGGATTCTTGTCATTTTGGTCTCAATTAATTTAATTGGTGTGCGATTTTACATGTGTTGTGTTTTCACATTGCTACTGTGTGAAGTGCTGCATACATACTTTACATATTCCGTCTAAGTTGAGCCTGGCTGCTTGTGCCAAACTCTCAGAGGGTTAAGCACAGGTTAATTTGGGGTTGCTTGTGACTTTACTCTGACAGGACTGTGTTTCCTGCTTGAGCAGGCTTTCACTCTCCTCAACCATTAACACTATTTCCTACACACATGTTCCAGAAACAAGAAACAATACAACTTCAACAGCATGATATTAAATGTTGTGCATACTGTTTGGGGTTGTGGGTTTGTGACGGATGAAGATGATAGCGTTGAGAAAAACAAATGTCATCAAAGGGTACATTACAGTTGTGTTCGTTATCTTTACAAATCAACCACTACATGAATGAGGAAAATGACTGAGATATGTGAGTGTAGTGTTGCAAATAATGAGTTCCTGGATTATAAGGGAGCAAAACAAGTTCTATCCCTCTGGTTTGCACGTTTTCATAGAGGTTCAGATCCATTTTTTAAAAACTAAGAAGGGCCCTTCGGAGTGTTGAGGTGACTAGAGTGGGCTTTATCAGGAAAGAAAAACACGAATTGTGTGGGAGGGAGGATAAGCACATGTATAGATTTAACCCCTTCGGTGCTTATGACGAGCTCAGCTCGTCATGGCATATACCTCTCAGGTGCTCATGACGAGCTGAGCTCGTCATGACCACCCCCGTTTTTATTACGGCCCAGCACTGCAGGGGAATCGCTCCAGCAGCCATGAGGTTAAAGATCAGGATCAGGTTTGACGTTATTATAATGAGGCTTGGCCACAGGGTGGTTGAAGAAGTTGAGAACATTATTGTGTTTGAAGTGGATTTTTAAGTTGTTCACAGTGGAAATAGTTGTTATAATGTAAGGGGAAAATAAGATGGATGAATGTTCTTTGACATTTGGGTACCACAAAGGTGTGTGAATACTGGTTTCTTCATCCTCTGTTGGCTGAAATTCAGTTAGTGATGTGGGTGAACAGAGAAGGGGTGGAAGGGAATTAGAAGAAGACATTGGTGTTATTAACATACAGGTGGTTGTAGAATTCATACGTAGAGAAGGTGTCTCCAAATGTACTATGTACACTGAAAATAGGTTCAGGATTAAACAAGCATTTACAATGCAATAGGTCTCGCATTTACACGAGTTTGAGCTATTGACATTGTAAATGACAATACCTTTTATTTTTGTTTTTGTTTTTAAAACATAAATAAAAGGCATTGTAATTTACAATGCTAATAGTGTAAACTCACGTAAATGCGAGACCTATTGCATTGCAAATGCTTGTTTTCAAAGTTGATGCCGGAGCAATTGCATAATCACAATGAAAACATGAACAATCATCCACCAAAGCACATACTCAAGTCAGCTGTCAGATACTTCAGTCAGAGGGGTACAAAAAAAATGTTGGCAGGGTTTGCTAGTAGCAAGAGAGTAGAAATGATTCGCTCACGTATCACTAAATGGCTCACTCACTAAACATTTCTTGATTTGTGAACAATCTTCTCAGCAGACCTCGTTAAAACCTCAATCAACCAATCAGGGGTGAGTTCCCACACTTATTGTTTTTACCCTCGTGCTTCACACAAAGGTCAGGCGATGCCAGGGCTCTCTATTACAAGTTGGAATCTGGCACAGGGGAGAAACGCACACAGTACTCAGGTGCCTGGCCTGTCGTCGTCTCTACTGAGGGGCAAAACCAGCTTCTAGCTTTCCTTTTCAAAAACAAACATGAACCGAATGAGCAACGGGCCAGTCTTTTATATAGCGCGGACTTTACCTGGGCTCCGACGTGCTGGTATCCGGGACGCTGTCTCCCCACTGCACTTAGCAATGCCTCTGCGGCCGCCGACGCTTGTTTTTTTTTGCGATACATCATAATAGCAACACAGACAAGAAAAGCTCTACTCTAAAGATTAACTGGTGGAAGGGTGTAGAGACAAAGACATAAAAGAAGGACTAGACAAAGGTAAACATGACGCAGTTAAAAATGACAACGGACCAGAGAGGGAGCATGTCTGCAAGGAGTTCTGCCTCCTGATTGGCTGTTTAAATAGAAACCTGTGGTGAGGAGCCGACGCGGGAATCGAAACTAGTGGTGCGCGCGCACACCAGAGGAGCGGGGCAAGGGAGCGCGAAGACGCCGAGACGAGGTAGGGGATGTGTGTGTAAGTGCCGGGGGTTCTCTGCTATGTGTGTGCGTGCGTGTGTGTATGCGGGCGTGTGTGTATGCGGGAGGGGAGGGGGTTCTGTATGTATGTATGTGTGTGTGTATGGGGGGGGCTGTATGTGTGTTGTGAAGAGCCTGCCGGAATCGGAGCGCGTGACCTGATCCTGGCAGGCTGCTGCTGCGTGCTTGCTGCTGCGTGCGCGTGACAGTCTGTTGTCCTCTCCGGCTCCCCTTGAGTCCTTGAAAGCCGGAATGATGACAATAGTCTCGCTCTGCGACTGCAGGCCTTTGGCCTGCAATCGCAGGGCGAGACCTAAAAAGGACTTTGGCGATTACCCACTAGGGCAAATGTATTAGAGGAAGTCATGAAGCAGCCCTAAAAAAACCAGGATTCATGTACAAGATGAGCAGGTCTAGGACAGATTCAGAGACACTACATTAGGCAAGCTTTTTGACTTATTGGCACTAGATAAATTACACCACAGTGTGGTTATGATCTAGTTTGTTTCTAATAGCATGCACAAATAAACTGAAAATCTTCTAAGGCAATAACCTCATGAATTTAGAGGACAAAATGGAAAATGTACCAACTTCCTTAAGCAGGAATGATGTGCGCTGGTTATTAATATGGGCACACTTTCAATATGCTAAAAAAAGGAGAACTGGTTTCTACTACAAAATTAACTAAGAAGTTGGCTGCACATCAGATCAGAGAGCAGGTGACATGGAAATATCCCAATCTCAATATGCACATCAAGTACAGCACTTAAGAAGGAACCCAAATAAGCAGGCATTTTTATTTGGGATAAAATGTTGGTATTAAGGTATTTTTAATAATGTAAAGTCCAATATTTTAACTTCCCCGTTTTGATTACCCTGAAAACGGTTGACCTCCGTATCATAGATGAGTCTTCCAGTGGAGCAGGCAAAATGAAAAAAGAAAGCTCAAAAGCAGGTGCATTCTTCCATATCAGGAAATCTTTTTACAGCTCCTGGGGAGGAGAGAAAAATATAAGCCCTTCATTGATTTGCCACAACTATGTACAGAACGTCGTGGACAAAGCAATAAATGGGAGCAAAGCACACTCTGGTGAAGTGGACGGTTCATCACATCAGACCCAAGCAAGGTGTGCCTCATATCAGCTGTGTAAAGGAATGTCTTGTTCTTTTGGCGAATTGTATCCCCTCCTTGACTGCCACCGGCTATTCAGGCTATAAAAGGATGTCTGAGTCTTAGTCATCCTGTCTCGGTCGATAATGCTGTGTTTTCATAGCAAGGCATTGGATAACTGAATACAAAAACCTATTTAGCAAGAGCCCAATATGGGCTCTATGCTCTCCATCTCCTGTTTCATTACTCAAACATTGTAATATCCCAGCCTAATATGTGAAGTGCAATCTGGCTAGGGGCACAACTCCTTCCGAGCCATCCAGTTAAAAAGACCCACATCTCCTCCCACCACCTCCCGGTTCTTTGTCCACTGTCTGGGATCAATACACATGACACCACAGGGAGAGAACAGTCAGGTGACCCTGGACAATGGAAGAAAGGCACATTTAAATTTGGCAGTAAAATGCCAGCTTTCTAAAGGTGGCATTTTCAAAATAGAAATGTATAATCTGACTTGACCATTAGATTGGATTTTGAATTACTATTAGATTGAGTATTTGAAAAAAAATTCTAGCAAGTCCCAAACTGAAGCTATACAGTATGATTTTTGGTGTAACCCAGTGCTTTGCTCTGGGAGAACCTGCTTTGCAACCATGAAAAATTAATTTAGAGGTTGTGCCCTGCCAAGAGATGTAAATCTTAAGAACACGTGTCCAATATTTTAAATACCATGCACCCTACCCTATGGGCATTTATGGCCTTTCCTAGGGGTGACTTATAAGTATTAATAGGGAAGGTTAAACCTGGCAAAAGATGTACTTTGTCAGGTCAAAATGGCAGGCCTGAGACATGTTTTCAGTGCTACTTCAGTCAGTGGCACAATGAGTGCTGCAGCCCACTTGTAGTATTTAATGTGTAGGCCCTAGGTGCATATTGTACTATTTACTTAGGATTTACAATTACATTAAATGTGAAAATTAGCTTGATGCCAATGCTGCTATGTTTAGAAGGGAGAGCACAAGCACTTTACCACTGGTTAGTCCTAATGCAAAAAAAAACTGGTTCAGCTGCCGAAGGCAAAATAAATCTGAGGTGGTCCTGGAGAAAGGAGACATTTCCTACAGTCTATGTAATGGAATTGTCAGAGGTATATGTCTGATTGGCACAAGCCCTATTTCTGCCAAGTAGAGGAGATCTGGTGCTGACAACATATTTAAATATAAAGATGCCCTTAAGTAATGAATGGAACTTAGACTTCTAAATATGGAAATAACCAAATTTTCTTTTGCAGAATCCAATTTGAGAATGTGTTGCACTTTACAGCATCATGGTGCAGGCTTTAAAAATGTGCAGTGGATCACGTTGTCACTATTGTGGCATCAATAATAGCAGCTTATGGTTGCAATTGATAGCAGATGCAAGGCAGTGTTAGTACAGGAAATGATTTTAAAAGCTTTTTGCACCCAATAAGTTTAATTTTGGTGGGCAAACTTCCCTTGATTCTGGAAGTGTCTAACTTTACCACTTCAAATGCCATTTATGAATACAGAAATGCATCAACTGTGATGCAATTTCCAAAGTCACAGATTTACAATTAGGAGTTGATTTAAGAGCTATTCGCATTAGTAATACCAGAAAAATTAGATAAACACTTACAAAGTCGTCCCATGATGGAAACGTGCACCTCTTATCTCCTCTGAATATCACAAGTAAGTGAATTTCTGGAGGGAGGATGTGCACAGTACATAAGCTGTTCAATGGAGGAGGGAAAACATTTTCATGAAAAATATCTAGATGGTAGAAAAATAAAAAATAATACGTTACCTGTCAAAATAGCATTTGCATCACATTTCTGTATGTGAAGCAGAATTTTTCGACTGGTGGAAACAAATTCTACATTTTAATGTTATGCATGGGAGCACACTATGAAATCTCTGCTTGGTGTGTAGTTCCAGGACTATTCTGGGCTTATTTATGATACGTGCAGACATTTTGCTATGAATTGAGGAGCAATGCTATAAGAGCAAATTTCTAAAATGTTTTCATGAGCTTTGGGAATCAAGTCGTAAGAATAAAATGCATTTCATTTACAATTTGCCGGCTGGCAGCAGATAACATTCACGAATTGAAGGTGGCAAAAAATAATGGAATGAGAATTATTGATGTGGCGCTATATGAAGAAATTTGTTTGGGTTGAAACAGATTAATTTATAAATCTTTATATCAGGTTTATATCAGTTAAATCTCGATCTAGAAATTACAAGTATAAAAAAAATTGGCACCCGTGGTTATCTGCATAACACAAGAATGTTTTGCCATTAAAAACAATTATATTGTAGTCAGTTAACACATAAAGATCATGCTATAGTTTGCGCGATCATGAAAAATCTCGACTGTAAAATAATTGCAAATGTGGTAATTTGTACTTTTGCATGAATTATGCGCTAAAATATTCCACAGCGCTGCCAGCGTCTAATGTACGGTTCCGCGGAAAGGCAGGAGCAGAAATTGTTGGGGTAGGAGCGAAAGGGTGTTTAAAAAAAAATACGATATTAAAAATAGGTCCGAAAGTAAAAGTGTGTTTAACTGCCAACAGTGTCGGGTGTCAATCACGTCAGGCGCACTGAGACACGGAGCTCAATATGTTAATACCTTTCTTCCTGCGTGTGTCGTTTGATAACTAGGCTGCAAGCCCTGTTCGGAGGCTGTTTTGACATTTTGTAAAGATCATTCTCCTCAGAAAGGCAAACCAGAAGCAGGTAGTGATGTAACCTCTTTCAGACATGCTTTCAATTAAACAGTTTGAGGTACGTGGCGCCGCAGGGTCCCGGGGGCTTCCTATGCTGACGGCGAAATGCTTTTATTAGGTCACGGAAGAGCAACGAGATTGCAATAATAGCTCTAAAAAACATGCTACAAGGGTTGGGAGGAAAGGCCACCGCACTTATTCGATGTGCAAATCCATTATTTTATGTTGAAATAGGCTCCCTCCTCCCTTTAAGAAAGAAAGAAAACGAGCCCTTCCGGCATCTGTGCGCCTAACATTCTCGGAATATTACAGGGCGGTAGTTGGCGTTTTCGTAACGGTATTTCAACACCAAGCGTTAACCATTGTTTGAGTCCCAGCCAGCTGCTAGCACTACATGAAAGTCAAAGTTCGGGTCGCCAGGTATAGCAATTGCCTGCCCTGGTTTAACCAGTGGTACCGAGACAACTCATATGTTCTCCCTAATCTCAGGGGAACAGAAAGTAAGCATGTCTCTAAGAACCCCATTTACTGTATGTGGTTTTCAACCCTTGGTCAACAGATAGTCCCTCTATATATGAAAGTGAGAAGGGGCTAAACGGTGCGACAGTTGGCACCGTAATGTCATCAAGGGACAAAGGGCGTATGAGGTCTATTACACATAACATCTGGGTAGCACACCATGGCGACTCTCCTGGATCCCACCAGAGCTATGGCCCACATGTTGTGGTTTTATGTATTTCTATGGGTTTACAGGTTTCTATTTAGAAGGCAGTGACCTGACATAAATCATCATTACTTACTAGTAATCTTCCTTACCCCAAGGCCAGGTCTTCTGAGTCCCAGTCTTGAAATGTGGGTTTACTCATATCAATGAGAGCATTGATGTATTAAAGCCAAACCGCTTCCTTCAATAGAAGAAATAACTTCAGATTAAGCTCTTGGCTGTGTTCCACCACTCTTCCTGTGAAAGGAGGAGCAATCTTATTCACTCTATGGCATGCATATGAAGAAACATTTAAACAAATTTGAAATGTGGTCACCTCTACAGTAAAATATATGGGAGGGTGGTAACGGAGTACTGTGACGAGGAAGACCGGGATTTGGAGTACTGAAGATTACGGTAACTAATTGGGTAATTGCCTCATTGTCCATCTACCTCGACAAAGTCTTGATATATGAGGATGTACCCAGCCTTTAATAGAGGAGGACCACGCAACAGAAAAGAAGGGGATAATACGAATAATGCGCCAATGATATTTCAATTGAATTATACATAGCCTGTAAAAATATCTAGCAGGTGAAGTGGATGATGGGATCCAAGATGGCGGAGTGAGGATCTGCACCGAGCAGCTCGCCTGAGGCTCCTCTCCCTACCCTCTGCGGAGTAATAACACTGATGCGATAGCTTTCCGGAAAACGCGATAGCTTTACTGCTGTGCTCGAAATACAAAAAAAGGAGCGGGCATTAAAGAAGAGAAACGCTTGTAAAACGTTATCAAGACATAACTAATGAGGCGCCTCACCGATGTTCCATCTAGCAGCCACAGCTAAACTCTTCCCGCAAGCAATTTACGGTCTGCTCGGGAGCTCAGGGCTCGGCTGGTCTGACCTCAATCTCCGAGCTTCGTACACCTGGTGGCCGAGGAGAATGTCTCTGAAAAACCCTCCGCGAACCACGCGAAACAATCGACAGCCAGCAGGAACTGCAGCGCCTCTCCCTCCACCAGCTGCACAAGCGGCATAGACTGCGGTATAAACCTCGTTGGCAGCGTCTGTGGCGGTGGTGGCGACGCCCCTGGCCATGGCGGTGTCGGCTGCCCCAGGGAGTAATTCGCGGGGGAACGCTTCTGCTGCCGATACGGAAGGAGCGGGGAAAAAAGAAAAGAAAAGGAAATACCCGCTTTGCCTGGAGAGCCGATGGAGACTGCAATGGCCCCTAACACGCTGGGAGATCAGCGTCAGGAGAGCGGAGACGCCAGCAGTCAGGTACAGAAACCTACTAATTTACCCCCAAGCGCGTGCTATAAAAAACCTGTTCAGAGCGGGACTAAGACTACAGTTAAAACCAAACAAATGACTGCTTCTCATGCTACAGTGACCGGAAAAATTATTGCTGCCGCCAATGTTGTGGGGCAGGATGGCAATACTTATGTGATTTTTGAAGGGTCTTCTAGCAACCCCGAGCAGTTAAGGACACAGACTAGCGAATTAACTGCTACTGAAGAGACTGAAACGTCAGATAGCCCAAGCCCCAATTTGAGCATAGATACACAGACTCTCTCTGGTGAAGCGGGCATTGATAACATAGGCTTATTCCCCCCCACCGAATTAGATACTATTGCGCCCATGGCTGATACAGAGGCTGGCGGGCTAGTGGAATTGACAGAGCAAGGCTCCTTCGAGGATCTTGACGCCGAAACAGAGGACGAGCTGGGAGAGAAGGGGGAAAAGGATGATTATTCTGGCAATTTGACAATAAATACGAGCAAAAAAGGGCGCAAACAAAAAAATAAGTCTAGAGCAAAGAAATGTGGCAAGACTGGCGCTTTATTAAACCGATCCATCGCAAACAACAGTCAAATATCGAAAAAGGCTCTACCGGATAAAAGTCCACTAAGGAGATGGATTGAAGCAAAAGGTTTAGTTAAAAATATGACACAGAGACTATCAGGGGCTAGTCCCTCAGAACTAATACCTAATAAAGAAATGCCTAGTACTGCAGCTTGCTCAGCCAACTTGGAAAGTTGCTCCCTAATTATTTCACCCAATCCACCATCTAATCTATCATTGGACGGATTAACCGATCTAGCATCACTGTTTTCATATGAGCCTATGGCAGTTTCGCCAGATTCACCTATAACAGAAGATGATACTTCACAATCTAATGCAATTTCTACTGCCACAACGACAGTGATTGCTGTCACTCCCCCCTCTCTCGGGGGCTCCTCTTTCGAATCTTCACCTCTTACTACCAGTCTGGAGATAAATAAACATGTAATGGTAACTGTCTCTAAAGAGAGATCAAACCAAAGACAAGAACCAGCTGATCCCTCCTCACTAGATATAATATTACAACTACTGGGCAGTCAACGGGCTGAAGCACAACAACATTATTTACAGTTGAGGGAGGACAACAGTAAAGTACAATCATCTTTACAAGAACTTACTACTAAATTTGGGGGGTGTCACAGGACATTGCGGAACTGCAACAACGGGTGGTGATGTTGGAAGAAACGAGCACAAAAACAACACTTGCAGCTGACAAGCATTAAACTCAGCTCGTAACACTTCAACAAAAGATCAAAGATTTGGAGAATAGACAGAGACGATCAAATTTAAGACTTTTTGGCATACCGGAGGGTGCAGAAGGATCTGATCCGAGGGCTTATCTAGTAGGTCTGCTCCAGAAAGCGTTTCCCGATCTAGCGGATTGGGACTGGGACTCCCAAATTCAGCGAGCCCATCGTCTCCCCTTGATCCAGAGAAACAGGGAGAATCAATTCCCACGCCCCTTCCTAATCTTTTTTGGCAACTTTCTACTGCGCCAGGCTATCTGGCAGAGAGCTCGTCCTAACACCCCAGTAACTATTGGTGAGATCTCAATTTTTGCTCGTTCTGACCTAAGTAAGGAAACGATGGACAGACGATGGATGTTACGCAAACTAATAGACCCAATTAAATCTAGCGGAGGTCAGGCGTTTCTTCAAGAACCAGCCCGCCTTAAGGTTATCAAAAATGGACGCACTTATTTTTTTACAGATGTAAAGGAAGCAGAAGTGTACTTAGCTGATACTGGTGCGGGCAAGAGCAAGGCTTAGCATAACCCATAACCCATAACACTGGTTTAATTAGAAAACAACTCTTTACTAGAAATTTCTATTTTTCAAGAAACTCTGGTCACATGGGGGGCTTATATTTAACTTAGCTTTAGTTTTACGCTATTTGCATCACTATATATTAGTAAAATGCTTACTTGACTTTTTATGCACTAAACTGATAAAATGCTTAAATAAAAAGGAGAGTGAATGTGGGGTCCCCTCAAGGCGACCGGCTACGTAGGCTGCCCCTCCAGCGGCAGCAGATGCAGAAGGGTGGTTCTTCCCCGGCGGGGGTAAGAGCTAGGGGGGAGGGGGGCAGGGGGGGGGGTCTTCTCCGCAGAATGGGGGGTTGAGGGGGGGAGGGAAAAACTAGGGGGAAAAAATGTTTTCAGGCTGAGAGGGCAGATTTATGCAATATTATTAGAATTTCTTTGTGTATTAACGGCACTAGAATTAGGCAGTATATGAGGATATGTGGACACTTTGGACTGTACCTTGGACAATTTGAGATAGGCCTAAAATCTAAGGCTTCTATTTTTTCTTTTTTACTTTTAAATGTATGAAATAAAAAGCTTAGCCTGGAATGTAGCAGGGCTAAACAGCAAAAATAAAAGGCGCTTGATAAAAGAAGAACTGAAATTGCATAACCTTCACGTGGCCCTTCTATCTGAAACACACATTGCGGGGAAGGATAAAAAACTAATTAACCAATTGGGGTACGATATTATAGTCTGCTCTACCTTTGGGCACTCTACAAGAGGAGTTGCTATCCTCAAGGATAGACAATTCAGGGCCGAAACATTACAAACTTCCTGTGGCAAGGATGGCAGGTGGGCAATAGCGCAGATCAGATTTGCGAACTCTAAATTTATTTTATGTGCGGTTTACGGCAGTAATACAGATGAGCCCACTTTATTTGACCAATTGAATATTAAACTCTTGGGTTGGGAGGGAGAACTTATCATTATGGGGGATTTTAATTGCATCATGGACTACAGAATAGACATAACCAGATCAGGTAGCCATCAAAGGATGCATAAAACCAGGACATCTATTCTTGATCTATGTCGCATACATAACATCAAGGACGCCTGGTGATATCTATATCCAAATAAACCGGGGTATACTTACTATTCCGCACCTCACAAACTATGCTCAAGGTTAGACATGGCACTAATAAGCGACAACCTACTGAAAGATAGTTCCATGCTTCTATTCCCCCGAATCTCTTCTGATCACAATGCAATCATGTTGATACTTAAAACAACACACACTAGGGCTTCTCCCAGACCATTTTCTTTTCCCAGACACTTGATATCAGACACAAGTTATACGACGCAGCTAAAAATACATCACACTGAATTTATAGATATAAACACAAACTCCGCCTCACTTGGTATGGTATGGGACGCTTGTAAGGCAAGTATCAGGGGCTTTACTCAGGCTTACGTGATCAGATTAAATTTAGAACATAAAAAACATAACGATTTATTGATTTAAAAAATAACTACTCAAGAAGAATTAATATCTTCAGCACTTCGATCAAATTTACCAACGAGCACAGAAATTGGTCTTAAACTCTGTTCACTTAAAAATGAAATCAAGACAAAATTTATTCAGAAAAGCATTAACAACGTACACAAATTTAAAATAACACAATACGAGGGGGGGGACAAAATTGGGAAAATTTTGGCTTATAAAGTTGCCGAGGATAGAGCAAACTCTACAATCACAAACATTAGGGGGGCTGGTAACAAAATTTATAATCAACCACAAGATATTCTAGAACAATTTGCCGATTTCTATAGAATTTTATATACCCCAGAATTGGTGCCCAATTTGGACGATATACAGAATTATGTCGAAGATCATATAGCTGATACTCTGAAAATTCCAGAGATATATTCACTATCTGATGATATAACAATGGCCGAATTACATCAAGCCATAGCCTTACTACCTGTAGGAAAAGCGGCAGGGGAAGATACCATACCCTTAGAAATATACAAATCATGTTTAAAAGAACTAGAACAATTATTGCTGAAAGTTATCCAATCTGTAGGCTTAAACGGAAAAACACCTAAATCTTGGAACAGGGCAAAAATTATATTTTTCTTGAAGAAAGATAAGCCGAAGGAAGAAAGAGGGTCACAGATGCAAAGATTTTTGCAAAAATCTTAGCACTAAGATTAGCCCCTATCATGCCCCAAATCATCAATCCGCAGCAACATGGTTTTATAATTGGGAGAGACACCACTATACATGTTAACATGGCTATTACGGCATTTGACGTAGCAGAGACTGAATCCACCCCACTCGGTATGATTTTGTTAGACGCTGAAAAAGCTTTCGACCGAGTGGGGTGGGACTTTCTCTGGTGCGTACTGTCTAAAATAGGGTTCGGGGGACAATTTTTGCGGGGTATACGAGCACTATATGACAATCCAACGGCTTATACCAGCTATGGGGGATTGACATCCTCAGACTTTCCAATTCAACGTGGAACCCGTCAGGGCTGCCCCCTATCACCTCTTTTATTTGCCCTTTCACTGGAACCTTTTTTATCTGCCCTTCACTCCCAAACCCAGATTGTACCTTTTAGATCAGTCTCACAAGAGCTAAAAATAACGGCATATGCCGAGGATATCGCGGTTTACTCAGGAGATATTGTTGAGGCACTAAAGGGAATAGCTCTAGAGGCCGGGAAATTTGGGAAGGTGGCAGGCTATAAACTTAATCTACAAAAAACACAAGTTATCGCTAATTACACTCCAGCTGTGACAGTGCCTGAGATATGTAACATTGCTACTTACCTAGGGGTTAAAATAACGGCCAAATTACAGGAAATTAACAATATAAACTATAATGAATTAACTAAATCCATCAGCATTATTATTAAAAAAATGGCACAGACTACCTCTGAATTTAATCGGCAGAATTAATCTAATTAAGATGAAGGTATTGCCTAAATACGTGTACTTATTCCGATCTATCCCATTAGCGCTAAACAATCAATTTTTCAAGAAACTCGACGGTGTACTTAGTAGTTTTATTTGGGGGTACAAAAAATCGAGAAGGTCATTGAACCTTTTGAAAAATAACACGAACGAAGGAGGGCTTAATTTTCCTGATTTTAAACTATATTTTTGGTCCGGTTTTGTCATCCGCCTCCGCTCTCTACTAAATGAAGGAGGGGCTCTGTTCTTTCACTCTTTCATGCTAAAATCTGACTCAAATATGTTCCTATTCAGAATCAACGATCCCAACTACTATAAAAGGGTTAGGTTTAAGACCGCAAGAGACATAACAAAGATTTGGGGCAATATACTTTCTTTTTGTAAAACTAGTTTTTTTCATTCAAAACTCCCGTTGTGGGGTAATCCGGGTCTTCAATGTATTTTTAATGACAATGTTAGATTTGGTTGGCTTAGGTCAGGTATTACTGTTTTAGGGGACCTATATGGTACACAAGGATTCTTAGACTTTAATACTCTTAAACTGATATACGATTTACCTGAAAACATGAGGTACAAATATTTAAGCTACATGATTATTTGATCAATAAAAAACAAATCTTGGAGGTTTCTGAATGTGATATTTGGACCTGTTCATATTCTTTAAAAAATAAGACAGTAATAAGCGATGCATATAGAACTCTAATTGACTTTAAAATAAACGATTGCACCAAACTGGCGGGCAAATGGAGCAGAATATTGGGTTCAAATATAACATCCAAACAGATAGAGTGCTCCCTGATAAATATTAATAAACGAGTACGGTCTTCCAGTCTAAGACTCCAACAATTCAGAACAACCTGCATGTTATATTACACCCCGGAGAGAATTTCTAAATGGTCCCCTAATAATACCTACAGTGACCGCACAAAATGCCCCAAATGCTCTGTTGAAGCAGCTGATCTGGTACACATGCTGTTTTCCTGTCCTAATCTTAAGGCTTTCTGGTGCGATATCCAAAATATTTTGAAAATGAAACAGGTCCAGCTACCTATGCTCACGGCCGTCTCCGTTCTGTTAGACACCTACCCTGTCCCTTTTCCACAGGCCGCTCTGGCCACAGTACTTATGTCTTGCGCCAAGCTAACTCTGGCTAGAGCTTGGACCAGCTCAGAAACAACAAACGATTTGGGACTGGTGGGCATTGGTAACCGAAATACACTCAATGGAACTAGCCTTAGCACACACTAGGGGAACACGCACACTGAGAAAGCACGAAAAAAATTGGGGATCTTTCATGGAATGACGCTGCTATGCCCCATTTTTTTTTTTCTTCTTTGGATATAGGAAAAAAATCATAACAAATTACATGAATTGAAACTCTGTGTCTTCCGGACAATATAACCTGTATGATTTTTGAAGGAAACTGCTACTGCTTCTTTTTTCTTCTCATTGCTTGCTTTTTCTTCTTTCTTTCATATCTCATGGCCTACTCGTTTTATTATATGCTATACGATTTAATTTATGTATGCAAACTCATGAATCAATGCTTTAATGAATATCTTCCTTGTCAGCCTGTCAACAATAAAAAAAAAGAAAAAAAAATGAATTATACATAGCCTGTAACTACTGCTAACACTTGAGCTCCAAATGTTGCTGACTAACCCACTGAATAATCCCCACCAACATGCAAAATGAGTGTATGTGGCATAGATTGCTGTCAAGTCTTCACTTTCGTAGGAGTTATGCTGTTCCTCCTGTGACCAAAGATACTCTGACAATCTTTCCGTTAAGGCTATTCCTAGACCCCTGCAACTCACATTCATTGTAATGATTAAGGAACAAGGGGAAACAGGAGGATTTATGAGACAAACCTGGTCCAGATTCTCCTTTATCAACCAATATTGTGAATCCTGTTTTGGCATTAGGCCTAGCCACACAAGTGTGAGAGGTCAGTCATAAGGGAAGGGATTCCGCTGCAAATCCCTCCAAAGGATATCTTTTTATGAGGAATCCGGGAAACCTAGATGTTTCCACTTCTTTGTTACGTTATGTGCATTTGTAAAGCACGCTATCACCTGCAAGGGTATCCTGGCACTGAGTAGGTGGGTGTGACTGACCTTGCCTATGGTAGGTTGGATAATTGAAAAATCAGTTCTATAGCTTCTTGCGGACTTCGAGAAGAGGAGACTCTGAAGTGTCCATTCCAGAATCATGACATTTGATATTGGCATATGCAAAGGCAAACCTTCAGGAAAAAATCATTTTCATCTGACAAATCTGCTGGCCCAAGAAACAACAGATTTTGCTGTAAATGCTAGAGCACTTCAGCCAGGTCCACCCATTACACGAAATGACCCTTTCACTCTTCTTCTACCAACTCTATATCTTCTGGAGGTGAAAAAATCTTGGAACCTTAGCAGAAGGAAAATTCATGACTTTGGATGTTGCAGCAAGTATCATATCAATCCTCTCCTGAATAGCAGACAGATAAAGTTAGTGTACTAGTGGTCTTTTTTGCCCCCCCTGGGGGCAGATTTGGGGTTAATCACCCCATCTGGCCACCAGAGAAAGGGCAGAAAGACTGTTACCAGTTTAGTTGAGGGGTGGGGGCATGGTCATGCCTATGAAGGACAGCCCCCACCTCTGTAGGAGGGCAGACAATCTAATCTTGTAGGGGGTTAGGGTAAGCACAAGTCCTTGCCCAAGGGCCTGCTCCCCCCAAATCCCTGGTGTCTAGTGCATAAATCCCTACTTGGGCATCACTCTCCTATTGTGATCCCCAGGCAGGGATCCACTGGGCAGGGATATCATTGGAAAGGGGAAAATATCCTCTCTCTAACGATATCTCTCCCACCCCAATCAGTGCTTTAGGGGCTGAGATATGCCCTTGAGCAGTGATGCAGTGAAAGTAAAAGAAGCCCATTGACTCATTTTAATTTCACTTTAGTGCAATGACATCAGCGCGCCCTGCTCGCTGCTTGTAATTACACTAAAGCAAAACAAACAATTCAGGCTGCTCCGGAAGCTGTTCCAGAGTAGCCCAAGATTAAAAAAGAATAAAGGACTCCCTCTGGTGCAGAGCACCACAGGGGCCATTATGTGCCTCCCCATTGTCGGCCAATGAGCGACAGATGCAATGAGAGGTAGTGCAGGTGTCGCCATTGCCCAAAACCCGGATTTAAGAGATTAAAAAAAGGACCTCAAATGGGGGCTCTGGTAGCATGTTACCAACAAATAACATGTTAATCCTTGGGACAAATCTTGGTACAGACAAAATCAGGAAGTGAGTAAGGTTACTCTGCCTTTTTCAGGAAGGAGTGTGACAGGGCTAAGTACTCAAACTGAGTGTATTTCTCCTGTTGAAATAAACGGTTTGCCTTGGATAGGTAAATGCTGTCATTGTTACAAAGAAACCAATATTTCAGGACTAAGAAGAGGAAAAAGGATGACAATGTAATGCATTTGGTAATCCAAGATCAAAAGAGGCTCTGACTGAATTTATAACACGTACTGCACAAACAACATTTGCACTTTTTATCTAAAAATTAAGTTGAAAATGTGTACTTTGTGGCAGGCATACTGGCAGTAAATCTCTGCCTATTTGTTGGAAAATATCAGTTTTGCTTTGCACCTAATTATAGACATTTACTTATTTTAAAAGGTTTTTAGATAATTGCAAGAGGAAAGAAATTGACATGAAATGTTCTTTTTCTATGTGATAAAATAAAGACCTAGTTGACTGACTCGCTGTAAGAGTTATACAAACAATGGGAAAGGATTCACAGGGAAGTAGTCAAGCTATGTAAGTGCTCGCAGTCCTTACAGGATATTGACAACCCGAAAACACCAATCATCATTATAAAATAAGGGAAAAGTTAAAGGGTAGTGAGGTTTACAACAATAACGCAAGTCAGGCTTGCACAAATGAACTCATATCTGGCCACTCTGTTTGCCACAGCTACCATGGGCAATCAATATGCTGTCTCTGTAGTCTGCACCTATATAGTGGCTTCCTCCTTTTTACTTGGGCATGTTACACAGTCAAATAGTATACTCATCTTCCTTTTTTGCCAAGTTCTGTTCTAAGAGAGTCTTAGTAAATATATAAAGATATATGCACATTTTCAAAAGTAAAAAGAAACATTTTACATGATATCAGATCGCCAGAAAATCTCGAAGGCAGTGTAAGACCTGACATTCTTGGTAGTATTTTCCCAAACTATTTGGCTTCACTCCTTTGCTTTGCTGAATTCCTTTTGTTCGCTACTGGACTCTTTGCACTGTACCCCTGCTAACCAGTGCTAAAGTGCTTGTGTTCTCTCCTTAAAACACAGAGAAATTAGCCTACACCTAATTTTCAAATTTAATTTATTTGTAAGTCCCTAGTAAATGATACTAATCGTTTCCAAGGCCTATAAATTAAAAGATGCCAGTGGGCAACAGCATTTATTGTGCCATCTACTAAAGTACCACGGTAAAACATATCTTAGGCCTATCACTGCAACCTGTAATGCCATTTTAAACCCTTTTGCCAATAAATCCTTTTGCAAGGCCTAAACCTTCCTTTTAACACTTATAGGCCTTTTAGCACTTTACTGATTGTCCTACAAGTCTTACTAATACTTATAAGCCACCCCTAAGGTAAACCCTAAAAGCTCAGAGGGCAGGGTGCATGGTATTTAAGTAGTAGGACATGTGTACTAAAGTTTTACATGTCCGGACAGATAAAAACTCATAAAGTTGGTTTCACTATTGTAAGGCTATCTCACCCATAGACTAACACTTGGAAGCCTTATTAAACATAATAAGTGCTAACATCAGATTGTGAACAGATAGATAAATGAGGTTTATACTCAAATGAATTGTAATTTAAAATCCTCTTACAATTTTGAAAATTTCCCTTTTTGAAAGATGGAATTTTCCTTCCCAAACCAATTGTGCCTTTCTGCCAGTGTGCTGGATCATACGATTGTGAATAAATCTGCTGTTGTGGGCTGTGTATTGATTTCAGACAATGAGTCAAAAGGCGCCTAGGTATGAGGGTAGAGGCTCTTCCTGACAGGATGGCTGGGAGAGCTGTACTCTGCCTTGATTACACTTCAAAGGGCTCTCTCTGCAACACCCACAAAGGAATCTGACACCAGGCCTGCCCTTTCCTTTGTCACCCTATACAGTTTGGAGCCAGGACCAGAGACGGGGGAAAATCTGACCAGAAGCAGTTTTGATGGGAGGTCATGGAATTCCCACACACAAAGGCTAGCACCAGATTAAGAATTATTAGAACCTTCAGAAACTTTCTTCAGAACACTCCTGGACCTATGGATGATTCAGAAAAAGAACTACCCTGCTGTCTGAGGAAGAGGGACTGCCTCATTGACCTAAGAAGGATTGGTCCTGCTTGCCTTGAACCCAGGCTATCCAGAGTGACTCCATGTTTCACCTGTCTGACCTCCTGTGTGAGCTACAACAAGTTTTCAGAGGCCTCCCTGCCACTGACAGCTGAGCAGCACCAACTGGACTTGCCTGAACCTGCCTCAGCCCTGCTGCTGGCCTCTGCTGGAGAACATCCTAATTCCCAAGAGATGCTCTTCAAGTCCGGGACCCTTGGCAGGCGTCAGTGATAACTCCTTGTGAAGAAAAGGTGAAGATGCAGACGATTTGGACTACTTGCAAGTCCCAAGTGACCTCTTTGGGTTGCGAATCGGCCGCAAGCCATGACACCAAACATTGAACTTAAACAGAACCTGCTCTCGCACCGAAGAGACCGTCTGTGATGACCAGCAATGAGAGACCTGCACTTTGCACTGACAGTGACTGTCTACGACCATCAACCAACACGAAAGCTTCAGTAATCACTGTTTCTTTGCACTACAGTAACGACTGACAGCAATGCTCGACATGCTCCTCGTGCTGACAGCTTCCTCCTTGTGGTCCCAACCAATGTGAATGGAGCTCTTTGCCCTTGAGTTGAGAAGATTACTCTTCAGCAGGACTAACCTGGCCCTGTATTTAGCCCATGCGACCTCTCAGTCAGACTGAACTTGTGACTTTTACCCGATCTAGTGCGACAAGATAAGGGCAAGTGTCATTTTTTTTTTTTTTTGCTGCATTGGGCTATTTTCACCTAAAATTTTAAAAGCTCTCAGTTCCAGTTCTACTGATTAGATTGCTGTTGTTTTGGTGTCATTTAATTTATTATAATTTCACTGTATTTTTCTAAATTGGTTTGGAATTTTTCTTTTGTCGTGTTTTCACTTTACTACTGTGTGAGTGCTGCATACATACTTTAGGCATTGTCTCTTAGTTGACTGACTCTTTTTGCGCCAAGCTAACAGAGGTTTGAGCACAGGTTTATTTAGTGATTTTTGTGCTTCATCCTGAGAAGGATTGTGTTTCTTATTTTAGTGTGGCTTGCAGCCCTCTCAACTAATAACCTGATTTCTTACAGGCAGTCTTCAAAAGTATAACAGCCCACCTGTGAACCATCTATTGACTAGGATCCCCCTTATTTGCTGCTTTCCTGTCCTCTTTCTAGTTTCTCTGATAAAGGAATAGGCAATTTTATTTCAATTGCAGACATTTTCTGGCTAAAATGTAATAAAAATCTTCATTAACTTGATAGTTCACCTGTGAGGTCATAAATCATGGCTTGTCCCTAATGCACAAAACTCTAGTCAAGTAACCCCCTAGCTAAACATTTCATCTCTTGTGCCAGCCTTTTAGTTGGCACAAACACTTTGTTTATTCAAATATTGGAACATGTACAGACCAATCCCCTGCTGCATTCTATGCAAGCTGGTGTAATGAGTTCCTTTTGGGGCCCCCTTGATTCTTCCTTATTTTAGCCTAACCTCATGTTGTAGGCCACTTTGCTTTGCATACATTACACATAAGACGTTTGTTTTTGCGCCAATATATTCTTTTAGAAAGACGCTGCACGTGTTTTTATTATTCAGTAATTGAACATTCATACAAGGTCGAACAATATCGGGCCCTGCTTGTCGGTGGCCGTCAGCATCATATTATATAATTTAGACACAACACAGATGTGCATCTGCTGTTTTCTAACATGGCTCTTCTTATCATATAAACTGAGTCTTACCTTTTTTAAAGCAGAGAGGAGGATTTCTAGCAGAGTGGTTCGTCTTGAAATGGGCGCACCATCTTGGCACAATCTGAGATGCACACCACCTAACTACAAATGCCAGTTATGGGGCCCGGTTCAAATCAGAGAGATCACTGATATACCACTGTGCTCACGTACTGAGGATAGGCTTAGGCAGATACATCATTTGCCATGGTAGGGCTTTTCATTGTATACAATTTGCTCGTAATGCTAATTACTTTGCTCAGTTGTGTATGTTTTCTGATTGCAGCACCATTGCTAATTACATTTTGTTTTCTCGCTCATGTATGTCCATAATAAACAAAAGAAAGACACAAGTAAAGTTTACAATATGTATTGAAACTATTGTGCTTTATCATGCACAATAGTTTCAATACATATTGTAAACTTTACTTGTGTCTTTCTTTTGTTTATTATGGACATACATGAGCGAGAAAACAAAATGTAATTATCTGTTTCCAAGGTTCCCCTGGGGACTAGAGAGTTGAGTTCTGGGTTTCCAATTTACCTGTTTCGCTGAGATAGTTAGGAAGGCAAGTAAGGCGCTACGAGCTAGTCAGGTTTGGGCCCAAAGGTACTGATGGGGTATGGTGACTCAGCCCTTACATTCTGACATCCTGTGATCACAGGCATAGTTCTATTTCTAAACAGAATCTCTGCAAAACTGGGTTTCATGTGAGGGTGCCGCACTGATCTAGTGGTGGCAGCCATTCTGGGTGAGTTATGGCACTGCGCACATCATAATCGTCTGGCTGCTTGGATCCCTTTAGGACTATTGTCAGCTTTTCACAGACCATCAGAGTTCAGATTTTGCTATCCAGAGTGAGGGGCCTCTATGTCCAAAAATGTGCTCTAAAATGGGTTGACAGTTTTTTTCATAGACAGAACTCATGAAGGTATTTTTGCTCTTTCAATTGCTCGACAAGAACACATAAGTTTGGTAATTCCCAAAGCTTTATTCTTTCCATGGTGCTCTTTAATTAGAAGTAGTAGTAACTTTATTCGGTTAAAATAACCATCAAAGTATACACAAGCAAATAAAAATAGAGTATCATATATCAATACACATGGGGAATAATACATAAATCTTATTTATAAAAGGGGAACCCATGTACACCAAATACAGCAAAATCACAATATCCTTGTTAAAATTGCAATCAAAAAATGTGTTTCAAACATTTCTTGTAATTTGATAATATTCCTCCAGGCAATAAAAATATACCAAAAACTCAGAACGTGAATGTGCAAAATGCAGCAAATACTAAAGTGCAAGGTAATTTAAAATATGTGTTACTTTAAGAAATGTGCAAAACGAATAATGATGGGCTTATCTTTCTCTTAGTTTAAATTACATATGAAGCACAACAACTGTAGGCATCCTATAAATGTATAAGTGTTGTCCTCAAATATGCATTGGAGGCTGTGCAACAAATGCATAAAGTGACTGTGCATAGAGCAAATAGGCAAGTGGGCAGCAATACATCGAAGGAAGCATCCAACTAATCAACACAGCAGTCAGTAGTATTTAAAGCTTTTAGTGCCAGATGTAGGAAGCCAAATAGCGATCACAAACGCTGAAATTCGCAGAATTTCAGCCTTTGCGATCACAATTTGGCTTTGAGCAATGTAGGTAAGATTAAACCTAGCAAAATAAGGAATCGCAAAAATTGTGATTCCCTATTTTGCGATTGCAGTTAAGGAATCGCAAATTGCAATTCCTTAAATGCAATGTAAGTAGCACAAAAGAAAGTGCACTTTAGCCTTAAGGAATCGCTTATTACCACCAGTTTCAAGTTGGTGGTAGTTAGTGATTTCCTTTAAAAAAAAAACTATTTTTTGCTTTTTTTAAAGTGCCATGTGGCACACATTTATGCCCATGGGCATGTATGTGCGCCACATATGCACACATACACATTTCAGGGGTGCAACAGGGTATCCTTTTGGAACCCTTGCACCCTTTAAATTGCTCCTCTTGTCCCATAGGAATGAATGGGATGGTATTCCTTGATTGCGAATCTCAATTTTTGCAATTCCTACCTACATTCAATTTTGCGAGACCTTAATAGCGATTCGGTAAAAATCGCTATTAAGGACTCGCAAAATTGAATTTACCTACATCTGCCCCTTAGTCTCTTGTAAAAATTTACTTCGAACAAATACTATTTTTGGTGATGTGTTGCTTTTCAAAATCCTGAAAGGTTTCAGGTAACTACGGGTAGCCATGTCGCGCCAGACTGGAACTAACCATTTGCGACAAATAAAATGATACTCCCTGCAGTAGAACAATATATGCTTCTCATCTTCATTACCCGAGCCATATACAGGACAAATTCTGAGATCTAGGTTTGTGCACCATTTGCTTGTAAAGGAACTCAGTGGTAGGATTCTATAGCGAAATCGCATATACAAATTCCTAGTTGAAGATGGAAATATTAGATCTAAGAATTCTCCAAACATAGGGATATGCTTATGATCTAGGAATGTGCTAATTACAGACCCATTATGGCTATTCATAGCATAACGGTCATTAATATAATCCCAGTATCGAATTTGTAACAGTTTATTATCAGATTTTAAGACAGTGTTAGGGTCATCCCACAAGTTCTGCATTCCAAGTTTAGAGAACCAACCAACGGTGCTCTTTGATTAGTACATGGTTCTCTGGCCCACCCTACTCAGGCTTTTGGTTTTACTTTTTCATGTATACAAATGAAACTCAAATACTGTTTAAAATTACAGGTAATCTATTTCTAAGTGTCTCCTGTTTACACATGCCTACTTCCTCTCCCTTCCTTAGATTTTCAGACAAATGTTTGTTCAAAATTCCCCAATATCAAATCTACTACAATCAGTAGAAGGGCATTTTCAGTGATTGCCACTTCAAAAAAAAAGTACTGTTGTCCATTTGGAAACAGACTTACTAAAAGTTAGGAGCAGCTAGTGGCTCACTAAACAGGATTGATAATTGTTACTGTGTTTTCTTATAGCACCAAGATACCCCCTGGTGGAAATGTTGCTCTTTACAAATCATACTAAATATAAGCATAACATAAATACCAGATAGATCTACCTCATTTTACATTTACAGAAACAAGTGAACATTTGTTTTTGACAGTTTTTACACTGTAAAGCACTCTTTTGGCTCGGTTTGCTCTACAGAAATATCACACACATACATACTTACACACATTATTGAAGATCTGATTGTGTGCATGAAACATCAACTCCTTGCCTCTGATGAATATATGGTATTAGGGGACTTAACCCTACAATAAAATGACAGCTGAGACAGGGTGGTGGTCACTATCTCCTTCCTGTTGAACAATCTACATCAATTATGCCAGAAACATGTCTATAGTAATGGGATTCAATCATCACTTTCTTTAACCCAATTAAAATGGATGACCATATTGCCATTGAAAGATAGTCTCACTTCCAAACATCCTTCCTCTTAGCATCCTTCACTACTAAGCACAAGCAAACTAAACAATCATACATGTGGAATAGAGACACTAAAACATCACAATAAATTCCCACCAAGCAGCGAACCACAAACCAGCACATAAAGCAAAGAAACTTGATCACTGCAACTTCCCACTGTTTGAAATCTTTGAGTACTAGCCCTTCTCCAGATTACTAGACTGAAAATAATGAAAAACAAAGGTATGGCACTTGATAGAGTTTAATACAGAAAGAATTATGGTGCATTCTATGGAACAGAAATGGAGAAATGCTCCTTCTTCCAACCAAAGACACTCCTAAGAAATGTTAAAGTACAGAGTCAATATATTCACAACTAAGCACATTTCTTAGACAAATCCATTAAAACAAACCAAACATTGTCCAAAGAAACTTTTCAAAATAATTAAAATCTAATTTTCCTGTGCAGTTCTAAGAGCACGCTACAGAACTTGCAACTCACTTCTCAGAAATGATCTTCAACATTGGGGAAACATTGTAATTATTCTGCCCCCTCCCCCCAATATTCCACTAATATGATAGACTTACCTAGTAAACAGTTTAAATTGTTCCTCACTGAATGCCATCACACTGTCAAAATCAAAGGGCACACTCATCCCACCCTCTGCAATCAATGATCAGTATTCCACAAGGTTCCATTTTAGCATCTATCTTCTTTAATCTCTACACTTGCTGGGTATCACCTATCATTATTATGCACATGATGCACAATGCGGTAAGTATGCATAAACTCCACTGACTCGATTGGACACCTAAAACATTTCCTGACCCAAATAAAAATCTATCTGAGTCAGAGGAATGTTAACAAAACAAAAAGAATTCTCATTGTCAGCACTGGCATGCAACCTGACTCACAAATGTCAGAGAAATCAGAAAAAAATCATACAATATGTCAGAAATAATCACTAGCTCTAAATCAACTGGAAGTACTTAAGAATGCAAGGTTAATATGAAAACAATGTCAAAAACACAGATTATAATCTAAAACAAGTGAGACAGTGGCATAACATAGGCCCGCGCAACCCCCACGGTGGGGGAGGGCACAAGCTTCAGAGGTCCCCTCAGAACAGTGCTCTGGCTGCAGAGTTCTTGATTGAGTCCAGAGGGGGCCCCTCCACATACCTTCCAGGGGGGGGGGGCCTAAAGTTTCATTACGCCAGTGAAGTGAGAATAGTTAAAACCTTCATCCCAAAATAAAACCATAAGCAAGCTGTACAGGCATTTGTCATCTGTTGCCTATACTGTGTGAACTCCCGCTTCATGGGCCTCCCTGTGATTCACCTAGCATTGTCAAACTGTCCATTGTGCTGAGGCAAGACTGAGCCTAGGCAAAACATAAATGTGAACCTGTTACACCATTGCCAAAATCAATGAAACGTCAAACTTCAAGGAATACAGTTTTTCCAACTTAGCCTGCACTGTCAATGAAGCTCTAATAATGAATACACATAGCTACCTATAAAATGAGATATTCCTAGAGGAAAGATAATGTTCCGCAGCAGACCATCATTCATCAATACCTTTGCTTTAACAAAAAACTACTTTGTCACACTTTTTCCACTGGATTGGCCTGGGGAACTTGAACTTCATTCCAACTGATTTCAAACAAGCAACATTGTGTTATGTTATGTTAATTGATTTTTATATAGCGCTAATCACCGGCGGGTCTCTAAGCACTTTTGAGAGAGATGCCAGAGGTCATAAGTGGGAGAAAGGCCGCACAGTGAGGTAAGTTAAACAGTGTTCAGTGCCTCTCTAAATAGGAGCGTTTTAAGTTGTTTCCTGAATGGGAGGAGAACCGATTCCTTGCGCAGGTAATCGGGCAGCTGGTTCCAAAGATGTGGGAGCAGGATGGAAAATGCTCTGCCCACTTTGGATGCAATGTTGCTTTGTGGGGTGGCCAGGCGGCAGGCCTCAGAAGACCTCAGTATGCATCCCGGAACATAGTTCTGCAGATGTTCCTTAATGTAGGCCGGGGATTTGCCATAGGTCGCTCTGTGATCAATGCAGAGGCCCTTAAATTTAGCTCTTTGCTTGATGGGGAGCCAGTGCAATTTGCCCAGCAGAAGAGAGGCTTGGGACCATCTTGGTAGCCTAAAGATCAACCTGGCTACAACGTTAAGTACCACCTGTAGTTTATTGATAAGCTTTTGAGGAAGGCCTATATATAGGGCATTGCCGTAATCTGGAGACGATTGTGGATGATACGATTGCTTGTAGAGAGGCAGTTGAGAGGAGGGAAACAAGTTTTCGTAACTGTCTCATAAGCCCTATGCAAGTACAGACCACTGTGGTGACTTGTTTAGCAATAGAGGGCTCTGAATCAATTTTAATGCCTAGGCTTTTCACAGCATGTGCTGGTGAGGGGGTGGCACCCAACTCCTGGGGCCAAAAAGGATTTCTCCAAGGGTTGTCTTTTGTGGGGATGACAAGGATTTCCTTTTTATCAGGGTTGATTTTTAATGCGTTTGCAGTCATCCAATTCACTGTGAATCTGAGGATGTTTTGTGCCACATCCTGGACATAGGTGGAATTATCAATCTGGAGGATGAGCTGGGTATCATCGGCATAATTGAAAACACAGCAGTCCATGTGGGCTGGGTCTGTCACCAGAGGCTGTAAGTAGAAGTTGAAGAGGAGCGGGGACAATGCAGAACCTTGAGGGATGCCGCCTGTGAGGATGCCATTGCCTGATACCCGCTCCCCTAACTGGATCCTCTGGGACCGCTCCGTCAAGAAGGATTCTAGTCACTGGTGTGCTGGCACATGAATACCCAGGGCCATTATTCGTTCCAACAGCCAAGTGTGGTTGACCGTAGTGAACGCCGCTGAAAGGTCTAATAGAATCAGAGTGTTCAGTTTTTTATTGTCGGCTATAATTCTAAGGTCATCAAGAACTGAAAGCATCACCAATTCCGTGCTCTGATGGGCACATTGTTTCCTTTATTAAAACAAAGTTTGAAAGACTACCTAGAAATAAGCACCTACACAACACATATGTACCATGCTGGCCAATATGTTCCCATTTTGACCCATGCTGGCCCATAGGCAAACTACCTTCTACAGTACCTAAATCTAGCCCCCTTTCTCAGTTTTTTTCTCCCATTAGAATATGATCTCCTCCTGCCTATGATGTCCATCTCCCACCAGCTAGCACTAAATATCGCCCCATCAATCATGGCATGCCATCACTCCTTCCCCTGTTCCTCTGACACAGGCCAGCCCCGCCCCTAACCAGCTGAGCAAGGATGGAAGAAATAAAATGATAATAACAATGCATTATTATTATTTTATTTTTCCGTTTTCACCTCTTCACAGAGCAGTGGGGTGACGCTCCTCCGCCTCAGCGGAGGAGCCGCCCCTGGTAAATGATAGCATTTATCATTCATTCATTCATGTTTTACAGCTTTTTAAAATCTGGAAAAAAACTATAACATTCAAGGTATGCCGAGAAACAAGCCTCCATCCTGGATAAAAAAGAGACTTTTTACAGCAGATCTTGGGTCCTTCCTATACAATGTAAAACCCACCACTAGACAATTCATAGGATCTCAAACAGTAAACCCTTCTGAATGTTTAAACCCATCCTTGGTTCAGGTTTTCCTTAATCTCTTCTCAACTGTCTCTACCAGGTTTATGATATAAATGGGTTTTTCAATCATATAAATGAACATGTTGCATGTCACTGAAGTCAAGAAGCGGCTACAAAATCAGCAATATGTAACATTACCATAATATAATGTGTATTTGCAATGCCGACATTCATACTTTGGCGCATTTGGCACTGAATAACATGTTTTTGATCAGGCGGCACAACTCCAAGCGAAAAACACAAAGCCTCTATGAACCGCAAATGGCCACTGGGATTATTTCCTTGAATGTCCAGAAGGAGCAGCGGCTCCTCTGCTATGGTGCAGCAACTTCGCCCCCCCCCCCTGCTGAGTGCCAGGCAGCAGACAGAAACGGGAATAATAAAATGATAATAAAACATTTTTATTCACTTTTTTTTCTGCTGCAGGGAGTCATGACCAGGCGGGGCAATTGAGGAGTACAGGGGGAGTAGTGCACACTGTAAAGTGCGCATGACGGTTTGGCCAGCTGCCTAAGACCATCCAAACCATCATGCGTACTTTGATCTCTCTCCACCCGAGCTGTGTTGTACGGCTGGGTGGAGTAAATGCACAGGCTCCTTGGACTTGAGCAAGCATTAAACAAGCCCACTCAAGCCAATGATGGTGCGGCTTTCATGAGAGTAATGTCTTAATTGGCGTCTAGGAGCCTGCGTAGAGTGCAGGGTTCCTGAGCAGAAGAATCCAGAGACGGCAGCCAGCAGCACAGCAGCAGGTAAGTGTTTTTTATTTATGTATTATATCTGCCTACCCCACACCTCCCCCTTCTCCCACCTCACCACTTGTTACGAAAGGGAGCCACTACAGCCCAGAAGCCAAAAATGTATCAGTAAGTATTGTTTAAGTCCTGCTGTGTGAGTCATGACTACCCAAGACATAATTGAATTAACTTCAAAATAACTACTTTTTCCAGAAATTCAAAACATAAGTATATTTGACCATACACATTTGTAATTTGCATCAGAAAAAAACGCATGCTTGTTTTTCTGTAAATAATTATTAGGAATTTGCAATCTGGTAGATTTTTGCCAACAAAGGAGTGTCCGACATTTTGTTGGTTAGCCTTCAAAGAGGACCAGTTATGAACTGTGTTATGATGGGGGTTTGTCTATGTTCGTGAATGAAGGAAGTGCTCTGCCTCTGTCATGCTTGTTGAACTATGGAACATTTACGGTGTCCTGGAGAAAGTGAAAATGCTTTCTTTATAAATCAAAGATGTTCATTTTTTTATATAAAGCACGCCTGTATCAGAATATAAAGGTATGAAAACATGCTGCTAGCAAAACCCACTATTTAGGAAAATAATCTCAGAATCGCGTAGTATGTTTTCTATGGATGTTTGAAAGAAAACTGGCACTACAAGGTCGAGAAATCAGCAGCATCCAGCAGCCATGTCGGTTTCTATTTAGAAAAAGGCCAAGGAGACTAGTTTCCTACTTACTATGTTGGGTGGGTTAGAATGATTTTGTAAAATTCATGCTATGGTAAGCTTTCCAGTGCAGAACCTCTTGAGGGGAAGTGTACAAGAATGAACTTGCAGAAGAGTTTCTTTTTAGGAAAAGGGTAGCCACCATCTGCATTCTGGCTTGCATCAAAAGAGTAGAGGTTTCGACATTGTAGTTACTCTTCATATCACAATAAGAGAAATGTTATCAGAGTCACTCTATGCAGCCTTAAACATTTTCACAAGGTCCCTCTCCCTCTCGAACCAGCATGCTGCTTACCCCACTTTTTCATAAAATAGTTTGCATTTTTGCTAATCATTCAATCTGGTCTTCTTTTCTTCCACACTACATCAACCACATACTATCTACTCTATATTGTGCCATCCAATCATCTTACATGGCTTGTCTAACCCCTTGCTTCACCTTCCCTCATGCCATTCTTTAGCTCTATCTGTCCTGCAGCCAAATTGTGTTTACCAACACCCACTTTTCTGTACTATTAGCAATAATCAAGAGTAGGCCTAGGAGATCAAGAATATGTGTGATCTAAGAGTATTCCAGAGAACGGTTAAAATAAAATAGTTTTGGGTCTTTATAAATTGTCCTATTCCTACTCATGCCCCATAACCTTTGACAAACATATGCTCCTTGCCGTCAAATCTAAATAGCGCCTACCCTTAAAAGGGCATCTTATCTATCTGTACCCCTGGAATCCGCCACAATTCATCCACTGTTCCTTATAAATTGCCAATATTATGAGTAATGCTGCTTGTAATCCGTAAAATGTATATGAGCCACTCCACCATGCCTCCCAGTGCCTGAATGGTAAAGAATCATTGTACCATAAACTAATAATAACCAGCAACTATGCTGTCCTGTTCAGCTACTAAACGCTAACTTACAAATTACATTATTAATGGACAGTCTAGCAAAATCTATTAGCCACAGTTCTTGCCAGGGCGGACCAAAAAAGTGACAAAATAACCCTGTGCTTAACCCTCTGGTAGTTTGGCACAAAAACAGTCAGGCTTACCTTGGAGGCAATGTGAAAAGTATTTATACAGTTCAAACAGTAATAAAGTAAAAACACAACACAAGAAAAATCTCAAACCAATTTAGAAAAAACTGTGTAAATTTTAATAAGTAAAATGACAACAATATGAACAAAATCCAATCAATAGAACAGAAGATATTCAATTTCCCTTTTTAGTGAAAATACCGCCAAGAAGCAGAAAGCACCACTCACTGGTTTTCAGTAGCGGTAGACCAAAGAAAATAATAAGATCATTACAACCACAATTGAACATGGGTCAGATCCAGGGACCAGGCTTGTCACTCTAAAGAGTTACTGTTAGAAATGGGGTCTCTAGTTGGCAGAGGTTTGCACCCTGTCCAAATAGGGACCCACACTGTAGTCAGGGTAAGTGTAGTACACACTACAAGTTTACCTGTGCTCACCGTCTGGTAGCTTAGCATGCAGCAGTAAGGCTAAACTAAGGAGGCAATGTATAAAGTATGTGTGCACAGTGAAAACACCAACAAAAAGTGCTCTACATCAGTTTAATAAAATAGCCAATATTTAACTGAGTAAAACAAGACCAAAACAACCAAAACCGAACATCCATAAGTCAAGATAAGATTATTTTACAGATGAACTCAAAATGCGATGCTTAGAAGTAATTAGCTCCAACTGGGGCTATTTGGTCGCGCTTGACGCATGCCAGATAAAGAAGTCATGCAGACCCCTCACAGTAACTTGGATGCATCAGAAATCGAAGGCGATGCGTTGAGCGGGGGGGGGGGGAGATGTACAGCACTTGCTGGTTCCAGGCCTCGGCTCCTGAAGGCGATGCAGCGTCGATTATGAGTCAATGTCAACAGCAGGATGCGTGAATTCTAGGTTGCTGAATCATTGGGCTGATACCGATTCGTCGGTCAAAAGCCAAGCAGGGCAGGGGATGCATCGATGTCGGAGTGGTGTGTCACAGACGTCGGTAAGGCATTGCTCGAGACTCACGCAGTGGCAGTTCTTCAGAGGTGCTGTGGAAAAATCGGGGCTGTGTTGTAAGTTGTGGTCGATGCGTCACGCGCTTGGCAATTGGAGACCACGGCTTCAGTGGAGGCAGCGGCGAAGCGGCGATTTCGCAGGGATGTGCCAGTTCCGAACTGATGCTTTGGGGTCTATGGGTCGATTTCTTGGTTGCAGCACCAAAGTCACCTTCAATTGCCCAGGACTGGATTTGGCACCACTTGGCAGGGCGGGACTCATAGCAGTGGAGCCCAGATGCTCATAGTAAGATGTAATTGAAGTCTCTGATGTCCCTGAGACTTCAGCAACAGGCGGCAAGCTCAGTCAAGCCCTTGAAGAACCTTGGAAAACAGGATGCAGAGAGTAAAGTCCAGTCCTCTCACTCCCCTCCCAGGCAAGAAGAAGCAGGCCAACAGGGCAAAGCAAGCAGAAAAGTGGAAGACCCTCCTGGTAGCAAAACAGCTCTTCTTCCTGGCAGAATGTCCTCAGTCCAGAAGTGTTATGAGTATATGGTATCAGAGGTCCAGTACTTATTCCCATTTTAGCCTTTGAAGTTGGGAGATTTCAAAGAAATGTCTGCCTTTCCTGGTTCTGGCTCCAGACATACTACAGGGGGGTATGCAACTCTTTGTGTGGGCACATGGCACAGGCCTATTCAGGTGTAAGTGTCAGCTCCTACCACCAATCTAGCTCAGGAATGCTCATCCGCCTTGCGAGGGGCGATCAGGTTATTCAGGGCTCACCTCAGCTCGCTTTGTGTGTGATTGTCTAGCGTGAATCCACAAAGCCCATCTGTCATCCAACCAAGAGGAGTATTCTAGGGACAGGCAGAGGCACAGAATGGTTAGAGTAAAAACATGCCAACTTTCTAAAAGCAGTTTTATCAGACTTGCAATTAAAAAAACAACTTCACTAAAAGATGTGTTTTTATAGTGTGAGTCCAGAGACACCAAATTCCAATTTTCTATCAGCTCCCAATTGTTACATGTGTAAAGAGGTACAAGCCAGATCCAATGCTAACCTATGGGAGAGATATGCCTTGCTGTAGTGAAAACCGAATTCAGCAGTTGTTCACTACCAGGACATGTAAAGCTCATAAGCACATGTCATACCTTTTAAATAGACTGAACCCTGCCCAAGGGGCTGCCTAGGGCCTCCCTTAGGGGTGCCTTACATGTAATAAAAAGGGAAGGTTTGGGCGTGGCAAGCAGATTAACTTGCCAAGTCGACATAGCAGTTTAAAACTGCACACACAGGCTCTGCAGTGGCAGGTCTGAGGCATGTTTGAAGGGCTACTCATGTGGGTGGTACAAACAGTGCTGCAGGCCCACTAGTAGCATTTAACTTACAGACCCTGGGTCCATCTTCTACGAACTTACAAGTAAATGAAATGTTCTAAATAGGAGTAGGCCAATTTTTAGAGAGTGAGCACAGGTCATCAGTGTCCTAAAGCTAAAAAACGAGTTTATCAAGCAGGATGGATAGAAGCAAAATGTTTGGGCGACTCCCAACCAAGGGTGTTAAGTCAACACTAACACTGTTTTTTTAGATGTGAAATTCACTGCTGGGCTTTTGAAAACACTGTAATGCCTTATTCTTAGCCGACATTCCTCTATTTATTTAACAGGAATAACATAGTAAAGTTGTGATTTTCATTTGGACACTCTAGCATTTTATTTCAATCCAGGGCATTTTCGGTTCCTCCTGTATAACACTGATTATGTTTTTTCATTCATTGATAAATCTCCTTTGTCACTATTAAATGGCTAGTGTACGGTTCGTCAGTAAAATAATCTGACCTCTGCCTACATGCATTGATTAGCCCCTTCTCAGTGCACAATTTCCAAAGTGAAAATGAGGAGTTCCTTGAAAAGTGTGCAGTTCTTGGTGTGTACAACTTTCCTTCCCTTCAGCTTGCCCGCCCCTGTTTAAATAATAATGCCTCTATGCGCTGGCAGCACAGACTCATACTTAATTCAGCAGGCAGTGTGTAGATGGCAGTCAGGATGAATCAGGCTGAGTTGGTGAGGAGAAGTTCTTGGAGCAAAAATTCAGACTACAAACAGCTTTAATTGTCACAGTTCTTCTGAGCCTAATTGATAGAGATTAAAGCGAAGTTGTTATTTTGGATTTAATCGCAGTAAAAATACCAGGAGCCAAGCTAGACCATTAGGAGTAAACAGAGTCCTGTAATTCCGATTTGCAATCATTTGGGCAGAGCAATAAAAATACATTTGCTGCTCTATTAATTCTATTTTGGCAACTTTTTAAAAACCTGTCTTGCTTTCCCATGTCTACTTTTCAGCTGTCTAGCATGCCCCTCATGCAAATGGCTTCATGCTTTCTCCTTGCCTTGTGGGTATAGCAGCGAGTGTGATATATCTGTGTCAGACAAGTGGAAATACTGAATATTGCTTTTCCATTAGCAAACTCATTTGGACTGACAGATTTCCCAGAGGCAGGGTGCCCTCCGGGATAAAGGCCCTCTCTTCCTTCCCTGCATCCCAAGCTGGCAAATATGGCATGTGCATCGGTAGGAACAGGTTTACACAATTATGTCAGTATTTTAACCATCTCAAGTTCCCAATGCAGACATATACGCATTCTGCTGCTAGTCACATTCATGTGTTTTTCAGTGAGACGGAGGACAGGTATGTCCCTAAAGTCACCGAGGTAGCCCAGCGAGGCTAAAACATGTCTGGGATTATGCTGGCTAGCAGTTGACTCAGACTCCTGTTGGAGGGGGTCAACCGTCATGTCAATGTGATTGGTCCCTGTCTGTAGTGGCAGAGTGAGCAAAATGATGAACTGGAATGCAGACCAGAATAACTATGAGATGAATCCAAGCATTTTGTCCATAAGTTTTTGTTCTTCACTGACAGTCCCATAATGCTGCAGAGCCTGTCATGAGCTACCTTCTAATTCCATCTCCATTCCAGTGAAGGAGCACTTTGCCTCCTGTACAACTGAAAAGAAAAATATATAAATCTGATTTTATGACGTCCTACTCAAATTTACAAAACTAAAGGTTGGAAAGTGTACCTTGTGATTGTATGCCTTCAGTGTCATAGAAACACGATGGGATTCTGTTGTACATTGTTTTTCATTTCCTTATTTCTTGTGTCATCGGCACAATAAAAAAAACACTGCAATCATACCACCAACAACTAGCCATTGAAAGAATCTGATATATGCACAGCCTGTAGGTTTTACCCTTTACCCCAAATATTTAACGGGGACAGACTGGGAATCCAAAACAGGTCTGTAAAAAATGTCCAAACCCGCCAACTCCATACCTGGCCTCTGTCGATCTCTCTTTTTAAAGCCATCCATTCTCTCTCACCTTTGCTCTCTCTTATCTGACCTCTCACTCTCTCGCTCTCTGTGTTTGACTGTCTTCTGAAACCTCCACTATGCCTGGTCTAATTAACATTGGAAAGCTGGAGAAAATGACAAAAATGCCAGCAGTGGTGCCGGGTCTTCAGAAATTGGCCTCAAGTGGATCCAGACCCCAAAGAAAATGCCTAATGGGATAAATGGCCAGTCCAGCCCTCCTCTCTAAGTCGCTTTACAGAAGTAGAGTGCTCATAATATTAAGCATTTCAGTTTATGTTTCTGTATTCCAAGTGCACTTTACCCCTGTAACCCCTGCAGCTTGATTGTGCTCACTTTCTTAAACATATTAACATTGGTATACCTCTAATTGGCACCTTTATTTACTTATAAGTAAATGGTACTGCAATCACCCAGGGTTTGTAAAATGCTACATGTGGGCTGCACCACCTCTTAGCCCACCCACCAAGGTAGCGCTGTAAAACATGCCCCGATCCTGCCATTTTGACTTGGCAAAATACTTTTGCCAGGCCTATAAGTTCCTTTCTGTTAGACCTGGCGTCCTTGGTGTGGTTTCCCCCCTAACTCTTTTCCTTCAACTCTTCTGTCTTCTGGCCTTAGGACTCCTTACAGTTTACCACTGCTAACCAGTGCTAAAGTCAATCAATCATTCAGCATCTGTGTGAAGCATGACTGTCACCCCAGGGGTATATGGGCGCTGAGGGTGCTGTGTTTCAGTCAAAAGGCCACGTCTTCCTGAAGTCTGCCAGGAAGGGTGCTGTATGGGGGGGGAGGGGCAAGGTGCTCCAGGTCTTGACAGCAATGAAGGAGAAGGAGTAGCCCCGCTGCAGCTGAGAAAGATGCGCTGGGTGTGCACGAGTGCAAGGATGGCAGATTGCAGGTGTCTTGCGGGTAGGTGGAATTTCAGTTGATGGTTGATGTAGAAAGGTCTTTGGTTGTGTAGTGCCTTATATGCATGTGTGAGGATCTTGAACTGGCATCTCTTCTGGATGGGTAGCCAGTAGAGATTTCTGAGGTGGGGAGGGTGATGTTGGTCTGTCTGGGGAGGTCCAGGAGGAGTCTGGCTGTGTCGTAGAGAGAGTTGCCATAATCGAGGCGGCAGGTGATGAGGGCCTGCATGACTGTCTCTCTGGTGTTGATTGGGATCCATCTGAAGATTCTGTGGAGCATGCAAAGGATGTGGAAGCAGTGGAAGGCATCCACTTTGACTTGTTGTTTCATGATTAATAGGCTGTCGAGGATGATACTGAGGTTGTGTGCACGGCCTGTCGGTGTGGGTGTTGGGCCGAGTTCTGCTGGCTACCAACTACGGTCCCATGTGGAGGTGTTCTACCCAAAGATCACTACTAATGTTTTGTTGCAATTGAGTTTGAGGCAGCTGTCCCTCATTCATTTGGCTACGTTGGTCATGGCATTGCCGAAGTTGGGTCTGGTGTTGAAGGGAGAGGATGAGTTGAGTGTCGTCAGGGTATGAGATTATGTTGAGTCCATGGCATCTGATGGCATCTGCGAATGGCGTCATGTGGATATTGAACAGTGTGGGGCTGAGGGGTGATCCTTGGGTACACCGCATATGATGTCCTTGGGTACGGAGGTGAAGGGAAGCAGTCGGATGCTCTGTGTGCATCCCAAGAGTAAGGAGGTGATCCATTTGAGGGTATTTTGCTGTATGCCGATGTTGTGGAGTCTGTCGATGAGGGTGTGGTGGGATGTGGTGACGAACGCAGAAGAGAGGTCGAGGAGGATCAGGGCCCCAGTTTCTTCAAGATTGAGGAGGGTGCGGATGTCCTCTGTGGGAGCAATCAGTGTGGTCTCGGTGCTCTGGTAGGCACGGAATCCTGATTGTGAGTCATCAAGTAGGTGGTTGAGTTCCAGGTATTTGGTGAGCTGTTGGTTGATGACTTCCTCGAGTACTATGGCTGGATAGGGAAGCAGGGAGATGGATCGGTAAATTTTTAGGTCACTGGGGTCAGCGAAGGGCTTCTTCTGGAGTGGACTGATCTTTGCATGTTTCCATCCTTTCCATCCATCTGGGAAAGTTGCTGTGGAGATGGAGGTGTTGAGGATGCTGGTGAGTTCCGTGCTGATTGGGTAGGCTTCGAGGTTCAAGAGAAGGTGAGAGCAGGGGTTGGACCCGGATTGAAAGTGCGTGGGGTTTTGCCCTAAAACTTGGTAGAATCGGCTTACACTCAATTGGCCTATTTAATTTACTTGTAAGTGCCTAGTAAAGTTGCACTACCTGTGCCCAGGGCTTGTAAATTAAATGCTACTAGTGGGCCTGCAGCACTGATTGTGAAACCCACTTAAGTAGCACTTTAAACATGTCTCAGGTCTTCTATTGCAGCCTGTGTGTGTGTATTTTTAATCTGGCATGTTGACCTGGTAAAATAAACTTTTAGCAAGGCTCAAATTTTCCTTTGTAATACATATATGTAAGTCGCCCCTAGAGTAGGCCCTAGATATCCCATAGGGCAGGGCGCAGTGTATTTAAAAAGTGAGACATGTACTTTTTAGTTTTACATGTCCTGGTAGTGAAAAGCTCTTAAATGTGCTTTTACTACTGGGAGGTCTACCTCTCCTATAGTTGAACATTGGAGTTGCCTTATTACATCTAATAAGTAATAATTTCCAAATGGGCACAGGTACCCAGTACATGTTTGGATTCTTTGGAATTGTAATAAAAAATCCTCTCTTATCATGAAGTCGGATTTTAAATTACAATTTTGAAAATGCCACTTTTTGAAAGTTGCCATTTTTCTACCATTTAGGGCCTGCAGCCAGTCTCTGGGTCACATGACTTGGTGCAGCTGATACTTGACTGTAGTGTATTCCACCTAGACAGCCACATACTATAGCGAGCTTAGGTGTGCCTGGCTGGCCCATCACTGGCAGGATGGGAGAGTGGAGCTGGGCACAGCCCTACTTACACATGAATAGGCTGTACCCAGGACCCCAAGTTGCTCGAAGGCCTAGTTGGCTGGCCTCCTGACTGAATTCTTAAAGACGGAAGGCTCCAACAATCTTGAACCCAGCACTTGTACTCTGCCATTTGAGAGTCCCACCCTGGCATGTGGTGCCACTCCAGTCCTGGGATCCTTAAAGTAGGCCTGAAGGTGCTCTGATAGCCCCTCTGTGGATCCAGAAGAGCCGACACACCTTCCCTGCTCCACAGCAGAACTACAGGCAGAACTGATGCATTGCCTCTGCTGCAAGGGTTCTCCAAGCACAAAGACTCTGCATCAAACTAGCAGCTCATATCGGAACATCTGCCTAAGCAAAGCATTCCCAACGCAGACCCTTGCAGCGCAAATCTCTTGTAAACAGCAGCCTCGACGATGAGGCAGGTTCTTGCCCTCATTTGAACTGTAATTTAAAATCCTTTTTAATGGTAAAGTCAGATCTTAATAGTGCATTTTTCTACCCAAACCAAATGTGTCTTTCTGGCAGTGGCCAGGGTCACATGACTGTGAATTACTCTCCTGGGGTGTGTTGAGCTTTCCTTCCAGACATGGGGACACAAGGGCCTTGGGTGTGGGGTAGGGTTTTCCTCTCCTGAACAGAATGGTCTGGAGGGTTGTTCCCAGGCCATCCTGAGCTTCAGAGGGAAGCCTAAGGGCCGAGGCCACCCCTTGCAAGACTTCTAAGACTGCCTGCCCTGCCATTGTGAAAACAACTCACACCTAGGCATGCCTGCCTTTTGTTACCTTAGACAGTATGGAGCCATGCCCAGGAAAGGGGGAAGGTTAGATAACGGGGGCATCCCCACCCATAGGTTGCCGCTGGATATAAAAGTGGCAGCCTTAGAACTTCTCATCAGATCACTCCTGAACCTGTGGAAGATTGAGAAGAAGAACTGCCCTGCTGTCCTAAGAACGAAGACTGGACCTGTTTTTCTCAAACTCATGATCCCCAGAAGTGACTTCATGGGTCAGTTGGCTGAGATCCTGTGTGAGTTACAGGGAAACAACAAGCGTTCTGATGCTTCTTCTGCTTCCCAGCTGACCAGACCTAACTGGACCTTTCCTGGTCCCTCTGCTGGCCTATGTGAGAGTGAATTGTGACCCTCTAAGAGCTGTCCTTCAGGTCCTGGGCCCTTGTATGGAGTTAGAGTGTACTCCTCCCTAACCAACTGTAGGTTTCACCGATTCCGATGCTGCATGACGCAGTGTTCACATCGCAGAACCTCGAAGCTCCTCGACAGTGGCTTCACTGGAACCAATGCAGGGTGACGCTGACTGATGTGGACCTCACATCTCAGCACCTCACAGATCCTGACCAGCGCTTCACCAGAACCAATGCAACGTGGCACAGACCGGCAGAGGACCTTGCATTGCAGCACCTCGCAGCTGGTGGTCAGCTACCTCATCGGAAGAGATGCAGCACGAGGCAGAGCCTCACATCGCAACACTGCGCATCCCCCACAGCAAGCAAAAAAAGGAGAAATCCCTTTGGGCCACCCTTGGTCCTGTATCCAGCCCACAATCCCTTGCAGATGGCCTGAACTTGTGTATATGTCCCGCTCCGAAGTGACCAAATACCCACAGTTGATGCTTGGTGCCTTTTTGATTCTATTTTTCCAATATTTAACACTCATAACTCTGGTTTTACTCGTTGGATTTCTATTGTTTTGGTGTAATTTTATTTAGTAAAGTTAGCTCCATGTTCCTAAATTGGTTTGAGATTCGTCTTGTGATCCATTTTCCCTGTATTACTGTTTGAATGCTGCAGAATTACGTTACACATTGCCTCTAAATAAGCCTGACTGGTTTTTGCCACGCTACCAGAGGGTAAAGCACAGGTTTATTCGGTGACATTTTTGGTTTACCCTAACATGGATTGTGGTTATTACTTGAGTGGGGCTCTCATTCCTCTCAAATAACAACCCAATTTCTTACAGTCATAAACATTAAGCCTGTAAGGATTGCCACAGCCCTCTCAAACCTCATCTGCCTATTCTGCTTCTAAGACACACGACTCTCAATCTGTGAATGTTTTTTTCCACAGCAAAGTATTGGAGTAATCAAACTATCTCTACATTACTGTGTACGGGATTACTGAACTAAAATAACATTGCAATGCAGGCACTGGAATATAAGTTGAATGTTTCTACTGCCTTAAAATCTAATTCTACACATACAGCCAGCAATCCCTTTCAACATCAGCAGCTGTCAGAAAAGAAGAACATGCTGGTTTACTGAGTCACACATCTTCATTATTCTGATCTTTGCCATGCTTTTACCTGACTGTGAACCAGTTTTAGCTGTCCTCTGCCCCTCATGGCTGATTTTATTATAATATTGAGCAACTTAATTTAGATCTACTCTTAAGTATCATCCTAGCAATATCCGCCATGATTATTCATAATCCTGCATTGCCTCTGTCCGCCCACTTAGCATTAATGAATACCAGCGGTTGTATGCGCTCATTGTATGCCCTTCCATTGAGGTGCATAGTCACTTTGTGTACATGATTGCACCATCTGGGGCTGGGAGAAAAGTGGGGCCATGTAACTGGATAGATAGATAAATAGATAGATAGATAGATAGATAGATAGATAGATAGATAGATAGATAGATAGATAGATAGATAGATAGATAGATAGATAGATAGATAGATAGATAGATAGATCGATCTAGAGAGATAGATAGATAGATAGATAGATAGATAGATAGATAGATAGATAGATAGATAGATAGATAGATAGATAGATAGATAGATAGATAGATAGATAGATAAATAGATAGATAGATAAAAAACTACATACGATTCAAAATGCTGCAACATGAGTACTGCTCAATGGACAGAATTTTAGGACATTTCGCCCGCACTGCGTGTTACTAGTCCAGACTAGGGTAGATTTAGAGAACAAACCCAATAAAACTATCAATGATCAAATAATTAAATTTCATAAAGATAAATACAGCCTACACATGATTCTTCAAACTCTAACATCAGTAGTACAGTGTCAATTGATGATACAAATGAGAGAGATCTTTCTCAGTTTTTAAGGCTCTGAAGCATTTTTCAGAAATGTAATCTAATTCAAGATCACCCTGGTTTCAGATTACTATTGCCCAAATGTTGTAGGTTCGCTCCCCCAAGCCAAAATTGGTTTCTATGAGGTGCCGTGCTACGTTAAGTGCCCCTTGGGGTGGGGGTGCAATAGTCATTTGCGCTCTTTCTTGCACCCAAGGGCACTATGGTATTACAGAAGAGGCCACAGATGTGTGTGCACCCTCTCCTATAATATAGATTGCACCAATATACATGTTTCACTTACTATGTTATGAGGGGATGTTCCCGCATTACATTGGTTCCTAGAGACATGAAAGGCATTTCCACACAAGGCGACTGCACTCACTCACTGCACCACCTGCAGGGGGATATCTGCACCCCTTTCCAATGCAGTTTAGGTTGCTGCCTGTACAGTGAAAGGCAAATCAACAGTTTGTTTCAAATAGTCTGTCTGCCTTTGATCAATGGACTTTCCCCAGTGCGGGCGTGAGTTTGCTGTTTCACTGGTGACAGCCCATTTATTGCAACAGAGTGCACTGCCTCAGTCTGCACCAGGCACATCCTGATAAAGGAGTGCTGTGTCACAAACAGGGACAGTGTCCTCTATATACTACACATGCCTTTTACTCTTTCTGGTCTCCTACTGTATTGTGGACTTGGTAGTTCTGTACTTTCACTGTCCTTCTTTTACAACATGGCATGTTTTAGTATTCCAAATTCCTATGCTCCAGTACGTTATGCTTATTCAAGAAGCTCATGAGATAATCGTTGTTTCACCGTTTTCTTAAATTTTAATAAGTATTTAACACTCGAGCTCCTTAGAGTGATTTAATAGTTAGATATTAATACAGGATAATGCTACAATACTTGATCAAAGGAAAGTACCTGCATCTTCAATTCCGAAATATGATGTTGTCGCATTCTAACAAAACATCATCATTATTTATCAAGTGTTTACCTGGTCTTTATAGCCACAATAACGCTTATCTAAGGCCACTCTGACTTTTTTCTCTACCAGTTGAGGCTGAGTTGATCTCTACTCAAGACTTGTTTAGCACTAAGATGCCAGATGGTAGAACCCTTTAAAAAAAATATAATAAGCAAACTTTTGTTTTGTTTACAAGAGCGTAATCATTTCATGATATGGAACTAAAGAAAAACATAAAAACTTGGACCTTTTATCTGGCATTACAGTGTATCGTTTTGAACTTTGGAAATAAGAAGAACTGATTTGCTTTAGCTGCTGAAACCATATATTTACTGCCCTCACACTGACCCGGAAACTTGGATAATAGGAGCTCTTGTAAACTGGAACACTAATTTCTCCCTCACAAAGAAGGCCTGTGCCCTAGACCAGCATTTTCTATTAAGTGTAGAGGCCTTATTGCACTATAGCCGATGACACTTGCAATACCATGGATCTGGTGCTTCGCTTAAGATCAAGAAACCATTTTCAGGATCTTTTTTTAGTGGGATCTATCAGTTCACATGTCAAACTTGTAGGCTGGCTGGTAGGCACCTCCTATCTGCAGTTTAGTGTCAGTCTAAAGGAGGGGTGCCATCTGAGAAGCATTTGAAACATCTTATGCGGTGGGTCTTCCTTCCAAGGATTTAGAAATGAGGTCCTCTATTAATCAGTCTCAATGTTCCTCTGTGCATGACTACAAAAATAATTTGTACTCGTGTCAAGTACCCAGGATGCACCCTTAGTATGGGGTAGAATGGTATTGGAAGGGAAAGCAAGTCCTGCTTAAGAATGTACTCAATATGGAAGGCCCATGACAAGGAAAAAGAGTGTGGTAGTGAACCTTTGATCACTAACTTGTAATCATTGTTCTACTGAGTCCTAATCCTACCATTGACTCTTGTGCTCCCATATAAGGCAGAAGGACGAGAAGATGAACAGTTGGGGGGCACTGGAGGGTGTTAGGTGAACGAGGATGCCTCTAGTCTGGATATGGGTTCAACCTCGATAAATTAGGTTTTTTATGGGGAAAAGTAGCACTGAATGTATGACAATTACCAGAAAGTAAGTGCCGACTTTATTGACAGCCGGTCAGTCCTATAACATTAGATAGGCACAAAATGCTAGTTTTCAGTAAAGGCAATTCCTTTTCTAGCACCCTGGACAACAAAAATACAATTGAAGTATCAGCTCATTATATCACTGGTTAGTGATCTGCACTCCTCTGTCAATAGTACATGGAGGCCGGACCAGCAAAGGTCTGGGCATTACACAGCGTTTACTAACCCCATTGGCATTTATATTGTAGGTAAATTCAATTCAGCACTAACAAGGCCTTGCATGCCTAAGGAACCAGTCGCTGTGAAATCCCAACAAAATTTTAGGGCCATATGTATCATTCCCAATTGCGATCGCAAACGCCGAAATTCTGCGAATTTCGGCGTTCGCAATTAGGCTTAATGGTATGTATGAAAGCAAAACTGCCTCGCAAAATAAGGAATCGCAAAATTTGAGATTCCTTATTTTGCGATTGCATTTAAGGAATCGCAAATTGCTATTCCTTAAATGCAATGTAAGAAGCACTGAAAAAGTGCAATTTGGCCTAAAGGAATCGCAAATTAGAACCAACTTGAAGTTAATTTGAAAAATTTACTTTTTTGCATTTTTCAAAGTACCATGTGGGGCACATATACATGCCCCTAGGCCATGTATGTGTGCCACATGTGCACACATGCGCATTTCAAGGGTGCAACAGGGTATCCTTTTGACACCCTGGCACCCTTGAAATTGCATTCTCATTTTGCGATTCTGTAATTGAGAATTGCAAATAGAGAATGCCTTTCCATTCATTCCTATGGGCCTCTAGGCCCATAGGCATGAATGGGGAGGTACTCCTTAATTGCAAATTGCAATTTGCAATTTGCAATTAAGGAATATGTAGGTTTCGCAAAACTATTTGCAAATCCTACATACATAGCATTTTGCAATTCTCAAATAGTGATTCTCTAAAAATCGCTATTTGAGAATCGCAAAACCTAAGTTTCATACATATGGCCCATAACCCCCAAAACACCAGCCTGCTCGCAATATCTGAGCAGGAAACTGATGCAGCATATAGATTTTGTGATAGACACTGGTGCATACGTGCAGACACGTTTTGCTTGTGGGACTGCCCCTACAGAGCATCTTTTCATGAATAGTTTCCTGCACGTAGGCGCAAGCAGTGTTTCCATTTACCTTCTGTAAAGTGAGGAGCTGTGAACAAAATATTTGCGCCGAATTTCCAGATTTACCCAACGCCGAAATAGGCAGTAAATGACATCCCTTCGGAGAGTTTTCTGATAAAACTTTAAAAACACCAAGACATAAACGCCTTCCTAGTATTTCACACTATAAAGTTACATTTAGCTCTTTAAAATGGAATATAATGAAATGCCTTCGAAGTGTTACAATACTTGTTAAAAATACAATTTATTGGCTAATAATGTTTTGATGGAGGCGAAGTTAATGTGCAGTACGGTTCCAGCCCAGAGTAATCTTTAAACAATCTACACAAAAAATGAGATTCATTATATATTCATTGCTCACCTAATTTTTTGCTAATTATATTGCTGTTGGTCGATGTCTTACATACCGATTAAACCTGAAAAATGTGTATTTTTTCAACAAGTTGGCATTTAGCACCGCCTATTTTAAAAGTGCGTGGCTAATTAACACAAAGACGTGCAGATCAAGAATGCAGCAGCTTTGCAGCTTTAGGTAATCAAAAAAGAAACACTTCAAGAGAAGTAACATAAGTAAAAGGCTGAGAGCTCATAAGGGTGACCTAGCAGGGTCTCGGGGCAGAGCCTGAGTGATTTATTTTCCCTCTTGAGGCGTATCCCTCATGCTGGGTTTGAAGCTACTAATAAACGCCCAGATTATATGAGCCGCCCACGTTTGTCTGTGACATGTTTGCACTATGTTGTATAGTTCTAATGGTCTGCCATTGAGTTTAATTTCTACTTGAGACTGTTACTGGATTTTGTGGCCCAATATATAAAAAAAAACATAAAAAACAGCTCTTCTTGAGGCGAGGTAAATTAGCACCCTTAGGGCGACACCTGGTGGTGCAACTAATTTACAACATACACACTAAAAAATTGCATTTTCATCAGTTTGTTGAAAGTGCTCCAAAAAGCAAAATGCTGTTTTGCCCTGAGTTTTGAAAATCTGTGCGAGGTTCCTGAATGCAAATGGCTTTTACTGCACCTAAGGTAGACCTTAGTGTGCAAAAAAGTTGTGAATCGGAGCCCACTGATTTGTGGTTTGGCTTAGTGTGTATCCTCAATTACAGCAGACTGGAGCATTTAGTGTGACAGCACTGGCATTCAATGATACTGGAAGATATTATGCCAAGTCCCTTTGAACTATTGTCTGTTAGTATTATTTCCTTCTTATGGTGTAACTCTAATTGTTTCAGTCTGTAGGAGGTGTTGCTTGTTATTAATTCAATGATTGTGGCAGACCTGATGAGGCCAAGCCTTAGATTTTGTATGTTATGAAACTACCTCAGGTGCATGAAAAGAGGATTTTGTGGTTGTTCCTATTAGAAATGGAATTTCTGGTTGGCTAGGGCATGCCCCCTTAGCCAGGTAGAAACCACACTCTATTCAGGGCAAGGGAGTTAAACGCGGAAGATAACCCCTGCTCACCCCCTTGGTAGCTTGGCACGAGCAGTCAGGCTTATCCCAGAGGCACTGTGTAAAGTGTTTGCGCAACACACACACACACAGCCGCAAGACACTAGGCAGACCACAAAAGGAACTCCACACAAGGTTATTTAAAAATAGCCTTTGTAACATCATAAACAGATTAGAAACGTAATCACACATTTACATATTCATAGGGGACCAGGCAAATAGGACCACGGTTAGAATCATCAGATCAGGTAAGCAAATCTAAAACACAACCAGTAACTACTGGTTCCATAATGACATAAGCCTATTTCACATTAGCATTAGACACCATCCTAAAATATCATAGCATGACATTAGGCATAATAGTATGCATAAATAACATTATGCATAAATCATATTAGGCATAAAACATATTAGGCACACACCTCATTAGCATAAACCCATTACGCAATAGGCCTCACCAGCATAAACACATTATGCATAAACATCCTAAACATAAACACATTTTGTCATAGGCGTCACAAGCATAAATCACATTATGCAATCACATTAGACCTAAACGCATTAGATATAAACCACCATAGACATGTGTCCTACATTAGCGGAGCACCTCAGTGGCATTTAGCCTAAACACGTTATGTCACACATAAACAGCAGTGCACCATAGTGACCCCTAGTTAGGTGCACACATTCATGGCCCTTTACACGTGGTGCCCGAACCCTGACCAGGTACCACCCTACACCTAATAACGTCCGGTCACGAGTGTGAGGCCCTTAGCGTTAGGCGAATCCTGGCCCGGTCCTGGTAGGCTTCTGGGCCCTCGGCCTGCCTACAACCAGAAATGCAGCGATCCCCGATTCCGATCGGGACCTCCCATGCACAACAGGAGGAGCTGGGGCCTCCACCGAGGTTTTACCCCAAATTGCCACAAATACCACAATGCCCCAAGTTGGGGCAGTCTCTGCCCACAGTCGCATGGTGCACAAACACGCAGGAGACCTCTCCTGGTCTCCAGCGTTCAATTCCAACACTGATACAAGGAAGGGGTGGGGTTGCAACTCACCCTCGGCTTCCTGAAGGAATACCCCCGATGCTGGGCTTTTTCATGGGCAGCTGCCCACGATCACGCGGCGCAGCCACCATGCCGGGAATGCGGGAAAAGAGAGGTCGGTGCTACTGTAGCTTCCCAATTGAACTTTGCCATCGCCCTGTCGGGCCAGAAACCCACAATGCGACCTGGAGCACACAAAGTTGGCGGCACAGCGCAAAGTCTCCGCTCTTGTCTGCGGACCTCCAATGGCCTCCAGCTGGTGGGAGGCCCCAAGGCTCCACCACCTTCTCACAGTGGTGGGCTCCGCCCACAACCAGGCTTGGCCTTTGCCTGGCTTCACCTCGAGCTGCAACAGCCCGCAAAGCTCACCTTCCTGCAGCCTCAGGAGTCCCGATGCATCTCTGGACTCCACAGCGACCACCTCGTGGTTGGTGTCGGGTCAAGTTGCGCACGCCGCAGAGACTTTCCCTTGTCTTGGGCAACACGCGGGGCTCTCCCTTCCCTCACAGGAGCCCCGCCCACGATCAAGCTGGAGTTGCCTGACTTCCTTTTTGCTGCTTGTCTTGGCGGCAGCTCTCCTTAAGTGCGGGGTAGGCTTCCGCCATTAGAATAAGCCCCAATTCGTTAGAATATAGACAAATGGGGGGCGGGCTCCCGCCAACAGGATCCCAAAACTGTGGGGTAGGCTCCCGCTTTGAAGCATAAATCAGCAGGGTAGGCTCCCGCTCCTCGCAGCAATTTGGGGGAATCCCTATGCCGGGGATTCCCTCTTCAGGATGAGCAGCTCAGCGCTGCAGGGCTCACACACCCCTCGTCCTGGGGGGGAGCACATCGCTCCACAAGGCGCTAGGGCCCTCAAAGTTCCTGGGGAAAAGCTGGGCAAGGAGTCCAGCAGGCAGAAAAAGTCCGTGGGGCTGGGGCCGCTCCCACAGGGCGCAGCCAGACAGGCCAGCATGCAGGGACCCCCAAGATGCTGCAACTGGGTCCCATGGTGGTTCCTCCTGGCAGAGTGTCCCCCCAGCTCAAGCAAGCACAAGCACAACTCAAAAAACATCGGGTCACAGCCCCTATATTTATACTTCATTTCCCGTTGTCTGCGCCAGCACAGGGCTTGGGGGAACCAGTTCCAACTGGTTCTGGGGGGTCTTGAAGCACTTTGTGTACAGTGCTCACACCCTCCTTTGCCAGGTGGGGGCTCATCATCAGTCAAACCACAGGGGGGCGGAGTATTCACTAGGGCAGGCACAATCCTATTCAGGGTCAGGGCACTACTCCTCTCACTACTCCAAATGCAGATGCCCTATTCAGCCTAGCACTGACTCACCCTGCCCCTCCTGGAGCCACACACACCTCACCAGCACCTGTCACTCAAAAGCAAGACATGCAATTCACATCAGGCAGGCAGACACATAGCACACAGAAATGCCAACTTCTAAAAGTGCCATTTCTAAAGTAGATCTAATAAATCTGCACACACCATTGCACAGCATTTATTAGCACTATTCCAAATATACCAAACTTGACTACGCTGCACCTCTCATATCAGAAATTACCACTGAAACACTTATCAGGGAATCCCCATGCATTCCTATGGGAGGGCAGCCCCACAGTAGTGAGACACCAAAATGGCTGTTTGTCACTACCAGGACATGTCACACATTTAAGGTACATGTCCTATCTTTTACCTACAATGCACCCTGCCCATAGAGCTAGCTAGGGCCTGCCTTAGGGGTGACTGACATGCAGTAAAAGGGGGGTCACAGACATGGCACACACTTTAGGTGCCACGTCACAGCAGCAGTAACACTGCGCACACAGGCCCTGCAATGGCAGAGGCCTGGGATAGGTTTGAAAGGCTACCTTGGTGGGTGGCGCAATCAGCGCTGTAAGCCCACCAATAGCATTTAATTCATCCGCACTGGGTGTATCAGATACCACTTTACAAGGGACTGACAGGTAAATTAAATAGGCCAAACAGGTGTAGACCAATCTTACCATATTTATCATAGAGAGCACACACACTTTACACTGGACAGCAGTGCTAAAGTGCCCAGAGTCGTAAAACCACCAACACCATGTCAGAAAAAAGGCGAGGAGAAAGGCAAAATGTTTAGGGGTGACCCTGCAAAAAGGGCCAAGTCCAACAGTTCCATAGGAAAGGAAGCTATATGCTAAGTAACAACAAGTCAGAGCATAAGATGGAAAACAATCACTTCCAGAGTGCAGTCTCTCTATTTCTTGCAATTGAATTTCCAACATAACATTTCCCATGTGCAGTCGTAAAGAGTAACCACCATGCATTTAAATGGAGAATCGGATACTTTTAGGTATCATTTAAGTGACTTTATTCATTATTGAACCATGGTATCATATCCAAAAATGTTCTATTAATACAATATTTTATTAAGTTTTACAATTTAACCAAATGATCATCAACAAAAATGGGAGATGGAGAAGGCGAATAAATCTTTCATGGCAAGTCATATGTCTATAAGCATGTGATCCCCACAAATCTTAAACATTTAACTAAAGTAATTATTAAGTCCATTCCAGATTTGGCACTCTGAGAAAGGACACTTGCACTAGTATAGGGTAATTGATGTATAAACTACGTATTTCTTAATGTGTTTGCTCATTCTTTACAAAGTTGTCTCAGAAAGTGATGATCAAAGCATGGTGCGTTGTTAGAAGGTTGCATATCTTGTCTACCTCCATTGGACTCATCTTTGTGTTTTCAGTGATTTCTTAGGTGGCACGCGATGCACATATGCGTCTTCTTAGCTGTTTCAGGAGAACGGGAGGGGGGTGAGTTGGTGCAGGTGGAGACTGTAATGCACTTAAACCATCACATGTCTCACTAACTCCTAGTGATCTATGATCAAGCCTAAGCACACATGTGACTGGCATACTCAAAATATACACTTTTCTTCTTGGAGATACTACATTTAAACCATATTGGGTTTTAGAGTTTATCTTCCTTTCAATCAATCAATCAATCAGGAGTTTGTTAAAGCGCGACTACTCACCCGTAAGGGTCTCAAGGCGCTAGGGGTGGGGGGGAGGGGGGTGCAGGTTCCATTCCATCAAGGAGGGGGTCTGTCGAAGAGCCAGGTTTTGAGGTTTCTTGCGAAGATGGGGAGCGATGTTGTCTGTCTGAGGTGGAGCGGAAGGGCGTTCCATGCTTTGGCCGCGAGGAAGGAGAAGGAGCGGCCTCCCGATCTGGTCTTTCTGGTGCGGGGGACCATGGCGTAGGAAAGCTGGGCTGATCGTAGAGTCCTTTGGGGTGCGTGGAATTTGAGTCGGCTGTTCAGGTATGCTGGTCCGGTGCCGTGGAGGGCCTTGTGTGCGTGGGAGAGCATCTTAAAGGTGATTCTCGCCTCGACGGGGAGCCAGTGGAGTGTGCGCAGGTGCTGGGAGATGTGGCAGTGTTTTGGCAGGTTGAGGACCAGTCTTGCGGCGGCGTTCTGGATGTTCTGTAGCTTGCGGATGAGGTTTTTGTTTATTCCGGCGTAGAGTGCGTTGCCGTAGTCGAGTCTGCTGGTGACCAGGGCGTGAGTGACTGTCTTTCGGTGTTCGAGGGGGATCCATTTGAAGGTCTTACGAAGGAGGTGGAGGGTGTGGAAGCAGGAAGATGAGACAGAGTTGATCTGGCGGTCCATTTTGAGCTCGGAGTCCAGGATGATTCCCAGGTTGCGTGCGTGGTCTGTGGGGGTTGGTGGGCTTCCGAGGGCGGTGGGCCACCAGGTGTCGCTCCAGGCATCGGGGTTTGGGCCCATGATGAGTACTTCTGTTTTGTTGGTGTTTAGTTGTAGGCAGCTGTTTTTCATCCATTTGGCGACGGCTTCCATGCCTTCTCGAAAGTTGTGTCTGGCGGTGTTGGGCTCGTTGGATAGGGAGAGGATGAGCTGGGTGTCGTCTGCATATGACACGATGTTGAGTCCGTAGGTTCTGACGATGGGGGCAAGTGGAGCCATGTAGACGTTGAAGAGCGTCGGGCTGAGGGAGGAGCCCTGGGGGACTCCGCAGGTGATAGGTGTGGGGTCCGAGAGGAAAGGGGGGAGTCTGACCCGCTGCGTCCTGCCGGAGAGGAAAGAGCAGATCCAGTCGAGGGCCTTGTACTGGATTCCTGCATCATAGAGTCTGCGTATTAGGGTGCGGTGGGAGACTGTGTCGAACGCCGCTGATAGGTCGAGGAGGATGAGGGCTACTGTTTCTCCTTTGTCCAGTAAGGTGCGGATGTCGTCTGTTGCGGCGAGGAGGGCGGTTTCCGTACTGTGGTTTTTTCTGAAGCCGGATTGGGAGGAGTCGAGGATGTTGTGTTCTTCAATGAATGTGGCGAGTTGGCTGTTGATGGCTTTCTCGATGACTTTCGCTGGGAACGGGAGCAGGGAGATGGGTCTGTAGTTTTTGAGGTCGGTGGGGTCCGCTGAGAGTTTCTTTAGGAGGGGGTTGACCTCGGCGTGTTTCCAGTCGTCGGGGAACGAGGCGGTCGCCAGGGAGCGGGTGATGGTTTGGCGGAGCATAGGTGCGATGGTGTTGGCGGCTCTGTTGAAGATGTGGTGGGGGCAGGGGTCCATGGGGGCCCCTGAGTGGATTGACTTCATTGTCTTCAGTGTGTCTTCGGTGGTGAGGGCTGTCCAGTCATCAATCGCTGGTTTCCGGGTGTCGGGGGTGGTTGGTGAGGGTTCAGTGTGTTGGTTGTCTTCGTCGAAGTTGTCGTAGATGCTCTTGATTTTGTGGTGGAAAAAGATGCTGAGTTTGTCGCAGAGGTCTTGTGAGGGAGGGATGTTGGTAGACTCGCTGGTGGGTTGGGCGAACTCCTTGATGATGCTGAAGAGTTCCTTGCTGTTGTGTGCGTGGGTGGAGATTCTGTCTTCAATCGCTTTTTTCCTCGTTTCTCTGATGAGTTGATGGTGGGCGTTGGTGGCGGCTCTGAAGTTGTTGTGGGCTTCTGTGGATTTGGTGTTTCTCCAGGCCTTTTCGAGGCGTCGGCATGTGCGCCTGGACTCTCGAAGTTCGGTGGTAAACCATCTGGCTTTCTTGGCACGGGTATTGTTGTTTTTCTTGAGGGGGGCTATGGTGTTGGTGCTGTCCGAGATCCATCTATGCAGGGTTCGGGCTGCGGTGTTGGGGTCGTCGTTTTCCGCGATGGTTGGGGTGGAGTTGTTGAGTGAGGAGGTGAGCTGGTCATCGGTGATTTTGGTCCAGTTTCTTTGTGGAAGCAGGTGCTGGTGTCTGTGGATGGTGGGTGTTCTGAAGGTGAAGTGGACGCAACGATTGTAGGAAGGTAGATCCCTGACTATGGTTGCCCCCAACTTTTTGCCTGGTGTTTTGCTGGTTTTCTGACTTAGTTGACCTGGGGCCCTGCTATTCAGGACCCCAGGCCCACTGCTCTCTCTGTAAAATGGATTCCATGTACCTTAGGTACATATCTAATTGGATACTGAGTCACCTTATCAGTCCCTGTACAGTGTACCTTAGGTACCCAGGGCATAGGTGTACCCAGGGCCTACCAGGGGCTGCAGCATGTATTATGCCACCCCTGGCTGGCCATCCAAATCTGACACAACTGGCTGCACGACAGCTGGGGCAAGGTGGTGTAATCACCCTTTGCTTTAGATATAGTATACCTATATCTAACCCTAAAATGGACACATGTATTCCTATCAGTCACTCCTATGGCAGGCCTTAACAATCCTGAAGGCAGAGTGCTTGGAATCATGTGAGATGGTGCTATGGCATGAGCTGAGCCCGTTTGCAGCTTGCGGAACCAAGTCCTAATAGCTGTTCCATGATAACGCATACCATATACTCTTAAGTGCATTATAATCCTCGCGGTTATATGCCAACTCTGGTATCGCTTTATCAAAACATGTCGAGTAAGGTGTCATACGAATTGGAATACTAACCCCTCGCCAATTCTGGCGACGGGGTTAGCATTCCACCCTTCTAGAGGGACACGACATGTATGTAACCTGTAACCCCGGTTAAAGTCAGACATAGCCTCAGCTCCACAAGATGGATGCTGCCACCGAGACACAAGTCTGCCCTCCTGCTGCTGGGAGTCCTCCCAGCACAGGAGGCAAGGACAAAGGGTTTCCTGCCAGCACCGTCCCAGACAGGATTTTGTGTATCCTAGGTAGGCAGGGCATTAGAGGAAGGTGACTGCAAGTGGCACCCCGGTGCTCACTGTGCAAAGGCCGGCTGGAACCAGTTCCAGGGGCACTCCAGCCCCTGATCTGGGGAAAGCCCGCCAAAGGAGAGGGGTGTAACCACCCCCCCTCCTAGTCCCACCCATAGGGCAGGACTTAGTCGCGTGCCAGCCCCTTTTTGGAGGATAAAGGTAGGAACTGGCCCCCTTCCAAATCAGATCATCTTTGAATCCTGAAACTACTTTCAACGAAAGGAACTCAAGACTTCTTCCCAAGATTCTCCCTTGTGACTAAGGAGTAGTCACCCTGCAGCAGCAGGCACCAACCAAGCATCGCGGTTTGTTGCCAGTCTCTCCTCCGGATCAAGATCCAGCACGACGAGAACCGGCTTCCCTGGCACCTCTGACCTCAACCTACTTCATCAGCCCAGCTGTGATCCGTGGGTGCGACGAGACCTCGAGGGACCGGCCATCTTCAGAACTGCACGACGCTTGTCCAGCACGACCACCGAGTGACCCTCGACTGAGTGCTTTGGGGTAAGAGAAGCCCCGACCCTGAGCAGCTCCAGCACCGAAGTTCAGCTCCCCTGCATCCACGAGATCTGCGTGGGGCCCTTCTGCTTTTTGCTGCTCACCGCGTTGTCCAGGTCACTTGCCCGTTGGCTAGTGACCCTCTGACGACGAACTCTAACGACAAACACCGCTGGTCTGGTTGCTCCAGACTGGCCCTTGCTTCCCTCCTTCAGAGAAGTACCCTGGACCCTCCTGGTCCACTCAAGACGCCATTTTAGGTCCACCGCGTGGGCCTTGCATTTGCCAAGACTTGTTGCCCAATCCTGGGTCCAGCGACGTCGACAGCAAGTACCTTCGTGGGACAGCTCGCACCTCCATCCTGGTCGCCGACAACGCCTCCTGGTCCGAGAGACTGCAGAGCCCAGCAGCGCCCACTCACCTGGCTGAGGTGAATTTGTCCGGTGCCATCCTGGTGCCCACCTAAATCACTGGCTAGTGATTCAGAACTTGGTCCCCTCTGCTTACAGGTTTCTTCTTCCCTGATCCAGGCTTGGATCACCACGAACTTCTTCACTGGCCGCCTGCCAGCAACTTCTTTCTTCAGGCTCCTGGATCTTCAACGAGGGTTTCCGACGCAACTTGAACCCTATGCAGCCGCGGCCCCTGGGCTAGGTAAACTGAGTACTCCGGTGCTCCAGCATAGTCCAACACCCTAAGTGTTCGGATCCACCCTTGTTTTCGACCCACCTAGTCGGGTTCGCCCGAGAACAGTAACTTTGAAAAGTACTAGTATCCATAGACTTGTTCCCGCATTATGCGTGAGAGTTCCCACTCTGCACACGGCGTCCCTAGGCCTCCTGCTTCTAATCTAAGGGTTCAGCATTGTAGGCCTAGCGTTTCTACAGTCTAGAAAAGTATTACTTACCTGCTAGTAACTTCGCATTCCACTTCTTGTGTATATGGTTTTTCGTGCCCCTCGGGCATTTGTGTAAATTGTGCGACTTTCAGTAATTCTTTAAGAGTTTTGTTGTGTGCTTAGCTCCCTGTCTCATAAAGAGCCAGGGTAGTCTTGTTATAAATAAATACACTTTATTTTTGATAACAACTTGTGTGGTGTCCTTTCACTTGGTGTTCAAGGGGTAATGTGATGGTAAAACAGCTGGCTTAACACGCCCTCTAGAGTCTTAGCCTTAGACTGCTCGTATCCATGCTACTAGGATAGCTGGTCTATAAGGTTGACTTACAACCAATCATCAATAAGGGTTGTTTGGACTGATACAGAGTGCTCACTAGAATAGTGAACATTATATATCAGGCCAACTTCTCACAACGATGGTCGGTCCATGGGAGTTCGGTGGTGTGGCTGAAGGTGATGGAGTTTCCTGTAGTGAAGAGGGGGTCGAGGGTGTGTCCTGCTGAGTGCGTGGGCTCGGTCACGATCTGGCGGAGTCCAATGGTGTGGAGGTTGTCCAGGAGGGATGTGGTGTTGGGGTCCAGTTGATTGTCGAGGTGGAAGTTGAGGTCTCCCAGCAGGGTGTAGTTGGTGGATGCGATGGCCTGCGGGGAGATAATGTCCGTGATGGAGTTGGCGAAGGGTCCGCGGGGTCCAGGGGGTCGGTAGATGAGGGTTCCTCGGAGGGCGGCGGTGGGGCTGGCCAGTATCTTGAAGTGAAGGTGTTCCATCAGTTCTGTGGACTCGTCAGGGAGTGTGCTCAGGGGGAGGCTGGATTTGTGGACGATGGCGATTCCTCCTCCTGGGTGGATGGGGCGGTCCTTCCTGGAGATCTTGTATCCTTGGGGGATGGCGATGGCGATGTCCGGTCCCGAGGTGGTGTTGGTCCAGGTTTCGGTGAAGAATGCTACGTCTGGGGTTGTGCTGTCGAGGAGGTCCCAGATTTCTGTGGCGTGTTTGTGGAGGGATCGGACGTTGAGGAGGATGCATTGCAGGGTCTTCGGTTCGGTTGTGTTCTTGTGGGCGGGTTGTGCTGGATCCGTGTTCTTGGCGGTGCTGCAGGTGTGCCGGCAGCGGTGACAGCTGAAGGGTCCATGGGTGTCGGCTGGTGATGCTAGCTTGCAGTTGTTGTTGCAGCCTGGGTTGAGGGCGTGGAGTGCTGCTGGGTCGTAGCGTTGGCGGGACGGAGGTCCAGGGTTCCTGGTGCTGGTCGCGGACGGGTCGCAGACGGGCGCAGACGTGCTTGCCTTTGACGCGCCTTCGGTGCACCAGCGGCGCGCCCGCAGCCCGCGGCCGCTGTGCGGCTGCGCAGTGGCCGCCATTAAGTAGGGGTCGGGGAGGGCTGGACAGCTGGGAGGCGGGAGCGGGGAGGGGAGCTGGATTGGGCCGGTCGTGCTGGGGGGGGAGGGGCCGCGGGGGCAGCAGCGGCGGGGAAAGGTAAAGGGAGGAAAGAAGGGATAAAGAAAAGAGGGAAAATAAGCAGAAATAAGGCACAAAAGAGCAGAGATGCAGAAAAGAGCAGAAAGGTGAAAGATAGAAAGGGTAAAAAAACGAGTGAAAACGAGTGAAGGAGCAGAGGGAGAGAAAGGGAAAACGGGCAGAAATAAGGCACAAAAGAGCAGAGGTGCAGAAAGGTGAAAGATAGAAAGGGTAAAAAAACGAGTGAAAATGAGTGAAGGAGCAGAGGGAGAGAAAGGGAAAATGGGCAGAAATAAGGCGCAAAAGAGCAGAGGTGCAGAAAGGTGAAAGATAGAAAGGGGAGAAAAACGAGTGAAGGAGCAGAAAGAAAGAAAGGAGACAGAGGTCCACTGGACCACCAGGGATGAGGCGCAGGGAAACCTGCGGGTGGAGGAGGGCCTCGATCACCAACACTCAAGAGTGCAGGGGCAGGGGCACCTCACTTAATGGTGGAGCTGCGAGGGTGGGAGAGCAATTTCACTGACAATGAGTCAGTGGTCTTGCTCGCCTGTCCCCGCAGTGGCTGCCATTAAGTAGGGGTCGGGGAGGGCTGGACAGCTGGGAGGCGGGAGCGGGGAGGGGAGCTGGATTGGGCCGGTCGAGCTGGGGGGGGGAGGGGCCGCGGGGGCAGCAGCGGAGGGGAAAGGTAAAGGGAGGAAAGAAGGGATAAAGAAAAGAGGGAAAATAAGCAGAAATAAGGCACAAAAGAGCAGAGATGCAGAAAAGAGCAGAAAGGTGAAAGTTAGAAAGGGTAAAAAAACGAGTGAAAACGAGTGAAGGAGCAGAGGGAGAGAAAGGGAAAACGGGCAGAAATAAGGCACAAAAGAGCAGAGGTGCAGAAAGGTGAAAGATAGAAAGGGTAAAAAAACGAGTGAAAACGAGTGAAGGAGCAGAGGGAGAGAAAGGGAAAATGGGCAGAAATAAGGCGCAAAAGAGCAGAGGTGCAGAAAGGTGAAAGATAGAAAGGGGAGAAAAACGAGTGAAGGAGCAGAAAGAAAGAAAGGAGACAGAGGTCCACTGGACTACCAGGGATGAGGCGCAGGGAAACCTGCGGGTGGAGGAGGGCCTCGATCACCAACACTCAAGAGTGCAGGGGCAGGGGCACCTCACTTAATGGTGGAGCTGCGAGGGTGAGAGAGCAATTTCACTGACAATGAGTCAGTGGTCTTGCTCGCCTGTCCCCGCAGTGGCTGCCATTAAGTAGGGGTCGGGGAGGGCTGGACAGCTGGGAGGCGGGAGCGGGGAGGGGAGCTGGATTGGGCCGGTCGTGCTGGGGGGGGAGGGGCCGAGGGGGCAGCAGCGACGGGGAAAGGTAAAGGGAGGAAAGAAGGGATAAAGAAAAGAGGGAAAATAAGCAGAAATAAGGCACAAAAGAGCAGAGATGCAGAAAAGAGCAGAAAGGTGAAAGATAGAAAGGGTAAAAAAACGAGTGAAAACGAGTGAAGGAGCAGAGGGAGAGAAAGGGAAAACGGGCAGAAATAAGGCACAAAAGAGCAGAGGTGCAGAAAGGTGAAATATAGAAAGGGTAAAAAAACGAGTGAAAACGAGTGAAGGAGCAGAGGGAGAGAAAGGGAAAATGGGCAGAAATAAGGCGCAAAAGAGCAGAGGTGCAGAAAGGTGAAAGATAGAAAGGGGAGAAAAACGAGTGAAGGAGCAGAAAGAAAGAAAGGAGACAGAGGTCCACTGGACCACCAGGGATGAGGCACAGGGAAACCTGCGGGTGGAGGAGGGCCTCGATCACCAACACTCAAGAGTGCAGGGGCAGGGGCACCTCACTTAATGGTGGAGCTGCGAGGGTGGGAGAGCAATTTCACTGACAATGAGTCAGTGGTCTTGCTCGCCTGTCCCAGCAGTGGCCGCCATTAAGTAGGGGTCGGGGAGGGCTGGACAGCTGGGAGGCGGGAGCGGGGAGGGGAGCTGGATTGGGCCGGTCGTGCTGGGGGTGGAGGGGCCGCGGGGGCAGCAGCGGCGGGGAAAGGTAAAGGGAGGAAAGAAGGGATAAAGAAAAGAGGGAAAATAAGCAGAAATAAGGCACAAGAGCAGAGATGCAGAAAAGAGCAGAAAGGTGAAAGATAGAAAGGGTAAAAAAACGAGTGAAAACGAGTGAAGGAGCAGAGGGAGGGAAAGGGAAAACGGGCAGAAATAAGGCACAAAAGAGCAGAGGTGCAGAAAGGTGAAAGATAGAAAGGGTAAAAAAAACGAGTGAAAACGAGTGAAGGAGCAGAGGGAGAGAAAGGGAAATGGGCAGAAATAAGGCGCAAAAGAGCAGAGGTGCAGAAAGGTGAAAGATAGAAAGGGGAGAAAAACGAGTGAAGGAGCAGAAAGAAAGAAAGGAGACAGAGGTCCACTGGACCACCAGGGATGAGGCGCAGGGAAACCTGCGGGTGGAGGAGGGCCTCGATCACCAACACTCAAGAGTGCAGGGGCAGGGGCACCTCACTTAATGGTGGAGCTGCGAGGGTGGGAGAGCAATTTCACTGACAATGAGTCAGTGGTCTTGCTCGCCTGTCCCCGCAGTGCCCGCCATTAAGTAGGGGTCGGGGAGGGCTGGACAGCTGGGAGGCGGGAGCGGGGAGGGGAGCTGGATTGGGCCGGTCGTGCTGGGGGGGGGAGGGGCCGCGGGGGCAGCAGCGGCGGGGAAAGGTAAAGGGAGGAAAGAAGGGATAAAGAAAAGAGGGAAAATAAGCAGAAATAAGGCACAAAAGAGCAGAGATGCAGAAAAGAGCAGAAAGGTGAAAGATAGAAAGGGTAAAAAAACGAGTGAAAACGAGTGAAGGAGCAGAGGGAGAGAAAGGGAAAACGGGCAGAAATAAGGCACAAAAGAGCAGAGGTGCAGAAAGGTGAAAGATAGAAAGGGTAAAAAAACGAGTGAAGGAGAAGAAAGAAAGAAAGGAGACAGAGGTCCACTGGACCACCAGGGATGAGGCGCAGGGAAACCTGCGGGTGGAGGAGGGCCTCGATCACCAACACTCAAGAGGGCAGGGGCAGGGGCACCTCACTTAATGGTGGAGCTGCGAGGGTGGGAGAGCAATTTCACTGACAATGAGTCAGTGGTCTTGCTCGCCTGTCCCTGCAGTGGCCGCCATTAAGTAGGGGTCGGGGAGGGCTGGACAGCTGGGAGACGGGAGCGGGGAGGGGAGCTGGATTGGGCCGGTCGTGCTGGGGGGGGAGGGGCTGCGGGGGCAGCAGCGGCGGAGAAAGGTAAAGGGAGGAAAGAAGGGATAAAGAAAAGAGGGAAAATAAGCAGAAATAAGGCACAAGAGCAGAGATGCAGAAAAGAGCAGAAAGGTAAAAGATAGAAAGGGTAAAAAACGAGTGAAAACGAGTGAAGGAGCAGAGGGAGAGAAAGGGAAAACGGGCAGAAATAAGGCACAAAAGAGCAGAGGTGCAGAAAGGTGAAAGATAGAAAGGGGAGAAAACGAGTGAAGGAGCAGAAAGAAAGAAAGGAGACAGAGGTCCACTGGACCACCAGGGATGAGGCGCAGGGAAACCTGCGGGTGGAGGAGGGCCTCGATCACCAACACTCAAGAGTGCAGGGGCAGGGGCACCTCACTTAATGGTGGAGCTGCGAGGGTGGGAGAGCAATTTCACTGACAATGAGTCAGTGGTCTTGCTCGCCTGTCCCCGCAGAGGCCGCCATTAAGTAGGGGTCGGGGCGGGCTGGACAGCTGGGAGGCGGGAGCGGGGAGGGGAGCTGGATTGGGCCGGTCGTGCTGGGGGGGAGGGGCCGCGGGGGCAGCAGCGGCGGGGAAAGGTAAAGGGAGGAAAGAAGGGATAAAAAAAAGAGGGAAAATAAGCAGAAATAAGGCACAAGAGCAGAGATGCAGAAAAGAGCAGAAAGGTGAAAGATAGAATGGGTAAAAAAACGAGTGAAAACGAGTGAAGGAGCAGAGGGAGAGAAAGGGAAAACGGGCAGAAATAAGGCACAAAAGAGCAGAGGTGCAGAAAGGTGAAAGATAGAAAGGGTAAAAAAAGAGTGAAAACGAGTGAAGGAGCAGAGGGAGAGAAAGGGAAAATGGGCAGAAATAAGGCGCAAAAGAGCAGAGGTGCAGAAAGGTGAAAGATAGAAAGGGGAGAAAAACGAGTGAAGGAGAGGAAAGAAAGAAAGGAGACAGAGGTCCACTGGACCACCAGGGATGAGGCACAGGGAAACCTGCGGGTGGAGGAGGGCCTCGATCACCAACACTCAAGAGTGCAGGGGCAGGGGCACCTCACTTAATGGTGGAGCTGCGAGGGTGGGAGAGCAATTTCACTGACAATGAGTCAGTGGTCTTGCTCGCCTGTCCCCGCAGTGGCCTCCATTAAGTAGGGGTCGGGGAGGGCTGGACAGCTGGGAGGCGGGAGCGGGGAGGGGAGCTGGATTGGGCCGGTCGTGCTGGGGGGGGGGGAGGGGCCGCGGGGGCAGCAGCGGCGGGGAAAGGTAAAGGGAGGAAAGAAGGGACAAAGAAAAGAGGGAAAATAAGCAGAAATAAGGCACAAAAGAGCAGAGATGCAGAAAAGAGCAGAAAGGTGAAAGATAGAAAGGGTAAAAAAACGAGTGAAACGAGTGAAGGAGCAGAGGGAGAGAAAGGGAAAACGGGCAGAAATAAGGCACAAAAGAGCAGAGGTGCAGAAAGGTGAAAGATAGAAAGGGTAAAAAAACGAGTGAAAACGAGTGAAGGAGCAGAGGGAGAGAAAGGGAAAATGGGCAGAAATAAGGCGCAAAAGAGCAGAGGTGCAGAAAGGTGAAAGATAGAAAGGGGAGAAAAACGAGTGAAGGAGCAGAAAGAAAGAAAGGAGACAGAGGTCCACTGGACCACCAGGGATGAGGCGCAGGGAAACCTGCGGGTGGAGGAGGGCCTCGATCACCAACACTCAAGAGTGCAGAGGCAGGGGCACCTCACTTAATGGTGGAGCTGCGAGGGTGGGAGAGCAATTTCACTGACAATGAGTCAGTGGTCTTGCTCGCCTGTCCCCGCAGTGGCCGCCATTAAGTAGGGGTCGGGGAGGGCTGGACAGCTGGGAGGCGGGAGCGGGGAGGGGAGCTGGATTGGGCCGGTCGTGCTGGGGGGGGGAGGGGCCGCGGGGGCAGCAGCGGCGGGGAAAGGTAAAGGGAGGAAAGAAGGGATAAAGAAAAGAGGGAAAATAAGCAGAAATAAGGCACAAAAGAGCAGAGATGCAGAAAAGAGCAGAAAGGTGAAAGATAGAAAGGGTAAAAAAACGAGTGAAAACGAGTGAAGGAGCAGAGGGAGAGAAAGGGAAAACGGGCAGAAATAAGGCACAAAAGAGCAGAGGTGCAGAAAGGTGAAATATAGACAGGGTAAAAAAACGAGTGAAAACGAGTGAAGGAGCAGAGGGAGAGAAAGGGAAAATGGGCAGAAATAAGGCGCAAAAGAGCAGAGGTGCAGAAAGGTGAAAGATAGAAAGGGGAGAAAAACGAGTGAAGGAGAAGAAAGAAAGAAAGGAGACAGAGGTCCACTGGACCACCAGGGATGAGGCGCAGGGAAACCTGCGGGTGGAGGAGGGCCTCGATCACCAACACTCAAGAGGGCAAGGGCAGGGGCACCTCACTTAATGGTGGAGCTGCGAGGGTGGGAGAGCAATTTCACTGACAATGAGTCTGTGGTCTTGCTCGCCTGTCCCCGCAGTGGCCGCCATTAAGTAGGGGTCGGGGAGGGCTGGACAGCTGGGAGACGGGAGCGGGGAGGGGAGCTGGATTGGGCCGGTCGTGCTGGGGGGGAGGGGCTGCGGGGGCAGCAGCGGCGGAGAAAGGTAAAGGGAGGAAAGAAGGGATAAAGAAAAGAGGGAAAATAAGCAGAAATAAGGCACAAGAGCAGAGATGCAGAAAAGAGCAGAAAGGTAAAAGATAGAAAGGGTAAAAAACGAGTGAAAACGAGTGAAGGAGCAGAGGGAGAGAAAGGGAAAACGGGCAGAAATAAGGCACAAAAGAGCAGAGGTGCAGAAAGGTGAAAGATAGAAAGGGGAGAAAACGAGTGAAGGAGCAGAAAGAAAGAAAGGAGACAGAGGTCCACTGGACCACCAGGGATGAGGCGCAGGGAAACCTGCGGGTGGAGGAGGGCCTCGATCACCAACACTCAAGAGTGCAGGGGCAGGGGCACCTCACTTAATGGTGGAGCTGCGAGGGTGGGAGAGCAATTTCACTGACAATGAGTCAGTGGTCTTGCTCGCCTGTCCCCGCAGAGGCCGCCATTAAGTAGGGGTCGGGGCGGGCTGGACAGCTGGGAGGCGGGAGCGGGGAGGGGAGCTGGATTGGGCCGGTCGTGCTGGGGGGGAGGGGCCGCGGGACAGCAGCGGCGGGGAAAGGTAAAGGGAGGAAAGAAGGGATAAAGAAAAGAGGGAAAATAAGCAGAAATAAGGCACAAGAGCAGAGATGCAGAAAAGAGCAGAAAGGTGAAAGATAGAATGGGTAAAAAAACGAGTGAAAACGAGTGAAGGAGCAGAGGGAGAGAAAGGGAAAACGGGCAGAAATAAGGCACAAAAGAGCAGAGGTGCAGAAAGGTGAAAGATAGAAAGGGTAAAAAAAGAGTGAAAACGAGTGAAGGAGCAGAGGGAGAGAAAGGGAAAATGGGCAGAAATAAGGCGCAAAAGAGCAGAGGTGCAGAAAGGTGAAAGATAGAAAGGGGAGAAAAACGAGTGAAGGAGAGGAAAGAAAGAAAGGAGACAGAGGTCCACTGGACCACCAGGGATGAGGCACAGGGAAACCTGCGGGTGGAGGAGGGCCTCGATCACCAACACTCAAGAGTGCAGGGGCAGGGGCACCTCACTTAATGGTGGAGCTGCGAGGGTGGGAGAGCAATTTCACTGACAATGAGTCAGTGGTCTTGCTCGCCTGTCCCCGCAGTGGCCTCCATTAAGTAGGGGTCGGGGAGGGCTGGACAGCTGGGAGGCGGGAGCGGGGAGGGGAGCTGGATTGGGCCGGTCGTGCTGGGGGGGGGGGAGGGGCCGCGGGGGCAGCAGCGGCGGGGAAAGGTAAAGGGAGGAAAGAAGGGACAAAGAAAAGAGGGAAAATAAGCAGAAATAAGGCACAAAAGAGCAGAGATGCAGAAAAGAGCAGAAAGGTGAAAGATAGAAAGGGTAAAAAAACGAGTGAAACGAGTGAAGGAGCAGAGGGAGAGAAAGGGAAAACGGGCAGAAATAAGGCACAAAAGAGCAGAGGTGCAGAAAGGTGAAAGATAGAAAGGGTAAAAAAACGAGTGAAAACGAGTGAAGGAGCAGAGGGAGAGAAAGGGAAAATGGGCAGAAATAAGGCGCAAAAGAGCAGAGGTGCAGAAAGGTGAAAGATAGAAAGGGGAGAAAAACGAGTGAAGGAGCAGAAAGAAAGAAAGGAGACAGAGGTCCACTGGACCACCAGGGATGAGGCGCAGGGAAACCTGCGGGTGGAGGAGGGCCTCGATCACCAACACTCAAGAGTGCAGAGGCAGGGGCACCTCACTTAATGGTGGAGCTGCGAGGGTGGGAGAGCAATTTCACTGACAATGAGTCAGTGGTCTTGCTCGCCTGTCCCCGCAGTGGCCGCCATTAAGTAGGGGTCGGGGAGGGCTGGACAGCTGGGAGGCGGGAGCGGGGAGGGGAGCTGGATTGGGCCGGTCGTGCTGGGGGGGGGAGGGGCCGCGGGGGCAGCAGCGGCGGGGAAAGGTAAAGGGAGGAAAGAAGGGATAAAGAAAAGAGGGAAAATAAGCAGAAATAAGGCACAAAAGAGCAGAGATGCAGAAAAGAGCAGAAAGGTGAAAGATAGAAAGGGTAAAAAAACGAGTGAAAACGAGTGAAGGAGCAGAGGGAGAGAAAGGGAAAACGGGCAGAAATAAGGCACAAAAGAGCAGAGGTGCAGAAAGGTGAAATATAGAAAGGGTAAAAAAACGAGTGAAAACGAGTGAAGGAGCAGAGGGAGAGAAAGGGAAAATGGGCAGAAATAAGGCGCAAAAGAGCAGAGGTGCAGAAAGGTGAAAGATAGAAAGGGGAGAAAAACGAGTGAAGGAGAAGAAAGAAAGAAAGGAGACAGAGGTCCACTGGACCACCAGGGATGAGGCGCAGGGAAACCTGCGGGTGGAGGAGGGCCTCGATCACCAACACTCAAGAGGGCAAGGGCAGGGGCACCTCACTTAATGGTGGAGCTGCGAGGGTGGGAGAGCAATTTCACTGACAATGAGTCTGTGGTCTTGCTCGCCTGTCCCCGCAGTGGCCGCCATTAAGTAGGGGTCGGGGAGGGCTGGACAGCTGGGAGACGGGAGCGGGGAGGGGAGCTGGATTGGGCCGGTCGTGCTGGGGGGGGAGGGGCTGCGGGGGCAGCAGCGGCGGAGAAAGGTAAAGGGAGGAAAGAAGGGATAAAGAAAAGAGGGAAAATAAGCAGAAATAAGGCACAAGAGCAGAGATGCAGAAAAGAGCAGAAAGGTAAAAGATAGAAAGGGTAAAAAGCGAGTGAAAACGAGTGAAGGAGCAGAGGGAGAGAAAGGGAAAACGGGCAGAAATAAGGCACAAAAGAGCAGAGGTGCAGAAAGGTGAAAGATAGAAAGGGGAGAAAACGAGTGAAGGAGCAGAAAGAAAGAAAGGAGACAGAGGTCCACTGGACCACCAGGGATGAGGCGCAGGGAAACCTGCGGGTGGAGGAGGGCCTCGATCACCAACACTCAAGAGTGCAGGGGCAGGGGCACCTCACTTAATGGTGGAGCTGCGAGGGTGGGAGAGCAATTTCACTGACAATGAGTCAGTGGTCTTGCTCGCCTGTCCCCGCAGAGGCCGCCATTAAGTAGGGGTCGGGGAGGGCTGGACAGCTGGGAGGCGGGAGCGGGGAGGGGAGCTGGATTGGGCCGGTCGTGCTGGGGGGGAGGGGCCGCGGGGGCAGCAGCGGCGGGGAAAGGTAAAGGGAGGAAAGAAGGGATAAAGAAAAGAGGGAAAATAAGCAGAAATAAGGCACAAGAGCAGAGATGGAGAAAAGAGCAGAAAGGTGAAAGATAGAATGGGTAAAAAAACGAGTTAAAACGAGTGAAGGAGCAGAGGGAGGGAAAGGGAAAACGGGCAGAAATAAGGCACAAAAGAGCAGAGGTGCAGAAAGGTGAAAGATAGAAAGGGTAAAAAAACGAGTGAAAACGAGTGAAGGAGCAGAGGGAGAGAAAGGGAAAATGGGCAGAAATAAGGCGCAAAAGAGCAGAGGTGCAGAAAGGTGAAAGATAGAAAGGGGAGAAAAACGAGTGAAGGAGCAGAAAGAAAGAAAGGAGACAGAGGTCCACTGGACCACCAGGGATGAGGCGCAGGGAAACCTGCGGGTGGAGGAGGGCCTCGATCACCAACACTCAAGAGTGCAGGGGCAGGGGCACCTCACTTAATGGTGGAGCTGCGAGGGTGGGAGAGCAATTTCACTGACAATGAGTCAGTGGTCTTGCTCGCCTGTCCCCGCAGTGGCCTCCATTAAGTAGGGGTCGGGGAGGGCTGGACAGCTGGGAGGCGGGAGCGGGGAGGGGAGCTGGATTGGGCCGGTCGTGCTGGGGGGGGGGAGGGGCCGCGGGGGCAGCAGCGGCGGGGAAAGGTAAAGGGAGGAAAGAAGGGACAAAGAAAAGAGGGAAAATAAGCAGAAATAAGGCACAAAAGAGCAGAGATGCAGAAAAGAGCAGAAAGGTGAAAGATAGAAAGGGTAAAAAAACGAGTGAAAACGAGTGAAGGAGCAGAGGGAGAGAAAGGGAAAACGGGCAGAAATAAGGCACAAAAGAGCAGAGGTGCAGAAAGGTGAAAGATAGAAAGGGTAAAAAAACGAGTGAAAACGAGTGAAGGAGCAGAGGGAGAGAAAGGGAAAATGGGCAGAAATAAGGCGCAAAAGAGCAGAGGTGCAGAAAGGTGAAAGATAGAAAGGGGAGAAAAACGAGTGAAGGAGCAGAAAGAAAGAAAGGAGACAGAGGTCCACTGGACCACCAGGGATGAGGCGCAGGGAAACCTGCGGGTGGAGGAGGGCCTCGATCACCAACACTCAAGAGTGCAGGGGCAGGGGCACCTCACTTAATGGTGGAGCTGCGAGGGTGGGAGAGCAATTTCACTGACAATGAGTCAGTGGTCTTGCTCCTTTAGGAACAGCTACCTTCCATTGGGTGTATATGTGTTATTTTTTCTCACTTACAATTGCCATTCTACACATGTAGAGAGATCAGCATCAAAACACTCACTTATGATATTTTTTTATCTAATATCTAGCATTTGGATTAATCTGATGAATCGTCTTTTTTTAAAGAACAAATAACTGTGTTGTTTTCCACTCTATATTCAGGAGTAACAAATTCTTAAGCAAGCCCCTGCTGCCGATAAGAAAGTAGCTACATTTGTCAAATTGTCTTAAACTGAGTCGGTCCATAAAAGCTATAAAGTAATATTGAAAGAATGTTGCAAAGACCATGTTTCTTTTTTTTTAATGTTTTGCTACCTAGAGCGTTACGGTAAATCTAGCTTTTCTTCATGCAAGTGAAGACAGTTTTGATAAGAAAATTAAAAAGCAAGCATTCGGTTTATTTTGTTAGATTTCTTTTAGATGTGTTTTGCAAAATAGAGCGATGTTTCTGCCTCTTCACATAGCACTTTTTTTCACATCTTATTACCACAGCAGATCAGCATGCCCTGGTGGGCTGAGAATTTACTACTAGCTACTAGAATTTACTAGACAATTTTATTGGAAAACAACAGGCAAATCCATGCATATTAGGTGCACCACTAATGTGCTGTACGTGACTTGCAGCAGATTTGTGATTTACCAAGCAACTATAAAAATGTTTCATATGTGGGTGGACAGAACGTTGGTGGATATTTGAAGGAAAAAATCTCGGAGGTTCTAATATGAAAAACATTCGTGAACCATACAGATATCCCTTTTTAGTGACGTTTCAATTAGGAAACCTTAGTTTTGAAAGAAATGTAATTGTTGTCAGATTATTATCAAACCTACGAAAACGGTCCGATTCACAAAGAAAGTTTTGAGTACATTTCTGATTTTTGGAAGATTATATAATAATCCCAGACACCTTTGTGACAGCTTCACATGAGTACACAAATATTTAAATATATTTTTTATGCGGCAAAGTAATGTTGAAGTGCATTTGCAATTGGTAACTTTTTTGCATCTTCAAGGGGAAAATATTTTTCCACGTGGAGAAACCCCTTCTATAACACCTGCAAATCTCGGGACAGTCTTGCCTCCTCCATTCCGACCAGAAGGAAATCTGAAACTCTATTCAATGTTAGAAATTATCTGCAGACGGTTTGTTAATATCCACGTGTGTAGGTTTGCTATCACCCTTTTCAGGTGATCACCAAAACACACCTCTGGAAGCAGGTTTACTCAAAATGAATTCGCCATGCAGGTGGGATTTCTCATGTGACCAAATCTATTTAAGATTACAGATTAACCTTTTGTTAATCAGTAGTGTTGATTTTTACTCCTAAATCAAAGTATTTGCACTCCTATTAAAACATAGCTGTGAAAATGCTAATGTGAGACAGGCCCAAAGTGAGCAACTCAACAAATAATGTCATTGAGCTTTAATAGCTGTCAGACAAGAACTTTTAAGCTCTCATGGCTTGCATGGAACTGGTACACCTCCAACCTGCAGAAGTAAAGAGGCAGAGGTTGCTTTTTTTGTGATGCACATGATGGAGCTTGCACGAGTGACGTTTATGGAAGCCAAAGATGGGTAGATGGCTCAGAGTGGATGGCCAGTATGTAGGACATTCCCTAGAGGTAGAGACGTGCCTTAGAAAAGTATTAAAAAAATAAAGTTGAACACTAGACGTAAATTGCTTTAATGTCCTTTGGATGTCACAGCCAGAGGACCATCAATCCATTGTCTTTCTTTTTCTGCTTTTGATACAATTGGATATGCCAAACAGGTATGAAGTTGTGTTTCTCTGCCGAAGGCAATAGTTTTGCAATATTTTTCTAGTGTTCATTATCCAGGCCTCTCACACTTCAGAATCCACTCATGGAGGAATTCAACGCTTACATCATGTACCCTTGTCGTAGTGACAAAAAAAAGAACCTTCAAAGATCACGCAAAATTATATCATTCCCTTAGACGTTTCCACATGTGGGTCTGCCTTGACACTGATGGTCATAAGTTATCGGATGAATGAAATGCATAGAAAAAGAGAATCTACTAACCTTTGGAAATCTATACTGTAGATGTTGTCTTCTGTAAACCATGTTGATGGTGGCCTGGCTAAAGTTTGAGAAAAAGTTCAACTGTCACCCGACTAAAATGCTGAGAGGCAAAATGTAATACTGTCAAACATTGCCTAAGTCAGCAATGAAGTTCATTCCCATTAGCAGGTGCATGCAAGTTATTATACCAGACAGCAGATACTGTGCCATGAGGGCAAATGAGAACGGAAGAGTATTAACCCAAATTTCTAGACATTCAGTAGGTGGAACAACTGACACCAGTTAAGAAGGTTAGGTGGGTGATCAAATGACCTGCATCTCCCTTGTGAAGCAACCCACACAGACAACCCTTAAAGCACCTCACCTTCACACGGATTTTACAGACAGGTCACAATGATGCCCTTTCAGTAGGCAACAAGAGCAAATACCCAAAATTCGAGCAATACACCTCTCACTATATTGGGCATTGTGTGTCCACTGATAACCCTCCATGGGCAAACTTACAATCCCAGAGACATACCCAGCCTCAGCTGAAGTTGTTCTTGAAAGCGGAGGTGTAGACAGCAGCATTAAAAAGAAAAACCTTAAAATACGTGAATAAATAAATAAATATTCCTGCAAGAAATATCACAAGGGGGCCATGTAATTATACACTGTATAATAATTTGTCAGACAATGTATTTCACATTTATGTAGGATGGTGTGAGAAATTAGGTTCTGACACCAATTGAGTCACCAAGGTATTTTGTCTCTGCTGTCCTGGGCCCTTCATAACAGAGACCTTGAAACTAGGGATCAGCGTTCCCTTTTAGCACTTTGCTCTCAGGATACCGAAGCGTAGCAGTCCAAGGCTCGCTCAGGGAGATGCTTTGGGTGAAAAACTCAGGACTCGGCAACACCCAAAATAACACCTAATAAATCACTATGCAGTCAGTCTGTCTTTTTAAAGGAAAAGTACTTTAATACACACACAACTAAATACTTAGAAATACAATTTTAAAAGATCAGGCCTTTGTTGGAGTCTTCACGATTTTACTATCAGGTCCACTGCCTGTCAAACACTACCACAGCCTTCTCAAAAGCTAGGCCCTAGGAGCTCAATTGATGCAAGGGTCCTTTTCTCCTGCAAACCTGCCTTCTCCCTGCTGTCAGACAACCTCCTTGCATAGGAGAGAGTTTCATGGCAGCTCATTTCTGCTCAGTAACCCCTCAAACACACTCTGGCACAACTTGGGTGCACACTTTCCTTCGAAGAGCACCATCCACCATATCTGAGATTTTCACTTTACCAGAGGCTTATGGAGCATATTTTCTCTCCCCGCAGCAGTCTCAAACAAGGTTTTGGTTTCTCTATCCATCCTATGAAAGCTCCCGTGGCTTCACTTTTTTTCTTTTGCCTACTCATGGAAACTTTGCATACACATGCACCCAAACTCTTTCATAGGTGCCCTCTCTTCAAGGGACACCGGGCACAGAGCACCTAGCCTTATTTGAAAGGTGGACACTGGAGGTTACAGCTCAAAACTGTTTCAACAAGAGCATTAAAGTAGGTAATATTCGAATAGTGGGTCGCATACCAAAGCAGAAGCCCAAAAGCAAAAAACAAAATGCCGGTTTTCTCAGGTTGGAACATAACTCCTTATATGGAGAAGTGTGGCTCAATGGTTAGAGCGGCAGACCCTGATGCAGAGGTCTAGCCCGGGACCAGGGTTCAATTCCCTGCCTCGGCGGGTCTTGGGCTCAAAATTCCACAGACCTGATTATTCTCACCTCGGTGCCTATTCCAATCATGGAGTCCCACTCTGCAACTCTGGGCAATAGCTTGCTTAATCTCCACAACGGCCCCCACAACGCTAAGGATGCCTGGCCTCCACCTTGGGGGTGCCCAGGAGTGGACACCTCACAGGGAAAGCCAGGATGGGTTCCACAGCAGTATTTGTAAAAGCGCCTTGAGACCCTTGCGGGTGAGTAGTGCGCTATACAAGTTTAAATTTACAGGCGCAGTATTTGCGCTGTAGAAAGTGATACAGAAATAAACAGCTGTCAGACATCTCTATGCATTGCCATTCATTTAATTCAGTCAGCACTGAGTATACTGTCTTGGTGTTAAAATAATGACATACAGTTGTGCAAAGCAATTACACAAAGTACTCGTAAAGAGTATGGTTAAACTGACATAAAATATTGTGCACATGGCCGGTCCATTATTCAGTTATGTTGCAATATTTTAGACATTGTCAGAGTTTTGAGTAGACCTCAGCAGAAACATTGTTTCCACCTGCCTTCAGCAGAAGACTCTGCTGGAAACTTAAAACATTTCTTGAAATTAACGGGCATTGAATAGTGTTTCCAGCACTGACCTCGACAATTTACGGAGCCAATTTTTACGCTTCGGGGGGCCACAAAATGGCAGTGACAGACATTTTTCTATGGCAGAAACATTACCGGTATATTGTGAAAGACCGAACTTGTGTGGATTTCTTATTCAACATATTCTGAAAGACCGAGCTTGTGTAGATTTCTTTTTTAAGATATATCTCAATAGTTTTTGGCTTGAATCAGCTACCACGTGTCAAATGTGTACTCAAATAAGTTAAAAGTGACAAAGTGAAACTTGACTACCGAAGAGGGAAATCATTTTTCACTCAAGAGAAGGTTATCTTTAATGCAGATATTTTGCATTATGGAGATACGATTTTTATGAGCACATTCCATTTCATTAAATTAACCCAGTGTCAAGTAGATTTATTCTAAATGCATCCCTTGCTTCTCATTACAAATGGTTCTGAGGATTTCAGTGAAGCTGCAGAGCTTTTCCTTTAGGCTGTGCAGAGGAATTTGAGGACACTGTGTTCTGGAGAAATCTTATTATGAGGGCTTGAGGTTATTCTCAGTGGATGAAAGAAGGCAGGAAAGAATGTACTGGGTAAGCTCGTGGGGTAGGGTTAAAGTGCCTTCCCCTCTAGGAGAATGATTCTTGTTCAGTCGGTAACAGTAACAGTTGAAAAATATTTATTTTTGACTGATTTTTCCCAACATATGGTCCACAAATTGATTGACTCACTTCTGTCTCATTGCTGCCCTTTAGGTTTATATCATGATGCTGACTTCCACACAACCTTGGCTTTTTTTTTAATATAAGAGCACTTAGCACTCTGTGACTAGCAGTGTACTTTTCCCAGTGTAAGAGCCCCCAAGCCCTATTAGGCCCTCATTACAATCGAGAATACAACTTGTGCACAAAATGTGCAAAGGCCTAGTGGAACAAAGAGCACGATTTTCAGTTATGTAGCTCCTGTCGTGGGCAGGGATTGCAGCTTGCCCATGTGTGAATACAACATCTGCTCGTTATTCCCTAGTCTAGAGACAAAACTCCAAATGGAGTGGTCATTTCATGCGGGAAAAACTCAAAATCTTCAATGTTGGGAATTCCTTGGTGGGAAATTACAACCTGCATAGCCATTGGTACCTGGAATTATGCCCTTAGTGATGTTGTCTGGTGAACCTCACTGACTGGATGTCAAGCTCATATTATGGGGCAGATATCGTGTACTTATTAGACAATTATGTTTGGTAAAAAGGAAGTAAAAAATAAAGCTAAGACTAATTTGCACACATAGGGCCTCATTATGAGAAGCCAGTAATGGGCAGGTCATTCCAATTCACCCCATGTTTCTGTTCCCAGAGTAAGCGATAATTACAGGACAGGAGACACCGAACCCAGACCCGTGTGTGATGATGCTTGTGCTGTGAACAGCTACAGAACTCAGAGAACACCACCCTGTTCCCGTATAAAGATGGGAGCTGGGAAACAACCGTTTCAACGCAACTTTTACCACGAACTACCTTTACAACGCATTTTTTACAACGCAGGATCCTTTACAACGAATGTCTTTACAACGCATGATATTACATCGCAGATGCCTTTACAACGCATGCCATTACAACGTAAGTATAGGTAAGTTTATAATTGTAATAAAAATTGTATTTCATTATTATTATTTTTAAATTAAAATTAAATTAAAATTAAAAAATATATCATTTATTTAAAAAATTAATTTAAGTAATTTTTTACCCCTACACTATCCAGAACTTACCCTACTATTACACCCCCCTGGAGTTAGAATAGTAATTTTTACCCCTACACTATCCAGCACTTACCCTACTATTACATCCCCCTGGAGTTAGAATAGTAATTTTTACCCCTACACTATCCAGCACTTACCCTACTATTACACCCCCCTGGAGTTAGAATAGTAATTTTTACCCCTACTCTATACAGCACTTACCCTACTATTTCACCCCCCTGGAGTTAGAATAGTAATTACCCCTACACAATCCAGCACTTACCCTACTATTACACCTCCCTGGAGTTAGAATAGTACTTTTTACCCCTACACTATCCAGCACTTACCCTACTATTACACCCCCCTGGAGTTAGAATAGTAATTTTTACCCCTACACTATCCAGCACTTACCCTACTATGTCACCCCCCTGGAGTTAGAATAGTAATTTTTACCCCTACACTATCCAGCACTTACCCTACTATTACACCCCCCTGGAGTTAGAATAGTAATTTTTATCCCTACACTATCCAGCACTTATCCTAGTATTACTCCCCTATGGAGTTAGAATATTATTTTAAAACACCTACATTATTTTAAATATATATATATATATATATTTTAAAAAATTTAGAAAATTAAAGTAAAATAAAAATTAAATTAAATTAAAATAAATAATTTTAATTAATTACATTTTTTAATAATATTATATACTTACCTATACTTACGTTGTAATGGCATGCGTTGTAAAGGCATCTGCGATGTAATATCATGCGTTGTAAAAACATTCGTTTTAAAGGATCCTGCGTTGTAAAAATTGCGTTGTAAAGGTAGGCATTGTAAAAGTATGCGTCGTAACGTCATACATCCATGGGAGCTACAAACGGTACCAACTCTGACCCATTATGCACACCATGTGCCTCAACAAAGCCACTGCACCAGTTTACTGTCTGCTCCAAGCGGGTGATAAATGTAACCTTTAACACGCATATGCCTTTAGAACAAATTTATTGTAAAGGCATGCTTGGTAAAGACGCAGTTGTGGTAAATATCGCATTGTTAATGCATGCAAAGTAATCCCTTAAGTGGTTCCATCATGCAATAAAGTTACACAGAATGCTTATGAGCGCTGCTGGCGGCTATTAATGTTTCCTACACTGATCAAGAAAGCCCAGTGCCTTATCGAGGTTAAAGTAGGTGCATACTCCTTGCACTAACTTTGCTACCTTGATTTCTGGGCTCATGAAATGAGTAGCATGAACTGTAAGTGAGCAGCGCTCGTAAGAGGCCTGTTTACATGTTGTAATTGGCACTCATCCACCTCACCTCCACATGCAGCAACATATAGGGGGCTGCTGAGGAGCTAGGACGGGCACATTGGGAGTGTATTTAATGTCGCCATTGGGAGTCAAAGAAAGAATCATATCACTTCCCCTAGATTTTAGGTGATAGACCCCCATGGGAGAATACTGAAAATGCTGAGACATTGTACCTCATCAGAGGCAGCAGGTGGTACGTTTGTTTGCACAAATTCCTGTGAAGGGACTTAAATAGTTTGGGCAATAGGAGAACCCAAGCGCTCGCTATGCATCCAGGCCATATGCAACGTTCTTCCTTGATTGTCACTGAAATGTCATGAAAGATCCAGGAACCATTAAACATCAAAAAGCAAATGATAACCAGGGCTGGACTAAGGAACCAAAACCAGTCCCACACCTTTGTCTCATTGCGTACGCCTCTCTTTCCATCCATCCATCCATCCATCCATCCATACTTTTGCTCTCCTCCTCGCCTCTCTTTCTACCTCCCGCCTCTCGTTCTCTCTCCCTCAGTAAGCCAACCCATGCCGGCCAGCTGCAGTTTACCTCAAGGAGCTGGGAAAAGCGACAGAGACACCCGGAGTGTCTCTCTACTTTCAAAACCAGCATGCAAGGGCTCCTGCCCACAGTGGAAATGCTCGAGACATTGATCTTTAATATCTCAGGAAAACAACTGCAAGAGCCACAGTGGGCATGAAAGGGCATGTCTGACACACCACACCAGGTTAGCTTCCAGAAAACTAATTTTTTGACAAACAAAATTGCCAGCAACCACATCAGAATCAGTGGTTGGTGCAAATTCAATTAACAGATTATTACAAGCACATAGACTTGACTGTGTTGGGCACTCTTCACCTGGTGTGAAATACCACTTTATAAACAATCAATTTAATCAGTTTGTTCTGATTTTAGAATCAATAGAATTCTGGAGTAACCCAGGCACACAACAAGAATAAGTCACAGTAAACCTTTGTGAATCGGTTCCCACATGTGTAGCTTACCTTTGCACACAACTTTCCTACAATTTAAAGGCATTGGATGTAGAACCATCTGCAAACTATGGTACTCACAAAGATAGGAAATGGTGACTTTCACTTTTTTTTAACATAACTATATTTAATATACACTTTGCATGCATTATGCACATCAGAGTTTTAAAATGTATGGGGCATATTAGCAATGCTTTGAGATAAATATTGCAAAGCGTACTTGGCTAGTATTTTTACATTGCCGGCTGTCTCTGGATGCCATCGCCGAGATAGCACGTTATCAGCAAAGGCTATCTACACGGCGCAGGAAAACCAAGCAATAGAGGCGAAAAGCAGGATTATCGCATGAATTACAGCGATAATGACCCATCATTAGGGGGTGGTTGCTGATAGGCCATGGTGGTCTCAGCCACGCAATCCACCCCCCCCCATTGAGTTTCTTGAACAAGTCAGGTTTTGAGCAGGTGTAAAAAACCTGTGATAACCACGGTTAGCGCGACTTTCATTGTCCCTAACCGGGTCCCAGGGTCGCATGGCTGATAGGAGTTAGGTGTGTTTGCGAGTGGATTCCTCTTGTTTTCGTCGGGCACATCTACTTTGCATGTCATTAGCGATAAATATCGCTGACATGCAAAGTGGCAAGGGAAACGGTCGCTGTCACCGGAAAGCTGTCGCTAACAGCTGTTAGCGACAGCTTGTTAATTGGGCGATAATAATATCGCCGCTTTAGCGGCAGGAAGTGCCGCTAAAGTGGCGTAAATGCCCTTGCTAATATGCCCCCATGTGTTTACAAAAAATATCTTTTTATACCTTCCTTTAATCTCTCGATTAATACAATACAATATTTTTCCATCCTATATTCTTTATAATCTGCTCAAACTGGTGCACTTTACTCCGCTATTTGCACCAAATATACCCATTTCATTAGAAATGTAGGTGCGCACATGACTGTGGTAAATAGAGATATTTGGAAATGGTTAGAGTCAGCGATACTGCAGGGAAATGTTAAAATATGAAAGTTATTTTATAGAGTCAGTGAGGTAATAGATGTTATGCATGAGGTCATAAATATTACATGACGAATGACTTCAGCAGCACTTGCTGAGAATTTTCAGAGGTTCTGATGCTTTGAGCAGAACGTTAAAAACACTTCATTGAACCTGTAAGCAGTGAATTTCTACTATCTTTATGCTGCTATTGCTAAGTACTATCGTCCCACCAGTTGATTGTTCGAAGGGGCGTGGTAGGACCTTAGTGGGTATGCTACCTTGATGAAAGTGTGACAGCAGGAGATGCCCACCCTGAACAGACCATGTGGAAAATAGCATTTTATATCAAATAACCAGATGACTTCAATGCAGAGGTAAGTCCTCTCTTCATATTCCCTATGGGTCTCTGCACTGGCTTTCGCATGGCATAGGGACACATAGATTTAACCCTGAGGAATGCCTAAGACTATTTGGCTAAATATAGGCAGAAACATGTTGGCATGAGAATATTACCTAAATAGAGTTGAATATAGGTCATTACACCATCAAACGCTTCCTGATAATACCTTCAGTGTTTTTAAACGAGTCTAGTATACCATCTTAATAAAGGACACTTTTGTGGTATCTCCTAAGGTTTTTTTAACCCAAAACTGGATCCAAATATTTTATCCAGAAAAATAAGTAATGTCTAAGAACTCTCTAGGCTAGCCCCCCTACGGTTAAGTCCGCCCACGTAATACCATACTACCAGGGTGGGGAGAGGTGGCGAATGATGAAGCATGTCACATTACGTGTGTGAGCCTACCTTGTCTAATTCTTGGAATTGCCTCATTCTGGGATTTAGCATTTAGTTGGTAGCCATTAGACATTAAAGAGTTTCCTTCTGCTCATGACCAAATAGGTTCGTAGCAAAATCCAGGGTGTCATGCCTTTTCTTGGTGTTGTGATTTTGCAATTAAGGGCAGGCAGGAGCCCACTAGTGCCCTTCCTCTATCCATTTGTGTGATATAGTATTATTGTTCCCAACACAACCTTAACTCATCAAACTCTGTGTACAATTGTGATGTATATTTAATTTGGTCCAGCTTAAGTGTTTTTCTGTGGACCTCACAGACGCTGAATAGATACTTCAGTCACCTGGAGTATTCTATCGTGAATGCCCAGTAGATCAAATGGACATCAAGGAAAAATCTGCATCTAATATGCCCTGTCCTGGTTATGGTATTATATTTTCACGGCTGGACTAGGAACCCAAATCAGCTCTAGAAATTTTGAAGTACCAGCCCCGGAGGGATGGGGGAATGCGGTGCAAGTGTGAAGCACTTCTACTTTTGGTACTGGTGGCCAATATTGCATCACCGCTGCAAAAGCAGCCCCCTGTAACAAAAAAAAGTCCCCACTGCTGCAGAACCAGCACCCACCCTTGCAGCCCCCTGGGAAAACGCTGATGCCTACTATGGCCAGTCCGCCCCAGAATATTTTTGTCAAAATATCTGCGTGAAATTATATTGCATTCACTATATGGGCTAACACTATATCACCGATGTAAGGAAATGTGGAGTTAAGATTTGTAAATTTATACCCACCTTCATATACTTGCCTTAACAATATTGTGGATGCAATATTTTTGCTCGACGATATTTTCACCACCATATAACGATATTTGAACCCTTTCCTGAATGGCTCAGTTTCCTTCTGGGCATATTTTTAAAGCAAATGCCTGTTCTATTAACAATATTTAGTGGGTTTTTTTTCAAATCACCCATTAAATACAGCAGATAAGGAGAGAACAATGCATTTGTACATTGAGATTTCTCCCAGAAGACATTAGCCACAGAGCTATGTACTTAATGCATCTTGAGAGTTTAATGTTATTATAATGCCATACTGTCAGAATTGTTACTAATAAGCACTACAAGAACAACTGTTCACAGAGTGAATCATCACATTAGCCGTAGAAAGTAAGTGTATGCATCCATAAGCTGCAGAATAGATTACTGAGGTACTGGATAACTTTATGGCAGCACCAGCAATGCTCTGTCAGTCGTAAAAGTGGCTCTTCAGACTCTTATTTTAGAAACTTTACTGTGATTCTTAGAGTGGCGGAAAAGGAAGTCCTTTTAATGTGCTTCTAATTTGGAAATGTGTTTATGGCCTTGATAATTTAGTAGCATTCCTTTGTGTTTTCGGAAAAAGTCTGTCACAGTTTTTCTCCTACAATTTATAATTCTGATTAAGCACGCTTTCCATCTAATCCAAAGAAAGCACGAGCCTAAGTGGTATCACAATATCCAACATGAGAAGAATAATTAACAGATAGTAAATCAGTAAAATACACGCTCCAAATCAGTGCTTTCCAAACATTTTAGAAAAGCAAACTTTTGCGACCCACCTAGCTTTTGTGGACAGGAATTGGGCGATTTTTTATAACTAAAGCACCGTGGTAGCGCTCTGTCATTTACAGATATCACATTTTATTTTTAAATTTCCACTGAACAGCTACAGTTGTACTGACAAAACTATAATGCACACAAATGATAATGTCTGGAAATCGGGTCACAGTGAATATTTATCATTTGTGCATCCCAAATAGTGTCTTGATTTTTTTTGTCCTATTAAAATCTTTGGGGCTTATTTACAAGCCCCTTGCGCCGCCGGTGCATTACTTTTTTTGATGCACCGGCGGCGCAGTGTGCTGGCCCATATTTACAAGGCCACGCAAAGCCACCTGCTTTCATGGCATTGTAAATATGGTCCCTTTTCACGCATTACTATGCCAAAGTCAGTCAAAGATAGCTTTATTCGATTTTGTTAAAAAATCATAAAAGCACATAAAAATGCATACATGTACAATAAAAATCATTCATAATTAGTTAATTAATCGAAGAATCTGCCGAGTATTTCAATTAAAATCAATTTTCAGTTTTAGCAGAAAAATTATAACAATGACATTAAAATATTATAACATTGAAGTTCGACATCTAAGGATACTTTTTAAAAACAAGGAGACCGCATTTATAATCATCTCATCTTGCAGCAATTGTATCTTAATAAAAGCAGGTCTACATTGCCTCAGCGCCCACAATTTTAGCAATGGTAGTAAAAATCTCCTCCTACGATTACCATTACTATGCATGAAAGGGATGTGCCATGTTTTTTTTTGTGGGTGTTCCCTCACAACATCCATGGATTCTGCCACATTCTCAGATTTACAACATTTCGTAAACCTTGGGAATGCATCAGAATCCTACGTCTCCCCAGGGGAGGCGCAATGAGGTGCAATGAGGAGAAATACTATTATTTTTCCTTGTTTTTTCTCTTTCTATGCATGCTGCATTCTGCAGCACACATAGAAAGAGGAAAACACCATCAATGATTGTTTTTGTATAGGATGGTGTCTCTTCCTACACAAAAGCAATCATCCCGCAATGCAGGCACCCTTGCACCAAGGGTCCCTTTGAAGCCCATGGCAGCCAATTGTGCGCCAACGCTGGGGAAAGCACAGGGATGCATCATATTGTTGTAAATATGATGCATCCCTGTGCTTTTAAAATGAAGGGGCTCGGCACAGTAAAATGACTTGTGGCGCAGCACTGCGTCATTTTGTTGTAAAAGAGGCCCATTGTTTGTATCCCACTACAGAATTACCAAAAAATGTGCTTCAGTTTTGCTTTCCTAACTGCTGAATGTCTAGAGTTCATTTACAGAGATTTACATTTTGTTCTGCTGCACAAAAATTACATTCTACAGACTACACACTCCCTTTACACGTGCAAGATTGTCACATATTTTATGTTACCTTTCTTTCTCTGACTCCAAAGTGAAAGGTGTTTGAAAACAGCACACCTATGTTGGAAAAACATAGGCAGCAATTTGTCAGAAGACACAGCCTGACATTTGACTTTTGCCTTTGAAGCAGCAACAAATGTGACAAAATAATACAGTATTTAAAGTCATTTAAAGTCACCTACGTTTATTCCTTGGACATTTCTAGCCCACCAAAATATCAGCTCACGCCCCACAAGTGGGTCCAGACACACATCTTGAAAAAGACTGCTTGAAACGATCCAGTCACAGCTTTATTGAACACGTTTTGAAGTGGCAGTATATTTGCGATCCAAACACACAAAGGTATTATTTAGATTTGCATAAAATTGCACCAACTAGTCAATATGCATTTTTTTAACAAATGTATGCATGGATTGGAGAGACCACATAGAGCACCTGTCATGCCCCGTGGTTGATGCTGCTTCCGGGATGACCTGGGGGTTTCCATGACGGCGGGTGTCTGATGAGCCGCACCACGTCTCTTCAATCATAGCTCCGGCTTGGGCTGCATTGATAGCGGCATGGATCTGCACCACTTTTCAATCCACGGCGACTGATTTTAGTGGGGGAATACACCCAGGAGGAGGCAGTATTTCTCCCCAAGCTGAAATTGGAGCTGCGTACTTCAGCAGCCGCCGCCCGTGGAGGGAGTTTCGGTGGGGCAGAGAGGCGGGTGGGGGAGGGGAAGGATGGGGGGTGATAAAAACCAGAGTATGGATAATTGAATGTAAGTAAACAATTTAATTAATAAAACGAATTTCGTAGCGCGCCCTGCAACGCAAAATGTGATGCAGGGTGGGCTACGAAATTCGTTTTATTTATTAAATTGTTTACTTACCTTCAATTATCCATACTCCGGTTTTTAGCACCCCCCACCCTGCCCCTCCCCCGCCCCGCCTCTCCGCCCCACCGAAACTCCCTCCACGGGCCGGTTTCTGTACTTAAGCAGCCCGTCATAGCTGCCGGGCCAGCAGGACATTAACCCCTTCGCTGCGGGGGTAATTCCCCCACTGTGCTGGGGTGGAGGGGGGCGTGCACAGCACCCCCATGCTCATGACGAGCTCAGCTCGTCATGAGGCATGGCGCTCCTGTGCTCATGACGAGCTAAGCTCGTCACAGGTGCACCGGCTCCCATGGAACGCTCAGCACTGCAGGGGAATTCTCCCCACACCTGAGCGTTCCACGGGGCATGACGAGCTGAGCTTGTCATGAGCACCAGTGCGTCGTGGCTCATGACGAGCTCAGCTTGTCATGAGCATGGGAGGGGTTAAAGACGCTCTGCTCCTGCTCGCTAGTTCCTGCTCTTGCCGCCGCCTCAATCTTTGCAGCAGGTATCTCTAGCCCCAGATCAATCTGCCACTGATTGAACTACAACTGGGGCCCTAGGGTAAGAAACATAACATGTATATTTGTTAAGCACACAGTCACCCAGGAGGGTATGTTGGCACTGAATTACGGATATTTATTGTTAGCCAACTTAATGGTACTCATTTTATTAACCTCGGAAGAATGAAAGACTGAGTGGAGCCATCGATATTTGAACCTGCTCTACAGTGGACGCATCAGTCCACTAAGCCACAAGACTCTAAGTACAAACTGCAGCACAAATGCTGTTTAATGTAGGCTTCATGACCTATTGATTCAAGGCAATAATTGTGTAAACCTGACTTGCCTGAGTTGGAAGGCAGGTGCGGACACTCTTTCTTTACGTGTGTACAGAATGGGAACTTTGACATTCACAACATATCAGCTTACATAGTTTATTGTTTTCAGTGGTGAGCGAAGAATTTATAATATTCTGCTCCCATTGAATGGATTACTGATAATTGGAGGTGACTACAATATCTTACAAACTATTAGACTAGACTCTTCCAGCATTAACAAAGAGCAAAATAAACCAAGGGCATCGTGGTTTCTAGCAAAAGTGAATAGCGACCTAGCTTTAGTTGATCCCTGGTGAATTGATCACCCGCAAGAGAGAGCATTCACCTGCTTTTCTAAACAATTTAACTACGTCACAGGAATATATTTTTTTCTTAGTTTCTCATAGATGGGCAAGAAGCAGATCTGGTATTCTGTCAAACCCCTTTTGGATCATTCAGACCCCTTTTTGACATGTCAGTGAATGATCATTGAGCTGAGTGGCCTCTTTAGTCGCTCAACAAATCTTTGCTGACGGAGTAAAGCTGACTCATGATCATGTGGTCAGCCATAGATGCATTTTTTCTTTGAAACATAGGTACAGCTTACACCTTCGCAGTATGGGGGCCTTTAAAGCTTTTATTCAGTGTGAGGCGATCTCAAATAATCTCAAATCAATAATCTAAAAAGAGAAAAGGCCATAGTCCTACAACACAAACTTGATCAAGCCACACTCGAACACTCAATTTTCACTCTTTGGCCTCCAGCTCAGGAACTCGTCAATCAGAATACATATTTTCAGAAATATTATGAGGAAAGTGAGCATGCCCGGGCAGTTTTTGGCTTGGTCTGGCAAGAAAAAAAGGAATAATGAGACGATTAAAATAATTTTCGATGGGGCATAGAATCGAACGTCCAATCAACCCAACCACATTGGTATTTTTAGAGAAATGCACCTGGCCTGTATGCCTCCTTAACCCCTTCCATGCTGATGACGAGCTCAGCTCGTCATCAGCTTTACCTGCCCTGTGCGGATGACAAGGTGAACTCGTCACTCAACATGTTGTTTTTGAAAATCCAGCACACAGCGGGAAAACCGCTAGCGTGCAAGTGGTTAAACAGAACCACTCTCGAACAGATAGAGGAGTTTCTCCACTCACTCAAGTTACCTTTGATAAATGGGGAGCTTCAAGCTTTAGCCATAACTTCCATTACACTAGCCAAAGTGAAAGATGCTATCAAACATCGCATAATGCCAGAGCGTGCAGGAGTGATGGCCTGCCTGTCGAGATCTACATGGTTTTTGAGGCTCAAGTACCACAATTCTTAGTCACTTTATTTTGATGAAATTGTGAAAGGATGCGAGGCACCCAGCTCTTTCACAGAGGCTGCAATTATTTGTTTTCTAAAGAAGGACAAAACACCTGAGAAGCCCGGTTGCTATCGTCCTATTACTCTAATAAATAGTGACTGCAAGCTCTTTACAAGAATCATAGTATCTAGGTTAGCCCCATTAGAGCAAACTAGTGTCCACAATGATCAAAATGGATTTTTACCTGCAAGATCGATTTCTTCAAATACTTATTTTCTGTTACAGACAATCAACCATTACTCAAATAACAAATTAAAGACAATCATCATTATGCTCAACGCCAAAAAGGTATTTGATCTTGTGCAATGGGAGGTTCTGTGTGCCACAATGCTTCGCTTTGGTTTCCCCTTGAAACTGGTTCATTTATTGGTAAACCTTTACATAAAGACAGAAGAGGTACAAGACAAGAATGTCCTATTACCCCGTTTCTATGTGACATCTTTATATGACCCTTGGCTCCACAATTAGATAAGATACACAGGTCAAGGCCCCCCTCGAAGGAGCATCCAAGATTCAGCCCTTTGCGGACGACATGATCCTCTGTTTAGCTGCAGAGGATCAAAATATCTTCAATGCATTTGCCAAAATCCAGACACTCACGGATATTGGGGGCTATAAAATAAACCATGTGAAATGTGAGGGCTTCTTGTTTAATAGCACCTCGGCTACTGCCCTATTAGATATCTGTCTGTATAGCATACCAAGGGTACCCCAATCTTTGAACCTGGGGTGTGTGATAGTTTTGAAAAAGACAAAGGTTCATACAAGACCAATCAGTCCTTAGAGAGACTTATTATCAAAAGAGATTATCAATCTTATAAACTCTGGCAGGAATCAACTATATTCAGTGAATGTTCGAAAGGACATAACAACTCTACGAACGGATTATTTTTACAGAAAACAGTTTCATTTATTCAACAATACTGGTTGTTTAGATTTAAAGATCCAGTGCTCAAATAGTCGTGAAAAAGGGTGTGATATGATGAGAGAAGAAAAGTAAAACCATACATCTCATTGACAACCAAGGTAAAAACTCCTTCGTACAAATCATTAGGAATAATGTGAGTTTTTTGTTGTAAGGTGGTCGGCCGCATTTCGATCTCAAGAAATTGAGATCATCATCAGGACAAAATATGTGAGCAATAGGTATTACAAGTGAGCCTGCTGATGGGTGAGTGAATCATTTCGGGCTGGTCAATATGATTAGGCGAGGTGAAATGAACTATAACATAATGGATACAAACTAAATGATGAAACAGAATCATTTATGTAAATAATTGGAATTTGAACACTGTAAATAATTGTATATATTGTGTATATATAGTTGTTTGTATTAATAGAAACACGTTAGTGGGACTGAGAAAATAAAATACCTCTAATTGCACCAAGACTGGAGTGCGACATCCCTCTGGTAGTGATCTTATGAGGCATGCACAGAATGGACTTCCTGGACCTCAACTCAAACACAGAATTATGATTCACTAATCTACCAAGCAGTCTTGCTCATTTGGAACAACGTGGCTGATCACAGCCAGTGTTATCTTGGCAACATATAAATTGATGTAATCTCTAGAGATGAATCAAGGCTATTTTAGGGCCTCCAATATGCCTCTACCGTCTTAGAAATTGGACTTGCAAGTTATGTGCTTCTAAATGTATGATGTTGGATTCTCCGTCACTGGTTCCCATAGCTGATCTTCATTGCATACCTGAACTCCCAGCACCAGAACACCACACCTAACACGCTTTCATTATGTACTGTAGCTAGATTAAACTAATGTTGTGAGGGATAACCTGCGGGTTCAAATTTAGTTAAAAAATCCCAATCAAGGGCACTAAGAGATCTATTGGACCTGATTCTCTAAGAACACTGTACATTATTTGCTGCTGACACTGCTGGTTGACCCATAAACTGGGACATTTATTCAGTGTTGAGAATAGGAAATCTCTTAATAGAGCTTTGTGTCCTATTTTTATTCAAGTGTAGTGTTGGTGTGGTGCTACTGTTTCATGATTGCTTAAAAAAAATACAAACAATACCTTTTCAGGAAAACTGATTACAGAGTGTTATTAATAGACATATGTTACTCATTCCAAAGAGGCTTTTAAAGGTAGCTTATTAGAATTCAGAGAGAGATTTTTTGTGATGGAAATGGATTACAGTACGTGTCAGGTGGAATTTTATAGTTTCACAGGTGATGTTATGCGTATTTATTTAGCACACTATCCCCCATGAGTGTATCCAGGTGATTTGCAGGCATGGGACTTGCTCGAGGAGCCAGGACGCCACCTTCTTGCAGAATTCAAGAGACGAGGAGGCTCTAACATAGCGCTGGAGGTCTTTACAAGCATTAGGAGCGATGTGTGAGAGGGCATGATCTCCTGATCTTTGTTTGCAAATGCATGGAACTTGTGCTGGTGAGAGCCCGGCTATGCAGAAGTGCCTGGAGGGTTGATGGAACTGCATGCGGTTGTTCCGGTAGGGTGGGCTACTTGAATATGATGTCGTGCTGTGGTACCACAAGTGTGTTTTCTGGGCACCATGCACTTTCACTGCAGTGTTTGCTAAACTAGTGATATTGTTATTTACGTATTCATTTTTGAGTTTTACAGAACGTACAATTACATGTTAAGGTGCCCTGACGATAGGAAGAAATTAATGCAGAAAAAGTCAATCTATTGGCCCTGAAGAATATTAGAAAATACTACAAGGCAGCGCAGATGTGCATGATTAACCACTGGGCATATGTGTACAGGGAGGACCATGCGTTTCATTTAGATAGGTGGGCGATGGGGGCTAAAAGCTATCTACACTCGCTGTATGGTTGCAAACTGGGACCTGCTGCATGCCAAGCCACGGAAACAGTGGTTCATGTCTGGAAGAAATTGACCAAAGAGGTGGGGAGGAGGTGTGGATTAACTCTATGAACACCATTGTGGAAAAGGTCTAGACTCAGATATGTAGTAGCTTTGACAGGTTTCAAGAGGTGGGACAGTATTGGTATCTCATCCCTTGCTGATGTATGGGACGTCAACAGAGTGGTTCCCTATGTCCACCTACAATCCGATTACCAGATGTTCCGCACGCAATGGCTGAAATATGCACAACTGCAGACTGCCCTTAAAAAAGCATGTCTCCCAATGAGGAGTCACAAGAAGACTCACCGTTAGACCTAAGACCAGTGGACGAGCCGGTCAGGATAAAACTGATTTCCTTAACTATGGGACCTTGATGAGGTACACACAGACCCCCTACCCGTTGTCGGGGTTATTGGACAGGTGGCTGCACGACTTCAGTGACCTAGATGAAGGGGATTGGCAAGAGACACTAATATTTCAAGCTGAGGTTGCCATTTCGGCGAACCTCCACTTGATTCAATTCAAAATTGTGCACGGGGTATACTGCACACCCACGCTACTCCAAAGTCTCTGCAGTCAACGCAGACGCACATGTCTTCGAGGGTGCAGACAGAAAGGCATCTTTTATCACACACTAAGGAGCTGTCCCAAGATTGCGGTAGTCTGGGAGTCAGTGAGGGAACACTTGAGAAAGCAACGGGTTTGCCATCAGACCTCCAACCTAGGATTGCACTATTGTGTGTTTGGGGACAGACAGACCACACTGGGTACCAGAAATTTCTAGTAAATCGAGGCTGCATGGTAGCACTACGGAATATCTTTAAAAAATCGGGCTCTGGATATATCTCTCAACACCAAGAATGGGAAAAAGGCATGGACTATTGCAGACTAATGAAGAAGGAAATCTACCAGGGAAGTGGTTGCCAAAAGAAATTTGAGGAACATTGTGGGTGGCTGGGATGTTGGAATTACTTAGATGGGGAACCCAGATAGATGGTTTACAATACCTTTCTTGTCCTTGGGAAGGGGTGAAGGATGGCTCTTATGGGATCTCTGGCTGGAAACAAAGGTACATTGGACATTTGAACATGGACACCGTGAAGCGACAAAAATAACCTGACTCCATATTTGCTAGACAAGATACAATGGAATCGTGGTGGGGTACGAGGGAGTTGCATCTGTGTGTGTTTGTTAAACACAAAATTAATAAAACATATAAAAAACAAAAAGTCCATTTACTGAATTAATAAACAGCATTTTTAGCAATATGCTAAAGGTGAGATCGTCAGCCCCAGTATGGATAGTTATTTGGAGAGAATTCCAGGTTGTTATAGTGAAATATGTAACTAAAATTGATCGACCGCCTTTACCAATTCTGCGAACATTGGATCCTTATGAAAAAAAAACTGCAGATGAGTGAAGAATGTAGGTGGAACACTACTGAGAGAAGAGATCCCTGATAAAAAAGTTGACTTCTGTCATCACGAGATTCTGGCTTGTACGCATGCACTTCTCTAGTGCCATGCTCATGTTATCTGTGTCAAGTCCTCTGTTGATGCCTTGTGTATGAGGCAGCACTTGTCAGACACTAAGTTCACATTTTGTGTGTGATTTTGCACAGTGCCCTGTTTTGGTTTAAGTATGATGTCCTTTCTCGTGTCCTGCTTCAGCATTATGTTCGGGTCCTAGTTGTACTCCAAAGGTGCTCTTTTAATTTTATATTATTTTATGCTGATAGAGGAATGAGATACACAACAGTTGAGGCAGTTCATCAGATTCAAAGACAGTATAAGCTCAACCTGGATCAAAACAGTTGCAGGAGAGATTTGCTGTCGGTCTTTTGAGGAACTGTTTAAATTCACTGTTGATGCAAGGAGCTAGCAGAAGGCATTTCCCTAGGCAAAAGCTTGGAGTATGTAGAGATTATCCCTCAAACATGCGCCCTGCACCAATTGGAAAAACAGCTGCTTTGGTAGGCCGCCCATAAGCATCTGGTCGGGTGATATCAAGGTTAACATGTTAGCTAGATAACTCGAGGCTGGCTATTCAAGTCATATATGCAAGGCAGAGTGTTTTTTAACTCAGCTCTACTTAAGCAAGGATACGCTAGTCTCATTGGAACTTGTCCTTGGAATTTGCATAGTGGTTCACCATACATCCTGTTTCAGTAGTCAATTTTGGATTGATGATTGGGGGGACCACGGAAATCTAGTGAGGCTAAAGCAGAAATGGTAAGATCCCGGGGAGCTAAAAAAAGGCAGATGAATGTATTTTTAGACACATTGTTGATCTGTGGTATATATGATTGCACATCATCAAAGGTTGTTACCAAGGTTACCAATTAGCAATAATGGCACTACTGTGCCCTGTCAGCACTTATTTAGCAGGCAGCTGGAGAGATGGGCTAGGTCAAAGTTTGCGGGGACCACGGTCAGAGGATGCTGTGTTTCCCTCCTAAGTGAAGGGTGTGACAGGTTGAAGGCTTGGTGGCTGGTGCTTGAAACTTTGGTGGCAGGGCAGTCAGAGAGGATACCTTGCTTAGCAAAATTATACTGCTCTATGGCCTTGGCATTAAAGATAGGTTGCGCTCATCTTGCGCTCCTCACCTTTGTTTGTATTTTCCCTGGGGCTTCATCTGTAGAGTACTGTGGATATACAGTTGTTATTTCTGAGTTTGTATGGCTGAAGTGAATTCTTTTTTTGTTTTTGCAAGTAGTTGTCAGCTTCTTCTGGGCAACGTGGCTGTTGCAGGTAGCTCCAGAGTTCAAGAAAACACTATAATCGAGGAATTTGGTGAGTGATGCACCACAAGCCTCCCCGGTAACTGGTTATATGACTGTGGGACCCTGGCTTACTTACTTTTTCTGTTACTATCATTAATGTAGACATTTCCTGAACATTCCGTAACTCTATATCCAGGATTTACCCCGAAAACATCTTTGGTGACATGGGATGCTTTAGTAATCCTGTGAGAATTCGGCATTTTATGCTAAGAGGTCTGTGATAACTGCGAAAGTGGAAATCATATCCTGTTTAGTAGCCTGGCATACCCATAAAATGGGTTAATCTAATCAGTGCAGGAAGGGTATCCAGGGTTCAAGAGCAGGACGTCTATTTAAGTACAGAAACTTGTGTCACATTCACTGCGGCACGTCAATGAAGCAATCTAGCATGAAGTAGCCGTTTCGAGGTTCCTTAGAGATGTGCAACTGAATGCTGTTCGAATATAAGTAGTAGGCAATGCATTATCATCATGTAGATGTTAAAGAGCTCAGGTCCTAGGGAAATACCTGATGCAACTTTCAAAAGGAGTTTCAAACTTTGACTTGGTGGGTGCAACTTGAGAGATCAGACTGAAGAATCTGACTGGCTGGTGAAGCTCAGATTTTAAGACTTGGCAAACCTGTGATGACAGTTGCAAACCACTCGTGGGAAAATATTCAATTCTGCACTGTGGGGCCAAAATGCTTACTCCACAGTCTCAGAGGAATTGAAGACACACTGAAGAGGGAAGGAAAATGCCCTCATTTTCTCAAAAAAATTGTCATGAAGCAGTACTTTGTAAAACTGCCAAATCCAGGTATGATGAACACTAAACATCAGAACGTGATCGCTCGCAAACTGTAATTTGTTGTGGAGGCATGAGAACTAAAAACACTGAAATGGGGCAGTTATCGGACCTGGGCCCATTGAAACCATAATGCACCCAAGAAAGGAAGAAATCATTGTATTGTGGTCAGCTCTGTTGAATACCACAGAGAGGTTCAGGATAATCACAATGTGGGCTGAGTGATAATAATAGGAGGAGTTGATGAAGATGGTAACATATACTAAGTCAGTTTCCAAAGAGTGGTGTGCCGAGATGCCAAATTGGACGGAGTTGAGAAGCTTGTTGAAGAAAAGAGATCGGAAGGTGAGTGTGTAAAGACTAGCGGCCAGTTTACGACTTTGGCAGTGCGGGATCGGGCTACCACTCCGCCGCCCTGCTCTTGCACTGCCACAGCTCAACCCCGGCCACCCGCCAGATTACAAGTATTTTTGTAGTCTGGTAGGAGGTCCTTTGGTGTTCCCATGGCAGTGGCTTTCAAAAAGGCACCGCAATGGGAACATCAAAGGCCATTCCTGCACAGCATAGACTGTGAAGTCCAGGCCGTGCAGGAACAGGGGGTGCATGCACTCAGGGAAGCACATCAAGTGTGCCCCCTCTACATGTATCTCCAGGCCCAGAAGTACAAGGGGGCCCTTTGTTTTCTCTCCACCTCACTTTTCACAGCGGGCTCACTGCCATGAAAAGTGAGGCAGGGAGGAAACTCATAATATGCATGGCACTGCCAAAGTGGCACTGCCAAGCATATTGCGGCCTCAGGACTGCTGCACCATGCCACCGCTGAGGACCGCAGATCCCCAGCAGTTGCACCAGTCCCCTCACAGTCCAACCACCACACTCGTAATGCAGCGGTCAGACCACTGGTGCGGAGGTCCACGACCGCAACCGCACCTCCACCATAAGTTCGGCGGTCCCATGGACCGCCCAACTCGTACTCAGGCCCACGGTATTTAAGTGTTTTAGAGAAAAACAGAGAAGAGATACAGGGTTATATCTAGTGTGATGGAGGAGCAACCAAGTTTTCTTAGCACTGGATATGCAGCATTCGAACCATTGAGCTTTGAAAAACATCAGTGGAAACAGTACACAATTTTTCATTTTAGCTCATCAAGTGCAAATGTACTTTACCATATGGTTGAAAGGGAATAAAAGAAGGTTTAAATAGGTTTTCACAGTTTATTTAATGGAATCCCTAGGTTAATGCCTATGCCTCCCTTCAATCAATATACTGCAATGCATTTATTAGAAAGATAGCCAACATGTGCAGTAGTTACTATAAACACTAAGGGACATATTTATCACGCAGATGCGTTGCACTTGCACCACGCAATGGGGGCAAGGGTGACGCAACTACTAAGGAAGATTTATCAAGCCATGCAAGGCTACCTTACGTTGCTCTGTGTTGCTTGATAAATCTTGAGTAACTCAACGCAATGTAAATCACTATGTTGCGTTACTCTGTCCTAGGGAGGCGGAACAGGTGGAGCATGCACGTTCTCACTTATCTGCCCATGGATTTAGGTGCATTCCCAGATTTACCATTAGTGGTAGACCTGGGAATGTGCAAAAATGCTGCACCTTCCCTGCTGAGACATAAAGTTTGTTTCCTCTTTCTATATGTACTGCATTCTGAAGCCCACATAGAAAGAAGAAAGTGCCTCAGAGGATTGTTTTTGTGTAGGAAGACGTCCCTTCCTGCACAAAAACAATCCTGCTTAGAACATAGGCACTATTGCACCATAGTGCAAGGGTGCTTGCATTGGTGCTAAGCAGCCCTCAGTGAGCCAGTGCAAGGAAAAGACAGAAATGCGCAATTTGATGTTAAATACAACACAATCCTGTCCTTTCCCTATCATGCAGAGCAGCACAGCAAGGTGGCTTGCTGCGTGATTTCTTCATAAATGTGCCCCTAAGAACCAAGTTGCTGTACTTAAAAAAAAACCTATATGCAATAGCAAAATTATTTGTGATCACTTTCCAACAAGTTACAAACACATTAGTATCCCAAAATTATGATCACAGTCCAACAAGTTACAAGCTCATTAATATCTCATAAACCTTCTGCCCGTCTTTAAATCACATGATAAGGAACGATGTTTCAAACATGCAGTAACTTTTTGAGCAAAAATCTCCTGCCTTTTACTCTACCTACATCTGGAGTTTCATATAAAAGTCTGAATTCAGGCTTCAAATGCAATGGTTGCTGCATTTATATATGAACTTCTCATCTGTTCTTTGTGGCTACGATGTGATGTTATATAATTTGTAAAGCGCATTGTTGCCCCAGCAACGGGACGTCTCAGCACTAGTCTCAAAGAGAATAAGCTGCAGAAAGAAGACCAGACAAGTAAGGGTCAGAGGAGAACTTAAGAAAAAACAACCAGGTCTTCAGGGTTTTCCTGAAAGACCAGTGGATCTGGCTGCTTCTAATGAATAGAGGAAGTATGTTCCAGAGGGCAGGAGCTTTGGAGTGAAAAGAGCGGCCTCCTGTTCTGGCCTGTGTGGCTCAATGGTTAGAGCGGCAGACCCTGATGCAGAGGTCTAGCCCGGGACCAGGGTTCAATTCCCTGCCTCGGCGGGTCTTGGGCTCAAAATTCCACAGACCTGATAATTCTCGCCTCGGTGCCTATTCCAATCATGGAGTCCCACTCGGCAACTCTGGGCAATAGCTTGCTTAATCTCCACAACGGCCCCCACAACGCTAAGGATGCCTGGCCTCCACCTTGGGGGTGCCCAGGAGTGGACACCTCACAGGGAAAGCCAGGATGGGTTCCACAGCGGTATTCGTACAAGTGCCTTGAGACCCTTGCGGGTGAGTAGTGCGCTATACAAGTATCAATTTACAATGTATTTATTTATTTCTTACTCTTTTAACACAGGAAAGACAGGCCACATTTAGGTTGGCTGAGTGCAGAGGCCAAGGGGGTAGATACGGAAGTAGCAGGTTGGACAGAAAAGTGGCCCCCTGGGAGAAGAAGATCTGAGCCATGCACAGTGCCTTAAAGTGAACAAACTTATCCACAGGAAGCCAATGCAATCTGCAAATGGAAGTGAAAGTAGGACCCTTGGCACAGCCTTTTGGGCCAGCTGGAGTCTTCTAATCACCGCCTTGTAGGTACGCAGGTATAAGATGGTGCAACAGTCTAACCTAGAAAGAATCAGAGCCTGAATGATAACTCTTTGAATGGGGATCAAAAAATCCAAGAATAGGTTTGAGCCCACGTAGAAGCCCACAGGACGTGCATGCCACCGATTTCTCCTGTTCTTCGAAAGTTAAATACTGTCCACCAAGAAACCTAGGATTTTTACCACTGAGTTAGGCTGCGTAGGGGACTCCAGGGAAGAAGGCCACTAATGGTCACCCCAAGATTGGGTATCTTTACCTATAAGAAGAATTTCAGCTTTGCTTGGATTCAATTGCAGGCAATTAACAACCATCCACTCTGCAACAGCCAGCATGCCACTCTAAAACTTAGCCAAATCCAAGGTAGGATTGTTGGAAAAGGAGAGCACGAGCTGGGTATTGTCAGCATAGGACCCCAGCGCAAGCCTCATGGCCTTCACAACCTGAGACAATGGTTGAATATAGATATTTAACATAGTAGGGTTCAGAGAGGAGTCCTGGGGAACATCATGGTGCAGAGTATGCAAATGGGAACTATACAGAGAGGAAATAACCTTGAAAGAATGATCAGAAAGAAAGGAGGCAAACCAGGTTAATGCCGCCCCACTTATACCATTCTCCTGTAGGCGCTGAAGCAAGATATTGTGAGACACATTGTCGAATACATCACTTAAGTCGAGCAGGATCAGAACAGAGGATCTGCCTTCATCTCAAGTGCTGTGGAGCTGCTCACTGATTGCAATGAGGGCTGACTCAGTCCTGTGTAATGGCCTGAAACCATTCTGAGAGATAGCCAGGATTTGGTTGTCCTCTAAAAACGTAGTTAAGATACTATTAACATGAGTCTCTGTAACCTTGTCAAGAAACGGCAATAAAGACATAGGGCAAACATTTTCTGGATGTGATGTATGTATGGAAATTAATTTCACAGTCTCTGGCAGTGGTAGCATTTAGAACTTTAGATGGGTAGCACTCAATATCGGGGTTGCCAAGTGATGGTTGTATGTTACAATATCATACACAGAAATATTGTGTTCTAATTATCATTTCCAAAAGTATCATTCCATAGGGTGTGGGTCTTCTAATATTAACTCCATTGGGGTGATCACTTTTGAAAGATATTAAGGGCATGAAATTTATGTCCGCCGATATTTTCACCATGGTATTTTCGTATCACATCCAAGTGACAGCATATTTACAGCAAGAGCAAAGCTTGGGTTGTGTATGATTGTACAAGGAAGTCACTGATAAAAAACTCAATTTTCCTGACAGCTACCCATCTGCATTTTTTTGTTATGTATGACCACAACATTCTTAAAATCATCGAAGGAAGGAGAGATAGAGATGTGATGGGAAAACTATGCATTGTATGACCTCACCTTCTTCAACACCCATTGCCCTGTTATACATTAAGGTATACAGTTGTCTAGACACCCACCCTTACCACCCTCTGGTCATTACATCACTAAGTGCTAGAGCCCCAGCATGAAAATTCAGTTTTTCACTAGTATTTCAGAGATTTGAGACACAAAACTGCTTTTTTGGTGACTTTGGTACTCATGAGGGCTGCAACACCACATCCATCTTGAGCTAAAAATCAAGCAGCATTTTGATCATTGCATATGTCCAAATTCCATGTGCCATGCATAGTGGTTTTAGTCAACATTCCACTAATGTGAAAAAGAAATTAGTGGCTTGTGAAGTAGAATGAATTTGTGTTACTTTCCAAGAACATATTTTTATACATAGCTCAAATCTCTCATTTGCATGCGACATAAATAGCCGGTATTGAGAGTCATAGGGTGAATACTCAATTCTAAAATCTGGCTAATCACTGCTGTGACATAAAAGCAGTGGAAAAACTAACACTGGTTCTCCACTGCCGTTACATTAACTAGGCAAATGCTTTCTATCTGGTGGTCCCCTACCTCAATGGGTCTCCAGAGACTTATGTGAAGCAGCGGAAAGTTGGATGGTTGTCCTCTGTTTCACCAACCTTCTCCTGCCTCTTTCAGGCCTCTACAATTCCAGAGAGGTGGATGAATGCAGGAGACACTCTTCCACAGTCAACCGCCATATTCCCTGCATCTGCCCAGATTCATGCTAACAGAAATGAAGATTACAGAGCGGATGGCAGCATCCTAAGAGCAGAAAGCCAGTGTTTCTGCTCTCAGAGCGGAGACCATGGCTTTGGTTCAGCAGGGAAATGAATGCTCAGAGAGTGGTGGGAATGGGTATAAGGGTACTAGGTTTTTAATTGTTTTAATGGGGTGAAGAAAAAGGTAACATCAAGGGTGATGGGAGTGTGTGGTAATATACCTGTTTTAATATTTGATTGGGTTGAGTGCCTTAGGTTAAGAATGGTGGGGTGATCTGCAGGCATTTTATTGATGTCTCCCAGATACTCTCAGTGAAAAACCTGTTTTCAGTTACCTATCTATAATCCTATATGTTATAACCCTGTTTAAGTGTGCTCCATTTGCCAAATTCAGAACGGAAAAAAGTTAATTTATTTGGGTAACGACAGCCCCTCATGTGTATGTTTTCATGATGAAATAGGTTCTGACATAGTCACCCCTCATGATGAAAGAGTTGTGGTCTTAAAGGTGACACTTTTCAATTGTCCTCACTTCCTGTTTAGATGTTTTTAAAATTCCAAGGTGACCTAAAGCCTAAAGCAAAAGCCCTAACGTAGGCCATAATGTAAATGGAGGGGCAGGAGTGTGCCTATTATTTTGGATAATATACCCCAAGTGCACATATGAAAGCACATTGCATTTTACATTGGATTTCCATGTCCTTGTTAAGACTTTATGCCTCTGTATGGTATTGGAACATCTGGACTTGCAATATTCTTATAATGTTCAACTGGGGGTACATTATCTCATGCATAACACGAGATGAGGAAAAACTATTTTGGTGGAAAACCGCAAATTCTGAATAAAAACAGTAGCATAAAATAATTTGAGGCCTTTTCAGCTGGGGCAGTTAAGTTGCTCAACTTTGATGCTAGCATATGTTCTTATTGTTATTGGTAATTAGCGCGTGTACAGAACACTGTCTGCCATTTGTATGACACTGAATCACCTTTCAGGTTTATGTGGTATGACTGCAAATATTTTCTTCCAAAACCAGAGTCTGAATTGGTCTTGTGGAGGTTTGTGGTCAGTAGGGGGAGTATGTAAGGATTAATGAGATGTGAGGTATTTTATGGGTGTGTGAGCTGGAGGGCAGTGCCAAATGGGAAACAGCCTTTACACCACGACTCAACCACGCTGTGCCTTAACAGAGTGGTCTGAACCACAAATGTGTCTTTACAACACATTCCTTTACTATGCAAGTTGATACAACTACTTGCCTTAAGAATAGGTTGTTGGGCTGACGTTGGACTTTAAATCCAACACTTTCCAGCACTCAAACAGTAATTGAGGCAAAACACAACACAAAACAATAAAAAAACTGGGAATATTTTAATAAATTAAATTACACTAAAACATCAAAAAAATCAATAAGTAAAACCAGTTATATGAATCCTAAAGTCTGAATTCAAAATAGAGACAAAAAGCACAAAGCACCAACTGTGGTTATCTGGTTGTGCTAAACTGATTCAAAGTCAAAAGTTAAGGCCAGCTGCGATGGGTCACGAGTTGGACACAGGAACCAGGTTCATGCAGGTGGAAAGTTTAGCTTCTGACTTAGAAACTTTTATGGAGAAAAGTTAGTTGTCGAAGAGTCATCTGTAGGGCAAGTTGCAAGGTGGATCCAAAATGGGGCTCGACGACAGCAGTTTGCTGAAGAGCGGAGTCCCAATGCCCGCTGTTGATAAAGGCAGAAAAGTCTGAGCTGCCGAAATCCAAAGTCCTAGCCCAAGAAGGCCTCGATGTGGATTGGATGCTGCTCGGTGTCAGTCCCATTAAAGGCTTCTATGTTCATACTTAGAACATTTTCTGGGAGTCAGATCTCCTATAGCTAGGGAAGTTGGCAAGTTGAGGATGACTAATGATTTGAACCAGATGGCTGCAGCTTCAACAGCAGTCCCGGTCCCTGTCAGTTCCCCAGGCAGAAAGTTGGCAAAACGTTTCCAAGTGCCAAGTCTTGCAGTGCTGGGGACAGGAGGAGTACCCTCTAACACGAGCCAAAGGGCCAGAACCCCAGGGGGCACTAGGTGGGGGCTAGGACTCCCTCCTACAGAGGCCAGCAGCAGGGTCAAGGGCAGGTCCAGTTAGAACTAGTCATTTCGGCAGTTGCAGGAAAAGATGCCTCTGGTACTTGTTGTGTCCCTATAGCTCTAAGAGGATGTCAAATAACTGATCCTTGGGGTCACTTCTGTGGTCTTGGATCAAGGCAAGCAGGCCCAGACTTCCTTCAGGTTCTTTAGACAGCAGGGCAGTCCTTCTACTGATTTTGCACTAATCCAGGAGTGTTCTGGTACAATCAGTGCCAGCCTGTAGGTGAAGGGCAAGCCTTTGTCCACACCCTAAACCAGTTTTGGTCAGTTTCTCACCTCCCACTGGACTTGGTGCCAGACTAGAGAGACAAAAGGGAGGCAGGCCTGGGTCTGAGCTTCATCTGCCAGTGACAAGGTAGGCATCCTTTAAAGCTCAGGATGGGGCAACCTGTGTGCTATCATGTCAAGAGAGGAGAGGAGTCCCCCTGCCCAAACCCAGAGCCCTTTGTCTGGGAACACTAGATATCTCAACGGGGGTGGGAAAAAATGGGTCAGGTGACAGCTAGATACTGGAAGGAAAGGTTTTTGATTTTAGAGAGAAAAATGACAACTTCCTAAAAGTGTGATTTGCAAAAATAGCAATATAAAATCGGATTTGACCATTTGGTTGGGATTTAAATTACTATTACAATAATATTATTAAATGTAAATGTATTGCGACTTATATAGCGCACGTATCACCCGAAGGCATCAAGGCGCTTGCTTAGGGAAGCCGTCCTGGTATTCCCCTGTGAGATACCCTGGCAGGGTATCCACAAGGTGAAAGCCAGGCATCCCGCCGCGAGGGGCTGTAGTGGAGATTAAGCAAGCTATTGCCCAGAGTCGCAGAGTGTGACCCCGTGAGTCAAGTAGGCACCGGAGCGAGAATTGTCGAGTCCATGGAATTTTTGAGCCCGAGTCCCGGCGAGGCGGGGAATGGAACCCTGGTCCACGGCCAATCTCAGCTTCCGGGTCTGCCGCCTCTAACCACTGAGCCACGCTTCTAATAATAATAAAAACATTTATAAAGCGCCTGGTTACACCAGCTGGTGTGTCCCCGCGCTAGAAGCTACTACAGTAAAGGTAGATAGGAAAGGGTAAGAAAAGGGCGACTAGAAAGGCTGTGCCCTAGGGGTGGATGAGAGTCTAGGAGCTCACAGCTGAAAGAGGCAAGTTTTCAGTCCTTTCCGGAAGGCATTTTCATATGGCTCAGCTCAAAGTGTAGGGGTAATGTGTTCCACTTCCTGGCTGCCAAATAGCTGAAAGAGCGCGCACCCAATCTTGCTCTTTGAATTTATGGAACTTTAAGAAGGTGAGCCCAAGGTTGATCTCAGGTGACATGTCGGGTTATAATGGGTGAGAAGATCATTTAGGTAATTAGGTCCAATGAGTCCTTGAACCATTTTTCTAGCTATTCCCAAACTGAATTTAGCACTTACTAAAAGTAATAGTGTAAACCATTGCTAACCTACAGGAGAGCCAGCCTTCCCACAGTGAAAATTGACTTTGGAGATTTCCACCTGGAGAGTGTTACAGTAGTACAGCCTGCTGGTGATGACTGTTGTATTACGATCCGCCTTGCATTGTTTTCTGTCACAAGATGTATTAAAAATACATGTCCTTTTAAATACCATGCACCCTGCCCTATGGGCTTTTAAGGCCTACCTTAGGGTTGACAAAAGTATAACAATGAAGGTGATGCCCTGGCTCCAGGGTTACATTGTCAGGATGAAATGACAGCTCAAAACTGCATGCCCAGGCTGCAGGGAAAGCTCTTGAGAGGTTTTGCAGTCCTACGGTAGTGCGTGGCAAAATGAGTGCCGCAGCACTTTAGTAGCATTTAATGTGCAGGACCTGGGTATAGGTGGGGCTATATATTAAGAACTTGTAAGCAAAATAAACGTGCCAATCAGGTGTACACACATTTTATCATTCTTGAGAGGTCAAGCACTTTACCACTAGTTGGCAGGGACAAAGTGTACATAGTTCCATGGCCAACAAAAACAGGTTCTGAAACAGAAGGCAACAATCTGTAGGAGCACCACACAAAAGATGGTCATTTTCAACACCAGTTAATTCCGATGTGTCTGGTTGGCTAAATCGTTGTCTATTCGATTTTTTGTCTGTATGTGCGCTTAGTTTGCCAGGCGGAGCAGGAGCTGTGGTGATATTTTCATAACACTGTCTGCGCATGTTGCCGCCTGCCTGCTAATATTGGAGCTCGCAGCAGATGGCTCGAGAGTCCACCGACGAGGATGAAGGCAGCAGATCAGCCGCGCCTGAGTCAGTGTGGACGCTTCCAATTTTAGCCAGGCTTGGAATATTGTAAATTGTAAGAGCGGCGAAGTAGAATTCGACGTCATCAGAGCAGCCTGGCTCCGCTGAAAGGGAAAGGCTCTCTCCATCCGTGGTGGGCATCGGCTCTGAAAGGCTGCTCTCTGCCTCTCGCGTATTGATTTGGTAATTGATTTCTGCAGCACACAACAGTAATGCACGCGCTACTAAGGGAAATACGGGCCTGCTGTGCACCCTCCGTTCCATCAGGAGGAGGCCTTTATGGCTATAGGCCTTTTCCCGTCGCGCCATTATCGGGTGCCATCAATGGATTTCTGTTAATATCTCAGGCCGCGGCCTCATTTGCTGTGTTGGGCAGTTTCCCATAACAAGGCGCAGCACTTAGGAAGAAGCAATTTAATCACTAAAACATAACCATTAATATGTGTGAAAAATACGAAAGAATATGATGAGTGGTGGTTTCAGGTCTTGCTTTTTTCATACTCATTTATTTTGTTTTTTTTTATCACAAACGTGGCTCACGGTCGTCTTTTTCACGCTTACAAATCCGTTCTGTTGAATGTTTCATACACTGCACGGGAGGCGAGTAAACATCCATCATAAAATGTGATTTGCTGTGAGATGAATGTCATGTTTAGTCGTGATTAACCTCATAATTAAGCTTCCAAAGAAGAAGAGAAAATTATCATTTTTAATTTAGGCTTTTCCAGGTGTTCAAAGACAAGATTAGAAAAAAAAACTAAGCCGGAAAACATGTCGCACATACTGAAAAGGCTGTATCACATAAAATGTATACCAAGTAAGTGCCTAAGCTAAAGTAACCGGTGAAAAATAGCATAAAAAGATATTGAAGTAAAAAAAATCTAAATCTAATAAGGAAACGATTTGGATGGAGCCCATCACCTCTACAAGTCATTTGTGCAATGGGTTTCATGTATTAAGATTCTACTATGACACTGGAGCACCCTTAATCAGTATGTTTAGTCCATTTGAGAAAATGCTCCAAGTAGTTTTAGTGGTAGTCTCTTTTATTCTCAGAACGTCTAGTGCCTGAACATCTCGTAATGTAGACAGTATATACACACATATCCAGCAGCAGCTGACAGGTCTTCATACTTTCAAGATATTGTCCTTCAATATATAAATGGAGTTAAGTATACGCAATGGATAAATACTTACCTTTTCATATTTTGTCCTTGATACTCAATATACAAGGGCCACACCGTGCCCATCTCTCACTGGTTCAGATGCGAGCCACCCCCAATTTTGGTACCATTTATCATTCCAACCACTATTCTAATCCTATACCATTCAAGTCACTATTTGCACCCCCCCCACCTTTGTCATGTATTTACCCATCACTGCCCTTTTACAGTTTTGTGCTCATAGTGGTAAAAGGTTTTGTACTCTGAATCATCCCAAACCCCATTCTACACACTATGGTCCACAAAATAACCCTTTCTAGGCTCTTCCCTCCTCTACCTCTCCTTGCACCATCTCATACTTCTTTTAATATTCAGATTTCCCAAACAAGCCTTTATAAACCCTTCCCTCTGACTCTTCCCTTCACCTCCCATTTACTCATCCCAAACCTCCTCCTACTGCTATGAGCACCAGCAAAAACACTTTCTAGACCTTCCCTTTCTTACCCCCTCCACTATCCTTTCCAATCCAACTAACAGTTGCTACTCATCGAAAAAGCGCTTCAACACCTCGTGAGGGGTAGTAAACGCTATATAAATGCAATTACAATTTTAATTACCAAGCATTCAAACAGTAAAAGTCTTGAACAGGCTCATGCTCGTGTAGAAAGTGTGGTGGCAAACGGCTAGATTAATTTTAAGAAAGACTGGTTCACTACTGTATCTGGCAGGTACATGTCACACCGAAGACCTGTAACACAATCGAAAGGAAGTAAAATTAGGCTGATTAGCCCTTATTTGCTATCATACGTTTAGGTTTATTCATTATTATCAAGTGATGTATCATGAATTATACCATAATATTCTCTTGCTACTAGTTCTCAGACAGTAATGGTTTCCCATATTCATTTGTACATTGCAAAATAACATGGTCACACTATTGTGTAATATCTAAACGATTCTCTATGGCCACTGTAAAATCTCTCATACATTATTGAACCTGATGTGCTCTGTAAAGTACTGAGAATGAATACAAATAGAAAGACGCGGAAGGAAAATATTCACAGACAAACGAATGAAAACAGGAAATACTTTTTTAAATGATTTTATATCAGCTTTATAAAGTGCCAAAAAATTAAAAGCATGCTCCGGTCAACAATAACACGTGTGTCCTATTTATAACAGCGGTGGCCACAGTGTCTCTTGGTTAGAGCTGTGGTATTAACATTTTCCAGTTATTGTTTTAGACATAATTTTGAAATTCAGGAATAAAAACCTTATAGATAGATAAGGAGATGCATACTATGCCTGTAGCGGAATGCTGGTTTGACTCATTGTGCCTGATAAACATGCAGATAAAACTGTTTCAAGCGCACACACGTGATTCTGCCATGTGAAATAAGTAATTACCCTGTAAGTCAGGCAAGAGGTTTTTTTTTCTTTATGAAAAGCAGATCTGAACAAGTCAACAACTCCCTATAGCTCACGTCTCATGGAAAACATAAAAGAGTCCTTCTCAAACCCTTATCCTTGGAAGGTGATTTCTGCCGGCAACACAGCACGGAAATAAAACCGAGACGCATTATTTTGTTTCAAATGTGATCTGGGCTTTTTAGTTAACATTTTCTCCGTTCTGCCAGCCTCACTCAAGCATTAGACAAATCTTCCTTGACATGAAAATAGGCTGAGAGCAATAAGACCCAGAGGCTGCAAGGCTCCTGATAGCATTGCCACCCAGTGATCCATGAAGGCGCGTGCTGTTCTTGGAGGAGCAGGCCTGCTCCAAATCTACCCTTCGAGTTTCAAGCCAATGTTCATAGCTCAGGCTCTGATCTGAAGAAATCCAACTTTAATTAGCGTGGCCATCAGGAAGTGGAATGGCGATCTGGATAATAGGTTCAGAGATGTCCTACATTTACTCTTGCCTCCCCTGGAAATTGTTAACATCACCAGTCAATGGCTCGCTTTATACAAAGGCGTAACACAGGGCCCTGTAGCCCCTGCGGCACAGGGGGCCACCATCCTTCAAAAGTTCCCCATTCAGAAGCTAGGTTTATGAATAACTGAGAGATATGGTATACTCAGGGATGCCTCACTACATTCTGCAGGGGTGGGGCATCATTTTATATTGCACCACTGTTTTATACTGACCACTCCAACTGCTTTCAGCAGAAAGCCCCCCATAAAATAGATGGCTGAAAATGCCCACGAGGCCTATCCTATCTCCTCATTTCGACCACCTACACTAAACGTGAGTGTTGTATGTGACAATATGTGGTAGTAACATTTCACAAGTGCTGAATCTGTGAATCAGAATGAGAAGTTTGATATTTAAATTTTTGGGACTACTAATTAAAACCTAGGTGTGCATACACGTTTGTGACTGTGCCCTTCATGTGCAGCACATCTAGATCATTTGGCAAAAGCATTTGCTTAGTAACCACTGGTAATTTCTTGGACGTATTTGTGTAGAATTGTATCAGGCACTGGATTCATGCTTGATGGGGTTTATAATTCTGGACCAATGTCAGGAAACATGGACTGCATTTGAAAGTGGAGTACCAAATACTAAATCCACTAAAATCATCATTGATGTGTGTTAATCTAGGAGTAATATTTCTATCTACTCTAAAGACACAGTCGAATGTTGGATGTGCAAAGTTTTTATTACTCAAGAGTTGTTTATTTGGAGTCAACGATTACTGATCAGCTCTTCTTTGCAGAGTTTCCCACTTTTAATATGGGACCGTCTGAGCAGCAACACATCCGACACCTTCATCACAGAGACCTGGCTTAACACCTCATGGGCTCCCGACATCACTATGGCAATCCCAGCGGGCTACAAGATTTGTCAACAGGACGGCTTTCACAAGTCAGGAGGCGGACTCACTAACATGTACAAGGAATCCATCAAATGCTCAACATCCAAAGAGAACTTCACCCCATTCATTGAACACCTGCACTTCAAGCTGAAAATCTCCAAAAACATCACCCTGAATGGAACCCTTGCCTATTGCACCCGGGACTCGAGCCACCTTCACAAACCTCATCACCAACTTTGTCGCTCTGCTCACCATTGGCTCCAAAGCCTACATTCTGCTCGGTGACCTCAACTTTCACCTGGAAGACCAAAATCTCCCCTGCTCCACAACACACCCTAAAAGCTTGCGTAACCTTGGACTTACCCAGCTCATTACAGGACCAACACACACACTTGCCCCATCTTCACCACAAGCGACAGCATCAAATACAACTCCACCACCCAGCTACCACAGACCGACAACTCGATCATCCACTTCCAAACCAATACACCTCAAGTCAACACCCCTACAGGTTCAGCAGTCCAAGCCACAGCTGGGGTAAATTCACAGGAACAGACCGGCTCAGCACCCTCCGCACTGATCAACCTAGCTCCACAGACAATCGTCAACAAATGGATTAAGAACCGGGTGGACCCCCTCGCACCCATGAAACCCAAAAAGCATATTAGATCAAACCAGCAGGCCAGCTGGTACACAGAGGACCAGCAAGACCCCAAACAATGCGGTAAACAGCTAGAAAGGAAAAGGAGAGCCAGTCATGACACCACTGACAGAATTACCTTCAAGGCTGCACTCAGACATAATCATCAGTATATTAGGGACACAAAGAAAAAGCACTGGTGCACCGCATCAAAGCAAGCTCCAACAGCTGCAAGGCGATCTTCTCGATCGTCAAGTGTTTCACCTCGTTCTCAGCCACTGTCAACAACATTGCTGCCTCACAATAACCTATCCAATTTTTTCCACAACAACATCTCAAACATCTACAGTAACTTCGCACACAACTCAATCCCCAGAGAACTAAATGCTAACCTACCCACTACCAACCAACATGACCACCTGACCAAATGGACAACATCCATCAGAAATAAGACTGCGGCAATTATGTGGACCATCCACTCAGGGGCCCCAACGGACCCATGCCCCCACCATATCTACAACCTGGGAACAAAACTATTCAAACCCTCCGTGACCCACATCACCAACACCGCCAACATGTATGCCACTTTCCCGGATGACTGGAACCTTGCAGAAATCACTGCCCTCCTCAAAGAAGCCCAGAGACAACCCAAATCAACTGAGCAACTTCCGACCGACCTCCCTGCCCCCTATCCAGCCAAAGTGATTGAGAAGGCCATCACAACCCACCTCAAACTTCACCATCTTCTAGACAACACACAATCAGGATTCAGCAAGTGCCAGAAACCCAAAACAACCCTAATCACAGCCACCAACGACATTTGGAAAATCCTAGAGTAAGAAGAAACAGCAGCCATCATCCTGCTCAACCTCTCTATGGCCTTGAAAACTGTCCCCCACAACAGCCTCATCAGAAGACTCCAAGAGACTGGCATACAAAAATAAGCTCTCAAATGGATCTGTTCCTTCCTCATGGGAATAACCCGAAGGGTCAGCTTGCCACCCTTTACATCAGAGACCAAGAAACTGAAATGTGGTGTCTCAAAGGGATCATTTCTCAACCTCAGTCTATTCAACATATACATGATACTGCTCACCAACGTCATCCAGTCACAAGACATCACCATCATGTCATAAGCCAATGACACCAAACATAAACTTTCCCTGACGGACAATACAAACAACACCGGAATGATCTTCACCAACTGCATGACCATGGTAGCAGACTGGATACAAACCAACTGCCTCAAGCTCAACTCTGACAAGACGGAACTACTGGCCTTCAGCAACAGAACCTCCCCATGTGATTCTACCCGGTGGCCGTCAAAGCAAGGACCGACGCCCACAGACCACGCAAGATATGTAGGGATTATCCTAGATGATAAGCTCGACATGACAGCTAAAGTCAACGCAGTGTGCATCTCCCGCTTACACATCCTACTCCTGATCTTCAAATGGTTGCCTCAGATCACCAGGCGGATCGTAATACAAACAGTCATCACCAGCAGGCTGTACTACTGTAACACTCTCCATGCGGAAATCTCCAAATAACTCCTACACAGACTCCAGACTTGCAGTCTCAAGACACATACTCGACCTCCCACGCCGCACCACATCACACCGCACCTCAGGAAGCTTCACTTGCTCCCCATTCGCAAGGGCAGCCAATTCATACTTCTCAAGCACATATACAAAGCCCTACACAACATAGGACCTGAACATCTGAACAGCAGCATACACTTTCACCTACCCATCAAACACCTAGGCTCCTCCTCCCTCTCAATCACACACACTCCCCACATCCGCAAAAGCAAAACGGGAGGTTGTTCATTCTCCTAACTCACACTCAAGACATGAAACAACCTCCCTCAATACATCAGTTCCTCCTCCTCACTTCTTGAGTTCTACAAGAAACTGAAGCGTATAAGCACCTTGAAACCACACACCTTGCCCAAGCACCTGGATACTCTCTCGGATCATTCGTGCGCTATACAAATCAACATAACATATAAGCACTTTTTCTATACCTATGCACCTGCATAGTTTTCTGTCACAAGATGTAAATGGCGACAGTATTCATGAGCATTTTGTATGTCAGCGAATAACTTGCTTATCCTTTTCTAAATAGTGTTGCACTGGTAACTAATGGTCGTATTGTGTGTAACTGGATAACTTGCTTCGTTTTTTATCGTCAGTAACTCAACACAAATTACCATTGCATATTAAATACAGAAGTGCTGATGTTCACATGATATCTCGACTTGCAATAAACTTCGTCACCTTTGTGTATTTTTCGTAGTTTTGCAAGAAATAACTGAGGTTCCTAGGGAAAAAATGGCATTGATTTTCTATGATGTGCAAACTATTCTATTAATCATTTCAATACGAAATCCATTTAGTTACACAGTTCACAAAGACCCTACATGCTGTTAATTCAGAATCTCATGCAATGTAGCCTTCTATACGAACACACCTCAGATTTCATTCCTAGAGAGTTATTGGCAATATAGGTCAAGGGATTTTACTGCATTCAAAACAGCAACTAACAAGTAAAGCAAGGGAAACACATGTGAAGTCCAAATTGGCAATGACTTAGAATCTCAGAGATGTGTGGAGTTTAAAATAAATTTACTAGTAGAGTCAACCACAATGAAAGTACTGACTTCCAAGACAGGACACTGCAAAGTTCCAAGGTACAAGAGCATAACATCAAAATCCTGACTCAAAAGACTGAATGAGCATCAATGGGCATCATGTGAAAAATGTGAGGGAAGTTTAAAGGAGAAATCGTGCTGTAAGGATAGCCTGAAGTAGGCTGTGATCTCTAAGATACAGAAGGAAAAATATTGGGAGGAACTAATCCAATGAAAACCTAATTCTCTGTATTCTTCTCTAAACGTGAACATCCAATCATGTTTCTTGTCAAACACAGAGTGACAAGTGCAAAGGGATACAAACCCATTGCTTTCTCAAGACTTATTCTTGTTCGAACTCAGGAATTTTCTAAGACTATTTTCACTTCATTTCCACTCCAAATCAAGATCCAGTGACATTGGTTAGGTTTCTGATATAGATCGAAAAGTACTGTGAAGCCAATTTCACTCTGTATTTTCCGACGCCAATTTAATGTTTCTACTATACTTCCCTGAGCAATGTGTAGCAACTAGAGCAGTGGTTCTTAAAGTGTAGTCCGGGGACCACTTTGGGTCCGCAAAACCTACTCATGGGGTTTTGGGACTGAAAATAAAATATTATTAGCAGAGGTTACACGTTAAGTTAGTATACTGATTTGTGGGAGTAGTGCAAGTGCATCAAGCAGAATACAGCAAGACTGGTGAGTGACCTCCAACCTACCGATAAAGTTAAGATAAAATATATATATATATATATATATATATATATATATATATATATATATATATATATATATATATATATATATATATATATATTTGTGAATGAATTAAAATATTTCATCCTTTGTGTGTTTGTTTGGTGAATGCATGTATCTGTATTCTTGTGTATTGTTTTGCGGTTATGTAGGTAATGTCCCAGGGGGAGCCTGTTGGAACCTGGGATGTCAGGTCACCTAGGGTAGCCTGGCCTAGGGGTAAGACAAGCAATTCTAGAGGCACAAGTGTGAAGGTTGCAGACCACCCAGCAGTAAATCCACACAATAACACTTAAAAAGGACACTACACCAATTTGTTATGAAAATAAGTACTGGTTTATAAAAATAATATCTTTGCACTTTTACTTTCAGAGTTCACAACTAATTACACTTCAGTTTGTTTGGGATATAGCAAGAATACTTTTAAACTACTGAGCAATTAATTATCTAGGTTCAACAGTACATTACTTTAGTCATGAAATCAGTGATAACACTTTCAGATTGGCTTACTTAAATCAATAATCAACATCAATAGTGCATCCACTCAGACTCCAGAATTTGATTAGAAATTGTCACTATACAGTGTACTATACTTGTCTCCCACAAGCTACTCTCCTCATCACGTGACACTGTTGGAGAAACGAGCAATGACTAAGCTAGGTTAGTTCCCTACAGGTTTGAGCATCGCTTTCAACAAAGAGCAGTAGTTTTCTTGTAGAAGAGTCTATACTCCTCCAGCAAAGGGGACTCCTTCCCTTCCTCCTCACTGCTGACAACTGTAAAGGTGCTATTCCAAGCAGAGCAACGTTTCATATAGACCCCTCAGGCAATAACCAAGGCGCTCCACCCTTTGGAAGGGACTCTTTATTCCCCTACTTGTGAAGTCTTGCTCCCCTGCCCTCGTGTAACTCTCCTTACTTGTGATCAGGTTCTTGAGGTGCCAGTGAGTGGGGGTATCCGCTTGACAGGGAACAGGGGGGGCCAAGCGCTGAGAAGGCTCACCAGCCTCCCGGGGCACCTCTCTCCTCTCTCCCGCTCGCGCCGGCTCCTCTGGTAGCGCTCGAGCGGGGAAAAGAGATCTCTGTTTACTGCAGGCTGCTGGGTTCCTCCGTCCCCCCTCCCGCTCGCGCCAGCTCCTTCGTGAGGCGCTCGAGCGGGGGAAGACGATACCACACGCCTAAGCCTCTGCTCTGCTCTCGGCGCCTTCCCGCCTGGTCCCGCCTCCGCCTTCCTGTTGAGAAGCGGCGCGACCGGGCATGCGCGAGCGAGCAGCGGCTTCAACTGGAGTCTGCTCGGTTCGGCTTCCTCCGGCTCCGCCCCCAAACACCGGATCACTCACTCCTATGCCGGGTTAGCGCTGACAGGACACAGCGCCGGAAACGATCCTACACTCCAGCGCCCACTGCTACCACAGGCACACAGGCGGCCTGATCACGCCGCCAGCGCCCCACAAAGCGCCTCGAGGAGGGCACGCTCCCAGCCCTACGTCAGTCACAGGGAGTTCACTTGAGCAAAGGCAGCCCAGGTACAGGGAAAAGGGGGGGATAACCTGTACTGCGTGGCGATAGACTCCTCACCAGCTCACAATCCCTCCAACCCCTGTAATAATATCCTGGGGATCACTTTCCTTTAGTTCCTTTACTGGGCAGAGGACTGCGCTCCGCAGCGCCGCAGTCTCCTTCTCCTGAAGACTTCCCCTGTATGATTTGGACAAGGGGCAAGCTAGGCGCCCAGGGTCTCCAGTAACCCTCAACAGCGGGGTCAGGACAAGTAACCCAAAGGGGGATAGTGTGGTGGACCAGTAAGGCAGCTTCCCAGTCCAGGAGGTCAACCCTATGTCTAGCCTCTTCCCACCCTTAGTTACAGCCTGTCCTCCAGCTGACTCTCTCAGGTAGACAAAATGGCTGCCCCGCATTCCGCCTTATATAGGCTGTCCCTCAGTGGTCCAGAATGGACCAGAAGGTTCTGGAACGCCCTATACTAGTCTATGGGCAAGTTCTGGGTGTGGCAGTTAGGGCAGTTGGAAGCCACCATTTTGTGGTTCCAACTTTTCCTGTCAGAACAGGCCTCTGGGCCTGAGGTGAAAAACTATGAGGGGGGAAAAGAACACCTATCCCCTTGACCAACACCTAGAAAAAGCTAGTGGACACAAAAATTATTAAGGGTATGATGGGCAGAAAGGGGACAAAATAAATAATAAATTGGAGGGACTACGCAAAAAAACCAGACAGGTCTAACACGCGTCCCCCCCAGCTGAAAGTGGGGAGAACTACCCAACCCCTTGGGAGTCCTCATCACTAAGGCGGAAATACCTGGAGAGACCGTCTGCATTGGCGTGGTCCACTCCAGGCCGATGTTCTACCCGGAAGTCCATTCCCTGTAGGGAGATGGACCACCTCAACAACTTGGGATTTTCCCCCTTCATTTGCATCAGCAACGAAGGGGTCGGTGGTCAGTCTGAACCAGGAAGTGCGAGCCAAACAGGTATGGCCGCAGCTTCTTCAGAGCCCACACCACCGCAAAAGCTTCCCTCTCAATTGCACTCCACTTCTGTTCCCGGGGAAGTAGTCTTCTGGATAAGAAGACCACAGGCTGATCCAGGCCCTCTTCATTTAGTTGCGATAACACTGCCCCAATGCCATGTTCTGATGCATCTGTCTGGACAATGAACTCCTTGGAGAAATCTGGGGCCCTCAGGACCGGTGCTACACACATTGCCTGCTTCAACTTTTCAAAGGCTTGCTGACAAGCCTTCGGCCAAACTACCCGTCGAGGTTGTTTCTTGGAGGTGAGCTCCGTGAGGGGCGCTACTATAGTGCCATACCCCTTCACAAAGCGACGGTAGTAGCCTGTGAGGCCCAGGAAAGCTCGGACCTCAGTCTGTGTCTTGGGGGGTTCCCAGGCCATGATTGCCTCAATCTTTGCCTGCAGGGGCTGCACTGACCCCCTACCCACCAAGTGTCCAAGGTACACAACCGACCCTTGCCCAATCTGACATTTGCTGGCTTTGATGGTCAATCCAGCTTGTTTCAGGGCCTGGAGAACTGCTTGCAAATGTTGCAAATGGTCCTCCCAATTGCTACTGAAGACAGCAATGTCATCCAGGTAGGCAGCAGAGAAACTCTCCATTCCAGAGAGGACCTGATTCACCAGCCGCTGAAATGTGGCAGGGGCATTTTTGAGCCCAAAGGGCATCACACAAAATTGGAAGTGTCCCTCAGGCGTGGAGAAGGCTGACCTTTCCTTTGCTCCATCTGTCAAGGAGATCTGCCAGTACCCTGAAGTGAGGTCAAAGGTACTTAGGTATTGGGCAGCTCCTAGCCGGTCAATTAACTCATCCGCCCTAGGGATCGGATGAGCATCAGTCTTTGTAACTGAGTTCAGTCCTCGGTAATCCACACAGAACCTCAGTTCTGGTGTGGTGCCTGGTGGGGCGGCTTTTGGCACTAGCACCACCGGACTGGACCAAGGGCTGTTGGAAGGTTCTATCACTCCTAGCTCTAGCATCTTGGCAACCTCTCCATGGATGCTAGCCTTCACCTTGTCTGACAGCCTGTAGGTCTTTGACTTCACTGGGGGGCTGTCTCCTGTGTCCACATCATGGGTACACAGGTGGGTTTTTCCCGGGACAAGGGAGAACAACGAAGAGTACTGCTCCAATACCTGGCGGCAATCCTCTCGTTGCTCAGGAGTTAGGGAGAGAATCACTCCCTCCACCGACCCATCCTTCTCTTGGGATGAAAAGAGATCAGGGAGAGGCACACTTTCTGCTTCCTCGGCACCATCCGTCACCATCATCAGGATGACCTCTGGCCTCTCATGGTGGGGTTTGAGGCGATTGGCATGCAGCACCCGTAGGGGCTGTCGCGGGGTCTTGAGATCCACCAAGTAAGTGGCCTTACCCTTCTTTTCCAACACCTCAAATGGGCCTAAAGGAAATTTATTTAAGGGGGGCGGTTGTGATTCCATGGGTGTCCTGCGGGAATGAGCTAGACCCCCTGAACTGCTAGAGGAACCCCATGAGTGCAGGAGTCCCACAAGTGCCTCTAGAGGGACACCTGCAAAGATATGTTAAAAAAAGACAGTGCACAGTGGGGGGGGGGAGTTGGCCAGGCCGGTGGCCAAACCCATGCTGTGTACTGCTAAAGCCCATGCACAGCTGACCATGGAGGAGCCAACTCCACAGCTTTGGCCACGCACTGTGTTGGCTTTATGTACCATAATAAAAAAATACTTTACGTTAATACAAAGCTAGAAATACACTGAAAAAACGAAAGGTTAAAATAACGTTAAATTTAGGAATTGTAATTATAACTTACTTTATATTAAAATACACCTTAGAAAGTCACTGAAAAAACCCAAAGGTTAAAGTAACTTTAGAGTTGAAAACGTTTTGTAACAAGGCAACATTTTAATAAAATAAAACACTGAAATTCACCTAATTATATTTATCTAAAGTAACTATAATTCGTGCCCTACAGTAATTATAATTCACACCCCGGCCATGCACAATGCTGTCATCAATGTTGTCAGTTCAGGTGTCATCAGTAATGCTATCAATGGTGTCACTGAATACATCATGAGTGTTGTGATATGTGAGGTCGGAAACAGTGCAGGTGAGGGGGAGTTATAGGTCCTTGGATGCTTGATTCCGGTCTGGGAAAGACATGGCTTGGTAGTTCGGACTGGACTGTTCCCATGAGGCACAGGGTCAGAGCTGATTTGCATATAGCCAGTGTCTAACCCAGGGTGGTGTGGAGTGCAAAAAAACGATGGATTTAGGCCCAGATCTCTGTACTGGGGTGAATGTATGACATTGTTCTACATTCTGTCCATCAACTGTGTTTTTTGCAATTTTCACCCCGAGTGGGCTGGGTATGCTCAGACGTGAGTCCCAGGCTCTCCACACCACTGGAGTCAAGCTATCCAGGCTGATGAAGGCTGATAGCCAGAAACCGGTCCTTGGATGCTTGATTCAGGTCTGGGAAAGACATGGCTTGGTAGTTCAGACTGGACTGTTCCCATGAGGCACAGGGTCAGAGCTGATTTGCATATAGCCAGTGTCTAACCCAGGGTGGTGTGGAGTGCAAAAAACACGATGGATTTAGGCCCAGATCTCTGTACTGGGGTGAATGTATGACATTGTTCTACATTCTGTCCATCAACTGTGTTTTTTGCAATTTTCACCCCGAGTGGGCTGGGTATGCTCAGACGTGAGTCCCAGGCTCTCCACACCACTGGAGTCAAGCTATCCAGGCTGATGAAGGCTGATAGCCAGAAACCGGTCCTTGGATGCTTGATTCAGGTCTGGGAAAGACATGGCTTGGTAGTTCGGACTGGACTGTTCCCATGAGGCACAGGGTCAGAGCTGATTTGCATATAGCCAGTGTCTAACCCAGGGTGGTGTGGAGTGCAAAAAAACGATGGATTTAGGCCCAGATCTCTGTACTGGGGTGAATGTATGACATTGTTCTACATTCTGTCCATCAACTGTGATTTTTGCAACTTTCACCCCGAGTGGGCTGGGTATGCTCAGACGTGAGTCCCAGGCTCTCCACACCACTGGAGTCAAGCTATCCAGGCTGATGAAGGCTGATAGCCAGAAACCGGTCCTTGGATGCTTGATTCCGGTCTGGGAAAGACATGGCTTGGTAGTTTGGACTGGACTGTTCCCATGAGGCACAGGGTCAGAGCTGATTTGCATATAGCCAGTGTCTAACCCAGGGTGGTGTGGAGTGCAAAAAAACGACGGATTTAGGCCCAGATCTCTGTACTGGGGTGAATGTATGACATTGTTCTACATTCTGTCCATCAACTGTGTTTTTTGCAATTTTCACCCCGAGTGGGCTGGGTATGCTCAGACGTGAGTTCCAGGCTCTCCACACCACTGGAGTCAAGCTATCCAGGCTGATGAAGGCTGATAGCCAGAAACTGGTCCTTGGATGCTTGATTCCGGTCTGGGAAAGACATGGCTTGGTAGTTCGGACTGGACTGTTCCCATGAGGCACAGGGTCAGAGCTGATTTGCATATAGCCAGTGTCTAACCCAGGGTGGTGTGGAGTGCAAAACAACGATGGATTTAGGCCCAGATCTCTGTACTGGGGTGAATGTATGACATTGTTCTACATTCTGTCCATCAACTGTGTTTTTTGCAATTATAGTTACTTTAAGGCACAAGTTATAGTTTTACCTCAGCTTCTTTCGAAAAGGTTTTGGGGTAATCCGTAAAGCAGCAGTTGAGAAAAAGGGGAGTTCTCAAAGCTCATTTTCCCAATTCAATTGTCAGTAGGAAACTTGAACAGTGATACAGTAAAAACAGCTGAATGGAATTACACCAAATTTGGCAGAAAGCTCAATTTTGATCCAGAAAAAGTGTTTTTGGTGATTTGGTATAAACCCTTCCAGGTGTTTTTGAAGAAAATTAAGGCTTGAAATGTATGTTTATGTATATGTAATTGAATGTATATTTCATGTCATGGTTTTTGGGGGTAATGTAGGGGTTCCATGACCCTTCATCTTGGAATAAACGTCCCTTAAATCTACACACTAGCACAGATCACAAATGCTTTCGCAAGAAGCTGAAGTCATGGCTATTCGACAACTAAACGAGTACCCTATCAGAGCCGTCTGCAAGCGCCATGAGACTTCCAAGTGATATGTGCGCTGTACAAATGTCCCTGATTTGATTTAATTTGATAAGCCTTGTGGGATTGGACCAAATTTTAAAAACATTTTAGGGACACCACGAGACCCAGTGTGACCCCACCTCCCCCATGGAGAATGGAGGCAGATCCATTGATCAGCAGCACCAAAAAATATTTTTAGAAAGGGGATTGGGAATCTGCAGGGGTTGGGAAAAGGGCTTAAACGCAGGCCAGGCCTTGCTTTCAATCCTTTGCCACACACGTCCAATGCCCTGCTGGACAGCTGATTTGACGCATGTGAGTTTTGGGCCCATGCATAACCCAACGACACAGCACAGATGGACATTTTACTTTTTTTTAAACATAGAAATTAACTGTAAAAAACATAGGTTAAAGCGACATAATAGTTAGGTGAAATTGTCAGTTAAAACAAAATATTTTAAACTAACAAAATAACCGAAATGTATAGATTATAGTTGACTTAAGTAACTAGAACTTGTGCCCTTAGGTAACTGAAACTTGCACCCTCAGCATGCTCTGTTTGGACCCTCATATATTACATCGCTCATGATATGTTCAATAACTGCATTGATAACTTCTGTAATGACATAAGAAATGACCTCATTGATAGCAACATTGTGCATTGAGAAATATCAGTTTGCAGTTTACCAGGATTTAGGTGTGATTTCAGGCAGACTGCATTGGAGAAAAATTTGGATATTTCAAGTGGGTTGTTCCACTCAAAGGTTTTAATTCTGACTCTGGAACTCAGAATCCTCCAGTGGGACACCGCCCAAAGCAGAAGCTAGTGATGGTTGCTTGAAGTTAGATATGTCATTACAAAGCTCTGCTTAAGCCGTTATCTTTGGCATCAAAAGCTTTGAGTGGAGCTGTGATGGATTTCATAGCCTTCAAGGTTACTTTGTCGCTGAGATATATTTACCATGTCAATTCAGTCCAAGATTTTACCTTCCAAAGTAATCACCCTTTGGTTCTCAGATTCCTTCCGCAGGACAAGGCAGAAAGTCGTAGCTGGGCAGGGCTGAAATAGGTTGGATACCTTTACAGTGACGTCCCACTGAACCCGTTATCAAAAAGCTCAGAGTGTGAAAAGCCTGGTTTTCTTGCCTGCCTAGGATGCAACCTCCCTTGGCAACTCTCAGTACCATGGCCTCATCCTCTAGAATGAAAAATACAACTAAATCCCCTTTCACCCAACTGCTGTATAAATTCTTTCAGGTTACTCCTCCATCCCCAGGTCCTCAAAACAGGCATATAAGCACCAGATCTATCTTAAGGAAGGCCCCAGCAGGGTCCAGCCCTCTGCGGTGAAGAGTTGCATTCTCTGGAAGTCTTTGGGGTCCTTGAGTCAATTTTCTACAAGCTGGGCATTTTTCTTCACCTGTAGTCTTCTGAGGTCCTGGGATGTTCTCAGGAGGTGGTGGCGAGCCGCCAGTCTTATCCTGTGGAATAGCAATTGATTGGGAGAGTCTTCCTCCCCGATTCTGTTTACTTTCACACCCTATGTCCTCCTCTTTTACAGCACTTCCTCTTTGTTTCTCTCTAAAAATAATCAAAAGTCCTAAGTCCAAAATAGCACCCTTTCCTCCACCAGAGGGGCCTTTAGCTGTCCCTAAACATCATCCCTTTAAAGATGAGGTAATGTTCCCATCTGTCAGGGTCCAAACTGATTTTCTCTTGTTTTGAGGCTTGTCATACTAGAACCACCAAATATGGCGGTTACCAAATTGCCTACTGGGAGTCAGCTGAAGCCGACGGTGTCGGACAATTGTTTGGAAAGATTCGTAGGCAAGTTTGCACCTCCTTATCTCCATGTTGTTAAAAATCTGTGCCACAAACCCAGTTGCAGAATTGTGCACTCGTTGTTTAATGAACCTATGTTTTAGGAGAGAGATAAAGGTCTAATGCAATATGATTTGTGTTGTGTTGTCCTAATTAGTTAGTAAATAAAGATCACAAATGCAATGCCATAGGTAATGGAGTCAAAGTGGTCCTCATGGCAGTGGTGTGTCCATGGAAACAATGGTTTGTAGTTGGATGGGGGTTCTACCACGCATTTGAATATTGCTTTAACATTGATTAATATTGTGTAATTCATTGCACAAAATATAGCCACAACCTTACTGAATGCTAAGAAGGATTTGGAATGTGTGGTAAGCAATGCACTCTGTCCACAATTGTATATTAGGAAATGCTCTATGGCACGGGTTAAGGCACTTCATAAAACCCCTAAGGCTAAGACGTGCTGATGTGTTATTACTCAGAGAGGTTCCAGACAAACACCCTTATTACGAGTTGCACAATACCGATGCTAGCAGGGTACAAACTCAACATGTGGAATTAATGTCACTGTACATTAACACCTCACCAGTATCTGGCAATTAAGAGTTAACCTCCTCTTAAAAATGTGTGGTGAACCTAATTGTCAGACACCCTAATCGGATTGTTTAGAATTATTAAAATGGTTGTTTTCCCTAAGCGTTTGTGTTTATTTCATTCTATTCCATTGTACATAGTGAAGAGAATTAAATCAGCTAACCGTATCTTTTTCTGGGACTACTAACATCCCGGCAGCGCATTGCTATTTCTCAAACTCCCCTGGATTGGGCTTTTAGGTTTGTAAATGTTCTGGGATCCTCCCTCAGTAGGCAGCTGATACAATTTATAAATATCAATAGTTTTCTATTCCCCTGTCTGAGAAGATAAAAGGTTGCGGACCCACTGAGTTCCTACTTAGATACAACCCTGATTTAGTCCTGTTTCAGAAAATCCATCACCTAAGTAACAAATTCCAGTCTATTGGCAGAGAAAAGTACAGCACACACCGATTCTCCAAGGGACGTCTGGGGTATTGCTATATATTCTCATATCTGCAGTGTTCAGAAATCAACTTAACCCTGAGGAGTATTTTGCTGTATTTCACCATTCTTTCTGTGTTTACCCCTCACCTAGACTTTGAAATGGGATTATCCTTAAGTATGGCATCCTACTGTAGGAAGTTCCTGAGCCACTACACATGATATGAGATGACTTTAAGTACATCATGGATGTTAGCAGGTAAGGGTGTCGTCATCAGTAAAAGACTCACAAGGCTAGAAACATATGTTAATGCAATGAGTCTGAGAGCTGTGCGGAGGTGGAGACAAGGGAAAGAGAGGAAGTAATCCTTTTACCCAGGGGTCCAGGTACTCTTGCCAGGATAGGTTACCTGTTTTGTACACTCCAATACTGATCTCTTTGTCAGGAATGTGAAACTTGTTGCTAGGTGAATCTGAGATGACTTGCCCTTGATTCTGGCGATTGAACGTTGTCATAGATGTTGCAATAAATCTGAGTGTGGCATATGGAGGCTAAATGCATGAGAACTTCAGGGCAGTTGATCATCACTTCACAACTACTGCTCTCTTTTTCAAGAAGAATGTGGACACAGTGGACTCCTGGTTCAATTTGGTAGAGGCATAAAATCCATCTTTCAGGGATAGGCAATGTCTCATATCTTCTGCAAAACCTGTCAAATTCCAACAGGTCAGCGACCTGGAGGAAGTGGTCCTCACTGCTGAAAGTACACACCGCAGGCTGACGTTGGACAACAGGACTGGAGTGTTCTGTCGAGGTGCTCAGCGGAGGATAAAGGGAAAGTACAGGGAGGTGGCAGTGGATGCCCAAATAGGGTGATGTTGGACACGTCGGGATTGAATTTGTTTACTGTGCTAAAGGTGGAATTATACATGAGGGGAGTGGACATACATGATCACTGCCAGTTAGAAACCAGCGTTATGATGCAGAACCTGCTAGATTTTGCAGTATCCAAAATATATAGTAATCATTTGTGGAAAATGTCTGCTTCCTTAGAAGGTTTGAGGGAGAGATGGCTAACAGACCTTAAACCAATTGAGAGCAGCGATTGGGATGACACCTGAACTGAATTTTATTTTTATTTACACTATTGACAAGCCCAGCTTACTGAAAGTGTGGAGTGGAAGGGCACACATGATTGCACCCACTGGGATTTGAAGATTATGATGGAGTTACTGCTAGATGGTGCAGTCTCCAAATGTATAGTACTGTATTTTGTCATTTGACAGACTTGGACCCCAATTGAAGACAGTGATTAGGGTGATGCCCTCATGTATCCTTAGAGGTTGCAATGCAGTGTAGTTTATGGCTTATGCAATTTAGCACTTTAATCTGTATCTGTGCACCATGAGCTGGATAGGAGATCACGTTTTTATACCCTGCCATACTGGTAATGCTACATTTTTTACACTAATTGCACATCTCGGATTATATTAAGATTTGATCAATTGGGAGGCAATGCACAGAATTCTTGACAACTCTGGTTATGAATAGGTCTTTACTCACCCACATGCCTATTCTAGGGATGAGAGGTGATGCCGTCCTCTCCAAGCATAAATTTAGACTGTATATTCGGGACCCGATGCCGCTTTGACAAGGGTGGCACCCTGTTCATGATTTAGGACCTGGTTTAATGTTTGGTGGACGGGTAATCTGTCATAAACATGACATATATCCTATCTGCCTTATTACAGGTGCCTTCTTGAGGCCGACAGGACATCCATACCGTTTGTAATGGAGTGCTTGCCCACCAAACTCTAAATCAGGCCCTCAGATGCCTGGGATGCATTTGTGTATGACCACATCAAATCACTAAATGAGGGGCGTGGATGCTTGAAGAAATGTGAAAAAAAACCTGAGCACTTTAGAGCAGCCACGGCCGGTGGTAGATGTAACTGCAGGGCGGTGACGTAGGGAGGGGGAGGGGCAGGGTGGGGGGTTGTAATGTATGGATTACGGACTTTAACAGGTAAGTAAACATATAAATAAATAAAACAAATTTCGTTGTGTGCACTGCATCACCAAATGCAATGCAGTGCGCGCAACGAAATTCGTTTTATTTATTTATATGTTTACTTACCTGTTAATGTCCGTAATCCATACATTACAACCCCCCACCCTGCCCCTCCCCCTCCCTATGTCACCGCCCTGCAGTTACACCTACCACCGGCCGTGGCTGCTTTAGAGGGATGCTTGATTTGTGTGATGGGGGATGATTGGGAATGGGGTGATTGTAGGAACACTGGAGAGACTATATAGCCTGAGTGAATGGTGTGTGGGGACTGACAATAATCAACATTATGATTGCATTTTGGCACTTACCCATGTCAGTTGTGAATCCTGTGATTCCTTTGATGCATACCTTATGTTCTTATTGTTGTCGAGAATAACAGCAATCTACTGCTTCTATTCTATTTTTACTCACCAAAGCAATGAAATTTGTAGGGAAAAAATAATGTATTTCCATAGACAACGTAAGAGTTATTCTAGGATAATAAAAGATAGAACTATCTTCTAAAATTTGCTCACGACAAATGTTTTCAAAAAGTGAACTAGAAGGCAGCAAGGTGCATGCACATAGCATGTCAGGAGATTTTACGTTCATGTGGGGTACCCTAAGTTGCGTACCGCCCACTGGTGTATAATAATGGAATTGATCCCGCAGTATCCCATGATGTCCTCTGCTTGGCCTGGAAAAGATACTAACTAAGGTATAATGGCATTATGTTAGAAATGGTTTCGTAGTTGATTCGCAAAGTTGCAGTCTTTTCAACCACAAACCGGAGCGATTCAATGCATAAAAGGTACACTGTAAGTTGCAAATGTCTTTGTGACTTGCAGTATACATTTTGCAACTCTTTTCGAATTATTGAGAAAACTGGGTGTGAAATGATTATCCCATCCAACTTCCTCATGATTCGCAATCTCAATTGCGCTTACTGACCATTAAATACATATGGACATACTAATAAGAAGGTTAGTCATTCTCAAAGTGAAAGCTGTGGGTTTTAAAAAGAGCAAACAGCAATCCAAAGGATCTCTGCACGTTCCACCATTCCTCTTTGCAGAATGGCAATATTATTTTTAGTTTGCCACCAGTCTCCGTTAGAGGTACGACAACTGCAATAAAAAAAGTTGGTATTGAGCAAATGTAAATTCATGGGTGAAGGCCTGCTTTCCAGACTTTTGCAGCTTCACATGACACAGAGAATGGATTATCAAGGGCTATGATTGTTGTTTTGATGAGAGACACTGGATCTCTGATTCCTTTCCTAGCAGCTCAAGTTTGAGAGGAGCAGACCTGCTGGAATTTGTTGACAGAGTCAAGGATCTAGGTGTGTACCATGAGAAAAGGGTGTGAACCCGTTGCCATTTTCTAGCTGGGACAGTTTTCCCACTAATCAGGTGATGATGACGTATCTATGATTTTCTAGATATTCTCGGCTATAGTTTGGTTACAGTGTTACTTGGCTGCTTAGTTTATTTATTTATTTTAAAAATTTATAAAGCGCAGCATATACCCGTGGGTGTCTTGGCGCTATGACTTAGCTGGAAATCTCAGATGGAGCATATGTCTACCTTAAAAAGTATTATGCTGATCAGTTTATTGGTCAAATAACCAGGTTTTTACCAATTTTCTGAATTGAAGTAGCGAGGGTGCCAATTTTATTTCCCCTGGAAGCGTGTTCCACAGTCTTGCTGCAGAGTTGGTGAAGCATCTATCGCCCCATGTCACCGTCCTAGTGCGTGGCACTACCAGTAGATGTCTCTGTTCAGATCGTAAGGATCTTTTCGGTAAATAGTAAAAAAGTTTCTGTTTGAGAAATGCTGGTCCAAGACCCATGAGGGCTTTATAGGTGAGACACAAGGTCTTGAATCTAATGCGATTTCTCACTGTTAACCAGTGGTAGTTCCTTATCGCTTGCTTGGTGGACTGAAACTTGGGAATGCCAGCTAGAAGCCTTGCGGCAGCGTTTTGTATAAGCTGCAGTTTGGCCACCACCCGTGCCTGAGCATTTACAAATAATCCATTGCAATAATCAAGTGATGAGAGTACTAAGGAACTCACCACTGTTTTCCTTGTACTCTCAGGAAGATAGGGCAGGATTTTCCTGATGATCTTTAGCTTATAGAAGGCAGACGACGCAACCTGATTAGCATGACTGGAGAAGTTAAGATTGTCGTCGAATATAATTCCCAAATTCCTGACCTTTTGCACAGGTTCTGGGGGGGCTCCAAGTGGGGTCGGCCACCAGAAAGTGGACCACTGTGGCGATAGTTTTCCAAAAATCATTACCTCAGTTTTATCAGAGTTTAGACGCAAGCAGTTCTCAGACATCCATTCCTTGATGGCCAGCATGCCTTCTTGAAACCTGGCGGCAACCTCCTCACCATCATTCTTAATTGCGATCACCAGTTGGGTGTCGTCGGCGTATGAGGTAAGGCTCATCCGGTAGTTCTTGATTACCCTTGCTAAGTCCGACACATAGATGTTAAAAAGTGTCGGACTTAGGGATGAGCCTTGCGGAACACCACATGGGAGGGCGAGCTCGGTGGATTGAAATGCGCCCAGTGTCACTGCTTGCGTTCTGTTGGACAGAAATGAGGCCAGAAGCTCCTTAGCCCTTGAGCAAATGCCCATTTCCTCGACACGGTCAATCAGGACAGCATGATTGACCGTGTCGAAGGCGGCCGAGAGATCCAGCAGGACCAGTATTGCTGTTCCTCCTTGGTCTCTGATGGTTCTGATGTCATCGGCCGCCTTTATGAGAGCAGTCTCTGTTCCATGAAGCTTCCGGAACCCAAACTGAGACTCGTCCAAGAGGTTGTTTTGTTCAATATATTCAGCTAATTGGCTGTTCATTGCTTTCTCCACTATTTTGGCCAGGAAGGGCAGACTGGCAATAGGTCTATAATTTTTGAGAGTTGTTTTGTCTAGACCCGTTTTTTTAAGGAGAGGTTTCAGTAGAGTGTTTTTTAACGTATCTGGGAAGATCCCGGATTGGAACATGGCGTTGCAAATAGAGGTAATGACTTTACTAACCACGTCAATTACTGGAATGAAGATTTTAGGGGGGCAGGGATCTAGGGATGAGCCTGTTTTTACCTTTCTCATGAGATCACTTATCTCCAGATTCGTCACATCCCTGAATCTAGTAAACGAACAGTCCGGATTATTTCTAGGTGGTTTAGGTTGTGTGTTGGTATTTGATGAAGTAACCGAAAATTCCGAATATATGTCGTTTACTTTTGAAAAGAAGAAACCTGCTAGATTGTTGCAGAATTCCTGTGAATGGGGAGGGCTCAAGTCTACCACTTTCCCTGCCAGAGTCTTAACTACTTCAAACAATTGTCGACTTGAGTTTTTTGATTTGTTAATTTGCTGCTCAAAGTAGTTTTTTTTTTCCTCCTGAATCATTTTTTTATAGATGTTAAGTTCGTCTTTGTACTTGGCTTTGCTTATGTTGTCATACGTCTTGCGCCAGGTTCTTTCCTGGTTCCTACAGATCTGTTTTTGCTTTCTGAGGGTTTCTGAGTACCAAGGAGCTGAAGGCACTTTCCTGTTTTTCGATATGGTTTTTAGTGGGGCATGCATCTCCACCGCATTGCCTACCCAATTGAGAAACTGTCCCACTGCTTCAGTAGGGTCAGACTGAATGTTCGGGCAAGAGTTGGACAAGGACATCCTGAAGGTTTCGTAATCGATGTCCTTCCATACTCTGAATTTATTTTGGAAAGGGGTCTGTTTAGCGGGGTTGGTTCGTTTAATCGGTAACTGACACAAAATAGCATGGTGATCTGTCCATGTGAGAGGCAGAATTTTGGATACCTCCAACTCACTGATGTTGGAAAAAATGGCATCCAAGGTATGTCCAGCATCATGTGTTGGTGCTTTTATGTACTGGTTTAAACCCAATGTGTAACATTCTGCTAGTAGAGCTTGTGTATCAGCCTCGTCTGTCTTGTCCAGATGGAAATTTATGTCTCCTAATGCCATAAAGGAGTCCTCGATGGCTAGAGGTTCCATCCAAGAAGTAAAGGCGGAAAGAAATTCTGCATGAGGTCCTGGTGGTCTATAGATGAGCACTCCCTTAAGGTTGTGTGAAGCGTTCAGATTAATGGCAAAGTGTAGCGCCTCGCATGCCGGCGATGGTACCTGAGAAAATATCCCGGGTAATGATTGCCAGGCCTCCTCCTCTTTTTCCCCCCTGTCTGTCCCGCCTATACACCTTAAAGCCGTCTGGTACTGCTACCTGAAGATCGGGCTCAGATGTATCATCCATCCATGTTTCGGTCACAAATAGGATATCTATTGCGTGGTCCACAATTAGATCAGCGATATCCTGCCTATGCCTAGCCAGGGAGCGAGCGTTGATGAGGGAAATGGATATAGCAGTATGTTTGGCGGTGCCATCAGTCAGATGTTTGACTTTGTTATTAATTAGGGGAATGATGGATTTACAGTTCCTACACCCAATTTCAGCTTGATCTGAAAGCTCCTCTAAGTTGTGCTGGCTACAAGTCGTCAACTGTCCTGGATTCAACTTACGTATTTCTTCAGAGGAGTAAGCAATCCTTTCGATATCAAACGACACAGGGGGTATGGCGCTGGGCGCGTGTCCGGCGCTGACGGGCGCAGACGGGCTTGCCTCTGGCGCGCCTCCGGCGCGCCGCCGGCGCGGACGGGCAATGTTGTTGTTTTTATACATACTTTGGGCGGGGCGGGAGGAGGGTGGGAGGGGCGCCGAGCTCTCCGGCGAGCCTGCCCAATCTAAAATGGCTGCCAAAGTGGTGTTCAAAGCTTCCCTGCGCCTCGGTAGAGCGACGCTGTGGGAAGGGGGTGCCTCAGCGAAGTAGTCTCGCTGTAGGGGGTGTCAGGGATATTTAAAAACGCTCCCAATAAAATATGGTACAGTTTTTAAAATTATTATAAAACAATTAGCAAATCAATCGTTTTTTAAGCAGAGGTGCAAGAGAGCACAGTAGACCTCCGGCTTCCGCCTCAGAGGGAAACAGCAGTCATTAATCACACGAAACCGATTTACATCCTGTTAAATACCCAGGGAGGGCGGGAGGGGCGCCGAGCTCTCCGGCGAGCCTGCCCAATCTAAAATGGCTGCCAAAGTGGTGTTCAAAGCTTCCCTGCGCCTCGGTAGAGCGACGCTGTGGGAAGGGGGTGACACACAAAGAGACAGCATTGCCTCCCTATGTATTTGATCAATACCTTTTGCCTTGTCTTTCACCTGCTGTACCTCGACCCTTCTGTGAGCATCTTGCTGATTCCTGCTCGGGGCTCTGACCGCCCGACTCCCGCCGCCTGACGCCTTTCCCACAACGACGTCTGGCTGCCGAGTGGAGCGTGGGACGGACCAGAGACCACAAGCCCCAGAATTCAAAGCGGCACATACCGCGAGCTTTGCGCGCCAGGAGGCGCTCAAATACAGCATCACCCCGGTCGAGGGGGGGAATACCTTTTGCCTTGTCTTTCACCTGCTGTACCTCGACCCTTCTGTGAGCATCTTGCTGATTCCTGCTCGGGGCTCTGACCGCCCGACTCCCGCCGCCTGACGCCTTTTCCACCACGACGTCTGGCTGCCGAGTGGAGCGTGGGACGGACCAGAGACCACAAGCCCCAGAATTCAAAGCGGCACATACCGCGAGCTTTGCGCGCCAGGAGGCGCTCAAATACAGCATCACCCCGGTCGAGGGGGGGGAATACCTTTTGCCTTGTCTTTCACCTGCTGTACCTCGACCCTTCTGTGAGCATCTTGCTGATTCCTGCTCTGGGCTCTGACCGTCCGACTCCCGCCGCCTGACGCCTTTCCCACCACGACGTCTGGCTGCCGAGTGGAGCGTGGGACGGACCAGAGACCACAAGCCCCAGAATTCAAAGCGGCACATACTGCGAGCTTTGCGCGCCAGGAGGCGCTCAAATACAGCATACCCCGGTCGAGGGGGGGAATACCTTTTGCCTTGTCTTTCACCTGCTGTACCTCGACCCTTCTGTGAGCATCTTGCTGATTCCTGCTCGGGGCTCTGACCGCCCGACTCCCGCCGCCTGACGCCTTTCCCACCACGACGTCTGGCTGCCGAGTGGAGCGTGGGACGGACCAGAGACCACAAGCCCCAGAATTCAAAGCGGCACATACCGCGAGCTTTGCGCGCCAGGAGGCGCTCAAATACAGCATCACCCCCGTCTCGCGGGACGCCGGGCGAAGCCCGGGCCAAGGGCGGGCCCGTTTATGCCCGTTAAAGACCGGGTAAGACTGGACTGGGCCACGTCCCTTGCATTCCATTTTGTTTTCCGGACTTCCTGTTAGTTCATCGGTATTGACTTTTGTGAAGTAACGTTTTCAGTTTGTGTCCCCTCATTATTACCATTATTCACCTAACTATAGCAGACCCTGTCATACCATGACTAGAGGCACTAGAAGCAAAACGGCGCTAAGCACAGCACAGGTTACAGGCCCCATAGACCTTTTTATTACCCGAACTAACGAGGTAATAGACCAGAGTATAGTCCTGCTTGAGCGCCGAGTTTCTCATGAATTGGAAGTAGCTAGAAGATCTTCTATGGGGCTCCTTGCTGCCGCCAAAACCCCCATCCATCAGGGGCAGATTACCCCCTTATTACTTCCACCAGAAACCACTGTAGAGATACATACGGTCCCTAGTGTAGTGGATCTTTCTGCAACCCAGTTGTCTCTTGATTTACAATCCAGTGATGATTTGGAAAAAAAAACCTGATTTACACTTGTCACACTCCTATGCAGAAACGCCAACTATAAGCAATAAGGGTAAAAGGGAGGGAGCAATCGCAAAAGGGCGGGGGAGAAAAAGGACACCCTTACATCTAGACCCTCTAAGAATATTCAATTTTTTTTTCCAAATCCCTCTTCTGTAAAACCCATAACTGACAATAACTCCCCCCAAGTAGTTGAGATTCTAACTGGCATGGGGGCAACGGGGGGTACATGCAATACATGCAACTCATGCACAGCTAATAACAAATTGCTTCTAAAAAACGTGGGAGAACTCTTCAAACGTTATTTACATCCTGTGGAAAAAAGTCTCATGAATATTGAGAAACAATTAGCAAAATTGAATATTCCACCGTTCTCTCAGAAAACACTAGGCCCGCTTATCACAGGGGGGGGGGAAACTAACAACACTGGTACATTAACTCTACAAGTACAATCTGACACTCAAGTGAAATCCGTACCAACCCCAAAAACTGCAATCTGGCAACAGACCCCTGCACAGGATACATCACAAAGCACCATAGGAGGCGGGATGGCAAAAACAAATCATGTCTCACAGACCCCCCAGGCTCCCACGGGCTTATCTAAAGGCCCAACTCAGGATGCTAAGTCGAAAGCGACATTACCTATTCCATCAAAGGGGCTGCCTCTAAAATTATCGGGTGCAGGGAGGAAGGGAGGGAGGCCTAGACGTCCAACACACTTGCCACCTGAGGCGACCCCATACACTGTCATCCTCACCAGGGTCCCAGAGCTGTCGGACAACACAGACGAACGTCCCTGGTCCCTTCCTAACAAGGTCTTGCAATGGTTGAGTCAAAATAGACCTCTTCAACCATCAAACACTAGCAGAATCTCTACGATTCGCAGAGTGCCATGGGTTGGAGAATCCAAAAAAAGCATTCAGGGCGACTGCATTATAGTCAATTTTGACGATCCCTCTATGGTGGACTATATTTGCTCCTGGCCTGCCCTGGACAAGAAGGGTGGGATTGACACTCATCGCTTGTCCTTCTTTTACCCACCTTCGAATCTATGTGATTACGGAGAACATTCGAACTGGGAAGAGGGTTCAGACTGGTCCTGGAACCAGGTGGGCCATTGGAATAGGCAGAGAAATAGAAACTGGTCTAGAGACTGGGTATCACGACCTTGGTTCCCTAGAAGAGACTATTCTAACTCAGAAGGGTGGGGAGGTTTCCCCACAAAAAACAGATACGACTGTTTAGAAATGGTTGATTGACCATCAGGGTATACACAAGGGGTTTACCAGGCACCTAGCTCTTTTTCAGCTTTTGTGGTCTCAGATCCAGCACATCAATTGTATAATGATAATCAGGTGCCTTTCCATACTAGCCCCATACTGACAACCATTTCCTCCACTCCGAGTCAATTGTTAACATCTCAGACCCAGTTATTCTCTCAACATCTACTTATGGAACCAACTGTGGAGGGTCTCTCCACCACAGACATTAAGGAGCATATTGATACCTTGCCCCGTGATAATATACCCATCGATACTCTGGATAAATCAGAGAAAAATGCACTCACCAACACGAACCTACCCCAATTAAAAGAACGCCCACCTCAGATTAAGAGGAGAGTTAGTCTGACACTAACATCGTGGAACATCGCAGGCCTCTCCAATAAATCCAAGGACCAAAACTTTTTATCATTTGCAGATAAATATGACATAATATGTCTGCAGGAGTGTTGGGACCGAGAGGCGACTTACTTACAGGGTTTCAGTACTTTTTATACTCCTGCCACCCAGGGTAATCGAGGCAGAGGATCTGGAGGCCTGTGCATGTATGTTTCCAACCTGGCCAACCTGTTAGTGAAGACATATGAAGTAGAGGGACCTAAAAATAGAGAACGTAATTTGCTGCAGGGCTTTCTGCTAAAAGGGAAAGGGCGGCGTACTCTTTTGATCAATCTATACAATAATGTTAAAAAAGAGGAAGCTAAAGCACTTATAAGTGAGTTGACCTCTATTCTAAATAAAGGAGTAGGGGAAACTGACTGCATCCTCATAGTTGGAGACTTCAATTGCCATTTATGCCCCCACGGTGATTCAAAAATCTGCGGCATAACAAACCTAAAAGGGGAACCCTGCACGCATTTTGAACACACTGTATCTGGCAATTTGTTCAACCAACTTATGCATGATTGGGACTTAGGATATGCCAATGAACTCACTGAGCCTATGGTCGCATTTCAACCTACATTTCACGGCAGAGGGGCAGGTACCGTGATAGATTTTGTGCTGATGTCGAATAATCATCAGGGCATCGTAAAAGGGTTTAAAACTGAAGAACTAGCCATGAGCGACCATTTCCCAATAGGCGTCAGCCTTGCCGTTAGTAGCCCCGACAGCCAAGAAACAAGTATACCTGTAAGTCTATACCGCCACAACATCTCTCTGTCTAGAAAAAATGGGTATGCAATTAAATGGGCCAAGGTCGACCCCAAAAAATTTCTAGAAGAACTTATCTGCAAAAATCAAGAGGATTTCATGACATGCTTAGAGCAAAACCCTAACCCCCACATGATCAGAGTGGCATATGATAAGATTGCCGCCACAATAACTGATAAACTAACAAAGAAACAAAAAGCCGCAGAGATATCTAGATTAGCCGGATGGTTCGATTCGGCCTGCACTAAAGCCCATAAGGCTCTCTTACAGGCGATAAAAATCATACCAAAAGATACTAATCTAGTTAGAGCTGCGAGATCATTCTATAAAAAGACATTACAACATAGGAAGAATGAACTCAAAATCTCAGCCTGGGAGGCCTTAGTTAAGGCCAGTGCCCTTAGGGATAATATCTCTTTTTGGAGGGAAGTAAATGCCCCGTTCTTTGCGGAGAATAAGACCGACTCCCTGGAGATGGCAATACATGAAGACGTATGGGTTGGCTACTTCACCGCTTTATATAAAAAAATGGTGACCTAGCGACGCTAAACCCCCTGATACACCATCACAGTCTGAAGTACCAACCACTATGAGTGCCTTTCCTCTGAACATTACTTTCTCTCCTCTAGAGGTCGAGCAAGCTATACGAGAGAGTGCTAATTCAAAAGCCCCAGGGCCTGATGGAATACCTATTGATATATTCAAAGAAAATCTAGAACTCTGGGCTCCACTCTTGACAAACGTATTAAACACTTACAGTCAAACAGGTTTCCCAGCCACATGGCATGAAGCAATTGTAATCCCTATCTACAAAAAAGGTGATAGGCAGGACCCAAAATCATATCGACCGATTTCACTTCTTGACTCCCTGATGAAGGTAGCAGGCAGGATTTTATTGGTAAAACTGCAAGCCTGGGCCAAATGTAAAGGGGTTCTCTCTAAACTCCAATATGGTTTTAAGAGTGGCCTGGGCACGGTCGAGCAGAGCCTTAAATTGACACTGATTATGAATAAATATACAACTGTCAAGAAAGGGAATCTGTTTCTGACGTTTGTCGATCTAAGCTCGGCTTTTGATTGCTTGGATCACAGTCTGCTATGGAACACCCTGACTAAGATGGGGATAAATCCACATGTTTTGAATTTCATTAAGGAACTTTATAGAGATGCAGGTGCCACGGTACGATGTGGCAAAAATGGAGAATTCACTAAAAAGTTCCCCATAGAAAAGGGCGTATGGCAGGGCTGTATTCTTGCCCCTTTTCTTTTTAATTTATATATAAACGAAGTAGCAGATTTTTTTAACAAATTTGGAAGTTGACTACCCCAAAATTAACGGCGAATCGGTACCACTACTCTTATATGCCGATGACGCCGTCATCATGTCACGTACCCAGATAGGCCTGCAGAAGGCTCTAACTGGCTTTTCAACCTTCATGAGTAACAGAGGGCTGAAGATCAATGTGGTTAAAACTTTCACTATGTGTTGCACCCCAACAAACAACACTAAAATTGACTGCAAAACCTTTGTGAATGAATCAAAGATAGGCGTGACAAAAACATTCACTTACTTAGGCATTACTTTTAACAACAGGGGCACATGGTCCACAGCCATTACCTCTCGCAGCCTGGCCCTCACCCGCACCATAGGCGCACTAAAACAATTCGCAAAGAGACTGGGGGGGAAACCAGTTGATTCTCTGCTTAAGATCTATGCAGCGAAGTGCGTCTCAACTGCAACATATGGTGCAGGCATATGGGGGACGGCCGACTGCACAGAAATTCAAACATTAGAAATTGCTTTTTTTAGGTTTCTGCTTGCAGTCCCAAGATCCATCTCTACGACTGTATGCCACAAAGAATTAGACCGAGTCCACATCATAGATATCATAAAGATAACCCCAGTCATGTTGTGGCACAAAATATGGTCCTCCAAGGAGACAGCTTTCAGTAGGGATGTTATCCAAGACTGCATGAATCAATCAGCTGCTACTAGGTTCACCTGGTTATCATACATAAAAAAAAGTTATACTCTATTGGCCATCCAGAACTGTATACGACACCAAGTACTTGTACGCAAATGCCCAAGAAAGTTTTAAAGGAAATTTGTCTTAGGTCATTAGAAGACAGGCGGTGGCTTACCGATGCTAACAAATCTACGGTGATTTCCCACCGTCTTATTTCCCATGGGCCAGGCTTACATCCCTACCTGGAATTGGCATTCCCTAGCTATCATAGAATGCTACTGACACGGATGAGAACAGACTGTTTCTATAGACTGATATCTTTCCCCGTCATAAATGACTGGTCTGCCTCCTTAATCAAATGTCCTTGCGACGACATATCAACCCAGTCAAACATTCATTGCATTTTCTTTTGCAAATACTATGAGTGGGGAAGGAAGCGCTATTTGTTACCCATTCTCAAGACATGGGGTTTGAGGCAATGTAAACCAGCTTTGATTAGATTCTATCTATTACAAGATGAACCTACTATACACGCAGCGGTTGCCTTTTTGAAGTACGTAGTGAGATGCAGAGGGACGATGGTTTAATGTTTGGAAATTGTTTGTATGTTTGTATTATATTGTATATTATGACACTTTATAGTATAGTACAACACAAACTACCTAGGCCTCCTCTGCCGTCGCTTTTCTTTTTATGTATGCAGTAAGATGCAGAGGGACGAGGATCAAATGTTTACAAATTGTTTGTATGCTGTATTATATTGTACCTTATTACATTTCTATAGTACATTACAAACTATCCTGGTCCATTCTGCTTAACTCTTTTAACTTTTTAACTGTTTTAAGTCGCTTTTTAATATTTCTAATGGAGTCTGTGAAATATCTTTTATGAGGATGTCTAGAGAAATAATATGCCTAATGTAGGATATGGAAGTAGAGTATTATAACTAATGTGCTTTTATGTTTTTTTTGTACAAATACCGAATAAAGCTATCTTTGATGTTGATGTTGGTATTTGATCAATATATGTGATCAGTATTTTATTCTGCTGTTTAGTTGTATTGTAACACACCTGTCCTGCTTCTGGCATTAATGTATGAATTGCCATCAGCACGCTAATAACAAAATCAAAAGGTTTTTTTTGTTCTACATTCCAGCTAAACACCCTCTGCAGAAACTCCCCCTCAGTTGTATCACAGCTCCCAACCAGGACCTGCTCACCTTTTACCATTCCTATAGTGAAGTTCATGCATTGGTCTCATGTCGCTTGCATCCAGTAGCTCGTGGCATTGCTTTGGCTCAGCTTCGTTTTTCACATTCATTAAAAATATAGGATTGCAAATTCTAATGTATTTACAAAACAATTACTTGTTTTGTCATGAAAATAGATTGTCTTTATTAATTTTTTTATCTCTTGCAAAGGTTTTGACTTTTTGCTTGCTTTGTACTTTTATTGATCGCAAGATGGTCCTCAGTCTTAGCCTAGCTTGTTCCAACTGTTTTTATTCTCTTGCAATTTTCACGTTTACATCTTTTCTAGATTATCCAAAGTTGGTTTTTTTGTGTCTGTAAATTATAGTGAAATATTGCTACATTTAAATTTCGACATAAAGATCAGGTTATTGTGTAGACATTGTTTCCCACACTGTGAGTCCTGATCCACTGGTTAGCCGTGACCCAGTTTTTGGTGGGTTGGGTTAAGTTGAAGCAATAAATAAAGATGCCTTTAGATTCTGTATTTATCTTGTCACATTTGCTGTGCTGCAAAGACAGAGATCAAATGTCAGGTATGTCTTCCGCTGCTTATTTTTTTTACATGAGAACTGGTGTTTATAAAGTCCTCTATTTTGCATTCAGAGAAAGAAAAGTAAAGTGAATTATGTGATAGTTTGTTGGGGTACATGAAGTGCGAATTGAAAGGCTGTAGGAATTTAGGTTTTCATAACACGCAATAAAATGTAAATACCAGCAAATGAACTTTACACATTCAGCACTTGAGAAAGCAAAAGACGAAGCACATGTTTTTGTAATTCTGAAGTGTGATGGAAATAAAACTTTTAATAGAATCAGAAAAAATCAAGACACTTTACTACGGGGTGGTACAAATAATAAATATTCACCGAAACCCGTTTTCCAGACATTATCATTTGTGCAGTGGGAGCCACCACACTAAAGAGGTAGTGGAGCGGTTGAGCGCGGGAGGGGGAGTGGGCGGGTGTGAAGGGGTAAACACATTTTTTTTTAACAGGAACACTTACCTGGAGCTGCCGCCCACCTCCCGTGTTGCGTTCGGTTTTGTCCTTCCTGATACCAGCAAGCACTGGGGTCGCGTCACGGAGTCCCTGCAATCCCCGTGCTGTTCGCACATGAGAACCGTAAGGGAAGTGGTCTGAGCGGGGTGGAAAGACTCTCCGCCCAGACCATAGAGTCTTTAAGCGTTTCTCAAGCCCGGCTGTTCAATACAGCCAGGCTGGAGAAACCTAAGTGTGCAGTGTGTTTTGGTCAGTTACGTCAGACCAAACACATATGCGCACTTACGGAGGGAGTGCACATAGCACTCCTCCTCCCCATGTCCTGCCCCTCCCTGCGCAAGCCGGCTCAGAGCCAGCAAATGAAAAATAAAACAATGTTATCGTTTCATTTCGTATTTGCTGGCTCTGAGCCAGGTAGTAGGGCGACACACCTCCGCCATTGCAGAGAGGCACTGCTGCATTTGTGTGCAATATAGTTTCATCAGTAAAACTGTGTGTCTGTGCAAATTTAGTGACCATTTCAATGGAAAATGTGCTGTCTGTAAATTACAATACACTACCACATGATGCTTTAGTTACATTAAATAAATTGCCCCTCTCATGTCCAATAAATTTAGGTGGGTCACGAACAACTTTCAAAACGTTTGGGAAGCACTGAATACATTTGTTTCCATTATAAAATGCTCAAAATAAGCAAGTTGGTTTGCATTTTCTAAAAATGTTTAGATTTCTGAGTAGGGGCCAGTAAAAATAATTTTTGGAAGCTTTTATTTTTATAGTTGCCTTTTTTATCCGTCAAGCTGTGGCCTGCTGCAGTATAGAAGGTTTATATTAAATGGCTTGTAATAATTAAAGTGAATTTTGTTTCAAGTGCTTGTTCAATAGTGAATTTTAAACTACCTACATTTGTTAGAAAATAATGAGACTTGCGAAGATATCCTGTATTAGAGATAACATGTCTGGTTTGAAATTAAATAAACAAACCTTTGAACTGCAGAGTGACAGGAAGAGTTTTTGATGAGGGAAAACTGTGAATGCTTTAGTCCAGGATAGTAATAAATAATGTGACGTCCAGGTGACCTGAGTAAACAACCACTTCTACAGCACCAACTCTGAAATCACCTAAGGTCGCAAGAAAACTGAACAAGAACAGATTGCACCAGGTTGTTTGGTTGCGCATTGAAAATTCTAGAATGTGCCTCTTTAAAAGCCCTGTAATGATGGGGAAAGCAATGTGCTGCTGAGCCGCGGCCTGGATGCCTTTAAAGTGTGAGCCTTATAATGTGCTCATTTCCAACACAGAAAGGAGATGACAGCCAGCCTCTGGCAACGAAGGTTTTGAATTACTTCCTCCCCCTTTCGCTTTTTGATTTCACACTCTTAGATTTCTCCTCCATGTACTAAATTGAAAAAGAAGAAACTGGGAGACAGAGCCTTCAAAGCGCTCGAAGGAGCCAACGGGAGCTGCGCAGACAGCAGGTTGGGGCTTGTCATGCAGTAGGTCTAACATGCCAGCAGGATCAATGCTGCGTGAAGCAGAGGGGAGAGCCGGGGCTGCGCGGCACAGTGTTACATCCGGCGGGATAATGCGGCCTTTCTATGAAAAGCGTCTTTTAACTTTTGTATTGTTATCATTAACACAGTACGAGCAGGGACGGTCATATCTGCCGTAGCAGGGTGCAAGTCGAAGATGATCGAACTAGAATTTAATTAGGCCGAGCTCGCATTTCACAGGTAAATTATGGGGGGGGGATTAGCTGGACAGTGAATAAATCTGTATTAAATGATGTCCCTCATCAGAAGAAAATTTGGTTAAAAACTGTAAATCCACCCGACATGCGAACCATAAAAATTAGAGATGTTCTTTTCCAAACTCAGAAACTACCTGTGCTCAGGCTGCCAGGGACTTTATGAACCACAATTCACAATAATGGAGCGAGGTGTTGCCAAAAGGAATTGGTATTGCCTGACAGCCACTAATGAGAATGGTCTTGAAACAGGAACTTATTATGATTGGTTTCGATGTTGGATGCCCTTTCAACCAATCACAATATGCTCGTGTGTTACGACTTTTCTGATTGGCAGCTGGTTGCAACAGCCTTTAGAAGAACTTCATGAATTGTCAATAATATCAATAAGGTCCAGGACATCTGCAACATTTCATCTGGTAATTCATCATCTTTCTTAGCCTGTTGTTTGTGGGAGAGATTTTTGCAAACATCATACATTCGCACCGCTTCAACGTACTGCCACCTAGAAAAAAAAACGTCCATCCTCTTTCAAAGTTATACTTTTCTAGGGCTTTGTCAGCATCATGAGCCCACACTGATCACACCTGATACGATTTAATTGATATTTACCATGCATGCATAAAGGACATCTTAAGGATTTTGGGGGCCCTGGCAAAATTTATTTTGGGGGCCCCTGTTCAGAACAGGTTAGAGTTAATGATTCAATTTCAGCTCTTTCATGTCCTCTTAAGCCAGGTTACTGACAGGATACTGGCGCAATTGTCCAAATTCTAAATGTGTTTAAATCTAATGTTCAGGGATAATAATTTGTGTTATCCATACTGTAACACATCTGCAATTCACAAATATTACTGCAAATAATATCTGTGACACATGTGGTGCTCTTGGGCCTCAAGCACAGGGTGGCCTAAGCGCTGCGGCATAAAGAACACACGGGACACTCTGTTTAGTTTCCGCGTGGTCCCGGACTGCCTTAGCCGGCCATGCCGCCTTTATTTTATACTTGAGCGCGTTACGTCACGCGCTCGCGTATGCGCACCTTCGGGGTGCTGGAAGCTAGACCGCTACCTCGCGGTCTTGAACATTACATTCCTTCTAACCTTTGTTTAATCAAAAACACCAACAAAATTATCAGAAAACAAATAATTGAAGACGGGGCCTTGCAGTCGGTTACCAGATCAAAGGGAAGGCAATCCAAGTTCAACCCACTGCGAAGTCTGTTAACTGTGAGGACGGAGCTGGATTCCTCCGCAGATTGTACCCCACCGCATCTCCTCTGGCGGGAGCTCTTGTCGGGGTCGCCTGTGGAGAGATTCGGGTGTCTCGGCAAGCGTCCGGATGTCGGGGGGTGCTGAGCCTGGGAGTCCTGGATGTCATGGGACTCGCTTCAGCGTTCTCGCCTTGGGCACCTCGATCATCTCCTTCCGGTCCGTTCGGCCCCTCTGGTTGGCTTGCGGTTTCTTCTCCACATTCCAGTTCTTGTGGACAGACAGTGTCGGGGTGAGCCTTCTTGAAAAAGGATACATTGCGGGTGACTGTTTCAGGTCCTCTTTTGGCTGTTACCAGGGTGCCAGTGCGGCGCATGACAGTCCACGGTCTGGGTTCGAATGGGAGCCAGAACTTGCTTCCTGGATACCTGTCCTTTACGTACACTCGGTCCCTTTCCTGGATTTCCGATTCTTTAGCCCTGTGCCGGAAGCTGACGTAGTTGTTGGACCGGGCTCTGTTGGAGAGTGTCCTCTGCGGGTCCACACCATTTGGTGTCCAATCGGGGTGATTCAGGATAGTGTCCCTGACCACTCGTCCCATGGCCCCATGGCAGAAGGACCTGGCGCTGCTTACGTGGTACGGTGCGGGGTTAGTCGGTATTCTCGCAGGAAACTGTAGATTGCTCTTTCCAGGGGGGCTTCCTCCGCATGGGCTATCCTTATGACTTTGTTCAGAGTGCGCATGAATCTTTCCACCTCCCCGTTGGCTTGGGGCCAGCGGGGGGTTACTTTTCGGTGATGGATCCCCCAGCTATGGAGGTACTCAGCAAACTCTTGCCCTTGAAAAGGGGGTCCGTTATCTGTTTTGACTGTTTCGAAAATGCCATGAGTAGCTATTGTCTTTTCGAATTTAGCAATGACTTCCTTGGCTGTTTGGGTGTCTATGACTTCAACTTCTGGGTATTTCGTGAAGTCATCAATGATGGCGAGTACGTATCTTCCATCTGGCAGGTGCCTGAAGTCTGCACTGACGCACTCCCATGGTCTCTGCGGGCTCTCTTCTGTGATGACTTCGGGTGGGCGCTCGGGTTGTCCCGCTGCTTGGCACCACCTGCATGTCCTGACTGCCTGCTCCACCATGGTGTCCATTTCGGGGAACCACACCTTGGCTCGGAGTCTACTCTTCGTCTTGACCATCCCCTGGTGTCCTCGGTGAGCTAGCTCCACGGCTTGCCAGGTCAGGCTTGCAGGCATCACTATCCACGGGCCTCTCAGTAGACATCCCCGGTTGTCAAAAGACAGTTCTTCCTTCACCCTCAGAAGGGTCTCTAGTGCGGCTTTGGCCTGTGGCGTTCGCTTGCTCAGAGAGGCTTGAATCGGCCGCCAGTCGTTGGATCGTAGGGCACTCGCCACCTGTTGTAACACCTCATAATTCCGTGTGGCCTCAGTGATCATTTCCAGACTCATGGGTAGGGGTCTCGACCTTTCCAGCATGACCTTCACGTACTCCTCGGTCTCTTCGGCGTCCTCTTTCTCCACCTTGGTGGCAGCGCGTGGGTGCCTGGAGAGGTAGTCTGCTGGGTTTGTCGCCCCCGGTCTGTATTCTACTTGGTAGTTGTACTCCTGTAGTTGGAGGATCCACTTTTCAATTCTTGGAGGTGGCTTGGACACTGATCCCCGGAATAGGGGTATCAGTGGCTTGTGATCTGTCGAGACTGTAAAAGGGTGTCCGTACACATAGACATGGAAGTGCCTGCAGGCCCAGTGAATTCAAATCGCCTCCCGCTCTATCTGTGAGTATCTTTGTTCTGTGTCCGTTAGGGAGCGACTGGCATAGGCGATGGGGGCCTACTCATCATTGCTCTGACGCTGGGTTAACACGGTCCCCAGGCCATACGGGCTGGCATCCACTGCTATGTTTGTGGACTTGGTTGGGTCGAAGTACGACAGTGTCTTCTCTGCGAATAGGGCCGCTTTGGTGTCTTAGAACGCCTTCTCTTGTTCCTCGCCCCACTGCCAGGGGGTAGCGGTTTTGGTCAGTTCTCGGAGAGGCCTGGTGAGGTTCGACAGGTCTGGCACGAACCTCCCACAGAAGTTCACCATGACTAGGAAACTTATTATCTCGGAGATGTTGGAGGGAGCAGGTGCATCCTGTACATCTCTTACTTTTTCTGGGTCCTGGGCTATCCCTTGATCTGAAAAGGTATAGCTGAAAAAACTGATTTTGTTTTGTAGGAATTGGCACTTCTCACGGTGCAATGTCAGGCCTGCCTCCTTGATTCTCTGTAGCACGCCCCTCAGCCTCTGGTGATGTTCTTCGATGGAGTTGGCATAGATCAGCAGGTCATCACTGACGTTCAGGACTCCCGGGAGCCCACTGAGGACTTCTCTGATAGTGTTCTGGAAAACCTCGGCAGCACTTGAGATACCGAAGTTGAGATGTCGGTAGCGTCTGAGGCCTACGTGGGTGAAGAACGTAGCTATGTTGCGAGAATCAGGGTGAAAGGGCAGCTGGTGATAGCCCGAACGGAGGTCCATCTTGGAGAACCACCGGGCTCTGTTTAATTCTCCCAATATGTCGTCTATTGTTGGGGTCAAATGCCTTACCCTCTTGACGGCTGCATTGGGCAAGCGCATGTTCACGCATATGCGGACTTGGCCAGGTTGTTTTGGTTTTCGCGCTACCACGATGGGAGATACCCACGGAGTGGGCCCACTGACCTTTTTTGATGATGCCTTGCCGCTCGAGGGATTCCAGTTCTTCCTCGACTTTCTTCCTAAGGTGGAACTCTATTCTTCTATGCCTGAGGGCTACTGGTTGGATCGACTGATCGATGTGGAGGGACACCTCCTTCCCTTTTAGGCATCCAATGCCTCGGAATGTCTCTTCGAATTCTTCCAGTATTGTGTCCAACTCTTCTGTCAGCACGGCCATGGCAAATGATATCAGTCTGAGGTCTTCTGCGGCTTGGCCACTGATTAGCATGCCGCTGCCCTCTTTGGTAACATAGACAGTTGTCGGGACTTTCAGGTCCTGGTGCTGGAGTTCTGTTCTGAAGCACCCTATTAGTGGAATCGGCGTTTTCTGGCCATATGTGAATACTCTGATTTTCGCCGCCTGTAACGGTGGTTTGGTGCTCAGCTGGTTGTATACGTTTGCCGCCATTAGCTCGATGGATGCTCCTGTGTCAATTGTGGCCCTCACCTCTTGTTGGTGGATCTTGATGCGACACTTCGGGAGACGCTGCTTCTTCCGCTGCGGCTTGTCGATGGCAAACACATAATGGACGGGATAGTCACAGGTGTCGTCGTCCATGTCTTCGCTGTCTCTATCCTCCACTATGGCATGGGCTGCCTCCTTCTTCGACCGGGTCGACCTACATACGACTGCGAAGTGATTCATCCACCCACATGAGCTGCATCTCTTCCCCCGTGCTGGGCAGTCCTGGGCGCGGTGGGGCTGGCCTCCGCAGTAGCCACATTCTCTGCGCTTTTCTTGCGGTTTCTTCCCGCCATATTGGCGCGCTTTCGGCTTAATGACGTGGACTTGTTCCGCCGTGTTAACCTGCTCTGTCTTGATGGGTCGGTGGAGCGCAGCTTCCATATGCGAGGCTCTGGCTTGCGATAGTTCTTTGGAGCGCCCCAGATTGAGGATATCCGCCAAAGGCTTTCCATCTTCTTGTAGGATCGCGACTCTCAGCTTGGAGGAGTGACACCCCTGGATTATTTGTCCCCGTATCTCCTCTTGTTCGTCGCGGAAGCCACACGTGCTGGCTAGTTCTTTCAGCCGGCCGTGGAAAGCGTCCAGCGACTCCTCTGCCTCTTGCCTCGCTTGACGGAAGATGAACCTTTCATAGTCTTTGCTGGCCATGGGCTCGAAATGTGCATTGAGCGCAGTGAGGAGCGTAAGGTAAGTCTTTGGGTTGGCCTCCACAACAGTTTTGTAGATCCTGTGGATGTCCTTCCCACCAAAGTGCAGTAGTAAGGCTCTGCGGCGTTCTCTGGCCGTGCCTGCCCCCTTGAAATATATGTGTAGCCGGTCTGTCCAATCCTTCCAGAGAGGTGCAAGGGACGCTGGGGCACCAGCTACAACAAACGGCTCAATCGCCGGTATGGACGCCGTGGTGGCACGTGGCGAGGCGTTGCGCATGGCCCGTGGCTTTCCCAGTAAGGGATCGCGATGAGGGTGTCCTCGCTCTGTGTAACGTGCCGCGTAGGGGCTTGGCTAAATTCGTGCGGTGCTGCGTTGGCCTGCTGGGCTTCGACCGCGGTGGCACTGACCTCTTCCCCTCGATGTGTGGTCCCGCTCCCTTGATCCGGCCTGTGGTGCCAGCCAGGCTGCACCCTCCTAATTGCCTCTGTGGCCTCTTCCGGCCGGAACGCCGAGCTTGCGAGGCGAGGTGAAGGTGCTGGCACTCCAGGGTGTTCTTGGCCACTCCCGCGGCGCTTCCGCTGCACAGGCGGTTGCTCCTCTCGGCATGAGGAGGGGGGGCGGTGTGTCTGTGGTCCACCGCTCGGTCATTAGCACGTGGCGCAGCATGCGCTTCCCACGCGATACCCTCCGGACTCATTGAAGGGCGCCGCCAGCCGTGTTCAAGGGGCGCGGCGCACACCGGGGGCACAGCATGGGTTCACGACCCCTCGTCGCCAGTGTGGTGCTCTTGGGCCGCAAGCGCAGGGTGGCCTAAGCGCTGCGGCATAAAGAATACACGGGACACTCTGCTTAGTTTCCGCGTGGTCCCGGACTGCCTTAGCCGGCCACGCCTCCTTTATTTTATACTCGAGCACGTTACGTCACGCGCTCGCGTATGCGCACCTTCGGGGTGCTGGAAGCTAGACCGCTACCTCGCGGTCTTGAACATTACAACACACTCCCATTTCTTATATGTTTGGTCCTTATTCGATCTAAAAGAAAACTTTTTATGGATGTTGCTTTAAAAATAAACACAACATTTCTTAGCAAAATGTCTATAATAGACTCTCACACCTCACTCACTTTAAAAATAAATCAAAGGAAACTGGTATTGAAAACAATCTGTTTAGTAATTATTCAAGTTCATCAGAGCAAGACCATGAGGGTGCCCCCTGCAGCCACGGCCCGTGGAGGGAGTTGCAGTGGGGCAGAGAGGCGGGGTGGGGGAGGGGCAGGGAGAGGGGGTGCTAAAAACCGGCATATGGATAATTGGAGGTAAGTAAACAATTTAATTAATAAAACGAATTTTGTGGCGTGCGCTGCATCGCATTTTGCGATGCAGGGCACGCTACGAAATTCGTTTTATTAATTAAATTGTTTACTTACCTCCAATTATCCATATGCCGGTTTTTAGCACCCCCCCCCACCATGCCCCTCCCCGCCCCTCCTCTCTGCCCCACCGCAACTCCCACCACGGGCCGCGGCTGGCCCCCTGAAAGGCTGGGGCCCTGGCCAGAGCGCACTTTGGCCATGCCTTAAACCATCTGTGGCATGCATACCTAGAACCCACTGTGTTCCTCTACTTTCGCAATGGATCACGTTTTGAGGTGTTCCATCAACATTCCTTGTGTTCAAGTTTAGCAATGAGTATACAGACTAAAATTCATGCAATAATCAAAAACCTACTCTGCATTCAGCCCTAAATCTGATTTATGGCAAATATTCTCTGAGTATCCTTTTCAGTTTAATATACCTGTGGTGTTCTACCTCTTGTTCTGGAATTTATATTTTGTGTCGTATTGTTTCTATTGTTTATTGTGCTGTCACGTGCTGGTGCTACTTTGCTTCTGAAATCCTGAAGATAAGGTATCAATATTGCATACACTGTGCTTGTATTATTGCTATTTTTGCACTTATGTTTACACTCCCTACAGCGCTTCAACTGGGATGAAATTAAATGTGGATGGCTCTCTAAATGGATGGTAGCCTAAGAAGGACAACTAGGAGCCATGTCCAAGGCAAGTGGCCTATATAATTATGGGTTTGACTTAATACTTATTAACTAAAATTCTTTGCTTATGATAGCGTAGTATCTAACCAGTATTTTGGTGTCTCTCTATGAGCTTTCTGTTCATTGTATCCTTATCATACAGTAATTAACATCCACATAACACAAACCAAACCTATTGACTCTGCCAATGCTTGTTATCAGTCTCAGATAAATAAGTAATAGCAATGATTTTGCTGTGAATAATTAGAATAGAAAATATTTAAATGGTACATTTTTGAAATCCTCCATCTGTATATCTCACAATGTACCTTTTTCTCTTCAGCAGCCTTTTTTCACACGTACCTCATCTCCTTCACTTCACCATTCCCCTACATCACACAAAAGCATTCACTCACCCATAAACACCAATTATTTTATTTTTACCATCAGTATTTTAGCAGCTGTGTACCTCCTTCACATAAGTTCGCATAGAGTCACATCAGCAATTGTTACATGTGACCATTGCTCAGTGCAATCTGCAAAGAAAACAGGGATTGGATGAGCATGCATTCGGAGCACCTTTATGACCCACTGTGTGAAATTCGCACTGCCTTCAGTCTCAAATAAAGAGCTCTCAATCATGGCCTGTTATTCCCACCCACCAACAAACTCAAGTCACACAAACACTCAGAGGTGACTTAGTTCAAAGTAGGCACTATACAAGTGTAATCTGCTGCATGAAAAAAAAATACAGAAACACAACATCCTGGAAAAAGCAAAGACTCTTTGAGAATGCAAAATGAAGGGCCTTATTACAAGTTTGGATATCCTCCTGTCGAGCCGCCACCGCCGCACTGACAGGAAGACCGCCAAGCCGATCAAGTGCCTGACTGTTGAATTACAACTGTAATCAATGGCAAGCAGGCAGTGCTGTGGAGGTTTCAATGTAGCGGCTATACAAGGCTCATGGTTGTGCCTTAACTGCAGTCACTGCAGTGACAACGCCTGCAGCACGTTTCTTCACGATGTGGCATGCATGCCCCACCGCGCAGGACCTGGTGTGCAATACTAGGGGGGCACAACATGTGTCCCCCATGCATGCACCCACAGACCCAGGAGTGGCAGGGACTCTGTTAGGACCCCTTAGTTGCGTTTCGGCCACCCTTTTCATGGCAGGCTCACCGCCAACATATTGCTGCGCCCTTCTGCTGCACGACCACTGGGGCATCCTGAATCCCTAGCGGATGCGGCGGCCCTGTGGCGGTCCGACCATCAAACTCTGAATACTGCAGGCGGGCCCGCAGCAGTGCCGGTGGTCAGATCACCACCGCAAGTACAGTGGTCCACTGGTAATAAGTCCCTAAGTAAAACATGAAATGTGAAGAGGAACTACGTTGCTGCATGGATTCCCTTCACGGTTTTCACAGTCAATGTTTAGAAATCACTCAGTATTTTTGTCTTTAAAGTTCAGGATATGGATATAGGGCCCGTCGGGGCCTATTCAATGTCCGTTTTTGAGCACTGTCGTGTCTGAGACCCAGAGAGACTGCTCCACGTGAAACCCTGATTGCCTGACAAATCAGAACATTACATCTACACTGGTTGGCAGGTCCAAATATCACTGCAATATTTCACAGTTGCCATTGTAATCTGTGTAATTGAGAAATATTGTACAACATTGCACAGGTTCTATCAATATATGTTGACTGGCACTTTAACTTCAATATAGGCGCTAAAACAACCATTATCTCATTTCTGAATTCCATTCTTGCAATTGTTCGCGTCGGGGCATTTGTTTCTTTAGCAGTATATCCTCATCCATTAACATAACATGCTTATCAAAAGACAATTATTTTGGAAATAATTGTTTCCACGCAAGCGAACCAAATTGCCAAAACACGATCAGGATTATGGATTATTAATTCCCACCAAGTGCGCATCCAGATTTTAAAGTATATTTGTCCCTACCCTGGTTTGATCTATCCCAGTAATAGGTTCTCCCGGGATCTATGGTGCATGAAAGGTATTGTAACACCGTGCATTGTGTTGTTAAAAGCGTATGTCCATTTACACGCTTACAGAGCTTGAGTACTCCCTCACGCTGCCTCCCACCAAATCTACAATCCTCGTGTGTATTGTTTCTTAGCAACAGTTTCTTCTTCGGAACCAGCACAGTGCACAACCTGCTGGATGGGTTGCTCTCTGTTGTCAGGGAATGTTAGCTTACGAAGAGATACATTTTATCCTGTAGTACCATCAAATACAAGCACGTAAGACTAAAAGTTAGATAAACCTACATTTGGACTAGATAAAAAAAATGCTTTCATTTAAATGTGTATTTCCCAACTCTTCATGATGGAAAGTCCTAATGTTATTAAATACACTGGGGCGAGTTATCTGCATAAAAATTGCGCACACATTTTTTAATTCACAACCTTTGGTCTTCACATAAAATCACAGGTTATTTAATAAAAGCAACACACAAAGTGGTGCAGCGCAAATGTCTTCTACATCTGCATGAACATCAACTTTGCAAATTCAAAAGCATAAAAACCAAGATAAAAATCACAGATATAAACAATGAGCATACCCGGAAGCATGGATACAAATGATAGATCATTGTAACAAGCACATGTTAAAATTGCCGCTTTCAGTTTGCCACGAATTACATCATATTACAAAGCAATGATGTTAAGGAATCAATCCAATTGAAGAGTCATGCCATACACCCATCACAACAAAGGTTCCTAAAAGAACAGGAAGAGAGAGTGAAATCATCAAAGCTGGCAGGCTTTCTAGCTAAAGAGATGGTGACTGTGATTGGAAATCATTCATGTCCAGTTATGTATTGAAACGGGTCTATGACAGAATATCGAAAGAAACAATATTGTGAAACCAAAATATCATGTCAAACATGTAATCTACAAAAATATTGTGCTGTCCTGCTTTGTATGTAAACTACCAAAATATTGAGTCAGGAATACTGTGGAATAGAATAGCGGGGCAAAAAGTAAGTATATTGAAATATTAATATATACTTCATTATAGGAAATGTGTTTAAAGTATTAAAATACCAAATAATAATGTAATTAAAAATGTATACTTTAAATTAGTAATATCAATTAATCAATCAATCAATCAATAAAGACTTTATTTCGGTTTCTTGCACAAACCATAAAAGTACATATACATTGATAAACAATTTAAAAGCACATTAATTGTAAACACATATCAGATAAAGTGCCAGAAGTGCAAAAGTACGGTATCATCCTTTCAGTGGGGAAAAAAGACTGATACATTCATCACAGAAGACCATTACTTGTCCATACAATTTCTCAGCCTAACAGTTAATTTTAAAAATTCAACAATATGGGGAATACTGTCATTGTGCAAAAGTTGTAAGTACATTAAAGCCGGTCTGATCTGAGTAAAATCGAGTTTTTTTAAAAGGGTTACCAGATAGCGCTTGCGTGGGTATTCATAAAATCTGCATAAAAATATAAAATGCAGCATATCCTGCGGAGACTTTCCGTCGCAGCCGCAGGGTGCTGCCAGTTTATTAAAAACATCAGTTTTTGGCCTAATCAGCAGATGAAAGAGGTTAAACCTGAACCTTGTTAACATGAACTTTTCATGAGAGGTCAGTGAACCCAATAAATACGGCTCTACAGTTTCACACATTTTCAGCATGACAAATTTTCTCACACTTTGTTTCTGGAGCTCCACTTCTTCTCTCTGGATCTTCCTATCCAGAAGGAAGTCCTGTTTAATTACCTCCAGATCCCCCTTTACAATCTGACTTGGGTGTTCAAACAGTTCCAAACGACCAAGCCTATCCAAGGGGAACCCATTGCCTTATCCTGAGTCATATAGTCCCTCACAATCAGATGTGTCAGTGGTATGTCCTGGTTCAACCACAGTTTTAACCAACAGGTCAACGGGCGTAAGGAGAAAATGTCACTTAAGTATTGCGTCCCTAACTCTTCGTGTACTGAGAGATTAGGCGTACCTGCAGGAACGCACAGGATACGCTTCAGAAAAAAGTTTTCAACAATCTGTAGCTGCTCACTGGCAACAAACCCCCAAATTTCACTGCCATATGTAGCAGTTGCCACAGATTTTGCATTATACAGTTTCAACATGGCACTGGTAGGTTTCTTCCCCAGTTTTGATGCAAAATTAAAAATGGAGGCATTAACCCTGACCAATTCCCCCTTCTTTTTTGTAAGATGAGGACCCCAGTTAAGTTTTGAATCAAAAAGGACCCCAAGATACGAGAATGTTTTTGATATGGGAATTACTACATCATCAATTTTAAATAAAAAGTTCCTTCTTGGTTGTTGGCCAACTTGCATGACAAATGATTTCGAATTATTGACCATAAGGTCTCTATCCGTCATGAACAGTTTAAATGCATTCAATAAAACTTGAAGACCCCTCTCAGTTCTAGAAATTAAAACCGCATCATCTGCGTATAAAAATACAGGAATTCCCCGCCTGCCGACTCTAGGGCAATCAGCCGGTACATTCTGCAACACACTATCTAGATCGTTAATATAAAAATTAAAAAGAAAGGGGGCCAAGATACAACCTTGGCGAACACCCTTTCTGATGTCAAAATTATTTGTTGTACTCAGGTCTTGGGAATATCTCACATTTGCTCTAGTAGTACTATGTAAATCAACAAGAAAATTGACAATTCCACTATCTAGACCCTTCACCCTCATGGACTGCCAGAGTTTTCCCCTGTTTACACAGTCGAAAGCTGAGGACAAGTCCATGAAGGCGAGGTGGATGGTGCCCCTTTGAGCCACAGTGTACTTGCTTAATATTAGAAAAAGGTTAAGGCACTGCGTTACTGTTGAGCGGCCACTGCAAAAACCATACTGCGAGATGGACATAATATTATTTTCCAACGCCCAGTCAGAGAGTCTCTGCAGTAGGATTCTTCCTACAATTTTAACCATGGAGTCTATTAACGAAATAGGCCTATAACAGTGTGGGCTGCCTTTGTCCCCCTTCTTAAAGACCGGGACAATCGTAGAGACACCCCATGATTGTGGACAGCCATATTTCACCGCAGCATTAAAAACAGACTCTAATATAGGTGCCCAAAAACTTGCCTCAGACTTGAATAAGTCTGGAGGAATCCCATCGGGACCGGGAGCTTTCCCGGCTGTTAGTACCTCAATACCCTCAATAACCTCCCCTCTATCAAAACTAATCATTTGACCATTATCACAAGGTTATTTACAACAAGGGGTGGTGATGGACAGAGTCTCTGAATTAAGCAGAGTACTCTCACCCAGTCAAGAGATCAGGGCTAGATCCAACACCGTTTTTGCCAGAAACCGGTCCCCGGTAGCTTGTCTCCTTTCTGGTGAAGAATTGGCTTTGTAGTTTGGTCTGCCCTGTTCCCATGATGCACTGGGCCAGGGACAGACTAATTTGCATATAGCCAGGTTCTGAGCTGGGATGGAGCAGTGAGATAAATAACGGTGATGGATCAAGCCCTGATCTTTGGACTGGGTAAGAGTGGTCTGCTTAATTCAGACACTCTGTTCATCACCACCCCCTTTTCTGTATCGTTTTTGGCCACTATAGGTGTGGCAGGGTATACTCAGACATGAGTCCCTTTCTCACTGCTCCATCAGGATTCAAGCAAGCCGGGCCGAAGAGGCTGAAATGCCAGAAACCGGTCCCCGGTAGCTTGTCTCCTTTCTGGTGAAGAATTGGCTTTGTAGTTTGGTCTGCCCTGTTCCCATGATGCACTGGGCCAGGGACAGACTAATTTGCATATAGCCAGGTTCTGAGCTGGGATGGAGCAGTGAGATAAATAACGGTGATGGATCAAGCCCTGATCTTTGGACTGGGTAAGAGTGGTCTGCTTAATTCAGACACTCTGTTCATCACCACCCCCTTTTCTGTATCGTTTTTGGCCACTATAGGTGTGGCAGGGTATACTCAGACATGAGTCCCTTTCTCACTGCTCCATCAGGATTCAAGCAAGCCGGGCCGAAGAGGCTGAAATGCCAGAAACCGGTCCCCGGTAGCTTGTCTCCTTTCTGGTGAAGAATTGGCTTTGTAGTTTGGTCTGCCCTGTTCCCATGATGCACTGGGCCAGGGACAGACTAATTTGCATATAGCCAGGTTCTGAGCTGGGATGGAGCAGTGAGATAAATAACGGTGATGGATCAAGCCCTGATCTTTGGACTGGGTAAGAGTGGTCTGCTTAATTCAGACACTCTGTTCATCACCACCCCCTTTTCTGTATCGTTTTTGGCCACTATAGGTGTGGCAGGGTATACTCAGACATGAGTCCCTTTCACACTGCTCCATCAGGATTCAAGCAAGCCGGGCCGAAGAGGCTGAAATGCCAGAAACCGGTCCCCGGTAGCTTGTCTCCTTTCTGGTGAAGAATTGGCTTTGTAGTTTGGTCTGCCCTGTTCCCATGATGCACTGGGCCAGGGACAGACTAATTTGCATATAGCCAGGTTCTGAGCTGGGATGGAGCAGTGAGATAAATAACGGTGATGGATCAAGCCCTGATCTTTGGACTGGGTAAGAGTGGTCTGCTTAATTCAGACACTCTGTTCATCACCACCCCCTTTTCTGTATCATTATCACAAGGGGCAGGGATGGGCATTTCATCCATCAAACAGCAATATAATTGCTTAAAGTGTACTTCCCATTCCTCCTTTGATATGTAACATTCCAGACCGCTACCCGGTACCTGGACCAGGAAGGGTTTCTTCATTACCGCCCAGAATCTGGAGCTACACCGCAAAGTATTAGGATCAAGAATCTCTCTCCATGCCTCCTCTCTTAGGAATTCCTTATGTTTGGCAATGGTAGATTTGTAATCTTTATGGCACAATTGAACTGTCGCCTTTATTCTTTATTCTTTGTTAGTGGAGAAGTGTGGCTCAATGGTTAGAGCAGGCAGACCTTGATGCAGAGCTCTGGCCAGGGACCAGGGTTCGATTCCCGCCTCGGTGGGTCTCCGGCTCATTAATTGCCCTGTCTGGATATTCTTGCCTCAGTGCCTGTTCTGATCATGGGTCCCACGCTGCAACTCTGGGCAATAGCTTGCTTAGTCTCCACAATGGCCCCAAAAGCGCTGGGATGCCTGGCTGCACCTGGGGGGTGCCCAGGAGTGGACATTTCCCAGGAAAGCAAGGAAGGGTTCCTAAGCGGTATACGGACAGCGCCGGCACACCTCCGGTGGAGGTAGCTGTGCGCTTTACAAATTCCGACATTTACATTCTTGGTTTAGCTGCTAGTGCCAACCTTAGATTTCTAGCTACTTTGGAGCAATCTCGGTTGAACCACTTTGGTCCCACACTCTCTAAGTTCTTTGCTGGAACCAACAACAGTTGTGTCACCTTATCCGATAGACTTTGGAAGGCTTCAAGAACCTTCCTCGGCTGTGTCCCTTCTTGCATGCAAACCATGATTTCATCTGCGCAGATGGTTTTAATGTCTATGTACAACAAGTCTGGGGTGATCTTAGACCATCTAAGACGACGTCTCCCATCAGTTGTGCTCACCCTACCGGAGATAAGATTTGGGCCTACATTAGCTATCCAGGGACCCCTCAAATGAACAGTGAGCGGGTTGTGATCACTTAATTCATTGTCTTCGATAGCAAAAGAATCCACAAAGGACTGCATTGAGGATGTTAATATTACATAATCAATAAAAGATCAATTAAAATATTAAGAAATTAAAAGTAAAAATTAAACATACATAATAAGAACATATGAAACGTAATTAAAAGAAAACATTAATCATAAAATAGTTTTAATTATTAATCTGATATATATATATATGCTTAACAAATATAAAAACAATATTTATCTAATTTTTGAAAAAATACATTAATATTACTAACAATAACTTAAAATGTATAGCTGGGGTGATGACGACCTACCACTGATCGCCAGAGCTCCTCGTTCCCCTACATCAAAACGTGACGCGGACATGACACAGCCCTCTGCTGCTGCGGCTCACGATGTCGGTCGGAGGCTGTGAAGATGTAGAGTTCGGACTCTTGATCTGACCGGCAAATTGTTGTTGGAGACCACAGACCAGAGCAGTGTTGCGGCGAGGCAAGAGGCTGACAGAGGGTGCCGGTCGGAGTTGCGGCCCCAGTGTGGTGCTTTTCTACATGACTACTCATCCCTCATGCAGGCAGAGGAAACGACTGGCTGAGGAGAATCACAATGTGTTTCCGCTAAGAATATCATGTTTCTCGCCGGGGGCGGGGGGGGGGTAAGTGTACCGCTCTGCAGCAGGTTAATGCATGGTGTGTAGTCCCTACCAAGTTGAAGGTTGCTGGATGGGGCAGCATTTCATTTTGCCTATAAGTTGGTAGAAAGTGTAGAAATGTATGGAAGTATAGCTTGTCCTTGTTCTTGAAAACTGCTACAATTTATAGATAAGGACTTGGCCTTGTTTAAAATATGTGAAGTTATTCAAAAGATTCAAGCACGACAGCCAACTTGGGCAATACAGTTTTGACTCAAAGGGTGAAAAAGCATGTGGGGCAGGTGGCAGCACAAGCACACCCCATTGCCTCTTTGCAAAAGGATCTTGCAATGCCAACTAACATAGAAAATCACAAAGGCAGTTTGAATGCTCCAAAGCATTCTCAGGAATTGGAACTGGCAAAGGGGAAAATTAGTCACTAATGCCAACAGCTTGGTAGTTAGAGCAGTTTCACCCAAGCAAACATCTGGGGGAAATTCAGTACAGTTCATTGTGGGATTAGAGGCAAGCCTGCCAAAAGTTAAGGAATATCCTCTATTTAAGAAACCCAAACCTGGTATTGGAGCTGGGGCCGAATTGTCAGAGATCTTTCAGGTTGTAGACCCACATTTACCTCTTCCAATTTCTGTTATTCTGCTCGGCTGTGAACCAGGCACTTCCCAACTATCAATGCCTGTTGCACAGAAGTCTCTGACGTTGTGCACATCTGAAGTCGCCGCCTCGCGAAATGAGAAGGTGCAAAGTGAGTCGGAGCCAGAACTGTTGCACAAGCATTTGCAGCAGGGGGGCAAGCCACTCATTATGCAATGGGATGCTAAAAACATGCTTAATCTTATTCCGGATGCGATAAGGGATCTTAAAACCTCTCAACTATAGAAATAGCAGATTTGCATGCTAGGCTCTCCAAGATTGAGGATACCGTGGCCCAGATTCCAGAGATGTTAAAAGAAGTGGAGGTCAGGATCTCACAGCTAGAGATCCAGGTCACCATGATTGTAAGCAAAAGTTCATGTTGGAAAATAAGTTTGAAGAATTGGAAAATCTTTCTCAGCATGCTATTATTTGCATCGTAGGGGTCCCAGAGGGATGTGAGGGCCAACAAGCACTTCAATGGATTAATTCTTTTATAAAAACACACATTCTCCCACAACACTCTGGGGACTTGACACCTACGAGAGTTCATCTGGTGTCAGCCTAGCAGCCCCCTAATTCAGATTTCAACTTACAATGCTGGTAAACTTCGGGGATTATCGTATTAAAGAGCATATGTTACTTAAGGCAATCAGACAGAGACAGTTCACTAAGCCAGAAGTACCTCTTTTGTCACATTTTTCCTGACATGTCGGCTTCTGCAACTAGGCGACAGAAAGAATTTGTGAAAATGTTTTATTTGTTCAAAGCTCAGGGTGCCCAGGCAATGAGTGCGCAGCAATGCAAATTGAAGGTGCTGGGAAAATGGCAATTCCATCTATGCTGTAATGTTTCTGAGGTGCAGGAGCTCTTAAAGCAGATCTCTAACACATCTTAATCACATGTTGTGAGTTCTGACATACAGCAGCTATTTCTACTTTGTAGATATATGGATTCTGCTAATCTACTGTCTGTCTTTTGTCATCGAGCGGCCATACCCAATATTATTGTCTGGGGCTGTGTTTGTCTTCTTTTATTTATTTTTCTCTCTCTTTTCTTCTTTGTGTTCTAGGTAGGGGGGTCTGGAGGAGATGGGCAGATGGGTCTTGGCACAGTGTCACACTGCCAGTTTTTTCAGGGGTGGGGTAGCATGTCAGGTGTGGGTCAAAAGGCGGTCCACTCACCGTTGTTTAGGGGTGTAGGTGGGAGGCATGTGGTGGTTCAGGGGGGAAGATGGGTGTAGTAGGCTTGATAAAAAGAGATACAAACTTGTGATTTGTAGTAAAATACACAAGTTTTGAAAGCTCTGAAAATCAAAAATGTTAAAACGAAAAGAAGGAGGGCTCCAATGTTTGGCTGATTCTATCCTGGCTGTACAGCAGTTTACTCCTCAGAAGTGATGGTCTGCTAAAGAACACGACCAGGCATATAGGCTCGCTCTGTAGATTAGATATGAACTGTCAGATGGTGAGGCATTTTAGTAAACGTGCACTTGAGGGCAATAGTTGAGTAGGCCAGATATGCATTCATGCATTCTTTTTATTCAGGGTAGGTCATGGGATGTAATGGTATTGGACCATGTGGGTAACACCTTACTGCTTATTTGCACTCTGCGCACGCTACACACTTTTTGGGGGCTCCGTTTTACACTAAATAGATTTACTGGAAATAGAAAGTAGAGACGATGATGAATAACATTCTTAAGGTGGCCTCATTAATGTTTATGGTGTTAATAACAAAAAGAAGTTACGTGAAATAGAAGCCTGGATTATACTCAAGAACACTTCAGTGGTGCTATTTGAAGAAACGCATATTTCAAATGTAAAGCTCTCTGATTTCTCAATGTTCAAAAAGTGGGCAGATTATAAAAGTTTTTCTTCTGCCCCGGTGGCATATTGTGGTACCACAATTTTTTGGGCCAACAGGCTAGGTGCTGAAGTGGTCAATTTTGCCAATGATAAATGTGGTGCTGGTGTTGGGTGAGCTGTCTGGTGCTGTCCAGGTGTTGTGTTGCATTTTAAGCTCCAAGTGAATTTTCCAGATTCATGCCCATATATAGGTACAATTCACATTGCCCTTATATAGGCATAGAAATCAAGCCCTTATTTAGGCATAGCCCATGCCACCCAAATACATGCATGGCTACTTCCACCCGTACCAAACGTCACAACGATTTCTTGGAAAACCAGCTTAAGCAGTTAGGGAACTTGCCCTTGCTTGAATATTGATTTGTCCAAGAACTCAGTTACTTTACAAAGAACAACTATTCCCTAGGGGTTCTTTCCTGGTGTTCATATGCTCGACTTTATGTCAAACTATGGCATTCCTAAACACCTTGAAGGTATATATATACCTACACTTGCTCTAGCAAGATACAGTGGTTCGGAGCAGTTCGAAGACCTACTTGCCCGACGCAGCTCGCTACAGCAAGTGCAGAAGGAAGCCGACTCTCCAGCTGAGGCACTGATCAGGAAGCTGCCTTTCTCCTGCCGAGAATCCAGCTCCAGTGTTTCCATCTCCCCTTGCGGGGTGTTGGGAAATCGAGGCCCGAGACAGAGATACAAGACCTCCTTCATTCTAACAAGGAATGGAGCTGATTAGAACCTAGAGAAACCTTTGGTAGATTCTTGGCAAAAACGAAACCTATGCTACACAATACTTACTTCTTCCCGCCTACTAGACTTAGGTTAGGTACATTGGGGTAGGCGTATTTTAGAAGCACCAGTTGAGTATTTTAGTCAATGTTATTTATGTATGTATTTTTATATGGCTTAGAAACCATACAATGCTCTTACAGTATTATTTCATATTACTGTTTACACTGTACGCATTATACTTTGCAGTCTGCATAACGATTGTAGCAGTTCACATCTCTTGCATGAGAAAGAAGACTGTTCAATAAACCCTTTTTATTGAAAACTCCTGTCTCTCTATTTCTCTGCAACTCTTTAGAAACGAAGCATGCACGATTGACTGAGTGAAATACTTATCTATTGTTTCCGCGACTCTGAAAGATAAATTCTTATTCTTGGGAAACAAAGTTGTCATGTTTATGCGGTTGTCAGAAACGAATCCCTTGTGTATTCAAGAACATTTCTAGTGACCTCGGAGTTAGCTGGCACACACCCAATTAAGGGATCGATTAGGATCGCGGACGGACTTGAGTCCGTCCGCGACCCCAGAGGAGGAGGGAACGTCCTCATGGGCTGCGGCGTTCCCTCCATGCAGATTAGGATGTGACCGCCAGGGTGGTGGTCACATCCTCGATCTTTAACATTGTGGCGGGTGCAGCTTTAAGCTGCACCCGCCGCAATGTAAAAAATGCATGCATCGCATTTGCGTGCACAAAGCGGCAGGCACCGCGTGGTGCCTGCTGCTTTGTGCATGCAAATGCAGGGGAGTACCATAGGTACCCCCCACCCCCCCTTCACCAAGGGGGCCCGCCACGGGCCCCCGAAGTGAATGTCCGTATGCTTTTCCACGGCAGAAAAGCTGCTGTGGAAAAGCATATGATTTCCTCCATCCTAATATGGCTGGCGGTGTCTGATAGACACCGCCAGCCATGTTAGAGCTTTTCCGCCGCGGTCGGAAGGCGACCGTGGCGGAAAAGCTGCGGACGGATTTCAAGACCCACCACCATCCTAATATGGCGGTGGGTCTTTTGAGGCTCCGCAGCGGTTTTCCCGCATCCTCCGGGCCGGCGGTGGCTTCCGCCGGCCCAGAGGATGCGGGAAAACTGCTATCATAATCGCCCCCTAAGTTTGGTATATTCGATAGAGACCTAGTTGACCTCAGTCCTACGTCAAATCTATAGGATACAATATTCCAATGCGCAGAGCCTATTGGGAATATAGGAACTACACTACACAGGCGTCTCACGTTTGTGAGTTGCTATGCCCTAGTGGAAGATAATGCTGCACCTATGAGGAGCCTTTTCCAATGCTAATACGAGTTCCAGGGTAAATTATTCTCTGAGGTGATTTTAACTTCCTGTAGAACCTAAGACTAGACTCCTCAGTAAACTTAAAGAGGAAGTTAAATCCCAAGACCACAAAGGTTTTACAGAACTATCAGAAAATATTGGTTCCTATTGATCCATGGAGGGCAGCTTTTCCCACAAAAATTGATTAGACCTGTTTTTCTGTAACTCTTCTCGCATGGATTTGTTTCCTATTCTCAAAGCTCCTGACTTTTAAAAGCCAGCGGACATTACCTCGTGGTTTTTCAGATCATGCAATTGTTGTCCTTGAGATATTGGTGGAGAAAGCTACAGAGCAAGCGAGACGCTGGGTTTTCAACAAACAGTTTGTACAGGAGGAAGGCTGGATCCAGGTTTGTAAAGAAGAGATGAAAGTATTCCTGGTGGTCTTGGGTCAGCTCCCCCAAGTGTAGTGTGGGACGCTTTAAAAAGCATATATTAGGGGGTTGGTGATAGGGAAGGATTCTGAGAATAGTAGAAGGGCTAGACTACAAAAGCAAACTCTAGAAAGGACTGTTCAGCACAGTAAAGGAACACTTTCTAGGAACCCATTTACGTCCAAAAGAAGAGACTTGAATAGCTCTAAACAGGCACTAAGTGAGGTGTATTAAACTAAGTGAAAGGTTTTAAATCCTGCCTACTCACAAAAGGATTATGAGGAGAGTAATTTCACAGGGATGTTTTTAGCCTGGCAGTTACACAAACAAACTGCTGATAAGATGTATACATGGACTGAAATGCCCAATCTCTGGCGTTTGGTACAAGGAACAGGAGTGGGGAAAATTATGCTTGATCATTATAAGCAGAGTTATACCCAAAATTAATCCGTAGATAAAGAACTCCTAGGGAAGTTTATAGAGGACTGCAATATTCCTTCAATATCTGAGGAAGATGTGGAAAATATTGTTCTGCCAAATTGCAAGGCCTGTGGGTCTGATGGCTTTTCAGCAGAGTTTTTCATATCTTTTTTAGATGTTTTAGTCAATTATTTTCGACTGGTTGCTAATACGAACTTGGAAGGGGTCCCTATACCGGTTTTTATACCATATGGGGAAAGTCATACTTTTTTTTGAAAAAGGGGAAAGATGGCGAGGACCCGAATTTGTATCGTACTATAATGTTATTAAATGTAGATTACAAAATATTGAATCACAAACTTATTTGCCAACAGATAACACATAATAATAGCATCTAAGTTGATCCATTTGGATCAGAATGGCTTTATTGTCGAACTGCAATTAGGTACAAAGACACATTATTCACTGAAGCACTGGAATATTTTTCTGTTAATAATGCATCGGCTATAGTGCTTTTGTTAGATTCGGAAAAAGCATTGTACCTTGTGGTCTGGGAAATACTGTCATATATTCTCTCCAGATTTGGGGTTCCTTCCCAGATCATGGGGTTGATACATAGGATGTATTGCAATGCTGAAGTTAATATCATCATTAATGCCACAGAGGTGGGGAAATTACAAGTTCTTCGGGGGATCCGGCAGGGATGCCCCTTATCACTGATTGTTTTTGCTTTTTTTATCGAGCCGTTATCAATCACGATTAGGGAGAACAGCGATATCCGCCCCCCCCCCCCGCACAGATGGGGGAAATAAATTATATGCCAATGATTTCATGTTAATCCTTGATATTAACAAAGGCTCACAGGAGAAAGCTTTTGAGATTCTTTCTCAGTACGAGAAAATGTGGGGCTTTAAAATTAATCTGAGGAAAACTGAAATAATTTTATGTAGGTGTAATTCGAATATATTACACCCAGGCATAGTCTCCTGTGTTAATGGGAAGCCAAAAAGGTATTTGAGCATTAGGTTCTTTTCATGGATTGTGGATTTTACAATCTTAATTTTGTCCCTTTGCTTCAAAAACGACAAGATTTTTTTGCACAATGGAACTCTCTTCCTTTAACCACCTTAGGGAGAGTCGCCCTGATCAAAATGTCGATTCTCCCATTGTTTAGTTTCCTTTTTTCGGCCATCCCATGTGTTTTAACTTCATCTTTCATTAAAAAAGTGAAGTCAATGGTTACATCCTTTATCTGGCAAAAAGAATTTGCCAGAGATACGCTAAGCACTTCATATCCTGAGCTGGAAAAAGGTGGTTCGGCACACCCCAATCTTAAGGATCACTATTACGCCTTATTTTGCACAGTAGATGTCCAGGTTCAACGCAAAACTCTGCAAGGGTATTTTTAAGAATTAGTTTATGCAGCTGATTTTTAAAGAATATGATATATGTGGTGTTGTAAAATGATCAATGTCACCCAAAAAGTCTGCTACAAGAGTCTGAGGTGTTTTTTTTCTGATGCTCATGGTTCTTTGTAGGAGTTACGACATTCCCCATGTTAATGTGGTTTGTCAGAACTAGCTACAGATTCTGGGGTTAAATTGGCACTAGCTTTAGTGCAGAAATGGGCAAAAGTGAGGTTCAAGCAGATAGCGGACATTTTACATGACGAGAGATGGATATGCGTGTCCAAAGTCCACAAATTAGTTCAAGGCGACTTTTTGCTTCTTGGCTCTTTTATAATATTGAATAAAATATTATGTCATTTAGATTCTGGACAGACTAGATATGGTCAAAAAGTGGTAATTGTGTTAGATGAAGATGATAAGCACCCTGGAGAATGTGAAAAGACTGCTTGCCTCCATGAAGGGCCCGGACCGCTGTCAAAAAGCAATCAAAAACTGAGAAAAATATAAAGGACTGGAATAAACAAAAAAGATATGGGACAAAACCAATATACTAAAGTTTAGAGTTCTGAGAGGCGCCAGCTGGCTCAGAATCCTATTCTTTAGTAATTGGCGTCTTTATAGAACTCCACAGTTTTTTTCTCACAAACTAACCTTAGGTGGTTGGGTCACTGCTATCGATGAGCCTCAGGGGATGCTGCAAACCGGTTGCATGTATTTGGTCTCTGTCCACTTACACAGGAATTTTGGAAATAAATATTTCAGTATTTAGACAATGATTGCAGGTTAAACTAGCTCCCAGTATTTGATGAGTAGTTTTGAGGTACAATCCTGCTTCATGTTTGGCAACCAAATTGGTAAAACTATTATGTGTGGCAATGGCAGTGGCCAGATACTTATTACTGCAAAAGTGGCGGACACAGCTGATCCCTACAATAGGATAATGGATAAAAAAAGTGACATTTGTGAGAAGTAAGGAGTAGTTATGCAATGCGTAGTAGGGGGAATCAAGAAATTTGACACATTTTGGGGGCGGTTTGTGAAGAAGCCTTGTTGTGATTAAAAAGCTTGGGTATCACTTTACTGCTTCTTGCACATTGAGCACTTCATGCACTTTTGGTGGCTTAGACTGTAAAGCTGTCTGAACTGGGGTGGCAGAGTGGGCTAAAGAACGGTGATGGATCAAACCCAGATCTTTTGACTGGGTGTGAGTGTTTGATTGGTTCTGATGCTCCATCCATGACCACCCCCTTTTGTACCACTTTGGCCGCCATAAGTGTGGCAGGGTATGCTCAAACGTGAGTCCCTTGCTCACTTTGCCACTGGATTCAAGCAAGTTGGGCTGAAGACGGCTGGAATGCCAGAAACCGGTCCTCTGAAGCTTTTTTCCGGTCCAGGGAAGGCATGGCTTGGCAGTTCGGGCTGGACTGTTCCCATGAGGCACAGGGTCAGACTGATTTGCATATAGCCATGTCTGAACTGGGGTGGCAGAGTGGGCTAAAGAACGGTGATGGATCACACCCAGATCTTTTGACTGGGTGTGAGTGTTTGATTGGTTCTGATGCTCCGTCCATCACCACCCCCTTTTGTACCGCTTAGACTGTAAAGGAATCTGTTTAAATCTAATTTTGGGATTTATGCTATTTTAAATTTTCTGTGAAAAATATTGTTTTATATATGTATGTATTGCTGGTGCACAAATATCATAAATTGATGTATTTTATTGTAATTTGTTGATCTCAAGAAAACATTTTTTTTAAACCAATTACTCAAAAAGTGAAAATTAACAAAATAATTTAACAAAAACATGTCAATCTAGAATAAGAAATAAAATGAATATTAAAACAAAAATAACATTCAAATAAAAAATTACAATTCGTTATTATAATTATTATGAGCAATAGAAAAAATATAACAACAATCCAAAATAACAACACTAGAAAAAGTGTTGGACTTCAAATAAATCAGATTTAACATTCTCACACCAATTTAAGAAAAAGTAGGGAAATTATTGGGCTTTAGATGTGTTACATTTACTATTCTACTCCAATGTGAGTTATAGGGATATTATTGGACTTTGGAGGGGCTAGATTTAGCATTCCCACTCAACTGCAAGCAAAATCAGGGAAAGTGTCGAACTTTGGAAGGGTTAGATTTACTATTTCAATTTCATTGTAGGCAACAGTTCCGAATGTTTTGGACTTTGCAGAGGTTAGATTTACTATTACCACTTCATCGTAGGCAAAATCAGGTAAAAGATTGGGCACTACAGATGTTAGATTTATTATTGCCACTCCAATCTAAGGGACAGTAAGAAAACGTTGATATTTGGAGTAGTTAGAATTATTATTCCCATTCCAACATAGGCAAAATCGGGGAAAGTGTGGACTTTGGCGGAACTATATTTAGTATTCCCATTCCAGTCAAAGCAACAGTAGGGAATACTTTGGACTTTGGAAGGGTTATTTATTATTCCATTTAAACGTAAGCAAAAGAAAGGAAAGTGTAGGACTTCGAAAAAGTTAACATACAAATATTAAACCATACTTAACAAAATATATGTACATTATCAATAAATAAAATAAAATGCAATTGAAGAAAATAAAATGTAATAATCCAACAATAATTTAACAAATATAAAGAAACTTAAGATATTTAAAATTAATACACTACCCTCCTCATTACTCAAATGGACCACCAACAAAAATCCTTTATAATAAAATATAAATATAACAATAGCAAAATAGCAAATACATGTAGCAAATATAATTAAAACCAATAATAAATATAAAATGTATCTTAAGAAGGTTACTATTAAATACACCTATAAATGAATTGCCAGTTAACTAAAATATAACAAAATGACACAACAAATAATTAAATGATTTGGAAAATTAGTTACAAAGTATTTAATTCACATAAAAATAATTTAATACAAAAAACATGCATGTATACTTAGTTGAGCTTCCCACCCTACACCCCTAAAAACTCAACAACTTGCACTTAAATTATAATTTGGTAATTGCACAATAGAAAATTAAAATTACACATTAAAAATCACAAAATAATTAAAATAACAATGAATCAAATAAATATTTCGCATAATTAGTTACCTATTAAAAAGGTAATTAAAAACAGTTATTAAAAAACCTATAATTGATATAACTTCCCACCCTATTCCCCGTCAAACCCCACAACCCATTAATAAATTCCAAATTACGAATTAAATGTGAAAAGAAAGTATTCACATGGTGAAACTTACAAACTATACTCAAAAGATGTAGAATTATTATAATACTACAAATATCAAAGATGAATATATTAACTAGTATATATTTAATTTAGAAAAAGGTTGTGTAATGTACCTATATTAAAGTAAATGATAATAGAGACAATGTATTTTTAAAAAACATTATATACATAAAAAAACTATATTCTTAAATTCTATATTCTGTTTCTCAATATTTTTGACTGGATTATATTTTTGATACAATATTCTTGCAACTCGTTATTTTTTAAACTATACTTGTGCCATTCACCATTGAAACAGCCCCTTCAGCGTATGCTGAAACAATAGAAGGGTACATGCATTTTGAAGAAAGGGCTGATATTCATGGGTCAATATCTCACAACGTTTTCAGGATAAACAATGTCCATTCAAATGATTCCCATCAAATTTACAGCATTTGGATATCTAGAAAATCTGGCATGTCTCTGGCCCAGGGTAGCGATAAAGCTATGCAAATTGACCACAAGGCAGTTTTCTAGTTTTCTACATATGGGAAATTGAAAATGAGACCAGAAAATGTAAATGGGACAACAGCCACATGAGAAAACAGTTTAAATGTGGAAATTATGAAAAAGTTTTCTAGTCCACTCTAGACAATTGATTGCAGTAGTAGATCACTCTCTCGGAGCAGTTCAGTTCAATGAACTAGCAAACTTTATATCAAGGTAAATCATATTTGATTTTTTTCCAGTATTAGTCCATTGATACTAAAATGGCATTTAAATTAACTCTCTAGCTCAGCATGCATCATAGGGATCTTTTTTGAACGAGCTCCAGTTCCTTCTCCCTAGAGCTTTAAAAGGGAAGGGACACTGAGGGCAAACATTGTTTAACTTGAAAGATAGAGTGCCATCAATTCTTAGTCACTAACAGTTTTTCTGGGATTGTGAGCATTTCTAGGATTCTGGTGTTCTCGTTTGGTGGTAGCAAGGGTTGGGCCAAGCATCCATGCTTCATAAAAGGAGTGCCTTGTAAGAGTAATGCATCGCCTAAAACAGTGTTGTTTGGTGCTCCTTGTGTTTTGTCAAGTTGGAACTTTTTTTGTGGTGCCTACCTAAGTGTTGTTCTCCTTCTCTGTCACGCCAGTTAGAGACTGTGGCGTTGTACTTAGTAATGGTGTCCAAGGCAGGCTTACACTGTTTCCTAAAGCAGATCATCTTCAGTAATCACTGCCTTTAGGAAGTCTCCTGTACAGTCACTCTTTTGCCTGGATATTGTCTGTACACAATTTTCTTCCTGAAAGAATCAGTGGGAGGTTCAAATTCAATCTGGGGGTTAAATATGGTGAGCCTGGTTCTGAAAAAGCAGTAGAAAACTCTGCACACAACTATAGGTAGTGCAAAATCGAAAACTGCGCATGTAGTTTATGAATACCGAAAATGAATAAACTTACATTAAGTGTAAGTTTACCTTTAATAACCAGGCCCTATGATGGTGCATTTTACCTTAGTTGACTATGAACTGATGTTCAAATTACATTGATTTGTTGGAGTTTCTTCTTCATATGACTTCATAGAAACATTTTTTATTTCATTTCAAAAAGCTTTATTCGAATTGTTTATACAAGTTCATAAAAGTGTGCAGATTCGATCACATTTAAGAAACAACAATTGAAATCAGTATAAATTCAGATCATTTTACATACTCAGTTAAAAGAGGGTAAGATAAAACTGTTATGAAAATTCTTTAAAAGGAAAATTGGTACTATTAAAAACATTTAGTGTTTGCATATAATTCATCAAGTTTCAATTTGGATTGATTTCCTGTACCTCACAATTGCTCTCAGGAAAGAGGATACATGGTACTTTAACAAGATTCAAATTCTAGGGAAGTACTATGGGGCATATTATCAAGGGCCTTAATTCATGTGTTAGCGACCTTTTCCGGTTGCTAACGCATGAATTAATTATCGCCCTATTATCAATGCGTCGCTAACTCCGATTAGCGACGCATTTCATGCGTTATTCATCGCCCCCACGCTGGGGGCGATGAATAACGCTAATGAGATGCAGGGTGGGCGTTCCCACGTCCAACCACATGTAAAATGTGGTTGGAGGTGGGATCGCCTTATTCACAAGGCAGGCCTTGGGAGAAGGAGACCTGCGATAAATGCGTCTATCGGTGGTCTCCCAACGCCTGCTTTTAGTACGTGTTAGGCATTGCTAACATGAGGGGGTGGATCATAAAGCTGAATCCACCCCCCCCATATTATCAAGGCACACATTAGCGCGTGAAAACAGCGCTTGTTTTCATGCGCTAATGCGACCTATCAACAATTTCACATCGCCTGTTGGCTTTAGCGTTAGCGCTGCTAACAGGCGATGTGAAATCGGCAATAGATTTTTCCACTTTATCAACGCTGTGCGATATTTTTTGCACAGCGTTGATAATATGCCCCCATGTTTTTTTATCACAAAGCAGCGATGCAAACTCAATCATGTTTTCGCTCAAATTCATAAAGTCAGTTTTTCATTTAAAGGGAAAACTTATCTTTCAAACATTTTTCTAAATTCATTGTATCAGAGGAAACTTTACGTTTACTGGATGCCAAGATGGAATTCATCATTTAGATTAAGCAGTTTCTAGACAGCTAACAATGCTCAGTAGGGATTTCCAAACTTGAGCTAAATCATGCAACAAGTCCCTTTACTATCATTCACTCATACCTTGAGGAGATCTCCCGTCCATATGACCCCATACAGATAAGACAAGATAGGAAGACAGGAGTATTGCAGCAACATCACATTAAACGTGAAATGCTCTGCTTTCTGATTTTTTATTTTAAAAGCTTAGTTTAGCTTGCAGGAAAAAAAACGTAATTATGTGGTATTGGCAGGTATTGCAATCAAGTGCACAAAGCAGTGACTCAAAAACATGTCCCAACCGTGCTCATTTAGACAGACAAAGCAGGAGTATGTCTAGAGATGTTTCTTTAGAGCAATTGATTAAAAAAAAGATCCCACACAAGGACGATTAAAGGATGCACAATTTACCAATGTGCAGACACCAGAAAAAGAAATGAAGGAAAAATCCCAAACAATGCCGACCACACACACAAGGACATTGAAATGATACAAAGTGTAAAGAGAGAGCCTCGGGACACCAAAACATAACCACAGAGAATTAGGAATGTAAGATGTATTTATCTCAGTCCTCTATTAAAGCTGAGGAAATAGCAGTTAATTTCGAGATGAGCAGCTATTTGCCTGACATACTGGATAATGTAGTAGAAGATGAAGAAGGAGAGGTGATATGATCTAGGGGGCTAAAATTCCAACCTTGTTCTATTCCCGGCTGGAGCATCAAACTGAAACTTATGTGGATTGCATCGCCTAATCATGGTGTGCCTAACATTGCAAATATGTATTCTAGCAATAGCAAAGTACAACTTCCAAACTGATTTATATCAGTGTTTTCCCAATTAATATATATCACAGCAGGGATTGTGCTACCTTTGGCAGCACTTTCTGGATATGTTGCACAGTGCACACTACACTGATACAGAAAGCACCACTCCACAAGCCACCAGTGGAGGGAAGAGAAGGAAACCACGGTCTGCCCCCCCCCCCCGTCCCACAGATGAGCCAGCCTAAACTAAATGGACGAATAAACGAATACAATGTTAGTAGTGGTAATGGGCCACACTAATGAAAACAACAAGAAAGCATTGCTCAATTCAGTGATTCACGGTTAGCCTCAAAAGAGATGCAGCCAGCTTTGGACTGCCATCTTCTGGAATTAGAAAAAAAAAGAAAAAATGTACCACTCCCAAGAGTAAAGTGATTCTGGCACAAATTATCCAATGATAAAGAGAATGGCTAACTATAGCACTGCTATGACGTTGATATAGGAGGCAGCAGACTTACTTTCAAGCTGATCTTGTCCACCACAGTAAATTAACAAGATTGCTGCATTGTTTAAAATCAGTCTGCAAGCAGCACCCCAACAATGGAGAGTGAGCAGAAACCATGCTCACTCCAACTGATTGTTGAATGCCAAATAAAAAAAGCATTGGCAAAGCCAATATGACTCATTTTTAGCAATTATGGCTTTGTTAATGCTTTATGGCAACTCTGTACAGTGCTAGGTAATGAGCGAAATTCTTGGGTCAGGAGCGGGGTGGCACTTGCATTGGAAGAACTAGACATGCGTACCGTGGGGGGATTTTTTCAGGATGGTGAGATGTGTACTTGGGTGGTGGCTCGGGAGCGGGGTGACAAGCACACAGTTCTCACCCAATTTCATTACTATCGAGCGACACACACATTGAGGGGACTACTGGGTGATAATATCATACAATCCCTGAGGTATGTCAACAGAATCCATTACATGTCTACCCGTCTTCACAGATATGGTTTATGAGACAATGCGGACTGGCAGCGCTACAGGGGGATGCTCTTTTGGCCTGGTTCTGCCTTAGGGTGCATGAATTCTGGTGTGCAGTGTTCCGGGGCCTGGAAGCCATTCCTGGCAAAACCCTGGTGCCTGTTCCTTTTCTGGCAAAGCTGGGTGAAGATAGAGCTGTGCAGGGGGTGAGAGATGTCCAATGGCCTTTGGTCTCTTTCTCGTGAGACGGCAGATGGCTCTGCGCTGGACATCCAAAGTAATCTGCCTTGGAGTGAGGGAGTCACTCCCCTGCTTCTGCAGGCACCGCAACAAAGCTGCCTGATCTGTTGTTCCTATCGTACTATGGACTTCCCAAAGACCAGCATCACAGGTGGTGGTTCTACAGCTCCCTAGAGGCCTGACCTGTCTTCTCTTCAATTTTAAGGACAGTATCCCTCTACGGAGCCGCTAGGACCAAATCCCTGTGCACCGCATCAACTTGCCGTTGCCAAGGCTTGTAGGCTCTGCACTCCAGAGATCTTCAGGCTACAAAAAGCTCCCGCCTCCAGCACCTCATCCACCGAAGATCAGCATTCCCACTGCATCCCTTCCATCGTGGGCCTCCATCTTGGTGAGCTGCCTGAGGTCCTCTTCTGACTCCTGTGCCTTTGGCCTGCAGGTCCTCCTAAGGAACTTTTCTTGCTTCTGTGGGTTCCCCTGCTTGCTCAGGGCCTTCTGTGACTCTCCTGCACTTGATGAGTCCCATGGACCTTGTTGGTCCTAATGTTTTCATCTCTTTGCTTTCCACAGCAGTTGTGGCTACCAATGCTAGTTGGTGCTCCTACCGGACACTGACCACCTGGACACCGACATCCGGCATGGGACAGCTCATGCATGACTCCTGGTCTTCCTCATTATTGCCTGGTCCTCACAGCTGCAGCAAGAAGGTCATCTTCTTCACTCCTGAACCTACCGACATTTGTGGGCATTGAGTCTCTGTGCCCCCTGGTCACCTCCGAGTGGCATAGAGTCTGGCCCATCTGCTTGCAGGTACTCTTCTTCAAGAATCGACAATTGAACCGGATTTCTTCACAGACTTCTCCAGAGGCTTTTTATTCAAAGTCTTCCATTGTCGTCTACGGCAGGTTCCAACATCACTTCACCCCTATGCACCCAGCTTCTCTGGTGCAGGTAACCTGGTTCCTGGGCATCGTCAGGGTGGGTGGCTATCAAACCTTCCATCTTCCAAAGGGTTTTTTCGGGTTCCTCTGGGAAGGATGCTTGTTCTTTAAAACTGCACCACAACTTCTTCATTGACTTCCATTGTGCATGCAGCTGTGTTTCCACTCTGCACACAGCCTCCAGGGGGTCCCTGGGTACTTACCTTGGGTGGTTCCTTGTTTCCCCAGGTCCTCCGAGTCTTCTGGTCCAAGTCCCATTCTCCTTTGAAGTTCACGTTCCACTTTCTTAGTATGGTCTCCCCCTTGAGGCCAGTGTATATTTGTACTACTTACCTGATTATTTTGAAGTATTCTTCTGTGTGCTGTTGATATCTCCGAGTAGGAGACTTACCATTGTGTTAGTGATGGTGTTTTGTAATAAATAGACTTATTTTTTATAAACACTGTGTGATTCTTTTCATCTAATCTACACTGTCGATTAAATGTGGTAACAAAACACTCATTCAAGATCAGCCTGAAGGCTGCTCTCCACAACTACCACATTGAGAGCTTTCTATGGTTATCAAAGACCGCTAAAATCACCATAAGGATTGTCTGGGTTAGTGCAAGGTGCATCATTTGAATAAGTGTGCACCATATACTAAGTCAGCCTCCTACAAGTATGGAATATGAATATATCACATTCCTTTAAGGCTACTCCTCGGAAATTGGTGTCTATAGGGTGCATTTCGTCCTTGTGAGCCAGACTTTCATTTTTTAGATGTCTTCCTCAGGACTTGGATCTTAAGAATGTGATTTCAGTAAATACAGTAAGAATATATACATATTTTAAAGTGATGACCTGAGTTCTTCTTTTTTCTTTATTGATTCAGGATATATTGGTGTTGGAAATGGCTGTTTTTGCAGAGTCACTCTCAAACCGTTTGCCTTTCTCCTCCCACTTTTTTGTTGAATGAATTTTTGTTGGCTTTAGGACTGTGCACTTTACCACTGCTAACCAGTGCTAAAGTGATTTCTCGTTAAAACATGGTAGAATTGGCTTATACCCATTTGGCATATTTAATTACCTATAACTCCCTAGTAAAGTGCACTATATGTGTCCGGGGCCTGTAGCACTGAATGTGCCAGCTGATTAGGTAGCCCTTTAAACATGTCTCAGGCCTGCCATTGCAGAACCTGTGTGCAGTTTAATCTGGCATTTCGACCTGGTAAAAGAAACCATTTGTCAGGCCGAATCCTTCCTTTTTAATACATATAAATCACCTCTAGAGTAGGCCCTGAACAGCCTAGCGGGCAGGGTACAATGCACTTAAAAAGCAGGACAGGACGTACTTTTAAGTTTTACATGTCTTGGTAGTGAAAAACTCTTAAATAAGTTTTCACGACTACAAGGCTTATATCTCCCATTTGATAACATTGGGATTACCTTTTTACATTTTATAAGTGTAATTTCCAAATTGGGAGATGTCATTCGTTCGAGTTTGGTGTCTCCAGAATCCTAATTCAAAATCCTAATTTATGGTGAAGTGGGATTTTAAATTGCAATTCTGAAAATGCCACTTTAAGAAAGTTGGAATTTTCTTGCCTTAGTCATTTGGTGCCTGCAGCCTGTCTCTGGTCCCATGACTGGGTGTGGTTGGCAGTTGCCCTTTGTGTACTCCTCCTAGACAGCCATGCACAATGGGAGCTTAGGTATGATGGAATGGACCATCACTAGCATGATGGGCGGAGGAGCTTGACCCAGCCTCATTCACACCCTCTGCAGTTAGTCTGGAAACAGGGCAGGGAAGGCAGAGCATCTGTGCACTTCAAAGGCATGCCTCTAGAAGCTTCTCCCCCCTTCAAAGGCACAACTGTAGATAAAACAAGGACCTCAGACACCACCACTTCAGTACACCTCTGGACCTGTGGATACTTTGCCAGGAAAAAGGACTGCTGTGCGGCTACAAGCACTGCCACTATGCTGGACTGCTGCTCTAAAGGTACTGCTGGCCTGCTGTGCTGAACTGCTGCCATTTTGCCTACGGTAGAAGAACTGGACCTGCAACTTCATCTTGAAACAAGGACCCCAGAGTGACCCAAAGGGCTAGTCTACTGTCCTCCTCACCTGAGCCTGATGGAAATAAAAGGCTCTCCAACAGCTCCTAGATCTGTCTCAAGCGAGTTACTGACCCCCAAGTGGTGCCTCCCAGGTCCTGGACCGTTGGTGGGGCGCTCAAGCTCTTTAAATCAAGCTTTTGGGCTCTTCGCGAAAGGGAAGGGGCCCGTTTGTGCTGCAATCCCAGTGCTCGCAGAAAAGTTCCACCCTAGCCGTTGCCAAGCTATCTCCTCAAACATCAGCATTGACAGCCAGCGGGGGACCGCCAACACGAAGCTCCAACTCTTTTGTCAGCAACGCCTGGTCTGCTCTTCACACCACACCAACTGCTGCACGCAATTCTCTCCTTGCGCCTCACGACCCTCTTCAATGCAAACGGGACTCTTGCCATAAAACTCAAAAAGGTAAAACTTGAGAGGGACTAATCTGGGACTGTACCTGAGCCATGCTCTATCACGGTCAGCCTGAACTTTTGACTTTGACCTGGTCCAGTGCGACCAGATAACCACGGTTTTAGCATTATGCTATTAGACACTATATTGCAATTTATTCTTTACAAAATCATAACTCTGGTTCTACAGATTGGATGTCTGCTCTTTTTTTATTTATTAAATTAAGCTCTAGTTTGATAACCTGTTGTGTGCTCTTTTTTGGTGTGGTGTTTTCATTGTTTAACTGTTTAAAGTGAGGGACAAAAACTTTACACATTGCTCTAAGTTGAGTCTGACTGCTCTGTGCCAAGCTCAGGGGCTTGTGCCTTACCCTGACTAGGATTGTGGTTGCTGCTTGACCAGGTTTAAAACCACAGTCAACCAGTAACGCAATTTCTTTTTTTTTTTTTTTTTTTTTTTTTTATTATATTTATTTTTTTCCTTTTCAAACTCAGCACAATATTTGCCAGAAGATAATACAGAGTAGTATTAAATACATTCAATTATACCCAAGAACAAAAAACAGCCAGAAAAAAAAAAAAAAGAAGATAAGCAAAGTATAGTGGATACACGACTTATACAATTCATTCCTGAAAGGCATTTTAACATCAAATATCAATAAAAATATTTCATAGTGAGTATATCCTTCATGTGTAAGCGTCCTATCCTATCCCGCTACGCCAGTCTGCTATTGGCTTCCAAATCCGCAGCCCTCTTTCCCTTCCCCTCCTACCTTTCCTTGCATATATTGCCTTTTCCAGATTGTATGAAGACAACAAACTAGCCAACCATGCTTGCAGTGTAGGAGGGTTAAGATCTAACCAGGCCCTAGTGATGCATAATCTATATACTGCCATAGCTAGGAATACAAACTCTTGGTGCCCTTCCCCTTCTTCTGGTACAATTCCTAAGAGAATGTGTACTGGCTTAAGTTCCAGCTTAATCTTTAGTGAAACCTCTAAGAAGTGTTCCAGATTCCGTAGCAATGTATGTAGCTGTGGACAGAGCGCGAACATGTGTATTATGTCAGCATCTCCTGAATTACATCTCGGGCATGTTGTTCCTTCAGTCCCCCCCCCCACTTTGCTATCCTTGCTGGAGTATAGTATAGGGAATATATGGTTTTGTAGTGTTGTGACTGTAGAGACGCTGAGCAAAGAACTGAGCGTCCTAAATCCAAAGAGTCCTGAAACCACCCTATATCCCCTTCTAGTTTTTCTGCCCACTTCTTGCTGTATTTATCTATATCATCCTGCATACCGCATACAAAGCTAGCATATAGGCTTCTTATTAAGCAATCCCCCCCTACTCTTATTTTTTCCATAATCTCAACTTTATTGTACCCAACCAATCCACCTTGCTTATTCCCCAAAAAGCTTCTAATTTGCAGATATTTAAAGAAGTCTCTATTATTCAACCCAAACTTAGTGCTCAATTCTAAAAAAGTAACTAAACCATCCGGTCCACGAATATCTGCAATGCTTAATACCCCCTTTTGCATCCATCTTTCCATTACTAAGTCCCCAAATACCTCGCTTGGGAATGACCTGTTCTTAAACAACCTGGTATATCGATTGAACCTTCCTAATCCAACTTTTTTCATAAATGCCGTCCATATCTTAACTCCTGCCACCACCGTTTTGTATCTAGTCCTTTTAAAATGCCCATATTCCACACAGGATATAAAGCAATTTTCCACCTCTTCCCCGAGTACAATCTTATATATTCTTGAAGACAACTCCCTTGCCCTTGGATCTTCACCCCCCCCTATTAAGCCTTGCATACCTTGAATGACCGCTGACCAGTAGTACAATTTGAAATCTGGTGCCCCCCAACCACCTCTTTCTCTAGGGAGGGTCATATATCGATACGCCCTCCGTGTTTTGCCATGGGCCCAAATGAATTTATTAAGTATTCCTTCTAATGCCCGAAACCATTTTGCTTCAAAGAATAGCGGGATTGTCCTAAAGTAGTACAGAAATTTTGGAAGTATGAGCATTTTAATCGCATTTGTGCACCCAACCAAAGACAAGTGTAAGTTGTTAAGCCGTTCCAGTTCCGATTTTACCTTTACTAATAAGGGAGCAACATTGTTGTGCACTACTGTGTCTAGATCCGCAGATATTTCCACCCCCAAGTAAACTGCAGATTTTACCCTCCTAGTATCTCCACCATCTTGTACATATTGGTTGCAGACTATTTGTGTCTTAGCTTTATTCAAGCTATATCCAGAGACTCGCCCAAACCGTTCTGCCTCATTCTCTATTTCCACAATCGCCTCCTCCGGATAAGGGGTTAAAATAGCCACATCGTCCGCGTATGCCAATGTTTTGGCTTCACATCCATTCAAACTCATCCTAGGAATCCTGCAATTCAATTCTAAACGCCGCAGAAAGGGATCCAAATATAGAGCAAATAAGAGGGGTGATGACGGACAGCCTTGTCTTGTTCCTCTTTCAATACTAATCCCTGCAGAATGCCCCCTACAGACCCTAATTCTGGCTGTAGGATTTTTATAAAGCGTCTGAATTGATTTGATATATTTTTTGCCAATGCCATTCCACCTCATTACCTCCCAAAGGTACTCCCAGGAGACTCTATCGAAAGCCTTTTCGGCGTCTAGAAAAATCGCTGCCATAGAGTCTCCTGGGATGCCAGCTGCGTCAAAAAAAGTTATTACCTGCCTTGTGTGTTGAGTAGTACCCTTGCCTGGTATAAACCCATGCTGGGAATTAACAACTAGTTTTTCAATAACTCCTGCCAGCCTTTTCGCTAAGATTTTGGAATAAATTTTCACGTCCGCATTCAAAAGCGTTATCGGTCTGTATGATCCTGGTTGACTAGCAATTTTATCTTTTTTCAGAATCACCACTACATCCGCCCCCCCCCCCCCAAGAGTCAGGAACTTCCTCCCCTAGTTGCGCCCTACTCAAAACTTCAAACATATCCATCCCCAGCTCATCAATAAATACTTTGTAGAACTCTACAGGCAGTTGGTCAGGGCCTGCGGCTTTACCAGAAGGAAGACGTTTAAGTGCTTCAATAAACTCCTCTCTATTGAATGGCTCCTCCAGGTCTTCCTTATTTTCTGGGGAGATACCTACTGTACCCACCCCCCTCAGGTAGCTTTCTGCTTCATGAAGATCTCCCTCCGTATCTTCTTTATATAGGGATGCATAGAACTGTCTGAAGGTTTCACGGACCCCTTCAGCCCCTGTTATTCTATTTCCATGCTGATCTGTCATCTCCAAAATATCTGCTGCAGCCGCTCGCTGTCTAGTACGGGCCGCCAACAAATGCCCAACTTTTTCGCTGAATTCATAAATCCCCTCTTTTTTCGCTAGATATTTCCCCACCACCTTCCTTGCTAAGTATTCAGTAGCATCTGTCTTAAGTGACACGATTTTCAATAGACATGGCTCGAGGGACTGCCGTTGTTGAATCGCTTCTCCCAGTCCCCTCTCTGCCTCCAACAGTTTCCTGTTCAAATCCATCATAATACTATTTTCCTTTGCCCTTGTGGCTAATACATAGCTCAACGTCTCCCCTCTTATCCCAGCCTTAAAAGCGTCCCAAACAATCCCCAGACTAGCTGTGCCCCTATTGATATCCCAGTAATTTCTGATCCAGGGTCTCATACGCTCTTTATATCCCTCCTCCTGCAATAGAGCCCTTTCAAATGTCCACTCTCTGATTTCTCTCCTATCTTGACCCATTTTGATAGTTAATACCAACGGGCTATGATCTGAGATTAGGCGGGGATGTTTTTCTATCGCTATCTTATTTATAAAGGACCCAGAAATTAAGAAATAGTCCAGCCTAACCATCACTCTGTGTGGGGCAGAATAGAATGTGCTGCCATCAACGGCTGGATATAGTTCTAGCCATGGATCGAATAAGGAGTTATTATTAACCAAATCACATAGTACCCTATAAGTTCTTTTTTTCCTCCCTGCATATGGGATCCCTGACTGTAGCGAAGGATTCCTAAAGTCATGTATGTTCAGGTCCCCACAGAGTACTATCGGCTCAGGCCAATTCGCCAACTCTGTATCCAGATACTGAAATATCTCGGGGTCGTCTTGTGTTGACCCGTACACTGTTACCAGGGTGAATTTACCCCCCCTGAATGTCAGATCCAACATGACCCATTGCCCCCACTCATCCTGGTGTTTTTTATTTACTACGACGTCCCTACTTTTCCCTAGGATCGCCACCCCTCTATTCCTTGCCCCTTGTTTTGAATTAGCTAAAACAGCGAATCCTAGTTGCCCTAGGAGGTATCCTTGTGCAGCCTCCACGTGGGTCTCTTGTAGACATACTAGGTCCAGGTGCAGCGTACCCAACAGTGCTGCCACTTTATTCCTCTTGTTGGATTCGTTTAAACCGCACACATTAATACTCGCAATTCTACAGCTCATTGCCCCTTTTCTTATTTCCTAACCACCTTCCTAGTCCCCTTTTAGATCCTCTTGCGCCTAGACTTACGTCTATAATTGTACTCCTGTCGCGTATTACGAATAGCAATTGTTTGTACACACCCTTCTTGGGCATATAGTATGTCACCTGCATCATTATTATTTTGCTCTGTCTATTTTTGTGCTGAATCGTCCTGTTATGCTCACTACTTTCCTCCATTTCTCCCCCCCCCACCCCCCGTGTTCCCTATCCCCCCCTGCCCACCCATTCCCCCAACTTTCCCCTCCCCCTCCCCCCTCTAAGAGCAAATAGGTCACCAGACCTATGTGTGGCTACTTCAGTGTGTGTAAGTCGCAACCTACCGCCTTGCTCCTTCCCTAACCCGTTTTTTTTTGCTTCCCCTGCTACATTCCATGTGCTCCCTACCCACCAACCCAAAAGAAAAACAAACGAGATCCAATCCTGTATAAAAATCCTGCCTGAATCTTTTCTTAATACAGTTTATACTTTAGTCCAAATTCATATCCGGCCTTTGAATACTTATCATTTCAGAGTTCCATCAGAGTTCCATATTTATCCTCCCTTCTGTGCTTTCAAATAGTCCAGAAATTCCTGGGCTTTTATTTCTGACCAAAACATCATTGTCTTCCCTCTTACAATTACTTTCAGTCTAGCTGGAAAAAGCAAATAAGCCTCAGCTCCTAAAGTCTGAAACGGCTTAATAAGCTGCCTCAATCTCCAACGTCTTTCCACGGTAACGTGACAGAAGTCTGGTCTGGCGAAAAAGGAGATCTCTTCAAAGGTCCGCATTTTATCTGGTCTTGCTTTCTCTATAATTTCTTCTCTCAGGAGGTAATTGCCGACATAAATCAGGATTGCCCTGGGGAGGGGGGCTCTCTCTCCCTGCCCGCCGGCCTTCATGCGACCTTTCTTTAATGTAAATGGGAACCTGTGTGCTCGTTGGATCTCCTTCTCCCACTGCCAATCTGATTCTGGGAAGGCCCCTTGCAGTAGCTTTATCACAAAGTGCATGATATTCTGCCCTTCGGCCCCCTCCTCCACTCCCAAAAGGCGGATATTGTTCCTCCTTTGACGGTTCTCTACCTCCTCCAGTTTCCAGAGCATATCCTCAGCCCTCTTCTCCTGACTGCTCTTAAATTCGTGCCAGGCCCCCATCTCATCCTCCAGCCTTCCGGTCCTTTCCTCCACTTCAGTCACTCTGGTAATCATTCCATCATACATCTTATTCACCTTTTTCAAAGTATTGTGAATTTTTTTTGTGGCAAGTTTTGCCCTCCGACTTTCTGCCCTAGCCTCCCCCTGCATTTGTTTCAATCTATTGGAGATCATCTCCAGCGGGCCCTGTAGCTGTAGGGCAGTATTCTCATCATAAGTCACGGAGGTAGCAGAATAGTCCCATACCAGCCTATCCCCCGCCCTAGATATTGAGCCAGGAGACTTTGCCCTTGCTTTAGACCGCCTCTTTTTTTGTGTGCTCTCTTTCCCCAGGTTGTTAGAAGTAGAGGTAGACCCCCCCTCATCCTCCTCTTCAGCCTCAGTCTCGCTTGCAGTGTCGTTTTCGGAAGATGAATCTATGTCTTCATCTGAATTTTCCTCAACAGAATAGAAACATTCTCCCTCCATAGAGCCTCCTTCTGCCCCTTCCACCCTACCTGCATTTGTTGCAGTGGCCGTGCTTGTCCATGGTTTTTCCTTATGTGGGGTGCTCCCAGACTTCATCTCTGCCTCCACTTGCATTAGGGCCTCTAGCATGTCCGCTGTGCCGGTATCTGCACTGGGCAGTTCATTCTCCCTGCTTGAGTTGTCGCCTCTCCCTGCCTCCCTTGGTTCAGCCGTTCCATCACCCAAGCGGCCCAGGAGTGCTGGCTCAGGAGGCTCAGGAGGACCTCCAATAACCAAACCCAGCTCTTTCTGCTTGCTACCAGCTAGCCCGGAAGCGTCAGACTCCTTGGCTGCCTGTTGCTCGGCAACCACCAAAGCTGTAGTGAGTGGCGTGGTGAGAGCGGTAATGTGAGCGTTCTGCGCGGCGTCCTCGAGGCTGCCTGCTTCTGTTTCCAGCGCCGCTGACAGCTGTCCCTGCTCCAAGACATCGACCCTCGGTGAGAGCACCTCTCGCAAGGTAGGCTGGCGAAGCACTGTACCTTTAGGTGCCACTGGGATCTGATCTGCAGTTAACTTCGGGTTTCCGCTCGCAGCCATTGATGGGGGCATCAGCAGCGCTTCAGAGCCTCCAGACGCCGCTTTCTGAACTGGTTTGCCCGCTTTTCCTCTCGTGTCCGACTTCCCCGTTTTCTCCAGTTTCTCTACCTTTTTCGCCTTTGGTAGGTTCGGCGCTGCTGGTTTCCGTGTGGTGCCTGCCTTAGCACTCAATGGGGGGTCTCGTTTATTAACAGCATTTGGGCATTTTCCTGCCGTTTGGTCCGGGGTTGCCTTCCCCGTCTCCATCTCTCTTTCAGGCCGTGTCGGGCGCGGTGGCATGTTTTTCCTTAACCGGCGCTGCTGCTGCTGTTTTTTAGATAATCCTTTCACGGGCAGATGGTAGAGCCTCAAAACGACCCTAGTGCAGTGCAGCAGAACCTTGTAGCCAGCTGCCTTCACTGCCGCTTTAATGTTTCCAAAGTACAGCAGGCTCTTCTGTAGCAGGTATCTCTCTTCGCCGTCCGCCATCCATCCAGCAGCACCGTTTGTAAATAAGTCGCAGGGGCTACACCTAGTATAGCTATCTTTCAAGCTGCCATGAAGGAGACCTCGGCGAGAGGTCTGAGAGCGACTACTCAACACACCCTGTCGGCAGCCATCTTGCCCCAGTAACGCAATTTCTAACTAACAATTTCCGTTGAATTGATTTCAAAATGGATTGGAACAAAAAGGAAGATTATATCCCAAAGGCAAAATATAGTTGTGCATCCTATTTCGATCACGTTCCTGGATTGCAGAAAACTGGGACTCCCTCTGCAGCTCTAAATCCCAAGCGTTCTGAGGCAAGCAGGATGACATCCTGAAAGGCCTTGGTTGTGCATTGGATGTTTAAAACGCATCTTGTACACGTTTCAACATTCTACTGTGTTTATTTATATCTGTTTTACTCCGCTTCACGATGATACCAGGTGGGCATGTGATTTTGTAAGTCGAAAGAGAAACAAACAAAACAAAATATTGAAATGAAATCACTGTTTCTAAATTGATCATCTAGCCCTTTCTTTGAAAACAGGTACTTGTAATTAAGGATGTTCTCTCGGAAAAATTAGCACTTTCGCTGTCTGACGTGCCAATGATGGCATCTGTTCTCCAGAATGCTATTTAAAATGTTTTTCTTCAATGGTATTGAGCCCAGTCTCACCTACACATACTATTCTTTAAAAAAAGAAGTCACCAATCCTTCAGCTGCAGTATTAGTCAGTTCGTGGAGGATTCAATGTTAGCATTAGGATTGTTTGTCCAATTTCAAATTAGCCAGCATTTCTGTCATAGCTATATTGGTTTTCGCTGGTGCATTATTTCTCTATGTTTTTTTTTCAATTTTAACATGTTTTATTTAGAGACTCGGTGTAGTTTATAATGAACTATAGAACGTTTTTAAAGGGAATACTTGTCTACAACAAAGTAAGAAAAGCCCAATAAAATAGAAATGTCTGACAGAGGAAACCGAAAATTGTAAGGTTTGGGTGCGTATCAGGGCCTATAGGAGAAACTACCATGTCTCTTGCACTGAAGCCGAGAATACACAATTTACCAAGGTCAGTATGATACACCCTGAAGCACCGACACCTATTATTAATGGTTTCTTGACATGACAGTCAAAACTGCAAATTTAGAGATTCCGTATCAAAACTGAAAATTTAGAGATCCTATAACAAAACTGTAAATTTAGAGATCCTATATCAAAACTGCAAATTTAGAGATCCTGTATCAAAACTGCAAATTTATAGATCCTGTATCAAAACTGCAAATTTAGAGATCCGGTATCAAAACTGCTAATGTAGAGGTCCTTTATCAAAACTGCAAATTTAGAGATCCTGTATCAAACCTGCAAACTTAGAGGTCCTGTAAAGCTGGAAACTTTATTATGTCCAACCTCAATGTTACTAGCAAATTTGTGCAGATGGGAGTTTGTGTCACAAAATAGAGACTGCTCAACATTTCTGCGGTAGCTGAAGCCTTAGGATCAGACACAAAGGGAGTTTGAGATAGAAAGCAGCAGCCCGTGCAGGTAAGAGTGGTAGGGCGGTGGGGCAGAGTGGGGGGGAGGTGCATTTTGACGGATGATGACAAGGGAAAATTTAAAAAAACAATACATTTTCCTTGGTCATCGTCCATCGAAATCCCCCTCACCCAGCCCCACTGCCCCACTACCGCCCTTACCTGCACAGGTTGCAGCTGGACATAGAGGTGCCTGTGTTATAGTCTAAATGCTTCCAGTGATTCCAGGTCTGGAGTCAATAGGATTAAACATAAACCTCAGGTGTCTTCACGCAGCCCTGTCACTGACTACTTGAGAAGGCATGTTTAGGCTGCAGCTGTGGAACACACCAAGATTTTACACCAAGGCCATGGGAAATGTTCACTCACCATAAATCATAGAGAGGTCAGACCAAGAGTCTTTCAAAACCCACACTCATCATTTATGATTTATCTTGTTTTGATTTTCATCGATTAATAATAATTCGAAGGAGTCAAAGGCTGACTCAAGGGTGATACTTGCTTCCCTACAATGAAATGTATATCTCAGAGTATAGCCCAAAATGGTATTCACAATGTTGGTGCAGTTGCCTGCTTTTTGCAGTAAGGGAAAGGATCTGCAAACAAGCTACACCTCTGGAGAAGAGAGCACATCCCTGATGAATCTATATGACAAATAAAGGTATGGTAAAAGTATGGATTGAATTTGCGTACTAAATACTGATCTTCTTTAACAACATGTACATTTGAAGCTTTTTATATATTGTCTTATTCAGAAATGGCTCTGTCAGACTTTAACTAATACTAGCTATACTGTATGCGATAAATTCAGAGAACACAATATTTCCTCGCACCAGTGCCACTACTAGATACAATAGTATTCCCACACAGTTATGCCACTACTGTCAGGGGTGTGGAATTCCTATTGCTCCATACCAAGGACATATTGTTTGCCAGATCACAGTAGGACTCTGGAAAGTGCAGTGTCTGCAGTTAAGGTAAGATTTGTATCCATGCCATGACTGTGTTTGAACTTGTGTTTATGGTTTATTAATGCAAAGCTTTTATTATTAGGGTGAAAACTCCTAGTAAGTGCTGCAAGCTGCGCTTGCAATACTGACAGTGGTTCCAATATTTAAAAAAATGTGGAAAAATGTTTGCAAAGTTTAACATTGTGAGGTCACTTGAAATGCTCCCAGAATGCTCTCTGATTAGAAGCAAATATTTGCAGAAGCTGCAATGCCAGATGGAGGATTCTTTGCTTTCACAATACAATGTACACAAACAAAGATGCAACTAGGAAATAAATCGTTTAGTTAAACTACTATGCAATGTTAGGTTACCATTTATTTAAAACATCATATGTGTTTGATATATGGTTTAAAAAATATTGCAGTATTGGAAAGCCAGTTTCAGCAAGATTATGAGAAACAAAAATAAACAATCATTGGCAAAGCCAATAGTCAGGCATTGGTTGTCTGCTTTTTGTATTTGTCAATGTGTGTTTTGTTTCGACATGCTATTTGTAAAACTTTATTGTTGTGGGAGCTTCTGGGCCATCTCCAAAAAAGCACATGGTGCCATAGTAGCCCCTGAAACTGAAAAAAACAACTTTCTGTTGCAATATGCACTTTGTGACTCCGCCACGCCGACAGGAGGAACGCCAAGCCCGTAGTGTGGCCACCCGCTGGATTATGAGTGTAATCCATGGTGGGCAGTGCTGCGGCGGTCTCACAGCAGTTGTCTGTTAGGCTCATTGGAAAGCCGGCACGTTCCTGCATGGTGTGGCATGGCCATGTTGTGCCCCCTATCTTGCATGTACCCCACCCTTTTCATGGCGAGCTTACTGCCATGAAATGGCGGTGGATATTCAAATCAGAATATGCTCGGTGGTGGCGGCACCGCACCCCCCCCCAGCATATTTCTGACCATTTCCAGACCAACGGCGCAGTGGGAGCCTTGATCCCTGAAGAGCCGGAGTACTTGTGGCAGTCCGACCGCCACACTCATACGGCGGACGGACCGCCACTGTGGTGGTAGTCGAACTGCCTCATGAGTACGGCAGTCCTGTGGATCACCATACTCGTAATGTTATGCTCAGAATCACTAGATGTTGAGCCAATGCCTGGACTCGAACCTGGCTCCCCAGTTCCAAGGTCAGTAGCACTGGCCGTTACGCCACATACTCTGTATTTAAACCTTCACACTCGCTCTGACATCTTGTTTCAAAGTCCTCAGCCTAATTTTTTTCCCTTATAAACGATATCACAGCAATCTATGTAACCTAGACCTTCGTTAATAGGGATTTGGCGTAGAGCAGCACTGCAAGTCAGCTTGCAGCGCTGCCCAATGCCAAAGTGAAAATAAAGGAATGCTTCATATTTATGCAATATGGTGCATTCCTATCCTTTCCCCTGTGCTGGTTCAGTTTCGGCAGCCTAAAGCCAACTCATGCACCCCTGCACCATGGCCCAAAGGTCCCTGTGTTGTCGGCAGGATTGTTTTTGTGCAGGAAGGAGCACCTTCCTGCACAGAAACAATCCTTAGAGGTGTTTTCCTCCTTCTATGTGTGCTGCAAAATGCAGCGCCTATATAGAAAGAGGAAAAAACCAGGAGAAATAAAGGTCATTATCCTCGTTACGCCTCACAACAGGAGGCGTATGGTTTTGGCACTTCCTCAGGATTACATGCTTTTGTAAATCCGGGGAAGTGTCAAAATCCATGGATGTTGCGTGGGAAAACCCATGCAATGCCCACGGAACGCCTCTCAGGCACAGGGTAAGGCAACGCAGTGATTTGCATTGCCTTGCCTTACTCCATAACTATGAGGCCATTCAAAGCCTCCTATATTGGCTTTGCATGGCCTCATAAATATGATTTTGTAATTTGTGTCTCCAGAGCGTCACAAAAAGTGACGGTCCGGCGGTGCAAGGGGCTCATAAATATGCCCCCAAGTTCTGTTGTTTACGACCAGCATTTCATCTCGTACGGTTGTCAGCCACTCGCTACCTCCCTCGACTGCATTCACTTCTTATCTTTAATTTCCTTCTCCTCGCCCTCCTCCTGAGTTCTCTTCCATAGCCCGTGTTCTGCCACACTCACCCCCAGTAGCATTCTTTGGGATATACTTCTGTTGGACTGTCTTCCCGATTTCTAAAGCAAGGTGCCGCAGGGGGTGGCTTCAGGGGGCGGGGGTTGGAGTATTACCCTCCATTAATAGATGTATTCTCTAACAAATAGTTGGGTACTGGTGCTTAATGTCGGGTATGGTGAGGTGTTAGTCTGATTTCACATGGGATTTTTTACATATACACACACACAGTAACACACACTTTTGTGTCTGGTTCGAAGGACTCACAAATTGTTTATTTTACAGTAAATCTTCTCCCTTTTCCAGTACTCCTCAAGCCCCCATGCCCTGCCTCTCATATGTTGTATTTTTTTTATTAAGTTCTCTTTATTGGTTTTTACACACAGTTCACATCAGAACATACAGGTTGCATAACATTTTCTAAAGCACACACCTCCATTCTTACGGACCAAGCTCCATCCCTGTAAGCAACGAATCAAAAATGAAGACACAGGACCAAGATGGCTGCCTAGGAGCCCGGCTCCGTCGCAACCGTCTCCCTCACCCCAATATCCTGGCACCAATCCTGTCTCCCCAGGCACCTGCAGTGTTGCTCATCGTAAGCGGTGCCGGTACGTGCAATTCCGACCCCTGAACGACGTTCAGAGACCTGAGGCCCAGTTTGCTTGGGTCTTGACGATGACGACAAGCCGGGGACTGAAGTTTTGAAGCTGCCGGCGGAGCGCAAAGTGTTCTCGGCCACTTGGACTGGAAGTCGCTGGTCGGCACAGACTTGGAAGAGCCGATTGTTTCGCTTTGCAGCAACAGCGGTGAGCTGGCGCTTCTCCCCTCTTCTCCCTGAAGACCGTGAATGGGGGTGAGGGCTCCTGCCGTGCCTATGCCTGAGATGGGGGCGGCGTTCTAACAGAGAGGATCTCCTGCCGGTCTGCCTGCTGTATGTGGCCTGATTGCTCCTCACCTCAACCCGATCGCCTAGTGGTGCCTGCCCGAGCGTACCTGGCAGTTGGTGTGCACATCGTCATCTGGGTGCTCCCATCGTTCTTTCTGTTGCAGGCTCCACTGGCTCCACTGGATCGCCCCGACGGGTTGTAGTACAAGGGCCCTTTAGGTGACCTGAGACCCACCGATCACAGCACTAGAGGCGAGGTGACGCTCCCCCCCTCCTCCTCCCTGAAGATCGTAAGCGGAGGAGAAAGCTCCTGCTACGCCATACCTGGGGGTGGGGGCGGCGGCCTGATGGAGCGGGTCTCATACCAGCCTGCCTGCTGCAAGGACAGACTGCCCATTGCCTCACCCTGATGAACCTGTGGGGTATTTCACCTGAGGGTGCTTAGTGAACGTAACGCTCCTTGCTGCCCGGGACCCCCACTGACCATCCTACTGCTGGCTTCGCTGGGCTACCCTGCTACACCACAGAACAAAGGATTCTTCAGGCAACCAGTGATCCACCGGAGCCATAACCCATTCCACCAAGCCACTGAAGTTACACAGCCCGGCCGGCCTGCGGTGCCGTGTTGAGGAGTGCGTGGGACTCTCTTTGCCATCCTGCTGATGGCTATCCCCCACCAATGGAGGCTGCTTCCTGGGCTGTGGCATCACTCACCCTCGTTGGGGCGGCAGCCACCGTGACCAGTGAATGGTGGTGATTGGGTGCTGGACTTGACTTGCCGACCAGACATAGGTTTGGGCAGTGGGCATGCCCCCGGTGCCCACCGTACCTGCTCCCGACTTCTGTTATACGCAGACTACTCCACCATAGTGGCCCCTCTATCGTTGTTGTTTCTCCTTGTACCCACAACGAAGGTTACAATTCAGGTGCAGTCTAAGTGTCCCGAGATCCGGATAAGCCATGGCAAGCAGACAGGAATCTGATAAAGGCCCTGCCAGGGGTCCCAAGGGCACGAGACCGGTCCAATCCAACAAACTTGATCGATACACAATACCCAAGGGTTTGCCAACAGATTTGCGACATACCCCTTAGGTAGCAGAAGACACTGAAGGTTCCTCCTCTGGCCTGACATTGCAGGACTTCATGGACGCCATTGAAGGGGTCAAATCATCTCTTGAGCATAAAATGGACACCATCGCCAACGAAAGTGAACCTCATACGTGCCGACTTCACGAAAATTACTGAGAAAGTCAAGTCTCTGGATATAAAGACGGCCAGTTTAACCCCCTGGCTGCGGCCGGAATTCTGCGCCTGTGCGGCACATTCCGATCGCGGGCGTGGTCATGACGGCTCCCGGCCATCATCAGCACACGCCCACCGTAACTGATGACGACCGGGAGCCGTCATCAGCACCGAACAGGTTAACAGATGATGTGTCTCAGCTCCAGCATGAAGTGAGACGGCTGAGCAAAAACTCAACGATTACGAAGGACGATTTAGACGTAACAATGTCCGCATCAATGGAGTGCCTGAAAAATCGGAAGGGCCAGTACCTGACCTGTTTGTAGAAGACCTCATCCTAAACCATCGCAAACCTAAAGGTCTGGGTGAATTTTCACCATTGAGCGAGCACACAGAATCCCGGGTGGACGTCCCAAGCCCGTCGCCCCTTCGCCCCCATTAATTGCTCGTGTCCTAAATTTCAGGGACAAGGATGCTATCCTACAGCATGCAAGATCTGCACCCCCTTTGCAATTTGAAAATGCCACCCTATCCTTTTTTCCGGACATCACACAATTGGTACAGAGACAACACCAAACGTTTATGGCTGTTAAAAAGAAACTCAGAGACAGGGGTCTCAAATACACCATTATGTTCCTGGCTCGCCTCCGGGTGGAAACCGGGGGAAGGGCGTGGTTTTTCGACAATCCAGAAGTGGCCTCGGACTGGCTAGATAACCAAACCGTCGACGGCCCAGGAGAGAGGAACCGGGATGACGACCAAGAACTGCAGGACCAATAGAGAGACTTGATGGGCGTCCTTCTCATCTACATGAACACTTTCAGGTAACGAGGTCTATGATGCCCCATGGTTGGACACATACTCACTGGGCTCCATACGACACCAGCGAGGGTCAACTTGTACCAGCTGGGGACACTTGACTAACATATTACGGTCGTGGGGCGGGTAGGTGGAGTGTTGGCTTTCCTCCTCTATTCTACTTTTAGTTATTTTCTTGTATTAGGAATTGGGGGACAGGCACTCTGCCAGTTGTAATGGATAGTTCTAAGTCTAGAGGACAGGGAAGCAGGGAGGGGGGTTGTTGGGGGAGAGTTTGTGGCGTTTTTGCACTGTTCGTTTCTTCCATCGACACATGATTGCAGGCACAGCTAAGGCACTGGATAATCACTACCATTTTAATGCACACTCACTGGGGGAAAAGCTTTAGAATACAAAGCTGGAATGTTAATGGGCTGGGGGATAAAATTAAGCGGAGTAATGTTCTGCAGTATATAAAAAATCAAGGCCCGAATGTCGTGTTACTTCAGGAAACACACCTTATGGGTCACTCCTGCAGAGCACTGAACAGATTTGGCTACAAACTAGCAGCACATGCAGGGTTCACAACTGGTTCTAGAGGGGTGGGCATTATGGTGAGGAATGCGTTCCCCTTTAGTGAAGACTCTACTTGGACCGACGACAGGGGCCGCTATGTCAGGATATCAGGCTCCTGGGAGGGACGGACCCTTATATTGTTCTCCATATATATCCCGCCCGGTCTCCAAATGGCCACGCTCCAAGACCTTCATACGACTATTATCTCACTGCCAGAGGGACAGCTGGTGTTGGGGGCGACTTTAACTCGGTGTGCTCCGGCAAACTGGACAGACACCCTCCCCGTGTGTTGGGGGTCCTCCTCCTGTGGATTACCAGTCCTCCTTGATGCCATGGGACTAACAGATACTTGGCGCATGTTCAACCCCGAGACAAAACAATACACATTTCCTTCTGGAGCCCACCACAGTTTTTCCCGTCTCAATTATATCCTAGTTCCTAGCTCTCAAACTTCATACATCCAGGAGGTCCGCCACCTAGCCAGGGGCATCTCTGATCATTCACCACCACTTTAGATACACTTCCTCATAGACTACATGCGGGTGGGTCGTATCACCCCCATTAATCCTTGGCACCTCTTTAACCCTAAAATATGCAAAGGTCTCCTGACCGCAACAGATAGCTACTTCACTGAAAATGTGGGCACTGTGAATTCTTGACAAACACTTTGGGAGGCCTTTAAAACAGTACTCAGGGAGGAGGCCTTGTCCTTAATTTCAGGTTACAAACGAGAACAGCAGACAATCGAGATTCTCCTGAACTGCTTCACCAGCTCCAGCTCAAGCAGACTGAATACAAAGCTTTAATTACCGAGGCAGCTCGAAACCTGGTACAGGAAAAGCTCGTAGAATTTATGATTTTGGAGACAAGGCAGGTAAATTAATCGCCTGGCTGGACAAGCGAGAATGGGCAAGCAGACTGGTCCAGGTCCTCCAGGATGCCACAGGCATGGAAATAAAAAATCCCCAAGATATAGTTTCCCACTTTGCCGCAAACTTTGAAGCGGTTTATAGAGCAGGAACGTCACACACTGAAGTGGACTCCGCCGAGCTTCTTAAAGACATTAAACTACTCACTCTCGCCTCGGCTGACAAACAATTCATGGATAGTCCTGTGACCACGGACGAAATTGCTCTGTCTATCTGGTCGCTCCAATCCGGTAAGGCCTCCGGCCCTAATGGGACACCCAAGGAACTTTTTAAACTTTGTCCGGACAAATTCAGTCCACCTTAAAGCCATGTTCAAGGAAAGTAGGGAGTTAGGGGAACTCCCGCCTGACCAACGCATAGTTAACATAGTAGTCATACATAAGGAAGGCAAGCCAAAAGTGGACTGTGCATCATACCGGCCCATTTCACTTCTCAACGCTGAACCGAAAATTCTGGCAAAGGTTCTCGCCAATCGATTGGTTAAGGTCATATCAACCATCATACATCTAGATGGATCAGGTTTCCTCCCACACCGGAATACGGCACTAAATCTTTGCCGCGTTCATGGTGTGCTTGGCAGAGCAGATACGATACGCGAGCCTGCGGTCTTGGTCTCCTTAGACTCCACCAGGGCGTTTGATAGAATCGAATGGCCCTACCTCTTCGCCGTACTCCTGAAACTGGAATTTGGTCCAGAATTCATCAGTTGGGTCTGCCTCCTATATGCGGCACCACTTGCCAAGGTTGTTGTCAATAATAGGCAATCGGACACCTTCGGTCTGATCCGGGCCACCCTTGGTTGCCCGCTCTCCCCACTCTTATTTGCACTGGCAATAGAGCCGCTCATGGCCTGGATCCGGCAGGACCTAATGATCCAAGGATTTCGATGGTCGGCAGACTGGGAGGACCGGACATCACTCTACGCTGATGACATCCTACTCTATCTTACAAATCCTCGAAAATCCCTAATCGCCCTATTGGACATCCTGGCAATAGTCGGGAGTTACTCCGTATTTCAAATTAACTGGACCAAGTCTCACCTCTATCCCCTCTTTGGGGGAATACCTTCTCTGCCTTCCAACTGCCCAATCCAACTCAATAAATCTGGGTTTAAGTACTTGGAGATATTTATATCCTTGAACTCCACACTCATAATATAATCATAATATTCTTCCCCCTCTCCACCGCCTGTAGAGAGATATTGCCAGTTGGTGAACTCTCCCATTGTCTCTCCTCGGGAGGGCCGCCCTATTGAACATGATGTCCCTCCCCCGCTTCCTTTACGCCCTACAAAACTCATTAGACGTAGTCTCACTGGCTTATTTTAAAGAAATTGAACAACTCCTAAGGGAACTACTTTGGCAGGGGCCCCGGCGTATCGTCCTTAACATATTGACCCTGAAGTGGTACGACGGAGGTATCGCCCTCCCTGACATCAGGAAATATTACTGGGCCGCCTACTTGGCCGCCATTAAAAATGGCACCTATGGTATACGCCAGATGACCCTGGATACTGAATGGATAGATGGCTGCTCCCGGGTGGGAATTATTATAGAACACTATATTCCAAGCCTGCCCGTCCTGCTCTTACTGGTCCCACTGGTCATTCCATAACTTTTTGGCACACTGCTACCAAATCTCTGGGATGGGAGGATAAAGTGGCACTGGCCACTCATTTGTGGGAATCTGAGAGGCTGGGACACCTTTGGCAGGCAAAGGGATTCAACAAGTGGTATTTAATAGGCATTTCCCATGTCCAGGACATGTGGGAAAAAGGCGACATAAAAACATTTGCTTTCCTACAAGAACAACATGACCTGGCCGACTCAGAGCACTTCCGCTACCGACAAATACGATATGCCCTGCACTCGGCCCTCCCCACCGGCTCTTCCCCCCCTGAGTCTTCCCCATTGGAAAGTAGGATATTGGATGGCCACCTCCCAGAGAAGTCTATTTCTCTGATCTACAATAAGCTAATACACAACATGGAGGACCCCCTCACGCAGCTCCGACAAAAATGGGTAGCGGATGGTATTGAATTAGATGACTAGGACTGGCAGGAAACCGTATCATCCCCCAGAGTGGTGGCTATCTCTGCTAGACTGCGACTGGTCCAACTTAAAATTTTACACAGGATATACATGACGGGGCCTAGACTGGTATTGATGGGAAGGGCACCCACTGGAGACTGTCCTAGGCGGTGTGGCCAGCTGGGCACGTTCCTGCATATTATTTGGGAATACCCACATGCCCAGTCTTATTAGAAGGGAATCCATGGAGTGGTGGAGAAAGTTCTGGGGATTCCCCAGCTCCCGGAGGCACGAAGGTGCTTGCTCAACATTGGGGGCGCCCAGAGTTTAAAACACACACCAACCACAATGGACCACATTGGGCTTTATGGTAGCTAAAAGGAACATAGCTCAAGCTTGGGGGGCGGCCGCCCTCCAACGGTGAAAGACTGGAAAACTAGAATGGATTGGTGTATGTTCCATGAAAAGACTGTCTATGTGGCTCGAGGCTGCCCAGGGAAGTGGTCCCGGATTTGGGGTCCCTGGAACCGTTACTGAGGTGACATTTGCACCGCACCATTGCAACTAGCTCTCGATGATATGCATTCACCTTGATTTGCCTTCCAGTGTACATGGTGCCATGTTGTGATTTACTTTTCTGTGCCTGGCAAATTCATACATATTACTGTAAAGTATTTCTTAATATCAGAAGGCGATGACTGTTAATAAAAAGAATTGTTTAAAAAAAAAAAAAAGACACAATATTCAATATTCTCTAATAGCCCTGCTTTTTAAACGTCGTCTCTAATGGTCACTTCAGTCCAATGATGCTGGACTATAGGCCCCCATGGGGTGGGCAGGAGCCTTACTCGGTCTGCATGACTACTGGCCAAAGCACGTGTCTCAAGTTGCCTAGTGGGCGTCTATTATTTCACTGCGAAGACTGCGCTTTTTCTTGGCCTGACAGTCCTGTTCCTTCTCTGCTCTCAGGAGTGAGTGCCGTTGCTAGGTGATGAAGAGCACCTTACTTCTTAAGCAATAAATAAACAAATTAACAGTAGGATTTCTATTTGTCATTTTTCATGGTATCCTCCTGGCAGCTGTGGATTTTTACATGTATGCTTTGAATTAATATACAAGACAATCTAACAAGCAAGAACGATAGATTTTTAATTATTTTGCCGTGTGGTGTATGCGGCTTTTTTCATTCGTCCTTTCACTCTTTGTTGTATACCACACTTAAGTCCGTGCAAATACTGTTGTCTTCATTTTTGAAAACATACTCTGATGAAAGTCTTTAATCTTGTCAGGAACGGTATGGCTTCCAAGTCGCTTGCAGTGCCACAATGGGGATACATTTACAATTGCAATTACAATATTGTATGCAAGGCTACAGAAATTATGCTGAGGGGTAGCCCTAATAATGTACCAGGGTTGACTAAATTGTGCGGCAAAAAAGGGTAAATTATTGTGGCATAATATGGCACATTTTGTGATAGTATTACATTTTTAGACATGGTAACACTGTCTGGACAAATATGTCACCTTACTAGCATGCAGCAATAGCAATTGAAAGATGGCCAGTCAATCTATAAAAAAGAGCTTTCCACTGCAGCAGGGACACCTGACACCACATTTTTAGTAACTTTTGATCCGTTTGAGCTAAAAACACTGGGGCATATTACCAAGCAATAGCGATAATTATCGCTATTGCTTGGTTAGAGACAAAATTTTACCGCAGAGCTGCGGCGATTTTTATCGCAGATAAACCTTGGTATTACCAAGGTTTATCGCAAATGCGATAAAAAACGGCCGCAATGCATGAATATCGCTGAAAAGTCAGCGATATTCATGCATTACCTCCCATTGGATAACATGGCTAAGAACTGCTCAGGGCAGGTGTTAGCTTTTGGAGATATTCGCGCTTAGCGCGAATATCTCCAAAAGTTGGTAATAGGAGATAGCGATGTTAGCGACTGTTTCAATCAATCAATCAATCAATCAAAGCATTTATATAGCGCACTACTCACCCGGAGGGTCTCAAGGCGCTAGGGGAGGGGGGGGTCCGCCACTGCTCGAACAGCCAGGTCTTGAGCTGCTTCCTGTAGGCGAGGTGGTCCTGGGTCAGGCGGAGGTGGGTCGGGAGGGAGTTCCAAGTCTTGGCGGCCAGGTAGGAGAAGGACCTTCCCCCTCTGGTGGCTCTTCGGAAGCGGGGGATGGTGGCGAGGGCGTGGCCGGTCGATCGAAGCTGGCGTGTGGGAGCCTAGAAGTTGAGGCGGCTGTTGAGGTATCCTGGGCCTTGGTTGTGTAGGGCTTTGTGTGCGTGGGTGAGGAGACGGAAGGTGATTCTCTTGTTGACCGGGAGCCAGTGCAGGTCTCTCAGGTGTCCGGAGATGTGGCTGCGACGGGGGATGTCCAGGATGAGTCGTGCTGAGGCGTTCTGGATCCGCTGGAGTCTCTTCTGGAGTTTGGCGGTGGTACCGGCGTAGAGGGAGTTGCCGTAGTCCAGACGGCTGGTGACGAGGGCCTGGGTGACCGTCTTCCTGGTCTCGGTGGGGATCCACCGGAAGATCTTACGTAGCATGCGCAGGATGTTGAAGCATGACGAGGAGACGGCGTTGATTTGTCTGGTCATGGAGAGGGAGGAGTCCAGGATGAAGCCCAGGTTGCGTGCGTGGTCTGTTGGTTTGGGAGCGCTGCCAGTCGCTAACATCTTGGCACGCCCACTTTGCATGTCATTAGTGATAAATATCACTGACATGCAAAGTGGGGCCCAAGATGGTCGCTATCTCCTACTAGCTGTCGCTAACTCGTGTCAGCGACAGCTAGGTAATAGGGAGATAATTTTATCTCCGCTTTCTTGGCTTTTAAAGCCAAAAAAGCGGAGATAAACCCCCTTGATAATATGCCCCACTATTTCTATTTTCTAAAATCTGCAGATTTTTCCGTAAATGAAGGATAGTGTGCAAGTGCAGCAAACATAATTTTGCAGGAAAAGCTGCAGCCGCAAAATCTCATAACTCCAGTGACCCTGATTATATCGAATATCTGAAAGAGTATTTGAAAATCAAGGCTCAAAATATAGCTAATACACAGTCTTTGCTACAGACAACTCATTTTGATGGATCAACATAATATAAGAGGTGCATTTGTAGAGTGTACGTTCACCCGAGTGATATTTTAGTACTTTTGATGGATACCATTTTTTATTACTATTATCCACGGGTATTCATTTTATCAACCTCAGAAGGAAAAGTGGGGCCTTTGACCTTGGGGTCAGATACATATGCCTACAACTGATGCCTTAATTCAGCAAACCACCCAAGAAGAATATTCAACACTTCAGCGAAATAGCATTTTGCCTGCTGGAATAAAAATATGTCATTTTTAGCCTGTAGCTGTACCATTCTGCCACCATTAGGTGCAGCCGTAAGATGACTGCTTTACTTCACCTCATGGTAGTGCCAGTTCTGCACCCGTAAGACCAGACCTCACATATCTTGCATACTCTGTACTGGTGGTGGTAGAAACTACTTGTGCTGTTGGTTTTGGTGCAAACAAGGCCTCTTTATGCAGATAAATATATTGCTCTCTTTTGTGGCTGAGAATGGGATTTCCGTTACTGATGAACTTTACTACTGACTAAGATATGTATTATGAGATTAAATATCGACCCCACTGGGTCCTCCAGAAGCAACTGCAAGTGAGTCTTCTAGCGTTGTGAGTAAACACCAATAAAGCGGCTATGTCTCCTATGAGACTAACAAGCGTTTGTTGTTGTTGACACCTTTTTGCATGGCTGCCACATTTATTTTTTCCATATTATACGGGTGTTATTATTATTTACTTGTATTATTATTATTATTATTAGGTATGGCTCTCAGTTTGAGACTGTAGCGAAAATTCCATATTCTAAGTCAGGTTATTCAGTGCTGTGATAGGGAAAAATAAAAGTTTGCTACGCCATAAAAGAATTCCAGGTGCTCTGACATGCTCTCTAAGAGTCTGCCAGGCTCTCAGCTTTAATTGGGAGCAGAGAGCACTGCTTTGTGGTGGGAGGTGGAGGTGAATGACAGAGGATGGTTGTGGCGGCTGGCAGGAGGACAGGTAGGTTTCTTTTACCTTTGGAACAGGTAGGAGGGTCTATGTTATGCATGACTCCCCCACTAGTATCTCTATCTGTGCAGAGAATTTGAAAGCTGGGGCAGTTGAATTTGGGGGCCATACATAATATAAAATTAGAGATGGGTAAAAAAGTGAATAACAGGGATGATTTCCACCTTGGAGTTCTGAGTGATATAGATAACTGGCATTTTATTTTTTGTGTATTTGATGAAACATCCCAATTATTCACTGTTACATAATTATAATTCAATATTATTCTATATTATTATAATTATTATTATCATTAGTAGTAGTAGTAGTAGTAGTTGTAGTAGTACTGATGGTGTATTGTTTTACAGTTGTTATCGTTTTGTGGTTATTGTGATTATGATTAGTATTGCCATTGTTAGTATTATTGTTTTATGTTTATTGTTTATAATTACTAACGTGTAAGTTATGATTCGCTGATGGCATCATATATAGGACACACCTCTGAGAAGCATACAGTGTGTCACATGTTCACCCATAAAACTGCACTTGTCTCTGCTGACGGCTCCCCTCTATCACGTCTATTTGAACCAGAAAGTATAGAAACAAAGATACACTTATAATGGATAGCTGATCAGTACTGGCAGTACTGTCAAACCTCCACTCAGGGTCCCCTTGGACCTACTGGACTAATTAACAATCTCCAGCCCCAGGTAGGCTGGAGGACCGAGTGTTTTTTCAAGGCTGCCCTGGATGAGGAATCCTCAGTTCTGAAAGCTTTCGTAAGGGAGTAATTCACAATTATCATTAAACAGCTTATTATTGTTTTGTGAGAAATTCTGCTATAAAAGGAATCCATAAGCCCAACTGCAACTGAAGTTTTCACGTTTGGAAACAGAGCTTTGGATCTACCACTGGTGCATAGTTGAAGATACCAGAAGTGATCAACCTGTGCCACCCTGCTCCTCCTTTATCCAGGCTAATTTACCTGGTATGTTTTCCTATGCAGGAGATTCGCTTCATTGCAGATAATCTATGATTTTTGCATATTGCTCATCAATAGGGTGCTAGAACCCATTGTACTCGTTTTATCATTGATGACTACCCACGTAATGACCTGTCATGTTATGTTATTCGGCCCTTTTTATTCGCAACTAAGTGAAGAGACTACAAACTGACTTACCCTGTTTAAATCAAAATAGCTCCTCATGACTGAGACAGCCAATCACAGAGTGCAACAGGAAAATTTGAGAACTAAGAACTCAGACCCACACCCACACCAACCATTCGTGTAACCTTTGCATCATCCTCGACAGTGAACTGACCATGGAATGACAAGTCATTGCAGTTGCCTCTTCCTGCTTCCACACCCTTTGCATGCTCTGCAGATTCTTCAGGTAGATTCCTTTTGGCAATGATCTATGTGTCGGCATCTTCACTCAGCTCCTCAAAAGACCCCAAACCCTACAGAATGCTGCAGCTAGACTCACCCTGGACCTCACCACCTCGGAAACCTCCCCCGGCTGCCCATCCAGAAGAGATGCCAGTTCAAGAGCCTCACACACGCCTACAAAGCTCAACATGATCAAGGACCAGCCTACAACAACCACTGACTGAACTTCCATCTACCCGCACGACATCTGCGCAACTCCTCACTATCCCGTGTGCACACACCCTGCATCTGTCGCAGCTGCAGCAGAGGCCACTGCTTCTTGTACATCGTTGCTGAGACCTGAAATAACATGCCCCTCCATCTTCGAACAACACCCTCCCTGGCGGACTTGAGAAACAAATTCAAGACCTGGCTTTTCGACTGAGACTTCGCACACACAGCGTCCACATACCTCAAGGGGTGACAGTTCTGTGCAATACAAATGCTGATTGATTGAGGTATTGTTTAGAAGCATGAGGGGGTGGGGTTCCCCCAGCGGTTTAAGGGCATTAACAAACTATGGGAACTGTGAGCTCGAGTGCAGTGAGCATGGGGACAGGATCAAAGACTTGGCTAAAAAGAACAAAATATTCTATTTTATGGTCTTCCACCTTCAGGTAACTTCATATAAAATAACACATCTTAAAATTAAAATAAATCCATGGTAATGTAAATGTAATGTAATGTAAAAAGGATTTATAGAGCGCAGCATACACCGGACGGTTTCTTGGCGCTGTTCACTAAATCAGGAAGAGACAAAGAAGGGAGGGTAGGGGAGCTTATGTATAAGCACAACGGAAGAGGTGAGTTTTCAGGAGAGACCTGAAGTGAAGGTAGGAAGAGGAAAGTATAAGTTCCGGAGGGAGAGAGTTCCAGAGTGAGGGGGCCAGAAAGGAGAATCTGAGGCCTCCGTGCTTTTTGCGCCTAAACCTGGGCGTCTGAAGGAGAGCATGGTGGGAAGATTGGAGGGGTCTGGAAGGGACGTACGGGTGCAGAAGCGACGAGATGAAGGAAGGGCCGATGCCGGCCAGGGATTTGTGGGTCAAGCAGCCTAGTTAGAATTGACAACGCTCTGATACAGGAAGCCAGTGAAGGGCTTTAAGAAGGGGACGGACGTGGTGATATTTAGGTTGGTGGTAAATGAGGCGTGCTGCTTGATTCTGTATCAGCTGAAGTCTTTTGATCTGGTATTGCGGGATGCCTGCGTATAGGGCATTGGCATAGTCCACCCGAGAGATGACTAATGCCAGCAACGTCAGGGTGAGGGCTTCAGTGGTCAGAAAATGGGCTATTTTAAGAATTTTTCTGAGCTGGTGAAAACAGGAAGACACTGTAGCACTAACCTGATGTTGCATGGAAAGATCATGAGAAATGTAGACCCCCAGACTTTTTACCTTGTCAGCAGGGCAGGGGGAGGGGCCAAGGGCAGGGGGCCAGAAGGTGGAATTCCAGGGGTTGGATGGGCCTCCGACAAGAACAAGCTCCGTCTTGTCGGGATTAAGTTTGAGATGGTGAGTGCCCATCCAATTGCTGATATGACAGAGGGTAGACTGGAAATCCTGAGCCGCATCCTGCGAGGAGTCAAGATTGAAGATGAGCTGAATGTCATCTGCATAGTAAAATGCAGTGACATTCCTTCCCCGGAGGGAGCGGATCAGGGGGGTAAGGTACAAATTAAAAAGAAGTGGGGACAGAGACGAACCCTGTGGCACACCGCAGGTGAGTTTCATCCTGTCAGCTGAAAAATGGGAGAGTCGGACAGATTGGTGGCGGTTCGTCAGGAATGAACGGACCCACTCAAGGGCCGTCCCTTCGATACCAGCCTCTTTGACACGGTCGACCAAAATGGTATGGTCGACCGTGTCAAAGGCCGCGGACAGATCCAGAAGAATCAAGGCTTGATGGGTGTTAGAATCGGCGCCTCTACGAAGTTCCTCCATTACAGAGAGAATGACCCCCTCTGTCGAATGGGCGGGCCTGAACCCGGCCTGCTGGGGGTCCAGGAAGTTGGAGTCCTCGATAAAAGAGCTGAGGATACTAGTTACATACGTCTCGAGTACTTTGCCCAGGTAGGGAAGAAGGGAGATGGGGCGAAAGTTGCCCATAACCGTAGGATCGGCAGTGGGTTTTTTTAAAATGGGAACTACCTCTGCGTTCTTAAACTGGCTGGGGACCTCACCGCGCAGAAGAGAACTGTTCAAGAGGGCCAGAGGGGGGGTGGGGCAGGCTGAGAAAGCAGCCCGGAGAATCGCGGGAGGGCAGCAATCTGTGGGGGAGCCAGAGGAGACTTTGTTAAGCAAGGCGATAAAAACGTCTACTGATAATGGGGGGAACTGAGTCAGAAAGTGAGGATTGGTGGAGGGAGCAGCCTCAGTGAGGGGTGTAGTCGGGGGTATGGAGGAGATACTGTTTTTGATTTTGCTAATTTTTTCTATGAAGAAGCAGTTGAGGGAATCGCAAAGTGCCTGAGATGGAAGGGGTTTGATGGTCACCCTATCTGGATGTGAGAGTTCTTCTACAATGGCGAAGATGTCTTTAGATTTTTGCGCAGAGTTGAGGATTTTGGTGGAAAAGTAGGTGGTTTTGGCGGCTGAGATTGCTCGTTTATATTCTCCCAATGATTTTAGAAAAGGTGGTTTTTCTAAGGGATCATAATTTCTACGCCAGCGACGCTCGGCTTGGCAGAGACCGAGTTTTAAAGATTTAAGGTTGTCAGAGAACCAGCGATGTGCGTCGTGAGGGCGCTTGGTTCTGATTAGCTTGAGGGGGGCGACCTTGTCACTGGTGGATTCTAGCCATTTAACGAGTGCAGCTGCTTGGGAATCGATGGAACCGGAGCTGGGCAGAACTGACGATGTTAAGGAGGTAAGGAATAAGTCAAGGTCAGCTTTGTTCCAGTTTCTAGCCAAGAGGCTGGTGCCTCGGCTCCGAGGGGGCGGAGGAGGGACCAAGAGAAGGAAGGAAATTAAGTGATGGTCTGACCAGTGACAAGGTGAAATAATGAGTGATTGAATATCAAGATTATAGGTCCACACTTGGTCCAGGATATGGCCCTTGGAGTGAGTGGGTGAGTGAACGTGTTGAAGACCATTGAGCCCAGTTAATAAATCAGTAAAAGCCAGGGATTGCGGATTAATTGTAAGCTGGGAAAGCAAGTCACCAAAGTGAGAAGAGAAATTGGGCATGGATTGGGGGGGACGGTATACCAAGACACAGATTAGGGGGGATACAGAGGAATCAAATCTAATAGCTAGGCAGTCCACCTGAGGAATAGTGAGTAGAGAGAGGGAAGTGAACCTGAGGGGAAGTTTGATAATGGCAGCTACGCCGCCTCCTGGTTTGTCAGCAGGCCGATTGACTTGGAGTATGTAATACCCCGGAGGGATGGCGGCCAAGATGTCAGGGGACGAGTCCTCATTCAGCCAAGTCTCGGTTAGGAGAAGAACGTCAGGTCGGTCTGAGTCCAGGAGGTGGAAGATGTCGAGTTGATGGCTAACTAGTGATCGAGTATTGAGATAAATAATTGCTAATTCCATGTTAGCGGATGTCTGAGCGGGCAAGGGATTGGGAGGAGGGAAAGAGACTATGGGTTCAAAGGTGGGGAGGGACGGGATAGTCTGAATTTCAGGAAAGGTGCTGCGGGCTTGGTAAATACCTAGATGATGCAGGCGTGAAGAGGTGGTAATGTCCAATGGCCGGAGTGAGTGTAGAGCAATTATGTCCCCGGAAGCGTAGGAGGTGGTGAATTGGGTGGAAAGACATGGCCCGGGCCCCGGTCGGCCGCGGACGGGCGCAGACGGGCTTGCCCTAGGCGCACCTTCGGCGCGCAAACGGCGCGCGCGCTGCGCTCGTCCGCTGCGCTTCCGGTATGGACACATCCTATATGCTGATGGAAAGGCGGAGTAGGAAGGGGCATGGCCTAAGTGAGTGGGCGTGGCCTCTACACCGCGAGGAAGGCGGCAGTTCTAATCAAGCCCAGCCTCGCCCGCTGCAGCGCTAAAATCCGCTGTTCAGGGGTCTTGGGTGGCAGGCAAGTAAGCAAAGATCACAAGTTTTACAAACAATTCAATTTTAAAAACGAGCAAGAAAACGTGCCTCCCGGCTGTGCCTCAGGAGATTTAATGATTCCAGCAGCGCTAGTACTCAGCGCCTTAAGTACGCTGGCGAAAAAGGGGCGTGGCCTAAGTGAGTGGGCGTAGCCTCTACACCGCGAGGAAGGCGGCAGTTCTAATCAAGCCCAGCCTCGCCCGCTGCAGCGCTAAAATCCGCTGTTCAGGGGTCTTGGGTGGCAGGCAAGTAAGCAAAGATCACAAGTTTTACAAACAATTCAATTTGAAAAACGAGCAAGAAAACGTGCCTCCCGGCTGTGCCTCAGGAGATTTAATGATTCCAGCAGCGCTAGTACTCAGCGCCTTAAGTACGCTGGCGAAAAAGGGGTGTGGCCTAAGTGAGTGGGCGTGGCCTCTACACCGCGAGGAAGGCGGCAGTTCTAATCAAGCCCAGCCTCGCCCGCTGCAGCGCTAAAATCCGCTGTTCAGGGGTCTTGGGTGGCAGGCAAGTAAGCAAAGATCACAAGTTTTACAAACAATTCAATTTTAAAAACGAGCAAGAAAACGTGCCTCCCGGCTGTGCCTCAGGAGATTTAATGATTCCAGCAGCGCTAGTACTCAGCGCCTTAAGTACGCTGGCGAAAAAGGGGCATGGCCTAAGTGAGTGGGCGTGGCCTCTACACCGCGAGGAAGGCGGCAGTTCTAATCAAGCCCAGCCTCGCCCGCTGCAGCGCTAAAATCCGCTGTTCAGGGGTCTTGGGTGGCAGGCAAGTAAGCAAAGATCACAAGTTTTACAAACAATTCAATTTTAAAAACGAGCAAGAAAACGTGCCTCCCGGCTGTGCCTCAGGAGATTTAATGATTCCAGCAGCGCTAGTACTCAGCGCCTTAAGTACGCTGGCGGAAAAGGGGCGTGGCCTAAGTGAGTGGGCGTGGCCTCTACACCGCGAGGAAGGCGGCAGTTCTAATCAAGCCCAGCCTCGCCCGCTGCAGCGCTAAAATCCGCTGTTCAGGGGTCTTGGGTGGCAGGCAAGTAAGCAAAGATCACAAGTTTTACAAACAATTCAATTTGAAAAACGAGCAAGAAAACGTGCCTCCCGGCTGTGCCTCAGGAGATTTAATGATTCCAGCAGCGCTAGTACTCAGCGCCTTAAGTACGCTGGCGAAAAAGGGGCGTGGCCTAAGTGAGTGGGCGTGGCCTCTACACCGCGAGGAAGGCGGCAGTTCTAATCAAGCCCAGCCTCGCCCGCTGCAGCGCTAAAATCCGCTGTTCAGGGGTCTTGGGTGGCAGGCAAGTAGGCAAAGATCACAAGTTTTACAAACAATTCAATTTTAAAAACGAGCAAGAAAACGTGCCTCCCGGCTGTGCCTCAGGAGATTTAATGAGGGGGATGCACTGTTTTATGTTATGAAACCTTTATTGGATAATGTGATTACTGCTGTTTGTGTATGTAACAGAGAGCCACAGAACGGAATTCTGGTTGTTGGAGTGAAGAATGGTAACTTGTGTGTTTTTAGTGTTTGTGATCTCCAAACCTATGACAGAAAGTACTTTGAACATGTAAGTAATTATTTTAAGCTTGTGTTACACACAAAATAAAAGAGGCTGCCACAAAATGTGCGAAAAAGATTTAATTATAAGTCTGATAAAAGTGCTTCTAAAATATAGATTTTAGTAATAGACTGAACCCTGTGTAAACATTTTCATATAACTTTTAAAATCATGCACTCCTCAGATCAATCGGTTACACCCTTGCAATAGCCTCTAAAGGAATTTGTCTTTGTACTCACAAAGCTTCAATAGAACTCCGTCAATTAAAGCCAATGCCGACTTCCAAGCAGCCTTTACATTTGCAGATTAACCAATTGCACACATTTACATTTCTTTCAGATAGCAGATACTCTGGCAAAAAACTATTCCACTATCCAGCGTTTACAGCGCAAGTCGTTGTAACGACTTGCATTGTAAAAACAGCGTTGCAATGGCACGCGTGTTTAAAGCCCGCGTTGTAATGCCATACAACCTTAACTGTCTGTCTCTCCCTGACTTCATAGCACTGGATACTCCCTCCCGTTCATTTCAGCTGAGGCATGTTAACTTTAGGAATTGACCATCCCGGGATGGTTGTCTTTTAAGAATATGTAGGGGGCATATTTTTGCCAATTTAAAAAAGCATAGGCACGTCATGCCTCCCAGATTCTGCCCACTTCGACCTCTTGGTACCCCAGTCCAGGGGCGGCCATAGACATGTGCAAGCTGTGCACCTGCACAGGGCCGCCAAAACACCGTGCCCGCCATGCCAATATATATCCTTAATATAATAATCCCCTGAGGAAGGATACATATTTGCGTGGCGGCCCCTGGCAGGGATTTGGCGGCCTCTGGCTCTGTTCCACTTCCAAACACCCTGACCCCCACCCTCTCTTCACTGGCCTCCACACCTGCGTTTCTCCGGGGGCCCCCTACCTACGCTCCCTGCCTAGGGCCGCCATGAGCCTAGAGCTGCCCCTGCCCGGTCTGTAGCCGTAAAGGTTGTAGGGTGCACCATGCCTTTAGGGATAGTCAGCAGTCATGTGCCCTGCTTTCTCCTCTAATGCAGCCATTATATTACAAGTATATGAGTCCTGCTGGATTCAGATCAACTTTCACACAGTTTTATGTGAACACATGATTATATTCTTTTTGTAAGTTGCATTTGATTTCACTTACTTCTTTACAAGGCAGACCACATAGTTTGTCCACATGCCGTCCCTGGTGAAGGGAGTACTCCCAAAATGCATAGGGCACAGAGAAATAAATCTACCTGCACAAAAGTGGTATCTCGAAAGTGATCGTATGACAATAAATAGGTTCAAATTGGAATACTATAATTAACAAGTGAATTTGTTTTGAAGGTCAGCAATAATTGAAGCAATTTTGTGTAAAAATTGGTGAGGCATGTCCCAATTCCACTGACCATATTTTAGCCTCTTTATCACAATAATGCTCTGTAACAGCCCTTCCGTTGGCTTTCTACTTTTTGGCATGGCAATTTAAAACTGGTTCGTCACAAATAACAAGAGCTGAAGTAATGCGGACTATGTGTCCATCCATGCGACCCACTTTCAACCCATACCACTCACAACCCCATGATAAGAGTACAGTTAGTTTTGAAATGCTGAAGTAGCCATTGTGATTGCCTCTGCAACACGTGACAGATCCTCTCTCCTCACACACAATCTTCTTCTTGCCAGAGGTGGGTGGATTGGACTGTATCTGATCACATCCTCTACATGCACTAAAACAATGTAAAACTATTATGTGAATACCTTCTCTTAAACCAAACAATGCTCCTAGGCTGTGCCCAAACACTGTCATATATTGGCAAGCCCATATTCTTGCATGTGTAATCTGAAAGAATATAGTACTGTTTATAGTCTCTTAGAATTAATTTGAAGTTGAACTGAGTATAATGCTGATTGAAATTGTCTTCTAACTAAGCAACTTAACACATTTAAAATGTTATTATGTTAGCAAAGAAAATTACAGTGCCTGAACAATTAGATCGATTATACCACAGAATATTGAAAATAGGAATATAGTGGTATCATAATATCATAGACAAAGTATTAAAAGTTAAGTGCATATTGAGGAAGTATCCATTTACTATTCTAAATTCCACATCAGTGCACCTTGAAGATATATATCACACCAAGGTGTATCTATGTGGAGATGGGTACAGAAAATCTATACATGCTTACCTTTCGATATTTTGTCCCTCAATAGTCTGTTTACAATATTAAGATGCCATGATACAAAGGCTTATGTTTATGCATTGGTTCATCAGAACTCTTTATAGGGTGAACTGACACCTTATTCTATTTTACTCCAATTTAATGTAGCTCAACGAATCTCGCTTACTGTACTATTACAATATTATCTGTGATTTTAACCAATATTGTATTTTTCCTTATAATGAAATATCAATCATTGAATTATATTAACTTTTAATGCTGATATTTAGGGTCTCATTATGATGGCGATGGGACCGCCACCGTCAGCCCGTCTGTGGCGGTCCCACTGCCATTGGAGCCCGCATTACTGCCTGCCACATTATGATGGCGGGCACATGCTTGTCGGTCGGAAAGACCGACCGCCACGGATCCGACGGAGGGAACCGCAATCCCTCCAATGGTAGTGGTGCATGCCAGGCACTGCCAAAGGGATTACGTTGTCCCTTCCCGCCGGCATCTTAATGGCCGATTACCCGCCATAAAAAGACAGGCGGTAAGGGAAATTGAGGGCCTGAAGCTGGCCCCCTTCCCCCTGGCCCTCAGACATGGGAGCTGGGGGCACTTGTAGTGCCTCCCTACATATCGCTGCACCATGTGGCAGGCACCATGCAATTTTTTTTTTGTACTACGGCGCGTGTGCTGCGACCGTTTTTAAGGCGCTTGCATTGTAATTCACTTGACGGGACCGCCAACAGCAAGTCCGGAGGTTCCATTACCGATATGATGGTTGTCGGACAAAAGTCCGACCGCCATCATAATGAGGCCCTATATACTTAATTAATATGAATGACTATACTAAAAGTCTTTAATGATTTTATTGCTATGTGTTGGATGTAGATATTTGCTCCTCTAAACTTCTCATTGTTGGTGAATAAAGGTACATACAATCAGTCGCAGGGATTATTTAATGATTAAACCCGAAGATTAAGATATCGAAAACCCAGACACAATTCCAATCTAAGTCAGCCAGAAGCCTAGGGCAAACACTTCTACCTGCTTCTCAATGGATACCAAAGAGACTCCAGTAAGTCCATCACCATCAAAGCTTTTCCATCATTCTAATACACCAATAGTACCAATAAACAGTCTTAAAGACATGCAGAGTATAAGAGGCCGACAACTCAGACTGGGCACTTGTATTGCCACCATATACTTGCTTACATCATCACAGAGCTCTGATGCATTCACAAAGTACCTCTCACACTCACAAAAATCAATCAGTTTTAAAACAAAATTGCAAACTATAATTAGGTCTCGATGGATGTTTTACTTCTTAGTGAGACAAAAATGAATGTTACATTGTTAACATCTGATTGAGAATACTTTGACCTGACTGGGCCATCTGGAGCAAGAATAATTAATAAGTCTTTTACAAAATATATGCATCAGTGCAGAATTAACTGAAAAAGCATATGAGTTATTTTAGTCAGCAAAATCCCAGCAAACACTAAAAAAGAGCACACTGGTTATTTGTACTATTTAGATTTATTTTACATTATAACTTCTTTCACTTGTTGTAGTAAAACAAATGAGTACAGCATGTTACACAAAAAGAGCCAGTCTATCAGTCCTGAACAATGGATATCCTGTAAAGGGGATTTGCTTTGTATGTTTCACATATTTTAAAATGGTTGTCTTAGTAATGGAAGTGGAAAGAGTGTACAAGTAAGTAGGATATATAAACCAGACTTTATTTAACACACAAAGGGAGTCCATGGGAATTTGGGGGTGGATTGAGAAATGGCCAATTTATAGTCGTGTGGATCTTTCTTTAGAGAACTTTTCCAGGTCCCTCTGCTTCCTCTAAATTCCTTTGCCCCACTGTCCCTCGCACCCTTTCCCCTTTTTGGGGGGTCAAAAACCATGGTTGATGAAGGAGCTGGCCACCAACAGGAGTGTGGCTTTAAACAGTATGTTGAAATTGCATTAGACAGTATACTTCATGCTAGAGATAGGTCTCTCCAGGGCCAGTGACGTTGGCCCCCTTATGCCTCCAGAGAACTAGTTGGGGGAAGACCTGGACTTCTGTGTCCCAGCAAGAGGAGAGGGGCACCAAGAGAAAGGAAAAGGAGAAAGATGGTGCACGGAGACAGTGAAACCAGCTCCCTGGAGAGTGCACCTCTGTAGAGGCTCGGTGGCCAGAATTATACAGCTTGAAAGGATTTCAGGTTTGGCCTCCTGCTAGAAAGAGAAGCGTATAGTGCTTTGTAACAATTTCTCCTACTTACTCCAAGGGTGAGCCAGTGCCCGGGGAGTCGGCACAACTATCATTAATGTATTATTGAGTAGGGAGGTGTTCATGGGAGCTTGCGCCATCCCAGAGCCTCTGTGGCCAAATGCCTCTGGGGAGGGAGGACCCATGCATGCCCCTCTACTCAATAATTACTCTCAGGGAAGGTACTGAATATTATAAAGCAGTCCCCTGGATGGAGCTTTAGCTCTACCGCTTCGTAATGTAGGGAGCTCTGGAGGTTGGTCCCATGGCTACATTTTATGTGACCTTAGTGTAAATACTGGAAATTCGAGATGAAAAAGACACGGAGTAGTAAATCTTTTGATAAAAAATTGCTTTAGTTTTTATACTGCTTATGCAAGTCGAATGGGTTCAAATCAACAATTACTGGTGGGTACACAGCACTAGACAAATGAAATATGAAATTGTGAAATCAAACTATAATTAATTTGCAGAAAAAGTCCAATACTAGATCAATCAAAAGATGACAACTATTTCTTCATAATAAGACAATCATCAAGGTAAATTAATCAAGAATCAAGAGAAGGACTGTGTGGTCGACGTTTCTGTCTTCAGTAGAATAAATCCTTAAGACCTTCTTCAGGACAGTAAAATAGATAAACAGTTGTGACCCTTCACAAGAAAGTCCAAATGCGACTTTATAGGTCTCCACCTATATAGGGGTAGGTTTCTGTGGAGGTATTAGATGTTTTTGTTTTTATTTATTTTTTTGTTTTTTATTTTGCCAAGCCATTAGACAGCTGCTCATGCTTATTCAACCGTCACGATATGTATGGCACAGTCTTTGTGATTCTTCAAATTTTCAACGAGCGTTTTACGCATTGAATGTCGGTCTTCACAGAGGGCGGCATCCAAAATGACCTTGACTTTATACTGTTTACATTAGCCCAAGCCCGCAAGGGTAGATTGGGTTTCCCCACTCCCTTATACTTGTTGTGATACAGCAATTGAGGATGTGATGAGCAGTGCAGCAAAGCGATGTTTGAGGTGTTTTGTGCTGTTGAGAGTATAGTGTATGGAGTATGTGTGAAGTAGTGTTTGCAGCAGTGAATGGTGGCATAAGATGGTATGTGATGTGGTGCAGCTGTGTTCGTAATGCGTGGTTGGCAATGTTTGGTGAGTAATTATGTGGTAGGCTTGTGGTGTTGGAGGTATGAGGAGAACTTATGTGGATTCTTTTGTTGGCCTTAGGACTCTGAGCACTTTACCACTGCCAACCACTGCTAAAGTTCATGTGCTTCTCCCCTAAACATGGTGACATTGGTGTATACCTGATCGGCATATTTGTTGTAATGGTAAGTGCCTTGCAAAGTGGTATACCATGTACCCAGGAACTGTACTCTAAATACTACTTGTGGGCTGCAGCACTGATTGTGCTACCCACAAAAGTAGCCTTTCAAACCTGTCTCAGGCCTGCCACTGCAGGGCCTGTGTGTGTAGTTTACTGCCACTTCGACTTGGCATTTAAAACAACTTGGCAAGCCTTAAACTGCCCCTTTATTACATATAAGTCATTCCTAAGGTAGTCCCTAAGTAAACCTAAGATCAGGGTGCTATGTAAGTAAAAGGAAGGACAAGTACCTTTATGTTTTGTATGTCCTGGTAGTGACAAACACATTATTTTGTTTTTCACTACTGCGATGCCTACCCCTCTCATAGGCCAGCCTTGGGATTTCCTTAGTATACTTTTAAGCTGTAATTTCTGATCAGAGAAGAGTAGTTTTTTTAATGTTTGGAATGCTAATGATAAATCCTCCTTACTCCTGAAGTTGGATTTAACATTACTGTTTTAGAAATGCCACTTTTAGAAAGTGGATATTTCTCTGTACCTATCGCTCTTTGTGTCTGACTGCCTGTCTCCAATAGACGTCTTGGCTGGGTGACTGCAACACATTCTGCATTCTCTGTAGACAGCAACAACACAGGAAGGGCTGGGTGTCCTGGAACACTCATCTGCATTCATGTGCATTCTGATTGCCTTCCTGGTCAGTAAAGGTGAGAGGTGGCTCACACATACAACTGAATAGGCTGTGTCCTGTCCTCACACAAAGCACAAATGTATCCCCAAGCCTTGCAGATAGGATGGGGCTGAAAGGGATCCTGATGCACTTCACTGTTCCTTTGAAGTCACCCCCTACATCAGTAGCACTTTTGGGTATAAGTACTTGGTCTCTGGCCCCCTAAAATCAGACCCTTATGGTTTATGAACTTAACCTCTGTCAGAGGACTGTTGTGCTGCTTATAAGACTCAACTGTACTGCTTTTCTGGGAGGGTTCCTTGTTTGCTTGTTGCCCTGACACCTGCTGCCTGCTGCTCACTGATTCTGCTGGAAGGAGAGTTTGGCTCTATCTTCCCTCCAAGTGATCGCCAAGGACTTGCTGACTTGCTTCCTGATGTTTTAAGTATCAGGAACACAAAAGACTTCATACAATTCTGCTGGTGCTGCTGGACTCCATCCGTGAGTCCTGCCCTTGCCTGAGATGCAAGTCCAAGCTCTGTGCCACAAGGGGTTGTGCAGATGCTTTTATCACCTACACCTCCTGGGCCCCTGAAATCAAGGTTTCGGGCTGTTTGCACTTGCACTACGACTGTGCCGCTCGCTCTATGGATAAGTGCGAGCTGCCAAAGCATCATGTCCTCGCACAGCAAGCATTGCTACCTGTGAGGCCCGGTCTGCTGTCTGTGATGCCCGGCCGACTCTTCGCACCTCTAGAATCATCGCTAGCGATGCTCTACTTGCTCCCGGTGACTGTCTCCCCCATGACAGGGACACATCGGGCAGTTTGAGAAGGTAAAACTTCACCAGAACCTGTCTGGAACTGTATCTGACCAGCACTCCATCGCAGTTGACCTAAACTTTGGATTTCCCATGGTCTAATGTGACCTAAAGTAACTTTTAGCGCTATAGACTTCGAAGCACTGTTCCTGGTTTATTCTTTGAAAATTCACAACTCCAGTTCTATTGAATTTCTGTCGTTGTGGTCTTGTTTTTTTCATAAATATATCATCTATATTTTTGAAATAGTGTGGAGTCTTTTTGTGGTGTTTTCATTCATTCGTGTGTAAGTGTGTGTGTTTGTGTTGCACAAATACTTTACACATTGCCTTTGTAGCTAAGCCTGACTGCTCTGTACCAGGATACCAGAGGGTGAGCAAAGATTATCTTATTGTGTATCTAATTTACTCTGTCTAGAGTTGCGGTTCCTGCCTGGCCTGGATGCATACCTCAACCAACCAGGAATCCCATTTCTAACAAGTGGTATCTTCCAATGTACTTGAGATGTGGTGGTGTGCAGTGATGTGTGGTATGGTCAAGGCCACTGGAATATAAAGCAATAGAGGACCAATTGTATGACTGTGTTGACTATGTTATGCAGTACCAAAAGCAAATAATGCAAAATAATTCAGCACATTTCATAGCCAAATTGTGTTGCTATTCCTTTCGCTGTAATATACATTAATTCTGTTTTGGCAAAGGGTTTCTCCTCATTAGTGCAAGTTTATCGACTAAATACAGCAATTCTGAGCTGAAAGATGATCGGGTAACCTTTTCAAAGGGTCTGCCACTGTGCAGCACCACTTGCTATACTTTTTTTTTTTAACTATTCATTCCTTTGATCTGGAAACACTTTTTTGTGAAATCTCCAAATAATGCAGTAGATGGTGGTTATGACTGTTGACCAGCAAGTCCATAATTATGAATAAATGCTACTGTTGTAGAATCATAAAATTTCAGTGGTCTTGGGTATAGCGTTACTTGTTATTATGTTGTGAGTGTTTAGTTGGGTCATGCAGTGAGAGGCTGAATTGAAGTAGTGAAGTTTTGTTTTGTAGTGTGGTATAGTGAGATATGTTATGATATTTTGTGTGATGTTTGATGTAGTAGTATGGTATGGACTTAAATGGTGTTGTGAAGTGATATGGGAAAGTATAGTTTCATCTGGTTTGTGGTGCTGTGGTATGACCAGTTGTGGTACTTGATGGTGCAGTCTGGAGTAGCCATGTGCACTGTGTTGTATAAGTGCGTTATAATGTTAGATTCTTTGGTGTGATGTTATATGTTTGAAAGGGTGTGATGTAATATGTATGGCAGACATGGCAGGGTGGTACCTTATCTATACCTATCCTGTGTACCTATGTCACTGTCTTGCCTTTTTCCCATAGCTGTTTCTCTTGTTGATCTGTTATTCTTGTCCCATATGTGTTTGACCCTGTTTCTGCCTTTCTTCTCTGTGTTTGTACTTTCCTTTCTCCACCAGTGCCAGATGCCTGACTGAGTATTAGTGTTGTCTTATTTCTGTGTGTGTGCATCTTTTTGGAGGCACTTGTATTCATTCTTGTGGTTGAGTTTCCTATTTTACATATCTGCATCTTCATATATTACGGGCTTTGGACTGTCCTGTTCCTACAGCAGTTTTGACATGCTTCTGTGTGGAGAACCTTTTTCCTTTTTAAGGTCTTCTCTCCCATTTCTCACCATGGAAAGTGTTAGACTTGGCATCTTTGGCGTGCTTTCCCCTGAATTTTTGACTCTACCTCCTGTATTTTTAATGCTGTGTTGGATTTTGTTTTTGCTGGCTTAGATGCTGAGGCACTTTGCCACTGCTGATCAGTGTCAAAGTGCAAGTGCTCCCTGTGTAAAGCATAATGGTAATTGGTTGTCCATGATTGGTATGTGTGCCATACTAGTAAAGTCCCTAGTAAAGTGCATTATGTGTGCCAGGGCTGGTAAATCAAATGTTACTAGTGGGCCTGCAGCACTGATTGTGCCACCCATATCAGTATCTCTGAAAAGGTATCTCAGACCTAGCACTGCGGTGTCTACGCCCAGTTTTGAACTGCCATGTTGACTTGGCAAGTGCACCCACTTGCCAGGCCCTAACCTTCCCGTTTCTTACACGTAAGGCACCCCTATGGTAGGCCCAAGGTACACCCTAAGGCAGGGTGCAGTGTATGTAAAAGGTAGGATATGTACTGGTGTGTGTGAATGTCCTGATAGTGAAATACAGTCAATTTAGTTTATCATTATTGAAAGGCTATCTTGTCCCATATGATAGAATGATAAATGCTTTGTAACAGCTTAAAAGTATGACTTCCCATTGGGACAAGATAGAGAAATAAGTTTAGGCTCTCTTTTAGTAAAGATGGTTTTTAAATTGTGTCTTTGAAAATGGCACTTTTAGAAGGTAAAATAATAGGGGGGTGAAGCCCATTAGACAGGAACCAGGTAGGGCCATCTATAATAAGTACTAAAAGGGAGGACCTGGTATCCTAATCAATTCAAGCAATTTCTTTATTGCAACAACCACACTATATTCTTTCGGGTGATTGGGTTATTTATTTATTGGTGTGTGTTTTGACCTTCGGTCCAGACACAAATAAATTTAGACAAATTGTGTTACGTAACTGGCACTTATTGCAAAATCTGGAATGTTCGCTCCTCGGCCATTATTTGCAATGAAGAAAAATAGAAGTATTGGCCAGGAGATTGTTAGAGCAGATATCTTTAAAAAAGAATCAAAAAATAATCTGCGAGCACAGTTGCACATGAAACCTTTGGAGGGTCACCACAAATGTGGAAATTGTGTTGAGTGTGACTTAACGATAAGGGCACTGAGTTTGTGCATCAAGATGTGAAATGGAAACATCCGATGTTTACGAACTGTAAATCTAAAAATGTTATTTATGCTGTAGTTTTGTAGTGTAGTTCCTATATTCCCAATAGGCTCTGCGCATTGGAATAATATATCCTATAGATTTGACGTAGGACTTTAATCAAATAGGTCTCTATCGAATATACTAAACTTAATTGTGTGTGTGCCAGCTAACTCAGAGGTCACTAGAAACTTTCTTGAATACACAAGAAGGGATTAGTTTCCGACAACCGCATAAACATGACAACTTTGTTTCCAAGAATAAGAATATATCTCTCAGAGTCGTGGAAAAAATAGATAACTAGTTCACCTAGTCAATTGTGCATGCTCCGTTTCTACATAGTTGCAGAGAAATAGTGAGAGGGGCGTTTTCAATAAAAGGTTTATTGAACAGCCTTCTTTCTCATGCAAGAGAGGTGAACTGCTACAATCGTTAGACATAATGCAAAGTATAATGCGTACAGCGAGAATAGTATTATAAAATAATACTGTAAGAGCATTGTATGGTTTCTAATCCATATAAAAATACATACATAAATAACATAGACTAAAATACTCAACTGGTGCTTCTAAAATACGCCTACCACAATGTACCTAACCTAAGTCTAGTATGAGAGAGGAAGTAAGTATGGTATTTTGCATAGGTTTCGTTTTTGCCAAGAATCTACCAAAGGTTTCTCTAGGTTCTAATCAGATCCATAACTTGGAATGAAGGAGGTCTGGTGTCTCTGTTCGGGACTCGATTTCCCAACACCCCTCAAGGGGAGTCAGAAACACTGGAGCTGGATTCTCTGCAGAGAAGATCAGCTTCCTGATCTGTGCGTCAACTGGAGAGTCAGCTTCCTTCTGCACTTGCTGTAGCGAGCTGCGTCGGGCAAGTAGGTCTTCGAACTGCTCCGAACCACCGTATCTTGCTATAAAGTGAAGGTATATTTATACCTTGGAGGTGTTTAGGAATGCCATGTTTGACGTTAAGTCGGGAATATGAATGTCATGAATGAACCCCTGGGGAATAGTTGTTCATTGTAAAACTAACTGAGTTCTTGGAGAAATCAATATTCAAGCAAGGGGAAGTCCCTAAGGGCTTAAGCTGGTTTTGCAAGAAATCGTTGTGGCCTTTGGTGAACGGATGTGTTGTACAGGGACTTTGAGATAAAGTCCCTGTACAACAGGATGGAAGTAGCCATGCCTGTATTTGGGTTGCATGGGCTATGCCTAAATAAGGGCTTGATTTCTATGCCTATATAAGGGCATGAATCGGGAAAATTCAATTGGAGTCTAAAACGCCACACAAAAGTTTGTCCTTGTAGAAAAATCTATATAGGAAAAACAAACCAGCAAAATAATCAAAGGATTACGCAGCACAGATCCAGAATTTAAAAAAAAAGTGATTACTACTCCTATGGTAGATCACTTAATGAAAGCTGCACATACAGAGCGAGACTTCAAGTGGACCGTCTTGAAGTCACTGAATCTATCAAAAAAGAATGTTAGATGTAGATTAGTTCTTTTATCAAAAGAAGAGTAGATAATACTGAAGTTTAACAGTGTCCTCACAGGGCTTAACAAAATGTGTGAGCTGTCACGAGTATAAGATCTCCTTGAATGACCAGAATGAGTAATGCTGCAGACTACATCTCCCAGAAGCTCCAGGTAAAATAAAAGTATTGTTGAATATACAGGATGCTCCATAAGGAACTGCCCTTGCTGCCTTGAATGCGGTACAAGCGCTTAGAGGAAGATGCTCAACTTGGAACTGCCTCAGCTGTTACGAAATATGGTAGAAATGCCTAGAGGAGAGTCTAGAATCTAATGTATGAAATTTAAAATCAACCGATTACAATTTAAAAAAAAATAATAATTCGTATCCCTTTTCAATATTGTTTGTATAAATAGGAAGCTCTATTTTGTAGTACCCTCGCTGTGCACAAATGTGGTTGTATCTTGAAATCAAGTGATGAAATTTGAAAAAGACAATACCAACAGACTAAAATTCTCTAAACTACAATTCCCAGAAGCCCCAGTCAAACCGTTGTGTAAACAGGAAGGTTTGACCAGGAAGTTCCTCCGCTGCTGGTAAACGCGATCGCGTCGGAAAGAGAAGACTCGAGTAGAATGAGAGTAAGGTTAGAAGGGCAAAATAGACAGTATATACAGGGCGGGAGTGAGGAAAGCTGTGAGAATCATTTTACTGATTTTGCACGCTCTGATTTTGTATCCAAAACGGACATGCGTGGTGATAGTAGTTTGCTGGAGACTTGGTCGGAAGGGGGGCTTGGGGGGGGCAGCCGACCCCCGCGAGGTCCCCCCCCCGGGCTGTTTGGGAGGGTCGGGTGGGGGCCATTTTGGAGCAGGCTATATTTTGGGCTGGTTTGGGCTTCTTTTTAGTTTCAGAGGAGCCCAGCCTATAAGGGTCTTGGGCTCCTCCTCCCGGCCACCATTTTAGGCTTAGGTGACCTGGTGGCCGGGTGTTAGCATAGTGAGATTTTGTGATAGTGAGATTTTGTGCGTCATAGTCAGGTTTTATTCATAGTCTATATCTTCAGATGGCAGCCGAGGATTATCGTGTCCTAGAAGCGATTCGCCTCCTTAGCGAGGCGGGCCGCCTGGATTTGGTGATTGGGGAGCGGCAGGTCGAGCAGCCGTGGCCCCAGCGTCGTGCGTCGGCGGGAGTGTCAGCCGTGGTGGCGGCGTGTGTATCGCCGAAGCGTCGTCGTAATGAGGCGGTAAGTGAGCGGGGCCGCTCTCGTTCTCGCAGAGCGGCCCCGGCGGTGAAGGCGCAGCGGGGGAGGGGTTCGGGGCTCTCGGAGCCTGTTGGTTCAGGGGTGTGCGTAGCAGGTGGGCCGGCGGGTGGTGAACCCATGCGGGCTGCGCCGGTTGAAGTACCGGTGTCAGCCTTTCGGGAGCGAGCCGCTTCGGCTCCTTCGCAACAAGGTCGTCAGGCCTCTGTGCAGCGTGGGGGTGCACGGCGCTCTGCCTCAACCTCTGCAGTGGCGGTTGGTGACGTCGCTGTGGGGGGAGGGGTAGAGGCCTTTTCGGAGCGCGAGGTGCTGACTAATGTGCCGATTCAGAGCGGGCGTGTTGAAAAGGGGCATGACTCTGTGGTTTCTTTTCAGGATGTTCATACTCAATCTGTTTTTCAAGCTCCGGGGGAGGCAAGGGGAGGGTTTCTGTTAACTCCTTCCCGGGCACATAGAGTTTCTTTCTCAACTGCACAGGAGGTTGGTTCTACTTCAGAGGGAGTTGGTGTAGCAGTTTCAACTAGGGTGCCCTTTAGCCCCTTATTGTTTTCCCCTCCGTTATCTGTTGGGGGGGAAGTTTTTTCAGGGTGTAGTGGTTCTGTGGGGGAAGGAGAGTGGGCGCAGACCGGGGGGCATGATGTTTCCCCCCTTTTGCAATCAGGTGTAGGTGGTGAGGAGTTTGTTTTTTCTCAGGTTCCTTCCTTGTCTGGTGCGGCAGACATGGGGATGTTGGGGTCTTCTACAGTGATGGGTAATGTGGGTGGGGCTCACCCGGGGGTCAGGGTTCGGTCTTGGGGGGGGTCTGGATATTTTTCCCTCTTGGGCTGAAGGGCTGCGTGATGCAGCACAGTTTGAAACAGGTAAGACTCAAGGTGTGGAGGGTGCGAGGTCTGGTGTTGTGCATTTTCCGGGTTTACAGGTTGGTGGCCAGCAAAGGGCGTCGGGTTTTTTGGAGGGGGCGCATCAGGAAGGTGTGGCCCTGGGTTCTCAGGTACAGGGTCCAGCGTCGGTTATGGTTCAGGCAATGTTGGCGTGCAGCAGTGATGAGGAAGTTTGTGCCCCTTCTCCCCCTCCGCTTCGTTTGAGCGCTGTCCTTAAGGGTAAACGGCCTGTTGCGGTTGATTTTCAGGAGGGCGGACAGAGTTTTGGTAGGGCGGCGGTGGACGTGTTCCCAGCTGCTGGTTATTTATGTGGTAAGAACCCTGGCACATCAGTCCGGCCTTTTTCTTTTCAGGATAGGGAGCAGTCTGGAGCAGCGGACTTGGTAGGGCGGAAGGCAGCCCATTTGCGCCAAGGTGAAAAGAGGGTGGAGCCTTGCGCGGCACGTCCCGTCACAACGAAGGATCCCGTCGTGGCCAGTAAAAGCAGGTTCGGCGCGAACGCAGTGGCCCCAACGAGGGATGGCGGCGCAGCCAGTGTAAGTAGGTCAAGCGTGATCTCCCTGGCTCCACCGAGGGATTACAGCGCAGTTTCCAAGAGCAGGTCAAGCGCGACTTCTCTTGCTCCGCAAGGTCTTACAAATTTGATGACGGAGAAAGGTGTTGTGAGTGGTAATAGTAGTGGGGCGTACCGGCGAGTACAGTCGGCTTCCCCGCCTCGCTCACATTTAAGGGTTGGTAAGGCCCGTGATCGTTCGCAGACCCTTGATAGGGTCCGGAAGGAGGTGGTGTTGCCTGCCCCTCCCCAGTTGGATGAATCGTTAATTCTTGTTGACTACGATGAGGATAGTCCTGAGGAGGGTGAAGTGCGTGATACTGTGTCCGGGGGGGGACATTTTCATGTATCTCTTAGTTCTTCACAGGCACCGGTGGTGCGTGCTAGAGCGGATTTGTCCAGACCACGAGCGCTCGGCCCCTCAGTGAGGGCTCCTCGGACGGCGGATGACGTTTCGCATGTGGAGTGGAGAGCGGAGCCGAGTCAGCCTCCTTTGTTACGTCCAGGTGAGAATGTGGAGCCTCAGGCTAAAATGGTGTCTGTTGGGTCTGGGGAGGATTTAGTCTATACGGGGTCTGAGGGTAGGTTACACAAGGGTCGCTATGTTAAGGACCAGAGTGTGGGTACTGATGGAGCTGCCAAGGTTTTGGCTGCTAAGGTTGACAGTGGGACTTCTACAGTCGGAGTTGACACAGGTAAGGTTTTGCATAGTAAAGAGTTGAAAATCAAGAAGTTGCCCTATATGGGCGTCACTAAGCCATTGGGAGCTCATTTAATGTTGAGCACTAAAGAAAAAATATGGAATGGTGAGTTTGTGGAGCTCTTAAAGTTATTACATAGGGAAGTGCGTGCTAAAGAGGGTTCCAAGGAGGAGGAATACGAATTGGCTAAGCGCCCTAAAGTCCCATTGACCATCGAAAATTGGACAGCGGCGTTTTTAATATACGCCAGTGTATACTGTGAGAAGTTCCCTGAGCGCTGCGTTTCACTGTTTAAATATATGGATGTGATTCGTAAAGCTCAAATCACGAGAAATGACTTTGCATGGGCGCAATATGATGAGGAGTTTAGGGCGCGTATGGCTTGGGATCCTGAGGCGAAATGGGGGGAATTAGACACAGACCTTTGGCAACACACTATGGGTGCGTCCACTAGTGGTAAAACAATCTTTACGGCCAGTGGTTTGCCTTTACTTTACTGCCCCTTTCAGGCGCGACCCACCCGGGGAGGGGTGGGGACGGGTACATCAGCACAGGCTAATGTTGGGACCTGCTGGGATTTCAATCGAGGGACATGCACTAGAGAGTTTTGTAAGTTCCGACATGAATGTTCGCAGTGTGGGAAAAAGAGCCACCCTTTGTCAAGATGTTGGGGACTCAGACCTCCGGGTGGGCAACAGTGGTCACAGCAGGGTTCAACACATCATGCCACGCCACAGACACCTCAGGCTCCCAGGGGAGGGAGAGCTTCATCAGGTGTTGGGCCCAAAGGCTCATACACCGGTTAATGTGCTACATTTGTCTGAAGCGCTACAAGGTTATGGGTCTACTGAGCTGCGAGAGTTTTTGGTGTCTGGTTTCAGAGATGGTTTTCATCTAGGTTATGTGGGGCCTCGTTTGAGGCAGTGGTCGAAGAATCTTAAGTCAGCGGGTGAGCATAAGGATATAGTCCAGGAGAAGTTGAACAAAGAAGTGTGTGAAGGCAGAATGGCAGGTCCTTTTGATGATTGGCCTTTGGACAACTTAATAATTTCACCCATGGAGTGGTACCCAAAAAAGAACCGGGGCAGTTCAGGCTCATCCAACACTTGTCGTGGCCAGAGGGTGGTTCAGTGAATGACTTTATTGATGACGAAGCGGCTTCTGTCTCCTATTCTTCTGTTGATGTGGCCATGTCATTGGTAGTGGCTGCGGGCCCTTCTGCTTTAATGGCAAAATGCGATATTAAATCCGCATTTAGACTGCTTCCAGTCCATCCTGAAGATTGGCCGCTTCTGGGTATCCATTTCCTTGGGAAGTGGTACGTGGACAAGGCATTGCCAATGGGCTGCTCCATGTCATGTGCGTTGTTTGAAACGTTCAGTACGTTTTTACAATGGTTCTTCACACAGGAATCTGGACACACTTTGGTCACACACTATCTGGACGATTTCTTTTTTGTGGGTGCTGCTGATTCTTTGGACTGCCAGAATGCTTTGGTTACGTTCCAGACACTTATGGTTCATTTGGGTGTTCCTTTGGCTCCGGAGAAGACCATGGGTCCTTGCGCGACCATGTCTTTTTTGGGCATAGAAATTGACTCTCAGTCCATGCAGGCCCGTTTACCCCTTGATAAGAAACGGAACATGTTGGAGTTGGTGGAAAAAATGTTACCTAGAGAGAAAGTCATGGTGCGGGAAGTTCAAGTCTTACTGGGTCACCTTAATTTTGCATGTCGGGTGGTCAGGGCGGGCAGGACTTTCTGTAGGGGTCTAGGCAGGGCTCTGTCTGGTCGTTACTTGCCACATCACCGGATTCGTCTGTCAGCGGGTGTCAAAGAGGATTTGCGTATGTGGGTCACCTTTCTGCATTCCTTCAATGGTGTTCCTCTATACAGGGAGGTTGATTGGATCTGGGATGTGCAGATCTTTTCTGATGCGGCTGGCAGTGAGGGTTTTGGCTTGTATTGGCAAGGAAAGTGGTGTGCTCAACAGTGGCCCGAGGCTTGGAAGAATGGTGGCCGGAGCATTGCCTTTTTGGAACTGTTTCCGGTTGTTGTGGCAGTTACGTTGTGGGGCCGGGATTTGGCTCACAAGAAGGTTCTTTTCAGGATTGATAATCTGGCTGTGGTGCAGGTGATCAATAGACAATCTGCGAGGGATGTGCAAGTTCTGAAATTGCTCAGGGTCTTTGTGTTGGGTTGCCTTAGATTTGATATTTGCTTTAGGGCCCTGCACATTCCTGGTGTGGACAATGACATTGCGGATGCTTTGTCTCGTTCACAGTGGGAGAGATTCCGTGGGCTAGCTTTGGAGGCAGACGAGACGCCGACTCCCATGCCGGAGCATCTGTGGACGGTAGGCAACACAGGGTCTTTCAGCTGGTGGTAGGGTCCTTGGCAAATTCTACAAGAACAGCTTATGAGTTGGCGTGGAGAGAATTTTTGGCTTCTGGAGCTATGAAGAGAGAACTGCAGTGGCAGAGGTCAGAGGATGTGGTTCAGTTTATTTTGTGTTTAATGGACAAGGGTTTATCCAGAGTTACTATTGCTGGGAAGTTGGCGGGCGTTTCATTTATGGGTAAGTTGTTCTGGGGTTACTCTCCGTCTGCGGGGGAATTGGGTAGGAGAATGTTGGAAGGGTGGGCTCGGGAGCGGGGTGGTGTTCAGGCGGTGAGGTCTCCTTTGTCATGGCAGAGGTTGGCAAGTGTGGTGTCGATTTTGCCGGAAGTTTGTAGGGATAGGTCTGAAGCTTGCCTGTTTGCCACCTTGATGGTTTGGATGTTTTTTGGCGCCTTTAGGGTGTCTGAGTTGTTGGGTAATCGGTTTCACAATGGAGTTTTGTGGGGGGATGTTCGTTTGTCGGGTAGAGGAGTTCATATCTGGCTTTCACATTCAAAGACGGATCAGAGGCAACAAGGCAAGGGTATTTGGTTGGAAGCTGTTTCTTCTTTGGAGACTTGCCCTTTGCGCTGGGCGCGGCGTTGGTGGGAGCTTTCGGGTGGGGTTTTGGAGCATAATGTTTTTCAACACCTAGATGGTTCTGTGGTCACTACATATCAACTGCGCATGGTGTTGCGGAAAGCGCTGCGTCAGCTGGGTTTGGATGAGTCTCGTTATGACACACATTCTTTTCGAATTGGAGCTGCGACAGAGGCTTTTAACAGGGGTTGGTCAAGGGAGGACATAATGCGTTTGGGGCGCTGGACTTCAAACTGCTTTCAGCGCTATGTCCGATGTGAGGTTGGGGATGCGCCCGCGTCTTCCTCTGTTTTGCCTTTCTGATACTTCTTTTTCTTGCAGGTTCTGTGGCTGGTCCTCGTTCCGCTTTCCTGACGATATGGATTGTGGGACACTCATTCGTTAAAAGAGCTCAACTTCAAGCTCGTTTCAGTTACTTTGGTGCTATGCTTGGATTCAATGAACGTTTATTTAATGTGGTTTGGAAGGGTAGGGGGGTATGTTGTGGAAGGATCTTATCCCAGCTCTTAACTCCTGGTTGGTGGGTGGGGTTTGTCCGGATATTTTGGTTTTACATCTTGGAGAGAATGATCTGTGTTCAGTTAAAGGTGTTGTTCTTCTTAGGACCATGAAAAAGGATCTTTCTTTGTTACATCAACAATGGGCTGGGTGTCACGTCCTGTGGACAGAATTGATCCCGAGGAGGTGTTGGCGAAATGCGGTTAAACCCAAAGCTATTGACAAGTCTCGCAGGAAGGTTAATCTTGAGGTGTCTCGGTTTTGTCGAGATTTGGGGTTTGGTCGGATTGTTCATAGTGACATCTGTTATGATGCTGTAGCCTTTTTCCACAGTGACGGGGTTCATTTGTCCCGGATGGGGATGGACTTGTATCTTTTGGAACTGCGGGAGGTTCTGTCCCGCTGTTTGAAGGTCCAAAGTGTATTGGGTTAGTGTAGTTGTACCCCTCTTTCTTCCAGGTTTTTGGTGCTGTTTTGGGGGGGCAGAAAGGTGGGTTCGGTGTTCCTCCCCCACTGCTTTCTGGGTGGCGGATTTATTTGATTTGCCACTTCTGGGCATGAGGGGAGTTGATATTTTGGATTTTGGATTTTGTCAGGGGAAGTTGTGCAGGTGGAATTCGGGTTTGGAGGCATAGGCTGGGGGATCTGGTCGGGCTTTGGCTGTAAGTGGGGTTTTGAGATATGGTTTTGGGGCCTGTTAAAGTTATAATGTTGTAATGGGGCTGTTGTATGGTTTTAATATGTGATGGGGTATGTACGGGTGGGGGCGGGTTTGACGGAGGGTGAGGGGCGGGGGTGGGTGTTTTGGGGGTTGGAAAAACAATACAATCAATTGGTAAAGGTTTAGATTGTTAGGCTTTTGCCGAGGTTACGTTGTGTAAATGTGCACCTGTTTCATTAAAGCGGCCTTTTTCACACTCTACTTGGTCTCTTGGTCTGCTCACTCCCCCCCCACCCCTCCCTCCCAAGGGGGGCTTGGGGGGGGGGGCAGCCGACCCCCGGGAGGTCCCCCCCCCCCGGGCTGTTTGGGAGGGTCGGGTGGGGGCCATTTTGGAGCAGGCTATATTTTGGGCTGGTTTGGGCTTCTTTTTAGTTTCGGAGGAGCCCAGCCTATAAGGGTCTTGGGCTCCTCCTCCCGGCCACCATTTTAGGCTTAGGTGACCTGGTGGCCAGGTGTTAGCATAGTGAGATTTTGTCCCTCCCTCCCTCCCTTATGGTTTTGTTCCCCTCTTCTTCCATTTTAGGTTTTTTTTTCTGGGTTGTGTTATTTTGTTCGGGTTCTTTATTCAGGCGCAGCTGTTTGTCACAGGTGGACATGGGGTTTGTCTATTATTGTTATTTCATTGTCGCTTGGAACAGGTGCGGTGCGGATTTATTTGATTTGCCACTTCTGGGCATGAGGGGAGTTGATATTTTGGATTTTGGATTTTGTCAGGGGAAGTTGTGCAGGTGGAATTCGGGTTTGGAGGCATAGGCTGGGGGATCTGGTCGGGCTTTGGCTGTAAGTGGGGTTTTGAGATATGGTTTTGGGGCCTGTTGAAGTTATAATGTTGTAATGGGGCTGTTGTATGGTTTTAATATGTGATGGGGTATGTACGGGTGGGGGCGGGTTTGACGGAGGGTGAGGGGCGGGGGTGGGTGTTTTGGGGGTTGGAAAAACAATACAATCAATTGGTAAAGGTTTAGATTGTTAGGCTTTTGCCGAGGTTACGTTGTGTAAATGTGCACCTGTTTCATTAAAGCGGCCTTTTTCACACTCTACTTGGTCTCTTGGTCTGCTCACTCCCCCCCACCCCTCCCTCCCAACGTTACATTCACGAAGGGCCGATGAGGTACACGGGCATCCGTTCCTTTACTTTTCTTGTTGAAAAAACTTAAAGATGTGATACAAAAGCGTTGAATGGAGATCAATGGTCTACAGATTAGTGTTATTTTCTTATAGAGATAAAGAGGCAGGACGATAAAGATTTTCGTTCCGTTTAAAAAGAGAAGCCTGAAAGTAAGAAAGCGCAGAGGATGACAGGTTTGCAAACTCAGCGTTAATAAGGGATGGACAAACAATGTAACAACTAAGATATTATGGGAATGGTTTTTGTAAATATTCCCGTCTTTGTTTTTAGATGTGTTTGCGCACTACAATAGGTGGTTAATAAATCTGTCCTAAAAGCCGCTTCACAAAAATACGAGGTAGGAGCAATAAAGCATTATTCCGACACATAGAAAGTTTAGCAGCTATGGGTACTCTAATTAGATTTCTGTTTCAATAGGTTTATGAAAGTCGGCTCACCCTCAAATTCAGAGAGCAGCCAAGTTGGCAAAACCCAATATGAGCAGGTATGGTGATACCATAAGTGTGAGACAGAAGGAAACAGAATAAAGGTGAAGGATGAAAAAGATTGATTTTTGTATTTTGTTTCATTGATTGCACCAATGTGTTATAACTAAGAAGCCCTGATGAGAGCCCCTTGAGAATCCTGGTGGCTTGAAACGCATCAGCAATCATTATAATGCACGCAATAAGGCTAATACAGAATTCATACTGATGGACATGAAATGATATTGTGTTCCAAGTGTTGATAATTGGTTTGGATTCTTCAGTCACAAAGAAATTAATTAGTGTTGATTAGATTGTAAATGATACATTGGTTTAGTGTTATATTCATGTTTGTGATAAACGTTTGTAATGTGTAATGTGGTAAAGGTTGTGAAAATATGTGAATGTTTGTAAATATGTAAATGTTTTTTGATATGTGCTTAACTGGAAGGATGTGAAGTTCTTATATATTTAAAAAGATAAAAGTTTCAAAAAGAAAGGTTAAATAAATTACCCAATCACCCGAAAGAATATAGTGTGGTTGTTGCAATAAAGAAATTGCTTGAATTGATTAGGATATCAGGGCCTCCCTTTTTTTACTTTTAGAAGGTAGGCAGTTTCTTATTTAACCATTCTATGTGCCCCTGCTTGTTTGTGTATTGATCGTCTGGTTTTGGAGTGACAGGGGCTGGGGATGTGCATTCACTGTAGACAGCCACTGGGGGGGGGGGGTTGAGGTGTGCCTGACCCTTCCTGGATGACTCAGAGCTGGGCTGAATAGACCCTGGCTGAAATTAGAGTAGTGGGAGGAGATTTCCTTGCACCTGAATAGGGCCTGTCTCCCTTGCACAATGTTATCTCCACCCCCTGCAGTCATACAACACCAGAGAGGACAGAACTGGTTTGAACTGGGCTCAGAGACCCTTGCACAGAGAGAACAAATGCGTGACCGCTCAGCCCTTCACAGGGCTTGGTCGCCCCACTCACTGCTGCCGCTCATGCCTGCCTTGCCACCTCCTGCCTGCAGATCCTTCGCTCGCTGCCCGCTGCTCCTTTCCTGCTGACCGCCGCTGGATTTACCGCCCTGCCTCCCTGCGGCCCCGCCCCCCGTGATTCCATTTGCCGCCCCGCTCCCGCCACCCAGCTGCTCCTCCCTCCCGGCTCCTTACTTAAGGGGACCACAGAGTGTGACTGCTCAGCCCTCCACAGGGCTTGGTCGCCCCACTCACTGCTGCCGCTCCTGCCTGCCTTGCCGCCTCCTGCCTGCAGATCCTTCGCTCGCTGCCCGCTGCTCCTTTCCCGCTGACCGCCGCTGGATTGCCCGCCGCTGCCTCCTTGCGGCCCCGCCCCCTCGTGATTCCATTTGCCGCCCTGCTCCCGCCACCCAGCTGCTCCTCCCTCCCGGCTCCTTACTTATGACGACCCCTGAGCGACCGCGCAGCGGTAGCACCGACCGAGCGCCAAAGGTGCGCCAAAGGTAAGCCCGTCTGCGCCCGTCCGCACCTGGACCGCGCCCAGTGCCAGGACCCCTGGCCGCCACCGATCAAAGACGACCCGACAGACCTACGACGCCGCTGCCCTCAACGCACTCAATGCCGGCCGGAACCCCACCTGCTGCCGGGCCGCCCCGAAACGCATTCACGGACCCTTCACCTGCAGAACCTGCAAGTTCACCTGCCTCCGAACCTGCACCGCGCCCGCCAGGCCAAGCTCCAGCAACAAACTCAAGTGCTTCCTGCTCAACACCCGCTCCGTCCACAGACACGCCGTGGAACTCTGGAACCTCCTCGACACAACATCACCTGACGTCGCCTTCCTCACGGAAACCTGGATGAACGCCACATCATCCCCCGACATCGCCATCGCCATCCCTGATGGGTACAAGATCGTCAGGAGGGACCGCGTCAACCAGACCGGAGGAGGCATCGCCATGATCCACAAGAACACCATCCGCATCACGACCGACTCCAACGACACCCTCGCCACCGCCGAGCACCTCCACTTCCAGATCCACACCGACCCAAAGACGACCCTCAGAGGCACCCTCATCTACAGACCCCCGGGACCACGCACACAATTCAGCGAAGACATCACGGACTTCATCAGCCCGCACGCCCTCCGCTCCGCTGACTACATCCTCCTAGGGGACCTCAACTTCCACCTGGAGAACAACAAGGATCGCAACACCGTCGCCCTGCTGGACAACCTCGCCAACCTCGGACTCAAGCAACTGGTGAACACCCCCACCCACTACGCCGGCCACACGCTTGATCCCGTCTTCTCATCCAGCAAGCACATCACCTTCAGCCACTCAACCGGACTCCACTGGACCGACCACAGCTGCGTCCACGTCAGCTTCAGAAAAACCACAACCCACCACCACCCGCAACAGGTTCCTCACAGGAGCTGGAGCAAGATCACCGCCAACCAGCTCACCACCTCCCTCAGCCAGAACCCGCCGGCCAGCACAACGGAGCCCAACGAAGCAGCCCACAACCTCACGCAGTGGCTGACCGCCTGCGCCGACGACCTCGCACCACTAAAGAACCCTCCCAGCAGACCCAGAAGCAAGAAGGTCCCCTGGTTCACCGACGAACTCAAGGACTCCAAGAAGGCCTGCCGCACCCTCGAGAAAGCCTGGCGCCTCGACCAGACCACTGACAACATGACCGCTCTCAAACAGGCCTCCCGCAAGCACCACCAGCTCATCCGCACCACCAAGAAGAAATCACTGAAGGAGCGACTGGACAACAACGCCCACGACAGCAAGGAACTCTTCAGCATCGTCAAGGAGTTCTCCAACCCCAGCACCGGCAACGACGACATCACTCCTTCACAAGATCTCTGCGACTCCCTCGCCTCGTTCTTCCACCGCAAGATTGCCGACACCCACAACAGTTTCGGCACACCATCCACGCACCCTACCATTGAACCAACGCACTCCACCGCCACCCTTCGCACCTGGACCACGGTGACCACCGAAGACACAGCCAGCACGATGAACACCATCCACTCCGGATCTCCAACCGACCCTTGCCCCCACCACGTCTTCAACAAGGCCGACTCCACCATCGCACCCCAACTCCGGAACATCATCAACACCTCCTTCAACACCGCCACCTTCCCGGAGAGCTGGAAGCATGCCGAGCTCAGCGCCCTACTGAAGAAACCAACAGCGGACCGCACCGACCTCAAGAACTTCCGCCCCATCTCGCTCCTCCCGATTTCTTGCCAAAGTCATCGAGAACATCGTCAACAGACAGCTTGCCACCTTCCTCGAGACAAACGGATCCCTCGACCCCTCGCAGTCCGGGTTCAGAGCCAACCACAGCACCGAGACCGCCCTCATCGCAGCCACCGACGACATCCGAGCCCTGCTCGACAACGGGGAAACAGTGGCACTCATCCTCCTGGACCTCTCTGCAGCGTTCGACACTGTCTGCCACCGCACCCTAGTCCAACGTCTCAGCAACACCGGCATCCAAGACAAGGCACTGGAGTGGATCATCTCGTTCCTCGCCGGAAGAACACAGAGAGTCCGCCTCCCCTCGTTTCGCTCCGAGGCCACCGAAGTCATCTGCGGCGTCCCGCAAGGATCTTCACTCAGCCCCACCCTCTTCAACGTCTACATGAGACCCCTCGCTGCCATCGCACGCCAACACAACCTCAACATCATCTCCTACGCCGACGACACCTAGCTGATCCTCTCCCTCACACGAGACCCCGACACCGCCAGAACCAGCCTACACGAAGGGATGAAAGACGTCGCCGAGTGGATGAAGAACAGCCGCCTGAAACTGAACTCAGACAAGACGGAAGTCCTCATCCTGGGACCATCACCCTCCGCCTGGGACGACTCCTGGTGGCCCCCAGCCCTGGGCACCGCTCCCAAGCCAACAGACCATGCACGCAACCTGGGCTTCATACTGGACTCCTCCCTCTCGATGACCAGACAAGTCAACGCCGTCTCCTCATCATGCTTTCACACCCTCCGCATGCTTCGCAAGATCTTCCGATGGATCCCGACCGAAACCAGGAAGACGGTCACCCAGGCCCTCGTCACCAGCCGACTGGACTACGGAAACATCCTCTACGCCGGAACCACAGCCAAGCTACAGAAAAGACTCCAACGCATCCAGAACGCTTCCGCCCGACTCATCCTGGACATCCCCCGACGCAGCCACATCTCCGGCCACCTGAGGGACCTCCACTGGCTCCCCGTCAGCAAGAGGATCACGTTCAGGCTCCTCACCCACGCACACAAGTCTCTCCACGACCTGGGCCCCAAGTACCTCAACGACCACCTGACCTTCTACACGCCCACCCGCCAGCTACGGTCTACCAGCCTCGCCCTCGCCGCCGTACCACGCATCCGAAGAGCCACCGCCGGAGGCAGATCCTTCTCCTACCTGGCGGCCAAGACATGGAACTCCCTCCCCATCCACCTTCGGCTGACCCAGGACCACCTCGCCTTCAGGAGACAACTCAAGACCTGGCTATTCGAGCAGTAGCGGACCCCTTCCCCCAAGCGCCTTGAGACCCTTCAGGGTGAGTAGTGCGCTATACAAATATTATGATTGATTGATTGATTGATTGATTGAATGTTGGGGTATAAGTTTCAGACCTAAAACCCCAGAAATTTAGACTACTTCTGGAATCAAGAGGAACCTTTGCCAAGGAGAAGAGCTGGAGAAACTGGAGGAGGAGTAATGCCTCTTTGCTGTGTGCAGTTTGGGGTTGGTCTGCTGTAGCTTTTTCTGCCAATAAAAGGACAAGGACTTAGCTGTGTGCTGTGTCCCCCTGCTTGAGGAAGATCTCCAAGGGCTTGAGTAGGTCTTGGCTCCTGTTCCAAAGTCTCAGGGACACAAAGACTTCACCCCCGCTCCCTTGAACTTCCTTGCTGGGAGTTCTGACCTGTCAAGAGGTGCCTGTGACTGTGTTGGGCCTCTGGTGGTTGGTCCTTCTGTTGGTAGCTGGAAAAGCAATGCAGCTACAAGAAAATTGACACATTGCTCTTCTTGCAGCTGTTTTTCCGATGCAGCACCGATGTGCAAAAAGAATCTCCACGCATCACTGTGCCTCTGCTGAAACCGATGCAGCGCCTATCGCCACTGAAAGAACTGACGCATCAAGGAATCACGGCTGAAGAAACCGACCGGCGCTGCCCGACGCCGCTGCATTGATCACCGACGCATTCCAGATTTCCACGCATTGTACCTGTGCGGCAAGTTTTCCCGACGCATCACCTGCGGACCAGAACCGTCTTCGAATCAACACATCACTTCACCCTACAGACCAGATTTGACGCATAACTGCTCCTGCGTGCAGCAGAACTGTTGCATCGCCTCACCATGGTCTCAGGAACTGGCACATCTCAGTGTTTTTCTATGCTTCCCATCTCTGCGGCTGTTTGGCCTTGTGAATTTTGTTGCAACGACAGGTACTTTGAGAAAAATCACGCATCCATAGTTTCTATGGACCAAGTTGTTTGAATCCTTTTAAAGTCGTATTCTTATTACACGTATGTTGGATTTGTATTGCTTTGGACTTGTTGAGTCTAGATAGATACTTAATTTTTCTAAATGGGTGCGGTGTCCATTTGTGGTGTTATCCCTGTGTTACTGTGTGTTTTGAGTACAAATACTTTACACATTGCCTTTAGGATAAGTCTGTCTGCTTATGCCAAGCTACCCAGGGGGTGAGCAGGGGTTATGTGTGTATCTCCTTAACCTAATTAGAAGCAAGGGCTACTATTTGGACAAAGGTACCAACCTCTGACAAATTGAGAACCCCATTTCTAACAGAAAGGCATCTTGTTCCAACAGTCAAAGAAGGTAATTCTGGGTGTATGTCCAGGGACAATAACCTACACAGCTTTATTTCTCAGCCGACAACCAATGCAAAATCACTTGGTGTCACCCTTAATGAAAACCTTTGCTCCCAAGGACACTCAAACCAGGAAAATTAAAACAACATGGTACCAGCTTTCTCTGGTGAAAATAGGTAAAACCCTTCAATCAGGAAACTGAATTAAGAAAAGTGAAAGTCCTGGTTCTCATGCCTGGATTAAGCCAAAGGCCTTCTCAAAATCCTATCCCACTCTACTCTGGTACCTGTCAAAGCTATTATCAAGAATCTGATAGGTTCCCCTCCCTACCCCCTCACCCCCGCTACCTTCTCCCAATGGCTGGCCTGCATCATCTTCCAGACTAGCTGCATCACTTACTAGACCTTCAGAAATTGCACCCTTGTTGACCTGGAAAAATCGAACCACATCAGAGGGACTTGATGTGGAACAGCAACCATCAGAACAGCTCCAACCTTCCTACAGTTCAGGAAATGAATGAAGACTCTTCACTCAGGCAATACTATCCCCGCATAAACAGAATCCACCCGGGAAATGTCGCTCTGTAAACAGTCATGAATCGTACCCCGAGGGCTCGGTCCACTGTGCATTGCCTCCTAGCTAGGTTTGCACTGATCAAATACCTGTAATTACTTACAAGGTGGAAACTATCTCCAAATTGATCTTGAATATCCACCAATATATGATTTTGTGGCTTTTCACTGCAATTTGCAATGCAACCACACCACAGAACATCCACTTTTTCCATCCCTGCCCCAGCATTCATAGCAGTTAAAATCCACTGTAGTGGCGGATTTCCTGCATTAGAAATATTTCACCAATCTTGATTCTTCGATTCAAGAGGATGTGGAATGTACACTTTGAAACTGCGAATTCTACGAACTTAAGTGTCAGTCCGGTGAGCAAAAATGTTTGTGACTGGGGCCAACAGACACTACTGTTGTTCAATAGATTCAATACTGAGGCTCACCGATTTATTTTTGTTATTTGATAATTTATACATTTTTTGTCACTGTGTGAGTGGTTCACCTGTTCGGCTTTATCATATCAATATTTCTTCTGTTTGATTATGTTTTCACTACTGCTTGAAACATTTGCATGTATTGCACGACTGAATGAAAGTGCGTTTTTTGCATTAGCATGCATTTATCCTTATCTCCCTTTACACTGCATTGATATGATTCCTATGTTCTCTACATTGTAAATGTTTTTCGGTACTGATCCGTGCTATAGAAAACAATGCAAACAAACTCTCCCCAACATAACTGTATAGGTACAGAGACATCTAGGCCTGGGCCGCCCTTTACAAGACCCTCTAATTAAATAAATAAGAGTTTTTGACAATAAAAGCGGTTTACGTTGAAATGACAGTACTTGGGCAGCATGTTGAACTACGGTATACGTGCAATGCTGGGCCCCTTCTTTGTAAATTATAGTAATATTTCTCTATAGTCTGGTTCACTCGGCAGCTGCCGCTCAGAATCCTCCTTACCGCTTGATTGCCCCCTACCGTAATGTATATAATCATGGTAATCTCAACATTTTTATGCATGCGTCTAAAAGCGGAAATCATTCCTTGCTGAAAAGTGATTGGCTTCTTCAGAAGGGTCGAGCCTGAGAGAAGGCAGTCTTGGTGCCACATAATAAAAACCTACAGGGAGCCGCAGCCAATCATAGTCATGCAGCCTTCCAACTCTGATTTGTTATGATTGCCTCCTTTCCAACTACAGGCCCGTTCTAATTCGAGAATCTTTCCCTGTTGGTATTTTTAATTGGCAACTGATTGTTTGGCGTTGCTTCTGATTTATTTTCTCATTGGTTGTGAAACAGGTGCAGGGCACTGATGGGTCGCTGCCAGCTTTTGCTTCTGTTTTTATTGTAAGAACTGGAAGGAAATCTGCATTTAGTTGTTTACTCAGTCTGGAGACTGCTACTTAAAAGGTTTAGATTGATGATACCTTGAATGTTTAGACCTGATGATAAGAATAGCAAAATCTCACAGCACGACAACTCCGCAATGGCTGATAGAAATGGATGGATGGACGGACGGACGGACAAAATCGTGCAATCAGGAAGCAAGTAACACATGAAGGGAACCAAAAAGACATGTGACGAGCAAAAAACGATAACAAAAACACTTTTATAAAACAGAAAGACTCTTTGGCAGAATCATAGGTAGGCAGACTACCACAAATACAGACATGTAAGCAAACCAATACAAAGACAACTGTGGAAAAGTAAATTTTGCCATGTTCTGTGTCCCTACGCCTCATCCATCATATGTTATGTGTGCATGATTAAATATGCATATGTATTCCCTATGTTTGATTAATGACGCAATTATAGTTGTGTCCACCTCTAATATGTCAGTTTCCAGTCTTCGTGAATACTACGAATATTAGGCCTATGTAAAGCTACGTTGCCACGTTTCTCAGTGTGCACGTTATTCCATTATAAAGTCCCCGTTTCTAGGCCTCAAAAGGGCCCGGACACCAAGATTCAGCTCCTGTCTCCTGAAACCTCGCTGAGGAGCGATACAGCGATACAGCCCCCACCTGTATCCTCGACCCTTCACTTACTTCCTGCCTCGCAGTGCCCGGTCCAACCTGGCTCACTCTCTGAGTCTGCCAAGAAAATGTTATAGTTCCAGTTATCAGTTCAGTCCTCCTTCTCTGCATTCCTAAACTACTGAACTGCATCAATAGTTTCCGTCATTGTCTAGCCTTTCCGGCTCCACGTTAGAGAAATACTGTATTTAATGGTCATTTCATATTCTTCATCACGCACTACATGTAGAATAATGCATGGTCCAGTCTTAGAATCAAGTTAGCCTTTCCCCTCCTAACTTCTAGTTCCTATCAACATGTTCCCTAAACATCAGATACTAGATAGGGTTTAGGTACATGTCGCTCCGACTCTCCAGACTTCAGTCTCTGCTCCTAGCACAGAGTTCATAGCCCCCAGCTTCTCCTAGTGATATGTCATTGCCAGTTTGCGCGCACCACCAGGTTAGAGGTCCCGGCTCCTCAGGTAGCCCCCTCCATGGTTTCCGCCCCATTCATGACATATTCTGTTACGTTTGCATCACATGTCTATGTATACGCCCTGTTACACCTACTTTCGCCTTCTGCTCCACCCACTGCTACGCCTACTGCAATGTAATGCTATGTGTCTGCGTTATGTATATATGCTCATGTATTGTTATTAAAAGGCAGCGCGCTCATCCCAGATCCAGCCCCAGCAGCTGCTGGACCCTGTCACCCTATTCCTATGCAGGTTGTCCTGATCCTGTCCTCATGCTGTAATAAACCTGCAAAACTCCTACTACCTCGAATCTTGACTCTTATTTATTGAGCTATCTGTTATGATATATGTCTAGTCAAAAAGAGAGGTATTATTTATTTATTTACCACATAATGGCGCCCGAATAGGGACTTGCCCTTTCCCCACGCGTCGGTGAAGCCACGCCGACCCCCTGACCCTCTGCAGTCATGACGGAACTCTTCTGCGCAGTGGCAGATATTTCTGCTCAAGTATCCCTCAGGCCCACGGAGGAGACGGAGGAGGCGGTCCAGCATCCAGACGAGACGGTGGAGGAACGCGGCGAGTCCCGACCAGAGCCCAAGCCAAGAGTCCAAGGTCCGAGGTATCCGGAGGTCCACCCGTAACTGAAGTCCGAAGTCCGAAGTTCGTCGTCCGTCGTCGTAGCAGTCCAGTCCAGTCTGAGGCCTTCCGTTCTTGCTGCCCGGTGAGTACCGTTACTGGGGTAGTATCTAGACAGGGTCAATTTAAGTGACTCTGGTCTGTGGGTTGGTGGTACACAGTCCCACAAACGAAGTGTCCATTTCGGTGGATGCGGGTCCTGACGTGTCTCTTTTATGAGACCGGTAAGTTTCGTACTGTTTCAGCAGTGCATCTAGTTTCTGTTCTAGTCAGTTTCTGTTCTCGAGAAAATTTATGTGTTCTGTTCTCAGTATTTCCAGGTAGTATTCTGTTCGAACTGATTATTTTAAATGTTTTTCATGTATTTTAATGTCGTGGTATGAATGGGGAATAAGTATCGTGTTCATTGTGTATTGTATTGTGTCTAGATTACAGTTCAGTCATGCCCATATTTTCCAAGTTACGTCAGTTAAAAACTAGAAAGGGTCTGCTGGAAGCAGCAGTTCCCGTCCCGCCCAGGGACAGTCCAGGTCACTTTATGTATCAGAAACATGGCATAAGTGCCATATTGTATCTAGATTTATGGGTAGAGTATACCAAACAGTTAGAAGAAAAGTATAGATGGCCCGTATCGGGTACATGGGATGCCGAATGCATCATGCGAGTAGAAGAAGCATTATGGAAAAAGAAAGCCAGACAGTCACAGAAAGATGCCATCGAGTTATGGCGCAAAGAAGCTCATAAAAGAACCGAAAAAGAAATCAGAAAGTCAGAATTAAGTAGAGAATCCTTAGAACGAGCCCAAGAAAAAGAATTAATCGAGATAGGTGAACAAGTCAAAACTGAACAGAGAGACAGACAGAGGAATGCCCTTATAAAGGGTATGTATCCTCTTCTTGCCGAGGGCTTGCCAAAAGCGACCCCAGAGGCATCCAGTAATTTCCCGCCACCATTAGTTCCGACCAAGCTACGTCACAAACCGACCGCAGCTGATATTTTTATTTCGTCCTATCTGGACGACACAGTCCCTGAATATGCAGATCCTGTTCGCGCTCCGCCAGTCCCAGTAAATCAGGCACATCCTGCTCCTCCAGACACCGGGGCACCCCATGCAGTACCTGCTACGGTACCCCCGGTCCAGCCAGCATTTCAATTTCCCGCTCCGCCACGAAGAATATCAGTCGACGATTCTAGTCTAGGGGCCGCAGGAGGAGGTCCTCCTCAAACCCCGCCGCCACGCAAGCGTTTATCAGCACTCGAATTACATGCTCAAGCATCACAGCGTACTCCCAAGAGTAATAAGTCTGTTGCAGAAATCAGGCAAGCCCTTGGCGAATGTGCCTATGACCCGGTCCCAGGCGAGAATAATATGGTTTTATATTCAGTACGCGTAAGGAGGGTGACCGAGTATCTAGTCACCCTACCCAATATGAAAGAAGATCTAGACAGAATATATCGTTTCATCCGTACAGGGGATGATCCAGAAAGTATTAGTGATGCCATGTCTCAAAGGAAAGCTGAGATCCAGCGTATGATATTAAAGTTTTTAATTAACTGTCTAATAAGAGAACAAGATTACCCGTCTAAAGATCAAGCCGAAATGAAAATCCTGACAAAGTGGAGTGATAATATAGCCGAGGGTAAGCACAATACCATTAGTGCCATGGAGAGTATGTACAAGAAAATCCGTAGAGAAATAATAAAGATACACGAACAACGTAAAGCAGCACAAGTAAGCGAGAAAGAAAGTAACTCTGATACTGAAGAGGTAGAGGACGAGAATCCCGCCAGAATAGCGTATGTAGGAAAATCTAGATTTCCAGATCGCCATTTACGCCTAGAACACAAGTCTATTTTTCATTCAGCACCAGAACAAGGTTCCCTAGAACAAGTGTTCCAAGCTACCGATCACATTCTACAATCACGAATTGGTTACAGTGAGTTAAGTACCATGCATGAACAGGAACTAGCCCGATCAGCAGTCCGATGGATTACTGATTCTACCACTTTTCCAGACGAAATAGTGGCACAGATGTTTCTGAAATTGCCCCCAGCCGAGCAGCGACTGGTGGGTATGTATATGATCCAGCACCTCATTACTCTGTATGAGGGTCAGCACTCTGATCCAGGTCCGTTACACGATGTCCTGAACGAGTTACTCCAGTATAGATGGAGAGGCCTAGGTACCGATTTAATTAGTGTCATTCTAGAGCAGCGCCACAAATATAGAACGTTTCTGAACCCGCATTTTGTTCATGTCTCACCCCCAGAAAGTAAACCATTTTACATGGAAAGACAGAACCCGTTACGAGAAGTGCATCCAGTTAAGACAGAGGACGGTGAAATGCAACGAGTGTTTGTATACACCCCGATTACAAAGATGGAACTCCTCGAGATGAAGAAATTAATTCCCTGTCATGACAAAGATCCAGCAGGGTTCCATAGAGAATTAAAAGACATGCTCCGTATGGGAGAATACACTTACCCAGATATCATTAAAATGTTAAAGGTCCTGTTGCCCGCAGGGGTGTATGAAAAGCTAAAGGAAAAAGAATGGGAGGTGGGAGAGAAAAAGATCGATTGGGCAGTTCTAGAAGCTGAAGATAAGTCACGTGTACCAGGTACCGGTCTAGGAGAGAAATGTAAAGAATTACCAGAATTATTGATTCAAGTTCTACCCAGATTATTGACAACTAGAAAAGAAGACTGGGATGCAATCTCAGCCTGTAAACAGAAACAAGAAGAAGACATTAGTGATTTTTATTCTAGGTTTGAAAAATGTTTTAGCATCAACAGTGGCCTCAAGACAAGTAGTGAGTCATACCCTCACCTTTTTGTTACTAAATTAGTCGAGAATTCAAGTCCACAAATTAAAAATCGAGTTTTGAAAGTCGAAAGTACCTGGCAAGCTAATACTCCGTCCCAAATGCTCCAGATGCTCCAATATCACCAGAATAGAATCAGGGAAGAGCAAGAACACGAGAGAAAACGTATGAAAGACACGAAAATGAAAGTACTAGTTGCACAATCTGTTCCTCAAGACAGTCAGAAGAGGGGTCAGAATCAAGCCAGTCATCCTGCAGCTCCCGTTAAAGGGAACTGCAATTATTGTAAACAACCAGGTCATTTTATAAACGAGTGTGCAGTTCTGAAACACAACATAGCTACCGGTAAAACTAAAGAAAGACCACGTCCGCCTAGACAAGAACAAGTTTCACAGATTCCTCAGCCACAGAATGCACAACAGACAGCTCCAGCACCGCAGCCTATTGCTGCAACACAGCATGTTACATCCCAGATGTACCAGTATGCACAGTCTGAGTATCCTGAGTACCAGCAGTATTCATGAAACAGCCTAGAGAGGGAGGTAGGCTTGCCTCTCATCGAGATACCTGTAGATCAAGAAGGTCCCTATGTTCACAGTCAAGTATTAGGGAAAGACAGAAAGTTTTTGATTGATACAGGGGCAAGTAGGACCACAATTAGTCACGCCGAAGTTCCAGGGGCTCCGCTCTCAGGCTCAAGAAATGTTTCCCTTGGATTTTCAGGAAAACCTATCGTAAATGAGATTTCAGAACCAGTTACTCTAGAAGTAGGTCCATTGTCCCGCACTACTGATCTGTTACTTACTAAATCATGTCCAGAAAACCTATTAGGCATTAAGACACTGAAAGAGTTAGGTGCAGTTATATGCTGTTCCCCAGAGGGAATACGATTGTTCCTACGTGACTTCAAGGGTCACTATGTATTACGAGATTTTGATTCAAGACTGTCTAATGTTCCACAGCATTTATGGGCGCAAGGTCCAACTGATGTAGGGTACATGCAAATCACACCCCATCGTGTGACTCTCAAACCAGGTGTAGTGTTACCACGAATCAGACAGTACAGATTGCCACCTGAGGCTGTAACAGCCTTATCCAAAATTATTGACGAGCTCATGGCTCAAGGAGTAGTTGTAGAAACTGACTCCAACGTATGCAATTCTCCGATCATTCCTGTCATGAAACGTACTGATCCAAATGCACCCCCAGTATATCGATTAGTGATCGACCTACGAGAACTTAATAAATGTATTGTTCCTCAGTACCCAGTTGTCCCAGACATTTCTTCCCTATTGACAGCCATTGATTCCGAAGCCACGTTCTTTACAGTAATCGACCTCAAGAATGCATTTTTTAGTGTTCCAATTCATCCAGACAGCCAGTTTCTTTTCGGATTCTGTTTAAATGGAAGGAGCTATATGTTTACACGAGCTCCTCAAGGTTTCACAGAAAGTCCTAGTATTTACAGTCAAGCACTTAAGAGACAACTTGATAATGTTCACATGCCAACTGACACTGCCCTGCTCCAGTATGTCGATGATCTCCTGATCACAGCCCGTTCTGAACGTGATTGCGAGCGAGCGTCACTAACGGTTTTGTATTTCCTAGCCGAGATGGGGCACAAGGTGTCCCCTTCTAAGCTTCAATTCTGTGTCCAGCAAGTGGTATACTTAGGACACTTACTGTCCAAGAGGGGTAGGCAGTTGACACCAGACCGTATCCAGTTAATAGCGAGTCTTCCTCAGCCCAAGACCCAGAAGGAGGTACGTGCCTTTATCGGCCTTACTTCTTACTGCAGACAATGGATTCCTCAGTATGCATTTCTAGCCAAGCCACTGATACAGTTAACGACACAGGAGGCAGCCGCATCGACTGTTCTCCCATGGACATCTGAACATACACTTAGTTTCAATGAGTTAAAGAAAGCCCTATGTCAAGCTCCAGTTCTAGCGACACCGAACTACAGTAAGCCTTTTACACTTTTTGTCACTGAACGTGAAGGTACAGCATTATCTGTTCTCACACAAGATCAAGCAGGACAAAACAAGCCATGTGCTTATTTTTCAAGCACATTAGATCCTGTAGCCCAGGCTCTGCCTGCGTGCCTCAAGTCAGTTGCAGCCACAGCACTAGCTATCAGACAAAGTGATTCCATAGTCTTAGGACATACCTTGACAGTACAAGTTCCACATTCTGTGGAAGTTCTTTTAAACCGAACACAAACTCAACACTTGACAATTGCACGTTTAACAGGTTATGAATTGACACTGTTCCAGCCACACATAGAAATCAGACGCTGCAACGTCCTGAACCCTGCTACACTGTTACCATCAGCTAATTCAAATTCTGCCACACATGACTGTGTGGAAGTAGTTAACATTACGACAAAGCCAAGACAAGATCTGACAGATATTCCATTACCAGATCCCGACCTGACACTTTATGTGGATGGTTCATGTATGAGAACAAGTACAGGAGAACTAGTCGCCGCATATGCAGTGACTACTGACACTGAAGTTATTAAGACACACCGTATTGACACTCTGTCCGCTCAAGCAGCAGAGCTAGTTGCTCTGACACAAGCCTGCATACACGCCAAGAACCTGAAAGTTAATGTTTACACAGATTCACGCTACGCATTTGGAGTTGTACACGACTTCGGAGTGCTCTGGCAGGAGAGAGGTTTCATGACTTCTCATGGAACCAAGATTCAGCATGGTCTCCTTATTCAAGCTCTGTTAGATGCCATACATTTACCGACATCTATCGCTATCATGAAGTGCAAAGCACATACGAAGGTCACTGACATTATTTCCCAGGGTAACGATCTAGCAGATCGCACAGCCAAGCTTACAGCACAGACTCTAGACATTCCAGTTAATCAGACACATACTCCAGATCCGACTACATGCATGACAGTTAAGGACCCTACACAAGATGTCATAGATATCCAGTTACATGCTACTCCCGATGAAATCAAGAAATGGTCCGAACAAGGAGGGGTCCAGACAGATCAAGGATGGTTAACGAAGGGTAGAGCCACATGGTTTCTCCCCGACTCTATGGTTCAAGTCATTATCAATACCGCACATAGTCCAGCACATTTAGGAGAAAAAGCTATGCTAGACAGTATCCAGAACATTTGGTTCAACAAGCATTTACGAGCTGCAGCTAAGCAGAAAGTCCGTACCTGTATGATATGTTGTCAGTTTAATCCAGGTAAAAGTGTCCCGGTGGAACAAGGTGGATTCCAGCCCCCTGACCACCCTTTTGAAGTCCTCCAGATGGATTATATTCAGATGGAGCGATGTCGAGGTTTCAAGTATGTCCTTGTAGTTGTATGCGCTTTGTCCAGGTGGACAGAAGCATATCCAGTCCCAGATTACACAGCCGCGACCACTGCCAAGCAGTTGGTTCGTGAGTTCTTCCCCCGTTATGGACTCCCTAGAGTCGTATATTCTGATAACGGCCAGCCATTCTCATCTGAACTCATGAAGCATGTTTCCCTTTTGCTAGGGTACCAGTGGAAGTTCCATTGTGTACGCCATCCTGAAGCAGCCGGTCTCGTTGAGAGACATAACCAGACTCTGAAAATCCGTATTGCAAAAGTGTGTAAAGAAAAAGGTGTGGACTGGCTAATAGCTCTGCCAGTCGCTTTATTTTATATGCGCATGGTCGCACATTCCAGATCAGGTCTGTCCCCGTACGAGGTCGTATTCGGCCGCCCCCCAAATATGTGGGGTACTCCTAGACCCCGAAGTATTACCGATGTTTCAAGTAATATGCTGACAGATTACCTAGCTTCCTTGATGTCTGCCCTCAACTCATGTCGTTCACAGGTTGCTGCCGCATTTCCAGACAATACCGAGGTGGCACCGCATGAAATCGTTCCAGGATCCATGGTGATGGTGAGGAACTTTGACAGATCAAGTCCGCTGGAGCCTCGATGGAAAGAGCCCCGACAGGTCCTCCTCACTACCCGTACAGCCGTGAAGTTGGAAGGACGCAAAGGCTGGGTACACCTTTCTCATGTTAAACTTTTTAATGGACTGAAACCCGTCTTAAAGAACATTTCCCAGGATTTGAAGGATTGCCAAGGCATTGTTCTCAAGGACTGTCCCGCAAAAGACATTGCTACAACCCCTCCCCTGTTAGAGAAAACTCCGCAGCAGGAGTATAAACAGAAACTACGGTCTAGTAAATTAAGTCAGTCAGTTTGATTGTCTAAGTCCTCCCCTAGGTGAAACGGTTAGACTGTTTCTGACATGTATAAAATAGACCCCCATAGTGAGAGAGTTAGTCAAAACTCAATCCGATGTATCGTTTTTCTATGTTTCATATTATTTCTCAGCATTATGATTTCCTGCACCAGTTATGCATTTTACCTATGTTTCCCAGTTTCACATGTAAATAAGTCTGCTAATGCTACAGTAGAGCACACGTTTAGTGATCTGCCCCCTCATGAACTGTCCTACCGCCTCGCTATGCGTAATAACTCATTTATCCGTATGTTACATTACTCACACCAGACCAGCAATGCCACTAATTGTTGGGTATGTGGTCGACTCCCCCCTTTCCAGACACCGAAGGGAGTCCTGCCACTCTTTCCTTATCCTTTTTCACATAATGGTTCGTGTGGAGCATGGTCCACGTTAACGTCATCCTCAACAGATATGTCTTTTCTTAACAGTACATGTTTCCCAGACAAGCAAGGTCTCCCTCACCGAACAGGTTTAGATCTAGAAAATGAAGTGTATAATTTAGGTAATTATTCGTCGAATTTTATGGTCTTGAATGTTCAGTCTGATACTACTCCAGACTTACCTGCTATTTCAGTACTACCAGTCAAAGGCGAATTATGTGTCCGAAATAAGGGTTCCGTACATGTAGGACATAGTGATTGTACTACTATTGTCAAGTATAGTGACAGTGGGAAATCTATTTTCAAAGCTTCACGTCATTCATATTTTATTTGTGGTCAAACTGCATATGTTCGTCTGCCCCTCGATTGGGAGGGAACTTGTTACATTGCCTTCCTACTGCCACCAGTTTTTCTAGCCCCACCTGATTACCATAGAAACACACATCTAGTACACATTAGACATAGAAGGGAGATCGAGTCCCCAATTGTCGATTATACTGAAACTGCTCTAGAACAGTATACAGATTTCAATAGAGGTTTCTTTTTCTTTATAGGACCTATCCAGAATAGTAAACTAATCCGTAGGTTAACCAGAACCCTTGAAGCTGTAGTAAATGAGACTGCCTCTGCTCTAGGTAACTTAACTGAAGAGCAATCTGCTATGAGATTTGTCGTTTTACAGAATCGTCTCGTCCTTGACGTCATACTGGCCGATAGGGGCGGGGCCTGTAGAGTCATCGGATCTAGTTGCTGCATTTTCATTCCAAATAACGCGCCGTCTGTTTATTCAGCTATAACCAGACTTCATAAGATTGCCCATCTGATACACCAAGATCCAGGCACCTGGACATGGTCCGGTTGGTTCTGGAATATAATTTCTGCCTGGGGATGGAAAGTCTTGTCCTTTCTAGGTATAGCAGTAGCGATCATATTCAGCTGCTGCCTCTGTATACAATGTGGCCCTGCGATTTGCGGCATGTGTGCTACATCCTGTATTCCTAGTATAACTCCTAGTCCCAAGTCCCGTTCTAAATCCCGTTCTAAGAGAATTCGAGACGAGCAAATGATACTGTATGAAATGATAGACGGTATCATGAAAATTGATGTTTCCTGATGGAAACGTAGTGACAAGGAGGGAATGTGGAAAAGTAAATTTTGCCATGTTCTATGTCCCTACGCCTCATCCATCATATGTTATGTGTGCATGATTAAATATGCATATGTATTCCCTATGTTTGATTAATGACGCAATTATAGTTGTGTCCACCTCTAATATGTCAGTTTCCAGTCTTCGTGAATACTACGAATATTAGGCCTATGTAAAGCTACGTTGCCACGTTTCTCAGTGTGCACGTTATTCCATTATAAAGTCCCCGTTTCTAGGCCTCAAAAGGGCCCGGACACCAAGATTCAGCTCCTGTCTCCTGAAACCTCGCTGAGGAGCGATACAGCGATACAGCCCCCACCTGTATCCTCGACCCTTCACTTACTTCCTGCCTCGCAGTGCCCGGTCCAACCTGGCTCAGTCTCTGAGTCTGCCAAGAAAATGTTATAGTTCCAGTTATCAGTTCAGTCCTCCTTCTCTGCATTCCTAAACTACTGAACTGCATCAATAGTTTCCGTCATTGTCTAGCCTTTCCGGCTCCACGTTAGAGAAATACTGTATTTAATGGTCATTTCATATTCTTCATCACGCACTACATGTAGAATAATGCATGGTCCAGTCTTAGAATCAAGTTAGCCTTTCCCCTCCTAACTTCTAGTTCCTATCAACATGTTCCCTAAACATCAGATACTAGATAGGGTTTAGGTACATGTCGCTCCGACTCTCCAGACTTCAGTCTCTGCTCCTAGCACAGAGTTCATAGCCCCCAGCTTCTCCTAGTGATATGTCATTGCCAGTTTGCGCGCACCACCAGGTTAGAGGTCCCGGCTCCTCAGGTAGCCCCCTCCATGGTTTCCGCCCCATTCATGACATATTCTGTTACGTTTGCATCACATGTCTATGTATACGCCCTGTTACACCTACTTTCGCCTTCTGCTCCACCCACTGCTACGCCTACTGCAATGTAATGCTATGTGTCTGCGTTATGTATATATGCTCATGTATTGTTATTAAAAGGCAGCGCGCTCATCCCAGATCCAGCCCCAGCAGCTGCTGGACCCTGTCACCCTATTCCTATGCAGGTTGTCCTGATCCTGTCCTCATGCTGTAATAAACCTGCAAAACTCCTACTACCTCGAATCTTGACTCTTATTTATTGAGCTATCTGTTATGATATATGTCTAGTCAAAAAGAGAGGTATTATTTATTTATTTACCACACAACCACCATGAAACCAATGAAAGACATACAGGTCTGTAAGCAGACTTGCATGCAGAGAAACAGTCATGAAATTAAATTGACATGCAGCTAGAGACACAGGCATGCAAACCAACAAAGTGGCAAGCATGCAGGCAGACAGGCAGGCAGTCTGGCAGGCTGTCGAGCACAGAGACAGACTAGAATACAGGCACACGTGCAAAAAGAAGGAAGAACTTGCAGATACTAAAATAAAATCGAAGGGTAGATGCGTATACCGGCAGACACACAATCAGGAAGCATCCAAAATCAGTCACAGGATTTCCTGGGAATTGGCATAGTGAGGGTTTCTCCCCAAAATACTCCAAGAGTATGTCCCAGCAAAAAACGTTTGTTAATCGGCCCCTTAAGCCTAATGCAAATCAATGTAGAATTTCACATTTTAAATTTGCATTCAGATTCAAAAACTGGAACAATTCTAGCTTTTGGTTAAATTGTGACATTTGTTGTTTCTGCCCAGCGTGTTTTATTTTATTGGGCTGCCACAAAGCCTCTTCCATAGCGTAGAGTGCGATAGTGCACTTGGCGTTTGAGGTTTCATTAAATAGGGCATCCCCTAATGCAAATGATACCCTGCCCTGGTGCATTCAAGTCAAGTCAAGTCAAATACTTTATTCGGTTTTCATAGGTTAGAAAAACCATAAAAGTGCATATAAAAATAGTAGTTTTACCATAAAATTGTTAAAAACGTCCTAGGTACATGAACATAAAAAAGCTTTACATGTGTTAAAAGGATAGCAAGTTGTCAGGGTCGGTAAAAAAAAATATTATATGGGGGATGACATTAAACAATTACAGATACATGATCAAGATATCAAATTCATACTTTAATCTAAATTTGCCCTACGTCTAAGCGTTGATTTCAGGAATCTAGCTACCTGGTTCGCTGTATAATCTTCCCCTAGAAATTGCAATAGAAGAAGTGCAGGGCAGCATCTTCATAGACTCATTGTTTTTAAAATAGGGATTATCCAGTGCTTTCTTTGAACTATGTAAAATTTACAAAACAAGAGAACGTGCATGGTCGTTTGAGTGGATAGTTCATCACAGGGGCAGAGGGATAAACTTCTCGCCCAATCATTTGTTCGGGGAAAGGTGACAAAGCGATGGAAAATGTTCATCCTGAACCTTGTTAAAAGTAACCTTTCATAGATGGTTAAATTGAAAGTAAGGTATGGCTGAATGAACAAGGTTGTTTGAACCATTAATGAATGTTGTACACTTTTTTTTGTCACCTCGTTGCTCATTCGCAGCTGCTCTAAATGTGTCATACAAGTTGTTTTAAAAGCTTTTCCTAATATCTCAGCAATTGCAAGGGGCGTGTGGAAATAGTTTGCCATTCCCAGGTCATAAAAGAAGTTCTTAATGTAAGCAATCCAGCCTATCTTGTGTGCATATTTCAATGAAAGACAATCTAAAATAAGGTTTTGACAGAATGTTGTTTTGGTGGATGTCCATATTCGGTGCCACAACAAGAGAGGCTGGACTCTTACTATGTCCGTCAGGAATGGCAAGCCTAGCTCTATATGGCAGGAATAAGTTGCGGAGCCCTGTGGCAATGCAAGAAGATATCTTAGAAAGGAATTTTCCACATTTTGGATGAGTCAACCTTCCCATAACCCCATACCCCCGCCCCATAGATTGCAGTGGCTATGCATTTTGCCTTATAATGTGTATTAGTTCAATTGGGGGCTGCTTCCCCAGTCTGCGCGAAAAACTAGTTAGTGCCGCTGTTGTCCCAGTAAACAGCAATTTCCTGGTTTCAATAGCTTGTTTCCATGACTGCTTGTTGTCTATCACAATCCCCAGGCAGGGGTAGGTATTCGCACTTTCCAGCTTGATGTTATCTATAAAGATTGCCTTGGACCTGTGTCGGTTACTACCCAACGTCATGACGTAGGTTTTTTTAATATTAGTTTTCAGATCTAGGTCGGCCATGTATGAATGGTATCTTGCTAAGATGCGCTGCAGTTCTAGTGGGGTAAGGGCTAATATCACCGCGTCGTCCGCGTAAAGCAGGGCGGGTTTAGGGCGTTTCTTAATTTGTGGTAGGTCCCGGCAGTCTTTCACCATGGCTCGCTCGAGGCCATTGGTGTAGAGTGTAAAAAGAAAGGGTGCCAGGACACAGCCCTGCCTTACTCCCCGCTGTACAGCGAATGGCGCCGTTAATTGTCCTCCCGTACCGTACCTCACTCGTGCGTTTGCTCCAGAATATAGTTCTCGTATAAAGTTTAATATGGATGGTTCTACCCCCAATTTCTGCAAACGGACCATAACTTGCTATGACTAACGCAGTCAAAGGCTGCTGATAAATCGACATATGCCAAGTACAATGACCCGCCCTTGGCCGATACATATTTGCCAGCCAAAAGGGTAAGATTTAATACCTGTTCTGTGGTACCTAAGCCCGCGCAGAAACCAAATTGAAGGTCCGATAAAATCCTGCTCTCAGTAGCCCAGAGTTGGAGTCGCTCTAAGATGATGCGGCCCGCCACCTTGCCTAATAATGATATCGGGCGGTAACAAGAGGGAGATTGCCTGTCTCCCTTTTTAAAGATTGGGACCAGGATGCTATCGGACCATGTGTTTAGCAATCCCACCATGCAGGACGCTTCCATTACAAGGGTTAGAATTGGGGTCCACAGTTCCAAGTTTTATTTATAAAAGTCTACTGGGACCCCGTCAGGGCCTGGAGCCTTGCTGCTCTTACTTGCTAGTAGTGCTAGCTCTACTTCCACTGATGTTATATCAAGGTGAATTGGGAAGGAGGGTGTATTGATTTCCACGGTACTTCCTCCATTCTCGTTCATTACGGGTGATTCTTCAGAATGTAAGCCAAAAATCGAGGCAAAATGGTTAACCCATGTTTGCTCATCAATGGCTACGTCTATCTTAGGTTTATTGGTGTTATCCACTAGGAAGGGAGATTTGACTATAGCCCAGAAGGCGGAATTATCCTTTATGGCGCAACTTTTGTGGAGTTGGGCCCATAGCTCATCTTTCAGTTCCTTTTTCCTTAGTTTTAGTGCGTTGTTATATTCTCTTCTAAGGTTTGTGATTTCGTTTTTATCCCTGTTAGATCTATGGAGGGCTATTTTTTATTTGGAGTATGCTTTAGTGCAGGCTGTGGTAAACCATCCTTTTACTTTGGCAGTTTTGGATCTTACATTAGCACTAAGGGCTTCTTTTACTGATTGGGTAATTATCTGAAAGTTTTTCAAAACCACCTTGTACTCGCTGGTGGGGTCAAGATATTTTTCAATAGCCCTTAAAGAATTCTTCACTATCTTCGTTGTGATTTTGACTGGGTCTATTTTTTCCCATTTCAGTGTGAAGCCATTGACTTTATCAAGGGACAGTGTTGCCTGCCCCAAGATATTAAAAAAATTCCCTCTATCTGGTTTGCATGGCAGAAATAGCGTAACGCTATTGGGATAATGATCGCTTAATGCGATGTCGTGTGTTGCGAAATTACATATTTGGGACAAAGAGGCGCTAGAAATTAAAATGTAGTCATTGATGCTAGATAATCCTCTCCCAATAAATGTACTTGTAAGGGCGACTGGGGGATTCACGAGCTCATTTGCCAATCCCATCTCCAGGCCAAAAAGTATCTAATTTAAACAGTATCCCGTCGGGGTATGGAAGAAGTGGGTAAGTGGAATTTGATTTTCATCCTCAAGGCCGCATGTTGGACCGGAGCTGTGCCCGCAAATGTGTTGCTTAAAATCCCCCCCCCATATTATAACCAGATCCTTCCTTGTTTTTCTTTTCAAATCTTGCAGGCAGGTGTGGATCTCACTTATCACGCTTACGGTTTCATCCTGTCTGAGGTTGTTATAAAAATGTACTAGGGCAATAAGGTTGCTTTTGTCTACCTTCACAGTAATAATTTGGTAGTTTACCTCTAATTTGATTTGGGTAATTTTCTCTAATTTTATGGTGTTAGAGACTAAGATTGCCAAACCACCCTTTGCTCTTCCGGAAGTCGAAGGGAGCGCCATGGAGTTATAGCTTTTATAACCCTCTATATGAATAACCGATGTTGCCCAGGTCTCCTGTAGGCATAAAATGTTGAATTTATTGACAAAATTGATCCAAATGTCATTGTTTAGTTTGGCGCTCAAACCTGCCACGTTCCAGAAAGTAGACTTAGTGTGGGTTTGCCTGGGTATTCCATTTTTGAGGGCCCTTGGGAGATAGTGCTAATGCTTGATTCCAAAAGATGTACGGTTGTGGGTTCTACCATGACATCTTGAGTTTGCTCTATATCTCTTCCCCGTAGGGCCATAACATAGGGTTACCTCTTAGCCAGTCAGTCTTGATCTTCCAATCCTGAAAGCGCGTTAAATCTATTTAATGTGGGAATTGTCTGATGTGGGTCGTATCTCTTTGTGGGATCGAAGTTAAAGGTATGTTGTGTGAGATTCAGGGGGGATAAAAAAAGCCCAATGGGAGTATATTTATCTCACCCCTGTCAATGTGCTTACTTCCCAGGCCGTAGAGAATTTTCTTAACTAGCATGGGTGATCTAAAAGTGAGTACAATGCAATCTCCATGAAATGATTTTATGCCCGTTCCCACCCACTGGACCCTTCTGGCCATTTTAAATTCTCTAAATAGGCAGTCATCTAAGCCTGTTTTTAGCCCTAACCAGTGTAGTGCTTTATTTCTGAGTGTTTCCCATCCCTCTATTTCTAAAGGAGGCTTTCGTGGAACGTTTGCCAGCACTATTATGTAGGGAGTCGCCGCGGGTGGGAGATCAAGTTTTTCACCTGGCCCCAGTCTTATCCTGGGCTGAGTATCAAGGTTAGGGGGAGGATACGGATATATATAGGGGGGTGGGCAAAGGTATCTGTTACTATAATATCTGTAATTGGCTTTGCGTGGTTGTTTCCCATTCCTGGAGCTATGGCTAGAGGAGAGTTAAGTGTCGGAATGTTTGACCTTGTGCTAGTGTTCTGATGAATAATTAGATGCCCATCGATTTGATTTCCCCCCACGTTTGCTAGTTCTTGTTTGTTGGAAGGGGGGGGTGTGTTCTTTTTGGGGTCCCCTTTATGCGTAGATATAGATTTTTCTATTTGGGTCAATCTGGTTTCCATTTGGTCCAGCCTTATCCTTAGGTGCATATCTAACCTTTCCACCACTGTGATGAGAGACTTGATATCATTATTGGTGGTCTCCGAACTCCGAACATTGGCCGCTTGAACCTTTGTAGAAGTTTTCCCTACGCCCACTTTCCTCTTGTTTAGTATATTTCCTTTTTGGGGTTACTGCGTCCTCCTCATTTGCTGAAAGAGTATGTGTAGCAGAATGAATTGCGGTGTTCATCGGGACCTTACTTCCAACAGGAGTTGGGTTTTTATGTTTTTTTTGTGGGGGTTGTTGGGAAGAATCTGAGTCACTTAAGGTAATTCTATCTGGAATGTCCTGGACACAGCCATTAATCGCGCTTAGTTTAGGTGCTAATTGTCTAGGGCTCGTTGGAAGAGCTGAATGGTTAAGCTCCAGGGTGGAACGTGAGGAGTTGGCCTTGATTAGTTCCTCTGCTGAGCTTATCTGATTATCTAAAGCTCCCATCACGCCCGTTAGGTAACTCAACAGCGTTTGTTGCGAGTCCATAGTAACCCTCCCTCCTCCGTTGGATTTAGGGCTAGCATGCTTCCTTTTGTCCATTTATACCACTTATCAGTATAAACCTGCTCTTATGGCTAATTTATGTGAGGATAAACTCTTACATGCACTTTACATCGGGTAGAGTCTGCTTTTGTTTAGTAAGAAATGTTCAGCGGTAATAATGATGGATGAACTTACTTATTAAATGATTGCAATGAGGATGATAGAAAAACCAAAAGGGTTAGCCCGGCCCCAGTCGGCCACTGACGGGTAAGGACAGACCCGCCCTGGTGCATTCTGTAGTACATGCCATTTTGCCACAGCAATATTATTTATTTAGATGCTTCAGATTGTGACAAGTTGCCACCATTTTGCAACTTTGAAACACCACCCCATATGTATCATTTATAATGGCTGGGTATGTGAAGCCTGCATAAACAATGATCTATACCCAGTTCAATGAAACGTCTGCGGCTAGAAGGCTCCTTAAAAGAGGTACTGGTGGAAGGTAAACTTGTGAAGTAGTCAGGCACAATTTGTTATTAGCCATGCACAGCCGTAGTCCAGACAAACGACATTTCTCAGATCCCAGCTCCCAGGCTGACTGAAGAGTTCAGCTTTCATCAGTCTCCTGAAGAGTAGATTGGATGTGCCCCAATGGCTGAGTAGATCGCTTCTAGATCCTTGATCCCTGCACCCCGAGGAATGGACCCCATGTTGTGTCTTTTGAACTCTGCCATACATAGAATGTGCTTTGGTCGATTAAAGACTCCTGGATTGAACAAAGTGGGCTCGCATTTTCTGCAAGTACCCAGACACCTGTTCATAAAGCTTTGTGCTTAGTTCTGGACTGCTTTGATATTGATCCTGGTTTCCTATGGCAACCAATGGTATACCTTTAAGGCAAGTGTGATGAGATTAAAGTAGCAAGACTTCTTACTGCCTTTAGGTTTGTGCTAAATAGCAAGACTCAGAATGGATGCAGCAGTTGTATTTAAGGACTGGACCCTGGTTGTGTATAGAGTCATGTGAAGAAAGTCTTGAATGAATTCTGGCAAGGGTTGACCCATCCGAAATGGCTGTAAAGGTTATGTGTTGAGACCATTAAAACCGCAGACAATACGAAAAATCCAATGATACATCCGAAGCTAGCCCCTTATTCTTAATTTTACACTACTCAATTTTCATAGTGAGAGTTGAGGAGGCCTTGGCAGACATATATGTAATTTCAACATACCCCTTTATCCTTAGGTGGCACATTCTCTCCTTCTGTCAAAGGTATGGGATGAAAAAATCAAGTTTTAAATACCCTGGTCCATAAATATCATAGCTAAAATATCAACTCAAAAAATATTGTGACGTTAAGTCATTATAGATAAGTACAGATTTGCTATTATATCTATATACATATAGAATACTCATTTCCGAATGCCCCCCCCCCCTCAAATTTCACCATCCGATCTGATATGGGCGACACAGAAAGATGGCACACGTAAGGACATGAAGATTCTAACAGCAATTTTCATTCTTTTTATTCTTTTGAGCAAAGTGCATGTGCGTCATATGAACAGACCTACGCGTTTCGCATATAGCCTTCAACTTGGTCTTTTAGCAAAGTACATGTGCGTCAGATGAACAGACCTATCTATATATGTATATATATATATATATATATATATATATATATATATATTCACTGAAAAAACCATAGGTTATAGACCATATATAGTTAGGAATTTGCATTTACAAAACCTTGAAAATTCACTGAAAAAACCATAGGTTAGAGACCATATATAGTTAGCTCGACATTTTATTGACATAAAACCAATGAAATTCCATATATAGTTAGTTGCACTAACTATATATCGCGCACCCGCAATCCACTGCTGATGATGTCACATATTACATCATTCATGACATGGTCAGTGACATCACTGATGACATCACTGATGACATAACAAATGACATCACTGATGACATCACTGATGACATCTCAAATGACATCACTGATGACATCATCTAGTGTCTGTGTGTTTTTGTAAAGTTTAAATATGTTTTACATATTGAAAAATGAGTGGATGTATGGAAGACTGAGTGTGTGTGTGGCTGGCTGGGAGGTGTGTGACTCTGTGCATATCAATGTGTACTTGTATCAGTGATTGTATAAGAGAGTAAGTATGTGTTAGTATATGTGTGAAAAAGTATGGTGTTCTGTGTTTAACTGTATAGATGAGGAAATCGAAGTGTGATTGATTCTTCACAGGACTGACTAGGTGTATGAGTGCATATGATAGTGTTGTAATAATGAGTGACTGTATGTATGAGTGATTGTATGGGTGAATGAGTGAATGTGTGTTTAGACGTAGGAATCAGTGAGTGCGTATGTAGTAACTGGTATTGGTGTGTCATGATGTCATCAGTGATGTCATTTGAGATGTCATCAGTGATGTCATTTGAGATGTCATCAGTGATGTCATCAGTGATGTCACTGAAGTATGGTGTTCTGTGTTTAACTGTATAGATGAGGAAATGGAAGTGTGATTGATTCTTTACAGGACTGACTAGGTGTGTGAGTAACTCCATGGATGAGTGGCAGTGTGTGAGTGTCTGCATAGGTGTATGAGTGCATATGATAGTGTTGTAATAATGAGTGACTGTATGTATGAGTGATTGTATGGGTGAATGAGGGAATGTGTGTGTAGACGTAGGAATCAGTGAGTGCGTATGTAGTAACTGGTATTGGTGTGTCATGATGTCATCAGTGATGTCATTTGAGATGTCATCAGTGATGTCATCAGTGATGTCATTTGAGATGTCATCAGTGATGTCATCAGTGATGTCACTGACCATGTCATGAATGATGTAATATGTGACATCATCAGCAGTGGATTGCGGGTGCGCGATATATAGTTAGTGCAACTAACTATATATGGAATTTCATTGGTTTTATGTCAATAAAATGTCCAGCTAACTATATATGGTCTCTAACCTATGGTTTTTTCAGTGAATTTTCAAGGTTTTGTAAATGCAAATTCCTAACTATATATGGTCTATAACCTATGGTTTTTTCAGTGAATTTCATTGGTTTTTTAAAAGCTAATATCTATAGCTGTAAAATATATTCTTTATTACGTGTCGTATCACGTAGCCACGAGAGACGCCTCATGACGCGTCGCATAACCGTGACGTATCGGCTCTGCAGCGCAAACAAAACCCGTAACGTAAGCGTGCCAGAGCACGCTTACAGATATATATTTTTTTTTTAACCTTAATTAGACAAAATCCACACATGCACATATCTTGAGGCCTTGCAAAGGCACATCAAACAAACAGTCCCTACAATTTTGCCAAGTTTGCTGGAAATCTATTCCCTTCATTTTTTTTTTACTGTTTCTCTTGGTTTTCCCCTTGTTACGCTTACCGGGACGCTACCCGGTACGCGAACCGGACGCTCCAAAAACACAAGATGGCGGACTCCCGCTACGCTGCCGGTTAGCTGCCCGGTTCGCGTACCGGGAAGCGCCTCTACCGCGAAAAATCGCGGGGGACTTTAATATCCCCCTCATCAATCCTAGGGGGTCAGGAGGGGTTTACCTAGCCCCCTTTCCTTCATTTCCCCCTTCTTTTTTCACCACATCTTGTCTCTCGAACCTACCGAGAGACAAGATGGCGGCCGCTCCGGACTGTTTACAATGTTGACAGCTACGCTGCCGGTTAGCTGCTCGGTTAGCTGCCCGGTGAGCTGCCCGGTTCGCGTACCGGGACGCGCCTCTACGGCGTAAAATCGCAAAAAAAATTTTTTTTTTATTTTTTGCCCCGCGGGGCACTTTAATATCCCCCTCATCAATCCTAGGGGGTCAGGAGGGGTCTACCTTGCCCCCTTTCCTTCATTTCCCCCTTCGTTTTTCACCACATCTTGTCTCTCGATCCTACCGAGAGACAAGATGGCGGCCGCTCCGGACTGTTTAGAATGTTGACAGACACCGGAGAGCCAATCAGCTTCACTTCGCGAAGTTCCGTTACGCGTCAGGTACGCGAACCGGGGCGCTAACCGGAGCGCTGTCAGAGATATATATTTTTTTTTAAACGTTAATTTCTCAAAATCCACTGGAGCACATATATTGAGACATAGCAAAGGCACGTCGGGCAAACCATATCTACAATTTTGCCAAGTTTCATGTAAATCTATTCAGCCGTATATATAGCCCAATGTAGCCCAATATATATTTTTCAAAGTTAATTTTCGTAAAAACCACTGGAGCCTATATCTTGAGACATAGCAAAGGCACATTGGGCTACCAGTCCCTACAATTTTGCCAAGTTTGGTGTAAATCCATTCAGCCGTTCGGGCTAAAAGTGAGGCCAACCGCCCTATGGAAAATTGCATGGGAAAAACACGTTTTGGGACCCCCCTTTTTTCTCGGCCCCCCCTTGACGAAACCTCCCCAAATTTTTAGGGGCTGCTCGGAAACAAAATGTGCCATTTTCCTGAATATTTCAGCCAATTCCGTCCACAAACGCCAAAGTTATTAGACATAGAAGTTTCAGAAATCCCATAGAGAAAAAATCCTAACTATATATACCCACTGGCTATCGCCAGTAGGTAATATACATATATAAACATATATAATCTGCATATCTATATAAATATAAATGCATGCATACATATACATATATGCATACAAATGCATGTTATTTACATGAAAGTTTTAAAAACACTAATAAAAGCAAAGCTAAAAAGCCACCTCATTACAAACAGAATGGCTTTAACTTAAACGAGGGCGAGATCTATTGCATTTTCAATGCTTGTTTACTTTGGTTCTATCAAGAAGGCATTCAGATGTGTCACACATTTGCCATAAATTCTGAATGTTAGCACTCTAGTTGCTCATTAGATCACTGTAGTAAAGCTAGTGCTCACCAGGGAAGTCTGCTGCTAATCATGGTTTGCAGCCATTTTCCCGCATTTTTTATCCCGCAGACTTTCAGTCCGCATACCATTATCCCGCAAGGTCATTGACCTCGCATACCATTATCCCGCATTTTTTCAAAACGCATGTGCATTTATCGCGCATGACTTTACAGAGAATTACGTTTTAAAGGCATGTATGGTAAATGCATTTGCGTTGTGAAAACCACGATGACGAGAGAGGTAAGTGGGTTTGTGTTAATTTTTTCGTGGGTTAGTGATTGGGTAGTGTAGTGTTGTGTAGTGTAGTGTTGTGTTAGTGTAGTGTAGAGTTGTGATGGTTGTTTAGTGTAGGGTCATGCTGGGGGTAGTGTTTTAGGGTTTAGGGTTGTGTTGTAGTGTTTGCGTAGTGTAGGGTCATGCTGGGGCTAGTGTTTTAGGGTTTAGGGTAGTGTTTGCGTAGTGTAGGGTCATGCTGGGGGTTAGTGTTTTAGGGTGTAGGGTAGTGTTGTAGTGTTTGCGTAGTGTAGGGTCATGCTGGGGGTAGTGTTTTAGGGTTTTGGGTAGTGTTGTAGTGTTTGCGTAGTGTAGGGTCATGCTGGGGGTAGTGTTTTAGGGTTTAGGGTAGTGTTGTAGTGTTTGCGTAGTGTAGGGTCATGGTGGGGGGTAGTGTTTTAGGGTTTAGGGGAGTGTTGTAGTGTTTGCGTAGTGTAGGGTCATGCTGGGTGTAGTGTTTTAGGGTTTAGGGTAGTGTTGTAGTGTTTGCGTAGTGTAGGGTCATGCTGGGGGTAGTGTTTTAGGGTTTAGGGTAGTGTTGTAGTGTTTGCGTAGTGTAGGGTCATGCCGGGGTGTAGTGTTTTAGGGTTTAGGGTAGTGTTGTAGTGTTTGCGTAGTGTAGGGTCATGCTGGGGGTAGTGTTTTAGGGTTTAGGGTAGTGTTGTAGTGTTTGCGTAGTGTAGGGTCATGCTGGGGGTAGTGTTTTAGGGTTTAGGGTAGTGTTGTATTGTTTGCGTAGTGTAGGGTCATGCTGGGGGTTGTGTTTTAGGGTTTAGGGTAGTGTTGTAGTGTTTGCGTAGTGTAGGGTCATGCTGGGGGTAGTGTTTTAGGGTTTAGGGTAGTGTTGTAGTGTTTGTGTAGTGTAGGGTCATGCTGGGGGTAGTGTTTTAGGGTTTAGGGTAGTGTTGTAGTGTTTGCGTAGTGTAGGGTCATGCTGGGGGTAGTGTTTTAGGGTTTAGGGTAGTGTTGTAGTGTTTGCGTAGTGTAGGGTCATGCTGGGGGTAGTGTTTTAGGGTTTAGGGTAGTGTTGTACTGTTTGCGTAGTGTAGGGTCATGCTGGGGTGTAGTGTTTTAGGGTTTTGGGTAGTGTTGTAGTGTTTGCGTAGTGTAGGGTCATGCTGGGGGTAGTGTTTTAGGGTTTAGGGTAGTGTTGTAATGTTTGCGTAGTGTAGGGTCATGCTGGGGGTAGTGTTTTAGGGTTTAGGGTAGTGTTGTAGTGTTTGCGTAGTGTAGGGTCATGCTGGGGTGTAGTGTTTTAGGGTTTTGGGTAGTGTTGTAGTGTTTGCGTAGTGTAGGGTCATGCTGGGGGTAGTGTTTTAGGGTTTAGGGTAGTGTTGTAGTGTTTGCGTAGTGTAGGGTCATGCTGGGGGTAGTGTTTTAGGGTTTAGGGTAGTGTTGTAGTGTTTGCGTAGTGTAGGGTCATGCTGGGGTGTAGTGTTTTAGGGTTTTGCGTAGTGTTGTAGTGTTTGCGTAGTGTAGGGTCATGCTGGGGGTAGTGTTTTAGGGTTTAGGGTAGTGTTGTAGTGTTTGCGTAGTGTAGGGTCATGCTGGGGTGTAGTGTTTTAGGGTTTAGGGTTGTGTTGTAGTGTTTGTGTAGTGTAGGGTCATGCTGGGGGTAGTGTTTTAGGGTTTAGGGTAGTGTTGTAGTGTTTGTGTAGTGTAGGGTCATGCTGGGGGTAGTGTTTTAGGGTTTAGGGTTGTATTGTAGTGTTTGTGTAGTGTAGGGTCATGCTGGGGGTAGTGTTTTAGGGTTTAGGGTAGTGTTGTAGTGTTTGCTTAGTGTAGGGTCATGCTGGGGTGTAGTGTTTTAGGGTTTTGGGTAGTGTTGTAGTGTTTGCGTAGTGTAGGGTCATGCTGGGGGTAGTGTTTTAGGGTTTAGGGTAGTGTTGTAGTGTTTGTGTAGTGTAGGGTCATGCTGGGGGTAGTGTTTTAGGGTTTAGGGTAGTGTTGTACTGTTTGTGTAGTGTAGGGTCATGCTGGGGGTAGTGTTTTAGGGTTTAGGGTAGTTTAGTTGTTTAGTGTATGCTAAAGGCATATTCGTTCTAAATGTTTTCGTTATTTTAATTTGCGGCCTAATAGTACATGCAGGATTTTTTTTGCGGACTGATGGTATGCGGGATTTCATCATATATTCGCTAATCATACTTTCTATGGCAAAATGAACCCCCTCATTTTGTTCCTTTTTAAATTAAATGTTTTAAGAGTTACCACTTTATTCCAATCAAAATGGCTTCAGGTGTGCCATACCTTTGTAATAAGTAGGACTGTTAGCACTCTAGTTGTTCTTTAGAACACTCTGGGACATTCTGTCATTGGGCTATAGTTGGGCTACATCTGGCTGATATTTGGGCTACATTTGTTTTTTTTTGTCTCTGGTGGCCATCTTTGGGCTACATTGGGCTACATTGGGCTACATTGGGCTACATTTGGGCTCCAACATATATATAGCCCAATGTAGCCCAATATATATTTTTCAAAGTTAATTTTCGTAAAAACCACTGGAGCCTATATCTTGAGACATAGCAAAGGCACATCGGGCTACCAGTCCCTACAATTTTGCCAAGTTTGGTGTAAATCCATTCAGCCGTTCGGGCTAAAAGTGAGGCCAACCGCCCTATGGAAAATTGCATGGGAAAAACACGTTTTGGGACCCCCCTTTTTTCTCGGCCCCCCCTTGACGAAAACCCCCCAAATTTTCAGGGGCTGCTCAGAAACAAATTGTTCCATTTTCCTGAAAATTTCAGCCAATTCTGTCCTCAAACGCCAAAGTTATTCGACATAGAATTTTCAAAAATCCCATAGGAAAAAAATCCTAACTATATATACCTACTGGCTATCGCCAGTAGGTAATATATATATATATATATATATATATATATATATATATATATATATATATATATATATATATATATTCAGGTTACATAGATTTAGAGTTCAGTGTATTAAATCTATACTTACTCTATATACTTAGCATCAATTATGATGGCAGTCGATGTTCCAGCTACAATATTTTTGTAGGATGATATTTGTGCATTGGATACTTTGAAATACATCTTTTAAAGCCTCCGGTGTTCAGGTACCGAGTGATAGGATGTTGTTTAAGGCTGTAGACAAACTAGCAATGAAGACAATGAAGACGCAAAAAAAGGCCCTATCTGATAAATTCAAGCCATTTCAAAATGGGTGTGATCCGAGTAGGAAAAACTGAGAGCCCTATTTACACAGATTATGCTTTGACTTACTCTTATAGTACGTCTGACTTACTTCATGAATTCCATGAGTGAGTCACGGGTACTACAAATGTAATTAACACCAAAATCTTTGTGAATCAGCTCTGAAGATATCATTATCACCAACAGTCATACACCTTTTACTTTGAGTTTAATACCTAACATGGCTTCAGATTTAAAACTGTTTGTTATTCACAAAACCTGCTCAGATTGTTTATGGTAGCCTGTATCAGACACAGCTTTCTAAGAAAAATGTTGGGCTTTATCTCATGTGAAAATATGCATGTGTATATGTTAGACCTGGCATCCTTGGCATGGTTTGCTCAGACTTTTTGCCTCTACCTCCTGTATTTTTTGACTGTGTGCGGGACTTCGTGTTTGCTGGTTTAGGTACTCTGGGCACTTTACCACTGCTGATCAGTGCCAAAGTGCAAGTGGTGCCTGTGTAAATTGTGATTATGATTGGTTATCCATGATTGGCATATTTGATTTAATGGTAAGTGCCTAGTAAAGTGCACTGAGTGTGCCAGGGCCTGCAAATAAAATGCTACAAGTAGGCTTGCAGCACTGGCTGTGCCACCCACATGAGTAGCCCTGTAAATGTGTCTCAGACCTGCCACTGTAGGCTGGATCTTTGTCGTTTTGGTCTTGTTTGGTTTAGATAAAGATACTTTACTTTTCCAAACTGGTGTGGTGTCCATTTGCGGTGTTTTCATTGTGTTACTGTGGGTTATATACAAATGCTTCACACATAGCCCCTGTAGTTTAGCCTGATTTCTCTGTGCCAGGCTACCGGAGGGTGAGCACAAGCAAACTTAGGTGTGTACTTAACTCATCCTGACTAGAAGGATGGGTCCCTACTTACACACCTCTGCCAAATAGAGACCCCCATTTCTAACAGTATATTTTCACATAAGAATACAACGTTGCAAGTGCAAACACATTTGCTAACTTGTTTCATTTTTGTTCTCCACTGGTAATTTCTTTCTTCGCCAGCCTTCCTTCCCTTCCTCTTTCCACCCTGGAAAAGGATTCACCCTGCTAGTGACACTAGTAAGATTCCAAACACTTCCAGGCTCAAATACTGGTTTATGAATACTCACAAAAAGGGACATTTTCCTTTGGAAAACGCAAAACCGACCATATGAATTCCAGAAGTGGTTTTGCACTTGTAAAAAAAAGCCTTGTTGCCCTATAAACTTAAGAATCTGCTCTGGCTTTCTTACCCTAGGAATAGAAGTTCACCACAGCACTACATTTCTCTCTGACATGTCTGCCACCAGTGCTAGTCCTGCCATTATCGTCTCTCTCTGAGGGCCCACCTACAGCACATCACACTTTAGTTCCTAATTATGAAAACTGTAATGAAATGTGGGACTGGAGACATGGTCATGAGTAATAGGCCCAAAGGTAATTCATGTAACTTGAGAACAGCAACAGTCGTGGTTTCTATTAATATCTTTTTCCATGCGACAAGTCCTGAAAGTTGGCGTTTAAATAATTGATCAACAAGAAGGTTTGTGCGTAGGCGCTCAGAGTTCTTGGTTTGCATGCCAGGCGAGTGTGAATGTATGCTTCAACAACCATTGTACTGTGCAAACCAGAATCACACTTACGCAGCGTGTGCCCTAGAAAAAGCTATTAGGTGGTAGGTCTGCACGTGACCCCATGTCCTGAAGGTGGCTTGGGCCAGTCCTAGTTTTTCAAGCAGTGTCACAATGGATGCTGGCCCTAGTACTTTTAACCTCTCCATTATAGAGAAGGCACTTGTGGACAGATGTACGACCATTCCGTTTGCATGTCACAAATTGCGTCTTTTTGTGACTCGCAATTTGAGACTACAAAAACGGAATGTACTCTTGTGTCTCAGACACATTTAGCGATTCCCAATGGGAAGCCAAATGATCTGCCTCCTCAATAGTCATGAGGAAGGTTGCAAATTGCGACCCATTCGGTATGGGCTACTATCACAGGGATGGTGGCCTGCTGGGGACAGCAGACCACCATGTCTGTGTTTGCTTTTTAAATAAACCATATTTTTTTATTCAAAAGCAGACTGTTTTTTTTCCAAGGAAATAGGATGCGTTTTATAGAAAAAAATTATAAGTTTTCTTTTCCTTTTTTTAAAAGGCAGGCGGTGGTCTGTGAGACCACTGCCTGCTCTTAAAAAATATTTTTGTGTACATTCACAAAAGGAAAGGGGTCCCCTGGGGAACCCTTCCCATTTGCGACTGGCTTACCAGTACATGGTAAACTGCGATTGTTTTGCGACCGCACTTGTGTTTGCAAAACAATCGTACATCCCCATGCGACTCGCTATTAGGAAGGGATGCCTTAGGCACGCCCCTTCCTAATAGCGACTCGCAAACCCTATTTTGGGAGTCAGTAATAAGTTACTGACTCGCAAAATAGTGTTTGTACATACTACTGCACTTTTTAGAGTCGCAAATGGCCCGATTTTCCATTTATGACTGCTAAAACGGTTGTATATTTGGCCCTAGATGTTCCTTTGGGTTTAGAGTGATTGGAAACAAAAGCAGGACTGGCTGAAAATCCCCTTCATGGCGTGATGCAATTGCTATTGCTGTGACGAACAACAGGACGGGTAGGTAGGTCACTGCAATCTCACCAAATGGTGTTGATGACTTATTACAGGAAATTAAACCTACTGACCACCAAGGGACCCTACGCTTTATTCCATAATATTCCTGGCGTCTTACAATCACCAGCGTATTATTTTTATTCCGAAGTGCACCATCTGAACCAGTGGAGTGTCAGACTGCAATTTGTGTTTATTAGCAGGCTCAGCAGCTCTTTTCCTGCCTTCTTTCCTCTGTGGCGTATATTTGCTGAATTGCAATTTCAGGGTTGTGGAAAAGAGCCACATAATGTTGGGCAGTTGTCCCTAAGAGCAATAACAATAAGCGATTTCAGTGTAAGCGCCCCTTGCCGCTTATGTATGCCAAGTTATTGCGGCTTTGCAACAGCTTTAATGCAAACTGTACCTCCAATGTGTTTAGGGGTGTTTGTGTTCCACATACGCTTTTGGCATCAGTCAAGGGGTGTTGTTGGCCATTGATTTTAACTAAGCATTTTAAGTACCTGCTGGGCGCATCTAAACCAGGACTTGAATGTTGGCCAAGAGCACATAATTCATATTCAAATTACTAATCCCATTTGTGTTGGCAGAACCGTGTCACTGGCATCTGTCAGATCTTATTGAAATGGTAAGAGTGGCTAAATAATTTGCCATTTAAAAAAGATCAGCATATTCGTTTTTTAGGACAGTACTGGAACTACCCATTACCCCGATCTCAGATGCCTGCCCACTTTCATGCAACTCCGAGGTCCACTGCCTGTATTGATGCTAATCTTAGACAGAGTAGCATGGTCATTTACTGTGGAGAGTTTGGAAAAAACGACCATTTTGTAATATCACACACTCCACCTTTTACGCCTCAGTGCTTGGCCACACCACAGCACTAATCTGGTAAATGGAAGGCCCTTGTGTCAGAAACCATGAGAAGCTAGCTTGGATGACTTCACTGAACAAGCAGAGTAGAAATTGCTCTTCTGAGTGCGTACAGCGCTGTGACATATTGAGCCTCAGTATATGTCCGGCTGGCAGTTCAAAGAATGTCACACCAAGCTATCAGACCAGAAAGCTCTTTCAACTTGTTCTAATCAAAGTCTTGCTCCAAACTGAAGAGGATGAGACTTACCATTACCACTAGTGGCATACACTCACGAACACCCTGACTCAAGATACCAGGAACATTTAAAATCCCATTGTTTTACGTTGACTCTTCTGAATCCTCTACCCCATCAAGTTGAATAATCAAGCGCCTTTTCTAATGCTTCATTTTACATTTTTACCACATCTGGTTATTTATTGTTGTGTGATATTCTGGGGTTTTTGGCTCTTCAACCAAGCAGTGAGCAACAAAAGTAAACTATAAATACTGTAATTTTTTACTAGTCTTGTTTACCTCAAAATGAAGATGTGCTATATTGATCCACAGTGATTAGAATATTTGTAATCTCAGTTATATACAAATGCATTCTGCAACTGAGCTATACTACCCGCTTTCTCCAGAAGGGAAGTGGCCTCATATCTCATGACCAGGGACTGAGAGAAGCCGAACTTAAATTTGAATACTTCAACAGTCCACAACATTGGTACTGGTCCATGAGTAAACTGGAGGCAGTAAAACGGAGTCCTATGTCCTTGGGCTAGAGATGTGACCAACCTGGTATCCTTACTATTTGCATTCTATAGAAATGCTTGAAACTGTCAGTCATCTGAGATAAAATGATGGATATTTGGGAATACTTGTACCTCTTTATGCCCAAACTGCATTTACTTCATGATAATTACATGATAATTATGTCATGCTCGAAACTTTACACCACTTTAGATGATGGTCTTCCACATTTTTGGCAATGGCCAAAATTGATGCATTGAGGCTGTGAAAAAAATCAAAGTCTCTGACTTATGAATCATGGCCCAAAGATAAGATTGTCATGGCACCTAACAAAAAAAGATCTACGATCTGAATGATCAGATGGCCAGATTCAAGGAGATCTGGGGCCTATTTCTGACACCATGACTAGATTTTTGTTGTCCCTGTCTTGCTCCCTTAGATGTGATTAGTCCTCAATGTGAATGAGTGTACGAGTTCATCTTTTCGTGTATCTTTATACCACATAACAGTGAGGTCTGTGAGTGGTGCTCCCGTTCCTTTTTTCTTAGGGGCTCCTTGGGTTGCAGCTCCTACCCTTCTTAATTAAGTAGAATTTCATGGTTAGTCTAGCATGTTTAATGTTGGATTAATCCACTTTGAATTCTGTGACAATTGCTCTGGAATTGGTACCGGGTTATCTCAAAAAGATATGCCTCCAACCTTTGTTATTGTTCGATGGACAGCATCCAAGTTTAATTTCAACTGATGATAGTTGTTTTTTGATCCTTATTTCTGTTCTCTTTCTTTGCTTTTCTCTGCCTTTTCACTCGATTAGCAAAGGGCATTGATGAGGGATGGGGATGGGGGAAGTAGTGGGATACTTTTTTACATGATAAAGAAGTTGATTATTTTACTGTGTCGCCGAATTATATCCATATTGCTGAACACCACATTATGTTGTGTAATATTACTTGAGAGTAATATATTGGACCGTATTACTGTACAACTGACAATTTATTTCAAAAGACAATTGTTTCAAAAAAAGGAAGGAGACAGAATTTTATTGGGAAAAAATAATTTTCAAGTATTTGCAAATATCATTGGGTGAGCTATTCATCTGGATTCCATGGAGGCATGGAGGGGGTTTTCCCGGTGGAGCACATGAAAGAGAAGTATCTTATACCCTGAGAGGTGTAGGTGGGTGATCTGAACATAATGAAATAAGGGTTCAAGACCTGAGGACCTTCCAACTACAATTTTTGTGGGACTTAAGCTGAATGATATAGTGAAAATGGCAGATAAAAAGAGGTATGGTCTTCCAAACGAACACGGACACGACTCAGCAAGACTTTCTGATAATTCCTATCTTCAATAACCATTTTTAGAATGTGAATTTCTTGCCATGGGTTATGACCTTGGTGCTATCCTGATTTGGATAAGTTGACTGGGTGAGAGGAAGGCAGTCAAAGCACTATATTAAAGTTGGTTCACCTTACTTCTTCAATGGCCTCATGGTAGGTTTTCCGCTCTACAACCCACAATCATCTCTAATTTAGACTCCAACTGAGACTTGAGTAAAATGGTGGGTTTTGGAGCAGTGACATCAATCATGCCAGATAGCCATTTAGCCCTGGTGCATTGTGTGAGTTGGGAGAGCAGGAGAAGCACATAGGGATACTGGCTAATAAGCCATCCTTTTGCAGATAGAGGAAGCATATTTATCGTTTCGCGCACTTCCTCCTCAGTCTCACCATTTCCTTTCTGTGTGCTCTAATTAAAGGTTTAAGCTCCTCATTCAATCGTCTCATTGGATGAGAGAGGATGGTTTGTTACACACTCTCTAACTCAACTGTAACCAATCTTTTAAGTGCAATTTTAGCTCTGCCTATTAGAAGTGGGGATAAAGGGTTAGACGGTCCTTAAATGTACAACTGTCCTAAATTGAGAGAAATCTGATCAATGACCCGTTTTTTTGGGTCCTTTTTTTTCAACAAACTCTTCTCTGCTCTTGTCTCAATGGCCTGTATTACTTCTTCACTCTTCTCTAGTAGTGACATAAAGAAAGTCAAAGTCTCTGTTGAGGGTATCTATGGGCATATCTTTTTCTCTGGCAATTTCCCTGCCTCCACCACTTTTTGCAATCTTTCTTTTCCGGTGACTTTCAGTACCAAGTTGACCTGTCCCCTATGTGGCACAGTTTATTATCTTGCCCTTTGTTCTTGATAGTACACTGGAAACTCAATCCTGGGTCTCTAGATACAAACCAAAAGTTCAGGGGAGCATCCATGGTCTTCCTGCAGCCTACAGAGTCTGGTTACACTAGTGGTTTACATTGTTTGGTAGATTCCATCTTTTCTCCTTTGGCTCATTTCTTATACCATTTCAAATGGTTTAGGCTCTCTAAAATGTAGAGCTTCCTCTTAACCACTGACCCCTTAAATGCAGAGTTATGGAATAGGAGTTATTATTCTTTGTGCTGTCCCTCTCTCTGGTACCAATGCCTGAGTGTCAATGCAGCCCTTTGGGTATATCACATAACGTTTGTACTGGAATTGCTAATTTAATACCGGCCTCAGCCACATTTCGAGCTGTCTAGTGCCCTAAGTTGTTGAAGAGCTGGAGCAGTGGTATTTTACCACCTGATACAGTGGTAAATGGTTGCTTGTCACTTTAAAGGCAGGTGCTGTATTTCAGTAAATAACAGATCATAACACAGTAAGATACAATGACAAACATAATAATGCAATTGAATATGCAACAAAACGATCAAATGTGAATGCAGCACAACAGCAGAGCACAACTCATATTGCAATAATGCAGAACAACAGCACACAAACAAGACATCATATTCACAACAAAATGCCACTAAATAAATATGCACATTCATTCATGTCACTTATTATCACCTCAAGAACACCAACCGCTGCCTTCCTTAACACCGAGGACATGAAATAGCGCGTTTGAAAATGATTGTGGTAGGTATTGTCTTGTATGTTGATGTAGTACTTGGCCTCCAGGCTTCCGAAGGTACTCTTGCAGACAGTCAAGTCGGGGTGTGCCGTACATGCCAATAGACTGGTTCTGGCACGAAGGCTTGGACTCCTACCACATTCGGCAGCCATTGATCAGATTTGTTAGTTTCGCACTAGGCTGGTGCCAATATTCCAAGTGAATCATTTCGTCCACTGGGAGCCAAAGTGCATTTATTCAACAAGAGTATTCAATTCTCATTTGTCACCTGAATAGGAGATGCAACATGCCACTTAAACAACAGAAAGCAAGGAATGTGCATTTTAGGCAGCATTTCGATAGCCTTGTTCCCTTGGGTTACTCTGGGAAGAAGGATCGCCTAGCCCATAGCACACATACTGTAGTCAGATGTATGTGTCCTGAACCTTCGCAGGAAATTACTAAATGTAGGTGCCGCCGCTTTGCTAATTTCTTCATTCTGAAGAAGGTTTGGCTTATAATGGAATAGGGCGGAGAACATTCACACTCTGTGGATGTTGTCTATTGGGACACAGACTTAACTTGGGCTTCTCACTTGCTTGGAGTAAGATTGAATACACTATTCTGCATCAAGCAATGGACAAGGCAGTCAGCAAAAGCACACATAGCAATGGAGAGGCCCAAACACACTTGAATGCAATATGCCAGGTAGAATGATGAGATGTAAAAGGATGAGAAAGGTGAAAAGGGTAAAATAAAGGCCAAAGACCGATTCATGAGGAGAGAAGGGCACTTTTTGGAAGAGGCGACAGATGATTGCCAAATGGAGGAGCTATATTCTCCTAAGATTAACAACGGATCCCTGTGTGAGAGGAAGAACTGTCTTCCCTTTAGGGTTTTCTATCAAATCAATGCCAGCATGTGCAGACCAGGCAGTAGCAAACCCAGTTATTTTATTTTATGTATGTATTTATTTATAAGTTTTATATAGCGCTAGATAGACCCGAAGGTATTAGAGTGCTTTGCATATATTGCGAGACACTTATATTAAAGTACATGCCCATATAGAGACAAAGAGAATTGTTAGGCAGTTAAGGTGGTTACAATATGCGGACAATAAGAACAACAAGTTAATGAACAGAGTGGAGCACCAGCCATAGACAACAGAGATACTTCCCATAGCACGCACAAGCACACGGCCTGCTCCAGGATAAATGCAGGGTAGGATGGAATTTAACGGATCCTTTGTATCAATATATTGCTGAATGTGCCTTTTGTCTCTGTTCAAAACTTCCTTCCACATTGTATCAGATGTCCTGGCTTATGGCTATGGTAGCTTATATTCATTTACCCATACTGGGCTTTTAATAAGCAACAATTTATTTTGCAATGCTTGCATATCTAAGGTAGGCCCTGTAATCAACATTTCCCAAGTAACTATGTCAAGATGATCTACAATTGATTAATCTTGACAAAGTCTCATATATCAGGCTGCCTTGAATGCAGCCCACTTCCTGGTGCACAAAGGTCTAATTCTTTCAGTTTTGTCCTGCAGACCCCCCATTGGCGCCTACTAATAGCGAGGTAACGTTTGGGATCAGTTGTTTAACATAAATTCTTTTAATCTTGGAATGTCCAACGAATTTCCAGGAGTGCAAAACTGTCCTGGAATTTTAGAGTTTCCACATCTGCACAAACAAATCTAAATGTTAATTGTTAGATCTGGGGGTGTCTAGTTGGCAATGGTATTCAATTGATGTCCAAATAGGGACCCTTACTTCTAAGTCAGGATAAGGGGATTACACTCCTTAATAACCCCTGCTCACCCCCTTGGTAGCTTGGCACGAGCAGACAGGCTTATCTCAGAGGCAGTGTGTTAAGCATTTGTGAATATACACAGTAACACAGTGAAGACACTACAGATGGACACAACACAGGTTTTATAAAAATAAGTATTCTTAATATAGACTTAAACACAAGACCACAAACGACAAAAAATCCCCAATACTACGCTTAAGATTACTTAAAAGATGATTAAAGTCTCTTAGTTCAAGTTGTTGGTAAATGCGACAAAGTTCTCAACACAGTACCTGGATGCGTAATGCAAAGTGAACAAAAAGCTCGCAAAAGGTGAGATGCGTCGGTTCCATGACCCGGGGATACTGTTGCGTCCTGCCTCAATGCTTGCGCAGAGTAGGAAACTCGTCGTGAGCCTTACCGGTGCGGAGGTGATGCATATATTATTGGCCTGCGGGCCCGTTGCGGTGCACAAGAAGGCGCCTTGATGCGATGCAATGATCCGGTTGCGATGCGAGAAGATGGCGCCCTTGATGCGGTGATGCGATGACGATGCGATGTTGACCTGGCAGCCTTGCGACGACTCTGTACTTTGGAGCCGTGACAGGCCCTGCGACACGCTTCTCAGGTGATGCAATGGCGACTCTCACAATGGAGTCACGCTTCTCCGGTGATGCGACACCCGGCAGTTTCGATGACCACACGCTTCCAGGGAGGTGCGATGAAAGCTCGCTTCTCCGGCGTTGCGATGATTTCAGCTGCGCCGGCGACACGCTTCTTCTCGATGCGTGGCGCTTCCAGCTCCCAGCGGCCCGCAAGTGTCTGGAGTCAAAATTCCCAGCAAGGAAATTCAGTGGGGAGCTGGAGGTGAAGTCTTTTGTCCCTGAGACCTCAGCAGGAGGCAAGCACAGTTCAAGACCTTGGAGAATATTCTGTAGATTAAAGTCCTTACAAAGTTCCTTCTCCTTTCCCTTGGCAATGAAGCAACCACTGCAGGCCAACTCAGCAAACAGCACACTGGCAGAGGGGCAGTACAACTCCTGCAGCTTCCTTGGTTCTTCTCCTTGTCAGAAACGTTTCTTGTTCCAGAAGTGATCTAATTTCTTGGGATCAGGGTCCCAATATTTATACCCCAAAAACCTTTGTTCTCTCAAGGCAGAGAGCCCTCTGCCTAGTTCAAACCAGTTCCTGAGCACTTTGTTTACATGACTCTCCTCTTACTTTCACTGTGCAGGGCAGAGACATCAGCCGCCCCACAGGAGGTGGAGCCAGCACAGGGGAGGAAAGATACAGCTCTGGAGCCTTCTGTTGACATGATTCCTCCTCTCCTTTCACAGTGCAGGGCAGAGACATCAGACACGCCACAGGGGGTGGAGCCAGCATTGTAGAGGGAAGGCCCAGCCCTATTCAGGTCCCAGGTGCAACTCCTCCCTCCCATCTAGATGCAGATTTCTCTATTCACCACAGTGCTGCCCCAGTCTGTCTCCTGGAATCCCCCAGCCCTGTCACTCACAAACCCAGACAAGAAATACACAACCCAGCAGAGGCAGGCCTGGATAGCTAGGCAAGAAAATACCTACTTTCTAAAAGTGGTATTTTCAAACACAGAATATTAAAACCAACTTTACTAAAATATGTATTTTATTATTCTGAGTTCAGGCATACTAAATTTGAAAGTCTACCATGTTCCCTGGGTCAGTTAGGATTATAAGAATGTAATAATATAACTGCCCATTCTGGCCTACGGATAACAGGTAGCCTTCAATAGTGAAAAAACAAAATGGCTGTAATTCACTATTAGAACATGCTACACACATCAGAGCATGTCCTACTTTATACTTACAATGCACCCTGCCCATGGGTCTACCATAGGGGTGTCTAACATGAAGCAAAGGGAAGGTTTAGGGACTGGCAAGTGGGTGGACTTGGCCAAGTCAACATGGCAGTGCTAGACTGCACACAGGCCTTGCAATGGCAGGCCTGAGACACACTTTACAGGCTGCTTCTGTGGGTGGCACAACCAGTGCAGCAAGCCCACCAGCAGCATTTGATTTGCAAGCCCTGGGCACACATGGTGCACTGTACTAGGGTCTGGCAGATAAATCAAATAACCCAATCATGGAATAACCAATTAAAACATTAATTTAACATAGGGAGCACTTACACTGTGGCACTGATTAGCAGTGGCACAGTGCCCAAAGCATAAATCCAGCAAAAACATATCAAAACAGAGGAGGCAATCCGTCAAAATGGAAGGGAGACTCATGTCAATGATGCCATGTCTAACATTATTCATTTCCATCGTCAATAATTATCCCAAATTATGACATGACTCAGACCTTCTGACCTAGTATTGGAGTTGGACGCCCCAATTTAAATCCTCCTTCTTAGTTAGGAGGCAGGTTATAGAACATTGCAGCTTCTACACCTCTCTACTGATATGCTGCATTGGAGAAGTCAACATTAAACAAGAAAAGAACTTTGGTTCATGTTTTTTGTGTGTTTTTTTTACCTTGTTCTGAAATGCCCTTAGAGCAAGTCCATGCACCAAACCTGTATTACGGTGTTTAGAAAAGGCCAGAACATGTTACTTTTAACAGGAACTCATTATGTTAAATATTAATCAAATCACTCAATAGTAAAATATTTCCTAGCTCACAAAAATACACATATGTCACAGATAACCACATGTATAAGCCATAAAATAAACATATTCCCAAGCAAAACAAAATGTTTCAGAGACCTAATGTCTACAGGTAACAAATTATTGCTACACTTCCCACAAACTTGCTTCATTGAAAAAAAATCCAGTTTGCCTAACGCGGTATATGTGGGTGTGGTGTGGTGTGGTGTGGTGGAGGTAGATTTTCACCTGACATTCTCATTTTGAGCCCAAACACAATGTGGTCTTTGACATGTTGTTAAACTAACCTAGGCTATGTCAATCTAGGTGTAAGTACTGGTATTCAGGTGTGCAACCATCCACCAGAAACTTTTTAAAAGATCCTGTATTTAGGGGACAGCTTTGACTTTGCAGAAGATTAGGGGGCATATTACCAAGCAATAGCGATAATTATCGCTATTGCTTGGTTAGAGCCAAAAATGTACCGCTGAGCTGCGGAGATTTTTATCGCAGATAAACCTTGGTATTACCAAGGTTTATCGCAAATGCGATAAAAATCGGCCGCAATGCATGAATATCGCTGAAAAGTCAGCGATATTCATGCATTACCGAGCTAATGCTCTTAGCCATGTTATCCACCTCCCATTGGATAACATGGCTAAGAACTGCTCAGCGCAGGTGTTAGCTTTTGGAGATATTCGCGCTTAGCGCGAATATCTCCAAAAGTTGATAATAGGAGATAGCGATGTTAGCAACTGTTTCCAGTCGCTAACATCTTGGCACGCCCACTTTGCATGTCATTAGTGATAAATATCACTGACATGCAAAGTGGGGCCCAAGATGCTCGCTATCTCCTACTAGCTGTCGCTAACTGGTGTTAGCGACAGCTAGGTAATAGGGAGATAATTTTATCTCCGCTTTCTTGGCTTTTAAAGCCAAAAAAGCGGAGATAAACCCCCTTGATAATATGCCCCTAGGTTTGTAATTCCATTTGACAGTTGATGTCTGGAGGCTACAGTAAAGAATGTTCACAGCCATGACAGCGTCTCTCTGCCTGCACCTGCAATGACTTGGAAAATATTTCCAGTTATTTGCTTCAGCTCTTCAAAAGTTGTATCCAGGAGTTTCTGAAGTTAATCATAATTTTGAGAAAGTTCATGAAAAATAATTATCTAAATCAGTTGAGAGCCTGCTGCAGAGCTCTGTGCAACACCTGCTTGTCACAGGTTCGAATCCTGGCAAGTGAAATTAATTGGTTATAGGTAATTTTAATATTGGATATATAATTACCCAGTTCAATGCTTCTTATTTTATACCATAATGATGGATGGCAGGCTGAATCATCCTTATACAGATTTGCTTTTGGCAATAGTGCGGGTCATTAGGGACCATTCACATCAATACGAAACATATTTTGGCTATTGCCATTGTATGTATGTATTTGCAAAGCGCAAACCTAGCCAAAAGGCAGTGGAGAGCTGTACAGATTGTACACTGCACGATCAATGAACTTTCACTTATTGTTAATTTCCTTTTTTGCTAAGACGTTTGTGCGATTAGCATTCCATTTTCAGTCCCAGGTCCATATTCTTCCTTAGATGTGATGATTTTCCTGGTACTTGCTGCCAAAACGAAAGCACTACACCTAACTGCCACACCAGGGACTAAAATCAACTCTGTTAAAGTCACACCAGGGCAATTTCTTGATGTACCATCACACTATTGTATGCTCTACTGCAAGCATCAAACAAGTACTGTGTAGATAGGTTTACTTAATATTTTAAATTATTTATTTCCAAAACATATTTTACATGAGAGTTCTAGTAAAAATGAATAACATAATTTATGTATTAGAAATGGGGTTTCTAGTTGGACCTAAGCCAGGCAGAACTCACCACTCTAGTCAGGGTAAGGGAGTTACACATCCAAGATAATCCCTACTCACCCCCTTGGTAGCTTGGCAGAGCAGTCAGGCTTATATCAGAGGCAATGTGTAAAGCGTTTGCGCAACACACTAGGCACACCACCAAAAAGAGACTCCACACAAGGTTACATAAAGAAGCCTTTGAATTGCACATAAAACACTTTAGACAATAATCACATAAATCACTGTGCCACTAGGCACTTGTCATCATGTCACATAGATCATGAAATCACTTTGCCGCTAGGCAATGGTCAAAACAGCATAGATAGTGCAATAGGGCAAATTGCTCATAGATTGCACTTTATAAAAACACTATCCCTGTACATAGTATGCAGAACCTGACATTATGATCTTGGCGAAACGCGCTGGGAGACATAGCTTCGAGGGGGCAGCACCACAACTCAGACCGCTACCTCAGCCATCCACAGGAAGTTAGCAATCAGCTGGGAGGAGCCCCCATGTGCTCTATCAGATCACTTATCAGGGTGCCCTTTCTTCAAGAAGGGTACATTGCTTCCCAGGCACTGGGCAGCAGAGTCATGGAAATAAGCACCTGCTCTCCAGCTACAGACAGAATGCAGCATTTCACACGCACTTCTGTGGTTGCCAGTTTCAGCCACCCAAGTGCCCTACACATGCTAAGAAGGGACGAAGGGCTCACCACGCACTCTCCCCAGGCAAAGGAGGGATGCACAAGTACAGAACGAACAGGAGCAGTCCACAGGGCCCACCTCGCTCTGAGCTCCTGTGAGAGCACTGGGGGCATGCAAAGCAGGAGGACAGGCAGTAGTGCAGCATGCATGGTCCTTTTGGGTCCTTTTGGGTAGGTCAGCACCATAAGCACGGTCCCTTGGTGGTTCCTCCTGGCAGCATAACAGATTCTCCTGGAAAGTTACAGGTTGTAGAGCTAGCAGCGTCTGGTTACAAGTCCATGCAGTGTCTATAAACATGGGGTCACAGCCTCTGTACTTACAGTGCAAAAGTCTTTGTTCTAGGGGCACTGCAACCATCTTTCTGAAGTGCACAACACCCCCATTCACTCCCAAATCCTGGCTCTAGACACACTACAAAGGAGTGGAGACAGCATTGTAAAAGTCAGGCCCAGCCCAATTCAGGTGCAGGTGCCACTCCTCCCAACACTCTAAATGCAGACCAGGCCCATTCAGTGTGGCTCACTGGTTAGAGGAGGCAGACCCGGACGCTGAGATCAGACCCGGGACCAGGGTTCAATTCCCAACGCGGCAGGGTCTTGAGCCCAAATGTCCACGGACTCGGTAATTCTCGCTTCGGTGCCTACTCAAATCATGGTTCACACTCTGCAACTCTGGGCAATAGCTTGCTTAATCTCCACTACGGCCCCCCGCGGCGGGATGCCTGGCTTTCACCTTGGGGATACCCAGTAGGGGCTATCTCACAGGGAAAAACCAGGACGGGTTCCCAATGCAAAGCGCTTTGAGACCTGGCAGTGATATTGCGCTATATAAAAACCTATCCATCCATTCAGGGGCAAGTGAAACTACTCCCACCACTCTAAATGCAGCCAAGGTCTATGCAGCTCAGTGCTGAGTCACCCAAGAAAGGCAGGACACACCTTAACCCCCATAGTGACTGTCTTGTCTGAATGCACATCTCCTTCTCCTGTCACTCTAAACCAGACATTGAATACACAACCAGGCAGGGCAGAAAGAGTCTTAAGAACACAGAAATGCACACTTCAAAAAGTGGTATTTCTAAATTAGTCAAAACAAATCCGCTTTCACCAATTTATTACTACTATTCCAAATATGCCAAACATGGCCACGCTACCCCTTCACGTCAGCTATTACCACTGAATCACATATAAGGGAATTCCCAATGTAAACCTATGAGAGGAGCAGCCTCACAGCAGTGAGAAACCAAATAGGCTGTTTGTCACTACCAGGACATGCCCCACAGCTAAGGCACATGTCCTACCTATTACCTACACAGCACCCTGCCCATAGGGTTATCTAGGGCCTACATTAGGGCTGACCTATATGTAATAAAAGGGTAGTTTCAGACATGGCAAACACTTTAAGTGCCGCGTCACTGCTGCAGTAAACTGCGCAGGCAGGATCGTAGAGGCCTGAGACAGGTTTGCAATTCTACTTTGGTGTGTGGCGCAAGCAGCGCTGCAGGCCTACGAGTAGCATTTAATTTACAGGCCCTGGGTATATGAGAAACCACTGTACAAGGGACTTACAGGTAAATGAAATAAGCCAAACAGGTGTAAACCAATTTTACCAAGTTTACAAGAAAGAGCACTGATCCACAGTGGTAGAGTGACCAGAGTTATAAAACCAACAAAAACAGGTAAAAAAAATACAGCAGGAAAGCAACATCTTCTGGGATATTCCTGCAAAAAGGGCCAGTTCCAATAAAATGTAAAAAAAAAATTATTAGATTACATTGCTTTACTGTATTAATCTTTTACTGTAACCAATATTCATTTTGATTTTAATGTTTTTTTCTTTTCAAGTTCCCGGAGAGTCAGAGTAAGTTATAGTGATTGTGTAGTTATGTTTAGGTCAAAGAGTCCATTTAAAAGGCATTTTTTGCTTTATTAATGAGTTTGTCCCCAGCCTACAAAACTGCATGAAACGTTCAATCAAATATCTAGACCGTTAATCTTCAATTGGTCTGCAAATCCAGTTTCATAGACCAGTCACTGATCCAAATAAAAAAAGAAAAGGAATCGAATTAGCCTTGGGAGCTTTAATTAACAGCATCCATTCAAGTTCTCTGATTGGCTGGCCATAACTTGAAGAAAAATGTTGTGGCCACCATTACTGGATTCATGGGCTCCACATCGACAAGAATAACAATGAAAAAATCATGAAGACCTCTTGTGCGAAAGCCCACTCTTAAGTGGCTACCGATCTAGACGTTCTTCTTTCGGATCTTCTGAACCCCATACCCTGTCAACAAAAATACATATGTTACTATAACTCCACTCCTCCACTCAAATTGCCCCACCTATGCTACACGGCGCAGCACACACTTGGACCTCCATCTGCTATTGTCCTTCAACCTATCTCCACTCATGCCCAATACAAATGTAGAAGCAGCAACACATATATTACAAGAATTTGTGCCAAATTGACTGGGATACCATCCTCACTCCTCAAACACTTCCTCATCAAAGTAAGCACCTGTGTGTTCATTACCGTCTTCTAATCTTCATGCAGGAAAATAATTTCTCGCCAAGACCTCTTAAGTTGTACATAACTCCTGAAACACCTAACTGGACAAATCCTCAAAGTCACCTTCACTCCTCTGTCCCTTTTTTGCTAATTTCTAGGTGCATTTTATCTACCTCCATAAGCATATCACTCCCCAAATTAGCCCCAAATAATTCCAAGTTCCCACATTCTATGACACCCAGAGTGCGCCAAAGAACATCAAGGTAAATATAGACAGACATAGCCTAAACTCCAATGAGGAAGTGAATTAGTCACTCTTGGGTGATCATCCCTCTCAGTGCCTCTGCCATGATAGAACGTCTCTCATCTCTCTTCGTCCCTTTCTCCCTGGACCACCCTTCCAAAATCCACCTTGTGAGACTTGCCTTTGTTGGGTTAATGCAACCCAAAACTATTTGCATTAAATGTTATCCAGGCAACATTTTCTGCTATGGTTATCATTGCAAAGTTCATTTCAGTCAGAGCCATCATAAAATGTACAACATCTTACCACCCAGCTGTCAAGCCCTCAATGCTTTACAGCCATATTTATCCCACCAACCCCAAGTATATTCAAGCTCCATCCTAAGCCTATCCTTAGCAGGCTCTAAACCCACTTCAGCAACTTGTCCCCTACTACACCACTCTCCTGTCTCTTGTACTAACTTTTGTACCAACTGGTGAGCTCCTTCCTGGGTTACAGAGCCCTCCTTCTCCCTGACTGGACACCTCTCATTGTGACCATCCTTACACTCCCTGTTGCTTGGACGCTTGGGGGGATGAGTACACTTCTCACTACTTCTCTTGATGCATTTGCTCCAGCTGCGTTCTCACCCCCCCCTTTGCTATTTTCAGACTCTGCACCACTTTCCTCATGAACGTCTCATCCTCCAATTCAATTATACTGTCATTCTGTACCACTAGGCAGCCTGACTGCTGCCCAGAATGTCCCCCACGCATTATTAGGTTCATGGTCCCTTGGCCTGGTTCCGTGACCTCTGCAGTGCACCTTTGCCACTATTACTGCCTCAGCCGCGTCCACAACCTCATGAAGACTCTTTCTTTGGAGGTTAGAGTGAATTTTTAACCTTCACCCTAACTGACAACTGCTGGACAGGCATACCCTGATGCACATCTTTCTCCGGTGCATTGGTGGGTTTGTCCCTGTGACCCTTTACCTCCTCACTGGAATTTGCCATGTGAACTGGTGGTGCTCTCTGAGATGCACCAACAACCTGCTCTAGTATGCTCTTTCCATGCAAGCCATTGTTATTACTGCCAGTGAACCATGCTTTGCATCATCCCCACATCCAGCCCCATCTTCTTCCCATGCTACTTGCTCTGGTGTTTTTGCTGTATACTCTTCATCTGTGCCTTGTGGTCTCTTCCTCTGCACTAAATCTGAACTCCTACCACCTGTTCTTGAGACGTTCATCTGTTCCCCCTCATCTGCTGGAGGCCGCATGCAGTGATTCCTAGTAGCACATTGTCCCACTCTGGGGCGACTCACCCAGCTCAACAGATGGGTTTGCTTGATATCCCAGGCCCTGCAGACCAACTTGAGCTTCTAGCCCTCCTGGAGGAAAAGCCACACAAAAGAAGAACGGCTAACATTCCTGTGGACGTCGCCCTCTTGAGCCTGCATTCCTATGTTGTGCTGCTTGGCTCCTGCTATTGTTGCTCAGCCAGTACCAGGCCATGCCGCACCTCCAACCTAGCCACAATGTCAACTCCACACTATACCCGACATCTTCCTTCAGTTGCGCAGAAAGAAACTGAATTCCCTTTTGCTCTTTCACATGAACATCCTGCACAATGACGTCATGTAGAAATGTGGCAGCCCACAGCTACCACACACTTCTTTTTGCCCGTTTCCCGCAATAACTCCAGGCAGAGGCGATAGTACCATCTTTCTGCAGTCAACCAGCATTGTTAAGTGCATAGCACATACTGGGGTGCACCGTAAAGAAATTAAATAAACTGTATTTGAGGTGCATGTAATACAATGATGTACAAGCAGAGAAGGTTGGATTACCTAAACATTCAGGGTCTAGTGGTTAAGATATTGGTGGTAAAACCTGGTGACCCAGGCTTAATCAAAACTACAAAAAAGAGATGAATGGAATGATCGAATTACTCTCAGCCACTGGCAATTGGCTGCCTCCAAATTCATTGTATTTTGCCCACAGTGCCACCTCACATTAGACCCACCCATATGCATACCAGCCTTGCTCCTTCTACAGTAGGAGCAGTCCAGCCTGACTGAGTCCTGTCTGAGGAGCAGAGTGGACAAAAGAACGATGGACTGGAATACAGCCCAGAGTAATTTACCAGTGGCTGAAATTAATTCAAGCATTCCACCCATCCCTTGTTTTTATGTATCTCAGTGCAACATTCTATGTCCTACGGTTATGCCCAGACATGGCTCCAGTGTTCACTAGCTATAGGACTCAATCTACACCTCAGTGAAGACGCCCAAATAGGCTGAAAACTGTCTTGGGTAGTTTGTGTTCCTGTTCAGATGGAGCCTGGCCTGACAGAGTGGGCTGGACGTTTCCTACTGGCACAGATCAAGACTTATTTACACATGGAAGGTTCCTGTCTGAGGTGGCATAGTGGGCAAAAGAACTATGGATTGGAATGCAGATCAGAGTAATTGACCCATCTTTTTTGTGTATCCCGGGATTAATCAGGGATTAATTATGGGGAAAATTATGGGATTCTTGAGCAATTATTTTATCTCCTTGTGCTTCATTTCCCTTATTTATTGACGTTGGGAGAGAACAGAAACAGGCTAGTTCTAGAATGAACTGTCAGATTTTAAAAGCAAGTGCAAAGACACTTTCTCGTTCTCCCTCCAAGCCTGATACACCCGCTTATGTTCTCAATGCATTAGAAGCACAAGAAGGGAAAGGGAATAAAGATGAGGCAGTATGAGGGGGGGAAACACCGTGTAGCACGAAGCTGACATTTTTATGGGTTTTATCAGCAGAAAACATCGAGCCACTGAGAAAACCTCTCCGCTGTGCATTGGGCACAGGGAAGAGCCTGTATCATATGATATCAGCCGGCGCAAGATGAGTGAGGGGGTGAGGCACGACAGAAATTCCCATCAAATCTATCTGCCCATTAGACCCACGATAAAGGCGGCGAGAAACCGAGAGACCGGATTGCCTGGAGGTCCCCTCTGACTCATCACGCCAGCCACGTGACGCTGCCAGTCAGCTGGCATCGGAGGGGAGCGGCGGCCTCCTGTCAGAGTCTGGTCACGAACTCACGGAAAATAGACCCTGCCCTCGCAAAACAGCAGCCGAAAAAGAGAGGCAGCCGGGGAAATGTCTCCCGCTTTATTTTTTTGGGTATATTCTTAAATGTACCGTGAATTCAATATTTCCCAAAACCCACACCAGTGGGGTTCAGTCAAGGTAACGTTTGCACTCAGACGATAAGGACCTTAAACCGAATTTACACGCATGCTCACTGTCAGCAAACAGTTTTTCTTTCGTCTTAGTTGTTATCGAGCTCCCTGTAGAAGGGTTAAAGGCAGCGGTGATGGAACAATTTTCAGAATGGGGGTGCTGCATTTCATATTGCATCAATGACGTCATAGGGATGGTGAAAAATCCAAGTGTTTCCCAAAGAACAAGTACAGAAAATGAGCCACATCCATTCAGCAGGAGAGTGGTAAACGGGTGGAATGTAGCCAGTTGTGCATTTTGGAGAAAACTGTCGTAAATATATTACTAAAAATGGTGTGGAGGCAGAAGAAACCTGGGCCCGGGAAGGCACAGCCGGACCCGATGAGGGATTGGGGCAAACGCTGCCCGGAGGCGGGAAGCCCTCCCCCCGCAGAAGCCCGCAAAAAATAGGGGCGGCCAGGATTGGTCCCTCAAGGTAGCCGACGCCCCCCCACCCCCCAATCAGGGGGCGATGCGGCAGGCAGCTGGGGGGGTGTAAAAAGGGGCACAGGACCCAGAGGCAGACACAACTCCCCCCCACCCCCCCCACTGCAGCAAGAGCACGAGCCAGGGAGTTCCCCATTAACAAGGAACGGAAAGTTAGTTAGCCCAGGTCTGGGGAAGTATGCAGGCCTCACAAGGAAATACTCCAAGCATAATAGATTTTTTTCTGCGCTTCAAGGAAGCTATGGGTATGAAAGTCTTTGTTGTCACGAGTTCAGAGATAAATAGAGGTCGGGAGAGAGTCGGTGAGTATGGTCACCCCAAGAGAAAGGTGTGGTCTGCTATGGGTTTGGTGTGTACAGGTGAAAGGCGCTCAAACAGTGCGGGTATAGTATGGTGATGGATGATGATAGGATAAGACGGTGCAAACAGTATAGAGGAGAACCCTTAACCTCTAACTAATATTCAAGCATGGGGTGCTAAAACATTATAGAACGTACAAACAATAACTGTGCACACGTCAGGTAAACAATTTGGTATACATGTATTGTTGGACAAACGAAAAAGAAGCTGTTGATTTGATGAGAGCTTTATGTAATTCTCTTAAGGGAGTATACAGACGCCAGCCAACACGTGTTTCATCAAGCAGGACGAAGCCTGTGATTCATCAGGGCTGTAAGTGGCGTGGTGGAGTAATGGCTGGTAGGGTAGAGTAATCGTATTGAATAGGGTAGTCCGCGTGTTGGGTGTAACAGGAGGAATGAATAGTAAACACAGTCGGGTACGACTGTAGTCTGTGATCGTGATGAACTACTAGTCATACCCTCAAGGAGCGACACTGCTACCCTGTTCATCACGATCACAGACTACAGTTGCCAATACGATTACTCTACCCTACCAGCCATTACTCCACCACACCACTTACAGCCCTGATGAATCACAGGCTTCGTCCTGCTTGATGAAACACGTGTCGGCTGGCGTCTGCATACTCCCTTAAGAGAATTACATAAAGCTCTCATCAAATCAACGCCTTCTTTTTCGTTTGTCCAACAATACATGTATACCAAATTGTTTACCTGACGTGTGCACAGTTATTGTTTGTACCCCAAGAGAAAGGACAGGATGTTTGACTAGTGAACTGCAGTAATACAATTGGGTCATAGAAGGGGAGGGAGAAATATCACCTATTAAGTGTCGGCAGATAAGGGACGTGACCAACGATAGGGTTGGCACGCCTAATCTCTAGCGCACATTACACCATTGGTAGCCCACTTTTCCCCTCTGTGCAAAGAATAGTGATAGTACAAGGTAGTACTCCAAGACAAGAATAACGTACAGGCTGTAGAATATGACGAAGGCAGGGCCGACAATGGCAAGTCAGCTGAATATGGTGGCTTTGAACAGGGGACTCCTGACAAGAGCGGAGAGCAGGGGGAGCTCCCTCTGATAGTCAAACCATAGGTAGCTTGGGGAAGAAACCCAGGAAAGATACAAAAAAAGAGATAAAATTACTAAAGGTAGATGGGAGGCTCACACAGTGTCTTTCGGATGCCTCACGGCACAGGCACTGAGGGAGCGAATGACGCCACACAGCCAAAGGCAGAGTAGATGGTGCTCCCACAGACCTCCGTGGGATGCCTCATGACATGGGTACTGAGGGAGCCAAACGGCTGGACACAGCCACAGGCTGAGTAGATGAATTGCTCACACAGGGTCCTTGGGATGCCGCACTGCAGGGGCCCTGAGGATCAGGCGAGAGGCCAACAAAGAGTCCAGGGCAAGTGGAACGGCACTTACAGCCCAGGCAGGTCCTGACGGATACCCACAATATTCGATAGCAAATTGAAGCCTGGAACCGCTGACACAAAGGCCTAGCAGAAAAGGGGCATCTCGCACAATATACTGTCTGTGGGCGAACAACAAGGAATTGACCAAGACAATGGAAAGTATGCGATAACATGGATGTTTATGAATGGCCAGATGAGTTGCGAAATGTACAACCATATTATGTTTAAATAAACTGTGACCTTTTAAGGCACCAAATCACGTTGTCAGTGAAGTAATTAAAATGTGAAAGGAACGCAGTTATAGGGGGAAGGAGGGTGAGGAGGACTCGGGCCTGGGAGGGGTTTGTCATTTACAAGCAGAACCGTGTACTTTGAAATGGCCACAAAATTCTCATTGAAATGCTTTACTGTTAAACGATATAGCTCACAAAAATAAAGTGTAGAAATTGGGATTCAACAAATATTTTTCATTTGCACATTGCCAAGTGTCCTGATTTGTTTGACCATATTAAAAAATTTGCTTCCGTCACCCTTCAGGATTACAAAAAAAATAGCTTAATTTGTTCTTTACAAACTGCTGCCATACTTTGAAATATTTGCACAGTTCATTTACAGGTATGTACATTTTGTTGTAGGTTATCTATCTATATAAATAAAAATGTAAATGTTAGTTTGTTCAAAATCGCAAATCTCCGAAAGTTCTTCACCGATTGCTTTGAAAATTTTGACACAACGTTGGATTCGAATAGGGGCGTGTTTTTATATAAACAACATTGGATTCCAATATGCGCGTGTTTTTAATCGAAAGCCCAAACAGACAGATAAAAATGTCAATGTTCGTTTGTTCAAAATCGCAAATCTCCGAAAGTTCTTCACCGATTGCTTTGAAATTTTGACACAATGTTGTATTCGAATAGGGGCGTGTTTTTATATACACAACGTTGGATTCCAATACGCACGTGTCAAATACGCCTGTGTTTTTAATCGAAATCCCGAACAGACACATAAAAATGTCAATGTCCGTTTGTTCAAAATCTTAAATCTCCAAAGGTTCTTCACCGATTGATTTGAAATTTTGACACAACGTTGAATTCGATTAAGCGCGTGTTTATATTTATACAACGTGGGATTAGAATACGCGCGTGTCCAATATGCGCGTGTTTTTAATCGAAAGGCCGAACAGACCCTATTGATTTGGTTGCTGCGCAAAAACTACAAGGGATGCATAGAGACAATAGTCCACATATATTAGGATGGACAGTTGGTGTCAGGATGGCAGACCGGGAAGTGGGTGGAGGGAGGGGGGAGGAGATGGTTCACTTTGTAACATTAAGAAAGGACGCATAGAGACAATAGTCTACATATATTAGGAGGAACAGTTGGTGTCAGGATGGCAGACCGGAAGTTGGTGGAGGGAGCGGGGAGGAGTAGGGTCACTTTGCAACATTAGCGCGTGTTTATATATACACAACGTGACAATAGTCACAAAAACATATTGTGTGCCCACAAGCATTGTGAAATTAAACATATTAGAAACGTTCGCGTACTCTTTTCTTTCTCTTCCATTTAACCAGACTGAGCCATAGCAACGCGTGGCAGGGTACAGCTAGTAAAAAACTAAAATCCTGTAGCCTTTCCTTTCACACTCCTTTTATTTACACCAGTAAGATTGCCAGATAGTTTACTTTACAAAATCTTCTAATTTGGAGTCAGAGAAAAAATAGTAAACACCAATCTCCATGTTAAAAGAGTACACAGCAATTTGTCAGAAGACTAAGGGCCCCATTACGATGGCGGGCGGACCGTAACGGTAAACGTGACCGACTGCCAGAGGTGCGGCGGTCCTGCTATGCCCATTAGGATGCGACCGCCATCCTAGCAGTCGCATCCCGCATATTTTACATTGCGGCGGGCGGTGCTGTAAGCAGCTCCGGCCGCAATGCAAAAGATGAATGCTGTGCATTGGTATGCATAATGTGACAGGCACCGTGGGTGCCTGCCACCTTGTGTATGCCAATGTAGGGGGTACTATAGGTATCCCCCAAGTGCGCCCCCCAACCCACCAACACCCCGGGAACCTGCAACGGGCCCCCGTATCCAAAGACAGCATGCCTTTCCATGGGGGCATCGCCGCCAAGGAAAGGCCAAAGTCTGCACATATCATAATATGGCGGGGTGGCTGCTAGGCTCTACCACTATATCATGCCCAAGGACCGCACAGCAGGCAATCATAATGATTGCCTGCCTGCAGTAAAGTCTTTCCTTCCACCACTGTACCCTCGCTATTGTAATAAGGCGGGGGTAAATGGAGTGCGGGCGGGGAATGCTGTCGGGCGGATCACCACCGCCGGTGGCGATCCGCCCGTCATCATAATGGCGCCCTTAGCCTGACATTGGATCTCTGTCTTTGGATGCACAGCAAATGAAACAAGATAAAACCAAAATTTAAAGACATCTTAATTGCCTATTCACTAGCTGAACTCCAGCATAGTTATTTTGGGGGTGCTGCAGCACCCCTTCTTCCAGCACTTGTGGTTAGATGGAAATAACTGGTATGATTGTAAAATTATAGTGAAGGTTTTCATAGGAAGTTGAATCAATACTGAACTAGATTTCAGACCCTGATTCCTCTATAAGCAGAGAGAAATATATTCCCTTGTGTATACATTTGCTCATACATGATGCATGATATTGTTTGGCTGCACTTGTTCGCTCAAACAAGCCAATGAAATGACTGGCCATAAATATTGCAATGTTAGTTGTTGCATATTTTATTTAGGGAAATTCTGTATGTGGTGTATCTTTAACACAACCCCTAATCAACCATTAGCATTCTATAATAACTACTACAATTATAATTATTACTGTTCCTAGCTTCATTAGTATAGCACATAATACGAAAGGCTCTCTAGGTGCTGACAAGCGCAATCTTAAGAACTCTATCTAAGCAAATTGCTTTGCTATTATCCAGAATAGCTGTGTTAAATGGGCTCCAAAATCGAACATAAAGAGCTCAAAATCACAAAAGAGGTCATATAAGACGATGTCAATATTTAAAATAACCACTTATGCGCAGGCTGGAGACAGCAATGGAGTGACTAGAAGGCGAAAAGATAAAACCTCCTGGTCCCATGTAGGTACCTTCCTGTGCTGGCCCTGACAACCTCCTGCACCTGCTGCCGGCAGAGAAGCTCTGCGCTTAGTGGAAATGACATCGCCCCTGGCAACCAAGGGTGGAGAAGCCATGCTTCCCCAGGACCCACCCCCTTGAGCTAATCAACATAGCAACCAGTTTGGTATTGGATTCAAGGTGGAAGCCCAACAGAAGCCCAGCAAACAAAAACCTCACCATGGAAACAGGAGGAAAAAAAATTATATTCTATCTGCAATAAACACGTCTTCATCTCCCGCCTCCCAATCAATAGCATGCCAATGAATACAAGGCATGGGACCTCATTAAGACTAGAGCTACAGAAAATCACTAATTTCGTTTCGGTACAGAAGCAGAAATCAGCATGGACAGTCCAACATTTTTTGCAGATTTTCGGTTGGGAAACCCACATTTCTTGATGGGCACAGACTTTGTACGTGGCACACAGACTCTGTATATTTGGAGAATTTCCCACAAGTTTTACAGATAGGCCTATAATATTTGTCTCTCAGCCTGGAAGAGAGAAAACATTAGAAAGGAAAGAGGAATGGCTGAATCCTGGGAAACAATTTCAGTGGCTAACTGGAGGAGGCATATGTCCACTCAGGGTTACAAATATGCTAAACTGGTTGAGCTTAAACATTTGACGATTCAAAGACTTTTGGGCCCATGGGACGCTATACCTCAGAAACTATGCACTAGTGCAAAAAGGTTAAATCTATTTGCACCAAATTTCACGCTCTAAGGCGGAAATGAAGTAAACCGATTGAGCAACATATACTATTTTTTTTCTTCACACAGAGAGTTCATAAAGAAATATTAAACTGAAAAAGAAAGCACACTGACTTCTTACAAATTTTGCTGCTCATCTCACAACCCAAAAAAGAACAAAATGATGTAATCTGAAACACAACCATTTAATACTTATTTGAAAAGCTAAGAACTGTAGTTTCTCAATCTAAAGCGTGCATGGGTATCTTTATATGGCGTGAACCTAGCTTGGAAGCACCTAAACTATGCACATTACTTGGGGTGATAGAAGGCAATATCCTGTACAATTTATACGTTACATTTCATGTTTTTAGGGAGCAGGAGATTACGTGAGGAGCCCAGAATCAGACAATGTTGAGTCAAGCTGTGAGGTTGGGATTATGAACCGGCGTCCGCATACTCCACGTTGGCAGCTTCAGCCGCTAGACCACATGATAACTTCCCCAAAAATGAAAAATAATGTGCAATCAATTTGCTCCATGTTTTATGAGGGGCAAAAACTGATTGCACCATTGAGTATTGCGAAAGTAGCAAAAATAATGGTACAATTTTATTTGCTTTGCTTTCTTCTAAGGAAGAGTGAGAGCAATGTGTGTGAAGGGGTCGGGACCCTAACCGCAAGGTGCACCACATGAGGCTAAAGGGAAATTTGTGTGGGTAGTAGGACAGAGCTCCTAAATATTTAAGGTTGCATGCTTTTTACAAATTCAGTAATTAATAAAACAAGTACAGTGCATGGAGTTTAATGTCGTTTTTAGGTTATATTTAGACTTAATCTCAGAAATATTAAGCCCATTTTCATCACAGTTACCGTGTATATTCAAGCTTTCATAGAATTGCTGCCGGAAGAGTTTTTCTGGCCCTCGTAACAATGGGCCATATTATCAAGAACGGCGGTAACATTATTGCCGGTTTAGCGGCGATAAGGGGCTTGATAATAAGCCCTTGTGAATTCCAATAGAAGCCCAGGTTCTGGTGTGAAGAACATCAAACCTGGGCTTCTATGGGAATTCACAAGGGCATATTATAAAGCCCCTCATCGCCAATTTAGCTGCAGTTTTCTGCCGCTAAACCAGCGAAAATGTTACCGCCGTTCTTGATAATATGGCCCAATATCTTTTCTCATAGGTAATCCCATGTATCACCTTACTTTCTTTGCAGAATCTAGTCAGACTATATCCAACGTGCTTTGAGATGGATTGAAAAATGTGGGGCATGAATTACAGTTTGGCAGATGTGTGGCATTCACCAAAAAGCAGCAGTTGGCCAGACCGCCCTATTTAGAATACATTTGCATAAACAGTGCACCTGGAGCATCCGTGCCTTCTAGCAGATGTCCACCGCATCGTTTTTAACTCTCTGTGTGACTGCAACATATAGAATGCCTTTATGAAATAATGCTCCATCTTTCAAATAGCACTGATAGAATTAAATAAATCAATGCCTAAATTTGGAACTTGCATTCTTCAAATGAAGCAAACCCATCAGCTCTGAGGTTAGAACTCCAGCCAGTCTATCCTCTAGCTACGGTCTGAAATATCCTGGGGCTCTGAGATAGTGCACTGACTGACAACAAATCTCTGCTTCTTTTCATCTCCATCATGAGAGGATCAAGAAGGCTTGAAATCGGTTTAACAAACGCACACTTTAAAACATACATGATTAATAGGAAGAGTTCCAGAGTCATGACTCAAGCACGCCTTCCTATGTGAACAGGTTAAATCACTGCATGCCGCGTTGCAGCAGGAGCTGCTCCGCATAGTATATCCAGAAAACAGTGGTTCCTGCGGTATAATATTTGTACAATGCAAAGTCAGTACATAGCATAATAGCAATTTTTAAGAAAAAGTAGAGGGTTTGACAGGGGATGCCAAGGGGAGAAGCAGGGCTCAAGATACAGGGTGTTTTTATCATCAAGGTTTTTGTATTTCAAAACAATGATTTCATCATTTATATACAGTTTGTACGCATAGTCAGCTGAAACAGGTGCAGGGTGTCCCAAGTGTTTTTGTGAGAACCAAAATATAATTCAGTGACAGTAGGTGAATATCTACAGGTTTCTACTGGGGATATTTACAAGAAGAAGGAAATTGACCAAGAGAAATAATACAATCAATGGTTATTACAATGGCTATCTATATTTCTAGGCACTGTTTGCGTGGTTCATTTCCAATAGCGTCGACGGTGTTTCGACCCAGAAGAATAGGGGTCTCGTCAGGACTGGTCGTTGTGGGACATCTTAGGGTGTGTAGATACACATCTTTCGCAACCCATGCGTGATAGGGGAAAGTAAACTCAACTTACAGTGTGCCCAGCCGGGTACACTGTGGTGGTAATCTGATTCTGGAAGCCTTTGGTTAACAGCTTCTCGGATCGTCGTAGATTAGAATTAGTCAATGGCGGACGGTGCCGTCAGGTTAGTCGCCTTCAGCCAGGATAATGCCTGAATGCTGGAGCAAAATCACACGATCACGTCTCTCAGTACGCCAAAGTTCGTCTGGAGGGTAGCGGAGTTACAGAGCAGTTGTCAGAACCGAAGGTAGCGCGGCACACACAGAGCAAGTACAGCATGGGTAGCAGTGCTTGCTCTCTCTGTGACATACACACACATCCCAGGTACCACCGAGGCGGCAAGAGAGCAGACTGTCCCACACACAGACCAAAACGAGCAGTAAACTGTTGCCTGCTTACCCCACCCTCCAACACACACGTTATTTAGCGGTAGCACACAGTACATGCCTCCATCACACAGAGAAAACGAATAATGCAGATAACAGCAGTGCGGCCATACTTACAAAGCACATGTTTAACTCAAGCAGGAGCAGCAGTGACACACACGGAACAGGCACAGCAGAAACAACATCATGGCATCCTTCTCTCAGTACCCTCACAGAATAAGCAGCAACTGTGCAAGCTGGCCTCACACAGAGAGGAGGCACAGCAAAGGTCACGGCAGTGCAAGAGTCTTGTGTGCCCACAGAAAATGTAGACTACTGGCAGGAGCAGTACAAGATTCCTCAGACACACGAGAGACAGGCACAGACATCAGCAGTGCAAGCTTCCCCTTTTCACATAAAACAGGCGCAGTGAAGGCAGAAGCAGTGCAATTTCAGGCAGACACCACTCTAGTCCTCGTTAAAGCAATGGGCAGCAGGACCTGGGCCACTGTCTTTCTCATGAACAAGATCTGATGAATAGTTGGCTCCAACTTAAAGGACATTAAACTGACGTCATCATTTTTAACATTGCTGTCTTGTTAGCAGAGTGAGGAGGCCTTGAATTCTAAGGTCACATTTCTTGCTCATACTTTGGATGAAGCTCTTATGTTTACTCCTAAAGTTCAACAAGTCCTCAAAAACATTTGTAATTCAGTCACTTAAGTTAAGCCTGCCATTAACACGGTCACAGGAAAACTGTCATGGGGTTGTAAGCGTCCTTGCTAACTACCAGCTGTACTAAGTAAACAACCTGTACCGAGAAACGACAAAGATAAACCTAGCAACACTGCAACCAGCCCTAATGGGTTCTTGTGGACTGTGAATAAAGACACATTCCCTCTGTCTACTACAGATCCCTCAGGCTAACCTGAATCTACCAGCCCATACCTCCAAGACACAGTCTCTTTATACAGGATAAACATGGGACTTTACTTCTCGCACCAAAATCTGATTAATCAGTCCATGAAGTCCTTGTCTATGAGAGGCCACCAATCAACCACCATGGATGATCTCTTCCGGAACAATCTTCAACTCAATCTCAGTCCACCTCGCTGGTTGAATTTCATTTGTGGGTTAAACATCAGCTGTTTTATTCTTCTGTCTTGAGTGATGTCAGCAATTGTAAAAATAGTGCCTAGAGATAGACTAGTCAAAAAGGGTGCTGTGGATGTTTTCACTTACTTCATGCGGAACAGGTGTAGGACAGACGACACCTGTGCAAGCTTCCTTGACACATACACATAGACCAGACTCAGGACAGGAACCCTTTCAAACTCAGCAGACAAAAGGTCTGTATGGGTCTTGCGAAGACAATGTCTTCTCATGATGAGCATTGAGGGGCAGAGAGGGGCTTTGCTCAGGCCCCTTTAATCATTGGTCCCACATCAAACGCCATCTCAACAAACTACACTGGCTCCTGATTTAGAAGAGATGCCAGATCAATATGCTCACTCGTGCCTACAAGGCCCTGCACAACGAAGGACCAGCATACATCAACAAACGCCTGACCTTCTACCAACTGAATTTAGCCTCCCTCTACCTCGCAGACACGCCACGGATCCGCCATGCCAGCTGTGTAGGGCACTCCTTCTCACACCTGGCAGCCAGGGCTTGGAACAACCTCCACCTGCACCACAGTACCGCTCCGTCAATCCAGCAATTCAGAATGTTTGATTGATCTGAACTCCACTCAGCAGTCAACAGTTCCAACGCCTCGAGATCCTGACGGGTGAATTGCTTCGCTCTATCAATGCTTGATCCATTAATTGGTAGGATAAAGTGCCATACAGCCCAAAGGAGTATTTCTCTGTCCCTGCCATGCTACTGTCTACTAGAAAAATTATAATTTCACTTCCTTTAGAGTGCTGTCATTACAATGTATGAGGGTCATTGTTGTTAGATGCTCGAGCAGCATTAAACAGGCACTAGTCACAAGAATGCAAAAGTAATCTTAGAAAGAAGACTGGCCCACTGAAGGCAATGCATGCTGAGAGACAGAGAAACATTTATTGATTTTGGACTACTTAAGTATATCAATGTATCAAACTACACTAAAATATTTGTCTAGTGTTATTTTTTGTGCAAAAGTACAGAACAATGGAAATACACGTTTTTTAAAAATGAGACCTGAAAGTATTAAAATGCTTCTGCATAATTGTAAATGCTATATTTCAAATGAGCCTTTGTTTCTTTTTCAGGATAGTTTTTCATCATAGTCTTCATGCTGCACACCACTTGAGTCCTACTTCCCTTGCAACCATAAATAGTACAGCCAGGCATAAGAAGCAGTTTAGTGCCCTTATGCCCAGCAGCTATGTTTGTGAGGGGCACGCAGAGGCTCTAGCTGTGATGATTCAGCCCCTCAACCCCAGTAATTCAAAGGATGTCTTACTTTCATCACCACCATCAACTCAGGCTGACTCTTGCTCCCTCTGAGCCCTCCCTGGAGTGCCACTGCACAACTGCCATCATGAGAACATGGCCTCCCCTGCCCATACAGCCCTAGCCCCCTTCACCCAGGGCCCAGCTTGCCTGCCATCTATGTGCGGGGCAGTCACACTCTCTTTATCCAGGATGCCCGAAATCAGAGGAGACCTCCCGCCCCTTCATGGATCTGGCCACCCGTGACCCGCCCAGGTCACGACACCACATATGTTCCATTTCCATCTCTGTGCTTGATTCAGAATACGCTCCATGTACTCAAATCAGATACAAGAATGCTTCAAAACTGAAATCACCTTATGATAAGTCTGCACAAATGTCTTATATTTTCATAAAAAGATTTCAGTACTTTACTTTCTGGCTTCTCTTTCCCTGCAGTGGGCAAGAGTGGTCATAATTTCCCAACACATCAGATCCAGGTCCCCGTCATTTCATGACTCAAATATTCAGCAAACATTGTTGATCATTTTTTATCTTTAACATTGGCGGGAATCTAAAGATTGCTTCTACTTTACAATGCACCATTGTTGATAAATGCCCATATTGCACACATTGTGGAGTGAAGAAAGATCTGCTTCTCACCAGTTTTCATGTGTTAGGCTTGCAAAGAGCGGGTTGCCCTGAAGCGCGTAGACCCCGCTGACAGCAGGCAGCGTCTGCATCCTTGCTGTGACTTCCCTGTCCGACTAGTGTGGCTCTGTGTGGAGAGCACATGAGGTGTCTGCTCCCAGGGTAGCACCGGTGATGAGCAGGAGGCAAGTGAGAGCACACCTCAGCATGAACCACCTAGTGCTCGCCACAGGACCTCCCCGCCGCAGGGCGACATGTTCTTGAACGTGTCCGCTCCAGGGGTTTAAGAATCACACTGTTTTAACCAAGCCGAAATCCCCGATCAGATTCTGATGGTTTCCATCACAAGTAGCCAATTATGTACCATTTATATGTGCATTGTTTTTAAAAACATCAACTTAGATATAGGAAACACTGGGTTTCAGGCCAGTACTGTTTCAGGCACAAGAATTTATCATGTAAATGAAGTTATTTCAGCCTGGCTGCCTATATTATTTAAATTGATTTAAAAAGAGAATTGTATCTGGCTGAAACTAATTCTTTTCTTGGAATTCCATTTATTTCTTCATTCATTTGTGAGTCGGCCATGAGCCAGCATGATACATCGTACCAGCAAGTGGCCTTCTCACTTCATGGTGATCTATTCAATATCAACCACGCAGTGCATGATGGACCCCAGTTTAGAGATCGGGTAGCTATCAGGAATTAAAGTTTTTCTCCCCATCCGCAACTGCTACTTAGGTTTCTGCTTCCGACACAGCGCGCGAGCTTAGCAATTAACACAGAGTCACAGCCAGATACAAGAATAAATGATTGAATTAATAACCTTACGTAGTGCTGATGTAAGGTCTGGGGCCTTCCTAGACTCCTCCTGCAAGCAGGAGTGCATTTGTACAGATTCAAGGGAGACCTTGGGGCAGATTTACAAGCCCCTTGCGCCACTTTTTGCGTTATTTTTAACATGGGAAAAGTGACGCAAAAGTGGCTCAAAGGGCTTGTAAATCTGCCCCCTTGTTTTTAAATCAGCACAAATGTGATCCCACCAGGCCTGGCCCCCTCATACCGACAGGTGTGCCCAATCAGAAATGTCACTCCCAAGATGGCGCAGGAAGCAAGCACAGTGTAGGAAAATGCACTGTTTCACCCAGGCAAAAATGCTGACCATGGCTGGAAGGTATAAGTGGACTCAGCTACAAGTCGGAATAGGTCGACTGAAAGCTTCAATGGGCGACTTAGAACTACAGTTGTAGACCCATATATTGCAAGGATGCTAAGGCATGGCAGTAGCCATGGGGTGGATTGGTCACAGAGAGCTAAACAAGCATTTACAATGCAATGGTTTTGCCTTTGTTAAAGTTAGAGCTATTGGCATTGCTCTTGAAAATTTTTTTATTTATGTTTTTTTTAACATAAATAAATGGCATTGTCATTTACAATAGCAGGGCAGGGCACAGGGAAGGGGGGAGAGGAGAGACGAAGGAGAGCTCCGGGCTCAGGGAAGGGGGGGCGAGGAGAGACGAAGGAGAGACGAAGGAGAGCTGCGGGCTCTTGTTGTAATGCTTGCATAGATGAGTTGGTGGATGCATGCATGGGTGCATGCATGGATGGGTGTATGGATGGGTGTATGGATAGATGGATAGATGGATGGGTGGATGGATAGATGCATATATACAGCCAATCCCTCAACAATTTATGCAATCCACCAACCCATCCAACCAACAACCCATCCATGCATCCACCCATACATCCATGCATCATGCATACATCCATCCATCCATCATGCATCCATCCACCCACTGTGTCCCACTCCGACCCCTCTAAATATAACTCATTTTTTCTGTATAAAGAGATGACTGTATTCACTAGTATATGCAGTAGTGTGTGGTGGACTTAGTTTGAGTGTTTGTTTCCTGCACACTCACACACTGCCCCTACACATTCACACACTGCTCACCCTGCACCCTGCACACTCACACACTGCAGTCACTGTCACTCTGCAGTCACTGTCACTCTGCAGTCAGTCTGCGCTCACTGTCACTCTGCAGTCAGTCTGCGCTCACTGTCACTAAGCAGTCAGTCTGCGCTCACTGTCACTCTGCAGTCAGTCTGCGCTCACTGTCACTCTGCAGTCACTCTGCGCTCAGTCTGCACTCGCACTCACTCTGCACTCAGTCTGCACTCGCACTCACTCTGCACTCAGTCTGCACTCGCACTCACTCTGCACTCAGTCTGCACTCGCACTCACTCTGCACTCAGTCTGCACTCGCACTCACTCTGCACTCAGTCTGCACTCGCACTCACTGTCACTCTGCACTCACTCTCACTCTGCACTCACTCTCACTCTGCACTCACTGTCACACTGCACTCAGTCTGCACTCACTCTCACTCTGCACTCACTCTCACTCTGCACTCACTCTCACTCTGCACTCACTCTCACTCTGCACTCACTCTCACTCTGCACTCACTCTCACTCTGCACTCACCCTCACTCTGCACTCACCGTCACTCTGCACTCACCCTCACTCTGCACTCACCCTCACTCTGCACTCACCCTCACTCTGCACTCACCGTCACTCTGCACCCACTGTCACTCTGCACTCACTGTCACTCTGCACTCACTGTCACAAACACGTTGCTCGGGGCATTTGTTGACAAAGCAAAGCAGTTCCATTAAGTGTCAAACAGGTATGGAGCAGGTTTGCTTTCCCATGTATGTCTGTATTTGAGGTGAGTTGCATGAAAAAGATGCATCACCTTATCAAAGAGGAACTCCAATAGCCCACAGCACCTCCCTTTGCCAGGAGGATGTGAACTCCTACACAGAAGCAGGGCAGAGTCCTCCATGCTGGGCCCTTGGCCCAGGATAGAAGGAGACGCATTCTATGGAGAATGACAATGTGCTAAATGGGGACCCTGCCCCAGACCTGACAAACAACACCTACATCTGACCTCGGGAATTTGTCTTCGGCCCCAGAGAATAAATCCGACCCTGTCTGAAGCCTTAGGCCGGTCAGCAGGTCGAAAGCAGCAGGGCCGTCATCCCATGCGGATGTCAACAGTGGAAGTGCGCAGTTTTTCTGTCGACCTAAACTTCTACTGCGTGTCCCCTCCACTCCAAAATCTAGGGGGGGAGGGGATAAATCCCTTACGCTTCCTGTTCCCAACAACGAAGATAGTCAGAGCAGTCACAACAGACACACATGGACATGGTCATACACGAGCAGTCACCGAGCAGGAGCTCACACAGACGTGTAGGCGCACACAAACCGGCGGTGTCACCAGCAGCATTGAAGTTTGACAACTCGTCTGGACATCATTTAACAATAGTATTAGACAGGGGGCTTCTTGCAGACAGTCACAGGGCCTCGAGAAGAACCACCCATAGGTCCCCGACAGACGTTCGTAGTCTTTACGGTCTATGGGGGCGGACATTTCCAGTGTCCTGCGGATCCTGCTTTGGAGGTGTTTATGGGATGGGGAAAGAGACGAACACCCCCACCCCCACCCCCGCCTTTTTTTTTGTATTCAGTCTTGGTACACGCACTCTTCCTGCGCGCTGGGTTTGCCCTAGTTGCCTCCAAGTTATGAGCACGAGGGGCAAATATGAGTGTATCCAGACCATTCAATCCTTGGCCTCTATTTAGAAACAAGAACCTCCCACCCCGCCCCCCTTCCCCCACACACACTTCTTCGGGCAAGAAAGTCGTGCCATTTCCAGGGAATTCCAAGGTTAGGAGACAGAGACGACTGCTGACATGACACCGTGCCAGCCCCTCCGCCTCGCCTCCTCCTGCTCTTCCTCTTTTTACCTCACCGGATCGTACCCGCAAGAACCTTATCTGTTTTGGGAGTCGCTGGGCCTCAACCCTCCGCGCTGCCAGATGTTCCTCAATGCCACTCCCTTGCCTACATGTTTGTTGTCCCTGGCCCTTCGGATTGTGGCAAGCCCTCAGCCCACCCTCCCACCCACTCTCACGTGACCAGCCCCTCTGACCACCCTCCTACCCACCCCTCCAGAACCCAGTTTGTCCGCCCAGGTTCCCAGTCACGTAGCAAGCGTGACACGAACTATAGCTTAAGTGAAGAACATTGCCTACGAAAGTCCGCGCTATATAAAATTGCATAAATAAATTAAAAAATAATCACCAGTTGCTTTACACACGTACACACTAATTTTGTTATGCACAGGCAGATTAAGTGATTTGCTCAGAATCACAGGCTGTTGAGCGTCCCTGCCGAGACTCGAACTCTGTTCTACAGCTTCGAGGTTGACCGCTGTAGCCGTTAGGCCACATCCTGGTAAACCTAACCTTAAAGGAGCAATGTTTTTTGCAAATAATATTTACAACACAATATTTACATCAGGTGATAATTTTGTTAACGATACTCTGACATACAACCAATCTAGTGCCGTCCCGTTAAATTCCCCAAACCTTGCTGTGCTGCCTACAGTCTTGCTACATCGCACTACCAGGTCCATACTACTGGAAATAACTTTGTGCCACCTCCTCTTTCTGCTTTAAAAACTTCCTTTTAGACTCCCCTTCTCATGCTCGAAAGTGGCCACAATTCTTTGGAACTCATTCTTGCACCTGGCTGCACTCACGTGTCCCCGTAATGTGCGCATGCCACGTTGTCTAGCTTGTGTATTGTCCTCCAGTAAACACATTATGCATCCAGGATAGAAACAAACTCTACTGTCACCCGCACTATTTGTGACCTTCTGTGCTGTGGAGGACACTTTTTGCGGGCAAGGAGTGTCTCTTTCCAGCTAAGTAAATGTCTACTTAATAAAATGGAAGAAACGGGCTCAGGGTGCCAGGCCGTCCCAGTCCCATTAAAAGTAGATTTCCTTGGGCACATGACCAGTCTGTCAAAGCCAAAACATGTAGGTGATGGCACGTGCCTGCTGGTGCTGTCGGGCGTCACCTGGTCCTTCTATCAGGCATTTTCTTTCTCATCCCAGTGCTATTAATAATATGGGGCGTCTGTTAATAAAAAATGCTTACCCTCAAAGTGCTCGTGGTGCCCTCGGTTTGGAGAAGAGCCCCTCGGTCATCCGCCCCAGGGGTTGCCCCAGAATTCGCACAACTAGGGCCGATGTGGGTCCCAAGGTGCTGAATCCATTCTTTGTTGAGGCGGAGCCCCCGCGAGCCTCCTGCTAATGTCCCCCGCCGCCAGAGTGGAAATTAGCGGGATTAACCGGAGCGGCTCCCGCTATCGGAAATGTCATCGAAAGCAATTGTTCAAGACCATTTTCTTCAGCCTTGGGGGAGCCCTTTGTAGCCGGCATCTTCCTGCCCTGCAGCCATTAACACTAGGAGCCAGTTTCATTTTACTCAAATTAATACAAAACTATAAATTCATTTTATCACTTGGGGGAATGGCAAACGGCTCTTGAAATGTTCCTCGGGTGATTAGATATGAGACCTGCGGGTTATACCGGCTGGTCCGCTCCATTACTTCAGGGTCGTATCTGCTCAGCTTAGTACTTTAAAACATCACTATTTATTTTACTCCCAGTGACTCCGGCCTGGAAGGGAAGCAGGTGAGGGAGGCGCCTCCGTTCTTGATGTACCTTCGCTGCTAATTGCCTGGTAATGCCAGGGCAGCAGAAGCTGAAGCCCTTACCTTCCTTACTGTGGCCTCCCTGCTGAAGGCCAGGCCAGGCCAGCCCAGTGAAGGGTGCACGGTGGACGTGTAATCTGTGTGAGGCTCTGCCGTCACCCCGGGAGTACCATGGCTCCCCGGGGCAGCGGGGGCTCCAGTTCATCAGTGCATTTGTAAATGTCAGGTTCTTTTTACGTTTTAGTAAATATTTAAGGTCGGACTGTTTTTAATGCTGCTTAAATTCGATGAGATCAAAATGATTTACTTGGAATCACAGGTGAGACCTCACTGGGAAGTCGGGATGAGAATTTGGGTCCGTCCCCCCCTCCGCTTCAAAATCAGTCTTCTAGGGTCGACTGTGATGTCGGAGTATTCTGTGAATATGACACGAGGTAAACGGAGGGAGGGGGAGGGGGGGGCGGAAAGGCACGGAGAGCGGGAGGGGGTCGGGAACGGCCACACACGAGGTAAACGGAGGAGGGGGGGGGGGCGGAAAGGCACGAAGAGCGGGAGGGGGTCGGGAACGGCCACACACGAGGTAAACGGAGGAGGGGGGGCGGAAAGGCACGAAGAGCGGGAGGGGGGTCGGGAACGGCCACACACGAGGTAAACGGAGGAGGGGGGGGCGGAAAGGCACGAAGAGCGGGAGGGGGGTCGGGAACGGCCACACACTGACAGCGGGAGGGTGAGGGGCGGGAACAGACACACACACACGGACAAAGCAACAAACTAAAAAACAAAGCACTCACCTGGACATCTTCCGGCAGATCTCTTGCTTCCTGCTCTCCACTCCTCCTCCCGATGACGTGGTGGAGGCTCGGCCGGCTGGGCCAATCCCAGCGCGGCCCTGGCTGGAGGCGGACGGCTGCTTCCTTCGGCTGGCCGGCCTGAGGAGAGGGAGGGAGACGGGCTGCCACGGAGCGGGAGGGAGGGGCTATCGAGCGACTTTTGTGCAATGTCCCGAGCAGGAAGGCAGAGGCAGGTGCCGGCAATGCCGGACCAGATTCGGGGGCGTTCCCGGCTTTTGGCGTGACGTCGGCAAAAGCCAAAGAATCTCGGGAACGCCCCCGAATCTGGTCCGGCATTGACGGACAGGCCCCTCGTCCAATGGCTATGCTCCATTTATGGAGCTAGCCAATAAATGACGGAGGCCGTTCCAAACCACACTACAGTTCTCATTAGGTTTTCGCCTGCGCGAAAAAGATGCGCAGAGCGCATCTTTTCGCCAGGCAAAACCTAAAAAGGACTGCACTGCAGTTCTCTGTTGACCTGCTGGAAGGCAGCGGAGGTACTGCATTAAGCCTGTATACGATGTAATAAATTAAAGCGTTCCATTACTCCATAAAGCTCAAGAGGAAAATACTACAGACAAGGGGAAAAGAACACTGCTTCGGATCTATTGAGAATACTCTTGGCTGTGGGTGTATTGTAAAATAAAATCACACAAACTGTTATTTTAAAGCAAATTAAGACCTTTTTTTGTATGTCGTCTTTCTGACACTTATTTCCCAGGAACTAACAAGATTAAGGCAGGCAGCTACTCGCCTTATGCCATGATTCCCTGGCATAGCTCCATGGGCTTGCAGAGCTGCAGGCTGCGGGGCCAGCTGCTCACTTTCTTCCTTCTCCGAATACTTTTTAAGCTCACCACCAATGTGAAGGCTGGCTTGTGCCTGGACTTGAGGGTTTCCTCTGGTTCCAGTGCTTCTAAAGAAGGAATTATGATGAGGGCTCCCGGTTTTATGGTATTTATTTTTTTAACATTTCCGTCTGTATTTATACATATTTCTTTTTCGGCCATTTTATCTGTATTTAGCAATATTTATTTTGTGGTTTGCGTATAAATGAAGTTGCAAAACTGTACATTTCCATATTTATGCAACTGATAGACGTACACTCATACTTTGATGTCTAGCGTGTTTTGGCTATTTAAGCTTCCAAATATTTCATAACAATACATCCACTGGTAAATTATACCACAAATGTATATTGACACATGCCGTTATTTAAAGAAATTTCATCCTGTTTTTTAATTTCCCATGCTGTCCATCTGCGCAGCTGTTGGGCTATAATTCATGAAAGACAGCACGGAGAGTCACTTAAAAGCAGCATAATTTTCTGTATTTATCCACTTTTAAAAATAAATGCAGACAGAAAACACATTGTTTTCTGTCTGTATTTATCTGTAAAAATCCGTAAAAACGGAAAACAGGGAGCCTTAATTATGATTGCGCCTTTGCTATAAGAATAAAATAAATACTTTCAGTTCTATTTCCATAATGTCCACTAGTGTTGGGGAACATGGAAATAAATGTTGTACATTCATTGTGATGTGTTTAGTGGCAAGTAGACTGTCAGAAATTAGATATGCAGATAAGAGATTCAAAATAAACTGCTATGAAGGGAAAAAAAAGCCGAACTGATACAAAGGCACAAACACATCCTCTCTTCAATGAGCTGTAGATGCCTAGCCTGGCCAACTCTTCCTACCTTGCCTACGTCACTGGCATTAGAAATAGCTACAATGGAAGATCAACGTAGAACCGGAAAGGATCACAGCACTTCATGAAGGACTGCTAAGTGACAAAGTGGTACATGTAGTCATAGTGACAACTTGAATATATCAAACGTGAGCTTGCAGGTGTTCCCTATGAAACAGGGCACTGGGCACTTAGGGTCTAATTTAGATCTTGGCGAACGGGTTACTCCGTCACAACGGTGAGGGATACCCTGTCTGCCGAAATTCAATTCCCCTAGGATATAATGGGTTTTATTTTTCCGCGGACGGTATATAAGTCACAGTTGTGACAGAATAACACGTACACCAAGAGCGGAAGGGTAACTGCGTCACAATGATGACGGATATCCAATCGGTCAAAATATAAATCCTTTAGGATATAATGGGATTTATATTTTGGCGGACAGGGTATCCGTCACTGTTGTGACAGAGTAACCCATCCGCCAATATCGAAATCAGGCCCTTAGTCTGCAATGGAAAGGCAGCCTAAGCCTCAGGGTAGCCGTGGACAAGCAGTGAACTGCTCACTTAAGGTAGGTGGTATCAATGTTATCAAAATTGAAATAAACATGGAATGTCCACACATAGCTGTTATTTGGGAATGCCTTCAGATATATACATGCAGTAAAATTAAACTTAACAACAAGACATTGCACAAGAGACAGTTGCAACACTAGGCACTCATGTTACCCACAATATATACTCTTTGCAATTACTAATTCAAAGCATTTGTTGTGCTCTTTGGTAAACTTGCAGGTCACAATCCTCCCACCAAGCAGCGCTTAATTTGAGCCTGTGGTTTCCGCTGCTCGACACTAGCACTTAATTGCCAACACCGGCACTTATGACAGCTGCCAAATGGTGGTGCTGTTTGTGAGATATAAAGATGAGCAGAACAACAGTTGTTTATTAATTTAATATAATGCAAAACAATTAATGCCTGCCACCAAAGCCATTCTTATAGCTTTGGGGGCCTCAAGCAGTCTGAATTGTCACACTTGTAGTAGTGTGATGGTTAGTGTTGTGTAAGTACTATCATTGGCAGTGCTGACAGTGGCAATGTGTGGTGCAAGCTGTGGTGGTTACTTGACTAGCAGGGCCGGACTGGGAACGAAAACCGGCCCTGGCAAAGTGCCCTGGGGCCGACGTTGGGGGTGAGACCGAGCTCTTTGCTGGGGCCTGTTTTCGGCCAATTTTGTTACAGGGCCGAATTTGCAGCTATGCTTCAAAAACGGTCCTGCAACAAAAACGGCCCCAAGGGCCCAAAACCGGCCCCCACCCTTGCCGCGCACTGGGGGATTGCCCGGTGCCCGCAACGGCCAGTCCCGCCCTGCTGACGAGGGCCCTGCTACTTCGTTTTTAACAAATTAAGCACTGCCACCAAGGCCTGTGCTTCTTAATGTATTGCACTTGATCATAATCAGATCATGATCACTGGAAAAATTATACTGAACACCCAGTATACGGATACCTAGTAGTCAAGGGGTTAAAGTGTAGGAAATCTAAACAATGAGAAATCCATCAGCCCCTGTGACACAATTTGCTTCACTTTGCGCATTGCTGATTCCCAGTGAGCGAACTTCACGTCTTAATCAAATGGATAGGCACCCTTTCCTTTGTTTTGTGGTCCTCAATGGGTTCCTTACATCAGAAGTGGAAGAACTATCATTTACTATTCTGAACTCCATACATATATGTACTTTGATAATATATATATCTTCAAATTAGATAGATCTGGGGATATTCTGCTGGACAATCCGCCATCTTTGTCGGCTTAGGTCCCTTCCATTTACCCTTTGCAACAATGGCCTCTTCTGTCTAAGAGATGATTCGAAGGATGTTAAATCATGGGGATGCTCTTAAGGTTGGGGTTCAGGGTAATTCTGGCCATACTGTTATTTATTCAGGCCTCTGTCTCCCACATAGCAGCACAAACAGTGTAGCCCCTGTGCTCGCTTAGGGACTATCATTGATAATAATATTAAAGCTGTTCATATATGGGCAGCATTGAGGCATGGGCATAACTGACAGGAGTATAATGAGTGTCAGGCAGCGTATCAGTAGTGGCTACAATTAAGAACCAGAACTATAAACACCCCTTTGTACTAAGGCTTCTAAAATTGAACTGTAGTGGAATGGAAGAAATGGGAGCATGCCCATAGGCACAGCACATAGGACAAACTGGCCAGTAAACTGAAGGCTGCAACGACTACAGGAGGAGGACCTGAACTCCAGGAGGACTTGACCCCAATGGAGGAGCAGGTGGCATCACTCATCGCAATAGAGTTGGTTGCCGGAGTCGAGGATACCGACACCCAGAAGAGGAGTGTCTTAAAGCACAACGAACAGTCAAACAGACATAAATTATACAAGTGACAAGAGAACTAACGCAACATTTTCGGCAAGGAACAATCAATAAACCTGTGATGATAATGTTCTGTCACCAGTATACTCATAATTATCACTTTTTGCGACAACTATAAGAACACTAGGGGCTGGGCACTACTTTGACTGGTGTCGCTCATTTCTTTTTGATATACACACAATTGGTTGCACCTGCACTTACCTGTCAACACAGCACTAAGCACATTGCTTTCGGATAAATCCATAAATATGGATTCAATGTGCATTTTATGCATTTATTCTTATGGTCTGCTAGATGTATTGAATAATTCTCTTTGTTATTTTATTTGTAATAGGATTCCTGTATCTCATCAAGACTTGGATAGCTTGGATCGGCTGAGCTTTAATGAAAATCGCATAAATATTTTTGAATAATGCTTATTTTTATAGGACAGATATATTGATGTCCCCTAAAGCTTCAGCATACGTCGAGTTGAGCAATTGTTCCACCACTGCATAATTACTCGAGTTCCTCGTTGGTGCACTATGTTGCTCTCGTTTTGTACACTTCCTCTCTGAGGGAAGGTCATATCAATAAATACAATTACTATGTATCTCAGCTGATAAGAAAATAGGTTTCATAAAGTGAAATCCATCTGCACAATATCGACTAACATATAAGTGTTTATCTCATAAAATATTGAAAGGGGGGGGGAATAAAGACTCACGCTATTAACAGCAGATAACAATAAACATTGCATTATCGGAGCCCAGGAAAAAAAGACAAGAAAACACACATATTTCAGCCACAAACCTCAAAGTAAATGCCTCTTATATTGCTAAACAGTTGCTTTCTCTCTGCTACGTCCTCTGGCTTACAGCTTCACCCTTGCATCTCATTCTAATGCCTGTGTATTTCTTCCTCAAAGTTTTAAGGTCCGGCTGTTCAGTTCACTTAAGCATCTGCCAGCTTGTGAGTTACCCCACAATAGAGTGCTGTGCAACCAAAAGTGCCCTGAACTCTGACACCAGCCATAGTTTGACACAAAGCTCCACAAGACGTTTTCATCCTAGGACCCAGCAACAAACTTCAAAACTCGGATAAAGCCTCTGTGAAAATGACTATGAGCAGGGCCACTCGAAATGCGATTGTGTGGCTGCAGCAATTTTCACATAATTATATATTTGACACATTTGCCATGTAATCCATCATCTGCCAAATAATCTGCAGGTTTTAACAAAAAATCTTTAACTTCTAGTTAAAACGGTTCAAAAGTTACTAATAATGCAACAACACATGTTACCACGCAGTGGAAGGCACTTTACAAAGCTGGACTAGGTCCCTTTCTGTTGTGGATTACTACACCTGGATGTTAAACTGGTACTAATGATGTGCAACCAATAACAAGAGAATATTACCAAATTTTAAAATGATTAAATAATGAAGCAATACAGTCACAAATTGTGCCATCTGCCGGATAATTTGCCTTTTCTTGCCACATAATTTACTCAGCCCTTACCTCATGATTTGGCCCTATCTTGCCGCATCATTCCAGTGGTCCTGACTATGAGCCACTGCCTCTGAATTACAATCACTTCCTCCTTGGAAGATATGCCGCACTACATGGACACACTAAGACGCTGGCACATATCGTCACCCTCCCACTCTAGCCACTATGTCTCCCCCACTGTGACATAATCACTGCACACTTCTGGCACTCACAACACGTACACTGATCAACACCCAACTCTGCATGCTTGCTCTCAAGTGTAAGGTGTCCCCTTCAGATATCACCTTATCTAGCGCCCAGAGTGAGCACCCCGCTCAACACCGCTACTCATTCTCTCCCACTGCCTCCTTCTACGTCATGGCCTCAAAGACAGGCACAGCAAAACTCTGGTCTTCCGGTATATAGCACTCGATCTCTGCATAGGTCATACACGACTTTCCATTCACACATGAGTGCCCATGCAAGCACTTTCTGAACAAGCATAGTCCCTTTGACACCTCATCAGAGGAGGCAATACAATATATAAAATCAATGACAAAAAGTTTAAGGCAGTAAATATTTCAGTCCTAATTCTGTGTTCTCATTATCATGCTTGCTTTTTCCCCGTATTTTCGTTGTGTGTTTCTGCTTAAATAAACTCTTGAAGGCCTCTGATAAGCTAAGGACAATTACAATAATACGTTTTGGCAGAGTTTTCAAATGAATTAACAATTTCCCGAGAAAACGGTTGCAGTCACCCACCCTCCTTGGGCACTGTGCAAGTCTATTCTCTCCTCTCCGTTCTCCTGCTTAGCATCACGGTGATATGACTTCCAGCTGTAGCATAGTCACCTTCCTGAGTTGTGGTACTCAAAGTACGGCCAGGGGCCCCATGCGACCCTCCTGACCTTCACGTGGCCCCCACCTGAATGACTGCACCAGGCTGCTGTTTACTTTAGAAAGCACTAGCATTCAAAAATATGTTTATTAAAGGGGAAAGCGATTATCTACAGGCTAACTGAAGTGAAAGAAACAAAGCAAATAAGGTGCCCTGTGAAACATAACTTTAGAAACAGATACATTTTTCAATACATCTTGCAAAAAAAGTGTAAATATAAAACAAAGCCTCTTTAAGATTCAACAAGTACATTTCATTAACATGCAGAAGAGTTACACCTTAATACGTCATAATAGAATAGTGCATGCAGAAGTATTTTATTTAAAACTGATCGTTTTTAAAAAAAGAGTGCAGAAATATTCATGCCTCCTCACACCCTGACAACAATGCTAACATTGAACACACTTGCCACGTGGAACCCTTCAGGTGGGCAGGGGTGTTTTTATACATGGACAACATTCTAGTTTATTAAATCAGTTCAGTTCAGTTCAAAACTTTATTGCGGCTAGATGTAGCCATAAAAGCACAGTCATATTCAACAAATATCGATACAGATCAAGTTTAAAATGAACAATTCATAATATACAAAGGCATTTGGGCATGATAGAAAATAACAGTCAATGAAATCGTCATTATGGGACTACATGGTTGTAAAATACAGTTATAAAAATATAAATTACAGATCAGTTAATTAAGAATTTTAAAACGCTAAAAACTTTAAAAGGAAGGATAATGGCCGTCTATTTCACTTGAGTCCCAGAGCTTCCCGCCCGGTACGCCTCTTCAGCCCCTCCATATAAGGACTCCAACTATATATCCAAGTAATCAGTTTATGAGGGATTGGAGCGCTATTTAATAGCTTTGCTATTACATTTTAGCAAATTTCTACGAATTAACCACATAGAAAACAGGAACTTAGATACAGAAACCACACAGACCGGGTAGGTATTCGATTTTAAGATCCTAAAAAAGTCAAGGTAGTTCCAGACACCCAAGTTCCTACATAACTGAATAATCCATTTACGCCTGGGATATTTGTATGCACCACAGAAAAGCGAACATGGATCAAAGTTTCTTCCCCAGTCTGACACCCAGGGTAAAGATGAGTGGAATCTCCCGCCCACGAGTTGGTGATTGCAAATAGCGGGAGAGTACCAAATCTGAACTGTAAAAACAGCTTCTTAGCTAGGGTAGGATGGATGATGTCCAGAGCCTTTTCAAATTCATAGTGGCTCTCAAAATCAAAAAAATCTATAGGTCAGACTAGAAAGGTTCACTGACTGGAACAATTGGGCTAATGTGTGCTCCTTCAGTACGTTTGCCAACAATTTCTTGGAAATAGCTGGGCAAGATGCTTCGGGATCTGACCACTATTAAATCAAAAACAAGAGGTTTGCACAGCAAATACCATAAACTCATGCATTTCAAGGTGCTCTATATGTCATAATCAAAAAAAGGAGGTCAAGTGAAACTAGGTAACTGCCTAGGATCAAATAGCTAGGTCAAGTAGGGAAGCCGGGAATGATCCTAGACTTAAAGCCCTGCTTGTATCACATTCTACACATAAACAGGTTACCTGTGGCGGATTCGAAGGTACCGTGCAGTTATAGGAGCAACGATTCTAATTCCAGATGTTTACAATTTACAAAAAGCCTCTTTCCTTGCCCGGATATATTGATAAATGTTAAATTTTTAACTTTTTAGCATGTCGTTTTCTACTCTAGGCAAGAAACTATTGAATTTTACTTTAGATTTTGTATCAAAACGCCCCACAAAAGATGATATTGAGAAAAGTAGTTGCTGGTGCGAAGAAAGAAGCTGTGGGATTGATGGAGCAGAAAGTCAGTCTTGGGCCGTGGCACCAACGGGAGTGAATACTGGATTGTGGTAGCGTATAACATAAGTATGTGACGTGCAGAAGATTCAAACCCCAAGGTGGGCTCTTCCCACAATTCAGTGGGTTGAATACGAGCCACCAATACAAATTCGCTGCACGTACAGCAGCAATGCAACGGTCGGCGTGTAGGTGTTTGGTTTGATTTCAGATACTTGCATTGCAGCTCTGCAAAACGCGCCATCCAGTGAGGGTTTGGTTATAAGGCAGAGAGGGGTGTGTGTGTCCGCTGAACACACCGTTGAGTGATTGATTGCTGCTGGTCACCGGCAGATGAAACATTCCGTCGAGCGGCAGAGCCTGGTCACGTGACGTGAGAGCCGGACTTTGTAGGCCGCGGTCAGCCAGGAATATTTAGCACTGTGCCAGTTTCCATGAAGTATGTAAATATGCGGAGGATTCCCTGTTTATGACACATCGCCACAGCACCCGCTAGTGATTTAATGAAAAGCAGTGAGACACGGAGGAGTTTGCTCAAGTGTCGGCGCATGTGAGGGGAATGCTAAAAAGCTCTCACGCTTTCTCACCTCCCCTACCTTCTCTCTCATTAATGTTCCTCCTCTCTCGTTCTTTTTCACCCTCTTTCGTTCTTGAGTCCTCACTCAAATGTTCTTTCCCCTTTGTTCACTGTTTCCGTTGTTTTCATTTTTCTTCTCCCTCTTTTTTCCCAATTGTACATTCTCTTTCTTTATAGCACTCTCTCATTCCCACTTCCTCGCGGGCCTATTTTTTCTCCAGGCCATAGTCCACTTCCTGTCCTTACGTCGTTCCTCTATCTCCCCTTCTACTTCTTTTTTCCTGTTTAACGTTACAAAACCCACGCTTTCCTTTTTTCTCGGCTTCACATTCTCTTTATCCTACACACGCTCTAACTCTCTTTTCACAGGATTCTCCTTCTCTTGCCTTACTTTTCTCGTACACCTTTTCTCTTTTTCTGCATCTCTGTCTTTACTCCAACCTCTCTCCCCGGATCTTGTACAGTCTCTCTCTATTTATCTCTTCTATTCCCACGACTCCTCTCCCATTCACCCTCTCTCTCGCTCTCTTCTATATCTTTCTCACTCACTCTATATTCATCCTCCCTTCCCTTTCCTTTGCCCTGCCTCTCTTTATTTCTGCCGCGCACTCTCGTACTCTGTGTTTTTGGCACTTTCCCTTTCTCTGATCTTCCGCCCCCTCTCTATCCCTCTTTGCAAAAAAGCCAGCTTGAAATAACGGAATTATGCGCTACAGAAAACCCTTCAGCAAAATGTATAATTATTTTGAACAAGATCAATGCAGCGCAGCTAATGAGTTTACTCAATGGGTTCTTTTTTTCGTGTCATGTTGGCATCTCATCATTGGAGGAATATACATTATTCAACATTCAGTTGCATTTGCGAGAGGTACTATTTATTACGTTTTTAGGCACCTTTCCGACAAGTGATTTACCCGCACATCAATAATACTAGCCAGTTGCCAAAGTGAATGTTAACAACTACACGTCTTTCCAGCGAATCCGTTACTAACAATGTAATTATTGAATGTAGGCTTCGCTGGAGCATCAATGCTATGCATGCAAATCATTCTGCATACATTTGTCTGTCAGGCCATTTTAATTTCCCTGTGATATATAAAGGAAGAATGTTTTAAAACTGTAAAGCAAAGAGCTTCTGGTGATAATGTTATAATGGTTGTAAGCAATCTTGGGACCAGGTTTGATAATGTCCTTTAGCGTTAAGACGTGCCCGGCTCTGGGGCCTTTCTTGTCTCCACGGGCGCACATCACAAAGCGTAGGAGATTTTTACCTGAAGGTTTGCACCTTGGAGTAAATGGTCGACTTCTTGGAATCTTTAAAGAATTACAGGTGTATTTCTAGCTGTGACTCTCGCAGCCTCCCAGGACTATGCCAATGTGCAGCTATTTGCACACATATATTCATGTTACAGGTGTAAATTTAATCATGAATGAATATGATATGAAAGTGCAACTACATTTGCTACCTTTTTTCCACGGGAAATATTTTTTCCCCATCAAGAAACCCCTTTTCCACACCTACACCAATTTCGGGGTTAGTATTCCCACCCTGTATGGGGACTTAATTTTGACCTAGATTTGAAAATATCCAGCTGTTTGCAAGGTAGGACTGTGTCTGCCCAAATTAAAATTGAGCAGCAACAAACTTTCTAATTTGTGGGCTTTCACTGCGATAAGCATGGATCCCTGCAGAGGAATGCCTATAGTCTGACTTGGTCACATGTAAAAGGACATTGCACATACAATTAAACCATACAGGTGAGTGAGTGAATTCAAAATGTCAAATAATTGCTTTACCTTACTAAATGAGGGCACATGCACCCCTGATTTTAAGCTGGGGTGCAAATGCCTTTGTGTCTTAGGACCTAATAGCCTTAAAAGTATCCATATAAAAAGTCCTATATCAAAGAACCATTATCACACAAGGATAGAACATTTTTCATTAAGCTAGGTCATCTGTAATTTAAAAGAGTCGCACTGCCTAAGGTTTTCAGGGCCGGACTTGGAATTAAAAGCAACCCAGGCAAAAATGTGCAAGCAGCTCCATCTCTCTGTTTTCTTTCTCTCTTTCGCTCACTCTATCTATCTCTATCTCTTATCAATTTAACTCAGAGAGCTGTAGAAAGTGACTGGGGTGCCAGCATCGACCCAGAGCCTTTAAAAAAAAAACAGGATCTAGTGGCTCCATGCCCCAGAGGAAATGTGGATGGGAAAACTGGCCAGTCCGGACTTTAAAGTTTGTTGAACCATATTTCTCCACCTTACTTAAATCTAGATACAAATTTACTTAATGGGAAACAGTCGGAACAACGCAGGCAGAGCCACGCGTCGCATATGCCTTAACCAATCATACGCAAGGTTAAGGCAGTGCGTGGTCTAGTTGGTGGCCTGTCGAAGGCAAGAAGGATCGGGAAAGGACGTGGCGCGGTGAGGTAAATGGGGCTGGGTTTGGAGGTGTTTAGTTTGTATGGTTTTGGGGGTGTCGGGGCAGTTTTCAGGGCTGGGGGTTCAGGGTAGTTTTCAGGGCTGGGGAGGTCGGGGTAGTTTTCAGGGTTGGGGGTTCAGGGTAGCCTCAGGGCTGGGGGGGAGTGCAGTAGTTTTCAGGACTGAGGAGATAGTTTTCAGGGCTTGGAGGAGGGCGTTGTTTTTTAGGAGGAAGTGAGTTGTTTTAAATGTCAGGGCGGGATGATAGGGGGCCATTTTTGAAGGGCTCTGGGTGGGGGTTAGGGAACATAATAATTTTTATGGTTTAGGGGGGCAGTGTAATTTTTAGGTCTGAGGGTAGTTTTTGGGGCTCAGGGTAGTTTTTAGGGCTTAGGGGTGGGGGGGCTGTTTTTAGGGCTCAGGGGGATAGTGGTAGTGTTTAGGGGCCTTGGGGGTTTGGGTAGTTTTAGGGCTTAGGGTACTGGGGGCAGGAACATTTTTAGGGCTATGGGGGGGTTGATTTTCAGGAGGGAGGGGGTAGTTTTAAGAATCAGGGCGGAGTCAGGGGTCGGGGTTAAGACTTACCTGTCAAATCTTAACCATAGATATGTCTTTACCATACATGCCTTAACAACGCATAATTCGTTGTATAGGCATGTGTGGTAAAGGCATATCTGTGTTTAAGACTTGAGTTGTTGAGGCTGTGAGGAACCAGCATGAGTGGTTCCATCCCACAATCCTACTTAAATGTAGTTCTGTTCTCTCAAGAAGGTGTCTGACACTTCATCACTTAATAAGGCAGTTCAATCATGTGTGACCACAACAACCAGATTAAGGAAGTTCTTTTTACAGCTGTCAGTGAAGTATACATGTTAAAAGATTTTTTCTTGACACATGGTGAGAGGTTGTTACATGAGTGGTCCTGATGAAGACCCCATTGGAAATTATGTGTAAATGGGCTGAAACATTGACACATTCCCATGTTAGCTTTAACTGATACTAACTGTTATCCATTGAACTTCTACTCTAATTTTGAGTTAAGCTTCTGAGTTAAGCTAAGAGGACCTTTTGTCAACATCTCCTGTGTTTCTGTACACTTGCGTACTTTCAGTTCATCTCTGTCACTAACCACTATCACTGTGCGTTTTTTCTGGAGCACCTACTTGGTATATCATCATACTGAATAACTGTCAATAGCTATCAAATAGCTGTTTCTTCAGTGTTTGCCGCTTCCACATGTGTTTTTGCCCAGGAAGCACAGGTTTGGTGTTTCCTCTGAGTGAACCATTGCTCTTGTTGTAAATAGGGAAGACTTTAAGGCACACATACACAGTAGGGGCCAGATGTAGGTAATTCCTATTTACCGACTCATACCGAATCGGTATTTAAGAGTCGGTAAATAGGATTGGGTGGTAAAATACCGAATCTGAAGGGCCTGTGGCACTCTTAGGAGTGTCACCTACATATGAATTTACAGAATCGGTATATTTACCGATTCGGTAAAATACCGAAGTGGTAAATTTACCGAATCGGTAAATATACAGATTCTGTAAATTCAGACCCACCTACATCTCAAAAGCCAAATACCGGTCGGTAACGGCCGAATTCGGCCGTTACCGACCGGTATTTGGCGACCTACATCTGGCCCTAGATGTATTATCCATTCAGCAGATTGCAACAGAAGTTGCTTATTGGACATCACACACCTAGAAAATGCAATATTGACACTGAAACCTTATCTGTTACTTGTCTTGCCGGAGTGCTAACCTGCATTTGCTGACTGCCTGGGGAGAGCCGCGCCTTACGGGAACCATCTGCCGCTTGTCTCCCGCCGCCCTCTGCTCTCCTGACATCAGAGCAGGGCCGCCGAGAGGAGACGAGCGTGGACAGCACTACAATCCCCAGAACCCCCTGCGCTCTGCCGCGTCCCCTGTTGGCGCCAGGAGGCACTTAAAAGCAGCATCACCACGGTCGAGTGGTGGGAAACCTTATCTGTTACTTGTCTTGCCGGAGTGCTAACCTGCATTTGCTGACTGCCTGGGGAGAGCCGCGCCTTACGGGAACCATCTGCCGCTTGTCTCCCGCCGCCCTCTGCTCTCCTGACATCAGAGCAGGGCCGCCGAGAGGAGACGAGCGTGGACAGCACTACAATCCCCAGAACCCCCTGCGCTCTGCCGCGTCCCCTGTTGGCGCCAGGAGGCGCTTAAAAGCAGCATCACCACGGTCGAGTGGTGGGAAACCTTATCTGTTACTTGTCTTGCCGGAGTGCTAACCTGCATTTGCTGACTGCCTGGGGAGAGCCGCGCCTTACGGGAACCATCTGCCGCTTGTCTCCCGCCGCCCTCTGCTCTCCTGACATCAGAGCAGGGCCGCCGAGAGGAGACGAGCGTGGACAGCACTACAATCCCCAGAACCCCCTGCGCTCTGCCGCGTCCCCTGTTGGCGCCAGGAGGCGCTTAAAAGCAGCATCACCACCGTCTCGCGGGACGCCGGGCGAAGCCTGGGCCAAGGGCGGGCCCGTTTTAGCCCGTTCCAGACTGTGCGAGACTGGACTGGGCCACGGTATTTGTGTCTTTTACCATTTGTTTCTTAGTCTCTTCCTGCTAATAACTGCGGGGAATTACACCTATATCCTCGTCTACTGTGAGATCAGTCTTTCCGCTCTATCACTACTGCTTAGTCTGAGACGCATAGCGTTCGATCATGAATAGAGCTACTAGAAAGAAAAAGACAGATAAAACCACTGATAAAATTACTGACATAACCGGTCCCATTGACTTATTTTTAAATAAGACCAATGCAGTTATCGATAATACCATTCACTTGATAGAACGAAGGGTGTCACATGAATTGGAGGTTGCTAGAAGAAGATCCTCAATGGGCCCCCTTGCTTTAGCACAAACTCCAATTCAAAAGGGTCCGATCATTCCTTTGTTGAATCAAGCAAGTGCACTAGTTCACACAGTTCCAAATACCGTGGACTTGTCAGCAACACAATTGTCATTAGGGTCCGATTCTGTGGAGGACTTGGAAAAAACACCGGATTTACAACTCCTAAACATCCAAGACACAGCATTGGAACCTAACTCCACGGGCGAAAGGGAGGGTGCCATACCTAAGAGGTTAAGTAACGGGTTGATCATGCAGGAGATCACATCTGCTCTACCTAACATCGTGAATCCTTGCAACCCAAATAAGAATAATAACATTATTGTAGTACAGCAAACCCCCCCTTCCACCAATAGAGTGGTCCTAAACATGCTCCCACAGAATACTGAGCCACTGGGGAATCTAGATGCAATAGGCGCTGTAGGTGGTATACATAAACCATGTACCACATGTCTGACACTGCATGATTTTCTTACAAACAGCTTGGGGGAATTGTTAAAATACCACCTGCAACCCTTGGAAAAAAGCATAAGGATTATTGAAAAACAACTTGCAAAATTAAACACTCCTGCATTTATTCAGAAGTCACTGGGCACCCTAGATACGGGGGAGGGGAAATCCAAAGAGCCAAGTAAATCGGCTCAACCGCTCACCTTACCAGCGGCGTGTCCAAAGCCCCTTGCACAAGATAAAGAAGCAAACCCCCAGACTAATAAGAGTGCCAGATTAAACTCACAAAATACCCCTAAACCCCTCATTGTAGAGGGGAAGGGCAAATCTGATATCACCAGTGGCAATGTGCAACCCACCCCGGCCCTTGTGGCCCTAAATACCCAGCTAGCTAATTTTAAGGAGACTTTACATACATCACAAAAAACCCAGCCTCTCCAACCTCAGGGAAAAGAGAGGAAGGGCACTAGGTTCAGGCGCCCGTTTCATCTGCCACCTGAGGCCACCCCTTACACTGTCGTTTTAACAGGGGTGCCAGAATTGACAGATGGTTCGGACGAGCCCCCGTGGTCACTGAGGAACAAAGTTTTGCAATGGTTAAGTCAAAACAGACCTCTACAGTCATTACATCACAGCAGAATAAATTCTGTGAGAAGAGTGTACTGGATTGGGGATACGAAAAAAAGCCTACAGGGTGACTGTGTTATAGTCAACTGCGACGATCCAGCCATGGTTGACTATATTTCTTCTTGGCCAGCGCTCGAAAAAAGGGGGGGGATTGACGTACAGCGTCTTTCCTTCTTCTATCCACCTCTAAACATCCCCAATTATGGTGATACAATTGGCTGGGATGAAGTGCAAGACTGGCCTTGGACGCAGGTGGGGCACTCCAATAGAAGTAGAAACAGGAATAGCAATAATTATTGGACCAGAGGCTGGGATTCTCGCCCCTGGTACCACAGCAGAGAAAACCTAAATCCTGACTATTGGAGGGGGGCTCCTACAAGGAACAGATACGACTGCTTAGATATGGTCGATTGACCAACAAAGGTCATCTCTGGGGTATCAGTAACCTCAACCCCCCCATTTAAGATCCATGACGTCCTTACCCAGGTAGAAAGCACTAATCCCGTGGCGATAGAGAGTTTACAAGATTATGCTACGGGGGGTGAAAAATTGTCAGGGCTACATTTAGCAGAACAACCTAGTATGCCATCAAAGGAGAGTGGACTTGGGCGCACAGTTGAAACTACCTCTATGCATGTACACCTAAGTACAGCAGATAAGATTCAAACTCATAATGAGATTGGAATTCTGCCCGTGGGTATTGTCCCATTAACTAGCCGGGAAGAATCCAGCCCACGTAACGAGGGAAAAAGTTTGTTAAAAATAACATCCTGGAATATTGCCGGGCTGGCCAAAAAAGCGCGGGACCAGCTATTCCTAACTTTTATGGAAAGGCAGGACATAATCTGCCTTCAGGAGTGCTGGGACTTAGATGAGACCCATATTGAGGGTTTTAGCACTTTTTATGTCCCCTCGATTCAGGGCACCCGAGGCAGAGGCTCGGGGGGACTGTGTATTTTCACCTCTAATCTCTGTAATATAGAAAAGAGTACATATGAGGCAAGTGGACCGAAGGCAGGTGTAGGGAGCTTACTACAAGGTCTGTTTATTAAATTAAACGGACGCTCTTTTTTCCTGATTAACATCTATAATAATGCGCAACAAGGCAGCAGGCGGAAGGCAACCGAGGCAGAACAGAGGTAAGTGAATAACTTTTATTTTTTACTAAAAGGAAAAATTAAAATAAGATTTAAGCGTACCACCTTAGGATATTAGTTGCTGCTTAGAAATGGTACCCAAAAGAGGCCAAAAATTACCGGATGAACATGGAAGGAGCAAATCATTGGAAGGCTCAAAATCCCTCAACGAAAGCCTGGAAAGCCTTGCTTCTTCTCTGGGAAATAATAAAGGGGCACGAAAGAAAAAGAAAGTCAAAAGAGCGACGAAGACGGCCCAGAAGGGAAAAAAAGGTGGTAATCAAACAACCGTCAAACAGAAAGAGAACACAGCAGCACTAAAATCTATAAAGGAATTCGTAGGTAAACACTATAGAACTTTAAACCCAGCAATAGTGTCTGTCTTAGATGAAGAAATAGTGGAAATTGGCGGAGAAATTGGGGAAAAACTAGGCTTGCCAGATGATAACCAGAGTCGGTCAAACCAAGGAGATCCCCAGGAAGAAGCCAACCCTGATAACGAGGAAGGCGGTGTGATCCATAGATCCCCAAACCTGACACTACAGAGTCAAAATCATCAAATCTCGGCCCCTCGCCTATCTTCTTCACCGAAAATGTTCTCTTTGATGTCAGTAGGGACTGACGGCCACAGGGGAAACGATGACCAGAACCAGAGCATCAGCTGGGGAGGAGCTCCGGACCAACTACTACAACAGCAACTACGACAAAAATCCCCAATACGACAAGAGTGCTTAAGGACAAGCTATCCAGCAAACCCAAGCAGAAATATCACACAGGACTCGGTGCTCTCGGAAACCCCAACATCCTCCCTGATGGAGTTAATCTTGCTAATGCAGAGAGCGCTCCAAGGAATCTTGGAAGTAACCCTATCAAACAACGGAGTAATGAAGGCACAGAAACAACACTTAAAGAAAATAGAAGAAGAACTTGGAGAAATAAAGTGCCAATTGCCAAGTAGGGTAATACCAACAGACACAGTCCTACCAAACAAGGACAGTGACAGGACAGTATTGGAAGAAGAAAGCTTGGTTTTACTCGGAAGGATGCCCAAATCTGCAGAACAAGTAGCAAAGGAGGTAGAAGAACCCGTGAGCAACGTGTACATATCAAGAAGACCCATGCTGATAAAAAGGCGAGGAGGGTATGTTACACTCGGGACTAGGAACAGGAAGGAAAAATCCAGGAAAAAGAACCAAGCAGGAACTAGAAAAGAGAAGGAATCAAGGAAGGGGAGTGTGGCTCCAGGATTAAATGCCTTAGCCCCAATATTTATGACACAAAGACATGATCAGGTGGCGGCAAAAACTCCAAGGCCCCCTAAGTCTGTGAGAGTACCAAAGAAAAAACAATCACATAGGGAGGCAAAAGAGATTCTCCCCTCCACCCGTATGACGAGTCAAAGCGTAAGGCTTTTGGATGATCCGGCCATTGATCAAAGGTGTATAAGACCACAGATACATGAAGAACCCAATATAAGAATCAAAAGCCGGAGAGAAGGAAGAACACTCACCAGCCTTCAGCAGAACGAAGTAAACATGAACTCATACGAGAGAGATGACAACAAATGGGTATTCCTGGACCTGTTACTAGCAGGGAGGAAAGGAAAGTCTGGAAGAAACACTAACCCCCCAAATAGGGCACAGGTGCTGACGGCATTTTCAAAATGCGCTAGTCTGAGGGGGATCGGCACAAAAGACCTGCAGCAGGTTGGCTTTGTAGAAAATAAGCAAGGAAAGGAAATAACAAAAATCACATTATACTCAGCCTTGGTAAAAAGGGCAATCCTGAATGCCACAAAGGAGATAACGCATCAAGGATTAAAGATCATCCCAGAGAGAGATATCAAAACTGTGAAAGATAATAATTTCTTAAAACAACATGCCGGGCTCCAGAAGAGACAAGTATTCCTATATAAAGAAACAAAAAGCGATCGAAACTCTCTGAACATTGTAATTGAAAACACAGGTAATGATTCCTCATGGGGGAACTGGTCGTTTAACAGCACCCACGTGGAGGAAAGTATCGCAAGGAATACAGTGGCAACAGACGAGGAAGGAGAGCTGAGTGACGTCGAATAGGATAAAGGGGGTCCGCACGACCTAGGTCTCTTGTCTTGGAATGTAAATGGGCTAGGAAATGAACAAAAATGGGAATACATAAAGGAAACCATAAACAAAGTAGACATTGCCTGTTTGCAAGAGACCTGGTTATGCGACGATACCCCAACTTTTGACGGCTATGCCCAGATACATCAGCCGGCCATAAAGAAAAATCGTGGAAGGCCCTCTGGGGGCCTCATGACCTTGGTATCAACGAGAGTAATGAGGGAAATAAATCTGTTGAACACAAAATGTAAATGGGTACAATCAAGCAGAATTGAACTCTTGACGGTGGATTTAAAATACAAAATGATGATTTTATTGAATGTATATATGCAGTGGGAAAATGGGGAGGAGTATGAAAGGGAAAGGAGGTTTTTTAAGGAGGATGTTGATAGTATTTTAGAAAAATACTCTGCAGATACAATTGTGATATTGGGGGACTTCAACCATAAACTAAACCCAAGAAAAGCAGATCTTTATAATATAGAACAGCTAGAGGCATACGGTATAAACCCGGCAAGGTTCCCAGTAGGGGAAACCTCGAAACAAGACCAGGAATTAACACATATCTTAGGAGGCAGGGGTTTTCACTGTGTTAATGGAAGAATAGAATCAGATATCCCAGCAGGAAAAACGTTTACTCAAGGGCAGCAGAACTGCCCAATTGATTATATATTCCTGCAGGCCTGGAATTTTTACCAGATAAGATCCTTCAAGTTAACTCAAAATGTGATGAGCGATCACAAACTCCTCCATATAGTAATAACAGGGGGTAGGAAACTACAGAGAGAAACAGTGATAAACCAGGTGGTTGAGTACCCCAAACGAGTGACGACACGTCTAACTGAGGAATATCTGGAAAAAGTGAAGGCCACGCAAATAATAATGGCACCTGCCAATTTTGAAAATAAAAAACTGGAATGGTTCATCTTAAAACTAGAAGAACTGGTTCAATGCCTCAAGATAAAACTAAAAAGAGAAGAGCAAAATAGGGTAAAACAAAGAAATTATGGTAAAGGCTTCTCAGTAGTATGTCAAAACAAGAAAAGGGAGATAAGAGCAACACAGAGGAAACAAAAAAAGACCTTTACACAAGAGAGACAGGATCACCTGGTAAAACTTAAAAAAGAATTCAAGCAAATGGTACTCACTACTAAAAGGCTACATAAGGAAAAATGCTGGTTAGAACTTTTGGAAGCCATAGAGAATAAAAATCTAAGGAAATTCTGGCAACTAGTAAAGACAGCATCTGGTATTTCAGAGGGCGAATTAAACTGTGTGGTGAGTGAGGCAGCATGGGTTACATACATAAGGGAATTGTACGGGGCAAGGACTCCCAGTCAGGAGATGGAGACTAAATCATGGCAAGATTTTTCTGAAGATCTTCTGGCCAAATTTAACGAAGAACAAGTAGAGCTCACAATAAAAGAACTCAAGCTAACCAGGGCAGCAGGCCCAGACAATCTGCCTGCAATAATTCTAAAGACCGAGGTTACATGGTGGGCAAGTTTCCTGGCCAATATGTTCCAGGTAGTGCTAAAATATGGCACAATGCCTCCAACCTGGAAGGGGGCCATAATCAGGCCGATACATAAGAAAGGGAGCAAAGAGGAGCCAAGTAACTATCGGCTGATTAACCTCCTAGATATTGGAGAGAAAGTGTTCTCTAAAATCGTTTTAAAACAAATGAATACATGGGTAGAAGAGTGCCAAATAATCCCCATAGAACAGGGTGGATTCAGAGCAGGCCACTCGACAATAGACCACGGATTTGCACTATGGGCGTTGGCGAGGAAGTCGACGGAACAGAACGGCAAACTATGCTGCTGTTTCGTCGACTTCAAAGCAGCCTTTGATTCTGTAGATCGGGCCTGCCTATGGGAGACACTAATGAGATTAAAAATCCCGACAGATCTCTTGACCATAATAAAAGAACTACACAGGGAAAACTGGGGGCAAGTAATTAAAGATACGAGGGGCTCCCTAACTCCCAAAATACCCATAGCTAATGGGTTAAGACAGGGCTGTGTGCTGGCCCCCCAGCTTTTTTCTATCTACTTGTCAGATCTCCCGGCCTATTTAGAGGTGGAGGGCAGTGCCAGTCCAAAAATGGATGGAAACAAAATCCCATGCCTTTTATATGCGGACGATCTGGTGATAATAGATCAGACCGAGAGAGGCCTCCAAAGGAAGCTTAATGCTTTTAATACCTACTGTGCGGAAAAATTTCTGACCATTAATTTGGATAAAACAAAAACCCTATGTTTCGGGAAAAAGCAAAGTAGATTTAGCTGGTACATAGGGGACCTTAAATTAGAGACAGTAAATGAGTACCGTTACTTGGGGATTTGGTTCGATAGGACACTAAATTGGAGCACCCATTTAGAAACGCAAAAAGCAAAGGCTCTCTCCTCCATTTGCGGACTTAAAAGGTTCAATAGGGAATATGGTGAGATGTCACACCGGCCAATGCTCAGAGCTTTTGAGGCAATGATCCCCCCCCAAGTTCTCTATGGCGCAGAGATCCTTTATTTGAGCGGTAGGGGATCCTGGGACGTCATAGAGGGAAATTGCATAAAAAGGCTCCTATCACTTCCTAAATCTGCTATGATCCAAGCCATCAGAACAGAAATAGGTACAAAGTCCTGGGCGATATTAACCCAGATGGCTGTGATCAGATTCTGGAAGAGATTAGAAGACCCGGAAACAAAAAAAGTGGCATACTGGTGTCGTAAAGAAATCCAGAAAAGCGAGCTAAAATGGGCGAAGTCCAGTAGGGATAAAGTGAAGGGAATTTGTAATACTCTTGAGCTCGATTGGGACCTGAGCTCACTGCAAATCACCAGTACCAAAGGTGAATTGAAGCAAAGAGGGAAAGAAGTCTCGAAAATGCTTGATAGAGGCTATTTAAGAAAGAAAAAATCAGTGGTACATATGCTAAATGCGTGGTCCCTTGAGAATTGGTTCCCCTACCTCAACAGAGTACCCAACCGCGGATACAGGCAAGAGATCCTTAGAATTAGAATCGGGATCAACCCATGGGTAATAAACAGAGACCTGAATGCAAAAATGTTAGATAAGGAAGGTCACTGCAAGTGTTACTTGAGGACAAAGGGAGACCCGCTGCATATCTTGTTAGACTGTTTTACACTCCTAGATCTTAGGAAACTTTTGTTGCGTCCTGTCTTCATAAAATATGATGTAAAAACAAGATCACAGGCAGCCAGGCTCTTAACAGAAATCCCCTATATTGATATCGCAATTGCCCTTGGGAAATTTTTAAAGGTGTCTTGGACGGCACTGAGAGATACAGAATAACATGTAGTACTGTATGAGTTTTTAGCAGATTGCAACTGTACGGAGTAATAAGAATAGGAATAGGTTTTACTAGACAAGTTAAGTTTTAAGATAACTGGAAATTTTACTGATTCTTTGTATTTTTGATAATGATGTGTACGAACCTCGCATATGGACAAAGTTTTAAAAATAATAAGTCATACTCCATTCTGTGCTATTCTAATTGCATTGTTTAAAGACTACGGTCATAATAAACATATTTTGACTTGACTTGATAATAATGCGCAAAAAGTGGAGGTCAAAATCTTAATAGCGGAGCTGGACTCACTGCTAAAGAGAGGTGGGCAGGGGGCAGACTGCTTCCTCATAGCAGGGGACTTTAATTGTCACTTATGCCCCTATAGTCAAACAAAAAATTGTGGCATTTTTGACTTAAGAGGGGATCCTACCACGCACTTCGAACACTCCATAGGGGGCAACCTGCTAAATCAACTTATGCACGATTGGGATTTGGCCTTCGCCAATGAACTATGTGAGCCATCTGTAGCGTTTCAGACAACCTTCTTTGGTCGTGGGGCAGGCACTGTAATCGACTTTATTTTAGTCTCTAACAGGAATCAAGGCTGGGTGGTGGGTTTTGATACGGAGGATCTAGCAATAAGCGACCATTTTCCTATCAGCACTTCCCTTAGCCTAGGGAAACCGGGAACCCAAAAAACAAGTACTATGAATATACTTCACGGACGCTCAGTGGCGCTGGCCAGAAAAAACGGCTACGCCATAAAATGGGCAAAAATTGATCCCACAAATTTCCTGAAAGACTTGGTACAGAAAGAAATGAGCCAGTTTGCCATCTGCTTAGAACCAAGCACCAACCCCGAGCAAATAATACAGGCGTATGACGGGATTACCGCCACAATAAACGCCAAGCTAATCAAAAAACAAAAGTTAGGGGAAGACACAAGATTACATGGCTGGTTCAATCGAGCCTGTACTAAAGCACACAAAGTCCTTTTACAGGCCTTAAAGACTGTCCCAAGGGATAGCGGCCGAGTTAAGGAGGCTAGACAAGCATATAAGCAGACCCTACGAACTAGACAGATAGACCTCAAAAACGCAGCTTGGGAAGCCCTGATAAAGGCAAGCGCCCTAAGGGACAACACATCGTTCTGGAAAGAAATCAATGCCCCCTTCTTCTCAGATAGGAAGGTAGACTCCTTGGAAATAGGCATATCAGAAGATGTTTGGGTTAACTACTTTACCTCCCTCTATAAGAAAGAATTACTTGCATCGATCCCACAAGATGAGACGGATGCGGGGCGAGAGTTTCTACCACCGTTTCATGGAAATTTCCCACTAAAAATAATGTTTACCCCTGCAGATGTGGAACAAGCGATTTGCCAGAGTGCTAGTTTAAAGGCCCCTGGACCTGATGGAGTTCCCATTGATCTGTTTAAGGGGAACGTAGATCTTTGGGCCCCCTTACTAGCAAATGTAATGAACGCTTATACCAAATTAGGTTTTCCCAATACATGGCATGAAGCAATAGTCATCCCAATATTTAAAAAAGGGGACAGACAAGACCCAAAATGTTACCGTCCAATCTCCCTGCTAGACAATCTAATGAAAGTAGCAGGGAGGGTGCTGTTAACCAAATTACAAACCTGGTCCAAGAGTAATGGGATACTCTCAAAATTCCAATATGGATTTAAGCCCGGTTTGGGAACTGTAGAGCAGGGTCTAAACCTGTCCCTCATAATGAACAAATATATTGGAGCAAAAAAAGGGAATCTTTTCCTAACATTCGTTGATCTAACCTCGGCGTTTGATTGTCTAGATCATGGAATGCTGTGGAAAACCCTGGCTACAATGGGGATAGATAAAAACATTTTAAGTTTTATTCAGGAGTTGTATAGAGACGCAGGCGCCACGGTGAGATTTGGCAAAAATGGCGAGCAAACCAGAAAATTTCCCATAGCAAAGGGTGTTCGCCAAGGCTGCATACTTGCGCCATTTCTATTCAACTTATATATTAACGAGGTAGCAGTTTTTTTGAATGATCTGGAGGTGGATTACCCCAAGATAAATGGTCTCTCAGTTCCACTATTGTTATACGCCGATGATGCGGTGATTATGGCCCGCACACAGCGGGGACTCCAAAAGGCGTTAACGGGTTTTGCAACCTTCATGAGTTCTAGAGGCCTAAAAATAAATGTGGGGAAAACTTTTACGATGTCATGCACCACCAGTAAAAAAGTTCCTGACTGCAAAACTTTTGTCAATGATTCAAAGATAGCTATGTCTAAAACGTTTTCTTATCTGGGTATTATTTTTAATAATAGGGGGACATGGTCCTCAGCGATCAACTCCCGGAACTTGGCCTTTGCCCGCTCGATAGGGGCGGTTAAACAATTTGCTAAAAAACTCGGCGGGAAACCGGTAGACACACTACTTAAGATCTATGCAGCAAAATGTGTGTCTACAGCTGTTTATGGGGCTGGGATTTGGGGACTTGCTGATAGCTCTCAAATACAAAGGGTGGAAAATGCCTTCCTGAGGTATCTTTTAGCAGTCCCGCGTTCCACATCCATCACCATATGCCACAACGAACTTGACAGACCCCATATCAGTGATCTGATAAAGATAGCGCCAGTCATGTTATGGTACAAGATTTGGACATGCGAGGACACGACTTTCAACAGGGAAGTAATTTATGATTGCCTGGAGCAAGCCGAGGGCTCCGAGCAGCCATGGCTGGCCTATGTTAAGAAATTTCTGAACTCTATCGGCCAACCAGAGTTTTTCTCACACCCAACATCATGTGCCCAAATGTCAAAAAAAGCATTAAAAGAGACATGCCTTGGTCTACTGGAGGAGAGGAGATATTACCTAGATGGGAATAAGTCCACCATTGTAGCCCATCGTCAGATCCTCCATGATCACGGCCTTCATCCCTATCTGGCGCCAAATTTTTCATGTTATCACAGAATGCTTTTAGCACGAATGAGGACGGAATCTTTTTTAAGGCTAACAACGTTCCCTGTTTCAAATGACTGGTCTGGGAAGCTGATAAAATGTCCGTGTGACGGAGTAGCCACCCAGTCTAACATACATTGTATCCTTTTTTGCCAGTATTATCAGTGGGGGAGGAAAAAATACCTGCTACCGCTGTTAAAGTCATGGGGTTTGAGAAGCTGTAAATCTGCCCTCCATAGATTGTACTTGCTTCAAGATGAGCTTACTATTGTAGTGGTGATAAATTTTTTGTCATTCATCATAAAATGTAGAGGAACCATGAGAAATGATTAGGAGTGTGAGGGTTTGTATGAGTATTATCCTGTGCCTAATAACACCATATAATACATAAATATGTTATATTTACCTCAACTGTTTTATCAACTCAATGAATTAACCCTCCTATCAAATTAATTCTATGAAAAGATTTTAATGACTTTTAAGACTAGATTAATTGATAAGTGTAATGAAGTGTATATTTTTGTACTGTTTTTAAACCACCAAGTTTTTATTGTTGCATTTTGACTGTATTTTGTATTTATGTCTGCTTTTATGGTGTTCGTCAAATACCGAATAAAGCTATCTTTGAATTGAATTGACACTGAAAATATAGCACCTATCTGCCCCATATCATACACTCAAATGAACATCACAGAGCTAGGCTTGAGCAACTATTGTTAAATGAAGCAATATCGCCCGGCTTCTTACTCAAAGTAGGAACTCTCAGTGGGGTAATAAAGACACAGTGAATAACCCCGACATATTAGCACTGTGAGCCAAGCACACAGACAGCTGGTGCTTGATCAACAGGTAATTCAAGTATTCACAAACCATTACGCATGTCTATATTCTAAATGCATTCCCCAGCTCCATTGGCGATGGCTAGGTTTATTCGTGACTTCCCGGTCAAACGACTTTCTCATGCACAGCATGCGCAATTGGAGGGAGGAATTACTGAAGCAGAACTAACAGAAGTCTTTATGCAGCTCCTGGGGTGTGAGAACAGTGTGGGGATTGGGAGTCCCTGTCCCAGCAGACGGCTGGGTGAATTTTTTAAATTCTCTGCTGAGCACACTATCTTAGCACTCAAAGGTATGGTTAAATGAAGATCTGGAAGATGGGGTTTTGCGGCACGATCCCTGATTTACAGATATCTTAATGATTCCCAAATCTGGAGCGCCTCCAGACTTTTGCGGTTCATACTGTCCCATCTTGCTGATCAACACCGAATCAAAACGTATTGTCAAAGCTGTAACAAGACGCTTAACCGTATAATCAATTCGTTGATTCACAAAGATCAATGTGAATTTAAGCTTGGGAGATCCACTAGACATACCATATGCAGACTTTTCATTGCTCTCGCTATCGTAGATACATAGACTACAGCATCTGTTAGCTCTCTTGATGGTGAATTGCCAACATGCCTTTGATTCTGTGCCTTAAGAATATCTTTCCGCATTCCTACCGAAGGCAAACTTCAGGCTCACATTCCTCATATCCATGCACTCTACTCTATACTGATTTGTAGGCCAGGTTCTAGTTGGGCACAGAAGTCTCTGAGGCCTTTCTTGTTCAGAGGGCATGTGACAGGGTTGTCCGCTTTTCCTGTGTTGTTTGCAGTAGCCATTGAGGCCTTGGCTGAATGGCTTTGCATAAATGCCCATATACAAGGTTTTGACTTGGCCTACAGGATCCCATATAGAATTTCTTGATATAATGACAATCTCTTGGTCTTCCTCAGAGATCCACAGGACTTTTCTACCAGAGTCCTTCAGATACTGGAGGTCTTTTGTGAACTTTACGGTCTTAAATTTAATGACCACAAATCGGAGTTCTACCTGATAGGAACTTCGCAGAGAGACTTGCAATAGAATTCCGCATTGAAGGTGTCCATAAAAAGTTTTAGATACCTAGGGATGTATGTCAAAAGTGAATAAAGCAAGATATGGGAAAGTAACATGCTCGAACACGTCTCCAAATTACATAGAGAAATGTCCTTCTGGTCTACTCGCCCCTATTCTTTATAGCCAGAAAGGCCATTTTTAAAAAAGATCTCTTTGTCAAGGATGCATACCCAACTCCAACATTACCCGTTTAAAATTCCAGATAGTTTCTTTAAATGTATTATATTCCTGCTCAGAATTTTTGGGGGAATGGTGAGGCACAGAGAATTGCAATGTCTAAATGTAGCAAATCTCCCTTCGACAGCGGTTTCGTAGCCGGAGAGTACATTCATGTTACAGAGCAGCGCACTAAGGGCCAGATGTACCAAGGTCTTTTGCAGTTGAAAAGGGTTAGATTCGCAAAATTGGACTGCTTGTGTCTGTAAATGGCATTTTGATATATACTAAACACAAATTATGATTCAGTAACATGTTACGAAATCGCAATTTGGGTTTATGACTATGCAGTGAACCGGTATTTGGAAGAGGTGTACTTAGGGTATTCTATCCAAATAGAGAATTGTAATCAGATGTATTAATTTATATTATAATGTTTTGTAACTGAAATCCAGTTGCAAATCATTAATATTTTACCAACTACAAAAAGTAGTAGTAATCTATTCGCAAATAGGAAAGGACCCGTGAATGTTGACAAAAACATTTTTTAAGAGTGGAAAATTATTGTTAAACTTTTCATTTTTTTAAATGCATCTGGTATTCCTTATAGGCTGCATTTTTTAAAACGTAATTTCTTTATATAAAGGCGGTCACAGACATGATGGTGAGCTGATCCTAGCGGGCCACCATCCCTGTGATGGCAGAAATCCTATTGGGTCACAATTTGTGGTGTACCTCATTCACATTCAGGAGGTAGGTCAAATTGCTACCCACTATGATTCAGTATTTTGTGATCCGACCTTATAGTACATAGTTTGGTTGGCAACATACCACACTGGTTGCAGAAATACTGGTCTCAAAATGCAACCAGTATTTTGAAACCAGTGTTTAGTACATATGGCCACAAATGATTATGAATGAGGTGCTATACTCCCACAATCTGACCCTGCCTTCACTACTGAAAAGGGGCCCTGTTGGATATAAATTTCTGCCACTACTTATATGGAGGAAGGGTGTCAGGGTCTATCTCTCTAATGACAAAACCTGTGCTGGATATCTGGTGGTGAACCCTGAGTACTGAACTGGCTTAACAAAGTGACCTTGGTTACTCCACTTTGGGTGGAAACCATGCTAGGTTATATTGCTGTTTTCGAAGGATTCGAAGGCTAGGATAGGATTGGTATCATCACATTGGAAGATATTACTTATGTCTGGGACCCACGTGATTTAATTTCTCCATCTCCAAGCATAACATGGTGGAGAAGTGTGGCTCAATGGTTAGAGTGGCAGACCCTGATGCAGAGGTCTAGCCCGGGACCAAAGTTCAATTCCCCGCCTCGGCGGGTCTTGGGCTCAAAATTCCATGGACCTGATAATTCTCGCCTCAGTGCCTATTCCAATCATGGAGTCCCACTCTGTAACTCTGGGCAATAGCTTGCTTAATCTCCACAACGGCCACCACAACGCTAAGGATGCCTGGCCTCCACCTTGGGGGTGCCCAGGAGTGGACACCTCACAGGGAAAGCCAGATGCGCTTTGAGACCCTTGCGGGTGAGTAGTGCGCTATACAAGTATCAATTTTTACATTTACATGCAATGCACAAACATCATTTTTTTCCGATACTTACAAGTCCATCATGCCCTCCACGACCATGTCAAAAATTTCAGCAAACTCCCCAAATGTAACCTCTTAGAGGTTCAACTTCTGTTGGGTTATATGAGATGAAAAAGTATTTCATTAACATACCATAAAGCACTTGACACTTCAGTGTACTGAGAACCACTAGGGAAAGCGATAAAAGAGAACTGACAGACGAAGAATGGAACGACCCAAGATTGCCCCAGGACTGTTGCTATAGCCACACAGTATAGGCTAATACAATTGAAATTCCTCCAGAGGGAGTTCTTTCCCAGCCAAATGCTTTGTCTCTGAGGAAAGGCTTCTTTCTCAGACAGTCTTAGGTGTGAGATCGACATAAGGCATTTCTTCCACACCATCTAGCCCTATTTAGTTATACAAAACATACTGGAAGAGAGCACTGAACACTTTGGAGGGAGGGGCTTGGTTGGCCCCTGAATCTAGATCCCAAGTTCACTCTGTCACACATAATGGTAGAGATGAACACTAATAGATACACAGCTGCATTTATTTCTCCTTGTGGTTCTGTTTGTGATTAAACAAGAAACCGCCAGGGATCTGAAGAGGAGCCCTTCCATTAATAAAAACATGGGTGAAAGGTCAGAACCAGTGTATGGTTCTTGAACAGCCAGTCTATGAGTCCCGTGGCTCTCCACATATGCATGCTCAAGTTTGAGATGACTATCAATACCTGTTATGAGATGAAACTCTCATCAACTTGTATCAACGTCGCATGACTAGCGGATTGTGATATTGGCTATGTTGTCCGGACTTAACCCCGAAATTGTAGGTGTGTGACCTAATTGCTTTTTATATGTGGGATGGGAGGGGTGGTACCTGCTTAGGATAAGCTTAAAGTGCATGGTCTTTTTCTCCTTGAAATTCTTAAATGCCAATAAAGTTGAGTTATAAAAAAAAGATTGTACAATTTTAGCATTCTAAGACAGAACACATTGCAGCGCTGTAAAATTGAAGAATGTGCAGTTTCAATGACCCAATTTGCAACACATGGGAGAACTGTTTACAGGAACTCAAGCCAAAGGACATTCAATTCTAAATCCCTTATTTTGAACCATGTAATGACTAAGGGTATCATTTAGAGTTTGGCAGATCCAGGGCATCCCCTGAAAAGCATCGGTTGTCCCATCCAGGCTATGTAAGGTGCATAGACATTTGTAAAATCTAAACAGGGCAGACAGGACAATGGCTGCTTTAGGAGGATCTCTCACATCCACCAAACTCTTTAACAAGTCGTCATTTCTAATCTTTTTAAGAACGTTTCCAAAATATAACAACAAATTATGAACTTTTTTAGACTTTCAAACAAAATAGCTTGCAGTCTTGTCACGTTCATTATTTTCAGGAAATTCAAAACACATCAATATATATCCCTATAATCATCGACACCTCAAAGTACTATTTCTGTTTCATTACATCCTATTTAAATAAAATATCCAAAGGCAGATATCAAATTTAAAATGTTTTTCTCTTTGCTTTATTATGTTAATGCTTTTAGAGGGTCAATCAGTGTTGACATTTGTAGGGTTGTATAGATTTAATAGCGCACTCTGAGATTGATGACTGAGAATACTCCCTCCTGAAGTTCAGCATTTATTAGGCCAATAATGCTATCTTTGGTGAATCACAACTGCAAGTAACACTTTTTACATTAAAAAAAATCTTCTGAGAATAATTTCCAAGTTCATTAGGTTTGCATATCAGATTCAAAAGAGCAGCTACCGGAATAAGGGATTATCTTGCAGACTGAAATTAATATGCTGTTGAGACATGAACTTTAAAAGTGAGGGTGCTTGAGATAGTGAGTGAGTTCCTCTTTATTACTAAGGTTTATCTATTGGGTTGTCATTATTATGGATTTATGAGTTAAACTTAATAGTTTCTCTCTTTATATGTAGAATTATATTTCTTTTTTAGGTTTATTAAATTATATTTATGGTGTGCTGTTGTTTAATCAGTGACTGCATTGCTTCTTTTTAAGGTCATTATGCTGAAATAAAATCATCTGACTGACTTATTAAACTTGCGACGAGTCATTAAGGGCCCATGCATGCTTTGTTTTGGCAAAAACACTTGGGGGCCCATTACGATGGCGGGCGGACAAAGTCTGCCCGCCACTGTAACGGTAAACGGGACCGCCCACCAGAGGTGTGGCGGTCCTGCATATTTAACATTGTGGCGGGCGGGGCTTTGTGCAGCACCCGCCACAATGTCAAATATGCATGTTGTGCATTGGCCTGCACAATGTGACAGGCACCACGCGGTGCCTGCCACATTGTGCATGCCAATGTAGGTGTTACCATAGGTACCCCCCAAGTGCAGCCCCCACTCCCCCCACCCCCACCCCTCCTGGGGGCCGGTAACGGGCCCCAACAGTGAATTCCCGCATGCCTTTCCATGGCGGATATGCTAATAGGCCCCTTGATTTTTGTTTCAGGTAATCCGATGAACATCTCAGCTTTTCCACTTTGTTTCTTTCGGCGAGACAATGTCTGAACCTTGGACATAAATTTAAAAACAAGGAGCAGCAACTAAATCCGTGTTCCCCAAGCTTCACAGCTTGCAGCACATGCACTGTCGTGTAGCTACTGAGCTAGTGCTTGGACTGGAACCAGCATGACTTTTAGGTCTCTCATCCCTTGTAGGACCATTTGTTACCTTAAGGGGGGCTTAGAGGATGCCCATTACTTAATAATGGTTGGCTTCATTGTCGCTCTTGCTTGCTTTATATTTGCCAGCTTCTATTGGCTTCTTTAGTTTTTGTGTGTTTGTAGGCCCCTTGAGCATGGTTGCATCACTGTGTCTTTCTACTGCACGCTTTCTCAGGGGCTTTTTTCTTTCTTTTTTCGTTTAAGTAGTCTGCCAGAGCACCTGTGTTTATCAACTGTCTCCTTCATGTTCTGTTTCCCTTAGTGCTCCTTCCTAGCCCCTCCCACCTACCCTTCCTCCATTGTCTGTGTGCTTGCCCCAGCCATGTGAATGAATTGCCATTTGTAAAGCGCATGGCTACCAAAGGCCTTCCAGCACTAGAGACGAAGCCATCATACAATCACACTATCAGAGAGTTCTAGAAAATAGCAGAGTCTTCAGCTGTTTGCAAAAGGAGAGATGATTAACCTTGAGCCGGATATGATCTGGGAGCTGATTCCAGCATTTGGCCGAGATGAGGGAAAAAAGACGTCCTCCACTCCGAGCTCGGTATACTCTAGAAACTATTGCTAGATGTTTTTTCTCAGAGCACAAAGATCTTTTAGGGAGATAAGGGGAGATAATGGACTGAAGAATCGGAGGGGCCTTAGCTGAGAGTGCCTTATGGGCAATACACAAAGCCTTAAACTGAATTATCTCGGCCACTGGAAGCCAATGCAGGGATATGATGTAAGGTTTAGCTGATTCCTGCTTGTGAACCTGCATCAGCAGTCGCGCTGCACAGTTTTGAACCGTTGGCAATTTTTTAATGGTAGCGGCTGGAGACCCTAGGTATAGCACATTGGCATAATCAAGCCTCAAAAAGATCAAGGCTTGCACCAAAAGCTTCCTGGCACTAAATGGCAAAAGTGGGAGCACCTTCCTAATCATTTTTAAAATGCCATAGCAGGTACCTGCCACCCTACATGCCTGTTCCTTAAAGTTCAGGCTGTGGTCCAGCCACACCCCAAGACTTTTTATTTGAGTCTTGGGAGTAGGCATCACCCCTAAACATTTCGACCAGAGGGCGTTGATGACTATATTAGTGGCTTTACCCAAGAGCATCAGCTCGGTTTTGGCTGCATTCAGCTTTAGGACGGAGTCATCCGTCCATGCGGAGATCCTTTCCAAGCAGCTGGCCAAATTGCTCTTAGCATTATCCAGACTGTTGAGGGATACAATCAGCTGATTATCATCAGCATGGGAGATGATGTTAACCCCAAAGGGTTTAACCACCTCGGCCAGAGGGCGCAGATAGACATTAAAAAGAGTGGGGCTCAGGGAGGAGCGCTGCATCACCCGACATCATAATGGCATTCTTTTGGAGCTAACATTGCCCTCAAAGACCTGTCTACCAGGAAAGACTCACGCCATTTGAGTAAGATTCCTGTCACACCAATCTGAGTCTTGTAATCAGAAGTTGATGATTAACAGTGTCGAATGCCACACTGATGTCGAGTAATATGATAGCTGCGGACCCGCCGCTGTCTAAAATGTTCCTAGCTTCTTCGACCACAGCTAACAAGGCTGTCTCTGTGCCTTGTTGGGGTCTAAAGCCCGTTTGAGAGGGGTGAAGACGTTCATTCACCTCCAAAAAGTTGGAGAGAACAGAATGAACATATATTTCACATATTTTAACAATCCCTGGTAAATGTGAAATCAGCCAGTAGTTAGCAAAAACTTCAGGGTCAAGGGAGGGTTTCTTCAATAGGGCTTTGACCATAGCTCGCTTTCCTGAGGATGGAACAATCCCTACAGACAGCGAAATTAATACGCTCCAAAATAATTGGAGCAACAGCGTCAAAGACCCAATTGAGAATCATGGGGGATGCATGATCCCTTGGGGAGCCAGATTTCAACCTCTCTATGTAGATTTTTAGAAAGTTCATATCCATCAGAGGGATGGTCTCAATGAGAGGATCCAACAATCGAGGCTTTGCCTCTACAGGGATGGTTACGGAGGCTGAAGCTGATAAGGGAGGAATGGTGGAATAGATGTTATCGATTTTCTTATGAAAAATGGTGCCAGCTTCGTACAGCGCCCTAAGATGTCCTCCGATGGCAATGGAGGCACAGGGGGTTTAAGAAGTGATTTCACAATGTAAAAAATTTCCCGAGGGGAGTTAGAAGCGGAGGTGATCTTTCCTCCAAAATACTCAGCTTGGACAGTTCTAATTTCTGCCTTATAGGCTTTAATAGCTTCTCTGTATTTAATTTTCTCCGCAATTGAAAATCCCTTCTCCACCTTCTCTCCAGGGGTTTACATAATTGTTTCTGTTCTCTCAGTTTGGGAGAATACCACGCTACACAAGGCCCATCTTTTTTCCTGGTCATGCAGACTTCCGAAATAAGTGCATCTAATGATGATTCCAGCCATAAATTAACTCTGTTTTTAGCGAGTTCAGGGTCATCCCCTAGGACCGGTCTGGTGTTGTCAAGGGCAGATGCCCACGGATTCAACAGAAAGTTTAGACCAATTCCGACACCATGTTTTTCCCTCTTCCTGTGGCTGACTACCCTCCTGGTTGGTCCAGAAAATGGGGACCATATAATTGTCTGACCAAGGCAGGGGGGTATGTTTCCCTACCGCAAGGCTTTCGATATTGGAAGAGCGGGTCAAGGAAGTAGCCTTTCTGGTGGCTGGGGGCGGACACTTTCAAGTTCACTGTCAAAGCACCAAAAGTGTCTATCAACGCCTCAGCATCCACGGAGGAAGATAGATCAAAATGCACAAGACAGAAAAATTAGAAAAAGAGCTGACCGATTTATCTAGGAAATCCGGGAGCTCTCTGATAAAGAGGCCCATTGGGCCTGGAGGGCGATAAATGAGAACCCCAGAGAAAGTGCATGTGGAGGAGAAGCCAAGAGCAAAGAGACAGCTTTCACAGTCTGGGATCAGGCTGGGTGTAATCCGACAGTTAAACTTGTCTTTAAAAATAATGGGCAGCCCCCCACCACTGCTCCCTTCCCTATCCTATCTCTGAATCACATATCCAGGGGGCAAGGCTTGTACTACCGCTGGATCAGATACGCTTGAAATCTAGGTTTCAGAGAGAAACAAGGCGTCTAAATCGTGTTCCCTAAGAAGCAAGTAGAGTTCAGTGGTGTGTTTAGGTAATGACCGTCAGTTTAAAAGAGCCATCTTGAAGGCCATTAACCGTAGCGGGCGTTTAGCCACAACAGACGTGGTCAGAATATCTAGATCCAGACAGCATCGGGGGCATTTCTTACAGTTATTGGTTAGCCTGTATGAACATTTGAGAGGGAACCCATCTCTGAAAGAATATAACTGATCAAAAGTATAGGAGATCCTACCTCTTGTTGGGGGACCAGGGGAAGTGGCCCCTGGTTTCAGTCGGTCGCGGACGGGCGCAGATATGCTTGCCTTAGGCACGCCAGCGTCGCACCCGCTGCGCGCGTCCGCTGTGCGGCCGCGTCATCCGCCTCTTTTGAGGAGAGATGAACGTCAGGACAAGCGCAGCTAGACTATCCCCGTTTCCAGTGCGTGCCTGATAGTCCCCCCGGAGCATTAAACACAGCTCCTTCCCGCCTCCCGTGCAAATAGGCAAAATTCAAGTTTGTTTGTTTGTTTTAAAGCCTAAAACAGATTACTTCATGAATGTTAAGATAAAAGCAGCAGAATTTCTAAGTTAAAAACAGCAGATTCCGAATTTAAAAGCAACAAGAACGTATTTTTAAAAACACAGAATATTCATCAGAGCAGCCAAACAGATGCCTACACCGATCCGCTAATGATCGGGGAAGGCTTTGTCTCGCATGTGACCTTCCTTTGTCTATGTGCTCCCCTTAGCACCACCTAGTGTCACTTCGTTGTCCATGTGCTTGCCCCAGCCCCTCCTACCTATTCTCCATCTGATAGCCATCGGCCCCATCCTTCCCAAGATCCATTGTCCGTCAGCTTGCCCCCGTCCTTTCCGCTCACCCTCTACTGACCATGTGGTTGTCCCAGCCCCTCCCACCGAATCATTGCTGTCTCCATGGTTGCCTGTGTCTCTCCTGCCCTCGCTCTATTGTCCATGTGCTTGCCCCAGCCCCTCTTGACCACCTTTTGTTGCTTCTGTGGTTGCCCCCCATCCCTCCCACCCACTCTTTGCTATCTGCGTGGTAGCGCCATCCCTCCCGCCTGCTCTCCTGCCTGTGTGCTTGCGTCAGATCATTCGGGCTACCCTCCAATGTCCTTGTATCTGCCCCATCCCCTCTCAACCACCATCTGCTGTCTGAGTGTTTGTCCCCAGTGCATCCTTCCCATCGCCTGTTGTCCGCCTGCTTACCCCAGCCCCTTTCACCGGTCCTCTCCGCCCTCCCGCATCTTTCTCTCCCGCCCTTCCTTCCTCCCTCCCTCCATGGCTAAAAAACATGGTAGAGCACGGCTGCAGAGCCAATAGCTCTCAAAGGCAGGCATATTGGCTTTGCCTATGGGTGTTTCACATGTGGGGGCTTGACTCCCTTTGCGGCTGTCCACAGCCTCGGAACAGCATCATGATGCAGTCTCTGATGTTTATGCCTTCACATTTCAACCCATTTTGAATGGTGCTCTGAATTTCAACATTGTTGCACATTTTTTTCATATATTTGTCACTACAAGCACTATTTGCATCTGATTTCTGAAGGGCTAAACATCGCTGACCGGGTGCAAGGCGGCTGTCAGTTTGAGACAGAGTATTGATTATGTCAGTACTGAAACATTGTGCCAGAATACACGATGGGAAGAACAAACTGCAGACACAACCAAGTAATAAGTACCCAGAATAAGCATGCCATGCTACCAATCAACCTATACCTAAAACCCTCTTTGTGAAAAACCATCGTTAGCTCACTCACTGTCTCAAACAAAACAAAAACATCTCATGTTTAAAGAGCTATGGAAGATATTTTTGTGATAATAAGAGGCACACATGATGTCTGAACCTTGTTGATTGATCCACACGCTTTAAACGAAGCTTACATTTGTGCTGCATAAAATGTTATTGGTTTTCTTTGAAAACTGGTATTCCACTGTTAAACAGTTGGGAAGACTAATGTTTATACCAGATATAATAAAGCAAAACCTTATGAAGGCGGCCTGTCATCTCAATGTAATAGTTGCACTTGGGGTAGCCAGAGAATGCCTGAGGAAAGCCAGTCTGGTTTGTCATTTCGAATGACGTTTGACTTTTTAGGTTTGGCTTACAGCAATCGTTCCCGACCTGTGGTCCGGGGACCCCCGGGCATCCACAAAGCCTCCTCAGGGGGTCCGCGACTACTTTAAAAATTAAATAATATTAACAGTTTAATAAAGTGTACATAAACAAAAACGCTAAATGTGCAATTACTTTTTTTTAAATGCACTGTAAATGTGAAGGAATTTGAAACTGGAGGCTTTAAATTAAAGTAGTATCTTCAGATTGATTGTGGGAGCAGTGCAGGTGCATCAAACAGAATATAGTATGGACGACGAGTAGCCTCAATTGAATTTAGAAAAGCTTCAACATTTCTATGAAAATTAAATTTAGATATTTTTAAATGTATATATGTTTCTGAATTCAATGACATTGTCATAATTTTTGTATTTGTTTGATGAATGCTTTTTTCAGTATTGTTTTGCAGTTCGACTCAAAGACAATGCTTAGCTCGGGGTCCCCAGCTTCCAGTAATGACTCGTGGGGGGATCCCCGGAATACAATAATGACTCAGTGGAGGTCCCTGGGTTCCAGGAATGATTAATTGGGGGTTTCCAGAAGTTAAAAGGTTGGGAACCTCTGGCTTACAGTGAGGTTTAGCTGTCTGAGGCCTGTTGTAACCAGTATAGACTTAGAGTGCTCATTGGCTCCACACCTTGCTCTTAATTCAAAGTCTTTCTTGTCTGTCTCAGCTCCCATTTCCTGATTCAGTGGATTCCTTCACTATTCTTGAGTATTACCCATCCAAGGTACATTCTGTTGTCATGGTATTTTGATTCGACGAGCAGTATTCCTCCTGCTGAAATCAGGATCTTGCATGGTAGTCCACGATGGACTATTTCTCTTCCACTCAGTCACTTTCTCCCTTTGCTCTCTTTGCCCCTCCTCTTTTTCCACCTTATGCCCTTTTCATTTAAAAGTTTGTTACTTCAATTCCCTCTAACACCAACGGTGCTCTACTCACAGCCCACTCTGATACAGAACAGTTGGGCAATTTTCTATGCTTCATGAAAAACTATTTCAACACGGCCACCAATGTGTGTGAAAAGCCAATAGCACCGTGTCCAGGTGCCATAAGTGAGCATATTCAAATTGTAAATGCTTGTTGTTAATATAGGATGAAGACCGCAGCTCAACTATAGTCGGCACACACTTTAACAATATGGGCTACCACATTAATTAAGGTTTAAAATACTTCTTCTGGCACACCAGTCGGTCTTACCATTAAAACAACAAAAATCTCAAATTCAAAATTTGGTGCCCCTATGCAGAAGGCCAATCATATATTTTGGCATTCACAAAGTAGAACATGCTGGAAGCATCACGTGGGGAATTACATCTTCTTGTAATAGTGTTTGGATCTCTGTAGTTGCATCCATAATTATCTAAAAAAAGAAAAAGGGATTGACGGGTGGGGAAAAAGGTCTTATGTCTGGGTAGAGATGAAAAATGTAAAGCAGCACCACTTCTCCACTTTACCAAGAGAACCAATGGTTTATGAGGTTATGAGAAGACTGTACTCACATCCTTTGGCAAGTAAGTGGGTCGTACAAGTAAAATAGCACCAGAATGAAGTGAACAGTATCGAGGTCCCTCACAACAATACGATTGGATAAGTAGCCAATGCCCATTCACAAGAAAACAACACACGCTAACATTACCCGATGGATTTCGCATGAAAGTATCCAAGCTCTTATAAAGTAGAGAAATCCCATCATGATAAAACTACGATGCAGATGAGAGCTCCGGTAGTTCATAGCAGATGCTTTGACGGACTGTCTTATCTTTTCAGGTTTCAATTAATGAATACAACCAGTTTGTTAAAAAACCCATCGCTCAACTAACCGATGTACTGATGAAATCCTGGTGCACCCCACACTCTGTGATGTGATTTTCAATCCTATGTCTTGGCTCAGCCAAGACTAATGGGCGGCAGTTTTATTAATAATAAAAACTATATCAGAACTGAATGATGCATTGGCATTGGGCTTGACCAACGGTGAAGAGTTTGACCTAACTGAAGCATTTTAGGCTGATACTCTGACACCCATCAAGAAAACCAAAATCAGATCTAATAATGTAAGTTGGCTTGATTATGCACTTGCACTGAGGAATTCGAAAATACAACATTATAGCTCATTGCTCATGGCTGTACTAGTCATTAAACTGCCCCTGCCCAAGTTCTGATAGCAAACAAATGCCTATAACGAGAACCAGGAAGAGGGAAGAAGGGCTATAATGCTACATGAACACTCCAGCTCCAAGGGAGAATTGTCTAAATCAAACAGGGAGAAATTTAAGAAAAGCATTGGAATGTTGCATCTAAAGGTCTATACGGACCCCTATTGGTCATATGCTACTCCATTGTCTTCAATGGAACTCTTAATATTCCAGTGTTTTATTTCTAAATCTGAATGGAGGGGATATAAAGATCTTCAGGCAGTGTAATTCCAAAGATGTATGTACAAGTGTAAAATTGAAGGCAGTGCAATTAACTGTAACCTGAACAGTTAAGGCCACTGTGAGTCAGAAAAACGGAAATCATTTCTACCATATACTTGAATTTTGTGAGGTCCCAAAGGAAATATTGCTGAATGCAACTGAGACTATGAAATTGTCTAAGGAGACTAATGATTTTTGTCCTGTATCTTTATCCGAAGAGTATGAAAACCCTCTAACTAGGTTTTCTCATGTGTTCCTCAGTCTAGGCATTCCTTCTGATAGTCTTACGAGTTATATTCCACTCTTACTCATAAAAAACACAATCCTTACCCTCTGAAAATAAGCCATTTTTAACCTATTGAGGGGCAGATTTGGTGGGAAAAATAATAACAAAAATTCTTTCAATCTGATCAATTACGTGATCCATTTGAGCAAGGGTTTCAATCAAAGCCCTTGAATTAGTCAATCTTTGTTAAAAGCTGAGATGATTTACCGGAACTCACAGAGGGTGAGTTTCAAGCAATGGTAATCTCGATACTTTCCCTAAAATATAATTGTTTTGATATAGTTTACATAATCTATGATGCAGTTTTTTACTGCATAGAAACATGCTGCACTTAATAAGAATATATTATTAAATGCTAGTTTATTATTGCATTTATTTCAGTTTATTTAACAGATTTGATAAAGCTCAACTATTTTCAACCTGCCTTGGTAAGCGCCGAAGAAAAATGAAAACAATACAAAATTCAGGTGCAAAGGGACAATATGCCCCAAACCTCAAGTTGAGGATCAACAAGCGGTTGCCAGTCGGTAGTTACAGTTAGGTCAGAGTTTCTGTCAAAAAGATGATTTTCAGTGGCCTACATCTTTGGCGCTGGTTGATGAATCTTCATGAAATTCTCCCCAAAAATGTGCTCAGTTCTTCAGGCGCTGTCTGGAAAGTTTTAGGGTGGTTCGTCAAGCGGTGGCTGAGAAAAAAGGTGGGGGTCCCAAAAAGCATTTTCTCCATGTTAATTCCTCTAGGGTCTTTGAACAAGCCTACATCCCGAACCGTTAAACTGAATTAAACCACATGTGGCAGGAAGCTAGATGTTGGGACGTAGATCATGCTTTTCTCGATTTTGTGTAAGTCTGTTCAGTTGTTTTAGAAATATTAACTGGAAAATATATTTATATATGTAGGGACCTGGATCCTCCTCGGATCAACAGTCCCCGTGCTGTAATCTGATTAGCTGCCAACACTTCAACCAGGAGGTTTTGTCAGCCATCTTGGGACTTGGCATGAGCTGAGTCCCACAAAAAACGCAACCAATAAAGAAAGGGGGCAGTGTAGGACTTCCTTGACCCCCCTAAAACCTCTGAGGGTTAAAAACATTTTTTTAATCAATTTTGCAGTGAAATCACAGGTAGATCCACAAGTTCACTGCACAATAGAAAAAAAATGTGCTGGCTCCCATGCAACTTTGTAAGGAAGTCCCCGGGTGGGCCAAATCCCAGGGGCATGTGGGCTTTAAAAATATAAAGTAGGGGAGCGCATGGGGCCCCCTCCAGGGCTTTATAAAAGCCCCAGGGACCAACACCTTCCTGGGGTTATTTATGAAGTGAATGCGGAGAGACCCATGCACCCTCCCCCGCAGCCAAGGGTACAGCCACCTCCCTGGGGCTAATGCAAATTAAATCCGGGGATGGGGGGGCTCATTGACCCTTTGTGCCCCAGGGACCACCACCTCCCCAGGTCCGTTTAATTTTTAAATGGTGGGCCTCACAGACCCCACAAATCCACCACCTCCCGGGGTCAAAATCAGTATTTTTAAATGGGTCATTTGAGATGTTATCAGTGATGTCATGAGTGATGTCACTGACCATGTCATAAGTGATGCCGTATGTGAGCCAAAAAGCAGTGCATTGTGGGGACATAAGTTCTTGTTAGCTCAGTTAACCATAACTGCTGAATGTGTATGGTTTTGTACAAGTCAAAGCTGAGCAAACACACACACACATAAAGTGATTTTAAAGGGGGTTGTTTTCAGTTATTTCCCCAAAATCATTAGCGCTCTTAAGGGAATGCATGTGAAGAAGTGGAGGTTTCAAAGACGTTTGGGATGTCTGGTTATGCTCGCCTTGTAGCCTTTGGTCTGCCAATCAGAACAGGTGTGTGGTAAACAATAGTGGTGCTCCAATCCTAATCTCAGATAGACTCCAAAGCCAGCTGTCTGAAAGGCGTTGTTAAAATAGGTCACGAGGCAGGCGCAGAAGCAAGCAAGGAGAATCACTGTTTCTAAAAATTAGGATATCAGGTTTCACATGAGGCGTGCTACGGGCCCATGCTTTACTTCCAGGCCGTGAATAACTCAACAAGGTCACCTTTAATCTTTTTTTAGAAACAATCCATGATCCCGCTTCTCTTGCAGCCGGCAGTATTGCAGACACAGCCAGATTCTCTAACACGTGCTGTGGTGCAGCATACAGCAGAACAAGGAATGCGATCAATGATAGCATGGGATGGGTCTCTCACCTAGTAGAAACCTCACCAAGCAGAACACAACGCAATACAGAAATTGGTAACAAAAAAAAAAAGACTAATGTGTAGCTGCATACAGTGGCGTACTTGGATACACTTGTATGGCTCAGTGCTTTAAATGGGCGGGAACTGTCCAGTACTGAGTAGCTGCATTTTTTTTAATTTGAAAGAGAGAGTACTTGCACCTCTCAGCACTGATGCAATATACTTACTACGATTTTACATTAGTTCCGAACAGGGAGATGTGGCCTGCTGGTTAAGTTGCTCACTCTGCTAATCCTGGCTTTAGCACAAACATTGGGTGACCAACCTTCCGTAAATTTCACAGACGTCCGTAAATCTGACCTCACGTCCGTTGTCCGTGAGGATCCCTTTTATGGACGCCTTTTGTCCTTAATTTTGGGCCTTTCAGGGAACAGAGCTGTTCCCCTGCGAGAGGCCTCAACCCCCTGATGGGGCCGCCTCGCACTCCTCCTCGGAGCACTAGAGCAGCCCCACCCCGCCCATTGTCATTCTGTATGCAGGCTAATTGCCACATATAGAATGACAATGGGCCAATCTGGGCTGTGAAAGCATGTGGAGGCCTCCTCCAGCCTTGCTCTAGGGCAGGGCATTCTGCCTCATGAAAGTGCAAAAACGCCCATACTGCTGCTACCTGAGACTCCAGTTAATCAAACGAAGGCAGTGAAAGAAGTTAAAAAGAACTGGTTATAGTTTTCAGTCTCATCATTTTAGAACTGACACATTTTCAATATTATATTCAAGGAAGCCTTGGTTGCTGCTTTTTTATTGTATGCAGCTAACAACCATTGCCAAAGCCAATAGTTCTTGCTTGATGTAGATGTAACGTTACTTGTTCTAGGTGTAACGTTGTTGTGTTATATATCTTGGTGCAATGACAGAAGCAACAAAAATACCAGTCTGGCGGCACATTATACTAAGCACAGATTTTCAGCCTAGGTGTTTAAAGCAAAGCCCTTAATTACATTGAACACCCCCTTTGGAGAGACCCCCCCAGTTTTTTCATCCCACTAAAAGCCTTGGAAACAACACCATGTCACAGTCGCCTCACATTCGGGCACTGTGCATCATGCACGACTCATGCCTTTCATTTTTTCAGATTACCTATGTGCAGGGGTATAGTGAGCCCTCCCCCACCCCATCCCTTGCTTTAGGAACTACAGCGAGGATGGAATTCTTGATGGGTCTCTTCTGTCTGCAACTCTGCAGACAAAGGTTCAGGTCAGAATTAATGTGAAAAGGTGAGTAAGTAAGTAAGGGAAGGGTGGATGGATGGCTGGCTGGATGGATGGATGAGTGAAATGATGGATGGATGAATGAAAGGGTGGATGATGGGTGAGTGAATGGGTGGATGGATGAGTGAAATGATGGATGGATTGATGAATTGATAAGTGAAAGGGTGAATGAATGGACGGATGATTGAGGGTGAATGTAAGGCTTGATGAGTGAGTGAAGGGGTGGGTAGATGGACAAAAGGATGGATAGATGAGTGAAGGACTGAAAGGGTGGATGGATGAGAGAAAGGATGGATGGATGATTGAAAGGATGGATGAGTGATAGGCTCAATGGATGGATTCATGAGTGGATGAGTAGATGGATGGGTGGGTGGATGGAATGATGGACGGCTAAGTGAAAGGGGGAAGAAGAGAGAAAGGGAGGATGGGTGGATGGCTGACTGAACGGGTGAATGGGTGGAAGGATGAGTGACTGGGTGGATGAAAGAGTAAGTGAAAGGATGGCTGGATAGGTAAATGGCTAGATGGATGAGTGACTGGATGGATGTGTGGAAGAGTGGATGGATGAGTGTACGGATGGATAGGGCGAAAGGGTGGATGGATGGATAATGGGTGGATGAGTAAAAGGGTGGACGGAGGGATGGCTGAGTAAAATGATAGATTGTAGGATACATGATAGATAGGTTTGTAAATGGTTGAATATGGACATGGATGGACACACACGTGGAAGGACAGAATAAATGGTGAAAGACTGAATAATGGATGAAAGTATGATTACACATTGTAAGCCCCATTATCTTAAGCAACGTTTTCTATACATTGACTTTCACGTTTATATGAGCCATTGTCTCTATATATGTGTGTGATGTAACGCACTGCAACACCCTGCCATACATACGTCGAATGAGGAGCACTATAAAAGAAATTAAATACACATGAGAGAAGTTCTACTTGAAGATGAGGGGCACCATTGGAGTGTGGTAGCATGGCCCAACTAGCCGGACCGGGCATCAGGCATCTCCCTGCGAGCTGGAAAGGTGGGGTGGGACAGTTTTGTTACCCCAAAAAGACCTGCACCTTTGCTTAAAGCTGCACGCATAAAGAAAAGCCATGAAGTGCACAATTGTCTCAACCTAATACAAACTTATTTTCACTTGAACTTAAGTGGTTGTCTATTTACTTACTTATACACAATGGCGCAACCTTTTCTGATGTGTCTTTAAAACGTACCTTTTGTCATGAATTTTGACCTCCTGTCCTGAATTTTTGTCCTGAATTTTGACCCTTTGTCCTGAATTTTTACACTCACTGTCCTGAATTTGCACCCATGCCAGTTGGTCACCCTACACAAACATGCATGCTTTTGGTACATCACTTTACATCTGTTTTCAAGTGTTTGTGTAGTGTTATGTAAAAATCAACTATACGGTCTAGGGCTGGGTGCAGTTGCAAAGTTCTTTACTTTCAAAATTCTGTGATGATGAGTGCACAGTATAAACAAATTGGAGGGCAAAGGGAGAGTGCTGTACTGTGAGTTCCTGTTGTCACAAGGGAGCACAGCACTTGGCAGCTGTGTTTAGAGATACAGTGCTTTGTTTCCTTACCTTGCTGTCAGAAGACCAGTCCAGGCCTTCCAACAGTACAAAGATTATAACTTAAAACTGTGCTTTTGTCAATTTGTATATAGACTCAGAAAACATGGCTCAAAACGAATAGTCATTAAAATCCAAGCTTATTACAAGAAGGTGTTAAAGCATTTTTATGGGCCATTGTTGGCCCTCTATCACTCTATTGTCTCCAATGGAGCTCTCAACATCCCGGCGCTCTAAATCTGGGTCCGAGGTCCTAATTATGAGCGCCCTGGGACCAAATATATAATAGTCGCATCTAATGAAATCCCAGATCAAGGAGTTTTAAATATATTGGGAGTGATATTTATCACCTATTCCTGTTTTTTCTCGAAAATTAGGCAAAAAAACAGATATTGGTATTACACCCAAAATCCACATCTACAGTATTTTCTCCACATCTACAGTATTTTCTGGGCATTATGTTCCTGCAGGCTTGTCTTCTGAAAATGAATAGGGAGTGTGGACTTTTACCACACCCAGTAATCAAAGGGTGGAATAAAATTCACACCACATAAAAGTGGCAGATATCACGACTGGCCTGATAACAGTGTATACTCATGTATACACTGAACAAATGGCAGATGTGAAATCTGTTAATTTTGAACAGATATCCCACATTTGTCCCTCTCTAAATAACCTCCTTATTCTTTTCAAAAGAAGAGTTTTCAATCTATGATTTCACATAGAAACAGTGAGTAGATCTAAAGACACAACGATTAGAGGTGCTATTTTGGACACATACTGGGGAGAGATGTGCCTTGCTGGAGATGCACAGTGATGAGAGCAGTGTGTTGCTTTAAACACATGATGATGAGGGTTGTTGCATGCTGCGGAAGCATCGCTGAGAGTTGTGTGGTTTCATGTGGACCCGAACAAGAGAACACCCTTAGGGCTTTGATCAATGAGTCTCGAGAGCAACACACAAAATGTATCATTGCATGTCCACAGCAGCACATAGTACACATCAGGGATCACTGGTGGCCCTGTACAGGCTGTTGGAGCTCACAGGAGAAGAGAAGCAATAAGGATTTGAACAGAGGGGTTGCGGGATGCTTTATCTTCCATATCAGGTGATAGACAGTAGATTGGATGTCAAAATATCACGTTTTAATATTGTGTTGCCATAATATTATAGCAAAAATATTTAAAGACCAAAATAAAGAAGGTGAGTATATATAGGTAAATATAGATTTACCATTCTTCACTCCACACTAATGTACCCTGATGATATACGTGCTGTCAAGGTACATAGATGTGGTGATAACTAAAGTGAAGCTACACTTACATATATGTTCTTATCTTTGCAATATTTTGGTCACAGGTATTTTTGCTATGATATTATGGTAGCACAATATTTAAAGCGCAGTATTCTGGTACCCTACCTGGGCTGTAATGGGCTGAGTAAGATGATTTAGGCCAAGGTGTAACATGTTTATTTTAAGTCAATTTTGAGTAGTTCTGGCTTGTTCTCTCCGTGTTGACTTGGCATGGTTTTTAAAGAAACACCCTTATGCAGATTATGTACTGGGATCTACCATGAGCATTGTAATCTAGAACCACACTTATAAATGACTTTATCACCTTCTGTTAGAAGGAATTGCATGGTACTAAGAATGGGCTTGCTCCGCTTTTAGGAAAGAAAGATGGGCTGTTTCATGTGTGCATTGCGGGAGATGGGCCTATACAGTATACAGACTTAGATTACTGTTCTGTCTGTGAGATGAGAAGCAGGTATATCATTCCCTGCTACCTCCATGGGCACTTCTGAAAATCAAGAATGAGGTGTGATTTCCAAGGTTTGGGAAAATCTGGATATCAGAAACAATTACGTTCAGTTAACTGGTGTTTGTTTATCAGGCACTTTCTCTTTCCTGAAGAAGGGACTTCCTCGCCGAGCTACAATCTTCTTTTCAAATTAGTCTGATCCATTTTGATTGAGAAGTGTGGTGTTTTTATTGTGTGTGAGTAATCTTCTGTAATTTGCTGCCTGTCTATGTATAATGTATGTAGTATGTGTAATCATGGACGTCATCTAGGGGTCTAAGGGGTTGCACCCGCGACCCCTGGCTTGGTCCTTGCGAATCCTGGCCTCAGAGGTTGCAAAGGAAGCAACAGGAATAGAGGAACAGGCATTTTGTGTTGCTCTCTCTTTATAATAGCTGCTTCTGCAGGCAGCTGGGCACACGGCAAGTTGAAAACATTTAAAAAGCTTGTCCGAGCACCCAGGTAGTTGCCTAGCAACACGTTTTGAGGACTCCAGGCCCCAGTGTCCACCAAGTGTGAGCCTGCTTGACCTGCATACTCTGGATTTTGGTGTGTTTCTAGAATTGCATGTCACGCTTCCCAGTGTTCCTGGATCCCTGCTTTCTTGCAATATGTGACCTGCATTTTTGCAGAATAAAGCATTTTTCCAACATGCCAGGAATCATAGCATTGCAGTCCCAGTAAGTGGTTTAATGTTACTTTTAGCATTGAAACCAATGTGTGCTTTTGTTGCTCCTGTAGCATAAAATATCTATCAAGTGATAAATTAGCTTAATTATGTGTATGTGTCACATTTCAGTGCCTTTTTTATGACACTTAAGCCCTAACTCCGAGTTGCCTAATATTCGTAGGGCACCCATTCGGCACCCGTAAATTCCGGCATCTGTGGTAACACCCACCAGTAACATGTAATTATGAGTTAAACCCTTGGAATGTGACATAATTGTGTGCACACGGAATAACTGGGCAGAATTCCGCCTAGTATTTCCCATTCAGAGGGGTTTAACAAATACATTTTACACCTGCCCTGAGCAGCTGTTAAATATGTGCACCAGCTTAAGTGTGGGACAGTGAGGGGATAGGAAGGGTGAGAAGCTAAAAGTAAAATGTCTGTTGGTGGGAGACCATTGCATGCTTCCCCCACACTTTGCAGTCCTTTCCTAAATCGGTTTTACCAGCAGGATTTCCCATCTGGTAAAATACAGCCTGTTGTCTAAGCACGTGATAAATCCGGGTGCAGGAACAACAGCCTACTCAAAACTGACTGGAGTGAATTCCCCACAGGAAATCTGCCCAACTCAACACATAATCAGGGCCTTTGAGTGACATTTTATCACTCGGTGAGGATGAGGCTCTAAAAATGTCATCAAATGTTTTTCTTAACGTAGGTGGGGGCACTTGGGGGGAAGGAAGGGAGAGAGAGAACTATAGGAATACGTGGAGGGGGGAGGGGGGAAGGAGACTCGGTAAATGACAAAGGGGGGCTCAAAAGCGGACGGCAGATATCCTCACATGATAACCACGGCTGCCGGAATGTGCCCAAGAACAATATCTGGCTGTATGACGCCGCCCGACCTTCGGGATGTGGGCTAAACGGCTGTGTATGATGAACAAATGAACGAATGTTGGGGCGGGTGTTAACAATGGGAAAAAATGTATCCTGATGGCTGTACTGAACATTTAACTCTGCAATAAAAACGGTTTAAAAAAAATGGTTTTTTAAACTGTGGCAGCTTCATGAACTTGAAAAAGTAATAAGGAGGGCCGTCCAAGCAGTCCCTGCGCACTTTAGGAGGGTGCTACCACTCCTCCCCTGCCCCCTCACACAAAGCTGTGGGCAGAAGTAGGAGATAATAAAATCATAATAATGCAAGTTATTATCATTTTATTTTCTCTGAAAACAAGCAGTGGGGTGACGCTTCTCGCCTTAGCGGAGGAGCCGCCACTGTACACAATTCACACAGGTATAGCCAGATCATCACACAGCTCTCGGGGGTGCATGTACAGCACACAGTTTGGATCGCACCAGGCAGTTCTAGCCATTGTTTATCTACATCCATTGTGTTTAGAGCAGCATCATTCTACATTGCTGCGCAATGATTAAACCTCATGTTTTTGTCTAATCAGCACACTGCTTTCAACTGTATGTGTCTAGATTATCACTTATTTTACACGTTTACCTGATAAAGCACACAAATCTAAATTATTTTTCTTCCAAAAAGCACACCACTCTCCTGTTGTGTGTACAACAGCACTCACCTGTCAGCAGGTCTACCCAGTGCGCCACGACAACACGAGGGTGTACGTGTATCTGTATATAGCAGCATGCAGCACACATTTCTATGAACTGGCATACGTCCAGGAAGGCACACAGCTCTCATTGGTGAATATCTAGAGCAAGGCATAGCCTCTCACTGGTGTCTGTCGAGAGTAACTCACGGCTTTTAAGTGTCTCAAGAAGCCCACAGCTCTCCCTGTTGTTTCTCTCAAGTAGCATACAGCTCTCACTTTCAAGTGCAGTGCACAGATCTCAGCAGTGCATACCTTATGCAGCATAAGCTCTAACTGGTGTCACTAGTATAGCAGCTTTCAAAAGTGAAACCCTAACTATGGTATGGACACCAGTCTCCAGCAGCACACAGTTCTCGTTGGTGCAGTTCTATAGACTTGCAGCGCGTTCACTAGAGGCGACCCACAGTGGTATACAGCTCTCACGGGGGCAGCTCTACTGCAGTGTAAAGCCTACTGGTGCAGGGCCATAGAATTGCACCGATTTCACTAGTGGCGAAGAACAGCAGTGCACAGCCATCATCAGTTAACACTTACAGAAGTGCACAGCTCCCACTGGTGCACATCTACAGTAGTGCACAGCTCTCACTGGAACTGATCTATAACAATGTACAGATCTGACTGGTGAGCTGTGTCTGAACTGGGGTGGCTAAGTGGGCTAAAGAACGATGATGGATTCAACCCAGATCTGTGACTGTGGGTGAGTGTCTGAAAAGTTTCCGCGCTCCGTCCATCATCTCCTTGTGTTTGCTTTGTTCGCCCTAAGTTGGCAACGTATGCCCAGACATGGATCCCTTGCTCACTTTGCCAATGGATTCAAGCTAGCCTGGCTGATAAGGGCTGTTATCCGGAAAACAGTCCCAGGATGCTTGTTTTCAGTCCAGGGAAGAAATGGCTTGGCAGTTCGGGCTGGACTGTTCCCATGAGGCACAGGGTCAAGACTGATTTGCATATAGCTGTGTCTGAACTGGGGTGGCAAAGTGAGCTAAAGAACGATGATGGATTCAACCCAGATCTGTGACTGGGGTGAGTGTCTGAAAAGATTCCGCGCTCTGTCCATCATCTCCTTGTGTTTGCTTTGTTCGCCCTAAGTTGGCAACGTATGCCCAGACATGGATCCCTTGCTCACTTTGCCACTGGATTCAAGCTAGCCTGGCTGATAAGGGCTGTTATCCCGAAAACAGTCCCCTCTGTGTTTTGATTGAACACAGAGGCATACCTGACGCTTTGAGAAGCTTCAGAGTGGGAGTTTAAGAGACCGGTGTCGGCTGTGATAGCGGGACTACTACGTAGCCCGATATCTCTATAAATAAGCCCGAAACGCCTGAAAGTCTTGGCGCTTGAAATCTGGTGCACCGTATAAAAGAATATATGAAGATGTTTGCTGCCTGATGCTAGACTGAAGTTAGAGCGGCATCTGAGGAAGGGCTGAGCTAGGACCACGCCCTATAGAAAGCAAGATAGCCGCTGTTGTGGCATCGATACAACTATCCGGATATATAGGAAGTATCTGCTATCTCCGTATGAGATATTTTTAAAAATAGTGTGTGGGATTCAACTATTGTTTCCTGAAGAAGGTGTTGGCTTTCAAACATTTTGCCCACCGAAACGCGTCGATGCACTTATTTTGTTTGAGTTGGAGTACTTTAAGTTTTGGTGATAAGAACTCTGATGAAAGGAATCAAATCAAACATCAGAGTAGGATTACATTGCCACTAATGTACTTGCCTCATGCTAATTGGATTCATTAACTCCTTTAGCTTTTTGTCTTCCACTTGTGTACTGCAATAAGTTTTTAATGTGTATAAACTGTGTATAAACTGTGTCTATGAAGGACTTTACTTCATATTTTATTGTATTTGATGTCAAGAAAAGATAAGCATTTTTAATGTTCTTGTGATTTAATAAATCATCTTTTTTAATTAATTTTTCCTTCTTGCTCCTGTATGAATGAATTGTATGGTTAATCTACAACAATGTACACATCTCACTGGTGAACATCTACAGTAGTGAACAGCTCTCAGCGGGGCACATCTACAGCAGTGCACAGCTCTCACTGATCTACAACAATGTACATATCTCACTGGTGTACATCTACAGTAGTGCACAGCTCTCAGCGGGGCACATCGACAGTAGTGCACAGCTCTCACCGGGGCACATCTACAGCAGTGTAGAGCTCTCAAAGTTGTGCCTCTACAGCAGTGCATAGACCTTGCCATTACACATTTATAGCAGTGCAGAGCTCTCACTGATCTGCAACAATGTACAGATCTTACTGGTGAACATCTACAGTAGTGCACAGCTCTCAGCGGGGCACATCTACAGTAGTGCACAGCTCTCACCGGGGCACATCTACAGCAGTGCAGAGCTCTCACTAATCTACAACAATGTACAGATCTCAATGGTGAACATCTACAGTAGTGCACAGCTCTCACCGGGGCACATCTACAGCAGTGCAGAGCTCTCACTGATCTACAACAATGTACAGATCTCACTGGGGAACATCTACAGTAGTGCACAGCTCTCACCGGGGCACATCTACAGTAGTGCACAGCTCTCAGCGAGGCACATCTACAGTAGTATACAGCTCTCAGCGGGGCACATCTACAGCAGTGCAGAGTTCTCACTGATCTACAACAATGTACAGATCTCACTGGTGTACATCAACAGTAGTGCACAGCTCTCAGCGGGGCACATCTACAGTAGTGCACAGCTCTCAGCGGGGCACATCCACAGTAGTGCACAGCTCTCACCGGGGCACATCTACAGTAGTGCACAGCTCTCAGCGAAGCACATCTACAGTAGTGCACAGCTCTCAGCGGGGCACATCTACAGTAGTGCACAGCTCTCGCCGGGGCTCATCTACAGCAATGCATAGCTCTCAAAGTTGTGCCTCTACAGACGTGCACAGACCTTGCCATTACACATTTACAGCAGTGAATAGCTCTCACTGATCTACAACAATGTACAGATCTCACTGGTGTACATCAACAGTAGTGCACAGCTCTCAGCGGGGCACATCTACAGTAGTGCACAGCTCTCAGCGGGGCACATCTACAGTAGTGCACAGCTCTCACCGGGGCACATCTACAGTAGTGCACAGCTCTCAGCGGGGCACATCTACAGTAGTGCACAGCTCTCACCGGGGCACATCTACAGTAGTGCACAGCTCTCAGCGAAGCACATCTACAGTAGTGCACAGCTCTCACCGGGGCACATCTACAGCAGTGCAGAGCTCTCACTGATCTACAACAATGTACAGATCTCACTGGGGAACATCTACAGTAGTGCACAGCTCTCACCGGGGCACATCTACAGTAGTGCACAGCTCTCAGCGAGGCACATCTACAGTAGTATACAGCTCTCAGCGGGGCACATCTACAGCAGTGCAGAGTTCTCACTGATCTACAACAATGTACAGATCTCACTGGTGTACATCAACAGTAGTGCACAGCTCTCAGCGGGGCACATCTACAGTAGTGCACAGCTCTCAGCGGGGCACATCCACAGTAGTGCACAGCTCTCACCGGGGCACATCTACAGTAGTGCACAGCTCTCAGCGAAGCACATCTACAGTAGTGCACAGCTCTCAGCGGGGCACATCTACAGTAGTGCACAGCTCTCGCCGGGGCTCATCTACAGCAATGCATAGCTCTCAAAGTTGTGCCTCTACAGACGTGCACAGACCTTGCCATTACACATTTACAGCAGTGAATAGCTCTCACTGATCTACAACAATGTACAGATCTCACTGGTGTACATCAACAGTAGTGCACAGCTCTCAGCGGGGCACATCTACAGTAGTGCACAGCTCTCAGCGGGGCACATCTACAGTAGTGCACAGCTCTCACCGGGGCACATCTACAGTAGTGCACAGCTCTCAGCGAAGCACATCTACAGTAGTGCACAGCTCTCAGCGGGGCACATCTACAGCAGTGCAGAGTTCTCACTGATCTACAACAATGTACAGATCTCACTGGTGTACATCAACAGTAGTGCACAGCTCTCAGCGGGGCACATCTACAGTAGTGCACAGCTCTCAGCGGGGCACATCCACAGTAGTGCACAGCTCTCACCGGGGCACATCTACAGTAGTGCACAGCTCTCAGCGAAGCACATCTACAGTAGTGCACAGCTCTCAGCGTGGCACATCTACAGCAGTGCAGAGTTCTCACTGATCTACAACAATGTACAGATCTCACTGGTGAACATCTACAGTAGTGCACAGCTCTCATGGGGCACATCTACAGTAGTGCACAGCTCTCGCCGGGGCTCATCTATAGCAATGCATAGCTCTCAAAGTTGTGCCTCTACAGACGTGCACAGACCTTGCCATTACACATTTACAGCAGTGAATAGCTCTCACTGATCTACAACAATGTACAGATCTCACTGGTGTACATCTACAGTAGTGCACAGCTCTCAGCGGGGCACATCTACAGCAGTGCAGATTTCTCACTGATCTACAACAATGTACAGATCTCACTGGTGAACATCTACAGTAGTGCACAGCTCTCACGGGGCACATCTACAGTAGTGCACAGCTCTCGCCGGGGCTCATCTACAGCAATGCATATCTCTCAAAGTTGTGCCTCTACAGACTTGCACAGACCTTGCCATTACACATATACAGTAGTGAATAGCTCTCACTGATCTACAACAATGTACAGATCTCACTGGTGTACATCAACAGTAGTGCACAGCTCTCAGCGGGGCACATCTACAGTAGTGCACAGCTCTCAGCGGGGCACATCTACAGTAGTGCACAGCTCTCACCGGGGCACATCTACAGTAGTGCACAGCTCTCAGCGAGGCACATCTACAGTAGTGCACAGCTCTCAGCGGGGCACATCTACAGCAGTGCAGAGTTCTCACTGATCTACAACAATGTACAGATCTCACTGGTGAACATCTACAGTAGTGCACAGCTCTCATGGGGCACATCTACAGTAGTGCACAGCTCTCGCCGGGGCTCATCTACAGCAATGCATAGCTCTCAAAGTTGTGCCTCTACAGACGTGCACAGACCTTGCCATTACACATTTACAGCAGTGAATAGCTCTCACTGATCTACAACAATGTACAGATCTCACTGGTGAACATCGACAGTAGTGCACAGCTCTCAGCGGGGCACATCTACAGTAGTGCACAGCTCTCAGCGGGCACATCTTCAGTAGTGCACAGCTTTCACCGGGGCACATCTACAGCAGTGCACAGCTCTCAGCGAGGCACATCTACAGCAGTGCACATCTCTCACTGGGGCACATCTACAGCAATGCCTAGCTCTCAAAGTTGTGCCTCTACAGAAATACACAGACCTTGCCATTACACGTCTACAGCAGTATACAGTATAGAAACAGCTTGGGTGCACAGAGTGGAACCCATCAGAATGGCGAGATGGACGGCCATACAAGCATCATCACTGCAGGCGCTATGCGATCGACCAGACCTGGGTTAATGGGCTATGCAGTTGTTCCTATTGTTACAGCAATTTCTGCTGATTGTCCGCTGCTGCCTTTAGGTTTTCTGATGGCGGTCCTTAATGATGTTGCTAGAGTAGAAGCGAAAAGCAATACGTATGTGATAGGCCCTATAAGAGATGGGCTGGGCGGCACGGGTGCACATTACCAACAGGTTAGGGGTGTATGAAGGGTTTACTTGAGATCACTGCGCTCTTCTAGCTAAATCACGCCTTCGGCTAACCAACAATATATTAGTACACCATCATACATCGAGGTCACTGGAGTGATTTCTTGCTGCTCGGTGTTTTATTTAAAAAAAGGCTATTTTGCCGATCTGGCAGTGACCTTCAAATGTTGTCTTGAAACATTGTTCTTCCAAATATGATTGATATTAGGGCTGGCCTGTTTGGGGCACAATAAGAAAAGTGGCATGAATTGTCCATGATCTATAAAACAGAAATATGCTCCTAAATCAAGTGTTATTCACAACAGCATACCAACCTGGCTTGTCTATCGAAGAAACCTGTCAGTTTGCGCTATAATACAGTATTTGGTGGCAGGAGGCGTGGCACTATCATGAGATAGTTGCGTGCCATCTGGGTTAGGGGTTTAGAGATGAAGGATTAGAAAACATTATTCACGACTGTGGCAACATCCCAAATTAAGATCACAAATAGAAGATGCTAGATCAGGTGTTGGTGGACCCCCCCCCCCCCCCCAGCATGTTCTAATTCCCCTTTCTCTCCAGGGGCTTCCTTTGTATGTCGTATTTATATGTTACAAACCTACCAAGTTGAAAGGCAGCAAACAGTATCCCAGGCTGACAGTCCCAGCTTGAACCACATTGGCTAGTGAGCATGCCTTACGCGCCAGTCAAGTGCCACAGTAGGGAAGTGCAAGTTGGTCCCACAGTCACTAGGACCCACATGCCTTTAGGCAGTGGTGGCGGCTACCAGGAAAAAGGGGTGGGCAATGCGGGGGCAAAAAATATGTATATACAACTTACCTGCTGCCTCGTTGTACTCTTCAACTCCTGAATCCCGATGCACACAGACTCCCCGAGTCCCCTGCGCCAATCCAGACGCTACTCTAATGTTGGTATTACCCAGCAAGAGATAAGCGCTTGGATTGTGCGGAGCAGGCTGGTTTCACACTCTAGCAGGACTTCGGAGCCTGTGCTCCTGAGCCCGGCTGATATTGCCAAGATACAGCCTGGAGATATCCAAGTGCGCATGTAGGTTTCGCTGTCCTAGATGGCCGGCCAAATCGACATGTGCACTTGCAGTGCTCTGTGCCCATCACATCATTATCTTTTTATTTTACATGTTTTGATCTGCTGGTTGCTGCAGTGGGGCGACGCTCCTCCACCAATAACGGAGGAGCCGCCCCTGCAGTTGTAGGGGCCTGAGTGATGTCAAATTGCAATGCTCTGAATTCCCCTTTCCTCCTGCTGTCCCCACTGTAACAGAAACACTAGTTTAGGCAGGAACCTTGCCACTGGCGAGCATGCCTCCTGCTCGGATTGTCAGTCTGTGGCCACAGGAAGGAAGGGAGTGGGCAGCACCATTGTTACGAGTCGCTGCAATGCAGCTGGTTGCTTTTACAAATAGACACCAGCAGGCAGCTGGCCAACCCATCCTGATTTTGACCAAGCAGTCCCAGTTTTTTTTTATATCTGCTATGGAAATTCTCGGTAAATTTAGCACGTCTCGGTTTCCAGACAGGGCCAATAGAACACAGGCGGAAGCACATTTTCATACGTTTCAGTGATGACTAGTTATCATTCCTTATTTTAAAAAAACAAAACGTAACTCACACAGATACTACTGTGTGTAAAAGGTGCATGTATTTAACACCAGTGCCTTATTCTGCGCCACTCGTCAGAAGCAGAATTGTAGTCCTTTCTCTATGTTTGTGGAATGTCCCGGTGTTTGGTTTTCCGAATGTATGCACACCCTTCACAACAGGCACCACTGTGTGTAGCGTCTGCTAATGCTTTCATTTAGTGACAGCTTCCAAACATGTGAAGGGAGACAGCTGACTCGAGGAGCAGCTGTGATTCAAAGCGAGGCTTTTGGGAATCTAATCTGATTGATCTACAAAGCAAATGGCCCATAGAAGTAAACACAGCTCTCAATGGCTGCATCCATTTGATATGTTGATCTGACTTCATAACCAAGGTTGTGTACCACCGAGACAGCTTCTACTATTTACTTCATCTGTGAGATGAGAGAATAAATAAATGCCAGCCACCACACTGTGACACACCAGTCTGACTCTTCGTAAAGAAATAATTGGTCATGTCAAGTCGCGATGGTGGCCAACAGCATACCTTCTGGTGAACAATTATCGTGAAATCAACCCCAGTGTTACCATTTTGATTTCAAAAGGATTTGTTTTCTGTAATAAAAATGCTAACTGTAGCGCAGATGGATGAGTGGGATGAAGAAGCCATTTAAAGTACTCGGCATGTGTCAAGAAGCTGTGATCCAGCCTCCCTATCCAGCTTTCTGCCATTATTCCTCTTTACCATCTGCTCGGATTCTACTGGCATGGAAATAGATGTGTGCTCATTGGCTGGCCTGATGGTCTTGCGGTAAGTGCCGCATGCTGCCAGACTCAAGCTTGAGTCATCCTCATCAAATGTTTGGAGCACTTACGCAAAGTCTATGTGTTTTCATCTGCTATTTGGAAGAGAACATGTTTGGGCACCATTTTGTGCCTGAAAGTGCATCACCTCCAGGCACTTGCTGGTGTGTGAGTGATAGGTGGGAATAAAGGGAAGGAGATTGTGGCCTGAGAGCCTAAAGTTCTTTACATCAATGAGTGCTACCCCACTATTGTCCAAGTTGCAGACTGTGCCAGGAGCTAAGAACATGGAAGGCCACTTCCATACCACCTTCCACAGTGCTAGCACCAAGTTAGTCAAAAAGGCCAGAAAATTACCAAATATCGGTGAATAATGAGTGCTCTAGGGCCAAAAGTGTATTTGGCTTGAAATGCGCAAAAACCTTGAATCGTTCCTGCTAAGAACTGATGTTCATCCATAGCAACTACGAGAAAGGATGAAGAAGATAGGGACAAAGGGTGATAGCACAAATGTGTTTTCAGAAGATAAATATGTTAACATTTTGCCAAATTTAAGAAGTGGCACAATAACAATTATAATTTTAAGGAATTACTCAACACATGAGAAAGAAAAGAAACCACCTTTTTAAACCAAAAGCCTGCTCGTACAACAGTGGAAACAGCATTTTGCTAATAGTGACCAATCAAACCACAATTGTTATAGGTTTCTAGTTGGTTGCGACTTAATGAACTAACACTAACTTTCTACTGTCATGCACTGCTTATGAACTCACATATTGCATCACTCATGACATGTTAAATGACATCACTCATGACATAATTGAGGACATCATCCAGTCATTTTAACAGAATTGTATACAGTTTTTGGACTTGAATTACTTCAATAAGCTACACCTTTGCTCAATTTTCAATCACCAATCAAGAGATAATTGACATAAGCTTTGATCGCATGCTGGACACATAGTACATCCATCAAGTTACCCACATTTGGTTGATGTTACCTGTTTTTTACTAGTATTTACCCACCGAACAAACAAAATGCCTCCATAGTTGAAACCCTCCAAAAAAGAGTTTGTACTCTCCTCACTCTAAAGGGACCGCCCCCTTAAAGACTTCACATGACCTGTAACTTTCAAATCAATTTGTTGACAGGTAGGCATTTTCCTTTTATAGGACACCTTTTCCCAGGCTCTATGAACAACCATCTGTAGTTTGGTAAAATACACTACACACATTTGTTGAAAGTTGGACTGAGACCGTCAACATTATCGGCGCCCTCTTGCTCTCCTTAACCTTTTTGTGCGCGTAAAACAGCCGCCATTTTGAACACCATGGCTTCCCTGCTCCCGCCGAGAGCCAGCGCGCCTCTCTCCCACTCCTAGCTTCGCCGGCATCCCCCCGCATACTGACAACCCCCCTGCCTGCACCTGCCGCGAATCATAAAACCCCTCTTCAGCGCTGCTCTGCCCCAGGCCCTCGTCCTGTTCCCAGCGCGACACCTCCCTTCTTCCCATTTATGATCCCCGGCCCTTTGATGCAAACCCCTTTTCCCCGTGTGCCCGTTCGTCTTCCTCGTTCCCAGGCCGACACCCAGCTCTGCCGATACTGTTCCTTGCCCCTCCCCGTACAATAGAAAGTTCCCCCCCAGCAAGGGATCCCCGGGTTGATCAAAGCCCCCCGCCCTACGAGACCCGATCAAACCCCACGCACTCCGTGAATCGGCGGAATATCCAGCTGCGCGATGATCATCACCTGTTGTGAACGGGGCGGGGACTTCCACTGTAACCTTGCGTGGGAACGGGCTGGGAAAGGGGAGGATTCTGAGGATGTCTTTCCGTACATCAAAGTATCGACGAGAATGTGTTACATGCAATAAACAGATAAACATGTGTATAAGAGGCCAGGCCTCAGGGATGCAGTTAGAGCACCTCAGAACGATACCTTCTGTCCGTTTCGTTGTGTTCTCCTCCGGAGAAAATAAAAACCTTGTTTCCTGCCTTCCAGTCTCCAGCGCCTGCCTCTTCAATAGTTTAACTTCTTTGTGGGTTCAAGAGGCGACACCGCCGGGCAATACTTAAGGATCTTATATTCTGGTTGGTAGTGCCCCCCAATTATTTTCACAATTGGCGTCCCAAGCGTGGGGCCCATCAGCGACCCATGGATCCAGTGGGAGAGGTCCTGACGACAAAGTGAACGACTGCAACGATCGGGAACGCGTCTGTCCGATAGACCCTCGTCTGACAGCCGATCATCCGAACTTCACTGGTTCCGAACAGACCTCTCTCGAGTGATCTACGGTCCTGACTGGGAACCATCAGGAGTGCCGCGAGGATAACGAAGAAGAGAGGACGATCGGGCGCTGGATTCGGAAGACAGGAAACTGTCCATGCGGTCCGGGTAAGGTCGTGTAACCACGACAAGTCGCGAAATAATTGCTTGATTGCTTGTTTGTTTAAAAATACTAGTATTGCTCTTTTTATTTATTGGGAGATTCACTGTCTGCAAACGGAGAAACAACGGGCTCTCTCTTTGCAAGCAGTGGAGGATAGGTAGGGCAGCAGCCGTGCTTATTTTTTCTCCCCCACTCAATAATCACTTGAAACTGAACTGTTGTTCGCAAAACTATTGTTTCCTGGAGATTCCCTGTCTGCAAACAGGGAAGAGACCACCCTTTTTGCAGATAGTGAAAAGGGTAGGTAACGCAGATCTTTGCGGACCTGCTCATTCTCCCCATTGTTATTTATTGGTCTTTTGTTATTTTTGATCCATGAGGTATTCACTGCCTGCAAACAACGTAGAATAGAAATATTCTGTCCAGTCTTTGCACCTAGTGATAAGATAGGCAGTGCTGACTTTTTAGTCCCTCGTTACGAGCCGTCATGTCTGTCTTCTCCCCACTGATTAGTAGCCTGTTTAGCCCGGACCGCCTATTAGAGATGGACCATCCAGCCCCACTGGAAGGCACCCCTAATAAGGACATGTTCATGAAGCATGGATTGACCGCTATAGCCTATAGTAAACTATGGCATAAATATACAAAAAAGGGTCAAGAAAGTCAATGGCCCCTGATAGGATCCTTTGATGATGATAAAATAAAAACGCTAGAAACTGCCCTGGGTAAAAACAAGACAACACCTACTATGCTTGACAGCTTCGGCATGTGGCGAAAAGAAACTGAACAACGTAAAAAGAAAACTGAGAGTAGGTTGGAAAAAGAGCTGCGAAAAGCAGCCCACCTAGCTGCTCAGAAACTAGAAAAAGAGATAAAGGAAAGAGAGAAAGCTAAACAGAAACTAGAAATGGAAACGCCAAGCCAGTGTCCGGTTAGAACCCCCTCCATGCTCTACCCTGATTTACCCTCGAAACGACAAGCCAATGAGGACCTGCTGTTAGGTCCTCCTATCATCTACATGCCCCCTCCATATGCCCCTTCTCAACCCGTGGCGCAGCACGCGCCACCCCCAGGTACAAACGAAGGTACCGCCACAGCGTCGGCCCCAATGGCCTCTGTGCCAGCCGAACCCCTTGTATTAAAACCCGCATCAACAACAACGTTAGACGACCATGAGACTCGAGGGGCTGGCCCTGCAAGAACAAACAGACTAGACAAAGATGAGCGAGCGGGGATCGACAAAATAGCAAGGACACTGGTAGAAAGGAAGGATGATGAAGAGTACATCACAGATATGTTCAGCTCGTATACAGGGAGTCACAGACGACATTTTACCGTACGACTGTGTTATCATGTCTTGAATGCATACGAGGACCGATATCGAGACAAAGGTCCCGAGAGCCTAAGGACTCTGTACCGGAAGGTCGATATCGGGTATGAGGGCGAGTGTGATGTGTCGGACCTCCTTACGCGTACGCTTGAGGTTTTCCGCCACCTCACTGAACGAAAGCCGGGAGCTAAATCCGCAGCCCCCGTAGTGACCGAACCACCAACCGAGCAATCTAACACCATGATGCCGATACGTGAGGCTGCCCCTTACTGGGTTCCTCCTCGGGGTACAGGGACTCACGATGATGCAAACAACCAAGATGCGAAGGGAAGGGTAGTATACAACTGGGTCTACCAGCCATGGGACCGGCAAGAGATACTGACATTCCGGAAATCTCTACCCGACCTACGTAAAAACCCCACTGCCTTCTATACTGAATTGGGTACAGCCCTGGGTTCAACGATCATGACCCTGGCTGACATCGACTTGTTCTTCGGGTTATGTCTACCAGCTGATGTGTGGAAGCAAATCCGGAAAGTCGACCACCTTGAGCTGTTTGGACATACCTGGTCACAACTCGATGACCTGGACAAACAACGGGGACCAGGACAAAAGCCGTTGAAATCCATTCTAGACCTCCCAGATAAAATCGTAGAGAAATTAAAAACCCTAATCCCAGAAAAGAAAGTGGACTGGTCGATAGTAACAGCCTGTCGCCAAAAACCCCAGGAGGATGTATCGGAATACTTCTCCCGGTTTGAAACGGTGTTCTCCGATTACAGCGGTCAGGACATGACCACTGCAACCGGACACCATCTGTTTGTCCAGAATTATGTTAAGGGCCTATCTTCGGAAATCTCCCAGAAACTACAGGCCAGCGAGAGTAGTTGGGCAGCCTCCAAACCTACAGCGATTCTCCAAATGGCCCAATATTATGAGCATCAGAAAAATGAAAACGATAGGGCGACAGAGAAAAAGAAGAAGGACTTTAAAGAGAGGGTGATGATTGCCAAACTGCAAGGGGTGACTATAGGACGAGACCAATACCGGGGAAACTACCAGACAAACGTCCCTAAGACTACATTTCCCCAGGACCGCACTCTGACTTCCTACAGTGGACGCACAGACCTTAGAGAAGACCAGTGCGCTTTCTGCAAAGGGACTGGCCATTGGAAATCCCAGTGCCCAGTTCTTCTGGAAATGATCAGAAACAAAGACCCCAGGGATGTAGCAAACGGACCGAGACCTAAGGGACAACAACGAGGGCCCCCAAATGACGCAACTAATGACAGATCAAACAGACCAAATACGTTCGACCGACCCAGGCAGAACCAATATCAACAATCTGACTATGACGACACTCACACCTTCGCATAGGTCAGCCAAGGGCGAGGGAGGGATCCAGTCGAGCTCTATGTTGACCAGCAGGGCCCTTATGTCACTGCTAAGGTCCTGGGTACCAAGTCTCCATTTCTGGTAGACACTGGCGCAACACGTAGTGCGTTATCTAAACGACTGATTCCAAGGGCACCCTTGTCTGGCTCACTCATAACATCGACAGGTTTCGATGGAACGCCCTCCACCAACCCTTTGTCTGCCCCGATTCTCTTTGACGTAGAAAACAACACCACCGACACCACGTTCTTGCTTTCCTCCAATAGCCCTGACGCCATTATGGGACTTGACTTACTGAAACACTTCCGAGCGACGATTAGGTGTTCTCAAGATGGAGTTCGAGTGTTTCTTTACGACAACCCCGTTCTGCTTAGACATTGTTCCCCCCGACACATGTTTTCCATCACCGACGTTGACGCGTCCCTGCTTGACACTCTACCTCCGTATCTGTGGGCCAAAGCGGATTCGGACGTAGGGCGTATGTTAATTGACCCAGTGCACATTACTGTCCGACCAGACGCAACACTCCCAAAACTCCCACAATATCGGATATCGCCAGAGGGCGAGAAGGCATTGGTAATGATTATCCAGTCACTGATAGACGCAGGAGTGGTAGAGGAAGTGGTTAGCAACGTTTGCAACAGCCCTATCTTGCCCATTATCAAGAAGCAGGGAGAGGGAGATGAGAGAGCATACCGTTTCATCATCGACCTCCGAGAGATCAACAAAGTGGTGGTACCCCAGTACCCTGTGGTCTCAGACATCACCACCATCCTGACCTTGATTCCATCCACTGCCACCACCTTTTCCGTCATCGACCTCAAGAACGCATTCTTCTCCATCCCCATCCACCCAGACAGCCGATATCTCTTCGGCTTTACCCTAAAAGCCCGCTCATATAGGTTTTGCCGAGCGCCTCAAGGCCACACGGAAAGCCCTAGCATCTACAGCCAGGCCCTCAAAAGACAACTAGACCAAGTCCAGTTACCCGACGGGGTGGTGTTGGTACAATATGTCGATGACATCCTTTTGGCAGCCGACACCACCCCTCTAGCGGTTACCGCCACCATTCAACTCTTGCACTTCCTTGCGGAAAATGGCCACAAGGTCTCCAAGAAGAAGTTGCAATTCTGCCTACCCCAGGTCACTTACCTAGGCCACCTTTTGTCCAAAGATGGAAGAAAACTCACCCCTGATCGAATCCAAACCATTCTAGATACCCCTGTCCCTAAAACCCAGAAGCAGGTTCGCTCCCTATTAGGCCTCACCTCCTTCTGCCGACAATGGTTACCAAACTTCAGCCTCGTTGTAAAACCACTGCTTTCTCTGCTAAACAAAGACGTCCCTTTCCCACTCCCTTGGACTCCTGAGTGTCAAACTTCCTTCACAGAACTGCGAGATGCCCTTTGCTCAGCCCCTGTCCTGGGTACCCCTGATTACAGAAAGCCCTTCTCCCTTTACACTCACGAAAGGGAGGGGTGCGCTTTATCTGTCCTGACCCAGGCCATCGGCCCTAAGCAACGACCGTGCGCTTACTTCTCTGCCACTCTTGACCCTGTCGCCAGAGCCTTGCCTGCCTGCCTTCGAGCTGTAGCTGCTGCTGCAGTCTCTATCCGACAGAGTGAGGGGATTGTACTCTCGAATTCCCTCACGGTACTGGTACCCCATGCAGTCGACACCCTCCTGAACCAAACCAAGACACAACATCTGACGAGTGCACGACTGACTGGATACGAACTGACCTTGCTTGCCCCCCATATCACCCTGAAAAGATGCACCACACTGAACCCAGCAACTCTGTTACCCTTGCCAGAGAACGATCCCAATGTGCACCCCGTACATGACTGCGTGACTCTTACGGACGAACAGACCAGGAGTAGGGTCGATCTCAGAGACACAGCTTTCCCTGACCCCGACGGGGAGTTGTGGGTGGACGGTTCTTGCATCAAACTCTCCGATGGTACCACTTCCGCTGCCTATGCAGTCACCACGGCTCGAACTGTAGTAGAAACAGCCCGCATCACCCAGCGATCTGCCCAGGCAGCGGAACTGATTGCTTTGACGCGAGCCTGCATCCTGGCAACAGGAACCACAGCGAACATTTACACTGACAGCCAGTATGCCTTCGGGGTGGTTCACCATTTTGGGCTCCTCTGGAGGGAGAGAGGATACTTGACCTCACACGGCACACCCATTTTGCACGGGGATTTAGTCTCCGCCTTAATCGAAGCTGTCCTCCTCCCCAACAAACTTGCCGTTATCAAATGCCAGGCACACAAGAAAGTGACAGACATTATTGGACAGGGAAATGCACTAGCCGACATCACCGCCCGAACGACAGCTGAAAATAGAACGACAACACATATGTACGTGACCAGGTCACAAGCAGAAAACTGGACTGACGCCAAAGACACAATTAGAGACATACAAACGGCTAGCACACAACACGAATTGACTGAATGGACACGGGTGGGATTGAAAGACGATGAAGGCTGCTGGCGGACAAAAGACACGAACAGATGGTTGCTACCTGATTCGTACTTGATTCCCATATTAACCATGGCACACTCCCCTGCCCACATAGGATCAGCCCCCATGATCGAACTTGTCTCCAGGGTTTGGCACAATGACAAGATACCAGATTCCGCCAAACGCCTGGTCCAACAATGCTTAATATGCCTGCAACACAACCCCGGGAAAGGAACTGTAGTACCCCGGGGGGGATTTGGGGTCCCAAACCACCCATTTGAAGTCCTGCAGATGGACTACATCCAGCTAGACAGATGCCAAGGCCTGAAATATGTACTCGTCGTGGTGTGCGCATTTAGCAAGTGGGTGGAAGCATATCCAACCCGTGACAACACCGCTATGGCCACTGCAAAGGTTCTGTTAAAGGAGTTTTTCCCCCGTTATGGCCTCTGTCGTGTTTTATGGAGTGATAATGGCCCCCACTTTGTAGCCAAAGTTATCCAGCTCATCCTAAATGGGCTGGGTATTAAACAGAAATTCCACGCAGTCTTCCACCCTCAATCTGCTGGGCTTGTCGAACGACACAATGCCACACTAAAGCTTAAACTGGCCAAAATAGTGGCTACGACGGGCCTGAAATGGCCAGACGCCCTCCCATTGGCATTGCTATCGATGCGCTCTACCCCCACCCGACATCACTTAACCCCTTATGAAGTTGTCTTCGGTCGACCCATGAGCGTCTGGTCTGCCCCGAAACCAACTTCCATTCATGACGTTCCGGATGTCCTAATGTCTGATTATCTGTACAAATTGACTGAAACTTTGTCTGTCCTTCATCAGCAGGTGCAGCAGGCCATCCCCGATGCTTCCAGGGGTCCGGGTCACGCCATCCAGCCGGGGGACTTCGTGCTGATCCGAAATTTTCAGCGATCAAAGAGTTTGGAACCCCGGTGGACGGGCCCCTGGCAAGTGCTGATCACCACTCGGACCGCACTTCGAGTGGAGGGGAAGAAACACTGGCTGTACGCTCATCACTGCAAAAAGGTCTCTCCAGCCCTGGCCACGACAGACACCGTCAACACCCAAGAAGAGCTCCTGAACCAGGACCGACCATCGTTGAACTGCTACCCTGATACTGAGACACTTGAACTTTCAAAACATCCTGACCCCACTGTGCCATCTCGAGAAGGGTATTTCCTGCGTCGAAAGGAGGGAGCTTCGGCTAAGTAGGCCACGGACTAGGTTAAAGGATCTCAGAACGGTGACCCAAACTACCAAGGGTTACCTGGAGAGAAGCTAAAACTAAGTCTGTGGTCCTGCCCACTACCGAGCACCTTGAAGACGAAGATGATGGAAGCGCCAGATAAGAAGATGATGGAAGCGCCAAATAAGAAGCCAACGGAGACAGCAGGAAATACCCACTACAGAAATCCGAGAATAGGCAGACTCCATAGCTCAAAGACAATTGCACTCTTCATCGTAATCCTCCTCTGTTTTCTCCTCATGACTACGCTCTGGATTATGGAAGAACACGCACCTGCTCACGAAACATTCCTAACCACTGCTCAGCCTACCACCATGAAGGAACATTATCTAATTTCGCTCTCTCCTCAACTAAGAGAGAGGCGAAAGGAGTTTTGGAACAACTCTTTCGTGCAGCTACTTCACCAGCACAATCTTGCCACCAATACCACCAACTGCTGGATCTGTGGGTTGCTACCCCATGCCACTGGACATTCAATACCATTCATCCCTTCACCCTTCTCTGTCCACGGCTCCTGCCTTGCTTGGCTGATCCTCCTGCAAGAAAGCTATACGGGCAATGCCACCTCCAGCAGAACTGCAGCACATTCTTCTCACGGGGCCGGGCGAAACAAGACAAAGACACACTTCTGCCCGCTGACCCCCAGCGACTCGAACCAAATGGACATCCCGGCTAAAGAACGAATCGAAATGCAGGTGTTCAACAATCCAACCAGACCCACCTTCTCCTATCTGCGGAAACGAACGGCTGCCACTCTGACTGTGGCCCTGACGGTCATCAACGTCACAGGCCACATGTGTGTAGAAGGACTTGGGACACAGCTGGTGGGTCGCAGCGCTTGCCGCTTTACCAGAACTTTGGACTCCACGGATCCACCTTCCTTTGTGTCATCCCCAAACATGTATTTCATCTGCGGCACGAAGGCCTACACCTGGCTCCCCAAAGGCTGGGGGGGCACTTGCTACATCTCCTTCGTCCTTCCTCCGACTTATGTAGCCCCAGCGAATCACCACCGGCAAAAACGAGCCAAAGACATTGAACAAGCCGACTCAACAGGGGCACAGTTCCTCGATGCTATGAAAGGACTCGTCCCCCTCTGGGGCCCGATGGCAAACAGCCGTGCCATCCGACATTTGACTCAGGCAGTCGAGACAACCATGAACATCACAGCGGGCATCTTTGCCAACAACACTGCCGAGCTCCAAGCGGTCCGTTTGGTGGCTCTTCAGAACCGCCTCGTTCTAGATGTGGTTCTGGCGGACCGTGGAGGAGCATGCCGCATTATTGGGTCCAGCTGTTGTACATACATACCGGACAACTCACCCTCAGTGTACAAAGCCATCGAACATCTTCACAGACTCTCTTCGGAAGTTCACCAAGAGCAAGAAGAATGGTCGCTTGGTGGTTGGTTCTGGGACACCGTCAAAAGCTGGGGCTGGAGACTGCTCACCATTATCCTGATTCCCGTAGTTGTACTATGTGGCCTATGCTTAGGAATTCAATGTTTACCACCTATGTGTTCTTTATGTGCGAGTTGTATTTTTCCCAAAACTGTGGACATTGGAAGCGAACATATGAGAGCATTGTATGATACCGAAGTTAGGAATTTGATGAAAATTGACATTGAGTAAAGCAAGGTGGCTAGATATGTTGAAAAGGGGGGACTGTTGAAAGTTGGACTGAGACCGTCAACATTATCGGCGCCCTCTTGCTCTCCTTAACCTTTTTGTGCGCGTAAAACAGCCGCCATTTTGAACACCATGGCTTCCCTGCTCCCGCCGAGAGCCAGCGCGCCTCTCTCCCACTCCTAGCTTCGCCGGCATCCCCCCGCATACTGACAACCCCCCTGCCTGCACCTGCCGCGAATCATAAAACCCCTCTTCAGCGCTGCTCTGCCCCAGGCCCTCGTCCTGTTCCCAGCGCGACACCTCCCTTCTTCCCATTTATGATCCCCGGCCCTTTGATGCAAACCCCTTTTCCCCGTGTGCCCGTTCGTCTTCCTCGTTCCCAGGCCGACACCCAGCTCTGCCGATACTGTTCCTTGCCCCTCCCCGTACAATAGAAAGTTCCCCCCCAGCAAGGGATCCCCGGGTTGATCAAAGCCCCCCGCCCTACGAGACCCGATCAAACCCCACGCACTCCGTGAATCGGCGGAATATCCAGCTGCGCGATGATCATCACCTGTTGTGAACGGGGCGGGGACTTCCACTGTAACCTTGCGTGGGAACGGGCTGGGAAAGGGGGGGATTCTGAGGATGTCTTTCCGTACATCAAAGTATCGACGAGAATGTGTTACATGCAATAAACAGATAAACATGTGTATAAGAGGCCAGGCCTCAGGGATGCAGTTAGAGCACCTCAGAACGATACCTTCTGTCCGTTTCGTTGTGTTCTCCTCCGGAGAAAATAAAAACCTTGTTTCCTGCCTTCCAGTCTCCAGCGCCTGCCTCTTCAATAGTTTAACTTCTTTGTGGGTTCAAGAGGCGACACCGCCGGGCAATACTTAAGGATCTTATATTCTGGTTGGTAGTGCCCCCCAATTATTTTCACACATTCTTGAAATAAGCACAATGTCATACAACTTTAGTGCCATGCTTACAACCCCAGTGTGAGTCAAACCACTTGTAAGTGGGTCACCCCAGCATTCCACATTATTCAACAATCTGCAATGCCTCATAATTCTTCAGCAAAATTCTTGAAATAAATAACCTTACCGTATAAAGGTCAGTGTTACATAGAATGTGTCCACAGCACTGTATTAAAACAATTTAACATGAACATAAGCCACACATCCCCTAGTTGATAATCTATTTCCAACAGAAGCTTTGGCTTTTCTCACAGATTTTTTAGACGATCTTTGGCTTTAATCCGCAACTTACTTTGAAACATGACTAAGCAATCCATATCAGGCATGCTCAGCCTTTACCTTGTTTAACATGGAGTACTACTTACACCCTAAGCTTTATTGGTTTACAAACGGTGCACCATATAACTTTCTACATGCACACCCACACTTGCCTACAGGACATGCACTGTTTCTATTCTATGCACCTCAAATGAACACACAGTAACTCTATGCTGTAAATGACAATTGACCCTTTACTAACAACTTTCCTTTTTAAAATGATGCAAGTATTTATGGAGTAATGTGAATAACAGTATGATTATGTCATTTAAAAAGTCATGAGTGATGTCACCAATGATGCAGTGCAACATGTCATGTGTGATGAAATATGTGAGGTCATAAGCAGTGCATGACGGGGTAAAAGTTCTAGTTTGTTCATTAAACTAGAACTTGTGAATTTCAGTGTTTTATTGCTTTTTAAACATTAGTTCTTATCTCTGTTCAACACCTAACTATAATGTCACTTTAACCTTTTTTCCCAGTGGATTTTTGTGTTTTTTGTTAACGTAAGCTACGATATCAGTACCATGCCTAACTATAAGTCACTTTTAACTTTGTTTTTTCAGTGAATATGTGTGTTCAAAGTTAAGCGTTTGCCAACTTCCCACAGACAACCAACACTCAACCCCCCCAGGTCCACATGGCCTTTGGCAGTGCATGGTGGGGGGTTGGCCTAGCGCCCGACCTACTGCAGCAGCCAACCTCCACTGCACTTCGCCTACGGACAGCACACTGGCCACAGAGTTTGGTCTATGACTAGACCCTTCTTATGTTTCTTTAATGGTTTTTCAGCAACATGGTACATAACTAAGGGCCTCACTGAATACATTGGTACCAGATGTGTGTACCATAGTTCCAGGGTCTGGCTTATGGCCAGGTTCTGCTCCCAACTCTATTGGGTACCCAACACTCCAGATGCAGACAGCCTTCAACCATATGCAGCAGTGAGTTGGCCCTGTGCCAATCCCACTGCAGGCACTGGACAACTCATTCCTGGCAGGCAATCCTCACTGCAGACAGCCTACAGCCTGCACAATGGTAGCTGGCTGCAGGGTCTGATATATGAAAATATCCTTCACTTTTTTTAACCGCATGCGCGCTGCGGCGATTTTCGCGCTACGCGGCTTTTTTCAAAAAGCCACGTTAGATGACGAGCTCAGCTCGTCATCAGCGTGCGAGCGGCGCAGCTGATGATGAGCTGAGCTCGTCATCAGCGCCGAAGGGGTTAAACAATTGTTTTCAGTATCATGATACCACTGCTCTGTGGTTCTGGCACCAGTACTGTGGTGCACCAGAGAGGCTGCGCTGGTTGCCTCTGTACCAGGCACTGGTACAGTGGTACACATTATTGGTAATATTTGTTTTTCATTTTGACTCAATAGGGGTGTCCCTTTGGGGCACCTCACACATGACCATTAGGGTCATGCTGTGCCCATCCTACTACTTATGAGGCCGTTTTTGGTCCCTGGGTCCTGTATTGGCTGCCACACCATATTATTCATGGTGTGACTAATCAGGATCCACCCATTGGCTTTGAACAAGCCTATAAGAGCTAGACAGCAACAGTCTAGATATTTCTAACTTTTTACCAACATTACCTTCTTCATGCCCACCCCAATCACATTTTTAAATGCTAATTACTAGAAAATGGCTTTATTGCGTGTAAAGAACATCTTCGTACGCCGATAGTTTACAGCTCTCATGTCTGGATTTTCAGCCTCAAACGTTTCTGAGCCTTCGCTCATCAGAGGCACGACTTGAGTTTGAACATTTTGACACTCCCACTATTAATAAGTCTTCTTTTTTCTAATATATGTTCTTTCACCTCAGCTCCAAACCAGAAAGTTTTTGGGGATCTGTAATGCGGGAGTAAGAAAAACGGGGGGGGTTGTCCCAAAACTCCTTTCCCCCATGTATTCATTTATTTTTTCCATAGGAAATTTAGACACAGCTACAGCCCAAACGACTCAACAGATGTGCAACAAATTGGCAGAAACCTAGATTTTGGTCCAGAAAGCGTGCTATCTGTGATTTGGTGTAAATCTGTTCAGTAGTTTTTGAGTAATTAAGATTTGTGCATTTCATGCCCATGAGGATCCACAGAGCCGACAGATCTCAAAATGAGATCTGGTTGGCTGCCACCACATCAACAATGATGTGGCAGTTGCTATCTTAGGACTTGGGACTCAGTCCCAAGTCCTTGAAACAAAGTTTAAAATGGGTAAAAAGGGTGGCAGGGTATCCTACCCTGCCCCCCTGGGTCTGGTTGTGGGGTATCAGAGGGCAACCCGAGGCCCAAAACGTAATTTTAAAAATAAAATGACTGCAAATTTGCAGTGGATCTGTCTGTGGTTAAAAAAAAAGTTAGGGCTCCAACGCTAAAAAAAAACACAGGGGGGGGGCAGGAAAATATTTAGGGGACGGGCATGTGACCAACTCCCCGATCCTCTATGAGGCCCTGGGGAGCCAATCCCCTGCGGCTGCCCTTTTAATAAAGGAGAGGGGGTGCACAGCCCCCTCCCCAAGCCTAGAATGTCCTCTGGGTCCCCATCCACTGGGGCCCACATACAAAATTAAGGGAACGGAGTGTGTGGGCCCCCTTCTGAACCTCTAAGAGGCCCCAAGAACCCCATCCTCCATGGACGACATTATCATAAAGGGCAGGGGAGCACATGGCCCCCCCATCCAGAACCTTAAAAGGCCACAGGGACTGCATCCCTTGTGTCTGAAACTCATAAAATGGGGAGAGGTGCTCATCCTCCCTCCCAGAGCCATCCAATGGCGCCGGGTAACTCATCCCCCAGGTCCGACTCAAGGACGGTGTCCCCAGTCCCAAGGACATCATCTTTCCCCAGCCCGGGAGCTCGGACAGGGAAACTGTAATGTCCACCCAACCAGCAAGAGCACAAAGATGCTCCAACCGAGTGGGAGAACAAAACATTTTCCCTGCTATCTGGCAGGGAACAACAGAGAATTTCTCACGCCCAGCAGAAGAAAAAAAAACTGCTGTGGCGTGGGATTAAAGCCTGCTCTTGCGGCACCTGGGTGAGTGCAGGCACGGCAACCGGCTGGGCTGCGGGGACCATGAGCCTCCCTCTGCATACTCAAACTAGAGACCTATTGTGGGGTGCCCTGGTTGGGCACCAGGTCCCCCCACTAACAAATAAAGAAAATGATGATCATGACTCCTTCGAGTGCAGTGAGCCAGCGGTCTTTGGGGGCCCTGGGCCTCCCCAATAGCTCCAACGTACAATATGCTTTGGGGTGACCCGGATGGCCACCGTGGCACCCCAGAATTAAAAAATATATACTTGCCAGCTCCTGTATGGTCCCTTTTAATGGCTTCGCTTTCTGGAATCTAGTGGGGCCACTGGTGCCCTGGTGCTCCCCCTACAGCCTCAGACAAAAGAACCCAGGCACCCACAAATAAATGTAAATAGAAGGAAGAAACTCTAGGTTTAGTATAACAAAAGAAAGCCATTCAGAATCATTCTGCTTGGGGTCCTTATGAATAGCACAAACAGGGGACATCTGCTGACCACAAAGGTATGAAACCAGGGATTGAGCTAATTTGCCTATTTGGTCACCACTAAATAAAGCCTGCCTGCGTGTAGCACCATGCTTTTTTAATTGCAGTAATGAATAGATGGTGGTTCCTCCTCCAATGGGTGCAGTCTATAGGTGCCATTAACGTTGAATCATGAGTGAAAAACTTCCGCTCGAGGGTTATTTTTAGGTATTCCCTGCAGATAAAGAGGCTTGGTAGGCTTCAAGTGGGGTCCCATAAAGGTTAACGTGCTGTGGGGCTGCACACAGAGGGCCCTGCCTCCCTGCTTGACCTGCCTAAATCTCACCAGGTAGATAGGCCTGGTATTGTCAGATCTAATGTCCCAAATGGTTGTGTTGTGTTGACCGCTTCTGTAGGCTAAGAACAACTATCTACGTTTGGGTATTAGCAATGAAAATGTGCATCACGTGCACTCCTGTTCCTCTCTTCTGAGGCAAAAGGCCTCAAACAAAGGAATGCTGCTGAGCATGCAGAACTACTACTGCCTATTGCACAGCATGGCCACTTCTTATCTTTTAATATTACTGGCCATGGCAAGGTTTTACAATAAGCCACCCCAATAGGTGAAAGGGGAATTTCTGAGGAGTAAATGGTTGTAGCAGGTTCTTGTGGTAGGAGGAGGTGGGGTAAACGCAGATGGACCAACAACAAAAACCTATTTCTTTGGCGCAGACGAAACATACAAAATGATAGGTGGACTGGGGAACCAGCACTAAAAACGCGACATCACCACCTCATCAAATTAGCCAAGAGACCCTCCTTCAAAGCCCGCTTGGATAACAATGCACACAACAGCAAGGAGCTCTTCAGCATCGTAAAGGAACTTTCAAACCCCAGCGTCAACGCCAACGGCATCCCGCCCTCACAAGAACTGTGCGACTCACTAGCCATCTTCTTCCACCGGAAGATCGCTGACATCCACGACAACTTCAACACCACGACCACCCCGACTACGCCAGACTCCACCTCCCTTGTGAACACTACCAGTGCGAACCGCTTGACCTCCTGGTCCAATGTCAATGACGACAAGACACGCAAGGTCATGAAATCCATCCACTCAGGATCTCCGTCAGACCTGTGCCCACACCACGTATTCAACAAAGCAGACGCAGCTATCGCACCCCAACTACGGAAGGTCATCAACATCTCCTACGAAACAGCGACATTCCTGGAAAGCTGGAAGCACTCCAAAATCCATGCCCTCCTCAAGAAGCCCAAGGCGGACCCCAAGGATCTCAAGAACTTCCGGCCCATCTCCCTGCTCCCGTTCCCGGCAAAGGTCATCGAGAATATCATCAACATGCAATTGGCCCGCCACCTGGAAGACAACAACATCTTGGACCCGTCCCAGTCCGGATTCAGACGAAACCACAGCACCGAGACAGCCCTCATCGCCGCCACAGACGACATCAGGCGCCAACTAGACAACGGCGAAACATCAGCCCTCATCCTCCTGGACCTGTCAGCCGAATTTGACACGGTCTGCCATCGCACTCTAAAGACACGCCTCCTAGAAGCCGGAATCCAAGAGAAGGCCCTTGACTGGACCACGTCGTTCCTCTCCGGCAGAACCCAGAGCGTCCGCCTCCCACCCTTCCAATCCGAAGCCACCGACATCATCTGCGGCATCCCCCAGGGCTCATTTCTCAGCCCGACGCTGTTCAACGTCTACATGGCCCCCCTTGCACACGTGGCCCGCCATCACAACCTCCACATCATCTCCTATGCCGACGACACCCAGCTCATCCTCTCCCTCACCAAGGACCCACACATCGCCAAAACCAACCTCCACGAGGGAATGAAGGCCGTCGCCGACTGGATGAGGAGCAGCCGTCTGAAGCTGAACTCGGACAAGACGGAGGTCCTCATCCTCGGACCCACCCCCTCAGCCTGGGATGACTCCTGGTGGCCGACCACACTGGGAACAGCACCAACACCCACTGACCATGCACGCAACCTAGGATTCATCCTCGACTCCTCCCTCTCCATGTCTAAGCAGGTCAACGCCGTGTACTCATCCTGCTACAACACCCTCCGCATGCTCCGCAGGATCTACAAGTGGATCCCGACCGAAACAAGAAGAACGGTGACACAGGCCCTCGTCAGCACAAGACTGGACTACGGCAACGCACTCTACGTAGAAATCCCAGACAAAAACCCACAAAGACTATAACGCATCTAAAACACCTCCACCCGACTGATTGTCAACGTCCCCCGCCACACCCACATCACCACCCACCTGAGAGACCTACACTGGCTCCCCATCGACAGGAGGCTCACCTTCAAGCTCCTCACCCACGCACACAAAGCACTCCACAACGCCGGACCAGCCTACCTGAACAGCAGACTCAGCTTCTACACCCCCACCCGCCAGCTCCGTTCCGCCAACCTTGCCCTCCCCGCTGTCCCCCGCATCCAACGAACGACCTCCGGTGGCAGATCCTTCTCCTACCTTGCCGCCAAGACCTGGAACACCCTCCCTACCCACATACGGCAGACCCAAGACCTACTCGCCTTCAGAAGACTCCTCAAGACCTGGCTCTTCGAGCAGTAGCAGCACCCCCACCCCCCACCCCCCCCCCCCCACCCCTAGCGCCTTGAGACCCTCACGGGTAAGTAGCGCTCTTTACAAGTACTCTGATTGATTGATTGATTGAAGTGGCAGGGAAAACTGCCTTGTGAGGCTGGAAGGCCTACCACGTCCTAGTCTCATCCCCCCCCCCCCCCCGCCTCCCACCACCACCTCCCCCATGTGTGCTGATTTCAATATTGCAGGCACACGGAAGACTGTTGTGATATATACCAACTCAGAGCACGCTGCGGTTTAATGAATAGCACAGAGATTGGATTGGGGTTGCCGTAAACGCTGGTGTGCTTCGAATGTTAACAAGCCTCTGACATCATGGGCACATGCACCCTTGCTCCGTGTGTAGCTCTCCCGCGCTCATTGCCCCCCTCCCCCCCCCCCCCCCCAACCCTCTCCCTCCCAGCGCGCGCATTCGAGCCAGCTTGCAATGAGGGAATTACATGCTAAGGAAAACCCTTCAGCTAAACATATAATTATTCTGCACCGGATCAATGCCACACAGCTAATCAGTTTACCAACTGAATTAATTTTTATGTTTCTATGTCTGTGCAGCCTGTGGAGAATCGCAGATTTTTGTTTAGGCTGTGGGATACTATTTACACCCCAGCACCAATCCTCTGAGCGTTCCTCTGCGGGCAGAGCTCGAGCTGATAAACCACGCCAGATCCATCCGCGGGGGTTCTCGGGCGCCGCCGCTGCGAGCAGAGCGGGAAAGGTGAACGGAGCTGCCACGTCGCATCTCCAGGTGGAAAGCGCGCCATTTAAGCAACGCTCCTCTGGAGATGAGAGACCGTGCTTTCTGCAAGCACGCCGTACCTACCTCTGCCTGTGCCCGCTAATGGATGTGTGCGAACAATGCCCCCCGCAGAAGACAGGGCTCTTGTCCTTTGGCCCCCAACTGGGTATCCTTGCAGGGGTGCCACATGTCAGTCACAACACAGATCACTTGAAATGGCGTCACTAATGACCCGAGAGGCAAAGGGAGGGCTCATTTGCCAGCTTCTGCGAGGCTGGCCCACTGTTCACCGTTATAATGCGTGGCACAGAGATGAAACTGGGTCACAGGCGAGGATGTATTTTTGATTAAACATACAGTACCATAAGGATGCGATCATTACATCACCCCAGTGTATACAGACGCCTGCCTTCATTGCACGTCTCAGAGAGAAAGGCCATTACATGTGGAAGGTATTGCCACATATTAACAATGTATATTCTAAAATGCATTGTTTATGAAAAATATGAGGTGATCTGTATTAGAACGTACTGTGCACCAAGCAATGAACGACTGTAGGTAGCAATCGGAGGGGAGACTAGTGACACAGATTTTGTGATCTTACTAAAAATATCTCGTGTAAAAGAATGTGCACAAACTGAGAACGGTAATGTTTAGCGGGTGGGCCGTGCTATCAAGCGTGCTTGTTTTGTGGGCATTTGTTGACTGAAGGTACATTCTCTGTATTGCAAGACTAGTTACAAGTGATTCCTGACATAATTTTAACATCTCAATTTGAAGCTATATGTAGATTTCTGATGTGCATTGTAAGCACTCTGGGTGCATTGCTTGAGCAAACTCGACACAACTTCCTGCTTTCCAGGTGAAGATATGCATGTGTGGGTTGGAACTTGTTTGACTTTTCTTGGAAACGAGAATGAAGATTACAAAAAAAGTGTAAGGCTTCATTTTTATCCAGCGAATTAAGAAGCAGTAAGATAGAAAATCACAAATCCATCAAACTGGTTCATAGTTTGCCTATCTGAAGTGCGGCACTGAGCACCATGTATAGATATTTGGGCTCAAGTTTATATATTTATTTATATTATTAATGAAGTGTGCAATTACCTCTTAAGGCATCATAGTGTTAAAGAATCTGCTGCATCAACAAAGAGTTTTGCACCAAAATCCAAGAACCATTCTCCTTTTTCTTTGCTTTGGCATGTACCACTCACATCCGATTGGGTTAGAAAGAAGATACTTATTCTCCATTTCAGGCCTTGCATTGAGTTAAAGGCTATCCATCACCACTTCATCCTATGTAAGGACTGACTGCCCTTTGCAAAATATGAACAAGGATCTACTCCAAAAGTACAAATGTCTATACTCTCTCTGCATTCCTGCAACCAGTTGAAGCAAGCACGGGTATTCCAGGGGTAGTAGATAAACTGAGAATCTGTTAAGAACACTGCCTTAGAACAAGATTCCTTCAATGTGATCATGGCCAGGACGGAGAGATGTGTTTTGTGTAATAAGGCTATGTATGGATATTTTGAGGCAATGTAAGTCAGTATCTTCTTCCTCTTAATGTAATATGTAAAACCATTAACATTAAGGGATAATATGCGCAGTCTTTGGGCTGTGGCGGCAAAAACATGAGTCAAGGGCAGTCCTGAGCTATCCGCAATGTGAAGGCGAGGACTCATGTCAAATATAGAGATGGTACAATAATGACAGGTGCAGGCCTATACAATTATGTGTAAAGTGTACCAAAACAGTAGCTAGGCAAAAACTGTGAAGACCCTATTCACCAGGTAAAAGTATGCATTTCAGAAGGCATAAATGCAACAGTCCAAAAAGAGGTGGTACGTGACTCCAGTTGACAAGAGAATATAAACTACTTCGAACACGCAGGTGTACCTCCAACCAGTTGCCACCCTAGCATCCCCTTCTAGGGACACATATCTGTTACATACCAGGACCACTATGGACTCCTAAGCTCCACCTAGACCACTTAACTCCTGTACAGTTCAAGGACATACACAAAGTCACAATCAAAAGAAAGGGAAATTAGTTTGGCAAAGAGGCACACCCCCAAAACATGTAACCATAAAAAAGACGAACACAAGCAGGTCCCCACATACTCCACAAGCACCAGTAAGGTACCCACTCATCCATTGCTCACATTGTGTCATCCAGATCTCACCACATGATCTCGATAATAGAAACCAAAAGTCCATTAGGTGAGTCTGAAGGCTAGAAGCAGTCATGGTTTGATGGGTGAGCAAGACTTATCATGGCCCTTCGCAGCAGAATCAGTTCCATCGATAGGCACCCTCCCCTCCCACTGTTTAAGCACAGTATCCAGCCTTTGGCATTCTCGGGTATCACCGGGCCATCTCATTGGGTTGTCTCTAAACGCAAACCTAATTGCAATGCACTGTCAAAGTCAGGTTGCGACGCGTCCATGTCCACTCTAGGTAGGGATTACATAAATTGGTCAAGATCTTTTGGTTCCTCAAATTCTTTCTGCTTGCCATAGGGTCATCCTATTTTGAAATCAAGACGTAAGCAGTTTCCCGCCTCCGGTCAATCTTGAACCGTATCTCTAATTAGTGGTTGCACTTTGGAATTTGTCCTCATATCAGGAGGACTCCTTTCTTTTAGTCGCTACGGCACAGAGCGTATTGTATCATCTATTCACTTCGGAGGCATATCGTTACTTTCTAAATAGTCAGGTAAACCTGATGGTTGTACATCGTAAACCAAAGATAAATCCTGATTGTGTCCAAAAAGAAAATTTGATAGAAGATTTAGAAACGTCGTCTAAATAAAAGTATTAGTCATGAGGAAACTAAACTGAAAGATTCACTATCATGAAAAATCAATATTTGTGAAGTCCCGCGGATGAACTACTAACATTAAAAATGAGGATATCACTTATTCAAATTGTTCGTGTATGAAAAATGATTGGCTTCATATCCTGTTAAGCAGATAATATTCACAGATCCTGCAGTACGTGGCTACTCCTGAAGAAGGCGCTGGTCGCCGAAACGCGCGTCGTGAATTGTGCCACTTTTTAATTCTTATTCCTTTATTTTATTTTGGTTTCATGTAAACTTGTGATAGTATCCTATTGTTGAGATGCTTTTATATGTTGTTACTTGAGAAATAAACCTTTTTATATGCACTAAGGGCCAGATGTAGGTAATTTTATTTTACCACCTCTTAAATACCGAATCATACCGATTCGGTATTTAAGAAGTGGTAAAATAGAAGTACCGAGATGTAGGTAAATCCAGATGTGCATTTACCGAATCGGTAAAATTTGGTATTTACCGATTCGGTAAATACCGACCGGTAATGCCCATTCATTCCTATGGGCTTTGAAGCCCATAGGAATGAATGGGCATTACCGATTCGGTAATTACCGAATCGGTAAATACCGAATTTCACAAGAGTGCAGGGGGTGTCACTTTGAAACCCTCTAGCACCCCCAAAACGGGTTCGGGTGCCATGTGGCAGGCATACCTGCCCCCAGGGCAGGTCTGCCTGTCATATGGCACAGGTGTGCATGCACACATGTGCATGCACACCGGAATCGGTATTTTACCATCAAATAGGATTTGATGGTAAAATACCGATTCGGTAAGGCTTGTGGGACTCAGAAGAGTCCCACCTACATCTCAATTTTACAGATTCGGTAAAAATACCGACTCGGTATTTTACAGAATCAGTAAATTTACCGATCGGTAAATTTACCGATTCTGTAAAATTGAGTGACCTACATCTCAAATTCCAATTACCGGTCGGTAACGGCCGAATTCGGCCGTTACCGACCGGTAATTGGCCACCTACATCTGGCCCTAGATGTTTTAAATTGAATATATTAATAAACAACTGAATGTGAAATATTAATTGTTTTCTCCTCTCTGCCTTAGTTATATGACAAGCTAGTTTTAATTGCCTAGGTTGTTATCTTTCATATATTGTGTTTTCCCTGACCTAGGAATTACTAGAATTAATTATTCAGGGGGTCCTTGATACATATGCTAATCTTTACCCACTCATCCATTGCTCACATTGTGTCATCCAGACCTCAACACATGATCTCGATAATAGAAACCAAAAGTCCATTAGGTGAGTCTGAAGGCTAGAAGCAGTCATGGTTTGATGGGTGAGCAAGACTTATCATGGCCCTTCGCAGCAGAATCAGTTCCATCCATAGGCACCCTCCCCTCCCACTGTTTAAGCACAGTATTCAGCCTTTGGCATTCTCGGGTATCACCGGGCCATCTCACTGGGTTGTCTCTAAACCCAAACCTAATTGCAATGCACTGTCAAAGTCAGGTTGCGACGCGTCCATGTCCACTCTAGGTAGGGATTACATAAATTGGTCAAGATCTTTTGGTTCCTCAAATTCTTTCTGCTTGCCATCAATGGTAAGGAGCATAGCCGGTTCCAGGACACCATTGCGGATACCAAATTTCCTCAAAGTCAGCCAAAATGCCAAAAATGTTTTTTGACGAAGCACAGTATCATGTGAGAAATCAGCAAGGACCCGAACTTTGGCACGGCAGTAAAGAAAATGTCATATTGACGATACACTGTTGAATAGGCAACCATTGCAGAATGTTCTTGTATTACTTCTTTTTGGAGTCCATAGAACCAGGTCTGCTGCTTTATTTTGGATGATCTGTAGACGGAGCAATTGTGAGGGTTATATACCAAATAGACTGAATTACAGTAGTTGACAGTAGATCATAGGGCCCGGACCCCCCAGCATGCTCCCCGCCCGCCAAGACTGATGATACAACCCACAATCAAAATCATACATCAGAGAGAGAGTGGGTGTAAAACGGCCATGTTTAATTATCAACATTCATAAACATGACTAAACAATAAATATTAAAATTGATAAGATCAATAACACATTTTAATATTTACATTCAAAGTGTTCTCAATTATACTAAATACTTTTCCCCCAGCACTAAGGGGCCCTCTGGCTCGCATCTCCAAATCTGAGCACCCCACACAAGGCGCAACCCACCTGCGTCCTTGAGTGATGGGCCCCTGCCCTCTGGTCCTTGCCCACCATATCCGGGGCCCACCCCTCGTCCACCAGGCTGCCCAGGATCCCAGGAGGCTCGTAACCTGGCGCCCTTGCCTCCCCAGCCGGTGGCCTCCTTCTCCCTGCGGAGAGCTTACCGTCTCTCCCCTCAGTGCTGGCCTAGGGAGTACGCAAAAGAGGACTCCCGTTCACTCTGTAAGTCCATGTCAATGTTCTAAGGCCTCTTTACGGCAAAACCCCCGCCCCCCGAACTACTGATCTAAGGGACGGGTGGGTGGGAGTTCACAGCTAAGAGGCGCAGTCCAAGGGTCTGTCCGTTCGGTGCAGGTGAGGAAAGAGACCGGGACCACAACTACCAGAGCCTAAATAGGCCCGAGTCTCCGCCCTCTCCCGCACCGGACGTGTGTCATCCCGTGCCCCGGAAGTGATTCCTGGCCGGTCGCCCATAGGGCGAGTCCGGCCGCCTATTCTACCCTGGGCGTCGGAGCCGGGAGGCCGGGCCCTAATGGCGCGCTCCTCGAGCTTCACGCTTTGTATAGGGCCCAGACCCCTCAGCATGCTCCCCGCCCGCCAAGACTGATGATACAACCCACAATCAAAATCATACATCAGAGAGAGAGTGGGTGTAAAACGGCCATGTTTAATTATCAACATTCATAAACATGACTAAACAATACATATTAAAATTGATAAGATCAATAACACATTTTAATATTGACATTCAAAGTTTTCTCAATTATACAAAATACTTCCCCCCAGAACTAAGGGACCCTCTGGCTCGCATCTCCAAATCTGAGCACCCCACGCAAGGCGCAACCCACCTGCGTCCTTGAGTGATGGGCCCCTGCCCTCTGGTCCTTGTCCGCCATATCCGGGGCCCACCCCTCGACCACCAGGCTGCCCAGGATCCCAGGAGGCTCGTAACCTGGCGCCCTTGCCTCCCCAGCCGGTGGCCTCCTTCTCCCTGCGTAGAGCTTACCGTCTCTCCCCTCAGTGCTGGCCTAGGGAGTACGCAAAGGAGGACTCCCGTTCACTCTGTAAGTCCATGTCAATGTTCTAAGGCCTCTTTACCACCACAAGGGTGACCAGGGCCCCTAGGTCCGTCACCCTCCCCACTGCCAAATAAGTTCTGCACAAAAGACCATATTCCTCTGATCCATACGTCTGTGCCAATGTCTGATAAATGCACGCCATCCTGATGAAACATCACCTCTCCCGTGATCATCCGGTGTGGGATATGACTCAAGCGGCCCTTCACTGAGCACAACTTGGTCAACTCCCCATTGAGCCGCCTGACCGACACATTCAAGGCTCTAGATCGTACTCCGGAGCCCCATGACCGGCGTGGAATCATGCAAGACTAAGCTATCCGGGCCCGGGGAAAGGCCCGTCCGTTTTCTGTTGTTAAAGTGTAGCACTCTGGCAATGTACTTAATATAGTGCGACTGGAAAGAACACGAGGAAATGACAGAGAGGACATGGTTCATTTTGACCACAACACTCTTCACTACCATAACAGGGGATGGACCTTTGCCGATGGATGAAGGCCAAAGAGAGAGTAATTCCATTGAGATAGATGGGATCCAGTCACGAATACCTCAGTTTTGTTGTGGCTCATTTTGAGCCAGTGATTTTTTTTTACTTCCACCATATAAGTCTTGAGGAAATGACAATTATTAAAGTCCATGTAGAATGAAATGTGAGTGTCATTTGCGTAGGTAAAAAGATGGATATCTAAGGAGCGTACAAGAGAAGAAATTAGCTGGACACATAGGTTAAAGCACTTGGGGGACAGGCCCTGAAGAAGCCCATACTGCAAGGATAATGAATCTGACCAATAGGGGCCTAATAATACAATTTGAGATCAGTTGCCCGAGAAAGAGGTTGTTGGAAATGGCCCTTTTTGCAGGGTTATCCCAAACTTTTTGCTTCTCCCTCCTTTGTTTTTCCTGACCTGTGGTTGTTGGCAATAGGACTCTGGGTACGTTACCACTGCTGATCAGTGCTAAAGTGCATATGCTGTCTGTATAAATTGTTATTGTGATTGGTTATCCATGATTGGCATATTTGTGTTACCAGGAAGTCCCTAGTAAAGTGCACTGAGTGTGCCAGGGCTGGTGAATCAAATGTTACTAGTGGGCCTGCAGCACTGATTGTGCCACCCACAGGAGTAGCCCTAAAATGGTAATTCAAGCCTGCCACCCTAGTGCCTGTGTACAGTTGCTAACTGCCATGCTGACCTGACCAGTGTCCACACTGACCAGGCCTAACCCTTCCCTTTCTGTACACATTGGTCACCCCTATGGAAGGCCCTAGGTACCCCCTGGGCAGGGTGCAGTGTATGTGAAAGGTAGAGCATGTACTAGTGTAGGTGACATGCTCTGGTAGTGAATTACAGCCATTTTCTTTTTTCACTATTGTAAGGCTATCTTGCCCATAGGATATAATGGGGAATGCTGTACATAATGTTTACCTGCATATCTTCCCATAGGAGCAAGATATAAAATTAAATTCTTGTATCCCTGAACTCAGAATTTAATAAGCTATCTTTTAGGAAGGCTGATTTTTAAATCCTGTGTTTGAGAACAGCACTTTTAGAAAGTGGCTGTTCTCTTGTCCAACCTTTCTGTGTGCCTTGGCCTGTTTGTGAATTGACTGTCTGTTTGTGAGTGACAGGGGCTGGGGAGCCCCCAGGAGGCTGGATGAGTCAGCCCTAGGCTGAATAGCTGCATCTGCATCTTGAGTGGTGGGAGGGGATAGCACCTGGGCCTGAATAGGGCTGTGCCTGCCTTCTACAATGCTGGCTCCACCTCCTGCTGGGCGGCTGAAGACTCTGCCCCTCTCTCTGAAAGGAAAGAAGAAGTCAGGAAAACAAAGTGCTCCAGGACTGACCAGAACTGGTTCTGACTAAGCCAAGGCCTCTCTGCCCCTGAGAACAAAGGAAAAACCTGTATAAAAAGGGATGACCAGACCTCAGAAAATCAGATCATCCTGGAATCAGGAAGGAACCTCTGCCAAGAAGAAAGCTGCAAGACTGAAGAGGAAGGACTGTTCAGCTGTGTGTTTGTGAGCTGACCTGCAGTTGCTTTGCTGCCAAGGAGAGGGGAAGGACTTTGCTGTTGCTGTGTCCCCTTACTTGAAGAGATTTCCAAGGGCCTGAGGAGAGCTGCCCTCCTGTTAAAAAGTCCTTGAAACAAAAGGACTTCACCCCTAGCTTCCCCCCTGAACTCTGCTGAGTGAGTTCTGCTCTTCCTAGAGTGCTTGATCCAATTGTGGGGCCTCTGGAAGTTGAGAGTGCTGTTTGGGGAGCTGGACAAGAAGAAAGGAGGAAAATCTGAAATTTTCACGCATCGCTCGCTTGCGGAGCGCATCGTCGACATTGCGAGAAAATTCCTGTTGCAGAGAAGATCTTCGCAGCGCCTGTTGCCGCTGCAAGATCCGACACATCGTTCGCTTGCAGAGCGCATCGCCCCGGTGCGGGAAGATTCCTGTCTCTGCGAGTATCGTCACAGAGACTGTCGTCGCTGGGTGAGATCGTCACACAGCTTGCTTGCGGACCGCATCACGTGGCTGCGAACATTGCCGCAGAGCCATCGCATCGAGGAGCCGCGAGAGGAGATCGACGCAAGGCCGCGCATCGCCGCCGCACCTGAGATCTTCGCCGTCCCGCAGATCGTCGCATCGTGCCTGAGCGAGACGCTTCCTACTGAACCTGCGCACCGGATTCCATACAAGGTATCGCATCCCTCCCCATACAGACTGGATTCATCGCAACACGCCTGCTGCGTGCAGCGGGGCTGTCGCATCGCCTCCCCAAGGTCTCAGGAGTGCTGCATCGCTTGTTTTTCAACGCTGCAGCTTCCACTTGGAACTTTTGTCGCATCTACAGGTATTTTGGGCTAAACGTGACGCAACTGTGGATTATTTAGACGCAAACCGTAGAACTCTATGAAAATCATATTCTTGAACTGTGTATGTTGGATTTTTGTCGTTTTTGGTCTTGTGTGGTTTAGATAAAAATACTTTATTTTTCTAAACTGGTGTGGTGTCCATTTGTGGTGTTTTCACTGTGTTACTGTGAGTGTTGGTACACATACTTTACACATTGCCTTTGATAAGCCTGTCTGCTCGTGCCAAGCTACAAAGAGGGTGAGCAGGGGTTATCTAAAGAGTGTATCCCCCTTACCCTGACTAGAAGCAAGGGTTCCTATTTGGACATTGGTACCTACCTCTACCAACTAGAGACCCCCAGATCTAACAGAGGTAAACTATTAATGTACCATGCCCTTGATGCCAGATGTGTTAAAAGGTTGAGCAAGATAGTATGGTCAACTATGTCAAACGTTTCTAACTGATGTAATAAAATCAAAGCACATACTTCTGCTGCTACACATAGGTCATCTAGAGCAGCAACCATTGCCAGTTCCTTTCATTTTCCCAAACAAAAAACAATTTGAGCTTAGTGTAGTTGATTGTAAGTGTCTTAGTAAGAGCAATAACATATAGCTACGTGACTTTCAAGAACAGCTGGCAAAAGAGTGATTTGGAGGTAATTAGCATGATTAGTAGGCCTGGGTGGTAACTTCCATTCCGCTCGCGGAATTTGTGGAATTAAGGTAATTTCGCATTCTGTGGAGAACGCGGAATTGCCAAAAATTCCACGATCCGTGGGTTTGCGGAATTTTTTTGCTTGTTTGCACTTTCAAAATGCGTGTTCCCAAGCTATTTCTCCCCAAGCACGCAAACAGCATTTGTGAACAGACGGAACAAGCAATTCCACGTGTTCGCAGAACTTTTGCGTGCTTGCAGAGATTTTTTACAGTTTCGCGGAGCTTTGAATAGCGCATCCACGAATTCCCCCCACCACAAGCACAGTTTTTTCAGATCTGGCGTAATGGTACTCAATGATGGTGATTAGTTTATTAAGGGTAGGATGTAAGGGGCAAAAATAACTAAATTGGGAAAGTATACAAATTAGTAATAGATACAGAGGATAGCTAAATCTGCAATTCATTATAAGGTTGGCTACAAAGTCTAGGTTTATAACTTCAAATTGTCAAACGTGATTACTATGGAAATAAATATAAGCCACTGAAAATTGGGCAGTGAGTGCTGAATTAGAATCCCGAGACGTTTTATTCAAGTATTTGGTATCCGTTCTGATATCTTTAACTGTATCCTTAACCATCTTCACTTTCGTTTTCCTTCTACAGAAGGAAAAAGACACACCACCATACTAGCCCAAGCTGATCTGCACCAACTTGAAAATTAAGGGGCAGATTTACAAGCACCTTGCGCCACTTTTGCGTCACTTTTAACATGGGAAAAGTGACGCAAAAGTGTCACAAGGGGCTTGTAAATCTGCCCCATAATATTTGTTTCTTTTAGTGCCAATTTGCCGGAAGGGACTCTACATGACATATTGTATCAGTGACCAGGTGCATATAATTAAGATAGGCCCTCCTCTATCATGTCAATCTTCTGCTGTTGTCAGTCACTAAATAAAGTGGTGCTCTTCTTACACTGACGTAGGTCACATCAGCTACATTTGCAGTATAGGGAAGATGAACAAAGAGGAAGACACTTGGATTACATTAAATGATATCTGTGTCTGGTTGAAATGGTGTGAGTTATGATTATATCATAAAAGTGAAGTATTTCAGTGTCATGGGTTATGAATAGTGGATTGCACTCTTCGACTTGCTGTGATCACATAGCTGTGCTTATGTGTAGAATGGCGGGAGTAGTGTGAGAGATAGCTGTGCATGTGGAGTTACCTACCATCCTAGGTATGGCATAGTTTGTAGTTTTAGGTTGGGGTTGAGCTGCAAAGCAGCAAGCCAGAGGAATGCACTGACTTTCAGGCAACCACTGTAAGTTGTCTTTGGAGTTCACCAAGTAGAGACAGATGGCAACCTCCAACAATACAATGCACAAAGGCAGGTGTGGCAACTGATCATGAGAGTCCACCCAGGAGCGCCAGAGGACCAACCCACTGTAATGCACTGGACACAGGGAACCATGAAAGATCTTTGCTTTGTAACAACACCGCGGTCCCTGACTCTGCATGCGCTAGAAGCAAATATCTCAAATCAGGTATGAAGCAGAATGAAAACAAGGTTAGGTGACAACTACTTTTTTCACAACTCATTGCAATGTAGCCAGGGCCTGACGCTTTAGAATGGTTAAGGTATCAATTATTTTTAAAGATATTTGTATTAATATTTTGCAACACTGATCGGACAATTAAGCTTTCAAAATGTGATTCAATATGAAAAATGTACACATTTTAGTAAAGTTAGTATGTGCTATTTTTAACGTTAATGATGCATGTTAAGTTTTTTATGTCCCATTGTGAAATGTTCTTGAATACATTTCAGGATCTTATGAGAAATCGAAGCATCTCCAAATTCAGGACTCTGAATAGGGAGAGGAAGAAAGGGCACAGAATTGGAAAATTATGATGATCATTTAATGAGGTAAAAATCTTGCTAAACTGATAACTTCAGCCAAATAACATCTGAAAAGAAGTCTTTTTTTTATTAATCAGAAGTATCCAGATACGTTTTCCATCCATGAGCGGGTGCATATACATTATTTCTTTTTGTGGGTAAATTAGGGTATGATCTAGAAAAGCGTTTAACACACAATCATCCGAGATTCAGTGCTAATAAAATGTCCTCAACAAATGAAATCTCCGCCACATGACTCTCCATTACCACTGCTTTTCTGATTACTGGGTTTAGGTTACTGTGCTTTTCTAAGTCAGGTCCTTTCTATTATTAGCAACTCTGATGTGGTTAGTTATATTGCCCACCTGTGTAATCTGGCACAGGTGTGCAATTTATCAGACTATGCTCCTGTTCCATCAGTATGCTTCTGTAGGTATCCAAGTTGATTGTCTTTCATCACCTTTTTTCTTGACACTTTTTTGTGATGTCAAGAGTGGTGACAAGGACATACTATCTCCAGAATCTATCCAGAAATGCGTCACTTCCTCGAAAGTTATGTTTGTGGCAAACATCTTATGGATTTATTACATTTCCAGCACAGACCACATAATTACTTCTCATGCAAGACATGTAGGGGCAGATTTACAAGCCCCTTGCACCTCCTTGCACCGCCATTACGTCACTTTTTTTGATGCAATGCCGGCACAAACAATTAGGCCAATTTACAATGTGAGGCATTTAGGGAGATGCGTCACGTTGTAAAGCCCTGTGTCACGTTATAACTGCGCCAGGTATAATGTATGCAGGGTGGGCGCTCCCATGCAAAAAGCCATGTAGAACTGATGCAGTGAAATCTACAACATTTCACTGCGTCACTCTATGCCTTCACTATGTCAAAATCCCTACGCCTCCTCAGACCAGGCGTAAGGAATGAAGCACGGCTTTTTGTATGGGACTCACCTATCTGTTGTGGCACATAGTTGGAGTTGCGTCACTTTCATGAGCAACTCCAGCAATGCATCACTTCTGTGCCAACAGATGTGTCAGTATTTCTGACGCATCTGTTAATCCTTGCGCCATGGACAGCCGCGGTCGGTAGGGGAGTACCTGCCGGGGCGATGACGTGGAGAGGGGGAGGGGCAGGGTGGGGGTTAGTAATGTATGGATAATGGAGGTTTGCAGGTAAGTAAACATTTAAATAAATCAAACGAATTTTGTTGCGCGCACTGCATTGCATTTGGGGATGCAGTGCGCCCAACAAAATTTGTTTGATTTATTTAAATGTTTACTTACCAGCAAACCTCCATTATTCATACATTACTAACCCCCACCCTGCCCCTCCTCCTCCCCACATCACCGCCCCGGCAGGTACTCCCCTACCAACCGCGGCTGGCCATGGAGCACTGTATTGCAAATTCAGTGCATCCATGGTGGAGCAAGGATATTTGGCACTGGTGCAAGGAAACTGACGCATCTATGAAGATGTGTCGGCTGCTTGTAAATCTGGCCCGTTGTTTCTGGTAATAACTGTTTCATCGCGAATCCCCTTTAACAACTAGGATTTGAACATGAGACTGAAGCATACAGCAACTAATGTAAAACAGGAGCTGTTTACTGGATGGCAACCTAGAACCATAGGCTCAGTAAACAACTGATAAAAGGGAAGAAGGTCTAAAAAAGAACATGACAGATGAAGTGAAACAGACTGCTCCAACATTGTTCAAAATGGGTTCCAATAATTGAACAGGCGCAGTCAAGTTCAATCTTCTTAAAAGCTACTCTATTTCTACGATATACCCCTCGCCGCTATCATTTACTGAAAAGAATCCTCGTGTACAGTGTAGGGAATGCCAAAATGAGACCCTGCACTCATTACTTGCTGCAATCACCAACACCAACTGTCAGTCACCCGGTATCAACAAATGGAGCAGCAGAAAAGCAGCAGATGAGGTCAGTCAGGAAGGAGGGGAGGTGAGCGACTGTAACTCATTTTGAGCCGCCTTTTCGGTGGGGATGTGGTACCCTCCTAAATGGTGAACTTTTTTTTTTACTATTGGTATTATGATGATTAGGAATATTTTCCGTGATTATTAGGATTCGTGTTACTGTTATTATTATTCTTATATGTCATTTTTATTAGAATACCTGCTACATTTTCTAAAGACAATTATTTCAAAATGCATTTTCCCCGGCAAGGGAACAAACCGCACACATCTGAATTGGTAATATGACACCTTTCACGTGTATCAAAAAGAAAATAACACCTTGGAGAGAGGAAATCAAAGCTCTTACACATCGGTTTCATATGCTGTTCCTCCTTTGTATACGAGGTTGTTTTATATGATATTCAATATGTTTGCTTTTTGCAGGAGTTAAACAAAGTAGGGCGGACTAAGGGTTGCTCGGAATATGTTTTCCATTTGCAGAGCTCCAGACTCCCACACCATTGGATTCTGGGCTCTCCTGGTTTATGGCTGCAGAGCCCCTCGGGTGAAATATGTCATTGCAGCCCATACATTATTCCCTCTGTATCAGGGTCACTGAATGTTCTGTGCTGTTGTCTCTGCTGTTCTGTTTGTATGTCAGGTCCCTAGGAGATGTCAAAGATTGGCTTTTGTAAGGAGCTTGCTTCACCTGGGCCTAGCAGCACGACATCAACTGGCACCGTGCTGGCACACACCGTCCAGGGATATTCCTTGTCCCTCATTACCGATCTGAGGATCAGCTTGACAGACAGTGTAAGCATCTTTGTAAATCTTCCTCTTGAAGTTGTTTATTAGTGTCAAGGTTAGGGTGTTTCTGACAGCTAACTTTTAACATTTCTTCAGATACAAACACAAAGAATGTGCATTTAGCTGGTCAGGACTGGATATTTTGGTGCAGCGATGAAGCTAGGATGAGAAGGAAAGTTCCATGTTTCTGCACCTCACAACCTAAGCACTTGGTGACATCTCCCTCTCTATTAGAGTTTGCACACTTCTCACTTCCCAGGTGGCCATTCTCTGCCTGAAACTAATGAAAACTCATGATACAATTCTGAAATCGCGCCTCTGGCTTCCCATGGAGCTGAGAAAAAAGGTAAAGATTCATTGCGTTACGTTTTAGCCCAATGGCCGAAGTATCTGAGGTTATCGCCACCATCCTCTATCAAAGCTCATCTCAGTCAATGAACACCATCAGCCCCTGGGCCATCCCTCTAATAGAATTTAAATGAGTCAAATGCGGTATTGGTCAAGATACAAGGAGGACGACTATAGAAGTCCTAGTTGAGCTTAATCCTGCAAGCTTTTCCCAAGTTTGCAGCATTCAACAAGAGCTGGAAGATTTGCCTTTTAAAGAAGATATTAAGAGAATCAAACATTTGAGGCCCCCTGGGGAACCCGCGTAGAGGAGGGGTTCTCACATTAGGGCAAGTAGGACTCATAGGATAACACTTACAGTGGGTAAGTTAGCTTAGGTAGGTGAATATGGGGCAGCTAATAGTGATAGGTAATTAATATATTAGGATGAAGGGAACGAAAAAAGCGACACTGGAAAAAGAAGGCTGTTATAATATTAGGCACTGAGGATCTGGACGTGTGTGCGATCCTACAGTGCTAATGCACAAGAAAATCCAAATACACACATCTTAGGGCTCTAAGGGGGTAGTGCATCAACTGGAAAGTGAAAGTCTGGGACAAGGATGGACAGTCACACCTAGGTTGAGTTTCTCCCAAGAAGACGCATCAGAGAGACAGATTAAGAGTGTTTAACAATAAGGTCAGGCCTTGGTTATTGGGTGAACCCAAGGATGTCTCATAGGAAGGGGTTTGTGATATAAGTTCCCAGGATAGCAGGGATGGGGCCACTTTCCCCATCTGACCATTGCCCAGTAAGAAGACACTTCTGCACAATGTCTTACACTGTATATAACTTTGTTTAGGGTCTGTTGCCTCATTGTGTGGGCAGTAGTGCCTGCTGGGAGAGAGAAATGACGAAATATAGCGCCCATTGGGTAGGATGTTTGGATAGCCAGGAGGCTAGACCAGTGGGCCCAAACTACAGAGGGCACACTTTGGGCACACCATTTAATTCCTCACCTCACTGGGTGGGGTTCGCCCCTCATTGGACTGGATCTCAAACAAGCAGCCCATTGAGACCAACCCTATTTCACCAAGAAAGGAGCAGACCGAACATCTACAAACAAGATTTAACTCTTTGATTCTGATCAACCAACCACATCACCATCCGGGAAAGCATTTAGGAATCTCCACATGGCCTTTATGCCAGCACTACAGGACCATCTCAGGGTGTTGAAGACAAGCTGGTGCTACAAAAACCATCTCAAAATTGTACTCTTATTTCACCTTCCACTGGAAATGCACGTTTTCCTCACTGTTCTTTTCTGTTTTTGCGAGGCCAAGAATGGCAAAGTGATATACTCGAGCAATGAAAGCCGTGCACTGTTTGCATTCCGTTATAAGAGGCACTGGACTCACACATGCGTGCCAAACAGATTGGAGTAATTTTCCAAACATAAAACACACGCATGTCTACACTCCTAACAACAACACTTGCTTCGACATAATTAAGGATAGAGATGTATGGATTTGATGGTCAAGCAAGCTCTTGGTATAGTGTTGGTATTTAATTCCATGTCATCAGGCATCCCTGCTTCGAATTCTGGACCTTCTGTTACTAATCATTGTGAACTGGTGTACATGGTCAATTACAATCCATGATAAAAGCCAATGACTAGAAGTCCCATAACACACTGGGCTGTGAACTGATAAACCAGAATTGAAAATGATATTCTGACTGCATCTCTGTGGAACTCCTAACTTTGCCTTGGGTTATTTGCAATCCATTGTGTAAAAACAAACAGGGCTGACAAAATGATCAGAGATGAAACTGATTAAAGATCGACTGAATATGGTCACTCACAATGCAGAAAATGGGGCAATCGGAAATGCTTTATTTCACCACAGGACCATGCAAGTATGAGTGATTTCACACATAGTTTCCTGATAAGTGCTACTGACTAGCGCTCCAACATCTCACCTAGCTCCCCTAAAATTGGTCCTTCAAGAGGCAGTCCATCTGATATTTACAAAAAAATATCTCAGTCCATCACATTTGGCCTTACTTCCCTAGTTTGGATTCCCAGAACGTCATTCTGCTTAAAAGGCTACATTCCTCACAAAAAATTTTATCAACATGAACACACCAGAATAGTTACTTGGGAAACTTAAAATCTACAATAAAAAACAGAGTCTTAAGAAGTCAAGCTCTGCTCAAGCCAGACACAGAAATTCAAAAAGGCCTCCACTCTCAAGCGATTCTTCTTTGAAAATGTGGCTAAGATGTGAAATACTCGGTTGTATGACGGAACCATGCATGGCGTTACAATGCATGCCTTAAGAACGCAGTCATAGCATCAACAGTGTCTTTACCACACATGTCTTTACAACGCATGCCTTTACCATGCATATGCCTTTACTACGCATGGCTTTACAACGAAAAAGTAAATATTTATCAGGTAAATATAAAGCCTTTTAATTTTTAAATATTTATATATGGTGGTATAATTATGCGTCTGTATATATACACACACACATATATATGTATATATATATATATATATATATATATATACATAGTATTTCACAGATAACTATAAAGCCATTATATATATTTACATTTTGTATATATATATATATATATATATATATATATATATATATATATATATATATATATATATATATATATATATATGCGGTCAGCCTCTCCTCCTTACGGTGCAGAGAACCACAGGACACAGCAGGATTTTCGTTTGTTGTTTTATTTGATGAAGTTTGCATTTACCGGTTTCGGCGTCATGCCTTTTTCAAAATGCGCTTCTCAAAACAGTATTTCCTCTTTCAATTATATAAGGACTGGCTCCTCCTTCCCAAGTGGTGGTTGGCCCACCTGCATCACGTTCGCCGTGCTTACACAATTAATCGAGGGACTACTAGTCCCATGGTGCTGCAAGCTTGCTACAAGCGGTGCCGGTGAAGAGGAAAAACCATTGCATTTAAACGATGTTACTTTTCTGAAATCCTTTCATTCACCCATCAAGACTCCGTGTATAATCAGTTTGTTTAGGACGCAACTGCATTCACAACGCCCTTTTCACCACGGACGTAAATGATGGTGGGTCAAGTCAATATTCCGATACCTCGGCTACAGTCAAAGTTCCCATGCTGCCTTGACCTACTTTTTTCGAAAGGGTCCTGGGTACGCGCCACAGGCAGCGCGATTAGATGCGGTCAGCCTCTCCTCCTTATGGTGCAGAGAACCACAGGACACAGCAGGATTTTCGTTTGTTGTTTTATTTGATGAAGTTTGCCATGCATATGCCTTTACTACGCATGGCTTTACAACGAAAAAGTAAATATTTATCAGGTAAATATAAAGCCTTTTAATTTTTAAATATTTATATATGGTGGTATAATTATGCGTCTGTATATATACACACACACATATATATGTATATATATATATATATATATACATAGTATTTCACAGATAACTATAAAGCCATTATATATATTTACATTTTGTATATATATATATATATATATATATATATATATATATATATACACACAAAATAAATTATGCCACACTGTATTTGCAAAGGCGATTCTTTTATTCAATATACCAACACCAACGCGTTTCGACAATCACGTCTGGTTCACCGATAAGTATATATAAAAGTACTTTATAGTTATCTGCAAAATACTTGCATTTTCTTTGAAAAGGCATGTGTGGTAAAAGCATATGTGCTTTAAAAAAAGCTATATTTTTAAGTATTTTTAACATATACATATAAGTATGTATGTGTGCATATATTTTTACATGAATATATATATATGTCACACATAGTATTATATACATATATTTAAAAATAATAAAATGAAACCCTAAAAAACACTTGCAACCGAAAAACCTGAACCCGTCCTTAACCCTAAAAAATATCTTACCACCCAAAAACCCATACCGACCCTAAACCATTAAAATTCCCTTGCCAGCCAAAACACCATGCCTACAGTAAACCCTAAAAATGCCCTCACCACCCAAAAACTCATATCCACCCTAAACCCTAAAAATTCCTTTGCCACCCAAAAACCCATACCCACCCTAATAATGCACTTATATTTTGTGTGGTAATGGAATGTGTTGTAAAGGCAGGTTGTGGTAAAAAAAACCCTGCATAGTAAAGGCATGCGAGGTAAAGGTGCATACGTTGTTAAGCTTTCATCGTAATGGCATTCATGGTTCAGACCGAATTGTAATTGCTGTTTCCCGGAATCCTCTTTCAAGCCAAGCCAGGCTTACTACTTAATTATGCCCTTCCAAGAGGCACTTGAATCTACCCATTCTAAGAGATCTCACATTATCTGGTTCTGCACAATGCTAAATGCTTGCGCCCATGCCTATTGTTTTTTTTACATGTATATTGTTAACCTCAAAGACAATGAAAAGTGCCTATTCCAGAGCAATGTTCTTATTGCATGTAGTAAAGCATTCTGACCCCCTCAGCCCGAGTCTTGATCATGCTATTGAAAGAATAATAAATCCATAAATACTCGTAAGCTTTTTATGAACAATATAGGACATTTTCAGATTCAGGTTCATGGAGAGGTGCCTGTCAGACTAAAATTTAACACGCTAACCAGAAAAGGGAGAAAGACGTCAAGTACTGTAGGTTCTGATAGCACACTCCTCAACAAATTTGTACATGTCTCTAATTTAGCATAGCTGCTTGCCCTCCCAATGAATTCTGGTACGTGCATTTTTCAATATTCTTCGCCTAATACTGTTAAAGTGTGGAAAAGACCCATGGTGCCACACAGTTTGTGCATAATCCTCAAGTCATTTTCAGGCAAATCCAGGTCCGTAAATAATGCAAATCTTATTCGCGTTTTACGCTTTTTTGGCAATCATCAGAAAAGAGGGTTCATATCATTCCAAGGTGAGGGTGACAACATTCTTATTAGTTTAAAAGGATGAATGCACACATACTCGCTTCCATTTCGTGAAGCATATCTTGGCCCTCGTTACCAGTGGCCATTAAATCCGATAGACCCTCTAAATTATAAATATAGCGGGAATATTGCTGGGCATGGGATTCCACTCGGAGATTTAACCTGCTGCAGACGAGCAAAGTCTCTGGGTGAAAGCTGGAGAACAACATGCAGAAATCTGTGTGGTAAGTCTTACACTACCATGTCATGTATAAAAAAAACTTGTAATTCTTTTTATTTTCCTTCCTCCGGAATTATCAGGGTCCCTGGTAGTGGTCATTCTGGGGGGGGAAATAACAGGGATTACTCCTGGCCACTTGCAATGCAGGACTACCCTGATGATTGAAACCAGAGGTGAGACGAAACTGAATAACAAAAGTAATCTGCAAACCTTCATTGAATCCTGGCATGGCTGTGGGTCAAGATTACTCCTAATGGAAAGCAGCTGCTGGGCAGACCATGTAGAATGAAGACAGGCACACCTGTTCGGGGTGGAGAGGAGACTGCACCTTCATTAAGGACTAGATAAGTTATTGCACTAGCACTTTCCGGCGCCTGCTGTGATCTGCTATTTGAATACTTAGGGCCTAATTTAGATCTTGGCTGGTCTGCTGTTTGAATACTTACGACCTGATATAGATATTGGCAAAGAGGAATATTCAGTCACAAACGTGACGGACATCCCGTCCGCCATATTACACTCCCTTTACATCCTATGGAGATCGTAATACGGAGGAAGGGATACCCATCACGTATATGACAGAGTATTCCATCCACCGAGATCTAAATAAGACTCCTAATCTTTTGGCAATCGACTAAGTAAGGTGATTATTTTATGTGGTCAATGGCAAGTAACGCTGTCTGGGCAAACCCAATAGGGGAAATCCAGAGTCACAGCCATGAAACGCGCACACATCCATCAGTACACATTTTGCACAATAACAGCTTCCATCTAACACAGTGCTTAAATGCCCTATAGTGCTATCACGTTGTACTGAACAGCACTTGCCACCACAAGACAACATGACCAAACATCCAATGAGACAATCACCTGGCAAAGGGCATTTTACCCACAGAGAATACATACGCAACTGCTAGTGGCCCTCCAGCAGGCATCCCAGTCACCAAGATTACACACACACAGCTCATTGATCATGGGGCTGCCGCCCACCCAGAGATGGACCAGAACATAAGGCATAGATCATACCATCACAGAGCGACCAAGACTAAAAACAGAAATCCAACAGTCACGCACCGCTAAAGTGCCAAAAGTTCTATGTTATGTGTATTGGTAAAGCGCACTATCACCCATCAGGGTATCTTGGCGCAGCAAGCCAAAATACTGACAGACTGTGCACTCTACAAATGCCATATGCCTGGCAAAACAAAAAGGTATCAGCATTCGAATACCGAAAAGTATACTAATAAAATGAAAAGGTCAAAATGCATTTGCTTGTGGTTGTTAGAAGGTTCACTTGTATGTAGATGCGTGTTGTTGGAATAAAGCAGTCCGCCTCCTAGCTATACTTAGAAGCCAGCAGTGTGTGCTCTCTGCTGACACGGATTCAGTCACAGACATAATCCAGCACTCCTGGGGTGAGGAGAGGACTGGCAAAGCACATTCCTATCCCGGTACCTAATTCCCTATATCATATACCTGCTTCCATCTTATCACGCGTTGAACATTACCCAGTGCGCTGGGCCACTAGAGAGGAGATAAGGCCAGCACCAGAGGCTGAACTGAAAGACACGTTTAGTCATTAAAGCTACGTCCTGTGGATCCCATGACAACACACGTACCGAGAGATAACACACCGCAGAGCCTGTGATGGCAAGTTAGGCGCAAACTCTGAACATCTGAGACAACCATTTAAAACTATGCAGCAGAGGTCAAAATCAAAGGTCAGTGGAATAATGCATCTGCCATACAGATTTTTTTAGGTCAGAGACAAAAACATGGATGGAGTGAATCAGCCTAAAATGCTTTTAGAGACGCTGAATTGAGTACCACTAAGTATGTTTAGTGTGTTTATTTTGCATATTCAAAATAACCAAAACAAAAAACCTGTCCAATTACCAGTATTACAGTATGCTCAAAAAACATATAGTTTCAGATCACGAACATTTCCACTTGAGAGCTCTTTAACAAATATAGCATGCCCCATGTTATCATGCCAAGCAGTATGCACAACTAATTTATGTAGCATTATGGCAACTTGCTCACCTCGCCTCTCAAACAAGGAAAGATAGAGTCATTTCATACATATACTTAAAACTGCTCAATTTGTGCCAGGGGTTTTAGGTGGTGGGCCCCAGCACTCTTTTTTGTGGAACAGGACTTATTTTTCATCATCAGACTTTGACTCAGAGTAAGATAGAGACAAGTACACAAGGGAAAAATGAGGAAAAAGAGAAATAGAGGGAAACGGAGATAAAGGGAGAAAGCAAAGAGTAAAAAGAACCCCAAAGAGTGAGATAAATAGACATGAACTATAAAGTGGTGGACGAAAGAGGCACGAAATAGAATCAAAATTAATCAGCCATGGTATTCAGCAACCTGTCCTTTTCACAGCGTGAGCTCCTAAGAACAACGTTGGACCCTTGCACTTGTGTTTTGCAAAATTAAGCACTGACTTAAATTACCCTATCAAAGCTCTGCCAACTTTCATGAGAACATTTCAAAGTTTTGAATTGAGCAGCATTCTTGAGTAAACGATTCAATCAAGTAAGCAACTAAATCCCAACTTCAGGGACTTTTGGGGGGGGGGGTAATAGGTCAACCAATTAAGGTGGGACTAACACTTCAAAAAATGGGGTGGAAATATCCACAGAGCCAATAGAGTGATAAATTATGCATTATAAATATGTTTTTTTTTTTAAATCCTCATTTGCCTGGCCCTCCTCTTAATTAGCCTCCAACTGCCATGCGCGTATTGGATCAAAGTGCAAAGTTATCACTGCACCTGAAAACGCGATTAGTGAGAATCGTGAGAATCGGCAGGAGATGGCCCGAAAAGGAAAAGGGGATGACTCCAAACTTGGTATTAAAACCTGTTGAACCAGCCAATGAACCGAGAGGAGGGGCCTAGTTCTTGGAGTTTTGTGGCATAATCATTGGACCGGGGGGGGGGGGGGAAGCATTATAAATATGTTTATCAAACCCAGTATGGTTACAACACACGTTTGTGAGGATTTGACAATGTTCAGAGCCTACTAACAAAAATCCAAGAAATTAGTGATTGACAACTAAAAAGCAGTCTTCAGAAAGATGTTCCTGACTGACTGCTGACCAAGAGCACACATTTACAGTTCTCAAATATTGAGCTTTAGTGGGTTAACACGCCTAATTTCAGGCTGTGCAACTGATTCCTAATGCATCTTCTATGCCTCCGTAGATTGAATAAGTGAGTGCCAATCAGTTGGCAATAGTACCACTTAATAAATATTGTGCAAGGAATATGCACTATCCTAAATCAAAATAATATAGTTGGTGTTACCATCCCACATTGAGCAGCTCGTATAACAGATGACTGAGTTACATCCATGCAGGAAGCCTTCAGGCCCTAAGACCCAGCAAAAAAGGTGGCTGCCTTAAATAACGTTACAAAAATTGGGGCTGTAACATGCAAAATATGCAAATATTCCATCAAGCAACAGAGCACTCAAAATGTGTGGCTGATGGGCAATGTCCTTCAAAAAGGCCACTCCACAGAAATACAAATTGTGGCTCTTAATAGCATATGTTATAATAACAACCACCATGCTTGCAATTCTGCTCTGAAGCCCCTAGCACACAACGTGTTGCATCCACTAAAATATCAAAGTTACTTTTGAATTATGTATCGGTATTATGCTAAATAAAATGCAACTTTTGTAACAAATGTTTCCAAAATTCCTTTGAGAAGAATCCCCCTATTCTCTATAAATGTTGTTACTAATTTGGTCCACTGCTTATAGCAATTACCCTAGTCTGAGAAGAGAAAATGACAGTCTTGAATCTGTTGGAAGAGTAGAGCTGGGCAGAATTTTCCATTTTGGTAATTCCATGTTACTCTTGTAATGCGAAATTACTGATAAATGAAGATTCTGCTGCTCTGCCGGCAGAATTAAAACTCAGGCAGTGGTTTCTAAAGTTAGAAACCACTGCGTACCACTCAGCTCCTTTGCATACTCTGGAATGATTAAAATTTGTAATTACTACAGAGTATGTAAAGGGCAGGCACCAAGCGATATGCAGTGTTTTTTTTAAGTTTAGAAACTACTGCATACCACTCGGCGCCCTTACACACTGCAGTGATTATATATGGGCACTGAGTGATATACAGTCGTTTCTAAAGTTTAGAAACCACTCCACATCACTCGCTCCCTAACAGACTCTGCAGTGATTAAAAGTTTTAATCACTGCAGAGTATGCAAGGGTGCTGAGTGGTATTTGGCTGTGCTATTATCTTAGTGCCATATGCATCTTGGCCTCCGTTTTTGGATGCTAAGGTGCATTTTGCACTAAGAAAATGGAGCCAAAATCCCACTCCGCCCGTTACGGAATTCCGTGGAATCTGAGGAATTGTATTTAATTCTGTGTGATTCTGTGAAATCAAACTCAGTGAACTCCCCCCACCCCTGCACAAGACAGACACCAGCCAGCCTACCCGGTTACGAGTTTGTCAATTGAACAGGTAGTGCACAACGTAGTGTTTTCACTGTGCAATGCATTTGAATTGGTAAGCAATTGTACCCAATATCAGTTATGATACTTTTGATAGACTCGGGCTTAGTTTGACAGAAGAATAAGGTTTCATAAGCGTTTTGCTGCCAAACTATACCTCTTTCAAGGAGCAGGACACAGCTATGCAGTATCTACACAAGGGGAGTAATGGTGTACTGCCTCTGCAGAGACGCCATTACAGAGAAAAAATATACAAGGCATATGTCAATGCAAATTCTACATCTGTCTTACATTGTACTGAGAGAAATGGACTCTGCTCCTTCAGGCAGCACAAATATGCCTCTGGTTAGACATAAATGATATGTTCAGGCTTCATACAGCTGATCTATCTCTCAATCTACCCATATGTCAAGTGCCAGACCCTAAGCTATCCCTCGGGTAACAATGCTCCATCACCAATGGCCCAGAGGCTCAACCCATAATGTCTGCTCGAGTTCATACAGAATTGCCACCAGGTCTGCGTTTAGTGCCTGAGGCACCCACTGAATATACTGAAATAATATACATGTAAGTAAAGAGCTGAGTTCAGTTGTTAGTTAAAAAGAGCAACAATGGCCCAAGGGTATATTGGCACTGAACTGACTAACAGCCAAAAAGGATATGAAGGTGATCAAGACAATAAATTAATTTTAAGAGCCTTCCTAAACATGAAATGGTCCTCTATTTTGCACAGGCCAAGACTGAGTGTATTCCAAATAGAGGAAGCAACATAGGAGATGGAACGTAACAGAGTCATGGTATATAGGCAGCGGAAATCTGGCATAGCCCGCACACCCAGGAAGCTAGCTCCCTGTGCGTCAGGCCATCTGTGTTTTTTTATCGAAAATGCAAACTCCCACTTTGAGAGTTTATTTTCCCAATACTTAAAAGTTTTTAGAGTAGTGCTTTAAAAATGGTGTCCACTCAGCAGCCTGCAATGCTCTAAATGGGATAATTCCATGGCAGCTGCTGCCTCACAGCACATACATCCCAGCCAGCAGGTGAGGATCTTTAAATAAGGTGGACGGTCCTTTGCCTGAGTGGCGTAGGTCATTCTTTGAACCCCCTAGCAGAGCTGCTGACTGTTCACCAGGTTCTAAATGTCCCCCTAAGCATGGTCCACAAGGTTAAAGTAGGAAGGGCATTTGACACATCAGGTGAGTCTGGGGGTCTTTGCATAGCATTGACCTCTATGCATAATCTTGGCTATCTATTTAGCTATCCCCTATGATGCTATCATAATGCAAGAGCAAAGGCAGTGCTGACAACTGTCGAACATTTTTGATGTCATGCATCAGGACCAGAGTCATGCTCAAAATAGGTTTTGTTGCTATGCACCTGCATGAAATGGAAGAGAAAGTATGTGATATATGGGTTGTTTACATATTCAACTCTAACTGACGGACAGAAGTGTGTGAGTATATGCTTATCTATGTTTTAAGTGTTTTGGTGTGTGTATGTGGCTGACACTGCTGAAACTGTGTTATAAAAAAGTGTGTAGCTGCACTTACTTATGGGTGTAGGAGATACATGTGAGGATCGACATGGCTGTACAAGCTAAATCCTGTCATCTATGGAAAGGTGTGTGTGCATACAGTTCGAACTGCATAGAGCACAGCATAGGATAAGGGGCTAAGGAAGTGCACAGAGATAAAGAGGGCTACCCTTGGGAGGTGCAAACTCTGGACTTCATGCAGTGACAAAGCTTATGTGTGCATCCAATTAACCCCCAAACTGCCTCTGTGGAAGGAAGAGTACAGTGGGACCAACATCACCAACAATTACCTGGGATCAGGAAAGCAGACAGGCTTTGAAAGGCAAGGGCACTAGTTACAATCATTGATAATAAAGCACAACATATATTTTTTGTATAGTTTCTGTTCAAATCGCGCCTGATGTTATGGATGGGTTGCAAACATTAGAAAAATAAAAGGAAGGCTTCTGTTTATATGCACTTTGCAGACCCCCCAGGATATAGCGGCATGGATTAGCAAATTTAGCAGCACAAAAATGGAAATTTAGCGCCACAAATATGGAAATTTAGCGGCATTTTTGTGGCACTTTATTTTACTCATAATCATTCGTTCTCAGCCTTAAATCAATTGAAACTGTTTTAGCAGAGTAGTCCGCTTTGAAATAGGCAACCTGGGATATGGAACAGAGGAAGCAGCCCACAGGTGAAGGCTGTTATCCCTTGGAAAGGCAACCCTCCATTTGCTTTAGTATAGGTTCTGAGAAGCCCAACAAAGATGGCCTGGTAGAAGGATGTCGGGGAGATGAAAGGGGTGTCATGACAGGGCAGTATGGAATAGCAGTCGGAAGGTTCCAAAAGCACATCTCGGATTATTGCTATAAACAAAACATCCGGGGCAATGCCGGTTCTTTCTTTTCTTTCCATTTGTTAATTTTCTTTTCTTATTTGTGGTTGGGATCTGTAATATATTTTATGTATTCCATTCCTTACTCTTTGGATAGAATGAAGCTCAGTTTCCAATCCCAAGATTCCCTGACTTGATTTCACAGGGAGGAGCAATGTTCTGCAAATTCATAGAATGGCCCTACTATTGTCCGTCTACTTGAGCTTTTCACTATGTACGTGAAACGTCATGCAGCAAGGATTAATTTTACATATAGCTTCCGTACCTCTCTTATGCTTTCTACCTTGTCAGCATATCTTGTCTATCGCCCCTTCCCTGGGTGTCAGCATATCTTGTCCGTAAACCCAGCTGTGGGTGTCAGCATATTTTGTCCGAAGCCCATGTCCTGGGTAAGAGCATATCTTGTCCCTAGCCTCAGCCATGGGTGTCAATATATCTTGTCTGTAGCCCCTGGCCTCCTGTTATATCTTGTTGGTAGCCCCTGCTCTAGTTGTCAGCATAACTTGTCCGTAGCCCTTTCGCTTGTGGTTCTAACTTTACTGTTCTTTTATTGGGAAAGTGCATTATCTGTGCCCTGAGCTGATACTCAAATGATATCAGTATGTCCCCATTTCTTCTTTTACTGTATTTCCAGCTGCCTTTACTCTCCTCTTTCTTCAGGATTATATGATCATTATTAGCCCATTTGTGTACGTCTTTCTTCTGGAGATCAAATGTCAGTGTCATATCTGCCCTCCTGTGCATTGTGATGCACCGTTTAGCCAGAGTGAAAGATAAATGTATAAACTAGTTACCTGCTCTTTGTGCTTTAGGTTTAGGGAGCATCCGCAGCAAACACACTTCAAGAATACAACAGATCTCCCTATTGAGTGTCCTGTTTAGTGTATTCACTAGTCTCTCCCAGAGATCAGCGAAGTCTCTTCTGTATACTACCACTTGCACGAAGTCAAGGTCTCTAGTTTTACATTGTGTACACTTTCGTGTGTCTCCTCCATTATAAAATTCAGTAACCTAGGCATCAAATAAGTATGTTGCATGTAGACAACTATACTGATTATACATGAGCCTGACAGTGTGTGAGATCCTCTGAAAAAATCCCTTGTCTGTCTCCCATTCTCTTGATTGTGAGTTCCTTGCCAGTGTGCACTTCCCATGTGGGTTTGGCTGATTGCATATTGTGTATAAGCAAGTGGATCAGAGATATATTAAACCAAGAGACCAGTTTGCTCCCACTTCCCATAGTGAAGAGGAGGTGTAAAGTTTTGTGTCTTGGAGCTTCGTCTGTAGCGCTGCGCTAGACCTCCTTCAAATTTGCCTTAAGTGAGGAACTGCAAAGGTGGCAACCATTGTTCTGCTATCCTCTGCTCCATAGATAGTAATTTACCCTCCCTGTACCAATCTCCTATATTAAGTGAGTCCACCCCATGCCACCGATATAAGTAATCTAGCTGCGTCAAGGTCCAAATTTAAATCATTGCAATTAGCCAAACAGCGAAAGCATAGCTGATGGTTGCTCCGATTTTAAATACAAATCTGTGCCAACACCTCATTGCTACATTCCATAAACTAGGAGGCTATATCTACTTCATTATGCTCCTTAGTGAAAACAGGAGCAGATATCTGATATGATCTCTACCCATCATTCAGGATATATCTGTGAGGGCACACCACTCTAGTCATCTGGACCCCCATTGTAGCTGGAAGGCCAGATAATAGGCTTCGCAATCAGTAGCTCCCAATCCTTGTTCCCTGATGTGCACCTTCAAAAAACATGGCATAGTGATTTTCTCCACTGCATGCCCACACGGTGATGGAATAATTTTCATAGTGTGCAAACCTTCCACAGGATTGTGAGGCATAGAAACTAGAGCGCCCCTGTCCTGATATGTTTTCCCCAAGATGGACTCTCGCCATTCTACCTGGCTAACACTGTGGAAGAGGGAAAATTTGTGCAACACAAAAGCCCCCAAACAGTCTCCCAAAAAGGGTAAGTAAAAACAGTGAAAAATGAAATGAGCTGTTAATAATCTAAAAGAAGGCACCATTTATTCTTTCTGCCTGTACGCCCCGATTCCCATGTCATGTTCAGTCCTTATTATCTCTGCAAAAGGTTCCCCAGCCAATGCAACAAAGCTTTCGGGATATTTACATAAGCCCTAATGACCCCTCATAAACCTTTTCCCTGCAGTCCTGGGCACTTTTGTAAAAATCGCTGATTTTTTACAAAAGTGCTGATTTTGCAGGCACTTTTGTAAAAATCACGGCATTTTTACAAAAGTGCCGATTTCGCGGTTTGCCGCAAAATCGCAAAATCCTGGAGGGTCTGACTTTAGGCCTATCAATGATTAGGAAAATGCCATACGAATGCCACTACAATACAACCTTACTACTTCTCTAGTTTACACTCTGATGGAATCCTGCATTTTCTGTCTTTTCTGCAAGTTAAAGCATTGTGATGTACCTCTGATGTATGTGTGGATTTGGTGTGATCTGATAACTGGGTTTCTGGTACTTTTGATTTGTCTCCAGTCATTTTAAGTACACCATCATGGCCCAATTACAAGCTGCACAGTACTAGTGGGGTACAAACTCAAAACAAGTAGTTACGAGTACAATGAGGTAACAATCCGCCCAGTACCATGCAATTACGATTCACTACACATAGGATGGGGATTTACTGTGAGGACCTAGATTAACCCCACAGTATTCTGCATAATATTCCTTTGTTCTAAGGGGTTGAGCAAGTAGAAAAGTGTCTAAATGGCATTGATAAAAGTGTGTAGGAGGCTGTTCCAAGGTGGGGTAGCAGGAAGGGTGAGGAAAGTGAAGGAAGGAGTGGAGGATGTTGGCTTGTAGGGCCTTGTCTGAGGTTCAGGTAGAGGTTATGGAAGGAGTCCGGGCTACAATGCAGCCATTTATCCACAGTGATTTTACCTGCTGGATTTTCCAGATATTAAAATCCGGCTCATTGTTCCCTTACCCAGTAAATCCAGGTGCTGGAACACTGGGAATTGCTCCCTGCCCGGTTCCTAATCGGGCCCTTATCTTTTATGGGCTCCCTTCAAGTGGGTTGATTAGGCAAAGACACCATGAGACTCAAGAAGCAATTAAAAAGCAAACATACTCTCTTCTTCCTATGAATGGCTTTTAGAAGACCTTAGTGGTTGAAACGGAAGAGATCTGTTGGATATGACATACCCAATCTATTTTAATTTTGCAATGGCAGTTCCCACACCTTTGATGTAAAAAAACAACTGTTCCAGAATGGGTAAATTAGACCTTCAGGTCCCTCTGACTGAAAGAGAAGAGAGAGGGTCTCCTCTTCTGTGAAACCAAGGGAGAAGCAGACAGTGAAAGAAAGAAGCCTTCTTACCAGAGTGCATGCTATCTGAAAGAAATGTAAATTATTGCAATTGGTTAATCAGCAAATCTCAAGACTGCTTATGAGCCAGTATATTGATTTAATTGATGGAGTTATGTGAGGCTTCATTGTGTTGAAGATGTATTCTTTTTGAGAGGTAATGTAAGAGTGCTATCAGATTAGGTATGGAGTGTGTTCTCTAATGGAAACTTATAAAAACAAAATTGTGCTAGGTAGGTACGGCTTGATTCCTAATTTCTAAAAATATATATTTTTAACACACCTGTTTTATCATAAACACTAAGGCACAGATTTATTACCACGTTTGTGTTACTTTTGTGAAACAAACTGTGCAATGCTTTGTGGTGGTGATTACTTTCCAACTCAAATCAGGATTTGCATTGGAAAGTTGGCTAAAGTAAGGCAAAGTAGCAGTATTCGCTACTCGGTGTTAAGGGTGCATTTCATGGGTAGTACAGGGGAGTTTCCATGCAACCATCCATGGGTTTTGAAGCAAATCTCTATCTACTAGCAACTGTGCATTAAAACCTTACTCCTCTTTGAGGAAGGCTTAACAGTGGAGAAATGTTTTAATTTCTCCATACTTTTCAAACTTTGCATGTGTGTTGCATTGTATACCCCACACACAAAGTGGGAAAAGTATTAAAGGCTACTCTTCCACTACAAAACTATGCCTGAGAGAATGCACACACCGTTGCACCCCAATGCAGGAGTGTGTTTGTTGGCATTCGCCAGCCTAAAGTGCTCCAGTGTTGAGGGAAGGAATAAAGCACTAAGTATTCGTTGATATGGCGCTGTTTTTCACTCTCCCTTTGATGCAACGCAGCACAGCATCTTTGCTTGCTGTACTGCCTTGTGTCACATTTTAGTAAATTGACCCTTTTAATTTGTTTGGGAATTCTGCAGCAGCCTATCATATATCATATATAATACAATTTAAAAAAATGTACTTGCATATTCACTGTGGTGTCAGTTGCAGTCTGGAATTCCATAGTGATATAAATACAAAGCACTATTCCCCAGTGCATTAATCAGGATTCACTTCGTTGATTGTCTGGTTTCACACACAGACATCTGCAGTGATTGTATCAACCAATTAAGCTTCCATAACTTAAAAGCATGCAAATTCCATTGATTTCTTTAACTTACACTTAATTTCCATTTAAGGTGTGTACGTTATGTTTTATATGCATTTACCAAAAGGTGAATGACCAATAACAGGGCTGCAGATTATTGGGTTCTTTTTAGCGACGTCTCTGACCTCGTTGCCAGACCACCTGCCCCTGCCCCCAGTGCACTCAGAATCACAGCTGCCATACCTTTGTATGCACTTTTTAAACGTATTTTGTTCGAAGCTGTCATTAAGGACTCATCTTCAGTGCAGCCAATCACACAGCAGCCGAGGCTAAGACAAACAACGTGGTAGTGATATGAGTTGGTGCTGAAGCTCTTTTAGCCCATTGGGCGTTCTGCGCCTGTGTGCTATCGCCATAGTAGAAGGTAGGCGACCATAACCATTAAGCATGTTATGTTAAAATTATTTATACAGCACACGGACACCAAGCGGTTTCATGGCGCATGGGGCGGAAAGGCAGTGATGAGAGGCGATGTGCAATTTTTACTCATAGGCTAGCATAATAATATTGATGCATGGTATTATCATTTGTTAGTATCTGATACCATAGGACCTCAAGAATTTACTTGTAAACAGGATATTATTTTTTAGGCATTGGGGTCCTGGCCTGGCTCCACTCAATGACTTATATTTTGCGGAACCATAAAACGCAAAAAGGAACCCCTGCAATCTAAAAAAAATACTACCTAAGCCCAGTGTTGTGCGTAAGAAGGCAACGAGAAGTCGAGAATGGCGGCAGGGTGCCAAGTGTAAAGCAAACTCTACCATGTAGAGGCATGTCTCTGTACTAACGAATTGATTGGCGTCCTTCCACCTGCTCAGATTATGTAATCAGCAGAAAGCTTGCATATAAATGACCACCATGAGGGTCCACCAGTCGCAGGCCCTCCCGGTGGCGTTCAATGAACACAGTGCGCGAGAGCGGGCTGACCATCTCTGTGTGCGCGCGCAGGAGGCCATATTGTGGACAACTAACTTCTGAAATCCCACCTCCCTTTATTAACGAGCTAATACGCCAAATCACATTCGGTCTGTCTAAAACAATTGACTAGGGCCTACGGAATGTGTCACAACATAATTAGCGAGTTTGTCTCATCAGGAATACATTAGAAGGTAGATCCTCGCAAATGAGGGATTCCCTGTGATTCATGCCGACATCTCTCAATCCCTGGGCTACAGCAAGGCGGAATTTCTCCGTGCTCGGTGGAGGCGAACAGGGCACGCAGTGCGATTTCTGTGACCCTCTGCACAGCTACCATGGCCGTTTTATGAGGCCCTATCGATCGCTGCACTCGTGACTAAGCCAATATGATTCAAGTGACGCACGGGCTGTTAATAAATAGTTTCTGCGTCTGTCGTTCAGAGACGGTATCTGCGGCTCTCCCTCAGCAATTCACCAGTTGTCGTTTGCACCACAATTGTGGTTGTTTTGTTGGTTGCAATGGTGAAGCAGTGTGTTTTCTGTGGCATGGAGGCGTCGTCTTTAAGAGAAAACGCGGGTTGTTTGGGCGCATATAGAGAGAGAGAGCGCTGGCTGGAAGGAGAAAGTCCTCGTTGTGCGGTGGTGTGGGGCTGATAAACTTTAATAAATACACATTGTAGCACCAGCAGGAGCCTGGAGATTAGTGGAAACACGTCACCTCTGGAAGAAAATGGACACAACTAGTTTCAATGCAGGGGTGAGCAGCCATGTGTGCTGTAGCTGACCATGGTCCTGATGGATTTAGCAATGGTTATTACCTTGCACGTGCGCCGGTGCCACACGGCACAGCGTTTCTATTTAATCGTGCCCTGGTGCCCGTTCGCGTTAGTAGTTCCTGTTGGAAAATGACCACATTATTATTGAGGTCAAGCATCCAAGCCCACACCTCCCATTTAAAAATCCCAGTAGCAATCTCTTGAAAGATGCCGCCGGCAGCCATCCCATGCGCCCCCGTGTCACATCTGGCGTGACCTGCGTGGAGTCATCGTTAGCATCTCCTTCCTCCCAGAGTGACAGCTGCCCGTGTCCCAGGCATTCCTGCACACCCGCTCCCCCGCCCGTCCCGCCCGAGGCCCCCTCTGCAAATATTCCACCAATAAGGTCCTTTTTAATTAAAAAAAAACACTGACATCAGCTGTGCACCGTCGGATGCCTCTGCAGATACGTATTTGTAGTGGTTGTAAATATACAGACCCTGCTCTCGGCTCTAAGGAGTATGAAGGAAATTATATTATTGCAAACCAACATACGAGCCGCCACCATGGCGTTAACTCATTGCACACTGAGGTTAAATATGCTCCATGGGGTGGAAGAGAAAGACGTTAGACAGTAAAAAATGAAAAGCGATTAGTATTTGCATATATGCACGAGTGAGCGTATGCGCGCTTCTACACGTGTGAGCATCCATGCGTACGAGCGTACAATTGGATTGGGTGTCCGTGCGTGGATTGTGTGTGAATTCGTGCTTGCCTGCTGATGTTTTACTACTTCAGTGCGTGCGCGTGCTAACGCTCTTCATTTGTATATGTGTGGACTAGTGTGTGCATATTTGTTAACATGAATGTATCTGTGTGTATTTGTGCTTCTATGTCTTTGTGTGTGTGAAAAAGTCCATCTGTAGAGACCTACATATATTTTGCTATGCGTGCCCATATTCATATATGAGTGTGTAGGTTCATATGTATATTTGTGCTGGCATATTTGCATTTGTGTGTGTGTATATACATCTGAGTGTGTGTGCACGCATCCTCTGTGGGTGCGTCACTCACTGTGCGTTTTGCATTTTTTTTCCATGAGTGTGGATATCCTCTTCTAAGTGTGTGTTTCTGTGGGTGCTGTAAAGATTTAGTATGTATATGCGTCTGCTGCTTGTGTGTATATGGGATTGTATGTGCACGAGTGTGTATAGTATGTGTTTCCGTGTGTGTGTGTGTGTATATATATATATTTGAGTGTGTGTGTGTGTGTGAGATAGATAGGGGAGGTGTACAGAAGAAAGATAACAGAGCGTTGCCGGGAGAGCTCGAAGACGGTCACTATATACTATTGATTACAAAACACACATATTTTTGCAGGTTAAACGGAAAATGCCGTGCATGGGCAATTCCAAAATGTCAGCCTCATTTTTACACCCAAAGTCAACCGGACATCGAGATCAAATTCGCTCCACAGTTCACCTGCGGGAAAACCGGATATTCCTCCACAGCAAAATTCATCTCACGCCATTTAAACTACAGAAATAGTCAATGCTTCTGCTGCCGGCAGCCAGCCCGTACTTCCTGCAGCACATCCCAAACACGCCGAGGACTGCCCTGCCCCCGGAGCCTGTGCACGCCGGCGACGCGCGTGGACCCACGGCCCAGAGAGACCGCGGACAAGCTCGTGCTCGGAAGCTCCTTGCACCTCAGCCTGCCACCAACTCCCCGATCCTCGCGTGTCAGACACCTGATCAGGGTGTGAGCCACCACTGGCATCACACGCGGTGCACGCACACGCTGCTCGCCGGATCCTCGAAGCCAATGGGGTCTCACCGGGGAAGCAAAAGACAGCATGCTCACATCTGCCCCCATGCACGCTCTCAACCACAGCTGCAACAGAACCCCGTTCCTTCAGACATAGGGGTCCCTTTCCAATCCACCGGGACATAGCTGCAATCGAGAAGTCAGGCGCCGGGCAGCATGACGATATTGTACAGTAATCGGCAGCAGCACGCGGGCGCAGGCAGGGCAGTCGAATCACAGCGGCATCTGCTTACCTTTCATCCAGTCCACCACTTGCTTGGGCGCCCACTTGCTGATCGGTTCCATTACAAGAGCCATCATCAGATCGCTTTTTCATTCACACCAAAATCATAAAAAAATGACGGGGAAGCAGGGTCTCCTCAGAGCATGGCTGGGGGCAGAGCGGCGCGGATCTCACGGTGCAGCCCACAGCCGAGATGAGGCTTTGTCCCTCCAGGTTTCTTCTCCTGGCTCCTGCACTGATTCAGTAATGTATAAAATTACACTGCTTGATCAGCGCTGGCGCCTCCCCCACCGCGCGGAGCCTGCAACACGCTGGAGCCCAGCGACACCGAGTCAGGAAATGGTGCAGTGTGTGTAGACTCGCTTACGAGGCGCCTCTTCCCAGCGAGAGGCTGGCACACTGGCACGGGTGTGAAACGAGAGAGCTCAGAGAGGGCAATCCAGGCTGCTGGCACGCGAGGCTCGCACTGTGGCTGGCTCGTCCCAATCAGCTGAAGGAATCTCCCCTGATCGGGGGAGCTGTCCACGCTGAAACGGCGACGGATGCCCGTGACTTCCCACCTGGTTGTGTTGACTACCCGCGCAGAACGTCGCTGAACCCCAACACACAGTACGCATTGGAATATGAACTGACGCCAGACAACACACCCATCTTTAAAATGCCCAACTCCTGCGTACGCATTTCTGTTTTTATATTTTTCAGTTGCTGAGATTGGGGGGTTTGAAGAAATACACATGTTCACGTATGCCCAATTCAAATCCTAGCTTCTTGTTTTCTTTATTATGTATACTTTCATTCACTACTTAATTAAGTATTCATTGTTATTTTCGCTATTATCCTCAAGGCAGTGGTTGCTGTATGATAGTTATTACAAGCTGAAGCTTGGTCCCACGTCATCTCACAAGGGTGACATTCCGTGCACATGTGAAGAGAGCAGGTGGAGGTGGTTTCGCGCCCCGCGTTTGTGTTTTTGAGGGTTTATATAGGCAGTACCCGCCATGTAGTACTCCCTAGGCTCATGAGGCCACCAGCATACCCACTACAAAAGATGGTGTAGGTGAAAACCCCGACAGGAGAGGGACTTAAGCCTGTTTGGATTCCTGTGTATCACTTATAGAGACAAAGACAAAAACGTGTCTTGGCAAATCAGGAGGATATTGTGTGTATTGACGTCCGACTGAGGCTCTCCCAAAGAGTTCATGTTTGGTTTAATCCCAGATAAGCTTACAGAACAAATTAACCCAACCTCCCTTTCTATATAAAAGGTACCACACTGGGAAGGCTCTCTTGATCTCCATCTTGGCAATACGAGTACAACATCTTTATTGGGACATCTGTTGAATGCTGCACATCAAGCTGAGAAGAAAGCCTCGTCTCCCAGACTAATGCTGACAGAAAATCCACTATCACAGCAGTATGTCGGGAACGTGGCATTCACCCTCATTCTCAACTACTAAACTTAGCTAAACCTGCGGTCCTTTTTCCATATATGATCCTCTGTCCGTGGGAATAATAATATTCCATAGCTACGATACAGACAAACCTTGCCTGCAAAAGGGAGATAGGCCTAAATGCTTACAACCAAAATAAGGTCAATCACATGTCATTTTCTGCAACTTTCTGAGGTCCAATGTTTAAAAGTAGTGGTTCTTGAAACTGCTAGCCATGGAATAAACCCTTCCACCAAGTTTTTACATTCACCCAATGGGAGCAAATAGTATTCTGAAAAGACTGTATGCAGGCCTACCAGCTATTGGTGAAGATGCATCCAGGGAAACAGCTCTGAGGATATCTTCTTCGAGTCAAACTGTTGCAGGGATTCTGCTTGCACAGAACTGTGCCTTGGGACAACAGTACGCCTGAATGCAGGGACTGTGTCTCTGGCACATTAATGACTGTCAGCCCAAATTTCCTGGCCAGCTTACAGTGCCTTACCTGAACTCCTAAACTTCCCAGAGTAACAGGTAATTTCAGCAACCCAGAACAGAGCACTCTAGCCCCCAAGGGAACCGTGGAAAAAAATCATTACCTTTCGCACTGCATGTCCATACTAAACAAATTAAAAGACATGAGGAAAATTTATAATATTTATTGAAACTATCATGCTCTATTATGAAGCAAGTGAGATACACTTAGAAAACATATACAAATAAGCAAAGTAATTAACATAACTAGCAAACTGTATACAATGAAAAGCATGAACATGGTAAATTATATATCTGTCAAAGTCTAGCCTCACTTCGGGGGCACAGGGATATATCAGTGATCTCTGGGATTTGCATCAGACACCATATCTGGTTTTTTGTAGCTAGGTGGACCACATCTTAACTGCTTAACCGCAGCGGTGCGGCAGTTTAGCGGAGTGGGCGGGGCCGTGTTGGCTAACGGATGTGAACAGCACTACAGAGGTAGTGCTCGCGACGGCCGTTGGCTGGCGAACGCAGTGAAGGGGATAATCTATATATTTAGAAGATGTGTAGAGTGCCTGGTTACACTAAGGATTGTCCCAAGGCTAGGTAGTTGCACCATATCGTGGTCAGATAGAGTCAGACATGGTTAGGCCCACTCGTTCTACTAACTCTGCCTAAAGAACCAAGTCGTAAGGTTTTTACTGAACCTCTCCTCTGAAGGTTCGAGTCTCAGGTTCAGTGTCATTGAGTTCCACAGCTTGGCTGCTCGTAGTCTAAAAGAGCTGTCCCCGAATCGCATTCTGTGGACTCCAGGGATCACAGCCAGAGTTGCTTTACTGGATCTAAGATGTCTAGAGGGGATATAAGCTTTAATCAGTGGAAAAAGGTAAATAGGACCCCTCTGATTTAGTATCCTATGCATAAAACAGAGTGCTTTGAAAGAGACTCTGTGCTTAATGGAGAGCCAGTGTAGTGCAGCAAGACCGGGACTAATGGTAAGCCATTTCATCCGGGCTGCGGCATTTTGCACTCTTAAAAGCATTCCCAGTCTGCCTTTGGAAACCCCCAAATAGAGCACATTGCAATAGTCAAGCCTGGACACCAAGAGTGCGTTTATTACTGTCTTTTTTTGCTGAGCCTGGTATTGATGGAGCAAGGATTCAAGAAAACAGAACTTGCTCTGACCAATTCCTTATTAACAAGTTCTAATCACTAGAAATAGAAATTAAAGACGGAATTAGAATGCACACAACACTTACATATGGGAAAGAGAGTTTTATGCGTGCTTAAATAACAAAGAGTAATTTGTAATGCGATCAAATCCCACTTGAAACCGAAAAATGCTTCTTGACATGTGCAAATCAGAACCTACGTAAATAACCATGTGACTAACTTGTTTGAGAGGGAAAACTCTCATGCATGCGCAAGGATTACGCACCTTAGGTCTTAAGGCAACACGTGCCTGGCATATGCTTGCCTGAATTTTAAAAGAAGACGTTACAATCACATATTAGAGAAATTAACATTTGTTTATGTTTCCTTTATTAATAGTGTATGTTTGGGCCTAATGTGCTAAGCCAATGAAAAAGATGGCGGCAGAAAATGTAAACAAGCTATATCTGCGCACTAGAGTTATGGTGTGACCCGCGACCGGACCGTTGACAGGCTGCCAAGAGCCAAGAACAGAAGCCATGAGAACTCTTTTCAACTGTGAAATTACATATACATTTGTACTTAATCTGTTACTTTGAATATGTGTGAAAGGATACAGAATAGCGAAATAAATAAGTTAAATGGGAAGGGTTTGTTATGCAAAAGGGTTCATTAAGAAATTGAATATGACAGCATGAGGTGATGACAACTCCTCTGCCCCTGCCCAATCACAGTCCATGGTCCACGGATATTTGCAACTTTGAGGGTGGGACATGCAGAATTAAAGAGTATAACTAGAGGGACAAAAGATTAGTAAGGAGTTCATGAGAGCGATCAATCAATGCTGAGAGAGAGAGAGAGAGAGAGGCGAGAGCTGCTGCTGGGAAGAAGATAACAGACTGAGAAGATTCATTTCTGAAAGACAACTTTATTAGATTGAAGATTGCGGAAGAATATTGAGGAGGGAGAGAGTGTAAGAGAGTGATGCTTTCCAGGGCATCGGGGTTCTAGAGAAGAGTAGTAAGTATTTCCCTGTCCTGATCCTGTCCTATAGTCTGTGTTTCCTGACTCTTAATCAGGTGACCTCCACCAGTCCTTAGGCCAGAGGATTGGGTTTCCCGATTCACCATTGAGTAAATATATTTCTGTCTTAAATTTGCATATCTTTTGCAAATGTATGATTTATTATGTCTTTTGTCTTTTAATCTATCCACTCTTAATGCATTGAATTGTTGAATGAGTCTATGAATTGAATGTATTTGATAAATGAATTTTTCTCTCCCATAAAAGTTGATGGGGTTTGCACTGTGAATCTGTACAAGTGAGTGTTCATTTTGACTGAGTTATTAGATGAAATTCATTGAGTCTTACCCCGAGTCTGTGATTATTTTATTGAGAGTTATAAGTTAAATTAGTTAATTTGTTAATATCACCATCAACTACTCGACTAATGATCCATTGACCAAAGAAAGAATGTTGATCTGTGAAGATTAGTTAGGCATCCACTAATCAAGATCAAAGTGAATATAAAACTTGACCACCCAGCGAAAGTCCGCCAGGGAAAATGTGAGTGTGTATATCTGCACATTTTGAAGTTTTGTTGATTGTGAAATATTCGTCCTGGCCTTTTGCTGGATCAGTTCTTTCTTGTAGCAGAGCGATGGTTATTATTGATTAGTTTAGTGATTATTGAATATTGTTTTTATTATTAACTATATGTTTAACTCTAAAAGTTAGTGTCCCATTTTATATTGTCTGGAAGCACAGGTACAGAGATACCTTGGAATCCTGGGAACGGAATTTAGAAGAGTGTGTAAGGAAATCACACTGCAGAAGGTTACGCGTCTGTTGTTATAATACTGAGACGCTATGCAGGGCTGGCAGTATTATATTAGGGACTATATCGAATAAGAGTAGGGGGTGAGAGGCAGCAGAGGGCTCGTCTGTGAAACTTAGACTTTACCCAGAAGAGGAGTATCCCTAGAGAAGTAACAGGTTCACCCCGAGCTTAAGTGAAGGGTAAACAGTGGTTTTACTCGTAGTGACCGGAAGGAATTTTATCTTTGAAGTGAGTGAAGAAACTTTCTTTGGTTTAGTGGAGCAGACAGAGTAGCACTGTTTTTACAATGTTACAAAAAAAAATGTACAAAGAAAAGTTAGAAAAGATATTGTCGTATTACCTTGTAAAGGGAGGGTCAGTAGCAGGAGCCATACTGACGTCACAGAGAGCCGCGTTGGTATTGGTTGAAGCAGCGGGCATGAGAAAACTGCAGATTGTAAAGGGAGGGTCAGTTGTAGGAGTAATACGGACATCATAAAGAACCGCGCTGGCATTGGTCAGACGAGTGGGCATGTGTTGTAAGCTCTGATTGGTTAGTAGACAGGTAGTGTGCTGGTATTGGTTGAAGAAAGGAATACGTAGTGAGCCCTGATTGGACTATTGGTGTGAGCCACGCTGGTATAGGTCGAGTATTAATAAACAGGGTCCGGAAAATACGGAAGAGCTTTTGGGATTTTGGTGACTGAATTGATTAAATTACAAGAATCGGAAGAATGAAACTGATTAATAAGATAACAAATTTCTTTAAAAAGGACAAACGTATAGTGACAAGGGACGGAATTCTTATGCCACCTCCCAATACGCCAGCTTCCTTTATGATGATGGAGAATGGATATAATACATGTGTATGGTTGGAGAATTGGGTAGAGTATACAAAAGGTGATGATGTTTTATCTTTTCCAAAACATGGTACATTTATTGTAAGGATTCTCCAGAATTTGAGAAACAGGATGAATTTGTTAGAACACAGTATGATGCTTTGGAAGAATGGGAAGTTGAGGCATTTGAACAGGAGAAATACAGAGGAGGAAAAAGAATAAATAGAGGATTTTTACCCAGATACCCATTTGACACCCGAGGAGATCAAATGAAAAGATGGAGAAGGGCTGTAGTAATGGAGGGTTTATATCCAGTATTAATGGCTGAAGACAAGGAAGGATAAAACGCAACACATGGGTGTGACAGGAATAGTGTGTGATGAGTCTGATGATGAGTTGTTAGAAGATATTCTAGTAAAAAAGACCTCCGCCTTATCAACAAAGTGCTGGAGATATAACTCTAAGTGCCCCTATGATGGGAACTCCATTGATTCCACCAGTTCTATATGATTCAACAGATATTCGAGCCTCACAAGAAAAAGAAAGGGATGCATTGAATAAAATAAAAGAAGAGATCATTCAGAAAATAAATCAGTTAGGTTTAAATGCTGAAGCATTGACAGTACCAGTAACTATTGGTCCTGTTATTCCATTGTATGGTGATAAACGAGGTACTTCAAAATCACAAAATATAGTAGTCACACAGAATAGTGCTAAAAGAAGATAGACATGTTAGAAGAACAAACTAGTGAGGGTGATTCAAATGTTTCATTTTTAAGATCTCCCAAATATTGAGGCTATGACCGAAACTCCAAAAAGATTTTCACCCATTGATGCAGGGAGGAAAGTATCAACTGTCACTCCACTGGCAGGACATTTTACTGGATTTTCTCCTGAAGATCTGGAGGAATAGGCAAAAGGATTAGAAAAACAGAAAACGCCCCCTAAACTATAGATGTAAGCAAGTTGAGGGTAGATTTGGAAGAAATGGTCATTGGTACGGTAGGTATTGACAGATTAGGTTCATATGGAGATGAAGAGTTGTTATTTTTGTGCAGAATTATAACTTGGAGGATGAAGAATCTTCATGAGAAGATAGCAGAAGCAGGTTTAGAATTTGGAACAGAGAAATTAAAAATATTACAAAAACCCTATAGATCAGAATTCACTGAGAAGGACTTAGAAAGTTTGACTGCATCAGGAAGAAGATTGCAAATAAAGGAATTAATACACATTTTGAAGAAATGGAGAGACGTGGATAAATGGAGAAGTAGGTGGTCAAGGAAGAAAGATGAAGCAGCGACAAAGGAAGTATCTACATTTCAGTTGAGGGAGGTAGAAAAGATGAAAAGGATGTGTCCAATGAGAGAAGTCCCTGGTGGTGGATATGTTCATGTTCCATGGAGTAGACAGGATATTTTGTCCTTTACAAATGACTTCTCTAGATTGAGAGAGAAACCAATTGAATGGTACAAGCAGGTAGAGAGGTTTGTAAAAGTTTCAAAGGTTTTGTTGAATGATTTGGATGGTTTATTTGATATAGTGGTACCCACGGATTTGTGGACAGAATGTAAAATTACAGTTGATTTGCCAACTGAAGAGTATCCTAGAGACGCGAAGACAGGTGCCCCTTCAGAGGAAGTAATGAAGAAATATAATCAAGTGATTATTTTTCTGAAAAGGAAAACTCTCCCTAAAAAAACAGATTGGGTTAAAATAGACAGAACAACTCAAGAACCTAAGGAGTCAGTGGCAGGTATTTAAGCAGTATAGTGGATTTGAGAACATTGGCGATAAGGATATGGGACATTTCGTGTATAGATTTGTGTATGGACTAAGATCAGAAATTAGTCAGATGATTCAACAGCATATGCTTTGTTGGCAAAGCAAGCCAATCAATGACATTCTAAAGTACGCAAAGTACTGTAGTGATGACATTGATGCAAAACATAAAACGTTAAAAGAGAAAATGATGTGGGCACAAGGGAAATTGGCAGAAAAACAAGAGGCAGCTTCCGGTTCTCAAAATGACAAACAGACGAATGTGCAGAATCAAAGTAGTCAAGTACTGAATGGAAATAAAGGAAGAGGTCAAATGAATAGAGATGAAGCGAAAAAGAAATACCCTTGTCATGGAAGGGGAAAGCTTGGACATTAGATGAATGAGTGTAGAAATATACAACAGAACAATGGGGTAAATCACATTTTAAATCCACAGATGCAGAATGAGGTGGTTGTGAACCAACAGCAACAGATAATTATAGTGCCACAAGCCCCATTGCCCAATAATTTGAACGATCAGGTGTAGAGATACAGTGTGAACACCGGATTCTGAGGAGAAAGTGGTAAGAATACACAGAACGTTCAACAATATTGGAGGCAAAGTGATGCGAGTGAATCAGGAATATCACAATGACGGTGCCTGAGGGGGGAGGAGGAGTGTGTACTTGGCGCATCCTTGGCGGTAGATCAGTCAGGTCCTTTTGTTGATGGAAAAGTTGAAGGAAATAACATGACTTTCCTAGTGGATACTGGTGCTACCCTTCTACTGTGAGAACAGCAGAAATCCCAAACCTACCCCTCTCGGGAGAAACTATCCAAGTTGTAGCAGTCTCAAATAAACAGATTAGGACCCCAGTCACGAAACCAATAGAAGTGAATATTGGGAATTTCAAAGACATGCATCGGTTTGTGGTATGTGGCTCAAGTCCAGTAAACCTATTGGGTAGAGACTTACTTTGCAAGATGAACTGCACCCTCTTTTGTACGCCTGATGGTGTGGCTTTCCAAACACCGGATGAAGATGGGGCTTTCAAAATGATGCTAGCAAAGCAGGGAACAGAAGTGGATGAGATGTATTCACTTTTTACAGAGAGTGATTTACCTGATGAACTGAGAAATACAGTGAGGTCAGATGTATGGGATTTTACGGGAAAGGAGATTGGTCTAATGGCAAAGGTCGACCCAGTTAAAATTTTGGTAAAAGAAGGTGCAATATATCCAAATACACAACAATACAGAATGAGCCCTGAAGGCAAAGTTGGAGTTGCCCCAGTAATTGATCAAATGATTGAACAAGGTATTCTAAAAGAAATATTGAGCAGTGCTTGTAATTTGCCAATCATGGGTCTCAAAAAGCCTAGTGGAAAATATAGAATAGTGCAAGATTTGAGGAAAATAAATAAAATAGTGGTACTCTGTTGTCCAGTAGTACCAAACCCTGCAGTGATTCTTTATCAGCTACCATTGGATGCACATAGGTATACTGTGATTCATTTGTGCCAAGCATTCTTTTCGATTCCATTGCATCTGGATAGCCAATATCTTTTTGCTTTCAGGTTCAGAGACCGTATTTTGGCATGGTGCGGAGTTACTCAAGGTTACACAGAGAGTGCTTCGATTTTCAGTCAGATTCTGAACAAATGTTTAGAAACTTTGGTTATGTATGGAAATTCAGTCTTGGTTCAGTACACTGATGACCTATTGGTGGCATCAAAAACACGAGAAGCTTGTGTCACTGACACAATAGCTTTACTGAACCATTTGGCAGAGGGAGGACACAAGGAGTCCCCAAAAAATGACAGTTTTGCAAATAAGTTCAATATCTTGGACATAAGATAGAGGAGTCAGAAAGGTGACACCGGAAAGAATGAAAGTGATTCGACAAATGAGCCTGCCTAAAACTAAAAAGGATTTGCAAATGTTTTTAAGAGTGGTTGGATACTGTCGTCAGTGGATAAGTGGATTTTCACTGCTTGCAAAACCTTTAATAAGGTTGACATGAAAAGATATGATGGACTAGATTGAGTGGGATGATGAAAGTGAGGAAGCATTCATAAAATTGAGAAGTTATTTGTGTCAAGCACCAGCACTTGGAATGTCTGATTATACGAGCGAGTTGGCTTTGTTCTGGTGTGAAAGGGAAGGTTGTGCACTTTCAGTATTAACCCAGAGACATGGATTGTCACAGTGTCCAGTAGCATACTTTTCTGCTGCTCTGGATCCAGTGGCTGTAGCATTACCTGGCTGCTTAAAAGCACTAGCTCTACTTGTGTAAGTCTGGAACAGAGTGAATCAATTGTGATGGGACACCCTATAAAGGTGTTTGTACCACATTCAGTTGAGATCCTTTCAACAAGAACTCGTACTCAACATTTGACGCCTAGTTGGCTAACTAAGTATGAAAGAGTAATTTGGGGTGCTGAAAATGTAAGTGTGACAAGATGCACAATGATGAATCCAGCAACTTTGTTGCCTGACTCATATGGTGAAGAAGTGACAAAGGAAGTTGATCATGATTGTTTGGACATGACAGAAATGTGTACAAAGCCCAGACCTGACCTCCTTGACATTCAACTGGAAGAGTATGACTTTGTACTGTTTGCTGATGGGTCATGTTTGAGAAGGGAGAATGGAGAATTGATATCTGGTTATCCTGTGTGTACTGTATCAGGTATCATGGAAGTTTCCTGTCTAAGAGGAATCAAGTCTGCACAAATATCCGAATTGTTTGTTTTAACGTAAGCCTGTAAAGTGGGGAAGAAATAGAGAGGAAACATATTTGCAGACAGTCAATATGGTTTCGGGGTTGTGCATGATTTTGGCCAATTGTGGCTGTAGAGGGGATTTCTGACTTCTTCAGGATCCCCCATCAGGAATGGCACATATGTTAAAGAACTATTAGAAGCACTACAGTTGCCAAAAGAAATTCCAGTGGTCAAATGTGCCGCACATAAGTCAGGAAATGATTTTGTTACATTGGGTAATCTGGACGTAGACCAAGTGGCACACTTTTGTGCAAGAAATACGATGTCTTTAAACAGAGGGATGGAAAAGAATTTACCATTTGCCAACTAATGTTTTTCTCCGCTTTTGAAACATGGGATGGAGTTAAACAGTTACAGGATGAGGCAGACACAAAAGAAAAGGAACACTGGATCAAAACAGGTTGTACAAGAAGAGCTGATAATGAAGTATGGGTGTGTTCAGACGATAGACCAATAATGCCAGATAGCTTGTTGTCACAAATAGCTAGGGTATAACATTGGGCCACACACATTGGGAGGGATGCCATGATTAGACACTTCAGACAAACATGGTATAATCCAAAGTTTAGGGTAGTTGCAGAGAGTCTCTGCCAAAGTTGTTTGACCTGCCAATTCCAAAACCCAGGGAGAAAGACAGTGGTCAGTTGGGGAAACATTAGAAAAGCAGAAGGACCATTTACAAGATTGCAACTAGACTTCATTGAGTTGCCACCGTGCAACGGTTGGAAGTATGTCCTTGTCATTGTGTGTCTGTTTTCTTGATGGGTATAAGACTATCCCACGAGGAGGAATGACAGTCTTACAGTTGCCAAACTTCTGTCGAGAGAGCTCATTCATCGATTTGGATTTCCAATCACTTTGGAATCAGATAGAGGACCTCATTTTAAATATGAGATAATTAAATTGATTTGTGAAGCTTTCAAAATTGAACAGAAATTTCATTGTGCCTATCGACCATACGCTTCTGGAGTGGTTGAGCATCTAAATGGCACAATAAAATCCAGGTTAGGGAAAGTGTGTGAATCCACTTCACTGAAATGGCCTGATGCTTTGCCCCTTGTATTGATGGGTCTTGGAAGCATTCCTGACTGAAGAATAGGATTAAGTCTACATGAAATCCTCATGGGAAGAGCAGTGTTGGACTATTGTAAGGGCCTAGCTGATCTGGTACGTTCTGTGTCTCACCAGGTTGGAGAAGATGCAATCACAGCACAGCCAAACAAAGCTCATGATTTGTGTCCTGGAGATTGGGTCGTGGTGAAAAAGCACACAAGGAAATCGTGTCTGGAACCAAGGTGGAATGGACCACATCAAATCATATTGGTTACAACAACAGCAGTAAAGTGTGCCGGCTTGACAAATTGGATCCATGCCAGCCATACCCAAAGAGTCTCAAGTCCCCCTGAACGACAAAAGCAGCAACTGGTAGAACAAAGAAAAGAGCTAGAAGCTGAAAGTTGTGAAGTCGAAAGAACCAGAGAAACAGACTCTGAAGAGCGCATTGATGATGAACAACCAAGTACAAGTCAAGTAGAGTGGGCACCAGCTACTGTGACTGATGAGACTGCTGTAAAGACCAAACGAGAGCTTGAACTTGAAATACCAGAATGAGCTGTTCCAGAAAACACAGATTCAGCTCAGTCAGAATTAGAAGAATAACTCATTGCAGAAAACCAAGATTCAGCTCAGTCAGAATTAGAAGAACTCATTGCAGAAAATCAAGATTCTGCTCAGTTAGAACACTGCAGAACACAGATAAAAATTCAATTGCAAGAGGAAAAAGAAAAGGAATACATTGTAGACAGTTCAGATCCAGCACATTTAGGAAAAGGGGAAGAATCAATTGCAGCAAATTCAGATCAAAGCCAGTCAGAAGAAGAAAGAATAAGAAGAGTAGGGAGTCCAAAACAAAGAAAAACAACAGAAGAAGAAAAGGTAGGGAATTCATAACAAGACAGACCAACCAAGAGAAATAAAAAATAAGAGGACACCTGAAATAGGTGAAGAAGGTGAAAAGGGAGTACAGTCAAAGAGGGTCAGAAGGGTGGTTACTGGCTGAGTGGAGAGAAAAGACTGAGATACATTCTGAGAAGAAAAACAGGGAAAGAATTAGAACAGGTAAATGAGGTGTCAAGTCAGGTAGAGCAAGAACAATCAAGAAAAAGTTAGTTAAGGTTGTCAAAGAGAGGAAGAGTACCAAATAGAAAATAAAAGGCCTCAGAGTGGACCTATATAAAACTAGAAGACTTTGAAAATCTGGATCTAAATGGAGAACAAGAAAGTGGCATTGTTGAGGGATCTGACGAAAGGGAATTGAGACCACCTTAAAGAAAATACTTTTATACAAAGGGTGGATTTATTGAGAAATGATCAAGCAAAAGAAGAAAAGATCGAAAGGGAAAAGGAGCTGATTAATAGCTGAAAGCCTTTGAAGTGTGGGATCATACAGAGATTTTACCTTTTTACAAATTTTACAATTTTATTTTAGAAAAGAATAAAAAAAGAATTTTAGAAATAAAAGTAATATACTAAAATGGCGGAAGTACAGGTGACGGAACATCTGAAATCTAGCTTAAAATGGAGATGTGTTAAATGTTGTTTATGTAGTATTACAATGCTAATCTTGATGTGGTCATTGTTAACAGTTGTGATGCCCGTCCTAATGGTAACTAATACTCAGAATAACACAAATACTAGTGAAAGAGTGAATGCGGTTACTAAAATAACTACTACTACAGATTTAAGATTAATGGATAAGAGCATGTATTATCATGACAAATCAAGTAGTGATTCATCATTAAATGTATTCACTAAACTCCTTTACTAATACGTAGATACAATGAATGTGAGTATTTTTTATGTTTGCATGAAACCAGCTACTTCTGTCTCAGAAGGTGTAACCTACCATCATCTTCCATTAACTTATGGTGTAACTTTTAGTGTTATGACTAGTTTGTTTTATGTTACGGGTAAGTTGCAATACTATTATAGTAATGTGGATTTATTCTTTTCAGAAATTCCTATTTGTAGAAATTTAAACCCTGTACGTATTAGTAAGAATGCAGAATTTATGTGTGAATTTTTCCTAGCAACAAATCCCATAAATATAACACACGCTCATAAAAACAACCTTATATGTCTTTTGCGTGATGAATTTAGTAGAAGAAAGAAGGCAGGATTTCCAAAATAAAGCAGTTGAACAAAAGTCATAGTAACCTCCATGGGCTGCTTTAGAAAGGGACTATAAGAAAGGTTAAACTCATGCTGCAATGTCCCAAGATTTGTCAAAATTGGGAAAATTCTGTCTACATAGACTAAAAACTTTATATAATAGTGTCTTCATTCGGGGGGATGGGGACTGAAAGGAGGAACTGATCCTGTATTTCCAGGAATGTATTATGTGTGCAGTAAAAATGCCTATTATAGGTTACCGGCACAGTGGTATGGCAGTTGTTACGTTGCCATTGTATTTCGAAAGGTATACCACATCACTAAGAACAATGAAATGAGTGAAATAAGTAAAGGACTAACAAGAAATAAAAGAGCTAGTTTTTCAGAAATAGTGGGTGATATATTTGGTGCACTGATCCCGTCAGTTGGAGTCGTATTGAATTGGCTTAAAATACATCAATTATCCACAGTAGCTGATCGTTTATCAACAGATACTGCTGGAGGATTCCTAATGATCAATACTGAAATGGTTGCAATCAGATCTATGGTTTTGCAAAATAGACTTGCCCTGGATATACTATTGGCAAAAGAGGGTGGAGTCTGTGGCATGTTGAAAGTTCAACACTGCTGTACATATATCCCTGATAAAAGTAAAGGTATTGAGGAATATCTCAAGAATATTACAAAGATTCATAAAGATTTCACCCAACTGTAGGTTGACGGTGTTTGGGAGAGACTTAGTAAAAGACTTTCCACTATAGGTAGCTGGTTTTTCACTTTTGGAAGCAGTTTACTAGGGAAAATATTAATCCCCGTATTTACAATAGCATTGGTGATACTAATGATAATAATGACCTATAAATGTTGCAAGGGAAAATTGAGAACTGGATCAATGATTGGAATCAAGAATAGAAAGATCGGAAGTAAGAAGAAAAAGGGAGGAAATAGAGCTCGAGGAAATTTTAGACAATATGTATGGCAAGATGAAAGAAATTAATATAAAAGAAAGGAATAAATAGTGTGTAGAAAACAATGCAGACACCAAGATTAAAAGATAAAGTTGACACGTGGTAATGACGGGTATTTTATGATGGCTCTAAAATGCCAAGAGGGAGGATTGATGGAGCAAGAATTCAAAAAAACAGAACTTGCTCTGACCAATTCCTCATTAACAAGTACTAATCACTAGAAATAGAAATTAAAGACGGAATTAGAATGTGCACAACACTTACATATGGGAAAGATAGCTTTATGCATGCCTAAATAACAAAGAATAATTTGCAGCGCAATCAAATCCTGCTTGAACGCGAAAAATGCATCTGCGCATGTGCAAACCAGAACCTACGTAACCATGTGACTAACTCGTTTGAGAGGGAAAACTCTCACGCATGCACAAGGAGTACTAACCTTAGCTCTTGAGGCACAGCGTGCCTGGCATATGCTTGCCTGAACTTTAAAATAAGACGTGGCTGCTAATGCTTTTGCTTAAAGAAAGAAAATTTAACATGGAATAGAGTAGAAGGGGATAGTGAACAGTGACAACACATATTTGAGAAATGAACATCTGTTTATGTTTCCTTAATTAATAGTGTATGTTTGGGCCTAATGTGCAAAGCCGAGTCTGTGCACTAGAGTTATGGTGTGACCCGCTGACCGGACCATTGACAGGCTGCCAAGAGCCAAGGACAGAAGCCATGAGAACTCTTTACAACTGTGGAATTACATATACATTTGTATTTAATCTGTTAGTTTGAATATGTGTGAAAGGATAAGGAATAGAGAAATAAATAGGTTAAATGGGAAAGATTTGTTAAACAAAAGGGTTCATTAAGAAATTAAATATGAAAGCATGAGCTGATGACATCTCCCCTGCCCCTGCCCAATCACATTCCATGATCCACATATTTGCAACTTTTGAGGGTGGGACATGCAGAATTAAAGAGTATAACTAGAGGGACAAAAGATTAGTAAGGAATTCATGTGAGCGATCAATTAATGCAGAGAGAGAGAGGGGCGAGAGCTGCTGCTGGAAAGAAGATAACAGACTGGGAAGATTCATTTCTGAAAGACAACCTGATTAGATTGAAGGTTGCGGAAGAATGTCGAGGAGGGAGAGAGTGTAAGAGAGGAATGCGTTCCAGTGCGTCGGGGCTCTAGAGAACAGTAGTAAGTATTTCCCTGTCCTGATCCTGTCCTATAATCTTTGTCTCCTGACTCTTAATCAGGTGACCTCCACCAGTCCTCAGACCAGAGGGTTGGATTTCCCATTTCAACATTGGGTAAATATAATTCTGTCTTAAATTTGCATATCTTTTGCAAATGTGTGATTTATCATGTCTTATGTCTCTTCATCTATCCACTCCTAATCCATTGAATTGTTGAATGAGTCTATGAATCGAATGTATTTGATAAATTAACTTTTCTGAGCGTTCAGTTTAACTGAGTTATTAGATCAAATTAATTGAATCTTAATTAATTAATTAATTAATTGTGGGTTTCTAAAGTGCTAGAATCGACTCCCGAAGGAGTATCTCTGCGCTGTAGACCGCTGGGGAACCCGTCCTGGCTTTCCCTGTGAGATGGTCCCTACTGGGTATCTCCAAGGTGAAACCAGGCATCCCCGGCGTATGTGGGGGGCCGTTGTGGAGATGAGGCAAGCTAATGCCTAGAGTTGCCGAGTGTGATCCCTGGTTAGAGTAGGCACCGAGGCGAGAATTATCGAGTCCGCTGACCCTGTTCCTCGACCCTGCCGCGTCTTACCCGGAGTCTGTGAATATTTTATTGAAAGTTATAAGTTAAATTAGTTAATTTGTTAAATCACCATCAACTACTCGACTAATGGTCCATTGACCAAAAGAAGAGTGTTGATATGTGAAGATTAGTTAGGCATTGACTAATAAAGATCAAAGTGAATATAAAACTTGACCACCCAGCGAAAGTTGGGCAGGTGAAATGTGAGTGTGTATATGGGCCCATTTTGAAGATTTGTTGATTGTGAAATATTCATCCTGGCCTTTCACTGGATCAGTAAAAGCCCTATAAGCTTCTTCAACAACCTCAACACTCCAAAACTAGTGCCCACCATGGCCTTGATCTAACTTTCAAATGATAACTGCGCATCAAAAATGATGCCCAGATTTTAACTTTAGATTTAGGGATCAGAGCAGGGCCCAGTTCACAAGGCCACCATGCATAGGACCAAATTGAAGGCTGGTATCTGAGCCCCAAGACCTCTGTCTTGTCTGCATTTAATTTCAGACAGCTGGCATGCATCCATGCCACAAGGTCAACTAAACAAGATTTAAAGTTTGCGCAGCACTGCCGTCATCTTGCGAAGGTGTAATGATTAGTTGAGTGTTGTCAGCATACAACAGCATTTCCACACCCTGGCACTTAATTACATCCACCAGAGGGCAGAGATATATACGTTGAAAAGAGTAGGACTCAGTGCTGAACACTGTGGCACTCCCTGCTAAAGGGGGGAGTGTTGCCAAACAGATCGCCTCTTGGTCTTTGTAGTCGCCCACTGAGGTGGGAGTTATAATGCTGCCTGAAAAACTGTTTGCCTTCGAGTACAAGCCCAAGCCTCTGATGATGTAAGGTTATGAAACGCGTCAGGCTGGACTGTGATGCTGTTGCTGGAATTTGCATCCATTTAGTTGCTGCTCTCAACAGGAATAAAAAGCCGTAATCTTACCTTGCTTGTGGGCTCCTTCTGTTTGCAGGCAAACTTGCGTTTGGTATTTTAGCGGCGTGCCTGAGCCGCTGAAGTGAGCCCTGGGGCTCGTGTAGCCCACCACGGAGACGCTGATAACGCCACCGATATAGGAGCAAGGGGCACTTGTTGGCAGATTATGGACAGCTACGGCCTGAGAAGCAAAACGGCACACCCCACTGCGGTTTAATTGACAATATTCAGGTGCTCGGGGGCAGGCAGTGCATTGCGGGCGCGCGACTTATAGTTAGCTGAAGTAACTATAACGGGGGAATTTCAATGGTTTTGTATGAGTGAAATGTCCAGCTAACTATAACATGTGTGAAACCTATGGTTTTTTCAATGAATTTGCAAGGTTTTTTTAATGCTAATTCCTAACTATGACATGTGTGAAACCTATGTTTTTTTCAGTGAATTTGCAAGGTTTTTTAAATACTAATTCCTAACTATAACGTGTGTGAAACCTATGGTTTTTTCAGTGAATATATATTTATGTCAAACTGCCTTGGAGACTCAGTGGATGTATAAGTGCCTGAATGGAGGATTTAGTAGCAATGTGATTGACTGTTTAAGTGACTAATTTAAAGTGTCTCACTAAATATATGGGATAGTGATTAAACTGTGTGAATACCTGTATCACTCTATCTCTTGTTGTGTACACTACTACATAAGTTGGTTACTAGCTTTGTGATAGTCTATATTAGTTATTAATTAGTTAAGTGAGTATTTGTATGGGATAGTGAATGTGTGTGTGGTTGAGTGGGAGGTATGTGACTGTCCAAAGATGTGTAAATAGTTGATTTACAAGGTATATGAGGTTAAGACTGTATGTGGAAACAGTTGTTTGGGTGAGTGAATCTCTTTATGGGTATGGTGATGAGTAAATATATTTCTCAATGATACATGTCTAACAAACTAGAAATATAAAAGGCAGTGTATGTGACAGTTGTATATAAATAAGTATACATAAGACTCAGTGATTGTATGAGTGACTATCGAAAACTGTATACTTGTAATAGTAATTTTATGACACACTAAGTATGAGTTACTATCTATACGAATAAATAAAGTGGTGTTTGTATAATTGTGTAGCTTAGTAAATGTAAGCATGATCAATTGTTTGCATAAGTGAGTAGAATGACTGCATAAGTGAATAGGATGTATTCTGGTGTGTAATGTTGATGTAGGTGTATAAGTATATTTAATAGTGTTCTATTGATCATTGACAGCATGTATGAGTGAATCTATAGGTAAGTGTTTAGATGTGTTGTAGATGTAGGAATCACTTAGTGGGTTTTTAGAAACTGGTATTGGTGTGTCAATGGTTTCAAATATGGTACTCTGTATTTTACAGTGAGTGATGAAAGGTTATACTTGTGTATGATGAGGTGTATCAGATTGTCACGTGGATGATGTCATCAGTGATGTCATTTGAGATGTCATCAGTGATGTCACTGACCATGTCCTGAATGATGCAATATGTTACATCATCAGCAGTGCATTGCGGGCGCACAAGTTATAGTTAGCAGAACTAACTATAACAGAGGAATTTCTATGGTTTTTTACGAGTGAAATGGCCAACTAACTATAACACCCGTAAAACCTATGTTTTTTTCTGTGACTTTCTAAGGTTTTTTAAATGCTAATTTCTAACTATAACGTCTCTGAAACCTATGGTTTTTTCAGGGAATTTCAAAGGTTTTTTAAATGCTAATTTTTAAGTGTGATATTAGTTATACCTATTTATTTGTACTGATTTTCTACAGTTGTTTAGCTGTTTATTTATAAATATTTTATTCATTAAATAACATTATATATTTTTCTGAAAATTGCGAAAACATATTTAAAAAAAATTCAAACTGAAATATTGATACATTTTTTAGTTTTCATTTTTTATTTTAATATATTTATATTATTTTCTTTAAAAAAAAAGTTCCCACATTTTTTTCGGAGTCGCGCACTCAAAGCGTACACATCACGGTGAATGCGTGGATTCTAGACGCCATTTCAGAAAAGTTGTGAAGGATCCGCGTACGGTGTGCGAAGGCTGCGTGTTTTTCAGTTACATCATATACATTTGATATTACGTTATGTGCGCGATTGGTATGCGACCAGCCGCGACTCCTGCGCATTCGCGACACATGCGCATTACGGTATGAGATGCTTGCACGGTGGTGGGTCCCGCATGACGTCATATACGTGCTGGGGCACGCTGGGTGCGCAACTCCCGCAAAAAAATTATGTTCCAAAATTATATGTATGTGTCTTTAATATACATATTAGGGCAAGAGATTATCTAAGATATACATAAAAAATAATATATTTGTACTTAAAATAAAATATTATTTTTAAATATATTTTTGAGAAGTTGGGTGCGTGCATCGTGAGCACAGAGAACCAGGTCAGCAGAGCTGCTGTAGAGCCAGAGAAACCAGGTCAGAAGAGCCGCTGTAGAGCCAGAGAACCAGGTGAGCAGAGCTGCTCTAGAGCCTGAGAAGCAGGTCAGCAGAGTTGCCCTAGAATCAGGGACCCAGGTCAGCAGAGCTGCTCTAGAGGCCGAGAACCAGGTCAGCAGAGCTGCTGTAGAGCCAGAGAAACCAGGTCAGCAGAGCTGCTTAAGAGGGAGAGAACAAGGTCAGCAGAACTGCTTTAGAGCCAGAGAACCAGGTCAGCAGAGCTGCTCTAGAGCCAGAGAACCAGGTCAGTAGAGCTGCTTTAGAGCCATAGAACCAGGTCAGCAGAGCTGCTCTAGAGGCAGAGAACCAGGTCAGCAGAACTGCTTTAGAGCCAGAGAACCAGGTCAGCAGAGCTCTTTAGAGGAAGAGAACCAGGTCAGCAGAGCTGCTTTAGAGCCAGAGAACCAGGTCAGCAGAGTTGCTCTGGAGCCAGAGAACCAGGTCAGCAGAGCTGCTTTAGAGCCATAGAACCATGTCAGCAGAGCTGCTTTAGAGCCAGAGAAACAGGTCAGCAGAGCTGCTTTAGGGGTAGAGAACCGGCTCAGTAGAGATGCTTTAGAGCCAGAGAACCAGGTCAGCAGAGTTGCTCTAGAGCCAGAGAAATCAGGCCAGCAGAGCTGCTTTAGAGCCAGAGAACCAGGTCAGCAGAGCTGCTCTAGAACCAGAGAAACCAGGCCAGCAGAGCTGCTTTAGAGGGAGAGAACCAGGTCAGCAGAGCTGCTTTAGAGCCAAAAAACAGGTCAGTAGAGCTGCTCTAGAGCCAGAGAACCAGGTCAGCAGAGCTGCTTTAGAGCCATAGAACCAGGTCAGCAGAGCTGCTCTAGAGGCAGAGAACCAGGTCAACAGAACTGCTTTAGAGCCAGAGAACCAGGTCAGCAGAGCTCTTTAGAGGAAGAGAACCAGGTCAGCAGAGCTGCTTTAGAGCCAGAGAACCAGGTCAGCAGAGTTGCTCTGGAGCCAGAGAACCAGGTCAGCAGAGCTGCTTTAGAGCCATAGAACCATGTCAGCAGAGCTGCTTTAGAGCCAGAGAAACAGGTCAGCAGAGCTGCTTTAGGGGTAGAGAACCGGCTCAGTAGAGATGCTTTAGAGCCAGAGAACCAGGTCAGCAGAGTTGCTCTAGAGCCAGAGAAACCAGGCCAGCAGAGCTGCTTTAGAGCCAGAGAACCAGGTCAGCAGAGCTGCTCTAAAACCAGAGAAACCAGGCCAGCAGAGCTGCTTTAGAGGGAGAGAACCAGGTCAGCAGAGCTGCTTTAGAGCCAAAAAACAGGTCAGTAGAGCTGCTCTAGAGCCAGAGAACCAGGTCAGCAGAGCTGATCTAGAGGAGAGAACCAGGTCAGCAGAGCTGCTCTAGAGCCAGAGAATCAAGTCAGCAGAGCTGCTCTAGAGCCATAGAACCAGGTCAGCAGAGCTGCTTTTGAGCCATAGAACCAGGCCAGCAGTGCTGCTCTAGGGCCTGAGAACCAGGCCAGCAGAGCTGCTGTAGAGCCAGAGAAACCAGGTCAGTAGAGCTGCTTTAGAGTGAGAGAACCATGTCAGCAGAGCTGCTTTAGAGGGAGAGAACCAGGTCAGCAGAGCTGCTTTAGAGCAAGAGAACCAGGTCAGCAGAGCTGCTTTAGAGGGAGAGAACCAGGTCAGCAGAGCTGCTTTAGAGCCAAAAAACAGGTCAGTAGAGCTGCTCTAGAGCCAGAGAACCAGGTCAGCAGAGCTGATCTAGAGGAGAGAACCAGGTCAGCAGAGCTGCTCTAGAGCCAGAGAATCAGGTCAGCAGAGCTGCTCTAGAGCCATAGAACCAGGTCAGCAGAGCTGCTTTAGAGCCATAGAACCAGGCCAGCAGTGCTGCTCTAGGGCCAGAGAACCAGGCCAGCAGAGCTGCTGTAGAGCCAGAGAAACCAGGTCAATAGAGCTGCTTTAGAGCGAGAGAACCATGTCAGCAGAGCTGCTTTAGAGGGAGAGAACCAGGTCAGCAGAGCTGCTTTAGAGCAAGAGAACCAGGTCAGTAGAGCTGCTTTAGAGGCAGAGAACCAGGTCAGCAGAGCTGCTGTAGAGCCAGAGAAACCATGTCAGCAGAGCTGCTTTAGAGCCAGAGAACCTAGCCAGCAAAACTGCTTTAGAGCCAGAGAACCAGGTCAGCAGAGCTGCTCTGGAGCCAGAGAACCAAGTCAGCAGAGCTGATTTGGAGGGAGAGAACCAGGTCAGCAGAGCTGCTTTAGAGCCAGAGAACAAGGTCAGCAGAGCTGCTTTAGAGCCAGAGAACCAGGTCAGCAGAGCTGCTTTAGAGGCAGAGAAACCAGGTCAGTAGAGCTGCTTTAGAGGGAGAGAACCAGGTCAGCAGAGCTGCTCTAGAGGGAGAGAACCAGGTCAGCAGAGCTGCTCTAGAGCCAGAGAACCATGGCAGCAGAACTACTTTAGAGCCATAGAACCGGGTCAGCAGAGCTGCTTTAGAGCCATAGAACTGGGTCAGCAGAGCTTCTTTAGAGCCAGAGAACCAGGTCAGCAGAGCTGCTCTAGCTGACACTGACTGACTGACTGACACTGACTGATTGACACTGACTGACACTGATTGACTGACACTGACACCGACTGACACTGACTGACACTGATTGACTGACACTGACTGACTGACACTGATTGACTGACACTGACTGACACTGATTGACTGACACTGACTGACTGACACTGACTGACTGACACTGATTGACTGACACTGACTGAATGACACTGACTGACACTGATTGACTGACACTGACTGACTCTGATTGACTGACACTTACTGACTGACTGACACTGACACTGACTGACTACTCTCTACTACTCTACTACTCACTCTCTACTACTCCCTACTACTCTCTCTCTACTACTCACTCTCTGCTACTCACTTTCTACTACTCTACTAATCTCTACTACTTACTATCTACTACTCACTCTCTACTACTCTCTTCTACTACTCTCTACTACTCACTCTAATACTCTCTACTACTCACCCTTTACTACTCTACTAATCTCTACTACTCACTCTCTACTACTCACTCTCTACTACTCTCTTCTACTACTCTCTACTACTCACTCTAATACTCTCCACTTCTCTACTACTCACTCTCTACTACTCTCAACTACTCACTCTCCGCTACTCTCTCTACTACTCTCTACTACTCTCTACTACTCACTCTCTAGTCTCTAATACTCACTCTCTACTCTCTACCTCTCTCTCTACTACTCTCTACCTCTACCTCTCTACCTCTACACCTCTACCGCTACACCTCTACCTCTACCTCTCTACCTATCTCTACCTCTCTCTGCACGTACACATATGCACATATATATATGCATATGAATTTATATATGTATGTGTGTATATATATATGCATACATATATAAACATATATATAAAATGCATATCTATATAAATACAAATATAAATGCATGCATACATATACATATACGCATATAAATGCATGTTATGTACATGAAAGTTTGAAAAACACTAATACAAGCAAAGCTAAAAAGCCACCTAATTACAAACAGAATTGCTTTAACTTAAACGAGGGCGAAACCTATTGCATTTTCAATGCTTGCTTACTTTGGTACCATCACAAAGGCATTCAGCTGTGTCACACATTTGCCATAAATTCGGAATGTTTGCACTCTAGTTGCTCATTAGATCACTGTTTTAAAGATACTGCTCACCAGGGAAGTCAGCTGCTGGTATTCAAAGTGCATGTTTCAGTCTGCATGTCAGAATTTTTTAATGAAATAGAAGAGGATTTGAGAAGTCAAAATGTGCCCTAATTTTTCTTTCCGCAGCACTAATCATAATTTCTGTGGCAAAATGAACCCCCTCATTTTGTTCCTTTGCAAATTAAATGTTTTAAGTGTTACCACTTTATTCCAATCAAGATGGCTTCAGGTGTGCCATACTTTTGTCATAAGTAAGACTGTTAGCGTTCTAGTTGTTCTTTAGAACACTCTGGGACATTCTGTCATTGGGCTATATTTGGGCTACATCTGGGTGATATTTGTGCTACATTTGGGCTCTTTTATGTCTGGTGGCCATCTTAGGAGACGTATTTGTTATGAAGTTTCCTAATTTCCTCATTTACTACAGTCTCCTCAGTAGGAAATACTTTCAGTTTTTACTTTGATTCCATCAAGGAGGCATTCAGATGTGTCACACATTTGCCATTAATTCAGAATGTTAGCACTCTAGTTGCTTATTAGATCACTGTAGTAAAGCTACTGCTCACCAGGGAAGTCTGCTACTGGTATTGAAAGTGCATGTTTCAGTCTGCATGTCAGAATTTCTTAATGAAATAGAAGAGGATTTGAGAAGTCACTCAAAATGTGCCCTAATTTTTCTTTCTGCAGCACTAATCATACTTTCTATGGCAAAATGAACCCCCTCATGTTGTTCCATTTTAAATTAAATGTTTTAAGAGTTACCACTTTATTCCAATCAAGATGGCTTCAGGTGTGCCATATGTTTGTCATAAGTAGGACTGTTAGCGCTCTAGTTGTTCTTTAGAACACTCTGGGAAGCTGCAGTAGAACACAAAGGAATCAACTGACAGTCTCTGCTCTTGTTGGATGTACATGTTTTACTGAGAATGTCAGACTTCATTCTCACATGACTGAGAAAGATAATGTGAATTTACCGAAAATATGCTCTCAATTTAGCTTATAGATCACCTTCCAAACCTCTGTGGGAAAAGCATGAGAAAATAGTTCATGATATCCCGGCAGAAGGCTTTTTCACATGGTAAAATCGCCTTAGAACACACTAAATGTGGCGGTTGAATTCCTGAGATAGTTTGAATTTCTGTTTACTAATCTTTGCGTAAAATACAATTTAAATAGTCAATTTCTATGTATGCCAAATGTATATCAATTTATAACTTCTTTCCCCTCCTTTATATTATGGCATATGACACGCTGAATTGTGTGTGCATGTCACAGTAGTTTTCTTACAGTTGTTCCTGTAGTTCACAGCGCTGGCGGTTGAATTGGGTGAGTATTCGTCACATTGTGATTAAGATTGAGTTTACCCAATTTAGCGCTATGAAAAGAAATCACTGAAAACAATCCAAATTGACCCAGAATGTAAGAAGAATGATGAATGGTCGTTGTAAAGTAACAGGATTGGATGATGAATCTTTATCCAATGAGATGCGCATAAATCGTCCAATGAAAAACAGTAAAATGCACTGTTTATGGTGTTTATCCAATAGCGAGCGTGCAATGTATCCAATAGCAAGGAACAAGACAAATCAACTTCTGAAGATATCCAATGAAAATAATCAACATAAAATAATTATTAGAAATCCAACGCAGGAGTGCGTTCCCGATTGTCGCCAGTGTAGAAAAGTTGCTTTTGCCAGGAAAGAGGAAATAAACAGATCCAGTATTTCAAGGTAAACGAGCTCTTTATTCCGCATACAAGATCAAGCCTCTTCAGCCTCTGAATGCCGGTAAACCGTCCGCTCTGCCATACCTTCTTCACTCGCCCTTTCGAAACATAACAACACACGCGGCAGCATTTGAATAGCAACACACCACGAGAGTATTATTTGTAGTTGACGCGCAAGCGAGGCACACGCGTCAATAACGAATAATAACACACACCACAATTCCTAAAATTAGTATGGTACTATCAACAAATGATTTATAATGTAACTAAAGTCTTAAAACCTTCTATTAACTGCAATGCTTTTTAATGAGGTGCTATCATGTATATTGGTCCCAAGATGGCTGCCAACAATTTCTGGTTTGGAGTGTTGACAGACAGTTGACAGCCAATCAGCATGCAGCTCGTGCTCGGAATGCTAGATATATATATATTTTTTCTTTTGATTTTCTCAGGAACTACTGGAGGGATTTACACCATTTAAGCAAAAGCGTGATCTGCGAATCAGACTCTACCATATTACCAAATTTCTTGTAATTCCGTTCAGCACTTCGGGCTGTAGCCGTGTCTACTCGTCCTATGGAAAATAACATGGGGAAAAACACGTTTTGGGACACCCTTTTTTTCTCAGCCCCCACTTGCCAAATCCCCCCAAGACTTTCAGGGAAGGAGCGGAGCGAAGCAGGCCATCTTCTTTGAGAAATTCGCGAAGATTCGTCCACGGGCGCCAAAGTTATTCCAAATAGAATGTTGTGGATTTCCTATGGAAACTAGGTCCTAACTATAACTACCTACTGGCGACCGCCAGTAGGTAATATATATATATATATGTATATATATATATATATATATATATATATATATATATATATATATATATATATATATATATATATATATATATATATATATATATATATATATATTCACTGAAAAAACCATAGGTTATAAACCATATATAGTTAGGAATTAGCATTTAAAAAACCTTGAAAATTCACTGAAAAAACCATAGCTTATAGACCATATATAGTTAGGAATTAGCATTTAAAAAACCTTATTTTACTCACACAAAACCAATGAAATTCCATATATAGTTAGTTGTACTAACTATATATCACGCACCCGCAATCCACTGCTGATGATGTCACATATTACATCATTCATGACATGGTCAGTGACATCACTGATGACATCACTGATGACATCTCAAATGACATCACTGATGACATCACTGATGACATCTCAAATGACATCACTGATGACATCACTGATGACATCTCAAATGACATCACTGATGACATCACTGATGACATCTCAAATGACATCACTGATGACATCACTGATGACATCTCATTTAACATTACTGATCACATCACTGATGACATCACTCATGTGATAATACGATGAACCTCTTCAGACTCTAATATAACCTTAGATACACTCAGTGTAAACAGACACTCACAGACTGTCACTCATCCATGGAGTTACTTACACACCTAGTCAGTCATGCAAAGAATCAATCACACCTCCATTTTCACAACTATACAGTTATACACATCTTACTTATTCAAACATATACTAAAACATATTTACTCACTTATACAATCCTGGATACAAGAGCACAATGATCCATACAGCCACTCACACATTCACTGGCTCTTATGCACAGTTATTTATATATGTCAACTCTCACATGTACTGTATTTTACATATGTACTTACTTTGACATGTAGCACTGAGATATCCATTCACTCACCAATACAGTCATGCACACAGTCAACCGCCCATACAGCTGTTTCCACATGCACTTTTGAACCCATACATCTATGCACAGAGTCATACACCTCCCAGCCACCCACACACACACTCAGTCTCCCATACAAATGCTTGGGCAACCAATCAATAACCCATATAGTTACTCATATAGCTACTGATCAACACATGCAGCAGTTTACAGAACAACAGACATAATGATGCACAAATTAAGACAGTTTAGTCACTAACCCATGCACTCAGTGAGACACATTTAACCACTCACTCATACAGTCAGTCATGCACCTACTAAATCCTTCATCCAGACACTTATACATCCACTCATTCTTAAATATGTAAGACATATTTTAACTTTACAGAAAAATACAGTCACTGTATGATGTCATCAATGATGTCATCAGTGATGTCATTTGAGATGTCATCAGTGATGTCATCAGTGATGTCATTTGAGATGTCATCAGTGATGTCATCAGTGATGTCACTGACCATGTCATGAATGATGTAATATGTGACATCATCAGCAGTGGATTGCGGGTGCGTGATATATAGTTAGTACAACTAACTATATATGGAATTTCATTGGTTTTGTGTGAGTAAAATAAGGTTTTTTAAATGCTAATTCCTAACTATATATGGTCTATAACCTATGGTTTTTTCAGTGAATTTTCAAGGTTTTTTAAATGCTAATTCCTAACTATATATGGTTTATAACCTATGGTTTTTTCAGTGAATTTCAATGGTTTTTGAATAGCAAATATCTATAGCTATAAAATGTATTCTTATTTAAATCCAAAAATATATTTTATATGTTTATTAATAATTTTTTTTAAATATTTTTTTTGTTTCGCTCCCGGTCCGCGAACCGGGAAGCTTCCCGTTAGCTCAATTTGATGCCGCGACCCGGTCCGCGAACCGGTAAAAAATCAACTTAGTGACGGTATCGCGTTGCCGCGTAATGCGTCTTATGACGTACTGCGTTAGCGCACCCGGAAGTGCCCCGGGGCGCGGACCGAGGCGCGAAGCTCAGCGACCCGGAAGCTAACCGGGGCGCGTCGCGAAAGCGCGACGTATCGCGTTGCCGCGTAATGCGTCTTGTGACGTACCGCGTTAGCGCACCCGGAAGTGTCCCGGGGCGCGGACCGGGGCGCGAAGCTTAGCGACCCGGAAGCTAACCGGGGCGCGTTCCGCAGCGCGTAACATGAGCGTGAGAGGTCATGTGACTTGTTAATAAAACTTTTCATTGGTTCATTTCAATTTTGGTTTCATAATGATGTAAGGCTAGGTCAGGTGACCTAAAAATAACACTTTTCATTGGTTGAGAAGTATTGTTTTTCCCAAATGATGAAAACCCCTCCTTCTTTCCTCACTCTGACTTTCATCTTGGTGAGAGAAAGACCCTTTTACTTTATAGAGAAATGGCTTCCATTGTTGCTTCAGCTAGTGTTCCCCCACCACCACCCCCACCTCCTCAAGGGAAGAAAGGACCACCTGCTCAACCAATGTTTGAAGAAGAGGAAGATCAAGAAGAGGAGGAAGAGGAGGAAGAGCCTGAGTTTTTGCCAGAGGAGCCCAGGAGGTACAATAGAAAAGAAAACTACATCTGGCAATTTTTTAAATTTCCAGCAGGGCAAAAAAAAGTCAATGCCAGATATGTGTTTTGCCGTATTTGCAACGATCGACTGTCAAGGGGCACTGACAAGAAATACAGCTTCGGCAATTATACGATGCACAGGCATATGAGTAGGTGGCACCCAAATAATTATAGTGCTGCCCAGCTTCGTGATGAACAGCAAAATCCCCTGGCAATGGTGAGAACATCTGCTGTCAAAGAAGTATCGGGACCAGAGGCGAGGGAGGTGATCCCAAACATTCAAATGGACATGGGGGAAGTAAAGCAAGTGTGCGTGTGGTGCAGCCAAACACTTTGCTACCGAGAAAGTAGCATTACTCTTATAATGAGAGCTATCAAAAATCATGTTTGCCCGAAACGCCCCAAAAAATAAATTCTTCTTTTTTTCGTTGCTCCTGTTGAGCCCTTCTCAATGAATCATTTTTGTTTCCCCCCTCCCCCCCCAAAAAACAAAAAAATTACAAAATGTTCAGAAAAAACAAAAAAATATAAAAAATGTTCAGAAAAAGAATAAAAAAAATTTAAAACAACAAAAACCAAAAGAAAATTTCTTTTCAGAACTACCTCCCCATTATAAAAAAATTGGTAGAATTTTTGAAACTCTGCCAATCTCTATTTCTTTTAGTTCGCTTCCAGTTCGCACTCCGGTACGCGAACCAGGAGCGAACCAAAAATTTTTTTTTAAAAAAAGAACAGTAAGTATAAGGGAAGGAAACAGACAGTTATGTTAAAAGAAAGACAGCTACAGGGAGTAAAGAAAACATACTGTTACCCGCAATCCACTTCTGATCATGTCACATATTATATCATTCTTGACATGGTCAGTGACATCATCAGCAGTGGATTGCGAGTAACAGTATCTTTTGTTTACTTCCTATAGCTGTCTTTCTTGTAACATAAATGTCTGTTTCCTATCCTTATACTTACTGTTCTTGTTTTAAATTTTTTTTGAGATCATTCAGAAACAGTAACATTAATAGAGACAGAATGAGTGAATAATAATGAAGAAGTATGAGAAGAGAGGGACTGAGAAAAATACTGGAAGGAGTAGAATAATTAAGTAATAGAGAAAGGAATGAGAGAAGTAGCAAACGCAGGAAAGTAAGGATTAAAGAAATGAAGCAGTAGAACTAATAGATGTTAAATGTGATAGATTAAATGATTGATTCAGGATGACGATAAGGTGTGTCCTCTCCAAAATTTTGTTTAAGATGAGGCCTACTTAGGGTTGCATATCAAATTTATGCTTGTTGAAGAATACAGAGGAGATAATACATGTGAAGGCCTACCATTGAAGTAAAACATGTCCACTTCACTCTTGAACAACGGCCAGACCTCTTCTGTGTCCATAGACAGACCTAAAGTTCATCTGCACAATGTCATCCGTAAACTTAGAAAACACAAGTAATGTAATTGAAAAACGTGGAGTTTCTTTTGCTCATTTCAAAATCACATCACCTGTGTTGCCTTTGCTTAGGTATCTCATAGTGCAGATGTAGTTCAGCATATGAAACAGTACGCAGAAGTGCAGCAGTGTATGCATTAATACATGTGAAGGCCTACCAATGAAGTAAGTCATGTCCACTTATTACATCATTCATGACATAGTCAATGACATCATCAGCAGTGGATTGCGGGTTAAAAGAGTAGAAAACATTTACCTTATAATTCTTGTTAACTTTTTCAAATATTTTTTCATACTTTCAATCTGTAAAAGAGAGAAGAAACATTTCAAAAATATTAAAACATGTATTTAAAAATTTGAAAAGACAAGGGAAAAGGTTCAAGAAGAAACAGTTTTTCAAAAACTTTGAGATTTACAGAAGCCTCTGCTGCTATACGTCCCCTACACAATCCTAAAGATATATATTTTAAACAAACAGTATCTTGATGCTGATGAAGTGAGGCCTATTTTGGAACATGGTGCATCTTTTGCACTGCTGATGTCTCACAATAGTGATGCAATAGCAGCGCAAAAAAGATGTAAAGCCATCATAAAATTGTGTCTAACATTTTAAATGATTCTTTCAGGATACAAATAAGATGTGTCCTTTCAAGAGGTTTCTTTAAGGTGAGGCCTATTCAGTTTTCAAAAAAAAACAGTACCCAGAAGTGCAGCACTGTAAGCATTAACTTTGACACTTACAGAAGCCTCAGTTTCTCCATATCTACCTCACATTTCTAAATGTATATCATAAGTACAAAAAGTAGAACATTAATTATACATGTTAAATGGTTTATTTTTGCTGTTCTCAGAATGTATCAAATTTCACTAAAAACAGTGACTTGAAGGTATTCATCATGTAACAGCGGGGAAAAAAAACACAATCAAAATGATTGTGTTTAAAAAACCCATACAACATCAGAAATCAAAATTCAGAACTCCTTAAAGTTAACTTACTTTCCATGACGTCCAAGGATGTCCTATGAACAGCTTACACTCTTTTGTGCTGTTATTACTTTCAGCCTGCCACTTTCTGAAAGAAAATCTCCATCGTTTTTAAAAACACGTTACATGCAATAAATGACTTCTTGCTCTCTACCACAATTTTCCACAAGGCCAAATCTGGTCAGAGCCATTTATAACTCTTGGATTTCTTGTAAGCCAATCCCGTCATTTGGCATTTCCGCAACTTTCAGAATTAAAATGTTGAAGATCATTTTCACAATCCTGGAATAGTAATATCTTCCCCTTCTTGCTCAGTCATGTTCTACATTTCCTATGACACTGATACTGCTTACTATGAAGCAGACTTACACTACCTCTATGACTACTACAATTATTTAATTCTCTACATCACTTTTAATCACAAAGCAATGTAAAACAGTAGACAGCATTGCAGACTTACATTCCCTCTACTCCATGTTTTGATTGGCTGCTTCAATTAGCTTATAAAAAGAAACAGTTTTTCTGAACTCATTGAAAGTGCACGTATTTCTCCATGACGTCCAGTCCTATGGTTAGAAGTTATGTCTCTGAACTACACTTATCCTCAAGGCCAAATTGTGTAGGAGCCATTAGAACTTCTTGAAATTCCACAGAGCACATCCCGAGATTATTTCCCTAAAATTTTGGTTTTAAAAACACCAGGTAAGAGTTTTTAAGGTCATACGGCAATTTTTTTTTGAAAATTAAAACAGAATCATTGCAGAATGACCAGCCATTTCTAGACTTTAAATAAGCTGTATAATGTCCTGATGTTATTGAAGGGCCGTCATGATATATAATTGCTGCAGTTACAAAAGTCCTTCCTGATATTGACAACTGCGAAGCTACAAAATTTTTAATTAAAGTTGTCAATTTTGTTCCATCAGGCCTACATCGTTGGAACATTAAAATGACATACTGGCCATATGTTCGTATAAATAATGTGGACATCATTTCAGATTTACATTGGCTACACTCCATGTTGTGATCAGCTGCTTTTACTAGCTTATTAAAGGAGACTGATTTACTGTCTGGCAAAGTTAAATATATAAATCTTTCTGAGTCTACACTAGTAGTACTTGATACCATACAGTTCTCGCAGTCATGCTGCCATTGATAAGAAAGCCCAAACAGCTGATCTACATCTACACCTTCAGCATGTAATACATCAAGCATATACATTAAAAACTCCTGACAATCTTGCTGAATATTTTGAGAGAATTGTGTTTGGCCTGAACATCTGTCGAACAGATTTCAAATTTCAGACACACTTTCTATGTTTCTTCTATCAGTGCTACATTTCTCTAACACAGAATTTAACAAACTGCAAAATCTTTGATCAGAATTGACCACAATCTCTTCTTTTACATTTTTTAGAGAAAACAAAACATTAACCACTACATTAGCATAGCAGTTGACACCAGAACTGTTTTCAAACTGAAAACCAACAACATCTTCAACAGAATCCTTTTTGTTTCTGCTTGTAATTTTAGGTTCATTGACTTTTTGTCTTTTTGCTACAACCTCCCCAGTATTGTTCTCATTTCTTCGTTTCCGGCCTACCACACGTTTCTCAAACAAAGGATACTGAGGCAAATGTGGCGCATACTCTCTTCTTAACCTATTGTATTCCTTAACACAATCTAGATCCGCACAAATGTTTGTGACATCACACTCAATCAAGTACAATCCCGATAAAGTTCTAACTCGTGACAATGCCACATATGCCATACCCTCCTTGAACACAGAACTGCCAATATTCACCAATGCACTGTCTACACTTAAACCTTGCGATTTATGGATTGTCACCGCATATGCCAAGCAAACAGGAAACTGCTTACGGCGAACATATAAGTCTTTTACAAGCAAAAATCTAGCAGAACAACGAGCAATTAGCTGTACTTCCTCAATGCCATCAAATTTAATTTTTAAAAATTCAATTCCATCTCTATTTCTGTATTTCACAAAATCAACAACATTACCCATTGATCCATTTACCAGACCTCTTTCAACATGTAAATTCCTTCTTAAAATTATACGGCAGTTCAAGCACACATTCAGAGTCTTTTCAAAACCTGCAGTTTTAGATATACTCTTCTCTAATGAATCCAATTTTGTTTTCAGATTCTCAGACAAAATAATTGTTGATCCCATATGCTCTACTCTATCAATAGCTTCCAGTTTCACAATCTCTTGCTTTTCTAAATGCAACATTTTGTTGTTAAATTTGGCACATTCTGCAAGAGTTGGCATCAAACATATTCCAGATTTCTTCTCAGTAATTTTCTGAAAAATATTCTCAGGCACAACATCTTGTTCTGGATATAAATTTGACAGTAATCGTGCATGTAAAGCTTCTTTCCCATGCTCGGTCACTTTTCCAATTCTAACATCTTGTAGAATAGTCTTGTAAACTTCATCCTTCGCCTGACGCATATTTTCATGCAGTTCAGCATAATTGAAGTTTAACCATATATTGACGTTGCCAATGCTGCCTAGGCACTTCCTGGTATCTTCATGCGTGAGCATTTTGAACACAGGTTGCCCTTTCACTGGTGTCAGCTGCAGAAGATCTCCGAAAACAATGATGTGTTTGCCACCAAATAACACATCATACTCTGTTTTGAGAACTTCTTGCATCCTCAAATGCACAAAGGCAAGCATGACATTGGAAACCATGCTTACTTCGTCAATGATAAGAAGTTTCATTTTCCTCAAGTTTCTTGAAACTTCAAAACAAGCATCTCCAGATAGCTTGTGATATTGTAATTTGTTGTCATGCTCCACTGGCAGCATCAGTAAACGATGTAAAGTAATCCCTTTAATATTATGTGCTGCCAGTCCAGTTGGAGCAGTGACAACACAAGACAGCGATGACTCTGTCCTTTCCTGCAAATAGCATGAAATTGCTTTAATGAGGAAACTTTTTCCAGTTCCCGCTTCTCCACTCACGTACAGTCGTACAGGCTTCAACGACGTACATGAGCACTCTTTCTTATCATGACTTAATCCATGATCAATTTGCATGGTAACTTCGTCATATATTTTCCTCTGCTCAACGTTGAGTTGTCTTTCCAACTCTTCTAAGTTAACCGCATCCTCCTGAGCATGTGCCATGGCTCTTTCCACTTCATTCATGGCAGTGGCAGCTTCATTTTCGATAACAGGTCCTCCTAGTGGATCCTGACTCAATGAAGCAGAACTCTGACTGTCCTGAGAACTGTCTCTGGCAATCTCGGCTGCAATCGTTGCTTCCTGCTCAATTTCCGCATTCAACATTTCTACATATTTGGGAAAAGCAGGACATTTTATGGTCTCCTTGGCGGCATTGAAAGAGTCTTCGTAACAGAGGAAATCTCCAAGCAGTTCCTCTTCTGCACGCCAAGGCTTGAAAAGTTGCAAAAGTGCTAAATAGAAAAACTCCTTTTTTTCAGGAGATTCGCCACTCAATTTTCGATGGTTTACCAAGTGGCATTTTCTTTGCTTGACCAGACATCCCTCACTTCCTATTACAGCATACACTCCTTTCTCAGTATCTTCTTTGATGTTCCTCTTGAATATGTAATTTTGCAGAACCTCATACAGACAAACATTCTCGAGGTGACTGCTTCGATTTGGATAATATGTATCCAACATGTTTGTCTTCAAAATGTCGGTACTGTTTGGCTCCTTTTCCGCCAAATACTCAATTTCCCGCACAGGTTTGAGAACTCGATTACGCGTTGCTGCAAGACCAAGACTCGCCCAAACGATACTCCTGGACTTGGCATAGAGACTTGCTGAAGACAACCGGTCAGAACATTCGTACGCTCCGATTTCTCGATGCGACAACATCTTCAGACTGAAACTGTACAACTTCTTGCTGAGGCTCTTTTCATGGGAAATGTCCTCCCACATATCCTTCAATTCTGTCTTCTCTTTTTTGGTGATGTAAGACGTCACATACCGAGCCACAGCCATACAGTTATCAGCCACAAACTGTATATCCATGTTAGCATTCCACATGGACAAAATCACCGGGTTGTAGTCGTTGATGTACTTGGACTCTTCGTTCCTCTTCAAATTGTAAGTGTTTTTAGGTGATTTCTTCATGACATTGTGTCGCAGCGAAGACATCAAACTGTTTACTCTTCCTTTAGAAATCACCGGTCGTGGAAAGCCGAAACGACATTTAGTGTAGAACTTGTCCTTGTTTCGGAATTTACGACGGCAGTACTTTCCACATCGATGGCTTTGGAAACGCAGAACTTTTTCTCTTAGGCTTTTCTTCTCCTTTGCGTTTGGAACAGCACACGTAGAATACTGTTGGATGAAACTCATCACTGAGTCTTCTGGATCCGTTCCAAATTTAGGTGCATCCTTGATCCACAGCAACATATGTATATGAGGAGCACCTCTTGCTTGGTACTCCTTTCTCCAGAAGAAATCCAACACCTCTCCAAGAGGTGGATTCTTCTTATTCATGATGAAAGACATCATAGCTTCAAATCTATGATTGAAGTACCTACATACATTGACTGGATCCAAAGAGCACAGTTCTCCGGGTGTCTTGAATTCGATGTTATCTACGTTAGCATTTGCCTCTCGTAGAAATTCAAGTAAGTCTTCCCAGCCATACTCGGCACAGCTCAGAGTGAGGAACCATGTGGGAGTACCTAAGTTCCTCAACATACATTTTAAATCACCATGACGACGGTACCAGTACTCATTAGTACCACGCTGACACGCCATGAGATTAATCAGGTGAGAATCCAAAATACTGTCTTGGACATTGACTTTATCCATAAAGTCACTTGCCGAGATGTTTTGCATGTGTATACCACTTTTCAAGATGTGGTTCACTGCATATGACAGTCCAGACAGATCGCTTTCAAACAGGAGATGAAACAAATAAGGAATGCATTGTCGAAACCTAGCATCTCCTGCATACAATCGCAAAGTCCGGTATTCAGAAGCAGGAATTTGATGAGGTCGCTCATCATATCTTCCTCCCTGACCTGTTGGAAAAAGCTGTGGGAAACACCGAGCTTCCAAACTTTCCTCCCAAACACTAATGGGACTCCCTTTGGCTTGTTTCATTTGAAACAACTCAATAGCATTCCCCATGACTTCCTTGGAATGCAAAGGATGAACACTATAATGTTCATATATTTCTTCACTAGTAGAGGGTTCTACTTTCTCAATTTGACCAGCACACAAATCGCTATCCTCTTCCTCACTTACTTCCTCTTCTGCAACATATACATTCTTATAGTATTTATTATTTTTTTTCAAATACAATGTTGCCTTTTTAACTTTCCTAACATCTACTAAATCTTGCCATATTTTCTTATTCTTTGTCGGAACCCCATTAACTAAGATAACCAGAGGTTCCTCTTCCACTTTTTCTACTCCAATTGTGTTAATGTTTTTCTTCAAATCTAGAGGCAAATAAACAACTCTTCCCTTTAATCCTCTCTGTAAATCTGATGGAGGCAATTTCCCTGTCTTTGGCTCCATTCTTACAATAGCCTGAAAGGGATGGATACTTTGAATCAAAATAGATCCATAAGTATTTAAATCCTTCAATTCAGAAGGAATCTCAACCAATTCCAGATTATTATGAACTGCTCTAGCAGGCATCTGGTTTTGATTTAATTTGCAACACCAATAACTACACACAGGTTGATCCAATCCCAAATCAAAACAATTTTCTACCATCAAGTATGTTGCGAAATCCTTCCATTCACTATTATTTTCCCTTTCACTTTTTGCATATAAATCCACTAACTTAGTCTGATTCTTATAATAAGTGCGTCGACAACACACACAAGTGAAATTAGGCCTCTCACTTGATTTCACCTCAAACGTCGCAATTTCCCTCTGGAAATTATCTGTACTGGAAACCTGTACACTATCTTCCACATGACCCTCTTCTTCTTGCTCAATTTCAACATTCTCCTCTTTACTTCCAAAGTAACAAAACTCAATTTCTTCACATATATTCTTCACATCTATTTCAGAACCATGCAAAAGAGCAGCGCATAATTGTTTAAGCATAATTGCTGGACTCAGCATAATACAACATTCTAACTAATTTCCTCACTTTATTATGATGCACTGCTAGCATCCTGAAATGATGAAAAACACTCTGGCATACTCTCCTGGAAAGACAAGCCAGTGAATGACCATGCAAACCTGTCACTTCTTTTACTCTGCAAGGATCTAATTCTTGCAACAACCTTATTTTCTGCTTCAAACTTTTCTTATTAAATGACCGTACAAAATCACAAAGCAAATTGATGGAATCCTGTCGCACACTGCAAATACTACTACACTTCCAGGTGTACACAGGACCCTTAGCACGTCTTCCTAAAACCTCATTACCTAACACCTCTTCTGCCTCTGTTGTCACAAGTTTTTCTTTTTCAACTGGACAACCATCTTTCACTTCATAAGCACGACCACTGGTGTCAACTGCATGCACCAAATCATTATCCTGGAAATAACTCTCCTCATTAAAAAATGCCTCACAGCTTGAACTATGCATCCATTCTCCAGAAAAAACTTCACAAAAATTACTACGATTAACTCTTCTCTTCCATCTACTATTTCTTTTGAAATCATAAATTGCCTTGTTTAGCTTCCCAATTCTATTGATTATCAAAATAAATAACTTACGTTTAATTTCAAATGCCTGATCAATAACTTTCTCAACTTTTTTTTTTCTCTTATAAAAAAACAGTTTCTGTTGACCTTTCTTAATATTTTTTAACAAATTGCCAATTATCCTGTTGCGGAACATTCGTTTACGAATCTCCCTAAACTGTTGTTTCCTTCTACTATCATGCACAGAGTTATCTCTTGCTCTAGCAGTAACATTTTTCATTGGCCTTTCCTTTCCATTTGAATTCCTTCTCGTTTTATGGACTGAAACATTTTCTGTAGTAATATATTTTTTACTACACATATTTCTTATGAAATATTTTGTGCTCTTACCCGGTGCTTTCTTCGTGACTTGACAAATCTTTTTGTTAGAGGACTGCTGCTTATTTTCTTTCACCTGCTGTCTTTGACGTTTTGCAGCCTTTCTCTGTCTTTCTATTGTTGGCATGGTGAAATCTTGAAATGATCTGCAGTTGAATCTGTGGTAAAATATAATAAAAAATGTTATTAACCATTATTACCAAACAGTAAAACAATAACAGTGATCAAAAACTTAACACACTACTTGACATTTTAAATAGAAGATTTTTTAGTCCTTGCAAATTTACAATACAGAAATAGCAGAAAAGAAATGACATTTATATTTATGTTACCTGTGCTATTTTATATGTGAATCTGATCTAATTTTATGAGCATATTTTAATATTTTATTGAAGACACTACACATAACCTGCTTTTGAAGGTGTCTTTATTTTTAAATTAAACGGTTTACCTTTTTACTTTTTATTAATTATAAATTTTAAAAATAAATGTTTATATTTCCATAGGCTCAAGCAGGTCAGCTTCCCATCCTATGTCATATAATTTGGACAAATCTGTATCCTCATCACGCTCTTCTTCATCCTCAGGATTTAAATCATCCAAGGGATCAACATCCACTGATGTTTCAATTACAAGTTCAATGATGAGGTCAAAATCAACTGATTGCAGATTGTCGCTCATGTTGAGGTTGTCTTTATCTTTAAAGAAAGATAACAACAATGAGATGTTGCAGAGTAAGAGACAAATCTCAGAGATTATAATAGTAAAATTGTTTAACAAGAGTAATATTTTGCAGCTATTATTTAGCCATGTCCATCAATGCTGAGCAGGTGAAGACTATGTCTAAATTTTCAGTGAACAGGACTCATCTCTTCTTAACCTTGGATAAGCCTCACCGACTCTGTGTGTCCTGCACATACTTAAATGTAAAGGGGCAGATTTATGTTAAATGGCACATCCCCAGGCATGCACCAGTTAACGTGCACCACTACTCTGCCACCCATGGTGTGCCGTATTTACAATCAGATAGGAGAAAGCTTCGTCAAAACCCTGCGCCTGCTTTAAGCAGGCATAGGTCTTGATGCAACATTGTGGAGATGGGGCACCCCTGAGCCTTGCTTGAGCTGCATCGCACTTGCGATACAACTCCAGCAATCACTACCTTTACAGCACAGATACGTCACGCATCTGTGCCATTTTTGCCCCATGATGCCCCGCATTCTAAATGCAGCACACCATGGGTGGCGGAACAGCGGCGCAGGATGACTGACACATCCCTGGTGATGCACCAGTCATCATAAATCTATCCCTAAGCTTCTTATCTTGTTACAAATGAACCGCCATATGTAGCATGAAACTATTTTGCATTTCCTAAATAGCGAATTTTAAGGAATAAATAGCAATTCTTCACCATTCCTAATTTGCAATGAGCAAATTGCTAATTGCAAGTTACCCATTCATTTCCATGGGCTAGGAGGCTCATAGGAATGAAGGTTTAATTTGCGATTAGCAATTTGCTCATCACAAATTAGGAATTTTTCCAAGGGTGCAGGGGTGTCTCAAGAACACCCTGCTGCACCCCTGAAAAAGAAATTTGGGGGCATATGGCACACATACATGCCCTAAGGGCATGTGTTGGCGTCATATGGCACCTTTTGTTTTTTTGAAAAAAAGCTTTTTGAAAAGAATTCACAAATTACCACCAATTTACCACAATAGTTTCCAAATCCTTAATGTCATTTTTTACATATTTTTTGTTTGATACATTGCATTTAAGTAGTCACAAAATTTGCAAATCCTTCAGTGCAATTGCAAAATAAGGAATAGCAAATTTTGCTACTCCTTATTTTGCATCAAACTTGTTTGATACATACCATTTGTCTAATTAACATTCGCAAAGGCCGAAATTCGTAGAATTTTGATCTTTGCGAATGCTAATTAGCTTGATACATATGGCCCCAAGTGAGGCCTGTCTTGCGACATGGTGCATCTTTTGCATCACTGCTGCATCGGTTTCATGTGGTAAGTTTTTTTTACACCATGACATATCTGCCTAAATGCATCAATTTGTAATGTTGTCGCCTCATAGCAAATCTTTTGCACCGCCGCTGCATCATAAAAGTGACGCACAGTGGCGCAAAAGAGGCATACACCTATCATAAATCTGTCTCTACCATTTTAAATGATGAATTCAGGATGACGATAAGGTGTGGCCTATCCAGAGGTTTGTTTAAGGTGAGGCCTACTCAGGATTGCAGATTAAAGTTACGCTTGATGAAGAATACAGAGGACATAATACATGTAAAGCTCTACCAATGAAGTAAGTGATGTCCACTTCATTGCGCCAGTCATCATAAATGTATCCCTAAGCTTCTTATCTTGTTACAGATGAACCACCATATGTACCATCAAACTATTTTGCATTTCCTAAATAGCAAATTTTAAGGAATAAATAGCAATTCTTTACCATTCCTAATTTGCAATGAGCAAATTGCTAATTGCAAATTAGCACCGCCGCTGCATCATAAAAGTGACGCACAGTGGCACAAAAGAGGCATACACCTATCATAAATCTGTCCCTAGCATTTTAAATGATTAATCCAGGATGACGATAAGGTGTGGCCTATCCAGAAGTTTGTTTAAGGTGAGGCCTACTCAGGATTGCAGATTAAAGTTACGCTTGATGAAGAATACAGAGGAGATAATACATGTAAAGGCCTACCAATGAAGTAAGTAATGTCCACTTTATTGCGCCAGTCATCATAAATGTATCCCTAAGCTTCTTATCTTGTTACAGATGAACCACCATATGTACCATCAAACTATTTTGCATTTCCTAAATAGCAAATTTTAAGGAATAAATAGCAATTCTTTACCATTCCTAATTTGCAATGAGCAAATTGCTAATTGCAAGTTACCCATTCATTTCCATGGGCTAGGAGGCTCATAGGAATGAAGGTTGCAATTTGCGATTAGCAATTAGCTCATCACAAAATAGGAAATTTTTCAAGCGTGCAGGGGTATCTCAAGAACACCCTGCTACACCCCTGAAAAAGAAATTTGGGGGCATATGGCACACATACATGCCCTAAGGACATGTATAGGCGTCATATGGCACCTTTTGTTTTTTGGAAAAAAATGCTTTTTGAAAAGAATTCGCAAATTACCACAAACTAGAAGTTGGTGGTAGTTTCCAAATCCTTAATATCATTTTTTACATATTTTTTGTTTGATACATTGCATTTAAGGAATCGCAAAATTTGCAAATCCTTCAGTGCAATCGCAAAATAAGGAATAGCAAATTTTGAATTAAGGACATTTTAAGTAATTTCCACATGTGCAGTGTTTTCAAATTATGATTTGAAAATCGTTTTTGGGGAAAAGTAATGGTTAAAAATTTATGACAAGGACATAATGGTGTATGCTTCTCTATAAGGCATTTCAGTGTCTCTGATGTCATTTTTCCCATATTACATTATAAGACCTTTCCCCATAGAGCACATTCCTTGTAAATATGCTCCCACCTGTGCATGGTGAATTTAGATTTTGACTGTTTGAGTCACATAGCCATGTTAAAAGTCACCCCAAAAAATTGCAAACGCTTTAAAAAAACACATTCATGTGTCTTAAGGACATTTTAAGTCATTTCCCCGTGGACAGTGTTTTGTAAGTGGCACAAAAGAGGCATACACCTATCATAAATCTGTCCCTAGCATTTTAAATGATTAATTCAGGATGACGATAAGGTGTGGCCTATCCAGAGGTTTGTTTAAGGTGAGGCCTACTCAGGATTGCAGATTAAAGTTACGCTTGATGAAGAATACAGAGGACATAATACATGTAAAGCTCTACCAATGAAGTAAGTGATGTCCACTTCATTGCGCCAGTCATCATAAATGTATCCCTAAGCTTCTTATCTTGTTAGACATTAACCGCCATATGTATCATATAACTATTTTGCATTTCCAAAATAGCGAATTTTAAGGAATAAATAGCGATTCTTTACCATTCCTAATTTGCGATGAGCAAATTGCTAATTGCAAATTACCCATTCATTTCCATGGAGCAGGAGGCCCATAGGAATGAGGGTGCAATTTGCGATTAGCAATTAGCTCATCGCAAATTAGGAATTTTTCCAAAGGTGCAGGGGTGTCTCAAGAACACCCTGCTGCACCCCTGAAAACGAAATTTGGGGGCATATGGCGCACATAAATTTTAACAACATTCCTTTACCTCAAAAACGATTTTCAATTCATAATTTGAAAACACTGCCCACAGGGAAATTACTTAAAATGTCCTTAAGACACATGAAAGTGTTTTTTTATTGCCTTTCCAGCATGGTTGGGTCACTTTTAACATGGCTATGTAACACAAACATTTAAAATCTAAATTTCCCATGCACAGGTCGGAGCATATTTACAAGCAACTTGCGCCACAGAGAAAGGTCTTACATTAAAATGGGAAAAATAACATCAGGGACAGTCAATTGCCGTATAAAGAAGCATACACCATTATGTCCTTGTCATAAATTTAAAAACAATTCCTTTTCCCCAAAAACGATTTTCAAATCATAATTTCAAAACACTGCACATGGGAAAATTACTTAAAATGTCCTTAAGACACATAAAAGCGTTTTTTGATTGCCTTTGCAGCATGTTTGTATCACTTTTAACATGGCTATGTAACACAAACATTCAAAATCTAAATTTTCCATGCACATGTGGGATCATATTTACAAGCAATTTGCGCCACATAATTCATAATTTTCTCCTTAAAGCACACTATTCTCTATCTAAATTAAAGAAATATTTTCTCACCTTAGCAAATACTTTGAGTTTGAAAACAGTCTCAGAAACACACCAATTTGTCTTCAGCAGAGCAAAAGGTATGCACTCCAGAGTCTGCAGCTATCAAAAGCACAGAAATGCTGTAAATCTTCACACATATCTCTCATGTCACCCAATCAAAACTCTTCCCTCACTTTTTTTCAAATGAAAACCCTTCCCCCCTCTGCCATTTCATGCCTTTTCTGCATGGCAACCACCTCATTGGAAGACTTCTGGTGTTTGCAAGTTCACACAACTTTGTTGCAATTGAACTCTGAACTCTCAGTGCACCTGCATATCCAGTGCATTCTTTCATTTAATGATTTTTTATTGACCATTCAAAATACATCTTTCAAAGAACACATCCGTGCACCCTAACTTTCTGTTTTCAGCAATCAAAATCCACCAATCATTGTTACTGCTTCATGAACACAGAAACTCCACAGTTTTTTTCATTTTAAACTCTCATTTTTTCAACTGCCATTTCATTGCCACACTTCATCTGACTGCAGGAGAACCTTCTCTCACCATGTTTTCTGTCTGGATTGTTGGACATAGTTATATTCACTGGGCTCAAAGGTACGTTGAAAACAGGAATTTACCTAACCTCAATTTACAAGATGTGGAAATTAAGTGGTTTGGCCACAGAGGATTAAAATGTCACCAATTTATACCATTGGTGAAAACCTTTATGCATTTGCCCAAACCTGACCTGTTAATTGTGCACTGTGGAGGTAATGACTTGGGCACTTTGACTGGGGTAGGTCTGGAAATGCTTTTAAAGGACACCTTTGAGCAATTGATGGCACTTTTTCCTCAGACTGCCTTGGTATATTCAAATATATGCCAAAGACAGAAATGGAGGTGGTCAAACCAATTTTGTCCACAAATTGAGAAGTCGAGGAAGCATGTAAACAAATCTGTTTCAGCTTACATGAGAGACCATGGAATGGGCTCCCTGTACAACAATAACTTGCGTTACTACATGCAAGATATCTACAGAGGAGATGGAGTTCACTTCTCAGATGAGGGCAACAGAGTTTTCACTCTGAATTTAAGAATGTGCATTGGTACCTACTTATAAGTATCTAAATGTACCATAAACCCAAAAGCTCTTCTCAGAGCTACCCTACATCTAATCACTCACAATTATTATTTTACTCTAACATTTTTCACTAATTTTCAACAAAGTACGCTCCCCGGGGCGCTACCCGGTACGCGAACCGGGAGCTAACCTCGCGAAATTTTTTTAAAAAATGGTTTTTTTCCACACATATAAGCCTCCTCAGCCACCCTCACAAAACCTAGGGTGTCAAGATAAGTCTACCGTGCCCCCTTCTACCCATTCTGAACATTATTTGCCCTCCATTTTGTATCTTAATTCGACCGAAACACAAAATGGTGGACTCCCGTAACGCTTAAGGTTCGCGTACCGGGGCGCTCACCGGTTCGCGTACCGGGTCGCTCCCTGGGAAGCGCACCATCAAAAAAGGTGGGAAAGTAGTTCACAGAAAAGCCACTAGAGACAATTTCACCAAATATAGATTAGCTCATACTACATACCAATCCCTACCATTTTCACAAATTTGATTGGAATTCCATTTAGTCATTTAGCCTGTAGACCTCTCTAAATACCCTGAGGTAAATTACTTCACAAAACACATCTGAAGTGTTGGAATTGACAACCAATGAAAATGTTACTTTCATTTTCTACTTTTTTTACCTGACATTTCATTGGTTATATACCTGAATATATATAAAGGAAGAGAAGAAAACACAGCCATTTTGACTACTACTTCTTGCTGTACATTTCAATAGTATTTTCACTAATTCCTTCAACTTCTTTCTAAAGGTAAGTTTTTATTTTTAAAACTGAAGTATATTGTGCACTATAAGTTAATATGGTAAACTTTTTCTGATAGATATATACTATCCCTCTGTAGTAGTTATAGATTTAGAGAGACTTCTCTGTTATAGTTATGGATGGAGTTAGGCTTCTCTTGTATAATTATGAATTTACTTACGTTAAATCACATACACTTTTTTAAATTCCTACTTCCACTCTGATACTATACACTGCCCAAAGATAAATTCACTGATAAAAAATGCCTATCTAAAATTATTCCCAACATTGCCCTATCTCTACTAATATATATTTTTTTAATCCAAATTTCAGGCAAAATGGAAGGCGAAAACCAAGTTTCTTTTGAAATGGACCTGCAAGAGAGCAGCCAAGAATTGATTGATACAATTGATCAAATTGACATTGAATTTTTCGATGAAACTTGGGACAATGAACTACTGCAATGTGTACAAGCAGTAGATAACCTCCTTGCAAATGAGGACATTTTACACCCTCAGAGACTACAATGTATATTCCATGATAATTATGAAATTTCTGACAATGAAATGTTAGAAAGTTTAATAAATTATGAAACACAATCACAATAAAAAAAAATGCTTAAAAAATAAAGAAAATAAAAAATAATCAACAAAACCAACAATCAATTAACATACTGCATTTGAAAAGTCTCTCATTCTTTTTTCATTGTAGTACGCTGCCCAGAACGCTTCCCGGTTCGTGTACCGGGCGCTACCCACGCAAAAAAAACAAAAAAAAATTTATTTTTTTTTGCCCCACGGGGCCCTTTTAAAGCCTCCACATTAAACCTAGGGGGTCAGGGAGGATCTACTATGCCCCCTTATGGTCATTTCCCCCTTTGTTTTGGCCTCCTCTTGTCTCTCAATCCTACCGAGAGACAAGATGGCGGCCGCTACGGACTGTTTAGAATGTTGACAGACACCGGAGAGCCAATCAGCTTCGCTACGCGAAGTTCCGGTACGCGCCCCGGTCCGCGAACCGGGGCGCGGACCGGAGGGCGCTTACAGATATATATCTTTTTTTAAACGTTAATTTCTCAAAATCCACTGGAGCACATATATTGAGACCTACAAAAGGCACATCGGGCTACCAGTCCCTACAATTTTGCCAAGTTTCGTGCAAATCCATTCAGCCGTTCGGGCTAAAAGTGAGGCCAACCGCCCTATGGAAAACTCAATGTTAAAAACACGTTTTGGGACCCCCCTTTTTTCTCGGCCCCCCCTTGACGAACCCCCCCCAAATTTTCAAGGGCTGCTCAGAAACAAAATGTTCCATTTTCCAGAAAATTTCAGCCAATTCCGTCCACAAACACCAAAGTTATTAGACATAGAATTTTCAAAAATCCCATAGGGAAAAAATCCTAACTATATATACCTACTGGCGACCGCCAGTAGGTAATATATATATATATATGTTCAAAAAGAGAGTTGTCCCCTCGAAGAAGCCACACAGAGGAGGTGAGTATTCTTGCTTTATTAGGAAAGCTGCCGCATGGAATACAGGACGCTCGCCACAGTCTTTAGTGCCCTGACGCGTTTCGTGCTGGCATGCACTTCTTCAAAGGGCGGAGGCTTTCTCTGGTAATCACAACACGTTGCACAGGGAACCCAATTAAAGTTCTTTAGGTCCGCCTCAGTGGGCGTTGCTAGGCGCACTGCCTGCTGGTTCATGTAGTGCTCAATCTTCCTCTAGTGAGTCGTGGTGCGTTACCGAATTCAGCTTAAGTAAATCCCAAGTGGGTTGTCGCTATGTGCCGCCTGGAGTGTAGAGCGCACTCTGCCAACCCACTTGGGATTTACTTAAGCTGAATTCGGTAACGCACCACGACTCACTAGAGGAAGATTGAGCACTACATGAACCAGCAGGCAGTGCGCCTAGCAACGCCCACTGAGGCGGACCTAAAGAACTTCAATTGGGTTCCCTGTGCAACGTGTTGTGATTACCAGAGAAAGCCTCCGCCCTTTGAAGAAGTGCATGCCAGCACGAAACGCGTCAGGGCACTAAAGACTGTGGCGAGCGTCCTGTATTCCATGCGGCAGCTTTCCTAATAAAGCAAGAATACTCACCTCCTCTGTGTGGCTTCTTCGAGGGGACAACTCTCTTTTTGAACGGATATAGTACGGCCAGTCCTGCCGTGGAGAAACCCCGCCGTGATGGTCGGTCCTATGCTGGCGCCCAGGGGCGCTTTGCTGTTTGGAGAGAAGGCTGCGAGGAAAGTCGCTATGTGCCGCCTGGAGTGTAGAGCGCACTCTGCCAACCCACTTGGGATTTACTTAAGCTGAATTCGGTAACGCACCACGACTCACTAGAGGAAGATTGAGCACTACATGAACCAGCAGGCAGTGCGCCTAGCAACGCCCACTGAGGCGGACCTAAAGAACTTCAATTGGGTTCCCTGTGCAACGTGTTGTGATTACCAGAGAAAGCCTCCGCCCTTTGAAGAAGTGCATGCCAGCACGAAACGCGTCAGGGCACTAAAGACTGTGGCGAGCGTCCTGTATTCCATGCGGCAGCTTTCCTAATAAAGCAAGAATACTCACCTCCTCTGTGTGGCTTCTTCGAGGGGACAACTCTCTTTTTGAACGGATATAGTACGGCCAGTCCTGCCGTGGAGAAACCCCGCCGTGATGGTCTGTCCTATGCTGGCGCCCAGGGGCGCTTTGCTGTTTGGAGAGAAGGCTGCGAGGAAAGTCGCTATGTGCCGCCTGGAGTGTAGAGCGCACTCTGCCAACCCACTTGGGATTTACTTAAGCTGAATTCGGTAACGCACCACGACTCACTAGAGGAAGATTGAGCACTACATGAACCAGCAGGCAGTGCGCCTAGCAACGCCCACTGAGGCGGACCTAAAGAACTTCAATTGGGTTCCCTGTGCAACGTGTTGTGATTACCAGAGAAAGCCTCCGCCCTTTGAAGAAGTGCATGCCAGCACGAAACGCGTCAGGGCACTAAAGACTGTGGCGAGCGTCCTGTATTCCATGCGGCAGCTTTTCTAATAAAGCAAGAATACTCACCTCCTCTGTGTGGCTTCTTCGAGGGGACAACTCTCTTTTTGAACGGATATAGTACGGCCAGTCCTGCCGTGGAGAAACCCCGCCGTGATGGTCGGTCCTATGCTGGCGCCCAGGGGCGCTTTGCTGTTTGGAGAGAAGGCTGCGAGGAAAGTCGCTATGTGCCGCCTGGAGTGTAGAGCGCACTCTGCCAACCCACTTGGGATTTACTTAAGCTGAATTCGGTAACGCACCACGACTCACTAGAGGAAGATTGAGCACTACATGAACCAGCAGGCAGTGCGCCTAGCAACGCCCACTGAGGCGGACCTAAAGAACTTCAATTGGGTTCCCTGTGCAACGTGTTGTGATTACCAGAGAAAGCCTCCGCCCTTTGAAGAAGTGCATGCCAGCACGAAACGCGTCAGGGCACTAAAGACTGTGGCGAGCGTCCTGTATTCCATGCGGCAGCTTTCCTAATAAAGCAAGAATACTCACCTCCTCTGTGTGGCTTCTTCGAGGGGACAACTCTCTTTTTGAACGGATATAGTACGGCCAGTCCTGCCGTGGAGAAACCCCGCCGTGATGGTCTGTCCTATGCTGGCGCCCAGGGGCGCTTTGCTGTTTGGAGAGAAGGCTGCGAGGAAAGTCGCTATGTGCCGCCTGGAGTGTAGAGCGCACTCTGCCAACCCACTTGGGATTTACTTAAGCTGAATTCGGTAACGCACCACGACTCACTAGAGGAAGATTGAGCACTACATGAACCAGCAGGCAGTGCGCCTAGCAACGCCCACTGAGGCGGACCTAAAGAACTTCAATTGGGTTCCCTGTGCAACGTGTTGTGATTACCAGAGAAAGCCTCCGCCCTTTGAAGAAGTGCATGCCAGCACGAAACGCGTCAGGGCACTAAAGACTGTGGCGAGCGTCCTGTATTCCATGCGGCAGCTTTCCTAATAAAGCAAGAATACTCACCTCCTCTGTGTGGCTTCTTCGAGGGGACAACTCTCTTTTTGAACGGATATAGTACGGCCAGTCCTGCCGTGGAGAAACCCCGCCGTGATGGTCGGTCCTATGCTGGCGCCCAGGGGCGCTTTGCTGTTTGGAGAGAAGGCTGCGAGGAAAGTCGCTCTGTGCCGCCTGGAGTGTAGAGCGCACTCTGCCAACCCACTTGGGATTTACTTAAGCTGAATTCGGTAACGCACCACGACTCACTAGAGGAAGATTGAGCACTACATGAACTAGCAGGCAGTGCGCCTAGCAACGCCTACTGAGGCGGACCTAAAGAACTTCAATTGGGTTCCCTGTGCAACGTGTTGTGATTACCAGAGAAAGCCTCCGCCCTTTGAAGAAGTGCATGCCAGCACGAAACGCGTCAGGGCACTAAAGACTGTGGCGAGCGTCCTGTATTCCATGCGGCAGCTTTCCTAATAAAGCAAGAATACTCACCTCCTCTGTGTGGCTTCTTCGAGGGGACAACTCTCTTTTTGAACGGATATAGTACGGCCAGTCCTGCCGTGGAGAAACCCAGCCGTGATGGTCGGTCCTATGCTGGCGCCCAGGGGCGCTTTGCTGTTTGGAGAGAAGGCTGCGAGGAAAGTCGCTATGTGCCGCCTGGAGTGTAGAGCGCACTCTGCCAACCCACTTGGGATTTACTTAAGCTGAATTCGGTAACGCACCACGACTCACTAGAGGAAGATTGAGCACTACATGAACCAGCAGGCAGTGCGCCTAGCAACGCCCACTGAGGCGGACCTAAAGAACTTCAATTGGGTTCCCTGTGCAACGTGTTGTGATTACCAGAGAAAGCCTCCGCCCTTTGAAGAAGTGCATGCCAGCACGAAACGCGTCAGGGCACTAAAGACTGTGGCGAGCGTCCTGTATTCCATGCGGCAGCTTTCCTAATAAAGCAAGAATACTCACCTCCTCTGTGTGGCTTCTTCGAGGGGACAACTCTCTTTTTGAACGGATATAGTACGGCCAGTCCTGCCGTGGAGAAACCCCGCCGTGATGGTCGGTCCTATGCTGGCGCCCAGGGGCGCTTTGCTGTTTGGAGAGAAGGCTGCGAGGAAAGTCGCTATGTGCCGCCTGGAGTGTAGAGCGCACTCTGCCAACCCACTTGGGATTTACTTAAGCTGAATTCGGTAACGCACCACGACTCACTAGAGGAAGATTGAGCACTACATGAACCAGCAGGCAGTGCGCCTAGCAACGCCCACTGAGGCGGACCTAAAGAACTTCAATTGGGTTCCCTGTGCAACGTGTTGTGATTACCAGAGAAAGCCTGCGCCCTTTGAAGAAGTGCATGCCAGCACGAAACGCGTCAGGGCACTAAAGACTGTGGCGAGCGTCCTGTATTCCATGCGGCAGCTTTCCTAATAAAGCAAGAATACTCACCTCCTCTGTGTGGCTTCTTCGAGGGGACAACTCTCTTTTTGAACGGATATAGTACGGCCAGTCCTGCCGTGGAGAAACCCCGCCGTGATGGTCGGTCCTATGCTGGCGCCCAGGGGCGCTTTGCTGTTTGGAGAGAAGGCTGCGAGGAAAGTCGCTATGTGCCGCCTGGAGTGTAGAGCGCACTCTGCCAACCCACTTGGGATTTACTTAAGCTGAATTCGGTAACGCACCACGACTCACTAGAGGAAGATTGAGCACTACATGAACCAGCAGGCAGTGCGCCTAGCAACGCCCACTGAGGCGGACCTAAAGAACTTCAATTGGGTTCCCTGTGCAACGTGTTGTGATTACCAGAGAAAGCCTCCGCCCTTTGAAGAAGTGCATGCCAGCACGAAACGCGTCAGGGCACTAAAGACTGTGGCGAGCGTCCTGTATTCCATGCGGCAGCTTTCCTAATAAAGCAAGAATACTCACCTCCTCTGTGTGGCTTCTTCGAGGGGACAATTCTCTTTTTGAACGGATATAGTACGGCCAGTCCTGCCGTGGAGAAACCCCGCCGTGATGGTCGGTCCTATGCTGGCGCCCAGGGGCGCTTTGCTGTTTGGAGAGAAGGCTGCGAGGAAAGTCGCTATGTGCCGCCTGGAGTGTAGAGCGCACTCTGCCAACCCACTTGGGATTTACTTAAGCTGAATTCGGTAACGCACCACGACTCACTAGAGGAAGATTGAGCACTACATGAACCAGCAGGCAGTGCGCCTAGCAACGCCCACTGAGGCGGACCTAAAGAACTTCAATTGGGTTCCCTGTGCAACGTGTTGTGATTACCAGAGAAAGCCTCCGCCCTTTGAAGAAGTGCATGCCAGCACGAAACGCGTCAGGGCACTAAAGACTGTGGCGAGCGTCCTGTATTCCATGCGGCAGCTTTCCTAATAAAGCAAGAATACTCACCTCCTCTGTGTGGCTTCTTCGAGGGGACAACTCTCTTTTTGAACGGATATAGTACGGCCAGTCCTGCCGTGGAGAAACCCCGCCGTGATGGTCGGTCCTATGCTGGCGCCCAGGGGCGCTTTGCTGTTTGGAGAGAAGGCTGCGAGGAAAGTCGCTATGTGCCGCCTGGAGTGTAGAGCGCACTCTGCCAACCCACTTGGGATTTACTTAAGCTGAATTCGGTAACGCACCACGACTCACTAGAGGAAGATTGAGCACTACATGAACCAGCAGGCAGTGCGCCTAGCAACGCCCACTGAGGCGGACCTAAAGAACTTCAATTGGGTTCCCTGTGCAACGTGTTGTGATTACCAGAGAAAGCCTCCGCCCTTTGAAGAAGTGCATGCCAGCACGAAACGCGTCAGGGCACTAAAGACTGTGGCGAGCGTCTTGTATTCCATGCGGCAGCTTTCCTAATAAAGCAAGAATACTCACCTCCTCTGTGTGGCTTCTTCGAGGGGACAACTCTCTTTTTGAACGGATATAGTACGGCCAGTCCTGCCGTGGAGAAACCCCGCCGTGATGGTCGGTCCTATGCTGGCGCCCAGGGGCGCTTTGCTGTTTGGAGAGAAGGCTGCGAGGAAAGTCGCTATGTGCCGCCTGGAGTGTAGAGCGCACTCTGCCAACCCACTTGGGATTTACTTAAGCTGAATTCGGTAACGCACCACGACTCACTAGAGGAAGATTGAGCACTACATGAACCAGCAGGCAGTGCGCCTAGAAACGCCCACTGAGGCGGACCTAAAGAACTTCAATTGGGTTCCCTGTGCAACGTGTTGTGATTACCAGAGAAAGCCTCCGCCCTTTGAAGAAGTGCATGCCAGCACGAAACGCGTCAGGGCACTAAAGACTGTGGCGAGCGTCCTGTATTCCATGCGGCAGCTTTCCTAATAAAGCAAGAATACTCACCTCCTCTGTGTGGCTTCTTCGAGGGGACAACTCTCTTTTTGAACGGATATAGTACGGCCAGTCCTGCCGTGGAGAAACCCCGCCGTGATGGTCGGTCCTATGCTGGCGCCCAGGGGCGCTTTGCTGTTTGGAGAGAAGGCTGCGAGGAAAGTCGCTATGTGCCGCCTGGAGTGTAGAGCGCACTCTGCCAACCCACTTGGGATTTACTTAAGCTGAATTCGGTAACGCACCACGACTCACTAGAGGAAGATTGAGCACTACATGAACCAGCAGGCAGTGCGCCTAGCAACGCCCACTGAGGCGGACCTAAAGAACTTCAATTGGGTTCCCTGTGCAACGTGTTGTGATTACCAGAGAAAGCCTCCGCCCTTTGAAGAAGTGCATGCCAGCACGAAACGCGTCAGGGCACTAAAGACTGTGGCGAGCGTCTTGTATTCCATGCGGCAGCTTTCCTAATAAAGCAAGAATACTCACCTCCTCTGTGTGGCTTCTTCGAGGGGACAACTCTCTTTTTGAACGGATATAGTACGGCCAGTCCTGCCGTGGAGAAACCCCGCCGTGATGGTCGGTCCTATGCTGGCGCCCAGGGGCGCTTTGCTGTTTGGAGAGAAGGCTGCGAGGAAAGTCGCTATGTGCCGCCTGGAGTGTAGAGCGCACTCTGCCAACCCACTTGGGATTTACTTAAGCTGAATTCGGTAACGCACCACGACTCACTAGAGGAAGATTGAGCACTACATGAACCAGCAGGCAGTGCGCCTAGAAACGCCCACTGAGGCGGACCTAAAGAACTTCAATTGGGTTCCCTGTGCAACGTGTTGTGATTACCAGAGAAAGCCTCCGCCCTTTGAAGAAGTGCATGCCAGCACGAAACGCGTCAGGGCACTAAAGACTGTGGCGAGCGTCCTGTATTCCATGCGGCAGCTTTCCTAATAAAGCAAGAATACTCACCTCCTCTGTGTGGCTTCTTCGAGGGGACAACTCTCTTTTTGAACGGATATATATATATATATATATATATATATTCACTGAAAAAACCATAGGTTTCACGCCAGTTATAGTTAGGAATTAGCATTTAAAAAACCTATTAAATTCACTGAAAAAACCATAGGTTTTACACCAGTTATAGTTAGCTGGAAATTTTACTCGCATAAAACCATTGAAGTTCCCACGTTATAGTTAGTTTGACTCACTATAACTTGCGCGTGCAATGCACTGCTGATGACGTCACATATTACATCACTCATGACATGGTCAGTGACATCACTCATGACATCACTGATGACACCATCCAGTGAATGTGTGTCTTTCTGAAAAATAAATATTAGTGAGTAATGTTTAAATATTTAAATATATGTATTAGTGTTTCACTTTGTGTATAAGTGGCTGCATGGGTTGCTGAGTAGCTACATGTGTATGTATATGGGTTATTAGATGTTTTTCTTAGTATCAGTATGAGTGTTTGTATGGTTTGGTGGGGGTATTACTTAGCACATAGATGCATGAATGACTGACTCTCTCTTTGTATGTGTTTTGAAGACAAATATTTACAAAAAGGGGGTGGTGATGGACAGAGTATCTGAGTTAATCAGAACACTCCTACCCAGTCAACAGATCAGGGCTTGATCCATCACCGTTTTTTAGCTCACTGCACCATCCCAGTTCAGAACCTGGCTATATGCAAATTAGTCTGTCCCTGGCCCAGTGCATCATGGGAACAGGGCAGACCAAACTACCAAGCCAATTCTTCACTGGAAAGCAAACAAGCTTCCGGGGACCAGTTTCTGGCATTACAGCCGTCTTCGGCCCGGCTTGCTTGAATCCTGATGGTGCAATGAGCAAGGGACTCATGTCTGAGCATACCCTTCCACACTCATGGTGGCCAAAATAATTACAAAAAGGGGGTGGTGATGGACAGAGTATCTGAGTTAATCAGAACACTCCTACCCAGTCAACAGATCAGGGCTTGATCCATCACCGTTTTTTAGCTCACTGCACCATCCCAGTTCAGAACCTGGCTATATGCAAATTAGTCTGTCCCTGGCCCAGTGCATCATGGGAACAGGGCAGACCAAACTACCAAGCCAATTCTTCACTGGAAAGGAAACAAGCTTCCGGAGACAGGTTTCTGGCATTACAGCCGTCTTCGGCCCGGCTTGCTTGAATCCTGATGGTGCAATGAGCAAGGGACTCATGTCTTAGCATACCCTTCCACACTCATGGTGGCCAAAATAATTACAAAAAGGGGGTGGTGATGGACAGAGTATCTGAGTTAATCAGAACACTCCTACCCAGTCAACAGATCAGGGCTTGATCCATCACCGTTTTTTAGCTCACTGCACCATCCCAGTTCAGAACCTGGCTATATGCAAATTAGTCTGTCCCTGGCCCAGTGCATCATGGGAACAGGGCAGACCAAACTACCAAGCCAATTCTTCACTGGAAAGGAAACAAGCTTCCGGGGACCGGTTTCTGGCATTACAGCCGTCTTCGGCCCGGCTTGCTTGAATCCTGATGGTGCAATGAGCAAGGGACTCATGTCTGAGCATACCCTTCCACACTCATGGTGGCCAAAATAATTACAAAAAGGGGGTGGTGATGGACAGAGTATCTGAGTTAATCAGAACACTCCTACCCAGTCAACAGATCAGGGCTTGATCCATCACCGTTTTTTAGCTCACTGCACCATCCCAGTTCAGAACCTGGCTATATGCAAATTAGTCTGTCCCTGGCCCAGTGCATCATGGGAACAGGGCAGACCAGACTACAAAAGCCAATTCTTCACTGGAAAGGAAACAAGCTTCCGGGGACCGGTTTCTGGCATTACAGCCGTCTTCGGCCCGGCTTGCTTGAATCCTGATGGTGCAATGAGCACCAAGAAAAGAAGGTCCACCACCACAGTTCCTTGGAGGAGAAGAAGAAGAAGAGGAAGAAGAGGAGGAGGAGCAACAATCAAGGCACTTCCTGCCTGAACAACCAAGGCAAAGGCACGTTAAAGTGCACTATGTTTGGCAATTCTTTTCCATCCCTGAAGGCCAAAAAAGGTGAACGCCCCCAAAGTCACCTGTCTAATTTGTGGCTCAGTCCTCTCCAGGGGCAATCCCCTAAAGAAATATTCATTTGGTAATTTTACCATGATCCGCCACATGGAGAGGTTTCATCCAAATAACTTAGCCCACACTGAACTACAGGAACTTCAGAACAACCTACCCCCTGTGGCCAGCACCTCCTCTACTGAAAACTCACATTCTGGTCCTGAAGCACGCCAAATGGTGCCAAATATACAACCAAAATTTGGCACCATAAAACATGTTTGCATTTTCTGTGGCAAAACATTATGTTATGGTGAACTTAGTGTCACCTTAATAAATTATGCTGTGGACAACCATCAATGCAACAAGAAAAGGAAGCACTAATTCTTTTCTTTTTTTTGCTCCTGTTGAGCCATTTCCACTTCCCTGTTTTTTTTTGTTCCCTTAAAAAACACAAAAAATATAAAATTGTTCAAAAATACAAAAAAAAAATGTTCAGTAAAATAATAAAAAATATATAAAACAACAAACACAATAAAAAAAGTTCTTTTCAGAACTACCTCACATTTATAAAATTAAACCTATATTTTTAAAGGATCTCTGTCAATTTTTTGTCCTTAGCGTACCGGGGCGCGCCCCCCCAAAAAAAGATTTTTTTTTTTAAATTTCACCAAAGTACGCTCCCTGGTACGCTCCCCGGTGCGCGTACTGGGTGCTCCCCCCCGCGAAAAACAAAAAAAAATAAAAACATTTTTTTTACACGAGGGACCCTTTTATGGCCCCCACATCAAACCTAGGGAGTCAGGGGGGGTGTACCCTGCCCCCTTTTGGTCATTTCCCCCTTTGTTTTTTGCCACCTCTTGTGTCTCAATCCTACCGAGACACAAGATGGCGGCCGCTGCGGACTGTTTCGAATGTTTACAGACACCCGAGAGCCAATCAGCTTTCCGTGCGCAAGTCGCGTGGCGCGCCCGGAGCGCTCCCCGGTACGCGCACCGGGGCGCGCTTACAGATATATAAATTTTTTTGAACCTAAATTACTCAAAATCCTCTGGAGCACATATCTTGAGACATAGCAAAGGCACATCGGGCTACCAGTCCCTACAATTTTGCCAAGTTTGGTGAAAATCCATTCAGCCGTTCGAGCTAAAAGTGCGACAGACCGCCCTATGGAAATTAACATGGGGAAAACACGTTTTGGGACCCCCCTTTTATCTCGGCCCCCGCTTGTCGAATCCCCCCCCAAACTTTCAGGGAAGGAGCGGAGAGCCGCGAGGCAAAGTTGCTGAAAAATTCAGGCAGATTCCTCAACCGGCGCCAACGTTATTCCCAATAGAATGTTGCGATTAGCCTATTTTTTTATTTTGAATATTTGTATAGCGCAACTGATACCTTGCAGGCTTCCTGGCGCTGAAGAATACTCTGTTGACGGTTGACCGGGGAAGCAGTCAGACGGGCATTTATTGGGGGAAGAGCCAGGTCTTAATACATCTCCTGAATGGCAGAAGCTGAGAAATCTGACGTATGTCGGTGGGCAGGCTGTTCCACAGCTTGGCCGCTGCAACCCTGAAGGATCTGCCCCCTGTTCTGGTTTTATTGAATCTGGGTACCTTTACCAGACAGGCCGAGGATGAGCGTAAATCTCTGGCAGGAGTGTACCACCGAAACAGGGCTTGCAGAGGTTTGGGTCCAAGTCCATGCAGAGCCTTAAAGACAATGCAGAGGGACTTGAAGGCCACACGTTGTTTTAAGGGAAGCCAATGTAGCTCAGCCAGAGCTGCTGTGGCCGAAGCCCTCCTCGTCCAGCCAAGAGCAAGCTTGGCGGCGGCAGATTGAATTCGCTGTAGTCGATCCATCAATGTGACTGGAGACTCCAGGAGCAGGGCGTTACAATAGTCGAGGCGACTAAGTATCGTACCCCTGACTATTGACGCCCGAGCTTGTGCCGGGAGAAGTGGCATGATTTTTCGGAATGAGCGGAGCAGGGCTGTGCAGGTCCCCACGATTTTCGTCACCTGTGTTTCCAAACTTAATTTATTGTCAAGCATGGCTCCCAGGTTGCGTACCGAGGCAACCGGCAGAGGTTTGTCTCTGATCTCTGGGGGCCAGAATTCATTCGGAAACTGGCGGGGTATCTTGGTGCCTGAACAGAACAGGACCTCCGTTTTAGAGGAATTGAACTGGAGGGAGTTTCTGTGTAGCCATCCAGCCGTCTCTCTTAGGCAGTCATGGAAGGTGGACAAAGGGATGGCATCCTCACCTTCCCAGGAGAGGATGAGCTGCGTATCATCAGCGTAATTTATTGTTTTGATCCCAAAGGATTTGATTAGCTTGACTAGCGGGATGAGGTACACATTGAAAAGGATGGGGCTGATGGAGGAGCCCTGAGGGACTCCCTGGGGTACTGGTGCAAAGGTAGATTGGAATGGGGGAAGGGAGACAGCCTGTCTTCTGTCCCGAAGGTAGGAGTGAAGCCAGAGCAATGCAGTGCCCTCCACTCCCACTTCACCAAGTCTCTGCAGCAGCGTGCCGTGGTTAACCGTATCGAATGCGGCAGACAGGTCCAGCAGTATCAGCGCCACTGGCTGGCCCCTGTCTGCACGCATGCGAAGATCCTCCATAGCTGTCAAGACTGCTGTTTCGGTGCCGTGGGCAGGACGGAACCCGAACTGGTGGTCGTCAAGAAGTGTGTTCTGTTCTAGGTGGGCGGACAGGCACGAACTGACCCATCGTTCGGCGACCTTCGCTGGGAAAGGCAGCAGGGAGATGGGTCGGTAGTTTGAAAGGCAGTCTGGGCTTAGGGAGGGTTTCTTCAAGAGAGGAGTGATTAGAGCCTGCTTCCACGGTGTTGGAACAAAGCCACTGTGCAAAGACTGGTTGCATATAAGGCGCATGGTGCCAAAAAGTTCATTTCCAAAATTTTTCCAAACTTTTGGAGGCAGGGGATCGAGTGGAGAACCCGAGGTGATACCGAGCGCCAGTCTGTCAAACTCGGAGGCCGGGATTGGGGGAAATTCCCGTAGTCTAGACAAAAGGACCAAGCCCGAAGACGACAAGTTTTGAGAGCTGGTGACCAGTCCCTGCGTGTTGGAAGTTCCCGAAGAGGGAGGTGTTTTCAGGTTATGAATAATGGTGTTTATTTTGTTAATGAAAAACACTGCCAAATTGTCGCAGAGGGCTTGGGTGGGAGGTTGTGTAGAGATGACACACACAGGATTAGTTAAGTTTTTGAGTATCTGAAAGATACTTTTTGAGCTGTTGGTGGTATTGGTGATAATGGAGCAGTAGTGTTTAGCCTTGTTTTGGGCAATGGCAGTTTTGTACTCCCGGAGATTTACTTTCCAGAGAGTTTTGTGGGTTTCAGAATAACCCTGCCTCCATTTTCTCTCTGCTTGTCTGCATGCTAGTTTGAGAGCTCTTAAAGAGTCGTCGAACCATGGGGCCGCTACTCGTCTCTGTGGTTTACCCTTTTTTTGAGGGACGAGGCGTTCCGAAATATCGGAAATCCTTGTGCAGAGGGATTGATAGTTAGCCTCTACTGGTTGAGTAGTGGAAAAACTGTCTTCCACTTCAAATACTGGGCCGATCAGTCTAAGTTTGTCCAGAGCCTTCCAGTCTCTGTACGGGGGTACAGGGCCGTGGCGGGGTGCCGGTCTGCACGACCTGCTGCCTGCTATGTAAAATTTGATGAGTGCATGGTCGGTCCAGCACATTGGCAAAATGTCGCTCAGAAGTGCTAACTGGGGGGAGGCAAAGATTAAATCGAGCTGATGCCCCGCTGCGTGTGTGGGTTTGTTCACTAGCTGGGCGAGTCCCATTCCTTCACAGGAAAGTAGGAAATCAATCCTATGGAAATCAATCCTAACTATAACTACCTACTGGCGACCGCCAGTAGGTAATATATATATATATATATATATATATATATATATACAAAGCTGTAATATTGTGCCTGGAGTGATAAATGGCTTTTGTTATTTGACAGCTCGGCAAGGACTGCACTGTACTAGTCCTATGCTTAAAGACTTTGCTGTTTAAATGGCGAAAGACTTTGTCATTTTCTATCTCGGCATGGATAGCACTGTCTAATCCTATGCTTAAAAACTTTGATAGAAAAACAGACATTTGAGGTGAGCAGATCTAGAGTGTCGCTGGTGTTGAGAGTGCTCTAACAGGAGCTGCTTTCCACCTAAACTGAGACCTACCCAGAGTTCTCTCCTTCTTTTTTGCATAATTTATGCGTCACTCTATGCCTGAAAGGGTTTTGTTTTGACTTAATACTGGGTGCTCCCTTGTGTCTGGACAAAGCTATACCTCTCTGAAGAGCTCTAATTAGAGCGAAACACTGTGTATGGGGTTGCTTTTATTCATTTCAGGTTGGCTTGAGTTGGTATTTTACCAATTCAAAGCTGTAATATTGTGCCTGGAGTGATAAATGGCTTTTGTTATTTGACAGCTCGGCAAGGACTGCACTGTACTAGTCCTATGCTTAAAGACTTTGCTGTTTAAATGGCGAAAGACTTTGTCATTTTCTATCTCGGCATGGATAGCACTGTCTAATCCTATGCTTAAAAACTTTGATAGAAAAACAGACATTTGAGGTGAGCAGATCTAGAGTGTCGCTGGTGTTGAGAGTGCTCTAACAGGAGCTGCTTTCCACCTAAACTGAGACCTACCCAGAGTTCTCTCCTTCTTTTTTGCATAATTTATGCGTCACTCTATGCCTGAAAGGGTTTTGTTTTGACTTAATACTGGGTGCTCCCTTGTGTCTGGACAAAGCTATACCTCTCTGAAGAGCTCTAATTAGAGCGAAACACTGTGTCAGGGGTTGCTTTTATTCATTTCAGGTTGGCTTGAGTTGGTATTTTACCAATTCAAAGCTGTAATATTGTGCCTGGAGTGATAAATGGCTTTTGTTATTTGACAGCTCGGCAAGGACTGCACTGTACTAGTCCTATGCTTAAAGACTTTGCTGTTTAAATGGCGAAAGACTTTGTCATTTTCTATCTCGGCATGGATAGCACTGTCTAATCCTATGCTTAAAAACTTTGATAGAAAAACAGACATTTGAGGTGAGCAGATCTAGAGTGTCACTGGTGTTGAGAGTGCTCTAACAGGAGCTGCTTTCCACCTAAACTGAGACCTACCCAGAGTTCTCTCCTTCTTTTTTGCATAATTTATGCGTCACTCTATGCCTGAAAGGGTTTTGTTTTGACTTAATACTGGGTGCTCCCTTGTGTCTGGACAAAGCTATACCTCTCTGAAGAGCTCTAATTAGAGCGAAACACTGTGTCAGGGGTTGCTTTTATTCATTTCAGGTTGGCTTGAGTTGGTATTTTACCAATTCAAAGCTGTAATATTGTGCCTGGAGTGATAAATGGCTTTTGTTATTTGACAGCTCGGCAAGGACTGCACTGTACTAGTCCTATGCTTAAAGACTTTGCTGTTTAAATGGCGAAAGACTTTGTCATTTTCTATCTCGGCATGGATAGCACTGTCTAATCCTATGCTTAAAAACTTTGATAGAAAAACAGACATTTGAGGTGAGCAGATCTAGAGTGTCGCTGGTGTTGAGAGTGCTCTAACAGGAGCTGCTTTTCACCTAAACTGAAACCTACCCAGAGTTCTCTCCTTCTTTTTTGCATAATTTATGCGTCACTCTATGCCTGAAAGGGTTTTGTTTTGACTTAATACTGGGTGCTCCCTTGTGTCTGGACAAAGCTATACCTCTCTGAAGAGCTCTAATTAGAGCGAAACACTGTGTCAGGGGTTGCTTTTATTCATTTCAGGTTGGCTTGAGTTGGTATTTTACCAATTCAAAGCTGTAATATTGTGCCTGGAGTGATAAATGGCTTTTGTTATTTGACAGCTCGGCAAGGACTGCACTGTACTAGTCCTATGCTTAAAGACTTTGCTGTTTAAATGGCGAAAGACTTTGTCATTTTCTATCTCGGCATGGATAGCACTGTCTAATCCTATGCTTAAAAACTTTGATAGAAAAACAGACATTTGAGGTGAGCAGATCTAGAGTGTCGCTGGTGTTGAGAGTGCTCTAACAGGAGCTGCTTTCCACCTAATCTGGACCTACCCAAAGTTCTCTCCTTCTTTTTTGCATAATTTATGCGTCACTCTATGCCTGAAAGGGTTTTGTTTTGACTTAATACTGGGTGCTCCCTTGTGTCTGGACAAAGCTATACCTCTCTGAAGAGCTCTAATTAGAGCGAAACACTGTGTCAGGGGTTGCTTTTATTCATTTCAGGTTGGCTTGAGTTGGTATTTTACCAATTCAAAGCTGTAATATTGTGCCTGGAGTGATAAATGGCTTTTGTTATTTGACAGCTCGGCAAGGACTGCACTGTACTAGTCCTATGCTTAAAGACTTTGCTGTTTAAATGGCGAAAGACTTTGTCATTTTCTATCTCGGCATGGATAGCACTGTCTAATCCTATGCTTAAAAACTTTGATAGAAAAACAGACATTTGAGGTGAGCAGATCTAGAGTGTCGCTGGTGTTGAGAGTGCTCTAACAGGAGCTGCTTTCCACCTAAACTGAGACCTACCCAGAGTTCTCTCCTTCTTTTTTGCATATATATATATATATACAAGACATAATAACACACTTGGTAAATGCAACAGTTAACTGCATGAATAAACAAGCATCAAATAATATGAGATAACACTCAAGAAAATAGAATATGAGATGCCCTGCAAGAGATCAGAAAAATATATACACTAGACACATCAAATTATTACTTTAGATGTGCACCCTGACTCATTTGCACATCACAAAGAAAACCCCTTAAATGATCAAAGCCACTGGCCACACATCACAATGGCAATAATCAAAAATCAAACACCTCAAATGACCACAGCCACTTGAACCACGCATCACAATGGCACTAGACAGAAATGAATCACCTCACCCGATCGTTCACTTGACATCCTTGCCAATTCTGGCTGGGGGCCCGTTCACAGCTGGCTTGGACTCTCAACAGGGACTCAGGTTCCATTTGTCTTACAGAAGTACGTCTACTCTGTAAGTGAGCTCCCAACTCAGCTGTCAACAAACCTCAGCTTTACAGTCTCAAAACACACACACACTAGAAGGTTCGAGAATCTTCCTCCTGCGCCAAAGGATTCTTACTCGGACTGGTCAGCTTCAAAGGAAGCATTCCATGGCAGGAAGGAGTTCCCACGTCCCCTCTACATTCTCGCATATTCCAGCCTTTATGTTGACGAAGCTGACAAAAGCCTTCCAGGGTACATTAAACAATCTCCTACAAAAATAATCCTTGAATCTGATTAACCCAAACAATTTGCAAGCGTGGCTGTGCACGTAGATAAAGCTCAAGCCAGGCAGAGTCAGAATTCAGGGTGAATGAGGCCATGCCAAAGACAATTGTAAGAACTTAATAATACTAACAATGTACAACACAGTGCAGTTTGTGCACCACTGTCTATAGCATCACATAATTCATCTCTCAATGTACAACACAGTGCACATGTGTGCACCACTGTTCATAACACTGCACTTCGAAATCAAAAAGTACATTCTACACCTCTCTCTCTCTCTCATGGTTTCAAATGCACATCCCACATGTTCCGTTCTTGGCAAGGCTGTTTTACTCCATGACAGCTCCCACTGAAAGACTGCAAGATTACAAGAAAGAAACCTTTAAGAGAAACTAGGCATATGCAGAATGTCATACATTCAGGCTAGGAAAAAATATCACACCAAAGTCAGTTAAAATAATGGTAGTCAAAGGTCATCACAGGTTGTCAGACCACAAGAGTGCCTCTAGCACTACAGTAAGTGAGTGAGTGTGTGTGTATCTGTAACAGTGAGTAAGTGGCTGTGTAATTGCTTGTATGGGTGAGTGACTGAGCGTGTCAGTAGTTTTATGGTTGACTGACTCATTAGTGATTTTCTGCTAAGATAACCCAGGGGGACATCGCGGACCCCTTTTGAGTTTCCTTTTTAGATACATTTGAGGTTTTTGTTCCATTGGTTTTATCTGAGCTTTGTGGCATTCTATTTGACAATTGATCAATTGAAATTATATCATCAGTGATTTCATCAGGGATGTACTTTGAGATGTCATCAGTGATGTCATCAGTGATGCCACTGACCATGTCATGAGTCATGTAATATGTGAGGTCATAAGCAGTGCATTGGGGGAGCTCGAGTCATATTTAGCTCAGCGAACTATCACTGCTGAATTTCCCTGGTTTTGTATGAGTGAACCTGAGCCTAACTATAACATCCCTGTAAACTTTTCGTTTTTTTCAGTGAATTTCTAAAGTTTTTTAAATGTTAATTCCAAACTATAATGCCCCTGTAACCTTTGTTTTTTCAGTGAATTACTATGAGTTTTTTAACTAGTAGTCGTGTTTGCAGAGTTGTGGAGAAATGGGGAGGGGCCTCCAACCAGCTCTACACAATCCTGCTATCTGGGACTTATTGGAGGTAACAGAAGGGGTTCTTGACCGCAAGGACCCTCAGCATCCAAGAACACTTCGTCCCCCAACCAGCAGTGTGCAAGAAGGTGTGTTTGCAGAGTGGTGAAGAAAGGGGGCGTGACCTCTGACAACCTATCAGCAATCCCGCTCTGTACGACTTACTGGAGGTAACAGCAAGGGTAGTTGGCCCCCAAGGACCTTCAGCAGCCAAGGAGACTTAATCCCCAAACCAAGTACAGTAGACGGGTATACCTATTAGAGTCACTGGGACCTGGGTGCTATGCGGTACATATGAAAGAGGGGTCCCAGTAAGCAGTCTCTAGGACAAAGGAAGCAATTCAAAATAATCATGTACATGTTCTGGTTGTGGTTCCATGCTGGAACCGTTATGCAAATACGTGGATCACTTCCTTAAGCCCATTGCTGAAAATACCAAAGCCTACCTCCGGGACATGATGCAAACAATCAATATAGTGGACGAGCGTCCATTTGATCCAACTACACAGCTTTTGGTACCCTGTGACATCATGTCACTATACACGAGCATTCCTCAGATTGCTGCATTGGATACTGTACAAAGAGCCCTTGACCGTCGAACGGCACCTGTTCCTGTTCCTACAGATTTTATTGTTGATTTACTGAGAATAGCCATGATGAAAAACTTTTTCATTTTTCAAAATGAGTTTTTCCCCCAAACCAAGGGAGTGGCCATGGGCGCTGCATTTGCTCCAGATCTTGCAATCATCTTTATGGCCGACTACGAGGAACACTACATATTCAACGACTCTAATCCATTCAGCCGAAACATAGAGTTATGGGTTTGTTACATAGACGACGTTCTGTTGATTTGGACTGGAACAACATCAGACTTACAGTGCTTCCACACCTGGCTGAACGACAACAGCCCTGATATCAAGTTTACTATACAATCACATGAGAAACATATTGATTTCCTTGATATCAAAATCTTTGAAGAAGAAGGTCGACTTCAAACTACTCTCTTCAGAAAGCCGGCTGAACGGAACTCCCTGTTACAATACAGTAGCCACCATCCGCGAGGGTTGAGGGACAATTTGCCTTTCGGGCAGTTTCTGCATCTCCGCAGAAACTGCTCACGCAAAACAGATTACATGTCAGAATCAGAGGAACTCACCTATCGTCTACAAAATCGAGGATATCCTGCCAGACTCATCAAACGGGCAAGGGAGCAGGCATGGTACTGCCCTAGAGAGGACCTGCTGCAACCAAGAGATAGAAGTGATCCTAACACTGAACGGATCTGTGTAACAACTTTTTCGACAAAAAGCAATGCCATTAAGAAAGTCGTGAATAAGCATTGGGCACTCATTTCCGATGAAATACAACAACATGCGCTTCCCCTCCATGCATACAAACGAGCAAAAAACATAAAAGATCGAGTGGTCCATTCATTCCTTGAAACTCCGGACCAACCAACCATACTGTCGCTGTGGAATCTTCCTCCCGATCCTGGGGCATCATCGGTGCGGATCATGCAAAGCATGCCCGATGACAATACAATCCAAAGAATTTGGGAACAACCAACGCAAGATTACTCTAAAATGACACACGAACTCCAACTCAGTCAATGTGATATATGCAATCATATGTTCTTGCGATGAACTTTATGTGGTACAAACTCAACAAAAAGTAAAATCCAGAATAGTACAACACTGCAGCAGGATACGGTGTGAAGTACAAGGTGCACCGTTGGTTGAACATTTTAAGAGACTGGGCCATGCTCCTGATACACTGAAATGGATTGTCCTAGAGAAAGTTACGCTTGGCCCCAGAGGGGGTAATATCAGCATGATCCTCAACATCCGAGAATCCAAATGGATGACCATGTTTGACTCCGTGACCAATGGCCTCAACGAGCTGGAAAGTAGCCGTGCACAACTAGCAACACTGTCTAAATAACACGCCACCACACCATGGTACACATTGATAATCAACCAACCTTCCCACATGACATTTCAAATACAATATTGGGGGGTGCCCAGTCAGGGACATGTCAACCTAATATGTATACTTGATGTTGCCATTCTCGTCAATTTACCACAATGTTGTGACAATTTCATCATCATGTTTGAGAGATGCGTGTCTGCTTGTCTCATATTCTGATTTATTATAAATCCCTCGATGTTTTGCATCTCATTTGACCTTAAAGTGGTGCCTCACCCCTATACGGGGTATCCCAGACTTATTAGTCTACTCCCTTTTTGCATGTGATCCACCTATGAATATATTGTGCCATATGGTTTGTTATGAAACGCAGTAGGATACTGTCATTGTGGGCACTACACCCTCATGTCTGGAGAGGTGCGCGCCCTTATTGTCCTTATTGTCCTTCTGAATGCCTTTTGACAATTATACTCTAATACGATCATTTTGGCACTGGGTAATACCATCTTTGGGACTATCGGCAATTCTTATACCTTTCTTCTCTGTGTGGCATCCTTCAATGTAGTCTTTCCACCATTCACATACGCATCCTGCGTGAACCGACGTGCATGCGCCTGACGCTACGCGCCCATTCATTAGCATTGGCAGCAGAGCTTTTACTCGTTTGACGACGTAGGAGGTGCAAACAGATCCCTGTGTTTCACTGAACGGTTCTTCTGATTTATCAGGTATGTTCTCTCCCTCTGACACTCCCCTATATAATTCGGTACTCTAGCTATGATTTTACTGAGATCAGCTTCTTTAATGTCCCGAATTGTTTCCCTCTTTTTTCAGAGATTGTATCGACCGCGGCTGTGGCGAACATCGAGACCTTTTTCCACCACCTAACTCTGGGCTGTCTAGGCTACCCCAAGTGAGTAGCCTCTGTCCCCCATTTTTCTCATTTCCCTCTCTGTATTTGCTGCCTTGTAATTAGTTGCTCCTAATGCTGCTCCCTCGGTGTTTTTTAATGTTTTTCTAATGCAGCAACGTCAGATGAAAGCGCCAGCATTTTGAATCACTATATCGTATTACAGCATTCTGTTACCACTAACTGTAAGTCTTCCTGTATTTTTATGAATATGCAACTTTACATGATTAATCTCTCTCGGGCACATGAATAATTAAAGCGCTCGTATTGTATATATTTCAGATCATTACCCTCCGCCACTTTGGAGCCGGACGGCCCAATTTAGTGATGTTTATCTGACATGGTAATTGACCTACTGACCATTCATTGGTTTCCTTTTCCAATCCTCCAGTTTCCCTTTACTTATGGTGTTTCATTGTTTTAGGACTACTGAAGCCCCTCCCCTTTCATCATCGTCCTGATGAAGACCCCGCTCTAAGGCTGTACTGTTGCCTAGGATCACCTTTGGGGTCGAAACGTCGACTTTTCTCCCTTCCCCCGACCAGCTGAAGTCATCTCAAATACAAAATATGTTGATGAGCAAAAAGCATGGTCTATTCTAATAGTGAAGTGCTCATTTATAATGTGCAACCTGTTGGCCTTGGTCCACTACCAATTGCCAATTAGAATTTTGAAGTGAAAGATTAGTCCTCTACTTTTCACGCAAAATATTTTCTTATTACTTGTCTCTTCACGTGCACATCTATATCTTACACTCCTTTGGGGTACCAATGTTATTATATGTAAATACGCTAAAGATATATGTTTTCTTCTCCTTCTACACATTGTGATTAAATACCAGTGAGCTTAACTTTATTATTCCTGTGTTTACATTTTTCTGTTTGTTTTTATGTACATGATTATTTTGAATTGCTTGCTTTGTCCTAGAAACTGCTTACTGGGGCCCCTCTTTCATATGTACTTAATCCCCCAACCAGCACTGCACCAAAAGGCATGTTTGCAGAGTGGTGGAGAAAGAGGGTGTGGCGTCCGAAGATCTCTCAGCAAGCACGCAACGTGGGACTTACTGGAGATAACAGGGAAGGTAGTTGGTGGCTCCCAAGGACCTTCAGCATTCAGGGGGACTTCATCCCCAACTAGTAGTGTTTGCAGAGTGGTGAAAAAAGGGCTGTTGTCTTTGACCACCTCTCAGTAATCCTGCTGTGTGGGCTTACTCTAGGTAACAAGAGGTGTTTATGGCCACAAGTACCCTCAGAAGGCAAGGGGATTTCATCCCTCACATCCCCCAGAAGGCATGTTTGCAGAGTGGTGGAGAAAGGGGGCATGGTCTCAGGAGACCTCTAAGCAATGCCACTGTGTGGGACTTACTGGAGATAGCAGAGGTCTTGTTGGCCCCCAAGGACCCTCAATAGCCAAGGGGTCTTCATCCCCCAACAAACAGTGTGCCAGGAGTCGCGTTTGCAGAGTGGTGAAGAAAGGGGTCGGGCCTATATCGACTTTTCAGTCTTTTTTTAAATGTATTTCTTTGTGGAAGGTGTTGCATGGCCCTCCTTTTCTGAGGCAATTGTGGTCTAGGGACCCCATTCCCCGGGGCAGGCTTATTTTGAATAGGGGAGGAGGGCCATGCAGCACTTATCCCCCAGGAGCTGGTCTTTTTAAATATTTCTTTTTAAACTAAAAGGATGGGGGTCCAAGTAACCCCCCTCTTTGGCCGATTTCCGTCCCGGGGACCCCATCTCTCTGGGCCCAGCTTCTCTTACATTTAAAAAAATGTGTAAATAATGGGGGGCACCTCCTGGGCCGATTTTGGCCCCAGGGACCCCATCACCCAGGGCCCAGCCTCTAGTGTGGTCAATCTAGACGGTAGGACTCTATGGTGCTGTGGAAGACAAACGCCAAAACGCGTTGACTTTCCCTGTTGTGTATGCACTGTCAGTGAAACATAAATAAAATATAAATATTCAATGCAAGTTGTGCCATTTGATTCCCACCGTGGAGGGAGGATACTGGAGTAGGTGTACCGCTGGTAACATTTTATGCAGCAGCTGCTCTGCATGGAGCATGCACCTGGACGAAGAGGTGAGACAGAAATCAAAGCAGAAATATATACAGTGAAAAGGTGAAACTTTCCGACGCCTCTGCCTGGATATTGCATTCGAAGAAAAATGTACCGGTAAGCACAGAATGCCAGCGTAGTCATGTTGGGAGGGGTTTTGGGGTTGTTGCACCGAGCCTAGACGCTTTCGAGGGGGCAGGAGGGCTCTCCTCATTCCAACCGGACATTATCTGCAGTGCGAGAACCCGCAAGCACCTGGAGTCTGTAACAAGGGCTTAAGATGTGGAGATCCCGTGTGACTGCGCTCTTGGAGGACATTGATATTAAGAGGCATATGTCTGGCAGCTCAGCTGAGATAACAGGCATAGGAAGGATTAAGAGAAATATTGAATACATAAAAGGTGTGTCTAATGCTCACACGCACCCTGACAGTGCGGCACAGGGAAGCTAAGAGTCCCAAAGGATCGATACGGCAGATAGAAGAATGTTAAGGTCCCAAAAGGCCTGTGAACTTTGTTTTAATTTATAACAAAGCAGCAACAGGGAATTCAATGTCAAGACAGAGAGAATAAAGGAAAATAACCCCCAGCCTTATTATCAGAGAGGTATAGCAGGTTCGAATAACAGAGTTAAATAATTGGTGGGAATGACATCACTCCCAAAGTACAATGAATACAGAAGAATAGCAAGAGGGTTGAGAATATTGATGTTGCCCACCCTGAAGGAGTTAGATGAGGATTTAATAAAGAACTAGCAAAACACTACTAATGAATATTCTTTAAATTAATGCGAACATTGATCCTACACTCAGAAAGAAAGCTTGAACAAACAATCATCAGTATCAGAGAACTTGAACAAGAACAAGAGGATTACACTGTTATAGAAGAAATTACGAAGTTACTCGAGTACATATCAAATAAAATAAATAAACATGAGGCTGAAGTAGAAAAAAGCAAGGCAAGAAACTTTAACTAAGATCAGATTGATTATGCCATTGGGGGTATACACACAAAAAATATGATGGCTTGAGGAATAGAACAACGATGGACAAAACTTTAGTAAACAGGGAACTTTCATAGATGTCAGCAGATAGCTCTGAAGTTTGCTCTGCAGACGAGGGATTAAACTTGGAAAATATGGATTTTTCCAGGGAGCTACGTCTAGTCTGCATGGTTACAAGGCAGAGAGGAACGGGAAAGACCAGTCCCGGAAGAGGCAGGGGCAGGGGGAAATCAAAATCAGAAGGAGAAGTTGAAGGTGGAAAATCAAAAGCAGAACACAAAATGAAAAGGTAAACTCAAAAAGAAATTGGTTAGAGAAAATCTAATCATCTTCTTTGGTTTCTTGCACAAACTCTTTTTGAGGCATAAGTAATAATTCTATGAGCGCGTTCTTGTTGATTGTGGATGCCTACCCAGGGGAAAGGAACGAGTCGCTCCTATTTCCTTACTCCCTTTTTGATTATTTGTTCTTAAACAAGAACAAACTCAATTTGACTTTCACTTATACCATCAGTCTCAGGCAAATCAAATTTAGGGATATTGAGGTCCACATAAGAAACGTGCATCTGCAATAACACAGAATAGCATCCTTCATGGAAACAGTGGACATCCGATAAACCTCAGATGGAGCATTCCTTTTAGAAAAATGTTAAGAGCCAGAAGCAACTGCTCAGAAGGAGTGGATTTTGAGGAAGAAATCAATTAAATGAAGATGGGGTTCCTTTCCAGAGGCTATTTGCTGGAGGTAATCCAGAACGCAATGGAAAGAGTAAGAAAAAAATCAAGGGATGAACTACTAACACCTAGGAGAAAAGACTCACAAGAAGAAAAAAACTTGTGTTATTATTGATTACACCATGCAGCCCAAAGAAATCAGGCAAATAATCCCCAAAAATTGGACGATATTGAAATTAGACGAGACTCTAAGTAAAGCTCTAACAGTTCACCCAGATATCACCTACAGAAAGGTGGCGTCATTAGGAGATCTCCGAACAAGTAGCCATTAACCGCATGAAACTGTGAAGAGGACAAATGGGTTGAACCAACCAGTGTTCTGGATGTGTGCAAAATGGAATGCATGCGAACATGAAATCAACAAACAAGTTACAGATTGCACAATGGAAGATATGAGAAAATTGAAGAACATATCACCTGCAATGCATATTTTGAAGTATATGTTTCAGTGTGACCGTGTGGGAAATATTATGTGGGAAACATGGCAAACAGAATGCGACGAAAAATCTTGCATCACCTTGAGCAATAAAGATTTTTATTTAAAAAAACGTTCTTTTTATTTTCAAAAACAATTGCCTGCGATACATAATGCTGAGATAGCAATGGACAGGTAGAACACACAGGGGAAAAAGGTTCACTTAGAAAGAAATATGGCAGATTTCCTCCCTGGAAGGGGCACTTGAGAGTGCCTTTTCTCCTGTACATTACTTCAAACGTACATTATTTTTAATATGGATCAGCCCAATGCATTCACCTTCATCCTCTTCCACACTCACCTCAGAGCTATGGTCCTCTGCAGAGTCAGTGTTTACAACCGGAGTGATTACGGCGTTACTAAACTCTCTCCAGACACTCAGGTCATCTATCAATTTGTCATCCCTCCTGTTCAATTTTTCATGTTGCTATTCAGCCAAGGCCCATTCCAGAATGTCTTGTAGCCAATAGTCCGCTGTGGGGAATTGCTGTCCCATGGGCAATAAAGAATTAAGACTTCTCATACCCTGTGGCAAAAAAAACTTTTGGGAAGAGCATGGAGGAGATGCAAAGTAATTACTATATTTTGGCATTAAGCATATAAAGGAAAATCACAGGGGGCGGAGATCAATAACTGTCCCTGAGAAGAATAGAGTTGAGATTAATTATCTTGATGGGCACAGAGGCACCCATGGGACACAATTCAGATGCTGAAGTGCATGTACATTTATGAGACTCTCACTCATTCCCTACTATGCTATACTGTTAAATTTGCAAAAATATATGTTGTATTGAGATGTATTTTACGATCTGCATTGCATGATAAAATGATTTTAGTTTTAGAATTTAAAGGAGTTGAGGAGTGGTGTTACACGGTGTGAGCAATAGGAGAAAACTGGACATGGAATTTTATAGCAATTCAGAACTGTCAATGCATTTGAGCTTTAATATTTGTGTTTTTTATATTGTGTGTCTATTGCACTTGCACTTTAGATTCGATCTAGAGACCATTAGCACTTGCACTTTAATGTCTGTGTCTGTGAAAATTGCGGTTCCATTGCAATTGCACTTCAAAATATAGCGTCTCTGCACATATAAATGCACACTGCTTACTATCAGGACATAGTGAAGAGCATTTGCACTTTATGAGTTGAATATATATTCCATGTGCACTTTATAATAATGTTTGTGTACATACAATTGTTAAGATGGAAACATATAATACTATCCGTCCTTCCTCTCTTTGTTGCTTGTAGATCAATTTGTGTATTAACGTTTAACATCTCTCTATTACCCTATTGTTTCATACTTATTGCACTGGCATCTTAGATCTAAATATTTGAACATTTTTATTTACTATAACAAATAGCAAGGAGGTATTTACCCCTCTATTGCTCTCTGAATATCTTTCTTTACATAACTCCCCTTTTACCTCTACTCTCTACCACATAGCTCATGCTGATTTGTCCATCTTGTTAGAAATGTTGTCGTAAATGAACACTCTCATAAAGGGCATAATGCTGCTTGCCTTTTAAGAAATTCTGAATTAGGAGTATCGTACTATGAATTATGTTGATATATCTGTCTTAATCAAGCGTCGCTTGAAATTGATTACTTTACTATGATTTACAATGAAAGATTTTTTTCACCGGCCAACAAAAATGAAAAAATTGAAAAATGCTTAAAAACAAAAACAATGGCAGCCATCTTACAAATTATGGTTGAGTAGTCTGTAAAGATCTTGTCCAACGACGCAATGAGTATATATATATATATATATATATATATATATATATATATATATATATATATATATATATATATATATATATATATATATATATATATATATATATATATATATATATATATTACCTACTGGCGGTCGCCAGTAGGTATATATAGTTAGGATTTTTTCTCTATGGGTTTTTTGAAAATTCTATGTCTAATAACTTTGGCGTTTGTGGACGGAATTGGCTGAAATTTTCAGGAAAATGGCACATTTTGCTTCTGAGCAGCCCTTGAAAATTTGGGGGGGGTTCGTCAAGGGGGGGCCGAGAAAAAAGGGGGGTCCCAAAACGCGTTTTTCCCATGTTAATTTCCATAGGGCGGTTGGCCTCACTTTTAGCCCGAACGGCTGAATGGATTTGCACGAAACTTGGCAAAATTGTAGGGACTGGTAGCCCGATGTGCCTTTTGTAGGTCTCAATATATGTGTTCCAGTGGATTTTGAGAAATTAACGTTTAAAAAAAGATATATATCTGTAACAGCGGACCGGGCAGCGCTCTGGTTCGCGGACTTTTCGCGCAACGGAGCTTTGTGAAGCGAAGCTGATTGGTTCTCCGGCGTCTGTCAACATTCCAAACAGTCCGTAGCGGCCGCCATCTTGTCTCTCGGTAGGATCGAGAGACAAGAGGAGGCCAAAGCGAAGGGGCAAATGACCATAAGGGGGCATAGTACATTGTCGCTCACCCCCTAGGTTTGATGTGGAGGTTTTAAAAGGGCCCCGCGGGGCAAAAAAAAATAAAAATAATAATAATCGAACAGCTGAATGGATTTGCACGAAACTTGGCAAAATTGTAGGGACTGGTAGCCCGATGTGCCTTTGCTAGATCTCAATATATGTGCTCCAGTGGATTTTGAGAAATTAACGTTCAAAAAAAGGTATATATCTGTAACAGCGCACCGCTTCGCGTACTTTTCGCGTTACCGAGCTTTGCGAAGCGAAGCTGATTGGCTCTCCGGTGTCTGTAAACATTCCAAACAGTCCGTAGCGGCCGCCATCTTGTCTCTCGGTAGGATCGAACAGCTGAATGGATTTGCACGAAACTTGGCAAAATTGTAGGGACTGGTAGCCCGATGTGCCTTTGCTAGGTCTCAATATATGTGCTTCAGTGCATTTTGAGAAATTAACGTTCAGAAACAAGATATATATCTGTAACAGCGCTCCGCTTCGCGGAGATAAAATTATATGTGTATTACCTAGCTGTTGCTAACACCAGTTAGCGACGGCTAGTAGAAGATAGCGACCATCTTGGGCCCCACTTTGCATGTGAGTGATATTTATCACTAATGACATGCAAAGTGGGCATGCCAAGATGTTAGCGACTGGAAACAGTCGCTAACATCGCTATCTCCTATTATCAACTTTTGGAAATATTCGAGATAAGGGCGAATATCTCTAAAAGCTACCACCTGCCCTGAGCAGTTCTTAGCCATGTTATCCAATGGGAGGTGGATAACATGGCTAAGAGCATTAGCTCGGTAATGCATGAATATCGCTGAGTTTTCAGCGATATTAATGCATTGCGGTCGTTTTTTATCGTATTTCCGATAAACCTTGATAATAGCAAGGTTTATCTGCGATAATTTCTGACGGTAAAAAAATCGTTGCTAAGCATCGTTAGGGATAAATATCGCTTAACTTTGGTAATATGCCCCAACGTCTGTTAACGTTCGATTCGAAGGAAATCAGGAAGTGTTGAAAAACATTGTCTGCGCCATCTTGTCTTTTTTCAAATGCCACACTTTTGTCGTGCACGGCAGCAATTTTAGATGCCTTGACCAGACCCACTCTGTGCACGCTGTCGATCCTTAGCATGGCTCCCCACTCTCGCAAGCATCTCCCCCAGGCAGTGGTCACCCCCGCTCTCTGTCTTATGCATGGGTAATAAACCTCCCCCATCTGCGCTGCTGTTCCCTGAGAATCACACCCTGTGCCCGCCCGACACCTCCCTTTCGCCCTATTCACTACCGCACCCTCTGACACTCCTTTTCCTCTGTGTCCGATTGTCCAGGCTGGTCCTAGGGTATCAGCTAGCCCTGCAGATGTAGTTTATGGCCACAGCTGTAAAGAATCACCCCTCTTCAAAGGAGTTATAGTAGATCAAGGCCCACACTCGATGAGATCCGTCACAGCAGAAGCGTTGCTATTATCTGAAAACCATCCTGTATTGTGATTGGGGAGGGGACCGAGCCTGAAGCGGAAGATTCCAGGGATGACTCTTTGTACATCAAAGTTTTTACAATTATGTGTCACATTAAAAATATATAGCACTCCGACAAAGTAGTAAGATTATAAAACTTTAATAATTTATAAATATATACAAGAAAACAAAAATAGTAATAACATATAAACATTTTTAGGGAAAAACAACGAAGTAGCGGTCGGCTGTGCGAATAGTCCCAACGCAGCACAACGTCCAGATTTCCGGCGTGGGGCGTCGCGTGGGGTGGGTCATCAGTAGCAAACTGTTGTACGAATAGTTCCAAGGCAGCAGAACGCGCCGAAATCTAGATGACACGAAAGTGATGTCTAGTAAGTTGCCACCCAGCAAATAACGGCATGGGGCGTCGCGGGGGGTGGGTCATCAGTAGCAAACTGTTGCGCGAATAGTTCCAAGGCAGCAGAACGATGGCACCAAGGTGATGTCCAGTAAGTTGCCGCACTGGTTTTGGTATCCTACAATGCTGCTCCGAATAACGGCGTGGAGCGCCCCGGGGGAGGCGGCGTGAACGGGCCTCTCCAGGTGGAGTCTCGTCTGTTGTAGTGGGGCGCCCCTTTACCATTTCAGTTGCCATTCCGTCCGTTTTTGGTCCACTGTGTCAAAAGCAGCAATTCAGCTGAGTTGCGCCCACTCTTGCGGTGCAGCGATAGGCGGCTGTCACAGGACTCTCAAAATGGCGGCAGGCTGTTTCCTTTTTGGGCCTGGTCCACTGAAATGGCCCTGGGACACCTTGGAAATCGGACGCTTGTCTGCTAGGTCTTGGACCTCATTCTCGAAAGCGTCCCCTCCGCCTTGAGAATTCATCAAAAGTTTTGGGGGCTCCGACTCCTGCAGGCTTCTGGTGGGGAGCGGCTGCCATGATTGCTCGCGGAATGACCACGACTGAGCTACGAGATGGTGGTGCTTTCATGCTGACGCCAGCTTCAGTCTGAAACATCCAGAAACAAGGTGGGGCTTTCATCGTTTGGGGAAAAAAAAAAGTTTTCATCCTATGAAAAGTGTTGTTTTTAGGTCACATGATCAAGCCTTCCATCATTAGGAAACCAAAAGTAAAATGAACCAATGAAAAGTTTTATAAACAAGTCACATGACCTGTTATGCGGCATAGGGTGTAAAATTAGGAGAAAATACGTTGGCACGTGAGGCGGCGTCAGTAGCGGACCGATGTGCGAATAGGCCGAAGGCAACACAACGCGCCAAGATCCGGATGGCACCGAGGTGGTGTCCAGCAAGTTGCAGCACTGGTGTGGCCATCCTACAATGCTGAAAGTCGGCGTGGGGCGCCCCGTTGGCTTGTGAGTTTGCGTCAGTAGCGGACCGATGTGCGAATAGGCCGAAGGCAGCACAACGCGCCAAGATCCGGATGGCACCGAGGTGGTGTCATAGTTGAGAGTTCTGAGCAGCGGTTGTAACACTGTCTGAAGCTTATTTGCAGCTGCTGCAGCTTCACTACGCGTCAAGATCCGGATGGCACCGAGGTGGTGTCTAGTAAGTTGCCGCACTGGTGTGGCTATCCAACAATGCTGAAAGTCGGCGTGGGGCGCCCCGTTGGCCTGTGAGTTTGCGTCAGTAGCGGACCGATGTGCGAATAGGCCGAAGGCAGCACAACGCGCCAAGATCCGGATGGCACCGAGGTGGTGTCTAGTAAGTTGCCGCACTGGTGTGGCCATCCAACAATGCTGAAAGTCGGCGTGGGGCGCCCCGTTGGCCTGTGAGTTTGCGTCAGTAGCGGACCGATGTGCGAATAGGCCGAAGGCAGCACAACGCGCCAAGATCTGGATGGCACCGAGGTGGTGTCTAGTAAGTTGCCGCACTGGTGTGGCCATCCTACAATGCTGAAAGTCGGCGTGGGGCGCCCCGTTGGCCTGTGAGTTTGCGTCAGTAGCGGACCGATGTGCGAATAGGCCGAAGGCAGCACAACGCGCCAAGATCCGGATGGCACCGAGGTGGTGTCTAGTAAGTTGCCGCACTGGTGTGGCCATCCTACAATGCTGAAAGTCGGCGTGGGGCGCCCCGTTGGCCTGTGAGATGGCGTCAGTAGCGGACCGATGTGCGAATGGGGCCAAAGGCAGCGCAACAATATTTTCTGATTTGAAGACACCACAAGGCGCTGAGATGCCAAGATCCGGATGGCACCGAGGTGGTGTCTAGCAAGTTGTGGCACTGGTGTGGCCATCGTACAATGGTAAAAGTCGGCGTGGGGCGCCCTGTTGGCCTGTGAGATGGTGTCAGTAGTGGACTGATGTGTGAATGGGGCCAAAGGCAGCGCAACAATATTTTCTACTATATTTTCGGAGTAGAAGACACCACAAGGCGCTGAGATGCCAAGATCCGGATGGCACCGAGGTGATGTGTAAGTTGCGGACCGATGTGCGAATGGGGCCAAAGGCAGCTCAACAATATTTTCTGAAGAGAATACACCACAAGGCGCTGAGATGCCAAGATCCGGATGGCACCGAGGTGATGTCTAAGTTGCGGACCGATGTGCGAATGGGGCCAAAGGTAGCGTAACAAGATTTTCTGTATGGAAGATACCACTAGGCGTTGAGATGCCAAGATTCGGATGGCACCGAGGTGATGTCTAGCAAGTTGTGCCACTGGTGTGGCCATCGTACAATGGTAAAAGTCGGCGTGGGGCGCCCTATTGGCCTGTGAGATGGTGTCAGTAGCGGACTGATGTGCGAATGGGGCCAAAGGCAGCGCAACAATATTTTCTGACTGACACCACAAGGCGCTGAGATGCCAAGATCCGGATGGCATCGAGGTGATGTCTAAGTTGCGGACTGATGTGCGAATGGGGCCAAAGGCAGCGTAACAATGTTTTCTGTATGGAAGATACCACTAGGCGTTGAGATGCCAAGATTCGGATGGCACCGAGGTGATGTCTAGCAAGTTGGTGTGGTCATCCTACAATGCTGAAACTCGGCGTGGGTCACCCCATTAGCCTGTGAGATGGCGTCAGTAGCGGACCGATGTGCGAATAGGCCGAAGGCAGCACAACGCGCCAAGATCCGGATGTCACCGTGGTGGTTTCATAGTTGAGAGGCACTTCATCTGCAGTGGGGCGCCGAGATCCGGATGGCACCGAGGTGATGTCTAGCAAGTTGCTGTACTGGTGTGGTCATCCTACAATGCTGAAATGTAGTGGGGCGCCCCTTTACCGTTTCAGTTGCCATTCAGCTGAGTTTCGGCCGCTCTTGATGCTACAGCGACAGGCGGCTGCAAGAGGACTCTCAAAATGGCGGCCTGTTCTTTGGATTTGGGCCTGGTCCACTAAAATGGCCCTGGGACACCTTAGAACTCGGACGCTCGATTTTTTTTTCCTTTCCTGTACATGCAAAAAAAGGTAAATGCCCGGTATGTTACACGCTTCATCTGCCACGATGAACTCTTCAGAGGAACCGAAAAAAAATATAGTTGTGGTAACTATACCATGCATCGTCATATGGAGAGGTGGCACCAATTAATTATAGTGCTGCATAAAAGAGAGATTTGGAGGAGAACCCCTGACCTGCTAGTACATTCATCAAAGAAGTGGCACTGAGAGCTTCAGAGGCAAGGGAAACGGTCCCAAATATTTAGAAGAACTTTGGAAAGATTAAAATGACATGTTTAGATTGTGGTAAATTAATTTCATGTGGGCAGATGAGTGTTACTCTAATAAATACAGCATATGAACATCATCATAGTCGATGGTTGGTAGAGACATTTTGACTATATCCTGGACCTGCCCGTCCTCGCCCAAAATGGCGCCGGAATAAATGGGACTCGTAACTCCTTGTTGTGTACTGGTTGCAGAACCTTGAAATCACGAGATACGTATGCAGTTTTGAAGCACATGGCGGGCGGGGACGAGAATTGATTGAATATTTCGACATCCCTATTGATATTAAGTTCTGATGTGTTATTGATTACTATACTGTTGAAAATTCGAATTAACGTCACCCATGGTACTTGCCCGCAAATGTATATCTAGATAATTTTATTGTAACTGGCCCTGTCGTATTTTAATTATAAAATGTACGTCCACCGATTCCGTAACTGTTAGACACCTTAGTTTTTGCAACCTAATGGCCCGCCCGTTACGTTCCTCTACAGTGTAAATGTCTATTCATCATATACGATTACAGTTTGCTCCGTGGCAGGCCCACGTGGTTATAGGCTCGTATTTGTATAATGAAATTTTCACAATAAAGGTTTTTAAAAGAAAACATGGTAGTAGTGTATACATTGGTAAAGTTTTTAATAATAGTCACTGTTTTAGAATCATTAAAAGGCAAGTGAAATAAAGCAGACCAATTACATGAAGGGTAAAAGGTATAATACGAAGGAACGCAGTAAAGATAAATGGTCAAGGGCTGTTGTGTTTTCTATTCCTGCAACATAAAGTGATCGATAAGAATCTCATATTCAGGCGTATCGGCGACTAAGACAGCAGGTCGACCCTCTTTTGCTCAACGGCTCCCTCATGGGACGAAGAAACGCTCTTTTTCTCGAAAAAAGAATATATTTTACTTGCAGGACAGTTGTAAAATTTCCGGGAAAGTACATTAGCCTGGAACATTATAACATATATTTAAGAGAAAATAATGTTCGGAAGTAATTAAAAGCGTAATTTTTAGGTGATATGACCAAGGCTTTCATCATTAGAATAAGAAAAGTAAAATGAACCAATGAAAAGTTTTATTAACAAGTCACATGACTTGTTATGCTTACGTTACGCGCTGCGCGCCCCGGATGACTTCCGGATGCGCTAACGCGGCGCGTCATATGACGCATTACGCGACAACGCAGGTCCAGAATATAGTCAAAATGTCTCCACCAACCAGCGGTCGAAACACAACCCCTTTCAGCAGGCTAAATAGTTCTGTTAAATGACAACAGAAGGGACAGGCAACAAGAACCATCAGTCAAAGAGGGGAGGGATAGTTCTTCTCTACCGGGTTACATTGGGGCGCTACCGGAACTGATCGAATTGGTAGTCTACAGTGTTTCTGGATGTTTCAGACCGAAGCTGGGGTTAGCATGAGAGCAGCACCATTTCGTAGCTCCGTTGTGGCCATTCCGCAACCAATCATGGCAGCCGCTCTTTATCGTTATTTTGGGCGGGGTGGGTGGCGGAGCCGAGCTGTTTTGCAGCCATCATTGTGTGGAGTTCAGTTCATCTCACTAGTTTTGTATTTGTCATGAGGGGTTGTTCCTAATGTTTCTATTTTAGCGAGGTCAAAAAGAGATCCCATTAGTGGCCTACTGATTTTGCTCGATTCCTTTTCTTTTTTTTTACACGATTTTTCGTTATCTGCAAAGACTAAACAGAGTATTGCGACTCTGTGTTTGTTTGTAAATAGAGAATGAACCAAAGAGAACTAATTCTAAAACAGTAAATACTTGGATAACAATCAATCAAATGGAGAGAGAAGCAGGCACGACGGATTACAACGGGGGCAAAGGCCTGCGTTAACTACCTTTCACTATCTGCAAAGAGAGAGTACTCCTAATAGAAATGAGGGGGGGGGGCACCATTCAAAGCAGATCAGTGTGCATAAACACGAAAATGTTTTCACTTACCACGTACTTGACATTCGACAGCTTATGATATTTGCTATTAAAAAACCATTGAAATTCACTGAAAAAACCATAGGTTATAGACCATATATAGTTAGGAATTAGCATTTACAAAACCTTGAAAATTCACTGAAAAAACCATAGGTTATAGACCATATATAGTTAGGAATTAGCATTTAAAAAACCTTATTTTACTCACACAAAACCATTGAAATTCCATATATAGTTAGTTGCACTAACTATATATCGCGCACCCGCAATCCACTGCTGATCATGTCACATATTACATCATTCATGACATGGTCAGTGACATCACTGATGAAATCACTGATGACATCTCAAATGACATCACTGATGACATCACTGATGACATCTCATTTGACATCAATGACCACATCACTGATGATATCATTCATGTGACAATACAATGCATCTCCTCACATTTTAATATAACCTCTGTTTCACCCAGTGTTAAATACAGAGTATAATTTTTGAAACCATTGACACACCAATACTAGTTACTACATACGTACTCACTGATTCCTACGTCTACAAACACATTCACTCATTCACCCATACAATCATTCATACATACAATCACTCATCTTTACAACACTATCATATGCACTCATACACCTATACAGACACTCACACTCTGCCACTCATCCATGGAGTTACTCACACACCTAGTCAGTCCTGTAAAGAATCAATCACACTTCCATTTTCTTGTCTATACAGTTAAACATAGAGCACCTTACATTTTCAAACATATAGTAACACATACTTACTTTCTTATACAATCATTGATACAAGTACACATTGATCTGCACAGAGTCACACACCTCCCAGCCAGCCACACACACACTCAGTCTCCCATACAAATACTTGGACAATCAATCAATAACCCATATAGTTAATCATATAGCTACTGATCAACACATGCAGTAGTTTACAGAACAACAGACATAATGATGCACAAATTAAGACAGTTTAGTCACTAACCCATGCACTCAGTGAGACACATTTAATCACTCACTCATACATTCAGTCATGCACCTACTAAATCCTTCGTCCAGACAGTTATACATCTACTCATTCTTCAATATCTAAAACATATTTAAACTTTACAGAAACACACAGTCACTGGATGATGTCATCAGTGATGTCATCAGTGATGTCATTTGAGATGTCATCAGTGATGTCATCAGTGATGTCACTGACCATGTCATGAATGATGTAATATGTGACATGATCAGCAGTGGATTGCGGGTGCGCGATATATAGTTAGTGCAACTAACTATATATGGAATTTCAATGGTTTTGTGTGAGTAAAATAAGGTTTTTTAAATGCTAATTCCTAACTATATATGGTCTATAACCTATGGTTTTTTCAGTGAATATATATATATATATATATATATATATATATATCTTTATTGATGAGAAGCAATGGCAGGTACTGCCATCTTTCTCTTCCAGCTTCACAGCTTATACTCCTCTCATTTCAAAGAGTAACATTCCATCCTGGCAACAAGCCTTACATTCCACTTCCCCTCGGAAGACTCCACACATCTTCCCCCTTATGTACAGTAATAAAAATATCAAATAAAATATTCCACATAATAATGAAAGAACATAACAACGAAATGAAAAACGACATAAACTGTAATCACAAAGAATTGGCTGGGGAGCATGACATTTACAAACATTTCCAGTATTCCAAGCAGAGCCATCACTTAAAATAAGAATATTCTTTTTCACAGTTCTCACTTCCATAGGTTTAGAAAATTTGCTCTCACCTTTGATGGCAATTCCCCCTCGTTTCACCACAATCCAGTCACCATCCTTTATTTCAGGAACTTTAACACCTTTCCTGATATTGTAATAGTTAGTAGCAGCCAATTGCTGTTTCACAACATCACTCACTACAGCAGCACGATCGACCCACACAGAATCCTTACTTTTAAGCAAACCAGGAACTTCTTTCACACCAGGTTCACATCCCTTGAGAGCGACAAAGGGCGACACTCCAGTTATCGAATGAAGTGTCACTCTATATGACCACACCAATTTCTTGAGTTCCTCACACCATGACAAACCATTAGAGACTGAAAGTTGAACGTTATCCATTATTAAGTGGTTAATTCTTTCAACCAAGCTGTTCACCTGGGGTCTGAACAAAGCAAACATTTAATGTTTAATTCCCAAATTGCTCAGAAATTCTTGCATTCTTTTGGATACTAGTTGAACACCATCGTCCGATACAAGAATCTTGTGTATCCCTTTATTCATGAAAACTCTTTCCATGAATCCGATCACTTTCTCAGTTTCAATGGAATTGGCAGTCTCAATTACAAACCACTTGGAGTGGTAGTCCACTAATACCTTCAAAAACCTACTACGGGAACCAAGGTTGAAGATGGGACCAAGAAAACCAATCGCCACCCTCTCCCAAGGACGTTTGGCAAAAGCTTCACATGCAAGAGGAGGTTGCCTCACAACCTTCGTTTTATCACTTTTGGCATATGCACAACACTCCTTAACAACTTCTTCAAAATCATTGTCCATGCCAGGCCACCAGAACGACTGACGCACACGTCTTTTTGTCATATTCCTGCCCAAATGCCCCTTGTGTGCTATGTTTATTATCTTACTACTAAAACTTGCCGGTGGCACCAATTGACTCCTTCTCCATAACTTCCCTTCACTCACACTCTACTCAGCCTCAATGTGACAATATCTTTTGAAACAAGCATCTTTAATAAGATCATCTCCTCATCCTTCCGACACACAATTCTTGAACAATTGTATCACCTCATCATGCAATAAAGCAGTGTCCCACTCCTCCTAGTTAATAGCTTGTTCCTCAGTACATCTAATCACTTCAATGCCCACTTCCATTTTCTCTTCAACTATATCCATGCATTCTAGATAAATAATAAGCTACGGTATTCTTCAGACCCTTCACGTATTCCACCTCAAAGTTGTATTCAAGCACTGACAACATCCGTCTAGAAATCCTGCGAGTCACACTGCCTTACAGACCCCCACTTCCTTTAAACAAATGCATGAGAGGCTTGTGACCTGTGTGAACTTTAAAAGGTAACCCCCAGACAAAGTATCTAAAATGCTTAATGCCCCAACAGCTGGCCAATGCCCCCTTTTCAATGACAGAATATTATACCTCTGCCCCTTGAAGTCTTTTAGGCGCAAAGCCGATAATTCTTTCTTCACCTTCATACATTTGGGTCAGAACAGCATCAATTCCTACAGAACAGGCATCAGTGGTAATACGAGTCTTAGCCTTGATATTGAAATGCCCAAAAGTGGGTGCCTGGAGAATACAAGTCTTAACTCTATTGAAAGCCTTGTTACATATAGTATCCCATTCAAATGCATCACAATGTTTCATTAATAACCTCAGTGGTTCCACAACCTCTGTAAAGCCTTTCACAAATTTGGAACAGTATTCTGCCAGCCCTAGGAAAGATTTCAACTGATCCTTATTGAGAGGAGTAGGTGCACTTTTGACAGCAGAGACAATACTTTTCTTGGGTCTAATCCCTGCATCGGATATCTCATGTCCTAAATATGTCACACAGTTCTTCCAAAATTGACACTTTTCCTTTTTTATAATTAATCGATGACTATCCATTCGATTCAGGACCTCGTTAATCACTTTACCATGGTGCTCACCATCTTTTCCCACAACCCGTATATCATCTTGAAAGCACAATACATCTTTTATTCCAATAAAAATCTGTTGCATAACCCTCTGAAACACCGCTGAGGCAGATGCCAAACCAAATGACATTCTGCGATAAAGAAATGCACCCAGCGGTGTAACAAATGAGGTAAGGTGTCTAGATTGCTCATTGAGATCAATCTGGTGGTATGTTGCCGACATGTCAATTACACTGAACATCACTCCCCTCAACCATGGCAGTCAGCATTTTGGAAATACTGGGCAAGGGGTTGTCTATCGACCCATATATTTGTATTTAAATGACACAAATTGACACACAAACAAATCTTGCCCCCATCCTTGGGAGCGACCACAATGGCCGCCAACCATTCTGAGGCCTTGATGGGCTCAATAATACCTTGTTCTAACACATTTGTGAGTTCTTCATGAAGAGGATCTCTCATTAAATGGGGCACGCCTCTCACTTTATGTACAACCGGCACCACATTCTTCTTAAGAATAATTATATGAGAAAAGTTCTAGAGTCTCCCCAAATTATCAGAAAAGACATTGGGAAATTTCTCCATTACAGTTGTTTCATAAGCATCAATGTTGTTCACAATAGTGGACATGACTGGCTCAGTAGCATTAGGGTTGAGTACAATACCCAGATCTGTTTGATGGAGCCAACACAACAAATTAGAGCCTTGTCTCGTTAGATATACACGTCCATACACTTTCTTTTTACCATAACAAATCACCATCCATTTAAGGCCCAAGATATCAATGGCCTTCCCACCATAACCTAAAGCCTTAATGTCAGATTTATCCCAAGACTGCATGTTACTCATATCACCCCAAACTTTGGAATACATTTCTTTAGAAAACAACGTATATAAACTGCCTGAATTAACCAACATCCTCACATTATTCATATCCAAATCTATGATACAGTGCGTTTTTTCTAATTTATCAGTACTTTCTTTGGCAATACACCCACTGCTATTGCTATTGTAGCATACTTATTCAGGAACACTAGAATCATCCACACACAACATCAACTCATGAATACTTTCACAGGTGTCATCTATGTCCTGCACATATTGAGCTTTGGACCTCCACACTTTCGCAAGATTTCCCCTCTTGCCACATGTCCTACAAATTGCATTCTTAGTCGTATACTTAGTGCTTGAAGCAATGTGACCAGGAGCACCACACCGATAGCATTTGATTACGCATGCACTGCTCCCCATAGGAGTGGTGGTGGTGTGAGGAACTTCACTGGTTCTGTTAAAAGGCATACTTTGCATTTTCGCAGCCTGCTTCATAGTCTTGGTTTCATCAACACATGCATGAATTTCAGAATCCTTAGAAGATAAATCTTTCGACACCATCGAATTACTACATTTGTCCATTTCTTATATCCATAAATCCGTATGCTCAAGTCCCTTAACTATCTGTATTGCCTCTTCTAATGTAGGATCCTCAATAAGTAACTTTTCACGTATTCTCTAATTATTAGTACACCTCACTTTTTGATCACGTATAAGGGAATCTGCTAATCCCTCAAAACAACAAGTTTAGGAAAGTCCCCTCAATGCAGCAAGTAACTTGCAATATCTTCATCTATTTTTTTGAGTACCACAGAAAAATGTATTCCTTTCCAGTACAATGATAACTTTGGTAATAAACGTCTTATTTAACATTTGCATGGTCATGTCAAAGACATTGCTCAGCTGACCATCACCCATACCTGAGGACCATATTTTTCTGCACCAGTTGCAAACACACATGTTAAAAATAATTTTTTCCATTCTTTCCAAGGAATGGAAGGCTCTCCTGGTGTAGGGAGAAAAGAAGGAGGAGCAACCAAACTTTGAATAGAAATGGTAACTGCAGTACAATATCATAAACAGCAAGAATAATTATTAGTTAATTTCAGTCCCACCTGAAAAGAAATCAATGTTAAATTAAGTAACAAACTAACATAACAAAAAAAAAACTTTAAATAACAAACCAGATTATCATGTAGAAGAAGTATTGATGACAGAGGAGATCCAAATCCTGTGGCAGAGAATCACTGGCAAAGCTGTGCTGTAATAAAATTAAAAAAATTATACTCCCACAAAGAAAGTCCTCTTAAGAGGTTTTCCCCAACCTCTTAAAATTGCCGCCACTGTGCATGCTGTATGTCCATTTTTTCCAGAAAATTGGGCACAGTTTGGGAATTTTCCCAACCTCACAAAATGGCAGTTAAGCTCTGTACAGGGCTTGCAGGTTCTCTGTTCAGGTACCTCCACATTTCTCTTCCAGCTTCACAGATTAAACTCCTCTCATTTCAAAGAGTAACATTCCATCCTGGCAACAAGCCTTACATTCCACTTCCACTTGGAAGATCCCACACAGTACATGAAAATTCACTGAAAAATGTTGAATTTTGTACTTTACGCAAACAAATAATGTAAATGCCTTTGCTTTAAATGGTGGCTGACACTCAACCGTTATGTGCAAAAAGGTATGCGATGGTCTAAGGTTAAGGGTACTTTAAAAGGAATTGTCAAGAGGGAAATACTCTATGGTCCTGTGGAAGGCAAACGACGAAATATGTTGACTCTCCATGTTGTGTATACACTGTCAGTGAAACACAAATAGAATATAAATATTCCATACCTGTGGTGCATCCTCATTCAAACCATGGAGGGAGGATACTGGAGGATCCCATTGATGGAGCTTGCGAAGATGTGGCAAGCAGTCGGGGAGATGCATCGGTACCGAGGAGCTGCAAGGCTGTGATGAGAAGTCTGTAGTTGAGGCTGCCATCGAGGAGGAATACCAGGGCTTGTTCAGAGGATGCGTTGCGCAGTGACGGTTCCAAAGTTGCTACGGCTTGCAGCGCCAATGTGGGTCTTTGCGACAGGTCCTATCAACTAAGCTATGGAGATGTGTTAATACTGCTTGGTGTTGTGCAGAGCAGCAGAGGAGATGTGTCAGTTCCACAGGATCCACAGAGGCTGGCAGAGCACCTTAAACCCACTTTCAAGGGTCCAGGACTGGGAAGGCACTGCTAGGTAGTAAAGACTCACAGATAGAAGAGTCTAGGTGCAGGTGCAAGGTTGCTGGAAGCTTGTTATGTCCCTGAGCCTTCCAGTCAGGAGGCCAGCCACCAAGCCCTTGGAGTCACTCTGTGTTCTGGGTTCAAAAGAATAGGTCCAGACCTTCTCATCCAGGTAAAAGGGCAACAGGCAGCCTGTCAGCACAGTAAGGCAACAGTTCCTTTCAGAGAAGCAGCCCTGTAGCCTGTATAGCAGCACAACAGTCTTTCTTCCTGGTAGAGTATCCGCAGGTCCAGAAGTGAACTGAAGTGGTGTTGTTTGCAATCCAGTTTATATACCCAGTTGTGCCTTTGAAATGGGGAGAAGCTTCTAGAGGCATGCATTTGAGGTTCACAGGTACCCTGCCTACTCTGCCCTGGCTTCGGATGAACTACAGGATGTATGCAGTCTTTGTGTAGAGTCATGACGCAGCCTATTCAAGTGTAAGTGGGCTGGGCCCAGCTCCTCCCTCTCATCCAGACAGTGATGGCCCATCCAGTCACTCCTAAGCTCCCCATCTAGAAGGAATATACAAAGCCCAACTGTCACTCACACCCAGCCATGTCACCCAGAGATAGGCTGCATGCAGCAAATGGCTAAGGCAAGAAAAAGCCAACATTCTAAAAGTGGCATTATCAAAAGTGCAGGTTAAAAATCCAACTTCACTATCAGTTAGGATTATACATTGTAATTCCAGAGACACCAAACATGAACTAGTCACCTGTTCCCATTTGGAAATTATATTTATAAAATGTAATTCCAATGTTATCCTGTGGGAGAGGTAGGTATTGCAAAAGGGAAAAATTAATTTACGAGCTCTTCACTACCAGATCATGGAAAAATTAAAATGTCATGTACTGCTTTTTAAATGCAGTGCACCCTGCCCTTAGGCTGTCAATGGCCTACCCTAGGAGGAAGGTTTTGGCCCGGCAAAAGATTATTTTGAAGGCTCAAACGCAGTTTAAAAAATGCAAACAGGCCGCATTGGCCTGCATGGTTAAAGATTAAAGAGCTACTTAAGTGGGTGACAAAATCAGATCTGCATTACTCTAGTAGCATTTAATTAACAGGTTCACTAACAGAATATTAATGTAAAAGATATAGAAGTAAAAAGTATTGATAAAAAAATATAGAATGCAAAAAGATCAACTCCCTATACTTAAACAGTTAAGTACAAAAATATCAGAAATAAAATATCGATGTTAAAAATATAGTTGTCCCAAATATCAATTTATATATATATATATATATTACCTACTGGCGGTCGCCAGTAGGTAGTTATAGTTAGGACCTAGCTACCATAGGAAATCCGCAACATTCTATTGGGAATAACTTTGGCGCTGGTGGAGGAATTTGCGTGTAATTTTCCAAAATTTAGGCCAGCTCCGCTGTGCTCCTTTCCTGAAAGTTTCAGGGGGATTCGTGAAGCGGGGGCCGAGAAAAAAGGGGGGTCCCAAAACATGTTTCCCCATGAAATAGTATGAGCAGACACACACATATTGCATGCAGAGACAGACATGGTAGATTACATGTAACATCCTGGTCGTGTGCCTAAGATCACACTGTGAGTCAAGCTTGATTTTAAATGGATCTGGGTGAATAATTTGCTTAGTTGATGTGTTTAAAGTATGGAAATACATGTATTTTTAAAGTCAGTTAGGCTTTAGCATATGTACTAGTAGGGAATCTTAGGCAGCATGTCTGTTAGGCCTCTTTTCTCACAAATAGGCTCCAAGCTGTGCAATCAAGATCCAGGGTGTGCCTTTGTAATGAAAAAGGAATGTTATGACTTGCTTATATATATGTGGTCTGTTTTGTGCCAGTAGACACACTGAAATAGTATGAGCAGACACACACATATTGCATGCAGAGACAGACATGGTAGATTACATGTAACATCCTGGTCATGTGCCTAAGACCACACTGTGAGTCAAGCTTGATTTTAAATGGATCTGGGTGAATAATTTGATGAGAGTTAGAAAGATGGAAACTGTGAGCAGGCACAGGTGGCATTATTGAAAAATGTGAAAATATAATTCTTTATTTCATACAGACACTCAGTGTGATCCTTGTCAAAAATGTTAAAGCCATCCTTTTTAGCATGAAACATTTACCAGAGTGAGATGAGACACACACAAACAGACAAATGACACATAAAAAAAGAGAGACAAATTGGGCAGGCACAGAGTGAGATGACACACAGGAACAGAGTGAGGTGAGACACAGGCACAGAGTACCCTTTAAGCTTAGAGATGCAAACTGTGAGCAGACACAGGTGACATTATTGACAAATGTGAAAATATAATTCCTTATTTCATACAGAGACTCAGGGTGATCCTTGTGAAAAATGTTAAAGCCATGCTTTTTACCATAAAACATTTACCAGAATGAGATGAGACAGATGCAAACAGACAGTGACACAGCTGCTGTGGTATAAAGTAACTTATGTTGTAAACTAGTGTTTATATCGTTAAGTTATTGTAATTGCTATGTAGTATGTTTGTAGAGGTCTATAATATGTTATTTTTTCTTTACCACAGATTGTAATCATCTATAGAAAGATAAAAGAATATGCCGTCAAAGGAAAGACGTCAAAAGAAACATAAACAGGATTTAAGGTCCAAGAAAACAGAAGTACAACACTCATCCAAAACACAATCTTCGGTGAAAAACAATAATGCTCCTGGTAAGCAAACTAAGGACTTTTTAAGAAAATTATTGAAATGTCAAAAAAAAAAGATGTTGTTTCAAAGAAGAATAATGGATCTCTTAATAGAAAGAAAAAAATCTGCCCCTCAAAAAATGTTAGACCTGTAGAAGGAGATGATATTGTCTATAGCAATAGAAGGAGAAATCAATTTATTGAAATTCGTAGACAAATGTTTTATAACAGAATAGTTTTAAATTTATTAAAAAATGTAAAGATGTATCAAAAAAAGACCGCTTTATACAAGAAAAAAAAACATAATGAAGATTGTGGATGAAGCATTTAAAGTGAAAAATAAATTATATTCTTTAGTAATCAATAGAATTCGTACACTATATAAGGTAATCAATGTGTTCAAATCAAAATGTAAGTGGAAAAGAGTAATTAATCTGACTAATTTTTGTGATGTTTTTTCTGGAGAATGGAAACATAGTTCAAGTTGTGAGCCATTTTTTAATGAAGAAAGTTACTTTCAGGATAATGATTTGGTGCATGCAGTTGACACCAGTGGTCGAGCATATGAGGTGAAGGACGGTTGTCCGGTTGAAAAAGAAAAAATTGTGCCTAGAAATACAGAAGAGGTGTTAGCTGATGAAGTTTTAGGGAGATGTCCTAAGGCTCCAGTGTATACTTGGAATTGTAGTAGTATTTGTAGTGTGCGACAGGATTCAATTGATTTGTTTCTCAGTTTCTTACGGACATATACAAAGAAAAGTCTAAAACAAAAAATGAAAATTTTGCAAGAGTTAGATCCTTGTAGAGTGAGAGAAAAAACAGGTTTGCAAGGGTATTGACTGGCTTGTCTTTCAAGAAAAGTATTTCAGAGTGTTTTTCACCATTTTAGGATGTTAGCAGTGCATCATAATAAAGTGAGGAAATTAGTGAGAAGGTTGTATTATGCAAAAAGTCCAGCACTTAAACTAAAACAGTTAAACAGTGCTCTTTTGCATGGAATGGAATTAGATGTGAAGAACATTTGTGAAGAAATTGAGTTTTGTTACTTTGGTGAAAAAGAGGACAGCGCAGAAACTGATACAGTAATAGAAGGCAATGTGGAAGAGAATGTAGAGATTTCAAGTACAGAAAAATTTGAACATGAAATTACAAAGTTTAAGGTCAATTCAAGTGAAAGGCCTAATTTTACTTGTGTGTGTTGTCGACGAACTCATTATAAGAATCAGACTAGATTAGTTGATTTATATGTAAAAAGCAAAAAGGAAAATAATAATGAGTGGAAGGATTTTGCAACTTATTTGTTGGTAGAAAATTGTTTTGATTTGGGTTCTGATCAACGTATTTGTAAATATTGTTATAATAAATTAAATGAAAACAAAATGCCTGCTCGAGCTGTTCATAATAATCTGGAGTTGGTAGACATTCCTTCTGAATTGATGGATTTAAATACCTATGAGTCTATTCTGATTCAATGTGTGCATCCTTTTCAGGCTATTGTTCGCATAGAGCCTAAGACAGGGAAATTGCCTCCTTCAGATTTACAGAGAGGATCAAAGGGAAGAGTTGTTTATTTGCCTCTAGATTTTAAGAAAAATATTGATACAATTGGTGTAGAAAACGTAGAGGAGGAACCTCTGGTTATTCTAGTTAATGGTGTTCTGACAAAGAGTAAGAAAATGTGGCAAGAATTAGTGGATGTTAGGAAAGTCAAAAAGGCAACGTTGTATTTGGTAAAAAACAATCACTACTACCAAAATGTATATGTAGAAGAAGAGGAAACAACTGTAGAAGAGGACAGTGATTTCTCAGCTGGGCAAATTGGAAAAGTTGATGTCTCTAGAAGTGAAGAAATTTATGAACATTATAGTGTTCATCCATTGCATTCCAAAGAAGTAATGGGGAATGCTATTGACTTGTTTTAAATGAAAGAAGCAAAAGGAAGTCCCATTAGTGTATGGGAAGAAAGTTTGGAAGCTCGTTGTTTTCCACAGTTATTTCCAACAGGTCAAGGTGGACGATATGACGACCGACCTATTCAAATTCCTGCATCTGAATACCGGACTTCAAGATTATATGCAGAAGATCCAAGGTTTCGTCAGTGCATTCCATATTTGTTCCATCCACTGTTTGAGAGTGACTTGTCTGGACTTTCTTATGCAGTGAACCACATACTGAAAAGTGGAGTACATCTACAAAATGTTTCGGCAAGGGACTTTATGGATAAAGTGAAACTGCAAGACAGTGTTTTGGAATCTCAGCTAATTAATCTCATGGCATGTCAGCGTGGTACTAACGAGTATTGGTACCGTCGTCATGGGGAATTGAAATGTATGCTAAGAAACTTAGGAACTCCTACATGGTTCCTCACTCTTAGCTGTGCTGAGTATGCTTGGGAAGACTTACTTGAATTTCTACGAGAGGCAAATACAAACATTGAAAATATTGAATACAAGACACCTGGAGAACTGTGCTCTTTGGATCCAGTTAATGTATGCAGATATTTCAATCATAGGTTTGAAGCTATGATGTCTTTTATTACAAACAAAAAAAATCCTCCGCTTGGAGAGGTGTTGGATTTCTTTTGGAGAAAGGAGTATCAAGCAAGAGGTGCTCCTCACATATATATGCTGCTATGGATTAAAGATGCACCAAAATTTGGAACAGATTCAGATGAGAAAGTGATGAGTTTCATTGAGCAGTATTCTACATGTGCTGTTCCGAAAAGTACAGAAGAAAACTATTTAAGACATCAAGTTTTACGCTTTCAAACCCATCGTTGTGGAAAATACTGTCGTTGAAAATACAAATCCAAGGACAAGTTCTATACAAAATGTCGTTTTGCATTTCCACGTCCAGAAACATCGAAAGGAAGAGTGAACAATTTTATGTCTTCTCTGCGACATACTGTGACAAGAAAATCACCTAAAAATACATACAACCTAAGAAGAAATGAGGAGTCCAAATACATAAATGACTACAACCCAGTCATTTTGTCCATGTGGTATTCTAACATGGATATTGAATATGTTGCTGACAACTCTATTGCTGTGTCTTGATATGTGACGTCTTACATCACAAAATCAGAAAAGACCGAACTGAAGGAAATGAATGTGGGAGGAAATTTCACATGAAAAGAGTCTAAGCAAGAAATTATACAGTTACAGTCTGAAGATGTTGTCGCATCGAGAAATTGGAGCATATGAATGTTCTGATCGGTTATCATCAGCAAGTCTATATGCCAAATCTAGAACCATCATTTGGGTGAGTCTAGGTCTTGCTGCAACACGAAACCTAGTTTTGAAATCTGTACAAGAAATAGAGTATTTGGCGGAGAAAGAACCAAACAGTACAGATATTTTGAAGACAAACATGTTGGATACATACTATCCAAATAGAAGTAGTCATGGCGTACAGAAGAGGAACTACTTGGAGATTTTTCTCAGTTATGAAGATTTGTTCAATGCAACCAAGGATACCATAGAATGTCCTGTTTTTTCAAATTATCTGCAAATGTTGAACGAGGAAATACAGCAAGAAGCTACAATTGCGGCAGAGATTGCTAGAGACAGTTCTCAAGACAGTCAGAGTTCTGCTTCATTGAGTCATGATCCACTAGGAGGGCCAATTATACAAATTGAAGCTGCCACTGCCATGAAGTGGAAAGAGCCATGGAACAAGCTCAGGAGGATGTAGTTAACTTAGGAGATTTGGAAAAAGAACTAAACGTTGAGCAGAGACAAATATATGACGAAGTCACAGAACAGATTGAGCATGGTTTATGTCATGAGAAAAAAGAGTGCTCATGTACATCATTTATACCTGTCCGACTGTACGTGAGTGGAGAAGCAGGAACTGGAAAAAGTTTTCTGATTAAAGCAATTGCAACATATGTGCAGAAAAGAACGGAGTCATCGCTGTCATGTGTTGTTACCGCTCCAACTGGGTTGGCAGCACACAACATTAAAGGGATTACTTTACATCGCTTATTGATGCTGCCAGTAGAGCATGATAATAAATTACAATACCACAAGCTATCTGGAGAAGCTTGTTGTGAAGTTTCAAGAGCCCTAAAGAAAATGAAACTTCTTATCATTGATGAGGTAAGCATGATATCAAATGTAATGCTTGCTTTTGTGCATTTAAGAATGCAAGAAATTCTTAAAACAGACTATGATGTGTTATTTGGAGGCAAACACATCATTGTTTTTGGAGATCTACTGCAGCTAACTCCAGTGAAAGGACAACCAGTGTTTAAAATGCTTCCACATGAAGATACCAGGAAGTGCCAAGGAAGCATTGGAAATGTTAACATAAGGTTAAATTTCAAATATGCAGAACTGCTTCAAAATATGCGACTAGCAAAGGATGAAGATTATAAAAATATTCTACAAGATGTAAGAATTGGAAAACTAACTACGCATGGCAAAGAAGCTTTACATGGACGATTCATTTCAAATTTGTTTCCAAATGAAAATATTCTCCCAGAGAATATTTTTAAGAAAATTCCTGAAAACAAATCTGTTATATACTTGAGGCCAACTCTGCAAGAATGTTCAATCTTCAACAACAAAATGTTACAGTTAGAAAATCAACAGATTGTGAACCTCGAAGCTATTGATAAAATAGAGCATGAAGGAGCAACTATTATTTTGCCAGAAAAGTTGAAATCAAAATTGGATTCTTTAGAGAAGACAATATCTAAAACTGCTGGTTTGGAAAAGACTCTGTATGTATCTTTAAATTGTCGTATAATTTTACGAAGGAATTTACATGTGGAAAGAGGTTTAGTAAATGGAGCAATGGGTCTTTTTGTTGATTTTGTGAATTACCGAAATAGAGATGGAATTGAATTTCTAAAAATTAAATTTGATGGTATTGAAGAAGTACAACAAATCAGTTGTTGTTCTGCTCGATTTTTGCTTGTGAAAGATTTATATGTCCGCCGAAAACAGTTTCCTGTTTCTTTGGCATATGCAGTGACTATTCATAAATCTCAAGGTTTAAGTGTAGATAGTGCTTTGGTGAATATTGAAAGTTCTGTGTTCAAAGAGGGTATGGCATATGTTGCTTTTTCTCGAGTCAGAACTTTATCTGGATTGTACTTGATTGATTTTGATGAGACAAAGATTAGTGCTGATCTAAATTGTGTAAAAGAATATAATAGGTTAAGAAGAGAGTATGCTCCAAATTTACCTCAATATCCTCTATTTGAAAAGCGTGTAGTAGGCCGAAGAAGAAGAAATGAGAAAAATTGTAGTGAAGTTGTAGCAAAAAGAAAAAAAGTAGATGAATCAGTAATTGTAAGCAGAAAGGAAAAGGATTCAGTTAAAGATGTTGTTGGATTTCAGTTTGAAAACAGTTCTGGTGTCAACTGCTATGCTAATGTAGTGGTTAATGTTGTTTTTTTTCTCCAAACTGTACAAGAACCGATTGCTGAAAATCGGGAAAAAAGATTTTGTTCTTTGTTGAATTCTGTGTTTGAGAATTGTAGCAGTGATAGAACAAAAATACAAACTGTTTCTGAAATTCGAAATGTTTTAGACATATGTTCAGGTCTAAATCAATTTACACAGAATATTCAGCAAGATTATCAGGAATTTCTAATGTATATGCTTGTTGTATTGCAAGATGAAGGTGTAGATGTAGAAAATCTTTTTGGCCTTTCTTATAAATGGCAGCATAACTTTGACAATTGCTCCTTTTCAAGTAGTACTACAATAGACACTGAAAGATTTATATATTTGACTTTACCAGACTGCAAATCAGTGTCTTTTAATAATCTAGTTAGAGAAGCAAATCAAAACATGGTCTGTACTCAATGTAAATCTGCAATGCTATCAACATTATTTATACAAAGATATGGACAGTATGTAATTTTAATGTTCCAACGATGTAGACCTGATGGAACTAAATTGACAACTTTAATTAAAAATGTTGTGGCTTCTCAATTATCAATTTCAAGAAGAACCTTTGCAACTGCAGCCATTATTTTCCATGATGGTCCTTCGACAACATCAGGACATTACACAGCTTATTTAAAATGTCAAAAAGGGTGGAGTAATTGTAATGCTACTCAATTGGCTTTCACACAACGTTTGCCTTATCAGTTACCAAATTCTTACCTAGTATTCTTACAACCGAAATTTTAGGAAAGGTAATTGGCCTATGAAGATTAGAGCAGTTAATAAAACTTAGTCTGCTGTTCAAAATTACTTTGTGAGTGAGATTGATTAAGATATTAAAAAACTTGTAGTTGTCATAAAGGTAGTGTAACTGTATCACGTAGTGTGTGATGTGAGTATTATAGGAAATATTAATCATAAGTAAGCCAGAGATGGAAAAATAACTATTGTTTCATAATGTAAAAGATGTTGGAGCTTTTCTTTCAGAAACTCGGGTAAATGGAAGAATAAGAATACTATTGATTAATTTCCAAAGAAAAGGACTTTCCATATACTATTTGGCCTCGTGGAAAAGTATGTGGATCAAAAGTGAGTTAAGATATGTTTTTTCTAAATTTTACATTATTTATTGAATCGTTGTATGGGTTTTTTAAACACAATCATTTTGATTGTGGTTTTTTTTGCCCGCTGTCATATGCTTAGTAGTATTGAAGTCACTGTTTTAAGTGAAATTCAATATATTTAGCAAAAATAAACCATATAACATGTTGTACAAATTATTTTATATTTTGTATTATCAAATATATATTATTCTCCCCTTGTCTTATGCTCACTCACCTTTTTCCACCCTCTATTACTCCTCTTAACTCACCCTCACTGCCCTTCTCTCACCCTCCCTCACCTCCCTTCCCTTATTCCACTTCCCTCACTTATCCTCTTTCCCCATTCCTTTACTGCCCTTTCCCTCTCTCCTATCCACCACTTTCCAGCTGTAAGTCACTCTACTTCACTCCCGTTCCCCTTCTTTCCTTTCTTTGCTCCCTCAATAATTCCCCTTCTGTCACTCACCTTACTCCACTTCACTCACTCCTTCTCTCACTCCCTCTGTCCTCTCACATCCTCACTCCCCTTCCCTCACTCCCTCTCTCTTAGCCTCACTCTCTCGGTCCTCTCACTCTCTCACTCCTCTTCCATCACGCTCACTCCCTATAACTCACCCACACTCCCTCACTTACCTTTCTTTGCTCTCTCACTCAGTCCCTTTCTGTCACTCTTTCCTTCACTACCTCTATGTCCTCACTCCTTCACTTCCCTTGTCTCATGCTCACTTGCTTTTATCCTCTCTCTATCTTCCCTCTTTCCTCAACCTCACTGCCCTTCACTCACCCTCCCTCACCCTTGTTCCCTTACTACGGTTCCCTCAGTTATCCTCATTCATCATCCTTAAATCCCCTTCCTCTTTCTCTCCTCTTGCACTCACCATTTCCCAGTCCCTTTGCTTCACTTCTCTTCCTCTTCTTTCCTTCCTTTGCTCCCTCAGTCATTCTCTTTCCCTTACTCACCTTACTCTCCTTTACTCACTCTTTCTCGCACTCCCTCTGCTCTCTCATATTCTCACTTGTCTTCCCTCACTCCCTCTCTGTTACCCTCACTCCAATTGTCCCCTCACTGTCTTACGACCCTACATTCACCCTCACTCACCTTCCATCCCTCATTGTCATGAATCCACCGTCACTCACTCCTGCTTCCCTGTCACTCACTCCCCTTTCTTTACTCCCCTTTCTTCTTTTAGTTTTCCTAATGCACATTCCTTTAGTATCTTACTCACCTTCACTTCATTTCTCTGTCCTGCTCTTCTTCTCTGTCACTGAATGTATCCATGTCATTATCCTTTTAGTAATTTGCTCCCCCTCTATTTCTTTTTCACTCTCTCTGACCTTCACCATTCCTTTGTTTTCCTTTCTGAGTCCTTCACTCCTACTTTATCTCTTACTACCCTTTTATGACTTTTAATCTCCTGCTTTGTCTCTTGTATTGTAAAATATATATTATAAATATTATAACTTATTTTTTTTCTCTTTCACAGATATTAAATTTACTGAAAATATGTAATTAAGTTGATATTACTTATAAGGTAAGTTTGACGTACAAAATATACTGTCTCAACACTCTTTTCTTTAACCTCACTACTCCTCTCTCACCCACCCACACCCCCGTTCCCTTACTGCGCTTCCCTCACTTATTCTCAATCCCCACGTTTTCTCCCCTTTTCGTCACTCCCCTCCCACACTCACCTTCTTTCAGACCTTCTCCTTTACTTCCCTTCCTCTCTCTTCCCTTCCTTCACTCCTTCACTCTTTTCCCTTCCCTTACTCTCCTTACTCCACTTCACTAACTCCTTCTCTTACTCCCTCTGTCCTCTTACTTTTACACTCCCCTTCCCTCATTCTCTCTCTGTTATCCTCATTCTCTCCGTTCTCTTACTCTCTCCCTGCTCTTCTGTCACGCTCACTCCCTATAACTCAGCCACACTCACTTTCTTTCAGATCTCCTGTTTTACTTCCCTTCCTCTCTCTTCCCTTCCTTTGCTCCTTCACTCTTTTCCCTTCCCTTACTCTCCTTACTCCACTTCACTAACTCCTTCTCTTACTCCCTCTGTCCTCTTACTTCTACACTCCCCTTCCCTCACTCTCTCTCTCTTAGCCTCACTCTCTCCGTCCTCTCACTCTCTCACTCCTCTTCTGTCACGATCACTCCCTATAACTCAGCCACATTCCCACACTCACTTTCTTTCAGATCTCCTGTTTTACTTCCCTTCCTCTCTCTTCCCTTCCTTTGCTCCTTCACTCTTTTCCCTTCCCTTACTCTCCTTACTCCACTTCACTAACTCCTTCTCTTACTCATTCTGTCCTCTTACTTCTACACTCCCCTTCCCTCACTTGCTCTCTCTTAGCCTCACTCTCTCCGTCCTCTCACTCTCTCACTCCTCTTCTCTCACTCCCTATAACTCAGCCACACTCCCACACTCACTTTCTTTCAGATCTCCTGTTTTACTTCCCTTCCTCTCTCTTCCCTTCTTTCACTCCACTCTTTTCCCTTCCCTTACTCTCCTTACTCCACTTCACTAACTCCTTCTCTTACTCCCTCTGTCCTCTTACTTCTACACTCCCCTTCCCTCATTCTCTCTCTGTTAGACTCATTCTCTCCGTCCTCTTAGTCTCTCACTCCTTTTCTGTCATGCTCACTCCCTATAACTCAGCCACACTCCCACACTCATTTTCTTTCAGCTCTCCTGTTTTACTTCCCTTCCTCTCTCTTCCCTTCCTTCGCTCCTTCACTCTTTTCTCTTCTGTTACTCTCCTTACTCCACTTCAGTAACTCCTTCTCTCCCTCTCTCTGTCCTCTTACTTACTCTCTCCCCTTCCCTCACTCTCTCTCTCTTAGCCCCATTCTGTCCGTCCTCTTAGTCTGTCACTCCTCTTCTGTTACGCTCACTCCCTATAACTCAGCCACACTCCCTCACCTATCTTTCTTTGCTCCATCACTCACTTTCTTTCAGCTCTCCTGTTTTACTTCCCTTGCTTTTTCTCGAGTCAGAACTTTATCTGGATTGTACTTGATTGATTTTGATGAGACAAAGATTAGTGCTGATCTAAATTGTGTAAAAGAATATAATAGGTTAAGAAGAGAGTATGCTCCAAATTTACCTCAATATCCTCTATTTGAAAAGCGTGTAGTAGGCCGAAGAAGAAGAAATGAGAAAAATTGTAGTGAAGTTGTAGCAAAAAGAAAAAAAGTAGATGAATCAGTAATTGTAAGCAGAAAGGAAAAGGATCCAGTTAAAGATGTTGTTGGATTTCAGTTTGAAAACAGTTCTGGTGTCAACTGCTATGCTAATGTAGTGGGTAATGTTGGTTTTTTTCTCCAAACTGTACAAGAACCGATTGCTGAAAATCGGGATCAAAGATTTTGTTCTTTGTTGAATTCTGTGTTTGAGAATTGTAGCAGTGATAGAACAAAAATACAAACTGTTTCTGAAATTCGAAATGTTTTAGACATATGTTCAGGTCTAAATCAATTTACACAGAATATTCAGCAAGATTATCAGGAATTTCTAATGTATATGCTTGTTGTATTGCAAGATGAAGGTGAAGTTGTAGAAAATCTTTTTGGCCTTTCTTATAAATGGCAGCGTAACTGTGACAATTGCTCCTTTTCAAGTAGTACTACAATAGACACTGAAAGATTAATATATTTGACTTTACCAGACTGCAAATCAGTGTCTTTTAATAATCTAGTTAGAGAAGCAAATCAAAACATGGTCTGTACTCAATGTAAATCTGCAATGCTATCAACATTATTTATACAAAGATATGGACAGTTTGTAATTTTAATGTTCCAACGATGTAGACCTGATGGAACTAAATTGACAACTTTAATTAAACATTTTGTGGCTTCTCAATTATCAATTTCAAGAAGAACCTTTGCAACTGCAGCAATTATTTTCCATGATGGTCCTTCGACAACATCAGTACATTACACAGCTTATTTAAAATGTCAAAAAGGGTGGAGTAATTGTAATGCTACTCAATTGGCTTTCACACAACGGTTGCCTTATCAGTTACCAAATTCTTACCTAGTATTCTTACAACCGAAATTTTAGGAAAGGTAATTGGCCTATGAAGATTAGAGCAGTTAATAAAACTTAGTCTGCTGTTCAAAATTACTTTGTGAGTGAGATTTATTAAGATATTAAAAAACTTGTAGTTGTCATAAAGCTAGTGTAACTGTATTACGTAGTGTGTGATGTGAGTATTATAGGAAATATTAATCATAAGTAAGCCAGAGATGGAAAAATAACTATTGTTTCATAATGTAAAAGATGTTGGAGCTTTTCTTTCAGAAACTCGGGTAAATGGAAGAATAAGAATACTATTGATTAATTTCCAAAGAAAAGGACTTTCCATATACTATTTGGCCTCGTGGAAAAGTACGTGGATCAAAAGTGAGTTAAGATATGTTTATTCTAAATTTTACATTATTTATTGAATCATTGTATGGGTTTTTTAAACACAATCATTTTGATTGTGGGTTTTTTTGCCCGCTGTCATATGCTGAGTAGTATTGAAGTCACTGTTTTAAGTGAAATTCAATATATTTAGCAAAAATAAACCATATAACATGTTGTACAAATTATTTTATATTTTGTATTATCAAATATATATTATTCTCCCCTTGTCTTATGCTCACTCACCTTTTTCCACCCTCTATTACTCCTCTTAACTCACCCTCACTGCCCTTCTCTCACCCTCCCTCACCTCCCTTCCCTTATTCCACTTCCCTCACTTATCCTCTTTCCCCATTCCTTTACTGCCCTTTCCCTCTCTCCTATCCACCACTTTCCAGCTGTAAGTCACTCTACTTCACTCCCGTTCCCCTTCTTTCCTTTCTTTGCTCCCTCAATAATTCCCCTTCTGTCACTCACCTTACTCCACTTCACTCACTCCTTCTCTCACTCCCTCTGTCCTCTCACATCCTCACATCCTCACTCCCCTTCCCTCACTCCCTCTCTCTTAGCCTCACTCTCTCGGTCCTCTCACTCTCTCACTCCTCTTCCATCACGCTCACTCCAATAACTCACCCACACTCCCTCACTTACCTTTCTTTGCTCTCTCACTCAGTCCCTTTCTGTCACTCTTTCCTTCACTACCTCTATGTCCTCACTCCTTCACTTACCTTGCCTCATGCTCACTTGCTTTTATCCTCTCTCTATCTTCCCTCTTTCCTCAACCTCACTGCCCTTCACTCACCCTCCCTCACCCTTGTTCCCTTACTACGGTTCCCTCAGTTATCCTCATTCATCATCCTTAACTCCCCTTCCTCTTTCTCTCCTCTTGCACTCACCATTTCCCAGTCCCTTTGCTTCACTTCTCTTCCCCTTCTTTCCTTCCTTTGCTCCCTCAGTCATTCTCTTTCCCTTACTCACCTTACTCTCCTTTACTCACTCTTTCTCGCACTCCCTCTGTTCTCTCATATTCTCACTTGTCTTCCCTCCCTCCCTCTCTGTTACCCTCACTCCAATTGTCCCCTCACTGTCTTACGACCCTACATTCACCCTCACTCACCTTCCATCCCTCATTGTCATGAATCCACCGTCACTCACTCCTGCTTCCCTGTCACTCACTCCCCTTTCTTTACTCCCCTTTCTTCTTTTAGTTTTCCTAATGCACATTCCTTTAGTATCTTACTCACCTTCACTTCATTTCTCTGTCCTGCTCTTCTTCTCTGTCACTGAATGTATCCATGTCATTATCCTTTTAGTAATTTGCTCCCCCTCTATTTCTTTTTCACTCTCTCTGACCTTCACCATTCCTTTGTTTTCCTTTCTGAGTCCTTCACTCCTACTTTATCTCTTACTACCCTTTTATGACTTTTAATCTCCTGCTTTGTCTCTTGTATTGTAAAATATATATTATAAATATTATAACTTTTTTTTTCTCTTTCACAGATATTAAATTTACTGAAAATATGTAATTAAGTTTACTTTACTTATAAGGCAAGTTTGACGTACAAAATATACTGTCTCAACACTCTTTTCTTTAACCTCACTACTCCTCTCTCACCCACCCACACCCCCGTTCCCTTACTGCGCTTCCCTCACTTATTCTCAATCCCCACGTTTGCTCCCCTTTTGTCACTCCCCTCCCACACTCACCTTCCTTCAGACCTTCTCCTTTACTTTCCTTCCTCTCTCTTCCCTTCCTTCACTCCTTCACTCTTTTCCCTTCCCTTACTCTCCTTACTCCACTTCACTAACTCCTTCTCTTACTCCCTCTGTCCTCTCACTTTTACACTCCCCTTCCCTCATTCTCTCTCTGTTAGCCTCATTCTCTCCGTTCTCTTACTCTCTCCTTCCTCTTCTGTCACGCTCACTCCCTATTACTCAGCCACACTCACTTTCTTTCAGATCTCCGGTTTTACTTCCCTTCCTCTCTCTTCCCTTCCTTTGCTCCTTCACTCTTTTCCCTTCCCTTACTCTCCTTACTCCACTTCACTAACTCCTTCTCTTACTCCCTCTGTCCTCTTACTTCTACACTCCCCTTCCCTCACTCGCTCTCTCTTAGCCTCACTCTCTCCGTCCTCTCACTCTCTCACTCCTCTTCTCTCACTCCCTATAACTCAGCCACACTCCCACACTCACTTTCTTTCAGATCTCCTGTTTTACTTCCCTTCCTCTCTCTTCCCTTCTTTCACTCCTTCACTCTTTTCCCTTCCCTTACTCTCCTTACTCCACTTCACTAACTCCTTCTCTTACTCCCTCTGTCCTCTTACTTCTACACTCCCCTTCCCTCATTCTCTCTCTGTTAGACTCATTCTCTCCGTCCTCTTAGTCTCTCACTCCTTTTCTGTCATGCTCACTCCCTATAACTCAGCCACACTCCCACACTCATTTTCTTTCAGCTCTCCTGTTTTACTTCCCTTCCTCTCTCTTCCCTTCCTTCGCTCCTTCACTCTTTTCTCTTCTGTTACTCTCCTTACTCCACTTCAGTAACTCCTTCTCTCCCTCTCTCTGTCCTCTTACTTACTCTCTCCCCTTCCCTCACTCTCTCTCTTACCCCCATTCTGTCCGTCCTCTTAGTCTGTCACTCCTCTTCTGTTACGCTCACTCCCTATAACTCAGCCACACTCCCTCACTTATCTTTCTTTGCTCCATCACTCACTTTCTTTCAGCTCTCCTGTTTTACTTCCCTTGCTTTTTCTTGAGTCAGAACTTTATCTGGATTGTACTTGATTGATTTTGATGAGACAAAGATTAGTGCTGATCTAAATTGTGTAAAAGAATATAATAGGTTAAGAAGAGAGTATGCTCCAAATTTACCTCAATATCCTCTATTTGAAAAGCGTGTAGTAGGCCGAAGAAGAAGAAATGAGAAAAATTGTAGTGAAGAAGTAGCAAAAAGAAAAAAAGGTGAGTAAGGGAAAGAGAATGACTGAGGGAGCAAAGGAAGGAAAGAAGGGGAAGAGAAGTGAAGCAAAGGGACTGGGAAATGGTGAGTGCCAGAGGAGAGAAAGAGAAAGGGGAGTTAAGGATGATGAATGAAGATAACTGAGGGAACCAAAGTAAGGGAACAAGGGTGAGGGAGGGTGAGTGAAGGGCAGTGAGGTTGAGTGGATGAGTGGCAGTGTGTATCTGTATAGGTGTATGAGTGCATATGATAGTGTTTTATTGATGAGTGACTGTATGTATGAGTGATTGTATGGGTGAATGAGTGGATGTGTGTGTAGACTTAGGAATCAGTGAGTGCGTATGTAGTAACTGGTATTGGTGTGTCAATGGTTTCTGGAATGGTAGTCTGTATTTAACACTGGATGTATCAAAGGTTAGATTAGAGTGTGAGGAGGTGCATCGTATTATCACATGAATGATGTCATCAGTGATGTAATTTGAGATGTCATCAGTGATGTCATCAGTGATGTCATTTGAGATGTCATCAGTGATGTCATCAGTGATGTCACTGACCATGTCATGAATGATGTAATATGTGACATCATCAGCAGTGGATTGTGGGCACGCGAGTTATAGTGAGTCCAACTAACTATAACGTGGGAATTTCAATGGTTTTGTATGAGTAAAATGTCCAGCTAACGATAACTGGTGTGAAACCTATGTTTTTTTCAGTGAATTTCAAAGGTTTTTTAAATGCTAATTCCTAACTATAACGAGTGTTAAACCTATGGTTTTTTCAGTGAATATATATATATATATTACCTACTGGCGGTCGCCAGTAGGTATATATAGTTAGGATTTTTTCCCTATGGGATTTTTGAAAATTCTATGTCTAATAACTTTGGCGTTTGTGGACGGAATTGGTTGAAATTTTCAGGAAAATGGAACATTTTGTTTCTGAGCAGCCACTGGAAATTTGGGGGGTGTTTGTCAAGGGGGGGCCGAGAAAAAAGGGGGGTCCCAAAACACGTTTTTACCATGTTAATTTCCATAGGGCGGTTGGCCTCACTTTTAGGACGAACGGCTGAATGGATTTGCATGAAACTTGGCAAAATTGTAGGGACTGTTAGCCCGATGTGCCTTTGCTAGGTCTCAATATATGTGCTCCAGTGGATTTTGAGAAATTAACGTTCAAAAAAAGATATATATCTGTAAGCGCGCTCTGGGCAGCACTCCGGTTCGCGTACTTGACGCGTAACGGAACTTCGCGTAGCGAAGCTGATTGGCTTTCCGGTGTCTGTCAACATTCTAAACAGTCCAGAGCGGCCGCCATCTTGTCTCTCGGTAGGATCGAGAGACAAGAGGAGGCCAAAACAAAGGGGGAAATGACCATAAGGGGCATAGTAGAACCTCCCTGACCCCCTAGGTTTGATGTGGAGGCTTTAAAAAGGCCCCGCAGGGCAAAAAAAAAATAAAAAAAAATTTGTTTTTTTGCGTGGGGAGCGCCCGGTCCGCGAACCGGGAAGCGTTCTGGGGAGCGTACTAAAAGGAAAAAAGAATGATAGACTTTTCTAATATTGTATGTTAATTGACTGTTTGTTTTGTTGATTATTTTTTAATTTCTTTATTTTTTAAGCAATTATTTATTATTGTGATTGTGTTTCAAAATTTAATAAAATGTCTAACATTTCACTGTCTGAAATGTCGTTATTTTCATTGAACATAGCTTGTAATGTTTGAGTGTGTAAAATGTCCTCATTTTCAAGGAGGACATCTACTGCTTCCACACATTGCAGTAGTTCTTGGTCCCAAGTTTCATCCATAAATTCTAAATAATTTGGATCAATTATTTCTTGGTTGGTCTCTTGCAGGACAATTTGAAATGAAACTTTCTGTTCGCCTTCCATTTTGCCTGAAATTTGGATAAAAAAAATATATATTAGTACAGATAGGGCACTGATGGGATTAATTTTAGATAGGCAGTTTTTATCAGTGAATTTATCTTTGGGCAGTGTATAGTATCAGGGTGGAAGTAGGAATATAAAAAAGTGTATGTGATTTAACGTAAGTAAATTCATAATTATACAAGAGAAACCTAACTCCATCCATAACTATAACAGAGAAGTCTATCTAAATCTATAACTACTACAGAGGGATAGTATATAACTATCAGAAAAAGTTTACCATATTAACTTATAGTGCACAATATACTTCAGTTTTTAAAATAACAACTTACCTTTACAAAGAAGTTGAAGTGATTAGTGAAAATCCTATTGAAATGTACACCAGGAAGTAGTAGTCAAAATGGCTGTGTTTCCTTCTCTTCCTTTATATATATTCAGGTATATAACCAATCAAATGTCAGGTAAAAAAAGTAGAAAATGAAAGTAACATTTTCATTGGTTGTCAATTCCAACACTTCAGATGTGTTTTGTGAAGTAATTTACCTCACGGTATTTAGAGAGGTCTACAGGCTAAATGGCTAAATGGAATTTCAACCAAATTTGTGAAAATGGTAGGGATTGGTATGTAGTATGAGCAAATCTATATTTGGTGAAAGTGTCTCAAGGGTTTCTTCTGTAAATTACTTTCCCACCTTTTTTAATGGAGCGCTTCCCGGGGAGCGCCCCGGTACGCGAACTGGCGAGCGTCCCGGTACGCGAACCTTAAGCGTTACGGGAGTCCACCATTTTGTGTTTCGGTCGAATTAAGATACAAGATGGAGGGCACATAATGTTCAGAATGGGTAGAAGGGGACACGGTAGACGTATTTTGACCCCCTAGGTTTTCTGAGGATGGCTGAGGAGGCCCATATGTGCGAAAAAAAAACATTTTTTTTTAAAATTTCACGCAGTTAGCTTCCGGTTCGCGTACCGGGTAGCGCTCCGGGGAGCGTACTTTGTTGAAAATTAGTAAAAAAAAGTTAGAGTAAAATAATAATTGTGAGTGATCAGATGTAGGGTAGCTCTGAGAAGAGCTTTTGGGTTTATGGTAGATTTAGGTACTTATAAGTAGGTACCAATGCAGAGTCTTAAATTCAAAATGAAAACTCTGTTGCCCTCATCTGAGAAGTGAACTCCATCTCCTCTGTAGATATCTTGCATGTAGTAACGCAAGTTATTGTTGTACATGGAGCCCATTCCATGGTATCTCATGTAAGCTGAAACAGATTTGTTTACATGCTTCCTCGACTTCTCAATTTGTGGACAAAATTGGTTCGACCACCTCCATTTCTGTCTTTGGCATATATTTGAATATACCAAGGCAGTTTGAGGAAAAAGTGCCATCAATTGCTCAAAGGTGTCCTTTAAAAGCATTTCCAGACCTACCCCAGTCAAAGTGCCCAAATCATTTCCTCCACAGTGCACAATTAACAGGTCAGGTTTTGGCAAATGCATTAAGGTTTTCACCAATGGTATCAATTGGTGACATTTTAATCCTCTGTGGCCAAACCACTTAATTTCCACATCTTGTAAATTGAGGTTAGGTAAATTTCTGTTATCAGCATACCTCTGAGCCCAGTAGATGTAACTATGTCCAACAATCCAGACAGAAAACATGGTGAGAGAAGGTTCTGCTGCAGTCAGATGAAGTGTGGCAATGAAATGGCAGTTGAAAAAATAAGAGTTTAAAATGGAAAAAACTGTGGAGTTTCTGTGTTAATGAAGCAGTAACAGTGATTGGTGGATTTTGATTGCTGAAAACAGAAAGTTAGGGTGCATGGATGAGTTATTTGAAAGATGTATTTTGAATGGTCAAAAAAATCATTAAATGAAAGATTGCACTGGATATGCAGGTGCACTGAGAGTTCAGAGTTCAATTGAAACATTGTTGTGTGAACTTGCAAACACCAGAGGTCTTTCAGGAGGTGGTTGCTATGCAAAAAAGGCAGACAGGGCAGAGGGGGGAAGGGTTTTGATTTGAAAAAAGTGAGGGAAGAGTTTTGATTGGGTGACATGAGAGATATGTGTGATGAATTACAGCATTTCTGTGCTTTCTATAGCTGCAGCCTCTGGAGTGCATACCTTTTGTTCTGCTGAAGACAAATTGGTGTATTTCTGAGACTGTTTTGAAACTCATAAAGTATTTGCTAAGGTGAGAAAAGATTCATTTTATTTAGATAGAGAATAGTGTGCTTTAAGGAGAAAATTATGAAGAAAGTTGTGTTTTTAAAATGTTGCTTTGTCTCAAGTGTTTTACAAATAGATTTTGTTTCTTTGAGAAATTGTAATTGGAGAAAATGTGAAGTATTAGTTCTGACAGGGTGTTTTTGTGCATAGGAGCTGTGCAGTGTTTTCAAATTATGACTTGAAAATCGTTTTTGTGGAAAAGGAATGCTTTTAAAATTTATGACAAGGAAATAATGGTGTCTGCTTCTTTATAAGGCATTTGAGTGTCTCTGATGTTATTTTTCCCATTTTAAATTAAAAGACCTTTATCTGTGGGGAAAGTTCCTTGTAAATATGCTCCCACCTGTGCTTGGCAAATTTAGATTTTGATTCTTTGAGTTACATAGCCATGTTAAAAGTGACCCAAAAATATTGCAAAGGCAATCAAAAAACGCTTTCATGTGTCTTAAGGACATTTTAAGTCATTTCCCCATGTGCAGTGTTTTCAAATTATGACTTGAAAATCGTTTTTGAGGAAAAGGAATGCTTTTAAAATTTATGACAAGGACATAATGGTGTCTGCTTCTTTATAAGGCATTTGAGTGTCTCTGATGTTATTTTTCCCATTTTAATTTAAGACCTTTCCCCGTGGTGCAAATTCCTTGTAAATATGCTCGCATCTGTGCTCGGCAAATTTAGATTTTGATTCTTTGAGTTACATAGCCATGTTAAAAATGACCCAAAATTGCTGCAAAGGCAATCAAAAAACGCTTTCATGTGTCTTAAGGACATTTTAAGTCATTTCCCCATGTGCAGTGTTTTCAAATTATGAATTGAAAATCGTTTTTGAGGAAAAGGAATGCTTTTAAAATTTATGACAAGGACATAATGGTGTGTGCTTCTTTATAAGGCATTTGAGTGTCTGTGATGTTATTTTTCCCATTTTAATTTAAGACCTTTCCCCGTGGTGCAAATTCCTTGTAAATATGCTCGCACCTGTGCTTGGCAAATTTAGATTTTGATTCTTTGAGTTACATAGCCATGTTAAAAGTGACCCAAAAATGCTGCAAAGGCAATCAAAAAACGTTTTCATGTGTCTTAAGGACATTTTAAGTCATTTCCCCATGTGCAGTGTTTTCAAATTATGACTTGAAAATCGTTTTTGAGGAAAAGGAATGCTTTTAAAATTTATGACAAGGACATAATGGTTTATGCTTCTTTATAAGGCATTTGAGTGTCTGTGATGTTATTTTTCCCATTTTAATTTAAGACCTTTCCCCGTGGTGCAAATTCCTTGTAAATATGCTCGCACCTGTGCTTGGCAAATTTAGATTTTGATTCTTTGAGTTACATAGCCATGTTAAAAGTGACCCAAAAATGCTGCAAAGGCAATCAAAAAACGTTTTCATGTGTCTTAAGGACATTTTAAGTCATTTCCCCATGAATGTAGGTATACAATTGATTTATATGTTGTGTTTAAACACGTTTTTTGAAATCAATTACATTTCTGGATATGTACTGCTAGAGCTTCATAGGTTGTTTGGGGCATATTTATAAGGCATTTGAGTGTCTCTGATGTTATTTTTCCCATTTTATATTAAAAGACCTTTCCCCGTGGTGCAAATTCCTTGTAAATATGCTCGCACCTGTGCTTGGCAAATTTAGATTTCGATTCTTTGAGTTACATAGCCATGTTAAAAGTGACCCAAAAACGCTGCAAAGGCTTTAAAAAAACACTTTCATGACCTGTGTTTCCTAAGTTTACGAATGACATTGTGCAGATGAAGTTTAGGTCTGTCCACGGACACAAAAGAGGTCTGGCCTTTGTTCAAGAGTGAAGTGGACATGACTTACTTCATTAGTAGGCCTTTACATGTATTATCTCCTCTGTATTCTTCAACAAGCGTAAATTTGATCTGCAACCCGGAGTAGGCCTCACCTTAAACAAACCTCTGGATAGGCCACACCTTATCATCATCCTGAATTAATCATTTAAAATGTTAGGGACAGATTTATGATAGGTGTGTGACTCTTTTGCGCCGCTGTGCGTCACTTTTGTGACGCAGCGGCGGTGCAAAAGATTTGCTATGTGGCGACATATTTAAAAATTGTTGCATCTAGGCAGATGTGTCATGCTGTAAAGTCCTGTGCCACATGAAACCTGTGTCAGTTTTCATATAGGTGTTTTGTTGCAAGGTATGCATTAATTTGCAAGAAAGCCCTGTAAAACTAACACAGTGAAATTTAGAAGATTTCACTGAGTCAGCTTTATAGCATTGCTGAATCAAATCCTTACGCCTGTTTGAAACAGGCTTAAGGAGTGATGCACCATGCAATGTGAGGCTTGCTCCTGTGCATTGCAGTAGACATGTTGCGCTTACGACGTGATTCCTGCAATGTGCTGCTTTTGCGGCACAGATGCGTGACGCATCTGTGCTGTTTTCACTCAATGGTGCTCCACATTGTAAATGCGGCACACCATGGGTGGCAGAGCAGCGGTGCACATTAACTGGTGCATCCCTGGGGATGCGCCAGTTAACATAAATCTGCCCCTGTACATTTAAGTATGAGCAGGGGACACAGAGTCGGTGAGGCTTATCCAAGGTTAAGAAGAGATGAGTCCTGTTCACTGAAAACTTGGACATAGGCCTCACCTCCTCAGCATCGCTGGACAGGGCTAAATAATAGCTGCAAAATGTTACTCTTGTTAAACAATTTTACTATTATAATCTCTGAGATTTGTCTCTTACTCTGCAACATCTCATTGTTGTTATCTTTCTTTAAAGATAACGACAACATCAACATGAGCGACAATCAGCAATCAGTTGATCTTGACCTCATCATTGAACTCGTAATTGAAACGTCAGTGGAAGTAGATCCCTTGGATGATTTAAATCCTGAGGATGAAGAAGAACATGATGAGGATGCAGATTTGTCAGAATTGTATGACATAGGGTGGGAAGCTGACCTGCTTGAGCCTATGGAACTATAAACATTTATTTTTAAAATTTACAATAAATGAAAAGTAAAAATGTAAACTGTTTAATTTTAAATTAAACACACCTTCAAAAACAGGTTATGTGTAGTGTCTTCAATAAAATATTAAAAAATGCTCATAAAATTAGATCAGATTCACATATAAAACAGGACAGGTAAATGAAGAAGAATTCCATTTCTTTTTTGCTATTTCTGTATTCTAAATTTGCCAAAGCACTAAAAAATGTTCTATGTAAAAATGTGAAGTAGTGTGTTAAGTTTTTGATGACTGTTATTGATTTACTGTTTGGTAACAGTGGTTAATAACATTTTTTATTATATTTTACCACAGATTCAACTGCAGATCATTTCAAGATTTGAGCATGCCAACCAAAGAAAGACTTAGAAAGGCTGCAAAACGTCAAAGACAGCAGGTCCATGAAATAATGCAGCAGTCCTCTACCAAAAAAACTTGTCAAGTCACCAAGAAAGCGCCGGGTAAGACCATAAAAACATTCATAAGAAATATTTGTAGTAAAAAAAGTATTACTACAGAAAATGTTTCAGTCCAGAAAAAGAGAAGCAATTTAAACGGAAAGGAAAGGCCAATGAAAAATGTTACTGCTAGAGCAAGAGATAACTCTGTGCATGATAGTAGAAGGAAACAACAGTTTAGGGACATTCGTAAATGAATGTTCCGCAACAGGATAATTGGCAATTTGTTAAAAAATATTAAGAAAGGTCAACAGAAAGTGGTTTTTTATAAGAGAAAAAAAAAAGTTGAGAAAGTTATTGATCAGGCATTTGAAATTAAACGTAAGTTATTTATTTTGATAATCAATAGAATTAGGAAGCTAAACAAGGCAATTTATGATTTCAAAAGAAATAGTAGATGGAAGAGAATAGTTAATCGTAGTAATTTTTGTGAAGTTTTTTCCGGAGAATGGATGCATAGTTCAAGTTGTGAGGCATTTTTTAATGAGGAGAGTTATTTCCAGGATAATGATTTGGTGCATGCAGTTGACACCAGTGGTCGAGCTTATGAAGTGAAAGATGGTTGTCCAGTTGAAAAAGAAAAACTTGTGACAACAGAGACAGAAGAGGTGTTAGGTAATGAGGTTTTAGGAAGACGTCCTAAGGGTCCTGTGTACACCTGGAAGTGTAGTAGTATTTGCAGTGTGCAACAGGATTCCATCAATTTGCTTTGTGATTTTGTACGGACATTTAATAAGAAAAGTTTGAAGCAGAAAATGAAGTTGTTGCAAGAAATAGATCCTTGCAGAGTGAGAGAAGTGACAGGTTTGCATGGACATTCACTGGCTTGTCTTTCCAGGAGAGTATGCCAGAGTGTTTTTCATCATTTCAGGATGCTAGCAGTGCATCATAATAAAGTGAGGAAATTAGTTAGAATGTTGTATTATGCTAAGAGTCCAGCAATTATGCTTAAACAATTATGCGCTGCTCTTTTGCATGGTTCTGAAATAGATGTGAAGAATATTTGTGAAGAAATTGAGTATTGTTACTTTGGAAGTAAAGAGGAGAATGTTGAAATTGACCCAGAAGAAGAGGGTAATGTGGAAGATATTGTACAGGTTTCCAGTACAGATAATTTTCAGAGGGAAATTGCGACGTTTCAGGTGAAATCAAGTGAGAGGCCTAATTTCACTTGTGTGTGTTGTCGACGCACTTATTATAAGAATCAGACTAAGTTAGTGGATTTATATGCAAAAAGTGAAAGGGAAAATAATAGTGAATGGAAGGATTTCACAACATACTTGATGGTAGAAAATTGTTTTAATTTGGGATCAGATCAACGTGTGTGTACTTATTGTTGTACCAAATAAATCAAAACCAGATGCCTGCTAGAGCAGTTCATAATAATCTGGAATTGGTTGAGATTCCTTCTGAATTGAAGGATTTAAATACTTATGAATCTATTTTGATCCAAAGTATCCATCCCTTTCAGGCTATTGTAAGAATGGAGCCAAAGACAGGGAAATTGCCTCCATCAGATTTACAGAGAGGATTAAAGGGAAGAGTTGTTTATTTGCCTCTAGATTTGAAGAAAAACATTAACACAATTGGAGTAGAAAAAGTGGAAGAGGAACCTCTGGTTATCTTAGTTAATGGGGTTCCGACAAAGAATAAGAAAATATGGCAAGATTTAGTGGATGTTAGGAAAGTCAAAAAGGCAACATTGTATTTGAAAAAAAATAATAAGTACTATAAGAATGTATATGTTGCAGAAGAGGAAGTAAGTGAGGAAGAGGATAGCGATTTGTGTGCTGGTCAAATTGAGAAAGTAGAACCCTCTACTAGTGAAGAAATATATGAACATTATAGTGTTCATCCTTTGCATTCCAAGGAAGTCATGGGGAATGCTATTGAGTTGTTTCAAATGAAACAAGCCAAAGGGAGTCCCATTAGTGTTTGGGAGGAAAGTTTGGAAGCTCGGTGTTTCCCACAGCTTTTTCCAACAGGTCAGGGAGGAAGATATGATGAGCGACCTCATCAAATTCCTGCTTCTGAATACCGGACTTTGCGATTGTATGCAGGAGATGTTAGGTTTCGACAATGTATTCCCTATTTGTTTCATCTCCTGTTTGAAAGCGATCTGTCTGGACTGTCATATGCAGTGAACCACATCTTGAAAAGTGGTATACACATGCAAAACATCTCGGCAAGTGACTTTATGGATAAAGTCAATGTCCAAGACAGTATTTTGGATTGTCACCTGATTAATCTCATGGCGTGTCAGCGTGGTACTAATGAGTACTGGTACCGTCGTCATGGTGATTTAAAATGTATGCTGAGGAACTTAGGAACTCCCACAGGGTTCCTCACTCTGAGCTGTGCCGAGTATGGCTGGGAAGACTTACTTGAATTTCTACGAGAGGCAAATGGAAACATTGAAAACATCGAATTCAAGACACCCGGAGAACTGTGCTCTTTGGATCCAATCAATGTATGCAGGTACTTCAATCATAGATTTGAAGCTATGATGTCTTTCATCATGAATAAGAAGAATCCACCTCTTGGAGAGGTGTTGGATTTCTTCTGGAGAAAGGAGTACCAAGCAAGAGGTGCTCCTCATATACATATGCTACTGTGGATCAAGGATGCACCTAAATTTGGAACAGATCCAGAAGACTCAGTGATGAGTTTCATACAACAGTATTCTACGTGTGCTGTTCCAAATGCAAAGGAGAAGAAAAGCCTAAGAGAAAAAGTTCTACGTTTCCAAAGCCATCGTTGTGGAAAGTACTGTCGTCGTAAATTCCGAAACAAGGACAAGTTCTACACCAAATGTCGTTTCGGCTTTCCACGACCGATGATTTCTAAAGGAAGAGTAAACAGTTTGATGTCTTCGCTGCGACATAATGTGATGAAGAAATCACCGAAAAACACATACAATTTGAAGAGGAACGAAGAGTCCAAGTACATCAACGACTGCAACCCAGTGATTTTGTCCATGTGGAATGCTAACATGGATATACAGTTTGTGGCTGATAACTGTATGGCTGTGGCTCGGTATGTAACATCTTACATCACCAAAAAAGAAAAGACAGAATTGAAGGATATGTGGGAGGACATTTCCCATGAAAAGAGCCTCAGTAAGAAGTTGTACAGTTTCAGTCTGAAGATGTTGTCGCATCGAGAAATCGGAGCTTACGAATGTTCTGACCGGTTGTCTTCAGCAAGTCTCTATGCCAAATCTAGGAGTATCGTTTGGGCGAGTCTTGGTCTTGCTGCAACGCGTAATCGAGTTCTGAAACCTGTGCGGGAAATTGAGTATTTGGCGGAAAAGGAGCCAAACAGTACCGACATTTTGAAGACCAACATGTTGGATACATATTATCCAAATCGAAGCAGTCACCTCGAGAATGTTTGTCTGTATGAGGTTCTACAAAATTACATATTCAAGAGGAACATCAAAGAAGATACTGAGAAAGGAGTGTATGCTGTAATTGGAAGTGAGGGATGTCTGGTCAAGCAAAGAAAATGCCACTTGGTAAACCATCGAAAATTGAGTGGCGAATCTCCTGAAAAAAAGGAGTTTTTCTATTTAGCACTTTTGCAACTTTTCAAGCTTTGGCGTGCAGAAGAGGAACTGCTTGGAGATTTCCTCTGTTACGAAGACTCTTTCACTGCCGCCAAGGAGACCATAGAATGTCCTGCTTTTCCCAAATATGTAGAAATGTTGAATGCGGAAATCGAGCAGGAAGCAACGATTGCAGCCGAGATTGCCAGAGACAGTTCTCAGGACAGTCAGAGTTCTGTTTCATTGAGTCAGGATCCACTAGGAGGACCTGTTATCGAAAATGAAGCTGCCACTGCCATGAATGAAGTGGAAAGAGCCATGGCACATGCTCAGGAGGATGCGGTTAACTTAGAAGACTTGGAAAGACAACTCAACGTTGAGCAGAGGAAAATATATGACGAAGTTACCAAGCAAATAGATCATGGATTAAGTCATGAGAAGAAAGAGTGCTCATGTACGTCGTTGAAGCCTGTCCGACTGTACGTGAGTGGAGAAGCGGGAACTGGAAAAAGTTTCCTCATTAAAGCAATTGCATCTTATCTGCAGAAAAGGACTGAATCACCGCTGTCTTGTGTTGTTATCGCTCCAACTGGGCTGGCAGCACATAACATTAAAGGGATTACTTTACATCGTTTACTGATGCTGCCAGTGGAGCATGACAACAAATTACAATATCACAAGCTATCTGGAGATGCTTGTTGTGAAGTTTCAAGAATCTTGAGGAAAATGAAACTTCTTATCATTGACGAAGTAAGCATGGTTTCCAATGTCATGCTTGCCTTTGTGCATTTGAGAATGCAAGAAGTTCTCAAAACAGAGTATGATGTGTTATTTGGTGGCAAACACATCATTGTTTTCGGAGATCTTCTGCAGCTGACACCAGTGAAAGGACAACCTGTGTTCAAAATGCTCACGCATGAAGATACCAGGAAGTGCCTAGGGAGCATTGGCAACGTCAATATATGGTTAAACTTCACTTATGCTGAACTGCATGAAAATATGCGTCAGGCGAAGGATGAAGTTTACAAGAATATTCTACAAGATGTTAGAATTGGAAAAGTGACCGAGCATGGTAAAGAAGCTTTACATGCACGATTACTGTCAAATTTATATCCAGAACAAGATGTTGTGCCTGAGAATATTTTTCAGAAAATTACTGAGAAGAAATCTGGAATATGTTTGATGCCAACTCTTGCAGAATGTGCCATCTTCAACAACAAAATGTTGCATTTAGAAAACCAAGAGATTGTGAAACTGGAAGCTATTGACAGAGTAGAGCATATGGGATCAACAATTATTTTGTCTGAGAATTTGAAAACAAAATTGGATTCATTAGAGAAGACTATATCTAAAACTGCAGGTTTTGAAAAGACTCTGAATGTGTGCTTAAACTGCCGTATAATTTTAAGAAGGAATTTACATGTTGAAAGAGGTCTGGTAAATGGATCAATGGGTAATGTTGTTGATTTTGTGAAATACAGAAATAGAGATGGAATTGAATTTTTAAAAATTAAATTTGATGGCATTGAGGAAGTACAGCTAATTGGTCGTTGTTCTGCTAGATTTTTGCTTGTAAAAGACTTATATGTTCGCCGTAAGCAGTTTCCTGTTTGCTTGGCATATGCGGTGACAATCCATAAATCGCAAGGTTTAAGTGTAGACAGTGCATTGGTGAATATTGGCAGTTCTGTGTTCAAGGAGGGTATGACATATGTGGCATTGTCACGAGTTAGAACTTTATCGGGATTGTACTTGATTGAGTGTGATGTCACAAACATTTGTGCGGATCTAGATTGTGTTAAGGAATACAATAGGTTAAGAAGAGAGTATGCGCCACATTTGCCTCAATATCCTTTGTTTGAGAAACATGTGGTAGGCCGGAAACGAAGAAATGTGACCAATACTAGGGAGGTTGTAGGAAAAAGACGAAAAGTTGATGAACCTGAAATTATAAGCAGAAACAAAAAGGATTCTGTTGAAGATGTTGTTGGTTTTCAATTTGAAAACAGTTCTGGTGTCAACTGCTATGCTAATGTAGTGGTTAATGTTTTGTTTTCTCTAGAAAATGTAAAAGAAGAGATTGTGGTCAATTCTGATCAAAGATTTTGCAGTTTGTTAAATTCTGTGTTAGAGAAATGTAGCACTGATAGAACAAAAATAGAAAGTGTGTCTGAAATTCGAAATCTGTTAGACAGATGTTCAGGTCAAACACAATTCTCTCAAAATATTCAGCAAGATTGTCCGGAGTTTTTAATGTATATGCTTGATGTATTGCATGCTGAAGGTGTAGATGTAGATCACCTGTTTGGGCTTTCTTATCAATGGCAGCATGACTGCGAGAACTGTAGGGTATCAAGTACTACTAGTGTAGACTCAGAAAGATTTATATATTTAACTTTGCCAGACAGTAAATCAGTCTCTTTTAATAAGCTAGTAAAAGCAGCTGATCACAACATGGAGTGTAGCCAATGTAAATCTGAAATGATGTCAACATTATTTATACGAACATATGGCCAGTATGTCATTTTAATGTTAAAACGATGTAGGCCTGATGGAACAAAACTGACAACTTTAATTAAAAAATTTGTGGCTTCACAGTTGTCAATATCAGGAAGGACTTTTGTAACTTCAGCAATTATATATCATGACGGTCCTTCAATAACATCAGGACATTACACAGCTTATTTAAAGTCTAGAAATGGCTGGTCATTCTGCAACGATTCTGTTTTAATTTTCAAAAAAAAATTGCCGTATGACCTTAAAAATTCTTATCTGGTGTTTTTAAAACCAAAATTTTAGGGAAAGAATCTCGGGATGTGCTCTGAGGAATTTCAAGAAGTTCTAATGGCTCCTACACGATTTGGCCTTGAGGATAAGTGTAGTACAGAGACATAACTTCTTACCATAACACTTGACGTCATGGAAAAATAATTGCACTTTGAATGATTTCAGAAAAACTGTTTCTTTTTATAAGCTAATTGAAGCAGCCAATCAAAACATGGAGTAGAGGGAATGTAAGTCTGCAATGCTGTCTACTGTTTGATATTGCTTTGTGATTAAAAGTGATGTAGAGAATTAAATAATTGTAGTAGTCATAGAGGTAGTGTAAGTCTGCTTCATAGTAACTAGTATCAGTGTCATAGGAAATGTAGAACATGAGTGAGCAAGAAGGGTAAGATATTACTAGTCCAGGATTGTGAAAATGATCTTCAACATTTTAATTCTGAAAGTTGCGGAAATACAAAATGACGGGATTGGCTTACAAGAATTTCAAGAGTTATAAATGGCTCTTACATGATTTGGTCTTGTGGAAACGTGTGGTAGAGAGCGAGAAGTCATTTATTGTATGTAACAAATTTTTCAAAACGATGGAGGTTTTCTTTCAGAAATTGGCGGGCTGAAAGTAATAATAGCACAACAGAGTGTAAGCTGTTCATAGGACATCCTTCGACGTCATGGAAAGTAAGTTAATTTTAAGGAGTTCTGAATTCTGATTTGTTATGTTGTATGGGTTTTTTAAACACAATCATTTTGATTGTTTTTTTTTTCCCCCACTGTTATATGATGAATACCTTCAAGTCACTGTTTTTAGTGAAATTTGATACATTCTGAGATCAGCAAAAATAAACCATTTAACATGTATAATTAATTCTGTACTGTTTGCATTTATGATGTACATTTAGAACTGTGTAGGAGGCATGGAGAAGGAGAGGCTTCTGTAAGTGTCAAAGTTGTTGCATACAGTGCTCACATTCTACGTAGTCTTTCATATGATAGACTACATTTCCACAATGAGATACCTAAGCAAAGGAAACACAGGTGATATGATTGTGGAATGAGCAAAAAAAATTGCACGTTTTCCTATTATATTACCTGTGTTTCCTAACATTACACATCACATTGTGTAGATGAGGTTTAGGCCTGTTCCAGGAGACAGAGGAGGTCTGACATTTGTTCAAGAGTGCAGTGGGCATGACTCACTTCGTTGGTAGGCCTGCACATGTATTATCTCCTCTGTATTCTTCAACAAACCTAAATTTCATCTGCAACCCTGAGTAGGACTTACCTGAAACAAATCTGTGGATAGGTTACACCTTATCGGCATCTTGAAACAATCATTTAAAATGTTAGGGTCAGATTTATGATGGCCGTGCGCCTCTTTTGCGCCGCTGTGGGTCACTTTTGTGTAAAAGATGCACCATGTTGCAAGATAGGTTTCAGTTCATCTCCAGCAAGATACCATCAGTTTAAAATGTATATAATTAGCACTGTGTAGGGGGCATGCAGAAGCTGAAGCTTTTGTAAGTGTCAAAGTTGTTGCATGCAGTGCTGCACTTCTGGGTATTGTTTCATATGCTGGACTACATCTGCACAATTCGATACCTAAGCAAAGGAAACACAAGTGATGTGATTGTGAAATGAGCAAAAGAAATTGCACGTTTTTCAATTACATCACCTGTGTTTCCTAAGTTTACGAATGACATTGTGCAGATGAAGTTTAGCTCTGTCCACGGACACAGAAGAGGTCTGGCGTTTGTTCAAGAGTGAAGTGGACATGACTTACTTCATTGGTAGACCTTCACATGTATTATGTCCTCTGTTCTCTTCAACAACTCGAAATTTCATTTGGAACCCTGAGTAGGCCTCACCTCAAACAAACCTCTGGATAGGACACATCTTATTGGCATCCTGAAACAATCATTTAAAATGTTAGTGTCTTGCGACACTTTTGTGAGACAACAGCAGTGCAAAAGATGCACCATGTTTTAAGATAGGCCTCACTTCATCTGCATCAAGATACTGTTAGTTTAAAATGTATATCTTTAGGACTGTGTAGGGGGCCTGGAGAAGCAGAAGCTTCTGTAAGTGTCAAAGTTGTTGAAAACCTTTTTGTCCTTCAATCTTTTCCGTTGTCTTTTCTAATTTTTAAATACATGTTTTAATATTTTTCAAATGTTTGTTCTCTCTTTCAGAGATTGAAAGTATAAAAATAAAAAGTGAGTAAGTTAACGACAATTATAAGGTAAATGTTTTGTACTCTTTTCGTTACATTTCTATCACATTCACCTACTATTAGTTGCACAGCTTCATTTCTTTAACCCTCAGTTTCCTGCCTTTGCTACTTCCCTCATTCCTTTCTCTATTACCTACTTACTCTACTCCTTCCACTCCTTTTCTCAGTCCCTCTCTTCTCATAGTTCCTCACTCTTGTTCACTCACTCCGTCTCTATTACTCTTAGTGTCTTTGACTGATCACTCTTTCACTACTTGTTCATTATGCTTTCTCTGTGTAGTTGAAGCACACTAAGGGGCATATTATGAACACAGCCAATAAAATTATTGCTGTTTTTATTGGCAGAAAACTGCTGCTAAAGTGGTTTTAGCGGCAGTTTTCTGCCGCAAAAGCGGCTTTAGCGACACATTTCTGCCGATAAAAGCTGCAAAACTTTTATTGCCTATGTTGATGATATGGCCCTATGTTATTTACATTTCTTTGCTGTTTCAATTATTCTTTTTGTGTTACTTCTTCTTTTCTGTTTTCTGTTTTTTCTCTCTGTTATTCCACATGTTTTAATCTTATTTTGAACATTCACTCACATTCTCCAAGAAAATCTTCTTTGTTATTCTTCTACTCTCCTTTTTTTCTTTCACTTCCTTATCTATTTTGTTTTTCACAATTATATCCTCTTCCCTCTTTTCTTCGGTAAATAAATCTATTAAACAGTATCTCTGGTTTAGACCCTATAGCTGTCTTTGTTTTAACATTACTCTCTGGTTACTTCCCTTATACTTACTCTTCTTTTTTTTTTTTTCTTTTTTTTTGGTTCGCTCCCGGTTCGCGTACCGGCGAGCGAACCAGGAAGCGAACCAAAAGAAATACAGCTTGCCAGAGTGCTAAACATTCTAGCAATTTTTTTTGAAAGGGGAGGTAGTTCTGAAAAGAACTTTTTTTTAATGTTTTTGTTGTTTTATATATTATTATTTTTTCTGAACATTTTTTGTTTTTTTTGTATTTTTTGAACAGTTTTATGTTTTTTTTGTTTTTTTTGGAGGGGAAACAACAAAAAACAGGCATTGAAAAGGGCTCAACAGGAGCAAAAAAAAAATTTACTTTCTGGGGCGTTTAGAGCACTTGTGGTTTTCAAATACTCTGTTGATTAAGTTAATGCTCATATTGCCACATGAGAGTAATGCACCGCAATATAAACAGGTAAACTTCATATGGACAAAGTTGTCCTGAATGTTTGGCACGGTTTCCCGTGACTCTGGCCCTGACAAAGATATCTGTGTTGATGTCCTGGCCACAGGAGTTTGAGGATTGTCCTGAAGGTCACGCATCTCTGCCCGGCTGTAGTTTAGTGGATGCCACCTCAGCATGTGACGGTGCATGGTGTAGTTGCCGAAGCTATACTTTTTTAAGGTGCCTCTAGATAAGTCCTCTTTACATATGAGGCACGTCACATATCTAGCATTAACTTTTTTCTGCCCTTCAGGGATTGAAAAAAACTGCCAAATAAAATTAGTTTTACGATGAGAAACCCGGGGCTCCTCTTCTAAAAACTGTGGTCCCTCTGTCTCCTCTTCCTCTTGTTCATCCTCTTCCTCCTCTGTGTTGCTGATGAACTGTGGAGGTGGTCCTCTCTTCCCATGAGGAGGTGGTGGTGGTGGTGGGGGTCCACCAGCTGAAGCTACCAATGAAGCCATTGCTCAAATATCAAAAAAGGTCTTCCTCTCACAAAGATGAAAGTCAGAGTGAGGAAAGAAGGAGGGGTTTTCATCATTTGGGAAAAACAATAGTTCTAAACCAATGAAAAGTGTTATTTTTAGGTCACCTGACCTAGCCTTACATCATTAGGAAACCAAAAGTGAAATGAACCAATGAAAAGTTTTATTAACAAGTCACATGACCTGTTACGCTTAAGTTACGCGCTGCGGAACGCGCCCCGGATCGCTTCCGGGTCGCTGCGCTTCGCGCCTCGGTTCGCGCTCCGGAGCACTTCCGGGTGCGCTAACGCGGCGCGTCATAAGATGCATTACGCGGCAACGCGATACATCGCGCTTTCGCGACGCATCCCGGATCGCTTCCGGGTAGCTGCGCTTCGCGTCTCAGTTCGCGTACCGGAGCACTTCCGGGTGCGCTAACGCGGCGCGTCATAAGACGCATTACGCGACAACGTGATACGTCGCGCTTCCGCGACGCGTCACGATGTTGATTTCTAACGCGGCAGTTGCGCAAACGGAACGTTTACCGGTTCGCGGACCGGGTCGCGGCATCAAATTGAGCTAACGGGAAGCTTCCCGGTTCGCGAACCGGGAGCGAACAAAAAAAAATATTTAAAAAAAATGTATTAATAAACATATAAAATATATTTTTGGATTTAAAGAAGAATACATTTTACAGCTACAGATATTAGCTTTTAAAAAACCAATGAAATTCACTGAAAAAACCATAGGTTATAGCCCATATATAGTTAGGAATTAGCATTTAAAAAACCTTATTTTACTCACACAAAACCATTGAAATTCCATATATAGTTAGCTGCACTAACTATATATCGCGCACCCGCAATCCACTGCTGATGATGTCACATATTACATCATTCATGACATGGTCAGTGACATCACTGATGACATCACTGATGACATCTCAAATGACATCACTGATGACATCACTGATGACATCATCCAGTGACTGTGTGTTTCTGTAAAGTTTAAATATGTTTGATATATTGAAGAATGAGTGGATGTATAAGTGTCTGGATGAAGGATTTAGTAGGTGCGTGACTGACTGTATGAGTGAGTGAATAAATGTGTCGTACTAAATGCATGGGTTAGTGACTAAACTGTCTGAATGTGTGCATCAGTATGTCTGTTGTGATGTAAACTGCTGCATGTGTTGATCATTAGCTATACGAGAGGCTATATGTGTTATTGATTGGTTGCCCAAGTATTTGTATGGGAGATTGAGTTTGTGTGGGGGTGGCTGGGAGGTATGTGACTCTGTGCATAGATGTGTGAGCAGTTGATTCACTAGGTGTATGAGTTCAAGAGTGCATGTGGAAAAAGCTACATGGGCGGTTGACTGTGTGCATGAGTGTATTGATGAGTGAATGGATATCTCAATGCTACATGTCATAGTAAGTACATATGTAAAACACAGTACATGTGAGAGTTGGCATATATAAATAACTGTGCATGAGAGCCACTGAATGTGTGAGTGGCTGTATGGATCATTGTGAACTTGTATCAGGGATTGTATAAGAGAGTAAATATGTGTTAGTATATGTTTGAATAAGTAAGGTGTGTATAACTGTATAGTTGAGGAAATGGAGGTGAGATTGTTTCTTTGCATGACTGACTAGGTGTGTGATTAACTCCATGGATGAGTGACAGTGTGTGAGTGTCTGTATACAGTGAGTGTATCTAAGGTTATATTAGAGTCTGAAGAGGTTTATCGTATTAGCACAAGAATGATGTCAAATGAGATGTCATCAGTGATGTCATCAGTGATGTCATTTGAGATGTCATCAGTGATGTCATCAGTGATGTCACTGACCATGTCATGAATGATGTAATATGTGACATCATCAGCAGTGGATTGCGGGTGCGCGATATATAGTTAGTGCAACTAACTATATATGGAATTTCAATGGTTTTGTGTGAGTAAAATAAGGTTTTTTAAATGCTAATTCCTAACTATATATGGTCTATAACCTATGGTTTTTTCAGTGAATATATATATATATATATATATATATATATATATATATATATATTACCTACTGGCGGTCGCCAGTAGGTATATATAGTTAGGATTTTTTCTCTATGGGATTTTTGAAAATTCTATGTCTAATAACTTTGGCGTTTGTGGACGGAATTGGCTGAAATTTTCAGGAAAATGGCACATTTTGTTTCTGAGCAGCCCTTGAAAATTTGGGGGGGGTTTGTCAAGGGGGGGCCGAGAAAAAAGGGGGGTCCCAAAACGTGTTTTTAACATTGAGTTTTCCATAGGGCGGTTGGCCTCACTTTTAGCCCGAACGGCTGAATGGATTTGCACGAAACTTGGCAAAATTGTAGGGACTGGTAGCCCGATGTGCCTTTGCTAGGTCTCAATATATGTGCTTCAGTGGATTTTGAGAAATTAACGTTCAAAAAAAGATATATATCTGTAACAGCGGACCGGGCAGCGCTCCGGTTCGCGGACTTTACGCGGTACGGAGCTTTGTGAAGCGAAGCTGATTGGTTCTCCGGCGTCTGTGAACATTCCAAACAGTCCGTAGCGGCCGCCATCTTGTCTCTCGGTAGGATCGAGAGACAAGAGGAGGCCAAAGCGAAGGGGCAAATGACCATAAGGGGGCATAGTAGATCCTCGCTGACCCCCTAGGTTTGATGTGGAGGTTTTAAAAGGGCCCCGCGGGGCAAAAAAAAAAAATAATAATAATAATCGAACGGCTGAATGGATTTGCACGAAACTTGGTAAAATATTAGGGACTGGTAGCCCGATGTGCCTTTGCTAGGTCTCAATATATGTGCTCCAGTGGATTTTGAGAAATTAACGTTCAAAAAAAGATATATATCTGTAACAGCGCTCCGCTTCGCGTAACGGAGGTTTGCGAAGCTGATTGGTTCTCCGGCGTCTGTAAACATTGCAAACAGTCCGTAGCGGCCGCCATCTTGTCTCTCGGTAGGATCGAGAGACAAGAGGAGGCCAAAGCGAAGGGGCAAATGACCATAAGGGGGCATAGTAGATCCTCCTTGACCTCTTAGGTTTGATGTGGAGGTTTTAAAAGGGCCCCGCGGGGCAAAAAAAAAAATAATAATAATAATCGAACGGCTGAATGGATTTGCACGAAACTTGGCAAAATTGTAGGGACTGGTAGCTCGATGCGCCTTTGCTAGGTCTCAATATATGTGCTTCAGTGGATTTTGAGAAATTAACGTTCAAAAACAAGATATATATCTGTAACAGCGCTCCGCTTCGCGGAGATAAAATTATCTCTGTATTACCTAGCTGTTGCTAACACCAGTTAGCAACGGCTAGTAGGAGATAGCGACCATCTTGGGCCCCACTTTGCATGTGAGTGATATTTATCACTAATGACATGCAAAGTGGGCATGCCAAGATGTTAGCGACTGGAAACAGTCGCTAACATCGCTATCTCCTATTACCAACTTTTGGAAATATTCGCGATAAGCGCGAATATCTCCAAAAGCTACCACCTGCCCTGAGCAATTTTTAGCCATGTTATCCAATGGGAGGTGGATAACATGGCTAAGAGCATTAGCTCGGTAATGCATGAATATCGCTGAGTTTTCAGCGATATTAATGCATTGCGGTCGTTTTTTATCGTATTTGCGATAAACCTTGATAATAGCAAGGTTTATCTGCGATAATTTCTGAAGATGCTTAGCGGTATAAAATTCGTTGCTAAGCATCGTTAGGGATAAATATCGCTTAACTTTGGTAATATGCCCCAACGTCTGTTAACGTTCGATTCGAAGGAAATCAGGAAGTGTTGAAAAACATTGTCTGCGCCATCTTGCCTTTTTTCAAATGCCACACTTTTGTCGTGCACGGCAGTCATTTTAGATGCCTTGACCAGACCCACTCTCTGCACGCTGTCGATCCTTAGCATTGGTCCCCACCCTCGCAAGCATCTCCCCCAGGCAGTGGTCACCCCCGCTCTCTGTCTTATGCATGGGTAATAAACCACCCCCCATCTGCGCTGCTCTTCACTGAGAATCACACCCTGTGCCCGCCCGACACCTCCCTTTCGCCCTATTCACTACCGCACCCTCTGACACTCCTTTTCCTCTGTGTCAGATTGTCCAGGCCGGTCCTAGGGTATCAGCTAGCCCTGCAGATGTAGTTTATGGCCCCAGCTGTAAAGAATCACCCCTCTTCAAAGGAGTTATAGTAGATCAAGGCCCACACTCGATGAGATCCGTCACAGCAGACGCGTTCCTATTATCTGAAAACCATCCTGTATTGTGATTGGGGAGGGGACCGAGCCTGAAGCGGAAGATTCCAGGGATGACTCTTTGTACATCAAAGTTTTTACAATTATGTGTCACATTAAAAATATATAGCACTCCAACAAAGTAGTAAGATTATAAAACTTTAATAACGTATAAATATATACAAGAAAACAAAAACAGTAATAACATATAAACATTTTCAGGGAAAAACAACGAAGTAGCGGTCGGCTGTGCGAATAGTCCCAACGCAGCACAACGTCCAGATTTCACTGATTTCGGCATCCGGCGTGGGGCGTCGCGGGGGGTGGGTCATCAGTAGCAAACTGTTGTGCGAATAGTTCCAAGGCAGCAGAACGATGGCACCAAGGTGATGTCCAGTAAGTTGCCGCACTGGTTTTGGTATCCTACAATGCTGCTCCGAATAACGGCGTGGGGCGCCCCGGGGGAGGCGGCGTGAACGGGCCTCTCCAGGTGGAGTCTCGTCTGTTGTAGTGGGGCGCCCCTTTACCGTTTCAGTTGCCATTCCGTCCGCTTTTGGTCCACTGTGTCAAAAGCCGCAATTCAGCTGAGTTGCGCCCACTCTTGCGGTGCAGCGATAGGCGGCTGTCACAGGACTCTCAAAATGGCGGCAGGCTGTTTCCTTTTTGGGCCTGGTCCACTGAAATGGCCCTGGGACACCTTGGAAATCGGACGCTTGTCTGCTAGGTCTTGGACCCCATTCTCGAAAGCGTCCCCTCCGCCTTGAGGATTCATCAAAAGTTTTGGGGGCCCCCGACTCCTGCAGGCTTCTGGTGGGGAGCGGCTGGCATGATTGCTCGCGGAATGACTACGACAGAGCCACGAGATGGTGGTGCTTTCATGGTGACGCCAGCTTCAGTCTGAAACATCCAGAAACAAGGTGGGGCTTTCATCGTTTGGGGAAAAAAAAAAGTTTTCATCCAATGAAAAGTGTTGTTTTTAGGTCATATGATCAAGCCTTCCATCATTAGGAAACCAAAAGTAAAATGAACCAATGAAAAGTTTTATAAACAAGTCACATGACCTGTTATGCGGCATAGGGTATAAAATGCGGAGAAAATACGTTGGCACGTGAGGCGGCGTCAGTAGCGGACCGATGTGCGAATAGGCCGAAGGCAACACAACGCGCCAAGATCCGGATGGCACCGAGGTGGTGTCCAGCAAGTTGCAGCACTGGTGTGGCCATCCTACAATGCTGAAAGTCGGCGTGGGGCGTCCTGTTGGCCTGTGAGTTCGCGTCAGTAGCGGACCGATGTGCGAATAGGCCGAAGGCAGCACAACGCGCCAAGATCCGGATGGCACCGAGGTGGTGTCTAGCAAGTTGTCGCACTGGTGTGGCCATCCTACAATGTTGAAAGTCGGCGTGGGGCGCCCCGTTGGCCTGTGAGATGGCGTCAGTAGCGGACCGATGTGCGAATGGGGCCAAAGGCAGCGCAACAATATTTTCTGAATAGAAGACACCACAAGGCGCTGAGATGCCAAGATCCGGATGGCACCGAGGTGGTGTCTAGCAAGTTGTGGCACTGGTGTGGCCATCCTACAATGGTAAAAGTCGGCGTGGGGCGCCCTGTTGGCCTGTGAGATGGTGTCAGTAGCGGACCGATGTGCGAATGGGGCCAAAGGCAGCGCAACAATATTTTCTGTATGGAAGATACCACTAGGCGTTGAGATGCGAAGATCCGGATGGCACCGAGGTGATGTCTAGCAAGTTGCTGTACTGGTGTGGTCATCCTACAATGCTGAAACTCGGCGTGGGGCGCCCCATTAGCCTGTGAGATGGCGTCAGTAGCGGACCGATGTGTGAATAGGCCGGAACCAGCACAAGGCGCCAAGATCCGGATGGCACCGTGGTGGTTTCATAGTTGAGAGGCACTTCATCTGCAGTGGGGCGCCGAGATCCGGATGGCACCGAGGTGATGTCTAGCAAGTTGCTGTACTGGTGTGGCCATCCTACAATGCTGAAAGTTGGCGTGGGGCGCCCCATTAGCCTGTGAGATGGCGTCAGTAGCGGACCGATGTGCGAATGGGGCCAAAGGCAGCGCAACAATATTTTCTGACTAGAAGACACCACAAGGCGCTGAGATGCCAAGATCCGGATGGCACCGAGGTGGTGTCTAGCAAGTTGCCGCACTGGTGTGGCCATCCTACAATGTTGAAAGTCGGCGTGGGGCGCCCCGTTGGCCTGTGAGATGGCGTCAGTAGCGGACCGATGTGCGAATGGGGCCAAAGGCAGCGCAACAATATTTTCTGAATAGAAGACACCACAAGGCGCTGAGATGCCAAGATCCGGATGGCACCGAGGTGGTGTCTAGTAAGGTGCACTGGTGTGGCTATCCTACAATGCTGAAAGTTGGCGTGGGGCGCCCTGTTGGCCTGTGAGATGGTGTCAGTAGCGGACCGATGTGCGAATGGGGCCAAAGGCAGCGCAACAATATTTTCTGTATGGAAGATACCACTAGGCGTTGAGATGTGAAGATCCGGATGGCACCGAGGTGATGTCTAGCAAGTTGCTGTACTGGTGTGGTCATCCTACAATGCTGAAACTTGGCGTGGGGCGCCCCATTAGCCTGTGAGATGGCGTCAGTAGCGGACCGATGTGCGAATGGGGCCAAAGGCAGCGCAACAATATTTTCTGAAGAGAAGACACCAAAAGGCGCTGAGATTCCAAGATCCGGATGGCAACGAGGTGGTGTCTAGCAAGCTATGCAGCTGAGTTGCGTGCGCACTTGCGGCGAATAGGTCGAAGGCAGCACAACAATGTTTTCTGAATAGAAGACACCACAAGGCGCTGAGATTCGGTTACCACCGAGGTGATGTCTAGCAAGTTGCCGCACTGGTGTGGCCATCCTACAATACTGCTCCGAATAACGGCGTGGGGTGCCCGAAGGGGGGGGGGAGGCGGCGTGAATGGGCCTTCCTAGGTGGAGGCTCGTCTGCTGTAGTGGGGCGCCCCTTTACCGTTTCAGTTGCCATTCAGCTGAGTTTCGGCTGCTCTTGATGCTACAGCGACAGGCGGCTGCAACAGGACTCTCAAAATGGCGGCTTGTTCTTTGGATTTGGGCCTGGTCTACTAAAATGGCCCTGGGACACTTTAGAACTCGGACGCTCGATTTTTTTTTTCCTTTCCTGTACATGCAAAAAAAGGTAAATGCCCGGTACGTTACACGCTTCATCTGCCACGATGTACTCTCCAGAGGAACCGAAAAAAAATATAGTTATGGTAACTATACCATGCATCGTCATATGGAGAGGTGGCACCAATTAATTATAGTGCTGCATAAAAGAGAGATTTGGAGGAGAACCCCCGACCTGCCAGTACATTCATCAAAGAAGTGGCACTGACAGCATCAGAGGCAAGGGAAATGGTCCCAAATATTTAGAACTTTGGAAAGATTAAAATGACATGTTTAGATTGTGGCAAATTAATTTCATGTGGACAGATGAGTGTTACTCTAATAAATACAGCATATGAACATCATCATAGTCGATGGTTGGTAGAGACATTTTGACTATATCCTGGACCTGCCCGTCCTCGCCCAAAATGGCGCCGGAATAAATGGGACTCGTAACTCCTTGTTGTGTACTGGTTGCAGAACCTTGAAATCACGAGATACGTATGCAGTTTTGAAGCATATGGCGGGCGGGGACGAGAATTGATTGAATATTTCGACATCCCTATTGATATTAAGTTCTGATGTGTTATTGATTACTGTACTATTGAAAGTTCGAATTAACGTCACCCATGGTACTTGCCCGCAAATGTATATCTAGATAATTTTATTGTAACTGGCCCTGTCATATTTTAATTATAAAATGTACGTCCACCGATTCCACAACTGTTAGACACCTTAGTTCTTGCAACCTAATGGCCCGCCCGTTACGTTCCTCTACAGTGTAAATGTCTACTCATCATATACGATTACAGTTTGCTCCGTGGCCGGCCCACGTGGTTATAGGCTCGTATTTGTATAATGAAATTTTCACAATAAAGGTTTTTAAAAGAAAACATGGTAGTAGTATAAACATTGGTAAAGTTTTTAATAATAGTCACTGTTTTAGAATCATTAAAAGGCAAGTGAAATAAAGCAGACCAATTACATGAAGGGTAAAAGGTATAATACGCAGGAACGCAGTAAAGATAAATGGTCAAGGGCTGTTGTGTTTTCTACTCCTGCAACATAAAGTGATCGATAAGAATCTCATATTCAGGCGTATCGGCGACTAAGACAGCAGGTCGACCCTCTTTTGCTCAACGGCTCCGTCATGGGACGAAGAAACGCTCTTTTTCTCGAAAAAAGAATATATTTTACTTGCAGGACAGTTGTAAATTTTCCGGGAAAGTACATTAGCCTGGAACATTATAACATATATTTAAGAAAAAATAATGTTCGGAAGTAATAAAAAGCGTAATTTTTAGGTCATATGACCAAGCCTTTCATCATTAGAATAAGAAAAGTAAAATGAACCAATGAAAAGTTTTATTAACAAGTCACATGACTTGTTATGCTTACGTTACGCGCTGCGCGTCGCGCCCCGGATGACTTCCGGATGCGCTAACGCGGCGCGTCATATGACGCATTACGCGACAACGCAGGTCCAGAATATAGTCAAAATGTCTCCACCAACCAGCGGTCGGAACACAACCCCTTTCAGCAGGCTAAATAGTTCTGTTAAATAACAACAGAAGGGACAGGCAACAAGAACCATCAGTCAAAGAGGGGAGGGCTAGTTCTTCTCTACCGGGTTACATTGGGGCGCTACCGGAACTGATCGAATTGGTAGTCTACAGTGTTTCTGGATGTTTCAGACTGAAGCTGGGGTTAGCATGAGAGCACCACCATTTCGTAGCTCCGTCGTGGCCATTCCGCAACCAATCATGGCAGCTGCTCTTTATCGTTATTTTGGGCGGGGTGGGTGGCGGAGCCGAGCTGTTTTGCAGCCATCATTGTGTGGAGTTCAGTTCATCTCACTAGTTTTGTATTTGTCATGAGGGGTTGTTCCTAATGTTTCTATTTTAGCGAGGTCAAAAAGAGATCCCATTAGTGGCCTACTGATTTTGCTCGATTCCTTTTCTTTTTTTTTACACGATTTTTCGTTATCTGCAAAGACTAAACAGAGTATTGCGACTCTGTGTCTGTTTGTAAATAGAGAATGAACCAAAGAGAACCAATTCTAAAACAGTAAATGCTTGGATAACAATCAATCAAATGGAGAGAGAAGCAGGCACGACGTATTACAACGGGGGCAAAGGCCTGCGTTAACTACCTTTCACTATCTGCAAAGAGAGAGTACTCCTAATAGAAATGAGGGGGGGAGCACCATTCAAAGCAGATCAGTGTGCATAAACACGAAAATGTTTTCACTTACCACGTACTTGACATTCGACAGCTTATGATATTTGCTATTAAAAAACCATTGAAATTCACTGAAAAAACCATAGGTTATAGACCATATATAGTTAGGAATTAGCATTTACAAAACCTTGAAAATTCACTGAAAAAACCATAGGTGATAGACCATATATAGTTAGGAATTAGCATTTAAAAAACCTTATTTTACTCACACAAAACCATTGAAATTCCATATATAGTTAGTTGCACTAACTATATATCGCGCACCCGCAATCCACTGCTGATGATGTCACATATTACATCATTCATGACATGGTCAGTGACATCACTGATGACATCACTGAAGACATCTCAAATGACATCACTGATGACATCACTGATGACATCTCATTTGACATCAATGACCACATCACTGATGATATCATTCATGTGACAATACAATGCATCTCCTCACATTTTAATATAACCTCTGTTTCACCCAGTGTTAAATACAGAGTATAATTTTTGAAACCATTGACACACCAATACTAGTTACTACATACGCACTCACTGATTCCTACGTCTACACACACATTCACTCATTCACCCATACAATCATTCATACATACAATCACTCATCTTTACAACACTATCATATGCACTCATACACCTATACAGACACTCACACTCTGCCACTCATCCATGGAGTTACTCACACACCTAGTCAGTCCTGTAAAGAATCAATCACACTTCCATTTTCTTGTCTATACAGTTAAACATAGAGCACCTTACATTTTCAAACATATACTAACACATACTTACTTTCTTATACAATCATTGATACAAGTACACATTGATCTGCACAGAGTCACACACCTCCCAGCCAGCCACACACACACTCAGTCTCCCATACAAATACTTGGACAATCAATCAATAACCCATATAGTTAATCATATAGCTACTGATCAACACATGCAGCAGTTTACAGAACAACAGACATAATGATGCACAAATTAAGACAGTTTAGTCACTAACCCATGCACTCAGTGAGACACATTTAATCACTCACTCATACATTCAGTCACGCACCTACTAAATCCTTCGTCCAGACACTTATACATCTACTCATTCTTCAATATGTAAAACATATTTAAACTTTACAGAAACACACAGTCAATGGATGATGTCATCAGTGATGTCATCAGTGATGTCATTTGAGATGTCATCATTGATGTCATCAGTGATGTCACTGACCATGTCATGAATGATGTAATATGTGACATCATCAGCAGTGGATTGCGGGTGCGCGATATATAGTTAGTGCAACTAACTATATATGGAATTTCAATGGTTTTGTGTGAGTAAAATAAGGTTTTTTAAATGCTAATTCCTAACTATATATGGTCTATAACCTATGGTTTTTTCAGTGAATTTTCAAGGTTTTGTAAATGCTAATTCCTAACTATATATGGTCTATAACCTATGGTTTTTTCAGTGAATATATATATATATATATATATATTATTCCACAAATTGTCCTGTACTAGAAGGAGCGCTTACCAGTTGGTGCCGTCACCGGGATCAGGGCAGTATCCCGTTTAAAATTTTCCACAAGTAAACAAGTGAAGGCACTCCATTCAGTAGTCGTTTTTAGAGTTCTTTATTCAAAACTGTGTTCGCCTACGCGTTTCGAACCAAAGTTCTTGTTCACGGCAGTTTCTTACAGTTTGTCCCTCATCTATTTCTTCATTTATATTGTTGCTTCATGCAGTGCAGTGTGGGATATGTAGTTTATGATGATTATGATAGGAATTTCACCCAAATTAAATCATGCCTGATTTATTATCAATTGTGGGTTTGGTGAATATGCTATCAGGCTTAGCAATGTTAATGTATGGGCTCAGTGCCCTATTTTTTACTTATCCAATGCATGGGATGTGCGCTTATACGACTGTTAATTTTTATGTGTTTTAGTTAGATTTTATCATTTATCTGATTGGCCTCATGTACTTCATGAAGTACTCTTGTCATGAGATGTGACTATCCAAAAAGTGCATTAGACAACTGACTCGTAGTTTTTAAATAATAGTCTTCTCAAAAACGCCATAATCATTTCAATTCATTTTGCAGCATGCATTCGATAACTATCCTATATTTAAAGCTCTATGCAACCGCAGAACAACACAAATATAAAATCCTTATTCAAATAGCCCTTGATAAACAAAATTTGTTGAACAATTTTTTTAACAATCTTATCGTTTCTACGGTGGTTGAAACAGCATGTATATATAAATATAAATTCATGTTTTATATACCATTTTGTGGTTGTATTTACTTTGGGATACCTTTTAAATGTTCAGTGCCCTCCATGTGTCTCCCTCATGATTAGTTTTATTTTAATCACAGGTACGCAGAGTAGCCTTTGCGGCTCCTCCATGCCACATTATGCTTCTGTTCGTTGTCCACCCTACGTCATATCAGAGGCTACTGCACAATATAACCCAAATGGGTACTTATCACCTCCAACTCCAATGCATTACATCGCATCACAAAGATATGGAAAACGTTTACGTTTAGAAGAAATGACGCCCCAGTGGGCAAATATTCATTTTTTCACCTAGTCTTGCCTATTTGACAACAGTGCAAAAAACCTGTGACAAAGTAAACTTAATAACAAAAACAAAAATGGATAAAAGCATACTTTTAGAGGTCGCACATTATTTGCTCTATACCCATATTTTTTACCAACACACCACAACTTCATTTACAGATGTGTAATCAAATCCTCTTCTATATTTAGCCAGGATTCTTGAATCCACTTCCAAAATATAACAGGACTCAAGCCTACTAAGTTTCTTTTCTCGATTGCCCCCATGGATGCTTGGCGGAAGGCAATCAATAACAAAGTAAGTCAGACCCTGCAGGTTTTTCTCATGTTGGGATTCAAAGTGGCGCGCTACTGGATAGGTCCTAGCCCCATTAGGTATGGCCCTCAGATGTTGTAGCACCCTTTTGTGGGTGGGATGGATTGTGCTGCCCACGTACCTCAAGCCACATGAACATTGGAGGGCGTAGACAGCATATTCCGTTTTACACAATAAAAACCCTTTGATCTTTTTTTCTCTTTTAGAGAGACCCAACGTATATGTCTGTGTGTTCTTTCCGTGACCGCAGGCTTTACATTTCGTACACTTAATAAAGCCTTCTTTTCGTTTCAACCACATTGCAGCCTGTGCACCCGAATGTTTCTTTGGAATCATATTACTAACCAGTAACTGCTTAAAAGAGCGTGCTCTTCGAAATGTTATCGCTGTTTTTTTCTGGACTAGCTTCCCCAATAGTTGATCATTACGTATTAGGTGCCAGTGTTTATTTAATATATCCCTGACTTTCCCATGCTGACGGTTGAAGGAGGTAATCATTATATATATATATATATATATATATATATATATATATATTACCTACTGGCGGTCGCCAGTAGGTATATATAGTTAGGATTTTTTCTCTATGGGATTTTTGAAAATTCTATGTCTAATAACTTTGGCGTTTGTGGACGGAATTGGCTGAAATTTTCAGGAAAATGGCACATTTTGTTTCTGAGCAGCCCTTGAAAATTTGGGGGGGGTTCGTCAAGGGGGGGCCGAGAAAAAAGGGGGTCCCAAAACGTGTTTTTAACATTGAGTTTTCCATAGGGCGGTTGGCCTCACTTTTAGCCCGAACGGCTGAATGGATTTGCACGAAACTTGGCAAAATTGTAGGGACTGGTAGCCCGATGTGCCTTTGCTAGGTCTCAATATATGTGCTCCAGTGGATTTTGAGAAATTAACGTTCAAAAAAAGATATATATCTGTAACAGCGGACCGGGCAGCGCTCCGGTTCGCGGACTTTTCGCGGTACGGAGCTTTGTGAAGCGAAGCTGATTGGTTCTCCGGCGTCTGTGAACATTCCAAACAGTCCGTAGCGGCCGCCATCTTGTCTCTCGGTAGGATCGAGAGACAAGAGGAGGCCAAAGCGAAGGGGCAAATGACCATAAGGGGGATAGTAGATCCTCGCTGACCCCCTAGGTTTGATGTGGAGGTTTTAAAAGGGTCCCGCGGGGCAAAAAAAAATAATAATAATAATAATCGAACGGCTGAATGGATTTGCACGAAACTTGGCAAAATATTAGGGACTGGTAGCCCGATGTGCCTTTGCTAGGTCTCAATATATGTGCTCCAGTGGATTTTGAGAAATTAACGTTCAAAAAAAGATATATATCTGTAACAGCGCTCCGCTTCGCGTACTTTTCGCGTTACGGAGCTTTGCGAAGCTGATTGGTTCTCCGGCGTCTGTCAACATTACAAACAGTCCGTAGCGGCCGCCATCTTGTCTCTCGGTAGGATCGAGAGACAAGAGGAGGCCAAAGCGAAGGGGCAAATGACCAAAAGGGGGCATAGTAGATCCTTCCTGACCTCTTAGGTTTGATGTACCATTTTGCCAAGTTTGGTGTAATTCCGTTCAGCCATTCAGGCTGTAGACGTATGTAAATGTCCTATGGAAAATTGCATGGGGAAAACACATTTGAAAGTGTTGAAATTTAGAACCAATTAAAATGTTACTTTGGTTTTGTATTTGTGTGTGATGAAAGTTAATTGGTTATGTATATATCTCAAATGAGAGGAAACCACAGCCATTTTGTGATACTACTGTCTGAGGTACATTTGTGAGGAATTTTTGGTGGTGAATTTCTGGTGTTTGATTTACACAGTACTAACACTTCTCCTACTTTTAAAAAGGTGAGTTGTTAATTTGTAAGGGGAACTATGTTGTACACTTGAAGATAATTTGAAAAATGTTTTCTGTTATTTATTTGCAGTCCTTCTGTTATACTAAATACTTGATAAAGTTAGTTTTATATTATGTATTACTAAAAACGATAAATGAAAGTGATTATTTTTTTCTGCAATTTACAGCAAGCAATTTCAAAATAAAATGGCTCACAATGAAGAGACCGTGGCAATTTCTTTTGCATTGTCCACTACATTGAGAGCACCAATAATGAAATATTGTCACAAGGAGGAGATGACTTGTATGATTTCATTAGATTGATTGAAATTGACAGCACCAATAATGAAATATTGTCACAAGGAGGAGATGACTTGAATGATTCCACTACATTGATTGAAATTGAGAGCACCAATAATGAAATATTGTCACGAGGAGATGACTTGAATGATTCCACTACATTGATTGAAATTGACAGCACCAATAATGAAATATTGTCACAAGGAGGAGATGACTTGAATGATTCCACTACATTGATTGAAATTGACAGCACCAATAATGAAATATTGTCACAAGGAGGAGATGACTTGAATGATTTTTTTGATCAATCTGTTGATGGCGAATTTATCGAATGTTTGGAGACCATAGAGTTACAAGAATCATCATTGCAGACTTTTAATGAGGAGATTCCAGATGAGATGATTGAAGAGGAAATTGCTGATGAGGACATGTTACTAGTTCTTTCAAATTTAGAAAATTCTGAAGAATAAATTTATATTTAGAAATCAAAAATTGTTTGAGACATTATTCATTTTTATTTTTAATTTATGAGGTTGTAGCGAAGTGATTGTAGTATAAAATGAGACATATAGTATAGAGTGCAACATTTTTATGTTACATGGTAAGTTTACTCATATTTACTTCCCTTCTCCCACTATATTATCTCCAATGTGTATTTGACATCTCTTCTTCATCTCCGGCCTCCTTTCTCTCACTGTGTGTCTCTGATGCATCTTATCGCTGCTATTTTGTGTAATTACAGAAGAGAGTAAAATAAAATAGTTCGGAACGTGAAAAGGGGGCAAAGTAGAGTACCCCTCACCCCCTAGGCCTTCTCAGGCGGTCCCAAAAGGATCAGTTTCTGCTTTCCTGAGAGATTATGGTATGAGTTCCATAGTTCCATATACCATACTAATTTGCATTACAACATGCAAGATATATATCTCCTATTACCAACTTTTACCAACTTTTGGAGATATTCGCGCTAAGCGCGAATATCTCCAAAAAGTAACACCTGCCCTGAGCAGTTCTTAGCCATGTTATCCAATGGGAGGTGGATAACATGGCTAAGAGCATTAGCTCGGTAATGCATGAATATCGCTGACTTTTTAGCGATATTCATGCATTGCGGCCGTTTTTTATCGCATTTGCGATAAACCTTGATAATAGCAAGGATTATCTTCGATAATTTCTGACGATGCTTAGCGGTAAAAAATTCGTTGGTAAGCATCGTTAGCGATAAATATCGCTTAACTTTGGTAATATGCACCAACGTCTGTTAACGTTCGATTCGAAGGAAATGAGGAAGTGTTGAAAAACATTGTTTGCGCCATCTTGCCTTTTTTGAAATGCCACACTTTTGTCCTGCACGGCAGCCATTTTAGATGCCTTGACCAGACCCACTCTCTGCACGCTGTCGATTCGTAGCATGGCTCCCCACCCTCGCAAGCATCTTCCCCAGGCACTGGTCACCCCCGCTCTCTGTGTTATGCATGGGCAATAAACCTCCCCCCATCTGCGCTGCTCTTCCCTGAGAATCACACTCTGTGCCCGCCCGACACCTCCCTTTCGCCCTATTCACTACCGCACCCTCTGACACTCCTCTTCCTCTGTGTCCGATTGTCCAGGCTATCAGCTAGCCCTGCAGATGTAGTTTATGGCTCCAGCTGTAAAGAATCACCCCTCTTCAAAGGAGTTATAGTAGATCAAGGCCCACACCCGATGAGATCCGTCACACCACACGTGTTCCTACTATCTGAAAACCATCCTGTATTGTGATTGGGGAGGGGACCGAGCCTGAAGCGGAAGATTCTATGAATGACTCTTTGTACATCAAAGTTTTTACAATTATGTGTCACATTAAAAATATATAGCACTCCAACAAAGTAGTAGGAATATAAAACTTTAATAACATATAAATATATACAACAAAACAAAAACAGTAAAAACATTTAAACAACGAAGAGACCGTGGCAATTTCTTTTGAATTCCTGATGAGGACATGTTACTAGTTCTTTCAAATTATGAAAATTCAGAAGATGTTGCCTGGGGGTGGGTCGTCAGTAGCAGTCTGTTGTGCGAATAGTTCCAAGGCAGCAGAACGCGCTGAAATCTAGATGACACGAAAGTGATGTCTAGTAAGTTGCCGCCCAGCAAATAACGGCGTGGGGCGCCGCGGGAGTGAGTCCAGTAGGCCCCACAGCTATTCTTACCGGCATTGCAGAATTACTGCTGGGGACAATGCCTGTGCTGTAGCAGGGTCACAGCAGAAACAAAAAGGATTGAAGATGTTGTTGGTTTTCAATTTGAAAACAGTTCTGGTGTCAACTGCTATGGTAATGTAGTGGTTAATGTTTTGTTTTCTCTAGAAAATGTAAAAGAGGGGGAGGCAGTCCAAAGTTCCGTTAAAAGGGCAAAGGAAAGGATCGGTGGTTTGAACTATCACTTCAAAAGGGGAGGGGGTGCAACAATTTTTCCTACCGGGTCACACTGTGCTTTCACCGGAACTGAGGTCTGCAGGATTCTAGTAATTCAAAGTGAGGCTGGCGCCAGCATGGGAGCGCCGACGTCCCGCGGATACAGTTTCGTCACTCCACGGGCGATCATGGCAGTCATTCCCCATCGGGGGTCGGAGACTCCCGCGGCTCCTGTAGAATCTTCAAGGTCGTGGAGGACTACGGTGGTGGAGTCAACCAGTGACCGGGCCATTTCTTCATGCTGGGCCCGCTCTTGCCAGGTCGATCGCCATTTTGAGAGTTCGGCAGCTACCGGCGATCGCGGGGTCACATGAGCGGACGGGCTCCACCCTGCCGGGCGAGACGTTGCAGCATCGCCACAGTGGACGAACCCTTTTCGGGGCGCCTGGAGCGCTGAGGGTGCAGCTGGGAAGCCTTCACCTGAGGAGGCGGGAGAGGCCTGTTCGCACCGTCTCTCCCTCCAGTGCACCCCACGGCGCCCCGCTTGACATTTGTTATGGCCGGTGGCGATGAGGACGGGGGGGGGGGTCGGATGCATGTGCAAGACATCCCCCCCAGTGTTGTCAAAGCCATTTTTGAAGAAAGAAGTGGTGCCTGGCGTGTTGCCGCTGCTATTACGAAGGAGAAAAGAAAAAATGTCCCGTCCGTCTTTGGGCCGGGCTTCCGGTGGATGTCGGCCGGACGCCCCTGGCTCTGGCCCCATGAACGGGTTCCTTGGTTTATCGGCTGCAGCCGGATCCCGTCGGCCTCGGCCCCCCGACCGTTGGTGGCCGGACCGGAAGAGCATGTGGCGGGACTACCTGCAACTCTCAAGGGCCACCGCGGCCGGACTGGGAGAGAGAGGGGAGGGTCGAGGAGACATTCCCCCCCCTGCAACTCTTCAGCGTTGTAAAGGCAATCCCCTGGCCGGGTCCCGCTGGCCTCGGCCTCTCCTCCGACTACACCCTACGTTAGGATCTCCTGGCCGAGGCGTGGCAGCAGGACCCGCCTTATATGGGCTGCTCCCGGCTGGGCGTAGCCGCAACCCTGCCCCACCTTGGAAGTTTCCAGAGTGGGGGCGGATGTTCTACTGACTTGCATTTTCCCTAGTCTATCGATTTTTTTGGCGTGGCAGGCGGTGGGACAGCGAGGGGTGATTTGGTTTCTCTTACTGTTTTTCTGGTCTCTCACCACTGGCATATTTCTAACGTTTTCTTGTTTCTAGGACATTAATAGGTTTTATCATTACGTTATGTTATCGTTTCTTTGTTCGTTGTTTAATAAAAGTTCATGTTCATCAGTGGCCTACTGATTTTCGTTTTCCTATTCTTTTCTTTCCAGGTTGTTTCATGCTAAAGTTTCTGTTAACAGGATACAGTGATCACTTCGTTATTATTGCATATGTCCTTTTCACTAGGGGTGCTCTCTGGTCGGGCCAGATGACGTATCTCTAGTAAATGGTCCTGGTGAAACAGGTGCATCAATCAGTGGGGAGTAGATAGGCATGACAGATTACAACGGGGGAGAAAGGTCCGCATTACGTACCCTTTCACTATTTGCAGTGATTTTCCTACGTATATTTGCAAACAGGGAATACCTCCAAAAAGAACCAATTCCCAAACAGTCAATGTTTGGGGAAACAATCAATCAATGAGGAACAAAAGAGGCACGACGTGTTAAAGGTTTGCGTTACCTACCCTTCACTATCTGCAAAGGGAGAGAGAATATTCCTATTCTTCCTCGTTTGCAGGCAGAGAAGATTCTTAAGAGAACCAACTTCGAACAATTCAATGGTCGATTCAAACAATCAACAAGGGGTACTGTGAACACAAATGAACGCCGCTTATGTACATACACATTGGTATTATCAACAGGTTGTTCTTAATGTTTCTATTTTAGGGAGGTCAAAAAGAGATCCCATTAGTGGCCTACGGATTTTGCTCGATTCCTTTTGTTTTTTTACACGATTTTTCGCTATCTGCAAAGACTAAACAGAGTATTGCGACTCTGTGCTGGTTTGTAAATAGAGAATGAACCAAAGAGAACAATCAATCAAATGGAGAGAGAAGCAGGCACGACGGATTACAACGGGGGCAAAGGCCTGCGTTAACTACCCTTCACTATCTGCAAAGAGAGAGTACTCCTAATAGAAATGAGGGGTGGGGGGCAGCATTCAAAGCAGATCAGTGTGCATAAACACGAAAATGTTTTTACTTACCACGTACTTGACATTCGACAGCTTATGATATTTGCTATTAAAAAACCATTGAAATTCACTGAAAAAACCATAGGTTATAGACCATATATAGTTAGGAATTAGCATTTACAAAACCTTGAAAATTCACTGAAAAAACCATAGGTTATAGACCATATATAGTTAGGAATTAGCATTTAAAAAACCTTATTTTACTCACACAAAACCATTGAAATTCCATATATAGTTAGTTGCACTAACTATATATCGCGCACCCGCAATCCACTGCTGATCATGTCACATATTACATCATTCATGACATGGTCAGTGACATCACTGATGACATCACTGATGACATCTCAAATGACATCACTGATATATAGATATTCTGCCAGCAACTTCTTTTACACCGGCAAAAGAATGGACGGCACTCAGTGATTCGATATACACCAATTCATTTAGGTTTATTCAATCAAAAACAGGACGCGTTTCGGCATGGCGCCTTTGTTTGCTGATACTCACACTATGTCAGCTTACATTTTTAAATAAAGTTACGTGATGATGTCATGTCCTTGGGTTAATTGACACAAAGGATAGACTAAATGTAAGTTTCACGGTGGCCATTTTAAAGTTACCTAGTACATAAATTCATTCTGGCCAGTTTGGACAAATGTAATAATTGATATTAAGCCCTGGATGTACATCCATATATCTATATATATATATCTATACTACTATTATAAAGAGAGAGACCAAACCTATGAGGCGGGAAATCTCGGTAACCACAGCACCAATCACAACACCCAATACAGCATTGGAAAGGGCAGTTGCAGCAGAAGGACATAGGCTATGCAGACGCCCACCATATACATTTAAAAGGTAAAATAACCGTGCTAGCAAAGTAGTCCCTTGTGGGCGTGGGCGTGGGCGGGACGCGGCCTGACGACAAAAAACAAAGCGTTCTGTAAACGTCTGCGTTGTGCTGTGGCCGTGTGCTGGGGGCGTGGCAAACGCTGGGGCGTGTGCTGGGGGCGTGACATGGAGCAAAAGCCTTCAATGGCGTATGCGCCTGACAAACGCTGGGGGCGTGTGCTGGGGGCGTGACATTGAGCAAAAGCCTTCAATGGGCGTATGCATTAAGCACGAGGCGAGAACAACTGCCGTTACGTTCGGCACATCATGCCATGTGGGTCGCCTTCATGCCATGTGGGTCGTACATACAAAATAATAAGGCGCCAGGCCACACGCGAATGAGCGTGTCTGCGGGGACAATTACTGGAAATTGCGCCACATTCTAAACGCTGGGGGCGTGACATGGAGCAAAAGCCTTCAATGGGCGTATGCGTTAAGCGTGAGGCGCGCACAATTGCCGTTACATTCCGCACGTCATGCCATGTGGGTCGCCTTCATGCCATGTGGGTCGTACATACAAAATAATAAGGCGCCGGGGCCACACGCAAATGAGCGTGTCTGCGGGGACAATTACTGAAAATCGCGCCACATTCTAAAATTAGTATACCAATCAAGCACCTGGCCGTATGCATTCAATGGGCGTCTGCGTTCACATGGAGGCCTGGTAAGTAACCCTTCACTCTACTCCCTTGGGGGAGTGCTCATTGTCTCACACACACTGGGGACGAATGCAGTGTGTGCCTTAGCCTGGGTGCGTCTGAAACACACTGGGGGACGGAGACCGTCGGTGTGGGTCCTAAACAAATAATAAGACCTGGACAACGTCGGGACGGGCTGCTAATATATAGTATAATATATAATATATATATATATATATATATATATATATATATATATATATATATATATATATATATATATATATATATATATATATATATATATATTTATATATATATATACCAAGCAACTCTCCCATGTTCAAAGAGCACTCCAGGCTCCAGGTGCAGAAGTAGTGAAAGCAGCCAGCATTACTTTATTCAGAATGAATTAAAAAACCTAATGCATTTCAGAGTAAGAACTCCTTGCTCACATGCATCTCCATGGGCTGCGCAGTATTAAAAAGGCATTGTCCATGTATGCCCTTTTCACAGGTGAGTTCATTCTATCACATGCTGGGATGTATAGTACTACAGCAAACAAATGATGGACGGAATGCTAACAATGAAAATATTCTCCCCCAGTCAAAAGATCTGGGTTAAATCCATCTTTCTTTTGCTCACCATGCCACCCCAGTTTAGACCCAGCTATATGCAAATCAGTCTTGACCCTATGCCTCATGGGAACAGTCCAGACCGAACTGCCAAGCCAGGTCCTCCCTGGACCGGAAACAAGCATCCTGGGACCAGTTTCAGGATATGTCACCCTTCTTCAGCCAGGCTAGCTTGAATCCAATGGCACAATGAGCAAGGACCCACGCCTGGGCATACCCATCCCACTTAGGGCGAAAAGTGTTACAACAAACAAATGATGTATAGCACTTCAGTCCAAAATTCCTTCATTTTCAAAGTTTTGTCCCTTAGTAGGTTCTGCCCCTCCACACGCTATTTATTGGTTATGTTATTTGCCCTCCAGTGGGCCTCTGAAAGCAGGAATGCTGGTAATTTTGCATGTCTGTTCCTCCAGTACAGACTTGATAGTTCCGTATCGGAAATAAAATATCGATGTTAAAAATATATTTGTACAAAATATATATATATATATATATATATATCGTGGTCAGAGGGGAGTGTCCAACAGGTAAGTTGCACTCAGACAAAGGATAGCTTTCCCCAAACAGCTTTTATTATTGGTCAAACAGCAACACTTGCCAGCAAGTTATAAGCATGTGACTGCAATCCTGACGCGTTTTGAGTAGTCCTCTTTTGCAAAGGATGAAGCAGTCAGAAAGCGCATGTTGGCTCTCACCTCCATTTTTCAAGCAATATGGCATTCCCCTGATTAGCTACTCTGTACGAGGTAATGCGTGGCTTTATGGGAGATGAAGTCCTTTCTTTACTCCACAATGGATGCGCCTTCAAATTAAAATGCAGCAGTAAGGCGCTCACATGAGCCTCTGGAAAGCGTAGCTGTTAATATCCGTATCCTTTGCCTCACTTTCGGAACCCCTCGTATAGGAGCTCCATGACCTCCACATTTCCAGAGTGGTGCGAAGAAACATCGTGCTCAGAGGGGAGTGTCCAACAGGTAAGTTGCACTCAGACAAAGGATAGCTTTCCCCAAACAGCTTTTATTATCGGTCAAACAGCAACACTTGCCAGCAAGTTATAAGCATGTGACTGCACTCCTGACGCGTTTCGAGTAGTCCTCTTTTTCAAAGGATGAAGCAGTCAGAAAGCGCATGTTGGCTCTCACCTCCATTTTTCAAGCAATATCGCATGCCCCTGATTGGCTACTCTGTATGAGTTAATGCGTGGCTTTATTGGAGATTAAGGGCCAGATGTAGGTAAATCATATTTACCGACTCTTAAATACCGAATTTTACCGATTCGGTATTTAAGAGTCGGTAAATATGAAGTACCGAGATGTAGGTAAATCCAGATGTGGATTTACCGATTCTTTAAAAGTCGGTATTTACCGATTCGGTAAATACCGACCGGTAATGCTCCATTCATTCCTATGGGCTTTGAAGCCCATAGGAATGAATGGGGCATTACCGGTCGGTATTTACCGATCGGTAAATACCGATTTTTGGCAAGGGTGCAGGGGGTGTCACTTTGACACCCTCTAGCACCCCCAAAAAAGGTTCGGGGGCCATATGGCAGGCATACCTGCCCTAAGGGCAGGTCTGCCTGCCATATGGCACAGGTGTGCATGCACACATGTGCATGCACACCTCAATCGGTATTTCACCATCAAATTGAATTTGATGGTAAAATACCGATTTCTTAGGCCTTGTGGGACTCATAAGAGTCCCACCTACATATCGATTTTACAGATTCTGTAAATATACCGGTCGGTAAATTTACCGACCGGTATATTTACAGATTCGGTAAAATTACCGATCGGTAAATTTACCGAACGGTAAATTTACCGATTCTGCCCCCTACATCTCAAATTCCTTTTACCGGTCGGTAACGGCCGAATTCGGCCGTTACCGACCGGTAAAACCCTACCTACATCTGGCCCTAAGTCCTTTCTTTACTCCACTATGGATGCGCCATCAAATAAAAATGCAGCAGTAAGGCTCTCACATGAGCCTCTGGAGATATATATATAATAAAATATTAAGGGGTCGATTCTGATTCGGGAAAATACGTATTTCCCGTACAAATCGTACACCTTCAAGTTCCCCGTACGTACGATCAAGTACGATCCAAACCCAAAGCAGATCCCCGTACGAATCGTACCAAACACGCACGACAATACATACAATTTGTATCCGGGTCACGCAGTACGCTACATTCGTACGTAAACAAGCAGCAGTTTCCGGCCAAGCAAGTACGATTCGTCTCTGCGACACTCCGTACGACCCTTTTTCTACGGGACCCGAAAACAGCCGTAAAAGGAGAGTCCGGCTCGAACCGCACCCCGGTACGCGACATACACGCTATGAACCCCAACGTTCGTGTCATCCCAGTCATGTAGGCCTACGACCTGGTGCATAGAAACCGATGACGGCGCAGACGGTGAGTACAACGTACCTCAACAACGCAAGTGTACCTGTACGGTGCGTCATACGCGCTCGCGTATGGCACCATTGCAATAGTGATACGAGCCGCACACACGCCATGAATGTTGGGGTACGGTGCATCACACGCTCGCGTATGGCACCAGTGCAATAGTGATACGAGCCGCTCACATGCCTTGAATGTTGGGGTAGGGTGCGTCACATATGAGGGGTGGGTGGATATGACTCCCAGCATAGGCCTACAGTATGGCGGTGGGTGGATATGACTCCCAGCAGTGTCCAGACATATGAGGGGTGGGTGGAAATGACTCCGAACATAGGCCTACAGTATGGGGGTGGGTGTACATGACTCCCAGCAGTGTCCAGACATATGAGGGGTGGGTGCAGAGGTCTCCCAGCATAGGCCTACAGTATGTGGGTGGGTGGATATGAATCCCAGCAGTGTCCAGACATATGAGGGGTGGGTGCAGAGGACTCCCAGCATAGGCCTACAGTATGGTGGTGGGTGGATATGACTCCCAGCAGTATCAAGACATATGAGGGGTGGGTGGATATGACTCCCAGCATAGGCCTACAGCATGGGGGTAGGTGGATATGACTCCCAGCAGTGTCCAGACATATGAGGGGTGGGTGCAGAGGACTCCCAGCATAGGCCTACTGTTGGACTTGGCCCTTCAGGCAGGTTCACCCCTGAACTTTTTGCTTTTAATGATGACCTGGTGATGGTGATTTTTAGCTTCTGCACACTTTCACTGTGTCCCAGTGGAAAGTGCGTGCGCACTCTGCGTGCGTGTGGTGAGATTGGCCTGCCCTCCCATAGGAATGCATGGGGAATGTCTGTGTCCCTGGTAGTTCCTAGCCTGCCTAGTGAATGGAAAGGGTGGTTGAGGAAAACAAAGTGCTCCAAAACCAGCTGCGACTGGTTTTTCCCCCACCCTGCACCCTGAGACAAAGGCATTTACTGTATAAAAAGAGGCTGTGACCTCTTACAAAATGTTATTGCTGATCCTGTCTTGAGGGGGGGCCTAATGCTACTGCTGGGCGCCAGGAGGACCGCCACTGGGGATTGCCTCCCTGCCTAGGAGGACCCTGTGAGCTGGCTCTAGGCCCAGCCTTGCCCACCCCCCACCTCCTAAAGGACTTTTTGGCTGTTACTTGCCCTGGACTTCTGGGCATCAAGCGCTTGGGAGCGCTTTATTTTGCCACTAGCGCTTGGGAGCGCTGTATTTATCCCCCTAGCGCCTTGGAAGCGCTTTCTGTCGTAGCCGGTGCCCACCCGGCATTTTCTCCGCAAGATTGCAAGTTTGGAATCCCTGGCGAGTGCCCACCCCGCCAGGGACCTTGCTGCTATTTCTTTTTATTGCCAAAGCGAGTGCCCACATCGCTTTATATTTAAATTCAAGAGGGAGCCTACCCCTCGTTTGCCCGGGAAAATCACCGCCCGCCGGCCCGGGACACCCCAGTGACGTCATCCCCCGGGCCGCGCTGTGATTGGCTGCCGGTCCGAGATCTAACCCGGAAGTCAGGCAAGCTGTGGCGTGACGGGGCCAGGCCGCCACAAACAGAAAGCCGGAAGCAGCATGCCGTGTCCTGCCCGGGGCTCCCGAGTGATGGGAGAGCCCCGGACCTCTCGCCAGCACCAGAGGAGGACGGGAGCCCACCCCGCCTCTACAGGCAACTGCCAATGGCTCCCGACCGGCGAGGAGAGCCCCGCGGGTGCCACACTGCTGCCCTGCCGCCCCGACTGAGTGAGACGGAGTCCAGCCCAGCAACCTCCGGTGAGTGGGGCCTGTTGTGTTTCTGTGGGGGGAGGGAGGGCGTCGGGGCACGTTACCGGTGCTCGCCCCCCCAGTTGTGCTATCAGCGTTCGGGGCCAGTCTTTGAGGAGGTAGAGTGGCCCCAGTTGGCAGTGGGCCGCTCCCCCCACCGTGGGCAACATTTCCTCAGAAGTCCCTGAGGGTCTCCAACGATGGGGCAAGATTTGTTTTAGAGCCCAGAGAGGCTCAGGGGCATTAGTAATTTGAGCCGCCGAGGCTCTTGGTGGCATATTTGTTTACGAGCCCTGAGAGGCTCCAGGGCACCACAATTGTTTCTTTAGAGCCCCGAGGCTCCCCGCCCGCATTTTGTTTTGAGCCCACGAGGCCCCATCGGGCATTTTACCTACAGAGCCTGCCAGGCTCCCTGCTACAGCTGCCCAGCACTGAGTGGGCAGCTGCTCCGTTTAGGCCCCCCTGACATTGCGGACACAGGGCGTCCTAGCCCCAGAGAGGTCAGTTGGCTTGGGAACAGTCACAGGTTGTGGCACATGTAATTTCCGCGCAATTGTTCTTTGCTGCACCTCTGAATGTGTTTTTATGCGTCATGTGCTTTTCCCTACACCGCTGAATGTATGTTTATGCATCATGTGTTTTCTTCCCTACACCTCTGAATGTTGTGATGCATCATGTGTAATGTGTTCATGCCTATACCCCTAAATGTATAGTGATACTTAGGTGGTTGTTCTTTCTAGTACAGGTGTTGCTAGTAAGGTCCTGGTTCCCTGATTGACATTCTCCTAAGGTGGTTAGGGTTGCGTAGGTGGTACTTACCTGTTACCAGTGATTACTGGTTGTGTGCTCTATTTCCTATTTTGTGCTACAGTGATGTTATGTTCTATGTTCTAAGTGCTAATTCCAACAAGTATTCTAAACCTAAAAGTGCATATTCCTGACAGTGGTCCATTTGGCCCTGTCCTGTACATATCCCCTGTAAATTCTGCCTGTGCCTGTTGGCACATTGTAAAGGTGTGTTTTTATCTAATGTGTTTGCTACAATACAAAGGCTATTTTTATACATAACCTTGTGTGGAGTTTCCTTTGTGGTGGACCTTGGGTGTTGTTGCTGGGTGCACGCGCAAACGCTTAACTCACATTGCCTCCGAGTTTAGCCTTACTGCTCGTGTCACGTTACCAAGGGGGTGAGCAGGGGTTATCTTGGTGTGTAACTCCCTTGCCCTGACTTAGAGTGGTGGTCTCTGACTGGTTTTGGCGCGAGCCTTGGCCAGCCGGGGATCCCATTTCTAACACCTGCAGTATGGGGGTGGGTGGATATGACTCCCAGCAGTGTCCAGACATATGAGGGGTGAGTGGATATGATTCCCAGCCGTGTCCAGACATATGAGGGGTGGGTGCAGAGGACTCACAGCATAGGCCTACAGTAGGGGGGTGGGTGGATATGACTCCCAGCATAGGCCTACAGTATGGGGGTGGGTGGATATAACTCCCAGCAGTGTCCAGACATATGATGGGTGGGTGTATATGACTCCCAGCAGTGTCCAGACATATGAGGGGTGGGAGCAGAGGACTCCCAACATAGGCCTACAATATGGGAGTGGGTGGATGTGACTCCCAGCATAGGCCTACAGTATGGGAGTGGGTGGATATGACTCCCAGCAGTGTCCAGACATATGAGGGGTAGGTGCAGAGGACTCATAGCATAGGCCTACAGTATGGGGTGGGTGGATATGACTCCCAGCAGTATCCAGACATATGAGGGGTGGGTGTATATGACTCCCAGCAGTGTCCAGACATATGTGGGGTGGGTGGATATGACTCCCAGCATAGGCCTACAGTATGGGGGTGGGTGGATATGACTTCCAGCAGTGTCCAGACATATGAGGGGTGGGTGCAGAGGACTCCCAGCATAGGCCTACAGTATGGGGGTGGGTGGATATGACTCCCAGCAGTGTCCAGAAATATGAGGGGTGGGTGGATATGACTCCCAGCATAGGCCTACAGTATGGGGATGGGTGGATATGACTCCCAGCAGTGTCCAGACATATGAGGGGTGGGTGGATATGACTCCCATCATAGGCCTACAGTATGGGGGTGTGTGTATATGACTCCCAGCAGTGTCCAGACATATGAGGGGTGGGTGCAGAGGACTCCCAGCATAGGGCTACAGTATGGGGGTAGGTGGATATGATTCCCAGCAGTGTCCAGACATATGAGGGGTGGGTGCAGAGGACTCCCAGGTGTGTCCAGACATATGAGGGGTGGGTGCACAGGACTCCCAGCAGTGCTCAGATATAGGGGGCATTATCATCATCATACCACAACTACATGGGTGTATGTTTACATCCCTAACATGTGAGTTTCCTGATAGTGACATAGCAACACATCACTTACAGCAGTGTCCCACTCCACGGAGGATGGATTTCTGTCAAACACTGCGTGACACACCACATGTGGGTGTGATATCAGATCCCACATGCATACCCACCCATGCAGGTTGCAGGCAACCTACACACCCTACCATCATGACACAATAGTGTATAGTCATGTAACAGCCCACCAAACAAAGAGAGCGAAAGGGAACACACACTGTCATGTACATCCCTGGGCTGATATGAATGTCCAGGTGGTGGTCAGACCACCAACATGTACTCTCTCATGGAAGGAATAGGGTTGAAACCCCTTAGATACATTGCACAAATTTGTGAGTCATGTGCACAAATACCCTGCATAACAATTCCCAACATAGGGGTAGGCTGTGATTACACATCTGCATAGTGGGAAAAAGGGTGAATGTGTCCATGAAGGCATTTCTACATACTCAAAACACAAGTACAGTGAGTAGCGTGGATGGCACAGACTAATGAGCAGTAGTCATCTGTGAGCAGGCATGGCCATTGCTGAAGGGAACGGTCAACAATATAGGAAATCTGCACACATGTCAGCACAACAATTGTGCAACTGTCTGTAGCGAAGATCTCATGTGTCACAGAGGAAGGAACACTCCTTGGGACAATGTCTCTAGCCAAACTGAACACACACAACCAAAGAATAATTGCAGAGACATTGTGATGGCACATAGATATCAGGGTCCACCTCATTACCATCATAAAATAGACATCTTTCAGAACCCCAAAACATTACCATGACACCAACTCCTAGGCCATCAGCACCTAAAGAAAGTACCTGAAATGCAATAGTTTAGAATGAAAAATAACATGCTTTATTCAGCTCCAAAGTAAAATGAGTGAAAAAATGAGTCCCGGCTCAAACAAGGCCAATGGCCAGTCCACATTAAAGTCCGGTTGGGGGATGTTGGGGAGGTCATCGACCCCAAACTTGCCTGCACATGATGGACCTAAAGGGTTGTTGACCCGTGGGCGGCATCATCTGGGTCAGGGCCAGGCACCGCAGGGACAGTAGTGGGAAGGGTAGGTGTTGTGGGTGCAGGGGGGGAGGAATCCTCCTCAGTGGCTTGTGCAGCGCCAAAGGTGGAAATAAACTCAGCGCTGCACACTGCTGCCAGTTCAGTCAGACCACCACCTGCACCCGGGGACACAATGGGAGTGGAGGTAGAGGGCTGTGAGTTTTGCGGACTTTGTCTGTGGCTGCGTGCCTGCCGTCTGACCCCAGTCCCTGTGGGTGTGCCTGCATCCCTCTGAGATTGTGTGCCAGGAGATCTGCGCTTACACTTCTGTGGTGGTGTGCTGGTTGTGTCCGTTGGTGTGCGTGATCTGGTTGTTCTGCATGTGCTCTGGACAGGGGGGTGTGGATGGGTCCGAAGGAGGGGGGGACGAACCGCTGCAGAAGGGAAACTGCTGCCGTCAGTGAGGAGTCCATGGACGATAGAATCCAACGCTGGTCAGACATCGTAGCTGACATGCCCTCCATGAATGACAACAACTGTGTCAGTATTCGAGTGTGGCCATGGAGGACAGTCAGCATTGATGTCTGACCAACCTGAATCTGCCGGAGTAGATCCACAGACTCGGCACTGAGGGCAGCAGGGGAGACAGGGGCAGGAGCTGCTGTGCCGGGGCCGAAGGAGACATGGGGGGCAGCACGGACAGAAGGGACCCTAGCAACTGGGAGGGTGGGGATGGGTCTGGAGGAGGCGGGGATAGACACAGTGATGGCAGATGGTGTCGCCGCGTATTCCCCCTCCTCCTGGGAGTGAGAAGCCGATCCATCCGCATGGTAGGGAGTGTTGCTTTCCAAAGGTCCGGCCGCCTGACTCCCCTCACCCTCCGTGCCACTGGCTCCCTCTGACTCCTCAGCTGTGGTGGCACTGCGGCTGGGTCCCTCCTCTTGGTCCGTGCTCATGTCTCCTCTTGTGTCGGTTGATGATGCTGTGGGCAAGGAGAAGGAAAAAAATGCATCAGTCACCTGTACACATCTGACACATGAGTACAAAATCAGTTGGTCACACTGCAAATCATGGCATGCATCATGAGTAACAGCCAGATAGCTCTGCACATATTTGAGACTAGTATTGCCCAGTTGGTATAGATACAATGCTACTTGGACACAAGGATCCAAAGAACACACCAGGCCACAACTTGAATGAGAGTTACACTGAGAAGCTTCTGTTTGTTTACAGGACAGCAGATCTATATAATGAAGTGCTGCCACCTCAAGTTCACAAATAAATAAACAGTTGTGGTGTCCCTCAGGGCAAACTAACACACCTCACTACCCAAAGTGACACCACACTCAGAGCCCTGTAAGTACATTTAGGTGAAAAATAATGTCACAAATTGTTGGCCTCTTGGGACTCACCATACTTCACACATTCAACATGTTTTGAATGTGTTAATTCACAATCTTGTGAAGAGAACACGTATGTGCCTGCATGAAAGATCTCTCACAGGGAAATGCACACAAAAAGCATATACACATTCATTGAAACAGCTGGCACACTTCAAGATGAAATACTGTTAGAAACAAATGGCGTAGCAGATTTGCCATATACATGGTCCAACGGACAACAAAGGAGTCTCAAGAACTCAAGACCACTGTGGGGATATGTATATGGAGATCAAGGCACGGTGACGGTATACTGGAGTCATATACCCATGCCAAATCGCCAATAAACGTTGCCTACTGCGAAACAGAGGTAAATTGAGCTGTACTTGCCATGTGGTAACATCTGGAACTATATATGTAACGGTACAGCGATATTGATTCTGTATGTAAATACAAAATATATCTGTGCTTGATTTGTTCACACTGAGGAACTGATAAAAAATGCAATAAAGATATATATTTTTTTTAAATGGAGATCAAGGCACAACATTAATCACTAACACTGGCCTCCTTCAAAAGCTGCCTGCTTCTTCCAAAAAATTGAAATGTGTCAGTCCTCACAGGGCATCTACTACCTGATCATACAGTTGCTAGCACATAAGACCCACTGGTTGTCATGTGAAGTGGCCCACAGGTCCCAAATCAGACAATGCTCAAGGTAATGGGCCTGCAATTGTGAAGAACAAAATCATTGCTGCATCGTGGACACACCCTTATCCCCAGGCAAAATGTCAACACAGTAGTGTGTACAATAAGACAAAACAGCATTGCACCACAACTACATACACGTTGCAAAAATGAATGAGGCACAATCATGTGTGGAAACAAATGACACAGGCTGTAAAGCCCCAAATGAAAGCACTGTCCACCATCACAGGGGAAGTACATGGTGAAACACCGACCAGCCAATTCTCACACACAGGTCACAACTGCCAAGGCCAAATCAGGCAGGCCCATTAGACCTCTCCTGCAAAACACCCCCATCCCTCAGTCAATGTGATAGATACAGCTCAAAAAGTGAGAACTCAGAATCGGGTTAACAAAAACTGTGCAGCAACATTTAAAAAGGTAACCCAAGCTCACCTTGTGGGGCTGCCAATACATATTAGTCACAAACAACCAAGAACAGATTGTTGTGAAAAGGCACACAGGCACTGCCCAGTGTGAGTATGCACAAGCCAAATTTTCTATCCATGTCCAGTGGGAACATGTAGCAGACACAGGATAAATACAAAGTATGCCAGGGACCAATGCCACTGAGGTAGACCCATGCTGAACCCACATAGAATGGGCACAGTGTTGGATGACACACATGATTAGGAGGCCAGGGTGTCTCAGGGGACTGTGGTGGGCACACTGATCCGTGGTCTGAAATGAGATGACTGTTACATTAAGAACCGTCATGGCACTATGCATATCTCCCAAATAATGTACATCATGTCTGACAACACATCATGGGTCATGCATGCTGCAAGGGTGTGCAGTTGAAACCTTACACTCCTATGTTGAGACTCATCATCAGTGCAAACAAATGTGAAGCCATAACACAGTGCACAGGTCATGGCACAGGCAAGGCCCCAACACATGTCACAGACCACCCTCCCACATGATGCGCTAATCAATGTGCAGTCTAAATAACTTGCACCCTAGATGAGCATATGCATATTTGAATACACACAGACCAGGGGACACATGTGAAGGAGGGGAAGGGATGAAAAAGAGCACCAGCTGAATATGGGGAATTGAAAATACACGGCACATATAACCTGTCTGACCAGACACCCCAACTGTGGGAGTGTTTCCAGGCTTCTGAGCACCTCAAGAAGCAGGTGACACACAACACAACAAACAGCCATGTACCTTCCCCCTCCTTGCTGCTGTCTCTCCTGCAACTGCCTATCGAGGTTGAGAAAGACCATAGCCAGGACCCAGAGCATGTGGGGGGGGAGATGACGGCTTCCACCATGCCGGCGTGGTGGCTCCATCTTCAGCTGGACCCGGGCGATCCGCCGGGTCCAGCACCGGATGTCCTGCCACCCTTTTTTAATGTTGCGCAGCCGCTGGCGATGGCCCCCGCATTCCTGACAGCCCTGACGATCTCCAGACATATCCCTCCCTTCTCGTAGGCATATACCTGTCAGGAACACAAAGTGAAACAACAGCACTACACCTGCTCCATCTCCCAGAGACACACACTTGTACACCATTGATAATGTGAACAGGGCATAGGATGCTGACAGGACTTGCATCATTGTCCATGTGAATTAGGCCTGTGGGCAAACCCCAATGCACTACATGGCATTGAAAGGCAACATATGGCGTAACAGATGCAACACACACACTGATCATGGCACACACTGGAGAACACATGCAACTGCAGGGTGTGGGAAAGCATGTGGCAAGCAGTCACATATCCTACTCCACTTAATAACCCTCAGCAGACCAGACAGACACACCCTGGCACAAATCACTCGCCTGTCACTGACAACAGTGGATACAACCCTTACTTTGCACATGTGCCACTTGACAAAGAGGTGTCACAGGTGTCGTGCTAACTTTGCAAGTCAGGCACGCACCACTGCTTAGTCACATCAGATGGCTATAGCTGCTGCAAACGCCATGCATCTGTGGTGCAACACTTCACATACACACTCACCCAGATGACAAGGAACATTCACACACTGCAATGTCCATGAGGTTAAACACATCATTTGTACAATATAACCACAGGTCCCCACAAGTTATACACAGCTGTGAGTACAGTTATCTGTCACTCCGGGGGGAACACTGTTACACCTCAGGACATTTGGGAATAAAGCCACCAAGGTCTTGCACGGCTGAATGTGTCATGCACTATGCAGTGAATGTCACAGTAAGCACAATGCAAGTGAGGACTGAACACACATGAACTACATCATGCTCTGCATGAGAGACACCACCATGTACACTCCCTGGGACACTCTCAAAACCACATTGCATATCTGTCCCACCAATACACAAAGCCTGTTGTGACACTCACACAACAGGTGCACAGTCAAAGCTACTGCAGTCAGCACTCACCTGCTCCCCTGGTCTCCCATACAGCTTGCTGTACTGTGGTAGAAAATTGATTGTGTTCTTCCCCTTTTTTCTTTTGTTTAGGGTACACCGTAGTATATATAATGTATATATTGCAATTATAAGGTTTGTTTGTCCTTTGTCCATTGTATATATTCTGGCCACCTTGTCTTGTGATTCATAATATTGTCCTTCTTAAATCATATCATTTAATGATGACAAAAATATTGTAGAAAACAGAATAATAAACTGTATCCTGTTTTGAAGTAGCTTATGCTTTATTTCTTCCTCAGTACCATTCACTCTACTTTTTCATCCTTGTGATGCTCCTTGCCCAGGTATGGGAGGGTAATTCGGGCAGAACCCCTGTTTATTACGTAGTACTGTGGTAGGAGGGCATCCAGCAGGGCCTGGTTTTCCTCATCAGTGTATACTGGTGCCCTCTCCATCGTACGTGACATAAGAGTCCAGGGAATGCAGAGACAGCAGCAGTGTGGTCCACTCCAATGTTGTGCAGGCAAGTGCTCTCTCACAGCAACATGCAGCCTTAAATCAGTGCTGCTGAGGGGTTTTCAGTCTCAGGAGTACATGTGATAGGCTAGATTATTTTGCATCCTACGTTTCACCCAATCCCTTTAAACATAAGGCCCTGAAACACATTTGTATGGTTCAAAATTTGACCTTCAGCTCCACAACAATTTTGCAACATTGTATATTTTTGCCCAATTGACTTTTGCAGGACACCTGTAGCACACACTCAAATCTCAGTATCCATGACAACCAGCCTGCATTCAGGACCTACTACTTGTCCCCTAGGTGTCCCCTATGTATTTTTTGAGATCCACACACGTGTACGGTACGTTTCACGTCACGTATGGCACCTTTTTAATAGTGAGACGATGCGCACACATGCACGTAATGTCGGAGTACGGTTCGCTCGCGTATGGGACGATTACAATAGTGAGACGAGGAGCACACACGCACGTAATGTCAGGGTACGGTTCGCTTGCGTATGGCACGATTACAATAATGAGACGATGCGCACACACGCATGTAATGTCGGGGTACGGTTCGTTCGCGTATGGCACGATTACAATAGTGAGACGAGGCGCACTTACACACGTAATGTCGGGGTACGGTTTGCTCACGTATGCACGATTACAATAGTGAGACGAGGCGCACACAGGCACGTAATTTCGGGGTACAGTTCATTCACGTATGGCACGATTACAATAGTGAGACGAGGCGCACACACGCACGTAATGCTAGGGTACGGTTCGCTCGCATATGGCACGATGACAATAGTGGTACGATGGGCATACACGCACGTAATGTCGGGGTACGGTTCATTCGTGTATGGCACGATTACAATAGTGAGACGATGGGCATACCCGCACTTGTGAATGCTGGGGTACGACGCGTTTCACACTGTGCATTTCACACGCATCTGTGAATGCAGGGGTACGGTGCGTTTCACACGGTGCATTTCACACTCATTTGTGAATGCAGGGGTACGGTGCGTTTCACACGGTGCGTTTCACACGCATTTGTGAATGCAGGGGTACGGTGCGTTTCACACGCTCACGCATGGCACCATTACAATAGTGATACGAGGCGCACACATGGCAGGGATGTAGGGATACGGTTCAAACAAGGATATGTATCAAGTTCTTTTCATTTCATACTTACATGTACAGGCCCTAGGTGTGGCAGGCAGTGATATAGCACAGGGCATATGATCTTGTTGGACAATTGATGTGTGCTGACCTGTTGACACGTGTCATGTGTGATGGGTCTATTAGTGGTACACATAACCTTTACACTTGTCACATGTGTACCATTATGCAGATGTAGCCATGCACATTTACACTGGGATGGCACAGTCATCACTATGGGCACCTGTCTCATGATGCCAGGGACCGGGGCAATTTGTCACTTGATATTTCATGCTCAGCATGACCCTATGTGACTATGATCATTGTGTGTCATGTCAAACCTTGACCTTGTTGTTTGTGTTACGTAAACTGTATCTGCTGTTGGTGCATCTGACATGGGCCTGTGTTGAGATGGGGAATGGTTTCACATGTACGCTCACCATGCCACATGTGCATTTCTACGGCTTTTGGGTCTGATGTCATCAGACATTAATTTTCACAAGGCACATATGTCTGCATCCTGACAAGGGCTGAGGTTTTTTTTTCTCACATGCACACCTTTATCGCTATGTGTTTGAGATGCACTTTTGATATTCCATCTGACCTGTGCATGTGCCTTGCAGTCAGCTGTCAGGATGGGTTGACAACCTTCCACTGCACGATTTGTGATGTGTGTCACTCAAGTGATATCTTGGGTTGTTCACTCAGACCAGACCAGCAGATTGTTTCAGCGCATGTCATGTTTATTGAGGCAAACAACCGGTGTATCTGGGTTTTCGTAGGAGTGCCAGCAAGCTGCCATATGTGTCCAGGATGTATTGCACATTCCAGACTCCATAGTGACATGATGTCTAGTAGCAGTTTTGCATGTGATATGTACCTTGCCATTGATGTTGTTTGACGGTTATTCTCCATTCTTCACAAATATGTCCTGCAGGGCACCGCCTTTACCAAGGCCATTTCCAGACTTGGCTACCATGAGGGAACGTGACTGCATCCGACGTTACAGATTCACTTGAGCGTTGATTCAGGACTTGACGAACAGGCTGGCACCACATCTCCTACCGCAACACAGGTCTCCTACTGCGCTGACCCCCAAGATAAAGGTGATGGCAGCCCTCATTTTTTGCAACAGGTACGTTCCAATCAACCATAGCTGATGTAGGTGGAATGTCCCAAACAATGTTCAGCTGTGTCTTGCGTGATGTGTTAGCAGCCATGTTGGAGCATATTGATGAATTCATCAGATTTCCTACTCCTGCAGAGTTGAGAGATGTCAAGGGTGAATTCTATGCCCTGGGTGGGATGCCACATGTAATTGGGTCCATTGATGGGACACATGTGGCTTTGGTGCCACCACAGGCTCAGGAACAGGCTTACCGCAACAGGAAACATTATCACTCAATAAATGCCCTGGTGGTGTGTCTTGCTAACATGCTGATTTCCCATGTTTGTGCACGTTTTCCAGAATCGTGCCATGATGCATTCATCATGAGGCGTAGCAGGGTGTCAAGAATGATGCTGCAGCTGTGCAACCAACGGGCATGTCTTGTTGGTGGGTATACCCTGTGTGTTATGTGTGTTTCAATGTATTTTGCTCTGCCTGCATCTCATGAACCACTTATTGACATGATGTATATTTGCAGGTGACACAGGATATCCCAATATGCCATGGCTGATGACACCTCTCCGGAACCCAAGAACAGCAGCAGATCATCGGTACAATAATGCACACGGGCAGACCAGGCGAGTGATAGAGCGGACGTTTGGCCTCCTGAAGAGCCGATTCTGGCGTCTCTAAAAGATCGGCGGATACCTCCCATATGCCCTGGCCAAGGTCTGTAATATCTTCATCGTGTGCTGCATTCTGCACAACATGGCAGTTGAGAAGGCAGTGCCACTCATCCTGGATCTTGAGGAGCAGGAACATCCACCCGTTGAGGATCAAGGGCTTGGTCACGATGCAAGTGATGAGGAGGAGGAGGATGATATCCGGAGTCAGCTCATAGGCAACTTCTTCTCATAATGGTGAGTCACTGCGAAATGAGTGTGCAAGCTTGTAGCATTGAGTGGCATGTGTGTGTCCAGCTGACTGTATGCATATTCACTTTGATGTGTGTTCTGATGTGTCACCCAAGTGCTGATGTCATGCCACACTGAAATGCACAATGACTTAGCTTTAATTTTACATGTGTACTACATTGTTTGTGTTTTGTACCTGCCCATGTCTTTAGCAAAGATTTGTAACGGTGAGCCCTTGTGTGTCTCTCATTCACAGGTTGCTGTGCCTGTTGTCTGTTTGTGTCATCTCAGTCCTCCTGCTATTCCTCATGATGATTGCAACGTGGGCAGAATCAGCATTCCATGCAGGGACATGTGTAAATGTCAGTTCAGGTAAGAGAACCAAAGAGGCTTTTTTTGGGTTTTTATGGTTTGGGAATGTGTGGGAAGTGTTTCTGTGCATGGTGAAGACCCATCCATACATGTCTAATCACCATGGATCAAATTACATGTTGCACCACTCCCATGACAGGACAGTCACCCTTTTTGACCGTCATCTGTTGTGTAGTATTGACTCTTGTTAAGGCATCAATGTGTGTCAACCTTGACCCTGACACATTGCGGATTCCACGTGTTGATATTGTGTGGGACATCACAACCACAGGCTCCATGGTGAATTGCAGCCTCACGGTGTGCAGCAGGATGTGTTTGGCACATCCACTAAATCTTGTGTGCCAGTACAGTTTGATTTGTAATCAACCATGTTGTGAAGGTGTGGGCCAGCGTATGTCCCACATGTTCTGTCAAGTGTCCTGTGAGTCTGTTCATATGGATGCATTGCCCCTTGTGCCAGTATTTCATGTCACTGTCATGTTGCTTCCTCAGGGCCGGTGGAGAACACTGCTTTACAAGCCTTCTTGGTCAGTTGATGTTAACTTTCTATTCCCGTGATGCCAGGAACGTTGCGCTGATCACGTCACAACGTTGTGCTGTACCTAATGTAAACGTTTACATTGCACCAGTCGGGTGACGTCAATTCCAGGATTCTCTTGTGGCCTGCTGCATATCCTGGTCACGGTAGGGTTGGTTTTGTGGCATTGCTCCTCAGTACTCTCTGTTGATTGCCAGACCAGCAGCTTGTTATGTTAGGCATTTCGAAGCCCAGTTGGACGAGACAATGACTGTCTATTGTGGGGCTTCCTTGTGTTTACATAATTCCCTCCCTCGTCGGATGAGCTTCTTAAGGCTCTTGCTGGTGATGTATAATTTCCCTTCTTGACCCTCATTGATTGCCAGGAGTCTACGGATTGTTGCCTTTGTGTGAGTACCACTGCAGCGCATTAGTATTTTTTAACATTGGAGCATTATTCATACACTCTGAGTACCTTCGTTACTGCATGGCTTGAATTGCATTGAAGCAGCCTGCACAGCGTTGCACACCCTTCATTTTTGCTGAAAAACTCTGCTACCTTTTGTGTGTCCATGTTGAAACATCAGATCTAGTATAATTTTCATTACTGTGATGGCAAGTATGATACAGTGGCTGTTGTTTTCCTTTACAGTTGTAACGGTTACAGTATAGTTCCTGAGGTATTCTGTGAATCAGTGGCAAGATGTGTTGAATGCTTATGCTTGTTTATCTTTGTTTCAGATCTCCCTCCCTGCTGTTCCCTTCCTTTCCTTCCCTCGCCTGATCACCCTATTGAGTCAGTAATTTATACTCAGACCAAGGGGCTATAGGGAGGTGGGCCACAATGATCATCGCACCTTTATAAGGATTCAAGGAAACAACAGTCCCAGGCAGTCGTGTGCACATTGTCTCACCAGCATTACAGGTAATCTCTTTGCATGAGTGTTATTTTCTTCTGAGCAATGGGACTGGACATGGACATTGGCTAAAGCAGCATGGCCTCCACACAAACTTAATCCATTTGTATAGCAAATGTGTCCCATACAGTACAATGTGCATCATTACAGTCACCGCAGATCTCTTGCCAGTTTGCATGCGTCATCTATTGCATAATTGACAAAGATTGTGCATATGGCAGTATGTGTACTGTGGCAACATGCATGGTGTTCATCATAGCTAATGATCCATATTGTGCATGAAGTACATGGTTGTGTATGTATTGTTGCAGCTTGCTACACACAACGGGCAGCCCACACCTGCTGACGCTGTGTGTCCTGTGCGCAGCTTGGCCTTTTGGTGCCTGATCCTGTGCCCGTCATTTATGGTGATTGTTTTTCCATTTTAGGTCTGTGACCCATGAGTACACTGGTTACATTGTGCCTTTCAATCCTCCTTCTCTTTCTGTGCTAGTTTTTGCATGGTGTCTCACCCCTTCCACCATCATGTGTTCACTCATTCCTGCTGCTGCCTCCCATGCGGCACCACCCCACCGAGTGCCCTGATTCTGCAACACACACACCTCCCAGATGCTCCTCCCTCCCTCCACCCATTGTTAATGCAGGTATCAGCTTGTCAGTGCCACTGTTGCACCACATCCGTGCTAAAGGCAGGACCGTCTGCGCCTGCAATGTGCACAGTGCAAGACCCTCTGGTCCTTCCATGACGCAGGTAACACAACAGACTCATGCTCCAGCCACCATCCAAATAGGGAACACAAGACATTCATCCACCTGCTATCAGGCAACCCCTAAGTGCAGCCATTACAGCTTTGCTGGCTGTGTGGGCAACTCCTACTGCCAACAACACGCTGCCCCGCATGACAGACCATGTCCGTACAACCAGGTCATGTGCCTCCTATTGCACACCCGCTACATCCACTAGCACGCCATTGGACTCTGCCACCTCAGCCAACACAACAGCCATACACATCTCCTTCATTACAGTGACCTGGTTAAACGCATCCTCAGCACACTACATCAACATTGCCATCACAGATGGATACGAGATCATCCACAGGGACCACACCAACACTCCAGGACGATGAATAGAAATTTCATCATAAGTACCCCCTCAGAGTCACATACTACACCAAGGACACACTCAGCATTGTCAAACATCTGCACTTCAGGTTTCACACCAACCCCCAGACCACCCTCAGTCTAACTATCATCTACAGATCTCCAGGCCTACACCCACAATTCTGCTAAACCATCTACAATTATTATAATAGTCATGTATCGAGCGCACATGTAAGCCAACGGGGTTGTCCCAGCGCTGTAGTGTGCCGAAAATTAGGCAGCATATGGAAGAGCAACTAATATAGCAAGCTAAATATCCAGGACTTAAGGGCTTAGCAAGAATCACATTCATACAGATTCAGGCGCAGCGGAAGAGGTAGTTTAGTCCAACATTGGGTGGTTCCTACCTGAGAGGTTTCACCTCCTGATCTAGGTTTAGCTAAGCAAGGACTAATGAGCAAGTGCTTGTCATTGGAACGTAGAGATCGTGATTGACAATAGGGACGCAGTCTCCTCCTAAGGTAGACCGGACCACAGCCTTGTCCTGCCCAGAAGGCGAGTGTAAGCGCCTTGAATTCTATTTGTGTAGCCATGGCAGCCAATGGAGTAGTCATTGAAACGGGGAGATATGTTGTCAAAGTGAGACTGAACATACCAGGCAGCCAGCAGCACTTTTTCCCCGTCTGCAGTATACAGAGCAAGCCTAATGTGAGACGTACGTATGAGACTTTTGCGTAGTGTAAATGGGAGGTAATCAGTGCGTGAAGCACCGTTTTACGGGTTACAATGTGCAGATAGTGTATAATTCTCTTGAGTTTAATCTTGCGAATACAAGCGTCACCCGCCTCTTGTACCTGTGTGGCAAGGGATAGCTGATTGTCCCATCTTACTCCCAGATTCCTGACCATGTCCTTGTGTGCCGGAGCAATGGCCAGTTCCTCTGGACACCACAGAGTGGAAGAGAGGAGAGAAGGTTGGTTAAATGAAGAGGAACTCTGTGTTAACTGTATTAAGTTCTCAGAAATTGTAGTATATCCAGGCCACAATAATCTAGAGAATATTTTCTAGTGTGTCAAAAACTAGCGGCACACACAGCATTCTAGGTGAATAGCAGCTGAGGCTCATCAGCATAAGATATGATTTGGACTTCGGACATGGCAATCAATGCAGCCAGCGTGGTTAAGTAAATATTACAAGACAGAGGGTTCAAAGCAGAGACCAGCAGCACGCCCCACTTAAGTGATTTGACTGGGGAGATGGATGGATATGTCTGGACCTGCTGTGTGCAGTCAGATAGTGAGGACAATATACAGTTCACCATGAAGCCACCCACGCCTATGGTCTTAAGGAGGTTCAGAAGAATGGGATGGGCGACGGTGTCAAATGCTGTAGACAAGTCTATCAGCACCAACACCGCCTTGGAACCTCCGTCATCCGCCCAGCGTATAGAGTCTGCCATTTCAATGAGGGCCGACTCTGTACTATATCCGGGGTTGTAGCTGGATTGAAAGTCGTGAAGGAGGCTTTTATCTTCAACAAAGTCCATCAGTTGCTGTAAGGAATTGTTCACTTAAAGCTTGACCGGAGCTGGTACGTGACAGTTAGGTCTATGATTGCAAGGAGATACAGGATCTGCGTTGGCTTTACTTAAGATGGGCAGGAGGAACACATGTCTCATCACATCGGGATTAGAGCCCAATTTGAGGGAAAGGTTCCAGATGGAGCTTAAATGGTAATTGGGACTCTTATCAAGGATGGTGTACAGCTTGGCGGGCAAGGGGTCAGTAGGGTAACGGGATTTACACATCTGCAATTGGAGCAGGGAGGCTTCATATGAAAATGAGTAAAATATACTGAGACCACAGAGATGGGAAGCAGCTTTACAGATTGGTCCTCAGACATTGGACACCTACATCAGCACGCAGGCCCTCACCTATACACACAACATGGGTCAGGGATACAGCAACTCCTGGCTGGAGGACAACCATAGCACCATCCTGCATTTGTACATCAACATTTGCATCCAGTTGCCCAAAAAACAACACACTGCACCACACTCCGTTACAGATCCACCAAGAACGATTGACCAAAGTCAACACAAACGAGCTGTGTGGCACCCTGACACAGGACACTCCAACCAACGACACTGCCAGACCCTGCAACCGCACACACTGGATCAGAGACTGACCCAACACTCTTCCCACATTGGCGGAATTTCCTGTGAAGCACAACAACAGTTAAGCCACCCAGGACAAGGCAGACCTACTGGACTCATAAACGTCTAGCCAGACTCATGTGCCAACCTTGTAAAACAAACAACCATCAGTTACCTTTCTGCCCTGAAATCCACAACACACAGACATCACCATATCATTAGCACGGACAAGAGTACAACCTCCAGGTATGGCCTAGGCACAAACACACACAACATGAATGACCTCATTGGCATTGTGAGAGAACTATCTGACCCCAGCTCTCCATCCAAGAGACATCCCACCCTTGCAAGGCCAAGGGGATCCCTTGCAACTTACTATCGCTGCAAGCTCGTGGACGTACACGACAGCCTCGCTACACAGAGGCAGTCAGCGCTTTTTCCACAGGACATACCCCCCCTCAGGTCCAGGACTCCCATCAGCAGCAAAGGCACCACCCACTCCAGCTCTCCATCTGGACCCTTCCCACACAACATCTCAATCACAGCATACACGATCCTTCAGGCCCACCTCCGGGACTTCATGAATGTCTCCTTTGAGTATGCCACTTTCCATGGGAGCTGTAGGCCTGCAGGAAGCCAGGCCCTTCTTTGATGACGTACGGCTGTACCACAGGATTGCCTGGAACGTCACCCTGCTTCCCTACCCGGCAAATGTCATCAAGAAGACAGTCAACAAGCAAATGACCATCTCACTCCAAGCAAACATCTCCAGGCAAACCGCACCAGACCATCTTTCACAGTTATCACCCCACTGCAACAGCCCTCATTGCCACCACCAACAACATCTTGGACCGTGCTCAACAATGGTGAGTACACCACCCTCACCCCATTGACCTCTCATCCAGCATTCTACACCAAGTGGTACCACGGTGTCAGATCACACATCTCCAACACTGGGATCCAGAGGAAGGGCCAGGATGAGAGCCCCAAGTACCTCACCAGCAAGGCCCAGGGAGTCTGCCTCCCCCCTTCGGCACGTAGTACACTGGGGTCATCGGGCCCAGGCATCATCTCGCTGTGGGACTATCTACATTATCTCCATGACCCCCATCGATAACATCACATGCGCACACGATCTCATCATCATGTCCTCTGCCATTGACACCCAGCTGCTCCTCACCCTCACCAAAGACCCAGTCACTCCCAGATCCAACATTCAAGAAGGCATGAGGTTCATTGATATATGGAGGTACCTCAGCCACATGAGGCTGGACTTGGACAAGACTGGGCTCATCATCTGAGGAATGTCCCCTTACGGCTGGGACAACTCCTTGTGTCACAGCAGCCTCGGCAGCGCACAAGCACATATTGGCCACACATGAAAGCAGGTGCTCATCGTACACTCCTCGCTCACAATAAACATGGAAATGAGCACCATCTCTACCTCATGCTGCAAGTCCCCCCACATTCAGCAAATGTTCATCAGATAGATCCACTCCTAGTCAAGACAGACAGTCAACCAGGAACAAAACAACAGCCGGCTGTACTACAGCAACGCCCTCTTCACAGGAACAACAGCCAGACTCCAGGAGGACTTGTGCACATAGAGGGTGCATCAACATACCTCATCCTCAACATCCCCTGCCACAGCTACATGACCGTCCACCTGAGATACCTACAATAGGCTCACTCTCAATAGCAGGATCACCTTCATACTCCTCAGCCACACTCAGGAGGCACTCCACAACCCCAGCCCCGGAGACGAACATGGACGTCTCCCATCCAACACCCCATTGCACCAACTCCGTCCAGCCAACCTTGCCCTGTGCACCATTCTTCACATCCACAGTACAACTGCATGTGGAAGATAGTTCTCCCACCTCACCAAACAGACCTGGTACCTCCTCCCTGGGCACCTCCACATGACCCATGACCTCTACACCTTCATTACACTCTTCCAAACTGTCTCTCTGAGCAGTATGGCAGACCCCCCCCCAGCAGATTGAAACCATCACAGTTGAGTATAGCGCTCCATGTATGTATTTAATGATACGTTGTGACCTATGTGTGTCCTCGACCGGACTCAGATCCCAGTGTATGGATGTGGCATACTTTGACATATCCCCATACGTATGTTGTAGAATGATGGTAAATGACTGCAACATCAATTTCAGTAGTGTTGGTTGTTTTTATTTATCGTTCTTGTGCGGGAAACGCGAGTTAGTGATGGGTGCTGTACAAAAAGGGGGGGAATCCAAAGTTCACAAAGGGAGATGTGATGCCTTGCAGTTTGAGTCACCAGAGTCTAGACCACAGTGCTTGCCATCATTGGTCAGACTGAAACCAGCAAGTCCATGTGGGAGAGTAGGACAGTCAATGAGGTGATGCTGTTGCACACAGACTCCAGGTGCCAGACCAGGTGTCCTGGGAGATGCGCATGGCCCGCTGCCTCTCAGTGTGTCTTCCGTGGACGACCCACCTTCCTTGGGGGACCCTCATGTGCAGGCCTTGACGATGCACGGGATGTTCAGTCGGACAATTCCTCCTCCTTCCCTGTGCCTGGTGGCCGTCTTCGCCTTGAAGTGTCTTGCCTGGTGACACAGGGAGGGTGCTGCATGTTGTCAGCAATCCGACGGAGTGAATGGCTAATGTCCCTTTGCACCGCCAGGAGCTCAGCCAGTCTTGCCTCCATCCGTTCTTGGTGTTGTTCTTGACTGGCGTGTTGCTCGGCCTGCAGGTTTTTTATCTCTGTAAGGGCCCCCACTACCTGGCTGAACTCCCTGGTGTCCCGCCGGTATGCCTCCATGATGTTGCGGAGCTCAGACATACCGGGACTCGCAGCTGTCTGGTCAGGTTCTCGCCTCTGCCTGCTGCCACTCCTGCCACCCATGCCCACACGAGCATGGCCTGCCGTTGTGGGCACATCGGCTCAACGGGACCCCTGAGTGATGGCAGTGGTGGTGTTGTCTGCTCCCTCCTGGGTGCCCGTTGAACCGTGTCCCTCAATGTCAGACTGGCTCAGTTCTTGAGTGTGGCCAGGGCTCCAAGATGTCTGCTGGGATGTGGCAGGAATGGTGGTGGCAGTTGGCGCTGGTGTGCCTGATACAGATGCTGCACGGTTTGGGGCATCAGAGGTGCCAGGTCGGTCGTGGTCATCCATGGAGTGGTGAGAGGCATCGCTGTCGGTGGGATGAGGGTCCTGTGGAGCCTGGGACTGTGAATCGTCTTCCCCATCGTTGGGGTTCGATTCCGCACATTGCCCTGTGGGTGTGAGAGACAGACAATGTTAATGCCATGTAATGCAACATCCATTTCTCAAACACATTGTAGTTGGCACTATTCCACCTGGTAGTTGTCCATGCTTTGGATTGTCCTCAATGTTCACTTGTGGATGGGTATGTTGTAGGGTCCGATTGATATGTGCTCCTGAGTCATTGACATGGGGGGGGGGCATATTTACTATAACTGGCACCACCCTGCATATCAGCAGGGATTCACCAGTCATTGTGCACCACACCTATGACAGCACAGATGCAACGCATTCACATTGTGGAGCCCCATTTTGGAAAAAATGGGTCAGCTGCGTCACACATCTGTGCTGCATAAGTAGGCGCATTGCTGGAGTAGCGTCACCAGTGCAAGACAGCTCCAGCAATGGTCTGTGGGGCCCTATCTGCACTATGTTGCTTCATTCCTTACGCCTGCATCAGCCATGCACAGGGTTTTGACGCAGCATGTGCTCATAAGTGACAGAGTGGAATCTTGTAGATTTCACATAGCCACTTTTGGGAGGCATGCCTGTACCATTACACCCCTCCTCCCCTCCTGCGCCAGTACACCTACTTGTGGCGCAGGGCCTTAGAACATGACACATCTCCCAGATGCGTCACCTTGTTCATTACCAGCACCATGGCGCCTCTTTTGTGCTGCAGCTGTGTCACAGAGGGGACGCAACGGCGGCGTGTAAGAAGCGCAAGTGGCTTGTGATTGTGCACCATCCATTTGTTGCTTGGATGCTTCATCAGATCTGAATTGGTTTAGTTGTGTTACATGACCATTGTGATAGTGGGGAACTCCATTGCCTGTCCCAGGTGGGTATGTATGTGTAAGGGGTGTGTGTGACAGCCTGTGGTGGTAGTTGGAGACTGAGTTGGCACTGAGCCTCCCTCATGGTGTGGCTGTCCCCCCATGGAGCATGCTGTCATGATAGTGACTGTGAGTTCCTGCACAAAATATCTGACCTTGTTGTCCAGGTGCACTGGTCACAGGACGGCCTTGTGCTGCCTACACAAGGGCCCAGTGTCAGCTAAATTGTCAGTACATTCACACTCCATTGAGCATGGTGCATGGTTGTGTAACTGCACCATATGGGGTGAGTACAATTGGACTTGGGCATCCACAGAGATGTTTATAGGGGTGGGAAGATTTTCTGCTTCTTCACCATCCCCCTTGCACCCTTCTCACCCTCTGCCTTGCACACTTCTCACCCTACCCCTTGCATAGTTCTCACCCTACCCCTTGTACCCTTCTCACCCTCTGCCTTGCACCCTCCTCCCCTCCACCTTGCACCTTTCTCACCCTCCGCCTTGCACACTTCTCACCCTACCCCTTGCACCCTTCTCACCCTCCGCCTTGCACCCTCCTCCCCTCTGTCTTGCACAATTATGGGCACCCTTCCCACCCAATGTAGGGTGCTGCCACCTGGGACAATGGGACAATTTGTAAAGCATGATGGACTAGCGCTGGCCCTGATTGGGCTGACACCAGAAACACTGGCAATCCAGGGGGGCCCGAGAGCCCCCCTTGCCCCCTCCTGTGGACGCACAAGGAATTGGGTCTGATTTGGGGTCCCACAATGCATTTAGTGACACCCACGCTCCCAGAAAACTAGACGTCTATTCTTTGGTCTGTGCTTCCTGTAGCATGGGACATGGCATTGCCTTGGTTTGTCAATGGGACATACACATGTTAGTGGCATTTGCGTTGTTTTTGCCTGTAGTTATGGGCAGCTGGCGCTTGGTGCTTTTTGCGGGCATTTTTTGTACTTGGAGTGTAGATGCCATTACTCGCATATTACATGAGTTGTTTGTATACTCACCAGGCTCTATGACTCCTTCAATGCCATGTACTCCCACCGGTGGTAGCAGGGCCATGACCTTCTCCTCCCAGGGATGGTCCTGTACTGATCTGTGGGGATCACCACCTCCAGTGTGCTGGCTCTGGGCGTAGTCCTCGTCCATCTTCCGCTTGACCATCCTCCGCAAATCATACCACCTGGCCTGGCAATCCCTACTGGTGCATCTGATGGGTGCAACAGCATTCACCTTATTGACGATCCTCTCCCACATGCGTGTTTTCTCCACTATGCTGGTCTGTCTGACCAATGCACCAAACAGCTGTGGCTCGACTCTGATGACAACATCTACAAGGATCTCCATCTCCTCCTTTGTAAACTTTGGATTCTTCTGTGCGGACATGGTGTGGAGTGATTGTGATGGGGGGTGAGAGTGTGTATGGATGTGGGTGTGTTGGTATGAATGTGAATGGGGTGGGGTGGGGTGGGTCTGTATGTGATGGGGCGTATGTGTGAAGGTAGATGTGTGCAGTTCTTTGTGTGTTGTCTGTCTCTGTGGCTAAATTGGTGTGTTGCAAAGGATCATGGTTTGTGTGTGTGGGCCCGGTTTATTTGTCCATTTGTGCGTGGGGCTTAGTTTGAAATTTTGGTGGGTGTGTTATAAGGGGTGGATCTGAGTTAGGCCCTCTGTTTGCCTGTTTAGATCTGGCCAGGGCATTAATTTCCAATGGCTTGTACACAGGAGATATGTTTTGTGGTGTTTTGCGAGTCGTTTGCACCCTCCTTGTGCTGTTTTAATGGGTTTGCGTGCGCTTCGTTTTGGGGGGGTTCGATTCGTATTTGCTTTTGTGGCTCGCTCATACGTGACATTTTTCCGGGGTTCGCGTGCGCTTAGTTCAGGGGAAGGTTTGAATATTTTTTGTTTGTGTGGCTCGCTCATACGCGTCATTTTTCCGGGGTTCGCGTGCGCCTCGTTCGGGGAGGTTCGAATCGTTTTTGTTTGTGTGGCTCGCTCATACGCGATGTTTATACGGGGTTTGCGTGCGCTTCGTTCAGGGGAGTTTGAATAGTATTTGATTGTGTGGCTCGCTCATACACGTCGTTTATACGGGCTTTGTGTGTGCTTTCGTTCAGGGGGGGTTCGAATAGTATTTGAGTGTGCGGTTCGCTCATACACGATGTTTTCCGTACAAATCGCAGTTCATACGCAATGACGTTTTCCCGTACGAATACCGTTCTTGGTCCCCAATCTGGATTGTACTTGTTGGGTCGTACAGCATGTTTATGAATTGTACTGTTTATTTCCTGAGTCTGTGTCGTAAGGATTATCGCATGATTTTCGTACGGTTCGCAAGGATTCGGATGTATTTTTAGGAAACGGATCGTACGACGCGATTTGTACGGAAACGGCTACGAATACGATTCGTCGGACGGTTTTCTTTCCCGAATCGGAATCGACCCCAAAATGCATCACATAATCAAATTAATTTTAAAAATAAAGTGGATTTAATATACATTTTAACAAATATAACAATTAAACGTAAATCGAAAAAATTTAAACACACATACATAATCTATATATATATATATATACATATTTACTTTAAAACAATTAATAAAATATTAATTTTAATCTAGTTTATCATTTTAAAATTATGTAAAAAATATATACATATATATTATACATATCACAGAAACCCCGCAGCACAAGAGGTCACGACGGTCTGGCTTGCTCTGCTGAGCTTTGTTCCTTGATTGTACCACAGTCACGTCCAGAACCCGCCAGGACGCTTGGACATCTAGCGGTTTGGAGGTATTCTAAACTTCCGATTTGGGTGACCGGGATTCCTGAGCCAGCCCCCGCTACACTTTCCAGGTTGAGAGGCTGCTGCGTCAATATGTGGAGGACTCGAGGGGGCACTGGATTTTGAAATTGTCTTACCTCCCAACCTGCTTCACGCTGTGCCTGCTCTCGACCGCTACTCTGGCAGTTTTACCCCGCCGAGCATTCCCTTACCTGGCATGCACCACACAGAGGCATTCTGGGGTCTGCGGTCCGGTTCCATAGGACCACACAGGTGCGCTCAATAATTACAGGGGGCGGGGCAAAGCATTCACATCTTTTTCGAGGCAGGGGTCGCCTACGCCACAGCACATGAAGAGGTCGGAGAGGAGCGCAGACGAAGGCTCACACGCCGAAATGCATTTGCTCAAGACTTTTTCTCAATAAAGTGCACTTTTGAATCCTCTGCATGGGTTACTGCTCTTTTTTGCGAAGGAGGTTACCAGGATATTACATGCGACTGCCAGCGCGCATCACAGAAACCCCGCAGCACAAGAGCTTACGACGGTCTGGCTTGCTCTGCTGAGCTTTTTTCCTTGATTGTACCACAGTCACGTCCAGAACCCGCCAGGACACTTGGACATATAGCGGTTTGGAGGTATTCTAAACTTCCGATTTGGGTGACCCGGATTCCTGAGCCAACCCCCGCTACACTTTCCAGGCTGAGAGGCTGCTGCGTCAATATATGGAGGACTCGAGGGGGCACTGGATTTTGAAATTGCCTTACCTCCCAACCTGCTTCACGCTGTGCCTGCTCTCGACCGCTACTCTGGCAGTTTTACCCCACTGAGCATTCCCTTACCTGGCATGCACCACACAGAGGCATTCTGGGATCTGCGGTCCGGTTCCACAGGACCACACAGGTGCGCTCAATAATTACAGGGGGCGGAGCAAAGCATTCACATCTTCCTCGAGGCAGGGGTCGCCTACGCCACAGCACATGAAGAGGTCGGAGAGGAGCGCAGACGAAGGCTCACACGCCGAAATGCATTCGCTCAAGACTTTTTCTCAATAAAGTGCACTTTTAAATCCTCTGCATGGGTTACTGCTCTTTTTTGCGAAGGAGGTTACCAGGATATTACATGCAACTGCCAGCGCGCATCACAGAAACCCCGCAGCACAAGAGGTCACGACGGTCTGGCTTGCTCTGCTGAGCTTTGTTCCTTGATTGTACCACAGTCACGTCCAGAACCCGCCAGGACGCTTGGACATATAGCGGTTTGGAGGTATTCTAAACTTCCGATTTGGGTGACCGGGATTCCTGAGCCAACCCCCGCTACACTTTCCAGGCTGAGAGGCTGCCACGTCAATATGTGGAGGACTCGAGGGGGCACTGGATTTTGAAATTGCCTTACCTCCCAGCCTGCATCATGCTGTGCCTGCTCTCAACCGCTACTCTGGCAGTTTTACCCCGCCGAGCATTCCCTTACCTGGCATGCACCACACAGAGGCATTCTGGGATCTGCGGTCCGGTTCCACAGGACCACACAGGTGCGCTCAATATTTACAGGGGGCGGAGCAAAGCATTCACATCTTCCTCGAGGCAGGGGTCGCCTATGCCACAGCACATGAAGAGGTCGGAGAGGAGTGCAGACGAAGGCTCATACGCCGAAATGCATTCGCTCAAGACTTTTTCTCAATAAAGTGCACTTTTGAATCCTCTGCATGGGTTACTGCTCTTTTTTGCGAAGGAGGTTACCAGGATATATTATACATATGTATATATATTTTATGTAATAACATAAAATCTATTTAAAAAACTTTCTATTATAAATTAAAACATTAAACTATTTAAAAATCTTTAAACTTACATTTAGCACTCCAGTCAGTGCAACAGTAGGGAAAGTGTTGGATAGCAGAGGGGTCAAAATTACTATTCCCACTCCAATGAGTGCAACAGTATGGAAAGTGTTTGATAGCGGAGACGTAAATCTTACTATTCCCACTCCATTCAGTGCAACAGTAGGGAGAGTGTTGGATAGTGGCAAGATAAAATTTACTATTCCCACTCCAATCAGTGCAACGGTAGGGAAAATGTTGGATTGCAAAGGGATAACAATTAATATTCTCAGTCCAGTCAGTTCAAAAGTAAAAGCAAATAAAATATTAACAACAAAAATATTTAAAAAACAAAACACATAAATATATTAAAAATTAAAATACAAATATATTTAATGTTTTTTTTAAATGTCCTACCCTATAACACCACACAAATCTCAACACACATCTACATTTTATTGAGACCCTCATAGGTGTGTAGTGCGCTCTACAAGTGTTATGATTGATTAATTTAAAAAAAATGTACTTACATAATTAACATAGTTAATTACCAGTTAAAGAAATATTATTAATTAAAAAACAAATTAAAACTCATAAAAATGTATAAACTTCCCACACTTTACCCCTATAATCCCCACAAAACACTGGTAAAATTAAACTGTTAAAAAATGAGTTACACAATTAAAACTTATTTTCAATTAAAAAACTAATAGTATAAAAACGAATTATAAAGTAAGTAAAATTAGTTTACTCCCCCGTTTTACCCCTAAAAATGTAAAACACACACACACAAAATATAAACAACTACCCTAATTAAATATTAATTAATTAATTAACATTAATGATCAACCAATTATTAATTAATTCAACATAAATGACTTCCCACACTTTACCCCTATAAACCCTATAATCCACACCTAAAATTAATTACACAAATTCCATATTTAATTTTCAATTAATGAATCAATAATAAATAAGGACTAATTCTTAATTATTTAAAAATAAATTCCTTTCCAACCTTTACCCCATAAACGCCATTAACCCACGCCTATAACAAATCACACAATTACCGTAGTTAAATATCAATGACTTAGTTAATATAAATTACCAACTAATTATTAATTAATGAAATGTAAATTACTTCCCACCCTTTACCACTATAAACCCCACAACCCGCACCAAAAATTAAGTATACAATGTCCATAGTTAATTTTCAATCAATTAGTTAATATTAAATAAGAAGTAATTATTAATAAATTAAAAATAATTACTTACCACCCTTTACCCCTATAAATTCCACAACCCACACCTATTTTATTAATGCAATTACCATAATTAATTATAAATTAATTAATTAATAATAATTAACAACCAATTATTAATTAATTACAAATACATTAATTCCCACAATTAACACCATAAAATCTAAATTAAATAAATAAAATATAATCATTAAGTTATTATAATTAAATTACTTCCCACCCTAGTTCCCTATAAACCCACACCCCGCTATGGAATTAAGAAGCGCAAAATGTAATTAAAATCAAATTGATAACTACTAAAAATGTAACACAGATATTAAAAAACATAAATAATACTCACAAAAACATACATCCCGTACATTTAAAATATAAACTAAAATAGGTAACACTAATTAAAACATCGATATTTTAAACAACTTTTCTTTGCAAACAATATTAATGACTGCTATATTTTTAAACACAATATTTTTTACAATAAATTCAATATTCTTGACTATGATATTCTTGCTGTTGGTATTTCTGAATCACGATATTTCCAACTCGATATTTGTGTAAGTCGACATTTCCAACTCGATATTCTGTCTCAACGCCTAATTAACAGGCCATGGGCACATGTAGTACCACTTTATTAGGGCTTATGAGTACAATAAATATTCCAATTGGTTATGCACCGATGTTACAATGTTTTAAGCAGAGCACAAGCCCTTTACCACTGGTTAGCAGTGGTTAAGTGTTCACGGTCCTACAGCCAGAAAAAATGAAGTCAGCAAAAACAGGAAGTCTGAAGGCAAACAGTTAGGGGAAGACCATCCAAGGATGCCAGGTTTAACACTATTGGTTAATGAAAGCCCGAACAGAATAAAAAGGCAGCCATATAGTTTAGAGAACACTTTCAGTTTGTTCTGATGTGAAATGTAAGTTATTAGTGAGTGTCAAATGATTACGAAGTCATGAGGTGCTGCAGAAAGCTATGTAGAGGTAGAAAATAATATTTTTATTGGCATATTTTTTTTATGTTTACGCATACTGCGGTACTTTCTCGAAACTATCCAGAAAGTACCACAATATCTACTGAAATATAAAAATAAATGAATACATCCCAAAATATAGAGCACAGAGGCAGACAAACCGATATCTAAAGAGTTATATGAATGCCCATTAGCCAACAACTTCATTTTCAAAGGCGGGCAATTAATGTCTGTACTAAAATCTGGTCTACTAATGTAGCACAATAATACAAAATAATAAGAAAGAAAATAAGCTAGTCTACAACATGTGAGACACACATTTCTAGCCAAATGACAGTTAAAGCTAATAGAAAAGTAGTTAAGGAATAAAAGTAAGAGGTACAACACTATTTGATTAGTTCATAACACAAGGTGGGCTATAAACAGAGCCCAATACTACTATATAAGACTCACAAGCATACACACTCTGAAGAATGTTGGAAAGCAAGCAAGCTGTATTTCTTCTTCAGAGACATTACAGACAATTTGAGAATTATACTGAATCAAACGTAAACGTCAAAAGTAAAGTTTATTTAGACCATTGGTCTTTAAACCACATAAAAACATTACATTTTATATAAATATTCTAAAATAGTTACAAATTCATCATCCCGCGCCATTCTGAGAGCCTGATTTTCCTAGATTTCCTCTCATTTTTGTCAAGAAACTCCATTCATAAATTGTATACACAAACGTGTGTCACATATATAGTCCAAATAGTACTAAAATCTTATTTTAAATATTTTAAAATGATGACAGATTTGGCAAAAATCCTTGCACTTCATTGCTTCAACCAAATTTACAGTCAGGCATTTCTTATTCTTTAAAAAAAAATTTTTACAGCCTGCATATACTTCGCAATGGCTATTGCAATTTCAAGATTTATCATATCAGTGAGAAGTTCAATTGCTTGAATACGCGACCTAGTACCATATTTTAAGAAAACTGGGCATAAAAACTGTTTTTGTAGGACTAGCAATTTTTGACAGTCCATTAAGATGTGTAAAATATTCAATTTCATTCCCATCTTACATATGCATTTAGCATCAGGTCGCATCAATTCTGCTTTTATTTTACCATTTAATATAGCAGGATTGATACCAATTCTCAGTCTAGAAAAGTGTATCAGATTTCTTTCTCCCAGCTGTTTCTCATAAACTCACAGATTCTTTCTTTCTCAGGTACTCCATATCTATGAATCTACATGTTTCCTTAGCCTAAAGATCTAAGTACGCTCTTTGTTTCGTTTATGTGCAGAGTCTGAGGATTGATTTTCACCTTCAAATATTCGCAAATGGTGTAAAGTTTCTTTCTTGTGGCTTTGGCCCATTTTAATTGACTAAACTAAATCTCCTTCATACACCATTGGGATACTTTTGTATCTTCTCCTATCCCCAAACGTTTCGAAAATCTAAGTAGACCCACTTGCACCTGAACATTTCATGAGGTCATCCCTAACTCCAATCTAATTTCCAGAATCATTGATGAGCTAGGAAGGGACAATAATGATTTTATGCATTTACCTTCCTCACTATCCCAGGCACTTTTACCGCCTAGACAGAGGATTTCTGCCTCATACTGAAGTTGCGTGGGAATCATTACAGTGTAGGCCTTCAACAATGGTCTACGGGAAATAGCACCATAACTGCGATTGAATTTTTTCAGCCCACATACAGATACTTGGGCTTTTACTTTCTGTGCCTCCAAATGCATACCTCACTTTAGCGAATTGCCAAACCATATTCCAAGATATTTGTACTCATTGACAATATCTAATTTAGTTTGCCCCAAATACCAATTAAACTTCTGGTCTCTCTTCCCAAAACATAGGATTTTCGTGTTATCCATGTTTACTGTTAGTCGTTTTGCTGCACAATATTTGCTAAGTGCATTTAGCTTCCTTTGTAGACCCATCTCAGTCTGATCTAGAATTACTAGATCGTCGGCATACAGTAGACAGCATAAATGCTTCCCATTCACTTTTGGGCTAGCACTTCTGTCAGTCTCCAAAGTAGATGGCAGATCTGCTAAAAATATGGCAAAAAGAAGCAAGGCCAGTACACAGCCCTGTCTTAGGCCATTATTAATCACTATTGCAAGTGTCAGCCCCCCCCCCCCTATTGTGTTTCTAATACCCCGGGCCCAATTCTGACTATGCAACTCCTGAACTACTATTAGGAGATCTTCAGGGACATCATAACTTTTCAGGGTCTCCCATAGACATTCCCTATCCACCAGGTCAAAGGCCGCACAGAAGTCAACAAAGCAGCAATATAACCTACCTTGCTGCTCCATGGACTTCTGTGCCACTGCCCATAGGGTGAAACAGTGGTCAATCGTTGAGAGTCACTCCTTAAATCCTCCTTGTTCCGCAGGCACAATCGACCACTGCTTCACCCAATACTTCAATCCACCAAGGATTATTTTGGGAAAAACTTCATTCATATATGCAACAGATTAATCAATCTGTAATTCTTTGGGTCCTTCCTATCACCTTTCTTGTGTAATGGTCTGATAACCGCCCCTCTCCAGGATTTAGGGATATGGCATGAGTCTAATATGGTTGAGAATATATGGGATAGGAATTCTGCCCACCAGTTTATCTGTGTTTTATTATAATGGCAGGTAAATGGAAATGGCCCTTTTTGCAGGGTTATCTCCAAACTTGTTGCTTCTTCCTCCCTTGTTTTTCCTGACCTGTGGTTGTTGGCAATAGGACTCTGGGCACTTCACCACTGCTTATCAGTGCTAAAGTGCATATGCTCTCTGTGTAAATTGTTATTGTAATTGGTTATCCATGATTGGCATATTCATATCACCAAGAAGTCCCTAGTAAAGTGCACTGAGTGTGCCAGGGCTGGTGATTCAAATGATACTAGTGGGCCTGCAGCACTGATTGTGCCACCCACATGAATAGCCCTAAAATGGTGTCTCAGGCCCGCCACCGCAGTGCCTGTGTGCAGTCTGTGGACTGCCATGTCAACCTGGCCAGTGTCCCCACTGACCAGGCCTAACCCTTCCCTTTCTGTACACTTTGGACACCCCTATGGAAGACCCAAGGTACTCCCCTGGGCAGGGTGCAGTGTATGTGAAAGGTAGAGCATGTACTAGTGCAGGTGACATGCTCTGGTGGTGAATTACAGCCATTTTAATTTTTCACTATTATAAGACTATCTTGCCCATAGGCTATAATGGGGAATGCTGTGTACAGTGGTTACCTGCATATCTTCCCATAGGAGCAAGATAGGACATATGAGTCTGGTATCCCTGAACTCAGAATTTAATAACACTTCTTTTAGGAAAGGTGGTTTTTAAATCCTGTGTTTGAGAACAGCACTTTTTTAGAAAGTGGCTGTTCTCTTTTCTGACCTTTCTGTGTGCTTTGGCTGTTTGTGAATTGACTGTCTGGTTTGTGAGTGACAGGGCTGAGGGATTCCAAGAGACAGAATAAGTCCGCCTAGTGGTCAATAGAGAGATCTGCATCTAGATGGGAGGGAGGAGTTGCACCTGGGACCTGAATAGGACTGTGCCTGCCCCCCTACAGTGCTGGCTCCATCCCCTGCAGTGTGTCGGATGTCTCTGTCCTGCACTGTGAAAGGAGAGAAGGAATCATGTCAACAAAGTGCTCAAGGAATACCCAGAACTGGTTCAGACCGGGCTCAGAGCCCTCCTGCACAAAGGGAACAAAGACTTTTTGGGGTATAAGTACAGGACCCCAGACCACTGAACTTTAGATCATCCTGGAATCAAGAAGGAACCTCTGCCAAGGAGAAAGCAGGAAGACTGAAGAAGGAATCCGGGGCCTTCCACCTCCAGAGAATCCACCTCAAGGCTGATTAATTGCCTTTGAAGGCTTCGGCGTGTCAGTTTGCCTCGGAACTCAGAAGGCAAACTGACACGCCGAAGCCTTCAAAGGCAATTAATCAGCCTTGAGGCGGATTCTCTGGAGGTGGAGGGCCCTGGATAATGCTTTTTGGACACAAGGAGACACTCAAACGTGGAACCCCGAGCGCCAGATGCCGGAGATATATAGGCACGAAGTGCATGTGCCTTGGACTAATCCTAACCAAAGATTAAGAAGAGTACTGTCTGATACAGGTCATCTATTATGAACAAGCGGCCGTGCTGTCATAGAAATCATGGTGGACCCTCTTTCACAAGAAGAGACAAGATTAGGAATATATAGTTGCAAAGCATTCTAAAACTAATGCCCTCAAAAATCATGTTCAAAGAATTTCTTTCATAAGGAAAAAAGATGGACACAGTCATAAAAAACAATATGTTAAGCGTATTGTAGAAAAAGCATTTTATTTGAAAAGCATCTAAAGCTTTGATCGTTTAATTTCAGCCTATAAAATACATAAACTATGGAACAAGCAACTAACAAGACCAACTTTTGTAAAAATGTTCAGGGAACTTGGAGACAAGCAATAACCATAATTTCATGAAGAAAGTTACCATCAACAGAATACTTTTGTGCTATCAGTCACACATGAATGAAGGTGTTATGAAGTCTTACATGGAAATGTCATAGGTAAGGAAAAAAGCAAATGAAAGAAAATACAATATCTAGAGAATATGTGAATATTTGCAGAAAAAAATAAAAGAACCCAGTAGATTAATCAAATTGTTTTTCTATTTGTAATATCAGAGACACATCCATTCTAAAGCTGAGGGCATTTCCAATAACATATAAAAGGTCATCACTAAGTAAAAAAATATATCACTTCTCCAAAACGTTGATGTATGCCCATTTCAGACCAATACTAACCTACAAAGATATTCTTCAGGTTGTTTGAGGAATCACATGTGTGGCATCACATTCCATCATACATCAAATCAATATGCTTTCCACGCATCATCCAACAGTCAGAAAACTTGTGCAGACATTAGACATGGTGAAAACATCATCATTGCAATTAAAGGAAAAAAATATACTCTGCTTCATTCTAATCCAGCAGAAGTCAACAATGTAAAGGTTACATCCAATCCAAATACTTTGAGGCACTCTATGAATTAGGTAATGACCAAATGGATATATTAGATTTCAAAGAAACAATTTCTGAAATCTCTAATCAGATTTGCATTTGTTGCAGAAGAACACATTATAAGAAGCAAGTAAAAATAGTTAACCACATTGAATTTTTATTTAACTCAGGATAAATTTGGCATTGAGAAACCTAGGTCTCTTTCAATTTGCAGAAGAAATATACGATCTCTGTTAATAATACCATTTATTCTGCAATTACTGCATTGGAAAACTAGACATAAATTTGTGCCTTCACATGTAATTCATAACAATTTGGAAATATATCCAATCCCTTGAGAACTACAGCAACTAACTTTATAAGAAAACATTCATTTAAACAGTGCATTATTTTTAAACCATACTTAGGGGCCGAACACGATCTCGTTAGAAAGGCCATCCCAGAGCCGTCCGGAGTCGGACCTTCCTTCCTTCCTGAGATTCGGTTTAACCAAACGATGCAGTACGATGCCCAAAACCCTTTACTTACTGAACGACTCAGTCACTCAGAATCCATCTTCATTTTCCCAATGAGAACTCTCCGCAAAGCAGAATGGAGTCATCTGGAGGTATCTCCCAGGCCGAATCTGACCTGAAAAGTACAATGCATACTTCCCATGCCCCAAATCGGTTGACACAACTAACACGTCAAAGCATCCAGAAGGGGAATATTTCAGCACTGATTCGCGCCACAACACGATTTTTGTGAACAAGACAGTGCAGCCATGTATCCCATCGCTCACATCATCCCCATACTCTACACCTATGAAGAATACTACCACCCCAAACAACTTGATCATTGCAGACGGTAAGTCCCACACCTACCCATACAAAATAACACAACTACCCTGCAAAAGACAATACAAGACAAAGCAGGGGCGCAACTACAGGGAAATTTGGGAGGGGGGAATACTACCAGCAAGGTAAAAGCAATTTTCAGGCAGAGCTAATACTTCCAGCAATTCTGACCCACAGGGGGCTGCGGGGCTAATACCCCAGCAATGTAGAGGCAAAACCAGAGTTGGTGGGTTAATGCCCCCAGCAAAGTAAAGGCAAACCTGGGTTTGGGGTCTAATACCCACAGCAATGTAGGGGCAAACCTGGTGGTTTCATATGTAACTGGTGCTCATGCAATGTGTTGCAATACCTACAGGTGGAGTACATGCAGGAATTCTTCAAAAAACAAAACACAAAGACGGCCATCGGGGCACTGCAGTCGGGTAAAGCACTGGGACCGAACGGCATACCTATTGAGCTCTATAAAAAGGCATCGGGGACTATCGCGCCATATCTTCTTAGTATGTTCAATGATGTTTTAAAAAGGGTGAACTCCCACTGGATCAACGCACGGCCACCATAGTGGCTACACCAAAACCAGCTAAGCCGGTGGATCAGTGCACCTCATATCGCCCTATATCTTTAAATAATGTAGAAGCCAAAATCCTCGCCAAACTACCGGCAATTTAGGTTGACACCCCACTTAACGTCCCTAATATATCCGGATCAGTCAGGCTTTATGCCCGGCAGAAATACGGCCCTCAATTTGAGGGGCTTACATGGAGTGCTCGCTCGGGCAGAATATTTACAGGAGCCGGCTGTGGTGTTATCATTGGATGCCCGAATGGCATTCGACATGGTTGAATGGCCCTTTTTATTTGCAGTGCTCCAGCACCTCAGTTTCGGTCCCACCTTTTGTGGATGGGTCCGGCTCCTCTATACCAACCCAGTGGCCCATGTTACTGCCAATGGTCATATCTCTGAAGATTTCCCCCTGACGTGTAGCACACGTCAGGGCTGCCCACTCTCGCCGCTCCTTTTTGCCTTAGTGCTGGAACCGCTGGCGGTGTGGATACAGTGGGATCCAATGATCAAGGGCTCAAGTGGACAGAAAACTGGGAGGACCGAATCTCCCTTTACGCGGACGATGTTCTGCTGTATCTGTCCTCCCCTAGACGGTCTATACTGTCTTTTCTTAACATATGTACGATTTTTGGGAAAGCGTCGGGCTATACAATAAACTGGTCAAAGTCGGTCATGTATGTCCTCTACGGTCTGCCCCCACAACTCCCTTCGGATTGCCCACTTAGACTTTCAGAGGGAACATTCAAGTATCTGGGCATATACATTACTAGGGATGCATCGGAGTTCTTTGACAGAAACTTGCAACTTCCTCTGGACCGACTTAAAAGGGATGTGTGTCATTGGTAAACCCTTCCGCTGACCTTGTTAGGAAAGGCGGCCTTATTTAAAATGATGGCATTGCCCCGGTTTTTATATGCACTGGAGAACACGTCTTTTTTAGTATCCCAAAAATACTTCAAGGCTATTGAAGCACAGGTCTCTGGCCTGCAGTGGGGCAATGAGCCAGCACGCATAGCGCAGTCCAAGTCAATGCGCGGGTGGTACGATGGAGGGATTGCACTTCCAGACATAAAATTCTATTATTGGGCGGCGCAGCTGAAGGTAGTTAACCAATGGCTGCACGCTCCGCAGGATGACCCGGCATTCCAGGCGGATTGGGCACTATTGGGCACAAGGGGTATGCTATCGCCTCTCTACGACAGGAAACAAAAACTGGCACTGTTCGGTCCTCTTAAACACACAACGGTCCTTTGGCGTACTGCTCAAGCCAAGCTCGGATGGCACGGGGTCATGACCCAACTTACTCCCTTGTGGGATATTAAACATCTTGTTAAGCTTCGAAATGCCAAGGGTTTCGATAAATGGAATGACATAGGCATCTCCCCGGTTGGCGACCTATGGCACAACGGTGAAATGGTACCGTTTGAGAGTCTCCAGCAAGACTATGGACTGACGACTGGGGAGCGATTTAGATACGCCCAGATCAGGAACGCCCTGATGTCAGCACTGCCTCCTGGTACAGAGATCTCTGAAGCTTCCCCCCTGGAAGATAGACTACTCACAGAATATATACAGAAGAAAGCCACTTACCTCACCTATCGCAAACTGGTAAATAATATGCCAGATCCAACGGGTTCCCTGCGTGACAAATGGTCCCGCGACGTGGGGGACCTTGATGAGTCTGAGTGGCAGGAGGCACTGGCCTCTCCGAGGGAAGTGGGCATACCTTCTAGACTCAGGCTAGTGCAGCAAAAAATATTGCATCGCTCATATTACACCAGACACACCCTTCATAAAATAGGCAGAGCACTGCACCCATTCTGTCTGCGTGGCTGTGGAGAAGAAGGCACCTTTTTTTCATACAATATGGGATTGCACTAGGATAATGGAGTACTGGAGACAGGTGATGAGGACGATCTCACAAGTAGAAGGAGTTTCCCTAGTACTGGAACCGAGACGGTGCCTATTAAATGTGTAGGAACCAAATGACTTGAATCGCCTGGCTCAGGGTTGGGCTACTCTGAGTATTATGAATGCTAAGCGGAACATTGCCCAGAAATGGTGCGCGCTGGAGGTGCCTACCCTGGCCGCATGGGGGAGAGATATGGACACTACCATGATTGCCGAGAAATCAGTATTCATTAATCGGGGATGCCCCAAAAAGTGGAGTAAAATCTGGGGAAAGTGGAATGCATATAGAGGTAACATTTGCGATCGCCCGCTAGACCAAGAAGATGAAGTCTCGGATATTGATTAAAATGGTGGGGGAGTTGGGTTCACGATGGGATATTGAATATAATGTTGTACTAATGCGATGTGCTGTGCCTGTGATTTTAGGTGTGCATTTGTGTGCTGAAGAAGGAAGTGTTTTTAATATGATATGTACCATAAATGTTTATTTGAAGTTTATGACAATCAAAATAAAAAAAATGTAAAAAAACCCACAAAAAACACAAAAGTCATTTTGCAGGAAATGCATTCCCGCACTAACACAGCAAAGGTAACTGGCAGCCTTGAGGAATGGGCAGAGTGGAGATGCTGGTGCTTTATGGACTGTTGAAAAACAATAAAGCCTTGTCAACTAGTAAACTAGTAAATGGTCCATAAAAAAATGAATGTGTGCCACGGTTTTGTGAGCTCTGTAAATCACACCAAGAGACTTACTTACTTCACCAGTCCCCACCATGCCACTGCACTGTGGTGCACATATGTTGTACGCTCACCAGCTGTGCTGTAAATTGAGGCTGAGGGACAGCCTCTGGAGCATACTCACCTTGGTAAACTGCCTTGCATGCCTTGACAGAAGCAGTAGACACACAATTGATGGACGGAATGCAGAACAAATCAAAACATTCACCCCCAGTCAAGAGATCTGGGTTAAATCCATCATTATTTTGCTCATAATGCCACCCCAGTTTAGACCTGGCCATATGCAAATCAGTCTTGACCCTGTGCCTCATGGGAGCAGTCCAGGCTGAACTGCCAAGCCAGGTCCTCCCTGGACTGCAAAACAAGCATCCTAGTACCAGTTTAGGGGGTTCTCCCCTCATCAGCCAGTATGGACTGGACTGTTCCCATTGGGCGCAGGGTCAAGATTGATTTGTATATGGCTGGGTTCAAACTGGAATGACATGGGGAGCAAAAAAGTGATAGATTTAGGCCCAGATATGTGTACTGGGGTGAATGAATGACATTGTTCTGCATTCTGTCCATCAACTGTTCTTTTTTACATTTGACAGAAGCAGTGTCACTTCCCCCACCCGCCAATCACTTTCAGGTCATGGCCGGTGCGAAACATCCCTTAACAGGTAAATGCACAGAGGCTACAATGAAAGAGATGATCACAGAATGTCGGCAAATTACTTTCTGGGTGCCCGAGAATCATTTTGATCTTAACTCAACCATGGGTCCCAAGCATGTTGTGCATGTCCAATGAGGGAATGTCAACTCAATTCAATACGTCTTTATTTGATCATAATCAATCATAAAAGACACATATAAACAGTACAATCTGATATAAAAGACATAAAAATTGCATATATTTATTTTTTATTTTTTAGAAGAGCATATCAATTTAAAATCCCATATCTGAATAAAAGAAAGATTATATTTTAAAAGGGAGAATTCAAAATCAAAGGGTGTTATGGCAAAAATTACACAGGGCTTAATTATAGTATCCAATATTTTAAAGTAACTATTTTGGGGGAGACTTGAGAACACCAACATATAAGCAAACAGGTTACATACTGCCTCGCAAATTCTTTCTTCTAAGGGCCAAGTCCAACTCAGGAACTTAGCCATGGCAATGACAGTGACTTTGGTAGTTCCGGTTTTTAGAATACACAGGGCTATTTGACAAGATCTTGTACCAAATATTCTACAATGAGGGAATGTCATCATCAGGTAGGTACACCTAGCCCACCAAATACTATTAGAAACACACTTTTGACGGTAGAACTGGAATTGCCATACCCACACATATGTACGAATCACAAAGTGATAGCATGAGTCCAACACAACTCACACTGAAACATTGCAGGGCAACAGAAGAACTCCAATGTACTCACAAAAGTATGACATTGAGATGCCTCTGTGTACATTAAAGACCAAAGGATATTGGACTAGACAACACATTACTCCACAGACCCGGCCACCCTGTATTGATTTCAGTGCCTCCGAATACAGTAACCTAGTAGTGGTAGGGTCACATTCATCTTTAAATTATTTGTAGACAAAGTCCATCTTGGTTTTGAAAGAAGCATGGGCCAACAACATGGTGGGATACATTCACCAGGTGTGGACTGTGGGCCCTGCACACAACTCCCAATCTGTATGTGTACATGGTCATCTTTGGAGAATATCACTCACAGCATTTCTGCATCAGGCTCCTCAGGCTGTAGTGTGTGCCCCCAAAAAAGTCCCATGTTGAATGTGCACATTGTGTCCTGCAGAGTGGCAGGAGTACTCATAAGTCTAAGGACAGACAATCCACCAACAGTGCTGGAGGGTCTAGTGCACAGACCATTATGTAAGATAAGCTGCAAGTACTATTGAGGATGCCAGGGGAGGTGGCTCAATCTGTGGCTCCCAAACACAATTGACATAGCCATCTTCAAGCCTAGGGATATGGGTACATCTTGTGAGGATGAGGGATATGTGCGCAATGAAGTCTGCTATATCCACGTTTGGCACTAAAACATTGTCTCAAAACTATGAAAACTTCAAGGAGGCCTTCCACAAAGACACATTGCCATCACGCTCTAGGGCAGTGTTTAATAGGCAAAATGGGAGCACCCATGGACACACACAAATGCTACCCTTGCCAAACCAAATTAAAGGTTCCAAAATATTGGCAATACAAACAACCCTCGGGTGTAATGTTTCAGTGTCACATGTGTGTCTGCATACAGTGCAATGAGCGTCCTGCAACACAACCAGATATATCATTACGAGTCCATCTCCCTTGATGGCCCCATACCTTGAACATTCAAAGTCAGAATGCCAACAATAAACATGTGCATGTAGTCTACTGTGAAGTGTGGGATGCATTTCTGGAGTAGTCTGACACTAAGTGGCACAACAACACACATCATTGACATTCGACTTGAGGGGGCTATATCCCTCTAAGCAATGAACTGTCAACCAATGTTCCAGCATCATGACATTTCAATATAAGCAATCACCACCTCCATCAAAAGGCAGTAAGCAAGGGCAAGAATCAACAATCAGTGACTACAACTACCTACAAAGTGTAACTCCACACAGCTGTGCACACCCAACTCAGACATGGCTAGGCTAGGTGGAGGCAAATTTTCCCGTGAGGACATATGTTTTACGTATGCCAGTGTACGCAGAGCGGCCTTTACAACAATCAGTCATGAACATTCAGTAGCAGACAGTAAGCTGCAGCAAACATATTCCACAACTTCATCTTTACTCTGGTTACTGATTTTGTTTACTTACATACAACTAATATACACATATGTACATTTCAACATTACCTCATGGCCTGCATGATCTCCACTTGTGCATCTATGACTCCTCTCACATCCACATCAAAGTACATGCTCATCTCTCAAAACTATCATACACACAAAACCAAACACACAATTTGGTCCATCTCGACAGAAAAGTATGTCTGCCCCACCAGCTCAAGAATTGTAGTCAAACTCTTCCAACCTGATTCTTATAATCTCACACTTACTCTGCCCTTCGTATATCTACACCTACATTCACAGAACAACGCTTCATCACTATGTACTCAACAGTGCAGGGACAGAATATCGATTACAAAATATCGAGTTGCACAAATATCGAGTCATTAATATCGTGGGTCAGAAATATCTACAGCAAGAATATCGTGGTCAAGAATATCGATTTAAAGTAAGTAATATCAATGTAAAAAATATTGAAGTGTTTAATATCGTTTGCAAAAATATAGTTGTTAAAAATATTGCTTTTTAATATTTTTATGTATGTTAGTATATATTTTATATGTATGTTTTTTGTATACGAATTGTTTGTATTTTTAATATATATGTTAATTTTTTAGTAGTTATAAAAAAAAATGTGAATTTTGTGCTTTTAGTTCCATAGCTGGTTATGGGGTTATAGGGGAATAGGGTGGGAAGTAATTAAATTATATTAAATTGATTCATATTTTCATTTGAATTTTGCGTTTTTAGTTCTGTAGCAGGTTGTGGATTTATAGGGGAATGGGGGGGACGTAATTTAATTATATTAAATCTATGGAATATTTTGCATTCATTCATATTTGTTTAATTGATATGTTCTAGTGTTAAACATGTAAAGTAATTTATTATGAAATAATTAACAACTGGTTAATAAGTAATTTCTATTAATTAATTGATAATTAATCATGGTAATTGTGTAATTAATTTTAGGTGTGTGTTGTGGTGCTTATAGGTGTAAAGGGTGGGACGTAATTTATTTTTAATTCATTTTTAATAATTGGTTGTTCATTGATTTTAATTAATTTGTTTATTAATTTGGAAAATTTGTAATTAACGTTAGGCATGAGTTGTGATGTTTATAGGTGTAAAGGGTGGGAAGTAATTTATTTTTAATTGATGAATTATTAATTGGTTGTTAATTAATTTTAATAACTTAATTGGTAATTAATTATGGTAATTGTGTAATTAATTTTAGGTGTGTGTTGTGGTTTTTATAGGAGTAAAGGGTGGGAAGTAATTTGTGTTTAATTAATTATATATAGTTGTTAATTAATGTTATTGATTTGATATTTTGTGTGTTGTCTTTACTTTTAGAGGGGTAAAGGGTGTGTATTAAATTAATTTTAATTAGTTATTAGTTGTTACTAATCGTTTTTCTTTTCAAAATATTATTTGTGTTATATTAATTTATAGTTTAATTTAGGTGTGTGTTATGGATACTATAGTGTAAAAGCATGTGTACTAAATGAATGTTTTTTTTATTAATACGATTTTTACTTTGATTAATAAATATGTTATTTATGGAAATAAATGTAATTAAAAATGTTGAAGTGTTTTGTTACTGGTGTGGTGTTAGAGGGCAGGAAATAATATAAATTTGTTTGGTAATGTTTGCTACTTTTAAATAATTATTGTTTTTTAATGTATTGTATATATCATTTGTAGGTTTTTTGTTATATGTAATTAATATTATGTGTTCTTTTCATATGTTTAATATATTTATTCCTATATATTTTAAATATTATTTATTTTATTATGATTTACATTTTTTAAAAATATTTTTTGTTTTTTCAATTGTTTAAGTGTTATTAGTAAATTTTGTTTCTATGCTATCCGGCATTTTCCTTACTGTTGCACTCACTGGAGTGGGGATAATCATTTTTACCCCTCCACTTTCCAACTCTTTCCCTACTGTTGCACTCACTGGAGTGGGAATAGTAATTTTTCCCCCTCCGCCATCCAACACTTTCCCTACTGTTGCACTCACAAGAGTGGGAATAGTAATTTTTACCCCTCCGCTATCCAACATTTTTCCTACTGTAGCATTCACTGGCATTCATTGGATTTGAAATAGTAAATTTAATTACTCCGCTATCTAACACTTACCCTACTTTTGCACTTGCTGCTGTGGGAATAGTAATTTTGACCCCTCCGCTATCCAACACTTTCCCTACTGTTCCACTCTTTTGCTGTAAATGAATCTAGGACCCTAGTGTAATTTTTCCCGATTCATGCCCTTATATAGGTATAGATTATCCGATCCTTATATAGGCATAGAAATCATTACCATATTTAGACTGAGCCTATGCAGCCCAAATACGGCATGGCTACTTCCACTAAGTTCCAAGAATCAACAACGATTTCTTAGAGAAACCCGCCTTCAGCAGCTAGGGACTTCCCCTTGCCTGAATACTAATTTATCTAGGAAATCATGGAGTTTTCAAAGAACTGAGTCTTTGATGACGTTATTAAGTCCAATCACACGTCAAACTCGGCACCTTCAAAGTATAAATATGCCTAGATTTGCCCAGACAAACACACAGTGGTTTGGAGCAGATCGACTTACTACTTGCGCGACGCCCTGCAGCAGCAAGTGCCGAAGGATGCCGACTCTCCAGCTGACGCACTGAGAGACGCTGTCTCTTCTCCTGCCGAGAAATCCAGCTCCAGTGTTTCCAGGCTACCCTTCCGTGTTGCTGGGAAATCAAGTCTTGAGATAGAGATACAAGACCTCCTTCATTCTAAACCAAGGTACGGAGCTGATTAGACCCTTAGAGAATTCTTGGATAGATTCTTGGCAGAGAAATACTAAACTTAAGCTACTCCTCACTTACTTCTTCCCTTGTACTAGAATTAGGTTAGGTACACCGCGGTAGGCGTATTTTAGAAGCACCAGTTGAGTACTTTTGGTCATTATTTTATCACTGTATGTATTTTATGGCTTAGAAACCATATCATGCGTTTACAGTACTACTTTATAATACTTTTCGTATTATATGCCTTGTACTTTATAACCAGTATTACGATTGTAGCAGTACATTTCTTATGTTTGAGAAAGAAGACTGTTCAATAAATACCTTTTATTGAAAACGCCCGTCTCTCTATTTGCTCAGCACCGCTGGTGAAACGAAGCATGCACGATTGACTGAGTAAAAAAACCTATCTATTGTTTCCGCAACTCTAGAGATTGATTTCTTATTCTTGGGAAACAAAGTTGTCATGTTTATGCGGTTGTCAGAAACTAATCCCTTCTTGTGATTTCGAGAAAGTTTCTAGTGGCCTCTGAGCTAGCTGGCACTCACAATTAAGTTTAATGTATTCGGTAGAGACCTAGTTGACCTCAGTCCTACGTCTAAACTACAGGATATATTATTCCAATGCGCAGAGCCTATTGGGAATGTAGGAACTACACTACACTTTGGAGTGGGAATTGTAATTTTTGCCCCTCCGCTATCCAACACTTTCTCTATTGTTGCACTCACTGGCGTGGGAATAGTAATTTTTACCCCTCTGCTATCCAACATTTTCCCTACTGTTGCATTCACTGGATTTGGAATAGTAAATGTAATTCTTCCGCTATCCAACACTTTTTTTTTTAAACTTTATTCGTGAATGTATATTTTCAACATATCATACTTTTTATCCCCAGGCATGTCATACATCACGGTTTTCAATTTTCTCCCCATCTACAAATAAGAGTCAGAGCTCCTTCTTCTAGGTTTTCACACCCAGTTTCACATACAAAAGTAATTGTCTCCGTTAACTGCACGGATTGTCCCAACCTCTCCCCATACCCTCCCCAACTGTCCCACCCCCTCCCTTCCAAAACCGGTGCTTAATACCTCCTGTCTAATCGGCCTACGCTCCCCAGCGCTGTTCATTCTCTACCAGGTTGTACAATGAAATCTTCTCCAACAAACCCCCACTCATCTCAGTGCCTTTCTCGTGCTACCATAGTTCCTCCAGATCTCAGTGCGCTCAGGTGTCCTGGGACAAGGGCTGGTCAACTCTCCCCGTCTTCCTCCTTTCTAAGGGCAGCACTCTCTGCTCTACCCCATTTCACTACATCCGTTCTCCATGCCTCCACCCTAGGCACTCTCGGGGATTTCCACTGCATTGTGAGTTTCCTGATCGCTAGGAGGAGGGCCAAGTCTACAAATCTCAGCTTGGGTTTTAACTTCTTAGGGCGAGGCCTGGCTCCAACCAGGCAGTACAATGCACTTTCCTTTACCTGAATCTGAGTTACCTCTTGTAGCGTCTGGCACACCTCTCTCCAGTACCCCCTCAACCTTGGGCACGACCAGAGCATAATGAGGAAGTCCGCCTCGTCCGACCCACATCGCGGGCACTGATGGGAGGCATTGGGGAACATCTTGTGTATCCTCTTCGGGGTGAGGTATGCCCTATGGAGGATCATGGCCTGTATGTATTTAAATTTCGTGTTTCTGGAGACCCTCCTTGGGTGTTCCAGAACCGCACGCCAAGTCATGTCTGTGAGTTCCTCACCTGCGTCTCGGGACCAGAGCTCTCGTTGTGTGTCAAGGGATATTGCGGCCTGGGCCCTAATCCCAGTGTACAGCCATCGTACCAAATGACCTCCTGCTTCCATGTAGTGCATTATGTGTACTAATTCGTGCTGCTGTGGGTGGGTGCATTGTGGCGCCCAAGTCGTCCTGATGTAGTGAGAAATCGTAGCACGTAGTAGATAGTGTCTGTCCGAGGTTCCGTTCACCTGCACGAAAGTGCGGTGATCTAGCAGTAGGTCATCTCCGAAGAAGCTGCCCACCCCCCGATTCCGTTCGCCATCCAGTCCCTAAGGGCAAGTCTAGTGAGTCTTCCCTGTGGTGTTGGGATACCGAGCAGTGGTATGTTGTCTGCGTATGGCAGGGCAGTGGACGTGTAAGCCAAAGCCTTCTTCCAGCACAGAAGGGCAACACGAAGCAATGGGTGACACTCACGCGGAATTCTACTTTTGGGCAGTAGTAGAGCATGTAATTCCCCTCGGTCTAGCCGGCCGCCGTCCATCCAATCTCGTGGAGGTTCCTCCCCGCCAGCCAGTAAGACAACTATTGAAGTTGGCTTGCATAAAAGTAGCCTTGGAAGTCAGGGGCACCCAATCCTCCCTGTGAGGTACTGAGTTGTAGTTTCCGCAGACTGACCCGCCGCCTGCCCGATCCCCATATCAGGGTAATCAGTAAGGATTTCAGGGACTTGAAGGTGCGGCGCGGGACGCATATAGGCTGGTTCACGAAGTAGTATAGCAGGCGCGGCAGCATTACCATCTTTGCTATTGCAATGCGGCCCATGACCGACAAGGGGAGCGAGGTCCAAAAACCGACACTACCCTGGATGCCGTTAATCGCTCTAGAAATGTTGCTGTTAAAAGTTAGGCTGCAAACGTCAACATTATCGGCGCCATCTTGCTCTTCTTGAACCCATTCGTGCACGTAAGCGGCAGCCATTTTGAGCACCATGGCCTCCCTGCCCCTCGCTGATAGCCAGCGCGTCTCTCTCTCCCTCAACCTCGCCGGCATCCCCCCCCGCTCTCACATGCCTTGAGTCGTAAACCGCTCTTCAGCACAGCTCTGTCCCGGAATCCCATCCTGTTCCCAGCACGACACCTCCCTTCACTCCTTTCATGGACCCAGGCCCTTTGATACAAACCCCCTTTCCTGCACGCCCGTTTGTCTTCCTCGTTCCCAGGCCGCCACCTGGCCCTGCGGATACTGTTTATTGCCCCCCCGTACAGTAGGAAGCTTCCCCCATTAAAGGGCCCTCGAATTGATCAAAGCTCCCACCCTATGATATCCGATCAACCCCACACATTCCGTGAATCGGCGGAATGTCCAGCTGCGCGATAATCATCACCTATTGTGACCGGGGTGGGGACTTCAACTGTAAATGTGTGTGGGAACGGGCCTGAATGGGAGATTCCGAGGATGTCCTTTCATACTTCAAAGCATTGCAAGAATGTGTTACCTGCAATAAAATTCATAAACTTGTGTATAAGAGGCCAGGCCTCAGAGATGCGGTTAGAGCACCTCGTGACGATACTTGCTGTCCGAACTGATGTGTTCTCCTCCGGAGAGAATAAACCCTTGTTTCCTGCCTTCCAGTCTCCAGCGCCTGCCTCTTCATTGGTTAATATCTTGTGGGTTTAAGAGGCGACACCGCCGGGCAATACTTAAGGATCTTTTATACTGATTGGTAGCCTGACCTTTTTACAATTGGCGTCCCAAGCGTGGGGCCCATCAGCGACACGTGGATCCAGTGGGAGAGGTCCTGACGACAGAGTGAATGACTGCAACGATCGGGAGTGCACCTGTCCGATAGACCCTCGTCTGACAGCCGATCATCCGAACTTCACTGGTTCCGAACAGACCTCTCTCGAGTGATCTACGGTCCTGACTGGGAACCATCAGGAGTGCCGCGAGGATTACGAAGAAAAGAGGACGATCGGGCGCTGGATTCGGAAGACAAGAAACTGTCCATGCGGTCCGGGTAAGGTCGTGTAAACACGACGAATTGCGAAATGATTGTCCAATTGTTTAGAAAATACTAGTATTACTCTTTGTTGATTTATTTGGAGATTCGCTGTCTGCAAACGGAGAAACAACAGGCTCTCTCTTTGCAAGCAGTGAAGGATAGGTAACGCAGCCGTCGTGCCTATCTTTCTCCCCCACTGATTAATTATTTGAACCTGAACTATTGTTCCCAGACTGTTTTCTGGAGATTCTCTGTCTGTCAACTGGAAGGCACCCCCCCCCTTTTTTTTGCAGATAGTGAAAGGGTAGGTAACGCAGACCTTTGCGGGCCTACTTACTCTCCCCACTGAATTGTTTTGATTGACCGAACGTTGACTATTTGATATTGGTTCATGAGGTATTCACTGCCTGCAAACAACGTAGAATAGGAATATTCTGTCTAGTCTTTGCACGCAGTGATAAGATAGGCAGTGCTGACTTTTGTCCCCGTTGTGATCCGTCATGTCTGTCTTCTCCCCACTGATTGGTAGCCTGTTTAGCCCGAACCGCTTATTAGAAATGAACCATCCGGCTCCACTGGAAGGCACCCCTAATAAGGACATGTTCATGAAGCATGGATTGATCGCTATAGCCTATAACCAGCTGTGGCATAAATATACGAAAAAGGATCGAGAAAGTCAGTGGCCACTGATAGGATCCTTTGATGATGACAAAATAAACGCGCTAGAAGCAGCCCTCGGTAAAAACAAGCAACGCCCACTATGCTTGATAGTTTCGGCATGTGGCGCAAAGAAACTGAACAACGTAAAAAGAAAACTGAGAGTAGGTTGGGAAAAGAGCTGCGAAAAGCAGCCCACCTAGCTGCTCAGAAACTAGAAGGAGAGATAAAGGAAAGAGAGAAAGCCAAACAGAAACTAGAAATGGAAACATCAAGCCAGTGTCCGGTTAGAACGTCCTCCATGCTCTACCCTGATTTACCCTCGAAACAACGAGCTAACGATGATCTGCTGTTAGGTCCTCCGACCATCTACATGCCCCCTCCATATGCCCCTTCCCAACCCTTAGCACAGCACTCACCACCCCCAGGTACAAACGAAGGTAGCGCCACAGCTTCGGCCCCCATGGCCTCTGTGCCGGCCGAACCCCTTGTATTAAATACTACACAAACGACAACGTTAGGCGACCCTGAGACCCGAAGGGCTGGTTCTGCAAGAACAAACAGACTAAGCAAAGATGAGCGAACAGGGATCGACAAGATAGCAAGGACACTGGTAGAAAGGAAGGAAGATGAAGAGTACATCACGGATATGTTTAACTCGTATACAGGGAGTCACAGATGACATTTTACCGTACGACTGTGTTACCACGTCTTGAACGCATACGAGGACCGATATCGAGACAAAGGTCCCGAGAGCCTAACGACTCTGTACCGGAAGGTCGATATCGGGGATGAGGGCGAGTGTGATGTGACGGACCTCCTTACGCGTACGCTTGAGGTTTTCCGCCACCTCACTGAACGAGAATCGGGAACTAAACCCACGACATCCGTAGCGACCGAACCACAAACTGAGCAATCTAACACCATGATGCCGATACGAGAGGCTGCCCCTTACTGGGTTCCTCCACGAGGTGCAGGGACTAACGATGATGCAAACCACCAAGATGCAAAAGGAAGGGTAGTGTACAACTGGGTCTACCAGCCATGGGACCGGCAAGATATTCTGACATTCCGGAAATCTCTGCCTGACCTACGTAAAAACCCCACTGCCTTCTATACTGAATTGGGTACAGCCCTAGGTTCAACGATTATGACCCTGGCTGACATTGACTTGTTTTTCGGGTTATGTCTACCAGCTGATGTGTGGAAGCAAATCCGGAAAGTCGACCACCTTGAGCTGTTTGGACATACTTGGTCACAACTCGATAACATTGATAAACAACGAGGACCTGGACAAAAGCCTTTGAAATCCATTCTAGACCTTCCAGATAAAATCGTACAGAAATTAAAAACCCTGATTCCAGAAAAGAAAGTGGACTGGTCGATAGTAACGGCCTGTCGCCAGAAACCCCAGGAGGATGTATCGGAATACTTCTCCCGGTTTGAAACGGTGTTCTCCGATTACAGCGGCCAGGACATGACCACTGCAACCGGACACCATCTGTTTGTCCATAATTATGTTAAGGGTCTGTCATCGGAGGTCTCCCAGAAACTGCAGGCTAGCGAGAGTAGTTGGGCAGCCTCCAAACCTACGGCTATCCTCCAGATGGCCCAATATTATGAACATCAGAAAAATGAAAACGATAGGGCAACAGAGAAAAAGAAGAAGGACTTGAAAGAGAGGGTGATGATTGCCCAACTGCAAGGGGTGACTATAGGACGAGACCAATACCGGGGAAACTATCAGACGAACGTCCCTAAGGCTGCATTTCCCCAGGACCGCACTTTGACTCCCCACAGTGGACGTACAGACCTTAGAGAGGACCAGTGTGCTTTCTGCAAAGGAACTGGCCATTGGAAATCCCAGTGCCCAGTTCTTCTGGAAATAATCAGAAACAAAGACCCCAAGGACATAGCAAGTGGACCGAGAAATAAGGGACAACAGCGAGGGCCCCCAAATGACACGACTAACGACAGATCGGGCAGACCAAATACATTTGATCGACCCAGACAGAACCAATACCAGCAATCTGACTACGATGACGCCCACAACTTTGCATAGGACTGCCAAGGGCAAGGGAGGGATCCAGTCGAGCTCTATGTTGACCAGCAAGGCCCTTACGTCACTGCTAAGGTCCTGGGTACCAAGTCTCCATTTCTGGTGGACACTGGCGCAACACGTAGTGCGTTATCTAAACGACTGATTCCAAGGGCACCCTTGTCTGGCTCACTTATAACATCGACAGGTTTCGATGGAACGCCCTCCACTAACCCCTTGTCCGCCCCGATCCTCTTTGACGTAGAAAACAACACCACTGACACCACGTTTTTGCTTTCCTCCAATAGCCCTGACGCCATTATGGGACTTGACTTATTGAAACACTTCCGAGCGACGATTAGATGTTCTCAAGACGGAGTTCGAGTTTTCCTTTACGACAACCCCGTTCTGCTTAGACATTGCCCTCCCCGACGCATGTTTTCCATCACCGACTCTGACACATCCCTGCTTGACACTCTGCCTCCGTATCTGTGGGCCAAGGCGGATTCGGACATAGGGCGCATGTTGATTGACCCAGTGCACATTACTGTCCGACCAGACGCAACACTCCCAAAACTTCCACAATATCGGATATCGCCCGAGGGCGAGAAGGCATTGGTAAAAATTATTCAGTCACTGATAGACGCAGGAGTGGTAGAGGAAGTGGTTAGCAACGTTTGCAACAGCCCTATCTTGCCCATCATCAAGAAACAGGGAGAGGGAGATGAGAAAGCATACCGTTTTATCATTGACCTTCGAGAGATCAAAAAAGTGGTGGTACCCCAGTACCCTGTGGTCTCAGACATCACCACCATCCTGACTTTGATTCCTTCTACTGCCACCACCTTCACTGTCATTGACCTCAAAAACGCATTCTTTTCCATCCCCATCCACCCAGACAGCCGATATCTCTTCGGCTTCACCCTAAAAGCCCGCTCATATAGGTTCTGCCGAGCACCCCAGGGCTACACAGAAAGCCCTAGCATCTACAGCCAGGCCCTCAAGAGACAACTGGATCAAGTCCAGTTACCCGATGGAGTGGTGTTAGTGCAATATGTCGATGACATCCTTTTGGCAGCCGACACCACTCCATTAGCAGTTACAGCCACCATTCAACTCCTGCACTTCCTTGCGGAAAATGGCCACAAGGTCTCCAAGAAGAAGTTGCAATTCTGCCAACCCCAGGTCACTTACCTAGGCCACCTTTTGTCCAAAGAAGGAAGGAAACTCACTCCTGACCGGATCCAAACCATTCTCGAAACTCCTGTCCCTAAGACCCAGAAACAGGTTCGCTCCCTACTAGGCCTCACCTCCTTCTGCCGACAGTGGTTACCAAACTTTAGCCTCATCGTGAAACCGCTGCTTTCTCTGCTAGGTAAAGACGTCCCCTTCCCACTCCCTTGGACCCCTGAGTGTCAAACCTCCTTCACGGAACTACGAGATGCCCTTTGTTCGGCCCCTGTCCTAGGTACCCCTGATTACAAAAAGCCCTTCTCCCTTTACACTCACGAAAGGGAGGGGTGCGCTTTATCTGTCCTGACCCAGGCCATTGGCCCAAAGCAACGACCGTGCGCTTACTTCTCTGCCACTCTTGACCCTGTAGCCAGAGCCTTGCCTGCCTGCCTTCGAGCTGTAGCTGCTGCTGCAATCTCTATCCGACAGAGTGAGGGGATCGTACTCTCGAATTCCCTCACGGTACTGGTACCCCATGCAGTTGACACCCTCCTGAACCAAACCAAGACGCAACACCTGACGAGTGCACGACTGACTGGATACGAACTGACTTTGCTTGCACCCCATATCGCCCTGAAAAGATGCACCACACTGAACCCGGCAACTCTGTTACCCTTACCAGAGAACGATCCCAATGTGCACCCTGTACATGACTGCGTGACTCTTACGGACGAACAGACTAGAAGTAGGGTTGACCTCAGAGACACGGCTTTCCCTGACCCTGACGGGGAGCTGTGGGTGGACGGTTCTTGCATCAAACTCCCCGATGGCACCACTTCCGCTGCCTATGCAGTCACCACGGCTCGAACTGTAGTCGAGACAGCCCGCATCACGCAACGATCTGCCCAGGCAGCGGAACTGATTGCCCTGACACGAGCCTGCATTCTGGCAGCAGGAACCACAGCGAACATTTACACCGACAGCCAGTATGCCTTCGGGGTGGTTCACCATTTTGAGCTCCTTTGGAGGGAAAGGGGATTCTTGACCTCACACGGCACCCCCATTTTGCACGGGGATCTAGTCTCCGCCTTGATCGAAGCTGTCCTTCTCCCCAAAAAGCTTGCAGTCGTCAAATGCCAGGCACACAAAAAGGTGACAGACATCATTGGGCAGGGAAATGCGCTAGCCGACATCACTGCCCGAACGACAGCTGAAAATAGGACGACAACACGTATGTATGTGACCAGGTCACAAGCAGAAAAATGGACTGACGCTAGGGACACTATTAGAGACATTCAAACGGCTAGCACACAACACGAGCTGACTGAATGGACACGGGTGGGATTAAAAGATGACGAAGGCTGCTGGCGGACAAGAGACACAAACAACTGGTTGCTACCTGACTCGTACCTGATTCCCATACTGGCTATGGCACACTCCCCTGCCCACATAGGATCAGCCCCCATGATTGAACTTGTCTCCAGAGTTTGGCACAATGATAAAATCACAGACTCCGCCAAACGCCTGGACTACATCCAGCTAGACAGGTGCCAAGGCCTGAAATATGTACTTGTCGTGGTGTGCGCATTTAGCAAATGGGTGGAAGCATACCCAACCCGTGACAACACTGCTATGGCCACTGCAAAAGTACTGTTAAAGGAGTTTTTCCCCCGTTACGGCCTTTGTCGTATTTTATGGAGCGATAATGGCCCCCACTTCATAGCCGAAGTCATCCAGTTCATCTTAAAGGGGTTGGGCATCAAGCAGAAATTCCACGCAGTCTTCCACCCCCAGTCTGCTGGACTTGTTGAGTGACACAATGCCACACTAAAGCTTAAACTGGCCAAGATAGTGGCTACCACGGGTCTGAAATGGCCAGACGCCCTCCCACTGGCATTGCTATCGATGCGTTCCACCCCCACCAGACATCACTTAACACCTTATGAAGTTGTTTTCGGTCGACCCATGAGTGTCTGGTCCGCACCGAAACCAACTTCCATTCATGACGTCCCGGACGTCCTAATGTCTGATTATCTGTATAAATTGACTGAAACTCTGTCTGTCATTCATCAGCAGGTGCAGCAGGCCATCCCCGATGCTTCCAGGGGTCCGGGTCACGCCATCCAACCTGGAGATTTCGTGCTGATCCGAAACTTTCAGCGGTCGAAGAGTTTGGAACCCCGGTGGACGGGCCCCTGGCAAGTGTTAATCACCACCCGGACGGCTCTTCGTGTGGAGGGGAAACGGCACTGGCTGCACGCACACCACTGTAAGAAGGTCTCCTCGACCCTGGCCACGACAGAAAACATCGACAACCAAGAAGAGCTCCTGAACAAAGACCGACCGTCGCTAACCTGCTATCCAGATACCGAAGCACTTGAACTTTCAAAATTCTCTGATCCCACTGTGTCATCCAGAGAAGGGTATTTCCTGCGTCGAAAGGAGGGAGCTTCGGCTAAGTAGACCACGAACTAAGTTAAATCTCAGAACGGTGACCCAAAGCAACCAAGGGTTACCTGGAGAGAAGCTAAACTAAGTCTGTGGTTCTGCCCACTACCGAGCACCTTGAAGATGAAGATGATGGAAGCGCCAGATAAGAAGATGATGGAAGCGCCAAATGAGAAGATGATGAAGGCAACAGGAAATACCCACTACAGAGACCCAAGAACAGACAGACTCCACAGCTCAAAGACAATTGCACTCTTCATCACAATCCTTTTCTGCTTTCTCCTCATGACCACACTCTGGATTGTGGAAGAAAATGCACCTGCTCACGAAACATTCCTGACCACTGCTCAGCCTACCACCATGAAGGAACATTATCTGATTTCGCTCTCTCCTCAACTCAGAGAGAGGCGAAAGGAGTTTTGGAATAACTCTTTCGTACAGCTACTTCACCAGCACAATCTCGCCACCAATGCCACCAACTGTTGGATCTGTGGGTTGCTACCCCACGCCACTGGACACTCGATACCATTCATCCCTTCACCCTTCTCAGTTCATGGCTCCTGCCTTGCTTGGCTGATCCTCCTGCAAGAAAGCTATAAGGACAATGCCACCTCCAGCAAAACCTCAACGCATTTCTTCCACGGGGTCTGGCGAAACAAATCAAAGGCACACTTCTGCCCGCAGACCTCCAACGACTCAATCCACATGGACATCCCTGCTAAAGAACGAATTGAAATGCAGGTGTTCAACAATCCAACCAGACCCACCTTCTCCTACCTGCGGAAACGAACGGCTGCCACTCTGACTGTGGCCCTGTCAGTCATCAACGTCACAGGCCACATGTGCATAGAAGGACATGGGACACAGCTGGTGGGCCGCAGTGCTTGCCGTTTTACCAGAACTTTGGACTCCACGGATCCACCTTCCTTTGTGTCGTCCCCAAACATGTATTTCGTCTGCGGCACAAAGGCCTACACCTGGCTCCCCAAAGGCTGGGGGGGCACTTGTTTCATCTCCTTCATCCTTCCTCCGACTTATGTGGCCCCAGCGAATCATCATAGACAAAAACGAGCCAAGGACATTGAGCAAGCCGACTCAACAGGAGCGCAGTTCCTTGATGCTATGAAGGGACTTGTTCCCCTCTGGGGCCCGATGGCAAACAGCCGTGCCATCCGACATCTGACTCAGGCAGTTGAGACAACAATGAACATCACAGCTGGTATCTTTGCTAACAACACCGCCGAGCTTCAAGCGGTCCGCTTGGTGGCCCTCCAGAACCGCCTTGTCCTAGATGTGGTTCTTGCGGACCGTGGTGGAGCATGCCGCATTATTGGGTCCAGCTGCTGTACATACATCCCGGACAACTCACCCTCAGTGTACAAAGCCATCGAACATCTTCACAGACTCTCTTCAGAAGTCCACCAGGATCAGGAAGAATGGTCGCTTGGTGGTTGGTTCTGGAACACCGTTAAGAACTGGGGCTGGAGACTGTTCACCATTATCCTGATTCCTGTAGTTGTAATATGCGGTCTATGCTTAGGAATTCAATGTCTGCCACCTCTGTGTTCACTATGTACAAATTGTATTTGCCCTAAGACTGTGGACTTTGGAAACGAACGCATGGGAGCATTATATGATGCCGAGGTTAGGAATTTGATGAAGATTGACATTGAGTAGGCAAGTTGGCTAGATATGTTGAAAAGGGAGGACTGTTAAAAGTTAGGCTGCAAACGTCAACATTATCGGCGCCATCTTGCTCTTCTTGAACCCATTCGTGCACGTAAGCGGCAGCCATTTTGAGCACCATGGCCTCCCTGCCCCTCGCTGATAGCCAGCGCGTCTCTCTCTCCCTCAACCTCGCCGGCATCCCCCCCCCGCTCTCACATGCCTTGAGTCGTAAACCCCTCTTCAGCGCAGCTCTGTCCCGGAATCCCATCCTGTTCCCAGCACGACACCTCTCTTCACTCCTTTCATGGTCCCAGGCCCTTTGATACAAACCCCCTTTCCTGCGCGCCCGTTTGTCTTCCTCGTTCCCAGGCCGCCACCTGGCCCTGCGGATACTGTTTATTGCCCCCCCGTACAGTAGGAAGCTTCCCCCATTAAAGGGCCCTCGAATTGATCAAAGCCCCCACCCTATGATATCCGATCAACCCCACACATTCCGTGAATCGGCGGAATGTCCAGCTGCGCGATAATCATCACCTATTGTGACCGGGGTGGGGACTTCAACTGTAAATGTGTGTGGGAACGGGCCTGAAGGGGAGATTCCGAGGATGTCCTTTCATACTTCAAAGCATTGCAAGAATGTGTTACCTGCAATAAAATTCATAAACTTGTGTATAAGAGGCCAGGCCTCAGAGATGCGGTTAGAGCACCTCGTGACGATACTTGCTGTCCGAACTGATGTGTTCTCCTCCGGAGAGAATAAACCCTTGTTTCCTGCCTTCCAGTCTCCAGCGCCTGCCTCTTCATTGGTTAATATCTTGTGGATTTATGAGGCGACACCGCCGGGCAATACTTAAGGATCTTTTATACTGATTGGTAGCCTGACCTTTTTACATTGCCCTCTAGTTGATCCTCCGGCTTCCGGAATACGCGTATTCCCAGGTATTTAAAGCTGAATTGGGCTACCGGGATCATATAATTACCAAATGGCAGAGAGGGCGGCCGGGGCCCCTCTTGGAAGTAAAACCCTACTGATTTGTCTGGGTTGATAGCCAGTCCCGATGCCGTTACAAAGCGGCAGAAGGTGTCGTATAGTGTCGTGTGGTCGGCTTCCAGGTCTCGGAGATACAGTAGCATATCGTCCGCATATACCGATAGAACCTTGTCTGGTGCCCCGATAAACTGGGTATTCAGCCAACACATGGCGTCCCGTGCTCGCCCTAGCAGTGGGACCGGTGTACAGCAGCGTGATCCATCGAATCAGCGGGCTTGGGAACCCGAATTGGCGCAGGGCTTCGAACATAAAGGGCCAAGAGAGCAAGTCAAACGTTTGCTTTAGGTCCAACGCGACACAGCCCGACCACTCCAGCGTGGCCGGCGTCGCTGTCATGACAGCGTGCAGGCGTCTCGTGTTGAGGGAGGTGCTGCGTCCCGGGAGGAAGCCACATTGGTCGCAGTGTATAAGTGTAGTCAGGTGGGGCTGGATCTGCAGGGCAATAGCTTTGCTCAGGATCTTATATTCAGTGGCCAACATGGACAACAGTCTATAATTCGTGAGCTCCAGAGTGTCCCTATCCGGCTTAGGGATAGATATCACCACAGCCTGCATGGTCGAGTGCGGCAAGTGGCCTTTCTCGAAGGCCTCTCTATAAATCCGTTCCAGGATCGGCACTAATGTGTCTGCATAAGTGGAATAGAACTCCACCAGGAGTCCATCCATGCCCGGGGTCTTGTTTCTGTTCAGGTGTTTGATTGCAGTGCGTATTTCGTGTTGGGTGATGGGGCCGTCTACAGTTTCTCATACCGCTGCTGACATTTGAGGAAAGGGGAGATCCCACATGAAATCAGTTATAAGTTTAGGGTTATCCGGTCCAGATCGGGCATACAAGGCCCGTAAGTGATCATGAAATGCCTGGTTTATGCTACATTGTGTGTCCACTAGGTCGCCCACTGGGTTACGTATTTTGGTAATAACTGGGGTATCCAGCTTATCACGTATGATGCGGGCGAGCAACGCCCCTGAGCAGTCCGCCTCTGCATGTTGTCGCTGTAAATAGGCCCTGTAGTCAATGTTGCGCAGCGTTTCTAACGTCTCAGCATGTAAGATGTGTTGTGTCTGTAAAGCCTGTTTCCTCCCCGGGTCCTCCACTGTCCCCTGCTCAAGTTCCGCTAGGCGGTCTTCCACCTCACACAATTTCTGATGGATCTCCTGTCTGGCGCCCACTAATTTCCCAATCGCCTCTCCCCGCACTACCACCTTCATTGCATCCCAGACTACTAAATTGGAGGAGGCTATATCCCAGTTAGTTTGTCAGTATCGTGTCAGGGCCTCCGAAAGAGCTGCTTTAAACGGACCGTCTTCCAAGTGTTGGGGGTTGAGTCGCCATGTAGGGACTGGGGTCGGGACTCTGCCCCAGGAGATCGTACAGTTGAGGGGCCTGTGGACCGAAAAGGTCTTTGCCAGGTATTCTGGGGCGCTCATCAGTGAGACCAGTGCTTGAGAGCATAGGAAGCGGTCAATGCGTGTATGCAAGTCGTGTACAGGGGAGTAGAAGTAGTATTCTTTATGTGTGGGGTGTACCTCCCGCCATATGTCCTTGAGTCTCCTGCCCTCCACCCACGCCCTGAATGTGTCTGTGAGCCTAGTTGCACCGGCCGCCTGTAAGGGCGGGTGTGACCTATCCAGGGCCAGGTCCATCACAGCATTCCAATCCCCCACAAGCACCCAGGGAATATCTGCCCACGGGGAGAGCGCCCTCCCGACCTTCTGTAAGAATCGTTCTTGATCGTAGATCGGGGCATAAATGCATCCCAGGACAATCAACTTGCCATCTAGGGCACCTTTCACCAGGATATACCTGCCCTGATCATCCACTATCGTTTCTATAGCAGTAAATGGTGTTCCGTGTCGCACCCAGATAGTGGCCCCTCTAGAGAATGCTGAGTAGGATGTTGAGTATATAGTCCCTCTCCACTTTTTCCGTAGCTTCTGAGCCTCGGAGACCGTGAGGTGTGTTTCCTGTAAGAAAGCAATTTGTGTGTGCTGTCTAAGGAGGTAGACGTGGACCCGGTGTCGTTTATGCACTGCCCCCAGTCCTCGCACGTTCCAGGTGATGACCTTATACATGCCAGTTCGGTCAGCCATGGTCAGTGTGTGGAAGAATCAGTCTCGGGGTTGGTCCTATTTCGAGAACATCGGGGAGCTGAACCCAGGAGTGTGCACCCATAAAGATTAGTAACATTTCTAAACCAAACTTGGCACAGCCGTAGAACCTGGCTGGGCCCAACGCTAACATTAGCAACATATAGAGCCAAATGTATGTGCATTCACCTTGGGGGGTGGGTTCAGCACACATACAGTTATTTTGTCATCAGTTCCGATCTCCACCGGCTCAACATTGGCCCGGCCGGGCACTCAACGTAAACGCAATGTGTTCACGGACAGGGTTTGCATAATTGGCAGTAAGCGGCCCTGAGCCGCACCCCAGGGCTCCTCAGTACAGTGCCTTTTCCAGAGGACGTGGTGTGCTTTGGGGAGTTGGTTCTTGTACTTTCACCCTTTCCTCTCGCCCACCTCCCGCCTCCATCACTGTTCCCCCAGGGTCCGGCTCCCAGGGCCTAGACATAACAGAAAAGGATACCTTACATCAACTGCTGTAGAGGATTCAACTCGGGATAACACCCGACAGATCAGCTGTCTAGGAGGTCGTCAGCAGCTCTGGGTGTGATGGTGGGGAAGAGCAGCACGCTGTTGTCTGAGTCCAAGTGACCAGTGGTGTCCTCGGAGTCCGAGGTGTTTTTCGCTGGCTCCTCCCTGAAGGTGCCAGCGAGCGAGATGGCCTCCCGTTGTCCGTTCCTCTGATGGTTCCGTGACGGGCCGCTCTCGGTATTTCCTTTTCTGGAGCCAGACGGGGAGCGGCGGCTACCCCTCGAGTCCTTTTCCGACGTTCTCGCCTCCGTCTCCTGGGATGCCTCTTGGCTGCCTTCTAGGCCCATCACGTCTAGCCATTCTTCAGCGTCCGTTGGGCTCTTGAAGAAGTGGGACTTCTTCCCATGTATACTTTTCAGGCGGGCGGGGAAGAGTAATGCATATTTCAGGTGTGCGCTTCTCAGTTTCTTCTTCACCTCCATGTAGGAGGCCCTCTGTTTCTGTACCATATTCCGCTATCCAACACTTACCCTAGTTTTGCACCCACTGCAGTGGGATTAATCATTTTTACCCCTCCGTTATCCAACACTTTCCCTACTGTTTTACTCTTTGGAGTGCCAATAGAAATTTTTGCCCCTACGCTATCCAACACTTTCCCTACTGTTGCACTCACTGGAGTGGAAATAGTAATTTTTACTCCTCCGCTATCCAACATTTTTCCTACTGTTGCACTCAAGGAGTTGGAATAGTAAATGTAATTTCTCCGCTATCCAACATGAACCCTACTTTTGCACTCACTGGAGTGGGAGTAGTTATTTTTACCCCTCTGCTATCCAACACCTTGCCTACTGTTGCACTCTTTGGAGTAGGAATAGTAATTTTTTCCCTCCGCTATCCAACACTTTCCCTTCTGTTGCTATCACTGGAGTAGGAATAGTAATTTTTTCCTCCACTGTCCAACACTTTCCATTCTGTTGCTATCACTGGAGTGGGAATAGTAATTTTTACCTCTCCACTATCCAACACTTTCCCTACGGTTGCACTCCCTGGAGTTGGATTAGTAAATGTAATTATTCTGCTATCCAACGCTTTCCCTACTGTTGCACTTATTATATTGGGAAATGTACGTTTTTTTTCATAATTTAATGGTTTAATGTATTATACAACGTTTTTTATTTTAAATTATTGATATATATATTATTTGTATATCATTTTAAAGTTTAAAAATTAAATAAAGATAATAGTTAATACATTATTTTTAAGTAAATATATGTATATGTGTATTTTTTTATGTTTGTGTGTTTATATTTTTTGTAATTGGGTTTGATATATTAAATTGAAATGTATATTAGATTAAATTCGTTTTGGTAAAAATAATATTAATATTTAATATATTTACTATATAATATTTTATTTTATATATTTTTTTAATTGATATTTTTTACATCTATATTTTTTACCTCAATATTTTTGTACTTACCTGTTAGGGTATTGGAGTCAATATTTTCCCAATATTTAGAACATTGATGTTTGTTACATCAATATTCTATCAGAACTGTACACAACATCTCTCACATACATGACATGTACACAATGTATTGTACGCATCACCTCCTCAGCAGATGTTAAACGTAACAAGTTAAATGGACCACTATCATCACCAGTTGCACCCTCAGTAATGGTTAGGACTGCACTCATATAATCACGTTCAGTATCACAGCCCACTCTGACATGCTCACTTAACACATCAACACATCTCATAACAAGACCATTACATTGCTCAATGAATATGTCCTCAGCCACTTGCATATAAACATACACACACCATACTCTGCTTAAGTTCTACAGATTTTCTTTTATGAAACAAATGCATTCACAGATTCAAACACAACATACATCAACCATGTATCATATGTCACCGCTCAGCACCCTAATTTTCACAAATGGTGCATCTGCTTGACATACATTTCTCCACTTCGTTACAAATGACAAGTTTAACCTTGTCTCACTGTGGCCCTGTCCCATCCACATATGACTTCCGTTTTCATACCACAATTGACTTACGCACATTGACAACTATCTTCACTCATTGGCACTGCTCTGTTACGGTCATCTCTCACCGTAGGGACACAGACCACAGTGCTCTTCTTCTGTCAGAATCCAACCTTGTCTACCTGGTCATACCCTGAGCACATGTACCTATTCCTACCATACCTAGAACAGGATTTAACAAGTACAACAGACTCAACACTCTGTTTCACACCCTCATCTGCCTAACCACTCACATTGGGTTAATGTGGATACCTCAAGTCTCCTACATAAGATCTGCCTATGAACTTAACTCATACCTTACACTCTCAGACAATCACTAAATCAGTACTGCCACCATGATGTATGAATCTCCACTCCATCTAAAAATGAGAACGACTAGTCACTCTCACCTTTACCCTTGTTTAAGCAATTGGAACACATGCAACATGAACCTTGGATAACACATCTGCAGCCAGCCCTCATATTAAAAAACTCATCCTCTCCTGTGTGGCAACTAATAGCGTGGATGTGACTCTCGATCTTGTAGCATCTGCACAGTAGATGGACACACATCACTTCTGTGCGCTCACTGTCCACTTGGCTTACCACATGTAGCACTGGGCAATCCAACAGACATAACAGCACTCCTAGTTCAGTTCTGTGTGACCTCGAACAACATCAATCATAGCTTAAAAGGACCCCATTGTCAGTCATCCACAAATGAAAACATACACACAATTTATATGCTCAACTGTAACTGGTGTGTGGTTGTAAATATGAAATCTAAGCTTGTACAGAAACAAAACATACATGTGATGTCCCAAACCAAAGCAGGATAGCATGAATGACATATAAAGTAGAAAGAAATGGACTATTAGGGCATCAAACACCTTGCCTAACGTGAATCCATGCAGAAAGTGGAGTCCTTGGAATAAACAGGGTCTGAAGACTGTGAGAATACTGCTCATATTACACTCACCATGGGTTCAGAAAATGTATCAGATGAGTACACAGCTATGAAGGGTATTTGCCCATGGTGGCATGCCACCTGTGGCAAGGTTATCATTGCTACCAGATCTAAAGAAGACACAGACATGGGTCCATCAGTATCAAGTCGAATACATGTATTGTATCATTACTCTGTGTACATGGGTGTGTCCAAAGTCACACCATGTAGTTAAAATCTATATGTACCCAGGTGTATCGATGAGATAGGTGTCTTTCTGTACATCACAAACATATGCTCCTCCTAAACTGTTGCAGTTTGAAACACTTGCACTATGTTGACACATGAAAGCCTAACCCATGTGCAATTGTGATGTGAAAAAGGAAAGGTTTGTGACTTCATAGCCAAAACTGATGTGGACAATGACACCCAGCAAATGTAGACACCAACATATTGAATACATACTGTCAAAGTGATCATACTACATGGGCCATATGCAATCCATGCCATACTAACATCATTGTATACTTACACTACTAATTGAACATAATTTACAATTGACTCAAATAATAATTTAAAGAATACAGAAATCTGTGAACACAAATTTGAATCTGCTTTATTCAGCATGCAAACTGGAGATGATAAATAACAAAAGGCCAATGGCTAGTTCAAAAGACTCTGACACATGGAACAGCAGAGTCATGCCCATTAAGTCTTGCCTGCACAATTTCTGCTAAGGGTCACGTCCCTGGGATGGGCAAATAGGGGCATGCCTGGCACCAAAGGGACAGAACTAGAGAGGACTGGGTTGGGTTTTGGGAGGTATGGGATCAGGAGGGATATGTGGGTCCACTGCAGTGGTTGGGTAAAATTGAGGGGGGGGTCCACTACAGTGGTAGTTTCAGACTGAGGGGGGGACAGCTGCATTGTGAGGGCTCGATGGAGAATGGGATGGGCTAGGTTTTACCATTTTGGGGATGGTATAGCCCTTAATAGAAGTTACAGCAAAAGGGTGGGACTCAGAATGTTTGGGAGGGTTTTTTGGAGCGGGGTACTGGGCTGGTCTGGGGAATTACGGGTTGGTGGAGGGGTTTGGGATCTGGGAGACCTGGAGGATTTTGGGCTTGTCTTTTTACAGGGGGTGGCAGGTTTATATACCAGGGCCAAGAGGGGTTGGTTGCCTCTTCTTCCTGGGAGGGGGTTTGGATGGGTCGGTAGGGAAGAGCCCATGGTCATATAGGAAGAGTTTCAGGGCAGAGGGGGGAACAGGAGAGGAAAGGGTAGGGGTTGTAGAGGCAGAGGGTTCTGAGGTATGCGGAGTGTCTGTGGTGGTGAGTGGGTAGGGGAGGTGACGTTGCTTCTGTCAAGGCACGCAGGCAGTGAACCAAGGTGAGTATGCTTCAAAGGCTGTCCCCCCCAGCCTCAATTTACAGCACAGCTGGTGAGCGGACAACAAACTTGCACCACATGGCAGTGGCCTGGTGGGGACTGGTGAAGTAAGTAAGTTTCTTGGTGTATTTTACAGAGCTCACAAAACCGTGGCACACAGGTGACCCTGGTGCACCGGCCCTTCGACAAATGTCCAATTTCATACATAGCCAATCCAACCCTATGCAGGACACTTTCTTTTCAAAGTCAACACCCATAGGGCTCTATGGACTTCAGCCCTCCGTCGTGTGAGATAAATTACACACTCACACATACAGTCCTTGAGCTGCTGTGTGTGGCTGGTCTATCATGTTTGTGCATCAGCACCTGAGTATTTCACATGTTTTTTATGAACCATTTATTAGTTGATGAGACTTCATCTGTTGTTCAACAGTCCCTAGAGCACCAGAGTCTCCACTCTGCCCATTACTCAAGGTTGCCACTTACTTTTGCTGCAATAGTGTGGGAATGCACTTCCTGCAAAATGACCTGTGTGTTTGTTTTTTGAAGAATTCCTGCAGCATGTACTCCACCTGTAGGTATCACTTTGCGTGAGCACCCGTTACATTGTTCAGTTACCCATTGCTGGGGGTATTTCCCCCCACCTCCAGGTTTGCCCCTACATTGTTGGGGGTATTAACACCCCAAACCTAGGCTTGCCTCTACATTACTGTAGGTATTTACCCCCAACCCCAGGTTTGCCTCTACATTGCTGGGCGTATTAACCCCCAACTCCAGGTTTGCCTCTACATTGCTGGGGGGATTAGCCCCCTCTTTGGGTCAGAATTGCTGGAAGTATTAGCTCCCCCTAAAATTCCTTCTACATTGCTGGTGGTATTCCCTTCCTCCCAAATTTTCCTTTAGTTGAACCCCTGCTTTGACTTGTATTGTCTTTTGCGTGGTAGTTGCATTAGTGTGTATGGGTAGGTGTCGGACATACCGTCTGCGACGATCGCGTCGGTTGGAGTGGTAGTATTCTTTATAGGTGTAGAGTATGGGGATCATGTGAGCGATGGGATACATGGCTGCACCTTCTCATTCCCAGGAATCGTGTTGTGGCATGAATCGGTGCTGAAATACTCTCCTTCCGGATGCTCTGACATGTTGGTTGTGGGGAACGATTTGGTGTATGGGAAGAACGCATCGTACATGTCAGGTCGAATTCGGCCTGGGAAATGCCTCCGGACGACTCCATTCTGTGTTTCCTTAGAGTTCTCGGTGTGACTGTGGTGGTGAGTGTGCTGTCTATCTCCTGATTGTCTGTGTGTGTGCTGTGTGTGTGTGGTTTTGCCCTCATGTCTGTGTGTTTGTGTGCTGCGTGTGGCTGTTGAGGTGTGTGCATGTGTGTGTTTGCATTGTTGCTTGGGTCAGTCTTCTGTATGTACTTGACACATAGGTAACATCACAGACCCTCACATCCTGCCTTAATAAGGTGTTTAACTAGCTCAAAGTGAACCAGCTGAAATGTAATCCAGATAAATCGGAGATTGTTTTCTTCGGCCTACCAGAATTGAATGACTGGAGTATTAGGTGGCTAGAGGAGTTGTCTTCCCCCCCTTTCAGCACAATCTCCGGTAATAAATCTGGGCATCTGCCTTGACACTGCCCTCTCCATGAGGTCCCAGGTCCAAGCTGTGATCTGTTCTTGTTTCGAGATACTGCACATGCTAAAAAACAATTCTCCCACTCTTGCCATTAGATACCAGGAAGACAGTGGTCCAGGCCCTGGTAACATCTAGACTGGATTATGCAAATAGTTTGTAACTGGGTCTTCCCGGCTATCTCATCCAGGGCCTGCAAGTGGTGCAAAATGCCAGGGCAAGGGTGATCCTTAGACCCATACCTAGATCTTATATGGCTCCCATCCTCAAGACCCTACACTGGCTGCAAATGAAGGAAAGGATCAAGTTTAAAGCCCTAGTGATATTTTTCAAAGCCCTTCATTACAGTGGAGAAGTGTGGCTCAATGGTTAGAGCGGCAGACCCTGATGCAGAGGTCTAGCCCGGGACCAGGGTTCAATTCCCCGCCTCGGTGGGTCTTGGGCTCAAAATTCCACGGACCTGATAATTCTCGCCTCGGTGTCTATTCCAATCATGGAGTCCCACTCTGCAACTCTGGGCAATAGCTTGCTTAATCTCCACAACAGCCCCCACAACGCTAAGGATGCCTGGCCTCCACCTTGGGGGTGCCCAGGAGTGGACACCTCACAGGGAAAGCCAGGATGGGTTCCACAGCGGTATTCGTACAAGCACCTTGAGACCCTTGCGGGTGAGTAGTGCGCTATACAAGTATCAATTTACATTTTACATTTACATTTACATTACACTCGAGCCAGTCACCTCAATAAACACATCAATCGCTACACTCCAGTGCGAACCCTAAGATCTTCTTCCTCTGATCTCATCTGAATTCCGAAAGTACATTTGGCCTGCATGGGGGGCAGGTCTTTTGGGTTTCTTGGCGGTCAGGCATGGAACAGACTTCCGGCTATGCTGAGAGGTACCATATTAAATTGTGATCATTCATTCATTCATTGAAACAAAAAAATTATTTTGACTAGTGCTATTATCTCTTGATAAATTTACATACATGGCACTTGTCAGTCTGCAAGTTAACCATTGCTCCCTCGCACATTATGTCATCTGCAACACTGCTTGCATCTTCATCAAATGCCACAACCACAATGTCAAATACTTCACTATGTAGCAAGTGATATATCATGTTTTGCACCTCACGGTCTTGTGTCATGACATATCTGTCTCATCTTCTGCAAGTGAGTTCAGAGCTCACAATGGGAATGGTGTTCACACAATTTAATTGAGACATGGTATCCATTCTGCATTCCTTAGTCCTCAAATTAGTAACCACTGGCTCTAATGTCACAGGTCAAATGACATCCTTGTCCAACTTTGAGATTGCGTACTCATTGCATGAGTCAGGTCGCTCAGATAACAGTGATTATGCTCATTTGTCCTGTAACTCAGATTCTCTACTGTTGTGTCACACATCCGACTCTAATTGAGAATTTACCACGGTTGTAGGCATAGCTAGGATGAGTGGCACGTCGCCCACTGTCTTGTGTCATCTATGCACAGTGTCATGAAGATGAATCAGAATGTAGTACACATTGTAAACAGCTCGCCATTTGCAGATGTGAAGAATGGTCAACACACTTCCAAGTCTGATGAGTGTATCTTCACAATGCTTCTGTTGGGACATCATGCCACTGGCCCGTCTGGGTGCATTGTCTGTACAGACTATCACTACTGAACCTCCATTCTTCATGAGTCCAGTCAACACTGTGTACCAATTCTGTCTAGACTGCAAAGATTCCCATTTGTATGGCCCAAGTCTGAATGTGCCTTAATTCCATTAGTCATATTGCACACTTCCTACAGCTTAGATTGCTCTTCTTTTCCATCTCATTTTGTTGCCTTACTTCAAAATTATGCATATTGTACACCTCTCAGGCTGACAGTGTTGCATCATACACAGGGTTTACTAAGCCCCGAGTATGTATAGTCTACAGTATTTACACACATGGCAACTGTTGTGAATGTATATCTAACATCATACCTCACATTTTCAGTCATGTTTAAACCAGTTAATACCTGTGTTTGTCAGTGATGGCATGTGTTGTCAAAGTTACAGAGTCAGACACATGGACTCACTCATATGAATGGAGCGAATGGAATCTTCCACACAATCATGTGACAGGCCAGTGTGACAAATGACCAGAGTTAGCATACCTGTAATTGGCCCCTGGACTACATTTCATAACACTGAGCACCACGGCTGAGACCTAACATTGGCACAATGAGCATGCAATACTCACCAAGGCCTCAATATTGATGTAACCTGCTGCAGGGATGTATAGCATGGCCTCTTCACATTTGTTTGCTCCAATAACAAAAAGCTTCACAGATTTGTGGAAACCACACAGAACAGGTCATACCTTAGTCAAAGTACTGCCACATGTGGGGCATTTGCATTACTCCAGAAGGTTATCTCCATACACATGTTGTTGTGATTTGTGATGATCACATGAGCATGGCACTACTGTCACTTCCCTAAACGTAACTGACTCACATCTCCCAGATGAAAGGGGCATTACCAGGCATCAAATTATACTTGTACAAATGCTTCCTACAAAAATGATCAGTGGGTTTGGCTGACTTACCACCTGGAAAAGGGGGAGCAGGCTAATATAGCATGGATGTTTAAAAAAGGTGTGCGACAAGGCACATACTCACTCCCTTCTTGCTGCTGTCTGGCTTTCAACTGCCCATTCAGGTAAGGAATACCACCGCTAGGATGCAGAGCATGTGGGGGTTCAGTGTTCAGTGCCTGCCCCGCTTTCCAGGAGCTGACAGGCGATCTTCGTGGTCCAGCCACGAAGGTCCTGCCACCTCTTGCGGCAATGACGGACGCACCGAAGCTCCAACCCCACGGAGCGCACCTTCCAGGCGATGGTCCTCCACAGCTTGGTCTTTTCATGGGGGCTGACCTGTAAGGATGACATGATGACATACCCTTGGTTCACATGCAACATGTTTCTAAGTCAGACACCTGTACACATTGGTCATGGTCAGTTTGGCAACACTTTCTAAGGGCTAAGCTTTTGGCATTCTGTGCAGTTGTCCTGGATTCAATGATGACTCCGTCCCATGAGAACAGTGATAAGATGTTAACTCCAGTACACACACTTCTACAGCAGTGGACATGCCCAGAACAGTTATCTACACTTATAAACATACATAAAACATTTTACAGGCTTGCCAGCGAGATTCCTAATGGTTGTATAGCATGGTAATTGCATATGTCCAGTAAAATGCACTGCGATCAGTATTCACCTGCTCCTCTGGTTACATAGACCTAGCTGTACAGTGGCAGAAGGGTGTCCAACAGGGCCTGGTTCTCCTCCTCGCTGAAATCTGGGGCCCCGTCCACTGTGCGTGCCATAGTAGCTCTCAGAGGATGTGGTAACAGCAGCAAAGAGATGGGGAGGTGCAGGAATGATGCAGGTAGTGCAGGCAAGTGAAGTCTCTAGGGAACAGATAGACTTATATCTAAAAGGCAGAGGCAGTCTTAATTCCATGCAGTCAAAGCAATAGGTTTCCATCGGTCGTATTATCCGAATCGGTCCAATGTACAACATTGCTTGCAAACGACACGCCTACCGTGACGTTCAAAAACTCATCATCTGACCGCGAGTGACTTTGCTACATTGATGATGGAAGGGTACTGAGTTGGTTTCCATGCGATGAGAACACAACCCGAACCGTGCGCCTGTCACCATAACCACCAACAGGCAATGGCTGTGACTGAATTGGTTCGGATGAGGCTACCACGTCCTTTGAATACTCAACTGCGTCATTCAGCATTACCACCAACAGCCAATGGATGTGACCGAATCAGTTCGAATGTGGCTACCTTGTCCTTTAAATACTCACCCAAGCCGTTCAGCATTACAACCAACCAACAGCCAATGACTGTGACTGAATAGGTTCTAATGTGGCTACTGCACCCTTGGAATACTCGCCCACGTCGTTCAGCATTACAAATTGCAGCATATGGCTCAGTCAAAATCAGTTAGGATGCAGCTACCGTGTCCTTTAAACAATCTTTTGGTAGGGCAAATGGCTGTTGTCTTGTTGTTTTATCCTAAAGAAGAATAAAGAAATTTGAATAGACCATATTGGCTAATGTGACTTCATCCATGTTGCTGCCTTCATTCTCCTTCAATTTGTGACTCTGGATTTCCAGTGAGACCCAACTGCAGCAGGTCTCGGAGGCTACTGGCACAGCACTCTAATACCTTGTGGACACTATGACTGAGGTGCTATGTCCATGTGGTATGTCTGGCTGTCATGTTGATCTCCCACGTCTGCGCACGTTTCCCTGGCTCAGCGCACGTTTCCCTGGCTCAGCACATGATGCCTACATCCTGAGGAACAGCGTCATCCCTCATTTTATGTCCCAGCTACAACCTGAGCGTGCCTGGCTTGTTGGTAGGTGATTTGCATGTTTATGTTGTGTTGTGTTGTGATTGTATTTCATATACTGCTCTGTTGTCAGACAACTGAAGTCTTTCCTGTGTTCAATGTAGGAGACCTGGGATACCCCAACCAGCCTTGGTTGCTGACACCACTCCGTAACCCTGTCACCCCGGCAAAAATTCTGTTTAATGAGGCTCATGGTAGGACTAGGCGAGTGGTGGAGCAGGAATTTGGCCTACCGAAGACCCGATTCCGCTGCCTGGATTGCACAGAAAGAGCTCTCCAATATGCCCCATCGAAGGTGTGTAAAATCATCATAGGTTGTTGCATGCTCCACAACCTGCCTAAAAGGAGGATGGTAATACCTCTCATACTGGATGACTGAGAACAGCAGCCGGCAGTAAGGGAGGAACCAGGACTGGGACATGTTGCCAGTGGTGATGAGGAGGAGGGCTTTGATTTGCGATGACAGCCCCTCCAACACTTTTTCACATGAGTGTAAGTATACAATGAGAGAAGGTGACAAAGCCCAATTGTCTGTTTGTGTGTTGCTGGTCTAAAATGTGTATGTATGTGTGTGAGTGTATTATAATTAAGATGCTTTTTTTCTAATGAAATGGTTCAATTAAGTTTGAAGGTTAACAGGTACACTGCTAACATGAAACCGAGCTAGTGTTCACACAGATAATTTTGTGATTTTGATGCTAATCTCTGCAAAATAATGCCAAATGATTCATGAATTCCTGACTCTGTTCTATGATTCTCCTTGCTAGTGTACTTTGCCTTGTCATCCGCAGAATTATGACCTCTTCAGACCCATGAAGTAGTGACATATTCGAACATTGAACTGTTGTGGAATTCCCTGGCACACACTTACTTCTGACCTGATGTTCATCTTTTTGTTCTTTAGTGCTTTTTGATACAGTGTGATGTGATCTGATTTTAAATGAAGGCACCAGGTTGTATCTGGAGAATAAACCTGTGCTCCACATTGTGGTGTGCCTTGTCTGTTTGCACACATCCAAATATTATTTAGAAACAAAACATGTACATTGATGAGCTAATCTGCTGACAATGATTGTTGATTGTGTTTAAAAAAGTTATATTTTTGTAGACAGTGGACACAAATGGCCCCAGTACCATGGGCTATGGGTTGTGTAATAACCTGGTTGTATCTATCTATCAACTGTGACAGGTTACATTTACTCAAAAGGCAGTAGTTAACATTCTTCTTTGTGATTTTGTGCATCATTTCAATCTGACAATTTGGGATTCAAAGTCACGAAATTAGCAAGCATTTTGTGCAAAGTGATTTAATTTAGTGCATGACGCAATGATTACAATCCACTCATTGGGGGAGTGTTCAACAAAACATAAAAACTAAAGTGCAGAGAGGAGTTGGTAGTTTTGTAGATGAAGTCTTCCGAAGTAAATCCAAAGTTTTTTAGTCCAAAATCCAACTTAGACCCTCCAGTCAATGTGGAACAGTTCAATAACAGTCAACAAAGTGATCGCTCGGCACACAATATCAGGAGCAGTTTGTCACCTCCTGGGGTTGATGCATAGCCATCAGTCTCTCATAGATTCATCTTCAGACAATGCTTTTTAAGGTTTTTGGGGGGACCCTCAGGTACAGGCAGCGGCGGTGCTGGGGGCTCTCCATCAGAGTCCACGTCCCTCCCTGTGGCTTGCGCAGATTTTGATGCAGTGGATGTTGTGGGCATACAGGGAGGTGTGGACAGGTTGTTAGCAATCTGACAGAGGCAGGTGACAATGTCCCTGTGTACTGCAGTCATATCATCAATTCTGGTCATGTACCTGTCCATTTTTTCATAGTGGGCTGCCTGCTGCTGTTGAATGGTCCTGAGAATACCAACGACCTGGCCAAAATCTCCTATGCAACCCTCAAACCCTCATATGCGTGGAGGATTCTGGATAGGTATGGGTGCTGCTCATTAGCAGCACAAGCTGCATGATGGCCCCAGTCCCCACGACCCCTCCCTCCACTCTTATCTACCTGAGCAGGCCCAGTTGGTGTTGGCACAGTTAACACTGAGCCTCCTTCCTCGTTGACAGGGATGTTGTTGTCCGCCAACCCCAGAGTGCCCTGTGTTGATGTGCTGTCAGTGGTAGCTCAGGCTGCTGTCTCCATCAGGGTAGGGGTCAGCTGGGTGTTATCAGCTGAGGTGGGAATGGTCGCAGAGGATCCTGAGGTAGCCTCTGCTGGTGCTGTGGGGTGACCCACGCCTGATGGGCCAGGTCGATCCTCGCTGTCCGAAGATGGTTGAGAGACTTGTATGCCGGAGAGCTCCTGGTTAACCAAAGTCTGGGACTGGCTTTCCTGGTTGCTTCCAGTGGTGCTCCCAGCTTGCCCTGTGGGTACATGAAAGACACAATGATTAATGTGAATGTCCACTGCCCCTCAAATCATAGCCATTACATAGGCTACTGGACCTAATTATGAGTTTATGTAGGTAGATTGGCTTCCAATATTGTAAAGAACGGGGCCCCTGAATCTAAGTTTCACAGCCAGGACAGGGAAATACAATTATTTGAAAAACACTTGGCCAAAGTAGATTTAAAACATCACATAGGCACAAATCACAATGTTTCAAATTAACTTAAACATGGTCCTTAGTATGTCCACAACAAGACAACCTTGTATCAAAAATATACTTTTTATTATTCTTTTTTTCTTTAAATATTCAAATACCAAAAAACTCTCTTTTATATATACATAATATATGTTTCAAGTGATTACTTCCAGAGAGATAAAGCACATTTTATCAATATTCTATTAGACAGATATCTGTTCTGCTTTTTGATACTTCTCCTACTGCATCATAAATTTGACCGGTTATCTTTGAAAGTAGATCTTAAATTACATATATGTACTAAAACATTTTCAGATGACATTTAATGTAATACTTCTCTTTGAGTGACAAGATCTAACAATTGGTAATTTGACAGATGCTGGCGGATTGTGTTACGCGCGTTTCGGCTTGCGCCTTCCTCAGGACTCCGTCAAGAATGTCTTAAAGAAAAACAATGTGACATTTTTTTTAACGTTTGACCTTTAACAAAGAGGTATTCACAAAAATCAATTTTATACAGAAACAGAGCGGTGCCAACATTTATCAAACGTGTTGTGGTGATTTAGCGACTATTCATGCTTTTGGTTGGCTATACCCAGATTGCATTGCACTTTAAAAACATTTAATACTAACACCCGTGTGACTAAATCAAAAGAAAAAGTAGAATGTGCGTAATAAGAACCTGAACAGATACAGGTGTAGATCAAACCTCCACCTAAACGGAATTACTTTCATACTCCACACATGTAGTTTTTTTCTCTCTTTTTACCTGTTCTTTATTTATCTTTTATTTCTTCTGTTCTTAGGCCCTTTGTTTTCACCTTGAACCTTTTTTATGTGAGCTAAGGGCAAATATAAACATTTGGTACTATTAGGCACTGTCATAACAGTTTTCTTGTTCTAGGTCAGTGCCTTAGATGTTTAGTCATAATACCTGTTTAATTAATTGAAGATTATTCTTCTTTATGTCTATCTTCTCAATCTAAGGATCATGTTTCTGTGGCTTGTACAATTCTTGAATTGTCGTTTGAGAAACTATTCCGTTCTGTTAGGAGTAGAAAACCATATTTTATTTACGGTCTAATTTAAGTAATATCCAATCTATTCTGTCTCAACTTTTCTGATTACCTTTCTACTTGTTTTAAGGTTTATTGGATAAACTTTTTCGCTCTGTTAGGTGGAAAAGAGCTTTTGCTGTCTTGATTTTTCGTAACCTGAATTCAAACAAGCATTTGCAATGCAATAGGTCTCGCATTAGGAAAGTTTGAGCTATTGGTATTGTAAATGACAAATTTTTTATTTATGTGTTGGTTTCGAAAATAGCGAAATTAATAGCTTTGTCATTTACAATGCCAATAGGTTTACCTTTCACAAATGTGACACCTATAGCATTTGTAATGCAGTATGTGTTGTATTTACGTGACTTAGATGTATCGATATTACAAATAACAATGGCTTTTAATTTTTTTAAATAATTAATACTTAAATAAAAGTTATTGTAATTTATAATGGCAATAGCTTAAACTTTTGTAAATACCTTTTGCGAAGATTATGTTCAGTGTATTTTATTGGGACGAAAATCCAAGAACAGAAGTGGAATATTAACATCTTTTTGTGACATTTGTAATAAAACTTGAAACATTGAGAGAACATATTTCATATCATTTCAATCTGACAATTTGGGATTCAAAGTCACGAAATTAGCAAGCATTTTGTGCAAAGTGATTTAATTTAGTGCATGACGCAATGATTACAATCCACTCATTGGGGGAGTGTTCAACAAAACATAAAAACTAAAGTGCAGAGAGGAGTTGGTAGTTTTGTAGATGAAGTCTTCCGAAGTAAATCCAAAGTTTTTTAGTCCAAAATCCAACTTAGACCCTCCAGTCAATGTGGAACAGTTCAATAACAGTCAACAAAGTGATCGCTCGGCACACAATATCAGGAGCAGTTTGTCACCTCCTGGGGTTGATGCATAGCCATCAGTCTCTCATAGATTCACCTTCAGACAATGCTTTTTAAGGTTTTTGGGGGGACCCTCAGGTACAGGCAGCGGCGGTGCTGGGGGCTCTCCATCAGAGTCCACGTCCCTCCCTGTGGCTTGCGCAGATTTTGATGCACTGGATGTTGTGGGCATACAGGGAGGTGTGGACAGGTTGTTAGCAATCTGACAGAGGCAGGTGACAATGTCCCTGTGTACTGCAGTCATATCATCAATTCTGGTCATGTACCTGTCCATTTTTTCATAGTGGGCTGCCTGCTGCTGTTGAATGGTCCTGAGAATACCAACGACCTGGCCAAAATCTCCTATGCAACCCTCAAACCCTCATATGCGTGGAGGATTCTGGATAGGTATGGGTGCTGCTCATTAGCAGCACAAGCTGCATGATGGCCCCAGTCCCCACGACCCCTCCCTCCACTCTTATCTACCTGAGCAGGCCCAGTTGGTGTTGGCACAGTTAACACTGAGCCTCCTTCCTCGTTGACAGGGATGTTGTTGTCCGCCAACCCCAGAGTGCCCTGTGTTGATGTGCTGTCAGTGGTAGCTCAGGCTGCTGTCTCCATCAGGGTAGGGGTCAGCTGGGTGTTATCAGCTGAGGTGGGAATGGTCGCAGAGGATCCTGAGGTAGCCTCTGCTGGTGCTGTGGGGTGACCCACGCCTGATGGGCCAGGTCGATCCTCGCTGTCCGAAGATGGTTGAGAGACTTGTATGCCGGAGAGCTCCTGGTTAACCAAAGTCTGGGACTGGCTTTCCTGGTTGCTTCCAGTGGTGCTCCCAGCTTGCCCTGTGGGTACATGAAAGACACAATGATTAATGTGAATGTCCACTGCCCCTCAAATCATAGCCATTACATAGGCTACTGGACCTAATTATGAGTTTATGTAGGTAGATTGGCTTCCAATATTGTAAAGAACGGGGCCCCTGAATCTAAGTTTCACAGCCAGGACAGGGAAATACAATTATTTGAAAAACACTTGGCCAAAGTAGATTTAAAACATCACATAGGCACAAATCACAATGTTTCAAATTAACTTAAACATGGTCCTTAGTATGTCCACAACAAGACAACCTTGTATCAAAAATATACTTTTTATTATTCTTTTTTTCTTTAAATATTCAAATACCAAAAAACTCTCTTTTATATATACATGATATATGTTTCAAGTGATTACTTCCAGAGAGATAAAGCACATTTTATCAATATTCTATTAGACAGATATCTGTTCTGCTTTTTGATACTTCTCCTACTGCATCATAAATTTGACCGGTTATCTTTGAAAGTAGATCTTAAATTACATATATGTACTAAAACATTTTCAGATGACATTTAATGTAATACTTCTCTTTGAGTGACAAGATCTAACAATTGGTAATTTGACAGATGCTGGCGGATTGTGTTACGCGCGTTTCGGCTTGCGCCTTCCTCAGGACTCCGTCAAGAATGTCTTAAAGAAAAACAATGTGACATTTTTTTTAACGTTTGACCTTTAACAAAGAGGTATTCACAAAAATCCATTTTATACAGAAACAGAGCGGTGCCAACATTTATCAAATGTGTTGTGGTGATTTAGCGACTATTCATGCTTTTGGTTGGCTATACCCAGATTGCATTGCACTTTAAAAACATTTAATACTAACACCCGTGTGACTAAATCAAAAGAAAAAGTAGAATGTGCGTAATAAGAACCTGAACAGATACAGGTGTAGATCAAACCTCCACCTAAACGGAATTACTTTCATACTCCACACATGTAGTTTTTTTCTCTCTTTTTACCTGTTCTTTATTTATCTTTTATTTCTTCTGTTCTTAGGCCCTTTGTTTTCACCTTGAACCTTTTTTATGTGAGCTAAGGGCAAATATAAACATTTGGTACTATTAGGCACTGTCATAACAGTTTTCTTGTTCTAGGTCAGTGCCTTAGATGTTTAGTCATAATACCTGTTTAATTAATTGAAGATTCTTCTTCTTTATGTCTATCTTCTCAATCTAAGGATCATGTTTCTGTGGCTTGTACAATTCTTGAATTGTCGTTTGAGAAACTATTCCGTTCTGTTAGGAGTAGAAAACCATATTTTATTTACGGTCTAATTTAAGTAATATCCAATCTATTCTGTCTCAACTTTTCTGATTACCTTTCTACTTGTTTTAAGGTTTATTGGATAAACTTTTTCGCTCTGTTAGGTGGAAAAGAGCTTTTGCTGTCTTGATTTTTCGTAACCTGAATTCAAACAAGCATTTGCAATGCAATAGGTCTCGCATTAGGAAAGTTTGAGCTATTGGTATTGTAAATGACAAATTTTTTATTTATGTGTTGGTTTCGAAAATAGCGAAATTAATAGCTTTGTCATTTACAATGCCAATAGGTTTACCTTTCACAAATGTGACACCTATAGCATTTGTAATGCAGTATGTGTTGTATTTACGTGACTTAGATGTATCGATATTACAAATAACAATGGCTTTTAATTTTTTTAAATAATTAATACTTAAATAAAAGTTATTGTAATTTATAATGGCAATAGCTTAAACTTTTGTAAATACCTTTTGCGAAGATTATGTTCAGTGTATTTTATTGTGACGAAAATCCAAGAACAGAAGTGGAATATTAACATCTTTTTGTGACATTTGTAATAAAACTTGAAACATTGAGAGAACATATTTGAACCAGTTGTTGAATGGTTGCACAGATTGATGCTGTGGTGGCGCTGAGTGATGTGGTGGTGACGAGTGATGCTGTGGCGTTCAGTGATGCTGTCAGTGCTTAATTTGTGCCGGGGCTTGCCGGTGCTTAGCACCGGCACTTAATGATCAGGGCCGGGTCTACAGTACAGTGAAGTGACGCGTGCACCGCATGTCGTCAGTAATTGATAATTAGCACTGCCACTGGCACAGAGAGCGTGTGGTGTGCTGCTGTAAACGTCCGTAATTAAGTGCTGCTGTTACTTTACCGTCATGGCAAGAACTTCAGTCACTGAATGGTGACCTTGACGACGTGAATGGTGCAGTGACTGACTCGTCCGAGAATCAGTTTCGGTTCTTCAGCTAGGGCCAGGCTCAGCAAATCTGAGGGCGTTGGGGCTGTGGGCGGCAAGCAGCGTGCGCAGAATTTTTCACATTGCTGCGCGCGCATTCGCTGCTTTGCCACACCCCACCTAAGCATACCCGCACTGCCTCCTGCTCACCACCACCACCGTCCGATTCACTGGGGCCTGCCGCCGTTCCAAATAGCGGGACCTGTCCTGGACAGACTGCTTTTGCAGCATTAAGGTCAGTCAGTGCAGTGGACTCAGTGGAGGGTACATAGAGTGAAGCACCACCAGGTGAAGCATGGCCTTGGGTTAGTAGTCCTGCTGCGGCGGGCGGCCTAATCATAATGATTTAACTTAAGAATAAAGCTGGCGCTGCGCAGATGAGGCAGGGCCTGGCAGGCGCCATGATTATGTTTTTGTTTTATACTTATTGATGCAGTAGTGACTGCGGGCCCATACGTTTGATGATGTCTGACTCATGTTGAGGCAGCGGGCCGGTCCAAGCTGCCTGGATGATGGATTCAGTGTCGGTTTCGTGGATTCGTATCCACTTTGAATGTTATTTACCAATTATGTTTGAATCCTAAGTCAAACAATAGCTTGCTATACTGAAAAAAAGAAATCTTTCTCAACTGAAAACAACAAATTGTTACGTTACAAAGAAGAATTCTTCCCTACTGAACATGTGCTTTCGTATGTGCAGCGATTTTGATTTTTGCTGTGCATTTCCATATGCAAGTCCCAGTTATGTTCCTGTAACTCTCAAACAACTGTATAAGCAGTGCAACATTTAGAATTTATCAATATACTTCGAGGTAACTTGTGGATAATATTACATTTTAACTAGGAAAATAATTTTGTAGACATTCATAATTTTGGGAGGTTTTTTGGTATACTTCGACCACATCTGTGATTGAATTGAAAACAGTACATTTGAACTTTATAGCCAAGGACCCTTGTTTTAAAACATTGTAATCATCCAAGAAGTTTCCTTTAATGATAATAGTGTACGGTCGACTCTTCTGCTTAATGTTCACGTCATGTTATGTGACATGATAGGAAGAGGCTTTTTTTGGAAAGGTGTAATACTTTGTTACTATGTAAGGAACTATCAATATCCAAGGCATCTGCCAATGTTTTGTTGACCGCATGAGTCTCAAACACTGGGAGAGATCTGTCAGGAAGGAAATGTTTGAACTCACTGGTACACATTGAGCTATTTTATTGAGATACACACTGTACGTTGTGTGTTACCCATAGACTTACATATTTGGTGCACTAACTGGTTATGCTATCTTGCTGGTCTTGAAAAATGGAACTGTTGGCTTGCTTTGCCTCCTTCCATGTCATCAACAGGCTGGCTGATTTGGGTGGTTGGCGGTCGTGGTGGGATGGTAGTGGACATTAAAGTCCAGTTTCAGAAAGCAGCCGTGTGAGAGTGTCTGAAAGAGCTTGGGTGAGGGGTCCTACCATAGTGTGGCATCAGGTGTTTGGGGCATCTCAGAAATCCCCTTTGCTATCGTGTATCAATGGTATTGTTGAGGGATATCTTGAGGATTCAGCAGATCGAGGGAACATAAGCAGGAGACCAATGGCAATCCCCAACATTAACCTTATACCTGGAGAGTTCTGTGTACTGAATTGAGGATAATCCTCATGGATTACCACTGATCTGCGGGGGTTGCATTCGGAATCGTGTCCATTGACCAATCATGTTCAGGCCTTCAGGGGTGAAGTGGCACACAGGGCCTGGCAGCAGGGCCTAGTACTGACCAGGCTTCATCTAGGCTTCATCAAGTAAGGCTGCAGGTTCTGTCTGCTCTAGCATCGCAGTGAATCTGAGTCAGTTTGGCAGTATATTCTTATTTTAAAAGCAGCTGCTGCCGAGTTCCTGGGCTCCAGTAATATTCAAGCATAAATTAAAATGTCAAGATAAGATAACTCTGGTGATAAATCGTCTTCCTGGACAGAGACAGGAGTTTTGTCTGGGGAAGTTCTGACTGCTTGAAAGGTAGAACAGGGTTATTATATACTTACCTGCTGCAAAGAACGTTTACCATGCAGATCAAAAAGTGCATATAATGTAAAATAGGTCAGTGTGTGTCACTGCTTCTGTCAGAGAGATCCTTTTTGTTATTTGCAGTTTGTAAGTTAAAATCTTATCAGAGAACAGCAAGCTATTAACACGTCTGTCATCAAAGAGCTGCATGCAAACGGCAATTTATATATTGGAGCTATATGTTTTTTGGCCCAATCTTTCATTATCCTAATCTTGCAAAAAGGGTTAATTTGGGTAGAAAATAAATCAATTCTTATTGAAGAGAACGCCGACCAATGCTGTTATGTTTTAAATTCTGAATTTGTGCTTTTTCAGACTTCGAACTCTTAAAATATATTGCCTACAATGACAATGATGGATGACATGTGACTCCTATACCTTGTAGTCCTGTCTGATGTAACATTCCATATATACTGATTTACACACGTAGGATTGTATCTATGCAATGTGTGAATGGTGCAAAGTGCTCTGACACCTTACATTGGTATGAGAGGCGCTATAAAAGTAAATTAATTGAAGACAGTGGTTATGGAGACTTGAAGCCAAGGGCAGTGTTAAAGGGTGGTACTGTGGGAATGTGTGTGAGGGGTGGTCATTGGGGGGTGCCAAAATGCACTTTTGAATTAATCGTTTTCAAAATGTTCACAGGGCAGGGGAACCTACTATCAAAAGGCTCCCTTGCTGGAATTCGGATATATTACATCTGACTTTTAACAGTGCCAGTTGAAGATGTGGGTGGAGCTAATATAGTAAGTGGACGGAGCAGTGGAAGAAGTGGGTGGAGCCAGAAAAAGTGGGTGTGGCCTCTGACAAACATTTCAGCACCTGCACTTCATATTTTACAAATTAAGCACTGGATGCTGTGGTAGCGCATAGTGATGTTGTGGTAGCGCATAGTGATGTTGTGGTGCCCCTGAGTGATGCGGTGATGGTGCTGAGAGATGCTGTGGTGATGCGACAGATAGATAGAGTGAGGGCGATAGATAGATAGAATGAGGGCAATAGATAGAATGAGGGCGACAGATAGATAGAATGAGGGCGATAGATAGATAGAATGAGGGCGATAGATAGATAGAATGAGGGCGATAGATAGATAGAGGGAGGGCGATAGATAGATAGAGGGAGGGCGATAGATAGATAGAGGGAGGGCGATAGATAGAATGAGGGCGATAGATAGAGTGAGGGCGATAGATAGATAGAGTGAGGGCGATAGATAGATAGAGTGAGGGCGATAGATAGATAGAGGGAGGGCGATAGATAGAGGGAGGGAGGGCGATAGATAGAGGGAGGGCGATAGATAGAGGGAGGGCGATAGATAGAGGGAGGGCGATAGATAGATAGAGGGAGGGAGATAGATAGATAGATAGAGGGAGGGAGATAGATAGATAGAGGGAGGGAGATAGATAGAGGGAGGGAGATAGATAGATAGAGGGAGAGAGATAGATGAATAGAGGGAGAAAGATAGAGGGAGGGCGATAGATAATTAGATAGATAGAGGGAGGGCCATAGATAGATAGATAGATAGATAGATAGATAGATAGATAGATAGATAGATAGATAGATAGATAGATAGATAGATAGATAGATAGATAGATAAATAGATAGATAGAGGGAGGGAGATAGATAGATAGGGGGAGGGAGATAGATAGATAGATAGATAGATAGATAGATAGATAGATAGATAGATAGATAGATAGATAGATAGATAGATAGATAGATAGATAGATAGATAGATAGATAGATAGATAGATAGATAGATAGATAGATAGATAGATAGATAGATAGATAGATAGATAGATAGATAGATAGATAGATAGATAGATAGATAGATAGATAGATAGATAGATAGATAGATAGATAGATAGATAGATAGATAGATAGATAGATAGATAGATAGATAGATAGATAGATAGATAGATGGAGGGAGATAGATAGATAGATAGATAGGGGGAGGGAGATAGATAGATAGAGGGAGATAGATAGATAGATAGATAGATAGATAGATAGATAGATAGATAGATAGATAGATAGATAGATAGATAGATAGATAGATAGATACCGTACAATCTATTCCAGTTCCAAGGAAAAGAATCATGTCCGCATTAAGAGCGGGGCAAGAAGGGGAAGAAGGGGTACATAGATTAATATAAAACAGTAACATTAATATCCATCAATGGTAGGGGGAGAAAGAGGAACCCAGTTTTTGTCCCACTTAAAAAGCCCTCTATGGAGTACAAAGGGTCTAGGCAGCAGTTTACTTAACAGGTCAAACGCACATATTTTTCTTCCTGCACTTGCCTGGGGCCTGGCTCAGTGTTTACACTATAAATAGTTAAGGGAGCCAGGCGACGGAGCTACACATCACAAGGATAAGGAATGAAAGAATGGAGAGATGCACAAGACAAAGTGGAGATAGATGAAAGAATAAAGAGAAAATGCAGAGAATGGATAGATAAAAGGGAGAGGACAGATGAGGAATGTGCGTAGAGACGCAGGGGATAAGGGAAGGAGAGAAAGAGTTAAGAGAACAGAGAAATGCAAGGGAGAATAGAGCTTAAGAGTGAAGAGCAAATGAAAGAGTGGAGAAAAACAGGTAGTACAGAGAAAAGAAGAGGGTTCAGAGATGCAAGGGAGAATGGAAAGGTTCCGGAGCGAGATGTAGAGCCTAGAGAGCAGAGAAAGAGGAGTTGGTCCGGAGAGAAAGAACTTAAGACAAAGAAGAAAACCATAGGAGGAGAAATGTGTGAACTGTAAATAAAGATAAAAAAGACTGAGGGGAGAATGGGAGCACGTAGAGAAGAGTGAAATGAAGGGATAGAAGAAAGGGGACAAAAAGGGCCTAACGTAATTTAGTAGAAAAAAAGAAAGAGAAGTGGTGAGCTAGACATAGTGCACAATGGAAATATCTCCGGAGACTGGATAGAAGGGAAAGTGGAGAGATACGTGTAAGAAAGGTGGGGCGGGGTGAATGAAGAAAAGCAGTGAGATACAGAGCTACAGTGAGGCAGGTAGAAGGAAGATATATATGGAAGTCTGGACAGATATGGCAGACAGAGGCAAGAGCAGGGGACAGTTAAGAGATAGAGGGGACAGAGCGAAAGGGACAAGAATTCGGTACTGCTGCGCAGTCACTCACAGTGAAGGTGAGGATTTCAGCAGACACAGGCAAAGGATCACACGCTCGGGTGAGAGGCTGACGAGATTCACAGCTCCTCCCAAGGTATCACTTGCACAAAGGAAGCCCTTATCTGCCAATAGTCCAATTTCATGCTGACAGAAAAGGGAAAACATCTCTCAACAAGCATTGGCAGCCGCAAAATTAACGTTAAAAAAAATCCATTTGGCCTCTGCGAAAAGCTTCTCCTCGGCAAATTGTAGTAAAGGGTGACAGTAGCACGTTACACATATAATAGGTACACACTCGCCAATGACCACTCGATAGCAACCGCCTTCATCTGAAGAACATAAACTTAGTCAGACAAAGAGAATGTAACCTCACGCAAAAGAGAGAACGACGGTTATCGCCACCCAAACTGAGTCCGTACAAACAGCAGCACACAATTCACACCAACACTGAACACTGACACCAGATACGAGAAAACTCCACTAGAATAAAAAAAATACATCACTGTACTTTTGATGGAGACTACCAAAAGCACATCAAAATATTCTAAATGCATGATACATACATACTATATATATATATATATATATATATACACTCCACTTTTAAAGGACATTGGACCGAGCACACAGAACACAGTTTAGAGCAGGAAATAGCCACAATCCACCTTTGAGGGAAACAAACGAACATTTAGCAATCACGCCACAATCTTGAAGAATCTCCTCCCCCCCACATCTAACCCTGGGGCTGGTGGCTCAGTGGACTAATGCGTTCACTCTAGGGGACTGTTTGACCTTATGGTCGCAGGTTCAAATTCCGGCGGGTCCACTCAGCCTTTCATCAACGTAACAAACTGACATATCCTGAAATGTGCAGTTCCGCCTGACGTAACAGCTTTGAAAACTTGCCCACATTAATAATGAGGCAGCATAAAACCCTTACATAACAGACTTAAGAGGTCCGAGGGCAGAAGTCTAGTTTGTTCTGCGTGTATTTGCTTTCACTCTAGCTGCATCTAAGATGACGAAATAATTTGCACGATGCATAAAGAGACCTGTTGCATAAGGGCAATGCATGAATTCTGCTTAGGCGGTGAGGATGAAGTAAACATGCTTGCAGTGCAGGAATTCAAATACGGTGGAGGAGCGGCGGGCTGGCCCCACTGAAGTGGTAGAAAGATGTGAATCGGGTATAGAGGGGAGGGCGGTCTCTGGAAGGATGAGGGAGTCATACGACTAGGATGGTGCAAGCCACGGAAGAAAGGATTGAGTAACACTGAACTGCGAAAGGGCATGCTGAAGCAGGAAAGTGCAGAGCATTACACAAGCACTACACAGTGGGACGGCTGGGGGCCCCATGGTGACTGCGGGCGAGGATTTCAGACTTAGTAGTTGGGCACATTAAGAGGCGGGGAGGAGGAGGAGGGGGGGGTGGGGGGTGGTGGGATTAGGCCGCAAATGGTGGGAAGTCGGTCTGAGCTCCGACAGGAATGTCACCCGCCAACAAGCCTTTCAGGCAGGAGCGCCGCATGCCCCCGGCCTGAGGAGACCCGCGCCTCAGGCCTCCGGTCTGAAGTGCGCACCCTGCCTGAGGAGCGCCTGGTGCCCCCCGGCCTGAGGTGTGCCTCCTCCCCCCTGTATCCCGTACCCCGGCAGTTAGTTCATGCCCCGTCCGGCACCCCCCACACCGGCCTGTGGCCCGAGTTACCTCAGACTCCGCTGAGGAGAGGCGCTCCCTTCCTGGCACCTGTCACTTTCCTCCACCGGTGGCCTCATCCCTTTCCTGGATCCCTGCAGCCCCGTTCTCCATGCGGCTGCGCACAGGCCGGAAACAGTTCACAGACTTCCGCGTAATGGATCACGGCGCATGCGCAAGCACTGTGCTTTAAAGGGACAGCACACGGATGAGCTGCGCTCGCTAAATTATAAGTTTGTAAATAAAAGAGCACTATCCGTCCACGCTTGCGCGGTCATTTTAGGCATGCTTCTGATCATCGGCTGACCACGCTCCACACGTTAATGGTTGTGCTTTTGGTCAGGTTGGTGCAACTAGGGGAATGCTAATGTAACAGGCTGAGGATCGCCGGGCGCGTAGCAGCGCGGTGGGAACGCACGTCGCCGTGAGCATGCACAATGGATCGCCGGAAAAGTTAGCCGACCTCCGAGTCTGCCTGCTGCAGACACTGACCCGCGGCAGAAGGAGAGGGAAACGCGGAAAGAGCCGGTGAGTGGGGGGTGGGGGGACAGAGAGGGATGGGTGGGGGGACAGAGAGGGATGGGTGGGGGGCAGAGAGGGAGGGTGTGTGTGTGTGTGTGTACGTGTGTGTGAACAGTGTGCTGCATGTGGCCATCTCTTGTCTGAATGCTGGTTTGCCTGCGGGACAGGAGATGTGCACGGCTCCGGGAGGCTGGGCATGCGCGTCCACGATGTGCAATCGGCGCTCGTGCACCAGTCGATCTCCCTTGAGACCCAACTCGACAGCAATAGGTCGAGAGAGCTCGACCTAAAAATGACCCCAATTTTATTGACCATTTACTATGAGTTTTCTGAATATTTACTCTATGTAAATTAAATGTTTTCTCTTATCCATAAGTTAAGACAAATGGTGTACAAGTCCTGTTTCCATCTCGTAATAAGTTCCTTTATTTACTTGGTTGTTCTCTTGTTCCGTGCTGTAATTGTTGAGAAATTGATTTTTAGAGACACTGATCAATCTTATATCTCTCCACTATACAGTGAGTTGTTATTGCCTACTATTTCTTTTTTTCTTTTTAACCAAAGCAGGAGTAGTACCTAAGTCTAGTTCTTTTTGAAATTGTTGTTGTGTTCTACCTGCTCTTAAAAGGATATAAACCCATAATTATGGTACATCTTAATGTTGTATGTAGGCAGGAGCCTCATGTCTCATAATTAGCTTCCTTTAGAGGACCCGCTGCTCGCGCCGACACACCCGGTATTGTGACCTGATCGACCCGGTACAGACCTAAGTCTTAAACCCTGTCAGTCTCGGCCACGGTCCGCCGCGTCCCCGCGACCAGCACACCCACTTCCAGATTCATTATGTTTTATCTAGAAGTACCTTATCTCCTCACTAACTTAATCTCTGTTCCCTTTATTTTCTAAAACTTTCTACAGTAGATACTAACGACTGAATTGCTGTTCCGTCTATAAAAATGCCTTGTATAAATTGCACTTGTTAAGTCTAAAAGCGACATATCTGTGTAGTTATCTTACAAAACATCGGGAAGGGAATTTTCCCTTCTTAAAGTCGCCGACGCATTTGTTCATATGGGCTGCAAAGTTTCGCTTACATTTAAGAGTATCAGTCGGTGCCTCCTCTTACTATCTTCTGGATGTAAATGGTCTCTCTTACTGCTATCCCTATTTAAGCAGTTGTACTCAGCCCTAGCTTCCGTGTGTTTCAAATACTTCCGGTGGTCCATTTACCAGTTCCGGGTATACGTGTTCTTACGTTGTGGGCGCCATCTTTCTTTGGGCAAGATGCGCTTTTTATATTGTAAAACATTTCTTATTTACTAGAGAGACAGTATGGTTCTAGTCATATATACATATATGCATGGGTGACTTTTCATGTTTGCGATATGAATCAAACCATTATTTCTTACATACGAAATGTAATTTTTACTGATGATATTCTAAATTTTACTAGATGTAATTTAAGATTTTGATTTGAAGCTAGGCCCGATATAGAGGTGCTAATTTATTTCTGAGGAGAAATAGATGTTTTATTTTAATAGGAATGAATGTATTCCATTTCCTTGTATAGCATAATAAATACGCTAGCAGCTGTTTACTTATTTAATTTACAATTAATAACTTTAATGGGCAAAAAAAGTTTTTGGGTGTATGGAAACTTACGGTGGCCCATTTACTAGTTCTGGGTGTACGTGTTCTTACGTGGTGGGCGCCATCTTTCTATAGGGAAGATGCGCTTTTTGTATCGTAACACGTTTCTTATTTACTAGAGAAACTGTACGGGTCTAGTCTTATATGGATCTAGTCTTATGTATCTCTAAAAACCATGTTCTCAACAATTACAGCGCGGAACAAGAGAACAACCAAGTAAATAAAGTAACTTATTTCGAGATGGAAACAAGACCTGTACACCATTTGTCTTAACTTATGGGTAAGAGAAAACATTTAATTTACATAGAGTATATATTCAGAAAACTCATAGAAAATGGTCAATAAAATTGGCGTCATGTTTTGAATTCAGGTTACGAAAAATCAAGACAGCAAAAGCTCTTTTCCACCTAACAGAGCGAAAAGCTTTATCCAATAAACCTTAAAGCAAGAAGAAAGGTAATCAGAAAAGTTGAGACAGAATAGATTGGATTTTACTTAAATTAGAGCGTAAATAAAATATGGTTTTCTACTCCTAACAGAACGGAATATTTTCTCAAACGACAATTCAAGAATTGTACAAGCCACAGAAACATGATCCTTAGCTTGAGAAGATAGACATAAAGAAGAATAATCTTCAATTCATTAAACAGGTATTATGACTAAACAACTAAGGCACTGACCTAGAATAAGAAAACTGTTATGACAGTGCCTAATAGTACCAAATGTTTATATTTGCCCTTAGCTCACATAAAAAAAGTTCAAGGTGAAAACAAAGGGCCTAAGAACAGAAGAAATCAAAGATAAATGAAGAACAGGTAAAAAGAGAGAAAAAAACTACATGTGTGGAGTATGAAAGTAATTACGTTTAGGTGGAGGTTTGATCTAGACCTGTATCTGTTCAGGTTCTTATTACGCACATTCTACTTTTTCTTTTGATTTTGTCACACGGGTGTTAGTATTAAATGTTTTTAATGTGCAATGCAATCTGGGTATAGCCAACCAAAAGCATGAATAGTCGCTAAATCACCACAACACGTTTGATAAATGTTGGCACCGCTCTGTTTCTGTATAAAATTGATTTTTGTGAATACCTCTCTGTTAAAGGTCAAACGTTAAAAAAAAGTCACATTGTTTTTCTTTAAGACATACTTGACGGAGTCCTGAGGAAGGCGCAAGCCGAAAGGCGCGTAACACAATCCGCCAGCATCTATCAAATTACCGATTGTTATATCTTGTCACTCAAAGAGATGTATTACAATAAATGTAATCTGAAAATGATTTAGTACATATATGTAATTTAAGATCTACTTTCAAAGATAACCGGTCAAATTTATGATGCAGTAGGAGAAGTAGCAAAAAGCAGAACAGATATCTGTCTGATAGAATATTGGTAAAATGTGCTTTATCACTCTGGAATTAATCAATTGAAACATATATCATGTATATATAAAAGAGAGTTTTTTGGTATTTGAATATTTAAAGAAAAAAGAATAATAAAAAATATATTTTTGATACAAGGTTGTCTTGTTATGGACATACTAAGGAACATGTTTAAGTTAATTTGAAACATTGTGATTTGTGCCTATGGTATGTTTTAAATCTACTTTGGCCAAGTGTTTTTCAAATAATGGTAGATTGGCTTCCTTCATACATGATGCAGGCATATGTTTTTGGAGTACAATGTATTTTAGACTAGTTGTGGATTTATGGGCATGTCCAGCTATGTGCACAAATGGACATGTTGTGTTAAATTGACGTTACTTGTCAAAAAACATTGACTGGTTTGTGACACCCTGTGAATGGCAGCGCAAAATTCGGGGAGAAATTCAGGATGGGATAAATAAGTTAAGGTTATTGGAAATAGAACTTATGGGGAAAGTAATCAAGAAACAAAATATGGAGAAAACATTAATAGACATCGCAGTTCAAAAGATGAATATATATCAACACTTTGCTATGAAACTAGCTACAAAAATGGCCATGAATAGGTCTGAAATTTATGAAGCAGGTGAAAACTCTGGTAGGGTCCTAGCGAAAAGATTACATCAGAAGGAAATTGCTAATAGGATTAATAGGATCCAGGATCACCTTGGACAGATACAGGATACCCCAGGCGAAGTGCTTAATGTGTTTCGCAAATGTTACCATAAATTATATTCGGAAGACGAAACAATAGAGTCAGAAGAGAAAATGAAGGAATTTAGTTTTGATGATGAAATTAAAATACTCACACAAAATCGAAATGAGGAATTAGCAGCATATATAACCTGGGAGGAAGTGGAGGGGGCAATAACGTCACTAGCAGCAGGAAAAGCCGTAGGCCCGGTGGCATCCCCCTTGAATTTCTATAGGACATTTCGTCAAGTTTTAAGACCAGAACTTATGACGTTGTTCTTGGCTGCTCAAGGTGGAACTGCGTCAGAGTCAAGATAAGCCTGACTTGCTTCCATCATCATATGGACCAATTTCATTGATCAATTCCGATAGCAAGATTTTTTCTAATATTATTGCTCATCATTTGGGATTGGTCATTTCTGCTTTAGTTTCTAATTTCCAGCATGGGTTTATCCCAGGAAGGGATACAGCTGATCACATGAGACGTGTAATATCCCTCCTGGACTGGACCCAGGCTACTGAATCTGTATTGGGGGTGATCCTGTTGGATGCTGAGAAGGCATTCGACAGGGTCCCCTGGCCGAATATTTGGGAGGTTATGCAATTGAAGGGATTTTGCCCAAAGTCCTGCCAAGCAGTTAAGACACTTTATATACGTCCCGAAGCCACTATACAAATATTTGGACAGGAGTCAGGATCATTCAATATTAGTAGAGGCACAAGGAAGGGTGTCCGTGCTCCCCTCTTTTATTTGCATTATATATAAAAAAAAAATTTATAAACTAAAACAGCATACAGATATTAAGCCAGTCCATCTTTGACATATGGAGTTTAGAGCGTTGGCCTATGCTGACGACATAGTCGTAGTCACGACTGACATTGCTACTGCGGTTCCTGCAATTAAGGTATTGGCCAACCAGTTTGAGTGTTTTTCTGGCTATAAATTGAATATAGAGAAAACTCAAATTCTTTATTCAGGTGCTGATTCCCAGGCAAACCGCAGTCCCAGAAGTAACATATCTGGGAATAAAATCACACTGTTGTTTGGAAACATTCCGGAATTGAACATTAACCCAGTGTTGGAGAAGGTAAATGCAACCTTGGAAAGGCCGGACCATCTTCATCTATCTCTTCATGGGAGATGTAATGTATTAAAAATGCTGGTCTTACCGAAGTTTTTATTCATGTTTAGAACAATCCTTTTCTTCGACGTGTTTTAATAAATTAGAGAGGATCTGCTCGAGATTTTTGTGAGGGGTATAGAAGACAGAGAAGGGCATTTAAGAAGATGGTGCTGCCTAGACATCATGGGGGTTGGGGTATCCCACATTTTATGATGTATTGTATGATGGGCAGCAGTGATGCAATACATCAGTCCTTCGGTAGTCGGGGATAAGGCTGAACTTATGCAATGCCATATGAATTTGGGCTGGGGGAGGAGACTAATGAGTTTCTAGTCAAGGTAATTGAACCTAGCTATTTAAAAAAAACAAAATTCAAGATACTTAAGGCTGCCTATTTAGTCTGGAAGCAAATCAAACGTAAGTTACGGGTCTTAAATTTGAATGCTTACACCCCATTTTCAGCCTCTGCGCTGCTTCCTATAATTTTTTGAGATCAAGTGTCAAATAGATGGGGTTTAAAAGGAATACGATGCTTAGGGGTTATGTCTGATGAGGGCCAATTATTATTTTTAGACCTACAGAGAAAATATGGATTAGGCAAACATGAGTTCTTTAAATATCTTCACATTCGTAGTTTCTTTGCTCGGTTAGGGTCAGGAAATTGACAACAGTTTGTAAAGATTCCTTTAATTGAAAAACTTTTTAAAAAAACACCAATTGGTCAATTCAATCAACAATTAATGGAAACATATTCTGATGACTTAGAAAAATAAAATGGGAAAATAAATTGGGTGTTGAGGATAGTAATATAAAAAATCTCTTGAGCTTGCTAATCCAGTTTTAATGACGGGAAGAATCCGCAGTCAACATTATATGGCCCTTTATGATTTATATTATACACCAAGGAAGATTTCTAAATGGGGGGCAACTGCTGGAGTCAAATGTAACAGGTGTGGCTTATATGCAGCAGATTCAATACATATGTTTTTTTCATGCCCTAAATTACCGGAATTTTTTAAGGAAATTGAGACATTTTTGGGTTTAATAATGAGATCCCCCATGAAAATAACAAGTAAATTAGTACTAATTGGGGTAGGATCAGATAGGGTGGCTAATACTAGATCTAGAGCAATATTCTCTTTTTTATTTGTATGTAATGCAGTGGTACGTGCTTGTATTACAAAAGATTGGATAAGCCCTGATCCACCCATCTTTGTGAACTGGGGACTGCTAGCAATGTACAATCTGGAGTTATCAATTTAGAAAACTAAAGGGAGAAGGAAAAGAACTATGGGAGAGAAAATGTGGTCTCCAATATCAGAATGGATTTAATTGATTAATTGAAGTGTGAAGCTTGTATAAATAATGAGTAGTTGTTAGGAAAATTCTGTCCACCTATAAGTCCGACAATGTTTTTCTTACTCTATGTGGGTTGTCTATGAAATTTTATTTATCTTTGTTTGAACTGTATCATAATTTTATGTTGCCATAAAAAAAAAAGAAATACAACAAAAAGTGAATGGCACAGGTGGGTTGTTGCAGTCCACATCTGTATTTTAACGGTGACATACATACTCTTTCTCTCTCCCAATGTATGTATTTTTGTGTCCAGGGTACTGGGCTTAGTGCATGTCTTTAGCAGGCACATTGGTGTGGCTGCCTAAACACTCACAGTTTGTTAATCTTCCCAGTTATTTTTTAGAATGGTGCGAGTGAGGTGCTTATTGTTCTCATCTCATTCTACACATGTGAATGGTTGTGAGTAGCAAAATGTGTGACTGCTTAGCTTAGTGTCTACACAGATCATGTATTTTGTACATTGCCTGCATAGTCCGATGAGTTCTCAAACTTGGCTTTCTGCCATTTTGTGGCAAAGAACTTTGATAAACTGCAGGTTGTGGATTGTGCTCTAATTGTGAAACTTACACTCCTCCTCCCACCCAGCCGCCACAGGCCACCAGGAAGAGTGTTGTCCAGACTATTTCTGAAAGTGTACTTGCCAGAGTTTTTTTTTACTGGTGGCTGGTGTTTGTAGCCCAGAGGCACATTTGGTAGTTGTGAGAGGTTCAGACATCAGTGTCAGCTATATTGCTATATTGCCAGTACACATCCCCTTACTGTCAGGTAGCCATAGGTCCAGATGAGCAGTTTAGTTTGTGTGGGAGGAGGAGTGTTTGCACTGATTCAGTCTCACATCAGGCCCGGTCCTACTTACAACTTCCTGCCCATCGCAAACATCCCAACAGCACCTAGGCTTACCTCACAGTGTGTCCAAATGTACCTGCAGGATGCCTGACACTGAACACTGGTGTCTGTCTTTATAACAACTTCACTCATGGCCTTGTGTTCCACACACCAGTCCCCACTCTCAGGCATTGCATTTTGTTGTTACATTTGCACTCACTGTCAGGTAAGCATGCGTCCTGGTGAGCCGGTAGGGCTGGGTGTGGGGAAGAGTGTTTTCAATGGCCAAATCTCCCATCAAGCCAAGTGCTACACATACTCTTTCCACTGTACACAACAGCACCCCTGGAACTATGGATTCCTGAGATTGAGTGTATATGTACTGACATAGCTGGCTGAAACTGTTTCCTTGTGTTTGTAGCACAAGGCCCTGTTTATACTTGAGGAAAATTCAGAGACCAGTATCCAGTGCCATGCATCCTTCTAGGCCATTTTCAAACACTGTGAATAAGCTTAGTTCCTGTTGTGCTGTTTGTGGTGGGCGGGAAGGTGTATGCTGGACAGGGCCAGATGTGAGTTGTAGCCATTGCAAATACTCCTCCTCCCACCCAGCCCAGCTAAGTCCTCTGAGACTAAGGCCAACTAGCAGTTAGGGGAAATGTACTAGCATGTAAGCTTGCACAGGGGCATGGTGTTAAACTTGAATCCAAATCCCAATGAGCCCTTGTGCCCCAAACCCCATGCAACAGTGTCAGCCATCTTGTTAGTACACTTCCAATCACTGGCATGTAGCCATTTGGCCCAGATGAGCTGTCTGTGATTGTTGGTAAAGCTGTGTTTGCTGTCACCGCCCGCCGCTCGCTTCCCAAACACTCAATTGAAATCCGGGCATTGTTAGATTCAGAAAAACCTGACTTATTCTTTGTCACAGAAACTTGGCTCCAAGACTCATCCATCCCTGACATAGCTGTCGCCCTCCCCTCTGACTACAACATCTCCAGACTAGACAGGACCGGAAAGAGAGGTGGAGGCACAGCAATCGTCCATAAGTCAGACATTAAGCTACATATCATCGATAGCCGCATAGCGAATTGGGGCGAAATACTTATTTTTTCTATAGACTTGAAGAATAAGGAGTCATGGAAAGGCGCCCTCCTCTACAGGCACCCTGGCAATAAAACAAACTTTACAACAAAGTTTATGGAAATCATAGCTCCACATGTCTTGGCCTGCGGCAATTTCCTCCTACTAGGGGACTTCAACCATCACGCTGAGCTTTCACAAGACCCCCATACCAACGACCTAATTACTAGTATTAACACACTAGGGCTAACAATGTTAGAGACCGACCCCACACACATCACTGGGCACAGCCTAGACCTTATATTTACAAATTCACATAAAGTTCAGATCAACCAGCTGCTCCCTGTTATATGGTCAGATCATTTCATAATCAGGTTCAGCATTTCCATAAACCCCACTCAACCCCACCTTAGAAAGGAAATGAAAATGAGTCGATCCTGGAACAGGATCAATCCAGACTCGTTTTCCACTCACTTCATTCCGCCCCTTACCACTCAGTTTACTCATCCTAACAAGGCAGCGACTGACTTAGATCACGCCATCATCTCTGCCTTAGACACCATTGCCCCGAAGCAGGCAACTAAATGCCCTAATAAACTCTGTCCTTGGTTTACCCCCAATCTAAAAACAGCCAAACTTGCTGCCCGATCAGCCGAACGACAATGGTGAAAAACTAAAAACATAACTGATAAACATCAGTATAAAGCTCCACACAGACTCTACATGAAAAGCCTACCTCGAGATTAGGATCAGCCAGGCAGCAAATTCGTACAGAGAGCTGTATAAAATAGTTAAAGAATTTACAAACCCCCCATCCTGACAACCTCCACTCACTGAGTCTCAGGAATGGGTCAACGCTCTCTCAACCTTCTTTAAGGACAAAATAAATGACATTCATAAACTCTTCCCCAAATCCACCAACCTGCCTGTAACCAAAACTCTACCTGATCAGACCCCCAAAGATCATTCCCCCCTCACAATGTGCTTAAAGAATTTCATACATTTATAGAGGAGGAAGTAGCCATCACAATCAATAAAATCAAATCAGGGTCTCCAGCTGATCCTGCCTCCTCCCAAATCTTAGCTAAAATTGCGCCGGTTCTGATCCCCGACCTGACTACAACCCTTAACCTATCATTGTCCCATTCGACGGTCTCTGCCCACTGGAAAGAGGCCATAATTAGACCAATATTTTAAAAAAACAACGCAGACCCAAAACAGCTCCTAAACTACCGCCCGATCTCCCTCCTACCACTCTTCGGGAAGGTCATGGAATCCCTAATAAATAAACAACTAGTTAAACACCTGGCTATTAGATCCATCGCAATCGGGATTCAGATCATTTCATAGCACTGAAACTGCCTTGCTCGAGATAGTGGACAATATTCGGCTAACCCTCGATGCAAGACATTCTGCCATCCTGACCTTGCTCGATCTATCAGCTGCCTTCAACACCATCTCACACAGCATTCTTTTAGAACACCTAGCAGAGATTGGTGTTGAAGGCTCAGCCCTACTCTGGATCCAAAGCTACCTGACCGGAAGGCGATCAAAGGTCCAACTTGGGTCTTTCTCCTCAATACACCTGCAAAACGATAAGGGAGTCCCCCAGGGATCAATATTGAGCCCTACGCTTTTTAATCTATACTTATCTCCACTGGCCAAAGTAATCAGAGCTCATGGCTTTGAAACCGTGTCCTACGCTGATGACACCCAGCTGTTAATCACCCTAGGTCCAAATCTCACGGACACTAAATCAAGATTCCAACACTGTATGATTTCCATAAAGGAATGGATGACCAACAACTATTTGATGCTAAATGCCGGAAAGACCGAGATAATGCTGTTCGGAAACGTACACAAACACTGGTCAGATGAATGATGGCCACCAACATTAGGTCCCTGTCCTGCTCCCAATAACTCAGAATGGAATCTGAGAGTTACTATCGACAATAAACTGTCCATAACTGACCACGTCAACAAAGTAGTACACACTAGCTTTGGACTGATGCGCAGCCTCAGGAAAATCTTTAAGTGGATCCCTCTATCATCCTGCATGCCTTTAACCCAGGGCTTAATCATAACTCGCCTGGACTATGGCAACGCATTACTTGCCTCCACTAACGAAAGTCTTTTGACAAAACTTCAGATCCTGCAAAACACTGCTGCCAGGATGGTTCTCAATCTCCCTCCCTGCACATCATCGGCCCTCTGTCTCAGAACACTACACTGGCTTCCCATAAAAAAACTCATTAACTTCAAAGTATGTTGCCTAGTTCACAACACCATCAATGGCCAAAAACCTAAATATCTGGAAAAAAAACTCTCTGACGACTGCCCGACCAGAACCCTCCGCTCTACGCACAAGCACCTCCTAACTGTCCCGAAAGTCCGTACGGTCAGAAAAGGTGATAGATGTTTTTCTAAAATAGCCCCAGAAACATGGAATACTCTGCCTCTGCAGATCAGAACAGAACCCAACCATTACACATTCAGAAGAAACTTAAAAACCTGGCTCTTTTAGGTCTGCCCACCCCTCTGTTTCTCACTGGATTTCCGCAAGCGCTATGAGACCTTCCGGTGATTTTGCGCTATACAAACTCAAACTCAAACTACAACACCCATCCGGCTCTGTCAGACACACACCTTCCTACCCATCCCTAATACATTACCTGGGACTATGCTTTCCTGATAGTGAATGGCAATGTGCTGCCAAGATGGCTGACCCTGGGGACTGGTGTGCAGACAACAAAGCACTAATGAGATTTGTGGCTAACCATGCAAAAGTCACACACATCCTGATAATACAGTTCCAACACTGTCATGAAACCATGCTGCCATGTGGTCATTTTTCTCTGGGTGGAAGGAGAGTGTGTAGGCTAGAGCCTGATTGGAGTTGGAGAAATGGCAAACACTCCTCCACCCACCCATTCCAAAAACTTCATCTGGCCCTATGGCTACCTGACAGTAAATGGAGGTGCACTAGCAAGATGACTAACACAGTTGCATGGTGTTTGGGGCACAAGGCGTTGTTGGGATTTCGATTCAAGTTTAACACCATTTACTAGTATAAGTTTCCTTGTTAGTACACTTCCCCTAACTGTCAGTTTGCCATAGTCTCAGAGGAGTTTGCTGGACTGTTTGGGAGGAGGAGTATTTGTAATGGCTACATCTCCCATCAGGCCTTGTCCCCAACACACCTTCCCAATCAGCACCAAAAGCCTACCTGTAACTCAGCTTCCCTGACAGTGAGTGGGAATGTACTTGCAAGATGTCTGTCACTGATGAATGGTGCCTATTTGTCCACCACTCCCAGCAGGGTGTAGTTGTCCAGACACCAGTCCACGGTGTCAGCCATTTTGTAAGTACATTTTCACTCTCTATCAGGTAAGCATGCTTTCTGGGGTTCTGTTTGTACTGGGTGGGAGGAGGGGTGTTTGCACTGACTTCAAATCCCATCATGCTCTGTCCTCCACACACCTTGCCAGGCAGCCCAAACAGCACACCTGGAACTACGAAGTCCGTGAGAGTTAATGGAATTGTACTGGCAAGGAAGGCTGACACTGGGGCCTGGTGTTTGTGGCACAGGGCCATGATGGTATTTGCTTCCAAGTTCAACACCATACAGCAGTGTCAACCATCTTGCAAGTAGACTTCCCTACACTGTCAGGTAGCCATAGGCCCTGATGAGCTATTTGGGATAGGTGTGAGGAGGAGTGTTTAATGTCACTGCAACTCCCATCTGGCATGGCCCCCACACACCTTCCCACACAGCTCATTTTTTTTTTGTTTGAATATGTTTATTGCATTTTATCATCGTACAGTATTACACAAATGCATTCATATCGGGCAAACGGCGCTATTACACATGACAGGTAGTCCCAGGATCCTCGGGTCATCACCTCCCTGCGGAGGTATAGCAGCAAAGGGGCAATTGATCAGATGTACAGGTAAACAGCATGCCAGTGTCATATAGCTGCAGCATATGCATATTACATAAACGTTCAGTGGTGACAGTGCCTAGCGTCGATGCTAAGTATCTCTGTATAGTGGCTGCAGTGCCCAGTCTCATTCCATACAGGTCTCTATGTATACCATGACCGGAGAAACAGGTCAGTTGTCCGCACTGCTAAGATACTGTACATTCAAAATTGCATAAACCAATAAAAACCCATAAACCCTAAAGAACAATTCTAGACATATAGAAAAACAGAAACCTGGCGGTACCTAACTGTGGTCTTGTGTGTACTTGTGGAGCTTGTGACACCGAATGGAGCGCAACCAGTGGTGACATGTCAGCGGGAACTTGGTGATCTTGGTAGTCGTCTCATGTACACTGGGGCATGCGGGAAATGCCGAGACGAAACAAGGGGGGCGGGCGGTCAGGGAGGGAAGCGGCATAGTTGGGGGGGGAATGGGAGAGTAATTCTGGCAGGGGCACCGGGGAGCATGAGGAATGAGCTCACGTAATCCCCTCCTGCAAACACACTTGGTGATAGGACGTCAGAATACCATCCCACTCTAGCGGAATAGGATACATCCGGAGCCCCGCTGTCTCCTCTCTGTGCAATGCCACACTCTCAGCCCTCGCCCAATTATCCAACGAGCGCCGCCACTGCACCGTTTGGGGGGGTACATGATGCTTCCAACGTCTAGTAATAAGGCGCTTTGCCGTAATCAGCCCCAGATCCCAGAATCTCGCTTGCACCTTTGTTTGTTTCGTTCTTCTAAATAACCCCAACAGGCAAGCCTCCCACGTATTTGGCAAGGTGCCCCCTGTCGCCTTCGCCAATGGCGGAAGACACTGCCGTCCAGTAGGGCAGCAGCAAAGCGCAGGACCAGAGAACATGCAAAAACTGAGCGTCCACAAGGCCACATTTGGGGCAGGCTGTCGCGGTGAGTCCAAAGTACCGATTAATTTTGTCCGGGGACAGATATGCTCGGTGGATCACGTAGTACTGTATGATCTTAAAGCGTGCATTGCGAGGCACATGCCGTGATCCAGCCAGCACTCTCGCCCACTCTTTATCAGTCCAGTCCCGTCCTCTATCTGTCACCCATTTGTCCCGTAGACGTTGAGGAGAGAATTGTGTGTGTGTGTGCAACGCTTGAGCAATCCAATGTACAAGATGAGAGCCGTGGCCCATCACGTGTAAGTATTGGATAAGCAGATGGACCGGTGGTTCCTCTGCCAGTGCTCCCCAAGACCTCGACAAAGTATGCAATAGTTTCGCGTGAGTCAGAAATTGCCCTGCCGGTAGCCCCGTGCTTTCTGCAAGTGCCTCGAAGGAAAGCAGTGCACCCTCCTCAAAGAGGTCGCCTAAGCTTTCTAAATCGAACGTTCCCCAGCTGTCCAGTAGAGGAGCCGTGAGTATCCCGGATCCCCAGGGTGTACCCAGTAGGGGCAAATTGGGTGCGTACGGCTTTACCGCTGCAGTGAGTTTCAGACCCCTGACGAAGCACTTCCGCGCCACCTCAAGGTGGAGCTGATTCTGAACATGAGACCTAGCCAAGGGATGGAACAGCGCATGAATCTGGGAGACCGACATAATAGTCTCCGTAGTGGCGGTGTCACTCAGATTACGCCCGCTCAGCCAGTAAGCCACCCACTGTAGTTGCGCAGCCAGATAATACAGCTCGTGGTTCGGGACCGACAGCCCACCACTCTCGGTTGCAGCATAAAGGGTCCTCAACACCACTCTAGGACGGCCTTTGTTCCAAATCAGTCGTCTTTGCAGAGTGTCCAGCTCGCGAAATGTGCGAGCCGGGACAAAGACTGGTAGGTTCGCATAGTAATACAGTAGCCGAGGCAATACGATCGCCTTCGCCAGAGCTATACGGCTGGGCACATTCAGCGGAAGAGTGTTCCAGAAGGAAACTTGCGCAGTGAGCGAGGAAATCGCCCTCGTGAGGTTGCCATCCAGCTGGTCCGCTGGCTCGCGGTAAATCCGAATCCCCAGATATCGGAATACTGTGGGGTACCATAGGAGCCGCTCACCCATTACCATGACATCACACTCAGGGGCGTCCGCCGCAAAAGAGTACACTCCCGACTTTGCCCAATTAACGCGCAGCCCCGACATTTCGCTAAAAGTTCTGAATATGTCTGTTAGTGCGCGCGGGAAGCAGGACAGGTCCCTGACATAGAGTAGCAGGTCATCGGCATAGAGAGATACCTAGTGCATCTCATCCATCAGCCGGATCCCCCAAGTCTCGCCAGAGGCTCGTAGCAGCGTCGCCAGTGGTTCCATCACGAGCGCGAATATCAGCGGGGAGAGAGGACACCCTTGTCTCGTGCCCCTACGGACACGAATCGGGTCAGAGAAGAGCCTGTTCGTCCTAACCCGCACCACAGGAGCAGAGTAAAGGAGTTCCACCATTCGAAGGTAAGCCGCACCCAGTCCAAACTTCTCCAGCACTAGTGCTAGGTAGGGCCATTCCACCGAATCGAATGCCTTTTCAAGATCGAGGATCACACACCCCGAACGTGGCCACTGGGACACAGCCTGACTCTGCACTCGAAAGAGTCGTCTAATATTGTAAGACGTACTGCGGGTAGGAGCAAATCCGTTCTGGTCTGTGTGTACTAGTGTAGGGACCAAGGGTGCTAATCTCTGGGCCAGCGCAGATGCTAGGATCTTATAATCCGTGTTTAGGAGGGCCAGCGACCGGTAAGATCCCATGTTCAACGCATCTTTGTCAGGTTTCAATAGGGAGATCACATTGGCCTCGTTCAGGGACGGAGGAAGTGCTGCTTCTCGTATCGCCGCCGCATACACCCGCAGCAATTCAGGAATGAGGATGGTGGAGTATGCCTTATAAAACTCCGCCGGCAGGCCAACGGGCCCGGGGGACTTGCCATTCGAAAGAGAGTATATGACAGACCGGAGTTCCTCTGCAGTGAACGGCGCTCCCAGTTCCTCAAACTGCGCATTAGTGGCCGTCGGCAGTGGGAGGTCCGACAAGTACTCAGTGATCTCTGTTGCAGTCACTCGCAAGCGAGAGCAGTACAAGGCCCTGTAGTGATCTGAAAACGCTTCATGGATAGCCCTCTAAGTGGAGACCACATCACCCTGCGTCATGCGTATTGACATCACAGGCAGCGTTTGGGTGTCCCTTCTGATTAGCCAAGTCAGAAGTTTGCCAACTTTATCCCCAGCATGATGCATGCGCGCCGAATGGGCTGCATAGTTCAAGTTTTTCAGCCTATCGAGCAGTACCGCGTGCCTGTCCCGCGCATCCAGCAAGGCCGAGTCGTCTCCCTCCACCGCCTCCCGTTCGCCCGACAGTAGTTCTGTCTCTATTTGTGTCAGTTCTCTGTCTACCTGTCGTCGTATTCCTGCCTGCGCTCCCAGACAGTGGCCCCTCATCACCACCTTGAATGCATCCCATTCAACTTGCGGGGTAGTCGCGGTATCAGTGTTGTCCTCAAAATACTGTAAGATACGGCTCGAGAGCAGTTCCCGAAAGGGAGCATCCAACAGTATGTCAGGCTGGAGTCGCCACGTGGGTATCGGCGGGTGTGGGCGCTCCCAGGCAAAGTCAAGCGTGTGTGGATTGTGGTCTGAATGAGTGCGACCCAAATATTGGGTGTCCGTGACTAACGGTAAGAGATCGCTGGTCAGCATGAACCTGTCGAGTCTGACATGGAGTGCGTGGGTGCCGGAATAGTACGAGTAAGTCCGTGTCGTGGGATTGCGGCAGCGCCAAGCATCAGCGAGATCCCATTGCGCTGCCCAGTCAGCAAACGCGCGCGATGTACCATGCATCGTCGCATTCGCCAAAGGAGGGGTGGATCTATCCAACCCCACGTCCAGGACACAATTATAGTCACCTCCCAGTAAGAGCGGCACTCCCGGCCACGCTGCAAGCGCCGACGACAGGCTTGTGAGAAAACGGCCCTGGTCGATGTTAGGAGCGTATATAGATGCCAGGACTATGTGTTGGCCGTCTAGGTTGCCTTGCAGTAGTACATATCTACCTTCCTCATCTATGTGGCTATGCGTCATAGCAAAGGGGACCCCAGGGCGAATCCATATGAGAGCCCCGCGCGCGTAAGCAGAGTAACCTGTAGCATATATTTGCCCTCTCCAGTGGCGGCGCAGGGTATGTGTCTCTGGTCCTGTCAGGTGCGTCTCTTGTAATAGCGCTATCTGTACCTGATGCCGCTTGAGATACGAGTACACCTGATAGCGACGCGAGGGGGTGTGCATACCGCGTACATTCCAAGTACAAAATTTAACCACAGCCATTAGAACATGTTTTCTCCACCACCCCGGATCCCCACCCACCCGTCTCACAGCAAATTGCAACCCACCCGTTCAAACCATCACATGACATCAAATACATTGCCCACCAATCTGCTCCAAGCCTCCTACACACATTAAGGGGAGGGGAAAATTGTACCGATCCTGTAACCATGAAACAGTGAATAATAATGCCAAAAGGGCAACTGCAAAACATGCCGTCGTCCAAACGCTCTGGTGAGCACTAACTGTTCGTACTTCCTAAAAGAATGTAGGGGGGGTTTACTAAGCACGTGAAATAAATGCACTCAGATTACATGCAACAAGGACATGGGTTCTCCCCCCATGCCACAGGCGTCTCTTTCCGTAGCGCCCAATGACAGTGGAGGCGCACAGATCCTAGCGCTGTCAAGGCGGCAACAGGCCCACAGATTCTGCAGCTGGTTCATCTGCAAGGACTTACCATCAGGGGGCAGTGCGCCCATCCCCCCCCCTCAAGACCCACCAACAACAGGGCAGTCTCGGTTCACTGAGCCAGTAGTTCGCTCAACGCTCAAGCCTCCGAGTTCTGGTCGCACCTCAGTGTCCCTCGAGGTGGCACAGCAGTCTCCCCGTGCATCAGTATTGCGGAGGCACAGAAGGCACGGGTAAATGTAGTTCCCTTTACACCAATCGTCAGTGAGCTCACAGTATTGTCAGTTGAGTAAATCTGCAGTCTGCGGCGTGACATCTGGAAGTTCAACAGACACCTGCGAATCCGGTAGGCCATATATATAGTCATCATCACTCCCCGTGGCGCCAGGACTGGCACCAATGGTCGGGGCATCTTGCTGCGACCCGCTGATCTCTGCCACTCTGCGGATCGCCTCCTGTTGCTCCTCCTGGCGGTGTTCCGGAGTAGGACCAATGTTCACCTCTTGGCGCACCGAGCTCGCCATCGAGTGTCTCCTACGCCGGCGTCGACGAGCGCCTCCTCCGCGGCGGGATCTCGGGGGTGGGCCACCTGGGTCCTGAACAATACCCGAGTCGAGCCAGGACTCAGCAGCTTCAGGTGTATTGAAGAAATACGTTTTGTCTTGGGCTACAACGCGCAGACGGGCAGGGAAGAGCAAGGAGTACTTGAGTGCCATGCGGCGGAGCCGCTGTTTAACGTCCATGAAGGAGTGGCGCTGCCGTTGCACTTGTATCGTGTAGTCCGGGAAGAACATAATCGTGGCATTGTCCACTCTGACCTCCTCTAACTTCCTGACCTCCCGCAGTATAGTATCGCGGTCTCGATAGTTCAGCACTCGGATGAGCATGGGCCGAGGGTTCGAGCCCTCAGGGGGGGGTTTAGACGGCACACGATGGGCGCGCTCCACCACAAAGTGCTGCGAGAGGGTGCCTTCCGGAAGAATGTCTCTGAGCCACCGCTCCACGTGTTCTGGGGCCTCCCTGGGTTCCCATCTCTCTGGTGGTCCCACGATGCGGATGTTGTTCCGTCTCGCCCTCCCTTCCGCATCCTCCGCGCGATCCTCCAGAAACTCCACCCTGTTGAGAAGGCTCTGCACATGTTTGTCCATCTGGGATATCTTGGGAGTCAGGTCTGTTACTGCGGTCTACAGGGTCGTCGTCCTCTCCGACAGTTTTTTGTGGTCAGCACGAAGATGGGTCATGTCTATAGCCACGCTGTCGATCTTAGATTCTAAGGAGGCCCGGGTCTGTTGCATCGACTCCTCAAGTCGTTCCATGGCCGCCAACATCGAATCCAGCTTGGAGGCTGTGTGGTCCACCTCCATCTGTTTCGCCATTTTCCCCTTCACCTGCGCGTTGCCCGTGACAGCCCTCGTTTTGGGTCCCCCCGACATGAGCGATTGCGTCGCGGCTGGTCAATGACGCAGTGCAATAAGTCTCACAATGGCACAAGGGACTGGAGATCTCCCAGAAGGGGGGGCAGAGTAAGTCCAAGTAGTCCAGGCTGGCGCGCTCTCCAAGTCTTCACATCACCCACGTGCGTCGCGCAGGGATCACCGCCCGGGCCAGACGGATCGGGGCTATGGTAGGCCGCCCCGTGAGCAGTCCGGGGCCACTTTTGTCTCCTCGCCTCGGCACAGTGGTGGGCAATGGAGCACTGCACTCCCAGCTTCAGCACTCAGTGCCAGGCCAGTGCAAAGTCGGCGATGTGCAGGTAGGGGGCACTCCCACAGTAGCGCAGGTCGTCCGGAGTCAGCAGGACGCTGCCAGTGCCCAACCCTCTCTGCAGCGCGTGCAGCCCGTTGAGTCCGGCAGGGCGCCGCGGACGATGTAAATCGGTGGAGGGTGGAGGGGGGTAGGGGGGGCAAGCGGCTCGGTGGCACGTCACACCGCTCTCTCCGCTTCTAATCCCAGTGCGTGGGCCGCATCTCCCCACCTCCGTGTAGTTCCCCTGTGATGTGGCGGTGGCTCCGGGTGCTCCGCGCGAGAAGGGGGAGGGGGGGAGCGCCCCGCTGTGCTCCTCACCTCGCTCGATCCGGAGTGAGTGGCAGCGTCTCCAGGCGCAGGTAGGGTCGTCCACCCAGCGGTAGAGGTCCCGGGTAGCAACCTCACAGTGGGACCCTCAAGGAAGCCGGCACCTCCCCCGCTAGGCCCCAGGAAGGCCGCGGGTCAATCCGCCCAGTCACCGCTGCAAGGGCGGGGCACCTCCAGGCCGGCCCGGTCACTCGGACTTCATCCGCTCCTGGGCCAGCAGGGGCCAGCCACACTCCGCCGCTCAGGTCTCCCCTTCAAGCCCCACAAAAAGAGTTTTCTGCAGCGCCCAGCCGCGGGCCAAGGGGCGGAAGGCAGCAGTTCACTCCGGCGGGCCCACCAGGCCGGCCGGATCCCCGGCCTCGCGCAGGTCCTTACGCCTCTCCGCAGACGAGCACAGATCGGACCAGCAGCTCCCGTGTCCACCAGAGCAGGTACGAGCGCACCAGCCATCCCAAACTTCGGTAGCCAGCAGGAAAGCGTCTAGCAGGCACTCGTCAGCAATTTCAGACTGTCACCGGGCAAAATGACGGAGAAATGGCCTGTGGTAGGGGAGTCTCACACGGAGCTCTACCCAGGCACGTCTGCCGCCATTGCGTGCTTAGCCATGCCCCCTTCCCACACAGCTCATACAGCACAGCACACCAGAGAGAGTGATGTTCTGACAATGAGGGGTAGTGTACTCTCAAGATGTCTGACACTGGTGCCTGTTGTCTCAGTTGACCCGAACTCCCATCATGGCCTTGTGCTCCAAACAGCAGTCCCCAGTGTCAGGCATCTTGCAAGTACTTTTACACTCACTGTGAGGAAAGCATAGTTCCAGGTGGACTTGTTGGGCTGTGTGTGAGTACGAGTGTTTGATGTGACCACACCTCCCATCAGGCCTGTGCCTACACCCACCTTCCCAGCTATCCCAACCAGCCTACCTATGACTCAGCTTTCCTAAGAGTATGTGAAAATATGCTGGCAAGATGTCTGACACTGGTGCCTGTTGTCTGAGTTGACTACAACTCCCATGAAGGCCTTGTGCCCCAGACACCATTCCCCAGTGTCAGCCATCTGGCCAGTACTTTCCTACTCACTGCGAGGAAAGCATAGTTCCAGGTGGGCTAGTTGGACTGTGTGTGAGGAGGAGTGTTTGCTGTGACTTCAACTCCCATCAGGCCTGTGCCCATACCCATCTTCCCAGCCATCCCAACCAGCCTACCTGTGACTCAACTTTCCTGAGAGTGAGTAAAACTGTGCTGGCAAGATGGCTGACACTGGTGACTGGTGTTTGGAGTACTAAGCCTTGCTGTGAATTTGTAAGGTGTATGTACATGGTAAGAGTATTATGCATTTCCAATTTGATTGCAGGTATGTTGTTAGTCAATATGACATACAAAACACAGGCTCAATGACTCTACTTTTTATGTATTAACAGTCATATGTTTAACTGTATCATTTACAGCGATGTCTATGGAGGTGTAAATGGTAACTTTGTTTGAATGTGGAGTAGGTACTTACCAGACTGTGGTGCTTTTGCTAGTCCAGAGACACTCTCCGGAGGAATGATGAGGCACACCTTCTCCTCCCAGAAAGTGAAGTGCACAGGTGGTGCAGGAGGGCCACCGCCAGTCTGCTGGCTTTGGGTGTGTTCCCTGGCCAGCAGTTTCTTGGCCCTCCTTCGCACATCACAGTAGCTTTTCCTGATATCATCCATTGTGCGCAGGCAAGGTGTTTCAGCATTCACCTTGTTGACTATCCTATCGCACAACATATTTCTCTGGGACAGGGTGGGTCTGTTGGACTTGGTTCCCAAATAACTGTGGCTTTACTCTGACAATTTCATCTTCTTATGCTGTTGCCCATATTTTGTAAACTTGAACTTACTTTACTAATATAACCGCACAGGATTTTATTCAAAAGGTACAGGAGAAAGATGACAATCTAGAATATAACTTGTTCAACATGAGGCATATCAACAAGGGACACATTATTATTTGTTTCAAAGATACAGAGAGTTGAAATGTATGCTCAGAAATTTAGGTCCATCTCCTTGGTTTGTTACATTAAGCAATGCTGAGTACACATTGGACGATTTAAATCAATTTCTTCTTACTGTTAATTCTAACATTTCAGACATTAACTGCAAATTAGATGCAGAAAATATGTTCTTTGGACCCTGGCAATGTTTACAGATATTTTAACCACAAATGTTAAACTATGCTTCAGTACTTAACCAGCAAAACGAAGAATCCAGTTGGAGAATCACTTGATTACTTTTGGTGGTAAGTGTATCAAGCAAGAGGTGCAAAACACATTCATATGCTTCCCTGGATCACAGATGCACCTGAGTTTGTATACAACTTTGATGAATTAGTTCTAAAGTTTATGAAACATTATGTGACTTGTGACATCCCAAAAAGAGATCACAATAACAAACTATGTAAACAAGTTGTAAGCATTCAATCACATAAGTACAGGAACTACTGCTTAAGAATATATCCAATCAGATCTAAATATTATTCAAAATGCCACTTTGGATTCCCAAGACCAATTCTACAGAAAGGAAGAGGCAATTTATAAGACTTGCGTTTACTGGCGAATCCCCAGAAAAACATATACAATCTTAGAAGACCACAATCGGATCAATGGATACAACCCTTTAACCCTATATATGTGGGACACTAACATGGATATTCAATTTATTGCCAATAGCTCAACAACTGTTGCATGTACTGGTACTTCCTACATTACCTAGGCAGAAAATGCAGATATGAAGGAAGTAGTGGAAGAAAGGTCTTATGAGCAATCCTTAAGAAAAAGGTTATACAGATTAAGTCCACAAATGCTATCTCACTGTGAGGTGAGCATCTTAATACTATGCAACCGCTTAAGTCCTTCAAGCTTATATGGTAAATGAAGGGCAATCAATACCTTACTTTAAGCTTGCAATTATCACGCCGAAGAGTTCTGAAAATCCTACCTGAAATTGAATACCTAGCACTTTTTGATCCTAAAAACAAAGACATCTTGAAAAATAACATATTACCCTAAGAGAAGTACATTGTTAGAAAAACTACCCCTCTATTAAGTTGCACAGTTCTACACATATAGAAACAACATGGCAGAAGATATCAACAATGGAAAATGTTGAGTTAATGGTACCAATGGTTGTTTAATACTCCATAGCAAGCCTACTCTTATTAATCGTTGCAAACTAAGCTGTGACAGAGGAGAAAAGAAAGAATTGTACTATTTCACACTTTTTCAACTATTTAAACGGTGGTGTAAAAAACGAAGAACTTATAGGTCCCTTCAAATGTTGTGAAGATGCATTTACTGATTATGAAAAATGACATTGCATTGCCTCAATTCCAAACATACTTAATAATCTCAGATCAAGAAATACAAGAAGAACAATATTAATGTAGAACTTTGGCGCAATACTGCATCTGCTAATAATAGTTTCAGGACTGGTGAGCCACTTGGACAACCAATTATTGATAATGAAGCTTTGGTTGTTATGGATGAGGTTATATACCTATACAAATACATAAAAGATTCAGTACATCATGGACTTCAAAATGAAAAGGGAATACGTGAATATACTTCTGATGAACCTAGTTCACAATATGTGAGCAGCCAACCTGGAAGTAGAAAATGCTTTTTTAATTAAAGTAATTACTACTTATGTCCATAACGTTACAAGCTCCAATTTATCTTGTATAGTTCATGTTCCTATTGGTTTAGCAGCACATAACATCAAAGGATTTACCTTACATTGTTTACAGTTACTACCTGTGGAGCATGATGACAAACTGGAATACTTGAAATTAAATACAGATACATGCCAAGAACTTACTAAAGTCGTTAAAAATATAAATGTTTAAATCATAGATGGAGTCTGTATGGTTTCAAACTTATTGTTGGCATTTGTTTTTCTGCATGTGCAGGAGGAAGTCATAACGTCTTATGATATGGTGTTTGGAAGGAAACATGTTATTGTGTTTGGAAACTTATTACAGCAAACACAAGTAAAAGGTCAACTGATTTTCAACAAACTATTGTAGGAACAAATTGGAAATTGTTTGTGAAGTACAGGCAATGTGAACATTTGGTTGCATTTCAGATACACAGAAGTAACACAAAATATGAAACAAGCTAACAATGAAGAATATGCAAAGATAGCAAAATACATTCGCCTTGGCATTGTAACAAATGACGTAAAGATTATGCTAAGGAAACACAATACAAGTACATTATCTCCTAACCTTCATTCACCTTCTGAAGTCATGTATTACCTTTTTCACATTTACAACACGTTGTTTGTTTAACACCAACTGTTAAATAATGTGCTCAATTAAACTATGAAATACTACATCTTGAAAAATAAACAACTGTACATGTTCCTTGTAAAGATAAACTGGAGAATCATGGAGAAACATACCTATAAACAAAAGTTAAGCTACAAAATTACAAAGTATGGACAAATCAGTTTCACGCACAGCAAGATTAAAGAAAGATTTACAGATATGTGAAATTTCTAGCGTAATTTTACGTCAAAATGTAGATGTAGAAGAAGTACTAGTAAAAGGAGCCATGGAAGAAGTGGTCTTTGTGACGTCTGGAAAAGAACATGATATTGAATTTATTGTGGAAAAATTTGACCACATTAAACAGTAAAAATCTTTCTCCTGCACAGCAAGAGTCTTACTTCTGAAAGGTTTATATATTCATAGACAACAGTTTCCTCTTTATTTGGCTTATTCTGTAACAATACACAAATCACAAGTACTAATCTTAGATTTGCACCGATGAACCTTGACTCTACAGTGTTCAAAGAGGAAATGGCATACATTGCTCTTTCACGCATTGAAAAACTTACCGGACTGTATATAACTCATTTTAATGAGACAAGAATTAAGGCAGACAGTAGCTGTATCACAGAATAAAATCATTTGCAATCCACATATGTGCCTCATCTTGGTGAATATTCTAATAGCTATATAAACGTAAAAAAAAATGTTTTAAACAATGATATGTAATACAGTTGCTCATTCACATACCTAGTGTATGCATGATCAGCCCGTACACACACTCTTCCTGATACCCCCACTGCGTAAAAATGATCAGATACTGTCAGGACCAGCTCTGGAGTCCATGGTATGCCCACCATTCCCTCCATATAGCCTCAAACTTATGTGAGCATCCCCTAGCAATGTAGATTGTGTCCTCCATTTTGCCACGCCAGTCCATGCCCTTAATCCAAGTTGCTAAGGGCGGAACTGTTAGAGAAGCCCACATTTTAGAAATTTCTTGCTTGGCCACCACAATCCCAAACCCCACCAGCATCGTAGCCCCCGGTCCCTCCCACGTCACCCAGCATACTGAGAAGTGCAATTCTAGGGGTTGCCTCAATATGTTTTGCGGAATAATAAAGAAACAACACGACTTCTGTTGGCAATATAGTATAGAGTTCTATCAACACGCGCAGGAGGTCAGTCAGCTCCGTGGAACTGTAAACTGAAGGCAACTTACAACATAGCAAGCAGTGTCTTATATAGTGTAAAAATCACAATACATTTCATTAGCATATCAAATCAAGCGCTTGTTCAAGCACATTGTTATCTCCTATAATTTCAGCAAAAGGCAATAGTTCTACAAAAACATCTAACCACATGTTTATAGAATGCAACTCAATTTTACATATTACTGATAAATTTGCATTCTCCTTGCACTGCTGGTTGTCCTTGTCTGTCTTGTGCTTTGAAGCCTAGCAACTTATTTTCTCTCAATGCATCTACTGTTCTGCAAGGCCTAACCTCCTACTTATTGTGTTCCTTTGTGTCTACTTAAGCTACATATTTTCTCAGAGATGTGTCTTTGCAATGTGTGTCTGTGACTTCCCAGTTTTGCTGTGTTTTCTAATTCTATTTCTCTATTCTACTAAAACTCATGTCTGCTCCCCTTCCAGGCCCCCACTCCATTCTTGCTCTCTATTCTGCTATTGTAAATAGCTTGGGCCTGTGTTTTTCATTTACCACATACATTTCTACACACCTTTTCATTTATACTTGCTTTACACTAGGTAGGTCTTCTCCATTTTCTATACCACTATAACAACGTGACCCCACAACCTGGGAAAGAGTATGTAGGGCAGCAGCCCAGTATGTGTGTATAATTGGACAGGTCAAGACCATATGATAAAAACCTTATCTCGGGTCTCGCCACCTGGGGCACTCAAGACTGTCCCTGGCCCTGGCTTTAAATAGTCGTACAGGTGTACGGTAAGTCTGGTACAGATATTTGAACTGCACCAATCGAAGCTGTGCCGATATTGCCAGAACCCGGGAGCCGTACATGCATCATGCCAATCCACCTCATCCATCTACCCCACACACACCTCCCATCTCTTTTTCAGGGTACTCAACAGGTCAGAGTTCTATAGATCTGCGAGATCCCACCCTTACGCAACTGGCCCATGGGCTATTTTCAGGGGCCTCATCCAAGTCCCTATGCTATTCACAAAGTATGTAGCAGAGCTGTAGGTACCTAAAAATTGAGTGGCAGGCATCTGAAATTCAGTGTGCAAGTCCTTAAATGCTTTGATGTAGTCTTGTTCCCAAATGTCCCCCAGCTTTGAGATCCCTATGAAGTTCCAGCCCCTCAAGCCTTGTAAAATCACTACATGGGTCAGCCATCTACCTCCCCACAGGGGGGTCTCGAGTGCAAGCTTGCAGTCTCAGCCAGTAGCGCGCAGAGTAACCCTCCTTGCCCGAAACACCACCTGGGTCGCCTCTGGCAGGGAGGCTGGGATAGAGGTGCTACAAAGTATAGCTGTCACTGTGATTAAGTCAAGAAAGCACAACGCACCCCAATATGCTGGGTCCCCCCATGCATCCATTCATTAAAAAGCACCAGTTGGGCTGCCCAATAATAAAGGTGCAAAAACACGATGGATTTAGGCCCAGATCTCTGTACTGGGGTGAATGTATGACATTGTTCCGCATTCTGTCCATTAACTGTTGGTTTTGCATTTGTCACCCCGAGTGGGATGGGTATGCTCAGATGTGAGTCCCATGCTCTCCACACCACTGGAGTCAAGCTATCCTGGCTGAAGACAACTGATAGCCAGAAACCGGTCCTAGGATGCTTGATTCCGGTCCAGGAAAGTCATGGCTTGGCAGTTAGGGCTGGACTGTTCCTATGAGGCACAGGGTCAAGGCTGATTTGCATATGGCCATGTCTGAACTGGGGTGGTGTGGAGTGAAAAAAAACGATGGATTTAGGCCCAGATCTCTGTACTGGGGTGAATGTATGACATTGTTCTGCATTCTGTCCATCAACTGTTGGTTTTGCAATAATAAAGGTGGACATTTGCCATAGCAAGGCCTCCATCATAAACCGATTGGAAGCATTTACCTCTGGAGAATCAATATTTGGAAAAGGGCTAGCCTGTCCAAAAGATTAAGGGGGAGCTTATCTCATCTCTTTATGTCCTCTCGAATCTGCTGTGTCAGTGGAGCAAGATTAAGGCTCCAGGTGAGGGCCAGTTTCAAGGAGATATGAATTCAAAGATACTTAAAACGAAGGTGGCTTATCAGGACCCGGGATGCCAACATTCATCCCAACTGTCTCCTCGCAATGGCACCAACAGGGACTTATCACATATACAAGGAGGGAAGTGGCTGAGAGAGGCCCCACGGCTGCCTCCTCTGTAAACTCTAAACACAAAGATGGAGTGGTAACCTGTATGAGAGCACCTCGACAAGAGTATTCTACAGGTACTTCTCTTGGAATTCTGTCACCCTGCTACTATACTTCCTACACAAGGCACTGACAATTCCAGAAATTGGATATGGTGGGTTCACTCACATAATGTGACATGCTTTATCATAGGCCATCTCGTCCCACCCTGGTGAGATGATACCACCAGGGCAGACTCAACCTTAAGTTAGACTATCTTAAGGAAGTTCTTGGAAATTATTTTATTCTGGATAATATTCTCAGATTCAATTTGTGTTATTAATAATACCTTAGGGTAGACTACAAAGTGTCCTTTATTAAGGTGGTACCCTAGGTTTGATTAAAAAATACTATAAGAGTATTTATCAGAGGATGTCAGTGGGTATAATGAGCCTTGCATACCTCTGAGTTACCGACATGTTTCTGCCCTTGTAACAGCCTTCATAGGTCTTGGACATTCAACAGTACTTATGTGTGAGACCCTTATACTTCATTAAAGTGAGGAAGTGGAAGGTTGTTAAAAGGGGACCTACCTCTCTTACAGTAATAACAAGGTAATACCACCTAGTAAGAGAAACAAATATAGGAAAGTAGCAGACAATTTTTAAGGGAGACAGATATATATTTTGCGTATTTCACAGATCTTGCTGTGCGTGAACGATGCATATATACTTTCAAGGGTCTATTAAAAACACTTAAAAACATATGTAAAAGGGCAAGCGTACAAATGTGCCAAAAAATACGGCAATGTCGTATGGAGGAGAATAGCCACCCCTCTAGACCCACAAATGTAACCCGCATGGTACACCCTATCATAATAGCCCTTACGGGCCAGGAAATGGCAAATGTGTGACCACTCGGATAGATCTTCTGAAGCAAGAGGATTTTAGGGTTGTGTCTATGCACACATTGAAGTATAATCACCCTTTTAATATGGTCCAATAGACCATTGACATTCCAGGTCCTAGTCAAGTGTGCCATTATAATAGTAAGAATAAGGCACCAGAGAGGATTCCTAGAAGATTCAACAACAGCCTTCCCTCAAGGGGCCTCAAGGAAGGCCAGGTGTGGTTGTGTGTGGCTCTAAGTGCGTGCGCGCAGCCAAACATATAAACAAAAACAAATATTTGCAACTGAAAAGCAAACCCCCTTCCCCACACTCCCTATACCTTACACTTACCACCCAGTAAAGTCATCTCTTGTCCATCCCAAACCAAACTACAGAACTTACTATGGAATGATTTACTTAGATATGGCAGACTAAACACCCCTGTCTCCCTGAGAAATCCTGACTGACAGCATTATCATAGAATACAGATATGCTGGCGTGCAAAAACCTGGTTTCAGTTTCCCCCTTTTGTGATGTCCTTGTCCATATCCATCTCGGGAGCAGGATGGAGCTAGGGCATAGACCCATCTGCCGAAGGGGGAGCTTTTTCCCCCTCAGACTCTGAGGACTCTCCCACATCCGATTGTTTTCTCTGTCGCCGGTGTGACCACCTCTGATGTCATTTGCCCTTCACCCCCTTAAGTCCACAGCTTTTTGCTTTAGACAAATTGGGCAACTGCCAGTCCAGTGCAGGTGGTAGATTAGTAGACAGCAGTCTCTGCTCAGTGAGGCAGACCCAATAACTTGAAGTTTGGTGGGGTAGAGAGGCATATTCTGTAGCTGCGTATTGAGTAGTTTCTGTTTCAGCTGATCATAAGACTTGCACCGTGTTTGAACCAGCCTGGTATAGTCAAGGAAAATCCTTATACCTCCAGATTGGAAAGTCAGGAGTTCTTCCGCCCTAGCGCCCTGCAGGACGGCATTTCGGTCTCTGATGTTCAGAAATCTTGTTCTCAGCAGGCACGGTGGAGCCCCAGGTAGAGGCCTCTGGGCCACGGATCTGTGAGACTTCTTGAGAATGAAGCAAGAGGTTAAACCTTCAGGGTCCATCCAGGATCATATCCATTGTTCAAAAAAGGCTTCCGGGGCCGAACCCTCAGCCCCCTCTGTAAATGCAGTGAAACTGAGGTAATTTCAGAGGGCTCTGTTTTCATTGTCTTCTGCACTGTCCAGTAGCATCTTGCTATGTTGGGACAAACGGGTTAGTTCTGATGTACGTTTTTGTACCATATCTTCCATCTCTGATATCCTCCCGTCAGCCTCCATCACCTGGTCTACAGTGTGGCAAAGATCCTGACGCAGCAACGTCACATCCACACCAAACTTTCCTATCTTGGCCTCCAGTTAGGCCTTGGAATCTTGGATCGCCTGCGGGATATCTGTGGTTTTGTCGCCTGGTGGTGGTGTGTCTTCTGGAGTGTTCTTCATCTCCCCACTAGGGCAGTGAACTTGTCCATTTTGGCTTGGCCTTGGGGCAACTTGTCCCTGCCCAGAACGATCCGCCACCACTGAGTGTGCCAACAAGGAGTGTAATGAAGGAAGGGGGGTCCCACTTCCACTATACCGTGCCATCTGTGGAGGAAGCACTGTGCAAGAAGGGGTCAGGTGTCTTGAATAGCCAGGTTAGAAATAGGGTATCTGGTTGCCTAAAGCATGCACCCCAGCCAGGCAGAACCCACCACTCTAGTCAGGGTAAGTCAGATACACACCAAGAGAACCTGTGCTTACCCTCTGGTAGCTTGGCGCAGAGCTGGCAGGATTATCTACAGAGGCAATGTGTAAAGCATTTGTGCAACACACTCTCACAGTAACAAAATGAATGCACCACAGAAGAGACTCCACACAGGGTATATAAAAAAAGTTACTTTATTGTACATAACACAAGAAGACCAAAATGACATGTATCAAAGAAATACTTTGAAGGTAATGCAGGTTGTAGGGAAAATCACACAAATAGCAGTAATATCGCAATGGTTTCATCAGGAAGACATAGGGCATAGGGGTACCTGTGCTCCTATTAGCTTCTTTACAATAACGTCGGTGAAATCCTAATGATAGAATCTATATAAGGCAGTTTTAGATTCTGGAAACAGTCCAAAGAATCTTCCATCGATGCCTCACCCGTCAAATGAAGAAAAGCCAATGCCCCCACTGCCTGGCAGGTATGGGGCCACCCAGGTCAAAATTCCTCTACATATACCAGAGCTACCCGCAAAGGAGAGCAAGACATCTTCAGCCAACATAGGACTAACCCCAGGGTCTCTCGAGCATGGAACGAAGATTCTGCACAGCCCACCCCAGGGACCTGTGAACTGAGTACAGCATTGCCTCATGCACATGAGCTGGGCGATGAGCGTGACCACAAAGGTCCAAATTCAGAAAACACAGTAGGTGAGTGAAGCACTAGTTTCAAGCACAAGGGAAGCTCTGGTTCCTGTCTGTCTCAATTGCTGGGCTCACATGTTGTCGAGTCCCACGTCAGTTGTGGGAGGTAATCTTTGATGGCCATGAGATTCCCAGACAACAGGGGCATGCCAATAAGCGCTTGGAGAGCACTTGTGAGGGCTCAAAGAGTGTAGCAGGCATTAGGTTAGCACATCCAGGCAAGTTGCAAAAGTGGTTGACCCTCCTGCGGCCCAGCAATCAGCAGGCAGCAGGCCAACTCAGTAAAGCAGTCAGCAAAATGGAAGTTCCTCCTAGCAGCACAGGAGTCCTCAGGCAATGTGTACATGTAGAGTCAGTGGCATTTGGTTTCCAGTCTCATGAAGTATCTCATTAGATGGGGTCAGGACCCCAGTGCTTTTACTCAAAAAGGCATTTGATGTAGGGGGCGACTTCAAAAGAATCCTTAGTAGTGCACAACAGTCCCTTTCAACCCAGCCCTGGCACCAGGTGATCAGTATGGGGTAAAGTAGTCCTGTGTGTGAGGGCAGGAGACAACCTATTGAAATGTACACCTCTCCCTCCATCTGCCCAGGAAGACTATCAATATGCAGATGTAGCTCCTGTCACACACAGCCCTTTCTGTGCTGTGGCTGTCTGGATAGAATGCACAAAGTGTAGCTGTCACCCAGCCCAGATGTGTGTTAGAGATAGGCTGTAAAGCACAAAGAGTTACAAGCACATAAAAAATGTCCACTTAAAAAAGAGCCATTTCTAAAATAGTAACAAGAAATCCATCTTCACCAGTAAGTAGGATTTATCACTACTATTCTAAACATACCAAACATGGCAACACCACTCCTTTCTGATCAAGAATTACCACTTAAAAGAAAATAAGGAATTCCCAATGCTAGCCTATAAGAGGTTTAGGCCTCACAGCAGTGAAAAACGAAATATGCTGTTTGCCACTACCAGGTACTACATATGCAAATGTACATGTTACATATTTTACCTACACAGTACCCTGCCCAAAGGGCTTTCTTGGGCATACCTTAGTGGTGACCTATGTGTAATAAAAGGGTAGTTTCAGGCTTGGCAAGAAGTTGTAAATGCCAAGTTGAAGTGGCAGTAAACAGGGCACCCAGGCACTGCAGTAGCAGGCCTGAGAAACGTTTTAAAGGATACTTCTTCTTCTAGTAAGTTGCAAACACAGTAGTCCCTGACAGGGAGAATACAAAGGAAAAACAATAAATATACACCTGGAGTCAGTACTATATTGGGGCTGACCGAGTGATTTTAATAATATTTCAGTTCGCAAAGAAGAATAGAGTGGGACACAATCCTGCATCCAACGCAATACATATAACACAAAAGCCTAAGTAACAAAGGCTCAGGCAGGACAAACGGCTTGTATGTTATACAAAAAATGAAACAAGCAAAGATAGGTAGCAACACCGTTACACATAAATAATCATTTGAATTGTGTTTATGGTGTACATTAGGTTGACAACGTTTCGATCCTGTAAAACCAATACTGAGATCATCATCAGGACGTGAAGTTATATGCCTGAGAAAGATTTGCCATGCGTGATGCACAGGGTCAAGCGTTCTGGATAGGACCGTGAATGGGTGCGGCATGCAATAGGCACGCAAGGAAGGTAAAATCACTTAGCATAGATTCAAGTTCACCAATTGGCTAAACCGAGCAAGGTGACACCCAGATGATTGTCGTGTAGAATAACCCAAGTTGAATAATACATTTAGTGAGCCGCGTTGGCGAGTCCAATGCAGGACCAGCGGCATTGACCTGTGATGTGGATCAATTCTGAACTGATCCAAGTAGAAAAATGCAAATACTGAACTGTGTTGGCGAGTCCAGTGTAGGACCAGCGACGCGGGTGAAAAGGCACAATGACTGAATATCAACAGGTGTCCGGGAGAGCTATAATTGGACTCTAACCCTGGCTCGCCATCTTAAGTCCAGGACGTACACAGACCACGCCTGTTCAAGCACCCTTGTTCTACCTATTGTGTGTGAAAGAAATAATCCACCAGCATGCAGAGCAGCGCTTTTGCAAAATCCTGAGGACTCTTCATCAATAGATTTTGCCACAGAACCACATATGCCATTGTACAAGTGCGATAAGAGATATGGTAGATGCGTGACCAACAGCAACATGCTTAAAAATACTGAATGGCTGTTTTAGGATTATGACTACCAAAATTCAGCAGAGTTGTGACCTGATCAGGACAAGGTACTCTTGGGAACAGGAAGACTTCAATTGTCTGCGTTCAAGCTTCACTCCTACATACTCTGAAAGATCTGTATATCTACCAATATCTGATTGCAAATCGATTCAAATTTCAGTATTTAATATGTAAAGCTATGCAAAATAACTCATGCAAAAACTGTAAGTCAGAACGTCTGTCCACGTTTAAGTTAACAATACTATCCCCATATGTTATTTGTATGAGTTAAAGATGTACTATCAATAACAGAAAAATATATACTTCTATTTCTAACTTTACTGCTTAACAAGTTTCTTTTTCAGTATGCACTTATACTACTACTGGGTTTTTTTCATCCTGGGGAGACTGCAGGATCTGGACAGTACACAATATACCTTAAGAACAACACAGGTTGGACTGAATCTGAAGATATTAATCTCACTTCTAAACACAGACTTTCTAAAAATGTACAAGACAGTATCTTCTTATTTTGAATCAAAAGTTCTAAGTTACCATGTTACCATTTTTATAAAGCTAAAATGTTATTCGTGAGTTATACTTCTAATATTCAGTAATTTGTCACTAAGTGGCCTGCATGGTTGATGACTTTTTTAGAAATCTGCTGTAACTATTGGCGTCTTCTATGCTTCCACATGTACTATAGTACTTAGTTACATATTTTAACAGTTGGATATGCACAGCATGTATGGAGTTTTTAACAATCCAATAGAATTTTGTCCCCAGTGTATCATGATGACTACTATCATATGATCATCTTGAGCTGTAAATGTTCTAAATAATGATGTACTAGTGTAACAGAAATGCTACTTATGTCTGACAAAAACATAAAAAGAAAAACAGTGGGTTTACTTTGGGTTATGTTTCTAACATGCCATTAGATATCACGGTAGTAGTTGTTAAGAAAGTAAACATCTTCAACCATAGCAGGTGTGAAACAGTTGCACTGGGTGGGGACTGATGCCAATGGAGTGAGGTTGGAGCTCTCGCCCTCCTGATCAAACACTTCCATCCCATCTCATCCTGTGGTGCTCCTGGCCAATGGGACTACCCATCAAAGCATGAGACCCTGTTGAGGTGGGGGCTTCCTGACGGGGCCCGAATCAAGGCCCGCGCCTCTTTCTGAAGCACCGGAGCCTTGAGCCTAGCTGGCCACGCGACCATGCTGCCAATATAGTGGTGGCACAGCAGTGAAGAGGCTGTGCCAGGGGAATAAAATAGGTATTGCAGTTGAGAAGACTGCCCCCCTGTACACTGTGGAGCAGTGAGTTGTACACAGTGTAACAGGTCAGCAGCCCTGTTGTACGGTGACGTAACCACACGTGGTTCTACTCCCGAGCTGTGCTGGATAGCGTGATAGCTATATACATATATATATAATCTTAGCCCCTATCACACTGACGATGAGGGAGTTGCAACCTTCGCCCCACTGACCTGCCCAACAGCGTCCTGCAGTACCCAGGTGGAACCATTCCATGGCAGACGCCGTGTCCTCATTGCCGACACAGCGGGAGGTGGCCTGTGTCCGCCGGGCACCCAGGAGGGAGCATCAGCCTCTGCGATAGCAGTGGTAGCAACGCAGTGAGTACTGGCCGCAGAGCTGTGTAGGAAATCTGCACGAGCCCGCCAAGCTGCGGGGGAGCGTCCCATGTGCTCCTAACCCAGCCCCGCCCACGAGAAAGAGTGCGGGGAGTGTGACGCAGCTCGCGTGCTGGAGCGCTTAGTGGCACCATCTTCGCCATCTTCAGCAGCGAGGGGAAAGAACTACTGGCACAAGCTGCTGCAGGCAAACAAGCACAGGCACATACAAGTGCACACCAAGTCCCACAGAGAGGAACATAGCCATCGTTGCTGTTAGCAAGGGCACCAAGTCAGCCACAAGGAGCACCCACATTACCAACAAAGACCACCCCAGCAGGGCCTGTGAGGTATAAAAAAAAACCTGTGAGGTTAAAAAAAACAACAAGAGGAAAGGAAAGAGAGAAAAGGAAAATAACATAGGAGGAGGCAAGAGGAAAAACACCCCCAAGCAGCGCAAAGGAGAGCAGCTAAACGCTAGACCAAATGGCAGATGATGCCCCAGCAACACCTCAACCAGGGACCCTGGTACAGCATACCCTCACAGGGGTACTACCACCGTTTAGTGAGCTGGAAGACCAAGCAACCCGTCCCCGCGGTGGAAAATATGGATAGAGTGGTTAAACAACTGCTTTGTTGTGACAAGGGAGGCATATGGAGCAGTTAAAAGGACACTACTACTTCATTATGCCAGAGATTAGATCTTCAAGCTCTTCAAGCATCTGCCAAACACCGGCGCTACTACGGACTACGATGCGGCCGTTCGGTCATTGAATGCACACTTTGACCCACAGCTCAACCCAGACTTTGAAAGGTTTAAGCTGCGCCAGGCACACCAACAGGAGGGAGAGTCGATTGACAAGTTCTATGCCTGCCTGCAAGAGCTGACCAGCACCTGCATGGCGGACGATCAGCCTAAGGCAGTGGTTCCCAATCTGTGCACCGTGGCACCCTGGTGCGCCATCAAAACTAGCCAGGGGTGCCGTGAACACACTTTGGCAACCACTATCAATCAAGGCCTTTGACCTCTTCTTCAGAACTTCACAGCTCTGCTACCAAAGCTGCGAGAGATAATTACTTCAAGCGAAACAACAGAAACACCCAATAAATAACTTTTCAATGTACTGCCAAAATGCACACCATGGGCTGCAAAGCGTTACTGCTACAAGGTGAAAACAATCCGAGTTGTGCACACCACGGCAGATAATGAATCCTAACCCTGCCACCTTCACCCCAGCGTCAGAACTTAGCAGGCAGGATCATTTGGAAACCCTCTGTTCATCTTTCTGTATTCTTTTTCTCACTCCACGAACAAGAGGCTGAATAGGTCGGACTGCCTGAGACATGCATCTTGCAGCAAAATAAGTGTTGTGATGTAGACAGAATTCTTGGCTGCAACAATTGTTTTGAACCAATATTTGCGCAATCTCATCCCAAAAGGTACATTTTGTTTCACCTCACAGTACAGGTCTGACATAAACAAGTTTTTTTTTTTAAAACAATACCAGTTTGCAGAAATGTTTTTGGCAGCGCCTTCACTTTTTGTCACAGCCCTGAAGACCAGTTATATCAAGTTGCTGCTGCAGCCAAGTAATTTGGTGAGTTAAAACACGACCTGTAGGCCAATCCGGAAATGTTCCATGTATGAATCAAAAACAACTTTAGTATAACTTAAAATCATTATAACCCTCTCAATTAAACACATTTACACGGAGCGGTTTGAATATAGGTTTTTAAAGGAAGCAGAAATGCTATTGCACTTATAATGGCAAGATTCGAATCTGTTTGAGAACCATCACAATTCTAATATTTAGGCCAGTGGTACCCAAACTTACATTTTAGGCAATTATTCCTATTGTCATGCAAAATTCTGATTCAGACGTAAACTCCCCAGCGCTGGAATCTGGCGTAAAGTGGTGTGGAATAAGAGCACGCGGGAGATACTTCTCTGCACAGTTTTCATCAGTTAGTTAACCTGTCCCATTCCAAAACGGTGCAGAGAGAAGCTTTCCATGGCACCTTCTGATTCCTGGAGGCATTTGGGCAAGCCCTGTATTTTCAGTAAGTATGGGCGTAAAATCCGTTTCGCGGGCGAATTTGCAGATTTTTGGCGATTTTGCGGTCTGCGAATCGAGCGAATTTGCCCAAAAATCCGCAAATTCGCAAGCTGCAAATTATTTTGCTAGGTCGCGCTTGAAAAATACAATATTGCGGGCGCGGCGTTGACTTACCGTGATTCTGAGTCCGCCGAGTTGTTTTTCTCCCGGTTTGCATGTGCTGCGCCATTTTCGATCTTGCTGCGTGATCGCGCGTGAGTTTTTCGACCGCAATTACGTCATCGCGTTTGCCATCTTGTACAGCGAGAGTTTGACAACGCGAGTACGTCATAAGGGTCCGCGATCACGCATCGCGGGAGTAAACAATGCCGAATACGTAGATGCGGCGCGCAGCTGACATCCGGCGGGAGATTTGAACAGCTTGCTTTCCCGAAATTGCAAAAATTGCAATTCTGCACAAGAAATCCACCGCAGGCAGCATAAACCTTCTGAAAATCATGATTTTGATCAGAATAACTCCTCAGATTGAGATTTGGCTGCACTTTTTTGTGGAAGGAGTCCATTTTTAGGGGGGGGGAGGAAGGAAGTGCCCCAGAGTCTCCAACTTCCTGTTCCTGTCCAGCAGGCTCCTCCCAGCGCTTTGTCCATCTCCTGGTCACTTTTCATTTTGGATCTGGAGCTGGAAGGATTACTTTTTGTGGCTGCTGCTGGATATTTGTATTTGAGGACTTTTTGGACTTTGGAGCTTTTGGATCACTTTTGGATTTGAGATTTTACAAGTAAGTTGGTGTTGTTTGTTTGGGGCATTGCAGTTGCTGCAGCTACAATTGTAAAACTTTTTCACAACTTTAAAAAATATATATTGTGGGTAGCCACAGTATCCAGTAGGCCCAGGGTTAGTCATGGGTGCATGATACAACTGTTTCGGTGAGTTTTGTTGAACTTAAATCTCATTTATGTCATTGAATTTTAGCTCGCTATATGTGGATTTTTTTATTTTATTTTGGGGTGCCTGTAAAGCCACACTAGCCAGTAGGCCCAAAGGTAGTGAGTGGTGCATGGACCAAGTCTTTCAGTGGGGTGTCTTGAATTTAAACATCATTGAGGGCATGGATGGCATTGGATTGTGGTGATTTGTGTGTGTTTTTCGACTTTTTGGGTGTGGTGTTGGAGCCTGGCCGTATGTGTGGGGGCCATTTTGAGGCCTGGTCCAGGCAGGGCCTGGCCATGTAGCTGGGGGTCAAGGGCCCATTTTAAAGGCAGGCAGTGTGCTCATGCCTGCACCCGGTGTGCCTTGCTTTCTTCCATTAGGCCCAGGGGTACTCAGTGGTGCATGGACCAAGTCTTTCTGTGGGGTGTCTTGAATTTAAACATCATTGAGGGCATGGATGGCATTGGATTGTGGTGATTTGTGTGTGTTTTTCAACTTTTTGGGGTGGTGTTGGGGCCTGGCCATGTGTGTGGGGGCCATTTTGAGGCCTGGTCCAGGCAGGGCCTCCTGGCATTCCCGGAAGTACGGAAAACAAAACGCTGTACACGAGACAAACCACCGACTATGTCGGTTAAAGCACGAATCATGCATCTATAACACCAAGCGTCCTACTTATCATACATGAACATTCACGAAAGGAAATGCAGAAATAAAAAAAAATGAAAAACGATTAACATACCACTCTCATGCACATTTTTTCAGCTAATGAAGCCCCTGAAGAAGGGCAAGCATTGGGCCAAATGACACTGGTTGTTTTGAAATTTCAATGATGTGAATGTAACATCAGGAGAGTTAATAAACCAATTGAAGAAAAGAAAGAAAAAAATACGATAACATTTAAAATAAAATAAAACTTTATTGAAGAATTGACTGAATCTGTTCACAAAGTGTTTTTTAGCAAAACATTAACAAAGGAGTGCTCTTGGGGAAGTTGTTCACGGACAGATCGACGCCAACAGATGATTCATTTACCTCTACTCAGGAGGTTCACCAATGAGCACCCACATACCCAATTGAACATACCCACCACCAAAATACCAAGGAGTGCGACGGTTCAACCTAAATTCGTGGGGGTCAAGGGGCCATTTTGAAGCCAGGCAGTGTGCTCAGGCCTGCACCCAGGTTGCCTTGCTTTCATCCATTAGGCCCAGGGGTACTCAGTGGTGCATGGACCAAGTCTTTCTGTGGTGTGTCTTGAATTTAAACATCATTGAGGGCATGGATGGCATTGGATTGTGGTGATTTGTGTGTGTTTTTCGACTTTTTGGGGTGGTGTTGGGGCCTGGCCATGTGTGTGGGGGCCATTTTGAGGCCTGGTCTAGGCAGGGCCTGGCCATGTGGTGGGGGTCAAGGGGCCATTTTGAAGCCAGGCAGTGTGCTCAGGCCTGCACAGAGGTTGCCTTGCTTTCATCCATTAGGCCCAGGGGTACTCAGTGGTGCATGGACCAAGTCTTTCTGTGGGGTGTCTTGAATTTAAACATCATTGAGGGCATGGATGGCATTGGATTGTGGTGATTTGTGTGTGTTGTTCGACTTTTTGGGGTGGTGTTGGAGCCTGGCCATGTGGGTGGGGGCCATATTGAGGCCTGGTCCAGGCAGGGCCTGGCCATGTAGCTGGGGTCAAGGGCCGATTTTGAAGGCAGGCAGTGTACTCAGGCCTGCACCCAGTTTGCCTTGCATTCTTCCATTAGGCCCAGGGGTACTCAGTGGTGCCTGGACCAAGTCTTTCTGAGGGGTGCCTTGAATTTAAACATCATTGAGGGCATGGATGGCATTGGATTGTGGTGATTTGTGTGTGTTTTTCGACTTTTTGGGGTGGTGTTGGGGCCTGGCCATGTGGGTGGGGGCCATTTTGAGGCCTGGTCCAGGCAGGTTATGGACATGTAGCTGGGGGTCAAGGGCCGATTTTGAAGGCAGGCAGTGTGCTCAGGCCTGCACCCAGTTTGCCTTGCTTTCTTCCATTAGGCCCAGGGGTACTCAGTGGTGCATGAACCAAGTCTTTCTGTGGGGTGTCTTGAATTTAAGCATCATTGAGGGCATGGATGGCATTGGATTGTGGTGATTTGTGTGTGTTTTTCGACTTTTTGGGGTGGTGTTGGGGCCTGGCCATTTGTGTGGGGGCCATTTTGAGGCCTGGTACAGGCAGGGCCTCCTGGCATTCCCGGAAGTACGGAAAACAAAACGCTGTACACGAGACAAACCACCGACTATGTCGGTTAAAGCACAAATTGTACATCTATAACACCAAGCGTCCTACTTATCATACATGAACATTCACGAAAGGAAAGGCAGAAATACATTTTTTGGGAAAAACGGTTAACATACCACTTTCATGCACATTTTTTCAGCTAATGAAGCCCCTGAAGAAGGGCAAACAGCCCGAAATGCATTGGGCCAAATGATACTGGTTGTTTTAAAATTTCTATGATGTGAATGTAACATCAGGAGAGTTAATAAACCAATTGAAGAAAAGAAAGAAAAAAATACGATAAAATTTAAAATAAAATAAAACTTTATTGAAGAATTGACTGAATCTGTTCACAAAGTGTTTTTTAGCAAAACATTAACAAAGGAGTGCTCTTGGGGACGTTGTTCACGGACAGATCGACGCTAACAGATGATTCATTTACCTCTACTCAGGAGGTTCACCAATTAGCACCCACATACCCAATTGAACATACCCACCACCAAAATACCAAGGAGTGCGACGGTTCAACCTAAATTCGTGGGGGTCAAGGGGACATTTTTAATCCAGGCAGTGTGCTCAGGCCTGCACCCAGGTTGCCTTGCTTTCATCCATTAGGCCCAGGGGTACTCAGTGGTGCATGGACCAAGTCTTTCTGTGGGGTGTCTTGAATTTAAACATCATTGAGGGCATGGATGGCATTGGATTGTGGTGATTTGTGTGTGTTGTTCGACTTTTTGGGGTGGTGTAGGGGCCAGGCCATGTGTGTGGGGGACATTTTGAGTCCTGGTCCAGGCAGGGCCTGGCCATGTGGTGGGGGTCAAGGGGCCATTTTGAAGCCAGGCAGTGTGCTCAGGCCTGCACCCAGTTTGCCTTGCTTTCTTCCATTAGGCCCAGGGGTACTCAGTCGTGCATGGACCAAGTCTTTCTGTGGGGTGTCTTGAATTTAAACATCATTGAGGGCATGGATGGCATTGGATTGTGGTGATTTGTGTGTGTTTTTCGACTTTTTGGGGTGGTGTTGGGGCCTGGCCATGTGGGTGGGGGCCATATTGAGGCCTGGTCCAGGCAGGGCCTGGCCATGTAGCTGGGGTCAAGGGCCGATTTTGAAGGCAGGCAGTGTGCTCAGGCCTGCACCCAGTTTGCCTTGCTTTCTTCCATTAGGCCCAGGGGTACTCAGTGGTGCATGGACCAAGTCTTTCTGAGGGGTGCCTTGAATTTAAACATCATTGAGGGCATGGATGGCATTGGATTGTGGTGATTTGTGTGTGTTATTCGACTTTTTGGGGTGGTGTTAGGGCCTGGCCATGTGGGTGGGGGCCATTTTGAGGCATGGTCCAGGCAGGGCATGGACATTTAGCTGGGGGTCAAGGGCCCATTTTGAAGGCAGGCAGTGTGCTCAGGCCTGCACCCAGTTTGCCTTGCTTTCTTCCATTAGGCCCAGGGGTACTCAGTGGTGCATGGACCAAGTCTTTCTGTGGGGTGTCTTGAATTTAAACATCATTGAGGGCATGGATGGCATTGGATTGTGGTGATTTGTGTGTGTTTTTCGACTTTTTGGGGTGGTGTTGGGGCCTGGCCATGTGTGTGGGGGCCATTTTGAGGCCTGGTCCAGGCAGGGCCTGGCCATGTGGTGGGGGTCAAGGGGCCATTTTGAAGCCAGGAAGTGTGTCCAGGCCTGCACCCAGGTTGCCTTGCTTTCATCCGGCCCAGGGGTACTCAGTGGTGCATGGACCAAGTCTTTCTGTCGGGTCTCTTGAGTTTAAACATTATTGAGGGAATGGATGGCATTGGATTGTGGTGATTTTTGTTTGTTTTTCGACTTTTTAGGGTGGTGTTGGGGCCTGGCCATGTGGGTGTGGGCCATTTTGAGGCCTGGTCCAGGCAGGGCCTGGCCATGTAGCTGGGGTTCAAGGGTCCATTTTGAAGCCAGGCAGTGTGCTCAGGCCTGCACCCAATTTGCCTTGCTTTCTTCCATTTGGCCCAGGGGTACTCAGTGGTGCATGGACCAAGTCTTTCTGTGGGGTGCCTTGAATTTAAACATCATTGAGGGAATGGATGACATTGGAATGTGGTGATTTGTGTGTGTTTTTCGACTTTTAGGGGTGGTGTTGGGGCCTGGCCATGTGGGTGGGGGCCATTTTGAGGGCTGGTCTAGGCAGGGCTTGGCCATGTAGCTGGGGGTCAAGTGCCCATTTGAAGCCAGGCAGTGTGCTCAGGCCTGCACCTAGGTTGCCTTTTTTTCATCCATTAGGCCCAGGGGTACTCAGTGTTGCATGGACCAAGTCTTTCGGTGGGGTGCCTTGAATTCAAACATCATTAAGGGCAAGGATGGCCTTGGATTGTGGTGATTTTTGTGTGGTTTTCAACTTTTTGGGGTGGTGCTGGGGCCTGGCCATGTGGGTGGGGGCCATTTTGAGGGCTGGTCCAGGCAGGGCATGGCTATGTAGCTGGGAGTCAAGGGCCCATTTTGAAGCCAGGCAGTGTGCTCAGGCCTGCACCCAGGTTGCCTTGTTTCTTCCACTAGGCCCAGGGGTACTCAGTGGTGCATGGACCAAGTCTTTCTGTGGGGTGTCTTGAATTTAAACATCATTGAGGGCATGGATGGCATTGGATTGTGGTGATTTGTGTGTGTTTTTCGACTTTTTGGGGAGGTGTTGGGGCATGGCCATGTGTTTGGGGGCCATTTTGAGGCCTGGTCCAGGCAGGGACTGGCCATGTGGTGGGGGTCAAGGGGCCATTTTGAAGCCAGGCAGTGTGCTCAGGCCTACACCCAGGTTGCTTTGCTTTCATCCATTAGGCCCAGGGGTACTCAGTGGTGCATGGACCAAGTCTTTCTGTGGGGTGTCTTGAATTTAAACATCATTGAGGGCAGGGATGGCATTGGATTGTGGTGATTTGTGTGTGTTTTTTGACTTTTTGGGGTGGTGTTGGGGCCTGGCCATGTGTGTGGGGGCCATTTTGAGGCCTGGTCCAGGCAGGGCCTGGCCATGTAGCTGGGGTTCAAGGGCCCATTTTGAAGACAGGCAGTGTGCTCAGGCCTGCACCCAGTTTGCCTTGCCTTCTTCCATTTGGCCCAGGGGTACTCAGTGGTGCATGGACCAAGTCTTTCTGTGGGGTGCCTTGAATTTAAACATCATTGAGGGCATGGGTGGCATTGGATTGTGGTGATTTGTGTGTGTTTTCGACTTTTTGGGGTGGTGTTGGGGCCTGGTCATGTGGGTGGGGGCCATTTGAGGCCTGGTCCAGGCAGGGCCTGGACATGTAGCTGGGGGTCAAGGGCCCATTTTGAAGGCAGGCAGTGTGCTCAGGCCTGCACCCAGTTTGCCTTGCTTTCTTCCATTAGGCCCAGGGGTACTCAGTGGTGCATGGACCAAGTCTTTCTGTGGGGTGCCTTGAATTTAAACATCATTGAGGGCATGGATGGCATTGGATTGTGGTGATTTTTGTGTGGTGTTTTCTGACTTTTTTGGGTGGTGTTGGGGCCTGGGCATGTGGGTGGGGGCCATTTTGAGGCCTGGTCCAGGCAGGTCCTGGCCATGTAGCTGGCGGTCAAGGGCCCATTTTGAAGCCAGGCAGTGTGCTCAGGCCTGCACCCAGTTTGCCTTGCTTTCCACCATTAGGCCCAGGGGTACTCAGTGGTGCATGGACCAAGTCTTTCTGTGGGGTGCCTTGAATTTAAACATCATTGAGGGCATGGATGACATTGGAATGTGGTGATTTGTGTGTGTTTTTCGACTTTTTGGGGTGGTGTTGGGGCCTGGCCATGTGGGTGGGGGCCATTTTGAGGGCTGGTCTAGGCAGGGCTTGGCCATGTAGCTGGGGGTCAAGTGCCCATTTGAAGCCAGGCAGTGTGCTCAGGCCTGCACCTAGGTTGCCTTTTTTTCATCCATTAGGCCCAGGGGTACTCAGTGTTGCATGGACCAAGTCTTTCGGTGGGGTGCCTTGAATTCAAACATCATTAAGGGCAAGGATGGCCTTGGATTGTGGTGATTTTTGTGTGGTTTTCAACTTTTTGGGGTGGTGCTGGGGCCTGGCCATGTGGGTGGGGGCCATTTTGAGGGCTGGTCCAGGCAGGGCATGGCTATGTAGCTGGGAGTCAAGGGCCCATTTTGAAGCCAGGCAGTGTGCTCAGGCCTGCACCCAGGTTGCCTTGTTTCTTCCACTAGGCCCAGGGGTACTCAGTGGTGCATGGACCAAGTCTTTCTGTGGGGTGTCTTGAATTTAAACATCATTGAGGGCATGGATGGCATTGGATTGTGGTGATTTGTGTGTGTTTTTTGACTTTTTGGGGAGGTGTTGGGGCATGGCCATGTGTTTGGGGGCCATTTTGAGGCCTGGTCCAGGCAGGGACTGGCCATGTGGTGGGGGTCAAGGGGCCATTTTGAAGCCAGGCAGTGTGCTCAGGCCTACACCCAGGTTGCTTTGCTTTCATCCATTAGGCCCAGGGGTACTCAGTGGTGCATGGACCAAGTCTTTCTGTGGGGTGTCTTGAATTTAAACATCATTGAGGGCAGGGATGGCATTGGATTGTGGTGATTTGTGTGTGTTTTTTGACTTTTTGGGGTGGTGTTGGGGCCTGGCCATGTGTGTGGGGGCCATTTTGAGGCCTGGTCCAGGCAGGGCCTGGCCATGTAGCTGGGGTTCAAGGGCCCATTTTGAAGACAGGCAGTGTGCTCAGGCCTGCACCCAGTTTGCCTTGCCTTCTTCCATTTGGCCCAGGGGTACTCAGTGGTGCATGGACCAAGTCTTTCTGTGGGGTGCCTTGAATTTAAACATCATTGAGGGCATGGGTGGCATTGGATTGTGGTGATTTGTGTGTGTTTTCGACTTTTTGGGGTGGTGTTGGGGCCTGGTCATGTGGGTAGGGGCCATTTGAGGCCTGGTCCAGGCAGGGCCTGGACATGTAGCTGGGGGTCAAGGGCCCATTTTGAAGGCAGGCAGTGTGCTCAGGCCTGCACCCAGTTTGCCTTGCTTTCTTCCATTAGGCCCAGGGGTACTCAGTGGTGCATGGACCAAGTCTTTCTGTGGGGTGCCTTGAATTTAAACATCATTGAGGGCATGGATGGCATTGGATTGTGGTGATTTTTGTGTGTTTTCTGACTTTTTTGGGTGGTGTTGGGGCCTGGGCATGTGGGTGGGGGCCATTTTGAGGCCTGGTCCAGGCAGGGCCTGGCCATGTAGCTGGCGGTCAAGGGCCCATTTTGAAGCCAGGCAGTGTGCTCAGGCCTGCACCCAGTTTGCCTTGCTTTCCACCATTAGGCCCAGGGGTACTCAGTGGTGCATGGACCAAGTCTTTCTGTGGGGTGCCTTGAATTTAAACATCATTGAGGGCATGGATGACATTGGAATGTGGTGATTTGTGTGTGTTTTTCGACTTTTTGGGGTGGTGTTGGGGCCTGGCCATGTGGGTGGGGGCCATTTTGAGGGCTGGTCCAGGCAGGGCCTGGCCATGTAGCTGGGGGTCAAGAGCCCATTTTGAAGCCAGGCAGTGTGCTCAGGCCTGCACCTAGGTTGCCTTGTTTTCATCCATTAGGCCCAGGGGTACTCAGTGGTGCATGGACCAAGTCTTTCTGTGGGGTGCCTTGAATTTAAACATCATTGAGGGCATGGATGGCATTGGGTTGTGGTGATTTTTGTGTGTTTTTCGACTTTTGGGGGTGGTGTTGGGGCCTGGCCATGTGGGTGGGGGCCATTTTGAGGGCTGGTCCAGGCAGGGCCTGGCCATGTAGCTGGGGGTCAAGGGCCCATTTTGAAGCCAGGCAGTGTGCTCAGGCCTGCACCTAGGTTGCCTTGTTTTCATCCATTAGACCCAGGGGTACTCAGTGTTGCATGGACCAAGTCTTTCTGTGGGGTGCCTTGAATTCAAACATCATTAAGGGCATGGATGGCATTGGATTGTGGTGATTTTTGTGTGGTTTTCGACTTTTTGGGGTGGTGCTGGGGCCTGGCCATGTGGGTGGGGGCCATTTTGAGTGCTGGTCCAGGCAGGGTCTGGCTATGTAGCTGGGGGTCAAGGGCGCATTTTGAAGCCAGGCAGTGTGCTCAGGCCTGCACCCAGGTTGCCTTGCTTTCATTCATTAGGCCCAGGGGCACTCAGTGGTGCATGGTCCAAGTCTTTCTGTGGGGTGCCTTGAATTTAAACATCATTGAGGGCATGGATGGCATTGGATTGTGGTGATTTTTGTGTGTTTTTTTACTTTTTGGGGTGGTGTTGGGGCCTGGCCATGTGGGTGGGGGCCATTTTTAGGCCTGGTCCAGGCAGGGCCTGGCCATGTAGATGGGGGTCAAGGGCCCATTTTGAAGCCAGGCAGTGTGCTCAGGCCTGCACCCAGGTTGCCTTGCTTTCATCCATTAGGCCCAGGGGCACTCAGTGGTGCATGGACCAAGTCTTTCTGTGGGGTGCCTTGAATTTAAACATCATTGAGGGCATGGATGGCATTGGATTGTGGTGATATTTTGTGTGTTTTTTTACTTTTTGGGGTGTTTAACTGATGTTCCTCTGACTTCCATTGTTTTTAGGTGCACAAGAGAACCACCAGTGCCAGGAAGAAGTCCTGCAGCGGTGTGTGCAGCACAACGTCACATGATGTCATGTGTGGCCACAGACAAGACAACTCTGCAACTCTGCAACTCATGCAACTGCGGCCTGCTGTTCTGACATCTGAAGAAGATGGGCCCAAAGAAAGGTTGCCGTAGCGCCTCAGCGAAAAAAGTTGCCAGTGCCACTGCCCGTAAGAAGGAGCAGAAGAAGCAAGTGGCACCACTAACCAAGTAGACTGGTGTGCCCACCGACACCTTTTTTGGGAGAAAAAAAATTACGCCTGCAGCAGCAGCGGTGTCCGCCGGGGACCAAGCTGAAAGCAGCACCTCCACCTCATTGGGCTCAGTGCCACCACGCCAAGTTAGGTCCAAGACCATGAGTGCTGCTGAGGCAGCCACTTTACTTTCTCAATCACCATCGACCAGTGATGTTGGCTCATCACAAGAAAGTACCATCCAATCAACGCCGGATGTAACTCAGCTGGCGAGTGTTCGACAATCACAGCCACAACGACAACCACAAGTGCAACTAGTACAAGCGCAAGTACATGGGTAAGGAGAGGCGCAATTACATGGGCAAGAAGAGGCGCAAGTACATGGGCAAGGAGAGGCGCAAGTACATGGGCAAGGAGAGGCGCAAGTACATGGGCAAAGAGAGGCGCAAGTACATGCACAAGGAGAGGCGCAAGTAGAGGTGCATGGAGAGGTGCAACTAGATGTTCATGGAGCGGCACAACTGCCTATAACGCTTGTTCCTCCAGAAGTAGGGGCACATCAGGAAATTGATATTCAAGTGGAGGTATCATCCGAGGAAGCCACTCCTCCTGAGGATGATCCATTGTCTTCCAGATCCCCAGCAAGAAAAAGGTCAAGGAGGGCTGCTACTACTACTACTACTACAAGTTCTTCATCAAGCCCCTTTCATTCTGATGACCTTGATCTTGATTGGAACCCAGCAATGCAGTCTGACAGTGAGGCACGCCATGAGCCGACAAAGGTAGCTAAGCCTAAAAGGAAGGTTCCCGCAAGGCTTCGACTTATGGGTGATGACGACGAACAAGAAGTGGTGTCTTCTGCTGCTGATGAACAGTCTGACGATGACCCAGTCATCACAGACGTCACTCCAGCCCCAGCGGGCATGCAGCAGACAGACATTTTCACCCTATCCCGAATTGCTGCTGAGCGGGATGTGGGCGGCGTGGCACTGGGACCACCACCAGCGCAGTCAACTACAACACCAACACGACCTACAGCTTCCATATTTTTTAGTCAGAAGGGCCGGCAGGGACCTCCATCCAGCTCGACCTCAATTACCTCAAGTAATGGTGCTGTAAGTGAACAACAGAAACGAATTCAGCCACACCCATCCTCCACTTCATCTGGCATTGAAAGTCAAAGTAGCACCTCCACCACCAGCAGACATTTCCAGTCCCCAATTTGGGACTTCTTTACTGTTAGCCAAAGGGCGGAAAACATGGCCGTTTGTTCGATTTGTAAAGTATTTGTTAGTCGGGGTAAGCTTGGTACCAACTATGGTACCGGAGGCCAGAGAGGTCATCTCCAAAAACACCACGCTATCCGGTGGGAAGCGCACCTAAGGAAGATCCGGGAAAACCAAAGTAGAACTGATCCAAATGTATCCATTCACATTGCATCTGATGCTGACGAGGGGCTGATTGTGCATGGGGGAAGTCAAGAACCGACCAACATTTTTTATGGTACACCCAGTACCCCTGGCAGCAGCACTGCAGTGGTAGCGCCCACACCCTCTACCCCTGCAACATGTATGAGGCACACTAAGAGTCTGGAACAGACACCAATGCAAAAAACTAAATCAATGAGCCTAACTGGTGTGAAGTCTGCATCATCATCCTCATCATCACGTAAAACGGTCCAGCCCACCATTAGCAGCATGTTTTGGTCGGATGCGCCATTTGAACGCAACCACCCAACGCAAAGTTGGCTAAAATGCTAGCGCTGGACCTTCTCCCTTTCTCTTTCGTGGAAGGGGTGAGTTTTCTTGAATTTGTGGCAACAGTCTGCCCTAAATGGAAGGTTCCTAGCCGGTCCTATTTTGCCAGGGTTGCTGTTCCAGCACTACATCAAGATGTGCTGGAGGTGATTGGCGCAGCTATTCTGAAGAGTGCTGTTCACACTATCCACATGACAACAGACATGTAGACCAGTTGCCCAGCCCTTGATTACATGTGCATCACTGCACACTGGGTCTCTTTTGCAGGGGTCACACAACAGTTAAAACAAGCAGGTGTTGACACAGACACAGTTTTTCAAGCTACTCGCAAACATGCAACAGTAGGCATGTTTGCCATGGAGAAATCTCACACTGCAGCTAACCTTTTGGAGGAGTTTAACAGGAAGGTCAATGAATGGCTGCATCCAATAAATCGCATAGTTGGTTATGTTTTCACGGATAATGGCAGTCATATAGTTAGGGCCATGACTGATGGTGAATATTTCAGAGTGCCGTGTTTGGCGCACAGCATTAACACCGTGGTGCAAGAATTCTTGAAAAAAGAAGACCCAGTCATCAAATTACTGACCATCTGCCAAAGAATCTGCACACATTTCAGCCATTCTTTTAAGGCCCGGAAGCAGCTGAGGAGCATTTAACATGAACGTAAACTACCAGTCAAAGGACTAATCCAGGAGGTGGCAACACGTTGGAACTCAACCTTTTACATGCTTGAGCGTCTGTCTGAGCAGTGGGAGGTATTAAATGAGTATGTCTATAAACTGGGTTCTACTCAGAAAGAGATGAGGCTAGTGTTGGAGGAATGGAAGCTAATTGCAAGCCTGACAGACATGCTTCGTCCTTTTGAGATCTTCACGCGTGAAGTCAGCAGGGAGGACTGTTCTTTGGGCAAAGCTATCCCATTGTTGCGCATGCTAGAGCACCAACTGAAGGACGTGTCTTCAACGTTCAGAGATGATGATGAAAAGCGAGAAGCATATGATTTGGCGGAGAAGTTATTAAGGCGCCTACTTCACAATGAAAGGCTTAAAAACATACATACACAACAACATTACATTTGGGCCACTATTCTGGATCCACTGTACAAAAAGGCAGTGGCTAGCAAAGCATTCATTCCTTTTGATGAAGCAGATGTTTCAAAATACAAACATTGGCTAGCTGTGTCAGCCACTCGGTTCGAAAAAGAGCGGCAGAACCTTCAAGGAGGCAGCACAAGTACAACTGAATCAGCAGGCCATCCGGCGTCAAGTTCCACTTCTGAATCCGTAGCCGAAGGGAGTCACTTTCCCTCACTGCCGTTAACGACACCAGCAACCGTATCATCATCCTCACCTGCACCAGGCCCAAAAAAAATATTGTCGGAAGCGGATTGGCTAACTCAGCAAGGGTTTGCTCGGTCCACTGCTGCAAAGGCCACAGATGGTACGCAAAGTGGAGCAACCCTGGAGAACCTTGAGTCAGTGGTGCAGGCCTATCTGGATGACCCAACAGAGGTCTGTGTTAATGAAAACCCATTGGTGTATTGGTATAGGAAAAGCTCTGTATGGCGACTGATCACCAACCTGGCTCTAAATTATTTGTCTTGCCCACTCGCAAGTGTGTCTTCTGAACGTGTTTTCAGTGCTGCTGGTGCCATTGTAACTTCAAAAAGGACCCGCCTCTCGCCCAAAAATGTGGAGAGGTTAACAATAATCAAGATGAATCAGCACTTCATACCACCCGATTACAAAATACGTGAATGCACGCAGGAACAAGAGGACACCGACTTAGGTGACGCCAACGGAAGTTCTTCTCTGTCACCTGACCTACTCCTGTCTCAATTCATAGACTTTGAGGACGAGCTCTACTTCCCTGACACCGAGGCCTGAAAAGTACTTCTTTTTTTTGTCCTTATTCACTTTTATTCCTGTGTGTCTTTCTTTGTTTTGCAACTTTTACCACAACAAAACTCTAATCACCTAATCACAACAAGCCCATCATCAGCACTGTCTTCATCCTATTTTCCTTATTGATTTGAAGGTGTCGCAGTCTGCATTCCTGATGTTCACAAGTTCACAACTCAATCATGCTCCTCTATCCTCCTCCTCCAGACTCCCCCTATCCATTTCCCTCAAGTCAGATGGATGGATTATGGAGAATAAATAAACTTTGTCTTTGTAGACGAGTCCCCCCAAGTGGGACTGAAATTACTGACTGACTACATGCTTGCTGATTGTTTACAGACTTACTTCTGAAATTAACAGGAGAGGCTGCCCTGTGGGCCCTCACTTTCCGAAGAAGATGCGGACAAAAAGTAGAACAGGTAATGAATAATGATTGCTGTTTGTTTTTTGTGTTTGTTGTGAACAGCGCAATTTGCCATGTTTTGAATATACCAGTATTGCAGTTTTTGGGGGTTTCTTTGGGGCTGTTCTAGATTTGCGGTGCTGGGTCGGGGGGTCTTGGAGCACTGCCCGGAAGGTCTAATTTTGATTGCAAGTGGTTTGAAGAAAATCCATGGTGGAAAAGGGGGGTTATGGCCTAGCTGCAGAGCGCGTTTGAACAGAATTGAAAGAAGGCCGAAAATATTCTAAGTATGAGATTTTCCATTTTTGCTTTTTGCCTGTTTGGGGGGTTCTGCTTTTTTGCGGGTGGGTTGGCGGGTCTTGGGGCATTGCTAGGAAGGTCTAATATCGGAATCAAGTGGCTTGGACAAAATCCATGGTGAAATTTGTTTTCCATTTTTGCTCACTTGCCTGTTTTTGGGGGGCTGTTTGGGGGTGGGTTTTGGGGTCTGGGAGCACTGCTGGCACAGTCTAATTTTGATTGCATTTGTTTTTCAGAAAATCCATGGTGAAAAAGGGGAGTTATGGCCTAGCTACAGAGCGCGCTTGGAGTGATTTTGGAATGAGGCCTACATTTTTCTAAGTGTGAGTTTTTCCGGTTTTGCTTTTTGGCTGTTTGGGGGTGTTAAACTTGTTTTCGTCTGGGTTGACGGGTCTGGGGGCATTGCTGGGAAGGTCTAATACCGGATAAAAGTGTTTTGGAGAAAATCCATGGTGAGAAGGTTTTTCACTTTTCAGAGTTTTCGCTCACGTTCGTGTTTTCGGGGGCCTGCTTGGGGGGGTTCCTGGTGTTTGAGAGGTGTTGGGTGTTCTTGGAGCAACGCTGGATATGGATAGTTTTGATTGCAAGTGGTTTGAAGAAAATCCATGGTGGCAAAGGGGAGTTAGGGTCTAGCTGCAGAGCGCGCATGGAGTGATTTTGGAACTAGGCCTAAATATTTCTAAGTCCCCGTTTTTGTATTTTTGCTTTTTGCCTGTTTGGGGATCTTCTACTTTTTTGCGGGTGGGTTGGCGGGTCTTGGGGCATTGCTGGGAAGGTCTAATATCGGAATCTAGTGTTTTGGACAAAATCCATTGTGAATTATTTTTTTCGTTTTTGCTCACTTGCCTGTTTTTGGGGGGCTGTTTGGGGGGGCTGTTTGGGGGGGCTTGGGGGTCTTTGAGCAATGCTGGGCATGCCTAATTTTGGTTGCAAGTGGTTTGAAGAAAATCCATTGTTGGCAAGGGGAGTTAGGGCCTAGCTGCAGAGCGCGCATGGAGTGATTTTGGAACTAGACTGCTGCACGAGAAAAGTCCACCCATGCGAATTAAACAATGGCTCATAAAGAGTCAACTTATTTTACATTACAACATGGAACTTACCCTAGGGCGACATAGGCGTCACAAAGTAACATGGATTACCGATATTGATATAAGAAAAGTCTTTATTTCCTTTTTCACATTATTTAATTTGTATATTTTTTATTCAAAACATTAGATTACATGAAACATCAATAAATAGTTACACCGACATTACATAAATAGATACACATCATACTGATCCCCCACCTCAACCTCTCAAGACCACACTCTACTCATCCAATCGCACACAGACATCCACAGATATACCATACTGAATACACATTCCTCAACGTAATCCCCAGAGTGACACAAGGAGGGGACCCTGCAGGACCTTCGTAGCACACCGCCAGGAAGCCCAGATCGATAAGGCAGGATCCAGAATCCGAATAACGCCAACGAGCGTTTCGGTGCAAGGCCCTGATCAACGGGCGCACCTTCGTCAGGGCTTTCACGCCGAGGGAGAGGGGAAGACACGACACATATAAGATACACCAGTGACCAATCTATTATGAAAAGAAATAAAGTTTAGATTCAACAGTCAAAATATAAAGTTTACTGGTTTACAATTTCTATACTCAATAGAACCAATACACAGTGGAGAAAAACAACTTCTATAGTTAGTACACTTTTCATTTGATCAAATTAGATAGTCATGTACAGATCAATCAATATCATTTTGCTTTGAAAAATCTCCACCCATACCAGGTGAGCTCCAATGTTGCGAATAGTATAGAGAATGAACAACAATAATAATAAATCAAAACCACCACAGTTAATCAGCAGAAATCCCTAGATTCAAGAAAAATTCAAACATCACATTTCATCACATACAGAACAGGACAGCAGACTTTCCATGTACATTCTACCTCGGTCATATGGTTACCCCAAGAGAGATGGTCTCCGCCTTCATTAGCCCAGGTAGCAATTCAGGTTTTTATTTAAACCTACACTCTGTTCCTCTGGGGGCTCTACTATTTACACACTGCTGTAGCCCCCCCAAAAACAGGTTCGAATTAAGGGGTCCCCAATTTTTACCTCAGCCACAATTTGTGGATCCAAGTGATCACAGTTAGGAAAGTCACTGGTCCAACCAGGTAGATAAACATCCACTCGAAGTCTGAATGGAATTAGAAATAGAGATGGAAATATTTCAGTCAAATGTCACAACTTTCAAGGGGCTCGACTCAATCGCAAGACCATCCACACCCAACATATTGTCAGCGGCTTACCCGCTAATGATATTAATTCCTCTAACGATTTTGAAATCTTCCTGCTTCAAACGATACTTGATACGTGCATCTAAATAAAAGAGCACATCAATGAGTGGTACATATCGATCCACAAGTGTCCAAAGATCTGAATGCAGAGTACGTATTAGGTTAAATTATAAAAATAGGCTGGGGAGCATAGAATCACAAATGGAGGACTGACGGAGGCTAGTTTGAATAGTTTACACACACATAGTTCGAAGCGATTACTGCTCAGTACATACCGTTGGGTATAAAGCGACGGGGTTCGTAAATCCCCGCCCACAGCCGAGAGAAAAGTCTTCTAACACTTCCGCTCACTGATGGAAACCTTTTTAAATTCTATAAGAAACAATAAAGAGGCGCGGAAGGTCAATGAGGATACAGCCAAAAGTCACCTCTTCATACAGAGTGCTAAACACACACAATTTCGTGAAATAAACCGAAGGCATGCAATGGATAGCAAAAATAACCATGCAAGAGATTAGGTCATACTTCTAAGCAATTACTCCACGGGCTAATAGCAATTTCGAGAAATAAACCGAAGGCATGCAATGGATAGCAAAATTAACCATCCAAGAGATTACCCTGCTTATTTAAAGCGCGTCCCTCTCACCTCAGATAAAGAGCCGTAAGCAAAACTCTCCTCTCGTCTGACGGTTCCAGGCGATCAGAGAATATCGAGCAGCCCAACCTCGCGTCTTCCGGCAGTTAATAAAGGATAGAGGACCCGCCTCTACATCCAAAGTAGAATCACCTGATCTCCCACCTAGAGGCCCAGATGGAACAATGTAAAACCCGGCACAGATCTAAACGCCGGTCACATTACGCACCCACACATTCCATTAGTCCGAACACGGAAAGCAGATCGTTCACCGACCCGGAGGGGACGGATATCAAGCCCTCCATGGCATAGAACACACGATGCCAAAATCAACCCGCACAACGGGGGAGACATCAGACCGCAATGCAGAGAAAAGACACTATTATGTGCCCACATGATTTTCGTAGTTATGCACCTCCTACAGGGCATCTCTGATCTTGGGAAATAAGCGGAGATAGAACACGCCAGATTAAACAGAATGCCCGAGGCCATTCCAATTTCAGCGACGGAGGAAATATGAGAGGGGCCAAATAGACCCACGGAATAAATAAGGGCAGCTCCAGAAAATATGTACAATACAAACAGAGAAGAATTCACTGGATAGCATTTTCCCAGGGACACCAATCATTCAGCCCGGACTTGACCGCATGAATCATGTGGGCACATAATAGTGTCTTTTCTCTGCATTGTGGTCTAATGTCTCCCCCGTTGTGCGGGTTGATTTTGGCATCGTGTGTTCTATGCCATGGAGGGCTTGATATCCGTCTCCTCCGGGTCGGTGTACGATCTGCTTTCCGTGTTCGGACTAATTGAGTGTGTGGGTTCGTAATGTGACCGGCGTTTAGATCTGCGCCGGGTTTTACATTGTTCCATCTGGGCCTCTAGGTGGGAGATCAGGTGATTCTACTTTGGATGTAGAGGCGGGTCCTCTATCCTTTATTAACTGCCGGAAGACGCGAGGTTGGGCTGCTCGATATTCTCTGATCGCCTGGAACCGTCAGACGAGAGGAGAGTTTTGCTTACGGCTCTTTATCTGAGGTGAGAGGGACGCGCTTTAAATAAGCAGGGTAATCTCTTGGATGGTTAATTTTGCTATCCATTGCATGCCTTCGGTTTATTTCTCGAAATTGCTATTAGCCCGAGGAGTAATTGCTTAGAAGTATGACCTAATCTCTTGTATGGTTATTTTGCTATCCATTGCATGCCTTCGGTTTATTTCACGAAATTGTGTGTGTTTAGCACTCCGTATGAAGAGGTGACGTTTGGCTGTATCCTCATTGACCTTCTGCGCCTCTTTATTGTTTCTTATAGAATTTAAAAAGGTTTCCATCAGTGAGCCGAAGCGTTAGAAGACTTTTCTCTCGGCTGTGGGCGGGGATTTACGACCCCCGTCGCATTATACCCAACGGTATGTACTGAGCAGTAATCGCATCGAACTATAAGGCCGATTATGATGGCGGACGGACCTGAGTCCGTCCGCCACCATAGAGAAGGAGGGACCATCCGCAGGGGCAGCGGCGGTCCCTCCGTGCTAATTAGGATGGCGGTCACATCCTGTATCTTCATCATTGCGGCGGGTGCTGCTTGAAGCAGCACCCGCCGCAATGATAAAAATGTATGTTGTGCATTTGTATGCACAAAGCGGCAGGCACCTCGCGGTGCCTGCCGCTTTGTGCAGGCAAATGCAGGGGGGTACCATAGGTACCCCCCATGTGCACCCCCCACCCCCCCTTCACCCCTGGGGGCCCGCAACGGGCTCCCAAACACAAATCCGTATGCCTTTACACGGCGGAAATGCCGCCGTGTAAAGGCATCTTTCTGCAGAAATCCTAATATGGCTGGCGGTGTCTGATAGACACCGCCAGCCATGTTGAAGCTTTTCCGCCGCGGACGGAAGGCGTCCGCGGCGGAAAAGCTGCGGACTGAAAAACGATCCCCCAGACATCCTAATCTGGCGGGGGGTCTTTTTCAGTCCGCAGCGGTTTTCCCGCATCCTCCGGGCCGGCGGTGGCTTCCGCCGGCCCGGAGGATGCGGGAAAACCGCAATCGTAATCAGGCCCTAGGTGTGTAAACTATTCAAACTAGCCTCCGTCAGTCCTCCATTTGTGATTCTATGCTCCCCAGCCTATTTTTATAATTTAACCTAATACGTACTCTGCATTCAGGTCTTTGGACACTTGTGGATCGATATGTACCACTCATTGATGTGCTCTTTTATTTAGATGCACGTATCAAGTATCGTTTGAAGCAGGAAGATTTCAAAATCGTTAGAGGAATTAATATCATTAGCGGGTAAGCCGCTGACAATATGTTGGGTGTGGATGGTCTTGCGATTGAGTCGAGCCCCTTGAAAGTTGTGACATCTGACTGAAATATTTCCATCTCTATTTCTAATTCCATTCAGACTTCGAGTGGATGTTTATCTACCTGGTTGGACCAGTGACTTTCCTAACTGCGATCACTTGGATCCACAAATTGTGGCTGAGGTAAAAATTGGGGACCCCTTAATTCGAACCTGTTTTTGGGGGGGCTACAGCAGTGTGTAATTAGTAGAGCCCCCAGAGGAACAGAGTGTAGGTTTAAATAAAAACCTGAATTGCTACCTGGGCTAATGAAGGCGGAGACCATCTCTCTTGGGGTAGCCATATGACCGAGGTAGAATGTACATGGAAAGTCTGCTGTCCTGTTCTGTATGTGATGAAATGTGATGTTTGAATTTTTCTTGCATCTAGGGATTTCTGCTGCTTAACTCTGGTGGTTTTGATTTATTATTATTGTTGTTCATTCTCTATACTATTCGCAACATTGGCGCTCACCTGGTATGGGTGGAGATTTTTCGAAGCAAAATGATATTGATTGATCTGTACATGACTATCTAATTTGATCAAATGAAAAGTGTACTAACTATAGAAGTTGTTTTTCTCCACTGTGTATTGGTTCTATTGAGTATAGAAATTGCAAACCAGTAAACTTTATATTTCGACTGTTGAATCTAAACTTTATTTCTTTTCATAATAGATTGGTCACTGGTGTATCTTATATGTGTCGTGTCTTCCCCTCTCCCTCGGCGTGAAAGCCCTGATGAAGGTGCGCCCGTTGATCTGGGCCTTGCACCGAAACGCGCGTTGGCGTTATTCGGATTCTGGATCCTGCCTTATCGATCTGGGCTTCCTGGCGGTGTGCCACGAAGGTCCTGCAGGGTCCCCTCCTTGTGTCACTCTGGGGATTACGTTGAGGAATGTGTATTCAGTATGGTATATCTGTGGATGTCTGTGTGCGATTGGATGAGTAGAGTGTGGTCTTGAGAGGTTGAGGTGGGGGATCGGTATGATGTGTATCTATTTATGTAATGTTGGTGTAACTATTTATTGATGTTTTATGTAATCTAATGTTTTGAATAAAAAATATACAAATTAAATAATGTGAAAAAGGAAATAAAGACTTTTCATATATCAATATCGGTAATCCATGTTACTTTGTGACCCCTATGTCGCCCTAGGGTGAGTTCCATGTTGTAATGTAAAATAAGTTGACTCTTTATGAGCCATTGTTTAATTCGCATGGGTGGATTTTTCTCGTGCAGCAGTGTAATTTTCCCCTGACGTCTGCCCTTATTCGTTGCAGGGGGCCCCTTTATTATTGATTTTGGAACTAAGCCTAAATATTTCTAAGTCCCCGTTTTTGTATTTTTGCTTTTTGCCTGTTTGGGGGGGGTTCAGCTTTTTTGCGGGTGGGTTGGCGGGTCTTGGGACATTGCTGGGAAGGTCTAATATCGGAATCCAGTGGTTTGGACTAAATCCATGGTGACAATGGGGGGTTAGGGCCTAGGGTTAGGGTTAGGGTTAGGGTTCTAAAATCGCAGTTTACACTTTACACCTAGCTAGAGGGGAAAGATCCGCAAATTTCGCCGACACTTATTTATCCTTGAAAAGGAGACTCAGAGTACGCACTTTCGAAATGATGCTTGCATGTTTTGTAATACTGTCGACTCTGAAACTGAAAGTGTTATTTTTGCACTACACAGCGTACCTTATATTTTTTTAACTGGTTCACTTACTGTTTTTTCCGAATAAAAATTACAGGACGGCTTTTACTATGTGCCGTGGAACACACGCTGAACTCAGACACAATCCGCAATTACTCACCAGGCAGCCAGTGGACAGTGTGTCTGGTCACCAATATTCATCGACGGAGCGTAAGATGGAATGGAGGAGTATATCGCGAATAAGAGGAATGTCAGGATGCATGCAACTTCAGCATTTCAACAGGACAACTACAACATAAAGTTACAGTATTCTCTCTCAACTTCTCCTTATCTTTTGAATGTTATTGTTGTAAAAATGTTTAACTTCTACGAATGTGACTAGGTGCGTTTCTTTGTGCTCTGCTTCAAAGTCATTTCTCCAGCTATTTCATACATTTCTTTGCTATTTTTATGCAGTAGTGCACTACCTTTATGTCCCGTAAAAGATTTATGGATATCTTTGAATCCCCCAAAAAAATTCTCTTCATTTGTTGTTTGTACATGCAGTGTTTTTTTTTTCTCTCCACAAAACTTTTCCCAAAAAACCCCATTCCCATCCAATCTTCAAAAACCCTAACCCTCTTCCCCCGGGCTGTGTGGTTTTTCATTGAGATATGACTATGACAACAAGAAGTTCCACACACTTGCAGGGGAGGATAAGGTCTAAGCAGCACCAGAAACATGTTGGGAAATGGAATTTCATGTGCGACATCGTGAATTGAGCATCAAACATCATGCTCGTTCACATGACGAATCAAATGGTTAATTCTTATGTTTAAGTATCCTTTGCCTTCATAATATTTCTTATAGTAGCCATAGTCCACGAAGCTAGTAAAGTTATATTTAGAATACTTTAGCACTGCTTAGGCTACAATTTATGGCACTGTTCTGTAGCATACTATCTATCGTACTGTTTCTAATGCTACGCTCAGGCCACTCAATGTTTCATTTCCTTTTTTTTTCATATGCTGCTACTGTCAGTGTGTACTACTACTACTACCAGCACAACAATGATATTTCATCCGTCGAGGATACATGTCAACAACCAACCTTAATCAACATTTGCCATGCAGGCAGCCCTGTGGCTACCCCTATTCTGAAACACGAATCACAGGTAAGATAAGCATTTTGGAAAGGTAGAATAATGGGCTAGGACTGGGAGGAGAGCAGAGACTGGCAGTACTACTAGTAAAGTACTAGTAGGGCTACTGATTTCACTAACTCGGTTACTGGCACTTTGGTACATTTCAGGACTAGATGTTTCATTCATGCTGGTAACTTGGAAGAAACCAAACGCCCAGTAACCACCGCCCACCCCCACACAAAATAATATGAACGCGTATACTATGTTTTGGTTTGAAACATAATTATTAAGAAATATATCTATGTAGTCATACAATAAAATAAATTAACCCAACTCACCCCCCCCTTCCTAACCCCAAGCAATGTCCAAAAGTCCTCTTTCCCAAACACCCAATTCCCACCCCCCCCAAACAGTCTTTAAAAAAGGGGCAAGGGACAGTCACTTCCTCCGGTGGTGTAGTGTGGACAGCTGTTGGTGCACATCCCGCAGCTCTTTGCGGAGGTCCCGGAGCTGGCGCTGTTGTTTTTTGGTCATCCGCTCCAGGTACTCCACTCTCTTACGGAGGTGGCGCTGACGACCATCCAGGATCTGGGGGGGGCAGCTGATCGTGTTGCTGCTGTGGGGCGGTGGTGGGAGGCTGCCGGGCCACGGCTCCGTTTGGCTGGAGGCTTCTGGCTGGTGGACACAGGGGCACTGGAGGAGGGTGCATTGGTTGCTGTCTCCTCCTCCTGCTCCCGAGCCCACAGCCGCCGATACTCGGCACAAATAGCCTCCAGCTTACGGGCCCTGGCCCGGACAGCCATCTCCTTTCTGGTGAGCTTTGTTGGAGTAGCATCTATAGGAAGAAAGAAAGAAAAATACTGTAGCCAATAGTCTTTAACATAAAGTCAAAATAATGTTACTGAAAGTTGACTCTCAGTAACACCAGCAAGTAGCAAACACAGTATAACATTTTGCCATGTATCTTTCCGCCGTCTTTGTAGGCCTGTGACATTACTGGGAGTTTCAGGAATTCCACTTGTAGGACTATGGATGGACTCACTAATACATTACATACATAGTCAGAGAGTACTAAAAAAAGTATTCTGTTTTTTTCTCTTGTTTTGCAAAAGAAATTAGTGGTACGTGAACTTGTGGTAGCCGGCATGGCAGCTCACTCAGCCATGATGATGCAGACTCGCAGTACTTTAAGCAGTACATGTTGGTGGGGATAGGAAGCTCTTACTTTTCTATAGGGGTGGCTCTGCCACTGGCCATACTCGGTTACATCAAGGGCTACTGCTCAATGTAATTATATCTTTCGCACTGCCCCCCCGGGCCTTTACTACAGCAAAAGAAGAATGGAGATTATTAAATTCTGATCATATATCATTATCCTGCCGATCACATGATCTTTGGTTATATGATGGATGCCTTTAGGTGCTTTGTTTTGATAGATTGAGTGAACTACAGCGATAGTCCACCCATGACACAGCTGAAATAAAATTATTACATAGGGAGTGAGTGTGGAACCCATAACTGGCGGAGGAAGGGACTTGACTTGATATAATGTTGTCAACTATACAATCCATACACAATAGATGCTGCGCTTGCAAAGTAAAGTACTGTACTGTTAGTCAAGGCAGGGAGTATTTGTGATCAATCACTATTTCTAGTATTTGGATTTCCTCAGCTTTGCTACTCTGGCACGGACATGCTGTTCAAAGTAACAATCTTTATCCACTCAGCGTCTGCTCTACTACATCATACACCTCTGCTATCGATGAGGAAAAAGAAGATAACATCCAGGCTTCCAAAGTACGTCTATCATTCTTCTTAATGTCTCAAATGTCCCAAGTTTTCTTTTTCTCAACAACCAACTAACACCCTTTTCATTATATTTTAGAAACCACCGTCTTCTTCTCTTGACTTGCATTCAAAAACACCATTCTTTACAGTCATAAATGTTAAGACGCGCTCGTCCTTCGTTTCACCCTTCTTTCACTTTTCGTTCTTCACATCCCTAAAGTACATCTGTTATGACTTGGCTTCACGATAAAAGTTTGCCAGCTGAGTTGAAGTCCAATAGAGGGGGCCATTGCTTACCCGAGAAGTACTGCCGCTAATGCTATTACAAGTCAAGGTTGATTGTCTTCTCCGTGATAGCCAAAGAAGTAGTTCTAAATTAGTAACTGTTCTTAACAGTACAGTGTACTTGTACTAGTGTACTGTACAGTACATCATACACTCCTTTGCGAGCCTACTCAAAAATGTCAATAAGTAAGGAGTATAATACCTTACCACCGTCTGCCGCCGCTGAGCCTTCCCCCCCATCTCCTACTGGTGGCGCCGCCGCATCCTCCCCTAGAGTGGAGCCCTACGCAGTGCTGGCCCCGGCACTGGTGGTCAGCGGTGCCGCATCAGATGTTGTTACGTCTAGAAAAAACATGTCATATTTTAGATGCCATACACAACCCCCTATTTCGTCTCGTAATGGAAGGAAATGTTACATAACACATTTTTTATTACTGGGATTGAAAAATAGTAACGGTTTAGGGGAGGGTGTTAACTTTTTCTATGCTTATTCCAATAAATGCTACACTTCTTAGGACAACTGATGAATGCTTGCTTAACGTGCACCATTTTTCTAATTACAGAAAGAAGATTACATTGCCCTTCTCCCAACAGGACGATTCACCAACTACTAGTAAGTCATCATCAGCAGTACTTTAAGTACTTTAAAGAAGGTGGTGGCACCCGCACAGGTTTTCTAATAATTTCATGTGTCTGTTAACTATTACGTTAAAGTAATTTGATTAATGGGAATGTTGTTTAAACTTTAACGTCATCTATCAGCAGTGCTCGCTCCGAATACTACGCTATTAAAAATAAATATATATTTTTTTCATTTCTTAATTGAAAATAAAACTTTAAAACTCACAAACACTGTGTGGTTTTTGTTCAAGAGTGAGTGAGCGAAAGGGTTTGAACTACTGCACTTGGAAGTCATGTTTCAGTGACTCAGATAGGCCGGGACTCGGCGGTAGTCTTCTTCTGTTGTTCTGGGTCGTAAAATCATTGGTCAGACACACTACATAGTTGGTCAGGGGATTGGGGGTTCAACTTCTGTTCTGGGTTAGAGTTTTGTTTAACACCGTTTGCCGACTGGGCAAGCTTAGCTTCCTACACAGACCGACTCATAACCGTAAATAGTAGTAGCACTGAGAGTGATGGTAGAGGCAGGATAAGAATGTAGAAAGTAGTCTAGATTAGAAGAAGATCAAAGACTAGAATTAGGAAACAGTTTGTAATGAATAGGAGCTGTAAAAGTTAGGGAAGTATAAGTATTAATATAGCAATAGAACAACTTACTGAGGCCAGCAGAAGAGTCTGCAAGGGACTGCAGTGACTGTCCACCTTCTTCCACTGGAGTCTCAATGGTGCTGCTAGTCGCCTTGCCCCTGGGAGGTGCTGATGATCATGAAATAAAGAAACACAACATGGATGATTTTTTTTTGAAATATTTGATTTCTTTTACCACAATCTAAAATTATCTCGGGATAACAAAATAGCAACAATTGCACTACAGGTATTAACCTATCTGATCTGGTCAACTAGGAGGATACTACTAGTACAGAATTGCTGGATTCGCAGGTCGTCTACTTGGAAAGTTATGTAAATCACCAACTAAACCAACAACAAAAAGGTTCTACTACGGCGGCCAGCACTCAGCAGCACGCGACGTGACAGACACAGTCCGTCATCATGATTGCAGAGCACTAAAAAATGTCCTACTACTACTACTAATAACAAGTCATAATATACTCAACCTATCAATCCATCACTATCTCTTCTTCTTAGTGGCAGCAGGAGTACAAAGGAAGGACTAGACTTGAGTCTCTAGTCTCTCTAGCATTACGCAGTTCTGCTCAAATAAGCACAAAGTTGCAAACAAGTAAGCATTGGAGCAACGCCACTGAGCAGGCGAGCACCAGCAATCACAGAAACTATTTAAACATTAATTTACCTGCAATGTAATCGAATCTGCAGCATTCTTGCTCTTCGGGAAAAACATATATTAGCAATATAATACAGAGCAGAAGAAAACAAAGTAGTTATTAAATAGCTACTCACCAAGGCCAGGGATCTCCACACCTAGCAGGTGGAGCAGGTCCTGCTCCCGGTCGAGGATGTCGGCCCACCAGTGCGTCGCTTGGTCGTAGGTGCGCCGGACCCCCGACTCCCTCCGCATGGCCCGGCACACCTTATCCCACTGCTGGCGACACTCCCGGAGGCCATACCCTTGACAGGGCCTGCCCCCTGCTGCCACGGTCTTAGAGAGGTGGCGCAGAACAAAAAATACCAGGGCGGCCACCTCCACCGTGGTGAAAACCTCCCTGGCCACTACATCAACTCCCCTCAATCGCCCGCAAGGGAGCCGGCTACGGGGTGCGGGACCCTTCCCCTTTGATTTGCCGGCTCCCTTTGCCTTTGCCATGGTCCTGGCCGAAAGAAGAAAAGAATAGGGGGAAGAAAGAAAAAAAAATGAAAGAGAGAGCTAAACCAAAAAAGGAGTTATAAAGTAACAAAAAGTTGAAAAAAACCACAAAATATAGATCTAGACAAATAGAGAGATAGATAATGAGCAAAAAAGATTTTAAAAAAGTTCAAAGAAAGAAAGGATGGCAAAGATTCAAGCAGGAACAGGACCATAGCAATGAATGAAAAACAAGATGGCCGCGCCCGCTGAGGACCGCGTGGGTAAGTTTGCGCGATATTTCCCCCGCGAGCATGCAAAAACACGCGCAAACTTGTAATAGCGTGCCGCACACAACGCGGTATTGCCACTAGCACCCGGAAACGGAAATACGCAATGCGCACAAGATGGCTGCGCCCATGTACGACCGCATGGACAACCTCGCGGTCGGTGCGCTGCAAGCGGTCCGCGGATAAGCAAAAAACCCGCGAACACGAAAAAAAAAGAAATTCGTAAATTTGCACGAATTCGTGAATTCTGCGGATCGCGAATTCGCTTTCGTGCGATTTCGCGAACCACGAATTCACAAATTTCACCCATACTTAATTTTCAATTAAAATTCTGAACATATTTGAACATAGCTCTTAAACACAGAATTCATGGTCACTCTGAACAGGAGGTCTGCATTTTTACAACATAAAAAGATGACAGAAATCTGTGTTGATTGATGTGAGCAACGTGAACTGATTAGTATAAAAAAAAACTCAAGGCTCAAATATTGAACATATTCCCATAGTTGCTGAAATATGAATATCTTAACATAACTGGAAACTAGTCCCACCATAGTCAGAGCATGCAAGAGATCACTGCTCTTTTTTCCTTCTCTGGAGCAATGTTAGGAAAAGTTCAACTACATTTGTGCTAAATGTAAAATATCCCATTCTTAACAGAAATCTGTAGGGCATTTTGATTTGAACAAAAAAAGTAGTTTATTCCAAAAATTTAATATTTCTAGTAACCCAATTAAAAATGTGGGGGGTCCAACTGTTCCAAGTGGTGGAAAATCAAATCTAAGAGTTGCAAGTATGGTCCAGAAGTAGTGTGGGAGATTTTCAGATCTTTTCTCTTTTTTACCTTCAATGTTTTGGCATTTTTGAGGAATGGCATGTATAGCGGATAATGTAGTCTTTGACACTAGAATGCAATACAATTTTAAGAGGTGACTGATATGACTTTCCTCAACATCTTTTGGATTTAAGTATCCTCAGTCTTGAACTTTACCAGTTAAATATAAGTATTTAATATGATTAAATAAAGAGTTCAGGTTAATTGCCTACTGCCCATGAACAGTCAGGGTGGTACACTGTCTATTATTGCCTGCCCTGGCCTGTAAGGATAACTTTGTTTTGAATGTACTGTGACTAAACCAATACAACTATTTTATTAAACAACTGCTATATATCTATTTATTTGCATCTATGATTATAATACCTTCATGAGATTCATGGCAATTATTTTCAATGAGAAAAATGGAAGTTCTCCCGAGGCAGGGCTTACATCCCCTCACACACTAAAAAAAAGTAACATAATGTGGAGCCGTGGCTTATGGCCAATAGGTCAAGGAAGCCGAGGGTCAAAAAAATGTGGGAACCACTGGCCTAAGGAAATCAGAGCGCAGATCATCCAAGGGTGTCGGGACAAAGTGCTCAGAGGACTCCTATTGCACCAGCCAGAAATAAGACTACAAAACATACTGATACTAACGAGGACACATTACCTATCGGTGGCATGGGCCAGCGAGATGGACCATGCCCTCATGAGAACCCAAGAAAGACCAGAAACCTTCAAGACGGAGAGGGTCAACAACCTCAGTGTGAAAACAAAACACGACACATACCGGAAACAAAAACCACCAGGAACCAAGGGGAAGTGAGGTTATTGCAGGCAAGAAGAACACCCGGCGAGGGAATGTCCTGCCCAAGGCTGGACCTGCGCCAACTGTGGCATCCCCAACCACTTAGCAGTGGTATGCTGGAAGAAAACCAGAGGAAGAGACAACAGGGGGCAAATGCCACCATCCAAAGTGGTACATCAGTTGTCAATCACGAACATATCACAACTGGAAGAGCCAAAAGGGGCCAGCTGGGTAATCAAAGAGGAAGAGGACACATTGGAGAATGATGACGTAGAAACATATCTCATATTTGTGCAAGAGATCAAGCCCCGCTGGAGACCCCAACCCACATGCGTGGTCAGGATTGCAGCATCCAAAGTCAAGGCAATCAACAACACCGGTGCCTCTGTCAACGTGATGGGTGTCCAACAGTACCACCAGCTCAAGCCCAAGCCCCTACTTACACAGTCCAAGATGAGAATATTCACCTACGGAAGCCAAGCCCCGTTACCCTTAAGAAGGAAGATGTCAGTACCAGTCAAATTGGAAGACCAAGAGGTAATGATGATGATCCACGTCGTAGACCGCAAAACGGACACCCTGGTTGGCAGCCACACCGCCGAGGATCTGGGGTTCGTGTCCTTTACTAGGAGTGTTCAAACACACCAAGTCGAAGATATTCTAGACCAGTTCCCCAAACTATTTCAAGGACTAGGTTGCCTCAAGTGCCTTCCCATCAAGCTGCACATCGATAAGACTGTGTCTCCAGTGTTGCTGAGACACTGGCTAGTCCCATTCCACTTATGGCCATTGGTGGAGAAGGACCTGGAGAAACTTGAGAGACAGGGCATGATTGAGTGAGTGTCAGGCCCACACTGTGGGTGTTGCTGATGGTAATTGCCAAAAAGCCCAAGCAGCTAGGCACCATACTGCTGTGCATCAACATGAGACTTCCCAATCGGGCGATCAAACAAGAAGAACACATCACCCGAACAATAGATGACATAATCACGGATGTAAATGGATCCCGATGGTTCTCCAAGTTGGAACTCTACGTGGGGTATCACCTATTACCCTTGGCAGACGAGAGCAGACATATAATGATGTTTAGCACTCACCTGGGGCTGCAGAGCTACAAACTGTTGAATATCATCGGCGACCGAAGTTTTTAAGAACACCACCTGATAAATTCTGTCAGGGCTACCCGGGGTGCTAAAGGTCAGTGACGATATACTGATCCACTCAGTGACAGCTGCAGAGCATCACAAACACCTGAAAGACACCTTATGGCGAACATGGTGTGATGTTACACCGGGAAAAGTGTTCATTCTTCCAGCCCTCCCTGGAGTTCTTTGGCTATGTGTTCAACCAAGAGGGGTATTCAGATGGACAACTCCAAATCACAAGCCATCCATGATGTGCTGGCCCCCAGCACCCCATCAGAAGGGAGGAGTTTCCTCTGCATGGCCACCTACTGTGGGAGGTTCATCCCAGACCCCACAACCCTGGCCGAACCACTGCGAGTCCGCACCAAATAGAAAGCCAAATGAACCTGGGGCGCTCGGGAAGACAAGGCATTCTAAAGCATCCTCAGTGAGGCCACCTTAGCGTACTTCAACCCAGCCCATAGAACAGAGCTGCGAGTAGATGCAAGTCTGGTGGGACTTGGTGCGGTGCTGACCCAGGAACAGGAGCTGGGATGATGGGTCTCGCTAGCGTTTGCCAGTAAGTCATTTGTAGTGTAGTTCCTATATTCCCAATAGGCTCTGCGCATTGGAATAACATAAACGATAGTTTAGACGTAGGACTTAGGCCGACTACGTCTCTATTGAATATGTTAGACTTAATTATGAATGCCAGGTAGCTCAGAGGTCACTAGAAACTTTCTCGAATTCACAAGAAGGGATTAGTTTCTGACAACCGCATAAACATGACAACTTTGCTCCCTCAAGAATAAGCTGTATACCTCCAGAGCCGCGGAAACAATAGATAGCTATTTTACTCAGTCAATCGTGCATGCTTAGTTTCACCAGAAGTGCAGAGAAACAGAGAGACGGGCGTTTTCAATAAAAGAGGTTATTTATTGAACAGTCTTCTTTCTCATGCAAGAGAAGTGAATTATTACAATCGCAATACTTGTCATAAAGTAAAGTGCGTACAGTAAAAGGAGTACTATAAAATAATACTGTAAAAGCATGGTATGGTTTCTAAGCCATACGGTGTTTAAAATGGATAAAATACATACAATGATAAAATAATGACTAAACGTACTCAACTAGTGCTTCTAAGATACGCCTACCCCGGTGTACCTAACCCAAGCCTAGTACATGGGAAGGAGTAAGTGAGATGTAGTTTGAGTTAAGATAGTTTCTGCCAAGAATCTAAATCCAGAATTCTCTATGGGTCTAATCAGCTCCGTACCTTGGTTATAGAATGAAGGAGGTCTTGTATCTCTCTCAGGACTTGATCTCCCAGCAACCCGCAAGGGTGACAGGGAAACACTGGAGCTGGATTTCTCGGCAGGAGAAAAGACAGCGTCTCTCTCAGTGTGTCAGCGGGAGGGTCGGCTTCCGTTGGCACTTGCTACAGCAGGGCGTCGGGCAAGTAGATAGTCGATCTGCTCCAAATCACTGTGTGTCTTGCTAGGGCAGATGCTGGTATATTTATACCTAGAAGGTGCCGAGTTTGACGTAAGGTTGGACATAAGACGTCACTAAGAACTCGCAGTTCTTTCAGGACTCTGGGAGTTCTAGGTCAAATCAATACATTCCCGGGCTGCAGGAGGATTGGTTTATCTAAGAACACGTTGTGCTTTCTAGGAGTCTATGGGAGTAGCCTTGCCGTATTTGGACTGCATTGGCTATGTCTTAATATGGGTATGATTCTTATGCCTATATAAAGATATGATTTGATATAACCACATAAGGGCATAAATCGGGAATACTTAACTAGAGTCCTAGATTCGTCTACAACACCCACTCCACGTATAATGTCCATCATTACTAAATACTAAGCAATTTGAAACATATCTATGCATGTGTTTTCCATCCCACCCCAAAATACATGAAATGCATTTGAAATGGTATAAACACAAAAAATGAGTATTATACTGTACGTTTTCAAGCAGTGGTATCATTCAGATAATATATTTTTAGTACATTGGAATATTGACTGAATGAAGCACGAAATTTACATTCATGAAATGGCTCTTAATACAGAAGAAAGGGTCGAGACCATTTCATCACATATTTATACAAGACTGTACATGTGCTAGAGGCTAAGTCAAAATATTGTCTCTAGAGTTTTCAAAAAATAGAAATCTTGTTCTCTAAGAATAGTTCTACTTTAAGCAGAGGATCATGTGCCATAAGGTATTTATTTTGAGAACGTGGAAAAAATTATAATTTCGCTTTCAGGGAAAAAAAAATGTTCCAGAGTTTTTAGAAGTTCTGTTGATCAAAACTGAAGGCCGAATTCAGAGTTCAGGGAACGCTGTGTGCTCGTGTTTTCAAAAGCTATTCTCGTTGTTAGGAGAGAACATTAACTCAGATAGGCTGGCAAAGAATTCGTCTACAACAGTAGGTGAAAGTTGGACCATGTCCGAAAAAGTAGAAATAGTGCATATGTGAGATGCATTGCCGTCATCGGTGTCTAGATCAGCAAGGGTCACAGAAGGTTGTACCTGTGTGCCGCTTTCATCTCGTACCTCACTGCCACCTAGTCGTAATGGTGAGGTCCCAACAAATGCCGTCATCAGAATAGGTAGCCGCTGGGGACAACACGTTGCATGAGCCGTTACCGAACCAAGCAAAGTATCGATATTCATAGGTACTGCTGATGGGAGTGTGAGACAGACGTCTAACACGCATTCTTCTCCACAGAGCAGGCATTGTAGAACAGGTAGGATGCAATCTTGCTAGATTGGTCTGAATGAAAGAAACCAGGTAGTATTCAGATCTCTTAGCCGAGCCAAGCAGAGGACTTTAGTAATCCGATCTCGGTATCGTATTGCTAGGAGCGTTTCTTCCATTGTAGCCTGAGTTTTGTCTGTGACTGGACTTGCCATATCGGAGCAGAAGGAACAAAAATAAGATTCCTGCTACGAGTCCCAAGATGAGAGGCAGGCCGCCAAACACAGAGTGCACGAAATTCGGGAAGATGCTCAGGACTGCTTCAAAGGGTGCTAAGAGTCCCGAAAAAATTGTCTTAAATACATGTGTGATGCCACTGGTATCTGACATGTTTAAGTTTTGACTTAACATTTCTACGAAATACACGGGGCAATTTGTTGATAATACTGCATGTATCACTGCTGTTGTCCATGCGACTTGCAGATCATACGTTTCTTTAGACGAGGTTAAAGGCACAGTTGTTTGTAAAAGAATGGACTTCATTCTGCTTAAAGTATCAATTCGAATATAAGAGATATTCAAAGAAGGCCATATCGTTGCCTCCTTGTCTGGTTTATTGTTTGGATACAATACTTGCATACAGCAAGTGACCCTGGATGTAACACTGACGAGATAGGCCGTTCCTGGCAACATGCCACAACAGCTGCGGTCAGTTAACATAACGTAACTGCCGTTGGAAAGTTGTCTGAAAAAAGGCTCTATTTGTGTAGCAGGGGTGCCGTGCAGGTGGCATAAAAGGTTATTTGATTAACCTTCGCAGGCTCCATGCAAGTTAATTCCTTTACACAGAAGTGTACCGCTCAGTGAATTTTTACAGTTGTTACCACTAAGAAATACCTCTTTTTTCCCCCACTCCAACATCTATGTGTGTAAGGTAAATTCCAGGTTGACTTGATGTACCTTTTACTCAACCTTTCATACAGGCCCGCTGGTATGTGCTTTTGGCAATATTGAAACTGAAAAGTCGTTATCGGAATTGTAATGGTGCCATGTATTATCCATTCAATGACAGGTTTTTCAGAGACTGTCAATGGTAATCTTTCTAGTTTTTCAATGCTCAGCACCGTATAGTCTGCCCCTCTTTGTGCCAAAGAGATTTGTTTATCTGTAAGGTTAAAAACAGAAAACAATGACGTTGTGTTGCTTAGACGCCATGGCACGTAGCCTGAACGGAGATTTTGTAACATCCAGCCTAACTGTACAATAGAACGTAATTGTGACTGGCTATGTTGTAACATTAGCATATACTGTTATATTATATCAATAGCAGATGATACAATACTGTCCAGTGAATAAATTCTGGAGGACAGAGTCATTAACCCATTGTCCACTACAGACAGTGTTTTTTCTAAATTAATACGATCAATTTCTCGTATTTTTTCAGCAGTTTCAATTTGCGTTACTTTCCAAGCTTCGTTGTAAGCAGCATATATACCGGCGTATAAGAAACGTTGTTGACGCTGTTTGCGAGGTCGCAATAAGAAATCTCGCAAGTCAGCACCTTCTTTAGGTAAGGTCAAGTGTTGCTTAATTTCAGGTAGTGTGGATTTCTGTAGCCATTCCAGACATAGTTTTCCTACACTGTATGTTGGTATTATCCCTGGATGTTGTCTCTGGGAATATCTTGGGTCTGGCCTGTTCTGTTTGAACCCCTTTGTTTTGTTCAGGAATCTATCTTGACAGTTATTAGTGTCTGTGGGCCAGATCAACCATTTTCTCCAATCAGGATTAGTTCTATTTTGGTGTAAAATATGGGATACGTCTATCTCCACATCTGTAGTGCTATTACTATCAGGTATGGGCTTTGGTGTAGACGGTTTGTTTAAGTCCTTTATCCTGGCTAGACCAAGACAGGTTGTTTGTTGAATGGTGTCATTCAGGAACATTATCTGTTCTGGGATCATGCAGGCTCTGAATAATGATTCTAAACCTTGTACCTGCCAGTCTTTTGTACCCCAGACAGTTTTTGGCTCAATGTTGTTTTTCCAAAATTCAAAACCAAATGTAGACAATTTTTCATAAAACTTTGCAGAATATATCAGTTTAGTATTTGGCAACATGTTTTTCATTCCTGTCTTATTTATAATCTTAAAATAAAATGTTTCTGGATCAGTGTTATTAAACCCTGAGAAGTATGGGAATTTCTCATAAAATGTTTTCGAGCTGCCTTTTGGCGGTGTTGGACAATGTTCCCATTGATTATAAGTGAAAACATTTCTAGGATTAGCAGATTTATGCAAATAGTGGTGCCCATAATGATTAAAGCAATACATTTCTTCATAATCTGATGAACCTTCTAAATAATCATGTTCTGTAAATTTTGCTGACATTTCTAAATCTGACATCATATTATTAATAGTTTCAAAGTCCCAATCATCAGAGAAAGTGCTAGGTGATACAAAGTCACTTAAAGATACCTTGAACTGATGTGGATATTTCAAGAGTTCAACCGGGCCATAGATGTCGTAATCAGTAGAGTCCAATGCGACACCACCAGGTATAGGAATGGCTGTGATGTTTACTGATGATAGTTCTCTTTTTTCAATGTGAGAAGATCTGTGAGGCTTTAGAACCAAGTTGATTTTCTGACTCGCTGTGTCCATTGTACTGTATTTTCCATCAATCATTCTTCCCAAGCTTAAAACCAAAATGAGCCAGAGTAGGAGGAAAAGTACACCTAACACAATCCTCAATTCAATCCATGGTGAATTCAGATATATTTCTCCAAATTGATGAAAGAGTTCGGTTATTTTTTCATTGAAAGTTTTATTTGCTGGCTTTTCTTCATGTTCACTTGGATCTTCAGAAAAGTCATCGAAATTGATGAAGTAGCCAGATTCAGTTCTGTCAATTGTTGGAATTGCTTCCGGACTTTCATTAATCTTTGAATTTGTATGGTCAGAGGCTACATCATTGTAGACAGGTATTTCTTGACGAGCTGTTGCAATTTGGATTTCAAGAGGCACAAGTTCCATGGCTTTGTTGCATAGTCCTTCTTTATTCACTGCAGGTTTATCAAATGTGATTAGTCTCTCAGTTTGAACCTCTTGAATTGTAGCAAGGTTTGGTCTTCTGCTACATCTTGGGAGGCCACTGGGCCTACTACTTATTATTGGCCACATGATTGTGGTTTTACTAGGTCGATTGATACAACTCTGTTCTCCTTTTTACCAGCAAGGGGCGGTAGTACTACTGATCTTGTTCCGCTAATTGCTAAGACAGGTACTGCTTTCCTGTAAGATGCCCAAATTCCTTCTTCACTGCGATCTTTTCTCTGACCAGATCCCCAATCTTTAGAATCCAGACAGGTCTTGCTGGGACAGGTGTTTTTTCTTCAGTGGCCGTTGGCTTTAGCTTTGTGTTACTTAGACTTCTTCTTGTCTCATTTAAGTCCTGTAAAACAGCCAAACGATCTTTGATATCAAAGGTTTTTTGTTCCACCACTGAAGTCTGACTATCGAGGTCTTTGATTATCATTCTTGTACCAAACAAAAGTTCATACGGAGTGATTCCACCCAGCGAATGTCTTGGCAGATTATTAAGACTACGTTGGACACTTATTAGATGTTTGACCCACCCATCACCCGAACCTAATACCCTCGCTGTTACAGATTGCTTTATGTCACGTTTTTTTCTCTCCACTACCGCATTTCCCTCAGGAGGGAATGAACTAGAGTACCGCAATGCAATGCCCAAGCAGGCCATGGCCTCCTTGTAAGCTCGAGAGCTAAACGCAGGACCTTGGTCAGAATGTAGCATGCCAATTGCGTATGTGCCGATAAAGACTCGCAAATCTTTTATAACAGTTCTGACCTCAGCCGAGCGCTGGGGCCACATCCAAATGAATCTCGTCTTAATATTTATGAGATCGCTTCTTTCCGTGTGGACGTCTGCGTGTAGATAGCCTAATGCTGTCTAATAGAGGTGTCTGGGCTGGTATCTGGTCCGGTTCACAACTGCGATCTCTGTTGCAGTCCTGACAATCTAATGCAAAGTTATAAACATGCACGCTCATCCCCGGCCACCTGTATTTTGATTGCAATTCTATTAGAGATTTTAAGATCTCTTGGTGCCTCAGACCCATTCCCATGTGTGCTTCTTGAATCAAGTAAGGCCTCCGGTTCGTGTTTGGGATTACTCTGTCCCCCACTCCAGGGATTTGAGCAAAAGGAACGGAGTTCGCATCAATTATGTATGTATTATTGAGAGGATATTTTAGAGGTAATACCGTATAGTCGCCTTTTAATGAGGCTTTTACTGTCAGCATGGTTTCTCCATCTATTTGTTTTTTAGCACGCTTTTTTGTACTTATGGAAGCCGGTTGAACAGCTGCCGTTGTGGCTTTGTTAGCCAATGAATTCCCTGCAACGTGAACGCCATCACGTCGAAGACTCTGCGTATGTATCACGTGAGTCTATTTGTTCCCATAGTTTTTTATGCTTTATTGTGACACCTGTCTCATCTTTGTAACCGTTTTTAATCCAGGTCTGCATGAAATCATTGTAAGACTGGACGCAGAAATGCGAGTCGCACACTATTAGTGTGGGGAATTCGTGATCGGCATTCTCAAGCGCCATCTTTAAAGTTTGTAGTTCAGCTCGCTGAGCTGTACAGTTTTAGTGACCAGTGATTCAGTTTTAGTGACCATTGGTCTAAATTTACCTATACGCCAGAGACCTTTAACAATCGCGCATGCTGCATTGTAAACTTGTGTATCCACAACGTAGTGTTGTGCAGATACGTCTGTGTAGATTACACAGGCGTATTGTTCGAGAGGCAGAATTTCGATTGACAGAGGACATTAAGGCTTATATTACTGCGCGCTGCGCTTGGTAAATCAGGCGCTGTCCTATTTTAAAATCGCCCGTTTTTGTCTTTTTATTTAAAACTTAATTTAGCACTTTGCCTTGTTTTTAATTTCACCCACCGCACTTCACCTACCGCATTGCCTGCACTGTAATCGCGCCCTCCACCACGGCTTCAGCGGGCTGCCATCGCGTTTTGGAGCGCCATCTTGGGAGTTGGGAGGGGACGCCTTAGACTGGGGCGAGCGCTCTAGCAGTCAGGCTGACTGGCTAGAGGCAATCAGGTGGGGGCTATATAGGTAGCCAACAAAGGTGGGTCTGCCTGTTAAGGCTTACATTACTGCGCGCTGCGCTTGGTAAATCAGGCGCTGTCCTATTTTAAAATCACCCGTTTTTGTCTTTTTATTTAAAACTTAATTTAGCACTTTGCCTTGTTTTTAATTTCACCCACCGCACTTCACCTACCGCATTGCCTGCACTGTAATCGTGCCCTCCACCGCTGCTTCAGTGGGCTGCCATCGCGTTTTGGAGCGCCATCTTGGGAGTTGGGAGAGGACGCCTTAGACTGGGGGCGAGCGCTCAAGCAGTCAGGCTGACTGGCTAGAGCCCTATAAATCTTTGAGATGGTGACGCGCAGCGTGTGCGCGAGGCGTGGGTGCCGGAGCGCCGCCGGAGTCACGCCAGAGTCCAGCCCGTCTGCGCCCGTCCGTGCTGAGGACGGGCTGGACGGCTGGTCGGATGTAAATGCCGACTCTGCCTTTTCTGGCGTTAGGTATGCTAAACAAGATCTGCTAAAGCTTAAGCCTTCTGGTCTGCCTTGTCATTATAGTTTTGACCCCGAGGCGCCTTTAACTTATCCCCCTTGTGGCTGTTTTAAGGAGGGCTATGGGGTCCCTGGTCTTACTTCGGCTCTCGGACAGGGGGGACAGAGCTGTAATAGGGGCGGCTGCACCAAGAGGGAGAATGGCTTCCTCATTAACGCTCGTTCTTTAATTAAGCACAACGTTGCTTATAAGAACTTTGTTTTAGATAGGAAACCCACGTGGGTGTTTGTCACAGAAACCTGGGCAAAAGACTCCTCGGGTCCAGACCTAGTGGAAGCAGTTCCAGATGGCTATTTCTTCGCTCGGCTGGATAGGAAAGGCCGCATAGGAGGAGGTCTAGGTATCCTATATAGGGATACTATTCTATGCCGCACCACACCGCTATCGGATCCTAAGGATGATGTGCAAGTCCTTTATTTTTCCTTAAAAGGCGCCTTTGAGTTGCCTTTTATTGGTGTCCTAATCTACCGCCCTCCGGGGTCTAGAACGGAGTTTGGACAAAATATGCTTAACATTCTTGAACTGTATTTTGGGTGTGAGCATTTTACGGTTCTGGGAGATCTGAACTACCATCTTGAGAATATGGAGTCCTCCGACACCTTCTCCCTGATCGATGCTATGTCCGCCTGCGGGCTGAACCAACATGTGAAGGGTGCCACCCACCAGGCGGGCCATACGCTTGATGGAATTTTCTCTAACGATGAGAGGTTGATAGTTAACACTCCTTTCCCCCTCTCATGGTCCGACCATTATGCGGTGCCAATAGAACTATCCTGTACTTCTTTGGATAGCTTGGAAAGGGTCCCAAGTAAGAGGGTATCTCGGCGAAATTTTAAGAACATCTCTAACAACCTGCTTGCCCCATGATCCCCAGTATGACAATTTCCCAGGAGGTAGACGTATGTCTTTCGGTCTCTCAGCTGGATAAGGCTGTCACTCTGGCTCTAGAGGAATTTGCCCCGGTCCGTTTACGATACTCGGCCAGGAAAAAGCCGTCGGCGCCTTGGTTTTCCGAGTCATTACGACTTTTAAGGCAGGGAGTTAGGAGGCAGGAGCGTCTCTGGTTGGCCAGCTGGGACCTGAGGGAAAAAGAGGCCCACAAAATCTTATTGAGGGGCTATAAGGCGGAGGTAATAAGAGTTAAGCAACAGTATTTTACTGCCTGTACCATCTCACTCTCCTCCCCGAAAGAGCTTTTTAAGATTGTTGATTCTCTGACCTCCCTTCAGATGCCTGATCCTGTCATCGGCTCTCAGCGGTTGTGTAACAACATTGCCTCTTTCTTTCAGGCAAAGATTGCTGATCTGTATTCGGCCTTAGAGCTTCAGAAGGCTGAAACTGCCGATTCCTCTGGTTCCGCTGAGTTGGTTCTAACTACGGTGGAGGTTGCTCCTTTGGGACGCTTGGTATTCTTTCCTCCCCTTGTATTTCAGGAACTAGACGACCTTCTCACTAGGACCAGATCAGGTTCCCCCTTAGATCCCTGTCCTCTCATGCTTCTTAAGCAGTGTAAGGAGACCCTTTTGCCTCCCCTTCTGGAGATCGTGAATGGTGCAATGAGGTTTGGCACCTTCCCTCAGCAATGGAAAAGGGCAGTGGTGAAACCATTACTGAAGAAGCCAACACTGGACCCGGGGGTACTTAAAAACTTTCGCCCCATTTCGCTGCTCCCTGCCGCTGCGAAGATGCTGGAAACTCATCTCAATAAGCATCTTGCGGCCTTTCTGAAGAACTCTGGCCTTGTAGATCATTCCCAGCATGGATTCAGGAGGGAGCATAGCACCGAGTCGGTCCTTACCATAGTGCTGGATAATATCCGCACTCGAGTGGATAGGGGCCAGACTACCCTCCTCATCCTGCTAGATCTCACAGCTGCGTTTGACACCCTTTCTCCCACGGTGTTAACATCTCGCCTGAGGGAGATTGGGGTGGAGCGGTCCGCTCTTAAGTTGCTGACTTCCTTCTTAGACCAGAGGGAACAGAGAGTGATGCTGGGGGAGTTTCTATCTCCATCCCTGTCTGTGCAATGTGGGGTCCCTCAGGGGTCGGCATTAAGTCCGACCCTTTTCAACATCTATGTGACCCCACTTGCCAGACTGATAAGATCTTTTGGGATGGAGGTAGTTTCTTACGCCGACGATACCCAGATCCTGGTCTCCCTCTCCCAGTCTATTAACGAGGCTGCCTACAATTTTAGATCTTGCTTAGAGGCAGTCGCACAATGGATGACTGACAATTCATTAAAACTGAATGGGGAGAATGAATGAATGAATGAAAATGTTTTTATTATGCGCATACTTTGCCCAATGGGCGTCAAGGCGCCTAACATCAGAATCACAGCTTATCACTCCAAGGAACATTCAATCAAAGGTAGGACTTCCTAAAGAACCAAGTTTTTAGTTCCTTTTTGAACAGATCAATTGATGGCAGCCTCTTAAGCTCAATTGGAATAGAATTCCAAAGCTGAGGGGCCACAACTGAGAAGGCCCTAGCTCCCCATATGGCCAGCCTAACACGTGGCACGACAAGTTGGAGTAGATCAGCAGATCGAAGGCCTCTAACTGGAACATAGCGGGAGAGTAAGGAACTAATCCCACTCGTTGGTCCCTCCGCCAATGCTCTGTAGGTCATACAAAGAATTTTGAAAGAAATTCTATGCTGCACTGGAAGCCAATGAAGGTCTTTCCTGGCTTTAGTCGCAGATGACACCTTAGGTAGGGCCAATTCAAAACGTGCAGCCGCATTCTGCACAATTTGCAGTCGGTGCACATGGCTCTTGTTGGACTCCATATACAGGGAATTACAATAATCCAACCTGGAGCCAACAAGAGCGACTGCAATTTGTTTACGAGCTTGGGAAGAAAGATATTCGCGGATTCTATTAAGAGTCCTAATCACACCCCAGCAAGTGGCCACGGTCCTATTAACTTGAAGGGACATAGAGAGTGAGGTGTCAAATATCACACCTAGATTTCTGGCTGATTGGGAGGGAGTGGGGCAGATGCCAAGAGAAGAAGGCCACCACTCGCTCGACCAAACGTCCTGGTTCTTTCCAAAGACCAGTACCTCTGTTTTTTCGCCATTGAGCCTCAGGGAATTAACAGTCATCCAGTCTGCCACCAACTGCATGCATACCCTGAAGCTCAAGGCGGATGTTGCCACAGAGGAATGAGCCAGAGACACCATGATTTGAGTGTCATCGGCGTAGGATACTACCTCCATCCCCTGCGATCTTATTAGTCTAGCAAGGGGGGCCACATAGATGTTAAACAGGGTCGGACTCAAGGCCGACCCTTGTGGCACCCCACATTGCAAAGACTTGGCAGGGGAGAGGTAGTTCCCAAGCATCACTCTCTGCTCTCTTTCTAAAAGAAAAGAGTTCAAAAGACTCAGGGCCGATCCCTCAACCCCTGCCTCCCTAAGCTGAGATGTTAAAATGGCGGGAGACAGGGTATCGAATGCGGCCGAGAGATCAAGTAGGACCAAGACAGTAGTTTGGCCAGAGTCCACTTTCCGCCGGATCTTGTCGGCCACAAGGGTCAGAGCGGACTCTGTACTGTGATGTTTCCGGAAACCATGTTGTGTGTTATCTAGATATCCAGAATGATCAAGAAAGGAGGACAAATGAAAGTTTAGGTGTGCTTCCAACATTTTTGCAGGAGCAGGGAGAAGGGAGATCGGCCTAAAGTTTTTTAAAAGGCCAGGGTCAAGGGATGGTTTTTTAAGGAGAGGCTTTACAATAGCCTTCTTCCATACCGTTGGAAAAGAGTCCTGGGAAATAGATTTATTCATAACCATGAGCATGGGAGGAAGAAGACTACTTCTACACTCTTTAAGTTTTTTAAGAGGTAGAGGATCCATAGGGGAAGAGGATTTGGTTCTATCCAGCAAGAGATTCAGTCCCTCCAGCGACAAGGGGGGAAATTCCGATAAAGATGGATTAGAAGAATCTTTACTGAAAGAATCAAGACTGGATAGCCCGGTGGAAATACTATGATCCAATGAAAGGCGTTCGACATCCAAAGAAGCATGGATATCAAAGATCTTCTTATGGAAAAAGTCAGAGATCTTGTTGCACAATTCCTGTGAATTGACTACAGGATCAGGGAGTTGAAGGGAGCATAATGAGTCGGCGATTTTAAACAGCTCCCCAGGAGATGAAAGAGAACTGGTAAGATTGGAGAAGTATTCCTGCTTCTCTTTTACCACTCTCTGTTTATACTCCTGTAATGCAGACTTATGGGCCTCTCGATCCCTAGAATCCCATGATTTCCTCCACCTTCTCTCGGTGCACCTACATCCCTGCCTCAAGAGTCTCAACTGGCTGGAGAACCAAGGTGCAGTAGGCTTCCGCCTTGCTACATATCGCAGAGAAGCAGGGGCAAGTTTATCAACAGCACTGACTATGGAATTCATCAGATCAGAAGCTGCCTCGCCTGCATCCTTATGAGCGAGAGAATCAGTGGAAGAGACAAAGGAGACAAGAGCCTTGTCCGTAACATTCCTTAAGTTTCTCCTGAGAGTGACGGAGATCTTGGTTTTTGGGGGAAAGGAGGACATTTGGTCGGCAAAGTGGTGGCCTGCCTCACTGGGAGCTTGTCCGGTACCCACCGCTCTGGCTAAAAATTTAGGAGTTTTGATCGACCCTACCCTAAATATGCGTCAGCAGGTGAACAGCACAGTTTCCACCTGTTGGGGCATAATTCACATCTTGAGGAAGATTAAACACTACTTATCCCAGCAGGCCAGAAAGCAAGTCGTGGTTGCACTTATAGGCTCCCGACTTGACTATTACAATGCGCTGTATGCAGGACTCAATAGGGGGCTGTTGCAGCGCCTTCAAATGGTCCAAAATGCGGCGGCCAAGTTTGTGTTGGATCTACCCAAACGGGCGTCGGCCACCTCCGCGAGGAAGGTGTTGCATTGGCTCCCTATTGAGGACAGGATTTCTTTTAAAATCCTGTGCCTGACCTATGGCGCCTTAGCGAGAAATAGGTCAGGGGGGGTTGGGGCTCTTTTGGCCCCCTATAGCCCCTCGAGGAATCTGCGCTCTGCCAACAAATCTCTGCTATCTGTACCACGCATTTGCAGAGTCAAATGGGGTGGCAGAGCTTTTTCCACTATAGCACCAAAAATGTGGAATGCTCTTCCGGTGGAAATTAAGGCCCTTTCCACTCTTCCGTCCTTTAGAAAAGCCCTGAAGACACGGCTATTTGCCAAAGCATACACGTAGTTTTGCCTCTGCCTTTTTGTGATTCTTTTTGATAGGCGCCTTGATGCCTTCGGGTTTTAGTTGCGCGTTATAAATTTTCTTTCATTCATTCATTCACATTCATGTTCGTATTCTAGATGTTCTAGCTTTTTCATTTTGGGATCAAATGCGTGTATCACGTCTGTTGCAGCAAGAGAATTAACCCATTGTATCCATTATGGATCTAATGCCATAGCATTTGGAATGCTCGGTCTTGTTACTGCCTCAAGGGCTGATACTGCTGTTAAAACAGATATGCTCTTCCCTTGGGCTAGGGCTCTTTCTTTTGCTACAGCAGTTTGGACCGCAGTCAGAATTTTTCCTGTAGATCTGAATTTAATTTCAGCTTGTGTGTACAAGTTTGATTTATAAGCTATTGGTACAGTTTCTCCCTCATTAGAGGTCAGGTACGTAAATCTGCATCTTCCTGGGATGACTCGGAATACAAGGTTGCGTTCGTTTGCAGTTTTGTTTTAGTTAACATGTCTGTTTGTATTGATCGTAAAAAAAATTGTGTGTTTCTGTGTCCAATTAATTAGTTTGAAATCAGGTTTTATTAATTTGTAGAGGGGTTTAACCCTCTCTGCGTAGTTTAGAATGTAAGTTCTTCCGAAATTCAGGAAACCTAGAATTGATTGTAAGTTTTTCAGCGTTTTTGGAGCTTGGAGTACTGCACACTTCTCTAAGAAGTTGTCTGCTAGGCTTTTGCCTTTACTTGATAACTCATATCCTAAAAATAGGACAGTGAGGTGGGCAATTCGTTATTTTTTAAAGTTGAATTTGTACCCGTCAGATGCGAATCCAAGTATAATGGTGTTCACTCTTTTCAAGTGTGTCTCCAGGTAATCGTCTGTAAGATAGATGTCATCGACATAAGATGATGTCTCATCATCGTACATTTGTAGTAATTCTGTTACCCTGGCTGAAAATAATCCTAGGCTGTTCTTGAATCCCTGGGGGAGACGACAAAATTGCCCCTGGGCCCCCATACTGGAGAAAGCGGTCAAATACCTGCTTTCTGGTCCAATGTTTTGACAGAAGAAACCATTTGAATTATCTAATGTTGTTTTATATTTTTTGCGCACAATGTTATTCATTAGTGCTGCACTGTGTGAGTTTTATACTGCAAATGTTTTGCAACAAGAGTTTAGGTGTCTGTAATCCAAAACTAGACGATATGAATCGTCTGGTTTGGAGACAGGAAACAAAGGGTTGTTCATTTGTGAGGTGCATGTTTCAATCACCCCCTGGTATTCAAGTTGATCTAGGATGCCCCTGACTTGTTTTTTAGCTTCTTGCTTAACAGGATACTGCCTCTGTGCAGTAGGCTGATTTTTTAACTGAATTTTATGGTGAGGAGAATCCTCATCCATCCTACATGATTTTTATATAATGCAGGGGCTTGGGCCACTGCCCATTTTCTAGCATATGTGTATTTTTTATGAATTGAAATGTGATTTGAGAAGGCAGGCATAATCATTTCCCCGCATTGTGGGCACTCCCTGACAAACTCTGGTGGCCAGTCTTTCTCTGCTAGAAGGATATCATAGCCTTTAGATAGATTCTCCCAAAAGAGACCTCTTATTTTCCTAATTTTGTCCCCTTCTATACGTAATGTTATTTCATATAATTTATGGGGTACACTAACTCTGGTGTCTGCAGTTTCCACCTGAATGTATTCATTTGTGTCCACTGTCTCCAGAAGATTCATCAGGATCTTGCGAGCTATGGTCACTTCTGCTGCGCTGTATAGCATTGTCTGGGCCCATTCTCCGTTCTTGAGTTGTGTCCTCAGAATCCTCGGCATGTTTTATTTTAATACTAGCTACCTTCTTTTTGGGAAATTGTAATTTTTTACTTTGATGAGCAGGTTCCTTGACTTTGGGCTTGACGCGCTCTTCTTTATGTTCTGACCATCCTCTTCTTTCCGATTTCTGTGAGGAAGTCTGAAAAGATCGAGAGGGGCGAGTATCATTATCTTGATATCTGTCAGGTTTTCTTAAATTGTCCCTATCTCTAAGGTTCTATCTTTTTTCAGAGGGCTCCAGTTGTGGAGACCTATCCCCTCGTCCTGGAGATCTATTTCTCCGTTGGGGAGACCTTCCTCTGGACTGAAACTGTTTTTCTCTGGGAGTGGTTTGTTTATTACCCTCCCACTTCTTTTTTTGGAGTAATGAGATTATTCTTAACAAAGGTTTTTTCAGGATTTTCAGTTAGTTGTGGTTTTAGTGGTTTCCCACCCAAACTATCTCTACCTAATTCTTCATAGCACTTTCCAATTATTCTGGCAAGTTCAAAAGGTTGGTCTGTTATTTCTGTTTCTTTTAATTTTTGGCAGATCGCCACAGATGCTGCTTCTCCTTTTATGTTGGCTAGTAGTATAGCAGAGACTTGCTTAAAGTCTTTCAGTAATTTAATACCTAGATTTAAAGCAGGCTCCGGACCGTATTCATTTTGAATCTGTCTTAGTACGTCTGGTATAACTGCCGTAGACGGAACAACATGTGTTTTTGTGTATATTTAAGCAAAGACTGTTCCTTAAGTGTCACAGTCCTCCACATGTGGTGCGATCCCCATTGGTAGACAGATTGTCAGAATTCTGTGTTTTTCATGAGGTGTAATATCAGGAAATACTGCCTCTATTTGAGTAATTTTTTTAGCTAACCAGAACAGAATTTGTTCCAGTTTTGCGGGTAATTTGCCAATGACTGATTGTATAGTCTGTGGTGTAATTTTATTTGTGTTCCCCTGGTGAGGGGTGTGCTGTGGAATTTTTATTGCTGGTTGGACTGTTAAAGTCCGCATGACATATTGGACCAATTGTCTATGTATTTTAATTAATTGTTTTAGCTGAACTAAAAGTTCTCTGTCTGACATTTCTTCAATGTCAGGATGTGGTGTATAGCTGGCTAGAACCGGCCATGTGGCTCCTGATCTACCTAGTGGACCGAGCCTGATAATGTGATTTTGATGTTTTAGGGCGCCATTAAACCAGAGCTGATGCTCCTGGTAAGTTAGTGGAATTTCAACGTCCTCGAAAGGAACGTATTCCACCGGAGGTTCCTCTGCTTTGTAGTAGTGGAACTCGTGTGTCACAGCATTTGCTGCTGGAAAAGTTATCCATGAATAGAATACCTCTGTCTGCCCATCTTCATGTGCCTCTACCACAAATATGACTGTACCACCTCTTGATGATACTCCATTATTTATAAGTTTGTAAGTTACACTTCTTCTTATATTTATCGGGATCTTTATTGCATCCGGGTCATTTTGGAGGGCTGTGTCATCTAAGACTGCTTGAGCTTCTATTCTAGCTCTTTCCCTTTCGTCGTCACTTTCCGTCATTTTTGCTGACAGAAAGTTTGCATAGGAAGTTTCAAGGAAACAAAGATTAGGTGCACAATATTTTGGAACACTGTATCCTTCAACGTTGACTAAACCAAAAACTAATTCATAGGATTCTCCTACTACTAAGTTTTGGTGGATATTATCCTTTCACCTACTCCAGACGTCTATTGGACTTATTACGGTAAAAAGGGGTCTGTGTGAAAAGCACGACTGAGTTACTCTAGTATATAGCATTAAATTATCGCCTTACCAAACGTTGGGCGCCATGTAGTGTAGTTCCTATATTCCCAATAGGCTCTGCGCATTGGAATAACATAAACGATAGTTTAGATGTAGGACTTAGGTCCACTAGGTCTCTAGTGAATATGTTAGACTTAATTATGAATGCCAGCTAGCTCAGAGGTCACTAGAAACTTTCTCGAATTCACAAGAAGGGATTAGTTTCTGACAACCGCATAAACATGATAACTTTGCTCCCTCAAGAATAAGGAGTATACCTCCAGAGTCGCGGAAACAATAGATAGCTATTTTACACAGTCAATCGTGCATGCTTAGTTTCACCAGAAGTGCAGAGAAACAGAGAGACGGGCGTTTTCAATAAAAGAGGTTATTTATTGAACAGTCTTCTTTCTCATGCAAGAGAAGTGAATTGCTACAATTGCAATACTTGTCATAAAGTAAAGTGCGTACAGTAAAAGGAGTACTATAAAATAATACTGTAAAAGCATGGTATGGTTTCTAAGCCATACGGTGTTTAAAATGGATAAAATACATACAATGATAAAATAATGACTAAACGTACTCAACTGGTGCTTCTAAGATACGCCTACCCCGGTGTGCCTAACCTAAGCCTAGTACATGGGAAGGAGTAAGTGAGATGTAGTTTGAGTTAAGATAGTTTCTGCCAAGAATCTAAATCCAGAATTCTCTAAGGGTCTAATCAGCTCCGTACCTTGGTTATAGAATGAAGGAGGTCTTGTATCTCTCTCTCTCAGGACTCGATCTCCCAGCAACCCGCAAGGGTGACAGGGAAACACTGGAGCTGGATTTCTCGGCACAGGAGAAAAGACAGCGTCTCTCTCAGTGCGTCAGCGGGAGGGTCGGCTTCCTTCGGCACTTGCTACAGCAGGGCGTCGGGCAAGTAGATAGTCGATCTGCTCCAAACCACCGTGTGTCTTGCTAGGGCATATGCTGGTATATTTATACCTGGAAGGTGCTGAGTTTGACGTAAGGTTGGACATAAGACGTCACTAAGAACTCGCAGTTCTTTCAGGACTCCGGGAGTGCTAGGACAAATCAATACAGAAGCAGGGGGAATTCCCGGGCTGCTGGATGCTTGTTTTATCTAAGAACACGTTGTGCTTTCTAGGAGTCTATGGGAGTAGCCTTGCCGTATTTGGACTGCATTGGCTATGTCTTAATATGGGTATGATTCTTATGCCTATATAAGGATATGATTTGATATAACCACGTAAGGGCATAGATCGGGAATACTTAACTAGAGTCCTAGATTCGTCTACAACACATTGAATCCAACTGAATCCAGATACACATAAGTCGAGCACGAAGCCCTCACCATCAAGTGGGCGTGCAATCATTTTCACCTGTATCTGAACGGCCAACCCTTCACAGTGGTGACTAACCACCAGCCACTGGACCCGCTGTTTCAAATGATTGGCTCCACTCCCACTGCCGCGGATCGAGAGGTGGGCTGTCCTGCTGCAACACTACCACATGGAAGTGGTGTACCGCCCAGGAACTAAAAATCCTGCAGACTTTCTATCTTGTCACCCCACACAGGTGAAGAACTGGACCTCTCGACGAATCAGAGCACTACATCAGAATGATCTAAAGATCGGTGTGCCCACAGGCCATGACCTTGGATGACATCCAGAAGGCAGCGGAGCTTGACCCCGTGTACGCCCAGACCCTACAAACTGTACAAAGTGGGTCATGGAGAGAATTTCTGCGACAGTCAAACAACTGGTCCTTGGAGAACAAGGACAAACTAACCAAGATATGGAGAATAAGGAACAAACTCCGTGCCATGGAAGAAGGAGTCCTTCTGCGGGGTTCCCACCTTTTGATCCCCCGGACACTTCGGCACCAGGCTACCCAGCTCGTACACCGGGGACATCCAAGATAAAGTCCCAGATGCAAGAGAAGGTGTGGTTCCCAGACCTCAAGACAATGGTAGAAGAGCTGGTGCGCAAATGCCAGGCCTGTCAGCTGACCAGCCTGCCGGAGCAGCCGGGGCACCCGGCTCCAGTGTTGACGGAAGAACTCTGCACCGACCCCTGGTCGAAGCTGACCATAGACTTTGGAAGCTTCCCGGGCGGTAAAACCACACTTGTCCTGGTAGATGCCAACTCCAAGTACCCGAATGTGGAGGTAATCCCATCGACAGCGTTTGCACACATGGCACCCATCCTGGAGAAGATATTCTCGGCCTTCGGCCTCCTACTCAAGATGAGGCGTGATAATGGGCCTCCATTTCACGGAGAGGAGTTCGGGGAGTTCCTTACTCAGCATGTAATCCACAACCACCGGATTACCCTAAAGTGGCCCCAGGCAAATGGTGACGTAGAATGGTTCATACGCACGCTGAACAAGACACTGCACATTGCCCTTGTTGTGCAGGCTGATCCAGAACAATGACTAAACCTGTTCCTCCGGGAGTACAGGAGCACTCCCCACTGCACAACATTACAATCCCCCTGGGCGATGATGTTCAAAGGAGCGCGGAGCAACCTACTGCCCGCCTATCCATGTTGGAAACCTCCACTTCATGACTCACGAAGCACACAAGAAAGGAGGAAGCAAAGTAATGACTGAGTTAGCATGTGCCGCCAGGTCGTTTAATGATTGCTCCAACCTGGTGTGACGGTGCTTATCAGGAACTGGTGCCCCAGAGGCAAGTTCAAAACCACCCATGAACCGGGGACCTGGACAGTCATAGCCAAGAGAGTCACCATGTAATGGGCTGACAAGGGGTGGAAGAAGTCTCCCGTAAGCAATGTTCCCTCTAATATTTTCTTCTGTGTGCAGCAGTATAAGGTCTCTGTGCGCTGCAGCCAAGGCTATGTGCACCAAGAACTCAACGATTCAGAAAAGGGGGTGGTGATGGACAGAGCATCTGAATTAAACAGAACACTCATACCCAGTCAAAAGATCAGGGCTTGATCCATCACCGTTTTTTAGCTCACTGCACCATCCCAGTTCAGAACCTGGCTATATGCAAATTAGTCTGTCCCTGGCCCAGTGCATCATGGGAACAGGGCAGACCAAACTACCAAGCCAATTCTTTACTGGAAAGGAAACAAGCTTCCGGGGACCTGTTTCTGGCATTTCAGCCGTCTTCGGCCCGGCTTGCTTGAATCCTGATGGTGCAGTGAGCAAGGGACTCATGTCTGAGCATACCCTGCCACTCCTATAGTGGCCAAAACGATTCAGAAAAGGGGGTGGTGATGGACAGAGCATCTGAATTAAACAGAACACTCATACCCAGTCAAAAGATCAGGGCTTGATCCATCACCGTTTTTTAGCTCACTGCACCATCCCAGTTCAGAACCTGGCTATACCACCACCCCCTTTTCTGAATCGTTTTGGCCACCACAAGCGTGGAAGGGTATGCTCAGATGTGAGTCCCTTGCTCACTGCACCATCAGGATTCAAGCAAGCCGGGCCGAAGACGGCTGTAATGCCAGAAACCGGTCCCCGGAAGCTTGTTTCCTTTCCAGTAAAGAATTGGCTTGGTAGTTTGGTCTGCCTGTTCCCATGATGCACTGGGCCAGGGACAGACTAATTTGCATGTAGCCAGGTTCTGAACTGGGATGGTGCAGTGAGATAAAAAACGGTGATGGATCAAGCCCTGATCTTTTGACTGGGTATGAGTGTTCTGCTTAATTCAGATGCTCCGTCCATCACCACCCCCTTTTCTGAATCGTTTTGGCCACCACAAGCGTGGAAGGGTATGCTCAGATGTGAGTCCCTTGCTCACTGCACCATCAGGATTCAAGCAAGCCGGGCCGAAGACGGCTGTAATGCAGAAACCGGTCCCCGGAAGCTTGTTTCCTTTCCAGTAAAGAATTGGCTTGGTAGTTTGGTCTGCCTGTTCCCATGATGCACTGGGCCAGGGACAGACTAATTTGCATGTAGCCAGGTTCTGAACTGGGATGGTGCAGTGAGATAAAAAACGGTGATGGATCAAGCCCTGATCTTTTGACTGGGTATGAGTGTTCTGCTTAATTCAGATGCTCCGTCCATCACCACCCCCTTTTCTGAATCGTTTTGGCCACCACAAGCGTGGAAGGGTATGCTCAGATGTGAGTCCCTTGCTCACTGCACCATCAGGATTCAAGCAAGCCGGGCCGAAGACGGCTGTAATGCCAGAAACCGGTCCCCGGAAGCTTGTTTCCTTTCCAGTAAAGAATTGGCTTGGTAGTTTGGTCTGCCCTGTTCCCATGATGCACTGGGCCAGGGACAGACTAATTTGCATGTAGCCAGGTTCTGAACTGGGATGGTGCCGTGAGCTAAAAAACGGTGATGGATCAAGCCCTGATCTTTTGACTGGGTATGAGTGTTCTGCTTAATTCAGATGCTCTGTCCATCACCACCCCCTTTTCTGAATCATTTTGGCCACCACAAGCGTGGAAGCGTGTGCTCAGATGTGAGTCCCTTGCTCACTGCACCATCAGGATTCAAGCAAGCCGGGCCGAAGACGGCTGTAATGCCAGAAACCGGTCCCCGGAAGCTTGTTTCCTTTTCAGTAAAGAATTGGCTTGGTAGTTTGGTCTGCCCTGTTCCCATGATGCACTGGGCCAGGGACAGACTAATTTGCATGTAGCCAGGTTCTGAACTGGGATGGTGCAGTGAGCTAAAAAAACGGTGATGGATCAAGCCCTGATCTTTTGACTGGGTATGAGTGTTCTGCTTAATTCAGATGCTCTCTCCATCACCACCCCCTTTTCTGAATCGTTTTGGCCACCACAAGCGTGGAAGCGTATGCTCAGATGTGAGTCCCTTGCTCACTGCACCATCAGGATTCAAGCAAGCCGGGCCGAAGACGGCTGTAATGCCAGAAACCGGTCCCCGGAAGCTTGTTTCCTTTCCAGTAATGAATTGGCTTGGTAGTTTGGTCTTCCCTGTTCCCATGATGCACTGGGCCAGGGACAGACTAATTTGCATGTAGCCAGGTTCTGAACTGGGATGGTGCAGTGAGCTAAAAAACGGTGATGGATCAAGCCCTGATCTTTTGACTGGGTATGAGTGTTCTGCTCAATTCAGATGCTCTGTCCATCACCACCCCCTTTTCTGAATCGTTTTGGCCACCACAAGCGTGGAAGGGTATGCTCAGATGTGAGTCCCTTGCTCACTGCACCATCAGGATTCAAGCAAGCCGGGCCGAAGACGGCTGTAATGCCAGAAACCGGTCCCCGGAAGCTTTTTTACTTTCCAGTAAAGAATTGGCTTGGTAGTTTGGTCTGCCCTGTTCCCATGATGCACTGGGCCAGGGACAGACTAATTTGCATGTAGCCAGGTTCTGAACTGGGATGGTGCAGTGAGCTAAAAAAACGGTGATGGATCAAGCCCTGATCTTTTGACTGGGTATGAGTGTTCTGCTTAATTCAGATGCTCTCTCCATCACCACCCCCTTTTCTGAATCGTTTTGGCCACCACAAGCGTGGAAGCGTATGCTCAGATGTGAGTCCCTTGCTCACTGCACCATCAGGATTCAAGCAAGCCGGGCCGAAGACGGCTGTAATGCCAGAAACCGGTCCCCGGAAGCTTGTTTCCTTTTCAGTAAAGAATTGGCTTGGTAGTTTGGTCTGCCCTGTTCCCATGATGCACTGGGCCAGGGACAGACTAATTTGCATGTAGCCAGGTTCTGAACTGGGATGGTGCAGTGAGCTAAAAAAACGGTGATGGATCAAGCCCTGATCTTTTGACTGGGTATGAGTGTTCTGCTTAATTCAGATGCTCTCTCCATCACCACCCCCTTTTCTGAATCGTTTTGGCCACCACAAGCGTGGAAGCGTATGCTCAGATGTGAGTCCCTTGCTCACTGCACCATCAGGATTCAAGCAAGCCGGGCCGAAGACGGCTGTAATGCCAGAAACCGGTCCCCGGAAGCTTGTTTCCTTTCCAGTAATGAATTGGCTTGGTAGTTTGGTCTACCCTGTTCCCATGATGCACTGGGCCAGGGACAGACTAATTTGCATGTAGCCAGGTTCTGAACTGGGATGGTGCAGTGAGCTAAAAAACGGTGATGGATCAAGCCCTGATCTTTTGACTGGGTATGAGTGTTCTGCTCAATTCAGATGCTCTGTCCATCACCACCCCCTTTTCTGAATCGTTTTGGCCACCACAAGCGTGGAAGGGTATGCTCAGATGTGAGTCCCTTGCTCACTGCACTGAAGTACCGAAAATTATATGATCCCCTCCCAACAATAATCATTACATTACCAAATCCCCTTACCATTACCAATAAGCAGTCGGTCGGCAGTGTAGAAGGTTCAAGCGTTTATTAGACAAACACAAAACTCTGCCAGAGGAGCTCCTTGCGACCTAACCCAAAAGGTCCGCCAAGAAGACTGCTGGCACATTGTCAGCACATCACATATATACAATTGCGTTGGCACCGGCATGGCCTAACATGGAAAAATACAAATTGGTACAAGCTAGTACAGTAATAGGAAAACCCATATAAGGCACACAAAGAGCTCCTGATTTCGCTCAGGCAGCAAGGTCAGACGGGTGACTCCCTTCTGTCTTCTCAGAGACAAACCACCCTGCACCCCTCCCGGAATGTGCTTATCGGCCCTTCCTCGGCTAACTACGACCTTGCCGAGCCTACCGAGCTGAAACAGCAGTTTCTGCAACAGTTGGTTTCTTTCCCAGGAGCAGGGCTTTTAGAGCTAAGGGAGAATAAGGCCTGTGCATGTACGATATTAAAGAAGGCCATAGTATGGTATTCATATAGCGTAACGTGGCATGAAGCTAAGTGAAAGTAAATACCGTAAATACTAATTATGCATGTCTACAGTGTGAGTTTAGTGACACCATGCTAATCCTAACATATCGATTATCAATACTACGTGATCAGGAATCGATTCTGGTACCTCAAACCCTCCTTTTAGCGTGGTGGCGCTAAATGACAACAGACATCTACTCCTCGAATATTTCTTCATCGATGACCATCATATCATGTACCTCTTTCTGCAGCATTTGGGCTTTAACAGCGATAGGGGATGGGACACACACAGCGGTGATACGGGAAGCACAATAAGAACAGCAGGCTGGACCACAGTGCATCAAGACACAGCACGTAAAAATGATGGCAGCAGCTCCTCCTAAAATTAACATTATCTTCCATCCCCATGTGGCCAGAAGTCCCCAAAACCAACCTGACAATGACCAAGACCCATTGTCAACATGCATTTCGGAGGCAATGCGATGCAGTTTCTGGATGGCTAGATGGACGGAGGGGGCGGAGTCAGGAATATATACACAACAAGAACTGCCGATGACGCGGCATGCCCCACCCCGATCAGCTAAGATAACGTCTAGAACCATTCGATTTTGAAGCGCTACAAGGCGAGTAGCCTGAATTTCCACCGTTAAGTTTGTTAAAATATCAGTAGTGATATTAATGACATTCTCCACTATTCTAGACAGTCTCCTAATTTCCCTACTATTGAAAATAGGCCCCCAAAAGGGTACCAGACCCTTGCTGAAATCCGTAAATTGCTGCAATGAAGTATCTGTCTGATCAACTTCAGTCATATCGAGCTGTCTACGTGCTCTGTGTAAAAGTGTACTACGGGAATGGCTCGAGGTCACCTCGGTGAGGCTTGCTATCGGTGTGCTTGTGATTGGAGCGGCTGTATTCCCATGATACGACCGCATCGGGTATAACTGATGCGTTTTATGATAGTTGGAGGGAGCCACATAAACAGGGGGAAACAGAAAGGACAGATAACAGCGTCCCCCCCAGTTTCGTGGTAGCCAAGTGTATGCATGTTCCCCACACACGAAGTACACATTGTGGGGAGTAATCAAAGGAGGGCTAATACGTTTTCGCAGTCGATAGGTATAATTGCAGATGCTATTCCCCATTTGTACCTTACCTATCCCTTGCACACAAAATCCTGCAGAAACATTCAAAATAGGGATGGGGACAGTGCGGTCTCTGGTAACATTTCGTTCGATGAAAATCTGAAAGTATTGAGTGGCATTAAAGTCTTTAAAATCATACAGTTCATCTTGTAACCAAGTTTTGTTCATTGCCGCTAAGTACAGCTGTATACAACCTTGTGGGTCAATTATCACCTTATCCCCATGTCCTGTTCTATTATAAGCATAGTGTGTTCGAACATAATCAAGAATAATATTATGCTCATTGACATCTAGATCCCTGAAATGCTCACTCCCATGCCGGTATATCGCCAGAAACAGTTTGTACCATGCTTCACAACTACCTAGATAAGACAGAGGGCGGGAGAGAAATAGATCATGATTGCGTACTACAGTAGGCAGGAGTCCACAAACCCAACAATCCGTGGCATTAGTAACATTGTGCGTCTGATGCAACATTTCTATGAATACATTTTTAGCATATTTTTGGCGATGCCTTTCTTTGTGGGGCGCTAGGGTAAACAGGAAATGTTCGGGAGGTGCGGCAGTAGTGGGCAAAAACTTTTGTAATGGGTATTTATGTTCTAGGTATACAAACAGACTCATGAACACAGCTACTATAACAGTTATAGTTACAACAAAAGCTATTTTGACCTTTGTGGTCCATGTGGAAAACATTGGCTCATAAAAAGGTATGCGTCTAGGCGCGATAGGAAACTCTTCTTCTAAGATTACACGACCAAAAGGGTACATTGCTAGCTAAAAGTCCAGAAATAGGCCTAGCAGTCCGACCTGCCAGAGGGTTTCTTCGTTCCTGCGTCCGTCAGAGTCTCACAGGCAGACTCGTATCCTTATTCCAAGGTAGAAGCCATATCCGTTTGAACAGAATCTTCTTTCTGAACAGAGCACAATGATTGAAAAGTTCCAGCTCTCAACGAGTTCAGTCCAGTGTCTTGCTCAGCGCTCAGACCGGTAGTCTAGCAAACCCTATCTTATGCAATGAAGTCCTTCCCTATCTCCTGACAATGTGGTCTGAGGCGCCGTGTGTCGGCCTTCTGGGCCGAAGATTGTATCGCTCACGACCCAACACTTCAGGGTCAGAAAAGAGCACACCCGGGGCTTTCCGTACTGGTGATGTTTGGTCGTCTGGGGTACTTGAAACAGAATTCAACGCTATTGCACGCTCACTTGCAACTTCAGTGGAGACCAAGTCATCTGATCTCGCCGATCCTTCCTGTAGCCTCCGCTCAATCTCGCAGGCGTCAGAAAAGGGCACAAATGCATCAGCTCTTTCAGTTTCCTGTGTTAGAATTTCCCCTGGACGTGACCGCTCACCAGGGAGTGGAAGTGGTAGCCGTTTCAGATGCGAAACATGTATCCAATGTTTGCGGCCATCCACTTTAACCGCCGTCCGGGTGGCCAACAAAATCTGCCGTGGCTCAGACCATCTAGGAGCCAAGCTGGTGTCCCGCTCGAACTTTTTGACCAGGACCCACTGGCCGGGCTGTAAACGATGACCGGGGCCCTCTGGCAGTGGCTGCAGTACAGAAGCTACCTGCTGATGAACAGAACGAAGGTCTTTAGTCAAAGCATACAGGTAATCAATCAACATAGGATATTCAATATCTGCAAAAGAACGAGGTCGAGGTACCCCCCACACGTTAGCAGGTCTCCCAAACAGTATCTCATATGGAGAGAGACCCGAACGTGAGTGCGGGGTGACACGTAAAGACATAAGGGCTAGAGGTAAAGTGTCAGGCCAGTTCAACCCCGTACTCTCCTTTATTTTTGCCATTTTCAATTTTAGAATGCCATTGTACTTCTCCACGAGCCCTGCTGATTGGGGGTGTCGGGCAGCATGGAATTTTTGTTGTATGTGTAAGCCCTCGCAGATATGCCGCACAAGGGCCCCATGGAAATGTTGCCCGTTGTCCGACCAGATCAAGCGAGGCAATCCGAAGCGAGGCACAAACTCTTTCAGGAGAGCTTTTGCAGTTGCCAATGCTGTGTTCTCCTTAGTAGGGTATGCCTCAACCCATTTGCTAAATGCACAGACTACAACCAGTACATATTTGAGATTATTGACGCGGTCCATATGAATATAATCCATTTGGAGCACTTCAAAAGGCAATGCAGGTGGTGCGAAATTCCCGGCCAAAACAGTTTCTCCTTTTCCTGGATTATGCTGTAAGCAGACCATGCAATATTGGACCAAACGGACAGCCGTCCGTTGGATATTCGGATTATTCCAAACTGGATCTAAGATCCCACAGATACCTTTTGCTCCTATGTGTGCTGGTCCGTGTGCCATTGTTACCACAGCCTGTACTAATGCATTGGGCAGTAGCCATCTTTGCTTTTCAGTCAAGTCGATCCAACAATTATTTTCATCCAATCTCCCTATCTCTTGTTCCCATTTCTCTAGTTCCGCTGAGGTGGCTTCCTTCTGTAGTATTCTCACACTTTCCATAGTATTATCAAATAATCCACAGTCTCCCCCCACCCATCTAGTAGAGGAATGGACGTACATGGGTGACATCAGCGACTGTGCTGTCTGCTTGGCCACCTGGTCTGCAAAAGCATTGCCTTCTCCTACCTCATCCACAATCACTTTGTGAGCACTGCATTTGATAATAGCCACTTTCTTGGGGAGAGTGAGAGCATCCAACAACCTCAAAACCAGCTGCCCATTCTGTATTTTCTGACCGTGTGAAGTAAGGAAGCCCCTTTCTTTCCACAGCCGCCCAAAACTATGGGCTACGCCAAAGGCGTATTGGCTGTCCGTGTAAATGTTGACCTCTAGTCCCTCACTCAGCTCACAGGCTCGTAACAAGGCCATAAGTTCAGCGGCTTGGGCTGATCGGTGGGGTAGTCTAAGTGTTTCAACAACTGTTTTCAGGGTCGTGATCGCATATGCAGCTGTCGTTGTGCCATCTGTTAGTTTGAAACAGGAACCATCCACATATAGCTCTCCCTGGGGTTGATCTAAGGGTGTGTCTGTGAGGTCAATTCTACCCTTGGTCTCTTCCTCTGTGCGATATATGCAATCATGTAAATTAGTGTCCTGTTCACTCGTATGGAGTGGTAACAATGTGGCTGGGTTCAGTGTTGCACATCGAGTAATCGTAATATGTGGTGCAAATAAGGTCAGCTCATACCCAGTAAGGCGTGCACTCGTAAGATGCTGCGTTTTTGTTTTATTTAGCAAGGTGTCTACTGCATGCGGCACCATTACAGTCAAATTGGAATTTAAAACGAGTCCTTCTGATTGTCGGATGGCCACTGCTACTGCAGCCGTAGCCCTCAGACAGCTAGGAAGTGCTCTTGCAACATTATCCAATGTCGCTGACAAATAGGCGCACGGTCTTTGCTTACCTCCAAAGGCCTGCGTTAAAACAGACAATGAACAACCGTCGACCTCGTGTACATATAGTACAAAAGGTTTACGATAATCTGGAGTACCCAGAACAGGGGCAGAGCATAAAGCAGTTTTTAGAGAGTCAAAAGAGAGCTGACATTCATCCGTCCAGGGTAGGGGTTCATGCACATCTTTGGTAGTCAAATGCAACAAAGGTTTAGCCAGAAGTGAAAAATTAGGTATCCATTGGCGACAGTAAGATGTGATGCCAAGAAAAGCGCGGACTTCACGCTGCGTGCAAGGTACAGACATGTTAGAAATGGTAGCAATACGTTCAGGTGTTAGTCGTCTACCCTCCTTCGATAAGAGATGACCTAAGTAGGTCACCTCCTTTCGACAATACTGAAATTTAGATAAGGATACCTTGTTCCCCTTGACAGCCAAATGGTGCAACAATTTAACCGTAGCTTTTTTACATCCATCCTCTGTGTCAGATGCAATTAGTAAGTCATCTACATATTGCAAGAGGACATTGCCATCCGGCAATTCTAAGTCATCCAACAGAGCCTTCAGAGCCTGGCTATATATACTCGGACTTTCAGTGTAGCCTTGAGGAGCGCGACAGAAGCGGAAACTGCGTCCGGATATTGAAAATCCGAAGATCTGTCTGCTATCAGGGTGGATAGGAATGCTGAAGAAAGCATTTTTCAGGTCAATGACCGAAAAGTACTGTGCAGTCGGAGGGATCATGGTGAGAATGGTAGTGATATCGGTCACCACAGGATACTGTGGCACCACAATTTTGTTAACGGCTCGCAAATCAATCACAAAACGATAGGCAGCACCCATCTCCCCTTGGTCATGGTTCCTCTTCAAAATCGGGAGGATCGGGCTATTGCAAATATTGGCGTTTGTTTCTTCTACAACCCCTTTGTCAATCAGTTCCTGGATGATGTGCAATAAAGCCCGTTCCCCCGCCGGTGCTATCTTGTACTGTGGGATGCGTGGTAGTTTAGCGCCTTGCTTCAACGTGATGTGAACTGGGGGTATGTCCAGTTCACCCACATCTGCGTCCCCTATCGCCCAAAGGGAGGTTGGGACGCCATCGAACTCCGGTGGGAGTCGTTCATTTTTCGTAAAACATTGTTTAACAGGTGTTACAGAGGGACGTATAGTTAAATAGACCCCATCCGCAGAACAATGTATAGTAGCATTCAATCTTTTCAGCATATCCAATCCCAACAGATTCTCTCCACAATTCGATGTTAATAAGAAAGGAGTGTCCATAGTGGCTGGACCAATCGTAAAGGGGATAGGTTTAGAGATGGGGCTTACAACGGGGACTCCGGAAAAACCCACCGAAACATTGTTTTGCCCGGACAGAGCTGCCCCTGGAACCAATGATCGAGCAACGGAACTGTTCATTGCTCCTGTGTCAATTAGAAAATTCTCAGATGTCCCCAACACTTCCCCTCTGATGTAGGGTCCCCTCTGATTGACCGGAATTGACACATGGCCCCCCCTCTGTCCCTGGCTATCCTATGCTGGGGCATATTCATCATCATTCCCTTCGGCATAGTCACCATGGTAGTATTGTCTGTGTTGGGGGTTATCAAAATGATTCCTTTCTGACCTGTCTTGTTGAACGTCTCTGTGCTCGTCTCTATGCATATCACCTCGGTCGGGGCCCCCTCGTCCTCTACCTCGTCCGCGAATCGCCGCGTTCTGGGCGGCCAAGTATGGACACTGAGCCTTCCAGTGTCCCTCCTCTTTACAATAGGAACACTGGTTGATGCCGATTGACGGGGCTCCTCCTGAACCCCTTCCTGTCCCCGCCCCTCTCGTCATTGGGCCCCGACCACCTCTACCTCCTCCTTGCCCTCGAACCACTTGCTGTAACAGTACTCGAGTCTTCAGATCCTTAACCTTTTTATCCACCTTATCCTTATTTTCATTTTCTCTATGCTCGTAGTACTGGGCCATGCTGAGGATTACAGACGGGGAAGAGGTAGTCCAGGTACTCTCTGCCGCCTCCAGTCGTGCTGAAATTTCCGGAGCCAGGTTCGTAACGAACCTGTTAACGAACAACCTTGTGCCCCCTTCTGTGGCCAAATCTTGCCCACTAAAATCAATAAAAACCTCTTCGAACCTGGTAAAGAAGTCGGACACACTTTCGTCCTTCTTTTGTCTACAGGCGGACAGTTTATCCCAATCGACTTTTCGGGGTGGGATCAGAGTATGCATAAAAGTTATTATTCTCGCTGGAAGAGAAGTTATTTCCACTCTTGGTTTGTCCCCTGGTTTGCGATCCTGGTCCCAGCCCCTTAACTCCTCCCACGTGCCACCAAATTCCGCATGATTAGAATCGTGCACCTGTCGCCATATATCAACCGGTACTAGTAGTCCGAAGAACAATTCAACATCGGCTAAAGTCATTACAGCGGACGCAGCTGCTTCGGTCAATTCTTTGTAGTACGCAGTAGGATTCTTTCGGGGATCTGGCAGCTGAGATTTCAACGCCAGTACTTCACTTCTTTTCCATGGGGTATAAACCCACTGTTCCTGGAACCGAGCCGCCACCCCTTGTCGTATGATCGCCTGATTACCATCTCGTTGTTCGGGGATTTCGGGATGATAGATTGGGTGTACTTCTCGCATAGGGTGTTGCGTAGTCCACTGTGGACTTTTCAAGAATAATCTGTCGCGATATTGTACCAAAGTGTCTACATTCTTAAATACTTCTTCCGGTGTTAGGCTAAATTTATGGGCCCAATCTCTGATAGTATACAGGATCTGGGGGCTGTCCCGTCCCTAAAGTTTATTTCCCAAGACCCAATGAGCGAATTGGACATCTCGTATAGCACATGTTGTTGCATGACCGGCTCTAAATCCTTCACAGTACTCCATATGTCAATCAGGGTATATACTTCATTCCGTACCCACTTGATAGCCTGGTCTCCTAATGCTTCTTTTTCGCCATATTCTACAGATGCTCTAGTGAACAAACGCTTGCTATCTAGGCCCCCTACAGCTCCCCTCGGGGTCGGGTCAAACCCCCTGGGTGTAATACAAACTCGGGGGGAGGATATCTCCGGCATAGGGAGACTCAAGTGCGTCTGAGGGGATGTGATCAGTTGTGTATACTCGGGGACAAGCGTAACCAAGGCCCCACCTTGAGGAGAGGAAACACCGTTATCTTGTTCATGGGTAACGGAGCCCCGTTCCTCGGGCGCAGATGCCCGTGGTCTAACTTCTGGCTGGACAGGTATTGCAGGGTATATACGCTCCGGGGCATATGGTGGGGGAGGCCTCGCATTTAACAATTCCTCAATCTCATCTTCCGCCCCTTCTCTGGCTACATAACATTGGTCTACCTGAAGTTTAAACCGCCTGTCTGCAATTTCAATATTTTGTTCTACCTTATTTTTATCATATGCGATAGCCTTCTGGGTAATAGTCTGTCCCTGCTCTATCTTCATTAATTTTTCAGATCGAATGCGTCGTCTCTTTGCTTCTTTCTGCCATTTGTTAAGGGTGTCGAACATCGACTGCCGGCTGCGTTTAATGAAAAGACGTTCTTGTAAATATGCCAGTTTTTGTTCATCGAAAGACCCGGTTTTTGGCCATTGCAATTCTATATTGTCCTTAGTGTATTTATGCCACAAAGAGTTAAAGATGAGGGGGCCAATACCATGCTTACAATACATAAAGTGGCTAGGTGTCCCTTCTGGTGGGTTCGGCTGACTCTCGTCTAACCTCCCCTCGTCGCTACGGACACAACCAAAACACAATTTGCTAAGGCACGGCATATCGTATTATCTCGTTTCTGGCTGAAAAGGAATTTCTCCGTTAGTACAAATTCAACGAACTTAAATATCACGTTATCCTTGTACTTTCATTCTCATGGCCATGACACCCATCATCCTCACATCCGTATTTTCCTTATACATCAGACAAACGTAAAACGTAACATATAAATTCCAGCAATTTTCAATCAAAAAGTGGAGCCCGTCGGCTCCCACTTGTGGAGAACTCTTCTGCTAATTTATTCAAAAGGCTGCAAAAACACGTCCAACAACAGTCTCGTCCTCAGACTGCCTAAAGATAGTTACACAGGTTTTAAACCACAGACCGGTCTACAGGCCATCCGACAGCATTCATGGTTCACCTCCCGAACTGTTCTGGCTAAGCCCGCGTTTCAGCGCCGCTCCAGATTTGTCCGGGTGCTACCCAATCTCCACCATCGGCTTTCCCGAGAACAGTCCGGCCGAGCAGGAACCGCAGTTCCCCCAGGCGTATAATCCTTATCTTTAGTGTACCCAGAGCGTTCGCACGTGCAGTTCCACACTGCCCCCGTCGAACCTCCGACCAGATCCTCTCTGTGACAACTAATGCAAAGTCAGAGTTCCTTCGTGACCATGGGCCACCAAATGCTTAAATCCCGCTATTTAAATCTGCATATGCAATTCAACATATAACGAGACACAACACTCACCTGGTGCACGCAGGTTTGCCGGAACGTTCTTCACTGCCGACGTTTGCCCCGTATCAGCGCTGCAGGTTCTCGGGTTGCACCCGAAGGACTCCGGCGTGGGGTTACTAGCAGCTGAGGCCCTCCGGACCGGGAGGGCAGAGCAAAACCCCAATTTCTTATGCGTCTGGTCTGCAACTCTCCCGATCAAGAGGACCCCTTTCGATGTCGCCTGTGGCTACACAGGGACGACCCCAACGCGGAGTCCCGGCGGAGTCGCCAACTGAAGTACCGAAAATTATATGATCCCCTCCCAACAATAATCATTACATTACCAAATCCCCTTACCATTACCAATAAGCAGTCGGTCGGCAGTGTAGAAGGTTCAAGCGTTTATTAGACAAACACAAAACTCTGCCAGAGGAGCTCCTTGCGACCTAACCCAAAAGGTCCGCCAAGAAGACTGCTGGCACATTGTCAGCACATCACATATATACAATTGCGTTGGCACCGGCATGGCCTAACATGGAAAAATACAAATTGGTACAAGCTAGTACAGTAATAGGAAAACCCATCTAAGGCACACAAAGAGCTCCTGATTTCGCTCAGGCAGCAAGGTCAGACGGGTGACTCCCTTCTGTCTTCTCAGAGACAAACCACCCTGCACCCCTCCCGGAATGTGCTTATCGGCCCTTCCTCGGCTAACTACGACCTTGCCGAGCCTACCGAGCTGAAACAGCAGTTTCTGCAACAGTTGGTTTCTTTCCCAGGAGCAGGGCTTTTAGAGCTAAGGGAGAATAAGGCCTGTGCATGTACGATATTAAAGAAGGCCATAGTATGGTATTCATATAGCGTAACGTGGCATGAAGCTAAGTGAAAGTAAATACCGTAAATACTAATTATGCATGTCTACAGTGTGAGTTTAGTGACACCATGCTAATCCTAACATATCGATTATCAATACTACGTGATCAGGAATCGATTCTGGTACCTCAGCACCATCAGGATTCAAGCAAGCCGGGCCGAAGACGGCTGTAATGCCAGAAACCGGTCCCCGGAAGCTTGTTTACTTTCCAGTAAAGAATTGGCTTGGTAGTTTGGTCTGCCCTGTTCCCATGATGCACTGGGCCAGGGACAGACTAATTTGCATGTAGCCAGGTTCTGAACTGGGATGGTGCAGTGAGCTAAAAAAACGGTGATGGATCAAGCCCTGATCTTTTGACTGGGTATGAGTGTTCTGCTTAATTCAGATGCTCTCTCCATCACCACCCCCTTTTCTGAATCGTTTTGGCCACCACAAGCGTGGAAGCGTATGCTCAGATGTGAGTCCCTTGCTCACTGCACCATCAGGATTCAAGCAAGCCGGGCCGAAGACGGCTGTAATGCCAGAAACCGGTCCCCGGAAGCTTGTTTCCTTTCCAGTAAAGAATTGGCTTGGTAGTTTGGTCTGCCCTGTTCCCATGATGCACTGGGCCAGGGACAGACTAATTTGCATGTAGCCAGGTTCTGAACTGGGATGGTGCAGTGGGCTAAAAAACGGTGATGGATCAAGCCCTGATCTTTTGACTGGGTATGAGTGTTCTGCTTAATTCAGATGCTCTGTCCATCACCACCCCCTTTTCTGAATCGTTTTGGCCACCACAAGCGTGGAAGGGTATGCTCAGATGTGAGTCCCTTGCTCACTGCACCATCAGGATTCAAGCAAGCCGGGCCGAAGATGGCTGTAATGCCAGAAACCGGTCCCCGGAAGCTTGTTTCCTTTCCAGTAAAGAATTGGCTTGGTAATTTGGTCTGCCCTGTTCCCATGATGCACTGGGCCAGGGACAGACTAATTTGCATGTAGCCAGGTTCTGAACTGGGATGGTGCAGTGGGCTAAAAAACGGTGATGGATCAAGCCCTGATCTTTTGACTGGGTATGAGTGTTCTGCTTAATTCAGATGCTCTGTCCATCACCACCCCCTTTTCTGAATCGTTTTGGCCACCACAAGCGTGGAAGGGTATGCTGAGATGTGAGTCCCTTGCTCACTGCACCATCAGGATTCAAGCAAGCCGGGCCGAAGACGGCTGTAATGCCAGAAACCGGTCCCCGGAAGCTTGTTTCCTTTCCAGTAATGAATTGGCTTGGTAGTTTGGTCTGCCCTGTTCCCATGATGCACTGGGCCAGGGACAGACTAATTTGCATGTAGCCAGGTTCTGAACTGGGATGGTGCAGTGAGCTAAAAAACGGTGATGGATCAAGCCCTGATCTTTTGACTGGGTATGAGTGTTCTGCTCAATTCAGATGCTCTGTCCATCACCACCCCCTTTTCTGAATCGTTTTGGCCACCACAAGCGTGGAAGGGTATGCTCAGATGTGAGTCCCTTGCTCACTGCACCATCAGGATTCAAGCAAGCCGGGCCGAAGACGGCTCTAATGCCAGAAACCGGTCCCCGGAAGCTTGTTTACTTTCCAGTAAAGAATTGGCTTGGTAGTTTGGTCTGCCCTGTTCCCATGATGCACTGGGCCAGGGACAGACTAATTTGCATGTAGCCAGGTTCTGAACTGGGATGGTGCAGTGAGCTAAAAAAACGGTGATGGATCAAGCCCTGATCTTTTGACTGGGTATGAGTGTTCTGCTTAATTCAGATGCTCTCTCCATCACCACCCCCTTTTCTGAATCGTTTTGGCCACCACAAGCGTGGAAGCGTATGCTCAGATGTGAGTCCCTTGCTCACTGCACCATCAGGATTCAAGCAAGCCGGGCCGAAGACGGCTGTAATGCCAGAAACCGGTCCCCGGAAGCTTGTTTCCTTTCCAGTAAAGAATTGGCTTGGTAGTTTGGTCTGCCCTGTTCCCATGATGCACTGGGCCAGGGACAGACTAATTTGCATGTAGCCAGGTTCTGAACTGGGATGGTGCAGTGGGCTAAAAAACGGTGATGGATCAAGCCCTGATCTTTTGACTGGGTATGAGTGTTCTGCTTAATTCAGATGCTCTGTCCATCACCACCCCCTTTTCTGAATCGTTTTGGCCACCACAAGCGTGGAAGGGTATGCTCAGTCAGATGTGAGTCCCTTGCTCACTGCACCATCAGGATTCAAGCAAGCCGGGCCGAAGACGGCTGTAATGCCAGAAACCGGTCCCCGGAAGCTTGTTTCCTTTTCAGTAAAGAATTGGCTTGGTAGTTTGGTCTGCCCTGTTCCCATGATGCACTGGGCCAGGGACAGACTAATTTGCATGTAGCCAGGTTCTGAACTGGGATGGTGCAGTGAGCTAAAAAAACGGTGATGGATCAAGCCCTGATCTTTTGACTGGGTATGAGTGTTCTGCTTAATTCAGATGCTCTCTCCATCACCACCCCCTTTTCTGAATCGTTTTGGCCACCACAAGCGTGGAAGCGTATGCTCAGATGTTAGTCCCTTGCTCACTGCACCATCAGGATTCAAGCAAGCCGGGCCGAAGACGGCTGTAATGCCAGAAACCGGTCCCCGGAAGCTTGTTTCCTTTCCAGTAATGAATTGGCTTGGTAGTTTGGTCTGCCCTGTTCCCATGATGCACTGGGCCAGGGACAGACTAATTTGCATGTAGCCAGGTTCTGAACTGGGATGGTGCAGTGAGCTAAAAAACGGTGATGGATCAAGCCCTGATCTTTTGACTGGGTATGAGTGTTCTGCTCAATTCAGATGCTCTGTCCATCACCACCCCCTTTTCTGAATCGTTTTGGCCACCACAAGCGTGGAAGGGTATGCTCAGATGTGAGTCCCTTGCTCACTGCACCATCAGGATTCAAGCAAGCCGGGCCGAAGACGGCTGTAATGCCAGAAACCGGTCCCCGGAAGCTTGTTTACTTTCCAGTAAAGAATTGGCTTGGTAGTTTGGCCTGCCCTGTTCCCATGATGCACTGGGCCAGGGACAGACTAATTTGCATGTAGCCAAGTTCTGAACTGGGATGGTGCAGTGAGCTAAAAAACGGTGATGGATCAAGCCCTGATCTTTTGACTGGGTATGAGTGTTCTGCTTAATTCAGATGCTCTCTCCATCACCACCCCCTTTTCTGAATCGTTTTGGCCACCACAAGCGTGGAAGCGTATGCTCAGATGTGAGTCCCTTGCTCACTGCACCATCAGGATTCAAGCAAGCCGGGCCGAAGACGGCTGTAATGCCAGAAACCGGTCCCCGGAAGCTTGTTTCCTTTCCAGTAAAGAATTGGCTTGGTAGTTTGGTCTGCCCTGTTCCCATGATGCACTGGGCCAGGGACAGACTAATTTGCATGTAGCCAGGTTCTGAACTGGGATGGTGGAGTGGGCTAAAAAACGGTGATGGATCAAGCCCTGATCTTTTGACTGGGTATGAGTGTTCTGCTTAATTCAGATGCTCTGTCCATCACCACCCCCTTTTCTGAATCGTTTTGGCCACCACAAGCGTGGAAGGGTATGCTCAGTCAGATGTGAGTCCCTTGCTCACTGCACCATCAGGATTCAAGCAAGCCGGGCCGAAGACGGCTGTAATGCCAGAAACCGGTCCCCGGAAGCTTGTTTCCTTTTCAGAAAAGAATTGGCTTGGTAGTTTGGTCTGCCCTGTTCCCATGATGCACTGGGCCAGGGACAGACTAATTTGCATGTAGCCAGGTTCTGAACTGGGATGGTGCAGTGAGCTAAAAAAACGGTGATGGATCAAGCCCTGATCTTTTGACTGGGTATGAGTGTTCTGCTTAATTCAGATGCTCTCTCCATCACCACCCCCTTTTCTGAATCGTTTTGGCCACCACAAGCGTGGAAGCGTATGCTCAGATGTGAGTCCCTTGCTCACTGCACCATCAGGATTCAAGCAAGCCGGGCCGAAGACGGCTGTAATGCCAGAAACCGGTCCCCGGAAGCTTGTTTCCTTTCCAGTAATGAATTGGCTTGGTAGTTTGGTCTGCCCTGTTCCCATGATGCACTGGGCCAGGGACAGACTAATTTGCATGTAGCCAGGTTCTGAACTGGGATGGTGCAGTGAGCTAAAAAACGGTGATGGATCAAGCCCTGATCTTTTGACTGGGTATGAGTGTTCTGCTCAATTCAGATGCTCTGTCCATCACCACCCCCTTTTCTGAATCGTTTTGGCCACCACAAGCGTGGAAGGGTATGCTCAGATGTGAGTCCCTTGCTCACTGCACCATCAGGATTCAAGCAAGCCGGGCCGAAGACGGCTGTAATGCCAGAAACCGGTCCCCGGAAGCTTGTTTACTTTCCAGTAAAGAATTGGCTTGGTAGTTTGGCCTGCCCTGTTCCCATGATGCACTGGGCCAGGGACAGACTAATTTGCATGTAGCCAGGTTCTGAACTGGGATGGTGCAGTGAGCTAAAAAAACGGTGATGGATCAAGCCCTGATCTTTTGACTGGGTATGGGTGTTCTGCTTAATTCAGATGCTCTCTCCATCACCACCCCCTTTTCTGAATCGTTTTGGCCACCACAAGCGTGGAAGCGTATGCTCAGATGTGAGTCCCTTGCTCACTGCACCATCAGGATTCAAGCAAGCCGGGCCGAAGACGGCTGTAATGCCAGAAACCGGTCCCCGGAAGCTTGTTTCCTTTCCAGTAAAGAATTGGCTTGGTAGTTTGGTCTGCCCTGTTCCCATGATGCACTGGGCCAGGGACAGACTAATTTGCATGTAGCCAGGTTCTGAACTGGGATGGTGCAGTGGGCTAAAAAACGGTGATGGATCAAGCCCTGATCTTTTGACTGGGTATGAGTGTTCTGCTTAATTCAGATGCTCTGTCCATCACCACCCCCTTTTCTGAATCGTTTTGGCCACCACAAGCGTGGAAGGGTATGCTCAGATGTGAGTCCCTTGCTCACTGCACCATCAGGATTCAAGCAAGCCGGGCCGAAGATGGCTGTAATGCCAGAAACCGGTCCCCGGAAGCTTGTTTCCTTTCCAGTAAAGAATTGGCTTGGTAATTTGGTCTGCCCTGTTCCCATGATGCACTGGGCCAGGGACAGACTAATTTGCATGTAGCCAGGTTCTGAACTGGGATGGTGCAGTGGGCTAAAAAACGGTGATGGATCAAGCCCTGATCTTTTGACTGGGTATGAGTGTTCTGCTTAATTCAGATGCTCTGTCCATCACCACCCCCTTTTCTGAATCGTTTTGGCCACCACAAGCGTGGAAGGGTATGCTGAGATGTGAGTCCCTTGCTCACTGCACCATCAGGATTCAAGCAAGCCGGGCCGAAGACGGCTGTAATGCCAGAAACCGGTCCCCGGAAGCTTGTTTCCTTTCCAGTAATGAATTGGCTTGGTAGTTTGGTCTGCCCTGTTCCCATGATGCACTGGGCCAGGGACAGACTAATTTGCATGTAGCCAGGTTCTGAACTGGGATGGTGCAGTGAGCTAAAAAACGGTGATGGATCAAGCCCTGATCTTTTGACTGGGTATGAGTGTTCTGCTCAATTCAGATGCTCTGTCCATCACCACCCCCTTTTCTGAATCGTTTTGGCCACCACAAGCGTGGAAGGGTATGCTCAGATGTGAGTCCCTTGCTCACTGCACCATCAGGATTCAAGCAAGCCGGGCCGAAGACGGCTCTAATGCCAGAAACCGGTCCCCGGAAGCTTGTTTACTTTCCAGTAAAGAATTGGCTTGGTAGTTTGGTCTGCCCTGTTCCCATGATGCACTGGGCCAGGGACAGACTAATTTGCATGTAGCCAGGTTCTGAACTGGGATGGTGCAGTGAGCTAAAAAAACGGTGATGGATCAAGCCCTGATCTTTTGACTGGGTATGAGTGTTCTGCTTAATTCAGATGCTCTCTCCATCACCACCCCCTTTTCTGAATCATTTTGGCCACCACAAGCGTGGAAGCGTATGCTCAGATGTGAGTCCCTTGCTCACTGCACCATCAGGATTCAAGCAAGCCGGGCCGAAGACGGCTGTAATGCCAGAAACCGGTCCCCGGAAGCTTGTTTCCTTTCCAGTAAAGAATTGGCTTGGTAGTTTGGTCTGCCCTGTTCCCATGATGCACTGGGCCAGGGACAGACTAATTTGCATGTAGCCAGGTTCTGAACTGGGATGGTGCAGTGGGCTAAAAAACGGTGATGGATCAAGCCCTGATCTTTTGACTGGGTATGAGTGTTCTGCTTAATTCAGATGCTCTGTCCATCACCACCCCCTTTTCTGAATCGTTTTGGCCACCACAAGCGTGGAAGGGTATGCTCAGATGTGAGTCCCTTGCTCACTGCACCATCAGGATTCAAGCAAGCCGGGCCGAAGATGGCTGTAATGCCAGAAACCGGTCCCCGGAAGCTTGTTTCCTTTCCAGTAAAGAATTGGCTTGGTAATTTGGTCTGCCCTGTTCCCATGATGCACTGGGCCAGGGACAGACTAATTTGCATGTAGCCAGGTTCTGAACTGGGATGGTGCAGTGGGCTAAAAAACGGTGATGGATCAAGCCCTGATCTTTTGACTGGGTATGAGTGTTCTGCTTAATTCAGATGCTCTGTCCATCACCACCCCCTTTTCTGAATCGTTTTGGCCACCACAAGCGTGGAAGGGTATGCTGAGATGTGAGTCCCTTGCTCACTGCACCATCAGGATTCAAGCAAGCCGGGCCGAAGACGGCTGTAATGCCAGAAACCGGTCCCCGGAAGCTTGTTTCCTTTCCAGTAAAGAATTGGCTTGGTAGTTTGGTCTGCCCTGTTGCCATGATGTACTGGGCCAGGGACAGACTAATTTGCATGTAGCCAGGTTCTGAACTGGGATAGTGCAGTGAGCTAAAAAACGGTGATGGATCAAGCCCTGATCTTTTGACTGGGTATGAGTGTTCTGCTTAATTCAGATGCTCTGTCCATCACCACCCCCTTTTCTGAATCGTTTTGGCCACCACAAGCGTGGAAGGGTATGCTCAGATGTGAGTCCCTTGCTCACTGCACCATCAGGATTCAAGCAAGCCGGGCCGAAGACGGCTGTAATGCCAGAAACCGGTCCCCGGAAGCTTGTTTCCTTTCCAGTAAAGAATTGGCTTGGTAGTTTGGTCTGCCCTGTTCCCATGATGCACTGGGCCAGGGACAGACTAATTTGCATGTAGCCAGGTTCTGAACTGGGATGGTGCAGTGAGATAAAAAACGGTGATGGATCAAGCCCTGATCTTTTGACTGGGTATGAGTGTTCTGCTTAATTCAGATGCTCTGTCCATCACCACCCCCTTTTCTGAATTGTTTTGGCCACCACAAGCGTGGAAGGGTATGCTCAGTCAGATGTGAGTCCCTTGCTCACTGCACCATCAGGATTCAAGCAAGCCGGGCCGAAGACGGCTGTAATGCCAGAAACCGGTCCCCGGAAGCTTGTTTCCTTTCCAGTAAAGAATTGGCTTGGTAGTTTGGTCTGCCCTGTTCCCATGATGCACTGGGCCAGGGACAGACTAATTTGCATGTAGCCAGGTTCTGAACTGGGATGGTGCAGTGAGCTAAAAAACGGTGATGGATCAAGCCCTGATCTTTTGACTGGGTATGAGTGTTCTGCTTAATTCAGATGCTCTGTCCATCACCACCCCCTTTTCTGAATCGTTTTGGCCACCACAAGCGTGGAAGCGTGTGCTCAGATGTGAGTCCCTTGCTCACTGCACCATCAGGATTCAAGCAAGCCGGGCCGAAGACGGCTGTAATGCCAGAAACCCGTCCCCGGAAGCTTGTTTCCTTTCCAGTAAAGAATTGGCTTGGTAGTTTGGTCTGCCCTGTTCCCATGATGCACTGGGCCAGGGACAGACTAATTTGCATGTAGCCAGGTTCTGTACTGGGATGGTGCAGTGAGCTAAAAAAACGGTGATGGATCAAGCCCTGATCTTTTGACTGGGTATGAGTGTTCTGCTTAATTCAGATGCTCTGTCCATCACCACCCCCTTTTCTGGATCGTTTTGGCCACCACAAGCGTGGAAGGGTATGCTCAGATGTGAGTCCCTTGCTCACTGCACCATCAGGATTCAAGCAAGCCGGGCCGAAGACGGCTGTAATGCCAGAAACCGGTCCCCGGAAGCTTGTTTCCTTTCCAGTAAAGAATTGGCTTGGTAGTTTGGTCTGCCCTGTTCCCATGATGCACTGGGCCAGGGACAGACTAATTTGCATGTAGCCAGGTTCTGAACTGGGATGGTGCAGTGAGATAAAAAACGGTGATGGATCAAGCCCTGATCTTTTGACTGGGTATGAGTGTTCTGCTTAATTCAGATGCTCTGTCCATCACCACCCCCTTTTCTGAATCGTTTTGGCCACCACAAGCGTGGAAGGGTATGCTCAGATGTGAGTCCCTTGCTCACTGCACCATCAGGATTCAAGCAAGCCGGGCCGAAGACGGCTGTAATGCCAGAAACCGGTCCCCGGAAGCTTGTTTCCTTTCCAGTAAAGAATTGGCTTGGTAGTTTGGTCTGCCCTGTTCCCATGATGCACTGGGCCAGGGACAGACTAATTTGCATGTAGCCAGGTTCTGAACTGGGATGGTGCAGTGAGCTAAAAAACGGTGATGGATCAAGCCCTGATCTTTTGACTGGGTATGAGTGTTCTGCTTAATTCAGATGCTCTGTCCATCACCACCCCCTTTTCTGAATCGTTTTGGCCACCACAAGCGTGGAAGGGTATGCTCAGATGTGAGTCCCTTGCTCACTGCACCATCAGGATTCAAGCAAGCCGGGCCGAAGACGGCTGTAATACCAGAAACCGGTCCCCGGAAGCTTGTTTCCTTTCCAGTAAAGAATTGGCTTGGTAGTTTGGTCTGCCCTGTTCCCATGATGCACTGGGCCAGGGACAGACTAATTTGCATGTAGCCAGGTTCTGAACTGGGATGGTGCAGTGAGCTAAAAAACGGTGATGGATCAAGCCCTGATCTTTTGACTGGGTATGAGTGTTCTGCTTAATTCAGATGCTCTGTCCATCACCACCCCCTTTTCTGAATCGTTTTGGCCACCACAAGCGTGGAAGCGTGTGCTCAGATGTGAGTCCCTTGCTCACTGCACCATCAGGATTCAAGCAAGCCGGGCCGAAGACGGCTGTAATGCCAGAAACCGGTCTCCGGAAGCTTGTTTCCTTTCCAGTAAAGAATTGGCTTGGTAGTTTGGTCTGCCCTATTCCCATGATGCACTGGGCCAGGGACAGACTAATTTGCATGAAGCCAGGTTCTGAACTGGGATGGTGCAGTGAGATAAAAAACGGTGATGGATCAAGCCCTGATCATTTGACTGGGTATGAGTGTTCTGCTTAATTCAGATGCTCTGTCCATCACCACCCCCTTTTCTGAATCGTTTTGGCCACCACAAGCGTGGAAGGGTATGCTCAGATGTGAGTCCCTTGCTCACTGCACCATCAGGATTCAAGCAAGCCGGGCCGAAGACGGCTGTAATGCCAGAAACCGGTCCCCGGAAGCTTGTTTCCTTTCCAGTAAAGAATTGGCTTGGTAGTTTGGTCTGCCCTGTTCCCATGATGCACTGGGCCAGGGACAGACTAATTTGCATGTAGCCAGGTTCTGAACTGGGATGGTGCAGTGAGATAAAAAACGGTGATGGATCAAGCCCTGATCTTTTGACTGGGTATGAGTGTTCTGCTTAATTCAGATGCTCTGTCCATCACCACCCCCTTTTCTGAATCGTTTTGGCCACCACAAGCGTGGAAGGGTATGCTCAGTCAGATGTGAGTCCCTTGCTCACTGCACCATCAGGATTCAAGCAAGCCGGGCCGAAGACGGCTGTAATGCCAGAAACCGGTCCCAGGAAGCTTGTTTCCTTTCCAGTAAAGAATTGGCTTGGTAGTTTGGTCTGCCCTGTTCCCATGATGCACTGGGCCAGGGACAGACTAATTTGCATGTAGCCAGGTTCTGAACTGGGATGGTGCAGTGAGCTAAAAAACGGTGATGGATCAAACCCTGATCTTTTGACTGGGTATGAGTGTTCTGCTTAATTCAGATGCTCTGTCCATCACCACCCCCTTTTCTGGATCGTTTTGGCCACCACAAGCGTGGAAGGGTATGCTCAGATGTGAGTCCCTTGCTCACTGCACCATCAGGATTCAAGCAAGCCGGGCCGAAGACGGCTGTAATGCCAGAAACCGGTCCCCGGAAGCTTGTTTCCTTTCCAGTAAAGAATTGGCTTGGTAGTTTGGTCTGCCCTGTTCCCATGATGCACTGGGCCAGGGACAGACTAATTTGCATGTAGCCAGGTTCTGAACTGGGATGGTGCAGTGAGATAAAAACGGTGATGGATCAAGCCCTGATCTTTTGACTGGGTATGAGTGTTCTGCTTAATTCAGATGCTCTGTCCATCACCACCCCCTTTTCTGAATCGTTTTGGCCACCACAAGCGTGGAAGGGTATGCTCAGATGTGAGTCCCTTGCTCACTGCACCATCAGGATTCAAGCAAGCCGGGCCGAAGACGGCTGTAATGCCAGAAACCGGTCCCCGGAAGCTTGTTTCCTTTCCAGTAAAGAATTGGCTTGGTAGTTTGGTCTGCCCTGTTCCCATGATGCACTGGGCCAGGGACAGACTAATTTGCATGTAGTCAGGTTCTGAACTGGGATGGTGCAGTGAGCTAAAAAACTGTGATGGATCAAGCCCTGATCTTTTGACTGGGTATGAGTGTTCTGCTTAATTCAGATGCTCTGTCCATCACCACCCCCTTTTCTGAATCGTTTTGGCCACCACAAGCGTGGAAGCGTGTGCTCAGATGTGAGTCCCTTGCTCACTGCACCATCAGGATTCAAGCAAGCCGGGCCGAAGACGGCTGTAATGCCAGAAACCGGTCTCCGGAAGCTTGTTTCCTTTCCAGTAAAGAATTGGCTTGGTAGTTTGGTCTGCCCTATTCCCATGATGCACTGGGCCAGGGACAGACTAATTTGCATGTAGCCAGGTTCTGAACTGGGATGGTGCAGTGAGATAAAAAACGGTGATGGATCAAGCCCTGATCTTTTGTCTGGGTATGAGTGTTCTGCTTAATTCAGATGCTCTGTCCATCATCACCCCCTTTTCTGAATTGTTTTGGCCACCACAAGCGTGGAAGGGTATGCTCAGATGTGAGTCCCTTGCTCACTGCACCATCAGGATTCAAGTAAGCAGGGCCGAAGACGGCTGTAATGCCAGAAACCGGTCCCCGGAAGCTTGTTTCCTTTCCAGTAAAGAATTGGCTTGGTAGTTTAGTCTGCCCTGTTCCCATGATGCACTGGGCCAGGGACAGACTAATTTGCATGTAGCCAGGTTCTGAACTGGGATGGTGCAGTGAGCTAAAAAACGGTGATGGATCAAGCCCTGATCTTTTGACTGGGTATGAGTGTTCTGCTTAATTCAGATGCTCTGTCCATCACCACCCCCTTTTCTGAATCGTTTTGGCCACCACAAGCGTGGAAGGGTATGCTCAGATGTGAGTCCCTTGCTCACTGCACCATCAGGATTCAAGCAAGCCGGGCCGAAGACGGCTGTAATGCCAGAAACCGGTCCCCGGAAGCTTGTTTCCTTTCCAGTAAAGAATTGGCTTGGTAGTTTGGTCTGCCCTGTTCCCATGATGCACTGGGCCAGGGACAGACTAATTTGCATGTAGCCAGGTTCTGAACTGGGATGGTGCAGTGGGCTAAAAAACGGTGATGGATCAAGCCCTGATCTTTTGACTGGGTATGAGTGTTCTGCTTAATTCAGATGCTCTGTCCATCACCACCCCCTTTTCTGAATCGTTTTGGCCACCACAAGCGTGGAAGGGTATGCTCAGATGTGAGTCCCTTGCTCACTGCGCCATCTGGATTCAAGCAAGCCGGGCTGAAGACGGCTGTAATGCCAGAAACCGGCCCCGGAAGCTTGTTTCCTTTCCAGTAAAGAATTGGCTTGGTAGTTTGGTCTGCCCTGTTCCCATGATGCACTGGGCCAGGGACAGACTAATTTGCATGTAGCCAGGTTCTGAACTGGGATGGTGCAGTGAGCTAAAAAAGCGGTGATGGATCAAGCCCTGATCTTTTGACTGGGTATGAGTGTTCTGCTTAATTCAGATGCTCTGTCCATCACCACCCCCTTTTCTGAATCGTTTTGGCCACCACAAGCGTGGAAGGGTATGCTCGGATGTGAGGTACTTGCTCACTGCACCATCAGGATTCAAGCAAGCCGGGCCGAAGACGGCTGTAATGCCAGAAACCGGTCCCCGGAAGCTTGTTTCCTTTCCAGTAAAGAATTGGCTTGGTAGTTTGGTCTGCCCTGTTCCCATGATGCACTGGGCCAGGGACAGACTAATTTGCATGTAGCCAAGTTCTGAACTGGGATGGTGCAGTGAGCTAAAAAAACGGTGATGGATCAAGCCCTGATCTTTTGACTGGGTATGAGTGTTCTGCTTAATTCAGATGCTCTGTCCATCACCACCCCCTTTTCTGGATCGTTTTGGCCACCACAAGCGTGGAAGGGTATGCTCAGATGTGAGTCCCTTGCTCACTGCACCATCAGGATTCAAGCAAGCCGGGCCGAAGACGGCTGTAATGCCAGAAACCGGTCCCCGGAAGCTTGTTTCCTTTCCAGTAAAGAATTGGCTTGGTAGTTTGGTCTGCCCTGTTCCCATGATGCACTGGGCCAGGGACAGACTAATTTGCATGTAGCCAGGTTCTGAACTGGGATGGTGCAGTGAGATAAAAAACGGTGATGGATCAAGCCCTGATCTTTTGACTGGGTATGAGTGTTCTGCTTAATTCAGATGCTCTGTCCATCACCACCCCCTTTTCTGAATCGTTTTGGCCACCACAAGCGTGGAAGGGTATGCTCAGATGTGAGTCCCTTGCTCACTGCACCATCAGGATTCAAGCAAGCCGGGCCGAAGACGGCTGTAATGCCAGAAACCGGTCCCCGGAAGCTTGTTTCCTTTCCAGTAAAGAATTGGCTTGGTAGTTTGGTCTGCCCTGTTCCCATGATGCACTGGGCCAGGGACAGACTAATTTGCATGTAGTCAGGTTCTGAACTGGGATGGTGCAGTGAGCTAAAAAACGGTGATGGATCAAGCCCTGATCTTTTGACTGGGTATGAGTGTTCTGCTTAATTCAGATGCTCTGTCCATCACCACCCCCTTTTCTGAATCGTTTTGGCCACCACAAGCGTGGAAGGGTATGCTCAGATGTGAGTCCCTTGCTCACTGCACCATCAGGATTCAAGCAAGCCGGGCCAAAGACGGCTGTAATGCCAGAAACCGGTCCCCGGAAGCTTGTTTCCTTTCCAGTAAAGAATTGGCTTGGTAGTTTGGTCTGCCCTGTTCCCATGATGCACTGGGCCAGGGACAGACTAATTTGCATGTAGCCAGGTTCTGAACTGGGATGGTGCAGTGAGCTAAAAAACGGTGATGGATCAAGCCCTGATCTTTTGACTGGGTATGAGTGTTCTGCTTAATTCAGATGCTCTGTCCATCACCACCCCCTTTTCTGAATCATTTTGGCCACCACAAGCGTGGAAGCGTGTGCTCAGATGTGAGTCCCTTGCTCACTGCACCATCAGGATTCAAGCAAGCCGGGCCGAAGACGGCTGTAATGCCAGAAACCGGTCTCCGGAAGCTTGTTTCCTTTCCAGTAAAGAATTGGCTTGGTAGTTTGGTCTGCCCTATTCCCATGATGCACTGGGCCAGGGACAGACTAATTTGCATGTAGCCAGGTTCTGAACTGGGATGGTGCAGTGAGATAAAAAACGGTGATGGATCAAGCCCTGATCTTTTGTCTGGGTATGAGTGTTCTGCTTAATTCAGATGCTCTGTCCATCATCACCCCCTTTTCTGAATTGTTTTGGCCACCACAAGCGTGGAAGGGTATGCTCAGATGTGAGTCCCTTGCTCACTGCACCATCAGGATTCAAGTAAGCCGGGCCGAAGACGGCTGTAATGCCAGAAACCGGTCCCCGGAAGCTTGTTTCCTTTCCAGTAAAGAATTGGCTTGGTAGTTTAGTCTGCCCTGTTCCCATGATGCACTGGGCCAGGGACAGACTAATTTGCATGTAGCCAGGTTCTGAACTGGGATGGTGCAGTGAGCTAAAAAACGGTGATGGATCAAGCCCTGATCTTTTGACTGGGTATGAGTGTTCTGCTTAATTCAGATGCTCTGTCCATCACCACCCCCTTTTCTGAATCGTTTTGGCCACCACAAGCGTGGAAGGGTATGCTCAGATGTGAGTCCCTTGCTCACTGCACCATCAGGATTCAAGCAAGCCGGGCCGAAGACGGCTGTAATGCCAGAAACCGGTCCCCGGAAGCTTGTTTCCTTTCCAGTAAAGAATTGGCTTGGTAGTTTGGTCTGCCCTGTTCCCATGATGCACTGGGCCAGGGACAGACTAATTTGCATGTAGCCAGGTTCTGAACTGGGATGGTGCAGTGGGCTAAAAAACGGTGATGGATCAAGCCCTGATCTTTTGACTGGGTATGAGTGTTCTGCTTAATTCAGATGCTCTGTCCATCACCACCCCCTTTTCTGAATCGTTTTGGCCACCACAAGCGTGGAAGGGTATGCTCAGATGTGAGTCCCTTGCTCAGTGCACCATCTGGATTCAAGCAAGCCGGGCTGAAGACGGCTGTAATGCCAGAAACCGGCCCCGGAAGCTTGTTTCCTTTCCAGTAAAGAATTGGCTTGGTAGTTTGGTCTGCCCTGTTCCCATGATGCACTGGGCCAGGGACAGACTAATTTGCATGTAGCCAGGTTCTGAACTGGGATGGTGCAGTGAGCTAAAAAAGCGGTGATGGATCAAGCCCTGATCTTTTGACTGGGTATGAGTGTTCTGCTTAATTCAGATGCTCTGTCCATCACCACCCCCTTTTCTGAATCGTTTTGGCCACCACAAGCGTGGAAGGGTATGCTCGGATGTGAGGTACTTGCTCACTGCACCATCAGGATTCAAGCAAGCCGGGCTGAAGACGGCTGTAATGCCAGAAACCGGTCCCCGGAAGCTTGTTTCCTTTCCAGTAAAGAATTGGCTTGGTAGTTTGGTCTGCCCTGTTCCCATGATGCACTGGGCCAGGGACAGACTAATTTGCATGTAGCCAGGTTCTGAACTGGGATGGTGCAGTGAGCTAAAAAACGGTGATGGATCAAGCCCTGATCTTTTGACTGGGTATGAGTGTTCTGCTTAATTCAGATGCTCTGTCCATCACCACCCCCTTTTCTGAATCGTTTTGGCCACCACAAGCGTGGAAGGGTATGCTCAGATGTGAGTCCCTTGCTCACTGCACCATCAGGATTCAAGCAAGCCGGGCCGAAGACGGCTGTAATGCCAGAAACCGGTCCCCGGAAGCTTGTTTCCTTTCCAGTAAAGAATTGGCTTGGTAGTTTGGTCTGCCCTGTTCCCATGATGCACTGGGCCAGGGACAGACTAATTTGCATGTAGACAGGTTCTGAACTGGGATGGTGCAGTGAGATAAAAAACGGTGATGGATCAAGCCCTGATCTTTTGACTGGGTATGAGTGTTCTGCTTAATTCAGATGCTCTGTCCATCACCACCCCCTTTTCTGAATCGTTTTGGCCACCACAAGCGTGGAAGGGTATGCTCAGTCAGATGTGAGTCCCTTGCTCACTGCACCATCAGGATTCAAGCAAGCCGGGCCGAAGACGGCTGTAATGCCAGAAACCGGTCCCCGGAAGCTTGTTTCCTTTCCAGTAAAGAATTGGCTTGGTAGTTTGGTCTGCCCTGTTCCCATGATGCACTGGGCCAGGGACAGACTAATTTGCATTTAGCCAGGTTCTGAACTGGGATGGTGCAGTGAGCTAAAAAACGGTGATGGATCAAGCCCTGATCTTTTGACTGGGTATGAGTGTTCTGCTTAATTCAGATGCTCTGTCCATCACAACCCCCTTTTCTGAATCGTTTTGGCCACCACAAGCGTGGAAGCGTGTGCTCAGATGTGAGTCCCTTGCTCACTGCACCATCAGGATTCAAGCAAGCCGGGCCGAAGACGGCTGTAATGCCAGAAACCGGTCCCCGGAAGCTTGTTTCCTTTCCAGTAAAGAATTGGCTTGGTAGTTTGGTCTGCCCTGTTCCCATGATGCACTGGGCCAGGGACAGACTAATTTGCATGTAGCCAAGTTCTGAACTGGGATGGTGCAGTGAGCTAAAAAAACGGTGATGGATCAAGCCCTGATCTTTTGACTGGGTATGAGTGTTCTGCTTAATTCAGATGCTCTGTCCATCACCACCCCCATTTCTGGATCGTTTTGGCCACCACAAGCGTGGAAGGGTATGCTCAGATGTGAGTCCCTTGCTCACTGCACCATCAGGATTCAAGCAAGCTGGGCCGAAGACGGCTGTAATGCCAGAAACCGGTCCCCGGAAGCTTGTTTCCTTTCCAGTAAAGAATTGGCTTGGTAGTTTGGTCTGCCCTGCTCCCATGATGCACTGGGCCAGGGACAGACTAATTTGCATGTAGCCAGGTTCTGAACTGGGATGGTGCAGTGAGATAAAAAACGGTGATGGATCAAGCCCTGATCTTTTGACTGGGTATGAGTGTTCTGCTTAATTCAGATGCTCTGTCCAACACCACCCCCTTTTCTGAATCGTTTTGGCCACCACAAGCGTGGAAGGGTATGCTCAGATGTGAGTCCCTTGCTCACTGCACCATCAGGATTCAAGCAAGCCGGGCCGAAGACGGCTGTAATGCCAGAAACCGGTCCCCGGAAGCTTGTTTCCTTTCCAGTAAAGAATTGGCTTGGTAGTTTGGTCTGCCCTGTTCCCATGATGCACTGGGCCAGGGACAGACTAATTTGCATGTAGTCAGGTTCTGAACTGGGATGGTGCAGTGAGCTAAAAAACGGTGATGGATCAAGCCCTGATCTTTTGACTGGGTATGAGTGTTCTGCTTAATTCAGATGCTCTGTCCATCACCACCCCCTTTTCTGAATCGTTTTGGCCACCACAAGCGTGGAAGGGTATGCTCAGATGTGAATCCCTTGCTCACTGCACCATCAGGATTCAAGCAAGCCGGGCCAAAGACGGCTGTAATGCCAGAAACCGGTCCCCGGAAGCTTGTTTCCTTTCCAGTAAAGAATTGGCTTGGTAGTTTGGTCTGCCCTGTTCCCATGATGCACTGGGCCAGGGACAGACTAATTTGCATGTAGCCAGGTTCTGAACTGGGATGGTGCAGTGAGCTAAAAAACGGTGATGGATCAAGCCCTGATCTTATGACTGGGTATGAGTGTTCTGCTTAATTCAGATGCTCTGTCCATCACCACCCCCTTTTCTGAATCGTTTTGGCCACCACAAGCGTGGAAGCGTGTGCTCAGATGTGAGTCCCTTGCTCACTGCACCATCAGGATTCAAGCAAGCCGGGCCGAAGACGGCTGTAATGCCAGAAACCGGTCTCCGGAAGCTTGTTTCCTTTCCAGTAAAGAATTGGCTTGGTAGTTTGGTCTGCCCTATTCCCATGATGCACTGGGCCAGGGACAGACTAATTTGCATGTAGCCAGGTTCTGAACTGGGATGGTGCAGTGAGATAAAAAACGGTGATGGATCAAGCCCTGATCTTTTGTCTGGGTATGAGTGTTCTGCTTAATTCAGATGCTCTGTCCATCATCACCCCCTTTTCTGAATTGTTTTGGCCACCACAAGCGTGGAAGGGTATGCTCAGATGTGAGTCCCTTGCTCACTGCACCATCAGGATTCAAGTAAGCCGGGCCGAAGACCGCTGTAATGCCAGAAACCGGTCCCCGGAAGCTTGTTTCCTTTCCAGTAAAGAATTGGCTTGGTAGTTTAGTCTGCCCTGTTCCCATGATGCACTGGGCCAGGGACAGACTAATTTGCATGTAGCCAGGTTCTGAACTGGGATGGTGCAGTGAGCTAAAAAACGGTGATGGATCAAGCCCTGATCTTTTGACTGGGTATGAGTGTTCTGCTTAATTCAGATGCTCTGTCCATCACCACCCCCTTTTCTGAATCGTTTTGGCCACCACAAGCGTGGAAGGGTATGCTCAGATGTGAGTCCCTTGCTCACTGCACCATCAGGATTCAAGCAAGCCGGGCCGAAGACGGCTGTAATGCCAGAAACCGGTCCCCGGAAGCTTGTTTCCTTTCCAGTAAAGAATTGGCTTGGTAGTTTGGTCTGCCCTGTTCCCATGATGCACTGGGCCAGGGACAGACTAATTTGCATGTAGCCAGGTTCTGAACTGGGATGGTGCAGTGGGCTAAAAAACGGTGATGGATCAAGCCCTGATCTTTTGACTGGGTATGAGTGTTCTGCTTAATTCAGATGCTCTGTCGATCACCACCCCCTTTTCTGAATCGTTTTGGCCACCACAAGCGTGGAAGGGTATGCTCAGATGTGAGTCCCTTGCTCACTGCACCATCTGGATTCAAGCAAGCCGGGCCGAAGACGGCTGTAATGCCAGAAACCGGCCCCGGAAGCTTGTTTCCTTTCCAGTAAAGAATTGGCTTGGTAGTTTGGTCTGCCCTGTTCCCATGATGCACTGGGCCAGGGACAGACTAATTTGCATGTAGCCAGGTTCTGAACTGGGATGGTGCAGTGAGCTAAAAAAGCGGTGATGGATCAAGCCCTGATCTTTTGACTGGGTATGAGTGTTCTGCTTAATTCAGATGCTCTGTCCATCACCACCCCCTTTTCTGAATCGTTTTGGCCACCACAAGCGTGGAAGGGTATGCTCGGATGTGAGGTACTTGCTCACTGCACCATCAGGATTCAAGCAAGCCGGGCCGAAGACGGCTGTAATGCCAGAAACCGGTCCCCGGAAGCTTGTTTCCTTTCCAGTAAAGAATTGGCTTGGTAGTTTGGTCTGCCCTGTTCCCATGATGCACTGGGCCAGGGACAGACTAATTTGCATGTAGCCAGGTTCTGAACTGGGATGGTGCAGTGAGATAAAAAACAGTGATGGATCAAGCCCTGATCTTTTGACTGGGTATGAGTGTTCTGCTTAATTCAGATGCTCTGTCCATCACCACCCCCTTTTCTGAATTGTTTTGGCCACCACAAGCGTGGAAGGGTATGCTCAGATGTGAGTCCCTTGCTCACTGCACCATCAGGATTCGAACAAGCCGGGCCGAAGACGGCTGTAATGCCAGAAACCGGTCCCCGGAAGCTTGTTTCCTTTCCAGTAAAGAATTGGCTTGGTAGTTTGGTCTGCCCTGTTCCCATGATGACCTGGGCCAGGGACAGACTAATTTGCATGTAGCCAGGTTCTGAACTGGGATGTTGCAGTGAGCTAAAATACGGTGATGGATCAAGCCCTGATCTTTTGACTGGGTATGAGTGTTCTGCTTAATTCAGATGCTCTGTCCATCACCACCCCCTTTTCTGAATCGTTTTGGCCACCACAAGCGTGGAAGGGTATGCTCAGATGTGAGTCCCTTGCTCACTGCACCATCAGGATTCAAGCAAGCCGGGCCGAAGACGGCTGTAATGCCAGAAACCGGTCCCCGGAAGCTTGTTTCCTTTCCAGTAAAGAATTGGCTTGGTAGTTTGGTCTGCCCTGTTCCCATGATGCACTGGGCCAGGGACAGACTAATTTGCATGTAGCCAGGTTCTGAACTGGGATGGTGCAGTGAGCTAAAAAACAGTGATGGATCAAGCCCTGATCTTTTGACTGGGTATGAGTGTTCTGCTTAATTCAGATGCTCTGTCCATCACCACCCCCTTTTCTGAATCGTTTTGGCCACCACAAGCGTGGAAGGGTATGCTCAGATGTGAGTCCCTTGCTCACTGCACCATCAGGATTCAAGCAAGCCGGGCCGAAGACGGCTGTAATGCCAGAAACCGGTCCCCGGAAGCTTGTTTCCTTTCCAGTAAAGAATTGGCTTGGTAGTTTGGTCTGCCCTGTTCCCATGATGCACAGGGACAGACTAATTTGCATGTAGCCAGGTTCTGAACTGGGATGGTGCAGTGAGCTAAAAAACGGTGATGGATCAAGCCCTGATCTTTTGACTGGGTATGAGTGTTCTGCTTAATTCAGATGCTCTGTCCATCACCACCCCCTTTTCTGAATCGTTTTGGCCACCACAAGCGTGGAAGGGTATGCTCAGATGTGAGTCCCTTGCTCACTGCACCATCAGGATTCAAGCAAGCCGGGCCGAAGACGGCTGTAATGCCAGAAACCGGTCCCCGGAAGCTTGTTTCCTTTCCAGTAAAGAATTGGCTTGGTAGTTTGGTCTGCCCTGTTCCCATGATGCACTGGGCCAGGGACAGACTAATTTGCATGTAGCCAGGTTCTGAACTGGGATGGTGCAGTGAGCTAAAAAATGGTGATGGATCAAGCCCTGATCTTTTGACTGGGTATGAGTGTTCTGCTTAATTCAGATGCTCTGTCCATCACCACCCCCTTTTCTGAATCGTTTTGGCCACCACAAGCGTGGAAGCGTGTGCTCAGATGTGAGTCCCTTGCTCACTGCACCATCAGGATTCAAGCAAGCCGGGCCGAAGACGGCTGTAATGCCAGAAACCGGTCCCCGGAAGCTTGTTTCCTTTCCAGTAAAGAATTGGCTTGGTAGTTTGGTCTGCCCTGTTCCCATGATGCACTGGGCCAGGGACAGACTAATTTGCATGTAGCCAGGTTCTGAACTGGGATGGTGCAGTGAGCTAAAAAAACGGTGATGGATCAAGCCCTGATCTTTTGACTGGGTATGAGTGTTCTGCTTAATTCAGATGCTCTGTCCATCACCACCCCCTTTTCTGAATCGTTTTGGCCACCACAAGCGTGGAAGGGTATGCTCAGATGTGAGTCCCTTGCTCACTGCACCATCAGGATTCAAGCAAGCCGGGCCGAAGACGGCTGTAATGCCAGAAACCGGTCCCCGGAAGCTTGTTTCCTTTCCAGTAAAGAATTGGCTTGGTAGTTTGGTCTGCCCTGTTCCCATGATGCACTGGGCCAGGGACAGACTAATTTGCATGTAGCCAGGTTCTGAACTGGGATGGTGCAGTGAGATAAAAAACGGTGATGGATCAAGCCCTGATCTTTTGACTGGGTATGAGTGTTCTGCTTAATTCAGATGCTCTGTCCATCACCACCCCCTTTTCTGAATCGTTTTGGCCACCACAAGCGTGGAAGGGTATGCTCAGATGTGAGTCCCTTGCTCACTGCACCATCAGGATTCAAGCAAGCCGGGCCAAAGACGGCTGTAATGCCAGAAACCGGTCCCCGGAAGCTTGTTTCCTTTCCAGTAAAGAATTGGCTTGGTAGTTTAGTCTGCCCTGTTCCCATGATGCACTGGGCCAGGGACAGACTAATTTGCATGTAGCCAGGTTCTGAACTGGGATGGTGCAGTGAGCTAAAAAACGGTGATGGATCAAGCCCTGATCTTTTGACTGGGTATGAGTGTTCTGCTTAATTCAGATGCTCTGTCCATCACCACCCCCTTTTCTGAATCGTTTTGGCCACCACAAACGTGGAAGGGTATGCTCAGATGTGAGTCCCTTGCTCACTGCACCATCAGGATTCAAGCAAGCCGGGCCGAAGACGGCTGTAATGCCAGAAACCGGTCCCCGGAAGCTTGTTTCCTTTCCAGTAAAGAATTGGCTTGGTAGTTTGGTCTGCCCTGTTCCCATGATGCACTGGGCCAGGGACAGACTAATTTGCATGTAGCCAGGTTCTGAACTGGGATGGTGCAGTGGGCTAAAAAACGGTGATGGATCAAGCCCTGATCTTTTGACTGGGTATGAGTGTTCTGCTTAATTCAGATGCTCTGTCCATCACCACCCCCTTTTCTGAATCGTTTTGGCCACCACAAGCGTGGAAGGGTATGCTCAGATGTGAGTCCCTTGCTCACTGCACCATCTGGATTCAAGCAAGCCGGGCCGAAGACGGCTGTAATGCCAGAAACCTGCCCCGGAAGCTTGTTTCCTTTCCAGTAAAGAATTGGCTTGGTAGTTTGGTCTGCCCTGTTCCCATGATGCACTGGGCCAGGGACAGACTAATTTGCATGTAGCCAGGTTCTGAACTGGGATGGTGCAGTGAGCTAAAAAAGCGGTGATGGATCAAGCCCTGATCTTTTGACTGGGTATGAGTGTTCTGCTTAATTCAGATGCTCTGTCCATCACCACCCCCTTTTCTGAATCGTTTTGGCCACCACAAGCGTGGAAGGGTATGCTCGGATGTGAGGTACTTGTTCACTGCACCATCAGGATTCAAGCAAGCCGGGCCGAAGACGGCTGTAATGCCAGAAACCGGTCCCCGGAAGCTTGTTTCCTTTCCAGTAAAGAATTGGCTTGGTAGTTTGGTCTGCCCTGTTCCCATGATGCACTGGGCCAGGGACAGACTAATTTGCATGTAGCCAGGTTCTGAACTGGGATGGTGCAGTGAGATAAAAAACAGTGATGGATCAAGCCCTGATCTTTTGACTGGGTATGAGTGTTCTGCTTAATTCAGATGCTCTGTCCATCACCACCCCCTTTTCTGAATTGTTTTGGCCACCACAAGCGTGGAAGGGTATGCTCAGATGTGAGTCCCTTGCTCACTGCACCATCAGGATTCGAACAAGCCGGGCCGAAGACGGCTGTAATGCCAGAAACCGGTCCCCGGAAGCTTGTTTCCTTTCCAGTAAAGAATTGGCTTGGTAGTTTGGTCTGCCCTGTTCCCATGATGACCTGGGCCAGGGACAGACTAATTTGCATGTAGCCAGGTTCTGAACTGGGATGGTGCAGTGAGCTAAAATACGGTGATGGATCAAGCCCTGATCTTTTGACTGGGTATGAGTGTTCTGCTTAATTCAGATGCTCTGTCCATCACCACCCCCTTTTCTGAATCGTTTTGGCCACCACAAGCGTGGAAGGGTATGCTCAGATGTGAGTCCCTTGCTCACTGCACCATCAGGATTCAAGCAAGCCGGGCCGAAGACGGCTGTAATGCCAGCAACCGGTCCCCGGAAGCTTGTTTCCTTTCCAGTAAAGAATTGGCTTGGTAGTTTGGTCTGCCCTGTTCCCATGATGCACTGGGCCAGGGACAGACTAATTTGCATGTAGCCAGGTTCTGAACTGGGATGGTGCAGTGAGCTAAAAAACAGTGATGGATCAAGCCCTGATCTTTTGACTGGGTATGAGTGTTCTGCTTAATTCAGATGCTCTGTCCATCACCACCCCCTTTTCTGAATCGTTTTGGCCACCACAAGCGTGGAAGGGTATGCTCAGATGTGAGTCCCTTGCTCACTGCACCATCAGGATTCAAGCAAGCCGGGCCGAAGACGGCTGTAATGCCAGAAACCGGTCCCCGGAAGCTTGTTTCCTTTCCAGTAAAGAATTGGCTTGGTAGTTTGGTCTGCCCTGTTCCCATGATGCACTGGGCCAGGGACAGACTAATTTGCATGTAGCCAGGTTCTGAACTGGGATGGTGCAGTGAGCTAAAAAACGGTGATGGATCAAGCCCTGATCTTTTGACTGGGTATGAGTGTTCTGCTTAATTCAGATGCTCTGTCCATCACCACCCCCTTTTCTGAATCGTTTTGGCCACCACAAGCGTGGAAGGGTATGCTCAGATGTGAGTCCCTTGCTCACTGCACCATCAGGATTCAAGCAAGCCGGGCCGAAGACGGCTGTAATGCCAGAAACCGGTCCCCGGAAGCTTGTTTCCTTTCCAGTAAAGAATTGGCTTGGTAGTTTGGTCTGCCCTGTTCCCATGATGCACTGGGCCAGGGACAGACTAATTTGCATGTAGACAGGTTCTGAACTGGGATGGTGCAGTGAGATAAAAAACGGTGATGGATCAAGCCCTGATCTTTTGACTGGGTATGAGTGTTCTGCTTAATTCAGATGCTCTGTCCATCACCACCCCCTTTTCTGAATCGTTTTGGCCACCACAAGCGTGGAAGGGTATGCTCAGTCAGATGTGAGTCCCTTGCTCACTGCACCATCAGGATTCAAGCAAGCCGGGCCGAAGACGGCTGTAATGCCAGAAACCGGTCCCCGGAAGCTTGTTTCCTTTCCAGTAAAGAATTGGCTTGGTAGTTTGGTCTGCCCTGTTCCCATGATGCACTGGGCCAGGTACAGACTAATTTGCATGTAGCCAGGTTCTGAACTGGGATGGTGCAGTGAGCTAAAAAATGGTGATGGATCAAGCCCTGATCTTTTGACTGGGTATGAGTGTTCTGCTTAATTCAGATGCTCTGTCCATCACAACCCCCTTTTCTGAATCGTTTTGGCCACCACAAGCGTGGAAGCGTGTGCTCAGATGTGAGTCCCTTGCTCACTGCACCATCAGGATTCAAGCAAGCCGGGCCGAAGACGGCTGTAATGCCAGAAACCGGTCCCCGGAAGCTTGTTTCCTTTCCAGTAAAGAATTGGCTTGGTAGTTTGGTCTGCCCTGTTCCCATGATGCACTGGGCCAGGGACAGACTAATTTGCATGTAGCCAAGTTCTGAACTGGGATGGTGCAGTGAGCTAAAAAAACGGTGATGGATCAAGCCCTGATCTTTTGACTGGGTATGAGTGTTCTGCTTAATTCAGATGCTCTGTCCATCACCACCCCCATTTCTGGATCGTTTTGGCCACCACAAGCGTGGAAGGGTATGCTCAGATGTGAGTCCCTTGCTCACTGCACCATCAGGATTCAAGCAAGCTGGGCCGAAGACGGCTGTAATGCCAGAAACCGGTCCCCGGAAGCTTGTTTCCTTTCCAGTAAAGAATTGGCTTGGTAGTTTGGTCTGCCCTGCTCCCATGATGCACTGGGCCAGGGACAGACTAATTTGCATGTAGTCAGGTTCTGAACTGGGATGGTGCAGTGAGCTAAAAAACGGTGATGGATCAAGCCCTGATCTTTTGACTGGGTATGAGTGTTCTGCTTAATTCAGATGCTCTGTCCATCACCACCCCCTTTTCTGAATCGTTTTGGCCACCACAAGCGTGGAAGGGTATGCTCAGATGTGAATCCCTTGCTCACTGCACCATCAGGATTCAAGCAAGCCGGGCCAAAGACGGCTGTAATGCCAGAAACCGGTCCCCGGAAGCTTGTTTCCTTTCCAGTAAAGAATTGGCTTGGTAGTTTGGTCTGCCCTGTTCCCATGATGCACTGGGCCAGGGACAGACTAATTTGCATGTAGCCAGGTTCTGAACTGGGATGGTGCAGTGAGATAAAAAACGGTGATGGATCAAGCCCTGATCTTTTGTCTGGGTATGAGTGTTCTGCTTAATTCAGATGCTCTGTCCATCATCACCCCCTTTTCTGAATTGTTTTGGCCACCACAAGCGTGGAAGGGTATGCTCAGATGTGAGTCCCTTGCTCACTGCACCATCAGGATTCAAGTAAGCCGGGCCGAAGACCGCTGTAATGCCAGAAACCGGTCCCCGGAAGCTTGTTTCCTTTCCAGTAAAGAATTGGCTTGGTAGTTTAGTCTGCCCTGTTCCCATGATGCACTGGGCCAGGGACAGACTAATTTGCATGTAGCCAGGTTCTGAACTGGGATGGTGCAGTGAGCTAAAAAACGGTGATGGATCAAGCCCTGATCTTTTGACTGGGTATGAGTGTTCTGCTTAATTCAGATGCTCTGTCCATCACCACCCCCTTTTCTGAATCGTTTTGGCCACCACAAGCGTGGAAGGGTATGCTCAGATGTGAGTCCCTTGCTCACTGCACCATCAGGATTCAAGCAAGCCGGGCCGAAGACGGCTGTAATGCCAGAAACCGGTCCCCGGAAGCTTGTTTCCTTTCCAGTAAAGAATTGGCTTGGTAGTTTGGTCTGCCCTGTTCCCATGATGCACTGGGCCAGGGACAGACTAATTTGCATGTAGCCAGGTTCTGAACTGGGATGGTGCAGTGGGCTAAAAAACGGTGATGGATCAAGCCCTGATCTTTTGACTGGGTATGAGTGTTCTGCTTAATTCAGATGCTCTGTCCATCACCACCCCCTTTTCTGAATCGTTTTGGCCACCACAAGCGTGGAAGGGTATGCTCAGATGTGAGTCCCTTGCTCACTGCACCATCTGGATTCAAGCAAGCCGGGCCGAAGACGGCTGTAATGCCAGAAACCGGCCCCGGAAGCTTGTTTCCTTTCCAGTAAAGAATTGGCTTGGTAGTTTGGTCTGCCCTGTTCGCATGATGCACTGGGCCAGGGACAGACTAATTTGCATGTAGCCAGGTTCTGAACTGGGATGGTGCAGTGAGCTAAAAAAGCGGTGATGGATCAAGCCCTGATCTTTTGACTGGGTATGAGTGTTCTGCTTAATTCAGATGCTCTGTCCATCACCACCCCCTTTTCTGAATCGTTTTGGCCACCACAAGCGTGGAAGGGTATGCTCGGATGTGAGGTACTTGCTCACTGCACCATCAGGATTCAAGCAAGCCGGGCCGAAGACGGCTGTAATGCCAGAAACCGGTCCCCGGAAGCTTGTTTCCTTTCCAGTAAAGAATTGGCTTGGTAGTTTGGTCTGCCCTGTTCCCATGATGCACTGGGCCAGGGACAGACTAATTTGCATGTAGCCAGGTTCTGAACTGGGATGGTGCAGTGAGATAAAAAACAGTGATGGATCAAGCCCTGATCTTTTGACTGGGTATGAGTGTTCTGCTTAATTCAGATGCTCTGTCCATCACCACCCCCTTTTCTGAATTGTTTTGGCCACCACAAGCGTGGAAGGGTATGCTCAGATGTGAGTCCCTTGCTCACTGCACCATCAGGATTCGAACAAGCCGGGCCGAAGACGGCTGTAATGCCAGAAACCGGTCCCCGGAAGCTTGTTTCCTTTCCAGTAAAGAATTGGCTTGGTAGTTTGGTCTGCCCTGTTCCCATGATGACCTGGGCCAGGGACAGACTAATTTGCATGTAGCCAGGTTCTGAACTGGGATGTTGCAGTGAGCTAAAATACGGTGATGGATCAAGCCCTGATCTTTTGACTGGGTATGAGTGTTCTGCTTAATTCAGATGCTCTGTCCATCACCACCCCCTTTTCTGAATCGTTTTGGCCACCACAAGCGTGGAAGGGTATGCTCAGATGTGAGTCCCTTGCTCACTGCACCATCAGGATTCAAGCAAGCCGGGCCGAAGACGGCTGTAATGCCAGAAACCGGTCCCCGGAAGCTTGTTTCCTTTCCAGTAAAGAATTGGCTTGGTAGTTTGGTCTGCCCTGTTCCCATGATGCACTGGGCCAGGGACAGACTAATTTGCATGTAGCCAGGTTCTGAACTGGGATGGTGCAGTGAGCTAAAAAACAGTGATGGATCAAGCCCTGATCTTTTGACTGGGTATGAGTGTTCTGCTTAATTCAGATGCTCTGTCCATCACCACCCCCTTTTCTGAATCGTTTTGGCCACCACAAGCGTGGAAGGGTATGCTCAGATGTGAGTCCCTTGCTCACTGCACCATCAGGATTCAAGCAAGCCGGGCCGAAGACGGCTGTAATGCCAGAAACCGGTCCCCGGAAGCTTGTTTCCTTTCCAGTAAAGAATTGGCTTGGTAGTTTGGTCTGCCCTGTTCCCATGATGCACAGGGACAGACTAATTTGCATGTAGCCAGGTTCTGAACTGGGATGGTGCAGTGAGCTAAAAAACGGTGATGGATCAAGCCCTGATCTTTTGACTGGGTATGAGTGTTCTGCTTAATTCAGATGCTCTGTCCATCACCACCCCCTTTTCTGAATCGTTTTGGCCACCACAAGCGTGGAAGGGTATGCTCAGATGTGAGTCCCTTGCTCACTGCACCATCAGGATTCAAGCAAGCCGGGCCGAAGACGGCTGTAATGCCAGAAACCGGTCCCCGGAAGCTTGTTTCCTTTCCAGTAAAGAATTGGCTTGGTAGTTTGGTCTGCCCTGTTCCCATGATGCACTGGGCCAGGGACAGACTAATTTGCATGTAGCCAGGTTCTGAACTGGGATGGTGCAGTGAGCTAAAAAATGGTGATGGATCAAGCCCTGATCTTTTGACTGGGTATGAGTGTTCTGCTTAATTCAGATGCTCTGTCCATCACCACCCCCTTTTCTGAATCGTTTTGGCCACCACAAGCGTGGAAGCGTGTGCTCAGATGTGAGTCCCTTGCTCACTGCACCATCAGGATTCAAGCAAGCCGGGCCGAAGACGGCTGTAATGCCAGAAACCGGTCCCCGGAAGCTTGTTTCCTTTCCAGTAAAGAATTGGCTTGGTAGTTTGGTCTGCCCTGTTCCCATGATGCACTGGGCCAGGGACAGACTAATTTGCATGTAGCCAGGTTCTGAACTGGGATGGTGCAGTGAGCTAAAAAAACGGTGATGGATCAAGCCCTGATCTTTTGACTGGGTATGAGTGTTCTGCTTAATTCAGATGCTCTGTCCATCACCACCCCCTTTTCTGAATCGTTTTGGCCACCACAAGCGTGGAAGGGTATGCTCAGATGTGAGTCCCTTGCTCACTGCACCATCAGGATTCAAGCAAGCCGGGCCGAAGACGGCTGTAATGCCAGAAACCGGTCCCCGGAAGCTTGTTTCCTTTCCAGTAAAGAATTGGCTTGGTAGTTTAGTCTGCCCTGTTCCCATGATGCACTGGGCCAGGGACAGACTAATTTGCATGTAGCCAGGTTCTGAACTGGGATGGTGCAGTGAGCTAAAAAACGGTGATGGATCAAGCCCTGATCTTTTGACTGGGTATGAGTGTTCTGCTTAATTCAGATGCTCTGTCCATCACCACCCCCTTTTCTGAATCGTTTTGGCCACCACAAACGTGGAAGGGTATGCTCAGATGTGAGTCCCTTGCTCACTGCACCATCAGGATTCAAGCAAGCCGGGCCGAAGACGGCTGTAATGCCAGAAACCGGTCCCCGGAAGCTTGTTTCCTTTCCAGTAAAGAATTGGCTTGGTAGTTTGGTCTGCCCTGTTCCCATGATGCACTGGGCCAGGGACAGACTAATTTGCATGTAGCCAGGTTCTGAACTGGGATGGTGCAGTGGGCTAAAAAACGGTGATGGATCAAGCCCTGATCTTTTGACTGGGTATGAGTGTTCTGCTTAATTCAGATGCTCTGTCCATCACCACCCCCTTTTCTGAATCGTTTTGGCCACCACAAGCGTGGAAGGGTATGCTCAGATGTGAGTCCCTTGCTCACTGCACCATCTGGATTCAAGCAAGCCGGGCCGAAGACGGCTGTAATGCCAGAAACCTGCCCCGGAAGCTTGTTTCCTTTCCAGTAAAGAATTGGCTTGGTAGTTTGGTCTGCCCTGTTCCCATGATGCACTGGGCCAGGGACAGACTAATTTGCATGTAGCCAGGTTCTGAACTGGGATGGTGCAGTGAGCTAAAAAAGCGGTGATGGATCAAGCCCTGATCTTTTGACTGGGTATGAGTGTTCTGCTTAATTCAGATGCTCTGTCCATCACCACCCCCTTTTCTGAATCGTTTTGGCCACCACAAGCGTGGAAGGGTATGCTCGGATGTGAGGTACTTGTTCACTGCACCATCAGGATTCAAGCAAGCCGGGCCGAAGACGGCTGTAATGCCAGAAACCGGTCCCCGGAAGCTTGTTTCCTTTCCAGTAAAGAATTGGCTTGGTAGTTTGGTCTGCCCTGTTCCCATGATGCACTGGGCCAGGGACAGACTAATTTGCATGTAGCCAGGTTCTGAACTGGGATGGTGCAGTGAGATAAAAAACAGTGATGGATCAAGCCCTGATCTTTTGACTGGGTATGAGTGTTCTGCTTAATTCAGATGCTCTGTCCATCACCACCCCCTTTTCTGAATTGTTTTGGCCACCACAAGCGTGGAAGGGTATGCTCAGATGTGAGTCCCTTGCTCACTGCACCATCAGGATTCGAACAAGCCGGGCCGAAGACGGCTGTAATGCCAGAAACCGGTCCCCGGAAGCTTGTTTCCTTTCCAGTAAAGAATTGGCTTGGTAGTTTGGTCTGCCCTGTTCCCATGATGACCTGGGCCAGGGACAGACTAATTTGCATGTAGCCAGGTTCTGAACTGGGATGGTGCAGTGAGCTAAAATACGGTGATGGATCAAGCCCTGATCTTTTGACTGGGTATGAGTGTTCTGCTTAATTCAGATGCTCTGTCCATCACCACCCCCTTTTCTGAATCGTTTTGGCCACCACAAGCGTGGAAGGGTATGCTCAGATGTGAGTCCCTTGCTCACTGCACCATCAGGATTCAAGCAAGCCGGGCCGAAGACGGCTGTATTGCCAGCAACCGGTCCCCGGAAGCTTGTTTCCTTTCCAGTAAAGAATTGGCTTGGTAGTTTGGTCTGCCCTGTTCCCATGATGCACTGGGCCAGGGACAGACTAATTTGCATGTAGCCAGGTTCTGAACTGGGATGGTGCAGTGAGCTAAAAAACAGTGATGGATCAAGCCCTGATCTTTTGACTGGGTATGAGTGTTCTGCTTAATTCAGATGCTCTGTCCATCACCACCCCCTTTTCTGAATCGTTTTGGCCACCACAAGCGTGGAAGGGTATGCTCAGATGTGAGTCCCTTGCTCACTGCACCATCAGGATTCAAGCAAGCCGGGCCGAAGACGGCTGTAATGCCAGAAACCGGTCCCCGGAAGCTTGTTTCCTTTCCAGTAAAGAATTGGCTTGGTAGTTTGGTCTGCCCTGTTCCCATGATGCACTGGGCCAGGGACAGACTAATTTGCATGTAGCCAGGTTCTGAACTGGGATGGTGCAGTGAGCTAAAAAACGGTGATGGATCAAGCCCTGATCTTTTGACTGGGTATGAGTGTTCTGCTTAATTCAGATGCTCTGTCCATCACCACCCCCTTTTCTGAATCGTTTTGGCCACCACAAGCGTGGAAGGGTATGCTCAGATGTGAGTCCCTTGCTCACTGCACCATCAGGATTCAAGCAAGCCGGGCCGAAGACGGCTGTAATGCCAGAAACCGGTCCCCGGAAGCTTGTTTCCTTTCCAGTAAAGAATTGGCTTGGTAGTTTGGTCTGCCCTGTTCCCATGATGCACTGGGCCAGGGACAGACTAATTTGCATGTAGCCAGGTTCTGAACTGGGATGGTGCAGTGAGCTAAAAAATGGTGATGGATCAAGCCCTGATCTTTTGACTGGGTATGAGTGTTCTGCTTAATTCAGATGCTCTGTCCATCACCACCCCCTTTTCTGAATCGTTTTGGCCACCACAAGCGTGGAAGCGTGTGCTCAGATGTGAGTCCCTTGCTCACTGCACCATCAGGATTCAAGCAAGCCGGGCCGAAGACGGCTGTAATGCCAGAAACCGGTCCCCGGAAGCTTGTTTCCTTTCCAGTAAAGAATTGGCTTGGTAGTTTAGTCTGCCCTGTTCCCATGATGCACTGGGCCAGGGACAGACTAATTTGCATGTAGCCAGGTTCTGAACTGGGATGGTGCAGTGAGCTAAAAAAACGGTGATGGATCAAGCCCTGATCTTTTGACTGGGTATGAGTGTTCTGCTTAATTCAGATGCTCTGTCCATCACCACCCCCTTTTCTGAATCGTTTTGGCCACCACAAGCGTGGAAGGGTATGCTCAGATGTGAGTCCCTTGCTCACTGCACCATCAGGATTCAAGCAAGCCGGGCCGAAGACGGCTGTAATGCCAGAAACCGGTCCCCGGAAGCTTGTTTCCTTTCCAGTAAAGAATTGGCTTGGTAGTTTGGTCTGCCCTGTTCCCATGATGCACTGGGCCAGGGACAGACTAATTTGCATGTAGCCAGGTTCTGAACTGGGATGGTGCAGTGAGATAAAAAACGGTGATGGATCAAGCCCTGATCTTTTGACTGGGTATGAGTGTTCTGCTTAATTCAGATGCTCTGTCCATCACCACCCCCTTTTCTGAATCGTTTTGGCCACCACAAGCGTGGAAGGGTATGCTCAGATGTGAGTCCCTTGCTCACTGCACCATCAGGATTCAAGCAAGCCGGGCCGAAGACGGCTGTAATGCCAGAAACTGGTCCCCGGAAGCTTGTTTCCTTTCCAGTAATGAATTGGCTTGGTAGTTTGGTCTGCCCTGTTCCCATGATGCACTGGGCCAGGGACAGACTAATTTGCATGTAGCCAGGTTCTGAACTGGGATGGTGCAGTGAGCTAAAAAACGGTGATGGATCAAGCCCTGATCTTTTGACTGGGTATGAGTGTTCTGCTCAATTCAGATGCTCTGTCCATCACCACCCCCTTTTCTGAATCGTTTTGGCCACCACAAGCGTGGAAGGGTATGCTCAGATGTGAGTCCCTTGCTCACTGCACCATCAGGATTCAAGCAAGCCGGGCCGAAGACGGCTGTAATGCCAGAAATCGGTCCCCGGAAGCTTGTTTCCTTTCCAGTAAAGAATTGGCTTGGTAGTGTGGTCTGCCCTGTTCCCATTATGCACTGGGCCAGGGACAGACTAATTTGCATGTAGCCAGGTTCTGAACTGGGATGGTGCAGTGAGCTAAAAAACGGTGATGGATCAAGCCCTGATCTTTTGACTGGGTATGAGTGTTCTGCTTAATTCAGATGCTCTGTCCATCACCACCCCCTTTTCTGAATCGTTTTGGCCACCACAAGCGTGGAAGCGTGTGCTCAGATGTGAGTCCCTTGCTCACTGCACCATCAGGATTCAAGCAAGCCGGGCCGAAGACGGCTGTAATGCCAGAAACCGGTCTCCGGAAGCTTGTTTCCTTTCCAGTAAAGAATTGGCTTGGTAGTTTGGTCTGCCCTATTCCCATGATGCACTGGGCCAGGGACAGACTAATTTGCATGTAGCCAGGTTCTGAACTGGGATGGTGCAGTGAGATAAAAAACGGTGATGGATCAAGCCCTGATCTTTTGTCTGGGTATGAGTGTTCTGCTTAATTCAGATGCTCTGTCCATCATCACCCCTTTTTCTGAATTGTTTTGGCCACCACAAGCGTGGAAGGGGTATGCTCAGATGTGAGTCCTTTGCTCACTGCACCATCAGGATTCAAGTAAGCCGGGCCGAAGACGGCTGTAATGCCAGAAACCGGTCCCCGGAAGCTTGTTTCCTTTCCAGTAAAGAATTGGCTTGGTAGTTTAGTCTGCCCTGTTCCCATGATGCACTGGGCCAGGGACAGACTAATTTGCATGTAGCCAGGTTCTGAACTGGGATGGTGCAGTGAGCTAAAAAAACGGTGATGGATCAAGCCCTGATCTTTTGACTGGGTATGAGTGTTCTGCTTAATTCAGATGCTCTGTCCATCACCACCCCCTTTTCTGAATCGTTTTGGCCACCACAAGCGTGGAAGGGTATGCTCAGATGTGAGTCCCTTGCTCACTGCACCATCAGGATTCAAGCAAGCCGGGCCGAAGACGGCTGTAATGCCAAAAACCGGTCCCCGGAAGCTTGTTTCCTTTCCAGTAAAGAATTGGCTTGGTAGTTTGGTCTGCCCTGTTCCCATGATGCACTGGGCCAGGGACAGACTAATTTGCATGTAGCCAGGTTCTGAACTGGGATGGTGCAGTGAGCTAAAATACGGTGATGGATCAAGCCCTGATCTTTTGACTGGGTATGAGTGTTCTGCTTAATTCAGATGCTCTGTCCATCACCACCCCCTTTTCTGAATCGTTTTGGCCACCACAAGCGTGGAAGGGTATGCTCAGATGTGAGTCCCTTGCTCACTGCACCATCAGGATTCAAGCAAGCCGGGCCGAAGACGGCTGTAATGCCAAAAACCGGTCCCCGGAAGCTTGTTTCCTTTCCAGTAAAGAATTGGCTTGGTAGTTTGGTCTGCCCTGTTCTCATGATGCACTGGGCCAGGGACAGACTAATTTGCATGTAGCCAGGTTCTGAACTGGGATGGTGCAGTGAGATAAAAAACAGTGATGGATCAAGCCCTGATCTTTTGACTGGGTATGAGTGTTCTGCTTAATTCAGATGCTCTGTCCATCACCACCCCCTTTTCTGAATCATTTTGGCCACCACAAGCGTGGAAGGGTATGCTCAGATGTGAGTCCCTTGCTCACTGCACCATCAGGATTCAAGCAAGCCGGGCCGAAGACGGCTGTAATGCCAGAAACCGGTCCCCGGAAGCTTGTTTCCTTTCTAGTAAAGAATTAGCTTGGTAGTTTGGTCTGCCCTGTTCCCATGATGCACTGGGCCAGGGACAGACTAATTTGCATGTAGCCAGGTTCTGAACTGGGATGGTGCAGTGAGCTAAAAAACGGTGATGGATCAAGCCCTGATCTTTTGACTGGGTATGAGTGTTCTGCTTAATTCAGATGCTCTGTCCATCACCACCCCCTTTTCTGAATCGTTTTGGCCACCACAAGCGTGGAAGGGTATGCTCAGATGTGAGTCCCTTGCTCACTGCACCATCAGGATTCAAGCAAGCCGGGCCGAAGACGGCTGTAATGCCAGAAACCGGTCCCCGGAAGCCTGTTTCCTTTCCAGTAAAGAATTGGCTTGGTAGTTTGGTCTGCCCTGTTCCCATGATGCACTGGGCCAGGGACAGACTAATTTGCATGTAGCCAGGTTCTGAACTGGGATGGTGCAGTGAGCTAAAAAACGGTGATGGATCAAGCCCTGATCGTTTGACTGGGTATGAGTGTTCTGCTTAATTCAGATGCTCTGTCCATCACCACCCCCTTTTCTGAATCGTTTTGGCCACCACAAGCGTGGAAGGGTATGCTCAGATGTGAGTCCCTTGCTCACTGCACCATCAGGATTCAAGCAAGCCGGGCCGAAGACGGCTGTAATGCCAGAAACCATTCCCCGGAAGCTTGTTTCCTTTCCAGTAAAGAATTGGCTTGGTAGTTTGGTCTGCCCTGTTCCCATGATGCACTGGGCCAGTGACAGACTAATTTGCATGTAGCCAGGTTCTGAACTGGGATGGTGCAGTGAGCTAAAAAACGGTGATGGATCAAGCCCTGATCTTTTGACTGGGTATGAGTGTTCTGCTTAATTCAGATGCTCTGTCCATCACCATCCCCTTTTCTGAATCGTTTTGGCCACCACAAGCGTGGAAGGGTATGCTCAGATGTGAGTCCCTTGCTCACTGCACCATCAGGATTCAAGCAAGCCGGGCCGAAGACGGCTGTAATGCCAGAAACCGGTCCCCGGAAGCTTGTTTCCTTTCCAGTAAAGAATTGGCTTGGCAGTTTAGTCTGCCCTGTTCCCATGATGCACTGGGCCAGGGACAGACTAATTTGCATGTAGCCAGGTTCTGAACTGGGATGGTGCAGTGAGCTAAAAAACGGTGATGGATCAAGCCCTGATCTTTTGACTGGGTATGAGTGTTCTGCTTAATTCAGATGCTCTGTCCATCACCACCCCCTTTTCTGAATCGTTTTGGCCACCACAAGCGTGGAAGGGTATGCTCAGATGTGAGTCCCTTGCTCACTGCACCATCAGGATTCAAGCAAGCCGGGCCGAAGACGGCTGTAATGCCAGAAACCGGTCCCCGGAAGCTTGTTTCCTTTCCAGTAAAGAATTGGCTTGGTAGTTTGGTCTGCCCTGTTCCCATGATGCACTGGGCCAGGGACAGACTAATTTGCATGTAGCCAGGTTCTGAACTGGGATGGTGCAGTGAGCTAAAAAATGGTGATGGATCAAGCCCTGATCTTTTGACTGGGTATGAGTGTTCTGCTTAATTCAGATGCTCTGTCCATCACCACCCCCTTTTCTGAATCGTTTTGGCCACCACAAGCGTGGAAGGGTATGCTCAGATGTTAGTCCCTTGCTCACTGCACCATCAGGATTCGAACAAGCCGGGCCGAAGACGGCTGTAATGCCAGAAACCGGTCCCCGGAAGCTTGTTTCCTTTCCAGTAAAGAATTGGCTTGGTAGTTTGGTCTGCCCTGTTCCCATGATGACCTGGGCCAGGGACAGACTAATTTGCATGTAGCCAGGTTCTGAACTGGGATGGTGCAGTGAGCTAAAAAACAGTGATGGATCAAGCCCTGATCTTTTGACTGGGTATGAGTGTTCTGCTTAATTCAGATGCTCTGTCCATCACCACCCCCTTTTCTGAATCGTTTTGGCCACCACAAGCGTGGAAGGGTATGCTCAGATGTGATTCCCTTGCTCACTGCACCATCAGGATTCAAGCAAGCCGGGCCGAAGACGGCTGTAATGCCAGAAACCGGTCCCCGGAAGCTTGTTTCCTTTCCAGTAAAGAATTGGCTTGGTAGTTTGGTCTGCCCTGTTCCCATGATGCACTGGGCCAGGGACAGACTAATTTGCATGTAGCCAGGTTCTGAACTGGGATGGTGCAGTGAGCTAAAAAACGGTGATGGATCAAGCCCTGATCTTTTGACTGGGTATGAGTGTTCTGCTTAATTCAGATGCTCTGTCCATCACCACCCCCTTTTCTGAATAGTTTTGGCCACCACAAGCGTGGAAGGGTATGCTCAGATGTGAGTCCCTTGCTCACTGCACCATCAGGATTCAAGCAAGCCGGGCCGAAGATGGCTGTAATGCCAGAAACCGGCCCCGGAAGCTTGTTTCCTTTCCAGTAAAGAATTGGCTTGGTAGTTTGGTCTGCCCTGTTCCGATGATGCACTGGGCCAGGGACAGACTAATTTGCATGTAGCCAGGTTCTGAACTGGGATGGTGCAGTGAGCTAAAAAACGGTGATGGATCAAGCCCTGATCTTTTGACTGGGTATGAGTGTTCTGCTTAATTCAGATGCTCTGTCCATCACCACCCCCTTTTCTGAATCGTTTTGGCCACCACAAGCGTGGAAGGGTATGCTCAGATGTGAGTCCCTTGCTCACTGCACCATCAGGATTCAAGCAAGCCGGGCCGAAGACGGCTGTAATGCCAGAAACCGGTCCCCGGAAGCCTGTTTCCTTTCCAGTAAAGAATTGGCTTGGTAGTTTGGTCTGCCCTGTTCCCATGATGCACTGGGCCAGGGACAGACTAATTTGCATGTAGCCAGGTTCTGAACTGGGATGGTGCAGTGAGCTAAAAAACGGTGATGGATCAAGCCCTGATCTTTTGACTGGGTATGAGTGTTCTGCTTAATTCAGATGCTCTGTCCATCACCACCCCCTTTTCTGAATCGTTTTGGCCACCACAAGCGTGGAAGGGTATGCTCAGATGTGAGTCCCTTGCTCACTGCACCATCAGGATTCAAGCAAGCCGGGCCGAAGACGGCTGTAATGCCAGAAACCGGTCCCCGGAAGCTTGTTTCCTTTCCAGTAAAGAATTGGCTTGGTAGTTTGGTCTGCCCTGTTCCCATGATGCCCTGGGCCAGGGACAGACTAATTTGCATGTAGCCAGGTTCTGAACTGGGATGGTGCAGTGAGCTAAAAAAACGGTGATGGATCAAGCCCTGATCTTTTGACTGGGTATGAGTGTTCTGCTTAATTCAGATGCTCTGTCCATCACCACCCCCTTTTCTGAATCGTTTTGGCCACCACAAGCGTGGAAGGGTATGCTCAGATGTGAGTCCCTTGCTCACTGCACCATCAGGATTCAAGCAAGCCGGGCCGAAGACGGCTGTAATGCCAGAAACCGGTCCCCGGAAGCTTGTTTCCTTTCCAGTAAAGAATTGGCTTGGTAGTTTGGTCTGCCCTGTTCCCATGATGCACTGGGCCAGGGACAGACTAATTTGCATGTAGCCAGGTTCTGAACTGGGATGGTGCAGTGAGCTAAAAAACGGTGATGGATCAAGCCCTGATCTTTTGACTGGGTATGAGTGTTCTGCTTAATTCAGATGCTCTGTCCATCACCACCCCCTTTTCTGAATCGTTTTGGCCACCACAAGCGTGGAAGGGTATGCTCAGATGTTAGTCCCTTGCTCACTGCACCATCAGGATTCGAACAAGCCGGGCCGAAGACGGCTGTAATGCCAGAAACCGGTCCCCGGAAGCTTGTTTCCTTTCCAGTAAAGAATTGGCTTGGTAGTTTGGTCTGCCCTGTTCCCATGATGACCTGGGCCAGGGACAGACTAATTTGCATGTAGCCAGGTTCTGAACTGGGATGGTGCAGTGAGCTAAAAAACAGTGATGGATCAAGCCCTGATCTTTTGACTGGGTATGAGTGTTCTGCTTAATTCAGATGCTCTGTCCATCACCACCCCCTTTTCTGAATCGTTTTGGCCACCACAAGCGTGGAAGGGTATGCTCAGATGTGATTCCCTTGCTCACTGCACCATCAGGATTCAAGCAAGCCGGGCCGAAGACGGCTGTAATGCCAGAAACCGGTCCCCGGAAGCTTGTTTCCTTTCCAGTAAAGAATTGGCTTGGTAGTTTGGTCTGCCCTGTTCCCATGATGCACTGGGCCAGGGACAGACTAATTTGCATGTAGCCAGGTTCTGAACTGGGATGGTGCAGTGAGCTAAAAAACGGTGATGGATCAAGCCCTGATCTTTTGACTGGGTATGAGTGTTCTGCTTAATTCAGATGCTCTGTCCATCACCACCCCCTTTTCTGAATAGTTTCGGCCACCACAAGCGTGGAAGGGTATGCTCAGATGTGAGTCCCTTGCTCACTGCACCATCAGGATTCAAGCAAGCCGGGCCGAAGACGGCTGTAATGCCAGAAACCGGCCCGGAAGCTTGTTTCCTTTCCAGTAAAGAATTGGCTTGGTAGTTTGGTCTGCCCTGTTCCGATGATGCACTGGGCCAGGGACAGACTAATTTGCATGTAGCCAGGTTCTGAACTGGGATGGTGCAGTGAGCTAAAAAAGCGGTGATGGATCAAGCCCTGATCTTTTGACTGGGTATGAGTTTTCTGCTTAATTCAGATGCTCTGTCCATCACCACCCCCTTTTCTGAATCGTTTTGGCCACCACAAGCGTGGAAGGGTATGCTCGGATGTGAGGTACTTGCTCACTGCACCATCAGGATTCAAGCAAGCCGGGCCGAATACGGCTGTAATGCCAGAAACCGGTCCCCGGAAGCTTGTTTCCTTTCCAGTAAAGAATTGGCTTGGTAGTTTGGTCTGCCCTGTTCCCATGATGCACTGGGCCAGGGACAGACTAATTTGCATGTAGCCAGGTTCTGAACTGGGATGGTGCAGTGAGCTAAAAAACGGTGATGGATCAAGCCCTGATCTTTTGACTGGGTATGAGTGTTCTGCTTAATTCAGATGCTCTGTCCATCACCACCCCCTTTTCTGAATAGTTTTGGCCACCACAAGCGTGGAAGGGTATGCTCAGATGTGAGTCCCTTGCTCACTGCACCATCAGGATTCGAACAAGCCGGGCCGAAGACGGCTGTAATGCCAGAAACCGGTCCCCGGAAGCTTGTTTCCTTTCCAGTAAAGAATTGGCTTGGTAGTTTGGTCTGCCCTGTTCCCATGATGACCTGGGCCAGGGACAGACTAATTTGCATGTAGCCAGGTTCTGAACTGGGATGGTGCAGTGAGCTAAAAAACGGTGATGGATCAAGCCCTGATCTTTTGACTGGGTATGAGTGTTCTGCTTAATTCAGATGCTCTGTCCATCACCACCCCCTTTTCTGAATCGTTTTGGCCACCACAAGCGTGGAAGGGTATGCTCAGATGTGAGTCCCTTGCTCACTGCACCATCAGGATTCAAGCAAGCCGGGCCGAAGACGGCTGTAATGCCAGAAACCGGTCCCCGGAATCTTGTTTCCTTTCCAGTAAAGAATTGGCTTGGTAGTTTGGTCTGCCCTGTTCCCATGATGCACTGGGCCAGGGACAGACTAATTTGCATGTAGCCAGGTTCTGAACTGGGATGGTGCAGTGAGCTAAAAAACAGTGATGGATCAAGCCCTGATCTTTTGACTGGGTATGAGTGTTCTGCTTAATTCAGATGCTCTGTCCATCACCACCCCCTTTTCTGAATCGTTTTGGCCACCACAAGCGTGGAAGGGTATGCTCAGATGTGAGTCCCTTGCTCACTGCACCATCAGGATTCAAGCAAGCCGGGCCGAAGACGGCTGTAATGCCAGAAACCGGTCCCCGGAAGCTTGTTTCCTTTCCAGTAAAGAATTGGCTTGGTAGTTTGGTCTGCCCTGTTCCCATGATGCACTGGGCCAGGGACAGACTAATTTGCATGTAGCCAGGTTCTGAACTGGGATGGTGCAGTGAGCTAAAAAACGGTGATGGATCAAGCCCTGATCTTTTGACTGGGTGTGAGTGTTCTGCTTAATTCAGATGCTCTGTCCATCACCACCCCCTTTTCTGAATCGTTTTGGCCACCACAAGCGTGGAAGGGTATGCTCAGATGTGAGTCCCTTGCTCACTGCACCATCAGGATTCAAGCAAGCCGGGCCGAAGACGGCTGTAATGCCAGAAACCGGCCCCGGAAGCTTGTTTCCTTTCCAGTAAAGAATTGGCTTGGTAGTTTGGTCTGCCCTGTTCTGATGATGCACTGGGCCAGGGACAGACTAATTTGCATGTAGCCAGGTTCTGAACTGGGATGGTGCAGTGAGCTAAAAAACGGTGATGGATCAAGCCCTGATCTTTTGACTGGGTATGAGTGTTCTGCTTAATTCAGATGCTCTGTCCATCACCACCCCCTTTTCTGAATCGTTTTGGCCACCACAAGCGTGGAAGGGTATGCTCGGATGTGAGGTACTTGCTCACTGCACCATCAGGATTCAAGCAAGCCGGGCCGAAGACGGCTGTAATGCCAGAAACCGGTCCCCGGAAGCTTGTTTCCTTTCCAGTAAAGAATTGGCTTGGTAGTTTGGTCTGCCCTGTTCCCATGATGCACTGGGCCAGGGACAGACTAATTTGCATGTAGCCAGGTTCTGAACTGGGATGGTGCAGTGAGCTAAAAAACGGTGATGGATCAAGCCCTGATCTTTTGACTGGGTATGAGTGTTCTGCTTAATTCAGATGCTCTGTCCATCACCACCCCCTTTTCTGAATCGTTTTGGCCACCACAAGCGTGGAAGGGTATGCTCAGATGTGAGTCCCTTGCTCACTGCACCATCAGGATTCAAGCAAGCCGGGCCGAAGACGGCTGTAATGCCAGAAACCGGTCCCCGGAAGCTTGTTTCCTTTCCAGTAAAGAATTGGCTTGGTAGTTTGGTCTGCCCTGTTCCCATGATGCACTGGGCCAGGGACAGACTAATTTGCATGTATCCAGGTTCTGAACTGGGATGGTGCAGTGAGCTAAAAAACGGTGATGGATCAAGCCCTGATCTTTTGACTGGGTATGAGTGTTCTGCTTAATTCAGATGCTCTGTCCATCACCACCCCCTTTTCTGAATCGTTTTGGCCACCACAAGCGTGGAAGGGTATGCTCGGATGTGAGGTACTTGCTCACTGCACCATCAGGATTCAAGCAAGCCGGGCCGAAGACGGCTGTAATGCCAGAAACCGGTCCCCGGAAGCTTGTTTCCTTTCCAGTAAAGAATTGGCTTGGTAGTTTGGTCTGCCCTGTTCCCATGATGCACTGGGCCAGGGACAGACTAATTTGCATGTAGCCAGGTTCTGAACTGGGATGGTGCAGTGAGCTAAAAAACGGTGATGGATCAAGCCCTGATCTTTTGACTGGGTATGAGTGTTCTGCTTAATTCAGATGCTCTGTCCATCACCACCCCCTTTTCTGAATCGTTTTGGCCACCACAAGCGTGGAAGGGTATGCTCGGATGTGAGTCCCTTGCTCACTGCACCATCAGGATTCAAGCAAGCCGGGCCGAAGACGGCTGTAATGCCAGAAACCGGTCCCCGGAAGCTTGTTTCCTTTCCAGTAAAGAATTGGCTTGGTAGTTTGGTCTGCCCTGTTCCCATGATGCACTGGGCCAGGGACAGACTAATTTGCATGTAGCCAGGTTCTGAACTGGGATGGTGCAGTGAGATAAAAAACGGTGATGGATCAAGCCCTGATCTTTTGACTGGGTATGAGTGTTCTGCTTAATTCAGATGCTCTGTCCATCACCACCCCCTTTTCTGAATCGTTTTGGCCACCACAAGCGTGGAAGGGTATGCTCAGTCAGATGTGAGTCCCTTGCTCACTGCACCATCAGGATTCAAGCAAGCCGGGCCGAAGACGGCTGTAATGCCAGAAACCGGTCCCCGGAAGCTTGTTTCCTTTCCAGTAAAGAATTGGCTTGGTAGTTTGGTCTGCCCTGTTCCCATGATGCACTGGGCCAGGGACAGACTAATTTGCATGTAGCCAGGTTCTGAACTGGGATGGTGCAGTGAGCTAAAAAACGGTGATGGATCAAGCCCTGATCTTTTGACTGGGTATGAGTGTTCTGCTTAATTCAGATGCTCTGTCCATCACCACCCCCTTTTCTGAATCGTTTTGGCCACCACAAGCGTGGAAGCGTGTGCTCAGATGTGAGTCCCTTGCTCACTGCACCATCAGGATTCAAGCAAGCCGGGCCGAAGACGGCTGTAATGCCAGAAACCGGTCCCCGGAAGCTTGTTTCCTTTCCAGTAAAGAATTGGCTTGGTAGTTTGGTCTGCCCTGTTCCCATGATGCACTGGGCCAGGGACAGACTAATTTGCATGTAGCCAAGTTCTGAACTGGGATGGTGCAGTGAGCTAAAAAAACGGTGATGGATCAAGCCCTGATCTTTTGACTGGGTATGAGTGTTCTGCTTAATTCAGATGCTCTGTCCATCACCACCCCCTTTTCTGGATCGTTTTGGCCACCACAAGCGTGGAAGGGTATGCTCAGATGTGAGTCCCTTGCTCACTGCACCATCAGGATTCAAGCAAGCCGGGCCGAAGACGGCTGTAATGCCAGAAACCGGTCCCCGGAAGCTTGTTTCCTTTCCAGTAAAGAATTGGCTTGGTAGTTTGGTCTGCCCTGCTCCCATGATGCACTGGGCCAGGGACAGACTAATTTGCATGTAGCCAGGTTCTGAACTGGGATGGTGCAGTGAGATAAAAAACGGTGATGGATCAAGCCCTGATCTTTTGACTGGGTATGAGTGTTCTGCTTAATTCAGATGCTCTGTCCATCACCACCCCCTTTTCTGAATCGTTTTGGCCACCACAAGCGTGGAAGGGTATGCTCAGATGTGAGTCCCTTGCTCATTGCACCATCAGGATTCAAGCAAGCCGGGCCGAAGACGGCTGTAATGCCAGAAACCGGTCCCCGGAAGCTTGTTTCCTTTCCAGTAAAGAATTGGCTTGGTAGTTTGGTCTGCCCTGTTCCCATGATGCACTGGGCCAGGGACAGACTAATTTGCATGTAGTCAGGTTCTGAACTGGGATGGTGCAGTGAGCTAAAAAACGGTGATGGATCAAGCCCTGATCTTTTGACTGGGTATGAGTGTTCTGCTTAATTCAGATGCTCTGTCCATCACCACCCCCTTTTCTGAATCGTTTTGGCCACCACAAGCGTGGAAGGGTATGCTCAGATGTGAGTCCCTTGCTCACTGCACCATCAGGATTCAAGCAAGCCGGGCCAAAGACGGCTGTAATGCCAGAAACCGGTCCCCGGAAGCTTGTTTCCTTTCCAGTAAAGAATTGGCTTGGTAGTTTGGTCTGCCCTGTTCCCATGATGCACTGGGCCAGGGACAGACTAATTTGCATGTAGCCAGGTTCTGAACTGGGATGGTGCAGTGAGCTAAAAAACGGTGATGGATCAAGCCCTGATCTTTTGACTGGGTATGAGTGTTCTGCTTAATTCAGATGCTCAGTCCATCACCACCCCCTTTTCTGAATCGTTTTGGCCACCACAAGCGTGGAAGCGTGTGCTCAGATGTGAGTCCCTTGCTCACTGCACCATCAGGATTCGAACAAGCCGGGCCGAAGACGGCTGTAATGCCAGAAACCGGTCCCCGGAAGCTTGTTTCCTTTCCAGTAAAGAATTGGCTTGGTAGTTTGGTCTGCCCTGTTCCCATGATGACCTGGGCCAGGGACAGACTAATTTGCATGTAGCCAGGTTCTGAACTGGGATGGTGCAGTGAGCTAAAATACGGTGATGGATCAAGCCCTGATCTTTTGACTGGGTATGAGTGTTCTGCTTAATTCAGATGCTCTGTCCATCACCACCCCCTTTTCTGAATCGTTTTGGCCACCACAAGCGTGGAAGGGTATGCTCAGATGTGAGTCCCTTGCTCACTGCACCATCAGGATTCAAGCAAGCCGGGCCGAAGACGGCTGTAATGCCAGAAACCGGTCCCCGGAAGCTTGTTTCCTTTCCAGTAAAGAATTGGCTTGGTAGTTTGGTCTGCCCTGTTCCCATGATGCACTGGGCCAGGGACAGACTAATTTGCATGTAGCCAGGTTCTGAACTGGGATGGTGCAGTGAGATAAAAAACGGTGATGGATCAAGCCCTGATCTTTTGACTGGGTATGAGTGTTCTGCTTAATTCAGATGCTCTGTCCATCACCACCCCCTTTTCTGAATCGTTTTGGCCACCACAAGCGTGGAAGGGTATGCTCAGTCAGATGTGAGTCCCTTGCTCACTGCACCATCAGGATTCAAGCAAGCCGGGCCGAAGACGGCTGTAATGCCAGAAACCGGTCCCCGGAAGCTTGTTTCCTTTCCAGTAAAGAATTGGCTTGGTAGTTTGGTCTGCCCTGTTCCCATGATGCACTGGGCCAGGGACAGACTAATTTGCATGTAGCCAGGTTCTGAACTGGGATGGTGCAGTGAGCTAAAAAACGGTGATGGATCAAGCCCTGATCTTTTGACTGGGTATGAGTGTTCTGCTTAATTCAGATGCTCTGTCCATCACCACCCCCTTTTCTGAATCGTTTTGGCCACCACAAGCGTGGAAGCGTGTGCTCAGATGTGAGTCCCTTGCTCACTGCACCATCAGGATTCAAGCAAGCCGGGCCGAAGACGGCTGTAATGCCAGAAACCGGTCCCCGGAAGCTTGTTTCCTTTCCAGTAAAGAATTGGCTTGGTAGTTTGGTCTGCCCTGTTCCCATGATGCACTGGGCCAGGGACAGACTAATTTGCATGTAGCCAAGTTCTGAACTGGGATGGTGCAGTGAGCTAAAAAAACGGTGATGGATCAAGCCCTGATCTTTTGACTGGGTATGAGTGTTCTGCTTAATTCAGATGCTCTGTCCATCACCACCCCCTTTTCTGGATCGTTTTGGCCACCACAAGCGTGGAAGGGTATGCTCAGATGTGAGTCCCTTGCTCACTGCACCATCAGGATTCAAGCAAGCCGGGCCGAAGACGGCTGTAATGCCAGAAACCGGTCCCCGGAAGCTTGTTTCCTTTCCAGTAAAGAATTGGCTTGGTAGTTTGGTCTGCCCTGCTCCCATGATGCACTGGGCCAGGGACAGACTAATTTGCATGTAGCCAGGTTCTGAACTGGGATGGTGCAGTGAGATAAAAAACGGTGATGGATCAAGCCCTGATCTTTTGACTGGGTATGAGTGTTCTGCTTAATTCAGATGCTCTGTCCATCACCACCCCCTTTTCTGAATCGTTTTGGCCACCACAAGCGTGGAAGGGTATGCTCAGATGTGAGTCCCTTGCTCATTGCACCATCAGGATTCAAGCAAGCCGGGCCGAAGACGGCTGTAATGCCAGAAACCGGTCCCCGGAAGCTTGTTTCCTTTCCAGTAAAGAATTGGCTTGGTAGTTTGGTCTGCCCTGTTCCCATGATGCACTGGGCCAGGGACAGACTAATTTGCATGTAGTCAGGTTCTGAACTGGGATGGTGCAGTGAGCTAAAAAACGGTGATGGATCAAGCCCTGATCTTTTGACTGGGTATGAGTGTTCTGCTTAATTCAGATGCTCTGTCCATCACCACCCCCTTTTCTGAATCGTTTTGGCCACCACAAGCGTGGAAGGGTATGCTCAGATGTGAGTCCCTTGCTCACTGCACCATCAGGATTCAAGCAAGCCGGGCCAAAGACGGCTGTAATGCCAGAAACCGGTCCCCGGAAGCTTGTTTCCTTTCCAGTAAAGAATTGGCTTGGTAGTTTGGTCTGCCCTGTTCCCATGATGCACTGGGCCAGGGACAGACTAATTTGCATGTAGCCAGGTTCTGAACTGGGATGGTGCAGTGAGCTAAAAAACGGTGATGGATCAAGCCCTGATCTTTTGACTGGGTATGAGTGTTCTGCTTAATTCAGATGCTCAGTCCATCACCACCCCCTTTTCTGAATCGTTTTGGCCACCACAAGCGTGGAAGCGTGTGCTCAGATGTGAGTCCCTTGCTCACTGCACCATCAGGATTCAAGCAAGCCGGGCCAAAGACGGCTGTAATGCCAGAAACCGGTCTCCGGAAGCTTGTTTCCTTTCCAGGAAAGAATTGGCTTGGTAGTTTGGTCTGCCCTATTCCCATGATGCACTGGGCCAGGGACAGACTAATTTGCATGTAGCCAGGTTCTGAACTGGGATGGTGCAGTGAGATAAAAAACGGTGATGGATCAAGCCCTGATCTTTTGTCTGGGTATGAGTGTTCTGCTTAATTCAGATGCTCTGTCCATCATCACCCCCTTTTCTGAATTGTTTTGGCCACCACAAGCGTGGAAGGGTATGCTCAGATGTGAGTCCCTTGCTCACTGCACCATCAGGATTCAAGTAAGCCGGGCCGAAGACCGCTGTAATGCCAGAAACCGGTCCCCGGAAGCTTGTTTCCTTTCCAGTAAAGAATTGGCTTGGTAGTTTAGTCTGCCCTGTTCCCATGATGCACTGGGCCAGGGACAGACTAATTTGCATGTAGCCAGGTTCTGAACTGGGATGGTGCAGTGAGCTAAAAAACGGTGATGGATCAAGCCCTGATCTTTTGACTGGGTATGAGTGTTCTGCTTAATTCAGATGCTCTGTCCATCACCACCCCCTTTTCTGAATCGTTTTGGCCACCACAAGCGTGGAAGGGTATGCTCAGATGTGAGTCCCTTGCTCACTGCACCATCAGGATTCAAGCAAGCCGGGCCGAAGACGGCTGTAATGCCAGAAACCGGTCCCCGGAAGCTTGTTTCCTTTCCAGTAAAGAATTGGCTTGGTAGTTTGGTCTGCCCTGTTCCCATGATGCACTGGGCCAGGGACAGACTAATTTGCATGTAGCCAGGTTCTGAACTGGGATGGTGCAGTGGGCTAAAAAACGGTGATGGATCAAGCCCTGATCTTTTGACTGGGTATGAGTGTTCTGCTTAATTCAGATGCTCTGTCCATCACCACCCCCTTTTCTGAATCGTTTTGGCCACCACAAGCGTGGAAGGGTATGCTCAGATGTGAGTCCCTTGCTCACTGCACCATCTGGATTCAAGCAAGCCGGGCCGAAGACGGCTGTAATGCCAGAAACCGGCCCCGGAAGCTTGTTTCCTTTCCAGTAAAGAATTGGCTTGGTAGTTTGGTCTGACCTGTTCCCATGATGCACTGGGCCAGGGACAGACTAATTTGCATGTAGCCAGGTTCTGAACTGGGATGGTGCAGTGAGCTAAAAAAGCGGTGATGGATCAAGCCCTGATCTATTGACTGGGTATGAGTGTTCTGCTTAATTCAGATGCTCTGTCCATCACCACCCCCTTTTCTGAATCGTTTTGGCCACCACAAGCGTGGAAGGGTATGCTCAGATGTGAGTCCCTTGCTCACTGCACCATCAGGATTCAAGCAAGCCGGGCCGAAGACGGCTGTAATGCCAGAAACCGGTCCCCGGAAGCTTGTTTCCTTTCCAGTAAAGAATTGGCTTGGTAGTTTGGTCTGCCCTGTTCCCATGATGCACTGGGCCAGGGACAGACTAATTTGCATGTAGCCAGGTTCTGAACTGGGATGGTGCAGTGGGCTAAAAAACGGTGATGGATCAAGCCCTGATCTTTTGACTGGGTATGAGTGTTCTGCTTAATTCAGATGCTCTGTCCATCACCACCCCCTTTTCTGAATCGTTTTGGCCACCACAAGCGTGGAAGGGTATGCTCAGATGTGAGTCCCTTGCTCACTGCACCATCTGGATTCAAGCAAGCCGGGCCGAAGACGGCTGTAATGCCAGAAACCGGCCCCGGAAGCTTGTTTCCTTTCCAGTAAAGAATTGGCTTGGTAGTTTGGTCTGACCTGTTCCCATGATGCACTGGGCCAGGGACAGACTAATTTGCATGTAGCCAGGTTCTGAACTGGGATGGTGCAGTGAGCTAAAAAAGCGGTGATGGATCAAGCCCTGATCTATTGACTGGGTATGAGTGTTCTGCTTAATTCAGATGCTCTGTCCATCACCACCCCCTTTTCTGAATCGTTTTGGCCACCACAAGCGTGGAAGGGTATGCTCGGATGTGAGGTACTTGCTCACTGCACCATCAGGATTCAAGCAAGCCGGGCCGAAGACGGCTGTAATGCCAGAAACCGGTCCCCGGAAGCTTGTTTCCTTTCCAGTAAAGAATTGGCTTGGTAGTTTGGTCTGCCCTGTTCCCATGATGCACTGGGCCAGGGACAGACTAATTTGCATGTAGCCAGGTTCTGAACTGGGATGGTGCAGTGAGATAAAAAACAGTGATGGATCAAGCCCTGATCTTTTGACTGGGTATGAGTGTTCTGCTTAATTCAGATGCTCTGTCCATCACCACCCCCTTTTCTGAATTGTTTTGGCCACCACAAGCGTGGAAGGGTATGCTCAGATGTGAGTCCCTTGCTCACTGCACCATCAGGATTCGAACAAGCCGGGCCGAAGACGGCTGTAATGCCAGAAACCGGTCCCCGGAAGCTTGTTTCCTTTCCAGTAAAGAATTGGCTTGGTAGTTTGGTCTGCCCTGTTCCCATGATGACCTGGGCCAGGGACAGACTAATTTGCATGTAGCCAGGTTCTGAACTGGGATGGTGCAGTGAGCTAAAATACGGTGATGGATCAAGCCCTGATCTTTTGACTGGGTATGAGTGTTCTGCTTAATTCAGATGCTCTGTCCATCACCACCCCCTTTTCTGAATCGTTTTGGCCACCACAAGCGTGGAAGGGTATGCTCAGATGTGAGTCCCTTGCTCACTGCACCATCAGGATTCAAGCAAGCCGGGCCGAAGACGGCTGTAATGCCAGAAACCGGTCCCCGGAAGCTTGTTTCCTTTCCAGTAAAGAATTGGCTTGGTAGTTTGGTCTGCCCTGTTCCCATGATGCACTGGGCCAGGGACAGACTAATTTGCATGTAGCCAGGTTCTGAACTGGGATGGTGCAGTGAGCTAAAAAACAGTGATGGATCAAGCCCTGATCTTTTGACTGGGTATGAGTGTTCTGCTTAATTCAGATGCTCTGTCCATCACCACCCCCTTTTCTGAATCGTTTTGGCCACCACAAGCGTGGAAGGGTATGCTCAGATGTGAGTCCCTTGCTCACTGCACCATCAGGATTGAAGCAAGCCGGGCCGAAGACGGCTGTAATGCCAGAAACCGGTCCCCGGAAGCTTGTTTCCTTTCCAGTAAAGAATTGGCTTGGTAGTTTGGTCTGCCCTGTTCCCATGATGCACTGGGCCAGGGACAGACTAATTTGCATGTAGCCAGGTTCTGAACTGGGATGGTGCAGTGAGCTAAAAAACGGTGATGGATCAAGCCCTGATCTTTTGACTGGGTATGAGTGTTCTGCTTAATTCAGATGCTCTGTCCATCACCACCCCCTTTTCTGAATCGTTTTGGCCACCACAAGCGTGGAAGGGTATGCTCAGATGTGAGTCCCTTGCTCACTGCACCATCAGGATTCAAGCAAGCCGGGCCGAAGACGGCTGTAATGCCAGAAACCGGTCCCCGGAAGCTTGTTTCCTTTCCAGTAAAGAATTGGCTTGGTAGTTTGGTCTGCCCTGTTCCCATGATGCACTGGGCCAGGGACAGACTAATTTGCATGTAGCCAGGTTCTGAACTGGGATGGTGCAGTGAGCTAAAAAACGGTGATGGATCAAGCCCTGATCTTTTGACTGGGTATGAGTGTTCTGCTTAATTCAGATGCTCTGTCCATCACCACCCCCTTTTCTGAATCGTTTTGGCCACCACAAGCGTGGAAGCGTGTGCTCAGATGTGAGTCCCTTGTTCACTGCACCATCAGGATTCAAGCAAGCCGGGCCGAAGACGGCTGTAATGCCAGAAACCGGTCCCCGGAAGCTTGTTACCTTTCCAGTAAAGAATTGGCTTGGTAGTTTGGTCTGCCCTGTTCCCATGATGCACTGGGCCAGGGACAGACTAATTTGCATGTAGCCAGGTTCTGAACTGGGATGGTGCAGTGAGCTAAAAAAACGGTGATGGATCAAGCCCTGATCTTTTGACTGGGTATGAGTGTTCTGCTTAATTCAGATGCTCTGTCCATCACCACCCCCTTTTCTGAATCGTTTTGGCCACCACAAGCGTGGAAGGGTATGCTCAGATGTGAGTCCCTTGCTCACTGCACCATCAGGATTCAAGCAAGCCGGGCCGAAGACGGCTGTAATGCCAGAAACCGGTCCCCGGAAGCTTGTTTCCTTTCCAGTAAAGAATTGGCTTGGTAGTTTGGTCTGCCCTGTTCCCATGATGCACTGGGCCAGGGACAGACTAATTTGCATGTAGCCAGGTTCTGAACTGGGATGGCGCAGTGAGATAAAAAACGGTGATGGATCAAGCCCTAATCTTTTGACTGGGTATGAGTGTTCTGCTTAATTCAGATGCTCTGTCCATCACCACCCCCTTTTCTGAATCGTTTTGGCCACCACAAGCGTGGAAGGGTATGCTCAGATGTGAGTCCCTTGCTCACTGCACCATCAGGATTCAAGCAAGCCGGGCCGAAGATGGCTGTAATGCCAGAAACCGGTCCCCGGAAGCTTGTTTCCTTTCCAGTAATGAATTGGCTTGGTAGTTTGGTCTGCCCTGTTCCCATGATGCACTGGGCCAGGGACAGACTAATTTGCATGTAGCCAGGTTCTGAACTGGGATGGTGCAGTGAGCTAAAAAACGGTGATGGATCAAGCCCTGATCTTTTGACTGGGTATGAGTGTTCTGCTCAATTCAGATGCTCTGTCCATCACCACCCCCTTTTCAGAATCGTTTTGGCCACCACAAGCGTGGAAGGGTATGCTCAGATGTGAGTCCCTTGCTCACTGCACCATCAGGATTCAAGCAAGCCGGGCCGAAGACGGCTGTAATGCCAGAAACCGGTCCCCGGAAGCTTGTTTCCTTTCCAGTAAAGAATTGGCTTGGTAGTGTGGTCTGCCCTGTTCCCATGATGCACTGGGCCAGGGACAGACTAATTTGCATGTAGCCAGGTTCTGAACTGGGATGGTGCAGTGAGCTAAAAAACGGTGATGGATCAAGCCCTGATCTTTTGACTGGGTATGAGTGTTCTGCTTAATTCAGATGCTCTGTCCATCACCACCCCCTTTTCTGAATCGTTTTGGCCACCACAAGCGTGGAAGCGTGTGCTCAGATGTGAGTCCCTTGCTCACTGCACCATCAGGATTCAAGCAAGCCGGGCCGAAGACGGCTGTAATGCAAGAAACCGGTCTCCGGAAGCTTGTTTCCTTTCCAGTAAAGAATTGGCTTGGTAGTTTGGTCTGCCCTATTCCCATGATGCACTGGGCCAGGGACAGACTAATTTGCATGTAGCCAGGTTCTGAACTGGGATGGTGCAGTGAGATAAAAAACGGTGATGGATCAAGCCCTGATCTTTTGTCTGGGTATGAGTGTTCTGCTTAATTCAGATGCTCTGTCCATCATCACCCCCTTTTCTTAATTGTTTTGGCCACCACAAGCGTGGAAGGGTATGCTCAGATGTGAGTCCTTTGCTCACTGCACCATCAGGATTCAAGTAAGCCGGGCCGAAGACGGCTGTAATGCCAGAAACCGGTCCCCGGAAGCTTGTTTCCTTTCCAGTAAAGAATTGGCTTGGTAGTTTAGTCTGCCCTGTTCCCATGATGCACTGGGCCAGGGACAGACTAATTTGCATGTAGCCAGGTTCTGAACTGGGATGGTGCAGTGAGCTAAAAAAACGGTGATGGATCAAGCCCTGATCTTTTGACTGGGTATGAGTGTTCAGCTTAATTCAGATGCTCTGTCCATCACCACCCCCTTTTCTGAATCGTTTTGGCCACCACAAGCGTGGAAGGGTATGCTCAGATGTGAGTCCCTTGCTCACTGCACCATCAGGATTCAAGCAAGCCGGGCCGAAGACGGCTGTAATGCCAGAAACCGGTCCCCGGAAGCTTGTTTCCTTTCCAGTAAAGAATTGGCTTGGTAGTTTGGTCTGCCCTGTTCCCATGATGCACTGGGCCAGGGACAGACTAATTTGCATGTAGCCAGGTTCTGAACTGGGATGGTGCAGTGAGCTAAAAAACGGTGATGGATTAAGCCCTGATCTTTTGACTGGGTATGAGTGTTCTGCTTAATTCAGATGCTCTGTCCATCACCACCCCCTTTTCTGAATCGTTTTGGCCACCACAAGCGTGGAAGGGTATGCTCAGATGTGAGTCCCTTGCTCACTGCACCATCAGGATTCAAGCAAGCCGGGCCGAAGACGGCTGTAATGCCAAAAACCGCTCCCCGGAAGCTTGTTTCCTTTCCAGTAAAGAATTGGCTTGGTAGTTTGGTCTGCCCTGTTCCCATGATGCACTGGGCCAGGGACAGACTAATTTGCATGTAGCCAGGTTCTGAACTGGGATGGTGCAGTGAGATAAAAAACAGTGATGGATCAAGCCCTGATCTTTTGACTGGGTATGAGTGTTCTGCTTAATTCAGATGCTCTGTCCATCACCACCCCCTTTTCTGAATCATTTTGGCCACCACAAGCGTGGAAGGGTATGCTCAGATGTGAGTCCCTTGCTCACTGCACCATCAGGATTCAAGCAAGCCGGGCCGAAGACGGCTGTAATGCCAGAAACCGGTCCCCGGAAGCTTGTTTCCTTTCTAGTAAAGAATTAGCTTGGTAGTTTGGTCTGCCCTGTTCCCATGATGCACTGGGCCAGGGACAGACTAATTTGCATGTAGCCAGGTTCTGAACTGGGATGGTGCAGTGAGCTAAAAAACGGTGATGGATCAAGCCCTGATCTTTTGACTGGGTATGAGTGTTCTGCTTAATTCAGATGCTCTGTCCATCACCACCCCCTTTTCTGAATCGTTTTGGCCACCACAAGCGTGGAAGGGTATGCTCAGATGTGAGTCCCTTGCTCACTGCACCATCAGGATTCAAGCAAGCCGGGCCGAAGACGGCTGTAATGCCAGAAACCGGTCCCCGGAAGCCTGTTTCCTTTCCAGTAAAGAATTGGCTTGGTAGTTTGGTCTGCCCTGTTCCCATGATGCACTGGGCCAGGGACAGACTAATTTGCATGTAGCCAGGTTCTGAACTGGGATGGTGCAGTGAGCTAAAAAACGGTGATGGATCAAGCCCTGATCGTTTGACTGGGTATGAGTGTTCTGCTTAATTCAGATGCTCTGTCCATCACCACCCCCTTTTCTGAATCGTTTTGGCCACCACAAGCGTGGAAGGGTATGCTCAGATGTGAGTCCCTTGCTCACTGCACCATCAGGATTCAAGCAAGCCGGGCCGAAGACGGCTGTAATGCCAGAAACCATTCCCCGGAAGCTTGTTTCCTTTCCAGTAAAGAATTGGCTTGGTAGTTTGGTCTGCCCTGTTCCCATGATGCACTGGGCCAGTGACAGACTAATTTGCATGTAGCCAGGTTCTGAACTGGGATGGTGCAGTGAGCTAAAAAACGGTGATGGATCAAGCCCTGATCTTTTGACTGGGTATGAGTGTTCTGCTTAATTCAGATGCTCTGTCCATCACCATCCCCTTTTCTGAATCGTTTTGGCCACCACAAGCGTGGAAGGGTATGCTCAGATGTGAGTCCCTTGCTCACTGCACCATCAGGATTCAAGCAAGCCGGGCCGAAGACGGCTGTAATGCCAGAAACCGGTCCCCGGAAGCTTGTTTCCTTTCCAGTAAAGAATTGGCTTGGCAGTTTAGTCTGCCCTGTTCCCATGATGCACTGGGCCAGGGACAGACTAATTTGCATGTAGCCAGGTTCTGAACTGGGATGGTGCAGTGAGCTAAAAAACGGTGATGGATCAAGCCCTGATCTTTTGACTGGGTATGAGTGTTCTGCTTAATTCAGATGCTCTGTCCATCACCACCCCCTTTTCTGAATCGTTTTGGCCACCACAAGCGTGGAAGGGTATGCTCAGATGTGAGTCCCTTGCTCACTGCACCATCAGGATTCAAGCAAGCCGGGCCGAAGACGGCTGTAATGCCAGAAACCGGTCCCCGGAAGCTTGTTTCCTTTCCAGTAAAGAATTGGCTTGGTAGTTTGGTCTGCCCTGTTCCCATGATGCACTGGGCCAGGGACAGACTAATTTGCATGTAGCCAGGTTCTGAACTGGGATGGTGCAGTGAGCTAAAAAATGGTGATGGATCAAGCCCTGATCTTTTGACTGGGTATGAGTGTTCTGCTTAATTCAGATGCTCTGTCCATCACCACCCCCTTTTCTGAATCATTTTGGCCACCACAAGCGTGGAAGGGTATGCTCAGATGTTAGTCCCTTGCTCACTGCACCATCAGGATTCGAACAAGCCGGGCCGAAGACGGCTGTAATGCCAGAAACCGGTCCCCGGAAGCTTGTTTCCTTTCCAGTAAAGAATTGGCTTGGTAGTTTGGTCTGCCCTGTTCCCATGATGACCTGGGCCAGGGACAGACTAATTTGCATGTAGCCAGGTTCTGAACTGGGATGGTGCAGTGAGCTAAAAAACAGTGATGGATCAAGCCCTGATCTTTTGACTGGGTATGAGTGTTCTGCTTAATTCAGATGCTCTGTCCATCACCACCCCCTTTTCTGAATCGTTTTGGCCACCACAAGCGTGGAAGGGTATGCTCAGATGTGATTCCCTTGCTCACTGCACCATCAGGATTCAAGCAAGCCGGGCCGAAGACGGCTGTAATGCCAGAAACCGGTCCCCGGAAGCTTGTTTCCTTTCCAGTAAAGAATTGGCTTGGTAGTTTGGTCTGCCCTGTTCCCATGATGCACTGGGCCAGGGACAGACTAATTTGCATGTAGCCAGGTTCTGAACTGGGATGGTGCAGTGAGCTAAAAAACGGTGATGGATCAAGCCCTGATCTTTTGACTGGGTATGAGTGTTCTGCTTAATTCAGATGCTCTGTCCATCACCACCCCCTTTTCTGAATAGTTTTGGCCACCACAAGCGTGGAAGGGTATGCTCAGATGTGAGTCCCTTGCTCACTGCACCATCAGGATTCAAGCAAGCCGGGCCGAAGACGGCTGTAATGCCAGAAACCGGCCCCGGAAGCTTGTTTCCTTTCCAGTAAAGAATTGGCTTGGTAGTTTGGTCTGCCCTGTTCTGATGATGCACTGGGCCAGGGACAGACTAATTTGCATGTAGCCAGGTTCTGAACTGGGATGGTGCAGTGAGCTAAAAAACGGTGATGGATCAAGCCCTGATCTTTTGACTGGGTATGAGTGTTCTGCTTAATTCAGATGCTCTGTCCATCACCACCCCCTTTTCTGAATCGTTTTGGCCACCACAAGCGTGGAAGGGTATGCTCAGATATGAGTCCCTTGCTCACTGCACCATCAGGATTCAAGCAAGCCGGGCCGAAGACGGCTGTAATGCCAGAAACCGGTCCCCGGAAGCCTGTTTCCTTTCCAGTAAAGAATTGGCTTGGTAGTTTGGTCTGCCCTGTTCCCATGATGCACTGGGCCAGGGACAGACTAATTTGCATGTAGCCAGGTTCTGAACTGGGATGGTGCAGTGAGCTAAAAAACGGTGATGGATCAAGCCCTGATCTTTTGACTGGGTATGAGTGTTCTGCTTAATTCAGATGCTCTGTCCATCACCACCCCCTTTTCTGAATCGTTTTGGCCACCACAAGCGTGGAAGGGTATGCTCAGATGTGAGTCCCTTGCTCACTGCACCATCAGGATTCAAGCAAGCCGGGCCGAAGACGGCTGTAATGCCAGAAACCGGTCCCCGGAAGCTTGTTTCCTTTCCAGTAAAGAATTGGCTTGGTGGTTTGGTCTGCCCTGTTCCCATGATGCCCTGGGCCAGGGACAGACTAATTTGCATGTAGCCAGGTTCTGAACTGGGATGGTGCAGTGAGCTAAAAAAACGGTGATGGATCAAGCCCTGATCTTTTGACTGGGTATGAGTGTTCTGCTTAATTCAGATGCTCTGTCCATCACCACCCCCTTTTCTGAATCGTTTTGGCCACCACAAGCGTGGAAGGGTATGCTCAGATGTGAGTCCCTTGCTCACTGCACCATCAGGATTCAAGCAAGCCGGGCCGAAGACGGCTGTAATGCCAGAAACCGGTCCCCGGAAGCTTGTTTCCTTTCCAGTAAAGAATTGGCTTGGTAGTTTGGTCTGCCCTGTTCCCATGATGCACTGGGCCAGGGACAGACTAATTTGCATGTAGCCAGGTTCTGAACTGGGATGGTGCAGTGAGCTAAAAAACGGTGATGGATCAAGCCCTGATCTTTTGACTGGGTATGAGTGTTCTGCTTAATTCAGATGCTCTGTCCATCACCACCCCCTTTTCTGAATCGTTTTGGCCACCACAAGCGTGGAAGCGTGTGCTCAGATGTGAGTCCCTTGCTCACTGCACCATCAGGATTCAAGCAAGCCGGGCCGAAGACGGCTGTAATGCAAGAAACCGGTCTCCGGAAGCTTGTTTCCTTTCCAGTAAAGAATTGGCTTGGTAGTTTGGTCTGCCCTATTCCCATGATGCACTGGGCCAGGGACAGACTAATTTGCATGTAGCCAGGTTCTGAACTGGGATGGTGCAGTGAGATAAAAAACGGTGATGGATCAAGCCCTGATCTTTTGTCTGGGTATGAGTGTTCTGCTTAATTCAGATGCTCTGTCCATCATCACCCCCTTTTCTTAATTGTTTTGGCCACCACAAGCGTGGAAGGGTATGCTCAGATGTGAGTCCTTTGCTCACTGCACCATCAGGATTCAAGTAAGCCGGGCCGAAGACGGCTGTAATGCCAGAAACCGGTCCCCGGAAGCTTGTTTCCTTTCCAGTAAAGAATTGGCTTGGTAGTTTAGTCTGCCCTGTTCCCATGATGCACTGGGCCAGGGACAGACTAATTTGCATGTAGCCAGGTTCTGAACTGGGATGGTGCAGTGAGCTAAAAAAACGGTGATGGATCAAGCCCTGATCTTTTGACTGGGTATGAGTGTTCAGCTTAATTCAGATGCTCTGTCCATCACCACCCCCTTTTCTGAATCGTTTTGGCCACCACAAGCGTGGAAGGGTATGCTCAGATGTGAGTCCCTTGCTCACTGCACCATCAGGATTCAAGCAAGCCGGGCCGAAGACGGCTGTAATGCCAGAAACCGGTCCCCGGAAGCTTGTTTCCTTTCCAGTAAAGAATTGGCTTGGTAGTTTGGTCTGCCCTGTTCCCATGATGCACTGGGCCAGGGACAGACTAATTTGCATGTAGCCAGGTTCTGAACTGGGATGGTGCAGTGAGCTAAAAAACGGTGATGGATCAAGCCCTGATCTTTTGACTGGGTATGAGTGTTCTGCTTAATTCAGATGCTCTGTCCATCACCACCCCCTTTTCTGAATCGTTTTGGCCACCACAAGCGTGGAAGGGTATGCTCAGATGTGAGTCCCTTGCTCACTGCACCATCAGGATTCAAGCAAGCCGGGCCGAAGACGGCTGTAATGCCAAAAACCGGTCCCCGGAAGCTTGTTTCCTTTCCAGTAAAGAATTGGCTTGGTAGTTTGGTCTGCCCTGTTCCCATGATGCACTGGGCCAGGGGCAGACTAATTTGCATGTAGCCAGGTTCTGAACTGGGATGGTGCAGTGAGATAAAAAACAGTGATGGATCAAGCCCTGATCTTTTGACTGGGTATGAGTGTTCTGCTTAATTCAGATGCTCTGTCCATCACCACCCCCTTTTCTGAATCATTTTGGCCACCACAAGCGTGGAAGGGTATGCTCAGATGTGAGTCCCTTGCTCACTGCACCATCAGGATTCAAGCAAGCCGGGCCGAAGACGGCTGTAATGCCAGAAACCGGTCCCCGGAAGCTTGTTTCCTTTCTAGTAAAGAATTAGCTTGGTAGTTTGGTCTGCCCTGTTCCCATGATGCACTGGGCCAGGGACAGACTAATTTGCATGTAGCCAGGTTCTGAACTGGGATGGTGCAGTGAGCTAAAAAACGGTGATGGATCAAGCCCTGATCTTTTGACTGGGTATGAGTGTTCTGCTTAATTCAGATGCTCTGTCCATCACCACCCCCTTTTCTGAATCGTTTTGGCCACCACAAGCGTGGAAGGGTATGCTCAGATGTGAGTCCCTTGCTCACTGCACCATCAGGATTCAAGCAAGCCGGGCCGAAGACGGCTGTAATGCCAGAAACCGGTCCCCGGAAGCCTGTTTCCTTTCCAGTAAAGAATTGGCTTGGTAGTTTGGTCTGCCCTGTTCCCATGGTGCACTGGGCCAGGGACAGACTAATTTGCATGTAGCCAGGTTCTGAACTGGGATGGTGCAGTGAGCTAAAAAACGGTGATGGATCAAGCCCTGATCGTTTGACTGGGTATGAGTGTTCTGCTTAATTCAGATGCTCTGTCCATCACCACCCACTTTTCTGAATCGTTTTGGCCACCACAAGCGTGGAAGGGTATGCTCAGATGTGAGTCCCTTGCTCACTGCACCATCAGGATTCAAGCAAGCCGGGCCGAAGACGGCTGTAATGCCAGAAACCATTCCCCGGAAGCTTGTTTCCTTTCCAGTAAAGAATTGGCTTGGTAGTTTGGTCTGCCCTGTTCCCATGATGCACTGGGCCAGTGACAGACTAATTTGCATGTAGCCAGGTTCTGAACTGGGATGGTGCAGTGAGCTAAAAAACGGTGATGGATCAAGCCCTGATCTTTTGACTGGGTATGAGTGTTCTGCTTAATTCAGATGCTCTGTCCATCACCATCCCCTTTTCTGAATCGTTTTGGCCACCACAAGCGTGGAAGGGTATGCTCAGATGTGAGTCCCTTGCTCACTGCACCATCAGGATTCAAGCAAGCCGGGCCGAAGACGGCTGTAATGCCAGAAACCGGTCCCCGGAAGCTTGTTTCCTTTCCAGTAAAGAATTGGCTTGGCAGTTTAGTCTGCCCTGTTCCCATGATGCACTGGGCCAGGGACAGACTAATTTGCATGTAGCCAGGTTCTGAACTGGGATGGTGCAGTGAGCTAAAAAACGGTGATGGATCAAGCCCTGATCTTTTGACTGGGTATGAGTGTTCTGCTTAATTCAGATGCTCTGTCCATCACCACCCCCTTTTCTGAATCGTTTTGGCCACCACAAGCGTGGAAGGGTATGCTCAGATGTGAGTCCCTTGCTCACTGCACCATCAGGATTCAAGCAAGCCGGGCCGAAGACGGCTGTAATGCCAGAAACCGGTCCCCGGAAGCTTGTTTCCTTTCCAGTAAAGAATTGGCTTGGTAGTTTGGTCTGCCCTGTTCCCATGATGCACTGGGCCAGGGACAGACTAATTTGCATGTAGCCAGGTTCTGAACTGGGATGGTGCAGTGAGCTAAAAAATGGTGATGGATCAAGCCCTGATCTTTTGACTGGGTATGAGTGTTCTGCTTAATTCAGATGCTCTGTCCATCACCACCCCCTTTTCTGAATCATTTTGGCCACCACAAGCGTGGAAGGGTATGCTCAGATGTTAGTCCCTTGCTCACTGCACCATCAGGATTCGAACAAGCCGGGCCGAAGACGGCTGTAATGCCAGTAACCGGTCCCCGGAAGCTTGTTTCCTTTCCAGTAAAGAATTGGCTTGGTAGTTTGGTCTGCCCTGTTCCCATGATGACCTGGGCCAGGGACAGACTAATTTGCATGTAGCCAGGTTCTGAACTGGGATGGTGCAGTGAGCTAAAAAACGGTGATGGATCAAGCCCTGATCTTTTGACTGGGTATGAGTGTTCTGCTTAATTCAGATGCTCTGTCCATCACCATCCCCTTTTCTGAATCGTTTTGGCCACCACAAGCGTGGAAGGGTATGCTCAGATGTGAGTCCCTTGCTCACTGCACCATCAGGATTCAAGCAAGCCGGGCCGAAGACGGCTGTAATGCCAGAAACCGGTCCCCGGAAGCTTGTTTCCTTTCCAGTAAAGAATTGGCTTGGCAGTTTAGTCTGCCCTGTTCCCATGATGCACTGGGCCAGGGACAGACTAATTTGCATGTAGCCAGGTTCTGAACTGGGATGGTGCAGTGAGCTAAAAAACGGTGATGGATCAAGCCCTGATCTTTTGACTGGGTATGAGTGTTCTGCTTAATTCAGATGCTCTGTCCATCACCACCCCCTTTTCTGAATCGTTTTGGCCACCACAAGCGTGGAAGGGTATGCTCAGATGTGAGTCCCTTGCTCACTGCACCATCAGGATTCAAGCAAGCCGGGCCGAAGACGGCTGTAATGCCAGAAACCGGTCCCCGGAAGCTTGTTTCCTTTCCAGTAAAGAATTGGCTTGGTAGTTTGGTCTGCCCTGTTCCCATGATGCACTGGGCCAGGGACAGACTAATCTGCATGTAGCCAGGTTCTGAACTGGGATGGTGCAGTGAGCTAAAAAATGGTGATGGATCAAGCCCTGATCTTTTGACTGGGTATGAGTGTTCTGCTTAATTCAGATGCTCTGTCCATCACCACCCCCTTTTCTGAATCATTTTGGCCACCACAAGCGTGGAAGGGTATGCTCAGATGTTAGTCCCTTGCTCACTGCACCATCAGGATTCGAACAAGCCGGGCCGAAGACGGCTGTAATGCCAGAAACCGGTCCCCGGAAGCTTGTTTCCTTTCCAGTAAAGAATTGGCTTGGTAGTTTGGTCTGCCCTGTTCCCATGATGACCTGGGCCAGGGACAGACTAATTTGCATGTAGCCAGGTTCTGAACTGGGATGGTGCAGTGAGCTAAAAAACAGTGATGGATCAAGCCCTGATCTTTTGACTGGGTATGAGTGTTCTGCTTAATTCAGATGCTCTGTCCATCACCACCCCCTTTTCTGAATCGTTTTGGCCACCACAAGCGTGGAAGGGTATGCTCAGATGTGATTCCCTTGCTCACTGCACCATCAGGATTCAAGCAAGCCGGGCCGAAGACGGCTGTAATGCCAGAATCCGGTCCCCGGAAGCTTGTTTCCTTTCCAGTAAAGAATTGGCTTGGTAGTTTGGTCTGCCCTGTTCCCATGATGCACTGGGCCAGGGACAGACTAATTTGCATGTAGCCAGGTTCTGAACTGGGATGGTGCAGTGAGCTAAAAAACGGTGATGGATCAAGCCCTGATCTTTTGACTGGGTATGAGTGTTCTGCTTAATTCAGATGCTCTGTCCATCACCACCCCCTTTTCTGAATAGTTTTGGCCACCACAAGCGTGGAAGGGTATGCTCAGATGTGAGTCCCTTGCTCACTGCACCATCAGGATTCAAGCAAGCCGGGCCGAAGACGGCTGTAATGCCAGAAACCGGCCCCGGAAGCTTGTTTCCTTTCCAGTAAAGAATTGGCTTGGTAGTTTGGTCTGCCCTGTTCTGATGATGCACTGGGCCAGGGACAGACTAATTTGCATGTAGCCAGGTTCTGAACTGGGATGGTGCAGTGAGCTAAAAAACGGTGATGGATCAAGCCCTGATCTTTTGACTGGGTATGAGTGTTCTGCTTAATTCAGATGCTCTGTCCATCACCACCCCTTTTTCTGAATCGTTTTGGCCACCACAAGCGTGGAAGGGTATGCTCAGATATGAGTCCCTTGCTCACTGCACCATCAGGATTCAAGCAAGCCGGGCCGAAGACGGCTGTAATGCCAGAAACCGGTCCCCGGAAGCCTGTTTCCTTTCCAGTAAAGAATTGGCTTGGTAGTTTGGTCTGCCCTGTTCCCATGATGCACTGGGCCAGGGACAGACTAATTTGCATGTAGCCAGGTTCTGAACTGGGATGGTGCAGTGAGCTAAAAAACGGTGATGGATCAAGCCCTGATCTTTTGACTGGGTATGAGTGTTCTGCTTAATTCAGATGCTCTGTCCATCACCACCCCCTTTTCTGAATCGTTTTGGCCACCACAAGCGTGGAAGGGTATGCTCAGATGTGAGTCCCTTGCTCACTGCACCATCAGGATTCAAGCAAGCCGGGCCGAAGACGGCTGTAATGCCAGAAACCGGTCCCCGGAAGCTTGTTTCCTTTCCAGTAAAGAATTGGCTTGGTAGTTTGGTCTGCCCTGTTCCCATGATGCCCTGGGCCAGGGACAGACTAATTTGCATGTAGCCAGGTTCTGAACTGGGATGGTGCAGTGAGCTAAAAAAACGGTGATGGATCAAGCCCTGATCTTTTGACTGGGTATGAGTGTTCTGCTTAATTCAGATGCTCTGTCCATCACCACCCCCTTTTCTGAATCGTTTTGGCCACCACAAGCGTGGAAGGGTATGCTCAGATGTGAGTCCCTTGCTCACTGCACCATCAGGATTCAAGCAAGCCGGGCCGAAGACGGCTGTAATGCCAGAAACCGGTCCCCGGAAGCTTGTTTCCTTTCCAGTAAAGAATTGGCTTGGTAGTTTGGTCTGCCCTGTTCCCATGATGCACTGGGCCAGGGACAGACTAATTTGCATGTAGCCAGGTTCTGAACTGGGATGGTGCAGTGAGCTAAAAAACGGTGATGGATCAAGCCCTGATCTTTTGACTGGGTATGAGTGTTCTGCTTAATTCAGATGCTCTGTCCATCACCACCCCCTTTTCTGAATCGTTTTGGCCACCACAAGCGTGGAAGGGTATGCTCAGATGTTAGTCCCTTGCTCACTGCACCATCAGGATTCGAACAAGCCGGGCCGAAGACGGCTGTAATGCCAGAAACCGGTCCCCGGAAGCTTGTTTCCTTTCCAGTAAAGAATTGGCTTGGTAGTTTGGTCTGCCCTGTTCCCATGATGCACTGGGCCAGGGACAGACTAATTTGCATGTAGCCAGGTTCTGAACTGGGATGGTGCAGTGAGCTAAAAAACGGTGATGGATCAAGCCCTGATCTTTTGACTGGGTATGAGTGTTCTGCTTAATTCAGATGCTCTGTCCATCACCACCCCCTTTTCTGAATAGTTTCGGCCACCACAAGCGTGGAAGGGTATGCTCAGATGTGAGTCCCTTGCTCACTGCACCACCAGGATTCAAGCAAGCCGGGCCGAAGACGGCTGTAATGCCAGAAACCGGCCCGGAAGCTTGTTTCCTTTCCAGTAAAGAATTGGCTTGGTAGTTTGGTCTGCCCTGTTCCGATGATGCACTGGGCCAGGGACAGACTAATTTGCATGTAGCCAGGTTCTGAACTGGGATGGTGCAGTGAGCTAAAAAAGCGGTGATGGATCAAGCCCTGATCTTTTGACTGGGTATGAGTGTTCTGCTTAATTCAGATGCTCTGTCCATCACCACCCCCTTTTCTGAATCGTTTTGGCCACCACAAGCGTGGAAGGGTATGCTCGGATGTGAGGTACTTGCTCACTGCACCATCAGGATTCAAGCAAGCCGGGCCGAATACGGCTGTAATGCCAGAAACCGGTCCCCGGAAGCTTGTTTCCTTTCCAGTAAAGAATTGGCTTGGTAGTTTGGTCTGCCCTGTTCCCATGATGCACTGGGCCAGGGACAGACTAATTTGCATGTAGCCAGGTTCTGAACTGGGATGGTGCAGTGAGCTAAAAAACGGTGATGGATCAAGCCCTGATCTTTTGACTGGGTATGAGTGTTCTGCTTAATTCAGATGCTCTGTCCATCACCACCCCCTTTTCTGAATAGTTTTGGCCACCACAAGCGTGGAAGGGTATGATCAGATGTGAGTCCCTTGCTCACTGCACCATCAGGATTCAAGCAAGCCGGGCCGAAGACGGCTGTAATGCCAGAAACCGGTCCCCGGAAGCTTGTTTCCTTTCCAGTAAAGAATTAGCTTGGTAGTTTGGTCTGCCCTGTTCCCATGATGCACTGGGCCAGGGACAGACTAATTTGCATGTAGCCAGGTTCTGAACTGGGATGGTGCAGTGAGCTAAAAAACGGTGATGGATCAAGCCCTGATCTTTTGACTGGGTATGAGTGTTCTGCTTAATTCAGATGCTCTGTCCATCACCACCCCCTTTTCTGAATCGTTTTGGCCACCACAAGCGTGGAAGGGTATGCTCAGATGTGAGTCCCTTGCTCACTGCACCATCAGGATTCGAACAAGCCGGGCCGAAGACGGCTGTAATGCCAGAAACCGGTCCCCGGAAGCTTGTTTCCTTTCCAGTAAAGAATTGGCTTGGTAGTTTGGTCTGCCCTGTTCCCATGATGACCTGGGCCAGGGACAGACTAATTTGCATGTAGCCAGGTTCTGAACTGGGATGGTGCAGTGAGCTAAAAAACGGTGATGGATCAAGCCCTGATCTTTTGACTGGGTATGAGTGTTCTGCTTAATTCAGATGCTCTGTCCATCACCACCCCCTTTTCTGAATCGTTTTGGCCACCACAAGCGTGGAAGGGTATGCTCAGATGTGAGTCCCTTGCTCACTGCACCATCAGGATTCAAGCAAGCCGGGCCGAAGACGGCTGTAATGCCAGAAACCGGTCCCCGGAATCTTGTTTCCTTTCCAGTAAAGAATTGGCTTGGTAGTTTGGTCTGCCCTGTTCCCATGATGCACTGGGCCAGGGACAGACTAATTTGCATGTAGCCAGGTTCTGAACTGGGATGGTGCAGTGAGCTAAAAAACAGTGATGGATCAAGCCCTGATCTTTTGACTGGGTATGAGTGTTCTGCTTAATTCAGATGCTCTGTCCATCACCACCCCCTTTTCTGAATCGTTTTGGCCACCACAAGCGTGGAAGGGTATGCTCAGATGTGAGTCCCTTGCTCACTGCACCATCAGGATTCAAGCAAGCCGGGCCGAAGACGGCTGTAATGCCAGAAACCGGTCCCCGGAAGCTTGTTTCCTTTCCAGTAAAGAATTGGCTTGGTAGTTTGGTCTGCCCTGTTCCCATGATGCACTGGGCCAGGGACAGACTAATTTGCATGTAGCCAGGTTCTGAACTGGGATGGTGCAGTGAGCTAAAAAACGGTGATGGATCAAGCCCTGATCTTTTGACTGGGTGTGAGTGTTCTGCTTAATTCAGATGCTCTGTCCATCACCACCCCCTTTTCTGAATCGTTTTGGCCACCACAAGCGTGGAAGGGTATGCTCAGATGTGAGTCCCTTGCTCACTGCACCATCAGGATTCAAGCAAGCCGGGCCGAAGACGGCTGTAATGCCAGAAACCGGTCCCCGGAAGCTTGTTTCCTTTCCAGTAAAGAATTGGCTTGGTAGTTTGGTCTGCCCTGTTCCCATGATGCACTGGGCCAGGGACAGACTAATTTGCATGTATCCAGGTTCTGAACTGGGATGGTGCAGTGAGCTAAAAAACGGTGATGGATCAAGCCCTGATCTTTTGACTGGGTATGAGTGTTCTGCTTAATTCAGATGCTCTGTCCATCACCACCCCCTTTTCTGAATCGTTTTGGCCACCACAAGCGTGGAAGGGTATGCTCGGATGTGAGGTACTTGCTCACTGCACCATCAGGATTCAAGCAAGCCGGGCTGAAGACGGCTGTAATGCCAGAAACCGGTCCCCGGAAGCTTGTTTCCTTTCCAGTAAAGAATTGGCTTGGTAGTTTGGTCTGCCCTGTTCCCATGATGCACTGGGCCAGGGACAGACTAATTTGCATGTAGCCAGGTTCTGAACTGGGATGGTGCAGTGAGCTAAAAAACGGTGATGGATCAAGCCCTGATCTTTTGACTGGGTATGAGTGTTCTGCTTAATTCAGATGCTCTGTCCATCACCACCCCCTTTTCTGAATCGTTTTGGCCACCACAAGCGTGGAAGGGTATGCTCAGATGTGAGTCCCTTGCTCACTGCACCATCAGGATTCAAGCAAGCCGGGCCGAAGACGGCTGTAATGCCAGAAACCGGTCCCCGGAAGCTTGTTTCCTTTCCAGTAAAGAATTGGCTTGGTAGTTTGGTCTGCCCTGTTCCCATGATGCACTGGGCCAGGGACAGACTAATTTGCATGTAGCCAGGTTCTGAACTGGGATGGTGCAGTGAGATAAAAAACGGTGATGGATCAAGCCCTGATCTTTTGACTGGGTATGAGTGTTCTGCTTAATTCAGATGCTCTGTCCATCACCACCCCCTTTTCTGAATCGTTTTGGCCACCACAAGTGTGGAAGGGTATGCTCAGTCAGATGTGAGTCCCTTGCTCACTGCACCATCAGGATTCAAGCAAGCCGGGCCGAAGACGGCTGTAATGCCAGAAACCGGTCCCCGGAAGCTTGTTTCCTTTCCAGTAAAGAATTGGCTTGGTAGTTTGGTCTGCCCTGTTCCCATGATGCACTGGGCCAGGGACAGACTAATTTGCATGTAGCCAGGTTCTGAACTGGGATGGTGCAGTGAGCTAAAAAACGGTGATGGATCAAGCCCTGATCTTTTGACTGGGTATGAGTGTTCTGCTTAATTCAGATGCTCTGTCCATCACCACCCCCTTTTCTGAATCGTTTTGGCCACCACAAGCGTGGAAGCGTGTGCTCAGATGTGAGTCCCTTGCTCACTGCACCATCAGGATTCAAGCAAGCCGGGCCGAAGACGGCTGTAATGCCAGAAACCGGTCCCCGGAAGCTTGTTTCCTTTCCAGTAAAGAATTGGCTTGGTAGTTTGGTCTGCCCTGTTCCCATGATGCACTGGGCCAGGGACAGACTAATTTGCATGTAGCCAAGTTCTGAACTGGGATGGTGCAGTGAGCTAAAAAAACGGTGATGGATCAAGCCCTGATCTTTTGACTGGGTATGAGTGTTCTGCTTAATTCAGATGCTCTGTCCATCACCACCCCCTTTTCTGGATCGTTTTGGCCACCACAAGCGTGGAAGGGTATGCTCAGATGTGAGTCCCTTGCTCACTGCACCATCAGGATTCAAGCAAGCCGGGCCGAAGACGGCTGTAATGCCAGAAACCGGTCCCCGGAAGCTTGTTTCCTTTCCAGTAAAGAATTGGCTTGGTAGTTTGGTCTGCCCTGCTCCCATGATGCACTGGGCCAGGGACAGACTAATTTGCATGTAGCCAGGTTCTGAACTGGGATGGTGCAGTGAGATAAAAAACGGTGATGGATCAAGCCCTGATCTTTTGACTGGGTATGAGTGTTCTGCTTAATTCAGATGCTCTGTCCATCACCAACCCCTTTTCTGAATCGTTTTGGCCACCACAAGCGTGGAAGGGTATGCTCAGATGTGAGTCCCTTGCTCACTGCACCATCAGGATTCAAGCAAGCCGGGCCGAAGACGGCTGTAATGCCAGAAACCGGTCCCCGGAAGCTTGTTTCCTTTCCAGTAAAGAATTGGCTTGGTAGTTTGGTCTGCCCTGTTCCCATGATGCACTGGGCCAGGGACAGACTAATTTGCATGTAGTCAGGTTCTGAACTGGGATGGTGCAGTGAGCTAAAAAACGGTGATGGATCAAGCCCTGATCTTTTGACTGGGTATGAGTGTTCTGCTTAATTCAGATGCTCTGTCCATCACCACCCCCTTTTCTGAATCGTTTTGGCCACCACAAGCGTGGAAGGGTATGCTCAGATGTGAGTCCCTTGCTCACTGCACCATCAGGATTCAAGCAAGCCGGGCCAAAGACGGCTGTAATGCCAGAAACCGGTCCCCGGAAGCTTGTTTCCTTTCCAGTAAAGAATTGGCTTGGTAGTTTGGTCTGCCCTGTTCCCATGATGCACTGGGCCAGGGACAGACTAATTTGCATGTAGCCAGGTTCTGAACTGGGATGGTGCAGTGAGCTAAAAAACGGTGATGGATCAAGCCCTGATCTTTTGACTGGGTATGAGTGTTCTGCTTAATTCAGATGCTCTGTCCATCACCACCCCCTTTTCTGAATCGTTTTGGCCACCACAAGCGTGGAAGCGTGTGCTCAGATGTGAGTCCCTTGCTCACTGCACCATCAGGATTCAAGCAAGCCGGGCCGAAGACGGCTGTAATGCCAGAAACCGGTCTCCGGAAGATTGTTTCCTTTCCAGTAAAGAATTGGCTTGGTAGTTTGGTCTGCCCTATTCCCATGATGCACTGGGCCAGGGACAGACTAATTTGCATGTAGCCAGGTTCTGAACTGGGATGGTGCAGTGAGATAAAAAACGGTGATGGATCAAGCCCTGATCTTTTGTCTGGGTATGAGTGTTCTGCTTAATTCAGATGCTCTGTCCATCATCACCCCCTTTTCTGAATTGTTTTGGCCACCACAAGCGTGGAAGGGTATGCTCAGATGTGAGTCCCTTGCTCACTGCACCATCAGGATTCAAGTAAGCCGGGCCGAAGACCGCTGTAATGCCAGAAACCGGTCCCCGGAAGCTTGTTTCCTTTCCAGTAAAGAATTGGCTTGGTAGTTTAGTCTGCCCTGTTCCCATGATGCACTGGGCCAGGGACAGACTAATTTGCATGTAGCCAGGTTCTGAACTGGGATGGTGCAGTGAGCTAAAAAACGGTGATGGATCAAGCCCTGATCTTTTGACTGGGTATGAGTGTTCTGCTTAATTCAGATGCTCTGTCCATCACCACCCCCTTTTCTGAATCGTTTTGGCCACCACAAGCGTGGAAGGGTATGCTCAGATGTGAGTCCCTTGCTCACTGCACCATCAGGATTCAAGCAAGCCGGGCCGAAGACAGCTGTAATGCCAGAAACCGGTCCCCGGAAGCTTGTTTCCTTTCCAGTAAAGAATTGGCTTGGTAGTTTGGTCTGCCCTGTTCCCATGATGCACTGGGCCAGGGACAGACTAATTTGCATGTAGCCAGGTTCTGAACTGGGATGGTGCAGTGGGCTAAAAAACGGTGATGGATCAAGCCCTGATCTTTTGACTGGGTATGAGTGTTCTGCTTAATTCAGATGCTCTGTCCATCACCACCCCCTTTTCTGAATCGTTTTGGCCACCACAAGCGTGGAAGGGTATGCTCAGATGTGAGTCCCTTGCTCACTGCACCATCTGGATTCAAGCAAGCCGGGCCGAAGACGGCTGTAATGCCAGAAACCGGCCCCGGAAGCTTGTTTCCTTTCCAGTAAAGAATTGGCTTGGTAGTTTGGTCTGCCCTGTTCCCATGATGCACTGGGCCAGGGACAGACTAATTTGCATGTAGCCAGGTTCTGAACTGGGATGGTGCAGTGAGCTAAAAAAGCGGTGATGGATCAAGCCCTGATCTATTGACTGGGTATGAGTGTTCTGCTTAATTCAGATGCTCTGTCCATCACCACCCCCTTTTCTGAATCGTTTTGGCCACCACAAGCGTGGAAGGGTATGCTCGGATGTGAGGTACTTGCTCACTGCACCATCAGGATTCAAGCAAGCCGGGCCGAAGACGGCTGTAATGCCAGAAACCGGTCCCCGGAAGCTTGTTTCCTTTCCAGTAAAGAATTGGCTTGGTAGTTTGGTTTGCCCTGTTCCCATGATGCACTGGGCCAGGGACAGACTAATTTGCATGTAGCCAGGTTCTGAACTGGGATGGTGCAGTGAGATAAAAAACAGTGATGGATCAAGCCCTGATCTTTTGACTGGGTATGAGTGTTCTGCTTAATTCAGATGCTCTGTCCATCACCACCCCCTTTTCTGAATTGTTTTGGCCACCACAAGCGTGGAAGGGTATGCTCAGATGTGAGTCCCTTGCTCACTGCACCATCAGGATTCGAACAAGCCGGGCCGAAGACGGCTGTAATGCCAGAAACCGGTCCCCGGAAGCTTGTTTCCTTTCCAGTAAAGAATTGGCTTGGTAGTTTGGTCTGCCCTGTTCCCATGATGACCTGGGCCAGGGACAGACTAATTTGCATGTAGCCAGGTTCTGAACTGGGATGGTGCAGTGAGCTAAAATACGGTGATGGATCAAGCCCTGATCTTTTGACTGGGTATGAGTGTTCTGCTTAATTCAGATGCTCTGTCCATCACCACCCCCTTTTCTGAATCGTTTTGGCCACCACAAGCGTGGAAGGGTATGCTCAGATGTGAGTCCCTTGCTCACTGCACCATCAGGATTCAAGCAAGCCGGGCCGAAGACGGCTGTAATGCCAGAAACCGGTCCCCGGAAGCTTGTTTCCTTTCCAGTAAAGAATTGGCTTGGTAGTTTGGTCTGCCCTGTTCCCATGATGCACTGGGCCAGGGACAGACTAATTTGCATGTAGCCAGGTTCTGAACTGGGATGGTGCAGTGAGCTAAAAAACAGTGATGGATCAAGCCCTGATCTTTTGACTGGGTATGAGTGTTCTGCTTAATTCAGATGCTCTGTCCATCACCACCCCCTTTTCTGAATCGTTTTGGCCACCACAAGCGTGGAAGGGTATGCTCAGATGTGAGTCCCTTGCTCACTGCACCATCAGGATTGAAGCAAGCCGGGCCGAAGACGGCTGTAATGCCAGAAACCGGTCCCCGGAAGCTTGTTTCCTTTCCAGTAAAGAATTGGCTTGGTAGTTTGGTCTGCCCTGTTCCCATGATGCACTGGGCCAGGGACAGACTAATTTGCATGTAGCCAGGTTCTGAACTGGGATGGTGCAGTGAGCTAAAAAACGGTGATGGATCAAGCCCTGATCTTTTGACTGGGTATGAGTGTTCTGCTTAATTCAGATGCTCTGTCCATCACCACCCCCTTTTCTGAATCGTTTTGGCCACCACAAGCGTGGAAGGGTATGCTCAGATGTGAGTCCCTTGCTCACTGCACCATCAGGATTCAAGCAAGCCGGGCCGAAGACGGCTGTAATGCCAGAAACCGGTCCCCGGAAGCTTGTTTCCTTTCCAGTAAAGAATTGGCTTGGTAGTTTGGTCTTCCCTGTTCCCATGATGCACTGGGCCAGGGACAGACTAATTTGCATGTAGCCAGGTTCTGAACTGGGATGGTGCAGTGAGCTAAAAAACGGTGATGGATCAAGCCCTGATCTTTTGACTGGGTATGAGTGTTCTGCTTAATTCAGATGCTCTGTCCATCACCACCCCCTTTTCTGAATCGTTTTGGCCACCACAAGCGTGGAAGCGTGTGCTCAGATGTGAGTCCCTTGCTCACTGCACCATCAGGATTCAAGCAAGCCGGGCCGAAGACGGCTGTAATGCCAGAAACCGGTCCCCGGAAGCTTGTTTCCTTTCCAGTAAAGAATTGGCTTGGTAGTTTGGTCTGCCCTGTTCCCATGATGCACTGGGCCAGGGACAGACTAATTTGCATGTAGCCAGGTTCTGAACTGGGATGGTGCAGTGAGCTAAAAAAACGGTGATGGATCAAGCCCTGATCTTTTGACTGGGTATGAGTGTTCTGCTTAATTCAGATGCTCTGTCCATCACCACCCCCTTTTCTGAATCGTTTTGGCCACCACAAGCGTGGAAGGGTATGCTCAGATGTGAGTCCCTTGCTCACTGCACCATCAGGATTCAAGCAAGCCGGGCCGAAGACGGCTGTAATGCCAGAAACCGGTCCCCGGAAGCTTGTTTCCTTTCCAGTAAAGAATTGGCTTGGTAGTTTGGTCTGCCCTGTTCCCATGATGCACTGGGCCAGGGACAGACTAATTTGCATGTAGCCAGGTTCTGAACTGGGATGGTGCAGTGGGCTAAAAAACGGTGATGGATCAAGCCCTGATCTTTTGACTGGGTATGAGTGTTCTGCTTAATTCAGATGCTCTGTCCATCACCATCCCCTTTTCTGAATCGTTTTGGCCACCACAAGCGTGGAAGGGTATGCTCAGATGTGAGTCCCTTGCTCACTGCACCATCTGGATTCAAGCAAGCCGGGCCGAAGACGGCTGTAATGCCAGAAACCGGCCCCGGAAGCTTGTTTCCTTTCCAGTAAAGAATTGGCTTGGTAGTTTGGTCTGCCCTGTTCCCATGATGCACTGGGCCAGGGACAGACTAATTTGCATGTAGCCAGGTTCTGAACTGGGATGGTGCAGTGAGCTAAAAAACGGTGATGGATCAAGCCCTGATCTTTTGACTGGGTATGAGTGTTCTGCTCAATTCAGATGCTCTGTCCATCACCACCCCCTTTTCTGAATCGTTTTGGCCACCACAAGCGTGGAAGGGTATGCTCAGATGTGAGTCCCTTGCTCACTGCACCATCAGGATTCAAGCAAGCCGGGCCGAAGACGGCTGTAATGCCAGAAACCGGTCCCCGGAAGCTTGTTTCCTTTCCAGTAAAGAATTGGCTTGGTAGTGTGGTCTGCCCTGTTCCCATGATGCACTGGGCCAGGGACAGACTAATTTGCATGTAGCCAGGTTCTGAACTGGGATGGTGCAGTGAGCTAAAAAACGGTGATGGATCAAGCCCTGATCTTTTGACTGGGTATGAGTGTTCTGCTTAATTCAGATGCTCTGTCCATCACCACCCCCTTTTCTGAATCGTTTTGGCCACCACAAGCGTGGAAGCGTGTGCTCAGATGTGAGTCCCTTGCTCACTGCACCATCAGGATTCAAGCAAGCCGGGCCGAAGACGGCTGTAATGCCAGAAACCGGTCCCCGGAAGCTTGTTTCCTTTCCAGTAAAGAATTGGCTTGGTAGTTTGGTCTGCCCTGTTCCCATGATGCACTGGGCCAGGGACAGACTAATTTGCATGTAGCCAGGTTCTGAACTGGGATGGTGCAGTGAGCTAAAAAACGGTGATGGATCAAGCCCTGATCGTTTGACTGGGTATGAGTGTTCTGCTTAATTCAGATGCTCTGTCCATCACCACCCCCTTTTCTGAATCGTTTTGGCCACCACAAGCGTGGAAGGGTATGCTCAGATGTGAGTCCCTTGCTCACTGCACCATCAGGATTCAAGCAAGCCGGGCCGAAGACGGCTGTAATGCCAGAAACCATTCCCCGGAAGCTTGTTTCCTTTCCAGTAAAGAATTGGCTTGGTAGTTTGGTCTGCCCTGTTCCCATGATGCACTGGGCCAGTGACAGACTAATTTGCATGTAGCCAGGTTCTGAACTGGGATGGTGCAGTGAGCTAAAAAACGGTGATGGATCAAGCCCTGATCTTTTGACTGGGTATGAGTGTTCTGCTTAATTCAGATGCTCTGTCCATCACCATCCCCTTTTCTGAATCGTTTTGGCCACCACAAGCGTGGAAGGGTATGCTCAGATGTGAGTCCCTTGCTCACTGCACCATCAGGATTCAAGCAAGCCGGGCCGAAGACGGCTGTAATGCCAGAAACCGGTCCCCGGAAGCTTGTTTCCTTTCCAGTAAAGAATTGGCTTGGCAGTTTAGTCTGCCCTGTTCCCATGATGCACTGGGCCAGGGACAGACTAATTTGCATGTAGCCAGGTTCTGAACTGGGATGGTGCAGTGAGCTAAAAAACGGTGATGGATCAAGCCCTGATCTTTTGACTGGGTATGAGTGTTCTGCTTAATTCAGATGCTCTGTCCATCACCACCCCCTTTTCTGAATCGTTTTGGCCACCACAAGCGTGGAAGGGTATGCTCAGATGTGAGTCCCTTGCTCACTGCACCATCAGGATTCAAGCAAGCCGGGCCGAAGACGGCTGTAATGCCAGAAACCGGTCCCCGGAAGCTTGTTTCCTTTCCAGTAAAGAATTGGCTTGGTAGTTTGGTCTGCCCTGTTCCCATGATGCACTGGGCCAGGGACAGACTAATTTGCATGTAGCCAGGTTCTGAACTGGGATGGTGCAGTGAGCTAAAAAATGGTGATGGATCAAGCCCTGATCTTTTGACTGGGTATGAGTGTTCTGCTTAATTCAGATGCTCTGTCCATCACCACCCCCTTTTCTGAATCGTTTTGGCCACCACAAGCGTGGAAGGGTATGCTCAGATGTTAGTCCCTTGCTCACTGCACCATCAGGATTCGAACAAGCCGGGCCGAAGACGGCTGTAATGCCAGAAACCGGTCCCCGGAAGCTTGTTTCCTTTCCAGTAAAGAATTGGCTTGGTAGTTTGGTCTGCCCTGTTCCCATGATGACCTGGGCCAGGGACAGACTAATTTGCATGTAGCCAGGTTCTGAACTGGGATGGTGCAGTGAGCTAAAAAATAGTGATGGATCAAGCCCTGATCTTTTGACTGGATATGAGTGTTCTGCTTAATTCAGATGCTCTGTCCATCACCACCCCCTTTTCTGAATCGTTTTGGCCACCACAAGCGTGGAAGGGTATGCTCAGATGTGATTCCCTTGCTCACTGCACCATCAGGATTCAAGCAAGCCGGGCCGAAGACGGCTGTAATGCCAGAAACCGGTCCCCGGAAGCTTGTTTCCTTTCCAGTAAAGAATTGGCTTGGTAGTTTGGTCTGCCCTGTTCCCATGATGCACTGGGCCAGGGACAGACTAATTTGCATGTAGCCAGGTTCTGAACTGGGATGGTGCAGTGAGCTAAAAAACGGTGATGGATCAAGCCCTGATCTTTTGACTGGGTATGAGTGTTCTGCTTAATTCAGATGCTCTGTCCATCACCACCCCCTTTTCTGAATAGTTTTGGCCACCACAAGCGTGGAAGGGTATGCTCAGATGTGAGTCCCTTGCTCACTGCACCATCAGGATTCAAGCAAGCCGGGCCGAAGACAGCTGTAATGCCAGAAACCGGCCCCGGAAGCTTGTTTCCTTTCCAGTAAAGAATTGGCTTGGTAGTTTGGTCTGCCCTGTTCCGATGATGCACTGGGCCAGGGACAGACTAATTTGCATGTAGCCAGGTTCTGAACTGGGATGGTGCAGTGAGCTAAAAAACGGTGATGGATCAAGCCCTGATCTTTTGACTGGGTATGAGTGTTCTGCTTAATTCAGATGCTCTGTCCATCACCACCCCCTTTTCTGAATCGTTTTGGCCACCACAAGCGTGGAAGGGTATGCTCAGATGTGAGTCCCTTGCTCACTGCACCATCAGGATTCAAGCAAGCCGGGCCGAAGACGGCTGTAATGCCAGAAACCGGTCCCCGGAAGCCTGTTTCCTTTCCAGTAAAGAATTGGCTTGGTAGTTTGGTCTGCCCTGTTCCCATGATGCACTGGGCCAGGGACAGACTAATTTGCATGTAGCCAGGTTCTGAACTGGGATGGTGCAGTGAGCTAAAAAACGGTGATGGATCAAGCCCTGATCTTTTGACTGGGTATGAGTGTTCTGCTTAATTCAGATGCTCTGTCCATCACCACCCCCTTTTCTGAATCGTTTTGGCCACCACAAGCGTGGAAGGGTATGCTCAGATGTGAGTCCCTTGCTCACTGCACCATCAGGATTCAAGCAAGCCGGTCCGAAGACGGCTGTAATGCCAGAAACCGGTCCCCGGAAGCTTGTTTCCTTTCCAGTAAAGAATTGGCTTGGTAGTTTGGTCTGCCCTGTTCCCATGATGCACTGGGCCAGGGACAGACTAATTTGCATGTAGCCAGGTTCTGAACTGGGATGGTGCAGTGAGCTAAAAAAACGGTGATGGATCAAGCCCTGATCTTTTGACTGGGTATGAGTGTTCTGCTTAATTCAGATGCTCTGTCCATCACCACCCCCTTTTCTGAATCGTTTTGGCCACCACAAGCGTGGAAGGGTATGCTCAGATGTGAGTCCCTTGCTCACTGCACCATCAGGATTCAAGCAAGCCGGGCCGAAGAAGGCTGTAATGCCAGAAACCGGTCCCCGGAAGCTTGTTTCCTTTCCAGTAAAGAATTGGCTTGGTAGTTTGGTCTGCCCTGTTCCCATGATGCACTGGGCCAGGGACAGACTAATTTGCATGTAGCCAGGTTCTGAACTGGGATGGTGCAGTGAGCTAAAAAACGGTGATGGATCAAGCCCTGATCTTTTGACTGGGTATGAGTGTTCTGCTTAATTCAGATGCTCTGTCCATCACCACCCCCTTTTCTGAATCGTTTTGGCCACCACAAGCGTGGAAGGGTATGCTCAGATGTTAGTCCCTTGCTCACTGCACCATCAGGATTTGAACAAGCCGGGCCGAAGACGGCTGTAATGCCAGAAACCGGTCCCCGGAAGCTTGTTTCCTTTCCAGTAAAGAATTGGCTTGGTAGTTTGGTCTGCCCTGTTCCCATGATGACCTGGGCCAGGGACAGACTAATTTGCATGTAGCCAGGTTCTGAACTGGGATGGTGCAGTGAGCTAAAAAACAGTGATGGATCAAGCCCTGATCTTTTGACTGGGTATGAGTGTTCTGCTTAATTCAGATGCTCTGTCCATCACCACCCCCTTTTCTGAATCGTTTTGGCCACCACAAGCGTGGAAGGGTATGCTCAGATGTGATTCCCTTGCTCACTGCACCATCAGGATTCAAGCAAGCCGGGCCGAAGACGGCTGTAATGCCAGAAACCGGTCCCCGGAAGCTTGTTTCCTTTCCAGTAAAGAATTGGCTTGGTAGTTTGGTCTGCCCTGTTCCCATGATGCACTGGGCCAGGGACAGACTAATTTGCATGTAGCCAGGTTCTGAACTGGGATGGTGCAGTGAGCTAAAAAACGGTGATGGATCAAGCCCTGATCTTTTGACTGGGTATGAGTGTTCTGCTTAATTCAGATGCTCTGTCCATCACCACCCCCTTTTCTGAATAGTTTCGGCCACCACAAGCGTGGAAGGGTATGCTCAGATGTGAGTCCCTTGCTCACTGCACCATCAGGATTCAAGCAAGCCGGGCCGAAGACGGCTGTAATGCCAGAAACCGGCCCCGGAAGCTTGTTTCCTTTCCAGTAAAGAATTGGCTTGGTAGTTTGGTCTGCCCTGTTCCGATGATGCACTGGGCCAGGGACAGACTAATTTGCATGTAGCCAGGTTCTGAACTGGGATGGTGCAGTGAGCTAAAAAAGCGGTGATGGATCAAGCCCTGATCTTTTGACTGGGTATGAGTGTTCTGCTTAATTCAGATGCTCTGTCCATCACCACCCCCTTTTCTGAATCGTTTTGGCCACCACAAGCGTGGAAGGGTATGCTCGGATGTGAGGTACTTGCTCACTGCACCATCAGGATTCAAGCAAGCCGGGCCGAATACGGCTGTAATGCCAGAAACCGGTCCCCGGAAGCTTGTTTCCTTTCCAGTAAAGAATTGGCTTGGTAGTTTGGTCTGCCCTGTTCCCATGATGCACTGGGCCAGGGACAGACTAATTTGCATGTAGCCAGGTTCTGAACTGGGATGGTGCAGTGAGCTAAAAAACGGAGATGGATCAAGCCCTGATCTTTTGACTGGGTATGAGTGTTCTGCTTAATTCAGATGCTCTGTCCATCACCACCCCCTTTTCTGAATAGTTTTGGCCACCACAAGCGTGGAAGGGTATGATCAGATGTGAGTCCCTTGCTCACTGCACCATCAGGATTCAAGCAAGCCGGGCCGAAGACGGCTGTAATGCCAGAAACCGGTCCCCGGAAGCTTGTTTCCTTTCCAGTAAAGAATTGGCTTGGTAGTTTGGTCTGCCCTGTTCCCATGATGCACTGGGCCAGGGACAGACTAATTTGCATGTAGCCAGGTTCTGAACTGGGATGGTGCAGTGAGATAAAAAACAGTGATGGATCAAGCCCTGATCTTTTGACTGGGTATGAGTGTTCTGCTTGATTCAGATGCTCTGTCCATCACCACCCCCTTTTCTGAATCATTTTGGCCACCACAAGCGTGGAAGGGTATGCTCAGATGTGAGTCCCTTGCTCACTGCACCATCAGGATTCAAGCAAGCCGGGCCGAAGACGGCTGTAATGCCAGAAACCGGTCCCCGGAAGCTTGTTTCCTTTCCAGTAAAGAATTAGCTTGGTAGTTTGGTCTGCCCTGTTCCCATGATGCACTGGGCCAGGGACAGACTAATTTGCATGTAGCCAGGTTCTGAACTGGGATGGTGCAGTGAGCTAAAAAACGGTGATGGATCAAGCCCTGATCTTTTGACTGGGTATGAGTGTTCTGCTTAATTCAGATGCTCTGTCCATCACCACCCCCTTTTCTGAATAGTTTTGGCCACCACAAGCGTGGAAGGGTATGCTCAGATGTGAGTCCCTTGCTCACTGCACCATCAGGATTCGAACAAGCCGGGCCGAAGACGGCTGTAATGCCAGAAACCGGTCCCCGGAAGCTTGTTTCCTTTCCAGTAAAGAATTGGCTTGGTAGTTTGGTCTGCCCTGTTCCCATGATGACCTGGGCCAGGGACAGACTAATTTGCATGTAGCCAGGTTCTGAACTGGGATGGTGCAGTGAGCTAAAAAACGGTGATGGATCAAGCCCTGATCTTTTGACTGGGTATGAGTGTTCTGCTTAATTCAGATGCTCTGTCCATCACCACCCCCTTTTCTGAATCGTTTTGGCCACCACAAGCGTGGAAGGGTATGCTCAGATGTGAGTCCCTTGCTCACTGCACCATCAGGATTCAAGCAAGCCGGGCCGAAGACGGCTGTAATGCCAGAAACCGGTCCCCGGAATCTTGTTTCCTTTCCAGTAAAGAATTGGCTTGGTAGTTTGGTCTGCCCTGTTCCCATGATGCACTGGGCCAGGGACAGACTAATTTGCATGTAGCCAGGTTCTGAACTGGGATGGTGCAGTGAGCTAAAAAACAGTGATGGATCAAGCCCTGATCTTTTGACTGGGTATGAGTGTTCTGCTTAATTCAGATGCTCTGTCCATCACCACCCCCTTTTCTGAATCGTTTTGGCCACCACAAGCGTGGAAGGGTATGCTCAGATGTGAGTCCCTTGCTCACTGCACCATCAGGATTCAAGCAAGCCGGGCCGAAGACGGCTGTAATGCCAGAAACCGGTCCCCGGAAGCTTGTTTCCTTTCCAGTAAAGAATTGGCTTGGTAGTTTGGTCTGCCCTGTTCCCATGATGCACTGGGCCAGGGACAGACTAATTTGCATGTAGCCAGGTTCTGAACTGGGATGGTGCAGTGAGCTAAAAAACGGTGATGGATCAAGCCCTGATCTTTTGACTGGGTGTGAGTGTTCTGCTTAATTCAGATGCTCTGTCCATCACCACCCCCTTTTCTGAATCGTTTTGGCCACCACAAGCGTGGAAGGGTATGCTCAGATGTGAGTCCCTTGCTCACTGCACCATCAGGAATCAAGCAAGCCGGGCCGAAGACGGCTGTAATGCCAGAAACCGGTCCCCGGAAGCTTGTTTCCTTTCCAGTAAAGAATTGGCTTGGTAGTTTGGTCTGCCCTGTTCCCATGATGCACTGGGCCAGGGACAGACTAATTTGCATGTATCCAGGTTCTGAACTGGGATGGTGCAGTGAGCTAAAAAACGGTGATGGATCAAGCCCTGATCTTTTGACTGGGTATGAGTGTTCTGCTTAATTCAGATGCTCTGTCCATCACCACCCCCTTTTCTGAATCGTTTTGGCCACCACAAGCGTGGAAGGGTATGCTCAGATGTGAGTCCCTTGCTCACTGCACCATCAGGATTCAAGCAAGCCGGGCCGAAGACGGCTGTAATGCCAGAAACCGGTCCCCGGAAGCTTGTTTCCTTTCCAGTAAAGAATTGGCTTGGTAGTTTAGTCTGCCCTGTTCCCATGATGCACTGGGCCAGGGACAGACTAATTTGCATGTAGCCAGGTTCTGAACTGGGATGGTGCAGTGAGCTAAAAAACGGTGATGGATCAAGCCCTGATCTTTTGACTGGGTATGAGTGTTCTGCTTAATTCAGATGCTCTGTCCATCACCACCCCCTTTTCTGAATAGTTTTGGCCACCACAAGCGTGGAAGGGTATGCTCAGATGTGAGTCCCTTGCTCACTGCACCATCAGGATTCAAGCAAGCCGGGCCGAAGACGGCTGTAATGCCAGAAACCGGCCCCGGAAGCTTGTTTCCTTTCCAGTAAAGAATTGGCTTGGTAGTTTGGTCTGCCCTGTTCCGATGATGCACTGGGCCAGGGACAGACTAATTTGCATGTAGCCAGGTTCTGAACTGGGATGGTGCAGTGAGCTAAAAAAGCGGTGATGGATCAAGCCCTGATCTTTTGACTGGGTATGACTGTTCTGCTTAATTCAGATGCTCTGTCCATCACCACCCCCTTTTCTGAATCGTTTTGGCCACCACAAGCGTGGAAGGGTATGCTCGGATGTGAGGTACTTGCTCACTGCACCATCAGGATTCAAGCAAGCCGGGCCGAAGACGGCTGTAATGCCAGAAACCGGTCCCCGGAAGCTTGTTTCCTTTCCAGTAAAGAATTGGCTTGGTAGTTTGGTCTGCCCTGTTCCCATGATGCACTGGGCCAGGGACAGACTAATTTGCATGTAGCCAGGTTCTGAACTGGGATGGTGCAGAGAGCTAAAAAAGCGGTGATGGATCAAGCCCTGATCTTTTGACTGGGTATGAGTGTTCTGCTTAATTCAGATGCTCTGTCCATCACCACCCCCTTTTCTGAATAGTTTTGGCCACCACAAGCGTGGAAGGGTATGCTCAGATGTGAGTCCCTTGCTCACTGCACCATCAGGATTCAAGCAAGCCGGGCCGAAGACGGCTGTAATGCCAGAAACCGGTCCCCGGAAGCTTGTTTCCTTTCCAGTAAAGAATTGGCTTGGTAGTTTGGTCTGCCCTGTTCCCATGATGCACTGGGCCAGGGACAGACTAATTTGCATGTAGCCAGGTTCTGAACTGGGATGGTGCAGTGAGATAAAAAACAGTGATGGATCAAGCCCTGATCTTTTGACTGGGTATGAGTGTTCTGCTTAATTCAGATGCTCTGTCCATCACCACCCCCTTTTCTGAATCATTTTGGCCACCACAAGCGTGGAAGGGTATGCTCAGATGTGAGTCCCTTGCTCACTGCACCATCAGGATTCAAGCAAGCCGGGCCGAAGACGGCTGTAATGCCAGAAACCGGTCCCCGGAAGCTTGTTTCCTTTCCAGTAAAGAATTAGCTTGGTAGTTTGGTCTACCCTGTTCCCATGATGCACTGGGCCAGGGACAGACTAATTTGCATGTAGCCAGGTTCTGAACTGGGATGGTGCAGTGAGCTAAAAAACGGTGATGGATCAAGCCCTGATCTTTTGACTGGGTATGAGTGTTCTGCTTAATTCAGATGCTCTGTCCATCACCACCCCCTTTTCTGAATCGTTTTGGCCACCACAAGAGTGGAAGGGTATGCTCAGATGTGAGTCCCTTGCTCACTGCAACATCAGGATTCAAGCAAGCCGGGCCGAAGACGGCTGTAATGCCAGAAACCGGTCCCCGGAAGCTTGTTTCCTTTCCAGTAAAGAATTGGCTTGGTAGTTTGGTCTGCCCTGTTCCCATGATGCACTGGGCCAGGGACAGACTAATTTGCATGTAGCCAGGTTCTGAACTGGGATGGTGCAGTGAGCTAAAAAACGGTGATGGATCAAGCCCTGATCTTTCGACTGGGTATGAGTGTTCTGCTTAATTCAGATGCTCTGTCCATCACCACCCCCTTTTCTGAATCGTTTTGGCCACCACAAGCGTGGAAGGGTATGCTCAGATGTGAGTCCCTTGCTCACTGCACCATCAGGATTCAAGCAAGCCGGGATGAAGACGGCTGTAATGCCAGAAACCGGTCCCCGGAAGCCTGTTTCCTTTCCAGTAAAGAATTGGCTTGGTAGTTTGGTCTGCCCTGTTCCCATGATGCACTGGGCCAGGGACAGACTAATTTGCATGTAGCCAGGTTCTGAACTGGGATGGTGCAGTGAGCTAAAAAACGGTGATGGATCAAGCCCTGATCTTTTGACTGGGTATGAGTGTTCTGCTTAATTCAGATGCTCTGTCCATCACCACCCCCTTTTCTGAATCGTTTTGGCCACCACAAGCGTGGAAGGGTATGCTCAGATGTGAGTCCCTTGCTCACTGCACCGTCAGGATTCAAGCAAGCCGGGCCAAAGACGGCTGTAATGCCAGAAACCGGTCCCCGGAAGCTTGTTTCCTTTCCAGTAAAGAATTGGCTTGGTAGTTTGGTCTGCCCTGTTCCCATGATGCACTGGGCCAGGGACAGACTAATTTGCATGTAGCCAGGTTCTGAACTGGGATGGTGCAGTGAGCTAAAAAAACGGTGATGGATCAAGCCCTGATCTTTTGACTGGGTATGAGTGTTCTGCTTAATTCAGATGCTCTGTCCATCACCACCCCCTTTTCTGAATCGTTTTGGCCACCACAAGCGTGGAAGGGTATGCTCAGATGTGAGTCCCTTGCTCACTGCACCATCAGGATTCAAGCAAGCCGGGCCGAAGACGGCTGTAATGCCAGAAACCGGTCCCCGGAAGCTTGTTTGCTTTCCAGTAAAGAATTGGCTTGGTAGTTTGGTCTGCCCTGTTCCCATGATGCACTGGGCCAGGGACAGACTAATTTGCATGTAGCCAGGTTCTGAACTGGGATGGTGCAGTGAGCTAAAAAACGGTGATGGATCAAGCCCTGATGTTTTGACTGGGTATGAGTGTTCTGCTTAATTCAGATGCTCTGTCCATCACCACCCCCTTTTCTGAATCGTTTTGGCCACCACAAGCGTGGAAGGGTATGCTCAGATGTGAGTTCCTTGCTCACTGCGCCATCAGGATTCGAACAAGCCGGGCCGAAGACGGCTGTAATGCCAGAAACCGGTCCCCGGAAGCTTGTTTCCTTTCCAGTAAAGAATTGGCTTGGTTGTTTGGTCTGCCCTGTTCCCATGATGTACTGGGCCAGGGACAGACTAATTTGCATGTAGCCAGGTTCTGAACTGGGATGGTGCAGTGAGCTAAAAAACGGTGATGGATCAAGCCCTGATCTTTTGACTGGGTATGAGTGTTCTGCTTAATTCAGATGCTCTGTCCATCACCACCCCCTTTTCTGAATCGTTTTGGCCACCACAAGCGTGGAAGGGTATGCTCAGATGTGAGTCCCTTGCTCACTGCACCATCAGGATTCAAGCAAGCCGGGCCGAAGATGGCTGTAATGCCAGAAACCGGTCCCCGGAAGCTTGTTTCCTTTCCAGTAAAGAATTGGCTTGGTAGTTTGGTCTGCCCTGTTCCCATGATGCACTGGGCCAGGGACAGACTAATTTGCATGCAGCCAGGTTCTGAACTGGGATGGTGCAGTGAGCTAAAAAACAGTGATGGATCAAGCCCTGATCTTTTGACTGGGTATGAGTGTTCTGCTTAATTCAGATGCTCTGTCCATCACCACCCCCTTTTCTGAATCGTTTTGGCCACCACAAGCGTGGAAGGGTATGCTCAGATGTGAGTCCCTTGCTCACTGCACCATCAGGATTCAAGCAAGCCGGGCCGAAGACGGCTGTAATGCCAGAAACCGGTCCCCGGAAGCTTGTTTCCCTTCCAGTAAAGAATTGGCTTGGTAGTTTGGTCTGCCCTGTTCCCATGATGCACTGGGCCAGGGACAGACTAATTTGCATGTAGCCAGGTTCTGAACTGGGATGGTGCAGTGAGCTAAAAAACGGTGATGGATCAAGCCCTGATCTTTTGACTGGGTATGAGTGTTCTGCTTAATTCAGATGCTCTGTCCATCACCACCCCCTTTTCTGAATCGTTTTGGCCACCACAAGCGTGGAAGGGTATGATCAGATGTGAGTCCCTTGCTCACTGCACCATCAGGATTCAAGCAAGCCGGGCCGAAGACGGCTGTAATGCCAGAAACCGGTCCCCGGAAGCTTGTTTCCTTTCCAGTAAAGAATTGGCTTGGTAGTTTGGTCTGCCCTGTTCCCATGATGCACTGGGCCAGGGACAGACTAATTTGCATGTAGCCAGGTTCTGAACTGGGATGGTGCAGTGAGCTAAAAAACGGTGATGGATCAAGCCCTGATGTTTTGACTGGGTATGAGTGTTCTGCTTAATTCAGATGCTCTGTCCATCACCACCCCCTTTTCTGAATCGTTTTGGCCACCACAAGCGTGGAAGGGTATGCTCAGATGTGAGTTCCTTGCTCACTGCGCCATCAGGATTCGAACAAGCCGGGCCGAAGACGGCTGTAATGCCAGAAACCGGTCCCCGGAAGCTTGTTTCCTTTCCAGTAAAGAATTGGCTTGGTTGTTTGGTCTGCCCTGTTCCCATGATGTACTGGGCCAGGGACAGACTAATTTGCATGTAGCCAGGTTCTGAACTGGGATGGTGCAGTGAGCTAAAAAACGGTGATGGATCAAGCCCTGATCTTTTGACTGGGTATGAGTGTTCTGCTTAATTCAGATGCTCTGTCCATCACCACCCCCTTTTCTGAATCGTTTTGGCCACCACAAGCGTGGAAGGGTATGCTCAGATGTGAGTCCCTTGCTCACTGCACCATCAGGATTCAAGCAAGCCGGGCCGAAGATGGCTGTAATGCCAGAAACCGGTCCCCGGAAGCTTGTTTCCTTTCCAGTAAAGAATTGGCTTGGTAGTTTGGTCTGCCCTGTTCCCATGATGCACTGGGCCAGGGACGGACTAATTTGCATGCAGCCAGGTTCTGAACTGGGATGGTGCAGTGAGCTAAAAAACAGTGATGGATCAAGCCCTGATCTTTTGACTGGGTATGAGTGTTCTGCTTAATTCAGATGCTCTGTCCATCACCACCCCCTTTTCTGAATCGTTTTGGCCACCACAAGCGTGGAAGGGTATGCTCAGATGTGAGTCCCTTGCTCACTGCACCATCAGGATTCAAGCAAGCCGGGCCGAAGACGGCTGTAATGCCAGAAACCGGTCCCCGGAAGCTTGTTTCCCTTCCAGTAAAGAATTGGCTTGGTAGTTTGGTCTGCCCTGTTCCCATGATGCACTGGGCCAGGGACAGACTAATTTGCATGTAGCCAGGTTCTGAACTGGGATGGTGCAGTGAGCTAAAAAACGGTGATGGATCAAGCCCTGATCTTTTGACTGGGTATGAGTGTTCTGCTTAATTCAGATGCTCTGTCCATCACCACCCCCTTTTCTGAATCGTTTTGGCCACCACAAGCGTGGAAGGGTATGATCAGATGTGAGTCCCTTGCTCACTGCACCATCAGGATTCAAGCAAGCCGGGCCGAAGACGGCTGTAATGCCAGAAACCGGTCCCCGGAAGCTTGTTTCCTTTCCAGTAAAGAATTGGCTTGGTAGTTTGGTCTGCCCTGTTCCCATGATGCACTGGGCCAGGGACAGACTAATTTGCATGTAGCCAGGTTCTGAACTGGGATGGTGCAGTGAGCTAAAAAACGGTGATGGATCAAGCCCTGATCTTTTGACTGGGTATGAGTGTTCTGCTTAATTCAGATGCTCTGTCCATCACCACCCCCTTTTCTGAATAGTTTTGGCCACCACAAGCGTGGAAGGGTATGCTCAGATGTGACTCCCTTGCTCACTGCACCATCAGGATTCAAGCAAGCCGGGCCGAAGACGGCTGTAATGCCAGAAACCGGCCCCGGAAGCTTGTTTCCTTTCCAGTAAAGAATTGGCTTGGTAGTTTGGTCTGCCCTGTTCCGATGATGCACTGGGCCAGGGACAGACTAATTTGCATGTAGCCAGGTTCTGAACTGGGATGGTGCAGTGAGCTAAAAAACGGTGATGGATCAAGCCCTGATCTTTTGACTGGGTATGAGTGTTCTGCTTAATTCAGATGCTCTGTCCATCACCACCCCCTTTTCTGAATCGTTTTGGCCACCACAAGCGTGGAAGGGTATGCTCAGATGTGAGTCCCTTGCTCACTGCACCATCAGGATTCAAGCAAGCCGGGCCGAAGACGGCTGTAATGCCAGAAACCGGTCCCCGGAAGCCTGTTTCCTTTCCAGTAAAGAATTGGCTTGGTAGTTTGGTCTGCCCTGTTCCCATGATGCACTGGGCCAGGGACAGACTAATTTGCATGTAGCCAGGTTCTGAACTGGGATGGTGCAGTGAGCTAAAAAACGGTGATGGATCAAGCCCTGATCTTTTGACTGGGTATGAGTGTTCTGCTTAATTCAGATGCTCTGTCCATCACCACCCCCTTTTCTGAATCGTTTTGGCCACCACAAGCGTGGAAGGGTATGCTCAGATGTGAGTCCCTTGCTCACTGCACCATCAGGATTCAAGCAAGCCGGGCCGAAGACGGCTGTAATGCCAGAAATCGGTCCCCGGAAGCTTGTTTCCTTTCCAGTAAAGAATTGGCTTGGTAGTTTGGTCTGCCCTGTTCCCATGATGCACTGGGCCAGGGACAGACTAATTTGCATGTAGCCAGGTTCTGAACTGGGATGGTGCAGTGAGCTAAAAAACAGAGATGGATCAAGCCCTGATCTTTTGACTGGGTATGAGTGTTCTGCTTAATTCAGATGCTCTGTCCATCACCACCCCCTTTTCTGAATCGTTTTGGCCACCACAAGCGTGGAAGGGTATGCTCAGATGTTAGTCCCTTGCTCACTGCACCATCAGGATTCGAACAAGCCGGGCCGAAGACGGCTGTAATGCCAGAAACCGGTCCCCGGAAGCTTGTTTCCTTTCCAGTAAAGAATTGGCTTGGTAGTTTGGTCTGCCCTGTTCCCATGATGACCTGGGCCAGGGACAGACTAATTTGAAAGTAGCCAGGTTCTGAACTGGGATGGTGCAGTGAGCTAAAAAACAGTGATGGATCAAGCCCTGATCTTTTGACTGGGTATGAGTGTTCTGCTTAATTCAGATGCTCTGTCCATCACCACCCCCTTTTCTAAATCGTTTTGGCCACCACAAGCGTGGAAGGGTATGCTCAGATGTGATTCCCTTGCTCACTGCACCATCAGGATTCAAGCAAGCCGGGCCGAAGACGGCTGTAATGCCAGAAACCGGTCCCCGGAAGCTTGTTTCCTTTCCAGTAAAGAATTGGCTTGGTAGTTTGGTCTGCCCTGTTCCCATGATGCACTGGGCCAGGGACAGACTAATTTGCATGTAGCCAGGTTCTGAACTGGGATGGTGCAGTGAGCTAAAAAACGGTGATGGATCAAGCCCTGATCTTTTGACTGGGTATGAGTGTTCTGCTTCATTCAGATGCTCTGTCCATCACCACCCCCTTTTCTGAATAGTTTCGGCCACCACAAGCGTGGAAGGGTATGCTCAGATGTGAGTCCCTTGCTCACTGCACCATCAGGATTCAAGCAAGCCGGGCCGAAGACGGCTGTAATGCCAGTAACCGGCCCCGGAAGCTTGTTTCCTTTCCAGTAAAGAATTGGCTTGGTAGTTTGGTCTGCCCTGTTCCGATGATGCACTGGGCCAGGGACAGACTAATTTGCATGTAGCCAGGTTCTGAACTGGGATGGTGCAGTGAGCTAAAAAAGCGGTGATGGATCAAGCCCTGATCTTTTGACTGGGTATGAGTGTTCTGCTTAATTCAGATGCTCTGTCCATCACCACCCCCTTTTCTGAATCGTTTTGGCCACCACAAGCGTGGAAGGGTATGCTCGGATGTGAGGTACTTGCTCACTGCACCATCAGGATTCAAGCAAGCCGGGCCGAATACGGCTGTAATGCCAGAAACCGGTCCCCGGAAGCTTGTTTCCTTTCCAGTAAAGAATTGGCTTGGTAGTTTGGTCTGCCCTGTTCCCATGATGTACTGGGCCAGGGACAGACTAATTTGCATGTAGCCAGGTTCTGAACTGGGATGGTGCAGTGAGCTAAAAAACGGTGATGGATCAAGCCCTGATCTTTTGACTGGGTATGAGTGTTCTGCTTAATTCAGATGCTCTGTCCATCACCACCCCCTTTTCTGAATAGTTTTGGCCACCACAAGCGTGGAAGGGTATGCTCAGATGTGAGTCCCTTGCTCACTGCACCATCAGGATTCAAGCAAGCCGGGCCGAAGACGGCTGTAATGCCAGAAACCGGTCCCCGGAAGCCTGTTTCCTTTCCAGTAAAGAATTGGCTTGGTAGTTTGGTCTGCCCTGTTCCCATGATGCACTGGGCCAGGGACAGACTAATTTGCATGTAGCCAGGTTCTGAACTGGGATGGTGCAGTGAGCTAAAAAACGGTGATGGATCAAGCCCTGATCTTTTGACTGGGTATGAGTGTTCTGCTTAATTCAGATGCTCTGTCCATCACCACCCCCTTTTCTGAATCGTTTTGGCCACCACAAGCGTGGAAGGGTATGCTCAGATGTGAGTCCCTTGCTCACTGCACCATCAGGATTCAAGCAAGCCGGGCCGAAGACGGCTGTAATGCCAGAAACCGGTCCCCGGAAGCTTGTTTCCTTTCCAGTAAAGAATTGGCTTGGTAGTTTGGTCTGCCCTGTTCCCATGATGCACTGGGCCAGGGACAGACTAATTTGCATGTAGCCAGGTTCTGAACTGGGATGGTGCAGTGAGCTAAAAAAACGGTGATGGATCAAGCCCTGATCTTTTGACTGGGTATGAGTGTTCTGCTTAATTCAGATGCTCTGTCCATCACCACCCCCTTTTCTGAATCGTTTTGGCCACCACAAGCGTGGAAGGGTATGCTCAGATGTGAGTCCCTTGCTCACTGCACCATCAGGATTCAAGCAAGCCGGGCCGAAGACGGCTGTAATGCCAGAAACCGGTCCCCGGAAGCTTGTTTCCTTTCCAGTAAAGAATTGGCTTGGTAGTTTGGTCTGCCCTGTTCCCATGATGCACTGGGCCAGGGACAGACTAATTTGCATGTAGCCAGGTTCTTAACTGGGATGGTGCAGTGAGCTAAAAAACGGTGATGGATCAAGCCCTGATCTTTTGACTGGGTATGAGTGTTCTGCTTAATTCAGATGCTCTGTCCATCACCACCCCCTTTTCTGAATCGTTTTGGCCACCACAAGCGTGGAAGGGTATGCTCAGATGTTAGTCCCTTGCTCACTGCACCATCAGGATTTGAACAAGCCGGGCCGAAGACGGCTGTAATGCCAGAAACCGGTCCCCGGAAGCTTGTTTCCTTTCCAGTAAAGAATTGGCTTGGTAGTTTGGTCTGCCCTGTTCCCATGATGACCTGGGCCAGGGACAGACTAATTTGCATGTAGCCAGGTTCTGAACTGGGATGGTGCAGTGAGCTAAAAAACAGTGATGGATCAAGCCCTGATCTTTTGACTGGGTATGAGTGTTCTGCTTAATTCAGATGCTCTGTCCATCACCACCCCCTTTTCTGAATCGTTTTGGCCACCACAAGCGTGGAAGGGTATGCTCAGATGTGATTCCCTTGCTCACTGCACCATCAGGATTCAAGCAAGCCGGGCCGAAGACGGCTGTAATGCCAGAAACCGGTCCCCGGAAGCTTGTTTCCTTTCCAGTAAAGAATTGGCTTGGTAGTTTGGTCTGCCCTGTTCCCATGATGCACTGGGCCAGGGACAGACTAATTTGCATGTAGCCAGGTTCTGAACTGGGATGGTGCAGTGAGCTAAAAAACGGTGATGGATCAAGCCCTGATCTTTTGACTGGGTATGAGTGTTCTGCTTAATTCAGATGCTCTGTCCATCACCACCCCCTTTTCTGAATAGTTTCGGCCACCACAAGCGTGGAAGGGTATGCTCAGATGTGAGTCCCTTGCTCACTGCACCATCAGGATTCAAGCAAGCCGGGCCGAAGACGGCTGTAATGCCAGAAACCGGCCCCGGAAGCTTGTTTCCTTTCCAGTAAAGAATTGGCTTGGTAGTTTGGTCTGCCCTGTTCCGATGATGCACTGGGCCAGGGACAGACTAATTTGCATGTAGCCAGGTTCTGAACTGGGATGGTGCAGTGAGCTAAAAAAGCGGTGATGGATCAAGCCCTGATCTTTTGACTGGGTATGAGTGTTCTGCTTAATTCAGATGCTCTGTCCATCACCACCCCCTTTTCTGAATCGTTTTGGCCACCACAAGCGTGGAAGGGTATGCTCGGATGTGAGGTACTTGCTCACTGCACCATCAGGATTCAAGCAAGCCGGGCCGAATACGGCTGTAATGCCAGAAACCGGTCCCCGGAAGCTTGTTTCCTTTCCAGTAAAGAATTGGCTTGGTAGTTTGGTCTGCCCTGTTCCCATGATGCACTGGGCCAGGGACAGACTAATTTGCATGTAGCCAGGTTCTGAACTGGGATGGTGCAGTGAGCTAAAAAACGGAGATGGATCAAGCCCTGATCTTTTGACTGGGTATGAGTGTTCTGCTTAATTCAGATGCTCTGTCCATCACCACCCCCTTTTCTGAATAGTTTTGGCCACCACAAGCTTGGAAGGGTATGATCAGATGTGAGTCCCTTGCTCACTGCACCATCAGGATTCAAGCAAGCCGGGCCGAAGACGGCTGTAATGCCAGAAACCGGTCCCCGGAAGCTTGTTTCCTTTCCAGTAAAGAATTGGCTTGGTAGTTTGGTCTGCCCTGTTCCCATGATGCACTGGGCCAGGGACAGACTAATTTGCATGTAGCCAGGTTCTGAACTGGGATGGTGCAGTGAGATAAAAAACAGTGATGGATCAAGCCCTGATCTTTTGACTGGGTATGAGTGTTCTGCTTGATTCAGATGCTCTGTCCATCACCACCCCCTTTTCTGAATCATTTTGGCCACCACAAGCGTGGAAGGGTATGCTCAGATGTGAGTCCCTTGCTCACTGCACCATCAGGATTCAAGCAAGCCGGACCGAAGACGGCTGTAATGCCAGAAACCGGTCCCCGGAAGCTTGTTTCCTTTCCAGTAAAGAATTAGCTTGGTAGTTTGGTCTGCCCTGTTCCCATGATGCACTGGGCCAGGGACAGACTAATTTGCATGTAGCCAGGTTCTGAACTGGGATGGTGCAGTGAGCTAAAAAACGGTGATGGATCAAGCCCTGATCTTTTGACTGGGTATGAGTGTTCTGCTTAATTCAGATGCTCTGTCCATCACCACCCCCTTTTCTGAATCGTTTTGGCCACCACAAGCGTGGAAGGGTATGCTCAGATGTGAGTCCCTTGCTCACTGCACCATCAGGATTCGAACAAGCCGGGCCGAAGACGGCTGTAATGCCAGAAACCGGTCCCCGGAAGCTTGTTTCCTTTCCAGTAAAGAATTGGCTTGGTAGTTTGGTCTGCCCTGTTCCCATGATGACCTGGGCCAGGGACAGACTAATTTGCATGTAGCCAGGTTCTGAACTGGGATGGTGCAGTGAGCTAAAAAACGGTGATGGATCAAGCCCTGATCTTTTGACTGGGTATGAGTGTTCTGCTTAATTCAGATGCTCTGTCCATCACCACCCCCTTTTCTGAATCGTTTTGGCCACCACAAGCGTGGAAGGGTATGCTCAGATGTGAGTCCCTTGCTCACTGCACCATCAGGATTCAAGCAAGCCGGGCCGAAGACGGCTGTAATGCCAGAAACCGGTCCCCGGAATCTTGTTTCCTTTCCAGTAAAGAATTGGCTTGGTAGTTTGGTCTGCCCTGTTCCCATGATGCACTGGGCCAGGGACAGACTAATTTGCATGTAGCCAGGTTCTGAACTGGGATGGTGCAGTGAGCTAAAAAACAGTGATGGATCAAGCCCTGATCTTTTGACTGGGTATGAGTGTTCTGCTTAATTCAGATGCTCTGTCCATCACCACCCCCTTTTCTGAATCGTTTTGGCCACCACAAGCGTGGAAGGGTATGCTCAGATGTGAGTCCCTTGCTCACTGCACCATCAGGATTCAAGCAAGCCGGGCCGAAGACGGCTGTAATGCCAGAAACCGGTCCCCGGAAGCTTGTTTCCTTTCCAGTAAAGAATTGGCTTGGTAGTTTGGTCTGCCCTGTTCCCATGATGCACTGGGCCAGGGACAGACTAATTTGCATGTAGCCAGGTTCTGAACTGGGATGGTGCAGTGAGCTAAAAAACGGTGATGGATCAAGCCCTGATCTTTTGACTGGGTGTGAGTGTTCTGCTTAATTCAGATGCTCTGTCCATCACCACCCCCTTTTCTGAATCGTTTTGGCCACCACAAGCGTGGAAGGGTATGCTCGGATGTGAGGTACTTGCTCACTGCACCATCAGGATTCAAGCAAGCCGGGCCGAAGACGGCTGTAATGCCAGAAACCGGTCCCCGGAAGCTTGTTTCCTTTCCAGTAAAGAATTGGCTTGGTAGTTTGGTCTGCCCTGTTCCCATGATGCACTGGGCCAGGGACAGACTAATTTGCATGTAGCCAGGTTCTGAACTGGGATGGTGCAGAGAGCTAAAAAAGCGGTGATGGATCAAGCCCTGATCTTTTGACTGGGTATGAGTGTTCTGCTTAATTCAGATGCTCTGTCCATCACCACCCCCTTTTCTGAATAGTTTTGGCCACCACAAGCGTGGAAGGGTATGCTCAGATGTGAGTCCCTTGCTCACTGCACCATCAGGATTCAAGCAAGCCGGGCCGAAGACGGCTGTAATGCCAGAAACCGGTCCCCGGAAGCTTGTTTCCTTTCCAGTAAAGAATTGGCTTGGTAGTTTGGTCTGCCCTGTTCCCATGATGCACTGGGCCAGGGACAGACTAATTTGCATGTAGCCAGGTTCTGAACTGGGATGGTGCAGTGAGATAAAAAACAGTGATGGATCAAGCCCTGATCTTTTGACTGGGTATGAGTGTTCTGCTTAATTCAGATGCTCTGTCCATCACCACCCCCTTTTCTGAATCATTTTGGCCACCACAAGCGTGGAAGGGTATGCTCAGATGTGAGTCCCTTGCTCACTGCACCATCAGGATTCAAGCAAGCCGGGCCGAAGACGGCTGTAATGCCAGAAACCGGTCCCCGGAAGCTTGTTTCCTTTCCAGTAAAGAATTAGCTTGGTAGTTTGGTCTACCCTGTTCCCATGATGCACTGGGCCAGGGACAGACTAATTTGCATGTAGCCAGGTTCTGAACTGGGATGGTGCAGTGAGCTAAAAAACGGTGATGGATCAAGCCCTGATCTTTTGACTGGGTATGAGTGTTCTGCTTAATTCAGATGCTCTGTCCATCACCACCCCCTTTTCTGAATCGTTTTGGCCACCACAAGAGTGGAAGGGTATGCTCAGATGTGAGTCCCTTGCTCACTGCAACATCAGGATTCAAGCAAGCCGGGCCGAAGACGGCTGTAATGCCAGAAACCGGTCCCCGGAAGCTTGTTTCCTTTCCAGTAAAGAATTGGCTTGGTAGTTTGGTCTGCCCTGTTCCCATGATGCACTGGGCCAGGGACAGACTAATTTGCATGTAGCCAGGTTCTGAACTGGGATGGTGCAGTGAGCTAAAAAACGGTGATGGATCAAGCCCTGATCTTTCGACTGGGTATGAGTGTTCTGCTTAATTCAGATGCTCTGACCATCACCACCCCCTTTTCTGAATCGTTTTGGCCACCACAAGCGTGGAAGGGTATGCTCAGATGTGAGTTCCTTGCTCACTGCACCATCAGGATTCAAGCAAGCCGGGCCGAAGACGGCTGTAATGCCAGAAACCATTCCCCGGAAGCTTGTTTCCTTTCCAGTAAAGAATTGGCTTGGTAGTTTGGTCTGCCCTGTTCCCATGATGCACTCGGCCAGTGACAGACTAATTTGCATGTAGCCAGGTTCTGAACTGGGATGGTGCAGATAGCTAAAAAACGGTGGTGGATCAAGCCCTGATCTTTTGACTGGGTATGAGTGTTCTGCTTAATTCAGATGCTCTGTCCATCACCACCCCCTTTTCTGAATCGTTTTGACCACCACAAGCGTGGAAGGGTATGCTCAGATGTGAGTCCCTTGCTCACTGCACCATCAGGATTCAAGCAAGCCGGGCCGAAGACGGCTGTAATGCCAGAAACCGGTCCCCGGAAGCTTGTTTGCTTTCCAGTAAAGAATTGGCTTGGTAGTTTGGTCTGCCCTGTTCCCATGATGCACTGGGCCAGGGACAGACTAATTTGCATGTAGCCAGGTTCTGAACTGGGATGGTGCAGTGAGCTAAAAAACGGTGATGGATCAAGCCCTGATGTTTTGACTGGGTATGAGTGTTCTGCTTAATTCAGATGCTCTGTCCATCACCACCCCCTTTTCTGAATCGTTTTGGCCACCACAAGCGTGGAAGGGTATGCTCAGATGTGAGTTCCTTGCTCACTGCGCCATCAGGATTCGAACAAGCCGGGCCGAAGACGGCTGTAATGCCAGAAACCGGTCCCCGGAAGCTTGTTTCCTTTCCAGTAAAGAATTGGCTTGGTTGTTTGGTCTGCCCTCTTCCCATGATGTACTGGGCCAGGGACAGACTAATTTGCATGTAGCCAGGTTCTGAACTGGGATGGTGCAGTGAGCTAAAAAACGGTGATGGATCAAGCCCTGATCTTTTGACTGGGTATGAGTGTTCTGCTTAATTCAGATGCTCTGTCCATCACCACCCCCTTTTCTGAATCGTTTTGGCCACCACAAGCGTGGAAGGGTATGCTCAGATGTGAGTCCCTTGCTCACTGCACCATCAGGATTCAAGCAAGCCGGGCCGAAGATGGCTGTAATGCCAGAAACCGGTCCCCGGAAGCTTGTTTCCTTTCCAGTAAAGAATTGGCTTGGTAGTTTGGTCTGCCCTGTTCCCATGATGCACTGGGCCAGGGACAGACTAATTTGCATGCAGCCAGGTTCTGAACTGGGATGGTGCAGTGAGCTAAAAAACAGTGATGGATCAAGCCCTGATCTTTTGACTGGGTATGAGTGTTCTGCTTAATTCAGATGCTCTGTCCATCACCACCCCCTTTTCTGAATCGTTTTGGCCACCACAAGCGTGGAAGGGTATGCTCAGATGTGAGTCCCTTGCTCACTGCACCATCAGGATTCAAGCAAGCCGGGCTGAAGACGGCTGTAATGCCAGAAACCGGTCCCCGGAAGCTTGTTTCCCTTCCAGTAAAGAATTGGCTTGGTAGTTTGGTCTGCCCTGTTCCCATGATGCACTGGGCCAGGGACAGACTAATTTGCATGTAGCCAGGTTCTGAACTGGGATGGTGCAGTGAGCTAAAAAACGGTGATGGATCAAGCCCTGATCTTTTGACTGGGTATGAGTGTTCTGCTTAATTCAGATGCTCTGTCCATCACCACCCCCTTTTCTGAATCGTTTTGGCCACCACAAGCGTGGAAGGGTATGATCAGATGTGAGTCCCTTGCTCACTGCACCATCAGGATTCAAGCAAGCCGGGCCGAAGACGGCTGTAATGCCAGAAACCGGTCCCCGGAAGCTTGTTTCCTTTCCAGTAAAGAATTGGCTTGGTAGTTTGGTCTGCCCTGTTCCCATGATGCACTGGGCCAGGGACAGACTAATTTGCATGTAGCCAGGTTCTGAACTGGGATGGTGCAGTGAGCTAAAAAACGGTGATGGATCAAGCCCTGATGTTTTGACTGGGTATGAGTGTTCTGCTTAATTCAGATGCTCTGTCCATCACCACCCCCTTTTCTGAATCGTTTTGGCCACCACAAGCGTGGAAGGGTATGCTCAGATGTGAGTTCCTTGCTCACTGCGCCATCAGGATTCGAACAAGCCGGGCCGAAGACGGCTGTAATGCCAGAAACCGGTCCCCGGAAGCTTGTTTCCTTTCCAGTAAAGAATTGGCTTGGTTGTTTGGTCTGCCCTGTTCCCATGATGTACTGGGCCAGGGACAGACTAATTTGCATGTAGCCAGGTTCTGAACTGGGATGGTGCAGTGAGCTAAAAAACGGTGATGGATCAAGCCCTGATCTTTTGACTGGGTATGAGTGTTCTGCTTAATTCAGATGCTCTGTCCATCACCACCCCCTTTTCTGAATCGTTTTGGCCACCACAAGCGTGGAAGGGTATGCTCAGATGTGAGTCCCTTGCTCACTGCACCATCAGGATTCAAGCAAGCCGGGCCGAAGATGGCTGTAATGCCAGAAACCGGTCCCCGGAAGCTTGTTTCCTTTCCAGTAAAGAATTGGCTTGGTAGTTTGGTCTGCCCTGTTCCCATGATGCACTGGGCCAGGGACGGACTAATTTGCATGCAGCCAGGTTCTGAACTGGGATGGTGCAGTGAGCTAAAAAACAGTGATGGATCAAGCCCTGATCTTTTGACTGGGTATGAGTGTTCTGCTTAATTCAGATGCTCTGTCCATCACCACCCCCTTTTCTGAATCGTTTTGGCCACCACAAGCGTGGAAGGGTATGCTCAGATGTGAGTCCCTTGCTCACTGCACCATCAGGATTCAAGCAAGCCGGGCCGAAGACGGCTGTAATGCCAGAAACCGGTCCCCGGAAGCTTGTTTCCCTTCCAGTAAAGAATTGGCTTGGTAGTTTGGTCTGCCCTGTTCCCATGATGCACTGGGCCAGGGACAGACTAATTTGCATGTAGCCAGGTTCTGAACTGGGATGGTGCAGTGAGCTAAAAAACGGTGATGGATCAAGCCCTGATCTTTTGACTGGGTATGAGTGTTCTGCTTAATTCAGATGCTCTGTCCATCACCACCCCCTTTTCTGAATCGTTTTGGCCACCACAAGCGTGGAAGGGTATGATCAGATGTGAGTCCTTTGCTCACTGCACCATCAGGATTCAAGCAAGCCGGGCCGAAGACGGCTGTAATGCCAGAAACCGGTCCCCGGAAGCTTGTTTCCTTTCCAGTAAAGAATTGGCTTGGTAGTTTGGTCTGCCCTGTTCCCATGATGCACTGGGCCAGGGACAGACTAATTTGCATGTAGCCAGGTTCTGAACTGGGATGGTGCAGTGAGCTAAAAAACGGTGATGGATCAAGCCCTGATCTTTTGACTGGGTATGAGTGTTCTGCTTAATTCAGATGCTCTGTCCATCACCACCCCCTTTTCTGAATAGTTTTGGCCACCACAAGCGTGGAAGGGTATGCTCAGATGTGAGTCCCTTGCTCACTGCACCATCAGGATTCAAGCAAGCCGGGCCGAAGACGGCTGTAATGCCAGAAACCGGCCCCGGAAGCTTGTTTCCTTTCCAGTAAAGAATTGGCTTGGTAGTTTGGTCTGCCCTGTTCCGATGATGCACTGGGCCAGGGACAGACTAATTTGCATGTAGCCAGGTTCTGAACTGGGATGGTGCAGTGAGCTAAAAAACGGTGATGGATCAAGCCCTGATCTTTTGACTGGGTATGAGTGTTCTGCTTAATTCAGATGCTCTGTCCATCACCACCTCCTTTTCTGAATCGTTTTGGCCACCACAAGCGTGGAAGGGTATGCTCAGATGTGAGTCCCTTGCTCACTGCACCATCAGGATTCAAGCAAGCCGGGCCGAAGACGGCTGTAATGCCAGAAACCGGTCCCCGGAAGCCTGTTTCCTTTCCAGTAAAGAATTGGCTTGGTAGTTTGGTCTGCCCTGTTCCCATGATGCACTGGGCCAGGGACAGACTAATTTGCATGTAGCCAGGTTCTGAACTGGGATGGTGCAGTGAGCTAAAAAACGGTGATGGATCAAGCCCTGATCTTTTGACTGGGTATGAGTGTTCTGCTTAATTCAGATGCTCTGTCCATCACCACCCCCTTTTCTGAATCGTTTTGGCCACCACAAGCGTGGAAGGGTATGCTCAGATGTGAGTCCCTTGCTCACTGCACCATCAGGATTCAAGCAAGCCGGGCCGAAGACGGCTGTAATGCCAGAAATCGGTCCCCGGAAGCTTGTTTCCTTTCCAGTAAAGAATTGGCTTGGTAGTTTGGTCTGCCCTGTTCCCATGATGCACTGGGCCAGGGACAGACTAATTTGCATGTAGCCAGGTTCTGAACTGGGATGGTGCAGTGAGCTAAAAAACAGAGATGGATCAAGCCCTGATCTTTTGACTGGGTATGAGTGTTCTGCTTAATTCAGATGCTCTGTCCATCACCACCCCCTTTTCTGAATCGTTTTGGCCACCACAAGCGTGGAAGGGTATGCTCAGATGTTAGTCCCTTGCTCACTGCACCATCAGGATTCGAACAAGCCGGGCCGAAGACGGCTGTAATGCCAGAAACCGGTCCCCGGAAGCTTGTTTCCTTTCCAGTAAAGAATTGGCTTGGTAGTTTGGTCTGCCCTGTTCCCATGATGACCTGGGCCAGGGACAGACTAATTTGAAAGTAGCCAGGTTCTGAACTGGGATGGTGCAGTGAGCTAAAAAACAGTGATGGATCAAGCCCTGATCTTTTGACTGGGTATGAGTGTTCTGCTTAATTCAGATGCTCTGTCCATCACCACCCCCTTTTCTGAATCGTTTTGGCCACCACAAGCGTGGAAGGGTATGCTCAGATGTGATTCCCTTGCTCACTGCACCATCAGGATTCAAGCAAGCCGGGCCGAAGACGGCTGTAATGCCAGTAACCGGCCCCGGAAGCTTGTTTCCTTTCCAGTAAAGAATTGGCTTGGTAGTTTGGTCTGCCCTGTTCCGATGATGCACTGGGCCAGGGACAGACTAATTTGCATGTAGCCAGGTTCTGAACTGGGATGGTGCAGTGAGCTAAAAAAGCGGTGATGGATCAAGCCCTGATCTTTTGACTGGGTATGAGTGTTCTGCTTAATTCAGATGCTCTGTCCATCACCACCCCCTTTTCTGAATCGTTTTGGCCACCACAAGCGTGGAAGGGTATGCTCGGATGTGAGGTACTTGCTCACTGCACCATCAGGATTCAAGCAAGCCGGGCCGAATACGGCTGTAATGCCAGAAACCGGTCCCCGGAAGCTTGTTTCCTTTCCAGTAAAGAATTGGCTTGGTAGTTTGGTCTGCCCTGTTCCCATGATGCACTGGGCCAGGGACAGACTAATTTGCATGTAGCCAGGTTCTGAACTGGGATGGTGCAGTGAGCTAAAAAACGGTGATGGATCAAGCCCTGATCTTTTGACTGGGTATGAGTGTTCTGCTTAATTCAGATGCTCTGTCCATCACCACCCCCTTTTCTGAATAGTTTTGGCCACCACAAGCGTGGAAGGGTATGATCAGATGTGAGTCCCTTGCTCACTGCACCATCAGGATTCAAGCAAGCCGGGCCGAAGACGGCTGTAATGCCAGAAACCGGTCCCCGGAATCTTGTTTCCTTTCCAGTAAAGAATTGGCTTGGTAGTTTGGTCTGCCCTGTTCCCATGATGCACTGGGCCAGGGACAGACTAATTTGCATGTAGCCAGGTTCTGAACTGGGATGGTGCAGTGAGCTAAAAAACAGTGATGGATCAAGCCCTGATCTTTTGACTGGGTATGAGTGTTCTGCTTAATTCAGATGCTCTGTCCATCACCACCCCCTTTTCTGAATCGTTTTGGCCACCACAAGCGTGGAAGGGTATGCTCAGATGTGAGTCCCTTGCTCACTGCACCATCAGGATTCAAGCAAGCCGGGCCGAAGACGGCTGTAATGCCAGAAACCGGTCCCCGGAAGCTTGTTTCCTTTCCAGTAAAGAATTGGCTTGGTAGTTTGGTCTGCCCTGTTCCCATGATGCACTGGGCCAGGGACAGACTAATTTGCATGTAGCCAGGTTCTGAACTGGGATGGTGCAGTGAGCTAAAAAACGGTGATGGATCAAGCCCTGATCTTTTGACTGGGTGTGAGTGTTCTGCTTAATTCAGATGCTCTGTCCATCACCACCCTCTTTTCTGAATCGTTTTGGCCACCACAAGCGTGGAAGGGTATGCTCAGATGTGAGTCCCTTGCTCACTGCACCATCAGGATTCAAGCAAGCCGGGCCGAAGACGGCTGTAATGCCAGAAACCGGTCCCCGGAAGCTTGTTTCCTTTCCAGTAAAGAATTGGCTTGGTAGTTTGGTCTGCCCTGTTCCCATGATGCACTGGGCCAGGGACAGACTAATTTGCATGTATCCAGGTTCTGAACTGGGATGGTGCAGTGAGCTAAAAAACGGTGATGGATCAAGCCCTGATCTTTTGACTGGGTATGAGTGTTCTGCTTGATTCAGATGCTCTGTCCATCACCACCCCCTTTTCTGAATAGTTTTGGCCACCACAAGCGTGGAAGGGTATGATCAGATGTGAGTCCCTTGCTCACTGCACCATCAGGATTCAAGCAAGCCGGGCCGAAGACGGCTGTAATGCCAGAAACCGGTCCCCGGAAGCTTGTTTCCTTTCCAGTAAAGAATTGGCTTGGTAGTTTGGTCTGCCCTGTTCCCATGATGCACTGGGCCAGGGACAGACTAATTTGCATGTAGCCAGGTTCTGAACTGGGATGGTGCAGTGAGATAAAAAACAGTGATGGATCAAGCCCTGATCTTTTGACTGGGTATGAGTGTTCTGCTTGATTCAGATGCTCTGTCCATCACCACCCCCTTTTCTGAATCATTTTGGCCACCACAAGCGTGGAAGGGTATGCTCAGATGTGAGTCCCTTGCTCACTTCACCATCAGGATTCAAGCAAGCCGGGCCGAAGACGGCTGTAATGCCAGAAACCGGTCCCCGGAAGCTTGTTTCCTTTCCAGTAAAGAATTAGCTTGGTAGTTTGGTCTGCCCTGTTCCCATGATGCACTGGGCCAGGGACAGACTAATTTGCATGTAGCCAGGTTCTGAACTGGGATGGTGCAGTGAGCTAAAAAACGGTGATGGATCAAGCCCTGATCTTTTGACTGGGTATGAGTGTTCTGCTTAATTCAGATGCTCTGTCCATCACCACCCCCTTTTCTGAATCGTTTTGGCCACCACAAGCGTGGAAGGGTATGCTCAGATGTGAGTCCCTTGCTCACTGCACCATCAGGATTCAAGCAAGCCGGGCCGAAGACGGCTGTAATGCCAGAAACCGGTCCCCGGAATCTTGTTTCCTTTCCAGTAAAGAATTGGCTTGGTAGTTTGGTCTGCCCTGTTCCCATGATGCACTGGGCCAGGGACAGACTAATTTGCATGTAGCCAGGTTCTGAACTGGGATGGTGCAGTGAGCTAAAAAACAGTGATGGATCAAGCCCTGATCTTTTGACTGGGTATGAGTGTTCTGCTTAATTCAGATGCTCTGTCCATCACCACCCCCTTTTCTGAATCGTTTTGGCCACCACAAGCGTGGAAGGGTATGCTCAGATGTGAGTCCCTTGCTCACTGCACCATCAGGATTCAAGCAAGCCGGGCCGAAGACGGCTGTAATGCCAGAAACCGGTCCCCGGAAGCTTGTTTCCTTTCCAGTAAAGAATTGGCTTGGTAGTTTGGTCTGCCCTGTTCCCATGATGCACTGGGCCAGGGACAGACTAATTTGCATGTAGCCAGGTTCTGAACTGGGATGGTGCAGTGAGCTAAAAAACGGTGATGGATCAAGCCCTGATCTTTTGACTGGGTGTGAGTGTTCTGCTTAATTCAGATGCTCTGTCCATCACCACCCTCTTTTCTGAATCGTTTTGGCCACCACAAGCGTGGAAGGGTATGCTCAGATGTGAGTCCCTTGCTCACTGCACCATCAGGATTCAAGCAAGCCGGGCCGAAGACGGCTGTAATGCCAGAAACCGGTCCCCGGAAGCTTGTTTCCTTTCCAGTAAAGAATTAGCTTGGTAGTTTGGTCTGCCCTGTTCCCATGATGCACTGGGCCAGGGACAGACTAATTTGCATGTATCCAGGTTCTGAACTGGGATGGTGCAGTGAGCTAAAAAACGGTGATGGATCAAGCCCTGATCTTTTGACTGGGTATGAGTGTTCTGCTTAATTCAGATGCTCTGTCCATCACCACCCCCTTTTCTGAATCGTTTTGGCCACCACAAGCGTGGAAGGGTATGCTCAGATGTGAGTCCCTTGCTCACTGCACCATCAGGATTCAAGCAAGCCGGGCCGAAGACGGCTGTAATGCCAGAAACCGGTCCCCGGAAGCTTGTTTCCTTTCCAGTAAAGAATTGGCTTGGTAGTTTAGTCTGCCCTGTTCCCATGATGCACTGGGCCAGGGACAGACTAATTTGCATGTAGCCAGGTTCTGAACTGGGATGGTGCAGTGAGCTAAAAAACGGTGATGGATCAAGCCCTGATCTTTTGACTGGGTATGAGTGTTCTGCTTAATTCAGATGCTCTGTCCATCACCACCCCCTTTTCTGAATAGTTTTGGCCACCACAAGCGTGGAAGGGTATGCTCAGATGTGAGTCCCTTGCTCACTGCACCATCAGGATTCAAGCAAGCCGGGCCGAAGACGGCTGTAATGCCAGAAACCGGCCCCGGAAGCTTGTTTCCTTTCCAGTAATGAATTGGCTTGGTAGTTTGGTCTGCCCTGTTCCGATGATGCACTGGGCCAGGGACAGACTAATTTGCATGTAGCCAGGTTCTGAACTGGGATGGTGCAGTGAGCTAAAAAAGCGGTGATGGATCAAGCCCTGATCTTTTGACTGGGTATGACTGTTCTGCTTAATTCAGATGCTCTGTCCATCACCACCCCCTTTTCTGAATCGTTTTGGCCACCACAAGCGTGGAAGGGTATGCTCGGATGTGAGGTACTTGCTCACTGCACCATCAGGATTCAAGCAAGCCGGGCCGAAGACGGCTGTAATGCCAGAAACCGGTCCCCGGAAGGTTGTTTCCTTTCCAGTAAAGAATTGGCTTGGTAGTTTGGTCTGCCCTGTTCCCATGATGCACTGGGCCAGGGACAGACTAATTTGCATGTATCCAGGTTCTGAACTGGGATGGTGCAGTGAGCTAAAAAACGGTGATGGATCAAGCCCTGATCTTTTGACTGGGTATGAGTGTTCTGCTTAATTCAGATGCTCTGTCCATCACCACCCCCTTTTCTGAATCGTTTTGGCCACCACAAGCGTGGAAGGGTATGCTCAGATGTGAGTCCCTTGCTCACTGCACCATCAGGATTCAAGCAAGCCGGGCCGAAGACGGCTGTAATGCCAGAAACCGGTCCCCGGAAGCTTGTTTCCTTTCCAGTAAAGAATTGGCTTGGTAGTTTAGTCTGCCCTGTTCCCATGATGCACTGGGCCAGGGACAGACTAATTTGCATGTAGCCAGGTTCTGAACTGGGATGGTGCAGTGAGCTAAAAAACGGTGATGGATCAAGCCCTGATCTTTTGACTGGGTATGAGTGTTCTGCTTAATTCAGATGCTCTGTCCATCACCACCCCCTTTTCTGAATAGTTTTGGCCACCACAAGCGTGGAAGGGTATGCTCAGATGTGAGTCCCTTGCTCACTGCACCATCAGGATTCAAGCAAGCCGGGCCGAAGACGGCTGTAATGCCAGAAACCGGCCCCGGAAGCTTGTTTCCTTTCCAGTAATGAATTGGCTTGGTAGTTTGGTCTGCCCTGTTCCGATGATGCACTGGGCCAGGGACAGACTAATTTGCATGTAGCCAGGTTCTGAACTGGGATGGTGCAGTGAGCTAAAAAAGCGGTGATGGATCAAGCCCTGATCTTTTGACTGGGTATGACTGTTCTGCTTAATTCAGATGCTCTGTCCATCACCACCCCCTTTTCTGAATCGTTTTGGCCACCACAAGCGTGGAAGGGTATGCTCGGATGTGAGGTACTTGCTCACTGCACCATCAGGATTCAAGCAAGCCGGGCCGAAGACGGCTGTAATGCCAGAAACCGGTCCCCGGAAGCTTGTTTCCTTTCCAGTAAAGAATTGGCTTGGTAGTTTGGTCTGCCCTGTTCCCATGATGCACTGGGCCAGGGACAGACTAATTTGCATGTAGCCAGGTTCTGAACTGGGATGGTGCAGAGAGCTAAAAAAGCAGTGATGGATCAAGCCCTGATCTTTTGACTGGGTATGAGTGTTCTGCTTAATTCAGATGCTCTGTCCATCACCACCCCCTTTTCTGAATAGTTTTGGCCACCACAAGCGTGGAAGGGTATGCTCAGATGTGAGTCCCTTGCTCACTGCACCATCAGGATTCAAGCAAGCCGGGCCGAAGACGGCTGTAATGCCAGAAACCGGTCCCCGGAAGCTTGTTTCCTTTCCAGTAAAGAATTGGCTTGGTAGTTTGGTCTGCCCTGTTCCCATGATGCACTGGGCCAGGGACAGACTAATTTGCATGTAGCCAGGTTCTGAACTGGGATGGTGCAGTGAGATAAAAAACAGTGATGGATCAAGCCCTGATCTTTTGACTGGGTATGAGTGTTCTGCTTAATTCAGATGCTCTGTCCATCACCACCCCCTTTTCTGAATCATTTTGGCCACCACAAGCGTGGAAGGGTATGCTCAGATGTGAGTCTCTTGCTCACTGCACCATCAGGATTCAAGCAAGCCGGGCCGAAGACGGCTGTAATGCCAGAAACCGGTCCCCGGAAGCTTGTTTCCTTTCCAGTAAAGAATTAGCTTGGTAGTTTGGTCTACCCTGTTCCCATGATGCACTGGGCCAGGGACAGTCTAATTTGCATGTAGCCAGGTTCTGAACTGGAATGGTGCAGTGAGCTAAAAAACGGTGATGGATCAAGCCCTGATCTTTTGACTGGGTATGAGTGTTCTGCTTAATTCAGATGCTCTGTCCATCACCACCCCCTTTTCTGAATCGTTTTGGCCACCACAAGCGTGGAAGGGTATGCTCAGATGTGAGTCCCTTGCTCACTGCAACATCAGGATTCAAGCAAGCCGGGCCGAAGACGGCTGTAATGCCAGAAACCGGTCCCCGGAAGCTTGTTTCCTTTCCAGTAAAGAATTGGCTTGGTAGTTTGGTCTGCCCTGTTCCCATGATGCACTGGGCCAGGGACAGACTAATTTGCATGTAGCCAGGTTCTGAACTGGGATGGTGCAGTGAGCTAAAAAACGGTGATGGATCAAGCCCTGATCTTTCGACTGGGTATGAGTGTTCTGCTTAATTCAGATGCTCTGTCCATCACCACCCCCTTTTCTGAATCGTTTTGGCCACCACAAGCGTGGAAGGGTATGCTCAGATGTGAGTTCCTTGCTCACTGCACCATCAGGATTCAAGCAAGCCGGGCCGAAGACGGCTGTAATGCCAGAAACCATTCCCCGGAAGCTTGTTTCCTTTCCAGTAAAGAATTGGCTTGGTAGTTTGGTCTGCCCTGTTCCCATGATGCACTGGGCCAGTGACAGACTAATTTGCATGTAGCCAGGTTCTGAACTTGGATGGTGCAGATAGCTAAAAAACGGTGATGGATCAAGCCCTGATCTTTTGACTGGGTATGAGTGTTCTTCTTAATTCAGATGCTCTGTCCATCACCACCCCGTTTTCTGAATCGTTTTGACCACCACAAGCGTGGAAGGGTATGCTCAGATGTGAGTCCCTTGCTCACTGCACCATCAGGATTCAAGTAAGCCGGGCCGAAGACGGCTGTAATGCCAGAAACCGGTCCCCGGAAGCTTGTTTCCTTTCCAGTAAAGAATTGGCTTGGCAGTTTAGTCTGCCCTGTTCCCATGATGCACTGGGCCAGGGACAGACTAATTTGCATGTAGCCAGGTTCTGAACTGGGATGGTGCAGTGAGCTAAAAAACGGTGATGGATCAAGCCCTGATCTTTTGACTGGGTATGAGTGTTCTGCTTAATTCAGATGCTCTGTCCATCACCACCCCCTTTTCTGAATCGTTTTGGCCACCACAAGCGTGGAAGGGTATGCTCAGTTGTGAGTCCCTTGCTCACTGCACCATCAGGATTCAAGCAAGCCGGGCTGAAGACGGCTGTAATGCCAGAAACCGGTCCCCGGAAGCCTGTTTCCTTTCCAGTAAAGAATTGGCTTGGTAGTTTGGTCTGCCCTGTTCCCATGATGCACTGGGCCAGGGACAGACTAATTTGCATGTAGCCAGGTTCTGAACTGGGATGGTGCAGTGAGCTAAAAAACGGTGATGGATCAAGCCCTGATATTTTGACTGGGTATGAGTGTTCTGCTTAATTCAGATGCTCTGTCCATCACCACCCCCTTTTCTGAATCATTTTGGCCACCACAAGCGTGGAAGGGTATGCTCAGATGTGAGTCCCTTGCTCACTGCACCATCAGGATTCAAGCAAGCCGGGCCAAAGACGGCTGTAATGCCAGAAACCGGTCCCCGGAAGCTTGTTTCCTTTCCAGTAAAGAATTGGCTTGGTAGTTTGGTCTGCCCTGTTCCCATGATGCACTGGGCCAGGGACAGACTAATTTGCATGTAGCCAGGTTCTGAACTGGGATGGTGCAGTGAGCTAAAAAAACGGTGATGGATCAAGCCCTGATCTTTTGACTGGGTATGAGTGTTCTGCTTAATTCAGATGCTCTGTCCATCACCACCCCCTTTTCTGAATCGTTTTGGCCACCACAAGCGTGGAAGGGTATGCTCAGATGTGAGTCCCTTGCTCACTGCACCATCAGGATTCAAGCAAGCCGGGCCGAAGACGGCTGTAATGCCAGAAACCGGTCCCCGGAAGCTTGTTTCCTTTCCAGTAAAGAATTGGCTTGGTAGTTTGGTCTGCCCTGTTCCCATGATGCACTGGGCCAGGGACAGACTAATTTGCATGTAGCCAGGTTCTGAACTGGGATGGTGCAGTGAGCTAAAAAACGGTGATGGATCAAGCCCTGATGTTTTGACTGGGTATGAGTGTTCTGCTTAATTCAGATGCTCTGTCCATCACCACCCCCTTTTCTGAATCGTTTTGGCCACCACAAGCGTGGAAGGGTATGCTCAGATGTGAGTTCCTTGCTCACTGCGCCATCAGGATTCGAACAAGCCGGGCCGAAGACGGCTGTAATGCCAGAAACCGGTCCCCGGAAGCTTGTTTCCTTTCCAGTAAAGAATTGGCTTGGTTGTTTGGTCTGCCCTGTTCCCATGATGTACTGGGCCAGGGACAGACTAATTTGCATGTAGCCAGGTTCTGAACTGGGATGGTGCAGTGAGCTAAAAAACGGTGATGGATCAAGCCCTGATCTTTTGACTGGGTATGAGTGTTCTGCTTAATTCAGATGCTCTGTCCATCACCACCCCCTTTTCTGAATCGTTTTGGCCACCAAAAGCGTGGAAGGGTATGCTCAGATGTGAGTCCCTTGCTCAGTGCACCATCAGGATTCAAGCAAGCCGGGCCGAAGATGGCTGTAATGCCAGAAACCGGTCCCCGGAAGCCTGTTTCCTTTCCAGTAAAGAATTGGCTTGGTAGTTTGGTCTGCCCTGTTCCCATGATGCACTGGGCCAGGGACAGACTAATTTGCATGTAGCCAGGTTCTGAACTGGGATGGTGCAGTGAGCTAAAAAACGGTGATGGATCAAGCCCTGATATTTTGACTGGGTATGAGTGTTCTGCTTAATTCAGATGCTCTGTCCATCACCACCCCCTTTTCTGAATCATTTTGGCCACCACAAGCGTGGAAGGGTATGCTCAGATGTGAGTCCCTTGCTCACTGCACCATCAGGATTCAAGCAAGCCGGGCCAAAGACGGCTGTAATGCCAGAAACCGGTCCCCGGAAGCTTGTTTCCTTTCCAGTAAAGAATTGGCTTGGTAGTTTGGTCTGCCCTGTTCCCATGATGCACTGGGCCAGGGACAGACTAATTTGCATGTAGCCAGGTTCTGAACTGGGATGGTGCAGTGAGCTAAAAAAACGGTGATGGATCAAGCCCTGATCTTTTGACTGGGTATGAGTGTTCTGCTTAATTCAGATGCTCTGTCCATCACCACCCCCTTTTCTGAATCGTTTTGGCCACCACAAGCGTGGAAGGGTATGCTCAGATGTGAGTCCCTTGCTCACTGCACCATCAGGATTCAAGCAAGCCGGGCCGAAGACGGCTGTAATGCCAGAAACCGGTCCCCGGAAGCTTGTTTCCTTTCCAGTAAAGAATTGGCTTGGTAGTTTGGTCTGCCCTGTTCCCATGATGCACTGGGCCAGGGACAGACTAATTTGCATGTAGCCAGGTTCTGAACTGGGATGGTGCAGTGAGCTAAAAAACGGTGATGGATCAAGCCCTGATGTTTTGACTGGGTATGAGTGTTCTGCTTAATTCAGATGCTCTGTCCATCACCACCCCCTTTTCTGAATCGTTTTGGCCACCACAAGCGTGGAAGGGTATGCTCAGATGTGAGTTCCTTGCTCACTGCGCCATCAGGATTCGAACAAGCCGGGCCGAAGACGGCTGTAATGCCAGAAACCGGTCCCCGGAAGCTTGTTTCCTTTCCAGTAAAGAATTGGCTTGGTTGTTTGGTCTGCCCTGTTCCCATGATGTACTGGGCCAGGGACAGACTAATTTGCATGTAGCCAGGTTCTGAACTGGGATGGTGCAGTGAGCTAAAAAACGGTGATGGATCAAGCCCTGATCTTTTGACTGGGTATGAGTGTTCTGCTTAATTCAGATGCTCTGTCCATCACCACCCCCTTTTCTGAATCGTTTTGGCCACCAAAAGCGTGGAAGGGTATGCTCAGATGTGAGTCCCTTGCTCAGTGCACCATCAGGATTCAAGCAAGCCGGGCCGAAGATGGCTGTAATGCCAGAAACCGGTCCCCGGAAGCTTGTTTCCTTTCCAGTAAAGAATTGGCTTGGTAGTTTGGTCTGCCCTGTTCCCATGATGCACTGGGCCAGGGACAGGCTAATTTGCATGTAGCCAGGTTCTGAACTGGGATGGTGCAGTGAGCTAAAAAACAGTGATGGATCAAGCCCTGATCTTTTGACTGGGTATGAGTGTTCTGCTTAATTCAGATGCTCTGTCCATCACCACCCCCTTTTCTGAATCGTTTTGGCCACCACAAGCGTGGAAGGGTATGCTCAGATGTGAGTCCCTTGCTCACTGCACCATCAGGATTCAAGCAAGCCGGGCCGAAGACGGCTGTAATGCCAGAAACCGGTCCCCGGAAGCTTGTTTCCCTTCCAGTAAAGAATTGGCTTGGTAGTTTGGTCTGCCCTGTTCCCATGATGCACTGGGCCAGGGACAGACTAATTTGCATGTAGCCAGGTTCTGAACTGGGATGGTGCAGTGAGCTAAAAAAGCGGTGATGGATCAAGCCCTGATCTTTTGACTGGGTATGAGTGTTCTGCTTAATTCAGATGCTCTGTCCATCACCAACCCCTTTTCTGAATCGTTTTGGCCACCACAAGCGTGGAAGGGTATGCTCAGATGTGAGTCCCTTGCTCACTGCACCATCAGGATTCAAGCAAGCCGGGCCGAAGACGGCTGTAATGCCAGAAACCGGTCCCCGGAAGCTTGTTTCCTTTCCAGTAAAGAATTGGCTTGGTAGTTTGGTCTGCCCTGTTCCCATGATGCACTGGGCCAGGGACAGACTAATTTGCATGTAGCCAGGTTCTGAACTGGGATGGTGCAGTGAGCTAAAAAAACGGTGATGGATCAAGCCCTGATCTTTTGACTGGGTATGAGTGTTCTGCTTAATTCAGATGCTCTGTCCATCACCACCCCCTTTTCTGAATCGTTTTGGCCACCACAAGCGTGGAAGGGTATGCTCAGATGTGAGTCCTTTGCTCACTGCACCATCAGGATTCAAGCAAGCCGGGCCGAAGACGGCTGTAATGCCAGAAACCGGTCCCCGGAAGCTTGTTTCCTTTCCAGTAAAGAATTGGCTTGGTAGTTTGGTCTGCCCTGCTCCCATGATGCACTGGGCCAGGAACAGACTAATTTGCATGTAGCCAGGTCCTGAACTGGGATGGTGCAGTGAGCTAAAAAACGGTGATGGATCAAGCCCTGATCTTTTGACTGGGTATGAGTGTTCTGCTTAATTCAGATGCTCTGTCCATCACCACCCCCTTTTATGAATCTTTTTGGCCACCACAAGCGTGGAAGGGTATGCTCAGATGTGAGTCCCTTGCTCACTGCACCATCAGGATTCAAGCAAGCCGGGCCGAAGACGGCTGTAATGCCAGAAACTGGTCCCCGGAAGCTTGTTTCCTTTCCAGTAAAGAATTGGCTTGGTAGTTTGGTCTGCCCTGTTCCCATGATGCACTGGGCCAGGGACAGACTAGTTTGCATGTAGCCAGGTTCTGAACTGGGATGGTGCAGTGAGCTAAAAAACGGTGATGGATCAAGCCCTGATCTTTTGACTGGGTATGAGTGTTCTGCTTAATTCAGATGCTCTGTCCATCACCACCCCCTTTTCTGAATCGTTTTGGCCACCACAAGCGTGGAAGGGTATGCTCAGATGTGAGTCCCTTGCTCACTGCACCATCAGGATTCAAGCAAGCCGGGCCGAAGACGGCTGTAATGCCAGAAACCGGTCCCCGGAAGCTTGTTTCCCTTCCAGTAAAGAATTGGCTTGGTAGTTTGGTCTGCCCTGTTCCCATGATGCACTGGGCCAGGGACAGACTAATTTGCATGTAGCCAGGTTCTGAACTGGGATGGTGCAGTGAGCTAAAAAAGCGGTGATGGATCAAGCCCTGATCTTTTGACTGGGTATGAGTGTTCTGCTTAATTCAGATGCTCTGTCCATCACCAACCCCTTTTCTGAATCGTTTTGGCCACCACAAGCGTGGAAGGGTATGCTTAGATGTGAGGTACTTGCTCACTGCACCATCAGGATTCAAGCAAGCCGGGCCGAAGACGGCTGTAATGCCAGAAACCGGTCCCCGGAAGCTTGTTTCCTTTCCAGTAAAGAATTGGCTTGGTAGTTTGGTCTGCCCTGTTCCCATGATGCACTGGGCCAGGGACAGACTAGTTTGCATGTAGCCAGGTTCTGAACTGGGATGGTGCAGTGAGCTAAAAAACGGTGATGGATCAAGCCCTGATCTTTTGACTGGGTATGAGTGTTCTGCTTAATTCAGATGCTCTGTCCATCACCACCCCCTTTTCTGAATCGTTTTGGCCACCACAAGCGTGGAAGGGTATGCTCAGATGTGAGTCCCTTGCTCACTGCACCATCAGGATTCAAGCAAGCCGGGCCGAAGACGGCTGTAATGCCAGAAACCGGTCCCCGGAAGCTTGTTTCCTTTCAGTAAAGAATTGGCTTGGTAGTTTGGTCTGCCCTGTTCCCATGATGCACTGGGCCAGGGACAGACTAATTTGCATGTAGCCAGGTTCTGAACTGGGATGGTGCAGTGAGCTAAAAAAACGGTGATGGATCAAGCCCTGATCTTTTGACTGGGTATGAGTGTTCTGCTTAATTCAGATGCTCTGTCCATCACCACCCCCTTTTCTGAATCGTTTTGGCCACCACAAGCGTGGAAGGGTATGCTCAGATGTGAGTCCTTTGCTCACTGCACCATCAGGATTCAAGCAAGCCGGGCCGAAGACGGCTGTAATGCCAGAAACCGGTCCCCGGAAGCTTGTTTCCTTTCCAGTAAAGAATTGGCTTGGTAGTTTGGTCTGCCCTGCTCCCATGATGCACTGGGCCAGGAACAGACTAATTTGCATGTAGCCAGGTCCTGAACTGGGATGGTGCAGTGAGCTAAAAAACGGTGATGGATCAAGCCCTGATCTTTTGACTGGGTATGAGTGTTCTGCTTAATTCAGATGCTCTGTCCATCACCACCCCCTTTTCTGAATCTTTTTGGCCACCACAAGCGTGGAAGGGTATGCTCAGATGTGAGTCCCTTGCTCACTGCACCATCAGGATTCAAGCAAGCCGGGCCGAAGACGGCTGTAATGCCAGAAACCGGTCCCCGGAAGCTTGTTTCCTTTCCAGTAAAGAATTGGCTTGGTAGTTTGGTCTGCCCTGTTCCCATGATGCACTGGGCCAGGGACAGACTAGTTTGCATGTAGCCAGGTTCTGAACTGGGATGGTGCAGTGAGCTAAAAAACGGTGATGGATCAAGCCCTGATCTTTTGACTGGGTATGAGTGTTCTGCTTAATTCAGATGCTCTGTCCATCACCACCCCCTTTTCTGAATCGTTTTGGCCACCACAAGCGTGGAAGGGTATGCTCAGATGTGAGTCCCTTGCTCACTGCACCATCAGGATTCAAGCAAGCCGGGCCAAAGGCGACTGTAATGCCAGAAACCGGTCCCTGGAAGCTTGTTTCCTTTCCAGTAAAGAATTGGCTTGGTAGTTTGGTCTGCCCTGTTCCCATGATGCACTGGGCCAGGGACAGACTAATTTGCATGTAGCCAGGTTCTGAACTGGGATGGTGCAGTGAGCTAAAAAACGGTGATGGATCAAGCCCTGATCTTTTGACTGGGTATGAGTGTTCTGCTTATTTCAGATGCTCTGTCCATCACCACCCCCTTTTCTGAATCGTTTTTGCCACCACAAGCGTGGAAGCGTATGCTCAGATGTGAATCCCTTGCTCACTGCACCATCAGGATTCAAGCAAGCCGGGCCGAAGACGGCTGTAATGCCAGAAACCGGTCCCCGGAAGCTTGTTTCTTTTCCAGTAAAGAATTGGCTTGGTAGTTTGGTCTGCCCTGTTCCCATGATGCACTGGGCCAGGGACAGACTAATTTGCATGTAGCCAGGTTCTGAACTGGGATGGTGCAGTGAGCTAAAAAACGGTGATGGATCAAACCCTGATCTTTTGACTGGGTATGAGTGTTCTTCTTAATTCAGATGCTCTGTCCATCACCACCCACTTTTCTGAATCGTTTTGGCCACCACAAGCGTGGAAGGGTATGCTCGGATGTGAGGTACTTGCTCACTGCACCATCAGGATTCAAGCAAGCCGGGCCGAATACGGCTGTAATGCCAGAAACCGGTCCCCGGAAGCTTGTTTCCTTTCCAGTAAAGAATTGGCTTGGTAGTTTGGTCTGCCCTGTTCCCATGATGCACTGGGCCAGGGACAGACTAATTTGCATGTAGCCAGGTTCTGAACTGGGATGGTGCAGTGAGCTAAAAAACGGAGATGGATCAAGCCCTGATCTTTTGACTGGGTATGAGTGTTCTGCTTAATTCAGATGCTCTGTCCATCACCACCCCCTTTTCTGAATAGTTTTGGCCACCACAAGCTTGGAAGGGTATGATCAGATGTGAGTCCCTTGCTCACTGCACCATCAGGATTCAAGCAAGCCGGGCCGAAGACGGCTGTAATGCCAGAAACCGGTCCCCGGAAGCTTGTTTCCTTTCCAGTAAAGAATTGGCTTGGTAGTTTGGTCTGCCCTGTTCCCATGATGCACTGGGCCAGGGACAGACTAATTTGCATGTAGCCAGGTTCTGAACTGGGATGGTGCAGTGAGATAAAAAACAGTGATGGATCAAGCCCTGATCTTTTGACTGGGTATGAGTGTTCTGCTTGATTCAGATGCTCTGTCCATCACCACCCCCTTTTCTGAATCATTTTGGCCACCACAAGCGTGGAAGGGTATGCTCAGATGTGAGTCCCTTGCTCACTGCACCATCAGGATTCAAGCAAGCCGGACCGAAGACGGCTGTAATGCCAGAAACCGGTCCCCGGAAGCTTGTTTCCTTTCCAGTAAAGAATTAGCTTGGTAGTTTGGTCTGCCCTGTTCCCATGATGCACTGGGCCAGGGACAGACTAATTTGCATGTAGCCAGGTTCTGAACTGGGATGGTGCAGTGAGCTAAAAAACGGTGATGGATCAAGCCCTGATCTTTTGACTGGGTATGAGTGTTCTGCTTAATTCAGATGCTCTGTCCATCACCACCCCCTTTTCTGAATCGTTTTGGCCACCACAAGCGTGGAAGGGTATGCTCAGATGTGAGTCCCTTGCTCACTGCACCATCAGGATTCGAACAAGCCGGGCCGAAGACGGCTGTAATGCCAGAAACCGGTCCCCGGAAGCTTGTTTCCTTTCCAGTAAAGAATTGGCTTGGTAGTTTGGTCTGCCCTGTTCCCATGATGACCTGGGCCAGGGACAGACTAATTTGCATGTAGCCAGGTTCTGAACTGGGATGGTGCAGTGAGCTAAAAAACGGTGATGGATCAAGCCCTGATCTTTTGACTGGGTATGAGTGTTCTGCTTAATTCAGATGCTCTGTCCATCACCACCCCCTTTTCTGAATCGTTTTGGCCACCACAAGCGTGGAAGGGTATGCTCAGATGTGAGTCCCTTGCTCACTGCACCATCAGGATTCAAGCAAGCCGGGCCGAAGACGGCTGTAATGCCAGAAACCGGTCCCCGGAATCTTGTTTCCTTTCCAGTAAAGAATTGGCTTGGTAGTTTGGTCTGCCCTGTTCCCATGATGCACTGGGCCAGGGACAGACTAATTTGCATGTAGCCAGGTTCTGAACTGGGATGGTGCAGTGAGCTAAAAAACAGTGATGGATCAAGCCCTGATCTTTTGACTGGGTATGAGTGTTCTGCTTAATTCAGATGCTCTGTCCATCACCACCCCCTTTTCTGAATCGTTTTGGCCACCACAAGCGTGGAAGGGTATGCTCAGATGTGAGTCCCTTGCTCACTGCACCATCAGGATTCAAGCAAGCCGGGCCGAAGACGGCTGTAATGCCAGAAACCGGTCCCCGGAAGCTTGTTTCCTTTCCAGTAAAGAATTGGCTTGGTAGTTTGGTCTGCCCTGTTCCCATGATGCACTGGGCCAGGGACAGACTAATTTGCATGTAGCCAGGTTCTGAACTGGGATGGTGCAGTGAGCTAAAAAACGGTGATGGATCAAGCCCTGATCTTTTGACTGGGTGTGAGTGTTCTGCTTAATTCAGATGCTCTGTCCATCACCACCCCCTTTTCTGAATCGTTTTGGCCACCACAAGCGTGGAAGGGTATGCTCAGATGTGAGTCCCTTGCTCACTGCACCATCAGGAATCAAGCAAGCCGGGCCGAAGACGGCTGTAATGCCAGAAACCGGTCCCCGGAAGCTTGTTTCCTTTCCAGTAAAGAATTGGCTTGGTAGTTTGGTCTGCCCTGTTCCCATGATGCACTGGGCCAGGGACAGACTAATTTGCATGTATCCAGGTTCTGAACTGGGATGGTGCAGTGAGCTAAAAAACGGTGATGGATCAAGCCCTGATCTTTTGACTGGGTATGAGTGTTCTGCTTAATTCAGATGCTCTGTCCATCACCACCCCCTTTTCTGAATCGTTTTGGCCACCACAAGCGTGGTAGGGTATGCTCAGATGTGAGTCCCTTGCTCACTGCACCATCAGGATTCAAGCAAGCCGGGCCGAAGACGGCTGTAATGCCAGAAACCGGTCCCCGGAAGCTTGTTTCCTTTCCAGTAAAGAATTGGCTTGGTAGTTTAGTCTGCCCTGTTCCCATGATGCACTGGGCCAGGGACAGACTAATTTGCATGTAGCCAGGTTCTGAACTGGGATGGTGCAGTGAGCTAAAAAACGGTGATGGATCAAGCCCTGATCTTTTGACTGGGTATGAGTGTTCTGCTTAATTCAGATGCTCTGTCCATCACCACCCCCTTTTCTGAATAGTTTTGGCCACCACAAGCGTGGAAGGGTATGCTCAGATGTGAGTCCCTTGCTCACTGCACCATCAGGATTCAAGCAAGCCGGGCCGAAGACGGCTGTAATGCCAGAAACCGGCCCCGGAAGCTTGTTTCCTTTCCAGTAAAGAATTGGCTTGGTAGTTTGGTCTGCCCTGTTCCGATGATGCACTGGGCCAGGGACAGACTAATTTGCATGTAGCCAGGTTCTGAACTGGGATGGTGCAGTGAGCTAAAAAAGCGGTGATGGATCAAGCCCTGATCTTTTGACTGGGTATGACTGTTCTGCTTAATTCAGATGCTCTGTCCATCACCACCCCCTTTTCTGAATCGTTTTGGCCACCACAAGCGTGGAAGGGTATGCTCGGATGTGAGGTACTTGCTCACTGCACCATCAGGATTCAAGCAAGCCGGGCCGAAGACGGCTGTAATGCCAGAAACCGGTCCCCGGAAGCTTGTTTCCTTTCCAGTAAAGAATTGGCTTGGTAGTTTGGTCTGCCCTGTTCCCATGATGCACTGGGCCAGGGACAGACTAATTTGCATGTAGCCAGGTTCTGAACTGGGATGGTGCAGAGAGCTAAAAAAGCGGTGATGGATCAAGCCCTGATCTTTTGACTGGGTATGAGTGTTCTGCTTAATTCAGATGCTCTGTCCATCACCACCCCCTTTTCTGAATAGTTTTGGCCACCACAAGCGTGGAAGGGTATGCTCAGATGTGAGTCCCTTGCTCACTGCACCATCAGGATTCAAGCAAGCCGGGCCGAAGACGGCTGTAATGCCAGAAACCGGTCCCCGGAAGCTTGTTTCCTTTCCAGTAAAGAATTGGCTTGGTAGTTTGGTCTGCCCTGTTCCCATGATGCACTGGGCCAGGGACAGACTAATTTGCATGTAGCCAGGTTCTGAACTGGGATGGTGCAGTGAGATAAAAAACAGTGATGGATCAAGCCCTGATCTTTTGACTGGGTATGAGTGTTCTGCTTAATTCAGATGCTCTGTCCATCACCACCCCCTTTTCTGAATCATTTTGGCCACCACAAGCGTGGAAGGGTATGCTCAGATGTGAGTCCCTTGCTCACTGCACCATCAGGATTCAAGCAAGCCGGGCCGAAGACGGCTGTAATGCCAGAAACCGGTCCCCGGAAGCTTGTTTCCTTTCCAGTAAAGAATTAGCTTGGTAGTTTGGTCTACCCTGTTCCCATGATGCACTGGGCCAGGGACAGACTAATTTGCATGTAGCCAGGTTCTGAACTGGGATGGTGCAGTGAGCTAAAAAACGGTGATGGATCAAGCCCTGATCTTTTGACTGGGTATGAGTGTTCTGCTTAATTCAGATGCTCTGTCCATCACCACCCCCTTTTCTGAATCGTTTTGGCCACCACAAGAGTGGAAGGGTATGCTCAGATGTGAGTCCCTTGCTCACTGCAACATCAGGATTCAAGCAAGCCGGGCCGAAGACGGCTGTAATGCCAGAAACCGGTCCCCGGAAGCTTGTTTCCTTTCCAGTAAAGAATTGGCTTGGTAGTTTGGTCTGCCCTGTTCCCATGATGCACTGGGCCAGGGACAGACTAATTTGCATGTAGCCAGGTTCTGAACTGGGATGGTGCAGTGAGCTAAAAAACGGTGATGGATCAAGCCCTGATCTTTCGACTGGGTATGAGTGTTCTGCTTAATTCAGATGCTCTGACCATCACCACCCCCTTTTCTGAATCGTTTTGGCCACCACAAGCGTGGAAGGGTATGCTCAGATGTGAGTTCCTTGCTCACTGCACCATCAGGATTCAAGCAAGCCGGGCCGAAGACGGCTGTAATGCCAGAAACCATTCCCCGGAAGCTTGTTTCCTTTCCAGTAAAGAATTGGCTTGGTAGTTTGGTCTGCCCTGTTCCCATGATGCACTCGGCCAGTGACAGACTAATTTGCATGTAGCCAGGTTCTGAACTGGGATGGTGCAGATAGCTAAAAAACGGTGGTGGATCAAGCCCTGATCTTTTGACTGGGTATGAGTGTTCTGCTTAATTCAGATGCTCTGTCCATCACCACCCCCTTTTCTGAATCGTTTTGACCACCACAAGCGTGGAAGGGTATGCTCAGATGTGAGTCCCTTGCTCACTGCACCATCAGGATTCAAGCAAGCCGGGCCGAAGACGGCTGTAATGCCAGAAACCGGTCCCCGGAAGCTTGTTTGCTTTCCAGTAAAGAATTGGCTTGGTAGTTTGGTCTGCCCTGTTCCCATGATGCACTGGGCCAGGGACAGACTAATTTGCATGTAGCCAGGTTCTGAACTGGGATGGTGCAGTGAGCTAAAAAACGGTGATGGATCAAGCCCTGATGTTTTGACTGGGTATGAGTGTTCTGCTTAATTCAGATGCTCTGTCCATCACCACCCCCTTTTCTGAATCGTTTTGGCCACCACAAGCGTGGAAGGGTATGCTCAGATGTGAGTTCCTTGCTCACTGCGCCATCAGGATTCGAACAAGCCGGGCCGAAGACGGCTGTAATGCCAGAAACCGGTCCCCGGAAGCTTGTTTCCTTTCCAGTAAAGAATTGGCTTGGTTGTTTGGTCTGCCCTCTTCCCATGATGTACTGGGCCAGGGACAGACTAATTTGCATGTAGCCAGGTTCTGAACTGGGATGGTGCAGTGAGCTAAAAAACGGTGATGGATCAAGCCCTGATCTTTTGACTGGGTATGAGTGTTCTGCTTAATTCAGATGCTCTGTCCATCACCACCCCCTTTTCTGAATCGTTTTGGCCACCACAAGCGTGGAAGGGTATGCTCAGATGTGAGTCCCTTGCTCACTGCACCATCAGGATTCAAGCAAGCCGGGCCGAAGATGGCTGTAATGCCAGAAACCGGTCCCCGGAAGCTTGTTTCCTTTCCAGTAAAGAATTGGCTTGGTAGTTTGGTCTGCCCTGTTCCCATGATGCACTGGGCCAGGGACAGACTAATTTGCATGCAGCCAGGTTCTGAACTGGGATGGTGCAGTGAGCTAAAAAACAGTGATGGATCAAGCCCTGATCTTTTGACTGGGTATGAGTGTTCTGCTTAATTCAGATGCTCTGTCCATCACCACCCCCTTTTCTGAATCGTTTTGGCCACCACAAGCGTGGAAGGGTATGCTCAGATGTGAGTCCCTTGCTCACTGCACCATCAGGATTCAAGCAAGCCGGGCTGAAGACGGCTGTAATGCCAGAAACCGGTCCCCGGAAGCTTGTTTCCCTTCCAGTAAAGAATTGGCTTGGTAGTTTGGTCTGCCCTGTTCCCATGATGCACTGGGCCAGGGACAGACTAATTTGCATGTAGCCAGGTTCTGAACTGGGATGGTGCAGTGAGCTAAAAAACGGTGATGGATCAAGCCCTGATCTTTTGACTGGGTATGAGTGTTCTGCTTAATTCAGATGCTCTGTCCATCACCACCCCCTTTTCTGAATCGTTTTGGCCACCACAAGCGTGGAAGGGTATGATCAGATGTGAGTCCCTTGCTCACTGCACCATCAGGATTCAAGCAAGCCGGGCCGAAGACGGCTGTAATGCCAGAAACCGGTCCCCGGAAGCTTGTTTCCTTTCCAGTAAAGAATTGGCTTGGTAGTTTGGTCTGCCCTGTTCCCATGATGCACTGGGCCAGGGACAGACTAATTTGCATGTAGCCAGGTTCTGAACTGGGATGGTGCAGTGAGCTAAAAAACGGTGATGGATCAAGCCCTGATGTTTTGACTGGGTATGAGTGTTCTGCTTAATTCAGATGCTCTGTCCATCACCACCCCCTTTTCTGAATCGTTTTGGCCACCACAAGCGTGGAAGGGTATGCTCAGATGTGAGTTCCTTGCTCACTGCGCCATCAGGATTCGAACAAGCCGGGCCGAAGACGGCTGTAATGCCAGAAACCGGTCCCCGGAAGCTTGTTTCCTTTCCAGTAAAGAATTGGCTTGGTTGTTTGGTCTGCCCTGTTCCCATGATGTACTGGGCCAGGGACAGACTAATTTGCATGTAGCCAGGTTCTGAACTGGGATGGTGCAGTGAGCTAAAAAACGGTGATGGATCAAGCCCTGATCTTTTGACTGGGTATGAGTGTTCTGCTTAATTCAGATGCTCTGTCCATCACCACCCCCTTTTCTGAATCGTTTTGGCCACCACAAGCGTGGAAGGGTATGCTCAGATGTGAGTCCCTTGCTCACTGCACCATCAGGATTCAAGCAAGCCGGGCCGAAGATGGCTGTAATGCCAGAAACCGGTCCCCGGAAGCTTGTTTCCTTTCCAGTAAAGAATTGGCTTGGTAGTTTGGTCTGCCCTGTTCCCATGATGCACTGGGCCAGGGACGGACTAATTTGCATGCAGCCAGGTTCTGAACTGGGATGGTGCAGTGAGCTAAAAAACAGTGATGGATCAAGCCCTGATCTTTTGACTGGGTATGAGTGTTCTGCTTAATTCAGATGCTCTGTCCATCACCACCCCCTTTTCTGAATCGTTTTGGCCACCACAAGCGTGGAAGGGTATGCTCAGATGTGAGTCCCTTGCTCACTGCACCATCAGGATTCAAGCAAGCCGGGCCGAAGACGGCTGTAATGCCAGAAACCGGTCCCCGGAAGCTTGTTTCCCTTCCAGTAAAGAATTGGCTTGGTAGTTTGGTCTGCCCTGTTCCCATGATGCACTGGGCCAGGGACAGACTAATTTGCATGTAGCCAGGTTCTGAACTGGGATGGTGCAGTGAGCTAAAAAACGGTGATGGATCAAGCCCTGATCTTTTGACTGGGTATGAGTGTTCTGCTTAATTCAGATGCTCTGTCCATCACCACCCCCTTTTCTGAATCGTTTTGGCCACCACAAGCGTGGAAGGGTATGATCAGATGTGAGTCCTTTGCTCACTGCACCATCAGGATTCAAGCAAGCCGGGCCGAAGACGGCTGTAATGCCAGAAACCGGTCCCCGGAAGCTTGTTTCCTTTCCAGTAAAGAATTGGCTTGGTAGTTTGGTCTGCCCTGTTCCCATGATGCACTGGGCCAGGGACAGACTAATTTGCATGTAGCCAGGTTCTGAACTGGGATGGTGCAGTGAGCTAAAAAACGGTGATGGATCAAGCCCTGATCTTTTGACTGGGTATGAGTGTTCTGCTTAATTCAGATGCTCTGTCCATCACCACCCCCTTTTCTGAATAGTTTTGGCCACCACAAGCGTGGAAGGGTATGCTCAGATGTGAGTCCCTTGCTCACTGCACCATCAGGATTCAAGCAAGCCGGGCCGAAGACGGCTGTAATGCCAGAAACCGGCCCCGGAAGCTTGTTTCCTTTCCAGTAAAGAATTGGCTTGGTAGTTTGGTCTGCCCTGTTCCGATGATGCACTGGGCCAGGGACAGACTAATTTGCATGTAGCCAGGTTCTGAACTGGGATGGTGCAGTGAGCTAAAAAACGGTGATGGATCAAGCCCTGATCTTTTGACTGGGTATGAGTGTTCTGCTTAATTCAGATGCTCTGTCCATCACCACCTCCTTTTCTGAATCGTTTTGGCCACCACAAGCGTGGAAGGGTATGCTCAGATGTGAGTCCCTTGCTCACTGCACCATCAGGATTCAAGCAAGCCGGGCCGAAGACGGCTGTAATGCCAGAAACCGGTCCCCGGAAGCCTGTTTCCTTTCCAGTAAAGAATTGGCTTGGTAGTTTGGTCTGCCCTGTTCCCATGATGCACTGGGCCAGGGACAGACTAATTTGCATGTAGCCAGGTTCTGAACTGGGATGGTGCAGTGAGCTAAAAAACGGTGATGGATCAAGCCCTGATCTTTTGACTGGGTATGAGTGTTCTGCTTAATTCAGATGCTCTGTCCATCACCACCCCCTTTTCTGAATCGTTTTGGCCACCACAAGCGTGGAAGGGTATGCTCAGATGTGAGTCCCTTGCTCACTGCACCATCAGGATTCAAGCAAGCCGGGCCGAAGACGGCTGTAATGCCAGAAATCGGTCCCCGGAAGCTTGTTTCCTTTCCAGTAAAGAATTGGCTTGGTAGTTTGGTCTGCCCTGTTCCCATGATGCACTGGGCCAGGGACAGACTAATTTGCATGTAGCCAGGTTCTGAACTGGGATGGTGCAGTGAGCTAAAAAACAGAGATGGATCAAGCCCTGATCTTTTGACTGGGTATGAGTGTTCTGCTTAATTCAGATGCTCTGTCCATCACCACCCCCTTTTCTGAATCGTTTTGGCCACCACAAGCGTGGAAGGGTATGCTCAGATGTTAGTCCCTTGCTCACTGCACCATCAGGATTCGAACAAGCCGGGCCGAAGACGGCTGTAATGCCAGAAACCGGTCCCCGGAAGCTTGTTTCCTTTCCAGTAAAGAATTGGCTTGGTAGTTTGGTCTGCCCTGTTCCCATGATGACCTGGGCCAGGGACAGACTAATTTGAAAGTAGCCAGGTTCTGAACTGGGATGGTGCAGTGAGCTAAAAAACAGTGATGGATCAAGCCCTGATCTTTTGACTGGGTATGAGTGTTCTGCTTAATTCAGATGCTCTGTCCATCACCACCCCCTTTTCTGAATCGTTTTGGCCACCACAAGCGTGGAAGGGTATGCTCAGATGTGATTCCCTTGCTCACTGCACCATCAGGATTCAAGCAAGCCGGGCCGAAGACGGCTGTAATGCCAGTAACCGGCCCCGGAAGCTTGTTTCCTTTCCAGTAAAGAATTGGCTTGGTAGTTTGGTCTGCCCTGTTCCGATGATGCACTGGGCCAGGGACAGACTAATTTGCATGTAGCCAGGTTCTGAACTGGGATGGTGCAGTGAGCTAAAAAAGCGGTGATGGATCAAGCCCTGATCTTTTGACTGGGTATGAGTGTTCTGCTTAATTCAGATGCTCTGTCCATCACCACCCCCTTTTCTGAATCGTTTTGGCCACCACAAGCGTGGAAGGGTATGCTCGGATGTGAGGTACTTGCTCACTGCACCATCAGGATTCAAGCAAGCCGGGCCGAATACGGCTGTAATGCCAGAAACCGGTCCCCGGAAGCTTGTTTCCTTTCCAGTAAAGAATTGGCTTGGTAGTTTGGTCTGCCCTGTTCCCATGATGCACTGGGCCAGGGACAGACTAATTTGCATGTAGCCAGGTTCTGAACTGGGATGGTGCAGTGAGCTAAAAAACGGTGATGGATCAAGCCCTGATCTTTTGACTGGGTATGAGTGTTCTGCTTAATTCAGATGCTCTGTCCATCACCACCCCCTTTTCTGAATAGTTTTGGCCACCACAAGCGTGGAAGGGTATGATCAGATGTGAGTCCCTTGCTCACTGCACCATCAGGATTCAAGCAAGCCGGGCCGAAGACGGCTGTAATGCCAGAAACCGGTCCCCGGAATCTTGTTTCCTTTCCAGTAAAGAATTGGCTTGGTAGTTTGGTCTGCCCTGTTCCCATGATGCACTGGGCCAGGGACAGACTAATTTGCATGTAGCCAGGTTCTGAACTGGGATGGTGCAGTGAGCTAAAAAACAGTGATGGATCAAGCCCTGATCTTTTGACTGGGTATGAGTGTTCTGCTTAATTCAGATGCTCTGTCCATCACCACCCCCTTTTCTGAATCGTTTTGGCCACCACAAGCGTGGAAGGGTATGCTCAGATGTGAGTCCCTTGCTCACTGCACCATCAGGATTCAAGCAAGCCGGGCCGAAGACGGCTGTAATGCCAGAAACCGGTCCCCGGAAGCTTGTTTCCTTTCCAGTAAAGAATTGGCTTGGTAGTTTGGTCTGCCCTGTTCCCATGATGCACTGGGCCAGGGACAGACTAATTTGCATGTAGCCAGGTTCTGAACTGGGATGGTGCAGTGAGCTAAAAAACGGTGATGGATCAAGCCCTGATCTTTTGACTGGGTGTGAGTGTTCTGCTTAATTCAGATGCTCTGTCCATCACCACCCTCTTTTCTGAATCGTTTTGGCCACCACAAGCGTGGAAGGGTATGCTCAGATGTGAGTCCCTTGCTCACTGCACCATCAGGATTCAAGCAAGCCGGGCCGAAGACGGCTGTAATGCCAGAAACCGGTCCCCGGAAGCTTGTTTCCTTTCCAGTAAAGAATTGGCTTGGTAGTTTGGTCTGCCCTGTTCCCATGATGCACTGGGCCAGGGACAGACTAATTTGCATGTATCCAGGTTCTGAACTGGGATGGTGCAGTGAGCTAAAAAACGGTGATGGATCAAGCCCTGATCTTTTGACTGGGTATGAGTGTTCTGCTTGATTCAGATGCTCTGTCCATCACCACCCCCTTTTCTGAATAGTTTTGGCCACCACAAGCGTGGAAGGGTATGATCAGATGTGAGTCCCTTGCTCACTGCACCATCAGGATTCAAGCAAGCCGGGCCGAAGACGGCTGTAATGCCAGAAACCGGTCCCCGGAAGCTTGTTTCCTTTCCAGTAAAGAATTGGCTTGGTAGTTTGGTCTGCCCTGTTCCCATGATGCACTGGGCCAGGGACAGACTAATTTGCATGTAGCCAGGTTCTGAACTGGGATGGTGCAGTGAGATAAAAAACAGTGATGGATCAAGCCCTGATCTTTTGACTGGGTATGAGTGTTCTGCTTGATTCAGATGCTCTGTCCATCACCACCCCCTTTTCTGAATCATTTTGGCCACCACAAGCGTGGAAGGGTATGCTCAGATGTGAGTCCCTTGCTCACTTCACCATCAGGATTCAAGCAAGCCGGGCCGAAGACGGCTGTAATGCCAGAAACCGGTCCCCGGAAGCTTGTTTCCTTTCCAGTAAAGAATTAGCTTGGTAGTTTGGTCTGCCCTGTTCCCATGATGCACTGGGCCAGGGACAGACTAATTTGCATGTAGCCAGGTTCTGAACTGGGATGGTGCAGTGAGCTAAAAAACGGTGATGGATCAAGCCCTGATCTTTTGACTGGGTATGAGTGTTCTGCTTAATTCAGATGCTCTGTCCATCACCACCCCCTTTTCTGAATCGTTTTGGCCACCACAAGCGTGGAAGGGTATGCTCAGATGTGAGTCCCTTGCTCACTGCACCATCAGGATTCAAGCAAGCCGGGCCGAAGACGGCTGTAATGCCAGAAACCGGTCCCCGGAATCTTGTTTCCTTTCCAGTAAAGAATTGGCTTGGTAGTTTGGTCTGCCCTGTTCCCATGATGCACTGGGCCAGGGACAGACTAATTTGCATGTAGCCAGGTTCTGAACTGGGATGGTGCAGTGAGCTAAAAAACAGTGATGGATCAAGCCCTGATCTTTTGACTGGGTATGAGTGTTCTGCTTAATTCAGATGCTCTGTCCATCACCACCCCCTTTTCTGAATCGTTTTGGCCACCACAAGCGTGGAAGGGTATGCTCAGATGTGAGTCCCTTGCTCACTGCACCATCAGGATTCAAGCAAGCCGGGCCGAAGACGGCTGTAATGCCAGAAACCGGTCCCCGGAAGCTTGTTTCCTTTCCAGTAAAGAATTGGCTTGGTAGTTTGGTCTGCCCTGTTCCCATGATGCACTGGGCCAGGGACAGACTAATTTGCATGTAGCCAGGTTCTGAACTGGGATGGTGCAGTGAGCTAAAAAACGGTGATGGATCAAGCCCTGATCTTTTGACTGGGTGTGAGTGTTCTGCTTAATTCAGATGCTCTGTCCATCACCACCCTCTTTTCTGAATCGTTTTGGCCACCACAAGCGTGGAAGGGTATGCTCAGATGTGAGTCCCTTGCTCACTGCACCATCAGGATTCAAGCAAGCCGGGCCGAAGACGGCTGTAATGCCAGAAACCGGTCCCCGGAAGCTTGTTTCCTTTCCAGTAAAGAATTGGCTTGGTAGTTTGGTCTGCCCTGTTCCCATGATGCACTGGGCCAGGGACAGACTAATTTGCATGTATCCAGGTTCTGAACTGGGATGGTGCAGTGAGCTAAAAAACGGTGATGGATCAAGCCCTGATCTTTTGACTGGGTATGAGTGTTCTGCTTAATTCAGATGCTCTGTCCATCACCACCCCCTTTTCTGAATCGTTTTGGCCACCACAAGCGTGGAAGGGTATGCTCAGATGTGAGTCCCTTGCTCACTGCACCATCAGGATTCAAGCAAGCCGGGCCGAAGACGGCTGTAATGCCAGAAACCGGTCCCCGGAAGCTTGTTTCCTTTCCAGTAAAGAATTGGCTTGGTAGTTTAGTCTGCCCTGTTCCCATGATGCACTGGGCCAGGGACAGACTAATTTGCATGTAGCCAGGTTCTGAACTGGGATGGTGCAGTGAGCTAAAAAACGGTGATGGATCAAGCCCTGATCTTTTGACTGGGTATGAGTGTTCTGCTTAATTCAGATGCTCTGTCCATCACCACCCCCTTTTCTGAATAGTTTTGGCCACCACAAGCGTGGAAGGGTATGCTCAGATGTGAGTCCCTTGCTCACTGCACCATCAGGATTCAAGCAAGCCGGGCCGAAGACGGCTGTAATGCCAGAAACCGGCCCCGGAAGCTTGTTTCCTTTCCAGTAATGAATTGGCTTGGTAGTTTGGTCTGCCCTGTTCCGATGATGCACTGGGCCAGGGACAGACTAATTTGCATGTAGCCAGGTTCTGAACTGGGATGGTGCAGTGAGCTAAAAAAGCGGTGATGGATCAAGCCCTGATCTTTTGACTGGGTATGACTGTTCTGCTTAATTCAGATGCTCTGTCCATCACCACCCCCTTTTCTGAATCGTTTTGGCCACCACAAGCGTGGAAGGGTATGCTCGGATGTGAGGTACTTGCTCACTGCACCATCAGGATTCAAGCAAGCCGGGCCGAAGACGGCTGTAATGCCAGAAACCGGTCCCCGGAAGGTTGTTTCCTTTCCAGTAAAGAATTGGCTTGGTAGTTTGGTCTGCCCTGTTCCCATGATGCACTGGGCCAGGGACAGACTAATTTGCATGTATCCAGGTTCTGAACTGGGATGGTGCAGTGAGCTAAAAAACGGTGATGGATCAAGCCCTGATCTTTTGACTGGGTATGAGTGTTCTGCTTAATTCAGATGCTCTGTCCATCACCACCCCCTTTTCTGAATCGTTTTGGCCACCACAAGCGTGGAAGGGTATGCTCAGATGTGAGTCCCTTGCTCACTGCACCATCAGGATTCAAGCAAGCCGGGCCGAAGACGGCTGTAATGCCAGAAACCGGTCCCCGGAAGCTTGTTTCCTTTCCAGTAAAGAATTGGCTTGGTAGTTTAGTCTGCCCTGTTCCCATGATGCACTGGGCCAGGGACAGACTAATTTGCATGTAGCCAGGTTCTGAACTGGGATGGTGCAGTGAGCTAAAAAACGGTGATGGATCAAGCCCTGATCTTTTGACTGGGTATGAGTGTTCTGCTTAATTCAGATGCTCTGTCCATCACCACCCCCTTTTCTGAATAGTTTTGGCCACCACAAGCGTGGAAGGGTATGCTCAGATGTGAGTCCCTTGCTCACTGCACCATCAGGATTCAAGCAAGCCGGGCCGAAGACGGCTGTAATGCCAGAAACCGGCCCCGGAAGCTTGTTTCCTTTCCAGTAATGAATTGGCTTGGTAGTTTGGTCTGCCCTGTTCCGATGATGCACTGGGCCAGGGACAGACTAATTTGCATGTAGCCAGGTTCTGAACTGGGATGGTGCAGTGAGCTAAAAAAGCGGTGATGGATCAAGCCCTGATCTTTTGACTGGGTATGACTGTTCTGCTTAATTCAGATGCTCTGTCCATCACCACCCCCTTTTCTGAATCGTTTTGGCCACCACAAGCGTGGAAGGGTATGCTCGGATGTGAGGTACTTGCTCACTGCACCATCAGGATTCAAGCAAGCCGGGCCGAAGACGGCTGTAATGCCAGAAACCGGTCCCCGGAAGCTTGTTTCCTTTCCAGTAAAGAATTGGCTTGGTAGTTTGGTCTGCCCTGTTCCCATGATGCACTGGGCCAGGGACAGACTAATTTGCATGTAGCCAGGTTCTGAACTGGGATGGTGCAGAGAGCTAAAAAAGCAGTGATGGATCAAGCCCTGATCTTTTGACTGGGTATGAGTGTTCTGCTTAATTCAGATGCTCTGTCCATCACCACCCCCTTTTCTGAATAGTTTTGGCCACCACAAGCGTGGAAGGGTATGCTCAGATGTGAGTCCCTTGCTCACTGCACCATCAGGATTCAAGCAAGCCGGGCCGAAGACGGCTGTAATGCCAGAAACCGGTCCCCGGAAGCTTGTTTCCTTTCCAGTAAAGAATTGGCTTGGTAGTTTGGTCTGCCCTGTTCCCATGATGCACTGGGCCAGGGACAGACTAATTTGCATGTAGCCAGGTTCTGAACTGGGATGGTGCAGTGAGATAAAAAACAGTGATGGATCAAGCCCTGATCTTTTGACTGGGTATGAGTGTTCTGCTTAATTCAGATGCTCTGTCCATCACCACCCCCTTTTCTGAATCATTTTGGCCACCACAAGCGTGGAAGGGTATGCTCAGATGTGAGTCTCTTGCTCACTGCACCATCAGGATTCAAGCAAGCCGGGCCGAAGACGGCTGTAATGCCAGAAACCGGTCCCCGGAAGCTTGTTTCCTTTCCAGTAAAGAATTAGCTTGGTAGTTTGGTCTACCCTGTTCCCATGATGCACTGGGCCAGGGACAGTCTAATTTGCATGTAGCCAGGTTCTGAACTGGAATGGTGCAGTGAGCTAAAAAACGGTGATGGATCAAGCCCTGATCTTTTGACTGGGTATGAGTGTTCTGCTTAATTCAGATGCTCTGTCCATCACCACCCCCTTTTCTGAATCGTTTTGGCCACCACAAGCGTGGAAGGGTATGCTCAGATGTGAGTCCCTTGCTCACTGCAACATCAGGATTCAAGCAAGCCGGGCCGAAGACGGCTGTAATGCCAGAAACCGGTCCCCGGAAGCTTGTTTCCTTTCCAGTAAAGAATTGGCTTGGTAGTTTGGTCTGCCCTGTTCCCATGATGCACTGGGCCAGGGACAGACTAATTTGCATGTAGCCAGGTTCTGAACTGGGATGGTGCAGTGAGCTAAAAAACGGTGATGGATCAAGCCCTGATCTTTCGACTGGGTATGAGTGTTCTGCTTAATTCAGATGCTCTGTCCATCACCACCCCCTTTTCTGAATCGTTTTGGCCACCACAAGCGTGGAAGGGTATGCTCAGATGTGAGTTCCTTGCTCACTGCACCATCAGGATTCAAGCAAGCCGGGCCGAAGACGGCTGTAATGCCAGAAACCATTCCCCGGAAGCTTGTTTCCTTTCCAGTAAAGAATTGGCTTGGTAGTTTGGTCTGCCCTGTTCCCATGATGCACTGGGCCAGTGACAGACTAATTTGCATGTAGCCAGGTTCTGAACTTGGATGGTGCAGATAGCTAAAAAACGGTGATGGATCAAGCCCTGATCTTTTGACTGGGTATGAGTGTTCTTCTTAATTCAGATGCTCTGTCCATCACCACCCCGTTTTCTGAATCGTTTTGACCACCACAAGCGTGGAAGGGTATGCTCAGATGTGAGTCCCTTGCTCACTGCACCATCAGGATTCAAGTAAGCCGGGCCGAAGACGGCTGTAATGCCAGAAACCGGTCCCCGGAAGCTTGTTTCCTTTCCAGTAAAGAATTGGCTTGGCAGTTTAGTCTGCCCTGTTCCCATGATGCACTGGGCCAGGGACAGACTAATTTGCATGTAGCCAGGTTCTGAACTGGGATGGTGCAGTGAGCTAAAAAACGGTGATGGATCAAGCCCTGATCTTTTGACTGGGTATGAGTGTTCTGCTTAATTCAGATGCTCTGTCCATCACCACCCCCTTTTCTGAATCGTTTTGGCCACCACAAGCGTGGAAGGGTATGCTCAGTTGTGAGTCCCTTGCTCACTGCACCATCAGGATTCAAGCAAGCCGGGCTGAAGACGGCTGTAATGCCAGAAACCGGTCCCCGGAAGCCTGTTTCCTTTCCAGTAAAGAATTGGCTTGGTAGTTTGGTCTGCCCTGTTCCCATGATGCACTGGGCCAGGGACAGACTAATTTGCATGTAGCCAGGTTCTGAACTGGGATGGTGCAGTGAGCTAAAAAACGGTGATGGATCAAGCCCTGATATTTTGACTGGGTATGAGTGTTCTGCTTAATTCAGATGCTCTGTCCATCACCACCCCCTTTTCTGAATCATTTTGGCCACCACAAGCGTGGAAGGGTATGCTCAGATGTGAGTCCCTTGCTCACTGCACCATCAGGATTCAAGCAAGCCGGGCCAAAGACGGCTGTAATGCCAGAAACCGGTCCCCGGAAGCTTGTTTCCTTTCCAGTAAAGAATTGGCTTGGTAGTTTGGTCTGCCCTGTTCCCATGATGCACTGGGCCAGGGACAGACTAATTTGCATGTAGCCAGGTTCTGAACTGGGATGGTGCAGTGAGCTAAAAAAACGGTGATGGATCAAGCCCTGATCTTTTGACTGGGTATGAGTGTTCTGCTTAATTCAGATGCTCTGTCCATCACCACCCCCTTTTCTGAATCGTTTTGGCCACCACAAGCGTGGAAGGGTATGCTCAGATGTGAGTCCCTTGCTCACTGCACCATCAGGATTCAAGCAAGCCGGGCCGAAGACGGCTGTAATGCCAGAAACCGGTCCCCGGAAGCTTGTTTCCTTTCCAGTAAAGAATTGGCTTGGTAGTTTGGTCTGCCCTGTTCCCATGATGCACTGGGCCAGGGACAGACTAATTTGCATGTAGCCAGGTTCTGAACTGGGATGGTGCAGTGAGCTAAAAAACGGTGATGGATCAAGCCCTGATGTTTTGACTGGGTATGAGTGTTCTGCTTAATTCAGATGCTCTGTCCATCACCACCCCCTTTTCTGAATCGTTTTGGCCACCACAAGCGTGGAAGGGTATGCTCAGATGTGAGTTCCTTGCTCACTGCGCCATCAGGATTCGAACAAGCCGGGCCGAAGACGGCTGTAATGCCAGAAACCGGTCCCCGGAAGCTTGTTTCCTTTCCAGTAAAGAATTGGCTTGGTTGTTTGGTCTGCCCTGTTCCCATGATGTACTGGGCCAGGGACAGACTAATTTGCATGTAGCCAGGTTCTGAACTGGGATGGTGCAGTGAGCTAAAAAACGGTGATGGATCAAGCCCTGATCTTTTGACTGGGTATGAGTGTTCTGCTTAATTCAGATGCTCTGTACATCACCACCCCCTTTTCTGAATCGTTTTGGCCACCAAAAGCGTGGAAGGGTATGCTCAGATGTGAGTCCCTTGCTCAGTGCACCATCAGGATTCAAGCAAGCCGGGCCGAAGATGGCTGTAATGCCAGAAACCGGTCCCCGGAAGCCTGTTTCCTTTCCAGTAAAGAATTGGCTTGGTAGTTTGGTCTGCCCTGTTCCCATGATGCACTGGGCCAGGGACAGACTAATTTGCATGTAGCCAGGTTCTGAACTGGGATGGTGCAGTGAGCTAAAAAACGGTGATGGATCAAGCCCTGATATTTTGACTGGGTATGAGTGTTCTGCTTAATTCAGATGCTCTGTCCATCACCACCCCCTTTTCTGAATCATTTTGGCCACCACAAGCGTGGAAGGGTATGCTCAGATGTGAGTCCCTTGCTCACTGCACCATCAGGATTCAAGCAAGCCGGGCCAAAGACGGCTGTAATGCCAGAAACCGGTCCCCGGAAGCTTGTTTCCTTTCCAGTAAAGAATTGGCTTGGTAGTTTGGTCTGCCCTGTTCCCATGATGCACTGGGCCAGGGACAGACTAATTTGCATGTAGCCAGGTTCTGAACTGGGATGGTGCAGTGAGCTAAAAAAACGGTGATGGATCAAGCCCTGATCTTTTGACTGGGTATGAGTGTTCTGCTTAATTCAGATGCTCTGTCCATCACCACCCCCTTTTCTGAATCGTTTTGGCCACCACAAGCGTGGAAGGGTATGCTCAGATGTGAGTCCCTTGCTCACTGCACCATCAGGATTCAAGCAAGCCGGGCCGAAGACGGCTGTAATGCCAGAAACCGGTCCCCGGAAGCTTGTTTCCTTTCCAGTAAAGAATTGGCTTGGTAGTTTGGTCTGCCCTGTTCCCATGATGCACTGGGCCAGGGACAGACTAATTTGCATGTAGCCAGGTTCTGAACTGGGATGGTGCAGTGAGCTAAAAAACGGTGATGGATCAAGCCCTGATGTTTTGACTGGGTATGAGTGTTCTGCTTAATTCAGATGCTCTGTCCATCACCACCCCCTTTTCTGAATCGTTTTGGCCACCACAAGCGTGGAAGGGTATGCTCAGATGTGAGTTCCTTGCTCACTGCGCCATCAGGATTCGAACAAGCCGGGCCGAAGACGGCTGTAATGCCAGAAACCGGTCCCCGGAAGCTTGTTTCCTTTCCAGTAAAGAATTGGCTTGGTTGTTTGGTCTGCCCTGTTCCCATGATGTACTGGGCCAGGGACAGACTAATTTGCATGTAGCCAGGTTCTGAACTGGGATGGTGCAGTGAGCTAAAAAACGGTGATGGATCAAGCCCTGATCTTTTGACTGGGTATGAGTGTTCTGCTTAATTCAGATGCTCTGTCCATCACCACCCCCTTTTCTGAATCGTTTTGGCCACCAAAAGCGTGGAAGGGTATGCTCAGATGTGAGTCCCTTGCTCAGTGCACCATCAGGATTCAAGCAAGCCGGGCCGAAGATGGCTGTAATGCCAGAAACCGGTCCCCGGAAGCTTGTTTCCTTTCCAGTAAAGAATTGGCTTGGTAGTTTGGTCTGCCCTGTTCCCATGATGCACTGGGCCAGGGACAGGCTAATTTGCATGTAGCCAGGTTCTGAACTGGGATGGTGCAGTGAGCTAAAAAACAGTGATGGATCAAGCCCTGATCTTTTGACTGGGTATGAGTGTTCTGCTTAATTCAGATGCTCTGTCCATCACCACCCCCTTTTCTGAATCGTTTTGGCCACCACAAGCGTGGAAGGGTATGCTCAGATGTGAGTCCCTTGCTCACTGCACCATCAGGATTCAAGCAAGCCGGGCCGAAGACGGCTGTAATGCCAGAAACCGGTCCCCGGAAGCTTGTTTCCCTTCCAGTAAAGAATTGGCTTGGTAGTTTGGTCTGCCCTGTTCCCATGATGCACTGGGCCAGGGACAGACTAATTTGCATGTAGCCAGGTTCTGAACTGGGATGGTGCAGTGAGCTAAAAAAGCGGTGATGGATCAAGCCCTGATCTTTTGACTGGGTATGAGTGTTCTGCTTAATTCAGATGCTCTGTCCATCACCAACCCCTTTTCTGAATCGTTTTGGCCACCACAAGCGTGGAAGGGTATGCTCAGATGTGAGTCCCTTGCTCACTGCACCATCAGGATTCAAGCAAGCCGGGCCGAAGACGGCTGTAATGCCAGAAACCGGTCCCCGGAAGCTTGTTTCCTTTCCAGTAAAGAATTGGCTTGGTAGTTTGGTCTGCCCTGTTCCCATGATGCACTGGGCCAGGGACAGACTAATTTGCATGTAGCCAGGTTCTGAACTGGGATGGTGCAGTGAGCTAAAAAAACGGTGATGGATCAAGCCCTGATCTTTTGACTGGGTATGAGTGTTCTGCTTAATTCAGATGCTCTGTCCATCACCACCCCCTTTTCTGAATCGTTTTGGCCACCACAAGCGTGGAAGGGTATGCTCAGATGTGAGTCCTTTGCTCACTGCACCATCAGGATTCAAGCAAGCCGGGCCGAAGACGGCTGTAATGCCAGAAACCGGTCCCCGGAAGCTTGTTTCCTTTCCAGTAAAGAATTGGCTTGGTAGTTTGGTCTGCCCTGCTCCCATGATGCACTGGGCCAGGAACAGACTAATTTGCATGTAGCCAGGTCCTGAACTGGGATGGTGCAGTGAGCTAAAAAACGGTGATGGATCAAGCCCTGATCTTTTGACTGGGTATGAGTGTTCTGCTTAATTCAGATGCTCTGTCCATCACCACCCCCTTTTATGAATCTTTTTGGCCACCACAAGCGTGGAAGGGTATGCTCAGATGTGAGTCCCTTGCTCACTGCACCATCAGGATTCAAGCAAGCCGGGCCGAAGACGGCTGTAATGCCAGAAACTGGTCCCCGGAAGCTTGTTTCCTTTCCAGTAAAGAATTGGCTTGGTAGTTTGGTCTGCCCTGTTCCCATGATGCACTGGGCCAGGGACAGACTAGTTTGCATGTAGCCAGGTTCTGAACTGGGATGGTGCAGTGAGCTAAAAAACGGTGATGGATCAAGCCCTGATCTTTTGACTGGGTATGAGTGTTCTGCTTAATTCAGATGCTCTGTCCATCACCACCCCCTTTTCTGAATCGTTTTGGCCACCACAAGCGTGGAAGGGTATGCTCAGATGTGAGTCCCTTGCTCACTGCACCATCAGGATTCAAGCAAGCCGGGCCGAAGACGGCTGTAATGCCAGAAACCGGTCCCCGGAAGCTTGTTTCCCTTCCAGTAAAGAATTGGCTTGGTAGTTTGGTCTGCCCTGTTCCCATGATGCACTGGGCCAGGGACAGACTAATTTGCATGTAGCCAGGTTCTGAACTGGGATGGTGCAGTGAGCTAAAAAAGCGGTGATGGATCAAGCCCTGATCTTTTGACTGGGTATGAGTGTTCTGCTTAATTCAGATGCTCTGTCCATCACCAACCCCTTTTCTGAATCGTTTTGGCCACCACAAGCGTGGAAGGGTATGCTTAGATGTGAGGTACTTGCTCACTGCACCATCAGGATTCAAGCAAGCCGGGCCGAAGACGGCTGTAATGCCAGAAACCGGTCCCCGGAAGCTTGTTTCCTTTCCAGTAAAGAATTGGCTTGGTAGTTTGGTCTGCCCTGTTCCCATGATGCACTGGGCCAGGGACAGACTAGTTTGCATGTAGCCAGGTTCTGAACTGGGATGGTGCAGTGAGCTAAAAAACGGTGATGGATCAAGCCCTGATCTTTTGACTGGGTATGAGTGTTCTGCTTAATTCAGATGCTCTGTCCATCACCACCCCCTTTTCTGAATCGTTTTGGCCACCACAAGCGTGGAAGGGTATGCTCAGATGTGAGTCCCTTGCTCACTGCACCATCAGGATTCAAGCAAGCCGGGCCGAAGACGGCTGTAATGCCAGAAACCGGTCCCCGGAAGCTTGTTTCCTTTCAGTAAAGAATTGGCTTGGTAGTTTGGTCTGCCCTGTTCCCATGATGCACTGGGCCAGGGACAGACTAATTTGCATGTAGCCAGGTTCTGAACTGGGATGGTGCAGTGAGCTAAAAAAACGGTGATGGATCAAGCCCTGATCTTTTGACTGGGTATGAGTGTTCTGCTTAATTCAGATGCTCTGTCCATCACCACCCCCTTTTCTGAATCGTTTTGGCCACCACAAGCGTGGAAGGGTATGCTCAGATGTGAGTCCTTTGCTCACTGCACCATCAGGATTCAAGCAAGCCGGGCCGAAGACGGCTGTAATGCCAGAAACCGGTCCCCGGAAGCTTGTTTCCTTTCCAGTAAAGAATTGGCTTGGTAGTTTGGTCTGCCCTGCTCCCATGATGCACTGGGCCAGGAACAGACTAATTTGCATGTAGCCAGGTCCTGAACTGGGATGGTGCAGTGAGCTAAAAAACGGTGATGGATCAAGCCCTGATCTTTTGACTGGGTATGAGTGTTCTGCTTAATTCAGATGCTCTGTCCATCACCACCCCCTTTTCTGAATCTTTTTGGCCACCACAAGCGTGGAAGGGTATGCTCAGATGTGAGTCCCTTGCTCACTGCACCATCAGGATTCAAGCAAGCCGGGCCGAAGACGGCTGTAATGCCAGAAACCGGTCCCCGGAAGCTTGTTTCCTTTCCAGTAAAGAATTGGCTTGGTAGTTTGGTCTGCCCTGTTCCCATGATGCACTGGGCCAGGGACAGACTAGTTTGCATGTAGCCAGGTTCTGAACTGGGATGGTGCAGTGAGCTAAAAAACGGTGATGGATCAAGCCCTGATCTTTTGACTGGGTATGAGTGTTCTGCTTAATTCAGATGCTCTGTCCATCACCACCCCCTTTTCTGAATCGTTTTGGCCACCACAAGCGTGGAAGGGTATGCTCAGATGTGAGTCCCTTGCTCACTGCACCATCAGGATTCAAGCAAGCCGGGCCAAAGGCGACTGTAATGCCAGAAACCGGTCCCTGGAAGCTTGTTTCCTTTCCAGTAAAGAATTGGCTTGGTAGTTTGGTCTGCCCTGTTCCCATGATGCACTGGGCCAGGGACAGACTAATTTGCATGTAGCCAGGTTCTGAACTGGGATGGTGCAGTGAGCTAAAAAACGGTGATGGATCAAGCCCTGATCTTTTGACTGGGTATGAGTGTTCTGCTTATTTCAGATGCTCTGTCCATCACCACCCCCTTTTCTGAATCGTTTTTGCCACCACAAGCGTGGAAGCGTATGCTCAGATGTGAATCCCTTGCTCACTGCACCATCAGGATTCAAGCAAGCCGGGCCGAAGACGGCTGTAATGCCAGAAACCGGTCCCCGGAAGCTTGTTTCTTTTCCAGTAAAGAATTGGCTTGGTAGTTTGGTCTGCCCTGTTCCCATGATGCACTGGGCCAGGGACAGACTAATTTGCATGTAGCCAGGTTCTGAACTGGGATGGTGCAGTGAGCTAAAAAACGGTGATGGATCAAACCCTGATCTTTTGACTGGGTATGAGTGTTCTTCTTAATTCAGATGCTCTGTCCATCACCACCCACTTTTCTGAATCGTTTTGGCCACCACAAGGGTGGAAGGGTATGCTCAGATGTGAGTCCCTTGCTCACTGCACCATCAGGATTCAAGCAAGCCGGGCCGAAGACGGCTGTAATGCCAGAAACCGGTCCCCGGAAGCTTGTTTCCTTTCCAGTTAAGAATTGGCTTGTAGTTTGGTCTGCCCTGTTCCCATGATGCACTGGGCCAGGGACAGACTAATTTGCATGTAGCCAGGTTCTGAACTGGGATGGTGCAGTGAGCTAAAAAACGGTGATGGATCAAGCCTGATCTTTTGACTGGGTATGAGTGTTCTGCTTACTTCAGATGCTTTGTCCATCACCACCCCCTTTTCTGAATCGTTTTGGCCACCACAAGCGTGGAAGGGTATGCTCAGATGTGAGTCCCTTGCTCACTGCACCGTCAGGATTCAAGCAAGCCGGGCCGAAGACGGCTGTAATGCCAGAAACCGGTCCCTGGAAGCTTGTTTCCTTTCCAGTAAAGAATTGGCTAGGTAGTTTGGTCTGCCCTGTTCCCATGATGCACTGGGTCAGGGACAGACTAATTTGCATGTAGCCAGGTTCTGAACTGGGATGGTGCAGTGAGCTAAAAAAAACGGTGATGGATCAAGCCCTGATCTTTTGCCTGGGTATGAGTGTTCTGCTTCATTCAGATGCTCTGTCCATCACCACCCCCTTTTCTGAATCGTTTTGGCCACCACAAGCGTGGAAGGGTATGCTCAGATGCGAGTCCCTTGCTCACTGCACCATCAGGATTCAAGCAAGCCGGGCCGAAGACGGCTGTAATGCCAGAAACCGGTCCTTGGAAGCTTGTTTCCTTTCCAGTAAAGAATTGGCTTGGTAGTTTGGTCTGCCCTGTTCCCATGATGCACTGGGCCAGGGACAGACTAATTTGTATGTAGCCAGGTTCTGAACTGGGATGGTGCAGTGAGCTAAAAAACGGTGATGGATCAAGCCCTGATCTTTTGACTGGGTATGAGTGTTCTGCTTAATTCAGATGCTCTGTCCATCACCACCCCCTTTTCTGCATCGTTTTGGCCACCACAAGCGTGGAAGGGTATGCTCAGATGCGAGTCCCTTGCTCACTGCACCATCAGGATTCAAGCAAGCCGGGCCAAAGGCGACTGTAATGCCAGAAACCGGTCCCTGGAAGCTTGTTTCCTTTCCAGTAAAGAATTGGCTTGGTAGTTTGGTCTGCCCTGTTCCCATGATGCACTGGGCCAGGGACAGACTAATTTGCATGTAGCCAGGTTCTGAACTGGGATGGTGCAGTGAGCTAAAAAAACGGTGATGGATCAAGCCCTGATCTTTTGACTGGGTATGAGTGTTCTGCTTAATTCAGATGCTCTGTCCATCACCACCCCCTTTTCTGAATCGTTTTGGCCACCACAAGCGTGGAAGGGTATGCTCAGATGTGAGTCCCTTGCTCACTGCACCATCAGGATTCAAGCAAGCCGGGCTGAAGACGGCTGTAATGCCAGAAACCGGTCCCCGGAAGCCTGTTTCCTTTCCAGTACAGAATTGGCTTGGTAGTTTGGTCTGCCCTGTTCCCATGATGCACTGGGCCAGGGACAGACTAATTTGCATGTAGCCAGGTTCTGAACTGGGATGGTGCAGTGAGCTAAAAAACGGTGATGGATCAAGCCCTGATCTTTTGACTGGGTATGAGTGTTCTGCTTAATTCAGATGCTCTGTCCATCACCACCCCCTTTTCTGAATCGTTTTGGCCACCACAAGCGTGGAAGGGTATGCTCAGATGTGAGTCCCTTGCTCACTGCACCATCAGGATTCAAGCAAGCCGGGCCAAAGACGGCTGTAATGCCAGAAACCGATCCCCGGAAGCTTGTTTCCTTTCCAGTAAAGAATTGGCTTGGTAGTTTGGTCTGCCCTGTTCCCATGATGCACTGGGCCAGGGACAGACTAATTTGCATGTAGCCAGGTTCTGAACTGGGATGGTGCAGTGAGCTAAAAAAACGGTGATGGATCAAGCCCTGATCTTTTGACTGGGTATGAGTGTTCTGCTTAATTCAGATGCTCTGTCCATCACCACCCCCTTTTCTGAATCGTTTTGGCCACCACAAGCGTGGAAGGGTATGCTCAGATGTGAGTCCCTTGCTCACTGCACCATCAGGATTCAAGCAAGCCGGGCCGAAGACGGCTGTAATGCCAGAAACCGGTCCCCGGAAGCTTGTTTCCTTTCCAGTAAAGAATTGGCTTGGTAGTTTGGTCTGCCCTGTTCCCATGATGCACTGGGCCAGGGACAGACTAATTTGCATGTAGCCAGGTTCTGAACTGGGATGGTGCAGTGAGCTAAAAAACGGTGATGGATCAAGCCCTGATGTTTTGACTGGGTATGAGTGTTCTGCTTAATTCAGATGCTCTGTCCATCACCACCCCCTTTTCTGAATCGTTTTGGCCACCACAAGCGTGGAAGGGTATGCTCAGATGTGAGTTCCTTGCTCACTGCGCCATCAGGATTCGAACAAGCCGGGCCAAAGACGGCTGTAATGCCAGAAACCGGTCCCCGGAAGCTTGTTTCCTTTCCAGTAAAGAATTGGCTTGGTTGTTTGGTCTGCCCTGTTCCCATGATGTACTGGGCCAGGGACAGAGTAATTTGCATGTAGCCAGGTTCTGAACTGGGATGGTGCAGTGAGCTAAAAAACGGTGATGGATCAAGCCCTGATCTTTTGACTGGGTATGAGTGTTCTGCTTAATTCAGATGCTCTGTCCATCACCACCCCCTTTTCTGAATCGTTTTGGCCACCACAAGCGTGGAAGGGCATGCTCAGATGTGAGTCCCTTGCTCACTGCACCATCAGGATTCAAGCAAGCCGGGCCGAAGATGGCTGTAATGCCAGAAACCGGTCCCCGGAAGCTTGTTTCCTTTCCAGTAAAGAATTGGCTTGGTAGTTTGGTCTGCCCTGTTCCCATGATGCACTGGGCCAGGGACAGACTAATTTGCATGTAGCCAGGTTCTGAACTGGGATGGTGCAGTGAGCTAAAAAACAGTGATGGATCAAGCCCTGATCTTTTGACTGGGTATGAGTGTTCTGCTTAATTCAGATGCTCTGTCCATCACCACCCCCTTTTCTGAATCGTTTTGGCCACCACAAGCGTGGAAGGGTATGCTCAGATGTGAGTCCCTTGCTCACTGCACCATCAGGATTCAAGCAAGCCGGGCCAAAGACGGCTGTAATGCCAGAAACCGGTCCCCGGAAGCTTGTTTCCCTTCCAGTAAAGAATTGGCTTGGTAGTTTGGTCTGCCCTGTTCCCATGATGCACTGGGCCAGGGACAGACTAATTTGCATGTAGCCAGGTTCTGAACTGGGATGGTGCAGTGAGCTAAAAAACGGTGATGGATCAAGCCCTGATCTTTTGACTGGGTATGAGTGTTCTGCTTAATTCAGATGCTCTGTCCATCACCAACCCCTTTTCTGAATCGTTTTGGCCACCACAAGCGTGGAAGGGTATGCTCAGATGTGAGGTACTTGCTCACTGCACCATCAGGATTCAAGCAAGCCAGGCCGAAGACGGCTGTAATGCCAGAAACCGGTCCCCGGAAGCTTGTTTCCTTTCCAGTAAAGAATTGGCTTGGTAGTTTGGTCTGCCCTGTTCCCATGATGCACTGGGCCAGGGACAGACCAATTTGCATGTAGCCAGGTTCTGAACTGGGATGGTGCAGTGAGCTAAAAAACGGTGATGGATCAAGCCCTGATCTTTTGACTGGGTATGAGTGTTCTGCTTAATTCAGATGCTCTGTCCATCACCACCCCCTTTTCTGAATCGTTTTGGCCACCACAAGCGTGGAAGGGTATGCTCAGATGTGAGTCCCTTGCTCACTGCACCATCAGGATTCAAGCAAGCCGGGCCGAAGACGGCTGTAATGCCAGAAACCGGTCCCCGGAAGCTTGTTTCCTTTCTAGTAAAGAATTGGCTTGGTAGTTTGGTCTGCCCTGTTCCCATGATGCACTGGGCCAGGGACAGACTAATTTGCATGTAGCCAGGTTCTGAACTGGGATGGTGCAGTGAGCTAAAAAAACGGTGATGGATCAAGCCCTGATCTTTTGACTGGGTATGAGTGTTCTGCTTAATTCAGATGCTCTGTCCATCACCACCCCCTTTTCTGAATCGTTTTGGCCACCACAAGCGTGGAAGGGTATGCTCAGATGTGAGTCCCTTGCTCAGTGCACCATCAGGATTCAAGCAAGCCGGGCCGAAGACGGCTGTAATGCCAGAAACCGGTCCCCGGAAGCTTGTTTCCTTTCCAGTAAAGAATTGGCTTGGTAGTTTGGTCTGCCCTGTTCCCATGATGCACTGGGCCAGGAACAGACTAATTTGCATGTAGCCAGGTCCTGAACTGGGATGGTGCAGTGAGCTAAAAAACGGTGATGGATCAAGCCCTGATCTTTTGACTGGGTATGAGTGTTCTGCTTAATTCAGATGCTCTGTCCATCACCACCCCCTTTTCTGAATCTTTTTGGCCACCACAAGCGTGGAAGGGTATGCTCAGATGTGAGTCCCTTGCTCACTGCACCATCAGGATTCAAGCAAGCCGGGCCGAAGACGGCTGTAATGCCAGAAACCGGTCCCCGGAAGCTTGTTTCCTTTCCAGTAAAGAATTGGCTTGGTAGTTTGGTCTGCCCTGTTCCCATGATGCACTGGGCCAGGGACAGACTAATTTGCATGTAGCCAGGTTCTGAACTGGGATGGTGCAGTGAGCTAAAAAAACGGTGATGGATCAAGCCCTGATCTTTTGACTGGGTATGAGTGTTCTGCTTAATTCAGATGCTCTGTCCATCACCACCCCCTTTTCTGAATCGTTTTGGCCACCACAAGCGTGGAAGGGTATGCTCAGATGTGAGTCCTTTGCTCACTGCACCATCAGGATTCAAGCAAGCCGGGCCGAAGACGGCTGTAATGCCAGAAACCGGTCCCCGGAAGCTTGTTTCCTTTCCAGTAAAGAATTGGCTTGGTAGTTTGGTCTGCCCTGCTCCCATGATGCACTGGGCCAGGAACAGACTAATTTGCATGTAGCCAGGTCCTGAACTGGGATGGTGCAGTGAGCTAAAAAACGGTGATGGATCAAGCCCTGATCTTTTGACTGGGTATGAGTGTTCTGCTTAATTCAGATGCTCTGTCCATCACCACCCCCTTTTCTGAATCTTTTTGGCCACCACAAGCGTGGAAGGGTATGCTCAGATGTGAGTCCCTCGCTCACTGCACCATCAGGATTCAAGCAAGCCGGGCCGAAGACGGCTGTAATGCCAGAAACCGGTCCCCGGAAGCTTGTTTCCTTTCCAGTAAAGAATTGGCTTGGTAGTTTGGTCTGCCCTGTTCCCATGATGCACTGGGCCAGGGACAGACTAGTTTGCATGTAGCCAGGTTCTGAACTGGGATGGTGCAGTGAGCTAAAAAACGGTGATGGATCAAGCCCTGATCTTTTGACTGGGTATGAGTGTTCTGCTTAATTCAGATGCTCTGTCCATCACCACCCCCTTTTCTGAATCGTTTTGGCCACCACAAGCGTGGAAGGGTATGCTCAGATGTGAGTCCCTTGCTCACTGCACCATCAGGATTCAAGCAAGCCGGGCCAAAGGCGACTGTAATGCCAGAAACCGGTCCCTGGAAGCTTGTTTCCTTTCCAGTAAAGAATTGGCTTGGTAGTTTGGTCTGCCCTGTTCCCATGATGCACTGGGCCAGGGACAGACTAATTTGCATGTAGCCAGGTTCTGAACTGGGATGGTGCAGTGAGCTAAAAAACGGTGATGGATCAAGCCCTGATCTTTTTACTGGGTATGAGTGTTCTGCTTATTTCAGATGCTCTGTCCATCACCACCCCCTTTTCTGAATCGTTTTTGCCACCACAAGCGTGGAAGGGTATGCTCAGATGTGAATCCCTTGCTCACTGCACCATCAGAATTCAAGCAAGCCGGGCCGAAGACGGCTGTAATGCCAGAAACCGGTCCCCGGAAGCTTGTTTCTTTTCCAGTAAAGAATTGGCTTGGTAGTTTGGTCTGCCCTGTTCCCATGATGCACTGGGCCAGGGACAGACTAATTTGCATGTAGCCAGGTTCTGAACTGGGATGGTGCAGTGAGCTAAAAAACGGTGATGGATCAAGCCCTGATCTTTTGACTGGGTATGAGTGTTCTTCTTAATTCAGATGCTCTGTCCATCACCACCCACTTTTCTGAATCGTTTTGGCCACCACAAGGGTGGAAGGGTATGCTCAGATGTGAGTCCCTTGCTCACTGCACCATCAGGATTTAAGCAAGCCGGGCCGAAGACGGCTGTAATGCCAGAAACCGGTCCCCGGAAGCTTGTTTCCTTTCCAGTTAAGAATTGGCTTGTAGTTTGGTCTGCCCTGTTCCCATGATGCACTGGGCCAGGGACAGACTAATTTGCATGTAGCCAGGTTCTGAACTGGGATGGTGCAGTGAGCTAAAAAACGGTGATGGATCAAGCCTGATCTTTTGACTGGGTATGAGTGTTCTGCTTACTTCAGATGCTCTGTCCATCACCACCCCCTTTTCTGAATCGTTTTGGCCACCACAAGCGTGGAAGGGTATGCTCAGATGTGAGTCCCTTGCTCACTGCACCGTCAGGATTCAAGCAAGCCGGGCCGAAGACGGCTGTAATGCCAGAAACCGGTCCCTGGAAGCTTGTTTCCTTTCCAGTAAAGAATTGGCTAGGTAGTTTGGTCTGCCCTGTTCCCATGATGCACTGGGCCAGGGACAGACTAATTTGCATGTAGCCAGGTTCTGAACTGGGATGGTGCAGTGAGCTAAAAAAAACGGTGATGGATCAAGCCCTGATCTTTTGCCTGGGTATGAGTGTTCTGCTTCATTCAGATGCTCTGTCCATCACCACCCCCTTTTCTGAATCGTTTTGGCCACCACAAGCGTGGAAGGGTATGCTCAGATGCGAGTCCCTTGCTCACTGCACCATCAGGATTCAAGCAAGCCGGGCCGAAGACGGCTGTAATGCCAGAAACCGGTCCTTGGAAGCTTGTTTCCTTTCCAGTAAAGAATTGGCTTGGTAGTTTGGTCTGCCCTGTTCCCATGATGCACTGGGCCAGGGACAGACTAATTTGTATGTAGCCAGGTTCTGAACTGGGATGGTGCAGTGAGCTAAAAAACAGTGATGGATCAAGCCCTGATCTTTTGACTGGGTATGAGTGTTCTGCTTAATTCAGATGCTCTGTCCATCACCACCCCCTTTTCTGCATCGTTTTGGCCACCACAAGCGTGGAAGGGTATGCTCAGATGCGAGTCCCTTGCTCACTGCACCATCAGGATTCAAGCAAGCCGGGCCAAAGGCGACTGTAATGCCAGAAACCGGTCCCTGGAAGCTTGTTTCCTTTCCAGTAAAGAATTGGCTTGGTAGTTTGGTCTGCCCTGTTCCCATGATGCACTGGGCCAGGGACAGACTAATTTGCATGTAGCCAGGTTCTGAACTGGGATGGTGCAGTGAGCTAAAAAAACGGTGATGGATCAAGCCCTGATCTTTTGACTGGGTATGAGTGTTCTGCTTAATTCAGATGCTCTGTCCATCACCACCCCCTTTTCTGAATCGTTTTGGCCACCACAAGCGTGGAAGGGTATGCTCAGATGTGAGTCCCTTGCTCACTGCACCATCAGGATTCAAGCAAGCCGGGCTGAAGACGGCTGTAATGCCAGAAACCGGTCCCCGGAAGCCTGTTTCCTTTCCAGTAAAGAATTGGCTTGGTAGTTTGGTCTGCCCTGTTCCCATGATGCACTGGGCCAGGGACAGACTAATTTGCATGTAGCCAGGTTCTGAACTGGGATGGTGCAGTGAGCTAAAAAACGGTGATGGATCAAGCCCTGATCTTTTGACTGGGTATGAGTGTTCTGCTTAATTCAGATGCTCTGTCCATCACCACCCCCTTTTCTGAATCGTTTTGGCCACCACAAGCGTGGAAGGGTATGCTCAGATGTGAGTCCCTTGCTCACTGCACCATCAGGATTCAAGCAAGCCGGGCCAAAGACGGCTGTAATGCCAGAAACCGGTCCCCGGAAGCTTGTTTCCTTTCCAGTAAAGAATTGGCTTGGTAGTTTGGTCTGCCCTTTTCCCATGATGCACTAGGCCAGGGACAGACTAATTTGCATGTAGCCAGGTTCTGAACTGGGATGGTGCAGTGAGCTAAAAAAACGGTGATGGATCAAGCCCTGATCTTTTGACTGGGTATGAGTGTTCTGCTTAATTCAGATGCTCTGTCCATCACCACCCCCTTTTCTGAATCGTTTTGGCCACCACAAGCGTGGAAGGGTATGCTCAGATGTGAGTCCCTTGCTCACTGCACCATCAGGATTCAAGCAAGCCGGGCCGAAGACGGCTGTAATGCCAGAAACCGGTCCCCGGAAGCTTGTTTCCTTTCAGTAAAGAATTGGCTTGGTAGTTTGGTCTGCCCTGTTCCCATGATGCACTGGGCCAGGGACAGACTAATTTGCATGTAGCCAGGTTCTGAACTGGGATGGTGCAGTGAGCTAAAAAAACGGTGATGGATCAAGCCCTGATCTTTTGACTGGGTATGAGTGTTCTGCTTAATTCAGATGCTCTGTCCATCACCACCCCCTTTTCTGAATCGTTTTGGCCACCACAAGCGTGGAAGGGTATGCTCAGATGTGAGTCCTTTGCTCACTGCACCATCAGGATTCAAGCAAGCCGGGCCGAAGACGGCTGTAATGCCAGAAACCGGTCCCCGGAAGCTTGTTTCCTTTCCAGTAAAGAATTGGCTTGGTAGTTTGGTCTGCCCTGCTCCCATGATGCACTGGGCCAGGAACAGACTAATTTGCATGTAGCCAGGTCCTGAACTGGGATGGTGCAGTGAGCTAAAAAACGGTGATGGATCAAGCCCTGATCTTTTGACTGGGTATGAGTGTTCTGCTTAATTCAGATGCTCTGTCCATCACCACCCCCTTTTCTGAATCTTTTTGGCCACCACAAGCGTGGAAGGGTATGCTCAGATGTGAGTCCCTTGCTCACTGCACCATCAGGATTCAAGCAAGCCGGGCCGAAGACGGCTGTAATGCCAGAAACCGGTCCCCGGAAGCTTGTTTCCTTTCCAGTAAAGAATTGGCTTGGTAGTTTGGTCTGCCCTGTTCCCATGATGCACTGGGCCAGGGACAGACTAGTTTGCATGTAGCCAGGTTCTGAACTGGGATGGTGCAGTGAGCTAAAAAACGGTGATGGATCAAGCCCTGATCTTTTGACTGGGTATGAGTGTTCTGCTTAATTCAGATGCTCTGTCCATCACCACCCCCTTTTCTGAATCGTTTTGGCCACCACAAGCGTGGAAGGGTATGCTCAGATGTGAGTCCCTTGCTCACTGCACCATCAGGATTCAAGCAAGCCGGGCCAAAGGCGACTGTAATGCCAGAAACCGGTCCCTGGAAGCTTGTTTCCTTTCCAGTAAAGAATTGGCTTGGTAGTTTGGTCTGCCCTGTTCCCATGATGCACTGGGCCAGGGACAGACTAATTTGCATGTAGCCAGGTTCTGAACTGGGATGGTGCAGTGAGCTAAAAAACGGTGATGGATCAAGCCCTGATCTTTTGACTGGGTATGAGTGTTCTGCTTATTTCAGATGCTCTGTCCATCACCACCCCCTTTTCTGAATCGTTTTTGCCACCACAAGCGTGGAAGCGTATGCTCAGATGTGAATCCCTTGCTCACTGCACCATCAGGATTCAAGCAAGCCGGGCCGAAGACGGCTGTAATGCCAGAAACCGGTCCCCGGAAGCTTGTTTCTTTTCCAGTAAAGAATTGGCTTGGTAGTTTGGTCTGCCCTGTTCCCATGATGCACTGGGCCAGGGACAGACTAATTTGCATGTAGCCAGGTTCTGAACTGGGATGGTGCAGTGAGCTAAAAAACGGTGATGGATCAAACCCTGATCTTTTGACTGGGTATGAGTGTTCTTCTTAATTCAGATGCTCTGTCCATCACCACCCACTTTTCTGAATCGTTTTGGCCACCACAAGGGTGGAAGGGTATGCTCAGATGTGAGTCCCTTGCTCACTGCACCATCAGGATTCAAGCAAGCCGGGCCGAAGACGGCTGTAATGCCAGAAACCGGTCCTTGTCAGCTTGTTTCCTTTCCAGTAAAGAATTGGCTTGGTAGTTTGGTCTGCCCTGTTCCCATGATGCACTGGGCCAGGGACAGACTAATTTGTATGTAGCCAGGTTCTGAACTGGGATGGTGCAGTGAGCTAAAAAACGGTGATGGATCAAGCCCTGATCTTTTGACTGGGTATGAGTGTTCTGCTTAATTCAGATGCTCTGTCCATCACCACCCCCTTTTCTGCATCGTTTTGGCCACCACAAGCGTGGAAGGGTATGCTCAGATGCGAGTCCCTTGCTCACTGCACCATCAGGATTCAAGCAAGCCGGGCCAAAGGCGACTGTAATGCCAGAAACCGGTCCCTGGAAGCTTGTTTCCTTTCCAGTAAAGAATTGGCTTGGTAGTTTGGTCTGCCCTGTTCCCATGATGCACTGGGCCAGGGACAGACTAATTTGCATGTAGCCAGGTTCTGAACTGGGATGGTGCAGTGAGCTAAAAAAACGGTGATGGATCAAGCCCTGATCTTTTGACTGGGTATGAGTGTTCTGCTTAATTCAGATGCTCTGTCCATCACCACCCCCTTTTCTGAATCGTTTTGGCCACCACAAGCGTGGAAGGGTATGCTCAGATGTGAGTCCCTTGCTCACTGCACCATCAGGATTCAAGCAAGCCGGGCTGAAGACGGCTGTAATGCCAGAAACCGGTCCCCGGAAGCCTGTTTCCTTTCCAGTAAAGAATTGGCTTGGTAGTTTGGTCTGCCCTGTTCCCATGATGCACTGGGCCAGGGACAGACTCATTTGCATGTAGCCAGGTTCTGAACTGGGATGGTGCAGTGAGCTAAAAAACGGTGATGGATCAAGCCCTGATCTTTTGACTGGGTATGAGTGTTCTGCTTAATTCAGATGCTCTGTCCATCACCACCCCCTTTTCTGAATCGTTTTGGCCACCACAAGCGTGGAAGGGTATGCTCAGATGTGAGTCCCTTGCTCACTGCACCATCAGGATTCAAGCAAGCCGGGCCAAAGACGGCTGTAATGCCAGAAACCGATCCCCGGAAGCTTGTTTCCTTTCCAGTAAAGAATTGGCTTGGTAGTTTGGTCTGCCCTGTTCCCATGATGCACTGGGCCAGGGACAGACTAATTTGCATGTAGCCAGGTTCTGAACTGGGATGGTGCAGTGAGCTAAAAAAACGGTGATGGATCAAGCCCTGATCTTTTGACTGGGTATGAGTGTTCTGCTTAATTCAGATGCTCTGTCCATCACCACCCCCTTTTCTGAATCGTTTTGGCCACCACAAGCGTGGAAGGGTATGCTCAGATGTGAGTCCCTTGCTCACTGCACCATCAGGATTCAAGCAAGCCGGGCCGAAGACGGCTGTAATGCCAGAAACCGGTCCCCGGAAGCTTGTTTCCTTTCCAGTAAAGAATTGGCTTGGTAGTTTGGTCTGCCCTGTTCCCATGATGCACTGGGCCAGGGACAGACTAATTTGCATGTAGCCAGGTTCTGAACTGGGATGGTGCAGTGAGCTAAAAAACGGTGATGGATCAAGCCCTGATGTTTTGACTGGGTATGAGTGTTCTGCTTAATTCAGATGCTCTGTCCATCACCACCCCCTTTTCTGAATCGTTTTGGCCACCACAAGCGTGGAAGGGTATGCTCAGATGTGAGTTCCTTGCTCACTGCGCCATCAGGATTCGAACAAGCCGGGCCGAAGACGGCTGTAATGCCAGAAACCGGTCCCCGGAAGCTTGTTTCCTTTCCAGTAAAGAATTGGCTTGGTTGTTTGGTCTGCCCTGTTCCCATGATGTACTGGGCCAGGGACAGAGTAATTTGCATGTAGCCAGGTTCTGAACTGGGATGGTGCAGTGAGCTAAAAAACGGTGATGGATCAAGCCCTGATCTTTTGACTGGGTATGAGTGTTCTGCTTAATTCAGATGCTCTGTCCATCACCACCCCCTTTTCTGAATCGTTTTGGCCACCACAAGCGTGGAAGGGCATGCTCAGATGTGAGTCCCTTGCTCACTGCACCATCAGGATTCAAGCAAGCCGGGCCGAAGATGGCTGTAATGCCAGAAACCGGTCCCCGGAAGCTTGTTTCCTTTCCAGTAAAGAATTGGCTTGGTAGTTTGGTCTGCCCTGTTCCCATGATGCACTGGGCCAGGGACAGACTAATTTGCATGTAGCCAGGTTCTGAACTGGGATGGTGCAGTGAGCTAAAAAACAGTGATGGATCAAGCCCTGATCTTTTGACTGGGTATGAGTGTTCTGCTTAATTCAGATGCTCTGTCCATCACCACCCCCTTTTCTGAATCGTTTTGGCCACCACAAGCGTGGAAGGGTATGCTCAGATGTGAGTCCCTTGCTCACTGCACCATCAGGATTCAAGCAAGCCGGGCCAAAGACGGCTGTAATGCCAGAAACCGGTCCCCGGAAGCTTGTTTCCCTTCCAGTAAAGAATTGGCTTGGTAGTTTGGTCTGCCCTGTTCCCATGATGCACTGGGCCAGGGACAGACTAATTTGCATGTAGCCAGGTTCTGAACTGGGATGGTGCAGTGAGCTAAAAAACGGTGATGGATCAAGCCCTGATCTTTTGACTGGGTATGAGTGTTCTGCTTAATTCAGATGCTCTGTCCATCACCAACCCCTTTTCTGAATCGTTTTGGCCACCACAAGCGTGGAAGGGTATGCTCAGATGTGAGGTACTTGCTCACTGCACCATCAGGATTCAAGCAAGCCAGGCCGAAGACGGCTGTAATGCCAGAAACCGGTCCCCGGAAGCTTGTTTCCTTTCCAGTAAAGAATTGGCTTGGTAGTTTGGTCTGCCCTGTTCCCATGATGCACTGGGCCAGGGACAGACCAATTTGCATGTAGCCAGGTTCTGAACTGGGATGGTGCAGTGAGCTAAAAAACGGTGATGGATCAAGCCCTGATCTTTTGACTGGGTATGAGTGTTCTGCTTAATTCAGATGCTCTGTCCATCACCACCCCCTTTTCTGAATCGTTTTGGCCACCACAAGCGTGGAAGGGTATGCTCAGATGTGAGTCCCTTGCTCACTGCACCATCAGGATTCAAGCAAGCCGGGCCGAAGACGGCTGTAATGCCAGAAACCGGTCCCCGGAAGCTTGTTTCCTTTCTAGTAAAGAATTGGCTTGGTAGTTTGGTCTGCCCTGTTCCCATGATGCACTGGGCCAGGGACAGACTAATTTGCATGTAGCCAGGTTCTGAACTGGGATGGTGCAGTGAGCTAAAAAAACGGTGATGGATCAAGCCCTGATCTTTTGACTGGGTATGAGTGTTCTGCTTAATTCAGATGCTCTGTCCATCACCACCCCCTTTTCTGAATCGTTTTGGCCACCACAAGCGTGGAAGGGTATGCTCAGATGTGAGTCCCTTGCTCAGTGCACCATCAGGATTCAAGCAAGCCGGGCCGAAGACGGCTGTAATGCCAGAAACCGGTCCCCGGAAGCTTGTTTCCTTTCCAGTAAAGAATTGGCTTGGTAGTTTGGTCTGCCCTGTTCCCATGATGCACTGGGCCAGGAACAGACTAATTTGCATGTAGCCAGGTCCTGAACTGGGATGGTGCAGTGAGCTAAAAAACGGTGATGGATCAAGCCCTGATCTTTTGACTGGGTATGAGTGTTCTGCTTAATTCAGATGCTCTGTCCATCACCACCCCCTTTTCTGAATCTTTTTGGCCACCACAAGCGTGGAAGGGTATGCTCAGATGTGAGTCCCTTGCTCACTGCACCATCAGGATTCAAGCAAGCCGGGCCGAAGACGGCTGTAATGCCAGAAACCGGTCCCCGGAAGCTTGTTTCCTTTCCAGTAAAGAATTGGCTTGGTAGTTTGGTCTGCCCTGTTCCCATGATGCACTGGGCCAGGGACAGACTAATTTGCATGTAGCCAGGTTCTGAACTGGGATGGTGCAGTGAGCTAAAAAAACGGTGATGGATCAAGCCCTGATCTTTTGACTGGGTATGAGTGTTCTGCTTAATTCAGATGCTCTGTCCATCACCACCCCCTTTTCTGAATCGTTTTGGCCACCACAAGCGTGGAAGGGTATGCTCAGATGTGAGTCCTTTGCTCACTGCACCATCAGGATTCAAGCAAGCCGGGCCGAAGACGGCTGTAATGCCAGAAACCGGTCCCCGGAAGCTTGTTTCCTTTCCAGTAAAGAATTGGCTTGGTAGTTTGGTCTGCCCTGCTCCCATGATGCACTGGGCCAGGAACAGACTAATTTGCATGTAGCCAGGTCCTGAACTGGGATGGTGCAGTGAGCTAAAAAACGGTGATGGATCAAGCCCTGATCTTTTGACTGGGTATGAGTGTTCTGCTTAATTCAGATGCTCTGTCCATCACCACCCCCTTTTCTGAATCTTTTTGGCCACCACAAGCGTGGAAGGGTATGCTCAGATGTGAGTCCCTCGCTCACTGCACCATCAGGATTCAAGCAAGCCGGGCCGAAGACGGCTGTAATGCCAGAAACCGGTCCCCGGAAGCTTGTTTCCTTTCCAGTAAAGAATTGGCTTGGTAGTTTGGTCTGCCCTGTTCCCATGATGCACTGGGCCAGGGACAGACTAGTTTGCATGTAGCCAGGTTCTGAACTGGGATGGTGCAGTGAGCTAAAAAACGGTGATGGATCAAGCCCTGATCTTTTGACTGGGTATGAGTGTTCTGCTTAATTCAGATGCTCTGTCCATCACCACCCCCTTTTCTGAATCGTTTTGGCCACCACAAGCGTGGAAGGGTATGCTCAGATGTGAGTCCCTTGCTCACTGCACCATCAGGATTCAAGCAAGCCGGGCCAAAGGCGACTGTAATGCCAGAAACCGGTCCCTGGAAGCTTGTTTCCTTTCCAGTAAAGAATTGGCTTGGTAGTTTGGTCTGCCCTGTTCCCATGATGCACTGGGCCAGGGACAGACTAATTTGCATGTAGCCAGGTTCTGAACTGGGATGGTGCAGTGAGCTAAAAAACGGTGATGGATCAAGCCCTGATCTTTTTACTGGGTATGAGTGTTCTGCTTATTTCAGATGCTCTGTCCATCACCACCCCCTTTTCTGAATCGTTTTTGCCACCACAAGCGTGGAAGGGTATGCTCAGATGTGAATCCCTTGCTCACTGCACCATCAGAATTCAAGCAAGCCGGGCCGAAGACGGCTGTAATGCCAGAAACCGGTCCCCGGAAGCTTGTTTCTTTTCCAGTAAAGAATTGGCTTGGTAGTTTGGTCTGCCCTGTTCCCATGATGCACTGGGCCAGGGACAGACTAATTTGCATGTAGCCAGGTTCTGAACTGGGATGGTGCAGTGAGCTAAAAAACGGTGATGGATCAAGCCCTGATCTTTTGACTGGGTATGAGTGTTCTTCTTAATTCAGATGCTCTGTCCATCACCACCCACTTTTCTGAATCGTTTTGGCCACCACAAGGGTGGAAGGGTATGCTCAGATGTGAGTCCCTTGCTCACTGCACCATCAGGATTTAAGCAAGCCGGGCCGAAGACGGCTGTAATGCCAGAAACCGGTCCCCGGAAGCTTGTTTCCTTTCCAGTTAAGAATTGGCTTGTAGTTTGGTCTGCCCTGTTCCCATGATGCACTGGGCCAGGGACAGACTAATTTGCATGTAGCCAGGTTCTGAACTGGGATGGTGCAGTGAGCTAAAAAACGGTGATGGATCAAGCCTGATCTTTTGACTGGGTATGAGTGTTCTGCTTACTTCAGATGCTCTGTCCATCACCACCCCCTTTTCTGAATCGTTTTGGCCACCACAAGCGTGGAAGGGTATGCTCAGATGTGAGTCCCTTGCTCACTGCACCGTCAGGATTCAAGCAAGCCGGGCCGAAGACGGCTGTAATGCCAGAAACCGGTCCCTGGAAGCTTGTTTCCTTTCCAGTAAAGAATTGGCTAGGTAGTTTGGTCTGCCCTGTTCCCATGATGCACTGGGCCAGGGACAGACTAATTTGCATGTAGCCAGGTTCTGAACTGGGATGGTGCAGTGAGCTAAAAAAAACGGTGATGGATCAAGCCCTGATCTTTTGCCTGGGTATGAGTGTTCTGCTTCATTCAGATGCTCTGTCCATCACCACCCCCTTTTCTGAATCGTTTTGGCCACCACAAGCGTGGAAGGGTATGCTCAGATGCGAGTCCCTTGCTCACTGCACCATCAGGATTCAAGCAAGCCGGGCCGAAGACGGCTGTAATGCCAGAAACCGGTCCTTGGAAGCTTGTTTCCTTTCCAGTAAAGAATTGGCTTGGTAGTTTGGTCTGCCCTGTTCCCATGATGCACTGGGCCAGGGACAGACTAATTTGTATGTAGCCAGGTTCTGAACTGGGATGGTGCAGTGAGCTAAAAAACGGTGATGGATCAAGCCCTGATCTTTTGACTGGGTATGAGTGTTCTGCTTAATTCAGATGCTCTGTCCATCACCACCCCCTTTTCTGCATCGTTTTGGCCACCACAAGCGTGGAAGGGTATGCTCAGATGCGAGTCCCTTGCTCACTGCACCATCAGGATTCAAGCAAGCCGGGCCAAAGGCGACTGTAATGCCAGAAACCGGTCCCTGGAAGCTTGTTTCCTTTCCAGTAAAGAATTGGCTTGGTAGTTTGGTCTGCCCTGTTCCCATGATGCACTGGGCCAGGGACAGACTAATTTGCATGTAGCCAGGTTCTGAACTGGGATGGTGCAGTGAGCTAAAAAACGGTGATGGATCAAGCCCTGATGTTTTGACTGGGTATGAGTGTTCTGCTTAATTCAGATGCTCTGTCCATCACCACCCCCTTTTCTGAATCGTTTTGGCCACCACAAGCGTGGAAGGGTATGCTCAGATGTGAGTTCCTTGCTCACTGCGCCATCAGGATTCGAACAAGCCGGGCCGAAGACGGCTGTAATGCCAGAAACCGGTCCCCGGAAGCTTGTTTCCTTTCCAGTAAAGAATTGGCTTGGTTGTTTGGTCTGCCCTGTTCCCATGATGTACTGGGCCAGGGACAGAGTAATTTGCATGTAGCCAGGTTCTGAACTGGGATGGTGCAGTGAGCTAAAAAACGGTGATGGATCAAGCCCTGATCTTTTGACTGGGTATGAGTGTTCTGCTTAATTCAGATGCTCTGTCCATCACCACCCCCTTTTCTGAATCGTTTTGGCCACCACAAGCGTGGAAGGGCATGCTCAGATGTGAGTCCCTTGCTCACTGCACCATCAGGATTCAAGCAAGCCGGGCCGAAGATGGCTGTAATGCCAGAAACCGGTCCCCGGAAGCTTGTTTCCTTTCCAGTAAAGAATTGGCTTGGTAGTTTGGTCTGCCCTGTTCCCATGATGCACTGGGCCAGGGACAGACTAATTTGCATGTAGCCAGGTTCTGAACTGGGATGGTGCAGTGAGCTAAAAAACAGTGATGGATCAAGCCCTGATCTTTTGACTGGGTATGAGTGTTCTGCTTAATTCAGATGCTCTGTCCATCACCACCCCCTTTTCTGAATCGTTTTGGCCACCACAAGCGTGGAAGGGTATGCTCAGATGTGAGTCCCTTGCTCACTGCACCATCAGGATTCAAGCAAGCCGGGCCAAAGACGGCTGTAATGCCAGAAACCGGTCCCCGGAAGCTTGTTTCCCTTCCAGTAAAGAATTGGCTTGGTAGTTTGGTCTGCCCTGTTCCCATGATGCACTGGGCCAGGGACAGACTAATTTGCATGTAGCCAGGTTCTGAACTGGGATGGTGCAGTGAGCTAAAAAACGGTGATGGATCAAGCCCTGATCTTTTGACTGGGTATGAGTGTTCTGCTTAATTCAGATGCTCTGTCCATCACCAACCCCTTTTCTGAATCGTTTTGGCCACCACAAGCGTGGAAGGGTATGCTCAGATGTGAGGTACTTGCTCACTGCACCATCAGGATTCAAGCAAGCCAGGCCGAAGACGGCTGTAATGCCAGAAACCGGTCCCCGGAAGCTTGTTTCCTTTCCAGTAAAGAATTGGCTTGGTAGTTTGGTCTGCCCTGTTCCCATGATGCACTGGGCCAGGGACAGACCAATTTGCATGTAGCCAGGTTCTGAACTGGGATGGTGCAGTGAGCTAAAAAACGGTGATGGATCAAGCCCTGATCTTTTGACTGGGTATGAGTGTTCTGCTTAATTCAGATGCTCTGTCCATCACCACCCCCTTTTCTGAATCGTTTTGGCCACCACAAGCGTGGAAGGGTATGCTCAGATGTGAGTCCCTTGCTCACTGCACCATCAGGATTCAAGCAAGCCGGGCCGAAGACGGCTGTAATGCCAGAAACCGGTCCCCGGAAGCTTGTTTCCTTTCTAGTAAAGAATTGGCTTGGTAGTTTGGTCTGCCCTGTTCCCATGATGCACTGGGCCAGGGACAGACTAATTTGCATGTAGCCAGGTTCTGAACTGGGATGGTGCAGTGAGCTAAAAAAACGGTGATGGATCAAGCCCTGATCTTTTGACTGGGTATGAGTGTTCTGCTTAATTCAGATGCTCTGTCCATCACCACCCCCTTTTCTGAATCGTTTTGGCCACCACAAGCGTGGAAGGGTATGCTCAGATGTGAGTCCCTTGCTCAGTGCACCATCAGGATTCAAGCAAGCCGGGCCGAAGACGGCTGTAATGCCAGAAACCGGTCCCCGGAAGCTTGTTTCCTTTCCAGTAAAGAATTGGCTTGGTAGTTTGGTCTGCCCTGTTCCCATGATGCACTGGGCCAGGAACAGACTAATTTGCATGTAGCCAGGTCCTGAACTGGGATGGTGCAGTGAGCTAAAAAACGGTGATGGATCAAGCCCTGATCTTTTGACTGGGTATGAGTGTTCTGCTTAATTCAGATGCTCTGTCCATCACCACCCCCTTTTCTGAATCTTTTTGGCCACCACAAGCGTGGAAGGGTATGCTCAGATGTGAGTCCCTTGCTCACTGCACCATCAGGATTCAAGCAAGCCGGGCCGAAGACGGCTGTAATGCCAGAAACCGGTCCCCGGAAGCTTGTTTCCTTTCCAGTAAAGAATTGGCTTGGTAGTTTGGTCTGCCCTGTTCCCATGATGCACTGGGCCAGGGACAGACTAATTTGCATGTAGCCAGGTTCTGAACTGGGATGGTGCAGTGAGCTAAAAAAACGGTGATGGATCAAGCCCTGATCTTTTGACTGGGTATGAGTGTTCTGCTTAATTCAGATGCTCTGTCCATCACCACCCCCTTTTCTGAATCGTTTTGGCCACCACAAGCGTGGAAGGGTATGCTCAGATGTGAGTCCTTTGCTCACTGCACCATCAGGATTCAAGCAAGCCGGGCCGAAGACGGCTGTAATGCCAGAAACCGGTCCCCGGAAGCTTGTTTCCTTTCCAGTAAAGAATTGGCTTGGTAGTTTGGTCTGCCCTGCTCCCATGATGCACTGGGCCAGGAACAGACTAATTTGCATGTAGCCAGGTCCTGAACTGGGATGGTGCAGTGAGCTAAAAAACGGTGATGGATCAAGCCCTGATCTTTTGACTGGGTATGAGTGTTCTGCTTAATTCAGATGCTCTGTCCATCACCACCCCCTTTTCTGAATCTTTTTGGCCACCACAAGCGTGGAAGGGTATGCTCAGATGTGAGTCCCTCGCTCACTGCACCATCAGGATTCAAGCAAGCCGGGCCGAAGACGGCTGTAATGCCAGAAACCGGTCCCCGGAAGCTTGTTTCCTTTCCAGTAAAGAATTGGCTTGGTAGTTTGGTCTGCCCTGTTCCCATGATGCACTGGGCCAGGGACAGACTAGTTTGCATGTAGCCAGGTTCTGAACTGGGATGGTGCAGTGAGCTAAAAAACGGTGATGGATCAAGCCCTGATCTTTTGACTGGGTATGAGTGTTCTGCTTAATTCAGATGCTCTGTCCATCACCACCCCCTTTTCTGAATCGTTTTGGCCACCACAAGCGTGGAAGGGTATGCTCAGATGTGAGTCCCTTGCTCACTGCACCATCAGGATTCAAGCAAGCCGGGCCAAAGGCGACTGTAATGCCAGAAACCGGTCCCTGGAAGCTTGTTTCCTTTCCAGTAAAGAATTGGCTTGGTAGTTTGGTCTGCCCTGTTCCCATGATGCACTGGGCCAGGGACAGACTAATTTGCATGTAGCCAGGTTCTGAACTGGGATGGTGCAGTGAGCTAAAAAACGGTGATGGATCATGCCCTGATCTTTTTACTGGGTATGAGTGTTCTGCTTATTTCAGATGCTCTGTCCATCACCACCCCCTTTTCTGAATCGTTTTTGCCACCACAAGCGTGGAAGGGTATGCTCAGATGTGAATCCCTTGCTCACTGCACCATCAGAATTCAAGCAAGCCGGGCCGAAGACGGCTGTAATGCCAGAAACCGGTCCCCGGAAGCTTGTTTCTTTTCCAGTAAAGAATTGGCTTGGTAGTTTGGTCTGCCCTGTTCCCATGATGCACTGGGCCAGGGACAGACTAATTTGCATGTAGCCAGGTTCTGAACTGGGATGGTGCAGTGAGCTAAAAAACGGTGATGGATCAAGCCCTGATCTTTTGACTGGGTATGAGTGTTCTTCTTAATTCAGATGCTCTGTCCATCACCACCCACTTTTCTGAATCGTTTTGGCCACCACAAGTGTGGAAGGGTATGCTCAGATGTGAGTCCCTTGCTCACTGCACCATCAGGATTTAAGCAAGCCGGGCCGAAGACGGCTGTAATGCCAGAAACCGGTCCCCGGAAGCTTGTTTCCTTTCCAGTTAAGAATTGGCTTGTAGTTTGGTCTGCCCTGTTCCCATGATGCACTGGGCCAGGGACAGACTAATTTGCATGTAGCCAGGTTCTGAACTGGGATGGTGCAGTGAGCTAAAAAACGGTGATGGATCAAGCCTGATCTTTTGACTGGGTATGAGTGTTCTGCTTACTTCAGATGCTCTGTCCATCACCACCCCCTTTTCTGAATCGTTTTGGCCACCACAAGCGTGGAAGGGTATGCTCAGATGTGAGTCCCTTGCTCACTGCACCGTCAGGATTCAAGCAAGCCGGGCCGAAGACGGCTGTAATGCCAGAAACCGGTCCCTGGAAGCTTGTTTCCTTTCCAGTAAAGAATTGGCTAGGTAGTTTGGTCTGCCCTGTTCCCATGATGCACTGGGCCAGGGACAGACTAATTTGCATGTAGCCAGGTTCTGAACTGGGATGGTGCAGTGAGCTAAAAAAAACGGTGATGGATCAAGCCCTGATCTTTTGCCTGGGTATGAGTGTTCTGCTTCATTCAGATGCTCTGTCCATCACCACCCCCTTTTCTGAATCGTTTTGGCCACCACAAGCGTGGAAGGGTATGCTCAGATGCGAGTCCCTTGCTCACTGCACCATCAGGATTCAAGCAAGCCGGGCCGAAGACGGCTGTAATGCCAGAAACCGGTCCTTGGAAGCTTGTTTCCTTTCCAGTAAAGAATTGGCTTGGTAGTTTGGTCTGCCCTGTTCCCATGATGCACTGGGCCAGGGACAGACTAATTTGTATGTAGCCAGGTTCTGAACTGGGATGGTGCAGTGAGCTAAAAAACGGTGATGGATCAAGCCCTGATCTTTTGACTGGGTATGAGTGTTCTGCTTAATTCAGATGCTCTGTCCATCACCACCCCCTTTTCTGCATCGTTTTGGCCACCACAAGCGTGGAAGGGTATGCTCAGATGCGAGTCCCTTGCTCACTGCACCATCAGGATTCAAGCAAGCCGGGCCAAAGGCGACTGTAATGCCAGAAACCGGTCCCTGGAAGCTTGTTTCCTTTCCAGTAAAGAATTGGCTTGGTAGTTTGGTCTGCCCTGTTCCCATGATGCACTGGGCCAGGGACAGACTAATTTGCATGTAGCCAGGTTCTGAACTGGGATGGTGCAGTGAGCTAAAAAAACGGTGATGGATCAAGCCCTGATCTTTTGACTGGGTATGAGTGTTCTGCTTAATTCAGATGCTCTGTCCATCACCACCCCCTTTTCTGAATCTTTTTGGCCACCACAAGCGTGGAAGGGTATGCTCAGATGTGAGTCCCTTGCTCACTGCACCATCAGGATTCAAGCAAGCCGGGCTGAAGACGGCTGTAATGCCAGAAACCGGTCCCCGGAAGCCTGTTTCCTTTCCAGTAAAGAATTGGCTTGGTAGTTTGGTCTGCCCTGTTCCCATGATGCACTGGGCCAGGGACAGACTAATTTGCATGTAGCCAGGTTCTGAACTGGGATGGTGCAGTGAGCTAAAAAACGGTGATGGATCAAGCCCTGATCTTTTGACTGGGTATGAGTGTTCTGCTTAATTCAGATGCTCTGTCCATCACCACCCCCTTTTCTGAATCGTTTTGGCCACCACAAGCGTGGAAGGGTATGCTCAGATGTGAGTCCCTTGCTCACTGCACCATCAGGATTCAAGCAAGCCGGGCCAAAGACGGCTGTAATGCCAGAAACCGGTCCCCGGAAGCTTGTTTCCTTTCCAGTAAAGAATTGGCTTGGTAGTTTGGTCTGCCCTGTTCCCATGATGCACTGGGCCAGGGACAGACTAATTTGCATGTAGCCAGGTTCTGAACTGGGATGGTGCAGTGAGCTAAAAAAAACGGTGATGGATCAAGCCCTGATCTTTTGACTGGGTATGAGTGTTCTGCTTAATTCAGATGCTCTGTCCATCACCACCCCCTTTTCTGAATCGTTTAGGCCACCACAAGCGTGGAAGGGTATGCTCAGATGTGAGTCCCTTGCTCACTGCACCATCAGGATTCAAGCAAGCCGGGCCGAAGACGGCTGTAATGCCAGAAACCGGTCCCCGGAAGCTTGTTTCCTTTCCAGTAAAGAATTGGCTTGGTAGTTTGGTCTGCCCTGTTCCCATGATGCACTGGGCCAGGGACAGACTAATTTGCATGTAGCCAGGTTCTGAACTGGGATGGTGCAGTGAGCTAAAAAACGGTAATGGATCAAGCCCTGATGTTTTGACTGGGTATGAGTGTTCTGCTTAATTCAGATGCTCTGTCCATCACCACCCCCTTTTCTGAATCGTTTTGGCCACCACAAGCGTGGAAGGGTATGCTCAGATGTGAGTTCCTTGCTCACTGCGCCATCAGGATTCGAACAAGCCGGGCCGAAGACGGCTGTAATGCCAGAAACCGGTCCCCGGAAGCTTGTTTCCTTTCCAGTAAAGAATTGGCTTGGTTTTTTGGTCTGCCCTGTTCCCATGATGTACTGGGCCAGATACAGACTAATTTGCATGTAGCCAGGTTCTGAACTGGGATGGTGCAGTGAGCTAAAAAACGGTGATGGATCAAGCCCTGATCTTTTGACTGGGTATGAGTGTTCTGCTTAATTCAGATGCTCTGTCCATCACCACCCCCTTTTCTGAATCGTTTTGGCCACCACAAGCGTGGAAGGGTATGCTCAGATGTGAGTCCCTTGCTCACTGCACCATCAGGATTCAAGCAAGCCGGGCCGAAGATGGCTGTAATGCCAGAAACCGGTCCCCGGAAGCTTGTTTCCTTTCCAGTAAAGAATTGGCTTGGTAGTTTGGTCTGCCCTGTTCCCATGATGCACTGGGCCAGGGACAGACTAATTTGCATGTAGCCAGGTTCTAAACTGGGATGGTGCAGTGAGCTAAAAAACAGTGATGGATCAAGCCCTGATCTTTTGACTGGGTATGAGTGTTCTGCTTAATTCAGATGCTCTGTCCATCACCACCCCCTTTTCTGAATCGTTTTGGCCACCACAAGCGTGGAAGGGTATGCTCAGATGTGAGTCCCTTGCTCACTGCACCATCAGGATTCAAGCAAGCCGGGCCGAAGACGGCTGTAATGCCAGAAACCGGTCCCCGGAAGCTTGTTTCCCTTCCAGTAAAGAATTGGCTTGGTAGTTTGGTCTGCCCTGTTCCCATGATGCACTGGGCCAGGGACAGACTAATTTGCATGTAGCCAGGTTCTGAACTGGGATGGTGCAGTGAGCTAAAAAAGCGGTGATGGATCAAGCCCTGATCTTTTGACTGGGTATGAGTGTTCTGCTTAATTCAGATGCTCTGTCCATCACCAACCCCTTTTCTGAATCGTTTTGGCCACCACAAGCGTGGAAGGGTATGCTCAGATGTGAGGTACTTGCTCACTGCACCATCAGGATTCAAGCAAGCCGGGCCGAAGACGGCTGTAATGCCAGAAACCGGTCCCCGGAAGCTTGTTTCCTTTCCAGTAAAGAATTGGCTTGGTAGTTTGGTCTGCCCTGTTCCCATGATGCACTGGGCCAGGGACAGACCAATTTGCATGTAGCCAGGTTCTGAACTGGGATGGTGCAGTGAGGTAAAAAACGGTGATGGATCAAGCCCTGATCTTTTGACTGGGTATGAGTGTTCTGCTTAATTCAGATGCTCTGTCCATCACCACCCCCTTTTCTAAATCGTTTTGGCCACCACAAGCGTGGAAGGGTATGCTCAGATGTGAGTCCCTTGCTCACTGCACCATCAGGATTCAAGCAAGCCGGGCCGAAGACGGCTGTAATGCCAGAAACCGGTCCCCGGAAGCTTGTTTCCTTTCCAGTAAAGAATTGGCTTGGTAGTTTGGTCTGCCCTGTTCCCATGATGCACTGGGCCAGGGACAGACTAATTTGCATGTAGCCAGGTTCTGAACTGGGATGGTGCAGTGAGCTAAAAAAACGGTGATGGATCAAGCCCTGATCTTTTGACTGGGTATGAGTGTTCTGCTTAATTCAGATGCTCTGTCCATCACCACCCCCTTTTCTGAATCGTTTTGGCCACCACAAGCGTGGAAGGGTATGCTCAGATGTGAGTCCCTTGCTCAGTGCACCATCAGGATTCAAGCAAGCCGGGCCGAAGACGGCTGTAATGCCAGAAACCGGTCCCCGGAAGCTTGTTTCCTTTCCAGTAAAGAATTGGCTTGGTAGTTTGGTCTGCCCTGTTCCCATGATGCACTGGGCCAGGAACAGACTAATTTGCATGTAGCCAGGTCCTGAACTGGGATGGTGCAGTGAGCTAAAAAACGGTGATGGATCAAGCCCTGATCTTTTGACTGGGTATGAGTGTTCTGCTTAATTCAGATGCTCTGTCCATCACCACCCCCTTTTCTGAATCTTTTTGGCCACCACAAGCGTGGAAGGGTATGCTCAGATGTGAGTCCCTTGCTCACTGCACCATCAGGATTCAAGCAAGCCGGGCCGAAGACGGCTGTAATGCCAGAAACCGGTCCCCGGAAGCTTGTTTCCTTTCCAGTAAAGAATTGGCTTGGTAGTTTGGTCTGCCCTGTTCCCATGATGCACTGGGCCAGGGACAGACTAGTTTGCATGTAGCCAGGTTCTGAACTGGGATGGTGCAGTGAGCTAAAAAACGGTGATGGATCAAGCCCTGATCTTTTGACTGGGTATGAGTGTTCTGCTTAATTCAGATGCTCTGTCCATCACCACCCCCTTTTCTGAATCGTTTTGGCCACCACAAGCGTGGAAGGGTATGCTCAGATGTGAGTCCCTTGCTCACTGCACCATCAGGATTCAAGCAAGCCGGGCCAAAGGCGACTGTAATGCCAGAAACCGGTCCCTGGAAGCTTGTTTCCTTTCCAGTAAAGAATTGGCTTGGTAGTTTAGTCTGCCCTGTTCCCATGATGCACTGGGCCAGGGACAGACTAATTTGCATGTAGCCAGGTTCTGAACTGGGATGGTGCAGTGAGCTAAAAAACGGTGATGGATCAAGCCCTCATCTTTTGACTGGGTATGAGTGTTCTGCTTATTTCAGATGCTCTGTCCATCACCACCCCCTTTTCTGAATCATTTTTGCCACCACAAGCGTGGAAGGGTATGCTCAGATGTGAATCCCTTGCTCACTGCACCATCAGGATTCAAGCAAACCGGGCCGAAGACGGCTGTAATGCCAGAAACCGGTCCCCGGAAGCTTGTTTCTTTTCCAGTAAAGAATTGGCTTGGTAGTTTGGTCTGCCCTGTTCCCATGATGCACTGGGCCAGGGACAGACTAATTTGCATGTAGCCAGGTTCTGAACTGGGATTGTGCAGTGAGCTAAAAAACGGTGATGGATCAAGCCCTGATCTTTTGACTGGGTATGAGTGTTCTGCTTAATTCAGATGCTCTGTCCATCACCACCCACTTTTCTGAATCGTTTTGGCCACCACAAGGGTGGAAGGGTATGCTCAGATGTGAGTCCCTTGCTCACTGCACCATCAGGATTCAAGCAAGCCGGGCCGAAGACGGCTGTAATGCCAGAAACCGGTCCCCGGAAGCTTGTTTCCTTTCCAGTAAAGAATTGGCTTGGTAGTTTGGTCTGCCCTGTTCCCATGATGCACTGGGCCAGGGACAGACTAATTTGCATGTAGCCAGGTTCTGAACTGGGATGGTGCAGTGAGTTAAAAAACAGTGATGGATCAAGCCCTGATCTTTTGACTGGGTATGAGTGTTCTGCTTAATTCAGATGCTCTGTCCATCACCACCCCCTTTTCTGAATCGTTTTTGCCACCACAAGCGTGGAAGGGTATGGTCAGATGTGAGTCCCTTGCTCACTGCACCATCAGGATTCAAGCAAGCCGGGCCGAAGACGGCTGTAATGCCAGAAACCGGTCCCCGGAAGCTTGTTTCCTTTCCAGTAAAGAATTGGCTTGGTAGTTTGGTCTGCCCTGTTCCCATGATGCACTGGGCCAGGGACAGACCAATTTGCATGTAGCCAGGTTCTGAACTGGGATGGTGCAGTGAGCTAAAAAACGGTGATGGATCAAGCCCTGATCTTTTGACTGGGTATGAGTGTTCTGCTTAATTCAGATGCTCTGTCCATCACCACCCCCTTTTCTGAATCGTTTTGGCCACCACAAGCGTGGAAGGGTATGCTCAGATGTGAGTCCCTTGCTCACTGCACCATCAGGATTCAAGCAAGCCGGGCCGAAGACGGCTGTAATGCCAGAAACCGGTCCCCGGAAGCTTGTTTCCTTTCCAGTAAAGAATTGGCTTGGTAGTTTGGTCTGCCCTGTTCCCATGATGCACTGGGCCAGGGACAGACTAATTTGCATGTAGCCAGGTTCTGAACTGGGATGGTGCAGTGAGCTAAAAAAACGGTGATGGATCAAGCCCTGATCTTTTGACTGGGTATGAGTGTTCTGCTTAATTCAGATGCTCTGTCCATCACCACCCCCTTTTCTGAATCGTTTTGGCCACCACAAGCGTGGAAGGGTATGCTCAGATGTGAGTCCCTTGCTCACTGCACCATCAGGATTCAAGCAAGCCGGGCCGAAGACGGCTGTAATGCCAGAAACCGGTCCCCGGAAGCTTGTTTCCTTTCCAGTAAAGAATTGGCTTGGTAGTTTGGTCTGCCCTGTTCCCATGATGCACTGGGCCAGGAACAGACTAATTTGCATGTAGCCAGGTCCTGAACTGGGATGGTGCAGTGAGCTAAAAAACGGTGATGGATCAAGCCCTGATCTTTTGACTGGGTATGAGTGTTCTGCTTAATTCAGATGCTCTGTCCATCACCACCCCCTTTTCTGAATCTTTTTGGCCACCACAAGCGTGGAAGGGTATGCTCAGATGTGAGTCCCTTGCTCACTGCACCATCAGGATTCAAGCAAGCCGGGCCGAAGACGGCTGTAATGCCAGAAACCGGTCCCCGGAAGCTTGTTTCCTTTCCAGTAAAGAATTGGCTTGGTAGTTTGGTCTGCCCTGTTCCCATGATGCACTGGGCCAGGGACAGACTAGTTTGCATGTAGCCAGGTTCTGAACTGGGATGGTGCAGTGAGCTAAAAAACGGTGATGGATCAAGCCCTGATCTTTTGACTGGGTATGAGTGTTCTGCTTAATTCAGATGCTCTGTCCATCACCACCCCCTTTTCTGAATCGTTTTGGCCACCACAAGCGTGGAAGGGTATGCTCAGATGTGAGTCCCTTGCTCACTGCACCATCAGGATTCAAGCAAGCCGGGCCAAAGGCGACTGTAATGCCAGAAACCGGTCCCTGGAAGCTTGTTTCCTTTCCAGTAAAGAATTGGCTTGGTAGTTTAGTCTGCCCTGTTCCCATGATGCACTGGGCCAGGGACAGACTAATTTGCATGTAGCCAGGTTCTGAACTGGGATGGTGCAGTGAGCTAAAAAACGGTGATGGATCAAGCCCTGATCTTTTGACCGGGTATGAGTGTTCTGCTTATTTTAGATGCTCTGTCCATCACCACCCTCTTTTCTGAATCGTTTTTGCCACCACAAGCGTGGAAGGGTATGCTCAGATGTGAATCCCTTGCTCACTGCACCATCAGGATTCAAGCAAGCCGGGCCGAAGACGGCTGTAATGCCAGAAACCGGTCCCCGGAAGCTTGTTTCTTTTCCAGTAAAGAATTGGCTTGGTAATTTGGTCTGCCCTGTTCCCATGATGCACTGGGCCAGGGACAGACTAATTTGCATGTAGCCAGGTTCTGAACTGGGATGGTGCAGTGAGCTAAAAAACGGTGATGGATCAAGCCCTGATCTTTTGACTGGGTATGAGTGTTCTGCTTAATTCAGATGCTCTGTCCATCACCACCCACTTTTCTGAATCGTTTTGGCCACCACAAGGGTGGAAGGGTATGCTCAGATGTGATTCCCTTGCTCACTGCACCATCAGGATTCAAGCAAGCCGGGCCGAAGACGGCTGTAATGCCAGAAACCGGTCCCCGGAAGCTTGTTTCCTTTCCAGTTAAGAATTGGCTTGTAGTTTGGTCTGCCCTGTTCCCATGATGCACTGGGCCAGGGACAGACTAATTTGCATGTAGCCAGGTTCTGAACTGGGATGGTGCAGTGAGCTAAAAAACGGTGATGGATCAAGCCTGATCTTTTGACTGGGTATGAGTGTTCTGCTTACTTCAGATGCTCTGTTCTTCACCACCCCCTTTTCTGAATCGTTTTGGCCACCACAAGCGTGGAAGGGTATGCTCAGATGTGAGTCCCTTGCTCACTGCACCGTCAGGATTCAAGCAAGCCGGGCCGAAGACGGCTGTAATGCCAGAAACCGGTCCCTGGAAGCTTGTTTCCTTTCCAGTAAAGAATTGGCTAGGTAGTTTGGTCTGCCCTGTTCCCATGATGCACTGGGCCAGGGACAGACTAATTTGCATGTAGCCAGGTTCTGAACTGGGATGGTGCAGTGAGCTAAAAAAAACGGTGATGGATCAAGCCCTGATCTTTTGACTGGGTATGAGTGTTCTGCTTCATTCAGATGCTCTGTCCATCACCACCCCCTTTTCTGAATCGTTTTGGCCACCACAAGCGTGGAAGGGTATGCTCAGATGCGAGTCCCTTGCTCACTGCACCATCAGGATTCAAGCAAGCCGGGCCGAAGACGGCTGTAATGCCAGAAACCGGTCCTTGGAAGCTTGTTTCCTTTCCAGTAAAGAATTGGCTTGGTAGTTTGGTCTGCCCTGTTCCCATGATGCACTGGGCCAGGGACAGACTAATTTGTATGTAGCCAGGTTCTGAACTGGGATGGTGCAGTGAGCTAAAAAACGGTGATGGATCAAGCCCTGATCTTTTGACTGGGTATGAGTGTTCTGCTTAATTCAGATGCTCTGTCCATCACCACCCCCTTTTCTGCATCGTTTTGGCCACCACAAGCGTGGAAGGGTATGCTCAGATGTGAGTCCCTTGCTCACTGCACCATCAGGATTCAAGCAAGCCGGGCCGAAGACGGCTGTAATGCCAGAAACCAGTCCCCGGAAGCTTGTTTCCTTTCCAGTAAATAATTGGCTTGGTAGTTTGGTCTGCCCTGTTCCCATGATGCACTTGGCCAGGGACAGACTAATTTGCATGTAGCCAGGTTCTGAACTGGGATGGTGCAGTGAGCTAAAAAAAACGGTGATGGATCAAGCCCTGATCTTTTGACTGGGTATGAGTGTTCTGCTTAATTCAGATGCTCTGTCCATCACCACCCCCTTTTCTGAATCGTTTTGGCCACCACAAGCGTGGAAGGGTATGCTCAGATGTGAGGTACTTGCTCACTGCACCATCAGGATTCAAGCAAGCCGGGCCGAAGACGGCTGTAATGCCAGAAACCGGTCCCCGGAAGCTTGTTTCCTTTCCAGTAAAGAATTGGCTTGGTAGTTTGGTCTGCCCTGTTCCCATGATGCACTGGGCCAGGGACAGACTAATTTGCATGCAGCCAGGTTTTGAACTGGGATGGTGCAGTGAGCTAAAAAACGGTGATGGATCAAGCCCTGATCTTTTGACTGGGTATGAGTGTTCTGCTTAATTCAGATGCTCTGTCCATCACCACCCCCTTTTCTGAATCGTTTTGGCCACCTCAAGCGTGGAAGGGTAGGCTCAGATGTGAGTCCCTTGCTCACTGCACCATCAGGATTCAAGCAAGACGGGCCGAAGACGGCTGTAATGCCAGAAACCGGTCCCCGGAAGCTTGTTTCCTTTCCAGTAAAGAATTGGCTTGGTAGTTTGGTCTGCCCTGTTCCCATGATGCACTGGGCCAGGGACAGACTAATTTGCATGTAGCCAGGTTCTGAACTGGGATGGTGCAGTGAGCTAAAAAAACGGTGATGGATCAAGCCCTGATCTTTTGACTGGGTATGAGTGTTCTGCTTAATTCAGATGCTCTGTCCATCACCACCCCCTTTTCTGAATCGTTTTGGCCACCACAAGCGTGGAAGGGTATGCTCAGATGTGAGTCCCTTGCTCACTGCACCATCAGGATTCAAGCAAGCCGGGCCGAAGACGGCTGTAATGCCAGAAACCGGTCCCCGGAAGCTTGTTTCCTTTCCAGTAAAGAATTGGCTTGGTAGTTTGGTCTGCCCTGTTCCCATGATGCACTGGGCCAGGGACAGACTAATTTGCATGTAGCCAGGTTCTGAACTGGGATGGTGCAGTGAGCTAAAAAACGGTGATGGATCAAGCCCTGATCTTTTGACTGGGTATGAGTGTTCTGCTTAATTCAGATGCTCTGTCCATCACCACCCCCTTTTCTGAATCGTTTTGGCCACCACAAGCGTGGAAGGGTATGCTCAGATGTGAGTCCCTTGCTCACTGCACCATCAGGATTCAAGCAAGCCGGGCCGAAGACGGCTGTAATGCCAGAAACCGGTCCCCGGAAGCTTGTTTCCCTTCCAGTAAAGAATTGGCTTGGTAGTTTGGTCTGCCCTGTTCCCATGATGCACTGGGCCAGGGACAGACTAATTTGCATGTAGCCAGGTTCTGAACTGGGATGGTGCAGTGAGCTAAAAAAGCGGTGATGGATCAAGCCCTGATCTTTTGACTGGGTATGAGTGTTCTGCTTAATTCAGATGCTCTGTCCATCACCAACCCCTTTTCTGAATCGTTTTGGCCACCACAAGCGTGGAAGGGTATGCTCAGATGTGAGGTACTTGCTCACTGCACCATCAGGATTCAAGCAAGCCGGGCCGAAGACGGCTGTAATGCCAGAAACCGGTCCCCGGAAGCTTGTTTCCTTTCCAGTAAAGAATTGGCTTGGTAGTTTGGTCTGCCCTGTTCCCATGATGCACTGGGCCAGGGACAGACCAATTTGCATGTAGCCAGGTTCTGAACTGGGATGGTGCAGTGAGCTAAAAAACGGTGATGGATCAAGCCCTGATCTTTTGACTGGGTATGAGTGTTCTGCTTAATTCAGATGCTCTGTCCATCACCACCCCCTTTTCTGAATCGTTTTGGCCACCACAAGCGTGGAAGGGTATGCTCAGATGTGAGTCCCTTGCTCACTGCACCATCAGGATTCAAGCAAGCCGGGCCGAAGACGGCTGTAATGCCAGAAACCGGTCCCCGGAAGCTTGTTTCCTTTCCAGTAAAGAATTGGCTTGGTAGTTTGGTCTGCCCTGTTCCCATGATGCACTGGGCCAGGGACAGACTAATTTGCATGTAGCCAGGTTCTGAACTGGGATGGTGCAGTGAGCTAAAAAAACGGTGATGGATCAAGCCCTGATCTTTTGACTGGGTATGAGTGTTCTGCTTAATTCAGATGCTCTGTCCATCACCACCCCCTTTTCTGAATCGTTTTGGCCACCACAAGCGTGGAAGGGTATGCTCAGATGTGAGTCCCTTGCTCACTGCACCATCAGGATTCAAGCAAGCCGGGCCGAAGACGGCTGTAATGCCAGAAACCGGTCCCCGGAAGCTTGTTTCCTTTCCAGTAAAGAATTGGCTTGGTAGTTTGGTCTGCCCTGTTCCCATGATGCACTGGGCCAGGAACAGACTAATTTGCATGTAGCCAGGTCCTGAACTGGGATGGTGCAGTGAGCTAAAAAACGGTGATGGATCAAGCCCTGATCTTTTGACTGGGTATGAGTGTTCTGCTTAATTCAGATGCTCTGTCCATCACCACCCCCTTTTCTGAATCTTTTTGGCCACCACAAGCATGGAAGGGTATGCTCAGATGTGAGTCCCTTGCTCACTGCACCATCAGGATTCAAGCAAGCCGGGCCGAAGACGGCTGTAATGCCAGAAACCGGTCCCCGGAAGCTTGTTTCCTTTCCAGTAAAGAATTGGCTTGGTAGTTTGGTCTGCCCTGTTCCCATGATGCACTGGGCCAGGGACAGACTAGTTTGCATGTAGCCAGGTTCTGAACTGGGATGGTGCAGTGAGCTAAAAAACGGTGATGGATCAAGCCCTGATCTTTTGACTGGGTATGAGTGTTCTGCTTAATTCAGATGCTCTGTCCATCACCACCCCATTTTCTGAATCGTTTTGGCCACCACAAGCGTGGAAGGGTATGCTCAGATGTGAGTCCCTTGCTCACTGCACCATCAGGATTCAAGCAAGCCGGGCCAAAGGCGACTGTAATGCCAGAAACCGGTCCCTGGAAGCTTGTTTCCTTTCCAGTAAAGAATTGGCTTGGTAGTTTAGTCTGCCCTGTTCCCATGATGCACTGGGCCAGGGACAGACTAATTTGCATGTAGCCAGGTTCTGAACTGGGATGGTGCAGTGAGCTAAAAAACGGTGATGGATCAAGCCCTGATCTTTTGACTGGGTATGAGTGTTCTGCTTAATTCAGATGCTCTGTCCATCACCACCCACTTTTCTGAATCGTTTTGGCCACCACAAGGGTGGAAGGGTATGCTCAGATGTGAGTCCCTTGCTCACTGCACCATCAGGATTCAAGCAAGCCGGGCCGAAGACGGCTGTAATGCCAGAAACCGGTCCCCGGAAGCTTGTTTCCTTTCCAGTTAAGAATTGGCTTGTAGTTTGGTCTGCCCTGTTCCCATGATGCACTGGGCCAGGGACAGACTAATTTGCATGTAGCCAGGTTCTGAACTGGGATGGTGCAGTGAGCTAAAAAACGGTGATGGATCAAGCCTGATCTTTTGACTGGGTATGAGTGTTCTGCTTACTTCAGATGCTCTGTCCTTCACCACCCCCTTTTCTGAATCGTTTTGGCCACCACAAGCGTGGAAGGGTATGCTCAGATGTGAGTCCCTTGCTCACTGCACCGTCAGGATTCAAGCAAGCCGGGCCGAAGACGGCTGTAATGCCAGAAACCGGTCCCTGGAAGCTTGTTTCCTTTCCAGTAAAGAATTGGCTAGGTAGTTTGGTCTGCCCTTTTCCCATGATGCACTGGGCCAGGGACAGACTAATTTGCATGTAGCCAGGTTCTGAACTGGGATGGTGCAGTGAGCTAAAAAAAACGGTGATGGATCAAGCCCTGATCTTTTGACTGGGTATGAGTGTTCTGCTTCATTCAGATGCTCTGTCCATCACCACCCCCTTTTCTGAATCGTTTTGGCCACCACAAGCGTGGAAGGGTATGCTCAGATGCGAGTCCCTTGCTCACTGCACCATCAGGATTCAAGCAAGCCGGGCCGAAGACGGCTGTAATGCCAGAAACCGGTCCTTGGAAGCTTGTTTCCTTTCCAGTAAAGAATTGGCTTGGTAGTTTGGTCTGCCCTGTTCCCATGATGCACTGGGCCAGGGACAGACTAATTTGTATGTAGCCAGGTTCTGAACTGGGATGGTGCAGTGAGCTAAAAAACGGTGATGGATCAAGCCCTGATCTTTTGACTGGGTATGAGTGTTCTGCTTAATTCAGATGCTCTGTCCATCACCACCCCCTTTTCTGCATCGTTTTGGCCACCACAAGCGTGGAAGGGTATGCTCAGATGTGAGTCCCTTGCTCACTGCACCATCAGGATTCAAGCAAGCCGGGCCGAAGACGGCTGTAATGCCAGAAACCAGTCCCCGGAAGCTTGTTTCCTTTCCAGTAAATAATTGGCTTGGTAGTTTGGTCTGCCCTGTTCCCATGATGCACTGGGCCAGGGACAGACTAATTTGCATGTAGCCAGGTTCTGAACTGGGATGGTGCAGTGAGCTAAAAAAAACGGTGATGGATCAAGCCCTGATCTTTTGACTGGGTATGAGTGTTCTGCTTAATTCAGATGCTCTGTCCATCACCACCCCCTTTTCTGAATCGTTTTGGCCACCACAAGCGTGGAAGGGTATGCTCAGATGTGAGGTACTTGCTCACTGCACCATCAGGATTCAAGCAAGCCGGGCCGAAGACGGCTGTAATGCCAGAAACCGGTCCCCGGAAGCTTGTTTCCTTTCCAGTAAAGAATTGGCTTGGTAGTTTGGTCTGCCCTGTTCCCATGATGCACTGGGCCAGGGACAGACTAATTTGCATGTAGCCAGGTTCTGAACTGGGATGGTGCAGTGAGATAAAAAACGGTGATGGATCAAGCCCTGATCTTTTGACTGGGTATGAGTGTTCTGCTTAATTCAGATGCTCTGTCCATCACCACCCCCTTTTCTGAATCGTTTTGGCCACCACAAGCGTGGAAGGGTATGCTCAGATGTGAGGTACTTGCTCACTGCACCATCAGGATTCAAGCAAGCCGGGCCGAAGACGGCTGTAATGCCAGAAACCGGTCCCCGGAAGCTTGTTTCCTTTCCAGTAAAGAATTGGCTTGGTAGTTTGGTCTGCCCTGTTCCCATGATGCACTGGGCCAGGGACAGACTAATTTGCATGTAGCCAGGTTCTGAACTGGGATGGTGCAGTGAGATAAAAAACGGTGATGGATCAAGCCCTGATCTTTTGACTGGGTATGAGTGTTCTGCTTAATTCAGATGCTCTGTCCATCACCACCCCCTTTTCTGAATCGTTTTGGCCACCACAAGCGTGGAAGGGTATGCTCAGATGTGAGTCCCTTGCTCACTGCACCATTAGGATTCAAGCAAGCCGGGCCGAAGACGGCTGTAATGCCAGAAACCGGTCCCCGGAAGCTTGTTTCCTTTCCAGTAAAGAATTGGCTTGGTAGTTTGGTCTGCCCTGTTCCCATGATGCACTGGGCCAGGGACAGACTAATTTGCATGTAGCCAGGTTCTGAACTGGGATGCTGCAGTGAGCTAAAAAACGGTGATCGATCAAGCCCTGATCTTTTGACTGGGTATGAGTGTTCTGCTTAAATCAGATGCTCTGTCCATCACCACCCCCTTTTCTGAATCGTTTTGGCCACCACAAGCGTGGAGGGGTATGCTCAGATGTGAGTCCCTTGCTCACTGCACCATCAGGATTCAAGCAAGCCGGGCCGAAGACGGCTGTAATGCCAGAAACCGGTCCCCGGAAGCTTGTTTCCTTTCCAGTAAAGAATTGGCTTGGTAGTTTGGTCTGCCCTGTTCCCATGATGCACTGGGCCAGGGACAGACTAATTTGCATGTAGCCAGGTTCTGAACTGGGATGGTGCAGTGAGCTAAAAAACGGTGATGGATCAAGCCCTGATCTTTTGACTGGGTATGAGTGTTCTGCTTAATTCAGATGCTCTGTCCATCACCACCCACTTTTCTGAATCGTTTTGGCCACCACAAGGGTGGAAGGGTATGCTCAGATGTGAGTCCCTTGCTCACTGCACCATCAGGATTCAAGCAAGCCGGGCCGAAGACGGCTGTAATGCCAGAAACCGGTCCCCGGAAGCTTGTTTCCTTTCCAGTTAAGAATTGGCTTGTAGTTTGGTCTGCCCTGTTCCCATGATGCACTGGGCCAGGGACAGACTAATTTGCATGTAGCCAGGTTCTGAACTGGGATGGTGCAGTGAGCTAAAAAACGGTGATGGATCAAGCCTGATCTTTTGACTGGGTATGAGTGTTCTGCTTACTTCAGATGCTCTGTCCTTCACCACCCCCTTTTCTGAATCGTTTTGGCCACCACAAGCGTGGAAGGGTATGCTCAGATGTGAGTCCCTTGCTCACTGCACCGTCAGGATTCAAGCAAGCCGGGCCGAAGACGGCTGTAATGCCAGAAACCGGTCCCTGGAAGCTTGTTTCCTTTCCAGTAAAGAATTGGCTAGGTAGTTTGGTCTGCCCTTTTCCCATGATGCACTGGGCCAGGGACAGACTAATTTGCATGTAGCCAGGTTCTGAACTGGGATGGTGCAGTGAGCTAAAAAAAACGGTGATGGATCAAGCCCTGATCTTTTGACTGGGTATGAGTGTTCTGCTTCATTCAGATGCTCTGTCCATCACCACCCCCTTTTCTGAATCGTTTTGGCCACCACAAGCGTGGAAGGGTATGCTCAGATGCGAGTCCCTTGCTCACTGCACCATCAGGATTCAAGCAAGCCGGGCCGAAGACGGCTGTAATGCCAGAAACCGGTCCTTGGAAGCTTGTTTCCTTTCCAGTAAAGAATTGGCTTGGTAGTTTGGTCTGCCCTGTTCCCATGATGCACTGGGCCAGGGACAGACTAATTTGTATGTAGCCAGGTTCTGAACTGGGATGGTGCAGTGAGCTAAAAAACGGTGATGGATCAAGCCCTGATCTTTTGACTGGGTATGAGTGTTCTGCTTAATTCAGATGCTCTGTCCATCACCACCCCCTTTTCTGCATCGTTTTGGCCACCACAAGCGTGGAAGGGTATGCTCAGATGTGAGTCCCTTGCTCACTGCACCATCAGGATTCAAGCAAGCCGGGCCGAAGACGGCTGTAATGCCAGAAACCAGTCCCCGGAAGCTTGTTTCCTTTCCAGTAAATAATTGGCTTGGTAGTTTGGTCTGCCCTGTTCCCATGATGCACTGGGCCAGGGACAGACTAATTTGCATGTAGCCAGGTTCTGAACTGGGATGGTGCAGTGAGCTAAAAAAAACGGTGATGGATCAAGCCCTGATCTTTTGACTGGGTATGAGTGTTCTGCTTAATTCAGATGCTCTGTCCATCACCACCCCCTTTTCTGAATCGTTTTGGCCACCACAAGCGTGGAAGGGTATGCTCAGATGTGAGGTACTTGCTCACTGCACCATCAGGATTCAAGCAAGCCGGGCCGAAGACGGCTGTAATGCCAGAAACCGGTCCCCGGAAGCTTGTTTCCTTTCCAGTAAAGAATTGGCTTGGTAGTTTGGTCTGCCCTGTTCCCATGATGCACTGGGCCAGGGACAGACTAATTTGCATGCAGCCAGGTTTTGAACTGGGATGGTGCAGTGAGCTAAAAAACGGTGATGGATCAAGCCCTGATCTTTTGACTGGGTATGAGTGTTCTGCTTAATTCAGATGCTCTGTCCATCACCACCCCCTTTTCTGAATCGTTTTGGCCACCTCAAGCGTGGAAGGGTAGGCTCAGATGTGAGTCCCTTGCTCACTGCACCATCAGGATTCAAGCAAGACGGGCCGAAGACGGCTGTAATGCCAGAAACCGGTCCCCGGAAGCTTGTTTCCTTTCCAGTAAAGAATTGGCTTGGTAGTTTGGTCTGCCCTGTTCCCATGATGCACTGGGCCAGGGACAGACTAATTTGCATGTAGCCAGGTTCTGAACTGGGATGGTGCAGTGAGCTAAAAAAACGGTGATGGATCAAGCCCTGATCTTTTGACTGGGTATGAGTGTTCTGCTTAATTCAGATGCTCTGTCCATCACCACCCCCTTTTCTGAATCGTTTTGGCCACCACAAGCGTGGAAGGGTATGCTCAGATGTGAGTCCCTTGCTCACTGCACCATCAGGATTCAAGCAAGCCGGGCCGAAGACGGCTGTAATGCCAGAAACCGGTCCCCGGAAGCTTGTTTCCTTTCCAGTAAAGAATTGGCTTGGTAGTTTGGTCTGCCCTGTTCCCATGATGCACTGGGCCAGGGACAGACTAATTTGCATGTAGCCAGGTTCTGAACTGGGATGGTGCAGTGAGCTAAAAAACGGTGATGGATCAAGCCCTGATCTTTTGACTGGGTATGAGTGTTCTGCTTAATTCAGATGCTCTGTCCATCACCACCCCCTTTTCTGAATCGTTTTGGCCACCACAAGCGTGGAAGGGTATGCTCAGATGTGAGTCCCTTGCTCACTGCACCATCAGGATTCAAGCAAGCCGGGCCGAAGACGGCTGTAATGCCAGAAACCGGTCCCCGGAAGCTTGTTTCCCTTCCAGTAAAGAATTGGCTTGGTAGTTTGGTCTGCCCTGTTCCCATGATGCACTGGGCCAGGGACAGACTAATTTGCATGTAGCCAGGTTCTGAACTGGGATGGTGCAGTGAGCTAAAAAAGCGGTGATGGATCAAGCCCTGATCTTTTGACTGGGTATGAGTGTTCTGCTTAATTCAGATGCTCTGTCCATCACCAACCCCTTTTCTGAATCGTTTTGGCCACCACAAGCGTGGAAGGGTATGCTCAGATGTGAGGTACTTGCTCACTGCACCATCAGGATTCAAGCAAGCCGGGCCGAAGACGGCTGTAATGCCAGAAACCGGTCCCCGGAAGCTTGTTTCCTTTCCAGTAAAGAATTGGCTTGGTAGTTTGGTCTGCCCTGTTCCCATGATGCACTGGGCCAGGGACAGACCAATTTGCATGTAGCCAGGTTCTGAACTGGGATGGTGCAGTGAGCTAAAAAACGGTGATGGATCAAGCCCTGATCTTTTGACTGGGTATGAGTGTTCTGCTTAATTCAGATGCTCTGTCCATCACCACCCCCTTTTCTGAATCGTTTTGGCCACCACAAGCGTGGAAGGGTATGCTCAGATGTGAGTCCCTTGCTCACTGCACCATCAGGATTCAAGCAAGCCGGGCCGAAGACGGCTGTAATGCCAGAAACCGGTCCCCGGAAGCTTGTTTCCTTTCCAGTAAAGAATTGGCTTGGTAGTTTGGTCTGCCCTGTTCCCATGATGCACTGGGCCAGGGACAGACTAATTTGCATGTAGCCAGGTTCTGAACTGGGATGGTGCAGTGAGCTAAAAAAACGGTGATGGATCAAGCCCTGATCTTTTGACTGGGTATGAGTGTTCTGCTTAATTCAGATGCTCTGTCCATCACCACCCCCTTTTCTGAATCGTTTTGGCCACCACAAGCGTGGAAGGGTATGCTCAGATGTGAGTCCCTTGCTCACTGCACCATCAGGATTCAAGCAAGCCGGGCCGAAGACGGCTGTAATGCCAGAAACCGGTCCCCGGAAGCTTGTTTCCTTTCCAGTAAAGAATTGGCTTGGTAGTTTGGTCTGCCCTGTTCCCATGATGCACTGGGCCAGGAACAGACTAATTTGCATGTAGCCAGGTCCTGAACTGGGATGGTGCAGTGAGCTAAAAAACGGTGATGGATCAAGCCCTGATCTTTTGACTGGGTATGAGTGTTCTGCTTAATTCAGATGCTCTGTCCATCACCACCCCCTTTTCTGAATCTTTTTGGCCACCACAAGCATGGAAGGGTATGCTCAGATGTGAGTCCCTTGCTCACTGCACCATCAGGATTCAAGCAAGCCGGGCCGAAGACGGCTGTAATGCCAGAAACCGGTCCCCGGAAGCTTGTTTCCTTTCCAGTAAAGAATTGGCTTGGTAGTTTGGTCTGCCCTGTTCCCATGATGCACTGGGCCAGGGACAGACTAGTTTGCATGTAGCCAGGTTCTGAACTGGGATGGTGCAGTGAGCTAAAAAACGGTGATGGATCAAGCCCTGATCTTTTGACTGGGTATGAGTGTTCTGCTTAATTCAGATGCTCTGTCCATCACCACCCCATTTTCTGAATCGTTTTGGCCACCACAAGCGTGGAAGGGTATGCTCAGATGTGAGTCCCTTGCTCACTGCACCATCAGGATTCAAGCAAGCCGGGCCAAAGGCGACTGTAATGCCAGAAACCGGTCCCTGGAAGCTTGTTTCCTTTCCAGTAAAGAATTGGCTTGGTAGTTTAGTCTGCCCTGTTCCCATGATGCACTGGGCCAGGGACAGACTAATTTGCATGTAGCCAGGTTCTGAACTGGGATGGTGCAGTGAGCTAAAAAACGGTGATGGATCAAGCCCTGATCTTTTGACTGGGTATGAGTGTTCTGCTTAATTCAGATGCTCTGTCCATCACCACCCACTTTTCTGAATCGTTTTGGCCACCACAAGGGTGGAAGGGTATGCTCAGATGTGAGTCCCTTGCTCACTGCACCATCAGGATTCAAGCAAGCCGGGCCGAAGACGGCTGTAATGCCAGAAACCGGTCCCCGGAAGCTTGTTTCCTTTCCAGTTAAGAATTGGCTTGTAGTTTGGTCTGCCCTGTTCCCATGATGCACTGGGCCAGGGACAGACTAATTTGCATGTAGCCAGGTTCTGAACTGGGATGGTGCAGTGAGCTAAAAAACGGTGATGGATCAAGCCTGATCTTTTGACTGGGTATGAGTGTTCTGCTTACTTCAGATGCTCTGTCCTTCACCACCCCCTTTTCTGAATCGTTTTGGCCACCACAAGCGTGGAAGGGTATGCTCAGATGTGAGTCCCTTGCTCACTGCACCGTCAGGATTCAAGCAAGCCGGGCCGAAGACGGCTGTAATGCCAGAAACCGGTCCCCGGAAGCTTGTTTCCTTTCCAGTAAAGAATTGGCTTGGTAGTTTGGTCTGCCCTGTTCCCATGATGCACTGGGCCAGGGACAGACTAATTTGCATGTAGCCAGGTTCTGAACTGGGATGGTGCAGTGAGCTAAAAAAACGGTGATGGATCAAGCCCTGATCTTTTGACTGGGTATGAGTGTTCTGCTTAATTCAGATGCTCTGTCCATCACCACCCCCTTTTCTGAATCGTTTTGGCCACCACAAGCGTGGAAGGGTATGCTCAGATGTGAGTCCCTTGCTCACTGCACCATCAGGATTCAAGCAAGCCGGGCCGAAGACGGCTGTAATGCCAGAAACCGGTCCCCGGAAGCTTGTTTCCTTTCCAGTAAAGAATTGGCTTGGTAGTTTGGTCTGCCCTGTTCCCATGATGCACTGGGCCAGGAACAGACTAATTTGCATGTAGCCAGGTCCTGAACTGGGATGGTGCAGTGAGCTAAAAAACGGTGATGGATCAAGCCCTGATCTTTTGACTGGGTATGAGTGTTCTGCTTAATTCAGATGCTCTGTCCATCACCACCCCCTTTTCTGAATCTTTTTGGCCACCACAAGCATGGAAGGGTATGCTCAGATGTGAGTCCCTTGCTCACTGCACCATCAGGATTCAAGCAAGCCGGGCCGAAGACGGCTGTAATGCCAGAAACCGGTCCCCGGAAGCTTGTTTCCTTTCCAGTAAAGAATTGGCTTGGTAGTTTGGTCTGCCCTGTTCCCATGATGCACTGGGCCAGGGACAGACTAGTTTGCATGTAGCCAGGTTCTGAACTGGGATGGTGCAGTGAGCTAAAAAACGGTGATGGATCAAGCCCTGATCTTTTGACTGGGTATGAGTGTTCTGCTTAATTCAGATGCTCTGTCCATCACCACCCCATTTTCTGAATCGTTTTGGCCACCACAAGCGTGGAAGGGTATGCTCAGATGTGAGTCCCTTGCTCACTGCACCATCAGGATTCAAGCAAGCCGGGCCAAAGGCGACTGTAATGCCAGAAACCGGTCCCTGGAAGCTTGTTTCCTTTCCAGTAAAGAATTGGCTTGGTAGTTTAGTCTGCCCTGTTCCCATGATGCACTGGGCCAGGGACAGACTAATTTGCATGTAGCCAGGTTCTGAACTGGGATGGTGCAGTGAGCTAAAAAACGGTGATGGATCAAGCCCTGATCTTTTGACTGGGTATGAGTGTTCTGCTTAATTCAGATGCTCTGTCCATCACCACCCACTTTTCTGAATCGTTTTGGCCACCACAAGGGTGGAAGGGTATGCTCAGATGTGAGTCCCTTGCTCACTGCACCATCAGGATTCAAGCAAGCCGGGCCGAAGACGGCTGTAATGCCAGAAACCGGTCCCCGGAAGCTTGTTTCCTTTCCAGTTAAGAATTGGCTTGTAGTTTGGTCTGCCCTGTTCCCATGATGCACTGGGCCAGGGACAGACTAATTTGCATGTAGCCAGGTTCTGAACTGGGATGGTGCAGTGAGCTAAAAAACGGTGATGGATCAAGCCTGATCTTTTGACTGGGTATGAGTGTTCTGCTTACTTCAGATGCTCTGTCCTTCACCACCCCCTTTTCTGAATCGTTTTGGCCACCACAAGCGTGGAAGGGTATGCTCAGATGTGAGTCCCTTGCTCACTGCACCGTCAGGATTCAAGCAAGCCGGGCCGAAGACGGCTGTAATGCCAGAAACCGGTCCCTGGAAGCTTGTTTCCTTTCCAGTAAAGAATTGGCTAGGTAGTTTGGTCTGCCCTTTTCCCATGATGCACTGGGCCAGGGACAGACTAATTTGCATGTAGCCAGGTTCTGAACTGGGATGGTGCAGTGAGCTAAAAAAAACGGTGATGGATCAAGCCCTGATCTTTTGACTGGGTATGAGTGTTCTGCTTCATTCAGATGCTCTGTCCATCACCACCCCCTTTTCTGAATCGTTTTGGCCACCACAAGCGTGGAAGGGTATGCTCAGATGCGAGTCCCTTGCTCACTGCACCATCAGGATTCAAGCAAGCCGGGCCGAAGACGGCTGTAATGCCAGAAACCGGTCCTTGGAAGCTTGTTTCTTTTCCAGTAAAGAATTGGCTTGGTAGTTTGGTCTGCCCTGTTCCCATGATGCACTGGGCCAGGGACAGACTAATTTGTATGTAGCCAGGTTCTGAACTGGGATGGTGCAGTGAGCTAAAAAACGGTGATGGATCAAGCCCTGATCTTTTGACTGGGTATGAGTGTTCTGCTTAATTCAGATGCTCTGTCCATCACCACCCCCTTTTCTGCATCGTTTTGGCCACCACAAGCGTGGAAGGGTATGCTCAGATGTGAGTCCCTTGCTCACTGCACCATCAGGATTCAAGCAAGCCGGGCCGAAGACGGCTGTAATGCCAGAAACCAGTCCCCGGAAGCTTGTTTCCTTTCCAGTAAATAATTGGCTTGGTAGTTTGGTCTGCCCTGTTCCCATGATGCACTGGGCCAGGGACAGACTAATTTGCATGTAGCCAGGTTCTGAACTGGGATGGTGCAGTGAGCTAAAAAAAACGGTGATGGATCAAGCCCTGATCTTTTGACTGGGTATGAGTGTTCTGCTTAATTCAGATGCTCTGTCCATCACCACCCCCTTTTCTGAATCGTTTTGGCCACCACAAGCGTGGAAGGGTATGCTCAGATGTGAGGTACTTGCTCACTGCACCATCAGGATTCAAGCAAGCCGGGCCGAAGACGGCTGTAATGCCAGAAACCGGTCCCCGGAAGCTTGTTTCCTTTCCAGTAAAGAATTGGCTTGGTAGTTTGGTCTGCCCTGTTCCCATGATGCACTGGGCCAGGGACAGACTAATTTGCATGTAGCCAGGTTCTGAACTGGGATGGTGCAGTGAGCTAAAAAACGGTGATGGATCAAGCCCTGATCTTTTGACTGGGTATGAGTGTTCTGCTTAATTCAGATGCTCTGTCCATCACCACCCCCTTTTCTGAATCGTTTTGGCCACCACAAGCGTGGAAGGGTATGCTCAGATGTGAGTCCCTTGCTCACTGCACCATCAGGATTCAAGCAAGCCGGGCCGAAGACGGCTGTAATGCCAGAAACCGGTCCCCGGAAGCTTGTTTCCTTTCCAGTAAAGAATTGGCTTGGTAGTTTGGTCTGCCCTGTTCCCATGATGCACTGGGCCAGGGACAGACTAATTTGCATGTAGCCAGGTTCTGAACTGGGATGGTGCAGTGAGATAAAAAACGGTGATGGATCAAGCCCTGATCTTTTGACTGGGTATGAGTGTTCTGCTTAATTCAGATGCTCTGTCCATCACCACCCCCTTTTCTGAATCGTTTTGGCCACCACAAGCGTGGAAGGGTATGCTCAGATGTGAGTCCCTTGCTCACTGCACCATTAGGATTCAAGCAAGCCGGGCCGAAGACGGCTGTAATGCCAGAAACCGGTCCCCGGAAGCTTGTTTCCTTTCCAGTAAAGAATTGGCTTGGTAGTTTGGTCTGCCCTGTTCCCATGATGCACTGGGCCAGGGACAGACTAATTTGCATGTAGCCAGGTTCTGAACTGGGATGCTGCAGTGAGCTAAAAAACGGTGATCGATCAAGCCCTGATCTTTTGACTGGGTATGAGTGTTCTGCTTAAATCAGATGCTCTGTCCATCACCACCCCCTTTTCTGAATCGTTTTGGCCACCACAAGCGTGGAGGGGTATGCTCAGATGTGAGTCCCTTGCTCACTGCACCATCAGGATTCAAGCAAGCCGGGCCGTAGACGGCTGTAATGCCAGAAACCGGTCCCCGGAAGCTTGTTTCCTTTCCAGTAAAGAATTGGCTTGGTAGTTTGGTCTGCCCTGTTCCCATGATGCACTGGGCCAGGGACAGACTAATTTGCATGTAGCCAGGTTCTGAACTGGGATGGTGCAGTGAGCTAAAAAACGGTGATGGATCAAGCCCTGATCTTTTGACTGGGTATGAGTGTTCTGCTTAATTCAGATGCTCTGTCCATCACCACCCACTTTTCTGAATCGTTTTGGCCACCACAAGGGTGGAAGGGTATGCTCAGATGTGAGTCCCTTGCTCACTGCACCATCAGGATTCAAGCAAGCCGGGCCGAAGACGGCTGTAATGCCAGAAACCGGTCCCCGGAAGCTTGTTTCCTTTCCAGTTAAGAATTGGCTTGTAGTTTGGTCTGCCCTGTTCCCATGATGCACTGGGCCAGGGACAGACTAATTTGCATGTAGCCAGGTTCTGAACTGGGATGGTGCAGTGAGCTAAAAAACGGTGATGGATCAAGCCTGATCTTTTGACTGGGTATGAGTGTTCTGCTTACTTCAGATGCTCTGTCCTTCACCACCCCCTTTTCTGAATCGTTTTGGCCACCACAAGCGTGGAAGGGTATGCTCAGATGTGAGTCCCTTGCTCACTGCACCGTCAGGATTCAAGCAAGCCGGGCCGAAGACGGCTGTAATGCCAGAAACCGGTCCCTGGAAGCTTGTTTCCTTTCCAGTAAAGAATTGGCTAGGTAGTTTGGTCTGCCCTTTTCCCATGATGCACTGGGCCAGGGACAGACTAATTTGCATGTAGCCAGGTTCTGAACTGGGATGGTGCAGTGAGCTAAAAAAAACGGTGATGGATCAAGCCCTGATCTTTTGACTGGGTATGAGTGTTCTGCTTCATTCAGATGCTCTGTCCATCACCACCCCCTTTTCTGAATCGTTTTGGCCACCACAAGCGTGGAAGGGTATGCTCAGATGCGAGTCCCTTGCTCACTGCACCATCAGGATTCAAGCAAGCCGGGCCGAAGACGGCTGTAATGCCAGAAACCGGTCCTTGGAAGCTTGTTTCCTTTCCAGTAAAGAATTGGCTTGGTAGTTTGGTCTGCCCTGTTCCCATGATGCACTGGGCCAGGGACAGACTAATTTGCATGTAGCCAGGTTCTGAACTGGGATGGTGCAGTGAGCTAAAAAACGGTGATGGATCAAGCCCTGATCTTTTGACTGGGTATGAGTGTTCTGCTTAATTCAGATGCTCTGTCCATCACCACCCCCTTTTCTGAATCGTTTTGGCCACCACAAGCGTGGAAGGGTATGCTCAGATGTGAGTCCCTTGCTCACTGCACCATCAGGATTCAAGCAAGCCGGGCCGAAGACGGCTGTAATGCCAGAAACCGGTCCCCGGAAGCTTGTTTCCTTTCCAGTAAAGAATTGGCTTGGTAGTTTGGTCTGCCCTGTTCCCATGATGCACTGGGCCAGGGACAGACTAATTTGCATGTAGCCAGGTTCTGAACTGGGATGGTGCAGTGAGATAAAAAACGGTGATGGATCAAGCCCTGATCTTTTGACTGGGTATGAGTGTTCTGCTTAATTCAGATGCTCTGTCCATCACCACCCCCTTTTCTGAATCGTTTTGGCCACCACAAGCGTGGAAGGGTATGCTCAGATGTGAGTCCCTTGCTCACTGCACCATTAGGATTCAAGCAAGCCGGGCCGAAGACGGCTGTAATGCCAGAAACCGGTCCCCGGAAGCTTGTTTCCTTTCCAGTAAAGAATTGGCTTGGTAGTTTGGTCTGCCCTGTTCCCATGATGCACTGGGCCAGGGACAGACTAATTTGCATGTAGCCAGGTTCTGAACTGGGATGCTGCAGTGAGCTAAAAAACGGTGATCGATCAAGCCCTGATCTTTTGACTGGGTATGAGTGTTCTGCTTAAATCAGATGCTCTGTCCATCACCACCCCCTTTTCTGAATCGTTTTGGCCACCACAAGCGTGGAGGGGTATGCTCAGATGTGAGTCCCTTGCTCACTGCACCATCAGGATTCAAGCAAGCCGGGCCGAAGACGGCTGTAATGCCAGAAACCGGTCCCCGGAAGCTTGTTTCCTTTCCAGTAAAGAATTGGCTTGGTAGTTTGGTCTGCCCTGTTCCCATGATGCACTGGGCCAGGGACAGACTAATTTGCATGTAGCCAGGTTCTGAACTGGGATGGTGCAGTGAGCTAAAAAACGGTGATGGATCAAGCCCTGATCTTTTGACTGGGTATGAGTGTTCTGCTTAATTCAGATGCTCTGTCCATCACCACCCCCTTTTCTGAATCGTTTTGGCCACCACAAGCGTGGAAGGGTATGCTCAGAAGTGAGTCCATTGCTCACTGCACCATCAGGATTCAAGCAAGCCGGGCCGAAGACGGCTGTAATGCCAGAAACGGGTCCCCGGAAGCTTGTTTCCTTTCCAGTAAAGAATTGGCTTGGTAGTTTGGTCTGCCCTGTTCCCATGATGCACAGGGACAGACTAATTTGCATGTAGCCAGGTTCTGAACTGGGATGGTGCAGTGAGCTAAAAAACGGTGATGGATCAAGCCCTGATCTTTTGACTGGGTATGAGTGTTCTGCTTAATTCAGATGCTCTGTCCATCACCACCCCCTTTTCTGAATCGTTTTGGCCACCACAAGGGTGGAAGGGTATGCTCAGATGTGAGTCCCTTGCTCACTGCACCATCAGGATTCAAGCAAGCCGGGCCGAAGACGGCTGTAATGCCAGAAACCGGTCCCCGGAAGCTTGTTTCCTTTCCAGTAAAGAATTGGCTTGGTAGTTTGGTCTGCCCTGTTCCCATGATGCACTGGGCCAGGGACGGACTAATTTGCATGTAGCCAGGTTCTGAACTGGGATGGTGCAGTGAGCTAAAAAACGGTGATGGATCAAGCCTGATCTTTTGACTGGGTATGAGTGTTCTGCTTAATTCAGATGCTCTGTCCATCACCACCCCCTTTTCTGAATCGTTTTGGCCACCACAAGCGTGGAAGGGTATGCTCAGATGTGAGTCCCTTGCTCACTGCACCATCAGGATTCAAGCAAGCTGGGCCGAAGACGGCTGTAATGCCAGAAACCGGTCCCCGGAAGCTTGTTTCCTTTCCAGTAAAGAATTGGCTTGGTAGTTTGGTCTGCCCTGTTCCCATGATGCACTGGGCCAGGGACAGACTAATTTGCATGTAGCCAGGTTCTGAACTGGGATGGTGCAGTGAGCTAAAAAACGGTGATGGATCAAGCCCTGATCTTTTGACTGGGTATGAGTGTTCTGCTGAATTCAGATGCTCTGTCCATCACCACCCCCTTTTCTGAATCGTTTTGGCCACCACAAGCGTGGAAGGGTATGCTCAGATGTGAGTCCCTTGCTCACTGCACCATCAGGATTCAAGCAAGCCGGGCCGAAGACGGCTGTAATGCCAGAAACCGGTCCCCGGAAGCTTGTTTCCTTTCCAGTAAAGAATTGGCTTGGTAGTTTGGTCTGCCCTGTTCCCATGATGCACTGGGCCAGGGACAGACTAATTTGCATGTAGCCAGGTTCTGAACTGGGATGGTGCAGTGAGCTAAAAAACGGTGATGGATCAAGCCCTGATCTTTTGACTGGGTATGAGTGTTCTGCTTAATTCAGATGCTCTGTCCATCACCACCCCCTTTTCTGAATCGTTTTGGCCATCACAAGCGTTGAAGGGTATGCTCAGATGTGAGTCCCTTGCTCACTGCACCATCAGGATTCAAGCAAGCCGGGCCGAAGACGGCTGTAATGCCAGAAACCGGTCCCCGGAAGCTTGTTTCCTTTCCAGTAAAGAATTGGCTTGGTAGTTTGGTCTGCCCTGTTCCCATGATGCACTGGGCCAGGGACAGACTAGTTTGCATGTAGCCAGGTTCTGAACTGGGATGGTGCAGTGAGATAAAAAACGGTGATGGATCAAGCCCTGATCTTTTGACTGGGTATGAGTGTTCTGCTTAATTCAGATGCTCTGTCCATCACCACCCCCTTTTCTGAATCGTTTTGGCCACCACAAGCGTGGAGGGGTATGCTCAGATGTGAGTCCCTTGCTCACTGCACCATCAGGATTCAAGCAAGCCGGGCCGAAGACGGCTGTAATGCCAGAAACCGGTCCCTGGAAGCTTGTTTCCTTTCCAGTAAAGAATTGGCTTGGTAGTTTGGTCTGCCCTGTTCCCATGATGCACTGGGCCAGGGACAGACTAATTTGCATGTAGCCAGGTTCTGAACTGGGATGGTGCAGTGAGCTAAAAAACGGTGATGGATCAAGCCCTGATCTTTTGACTGGGTATGAGTGTTCTGCTTAATTCAGATGCTCTGTCCATCACCACCCCCTTTTCTGAATCGTTTTGGCCACCACAAGCGTGGAAGGGTATGCTCAGATGTGAGTCCCTTGCTCACTGCACCATCAGGATTCAAGCAAGCCGGGCCGAAGACGGCTGTAATGCCAGAAACCGGTCCCTGGAAGCTTGTTTCCTTTCCAGTAAAGAATTGGCTTGGTAGTTTGGTCTGCCCTGTTCCCATGATGCACTGGGCCAGGGACAGACTAATTTGCATGTAGCCAGGTTCTGAACTGGGATGGTGCAGTGAGCTAAAAAACGGTGATGGATCAAGCCCTGATCTTTTGACTGGGTATGAGTGTTCTGCTTATTTCAGATGCTTTGTCCATCACCACCCCCTTTTCTGAATCGTTTTTGCCACCACAAGCGTTGAAGGGTATGCTCAGAAGTGAGTCCATTGCTCACTGCACCATCAGGATTCAAGCAAGCCGGGCCGAAGACGGCTGTAATGCCAGAAACGGGTCCCCGGAAGCTTGTTTCCTTTCCAGTAAAGAATTGGCTTGGTAGTTTGGTCTGCCCTGTTCCCATGATGCACAGGGACAGACTAATTTGCATGTAGCCAGGTTCTGAACTGGGATGGTGCAGTGAGCTAAAAAACGGTGATGGATCAAGCCCTGATCTTTTGACTGGGTATGAGTGTTCTGCTTAATTCAGATGCTCTGTCCATCACCACCCCCTTTTCTGAATCGTTTTGGCCACCACAAGGGTGGAAGGGTATGCTCAGATGTGAGTCCCTTGCTCACTGCACCATCAGGATTCAAGCAAGCCGGGCCGAAGACGGCTGTAATGCCAGAAACCGGTCCCCGGAAGCTTGTTTCCTTTCCAGTAAAGAATTGGCTTGGTAGTTTGGTCTGCCCTGTTCCCATGATGCACTGGGCCAGGGACAGACTAATTTGCATGTAGCCAGGTTCTGAACTGGGATGGTGCAGTGAGCTAGAAAACGGTGATGGATCAAGCCCTGATCTTTTGACTGGGTATGAGTGTTCTGCTTCATTCAGATGCTCTGTCCATCACCACCCCCTTTTCTGAATCGTTTTGGCCACCACAAGCGTGGAAGGGTATGCTCAGATGTGAGTCCCTTGCTCACTGCACCATCAGGATTCAAGCAAGCCGGGCCGAAGACGGCTGTAATGCCAGAAACTGGTCCCTGGAAGCTTGTTTCCTTTCCAGTAAAGAATTGGCTTGGTAGTTTGGTCTGTCCTGTTCCCATGATGCACTGGGCCAGGGACAGACTAATTTGCATGTAGCGAGGTTCTGAACTGGGATGGTGCAGTGAGCTAAAAAACGGTGATGGATCAAGCCCTGATCTTTTGACTGGGTATGAGTGTTCTGCTTATTTCAGATGCTCTGTCCATCACCACCCCCTTTTCTGAATCGTTTTTGCTACCACAAGCGTGGAAGGGTATGCTCAGATGTGAGTCCCTTGCTCACTGCACCATCAGGATTCAAGCAAGCCGGGCCGAAGTCGGCTGTAATGCCAGAAACCAGTCCCCGGAAGCTTGTTTCCTTTCCAGTAAAGAATTGGCTTGGTAGTTTGGTCTGCCCTGTTCCCATGATGCACTGGGCCAGGGACAGACTAATTTGCATGTAGCCAGGTTCTGAACTGGGATGGTGCAGTAAGCTAAAAAACGGTGATGGATCAAGCCCTGATCTTTTGACTGGGTATGAGTGTTCTGCTTAATTCAAATGCTCTGTCCATCACCACCCCCTTTTCTGAATCGTTTTGGCCACCACAAGGGTGGAAGGGTATGCTCAGATGTGAGTCCCTTGCTCACTGCACCATCAGGATTCAAGCAAGCCGGGCCGAAGACGGCTGTAATGCCAGAAACCGGTCCCCGGAAGCTTGTTTCTTTTCCAGTAAAGAATTGGCTTGGTAGTTTGGTCTGCCCTGTTCCCATGATGCACTGGGCCAGGGACAGACTAATTTGCATGTAGCCAGGTTCTGAACTGGGATGGTGCAGTGAGCTAAAAAACGGTGATGGATCAAGCCTGATCTTTTGACTGGGTATGAGTGTTCTGCTTAATTCAGATGCTCTGTCCATCACCACCTCCTTTTCTGAATCGTTTTGGCCACCACAAGCGTGGAAGTGTATGCTCAGATGTGAGTCCCTTGCTCACTGCACCATCAGGATTCAAGCAAGCCGGGCCGAAGACGGCTGTAATGCCAGAAACCGGTCCCCGGAAGCTTGTTTCCTTTCCAGTAAAGAATTGGCTTGGTAGTTTGGTCTGCCCTGTTCCCATGATGCACTGGGCCAGGGACAGACTAATTTGCATGTAGCCAGGTTCTGAACTGGGATGGTGCAGTGAGCTAAAAAACGGTGATGGATCAAGCCCTGATCTTTTGACTGGGTATGAGTGTTCTGCTTAATTCAGATGCTCTGTCCATCACCACCCCCTTTTCTGAATCGTTTTGGCCACCAAAAGCGTGGAAGGGTATGCTCAGATGTGAGTCCCTTGCTCACTGCACCATCAGGATTCAAGCAAGCCGGGCCAAAGACGGCTGTAATGCCAGAAACCGGTCCTTGGAAGCTTGTTTCCTTTCCAGTAAAGAATTGTCTTGGTAGTTTGGTCTGCCCTGTTCCCATGATGCACTGGGCCAGGGACAGACTAATTTGCATGTAGCCAGGTTCTGAACTGGGACGGTGCAGTGAGCTAAAAAAACGGTGATGGATCAAGCCCTGATCTTTTGACTGGGTATGAGTGTTCTGCTTAATTCAGATGCTCTGTCCATCACCACCCCCTTTTCTGAATCGTTTTGGCCACCACAAGCGTGGAAGGGTATGCTCAGATGTGAGTCCCTTGCTCACTGCACCATCAGGATTGAAGCAAGCCGGGCCGAAGACGGCTATAATGCCAGAAAACGGTCCCCGGAAGCTTGTTTCCTTTCCAGTAAAGAATTGGCTTGGTAGTTTGGTCTGCCCTGTTCCCATGATGCACTGGGCCAGGGACCGACTAATTTGCATGTAGCCAGGTTCTGAACTGGGATGGTGCAGTGAGCTAAAAAAACGGTGATGGATCAAGCCCTGATCTTTTGACTGGGTATGAGTGTTCTTCTTAATTCAGATGCTCTGTCCATCACCACCCCCTTTTCTGAATCGTTTTGGCCACCACAAGCGTGGAAGGGTATGCTCAGATGTGAGTCCCTTGCTCACTGCACCATCAGGATTCAAGCAAGCCGGGCCGAAGACGGCTGTAATGCCAGAAACCGGTCCCCGGAAGCTTGTTTCCTTTCCAGTAAAGAATTGGCTTGGTAGTTTGGTCTGCCCTGTTCCCATGATGCACTGGGCCAGGGACAGACTAATTTGCATGTAGCCAGGTTCTGAACTGGGATGGTGCAGTAAACTAAAAAACGGTGATGGATCAAGCCCTGATATTTTGACTGGGTATGAGTGTTCTGCTTAATTCAGATGCTCTGTCCATCACCACCCCCTTTTCTGAATCGTTTTGGCCACCACAAGCGTGGAAGGGTATGCTCAGATGTGAGTCCTTTGCTCACTGCACCATCAGGATTCAAGCAAGCCGGGCCGAAGACGGCTGTAATGCCAGAAACCGGTCCCCGGAAGCTTGTTTCCTTTCCAGTAAAGAATTGGCTTGGTAGTTTGGTCTGCCCTGTTCCCATGATGCACTGGGCCAGGGACAGACTAATTTGCATGTAGCCAGGTTCTGAACTGGGATGGTGCAGTGAGCTAAAAAACGGTGATGGATCAAGCCCTGATCTTTTGACTGGGTATGAGTGTTCTGCTTAATTCAGATGCTCTGTCCATCACCACCCCCTTTTCTGAATCGTTTTGGCCACCACAAGCGTGGAAGGGTATGCTCAGATGTGAGTCCCTTGCTCACTGCACCATCAGGATTCAAGTAAGCCGGGCCGAAGACGGCTGTAATGCCAGAAACCGGTCCCCGGAAGCTTGTTTCCTTTCCAGTAAAGAATTGGCTTGGTAGTTTGGTCTGCCCTGTTCCCATGATGCACTGGGCCAGGGACAGACTAATTTGCATGTAGCCAGGTTCTGAACTGGGATGGTGCAGTGAGCTAAAAAAAAGGGTGATGGATCAAGCCCTGATCTTTTGACTGGGTATGAGTGTTCTGCTTAATTCAGATGCTCTGTCCATCACCACCCCCTTTTCTGAATCGTTTTGGCCACCACAAGCGTGGAAGGGTATGCTCAGATGTGAGTCCCTTGCTCACTGCACCATCAGGATTCAAGCAAGCCGGGCCGAAGACGGCTGTAATGCCAGAAACCGGTCCCCGGAAGCTTGTTTCCTTTCCAGTAAAGAATTGGCTTGGTAGTTTGGTCTGCCCTGTTCCCATGATGCACTGGGCCAGGGACAGACTAATTTGCATGTAGCCAGGTTCTGAACTGGGATGGTGCAGTGAGCTAAAAAACGGTGATGGATCAAGCCCTGATCTTTTGACTGGGTATGAGTGTTCTGCTTAATTCAGATGCTCTGTCCATCACCACCCCCTTTTCTGAATCGTTTTGGCCACCACAAGCGTGAAAGGGTATGCTCAGATGTGAGTCCCTTGCTCACTGCACCATCAGGATTCAAGCAAGCCGGGCCGAAGACGGCTGTAATGCCAGAAACCGGTCCTTGGAAGCTTGTTTCCTTTCCAGTAAAGAATTGGCTTGGTAGTTTGGTCTGCCCTGTTCCCATGATGCACTGGGCCAGGGACAGACTAATTTGCATGTAGCCAGGTTCTGAACTGGGATGGTGCAGTGAGCTAAAAAAACGGTGATGGATCAAGCCCTGATCTTTTGACTGGGTATGAGTGTTCTGCTTAATTCAGATGCTCTGTCCATCACCACCCCCTTTTCTGAATCGTTTTGGCCACCACAAGCGTGGAAGGGTATGCTCAGATGTGAGTCCCTTGCTCACTGCACCATCAGGATTCAAGCAAGCCGGGCCGAAGACGGCTGTAATGCCAGAAACCGGTCCCCGGAAGCTTGTTTCCTTTCCAGTAAAGAATTGGCTTGGTAGTTTGGTCTGCCCTGTTCCCATGATGCACTGGGCCAGGGACAGACTAATTTGCATGTAGCCAGGTTCTGAACTGGGATGGTGCAGTGAGCTAAAAAACGGTGATGGATCAAGCCCTGATCTTTTGACTGGGTATGAGTGTTCTGCTTAATTCAGATGCTCTGTCCATCACCACCCCCTTTTCTGAATCGTTTTGGCCACCACAAGCGTGGAAGGGTATGCTCAGATGTGAGTCCCTTGCTCACTGCACCATCAGGATTCAAGCAAGCCGGGCCGAAGACGGCTGTAATGCCAGAAACCGGTCCCCGGAAGCTTGTTTCCTTTCCAGTAAAGAATTGGCTTGGTAGTTTGGTCTGCCCTGTTCCCATGATGCACTGGGCCAGGGACAGACTAATTTGCATGTAGCCAGGTTTTGCAGTGGGATGGTGCAGTGAGCTAAAAAAAGGGTGATGGATCAAGCCCTGATCTTTTGACTGGGTATGAGTGTTCTGCTTAATTCAGATGCTCTGTCCATCACCACCCCCTTTTCTGAATCGTTTTGGCCACCACAAGCGTGGAAGGGTATGCTCAGATGTGAGTCCCTTGCTCACTGCACCATCAGGATTCAAGCAAGCCGGGCCGAAGACGGCTGTAATGCCAGAAACCGGTCCCCGGAAGCTTGTTTCCTTTCCAGTAAAGAATTGGCTTGGTAGTTTGGTCTGCCCTGTTCCCATGATGCACTGGGCCAGGGACAGACTAATTTGCATGTAGCCAGGTTCTGAACTGGGATGGTGCAGTGAGCTAAAAAACGGTGATGGATCAAGCCCTGATCTTTTGACTGGGTATGAGTGTTCTGCTTAATTCAGATGCTCTGTCCATCACCACCCCCTTTTCTGAATCGTTTTGGCCACCACAAGCGTGGAAGGGTATGCTCAGATGTGAGTCCCTTGCTCACTGCACCATCAGGATTCAAGCAAGCCGGGCCGAAGACGGCTGTAATGCCAGAAACCGGTCCCCGGAAGCTTGTTTCCTTTCCAGTAAAGAATTGGCTTGGTAGTTTGGTCTGCCCTGTTCCCATGATGCACTGGGCCAGGGACAGACTAATTTGCATGTAGCCAGGTTCTGAACTGGGATGGTGCAGTGAGCTAAAAAAACGGTGATGGATCAAGCCCTGATCTTTTGACTGGGTATGAGTGTTCTGCTTAATTCAGATGCTCTGTCCATCACCACCCCCTTTTCTGAATCGTTTTGGCCACCACAAGCGTGGAAGGGTATGCTCAGATGTGAGTCCCTTGCTCACTGCACCATCAGGATTCAAGCAAGCCGGGCCGAAGACGGCTATAATGCCAGAAAGCGGTCCCCGGAAGCTTGTTTCCTTTCCAGTAAAGAATTGGCTTGGTAGTTTGGTCTGCCCTGTTCCCATGATGCACTGGGCCAGGGACCGACTAATTTGCATGTAGCAAGGTTCTGAACTGGGATGGTGCAGTGAGCTAAAAAAACGGTGATGGATCAAGCCCTGATCTTTTGACTGGGTATGAGTGTTCTGCTTAATTCAGATGCTCTGTCCATCACCACCCCCTTTTCTGAATCGTTTTGGCCACCACAAGCGTGGAAGGGTATGCTCAGATGTGAGTCCCTTGCTCACTGCACCATCAGGATTCAAGCAAGCCGGGCCGAAGACGGCTGTAATGCCAGAAACCGGTCCCCGGAAGCTTGTTTCCTTTCCAGTAAAGAATTGGCTTGGTAGTTCGGTCTGCCCTGTTCCCATGATGCACTGGGCCAGGGACAGACTAATTTGCATGTAGCCAGGTTCTGAACTGGGATGGTGCAGTAAACTAAAAAACGGTGATGGATCAAGCCCTGATATTTTGACTGGGTATGAGTGTTCTGCTTAATTCAGATGCTCTGTCCATCACCACCCCCTTTTCTGAATCGTTTTGGCCACCACAAGCGTGGAAGGGTATGCTCAGATGTGAGTCCCTTGCTCACTGCACCATCAGGATTCAAGCAAGCCGGGCCGAAGACGGCTGTAATGCCAGAAACCGGTCCCCGGAAGCTTGTTTCCTTTCCAGTAAAGAATTGGCTTGGTAGTTTGGTCTGCCCTGTTCCCATGATGCACTGGGCCAGGGACAGACTAATTTGCATGTAGCCAGGTTCTGAACTGGGATGGTGCAGTGAGCTAAAAAACGGTGATGGATCAAGCCCTGATCTTTTGACTGGGTATGAGTGTTCTGCTTAATTCAGATGCTCTGTCCATCACCACCCCCTTTTCTGAATCGTTTTGGCCACCACAAGCGTGGAAGGGTATGCTCAGATGTGAGTCCCTTGCTCACTGCACCATCAGGATTCAAGCAAGCCTGGCCGAAGACGGCTGTAATGCCAGAAACCGGTCCCCGGAAGCTTGTTTCCTTTCCAGTAAAGAATTGGCTTGGTAGTTTGGTCTGCCCTGTTCCCATGATGCACTGGGCCAGGGACAGACTAATTTGCATGTAGCCAGGTTCTGAACTGGGATGGTGCAGTGAGCTAAAAAACGGTGATGGATCAAGCCCTGATCTTTTGACTGGGTATGAGTGTTCTGCTTAATTCAGATGCTCTGTCCATCACCACCCCCTTTTCTGAATCTTTTTGGCCACCACAAGCGTGGAAGGGTATGCTCAGATGTGAGTCCCTTGCTCACTGCACCATCAGGATTCAAGCAAGCCGGGCCGAAGACGGCTGTAATGCCAGAAACCGGTCCCCAGAAGCTTGTTTCCTTTCCAGTAAAGAATTGGCTTGGTAGTTTGGTCAGCCCTGTTCCCATGATGCACTGGGCCAGGGACAGACTAATTTGCATGTAGCCAGGTTCTGAACTGGGATGGTGCAGTGAGCTAAAAAACGGTGATGGATCAAGCCCTGATCTTTTGACTGGGTATGAGTGTTCTGCTTAATTCAGATGCTCTGTCCATCACCACCCCCTTTTCTGAATCGTTTTGGCCACCACAAGCGTGGAAGGGTATGCTCAGATGTGAGTCCCTTGCTCACTGCACCATCAGGATTCAAGCAAGCCGGGCCGAAGACGGCTGTAATGCCAGAAACCGGTCCCCGGAAGCTTGTTTCCTTTCCAGTAAAGAATTGGCTTGGTAGTTTGGTCTGCCCTGTTCCCATGATGCACTGGGCCAGGGACAGACTAATTTGCATGAAGCCAGGTTCTGAACTGGGATGGTGCAGTGAGCTAAAAAAACGGTGATGGATCAAGCCCTGATCTTTTGACTGGGTATGAGTGTTCTGCTTAATTCAGATGCTCTGTCCATCACCACCCCCTTTTCTGAATCGTTTTGGCCACCACAAGCGTGGAAGGGTATGCTCAGATGTGAGTCCCTTGCTCACTGCACCATCAGGATTCAAGCAAGCCGGGCCGAAGACGGCTGTAATGCCAGAAACCGGTCCCCGGAAGCTTGTTTCCATTCCAGTAAAGAATTGGCTTGGTAGTTTGGTCTGCCCTGTTCCCATGATGCACTGGGCCAGGGACAGACTAATTTGCATGTAGCCAGGTTCTGAACTGGGATGGTGCAGTGAGCTAAAAAAACGGTGATGGATCAAGCCCTGATCTTTTGACTGGGTATGAGTGTTCTGCTTAATTCAGATGCTCTGTCCATCACCACCCCCTTTTCTGAATCGTTTTGGCCACCACAAGCGTGGAAGGGTATGCTCAGATGTGAGTCCCTTGCTCACTGCACCATCAGGATTCAAGCAAGCCGGGCCGAAGACGGCTGTAATGTCAGAAACCGGTCCCCGGAAGCTTGTTTCCTTTCCAGTAAAGAATTGGCTTGGTAGTTTGGTCTGCCCTGTTCCCATGATGCACTGGGCCAGGGACAGACTAGTTTGCATGTAGCCAGGTTCTGAACTGGGATGGTGCAGTGAGCTAAAAAACGGTGATGGATCAAGCCCTGATCTTTTGACTGGGTATGAGTGTTCTGCTTAATTCAGATGCTCTCTCCATCACCACCCCCTTTTCTGAATCGTTTTGGCCACCACAAGCGTGGAAGGGTATGCTCAGATGTGAGTCCCTTGCTCACTGCACCATTAGGATTCAAGCAAGCCGGGCCGAAGACGGCTGTAATGCCAGAAACCGGTCCCCGGAAGCTTGTTTCCTTTCCAGTAAAGAATTGGCTTGGTAGTTTGGTCTGCCCTGTTCCCATGAAGCACTGGGCCAGGGACAGACTCATTTGCATGTAGCCAGGTTCTGAACTGGGATGGGGCTGTGAGCTAAAAAACGGTGATGGATCAAGCCCTGATCTTTTGACTGGGTATGAGTGTTCTGCTTAATTCAGATGCTCTGTCCATCACCACCCCCTTTTCTGAATCGTTTTGGCCACCACAAGCGTGGAAGGGTATGCTCAGATGTGAGTCCCTTGCTCACTGCACCATCAGGATTCAAGCAAGCCGGGCCGAAGACGGCTGTAATGCCAGAAACCGGTCCCCGGAAGCTTGTTTCCTTTCCAGTAAAGAATTGGCTTGGTAGTTTGGTCTGCCCTGTTCCCATGATGCACTGGGCCAGGGACAGACTAATTTGCATGTAGCCAGGTTCTGAACTGGGATGGTGCAGTGAGCTAGAAAACGGTGATGGATCAAGCCCTGATCTTTTGACTGGGTATGAGTGTTCTGCTTAATTCAGATGCTCTGTCCATCACCACCCCCTTTTCTGAATCGTTTTGGCCACCACAAGCGTGGAAGGGTATGCTCAGATGTGAGTCCCTTGCTCACTGCACCATCAGGATTCAAGCAAGCCGGGCCGAAGATGGCTGTAATGCCAGAAACCGGTCCCTGGAAGCTTGTTTCCTTTCCAGTAAAGAATTGGCTTGGTAGTTTGGTCTGTCCTGTTCCCATGATGCACTGGGCCAGGGACAGACTAATTTGCATGTAGCCAGGTTCTGAACTGGGATGGTGCAGTGAGCTAAAAAACGGTGATGGATCAAGCCCTGATCTTTTGACTGGGTATGAGTGTTCTGCTTAATTCAGATGCTCTGTCCATCACCACCCCCTTTTCTGAATCGTTTTGGCCACCACAAGCGTGGAAGGGTATGCTCAGATGTGAGTCCCTTGCTCACTGCACCATCAGGATTCAAGCAAGCCGGGCCGAAGACGGCTGTAATGCCAGAAACCGGTCCCCGGAAGCTTGTTTCCTTTCCAGTAAAGAATTGGCTTGGTAGTTTGGTCTGCCCTGTTCCCATGATGCACTGGGCCAGGGACAGACTAATTTGCATGTAGCCAGGTTCTGAACTGGGATGGTGCAGTAAACTAAAAAACGGTGATGGATCAAGCCCTGATATTTTGACTGGGTATGAGTGTTCTGCTTAATTCAGATGCTCTGTCCATCACCACCCCCTTTTCTGAATCGTTTTGGCCACCACAAGCGTGGAAGGGTATGCTCAGATGTGAGTCCCTTGCTCACTGCACCATCAGGATTCAAGCAAGCCGGGCCGAAGACGGCTGTAATGCCAGAAACCGGTCCCCGGAAGCTTGTTTCCTTTCCAGTAAAGAATTGGCTTGGTAGTTTGGTCTGCCCTGTTCCCATGATGCACTGGGCCAGGGACAGACTAATTTGCATGTAGCCAGGTTCTGAACTGGGATGGTGCAATGAGCTAAAAAAAGGGTGATGGATCAAGCCCTGATCTTTTGACTGGGTATGAGTGTTCTGCTTAATTCAGATGCTCTGTCCATCACCACCCCCTTTTCTGAATCGTTTTGGCCACCACAAGCGTGGAAGGGTATGCTCAGATGTGAATCCCTTGCTCACTGCACCATCAGGATTCAAGCAAGCCGGGCCGAAGACTGCTGTAATGCCAGAAACCGGTCCCCGGAAGCTTGTTTCCTTTCCAGTAAAGAATTGGCTTGGTAGTTTGGTCTGCCCTGTTCCCATGATGCACTGGGCCAGGGACAGACTAATTTGCATGTAGCCAGGTTCTGAACTGGGATGGTGCAGTGAGCTAAAAAACGGTGATGGATCAAGCCCTGATCTTTTGACTGGGTATGAGTGTTCTGCTTAATTCAGATGCTCTGTCCATCACCACCCCCTTTTCTGAATCTTTTTGGCCACCACAAGCGTGGAAGGGTATGCTCAGATGTGAGTCCCTTGCTCACTGCACCATCAGGATTCAAGCAAGCCGGGCCGAAGATGGCTGTAATGCCAGAAACCGGTCCCTGGAAGCTTGTTTCCTTTCCAGTAAAGAATTGGCTTGGTAGTTTGGTCTGTCCTGTTCCCATGATGCACTGGGCCAGGGACAGACTAATTTGCATGTAGCCAGGTTCTGAACTGGGATGGTGCAGTGAGCTAAAAAACGGTGATGGATCAAGCCCTGATCTTTTGACTGGGTATGAGTGTTCTGCTTAATTCAGATGCTCTGTCCATCACCACCCCCTTTTCTGAATCGTTTTGGCCACCACAAGCGTGGAAGGGTATGCTCAGATGTGAGTCCCTTGCTCACTGCACCATCAGGATTCAAGCAAGCCGGGCCGAAGACGGCTGTAATGCCAGAAACCGGTCCCCGGAAGCTTGTTTCCTTTCCAGTAAAGAATTGGCTTGGTAGTTTGGTCTGCCCTGTTCCCATGATGCACTGGGCCAGGGACAGACTAATTTGCATGTAGCCAGGTTCTGAACTGGGATGGTGCAGTAAACTAAAAAACGGTGATGGATCAAGCCCTGATATTTTGACTGGGTATGAGTGTTCTGCTTAATTCAGATGCTCTGTCCATCACCACCCCCTTTTCTGAATCGTTTTGGCCACCACAAGCGTGGAAGGGTATGCTCAGATGTGAGTCCCTTGCTCACTGCACCATCAGGATTCAAGCAAGCCGGGCCGAAGACGGCTGTAATGCCAGAAACCGGTCCCCGGAAGCTTGTTTCCTTTCCAGTAAAGAATTGGCTTGGTAGTTTGGTCTGCCCTGTTCCCATGATGCACTGGGCCAGGGACAGACTAATTTGCATGTAGCCAGGTTCTGAACTGGGATGGTGCAATGAGCTAAAAAAAGGGTGATGGATCAAGCCCTGATCTTTTGACTGGGTATGAGTGTTCTGCTTAATTCAGATGCTCTGTCCATCACCACCCCCTTTTCTGAATCGTTTTGGCCACCACAAGCGTGGAAGGGTATGCTCAGATGTGAATCCCTTGCTCACTGCACCATCAGGATTCAAGCAAGCCGGGCCGAAGACTGCTGTAATGCCAGAAACCGGTCCCCGGAAGCTTGTTTCCTTTCCAGTAAAGAATTGGCTTGGTAGTTTGGTCTGCCCTGTTCCCATGATGCACTGGGCCAGGGACAGACTAATTTGCATGTAGCCAGGTTCTGAACTGGGATGGTGCAGTGAGCTAAAAAACGGTGATGGATCAAGCCCTGATCTTTTGACTGGGTATGAGTGTTCTGCTTAATTCAGATGCTCTGTCCATCACCACCCCCTTTTCTGAATCTTTTTGGCCACCACAAGCGTGGAAGGGTATGCTCAGATGTGAGTCCCTTGCTCACTGCACCATCAGGATTCAAGCAAGCCGGGCCGAAGACGGCTGTAATGCCAGAAACCGGTCCCCGGAAGCTTGTTTCCTTTCCAGTAAAGAATTGGCTTGGTAGTTTGGTCTGCCCTGTTCCCATGATGCACTGGGCCAGGGACAGACTAATTTGCATGTAGCCAGGTTCTGAACTGGGATGGTGCAGTGAGCTAAAAAACGGTGATGGATCAAGCCCTGATCTTTTGACTGGGTATGAGTGTTCTGCTTAATTCAGATGCTCTGTCCATCACCACCCCCTTTTCTGAATCGTTTTGGCCACCACAAGCGTGGAAGGGTATGCTCAGATGTGAGTCCCTTGCTCACTGCACCATCAGGATTCAAGCAAGCCGGGCCGAAGACGGCTGTAATGCCAGAAACCGGTCCCCGGAAGCTTGTTTCCTTTCCAGTAAAGAATTGGCTTGGTAGTTTGGTCTGCCCTGTTCCCATGATGCACTGGGCCAGGGACAGACTAATTTGCATGTAGCCAGGTTCTGAACTGGGATGGTGCAATGAGCTAAAAAAAGGGTGATGGATCAAGCCCTGATCTTTTGACTGGGTATGAGTGTTCTGCTTAATTCAGATGCTCTGTCCATCACCACCCCCTTTTCTGAATCGTTTTGGCCACCACAAGCGTGGAAGGGTATGCTCAGATGTGAATCCCTTGCTCACTGCACCATCAGGATTCAAGCAAGCCGGGCCGAAGACTGCTGTAATGCCAGAAACCGGTCCCCGGAAGCTTGTTTCCTTTCCAGTAAAGAATTGGCTTGGTAGTTTGGTCTGCCCTGTTCCCATGATGCACTGGGCCAGGGACAGACTAATTTGCATGTAGCCAGGTTCTGAACTGGGATGGTGCAGTGAGCTAAAAAACGGTGATGGATCAAGCCCTGATCTTTTGACTGGGTATGAGTGTTCTGCTTAATTCAGATGCTCTGTCCATCACCACCCCCTTTTCTGAATCTTTTTGGCCACCACAAGCGTGGAAGGGTATGCTCAGATGTGAGTCCCTTGCTCACTGCACCATCAGGATTCAAGCAAGCCGGGCCGAAGACGGCTGTAATGCCAGAAACCGGTCCCCAGAAGCTTGTTTCCTTTCCAGTAAAGAATTGGCTTGGTAGTTTGGTCAGCCCTGTTCCCATGATGCACTGGGCCAGGGACAGACTAATTTGCATGTAGCCAGGTTCTGAACTGGGATGGTGCAGTGAGCTAAAAAACGGTGATGGATCAAGCCCTGATCTTTTGACTGGGTATGAGTGTTCTGCTTAATTCAGATGCTCTGTCCATCACCACCCCCTTTTCTGAATCGTTTTGGCCACCACAAGCGTGGAAGGGTATGCTCAGATGTGAGTCCCTTGCTCACTGCACCATCAGGATTCAAGCAAGCCGGGCCGAAGACGGCTGTAATGCCAGAAACCGGTCCCCGGAAGCTTGTTTCCTTTCCAGTAAAGAATTGGCTTGGTAGTTTGGTCTGCCCTGTTCCCATGATGCACTGGGCCAGGGACAGACTAATTTGCATGAAGCCAGGTTCTGAACTGGGATGGTGCAGTGAGCTAAAAAAACGGTGATGGATCAAGCCCTGATCTTTTGACTGGGTATGAGTGTTCTGCTTAATTCAGATGCTCTGTCCATCACCACCCCCTTTTCTGAATCGTTTTGGCCACCACAAGCGTGGAAGGGTATGCTCAGATGTGAGTCCCTTGCTCACTGCACCATCAGGATTCAAGCAAGCCGGGCCGAAGACGCTGTAATGCCAGAAACCGGTCCCCGGAAGCTTGTTTCCTTTCCAGTAAAGAATTGGCTTGGTAGTTTGGTCTGCCCTGTTCCCATGATGCACTGGGCCAGGGACAGACTAATTTGCATGTAGCCAGGTTCTGAACTGGGATGGTGCAGTGAGCTAAAAAAATGGTGCTGGATCAAGCCCTGATCTTTTGACTGGGTATGAGTGTTCTGCTTAATTCAGATGCTCTGTCCATCACCACCCCCTTTTCTGAATCGTTTTGGCCACCACAAGCGTGGAAGGGTATGCTCAGATGTGAGTCCCTTGCTCACTGCACCATCAGGATTCAAGCAAGCCGGGCCGAAGACGGCTGTAATGTCAGAAACCGGTCCCCGGAAGCTTGTTTCCTTTCCAGTAAAGAATTGGCTTGGTAGTTTGGTCTGCCCTGTTCCCATGATGCACTGGGCCAGGGACAGACTAGTTTGCATGTAGCCAGGTTCTGAACTGGGATGGTGCAGTGAGCTAAAAAACGGTGATGGATCAAGCCCTGATCTTTTGACTGGGTATGAGTGTTCTGCTTAATTCAGATGCTCTGTCCATCACCACCCCCTTTTCTGAATCGTTTTGGCCACCACAAGCGTGGAAGGGTATGCTCAGATGTGAGTCCCTTGCTCACTGCACCATCAGGATTCAAGCAAGCCGGGCCGAAGACGGCTGTAATGCCAGAAACCGGTCCCCGGAAGCTTGTTTCCTTTCCAGTAAAGAATTGGCTTGGTAGTTTGGTCTGCCCTGTTCCCATGATGCACTGGGCCAGGGACAGACTAATTTGCATGTAGCCAGGTTCTGAACTGGGATGGTGCAGTGAGCTAGAAAACGGTGATGGATCAAGCCCTGATCTTTTGACTGGGTATGAGTGTTCTGCTTAATTCAGATGCTCTGTCCATCACCACCCCCTTTTCTGAATCGTTTTGGCCACCACAAGCGTGGAAGGGTATGCTCAGATGTGAGTCCCTTGCTCACTGCACCATCAGGATTCAAGCAAGCCGGGCCGAAGATGGCTGTAATGCCAGAAACCGGTCCCTGGAAGCTTGTTTCCTTTCCAGTAAAGAATTGGCTTGGTAGTTTGGTCTGTCCTGTTCCCATGATGCACTGGGCCAGGGACAGACTAATTTGCATGTAGCCAGGTTCTGAACTGGGATGGTGCAGTGAGCTAAAAAACGGTGATGGATCAAGCCCTGATCTTTTGACTGGGTATGAGTGTTCTGCTTAATTCAGATGCTCTGTCCATCACCACCCCCTTTTCTGAATCGTTTTGGCCACCACAAGCGTGGAAGGGTATGCTCAGATGTGAGTCCCTTGCTCACTGCACCATCAGGATTCAAGCAAGCCGGGCCGAAGACGGCTGTAATGCCAGAAACCGGTCCCCGGAAGCTTGTTTCCTTTCCAGTAAAGAATTGGCTTGGTAGTTTGGTCTGCCCTGTTCCCATGATGCACTGGGCCAGGGACAGACTAATTTGCATGTAGCCAGGTTCTGAACTGGGATGGTGCAGTAAACTAAAAAACGGTGATGGATCAAGCCCTGATATTTTGACTGGGTATGAGTGTTCTGCTTAATTCAGATGCTCTGTCCATCACCACCCCCTTTTCTGAATCGTTTTGGCCACCACAAGCGTGGAAGGGTATGCTCAGATGTGAGTCCCTTGCTCACTGCACCATCAGGATTCAAGCAAGCCGGGCCGAAGACGGCTGTAATGCCAGAAACCGGTCCCCGGAAGCTTGTTTCCTTTCCAGTAAAGAATTGGCTTGGTAGTTTGGTCTGCCCTGTTCCCATGATGCACTGGGCCAGGGACAGACTAATTTGCATGTAGCCAGGTTCTGAACTGGGATGGTGCAATGAGCTAAAAAAAGGGTGATGGATCAAGCCCTGATCTTTTGACTGGGTATGAGTGTTCTGCTTAATTCAGATGCTCTGTCCATCACCACCCCCTTTTCTGAATCGTTTTGGCCACCACAAGCGTGGAAGGGTATGCTCAGATGTGAATCCCTTGCTCACTGCACCATCAGGATTCAAGCAAGCCGGGCCGAAGACTGCTGTAATGCCAGAAACCGGTCCCCGGAAGCTTGTTTCCTTTCCAGTAAAGAATTGGCTTGGTAGTTTGGTCTGCCCTGTTCCCATGATGCACTGGGCCAGGGACAGACTAATTTGCATGTAGCCAGGTTCTGAACTGGGATGGTGCAGTGAGCTAAAAAACGGTGATGGATCAAGCCCTGATCTTTTGACTGGGTATGAGTGTTCTGCTTAATTCAGATGCTCTGTCCATCACCACCCCCTTTTCTGAATCTTTTTGGCCACCACAAGCGTGGAAGGGTATGCTCAGATGTGAGTCCCTTGCTCACTGCACCATCAGGATTCAAGCAAGCCGGGCCGAAGACGGCTGTAATGCCAGAAACCGGTCCCCGGAAGCTTGTTTCCTTTCCAGTAAAGAATTGGCTTGGTAGTTTGGTCTGCCCTGTTCCCATGATGCACTGGGCCAGGGACAGACTAATTTGCATGTAGCCAGGTTCTGAACTGGGATGGTGCAGTGAGCTAAAAAACGGTGATGGATCAAGCCCTGATCTTTTGACTGGGTATGAGTGTTCTGCTTAATTCAGATGCTCTGTCCATCACCACCCCCTTTTCTGAATCGTTTTGGCCACCACAAGCGTGGAAGGGTATGCTCAGATGTGAGTCCCTTGCTCACTGCACCATCAGGATTCAAGCAAGCCGGGCCGAAGACGGCTGTAATGCCAGAAACCGGTCCCCGGAAGCTTGTTTCCTTTCCAGTAAAGAATTGGCTTGGTAGTTTGGTCTGCCCTGTTCCCATGATGCACTGGGCCAGGGACAGACTAATTTGCATGTAGCCAGGTTCTGAACTGGGATGGTGCAATGAGCTAAAAAAAGGGTGATGGATCAAGCCCTGATCTTTTGACTGGGTATGAGTGTTCTGCTTAATTCAGATGCTCTGTCCATCACCACCCCCTTTTCTGAATCGTTTTGGCCACCACAAGCGTGGAAGGGTATGCTCAGATGTGAATCCCTTGCTCACTGCACCATCAGGATTCAAGCAAGCCGGGCCGAAGACTGCTGTAATGCCAGAAACCGGTCCCCGGAAGCTTGTTTCCTTTCCAGTAAAGAATTGGCTTGGTAGTTTGGTCTGCCCTGTTCCCATGATGCACTGGGCCAGGGACAGACTAATTTGCATGTAGCCAGGTTCTGAACTGGGATGGTGCAGTGAGCTAAAAAACGGTGATGGATCAAGCCCTGATCTTTTGACTGGGTATGAGTGTTCTGCTTAATTCAGATGCTCTGTCCATCACCACCCCCTTTTCTGAATCTTTTTGGCCACCACAAGCGTGGAAGGGTATGCTCAGATGTGAGTCCCTTGCTCACTGCACCATCAGGATTCAAGCAAGCCGGGCCGAAGACGGCTGTAATGCCAGAAACCGGTCCCCAGAAGCTTGTTTCCTTTCCAGTAAAGAATTGGCTTGGTAGTTTGGTCAGCCCTGTTCCCATGATGCACTGGGCCAGGGACAGACTAATTTGCATGTAGCCAGGTTCTGAACTGGGATGGTGCAGTGAGCTAAAAAACGGTGATGGATCAAGCCCTGATCTTTTGACTGGGTATGAGTGTTCTGCTTAATTCAGATGCTCTGTCCATCACCACCCCCTTTTCTGAATCGTTTTGGCCACCACAAGCGTGGAAGGGTATGCTCAGATGTGAGTCCCTTGCTCACTGCACCATCAGGATTCAAGCAAGCCGGGCCGAAGACGGCTGTAATGCCAGAAACCGGTCCCCGGAAGCTTGTTTCCTTTCCAGTAAAGAATTGGCTTGGTAGTTTGGTCTGCCCTGTTCCCATGATGCACTGGGCCAGGGACAGACTAATTTGCATGAAGCCAGGTTCTGAACTGGGATGGTGCAGTGAGCTAAAAAAACGGTGATGGATCAAGCCCTGATCTTTTGACTGGGTATGAGTGTTCTGCTTAATTCAGATGCTCTGTCCATCACCACCCCCTTTTCTGAATCGTTTTGGCCACCACAAGCGTGGAAGGGTATGCTCAGATGTGAGTCCCTTGCTCACTGCACCATCAGGATTCAAGCAAGCCGGGCCGAAGACGCTGTAATGCCAGAAACCGGTCCCCGGAAGCTTGTTTCCTTTCCAGTAAAGAATTGGCTTGGTAGTTTGGTCTGCCCTGTTCCCATGATGCACTGGGCCAGGGACAGACTAATTTGCATGTAGCCAGGTTCTGAACTGGGATGGTGCAGTGAGCTAAAAAAATGGTGCTGGATCAAGCCCTGATCTTTTGACTGGGTATGAGTGTTCTGCTTAATTCAGATGCTCTGTCCATCACCACCCCCTTTTCTGAATCGTTTTGGCCACCACAAGCGTGGAAGGGTATGCTCAGATGTGAGTCCCTTGCTCACTGCACCATCAGGATTCAAGCAAGCCGGGCCGAAGACGGCTGTAATGTCAGAAACCGGTCCCCGGAAGCTTGTTTCCTTTCCAGTAAAGAATTGGCTTGGTAGTTTGGTCTGCCCTGTTCCCATGATGCACTGGGCCAGGGACAGACTAGTTTGCATGTAGCCAGGTTCTGAACTGGGATGGTGCAGTGAGCTAAAAAACGGTGATGGATCAAGCCCTGATCTTTTGACTGGGTATGAGTGTTCTGCTTAATTCAGATGCTCTGTCCATCACCACCCCCTTTTCTGAATCGTTTTGGCCACCACAAGCGTGGAAGGGTATGCTCAGATGTGAGTCCCTTGCTCACTGCACCATCAGGATTCAAGCAAGCCGGGCCGAAGACGGCTGTAATGCCAGAAACCGGTCCCCGGAAGCTTGTTTCCTTTCCAGTAAAGAATTGGCTTGGTAGTTTGGTCTGCCCTGTTCCCATGATGCACTGGGCCAGGGACAGACTAATTTGCATGTAGCCAGGTTCTGAACTGGGATGGTGCAGTGAGCTAAAAAACGGTGATGGATCAAGCCCTGATCTTTTGACTGGGTATGAGTGTTCTGCTTAATTCAGATGCTCTGTCCATCACCACCCCCTTTTCTGAATCGTTTTGGCCACCACAAGCGTGGAAGGGTATGCTCAGATGTGAGTCCCTTGCTCACTGCACCATCAGGATTCAAGCAAGCCGGGCCGAAGATGGCTGTAATGCCAGAAACCGGTCCCCGGAAGCTTGTTTCCTTTCCAGTAAAGAATTGGCTTGGTAGTTTGGTCTGCCCTGTTCCCATGATGCACTGGGCCAGGGACAGACTAATTTGCATGTAGCCAGGTTCTGAACTGGGATGGTGCAGTGAGCTAAAAAACGGTGATGGATCAAGCCCTGATCTTTTGACTGGGTATGAGTGTTCTGCTTAATTCAGATGCTCTGTCCATCACCACCCCCTTTTCTGAATCGTTTTGGCCACCACAAGCGTGGAAGGGTATGCTCAGATGTGAGTCCCTTGCTCACTGCACCATCAGGATTCAAGCAAGCCGGGCCGAAGACGGCTGTAATGCCAGAAACCGGTCCCCGGAAGCTTGTTTCCTTTCCAGTAAAGAATTGGCTTGGTAGTTTGGTCTGCCCTGTTCCCATGATGCACTGGGCCAGGGACAGACTAATTTGCATGTAGCCAGGTTCTGAACTGGGATGGTGCAATGAGCTAAAAAAAGGGTGATGGATCAAGCCCTGATCTTTTGACTGGGTATGAGTGTTCTGCTTAATTCAGATGCTCTGTCCATCACCACCCCCTTTTCTGAATCGTTTTGGCCACCACAAGCGTGGAAGGGTATGCTCAGATGTGAATCCCTTGATCACTGCACCATCAGGATTCAAGCAAGCCGGGCCGAAGACGGCTGTAATGCCAGAAACCGGTCCCCGGAAGCTTGTTTCCTTTCCAGTAAAGAATTGGCTTGGTAGTTTGGTCTGCCCTGTTCCCATGATGCACTGGGCCAGGGACAGACTAATTTGCATGTAGCCAGGTTCTGAACTGGGATGGTGCAGTGAGCTAAAAAACGGTGATGGATCAAGCCCTGATCTTTTGACTGGGTATGAGTGTTCTGCTTAATTCAGATGCTCTGTCCATCACCACCCCCTTTTCTGAATCTTTTTGGCCACCACAAGCGTGGAAGGGTATGCTCAGATGTGAGTCCCTTGCTCACTGCACCATCAGGATTCAAGCAAGCCGGGCCGAAGACGGCTGTAATGCCAGAAACTGGTCCCCAGAAGCTTGTTTCCTTTCCAGTAAAGAATTGGCTTGGTAGTTTGGTCAGCCCTGTTCCCATGATGCACTGGGCCAGGGACAGACTAATTTGCATGTAGCCAGGTTCTGAACTGGGATGGTGCAGTGAGCTAAAAAACGGTGATGGATCAAGCCCTGATCTTTTGACTGGGTATGAGTGTTCTGCTTAATTCAGATGCTCTGTCCATCACCACCCCCTTTTCTGAATCGTTTTGGCCACCACAAGCGTGGAAGGGTATGCTCAGATGTGAGTCCCTTGCTCACTGCACCATCAGGATTCAAGCAAGCCGGGCCGAAGACGGCTGTAATGCCAGAAACCGGTCCCCGGAAGCTTGTTTCCTTTCCAGTAAAGAATTGGCTTGGTAGTTTGGTCTGCCCTGTTCCCATGATGCACTGGGCCAGGGACAGACTAATTTGCATGAAGCCAGGTTCTGAACTGGGATGGTGCAGTGAGCTAAAAAAAACGGTGATGGATCAAGCCCTGATCTTTTGACTGGGTATGAGTGTTCTGCTTAATTCAGATGCTCTGTCCATCACCACCCCCTTTTCTGAATCGTTTTGGCCACCACAAGCGTGGAAGGGTATGCTCAGATGTGAGTCCCTTGCTCACTGCACCATCAGGATTCAAGCAAGCCGGGCCGAAGACGGCTGTAATGCCAGAAACCGGTCCCCGGAAGCTTGTTTCCATTCCAGTAAAGAATTGGCTTGGTAGTTTGGTCTGCCCTGTTCCCATGATGCACTGGGCCAGGGACAGACTAATTTGCATGTAGCCAGGTTCTGAACTGGGATGGTGCAGTGAGCTAAAAAAACGGTGATGGATCAAGCCCTGATCTTTTGACTGGGTATGAGTGTTCTGCTTAATTCAGATGCTCTGTCCATCACCACCCCCTTTTCTGAATCGTTTTGGCCACCACAAGCGTGGAAGGGTATGCTCAGATGTGAGTCCCTTGCTCACTGCACCATCAGGATTCAAGCAAGCCGGGCCGAAGACGGCTGTAATGTCAGAAACCGGTCCCCGGAAGCTTGTTTCCTTTCCAGTAAAGAATTGGCTTGGTAGTTTGGTCTGCCCTGTTCCCATGATGCACTGGGCCAGGGACAGACTAGTTTGCATGTAGCCAGGTTCTGAACTGGGATGGTGCAGTGAGCTAAAAAACGGTGATGGATCAAGCCCTGATCTTTTGACTGGGTATGAGTGTTCTGCTTAATTCAGATGCTCTCTCCATCACCACCCCCTTTTCTGAATCGTTTTGGCCACCACAAGCGTGGAAGGGTATGCTCAGATGTGAGTCCCTTGCTCACTGCACCATTAGGATTCAAGCAAGCCGGGCCGAAGACGGCTGTAATGCCAGAAACCGGTCCCCGGAAGCTTGTTTCCTTTCCAGTAAAGAATTGGCTTGGTAGTTTGGTCTGCCCTGTTCCCATGAAGCACTGGGCCAGGGACAGACTCATTTGCATGTAGCCAGGTTCTGAACTGGGATGGGGCTGTGAGCTAAAAAACGGTGATGGATCAAGCCCTGATCTTTTGACTGGGTATGAGTGTTCTGCTTAATTCAGATGCTCTGTCCATCACCACCCCCTTTTCTGAATCGTTTTGGCCACCACAAGCGTGGAAGGGTATGCTCAGATGTGAGTCCCTTGCTCACTGCACCATCAGGATTCAAGCAAGCCAGGCCGAAGACGGCTGTAATGCCAGAAACCGGTCCCCGGAAGCTTGTTTCCTTTCCAGTAAAGAATTGGCTTGGTAGTTTGGTCTGCCCTGTTCCCATGATGCACTGGGCCAGGGACAGACTAATTTGCATGTAGCCAGGTTCTGAACTGGGATGGTGCAGTGAGCTAGAAAACGGTGATGGATCAAGCCCTGATCTTTTGACTGGGTATGAGTGTTCTGCTTAATTCAGATGCTCTGTCCATCACCACCCCCTTTTCTGAATCGCTTTGGCCACCACAAGCGTGGAAGGGTATGCTCAGATGTGAGTCCCTTGCTCACTGCACCATCAGGATTCAAGCAAGCCGGGCCGAAGATGGCTGTAATGCCAGAAACCGGTCCCTGGAAGCTTGTTTCCTTTCCAGTAAAGAATTGGCTTGGTAGTTTGGTCTGTCCTGTTCCCATGATGCACTGGGCCAGGGACAGACTAATTTGCATGTAGCCAGGTTCTGAACTGGGATGGTGCAGTGAGCTAAAAAACGGTGATGGATCAAGCCCTGATCTTTTGACTGGGTATGAGTGTTCTGCTTAATTCAGATGCTCTGTCCATCACCACCCCCTTTTCTGAATCGTTTTGGCCACCACAAGCGTGGAAGGGTATGCTCAGATGTGAGTCCCTTGCTCACTGCACCATCAGGATTCAAGCAAGCCGGGCCGAAGACGGCTGTAATGCCAGAAACCGGTCCCCGGAAGCTTGTTTCCTTTCCAGTAAAGAATTGGCTTGGTAGTTTGGTCTGCCCTGTTCCCATGATGCACTGGGCCAGGGACAGACTAATTTGCATGTAGCCAGGTTCTGAACTGGGATGGTGCAGTAAACTAAAAAACGGTGATGGATCAAGCCCTGATATTTTGACTGGGTATGAGTGTTCTGCTTAATTCAGATGCTCTGTCCATCACCACCCCCTTTTCTGAATCGTTTTGGCCACCACAAGCGTGGAAGGGTATGCTCAGATGTGAGTCCCTTGCTCACTGCACCATCAGGATTCAAGCAAGCCGGGCCGAAGACGGCTGTAATGCCAGAAACCGGTCCCCGGAAGCTTGTTTCCTTTCCAGTAAAGAATTGGCTTGGTAGTTTGGTCTGCCCTGTTCCCATGATGCACTGGGCCAGGGACAGACTAATTTGCATGTAGCCAGGTTCTGAACTGGGATGGTGCAGTGAGCTAAAAAACGGTGATGGATCAAGCCCTGATCTTTTGACTGGGTATGAGTGTTCTGCTTAATTCAGATGCTCTGTCCATCACCACCCCCTTTTCTGAATCGTTTTGGCCACCACAAGCGTGGAAGGGTATGCTCAGATGTGAATCCCTTGCTCACTGCACCATCAGGATTCAAGCAAGCCGGGCCGAAGACGGCTGTAATGCCAGAAACCGGTCCCCGGAAGCTTGTTTCCTTTCCAGTAAAGAATTGGCTTGGTAGTTTGGTCTGCCCTGTTCCCATGATGCACTGGGCCAGGGACAGACTAATTTGCATGTAGCCAGGTTCTGAACTGGGATGGTGCAATGAGCTAAAAAAAGGGTGATGGATCAAGCCCTGATCTTTTGACTGGGTATGAGTGTTCTGCTTAATTCAGATGCTCTGTCCATCACCACCCCCTTTTCTGAATCGTTTTGGCCACCACAAGCGTGGAAGGGTATGCTCAGATGTGAATCCCTTGCTCACTGCACCATCAGGATTCAAGCAAGCCGGGCCGAAGACGGCTGTAATGCCAGAAACCGGTCCCCGGAAGCTTGTTTCCTTTCCAGTAAAGAATTGGCTTGGTAGTTTGGTCTGCCCTGTTCCCATGATGCACTGGGCCAGGGACAGACTAATTTGCATGTAGCCAGGTTCTGAACTGGGATGGTGCAGTGAGCTAAAAAACGGTGATGGATCAAGCCCTGATCTTTTGACTGGGTATGAGTGTTCTGCTTAATTCAGATGCTCTGTCCATCACCACCCCCTTTTCTGAATCTTTTTGGCCACCACAAGCGTGGAAGGGTATGCTCAGATGTGAGTCCCTTGCTCACTGCACCATCAGGATTCAAGCAAGCCGGGCCGAAGACGGCTGTAATGCCAGAAACCGGTCCCCAGAAGCTTGTTTCCTTTCCAGTAAAGAATTGGCTTGGTAGTTTGGTCAGCCCTGTTCCCATGATGCACTGGGCCAGGGACAGACTAATTTGCATGTAGCCAGGTTCTGAACTGGGATGGTGCAGTGAGCTAAAAAACGGTGATGGATCAAGCCCTGATCTTTTGACTGGGTATGAGTGTTCTGCTTAATTCAGATGCTCTGTCCATCACCACCCCCTTTTCTGAATCGTTTTGGCCACCACAAGCGTGGAAGGGTATGCTCAGATGTGAGTCCCTTGCTCACTGCACCATCAGGATTCAAGCAAGCCGGGCCGAAGACGGCTGTAATGCCAGAAACCGGTCCCCGGAAGCTTGTTTCCTTTCCAGTAAAGAATTGGCTTGGTAGTTTGGTCTGCCCTGTTCCCATGATGCACTGGGCCAGGGACAGACTAATTTGCATGAAGCCAGGTTCTGAACTGGGATGGTGCAGTGAGCTAAAAAAACGGTGATGGATCAAGCCCTGATCTTTTGACTGGGTATGAGTGTTCTGCTTAATTCAGATGCTCTGTCCATCACCACCCCCTTTTCTGAATCGTTTTGGCCACCACAAGCGTGGAAGGGTATGCTCAGATGTGAGTCCCTTGCTCACTGCACCATCAGGATTCAAGCAAGCCGGGCCGAAGACGGCTGTAATGCCAGAAACCGGTCCCCGGAAGCTTGTTTCCATTCCAGTAAAGAATTGGCTTGGTAGTTTGGTCTGCCCTGTTCCCATGATGCACTGGGCCAGGGACAGACTAATTTGCATGTAGCCAGGTTCTGAACTGGGATGGTGCAGTGAGCTAAAAAAACGGTGATGGATCAAGCCCTGATCTTTTGACTGGGTATGAGTGTTCTGCTTAATTCAGATGCTCTGTCCATCACCACCCCCTTTTCTGAATCGTTTTGGCCACCACAAGCGTGGAAGGGTATGCTCAGATGTGAGTCCCTTGCTCACTGCACCATCAGGATTCAAGCAAGCCGGGCCGAAGACGGCTGTAATGTCAGAAACCGGTCCCCGGAAGCTTGTTTCCTTTCCAGTAAAGAATTGGCTTGGTAGTTTGGTCTGCCCTGTTCCCATGATGCACTGGGCCAGGGACAGACTAGTTTGCATGTAGCCAGGTTCTGAACTGGGATGGTGCAGTGAGCTAAAAAACGGTGATGGATCAAGCCCTGATCTTTTGACTGGGTATGAGTGTTCTGCTTAATTCAGATGCTCTCTCCATCACCACCCCCTTTTCTGAATCGTTTTGGCCACCACAAGCGTGGAAGGGTATGCTCAGATGTGAGTCCCTTGCTCACTGCACCATTAGGATTCAAGCAAGCCGGGCCGAAGACGGCTGTAATGCCAGAAACCGGTCCCCGGAAGCTTGTTTCCTTTCCAGTAAAGAATTGGCTTGGTAGTTTGGTCTGCCCTGTTCCCATGAAGCACTGGGCCAGGGACAGACTCATTTGCATGTAGCCAGGTTCTGAACTGGGATGGGGCTGTGAGCTAAAAAACGGTGATGGATCAAGCCCTGATCTTTTGACTGGGTATGAGTGTTCTGCTTAATTCAGATGCTCTGTCCATCACCACCCCCTTTTCTGAATCGTTTTGGCCACCACAAGCGTGGAAGGGTATGCTCAGATGTGAGTCCCTTGCTCACTGCACCATCAGGATTCAAGCAAGCCGGGCCGAAGACGGCTGTAATGCCAGAAACCGGTCCCCGGAAGCTTGTTTCCTTTCCAGTAAAGAATTGGCTTGGTAGTTTGGTCTGCCCTGTTCCCATGATGCACTGGGCCAGGGACAGACTAATTTGCATGTAGCCAGGTTCTGAACTGGGATGGTGCAGTGAGCTAGAAAACGGTGATGGATCAAGCCCTGATCTTTTGACTGGGTATGAGTGTTCTGCTTAATTCAGATGCTCTGTCCATCACCACCCCCTTTTCTGAATCGTTTTGGCCACCACAAGCGTGGAAGGGTATGCTCAGATGTGAGTCCCTTGCTCACTGCACCATCAGGATTCAAGCAAGCCGGGCCGAAGATGGCTGTAATGCCAGAAACCGGTCCCTGGAAGCTTGTTTCCTTTCCAGTAAAGAATTGGCTTGGTAGTTTGGTCTGTCCTGTTCCCATGATGCACTGGGCCAGGGACAGACTAATTTGCATGTAGCCAGGTTCTGAACTGGGATGGTGCAGTGAGCTAAAAAACGGTGATGGATCAAGCCCTGATCTTTTGACTGGGTATGAGTGTTCTGCTTAATTCAGATGCTCTGTCCATCACCACCCCCTTTTCTGAATCGTTTTGGCCACCACAAGCGTGGAAGGGTATGCTCAGATGTGAGTCCCTTGCTCACTGCACCATCAGGATTCAAGCAAGCCGGGCCGAAGACGGCTGTAATGCCAGAAACCGGTCCCCGGAAGCTTGTTTCCTTTCCAGTAAAGAATTGGCTTGGTAGTTTGGTCTGCCCTGTTCCCATGATGCACTGGGCCAGGGACAGACTAATTTGCATGTAGCCAGGTTCTGAACTGGGATGGTGCAGTAAACTAAAAAACGGTGATGGATCAAGCCCTGATATTTTGACTGGGTATGAGTGTTCTGCTTAATTCAGATGCTCTGTCCATCACCACCCCCTTTTCTGAATCGTTTTGGCCACCACAAGCGTGGAAGGGTATGCTCAGATGTGAGTCCCTTGCTCACTGCACCATCAGGATTCAAGCAAGCCGGGCCGAAGACGGCTGTAATGCCAGAAACCGGTCCCCGGAAGCTTGTTTCCTTTCCAGTAAAGAATTGGCTTGGTAGTTTGGTCTGCCCTGTTCCCATGATGCACTGGGCCAGGGACAGACTAATTTGCATGTAGCCAGGTTCTGAACTGGGATGGTGCAGTGAGCTAAAAAACGGTGATGGATCAAGCCCTGATCTTTTGACTGGGTATGAGTGTTCTGCTTAATTCAGATGCTCTGTCCATCACCACCCCCTTTTCTGAATCGTTTTGGCCACCACAAGCGTGGAAGGGTATGCTCAGATGTGAGTCCCTTGCTCACTGCACCATCAGGATTCAAGCAAGCCGGGCCGAAGACGGCTGTAATGCCAGAAACCGGTCCCCGGAAGCTTGTTTCCTTTCCAGTAAAGAATTGGCTTGGTAGTTTGGTCTGCCCTGTTCCCATGATGCACTGGGCCAGGGACAGACTAATTTGCATGTAGCCAGGTTCTGAACTGGGATGGTGCAATGAGCTAAAAAAAGGGTGATGGATCAAGCCCTGATCTTTTGACTGGGTATGAGTGTTCTGCTTAATTCAGATGCTCTGTCCATCACCACCCCCTTTTCTGAATCGTTTTGGCCACCACAAGCGTGGAAGGGTATGCTCAGATGTGAATCCCTTGCTCACTGCACCATCAGGATTCAAGCAAGCCGGGCCGAAGACGGCTGTAATGCCAGAAACCGGTCCCCGGAAGCTTGTTTCCTTTCCAGTAAAGAATTGGCTTGGTAGTTTGGTCTGCCCTGTTCCCATGATGCACTGGGCCAGGGACAGACTAATTTGCATGTAGCCAGGTTCTGAACTGGGATGGTGCAGTGAGCTAAAAAACGGTGATGGATCAAGCCCTGATCTTTTGACTGGGTATGAGTGTTCTGCTTAATTCAGATGCTCTGTCCATCACCACCCCCTTTTCTGAATCTTTTTGGCCACCACAAGCGTGGAAGGGTATGCTCAGATGTGAGTCCCTTGCTCACTGCACCATCAGGATTCAAGCAAGCCGGGCCGAAGACGGCTGTAATGCCAGAAACCGGTCCCCAGAAGCTTGTTTCCTTTCCAGTAAAGAATTGGCTTGGTAGTTTGGTCAGCCCTGTTCCCATGATGCACTGGGCCAGGGACAGACTAATTTGCATGTAGCCAGGTTCTGAACTGGGATGGTGCAGTGAGCTAAAAAACGGTGATGGATCAAGCCCTGATCTTTTGACTGGGTATGAGTGTTCTGCTTAATTCAGATGCTCTGTCCATCACCACCCCCTTTTCTGAATCGTTTTGGCCACCACAAGCGTGGAAGGGTATGCTCAGATGTGAGTCCCTTGCTCACTGCACCATCAGGATTCAAGCAAGCCGGGCCGAAGACGGCTGTAATGCCAGAAACCGGTCCCCGGAAGCTTGTTTCCTTTCCAGTAAAGAATTGGCTTGGTAGTTTGGTCTGCCCTGTTCCCATGATGCACTGGGCCAGGGACAGACTAATTTGCATGAAGCCAGGTTCTGAACTGGGATGGTGCAGTGAGCTAAAAAAACGGTGATGGATCAAGCCCTGATCTTTTGACTGGGTATGAGTGTTCTGCTTAATTCAGATGCTCTGTCCATCACCACCCCCTTTTCTGAATCGTTTTGGCCACCACAAGCGTGGAAGGGTATGCTCAGATGTGAGTCCCTTGCTCACTGCACCATCAGGATTCAAGCAAGCCGGGCCGAAGACGGCTGTAATGCCAGAAACCGGTCCCCGGAAGCTTGTTTCCTTTCCAGTAAAGAATTGGCTTGGTAGTTTGGTCTGCCCTGTTCCCATGATGCACTGGGCCAGGGACAGACTAATTTGCATGTAGCCAGGTTCTGAACTGGGATGGTGCAGTGAGCTAAAAAAACGGTGCTGGATCAAGCCCTGATCTTTTGACTGGGTATGAGTGTTCTGCTTAATTCAGATGCTCTGTCCATCACCACCCCCTTTTCTGAATCGTTTTGGCCACCACAAGCGTGGAAGGGTATGCTCAGATGTGAGTCCCTTGCTCACTGCACCATCAGGATTCAAGCAAGCCGGGCCGAAGACGGCTGTAATGTCAGAAACCGGTCCCCGGAAGCTTGTTTCCTTTCCAGTAAAGAATTGGCTTGGTAGTTTGGTCTGCCCTGTTCCCATGATGCACTGGGCCAGGGACAGACTAGTTTGCATGTAGCCAGGTTCTGAACTGGGATGGTGCAGTGAGCTAAAAAACGGTGATGGATCAAGCCCTGATCTTTTGACTGGGTATGAGTGTTCTGCTTAATTCAGATGCTCTGTCCATCACCACCCCCTTTTCTGAATCGTTTTGGCCACCACAAGCGTGGAAGGGTATGCTCAGATGTGAGTCCCTTGCTCACTGCACCATCAGGATTCAAGCAAGCCGGGCCGAAGACGGCTGTAATGCCAGAAACCGGTCCCCGGAAGCTTGTTTCCTTTCCAGTAAAGAATTGGCTTGGTAGTTTGGTCTGCCCTGTTCCCATGATGCACTGGGCCAGGGACAGACTAATTTGCATGTAGCCAGGTTCTGAACTGGGATGGTGCAGTGAGCTAAAAAACGGTGATGGATCAAGCCCTGATCTTTTGACTGGGTATGAGTGTTCTGCTTAATTCAGATGCTCTGTCCATCACCACCCCCTTTTCTGAATCGTTTTGGCCACCACAAGCGTGGAAGGGTATGCTCAGATGTGAGTCCCTTGCTCACTGCACCATCAGGATTCAAGCAAGCCGGGCCGAAGATGGCTGTAATGCCAGAAACCGGTCCCCGGAAGCTTGTTTCCTTTCCAGTAAAGAATTGGCTTGGTAGTTTGGTCTGCCCTGTTCCCATGATGCACTGGGCCAGGGACAGACTAATTTGCATGTAGCCAGGTTCTGAACTGGGATGGTGCAGTGAGCTAAAAAACGGTGATGGATCAAGCCCTGATCTTTTGACTGGGTATGAGTGTTCTGCTTAATTCAGATGCTCTGTCCATCACCACCCCCTTTTCTGAATCGTTTTGGCCACCACAAGCGTGGAAGGGTATGCTCAGATGTGAGTCCCTTGCTCACTGCACCATCAGGATTCAAGCAAGCCGGGCCGAAGACGGCTGTAATGCCAGAAACCGGTCCCCGGAAGCTTGTTTCCTTTCCAGTAAAGAATTGGCTTGGTAGTTTGGTCTGCCCTGTTCCCATGATGCACTGGGCCAGGGACAGACTAATTTGCATGTAGCCAGGTTCTGAACTGGGATGGTGCAATGAGCTAAAAAAAGGGTGATGGATCAAGCCCTGATCTTTTGACTGGGTATGAGTGTTCTGCTTAATTCAGATGCTCTGTCCATCACCACCCCCTTTTCTGAATCGTTTTGGCCACCACAAGCGTGGAAGGGTATGCTCAGATGTGAATCCCTTGATCACTGCACCATCAGGATTCAAGCAAGCCGGGCCGAAGACGGCTGTAATGCCAGAAACCGGTCCCCGGAAGCTTGTTTCCTTTCCAGTAAAGAATTGGCTTGGTAGTTTGGTCTGCCCTGTTCCCATGATGCACTGGGCCAGGGACAGACTAATTTGCATGTAGCCAGGTTCTGAACTGGGATGGTGCAGTGAGCTAAAAAACGGTGATGGATCAAGCCCTGATCTTTTGACTGGGTATGAGTGTTCTGCTTAATTCAGATGCTCTGTCCATCACCACCCCCTTTTCTGAATCTTTTTGGCCACCACAAGCGTGGAAGGGTATGCTCAGATGTGAGTCCCTTGCTCACTGCACCATCAGGATTCAAGCAAGCCGGGCCGAAGACGGCTGTAATGCCAGAAACCGGTCCCCAGAAGCTTGTTTCCTTTCCAGTAAAGAATTGGCTTGGTAGTTTGGTCAGCCCTGTTCCCATGATGCACTGGGCCAGGGACAGACTAATTTGCATGTAGCCAGGTTCTGAACTGGGATGGTGCAGTGAGCTAAAAAACGGTGATGGATCAAGCCCTGATCTTTTGACTGGGTATGAGTGTTCTGCTTAATTCAGATGCTCTGTCCATCACCACCCCCTTTTCTGAATCGTTTTGGCCACCACAAGCGTGGAAGGGTATGCTCAGATGTGAGTCCCTTGCTCACTGCACCATCAGGATTCAAGCAAGCCGGGCCGAAGATGGCTGTAATGCCAGAAACCGGTCCCCGGAAGCTTGTTTCCTTTCCAGTAAAGAATTGGCTTGGTAGTTTGGTCTGCCCTGTTCCCATGATGCACTGGGCCAGGGACAGACTAATTTGCATGAAGCCAGGTTCTGAACTGGGATGGTGCAGTGAGCTAAAAAAAACGGTGATGGATCAAGCCCTGATCTTTTGACTGGGTATGAGTGTTCTGCTTAATTCAGATGCTCTGTCCATCACCACCCCCTTTTCTGAATCGTTTTGGCCACCACAAGCGTGGAAGGGTATGCTCAGATGTGAGTCCCTTGCTCACTGCACCATCAGGATTCAAGCAAGCCGGGCCGAAGACGGCTGTAATGCCAGAAACCGGTCCCCGGAAGCTTGTTTCCATTCCAGTAAAGAATTGGCTTGGTAGTTTGGTCTGCCCTGTTCCCATGATGCACTGGGCCAGGGACAGACTAATTTGCATGTAGCCAGGTTCTGAACTGGGATGGTGCAGTGAGCTAAAAAAACGGTGATGGATCAAGCCCTGATCTTTTGACTGGGTATGAGTGTTCTGCTTAATTCAGATGCTCTGTCCATCACCACCCCCTTTTCTGAATCGTTTTGGCCACCACAAGCGTGGAAGGGTATGCTCAGATGTGAGTCCCTTGCTCACTGCACCATCAGGATTCAAGCAAGCCGGGCCGAAGACGGCTGTAATGTCAGAAACCGGTCCCCGGAAGCTTGTTTCCTTTCCAGTAAAGAATTGGCTTGGTAGTTTGGTCTGCCCTGTTCCCATGATGCACTGGGCCAGGGACAGACTAGTTTGCATGTAGCCAGGTTCTGAACTGGGATGGTGCAGTGAGCTAAAAAACGGTGATGGATCAAGCCCTGATCTTTTGACTGGGTATGAGTGTTCTGCTTAATTCAGATGCTCTCTCCATCACCACCCCCTTTTCTGAATCGTTTTGGCCACCACAAGCGTGGAAGGGTATGCTCAGATGTGAGTCCCTTGCTCACTGCACCATTAGGATTCAAGCAAGCCGGGCCGAAGACGGCTGTAATGCCAGAAACCGGTCCCCGGAAGCTTGTTTCCTTTCCAGTAAAGAATTGGCTTGGTAGTTTGGTCTGCCCTGTTCCCATGAAGCACTGGGCCAGGGACAGACTCATTTGCATGTAGCCAGGTTCTGAACTGGGATGGGGCTGTGAGCTAAAAAACGGTGATGGATCAAGCCCTGATCTTTTGACTGGGTATGAGTGTTCTGCTTAATTCAGATGCTCTGTCCATCACCACCCCCTTTTCTGAATCGTTTTGGCCACCACAAGCGTGGAAGGGTATGCTCAGATGTGAGTCCCTTGCTCACTGCACCATCAGGATTCAAGCAAGCCAGGCCGAAGACGGCTGTAATGCCAGAAACCGGTCCCCGGAAGCTTGTTTCCTTTCCAGTAAAGAATTGGCTTGGTAGTTTGGTCTGCCCTGTTCCCATGATGCACTGGGCCAGGGACAGACTAATTTGCATGTAGCCAGGTTCTGAACTGGGATGGTGCAGTGAGCTAGAAAACGGTGATGGATCAAGCCCTGATCTTTTGACTGGGTATGAGTGTTCTGCTTAATTCAGATGCTCTGTCCATCACCACCCCCTTTTCTGAATCGCTTTGGCCACCACAAGCGTGGAAGGGTATGCTCAGATGTGAGTCCCTTGCTCACTGCACCATCAGGATTCAAGCAAGCCGGGCCGAAGATGGCTGTAATGCCAGAAACCGGTCCCTGGAAGCTTGTTTCCTTTCCAGTAAAGAATTGGCTTGGTAGTTTGGTCTGTCCTGTTCCCATGATGCACTGGGCCAGGGACAGACTAATTTGCATGTAGCCAGGTTCTGAACTGGGATGGTGCAGTGAGCTAAAAAACGGTGATGGATCAAGCCCTGATCTTTTGACTGGGTATGAGTGTTCTGCTTAATTCAGATGCTCTGTCCATCACCACCCCCTTTTCTGAATCGTTTTGGCCACCACAAGCGTGGAAGGGTATGCTCAGATGTGAGTCCCTTGCTCACTGCACCATCAGGATTCAAGCAAGCCGGGCCGAAGACGGCTGTAATGCCAGAAACCGGTCCCCGGAAGCTTGTTTCCTTTCCAGTAAAGAATTGGCTTGGTAGTTTGGTCTGCCCTGTTCCCATGATGCACTGGGCCAGGGACAGACTAATTTGCATGTAGCCAGGTTCTGAACTGGGATGGTGCAGTAAACTAAAAAACGGTGATGGATCAAGCCCTGATATTTTGACTGGGTATGAGTGTTCTGCTTAATTCAGATGCTCTGTCCATCACCACCCCCTTTTCTGAATCGTTTTGGCCACCACAAGCGTGGAAGGGTATGCTCAGATGTGAGTCCCTTGCTCACTGCACCATCAGGATTCAAGCAAGCCGGGCCGAAGACGGCTGTAATGCCAGAAACCGGTCCCCGGAAGCTTGTTTCCTTTCCAGTAAAGAATTGGCTTGGTAGTTTGGTCTGCCCTGTTCCCATGATGCACTGGGCCAGGGACAGACTAATTTGCATGTAGCCAGGTTCTGAACTGGGATGGTGCAGTGAGCTAAAAAACGGTGATGGATCAAGCCCTGATCTTTTGACTGGGTATGAGTGTTCTGCTTAATTCAGATGCTCTGTCCATCACCACCCCCTTTTCTGAATCGTTTTGGCCACCACAAGCGTGGAAGGGTATGCTCAGATGTGAGTCCCTTGCTCACTGCACCATCAGGATTCAAGCAAGCCGGGCCGAAGACGGCTGTAATGCCAGAAACCGGTCCCCGGAAGCTTGTTTCCTTTCCAGTAAAGAATTGGCTTGGTAGTTTGGTCTGCCCTGTTCCCATGATGCACTGGGCCAGGGACAGACTAATTTGCATGTAGCCAGGTTCTGAACTGGGATGGTGCAATGAGCTAAAAAAAGGGTGATGGATCAAGCCCTGATCTTTTGACTGGGTATGAGTGTTCTGCTTAATTCAGATGCTCTGTCCATCACCACCCCCTTTTCTGAATCGTTTTGGCCACCACAAGCGTGGAAGGGTATGCTCAGATGTGAATCCCTTGCTCACTGCACCATCAGGATTCAAGCAAGCCGGGCCGAAGACGGCTGTAATGCCAGAAACCGGTCCCCGGAAGCTTGTTTCCTTTCCAGTAAAGAATTGGCTTGGTAGTTTGGTCTGCCCTGTTCCCATGATGCACTGGGCCAGGGACAGACTAATTTGCATGTAGCCAGGTTCTGAACTGGGATGGTGCAGTGAGCTAAAAAACGGTGATGGATCAAGCCCTGATCTTTTGACTGGGTATGAGTGTTCTGCTTAATTCAGATGCTCTGTCCATCACCACCCCCTTTTCTGAATCTTTTTGGCCACCACAAGCGTGGAAGGGTATGCTCAGATGTGAGTCCCTTGCTCACTGCACCATCAGGATTCAAGCAAGCCGGGCCGAAGACGGCTGTAATGCCAGAAACCGGTCCCCAGAAGCTTGTTTCCTTTCCAGTAAAGAATTGGCTTGGTAGTTTGGTCAGCCCTGTTCCCATGATGCACTGGGCCAGGGACAGACTAATTTGCATGTAGCCAGGTTCTGAACTGGGATGGTGCAGTGAGCTAAAAAACGGTGATGGATCAAGCCCTGATCTTTTGACTGGGTATGAGTGTTCTGCTTAATTCAGATGCTCTGTCCATCACCACCCCCTTTTCTGAATCGTTTTGGCCACCACAAGCGTGGAAGGGTATGCTCAGATGTGAGTCCCTTGCTCACTGCACCATCAGGATTCAAGCAAGCCGGGCCGAAGACGGCTGTAATGCCAGAAACCGGTCCCCGGAAGCTTGTTTCCTTTCCAGTAAAGAATTGGCTTGGTAGTTTGGTCTGCCCTGTTCCCATGATGCACTGGGCCAGGGACAGACTAATTTGCATGAAGCCAGGTTCTGAACTGGGATGGTGCAGTGAGCTAAAAAAACGGTGATGGATCAAGCCCTGATCTTTTGACTGGGTATGAGTGTTCTGCTTAATTCAGATGCTCTGTCCATCACCACCCCCTTTTCTGAATCGTTTTGGCCACCACAAGCGTGGAAGGGTATGCTCAGATGTGAGTCCCTTGCTCACTGCACCATCAGGATTCAAGCAAGCCGGGCCGAAGACGGCTGTAATGCCAGAAACCGGTCCCCGGAAGCTTGTTTCCTTTCCAGTAAAGAATTGGCTTGGTAGTTTGGTCTGCCCTGTTCCCATGATGCACTGGGCCAGGGACAGACTAATTTGCATGTAGCCAGGTTCTGAACTGGGATGGTGCAGTGAGCTAAAAAAACGGTGATGGATCAAGCCCTGATCTTTTGACTGGGTATGAGTGTTCTGCTTAATTCAGATGCTCTGTCCATCACCACCCCCTTTTCTGAATCGTTTTGGCCACCACAAGCGTGGAAGGGTATGCTCAGATGTGAGTCCCTTGCTCACTGCACCATCAGGATTCAAGCAAGCCGGGCCGAAGACGGCTGTAATGTCAGAAACCGGTCCCCGGAAGCTTGTTTCCTTTCCAGTAAAGAATTGGCTTGGTAGTTTGGTCTGCCCTGTTCCCATGATGCACTGGGCCAGGGACAGACTAGTTTGCATGTAGCCAGGTTCTGAACTGGGATGGTGCAGTGAGCTAAAAAACGGTGATGGATCAAGCCCTGATCTTTTGACTGGGTATGAGTGTTCTGCTTAATTCAGATGCTCTCTCCATCACCACCCCCTTTTCTGAATCGTTTTGGCCACCACAAGCGTGGAAGGGTATGCTCAGATGTGAGTCCCTTGCTCACAGCACCATTAGGATTCAAGCAAGCCGGGCCGAAGACGGCTGTAATGCCAGAAACCGGTCCCCGGAAGCTTGTTTCCTTTCCAGTAAAGAATTGGCTTGGTAGTTTGGTCTGCCCTGTTCCCATGAAGCACTGGGCCAGGGACAGACTCATTTGCATGTAGCCAGGTTCTGAACTGGGATGGGGCTGTGAGCTAAAAAACGGTGATGGATCAAGCCCTGATCTTTTGACTGGGTATGAGTGTTCTGCTTAATTCAGATGCTCTGTCCATCACCACCCCCTTTTCTGAATCGTTTTGGCCACCACAAGCGTGGAAGGGTATGCTCAGATGTGAGTCCCTTGCTCACTGCACCATCAGGATTCAAGCAAGCCGGGCCGAAGACGGCTGTAATGCCAGAAACCGGTCCCCGGAAGCTTGTTTCCTTTCCAGTAAAGAATTGGCTTGGTAGTTTGGTCTGCCCTGTTCCCATGATGCACTGGGCCAGGGACAGACTAATTTGCATGTAGCCAGGTTCTGAACTGGGATGGTGCAGTGAGCTAGAAAACGGTGATGGATCAAGCCCTGATCTTTTGACTGGGTATGAGTGTTCTGCTTAATTCAGATGCTCTGTCCATCACCACCCCCTTTTCTGAATCGTTTTGGCCACCACAAGCGTGGAAGGGTATGCTCAGATGTGAGTCCCTTGCTCACTGCACCATCAGGATTCAAGCAAGCCGGGCCGAAGATGGCTGTAATGCCAGAAACCGGTCCCTGGAAGCTTGTTTCCTTTCCAGTAAAGAATTGGCTTGGTAGTTTGGTCTGTCCTGTTCCCATGATGCACTGGGCCAGGGACAGACTAATTTGCATGTAGCCAGGTTCTGAACTGGGATGGTGCAGTGAGCTAAAAAACGGTGATGGATCAAGCCCTGATCTTTTGACTGGGTATGAGTGTTCTGCTTATTTCAGATGCTCTGTCCATCACCACCCCCTTTTCTGAATCGTTTTTGCCACCACAAGCGTGGAAGGGTATGCTCAGATGTGAGTCCCTTGCTCACTGCACCATCAGGATTCAAGCAAGCCGGGCCGAAGACGGCTGTAATGCCAGAAACCGGTCCCCAGAAGCTTGTTTCCTTTCCAGTAAAGAATTGGCTTGGTAGTTTGGTCAGCCCTGTTCCCATGATGCACTGGGCCAGGGACAGACTAATTTGCATGTAGCCAGGTTCTGAACTGGGATGGTGCAGTGAGCTAAAAAACGGTGATGGATCAAGCCCTGATCTTTTGACTGGGTATGAGTGTTCTGCTTAATTCAGATGCTCTGTCCATCACCACCCCCTTTTCTGAATCGTTTTGGCCACCACAAGCGTGGAAGGGTATGCTCAGATGTGAGTCCCTTGCTCACTGCACCATCAGGATTCAAGCAAGCCGGGCCGAAGACGGCTGTAATGCCAGAAACCGGTCCCCGGAAGCTTGTTTCCTTTCCAGTAAAGAATTGGCTTGGTAGTTTGGTCTGCCCTGTTCCCATGATGCACTGGGCCAGGGACAGACTAATTTGCATGAAGCCAGGTTCTGAACTGGGATGGTGCAGTGAGCTAAAAAAACGGTGATGGATCAAGCCCTGATCTTTTGACTGGGTATGAGTGTTCTGCTTAATTCAGATGCTCTGTCCATCACCACCCCCTTTTCTGAATCGTTTTGGCCACCACAAGCGTGGAAGGGTATGCTCAGATGTGAGTCCCTTGCTCACTGCACCATCAGGATTCAAGCAAGCCGGGCCGAAGACGGCTGTAATGCCAGAAACCGGTCCCCGGAAGCTTGTTTCCTTTCCAGTAAAGAATTGGCTTGGTAGTTTGGTCTGCCCTGTTCCCATGATGCACTGGGCCAGGGACAGACTAATTTGCATGTAGCCAGGTTCTGAACTGGGATGGTGCAGTGAGCTAAAAAAACGGTGATGGATCAAGCCCTGATCTTTTGACTGGGTATGAGTGTTCTGCTTAATTCAGATGCTCTGTCCATCACCACCCCCTTTTCTGAATCGTTTTGGCCACCACAAGCGTGGAAGGGTATGCTCAGATGTGAGTCCCTTGCTCACTGCACCATCAGGATTCAAGCAAGCCGGGCCGAAGACGGCTGTAATGTCAGAAACCGGTCCCCGGAAGCTTGTTTCCTTTCCAGTAAAGAATTGGCTTGGTAGTTTGGTCTGCCCTGTTCCCATGATGCACTGGGCCAGGGACAGACTAGTTTGCATGTAGCCAGGTTCTGAACTGGGATGGTGCAGTGAGCTAAAAAACGGTGATGGATCAAGCCCTGATCTTTTGACTGGGTATGAGTGTTCTGCTTAATTCAGATGCTCTCTCCATCACCACCCCCTTTTCTGAATCGTTTTGGCCACCACAAGCGTGGAAGGGTATGCTCAGATGTGAGTCCCTTGCTCACAGCACCATTAGGATTCAAGCAAGCCGGGCCGAAGACGGCTGTAATGCCAGAAACCGGTCCCCGGAAGCTTGTTTCCTTTCCAGTAAAGAATTGGCTTGGTAGTTTGGTCTGCCCTGTTCCCATGAAGCACTGGGCCAGGGACAGACTCATTTGCATGTAGCCAGGTTCTGAACTGGGATGGGGCTGTGAGCTAAAAAACGGTGATGGATCAAGCCCTGATCTTTTGACTGGGTATGAGTGTTCTGCTTAATTCAGATGCTCTGTCCATCACCACCCCCTTTTCTGAATCGTTTTGGCCACCACAAGCGTGGAAGGGTATGCTCAGATGTGAGTCCCTTGCTCACTGCACCATCAGGATTCAAGCAAGCCGGGCCGAAGACGGCTGTAATGCCAGAAACCGGTCCCCGGAAGCTTGTTTCCTTTCCAGTAAAGAATTGGCTTGGTAGTTTGGTCTGCCCTGTTCCCATGATGCACTGGGCCAGGGACAGACTAATTTGCATGTAGCCAGGTTCTGAACTGGGATGGTGCAGTGAGCTAGAAAACGGTGATGGATCAAGCCCTGATCTTTTGACTGGGTATGAGTGTTCTGCTTAATTCAGATGCTCTGTCCATCACCACCCCCTTTTCTGAATCGTTTTGGCCACCACAAGCGTGGAAGGGTATGCTCAGATGTGAGTCCCTTGCTCACTGCACCATCAGGATTCAAGCAAGCCGGGCCGAAGATGGCTGTAATGCCAGAAACCGGTCCCTGGAAGCTTGTTTCCTTTCCAGTAAAGAATTGGCTTGGTAGTTTGGTCTGTCCTGTTCCCATGATGCACTGGGCCAGGGACAGACTAATTTGCATGTAGCCAGGTTCTGAACTGGGATGGTGCAGTGAGCTAAAAAACGGTGATGGATCAAGCCCTGATCTTTTGACTGGGTATGAGTGTTCTGCTTATTTCAGATGCTCTGTCCATCACCACCCCCTTTTCTGAATCGTTTTTGCCACCACAAGCGTGGAAGGGTATGCTCAGATGTGAGTCCCTTGCTCACTGCACCATCAGGATTCAAGCAAGCCGGGCCGAAGACGGCTGTAATGCCAGAAACCGGTCCCCGGAAGCTTGTTTCTTTTCCAGTAAAGAATTGGCTTGGTAGTTTGGTCTGCCCTGTTCCCATGATGCACTGGGCCAGGGACAGACTAATTTGCATGTAGCCAGGTTCTGAACTGGGATGGTGCAGTGAGCTAAAAAACGGTGATGGATCAAGCCTGATCTTTTGACTGGGTATGAGTGTTCTGCTTAATTCAGATGCTCTGTCCATCACCACCCCCTTTTCTGAATCGTTTTGGCCACCACAAGCGTGGAAGGGTATGCTCAGATGTGAGTCCCTTGCTCACTGCACCATCAGGATTCAAGCAAGCCGGGCCGAAGACGGCTGTAATGCCAGAAACCGGTCCCCGGAAGCTTGTTTCCTTTCCAGTAAAGAATTGGCTTGGTAGTTTGGTCTGCCCTGTTCCCATGATGCACTGGGCCAGGGACAGACTAATTTGCATGTAGCCAGGTTCTGAACTGGGATGGTGCAGTAAACTAAAAAACGGTGATGGATCAAGCCCTGATATTTTGACTGGGTATGAGTGTTCTGCTTAATTCAGATGCTCTGTCCATCACCACCCCCTTTTCTGAATCGTTTTGGCCACCACAAGCGTGGAAGGGTATGCTCAGATGTGAGTCCCTTGCTCACTGCACCATCAGGATTCAAGCAAGCCGGGCCGAAGACGGCTGTAATGCCAGAAACCGGTCCCCGGAAGCTTGTTTCCTTTCCAGTAAAGAATTGGCTTGGTAGTTTGGTCTGCCCTGTTCCCATGATGCACTGGGCCAGGGACAGACTAATTTGCATGTAGCCAGGTTCTGAACTGGGATGGTGCAGTGAGCTAAAAAACGGTGATGGATCAAGCCCTGATCTTTTGACTGGGTATGAGTGTTCTGCTTAATTCAGATGCTCTGTCCATCACCACCCCCTTTTCTGAATCGTTTTGGCCACCACAAGCGTGGAAGGGTATGCTCAGATGTGAGTCCCTTGCTCACTGCACCATCAGGATTCAAGCAAGCCGGGCCGAAGACGGCTGTAATGCCAGAAACCGGTCCCCGGAAGCTTGTTTCCTTTCCAGTAAAGAATTGGCTTGGTAGTTTGGTCTGCCCTGTTCCCATGATGCACTGGGCCAGGGACAGACTAATTTGCATGTAGCCAGGTTCTGAACTGGGATGGTGCAGTGAGCTAAAAAAAAGGGTGATGGATCAAGCCCTGATCTTTTGACTGGGTATGAGTGTTCTGCTTAATTCAGATGCTCTGTCCATCACCACCCCCTTTTCTGAATCGTTTTGGCCACCACAAGCGTGGAAGGGTATGCTCAGATGTGAGTCCCTTGCTCACTGCACCATCAGGATTCAAGCAAGCCGGGCCGAAGACGGCTGTAATGCCAGAAACCGGTCCCCGGAAGCTTGTTTCCTTTCCAGTAAAGAATTGGCTTGGTAGTTTGGTCTGCCCTGTTCCCATGATGCACTGGGCCAGGGACAGACTAATTTGCATGTAGCCAGGTTCTGAACTGGGATGGTGCAGTGAGCTAAAAAACGGTGATGGATCAAGCCCTGATCTTTTGACTGGGTATGAGTGTTCTGCTTAATTCAGATGCTCTGTCCATCACCACCCCCTTTTCTGAATCGTTTTGGCCACCACAAGCGTGGAAGGGTATGCTCAGATGTGAGTCCCTTGCTCACTGCACCATCAGGATTCAAGCAAGCCGGGCCGAAGACGGCTGTAATGCCAGAAACCGGTCCTTGGAAGCTTGTTTCCTTTCCAGTAAAGAATTGGCTTGGTAGTTTGGTCTGCCCTGTTCCCATGATGCACTGGGCCAGGGACAGACTAATTTGCATGTAGCCAGGTTCTGAACTGGGATGGTGCAGTGAGCTAAAAAACCGGTGATGGATCAAGCCCTGATCTTTTGACTGGGTATGAGTGTTCTGCTTAATTCAGATGCTCTGTCCATCACCACCCCCTTTTCTGAATCGTTTTGGCCACCACAAGCGTGGAAGGGTATGCTCAGATGTGAGTCCCTTGCTCACTGCACCATCAGGATTCAAGCAAGCCGGGCCGAAGACGGCTGTAATGCCAGAAACCGGTCCCCGGAAGCTTGTTTCCTTTCCAGTAAAGAATTGGCTTGGTAGTTTGGTCTGCCCTGTTCCCATGATGCACTGGGCCAGGGACAGACTAATTTGCATGTAGCCAGGTTCTGAACTGGGATGGTGCAGTGAGCTAAAAAACGGTGATGGATCAAGCCCTGATCTTTTGACTGGGTATGAGTGTTCTGCTTAATTCAGATGCTCTGTCCATCACCACCCCCTTTTCTGAATCGTTTTGGCCACCACAAGCGTGGAAGGGTATGCTCAGATGTGAGTCCCTTGCTCACTGCACCATCAGGATTCAAGCAAGCTGGGCCGAAGACGGCTGTAATGCCAGAAACCGGTTACCGGAAGCTTGTTTCCTTTCCAGTAAAGAATTGGCTTTGTAGTTTGGTCTGCCCTGTTCCCATGATGCACTGGGCCAGGGACAGACTAATTTGCATGTAGCCAGGTTTTGCACTGGGATGGTGCAGTGAGCTAAAAAAAGGGTGATGGATCAAGCCCTGATCTTTTGACTGGGTATGAGTGTTCTGCTTAATTCAGATGCTCTGTCTATCACCACCCCCTTTTCTGAATCGTTTTGGCCACCACAAGCGTGGAAGGGTATGCTCAGATGTGAGTCCCTTGCTCACTGCACCATCAGGATTCAAGCAAGCCGGGCCGAAGACGGCTGTAATGCCAGAAACCGGTCCCCGGAAGCTTGTTTCCTTTCCAGTAAAGAATTGGCTTGGTAGTTTGGTCTGCCCTGTTCCCATGATGCACTGGGCCAGGGACAGACTAATTTGCATGTAGCCAGGTTCTGAACTGGGATGGTGCAGTGAGCTAAAAAACGGTGATGGATCAAGCCCTGATCTTTTGACTGGGTATGAGTGTTCTGCTTAATTCAGATGCTCTGTCCATCACCACCCCCTTTTCTGAATCGTTTTGGCCACCACAAGCGTGGAAGGGTATGCTCAGATGTGAGTCCCTTGCTCACTGCACCATCAGGATTCAAGCAAGCCGGGCCGAAGACGGCTGTAATGCCAGAAACCGGTCCTTGGAAGCTTGTTTCCTTTCCAGTAAAGAATTGGCTTGGTAGTTTGGTCTGCCCTGTTCCCATGATGCACTGGGCCAGGGACAGACTAATTTGCATGTAGCCAGGTTCTGAACTGGGATGGTGCAGTGAGCTAAAAAACGGTGATGGATCAAGCCCTGATCTTTTGACTGGGTATGAGTGTTCTGCTTAATTCAGATGCTCTGTCCATCACCACCCCCTTTTCTGAATCTTTTTGGCCACCACAAGCGTGGAAGGGTATGCTCAGATGTGAGTCCCTTGCTCACTGCACCATCAGGATTCAAGCAAGCCGGGCCGAAGACGGCTGTAATGCCAGAAACCGGTCCCCAGAAGCTTGTTTCCTTTCCAGTAAAGAATTGGCTTGGTAGTTTGGTCAGCCCTGTTCCCATGATGCACTGGGCCAGGGACAGACTAATTTGCATGTAGCCAGGTTCTGAACTGGGATGGTGCAGTGAGCTAAAAAACGGTGATGGATCAAGCCCTGATCTTTTGACTGGGTATGAGTGTTCTGCTTAATTCAGATGCTCTGTCCATCACCACCCCCTTTTCTGAATCGTTTTGGCCACCACAAGCGTGGAAGGGTATGCTCAGATGTGAGTCCCTTGCTCACTGCACCATCAGGATTCAAGCAAGCCGGGCCGAAGACGGCTGTAATGCCAGAAACCGGTCCCCGGAAGCTTGTTTCCTTTCCAGTAAAGAATTGGCTTGGTAGTTTGGTCTGCCCTGTTCCCATGATGCACTGGGCCAGGGACAGACTAATTTGCATGTAGCCAGGTTCTGAACTGGGATGGTGCAGTGAGCTAAAAAACGGTGATGGATCAAGCCCTGATCTTTTGACTGGGTATGAGTGTTCTGCTTAATTCAGATGCTCTGTCCATCACCACCCCCTTTTCTGAATCGTTTTGGCCACCACAAGCGTGGAAGGGTATGCTCAGATGTGAGTCCCTTGCTCACTGCACCATCAGGATTCAAGCAAGCCGGGCCGAAGACGGCTGTAATGCCAGAAACCGGTCCCCGGAAGCTTGTTTCCTTTCCAGTAAAGAATTGGCTTGGTAGTTTGGTCTGCCCTGTTCCCATGATGCACTGGGCCAGGGACAGACTAATTTGCATGTAGCCAGGTTCTGAACTGGGATGGTGCAGTGAGCTAAAAAAAGGGTGATGGATCAAGCCCTGATCTTTTGACTGGGTATGAGTGTTCTGCTTAATTCAGATGCTCTGTCCATCACCACCCCCTTTTCTGAATCGTTTTGGCCACCACAAGCGTGGAAGGGTATGCTCAGATGTGAATCCCTTGCTCACTGCACCATCAGGATTCAAGCAAGCCGGGCCGAAGACGGCTGTAATGCCAGAAACCGGTCCCCGGAAGCTTGTTTCCTTTCCAGTAAAGAATTGGCTTGGTAGTTTGGTCTGCCCTGTTCCCATGATGCACTGGGCCAGGGACAGACTAATTTGCATGTAGCCAGGTTCTGAACTGGGATGGTGCAGTGAGCTAAAAAACGGTGATGGATCAAGCCCTGATCTTTTGACTGGGTATGAGTGTTCTGCTTAATTCAGATGCTCTGTCCATCACCACCCCCTTTTCTGAATCTTTTTGGCCACCACAAGCGTGGAAGGGTATGCTCAGATGTGAGTCCCTTGCTCACTGCACCATCAGGATTCAAGCAAGCCGGGCCGAAGACGGCTGTAATGCCAGAAACCGGTCCCCAGAAGCTTGTTTCCTTTCCAGTAAAGAATTGGCTTGGTAGTTTGGTCAGCCCTGTTCCCATGATGCACTGGGCCAGGGACAGACTAATTTGCATGTAGCCAGGTTCTGAACTGGGATGGTGCAGTGAGCTAAAAAACGGTGATGGATCAAGCCCTGATCTTTTGACTGGGTATGAGTGTTCTGCTTAATTCAGATGCTCTGTCCATCACCACCCCCTTTTCTGAATCGTTTTGGCCACCACAAGCGTGGAAGGGTATGCTCAGATGTGAGTCCCTTGCTCACTGCACCATCAGGATTCAAGCAAGCCGGGCCGAAGACGGCTGTAATGCCAGAAACCGGTCCCCGGAAGCTTGTTTCCTTTCCAGTAAAGAATTGGCTTGGTAGTTTGGTCTGCCCTGTTCCCATGATGCACTGGGCCAGGGACAGACTAATTTGCATGAAGCCAGGTTCTGAACTGGGATGGTGCAGTGAGCTAAAAAAACGGTGATGGATCAAGCCCTGATCTTTTGACTGGGTATGAGTGTTCTGCTTAATTCAGATGCTCTGTCCATCACCACCCCCTTTTCTGAATCGTTTTGGCCACCACAAGCGTGGAAGGGTATGCTCAGATGTGAGTCCCTTGCTCACTGCACCATCAGGATTCAAGCAAGCCGGGCCGAAGACGGCTGTAATGCCAGAAACCGGTCCCCGGAAGCTTGTTTCCTTTCCAGTAAAGAATTGGCTTGGTAGTTTGGTCTGCCCTGTTCCCATGATGCACTGGGCCAGGGACAGACTAATTTGCATGTAGCCAGGTTCTGAACTGGGATGGTGCAGTGAGCTAAAAAAACGGTGATGGATCAAGCCCTGATCTTTTGACTGGGTATGAGTGTTCTGCTTAATTCAGATGCTCTGTCCATCACCACCCCCTTTTCTGAATCTTTTTGGCCACCACAAGCGTGGAAGGGTATGCTCAGATGTGAGTCCCTTGCTCACTGCACCATCAGGATTCAAGCAAGCCGGGCCGAAGACGGCTGTAATGCCAGAAACCGGTCCCCAGAAGCTTGTTTCCTTTCCAGTAAAGAATTGGCTTTGTAGTTTGGTCAGCCCTGTTCCCATGATGCACTGGGCCAGGGACAGACTAATTTGCATGTAGCCAGGTTCTGAACTGGGATGGTGCAGTGAGCTAAAAAACGGTGATGGATCAAGCCCTGATCTTTTGACTGGGTATGAGTGTTCTGCTTAATTCAGATGCTCTGTCCATCACCACCCCCTTTTCTGAATCGTTTTGGCCACCACAAGCGTGGAAGGGTATGCTCAGATGTGAGTCCCTTGCTCACTGCACCATCAGGATTCAAGCAAGCCGGGCCGAAGACGGCTGTAATGCCAGAAACCGGTCCCCGGAAGCTTGTTTCCTTTCCAGTAAAGAATTGGCTTGGTAGTTTGGTCTGCCCTGTTCCCATGATGCACTGGGCCAGGGACAGACTAATTTGCATGAAGCCAGGTTCTGAACTGGGATGGTGCAGTGAGCTAAAAAAACGGTGATGGATCAAGCCCTGATCTTTTGACTGGGTATGAGTGTTCTGCTTAATTCAGATGCTCTGTCCATCACCACCCCCTTTTCTGAATCGTTTTGGCCACCAGAAGCGTGGAAGGGTATGCTCAGATGTGAGTCCCTTGCTCACTGCACCATCAGGATTCAAGCAAGCCGGGCCGAAGACGGCTGTAATGCCAGAAACCGGTCCCCGGAAGCTTGTTTCCTTTCCAGTAAAGAATTGGCTTGGTAGTTTGGTCTGCCCTGTTCCCATGATGCACTGGGCCAGGGACAGACTAATTTGCATGTAGCCAGGTCCTGAACTGGGATGGTGCAGTGAGCTAAAAAAACGGTGATGGATCAAGCCCTGATCTTTTGACTGGGTATGAGTGTTCTGCTTAATTCAGATGCTCTGTCCATCACCACCCCCTTTTCTGAATCGTTTTGGCCACCACAAGCGTGGAAGGGTATGCTCAGATGTGAGTCCCTTGCTCACTGCACCATCAGGATTCAAGCAAGCCGGGCCGAAGACGGCTGTAATGCCAGAAACCGGTCCCCGGAAGCTTGTTTCCTTTCCAGTAAAGAATTGGCTTGGTAGTTTGGTCTGCCCTGTTCCCATGATGCACTGGGCCAGGGACAGACTAGTTTGCATGTAGCCAGGTTCTGAACTGGGATGGTGCAGTGAGCTAAAAAACTGTGATGGATCAAGCCCTGATCTTTTGACTGGGTATGAGGGTTCTGCTTAATTCAGATGCTCTCTCCATCACCACCCCCTTTTCTGAATCGTTTTGGCCACCACAAGCGTGGAAGGGTATGCTCAGATGTGAGTCCCTTGCTCACTGCACCATTAGGATTCAAGCAAGCCGGGCCGAAGACGGCTGTAATGCCAGAAACCGGTCCCCGGAAGCTTGTTTCCTTTCCAGTAAAGAATTGGCTTGGTAGTTTGGTCTGCCCTGTTCCCATGAAGCACTGGGCCAGGGACAGACTCATTTGCATGTAGCCAGGTTCTGAACTGGGATGGGGCTGTGAGCTAAAAAACGGTGATGGATCAAGCCCTGATCTTTTGACTGGGTATGAGTGTTCTGCTTAATTCAGATGCTCTGTCCATCACCACCCTCTTTTCTGAATCGTTTTGGCCACCACAAGCGTGGAAGGGTATGCTCAGATGTGAGTCCCTTGCTCACTGCACCATCAGGATTCAAGCAAGCCGGGCCGAAGACGGCTGTAATGCCAGAAACCGGTCCCCGGAAGCTTGTTTCCTTTCCAGTAAAGAATTGGCTTGGTAGTTTGGTCTGCCCTGTTCCCATGATGCACTTGGCCAGGGACAGACTAATTTGCATGTAGCCAGGTTCTGAACTGGGATGGTGCAGTGAGCTAGAAAACGGTGATGGATCAAGCCCTGATCTTTTGACTGGGTATGAGTGTTCTGCTTAATTCAGATGCTCTGTCCATCACCACCCCCTTTTCTGAATCGTTTTGGCCACCACAAGCGTGGAAGGGTATGCTCAGATGTGAGTCCCTTGCTCACTGCACCATCAGGATTCAAGCAAGCCGGGCCGAAGACGGCTGTAATGCCAGAAACCGGTCCCTGGAAGCTTGTTTCCTTTCCAGTAAAGAATTGGCTTGGTAGTTTGGTCTGTCCTGTTCCCATGATGCACTGGGCCAGGGACAGACTAATTTGCATGTAGCCAGGTTCTGAACTGGGATGGTGCAGTGAGCTAAAAAACGGTGATGGATCAAGCCCTGATCTTTTGACTGGGTATGAGTGTTCTGCTTATTTCAGATGCTCTGTCCATCACCACCCCCTTTTCTGAATCGTTTTTGCCACCACAAGCGTGGAAGGGTATGCTCAGATGTGAGTCCCTTGCTCACTGCACCATCAGGATTCAAGCAAGCCGGGCCGAAGACGGCTGTAATTCCAGAAACCGGTCCCCGGAAGCTTGTTTCCTTTCCAGTAAAGAATTGGCTTGGTAGTTTGGTCTGCCCTGTTCCCATGATGCACTGGGCCAGGGACAGACTAATTTGCATGTAGCCAGGTTCTGAACTGGGATGGTGCAGTGAGCTAAAAAACGGTGATGGATCAAGCCCTGATCTTTTGACTGGGTATGAGTGTTCTGCTTAATTCAGATGCTCTGTCCATCACCACCCCCTTTTCTGAATCGTTTTGGCCACCACAAGCGTGGAAGGGTATGCTCAGATGTGAGTCCCTTGCTCACTGCACCATCAGGATTCAAGCAAGCCGGACCGAAGACGGCTGTAATGCCAGAAACCGGTCCCTGGAAGCTTGTTTCCTTTCCAGTAAAGAATTGGCTTGGTAGTTTGGTCTGCCCTGTTCCCAAGATGCACTGGGCCAGGGACAGACTAATTTGCATGTAGCCAGGTTCTGAACTGGGATGGTGCAGTGAGCTAAAAAAACGGTGATGGATCAAGCCCTGATCTTTTGACTGGGTATGAGTGTTCTGCTTAATTCAGATGCTCTGTCCGGCACCACCCCCTTTTCTGAATCGTTTTGGCCACCACAAGCGTGGAAGGGTATGCTCAGATGTGAGTCCCTTGCTCACTGCACCATCAGGATTCAAGCAAGCCGGGCCAAAGACGGCTGTAATGCCAGAAACCGGTCCCCGGAAGCTTGTTTCCTTTCCAGTAAAGAATTGGCTTGGTAGTTTGGTCTGCCCTGTTCCCATGATGCACTGGTCCAGGGACAGACTAATTTGCATGTAGCCAGGTTCTGAACTGGGATGGTGCAGTGAGCTAAAAAACGGTGATGGATCAAGCCCTGATATTTTGACTGGGTATGAGTGTTCTGCTTAATTCAGATGCTCTGTCCATCACCACCCCCTTTTCTGAATCGTTTTGGCCACCACAAGCGAGGAAGGGTATGCTCAGATATGAGTCCCTTGCTCACTGCACCATCAGGATTCAAGCAAGCCGGGCCGAAGACGGCTGTAATGCCAGAAACCGGTCCCCGGAAGCTTGTTTCCTTTCCAGTAAAGAATTGGCTTGGTAGTTTGGTCTGCCCTGTTCCCATGATGCACTGGGCCAGGGACAGACTAATTTGCATGTAGCCAGGTTCTGAACTGGGATGGTGCAGTGAGCTAAAAAACGGTGATGGATCAAGCCCTGATCTTTTGACTGGGTATGAGTGTTCTGCTTAATTCAGATGCTCTGTCCATCACCACCCCCTTTTCTGAATCGTTTTGGCCACCACAAGCGTGGAAGGGTATGCTCAGATGTGAGTCCCTTGCTCACTGCACCATCAGGATTCAAGCAAGCCGGGCCGAAGACGGCTGTAATGCCAGAAACCGGTCCCCGGAAGCTTGTTTCCTTTCCAGTAAAGAATTGGCTTGGTAGTTTGGTCTGCCCTGTTCCCATGATGCACTGGGCCAGGGACAGACTAATTTGCATGTAGCCAGGTTCTGAACTGGGATGGTGCAGTGAGCTAAAAAAAAGGGTGATGGATCAAGCCCTGATCTTTTGACTGGGTATGAGTGTTCTGCTTAATTCAGATGCTCTGTCCATCACCACCCCCTTTTCTGAATCGTTTTGGCCACCACAAGCGTGGAAGGGTATGCTCAGATGTGAGTCCCTTGCTCACTGCACCATCAGGATTCAAGCAAGCCGGGCCGAAGACGGCTGTAATGCCAGAAACCGGTCCCCGGAAGCTTGTTTCCTTTCCAGTAAAGAATTGGCTTGGTAGTTTGGTCTGCCCTGTTCCCATGATGCACTGGGCCAGGGACAGACTAATTTGCATGTAGCCAGGTTCTGAACTGGGATGGTGCAGTGAGCTAAAAAACGCTGATGGATCAAGCCCTGATCTTTTGACTGGGTATGAGTGTTCTGCTTAATTCAGATGCTCTGTCCATCACCACCCCCTTTTCTGAATCGTTTTGGCCACCACAAGCGTGGAAGGGTATGCTCAGATGTGAGTCCCTTGCTCACTGCACCATCAGGATTCAAGCAAGCCGGGCCGAAGACGGCTGTAATGCCAGAAACCGGTCCTTGGAAGCTTGTTTCCTTTCCAGTAAAGAATTGGCTTGGTAGTTTGGTCTGCCCTGTTCCCATGATGCACTGGGCCAGGGACAGACTAATTTGCATGTAGCCAGGTTCTGAACTGGGATGGTGCAGTGAGCTAAAAAACGGTGATGGATCAAGCCCTGATCTTTTGACTGGGTATGAGTGTTCTGCTTAATTCAGATGCTCTGTCCATCACCACCCCCTTTTCTGAATCGTTTTGGCCACCACAAGCGTGGAAGGGTATGCTCAGATGTGAGTCCCTTGCTCACTGCACCATCAGGATTCAAGCAAGCCGGGCCGAAGACGGCTGTAATGCCAGAAACCGGTCCCCGGAAGCTTGTTTCCTTTCCAGTAAAGAATTGGCTTGGTAATTTGGTCTGCCCTGTTCCCATGATGCACTGGGCCAGGGACAGACTAATTTGCATGTAGCCAGGTTCTGAACTGGGATGGTGCAGTGAGCTAAAAAACGGTGATGGATCAAGCCCTGATCTTTTGACTGGGTATGAGTGTTCTGCTTAATTCAGATGCTCTGTCCATCACCACCCCCTTTTCTGAATCGTTTTGGCCACCACAAGCGTGGAAGGGTATGCTCAGATGTGAGTCCCTTGCTCACTGCACCATCAGGATTCAAGCAAGCCGGGCCGAAGACGGCTGTAATGCCAGAAACCGGTCCCCGGAAGCTTGTTTCCTTTCCAGTAAAGAATTGGCTTGGTAGTTTGGTCTGCCCTGTTCCCATGATGCACTGGGCCAGGGACAGACTAATTTGCATGTAGCCAGGTTTTGCACTGGGATGGTGCAGTGAGCTAAAAAAAAGGGTGATGGATCAAGCCCTGATCTTTTGACTGGGTATGAGTGTTCTGCTTAATTCAGATGCTCTGTCCATCACCACCCCCTTTTCTGAATCGTTTTGGCCACCACAAGCGTGGAAGGGTATGCTCAGATGTGAGTCCCTTGCTCACTGCACCATCAGGATTCAAGCAAGCCGGGCCGAAGACGGCTGTAATGCCAGAAACCGGTCCCCGGAAGCTTGTTTCCTTTCCAGTAAAGAATTGGCTTGGTAGTTTGGTCTGCCCTGTTCCCATGATGCACTGGGCCAGGGACAGACTAATTTGCATGTAGCCAGGTTCTGAACTGGGATGGTGCAGTGAGCTAAAAAACGGTGATGGATCAAGCCCTGATCTTTTGACTGGGAATGAGTGTTCTGCTTAATTCAGATGCTCTGTCCATCACCACCCCCTTTTCTGAATCGTTTTGGCCACCACAAGCGTGGAAGGGTATGCTCAGATGTGAGTCCCTTGCTCACTGCACCATCAGGATTCAAGCAAGCCGGGCCGAAGACGGCTGTAATGCCAGAAACCGGTCCTTGGAAGCTTGTTTCCTTTCCAGTAAAGAATTGGCTTGGTAGTTTGGTCTGCCCTGTTCCCATGATGCACTGGGCCAGGGACAGACTAATTTGCATGTAGCCAGGTTCTGAACTGGGATGGTGCAGTGAGCTAAAAAACCGGTGATGGATCAAGCCCTGATCTTTTGACTGGGTATGAGTGTTCTGCTTAATTCAGATGCTCTGTCCATCACCACCCCCTTTTCTGAATCGTTTTGGCCACCACAAGCGTGGAAGGGTATGCTCAGATGTGAGTCCCTTGCTCACTGCACCATCAGGATTCAAGCAAGCCGGGCCGAAGACGGCTATAATGCCAGAAAACGGTCCCCGGAAGCTTGTTTCCTTTCCAGAAAAAATTGGCTTGGTAGTTTGGTCTGCCCTGTTCCCATGATGCACTGGGCCAGGGACCGATTAATTTGCATGTAGCCAGGTTCTGAACTGGGATGGTGCAGTGAGCTAAAAAAACGGTGATGGATCAAGCCCTGATCTTTTGACTGGGTATGAGTGTTCTGCTTAATTCAGATGCTCTGTCCATCACCACCCCCTTTTCTGAATCGTTTTGGCCACCACAAGCGTGGAAGGGTATGCTCAGATGTGAGTCCCTTGCTCACTGCACCATCAGGATTCAAGCAAGCCGGGCCGAAGACGGCTATAATGCCAGAAACCGGTCCCCGGAAGCTTGTTTCCTTTCCAGTAAAGAATTGGCTTGGTAGTTTGGTCTGCCCTGTTCCCATGATGCACTGGGCCAGGGACAGACTAATTTGCATGTAGCCAGGTTCTGAACTGGGATGGTGCAGTAAACTAAAAAACGGTGATGGATCAAGCCCTGATATTTTGACTGGGTATGAGTGTTCTGCTTAATTCAGATGCTCTGTCCATCACCACCCCCTTTTCTGAATCGTTTTGGCCACCACAAGCGTGGAAGGGTATGCTCAGATGTGAGTCCCTTGCTCACTGCACCATCAGGATTCAAGCAAGCCGGGCCGAAGACGGCTGTAATGCCAGAAACCGGTCCCCGGAAGCTTGTTTCCTTTCCAGTAAAGAATTGGCTTGGTAGTTTGGTCTGCCCTGTTCCCATGATGCACTGGGCCAGGGACAGATTAATTTGCATGTAGCCAGGTTCTGAACTGGGATGGTGCAGTGAGCTAAAAAACGGTGATGGATCAAGCCCTGATCTTTTGACTGGGTATGAGTGTTCTGCTTAATTCAGATGCTCTGTTCATCACCACCCCCTTTTCTGAATCGTTTTGGCCACCACAAGCGTGGAAGGGTATGCTCAGATGTGAGTCCCTTGCTCACTGCACCATCAGGATTCAAGCAAGCCGGGCCGAAGACGGCTGTAATGCCAGAAACCGGTCCCCGGAAGCTTGTTTCCTTTCCAGTAAAGAATTGGCTTGGTAGTTTGGTCTGACCTGTTCCCATGATGCACTGGGCCAGGGACAGACTAATTTGCATGTAGCCAGGTTCTGAACTGGGATGGTGCAGTGAGCTAAAAAAAGGGTGATGGATCAAGCCCTGATCTTTTGACTGGGTATGAGTGTTCTGCTTAATTCAGATGCTCTGTCCATCACCACCCCCTTTTCTGAATCGTTTTGGCCACCACAAGCGTGGAAGGGTATGCTCAGATGTGAATCCCTTGCTCACTGCACCATCAGGATTCAAGCAAGCCGGGCCGAAGACGGCTGTAATGCCAGAAACCGGTCCCCGGAAGCTTGTTTCCTTTCCAGTAAAGAATTGGCTTGGTAGTTTGGTCTGCCCTGTTCCCATGATGCACTGGGCCAGGGACAGACTAATTTGCATGTAGCCAGGTTCTGAACTGGGATGGTGCAGTGAGCTAAAAAACGGTGATGGATCAAGCCCTGATCTTTTGACTGGGTATGAGTGTTCTGCTTAATTCAGATGCTCTGTCCATCACCACCCCCTTTTCTGAATCTTTTTGGCCACCACAAGCGTGGAAGGGTATGCTCAGATGTGAGTCCCTTGCTCACTGCACCATCAGGATTCAAGCAAGCCGGGCCGAAGACGGCTGTAATGCCAGAAACCGGTCCCCAGAAGCTTGTTTCCTTTCCAGTAAAGAATTGGCTTGGTAGTTTGGTCTGCCCTGTTCCCATGATGCACTGGGCCAGGGACAGACTAATTTGCATGTAGCCAGGTTCTGAACTGGGATGGTGCAGTGAGCTAAAAAACGGTGATGGATCAAGCCCTGATCTTTTGACTGGGTATGAGTGTTCTGCTTAATTCAGATGCTCTGTCCATCACCACCCCCTTTTCTGAATCGTTTTGGCCACCACAAGCGTGGAAGGGTATGCTCAGATGTGAGTCCCTTGCTCACTGCACCATCAGGATTCAAGCAAGCCGGGCCGAAGACGGCTGTAATGCCAGAAACCGGTCCCCGGAAGCTTGTTTCCTTTCCAGTAAAGAATTGGCTTGGTAGTTTGGTCTGCCCTGTTCCCATGATGCACTGGGCCAGGGACAGACTAATTTGCATGTAGCCAGGTTCTGAACTGGGATGGTGCAGTGAGCTAAAAAAACGGTGATGGATCAAGCCCTGATCTTTTGACTGGGTATGAGTGTTCTGCTTAATTCAGATGCTCTGTCCATCACCACCCCCTTTTCTGAATCGTTTTGGCCACCACAAGCGTGGAAGGGTATGCTCAGATGTGAGTCCCTTGCTCACTGCACCATCAGGATTCAAGCAAGCCGGGCCGAAGACGGCTGTAATGCCAGAAACCGGTCCCCGGAAGCTTGTTTCCTTTCCAGTAAAGAATTGGCTTGGTAGTTTGGTCTGCCCTGTTCCCATGATGCACTGGGCCAGGGACAGACTAGTTTGCATGTAGCCAGGTTCTGAACTGGGATGGTGCAGTGAGCTAAAAAACGGTGATGGATCAAGCCCTGATCTTTTGACTGGGTATGAGTGTTCTGCTTAATTCAGATGCTCTCTCCATCACCACCCCCTTTTCTGAATCGTTTTGGCCACCACAAGCGTGGAAGGGTATGCTCAGATGTGAGTCCCTTGCTCACTGCACCATTAGGATTCAAGCAAGCCGGGCCGAAGACGGCTGTAATGCCAGAAACCGGTCCCCGGAAGCTTGTTTCCTTTCCAGTAAAGAATTGGCTTGGTAGTTTGGTCTGCCCTGTTCCCATGAAGCACTGGGCCAGGGACAGACTCATTTGCATGTAGCCAGGTTCTGAACTGGGATGGGGCTGTGAGCTAAAAAACGGTGATGGATCAAGCCCTGATCTTTTGACTGGGTATGAGTGTTCTGCTTAATTCAGATGCTCTGTCCATCACCACCCCCTTTTCTGAATCGTTTTGGCCACCACAAGCGTGGAAGGGTATGCTCAGATGTGAGTCCCTTGCTCACTGCACCATCAGGATTCAAGCAAGCCGGGCCGAAGACGGCTGTAATGCCAGAAACCGGTCCCCGGAAGCTTGTTTCCTTTCCAGTAAAGAATTGGCTTGGTAGTTTGGTCTGCCCTGTTCCCATGATGCACTGGGCCAGGGACAGACTAATTTGCATGTAGCCAGGTTCTGAACTGGGATGGTGCAGTGAGCTAGAAAACGGTGATGGATCAAGCGCTGATCTTTTGACTGGGTATGAGTGTTCTGCTTAATTCAGATGCTCTGTCCATCACCACCCCCTTTTCTGAATCGTTTTGGCCACCACAAGCGTGGAAGGGTATGCTCAGATGTGAGTCCCTTGCTCACTGCACCATCAGGATTCAAGCAAGCCGGGCCGAAGACGGCTGTAATGCCAGAAACCGGTCCCTGGAAGCTTGTTTCCTTTCCAGTAAAGAATTGGCTTGGTAGTTTGGTCTGTCCTGTTCCCATGATGCACTGGGCCAGGGACAGACTAATTTGCATGTAGCCAGGTTCTGAACTGGGATGGTGCAGTGAGCTAAAAAACGGTGATGGATCAAGCCCTGATCTTTTGACTGGGTATGAGTGTTCTGCTTATTTCAGATGCTCTGTCCATCACCACCCCCTTTTCTGAATCGTTTTTGCCACCACAAGCGTGGAAGGGTATGCTCAGATGTGAGTCCCTTGCTCACTGCACCATCAGGATTCAAGCAAGCCGGGCCGAAGACGGCTGTAATTCCAGAAACCGGTCCCCGGAAGCTTGTTTCCTTTCCAGTAAAGAATTGGCTTGGTAGTTTGGTCTGCCCTGTTCCCATGATGCACTGGGCCAGGGACAGACTAATTTGCATGTAGCCAGGTTCTGAACTGGGATGGTGCAGTGAGCTAAAAAACGGTGATGGATCAAGCCCTGATCTTTTGACTGGGTATGAGTGTTCTGCTTAATTCAGATGCTCTGTCCATCACCACCCCCTTTTCTGAATCGTTTTGGCCACCACAAGCGTGGAAGGGTATGCTCAGATGTGAGTCCCTTGCTCACTGCACCATCAGGATTCAAGCAAGCCGGACCGAAGACGGCTGTAATGCCAGAAACCGGTCCCTGGAAGCTTGTTTCCTTTCCAGTAAAGAATTGGCTTGGTAGTTTGATCTGCCCTGTTCCCAAGATGCACTGGGCCAGGGACAGACTAATTTGCATGTAGCCAGGTTCTGAAATGGGATGGTGCAGTGAGCTAAAAAAACGGTGATGGATCAAGCCCTGATCTTTTGACTGGGTATGAGTGTTCTGCTTAATTCAGATGCTCTGTCCATCACCACCCCCTTTTCTGAATCGTTTTGGCCACCACAAGCGTGGAAGGGTATGCTCAGATGTGAGTCCCTTGCTCACTGCACCATCAGGATTCAAGCAAGCCGTGCCAAAGACGGCTGTAATGCCAGAACCCGGTCCCCGGAAGCTTGTTTCCTTTCCAGTAAAGAATTGGCTTGGTAGTTTGGTCTGCCCTGTTCCCATGATGCACTGGGCCAGGGACAGACTAATTTGCATGTAGCCAGGTTCTGAACTGGGATGGTGCAGTGAGCTAAAAAACGGTGATGGATCAAGCCCTGATATTTTGACTGGGTATGAGTGTTCTGCTTAATTCAGATGCTCTGTCCATCACCACCCCCTTTTCTGAATCGTTTTGGCCACCACAAGCGAGGAAGGGTATGCTCAGATGTGAGTCCCTTGCTCACTGCACCATCAGGATTCAAGCAAGCCGGGCTGAAGACGGCTGTAATGCCAGAAACCGGTCCCCGGAAGCTTGTTTCCTTTCCAGTAAAGAATTGGCTTGGTAGTTTGGTCTGCCCTGTTCCCATGATGCACTGGGCCAGGGACAGACTAATTTGCATGTAGCCAGGTTCTGAACTGGGATGGTGCAGTGAGCTAAAAAACGGTGATGGATCAAGCCCTGATCTTTTGACTGGGTATGAGTGTTCTGCTTAATTCAGATGCTCTGTCTATCACCACACCCTTTTCTGAATCGTTTTGGCCACCACAAGCGTGGAAGGGTATGCTCAGATGTGAGTCCCTTGCTCACTGCACCATCAGGATTCAAGCAAGCCGGGCCGAAGACGGCTGTAATGCCAGAAACCGGTCCCCGGAAGCTTGTTTCCTTTCCAGTAAAGAATTGGCTTGGTAGTTTGGTCTGCCCTGTTCCCATGATGCACTGGGCCAGGGACAGACTAATTTGCATGTAGCCAGGTTCTGAACTGGGATGGTGCAGTGAGCTAAAAAAACGGTGATGGATCAAGCCCTGATCTTTTGACTGGGTATGAGTGTTCTGCTTAATTCAGATGCTCTGTCCATCACCACCCCCTTTTCTGAATCGTTTTGGCCACCACAAGCGTGGAAGGGTATGCTCAGATGTGAGTCCCTTGCTCACTGCACCATCAGGATTCAAGCAAGCCGGGCCGAAGACGGCTGTAATGCCAGAAACCGGTCCCCGGAAGCTTGTTTCCTTTCCAGTAAAGAATTGGCTTGGTAGTTTGGTCTGCCCTGTTCCCATGATGCACTGGGCCAGGGACAGACTAATTTGCATGTAGCCAGGTTCTGAACTGGGATGGTGCAGTGAGCTAAAAAACGGTGATGGATCAAGCCCTGATCTTTTGACTGGGTATGAGTGTTCTGCTTAATTCAGATGCTCTGTCCATCACCACCCCCTTTTCTGAATCTTTTTGGCCACCACAAGCGTGGAAGGGTATGCTCAGATGTGAGTCCCTTGCTCACTGCACCATCAGGATTCAAGCAAGCCGGGCCGAAGACGGCTGTAATGCCAGAAACCGGTCCCCGGAAGCTTGTTTCCTTTCCAGTAAAGAATTGGCTTGGTAGTTTGGTCAGCCCTGTTCCCATGATGCACTGGGCCAGGGACAGACTAATTTGCATGTAGCCAGGTTCTGAACTGGGATGGTGCAGTGAGCTAAAAAACGGTGATGGATCAAGCCCTGATCTTTTGACTGGGTATGAGTGTTCTGCTTAATTCAGATGCTCTGTCCATCACCACCCCCTTTTCTGAATCGTTTTGGCCACCACAAGCGTGGAAGGGTATGCTCAGATGTGAGTTCCTTGCTCACTGCACCATCAGGATTCAAGCAAGCCGAGCCGAAGACGGCTGTAATGCCAGAAACCGGTCCCCGGAAGATTGTTTCCTTTCCAGTAAAGAATTGGCTTGGTAGTTTGGTCTGCCCTGTTCCCATGATGCACTGGGCCAGGGACAGACTAATTTGCATGTAGCCAGGTTCTGAACTGGGATGGTGCAGTAAGCTAAAAAAACGGTGATGGATCAAGCCCTGATCTTTTGACTGGGTATGAGTGTTCTGCTTAATTCAGATGCTCTGTCCATAACCACCCCCTTTTCTGAATCGTTTTGGCCACCACAAGCGTGGAAGGGTATGCTCAGATGTGAGTCCCTTGCTCACTGCACCATCAGGATTCAAGCAAGCCGGGCCGAAGACGGCTGTAATGCCAGAAACCGGTCCCCGGAAGCTTGTTTCCTTTCCAGTAAAGAATTGGCTTGGTAGTTTGGTCTGCCCTGTTCCCATGATGCACTGGGCCAGGGACAGACTAATTTGCATGTAGCCAGGTTCTGAACTGGGATGGTGCAGTGAGCTAAAAAACGGTGATGGATCAAGCCCTGATCTTTTGACTGGGTATGAGTGTTCTGCTTAATTCAGATGCTCTGTCCATCACCACCCCCTTTTCTGAATCGTTTTGGCCACCACAAGCGTGGAAGGGTATGCTCAGATGTGAGGTACTTGCTCACTGCACCATCAGGATTCAAGCAAGCCGAAGACGGCTGTAATGCCAGAAACCGGTCCCCGGAAGCTTGTTTCCTTTCCAGTAAAGAATTGGCTTGGTAGTTTGGTCTGCCCTGTTCCCATGATGCACTGGGCCAGGGACAGACTAATTTGCATGTAGCCAGGTTCTGAACTGGGATGGTGCAGTGAGCTAAAAAACGGTGATGGATCAAGCCCTGATCTTTTGACTGGGTATGAGTGTTCTGCTTGATTCAGATGCTCTGTCCATCACCACCCCCTTTTCTGAATCGTTTTGGCCACCACAAGCGTGGAAGGGTATGCTCAGATGTGAGTCCCTTGCTCACTGCACCATCAGGATTCAAGCAAGCCGGGCCGAAGACGGCTGTAATGCCAGAAACCGGTCCCCGGAAGCTTGTTTCCTTTCCAGTAAAGAATTGGCTTGGTAGTTTGGTCTGCCCTGTTCCCATGATGCACTGGGCCAGGGACAGACTAATTTGCATGTAGCCAAGTTCTGAACTGGGATGGTGCAGTGAGCTAAAAAACGGTGATGGATCAAGCCCTGATCTTTTGACTGGGTATGAGTGTTCTGCTTAATTCAGATGCTCTGTCCATCACCACCCCCTTTTCTGGATCGTTTTGGCCACCACAAGCGTGGAAGGGTATGCTCAGATGTGAGTCCCTTGCTCACTGCACCATCAGGATTCAAGCAAGCCGGGCCGAAGACGGCTGTAATGCCAGAAACCGGTCCCCGGAAGCTTGTTTCCTTTCCAGTAAAGAATTGGCTTGGTAGTTTGGTCTGCCCTGTTCCCATGATGCACTGGGCCAGGGACAGACTAATTTGCATGTAGCCAGGTTCTGAACTGCGATGGTGCAGTGAGCTAAAAAACGGTGATGGATCAAGCCCTGATCTTTTGACTGGGTATGAGTGTTCTGCTTAATTCAGATGCTCTGTCCATCACCACCCCCTTTTCTGAATCTTTTTGGCCACCACAAGCGTGGAAGGGTATGCTCAGATGTGAGTCCCTTGCTCACTGCACCATCAGGATTCAAGCAAGCCGGGCCGAAGACGGCTGTATTGCCAGAAACCGGTCCCCGGAAGCTTGTTTCCTTTCCAGTAAAGAATTGGCTTGGTAGTTTGGTCAGCCCTGTTCCCATGATGCACTGGGCCAGGGACAGACTAATTTGCATGTAGCCAGGTTCTGAACTGGGATGGTGCAGTGAGCTAAAAAACGGTGATGGATCAAGCCCTGATCTTTTGACTGGGTATGAGTGTTCTGCTTAATTCATATGCTCTGTCCATCACCACCCCCTTTTCTGAATCGTTTTGGCCACCACAAGCGTGGAAGGGTATGCTCAGATGTGAGTTCCTTGCTCACTGCACCATCAGGATTCAAGCAAGCCGGGCCGAAGACGGCTGTAAAGCCAGAAACCGGTCCCCGGAAGCTTGTTTCCTTTCCAGTAAAGAATTGGCTTGGTAGTTTGGTCTGCCCTGTTCCCATGATGCACTGGGCCAGGGACAGACTAATTTGCATGTAGCCAGGTTCTGAACTGGGATGGTGCAGTGAGCTAAAAAAACGGTGATGGATCAAGCCCTGATCTTTTGACTGGGTATGAGTGTTCTGCTTAATTCAGATGCTCTGTCCATCACCACCCCCTTTTCTGAATCGTTTTGGCCACCACAAGCGTGGAAGGGTATGCTCAGATGTGAGTCCCTTGCTCACTGCACCATTAGGATTCAAGCAAGCCGGGCCGAAGATGGCTGTAATGCCAGAAACCGGTCCCCGGAAGCTTGTTTCCTTTCCAGTAAAGAATTAGCTTGGTAGTTTGGTCTGCCCTGTTCCCATGATGCACTGGGCCAGGGACAGACTAATTTGCATGTAGCCAGGTTCTGAACTGGGATGCTGCAGTGAGCTAAAAAACGGTGATCGATCAAGCCCTGATCTTTTGACTGGGTATGAGTGTTCTGCTTAAATCAGAAGCTCTGTCCATCACCACCCCCTTTTCTGAATCGTTTTGGCCACCACAAGCGTGGAGGGGTATGCTCAGATGTGAGTCCCTTGCTCACTGCACCATCAGGATTCAAGCAAGCCGGGCCGAAGACGGCTGTAATGCCAGAAACCGGTCCCCGGAAGCTTGTTTCCTTTCCAGTAAAGAATTGGCTTGGTAGTTTGGTCTGCCCTGTTCCCATGATGCACTGGGCCAGGGACAGACTAATTTGCATGTAGCCAGGTTCTGAACTGGGATGGTGCAGTGAGCTAAAAAAACGGTGATGGATCAAGCCCTGATCTTTTGACTGGGTATGAGTGTTCTGCTTAATTCAGATGCTCTGTCCATCACCACCCCCTTTTCTGAATCATTTTGGCCACCACAAGCGTGGAAGGGTATGCTCAGATGTGAGTCCCTTGCTCACTGCACCATCAGGATTCAAGCAAGCCGGGCCGAAGACGGCTGTAATGCCAGAAACCGGTCCCCGGAAGCTTGTTTCCTTTCCAGTAAAGAATTGGCTTGGTAGTTTGGTCTGCCCTGTTCCCATGATGCACTGGGCCAGGGACGGACTAATTTGCATGTAGCCAGGTTCTGAACTGGGATGGTGCAGTGAGCTAAAAAACGGTGATGGATCAAGCCTGATCTTTTGACTGGGTATGAGTGTTCTGCTTAATTCAGATGCTCTGTCCATCACCACCCCCTTTTCTGAATCGTTTTGGCCACCACAAGCATGGAAGGGTATGCTCAGATGTGAGTCCCTTGCTCACTGCACCATCAGGATTCAAGCAAGCCGGGCCGAAGACGGCTGTAATGCCAGAAACCGGTCCCCGGAAGCTTGTTTCCTTTCCAGTAAAGAATTGGCTTGGTAGTTTGGTCTGCCCTGTTCCCATGATGCACTGGGCCAGGGACAGACTAATTTGCATGTAGCCAGGTTCTGAACTGGGATGGTGCAGTGAGCTAAAAAACGGTGATGGATCAAGCCCTGATCTTTTGACTGGGTATGAGTGTTCTGCTTAATTCAGAGGCTCTGTCCATCACCACTCCCTTTTCTGAATCGTTTTGGCCACCACAAGCGTGGAAGGGTATGCTCAGATGTGAGTCCCTTGCTCACTGCACCATCAGGATTCAAGCAAGCCGGGCCGAAGACGGCTGTAATGCCAGAAACCGGTCCCCGGAAGCTTGTTTCCTTTCCAGTAAAGAATTGGCTTGGTAGTTTGGTCTGCCCTGTTCCCATGATGCACTGGGCCAGGGCAGACTAATTTGCATGTAGCCAGGTTCTGAACTGGGATGGTGCAGTGAGCTAGAAAACGGTGATGGATCAAGCCCTGATCTTTTGACTGGGTATGAGTGTTCTGCTTAATTCAGATGCTCTGTCCATCACCACCCCCTTTTCTGAATCGTTTTGGCCATCACAAGCGTTGAAGGGTATGCTCAGATGTGAGTCCCTTGCTCACTGCACCATCAGGATTCAAGCAAGCCGGGCCGAAGACGGCTGTAATGCCAGAAACCGGTCCCCGGAAGCTTGTTTCCTTTCCAGTAAAGAATTGGCTTGGTAGTTTGGTCTGCCCTGTTCCCATGATGCACTGGGCCAGGGACAGACTAATTTGCATGTAGCCAGGTTCTGAACTGGGATGGTGCAGTGAGCTAAAAAATGGTGATGGATCAAGCCCTGATCTTTTGACTGGGTATGAGTGTTCTGCTTAATTCAGATGCTCTGTCCATCACCACCCCCTTTTCTGAATCGTTTTGGCCACCACAAGCGTGGAAGGGTATGCTCAGATGTGAGTCCCTTGCTCACTGCACCATCAGGATTCAAGCAAGCCGGGCTGAAGACGGCTGTAATGCCAGAAACCGGTCCCCGGAAGCTTGTTTCCTTTCCAGTAAAGAATTGGCTTGGTAGTTTGGTCTGCCCTGTTCCCATGATGCACTGAGCCAGGGACAGACTAATTTGCATGTAGCCAGGTTCTGAACTGGGATGGTGCAGTAAGCTAAAAAACGGTGATGGATCAAGCTCTGATCTTTTGACTGGGTATGAGTGTTCTGCTTAATTCAGATGCTCTGTCCATCACCACCCCCTTTTCTGAATCGTTTTGGCCACCACAAGGGTGGAAAGGTATGCTCAGATGTGAGTCCCTTGCTCACTGCACCATCAGGATTCAAGCAAGCCGGGCCGAAGACGGCTGTAATGCCAGAAACCGGTCCCCGGAAGCTTGTTTCTTTTCCAGTAAAGAATTGGCTTGGTAGTTTGGTCTGCCCTGTTCCCATGATGCACTGGGCCAGGGACAGACTAATTTGCATGTAGCCAGGTTCTGAACTGGGATGGTGCAGTGAGCTAAAAAACGGTGATGGATCAAGCCTGATCTTTTGACTGGGTATGAGTGTTCTGCTTAATTCAGATGCTCTGTCCATCACCACCTCCTTTTCTGAATCGTTTTGGCCACCACAAGCGTGGAAGGGTATGCTCAGATGTGAGTCCCTTGCTCACTGCACCACCAGGATTCAAGCAAGCCGGGCCGAAGACGGCTGTAATGCCAGAAACCGGTCCTTGGAAGCTTGTTTCCTTTCCAGTAAAGAATTGGCTTGGTAGTTTGGTCTGCCCTGTTCCCATGATGCACTGGGCCAGGGACAGACTAATTTGCATGTAGCCACGTTCTGAACTGGGATGGTGCAGTGAGCTAAAAAACCGGTGATGGATCAAGCCCTGATCTTTTGACTGGGTATGAGTGTTCTGCTTAATTCAGATGCTCTGTCCATCACCACCCCCTTTTCTGAATCGTTTTAGCCACCACAAGCGTGGAAGGGTATGCTCAGATGTGAGTCCCTTGCTCACTGCACCATCAGGATTCAAGCAAGCCGGGCCGAAGACGGCTGTAATGCCAGAAAACGGTCCCCGGAAGCTTGTTTCCTTTCCAGTAAAGAATTGGCTTGGTAGTTGTGTCTGCCCTGTTCCCATGATGCACTGGGCCAGGGACAGACTAATTTGCATGTAGCCAGGTTCTGAACTGGGATGGTGCAGTGAGCTAAAAAAACGGTGATGGATCAAGCCCTGATCTTTTGACTGGGTATGAGTGTTCTGCTTAATTCAGATGCTCTGTCCATCACCACCCCTTTTTCTGAATCGTTTTGGCCACCACAAGCGTGGAAGGGTATGCTCAGATGTGAGTCCCTTGCTCACTGCACCATCAGGATTCAAGCAAGCCGAGCCGAAGACGGCTGTAATGCCAGAAACCGGTCCCCGGAAGCTTGTTTCCTTTCCAGTAAAGAATTGGCTTGGTAGTTTGGTCTGCCCTGTTCCCATGATGCACTGGGCCAGGGACAGACTAATTTGCATGTAGCCAGGTTCTGAACTGGGATGGTGCAGTGAGCTAAAAAACGGTGATGGATCAAGCCCTGATATTTTGACTGGGTATGAGTGTTCTGCTTAATTCAGATGCTCTGTCCATCACCACCCCCTTTTCTGAATCGTTTTGGCCACCACAAGCGTGGAAGGGTATGCTCAGATGTGAGTCCCTTGCTCACTGCACCATCAGGATTCAAGCAAGCCGGGCCGAAGACGGCTGTAATGCCAGAAACCGGTCCCCGGAAGCTTGTTTCCTTTCCAGTAAAGAATTGGCTTGGTAGTTTGGTCTGTCCTGTTCCCATGATGCACTGGGCCAGGGACAGACTAATTTGCATGTAGCCAGGTTCTGAACTGGGATGGTGCAGTGAGCTAAAAAACGGTGATGGATCAAGCCCTGATCTTTTGACTGGGTATGAGTGTTCTGCTTAATTCAGATGCTCTGTCCATCACCACCCCCTTTTCTGAATCGTTTTCGCCACCACAAGCGTGGAAGGGTATGCTGAGATGTGAGTCCCTTGCTCACTGCACCATCAGGATTCAAGCAAGCCGGGCCGAAGACGGCTGTAATGCCAGAAACCGGTCCCCGGAAGCTTGTTTCCTTTCCAGTAAAGAATTGGCTTGGTAGTTTGGTCTGCCCTGTTCCCATGATGCACTGGGCCAGGGACAGACTAATTTGCATGTAGCCAGGTTCTGAACTGGGATGGTGCAGTGAGCTAAAAAAACGGTGATGGATCAAGCCCTGATCTTTTGACTGGGTATGAGTGTTCTGCTTAATTCAGATGCTCTGTCCATCACCACCCCCTTTTCTGAATCGTTTTGGCCACCACAAGCGTGGAAGGGTATGCTCAGATGTGAGTCCCTTGCTCACTGCACCATCAGGATTCAAGCAAGCCGGGCCGAAGACGGCTGTAATGCCAGAAACCGGTCCCCGGAAGCTTGTTTCCTTTCCAGTAAAGAATTGGCTTGGTAGTTTGGTCTGCCCTGTTCCCATGATGCACTGGGCCAGGGACAGACTAATTTGCATGTAGCCAGGTTCTGAACTGGGATGGTGCAGTGAGCTAAAAAACGGTGATGGATCAAGCCCTGATCTTTTGACTGGGTATGAGTGTTCTGCTTAATTCAGATGCTCTGTCCATCACCACCCCCTTTTCTGAATCTTTTTGGCCACCACAAGCGTGGAAGGGTATGCTCAGATGTGAGTCCCTTGCTCACTGCACCATCAGGATTCAAGCAAGCCGGGCCGAAGACGGCTGTAATGCCAGAAACCGGTCCCCGGAAGCTTGTTTCCTTTCCAGTAAAGAATTGGCTTGGTAGTTTGGTCAGCCCTTTTCCCATGATGCACTGGGCCAGGGACAGACTAATTTGCATGTAGCCAGGTTCTGAACTGGGATGGTGCAGTGAGCTAAAAAACGGTGATGGATCAAGCCCTGATCTTTTGACTGGGTATGAGTGTTCTGCTTAATTCAGATGCTCTGTCCATCACCACCCCCTTTTCTGAATCGTTTTGGCCACCACAAGCGTGGAAGGGTATGCTCAGATGTGAGTCCCTTGCTCACTGCACCATCAGGATTCAAGCAAGCCGGGCCGAAGACGGCTGTAATGCCAGAAACCGGTCCCCGGAAGCTTGTTTCCTTTCCAGTAAAGAATTGGCTTGGTAGTTTGGTCTGCCCTGTTCCCATGATGCACTGGGCCAGGGACAGACTAATTTGCATGTAGCCAGGTTCTGAACTGGGATGGTGCAGTGAGCTAAAAAAACGGTGATGGATCAAGCCCTGATCTTTTGACTGGGTATGAGTGTTCTGCTTAATTCAGATGCTCTGTCCATCACCACCCCCTTTTCTGAATCGTTTTGGCCACCACAAGCGTGGAAGGGTATGCTCAGATGTGAGTCCCTTGCTCACTGCACCATCAGGATTCAAGCAAGCCGGGCCGAAGACGGCTGTAATGCCAGAAACCGGTCCCCGGAAGCTTGTTTCCTTTCCAGTAAAGAATTGGCTTGGTAGTTTGGTCTGCCCTGTTCCCATGATGCACTGGGCCAGGGACAGACTAATTTGCATGTAGCCAGGTTCTGAACTGGGATGGTGCAGTGAGCTAAAAAAACGGTGATAGATCAAGCCCTGATCTTTTGACTGGGTATGAGTGTTCTGCTTAATTCAGATGCTCTGTCCATCACCACCCCCTTTTCTGAATCGTTTTGGCCACCACAAGCGTGGAAGGGTATGCTCAGATGTGAGTCCCTTGCTCACTGCACCATCAGGATTCAAGCAAGCCGGTCCGAAGACGGCTGTAATGCCAGAAACCGGTCCCCGGAAGCTTGTTTCCTTTCCAGTAAAGAATTGGCTTGGTAGTTTGGTCTGCCCTGTTCCCATGATGCACTGGGCCAGGGACAGACTAGTTTGCATGTAGCCAGGTTCTGAACTGGGATGGTGCAGTGAGCTAAAAAACGGTGATGGATCAAGCCCTGATCTTTTGACTGGGTATGAGTGTTCTGCTTAATTCAGATGCTCTCTCCATCACCACCCCCTTTTCTGAATCGTTTTGGCCACCACAAGCGTGGAAGGGTATGCTCAGATGTGAGTCCCTTGCTCACTGCACCATTAGGATTCAAGCAAGCCGGGCCGAAGACGGCTGTAATGCCAGAAACCGGTCCCCGGAAGCTTGTTTCCTTTCCAGTAAAGAATTGGCTTGGTAGTTTGGTCTGCCCTGTTCCCATGAAGCACTGGGCCAGGGACAGACTCATTTGCATGTAGCCAGGTTCTGAACTGGGATGGTGCAGTGAGCTAAAAAACGGTGATGGATCAAGCCCTGATCTGTTGACTGGGTATGAGTGTTCTGCTTAATTCAGATGCTCTGTCCATCACCACCCCCTTTTCTGAATCGTTTTGGCCACCACAAGCGTGGAAGGGTATGCTCAGATGTGAGTCCCTTGCTCACTGCACCATCAGGATTCAAGCAAGCCGGGCCGAAGACGGCTGTAATGCCAGAAACCGGTCCCCGGAAGCTTGTTTCCTTTCCAGTAAAGAATTGGCTTGGTAGTTTGGTCAGCCCTGTTCCCATGATGCACTGGGCCAGGGACAGACTAATTTGCATGTAGCCAAGTTCTGAACTGGGATGGTGCAGTGAGCTAAAAAACGGTGATGGATCAAGCCCTGATCTTTTGACTGGGTATGAGTGTTCTGCTTAATTCAGATGCTCTGTCCATCACCACCCCCTTTTCTGGATCGTTTTGGCCACCACAAGCGTGGAAGGGTATGCTCAGATGTGAGTCCCTTGCTCACTGCACCATCAGGATTCAAGCAAGCCGGGCCGAAGACGGCTGTAATGCCAGAAACCGGTCCCCGGAAGCTTGTTTCCTTTCCAGTAAAGAATTGGCTTGGTAGTTTGGTCTGCCCTGTTCCCATGATGCACTGGGCCAGGGACAGACTAATTTGCATGTAGCCAGGTTCTGAACTGCGATGGTGCAGTGAGCTAAAAAACGGTGATGGATCAAGCCCTGATCTTTTGACTGGGTATGAGTGTTCTGCTTAATTCAGATGCTCTGTCCATCACCACCCCCTTTTCTGAATCTTTTTGGCCACCACAAGCGTGGAAGGGTATGCTCAGATGTGAGTCCCTTGCTCACTGCACCATCAGGATTCAAGCAAGCCGGGCCGAAGACGGCTGTATTGCCAGAAACCGGTCCCCGGAAGCTTGTTTCCTTTCCAGTAAAGAATTGGCTTGGTAGTTTGGTCAGCCCTGTTCCCATGATGCACTGGGCCAGGGACAGACTAATTTGCATGTAGCCAGGTTCTGAACTGGGATGGTGCAGTGAGCTAAAAAACGGTGATGGATCAAGCCCTGATCTTTTGACTGGGTATGAGTGTTCTGCTTAATTCAGATGCTCTGTCCATCACCACCCCCTTTTCTGAATCGTTTTGGCCACCACAAGCGTGGAAGGGTATGCTCAGATGTGAGTTCCTTGCTCACTGCACCATCAGGATTCAAGCAAGCCGGGCCGAAGACGGCTGTAAAGCCAGAAACCGGTCCCCGGAAGCTTGTTTCCTTTCCAGTAAAGAATTGGCTTGGTAGTTTGGTCAGCCCTGTTCCCATGATGCACTGGGCCAGGGACAGACTAATTTGCATGTAGCCAGGTTCTGAACTGGGATGGTGCAGTGAGCTAAAAAACTGTGATGGATCAAGCCCTGATCTTTTGACTGGGTATGAGTGTTCTGCTTAATTCAGATGCTCTGTCCATCACCACCCCCTTTTCTGAATCGTTTTGGCCACCACAAGCGTGGAAGGGTATGCTCAGATGTGAGTCCCTTGCTCACTGCACCATCAGGATTCAAGCAAGCCGGGCCGAAGACGGCTGTAATGCCAGAAACCGGTCCCCGGAAGCTTGTTTCCTTTCCAGTAAAGAATTGGCTTGGTAGTTTGGTCTGCCCTGTTCCCATGATGCACTGGGCCAGGGACAGACTAATTTGCATGTAGCCAGGTTCTGAACTGGGATGGTGCAGTGAGCTAAAAAAACGGTGATGGATCAAGCCCTGATCTTTTGACTGGGTATGAGTGTTCTGCTTAATTCAGATGCTCTGTCCATCACCACCCCCTTTTCTGAATCGTTTGGGCCACCACAAGCGTGGAAGGGTATGCTCAGATGTGAGTCCCTTGCTCACTGCACCATCAGGATTCAAGCAAGCCGGGCCGAAGACGGCTGTAATGCCAGAAACCGGTCCCCGGAAGCTTGTTTCCTTTCCAGTAAAGAATTGGCTTGGTAGTTTGGTCTGCCCTGTTCCCATGATGCACTGGGCCAGGGACAGACTAATTTGCATGTAGCCAGGTTCTGAACTGGGATGGTGCAGTGAGCTAAAAAAACGGTGATAGATCAAGCCCTGATCTTTTGACTGGGTATGAGTGTTCTGCTTAATTCAGATGCTCTGTCCATCACCACCCCCTTTTCTGAATCGTTTTGGCCACCACAAGCAAGGAAGGGTATGCTCAGATGTGAGTCCCTTGCTCACTGCACCATCAGGATTCAAGCAAGCCGGGCCGAAGACGGCTGTAATGCCAGAAACCGGTCCCCGGAAGCTTGTTTCCTTTCCAGTAAAGAATTGGCTTGGTAGTTTGGTCTGCCCTGTTCCCATGATGCACTGGGCCAGGGACAGACTAGTTTGCATGTAGCCAGGTTCTGAACTGGGATGGTGCAGTGAGCTAAAAAACGGTGATGGATCAAGCCCTGATCTTTTGACTGGGTATGAGTGTTCTGCTTAATTCAGATGCTCTCTCCATCACCACCCCCTTTTCTGAATCGTTTTGGCCACCACAAGCGTGGAAGGGTATGCTCAGATGTGAGTCCCTTGCTCACTGCACCATTAGGATTCAAGCAAGCCGGGCCGAAGACGGCTGTAATGCCAGAAACCGGTCCCCGGAAGCTTGTTTCCTTTCCAGTAAAGAATTGGCTTGGTAGTTTGGTCTGCCCTGTTCCCATGAAGCACTGGGCCAGGGACAGACTCATTTGCATGTAGCCAGGTTCTGAACTGGGATGGTGCAGTGAGCTAAAAAACGGTGATGGATCAAGCCCTGATCTGTTGACTGGGTATGAGTGTTCTGCTTAATTCAGATGCTCTGTCCATCACCACCCCCTTTTCTGAATCGTTTTGGCCACCACAAGCGTGGAAGGGTATGCTCAGATGTGAGTCCCTTGCTCACTGCACCATCAGGATTCAAGCAAGCCGGGCCGAAGACGGCTGTAATGCCAGAAACCGGTCCCCGGAAGCTTGTTTCCTTTCCAGTAAAGAATTGGCTTGGTAGTTTGGTCTGCCCTGTTCCCATGATGCACTGGGCCAGGGACAGACTAATTTGCATGTAGCCAGGTTCTGAACTGGGATGGTGCAGTGAGCTAGAAAACAGTGATGGATCAAGCCCTGATCTTTTGACTGGGTATGAGTGTTCTGCTTAATTCAGATGCTCTGTCCATCACAACCCCCTTTTCTGAATCGTTTTGGCCACCACAAGCGTGGAAGGGTATGCTCAGATGTGAGTCCCTTGCTCACTGCACCATCAGGATTCAAGCAAGCCGGGCCGAAGACGGCTGTAATGCCAGAAACCGGTCCCTGGAAGCTTGTTTCCTTTTGCAGTAAAGAATTGGCTTGGTAGTTTGGTCTGTCCTGTTCCCATGATGCACTGGGCCAGGGACAGACTAATTTGCATGTAGCCAGGTTCTGAACTGGGATGGTGCAGTGAGCTAAAAAACGGTGATGGATCAAGCCCTGATCTTTTGACTGGGTATGAGTGTTCTGCTTAATTCAGATGCTCTGTCCATCACCACCCCCTTTTCTGAATCTTTTTGGCCACCACAAGCGTGGAAGGGTATGCTCAGATGTGAGTCCCTTGCTCACTGCACCATCAGGATTCAAGCAAGCCGGGCCGAAGACGGCTGTAATGCCAGAAACCGGTCCCCGGAAGCTTGTTTCCTTTCCAGTAAAGAATTGCTTGGTAGTTTGGTCAGCCCTGTTCCCATGATGCACTGGGCCAGGGACAGACTAATTTGCATGTAGCCAGGTTCTGAACTGGGATGGTGCAGTGAGCTAAAAAACGGTGATGGATCAAGCCCTGATCTTTTGACTGGGTATGAGTGTTCTGCTTAATTCAGATGCTCTGTCCATCACCACCCCCTTTTCTGAATCGTTTTGGCCACCACAAGCGTGGAAGGGTATGCTCAGATGTGAGTCCCTTGCTCACTGCACCATCAGGATTCAAGCAAGCCGGGCCGAAGACGGCTGTAATGCCAGAAACCGGTCCCCGGAAGCTTGTTTCCTTTCCAGTAAAGAATTGGCTTGGTAGTTTGGTCTGCCCTGTTCCCATGATGCACTGGGCCAGGGACAGACTAATTTGCATGTAGCCAGGTTCTGAACTGGGATGGTGCAGTGAGCTAAAAAAACGGTGATAGATCAAGCCCTGATCTTTTGACTGGGTATGAGTGTTCTGCTTAATTCAGATGCTCTGTCCATCACCACCCCCTTTTCTGAATCGTTTTGGCCACCACAAGCGTGGAAGGGTATGCTCAGATCAATCAATCAATCAATCAATACATTTATAGAGCGCACTACTCACCCGTAGGGTCTCAAGGCGCTAGGAGGGGGGGTGCCGTTACTGCTCGAACAGCCAGGTCTTGAGCTTCTTCCTGAAGGAGAGGTGGTCTTGGGTCAGGCGCAGGTCGGTCGGGAGGGAGTTCCAGGTCTTGGCGGCCAGGTAGGAGAAGGACCTTCCTCCTGTTGTCGCTCTTCGGATGCGTGGGACGGCGGCGAGGGCGTGGCTGGATGATCTGAGGTGGCGCTTGGGAGCGTAGAAGTTGATTCGGTTGTTGAGGTAGCTTGGGCCTTGGTCGTGTAGGGCTTTGTGTGCGTGGGTGAGGAGACGGAAGGTGATTCTTTTGTTGACGGGGAGCCAGTGCAGGTCTCTGAGGTGTCCGGAGATGTGGCTGTTTCGTGGTATGTCGAGGATGAGTCTGGCTGAGGCGTTCTGGATCCGCTGGAGTCTCTTCTGGAGCTTGGCGGTGGTTCCGGCGTAGAGGGCGTTGCCGTAGTCCAGTCGGCTGGTGACGAGGGCCTGGGTGACAGTCTTCCTGGTCTCGGTGGGGATCCACCAGAAGATCTTCCGTAGCATGCGTAGGATGTTGAAGCATGACGAGGAGACGGCGTTGACTTGTCTGGTCATGGAGAGGGAGGAGTCCAGGATGAAGCCCAGGTTGCGTGCGTGGTCCGTTGGTTTGGGTGCGGTGCCCAGGGCGGGGGGCCACCAGGAGTCATCCCAGGCGGAGGGCGAGGAGCCCAGGATGAGGACCTCCGTCTTGTCTGAGTTCAGTTTCAGGCGGCTGGTCGTCATCCACTCGGCTACATCTCTCATCCCTTCGTGCAGGTTGGCTCTAGCGACGGCGGGGTCGTTGCTCAGGGAGAGGATCAGCTGGGTGTCGTCGGCGTAGGAGATTATGTTGAGGTTGTGTTGGCGTGCGATGGCCGCGAGGGGGCTCATGTAGACGTTGAAGAGGCTGGGACTCAACGAGGATCCTTGAGGGACGCCGCAGATGACTTCGGTGGCCTCTGATTTGTACGGTGGTAGGCGGACTCTCTGAGTTCTTCCGTCGAGGAAGGAGGTGATCCATTCCAGTGCCTTCTCCTGGATTCCGATGTTGCTGAGGCGCTGCACCAGGGTGCGGTGGCAGACAGTATCGAATGCCGCGGAGAGGTCCAGGAGGATGAGGGCCGCTGTTTCTCCGTTGTCCATCAGGGTTCGGATGTCATCGGTGGCGGCGATGAGGGCGGTCTCGGTGCTGTGGTTGGCTCGGAAGCCGGACTGTGAGGGGTCGAGGGATCCATTCGTCTTGAGGAAGGTGGCCAGCTGCTTGTTGACGGTCTTTTCGATGACTTTGTCCGGGAACGGGAGGAGCGAGATGGGACGGTAATTCTTGAGTTCGGTTGGGTCCGCTGTCGGTTTCTTGAGTAGAGCGCTGAGTTCTGCGTGCTTCCAGCTCTCCGGGAAGGTGGCGGTGTCGAAGGAGGTGTTGATAATGTCCCGTAGGTGGGGTGCGATGACAGCGTCGGCCTTGTTGAAGACGTTGTGAGGGCAGGGGTCGGTCGGAGATCCGGAGTGGATGGAGTTCATTGTGCGGATGGTGTCTTCGGTGCTGATCGGAGTCCAGGCGCTGAGGGTGGTGGTGGGGGGCATTGGTGCGGTCGTGGGGAGCGTTGTTTGTGGGCTGAAGCTGTTGTGTATGTCCGCGATCTTGTTGTGGAAGTAGGAGGCGAGGGAGTTGCAGAGGTCTTGCGACGGGGTGATGTCGTTGTTACCGGCGTTGGGGTTGGAGAGCTCTTTCACGATGTTGAAGAGTTCCTTGCAGTTGTGTGCGTTGTTGTCCAGCCGGTCCTTGTATGCATTTTTCTTGGTGGCGCGGATCAGTTGGTGGTGTTTCCGGGTGGCGAGCTTGAGGGTGGTCATGTTGTCCGTTGTTGGTTCCCTTCTCCATACTTTCTCGAGGGCTCGGCAGTTCTTCTTGGAGCTCTTGAGTTCGTCGGTGAACCAAGGGGTTTTTCTGCTGCCGGGTCTGCTGGGCGGGGCAGATGTGAGTCCCTTGCTCACTGCACCATCAGGATTCAAGCAAGCCGGGCTGAAGACGGCTGTAATGCCAGAAACCGGTCCCCGGAAGCTTGTTTCCTTTCCAGTAAAGAATTGGCTTGGTAGTTTGGTCTGCCCTGTTCCCATGATGCACTGGGCCAGGGACAGACTAATTTGCATGTAGCCAGGTTCTGAACTGGGATGGTGCAGTGAGCTAAAAAACGGTGATGGATCAAGCCCTGATCTTTTGACTGGGTATGAGTGTTCTGCTTAATTCAGATGCTCTGTCCATCACCACCCCCTTTTCTGAATCGTTTTGGCCACCACAAGCGTGGAAGGGTATGCTCAGATGTGAGTCCCTTGCTCACTGCACCATCAGGATTCAAGCAAGCCGGGCCGAAGACGGCTGTAATGCCAGAAACCGGTCCCCGGTAGCTTGTTTCCTTTCCAGTAAAGAATTGGCTTGGTAGTTTGGTCTGCCCTGTTCCCATGATGCACTGGGCCAGGGACAGACTAATTTGCATGTAGCCAGGTTCTGAACTGGGATGGTGCAGTGAGCTAAAAAAACGGTGATGGATCAAGCCCTGATCTTTTGACTGGGTATGAGTGTTCTGCTTAATTCAGATGCTCTGTCCATCACCACCCCCTTTTCTGAATCGTTTTGGCCACCACAAGCGTGGAAGGGTATGCTCAGATGTGAGTCCCTTGATCTTCTGTCTGGACTCCCCTGGTGCGGCCACCGAGTTTCGGGAGGCTATGGTCCATATTCAGAGATGGATGGGCCTAAATCACTTGAAACTCAACCCAGGCAAAACCGAATTGATCTTGCCTGGGAAGAGTGAATTATACTGGGGACCACATTTTTGGCCTCCAGAAATGGGAGTTCCTCCAGCTAAATCCAAAACAGTTAAGAGCTTAGGAATTACTTTCAGCGAAGATCTCTCGCTTAAAAGCCAGGTAGGGACCGTGGTATCTGCAAGTTTCTTCCAACTTTGCAAGATTAAGAAGATTGCCCACCTGTTAACTCACCCTGCTCTGATCCAGGTCATTATTGCTCTTGTGCTGTCCCGCCTGGATTACTCCAATAGTTTATATTTGGGTCTACCAGCGGGGCAGCTCAAGAGACTTCAACTGGTCCAGAACCAAGCGGCCAGGTTGATTTGCAAAATTCCTAAGTGGCAGTCTATTAGATCTGGAATGGCCAGTCTCCACTGGCTGCCTGTTGCGCAGAGAGCAGCATTTAAAGCGGGATGCATTATCTTCAGGGCTCTACAAGGTAAGGGCCCTGGATTTATCAGCAGCCTGCTTGTCAGTTATACTCCCTCCCGTGCTCTCCGCTCTGGCCAAAAGAACTTGTTAGTTGTGCCCCGGATCAGGAAACAACGCCAGGGAGGAGGATCTTTCCACTTCCTAGCTTCCTCCCTGTGGAACTCTTTGCCACTGCCACTGAGACTCCACGAAGATCTGTTAGCCTTTAGACAGGCTTTTAAAACTTGGCTCTTTAAGCAAGCTTACCCTTAGTAAATTTATCTTTCTGTCACATGTTATGTTTTGCCAGTCTTCCACAGCGCCATGAAGCCTACGGGCGTACGTGCGCTTAACAAGTTTAATTTAACATAACATAACATAACTGCACCATCAGGATTCAAGCAAGCCGGGCCGAAGACGGCTGTAATGCCAGAAACCGGTCCCCGGAAGCTTGTTTCCTTTCCAGTAAAGAATTGGCTTGGTAGTTTGGTCTGCCCTGTTCCCATGATGCACTGGGCCAGGGACAGACTAATTTGCATGTAGCCAGGTTCTGAACTGGGATGGTGCAGTGAGCTAAAAAACGGTGATGGATCAAGCCCTGATCTTTTGACTGGGTATGAGTGTTCTGCTTAATTCAGATGCTCTGTCCATCACCACCCCCTTTTCTGAATCTTTTTGGCCACCACAAGCGTGGAAGGGTATGCTCAGATGTGAGTCCCTTGCTCACTGCACCATCAGGATTCAAGCAAGCCGGGCCGAAGACGGCTGTATTGCCAGAAACTGGTCCCCGGAAGCTTGTTTCCTTTCCAGTAAAGAATTGGCTTGGTAGTTTGGTCAGCCCTGTTCCCATGATGCACTGGGCCAGGGACAGACTAATTTGCATGTAGCCAGGTTCTGAACTGGGATGGTGCAGTGAGCTAAAAAACGGTGATGGATCAAGCCCTGATCTTTTGACTGGGTATGAGTGTTCTGCTTAATTCAGATGCTCTGTCCATCACCACCCCCTTTTCTGAATCGTTTTGGCCACCACAAGCGTGGAAGGGTATGCTCAGATGTGAGTCCCTTGCTCACTGCACCATCAGGATTCAAGCAAGCCGGGCCGAAGACGGCTGTAATGCCAGAAACCGGTCCCCGGAAGCTTGTTTCCTTTCCAGTAAAGAATTGGCTTGGTAGTTTGGTCTGCCCTGTTCCCATGATGCACTGGGCCAGGGACAGACTAATTTGCATGTAGCCAGGTTCTGAAATGGGATGGTGCAGTGAGCTAAAAAAACGGTGATGGATCAAGCCCTGATCTTTTGACTGGGTATGAGTGTTCTGCTTAATTCAGATGCTCTGTCCATCACCACCCCCTTTTCTGAATCGTTTTGGCCACCACAAGCGTGGAAGGGTATGCTCAGATGTGAGTCCCTTGCTCACTGCACCATCAGGATTCAAGCAAGCCGGGCCGAAGACGGCTGTAATGCCAGAAACCGGTCCCCGGAAGCTTGTTTCCTTTCCAGTAAAGAATTGGCTTGGTAGTTTGGTCTGCCCTGTTCCCATGATGCACTGGGCCAGGGACAGACTAATTTGCATGTAGCCAGGTTCTGAACTGGGATGGTGCAGTGAGCTAAAAAACGGTGATGGATCAAGCCCTGATCTTTTGACTGGGTATGAGTGTTCTGCTTAATTCAGATGCTCTGTCCATCACCACCCCCTTTTCTGAATCTTTTTGGCCACCACAAGCGTGGAAGGGTATGCTCAGATGTGAGTCCCTTGCTCACTGCACCATCAGGATTCAAGCAAGCCAGGCCGAAGACGGCTGTATTGCCAGAAACCGGTCCCCGGAAGCTTGTTTCCTTTCCAGTAAAGAATTGGCTTGGTAGTTTGGTCAGCCCTGTTCCCATGATGCACTGGGCCAGGGACAGACTAATTTGCATGTAGCCAGGTTCTGAACTGGGATGGTGCAGTGAGCTAAAAAACGGTGATGGATCAAGCCCTGATCTTTTGACTGGGTATGAGTGTTCTGCTTAATTCAGATGCTCTGTCCATCACCACCCCCTTTTCTGAATCGTTTTGGCCACCACAAGCGTGGAAGGGTATGCTCAGATGTGAGTTCCTTGCTCACTGCACCATCAGGATTCAAGCAAGCCGGGCCGAAGACGGCTGTAATGCCAGAAACCGGTCCCCGGAAGATTGTTTCCTTTCCAGTAAAGAATTGGCTTGGTAGTTTGGTCTGCCCTGTTCCCATGATGCACTGGGCCAGGGACAGACTAATTTGCATGTAGCCAGGTTCTGAACTGGGATGGTGCAGTGAGCTAAAAAAACGGTGATGGATCAAGCCCTGATCTTTTGACTGGGTATGAGTGTTCTGCTTAATTCAGATGCTCTGTCCATCACCACCCCCTTTTCTGAATCGTTTTGGCCACCACAAGCGTGGAAGGGTATGCTCAGATGTGAGTCCCTTGCTCACTGCACCATCAGGATTCAAGCAAGCCGGGCCGAAGATGGCTGTAATGCCAGAAACCGGTCCCCGGAAGCTTGTTTCCTTTCCAGTAAAGAATTGGCTTGGTAGTTTGGTCTGCCCTGTTCCCATGATGCACTGGGCCAGGGACAGACTAATTTGCATGTAGCCAGGTTCTGAACTGGGATGGTGCAGTGAGCTAAAAAACGGTGATGGATCAAGCCCTGATCTTTTGACTGGGTATGAGTGTTCTGCTTAATTCAGATGCTCTGTCCATCACCACCCCCTTTTCTGAATAGTTTTGGCCACCACAAGCGTGGAAGGGTATGCTCAGATGTGAGGTACTTGCTCACTGCACCATCAGGATTCAAGCAAGCCGAAGACGGCTGTAATGCCAGAAACCGGTCCCCGGAAGCTTGTTTCCTTTCCAGTAAAGAATTGGCTTGGTAGTTTGGTCTGCCTGTTCCCATGATGCACTGGGCCAGGGACAGACTAATTTGCATGTAGCCAGGTTCTGAACTGGGATGGTGCAGTGAGCTAAAAAACGGTGATGGATCAAGCCCTGATCTTTTGACTGGGTATGAGTGTTCTGCTTAATTCAGATGCTCTGTCCATCACCACCCCCTTTTCTGAATCGTTTTGGCCACCACAAGCGTGGAAGGGTATGCTCAGATGTGAGTCCCTTGCTCACTGCACCATCAGGATTCAAGCAAGCCGGGCCGAAGACGGCTGTAATGCCAGAAACCGGTCCCCGGAAGCTTGTTTCCTTTCCAGTAAAGAATTGGCTTGGTAGTTTGGTCTGCCCTGTTCCCATGATGCACTGGGCCAGGGACAGACTAATTTGCATGTAGCCAGGTTCTGAACTGGGATGGTGCAGTGAGCTAAAAAACGGTGATGGATCAAGCCCTGATCTTTTGACTGGGTATGAGTGTTCTGCTTAATTCAGATGCTCTGTCCATCACCACCCCCTTTTCTGAATCTTTTTGGCCACCACAAGCGTGGAAGGGTATGCTCAGATGTGAGTCCCTTGCTCACTGCACCATCAGGATTCAAGCAAGCCGGGCCGAAGACGGCTGTATTGCCAGAAACCGGTCCCCGGAAGCTTGTTTCCTTTCCAGTAAAGAATTGGCTTGGTAGTTTGGTCAGCCCTGTTCCCATGATGCACTGGGCCAGGGACAGACTAATTTGCATGTAGCCAGGTTCTGAACTGGGATGGTGCAGTGAGCTAAAAAACGGTGATGGATCAAGCCCTGATCTTTTGACTGGGTATGAGTGTTCTGCTTAATTCAGATGCTCTGTCCATCACCACCCCCTTTTCTGAATCGTTTTGGCCACCACAAGCGTGGAAGGGTATGCTCAGATGTGAGTTCCTTGCTCACTGCACCATCAGGATTCAAGCAAGCCGGGCCGAAGACGGCTGTAATGCCAGAAACCGGTCCCCGGAAGATTGTTTCCTTTCCAGTAAAGAATTGGCTTGGTAGTTTGGTCTGCCCTGTTCCCATGATGCACTGGGCCAGGGACAGACTAATTTGCATGTAGCCAGGTTCTGAACTGGGATGGTGCAGTGAGCTAAAAAAACGGTGATGGATCAAGCCCTGATCTTTTGACTGGGTATGAGTGTTCTGCTTAATTCAGATGCTCTGTCCATCACCACCCCCTTTTCTGAATCGTTTTGGCCACCACAAGCGTGGAAGGGTATGCTCAGATGTGAGTCCCTTGCTCACTGCACCATCAGGATTCAAGCAAGCCGGGCCGAAGATGGCTGTAATGCCAGAAACCGGTCCCCGGAAGCTTGTTTCCTTTCCAGTAAAGAATTGGCTTGGTAGTTTGGTCTGCCCTGTTCCCATGATGCACTGGGCCAGGGACAGACTAATTTGCATGTAGCCAGGTTCTGAACTGGGATGGTGCAGTGAGCTAAAAAACGGTGATGGATCAAGCCCTGATCTTTTGACTGGGTATGAGTGTTCTGCTTAATTCAGATGCTCTGTCCATCACCACCCCCTTTTCTGAATAGTTTTGGCCACCACAAGCGTGGAAGGGTATGCTCAGATGTGAGGTACTTGCTCACTGCACCATCAGGATTCAAGCAAGCCGAAGACGGCTGTAATGCCAGAAACCGGTCCCCGGAAGCTTGTTTCCTTTCCAGTAAAGAATTGGCTTGGTAGTTTGGTCTGCCCTGTTCCCATGATGCACTGGGCCAGGGACAGACTAATTTGCATGTAGCCAGGTTCTGAACTGGGATGGTGCAGTGAGCTAAAAAACGGTGATGGATCAAGCCCTGATCTTTTGACTGGGTATGAGTGTTCTGCTTAATTCAGATGCTCTGTCCATCACCACCCCCTTTTCTGAATCGTTTTGGCCACCACAAGCGTGGAAGGGTATGCTCAGATGTGAGTCCCTTGCTCACTGCACCATCAGTATTCAAGCAAGCCGGGCCGAAGACGGCTGTAATGCCAGAAACCGGTCCCCGGAAGCTTGTTTCCTTTCCAGTAAAGAATTGGCTTGGTAGTTTGGTCTGCCCTGTTCCCATGATGCACTGGGCCAGGGACAGACTAATTTGCATGTAGCCAGGTTCTGAACTGGGATGGTGCAGTGAGCTAAAAAACGGTGATGGATCAAGCCCTGATCTTTTGACTGGGTATGAGTGTTCTGCTTAATTCAGATGCTCTGTCCATCACCACCCCCTTTTCTGAATCGTTTTGGCCACCACAAGCGTGGAAGGGTATGCTCAGATGTGAGTCCCTTGCTCACTGCACCATCAGGATTCAAGCAAGCCGGGCCGAAGACGGCTGTAATGCCAGAAACCGGTCCCCGGAAGCTTGTTTCCTTTCCAGTAAAGAATTGACTTGGTAGTTTGGTCTGTCCTGTTCCCATGATGCACTGGGCCAGGGACAGACTAATTTGCATGTAGCCAGGTTCTGAACTGGGATGGTGCAGTGAGCTAAAAAACGGTGATGGATCAAGCCTGATCTTTTGACTGGGTATGAGTGTTCTGCTTAATTCAGATGCTCTGTCCATCACCACCCCCTTTTCTGAATCGTTTTGGCCACCACAAGCGTGGAAGGGTATGCTCAGATGTGAGTCCCTTGCTCACTGCACCATCAGGATTCAAGCAAGCCGGGCCGAAGACGGCTGTAATGCCAGAAACCGGTCCCCGGAAGCTTGTTTCCTTTCCAGTTAAGAATTGGCTTGTAGTTTGGTCTGCCCTGTTCCCATGATGCACTGGGCCAGGGACAGACTAATTTGCATGTAGCCAGGTTCTGAACTGGGATGGTGCAGTGAGCTGAAAAACGGTGATGGATCAAGCCCTGATCTTTTGACTGGGTATGAGTGTTCTGCTTACTTCAGATGCTCTGTCCATCACCACCCCCTTTTCTGAATCGTTTTGGCCACCACAAGCGTGGAAGGGTATGCTCAGATGTGAGTCCCTTGCTCACTGCACCATCAGGATTCAAGCAAGCCGGGCCGAAGACGGCTGTAATGCCAGAAACCGGTCCCTGGAAGCTTGTTTCCTTTCCAGTAAAGAATTGGCTTGGTAGTTTGGTCTGCCCTGTTCCCATGATGCACTGGGCCAGGGACAGACTAATTTGCATGTAGCCAGGTTCTGAACTGGGATGGTGCAGTGAGCTAAAAAAAATGGTGATGGATCAAGCCCTGATCTTTTGACTGGGTATGAGTGTTCTGCTTCATTCAGATGCTCTGTCCATCACCACCCCCTTTTCTGAATCGTTTTGGCCACCACAAGCGTGGAAGGGTATGCTCAGATGCGAGTCCCTTGCTCACTGCACCATCAGGATTCAAGCAAGCCGGGCCGAAGACGGCTGTAATGCCAGAAACCGGTCCTTGGAAGCTTGTTTCCTTTCCAGTAAAGAATTGGCTTGGTAGTTTGGTCTGCCCTGTTCCCATGATGCACTGGGCCAGGGACAGACTAATTTGCATGTAGCCAGGTTCTGAACTGGGATGGTGCAGTGAGCTAAAAAACGGTGATGGATCAAGCCCTGATCTTTTGACTGGGTATGAGTGTTCTGCTTAATTCAGATGCTCTGTCCATCACCACCCCCTTTTCTGAATCGTTTTGGCCACCACAAGCGTGGAAGGGTATGCTCAGATGTGAGTCCCTTGCTCACTGCACCATCAGGATTCAAGCAAGGCGGGCAGAAGACGGCTGTAATGCCAGAAACCAGTCCCCGGAAGCTTGTTTCCTTTCCAGTAAATAATTGGCTTGGTAGTTTGGTCTGCCCTGTTCCCATGATGCACTGGGCCAGGGACAGACTAATTTGCATGTAGCCAGGTTCTGAACTGGGGTGGTGCAGTGAGCTAAAAAAACGGTGATGGATCAAGCCCTGATCTTTTGACTGGGTATGAGTGTTCTGCTTAATTCAGATGTTCTGTCCATCACCACCCCCTTTTCTAAATCGTTCTGGCCACCACAAGCGTGGAAGGGTATGCTCAGATGTGAGGTACTTGCTCACTGCACCATCAGGATTCAAGCAAGCCGGGCCGAAGACGGCTGTAATGCCAGAAACCGGTCCCCGGAAGCTTGTTTCCTTTCCAGTAAAGAATTGGCTTGGTAGTTTGGTCTGCCCTGTTCCCATGATGCACTGGGCCAGGGACAGACTAATTTGCATGCAGCCAGGTTTTTAACTGGGATGGTGCAGTGAGCTAAAAAACGGTGATGGGTCAAGCCCTGATCTTTTGACTGGGTATGAGTGTTCTGCTTAATTCAGATGCTCTGTCCATCACCACCCCCTTTTCTGAATCGTTTTGGCCACCACAAGCGTGGAAGGGTAGGCTCAGATGTGCGTCCCTTGCTCACTGCACCATCAGGATTCAAGCAAGCCGGGCCGAAGACGGCTGTAATGCCAGAAACCGGTCCCCGGAAGCTTGTTTCCTTTCCAGTAAAGAATTGGCTTGGTAGTTTGGTCTGCCCTGTTCCCATGATGCACTGGGCCAGGGACAGACTAATTTGCATGTAGCCAGGTTCTGAACTGGGATGGTGCAGTGAGCTAAAAAAACGGTGATGGATCAAGCCCTGATCTTTTGACTGGGTATGAGTGTTCTGCTTAATTCAGATGCTCTGTCCATCACCACCCCCTTTTCTGAATCGTTTTGGCCACCACAAGCGTGGAAGGGTATGCTCAGATGTGAGTCCCTTGCTCACTGCACCATCAGGATTCAAGCAAGCCGGGCCGAAGACGGCTGTAATGCCAGAAACCGGTCCCCGGAAGCTTGTTTCCTTTCCAGTAAAGAATTGGCTTGGTAGTTTGGTCTGCCCTGTTCCCATGATGCACTGGGCCAGGGACAGACTAATTTGCATGTAGCCAGGTTCTGAACTGGGATGGTGCAGTGAGCTAAAAAACGGTGATGGATCAAGCCCTGATCTTTTGACTGGGTATGAGTGTTCTGCTTAATTCAGATGCTCTGTCCATCACCACCCCCTTTTCTGAATCGTTTTGGCCACCACAAGCGTGGAAGGGTATGCTCAGATGTGAGTCCCTTGCTCACTGCACCATCAGGATTCAAGCAAGCCGGGCCGAAGACGGCTGTAATGCCAGAAACCGGTCCCCGGAAGCTTGTTTCCTTTCCAGTAAAGAATTGGCTTGGTAGTTTGGTCTGCCCTGTTCCCATGATGCACTGGGCCAGGGACAGACTAATTTGCATGTAGCCAGGTTCTGAACTGGGATGGTGCAGTGAGCTAAAAAAACGGTGATGGATCAAGCCCTGATCTTTTGACTGGGTATGAGTGTTCTGCTTAATTCAGATGCTCTGTCCATCACCACCCCCTTTTCTGAATCGTTTTGGCCACCACAAGCGTGGAAGGGTATGCTCAGATGTGAGTCCCTTGCTCACTGCACCATTAGGATTCAAGCAAGCCGGGCCGAAGACGGCTGTAATGCCAGAAACCGGTCCCCGGAAGCTTGTTTCCTTTCCAGTAAAGAATTAGCTTGGTAGTTTGGTCTGCCCTGTTCCCATGATGCACTGGGCCAGGGACAGACTAATTTGCATGTAGCCAGGTTCTGAACTGGGATGCTGCAGTGAGCTAAAAAACGGTGATCGATCAAGCCCTGATCTTTTGACTGGGTATGAGTGTTCTGCTTAAATCAGAAGCTCTGTCCATCACCACCCCCTTTTCTGAATCGTTTTGGCCACCACAAGCGTGGAGGGGTATGCTCAGATGTGAGTCCCTTGCTCACTGCACAATCAGGATTCAAGCAAGCCGGGCCGAAGACGGCTGTAATGCCAGAAACCGGTCCCCGGAAGCTTGTTACCTTTCCAGTAAAGAATTGGCTTGGTAGTTTGGTCTGCCCTGTTCCCATGATGCACTGGGCCAGGGACAGACTAATTTGCATGTAGCCAGGTTCTGAACTGGGATGGTGCAGTGAGCTAAAAAAACGGTGATGGATCAAGCCCTGATCTTTTGACTGGGTATGAGTGTTCTGCTTAATTCAGATGCTCTGTCCATCACCACCCCCTTTTCTGAATCGTTTTGGCCACCACAAGCGTGGAAGGGTATGCTCAGATGTGAGTTCCTTGCTCACTGCACCATCAGGTTTCAAGCAAGCCGGGCCGAAGACGGCTGTAATGCCAGAAACCGGTCCCCGGAAGCTTGTTTCCTTTCCAGTAAAGAATTGGCTTGGTAGTTTGGTCTGCCCTGTTCCCATGATGCACAGGGCCAGGGACAGACTAATTTGCATGTAGCCAGGTTCTGAACTGGGATGGTGCAGTGAGCTAAAAAACGGTGATGGATCAAGCCCATATCTTTTGACTGGGTATGAGTGTTCTGCTTAATTCAGATGCTCTGTCCATCACCACCCCCTTTTCTGAATCGTTTTGGCCACCACAAGGGTGGAAGGGTATGCTCAGATGTGAGTCCCTTGCTCTCTGCACCATCAGGATTCAAGCAAGCCGGGCCGAAGACGGCTGTAATGCCAGAAACCGGTCCCCGGAAGCTTGTTTCCTTTCCAGTAAAGAATTGGCTTGGTAGTTTGGTCTGCCCTGTTCCCATGATGCACTGGGCCAGGGACAGACTAATTTGCATGTAGCCAGGTTCTGAACTGGGATGGTTCAGTGAGCTAAAAAACGGTGATGGATCAAGCCCTGATCTTTTGACTGGGTATGAGTGTTCTGCTTAATTCAGATGCTCTGTCCATCACAACCCCCTTTTCTGAATCGTTTTGGCCACCACAAGCGTGGAAGGGTATGCTCAGATGTGAGGTACTTGCTCACTGCACCATCAGGATTCAAGCAAGCCGGGCCGAAGACGGCTGTAATGCCAGAAACCGGTCCCCGGAAGCTTGTTTCCTTTCCAGTAAAGAATTGGCTTGGTAGTTTGGTCTGCCCTGTTCCCATGATGCACTGGGCCAGGGACAGACTAATTTGCATGTAGCCAGGTTCTGAACTGGGATGGTGCAGTGAGCTAAAAAACGGTGATGGATCAAGCCCTGATCTTTTGACTGGGTATGAGTGTTCTGCTTAATTCAGAGGCTCTGTCCATCACCACCCCCTTTTCTGAATCGTTTTGGCCACCACAAGCGTGGAAGGGTATGCTCAGATGTGAGTCCCTTGCTCACTGCACCATCAGGATTCAAGCAAGCCGGGCCGAAGACGGCTGTAATGCCAGAAACCGGTCCCCGGAAGCTTGTTTCCTTTCCAGTAAAGAATTGGCTTGGTAGTTTGGTCTGCCCTGTTCCCATGATGCACTGGGCCAGGGACAGACTAATTTGCATGTAGCCAGGTTCTGAACTGGGATGGTGCAGTGAGCTAGAAAACGGTGATGGATCAAGCCCTGATCTTTTGACTGGGTATGAGTGTTCTGCTTAATTCAGATGCTCTGTCCATCACCACCCCCTTTTCTGAATCGTTTTGGCCATCACAAGCGTTGAAGGGTATGCTCAGATGTGAGTCCCTTGCTCACTGCACCATCAGGATTCAAGCAAGCCGGGCCGAAGACGGCTGTAATGCCAGAAACCGGTCCCCGGAAGCTTGTTTCCTTTCCAGTAAAGAATTGGCTTGGTAGTTTGGTCTGCCCTGTTCCCATGATGCACTGGGCCAGGGACAGACTAGTTTGTATGTAGCCAGGTTCTGAACTGGGATGGTGCAGTGAGCTAAAAAACGGTGATGGATCAAGCCCTGATCTTTTGACTGGGTATGAGTGTTCTGCTTAATTCAGATGCTCTGTCCATCACCACCCCCTTTTCTGAATCGTTTTGGCCACCACAAGCGTGGAAGGGTATGCTCAGATGTGAGTCCCTTGCTCACTGCACCATCAGGATGCAAGCAAGCCGGGCCGAAGACGGCTGTAATGCCAGAAACCGGTCCCTGGAAGCTTGTTTCCTTTCCAGTAAAGAATTGGCTTGGTAGTTTGGTCTGCCCTGTTCCCATGATGCACTGGGCCAGGGACAGACTAATTTGCATGTGGCCAGGTTCTGAACTGGGATGGTGCAGTGAGCTAAAAAAAATGGTGATGGATCAAGCCCTGATCTTTTGACTGGGTATGAGTGTTCTGCTTAATTCAGATGCTCTGTCCATCACCACCCCCTTTTCTGAATCATTTTGGCCACCACAAGCGTGGAAGGGTATGCTCAGATGCGAGTCCCTTGCTCACTGCACCATTAGGATTCAAGCAAGCCGGGCCGAAGACGGCTGTAATGCCAGAAACCGGTCCCCGGAAGCTTGTTTCCTTTCCAGTAAAGAATTGGCTTGGTAGTTTGGTCTGCCCTGTTCCCATGAAGCACTGGGCCAGGGACAGACTCATTTGCATGTAGCCAGGTTCTGAACTGGGATGGTGCAGTGAGCTAAAAAACGGTGATGGATCAAGCCCTGATCTTTTGACTGGGTATGAGTGTTCTGCTTAATTCAGATGCTCTGTCCATCACCACCCCCTTTTCTGAATCGTTTTGGCCACCACAAGCGTGGAAGGGTATGCTCAGATGTGAGTCCCTTGCTCACTGCACCATCAGGATTCAAGCAAGCCGGGCCGAAGACGGCTGTAATGCCAGAAACCGGTCCCCGGAAGCTTGTTTCCTTTCCAGTAAAGAATTGGCTTGGTAGTTTGGTCTGCCCTGTTCCCATGATGCACTGGGCCAGGGACAGACTAATTTGCATGTAGCCAGGTTCTGAACTGGGATGGTGCAGTGAGCTAAAAAACGGTGATGGATCAAGCCTGATCTTTTGACTGGGTATGAGTGTTCTGCTTAATTCAGATGCTCTGTCCATCACCACCTCCTTTTCTGAATCGTTTTGGCCACCACAAGCGTGGAAGGGTATGCTCAGATGTGAGTCCCTTGCTCACTGCACCACCAGGATTCAAGCAAGCCGGGCCGAAGACGGCTGTAATGCCAGAAACCGGTCCTTGGAAGCTTGTTTCCTTTCCAGTAAAGAATTGGCTTGGTAGTTTGGTCTGCCCTGTTCCCATGATGCACTGGGCCAGGGACAGACTAATTTGCATGTAGCCACGTTCTGAACTGGGATGGTGCAGTGAGCTAAAAAACCGGTGATGGATCAAGCCCTGATCTTTTGACTTGGTATGAGTGTTCTGCTTAATTCAGATGCTCTGTCCATCACCACCCCCTTTTCTGAATCGTTTTGGCCACCACAAGCGTGGAAGGGTATGCTCAGATGTGAGTCCCTTGCTCACTGCACCATCAGGATTCAAGCAAGCCGGGCCGAAGACGGCTGTAATGCCAGAAAACGGTCCCCGGAAGCTTGTTTCCTTTCCAGTAAAGAATTGGCTTGGTAGTTGTGTCTGCCCTGTTCCCATGATGCACTGGGCCAGGGACAGACTAATTTGCATGTAGCCAGGTTCTGAACTGGGATGGTGCAGTGAGCTAAAAAAACGGTGATGGATCAAGCCCTGATCTTTTGACTGGGTATGAGTGTTCTGCTTAATTCAGATGCTCTGTCCATCACCACCCCCTTTTCTGAATCGTTTTGGCCACCACAAGCGTGGAAGGGTATGCTCAGATGTGAGTCCCTTGCTCACTGCACCATCAGGATTCAAGCAAGCCGAGCCGAAGACGGCTGTAATGCCAGAAACCGGTCCCCGGAAGCTTGTTTCTTTTCCAGTAAAGAATTGGCTTGGTAGTTTGGTCTGCCCTGTTCCCATGATGCACTGGGCCAGGGACAGACTAATTTGCATGTAGCCAGGTTCTGAACTGGGATGGTGCAGTGAGCTAAAAAACGGTGATGGATCAAGCCCTGATATTTTGACTGGGTATGAGTGTTCTGCTTAATTCAGATGCTCTGTCCATCACCACCCCCTTTTCTGAATCGTTTTGGCCACCACAAGCGTGGAAGGGTATGCTCAGATGTGAGTCCCTTGCTCACTCTACCATCAGGATTCAAGCAAGCCGGGCCGAAGACGGCTGTAATGCCAGAAACCGGTCCCCGGAAGCTTGTTTCCTTTCCAGTAAAGAATTGGCTTGGTAGTTTGGTCTGTCCTGTTCCCATGATGCACTGGGCCAGGGACAGACTAATTTGCATGTAGCCAGGTTCTGAACTGGGATGGTGCAGTGAGCTAAAAAACGGTGATGGATCAAGCCCTGATCTTTTGACTGGGTATGAGTGTTCTGCTTAATGCAGATGCTCTGTCCATCACCACCCCCTTTTCTGAATCGTTTTCGCCACCACAAGCGTGGAAGGGTATGCTGAGATGTGAGTCCCTTGCTCACTGCACCATCAGGATTCAAGCAAGCCGGGCCGAAGACGGCTGTAATGCCAGAAACCGGTCCCCGGAAGCTTGTTTCCTTTCCAGTAAAGAATTGGCTTGGTAGTTTGGTCTGCCCTGTTCCCATGATGCACTGGGCCAGGGACAGACTAATTTGCATGTAGCCAGGTTCTGAACTGGGATGGTGCAGTGAGCTAAAAAAACGGTGATGGATCAAGCCCTGATCTTTTGACTGGGTATGAGTGTTCTGCTTAATTCAGATGCTCTGTCCATCACCACCCCCTTTTCTGAATCGTTTTGGCCACCACAAGCGTGGAAGGGTATGCTCAGATGTGAGTCCCTTGCTCACTGCACCATCAGGATTCAAGCGAGCCGGGCCGAAGACGGCTGTAATGCCAGAAACCGGTCCCCGGAAGCTTGTTTCCTTTCCAGTAAAGAATTGGCTTGGTAGTTTGGTCTGCCCTGTTCCCATGATGCACTGGGCCAGGGACAGACTAATTTGCATGTAGCCAGGTTCTGAACTGGGATGGTGCAGTGAGCTAAAAAACGGTGATGGATCAAGCCCTGATCTTTTGACTGGGTATGAGTGTTCTGCTTAATTCAGATGCTCTGTCCATCACCACCCCCTTTTCTGAATCTTTTTGGCCACCACAAGCGTGGAAGGGTATGCTCAGATGTGAGTCCCTTGCTCACTGCACCATCAGGATTCAAGCAAGCCGGGCCGAAGACGGCTGTAATGCCAGAAACCGGTCCCCGGAAGCTTGTTTCCTTTCCAGTAAAGAATTGGCTTGGTAGTTTGGTCAGCCCTGTTCCCATGATGCACTGGGCCAGGGACAGACTAATTTGCATGTAGCCAGGTTCTGAACTGGGATGGTGCAGTGAGCTAAAAAACGGTGATGGATCAAGCCCTGATCTTTTGACTGGGTATGAGTGTTCTGCTTAATTCAGATGCTCTGTCCATCACCACCCCCTTTTCTGAATCGTTTTGGCCACCACAAGCGTGGAAGGGTATGCTCAGATGTGAGTCCCTTGCTCACTGCACCATCAGGATTCAAGCAAGCCGGGCCGAAGACGGCTGTAATGCCAGAAACCGGTCCCCGGAAGCTTGTTTCCTTTCCAGTAAAGAATTGGCTTGGTAGTTTGGTCAGCCCTGTTCCCATGATGCACTGGGCCAGGGACAGACTAATTTGCATGTAGCCAGGTTCTGAACTGGGATGGTGCAGTGAGCTAAAAAACGGTGATGGATCAAGCCCTGATCTTTTGACTGGGTATGAGTGTTCTGCTTAATTCAGATGCTCTGTCCATCACCACCCCCTTTTCTGAATCGTTTTGGCCACCACAAGCGTGGAAGGGTATGCTCAGATGTGAGTCCCTTGCTCACTGCACCATCAGGATTCAAGCAAGCCGGGCCGAAGACGGCTGTAATGCCAGAAACCGGTCCCCGGAAGCTTGTTTCCTTTCCAGTAAAGAATTGGCTTGGTAGTTTGGTCTGCCCTGTTCCCATGATGCACTGGGCCAGGGACAGACTAATTTGCATGTAGCCAGGTTCTGAACTGGGATGGTGCAGTGAGCTAAAAAAACGGTGATGGATCAAGCCCTGATCTTTTGACTGGGTATGAGTGTTCTGCTTAATTCAGATGCTCTGTCCATCACCACCCCCTTTTCTGAATCGTTTTGGCCACCACAAGCGTGGAAGGGTATGCTCAGATGTGAGTCCCTTGCTCACTGCACCATCAGGATTCAAGCAAGCCGGGCCGAAGACGGCTGTAATGCCAGAAACCGGTCCCCGGAAGCTTGTTTCCTTTCCAGTAAAGAATTGGCTTGGTAGTTTGGTCTGCCCTGTTCCCATGATGCACTGGGCCAGGGACAGACTAATTTGCATGTAGCCAGGTTCTGAACTGGGATGGTGCAGTGAGCTAAAAAACGGTGATGGATCAAGCCCTGATCTTTTGACTGGGTATGAGTGTTCTGCTTAATTCAGATGCTCTGTCCATCACCACCCCCTTTTCTGAATCGTTTTGGCCACCACAAGCGTGGAAGGGTATGCTCAGATGTGAGTTCCTTGCTCACTGCACCATCAGGTTTCAAGCAAGCCGGGCCGAAGACGGCTGTAATGCCAGAAACCGGTCCCCGGAAGCTTGTTTCCTTTCCAGTAAAGAATTGGCTTGGTAGTTTGGTCTGCCCTGTTCCCATGATGCACAGGGCCAGGGACAGACTAATTTGCATGTAGCCAGGTTCTGAACTGGGATGGTGCAGTGAGCTAAAAAACGGTGATGGATCAAGCCCTGATCTTTTGACTGGGTATGAGTGTTCTGCTTAATTCAGATGCTCTGTCCATCACCACCCCCTTTTCTGAATCGTTTTGGCCACCACAAGGGTGGAAGGGTATGCTCAGATGTGAGTCCCTTGCTCACTGCACCATCAGGATTCAAGCAAGCCGGGCCGAAGACGGCTGTAATGCCAGAAACCGGTCCCTGGAAGCTTGTTTCCTTTCCAGTAAAGAATTGGCTTGGTAGTTTGGTATGCCCTGTTCCCATGATGCACTGGGCCAGGGACAGACTAATTTGCATGTAGCCAGGTTCTGAACTGGGATGGTGCAGTGAGCTAAAAAACGGTGATGGATCAAGCCCTGATCTTTTGACTGGGTATGAGTGTTCTGCTTAATTCAGATGCTCTGTCCATCACAACCCCCTTTTCTGAATCGTTTTGGCCACCACAAGCGTGGAAGGGTATGCTCAGATGTGAGGTACTTGCTCACTGCACCATCAGGATTCAAGCAAGCCGGGCCGAAGACGGCTGTAATGCCAGATACCGGTCCCCGGAAGCTTGTTTCCTTTCCAGTAAAGAATTGGCTTGGTAGTTTGGTCTGCCCTGTTCCCATGATGCACTGGGCCAGGGACAGACTAATTTGCATGTAGCCAGGTTCTGAACTGGGATGGTGCAGTGAGCTAAAAAACGGTGATGGATCAAGCCCTGATCTTTTGACTGGGTATGAGTGTTCTGCTTAATTCAGAGGCTCTGTCCATCACCACCCCCTTTTCTGAATCGTTTTGGCCACCACAAGCGTGGAAGGGTATGCTCAGATGTGAGTCCCTTGCTCACTGCACCATCAGGATTCAAGCAAGCCGGGCCGAAGACGGCTGTAATGCCAGAAACCGGTCCCCGGAAGCTTGTTTCCTTTCCAGTAAAGAATTGGCTTGGTAGTTTGGTCTGCCCTGTTCCCATGATGCACTGGGCCAGGGACAGACTAATTTGCATGTAGCCAGGTTCTGAACTGGGATGGTGCAGTGAGCTAGAAAACGGTGATGGATCAAGCCCTGATCTTTTGACTGGGTATGAGTGTTCTGCTTAATTCAGATGCTCTGTCCATCACCACCCCCTTTTCTGAATCGTTTTGGCCATCACAAGCGTTGAAGGGTATGCTCAGATGTGAGTCCCTTGCTCACTGCACCATCAGGATTCAAGCAAGCCGGGCCGAAGACGGCTGTAATGCCAGAAACCGGTCCCCGGAAGCTTGTTTCCTTTCCAGTAAAGAATTGGCTTGGTAGTTTGGTCTGCCCTGTTCCCATGATGCACTGGGCCAGGGACAGACTCGTTTGTATGTAGCCAGGTTCTGAACTGGGATGGTGCAGTGAGCTAAAAAACGGTGATGGATCAAGCCCTGATCTTTTGACTGGGTATGAGTGTTCTGCTTAATTCAGATGCTCTGTCCATCACCACCCCCTTTTCTGAATCGTTTTGGCCACCACAAGCGTGGAAGGGGATGCTCAGATGTGAGTCCCTTGCTCACTGCACCATCAGGATGCAAGCAAGCCGGGCCGAAGACGGCTGTAATGCCAGAAACCGGTCCCTGGAAGCTTGTTTCCTTTCCAGTAAAGAATTGGCTTGGTAGTTTGGTCTGCCCTGTTCCCATGATGCACTGGGCCAGGGACAGACTAATTTGCATGTGGCCAGGTTCTGAACTGGGATGGTGCAGTGAGCTAAAAAAAATGGTGATGGATCAAGCCCTGATCTTTTGACTGGGTATGAGTGTTCTGCTTAATTCAGATGCTCTGTCCATCACCACCCCCTTTTCTGAATCATTTTGGCCACCACAAGCGTGGAAGGGTATGCTCAGATGCGAGTCCCTTGCTCACTGCACCATTAGGATTCAAGCAAGCCGGGCCGAAGACGGCTGTAATGCCAGAAACCGGTCCCCGGAAGCTTGTTTCCTTTCCAGTAAAGAATTGGCTTGGTAGTTTGGTCTGCCCTGTTCCCATGAAGCACTGGGCCAGGGACAGACTCATTTGCATGTAGCCAGGTTCTGAACTGGGATGGTGCAGTGAGCTAAAAAACGGTGATGGATCAAGCCCTGATCTTTTGACTGGGTATGAGTGTTCTGCTTAATTCAGATGCTCTGTCCATCACCACCCCCTTTTCTGAATCGTTTTGGCCACCACAAGCGTGGAAGGGTATGCTCAGATGTGAGTCCCTTGCTCACTGCACCATCAGGATTCAAGCAAGCCGGGCCGAAGACGGCTGTAATGCCAGAAACCGGTCCCCGGAAGCTTGTTTCCTTTCCAGTAAAGAATTGGCTTGGTAGTTTGGTCTGCCCTGTTCCCATGATGCACTGGGCCAGGGACAGACTAATTTGCATGTAGCCAGGTTCTGAACTGGGATGGTGCAGTGAGCTAGAAAACGGTGATGGATCAAGCCCTGATCTTTTGACTGGGTATGAGTGTTCTGCTTAATTCAGATGCTCTGTCCATCACCACCCCCTTTTCTGAATCGTTTTGGCCACCACAAGCGTGGAAGGGTATGCTCAGATGTGAGTCCCTTGCTCACTGCACCATCAGGATTCAAGCAAGCCGGGCCGAAGACGGCTGTAATGCCAGAAACCGGTCCCTGGAAGCTTGTTTCCTTTCCAGTAAAGAATTGGCTTGGTAGTTTGGTCTGTCTTGTTCCCATGATGCACTGGGCCAGGGACAGACTAATTTGCATGTAGCCAGGTTCTGAACTGGGATGGTGCAGTGAGCTAAAAAACGGTGATGGATCAAGCCCTGATCTTTTGACTGGGTATGAGTGTTCTGCTTATTTCAGATGCTCTGTCCATCACCACCCCCTTTTCTGAATCGTTTTTGCCACCACAAGCGTGGAAGGGTATGCTCAGATGTGAGTCCCTTGCTCACTGCACCATCAGGATTCAAGCAAGCCGGGCCGAAGACGGCTGTAATGCCAGAAACCGGTCCCCGGAAGCTTGTTTCCTTTCCAGTAAAGAATTGGCTTGGTAGTTTGGTCTGCCCTGTTCCCATGATGCACTGGGCCAGGGACAGACTCGTTTGTATGTAGCCAGGTTCTGAACTGGGATGGTGCAGTGAGCTAAAAAACGGTGATGGATCAAGCCCTGATCTTTTGACTGGGTATGAGTGTTCTGCTTAATTCAGATGCTCTGTCCATCACCACCCCCTTTTCTGAATCGTTTTGGCCACCACAAGCGTGGAAGGGGATGCTCAGATGTGAGTCCCTTGCTCACTGCACCATCAGGATGCAAGCAAGCCGGGCCGAAGACGGCTGTAATGCCAGAAACCGGTCCCTGGAAGCTTGTTTCCTTTCCAGTAAAGAATTGGCTTGGTAGTTTGGTCTGCCCTGTTCCCATGATGCACTGGGCCAGGGACAGACTAATTTGCATGTGGCCAGGTTCTGAACTGGGATGGTGCAGTGAGCTAAAAAAAATGGTGATGGATCAAGCCCTGATCTTTTGACTGGGTATGAGTGTTCTGCTTAATTCAGATGCTCTGTCCATCACCACCCCCTTTTCTGAATCATTTTGGCCACCACAAGCGTGGAAGGGTATGCTCAGATGCGAGTCCCTTGCTCACTGCACCATTAGGATTCAAGCAAGCCGGGCCGAAGACGGCTGTAATGCCAGAAACCGGTCCCCGGAAGCTTGTTTCCTTTCCAGTAAAGAATTGGCTTGGTAGTTTGGTCTGCCCTGTTCCCATGAAGCACTGGGCCAGGGACAGACTCATTTGCATGTAGCCAGGTTCTGAACTGGGATGGTGCAGTGAGCTAAAAAACGGTGATGGATCAAGCCCTGATCTTTTGACTGGGTATGAGTGTTCTGCTTAATTCAGATGCTCTGTCCATCACCACCCCCTTTTCTGAATCGTTTTGGCCACCACAAGCGTGGAAGGGTATGCTCAGATGTGAGTCCCTTGCTCACTGCACCATCAGGATTCAAGCAAGCCGGGCCGAAGACGGCTGTAATGCCAGAAACCGGTCCCCGGAAGCTTGTTTCCTTTCCAGTAAAGAATTGGCTTGGTAGTTTGGTCTGCCCTGTTCCCATGATGCACTGGGCCAGGGACAGACTAATTTGCATGTAGCCAGGTTCTGAACTGGGATGGTGCAGTGAGCTAGAAAACGGTGATGGATCAAGCCCTGATCTTTTGACTGGGTATGAGTGTTCTGCTTAATTCAGATGCTCTGTCCATCACCACCCCCTTTTCTGAATCGTTTTGGCCACCACAAGCGTGGAAGGGTATGCTCAGATGTGAGTCCCTTGCTCACTGCACCATCAGGATTCAAGCAAGCCGGGCCGAAGACGGCTGTAATGCCAGAAACCGGTCCCTGGAAGCTTGTTTCCTTTCCAGTAAAGAATTGGCTTGGTAGTTTGGTCTGTCTTGTTCCCATGATGCACTGGGCCAGGGACAGACTAATTTGCATGTAGCCAGGTTCTGAACTGGGATGGTGCAGTGAGCTAAAAAACGGTGATGGATCAAGCCCTGATCTTTTGACTGGGTATGAGTGTTCTGCTTATTTCAGATGCTCTGTCCATCACCACCCCCTTTTCTGAATCGTTTTTGCCACCACAAGCGTGGAAGGGTATGCTCAGATGTGAGTCCCTTGCTCACTGCACCATCAGGATTCAAGCAAGCCGGGCCGAAGACGGCTGTAATGCCAGAAACCGGTCCCCGGAAGCTTGTTTCCTTTCCAGTAAAGAATTGGCTTGGTAGTTTGGTCTGCCCTGTTCCCATGATGCACTGGGCCAGGGACAGACTAATTTGCATGTAGCCAGGTTCTGAACTGGGATGGTGCAGTAAGCTAAAAAACGGTGATGGATTAAGCCCTGATCTTTTGACTGGGTATGAGTGTTCTGCTTAATTCAGATGCTCTGTCCATCACCACCCCCTTTTCTGAATCATTTTGGCCACCACAAGGGTGGAAGGGTATGCTCAAATGTGAGTCCCTTGCTCACTGCACCATCAGGATTCAAGCAAGCCGGGCCGAAGACGGCTGTAATGCCAGAAACCGGTCCCTGGAAGCTTGTTTCCTTTCCAGTAAAGAATTGGCTTGGTAGTTTGGTCTGTCTTGTTCCCATGATGCACTGGGCCAGGGACAGACTAATTTGCATGTAGCCAGGTTCTGAACTGGGATGGTGCAGTGAGCTAAAAAACGGTGATGGATCAAGCCCTGATCTTTTGACTGGGTATGAGTGTTCTGCTTATTTCAGATGCTCTGTCCATCACCACCCCCTTTTCTGAATCGTTTTTGCCACCACAAGCGTGGAAGGGTATGCTCAGATGTGAGTCCCTTGCTCACTGCACCATCAGGATTCAAGCAAGCCGGGCCGAAGACGGCTGTAATGCCAGAAACCGGTCCCCGGAAGCTTGTTTCCTTTCCAGTAAAGAATTGGCTTGGTAGTTTGGTCTGCCCTGTTCCCATGATGCACTGGGCCAGGGACAGACTAATTTGCATGTAGCCAGGTTCTGAACTGGGATGGTGCAGTAAGCTAAAAAACGGTGATGGATTAAGCCCTGATCTTTTGACTGGGTATGAGTGTTCTGCTTAATTCAGATGCTCTGTCCATCACCACCCCCTTTTCTGAATCATTTTGGCCACCACAAGGGTGGAAGGGTATGCTCAGATGTGAGTCCCTTGCTCACTGCACCATCAGGATTCAAGCAAGCCGGGCCGAAGACGGCTGTAATGCCAGAAACCGGTCCCCGGAAGCTTGTTTCCTTTCCAGTAAAGAATTGGCTTGGTAGTTTGGTCAGCCCTGTTCCCATGATGCACTGGGCCAGGGACAGACTAATTTGCATGTAGCCAGGTTCTGAACTGGGATGGTGCAGTGAGCTAAAAAACGGTGATGGATCAAGCCCTGATCTTTTGACTGGGTATGAGTGTTCTGCTTAATTCAGATGCTCTGTCCATCACCACCCCCTTTTCTGAATCGTTTTGGCCACCACAAGCGTGGAAGGGTATGCTCAGATGTGAGTCCCTTGCTCACTGCACCATCAGGATTCAAGCAAGCCGGGCCGAAGACGGCTGTAATGCCAGAAACCGGTCCCCGGAAGCTTGTTTCCTTTCCAGTAAAGAATTGGCTTGGTAGTTTGGTCTGCCCTGTTCCCATGATGCACTGGGCCAGGGACAGACTAATTTGCATGTAGCCAGGTTCTGAACTGGGATGGTGCAGTGAGCTAAAAAAACGGTGATGGATCAAGCCCTGATCTTTTGACTGGGTATGAGTGTTCTGCTTAATTCAGATGCTCTGTCCATCACCACCCCCTTTTCTGAATCGTTTTGGCCACCACAAGCGTGGAAGGGTATGCTCAGATGTGAGTCCCTTGCTCACTGCACCATCAGGATTCAAGCAAGCCGGGCCGAAGACGGCTGTAATGCCAGAAACCGGTCCCCGGAAGCTTGTTTCCTTTCCAGTAAAGAATTGGCTTGGTAGTTTGGTCTGCCCTGTTCCCATGATGCACTGGGCCAGGGACAGACTAATTTGCATGTAGCCAGGTTCTGAACTGGGATGGTGCAGTGAGCTAAAAAACGGTGATGGATCAAGCCCTGATCTTTTGACTGGGTATGAGTGTTCTGCTTAATTCAGATGCTCTGTCCATCACCACCCCCTTTTCTGAATCGTTTTGGCCACCACAAGCGTGGAAGGGTATGCTCAGATGTGAGTTCCTTGCTCACTGCACCATCAGGTTTCAAGCAAGCCGGGCCGAAGACGGCTGTAATGCCAGAAACCGGTCCCCGGAAGCTTGTTTCCTTTCCAGTAAAGAATTGGCTTGGTAGTTTGGTCTGCCCTGTTCCCATGATGCACAGGGCCAGGGACAGACTAATTTGCATGTAGCCAGGTTCTGAACTGGGATGGTGCAGTGAGCTAAAAAACGGTGATGGATCAAGCCCTGATCTTTTGACTGGGTATGAGTGTTCTGCTTAATTCAGATGCTCTGTCCATCACCACCCCCTTTTCTGAATCGTTTTGGCCACCACAAGGGTGGAAGGGTATGCTCAGATGTGAGTCCCTTGCTCACTGCACCATCAGGATTCAAGCAAGCCGGGCCGAAGACGGCTGTAATGCCAGAAACCGGTCCCTGGAAGCTTGTTTCCTTTCCAGTAAAGAATTGGCTTGGTAGTTTGGTATGCCCTGTTCCCATGATGCACTGGGCCAGGGACAGACTAATTTGCATGTAGCCAGGTTCTGAACTGGGATGGTGCAGTGAGCTAAAAAACGGTGATGGATCAAGCCCTGATCTTTTGACTGGGTATGAGTGTTCTGCTTAATTCAGATGCTCTGTCCATCACAACCCCCTTTTCTGAATCGTTTTGGCCACCACAAGCGTGGAAGGGTATGCTCAGATGTGAGGTACTTGCTCACTGCACCATCAGGATTCAAGCAAGCCGGGCCGAAGACGGCTGTAATGCCAGATACCGGTCCCCGGAAGCTTGTTTCCTTTCCAGTAAAGAATTGGCTTGGTAGTTTGGTCTGCCCTGTTCCCATGATGCACTGGGCCAGGGACAGACTAATTTGCATGTAGCCAGGTTCTGAACTGGGATGGTGCAGTGAGCTAAAAAACGGTGATGGATCAAGCCCTGATCTTTTGACTGGGTATGAGTGTTCTGCTTAATTCAGAGGCTCTGTCCATCACCACCCCCTTTTCTGAATCGTTTTGGCCACCACAAGCGTGGAAGGGTATGCTCAGATGTGAGTCCCTTGCTCACTGCACCATCAGGATTCAAGCAAGCCGGGCCGAAGACGGCTGTAATGCCAGAAACCGGTCCCCGGAAGCTTGTTTCCTTTCCAGTAAAGAATTGGCTTGGTAGTTTGGTCTGCCCTGTTCCCATGATGCACTGGGCCAGGGACAGACTAATTTGCATGTAGCCAGGTTCTGAACTGGGATGGTGCAGTGAGCTAGAAAACGGTGATGGATCAAGCCCTGATCTTTTGACTGGGTATGAGTGTTCTGCTTAATTCAGATGCTCTGTCCATCACCACCCCCTTTTCTGAATCGTTTTGGCCATCACAAGCGTTGAAGGGTATGCTCAGATGTGAGTCCCTTGCTCACTGCACCATCAGGATTCAAGCAAGCCGGGCCGAAGACGGCTGTAATGCCAGAAACCGGTCCCCGGAAGCTTGTTTCCTTTCCAGTAAAGAATTGGCTTGGTAGTTTGGTCTGCCCTGTTCCCATGATGCACTGGGCCAGGGACAGACTCGTTTGTATGTAGCCAGGTTCTGAACTGGGATGGTGCAGTGAGCTAAAAAACGGTGATGGATCAAGCCCTGATCTTTTGACTGGGTATGAGTGTTCTGCTTAATTCAGATGCTCTGTCCATCACCACCCCCTTTTCTGAATCGTTTTGGCCACCACAAGCGTGGAAGGGGATGCTCAGATGTGAGTCCCTTGCTCACTGCACCATCAGGATGCAAGCAAGCCGGGCCGAAGACGGCTGTAATGCCAGAAACCGGTCCCTGGAAGCTTGTTTCCTTTCCAGTAAAGAATTGGCTTGGTAGTTTGGTCTGCCCTGTTCCCATGATGCACTGGGCCAGGGACAGACTAATTTGCATGTGGCCAGGTTCTGAACTGGGATGGTGCAGTGAGCTAAAAAAAATGGTGATGGATCAAGCCCTGATCTTTTGACTGGGTATGAGTGTTCTGCTTAATTCAGATGCTCTGTCCATCACCACCCCCTTTTCTGAATCATTTTGGCCACCACAAGCGTGGAAGGGTATGCTCAGATGCGAGTCCCTTGCTCACTGCACCATTAGGATTCAAGCAAGCCGGGCCGAAGACGGCTGTAATGCCAGAAACCGGTCCCCGGAAGCTTGTTTCCTTTCCAGTAAAGAATTGGCTTGGTAGTTTGGTCTGCCCTGTTCCCATGAAGCACTGGGCCAGGGACAGACTCATTTGCATGTAGCCAGGTTCTGAACTGGGATGGTGCAGTGAGCTAAAAAACGGTGATGGATCAAGCCCTGATCTTTTGACTGGGTATGAGTGTTCTGCTTAATTCAGATGCTCTGTCCATCACCACCCCCTTTTCTGAATCGTTTTGGCCACCACAAGCGTGGAAGGGTATGCTCAGATGTGAGTCCCTTGCTCACTGCACCATCAGGATTCAAGCAAGCCGGGCCGAAGACGGCTGTAATGCCAGAAACCGGTCCCCGGAAGCTTGTTTCCTTTCCAGTAAAGAATTGGCTTGGTAGTTTGGTCTGCCCTGTTCCCATGATGCACTGGGCCAGGGACAGACTAATTTGCATGTAGCCAGGTTCTGAACTGGGATGGTGCAGTGAGCTAGAAAACGGTGATGGATCAAGCCCTGATCTTTTGACTGGGTATGAGTGTTCTGCTTAATTCAGATGCTCTGTCCATCACCACCCCCTTTTCTGAATCGTTTTGGCCACCACAAGCGTGGAAGGGTATGCTCAGATGTGAGTCCCTTGCTCACTGCACCATCAGGATTCAAGCAAGCCGGGCCGAAGACGGCTGTAATGCCAGAAACCGGTCCCTGGAAGCTTGTTTCCTTTCCAGTAAAGAATTGGCTTGGTAGTTTGGTCTGTCTTGTTCCCATGATGCACTGGGCCAGGGACAGACTAATTTGCATGTAGCCAGGTTCTGAACTGGGATGGTGCAGTGAGCTAAAAAACGGTGATGGATCAAGCCCTGATCTTTTGACTGGGTATGAGTGTTCTGCTTATTTCAGATGCTCTGTCCATCACCACCCCCTTTTCTGAATCGTTTTTGCCACCACAAGCGTGGAAGGGTATGCTCAGATGTGAGTCCCTTGCTCACTGCACCATCAGGATTCAAGCAAGCCGGGCCGAAGACGGCTGTAATGCCAGAAACCGGTCCCCGGAAGCTTGTTTCCTTTCCAGTAAAGAATTGGCTTGGTAGTTTGGTCTGCCCTGTTCCCATGATGCACTGGGCCAGGGACAGACTCGTTTGTATGTAGCCAGGTTCTGAACTGGGATGGTGCAGTGAGCTAAAAAACGGTGATGGATCAAGCCCTGATCTTTTGACTGGGTATGAGTGTTCTGCTTAATTCAGATGCTCTGTCCATCACCACCCCCTTTTCTGAATCGTTTTGGCCACCACAAGCGTGGAAGGGGATGCTCAGATGTGAGTCCCTTGCTCACTGCACCATCAGGATGCAAGCAAGCCGGGCCGAAGACGGCTGTAATGCCAGAAACCGGTCCCTGGAAGCTTGTTTCCTTTCCAGTAAAGAATTGGCTTGGTAGTTTGGTCTGCCCTGTTCCCATGATGCACTGGGCCAGGGACAGACTAATTTGCATGTGGCCAGGTTCTGAACTGGGATGGTGCAGTGAGCTAAAAAAAATGGTGATGGATCAAGCCCTGATCTTTTGACTGGGTATGAGTGTTCTGCTTAATTCAGATGCTCTGTCCATCACCACCCCCTTTTCTGAATCATTTTGGCCACCACAAGCGTGGAAGGGTATGCTCAGATGCGAGTCCCTTGCTCACTGCACCATTAGGATTCAAGCAAGCCGGGCCGAAGACGGCTGTAATGCCAGAAACCGGTCCCCGGAAGCTTGTTTCCTTTCCAGTAAAGAATTGGCTTGGTAGTTTGGTCTGCCCTGTTCCCATGAAGCACTGGGCCAGGGACAGACTCATTTGCATGTAGCCAGGTTCTGAACTGGGATGGTGCAGTGAGCTAAAAAACGGTGATGGATCAAGCCCTGATCTTTTGACTGGGTATGAGTGTTCTGCTTAATTCAGATGCTCTGTCCATCACCACCCCCTTTTCTGAATCGTTTTGGCCACCACAAGCGTGGAAGGGTATGCTCAGATGTGAGTCCCTTGCTCACTGCACCATCAGGATTCAAGCAAGCCGGGCCGAAGACGGCTGTAATGCCAGAAACCGGTCCCCGGAAGCTTGTTTCCTTTCCAGTAAAGAATTGGCTTGGTAGTTTGGTCTGCCCTGTTCCCATGATGCACTGGGCCAGGGACAGACTAATTTGCATGTAGCCAGGTTCTGAACTGGGATGGTGCAGTGAGCTAGAAAACGGTGATGGATCAAGCCCTGATCTTTTGACTGGGTATGAGTGTTCTGCTTAATTCAGATGCTCTGTCCATCACCACCCCCTTTTCTGAATCGTTTTGGCCACCACAAGCGTGGAAGGGTATGCTCAGATGTGAGTCCCTTGCTCACTGCACCATCAGGATTCAAGCAAGCCGGGCCGAAGACGGCTGTAATGCCAGAAACCGGTCCCTGGAAGCTTGTTTCCTTTCCAGTAAAGAATTGGCTTGGTAGTTTGGTCTGTCTTGTTCCCATGATGCACTGGGCCAGGGACAGACTAATTTGCATGTAGCCAGGTTCTGAACTGGGATGGTGCAGTGAGCTAAAAAACGGTGATGGATCAAGCCCTGATCTTTTGACTGGGTATGAGTGTTCTGCTTATTTCAGATGCTCTGTCCATCACCACCCCCTTTTCTGAATCGTTTTTGCCACCACAAGCGTGGAAGGGTATGCTCAGATGTGAGTCCCTTGCTCACTGCACCATCAGGATTCAAGCAAGCCGGGCCGAAGACGGCTGTAATGCCAGAAACCGGTCCCCGGAAGCTTGTTTCCTTTCCAGTAAAGAATTGGCTTGGTAGTTTGGTCTGCCCTGTTCCCATGATGCACTGGGCCAGGGACAGACTAATTTGCATGTAGCCAGGTTCTGAACTGGGATGGTGCAGTAAGCTAAAAAACGGTGATGGATTAAGCCCTGATCTTTTGACTGGGTATGAGTGTTCTGCTTAATTCAGATGCTCTGTCCATCACCACCCCCTTTTCTGAATCATTTTGGCCACCACAAGGGTGGAAGGGTATGCTCAAATGTGAGTCCCTTGCTCACTGCACCATCAGGATTCAAGCAAGCCGGGCCGAAGACGGCTGTAATGCCAGAAACCGGTCCCTGGAAGCTTGTTTCCTTTCCAGTAAAGAATTGGCTTGGTAGTTTGGTCTGTCTTGTTCCCATGATGCACTGGGCCAGGGACAGACTAATTTGCATGTAGCCAGGTTCTGAACTGGGATGGTGCAGTGAGCTAAAAAACGGTGATGGATCAAGCCCTGATCTTTTGACTGGGTATGAGTGTTCTGCTTATTTCAGATGCTCTGTCCATCACCACCCCCTTTTCTGAATCGTTTTTGCCACCACAAGCGTGGAAGGGTATGCTCAGATGTGAGTCCCTTGCTCACTGCACCATCAGGATTCAAGCAAGCCGGGCCGAAGACGGCTGTAATGCCAGAAACCGGTCCCCGGAAGCTTGTTTCCTTTCCAGTAAAGAATTGGCTTGGTAGTTTGGTCTGCCCTGTTCCCATGATGCACTGGGCCAGGGACAGACTAATTTGCATGTAGCCAGGTTCTGAACTGGGATGGTGCAGTAAGCTAAAAAACGGTGATGGATTAAGCCCTGATCTTTTGACTGGGTATGAGTGTTCTGCTTAATTCAGATGCTCTGTCCATCACCACCCCCTTTTCTGAATCATTTTGGCCACCACAAGGGTGGAAGGGTATGCTCAGATGTGAGTCCCTTGCTCACTGCACCATCAGGATTCAAGCAAGCCGGGCCGAAGACGGCTGTAATGCCAGAAACCGGTCCCCGGAAGCTTGTTTCTTTTCCAGTAAAGAATTGGCTTGGTAGTTTGGTCTGCCCTGTTCCCATGATGCACTGGGCCAGGGACAGACTAATTTGCATGTAGCCAGGTTCTGAACTGGGATGGTGCAGTGAGCTAAAAAACGGTGATGGATCAAGCCTGATCTTTTGACTGGGTATGAGTGTTCTGCTTAATTCAGATGCTCTGTCCATCACCACCTCCTTTTCTGAATCGTTTTGGCCACCACAAGCGTGGAAGGGTATGCTCAGATGTGAGTCCCTTGCTCACTGCACCACCAGGATTCAAGCAAGCCGGGCCGAAGACGGCTGTAATGCCAGAAACCGGTCCTTGGAAGCTTGTTTCCTTTCCAGTAAAGAATTGGCTTGGTAGTTTGGTCTGCCCTGTTCCCATGATGCACTGGGCCAGGGACAGACTAATTTGCATGTAGCCACGTTCTGAACTGGGATGGTGCAGTGAGCTAAAAAACCGGTGATGGATCAAGCCCTGATCTTTTGACTGGGTATGAGTGTTCTGCTTAATTCAGATGCTCTGTCCATCACCACCCCCTTTTCTGAATCGTTTTGGCCACCACAAGCGTGGAAGGGTATGCTCAGATGTGAGTCCCTTGCTCACTGCACCATCAGGATTCAAGCAAGCCGGGCCGAAGACGGCTGTAATGCCAGAAAACGGTCCCCGGAAGCTTGTTTCCTTTCCAGTAAAGAATTGGCTTGGTAGTTGTGTCTGCCCTGTTCCCATGATGCACTGGGCCAGGGACAGACTAATTTGCATGTAGCCAGGTTCTGAACTGGGATGGTGCAGTGAGCTAAAAAAACGGTGATGGATCAAGCCCTGATCTTTTGACTGGGTATGAGTGTTCTGCTTAATTCAGATGCTCTGTCCATCACCACCCCCTTTTCTGAATCGTTTTGGCCACCACAAGCGTGGAAGGGTATGCTCAGATGTGAGTCCCTTGCTCACTGCACCATCAGGATTCAAGCAAGCCGAGCCGAAGACGGCTGTAATGCCAGAAACCGGTCCCCGGAAGCTTGTTTCCTTTCCAGTAAAGAATTGGCTTGGTAGTTTGGTCTGCCCTGTTCCCATGATGCACTGGGCCAGGGACAGACTAATTTGCATGTAGCCAGGTTCTGAACTGGGATGGTGCAGTGAGCTAAAAAACGGTGATGGATCAAGCCCTGATCTTTTGACTGGGTATGAGTGTTCTGCTTAATTCAGAGGCTCTGTCCATCACCACCCCCTTTTCTGAATCGTTTTGGCCACCACAAGCGTGGAAGGGTATGCTCAGATGTGAGTCCCTTGCTCACTGCACCATCAGGATTCAAGCAAGCCGGGCCGAAGACGGCTGTAATGCCAGAAACCGGTCCCCGGAAGCTTGTTTCCTTTCCAGTAAAGAATTGGCTTGGTAGTTTGGTCTGCCCTGTTCCCATGATGCACTGGGCCAGGGACAGACTAATTTGCATGTAGCCAGGTTCTGAACTGGGATGGTGCAGTGAGCTAGAAAACGGTGATGGATCAAGCCCTGATCTTTTGACTGGGTATGAGTGTTCTGCTTAATTCAGATGCTCTGTCCATCACCACCCCCTTTTCTGAATCGTTTTGGCCATCACAAGCGTTGAAGGGTATGCTCAGATGTGAGTCCCTTGCTCACTGCACCATCAGGATTCAAGCAAGCCGGGCCGAAGACGGCTGTAATGCCAGAAACCGGTCCCCGGAAGCTTGTTTCCTTTCCAGTAAAGAATTGGCTTGGTAGTTTGGTCTGCCCTGTTCCCATGATGCACTGGGCCAGGGACAGACTCGTTTGTATGTAGCCAGGTTCTGAACTGGGATGGTGCAGTGAGCTAAAAAACGGTGATGGATCAAGCCCTGATCTTTTGACTGGGTATGAGTGTTCTGCTTAATTCAGATGCTCTGTCCATCACCACCCCCTTTTCTGAATCGTTTTGGCCACCACAAGCGTGGAAGGGGATGCTCAGATGTGAGTCCCTTGCTCACTGCACCATCAGGATGCAAGCAAGCCGGGCCGAAGACGGCTGTAATGCCAGAAACCGGTCCCTGGAAGCTTGTTTCCTTTCCAGTAAAGAATTGGCTTGGTAGTTTGGTCTGCCCTGTTCCCATGATGCACTGGGCCAGGGACAGACTAATTTGCATGTGGCCAGGTTCTGAACTGGGATGGTGCAGTGAGCTAAAAAAAATGGTGATGGATCAAGCCCTGATCTTTTGACTGGGTATGAGTGTTCTGCTTAATTCAGATGCTCTGTCCATCACCACCCCCTTTTCTGAATCATTTTGGCCACCACAAGCGTGGAAGGGTATGCTCAGATGCGAGTCCCTTGCTCACTGCACCATTAGGATTCAAGCAAGCCGGGCCGAAGACGGCTGTAATGCCAGAAACCGGTCCCCGGAAGCTTGTTTCCTTTCCAGTAAAGAATTGGCTTGGTAGTTTGGTCTGCCCTGTTCCCATGAAGCACTGGGCCAGGGACAGACTCATTTGCATGTAGCCAGGTTCTGAACTGGGATGGTGCAGTGAGCTAAAAAACGGTGATGGATCAAGCCCTGATCTTTTGACTGGGTATGAGTGTTCTGCTTAATTCAGATGCTCTGTCCATCACCACCCCCTTTTCTGAATCGTTTTGGCCACCACAAGCGTGGAAGGGTATGCTCAGATGTGAGTCCCTTGCTCACTGCACCATCAGGATTCAAGCAAGCCGGGCCGAAGACGGCTGTAATGCCAGAAACCGGTCCCCGGAAGCTTGTTTCCTTTCCAGTAAAGAATTGGCTTGGTAGTTTGGTCTGCCCTGTTCCCATGATGCACTGGGCCAGGGACAGACTAATTTGCATGTAGCCAGGTTCTGAACTGGGATGGTGCAGTGAGCTAGAAAACGGTGATGGATCAAGCCCTGATCTTTTGACTGGGTATGAGTGTTCTGCTTAATTCAGATGCTCTGTCCATCACCACCCCCTTTTCTGAATCGTTTTGGCCACCACAAGCGTGGAAGGGTATGCTCAGATGTGAGTCCCTTGCTCACTGCACCATCAGGATTCAAGCAAGCCGGGCCGAAGACGGCTGTAATGCCAGAAACCGGTCCCTGGAAGCTTGTTTCCTTTCCAGTAAAGAATTGGCTTGGTAGTTTGGTCTGTCTTGTTCCCATGATGCACTGGGCCAGGGACAGACTAATTTGCATGTAGCCAGGTTCTGAACTGGGATGGTGCAGTGAGCTAAAAAACGGTGATGGATCAAGCCCTGATCTTTTGACTGGGTATGAGTGTTCTGCTTATTTCAGATGCTCTGTCCATCACCACCCCCTTTTCTGAATCGTTTTTGCCACCACAAGCGTGGAAGGGTATGCTCAGATGTGAGTCCCTTGCTCACTGCACCATCAGGATTCAAGCAAGCCGGGCCGAAGACGGCTGTAATGCCAGAAACCGGTCCCCGGAAGCTTGTTTCCTTTCCAGTAAAGAATTGGCTTGGTAGTTTGGTCTGCCCTGTTCCCATGATGCACTGGGCCAGGGACAGACTAATTTGCATGTAGCCAGGTTCTGAACTGGGATGGTGCAGTAAGCTAAAAAACGGTGATGGATTAAGCCCTGATCTTTTGACTGGGTATGAGTGTTCTGCTTAATTCAGATGCTCTGTCCATCACCACCCCCTTTTCTGAATCATTTTGGCCACCACAAGGGTGGAAGGGTATGCTCAGATGTGAGTCCCTTGCTCACTGCACCATCAGGATTCAAGCAAGCCGGGCCGAAGACGGCTGTAATGCCAGAAACCGGTCCCTGGAAGCTTGTTTCCTTTCCAGTAAAGAATTGGCTTGGTAGTTTGGTCTGTCTTGTTCCCATGATGCACTGGGCCAGGGACAGACTAATTTGCATGTAGCCAGGTTCTGAACTGGGATGGTGCAGTGAGCTAAAAAACGGTGATGGATCAAGCCCTGATCTTTTGACTGGGTATGAGTGTTCTGCTTATTTCAGATGCTCTGTCCATCACCACCCCCTTTTCTGAATCGTTTTTGCCACCACAAGCGTGGAAGGGTATGCTCAGATGTGAGTCCCTTGCTCACTGCACCATCAGGATTCAAGCAAGCCGGGCCGAAGACGGCTGTAATGCCAGAAACCGGTCCCCGGAAGCTTGTTTCCTTTCCAGTAAAGAATTGGCTTGGTAGTTTGGTCTGCCCTGTTCCCATGATGCACTGGGCCAGGGACAGACTAATTTGCATGTAGCCAGGTTCTGAACTGGGATGGTGCAGTAAGCTAAAAAACGGTGATGGATTAAGCCCTGATCTTTTGACTGGGTATGAGTGTTCTGCTTAATTCAGATGCTCTGTCCATCACCACCCCCTTTTCTGAATCATTTTGGCCACCACAAGGGTGGAAGGGTATGCTCAGATGTGAGTCCCTTGCTCACTGCACCATCAGGATTCAAGCAAGCCGGGCCGAAGACGGCTGTAATGCCAGAAACCGGTCCCCGGAAGCTTGTTTCTTTTCCAGTAAAGAATTGGCTTGGTAGTTTGGTCTGCCCTGTTCCCATGATGCACTGGGCCAGGGACAGACTAATTTGCATGTAGCCAGGTTCTGAACTGGGATGGTGCAGTGAGCTAAAAAACGGTGATGGATCAAGCCTGATCTTTTGACTGGGTATGAGTGTTCTGCTTAATTCAGATGCTCTGTCCATCACCACCTCCTTTTCTGAATCGTTTTGGCCACCACAAGCGTGGAAGGGTATGCTCAGATGTGAGTCCCTTGCTCACTGCACCACCAGGATTCAAGCAAGCCGGGCCGAAGACGGCTGTAATGCCAGAAACCGGTCCTTGGAAGCTTGTTTCCTTTCCAGTAAAGAATTGGCTTGGTAGTTTGGTCTGCCCTGTTCCCATGATGCACTGGGCCAGGGACAGACTAATTTGCATGTAGCCACGTTCTGAACTGGGATGGTGCAGTGAGCTAAAAAACCGGTGATGGATCAAGCCCTGATCTTTTGACTGGGTATGAGTGTTCTGCTTAATTCAGATGCTCTGTCCATCACCACCCCCTTTTCTGAATCGTTTTGGCCACCACAAGCGTGGAAGGGTATGCTCAGATGTGAGTCCCTTGCTCACTGCACCATCAGGATTCAAGCAAGCCGGGCCGAAGACGGCTGTAATGCCAGAAAACGGTCCCCGGAAGCTTGTTTCCTTTCCAGTAAAGAATTGGCTTGGTAGTTGTGTCTGCCCTGTTCCCATGATGCACTGGGCCAGGGACAGACTAATTTGCATGTAGCCAGGTTCTGAACTGGGATGGTGCAGTGAGCTAAAAAAACGGTGATGGATCAAGCCCTGATCTTTTGACTGGGTATGAGTGTTCTGCTTAATTCAGATGCTCTGTCCATCACCACCCCCTTTTCTGAATCGTTTTGGCCACCACAAGCGTGGAAGGGTATGCTCAGATGTGAGTCCCTTGCTCACTGCACCATCAGGATTCAAGCAAGCCGAGCCGAAGACGGCTGTAATGCCAGAAACCGGTCCCCGGAAGCTTGTTTCCTTTCCAGTAAAGAATTGGCTTGGTAGTTTGGTCTGCCCTGTTCCCATGATGCACTGGGCCAGGGACAGACTAATTTGCATGTAGCCAGGTTCTGAACTGGGATGGTGCAGTGAGCTAAAAAACGGTGATGGATCAAGCCCTGATATTTTGACTGGGTATGAGTGTTCTGCTTAATTCAGATGCTCTGTCCATCACCACCCCCTTTTCTGAATCGTTTTGGCCACCACAAGCGTGGAAGGGTATGCTCAGATGTGAGTCCCTTGCTCACTGCACCATCAGGATTCAAGCAAGCCGGGCCGAAGACGGCTGTAATGCCAGAAACCGGTCCCCGGAAGCTTGTTTCCTTTCCAGTAAAGAATTGGCTTGGTAGTTTGGTCTGTCCTGTTCCCATGATGCACTGGGCCAGGGACAGACTAATTTGCATGTAGCCAGGTTCTGAACTGGGATGGTGCAGTGAGCTAAAAAACGGTGATGGATCAAGCCCTGATCTTTTGACTGGGTATGAGTGTTCTGCTTAATGCAGATGCTCTGTCCATCACCACCCCCTTTTCTGAATCGTTTTCGCCACCACAAGCGTGGAAGGGTATGCTGAGATGTGAGTCCCTTGCTCACTGCACCATCAGGATTCAAGCAAGCCGGGCCGAAGACGGCTGTAATGCCAGAAACCGGTCCCCGGAAGCTTGTTTCCTTTCCAGTAAAGAATTGGCTTGGTAGTTTGGTCTGCCCTGTTCCCATGATGCACTGGGCCAGGGACAGACTAATTTGCATGTAGCCAGGTTCTGAACTGGGATGGTGCAGTGAGCTAAAAAAACGGTGATGGATCAAGCCCTGATCTTTTGACTGGGTATGAGTGTTCTGCTTAATTCAGATGCTCTGTCCATCACCACCCCCTTTTCTGAATCGTTTTGGCCACCACAAGCGTGGAAGGGTATGCTCAGATGTGAGTCCCTTGCTCACTGCACCATCAGGATTCAAGCAAGCCGGGCCGAAGACGGCTGTAATGCCAGAAACCGGTCCCCGGAAGCTTGTTCCTTTCCAGTAAAGAATTGGCTTGGTAGTTTGGTCTGCCCTGTTCCCATGATGCACTGGGCCAGGGACAGACTAATTTGCATGTAGCCAGGTTCTGAACTGGGATGGTGCAGTGAGCTAAAAAACGGTGATGGATCAAGCCCTGATCTTTTGACTGGGTATGAGTGTTCTGCTTAATTCAGATGCTCTGTCCATCACCACCCCCTTTTCTGAATCTTTTTGGCCACCACAAGCGTGGAAGGGTATGCTCAGATGTGAGTCCCTTGCTCACTGCACCATCAGGATTCAAGCAAGCCGGGCCGAAGACGGCTGTAATGCCAGAAACCGGTCCCCGGAAGCTTGTTTCCTTTCCAGTAAAGAATTGGCTTGGTAGTTTGGTCTGCCCTGTTCCCATGATGCACTGGGCCAGGGACAGACTAATTTGCATGTAGCCAGGTTCTGAACTGGGATGGTGCAGTGAGCTAAAAAAACGGTGATGGATCAAGCCCTGATCTTTTGACTGGGTATGAGTGTTCTGCTTAATTCAGATGCTCTGTCCATCACCACCCCCTTTTCTGAATCATTTTGGCCACCACAAGGGTGGAAGGGTATGCTCAGATGTGAGTCCCTTGCTCACTGCACCATCAGGATTCAAGCAAGCCGGGCCGAAGACGGCTGTATTGCCAGAAACCGGTCCCTGGAAGCTTGTTTCCTTTCCAGTAAAGAATTGGCTTGGTAGTTTGGTCTGTCTTGTTCCCATGATGCACTGGGCCAGGGACAGACTAATTTGCATGTAGCCAGGTTCTGAACTGGGATGGTGCAGTGAGCTAAAAAACGGTGATGGATCAAGCCCTGATCTTTTGACTGGGTATGAGTGTTCTGCTTATTTCAGATGCTCTGTCCATCACCACCCCCTTTTCTGAATCGTTTTTGCCACCACAAGCGTGGAAGGGTATGCTCAGATGTGAGTCCCTTGCTCACTGCACCATCAGGATTCAAGCAAGCCGGGCCGAAGACGGCTGTAATGCCAGAAACCGGTCCCCGGAAGCTTGTTTCCTTTCCAGTAAAGAATTGGCTTGGTAGTTTGGTCTGCCCTGTTCCCATGATGCACTGGGCCAGGGACAGACTAATTTGCATGTAGCCAGGTTCTGAACTGGGATGGTGCAGTAAGCTAAAAAACGGTGATGGATTAAGCCCTGATCTTTTGACTGGGTATGAGTGTTCTGCTTAATTCAGATGCTCTGTCCATCACCACCCCCTTTTCTGAATCATTTTGGCCACCACAAGGGTGGAAGGGTATGCTCAGATGTGAGTCCCTTGCTCACTGCACCATCAGGATTCAAGCAAGCCGGGCCGAAGACGGCTGTAATGCCAGAAACCGGTCCCCGGAAGCTTGTTTCTTTTCCAGTAAAGAATTGGCTTGGTAGTTTGGTCTGCCCTGTTCCCATGATGCACTGGGCCAGGGACAGACTAATTTGCATGTAGCCAGGTTCTGAACTGGGATGGTGCAGTGAGCTAAAAAACGGTGATGGATCAAGCCTGATCTTTTGACTGGGTATGAGTGTTCTGCTTAATTCAGATGCTCTGTCCATCACCACCTCCTTTTCTGAATCGTTTTGGCCACCACAAGCGTGGAAGGGTATGCTCAGATGTGAGTCCCTTGCTCACTGCACCACCAGGATTCAAGCAAGCCGGGCCGAAGACGGCTGTAATGCCAGAAACCGGTCCTTGGAAGCTTGTTTCCTTTCCAGTAAAGAATTGGCTTGGTAGTTTGGTCTGCCCTGTTCCCATGATGCACTGGGCCAGGGACAGACTAATTTGCATGTAGCCACGTTCTGAACTGGGATGGTGCAGTGAGCTAAAAAACCGGTGATGGATCAAGCCCTGATCTTTTGACTGGGTATGAGTGTTCTGCTTAATTCAGATGCTCTGTCCATCACCACCCCCTTTTCTGAATCGTTTTGGCCACCACAAGCGTGGAAGGGTATGCTCAGATGTGAGTCCCTTGCTCACTGCACCATCAGGATTCAAGCAAGCCGGGCCGAAGACGGCTGTAATGCCAGAAAACGGTCCCCGGAAGCTTGTTTCCTTTCCAGTAAAGAATTGGCTTGGTAGTTGTGTCTGCCCTGTTCCCATGATGCACTGGGCCAGGGACAGACTAATTTGCATGTAGCCAGGTTCTGAACTGGGATGGTGCAGTGAGCTAAAAAAACGGTGATGGATCAAGCCCTGATCTTTTGACTGGGTATGAGTGTTCTGCTTAATTCAGATGCTCTGTCCATCACCACCCCCTTTTCTGAATCGTTTTGGCCACCACAAGCGTGGAAGGGTATGCTCAGATGTGAGTCCCTTGCTCACTGCACCATCAGGATTCAAGCAAGCCGAGCCGAAGACGGCTGTAATGCCAGAAACCGGTCCCCGGAAGCTTGTTTCCTTTCCAGTAAAGAATTGGCTTGGTAGTTTGGTCTGCCCTGTTCCCATGATGCACTGGGCCAGGGACAGACTAATTTGCATGTAGCCAGGTTCTGAACTGGGATGGTGCAGTGAGCTAAAAAACGGTGATGGATCAAGCCCTGATCTTTTGACTGGGTATGAGTGTTCTGCTTAATTCAGAGGCTCTGTCCATCACCACCCCCTTTTCTGAATCGTTTTGGCCACCACAAGCGTGGAAGGGTATGCTCAGATGTGAGTCCCTTGCTCACTGCACCATCAGGATTCAAGCAAGCCGGGCCGAAGACGGCTGTAATGCCAGAAACCGGTCCCCGGAAGCTTGTTTCCTTTCCAGTAAAGAATTGGCTTGGTAGTTTGGTCTGCCCTGTTCCCATGATGCACTGGGCCAGGGACAGACTAATTTGCATGTAGCCAGGTTCTGAACTGGGATGGTGCAGTGAGCTAGAAAACGGTGATGGATCAAGCCCTGATCTTTTGACTGGGTATGAGTGTTCTGCTTAATTCAGATGCTCTGTCCATCACCACCCCCTTTTCTGAATCGTTTTGGCCATCACAAGCGTTGAAGGGTATGCTCAGATGTGAGTCCCTTGCTCACTGCACCATCAGGATTCAAGCAAGCCGGGCCGAAGACGGCTGTAATGCCAGAAACCGGTCCCCGGAAGCTTGTTTCCTTTCCAGTAAAGAATTGGCTTGGTAGTTTGGTCTGCCCTGTTCCCATGATGCACTGGGCCAGGGACAGACTCGTTTGTATGTAGCCAGGTTCTGAACTGGGATGGTGCAGTGAGCTAAAAAACGGTGATGGATCAAGCCCTGATCTTTTGACTGGGTATGAGTGTTCTGCTTAATTCAGATGCTCTGTCCATCACCACCCCCTTTTCTGAATCGTTTTGGCCACCACAAGCGTGGAAGGGGATGCTCAGATGTGAGTCCCTTGCTCACTGCACCATCAGGATGCAAGCAAGCCGGGCCGAAGACGGCTGTAATGCCAGAAACCGGTCCCTGGAAGCTTGTTTCCTTTCCAGTAAAGAATTGGCTTGGTAGTTTGGTCTGCCCTGTTCCCATGATGCACTGGGCCAGGGACAGACTAATTTGCATGTGGCCAGGTTCTGAACTGGGATGGTGCAGTGAGCTAAAAAAAATGGTGATGGATCAAGCCCTGATCTTTTGACTGGGTATGAGTGTTCTGCTTAATTCAGATGCTCTGTCCATCACCACCCCCTTTTCTGAATCATTTTGGCCACCACAAGCGTGGAAGGGTATGCTCAGATGCGAGTCCCTTGCTCACTGCACCATTAGGATTCAAGCAAGCCGGGCCGAAGACGGCTGTAATGCCAGAAACCGGTCCCCGGAAGCTTGTTTCCTTTCCAGTAAAGAATTGGCTTGGTAGTTTGGTCTGCCCTGTTCCCATGAAGCACTGGGCCAGGGACAGACTCATTTGCATGTAGCCAGGTTCTGAACTGGGATGGTGCAGTGAGCTAAAAAACGGTGATGGATCAAGCCCTGATCTTTTGACTGGGTATGAGTGTTCTGCTTAATTCAGATGCTCTGTCCATCACCACCCCCTTTTCTGAATCGTTTTGGCCACCACAAGCGTGGAAGGGTATGCTCAGATGTGAGTCCCTTGCTCACTGCACCATCAGGATTCAAGCAAGCCGGGCCGAAGACGGCTGTAATGCCAGAAACCGGTCCCCGGAAGCTTGTTTCCTTTCCAGTAAAGAATTGGCTTGGTAGTTTGGTCTGCCCTGTTCCCATGATGCACTGGGCCAGGGACAGACTAATTTGCATGTAGCCAGGTTCTGAACTGGGATGGTGCAGTGAGCTAGAAAACGGTGATGGATCAAGCCCTGATCTTTTGACTGGGTATGAGTGTTCTGCTTAATTCAGATGCTCTGTCCATCACCACCCCCTTTTCTGAATCGTTTTGGCCACCACAAGCGTGGAAGGGTATGCTCAGATGTGAGTCCCTTGCTCACTGCACCATCAGGATTCAAGCAAGCCGGGCCGAAGACGGCTGTAATGCCAGAAACCGGTCCCTGGAAGCTTGTTTCCTTTCCAGTAAAGAATTGGCTTGGTAGTTTGGTCTGTCTTGTTCCCATGATGCACTGGGCCAGGGACAGACTAATTTGCATGTAGCCAGGTTCTGAACTGGGATGGTGCAGTGAGCTAAAAAACGGTGATGGATCAAGCCCTGATCTTTTGACTGGGTATGAGTGTTCTGCTTATTTCAGATGCTCTGTCCATCACCACCCCCTTTTCTGAATCGTTTTTGCCACCACAAGCGTGGAAGGGTATGCTCAGATGTGAGTCCCTTGCTCACTGCACCATCAGGATTCAAGCAAGCCGGGCCGAAGACGGCTGTAATGCCAGAAACCGGTCCCCGGAAGCTTGTTTCCTTTCCAGTAAAGAATTGGCTTGGTAGTTTGGTCTGCCCTGTTCCCATGATGCACTGGGCCAGGGACAGACTAATTTGCATGTAGCCAGGTTCTGAACTGGGATGGTGCAGTAAGCTAAAAAACGGTGATGGATTAAGCCCTGATCTTTTGACTGGGTATGAGTGTTCTGCTTAATTCAGATGCTCTGTCCATCACCACCCCCTTTTCTGAATCATTTTGGCCACCACAAGGGTGGAAGGGTATGCTCAGATGTGAGTCCCTTGCTCACTGCACCATCAGGATTCAAGCAAGCCGGGCCGAAGACGGCTGTAATGCCAGAAACCGGTCCCTGGAAGCTTGTTTCCTTTCCAGTAAAGAATTGGCTTGGTAGTTTGGTCTGTCTTGTTCCCATGATGCACTGGGCCAGGGACAGACTAATTTGCATGTAGCCAGGTTCTGAACTGGGATGGTGCAGTGAGCTAAAAAACGGTGATGGATCAAGCCCTGATCTTTTGACTGGGTATGAGTGTTCTGCTTATTTCAGATGCTCTGTCCATCACCACCCCCTTTTCTGAATCGTTTTTGCCACCACAAGCGTGGAAGGGTATGCTCAGATGTGAGTCCCTTGCTCACTGCACCATCAGGATTCAAGCAAGCCGGGCCGAAGACGGCTGTAATGCCAGAAACCGGTCCCCGGAAGCTTGTTTCCTTTCCAGTAAAGAATTGGCTTGGTAGTTTGGTCTGCCCTGTTCCCATGATGCACTGGGCCAGGGACAGACTAATTTGCATGTAGCCAGGTTCTGAACTGGGATGGTGCAGTAAGCTAAAAAACGGTGATGGATTAAGCCCTGATCTTTTGACTGGGTATGAGTGTTCTGCTTAATTCAGATGCTCTGTCCATCACCACCCCCTTTTCTGAATCATTTTGGCCACCACAAGGGTGGAAGGGTATGCTCAGATGTGAGTCCCTTGCTCACTGCACCATCAGGATTCAAGCAAGCCGGGCCGAAGACGGCTGTAATGCCAGAAACCGGTCCCCGGAAGCTTGTTTCTTTTCCAGTAAAGAATTGGCTTGGTAGTTTGGTCTGCCCTGTTCCCATGATGCACTGGGCCAGGGACAGACTAATTTGCATGTAGCCAGGTTCTGAACTGGGATGGTGCAGTGAGCTAAAAAACGGTGATGGATCAAGCCTGATCTTTTGACTGGGTATGAGTGTTCTGCTTAATTCAGATGCTCTGTCCATCACCACCTCCTTTTCTGAATCGTTTTGGCCACCACAAGCGTGGAAGGGTATGCTCAGATGTGAGTCCCTTGCTCACTGCACCACCAGGATTCAAGCAAGCCGGGCCGAAGACGGCTGTAATGCCAGAAACCGGTCCTTGGAAGCTTGTTTCCTTTCCAGTAAAGAATTGGCTTGGTAGTTTGGTCTGCCCTGTTCCCATGATGCACTGGGCCAGGGACAGACTAATTTGCATGTAGCCACGTTCTGAACTGGGATGGTGCAGTGAGCTAAAAAACCGGTGATGGATCAAGCCCTGATCTTTTGACTGGGTATGAGTGTTCTGCTTAATTCAGATGCTCTGTCCATCACCACCCCCTTTTCTGAATCGTTTTGGCCACCACAAGCGTGGAAGGGTATGCTCAGATGTGAGTCCCTTGCTCACTGCACCATCAGGATTCAAGCAAGCCGGGCCGAAGACGGCTGTAATGCCAGAAAACGGTCCCCGGAAGCTTGTTTCCTTTCCAGTAAAGAATTGGCTTGGTAGTTGTGTCTGCCCTGTTCCCATGATGCACTGGGCCAGGGACAGACTAATTTGCATGTAGCCAGGTTCTGAACTGGGATGGTGCAGTGAGCTAAAAAAACGGTGATGGATCAAGCCCTGATCTTTTGACTGGGTATGAGTGTTCTGCTTAATTCAGATGCTCTGTCCATCACCACCCCCTTTTCTGAATCGTTTTGGCCACCACAAGCGTGGAAGGGTATGCTCAGATGTGAGTCCCTTGCTCACTGCACCATCAGGATTCAAGCAAGCCGAGCCGAAGACGGCTGTAATGCCAGAAACCGGTCCCCGGAAGCTTGTTTCCTTTCCAGTAAAGAATTGGCTTGGTAGTTTGGTCTGCCCTGTTCCCATGATGCACTGGGCCAGGGACAGACTAATTTGCATGTAGCCAGGTTCTGAACTGGGATGGTGCAGTGAGCTAAAAAACGGTGATGGATCAAGCCCTGATATTTTGACTGGGTATGAGTGTTCTGCTTAATTCAGATGCTCTGTCCATCACCACCCCCTTTTCTGAATCGTTTTGGCCACCACAAGCGTGGAAGGGTATGCTCAGATGTGAGTCCCTTGCTCACTGCACCATCAGGATTCAAGCAAGCCGGGCCGAAGACGGCTGTAATGCCAGAAACCGGTCCCCGGAAGCTTGTTTCCTTTCCAGTAAAGAATTGGCTTGGTAGTTTGGTCTGTCCTGTTCCCATGATGCACTGGGCCAGGGACAGACTAATTTGCATGTAGCCAGGTTCTGAACTGGGATGGTGCAGTGAGCTAAAAAACGGTGATGGATCAAGCCCTGATCTTTTGACTGGGTATGAGTGTTCTGCTTAATGCAGATGCTCTGTCCATCACCACCCCCTTTTCTGAATCGTTTTCGCCACCACAAGCGTGGAAGGGTATGCTGAGATGTGAGTCCCTTGCTCACTGCACCATCAGGATTCAAGCAAGCCGGGCCGAAGACGGCTGTAATGCCAGAAACCGGTCCCCGGAAGCTTGTTTCCTTTCCAGTAAAGAATTGGCTTGGTAGTTTGGTCTGCCCTGTTCCCATGATGCACTGGGCCAGGGACAGACTAATTTGCATGTAGCCAGGTTCTGAACTGGGATGGTGCAGTGAGCTAAAAAAACGGTGATGGATCAAGCCCTGATCTTTTGACTGGGTATGAGTGTTCTGCTTAATTCAGATGCTCTGTCCATCACCACCCCCTTTTCTGAATCGTTTTGGCCACCACAAGCGTGGAAGGGTATGCTCAGATGTGAGTCCCTTGCTCACTGCACCATCAGGATTCAAGCAAGCCGGGCCGAAGACGGCTGTAATGCCAGAAACCGGTCCCCGGAAGCTTGTTTCCTTTCCAGTAAAGAATTGGCTTGGTAGTTTGGTCTGCCCTGTTCCCATGATGCACTGGGCCAGGGACAGACTAATTTGCATGTAGCCAGGTTCTGAACTGGGATGGTGCAGTGAGCTAAAAAACGGTGATGGATCAAGCCCTGATCTTTTGACTGGGTATGAGTGTTCTGCTTAATTCAGATGCTCTGTCCATCACCACCCCCTTTTCTGAATCTTTTTGGCCACCACAAGCGTGGAAGGGTATGCTCAGATGTGAGTCCCTTGCTCACTGCACCATCAGGATTCAAGCAAGCCGGGCCGAAGACGGCTGTAATGCCAGAAACCGGTCCCCGGAAGCTTGTTTCCTTTCCAGTAAAGAATTGGCTTGGTAGTTTGGTCAGCCCTGTTCCCATGATGCACTGGGCCAGGGACAGACTAATTTGCATGTAGCCAGGTTCTGAACTGGGATGGTGCAGTGAGCTAAAAAACGGTGATGGATCAAGCCCTGATCTTTTGACTGGGTATGAGTGTTCTGCTTAATTCAGATGCTCTGTCCATCACCACCCCCTTTTCTGAATCGTTTTGGCCACCACAAGCGTGGAAGGGTATGCTCAGATGTGAGTCCCTTGCTCACTGCACCATCAGGATTCAAGCAAGCCGGGCCGAAGACGGCTGTAATGCCAGAAACCGGTCCCCGGAAGCTTGTTTCCTTTCCAGTAAAGAATTGGCTTGGTAGTTTGGTCTGCCCTGTTCCCATGATGCACTGGGCCAGGGACAGACTAATTTGCATGTAGCCAGGTTCTGAACTGGGATGGTGCAGTGAGCTAAAAAAACGGTGATGGATCAAGCCCTGATCTTTTGACTGGGTATGAGTGTTCTGCTTAATTCAGATGCTCTGTCCATCACCACCCCCTTTTCTGAATCGTTTTGGCCACCACAAGCGTGGAAGGGTATGCTCAGATGTGAGTCCCTTGCTCACTGCACCATCAGGATTCAAGCAAGCCGGGCCGAAGACGGCTGTAATGCCAGAAACCGGTCCCCGGAAGCTTGTTTCCTTTCCAGTAAAGAATTGGCTTGGTAGTTTGGTCTGCCCTGTTCCCATGATGCACTGGGCCAGGGACAGACTAATTTGCATGTAGCCAGGTTCTGAACTGGGATGGTGCAGTGAGCTAAAAAACGGTGATGGATCAAGCCCTGATCTTTTGACTGGGTATGAGTGTTCTGCTTAATTCAGATGCTCTGTCCATCACCACCCCCTTTTCTGAATCTTTTTGGCCACCACAAGCGTGGAAGGGTATGCTCAGATGTGAGTCCCTTGCTCACTGCACCATCAGGATTCAAGCAAGCCGGGCCGAAGACGGCTGTAATGCCAGAAACCGGTCCCCGGAAGCTTGTTTCCTTTCCAGTAAAGAATTGGCTTGGTAGTTTGGTCAGCCCTGTTCCCATGATGCACTGGGCCAGGGACAGACTAATTTGCATGTAGCCAGGTTCTGAACTGGGATGGTGCAGTGAGCTAAAAAACGGTGATGGATCAAGCCCTGATCTTTTGACTGGGTATGAGTGTTCTGCTTAATTCAGATGCTCTGTCCATCACCACCCCCTTTTCTGAATCGTTTTGGCCACCACAAGCGTGGAAGGGTATGCTCAGATGTGAGTCCCTTGCTCACTGCACCATCAGGATTCAAGCAAGCCGGGCCGAAGACGGCTGTAATGCCAGAAACCGGTCCCCGGAAGCTTGTTTCCTTTCCAGTAAAGAATTGGCTTGGTAGTTTGGTCTGCCCTGTTCCCATGATGCACTGGGCCAGGGACAGACTAATTTGCATGTAGCCAGGTTCTGAACTGGGATGGTGCAGTGAGCTAAAAAAACGGTGATAGATCAAGCCCTGATCTTTTGACTGGGTATGAGTGTTCTGCTTAATTCAGATGCTCTGTCCATCACCACCCCCTTTTCTGAATCGTTTTGGCCACCACAAGCGTGGAAGGGTATGCTCAGATGTGAGTCCCTTGCTCACTGCACCATCAGGATTCAAGCAAGCCGGGCCGAAGACGGCTGTAATGCCAGAAACCGGTCCCCGGAAGCTTGTTTCCTTTCCAGTAAAGAATTGGCTTGGTAGTTTGGTCTGCCCTGTTCCCATGATGCACTGGGCCAGGGACAGACTAGTTTGCATGTAGCCAGGTTCTGAACTGGGATGGTGCAGTGAGCTAAAAAACGGTGATGGATCAAGCCCTGATCTTTTGACTGGGTATGAGTGTTCTGCTTAATTCAGATGCTCTCTCCATCACCACCCCCTTTTCTGAATCGTTTTGGCCACCACAAGCGTGGAAGGGTATGCTCAGATGTGAGTCCCTTGCTCACTGCACCATTAGGATTCAAGCAAGCCGGGCCGAAGACGGCTGTAATGCCAGAAACCGGTCCCCGGAAGCTTGTTTCCTTTCCAGTAAAGAATTGGCTTGGTAGTTTGGTCTGCCCTGTTCCCATGAAGCACTGGGCCAGGGACAGACTCATTTGCATGTAGCCAGGTTCTGAACTGGGATGGTGCAGTGAGCTAAAAAACGGTGATGGATCAAGCCCTGATCTGTTGACTGGGTATGAGTGTTCTGCTTAATTCAGATGCTCTGTCCATCACCACCCCCTTTTCTGAATCGTTTTGGCCACCACAAGCGTGGAAGGGTATGCTCAGATGTGAGTCCCTTGCTCACTGCACTATCAGGATTCAAGCAAGCCGGGCCGAAGACGGCTGTAATGCCAGAAACCGGTCCCCGGAAGCTTGTTTCCTTTCCAGTAAAGAATTGGCTTGGTAGTTTTGTCTGCCCTGTTCCCATGATGCACTGGGCCAGGGACAGACTAATTTGCATGTAGCCAGGTTCTGAACTGGGATGGTGCAGTGAGCTAGAAAACAGTGATGGATCAAGCCCTGATCTTTTGACTGGGTATGAGTGTTCTGCTTAATTCAGATGCTCTGTCCATCACAACCCCCTTTTCTGAATCGTTTTGGCCACCACAAGCGTGGAAGGGTATGCTCAGATGTGAGTCCCTTGCTCACTGCACCATCAGGATTCAAGCAAGCCGGGCCGAAGACGGCTGTAATGCCAGAAACCGGTCCCTGGAAGCTTGTTTCCTTTCCAGTAAAGAATTGGCTTGGTAGTTTGGTCTGTCCTGTTCCCATGATGCACTGGGCCAGGGACAGACTAATTTGCATGTAGCCAGGTTCTGAACTGGGATGGTGCAGTGAGCTAAAAAACGGTGATGGATCAAGCCCTGATCTTTTGACTGGGTATGAGTGTTCTGCTTAATTCAGATGCTCTGTCCATCACCACCCCCTTTTCTGATTCTTTTTGGCCACCACAAGCGTGGAAGGGTATGCTCAGATGTGAGTCCCTTGCTCACTGCACCATCAGGATTCAAGCAAGCCGGGCCGAAGACGGCTGTAATGCCAGAAACCGGTCCCCGGAAGCTTGTTTCCTTTCCAGTAAAGAATTGGCTTGGTAGTTTGGTCAGCCCTGTTCCCATGATGCACTGGGCCAGGGACAGACTAATTTGCATGTAGCCAGGTTCTGAACTGGGATGGTGCAGTGAGCTAAAAAACGGTGATGGATCAAGCCCTGATCTTTTGACTGGGTATGAGTGTTCTGCTTAATTCAGATGCTCTGTCCATCACCACCCCCTTTTCTGAATCGTTTTCGCCACCACAAGCGTGGAAGGGTATGCTGAGATGTGAGTCCCTTGCTCACTGCACCATCAGGATTCAAGCAAGCCGGGCCGAAGACGGCTGTAATGCCAGAAACCGGTCCCCGGAAGCTTGTTTCCTTTCCAGTAAAGAATTGGCTTGGTAGTTTGGTCTGCCCTGTTCCCATGATGCACTGGGCCAGGGACAGACTAATTTGCATGTAGCCAGGTTCTGAACTGGGATGGTGCAGTGAGCTAAAAAAACGGTGATGGATCAAGCCCTGATCTTTTGACTGGGTATGAGTGTTCTGCTTAATTCAGATGCTCTGTCCATCACCACCCCCTTTTCTGAATCGTTTTGGCCACCACAAGCGTGGAAGGGTATGCTCAGATGTGAGTCCCTTGCTCACTGCACCATCAGGATTCAAGCAAGCCGGGCCGAAGACGGCTGTAATGCCAGAAACCGGTCCCCGGAAGCTTGTTTCCTTTCCAGTAAAGAATTGGCTTGGTAGTTTGGTCTGCCCTGTTCCCATGATGCACTGGGCCAGGGACAGACTAATTTGCATGTAGCCAGGTTCTGAACTGGGATGGTGCAGTGAGCTAAAAAACGGTGATGGATCAAGCCCTGATCTTTTGACTGGGTATGAGTGTTCTGCTTAATTCAGATGCTCTGTCCATCACCACCCCCTTTTCTGAATCTTTTTGGCCACCACAAGCGTGGAAGGGTATGCTCAGATGTGAGTCCCTTGCTCACTGCACCATCAGGATTCAAGCAAGCCGGGCCGAAGATGGCTGTAATGCCAGAAACCGGTCCCCGGAAGCTTGTTTCCTTTCCAGTAAAGAATTGGCTTGGTAGTTTGGTCAGCCCTGTTCCCATGATGCACTGGGCCAGGGACAGACTAATTTGCATGTAGCCAGGTTCTGAACTGGGATGGTGCAGTGAGCTAAAAAACGGTGATGGATCAAGCCCTGATCTTTTGACTGGGTATGAGTGTTCTGCTTAATTCAGATGCTCTGTCCATCACCACCCCCTTTTCTGAATCGTTTTGGCCACCACAAGCGTGGAAGGGTATGCTCAGATGTGAGTCCCTTGCTCACTGCACCATCAGGATTCAAGCAAGCCGGGCCGAAGACGGCTGTAATGCCAGAAACCGGTCCCCGGAAGCTTGTTTCCTTTCCAGTAAAGAATTGGCTTGGTAGTTTGGTCTGCCCTGTTCCCATGATGCACTGGGCCAGGGACAGACTAATTTGCATGTAGCCAGGTTCTGAACTGGGATGGTGCAGTGAGCTAAAAAAACGGTGATGGATCAAGCCCTGATCTTTTGACTGGGTATGAGTGTTCTGCTAATTCAGATGCTCTGTCCATCACCACCCCCTTTTCTGAATCGTTTTGGCCACCACAAGCGTGGAAGGGTATGCTCAGATGTGAGTCCCTTGCTCACTGCACCATCAGGATTCAAGCAAGCCGGGCCGAAGACGGCTGTAATGCCAGAAACCGGTCCCCGGAAGCTTGTTTCCTTTCCAGTAAAGAATTGGCTTGGTAGTTTGGTCTGCCCTGTTCCCATGATGCACTGGGCCAGGGACAGACTAATTTGCATGTAGCCAGGTTCTGAACTGGGATGGTGCAGTGAGCTAAAAAACGGTGATGGATCAAGCCCTGATCTTTTGACTGGGTATGAGTGTTCTGCTTAATTCAGATGCTCTGTCCATCACCACCCCCTTTTCTGAATCTTTTTGGCCACCACAAGCGTGGAAGGGTATGCTCAGATGTGAGTCCCTTGCTCACTGCACCATCAGGATTCAAGCAAGCCGGGCCGAAGACGGCTGTAATGCCAGAAACCGGTCCCCGGAAGCTTGTTTCCTTTCCAGTAAAGAATTGGCTTGGTAGTTTGGTCAGCCCTGTTCCCATGATGCACTGGGCCAGGGACAGACTAATTTGCATGTAGCCAGGTTCTGAACTGGGATGGTGCAGTGAGCTAAAAAACGGTGATGGATCAAGCCCTGATCTTTTGACTGGGTATGAGTGTTCTGCTTAATTCAGATGCTCTGTCCATCACCACCCCCTTTTCTGAATCGTTTTGGCCACCACAAGCGTGGAAGGGTATGCTCAGATGTGAGTCCCTTGCTCACTGCACCATCAGGATTCAAGCAAGCCGGGCCGAAGACGGCTGTAATGCCAGAAACCGGTCCCCGGAAGCTTGTTTCCTTTCCAGTAAAGAATTGGCTTGGTAGTTTGGTCTGCCCTGTTCCCATGATGCACTGGGCCAGGGACAGACTAATTTGCATGTAGCCAGGTTCTGAACTGGGATGGTGCAGTGAGCTAAAAAAACGGTGATGGATCAAGCCCTGATCTTTTGACTGGGTATGAGTGTTCTGCTTAATTCAGATGCTCTGTCCATCACCACCCCCTTTTCTGAATCGTTTTGGCCACCACAAGCGTGGAAGGTTATGCTCAGATGTGAGTCCCTTGCTCACTGCACCATCAGGATTCAAGCAAGCCGGGCCGAAGACGGCTGTAATGCCAGAAACCGGTGCCGGAAGCTTGTTTCCTTTCCAGTAAAGAATTGGCTTGGTAGTTTGGTCTGCCCTGTTCCCATGATGCACTGGGCCAGGGACAGACTAATTTGCATGTAGCCAGGTTCTGAACTGGGATGGTGCAGTGAGCTAAAAAAACAGTGATAGATCAAGCCCTGATCTTTTGACTGGGTATGAGTGTTCTGCTTAATTCAGATGCTCTGTCCATCACCACCCCCTTTTCTGAATCGTTTTGGCCACCACAAGCGTGGAAGGGTATGCTCAGATGTGAGTCCCTTGCTCACTGCACCATCAGGATTCAAGCAAGCCGGGCAGAAGACGGCTGTAATGCCAGAAACCGGTCCCCGGAAGCTTGTTTCCTTTCCAGTAAAGAATTGGCTTGGTAGTTTGGTCTGCCCTGTTCCCATGATGCACTGGGCCAGGGACAGACTAGTTTGCATGTAGCCAGGTTCTGAACTGGGATGGTGCAGTGAGCTAAAAAACGGTGATGGATCAAGCCCTGATCTGTTGACTGGGTATGAGTGTTCTGCTTAATTCAGATGCTCTGTCCATCACCACCCCCTTTTCTGAATCGTTTTGGCCACCACAAGCGTGGAAGGGTATGCTCAGATGTGAGTCCCTTGCTCACTGCACCATCAGGATTCAAGCAAGCCGGGCCGAAGACGGCTGTAATGCCAGAAACCGGTCCCCGGAAGCTTGTTTCCTTTCCAGTAAAGAATTGGCTTGGTAGTTTGGTCTGCCCTGTTCCCATGATGCACTGGGCCAGGGACAGACTAATTTGCATGTAGCCAGGTTCTGAACTGGGATGGTGCAGTGAGCTAGAAAACAGTGATGGATCAAGCCCTGATCTTTTGACTGGGTATGAGTGTTCTGCTTAATTCAGATGCTCTGTCCATCACAACCCCCTTTTCTGAATCGTTTTGGCCACCACAAGCGTGGAAGGGTATGCTCAGATGTGAGTCCCTTGCTCACTGCACCATCAGGATTCAAGCAAGCCGGGCCGAAGACGGCTGTAATGCCAGAAACCGGTCCCTGGAAGCTTGTTTCCTTTCCAGTAAAGAATTGGCTTGGTAGTTTGGTCTGTCCTGTTCCCATGATGCACTGGGCCAGGGACAGACTAATTTGCATGTAGCCAGGTTCTGAACTGGGATGGTGCAGTGAGCTAAAAAACGGTGATGGATCAAGCCCTGATCTTTTGACTGGGTATGAGTGTTCTGCTTAATTCAGATGCTCTGTCCATCACCACCCCCTTTTCTGATTCTTTTTGGCCACCACAAGCGTGGAAGGGTATGCTCAGATGTGAGTCCCTTGCTCACTGCACCATCAGGATTCAAGCAAGCCGGGCCGAAGACGGCTGTAATGCCAGAAACCGGTCCCCGGAAGCTTGTTTCCTTTCCAGTAAAGAATTGGCTTGGTAGTTTGGTCAGCCCTGTTCCCATGATGCACTGGGCCAGGGACAGACTAATTTGCATGTAGCCAGGTTCTGAACTGGGATGGTGCAGTGAGCTAAAAAACGGTGATGGATCAAGCCCTGATCTTTTGACTGGGTATGAGTGTTCTGCTTAATTCAGATGCTCTGTCCATCACCACCCCCTTTTCTGAATCGTTTTGGCCACCACAAGCGTGGAAGGGTATGCTCAGATGTGAGTCCCTTGCTCACTGCACCATCAGGATTCAAGCAAGCCGGGCCGAAGACGGCTGTAATGCCAGAAACCGGTCCCCGGAAGCTTGTTTCCTTTCCAGTAAAGAATTGGCTTGGTAGTTTGGTCTGCCCTGTTCCCATGATGCACTGGGCCAGGGACAGACTAATTTGCATGTAGCCAGGTTCTGAACTGGGATGGTGCAGTGAGCTAAAAAAACGGTGATGGATCAAGCCCTGATCTTTTGACTGGGTATGAGTGTTCTGCTTAATTCAGATGCTCTGTCCATCACCACCCCCTTTTCTGAATCGTTTTGGCCACCACAAGCGTGGAAGGGTATGCTCAGATGTGAGTCCCTTGCTCACTGCACCATCAGGATTCAAGCAAGCCGGGCCGAAGACGGCTGTAATGCCAGAAACCGGTCCCCGGAAGCTTGTTTCCTTTCCAGTAAAGAATTGGCTTGGTAGTTTGGTCTGCCCTGTTCCCATGATGCACTGGGCCAGGGACAGACTAATTTGCATGTAGCCAGGTTCTGAACTGGGATGGTGCAGTGAGCTAAAAAAACGGTGATAGATCAAGCCCTGATCTTTTGACTGGGTATGAGTGTTCTGCTTAATTCAGATGCTCTGTCCATCACCACCCCCTTTTCTGAATCGTTTTGGCCACCACAAGCGTGGAAGGGGATGCTCAGATGTGAGTCCCTTGCTCACTGCACCATCAGGATGCAAGCAAGCCGGGCCGAAGACGGCTGTAATGCCAGAAACCGGTCCCTGGAAGCTTGTTTCCTTTCCAGTAAAGAATTGGCTTGGTAGTTTGGTCTGCCCTGTTCCCATGATGCACTGGGCCAGGGACAGACTAATTTGCATGTGGCCAGGTTCTGAACTGGGATGGTGCAGTGAGCTAAAAAAAATGGTGATGGATCAAGCCCTGATCTTTTGACTGGGTATGAGTGTTCTGCTTAATTCAGATGCTCTGTCCATCACCACCCCCTTTTCTGAATCATTTTGGCCACCACAAGCGTGGAAGGGTATGCTCAGATGCGAGTCCCTTGCTCACTGCACCATTAGGATTCAAGCAAGCCGGGCCGAAGACGGCTGTAATGCCAGAAACCGGTCCCCGGAAGCTTGTTTCCTTTCCAGTAAAGAATTGGCTTGGTAGTTTGGTCTGCCCTGTTCCCATGAAGCACTGGGCCAGGGACAGACTCATTTGCATGTAGCCAGGTTCTGAACTGGGATGGTGCAGTGAGCTAAAAAACGGTGATGGATCAAGCCCTGATCTTTTGACTGGGTATGAGTGTTCTGCTTAATTCAGATGCTCTGTCCATCACCACCCCCTTTTCTGAATCGTTTTGGCCACCACAAGCGTGGAAGGGTATGCTCAGATGTGAGTCCCTTGCTCACTGCACCATCAGGATTCAAGCAAGCCGGGCCGAAGACGGCTGTAATGCCAGAAACCGGTCCCCGGAAGCTTGTTTCCTTTCCAGTAAAGAATTGGCTTGGTAGTTTGGTCTGCCCTGTTCCCATGATGCACTGGGCCAGGGACAGACTAATTTGCATGTAGCCAGGTTCTGAACTGGGATGGTGCAGTGAGCTAGAAAACGGTGATGGATCAAGCCCTGATCTTTTGACTGGGTATGAGTGTTCTGCTTAATTCAGATGCTCTGTCCATCACCACCCCCTTTTCTGAATCGTTTTGGCCACCACAAGCGTGGAAGGGTATGCTCAGATGTGAGTCCCTTGCTCACTGCACCATCAGGATTCAAGCAAGCCGGGCCGAAGACGGCTGTAATGCCAGAAACCGGTCCCTGGAAGCTTGTTTCCTTTCCAGTAAAGAATTGGCTTGGTAGTTTGGTCTGTCTTGTTCCCATGATGCACTGGGCCAGGGACAGACTAATTTGCATGTAGCCAGGTTCTGAACTGGGATGGTGCAGTGAGCTAAAAAACGGTGATGGATCAAGCCCTGATCTTTTGACTGGGTATGAGTGTTCTGCTTATTTCAGATGCTCTGTCCATCACCACCCCCTTTTCTGAATCGTTTTTGCCACCACAAGCGTGGAAGGGTATGCTCAGATGTGAGTCCCTTGCTCACTGCACCATCAGGATTCAAGCAAGCCGGGCCGAAGACGGCTGTAATGCCAGAAACCGGTCCCCGGAAGCTTGTTTCCTTTCCAGTAAAGAATTGGCTTGGTAGTTTGGTCTGCCCTGTTCCCATGATGCACTGGGCCAGGGACAGACTAATTTGCATGTAGCCAGGTTCTGAACTGGGATGGTGCAGTAAGCTAAAAAACGGTGATGGATTAAGCCCTGATCTTTTGACTGGGTATGAGTGTTCTGCTTAATTCAGATGCTCTGTCCATCACCACCCCCTTTTCTGAATCATTTTGGCCACCACAAGGGTGGAAGGGTATGCTCAGATGTGAGTCCCTTGCTCACTGCACCATCAGGATTCAAGCAAGCCGGGCCGAAGACGGCTGTAATGCCAGAAACCGGTCCCTGGAAGCTTGTTTCCTTTCCAGTAAAGAATTGGCTTGGTAGTTTGGTCTGTCTTGTTCCCATGATGCACTGGGCCAGGGACAGACTAATTTGCATGTAGCCAGGTTCTGAACTGGGATGGTGCAGTGAGCTAAAAAACGGTGATGGATCAAGCCCTGATCTTTTGACTGGGTATGAGTGTTCTGCTTATTTCAGATGCTCTGTCCATCACCACCCCCTTTTCTGAATCGTTTTTGCCACCACAAGCGTGGAAGGGTATGCTCAGATGTGAGTCCCTTGCTCACTGCACCATCAGGATTCAAGCAAGCCGGGCCGAAGACGGCTGTAATGCCAGAAACCGGTCCCCGGAAGCTTGTTTCCTTTCCAGTAAAGAATTGGCTTGGTAGTTTGGTCTGCCCTGTTCCCATGATGCACTGGGCCAGGGACAGACTAATTTGCATGTAGCCAGGTTCTGAACTGGGATGGTGCAGTAAGCTAAAAAACGGTGATGGATTAAGCCCTGATCTTTTGACTGGGTATGAGTGTTCTGCTTAATTCAGATGCTCTGTCCATCACCACCCCCTTTTCTGAATCATTTTGGCCACCACAAGGGTGGAAGGGTATGCTCAGATGTGAGTCCCTTGCTCACTGCACCATCAGGATTCAAGCAAGCCGGGCCGAAGACGGCTGTAATGCCAGAAACCGGTCCCCGGAAGCTTGTTTCTTTTCCAGTAAAGAATTGGCTTGGTAGTTTGGTCTGCCCTGTTCCCATGATGCACTGGGCCAGGGACAGACTAATTTGCATGTAGCCAGGTTCTGAACTGGGATGGTGCAGTGAGCTAAAAAACGGTGATGGATCAAGCCTGATCTTTTGACTGGGTATGAGTGTTCTGCTTAATTCAGATGCTCTGTCCATCACCACCTCCTTTTCTGAATCGTTTTGGCCACCACAAGCGTGGAAGGGTATGCTCAGATGTGAGTCCCTTGCTCACTGCACCACCAGGATTCAAGCAAGCCGGGCCGAAGACGGCTGTAATGCCAGAAACCGGTCCTTGGAAGCTTGTTTCCTTTCCAGTAAAGAATTGGCTTGGTAGTTTGGTCTGCCCTGTTCCCATGATGCACTGGGCCAGGGACAGACTAATTTGCATGTAGCCACGTTCTGAACTGGGATGGTGCAGTGAGCTAAAAAACCGGTGATGGATCAAGCCCTGATCTTTTGACTGGGTATGAGTGTTCTGCTTAATTCAGATGCTCTGTCCATCACCACCCCCTTTTCTGAATCGTTTTGGCCACCACAAGCGTGGAAGGGTATGCTCAGATGTGAGTCCCTTGCTCACTGCACCATCAGGATTCAAGCAAGCCGGGCCGAAGACGGCTGTAATGCCAGAAAACGGTCCCCGGAAGCTTGTTTCCTTTCCAGTAAAGAATTGGCTTGGTAGTTGTGTCTGCCCTGTTCCCATGATGCACTGGGCCAGGGACAGACTAATTTGCATGTAGCCAGGTTCTGAACTGGGATGGTGCAGTGAGCTAAAAAAACGGTGATGGATCAAGCCCTGATCTTTTGACTGGGTATGAGTGTTCTGCTTAATTCAGATGCTCTGTCCATCACCACCCCCTTTTCTGAATCGTTTTGGCCACCACAAGCGTGGAAGGGTATGCTCAGATGTGAGTCCCTTGCTCACTGCACCATCAGGATTCAAGCAAGCCGAGCCGAAGACGGCTGTAATGCCAGAAACCGGTCCCCGGAAGCTTGTTTCCTTTCCAGTAAAGAATTGGCTTGGTAGTTTGGTCTGCCCTGTTCCCATGATGCACTGGGCCAGGGACAGACTAATTTGCATGTAGCCAGGTTCTGAACTGGGATGGTGCAGTGAGCTAAAAAACGGTGATGGATCAAGCCCTGATATTTTGACTGGGTATGAGTGTTCTGCTTAATTCAGATGCTCTGTCCATCACCACCCCCTTTTCTGAATCGTTTTGGCCACCACAAGCGTGGAAGGGTATGCTCAGATGTGAGTCCCTTGCTCACTGCACCATCAGGATTCAAGCAAGCCGGGCCGAAGACGGCTGTAATGCCAGAAACCGGTCCCCGGAAGCTTGTTTCCTTTCCAGTAAAGAATTGGCTTGGTAGTTTGGTCTGTCCTGTTCCCATGATGCACTGGGCCAGGGACAGACTAATTTGCATGTAGCCAGGTTCTGAACTGGGATGGTGCAGTGAGCTAAAAAACGGTGATGGATCAAGCCCTGATCTTTTGACTGGGTATGAGTGTTCTGCTTAATGCAGATGCTCTGTCCATCACCACCCCCTTTTCTGAATCGTTTTCGCCACCACAAGCGTGGAAGGGTATGCTGAGATGTGAGTCCCTTGCTCACTGCACCATCAGGATTCAAGCAAGCCGGGCCGAAGACGGCTGTAATGCCAGAAACCGGTCCCCGGAAGCTTGTTTCCTTTCCAGTAAAGAATTGGCTTGGTAGTTTGGTCTGCCCTGTTCCCATGATGCACTGGGCCAGGGACAGACTAATTTGCATGTAGCCAGGTTCTGAACTGGGATGGTGCAGTGAGCTAAAAAAACGGTGATGGATCAAGCCCTGATCTTTTGACTGGGTATGAGTGTTCTGCTTAATTCAGATGCTCTGTCCATCACCACCCCCTTTTCTGAATCGTTTTGGCCACCACAAGCGTGGAAGGGTATGCTCAGATGTGAGTCCCTTGCTCACTGCACCATCAGGATTCAAGCAAGCCGGGCCGAAGACGGCTGTAATGCCAGAAACCGGTCCCCGGAAGCTTGTTTCCTTTCCAGTAAAGAATTGGCTTGGTAGTTTGGTCTGCCCTGTTCCCATGATGCACTGGGCCAGGGACAGACTAATTTGCATGTAGCCAGGTTCTGAACTGGGATGGTGCAGTGAGCTAAAAAACGGTGATGGATCAAGCCCTGATCTTTTGACTGGGTATGAGTGTTCTGCTTAATTCAGATGCTCTGTCCATCACCACCCCCTTTTCTGAATCTTTTTGGCCACCACAAGCGTGGAAGGGTATGCTCAGATGTGAGTCCCTTGCTCACTGCACCATCAGGATTCAAGCAAGCCGGGCCGAAGACGGCTGTAATGCCAGAAACCGGTCCCCGGAAGCTTGTTTCCTTTCCAGTAAAGAATTGGCTTGGTAGTTTGGTCAGCCCTGTTCCCATGATGCACTGGGCCAGGGACAGACTAATTTGCATGTAGCCAGGTTCTGAACTGGGATGGTGCAGTGAGCTAAAAAACGGTGATGGATCAAGCCCTGATCTTTTGACTGGGTATGAGTGTTCTGCTTAATTCAGATGCTCTGTCCATCACCACCCCCTTTTCTGAATCGTTTTGGCCACCACAAGCGTGGAAGGGTATGCTCAGATGTGAGTCCCTTGCTCACTGCACCATCAGGATTCAAGCAAGCCGGGCCGAAGACGGCTGTAATGCCAGAAACCGGTCCCCGGAAGCTTGTTTCCTTTCCAGTAAAGAATTGGCTTGGTAGTTTGGTCTGCCCTGTTCCCATGATGCACTGGGCCAGGGACAGACTAATTTGCATGTAGCCAGGTTCTGAACTGGGATGGTGCAGTGAGCTAAAAAAACGGTGATGGATCAAGCCCTGATCTTTTGACTGGGTATGAGTGTTCTGCTTAATTCAGATGCTCTGTCCATCACCACCCCCTTTTCTGAATCGTTTTGGCCACCACAAGCGTGGAAGGGTATGCTCAGATGTGAGTCCCTTGCTCACTGCACCATCAGGATTCAAGCAAGCCGGGCCGAAGACGGCTGTAATGCCAGAAACCGGTCCCCGGAAGCTTGTTTCCTTTCCAGTAAAGAATTGGCTTGGTAGTTTGGTCTGCCCTGTTCCCATGATGCACTGGGCCAGGGACAGACTAATTTGCATGTAGCCAGGTTCTGAACTGGGATGGTGCAGTGAGCTAAAAAACGGTGATGGATCAAGCCCTGATCTTTTGACTGGGTATGAGTGTTCTGCTTAATTCAGATGCTCTGTCCATCACCACCCCCTTTTCTGAATCTTTTTGGCCACCACAAGCGTGGAAGGGTATGCTCAGATGTGAGTCCCTTGCTCACTGCACCATCAGGATTCAAGCAAGCCGGGCCGAAGACGGCTGTAATGCCAGAAACCGGTCCCCGGAAGCTTGTTTCCTTTCCAGTAAAGAATTGGCTTGGTAGTTTGGTCAGCCCTGTTCCCATGATGCACTGGGCCAGGGACAGACTAATTTGCATGTAGCCAGGTTCTGAACTGGGATGGTGCAGTGAGCTAAAAAACGGTGATGGATCAAGCCCTGATCTTTTGACTGGGTATGAGTGTTCTGCTTAATTCAGATGCTCTGTCCATCACCACCCCCTTTTCTGAATCGTTTTGGCCACCACAAGCGTGGAAGGGTATGCTCAGATGTGAGTCCCTTGCTCACTGCACCATCAGGATTCAAGCAAGCCGGGCCGAAGACGGCTGTAATGCCAGAAACCGGTCCCCGGAAGCTTGTTTCCTTTCCAGTAAAGAATTGGCTTGGTAGTTTGGTCTGCCCTGTTCCCATGATGCACTGGGCCAGGGACAGACTAATTTGCATGTAGCCAGGTTCTGAACTGGGATGGTGCAGTGAGCTAAAAAAACGGTGATAGATCAAGCCCTGATCTTTTGACTGGGTATGAGTGTTCTGCTTAATTCAGATGCTCTGTCCATCACCACCCCCTTTTCTGAATCGTTTTGGCCACCACAAGCGTGGAAGGGTATGCTCAGATGTGAGTCCCTTGCTCACTGCACCATCAGGATTCAAGCAAGCCGGGCCGAAGACGGCTGTAATGCCAGAAACCGGTCCCCGGAAGCTTGTTTCCTTTCCAGTAAAGAATTGGCTTGGTAGTTTGGTCTGCCCTGTTCCCATGATGCACTGGGCCAGGGACAGACTAGTTTGCATGTAGCCAGGTTCTGAACTGGGATGGTGCAGTGAGCTAAAAAACGGTGATGGATCAAGCCCTGATCTTTTGACTGGGTATGAGTGTTCTGCTTAATTCAGATGCTCTCTCCATCACCACCCCCTTTTCTGAATCGTTTTGGCCACCACAAGCGTGGAAGGGTATGCTCAGATGTGAGTCCCTTGCTCACTGCACCATTAGGATTCAAGCAAGCCGGGCCGAAGACGGCTGTAATGCCAGAAACCGGTCCCCGGAAGCTTGTTTCCTTTCCAGTAAAGAATTGGCTTGGTAGTTTGGTCTGCCCTGTTCCCATGAAGCACTGGGCCAGGGACAGACTCATTTGCATGTAGCCAGGTTCTGAACTGGGATGGTGCAGTGAGCTAAAAAACGGTGATGGATCAAGCCCTGATCTGTTGACTGGGTATGAGTGTTCTGCTTAATTCAGATGCTCTGTCCATCACCACCCCCTTTTCTGAATCGTTTTGGCCACCACAAGCGTGGAAGGGTATGCTCAGATGTGAGTCCCTTGCTCACTGCACTATCAGGATTCAAGCAAGCCGGGCCGAAGACGGCTGTAATGCCAGAAACCGGTCCCCGGAAGCTTGTTTCCTTTCCAGTAAAGAATTGGCTTGGTAGTTTTGTCTGCCCTGTTCCCATGATGCACTGGGCCAGGGACAGACTAATTTGCATGTAGCCAGGTTCTGAACTGGGATGGTGCAGTGAGCTAGAAAACAGTGATGGATCAAGCCCTGATCTTTTGACTGGGTATGAGTGTTCTGCTTAATTCAGATGCTCTGTCCATCACAACCCCCTTTTCTGAATCGTTTTGGCCACCACAAGCGTGGAAGGGTATGCTCAGATGTGAGTCCCTTGCTCACTGCACCATCAGGATTCAAGCAAGCCGGGCCGAAGACGGCTGTAATGCCAGAAACCGGTCCCTGGAAGCTTGTTTCCTTTCCAGTAAAGAATTGGCTTGGTAGTTTGGTCTGTCCTGTTCCCATGATGCACTGGGCCAGGGACAGACTAATTTGCATGTAGCCAGGTTCTGAACTGGGATGGTGCAGTGAGCTAAAAAACGGTGATGGATCAAGCCCTGATCTTTTGACTGGGTATGAGTGTTCTGCTTAATTCAGATGCTCTGTCCATCACCACCCCCTTTTCTGATTCTTTTTGGCCACCACAAGCGTGGAAGGGTATGCTCAGATGTGAGTCCCTTGCTCACTGCACCATCAGGATTCAAGCAAGCCGGGCCGAAGACGGCTGTAATGCCAGAAACCGGTCCCCGGAAGCTTGTTTCCTTTCCAGTAAAGAATTGGCTTGGTAGTTTGGTCAGCCCTGTTCCCATGATGCACTGGGCCAGGGACAGACTAATTTGCATGTAGCCAGGTTCTGAACTGGGATGGTGCAGTGAGCTAAAAAACGGTGATGGATCAAGCCCTGATCTTTTGACTGGGTATGAGTGTTCTGCTTAATTCAGATGCTCTGTCCATCACCACCCCCTTTTCTGAATCGTTTTCGCCACCACAAGCGTGGAAGGGTATGCTGAGATGTGAGTCCCTTGCTCACTGCACCATCAGGATTCAAGCAAGCCGGGCCGAAGACGGCTGTAATGCCAGAAACCGGTCCCCGGAAGCTTGTTTCCTTTCCAGTAAAGAATTGGCTTGGTAGTTTGGTCTGCCCTGTTCCCATGATGCACTGGGCCAGGGACAGACTAATTTGCATGTAGCCAGGTTCTGAACTGGGATGGTGCAGTGAGCTAAAAAAACGGTGATGGATCAAGCCCTGATCTTTTGACTGGGTATGAGTGTTCTGCTTAATTCAGATGCTCTGTCCATCACCACCCCCTTTTCTGAATCGTTTTGGCCACCACAAGCGTGGAAGGGTATGCTCAGATGTGAGTCCCTTGCTCACTGCACCATCAGGATTCAAGCAAGCCGGGCCGAAGACGGCTGTAATGCCAGAAACCGGTCCCCGGAAGCTTGTTTCCTTTCCAGTAAAGAATTGGCTTGGTAGTTTGGTCTGCCCTGTTCCCATGATGCACTGGGCCAGGGACAGACTAATTTGCATGTAGCCAGGTTCTGAACTGGGATGGTGCAGTGAGCTAAAAAACGGTGATGGATCAAGCCCTGATCTTTTGACTGGGTATGAGTGTTCTGCTTAATTCAGATGCTCTGTCCATCACCACCCCCTTTTCTGAATCTTTTTGGCCACCACAAGCGTGGAAGGGTATGCTCAGATGTGAGTCCCTTGCTCACTGCACCATCAGGATTCAAGCAAGCCGGGCCGAAGATGGCTGTAATGCCAGAAACCGGTCCCCGGAAGCTTGTTTCCTTTCCAGTAAAGAATTGGCTTGGTAGTTTGGTCAGCCCTGTTCCCATGATGCACTGGGCCAGGGACAGACTAATTTGCATGTAGCCAGGTTCTGAACTGGGATGGTGCAGTGAGCTAAAAAACGGTGATGGATCAAGCCCTGATCTTTTGACTGGGTATGAGTGTTCTGCTTAATTCAGATGCTCTGTCCATCACCACCCCCTTTTCTGAATCGTTTTGGCCACCACAAGCGTGGAAGGGTATGCTCAGATGTGAGTCCCTTGCTCACTGCACCATCAGGATTCAAGCAAGCCGGGCCGAAGACGGCTGTAATGCCAGAAACCGGTCCCCGGAAGCTTGTTTCCTTTCCAGTAAAGAATTGGCTTGGTAGTTTGGTCTGCCCTGTTCCCATGATGCACTGGGCCAGGGACAGACTAATTTGCATGTAGCCAGGTTCTGAACTGGGATGGTGCAGTGAGCTAAAAAAACGGTGATGGATCAAGCCCTGATCTTTTGACTGGGTATGAGTGTTCTGCTAATTCAGATGCTCTGTCCATCACCACCCCCTTTTCTGAATCGTTTTGGCCACCACAAGCGTGGAAGGGTATGCTCAGATGTGAGTCCCTTGCTCACTGCACCATCAGGATTCAAGCAAGCCGGGCCGAAGACGGCTGTAATGCCAGAAACCGGTCCCCGGAAGCTTGTTTCCTTTCCAGTAAAGAATTGGCTTGGTAGTTTGGTCTGCCCTGTTCCCATGATGCACTGGGCCAGGGACAGACTAATTTGCATGTAGCCAGGTTCTGAACTGGGATGGTGCAGTGAGCTAAAAAACGGTGATGGATCAAGCCCTGATCTTTTGACTGGGTATGAGTGTTCTGCTTAATTCAGATGCTCTGTCCATCACCACCCCCTTTTCTGAATCTTTTTGGCCACCACAAGCGTGGAAGGGTATGCTCAGATGTGAGTCCCTTGCTCACTGCACCATCAGGATTCAAGCAAGCCGGGCCGAAGACGGCTGTAATGCCAGAAACCGGTCCCCGGAAGCTTGTTTCCTTTCCAGTAAAGAATTGGCTTGGTAGTTTGGTCAGCCCTGTTCCCATGATGCACTGGGCCAGGGACAGACTAATTTGCATGTAGCCAGGTTCTGAACTGGGATGGTGCAGTGAGCTAAAAAACGGTGATGGATCAAGCCCTGATCTTTTGACTGGGTATGAGTGTTCTGCTTAATTCAGATGCTCTGTCCATCACCACCCCCTTTTCTGAATCGTTTTGGCCACCACAAGCGTGGAAGGGTATGCTCAGATGTGAGTCCCTTGCTCACTGCACCATCAGGATTCAAGCAAGCCGGGCCGAAGACGGCTGTAATGCCAGAAACCGGTCCCCGGAAGCTTGTTTCCTTTCCAGTAAAGAATTGGCTTGGTAGTTTGGTCTGCCCTGTTCCCATGATGCACTGGGCCAGGGACAGACTAATTTGCATGTAGCCAGGTTCTGAACTGGGATGGTGCAGTGAGCTAAAAAAACGGTGATGGATCAAGCCCTGATCTTTTGACTGGGTATGAGTGTTCTGCTTAATTCAGATGCTCTGTCCATCACCACCCCCTTTTCTGAATCGTTTTGGCCACCACAAGCGTGGAAGGTTATGCTCAGATGTGAGTCCCTTGCTCACTGCACCATCAGGATTCAAGCAAGCCGGGCCGAAGACGGCTGTAATGCCAGAAACCGGTGCCGGAAGCTTGTTTCCTTTCCAGTAAAGAATTGGCTTGGTAGTTTGGTCTGCCCTGTTCCCATGATGCACTGGGCCAGGGACAGACTAATTTGCATGTAGCCAGGTTCTGAACTGGGATGGTGCAGTGAGCTAAAAAAACAGTGATAGATCAAGCCCTGATCTTTTGACTGGGTATGAGTGTTCTGCTTAATTCAGATGCTCTGTCCATCACCACCCCCTTTTCTGAATCGTTTTGGCCACCACAAGCGTGGAAGGGTATGCTCAGATGTGAGTCCCTTGCTCACTGCACCATCAGGATTCAAGCAAGCCGGGCAGAAGACGGCTGTAATGCCAGAAACCGGTCCCCGGAAGCTTGTTTCCTTTCCAGTAAAGAATTGGCTTGGTAGTTTGGTCTGCCCTGTTCCCATGATGCACTGGGCCAGGGACAGACTAGTTTGCATGTAGCCAGGTTCTGAACTGGGATGGTGCAGTGAGCTAAAAAACGGTGATGGATCAAGCCCTGATCTGTTGACTGGGTATGAGTGTTCTGCTTAATTCAGATGCTCTGTCCATCACCACCCCCTTTTCTGAATCGTTTTGGCCACCACAAGCGTGGAAGGGTATGCTCAGATGTGAGTCCCTTGCTCACTGCACCATCAGGATTCAAGCAAGCCGGGCCGAAGACGGCTGTAATGCCAGAAACCGGTCCCCGGAAGCTTGTTTCCTTTCCAGTAAAGAATTGGCTTGGTAGTTTGGTCTGCCCTGTTCCCATGATGCACTGGGCCAGGGACAGACTAATTTGCATGTAGCCAGGTTCTGAACTGGGATGGTGCAGTGAGCTAGAAAACAGTGATGGATCAAGCCCTGATCTTTTGACTGGGTATGAGTGTTCTGCTTAATTCAGATGCTCTGTCCATCACAACCCCCTTTTCTGAATCGTTTTGGCCACCACAAGCGTGGAAGGGTATGCTCAGATGTGAGTCCCTTGCTCACTGCACCATCAGGATTCAAGCAAGCCGGGCCGAAGACGGCTGTAATGCCAGAAACCGGTCCCTGGAAGCTTGTTTCCTTTCCAGTAAAGAATTGGCTTGGTAGTTTGGTCTGTCCTGTTCCCATGATGCACTGGGCCAGGGACAGACTAATTTGCATGTAGCCAGGTTCTGAACTGGGATGGTGCAGTGAGCTAAAAAACGGTGATGGATCAAGCCCTGATCTTTTGACTGGGTATGAGTGTTCTGCTTAATTCAGATGCTCTGTCCATCACCACCCCCTTTTCTGATTCTTTTTGGCCACCACAAGCGTGGAAGGGTATGCTCAGATGTGAGTCCCTTGCTCACTGCACCATCAGGATTCAAGCAAGCCGGGCCGAAGACGGCTGTAATGCCAGAAACCGGTCCCCGGAAGCTTGTTTCCTTTCCAGTAAAGAATTGGCTTGGTAGTTTGGTCAGCCCTGTTCCCATGATGCACTGGGCCAGGGACAGACTAATTTGCATGTAGCCAGGTTCTGAACTGGGATGGTGCAGTGAGCTAAAAAACGGTGATGGATCAAGCCCTGATCTTTTGACTGGGTATGAGTGTTCTGCTTAATTCAGATGCTCTGTCCATCACCACCCCCTTTTCTGAATCGTTTTGGCCACCACAAGCGTGGAAGGGTATGCTCAGATGTGAGTCCCTTGCTCACTGCACCATCAGGATTCAAGCAAGCCGGGCCGAAGACGGCTGTAATGCCAGAAACCGGTCCCCGGAAGCTTGTTTCCTTTCCAGTAAAGAATTGGCTTGGTAGTTTGGTCTGCCCTGTTCCCATGATGCACTGGGCCAGGGACAGACTAATTTGCATGTAGCCAGGTTCTGAACTGGGATGGTGCAGTGAGCTAAAAAAACGGTGATGGATCAAGCCCTGATCTTTTGACTGGGTATGAGTGTTCTGCTTAATTCAGATGCTCTGTCCATCACCACCCCCTTTTCTGAATCGTTTTGGCCACCACAAGCGTGGAAGGGTATGCTCAGATGTGAGTCTCTTGCTCACTGCACCATCAGGATTCAAGCAAGCCGGGCCGAAGACGGCTGTAATGCCAGAAACCGGTCCCCGGAAGCTTGTTTCCTTTCCAGTAAAGAATTGGCTTGGTAGTTTGGTCTGCCCTGTTCCCATGATGCACTGGGCCAGGGACAGACTAATTTGCATGTAGCCAGGTTCTGAACTGGGATGGTGCAGTGAGCTAAAAAAACGGTGATAGATCAAGCCCTGATCTTTTGACTGGGTATGAGTGTTCTGCTTAATTCAGATGCTCTGTCCATCACCACCCCCTTTTCTGAATCGTTTTGGCCACCACAAGCGTGGAAGGGTATGCTCAGATGTGAGTCCCTTGCTCACTGCACCATCAGGATTCAAGCAAGCCGGGCCGAAGACGGCTGTAATGCCAGAAACCGGTCCCCGGAAGCTTGTTTCCTTTCCAGTAAAGAATTGGCTTGGTAGTTTGGTCTGCCCTGTTCCCATGATGCACTGGGCCAGGGACAGACTAGTTTGCATGTAGCCAGGTTCTGAACTGGGATGGTGCAGTGAGCTAAAAAACGGTGATGGATCAAGCCCTGATCTTTTGACTGGGTATGAGTGTTCTGCTTAATTCAGATGCTCTCTCCATCACCACCCCCTTTTCTGAATCGTTTTGGCCACCACAAGCGTGGAAGGGTATGCTCAGATGTGAGTCCCTTGCTCACTGCACCATTAGGATTCAAGCAAGCCGGGCCGAAGACGGCTGTAATGCCAGAAACCGGTCCCCGGAAGCTTGTTTCCTTTCCAGTAAAGAATTGGCTTGGTAGTTTGGTCTGCCCTGTTCCCATGAAGCACTGGGCCAGGGACAGACTCATTTGCATGTAGCCAGGTTCTGAACTGGGATGGTGCAGTGAGCTAAAAAACTGTGATGGATCAAGCCCTGATCTGTTGACTGGGTATGAGTGTTCTGCTTAATTCAGATGCTCTGTCCATCACAACCCCCTTTTCTGAATCGTTTTGGCCACCACAAGCGTGGAAGGGTATGCTCAGATGTGAGTCCCTTGCTCACTGCACCATCAGGATTCAAGCAAGCCGGGCCGAAGACGGCTGTAATGCCAGAAACCGGTCCCCGGAAGCTTGTTTCCTTTCCAGTAAAGAATTGGCTTGGTAGTTTGGTCTGCCCTGTTCCCATGATGCACTGGGCCAGGGACAGACTAATTTGCATGTAGCCAGGTTCTGAACTGGGATGGTGCAGTGAGCTAGAAAACAGTGATGGATCAAGCCCTGATCTTTTGACTGGGTATGAGTGTTCTGCTTAATTCAGATGCTCTGTCCATCACAACCCCCTTTTCTGAATCGTTTTGGCCACCACAAGCGTGGAAGGGTATGCTCAGATGTGAGTCCCTTGCTCACTGCACCATCAGGATTCAAGCAAGCCGGGCCGAAGACGGCTGTAATGCCAGAAACCGGTCCCTGGAAGCTTGTTTCCAATTCCAGTAAAGAATTGGCTTGGTAGTTTGGTCTGTCCTGTTCCCATGATGCACTGGGCCAGGGACAGACTAATTTGCATGTAGCCAGGTTCTGAACTGGGATGGTGCAGTGAGCTAAAAAACGGTGATGGATCAAGCCCTGATCTTTTGACTGGGTATGAGTGTTCTGCTTAATTCAGATGCTCTGTCCATCACCACCCCCTTTTCTGAATCGTTTTGGCCACCACAAGGGTGGAAGGGTATGCTCAGATGTGAGTCCCTTGCTCACTGCACCATCAGGATTCAAGCAAGCCGGGCCGAAGACGGCTGTAATGCCAGAAACTGGTCCCCGGAAGCTTGTTTCCTTTCCAGTAAAGAATTGGCTTGGTAGTTTGGTCTGCCCTGTTCCCATGATGCACTGGGCCAGGGACAGACTAATTTGCATGTAGCCAGGTTCTGAACTGGGATGGTGCAGTGAGCTAAAAAACGGTGATGGATCAAGCCTGATCTTTTGACTGGGTATGAGTGTTCTGCTTAATTCAGATGCTCTGTCCATCACCACCCCCTTTTCTGAATCGTTTTGGCCACCACAAGCGTGGAAGGTTATGCTCAGATGTGAGTCCCTTGCTCACTGCACCATCAGGATTCAAGCAAGCCGGGCCGAAGACGGCTGTAATGCCAGAAACCGGTCCCCGGAAGCTTGTTTCCTTTCCAGTAAAGAATTGGCTTGGTAGTTTGGTCTGCCCTGTTCCCATGATGCACTGGGCCAGGGACAGACTAATTTGCATGTAGCCAGGTTCTGAACTGGGATGGTGCAGTGAGCTAAAAAAACAGTGATAGATCAAGCCCTGATCTTTTGACTGGGTATGAGTGTTCTGCTTAATTCAGATGCTCTGTCCATCACCACCCCCTTTTCTGAATCGTTTTGGCCACCACAAGCGTGGAAGGGTATGCTCAGATGTGAGTCCCTTGCTCACTGCACCATCAGGATTCAAGCAAGCCGGGCAGAAGACGGCTGTAATGCCAGAAACCGGTCCCCGGAAGCTTGTTTCCTTTCCAGTAAAGAATTGGCTTGGTAGTTTGGTCTGCCCTGTTCCCATGATGCACTGGGCCAGGGACAGACTAGTTTGCATGTAGCCAGGTTCTGAACTGGGATGGTGCAGTGAGCTAAAAAACGGTGATGGATCAAGCCCTGATCTGTTGACTGGGTATGAGTGTTCTGCTTAATTCAGATGCTCTGTCCATCACCACCCCCTTTTCTGAATCGTTTTGGCCACCACAAGCGTGGAAGGGTATGCTCAGATGTGAGTCCCTTGCTCACTGCACCATCAGGATTCAAGCAAGCCGGGCCGAAGACGGCTGTAATGCCAGAAACCGGTCCCCGGAAGCTTGTTTCCTTTCCAGTAAAGAATTGGCTTGGTAGATTGGTCTGCCCTGTTCCCATGATGCACTGGGCCAGGGACAGACTAATTTGCATGTAGCCAGGTTCTGAACTGGGATGGTGCAGTGAGCTAGAAAACAGTGATGGATCAAGCCCTGATCTTTTGACTGGGTATGAGTGTTCTGCTTAATTCAGATGCTCTGTCCATCACAACCCCCTTTTCTGAATCGTTTTGGCCACCACAAGCGTGGAAGGGTATGCTCAGATGTGAGTCCCTTGCTCACTGCACCATCAGGATTCAAGCAAGCCGGGCCGAAGACGGCTGTAATGCCAGAAACCGGTCCCTGGAAGCTTGTTTCCTTTCCAGTAAAGAATTGGCTTGGTAGTTTGGTCTGTCCTGTTCCCATGATGCACTGGGCCAGGGACAGACTAATTTGCATGTAGCCAGGTTCTGAACTGGGATGGTGCAGTGAGCTAAAAAACGGTGATGGATCAAGCCCTGATCTTTTGACTGGGTATGAATGTTCTGCTTAATTCAGATGCTCTGTCCATCACCACCCCCTTTTCTGATTCTTTTTGGCCACCACAAGCGTGGAAGGGTATGCTCAGATGTGAGTCCCTTGCTCACTGCACCATCAGGATTCAAGCAAGCCGGGCCGAAGACGGCTGTAATGCCAGAAACCGGTCCCCGGAAGCTTGTTTCCTTTCCAGTAAAGAATTGGCTTGGTAGTTTGGTCAGCCCTGTTCCCATGATGCACTGGGCCAGGGACAGACTAATTTGCATGTAGCCAGGTTCTGAACTGGGATGGTGCAGTGAGCTAAAAAACGGTGATGGATCAAGCCCTGATCTTTTGACTGGGTATGAGTGTTCTGCTTAATTCAGATGCTCTGTCCATCACCACCCCCTTTTCTGAATCGTTTTGGCCACCACAAGCGTGGAAGGGTATGCTCAGATGTGAGTCCCTTGCTCACTGCACCATCAGGATTCAAGCAAGCCGGGCCGAAGACGGCTGTAATGCCAGAAACCGGTCCCCGGAAGCTTGTTTCCTTTCCAGTAAAGAATTGGCTTGGTAGTTTGGTCTGCCCTGTTCCCATGATGCACTGGGCCAGGGACAGACTAATTTGCATGTAGCCAGGTTCTGAACTGGGATGGTGCAGTGAGCTAAAAAAACGGTGATGGATCAAGCCCTGATCTTTTGACTGGGTATGAGTGTTCTGCTTAATTCAGATGCTCTGTCCATCACCACCCCCTTTTCTGAATCGTTTTGGCCACCACAAGCGTGGAAGGGTATGCTCAGATGTGAGTCCCTTGCTCACTGCACCATCAGGATTCAAGCAAGCCGGGCCGAAGACGGCTGTAATGCCAGAAACCGGTCCCCGGAAGCTTGTTTCCTTTCCAGTAAAGAATTGGCTTGGTAGTTTGGTCTGCCCTGTTCCCATGATGCACTGGGCCAGGGACAGACTAATTTGCATGTAGCCAGGTTCTGAACTGGGATGGTGCAGTGAGCTAAAAAAACGGTGATAGATCAAGCCCTGATCTTTTGACTGGGTATGAGTGTTCTGCTTAATTCAGATGCTCTGTCCATCACCACCCCCTTTTCTGAATCGTTTTGGCCACCACAAGCGTGGAAGGGTATGCTCAGATGTGAGTCCCTTGCTCACTGCACCATCAGGATTCAAGCAAGCCGGGCCGAAGACGGCTGTAATGCCAGAAACCGGTCCCCGGAAGCTTGTTTCCTTTCCAGTAAAGAATTGGCTTGGTAGTTTGGTCTGCCCTGTTCCCATGATGCACTGGGCCAGGGACAGACTAGTTTGCATGTAGCCAGGTTCTGAACTGGGATGGTGCAGTGAGCTAAAAAACGGTGATGGATCAAGCCCTGATCTTTTGACTGGGTATGAGTGTTCTGCTTAATTCAGATGCTCTCTCCATCACCACCCCCTTTTCTGAATCGTTTTGGCCACCACAAGCGTGGAAGGGTATGCTCAGATGTGAGTCCCTTGCTCACTGCACCATTAGGATTCAAGCAAGCCGGGCCGAAGACGGCTGTAATGCCAGAAACCGGTCCCCGGAAGCTTGTTTCCTTTCCAGTAAAGAATTGGCTTGGTAGTTTGGTCTGCCCTGTTCCCATGAAGCACTGGGCCAGGGACAGACTCATTTGCATGTAGCCAGGTTCTGAACTGGGATGGTGCAGTGAGCTAAAAAACTGTGATGGATCAAGCCCTGATCTGTTGACTGGGTATGAGTGTTCTGCTTAATTCAGATGCTCTGTCCATCACAACCCCCTTTTCTGAATCGTTTTGGCCACCACAAGCGTGGAAGGGTATGCTCAGATGTGAGTCCCTTGCTCACTGCACCATCAGGATTCAAGCAAGCCGGGCCGAAGACGGCTGTAATGCCAGAAACCGGTCCCCGGAAGCTTGTTTCCTTTCCAGTAAAGAATTGGCTTGGTAGTTTGGTCTGCCCTGTTCCCATGATGCACTGGGCCAGGGACAGACTAATTTGCATGTAGCCAGGTTCTGAACTGGGATGGTGCAGTGAGCTAGAAAACAGTGATGGATCAAGCCCTGATCTTTTGACTGGGTATGAGTGTTCTGCTTAATTCAGATGCTCTGTCCATCACAACCCCCTTTTCTGAATCGTTTTGGCCACCACAAGCGTGGAAGGGTATGCTCAGATGTGAGTCCCTTGCTCACTGCACCATCAGGATTCAAGCAAGCCGGGCCGAAGACGGCTGTAATGCCAGAAACCGGTCCCTGGAAGCTTGTTTCCAATTCCAGTAAAGAATTGGCTTGGTAGTTTGGTCTGTCCTGTTCCCATGATGCACTGGGCCAGGGACAGACTAATTTGCATGTAGCCAGGTTCTGAACTGGGATGGTGCAGTGAGCTAAAAAACGGTGATGGATCAAGCCCTGATCTTTTGACTGGGTATGAGTGTTCTGCTTAATTCAGATGCTCTGTCCATCACCACCCCCTTTTCTGAATCGTTTTGGCCACCACAAGGGTGGAAGGGTATGCTCAGATGTGAGTCCCTTGCTCACTGCACCATCAGGATTCAAGCAAGCCGGGCCGAAGATGGCTGTAATGCCAGAAACTGGTCCCCGGAAGCTTGTTTCCTTTCCAGTAAAGAATTGGCTTGGTAGTTTGGTCTGCCCTGTTCCCATGATGCACTGGGCCAGGGACAGACTAATTTGCATGTAGCCAGGTTCTGAACTGGGATGGTGCAGTGAGCTAAAAAACGGTGATGGATCAAGCCTGATCTTTTGACTGGGTATGAGTGTTCTGCTTATTTCAGATGCTCTGTCCATCACCACCCCCTTTTCTGAATCGTTTTTGCCACCACAAGCGTGGAAGGGTATGCTCAGATGTGAGTCCCTTGCTCACTGCACCATCAGGATTCAAGCAAGCCGGGCCGAAGACGGCTGTAATGCCAAAAACCGGTCCCCGGAAGCTTGTTTCCTTTCCAGTAAAGAATTGGCTTGGTAGTTTGGTCTGCCCTGTTCCCATGATGCACTGGGCCAGGGACAGACTAATTTGCATGTAGCCAGGTTCTGAACTGGGATGGTGCAGTGAGCTAAAAAACGGTGATGGATCTAGCCCTGATCTTTTGACTGGGTATGAGTGTTCTGCTTAATTCAGATGCTCTGTCCATCACCACCCCCTTTTCTGAATCGTTTTGGCCACCACAAGGGTGGAAGAGTATGCTCAGATGTGAGTCCCTTGCTCACTGCACCATCAGGATTCAAGCAAGCCGGGCCGAAGATGGCTGTAATGCCAGAAACTGGTCCCCGGAAGCTTGTTTCCTTTCCAGTAAAGAATTGGCTTGGTAGTTTGGTCTGCCCTGTTCCCATGATGCACTGGGCCAGGGACAGACTAATTTGCATGTAGCCAGGTTCTGAACTGGGATGGTGCAGTGAGCTAAAAAACGGTGATGGATCAAGCCCTGATCTTTTGACTGGGTATGAGTGTTCTGCTTATTTCAGATGCTCTGTCCATCACCACCCCCTTTTCTGAATCGTTTTTGCCACCACAAGCGTGGAAGGGTATGCTCAGATGTGAGTCCCTTGCTCACTGCACCATCAGGATTCAAGCAAGCCGGGCCGAAGACGGCTGTAATGCCAGAACCCGGTCCCCGGAAGCTTGTTTCCTTTCCAGTAAAGAATTGGCTTGGTAGTTTGGTCTGCCCTGTTCCCATGATGCACTGGGCCAGGGACAGACTAATTTGCATGTAGCCAGGTTCTGAACTGGGATGGTGCAGTGAGCTAAAAAACGGTGATGGATCAAGCCCTGATCTTTTGACTGGGTATGAGTGTTCTGCTTAATTCAGATGCTCTGTCCATCACCACCCCCTTTTCTGAATCGTTTTGGCCACCACAAGGGTGGAAGGGTATGCTCAGATGTGAGTCCCTTGGTCACTGCACCATCAGGATTCAAGCAAGCCGGGCCGAAGACGGCTGTAATGCCAGAAACTGGTCCCCGGAAGCTTGTTTCCTTTCCAGTAACAAATTGGCTTGGTAGTTTGGTCTGCCCTGTTCCCATGATGCACTGGGCCAGGGACAGACTAATTTGCATGTAGCCAGGTTCTGAACTGGGATGGTGCAGTGAGCTAAAAAACGGTGATGGATCAAGCCTGATCTTTTGACTGGGTATGAGTGTTCTGCTTAATTCAGATGCTCTGTCCATCACCACCTCCTTTTCTGAATCGTTTTGGCCACCACAAGCGTGGAAGGGTATGCTCAGATGTGAGTCCCTTGCTCACTGCACCATCAGGATTCAAGCAAGCCGGGCCGAAGATGGCTGTAATGCCAGAAACCGGTCCCCGGAAGCTTGTTTCCTTTCCAGTAAAGAATTGGCTTGGTAGTTTGGTCTGCCGTGTTCCCATGATGCACTGGGCCAGGGACAGACTAATTTGCATGTAGCCAGGTTCTGAACTGGGATGGTGCAGTGAGCTAAAAAACGGTGATGGATCAAGCCCTGATCTTTTGACTGGGTATGAGTGTTCTGCTTAATTCAGATGCTCTGTCCATCACCACCCCCTTTTCTGAATCGTTTTGGCCACCACAAGCGTGGAAGGGTATGCTCAGATGTGAGTCCCTTGCTCACTGCACCATCAGGATTCAAGCAAGCCGGGCCGAAGACGGCTGTAATGCCAGAAACCGGTCCTTGGAAGCTTGTTTCCTTTCCAGTAAAGAATTGGCTTGGTAGTTTGGTCTGCCCTGTTCCCATGATGCACTGGGCCAGGGACAGACTAATTTGCATGTAGCCAGGTTCTGAACTGGGATGGTGCAGTGAGCTAAAAAACGGTGATGGATCAAGCCCTGATCTTTTGACTGGGTATGAGTGTTCTGCTTAATTCAGATGCTCTGTCCATCACCACCCCCTTTTCTGAATCGTTTTGGCCACCACAAGGGTGGAAGGGTATGCTCAGATGTGAGTCCCTTGCTCACTGCACCATCAGGATTCAAGCAAGCCGGGCCGAAGACGGCTGTAACGCCAGAAACTGGTCCCCGGAAGCTTGTTTCCTTTCCAGTAACGAATTGGCTTGGTAGTTTGTTCTGCCCTGTTCCCATGATGCACTGGGCCAGGGACAGACTAATTTGCATGTAGCCAGGTTCTGAACTGGGATGGTGCAGTGAGCTAAAAAACGGTGATGGATCAAGCCTGATCTTTTGACTGGGTATGAGTGTTCTGCTTAATTCAGATGCTCTGTCCATCACCACCTCCTTTTCTGAATCGTTTTGGCCACCACAAGCGTGGAAGGGTATGCTCAGATGTGAGTCCCTTGCTCACTGCACCATCAGGATTCAAGCAAGCCGGGCCGAAGATGGCTGTAATGCCAGAAACCGGTCCCCGGAAGCTTGTTTCCTTTCCAGTAAAGAATTGGCTTGGCAGTTTGGTCTGCCCTGTTCCCATGATGCACTGGGCCAGGGACAGACTAATTTGCATGTAGCCAGGTTCTGAACTGGGATGGTGCAGTGAGCTAAAAAACGGTGATGGATCAAGCCCTGATCTTTTGACTGGGTATGAGTGTTCTGCTTAATTCAGATGCTCTGTCCATCACCACCCCCTTTTCTGAATCGTTTTGGCCACCACAAGCGTGGAAGGGTATGCTCAGATGTGAGTCCCTTGCTCACTGCACCATTAGGATTCAAGCAAGCCGGGCCGAAGACGGCTGTAATGCCAGAAACCGGTCCTTGGAAGCTTGTTTCCTTTCCAGTAAAGAATTGGCTTGGTAGTTTGGTCTGCCCTGTTCCCATGATGCACTGGGCCAGGGACAGACTAATTTGCATGTAGCCAGGTTCTGAACTGGGATGGTGCAGTGAGCTAAAAAACCGGTGATGGATCAAGCCCTGATATTTTGACTGGGTATGAGTGTTCTGCTTAATTCAGATGCTCTGTCCATCACCACCCCCTTTTCTGAATCGTTTTGGCCACCACAAGCGTGGAAGGGTATGCTCAGATGTGAGTCCCTTGCTCACTGCACCATCAGGATTCAAGCAAGCCGGACCGAAGACGGCTGTAATGCCAGAAACCGGTCCCCGGAAGCTTGTTTCCTTTCCAGTAAAGAATTGGCTTGGTAGTTTGGTCTGCCCTGTTCCCATGATGCACTGGGCCAGGGACAGACTAATTTGCATGTAGCCAGGTTCTGAACTGGGATGGTGCAGTGAGCTAAAAAAACGGTGATGGATCAAGCCCTGATCTTTTGACTGGGTATGAGTGTTCTGCTTAATTCAGATGCTCTGTCCATCACCACCCCCTTTTCTGAATCGTTTTGGCCACCACAAGCGTGGAAGGGTATGCTCAGATGTGAGTCCCTTGCTCACTGCACCATCAGGATTCAAGCAAGCCGGGCCGAAGACGGCTGTAATGCCAGAAACCGGTCCCCGGAAGCTTGTTTCCTTTCCAGTAAAGAATTGGCTTGGTAGTTTGGTCTGCCCTGTTCCCATGATGCACTGGGCCAGGGACAGACTAATTTGCATGTAGCCAGGTTCTGAACTGGGATGGTGCAGTGAGCTAAAAAACGGTGATGGATCAAGCCCTGATCTTTTGACTGGGTATGAGTGTTCTGCTTATTTCAGATGCTCTGTCCATCACCACCCCCTTTTCTGAATCGTTTTTGCCACCACAAGCGTGGAAGGGTATGCTCAGATGTGAGTCCCTTGCTCACTGCACCATCAGGATTCAAGCAAGCCGGGCCGAAGACGGCTGTAATGCCAGAAACCGGTCCCCGGAAGCTTGTTTCCTTTCCAGTAAAGAATTGGCTTGGTAGTTTGGTCTGCCCTGTTCCCATGATGCACTGGGCCAGGGACAGACTAATTTGTATGTAGCCAGGTTCTGAACTGGGATGGTGCAGTGAGCTAAAAAACGGTGATGGATCAAGCCCTGATCTTTTGACTGGGTATGAGTGTTCTGCTTAATTCAGATGCTCTGTCCATCACCACCCCCTTTTCTGAATCGTTTTGGCCACCACAAGGGTGGAAGGGTATGCTCAGATGTGAGTCCCTTGCTCACTGCACCATCAGGATTCAAGCAAGCCGGGCCGAAGACGGCTGTAATGCCAGAAACTGGTCCCCGGAAGCTTGTTTCCTTTCCAGTAAAGAATTGGCTTGGTAGTTTGGTCTGCCCTGTTCCCATGATGCACTGGGCCAGGGACAGACTAATTTGCATGTAGCCAGGTTCTGAACTGGGATGGTGCAGTGAGCTAAAAAACGGTGATGGATCAAGCCCTGATCTTTTGACTGGGTATGAGTGTTCTGCTTAATTCAGATGCTCTGTCCATCACCACCCCCTTTTCTGAATCGTTTTGGCCACCACAAGGGTGGAAGGGTATGCTCAGATGTGAGTCCCTTGGTCACTGCACCATCAGGATTCAAGCAAGCCGGGCCGAAGACGGCTGTAATGCCAGAAACTGGTCCCCGGAAGCTTGTTTCCTTTCCAGTAACAAATTGGCTTGGTAGTTTGGTCTGCCCTGTTCCCATGATGCACTGGGCCAGGGACAGACTAATTTGCATGTAGCCAGGTTCTGAACTGGGATGGTGCAGTGAGCTAAAAAACGGTGATGGATCAAGCCTGATCTTTTGACTGGGTATGAGTGTTCTGCTTAATTCAGATGCTCTGTCCATCACCACCTCCTTTTCTGAATCGTTTTGGCCACCACAAGCGTGGAAGGGTATGCTCAGATGTGAGTCCCTTGCTCACTGCACCATCAGGATTCAAGCAAGCCGGGCCGAAGATGGCTGTAATGCCAGAAACCGGTCCCCGGAAGCTTGTTTCCTTTCCAGTAAAGAATTGGCTTGGTAGTTTGGTCTGCCGTGTTCCCATGATGCACTGGGCCAGGGACAGACTAATTTGCATGTAGCCAGGTTCTGAACTGGGATGGTGCAGTGAGCTAAAAAACGGTGATGGATCAAGCCCTGATCTTTTGACTGGGTATGAGTGTTCTGCTTAATTCAGATGCTCTGTCCATCACCACCCCCTTTTCTGAATCGTTTTGGCCACCACAAGCGTGGAAGGGTATGCTCAGATGTGAGTCCCTTGCTCACTGCACCATCAGGATTCAAGCAAGCCGGGCCGAAGACGGCTGTAATGCCAGAAACCGGTCCTTGGAAGCTTGTTTCCTTTCCAGTAAAGAATTGGCTTGGTAGTTTGGTCTGCCCTGTTCCCATGATGCACTGGGCCAGGGACAGACTAATTTGCATGTAGCCAGGTTCTGAACTGGGATGGTGCAGTGAGCTAAAAAACGGTGATGGATCAAGCCCTGATCTTTTGACTGGGTATGAGTGTTCTGCTTAATTCAGATGCTCTGTCCATCACCACCCCCTTTTCTGAATCGTTTTGGCCACCACAAGGGTGGAAGGGTATGCTCAGATGTGAGTCCCTTGCTCACTGCACCATCAGGATTCAAGCAAGCCGGGCCGAAGACGGCTGTAACGCCAGAAACTGGTCCCCGGAAGCTTGTTTCCTTTCCAGTAACGAATTGGCTTGGTAGTTTGTTCTGCCCTGTTCCCATGATGCACTGGGCCAGGGACAGACTAATTTGCATGTAGCCAGGTTCTGAACTGGGATGGTGCAGTGAGCTATAAAACGGTGATGGATCAAGCCTGATCTTTTGACTGGGTATGAGTGTTCTGCTTAATTCAGATGCTCTGTCCATCACCACCTCCTTTTCTGAATCGTTTTGGCCACCACAAGCGTGGAAGGGTATGCTCAGATGTGAGTCCCTTGCTCACTGCACCATCAGGATTCAAGCAAGCCGGGCCGAAGATGGCTGTAATGCCAGAAACCGGTCCCCGGAAGCTTGTTTCCTTTCCAGTAAAGAATTGGCTTGGCAGTTTGGTCTGCCCTGTTCCCATGATGCACTGGGCCAGGGACAGACTAATTTGCATGTAGCCAGGTTCTGAACTGGGATGGTGCAGTGAGCTAAAAAACGGTGATGGATCAAGCCCTGATCTTTTGACTGGGTATGAGTGTTCTGCTTAATTCAGATGCTCTGTCCATCACCACCCCCTTTTCTGAATCGTTTTGGCCACCACAAGCGTGGAAGGGTATGCTCAGATGTGAGTCCCTTGCTCACTGCACCATTAGGATTCAAGCAAGCCGGGCCGAAGACGGCTGTAATGCCAGAAACCGGTCCTTGGAAGCTTGTTTCCTTTCCAGTAAAGAATTGGCTTGGTAGTTTGGTCTGCCCTGTTCCCATGATGCACTGGGCCAGGGACAGACTAATTTGCATGTAGCCAGGTTCTGAACTGGGATGGTGCAGTGAGCTAAAAAACCGGTGATGGATCAAGCCCTGATATTTTGACTGGGTATGAGTGTTCTGCTTAATTCAGATGCTCTGTCCATCACCACCCCCTTTTCTGAATCGTTTTGGCCACCACAAGCGTGGAAGGGTATGCTCAGATGTGAGTCCCTTGCTCACTGCACCATCAGGATTCAAGCAAGCCGGACCGAAGACGGCTGTAATGCCAGAAACCGGTCCCCGGAAGCTTGTTTCCTTTCCAGTAAAGAATTGGCTTGGTAGTTTGGTCTGCCCTGTTCCCATGATGCACTGGGCCAGGGACAGACTAATTTGCATGTAGCCAGGTTCTGAACTGGGATGGTGCAGTGAGCTAAAAAAACGGTGATGGATCAAGCCCTGATCTTTTGACTGGGTATGAGTGTTCTGCTTAATTCAGATGCTCTGTCCATCACCACCCCCTTTTCTGAATCGTTTTGGCCACCACAAGCGTGGAAGGGTATGCTCAGATGTGAGTCCCTTGCTCACTGCACCATCAGGATTCAAGCAAGCCGGGCCGAAGACGGCTGTAATGCCAGAAACCGGTCCCCGGAAGCTTGTTTCCTTTCCAGTAAAGAATTGGCTTGGTAGTTTGGTCTGCCCTGTTCCCATGATGCACTGGGCCAGGGACAGACTAATTTGCATGTAGCCAGGTTCTGAACTGGGATGGTGCAGTGAGCTAAAAAACGGTGATGGATCAAGCCCTGATCTTTTGACTGGGTATGAGTGTTCTGCTTATTTCAGATGCTCTGTCCATCACCACCCCCTTTTCTGAATCGTTTTTGCCACCACAAGCGTGGAAGGGTATGCTCAGATGTGAGTCCCTTGCTCACTGCACCATCAGGATTCAAGCAAGCCGGGCCGAAGACGGCTGTAATGCCAGAAACCGGTCCCCGGAAGCTTGTTTCCTTTCCAGTAAAGAATTGGCTTGGTAGTTTGGTCTGCCCTGTTCCCATGATGCACTGGGCCAGGGACAGACTAATTTGTATGTAGCCAGGTTCTGAACTGGGATGGTGCAGTGAGCTAAAAAACGGTGATGGATCAAGCCCTGATCTTTTGACTGGGTATGAGTGTTCTGCTTAATTCAGATGCTCTGTCCATCACCACCCCCTTTTCTGAATCGTTTTGGCCACCACAAGGGTGGAAGGGTATGCTCAGATGTGAGTCCCTTGCTCACTGCACCATCAGGATTCAAGCAAGCCGGGCCGAAGACGGCTGTAATGCCAGAAACTGGTCCCCGGAAGCTTGTTTCCTTTCCAGTAAAGAATTGGCTTGGTAGTTTGGTCTGCCCTGTTCCCATGATGCACTGGGCCAGGGACAGACTAATTTGCATGTAGCCAGGTTCTGAACTGGGATGGTGCAGTGAGCTAAAAAACGGTGATGGATCAAGCCTGATCTTTTGACTGGGTATGAGTGTTCTGCTTAATTCAGATGCTCTGTCCATCACCACCTCCTTTTCTGAATCGTTTTGGCCACCACAAGCGTGGAAGGGTATGCTCAGATGTGAGTCCCTTGCTCACTGCACCATCAGGATTCAAGCAAGCCGGGCCGAAGATGGCTGTAATGCCAGAAACCGGTCCCCGGAAGCTTGTTTCCTTTCCAGTAAAGAATTGGCTTGGTAGTTTGGTCTGCCCTGTTCCCATGATGCACTGGGCCAGGGACTGACTAATTTGCATGTAGCCAGGTTCTGAACTGGGATGGTGCAGTGAGCTAAAAAACGGTGATGGATCAAGCCCTGATCTTTTGACTGGGTATGAGTGTTCTGCTTATTTCAGATGCTCTGTCCATCACCACCCCCTTTTCTGAATCGTTTTGGCCACCACAAGCGTGGAAGGGTATGCTCAGATGTGAGTCCCTTGCTCACTGCACCATCAGGATTCAAGCAAGCCGGGCCGAAGACGGCTGTAATGCCAGAAACCGGTCCTTGGAAGCTTGTTTCCTTTCCAGTAAAGAATTGGCTTGGTAGTTTGGTCTGCCCTGTTCCCATGATGCACTGGGCCAGGGACAGACTAATTTGCATGTAGCCAGGTTCTGAACTGGGATGGTGCAGTGAGCTAAAAAACCGGTGATGGATCAAGCCCTGATCTTTTGACTGGGTATGAGTGTTCTGCTTAATTCAGATGCTCTGTCCATCACCACCCCCTTTTCTGAATCGTTTTGGCCACCACAAGCGTGGAAGGGTATGCTCAGATGTGAGTCCCTTGCTCACTGCACCATCAGGATTCAAGCAAGCCGGACCGAAGACGGCTGTAATGCCAGAAACCGGTCCCCGGAAGCTTGTTTCCTTTCCAGTAAAGAATTGGCTTGGTAGTTTGGTCTGCCCTGTTCCCATGATGCACTGGGCCAGGGACAGACTAATTTGCATGTAGCCAGGTTCTGAACTGGGATGGTGCAGTGAGCTAAAAAAACGGTGATGATCAAGCCTTGATCTTTTGACTGGGTATGAGTGTTCTGCTTAATTCAGATGCTCTGTCCATCACCACCCCCTTTTCTGAATCGTTTTGGCCACCACAAGCGTGGAAGGGTATGCTCAGATGTGAGTCCCTTGCTCACTGCACCATCAGGATTCAAGCAAGCCGGGCCGAAGACGGCTGTAATGCCAGAAACCGGTCCTTGGAAGCTTGTTTCCTTTCCAGTAAAGAATTGGCTTGGTAGTTTGGTCTGCCCTGTTCCCATGATGCACTGGGCCAGCGACAGACTAATTTGCATGTAGCCAGGTTCTGAACTGGGATGGTGCAGTGAGCTAAAAAACCGGTGATGGATCAAGCCCTGATCTTTTGACTGGGTATGAGTGTTCTGCTTAATTCAGATGCTCTGTCCATCACCACCCCCTTTTCTGAATCGTTTTGGCCACCACAAGCGTGGAAGGGTATGCTCAGATGTGAGTCCCTTGCTCACTGCACCATCAGGATTCAAGCAAGCCGGACCGAAGAGGGCTGTAATGCCAGAAACCGGTCCCCGGAAGCTTGTTTCCTTTCCAGTAAAGAATTGGCTTGGTAGTTTGGTCTGCCCTGTTCCCATGATGCACTGGGCCAGGGACAGACTAATTTGCATGTAGCCAGGTTCTGAACTGGGATGGTGCAGTGAGCTAAAAAAACGGTGATGGATCAAGCCTTGATCTTTTGACTGGGTATGAGTGTTCTGCTTAATTCAGATGCTCTGTCCATCACCACCCCCTTTTCTGAATCGTTTTGGCCACCACAAGCGTGGAAGGGTATGCTCAGATGTGAGTCCCTTGCTCACTGCACCATCAGGATTCAAGCAAGCCGGGCCGAAGACGGCTGTAATGCCAGAAACCGGTCCCCGGAAGCTTGTTTCCTTTCCAGTAAAGAATTGGCTTGGTAGTTTGGTCTGCCCTGTTCCCATGATGCACTGGGCCAGGGACAGACTAATTTGCATGTAGCCAGGTTCTGAACTGGGATGGTGCAGTGAGCTAAAAAAACGGTGATGGATCAAGCCTTGATCTTTTGACTGGGTATGAGTGTTCTGCTTAATTCAGATGCTCTGTCCATCACCACCCCCTTTTCTGAATCGTTTTGGCCACCACAAGCGTGGAAGGGTATGCTCAGATCAATCAATCAATCAATCAATACATTTATAGAGCGCACTACTCACCCGTAGGGTCTCAAGGCGCTAGGAGGGGGGGGTGCCGTTACTGCTCGAACAGCCAGGTCTTGAGCTTCTTCCTGAAGGAGAGGTGGTCTTGGGTCAGGCGCAGGTCGGTCGGGAGGGAGTTCCAGGTCTTGGCGGCCAGGTAGGAGAAGGACCTTCCTCCTGTTGTCGCTCTTCGGATGCGTGGGACGGCGGCGAGGGCGTGGCTGGATGATCTGAGGTGGCGCTTGGGAGCGTAGAAGTTGATTCGGTTGTTGAGGTAGCTTGGGCCTTGGTCGTGTAGGGCTTTGTGTGCGTGGGTGAGGAGACGGAAGGTGATTCTTTTGTTGACGGGGAGCCAGTGCAGGTCTCTGAGGTGTCCGGAGATGTGGCTGTTTCGTGGTATGTCGAGGATGAGTCTGGCTGAGGCGTTCTGGATCCGCTGGAGTCTCTTCTGGAGCTTGGCGGTGGTTCCGGCGTAGAGGGCGTTGCCGTAGTCCAGTCGGCTGGTGACGAGGGCCTGGGTGACAGTCTTCCTGGTCTCGGTGGGGATCCACCAGAAGATCTTCCGTAGCATGCGTAGGATGTTGAAGCATGACGAGGAGACGGCGTTGACTTGTCTGGTCATGGAGAGGGAGGAGTCCAGGATGAAGCCCAGGTTGCGTGCGTGGTCCGTTGGTTTGGGTGCGGTGCCCAGGGCGGGGGGCCACCAGGAGTCATCCCAGGCGGAGGGCGAGGAGCCCAGGATGAGGACCTCCGTCTTGTCTGAGTTCAGTTTCAGGCGGCTGGTCGTTATCCACTCGGCTACATCTCTCATCCCTTCGTGCAGGTTGGCTCTAGCGACGGCGGGGTTGTTGCTCAGGGAGAGGATCAGCTGGGTGTCGTCGGCGTAGGAGATTATGTTGAGGTTGTGTTGGCGTGCGATGGCCGCGAGGGGGCTCATGTAGACGTTGAAGAGGGTGGGACTCAACGAGGATCCTTGAGGGACGCCGCAGATGACTTCGGTGGCCTCTGATTTGTACGGTGGTAGGCGGACTCTCTGAGTTCTTCCGTCGAGGAAGGAGGTGATCCATTCCAGTGCCTTCTCCTGGATTCCGATGTTGCTGAGGCGCTGCACCAGGGTGCGGTGGCAGACAGTGTCGAATGCCGCGGAGAGGTCCAGGAGGATGAGGGCCGCTGTTTCTCCGTTGTCCATCAGGGTTCGGATGTCATCGGTGGCGGCGATGAGGGCGGTCTCGGTCTGTGGTTGGCTCGGAAGCCGGACTGTGAGGGGTCGAGGGATCCATTCGTCTTGAGGAAGGTGGCCAGCTGCTTGTTGACGGTCTTTTCGATGACTTTGGCCGGGAACGGGAGGAGCGAGATGGGACGGTAATTCTTGAGTTCGGTTGGGTCCGCTGTCGGTTTCTTGAGTAGAGCGCTGAGTTCTGCGTGCTTCCAGCTCTCCGGGAAGGTGGCGGTGTCGAAGGAGGTGTTGATAATGTCCCGTAGGTGGGGTGCGATGACAGCGTCGGCCTTGTTGAAGACGTGGTGAGGGCAGGGGTCGGTCGGAGATCCGGAGTGGATGGAGTTCATTGTGCGGATGGTGTCTTCGGTGCTGATCGGAGTCCAGGCGCTGAGGGTGGTGGTGGGGGGCATTGGTGCGGTCGTGGGGAGCGTTGTTTGTGGGCTGAAGCTGTTGTGTATGTCCGCGATCTTGTTGTGGAAGTACGAGGCGAGGGAGTTGCAGAGATCTTGCGACGGGGTGATGTCGTTGTTACCGGCGTTGGGGTTGGAGAGCTCTTTCACGATGTTGAAGAGTTCCTTGCAGTTGTGTGCGTTGTTGTCCAGCCGGTCCTTGTATGCATTTTTCTTGGTGGCGCGGATCAGTTGGTGGTGTTTCCGGGTGGCGAGCTTGAGGGTGGTCATGTTGTCCGTTGTTGGTTCCCTTCTCCATACTTTCTCGAGGGCTCGGCAGTTCTTCTTGGAGCTCTTGAGTTCGTCGGTGAACCAAGGGGTTTTTCTGCTGCCGGGTCTGCTGGGCGGGGCAGATGTGAGTCCCTTGCTCACTGCACCATCAGGATTCAAGCAAGCCGGGCCGAAGACGGCTGTAATGCCAGAAACCGGTCCCCGGAAGCTTGTTTCCTTTCCAGTAAAGAATTGGCTTGGTAGTTTGGTCTGCCCTGTTCCCATGATGCACTGGGCCAGGGACAGACTAATTTGCATGTAGCCAGGTTCTGAACTGGGATGGTGCAGTGAGCTAAAAAACGGTGATGGATCAAGCCCTGATCTTTTGACTGGGTATGAGTGTTCTGCTTAATTCAGATGCTCTGTCCATCACCACCCCCTTTTCTGAATCGTTTTGGCCACCACAAGCGTGGAAGGGTATGCTCAGATGTGAGTCCCTTGCTCACTGCACCATCAGGATTCAAGCAAGCCGGGCCGAAGACGGCTGTAATGCCAGAAACCGGTCCCCGGTAGCTTGTTTCCTTTCCAGTAAAGAATTGGCTTGGTAGTTTGGTCTGCCCTGTTCCCATGATGCACTGGGCCAGGGACAGACTAATTTGCATGTAGCCAGGTTCTGAACTGGGATGGTGCAGTGAGCTAAAAAAACGGTGATGGATCAAGCCCTGATCTTTTGACTGGGTATGAGTGTTCTGCTTAATTCAGATGCTCTGTCCATCACCACCCCCTTTTCTGAATCGTTTTGGCCACCACAAGCGTGGAAGGGTATGCTCAGATGTGAGTCCCTTGATCTTCTGTCTGGACTCCCCTGGTGCGGCCACCGCGTTTCGGGAGGCTATGGTCCATATTCAGAGATGGATGGGCCTAAATCACTTGAAACTCAACCCAGGCAAAACCGAATTGATCTTGCCTGGGAAGAGTGAATTATACTGGGGACCACATTTTTGGCCTCCAGAAATGGGAGTTCCTCCAGCTAAATCCAAAACAGTTAAGAGCTTAGGAATTACTTTCAGCGAAGATCTCTCGCTTAAAAGCCAGGTAGGGACCGTGGTATCTGCAAGTTTCTTCCAACTTTGCAAGATTAAGAAGATTGCCCACCTGTTAACTCACCCTGCTCTGATCCAGGTCATTATTGCTCTTGTGCTGTCCCGCCTGGATTACTCCAATAGTTTATATTTGGGTCTACCAGCGGGGCAGCTCAAGAGACTTCAACTGGTCCAGAACCAAGCGGCCAGGTTGATTTGCAAAATTCCTAAGTGGCAGTCTATTAGATCTGGAATGGCCAGTCTCCACTGGCTGCCTGTTGCGCAGAGAGCAGCATTTAAAGCGGGATGCATTATCTTCAGGGCTCTACAAGGTAAGGGCCCTGGATTTATCAGCAGCCTGCTTGTCAGTTATACTCCCTCCCGTGCTCTCCGCTCTGGCCAAAAGAACTTGTTAGTTGTGCCCCGGATCAGGAAACAACGCCAGGGAGGAGGATCTTTCCACTTCCTAGCTTCCTCCCTGTGGAACTCTTTGCCACTGCCACTGAGACTCCACGAAGATCTGTTAGCCTTTAGACAGGCTTTTAAAACTTGGCTCTTTAAGCAAGCTTACCCTTAGTAAATTTTTCTTTCTGTCACATGTTATGTTTTGCCAGTCTTCCACAGCGCCATGAAGCCTACGGGCGTACGTGCGCTTAACAAGTTTAATTTAACATAACATAACATAACTGCACCATCAGGATTCAAGCAAGCCGGGCCGAAGACGGCTGTAATGCCAGAAACCGGTCCCCGGAAGCTTGTTTCCTTTCCAGTAAAGAATTGGCTTGGTAGTTTGGTCTGCCCTGTTCCCATGATGCACTGGGCCAGGGACAGACTAATTTGCATGTAGCCAGGTTCTGAACTGGGATGGTGCAGTGAGCTAAAAAACGGTGATGGATCAAGCCCTGATCTTTTGACTGGGTATGAGTGTTCTGCTTAATTCAGATGCTCTGTCCATCACCACCCCCTTTTCTGAATCTTTTTGGCCACCACAAGCGTGGAAGGGTATGCTCAGATGTGAGTCCCTTGCTCACTGCAACATCAGGATTCAAGCAAGCCGGGCCGAAGACGGCTGTATTGCCAGAAACTGGTCCCCGGAAGCTTGTTTCCTTTCCAGTAAAGAATTGGCTTGGTAGTTTGGTCAGCCCTGTTCCCATGATGCACTGGGCCAGGGACAGACTAATTTGCATGTAGCCAGGTTCTGAACTGGGATGGTGCAGTGAGCTAAAAAACGGTGATGGATCAAGCCCTGATCTTTTGACTGGGTATGAGTGTTCTGCTTAATTCAGATGCTCTGTCCATCACCACCCCCTTTTCTGAATCGTTTTGGCCACCACAAGCGTGGAAGGGTATGCTCAGATGTGAGTCCCTTGCTCACTGCACCATCAGGATTCAAGCAAGCAGGGCCGAAGATGGTTCTAATGCCAGAAACCGGTCCCCGGAAGCTTGTTTCCTTTCCAGTAAAGAATTGGCTTGGTAGTTTGGTCTGCCCTGTTCCCATGATGCACTGGGCCAGGGACAGACTAATTTGCATGTAGCCAGGTTCTGAACTGGGATGGTGCAGTGAGCTAAAAAAACGGTGATGGATCAAGCCCTGATCTTTTGACTGGGTATGAGTGTTCTGCTTAATTCAGATGCTCTGTCCATCACCACCCCCTTTTCTGAATCGTTTTGGCCACCACAAGCGTGGAAGGGTATGCTCAGATGTGAGTCCCTTGCTCACTGCACCATCAGGATTCAAGCAAGCCGGGCCGAAGACGGCTGTAATGCCAGAAACCGGTCCCCGGAAGCTTGTTTCCTTTCCAGTAAAGAATTGGCTTGGTAGTTTGGTCTGCCCTGTTCCCATGATGCACTGGGCCAGGGACAAACTAATTTGCATGTAGCCAGGTTCTGAACTGGGATGGTGCAGTGAGCTAAAAAACGGTGATGGATCAAGCCCTGATCTTTTGACTGGGTATGAGTGTTCTGCGTAATTCAGATGCTCTGTCCATCACCACCCCCTTTTCTGAATCTTTTTGGCCACCACAAGCGTGGAAGGGTATGTTCAGATGTGAGTCCCTTGCTCACTGCACCATCAGGATTCAAGCAAGCCGGGCCGAAGACGGCTGTAATGCCAGAAACCGGTCCCCGGAAGCTTGTTTCCTTTCCAGTAAAGAATTGGCTTGGTAGTTTGGTCAGCCCTGTTCCCATGATGCACTGGGCCAGGGACAGACTAATTTGCATGTAGCCAGGTTCTGAACTGGGATGGTGCAGTGAGCTAAAAAACGGTGATGGATCAAGCCCTGATCTTTTGACTGGGTATGAGTGTTCTGCTTAATTCAGATGCTCTGTCCATCACCACCCCCTTTTCTGAATCGTTTTGGCCACCACAAGCGTGGAAGGGTATGCTCAGATGTGAGTTCCTTGCTCACTGCACCATCAGGATTCAAGCAAGCCGGGCCGAAGACGGCTGTAATGCCAGAAACCGGTCCCCGGAAGATTGTTTCCTTTCCAGTAAACAATTGGCTTGGTAGTTTGGTCTGCCCTGTTCCCATGATGCACTGGGCCAGGGACAGACTAATTTGCATGTAGCCAGGTTCTGAACTGGGATGGTGCAGTGAGCTAAAAAAACGGTGATGGATCAAGCCCTGATCTTTTGACTGGGTATGAGTGTTCTGCTTAATTCAGATGCTCTGTCCATCACCACCCCCTTTTCTGAATCGTTTTGGCCACCACAAGCGTGGAAGGGTATGCTCAGATGTGAGTCCCTTGCTCACTGCACCATCAGGATTCAAGCAAGCCGGGCCGAAGATGGCTGTAATGCCAGAAACCGGTCCCCGGAAGCTTGTTTCCTTTCCAGTAAAGAATTGGCTTGGTAGTTTGGTCTGCCCTGTTCCCATTATGCACTGGGCCAGGGACAGACTAATTTGCATGTAGCCAGGTTCTGAACTGGGATGGTGCAGTGAGCTAAAAAACGGTGATGGATCAAGCCCTGATCTTTTGACTGGGTATGAGTGTTCTGCTTAATTCAGATGCTCTGTCCATCACCACCCCCTTTTCTGAATAGTTTTGGCCACCACAAGCGTGGAAGGGTATGCTCAGATGTGAGGTACTTGCTCACTGCACCATCAGGATTCAAGCAAGCCGAAGACGGCTGTAATGCCAGAAACCGGTCCCCGGAAGCTTGTTTCCTTTCCAGTAAAGAATTGGCTTGGTAGTTTGGTCTGCCCTGTTCCCATGATGCACTGGGCCAGGGACAGACTAATTTGCATGTAGCCAGGTTCTGAACTGGGATGGTGCAGTGAGCTAAAAAACGGTGATGGATCAAGCCCTGATCTTTTGACTGGGTATGAGTGTTCTGCTTAATTCAGATGCTCTGTCCATCACCACCCCCTTTTCTGAATCGTTTTGGCCACCACAAGCGTGGAAGGGTATGCTCAGATGTGAGTCCCTTGCTCACTGCACCATCAGTATTCAAGCAAGCCGGGCCGAAGATGGCTGTAATGCCAGAAACCGGTCCCCGGAAGCTTGTTTCCTTTCCAGTAAAGAATTGACTTGGTAGTTTGGTCTGTCCTGTTCCCATGATGCACTGGGCCAGGGACAGACTAATTTGCATGTAGCCAGGTTCTGAACTGGGATGGTGCAGTGAGCTAAAAAAACGGTGATGGATCAAGCCCTGATCTTTTGACTGGGTATGAGTGTTCTGCTTAATTCAGATGCTCTGTCCATCACCACCCCCTTTTCTGAATCGTTTTGGCCACCACAAGCGTGGAAGGGTATGCTCAGATGTGAGTCCCTTGCTCACTGCACCATCAGGATTCAAGCAAGCCGGGCCGAAGACGGCTGTAATGCCAGAAACCGGTCCCCGGAAGCTTGTTTCCTCTCCAGTAAAAAATTGGCTTGGTAGTTTGGTCTGCCCTGTTCCCATGATGCACTGGGCCAGGGACAGACTAATTTGCATGTAGCCAGGTTCTGAACTGGGATGGTGCAGTGAGCTAAAAAAACGGTGATGGATCAAGCCCTGATCTTTTGACTGGGTATGAGTGTTCTGCTTAATTCAGATGCTCTGTCCATCACCAACCCCTTTTCTGAATCGTTTTGGCCACCACAAGCGTGGAAGGGTATGCTCAGATGTGAGTCCCTTGCTCACTGCACCATCAGGATTCAAGCAAGCCGGGCCGAAGACGGCTGTAATGCCAGAAACCGGTCCCCGGAAGCTTGTTTCCTTTCCAGTAAAGAATTGGCTTGGTAGTTTGGTCTGCCCTGTTCCCATGATGCACTGGGCCAGGGACAGACTAATTTGCATGTAGCCAGGTTCTGAACTGGGATGGCGCAATGAGCTAAAAAACGGTGATGGATCAAGCCCTGATCTTTTGACTGGGTATGAGTGTTCTGCCTAATACAGATGCTCTGTCCATCACCACCCCCTTTTCTGAATAGTTTTGGCCAATACAAGCGTGGAAGGGTATGCTCAGATGTGAGTCCCTTGCTCACTGCACCATCAGGATTCAAGCAAGCCGGGCCGAAGATGGCTGTAATGCCAGAAACCGGTCCCCGGAAGCTTGTTTCCTTTCCAGTAAAGAATTGGCTTGGTAGTTTGGTCTGCCCTGTTCCCATTATACACTGGGCCAGGGACAGACTAATTTGCATGTAGCCAGGTTCTGAACTGGGATGGTGCAGTGAGCTAAAAAACGGTGATGGATCAAGCCCTGATCTTTTGACTGGGTATGAGTGTTCTGCTTAATTCAGATGCTCTGTCCATCACCACCCCCTTTTCTGAATAGTTTTGGCCACCACAAGCGTGGAAGGGTATGCTCAGATGTGAGGTACTTGCTCACTGCACCATCAGGATTCAAGCAAGCCGAAGACGGCTGTAATGCCAGAAACCGGTCCACGGAAGCTTGTTTCCTTTCCAGTAAAGAATTGGCTTGGTAGTTTGGTCTGCCCTGTTCCCATGATGCACTGGGCCAGGGACAGACTAATTTGCATGTAGCCAGGTTCTGAACTGGGATGGTGCAGTGAGCTAAAAAAACGGTGATGGATCAAGCCCTGATCTTTTGACTGGGTATGAGTGTTCTGCTTAATTCAGATGCTCTGTCCATCACCACCCCCTTTTCTGAATCGTTTTGGCCACCACAAGCGTGGAAGGGTATGCTCAGATGTGAGTCCCTTGCTCACTGCACCATCAGTATTCAAGCAAGCCGGGCCGAAGATGGCTGTAATGCCAGAAACCGGTCCCCGGAAGCTTGTTTCCTTTCCAGTAAAGAATTGACTTGGTAGTTTGGTCTGTCCTGTTCCCATGATGCACTGGGCCAGGGACAGACTAATTTGCATGTAGCCAGGTTCTGAACTGGGATGGTGCAGTGAGCTAAAAAAACGGTAATGGATCAAGCCCTGATCTTTTGACTGGGTATGAGTGTTCTGCTTAATTCAGATGCTCTGTCCATCACCACCCCCTTTTCTGAATCGTTTTGGCCACCACAAGCGTGGAAGGGTATGCTCAGATGTGAGTCCCTTGCTCACTGCACCATCAGGATTCAAGCAAGCCGGGCCGAAGACGGCTGTAATGCCAGAAACCGGTCCCCGGAAGCTTGTTTCCTCTCCAGTAAAAAATTGGCTTGGTAGTTTGGTCTGCCCTGTTCCCATGATGCACTGGGCCAGGGACAGACTAATTTGCATGTAGCCAGGTTCTGAACACGGATGGTGCAGTGAGCTAAAAAAACGGTGATGGATCAAGCCCTGATCTTTTGACTGGGTATGAGTGTTCTGCTTAATTCAGATGCTCTGTCCATCACCAACCCCTTTTCTGAATCGTTTTGGCCACCACAAGCGTGGAAGGGTATGCTCAGATGTGAGTCCCTTGCTCACTGCACCATCAGGATTCAAGCAAGCCGGTCCGAAGACGGCTGTAATGCCAGAAACCGGTCCCCGGAAGCTTGTTTCCTTTCCAGTAAAGAATTGGCTTGGTAGTTTGGTCTGCCCTGTTCCCATGATGCACTGGGCCAGGGACAGACTAATTTGCATGTAGCCAGGTTCTGAACTGGGATGGCGCAATGAGCTAAAAAACGGTGATGGATCAAGCCCTGATCTTTTGACTGGGTATGAGTGTTCTGCTTAATTCAGATGCTCTGTCCATCACCACCCCCTTTTCTGAATAGTTTTGGCCAATACAAGCGTGGAAGGGTATGCTCAGATGTGAGTCCCTTGCTCACTGCACCATCAGGATTCTAGCAAGCCGGGCCGAAGACGGCTGTAATGCCAGAAACCGGTCCCCGGAAGCTTGTTTCCTTTCCAGTAAAGAATTGGCTTGGTAGTTTGGTCTGCCCTGTTCCCATGATGCACTGGGCAAGGGACAGACTAATTTGCATGTAGCCAGGTTCTGAACTGGGATGGTGCAGTGAGCTAAAAAACGGTGATGGATCAAGCCCTGATCTTTTGACTGGGTATGAGTGTTCTGCTTAATTCAGATGCTCTGTCCATCACCACCCCCTTTTCTGAATCGTTTTGGCCACCACAAGCATAGAAGAGTATGCTCAGATGTGAGTCCCTTGCTCACTGCACCATCAGGATTCAAGCAAGCCGGGCCGAAGACGGCTGTAATGCCAGAAACCGGTCCCCGGAAGCTTGTTTCCTTTCCAGTAAAGAATTGGCTTGGTAGTTTGGTCTGCCCTGTTCCCATGATGAACTGGGCCAGGGACAGACTAATTTGCATGTAGCCAGGTTCTGAACTGGGATGGTGCAGTGAGCTAAAAAACGGTGATGGATCAAGCCCTGATCTTTTGACTGGGTATGAGTGTTCTGCTTAATTCAGATGCTCTGTCCATCACCACCCCCTTTTCTGAATCGTTTTGGCCACCACAAGCGTGGAAGGGTATGCTCAGATGTGAGTCCCTTGCTCACTGCACCATCAGGATTCAAGCAAGCAGGGCCGAAGACGGCTGTAATGCCAGAAACCGGTCCCCGGAAGCTTGTTTCCTTTCCAGTAAAGAATTGGCTTGGTAGTTTGGTCCGCCCTGTTCCCATGATGCACTGGGCCAGGGACAGACTAATTTGCATGTAGCCAGGTTCTGAACTGGGATGGTGCAGTGAGCTAAAAAAAACGGTGATGGATCAAGCCCTGATCTTTTGACTGGGTATGAGTGTTCTGCTTAATTCAGATGCTCTGTCCATCACCACCCCCTTTTCTGAATCGTTTTGGCCACCACAAGCGTGGAAGGGTATGCTCAGATGTGAGTCCCTTGCTCACTGCACCATCAGGATTCAAGCAAGCCGGGCCGAAGACGGCTGTAATGCCAGAAACCGGTCCCCGGAAGCTTGTTTCCTTTCCAGTAAAGAATTGGCTTGGTAGTTTGGTCTGCCCTGTTCCCATGATGCACTGGGCCAGGGACAGACTAATTTGCATGTATCCAGTTTCTGAACTGGGATGGTGCAGTGAGCTAAAAAACGGTGATGGATCAAGCCCTGATCTTTTGACTGGGTATGAGTGATCTGCTTAATTCAGATGCTCTGTCCATCACCACCCCCTTTTCTGAATCGTTTTGGCCACCACAAGCGTGGAAGGGTATGCTCAGATGTGAGTCCCTTGCTCACTGCACCATCAGGATTCAAGCAAGCCGGGCCGAAGACGACTGTAATGCCAGAAACCGGTCCCCGGAAGCTTGTTTCCTTTCCAGTAAAGAATTGGCTTGGTAGTTTGGTCTGCCCTGTTCCCATGATGCACTGGGCCAGGGACAGACTAATTTGCATGTAGCCAGGTTCTGAACTGGGATGGTGCAGTGAGCTAAAAAACGGTGATGGATCAAGCCCTGATCTTTTGACTGGGTATGAGTGTTCTGCTTAATTCAGATGCTCTGTCCATCACCACCCCCTTTTCTGAATCATTTTGGCCACCACAAGCGTGGAAGGGTATGCTCAGATGTGAGTCCCTTGCTCACTGCACCATCAGGATTCAAGCAAGCCGGGCCGAAGACGGCTGTAATGCCAGAAACCGGTCCCCGGAAGCTTGTTTCCTTTCCAGTAAAGAATTGGCTTGGTAGTTTGGTCTGCCCTGTTCCCATGATGCACTGGGCCAGGGACAGACTAATTTGCATGTAGCCAGGTTCTGAACTGGGATGGTGCAGTGAGCTAAAAAACGGTGATGGATCAAGCCCTGATCTTTTGACTGGGTATGAGTGTTCTGCTTAATTCAGATGCTCTGTCCATCACCACCCCCTTTTCTGAATCTTTTTGGCCACCACAAGCGTGGAAGGGTATGCTCAGATGTGAGTCCCTTGCTCACTGCACCATCAGGATTCAAGCAAGCCGGGCCGAAGACGGCTGTATTGCCAGAAACCGGTTCCCGGAAGCTTGTTTCCTTTCCAGTAAAGAATTGGCTTGGTAGTTTGGTCAGCCCTGTTCCCATGATGCACTGGGCCAGGGACAGACTAATTTGCATGTAGCCAGGTTCTGAACTGGGATGGTGCAGTGAGCTAAAAAACGGTGATGGATCAAGCCCTGATCTTTTGACTGGGTATGAGTGTTCTGCTTAATTCAGATGCTCTGTCCATCACCACCCCCTTTTCTGAATCATTTTGGCCACCACAAGCGTGGAAGGGTATGCTCAGATGTGAGTTCCTTGCTCACTGCACCATCAGGATTCAAGCAAGCCGGGCCGAAGACGGCTGTAATGCCAGAAACCGGTCCCCGGAAGATTGTTTCCTTTCCAGTAAAGAATTGGCTTGGTAGTTTGGTCTGCCCTGTTCCCATGATGCACTGGGCCAGGGACAGACTAATTTGCATGTACCCAGGTTCTGAACTGGGATGGTGCAGTGAGCTAAAAAAACGGTGATGGATCAAGCCCTGATCTTTTGACTGGGTATGAGTGTTCTGCTTAATTCAGATGCTCTGTCCATCACCACCCCCTTTTCTGAATCGTTTTGGCCACCACAAGCGTGGAAGGGTATGCTCAGATGTGAGTCCCTTGCTCACTGCACCATCAGGATTCAAGCAAGCCGGGCCGAAGATGGCTGTAATGCCAGAAACCGGTCCCCGGAAGCTTGTTTCCTTTCCAGTAAAGAGTTGGCTTGGTAATTTGGTCTGCCCTGTTCCCATGATGCACTGGGCCAGGGACAGACTAATTTGCATGTAGCCAGGTTCTGAACTGGGATGGTGCAGTGAGCTAAAAAACGGTGATGGATCAAGCCCTGATCTTTTGACTGGGTATGAGTGTTCTGCTTAATTCAGATGCTCTGTCCATCACCACCCCCTTTTCTGAATCGTTTTGGCCACCACAAGCGTGGAAGGGTATGCTCAGATGTGAGGTACTTGCTCACTGCACCATCAGGATTCAAGCAAGCCGAAGACGGCTGTAATGCCAGAAACCAGTCCCCGGAAGCTTGTTTCCTTTCCAGTAAAGAATTGGCTTGGTAGTTTGGTCTGCCCTGTTCCCATGATGCACTGGGCCAGGGACAGACTAATTTGCATGTAGCCAGGTTCTGAACGGGGATGGTGCAGTGAGCTAAAAAACGGTGATGGATCAAGCCCTGATCTTTTGACTGGGTATGAGTGTTCTGCTTAATTCAGATGCTCTGTCCATCACCACCCCCTTTTCTGAATCGTTTTGGCCACCACAAGCGTGGAAGGGTATGCTCAGATGTGAGTCCCTTGCTCACTGCACCATCAGTATTCAAGCAAGCCGGGCCGAAGACGGCTGTAATGCCAGAAACCGGTCCCCGGAAGCTTGTTTCCTTTCCAGTAAAGAATTGACTTCGTAGTTTGGTCTGTCCTGTTCCCATGATGCACTGGGCCAGGGACAGACTAATTTGCATGTAGCCAGGTTCTGAACTGGGATGGTGCAGTGAGCTAAAAAACGGTGATGGATCAAGCCCTGATCTTTTGACTGGGTATGAGTGTTCTGCCTAATTCAGATGCTCTGTCCATCACCACCCCCTTTTCTGAATCGTTTTGGCCACCACAAGCGTGGAAGGGTATGCTCAGATGTGAGTCCCTTGCTCACTGCACCATCAGGATTCAAGCAAGCCGGGCCGAAGACGGCTGTAATGCCAGAAACCGGTCCCCGGAAGCTTGTTTCCTTTCCAGTAAACAATTGGCTTGGTAGTTTGGTCTGCCCTGTTCCCATGATGCACTGGGCCAGGGACAGACTAATTTGCATGTAGCCAGGTTCTGAACTGGGATGGTGCAGTGAGCTAAAAAAACGGTGATGGATCAAGTCCTGATCTTTTGACTGGGTATGAGTGTTCTGCTTAATTCAGATGCTCTGTCCATCACCAACCCCTTTTCTGAATCGTTTTGGCCACCACAAGCGTGGAAGGGTATGCTCAGATGTGAGTCCCTTGCTCACTGCACCATCAGGATTCAAGCAAGCCGGGCCGAAGACGGCTGTAATGCCAGAAACCGGTCCCCGGAAGCTTGTTTCCTTTCCAGTAAAGAATTGGCTTGGTAGTTTGGTCTGCCCTGTTCCCATGATGCACTGGGCCAGGGACAGACTAATTTGCATGTAGCCAGGTCCTGAACTGGGATGGTGCAATGAGCTAAAAAACGGTGATGGATCAAGCCCTGATCTTTTGACTGGGTATGAGTGTTCTGCCTAATTCAGATGCTCTGTCCATCACCACCCCCTTTTCTGAATAGTTTTGGCCAATACAAGGGTGGAAGGGTATGCTCAGATGTGAGTCCCTTGCTCACTGCACCATCAGGATTCTAGCAAGCCGGGCCGAAGACGGCTGTAATGCCAAAAACCGGTCCCCAGAAGCTTGTTTCCTTTCCAGTAAAGAATTGGCTTGGTAGTTTGGTCTGCCCTGTTCCCATGATGCACTGGGCAAGGGACAGACTAATTTGCATGTAGCCAGGTTCTGAACTGGGATGGTGCAGTGAGCTAAAAAACGGTGATGGATCAAGCCCTGATCTTTTGACTGGGTATGAGTGTTCTGCTTAATTCAGATGCTCTGTCCATCACCACCCCCTTTTCTGAATCGTTTTGGCCACCACAAGCATAGAAGGGTATGCTCAGATGTGAGTCCCTTGCTCACTGCACCATCAGGATTCAAGCAAGCCGGGCCGAAGACGGCTGTAATGCCAGAAACCGGTCCCCGGAAGCTTGTTTCCTTTCCAGTAAAGAATTGGCTTGGTAGTTTGGTCTGCCCTGTTCCCATGATGCACTGGGCCAGGGACAGACTAATTTGCATGTAGCCAGGTTCTGAACTGGGATGGTGCAGTGAGCTAAAAAACGGTGATGGATCAAGCCCTGATCTTTTGACTGGGTATGAGTGTTCTGCTTAATTCAGATGCTCTGTCCATCACCACCCCCTTTTCTGAATCGTTTTGGCCACCACAAGCGTGGAAGGGTATGCTCAGATGTGAGTCCCTTGCTCACTGCACCATCAGGATTCAAGCAAGCAGGGCCGAAGACGGCTGTAATGCCAGAAACCGGTCCCCGGAAGCTTGTTTCCTTTCCAGTAAAGAATTGGCTTGGTAGTTTGGTCCGCCCTGTTCCCATGATGCACTGGGCCAGGGACAGACTAATTTGCATGTAGCCAGGTTCTGAACTGGGATGGTGCAGTGAGCTAAAAAAAATGGTGATGGATCAAGCCCTGATCTTTTGACTGGGTATGAGTGTTCTGCTTAATTCAGATGTTCTGTCCATCACCACCCCCTTTTCTGAATCGTTTTGGCCACCACAAGCGTGGAAGGGTATGCTCAGATGTGAGTCCCTTGCTCACTGCACCATCAGGATTCAAGCAAGCCGGGCCGAAGACGGCTGTAATGCCAGAAACCGGTCCCCGGAAGCTTGTTTCCTTTCCAGTAAAGAATTGGCTTGGTAGTTTGGTCTGCCCTGTTCCCATGATGCACTGGGCCAGGGACAGACTAATTTGCATGTAGCCAGTTTCTGAACTGGGATGGTGCAGTGAGCTAAACAACGGTGATGGATCAAGCCCTGATCTTTTGACTGGGTATGAGTGATCTGCTTAATTCAGATGCTCTGTCCATCACCACCCCCTTTTCTGAATCGTTTTGGCCACCACAAGCGTGGAAGGGTATGCTCAGATGTGAGTCCCTTGCTCACTGCACCATCAGGATTCAAGCAAGCCGGGCCGAAGACGACTGTAATGCCAGAAACCGGTCCCCGGAAGCTTGTTTCCTTTCCAGTAAAGAATTGGCTTGGTAGTTTGGTCTGCTCTGTTCCCATGATGCACTGGGCCAGGGACAGACTAATTTGCATGTAGCCAGGTTCTGAACTGGGATGGTGCAGTGAGCTAAAAAACGGTGATGGATCAAGCCCTGATCTTTTGACTGGGTATGAGTGTTCTGCTTAATTCAGATGCTCTGTCCATCACCACCCCCTTTTCTGAATCATTTTGGCCACCACAAGCGTGGAAGGGTATGCTCAGATGTGAGTCCCTTGCTCACTGCACCATCAGGATTCAAGCAAGCAGGGCCGAAGACGGCTGTAATGCCAGAAACCGGTCCCCGGAAGCTTGTTTCCTTTCCAGTAAAAAATTGGCTTGGTAGTTTGGTCTGCCCTGTTCCCATGATGCACTGGGCCAGGGACAGACTAATTTGCCTGTAGCCAGGTTCTGAACTGGGATGATGCAGTGAGCTAAAAAACGGTGATGGATCAAGCCCTGATCTTTTGACTGGGTATGAGTGTTCTGCTTAATTCAGATGCTCTGTCCATCACCACCCCCTTTTCTGAATCGTTTTGGCCACCACAAGCGTGGAAGGGTATGCTCAGATGTGAGTCCCTTGCTCACTGCACCATCAGGATTCAAGCAAGCCGGGCCGAAGACGGCTGTGATGCCAGAAACCGGTCCCCGGAAGCTTGTTTCCTTTCCAGTAAAGAATTGGCTTGGTAGTTTGGTCTGCCCTGTTCCCATGATGCACTGGGCCAGGGACAGACTAATTTGCATGTAGCCAGGTTCTGAACAGGGATGGTGCAGTGAGCTAAAAAACGGTGATGGATCAAGCCCTGATCTTTTGACTGGGTATGAGTGTTCTGCTTAATTCAGATGTTCTGTCCATCACCACCCCCTTTTCTGAATCGTTTTGGCCACCACAAGCGTGGAAGGGTATGCTCAGATGTGAGTCCCTTGCTCACTGCACCATCAGGATTCAAGCAAGCCGGGCCGAAGACGGCTGTAATGCCAGAAACCGGTCCCCGGAAGCTTGTTTCCTTTCCAGTAAAGAATTGGCTTGGTAGTTTGGTCTGCCCTGTTCCCATGATGCACTGGGCCAGGGACAGACTAATTTGCATGTAGCCAGGTTCTGAACTGGGATGGTGCAGTGAGCTAAAAAACGGTGATGGATCAAGCCCTGATCTTTTGACTGGGTATGAGTGTTCTGCTTAATTCAGATGCTCTGTCCATCACCACCCCCTTTTCTGAATCGTTTTGGCCACCACAAGCGTGGAAGGGTATGCTCAGATGTGAGTCCCTTGCTCACTGCACCATCAGGATTCAAGCAAGCCGGGCCGAAGACTGCTGTAATGCCAGAAACCGGTCCTTGGAAGCTTGTTTCCTTTCCAGTAAAGAATTGGCTTGGTAGTTTTGTCCGCCCTGTTCCCATGATGCACTGGGCCAGGGACAGTCTAATTTGCATGTAGCCAGGTTCTGAACTGGGATGGTGCAGTGAGCTAAAAAACGGTGATGGATCAAGCCCTGATCTTTTGACTGGGTATGAGTGTTCTGCTTAATTCAGATGCTCTGTCCATCACCACCCCCTTTTCTGAATCGTTTTGGCCACCACAAGCGTGGAAGGGTATGCTCAGATGTGAGTCCCTTGCTCACTGCACCATCAGGATTCAAGCAAGCCGGGCCGAAGACGGCTGTAATGCCAGAAACCGGTCCCCGGAAGCTTGTTTCCTTTCCAGTAAAGAATTGGCTTGGTAGTTTGGTCTGCCCTGTTCCCATGATGCACTGGGCCAGGGACAGACTAATTTGCATGTAGCCAGGTTCTGAACTTGGATGGTGCAGTGAGCTAAAAAACGGTGATGGATCAAGCCCTGATCTTTTGACTGGGTATGAGTGTTCTGCTTAATTCAGATGCTCTGTCCATCACCACCCCCTTTTCTGAATCGTTTTGGCCACCACAAGCGTGGAAGGGTATGCTCAGATGTGAGTCCCTTGCTCACTGCACCATCAGGATTCAAGCAAGCCGGGCCGAAGACGGCTGTAATGCCAGAAACCGGTCCCCGGAAGCTTGTTTCCTTTCCAGTAAAGAATTGGCTTGGTAGTTTGGTCTGCCCTGTTCCCATGATGCACTGGGCCAGGGACAGACTAATTTGCATGTAGCCAGGTTCTGAACTGGGATGGTGCAGTGAGCTAAAAAAAATGGTGATGGATCAAGCCCTGATCTTTTGACTGGGTATGAGTGTTCTGCTTAATTCAGATGCTCTGTCCATCACCACCCCCTTTTCTGAATCGTTTTGGCCACCACAAGCGTGGAAGGGTATGCTCAGATGTGAGTCCCTTGCTCACTGCACCATCAGGATTCAAGCAAGCCAGGCCGAAGACGGCTGTAATGCCAGAAACCGGTCCCCGGAAGCTTGTTTCCTTTCCAGTAAAGAATTGGCTTGGTAGTTTGGTCTGCCCTGTTCCCATGATGCACTGGGCCAGGGACAGACTAATTTGCATGTAGCCAGGTTCTGAACTGGGATGGTGCAGTGAGCTAAAAAACGGTGATGGATCAAGCCCTGATCTTTTGACTGGGTATGAGTGTTCTGCTTAATTCAGATGCTCTGTCCATCACAACCCCCTTTTCTGAATCATTTTGGCCACCACAAGCGTGGAAGGGTATGCTCAGATGTGAGTCCCTTGCTCACTGCACCATCAGGATTCAAGCAAGCCGGGCCGAAGACGGCTGTAATGCCAGAAACCGGTCCCCAGAAGCTTGTTTCCTTTCCAGTAAAGAATTGGCTTGGTAGTTTGGTCTGCCCTGTTCCCATGATGCACTGGGCCAGGGACAGACTAATTTGCATGTAGCCAGTTTCTGAACTGGGATGGTGCAGTGAGCTAAACAACGGTGATGGATCAAGCCCTGATCTTTTGACTGGGTATGAGTGATCTGCTTAATTCAGATGCTCTGTCCATCACCACCCCCTTTTCTGAATCGTTTTGGCCACCACAAGCGTGGAAGGGTATGCTCAGATGTGAGTCCCTTGCTCACTGCACCATCAGGATTCAAGCAAGCCGGGCCGAAGACGACTGTAATGCCAGAAACCGGTCCCCGGAAGCTTGTTTCCTTTCCAGTAAAGAATTGGCTTGGTAGTTTGGTCTGCTCTGTTCCCATGATGCACTGGGCCAGGGACAGACTAATTTGCATGTAGCCAGGTTCTGAACTGGGATGGTGCAGTGAGCTAAAAAACGGTGATGGATCAAGCCCTGATCTTTTGACTGGGTATGAGTGTTCTGCTTAATTCAGATGCTCTGTCCATCACCACCCCCTTTTCTGAATCATTTTGGCCACCACAAGCGTGGAAGGGTATGCTCAGATGTGAGTCCCTTGCTCACTGCACCATCAGGATTCAAGCAAGCAGGGCCGAAGACGGCTGTAATGCCAGAAACCGGTCCCCGGAAGCTTGTTTCCTTTCCAGTAAAAAATTGGCTTGGTAGTTTGGTCTGCCCTGTTCCCATGATGCACTGGGCCAGGGACAGACTAATTTGCCTGTAGCCAGGTTCTGAACTGGGATGATGCAGTGAGCTAAAAAACGGTGATGGATCAAGCCCTGATCTTTTGACTGGGTATGAGTGTTCTGCTTAATTCAGATGCTCTGTCCATCACCACCCCCTTTTCTGAATCGTTTTGGCCACCACAAGCGTGGAAGGGTATGCTCAGATGTGAGTCCCTTGCTCACTGCACCATCAGGATTCAAGCAAGCCGGGCCGAAGACGGCTGTGATGCCAGAAACCGGTCCCCGGAAGCTTGTTTCCTTTCCAGTAAAGAATTGGCTTGGTAGTTTGGTCTGCCCTGTTCCCATGATGCACTGGGCCAGGGACAGACTAATTTGCATGTAGCCAGGTTCTGAACAGGGATGGTGCAGTGAGCTAAAAAACGGTGATGGATCAAGCCCTGATCTTTTGACTGGGTATGAGTGTTCTGCTTAATTCAGATGTTCTGTCCATCACCACCCCCTTTTCTGAATCGTTTTGGCCACCACAAGCGTGGAAGGGTATGCTCAGATGTGAGTCCCTTGCTCACTGCACCATCAGGATTCAAGCAAGCCGGGCCGAAGACGGCTGTAATGCCAGAAACCGGTCCCCGGAAGCTTGTTTCCTTTCCAGTAAAGAATTGGCTTGGTAGTTTGGTCTGCCCTGTTCCCATGATGCACTGGGCCAGGGACAGACTAATTTGCATGTAGCCAGGTTCTGAACTGGGATGGTGCAGTGAGCTAAAAAACGGTGATGGATCAAGCCCTGATCTTTTGACTGGGTATGAGTGTTCTGCTTAATTCAGATGCTCTGTCCATCACCACCCCCTTTTCTGAATCGTTTTGGCCACCACAAGCGTGGAAGGGTATGCTCAGATGTGAGTCCCTTGCTCACTGCACCATCAGGATTCAAGCAAGCCGGGCCGAAGACTGCTGTAATGCCAGAAACCGGTCCTTGGAAGCTTGTTTCCTTTCCAGTAAAGAATTGGCTTGGTAGTTTTGTCCGCCCTGTTCCCATGATGCACTGGGCCAGGGACAGTCTAATTTGCATGTAGCCAGGTTCTGAACTGGGATGGTGCAGTGAGCTAAAAAACGGTGATGGATCAAGCCCTGATCTTTTGACTGGGTATGAGTGTTCTGCTTAATTCAGATGCTCTGTCCATCACCACCCCCTTTTCTGAATCGTTTTGGCCACCACAAGCGTGGAAGGGTATGCTCAGATGTGAGTCCCTTGCTCACTGCACCATCAGGATTCAAGCAAGCCGGGCCGAAGACGGCTGTAATGCCAGAAACCGGTCCCCGGAAGCTTGTTTCCTTTCCAGTAAAGAATTGGCTTGGTAGTTTGGTCTGCCCTGTTCCCATGATGCACTGGGCCAGGGACAGACTAATTTGCATGTAGCCAGGTTCTGAACTTGGATGGTGCAGTGAGCTAAAAAACGGTGATGGATCAAGCCCTGATCTTTTGACTGGGTATGAGTGTTCTGCTTAATTCAGATGCTCTGTCCATCACCACCCCCTTTTCTGAATCGTTTTGGCCACCACAAGCGTGGAAGGGTATGCTCAGATGTGAGTCCCTTGCTCACTGCACCATCAGGATTCAAGCAAGCCGGGCCGAAGACGGCTGTAATGCCAGAAACCGGTCCCCGGAAGCTTGTTTCCTTTCCAGTAAAGAATTGGCTTGGTAGTTTGGTCTGCCCTGTTCCCATGATGCACTGGGCCAGGGACAGACTAATTTGCATGTAGCCAGGTTCTGAACTGGGATGGTGCAGTGAGCTAAAAAAAATGGTGATGGATCAAGCCCTGATCTTTTGACTGGGTATGAGTGTTCTGCTTAATTCAGATGCTCTGTCCATCACCACCCCCTTTTCTGAATCGTTTTGGCCACCACAAGCGTGGAAGGGTATGCTCAGATGTGAGTCCCTTGCTCACTGCACCATCAGGATTCAAGCAAGCCAGGCCGAAGACGGCTGTAATGCCAGAAACCGGTCCCCGGAAGCTTGTTTCCTTTCCAGTAAAGAATTGGCTTGGTAGTTTGGTCTGCCCTGTTCCCATGATGCACTGGGCCAGGGACAGACTAATTTGCATGTAGCCAGGTTCTGAACTGGGATGGTGCAGTGAGCTAAAAAACGGTGATGGATCAAGCCCTGATCTTTTGACTGGGTATGAGTGTTCTGCTTAATTCAGATGCTCTGTCCATCACAACCCCCTTTTCTGAATCATTTTGGCCACCACAAGCGTGGAAGGGTATGCTCAGATGTGAGTCCCTTGCTCACTGCACCATCAGGATTCAAGCAAGCCGGGCCGAAGACGGCTGTAATGCCAGAAACCGGTCCCCAGAAGCTTGTTTCCTTTCCAGTAAAGAATTGGCTTGGTAGTTTGGTCTGCCCTGTTCCCATGATGCACTGGGCCAGGGACAGACTAATTTGCATGTAGCCAGGTTCTGAACTGGGATGGTGCAGTGAGCTAAAAAACGGTGATGGATCAAGCCCTGATCTTTTGACTGGGTATGAGTGTTCTGCTTAATTCAGATGTTCTGTCCATCACCACCCCCTTTTCTGAATCGTTTTGGCCACCACAAGCGTGGAAGGGTATGCTCAGATGTGAGTCCCTTGCTCATTGCACCATCAGGATTCAAGCAAGCCGGGCCGAAGACGGCTGTAATGCCAGAAACCGGTCCCCGGAAGCTTGTTTCATTTCCAGTAAAGAATTGGCTTGGTAGTTTGGTCTGCCCTGTTCCCATGATGCACTGGGCCAGGGACAGACTAATTTGCATGTAGCCAGGTTCTGAACTGGGATGGTGCAGTGAGCTTAAAAACGGTGATGGATCAAGCCCTGATCTTTTGACTGGGTATGAGTGTTCTGCTTAATTCAGATGCTCTGTCCATCACCACCCCCTTTTCTGAATCGTTTTGGCCACCACAAGCGTGGAAGGGTATGTTCAGATGTGAGTCCCTTGCTCAGTGCACCATCAGGATTCAAGCAAGCCGGGCCGAAGACGGCTGTAATGCCAGAAACCGGTCCCCGGAAGCTTGTTTCCTTTCCAGTAAAGAATTGGCTTGGTAGTTTGGTCCGCCCTGTTCCCATGATGCACTGGGCCAGGGACAGACTAATTTGCATGTAGCCAGGTTCTGAACTTGGATGGTGCAGTGAGCTAAAAAACGGTGATGGATCAAGCCCTGATCTTTTGACTGGGTATGAGTGTTCTGCTTAATTCAGATGCTCTGTCCATCACCACCCCCTTTTCTGAATCGTTTTGGCCACCACAAGCGTGGAAGGGTATGCTCAGATGTGAGTCCCTTGCTCACTTCACCATCAGGATTCAAGCAAGCCGGGCCGAAGACGGCTGTAATGCCAGAAACCGGTCCCCGGAAGCTTGTTTCCTTTCCAGTAAAGAATTGGCTTGGTAGTTTGGTCTGCCCAGTTCCCATGATGCACTGGGCCAGGGACAGACTAATTTGCATGTAGCCAGGTTCTGAACTGGGATGGTGCAGTGAGCTAAAAAATGGTGATGGATCAAGCCCTGATCTTTTGACTGGGTATGAGTGTTCTGCTTAATTCAGATGCTCTGTCCATCACCACCCCCTTTTCTGAATCGTTTTGGCCACCACAAGCGTGGAAGGGTATGCTCAGATGTGAGTCCCTTGCTCACTGCACCATCAGGATTCAAGCAAACCAGGCCGAAGACGGCTGTAATGCCAGAAACCGGTCCCCGGAAGCTTGTTTCCTTTCCAGTAAAGAATTGGCTTGGTAGTTTGGTCTGCCCTGTTCCCATGATGCACTGGGCCAGGGACAGACTAATTTGCATGTAGCCAGGTTCTGAACTGGGATGGTGCAGTGAGCTAAAAAATGGTGATGGATCAAGCCCTGATCTTTTGACTGGGTATGAGTGTTCTGCTTAATTCAGATGCTCTGTCCATCACCACCCCCTTTTCTGAATCATTTTGGCCACCACAAGCGTGGAAGGGTATGCTCAGATGTGAGTCCCTTGCTCACTGCACCATCAGGATTCAAGCAAGCCGGGCCGAAGACGGCTGTAATGCCAGAAACCGGTCCCCGGAAGCTTGTTTCCTTTCCAGTAAAGAATTGGCTTGGTAGTTTGGTCTGCCCTGTTCCCATGATGCACTGGGCCAGGGACAGACTAATTTGCATGTAGCCAGGTTCTGAACTGGGATGGTGCAGTGAGCTAAAAAACGGTGATGGATCAAGCCCTGATCTTTTGACTGGGTATGAGTGTTCTGCTTAATTCAGATGTTCTGTCCATCACCACCCCCTTTTCTGAATCGTTTTGGCCACCACAAGCGTGGAAGGGTATGCTCAGATGTGAGTCCCTTGCTCACTGCACCATCAGGATTCAAGCAAGCCGGGCCGAAGACGGCTGTAATGCCAGAAACCGGTCCCCGGAATCTTGTTTTCTTTCCAGTAAAGAATTGGCTTGGTAGTTTGGTCTGCCCTGTTCCCATGATGCACTGGGCCAGGGACAGACTAATTTGCATGTAGCCAGGTTCTGAACTGGGATGGTGCAGTGAGCTAAAAAACGGTGATGGATCAAGCCCTGATCTTTTGACTGGGTATGAGTGTTCTGCTTACTTCAGATGCTCTGTCCATCACCACCCCCTTTTCTGAATCATTTTGGCCACTACAAGCGTGGAAGGGTATGCTCAGATGTGAGTCCCTTGCTCACTGCACCATCAGGATTCAAGCAAGCCGGGCCGAAGACGGCTGTAATGCCAGAAACCGGTCCCCGGAAGCTTGTTTCCTTTCCAGTAAAAAATTGGCTTGGTAGTTTGGTCTGCCCTGTTCCCATGATGCACTGGGCCAGGGACAGACTAATTTGCCTGTAGCCAGGTTCTGAACTGGGATGATGCAGTGAGCTAAAAAACGGTGATGGATCAAGCCCTGATCTTTTGACTGGGTATGAGTGTTCTGCTTAATTCAGATGCTCTGTCCATCACCACCCCCTTTTCTGAATCGTTTTGGCCACCACAAGCGTGGAAGGGTATGCTCAGATGTGAGTCCCTTGCTCACTGCACCATCAGGATTCAAGCAAGCCGGGCCGAAGACGGCTGTAATGCCAGAAACCGGTCCCCGGAAGCTTGTTTCCTTTCCAGTAAAGAATTGGCTTGGTAGTTTGGTCTGCCCTGTTCCCATGATGCACTGGGCCAGGGACAGACTAATTTGCATGTAGCCAGGTTCTGAACTGGGATGGTGCAGTGAGCTAAAAAACGGTGATGGATCAAGCCCTGATCTTTTGACTGGGTATGAGTGTTCTGCTTAATTCAGATGTTCTGTCCATCACCACCCCCTTTTCTGAATCGTTTTGGCCACCACAAGCGTGGAAGGGTATGCTCAGATGTGAGTCCCTTGCTCACTGCACCATCAGGATTCAAGCAAGCCGGGCCGAAGACGGCTGTAATGCCAGAAACCGGTCCCCGGAAGCTTGTTTCCTTTCCAGTAAAGAATTGGCTTGGTAGTTTGGTCTGCCCTGTTCCCATGATGCACTGGGCCAGGGACAGACTAATTTGCATGTAGCCAGGTTCTGAACTGGGATGGTGCAGTGAGCTAAAAAACGGTGATGGATCAAGCCCTGATCTTTTGACTGGGTATGAGTGTTCTGCTTAATTCAGATGCTCTGTCCATCACCACCCCCTTTTCTGAATCATTTTGGCCACCACAAGCGTGGAAGGGTATGCTCAGATGTGAGTCCCTTGCTCACTGCACCATCAGGATTCAAGCAAGCCGGGCCGAAGACGGCTGTAATGCCAGAAACTGGTCCCCGGAAGCTTGTTTCCTTTCCAGTAAAAAATTGGCTTGGTAGTTTGGTCTGCCCTGTTCCCATGATGCACTGGGCCAGGGACAGACTAATTTGCCTGTAGCCAGGTTCTGAACTGGGATGATGCAGTGAGCTAAAAAACGGTGATGGATCAAGCCCTGATCTTTTGACTGGGTATGAGTGTTCTGCTTAATTCAGATGCTCTGTCCATCACCACCCCCTTTTCTGAATCGTTTTGGCCACCACAAGCGTGGAAGGGTATGCTCAGATGTGAGTCCCTTGCTCACTGCACCATCAGGATTCAAGCAAGCCGGGCCGAAGACGGCTGTAATGCCAGAAACCGGTCCCCGGAAGCTTGTTTCCTTTCCAGTAAAGAATTGGCTTGGTAGTTTGGTCTGCCCTGTTCCCATGATGCACTGGGCCAGGGACAGACTAATTTGCATGTAGCCAGGTTCTGAACTGGGATGGTGCAGTGAGCTAAAAAACAGTGATGGATCAAGCCCTGATCTTTTGACTGGGTATGAGTGTTCTGCTTAATTCAGATGTTCTGTCCATCACCACCCCCTTTTCTGAATCGTTTTGGCCACCACAAGCGTGGAAGGGTATGCTCAGATGTGAGTCCCTTGCTCACTGCACCATCACGATTCAAGCAAGCCGGGCCGAAGACGGCTGTAATGCCAGAAACCGGTCCCCGGAAGCTTGTTTCCTTTCCAGTAAAGAATTGGCTTGGTAGTTTGGTCTGCCCTGTTCCCATGATGCACTGGGCCAGGGACAGACTAATTTGCATGTAGCCAGGTTCTGAACTGGGATGGTGCAGTGAGCTAAAAAACGGTGATGGATCAAGCCCTGATCTTTTGACTGGGTATGAGTGTTCTGCTTAATTCAGATGCTCTGTCCATCACCACCCCCTTTTCTGAATCGTTTTGGCCACCACAAGCGTCGCAGGGTATGCTCAGATGTGAGTCCCTTGCTCACTGCACCATCAGGATTCAAGCAAGCCGGGCCGAAGACTGCTGTAATGCCAGAAACCGGTCCCCGGAAGCTTGTTTCCTTTCCAGTAAAGAATTGGCTTGGTAGTTTGGTCCGCCCTGTTCCCATGATGCACTGGGCCAGGGACAGACTAATTTGCATGTAGCCAGGTTCTGAACTGGGATGGTGCAGTGAGCTAAAAAACGGTGATGGATCAAGCCCTGATCTTTTGACTGGGTATGAGTGTTCTGCTTAATTCAGATGCTCTGTCCATCACCACCCCCTTTTCTGAATCGTTTTGGCCACCACAAGCGTGGAAGGGTATGCTCAGATGTGAGTCCCTTGCTCACTGCACCATCAGGATTCAAGCAAGCAGGGCCGAAGACGGCTGTAATGCCAGAAACCGGTCCCCGGAAGCTTGTTTCCTTTCCAGTAAAGAATTGGCTTGGTAGTTTGGTCCGCCCTGTTCCCATGATGCACTGGGCCAGGGACAGACTAATTTGCATGTAGCCAGGTTCTGAACTGGGATGGTGCAGTGAGCTAAAAAAAACGGTGATGGATCAAGCCCTGATCTTTTGACTGGGTATGAGTGTTCTGCTTAATTCAGATGCTCTGTCCATCACCACCCCCTTTTCTGAATCGTTTTGGCCACCACAAGCGTGGAAGGGTATGCTCAGATGTGAGTCCCTAGCTCCCTGCACCATCAGGATTCAAGCAAGCCGGGCCGAAGATGGCTGTAATGCCAGAAACCGGTCCCCGGAAGCTTGTTTCCTTTCCAGTAAAGAATTGGCTTGGTAGTTTGGTCTGCCCTGTTCCCATGATGCACTGGGCCAGGGACAGACTAATTTGCATGTAGCCAGTTTCTGAACTGGGATGGTGCAGTGAGCTAAAAAACGGTGATGGATCAAGCCCTGATCTTTTGACTGGGTATGAGTGATCTGCTTAATTCAGATGCTCTGTCCATCACCACCCCCTTTTCTGAATCGTTTTGGCCACCACAAGCGTGGAAGGGTATGCTCAGATGTGAGTCCCTTGCTCACTGCACCATCAGGATTCAAGCAAGCCGGGCCGAAGACGACTGTAATGCCAGAAACCGGTCCCCGGAAGCTTGTTTCCTTTCCAGTAAAGAATTGGCTTGGTAGTTTGGTCTGCCCTGTTCCCATGATGCACTGGGCCAGGGACAGACTAATTTGCATGTAGCCAGGTTCTGAACTGGGATGGTGCAGTGAGCTAAAAAACGGTGATGGATCAAGCCCTGATCTTTTGACTGGGTATGAGTGTTCTGCTTAATTCAGATGCTCTGTCCATCACCACCCCCTTTTCTGAATCATTTTGGCCACCACAAGCGTGGAAGGGTATGCTCAGATGTGAGTCCCTTGCTCACTGCACCATCAGGATTCAAGCAAGCCGGGCCGAAGACGGCTGTAATGCTAGAAACCGGTCCCCGGAAGCTTGTTTCCTTTCCAGTAAAAAATTGGCTTGGTAGTTTGGTCTGCCCTGTTCCCATGATGCACTGGGCCAGGGACAGACTAATTTGCCTGTAGCCAGGTTCTGAACTGGGATGATGCAGTGAGCTAAAAAACGGTGATGGATCAAGCCCTGATCTTTTGACTGGGTATGAGTGTTCTGCATAATTCAGATGCTCTGTCCATCACCACCCCCTTTTCTGAATCGTTTTGGCCACCACAAGCGTGGAAGGGTATGCTCAGATGTGAGTCCCTTGCTCACTGCACCATCAGGATTCAAGCAAGCCGGGCCGAAGACGGCTGTAATGCCAGAAACCGGTCCCCGGAAGCTTGTTTCCTTTCCAGTAAAGAATTGGCTTGGTAGTTTGGTCTGCCCTGTTCCCATGATGCACTGGGCCAGGGACAGACTAATTTGCATGTAGCCAGGTTCTGAACTGGGATGGTGCAGTGAGCTAAAAAACGGTGATGGATCAAGCCCTGATCTTTTGACTGGGTATGAGTGTTCTGCTTAATTCAGATGTTCTGTCCATCACCACCCCCTTTTCTGAATCGTTTTGGCCACCACAAGCGTGGAAGGGTATGCTCAGATGTGAGTCCCTTGCTCACTGCACCATCAGGATTCAAGCAAGCCGGGCCGAAGACGGCTGTAATGCCAGAAACCGGTCCCCGGAAGCTTGTTTCATTTCCAGTAAAGAATTGGCTTGGTAGTTTGGTCTGCCCTGTTCCCATGATGCACTGGGCCAGGGACAGACTAATTTGCATGTAGCCAGGTTCTGAACTGGGATGGTGCAGTGAGCTTAAAAACGGTGATGGATCAAGCCCTGATCTTTTGACTGGGTATGAGTGTTCTGCTTAATTCAGATGCTCTGTCCATCACCACCCCCTTTTCTGAATCGTTTTGGCCACCACAAGCGTGGAAGGGTATGTTCAGATGTGAGTCCCTTGCTCAGTGCACCATCAGGATTCAAGCAAGCCGGGCCGAAGACGGCTGTAATGCCAGAAACCGGTCCCCGGAAGCTTGTTTCCTTTCCAGTAAAGAATTGGCTTGGTAGTTTGGTCCGCCCTGTTCCCATGATGCACTGGGCCAGGGACAGACTAATTTGCATGTAGCCAGGTTCTGAACTTGGATGGTGCAGTGAGCTAAAAAACGGTGATGGATCAAGCCCTGATCTTTTGACTGGGTATGAGTGTTCTGCTTAATTCAGATGCTCTGTCCATCACCACCCCCTTTTCTGAATCGTTTTGGCCACCACAAGCGTGGAAGGGTATGCTCAGATGTGAGTCCCTTGCTCACTTCACCATCAGGATTCAAGCAAGCCGGGCCGAAGACGGCTGTAATGCCAGAAACCGGTCCCCGGAAGCTTGTTTCCTTTCCAGTAAAGAATTGGCTTGGTAGTTTGGTCTGCCCAGTTCCCATGATGCACTGGGCCAGGGACAGACTAATTTGCATGTAGCCAGGTTCTGAACTGGGATGGTGCAGTGAGCTAAAAAATGGTGATGGATCAAGCCCTGATCTTTTGACTGGGTATGAGTGTTTTGCTTAATTCAGATGCTCTGTCCATCACCACCCCCTTTTCTGAATCGTTTTGGCCACCACAAGCGTGGAAGGGTATGCTCAGATGTGAGTCCCTTGCTCACTGCACCATCAGGATTCAAGCAAACCAGGCCGAAGACGGCTGTAATGCCAGAAACCGGTCCCCGGAAGCTTGTTTCCTTTCCAGTAAAGAATTGGCTTGGTAGTTTGGTCTGCCCTGTTCCCATGATGCACTGGGCCAGGGACAGACTAATTTGCATGTAGCCAGGTTCTGAACTGGGATGGTGCAGTGAGCTAAAAAATGGTGATGGATCAAGCCCTGATCTTTTGACTGGGTATGAGTGTTCTGCTTAATTCAGATGCTCTGTCCATCACCACCCCCTTTTCTGAATCATTTTGGCCACCACAAGCGTGGAAGGGTATGCTCAGATGTGAGTCCCTTGCTCACTGCACCATCAGAATTCAAGCAAGCCGGGCCGAAGATGGCTGTAATGCCAGAAACCGGTCCCCGGAAGCTTGTTTTCTTTCCAGTAAAGAATTGGCTTGGTAGTTTGGTCTGCCCTGTTCCCATGATGCACTGGGCCAGGGACAGACTAATTTGCCTGTAGCCAGGTTCTGAACTGGGATGATGCAGTGAGCTAAAAAACGGTGATGGATCAAGCCCTGTTCTTTTGACTGGGTATGAGTGTTCTGCTTAATTCAGATGCTCTGTCCATCACCACCCCCTTTTCTGAATCGTTTTGGCCACCACAAGCGTGGAAGGGTATGCTCAGATGTGAGTCCCTTGCTCACTGCACCATCAGGATTCAAGCAAGCCGGGCCGAAGACGGCTGTAATGCCAGAAACCGGTCCCCGGAAGCTTGTTTCCTTTCCAGTAAAGAATTGGCTTGGTAGTTTGGTCTGCCCTGTTCCCATGATGCACTGGGCCAGGGACAGACTAATTTGCATGTAGCCAGGTTCTGAACTGGGATGGTGCAGTGAGCTAAAAAACGGTGATGGATCAAGCCCTGATCTTTTGACTGGGTATGAGTGTTCTGCTTAATTCAGATGTTCTGTCCATCACCACCCCCTTTTCTGAATCGTTTTGGCCACCACAAGCGTGGAAGGGTATGCTCAGATGTGAGTCCCTTGCTCACTGCACCATCAGGATTCAAGCAAGCCGGGCCGAAGACGGCTGTAATGCCAGAAACCGGTCCCCGGAATCTTGTTTTCTTTCCAGTAAAGAATTGGCTTGGTAGTTTGGTCTGCCCTGTTCCCATGATGCACTGGGCCAGGGACAGACTAATTTGCATGTAGCCAGGTTCTGAACTGGGATGGTGCAGTGAGCTAAAAAACGGTGATGGATCAAGCCCTGATCTTTTGACTGGGTATGAGTGTTCTGCTTACTTCAGATGCTCTGTCCATCACCAACCCCTTTTCTGAATCATTTTGGCCACTACAAGCGTGGAAGGGTATGCTCAGATGTGAGTCCCTTGCTCACTGCACCATCAGGATTCAAGCAAGCCGGGCCGAAGACGGCTGTAATGCCAGAAACCGGTCCCCGGAAGCTTGTTTCCTTTCCAGTAAAAAATTGGCTTGGTAGTTTGGTCTGCCCTGTTCCCATGATGCACTGGGCCAGGGACAGACTAATTTGCCTGTAGCCAGGTTCTGAACTGGGATGATGCAGTGAGCTAAAAAACGGTGATGGATCAAGCCCTGATCTTTTGACTGGGTATGAGTGTTCTGCTTAATTCAGATGCTCTGTCCATCACCACCCCCTTTTCTGAATCGTTTTGGCCACCACAAGCGTGGAAGGGTATGCTCAGATGTGAGTCCCTTGCTCACTGCACCATCAGGATTCAAGCAAGCCGGGCCGAAGACGGCTGTAATGCCAGAAACCGGTCCCCGGAAGCTTGTTTCCTTTCCAGTAAAGAATTGGCTTGGTAGTTTGGTCTGCCCTGTTCCCATGATGCACTGGGCCAGGGACAGACTAATTTGCATGTAGCCAGGTTCTGAACTGGGATGGTGCAGTGAGCTAAAAAACGGTGATGGATCAAGCCCTGATCTTTTGACTGGGTATGAGTGTTCTGCTTAATTCAGATGTTCTGTCCATCACCACCCCCTTTTCTGAATCGTTTTGGCCACCACAAGCGTGGAAGGGTATGCTCAGATGTGAGTCCCTTGCTCACTGCACCATCAGGATTCAAGCAAGCCGGGCCGAAGACGGCTGTAATGCCAGAAACCGGTCCCCGGAAGCTTGTTTCCTTTCCAGTAAAGAATTGGCTTGGTAGTTTGGTCTGCCCTGTTCCCATGATGCACTGGGCCAGGGACAGACTAATTTGCATGTAGCCAGGTTCTGAACTGGGATGGTGCAGTGAGCTAAAAAACGGTGATGGATCAAGCCCTGATCTTTTGACTGGGTATGAGTGTTCTGCTTAATTCAGATGTTCTGTCCATCACCACCCCCTTTTCTGAATCGTTTTGGCCACCACAAGCGTGGAAGGGTATGCTCAGATGTGAGTCCCTTGCTCACTGCACCATCAGGATTCAAGCAAGCCGGGCCGAAGACGGCTGTAATGCCAGAAACCGGTCCCCGGAAGCTTGTTTCCTTTCCAGTAAAGAATTGGCTTGGTAGTTTGGTCTGCCCTGTTCCCATGATGCACTGGGCCAGGGACAGACTAATTTGCATGTAGCCAGGTTCTGAACTGGGATGGTGCAGTGAGCTAAAAAACGGTGATGGATCAAGCCCTGATCTTTTGACTGGGTATGAGTGTTCTGCTTAATTCAGATGCTCTGTCCATCACCACCCCCTTTTCTGAATCATTTTGGCCACCACAAGCGTGGAAGGGTATGCTCAGATGTGAGTCCCTTGCTCACTGCACCATCAGGATTCAAGCAAGCCGGGCCGAAGACGGCTGTAATGCCAGAAACTGGTCCCCGGAAGCTTGTTTCCTTTCCAGTAAAAAATTGGCTTGGTAGTTTGGTCTGCCCTGTTCCCATGATGCACTGGGCCAGGGACAGACTAATTTGCCTGTAGCCAGGTTCTGAACTGGGATGATGCAGTGAGCTAAAAAACGGTGATGGATCAAGCCCTGATCTTTTGACTGGGTATGAGTGTTCTGCTTAATTCAGATGCTCTGTCCATCACCACCCCCTTTTCTGAATCGTTTTGGCCACCACAAGCGTGGAAGGGTATGCTCAGATGTGAGTCCCTTGCTCACTGCACCATCAGGATTCAAGCAAGCCGGGCCGAAGACGGCTGTAATGCCAGAAACCGGTCCCCGGAAGCTTGTTTCCTTTCCAGTAAAGAATTGGCTTGGTAGTTTGGTCTGCCCTGTTCCCATGATGCACTGGGCCAGGGACAGACTAATTTGCATGTAGCCAGGTTCTGAACTGGGATGGTGCAGTGAGCTAAAAAACAGTGATGGATCAAGCCCTGATCTTTTGACTGGGTATGTGTGTTCTGCTTAATTCAGATGTTCTGTCCATCACCACCCCCTTTTCTGAATCGTTTTGGCCACCACAAGCGTGGAAGGGTATGCTCAGATGTGAGTCCCTTGCTCACTGCACCATCAGGATTCAAGCAAGCCGGGCCGAAGACGGCTGTAATGCCAGAAACCGGTCCCCGGAAGCTTGTTTCCTTTCCAGTAAAGAATTGGCTTGGTAGTTTGGTCTGCCCTGTTCCCATGATGCACTGGGCCAGGGACAGACTAATTTGCATGTAGCCAGGTTCTGAACTGGGATGGTGCAGTGAGCTAAAAAACGGTGATGGATCAAGCCCTGATCTTTTGACTGGGTATGAGTGTTCTGCTTAATTCAGATGCTCTGTCCATCACCACCCCCTTTTCTGAATCGTTTTGGCCACCACAAGCGTCGCAGGGTATGCTCAGATGTGAGTCCCTTGCTCACTGCACCATCAGGATTCAAGCAAGCCGGGCCGAAGACTGCTGTAATGCCAGAAACCGGTCCCCGGAAGCTTGTTTCCTTTCCAGTAAAGAATTGGCTTGGTAGTTTGGTCCGCCCTGTTCCCATGATGCACTGGGCCAGGGACAGACTAATTTGCATGTAGCCAGGTTCTGAACTGGGATGGTGCAGTGAGCTAAAAAACGGTGATGGATCAAGCCCTGATCTTTTGACTGGGTATGAGTGTTCTGCTTAATTCAGATGCTCTGTCCATCACCACCCCCTTTTCTGAATCGTTTTGGCCACCACAAGCGTGGAAGGGTATGCTCAGATGTGAGTCCCTTGCTCACTGCACCATCAGGATTCAAGCAAGCATGGCCGAAGACGGCTGTAATGCCAGAAACCGGTCCCCGGAAGCTTGTTTCCTTTCCAGTAAAGAATTGGCTTGGTAGTTTGGTCCGCCCTGTTCCCATGATGCACTGGGCCAGGGACAGACTAATTTGCATGTAGCCAGGTTCTGAACTGGGATGGTGCAGTGAGCTAAAAAAAACGGTGATGGATCAAGCCCTGATCTTTTGACTGGGTATGAGTGTTCTGCTTAATTCAGATGCTCTGTCCATCACCACCCCCTTTTCTGAATCGTTTTGGCCACCACAAGCGTGGAAGGGTATGCTCAGATGTGAGTCCCTAGCTCACTGCACCATCAGGATTCAAGCAAGCCGGGCCGAAGATGGCTGTAATGCCAGAAACCGGTCCCCGGAAGCTTGTTTCCTTTCCAGTAAAGAATTGGCTTGGTAGTTTGGTCTGCCCTGTTCCCATGATGCACTGGGCCAGGGACAGACTAATTTGCATGTAGCCAGTTTCTGAACTGGGATGGTGCAGTGAGCTAAAAAACGGTGATGGATCAAGCCCTGATCTTTTGACTGGGTATGAGTGATCTGCTTAATTCAGATGCTCTGTCCATCACCACCCCCTTTTCTGAATCGTTTTGGCCACCACAAGCGTGGAAGGGTATGCTCAGATGTGAGTCCCTTGCTCACTGCACCATCAGGATTCAAGCAAGCCGGGCCGAAGACGACTGTAATGCCAGAAACCGGTCCCCGGAAGCTTGTTTCCTTTCCAGTAAAGAATTGGCTTGGTAGTTTGGTCTGCCCTGTTCCCATGATGCACTGGGCCAGGGACAGACTAATTTGCATGTAGCCAGGTTCTGAACTGGGATGGTGCAGTGAGCTAAAAAACGGTGATGGATCAAGCCCTGATCTTTTGACTGGGTATGAGTGTTCTGCTTAATTCAGATGTTCTGTCCATCACCACCCCCTTTTCTGAATCGTTTTGGCCACCACAAGCGTGGAAGGGTATGCTCAGATGTGAGTCCCTTGCTCACTGCACCATCAGGATTCAAGCAAGCCGGGCCGAAGACGGCTGTAATGCCAGAAACCGGTCCCCGGAAGCTTGTTTCCTTTCCAGTAAAGAATTGGCTTGGTAGTTTGGTCTGCCCTGTTCCCATGATGCACTGGGCCAGGGACAGACTAATTTGCATGTAGCCAGGTTCTGAACTGGGATGGTGCAGTGAGCTAAAAAACGGTGATGGATCAAGCCCTGATCTTTTGACTGGGTATGAGTGTTCTGCTTAATTCAGATGCTCTGTCCATCACCACCCCCTTTTCTGAATCGTTTTGGCCACCACAAGCGTGGAAGGGTATGCTCAGATGTGAGTCCCTTGCTCACTGCACCATCAGGATTCAAGCAAGCCGGGCCGAACACTGCTGTAATGCCAGAAACCGGTCCCCGGAAGCTTGTTTCCTTTCCAGTAAAGAATTGGCTTGGTAGTTTGGTCCGCCCTGTTCCCATGATGCACTGGGCCAGGGACAGACTAATTTGCATGTAGCCAGGTTCTGAACTGGGATGGTGCAGTGAGCTAAAAAACGGTGATGGATCAAGCCCTGATCTTTTGACTGGGTATGAGTGTTCTGCTTAATTCAGATGCTCTGTCCATCACCACCCCCTTTTCTGAATCGTTTTGGCCACCACAAGCGTGGAAGGGTATGCTCAGATGTGAGTCCCTTGCTCACTGCACCATCAGGATTCAAGCAAGCCGGGCCGAAGACGGCTGTAATGCCAGAAACCGGTCCCCGGAAGCTTGTTTCCTTTCCAGTAAAGAATTGGCTTGGTAGTTTGGTCTGCCCTGTTCCCATGATGCACTGGGCCAGGGACAGACTAATTTGCATGTAGCCAGGTTCTGAACTGGGATGGTGCAGTGAGCTAAAAAACGGTGATGGATCAAGCCCTGATCTTTTGACTGGGTATGAGTGTGCTGCTTAATTCAGATGTTCTGTCCATCACCACCCCCTTTTCTGAATCGTTTTGGCCACCACAAGCGTGGAAGGGTATGCTCAGATGTGAGTCCCTTGCTCATTGCACCATCAGGATTCAAGCAAGCCGGGCCGAAGACGGCTGTAATGCCAGAAACCGGTCCCCGGAAGCTTGTTTCCTTTCCAGTAAAGAATTGGCTTGGTAGTTTGGTCTGCCCTGTTCCCATGATGCACTGGGCCAGGGACAGACTAATTTGCATGTAGCCAGGTTCTGAACTGGGATGGTGCAGTGAGCTTAAAAACGGTGATGGATCAAGCCCTGATCTTTTGACTGGGTATGAGTGTTCTGCTTAATTCAGATGCTCTGTCCATCACCACCCCCTTTTCTGAATCGTTTTGGCCACCACAAGCGTGGAAGGGTATGCTCAGATGTGAGTCCCTTGCTCAGTGCACCATCAGGATTCAAGCAAGCCGGGCCGAAGACGGCTGTAATGCCAGAAACCGGTCCCCGGAAGCTTGTTTCCTTTCCAGTAAAGAATTGGCTTGGTAGTTTGGTCCGCCCTGTTCCCATGATGCACTGGGCCAGGGACAGACTAATTTGCATGTAGCCAGGTTCTGAACTGGGATGGTGTAGTGAGCTAAAAAACGGTGATGGATCAAGCCCTGATCTTTTGACTGGGTATGAGTGTTCTGCTTAATTCAGATGCTCTGTCCATCACCACCCCCTTTTCTGAATCGTTTTGGCCACCACAAGCGTGGAAGGGTATGCTCAGATGTGAGTCCCTTGCTCACTGCACCATCAGGATTCAAGCAAGCCGGGCTGAAGACGGCTGTAATGCCAGAAACCGGTCCCCGGAAGCTTGTTTCCTTTCCAGTAAAGAATTGGCTTGGTAGTTTGGTCCGCCCTGTTCCCATGATGCACTGGGCCAGGGACAGACTAATTTGCATGTAGCCAGGTTCTGAACTTGGATGGTACAGTGAGCTAAAAAACGGTGATGGATCAAGCCCTGATCTTTTGACTGGGTATGAGTGTTCTGCTTAATTCAGATGCTCTGTCCATCACCACCCCCTTTTCTGAATCGTTTTGGCCACCACAAGCGTGGAAGGGTATGCTCAGATGTGAGTCCCTTGCTCACTGCACCATCAGGATTCAAGCAAGCCGGGCCGAAGACGGCTGTAATGCCAGAAACCGGTCCCCGGAAGCTTGTTTCCTTTCCAGTAAAGAATTGGCTTGGTAGTTTGGTCTGCCCTGTTCCCATGATGCACTGGGCCAGGGACAGACTAATTTGCATGTAGCCAGGTTCTGAACTGGGATGGTGCAGTGAGCTAAAAAATGGTGATGGATCAAGCCCTGATCTTTTGACTGGGTATGAGTGTTCTGCTTAATTCAGATGCTCTGTCCATCACCACCCCCTTTTCTGAATCGTTTTGGCCACCACAAGCGTGGAAGGGTATGCTCAGATGTGAGTCCCTTGCTCACTGCACCATCAGGATTCAAGCAAACCAGGCCGAAGATGGCTGTAATGCCAGAAACCGGTCCCCGGAAGCTTGTTTCCTTTCCAGTAAAGAATTGGCTTGGTAGTTTGGTCTGCCCTGTTCCCATGATGCACTGGGCCAGGGACAGACTAATTTGCATGTAGCCAGGTTCTGAACTGGGATGGTGCAGTGAGCTAAAAAACGGTGATGGATCAAGCCCTGATCTTTTGACTGGGTATGAGTGTTCTGCTTAATTCAGATGCTCTGTCCATCACCACCCCCTTTTCTGAATCATTTTGGCCACCACAAGCGTGGAAGGGTATGTTCAGATGTGAGTCCCTTGCTCACTGCACCATCAGGATTCAAGCAAGCCGGACCGAAGATGGCTGTAATGCCAGAAAGCGGTCCCCGGAAGCTTGTTTTCTTTCCAGTAAAGAATTGGCTTGGTAGTTTGGTCTGCCCTGTTCCCATGATGCACTGGGCCAGGGACAGACTAATTTGCCTGTAGCCAGGTTCTGAACTGGGATGATGCAGTGAGCTAAAAAACGGTGATGGATCAAGCCCTGTTCTTTTGACTGGGTATGAGTGTTCTGCTTAATTCAGATGCTCCGTCCATCACCACCCCCTTTTCTGAATCGTTTTGGCCACCACAAGCGTGGAAGGGTATGCTCAGATGTGAGTCCCTTGCTCACTGCACCATCAGGATTCAAGCAAGCCGGGCCGAAGACGGCTGTAATGCCAGAAACCGGTCCCCGGAAGCTTGTTTCCTTTCCAGTAAAGAATTGGCTTGGTAGTTTGGTCTGCCCTGTTCCCATGATGCACTGGGCCAGGGACAGACTAATTTGCATGTAGCCAGGTTCTGAACTGGGATGGTGCAGTGAGCTAAAAAACGGTGATGGATCAAGCCCTGATCTTTTGACTGGGTATGAGTGTTCTGCTTAATTCAGATGTTCTGTCCATCACCACCCCCTTTTCTGAATCGTTTTGGCCACCACAAGCGTGGAAGGGTATGCTCAGATGTGAGTCCCTTGCTCACTGCACCATCAGGATTCAAGCAAGCCGGGCCGAAGACGGCTGTAATGCCAGAAACCGGTCCCCGGAATCTTGTTTTCTTTCCAGTAAAGAATTGGCTTGGTAGTTTGGTCTGCCCTGTTCCCATGATGCACTGGGCCAGGGACAGACTAATTTGCATGTAGCCAGGTTCTGAACTGGGATGGTGCAGTGAGCTAAAAAACGGTGATGGATCAAGCCCTGATCTTTTGACTGGGTATGAGTGTTCTGCTTAATTCAGATGCTCTGTCCATCACCACCCCCTTTTCTGAATCATTTTGGCCACTACAAGCGTGGAAGGGTATGCTCAGATGTGAGTCCCTTGCTCACTGCACCATCAGGATTCAAGCAAGCCGGGCCGAAGACGGCTGTAATGCCAGAAACCGGTCCCCGGAAGCTTGTTTCCTTTCCAGTAAAAAATTGGCTTGGTAGTTTGGTCTGCCCTGTTCCCATGATGCACTGGGCCAGGGACAGACTAATTTGCCTGTAGCCAGGTTCTGAACTGGGATGATGCAGTGAGCTAAAAAACGGTGATGGATCAAGCCCTGATCTTTTGACTGGGTATGAGTGTTCTGCTTAATTCAGATGCTCTGTCCATCACCACCCCCTTTTCTGAATCGTTTTGGCCACCACAAGCGTGGAAGGGTATGCTCAGATGTGAGTCCCTTGCTCACTGCACCATCAGGATTCAAGCAAGCCGGGCCGAAGACGGCTGTAATGCCAGAAACCGGTCCCCGGAAGCTTGTTTCCTTTCCAGTAAAGAATTGGCTTGGTAGTTTGGTCTGCCCTGTTCCCATGATGCACTGGGCCAGGGACAGACTAATTTGCATGTAGCCAGGTTCTGAACTGGGATGGTGCAGTGAGCTAAAAAACGGTGATGGATCAAGCCCTGATCTTTTGACTGGGTATGAGTGTTCTGCTTAATTCAGATGTTCTGTCCATCACCACCCACTTTTCTGAATCGTTTTGGCCACCACAAGCGTGGAAGGGTATGCTCAGATGTGAGTCCCTTGCTCACTGCACCATCAGGATTCAAGCAAGCCGGGCCGAAGACGGCTGTAATGCCAGAAACCGGTCCCCGGAAGCTTGTTTCCTTTCCAGTAAAGAATTGGCTTGGTAGTTTGGTCTGCCCTGTTCCCATGATGCACTGGGCCAGGGACAGACTAATTTGCATGTAGCCAGGTTCTGAACTGGGATGGTGCAGTGAGCTAAAAAACGGTGATGGATCAAGCCCTGATCTTTTGACTGGGTATGAGTGTTCTGCTTAATTCAGATGTTCTGTCCATCACCACCCCCTTTTCTGAATCGTTTTGGCCACCACAAGCGTGGAAGGGTATGCTCAGATGTGAGTCCCTTGCTCACTGCACCATCAGGATTCAAGCAAGCCGGGCCGAAGACGGCTGTAATGCCAGAAACCGGTCCCCGGAAGCTTGTTTCCTTTCCAGTAAAGAATTGGCTTGGTAGTTTGGTCTGCCCTGTTCCCATGATGCACTGGGCCAGGGACAGACTAATTTGCATGTAGCCAGGTTCTGAACTGGGATGGTGCAGTGAGCTAAAAAACGGTGATGGATCAAGCCCTGATCTTTTGACTGGGTATGAGTGTTCTGCTTAATTCAGATGCTCTGTCCATCACCACCCCCTTTTCTGAATCATTTTGGCCACCACAAGCGTGGAAGGGTATGCTCAGATGTGAGTCCCTTGCTCACTGCACCATCAGGATTCAAGCAAGCCGGGCCGAAGACGGCTGTAATGCCAGAAACTGGTCCCCGGAAGCTTGTTTCCTTTCCAGTAAAAAATTGGCTTGGTAGTTTGGTCTGCCCTGTTCCCATGATGCACTGGGCCAGGGACAGACTAATTTGCCTGTAGCCAGGTTCTGAACTGGGATGATGCAGTGAGCTAAAAAACGGTGATGGATCAAGCCCTGATCTTTTGACTGGGTATGAGTGTTCTGCTTAATTCAGATGCTCTGTCCATCACCACCCCCTTTTCTGAATCGTTTTGGCCACCACAAGCGTGGAAGGGTATGCTCAGATGTGAGTCCCTTGCTCACTGCACCATCAGGATTCAAGCAAGCCGGGCCGAAGACGGCTGTAATGCCAGAAACCGGTCCCCGGAAGCTTGTTTCCTTTCCAGTAAAGAATTGGCTTGGTAGTTTGGTCTGCCCTGTTCCCATGATGCACTGGGCCAGGGACAGACTAATTTGCATGTAGCCAGGTTCTGAACTGGGATGGTGCAGTGAGCTAAAAAACGGTGATGGATCAAGCCCTGATCTTTTGACTGGGTATGAGTGTTCTGCTTAATTCAGATGTTCTGTCCATCACCACCCCCTTTTCTGAATCGTTTTGGCCACCACAAGCGTGGAAGGGTATGCTCAGATGTGAGTCCCTTGCTCACTGCACCATCAGGATTCAAGCAAGCCGGGCCGAAGACGGCTGTAATGCCAGAAACCGGTCCCCGGAAGCTTGTTTCCTTTCCAGTAAAGAATTGGCTTGGTAGTTTGGTCTGCCCTGTTCCCATGATGCACTGGGCCAGGGACAGACTAATTTGCATGTAGCCAGGTTCTGAACTGGGATGGTGCAGTGAGCTAAAAAACGGTGATGGATCAAGCCCTGATCTTTTGACTGGGTATGAGTGTTCTGCTTAATTCAGATGATCTGTCCATCACCACCCCCTTTTCTGAATCGTTTTGGCCACCACAAGCGTCGCAGGGTATGCTCAGATGTGAGTCCCTTGCTCACTGCACCATCAGGATTCAAGCAAGCCGGGCCGAAGACTGCTGTAATGCCAGAAACCGGTCCCCGGAAGCTTGTTTCCTTTCCAGTAAAGAATTGGCTTGGTAGTTTGGTCCGCCCTGTTCCCATGATGCACTGGGCCAGGGACAGACTAATTTGCATGTAGCCAGGTTCTGAACTGGGATGGTGCAGTGAGCTAAAAAACGGTGATGGATCAAGCCCTGATCTTTTGACTGGGTATGAGTGTTCTGCTTAATTCAGATGTTCTGTCCATCACCACCCCCTTTTCTGAATCGTTTTGGCCACCACAAGCGTGGAAGGGTATGCTCAGATGTGAGTCCCTTGCTCACTGCACCATCAGGATTCAAGCAAGCCGGGCCGAAGACGGCTGTAATGCCAGAAACCGGTCCCCGGAAGCTTGTTTCCTTTCCAGTAAAGAATTGGCTTGGTAGTTTGGTCTGCCCTGTTCCCATGATGCACTGGGCCAGGGACAGACTAATTTGCATGTAGCCAGGTTCTGAACTGGGATGGTGCAGTGAGCTAAAAAACGGTGATGGATCAAGCCCTGATCTTTTGACTGGGTATGAGTGTTCTGCTTAATTCAGATGTTCTGTCCATCACCACCCCCTTTTCTGAATCGTTTTGGCCACCACAAGCGTGGAAGGGTATGCTCAGATGTGAGTCCCTTGCTCACTGCACCATCAGGATTCAAGCAAGCCGGGCCGAAGACGGCTGTAATGCCAGAAACCGGTCCCCGGAAGCTTGTTTCCTTTCCAGTAAAGAATTGGCTTGGTAGTTTGGTCTGCCCTGTTCCCATGATGCACTGGGCCAGGGACAGACTAATTTGCATGTAGCCAGGTTCTGAACTGGGATGGTGCAGTGAGCTAAAAAACGGTGATGGATCAAGCCCTGATCTTTTGACTGGGTATGAGTGTTCTGCTTAATTCAGATGCTCTGTCCATCACCACCCCCTTTTCTGAATCATTTTGGCCACCACAAGCGTGGAAGGGTATGCTCAGATGTGAGTCCCTTGCTCACTGCACCATCAGGATTCAAGCAAGCCGGGCCGAAGACGGCTGTAATGCCAGAAACTGGTCCCCGGAAGCTTGTTTCCTTTCCAGTAAAAAATTGGCTTGGTAGTTTGGTCTGCCCTGTTCCCATGATGCACTGGGCCAGGGACAGACTAATTTGCCTGTAGCCAGGTTCTGAACTGGGATGATGCAGTGAGCTAAAAAACGGTGATGGATCAAGCCCTGATCTTTTGACTGGGTATGAGTGTTCTGCTTAATTCAGATGCTCTGTCCATCACCACCCCCTTTTCTGAATCGTTTTGGCCACCACAAGCGTGGAAGGGTATGCTCAGATGTGAGTCCCTTGCTCACTGCACCATCAGGATTCAAGCAAGCCGGGCCGAAGACGGCTGTAATGCCAGAAACCGGTCCCCGGAAGCTTGTTTCCTTTCCAGTAAAGAATTGGCTTGGTAGTTTGGTCTGCCCTGTTCCCATGATGCACTGGGCCAGGGACAGACTAATTTGCATGTAGCCAGGTTCTGAACTGGGATGGTGCAGTGAGCTAAAAAACGGTGATGGATCAAGCCCTGATCTTTTGACTGGGTATGAGTGTTCTGCTTAATTCAGATGTTCTGTCCATCACCACCCCCTTTTCTGAATCGTTTTGGCCACCACAAGCGTGGAAGGGTATGCTCAGATGTGAGTCCCTTGCTCACTGCACCATCAGGATTCAAGCAAGCCGGGCCGAAGACGGCTGTAATGCCAGAAACCGGTCCCCGGAAGCTTGTTTCCTTTCCAGTAAAGAATTGGCTTGGTAGTTTGGTCTGCCCTGTTCCCATGATGCACTGGGCCAGGGACAGACTAATTTGCATGTAGCCAGGTTCTGAACTGGGATGGTGCAGTGAGCTAAAAAACGGTGATGGATCAAGCCCTGATCTTTTGACTGGGTATGAGTGTTCTGCTTAATTCAGATGATCTGTCCATCACCACCCCCTTTTCTGAATCGTTTTGGCCACCACAAGCGTCGCAGGGTATGCTCAGATGTGAGTCCCTTGCTCACTGCACCATCAGGATTCAAGCAAGCCGGGCCGAAGACTGCTGTAATGCCAGAAACCGGTCCCCGGAAGCTTGTTTCCTTTCCAGTAAAGAATTGGCTTGGTAGTTTGGTCCGCCCTGTTCCCATGATGCACTGGGCCAGGGACAGACTAATTTGCATGTAGCCAGGTTCTGAACTGGGATGGTGCAGTGAGCTAAAAAACGGTGATGGATCAAGCCCTGATCTTTTGACTGGGTATGAGTGTTCTGCTTAATTCAGATGCTCTCTCCATCACCACCCCCTTTTCTGAATCGTTTTGGCCACCACAAGCGTGGAAGGGTATGCTCAGATGTGAGTCCCTTGCTCACTGCACCATCAGGATTCAAGCAAGCCGGGCCGAAGACGGCTGTAATGCCAGAAACCGGTCCGCGGAAGCTTGTTTCCTTTCCAGTAAAGAATTGGCTTGGTAGTTTGGTCTGCCCTGTTCCCATGATGCACTGGGCCAGGGACAGACTAATTTGCATGTAGCCAGGTTCTGAACTGGGATGGTGCAGTGAGCTAAAAAAATGGTGATGGATCAAGCCCTGATCTTTTGACTGGGTATGAGTGTTCTGCTTAATACAGATGCTCTGTCCATCACCACCCCCTTTTCTGAATCGTTTTGGCCACCACAAGCGTGGAAGGGTATGCTCAGATGTGAGTCCCTTGCTCACTGCACCATCAGGATTCAAGCAAGCCAGGCCGAAGACGGCTGTAATGCCAGAAACCGGTCCCCAGAAGCTTGTTTCCTTTCCAGTAAAGAATTGGCTTGGTAGTTTGGTCTGCCCTGTTCCCATGATGCACTGGGCCAGGGACAGACTAATTTGCATGTAGCCAGGTTCTGAACTGGGATGGTGCAGTGAGCTAAAAAACGGTGATGGATCAAGCCCTGATCTTTTGACTGGGTATGAGTGTTCTGCTTAATTCAGATGCTCTGTCCATCACCACCCCCTTTTCTGAATCGTTTTGGCCACCACAAGCGTGGAAGGGTATGCTCAGATGTGAGTCCCTTGCTCACTGCACCATCAGGATTCAAGCAAGCCGGGCCGAAGACTGCTGTAATGCCAGAAACCGGTCCCCGGAAGCTTGTTTCCTTTCCAGTAAAGAATTGGCTTGGTAGTTTGGTCCGCCCTGTTCCCATGATGCACTGGGCCAGGGACAGACTAATTTGCATGTAGCCAGGTTCTGAACTGGGATGGTGCAGTGAGCTAAAAAACGGTGATGGATCAAGCCCTGATCTTTTGACTGGGTATGAGTGTTCTGCTTAATTCAGATGCTCTGTCCATCACCACCCCCTTTTCTGAATGGTTTTGGCCACCACAAGCGTGGAAGGGTATGCTCAGATGTGAGTCCCTTGCTCACTGCACCATCAGGATTCAAGCAAGCCGGGCCGAAGACGGCTGTAATGCCAGAAAGCGGTCCCCGGAAGCTTGTTTCCTTTCCAGTAAAGAATTGGCTTGGTAGTTTGGTCTGCCCTGTTCCCATGATGCACTGGGCCAGGGACAGACTAATTTGCATGTAGCCAGGTTCTGAACTTGGATGGTGCAGTGAGCTAAAAAACGGTGATGGATCAAGCCCTGATCTTTTGACTGGGTATGAGTGTTCTGCTTAATTCAGATGCTCTGTCCATCACCACCCCCTTTTCTGAATCGTTTTGGCCACCACAAGCGTGGAAGGGTATGCTCAGATGTGAGTCCCTTGCTCACTGCACCATCAGGATTCAAGCAAGCCGGGCCGAAGACGGCTGTAATGCCAGAAACCGGTCCCCGGAAGCTTGTTTCCTTTCCAGTAAAGAATTGGCTTGGTAGTTTGGTCTGCCCTGTTCCCATGAGGCACTGGGCCAGGGACAGACTAATTTGCATGTAGCCAGGTTCTGAACTGGGATGGTGCAGTGAGCTAAAAAAATGGTGATGGATCAAGCCCTGATCTTTTGACTGGGTATGAGTGTTCTGCTTAATTCAGATGCTCTGTCCATCACCACCCCCTTTTCTGAATCGTTTTGGCCACCACAAGCGTGGAAGGGTATGCTCAGATGTGAGTCCCTTGCTCACTGCACCATCAGGATTTAAGCAAGCCAGGCCGAAGACGGCTGTAATGCCAGAAACCGGTCCCCGGAAGCTTGTTTCCTTTCCAGTAAAGAATTGGCTTGGTAGTTTGGTCTGCCCTGTTCCCATGATGCACTGGGCCAGGGACAGACTAATTTGCATGTAGCCAGGTTCTGAACTGGGATGGTGCAGTGAGCTAAAAAACGGTGATGGATCAAGCCCTGATCTTTTGACTGGGTATGAGTGTTCTGCTTAATTCAGATGCTCTGTCCATCACCACCCCCTTTTCTGAATCATTTTGGCCACCACAAGCGTGGAAGGGTATGCTCAGATGTGAGTCCCTGGCTCACTGCACCATCAGGATTCAAGCAAGCCGGGCCGAAGACGGCTGTAATGCCAGAAACCGGTCCCCGGAAGCTTGTTTCCTTTCCAGTAAAGAATTGGCTTGGTAGTTTGGTCTGCCCTGTTCCCATGATGCACTGGGCCAGGGACAGACTAATTTGCCTGTAGCCAGGTTCTGAACTGGGATGATGCAGTGAGCTAAAAAACGGTGATGGATCAAGCCCTGATCTTTTGACTGGGTATGAGTGTTCTGCTTAATTCAGATGCTCTGTACATCACCACCCCCTTTTCTGAATCGTTTTGGCCACCACAAGCGTGGAAGGGTATGCTCAGATGTGAGTCCCTTGCTCACTGCACCATCAGGATTCAAGCAAGCCGGGCCGAAGACGGCTGTAATGCCAGAAACCGGTCCCCGGAAGCTTGTTTCCTTTCCAGTAAAGAATTGGCTTGGTAGTTTGGTCTGCCCTGTTCCCATGATGCACTGGGCCAGGGACAGACTAATTTGCATGTAGCCAGGTTCTGAACTGGGATGTTGCAGTGAGGTAAAAAACGGTGATGGATCAAGCCCTGATCTTTTGACTGGGTATGAGTGTTCTGCTTAATTCAGATGTTCTGTCCATCACCACCCCCTTTTCTGAATCGTTTTGGCCACCACAAGCGTGGAAGGGTATGCTCAGATGTGAGTCCCTTGCTCACTGCACCATCAGGATTCAAGCAAGCCGGGCCAAAGACGGCTGTAATGCCAGAAACCGGTCCCCGGAAGCTTGTTTCCTTTCCAGTAAAGAATTGGCTTGGTAGTTTGGTCTGCCCTGTTCCCATGATGCACTGGGCCAGGGACAGACTAATTTGCATGTAGCCAGGTTCTGAACTGGGATGGTGCAGTGAGCTTAAAAACGGTGATGGATCAAGCCCTGATCTTTTGACTGGGTATGAGTGTTCTGCTTAATTCAGATGCTCTGTCCATCACCACCCCCTTTTCTGAATCGTTTTGGCCACCACAAGCGTGGAAGGGTATGCTCAGATGTGAGTCCCTTGCTCAGTGCACCATCAGGATTCAAGCAAGCCGGGCCGAAAACGGCTGTAATGCCAGAAACCGGTCCCCTGAAGCTTGTTTCCTTTCCAGTAAAGAATTGGCTTGGTAGTTTGGTCCGCCCTGTTCCCATGATGCACTGGGCCAGGGACAGACTAATTTGCATGTAGCCAGGTTCTGAACTGGGATGGTGTAGTGAGCTAAAAAACGGTGATGGATCAAGCCCTGATCTTTTGACTGGGTATGAGTGTTCTGCTTAATTCAGATGCTCTGTCCATCACCACCCCCTTTTCTGAATCGTTTTGGCCACCACAAGCGTGGAAGGGTATGCTCAGATGTGAGTCCCTTGCTCACTGCACCATCAGGATTCAAGCAAGCCGGGCTGAAGACGGCTGTAATGCCAGAAACCGGTCCCTGGAAGCTTGTTTCCTTTCCAGTAAAGAATCGGCTTGGTAGTTTGGTCCGCCCTGTTCCCATGATGCACTGGGCCAGGGACAGACTAATTTGCATGCAGCCAGGTTCTGAACTTGGATGGTGCAGTGAGCTAAAAAACGGTGATGGATCAAGCCCTGATCTTTTGACTGGGTATGAGTGTTCTGCTTAATTCAGATGCTCTGTCCATCACCACCCCCTTTTCTGAATCGTTTTGGCCACCACAAGCGTGGAAGGGTATGCTCAGATGTGAGTCCCTTGCTCACTGCACCATCAGGATTCAAGCAAGCCGGGCCGAAGACGGCTGTAATGCCAGAAACCGGTCCCCGGAAGCTTGTTTCCTTTCCAGTAAAGAATTGGCTTGGTAGTTTGGTCTGCCCTGTTCCCATGATGCACTGGGCCAGGGACAGACTAATTTGCATGTAGCCAGGTTCTGAACTGGGATGGTGCAGTGAGCTAAAAAAATGGTGATGGATCAAGCCCTGATCTTTTGACTGGGTATGAGTGTTCTGCTTAATTCAGATGCTCTGTCCATCACCACCCCCTTTTCTGAATCATTTTGGCCACCACAAGCGTGGAAGGGTATGCTCAGATGTGAGTTCCTTGCTCACTGCACCATCAGGATTCAAGCAAGCCGGGCCGAAGACGGCTGTAATGCCAGAAACCGGTCCCCGGAAGATTGTTTCCTTTCCAGTAAAGAATTGGCTTGGTAGTTTGGTCTGCCCTGTTCCCATGATGCACTGGGCCAGGGACAGACTAATTTGCATGTAGCCAGGTTCTGAACTGGGATGGTGCAGTGAGCTAAAAAAACGGTGATGGATCAAGCCCTGATCTTTTGACTGGGTATGAGTGTTCTGCTTAATTCAGATGCTCTGTCCATCACCACCCCCTTTTCTGAATCGTTTTGGCCACCACAAGCGTGGAAGGGTATGCTCAGATGTGAGTCCCTTGCTCACTGCACCATCAGGATTCAAGCAAGCCGGGCCGAAGATGGCTGTAATGCCAGAAACCGGTCCCCGGAAGCTTGTTTCCTTTCCAGTAAAGAATTGGCTTGGTAGTTTGGTCTGCCCTGTTCCCATGATGCACTGGGCCAGGGACAGACTAATTTGCATGTAGCCAGGTTCTGAACTGGGATGGTGCAGTGAGCTAAAAAACGGTGATGGATCAAGCCCTGATCTTTTGACTGGGTATGAGTGTTCTGCTTAATTCAGATGCTCTGTCCATCACCACCCCCTTTTCTGAATCGTTTTGGCCACCACAAGCGTGGAAGGGTATGCTCAGATGTGAGGTACTTGCTCACTGCACCATCAGGATTCAAGCAAGCCGAAGACGGCTGTAATGCCAGAAACCGGTCCCCGGAAGCTTGTTTCCTTTCCAGTAAAGAATTGGCTTGGTAGTTTGGTCTGCCCTGTTCCCATGATGCACTGGGCCAGGGACAGACTAATTTGCATGTAGCCAGGTTCTGAACGGGGATGGTGCAGTGAGCTAAAAAACGGTGATGGATCAAGCCCTGATCTTTTGACTGGGTATGAGTGTTCTGCTTAATTCAGATGCTCTGTCCATCACCACCCCCTTTTCTGAATCGTTTTGGCCACCACAAGCGTGGAAGGGTATGCTCAGATGTGAGTCCCTTGCTCACTGCACCATCAGTATTCAAGCAAGCCGGGCCGAAGACGGCTGTAATGCCAGAAACCGGTCCCCGGAAGCTTGTTTCCTTTCCAGTAAAGAATTGACTTGGTAGTTTGGTCTGTCCTGTTCCCATGATGCACTGGGCCAGGGACAGACTAATTTGCATGTAGCCAGGTTCTGAACTGGGATGGTGCAGTGAGCTAAAAAACGGTGATGGATCAAGCCCTGATCTTTTGACTGGGTATGAGTGTTCTGCTTAATTCAGATGCTCTGTCCATCACCACCCCCTTTTCTGAATCGTTTTGGCCACCACAAGCGTGGAAGGGTATGCTCAGATGTGAGTCCCTTGCTCACTGCACCATCAGGATTCAAGCAAGCCGGGCCGAAGACGGCTGTAATGCCAGAAACCGGTCCCCGGAAGCTTGTTTCCTTTCCAGTAAACAATTGGCTTGGTAGTTTGGTCTGCCCTGTTCCCATGATGCACTGGGCCAGGGACAGACTAATTTGCATGTAGCCAGGTTCTGAACTGGGATGGTGCAGTGAGCTAAAAAAACGGTGATGGATCAAGCCCTGATCTTTTGACTGGGTATGAGTGTTCTGCTTAATTCAGATGCTCTGTCCATCACCAACCCCTTTTCTGAATCGTTTTGGCCACCACAAGCGTGGAAGGGTATGCTCAGATGTGAGTCCCTTGCTCACTGCACCATCAGGATTCAAGCAAGCCGGGCCGAAGACGGCTGTAATGCCAGAAACCGGTCCCCGGAAGCTTGTTTCCTTTCCAGTAAAGAATTGGCTTGGTAGTTTGGTCTGCCCTGTTCCCATGATGCACTGGGCCAGGGACAGACTAATTTGCATGTAGCCAGGTCCTGAACTGGGATGGTGCAATGAGCTAAAAAACGGTGATGGATCAAGCCCTGATCTTTTGACTGGGTATGAGTGTTCTGCCTAATTCAGATGCTCTGTCCATCACCACCCCCTTTTCTGAATAGTTTTGGCCAATACAAGCGTGGAAGGGTATGCTCAGATGTGAGTCCCTTGCTCACTGCACCTTCAGGATTCTAGCAAGCCGGGCCGAAGACGGCTGTAATGCCAAAAACCGGTCCCCAGAAGCTTGTTTCCTTTCCAGTAAAGAATTGGCTTGGTAGTTTGGTCTGCCCTGTTCCCATGATGCACTGGGCAAGGGACAGACTAATTTGCATGTAGCCAGGTTCTGAACTGGGATGGTGCAGTGAGCTAAAAAACGGTGATGGATCAAGCCCTGATCTTTTGACTGGGTATGAGTGTTCTGCTTAATTCAGATGCTCTGTCCATCACCACCCCCTTTTCTGAATCGTTTTGGCCACCACAAGCATAGAAGGGTATGCTCAGATGTGAGTCCCTTGCTCACTGCACCATCAGGATTCAAGCAAGCCGGGCCGAAGACGGCTGTAATGCCAGAAACCGGTCCCCGGAAGCTTGTTTCCTTTCCAGTAAAGAATTGGCTTGGTAGTTTGGTCTGCCCTGTTCCCATGATGCACTGGGCCAGGGACAGACTAATTTGCATGTAGCCAGGTTCTGAACTGGGATGGTGCAGTGAGCTAAAAAACGGTGATGGATCAAGCCCTGATCTTTTGACTGGGTATGAGTGTTCTGCTTAATTCAGATGCTCTGTCCATCACCACCCCCTTTTCTGAATCGTTTTGGCCACCACAAGCGTGGAAGGGTATGCTCAGATGTGAGTCCCTTGCTCACTGCACCATCAGGATTCAAGCAAGCAGGGCCGAAGACGGCTGTAATGCCAGAAACCGGTCCCCGGAAGCTTGTTTCCTTTCCAGTAAAGAATTGGCTTGGTAGTTTGGTCCGCCCTGTTCCCATGATGCACTGGGCCAGGGACAGACTAATTTGCATGTAGCCAGGTTCTGAACTGGGATGGTGCAGTGAGCTAAAAAAAACGGTGATGGATCAAGCCCTGATCTTTTGACTGGGTATGAGTGTTCTGCTTAATTCAGATGTTCTGTCCATCACCACCCCCTTTTCTGAATCGTTTTGGCCACCACAAGCGTGGAAGGGTATGCTCAGATGTGAGTCCCTTGCTCACTGCACCATCAGGATTCAAGCAAGCCGGGCCGAAGACGGCTGTAATGCCAGAAACCGGTCCCCGGAAGCTTGTTTCCTTTCCAGTAAAGAATTGGCTTGGTAGTTTGGTCTGCCCTGTTCCCATGATGCACTGGGCCAGGGACAGACTAATTTGCATGTAGCCAGGTTCTGAACTGGGATGGTGCAGTGAGCTAAAAAAACGGTGATGGATCAAGCCCTGATCTTTTGACTGGGTATGAGTGTTCTGCTTAATTCAGATGCTCTGTCCATCACCAACCCCTTTTCTGAATCGTTTTGGCCACCACAAGCGTGGAAGGGTATGCTCAGATGTGAGTCCCTTGCTCACTGCACCATCAGGATTCAAGCAAGCCGGGCCGAAGACGGCTGTAATGCCAGAAACCGGTCCCCGGAAGCTTGTTTCCTTTCCAGTAAAGAATTGGCTTGGTAGTTTGGTCTGCCCTGTTCCCATGATGCACTGGGCCAGGGACAGACTAATTTGCATGTAGCCAGGTCCTGAACTGGGATGGTGCAATGAGCTAAAAAACGGTGATGGATCAAGCCCTGATCTTTTGACTGGGTATGAGTGTTCTGCCTAATTCAGATGCTCTGTCCATCACCACCCCCTTTTCTGAATAGTTTTGGCCAATACAAGCGTGGAAGGGTATGCTCAGATGTGAGTCCCTTGCTCACTGCACCATCAGGATTCTAGCAAGCCGGGCCGAAGACGGCTGTAATGCCAAAAACCGGTCCCCAGAAGCTTGTTTCCTTTCCAGTAAAGAATTGGCTTGGTAGTTTGGTCTGCCCTGTTCCCATGATGCACTGGGCAAGGGACAGACTAATTTGCATGTAGCCAGGTTCTAAACTGGGATGGTGCAGTGAGCTAAAAAACGGTGATGGATCAAGCCCTGATCTTTTGACTGGGTATGAGTGTTCTGCTTAATTCAGATGCTCTGTCCATCACCTCCCCCTTTTCTGAATCGTTTTGGCCACCACAAGCATAGAAGGGTATGCTCAGATGTGAGTCCCTTGCTCACTGCACCATCAGGATTCAAGCAAGCCGGGCCGAAGACGGCTGTAATGCCAGAAACCGGTCCCCGGAAGCTTGTTTCCTTTCCAGTAAAGAATTGGCTTGGTAGTTTGGTCTGCCCTGTTCCCATGATGCACTGGGCCAGGGACAGACTAATTTGCATGTAGCCAGGTTCTGAACTGGGATGGTGCAGTGAGCTAAAAAACGGTGATGGATCAAGCCCTGATCTTTTGACTGGGTATGAGTGTTCTGCTTAATTCAGATGCTCTGTCCATCACCACCCCCTTTTCTGAATCGTTTTGGCCACCACAAGCGTGGAAGGGTATGCTCAGATGTGAGTCCCTTGCTCACTGCACCATCAGGATTCAAGCAAGCAGGGCCGAAGACGGCTGTAATGCCAGAAACCGGTCCCCGGAAGCTTGTTTCCTTTCCAGTAAAGAATTGGCTTGGTAGTTTGGTCCGCCCTGTTCCCATGATGCACTGGGCCAGGGACAGACTAATTTGCATGTAGCCAGGTTCTGAACTGGGATGGTGCAGTGAGCTAAAAAAAACGGTGATGGATCAAGCCCTGATCTTTTGACTGGGTATGAGTGTTCTGCTTAATTCAGATGTTCTGTCCATCACCACCCCCTTTTCTGAATCGTTTTGGCCACCACAAGCGTGGAAGGGTATGCTCAGATGTGAGTCCCTTGCTCACTGCACCATCAGGATTCAAGCAAGCCGGGCCGAAGACGGCTGTAATGCCAGAAACCGGTCCCCGGAAGCTTGTTTCCTTTCCAGTAAAGAATTGGCTTGGTAGTTTGGTCTGCCCTGTTCCCATGATGCACTGGGCCAGGGACAGACTAATTTGCATGTAGCCAGTTTCTGAACTGGGATGGTGCAGTGAGCTAAACAACGGTGATGGATCAAGCCCTGATCTTTTGACTGGGTATGAGTGATCTGCCTAATTCAGATGCTCTGTCCATCACCACCCCCTTTTCTGAATCGTTTTGGCCACCACAAGCGTGGAAGGGTATGCTCAGATGTGAGTCCCTTGCTCACTGCACCATCAGGATTCAAGCAAGCCGGGCCGAAGACGACTGTAATGCCAGAAACCGGTCCCCGGAAGCTTGTTTCCTTTCCAGTAAAGAATTGGCTTGGTAGTTTGGTCTGCTCTGTTCCCATGATGCACTGGGCCAGGGACAGACTAATTTGCATGTAGCCAGGTTCTGAACTGGGATGGTGCAGTGAGCTAAAAAACGGTGATGGATCAAGCCCTGATCTTTTGACTGGGTATGAGTGTTCTGCTTAATTCAGATGCTCTGTCCATCACCACCCCCTTTTCTGAATCATTTTGGCCACCACAAGCGTGGAAGGGTATGCTCAGATGTGAGTCCCTTGCTCACTGCACCATCAGGATTCAAGCAAGCAGGGCCGAAGACGGCTGTAATGCCAGAAACCGGTCCCCGGAAGCTTGTTTCCTTTCCAGTAAAAAATTGGCTTGGTAGTTTGGTCTGCCCTGTTCCCATGATGCACTGGGCCAGGGACAGACTAATTTGCCTGTAGCCAGGTTCTGAACTGGGATGATGCAGTGAGCTAAAAAACGGTGATGGATCAAGCCCTGATCTTTTGACTGGGTATGAGTGTTCTGCTTAATTCAGATGCTCTGTCCATCACCACCCCCTTTTCTGAATCGTTTTGGCCACCACAAGCGTGGAAGGGTATGCTTAGATGTGAGTCCCTTGCTCACTGCACCATCAGGATTCAAGCAAGCCGGGCCGAAGACGGCTGTAATGCCAGAAACCGGTCCCCGGAAGCTTGTTTCCTTTCCAGTAAAGAATTGGCTTGGTAGTTTGGTCTGCCCTGTTCCCATGATGCACTGGGCCAGGGACAGACTAATTTGAATGTAGCCAGGTTCTGAACAGGGATGGTGCAGTGAGCTAAAAAACGGTGATGGATCAAGCCCTGATCTTTTGACTGGGTATGAGTGTTCTGCTTAATTCAGATGTTCTGTCCATCACCACCCCCTTTTCTGAATCGTTTTGGCCACCACAAGCGTGGAAGGGTATGCTCAGATGTGAGTCCCTTGCTCACTGCACCATCAGGATTCAAGCAAGCCGGGCCGAAGACGGCTGTAATGCCAGAAACCGGTCCCCGGAAGCTTGTTTCCTTTCCAGTAAAGAATTGGCTTGGTAGTTTGGTCTGCCCTGTTCCCATGATGCACTGGGCCAGGGACAGACTAATTTGCATGTAGCCAGGTTCTGAACTGGGATGGTGCAGTGAGCTAAAAAACGGTGATGGATCAAGCCCTGATCTTTTGACTGGGTATGAGTGTTCAGCTTAATTCAGATGCTCTGTCCATCACCACCCCCTTTTCTGAATCGTTTTGGCCACCACAAGCGTGGAAGGGTATGCTCAGATGTGAGTCCCTTGCTCACTGCACCATCAGGATTCAAGCAAGCCGGGCCGAAGACTGCTGTAATGCCAGAAACCGGTCCTTGGAAGCTTGTTTCCTTTCCAGTAAAGAATTGGCTTGGTAGTTTTGTCCGCCCTGTTCCCATGATGCACTGGGCCAGGGACAGTCTAATTTGCATGTAGCCAGGTTCTGAACTGGGATGGTGCAGTGAGCTAAAAAACGGTGATGGATCAAGCCCTGATCTTTTGACTGGGTATGAGTGTTCTGCTTAATTCAGATGCTCTGTCCATCACCACCCCCTTTTCTGAATCGTTTTGGCCACCACAAGCGTGGAAGGGTATGCTCAGATGTGAGTCCCTTGCTCACTGCACCATCAGGATTCAAGCAAGCCGGGCCGAAGACGGCTGTAATGCCAGAAACCGGTCCCCGGAAGCTTGTTTCCTTTCCAGTAAAGAATTGGCTTGGTAGTTTGGTCTGCCCTGTTCCCATGATGCACTGGGCCAGGGACAGACTAATTTGCATGTAGCCAGGTTCTGAACTTGGATGGTGCAGTGAGCTAAAAAACGGTGATGGATCAAGCCCTGATCTTTTGACTGGGTATGAGTGTTCTGCTTAATTCAGATGCTCTGTCCATCACCACCCCCTTTTCTGAATCGTTTTGGCCACCACAAGCGTGGAAGGGTATGCTCAGATGTGAGTCCCTTGCTCACTGCACCATCAGGATTCAAGCAAGCCGGGCCGAAGACGGCTGTAATGCCAGAAACCGGTCCCCGGAAGCTTGTTTCCTTTCCAGTAAAGAATTGGCTTGGTAGTTTGGTCTGCCCTGTTCCCATGATGCACTGGGCCAGGGACAGACTAATTTGCATGTAGCCAGGTTCTGAACTGGGATGGTGCAGTGAGCTAAAAAAATGGTGATGGATCAAGCCCTGATCTTTTGACTGGGTATGAGTGTTCTGCTTAATTCAGATGCTCTGTCCATCACCACCCCCTTTTCTGAATCGTTTTGGCCACCACAAGCGTGGAAGGGTATGCTCAGATGTGAGTCCCTTGCTCACTGCACCATCAGGATTCAAGCAAGCCAGGCCGAAGACGGCTGTAATGCCAGAAACCGGTCCCCGGAAGCTTGTTTCCTTTCCAGTAAAGAATTGGCTTGGTAGTTTGGTCTGCCCTGTTCCCATGATGCACTGGGCCAGGGACAGACTAATTTGCATGTAGCCAGGTTCTGAACTGGGATGGTGCAGTGAGCTAAAAAACGGTGATGGATCAAGCCCTGATCTTTTGACTGGGTATGAGTGTTCTGCTTAATTCAGATGCTCTGTCCATCACAACCCCCTTTTCTGAATCATTTTGGCCACCACAAGCGTGGAAGGGTATGCTCAGATGTGAGTCCCTTGCTCACTGCACCATCAGGATTCAAGCAAGCCGGGCCGAAGACGGCTGTAATGCCAGAAACCGGTCCCCGGAAGCTTGTTTCCTTTCCAGTAAAGAATTGGCTTGGTAGTTTGGTCTGCCCTGTTCCCATGATGCACTGGGCCAGGGACAGACTAATTTGCATGTAGCCAGGTTCTGAACTGGGATGGTGCAGTGAGCTAAAAAACGGTGATGGATCAAGCCCTGATCTTTTGACTGGGTATGAGTGTTCTGCTTAATTCAGATGTTCTGTCCATCACCACCCCCTTTTCTGAATCGTTTTGGCCACCACAAGCGTGGAAGGGTATGCTCAGATGTGAGTCCCTTGCTCATTGCACCATCAGGATTCAAGCAAGCCGGGCCGAAGACGGCTGTAATGCCAGAAACCGGTCCCCGGAAGCTTGTTTCATTTCCAGTAAAGAATTGGCTTGGTAGTTTGGTCTGCCCTGTTCCCATGATGCACTGGGCCAGGGACAGACTAATTTGCATGTAGCCAGGTTCTGAACTGGGATGGTGCAGTGAGCTTAAAAACGGTGATGGATCAAGCCCTGATCTTTTGACTGGGTATGAGTGTTCTGCTTAATTCAGATGCTCTGTCCATCACCACCCCCTTTTCTGAATCGTTTTGGCCACCACAAGCGTGGAAGGGTATGTTCAGATGTGAGTCCCTTGCTCAGTGCACCATCAGGATTCAAGCAAGCCGGGCCGAAGACGGCTGTAATGCCAGAAACCGGTCCCCGGAAGCTTGTTTCCTTTCCAGTAAAGAATTGGCTTGGTAGTTTGGTCCGCCCTGTTCCCATGATGCACTGGGCCAGGGACAGACTAATTTGCATGTAGCCAGGTTCTGAACTTGGATGGTGCAGTGAGCTAAAAAACGGTGATGGATCAAGCCCTGATCTTTTGACTGGGTATGAGTGTTCTGCTTAATTCAGATGCTCTGTCCATCACCACCCCCTTTTCTGAATCGTTTTGGCCACCACAAGCGTGGAAGGGTATGCTCAGATGTGAGTCCCTTGCTCACTTCACCATCAGGATTCAAGCAAGCCGGGCCGAAGACGGCTGTAATGCCAGAAACCGGTCCCCGGAAGCTTGTTTCCTTTCCAGTAAAGAATTGGCTTGGTAGTTTGGTCTGCCCTGTTCCCATGATGCACTGGGCCAGGGACAGACTAATTTGCATGTAGCCAGGTTCTGAACTGGGATGGTGCAGTGAGCTAAAAAATGGTGATGGATCAAGCCCTGATCTTTTGACTGGGTATGAGTGTTCTGCTTAATTCAGATGCTCTGTCCATCACCACCCCCTTTTCTGAATCGTTTTGGCCACCACAAGCGTGGAAGGGTATGCTCAGATGTGAGTCCCTTGCTCACTGCACCATCAGGATTCAAGCAAACCAGGCCGAAGACGGCTGTAATGCCAGAAACCGGTCCCCGGAAGCTTGTTTCCTTTCCAGTAAAGAATTGGCTTGGTAGTTTGGTCTGCCCTGTTCCCATGATGCACTGGGCCAGGGACAGACTAATTTGCATGTAGCCAGGTTCTGAACTGGGATGGTGCAGTGAGCTAAAAAATGGTGATGGATCAAGCCCTGATCTTTTGACTGGGTATGAGTGTTCTGCTTAATTCAGATGCTCTGTCCATCACCACCCCCTTTTCTGAATCATTTTGGCCACCACAAGCGTGGAAGAGTATGCTCAGATGTGAGTCCCTTGCTCACTGCACCATCAGGATTCAAGCAAGCCGGGCCGAAGATGGCTGTAATGCCAGAAACCGGTCCCCGGAAGCTTGTTTTCTTTCCAGTAAAGAATTGGCTTGGTAGTTTGGTCTGCCCTGTTCCCATGATGCACTGGGCCAGGGACAGACTAATTTGCCTGTAGCCAGGTTCTGAACTGGGATGATGCAGTGAGCTAAAAAACGGTGATGGATCAAGCCCTGTTCTTTTGACTGGGTATGAGTGTTCTGCTTAATTCAGATGCTCTGTCCATCACCACCCCCTTTTCTGAATCGTTTTGGCCACCACAAGCGTGGAAGGGTATGCTCAGATGTGAGTCCCTTGCTCACTGCACCATCAGGATTCAAGCAAGCCGGGCCGAAGACGGCTGTAATGCCAGAAACCGGTCCCCGGAAGCTTGTTTCCTTTCCAGTAAAGAATTGGCTTGGTAGTTTGGTCTGCCCTGTTCCCATGATGCACTGGGCCAGGGACAGACTAATTTGCATGTAGCCAGGTTCTGAACTGGGATGGTGCAGTGAGCTAAAAAACGGTGATGGATCAAGCCCTGATCTTTTGACTGGGTATGAGTGTTCTGCTTAATTCAGATGTTCTGTCCATCACCACCCCCTTTTCTGAATCGTTTTGGCCACCACAAGCGTGGAAGGGTATGCTCAGATGTGAGTCCCTTGCTCACTGCACCATCAGGATTCAAGCAAGCCGGGCCGAAGACGGCTGTAATGCCAGAAACCGGTCCCCGGAAGCTTGTTTCCTTTCCAGTAAAAAATTGGCTTGGTAGTTTGGTCTGCCCTGTTCCCATGATGCACTGGGCCAGGGACAGACTAATTTGCCTGTAGCCAGGTTCTGAACTGGGATGATGCAGTGAGCTAAAAAACGGTGATGGATCAATCCCTGATCTTTTGACTGGGTATGAGTGTTCTGCTTAATTCAGATGCTCTGTCCATCACCACCCCCTTTTCTGAATCGTTTTGGCCACCACAAGCGTGGAAGGGTATGCTCAGATGTGAGTCCCTTGCTCACTGCACCATCAGGATTCAAGCAAGCCGGGCCGAAGACGGCTGTAATGCCAGAAACCGGTCCCCGGAAGCTTGTTTCCTTTCCAGTAAAGAATTGGCTTGGTAGTTTGGTCTGCCCTGTTCCCATGATGCACTGGGCCAGGGACAGACTAATTTGCATGTAGCCAGGTTCTGAACTGGGATGGTGCAGTGAGCTAAAAAACGGTGATGGATCAAGCCCTGATCTTTTGACTGGGTATGAGTGTTCTGCTTAATTCAGATGTTCTGTCCATCACCACCCCCTTTTCTGAATCGTTTTGGCCACCACAAGCGTGGAAGGGTATGCTCAGATGTGAGTCCCTTGCTCACTGCACCATCAGGATTCAAGCAAGCCCGGCCGAAGACGGCTGTAATGCCAGAAACCGGTCCCCGGAAGCTTGTTTCCTTTCCAGTAAAGAATTGGCTTGGTAGTTTGGTCTGCCCTGTTCCCATGATGCACTGGGCCAGGGACAGACTAATTTGCATGTAGCCAGGTTCTGAACTGGGATGGTGCAGTGAGCTAAAAAACGGTGATGGATCAAGCCCTGATCTTTTGACTGGGTATGAGTGTTCTGCTTAATTCAGATGTTCTGTCCATCACCACCCCCTTTTCTGAATCGTTTTGGCCACCACAAGCGTGGAAGGGTATGCTCAGATGTGAGTCCCTTGCTCACTGCACCATCAGGATTCAAGCAAGCCGGGCCGAAGACGGCTGTAATGCCAGAAACCGGTCCCCGGAAGCTTGTTTCCTTTCCAGTAAAGAATTGGCTTGGTAGTTTGGTCTGCCCTGTTCCCATGATGCACTGAGCCAGGGACAGACTAATTTGCATGTAGCCAGGTTCTGAACTGGGATGGTGCAGTGAGCTAAAAAACGGTGATGGATCAAGCCCTGATCTTTTGACTGGGTATGAGTGTTCTGCTTAATTCAGATGCTCTGTCCATCACCACCCCCTTTTCTGAATCATTTTGGCAACCACAAGCGTGGAAGGGTATGCTCAGATGTGAGTCCCTTGCTCACTGCACCATCAGGATTCAAGCAAGCCGGGCCGAAGACGGCTGTAATGCCAGAAACTGGTCCCCGGAAGCTTGTTTCCTTTCCAGTAAAAAATTGGCTTGGTAGTTTGGTCTGCCCTGTTCCCATGATGCACTGGGCCAGGGACAGACTAATTTGCCTGTAGCCAGGTTCTGAACTGGGATGATGCAGTGAGCTAAAAAACGGTGATGGATCAAGCCCTGATCTTTTGACTGGGTATGAGTGTTCTGCTTAATTCAGATGCTCTGTCCATCACCACCCCCTTTTCTGAATCGTTTTGGCCACCACAAGCGTGGAAGGGTATGCTCAGATGTGAGTCCCTTGCTCACTGCACCATCAGGATTCAAGCAAGCCGGGCCGAAGACGGCTGTAATGCCAGAAACCGGTCCCCGGAAGCTTGTTTCCTTTCCAGTAAAGAATTGGCTTGGTAGTTTGGTCTGCCCTGTTCCCATGATGCACTGGGCCAGGGACAGACTAATTTGCATGTAGCCAGGTTCTGAACTGGGATGGTGCAGTGAGCTAAAAAACAGTGATGGATCAAGCCCTGATCTTTTGACTGGGTATGAGTGTTCTGCTTAATTCAGATGCTCTGTCCATCACCACCCCCTTTTCTGAATCGTTTTGGCCACCACAAGCGTGGAAGGGTATGCTCAGATGTGAGTCCCTTGCTCACTGCACCATCAGGATTCAAGCAAGCCAGGCCGAAGACGGCTGTAATGCCAGAAACCGGTCCCCGGAAGCTTGTTTCCTTTCCAGTAAAGAATTGGCTTGGTAGTTTGGTCTGCCCTGTTCCCATGATGCACTGGGCCAGGGACAGACTAATTTGCATGTAGCCAGGTTCTGAACTGGGATGGTGCAGTGAGCTAAAAAACGGTGATGGATCAAGCCCTGATCTTTTGACTGGGTATGAGTGTTCTGCTTAATTCAGATGCTCTGTCCATCACAACCCCCTTTTCTGAATCATTTTGGCCACCACAAGCGTGGAAGGGTATGCTCAGATGTGAGTCCCTTGCTCACTGCACCATCAGGATTCAAGCAAGCCGGGCCGAAGACGGCTGTAATGCCAGAAACCGGTCCCCGGAAGCTTGTTTCCTTTCCAGTAAAGAATTGGCTTGGTAGTTTGGTCTGCCCTGTTCCCATGATGCACTGGGCCAGGGAAAGACTAATTTGCATGTAGCCAGGTTCTGAACTGGGATGGTGCAGTGAGCTAAAAAACGGTGATGGATCAAGCCCTGATCTTTTGACTGGGTATGAGTGTTCTGCTTAATTCAGATGTTCTGTCCATCACCACCCCCTTTTCTGAATCGTTTTGGCCACCACAAGCGTGGAAGGGTATGCTCAGATGTGAGTCCCTTGCTCATTGCACCATCAGGATTTAAGCAAGCCGGGCCGAAGACGGCTGTAATGCCAGAAACCGGTCCCCGGAAGCTTGTTTCATTTCCAGTAAAGAATTGGCTTGGTAGTTTGGTCTGCCCTGTTCCCATGATGCACTGGGCCAGGGACAGACTAATTTGCATGTAGCCAGGTTCTGAACTGGGATGGTGCAGTGAGCTTAAAAACGGTGATGGATCAAGCCCTGATCTTTTGACTGGGTATGAGTGTTCTGCTTAATTCAGATGCTCTGTCCATCACCACCCCCTTTTCTGAATCGTTTTGGCCACCACAAGCGTGGAAGGGTATGTTCAGATGTGAGTCCCTTGCTCAGTGCACCATCAGGATTCAAGCAAGCCGGGCCGAAGACGGCTGTAATGCCAGAAACCGGTCCCCGGAAGCTTGTTTCCTTTCCAGTAAAGAATTGGCTTGGTAGTTTGGTCCGCCCTGTTCCCATGATGCACTGGGCCAGGGACAGACTAATTTGCATGTAGCCAGGTTCTGAACTTGGATGGTGCAGTGAGCTAAAAAACGGTGATGGATCAAGCCCTGATCTTTTGACTGGGTATGAGTGTTCTGCTTAATTCAGATGCTCTGTCCATCACCACCCCCTTTTCTGAATCGTTTTGGCCACCACAAGCGTGGAAGGGTATGCTCAGATGTGAGTCCCTTGCTCACTTCACCATCAGGATTCAAGCAAGCCGGGCCGAAGACGGCTGTAATGCCAGAAACCGGTCCCCGGAAGCTTGTTTCCTTTCCAGTAAAGAATTGGCTTGGTAGTTTGGTCTGCCCTGTTCCCATGATGCACTGGGCCAGGGACAGACTAATTTGCATGTAGCCAGGTTCTGAACTGGGATGGTGCAGTGAGCTAAAAAATGGTGATGGATCAAGCCCTGATCTTTTGACTGGGTATGAGTGTTCTGCTTAATTCAGATGCTCTGTCCATCACCACCCCCTTTTCTGAATCGTTTTGGCCACCACAAGCGTGGAAGGGTATGCTCAGATGTGAGTCCCTTGCTCACTGCACCATCAGGATTCAAGCAAACCAGGCCGAAGACGGCTGTAATGCCAGAAACCGGTCCCCGGAAGCTTGTTTCCTTTCCAGTAAAGAATTGGCTTGGTAGTTTGGTCTGCCCTGTTCCCATGATGCACTGGGCCAGGGACAGACTAATTTGCATGTAGCCAGGTTCTGAACTGGGATGGTGCAGTGAGCTAAAAAATGGTGATGGATCAAGCCCTGATCTTTTGACTGGGTATGAGTGTTCTGCTTAATTCAGATGCTCTGTCCATCACCACCCCCTTTTCTGAATCATTTTGGCCACCACAAGCGTGGAAGGGTATGCTCAGATGTGAGTCCCTTGCTCACTGCACCATCAGGATTCAAGCAAGCCGGGCCGAAGATGGCTGTAATGCCAGAAACCGGTCCCCGGAAGCTTGTTTTCTTTCCAGTAAAGAATTGGCTTGGTAGTTTGGTCTGCCCTGTTCCCATGATGCACTGGGCCAGGGACAGACTAATTTGCCTGTAGCCAGGTTCTGAACTGGGATGATGCAGTGAGCTAAAAAACGGTGATGGATCAAGCCCTGTTCTTTTGACTGGGTATGAGTGTTCTGCTTAATTCAGATGCTCTGTCCATCACCACCCCCTTTTCTGAATCGTTTTGGCCACCACAAGCGTGGAAGGGTATGCTCAGATGTGAGTCCCTTGCTCACTGCACCATCAGGATTCAAGCAAGCCGGGCCGAAGACGGCTGTAATGCCAGAAACCGGTCCCCGGAAGCTTGTTTCCTTTCCAGTAAAGAATTGGCTTGGTAGTTTGGTCTGCCCTGTTCCCATGATGCACTGGGCCAGGGACAGACTAATTTGCATGTAGCCAGGTTCTGAACTGGGATGGTGCAGTGAGCTAAAAAACGGTGATGGATCAAGCCCTGATCTTTTGACTGGGTATGAGTGTTCTGCTTAATTCAGATGTTCTGTCCATCACCACCCCCTTTTCTGAATCGTTTTGGCCACCACAAGCGTGGAAGGGTATGCTCAGATGTGAGTCCCTTGCTCACTGCACCATCAGGATTCAAGCAAGCCGGGCCGAAGACGGCTGTAATGCCAGAAACCGGTCCCCGGAAGCTTGTTTCCTTTCCAGTAAAAAATTGGCTTGGTAGTTTGGTCTGCCCTGTTCCCATGATGCACTGGGCCAGGGACAGACTAATTTGCCTGTAGCCAGGTTCTGAACTGGGATGATGCAGTGAGCTAAAAAACGGTGATGGATCAATCCCTGATCTTTTGACTGGGTATGAGTGTTCTGCTTAATTCAGATGCTCTGTCCATCACCACCCCCTTTTCTGAATCGTTTTGGCCACCACAAGCGTGGAAGGGTATGCTCAGATGTGAGTCCCTTGCTCACTGCACCATCAGGATTCAAGCAAGCCGGGCCGAAGACGGCTGTAATGCCAGAAACCGGTCCCCGGAAGCTTGTTTCCTTTCCAGTAAAGAATTGGCTTGGTAGTTTGGTCTGCCCTGTTCCCATGATGCACTGGGCCAGGGACAGACTAATTTGCATGTAGCCAGGTTCTGAACTGGGATGGTGCAGTGAGCTAAAAAACGGTGATGGATCAAGCCCTGATCTTTTGACTGGGTATGAGTGTTCTGCTTAATTCAGATGTTCTGTCCATCACCACCCCCTTTTCTGAATCGTTTTGGCCACCACAAGCGTGGAAGGGTATGCTCAGATGTGAGTCCCTTGCTCACTGCACCATCAGGATTCAAGCAAGCCGGGCCGAAGACGGCTGTAATGCCAGAAACCGGTCCCCGGAAGCTTGTTTCCTTTCCAGTAAAGAATTGGCTTTGTAGTTTGGTCTGCCCTGTTCCCATGATGCACTGGGCCAGGGACAGACTAATTTGCATGTAGCCAGGTTCTGAACTGGGATGGTGCAGTGAGCTAAAAAACGGTGATGGATCAAGCCCTGATCTTTTGACTGGGTATGAGTGTTCTGCTTAATTCAGATGCTCTGTCCATCACCACCCCCTTTTCTGAATCATTTTGGCCACCACAAGCGTGGAAGGGTATGCTCAGATGTGAGTCCCTTGCTCACTGCACCATCAGGATTCAAGCAAGCCGGGCCGAAGACGGCTGTAATGCCAGAAACTGGTCCCCGGAAGCTTGTTTCCTTTCCAGTAAAAAATTGGCTTGGTAGTTTGGTCTGCCCTGTTCCCATGATGCACTGGGCCAGGGACAGACTAATTTGCCTGTAGCCAGGTTCTGAACTGGGATGATGCAGTGAGCTAAAAAACGGTGATGGATCAAGCCCTGATCTTTTGACTGGGTATGAGTGTTCTGCTTAATTCAGATGCTCTGTCCATCACCACCCCCTTTTCTGAATCGTTTTGGCCACCACAAGCGTGGAAGGGTATGCTCAGATGTGAGTCCCTTGCTCACTGCACCATCAGGATTCAAGCAAGCCGGGCCGAAGACGGCTGTAATGCCAGAAACCGGTCCCCGGAAGCTTGTTTCCTTTCCAGTAAAGAATTGGCTTGGTAGTTTGGTCTGCCCTGTTCCCATGATGCACTGGGCCAGGGACAGACTAATTTGCATGTAGCCAGGTTCTGAACTGGGATGGTGCAGTGAGCTAAAAAACAGTGATGGATCAAGCCCTGATCTTTTGACTGGGTATGAGTGTTCTGCTTAATTCAGATGTTCTGTCCATCACCACCCCCTTTTCTGAATCGTTTTGGCCACCACAAGCGTGGAAGGGTATGCTCAGATGTGAGTCCCTTGCTCACTGCACCATCAGGATTCAAGCAAGCCGGGCCGAAGAGGGCTGTAATGCCAGAAACCGGTCCCCGGAAGCTTGTTTCCTTTCCAGTAAAGAATTGGCTTGGTAGTTTGGTCTGCCCTGTTCCCATGATGCACTGGGCCAGGGACAGACTAATTTGCATGTAGCCAGGTTCTGAACTGGGATGGTACAGTGAGCTAAAAAACGGTGATGGATCAAGCCCTGATCTTTTGACTGGGTATGAGTGTTCTGCTTAATTCAGATGCTCTGTCCATCACCACCCCCTTTTCTGAATCGTTTTGGCCACCACAAGCGTCGCAGGGTATGCTCAGATGTGAGTCCCTTGCTCACTGCACCATCAGGATTCAAGCAAGCCGGGCCGAAGACTGCTGTAATGCCAGAAACCGGTCCCCGGAAGCTTGTTTCCTTTCCAGTAAAGAATTGGCTTGGTAGTTTGGTCCGCCCTGTTCCCATGATGCACTGGGCCAGGGACAGACTAATTTGCATGTAGCCAGGTTCTGAACTGGGATGGTGCAGTGAGCTAAAAAACGGTGATGGATCAAGCCCTGATCTTTTGACTGGGTATGAGTGTTCTGCTTAATTCAGATGCTCTGTCCATCACCACCCCCTTTTCTGAATCGTTTTGGCCACCACAAGCGTGGAAGGGTATGCTCAGATGTGAGTCCCTTGCTCACTGCACCATCAGGATTCAAGCAAGCAGGGCCGAAGACGGCTGTAATGCCAGAAACCGGTCCCCGGAAGCTTGTTTCCTTTCCAGTAAAGAATTGGCTTGGTAGTTTGGTCCGCCCTGTTCCCATGATGCACTGGGCCAGGGACAGACTAATTTGCATGTAGCCAGGTTCTGAACTGGGATGGTGCAGTGAGCTAAAAAAAACGGTGATGGATCAAGCCCTGATCTTTTGACTGGGTATGAGTGTTCTGCTTAATTCAGATGCTCTGTCCATCACCACCCCCTTTTCTGAATCGTTTTGGCCACCACAAGCGTGGAAGGGTATGCTCAGATGTGAGTCCCTAGCTCACTGCACCATCAGGATTCAAGCAAGCCGGGCCGAAGATGGCTGTAATGCCAGAAACCGGTCCCCGGAAGCTTGTTTCCTTTCCAGTAAAGAATTGGCTTGGTAGTTTGGTCTGCCCTGTTCCCATGATGCACTGGGCCAGGGACAGACTAATTTGCATGTAGCCAGTTTCTGAACTGGGATGGTGCAGTGAGCTAAAAAACGGTGATGGATCAAGCCCTGATCTTTTGACTGGGTATGAGTGATCTGCTTAATTCAGATGCTCTGTCCATCACCACCCCCTTTTCTGAATCGTTTTGGCCACCACAAGCGTGGAAGGGTATGCTCAGATGTGAGTCCCTTGCTCACTGCACCATCAGGATTCAAGCAAGCCGGGCCGAAGACGACTGTAATGCCAGAAACCGGTCCCCGGAAGCTTGTTTCCTTTCCAGTAAAGAATTGGCTTGGTAGTTTGGTCTGCCCTGTTCCCATGATGCACTGGGCCAGGGACAGACTAATTTGCATGTAGCCAGGTTCTGAACTGGGATGGTGCAGTGAGCTAAAAAACGGTGATGGATCAAGCCCTGATCTTTTGACTGGGTATGAGTGTTCTGCTTAATTCAGATGCTCTGTCCATCACCACCCCCTTTTCTGAATCATTTTGGCCACCACAAGCGTGGAAGGGTATGCTCAGATGTGAGTCCCTTGCTCACTGCACCATCAGGATTCAAGCAAGCCGGGCCGAAGACGGCTGTAATGCTAGAAACCGGTCCCCGGAAGCTTGTTTCCTTTCCAGTAAAAAATTGGCTTGGTAGTTTGGTCTGCCCTGTTCCCATGATACACTGGGCCAGGGACAGACTAATTTGCCTGTAGCCAGGTTCTGAACTGGGATGATGCAGTGAGCTAAAAAACGGTGATGGATCAAGCCCTGATCTTTTGACTGGGTATGAGTGTTCTGCTTAATTCAGATGCTCTGTCCATCACCACCCCCTTTTCTGAATCGTTTTGGCCACCACAAGCGTGGAAGGGTATGCTCAGATGTGAGTCCCTTGCTCACTGCACCATCAGGATTCAAGCAAGCCGGGCCGAAGACGGCTGTAATGCCAGAAACCGGTCCCCGGAAGCTTGTTTCCTTTCCAGTAAAGAATTGGCTTGGTAGTTTGGTCTGCCCTGTTCCCATGATGCACTGGGCCAGGGACAGACTAATTTGCATGTAGCCAGGTTCTGAACTGGGATGGTGCAGTGAGCTAAAAAACGGTGATGGATCAAGCCCTGATCTTTTGACTGGGTATGAGTGTTCTGCTTAATTCAGATGTTCTGTCCATCACCACCCCCTTTTCTGAATCGTTTTGGCCACCACAAGCGTGGAAGGGTATGCTCAGATGTGAGTCCCTTGCTCACTGCACCATCAGGATTCAAGCAAGCCGGGCCGAAGACGGCTGTAATGCCAGAAACCGGTCCCCGGAAGCTTGTTTCCTTTCCAGTAAAGAATTGGCTTGGTAGTTTGGTCTGCCCTGTTCCCATGATGCACTGGGCCAGGGACAGACTAATTTGCATGTAGCCAGGTTCTGAACTGGGCTGGTGCAGTGAGCTAAAAAACGGTGATGGATCAAGCCCTGATCTTTTGACTGGGTATGAGTGTTCTGCTTAATTCAGATGCTCTGTCCATCACCACCCCCTTTTCTGAATCGTTTTGGCCACCACAAGCGTGGAAGGGTATGCTCAGATGTGAGTCCCTTGCTCACTGCACCATCAGGATTCAAGCAAGCCGGGCCGAAGACTGCTGTAATGCCAGAAACCGGTCCCCGGAAGCTTGTTTCCTTTCCAGTAAAGAATTGGCTTGGTAGTTTGGTCCGCCCTGTTCCCATGATGCACTGGGCCAGGGACAGACTAATTTGCATGTAGCCAGGTTCTGAACTGGGATGGTGCAGTGAGCTAAAAAACGGTGATGGATCAAGCCCTGATCTTTTGACTGGGTATGACTGTTCTGCTTAATTCAGATGCTCTGTCCATCACCACCCCCTTTTCTGAATCGTTTTGGCCACCACAAGCGTGGAAGGGTATGCTCAGATGTGAGTCCCTTGCTCACTGCACCATCAGGATTCAAGCAAGCCGGGCCGAAGACGGCTGTAATGCCAGAAACCGGTCCCCGGAAGCTTGTTTCCTTTCCAGTAAAAAATTGGCTTGGTAGTTTGGTCTGCCCTGTTCCCATGATGCACTGGGCCAGGGACAGACTAATTTGCCTGTAGCCAGGTTCTGAACTGGGATGATGCAGTGAGCTAAAAAACGGTGATGGATCAATCCCTGATCTTTTGACTGGGTATGAGTGTTCTGCTTAATTCAGATGCTCTGTCCATCACCACCCCCTTTTCTGAATCGTTTTGGCCACCACAAGCGTGGAAGGGTATGCTCAGATGTGAGTCCCTTGCTCACTGCACCATCAGGATTCAAGCAAGCCGGGCCGAAGACGGCTGTAATGCCAGAAACCGGTCCCCGGAAGCTTGTTTCCTTTCCAGTAAAGAATTGGCTTGGTAGTTTGGTCTGCCCTGTTCCCATGATGCACTGGGCCAGGGACAGACTAATTTGCATGTAGCCAGGTTCTGAACCGGGATGGTGCAGTGAGCTAAAAAACGGTGATGGATCAAGCCCTGATCTTTTGACTGGGTATGAGTGTTCTGCTTAATTCAGATGTTCTGTCCATCACCACCCCCTTTTCTGAATCGTTTTGGCCACCACAAGCGTGGAAGGGTATGCTCAGATGTGAGTCCCTTGCTCACTGCACCATCAGGATTCAAGCAAGCCCGGCCGAAGACGGCTGTAATGCCAGAAACCGGTCCCCGGAAGCTTGTTTCCTTTCCAGTAAAGAATTGGCTTGGTAGTTTGGTCTGCCCTGTTCCCATGATGCACTGGGCCAGGGACAGACTAATTTGCATGTAGCCAGGTTCTGAACTGGGATGGTGCAGTGAGCTAAAAAACGGTGATGGATCAAGCCCTGATCTTTTGACTGGGTATGAGTGTTCTGCTTAATTCAGATGTTCTGTCCATCACCACCCCCTTTTCTGAATCGTTTTGGCCACCACAAGCGTGGAAGGGTATGCTCAGATGTGAGTCCCTTGCTCACTGCACCATCAGGATTCAAGCAAGCCGGGCCGAAGACGGCTGTAATGCCAGAAACCGGTCCCCGGAAGCTTGTTTCCTTTCCAGTAAAGAATTGGCTTGGTAGTTTGGTCTGCCCTGTTCCCATGATGCACTGGGCCAGGGACAGACTAATTTGCATGTAGCCAGGTTCTGAACTGGGATGGTGCAGTGAGCTAAAAAACGGTGATGGATCAAGCCCTGATCTTTTGACTGGGTATGAGTGTTCTGCTTAATTCAGATGCTCTGTCCATCACCACCCCCTTTTCTGAATCATTTTGGCCACCACAAGCGTGGAAGGGTATGCTCAGATGTGAGTCCCTTGCTCACTGCACCATCAGGATTCAAGCAAGCCGGGCCGAAGACGGCTGTAATGCCAGAAACTGGTCCCCGGAAGCTTGTTTCCTTTCCAGTAAAAAATTGGCTTGGTAGTTTGGTCTGCCCTGTTCCCATGATGCACTGGGCCAGGGACAGACTAATTTGCCTGTAGCCAGGTTCTGAATTGGGATGATGCAGTGAGCTAAAAAACGGTGATGGATCAAGCCCTGATCTTTTGACTGGGTATGAGTGTTCTGCTTAATTCAGATGCTCTGTCCATCACCACCCCCTTTTCTGAATCGTTTTGGCCACCACAAGCGTGGAAGGGTATGCTCAGATGTGAGTCCCTTGCTCACTGCACCATCAGGATTCAAGCAAGCCGGGCCGAAGACGGCTGTAATGCCAGAAACCGGTCCCCGGAAGCTTGATTCCTTTCCAGTAAAGAATTGGCTTGGTAGTTTGGTCTGCCCTGTTCCCATGATGCACTGGGCCAGGGACAGACTAATTTGCATGTAGCCAGGTTCTGAACTGGGATGGTGCAGTGAGCTAAAAAACAGTGATGGATCAAGCCCTGATCTTTTGACTGGGTATGAGTGTTCTGCTTAATTCAGATGTTCTGTCCATCACCACCCCCTTTTCTGAATCGTTTTGGCCACCACAAGCGTGGAAGGGTATGCTCAGATGTGAGTCCCTTGCTCACTGCACCATCAGGATTCAAGCAAGCCGGGCCGAAGAGGGCTGTAATGCCAGAAACCGGTCCCCGGAAGCTTGTTTCCTTTCCAGTAAAGAATTGGCTTGGTAGTTTGGTCTGCCCTGTTCCCATGATGCACTGGGCCAGGGACAGACTAATTTGCATGTAGCCAGGTTCTGAACTGGGATGGTACAGTGAGCTAAAAAACGGTGATGGATCAAGCCCTGATCTTTTGACTGGGTATGAGTGTTCTGCTTAATTCAGATGCTCTGTCCATCACCACCCCCTTTTCTGAATCGTTTTGGCCACCACAAGCGTCGCAGGGTATGCTCAGATGTGAGTCCCTTGCTCACTGCACCATCAGGATTCAAGCAAGCCGGGCCGAAGACTGCTGTAATGCCAGAAACCGGTCCCCGGAAGCTTGTTTCCTTTCCAGTAAAGAATTGGCTTGGTAGTTTGGTCCGCCCTGTTCCCATGATGCACTGGGCCAGGGACAGACTAATTTGCATGTAGCCAGGTTCTGAACTGGGATGGTGCAGTGAGCTAAAAAACGGTGATGGATCAAGCCCTGATCTTTTGACTGGGTATGAGTGTTCTGCTTAATTCAGATGCTCTGTCCATCACCACCCCCTTTTCTGAATCGTTTTGGCCACCACAAGCGTGGAAGGGTATGCTCAGATGTGAGTCCCTTGCTCACTGCACCATCAGGATTCAAGCAAGCAGGGCCGAAGACGGCTGTAATGCCAGAAACCGGTCCCCGGAAGCTTGTTTCCTTTCCAGTAAAGAATTGGCTTGGTAGTTTGGTCCGCCCTGTTCCCATGATGCACTGGGCCAGGGACAGACTAATTTGCATGTAGCCAGGTTCTGAACTGGGATGGTGCAGTGAGCTAAAAAAAACGGTGATGGATCAAGCCCTGATCTTTTGACTGGGTATGAGTGTTCTGCTTAATTCAGATGCTCTGTCCATCACCACCCCCTTTTCTGAATCGTTTTGGCCACCACAAGCGTGGAAGGGTATGCTCAGATGTGAGTCCCTAGCTCACTGCACCATCAGGATTCAAGCAAGCCAGGCCGAAGATGGCTGTAATGCCAGAAACCGGTCCCCGGAAGCTTGTTTCCTTTCCAGTAAAGAATTGGCTTGGTAGTTTGGTCTGCCCTGTTCCCATGATGCACTGGGCCAGGGACAGACTAATTTGCATGTAGCCAGTTTCTGAACTGGGATGGTGCAGTGAGCTAAAAAACGGTGATGGATCAAGCCCTGATCTTTTGACTGGGTATGAGTGATCTGCTTAATTCAGATGCTCTGTCCATCACCACCCCCTTTTCTGAATCGTTTTGGCCACCACAAGCGTGGAAGGGTATGCTCAGATGTGAGTCCCTTGCTCACTGCACCATCAGGATTCAAGCAAGCCGGGCCGAAGACGACTGTAATGCCAGAAACCGGTCCCCGGAAGCTTGTTTCCTTTCCAGTAAAGAATTGGCTTGGTAGTTTGGTCTGCCCTGTTCCCATGATGCACTGGGCCAGGGACAGACTAATTTGCATGTAGCCAGGTTCTGAACTGGGATGGTGCAGTGAGCTAAAAAACGGTGATGGATCAAGCCCTGATCTTTTGACTGGGTATGAGTGTTCTGCTTAATTCAGATGCTCTGTCCATCACCACCCCCTTTTCTGAATCATTTTGGCCACCACAAGCGTGGAAGGGTATGCTCAGATGTGAGTCCCTTGCTCACTGCACCATCAGGATTCAAGCAAGCCGGGCCGAAGACGGCTGTAATGCTAGAAACCGGTCCCCGGAAGCTTGTTTCCTTTCCAGTAAAAAATTGGCTTGGTAGTTTGGTCTGCCCTGTTCCCATGATGCACTGGGCCAGGGACAGACTAATTTGCCTGTAGCCAGGTTCTGAACTGGGATGATGCAGTGAGCTAAAAAACGGTGATGGATCAAGCCCTGATCTTTTGACTGGGTATGAGTGTTCTGCTTAATTCAGATGCTCTGTCCATCACCACCCCCTTTTCTGAATCGTTTTGGCCACCACAAGCGTGGAAGGGTATGCTCAGATGTGAGTCCCTTGCTCACTGCACCATCAGGATTCAAGCAAGCCGGGCCGAAGACGGCTGTAATGCCAGAAACCGGTCCCCGGAAGCTTGTTTCCTTTCCAGTAAAGAATTGGCTTGGTAGTTTGGTCTGCCCTGTTCCCATGATGCACTGGGCCAGGGACAGACTAATTTGCATGTAGCCAGGTTCTGAACTGGGATGGTGCAGTGAGCTAAAAAACGGTGATGGATCAAGCCCTGATCTTTTGACTGGGTATGAGTGTTCTGCTTAATTCAGATGTTCTGTCCATCACCACCCCCTTTTCTGAATCGTTTTGGCCACCACAAGCGTGGAAGGGTATGCTCAGATGTGAGTCCCTTGCTCACTGCACCATCAGGATTCAAGCAAGCCGGGCCGAAGACGGCTGTAATGCCAGAAACCGGTCCCCGGAAGCTTGTTTCCTTTCCAGTAAAGAATTGGCTTGGTAGTTTGGTCTGCCCTGTTCCCATGATGCACTGGGCCAGGGACAGACTAATTTGCATGTAGCCAGGTTCTGAACTGGGCTGGTGCAGTGAGCTAAAAAACGGTGATGGATCAAGCCCTGATCTTTTGACTGGGTATGAGTGTTCTGCTTAATTCAGATGCTCTGTCCATCACCACCCCCTTTTCTGAATCGTTTTGGCCACCACAAGCGTGGAAGGGTATGCTCAGATGTGAGTCCCTTGCTCACTGCACCATCAGGATTCAAGCAAGCCGGGCCGAAGACTGCTGTAATGCCAGAAACCGGTCCCCGGAAGCTTGTTTCCTTTCCAGTAAAGAATTGGCTTGGTAGTTTGGTCCGCCCTGTTCCCATGATGCACTGGGCCAGGGACAGACTAATTTGCATGTAGCCAGGTTCTGAACTGGGATGGTGCAGTGAGCTAACAAACGGTGATGGATCAAGCCCTGATCTTTTGACTGGGTATGAGTGTTCTGCTTAATTCAGATGCTCTGTCCATCACCACCCCCTTTTCTGAATCGTTTTGGCCACCACAAGCGTGGAAGGGTATGCTCAGATGTGAGTCCCTTGCTCACTGCACCATCAGGATTCAAGCAAGCCGGGCCGAAGACGGCTGTAATGCCAGAAACCGGTCCCCGGAAGCTTGTTTCCTTTCCAGTAAAGAATTGGCTTGGTAGTTTGGTCTGCCCTGTTCCCATGATGCACTGGGCCAGGGACAGACTAATTTGCATGTAGCCAGGTTCTGAACTGGGATGGTGCAGTGAGCTAAAAAACGGTGATGGATCAAGCCCTGATCTTTTGACTGGGTATGAGTGTTCTGCTTAATTCAGATGTTCTGTCCATCACCACCCCCTTTTCTGAATTGTTTTGGCCACCACAAGCGTGGAAGGGTATGCTCAGATGTGAGTCCCTTGCTCATTGCACCATCAGGATTCAAGCAAGCCGGGCCGAAGACGGCTGTAATGCCAGAAACCGGTCCCCGGAAGCTTGTTTCCTTTCCAGTAAAGAATTGGCTTGGTAGTTTGGTCTGCCCTGTTCCCATGATGCACTGGGCCAGGGACAGACTAATTTGCATGTAGCCAGGTTCTGAACTGGGATGGTGCAGTGAGCTTAAAAACGGTGATGGATCAAGCCCTGATCTTTTGACTGGGTATGAGTGTTCTGCTTAATTCAGATGCTCTGTCCATCACCACCCCCTTTTCTGAATCGTTTTGGCCACCACAAGCGTGGAAGGGTATGCTCAGATGTGAGTCCCTTGCTCAGTGCACCATCAGGATTCAAGCAAGCCGGGCCGAAGACGGCTGTAATGCCAGAAACCGGTCCCCGGAAGCTTGTTTCCTTTCCAGTAAAGAATTGGCTTGGTAGTTTGGTCCGCCCTGTTCCCATGATGCACTGGGCCAGGGACAGACTAATTTGCATGTAGCCAGGTTCTGAACTGGGATGGTGTAGTGAGCTAAAAAACGGTGATGGATCAAGCCCTGATCTTTTGACTGGGTATGAGTGTTCTGCTTAATTCAGATGCTCTGTCCATCACCACCCCCTTTTCTGAATCGTTTTGGCCACCACAAGCGTGGAAGGGTATGCTCAGATGTGAGTCCCTTGCTCACTGCACCATCAGGATTCAAGCAAGCCGGGCTGAAGACGGCTGTAATGCCAGAAACCGGTCCCCGGAAGCTTGTTTCCTTTCCAGTAAAGAATTGGCTTGGTAGTTTGGTCCGCCCTGTTCCCATGATGCACTGGGCCAGGGACAGACTAATTTGCATGTAGCCAGGTTCTGAACTTGGATGGTACAGTGAGCTAAAAAACGGTGATGGATCAAGCCCTGATCTTTTGACTGGGTATGAGTGTTCTGCTTAATTCAGATGCTCTGTCCATCACCACCCCCTTTTCTGAATCGTTTTGGCCACCACAAGCGTGGAAGGGTATGCTCAGATGTGAGTCCCTTGCTCACTGCACCATCAGGATTCAAGCAAGCCGGGCCGAAGACGGCTGTAATGCCAGAAACCGGTCCCCGGAAGCTTGTTTCCTTTCCAGTAAAGAATTGGCTTGGTAGTTTGGTCTGCCCTGTTCCCATGATGCACTGGGCCAGGGACAGACTAATTTGCATGTAGCCAGGTTCTGAACTGGGATGGTGCAGTGAGCTAAAAAATGGTGATGGATCAAGCCCTGATCTTTTGACTGGGTATGAGTGTTCTGCTTAATTCAGATGCTCTGTCCATCACCACCCCCTTTTCTGAATCGTTTTGGCCACCACAAGCGTGGAAGGGTATGCTCAGATGTGAGTCCCTTGCTCACTGCACCATCAGGATTCAAGCAAACCAGGCCGAAGATGGCTGTAATGCCAGAAACCGGTCCCCGGAAGCTTGTTTCCTTTCCAGTAAAGAATTGGCTTGGTAGTTTGGTCTGCCCTGTTCCCATGATGCACTGGGCCAGGGACAGACTAATTTGCATGTAGCCAGGTTCTGAACTGGGATGGTGCAGTGAGCTAAAAAACGGTGATGGATCAAGCCCTGATCTTTTGACTGGGTATGAGTGTTCTGCTTAATTCAGATGCTCTGTCCATCACCACCCCCTTTTCTGAATCATTTTGGCCACCACAAGCGTGGAAGGGTATGTTCAGATGTGAGTCCCTTGCTCACTGCACCATCAGGATTCAAGCAAGCCGGGCCGAAGATGGCTGTAATGCCAGAAAGCGGTCCCCGGAAGCTTGTTTTCTTTCCAGTAAAGAATTGGCTTGGTAGTTTGGTCTGCCCTGTTCCCATGATGCACTGGGCCAGGGACAGACTAATTTGCCTGTAGCCAGGTTCTGAACTGGGATGATGCAGTGAGCTAAAAAACGGTGATGGATCAAGCCCTGTTCTTTTGACTGGGTATGCGTGTTCTGCTTAATTCAGATGCTCCGTCCATCACCACCCCCTTTTCTGAATCGTTTTGGCCACCACAAGCGTGGAAGGGTATGCTCAGATGTGAGTCCCTTGCTCACTGCACCATCAGGATTCAAGCAAGCCGGGCCGAAGACGGCTGTAATGCCAGAAACCAGTCCCCGGAAGCTTGTTTCCTTTCCAGTAAAGAATTGGCTTGGTAGTTTGGTCTGCCCTGTTCCCATGATGCACTGGGCCAGGGACAGACTAATTTGCATGTAGCCAGGTTCTGAACTGGGATGGTGCAGTGAGCTAAAAAACGGTGATGGATCAAGCCCTGATCTTTTGACTGGGTATGAGTGTTCTGCTTAATTCAGATGTTCTGTCCATCACCACCCCCTTTTCTGAATCGTTTTGGCCACCACAAGCGTGGAAGGGTATGCTCAGATGTGAGTCCCTTGCTCACTGCACCATCAGGATTCAAGCAAGCCGGGCCGAAGACGGCTGTAATGCCAGAAACCGGTCCCCGGAATCTTGTTTTCTTTCCAGTAAAGAATTGGCTTGGTAGTTTGGTCTGCCCTGTTCCCATGATGCACTGGGCCAGGGACAGACTAATTTGCATGTAGCCAGGTTCTGAACTGGGATGGTGCAGTGAGCTAAAAAACGGTGATGGATCAAGCCCTGATCTTTTGACTGGGTATGAGTGTTCTGCTTAATTCAGATGCTCTGTCCATCACCACCCCCTTTTCTGAATCATTTTGGCCACTACAAGCGTGGAAGGGTATGCTCAGATGTGAGTCCCTTGCTCACTGCACCATCAGGATTCAAGCAAGCCGGGCCGAAGACGGCTGTAATGCCAGAAACCGGTCCCCGGAAGCTTGTTTCCTTTCCAGTAAAAAATTGGCTTGGTAGTTTGGTCTGCCCTGTTCCCATGATGCACTGGGCCAGGGACAGACTAATTTGCCTGTAGCCAGGTTCTGAACTGGGATGATGCAGTGAGCTAAAAAACGGTGATGGATCAAGCCCTGATCTTTTGACTGGGTATGAGTGTTCTGCTTAATTCAGATGCTCTGTCCATCACCACCCCCTTTTCTGAATCGTTTTGGCCACCACAAGCGTGGAAGGGTATGCTCAGATGTGAGTCCCTTGCTCACTGCACCATCAGGATTCAAGCAAGCCGGGCCGAAGACGGCTGTAATGCCAGAAACCGGTCCCCGGAAGCTTGTTTCCTTTCCAGTAAAGAATTGGCTTGGTAGTTTGGTCTGCCCTGTTCCCATGATGCACTGGGCCAGGGACAGACTAATTTGCATGTAGCCAGGTTCTGAACTGGGATGGTGCAGTGAGCTAAAAAACGGTGATGGATCAAGCCCTGATCTTTTGACTGGGTATGAGTGTTCTGCTTAATTCAGATGTTCAGTCCATCACCACCCACTTTTCTGAATCGTTTTGGCCACCACAAGCGTGGAAGGGTATGCTCAGATGTGAGTCCCTTGCTCACTGCACCATCAGGATTCAAGCAAGCCGGGCCGAAGACGGCTGTAATGCCAGAAACCGGTCCCCGGAAGCTTGTTTCCTTTCCAGTAAAGAATTGGCTTGGTAGTTTGGTCTGCCCTGTTCCCATGATGCACTGGGCCAGGGACAGACTAATTTGCATGTAGCCAGGTTCTGAACTGGGATGGTGCAGTGAGCTAAAAAACGGTGATGGATCAAGCCCTGATCTTTTGACTGGGTATGAGTGTTCTGCTTAATTCAGATGTTCTGTCCATCACCACCCCCTTTTCTGAATCGTTTTGGCCACCACAAGCGTGGAAGGGTATGCTCAGATGTGAGTCCCTTGCTCACTGCACCATCAGGATTCAAGCAAGCCGGGCCGAAGACGGCTGTAATGCCAGAAACCGGTCCCCGGAAGCTTGTTTCCTTTCCAGTAAAGAATTGGCTTGGTAGTTTGGTCTGCCCTGTTCCCATGATGCACTGGGCCAGGGACAGACTAATTTGCATGTAGCCAGGTTCTGAACTGGGATGGTGCAGTGAGCTAAAAAACGGTGATGGATCAAGCCCTGATCTTTTGACTGGGTATGAGTGTTCTGCTTAATTCAGATGCTCTGTCCATCACCACCCCCTTTTCTGAATCATTTTGGCCACCACAAGCGTGGAAGGGTATGCTCAGATGTGAGTCCCTTGCTCACTGCACCATCAGGATTCAAGCAAGCCGGGCCGAAGACGGCTGTAATGCCAGAAACTGGTCCCCGGAAGCTTGTTTCCTTTCCAGTAAAAAATTGGCTTGGTAGTTTGGTCTGCCCTGTTCCCATGATGCACTGGGCCAGGGACAGACTAATTTGCCTGTAGCCAGGTTCTGAACTGGGATGATGCAGTGAGCTAAAAAACGGTGATGGATCAAGCCCTGATCTTTTGACTGGGTATGAGTGTTCTGCTTAATTCAGATGCTCTGTCCATCACCACCCCCTTTTCTGAATCGTTTTGGCCACCACAAGCGTGGAAGGGTATGCTCAGATGTGAGTCCCTTGCTCACTGCACCATCAGGATTCAAGCAAGCCGGGCCGAAGACGGCTGTAATGCCAGAAACCGGTCCCCGGAAGCTTGTTTCCTTTCCAGTAAAGAATTGGCTTGGTAGTTTGGTCTGCCCTGTTCCCATGATGCACTGGGCCAGGGACAGACTAATTTGCATGTAGCCAGGTTCTGAACTGGGATGGTGCAGTGAGCTAAAAAACGGTGATGGATCAAGCCCTGATCTTTTGACTGGGTATGAGTGTTCTGCTTAATTCAGATGTTCTGTCCATCACCACCCCCTTTTCTGAATCGTTTTGGCCACCACAAGCGTGGAAGGGTATGCTCAGATGTGAGTCCCTTGCTCACTGCACCATCAGGATTCAAGCAAGCCGGGCCGAAGACGGCTGTAATGCCAGAAACCGGTCCCCGGAAGCTTGTTTCCTTTCCAGTAAAGAATTGGCTTGGTAGTTTGGTCTGCCCTGTTCCCATGATGCACTGGGCCAGGGACAGACTAATTTGCATGTAGCCAGGTTCTGAACTGGGATGGTGCAGTGAGCTAAAAAACGGTGATGGATCAAGCCCTGATCTTTTGACTGGGTATGAGTGTTCTGCTTAATTCAGATGATCTGTCCATCACCACCCCCTTTTCTGAATCGTTTTGGCCACCACAAGCGTCGCAGGGTATGCTCAGATGTGAGTCCCTTGCTCACTGCACCATCAGGATTCAAGCAAGCCGGGCCGAAGACTGCTGTAATGCCAGAAACCGGTCCCCGGAAGCTTGTTTCCTTTCCAGTAAAGAATTGGCTTGGTAGTTTGGTCCGCCCTGTTCCCATGATGCACTGGGCCAGGGACAGACTAATTTGCATGTAGCCAGGTTCTGAACTGGGATGGTGCAGTGAGCTAAAAAACGGTGATGGATCAAGCCCTGATCTTTTGACTGGGTATGAGTGTTCTGCTTAATTCAGATGTTCTGTCCATCACCACCCCCTTTTCTGAATCGTTTTGGCCACCACAAGCGTGGAAGGGTATGCTCAGATGTGAGTCCCTTGCTCACTGCACCATCAGGATTCAAGCAAGCCGGGCCGAAGACGGCTGTAATGCCAGAAACCGGTCCCCGGAAGCTTGTTTCCTTTCCAGTAAAGAATTGGCTTGGTAGTTTGGTCTGCCCTGTTCCCATGATGCACTGGGCCAGGGACAGACTAATTTGCATGTAGCCAGGTTCTGAACTGGGATGGTGCAGTGAGCTAAAAAACGGTGATGGATCAAGCCCTGATCTTTTGACTGGGTATGAGTGTTCTGCTTAATTCAGATGTTCTGTCCATCACCACCCCCTTTTCTGAATCGTTTTGGCCACCACAAGCGTGGAAGGGTATGCTCAGATGTGAGTCCCTTGCTCCATGCACCATCAGGATTCAAGCAAGCCGGGCCGAAGACGGCTGTAATGCCAGAAACCGGTCCCCGGAAGCTTGTTTCCTTTCCAGTAAAGAATTGGCTTGGTAGTTTGGTCTGCCCTGTTCCCATGATGCACTGGGCCAGGGACAGACTAATTTGCATGTAGCCAGGTTCTGAACTGGGATGGTGCAGTGAGCTAAAAAACGGTGATGGATCAAGCCCTGATCTTTTGACTGGGTATGAGTGTTCTGCTTAATTCAGATGCTCTGTCCATCACCACCCCCTTTTCTGAATCATTTTGGCCACCACAAGCGTGGAAGGGTATGCTCAGATGTGAGTCCCTTGCTCACTGCACCATCAGGATTCAAGCAAGCCGGGCCGAAGACGGCTGTAATGCTAGAAACTGGTCCCCGGAAGCTTGTTTCCTTTCCAGTAAAAAATTGGCTTGGTAGTTTGGTCTGCCCTGTTCCCATGATGCACTGGGCCAGGGACAGACTAATTTGCCTGTAGCCAGGTTCTGAACTGGGATGATGCAGTGAGCTAAAAAACGGTGATGGATCAAGCCCTGATCTTTTGACTGGGTATGAGTGTTCTGCTTAATTCAGATGCTCTGTCCATCACCACCCCCTTTTCTGAATCGTTTTGGCCACCACAAGCGTGGAAGGGTATGCTCAGATGTGAGTCCCTTGCTCACTGCACCATCAGGATTCAAGCAAGCCGGGCCGAAGACGGCTGTAATGCCAGAAACCGGTCCCCGGAAGCTTGTTTCCTTTCCAGTAAAGAATTGGCTTGGTAGTTTGGTCTGCCCTGTTCCCATGATGCACTGGGCCAGGGACAGACTAATTTGCATGTAGCCAGGTTCTGAACTGGGATGGTGCAGTGAGCTAAAAAACGGTGATGGATCAAGCCCTGATCTTTTGACTGGGTATGAGTGTTCTGCTTAATTCAGATGTTCTGTCCATCACCACCCCCTTTTCTGAATCGTTTTGGCCACCACAAGCGTGGAAGGGTATGCTCAGATGTGAGTCCCTTGCTCACTGCACCATCAGGATTCAAGCAAGCCGGGCCGAAGACGGCTGTAATGCCAGAAACCGGTCCCCGGAAGCTTGTTTCCTTTCCAGTAAAGAATTGGCTTGGTAGTTTGGTCTGCCCTGTTCCCATGATGCACTGGGCCAGGGACAGACTAATTTGCATGTAGCCAGGTTCTGAACTGGGATGGTGCAGTGAGCTAAAAAACGGTGATGGATAAAGCCCTGATCTTTTGACTGGGTATGAGTGTTCTGCTTAATTCAGATGATCTGTCCATCACCACCCCCTTTTCTGAATCGTTTTGGCCACCACAAGCGTCGCAGGGTATGCTCAGATGTGAGTCCCTTGCTCACTGCACCATCAGGATTCAAGCAAGCCGGGCCGAAGACTGCTGTAATGCCAGAAACCGGTCCCCGGAAGCTTGTTTCCTTTCCAGTAAAGAATTGGCTTGGTAGTTTGGTCCGCCCTGTTCCCATGATGCACTGGGCCAGGGACAGACTAATTTGCATGTAGCCAGGTTCTGAACTGGGATGGTGCAGTGAGCTAAAAAACGGTGATGGATCAAGCCCTGATCTTTTGACTGGGTATGAGTGTTCTGCTTAATTCAGATGCTCTCTCCATCACCACCCCCTTTTCTGAATCGTTTTGGCCACCACAAGCGTGGAAGGGTATGCTCAGATGTGAGTCCCTTGCTCACTGCACCATCAGGATTCAAGCAAGCCGGGCCGAAGACGGCTGTAATGCCAGAAACCGGTCCCCGGAAGCTTGTTTCCTTTCCAGTAAAGAATTGGCTTGGTAGTTTGGTCTGCCATGTTCCCATGATGCACTGGGCCAGGGACAGACTAATTTGCATGTAGCCAGGTTCTGAACTGGGATGGTGCAGTGAGCTAAAAAAATGGTGATGGATCAAGCCCTGATCTTTTGACTGGGTATGAGTGTTCTGCTTAATACAGATGCTCTGTCCATCACCACCCCCTTTTCTGAATCGTTTTGGCCACCACAAGCGTGGAAGGGTATGCTCAGATGTGAGTCCCTTGCTCACTGCACCATCAGGATTCAAGCAAGCCAGGCCGAAGACGGCTGTAATGCCAGAAACCGGTCCCCAGAAGCTTGTTTCCTTTCCAGTAAAGAATTGGCTTGGTAGTTTGGTCTGCCCTGTTCCCATGATGCACTGGGCCAGGGACAGACTAATTTGCATGTAGCCAGGTTCTGAACTGGGATGGTGCAGTGAGCTAAAAAACGGTGATGGATCAAGCCCTGATCTTTTGACTGGGTATGAGTGTTCTGCTTAATTCAGATGCTCTGTCCATCACCACCCCCTTTTCTGAATCGTTTTGGCCACCACAAGCGTGGAAGGGTATGCTCAGATGTGAGTCCCTTGCTCACTGCACCATCAGGATTCAAGCAAGCCGGGCCGAAGACTGCTGTAATGCCAGAAACCGGTCCCCGGAAGCTTGTTTCCTTTCCAGTAAAGAATTGGCTTGGTAGTTTGGTCCGCCCTGTTCCCATGATGCACTGGGCCAGGGACAGACTAATTTGCATGTAGCCAGGTTCTGAACTGGGATGGTGCAGTGAGCTAAAAAACGGTGATGGATCAAGCCCTGATCTTTTGACTGGGTATGAGTGTTCTGCTTAATTCAGATGCTCTGTCCATCACCACCCCCTTTTCTGAATGGTTTTGGCCACCACAAGCGTGGAAGGGTATGCTCAGATGTGAGTCCCTTGCTCACTGCACCATCAGGATTCAAGCAAGCCGGGCCGAAGACGGCTGTAATGCCAGAAACCGGTCCCCGGAAGCTTGTTTCCTTTCCAGTAAAGAATTGGCTTGGTAGTTTGGTCTGCCCTGTTCCCATGATGCACTGGGCCAGGGACAGACTAATTTGCATGTAGCCAGGTTCTGAACTTGGATTGTGCAGTGAGCTAAAAAACGGTGATGGATCAAGCCCTGATCTTTTGACTGGGTATGAGTGTTCTGCTTAATTCAGATGCTCTGTCCATCACCACCCCCTTTTCTGAATCGTTTTGGCCACCACAAGCGTGGAAGGGTATGCTCAGATGTGAGTCCCTTGCTCACTGCACCATCAGGATTCAAGCAAGCCGGGCCGAAGACGGCTGTAATGCCAGAAACCGGTCCCCGGAAGCTTGTTTCCTTACCAGTAAAGAATTGGCTTGGTAGTTTGGTCTGCCCTGTTCCCATGATGCACTGGGCCAGGGACAGACTAATTTGCATGTAGCCAGGTTCTGAACTGGGATGGTGCAGTGAGCTAAAAAACGGTGATGGATCAAGCCCTGATCTTTTGACTGGGTATGAGTGTTCTGCTTAATTCAGATGCTCTGTCCATCACCACCCCCTTTTCTGAATCATTTTGGCCACCACAAGCGTGGAAGGGTATGCTCAGATGTGAGTCCCTTGCTCACTGCACCATCAGGATTCAAGCAAGCCGGGCCGAAGACGGCTGTAATGCTAGAAACTGGTCCCCGGAAGCTTGTTTCCTTTCCAGTAAAAAATTGGCTTGGTAGTTTGGTCTGCCCTGTTCCCATGATGCACTGGGCCAGGGACAGACTAATTTGCCTGTAGCCAGGTTCTGAACTGGGATGATGCAGTGAGCTAAAAAACGGTGATGGATCAAGCCCTGATCTTTTGACTGGGTATGAGTGTTCTGCTTAATTCAGATGCTCTGTCCATCACCACCCCCTTTTCTGAATCGTTTTGGCCACCACAAGTGTGGAAGGGTATGCTCAGATGTGAGTCCCTTGCTCACTGCACCATCAGGATTCAAGCAAGCCGGGCCGAAGATGGCTGTAATGCCAGAAACCGGTCCCCGGAAGCTTGTTTCCTTTCCAGTAAAGAATTGGCTTGGTAGTTTGGTCTGCCCTGTTCCCATGATGCACTGGGCCAGGGACAGACTAATTTGCATGTAGCCAGGTTCTGAACTGGGATGGTGCAGTGAGCTAAAAAACGGTGATGGATCAAGCCCTGATCTTTTGACTGGGTATGAGTGTTCTGCTTAATTCAGATGTTCTGTCCATCACCACCCCCTTTTCTGAATCGTTTTGGCCACCACAAGCGTGGAAGGGTATGCTCAGATGTGAGTCCCTTGCTCACTGCACCATCAGGATTCAAGCAAGCCGGGCCGAAGACGGCTGTAATGCCAGAAACCGGTCCCCGGAAGCTTGTTTCCTTTCCAGTAAAGAATTGGCTTGGTAGTTTGGTCTGCCCTGTTCCCATGATGCACTGGGCCAGGGACAGACTAATTTGCATGTAGCCAGGTTCTGAACTGGGATGGTGCAGTGAGCTAAAAAACGGTGATGGATCAAGCCCTGATCTTTTGACTGGGTATGAGTGTTCTGCTTAATTCAGATGATCTGTCCATCACCACCCCCTTTTCTGAATCGTTTTGGCCACCACAAGCGTCGCAGGGTATGCTCAGATGTGAGTCCCTTGCTCACTGCACCATCAGGATTCAAGCAAGCCGGGCCGAAGACTGCTGTAATGCCAGAAACCGGTCCCCGGAAGCTTGTTTCCTTTCCAGTAAAGAATTGGCTTGGTAGTTTGGTCCGCCCTGTTCCCATGATGCACTGGGCCAGGGACAGACTAATTTGCATGTAGCCAGGTTCTGAACTGGGATGGTGCAGTGAGCTAAAAAACGGTGATGGATCAAGCCCTGATCTTTTGACTGGGTATGAGTGTTCTGCTTAATTCAGATGCTCTCTCCATCACCACCCCCTTTTCTGAATCGTTTTGGCCACCACAAGCGTGGAAGGGTATGCTCAGATGTGAGTCCCTTGCTCACTGCACCATCAGGATTCAAGCAAGCCGGGCCGAAGACGGCTGTAATGCCAGAAACCGGTCCCCGGAAGCTTGTTTCCTTTCCAGTAAAGAATTGGCTTGGTAGTTTGGTCTGCCCTGTTCCCATGATGCACTGGGCCAGGGACAGACTAATTTGCATGTAGCCAGGTTCTGAACTGGGATGGTGCAGTGAGCTAAAAAAATGGTGATGGATCAAGCCCTGATCTTTTGACTGGGTATGAGTGTTCTGCTTAATACAGATGCTCTGTCCATCACCACCCCCTTTTCTGAATCGTTTTGGCCACCACAAGCGTGGAAGGGTATGCTCAGATGTGAGTCCCTTGCTCACTGCACCATCAGGATTCAAGCAAGCCAGGCCGAAGACGGCTGTAATGCCAGAAACCGGTCCCCAGAAGCTTGTTTCCTTTCCAGTAAAGAATTGGCTTGGTAGTTTGGTCTGCCCTGTTCCCATGATGCACTGGGCTAGGGACAGACTAATTTGCATGTAGCCAGGTTCTGAACTGGGATGGTGCAGTGAGCTAAAAAACGGTGATGGATCAAGCCCTGATCTTTTGACTGGGTATGAGTGTTCTGCTTAATTCAGATGCTCTGTCCATCACCACCCCCTTTTCTGAATCGTTTTGGCCACCACAAGCGTGGAAGGGTATGCTCAGATGTGAGTCCCTTGCTCACTGCACCATCAGGATTCAAGCAAGCCGGGCCGAAGACTGCTGTAATGCCAGAAACCGGTCCCCGGAAGCTTGTTTCCTTTCCAGTAAAGAATTGGCTTGGTAGTTTGGTCCGCCCTGTTCCCATGATGCACTGGGCCAGGGACAGACTAATTTGCATGTAGCCAGGTTCTGAACTGGGATGGTGCAGTGAGCTAAAAAACGGTGATGGATCAAGCCCTGATCTTTTGACTGGGTATGAGTGTTCTGCTTAATTCAGATGCTCTGTCCATCACCACCCCCTTTTCTGAATGGTTTTGGCCACCACAAGCGTGGAAGGGTATGCTCAGATGTGAGTCCCTTGCTCACTGCACCATCAGGATTCAAGCAAGCCGGGCCGAAGACGGCTGTAATGCCAGAAACCGGTCCCCGGAAGCTTGTTTCCTTTCCAGTAAAGAATTGGCTTGGTAGTTTGGTCTGCCCTGTTCCCATGATGCACTGGGCCAGGGACAGACTAATTTGCATGTAGCCAGGTTCTGAACTGGGATGGTGCAGTGAGCTAAAAAAATGGTGATGGATCAAGCCCTGATCTTTTGACTGGGTATGAGTGTTCTGCTTAATTCAGATGCTCTGTCCATCACCACCCCCTTTTCTGAATCGTTTTGGCCACCACAAGCGTGGAAGGGTATGCTCAGATGTGAGTCCCTTGCTCACTGCACCATCAGGATTTAAGCAAGCCAGGCCGAAGACGGCTGTAATGCCAGAAACCGGTCCCCGGAAGCTTGTTTCCTTTCCAGTAAAGAATTGGCTTGGTAGTTTGGTCTGCCCTGTTCCCATGATGCACTGGGCCAGGGACAGACTAATTTGCATGTAGCCAGGTTCTGAACTGGGATGGTGCAGTGAGCTAAAAAACGGTGATGGATCAAGCCCTGATCTTTTGACTGGGTATGAGTGTTCTGCTTAATTCAGATGCTCTGTCCATCACCACCCCCTTTTCTGAATCATTTTGGCCACCACAAGCGTGGAAGGGTATGCTCAGATGTGAGTCCCTGGCTCACTGCACCATCAGGATTCAAGCAAGCCGGGCCGAAGACGGCTGTAATGCCAGAAACCGGTCCCCGGAAGCTTGTTTCCTTTCCAGTAAAGAATTGGCTTGGTAGTTTGGTCTGCCCTGTTCCCATGATGCACTGGGCCAGGGACAGACTAATTTGCCTGTGGCCAGGTTCTGAACTGGGATGATGCAGTGAGCTAAAAAACGGTGATGGATCAAGCCCTGATCTTTTGACTGGGTATGAGTGTTCTGCTTAATTCAGATGCTCTGTACATCACCACCCCCTTTTCTGAATCGTTTTGGCCACCACAAGCGTGGAAGGGTATGCTCAGATGTGAGTCCCTTGCTCACTGCACCATCAGGATTCAAGCAAGCCGGGCCGAAGACGGCTGTAATGCCAGAAACCGGTCCCCGGAAGCTTGTTTCCTTTCCAGTAAAGAATTGGCTTGGTAGTTTGGTCTGCCCTGTTCCCATGATGCACTGGGCCAGGGACAGACTAATTTGCATGTAGCCAGGTTCTGAACTGGGATGTTGCAGTGAGGTAAAAAACGGTGATGGATCAAGCCCTGATCTTTTGACTGGGTATGAGTGTTCTGCTTAATTCAGATGTTCTGTCCATCACCACCCCCTTTTCTGAATCGTTTTGGCCACCACAAGCGTGGAAGGGTATGCTCAGATGTGAGTCCCTTGCTCACTGCACCATCAGGATTCAAGCAAGCCGGGCCAAAGACGGCTGTAATGCCAGAAACCGGTCCCCGGAAGCTTGTTTCCTTTCCAGTAAAGAATTGGCTTGGTAGTTTGGTCTGCCCTGTTCCCATGATGCACTGGGCCAGGGACAGACTAATTTGCATGTAGCCAGGTTCTGAACTGGGATGGTGCAGTGAGCTTAAAAACGGTGATGGATCAAGCCCTGATCTTTTGACTGGGTATGAGTGTTCTGCTTAATTCAGATGCTCTGTCCATCACCACCCCCTTTTCTGAATCGTTTTGGCCACCACAAGCGTGGAAGGGTATGCTCAGATGTGAGTCCCTTGCTCAGTGCACCATCAGGATTCAAGCAAGCCGGGCCGAAGACGGCTGTAATGCCAGAAACCGGTCCCCGGAAGCTTGTTTCCTTTCCAGTAAAGAATTGGCTTGGTAGTTTGGTCTGCCCTGTTCCCATGATGCACTGGGCCAGGGACAGACTAATTTGCATGTAGCCAGGTTCTGAACTGGGATGGTGTAGTGAGCTAAAAAACGGTGATGGATCAAGCCCTGATCTTTTGACTGGGTATGAGTGTTCTGCTTAATTCAGATGCTCTGTCCATCACCACCCCCTTTTCTGAATCGTTTTGGCCACCACAAGCGTGGAAGGGTATGCTCAGATGTGAGTCCCTTGCTCACTGCACCATCAGGATTCAAGCAAGCCGGGCTGAAGACGGCTGTAATGCCAGAAACCGGTCCCTGGAAGCTTGTTTCCTTTCCAGTAAAGAATCGGCTTGGTAGTTTGGTCCGCCCTGTTCCCATGATGCACTGGGCCAGGGACAGACTAATTTGCATGCAGCCAGGTTCTGAACTTGGATGGTGCAGTGAGCTAAAAAACGGTGATGGATCAAGCCCTGATCTTTTGACTGGGTATGAGTGTTCTGCTTAATTCAGATGCTCTGTCCATCACCACCCCCTTTTCTGAATCGTTTTGGCCACCACAAGCGTGGAAGGGTATGCTCAGATGTGAGTCCCTTGCTCACTGCACCATCAGGATTCAAGCAAGCCGGGCCGAAGACGGCTGTAATGCCAGAAACCGGTCCCCGGAAGCTTGTTTCCTTTCCAGTAAAGAATTGGCTTGGTAGTTTGGTCTGCCCTGTTCCCATGATGCACTGGGCCAGGGACAGACTAATTTGCATGTAGCCAGGTTCTGAACTGGGATGGTGCAGTGAGCTAAAAAAATGGTGATGGATCAAGCCCTGATCTTTTGACTGGGTATGAGTGTTCTGCTTAATTCAGATGCTCTGTCCATCACCACCCCCTTTTCTGAATCGTTTTGGCCACCACAAGCGTGGAAGGGTATGCTCAGATGTGAGTCCCTTGCTCACTGCACCATCAGGATTCAAGCAAACCAGGCCGAAGACGGCTGTAATGCCAGAAACCGGTCCCCGGAAGCTTGTTTCCTTTCCAGTAAAGAATTGGCTTGGTAGTTTGGTCTGCCCTGTTCCCATGATGCACTGGGCCAGGGACAAACTAATTTGCATGTAGCCAGGTTCTGAACTGGGATGGTGCAGTGAGCTAAAAAACGGTGATGGATCAAGCCCTGATCTTTTGACTGGGTATGAGTGTTCTGCTTAATTCAGATGCTCTGTCCATCACCACCCCCTTTTCTGAATCATTTTGGCCACCACAAGCGTGGAAGGGTATGCTCAGATGTGAGTCCCTTGCTCACTGCACCATCAGGATTCAAGCAAGCCGGGCCGAAGATGGCTGTAATGCCAGAAACCGGTCCCCGGAAGCTTGTTTCCTTTCCAGTAAAGAATTGGCTTGGTAGTTTGGTCTGCCCTGTTCCCATGATGCACTGGGCCAGGGACAGACTAATTTGCCTGTAGCCAGGTTCTGAACTGGGATGATGCAGTGAGCTAAAAAACGGTGATGGATCAAGCCCTGATCTTTTGACTGGGTATGAGTGTTCTGCTTAATTCAGATGCTCTGTCCATCACCACCCCCTTTTCTGAATCGTTTTGGCCACCACAAGCGTGGAAGGGTATGCTCAGATGTGAGTCCCTTGCTCACTGCACCATCAGGATTCAAGCAACCCGGGCCGAAGACGGCTGTAATGCCAGAAACCGGTCCCCAGAAGCTTGTTTCCTTTCCAGTAAAGAATTGGCTTGGTAGTTTGGTCTGCCCTGTTCCCATGATGCACTGGGCCAGGGACAGACTAATTTGCATATAGCCAGGTTCTGAACTGGGATGGTGCAGTGAGCTAAAAAACGGTGATGGATCAAGCCCTGATCTTTTGACTGGGTATGAGTGTTCTGCTTAATTCAGATGTTCTGTCCATCACCACCCCCTTTTCTGAATCGTTTTGGCCACCACAAGCGTGGAAGGGTATGCTCAGATGTGAGTCCCTTGCTCACTGCACCATCAGGATTCAAGCAAGCCGGGCCGAAGACGGCTGTAATGCCAGAAACCGGTCCCCGGATGCTTGTTTCCTTTCCAGTAAAGAATTGGCTTGGTAGTTTGGTCTGCCCTGTTCCCATGATGCACTGGGCCAGGGACAGACTAATTTGCATGTAGCCAGGTTCTGAACTGGGATGGTGCAGTGAGCTAAAAAACGGTGATGGATCAAGCCCTGATCTTTTGACTGGGTATGAGTGTTCTGCTTAATTCAGATGCTCTGTCCATCACCACCCCCTTTTCTGAATCTTTTTGGCCACCACAAGCGTGGAAGGGTATGCTCAGATGTGAGTCCCTTGCTCACTGCACCATCAGGATTCAAGCAAGCCGGGCCGAAGACGGCTGTAATGCCAGAAACCGGTCCCCGGAAGCTTGTTTCCTTTCCAGTAAAGAATTGGCTTGGTAGTTTGGTCTGCCCTGTTCCCATGATGCACTGGGCCAGGGACAGACTAATTTGCATGTAGCCAGGTTCTGAACTGGGATGGTGCAGTGAGCTAAAAAACGGTGATGGATCAAGCCCTGATCTTTTGACTGGGTATGAGTGTTCTGCTTAATTCAGATGCTCTGTCCATCACCACCCCCTTTTCTGAATCTTTTTGGCCACCACAAGCGTGGAAGGGTATGCTCAGATGTGAGTCCCTTGCTCACTGCACCATCAGGATTCAAGCAAGCCGGGCCGAAGACGGCTGTAATGCCAGAAACCGGTCCCCGGAAGCTTGTTTCCTTTCCAGTAAAGAATTGGCTTGGTAGTTTGGTCCGCCCTGTTCCCATGATGCACTGGGCCAGGGACAGACTAATTTGCATGTAGCAGGTTCTGAACTGGGATGGTGCAGTGAGCTAAAAAATGGTGATTGATCAAGCCCTGATCTTTTGACTGGGTATGAGTGTTCTGCTTAATTCAGATGCTCTGTCCATCACCACCCCCTTGTCTGAATCGTTTTGGCCACCACAAGTGTGGAAGGGTATGCTCAGATGTGAGTCCCTTGCTCACTGCACCATCAGGATTCAAGCAAGCCGGGACGAAGACGGCTGTAATGCCAGAAACCGGTCCCCGGAAGCTTGTTTCCTTTCCAGTAAAGAATTGGCTTGGTAGTTTGGTCTGCCCTGTTCCCATGATGCACTGGGCCAGGGACAGACTGATTTGCATGTAGCCAGGTTCTGAACTGGGATGGTGCAGCGAGCTAAAAAAATGGTGATGGATCAAGCCCTGATCTTTTGACTGGGTATGAGTGTTCTCTGTTCTGCTTAATTCAGATGCTCTGTCCATCACCACCCCCTTTTCTGAATCGTTTTGGCCACCACAAGCGTGGAAGAGTATGCTCAGATGTGAGTCCCTTGCTCACTGCACCATCAGGATTCAAGCAAGCCAGGCCGAAGACGGCTGTAATGCCAGAAACCGGTCCCCGGAAGCTTGTTTCCTTTCCAGTAAGAATTGGCTTGGTAGTTTGGTCTGCCCTGTTCCCATGATGCACTGGGCCAGGGACAGACTAATTTGCATGTAGCCAGGTTCTGAACTGGGATGGTGCAGTGAGCTAAAAAACGGTGATGGATCAAGCCCTGATCTTTTGACTGGGTATGAGTGTTCTGCTTAATTCAGATGCTCTGTCCATCACCACCCCATTTCTGAATCGTTTTGGCCACCACAAGCGTGGAAGGGTATGCTCAGATGTGAGTCCCTTGCTCACTGCACCATCAGGATTCAAGCAAGCCGGGCCGAAGACGGCTGTAATGCCAGAAACCGGTCCCCGGAAGCTTGTTTCCTTTCCAGTAAAGAATTGGCTTGGTAGTTTGGTCTGCCCTGTTCCCATGATGCACTGGGCCAGGGACAGATTAATTTGCATGTAGCCAGGTTCTGAACAGGGATGGTGCAGTGAGCTAAAAAACGGTGATGGAGCAAGCCCTGATCTTTTGACTGGGTATGAGTGTTCTGCTTAATTCAGATGCTCTGTCCATCACCACCCCCTTTTCTGAATCGCCAAGAACTCAACAGCGTGTGTTGCTGCAGCGACAAATATCAGTGCAAATATCACTCAAACATTTGCTTAATAAAGTGAAAAGACAGTGTATTTCTACACATACAGCACCACATGAACAGTCTTAAGACAGATTTGGAACTTACAACAAACAGAAAAAGGATACAGTCTTCAAAAGCATATTCTCCATTAAAAGTCTTTTAATGTAACAATGTATCCCTTGCTATCATTTTTGTTAAATAACCATAACGAAGCACCATACAATCTGAGGCTAGTACCGAAAGGCCAGGCCCGGAATCTCTCCTGCAATAATCAGCAAAGTAACACCAATTACCTCTAACCCCAGCTCAACCTGGCCTGAATTTTGCTTGGCACAGGTGAGCTGAACACTGCAGATGTGAATGTGGTTAAGATGGACTGCGAAGGAGCAGGTTGGTTCTGGTGGATATGAATGGAGTTATCTCTAATGGCTGTGTGGTGTTTGAATGCACTGGGTGGGGCAGGTTTGTTCTTATTGGGAATGGGGTTCTAGCTCACTGGGTAGAATAAGGCTGAATTTGCTCTCAAGAAAGTGTCACTCAAAGCCGTTGAAATGTCACTCACAATTGCACTCTGGCACGAGTCAGGGGTACACGTGGGTGGATGGTGTCCACCCACTTTTTTCACAGGCTGAATATGGTCCACCCTGCCAAGAATTTGGGCCCCACTAAATAATGTTCTGAACTCGGCCTGGTGTAATTTCAAACACTGGGAGACTTTCAGCAGCACCTGCATATAGTCTGCTTTCCATCTGCAACAAGCAAAAACGTTCAGGCGGGGACGGGGCTTTCTTATTTAAGACTCCTGCTGGGCCCATAACAAAGGCCGAATTTGAGGGGTCATCAGGCCTCCTTTTGTTTGAGTCTCTTGGCTGTGAGCAGTCAGGAGCCTCACACCTGTTGTAAATTAAGTGGAGGGGAACAAAGGCTCAAACCTTATTAGCTCTTCACACTTACTTAAGAGAGGCAGATTTTCACTCCCTGCAGTCCCTGTTTAGGAGATATGCATGCACTGGAAGAATAGAAATAGACTAAACAGTGGAACCCCATGGGACTCTGCACCCGACCCGCTATCCCTAATCAATATATAAGAGGTGTGGAATTACCCAGAAAACAAGTGTGCACACTGAAAAACACCCACTGTCACAGTGTAATTCCCATACAGGAGTTTAGCAATTTTTACTCATTAGCACAGGCGCACCACATAACAAGTTGGACAATGGATTATATAAAATACATGCCACAAAATAATCTTCAAAAAATGTGTTCCTTTATTCAATGGAGTCTTTAAAACATAGTCAGGATGATTGAGATACAGCTGACGCGTTTTGTCCTTATCTGAAGGACTTCTTCAGGGCAAACGGATCTTCACTATAATGTCTATCTAGAATAGTTAAGCCATCATTCAAAAATATAAAAGATGTTTCAGTTTTTCAAGATATTATATAAAAAATGATGTTTAGTGCCTTGGAATGGAAGCATTGGACGAGCGAGAATGTATAACTCCCAGTTTTATTAATCCTAATTCCAGGTAAGGGAAATAAGAAATGTGCATGAATAATTGCACAGTGCTGTAACCGACCTGTGCTGGTCTCCGTGCGATGAGGACTGCCTCGACTGACTCTGGTCGGTTACAGCACTGTGCAATTATTCTTGCACACTTCGTATTTCCCTTACCTGGAATTAGGATTAATAATACTGGGAGTTGTACATTCTCACTTGTCCAATGCTTCCATTCCAAGGCACTAAACATAATTATTTATATAATATCTTGAAAAACAGAAGCATCTTTTATATTCTTGAATGATGGCTTAACTATTCTAGATAGACATTATAGTGAAGATCCGTTTGCCCTGAAGAAGTCCTTCTGATAAGGACGAAATGCATCGGCTGTATCTCAATCATCCTGACTATGTTTTAAAGAATCTATTAAATGAAGGAAGACATTTTTTGAAGAATATTTTGTGGACATGTATTTTATATAATCCCTTGTCCAATTTGTTATGTGGTGCACCTGTGCTAATGAGTAAAAAATGCACTGAAAGAATATCAGATGTGTTGGTCTTTCCCAGTTTTTAGACAAAGCAAATTGCATTTATATAGAGCTTACTTCCCCTGAGGTGGCGTTGCAATAATTTAAGTACCACTTTTTTTTCTTATATATCCCTACCCATTCCAATGCAGGGTGTCAAAGTGCTTTACATCAACATGTGCATATTACATGTACAATAAGTTATATACGTTTGTAAATTAATGTACATGATGTGTAATATAAAACTGGGGCATTGCGATGTGTAGAAGTCACATATCCTCTTCCAAAGCTCACTGTGCTATTATCCTTGCAATGCTCACAAACGTACACATGATAGACCCGCTAAACATATATGTGAAGGCTTTAGATCTGGTGTCACTTCTTGTAAAGTCGTGGCTTGTGATGCCAATTTCTATTATGTCAATTCCTGTGATGCCACGTGTGATGTCAATTCCTGTGTTGCCATGTGTGATGTTGTGCGCCGTGATGTTGTGTGCCTTGATGTCACTTGCATACTGCCTAACTTGGTTAGTCCCCCTACTTCTTTTTTTTAGGACTTGTGCCCTGATTGCACTGAAATTTTGAAAATATCACACATAGCAATCTGAAACCTTGGCAGCTAGGTGTAGTCCATTTGCTCTTTGAGTGAAATGTCCCATTTTTGGCTTTAAAAAACTGGTCGGGCTATCTACAAAGGGTGCACAGCAAACCTAACAGCACTTCACAACCCCTATTATATATTAGGGATTGTGAAAGCACATGTCGTGCTTTGTGCCTTTTGTTAATAGTGTGCAGCAGATAGAGTGCCTTTTTGAGAGTGTTCATAATAATTTGCAGCTCCTGACTTGCTTATGCTCGGGCTGCATTTAACATAAAAACTTTTAAAAAGGCACACAAACTGCTGTGCTCTGTGAGAAAAAGGCAGGCAGCAAGCACAACTGCACCACGTGCGCTTTCACAATCACTAATACATATTCGTGATTGTGAAAGCACACTTGTTCTGTTAGGCTTGCTGCCTGCCTTTTGTTAATAGAGCGCGGCAAATTGCATGCCTTTTTGAAAGTTTTCTTGTTAACTGCAGCTCTCTACATGCTTACGCAAGGGGCTGCATTTAACATAAAAGCTTTCAAAAAGGCACAGAAACTGCTGAGCTCTGTGACGAAAAGGCAGGCAGCAAGCACAAATGCACCATGTGTGCTTTCACAATCACTAATACATATTCACAATCACTAATACATATTAGTGATTGTGAAAGCACACTTCTGCTGTTAGGCTTGCTGCCTGCCTTTTGTTAATAGAGCGCGGCAAATTGCGACCTTTTTGAAAGTTTTCTTGTTAATTGCAGCTCCCTACATGCTTATGCAAGGGGCTGCATTTAACATGAAATCTTTCAAAAAGGCACAGAAACTGCTGTGCTCTGTGAAGAAAAGGAAGGCAGCAAGCTTAACAGCAGGACGTGTGCTTTCACAATCACTAATGTATGTTAATGATTGTGAAAGCACACGTTGTGCTTTTAAGCTTGCTGCCTGCCTTTTCTTGATGTAGCACGGAGGGGGGCAGATTATCTGCATTTCTTCAAGTATTCATGTTAATCGCAGCGCCCATCATGCTTCTACAGGGCGCTGCGATTAACATGAATACTTGCCTCTGGTGGTGTGCGCACTTCAAAGAGGTGTCTGCGTGCTCAGATTCAACAGGTACGCGGGTGCACAGGCACGCAATTTAAAGGGAACAGTGCCCGTAACATCTCCTGGTTCCAGTGGTCGAAGTGGGGGGAAAAAAGTAGGGGAACTGTTGGCGGACAATCAGAGGGCGGGAATAACCCATGGATTGGGTCAGTGGGCGGAGTCAGAGGTGTGGCAGAAAGAGCTAAATATCCCAATTTACTTGTTTCCCATTTCACTAACCAGTTACAGCTTATTACGTTATTTAATTTAACCAATTTTATTTAAGGTTTAATATTAGTTATTGACATTAGAATACATTCACAAAGTTGGATACCTTTCCAATCACAGAATGTACCAAATATCCTTAAAAGTGGAATCGCAAGCCATTTGTCTCCCAGCCATAGAGTTTCTGTCATCAGCTTCTCCCTTTTTCCACAAGAACAGTTCAAACATGAATGGCAAAATATTCTATTTTGCAAATGTTTACCACATAATTACGGCTCTGCCATTTTTACCACATAATACATCATCTGCTGCATAATCTGACGCTTTTAACTAATAAATTGTTTAGAGCTCAAATGGATCAAAAGTTACTAAAAAATGTGACTTGTGCTGCTGTGAAGTGGAGGGCCCTTTGCAGAGGTTGACTGGTCATCTTTCTCACTGTTGCAGTTGTATGTTCCACTGGTACTAACAAGGAAACATCTCTGCAGAGACTATCAGCATGTGTAAAAATGTCAAAATAATAAAGTATCATAAAATTCACAGCACCGCTAATACCAGTGTAGGATGTCAGAGCACTTTTCATCACACATATTACACAGAGAGAATCAATCATATGTGTGTAAATCACTGTATAGGAAATGTTACATAAGACAAAGGACTACAAGGTGTAGGAGTCACATGACAACCATACTAGTAGGCAGCATAGTGTAATAGTGATTGGTTTGGAGAAATACAAACTCAGAATGTAAAACGTAATACCATGGTTGGGGGTTCTCTTTAATAATCAGAATTAATTTCTACCCAAATGAACCCTATTTTGCAACATTAAGATAATCAAAGACTGATGAAAAAAACCATAAAGCTCTCATTTATACCTTGTAGTTGGCATGTAGCTCTTACATGACACTTAATACCTCAATGTTCTATGTTAGGATTATAACAAGTAACAATAGAGTCTCTTACAAAAGCTGTAACCTACTGACCTCTTTACATTATGATCTGCATGGTACATGTTCTTAGCAGCAGGCGCATTAACAGACTGTTTCCTTTCCATGAGTTCAAACTTCCACTAGACATGCCACCATCTCACTCTACTAAGTACAAAAAACACTGGAGTTATCGTGAAATTGTTATTGTTGTCAAAAATTGTTGGAGGCCAGGTGGGAGTCAGCGAGTGCTTTTAAAACCATATTATACTTGCAAACACAACGCCCCTACCTTAAGTCAGCACCCGGTACGGTAGCACTGCCCTGGAGCCTCCCTCCTCAAGGGTCCTGTGACCTCAGTGACAGAGTCACTGTCACTTTATGGTGTGCTGCTTAATAGGCCTGCCGGCCAGACTGGAGGTGAACTTCGGAATGAATTGTGGTGGACAGGCCTTCAAGGTTACCCTACACTTGTCACTGCTAGGGTCCACTAGGTGGTGCTAAGACGTCAGAGCTTTTAAGATCTTGCGGGTCCTTCTAAGGTCTAGCATTGGAATGTGCTCCCCCATGGGGGAGTGGTCTGATGGACTGGTCGTGACGGCTGAACCTGGTTCCCCAGTTCCAAATTCAGCAGCTCTTACCATAGTGCCACATCCTCTCCAATGAACACCATACTGCCCCACTGAGAGAAACTTGCACTGCACTGACCCGCTATAAACACCTGGATGTGACTCAATTCAAATTACACACTAGACAAGAGCAATATACTGCCTAAAAAAATGAACAACATCCTCGAAAAAGCAAACACTCATAGGGAATGCAAGATTAGGTAAAGCATGTGAAATGTAAGCAGGAACAACAGGGTTACCTTTTTCCTTTCACACTCATTATTCAGAAATTAGTGAGTGCTTTTGCCTGAAAAGTTAAGACCATGACTACAGGGCCCAGAAGGGACCTTTTTCAATGCCCATTGCTCATATCCTTACAATACAATACAATAAATACAATATCCTTACAAAACATAAGCAGTATGGTTTACAAATACCACATTTGTGAACACACAGCCACTGCACACATTTTGTTTTCCAATTCACCCATCAAGCAAATATTTCAGTACCTCCAGGTATAGTGCACTTGAGTGGGAAAACAATGTCATTAAAAGAGAGACTAGAAAACAAAAGTAGCACTTCACTTGCAAACACTGTAAAGTGGCGCTAATGTGTTCAAGTGTGAATAAATCAGTCAATCTGGCCACCTTGCAACCACGCAGTCTTGCTTTAGTTAGTTATTTTTCATATTTTTGAATGTTTTATTTCTATCCACCCCTAGGTTGCTCTTAGAAATTGAAAAATGTCAGAAAAAGACGAGGTTTCTTTTTTTGGATCCATTTCACAGGGGGGCAAATGAAAGAAAGGAGGAAAGAGAGGGTAATGTCCTTTCTTGAAGTCTCGGTTTTCAATAAATGAGGAGGAGCGAGACGGGAAGAGAGGGGACAAAGAGAGGGAGGGAGGTTGGGCAGCTGCCAGCGGCAATAGAACTGGGCACTGTCCTTGTCTTTTCTAGGCACAACGAAGGAAAAGACAGTCCTTTTCCTTTTCTGCGTGTCCCCAAGAGCCGAGCCTTGACTATCGGCCTAAGCGGCCTTGGTGATTTCTGCCATCAGGGGCGCATATTTGAAATAAGAAAGTAGGGGAATGGACTTGATAAAATTGAAGAAGTAGGGGCACGCCGTGCCCATCCCGCCCACTTCGACCACTGCCTGGTTCGAGCAAGTTCCGTCTACCCTGTCCGGACCTGCCTCGGGATCCCCTCCAGAGTTGCACGGAACTCCGACCACCATCTAACCAGTAAACAGGAAGAAGATATAGGTCCTGAGGAATCTGGAGAACCATTATCAGACCCACCACCGGTCACTACTTCACGATGTGACCCACCTATCCATAATCACCCGCATCACTACAGGTTCAGATCAAACCCTCAACCCAGCTCCCGGCTTCAGGATTTTGTGTGCTATCTGATAAAGACTTTGCTCAAGGACTAACTTGGAAAGAGATGTAGCAGGTCAGCAGTCCTGTTATCCTGTGACGTAACTGAATGCTGATGTAGCACCTCATCCGTGAGCCAGGCATGGCTCACAGGGGTTAATAAAATCGGAGGAGCCACGCATGGTTCTACTCCCAAGCCAAGACTAACTGTGTGGTGTGTCATGTCCCCAAACTGTGAAGCACAATAGCTATATACATATATATATTCTTAGCCCCTATCACACACAGCAGATCCTGAATGCAGAGGCCCCATCTGGCACCCGATGAACTCGGGAGAGCCGAGAGCGCATCAGGGAGCATGGAAATGGCAATGGCGCTCTGGCGACACGGCACTAGAGGAGACTCCTGCCGGAGCAAGTGGAAGAAAGACTAGATAGAGTCGGGGAGAGGATGGTTAAACACGGACTGAGTGCCAGTGAGAAGATGGGCCATGACAGCGTGATAGGGTGATACAGAAATAAAGGCAATCCCCCTACCAGGGATGACAGACCCTAGAGATCTAAAGGACATGGTATGGCTCAGATGCAGGCTGCACTGATAGCTTGTATACGGTGACCTGGCAAGAGCTATTGGTGAAAACCGGCCACATCTGAGACATTGTGTGGCTTGCGCACAGACAGGGGAGGCTGCTGAAGTTAGGAGCAGCAACGGTGCCCTAAGAGAACAGAAGGTGCAGCGATATTGGCTCGGGAGGATTGACTTTACGGGACCCCCTCACTAAGGAAAGAGGTGATCTGGGGAGTGAGCCTGGTCCCGGATTTATGAATTGGCTTGTTCGCAATACGGGAGCTGGAGGGGACTGGAGGAGCGGCAACGCCTAACCAGGAGAGTAGACTTTGGAGGCCCCCCCTGAAACTAGCTATCTGGCAACTAAGAAGTCTTGTCAAGGGCGGGGTTGTGGTATCCTTCTGATCCTTGATTTAAGCAGCAGCTAGGGTGCTGCCAATGAGCCCAAACTGATTGTTGGGCGGTAGCCATGAGGGGACCCTAATATTGTTGCCCCTGCTGGTGCTTGGTACCCAGAGATGAAAGGGGTTTCTAGCTCGACCCTGAATCCTGGAGAGGTATGCCTACAGGGCCCTGGTGGTCTAGAGATTAGAGAACTGAACTCCTGGCAAACTGGATCTGGGGCACGAGGCACCTGTTGGACAGAGTCCCATACCCCCATGAGTGGAGGACATCATGGGGAAGGCCTAAAAAAGACAGAGACAGATCCCTCACCAACTCCCCACACTGGCCATCAGCAACTGTGGGAGTGAGGCATCTGCCACAGTTGTAAATCACAAAGGGGTAACGTTGGATGCTATCCTAGAGACTATCACTAACTGCCCGGAAGCTCTTGAGTTAAGGATGGGCATAGTGGTGGCGTATTTAGGGATTCTGCGAATGGCCATCGGCGCCTGGCAGAGAGAGTCATGGCCATGGAGCGCATTGTAACTGAAATCTCCCCGGAAGTGGAGGCCTTAAGAGGGTGCCTGGAAGCCATGGAAGGAAGGGTCAAAACTCTGGAGTAAAGGGCTGAAGATGCCAAAAACAGAGCCTGAAGAATCAATATCCAGGTGATAGGGCTGCCGGAGGGGACTGTGGAGCCCAATATGCTGGAGTTCTTGGAAAACTGGCTAAAAACAGAAGTGACACCTGAGGGCCTTTTCCCCTTCTTTGCCCAGGAAAGGGCGTATCTAGTGTCGGCGTAAACCCCGTCGCCAGTGGTGGCCGGCGCCCGGGGTGGCCAAACTGTCCATTATAAAGATCGGGATAACATTTTGTGCCAGACCTGGCTGAGAGGGGATCTGCAAATTGACAACCATAAGATCATGGTTTTTCCAGACTGTAGTAGAGACCTCCAGAAGCAGCAGGCCACATTCCTGGAAGCTAAAAAGCACCTCCGCCGGATGGCAGTTCAGTAGGCGATGCTGTTCCAGGCTAAATTGCAGGTGGCCAGAGCAGATAGTGTGCAGTTTTTTACCTCACCGCAGGAGGCTTGGGAATGGATCAAAGGCCGCCTGCACTCAGCAATTCTCTGCAAGGCCTTGGGACATCGGGCCTCCCCTCCGGAGATAATCTAGGAGAAGGGTGGGCAGTGGTAGACGAGCTATACCTTCTAAAACGTGGGCGCAGCAAGAACAGCTGAAGGCAGTGGAGGAGGCAGTGATCATGAGTTTGGCGAGGACGAGCCCTTCCTCTACGGTGGGTGATGATGGGACTAGAGACACTGACTCGAACAGGAACTCGATGCCCACAGTGAGCTCCGATGCTGCATTGCCCCGAATGACGCCCCTAACAGAGGACGATCGACTTTGAATCCTGTTGAAAGTCCCAGATTGGGGGTTGTTGTACAGGAGGGTCTACGGGGTGCAGTGACTTCAGAGACTTCTGTAACCTGTAAATTGTCTGGGTCCGCTTGGCTATGAGGATGTTTGAAAGGGATGTACCTGGGTGGAGTGGTGTGAAGTTAAGAGGTGCACGTATAGGGGTCTTCCCCCTTACCTGGTTCATATTCATTGACTCTATGTGTGGTTAGAGTTGCGATGGAGATTTGGATGGGTGGACTTTACCATCTTTTCTTGGGGGAGTTGGAACTATTTTGTTTTTGGTTTGGTTTGGTTGAGCTGTGCCGCTGGTGGTGTATCTACTAGGCCAAGAGCCTGAAAGGGGCTGGCTAGGGTGGGAGTGTGGCTGCTGCCTGATAGTTAAATGTTTTCATGTCAATGTGCCCTGGCTGCTTTCCTGAAGTATAAATTTACGTCCTGGAATGTGAGTGGGCTCATTAATATGCCTAAGCATTACAAAGTCTATTCTTACCTCAAAAGGCGGGGGTAAATTTGGCCTTGTTACAGGAGAGCCACCTCAGGGCTGCTGAAGGGTTAGCACCACAGGTTTTGGTGGGGCTAAAATTACTATACAACTTTCTTCCCATTTACATGCGTAAAACTTATCTGGATACGTCCTCGGGTCACATTCCATAAAACTGGAGATGTGGTCGACCAGGCTGGACGATATGTGGTAGTTATGGGGAGGTTGGCTGGCCAGGACTTAACAATGGTTAGTATCAGTGCCCCTAATGTGGACCAAGTGGGCTTTCTGGAAGAGTCATCCCGGGTATTGACACCCTATCTGGTGCACTCTATTGTCCTGGGCTGCGATTTTCACTGTGTTGTGGACCCTACATTAAATAGATCCCATCCACCCGTAAGGGACTCTTAGGTCACTAGTCTAGCGAGGAAATTTGCAGAATGGATAGATCAGTGGGGGCTTATTGATTCATGGAGGCACAGTCACCCTTTAGACAGGGACTACTCATTCTTCTCGATCCCAGACAAGGCATGCTCCTTAACGCTCCTAGGGTGTAGGTAGCGGTGAATGAGGTAGAATATTTGGCCATGCCAATCTCGCACCATAATCTGGTTCTGTTATCCTTGCATTGGAAATTGGAATATCCCCATATCCCTGACTGATGATTAAAGGTAGTGATGCTGGAGGGCCAAATATTCCAATATGTGATTGCAGAGGGGATCAGGCAGCGCTTTAATCTCAATACAGCTATGGCGTCTAACCCCCAGATTGACTGGGACACTTTTAAAGTAGTGATCAGGATCAATGTATTGTGTTGGTGGTAGGTATGCAGCACACACTGTTGCAGGAAGTTGCGACTCAGGATTTGGAGCTGCGTGCGGTGGAGAAACAGAGACCAGGGAATGTGGCTCTACACCAGAGCTTTTAGAAGTCAAGGAACAGCTAGCAAGTCAGGTGGAGAACCTCAGATGATTCAACTATTGAGAATATATGGTCCGGGCGCATACTGAGTGGGACAAACCTGGGTCCCTATTGGCTTGGTCAACTAACCCGACTAAGCAAGGATCTATGATCCTGGAGCTTGAAGTGGTGTGGGGGAGAGGATCTATAGACAAAATGCTATAAATGACGGCTTTCAGGACTTCTATGCACCCCTCTATGAGAGCACTGCTGACCGAGTGATGCTGGGATGGCCGCTCTTCTGGACCCGCTCCCACTCATGATTCTTACAAGAGAGAAGGTTATGGAACTGGGTGGGGATATTAAGGTATCTTATGTTATAGCTGCAGTGAAGCATATGGCCCGGGGGAAGGTGCCTGACACTGATGAGCTCCCGGTTGAATTCTACGCCTAAAAGGTTGCGCACTGTCAGTGCTCTCCCTGATGGGAGCCCTCTGTAGGGAGGACATCCCCTTTGCAGGCAGTTGCAGTCACTTACTGCACCCACCTGAAAGGGGATCTTTAATCCCCCTTCAAAGAGCAGGCAGGTTCCGGTCTGCACTGTGAAACACAGAGCAGCTTCAAAGCAGCCGCTCTGTTTTTCACATGAATGCGCAGTCCCCAGGACAGCTTCAGTTCGTGGCTGCCCTGGGGACAGCACATTAATACACTAATTCTCCTTGTTTGCTCCGGGCGCATCCTTTAATAGGTGCTCTCGGCACAAGCAAGGAAAATGTCTGTATCTGTGATATGGCCAAAGGATTATTGGTTGAGTGAACCAGAATTGCCAACACTGGTAGGGTCCATTGGCGGAGTGGGCAATGTGGGGGAGACGGATGCATGAGATTCAGGAGCATATTCTGGAGCTTGGAAATAAATGGCTGACATCTGGGCCTAGGGAAGTTGTAGAGAACTAGGCAGTGGTGATCCCACTACAGTTCTGATGACATCAGACATGCGTTTGTTGGGGTTGTTTGCTTGTTTGTTGATTAGGTTGGTGGGTTGGGGAAGGAGGGAAGGGCTTACCAAGGGGTAGCAAGGTGGTTTGATAAAAAACAAAAGTCCTCTTCCTAGGTCCACAACTTTCTGCTTTGAAATAATAAAATTACAATGAGACAAGAGGCATAGACCTCCTGTTTCCTACCATTGGGAGAATTGAAAGACAATGAAATGCAGTTTTACTAACGCAAAAGTACCATAAAATGTAATTTTTGCAAAAGTGAAAGTACTGATGCACCCCTTCTCCACGCTGCTGAACTCCACTTTATGACACGTAACTCCATAGTATGAGATACCACTCACTGTACGCCACTCCACTCTACAACACCATATTCACTCTATTCCACTTTATAACACTAAACACAAAGACACTCCAGTTTCAGACGCTTCACTTAATGAGCTCCATTCGATGACAATCCAATGTACGAAACTCCAGTCTTGGCCACACTATGAAACATTGCTCCCCTCTAAGCCACTGTTCAATAATGTACTCCACTCTACAAGACTCTATGCTCCTCTACTGTACAACAAGCTTCTCTACTGTATCCCACTGTAATCCACTCTAAAGCACTCTACAACAATCCACTACACTCAATGGCATTCTCGAAACCCTACTCCACTCTCCAACAATATAAGCACATCCATTCCACAACACTCTACTCTACTGTATGACACTGTGCGATACTCTACTACACTTTATTGCACTGTACACTCCTCCAGACTACGACACTGTACTACACTTTAAACCACTGTACAATAATTTATTCCACTGCATAACACTTCACTCTACGACACGCCACTCTATACCATTGCACTATACAAAACTATACTCCAATTCAAATACAATCAGACATCAAGGTAGTACTGTACTATAAACTTACTATGTAGTATAGAGCCACCATAAGGCACATGTTTAACTTCCCTTATACTTAACTTTTATCTGTATGTTAATTGCAATGTTGTATTTATGATACCTGAAAAAATAAGAGGTTGGATGTGTTGCAGAGTTAGAAGAAATGTCAGCTGCTGATGTTGCTACTGCAGCCTTTTGAAACTCATTCTACTGTCTCCTTTCGACCCGCACAAACCTCGCAGTGGATGGCCTCCAGGTGCTTGTGCATTTCCATCATCTTAAACAAATACTGCTGTTGGGTGCCACAGGAAATATCCTGATGGCAAAAGTTGCAGGTCCCCAGTTTTGCGCATACTTTTTTTCTGCAGCTGTCAAGGAGAAAAACTGCCAGACAACAGACTCTTTGCCTTGTTTTGGCACTCCCCGATCCTTATCCTCCTGTGGCATAATCTGCTCCTCCTGATCTTCCTCCTCCTCCTGATCCAGGATAGGATCTTGTTGCTCAGCAACTTTTAAAGGTGGATGGAAAGAACAACATTTATCCTGAGGACAATACTTCAACCTTCAACTTAGAGGCTCATAGTAGAAATGGTGAGAGAGATGTTAACATCCTGTTTTCTATAATTCACAGTGTTATAAGCCAATGAAATGCTGTTTAACAACCACAAAGTACCACAGTACTATTGCGAAAGTAGCTATGAGGTACTGTGTTAGTTACGAAATACAAAAAAGTAAGTCTCACAAAATTAACATGCACAGTATATAGGCTAGCTGTTACAACAGCCTTTGTGTTGTTTCTCGCCGGCATCGAGATGGACATAGACGGCACAGTTGTGCTTTGGAGACCGCCTGCCCCCTCCTCCTTTTTTGACTGTCTGGCTCCTTTCCCCTTCTTATTCCTCCTCCGTGGGTCGGCACCCTGATTTTCTTCGGACTCGGCCCTCCTAACTTTTGGACTGGATCTCGTGTGCCCCCCGGCATTTTGGGACCGTCTCCTGTTGTTGCTCTTGTTCTTGGTTCCCTCTGTCCAGCTGGGCGACCTATCGATCGTCCTCCTTCTCCAGGGATCTGTTCCCTGTTTGTGACTATTGTTTATACTTATGGTCCGATCCCCGTTTTCTCTCTCTCTTTCCTGTCCCTTTCTGCTTTTCTTACTTGTTTCTCACTGATTCTCTTGTAAATGCCAGGCCCTGCAAATTTGTAACATATAATTGTCCAACCCTAATCGCTTTTTAAATGTAATATTGAGTGTTTTTACTTATTAATCTTCAACTTGTATTAATATACAACTCTAACCCCTTCTGCCGCCATGCTGATGTATCTTCGCTTCCTTGGGCCCCAGGCGTGCTTCCAGCCACTACTGAGAGGTGCTGTGGGGCTCTGGGCATCTGCGGTGAGTCTCTGGTATCCACAGTCGCTCTCGCCCTCAGCGGCCTGGGGGATTTTGGCTCTTGCACTTCCGATGCCAGGAGCTGTCTGTTCTCGCTCCAAGGACTGGTTTGATTTGGTGGCCTCATTCTGGAATCTCGCTCCACACGCTGATGTTGGGGTGGATGCCCCTTGAATGACTTCTGGTTCCCGGTTCCTGGCATTTCTGATATCTCTAAAATGGCCTCCCCGCCTCCCGGGAACATCTGGGTAAAGTGCAAGACCCCCTCCTCTACTAAGGATTCCTCCCTCCCTCTAAAATGGCTGTCCCCTGCTCTTCCCTTGATTAACTGGGGAGATTGTTTCTTCCTCCTACCCCTTCATCCTATCCCTTTACCCTTCCTTGCTCCATTCACCCTTCCCCTATGTTCTTTAAATGCTTTTCTTGATATTTATGTAACTTGTAACTGATATAAAATTGTAACATTATTGTTCCTCATGTAATACATGTCCACAGCGCCAAGGGAGCCACTCACAGCTGAGGTATGGTATGGCACCCCTTGCCAAAGCACTCCCTCTCCCCTTTTTGGGGAAGGATCCAGTATGTAGGCCTTGGAGTCTCAGAGACCCCTCTGAGAGAGTCCACTGCATAAAGGGAGCCTCTCGCAACAAAGATGGAGAAATGATACCACTTCCCCAAGGATCACAGTTTACTGGACTTTGGACGCAGCTTTGACTTGTCTACCGGTTTGTGTCCCCGTCGCCCTCCCCCTCCTCTTTCCATGCTGTGTCTCTGACCCTCCCCTCCTCTTTCCCTCCTTCATTCTCTGTCTACTTCCCCTGCTCCTACCCCCGCACCACTGAATCTCTCCCCTTGACTGTTTTTACCCTTACGTATATGTGCTTATTGTTTATCACGACCTTTTCAAGTAACTATGTTGCCATGCTCTAAAACTATGTAACCTTGTAACGATGTAACCTCCAACTAAGATCTGATACTCATATAAAGTGCTCTGATACCTTCGGTATAGCCAGAGCTTTATAAAACCTTTAAATAAATAAATATAAGTAAACTTGTTCCACAACCAAAACAAACATTATATCATTGGTTCTTACCACCAAGTGGCCTATAAACAGAGCCAAATACTAATAAATATCTGCCAACATCCATAGATACTATGTTGAGTGCTAGAGAGTAGCACCAAATGGGCATGAAATACAGCCCAATTATTAAATACCAGTAACAACCATAGAGATTGTGTTGGCTGCAGGAAACAAACACAGCTTCAATTGTTCTTCCAAATAATTATGGAGAAATTGAATGTATACCTTATCATACACATGTATATATGTTTCTACATAAAACAGGGAATGGTCTATGTAAATATGTATAGCTGCTTAAAAATTAATGTGTATTTACTTTGTGCTATGTTACAAAAACATTGAAACTTCAAAGAAAAAACCAAAGGTTAAATCTTAGTCACAGTTAGGAAAACGTTTTTCTATTTTTTCCATACAAAACCAACTTAGAGTACATAAACCTTTGAAACTTTGAAGTTATACTTCAATTTACATTTATATCTTCTACTCTCCCCCAAATTGAGTATAAACGTGAGCACGTCCATAAAAAGAGTTGTGAACTTGCTAACCACACTACATTAACTATAACTCACAACTATCCCATGCATAGTGTTCCCATAAATGATTACATTACACGTCATGAGTCTTGTTAGGAATGCTATTATTGAACATGCTATAAGTGATGTAATATGAAATGGTATAAGCAGTAAATGGAGAAGAGGCACGTTTAAAGTATATATATTGTGGCTAGTGAATTCACAACACTTTGTATGGAGGTGTGCAAGTGTGCGATTTCATTAGTGATGTCATAAATGATGTCAGGAGTGATGCAATATTTGAGGTCCTAAGCAGTGCAAGTTATAGTTAGCTCTGCTAACCATAACTGGTGAATAATTGTGTTTTTTTCATCCAAAACATTAATGTTGCCACTGACATAATAAACCTACCTATAATGTAACGTTAACCTTTGTCTTTTTTCAGTGAATTTCTAAGCTTTTAAAAAAAATAAAAAGTGATCTTTTTATTGCACCTAACTGTAACATAACTTTAACCTTTGATTTGTCCGGTGAATTTCTACAGTTTGTTTTATGTAAAGTAATATTTTATTACATACATACCGCCAACCACCAGGCCCTGCAGCAAACCCCCAGCAGGCAACCAACTCCATACAGCACACTGCCTTTTGTCACGCTGGTCACAGGCAGCACCCGGAGGCAGCCAGCAACACGCCATGCACACAGCCTTGATCATGCGTGGCACCAAATATAATAAAAAAGGTTTGGTGGGTTGGGCGGCCCTCCTCCATGAGACTACTTAGGCCTAAGGGATCCCATTCCCCAGGGCCAATCCATTAAAAAAGTGGAGGAGAACCATGTGACCCCCCATCCCTGAGCCTTCATAGGCCCTGGGAACCCAATCCCCAGAGCTGTTGTTTTTTTAGGAGGGAGGGGCCACAAGGCCCCCTCCCCGAGCATCAGTGGGCCCTAGGGACCTCATACCCAGAGGCCTACTGGAGGCCCTGGAGACTCCAGCTTCCATGCCCATATTATTTTAACTGTAGGGGGACCACACATTTTTTTAAAGTGGAGGTTGCCCACGTGGCCCCCTCGCAGAGCCTCATTAGCCCTGGGGACTCATCCCCCAAGGCCATATTTATTTTGAAGGGGAGAGAGCTTTGCAGCCCCCCTTCCCAAGCCTCATCAGGCACTGAGGACACCATCCCCCAGAGCTGTATCTAATTTCAAGGGGAGGAGGGCTGCGTGGCCCTCCTGCCTCAAGTGTATTTGGCCCCAGGGACCCCCATCCCGCAGGGCCTCCATTTTAAATAGATTGGGGGCCCAGTACACACCTAGGGCTCCAACCCTACACACATCGAGGGCCATGGGAGAGACCTGGGGCCCCAGTGCCATGCAGTGCTAACTACCAGTATGCTATTTGTGCTGCTCCCTCAATGCTGGAGCAATGTGTTGATCTGTTTTCCTGCCCGCATTAGTGCGAGCAGGGAAACAGTTCACAAGGCTGCTACCAGCTGGCGGGAACATTTTGAAAGGTCCTACTCTCTGGGAGCAGACTTTGTGTTTGGCCCCACTTGGTGGTACAAAAGGGGGTGGTGATGGACGGAGCATCTGAATCAATCAAACACTCACACCCAGTCAAAAGATCTGGGTTTAATCCATCACCGTTCTTTAGCCCACTCTGCCACCCCAGTTCAGACATGGCTATATGCAAATCAGTCTGACCCTGTGCCTCATGGGAACAGTCCAGCCCGAACTGCCAAGCCATGTCTTCCCTGGACCGGAAACAAGCTTCCAAGGACCGGTTTCTGGCGTTGCAGCCGTCTTCAGCCCGGCTTGCTTGAATCCAGTGGCAAAGTGAGCAAGGGACTCACGTCTGAGCATACCCTGCCACACTTATGGCGGCCAAAAGCGGTACAAAAGGGGGTGGTGATGGACGGAGCATCTGAATCAATCAAACACTCATACCCAGTCAAAAGATCTGGGTTTAATCCTTCACCGTTCTTTAGCCCACTCTGCCACCCCAGTTCAGACATGGCTATATGCAAATCAGTCTGACCCTGTGCCTCATGGGAACATTCCAGCCCGTACTGCCAAGCCATGTCTTCCCTGGACCGGAAACAAGCTTCCGAGGACCGGTTTTTGGCGTTGCAGCCGTCTTCAGCCCGGCTTGCTTGAATCCAGTGGCAAAGTGAGCAAGGGACTCACGTCTGAGCATACCCTGCCACACTTAAGGCGGCCAAAAGCGGTACAAAAGGGGGTGTGATGGACGGAGCTTCTGAATCAATCAAACACTCACACCCAGTCAAAAGATCTGGGTTTAATCCATCACCGTTCTTTAGCCCACTCTGCCACCCCAGTTCAGACATGGCTATATGCAAATCAGTCTGACCCTGTGCCTCATGGGAACAGTCCAGCCCGAACTGCCAAGCCATGTCTTCCCTGGACCGGAAACAAGCTTCCGAGGACCGGTTTCTGGCGTTGCAGCCGTCTTCAGCCCGGCTTGCTTGAATCCAGTGGCAAAGTGAACAAGGGACTCACGTCTGAGCATACCCTGCCACACTTATGGCGGCCAAAAGCGGTACAAAAGGGGGTGGTGATGGACGGAGCATCTGAATCAATCAAACACTCACACCCAGTCAAAAGATCTGGGTTTACTCCATCACCGTTCTTTAGCCCACTCTGCCACCCCAGTTCAGACATGGCTATATGCAAATCAGTCTGACCCTGTGCCTCATGGGAACAGTCCAGCCCGAACTGCCAAGCCATGTCTTCCCTGGACCGGAAACAAGCTTCCGAGGACCGGTTTCTGGCGTTGCAGCCGTCTTCAGCCCGGCTTGCTTGAATCCAGTGGCAAAGTGAGCAAGGGACTCATGTCTGAGCATACCCTGCCACACTTATGGCGGCCAAAAGCGGTACAAAAGGGGGTGGTGATGGACGGAGCATCTGAATCAATCAAACACTCACACCCAGTCAAAAGATCTGGGTTTAATCCATCACCGTTCTTTAGCCTACTCTGCCACCCCAGTTCAGACATGGCTATATGCAAATCAGTCTGACCCTGTGCCTCATGGGAACAGTCCAGCCCGAACTGCCAAGCCATGTCTTCCCTGGACCGGAAACAAGCTTCCAAGGACCGGTTTCTGGCGTTGCAGCCGTCTTCAGCCCGGCTTGCTTGAATCCAGTGGCAAAGTGAGAAAGGGACTCAAGTCTGAGCATACCCTGCCACACTTATGGCGGCCAAAAGCGGTACAAAAGGGGGTGGTGATGGACGGAGCATCTGAATCAATCAAACACTCACACCCAGTCAAAAGATCTGGGTTTAATCCATCACCGTTCTTTAGCCCACTCTGCCACCCCAGTTCAGACATGGCTATATGCAAATCAGTCTGACCCTGTGCCTCATGGGAACAGTCCAGCCCGAACTGCCAAGCCATGTCTTCCCTGGACCGGAAACAATTTGGTGGCACTTTAACAAATGCTCCCACAAGGCAGCAGCAAACACAAGTTTCTCTGCCTGCACCGGTGCAGGCAGGGTGGCTACTGTGTGCTGTTGGCGGGTTCCACTGGACACAGCAAGTAAGTGAGTCATGGGGATAAGGTCACTTTTTATTTTTTTTAAACCTTAGAAATTCACTGATAAGTTCCCCAGGGCATTTGAAGGCTTGGGGAGGGGAACGTACTGCCCCCTCTCCTTTTTTGGCTATTTCAACCTTGCAGGTGGGGGATCCCTGGGGCCTATAAAGGTGCTGATTTCTTTGATTTAAGGGGACTGGGCTGCATGGCTTCCCTCCCCTTTAATTAAAGAAATCAGCACAAAGGGATGGGGTTCCAGGGGCAGTTCAAAGCTCGGGCAGGGAACCCTGTGGCCTGGGTTCGGCTCCCTGGGGCCTATAATGACTCAGGGATGGGAGCTACAGAGCCGCCTCCCCTTATGGAATGCAGCCCCAGGGATAGGCTCACTGGGTCTATTATGGCTCGGGGAGGGAGGGCCCCCTGTCACCGTCCCCTTAATTAAACAATACAGCCCAAGGCCACCATTTCTATTTGAAAGTTCAAGACAGGAAACTATATCCCTAGTCCTGTAATGGCTGCCAGCAACCTGGTGTTGCTGGAGAACAAACAGAGTGTTCGCTCCTGCAGGTGTTCGCTGGAACAAATTGACCCAAGAGAAAAAGAGGTCCCTGGGCCAATCAAAATGCTCTATTTTGCATTGTCTCTCCAACTGTCCAAATATGCAAATATTTGTTATGCTTAGTTTGTAAAACAAACTACCGAAAAGATTTGCACCAAATCTACGGACCAAGATCTAGCTTCCTGCCCAATTTGGTGTAATTCCATTCAGCAGTTTTAGCGGTAGTTCTTAAAGAAGTCTATGGAAAATACAAGGGAATTTTGCATTTTGGGACCACCTTTTTTCTCAGCACCCGCTTGAAAGATCACCACGAATCATTTTGTTTTGTGGAGATTCATTAACAGGTGACAAAGTTATAAACACAACACACAAGAAATGTATTTCCTACGGAAACAGTGACCTAAATATAACTAACTAGTGCTAAATGCCACTAGGTTTCAGGGACTTTATAGTTAGTTTGACATTTTACTCATATAAAACCAGAGAAATTCAGCTGTTATAGTTAGTTGAGTGAACTATAACCCGCGCCCCCGCAATGCACTGCTGATGATGTCACATATTACATCATTCATAACATGGTCAGTGACATCACTGAAGACATCATTGATGACATCTCAAATAACATCACTGATGACATCATCCAGTGACTATGTGTTTCTCTAAAGTATAAATATGTTTTCTATATATATATATGCCAAGGTGTATTGAAGAGTGAGTGGGTTTATAAGTGTCTGAATGGATGATTTAGTAGGTGTGTGACTGACTGGATAAGTGAGTGATTAAACATATCTTACTGAATGCATTGGTTAGTGACTAAACTGTATGAATGTCTCTATCAGTCTGTCAGTTGTTGTGTAAGTGGCTGCATGGGTTGGTGAGTAGCTACATGAGTGTCTATATGGGTTATTGATTGGTTGTCTGAGCATCTCTATGGGTGCCTGAGTATTTGTGTGGGTAAGTGGGGGGTGTGACTCTGTGCATAGATGTGTGAGTAGGAGATTAACTAGGTATATGGGTTCAAGAGTATATCTGTGAAGGGCTGTATGGGTGGGTGAGTGTGTGTATGGGTGTGTTGGTGAGCGAATGGATGTCTCAGTGGTACATGTGTGAGTATTGAAGTATATACATGACTATATTTGAGAGAAAGTGATTGTGAGAGTAGCTGTAGGGATGAGTGTGTGCTTGTAACAGTGATTATATAAGAGAGTAAGTGTTAGAATTAAGGATCTCCAGTTGGCTGAGGCAGTTACCTTAGGCCAAATAGGAACCCTTGCTTCTAGACAGGGAAAGGAGGGACACCCTCTTTGATAACCCCTGCTTTCCCCCTGGTAGCTTGGCACGAGCAGCCAGGCTTATCTTCAAGGCAATGTGTAAAGTAGTTGCAACCACACTCCCAGTTACACAGTGATAACACCACAAATGGACACCACACTGATGAGTGAAATTAGGGGTATCTTTATCAAGAAAAAAACTACAGTAAGACCAAACGATAAAAATTCAACATATGCATATTCGTAATATTTCACTTTGCCGGTTATTAGTCCAACAAACACTCCTAGTTTCTTGCGGTATTAATGAGCAGTTCACGATGTTCAAATGCAGTCTTAATGCAATGCTGTGCAGTTCGTAATGCAGTTCGTATTGTCAGACTAATGCAGTTTGTAATGCAAGAATAATGCAATCCTCAATGTAAATAATCAGGCAGTTAGTAATGTAAGAATAATGCAATTCTCAATGCACTTAATCAGGCAGTTCGTAATGTAAGTATAATGCAATCCTCAATGCAAGTAATCAGGCAGCTCGTAATGTAAGTAGAACGCCCTCCTTAATGCAAGTAATAAGGCAGTTTGTAATGCAAGAATAATTTAATCCTCAATGCACATAAGGCAGTTTTATTTCTTTTTCTTTTTTTATATAGCGCTGAATTGACCCTTGAAGGGGTATCTCTGCGCTTCGGACCGGGCTGCAGGAAAAAAACTGATAAGCGGGATCAGAATAGGGTGGTCTTAAGGCGCTTTCTGAAATGGAGATGATCAGAACATAGTCTCAGATGAATAGGAAGCTGATTCCAATAAGGAGGGGCGAGGTGGGAGAATGCTTTCCCACCCATCTAGGCTTTCCTGACTCGAGGGACCACGAGAAGAGATTTGGTTACTGAACGGAGGGTCCTGGAGGGCAAGTAATGAGAGAACTTCTCCGCGAGATAGGAGGCTTTATGAACAGTGCTGCAGATCTTGAACTTAAACCACTTACGCACTGGAAGCCAGTGGAGCTGATGGAGGAGAGGGAGGGAAGTAGTTCTGGGAGGGGCATTCAGGACCAGGCGCGCCACGGTGTTCTGAACCACCTGCAATCTACTCATGAGGACTCGTTGGCAGAGACCAGGCGGGCATTGCAATAGTCCAGATGACTTAGTATAAGTGTCTGAGTCAGAGATTTCTGAGGGGAATCAGGGAGGAAAGGAAAAACGCAGAGTAAAAGACCCAATGTATGAAAGCAGGATCCGGCGGTCTGAGCTGCATGCTCCTTCAGGGTGAGACCCTGGTCCAAACGGATGCCCAGATTCTTAACAAGGGACTTGGGAGTGGGGGGGATACCAAGGTCCACCAGCCACCATTCAGGAGTCCACAACAAAGAGGCCTCTCCGAAAAGCATAATTTGGGTCTTCCCTATGTTGAATTGGAGAAAATTACTTTTCATCCAATTAGAAATGGCCCTCATACCAGAGGAGAAAGCAGACTGAACAGAGGAAGTGAATTTGCTAAAAGGAAACAAAAGCTGTGTATCGTCGGCATATGAAATGGGGGTAAACCCACAATTCCTGAGGAGATTGGCCAAGGGAGCAACATAGATGTTAAACAAGGTAGGGTTCAAACATGAGCCCAGAGGTACTCCCACAGTCAATTCCATAGTTGCCGACCAGTATGTACCTAAATTGAAGGTCTGGGAACAGAAGGAGAGGAAGCTCATCATCCATTGGAGAGCAGTACCTCTGAGTCCAGTCTCCTGAGCAGGGTCTGATGTGAGACCATGTCGAACACGGCGGAGAGGTCCAACAACACCAGAATTGTAGATTTAACCCTGTCTAATGTCATCCTGATGTTATCCGTAACCACCAGCATGGCAGATTCTTTGCTGAATTTGGGCCCAAAACCTGATTGGGAAGAATCCAGGTTGCCGGTGAGTTCGACATGGTGGGACAGGTGTTTGTTGATATTTTTTTCAAATAACTTGCTCAGGAGAGGGAGAAGCGAGATGGGACGGAGATTGGAGAGATCTGCCAGGAGAGCTTTGGTGTTTTTATGGACAGGCATAACCTGTGCCACCTTCCATTCCAGAGGAAGACAGCCCTCTCTCATGGAAAGGTTGAGAAGTGACCTTATGGGTGAAGACGACTGATGAGACAGGGAGGCAACGATTTTGGGCGGGATAATATCGAGGGAGGAAACATATTTCACAGTACGTAATATTGCTTCCATGTCTTCTAAAGACAGAGGGGAACATCTCACTAACAGCTGAGTGTTTGCATATAATGGGGGTTTATACGACATTCTGACCAGGGACTGGCTCCCTAACGAGATGATCTTGTTATAGATAATCACAACTTTCTGTGAAAAATGCTGTGCAATATCATTGCAGAGGGTTTGGGAGGGGGCCTCTATGTTGTCATAGGCCTTGGGATTAGTGAAGGTCTTAAGGATTTGGTAAAGGGTTTTTGGAACATTCTCAGCCTGGGCTAGCTGAGATGCGATAAAAGCTTTCCGTGCTGCCTTTAAGTTTTTGTGGTAGAAGGAAAGAGTTACCTTGAATCTGTCCTTGTCACTCTCATCATGGGTATTACGCCATCGTCTTTCCTGTTTTCTACACTGCCGTTTATCGGCCCGAAGTTCAGAGGAAAACCAGGCTGTCTGGGAGCCTTTAGTAGAGTTGAGAAATGATTTTAGCAGCGCAATGGCGCTGGTAATAGCGGAATTATACTTAGCTATTCCATCCTCTAAATTGTCTGGTTCTACGTTCCCGGGTGCCAGAAAAGCAGCCTGGAAGCACCTCGGAGAAATTTTGTTTCATTGTTTACGTATACAATGAGTGGCAGGACGGAGTGTGTCAACCGCCCTGGGACCCTGGATAAGGAATTTGTTGGATGCATGATCTGACCAAGTTAACAGCTGGGGAGGTTCACACTGAATACTGGATGAATTGGTGAAAATAATGTCCAGTGTGTGAACGGCTGTGTGCGTTGGGCCCTCGTTAGGCTAGGCCTAAAAGGGCAAGATCTGCTAAAAGTGTCGATACATCAGAGTTGGTAATACATTCGCTGTGTACATTAAAATCACCCAGCAGTAGGAAGTTATTGGTCGAGATAACATGGGGAAAGTGAAAAGTCTGCCATGGGGCCAGGGGGCCGGAAGTCTAAGGCTCCCTTCCAACTGTATTGCGAGAGAGGGTCAATCAGGAAGACCAAGATTCCTATGTTGGCATTGCATCATTGCTCAAGTGAGGTAACTTTGATGCAGTCCCTTATGAATTATAGCTATCCCGCGGCCCACCTTTGGATGTCTGTCCATTCTTATAATCCTATAGCTGTCGGGCAGGGCTAGAATTATGGCGGGGGTAGAGTAAGGCTTAAGCCAAGTTTCTGTCAAGAAACCTAAATCTGGGTTCTTGGAGGAGGTCACATACCTCAATTGCGTGTTTGGGAAGGGATCTGACATTACATAAAAAACCTTTCCACCCAGATTTGGAGCTTTTGGGTGGTTCCACCAGGTCAAAAATGGGAGGGGGTAGCATGCTTGAAGAGAGGGGGGGAACAGTGACCTAAATATAACTAACTAGTGCTAAATGCCACTAGGTATCAGGGACTTTATAGTTAGTTTGACATTTTACTCATATAAAACCAGAGAAATTCAGCTGTTATAGTTAGTTGAGTGAACTATAACCCGCACCCCCGCAATGCACTGCTGATGATGTCACATATTACATCATTCATAACATGGTCAGTGACATCACTGATGACATCATTGATGACATCTCAAATAACATCACTGATGACATCATCCAGTGACTATGTGTTTCTCTAAAGTATAAATATGTTTTCTATATATATATATGCCAAGGTGTATTGAAGAGTGAGTGGGTTTATAAGTGTCTGAATGGATGATTTAGTAGGTGTGTGACTGACCGGATAAGTGAGTGATTAAACATATCTTACTGAATGCATTGGTTAGTGACTAAACTGTATGAATGTCTCTATCAGTCTGTCAGTTGTTGTGTAAGTGGCTGCATGGGTTGGTGAGTAGCTACATGAGTGTCTATATGGGTTATTGATTGGTTGTCTGAGCATCTCTATGGGTGCCTGAGTATTTGTGTGGGTAAGTGGGGGGTGTGACTCTGTGCATAGATGTGTGAGTAGGAGATTAACTAGGTATATGGGTTCAAGAGTATATCTGTGAAGGGCTGTATGGGTGGGTGAGTGTGTGTATGGGTGTGTTGGTGAGCGAATGGATGTCTCAGTGGTACATGTGTGAGTATTGAAGTATATACATGACTATATTTGAGAGAGAGTGATTGTGAGAGTAGCTGTAGGGATGAGTGTGTGCTTGTTACAGTGATTATATAAGAGAGTAAGTGTTAGAATTAAGGGTTTCCAGTTGGCTGAGGCAGTTACCTTAGGCCAAATAGGAACCCTTGCTTCTAGACAGGGAAAGGAGGGACACCCTCTTTGCTAACTCCTGCTTTCCCCCTGGTAGCTTGGCATGAGCAGCCAGGCTTATCTTCAAGGCAATGTGTAAAGTAGTTGCAACCACACTCCCAGTTACACAGTGATAACACCACAAATGGACACCACACTGATGAGTGAAATTAGGGGTATCTTTATCAAGAAAAAAATACAGTAAGACCAAACGATAAAAATTCAACATATGCATATTCGTAATATTTCACTTTGCCGGTTATTAGTCCAACAAACACTCCTAGTTTCTTGCGGTATTAATGAGCAGTTCACAATGTTCAAATGCAGTCTTAATGCAATGCTGTGCAGTTCGTAATGCAGTTTGTATTGTCAGACTAATGCAGTTCGTAATACAAGAATAATGCAATCCTCAATGTAAATAATCAGGCAGTTAGTAATGTAAGAATAATGCAATTCTCAATGCACTTAATCAGGCAGTTCGTAATGTAAGTATAATGCAATCCTTAATGCATGTAATCAGGCAGCTCGTAATGTAAGTAGAACGCACTCCTTAATGCAAGTAATAAGGCAGTTTGTAATGCAAGAATAATTTAATCCTCAATGTACATAAGGCAGTTTTATTTATTTTTCTTTTTTTTTATATAGCGCTGAATTGACCCTTGAAGGGGTATCTCTGCGCTTCGGACCGGGCTGCAGGAAAAAAACTGATAAGTGGGATCAGAATAGGGTGGTCTTAAGGCGCTTTCTGAAATGGAGATGATCAGAACATAGTCTCAGATGAATAGGAAGCTGATTCCAATAAGGAGGGGCGAGGTGGGAGAATGCTTTCCCACCCATCTAGGCTTTCCTGACTCGAGGGACCACGAGAAGAGATTTGGTTACTGAACGGAGGGTCCTGGAGGGCAAGTAATGAGAGAACTTCTCCGCGAGATAGGAGGGGCGGATGTTGTGTAAGGCTTTATGAACAGTGCTGCAGATCTTGAACTTAACCCACTTACGCACTGGAAGCCAGTGGAGCTGATGGAGGAGAGGGAGGGAAGTAGTTCTGGGAGGGGCATTCAGGACCAGGCGCGCCACGGTGTTCTGAACCAACTGCAATCTACTCATGAGGACTCGTTGGCAGAGACCAGGCGGGCATTGCAATAGTCCAGATAACTTAGTATAAGTGTCTGAGTCAGAGTTTTCTGAGTGGAATCAGGGAGGAAAGGAAAAACGCAGAGTAAAAGACCCAATGTATGAAAGCAGGATCCGGCGGTCTGAGCTGCATGCTCCTTCAGGGTGAGACCCTGGTCCAAACGGATGCCCAGATTCTTAACAAGGGACTTGAGAGTGGGGGGATACCAAGGTCCACCAGCCACCATTCAGGAGTCCACAACAAAAAGGGCTCTCCGAAAAGCATAATTTCGGTCTTCCCTATGTTGAATTGGAGAAAACTACTTTTCATCCAATTAGAAATGGCCCTCATACCAGAGGAGAAAGCAGACTGAACAGAGGAAGAGAATTTGCTAAAAGGAAACAAAATCTGTGTATCGTCGGCATATGAAATGGGGGTAAACCCACAATTCCTGAGAAGATTGGCCAAGGGAGCAACATAGATGTTAAACAAGGTAGGGTTCAAACATGAGCCCTGAGGTACTCCCACAGTCAATTCCATAGTTGCCGACCAGTATGTACCTAAATTGAAGGTCTGGGAACAGAAGGAGAGGAAGCTCATCATCCATTGGAGAGCAGTGCCTCTGAGTCCAGTCTCCTGAGCAGGGTCTGATGTGAGACCATGTCGAACACGGCGGAGAGGTCCAACAACACCAGAATTGTAGATTTAACCCTGTCTAATGTCATCCTGATGTTATCCGTAACCACCAGCAGGGCAGATTCTTTGCTGAATTTGGGCCCAAAACCTGATTGGGAAGAATCCAGGTTGCCGGTGAGTTCGACATGGTGGGACATATGTTTGTTGATATTTTTTTCAAGTACTTGCTCAGGAGAGGGAGAAGCAAGATGGGACGGAGATTGGAGAGATCTGCCAGGGGAGCTTTGGTGTTTTTATGGACAGGCATAACCTGTGCCACCTTCCATTCCAGAGGAAGACAGCCCTCTCTCATGGAAAGTTTGAGAAGTGACCTTATGGGTGAAGACAACTGATGAGACAGGGAGGCAACGATTTTGGGCGGGATAATATCGAGGGAGGAGACATATTTCACAGTACGTAATATTGCTTCCATGTCTTCTGAAGACAGAGGGGAAAATCTCACTAACAGCTGAATGTTTGCATATAATGGGGGTTTATACGACATTCTGACCAGGGACTGGCTCCCTAACGAGATGATCTTGTTATAGATAAGCTCAACTTTCTGTGAAAAATGCTGTGCAATATCATTGTAGAGGGTTTGGGAGGGAGCCTCTATGTTGTCATAGGCCTTGGGATTAGTGAAGGTCGTAAGGATTTGGTAAAGGGTTTTTGGAACATTCTCAGCCTGGGCTAGCTGAGATGCGATAAAGGCTTTCCGTGCTGCCTTTAAGTTTTTGTGGTAGAAGGAAAGAGTTACCTTGAATCTGTCCTTGTCACTCTCATCATGGGTATTACGCCATTGTCTTTCCTGTTTTCTACACTGCCGTTTATCGGCCCGAAGTTCAGAGGAAAACCAGGCGGTCTGGGAGCCTTTAGTAGAGTTGAGAAATGATTTTAGCAGCGCAATGGCGCTGGTAATAGTGGAATTATACTTAGCTATTCCATCCTCTAAATTGTCTGGTTCTACGTTCCCGGGTGCCAGAAAAGCAGCCTGGAAGCACCTCGGAGAAATTTTGTTTCATTGTCTACGTATACAATGAGTGGCAGGACGGAGTGTGTCAACCGCCCTGGGACCCTGGATAAGGAATTTGTTGGATGCATGATCTGACCAAGTTAACAGCTGGGGAGGTTCACACTGAATACTGGATGAATTGGTGAAAATAATGTCCAGTGTGTGAACGGCTGTGTGCGTTGGGCCCTCGTTAGGCTAAACTAGGCCTAAAAGGGCAAGATCTGCTAAAAGTGTCGATACATCAGAGTTGGTAATACATTCGCTGTGTACATTAAAATCACCCAGCAGTAGGAAGTTATTGGTCGAGATAACATGGGGAAAGTGAAAAGTCTGCCATGGGGCCAGGGGGCCGGAAGTCTAAGGCTCCCTTCCAACTGTATTGCGAGAGAGGGTCAATCAGGAAGACCAAGATTCCTATGTTGGCATTGCATCATTGCTCAAGTGAGGTAACTTTGATGCAGTCCTTATGAATTATAGCTATCCCGCGCCCCACCTTTGGATGTCTGTCCATTCTTATAATCCTATAGCTGTCGGGCAGGGCTAGAATTATGGTGGGGGTAGAGTAAGGCTTAAGCCAAGTTTCTGTCAAGAAACCTAAATCTGGGTTCTTGGAGGAGGTCACATACCTCAATTGCGTGTTTGGGTAGGGATCTGACATTACATAAAACACCTTTCCAACCAGATTTGGAGCTTTTGGGTGGTTCCACCAGGTCAAAAATGGGAGGGGGTAGCATGCTTGAAGAGAGGGGGGCATTTGCTAAAGGGGTGGCACCGAGGGAGCCCATGGCAAAAGGCAGCCACTGTGGAAGTGCCTTGGTATCCGCAGGCAAGGCAGGAAAAAGGGCCCTCTATGGTTGTCCAGTTCCCAGACCGGCAGAAGGGCCGTGGGTCTATCCTCAAATCCAGTAGCTCCCTATTGGAATAGTACAATAAAGAGGTCTGGTCCTGTTGGGAAGCGGAACAAGCAGAGTTCCTAGCTCCTGGCGACGTAAGGGCGCGGACAGGCGCAGACGGACTTGCCCTTGGGGCGCCCACTGCACGAGTCTACTGTGCGACTGGCCAAGCATTCGGTTTCAAAGAGGGGGGATGAGGCCACTAGAATGCCAGCCTCCCTCGCAACCGGAAGTCACCCATGTCTCCCTCCACACAAACGAGTGAGACTTGCGGTGGACCGGGCGGAGGCGACCTCAAAGGTAGAAGATATCAAATTTAAAAATGCCCAGCGAAAATGTGTAACATGCGAGGTCAGCAATTTTAAAAAGCCCAGAATTCAGGAAGGGTAAATGTGCATAATGTGCAGGTCTGCGCTAAGTTAAAAAAACTTAAAATCCTCCATTTTGAGACGAAAGCGTCAGCTTTACCTGCGCGCGTCCTCTGCGCGTCTGGTCAAGCATCCGGTTTTAAAGAGGGAGATTGAGGCCGCTAGAACGTCAACCTCCCTCACAACCGTAAGTCACCTAGGTCTCCCTCCACACAAACGAGTGAGAATCGCAGTGGACCGGGGAGAGGCGACCTGAAAGGTAGAAGATATCATATTTAAAAATGCCCAGTGAAAATGTGTGACATGTAAGGTCAGCAATTTTAAAATGCCCAGAATTCAGGAGGGGTAAATGTGCAAAATATGCAGATCGGCGCTAAGTTAAACCACCTAAAATCATCCATTTTGAGAAGAAAGTGTCAGCTTTACCTGTGCGCGTATGCAATTATACCGCACTCCTTAATGCAAGTATAATGCACTTCTTGATGCAAGTATAACGGCAGTTCGTAGTGCAAGAATAATTCAATCCTCAATGCACATAATAAGGCAGCTCGTAATGCAAGAATAATTAAATCCTCAATGCACGTAATAAGGCAGTTTGTAATGCAAGTATAAAACACTCCTTAATACACGTAATCAGGCAGTTCGTAATGCAGGAATAATACCATCCCTAATGCGAGTAATAAGGCAGTTCGTAATGCAAGTATAATACCAGGCCAATCGACGCGATTAGCACGGGCGCCACTAGGCCCCTACCACAGACAACAGTCCTGAACTTCCGAGTGCGGCCCGGTCCTGCCGGGCAAGTCCGGGCCGCTCGAGGACTCATCGCGTCTCACGCGATGCAGCGGGACTCCTGTACTCCTCCTGTGCCTCCCCAGGCCACACACGCTTGCGGCTCCCGACCAGACTCCAAGCCTTACCTGGGGGATGGGCTGCCTCACTCGCTCTCTCTCCCCGCTTGTCAGACGTCCTGCTGGGCGCTCCCGATGACGACCCAGCTCCGATGCAAGGCAACGCTGTAGACGGACAGGTTACGCCGCTGCCTTCTCCATTGCTGACGATCTTGGATAGATTCCTCTTGCGAACAATGATCACGATTACCTCATGACTTTATTAGTTTTACGAAATCCTTCAGCACTTAGTGGCTCGGGCCGGTGGAGGCGATCTTGATCCGCAGCCTCCGTTACGATGACGACTCGAGCCACAAGCACTTTACAGCAGCGTGGACGATGATTCACGCTGCGGGGGCACTGCAGTCACAATGCACTTGCCAACCAGCACCATGAACCCCAACGGCAGTCTCAGGCTGCACACTCACAAAGCGTCGCTGAGGCTCGGTTGAGTTTCGGGCCACACAGTCCCGGGCAATGCTTACGAAGGTCTCAGGCTGCATAAAGCACATGCAGACAGCGCAGCTGAGACACACTTGGAAACTTTGATGTTCCTGAGTTTCCACAACAGGGAGCCAGCTCTCCTCGGGCCCTGGGGGACAAGTTACCTTAGGACACAGCAAAGTCCTTTCAAGCAGGGGGACACAGCACACAGCAAAGTCCCTTAGCCTCTCCTTAGTTAAATTAACAAACTGCATGCCAACCCCAGAACACACAGCAAGGGTCAGTCCTTCTCTTCAATCTCTTCAGCTGTTCTTCCTTTGCAGAGGTTTCTCTTGACCACAAAGTAGTTTCAATCCTTTTCAGACTTTATCAGTCCAACGTTCAGGGGTTTCAGCTCTCATAGTTAGACCCCTAAATGTCTTTGAAATCTTTGTGTTCAGGGGGGCACTGACCCCTGTCCCAACCAGTTCTGGGTGTCTCAATGCAAGTTACACCTTCTTCCTTTGATTAGTGGGGGTCTGGTTCCTCAATCACTCAGCAGGAGGTGGAGCCATTCTTTTATGGCAGCGCCCAGGCCTCTTCACCTCCAGGGGCTACTCCTCCCCCCTACACTCTAGATGCAGATCAGCCTGTTGCTGTCTCACCTCCTCCCCTGGGTCAAGACATTTCCCAGATCCAGACAGTCAATCCACAATCAGGCAGAGACACACAGAATTGCTAGAACAAAGAAACCAGCCACTTCTAAAAGCGTGGTTTCTAAACACACAATGCAAAAACCACCTTCACAAAAAGGTGTGTTATTAAATTGTGAGTTCAGGCACACTAAACTTTACCTCTCCATCTTAGGCCTATGGGAAGATAGGCTGGAAACATATTACACAGCCTTCCCCATTCTGTCCTATGGGCAAAATGGCCTTGCAACAGTGAAAAATTAAATGGACAGTATTTCACTGTCAGGACATGGTACACCCCTCAGTACATGTCCTACCTTTCACAGACATTGCACCCTACCCAGGGCCGTACCTTGGACCTACCATAGGGGTGTCTGATGTGCATAGAAAGGGAAGGTAGGGCCTGGCAAGTGGGTGCACTTGTCAGGACAACATGGCAGTTAGCAAACTGCGTGCAGGCACTGCAGTGGCAGGCCTGAGTTCTCTTTAGGGCTACTTGTTTGGGTGGCACAATTAGTGCTGCAGGCCCACGAGTAGCATTTGCATTACCAGCCCTGGCACACAAAGTGCACTTTACTCGGGACTTTACTAGTAAGGAAAACATACCAATTATGGACAACCAATTACCATAACACTTTATACAGGGAGCACTTGCACTTTGACACTGATCAGCAGTGGCAGAGTGTTCTAAGCATCTAAGTCGGCAACATAATATCAGAAAAAGTTCTAGGAGGAAGGCAAAAAGTTTAAGGAACTTTAGCTAAAAAAGGGCCAAGTCCAACAGTAAGTATGTGTTAGTATCTGTATAAATAAGTGAGGGGGTGTGTGTATAACTGTATAGGTGAGTAAATGGGAGTGTGATTGATTCTTTGTGTGACTGACTACCTGTGTGACTAACTCTATGGGTGAGTGGTGGAGTGTAAGTGTCTGTATAGGTGTATGAGTGCATATGATAGTGCTGTATTGATGAGTGACTGCATGTATGAGTGACTGTATGGGTGAATGAGTGGATGTGTGTGTAGAACTAGGAATCAGTGAGTGGGTACGTAGTAGTTGGCATTGGTGTGTCTATGGTTCGAAAAGGTTTTCTGTATTTTAGAGTAGGTGTATTAGGGTGTGAGGAGGTGCATCAGATTTTCACGTGGATGTCATCAGTGATGTCATCAGTGATGTCATTTGAGATGTTATCAGTGATGTCATGAATGATGTCACTGACCATGTCATGAATGATGTAATATGTAACGTCATCAGCAGTGCATTGCGGGGACGCGAGTTATAGTTAGCTCAACTAACTATAACGGCCGAATGTCTGGTTTTGTACAAGTAAAATGTCCAACTAACTATAAAGTCCCTGAAACCTGTGTTTTTTTCAGTGAATTTCAAAAGTTTTTTAAATGCTAATTTCTAACTATAACGTCCCTGAAACCTATGTTTTTTTCAGTGAATTTCTAAGGTTTTTTAAATGCTAATTTCTAACTATAAAGTGCCTGAAACCTGTGGTGTGTGACTAATTGAAGGAGTGCATGCATAATGGCTGAGTGATTGTATAACTGCAATGGTAGTGTCTGGGTGATTGGTGGAGTGCATGGGCAGTGCCTAGTTGATTTTGTAAGTGCTTGGTTACTGCATGGGTGGTTGCGAGAGTGCACAGGTAATGTATGGGTGATTGAAGAGTGCAAGGGTAATGCTTGACTGATTACATTAGTTTAAGGGTAATGCCTGGATGATTGCATAAGTGCATTGGTAGTACCTGGGTGATTGTAAGAGTGCAAGGATAGTGCATGGTAATTTAATAAGTGCTTGGGTATTGGTGGAGTGATTGGATAAGTGCATAGGTAGTGGCTGGGTGACAGGAGGAGTGCATGAGTAGTGCACGGGTAATTGGAGCAGTGCATGAGTAGTGCCTGGGTTATTGCATGATAGGATGAGTAGTGCCTGGGTGATTGCAGGAGTGCATCTGTAGTGCCTGGGTGATTTTGTAAGTGGATAAGTATTGTTTGGATGATTTTGTAAGTGCATAGGTTTTTCCTGAGTGATTGCATGAGTGCATGGGTACTGCCTGCATGATTAGAGGAGTGCAAGGATTGTGCATGGTGATTTTATAAGTGCATGGGTCGTGACTGGGTGATTGGAGGAGTGCATGGCTACTGGCTGGGTAATCGAAGGAGTAAATAAGTAGGGTCTGGGTGATTAGAAGAGTGCATGGGTAGTGCATAGGTGATTGGAGTAGTGCCTGGGTTATTGCATGAGTGGATGAGTAGTGCCTGGGTGATTGGAGGGGTGCATGGGTAGTGCCTAGGTGATTTTCGAAGTTCTTGGTTAATGCCTGGGTGAGTGCATGAGTGCAGAGATAATGTATGGGTGATTGGAAGAGTGTATGGGTAACGCCTGTCTGATTGCACGAGATTATGGGTAATACCTGGATGATTGCATGAGTGTATGGGTAGTGCCTGGGAGATTGTAAGAGTGCAAGGGTAGTGCATGGTGATTTTATAAGTGTGTGTGTATTGGCAGAGTGATTGGATAAGTGCATAGATACTGGCTGGGTGATAGGAGGAATGCATGGGTAGTGCCTGGGTTATTGCATGAGTGGATGAGTAGTGCCTGGGTGATTGTCTGAGTGCATGGGTAGTGCCTGGCTAGTTTGGTAAGTGCTTGGTTACTGCTTGTGTGATTGCATGAGTACACAGGTAATGTATGGGTGACTGAAGAGTGCAATGGTAGTGCATGGTAATTTTATAAGTGTTTGGGTATTGGTGGAGTGAATGGGTAAGTGCATAGGTACTGGCTGTGTGATTGGAGGAGTGCATGGGTAGTGCATTGGTGATTGGAGCAGTGCATGGGTAGTGCCTGGGTTATTGTATGAGTGGATGAGTAGTGCCTGGGTGATTGTAGGAATGCATCAGTAGTGCCTGGGTGATTTTGTAAGTGGATAGGTATTGTTTGGATGAGTTTGCAAGTGCATACGTTTTGCCTGAGTGATTGCATGAGTGTATGAGTAAGGCCTGGATGATTGTATGAGTGGAAGGGTAGTGCCTGGGTTATTGCATGAGTGGATGAGTAGTGCCTGGGTGATTGCATGAGTGTAGAGGTAATGTATGGGTGATTGGAAGGGTGCAGTAGTAATACCTGGATGATTGCATTAGTGTATGGGTAGTGTCTGAGTGGTTGTAAGAGTGCAAGGGTAGTGCCTGGTGATTGTATAAGTGCTACGGTATTGGCGGTGTGATTGGATAAGTGCATGGGTACTGGCTGGGTGATAGGAGGAGTGCATGGGTAGGGTCTGGGGTATTGCATGAATAGATGAGTAGTGCCTGGGTGATTGGAGGAGTGCATGTGTAGTGTCTGGGTGATTTTGTAAGTGTTTGGTTATTGCCTGGGTGATTGCATGATTGCACAGGTAATGTATGGGTGATTAAAGAGTGCATGGGTAATGCTTGACTGATTACATTAGTTTATGGGTAATACCTGGATGATTGCATAAGTGCTTTGGTAGTACCTGGGTGATTGGTTTGGATGATTTTGTAAGTGCATAGGTTTTGCCTGAGTGCTTGCGTGAGTTTATGGGTAATGCCAGGATGATTGCATGAGTGCAAGGTTAGTGCCTGGATGATTGCATGAGTGCATGGGTACTGCCTGCTTGATTGGAGGAGAGCAAAGATAGTGCATGGTTATTTTATAAGTGCATGGGTAGTGACTGGGTGATTGGAGGAGTGAATGCTACTGGCTGGTTAATCAAAGGAGTACATAGGTACTGGCATGTCCTAATTTTTCTTTCTACAGGACTAACCATAATTTCTATGGCAAAATGAACCCCCTCATTGTGTTGCTTTTTAAATTACATGTTTTAAGTGTTACCATTTTATTCCAATCAAGATGGCTTCAGGTGTGCCATCATTTTGTCATAAGTAAGACCGTTAGCTCTCTAGCAGTTCTTTAGAACACTCTGGGAAGCTGCAGTAGAACACAAAGGAATCAACTGATAGTCCCTGCCCTTGTTGGATGTACACGTTTTACTGAGAATGACAGACTTCATTATCACATGATTTAGAAAGATAATGTGAATTACAGAAAATATGCTCTCAATTTAGCTTCTGGAGCACCTTTCAAACCTCTATGGAACAAGCATGAGAAAATATTTTTCTCTCAAATATGATTAATGATGCCCAAGCAGAAGGTTTTTCGAAGGGTAAAATAACCTTAGAACACACCACAATTCCTAAAATTAGTATGGTACCATCAACAAATGAATTCTAATGTAACTAAAGTCTGTTATCACCCTTTAAAGTTCTCCTTTTGGTGACACCTTGGTGAAACCTTCCATTCACTACAATGCATTTTGATGGGGTGCTATCATGTATAATGGTCCCAAGATGGCTGCCAGCAATTTCAGGATGAAGTGCTGACAGCCAATCAGATCTCACAATGAGATGTGTGGTTAGGCTCCACCCAGATATCAATATGTTTTTATATTTTAATTTCTTAGAAACTACTGAATGGATTTACACCATTTTGAAGAAAGCACACTTTCTAGACCAAGACCTACCTTCTTGCCAAATTTGGTGTAATTCCGTGAAGCAGATCGGGCTGTAACCTGTTCAAAATTCCTATGGTAATTAACATGAGGAAAACGTGCTTTGGGACCCCCCTTTTTTCTCAACACCCGCTTGACGAATCACCCCGAAACTTTCAACACAGGAGCTGACCGGTCCGCCCGATTAGTTTTGAAAACTTTGCAAAGATTCATCAACCGGTGCCAAAGATAACAGCAAAAGAAAAATCTTTTTTGAATAGAAACGAGGTCCTAACTCTCTCTCTCTCTCTCTCTCTCTCTCTATATATATATATATATATATATATATATTACCTACTGGCGGTCGCCAATAGGTATATATAGTTAGGATTTTTTCTGTATGGGATTTTTGAAAATTCTATGTCTAATAACTTTGGCGTTTGTGGACGGAATTGGCTGAAATTTTCTGGAAAATGGAACATTTTGTTTCTGAGCAGCCCCTGAAAATTTGGGGGGGGGGTCTTCAAGGGGGGGGCCGAGAAAAAAGGGGGGTCCCAAAACGCGTTTTTCCCATGTTAATTTCCATAGGGCGGTTGGCCTCACTTTTAGCCCGAATGGCTGAATGGATTTGCACGAAACTTGGCAAAATTGTAGGGACTGTTAGCCCGATGTGCCTTTGCTAGGTCTCAAGATATGTGCTCCAGTGGATTTTGAGAAATTAACGTTCAAAAAAATATATATATCTGTAAGCGCGCCCTGGGCAGCGCCCCAGTTCGCGTACTTGACGCGTAACGGAACTTCGCGAAGAGAAGCTGATTGGCTCTCCGGTGTCTGTCAACATTCTAAACAGTCCGGAGCGGCCGCCATCTTGTCTCTCGGTAGGATCGAGAGACAAGAGGAGGCCAAAACAAAGGGGGAAATGACCATAAGGGGGCATAGTAGATCCTCCCTGCCCCCCTAGGTTTGATGTGGAGGCTTTAAAAGGGCCCCGCGGGGCAAAAAAAGAATACAAAAATTTTTGTTTTTTTTGCGTGGGGAGTGCCCGGTACGCGCACCGGGAAGCGGTCCGGGGAGCGTACTATAAGGAAAAAAGAATGATAGACTATGATATTTTGAAATATTGTATGTTTATTGATTGTTCTTTTTGTTGTTGTTTTTTTTTTAATTTAAGTAGCAGTATTAATGATTATTAAATATAAATGTATTTTTGGAATTGTGCACAGTATACTATAAGTCTGACTACATTATAATCAATTTGGTACTAGTTTATGAATTACATATAAAAATGATTAAAGACTCAAACAATTTTTTAATATTAAATATAATTTTATTTTTCTGATTCTTTTTCAAAATTTAATAGAACGTCTAACATTTGACTGTCCGATATGTCCTCTTGTTGAGTGAACATAACTTCCCACATTTGACCGTCATCATAATGAAGTAAATAATCCACAGATTCTACACATTGTAGAAGTTCATGGTCTCGTGATTCATCCATGAATTCCAAGTCAATGGGTTCAATGATTTCCTCATTGTTCATGTCTAGGACAATTTCAAAGGAAACGTTCTGTTCTCCTTGCATTTTTGTGCTGAAATTTGAATAAAAAATAAATATATCAGTAGAGATAGGGCACTGTTGGGTTTAAGTTCTGACAGGTACTTTTGAGGCATGAAGTAGTACTATTAAAAAGTGCCTGTGAAAAAGCCTATGTAAATTCATAATTATACCACAGAAACCTAAATCAATCCATAATTATAATAAAGAAGCCTTTCTCAATGTCTAACTCTTACAGAGGGATAGTATATAACTATCTGAAAATGTTTTCAAATTTATAAAATAATATCTTACCTTTTAAAAACAAGTTTAAGTTGTGAGTGAAAATGATCTTGCAATGTAGTTCAGGAAGTAGTAGTCAAAATGGCTGTGTTTCTCTCTCTTTTTTTATATATATTCAGGTACATAACCAATCAAATGTCAGGTAAAATAAGTAGAAAATGAAAGTAACATTTTAATTGGTTGTCAATTCCAACACTTCAGATGTGTTTTGTGAAGTAATTTACCTCAGGGTATTTAGAGAGGTCTACAGGCTAAATGGCTAAATGGAATTCCAACCAAATTTGTGAAAATGGTAGGGATTGGTATGTAGTATGAGTTAATCTATATTTGGTGACATTGTCTCCAGGGTTTTTTCTGTAAATTACTTTCCCACCTTTTTTAATGGAGCGCTTCCCGGTGAGCGCCCCGGTACGCGAACCGGCAGCGTTACGGGAGTCCACCATTTTGTGTTTCGGTCGAATTAAGATACAAGATGGAGGGCAAATAATGTTCAGAATGGGTAGAAGGGGGCACGGTAGACGTATCTTGACCCCCTAGGTTTTCTGAGGGTGGCTGAGGAAGCCCATATGTGCGGAAAAAAACAATTTTTTTTTTAAAAATTGCGCGGTTAGCGTCCGGTGCGCGTACCGGGTAGCGCTCGGGGGAGCGTACTTTGTTGAAAATTAGTGAAAAAAGTTAGAGTAAAATAATAATTGTGAGTGATCAGATGTAGGGTAGCTCTGAAAAGAGCTTTTGGGTCCTGTGGCTGATGTAGGTACCTACAAGTAGGTAGCAATGCACAGTCTTAAATTGAGGATGAAAATTCTGTTCCCCTCATCTGAGAAGTGAACTCCATCTCCTCTGTAGATATCTTGCATGTAGTAACGCAAGTTATTGTTGTACATGGAGCCCATTCCATGGTCTCTCATGTAAGCTGAAACAGACTTATTTACATGCTTCCTCGATTTCTCAATTTGTGGACAAAATTGGTTCGACCACCTCCATTTCTGTCTTTGGCATATATTTGAATATACCAAGGCAGTTTGAGGAAAAAGTGCCATCAATTGCTCAAAGGTGTCCTTTAAAAGCATTTCCAGACCTACCCCAGTCAAAGTGCCCAAGTCATTACCTCCACAGTGCACAATTAACAGGTGAGGTTTTGGCAAATGCAAAAAGGTTTTCACCAATGGTATCAATTGGTGACATTTTAATCCTCTGTGGCCAATCCACTTAATTTCCACATTTTGTAAATTGAGGTTAGGTAAATTTCTGTTATCAGTATACCTTTGAGCCCAGTAGATGTAACTATGTCCAACAATCCAGACAGAAAACATGGTGAGAGGAGGTTCTGCTGCAGTCAGATGAAGTGTGGCAAGAAATGGCAGTTGAAAAAATAAGAGTTTAAAATGAAAAAAACTGTGGAGTTTCTGTGTTAATGAAGCAGTAGCAGTGATTGGTGGATTTTGATTGCTGAAAACAGAAAGTTAGGGTGCATGGATGAGTTCTTTGAAAGATGTAATTTGAATGGTCAAGAAAAAATCATTTTATGAAAGATTGCACTGGATATGCAGGTGTACTGAGAGTTCAGAGTTCAATTGAAACATTGTTGTGTGAACTTGCAAACATCAGAGGTCTTTCAGGAGGTGGTTGCTATGCAAAAAAGGCAGAAAGGGCAGAGGGGGGAAGGGTGTTGATTTGAAAAAAGTGAGGGAAGAGTTTTGATTGGGTGACATGAGAGATATGTGTGATGAATTACAGCTTTTCTGTGCTTTTTATGGCTGCAGACTCTGGAGTGCATACCTTTTGCTCTGCTAAAGACAAATTGGTGTGTTTCTGAGACTGTTTTGAAACTCATAAAGTATTTGCTAAGGTGAGAAAAGATTCATTTAATTTAGATAGAGAATAGTATGGTTTAGGGAGAAAATTATGAAGAAAGTTGTGTATTTAAAATGTTGCTTTGTGTCAAGTGTTTTACAAATAGATTTTGTTTCTTTGTGTTACATAGCCATGTTAAAAGTGACGCAAAAATAGTGCAAGGGTCTTACAAAAATGCTTTCATGTGTCTTAGGGTATTTTAACTCACTTCCCCATGAATGTATGAATATAATTTCTTTACAAGATGTGTTTAAAAACGTTTTTTGAAATCAATTAGGTTTCTTGATATGTACTGCTAGAGTTTCATAGGTTGCTTGGGGCATATTTTCAAGGCTTTTGAGTTCCTTTGATGTAATTTTTCCCATTTTAATTTAAGACCTTTCCCCGTGGTGCAAGGTCCTTGTAAATATGCTCCCATCTGTGCTTGGCAAATTTAGATTTTAATTCTTTGACTAACATAGCCATGTTAAAAGTGACCCAAAAATGTTGCAAGGGCCTTAAAAAAAAACGCTTTCATGTGTCTTACGCCATTTTAAGTCATTTCCCCTTGAATGTAGGTATATAATTGATTTAGATGATGTGTTTAAAAACGATTTTTGAAAACAATTAGGTTTCTTGATATGTACTGCTAGAGCTTCATTGGTTGCTTGGGGCATATTTATAAGGCCTTTGAGTCTCTCTGATGTTATTTTTCCCATTTTAATTTAAGACCTTTCCCCGTGGTGCAAGGTCCTTGTAAATACGCCCCCATCTGTGCTTGGCAAATTTAGATCTTGATTATTTGACTTACATAGCTATGTTAAAAGTGATCCAAAAATGGAGCAAGGGTCTTACAAAAATGCTTTCATGTGTCTTAGGGTATTTTAACTCACTTCCCCATGAATGTATGAATATAATTGCTTTACAAGATGTGTTTAAAAACGTTTTTTGAAATCAATTAGGTTTCTTGATATGTACTGCTAGAGTTTCATAGGTTGCTTGGGGCATATTTTCAAGGCTTTTGAGTTCCTTTGATGTAATTTTTCCCATTTTAATTTAAGACCTTTCCCCGTGGTGCAAGGTCCTTGTAAATATGCCCCCATCTGTGCTTGGCAAATTTAGATTTTAATTCTTTGACTAACATAGCCATGTTAAAAGTGACCCAAAAATGTTGCAAGGGCCTTAAAAAAAACGCTTTTATGTGTCTTAGGCCATTTTAAGTCATTTCCCCTTGAATGTAGGTATATAATTGATTTAGATGATGTGTTTAAAAACGATTTTTGAAATCAATTAGGTTTCTTGATATGTAGTGCTAGAGTTTCATAGGTTGCTTGGGGTATATTTAAAAGGCATTTGAGTCCCTTTGATGTTATTTTTCCCATTTTAATTAAAGACATTTCCCCGTGGTGGAAGGTCCTTGTAAATACACCCCCATGTGTGCTTGGCAAATTTAGATTTTGATTATTTGACTTACATAGCCATGTTCCATACAGTTCTCACCTTCTGCGTTGTCTTTGATATGCTACACTCCATCTGCACAATGAGATACGTAAGCAAAGGTGATGTGATTGTGAACTGAGGAAAAGAAATTCCACATTTTTCAATTACATCACCTGTGTTTCCTAAGTTTACGAATGACATTGTGCAGATGAGGTTTAGGCCTGTCCACGGACACAGAAGAGGTCTGGCCTTTGTTCAAGAGTGAAGTGGACATGACTTACTTCATTGGTAGGCCTTCACATGTATTATCTCCTCTGTACTCTTCAACAAGCATACATTTCATCTGCAACCCTGAGTAGGCCTCACCTTAAACAAACCTCTGGATAGGCCACACCTTATCGTCATCCTGAATCAATCATTTAAAATGTTAGGGACAGATTAATGATAGGTGTATGCCTCTTTTGCGTCACTGTGCGTCACTTTTGTGACGCAGCGGCGGTGCAAAAGATTTGCTATGTGGTGACATATTTAAAACTTGATGCATCTAGGCAGATGTGTCATGCTGTAAAGTCCCGTGCCACATGAAACCGATGCAGCAGTGATGCAAAAGATGCACCATGTTGCAAGACAGGCCTCACTTCATCTCCAACAAGATAAGAAGCTGAATCTTCTGTAAATGTCAAAATTGTTGTATACACTGCTGAACTTCTGTGTACTCTTTGATATGCTAGACTCCATCTGCACTATGAGATACCTAAGCAAAGGAAACACAGGTGATGTGATTGTGAAATGAGGAAAAGAAACTCCACATTTTTCAATTACATCACCTGTGTTTCCTAAGTTTACGAATGACATTGTGCAGATGAGGTTTAGGCCTGTCCACGGACACAGAAGAGGTCTGGCCTTTGTTCAAGAGTGAAGTGGACATGACTTACTACATTGGTAGGCCTTCACATGTATTATCTCCTCTGTACTCTTCAACAAGTGTAAATTTCATCTGCAACCCTGAGTAGGCCTCACCTTAAACAAACCTCTGGATAGGCCACACCTTATCGTCATCCTGAATCAATCATTTAAAATGTTAGGGACAGATTTATGATAGGTGTGTGCCTCTTTTGCGTCACTGTGCGTCACTTTTGTGACGCAGCGGCGGTGCAAAAGATTTGCTATGTGGTGACATATTTACAACTTGATGCATCTAGGCAGATGTGTCATGCTGTAAAGTCCCGTGCCACATGAAACCGATGCAGCAGTGATGCAAAAGATGCACCATGTTGCAAGACAGGCCTCACTTCATCTCCAACAAGATAAGAAGCTGAATCTTCTGTAAATGTCAAAATTGTTGTATACACTGCTGAACTTCTGTGTATTCTTTGATATGCTAGACTCCATCTGCACTATGAGATACCTAAGCAAAGGAAACACAGGTGATGTGATTGTGAAATGAGGAAAAGAAACTGCACATTTTTCAATTACATCACCTGTGTTTCCTAAGTTTACGAATGACATTGTGCAGATGAGGTTTAGGCCTGTCCACGGACACAGAAGAGGTCTGGCCTTTGTTCAAGAGTGAAGTGGACATGACTTACTTCATTGGTAGGCCTTCACGTGTATTATCTCCTCTGTACTCTTCAACAAGCGTAAATTTCATCTGCAACCCTGAGTAGGCCTCACCTTAAACAAACCTCTGGATAGGCCACACCTTATCGTCATCCTGAATCAATCATTTAAAATGTTAGGGACAGATTTATGATAGGTGTGTGCCTCTTTTGCGTCACTGTGCGTCACTTTTGTGACGCAGCGGCGGTGCAAAAGATTTGCTATGTGGTGACATATTTACAACTTGATGCATCTAGGCAGATGTGTCATGCTGTAAAGTCCCGTGCCACATGAAACCGATGCAGCAGTGATGCAAAAGATGCACCATGTTGCAAGACAGGCCTCACTTCATCTCCAACAAGATAAGAAGCTGAACCTTCTGTAAATGTCAAAATTGTTGTATACACTGCTGAACTTCTGTGTACTCTTTGATATGCTAGACTCCATCTGCACTATGAGATACCTAAGCAAAGGAAACACAGGTGATGTGATTGTGAAATGAGGAAAAGAAACTCCAAATTTTTCAATTACATCACCTGTGTTTCCTAAGTTTACGAATGACATTGTGCAGATGAGGTTTAGGCCTGTCCACGGACACAGAAGAGGTCTGGCCTTTGTTCAAGAGTGAAGTGGACATGACTTACTTCATTGGTAGGCCTTCACATGTATTATCTCCTCTGTACTCTTCAACAAGCGTAAATTTCATCTGCAACCCTGAGTAGGCCTCACCTTAAACAAACCTCTGGATAGGCCACACCTTATCGTCATCCTGAATCAATCATTTAAAATGTTAGGGACAGATTTATGATAGGTGTATGCCTCTTTTGCGTCACTGTGCGTCACTTTTGTGACGCAGCGGCGGTGCAAAAGATTTGCTATGTGGTGACATATTTAAAACTTGATGCATCTAGGCAGATGTGTCATGCTGTAAAGTCCCGTGCCACATGAAACCGATGCAGCAGTGATGCAAAAGATGCACCATGTTGCAAGACAGGCCTCACTTCATCTCCAACAAGATAAGAAGCTGAATCTTCTGTAAATGTCAAAATTGTTGTATACACTGCTGAACTTCTGTGTACTCTTTGATATGCTAGACTCCATCTGCACTATGAGATACCTAAGCAAAGGAAACACAGGTGATGTGATTGTGAAATGAGGAAAAGAAACTCCACATTTTTCAATTACATCACCTGTGTTTTCTAACTTTACGAATGACATTGTGCAGATGAGCTTTAGGCCTGTCCACAGACACAGAAGAGGTCTGGCCTTTGTTCAAGAGTGAAGTGGACATGACTCACTTCATTGGTAGGCCTGGACATGTATTATCTCCTCTGTATTCTTAAACAAGCCTAAATTTCATCTGCAACCCTGAGTAGGCGTCACCTCAAACAAACCTCTGGATAGGCCACACCTTATCGTCATCCTAAATCAATCATTTAAAATGTTAGGGACAGATTTATGATAGGTGTGTGCCTCTTTTGCGCCGCTGTGCGTCACTTTTGTGACGCAGCGGCGGTGCAAAAGATTTGCTATGTTGTGACATATTTACAACTTGATGCATCTAGGCAGATGTGTCATGCTGTAAAGTCCTGTGCCACATGAAACCTGCGTCAGGTTTCATATAGGTGTTTTGTTGCAGGGTGGGCATTCATTTGCATGAAAGCCCTGTAAAACTAACACAGTGAAATTTAGAAGATTTCACTGAGTCAGCTTTATAGCATTGCTGAATCAAATCCTTACGCCTGTTTGAAACAGGCATAAGGAGTGATGCACCATGCAATGTGAGGCTTCCTCCTGTGCATTGCAGTAGACATGTCGCGCTTACGACATGATTCCTGCAATGTGCTGCTTTTGCGGCACAGATGCGTGACGCATCTGTGCTGTTTTTGCTCAATGGTGCTCCACATTGTAAATGCGGCACATCATGGGTGGCAGAGCAGCGGTGCACGTTAACTGGTGCATCCCCGGGGATGTGCCAGTTAACATAAATCTGCCCCTTTAAATTAAGTATGAGCAGGGTAAAAAGAGTTGGTGAGGCTTATCGAAGATTAAGAAGAGATGAGTCCTGTTCACTGAAAACTTGGACATAGGCCTCACCTCCTCAGCATCGCTGGACATGGCTAGATAATAATTGCAAAATGTTACTCTTGTTAAACAATTTTAATATTATAGTCTCTGACATTTATCTCTTACTCTGCAACATCTCATTGTTGTTCTCTTTCTTTAAAGATAACGACAACATCAACCATGAGTGATAATGAGCAATCCGTTGATCTCGATATTATTATTGAAATTGTGATTGAAACGTCAGTGGAAGTAGATCCCTTGGATGATTTAAATCCTGAGGATGATGAAGAACATGATGAGGATGCCGATTTGTCAGAATTGTATGACATAGGGTGGGAAGCTGACCTGCTTGAGCCTATGGAACTATAAACATTTATTTTTAAAAGTTACTGGAAATGAAAAATGAAAAATAAAAATGTAAACCGTTTCATTTAAAATTAAACAAAAGTTCAAAAATAGGTTGTGTGTAGTGTCTTTAATAAAATATTCAAATATGCTCATAAAATTAGTTCAGATTCACATATAAAACAGCACAGGTCAAATGTAGAAGCATTCAATTTCTTTGCTACTATTGTGAATACTAAATTTGCCAATGCACTAAAAATGACAAGTAGTGTGTTAAATTTTTGATGACTGTTATTGATTTACTGTTTGCTAATAGTGGTTAATAACATTTTTTATTATATTTTACCACAGATTCAACTGCAGATCATTTCAAAATTAAAGAATGCCTTCGAAGGACAGAAGGCGAAAGGCTACCAAACATCAAAGACAGCAGCTTAAAAAATTATTGCAGCAGACCTCTACAATAAAAACTCGTCAAGTCACCAAGAAAGGTCCGGGTAAGATAAAGAAATCATTCATAAGAAATATTTGTAGAAAAAAAAGTAGTACTACAGAAAATGTTTTAGTCCAGAAAAAGAGAAGCAATTTAAACGGAAAGGGAAGGCCAATCAAAAATGTTACTGCTAGAGCAGGAGATAACTCTGTGCATGGTAGTAGAAGGAAAAATCAGTTTAGGGACATTCGTAGACGAATGTTCCGCAACAGGATAATTGGCAATTTGTTAAAAAATATTAAGAAAGGTCAGCAGAAAGTGGTTTTTTATAAGAGAAAAAAAAAAATGAGAAAGTTATTGATCAGGCATTTGAAATTAAGTGAAAGTTATTTATTTTGATAATCAACAGAATTAGGAAGCTAAACAAGGCAATTTATGATTTCAAAAGAAATAGTAGATGGAAGAGAACAGTTAATCGTAGTAATTTTTGTGAAGTTTTTTCAGGAGAATGGATGCATAGTTCAAGTTGTGAGGCATTTTTTAATGAGAAGAGTTATTTCCAGGATAATGATTTGGTGCATGCAGTTGACATCAGTGGTCAAGCTTATGAGGTGAAAGATGGTTGTCCAGTTGAAAAAGAAAAACTTGTGACAACAGAGGCAGAAGAGGTGTTAGGTAATGAGGTTTTAGGAAGACGTCCTAAGGGACCTGTGTACACCTGGAAGTGTAGTAGTATTTGCAGTGTGCGACAGGATTCCATCAATTTGCTTTGTGATTTTGTACGGACATTTAATAAGAAAAGTTTGAAGCAGAAAATGAAGTTGTTGCAAGAATTAGATCCTTGCAGAGTGAGAGAAGTGACAGGTTTGCATGGTCATTCACTGGCTTGTCTTTCCAGGAGAGTATGCCAGAGTGTTTTTCATCATTTCAGGATGCTAGCAGTGCATCATAATAAAGTGAGGAAATTAGTTAGAATGTTGTATTATGCTAAGAGTCCAGCAGTTATGCTTAAACAATTATGCACTGCTCTTTTGCATGGTTCTGAAATAGATGTGAAGAATATTTGTGAAGAAATTGAGTTTTGTTACTTTGGAAGTAAAGAGGAGAATGTTGAAATTGACCCAGAAGAAGAGGGTAATGTGGAAGATAGTGTACAGGTTTCCAGTACAGATAATTTTCAGAAGGAAATTGCCACGTTTCAGGTGAAATCAAGTGAGAGGCCTAATTTCACTTGTGTGTGTTGTCGACGCACTTATTATAAGAATCAGACTAAGTTAGTGGATTTATATGCAAAAAGTGAAAGGGAAAATAATAGTGAATGGAAGGATTTTGCAACATACTTGATGGTAGAAAATTGTTTTGATTTGGGATTGGATCAACGTGTGTGTACTTATTGTTGTAACAAATTAAATCAAAACCAGATGCCTGCTAGAGCGGTTCATAATAATCTGGAATTGGTTGAGATTCCTTCTGAATTGAAGGATTTAAATACTTATGAATCTATTTTGATTCAAAGTATCCATCCCTTTCAGGCTATTGTAAGAATGGAGCCAAAGACAGGGAAATTGCCTCCATCAGATTTACTGAGAGGATTAAAGGGAAGAGTTGTTTATTTGCCTCTAGATTTGAAGAAAAACATTAATACAATTGGAGTAGAAAAAGTGGAAGAGGAACCTCTGGTTATCTTAGTTAATGGGGTTCCGACAAAGAGTAAGAAAATATGGCAAGATTTAGTGGATGTTAGGAAAGTCAAAAAGGCAACATTGTATTTGGAAAAAAAACAATAAGTACTATAAGAATGTATATGTTGCAGAAGAGGAAGTAAGTGAAGAAGAGGATAGCGATTTGTGTGCTGGTCAAATTGAGAAAGTAGAACCCTCTAAAAGTGAAGAAATATATGAACATTATAGTGTTCATCCTTTGCATTCCAAGGAAGTCATGGGGAATGCTATTGAGTTGTTTCAAATGAAACAAGCCAAAGGGAGTCCCATTAGTGTTTGGGAGGAAAGTTTGGAAGGTCGGTGTTTCCCACAGCTATTTCCAACAGGTCAAGGAGGAAGATATGATGAACGAACTCATCAAATTCCTGCTTCTGAATACCGGACTTTACGATTGTATGCAGAAGATCCTAGGTTTCGACAATGCATTCCCTATTTGTTTCATCTCCTGTTTGAAAGCGATCTGTCTGGACTGTCATATGCAGTGAACCACATCTTGAAAAGTGGTGTACAGCTGCAAAATATCTCGGCAAGTGACTTTATGGATAAAGTCAATGTGCAAGACAGTATTTTGGATTCTCACCTGATTAATCTCATGGCATGTCAGCGTGGTACTAATGAGTACTGGTACCGTCGTCATGGTGATTTAAAATGTATGCTGAGGAACTTAGGAACTCCCACATGGTTCCTCACTCTCAGCTGTGCCGAGTATGGCTGGGAAGACTTACTTGAATTTCTACGAGAGGCAAATGGAAACATTGAAAATATCGAATTCAAGACACCCGGAGAACTGTGCTCTTTGGATCCAGTGAATGTATGCAGGTACTTCAATCATAGATTTGAAGCTATGATGTCTTTCATCATGAACAAGAGAAATCCACCTCTTGGAGAGGTGTTGGATTTCTTCTGGCGAAAGGAGTACCAAGCAAGAGGTGCTCCTCATATACATATGCTGCTGTGGATCAAGGATGCACCTAAATTTGGAACGGATCCAGAAGACTTAGTGATGAGTTTCATAGAACAATATTCTACATGTGCTGTTCCAAACGCAAAGGAGGACAAAAGCCTAAGAGAACAAGTTCTACGCTTCCAAAGCCATCGTTGCGGAAAGTACTGTCGTCGTAAATTCAGAAACAAGGACAAGTTCTACACCAAATGTCGTTTCGCCTTTCCACGACCGGTGATTTCTAAAGGAAGAGTGAACAGTTTGATGTCTTCGCTGCGACATAATGTGATGAAGAAATCACCTAAAAACACATACAATTTGAAAAGGAACGAAGAGTCCAAGTATATCAACGACTACAACCCAGTGATTTTGTCCATGTGGAATGCTAACATGGATATACAGTTCATGGCTGATAACTGTATGGCTGTGGCTCGGTATGTGACATCTTACATCACCAAAAAAGAAAAGACAGAATTGAAGGATATGTGGGAGGACATTTCCCATGAAAAGAGCCTCAGTAAGAAGTTGTACAGTTTCAGTCTGAAGATGTTGTCACATCGAGAAATCGGAGCTTACGAATGTTCTGACCGGTTGTCTTCAGCAAGTCTCTATGCCAAATCCAGGAGTATCGTTTGGGCGAGTCTTGGTCTTGCTGCAACGCGTAATCGAGTTCTGAAACCTGTGCGGGAAATTGAGTATTTGGCGGAAAAGGAGCCAAACAGTACTGATATTTTGAAGACCAACATGTTGGATACATATTATCCAAATAGAAGCAGACACCTCGAGAATGTTTGTCTGTATGAGGTTCTACAAAAGTACATATTCAAGAGGAACATCAAAGAAGATATTGATAAAGGAGTGTATGCTGTAATTGGAAGTGAGGGATGTCTCGTCAAGCAAAGAAAATGCCACTTGGTAAACCATCGAAAATTGAGTGGCGAATCTCCTGAAAAAAAAGAGTTTTTCTATTTAGCACTTTTGCAACTTTTCAAGCCTTGGCGTGCAGAAGAGGAACTGTTTGGAGATTTCCTCTGTTACGAAGACTCTTTCAATGCCGCCAAGGAGACCATAGAATGTCCTGTTTTTCTCAAATATCTAGAAATGTTGAATGCGGAAATCGAGCAGGAAGCAACGATTGCAGCCGAGATTGCTAGAGACAGTTCTCAGGACAGTCAGAGTTCTGTTTCATTGAGTCAGGATCCACTAGGAGGACCAGTTATCGAAAATGAAGCTGCCACTGCCATGATTGAAGTGGAAAGAGCCATGGCACATGCTCAGGAGGATGCGGTTAACTTAGAAGACTTGGAAAGAAAACTCAACATTGAGCAGAGGAAAATATATGACGAAGTTACCAACCAAATTGATCATGGATTAAGTCATGAGAAGAAAGAGTGCTCATGTACGTCATTGAAACCTGTCCGACTGTACGTGAGTGGAGAAGCGGGAACTGGAAAAAGTTTCCTCATTAAAGCAATTTCATGTTATTTGCAGAAAAGGACTGAGTCATCGCTGTCTTGTGTTGTCACCGCTCCAACTGGACTGGCAGCACATAACATTAAAGGTATTACTTTGCATCGTCTACTGATGCTGCCAGTGGAGCATGATAACAAATTACAATACCACAAGTTATCTGGAGATGCTTGTTGTGAAGTTTCAAGAGTCTTGAAGAAAATGAAACTTCTTATCATTGACGAAGTAAGCATGGTTTCCAATGTCATGCTTGCCTTTGTGCATTTGAGAATGCAAGAAGTTCTCAAAACAGAGTATGATGTGTTATTTGGTGGCAAACACATCATTGTTTTCGGTGATCTTCTGCAGCTGACACCAGTGAAAGGACAACCTGTGTTCAAAATGCTCACGCATGAAGATACCAGGAAGTGCCTAGGGAGCATTGGCAACGTTAATATATGGTTAAACTTCAATTATGCTGAACTGCATGAAAATATGCGTCAGGCGAAGGATGAAGATTACAAGAATATTCTACAAGATGTTAGAATCGGAAAAGTGACCGAGCATGGGAAAGAAGCTTTACATGCACGATTACTGTCAAATTTGTATCCAGAACAAGACGTTGTGCCTGAGAATATTTTTCAGAAAATTACTGAGAAGAAATCTGGAATATGTTTGATGCCAACTCTTGCAGAATGTGCCATCTTCAACAACAAAATGTTGTGTTTAGAAAACCAAGATATTGTGAAACTGGAAGCTATTGACAGAGTAGAGCATATGGGATCAACAATTATTTTGTCTGAGAATTTGAAATCAAAATTGGATTCATTAGAGAAGAGTATATCTAAAACTGCGGGTTTTGAAAAGACTCTGAATGTGTGCTTAAATTGCCGTATAATTTTAAGAAGGAATTTACATGTTGAAAGAGGTCTGGTAAATGGATCAATGGGTAAAGTTGTTGATTTTGTGAAATACAGAAATAGGGATGAAATTGAATTTTTAAAAATTAAATTTGATGGCATTGACGAAGTACAGCTAATTGGTCGTTGCTCTGCTAGGTTTTTGCTTGTGAAAGACTTATATGTTCGCCGTAAGCAGTTTCCTGTTTGCTTGGCATATGCGGTGACAATCCATAAATCGCAAGGTTTAAGTGTAGACAGTGCATTGGTGAATATTGGCAGTTCTGTGTTCAAGGAGGGTATGGCATATGTGGCATTGTCACGAGTCAGAACTTTATCGGGATTGTACTTGATTGAGTGTGATGTCACAAACATTTGTGCGGATCTAGACTGTGTTAAGGAATACAATAGGTTAAGAAGAGAGTATGCGCCACATTTGCCTCAATATCCTTTGTTTGAGAAACGTGTGGTAGGCCGGAAACGAAGAAATGTGACCAATAGTAGGGAGGTTGTAGCAAAAAGACGAAAAGTCGATGAACCAGAAATTATAAGCAGAAAGGAAAAGGATTTTGTTGAAGATGTTGTTGGTTTTCAATTTGAAAACAGTTCTGGTGTCAACTGCTATGCTAATGTAGTGGTTAATGTTTTGTTTTCTCTAGAAACTTTAAAACAAGAGATTGTGGTCAATTCGGATCAGAGATTTTGCAGTTTGTTGAATTCTGTGTTAGAGAAATGTAGCACTGATAGAAGAAAAATAGAATGTGTGTCTGAAATTCGAAATCTGTTAGACAGATGTTCAGGTCAAACACAATTCTCTCAAAATATTCAGCAAGATTGTCAGGAGTTTTTAATGTATATGCTTGATGTATTGCATGATGAAGGTGTAGATGTAGATCACCTGTTTGGGCTTTCTTATCAATGGCAGCATGACTGCGAGAACTGTAGGGTATCAAGTACTACTAGTGTAGACTCAGAAAAATTATATATTTAACTTTGCCAGACAGTAAATCAGTGTCCTTTAATAAGCTAGTAAAAGCAGCTGATCACAACATGGAGTGTAGCCAATGTAAGTCTGAAATGTTGTCAACATTATTTATACGAACATATGGCCAGTATGTTATTTTAATGTTCCAACGATGTAGGCCTGATGGAACAAAATTGACAACTTTGATTACAAATTTTGTGGCTTCACAGATGTCAATATCAGGAAGGACTTTTGTAACTGCAGCAATTATATATCATGACGGTCCTTCAATAACATCAGGACATTACACAGCTTATTTAAAGTCTAGAAATGGCTGGTCATTCTGCAATGATTCTGTTTTAACTTTTTTAAAAAAATTGCCTTTTGACCTTAAAAATTCTTACCTGGTGTTTTAAAAACCAAAATTTTAGGGAAGGAATCTCAGGATTTGCTCTGAGGAATTTCAAGAGGTTCTAATGGCTCCTACACAATTTGGCCTTGAGGATAAGTGTAGTACAGAGTCAAAAGTTATTTTTGAGTTTTAAATAGTTCCTGGAAAAAAAGAAGGTTTTCTTACAGAAAGTGGTGGGCACGGATTAGTTAAAGGACACCAGAGTATTTCCCAAAGCAAACGGTGTTCTTACCATAACACTTGACGTCATGGAAAAATAGCTGCACTTTGAATGAGTTCAGAAAAACTGTTTCTTTTTATAAGCTAATTCAAGCAGCCAATAAAAACATGTAGTAGAGGTAATGTAAGTCTGCAATGCTGTCTAGATTATTTGACCAAACTTTTGGTTATAATGTCATTTTAAAATTCCAACTATATAAACCTGATGAAAGTAAGTCTTCAACTTTAATTACAAATGTTGTGGCTACACAGTCGTTTATTTTAGGAAGAACATTTTTAACTGCAGCTATTATATGACATGATGGTCCTTTGACAAGATCCGCTTATTACACAGCTTATTGAAAATGTAAAAAAAGCTGCTGTTTCGTAAATGATTCCTATTTGACTACGATACAATGTTGCCTTTTTACTTAAAAATATTCTTACTTTCTGTTTTCAGAAAAGAGAATTTAGGGTAGGTAACTGGTCTATAATGATTCTAGGGGTTGATATAATTTTATCTACTGTTTTAAATTGCTTTGTGATTAAAAGTGATGTAGAGAATTAAATAATTGTAGTAGTCATAGAGGTAGTGTAAGTCTGCTTCATAGTAAGCAGTATCAGTGTCATAGGAAATGTGGAACATGAGTGAGCAAGAAGGGTAAGATATTACTAGTCCAGGATTGTGAAAGTGATCTTGAACGTTTTCTTTCTCAAAGTTGCGGAAATACAAAATGACGGGATTTGCTTAGAAGAATTCCAAGAGTTATAAATGGCTCTTACACGATTTGGCCTTGTGGAAACGTGTGGTAGAGAGCGAGAAGTCATTTATTGTATGTAACATATTTTTCAAAACGATGGAGGTTTTCTTTCAGAAAGTGGCGGGCTGAAAATAATAGCAGCACAACAGAGTGTAAGCTGTTCATAGGACATCATTCGACGTCATGGAAAGTAAGTTAATTTTAAGGAGTTCTGATTTGTGATTTGTCATGTTGTATGGGTTTTTTAAACACAATCATTTTGATTGTGGTTTTTTTCCCCGCTGTTATATGATGAATACCTTCAAGTCACTGTTTTTAGTGAAATTTGATAAATTCTGAGAACAGCAAAAATAAACCATTTAACATGTATAATTAATTCTGTACTTTTTGTATTTATGATATACATTTAGAAATGTGTAGTAGACAAGAAGAAGCTGAGGCTTCTGTAAGTGTCAAAGTTGTTGCATACAGTGCTCACATTCTACGTAGTCTTTCATATGATAGACTACATTTCCACAATGAGATACCTAAGCAAAGGAAACACAGGTGATGTGATTGTGAAATGAGGAAAAGAAACTCCACATTTTTCAATTACATTACCTGTGTTTCCTAACATTACGAATCACATTGTGCAGATGAGGTTTAGGCCTGTCCAGAGAGATAGAGGAGGTCTGGCCTTTGTTCAAGAGTGCAGTGGACATGACTCACTTCGTTGGTAGGCCTGCACATGTATTATCTCCTCTGTACTTTTCAAGAAGCTAAATTTCATCTGCAAAACTGAGTAGGACTCACCTGAAAGAAATCTGTGGATAGGCTACACCTTATCAGCATCTAGAAACAATCATTTAAAATGTTAAGGGCAGTTTTATGAAGGCTGTGTGCCTCTTTTGCGCCGCTGTTCCGTCACTTTTGTGTAAAAGATGCACCATGTTGCAAGATAGGCCTCAGTTCATTTCCAGCAAGATACCGTCACTTTAAAATGTATATAATTAGTACTGTGTAGGGGGCATGCAGAAGCTGAGGCTTCAGTAAGTGTCAAAGTTGTTGCATGCAGTGCGTACTCTTTCATATGCTGGACTACATCTGCACAATGAGATACCTAACCAAAGGAAACACAAGTGATGTGATTGTGAAATGAGCAAAAGAAATTGCACGTTTTTCAAATACATTACCTGTGTTTCCTAACATTACGAATCACATTGTGCAGATGAAGTTTAGGCTTGTCCAGGGAAACAGAGGAGGTCTGAACTGGTAGGCCTGCACATGTATTATCTCCTCTGTACTCTTCAACAAGCCTAAATTTCATCTGCAACCCTGAGTAGGCCTCACCTGAAACAAACATCTGGATAGGACACACCTTATTGCCATCCTGAAATAATCATTTAAAATGTTAGGAACAGTTTTATGATGATTGTGCACCTCTTTTGCGCTGCCATTGCGTCACTTTTGTGAGACAACAGCAGTGCAAAAGATGCACCATGTTCCAAGATAGGCCTCACTTCATCTGCATCAAGATACTGTTAGTTTAAAATGTATATCTTTAGGACTGTGTAGGGGGCCTGGAGAAGCAGAGGCTTCTGTAAGTGTCAAAGTTGTTGAAAAACTGTTTGTCCTTCAATCTTTTCCCTTGTCTTTTCTAATTTTTAAATACATGTTTTAATATTTTTCAAATGTTTGTTCTCTCTTTCACAGATTGAAAGTATAAAAATAACAAGTGACTAAGTTAACGACAATTATAAGGTAAATGTTTTGTACTCTTTTCGTTACATTTCTATCACATTTAACTACTATTAGTTCCACTGCTTCATTTCTTTATCCCTCACTTTCCTGCCTTTGCTACTTCCCTCATTCCTTTCTCTATTACTTACTTACTCTACTCCTTCCACTCCTTTTCTCAGTCCCTCTCTTCTCATAGTTCCTCACTCTTGTTCACTCACTCCGTCTCTATTACTCTTAGTGTCTCTGACTGATCACTCTTTCACTACTTGTTCATTATGCTTTCTCTGTGTAGTTGAAGCACACTAAGGGGCATATTATGAACACAGCCAATAAAATTATTGCTGCTTTTATCGGCAGAAAACTGCTGCAAAAGCGGCTTTAGCGGCAGTTTTCTGCCACAAAAGCGGCTTTAGCGACACATTTCTGCCAATAAAAGCTGCGAAACTTTTATTGCCTATGTTGATAATATGCCCCTATGTTATTTACATTTCTTTGCTGTTTCAATTATTCCTTTTCTGTTACTTCTTCTTTTCTGCTTTCTGTTTTTTCTCTCTGTTATTCCACATGTTTTAATCTTATTTTGAACATTCACTCACATTCTCTAAGAAACTCTTCTTTGTTATTCTTCTACTCTCCTTTTTTCTTTCACTTCCTTATCTATTTTGTTTTTCACAATTATACCCTCTTCCATCTTTTCTTCGGTAAATAGATCTATTAAACAGTATCTCTGGTTTAGTCCCTATAGCTGTCTTTCTTTTAACATTACTCTCTGTTTACTTCCCTTATACTTACTCTTCTTTTTTTTTTTTTTAAATGTTGGTTCGCTCCCGGTTCGCGTACCGGGGAGCGAACCGGGAAGCGAACCAAAAGAAATAGAGGTTGCCAGAGTGCTAAACATTCTAGCAATTTTTTTATAAAGGGGAGGTAGTTCTGAAAAGAACTTTTTTTTTAATGTTTTTGTTGTTTTATATATTTTTTTATTTTTCTGAACATTTTTTGTTTTTTTTGTATTTTTTGAACAATTTTATGTTTTTTTTGGTTTTTTGGGGGGGAAACAACGAAAAACAGGCATTAGAAAGGGCTCAACAGGAGCAAAAATTTTTTTTATTTTTTGGGGCGTTTTGAGCACTTGTGGTTTTCATATGCTCTGTTTATCAAATTGATACTCATATTTGCACATGAGAGTAAGTTACCACAATAAAGACACACTATCTTCATGTGCACAAAATTTTCTTGAATGTTTGGCACTGTTTCCCGTGCCTCTGGCCCCGACAGAGTTACCTGTGCCGATGTACTGGCCACAGGAGTTGGTGGGTTGTCTTGGAGGTAACGCATCTCTGCCATGCTGTAATTCAGTGGATGCCACCTCTGCATATGACGGTGCATAGTATAGTTGCCGAAACTATACTTTTTATTTGTGCCTCTAGATAAATCTTCTTTGCATATGAGGCATGTCACATAGCGAGCATTCACTTTTTTTTGTCCTTGAGGAAAAGAAAAAAACTGCCAAATAAAACTATTTTTGTGGTGAGATATCCGGGGCTCCTCACGTAAAAACTGTCTTGGCTGTACTTCCTCTTCCTCTTCTTCATCCTCTTCCTCCTCTGTGTTGGGAAGGAACTGTGGAGGTGGTCCTCTCTTCCTTGGTGGTGGTGGTGGTGGTGGGGGTGCACCAGCTGCAGCTACTACTGAAGCCATTTTCTACTAAGCAAAATAGGTCTTCCTTTCACAAAGTTGAAAGTCAGAGTGAGAAAAAAGGTGGGGGCTTTCATCATTTTGGAAAAAAAATAGTTCGAAACCAATGAAAAGTGTTATTTTTAGGTCACATGACCTAGCCTTACATCATTAGGAAACCAAAAGTGAAATGAACCAATGAAAAGTTTTATTAACAAGTCACATGACCTGTTACGCTTACGTTACGCGCTGCGGGCCGCGCCCCGGATCGCTTCCGGGGAGCTGCGCTTCGCGCCTCGGTTCGCGTACGGAGCAATTCCGGGTGCGCTAACGCGGCGCGTCATAAGACGCATTACGCGACAACGCGATACGTCGCGCTTCCGCGACGCGTCACGATGTTGATTTCTAACGCGGCAGTTGCGCAAACGGAACGTTTACCGGTTCACGTACCGAGTCGCGGCACCAAATTGAGCTAACGGGAAGCTACCCGATTCGCGGACCGGGAGCGAACCAAAACATAATAATAAAAAAAAAATGTATTAATAAACATATAAAATATATTTTTTGATTTAAAGAAGAATACATTTTAAAGCTTTTGATATTTGCTATTAAAAAAACATTGAAATTCACAGAAAAAACCATAGGTTATAGACCATATATAGTTAGGAATTAGCATTTACAAAACCTTGAAAATTCACTGAAAAAACCATAGGTTATAGACCATATATAGTTAGGAATTAGCATTTAAAAAACCTTTTTTTTACTCACACAAAACCATTGAAATTCCATATATAGTTAGTTGTACTAACTATATATCGCGCACCCGCAATCCACTGCTGATCATGTCACATATTACATCATTCATGACATGGTCAGTGACATCACTGATGACATCTCAAATGACATCACTGATGACATCACTGATAACATCTCAAATGACATCACTGATGACATCACTGATGACATCTCAAATGACATCATTGATGATATCACTGATGACGTCACTGATGACATCATTGATGACATCTCAAATGACATCACCGATGACATCACTGATGACATCACTGATCACATCTCAAAAGACATCACTGATGACATCACTGATGACATTAGTCATGTGATAATACGATGAATCTCTTCAGACTCTAATAAAAACTTAGATACACTCAGTGTAAACAGACACTCACAGACTGTCACTCATCCATGGAGTTACTCACACACCTAGTCAGTCATGCAAAGAATCAATCTCACATCCATTTCCTCAACTATACAGTTATACACACCTTACTTATTCAAACATATACTAACACATATTTACTCTCTTATACAATCCCTGATACAAGTTCACAATGATCCATACAGCCACTCACACATTCACTGGCTCTTATGCATAGTTATTTATATATGTCAACTCTCACATGTACTGTGTTTTACATATGTACTTACTTTGACATGTAGCACTTAGATATCCATTCACTCACCAATACACTCATGCACACAGTCAACCGCCCATACAGCTGTTTCCACATGCACTTTTGAACCCATACATCTAGTGAATCAACTGCTCATACATCTATGCACAGAGTTATACACCTCCCAGCCACCCACACACACACTCAGTCTCCCATACAAATACTTAGGCAATCAACCAATAACCCATATAGTTACTCATATAGCTACTGATCAACACATGCAGCAGTTTACAGAACAACAGACATAATGATGCACAAATTAAAACAGTTTAGTCACTAACCCATGCACTCAGTGAGACACATTTAATCAGTCACTCATACAGTCAGTCATGCACCTAATAAATCCTTCATCCAGACACTTATAAATCCACTCATTCTTCAATATGTAAGACATATTTTAACTTTACAGAAACATACAGTCACTGGATGTTGTCATCAGTGATGTCATCAGTGATGTCATTTGAGATGTCATCAGTGATGTCATTTGAGATGTCATCAGTGATGTCACTGACCATGTCATGAATGATGTAATATGTGACATGATCAGCAGTGGATTGCGGGTGCGCGATATATAGTTAGTACAACTAACTATATATGGAATTTCAATGGTTTTGTGTGAGTAAAAAAAAGGTTTTTTAAATGCTAATTCCTAACTATATATGGTCTATAACCTATGGTTTTTTCAGTGAATTTTCAAGGTTTTGTAAATGCTAATTCCTAACTATATATGGTCTATAACCTATGGTTTGTTCTGTGAATATATATATATATATATATATAGATAGATAGATAGATAGATAGATAGATAGATAGATAGATAGATAGATAGATAGATAAATAGATAGATAGATAGATAGATAGATAGATAGGTAGGTAGATAGATAGATAGATATATTCAGTGAAAAAAACATAGGTTTCAGGCACGTTATAGTTAGAATTAGTATTTAAAAATCATTTGAAATTCACAGACAAAAACAAAGGTTTCAAGGATGTTATAGTTAGTTGGACATTTCACTCGTACACAACCAGAGAAATACTGCTGTTATAGTTAGTTCAGTCAGCTAACTATTACTCGTGCCCCTGCAATGCACTGCTGATGACGTCACATATTACATCATTCATGACATGGTCAGTGACATCACTGATGACATCTCAAATTCCATCACTGATAACATCATCCAGTAACTGTGTGTGTCTATAAAGTTTAAATATGTTTTATATATATGCCATGGTGTATTAAAGAATGAGTGGGTGTATAAGTGTCTGGATGGAGGATTTAGTAGGTGCGTGACTGACTGTATAAGTGAGTGATTAAATGTGCCTTACTGAATGGGTTAGTGACTAAATTGTGTGAATGTCTGTATCAGTCTGTCTGTTGTTGTGTAATCTGCTGCATGGGTTGTGAGTAGCTACATGAGTATCTTTATGGGTTATTGATTGGTTGCCTGAATATTTGTATGGGTGCCTGAATGTGTGTGTGGGTGGGTGGGAGGTGTGTGACTATGTGCATAGATGTGTGAGTGGTTGATTCACTGAGTGTATGGGTTCAAGAGTACATGTGGAATCAGCTGTATGGGTGGGTGAGTGTGTGGTTGGGTGTGTTGGTGAGCGTTTGCAGAGTGGTGTAAAAAGGGGCGTGGCCTTGGACCACCTCTCTGCAACGCAGCTCTGTGGCGCTTACTGCAGGTACCTGGTGGGATAATTGGCCCCCAGGGACCCTCAGTATTCAAGGGGACTTAATCCTCCAACTTAGAACACGTCAGGGGGTGTGTTTTCAAAGTGGTGGAGAAAGGGGCCATGGCTTCTATCCACCTCTCAGCAATCCCACTGTGTGGGGCTTACTGGAGGTAAGAGGTAGGCTAGTTGGCACCTAAAGGACCCCCAGCAGTGAAGTGGACTGCAATCCCCATCCAGGAGCACGCCGGGGAGTGCGTTTGTAGAGTGGTGGGAAATAGTGGAGTGGCCTGCTCTTCGAATTTAGCAATGATGCTGTATTGGACTTACTGGAGGTAATAGGAGGGGTAGTTGGCCCCCAAGGATGTCTTTGGGGCTAACTACCCTCTTGTTACCTCCAGCAAGTCCCACACAGTGGGATTGCTAAAAAGTCTTTAGAGGCCATGCCCCCCTTTCTCCACCATTCTGCAAATTTGCTTACAGGGAACAAGCTCGGTCCGCTGAACAAGATTACCTTAAATCTTGGTTGTGAGGGTTTGCCTGGCAAACTACGGGATGGGAGATGAAGTCCAATTTACTCTTGAGGGACTTTGGGGGCCAAGAAGTCCTACTAGTACCTCCTGCAAGCCCTAGACACTGGAATTCATGAGCGCTGGTCGGAGGCCCAGCATTCTTTCTTCACCACTCTGCAAACGCGACTACTAGTTAAAGTAGTGTTTACAATGTAATAGGTTTCGCATTTGCGAGAATTAGAGCTATTGGCGTTGTAAATGCAAGATTTTTACTAATGTTTTTTGGAGTGGAGTGGATGTACGTTGTGTGTAGTGGAATTATGTGGTACGTTGTGCAGTGAAATTATGTGGATAGAAAGTATGTATTTAGTGTATAGGAATTATGTAGAGTTGGATTATGTGTTATGGAGAGTAATTATGTTGTATGGTAGTCTGTGTTGTGGAGCGGTAACCTCAGGTTTAGTATTCCTCGTTTGCATAGAAGCTCAACTATAAACTCAGTGAGACAAAAACAGATGGAATCACTGAGGAGCACTTGTAGACCTAGTCAGAGGTATGAGCAGGGCCACTGGAATTATGTGACTGTTTGGCTGCACCAACTTTTGCACAATTATACATTTTCAGCATTAGCCACATAATTCATCATCTGCACCCTAATCTGGAGATTTGAACAAAAAAAGCCTTGTTTCTAGCTGAAACGGTTCAAACGTTACCAAAAATGCAGCGATAAGTGTTACTGCGTGGTGGTAGGCCCTTTGCAAACCTAGAATGGTCACCTGTTACTTATTGCTAAATGTGGGTGTTAAATTGGTACTAATGGTGTGCAAGCCACGTTTGCTTCCCTCTGCGCCTCTCTTGCCATCTTTCTGCTCCTCTGCTGCTTCTTTCTGCACTTCTATTGCCCCTTTCTGTACTTCTCTTGCTTCTTTCTGCACCTCAATTACCTCTTTCAGCAAATATTTTGCTTTTTTTTCAGATCCCTTGTCCCTTTCTGCTCCTCACTTGCCTCTTTCAGCACCTCTGTTGTTTTTTTTCTGTAGATCTCTTGCCGCTTTCTGCACTCCTCTTTTCTCTTTCTGCACCTCTCTTGCTTCTATCTGCATCCCTGTAACCTCTGTCTCTACCTTTTCTGCCAGTTTCTGTACCTCTCTTGCCTCTTTCTGTACCTCTCTTGCCTCTTCCTGCCCTTCTATTGCTCTCTCTGCACCCTTTGCGCTTCTTCTAGCATCTCGGTTACTTCTTTCTGCCCTTCTCCTTTTTTATGCACCCCTCCTGCCTCTTTCTGTACCTCTCTTGCCTCTTTGTGCACCCCTCCTACCTTTTTCAGCACCCCTCTTGCCTCTCTCTCCACCCCTCTTCCTTCTTTCTGCACCTCTGTTGGTCCTTTCTGCACTGCTCTTGCTTCTTTCTGCACCTTACTTGCCTCTTTCTGCACTTCTCTTCCTTCTTACTACACCTCTGTTGCTTCATTCAGCAATTCTCTTGCCTCTTTCTGTACTTCTCTTCTTCTTTATGCACCCCTCCTGCCTCTTTGTTCACCTCTCCTACCCCTTTCTGCACCCATTTTGCCTCTTTTTACACCTCTGTTGGTTCTTGCTGCACTGCTTTTGCTTCTTTCTGCACATCACTTGCCTCTTTCTGCATGTCACTTGCTTTTTTCTGCATCTCTCTTGCCTCTTTCAGCACCTCTCTTGCTTCTTTTTGCACTGCTCTTGCCTCCTTCTTCACCTCTTAGTTAGAGGTATTATTAATCCCACTGCCCTATTACGTACTAGGGCTATCAAGGGCAGGTCATGCCAATTTATTTATTTATTTATTTTGGTTTTATATAGCGCTACTGGACCCAGGAGTATCAGAGCGCTTTACAGGCAGATAAACATCAAGAATCAAGTAAACATCCAGAAGCAAGTAAAATTTACACATCATTGCAGGGCGAGTAACAATTCACAATGGGAGAAATTGTCTGTCAGTTAGATGAGGGAATTGAGGAAAGAGAAGAAGAAAGAAGGGATAGAGAGGGGAAGAAGGAGAGGGGGGAAAAAAGGAAAGTGAAAAAGAAGGAGTGTGCTGATGAGAATAAAAACAGAGGAAAAACATCGAAATAGAGGTGTTAGGTACCCCAATACTTGTTGAGAAGAAGCAACTTGAGTCTTTTTTTGAAGAGAGGGAAGGATGGGTTACAGCGAAGATCTTTGGGGAGAGAGTTCCAGATCGTCGGGGTATTACCAGAGAAAGCACGTGATTGAGTCTTTTTGCATTTGAGTTTCGGGGGGATGAGGACAAGGGCATTAGTGCTTCTCAAGGACCTAGAGCAGCCCGCTTTTTGTAGTTTGGCCGAGAGGTAGGAGGGGGTGTTTTGGTGGAGGGCTTTGTGAGTAATACAAGCCATCTTGAAGGTAGATCTACCTTTGATTGGGAGCCAGTCAAGGTTTTTGAGGATAGGAGAAATGTGATCAAATTGTTTACAATCAGAGATAAGTCTGGCAGCCAGGTTGAGGACAGATTTAATAGGGGCGAGGTGGATTTTTGGGGTGCCTACAAGGGTGGCATTGCCATAGTCAATCCTGGAAAGTACAAGAGACTGGACAACAATTTTGAAGTCATCCGCTGGAATGAAAGGTTTGATTTTTTTAAGGTAGAGAAGGGAGAAGAGAGCACCTTTTGCAGCGTTTTGAATGTGAGGGATGAGAGTAAGATTTGTATCAATACTGATGCCCAAGGATTTGACAGAGTTCGAGGTGGAGAGGGTGCAGTTGAGTGCTTTTATGTCATTGATCCAGAGTTGAATCGGCAGAGGACTATTTTTGGGAGTGAAAAAGATGACTTCAGTTTTTTGGGGATTAAGTTTGAGATGGTTAAGATGGAACCAGTCTTGGACTTTGTTCAAGGTATCATTGAGGAGAAGAATGTCATGGTGGGATTTGATCTTGCAATAAAGTTGTGTGTCGTCGGCATAGAGGTGTTAATTGATATTAGCTTGTTTGAGAATAAGGGTGAGTGGTTCCATGAATAGATTAAAGAGGGTAGGAGAAAGGATAGAGCCTTGAGGGACCCCAAGTGAGACAGGTTGTGGTTTGGAGAGGCTATGACTGAGTTTGATTTGTTGGGATCTATTTTGGAGATAAGAGGTAAACCATTTGTGAACAATGCCATCAAGCCCAAAACGGTCTTTGAGAGTATTAAGAAGGGTAGGATGGTGGACAGTATCAAATGCAGCAGAAAGGTCAAGGAGGATCAGAATGTAGGATTCACCTTTATCAAGAGAGCAATGGATATCGTCAGTGATCCTGAGCATGGCAGTTTCCGTGCTGCAGCCTTTTCTAAAACCGGATTGGAAAACGTCAAGGAGATTGAATGAGGTGATATGTTTGTCTAACTGGGAAAGTACACATTTTTCAAGGGCTTTGGAGAGGAAGGGAAGATTAGAGATCGGGCGAAGATTGTTAAAGTCATTAGGGTCAGCGGTGGGGTTTTTGAGGATGGGGGAGATTTGACCTAGTTGAAGGGATGCAGGGACACAGCCGGAGGCCAGGGAGGAGTTGATGATATTAGTCCAGGTGGGGGCGATGATGTGCTTGAGTTTCTGAACCAACTGGGCAGGAAGAGGATCATTGGAGTGGGACGAAGGTTTAAGTTTTGAGATAATGTTGAGGACAGTGGATTCAGAAACTGGACAAAATTCACTCCAGGAGGCATTATTTTTGGTAGAGGTATCTTTAGAGAAAGAGTCAGGATGGGGTGAGGTAGGGAGGGGAGGGAGGGGGTTTTGGTATGAGGGGTCAGAGGAGGAAGGTGAAGTAGGAGTATTAGAGAGGAGGTGTTGGCTAGAGGTAGATTGATATGGGAGAGGAGGAGAGGAGAAGGATAGTTTGATCGAGTTTACTTTATTCGCAAAGAAGCTGGCGATTTCTTCACATCTTTTAACAGTGGCTCGTATTTTAGGGGGAGCAGAGGAGGTTTGTCTTTTAACGATGCTAAAGAGTTCTCTAGGACGGTTTTTTGCCTGGTCAAGTTGTGAGCGGAGGAAGGAAGCTTTTTCAGTGAAGATATGCTTCTTGTATTTGGCTCTGGCCATTCTGAGGAGTATTAGGTTATCAGGGGAGGGATGATTCCTCCAAGAGCGTTCAGATTGTCTGAGGGCCCTTCTTTCATTATTAAGGTCAGAGTTAAACCAGGATTTAGGGGGTACATTCTTTTGATGTTTAAGTTTGATGGGGGCAATTTGATCAAGCACTTGAAGGATAGAGTTATTATAGTGATCAGTAAGGTCATTTGTGCTGAGAGAGGGGGGGTGGAGGAGTAAGCAGGTTTTGATAGGAGATTCCAACTCACCAGGAGGGATAAGGTGAAGATTGCGGGTGTGTTTCAAGGGTAATGAGCCGATAGGGGTGGGGATAGTAATGGAGCAGTTCAAGGAGAATAATATAAGGTGATGATCAGACCAGTCGACTGGCAGAATCGTTGAGAGAGAGGCCAAGTCTTTGCTAGTAATAATAGCATCAAGGGTGGCACCTTTAGAGTGAGTAGGGGCTTGGCAGAGTTGTGTCAGGTCAGTAATGTCCATGATTTCTTTAAGGAACATGACAGACAGTTCGTCGTTGTTATTGCAGTGGATGTTATAGCCAATCACAGGGGTACCCCAATGCACTGTGTACCCAAGTGTATGTAGGTGTTTTCACTGTATTCTAAGTGTCTTTCAGCATAACATTGGCTCCGGGCCTGGTAGGTAGGTAAGTAGGTAAGTATACTTGTAAAGCACACTGTTACTCCATCTCGGAGTGTCCTGGTGCTGTATACCGCTGGGGAACCCGTCCTGGCTTTCCCTGTGAGATGGTTCCTCCTGGGCACCTCCAAGGTGAAGCCAGGCATCCCCTGGGCTGATGGGGCCGTTGTGGAGATTATGCAAGCTATTGCCCAGAGTTGCAGGGTGGGACCCATGGTTAGCGTAGGCACCTCGGCGAGAATTATCGAGTCCGCAGACATTGACCCAAGACCCTGCCGCGTCGGGAATTGAACCCTGGTCCCGGACTGATCTCTGCTTCAGGGTCTGCCGCTTCTAACCAGTGAGCCACACTTCTTTGATCTGGTTAATCAGAGTCAGTTACCACCAGTACCTGTCAGCAAAAAGTTGGGGGCACAGGATGACTTTGCAACAAGGCCTCTTTCTGCTCCTCTGTTGGTTCTTTGTGTACATCTCTTGATTCTTTCTGCACCTTTATTCATCTTTCTGGACTTACAATTACCAGCATGCAAGTTGCGCATATGCCCACGGGGGCGGGATGCTCAAATTTGCGCAGGTTTTGTGTTTGCTGCCTTCTCTCCATGCCAGTGAACAAGGGCGACAGAGCACCCGAAACGCGTTTGGCTAAAGATATCTTGCGAGGAAGCAGTTGGTCTGTGTATCCTGCATTCTACAAATAAAAGGGTAAACTTGCAGTGGTGTGGCTTCTTCTTTGGAGGCAACTCTTTTCCTTTGTGTTATGCGGCAAGACTCGCCGCGAGGAAGCCCCACTGGTATCATGGCGGGCCTTCAGCGACAACAATAATAGACGTTGCGGGGAAGGCAAGTCCGTTTTTTGGAAGGAGTATTGGCAAGATGACAGCCCCAACAGCTTCAAGCAGCCCACTTGGGTAGGGATATGTACATTTTGGGGGCAAGGCATGTGACCCACTGGGGTGGACATTGAAAAACACACTACAATTACCAGCATGCAAGTTGCGCATACGCCCACTCCCGCTGGTGCGGGATATTCAAATTTGCGCAGGTGGTGCGTTCGTTGCCTTTTCCCCATGCCAGTAAACAAGGGTGACAGAGCGCGCAAAACGTGTTTGGCTAAAGATATCTTGCGAAGAAGCAGTTGGTCTGTGTATCCTGCATTCTACAAATAAAAGGGTAAACTTGCCGTGGTGTGGCTTCTTCTTTGGAGGCAACTCTTCTTGTTTACATATATATATATATATATTTATTACCTACTGGCGGTCGCCAGTAGGTAGTTATAGTTAGGACCTAGTTTCCATAGAAAATACACAACATTCTATTTGGAATAACTTTGGCGTCGATTGACAAATCTTCGTGAAATTCTCCAAGAAGATGGCCTGCTCCGCTACACTCCTTCCCTGAAAGTTTGGGGTGATTCGTGAAGCGGGGGCCGAGAAAAAAGGGGGGACCCAAAACGTGTTTCCCCCATGCAATTTTCCATAGGGACAGTTAGGCACGGCTACAGCCTGAACTGCTGAACGGAATTACACCAAATGTGGCAAAAAGGTAGAGTTTGGTTCGTAGATTGTGTAAATTCATTCAGTAGTTCCTGAGAAAATCAAAAGTAAAATCATAGATATATTTGCGAAGTTGTACCGTACGCATCCCGTCCGAGGATTATACGCATACCATTATGAGCACAAGCTGCATATTAATTGGCTGTAAACTGTCTGTCAACACTCTAAACCAGGAAGTGTTGGCAGCCATCTTGTGCCTCGGTAGAACCGAGGCACAACTAAATTGAAAAACAAGTGCTCAAAAGGCGCAAAGGGGGCAGAAACACCCTGACCTGCTTAGGGGGTCCCACAAAAACCCCTAAGGCCAAGCATTTTTTTTTTTTTTTTAATTGCGGGATGCGCGATGCCGATCCCAAAAAAACACCACTCTGCAAACGCGCTCCCTGGTGCATTTGCAGAGGGGGAAGTAATTCCCCTTGAATACTGGTGTCCCTGGGGGGCAAGTAGCCCACCAGAAACCTCCAGTATGCGCCAGGGGCTGCGTTGCAGAGAGGTGTCAAAAGGGGCATGGCCCACTGGCGCATACTGGAGGATCCTGGTGGGCTAGTTGGCCCCCAGGGACCCCCAGTATTCAAGGGGATTTAGTTCCCCCTCTGGAAATGCTCCAGGGGGCTGCGTTGCAGAGAGGTGTAATGAGGCCACGCTCCTTTTCACACCTCTCTACAACGCAGCCCCTTGGCGCATATTGGAGGTTCCTGGAGGGCTAGCTGGCCCCGAGGGACCCCCAGTATTCAAGGGGATTTAGTTCCCCCTCTGGAAACGCGCCAGGGGGCTGCATTGCAGAGAGGTGTAATGAGGCCACATCCCTTTTTACACCTTTCTGCAACGCAGCCCCCTGGCGCATACTGGAGGTTCCTGGTGGGCTACTTGGCCCCCAGGGACCCCCATTATTCAAGGGGATTTAGTTCCCACTCTGGAAACGTGCCAGGGGGCTGCGTTGCAGAGAGGTGTAATGAGGCCACGCTCCTTTTTACACCTCTCTGCAGCGCATCCCCCTGGCGCATACTGGAGGTTCCTGGTGGGCTAGCTGGCCCCCAGGGACCCCCAGTATTCAAGGAGATTTAATCCCCAACTTAGAACACGCTACGGGGCGCGTTTGCACAGTGGTGAAGGTAGGGGGCGGAGCTTGAGGTGATATGTGTGAAAACAGAAAAACAAGAGCACAAAAATGCAAAGGGAGCAGGGTAGAAACACCCTGACCCCCTGAATGCGCGTAGTTTGAGATGTCATCAGTGATGTCATGAGTGATGTCACTGACCATGTCATGAGTGATGTAATATGTGATGTCATCAGCAGTGCATTGCAGGCGCGTGAGTTATAGTTAGCTGAACTAACTATAACGGGGGAATTTCAATGGTTTTGTATGAGTGAAATGTCCAGCTAAGTATAACATGTGTGAACCCTATGGTTTTTTCAGTGAATATACATATATATAGTTGTTGAAAGATATGGAGGAAATTAATGAGGAGTTGCTCAAATTTGAACCAAATGACCTCATCAACACAATGAGAAAAGAAATACAAGAAAGGGTCAATAAGCATGAGGAAAAAATCAAAGCTCGCAAAGCGTGGAAATTTGCGCGCGACAAGAACGATTATGAGCATGGTAAAATGTACACGTTCGCGCGCAAATTTGAGAATGCAAAACACCTCAAAATGAATCAGAAATCAGCCCCAGCAAAAGCAGCAGCAGGGGTAGCAGTGACAGGACAAGATCCACGCAGCGTAACTACTGATCAAGCTCCTAGCACCAGTGAATCAAATTCAATTTCCAGCAGCAACAGCAGTGTGTATTCGGATGACAACCTATCAGTAGGGGGTGAAGGTGAAGAACTGTCAATGGTATTGGACTTAGGGGAAAAGGTTGATTTTTTAGTAAGTGCTCGATTACAGACCTTGCGCCGATGAAATCAACGTCAAAATCAGCAGCAAAAAGGGCCATAATCAACCGCCGCCGAAAAGAGCGCCGCCAAAAACACAAATACAAACAACAACAACAAAAAGAAAAAGTTTTGGCGCAACAACAAGAAGTAAATGACAAAACTATTGTTAACCTTTCGTCTGCAACATTAACAACAGCAGAAAAACAACTGCTCAGTCTTGGCCTTACCTACTGCCCCCTAACTGATTTTAACTACACGGCAACAAGAATTGATGTGTTCCGTTACATCCAGAAACTTAAGCTGTGCAAAGTTTTCAACATTAAAAAAGGTTTGAGTAACATAGAACCCGATACAGTGGAACCCACCATACCAGCCCTTCAAGCATGTGACATCAGAGGCTTGTTGACCTTACACCAACTGGGTGAGGATGAAAATGGTATAAAAATTGACACGTCCACGCAGGAGGAACTAAGGGAGGCTGGAATTCAACAAATCGGAGCAGGATCAAGTCTTTTTAAACCAACATCTAGCTTCATGCCCACCATGCCAAGGGATGCCATAGACTCATTTCATGATGTGGTGGTTGCTGACCTCAAGAAACTATACCACCAGGTGAAACACCGTAGGAGAGCCAAGCAAGATCAAGAGAAACAATACTGGGCTCTGGTAACTAAATTGAAAAATGATCATCAGAACGTGGTATGTAGCTCTGACAAAGGAGGTAACATTGTGATCTGGCCTCAAATACAGTATATTGCCGAGGCAACCAGGCAACTTTCAGATTCTACATGCTACGTCAAAACGTGCTTGAAACAATATGACTTAGCAAGAGAGAAATTAAGAAAACTCCTCTTCCAATACAGGAGGGGGGGCTTGATCTCCACCCAAGAATTTAAATTCCTACACGTAGAGCTACCAGTCATGCCACGGTTTTATCTTATCCCAAAGTCCATAAAGGAGTATCACCAGTCCCAGGACGGCCAATTATATCGGCCATTAATAGTGTTGGGGAACATCTTGCACAGTATATAGACTATTTCCTGCAACCCCTGGTCACTAGTCTGCCCACATACATCAAGGACACTGGGCATTTCTTGAACAAAATCAAAAACACCACATGGACTGAGAACTCATTGTTGATAACATTAGACATCGAGGCTCTGTATACGAGCATAGAACACCCTACTGGACTTAAGGCTCTAGAATATTTCTTAAGCACCAGACCAGCAGATTGTTACAATCATAATAAGATGCTGGTAGAGTTAGTATCGTGGAGCCTGTACCATAACTTTTTCATGTTTGGCAAGGATGTCTATCTGCAGAAGAGGGGTGTGGCCATGGGGGCCTGCTTTTCCCCTAGCTATGCGTGCTTGCACGTGGGCTATTGGGAGAAGCAGGTCCTCATGGGTGATCACCAGGATACTGTCTCAGAACTTGTGCAAATGTGGGCACGTTTCATAGATGATGTGTTTTTAATTTGGAGGGGGGATGAAGCCAGTGCCGTGAACTTTGTTGAAAAACTGAACATCAATGATTACAATTTAAAGTTTACTCACCATATTAGTAAGAACTCAGTAGACTTTTTGGATGTCAGGGCTTCTTCCAGATCGGGTAATTTGGCAACCACCCTCATTAGATAGGACACTGCAGGTAATTATACCCTGCACGCTAGTAGTGCTCACCCGCGACACACAATTGACAATATCCCGTATGGGGAATTGCTCCGCTTGAAAAGAATTTGCAGCAATGTAGAAGAATTGGAGAAATGTACAGCAGAAGCCCTTAACAGATTTAAAGCCAGAGGATATAGTGATCAAACTCTCAAAAGGGCAGTCAGCAGAATGCAGCAAAGATCCAGGGATTCCCTATTAGAACAAACTAGTGGGACCACTAGGAACAGGGAAGAACCTGAGAACTCGGTTATCAGGTTTTTAACATCATTCAGCTGCCAGGATAGGAAGATTAGGTTGATTCTGACAAAAAGTTGGGGTATTCTCCAAATTGATGGTGTTCTGGCTACTGATCTTCCTGACAATCCCATAATTACGTTTAGGAGGGGACCCTCCTTACGTAGCCATGTCTCCAATTCATTCCCCGACCTTTTGAAGAAAAAAATCTTGGTTTCCACAGCGACTTGGGTTCTGTAAGTGCTCAAGTTGTCGTGCGTGCAAATTTGGTGTTAATATTAGCACCTATATGACCCCATTCAGTCCGGTGCCATTGCAGATTAAGGGTAATTACAATTGCAGGACAGAATTTGCTGTTTATGTCCTGGCGTGCACTTGCGGCCTGAGGTACGTTGGGAGTACTCGGCTTGCGGTGCACGCCAGGATATTACAGCATCTTCGGGCGATTGTAAATAATGATAACTCTTATCCAGTGGCAAGGCACTTCAAGAATGTGCATAACAACAACTTGGAGTGTCTCAGTTATTTTGTGTTGACGTCTGTCCCTCAACCGCGTAGGGAAGGAGACAGAGACAAGATGCTGCGTCAACTAGAATCCAAGATGATACTTGAACTGGATACTAAGGTACCGAATGGGCTCAACACCAGTGAAGATTTATACCATTTTTTATAGGGTGAACTATTCAATTATGACTAGTACTAACTTGCACCCTAACCCTCAACTACTGAATTGTAACACTATTGATCTAAGAGGCCGCTTCCATATTGTAATATCCCCTTTTTGTATTGTCTAAAGGTTATTTCCTTTGCTGTTTATTTAACATTTCCGTTATTCACATGTATTTTTCTTTGACCTGTAGAGAATGTAGATATGGATGTATTAACTAGTCTACAAAAGTAGTTTCACACTCGTTATCATAGGTGTTAGGGGCACGAATAGTTTAAAAGGAGATATTTTACTAGACGTAGGCTCTATATCTGAGAACAGAGGGGTTGCCATCATGAGTAGATGTCCCCGTAGTATTTCTAACAGCAGAAGGGGTTGCCATCAATTTTAGATGTCCCCACAGGATTGTAAATAGTTTTTATGGTCTTAACGGTATAGTATTAATTAGCATCTTTTGCACAGAGTGTTAGGTTTACATTGCGTAGAACTGCACATTGATAAAGGACAGTTTTTATAATAACAATTCATTTTGTATTTAAAATGTTTTAAAGTATTTATATTATACTTTTAAACTAAATTGTCTATTTGCACTGAGTGTTAAGTTTACATATTGCGATGATTTGCACTTGATGTGTATTGATAGTATCATACTGTTTTGACCATATTGAAGCATTTATGCAGAAACAATCGTGCCATAATTAATGAATTTATTCAGTTTAGAATCTGTATTCATGTGATATTAACATTGGATGTGGTTTTTCCTTACCTCTGTACTCTGGTGTGCCATACAAACGTAGTAGTATTTTTTCTATGTTGAATTTAATCACATGGTGTGCACTAGCATTTTAAAAATCCAGGCATTGTGGGTAAACATTTGACTGTGATCAAGGGCATCTGCCCGAAACGCGTCAGTTCGCTTTGCTGCTATGTTTTCCTCATTAAAATCTCTTTTGCCTTATATTGGATTTGTGTGGTCGTCTTTTCCGTTCTTGGGACTTGGAGCTGCAGTCTGGCTATTTTGTGTATATATATATATATATATTCACTGAAAAAACCATAGGTTAGAGACCATATATAGTTAGCTGGACATTTTATTGACATAAAACCAATGAAATTCCATATATAGTTAGTTGCACTAACTATATATCGCGCACCCGCAATCCACTGCTGATGATGTCACATATTACATCATTCATGACATGGTCAGTGACATCACTGATGACATCACTGATGACATCTCAAATGACATCACTGATGACATCTCAAATGACATCACTGATGACATCATCTAGTGTCTGTGTGTTTTTGTAAAGTTTAAATATGTTTTACATATTGAAGAATGAGTGGATGTATGGAAGACTGAGTGTGTGTGTGGCTGGCTGGGAGGTGTGTGACTCTGTGCATATCAATGTGTACTTGTATCAGTGATTGTATAAGAGAGTAAGTATGTGTTAGTATATGTGTGAAAAGTATGGTGTTCTGTGTTTAACTGTATAGATGAGGAAATCGAAGTGTGATTGATTCTTCACAGGACTGACTAGGTGTATGAGTGCATATGATAGTGTTGTAATAATGAGTGACTGTATGTATGAGTGATTGTATGGGTGAATGAGTGAATGTGTGTGTAGACGTAGGAATCAGTGAGTGCGTATGTAGTAACTGGTATTGGTGTGTCATGATGTCATCAGTGATGTCATTTGAGATGTCATCAGTGATGTCATTTGAGATGTCATCAGTGATGTCATCAGTGATGTCACTGAAGTATGGTGTTCTGTGTTTAACTGTATAGATGAGGAAATGGAAGTGTGATTGATTCTTTACAGGACTGACTAGGTGTGTGAGTAACTCCATGGATGAGTGGCAGTGTGTGAGTGTCTGCATAGGTGTATGAGTGCATATGATAGTGTTGTAATAATGAGTGACTGTATGTATGAGTGATTGTATGGGTGAATGAGTGAATGTGTGTGTAGACGTAGGAATCAGTGAGTGCGTATGTAGTAACTGGTATTGGTGTGTCATGATGTCATCAGTGATGTCATTTGAGATGTCATCAGTGATGTCATCAGTGATGTCATTTGAGATGTCATCAGTGATGTCATCAGTGATGTCACTGACCATGTCATGAATGATGTAATATGTGACATCATCAGCAGTGGATTGCGGGTGCGCGATATATAGTTAGTGCAACTAACTATATATGGAATTTCATTGGTTTTATGTCAATAAAATGTCCAGCTAACTATATATGGTCTCTAACCTATGGTTTTTTCAGTGAATTTTCAAGGTTTTGTAAATGCAAATTCCTAACTATATATGGTCTATAACCTATGGTTTTTTCAGTGAATTTCATTGGTTTTTTAAAAGCTAATATCTATAGCTGTAAAATATATTCTTTATTACGTGACGTATCACGTAGCCACGTGAGACGCCTCATGACGCGTCGCATAACCGTGACGTATCGGCTCTGCAGCGCAAACAAAACCCGTAACGTAAGCGTGCCGGAGCACGCTTACAGATATATATATTTTTTTTAACCTTAATTAGACAAAATCCACACGTGCACATATCTTGAGGCCTTGCAAAGGCACATCAAACAAACAGTCCCTACAATTTTGCCAAGTTTGCTGGAAATCTATTCCCTTAATTTTTTTTTTACTGTTTCTCTTGGTTTTCCCCTTGTTACGCTTACCGGGACGCTACCCGGTACGCGAACCGGACGCTCCAAAAACACAAGATGGCGGACTCCCGTTACGCTGCCGGTTAGCTGCCCGGTTCGCGTACCGGGAAGCGCCACTACCGCGAAAAATCGCGGGGGACTTTAATATCCCCCTCATCAATCCTAGGGGGTCAGGAGGGGTTTACCTTGCCCCCTTTCCTTCATTTCCCCCTTCTTTTTTCACCACATCTTGTCTCTCGAACCTACCGAGAGACAAGATGGTGGCCGCTCCGGACTGTTTACAATGTTGACAGCTACGCTGCCGGTTAGCTGCCCGGTGAGCTGCCCGGTGCCAGATGTCACTGACCATGTCATGAGTGATGTAATATGTGACGTCATCAGCAGTGCATTGCACGCGCAAGTTATAGTGAGTCCAACTAACTATAACGTGGGAATTTCAATGGTTTTATGCGAGTAAAATTTCCACCTAACTATAACTGGTGTGAATCCTATGGTTTTTTCAGTGAATTTAATAGGTTTTTTAAATGCTATTTCCTAACTATAACTGGTGTGAAACCTATGGTTTTTTCAGTGAATATATATATTACCTACTGGCGGTCGCCAGTAGGTATATATAGTTAGGATTTTTTCTCTATGGGATTTTTGAAAATTCTATGTCAAATAACTTTGGCGTTTGTGGACGGAATTGGCTGAAATTTTCAGGAAAATGGCACATTTTGTTTCTGAGCAGCCCCTGAAAATTGGGGGGGGGGTTCGTCCAGGGGGGGTCGAGAAAAAAGGGGGGTCCCAAAACGTGTTTTTAACATTGAGTTTTCCATAGGGCGGTTGGCCTCACTTTTAGCCCGAACGGCTGAATGGATTTGCACGAAACTTGGCAAAATTGTAGGGACTGGTAGCCCGATGTGCCTTTTGTAGGTCTCAATATATGTGCTACAGTGGATTTTGAGAAATTAACGTTTAAAAAAAGATATATATCTGTAACAGCGGACCGGGCAGCGCTCCGGTTCGCGGACTTTTCGCGCAACTGAGCTTTGTGAAGCGAAGCTGATTGGTTCTCCGGCGTCTGTCAACATTCCAAACAGTCCGTAGCGGCCGCCATCTTGTCTCTCGGTAGGATCGAGAGACAAGAGGAGGCCAAAGCGAAGGGGCAAATGACCATAAGGGGGCATAGTAGATCCTCGCTGACCCCCTAGGTTTGATGTGGAGGTTTTAAAAGGGCCCCGCGGGGCAAAAAAAAAAAATATATAATAATAATAATAATAATCGAACGGCTGAATGGATTTGCACGAAACTTGGTAAAATATTAGGGACTGGTAGCCCGATGTGCCTTTGCTAGGTCTCAATATATGTGCTCCAGTGGATTTTGAGAATTTTTGTCTCTGGCGGCCATCTTTGGGCTACATTGGGCTACATTGGGCTTCATTGGGCTTCATTGGGCTACATTGGGCTACATTTGGGCTCCAACATATATATAGGCCAATGTAGCCCAATATATATTTTTCAAAGTTAATTTTCGTAAAAACCACTGGAGCATATATCTTGAGACATAGCAAAGGCACATCGGGCTACCAGTCCCTACAATTTTGCCAAGTTTCGTGGAAATCCATTCAGCCGTTCGAGCTAAAAGTGAGTCCAACCGCCCTATGGAAATGAAGGAAATGAATGGGTAATTTGTAATTAGCAAATAGCTCATCGCAAACTAGGAATGGTAAAGAATCGCTATTTATTCCTTAAAGTTCGCTATTTAGGAAATGCAAAAAACTTTGATGATACATATGGCGGTTCATCTCTAACAAGATAAGAAGCATAGGGATAGATTTATGATGACTGGCGCATCACCAGGGATGTGTTAGTCATTCTGTGCCGCTGTTCCGTCACCTATGGTGTGCTGCATTTACAATGCGGCGCATCATGGGGCAAAAACAGCACAGATGCGTGATGTATCTGTGCCGTAAAGGTGGCGCATTGCTGGAGTTGTATCGCAAGTGTGATGAAGCTCCAGCAAGGGTCGGGGGTGCCCCTGTCGCAGGGTTTCTGTTCTCACACAGAACTGTGGACAGAGGATTGGAACCTCGGCGAATTAGGGTGCCCCAAAACTCACCTTAGTAATCAAAAACCCCTTAGCAAGCTAGGTACAGTGTCACATTGAATATAACAAACTCTCAATGTTTAGACAATCCAGAATATGAACTTATAGTACCTCAGGATACGTGGAACTCATGAACAGTCGGTCGTTATATATTTCTTAGAAACCAGAACATGGAGTTAAGAAGAACACATGTGTATTTGAAATGTTTATTTACTAATGCCGTCTTCTCAGGCGTAGTATCTTAGATAATACAAGTACACATATTATCAGTAGCAAAATTACCAGCATAGTTACTAGTACATAAAAAGCGAATGGTGACAGTATGTTAACATGCTGTAAATGAATAAGAGTTAGCAACACTTATAAGCAGCCACGGGCCGTGGAGGGAGTTACGGTGGGGCAGGGAGGCGGGGAGGGGGAGGGGCAGGGTGGAGAGGGCTCCACCCTGCCCCTCCCCCTCCCCGCCTCCCTGCCTCACCGTAACTCACTCCACGGCCCGCGGCTGCTTATATCTCACCCTCCCTAATACACATATTATATTATTTGCTAAGAAGGTCTGTTTGTGTTGGTTTAGGGCGTGCCCATACTTTAGTGTCTTAGATTTGAAGGAATCACATCAGCATACACCAGCTCTCTCTTCATGTGAACCGCATCAACTGTTGTGTATGTGTGTTCGGCAAAGCAATATAAAACCCGCCTCATGCCCAGAATTGGCAGAAGCTGCACTTATGTTATGAGTATGAAGTCGTGGAGATCAGACCTCATAACAATTCTGTATCGTGTTGTTCTTGAAACTTCAGCACTCGCTGTACAGATATAGTTTAACAAGCAAATCAGATAGTAGAGGAATAACATATTATTCTCATGTAAACCACGATGAACTACTAGGTTGAAAGCTAAAGCAACAACTAAGTGTCGTGTGCAGAAGTTGCAAAAAAGGAAAAATGGCGTTTAAACCGGTAATGAGCCCATGCTAACTTAACACAGTGTAAAGATATCCAGGACCTAGATGACACCTCCCCATGATCCGGAAACGAACTGAATAAGATAATAGAAGTGCCATCTCATGAGAGCAGATTGCAACTTTATATGTGGACGGTCCGCAAGGTAAAACATTAAAAACTAGGAAAATTTAATGCTAAAGAAAAATAAAACAGCCAAGTACTTTATCGAGTCTTAAGCCAATAGGCAAGCTAAATAATAAAAACTTGACAAATAAGTCAATGAATTGTCAATGAAATGCTAGTACTCAGCATATCAAACATGAAAAAGGTCTATGACATAACTGTGTATGCAAAATAAGCTGCAACAGCCTCCAATAGGAAGTCACCGTCTTCATCCGAAAAGAGTTCAGCCATCCAATTTAAAAGCGGGAAAGAACATACGTGCTCTCCCAGCACCGGATCCTCTATCACCATCAGAGGACAGCTCGGTGGGTTTTCAAGAAAGCTCTGTTCCAAGAAAGACTGTGTTGCCGCCAGTAAATTCCAGGGACCAATTAGTCCATGCATCAATGCCACAGCCATAATCCTTTCGCCAGGACAAACCAACTCGTGAGTAATGATAGGAGTCATCAGCTGATTAAAGTCGACGTCAGGAGAAACCGGTCCGCAGAGACACAAATCAATGGCCCAATCGAAATCACAGGTCAGGCAGTGAAATACAGGCTGGACACAGGTGAAGTAGGAGAATCGAAAAGATAATCCATATGCCGTGCTTAATATCGCCAACGGCATTGTGCCATAATATTCTAGCATGCGATTGCGGAACAGTGTCAGCAGCTGCAGGGCGGGAGCTTGCACAGGAGGGACATCCATATTTAAAAATGTAAAAAAGCACAAGAGCGTCCGCTGGTAATGCAAGTAAAAATGGGAATCCACGAAGCACAGTGGAAAAAAATAGAATGAAAGAAAGCAGGGATGACTCCAAAGATTTTCTCAAATGAAGTCACGAGACCACTGGTAACAACTTTAAAAAAGTGCGCCAGGCCCTTTGTGGAGGACGCGTTAAAGATAGTCCGAACCATCTTGCTGAAATGGAAAGGCGAATCTGTATTGAAAAGGGTCTGCACCTCTGTACGGGTGTTCGCTATGTGAAGCACGAAAGTTTCACGGGCCGAACTCAAGGCCACCTCTCTCTGAGACAAAAGAGCTCTTATTCTTGCCATGCCGTTGAAATCTGCTCCCAAGGTTGGTATTTGTGGCCAGATTGAAAACTCCCTATGTTCATGTGTGGGAGGAAATAGAACATTTCTGCAGCAAATAACCCGTTCACTTACTGTTACGATAAAAGGAATACTTTTAATTAACCCAGAACAATCTTCATTATTGAGCATCAAATAACTACCATTTTCCAACAACTTGAACGTGGGGATGATAGCAGGAACTGGCGTGCCTTGCAACACGCAAGCCATATTTGGTCGGTGTTTGTTGCATGAACCGTGTAACTGTATGTGCCTACACATTAGTGAATGATCTGGCGTCTCAGTGCATTCCTCTCCATTCAGATAAACTTCTTGATCATCTTTGAAACATCTGTATGTGTATGGAAGCGACCAGACCTCATGAAGAAAAGCACTACCTAAAGGTTCATAACGACCTATTGGTATATATTTCATACAATTTGAAAACTTATATAAAGCAAAAGGCAGCGTTATTAAACCGTGGATAAGGCACGTTGCCAAAAAACCCGCAATCCTCTGCTGATGATGTCACTGAGCATGTCATGAATGATGTAATATGTGACATCATCAGCAGTGGATTACGGGTAATAGTATCTCTAGTTTACTCCCCTATAGCTGTCTTTCTTTTAACATAAGTGTCTGTTTCCTTCCCTTATACTTACTGTTCTTTTTTAAAAAAAAAATTTTTGGTTCACTTCCGGTTCGCGTACCGGCGAGCGAACTGGGAAGCGAACTACGAGAAATAGAGGTTGGCACAGTTCCAAATATTGTACCAATTTTTTAATAACGGGGAGGTAGTTCTGAAAAGAACTTTTTTTTTTATTGTTTTTGTTGTTTTATATTTTTTTTATTATTTTTCTGAACATTTTTTTACTTTTTTTGAATTTTTCTGAACAGTTTTATATTTTTTTGGGTTTTTCTTGCAGGGGGCAATGAAAACGATTCATTGTAAAGGGCTCAACAGGAGCAACAAAACAAAAAAAAAGTATTTATTATTTGGGGCGTTTCGTACAAACTTGCATATGATAGTCAATAGCTCTGTTGATCAGAGTGATGCTTCTTTCTCCGTAGCAAATGAATCCATTGCAATGTACGCAGACGTGTTTTACTTCATGAAATCTCGTTTGAATATTTGGCACCATCTCCCTGCCCTCTGGTCCCGTTACTTCCGGTACAACAGATCTTCTGGCCATAATAGGGAGATTATCCAGGTCGTTACGAAACTGTGCAGCACTGTAGTTGTTAGGATGCCACCTAGTCATATGGCGATGCATTGTGTAGTTTCCGAAACTGTATTTTTTGTCGGTCCCTCTGGACAGTCTATCTTGACATATAAGGCAAGTTACGTATCTTGCATTTACTTTTTTCTGACCTTTGGGAATTTTAAAAAATTGCCAAATGAAGTTTTCTTTCCGGTGAGACGTCCTGGGCTCCTCAGGCAAAAAGTGCCTCTCTTCGCGCTCGTCGTCCTGTTCCTCTTCTTCCTCTTCTTGCTGAATTATAACTTGAGCAGGTGGTCCACTCTTCCTTGGATGTGGTGGAGGTGGTGGGGAAGCACCAGCTGAAGCTACTAAAGAAGCCATTGCTCACTGGTAACAAAGGGTCTTTCTCTCACAATGATGAAAGTCAGAGTGAGGAAAGAAGGAGGGATTTTCATCATTTGGGAAAAACAATAGTTCTCAACCAATGAAAAGTGTTCATTTTAGATTATATGACCTAGTCTTACATCATTAGGAAACCAAAAGTGAAATGAACCAATGAAAAGTGTTATTACCAAGTCACATGACCTGCTGTGTTTACGTTAAGCGCTTTGCAGGGCCTCCCGGTTTGCTTCCAGAAACCTGTGCTTTGCGACTCGGTAAGCGTACCAGTTCGCTAACGTAGCACGTCATATGACGCGACAACGCGAAATGTCATGCGGACGGGAGGCGTCACGATGTTGTTTTCTAACGCGGCAGTTGCGGTAAAGAAACGTTTACCGGCTCGCGGTCTATTTCGCGGCATCAAGGTCAGCTAACGGGAAGCTTCCCGATTCGCGAAGCGGGAACGAAGAAAAAAAAATATTTTAAAAAAAAATTATTAATAAACATATAAAATATATTTTTGGATTTAAAGAAGAATACATTTTACAGCTACAGATATTAGCTGTTAAAAAACCAATGAAATTCACTGAAAAAACCATAGGTTATAGACCATATATAGTTAGGAATTAGCATTTACAAAACCTTGAAAATTCACTGAAAAAACCATAGGTTATAGACCATATATAGTTAGGAATTAGCATTTAGAAAACCTTATTTTACTCACACAAAACCATTGAAATTCCATATATAGTTAGTTGCACTAACTATATATCGCGCACCCGCAATCCACTGCTGATGATGTCACATATTACATCATTCATGACATGGTCAGTGACATCACTGATGACATCACTGATGACATCTTAAATGACATCACTGATGACATCACTGATGACATCTCAAATGACATCACTGATGACATCATGACACACCAATACCAGTTACTACATACGCACTCACTGATTCCTACGTCTACACACACATTCACTCATTCACCCATACAATCACTCATACATACAGTCACTCATTATTACAACACTATCATATGCACTCATACACCTATGCAGACAGTCACACACTGCCACTCATCCATGGAGTTACTCACACACCAAGTCAGTCCTGTAAAGAATCAATCACACTTCCATTTCTTCATCTATACAGTTAAACACAGAACACCATACTTCAGTGACATCACTGATGACATCACTAATGACATCTGAAATGACATCACTGATGACATCTCAAATGACATCACTGATGACATCATGACACACCAATACCAGTTACTACATACGCACTCACTGATTCGTACGTCTACACACACATTCACTCATTCACCCATACAATTACTCATACATACAGTCAGTTATTATTAGAACACTATCATATGCACTCATACACCTAGTCAGTCCTGTGAAGAATCAATCACACTTCGATTTCCTCATCTATAGTTAAACACAGAACACCATACTTTTCACACATATACTAACACATACTTACTCTCTTATACAATCACTGATACAAGTACACATTGATATGCACAGCGTCACACACCTCCCAGCCAGCCACACACACACTCAGTCTTCCATCCATCCAGTCATTCTTCAATATGTAAAACGTATTTAAACTTTACAAAAACACACAGACACTAGATGATGTCATCAGTGATGTCATCAGTGATGTCACTGACCATGTCATGAATGATGTAATATGTGACATCATCAGCAGTGGATTGCGGGTGCGCGATATATAGTTAGTGCAACTAGCTATATATGGAATTTCAATGGTTTTGTGTGAGTAAAATAAGGATTTCTAAATGCTAATTCCTAACTATATATGGTCTATAACCTATGGTTTTTTCAGTGAATTTTCAAGGTTTTGTAAATGCTAATTCCTAACTATATATGGTCTATAACCTATGGTTTTTTCAGTGAATATATATATATATATATATATAAAAAAATTCCATGGCAAAATGAAACCCCTCATTGTGTTCCTTTTCAAATTAAATGTATTAAGTGTTACCACTTTATTCCAATCAAGATGACTTCAGGTGTGCCATACTTTTGTCATAAGTAAGACTGTTAGCGTTCTAGTTGTTCTTTAGAACACTCTGGGACATTCTGTCATTGGGCTATAGTTGGGCTACATCTGGCTGATATTTGGGCTACATTTGGGCTCTTTTGTCTCTGGTGGCCATCTTGGGAGACTGCATATCAGAATTTTTTTAATGAAATATAAGAGGATTTGAGAAGTCACTCAAAATGTGCCCTAATTTTTCGTTCTTCAGCACTAATCATAATTTCTATGGCAAAATGAACCCCCTTGTTTTGTTCCTTTGCAAATTAAATGTTTTAAGTGTTAACACTTTATTCCAATCAAGATGACTTCAGGTGTGCCATACTTTTGTCATAAGTAAGACTGTTAGCGCTCTAGTTGTTCTTTAGAACACTCTGGGACATTCTGTCATTGGGCTATAGTTGGGCTACATCTGGCTGATATTTGGGCTACATTTGTTTTTTTTTGTCTCTGGTGGCCATCTTTGGGCTACATTTGGGCTCTAACATATATATAGCCCAATGTAGCCCAATATATATTTTTTCAAAGTTAATTTTCGTAAAAACCACTGGAGCATATATCTTGAGACATAGCAAAGGCACATCGGGGTACCAGTCCCTACAATTTTGCCAAGTTTTGTGGAAATCCATTCAGCCGTTCGGGCTAAAAGTGAGTCCAACTGCCCTATGGAAATTAACATGGGAAAACACATTTTGGGACCCCCCTTTTATCTCGGCCCCCGCTTGACGGATCCCCCCGAAACTTTCAGGGAAGGAGCGGAGCGCAGCGAGGCGAAGTTAAGGAAAATTACAGGCAGATCCCTCATTCGGCGCCAAAGTTCCCAATAGAATGTTGCGGATTTCCTATGGAAAACGATCCTAACTATAACTACCTACTGGCGACCGCCAGTAGGTAATATATATATATATATATATATATATATATATATATATATATATATATATATATATATATATATATATATATATATATATATATATATATATATATATATATATATATATATATATATATATACCTACTGGCGGTCGCCAGTAGGTATATATAGTTAGGACCTAGTTTCCATAGGAAATCCACAACATTCTATTGGGAATAACTTTGGCGTCGGTTAATGAATCTACGTGAATTTCTCAAAGAAGATGGCCCGTTACGCTCCGCTCCTTCCCTGAAAGTTTGAGGAGGGTTCGTCAAGTGGGGGCTGAGATAAAAGGGGGGTCCCAAAACGTGTTTTCCCCATGCAAATTTCCATAGGACCTTTAGACACGGCTAGAGCCCGAACGGCTGAACGGAATTATTTGAAATTTGGTAAAATGGAAGAGACTGGTTCGCAGATTACGCTTTTCTTTAAATGGTCTAAATCCGTCCAGTATTTGCTGAGAAAATTGCATTTAAAATCAGTTATATAACTATCGGCACGCACCCGTGCGCGCACTGTCCCCGCCTGCCTGCCTGAAATCGGGCCGCCGCGCTGCCCGCGGCGACCCGGAAGTGCTGGGGCCGGCTGGCCAATCCCAGCGCGGCCGGCTGGAAATGCCCGCCCCCGCTGCGAGGGGGAGGATCGCGGCTGACTCTGCAGGGCTCCCGTGATGGGAGGGAGCCCTGCCACCTGCAAGAGAAGCGTCGTCTGCGGGTGAGTGCCCACCTCGTTTTTGTCCCCACCTGCCTGCCTGAAATCTGGCCGCCGCGCTGCCCGCAGCGACCCGGGAGTGGCCCGGTGTCTATCTCGCCTCACTTCTCCCAGGCGTGAGGCTGGGATCGCCCTACCTCCTGTCTTACACTTCTTCCTAGTAGTAGCTGGGCTCCGTGCCAAGCGGCCCCAAGCGCCGTGCCAAGCAGTTCCTCGGTGGTGTGGGGCAGAGCAGGCTCCCTCGGTACCCCTCGCGCCTCCCCACAGGCCCTCGACGTGTGTTCAGACCTCGGGCGGTGAAGGCAGGTGGGCTGACTATCTGACATACTGCGCTGTCCCCTCCCTAGCAACTGGCACCAGGACGGGGCGGGCCTGCCCCCCCCACACCCTGCCACCTTAACAGGTAGCGCCGGCCAGGTTAAGGTGGAATGCCAGTGATGTGGGGACTGAAAGAAAGCGCCATTGGGAGGAGGGGTGAGGGTGGAGCCGTACCTGGGCGCCTTGCAACCCGATCCCTGCATACCTGGGCAGGGCGGGGACAGGGACGGGTGAGTGGGTGGCTACATGGAGACAAGAGGTCCCCCCCCCTTCCCGGCCCCACACACAAACCAAAACCCTCCGTACTCAGCGCTTTCAGTTTATCCTGTAGTACAGGACAGCCTGTGAATGTCAGTGTAACATCTTACGTTTCCTTCACATTTCATTGTGGCAACTGGAATTTTACTGTTATTTATACTACAGTACACAGATGGGATTTTAAGTGCCCCCCCCGTCATGTGTGGCGTATTGAACCTGCCGTGACCTTTCGGCTGTAGCCCTGCGCACACGCGACTTGTAGGCCTAGACTCAAAATGGGACAATATTTCAAGCTTTATAATACCAACTGATATGAGCTAAAAAGCCAGGCCGCTCAAAGATCACACGAGTCGATATAATAGGAATAAACTCTCGCCATACTCCGATGCACACACGACAAATGCCCATGCAGTCACTCAGATACATTTTGCCCGCGGCGACCCGGAAGTGCTGGGGCCGGCCGGACCTCACTGCCAGCAATGGATAAGAAAAACAGAGCACTCTCTCATCCCGCAGAGGCTGGGAGAGGCTGCTCACCAGTGACCAGCCGTCATTGAGAAACGTGCAACCTGCAGCTCAGGGTCCGACATACCCACTCACATCAAACAAGCACCTTTAACGTAACCAGTCCTGAGACTAGAATGTTTATAAACTGCATTAGGGAGCTGTAAGGGCAGTGTCTGGGGTGCTTGGCTCGGCTCTATTTTGGCTTGCACGTCTCCTTGGGATGAGGGCCGGGCCAGAGACAGACATTTGGCTCGAGTCGGCAAGTCTTGCTTGGCCTGGCCACCTCTATTCCAGGGCCAGTGTAGGAGAGAGGTTATTGAGGGGGTACAGAAGGGAAATATGGAGGCAGAACAGGGAAATGAGGAGGAAGAGACCGGATTTGTAGAGGAAGGGAATTGCCAGGAAAATCAAACATGAGGCAGGAGGCAAGGGATTAGAAAAGCTTAAAGGTAGCAATGAGAGAATACAACAAATGACGCATAAAAATTGAATCAGAAATCACACTGAAAATGATAGTGTACAGGAATAGGGAAGGGTGTTCCTGTACAGAGAAATGATGCACCATCCCTTGCATCCGAATGGACCCACCGATGCGAAAATGCACTTTTGGCACCGTTGGATCACATCAAATGTCGTTTTCCCTGGCCACTGCATTGGTACAAAGTGTGTGTAACCTAGGCCTTGCCTCGCGCTCATCTGGTGAACTGCTCTGAAACGTTGCACTTGTGTTCACCGAAGAGGCAGAGCCCAGTGCCCTGCTGCCACTGTATACCCCAAATCAATGCAGGTTCCTTCAGGCAGCCCCTGTGCCTGCATCGGTGGTCCCGAGGGACGCACTCAGCAGCCCGGCTCTGCCCTGATAGCTATGAAAGACCCGTGACCTCCACAGGGGGAGAGGGCAAGGGGCGGGAATGTAGCGCCTCGGTGAGACCGGCAGCAGCCCTGGCATGTGGCACACAGGGCGCTTTTCAAACCAAGCCCTGCTCTCTAGGAGTGGCCGACGTCGAACCCTGCGCACACCACGTGCAGTTCTGTAATCTACTGCAATGTAGCCTTAGCACGTCATACACAGGCCTGTAATAAACACCAACAGCAGGGCCTCTAACACAGACCAAGCTGTGGCACACTCACCCAGGCACCGAGCATCAACGGCAGGTCGGCAGTCCATACTCGGCTGCACAGCCTTCATTCGCACACATGGCTGTATTTGTAATACACAAATTACCACATCTGTCAGGTCTGAAATACTCAACAAGGGGGAGGATGTGGCGCAACGGGCTGAGCTGCCGACCTTTGCGCTGGGAACCAGGTTCGAGTCTTGGCGTCCACTCAACATCCTGTGATTCTGGGCAAATCACTTAACTCCCCGTGCCTACCAAAAATGAATGCGTAATTGCGTCATGTACCTTGTGCTCATGAAAAGCGCTCCAATACCTTCGGGTCGAGTTCGCGCTATTTAAAACTGCAGGAAATAAATCATTTCTCAACTGCACTGCCTCCATACAGAGGCGTCAAAAAATGTTACATAACATAACAGGGCTGCAATAGTTTCCAATAGAGTCTTCAGTGGTTGAAGTAGGCGGGGTCTACTGTGAGTGACGTTCACACTCTTTCAGTTTTACATTTACAGTTTGAACAAGACCGTTCCAGAACTGATAATGCTGTTAATCCTCCAGCAGTGCACCCCGGAGCCCAGCCCCCATACTTGTTGTCTATGCACTGCATCCTCTGCTTCAGTACATCACACATACGTCTGTAATACCACTAGCAACAGGGCCTAACAATCCCCTCACTGGTCTAATACGAACTACAGGCGTCTTCTGCACAAACGTAAGAGGCGGACATGTAAATATACGGGTAAAATAATGGGAGATTATCATCACAGGGTGGAAACTGATTTTGGGAGCAGTGGCTGAGCCACATGAAATTTTGGATCCTCTCACTAAGCAATATATAGAAGGAAGCACAAAGGACACGTATTTGAGTGACCTAGGTAACGGACTATAATTTCAGGTATGAAGTACACCAGTCTGTCAAAGTAAACACCGGAGCCAAAACATACCTGTCCTAATACCATTAATAGTAAGGCTAACTGACCCTCCACACACACACACACAGTGAGCAAGGGCATGGATGTGCCCGAAACGCATCTGATGAGATTTCTTTCACCCATGAGGCGTCTCACGTGGTACGTGATACGTCACGTAATAAAGAATATATTTTACAGCTATAGATATTAGCTTTTAAAAAACCAATGAAATTCACTGAAAAAACCATAGGTTATAGACCATATATAGTTAGGAATTAGCATTTAAAAAACCTTTGAAATTCACTGAAAAAACCATAGGTTTTAGGCCTTATATAGTTAGGAATTAGCATTTAAAAAACCATTGAAATTCACTGAAAAAGCATAGGTTTCAGGCCTTATATAGTTAGGAATTAACATATAAAAAACCATTGAAATCCCTCCTATATAGTTAGTTGGACTAACTATATATGGCGCACCCGCAATCCACTGCTGATGATGTCACATATTACATCATTCATGACATGGTCAGTGACATCACTGATGACATCACTGATGACATCTCAAATGACATCACTGATGACATCACTGATGATATCTCATTTCACATCACTGATGACATCACTGAGTACATCATTCATGTGATAATACGATGCACCTCCTCACACTCTAATATAACCTTTGATACACTCAGTGTTAAATAAAGACTACCATTCTTGCAACTATTGACACACCAATACCAGTTACTACATAGGCACTCACTGATTCCTAGGTCTACTCACACATCCACTCATTCACCCACACAATCACTCATACATACAGTCACTCATCAATGCAATACTATCATATACACTCATACACCTATGCAGACACTCACACACTGCCACTCATCCATGGACTTACTCATACACCTAGTCAGTCATGAAAGAATCAATCACACTTCCATTTCCTCATCTATATAGTTAAACACACAACACCTTACTTATTCAAACATATACTAACACATACTTACTCTCTTATACAATCACTGATACAAGTACACATTGATCTGCACAGAGTCACACACCTCCCAGCCAGCCACACACACACTCAGTCTCCCATACAAATATTTGGCAACCAATCAGTAACCCATATAGCCACTCATATAGCTACTGATCAACGCATGCAGCAGCTTACACAACAATAGACATACTGATGCACACATTCAGTTTAGTCACTAACCTATGCATTCAGTAAGACACATTTAATCACTCACTCATACAGTCAGTCACGCACCTACTAAATCCTTCATCCAGACACTTATACATCCACTCATTCTTCAATATGTAAAACATATTTAAACTTTACAGAAACACACAGTCACTGGATGTTGTCATCAGTGATGTCATCAGTGATGTCATTTGAGATGTCATCAGTGATGTCACTGACCATGTCATGAATGATGTAATATGTGACATCATCAGCAGTGGATTGCGGGTGCGCCATATATAGTTAGTCCAACTAACTATATAGGAGGAATTTCAATGGTTTTTTATATGTTAATTCCTAACTATATAAGGCCTGAAACCTATGCTTTTTCAGTGAATTTCAATGGTTTTTTAAATGCTAATTCCTAACTATATAAGGCCTAAAACCTATGGTTTTTTCAGTGAATTTCAAAGGTTTTTTAAATGCTAATTCCTAACTATATATGGTCTATAACCTATGGTTTTTTCTGTGAATATATATATATATATATATATATATATATATATATTACCTACTGGCGGTCGCCAGTAAGGATATATATATATATATATATATATATATATATATATATATATTACCTACTGGCGGTCGCCAGTAGGTATATATAGTTAGGATTTTTTCCCTATGGGTTTTTTGAAAATTCTATGTCTGATAACTTTGGCGTTTGTGGACGGAATTGGCTGAAATTTTCTGGAAAATGGAACATTTTGTTTCTGAGCAGCCCCTGGAAATTTGGGGGGGTTCGTCCAGGGGGGGCCGAGAAAAAAGGGGGGTCCCAAAACGTGTTTTTAACATTGAGTTTTCCATAGGGCGGTTGGCCTCACTTTTAGGCCGAACGGCTGAATGGATTTCAACGAAACTTGGCAAAATTGTAGGGACTGGTAGCCCGATGTGCCTTTTGTAGGTCTCAATATATGTGCTCCAGTGGATTTTGAGAAATTAACGTTTAAAAAAAGATATATATCTGTAACAGCGGACCGGGCAGCTCCCCGGTTCGCGGACCGGGGCGCGTACCAGAACTTCGCGTAGCGAAGCTGATTGGCTCTCCGGTGTCTGTCAACATTCTAAACAGTCCGGAGCGGCCGCCATCTTGTCTCTCGGTAGGATTGAGAGACAAGAGGAGGCCAAAACAAAGGGGGAAATAACCATAAGGGGGCATAGTAGATCCTCCCTGACCCCCTAGGTTTAATGTGGAGGCTTTAAAAGGGCCCCGCGGGGCAAAAAAAAAATAATTTTTTTTTTGTTTTTTTTCGTGGGTAGCGCCCGGTCCGCGAACCGGGAAGCGTTCTGGGCAGCGTACTGCAATGAAAAATGAATGAGAGACTTTTCAAATGCAGTATGTTAATTGATTGTTGGTTTTGTTGATTATTTTTTAGTTTTTTTAGTTTTTTAAGCAATTATTTATTATTGTGATTGTGGTTGAAAATTTAATAACATTTCTAACATTTAACTAGTTTATTAATTACATATAAAAATGATTAAAGACTCAAACAATTTTTTAATATTACATACAATTTTATTTTTCGGATTGTTTTTCAAAATTTAATAGAACGTCTAGCATTTGACTGTCCGATATGTCCTCTTGTTGAGTGAACATAAGTTCCCACATTTGACCGTCATCATAATGAAGTAAATGATCCACAGATTCTACACATTGAACTAATTCATGGTCCCGTGATTCATCCATGAAATCTGAGTCATCATTGTCCTCAATATCTTTTTCTGTGTTGTTCTCCAGAACAATTTCAAAGGAAACATTCTGCTCACCTTCCATTTTATTGCTGTAATTTGCATAAAAAATAAATATATCAGTAGAGATAGGGCACTGTTGGGTTTACGTTCAGACAGGTACTTGTGAGTTTATAACAGAGAAGTAATCTATGGGCACTGTATGGTTTCAGGCGTGAAGTAGTACTATTAAAAAGTGCCTGTGAAGAAGCCTAAGTAAATTCATAATTATACCACAGAAACCTAAATCAATCCATAATTATAATAAAGAAGCCTTTCTCAATGTCTAACTCTTACAGAGGGATAGTATATAACTATCTGAAAATGTTTTCAAATTTATAAAATAATATCTCACCTTCTAAAAACAAGTTTAAGTTGTGAGTGAAAATGATCTTGCAATGTAGTTAAGGAAGTAGTAGTCAAAATGGCTGTGTTTCTCTCTCTTCCTTTATATATATTCAGGTACATAACCAATCAAATGTCAGGTAAAAAAAGTAGAAAATGAAAGTAACATTTTAATTGGTTGTCAATTCCAACACTTCAGATGTGTTTTGTGAAGTAATTTACCTCACGGTATTTAGAGAGGTCTACAGGCTAAATGGCTAAATGGAATTCCAATCAAATTTGTGAAAATGATAGGGATTGGTATGTAGTATGAGCTAATCTATATTTGGTGAAAGTGTCTCCAGTGGCTTTTCTGTGAACTACTTTCCCACCTTTTTTGATGGTGCGCTTCCCAGGGAGCGACCCGGTACGCGAACCGTTGAGCGCCTCGGTTCGCGGACCTTAAGCGTTCCGGGAGTCCACCATTTTGTGTTTCGGTCGAATTAAGATACAAGATGGAGGGCAAATAATGTTCAGAATGGGTAGAAGGGGGCACGGTAGAGTTATCTTGACCCCCTAGGTTTTGTGAGGGTGGCTGAGGAGGCTTATATGTGCGAAAAAAAACATTTTTTTTTAAAATTTCGCGAGGTTAGCTCCCGGTTCGCGTACCGGGTAGCGCCCCAGGGAGCGTACTTTGTTGAAAATTAGTGAAAAATGTTAGAGTAAAATAATAATTGTGAGTGATTAGATGTAGGGTAGCTCTGAGAAGAGCTTTTGGGTTTATGGTACATTTAGGTACTTATAAGTAGGTACCAATGCACATTCTTAAATTCAGAGTGAAAATTCTGTTGCCCTCATCTGAGAAGTGAACTCCATCTCCTCTGTAGATATCTTGCATGTAGTAACGCAAGTTATTGTTGTACAGGGAGCCCATTCCATGGTCTCTCATGTAAGCTGAAACAGATTTGTTTACATGCTTCCTCGACTTCTCAATTTGTGGACAAAATTGGTCTGACCACCTCCATTTCTGTCTTTGGCATATATTTGAATATACCAAGGCAGTCTGAGGAAAAAGTGCCATTAATTGCTCAAAGGTGTCCTTTAAAAGCATTTCCAGACCTACACCAGTCAAAGTGCCCAAGTCATTACCTCCACAGTGCACAATTAACAGGTCAGGTTTGGGCAAATGCATAAAGGTTTTCACCAATGGTATCAATTGGTGACATTTTAATCCTCTGTGGCCAAACCACTTAATTTCCACATCTTGTAAATTGAGGTTAGGTAAATTCCTGTTTTCAACGTACCTTTGAGCCCAGTGAATATAACTATGTCCAACAATCCAGACAGAAAACATGGTGAGAGAAGGTTCTCCTGCAGTCAGATGAAGTGTGGCAATGAAATGGCAGTTGAAAAAATGAGAGTGTAAAATGAAAAAAAAACTGTGGAGTTTCTGTGTTCATGAAGCAGTAACAGTGATTGGTGGATTTTGATTGCTGAAAACAGAAAGTTAGGGTGCATGGATGTGTTCTTTGAACGATGTATTTTGAGTGGTCAATAAAAAATCATTAAATGAAAGAATGCACTGGATATGCAGGTGCACTGAGAGTTCAGAGTTCAATTGCAACATTGTTGTGTGAACTTGCAAACACCAGAAGTCTTCCAAGAGGTGGTTGCCATGCAGATAAGGCAGAAAGGGCAGAGGGGGGATGGGTTTTCATTTGAAAAAAAGTGAGGGAAGACTTTTGATTGGGTGACATGAGAGATATGTGTGAAGAATTACAGCATTTCTGTGCTTTTGATAGCTGCAGACTCTGGAGTGCATACCTTTTGCTCTGCTGAAGACAAATTGGTGTGTTTCTGAGACTGTTTTCAAACTCAAAGTATTTGCTAAGGTGAGAAAATATTTCTTTAATTTAGATAGAGAATAGTGTGCTTTAAGGAGAAAATTATGAATTATGTGGCGCAAATTGCTTGTAAATATGCTCCCACCTGTGCATGGAAAATTTAGATTTTGAATGTTTGTGTTACATAGCCATGTTAAAAGTGATACAAACATGCTGCAAAGGCAATCAAAAAACGCTTTTATGTGTCTTAAGGACATTTTAAGTAATTTTCCCATGTGCAGTGTTTTGAAATTATGATTTGAAAATCGTTTTTGGGGAAAAGGAATTGTTTTTAAATTTATGACAAGGACATAATGGTGTATGCTTCTTTATAAGGCAATTGACTGTCCCTGATGTTATTTTTCCCATTTTAATGTAAGACCTTTCTCTGTGGCGCAAATTGCTTGTAAATATGCTCCCACCTGTGCATGGCAAATTTAGATTTTGAATGTTTGTGTTAAATAGCCATGTTAAAAGTGATACAAACATGCTGGAAAGGCAATCAAAAAACGCTTTTATGTGTCTTAAGGACATTTTAAGTCATTTTCCCATGTGCAGTGTTTTGAAATTATGATTTGAAAATCGTTTTTGGGGAAAAGGAATTGTTTTTAAATTTATGACAAGGACATAATGGTGTATGCTTCTTTATAAGGCAATTGACTGTCCCTGATGTTATTTTTCCCATTTTAATGTAAGACCTTTCTCTGTGGCGCAAATTGCTTGTAAAAATGCTCCCACCTGTGCATGGTAAATTTAGATTTTAAATGTTTGTGTTACATAGCCATGTTAAAAGTGACCCGACCATGCTGGAAAGGCAATCAAAAAACACTTTCATGTGTCTTAAGGACATTTTAAGTAATTTCCCTGTGGGCAGTGTTTTCAAATTATGAATTGAAAATCGTTTTTGAGGTAAAGGAATGTTGTTTAAATTTATGTGCGCCATATGCCCCCAAATTTCGTTTTCAGGGGTGCAGCAGGGTGTTCTTGAGACACCCTTGCACCCTTGGAAAAATTCCTATTTTGTGATGAGCTAATTGCTAATCGCAAATTGCACCTTCATTCTTATGAGCCTCCTAGCCCATGGAAATGAATGGGTAATTTGCAATTAGCAATTTGCTCATTGCAAATTAGGAATGGTAAAGAATTGCTATTTATTCCTTAAAATTCGCTATTTAAGAAATGCAAAATAGTATGATGATACATATGGCGGTTCATCTCTAACAAGATAAGAAGCTTAGGGATACATTTATGATGACTGGCGCAATGAAGTGGACATCACTTACTTCATTGGTAGAGCTTTACATGTATTATGTCCTCTGTATTCTTCATCAAGCGTAACTTTAATCTGCAATCCTGAGTAGGCCTCACCTTAAACAAACCTCTGGATAGGCCACATCTTATTGTCATCCTGAATTAATCATTTAAAATGCTAGGGACAGATTTATGATAGGTGTATGCCTCTTTTGCGCCACTTAGAAAACACTGTCCATGGGGAAATGACTTAAAATGTCCTTAAGACACATGAATGTGTTTTTTTAAAACGTTTGCAATTTTTTTGGGTCACTTTTAACATGGCTATGTGACTCAAACAGTCAAAATCTAAATTCGCCATGCACAGGTGGGAGCATATTTACAAGGAATGTGCTCCATGGGGAAAGGTCTTATAATGTAATATTGGAAAAATGACGTCAGAGACACTGAAATGCCTTATAGAGAAGCATACACCATTATGTCCTTGTCATAAATTTGCAAACCATTATTTTTCCCCAAAAACGATTTTCAAATCATAATTTGAAAACACTGCACATGTGGAAATGACTAAAAATGTCCTTAATTTAAAATTTGATATTCCTTATTTTGCGATTGCACTGAAGGATTTGCACATTTTGCGATTCCTGAAATGCAATGTATCAAACAAAAAATATGTAAAAAATGATATTAAGGATTTGGAAACTACCACCAACTTCTAGTTTGTGGTAATTTGCGAATTCTTTTCAAAAAGCATTTTTTTCCAAAAAACAAAAGGTCCCATATGACGCCCATACATGCCCTTAGGGCATGTATGTGTGCCATATGCCCCCAAATTTCTTTTTCAGGGGTGCAGCAGGGTGTTCTTGAGATACCCCTGCACGCTTGAAAAAATTCCTATTTTGTGATGAGCTAATTGCTAATCGCAAATAAAGCAAATAAAGCGCAATAAAGTGGACATTACTTACTTCATTGGTAGGCCTTTACATGAATTATCTCCTCTGTATTCTTCATCAAGCGTAACTTTAATCTGCAATCCTGAGTAGGCCTCACCTTAAACAAACCTTTGGATAGGCCACACCTTATTGTCATCCTGGATTAATCATTTAAAATGCTAGGGACAGATTTATGATAGGTGTATGCCTCTTTTGTGCCACTGTGCGTCACTTTTATGATGCCGCTGTTCCGCCACCCATGGTGTGCTGCATTTACAATGCGGGGCATCATGGGGCAAAAATGGCACAGATGCGTGACGTATCTGTGCTGTAAAGGTAGTGATTGCTGGAGTTGTATCGCAAGTGCGATGCAGCTCAAGCAAGGCTCAGGGGTGACCCATCTCCACAATGTTGCGTCAACACCTATGCCTGCTTAAAGCAGGCGCAGGGTTTTGACGCAGCTTTCTCCTATCTGATTGTAAATACGGCACACTATGGGTCAATGTCAAGTAGTGTGTTAAGTTTTTGATCACTGTTATTGATTTACTGTTTGGTAATAATGGTTAATAACATTTTTTATTATATTTTACCACAGATTCAACTGCAGATCATTTCAAGATTTCACCATGCCAACAATAGTAAGACAGAGAAAGGCTGCAAAACGTCAAAGACAGCAGGTGAAATCAAATAAGCAGCAGTCCTCTAACAAAAAGATTTGTCAAGTCACGAAGAAAGCACCGGGTAAGAGCACAAAATATTTTATAAGAAATATGTGTAGTAAAAAAAATATTACTACAGAAAATGTTTCAGTCCATAAAACGAGAAGGAATTCAAATGGAAAGGAAAGGCCAATCAAAAATGTTACTGCTAGAGCAAGAGATAACTCTGTGCATGATAGTAGAAGGAAACAACAGTTTAGGGAGATTCGTAAACGAATGTTCCGGAACAGGATAATTGGCAATTTGTTAAAAAATATTAAGAAAGGTCAACAGAAACTGGTTTTTTATAAGAGAAAAAAAAAAGTTGAGAAAGTTATTGATCAGGCATTTGAAATTAAACGTAAGTTATTTATTTTGATAATCAATAGAATTAGGAAGCTAAACAAGGCAATTTATGATTTCAAAAGAAATAGTAGATGGAAGAGAATAGTTAATCGTAGTAATTTTTGTGAAGTTTTTTCTGGAGAATGGATGCATAGTTCAAGCTCTGAGGCATTTTTCAATGAGGAGAGTTATTTCCAGGATAATGATTTGGTGCATGCAGTTGACACCAGTGGTCGAGCTTATGAAGTGAAAGATGGTTGTCCAGTTGAAAAAGAAAAACTTGTGACAACAGAGACAGAAGAGGTGTTAGGTAATGAGATTTTAGGAAGACGTCGTAAGGGTCCTGTGTACACCTGGAAGTGTAGTAGTATTTGCAGTGTGCGACAGGATTCCATCAATTTGCTTTGTGATTTTGTACGGTCATTTAATAAGAAAAGTTTGAAGCAGAAAATAAGGTTGTTGCAAGAATTAGATCCTTGCAGAGTAAGAGAAGTGACAGGTTTGCATGGTCATTCACTGGCTTGTCTTTCCAGGAGAGTATGCCAGAGTGTTTTTCATCATTTCAGGATGCTAGCAGTGCATCATAATAAAGTGAGGAAATTAGTTAGAATGTTGTATTATGCTAAGAGTCCAGCAATTATGCTTAAACAATTATGCGCTGCTCTTTTGCATGGTTCTGAAATAGATGTGAAGAATATATGTGAAGAAATTGAGTTTTGTTACTTTGGAAGTAAAGAGGAGAATGTTGAAATTGAGCAAGAAGAAGAGGGTCATGTGGAAGATAGTGTACAGGTTTCCAGTACAGATAATTTCCAGAGGGAAATTGCGACGTTTGAGGTGAAATCAAGTGAGAGGCCTAATTTCACTTGTGTGTGTTGTCGACGCACTTATTATAAGAATCAGACTAAGTTAGTGGATTTATATGCAAAAAGTGAAAGGGAAAATAATAGTGAATAGAAGGATTTCGCAACATACTTGATGGTAGAAAATTGTTTTGATTTGGGATTGGATCAACGTGTGTGTAGTTATTGTTGTTGCAAATTAAATCAAAACCAGATGCCTGCTAGAGCAGTTCATAATAATCTGGAATTGGTTGAGATTCCTTCTGAATGGAAGGATTTAAATACTTATGAATCTATTTTGATTCAAAGTATCCATCCCTTTCAGGCTATTGTAAGAATGGAGCCAAAGACAGGGAAATTGCCTCCATCAGATTTACAGAGAGGATTAAAGGGAAGAGTTGTTTATTTGCCTCTAGATTTGAAGAAAAACATTAACACAATTGGAGTAGAAAAAGTGGAAGAGGAACCTCTGGTTATCTTAGTTAATGGGGTTCCAACAAAGAATAAGAAAATATGGCAAGATTTAGTAGATGTTAGGAAAGTTAAAAAGGCAACATTGTATTTGAAAAAAAATAATAAATACTATAAGAATGTATATGTTGCAGAAGAGGAAGTAAGTGAGGAAGAGGATAGCGATTTGTGTGCTGGTCAAATTGAGAAAGTAGAACCCTCTACTAGTGAAGAAATATATGAACATTATAGTGTTCATCCTTTGCATTCCAAGGAAGTCATGGGGAATGCTATTGAGTTGTTTCAAATGAAACAAGCCAAAGGGAGTCCCATTAGTGTTTGGGAGGAAAGTTTGGAAGCTCTGTGTTTCCCACAGCTTTTTCCAACAGGTCAGGGAGGAAGATATGATGAGCGACCTCATCAAATTCCTGCTTCTGAATACCGGACTTTGCGATTGTATGCAGGAGATGCTAGGTTTCGACAATGCATTCCCTATTTGTTTCATCTCCTGTTTGAAAGCGATCTGTCTGGACTGTCATATGCAGTGAACCACATCTTGAAAAGTGGTATACACATGCAAAACATCTCGGCAAGTGACTTTATGGATAAAGTCAATGTCCAAGACAGTATTTTGGATTCTCACCTGATTAATCTCATGGCGTGTCAGCGTGGTACTAATGAGTACTGGTACCGTCGTCATGGTGATTTAAAATGTATGCTGAGGAACTTAGGTACTCCTACATGGTTCCTCACTCTCAGCTGTGCCGAGTATGGCTGGGAAGACTTACTTGAATTTCTACAAGAGGCAAATGCTAACGTAGATAACATCGAATTCAAGACACCCGGAGAACTGTGCTCTTTGGATCCAGTCAATGTATGTAGGTACTTCAATCATAGATTTGAAGCTATGATGTCTTTCATCATGAATAAGAAGAATCCACCTCTTGGAGAGGTGTTGGATTTCTTCTGGAGAAAGGAGTACCAAGCAAGAGGTGCTCCTCATATACATATGTTGCTGTGGATCAAGGATGCACCTAAATTTGGAACGGATCCAGAAGACTCAGTGATGAGTTTCATCCAACAGTATTCTACGTGTGCTGTTCCAAACGCAAAGGAGAAGAAAAGCCTAAGAGAAAAAGTTCTGCGTTTCCAAAGCCATCGATGTGGAAAGTACTGCCGTCGTAAATTCCGAAACAAGGACAAGTTCTACACTAAATGTCGTTTCGGCTTTCCACGACCGGTGATTTCTAAAGGAAGAGTAAACAGTTTGATGTCTTCGCTGCGACACAATGTCATGAAGAAATCACCTAAAAACACTTACAATTTGAAGAGGAACGAAGAGTCCAAGTACATCAACGACTACAACCCGGTGATTTTGTCCATGTGGAATGCTAACATGGATATACAGTTTGTGGCTGATAACTGTATGGCTGTGGCTCGGTATGTGACGTCTTACATCACCAAAAAAGAGAAGACAGAATTGAAGGATATGTGGGAGGACATTTCCCATGAAAAGAGCCTCAGCAAGAAGTTGTACAGTTTCAGTCTGAAGATGTTGTCGCATCGAGAAATCGGAGCGTACGAATGTTCTGACCGGTTGTCTTCAGCAAGTCTCTATGCCAAGTCCAGGAGTATCGTTTGGGCGAGTCTTGGTCTTGCTGCAACGCGTAATCGAGTTCTCAAACCTGTGCGGGAAATTGAGTATTTGGCGGAAAAGGAGCCAAACAGTACCGACATTTTGAAGACCAACATGTTGGATACATATTATCCAAATCGAAGCATTCACCTCGACAATGTTTGTCTGTATGAGGTTCTTCAAAATTACATATTCAAGAGGAACATCAAAGAAGATACTGAGAAAGGAGTGTATGCTGTAATAGGAAGTGAGGGATGTCTGGTCAAGCAAAGAAAATGCCACTTGGTAAACCATCGAAAATTGAGTGGCGAATCTCCTGAAAAAAAGGAGTTTTTCTATTTAGCACTTTTGCAACTTTTCAAGCCTTGGCGTGCAGAAGAGGAACTGCTTGGAGATTTCCTCTGTTACGAAGACTCTTTCAATGCCGCCAAGGAGACCATAGAATGTCCTGCTTTTCCCAAATATGTAGAAATGTTGAATGCGGAAATTGAGCAGGAAGCAACGATTGCAGCCGAGATTGCCAGAGACAGTTCTCAGGACAGTCAGAGTTCTGCTTCATTGAGTCAGGATCCACTAGGAGGACCTGTTATTGAAAATGAAGCTGCCACTGCTATGAATGAAGTGGAAAGAGCCATGGCACATGCTCAAGAGGATGCGGTTAACTTAGAAGAGTTGGAAAGACAACTCAACGTTGAGCAGAGGAAAATATATGACGAAGTTACCATGCAAATTGATCATGGATTAAGTCATGACAAGAAAGAGTGCTCATGTACGTCGTTGAAGCCTGTCCGACTGTACGTGAGTGGAGAAGCGGGAACTGGAAAAAGTTTCCTCATTAAAGCAATTTCATGCTATTTGCAGGAAAAGACAGAGTCATCGCTGTCTTGTGTTGTCACCGCTCCAACTGGACTGGCAGCACATAATATTAAAGGGATTACTTTACATCGTTTACTGATGCTGCCAGTGGAGCATGACAACAAATTACAATATCACAAGCTATCTGGAGATGCTTGTTTTGAAGTTTCAAGAATCTTGAGGAAAATGAAACTTCTTATCATTGACGAAGTAAGCATGGTTTCCAATGTCATGCTTGCCTTTGTGCATTTGAGGATACAAGAAGTTCTCAAAACAGAGTATGATGTGTTATTTGGTGGCAAACACATCATTGTTTTCGGAGATCTTCTGCAGCTGACACCAGTGAAAGGGCAACCTGTGTTCAAAATGCTCACGCATGAAGATACCAGGAAGTGCCTAGGCAGCATTGGCAACGTCAATATATGGTTAAACTTCAATTATGCTGAACTGCATGAAAATATGCGTCAGGCAAAGGATGAAGTTTACAAGACTATTCTACAAGATGTTAGAATTGGAAAAGTGACCGAGCATGGGAAAGAGGCTTTACATGCACGATTACTGACAAATTTATATCCAGAACAAGATGTTGTGCCTGAGAATATTTTTCAGAAAATTACTGAGAAGAAATCTGGAATATGTTTGATGCCAACTCTTGCAGAATGTGCCAAATTTAACAACAAAATGTTGCATTTAGAAAAGCAAGAGATTGTGAAACTGGAAGCTATTGATAGAGTAGAGCATATGGGATCAACAAATATTTTGTCTGAGAATCTGAAAACAAAATTGGATTCATTAGAGAAGAGTATATCTAAAACTGCAGGTTTTGAAAAGACTCTGAATGTGTGCTTGAACTGCCGTATAATTTTAAGAAGGAATTTACATGTTGAAAGAGGTCTGGTAAATGGATCAATGGGTAATGTTGTTGATTTTGTGAAATACAGAAATAGAGATGGAATTGAATTTTTAAAAATTAAATTTGATGGCATTGAGGAAGTACAGCTAATTGCTCGTTGTTCTGCTAGATTTTTGCTTGTAAAAGACTTATATGTTCGCCGTAAGCAGTTTCCTGTTTGCTTGGCATATGCGGTGACAATCCATAAATCGCAAGGTTTAAGTGTAGACAGTTCATTGGTGAATATTGGCAGTTCTGTGTTCAAGGAGGGTATGGCATATGTGGCATTGTCACGAGTTAGAACTTTATCGGGATTGTACTTGATTGAGTGTGATGTCACAAACATTTGTGCGGATCTAGATTGTGTTAAGGAATACAATAGGTTAAGAAGAGAGTATGTGCCACATTTGCCTCAGTATCCTTTGTTTGAGAAATGTGTGGTAGGCCGGAAACGAAGAAATGAGAACAATACTGGGGAGGTTGTAGCAAAAAGACAAAAAGTCAATGAACCTAAAATTACAAGCAGAAACAAAAAGGATTCTGTTGAAGATGTTGTTGGTTTTCAGTTTGAAAACAGTTCTGGTGTCAACTGCTATGCTAATGTAGTGGTTAATGTTTTGTTTTCTCTAAAAAATGTAAAAGAAGAGATTGTGGTCAATTCTGATCAAAGATTTTGCAGTTTGTTAAATTCTGTGTTAGAGAAATGTAGCACTGATAGAAGAAACATAGAAAGTGTGTCTGAAATTCGAAATCTGTTAGACAGATGTTCAGGCCAAACACAATTCTCTCAAAATATTCAGCAAGATTGTCAGGAGTTTTTAATGTATATGCTTGATGTATTACATGCTGAAGGTGTAGATGTAGATCAGCTGTTTGGGCTTTCTTATCAATGGCAGCATGACTGCGAGAACTGTATGGTATCAAGTACTACTAGTGTAGACTCAGAAAGATTTATATATTTAACTTTGCCAGACAGTAAATCAGTCTCCTTTAATAAGCTAGTAAAAGCAGCTGATCACAACATGGAGTGTAGCCAATGTAAATCTGAAATGATGTCCACATTATTTATACGAACATATGGTCAGTATGTCATTTTAATGTTCCAACGATGTAGGCCTGATGGAACAAAATTGACAACTTTAATTAAAAATTGTGTAGCTTCGCAGTTGTCAATATCAGGAAGGACTTTTGTAACTGCAGCAATTATATATCATGACGGCCCTTCAATAACATCAGGACATTACACAGCTTATTTAAAGTCTAGAAATGGCTGGTCATTCTGCAATGATTCTGTTTTAATTTTCAAAAAAAAATTGCCGTATGACCTTAAAAACTCTTACCTGGTGTTTTTAAAACCAAAATTTTAGGGAAATAAGCTCGGGATGTGCTCTGTGGAATTTCAAGAAGTTCTAATGGCTCCTACACAATTTGGCCTTGAGGATAAGTGTAGTTCAGAGACATAACTTCTAACCATAGGACTGGACGTCATGGACAAATACGTGCACTTTCAATGAGTTCAGAAAAACTGTTTCTTTTTATAAGCTAATTGAAGCAGCCAATCAAAACATGGAGTAGAGGGAATGTAATTCTGCAATGCTGTCTACTGTTTTACATTGCTTTGTGATTAAAAGTGATGTAGAGAATTAAATAATTGTAGTAGTCATAGAGGTAGTGTAAGTCTGCTTCATTGTAAGCAGTATCAGTGTCATAGGAAATGTAGAACATGAATGAGCAAGAAGGGGAAGATATTACTATTCCAGGATTGTGAAAATGATCTTCAACATTTTAATTCTGAAAGTTGCGGAAATGCCAAATGACGGGATTGGCTTACAAGAAATCCAAGAGTTATAAATGGCTCTGACCAGATTTGGCCTTGTGGAAAATTGTGGTAGAGAGCAAGAAGTCATTTATTGCATGTAATGTGTTTTTAAAAACGATGGAGATTTTCTTTCAGAAAGTGGCGGGCTGAAAGTAATAACAGCACAAAAGAGTGTAAGCTGTTCATAGGACATCCTTGGACGTCATGAAAAGTAAGTTAACTTTAACGAGTTCTGAATTTTGATTTCTGATGTTGTATGGGTTTTTTAAACACAATCATTTTGATTGTGTTTTTTTTCCCCGCTGTTACATGATGAATACCTTCAAGTCACTGTTTTTAGTGAAATTTGATACATTCTGAGAACAGCAAAAATAAACCATTTAACATGTATAATTAATTCTGTACTGTTTGCATTTATGATGTATATGTAGAACTGTGTAGGAGGCATGGAGAAGGTGAGGCTTCTGTAAGTGTCAAAGTTGTTGCATGCAGTGCTGCACTTCTGCGTATTCTTTCATATGCTAGACTACATCTGCACAATGAGATACCTAAGCAAAGGAAACACAAGTGATGTGATTGTGAAATGAGCAAAATAAATTGCACGTATTTCAATTACATCACCTGTGTTTCCTATCATTATAAATCACATTGTGCAGATCAAGTTTAGGTCTGTCCAGGGAAACATAGGAGATTTGGACTTTGTTGAAGAGTGCAGTGGACATGACTCACTTCATTGGTAGACCTTCACATGTATTATCTCCTCTGTACTCTTCAACAAGTGTAAATCTCATCTGCAACCCTGAGTAGGCCTCATCTGAAACAAACCTCTGGATAGTAGACATCTTATTGGCATCCTGAAGCAATTATTTAAAATTTTAGTGTCTTGCGACACTTTTCTGAAACAATAGCAATGCAAAAGATGCACCATGTTTTAAGATAGGCCTCACTTCATCTGCATCAAGATACTGTTAGTTTAAAATGTATATCTTTAGGACTGTGTAGGGGGCCTGGAGAAGCAGAAGCTTCTGTAAGTGTCAAAGTTGTTGAAAAACTGTTTGTCCTTCAATTTTTTTCCTTGTCTTTTCTAATTTTTAAATACATTTTTTAATATTTTTCAAATGTTTGTTCTCTCTTTCACAGATTGAAAGTATAAAAACAAAAAGTGAGTAATTTAACGACAATTATAAGGTAAATATTTTGTACTGTTTTCGTTACATTTCTATCACATTTAACTACTATTAGTTCCACTGCTTCATTTCTTTAACACTCAGTTTCCTGCCTTTGCTACTTCCCTCATTCCTTTCTCTATTACCTACTTACTCAACTCCTTCCACTCTTTTTCTCAGTCCCTCTCTTCTCATAGTTCCTCACTCTTGTTCACTCACTGCGTCTCTATTACTCTTAGTGTCTTTGACTGATCACTCTATCACTACTTGTTCATAATGCTTTCTCTGTGTAGTTGAAGCACACTAAGGGGAATATTATGAACACAGCCAATAAAATTATTGCTCTTTTTATTGGCAGAAAACTGGTGCAAAAGTGGTTTTAGTGGCAGTTTTCTTCCACAAAAGCAGCTTTAGCGACACATTTCTGCCAATAAAAGCTGCAAACTTTTATTGCCTATGTTGATGATATGGCTCTATGTTAATTACATTTCTTTGCTGTTTCAATTAATCTTTTTCTGTTATTTTTTGTTTTCTGTTTTCTATTTTTTCTCTCTGTTATTCCTCATGTTTTAATCTTATTTTGAACATTCACTCACATTCTCCAAGAAACTCTTCTTTGTTAATGTTTTACTCTCTTTTTTTTTCTTTCACTTCGTTATCTATTTTGTTTTTCACAATTATACCCTCTTCTGTCTTTTCTTCGGTAAATAGATCTATTAAACAGTATCTCTTCTTTACTCCCTATAGCTGTCTTTCTTTTAACATCACTCTTTGTTTCCTTTCCTTATACTTACATTTTTTTTTGGTTAGCTCCCGGTCCCCGTACCGGGAAGCTAACCCGAAAGCGAACCAAAAGAAATAGAGCTTGCCAGAGTGCTAAACATTCTAGCAATTTTTTTGGAAAGGGAAGGTAGTTCTGAAAAGAACCTTTTTTTTTATATTTTTGTTGTTTTATATTTTTTTTTTATTTTTTGAACATTTTTTGTTTTTTTTGTATTTTTTGAACGATTTTATGTTTTTTTTGGTTTTTTGGGGGGGAAACAACGAAAAACAGGCATTAGAAAGGGCTCAACAGGAGCAAAAATAAATTACTGGGGGCGGTTAGGGCAATCATGGTGTTCATACGCCAGGTTCAGTGCATTGATGCTCATGTTGCCACAAGCTAATAATGCACGACAGTGCATACATAAGTGGATCATGTGCCCAAAATTTTGTTGAATATTTGGCACAGTTTCCCGTGCCTCTTCTGGTGTTAGAGAAACCGGTATTGTTGGTCTGGCCACAGGAGTTTGTCTGGGATTGTCGTGCATATCCCTTATTTCCGCCCGGCTGTAATTTAGGGGATGTTTCCTCGTCATGTGCCTGTGCATTGTGTGATTGCCAAAGCTATTTTTTTTGTCCGTCCCTCTGGACAATTGTTCCTTGCATATCAGGCAGGTGACATACCTCGCGTTGACCTTTTTTTGGCCACGAGGCATTGAAAAAAACTGCCAGATGAAACTGGCTTTCTTTCTGGAAACCCGGGGCAACTCTTCCAAAAATTGTGGTTCTTCTCCCTCCTCATCCATTTCTTCTTCTTCCTCCTCAGTGTTGATAAGGACCTGGGGAGGTGGTCCTTTCTTCCCATGAGGAGGTGGTGGTGGTGGTGGGGGTCCACCAGCTGAAGCTACCATTGAAGCCATTTTCCAAGAAACAAAATAGGTCTTCCTCTCACAATGATGAAAGTCAGAGTGAGGAAAGAAGGAGGGGTTTTCATCATTTGGGAAAAAACAATACTTCTCAACCAATGAAAAGTGTTATTTTTAAGTCACCTGACCTAGCCTTCCATCATTATGAAACCAAAAGTGAAATGAACCAATGAAAAGTTTTATTAACAAGTCACATGACCTCTCACGCTCATGTTACGCACTGCGGAACGCTCCCCGGTTAGCTTCCGGGTCGCTCCGCTTCGCGCCTCGGTACGCGCCCCGGGACACTTCCGGGTGCGCTAACGCGATACGTCACAAGACGCATTTCGCGGCAACGCGATACGTCGCGCTTTCGCGCCGCGGATCGCTTCCGGGGAGCTGCGTTTCGCGCCTCGGTCCGCGCCCCGGGGCACTTCCGGGTGCGCTAACGCAGAACGTCATAAGACGCATTACGCGGCAACGCGATACCGTCACTATGTTGATTTCTTACCGGTTCGCGGACCGGGTCGCGGCATCAATTTGAGCTAACGGAAAGCTTCCCGGTTAGCGGACCGGGAGCGAAACAAAAAAAATATTTAAAAAAAATTATTAATAAACATATAAAATATATTTTTGGATTTAAAGAAGAATACATTTTACAGCTATAGATATTAGCTTTTAAAAAACCAATGAAATTCACTGAAAAAACCATAGGTTATAGACCATATATAGTTAGGAATTAGCATTTACAAAACCTTGAAAATTCACTGAAAAAACCATAGGTTATAGACCATATATAGTTAGGAATTAGCATTTAAAAAACCTTATTTTACTCACACAAAACCATTGAAATTCCATATATAGTTAGTTGCACTAACTATATATCGCGCACCCGCAATCCACTGCTGATGATGTCACATATTACATCATTCATGACATGGTCAGTGACATCACTGATGACATCACTGATGACATCTCAAATGACATCACTGATGACATCATGACCTATGGTTTTTTCAGTGAATATATATATATATATATCCTACTGGCAGTCGCCAGTAGGTAGTTATAGTTAGGACCTAGCTACCATAGGAAATCCGCAACATTCTATTGGGAATAACTTTCGCGCCGGTTGAGGAATTTGCGTGTAATTTTCAAAAATTTTGGCAAGCTCCGCTCTGCTCCTTCCCTGAAAGTTTCGGGGGGATTTGTGAAGTAGGGGCTGAGAAAAAAGGGGGGTTCCAAAACGTGTTTTCCCCATGTTGATTTCCATAGGACGGTCTGACAAGTCTACTGCCCGAACCGCTGAATGGAATTACGCCAAACTTGGCACAATTGTAGGGACTGGTACGCAGATGTGTCTTTGCTATATTTGGTGGAAATTGCTCCAGTGGTTTTTTTGAAAATTAACTTCAAAAATACATATATATCTATAGGCGCGCTCCGAGCGCTCACTGGTACGCGTACCGGGGAGCGCACCCGGCGCGCTACGGGAGTGCGCTAGCGAAAAGCTGATTGGCTGTCGGGTGTCTGTCAACATTCTAAACCGTCCGGTGAGTCCGCCATCTTGTGTCTCGGTAGAATTGAGACACAAGAGGTGAAAAAGAAAGGGGGAAATAATTAAAAGGAGGCAGAGCAGACACCCCCTGACCCCTAGGTTTTCTGAGGGGGGCCTAGAAGGACCCTGAAGGGCAAAAAAACTTTTTTTTTGTGTGAAATTTTCACGGGGTAAGCGCTGGGTGCGTTCCCAGGTGCGCTCTCCGGTACGCGCACCCTGAGCGCACCAAGGGGAAAACAGTGAAAGAAAATAGTTTAAAAAAAGAATTGGGGTGAGGGGCACTCTACCCTGCTCTCTTTTCAAGTTTTGAAGTATTACATTACACTCTTTTTCTGAAACTACACAAAATGGCGGCAATAGGGTGTATCAGAGACAGATAGTGAGAGAAAGGAGGCAGGAGATGAAGAAGAGATATTAAATATACATTGGTAAAAATACAGTGGGAGAAGGGCAGCAAATATGAGTAAATTTATTATGTAACATAAAAATTGTGCACTCTATACTATAAGTATTTCATTATACTACAATCACTTCGATTGTACCTCATAAATTAGAAATAAAAATGAATAATATGTCAACTAATTTTGAATTACATACTCCCACACTCACCTTCTTTGAAACCTTCTCCTTTACTTCCCTTCCTCTCTCTTCACATCCTTTACTCCTTCACTGTTTTCCCTTCCCTTACTCTCCTTACTCCACTTCACTAACTCCTTCTTTTACTCCCTCTGTCCTCTTACTTCTACACTCCCCTTCTCTCACTCTCTCTCTGTTACCCCCATTCTCTCCGTCCCTTTAGTCTCTCACTCCTCTTCTGTCACGCTCACTGCCTATAACTCAGCCATACTCCCACACTCACCTTTTTTGAAACCTTCTTTTTTACTTCCCTTCCTCTCTCTTCCCATCCTTTGCTCCTTTACTTTTTTCCCTTCCCTTACTCCCTTTACTCCACATCAGTAACTCCTTCTCTCAATCCCTCTGTCCTCTAACTTACTCACTCCCCTTTTCTCACTCTCTCTCTGTTATCCACATTCTCTCCGTCCTCTTAGTCTCTCACTCCTTTTCTATCATGCTCACTCTCTATAACTGAGCCATACTTCCACACTCACCTTCTTTCAGACCTTCTCCTTTACTTTCCTTCCTCTCTCTTCCCTTCCTTCACTCCTTCACTGTTTTCCCTTCCTTTACTCTCCTTACTCCACTTTACTAATTCCTTCTCTTACTCCCTCTGTACTCTTACTTCTACACTCCTCTTCTCTCACTCTCTCTCTTTTACCCTCATTCTCTCCATCCCCTTAGTCTCTCACTTCTCTTCTGTCACACTCACTGCATATAACTCAGCCATACTCCCACACTCACCTTCTTTCAGACCTTCTACTTTACTTTCCTTCCTCTCACTTCCCTTCCTTTACTCCTTCACTGTTTTCCCTTCCCTTACTCTCCTTACTCCACTTCACTAATTCCTTCTCTTACTCCCTCTGTCCTCTTACTTCTACACTCCCCTTCCCTTATTCTCTCTCTGTTAGCCTCATTCTCTCTGTCCCTTTAGTCTCTCACTCCTCTTCTGTCACGCTCACTCCCTATAACTCAGCCATACTCCCACACTCACCTTCTTTGAAACCTTCTCCTTTACTTCCCTTCCTCTCTCTTCACATCCTTTACTCCTTCACTGTTTTCCCTTCCCTTACTCTCCTTACTCCACTTCACTAACTCCTTCTTTTACTCCCTCTGTCCTCTTACTTCTACACTCCCCTTCCCTCATTCTCTCTCTGTTAGCCTCATTCTCTCCGTCCCCTTAGTCTCTCACTCCTCTTCTGTCACGCTCACTGCCTATAACTCAGCCATACTCCCACACTCACCTTCTTTGAAACCTTCTTTTTTACTTCCCTTCCTCTCTCTTCCCATCCTTTGCTTCTTTACTCTTTTCCCTTCCCTTACTCCCTTTACTCCACATCAGTAACTCCTTCTCTCAATCCCTCTGTCCTCTAACTTACTCACTCCCCTTTTCTCGCTCTCTCTCTGTTATCCACATTCTCTCCGTCCTCTTAGTCTCTCACTCCTTTTCTATCATGCTCACTCTCTATAACTGAGCCATACTTCCACACTCACCTTCTTTCAGACCTTCTCCTTTACTTTACTTCCTCTCACTTCCATTCCTTTACTCCTTCACTGTTTTCCCTTCCCTTACTCTCCTTACTCCACTTCACTAATTCCTTCTCTTACTCCCTCTGTCCTCTTACTTCTACACTCCCCTTCCCTCATTCTGTCTCTGTTAGCCTCATTCTCTCCGTCCCCTTAGTCTCTCACTCCTCTTCTGTCACGCTCACTCCCCATAACTGAGCCATACTCCCACACTCACCTTCTTTCAGACCTTCTCCTTCACTTCCCTTTCCCTCTCGTCCCTTTCTTTGCTTTCTCACTCATTTTCCTCTCCTCTCTCACTGCACTCCACTTCAGTTACTCTTTTTGATTTTTTTAAGAATACAGCTCTTTTTTGAGAATTGGAGGTAGTTCTAAAAAGAACTTTTTTTTTTCTTCTTTTTTCGTTTTTTTCTCAACAAAAACAAAAACAGGGAATGTGAAACTGCTCAACAGGAGCAAAAAAAAGAATCAAAATTAGGGCTGGGGACGGCAGTGGTGTTTTTCTCTGGTTCGGACAATGTTCATAATACTTTGTTCACCATAACAAAGTAGTTCATCACAATCTTTACATTTGATTGTGATGCCATCAAAAACAGGCTGAATATTTGGAATCAGCTGTTCTGGTCGCCCCCTCACCAATACAGTTGCTCCTCCAGTTGAAGTGGAAGCACCATCCCTTGGAGCATCTCGTGCCAGAGCTCTGACATTCTCCCGGGCATAGTTTTGGGGGTACCTTCTCTGAACGTGTCGAATCATGGTCGAATTTCCAAAAGAGTATTTCCTGGTAGGGTCACCCCGTGAAAGGACAGTATGACAAATTCGACACTCCACCTTTGGAGCATTTACTTTTTTTTTATCATCTGGAATGGAAAAAAACTTCCATATGAAGTGTTCTTTTACCCTGGGCTGAGGAGCTTCTTCTTCTATGCACCCATCCGAGTCCTCACTGCTACTGGTGGGTCTAGCAGCCATTATAATCCAAAAAAGATTGAACAGGAAAAAGACAGGTCTTGCAGTCACAAAAGTGAAAGAAGAAGTGAAGGAAAAGAGTGGGGTTTTCATTAGTTGTAAAAAAAACTGTTAACAACCAATGAAAAGAGTTATTGTAAGGTCACATGACTTGACGCGCTTACGCTGCGCGCACCGGAGCGCTTCCGGGGGCGCTTACGCGGCGCGAACGTAGGCGCTTCCGGGGGCGCATACGCGGCGCGCCTGAGTGACGTTTTGGTAGCTTCACGGAAATGCAAAATCATTTTCATTCGGTAAATCAAAAATACTACTTTTATAAGCATGGTACTGAATGTCTTGCATTATTGTTTAGTTTTCATACATATTTTTTTTTACAAACGCAGAAATAGCGCTCTTGCTGCGCTCTCGGGAGAGCTTACCGGTGCGCGCACCCTGAGCGCTCCAAGTCAAAAAGATACGGGTAAGTTTACCGGAGCGCGCACCCTGAGCACACCAGGAAAAAATGATATAAAAAAAAAATACATTGCAAAAAAATCTTTTTAAAATAAATTAATATTAATTAATACTTTTACAAAACAGCTAATAAAAAAAACACTAAAAATCGTAGGTTACAAACTCGATATACAAAGGAATTAGCTTTTAAAAAACCTTTGAAATTCACTGAAAAAACCATAGGTTTCACACCAGTTATAGTTAGCTGAACATTTTACTCATACAAAACATTGAAATTCCCACGTTATAGTTAGTTGGACTCACTATAACTGTCATGAATGATGTAATATGTGACATCATCAGCAGTGGATTGCGGGCGCGCGAGTTATAGTGAGTCCAACTAACTATAACGTGGGAATTTCAATAGTTTTGTATGAGTAAAATGTTCAGCTAACTATAACTGGTGTGAAACCTATGGTTTTTTCAGTGAATTTCAAAGGTTTTTTAAATGCTAATTCCTAACTATAACAAATGTGAAACCTATGGTTTTTTCAGTGAATTTCAAAGGTTTTTTAAATGCTAATTCCTAACTATAACGATTGTGAAACCTCTGTTTTTCAGTGAATATATATATATATATATATATAACACATGCATTAAGTAAGACACAATTAATCAATCACATATACAGTCAGTCACACACCTACTAAATCATCCATCCTGACTCTTATGCACCCATTTATTCTTCAATACACCTTGGCATATATATAAAACTTATTTACATTTTATAGAAACACATAGTCACTGGATAATGTCATCAGTGATGTCATTTGAGATGTCATCAGTGATGTCATCAGTGATGTCACTGACCATGTCATGAATGATGTAATATGTGACGCCCTTAGCAGTGCATTGCGGGGGCGCGAGTTATAGTTAGCTCAACTAACTATAACGGGGGAATTTCTATGGTTTTGTATGAGTGAAGGTTTTTTAAATGCTAATTTCAAACTTTAAAGTCCCTGAAACCTATGTTTTTTTCAGTGAATTTCAAAGGTTTTTTAAATGCTACTTTCAAACTGTATTTTCCCTAAAACGTACTATTAATAATAATAGCGGATAATTGTGTTAGAACTTAGGCCATTTCATGAGTACATGACTAGTAACTGGATGATTATAGTGCTATAAACAGAGTGCATGGTGTATTTATAAGTGCTTTGGTATTAGCAAAGTGGTTACATTAGTACACCGCACTAGATGGGTGATTGGAGAAGTGCATGGGGACTGACAGGGTGATTGCTAGACTGCATTGGTAAAACCAGGCTATTTAGAGGAGTGAATGAGTAGTACATGCCTGCTTAGAGGTCTGTATGGATAGTGCACGGACAACTGTAGTACTGCTTCTGTTGGTGCTTGGGCCATTGTAAGAGTACATCAGCAGTGACTGGATGATTACAGTACAGCAAGGAGAGTATATGCTGAATTTATAAGTATTTGGGTATTAGTGGAAAATTGCATTAGTGGATAGTACTGGCCTGGGTGACTGGAGATGGGCATGGGGAGTCACAGTGTCTTTGATAGACTGAAAGGGTAGTAACTGGGTGGATTAATCTTACCTGTTTCCAAGTAGATATGAAATTAATGGTAATATAAATTCACTTCTTTTTTGTGATAGAAATTTAAAGTATTTTAATCTTTAGTAGTAGTAAGGTCTGTAAAAAAGAAGAAAACAATTCTGATATTACATATAATGTTGTAGTTTTCGCAACACAACATAAGTATACAATTACATCACATATTCAATTTACCATTTTTTGCTGTCTTCAGATTGTATTGAATTTCACCATAAACCGTGATTTCAATGTTAATCATCAAATGACAGCGGGCAAAAAAATACAATCAATTTGATTGTTAAAAAAAACATACTTCTCTTCAAAATGTCACCAACCAACGCAACTTGGTATTTACATTTTCACAAATAAACACTCTTTGTAACATAGTATATAATACAAAGATCAAATATATCACCACCTTCTTTCAAACACAATATGAAAGAACAGAATTAATAATTGAAACCGTAATTACGAACATCTTCCCTATTGGCCGAATAATGTTTCTAAAAATATTTTCATTGAGTATATTCGAAATAAACTTTTGAATTCATATACACATCTTCTCAAGAGGCCGAATGATGTTTCTGAAAACATTTCAATGACGATATCCAACGTCCACTTCTAAAATCATATGCACATGTTTCCAATAGGGTGAATGATGTTTCTAAAATCAATTGTAGTGGAAATATCCGAAATATATTCAGTAATTCATGTTGATATTGTCTTAGAATTTTGGCATAAACAAATGTAAGTATGAATTTGGTAATTCATTAGGCAAGCAAAATGTATACTCTAAATGTGCATCATTACATAGTGTCCATCCTTTATTGCATTTTAAATAGACAGTATAGTGTCCAGATGTTAAAGTAGCTTCATCGTGGAAAACAATAGCCATTGTTTTAAACGTTCTTCCTGAAATTGACACTTGACCTGCTACAAAATTTTTCATTTTGGTTTCCAATTTTGTTCCATCTGCTCTACAATGTTGCAGCATTAAAATAATATATTGTCCACATCGTTCTATAAATAAAGTTGACGACATTTCTGATTTGCACTCAGTACATTCCATATGTTGATTAGCTGATTTTACTAGTTCGCTGAAAAGCACTGTTTTCAAATCTGGCATTGTCAAATATATGAATCGTTCAGTGTCTATTTTAGTGGTTGATGAAAATGAACAGCTGTCACACCTATGAACCCATCTGTAATGTAGTCCAAACAGATTTTCAATTTGTATACCTTCATCTTATAATACTGCAAGCATAAACATAAGAAATTCCTGAGCATTTTGCTGTATATTCTGTGTAAATTGTGGAGAACCAGAACAAATATCCAAAAGATTCCGCACATCAGAAGCAGTATGGATTTTTGTTTTATCAGTTTTCAACTTCTCAAAAATATAATGTGACAAAGAACAAAATCTTTTTTCTCGATTTTCAATAATTGCATGCTGTAGGTTTTCTAAAAAAAAGACAACGTTCACAATTACATTAGCATAGCAGTTGATACCTGAACTATTTTCTAACTGATATCCTACAATATTAGCAACCGTGCTACCTTCTATTTTCTTTCCAGGCTTGTCATTCTTTTCAATTCTATTTTTCTTTGCAACCTCAGTATAATCTTTATCAAATGTCGTTTTGGATGTATTAAACGTTTTTCATAAACAGGATATTCACCTAAATTAGGAGCATAGAGTCTTCTTAACCTATTGTACTCTTTAACACAATTTACATCTGAACTAGCCTTTTGCTCATCAAAATTAATCAAATACAATCCGGATAACGTTCTTACTCGAGACAATGCAACATAAGCCATACCCTATTTAAACACAGAACTTCCAATATTTACCAAAGCATTGTCTATACTTAAACCTTGAGATTTATGAATAGTAACTGCATATGTTAAACAAACAGGAAACTGTTTTCTATGAACATACAAATCTTTTACGAGCAAGAAACGAACACAACAGCATTTTCCTTCATTTATAATTTCTGTGACATTTTTATTAAAACTATAATGTTGCACTATTTCTTACAGACATATGTTTTCCAGGTATGGACTTGTATTCGGATAGTGCGTATCCAACATATTTGTTTTCAGAATATCTGTACTTTCCGGTTCATTCAGTGCCAAGTATTCAATTTCTTGTACAGATTTCAAAACTCGATTTAGTGCTGCAGCAAGACCAAGACTTATCCAGATGATCCCTCTTGACTTTGAATATAAACTTGCAGATGTCAATCAGTCCAAACATTTGTATGATCCAATTTCTCGATGTGAAAGCATCTTCAAGCTGAAGCTGCACAATTTTTTGCTAAGTGTCTTCTCCTGTGAAATCTCCTCCCACATTTATTTCAATTCTGTCTTCTCAGACTTGGTAATATATGATGTGACATAGCAAGCAACAGCAATTGAGTAATCTGCAACATATTGTATGTCCATATTTGCATTCCACATCTTCAAAATCACCGGATTGTAATCATTGATGTAGTTCGATTCTTTTTAAATTATAAGTATTTTTGGGTGATTTTTGAGTGATGGTATGCCTCACTGCTGACATAAAACTTCACTCTTCCTTTGGAAATTACTCGGCATGGAAAGCCAAATCGACATTTTGTATAAAATGTATCTTTTGACTTATATTTCCGTCGGTAATACTTTCCACATCGATGACTTTGAAACCGTAAAACTTGCTGTCTTAAGATATTTTCTCCTCCTGTTTTTGGAATCGCACAGGTAACATAGTCTTCAATAAAAGACAAAACAGTCTTAACTGAATCAGTTTCAAATGTAGGTGCATCCTTGATCCATAAAAGCATAAATAAATGAGGAGCACCTCTAGCTTGGTATTCTTTTCTCCCAACAAAATCAATAACTTCGCCAATAGGTGTTTTTTTTTCTTACAGATAAAGGACATCATAGCTTCAAACCTATGATTAATATATCTGCATACATTTACAGGATCCAGGGAACACAGTACTCCAGCTGTCTTCAATTCAATATTTTATATATTTGAATTTGCTTCTTGTAGAAAATCCAGTAAATCATCCCATGCGTACTCAGCACAGCTAAGTGTAACAAACCACATAGGGGTTCCTAAGTTTCTTAACATACATTTTAATTCCCCATGACGTCAATACCAATATTCATTAGTGCCACGTTGACATGCCATCAAATTAATTAACTGTGATTCTAAATGTTTGTCTCTTCCTTCAACTTTCTTCATAAATTCCTTTGCAGAAACATGTAAGAGATGTGTTCTCGTTTTCAATATGTAGTTGACTGCGTATAAAAGTGCGGACAGATCACTCTCAAACAAAAGATTAAACAAATATGGAATACACTGACGAAAACTTGGATCTTCTGAGTACAGTCGTAAACTACGATATTCTGCAGCTGGAATCTGAACTGGTCGTTCATCGTATCGTCCACCTTTTCCAGTAGGGAACAGCTGTGAAAAACAACAAGCTTCCAAACTCATGGGAGTTCCTTTTGCTTTTTTCATCTGGAACAATTCAATAGTATCTCCTATCAGTTCTTTTGAGTGTAGAGGGTGTATAAAATAATGTTAATAAATTTCTTCTTTATTTGAGTTCTCCACTTTTTCTAGTTGTCCACTCGAAATGTCTGTTTCCTCTTTTCAAGTCATTTCTTCTTCTTCTACATTTACATTATTATAGTAAATATTGTTTTGCACCAGACACAATGTAGCCTTTTGCACTTTCATCAAATCCACCAACTCGTGCCATATTGTCCGACTCTTCGTGGGTACACCATTAACAAGAATAACTACAGGTTCAGTATCCTCTCATTCTACACCAACAGTTTCAACATTTTTCTTAAAATCTAAAGGTAAATACACGACTCTTCCTTTTAAACCTCTGTGTTGGAGGCAGCTTACCTGTTTTAGGCTCCATACGAATTATAGCCTGAAAAGGGTGCACAGATTGTATAAGGATAGCCACATATGTATTTAAATCTTTAAGTTATTGAGGTATAGGTACTAATTCTAAGTCATTATGGACAGCTCTAGCTGGCATTTTGTTTTCTTCTAATTTATTATAACAATATTTACAAATGCATTGTACAGTACCTAACTTAAAACGACCTTCCACAAACAGATAACCAGCAAATTGTCTCAATTTATCATTGTTTTCTATTTCACGTTTTAAAAACACATCTACATTCCTAGTTTGAATTTTATAATGAGTACGTCAGCAACAAATACAAACATAGGGCATCATTAGGATGGGACCGCCCGCTATATGTGCGAGGGTCCCTTGAGTGACATTAGGATGCCCGCCACACTGGCGGGCGCATACTGCGTTTTTAACATTACGGCAGGCGGTGCTGTCAGCATGCGCAGTGCCTGCCATGTTGTGCATGCACATGAAGGGGGTGTACCATAGGTTCCCCCCCATGTGCCCCCCAATCTCCCAACATCCTGGGGGCCTTCAACGGGCCCCCAAACTCAAAAACCACATGCCTTTCCATGGCAGAAACGCCACCACGGAAAGGCTCCCTTCCGCCTGCATCCTGATATGGATGGCGGTGTCTAGCAGACACCGCCCCCATATGAAACCCTTTTCCGCCCGGTCAACATGTCGACTGGGCAGAAAAGCGGCAGACGGTCTTCCCGTCCGCCGCGGTCCCGTCCGCCGTACTAATACGGCAGGGGGAATGGGTGGTGGGCGGGCTAGGATGTAGGGCGGATCGCCACCACCATGCGGGCGGTGGCGATCCTCCCTACATCCTAATGGGCCCCTTAGTTGGGATTTTTACCAGAAACTACTTTAAACTTTGTTATTTCTTTTTCAACCTTGACATCAGTAGTATCTTCCTCCTCTTCTTTAACACCTACATCAAAGTCTCACTTCCTCTACACTCCTCTTGAGCGGCAAAATATCATCACATACTTTTTTTACATCCAACACTGAACCATGCAAAAGAGCTGTATTAATTCCATTTAGAAATAATGCAGGACTTTTCACATAGTATAATCTTTAAACTAATTTCCGCATTTCTGAATGATGTACTGCTATCATTCTCAAATGATGAAAACAACTTTGACACACTTTCCTAGAAAGACAAGCCAGAGAATGACCTTGCAAGCCTGTATTTTTTCTCACTTTGCAAGGATCCAGTCCTTGTAATATCTTAATCTTTTGTTTCACAGTTTTTCTTCCCTATTCTCATAAGAAATTTAGTGAAATATCAATAGATTGTTGACATATACTACAAATACTACTACAATCCCATATAAACACTGGAGCCTGGGTACGTCTCCCTTCAACTTCCTCAGCTATTAATTCTTCAACAAATCCTGGAACTAGCTTTTCTTTCTGAATTGCACAACCCTCTCACACCACAGGTATCAACTGCATGCACTAAAGAATTTTGTTGAAAATAACTTTCTTCATTAAAAAAAGGTTCCGTACTAGAGGTTTGCTTCCATTCCCCAGAAAATATTTTACAAAAATTTGTTCTATTAACAATTCTTTTTCTCTTACATTTGTCCATCATATGCTGCATTATTGTATGTAAAGTCTTCAATCTTTTTAAAATTAAGATAAACAATCTTCTTTTTAATTCAAAAGCTTCTTCAATAACACTAGAATCTCCTTTTTTTGTCTGTAAAGTGCTGATCTCCTTTTATGGATTTTTTGTAAATTCTACAGTACTCAGTATATTCTTTTTCGAATTTCTAAAAATTGTTTATTACGTATTCTAACATAATTCTTTTTTCGTTAATCCAATTTTTTACTTTTTTAACACTTTTCTTTTGTTGGTGTTTCACTGTTCTTGTTCTGTCTGTCTCTACTATATTTTTAATCTTAATAACAGTTTGTGCAAGTTTTTTTTTTTTAAACTTTACTTTTCTTACCAGAACACTTTTTTTAACATCCATGTAATGGATCTAATATCTCTTTTCTTATTTTTCAAATAAACCTCCTTTCTTTCTTTTCTTTTTCTTTGTTGTTTTCTCGTCATTGTATCTCTTTATTAATAATGATGCAAAATGTCTGTAAAAAAATAACAGTTTGGGAAACAGATTAATATAATTAAAATAATTATATATAAATATTCAAATGTATAATTATACAAATATTCACATATATAATTACAAAACTACATAGAAAGAAACTACATCAATGATTTCCATGATGGAACAGTACTACCTGCATAATTCTACGTAGTCTGGGGTCACACGTTTTAATAAAAAGAGGACCTTGGCTTGGCTAGGTTCAGGGGGCATTTCTTAAAAATTAATAGTTGAGAACCCACCAATGGTTCCCAGAGAGAGAGCTATAAGCCAGCGGGCTGGCTCCTAGAAGAACACGTGCAAGTTCACTAGCTGGCTCGGACAGAGAGAGCTACAAGACACATCACAGAGGAACAGTTGCGGGCGGACAGACTGGCTCGTACAGGAAAAACTGCGAGCCAACTCGCTGGCTCGCACACATAGAGCTACGGGCCGGTTCACAGGCGAACAGTTACGGCCCGGCCGGCTGGCTCGTAGAGGAAGACCTGCGAGCTGACTGCCTGACTTGAAGAAGGAGTGCTAATGGCCTGCTCTCACACAAATAGTTGCGGTCCCACTACTATAACTAAAGCTGCAGGACGTCAACTTCCAAAGGCATAGGTGTGGGACAGTGATGTGGGGAGAAACAGCGTGAAGGGAGTGTCTCGCAGAGAAAACTGCGGTATATTTTCAGTATTAGCTTGCACAGCTACAACTGCAGCCCCAACAGCTTGCAGGGCAAGAGCAGAGACCCGACTGGTCATTCGCACAGAGAGAGCTGCGGGCCGGCTCACAGAGGAACAATTCTGAGATGAACGGCTGGCTCGTAGAGGAAGACCTGCGAGCCAGGTCTTATGCAAAGGCCTTAATTTTTGTCCAACCAGCAGAATTGATATTAACAGTGTAAAGATTGATATTTACAAGTTTGTTCGTCAATTGAAAATAAAGAAATTTTTCTCTGCTAATGTCTCGGCCCCAAATTGTCAACCATCTCCAGTTGTTGGTGATATCACTATCCAAGATGTGCATGCTACTAGAATTCTGTTATCAATAACAGAACAAGAAAATGACCCTATAACCTTGCACCAAGTTCTGCAAGATCTGGAATGTTGTACCAATCTGAGTGAGGATAGTGGACTCAAGAAGAAGTCTAAATGGACCCCACAGTTGGGGAGTGGCAGTAATATTGATGCATTTTATAGGAGTGTAAATAAAGAACTGGATATTCTTGAGAATAAAATACGTGATTTCAAGCCTCCACACCCACAGGATAACTTGTCCACTAGAGAAAGAAGTGCCCTCAAATCAATATCTAAAAACACATCCCTTGTAGTGAAAGAAGCAGACAAAGGGGGGAATGTTGTTTTAATGGACAGGACAAAATACAATGAGGAGATTATGGGGCAACTGAACAATGAAGTCTGGTATGCTAAATTACCACACAACCCGATGTTTACGGTTGTAGCTAAGATCAATACCTTTCTAAAGACCTGGCATCAGGCCACCCTACTGAATGATACGGAATTTAAATACCTTACTGTACATCGACCCCGCTTTCCATGTATTTATACCTTGCCAAAGGTTCACAAGTGTCTCCTGTCTCCACCAGGGAGACCTATTATTTCAGGAATAGGCGGGCCGACTGAAAAACTGTCTGAATTTGTAGACCTATTCCTCCAACCGTATGTTTTAAACTTACCCTCTAACATCAGGGACACTAAACATATTTTAAATATACTGAATGACTTTGAGTGGGAACCAGAGATGATATTGGTCACGATGGATGTATGCTCCCTATACACGAATATCAAACATGAATTGGGTCTTAAGGCACTTGAGTTCTTCTTACATAGGAGACCGGTTGAATTGTTGGAGCACACTAACATGATTCTAATGATGTCAAGACTGATTTTGGAAGAAAATGTATTTGTTTTTGAAGATCAATGGTATAAGCAAACCGGTGGGACCGCTATGGGTTCGAAATTTGCGCCGTCGTTTGCCTGTCTCTTCATGGGGTGGGTAGAGGCGGTGCACATCTGGGGCCGTGGCGGTGCACAATGGCACTCCCATATTAATTATTATGGAAGATATATAGACGATCTTATACTCATATGGACTGGAAGTGAGGTGGAACTCTTAGATTTTTTTGCTTATATGAATGATAATGTGTATAATATGACCTTTACCATTGAATACTCTAAAGAGCGAATCAACTTCTTGGACCTAACCTTATATGTAAAAGACAACAAACTGTGTAGTAAGCTTTTTAGAAAATCTACATCTTGTAATGCGGTTCTACACAATAACAGTGCACACCCAAGATCCACTGTTACCTCAATCCCCTATGGAGAACTATATAGGGCTCGACGTAATTGCAGCGAGGATTGCGAATTTCTAGAATGTGTAACAGATATTGAAGGGAGATTCCTTAGGAGAGGTTATGGATCAGAGGTCCTACGTAGAGCAAAGAACAGAGTTCTCAGATTAAATAGACAAGAAACCCTGAGTGCCAAATCCCATGACAGTAACAAAAACAAGGACAAGGTGAGATTGATAACTAATTACAATCCCTGGTCATCCAGGGTTTACCAAATACTAAATAAGTTCTGGTTCCTATTGAGTTCTGATCAAACTCTAAAGGATTATATTAACTCACGACCCTCTATATCATATCGACGTGGCATGACGATTAAAAATATGATCAGTCCCAGTTATCCCAAACTAGCAGAAAAGACTCCAAACTGGCTTCATTTACTTGCCAAGGGCTCGTTCCGATGCGGTGACTGCAGCATGTGTAGGATGTCACGGCATGGAACACTACATTTTACATACAATGGATCTAAGACCTATCATATAAAATCACACATTGACTGCAATACCACCTATGTGGTATATGCGATAACTTGCAAATGTGACCGAGTATATATTGGTAGCACCATACGCAGACTTAAGGACCGCATGGCAGAACACTTTAGAGCACTAAAGAATAAGGATATGAGACATCCCCTGACAGCACATGCTATGGAGTGCGGGTTACAAAGTGAACATCTATCTATGTCCTTTCATGGAATTGAAACAATGCCCCAAGATGTGAGGGGAGGGGATAGGGAGCTCAAACTTAGACAACTCGAGGCAAGATGGATAATGCAGGTTCATGCGGTAGAGAGGGGTCTTAATTTTGATGACGAGCTTCAATTCTTTCTGGGGAATTAACTGATGACACACTCCGGATGGAGGTTACTGAATGCCAATGTATGTACTTTACCTGAGTATGATTTCCCTCGAGATTAATGATCACAGGAACAGTTACTATATCTACATGTTGAATTTTAAAGTGCACAAGATTCTTCTTGACAAGCATGTCTCTAACCATGTTTTGTACTTATTCTCATCATGATGTTATGATCATGCAATACTGTTTATAGGTACACCCGTGAGAAATGATAATGCCCTTACATTGCTTTGCTGTCTTAGAAAATAGTCCAGTGACATCTATATATAATGATAACATGGTATACATCTTAATTGTAGACTCATTGTCTGGTATGACATGTACTATGATATGGTATCGACCATCACACACTATGAATGCATGGCACATTTTGTTTTTTACTTGTTAGGTTAATAACCATGGCTTTTTGAAATGTGGATGCGATGTGTATTCATGACAGTATCATAACTTGGTAAAACATGAGCTCGGATACAATATTGATCACCGTATGCTAGGATTGTATGGCATGTTTTGTTTTAAATTTGCTTGGTTGAAAACCATGCTTTGGAAATATGAACGCTATATGTATTCATGACAGACTTTGTGAAAGAAATGCATTGTCAAGATGCCAGTAATGAGAGCTAAGGAAGTGACACCTGGTGATGGGAATTTTCGGTGGGTGCCTTTTAATTGACTCCTTACACGTTGCGCATATATATTTATTACTTATAAGAATTCGTAGTCGATAAGTACTACAATCCGTATTAGAAGTAACCCGAGGTGTGGACAAAGTACCGAATTGCACACTCTAAGATGGCGCGAATATCCAGTTAGGGAAGTACACTTTATGTGGCTAGCCCCTTTTCTATGTCTGACACCGGACGGGGGTATTTGAAGCAAATTCAACATGGCGCGGGTGCTGAACGCCAGGAATTACTTTACGGAAGACGAGATATCGTCACAGGTGAGACTACCCCCTCACATAGATCCATTTCGTGGCGGCGTTAACTTGCTAAACACGGGATGCCGCGCATTATGAATAGGTATGGGTCGTGCAGCGCGCAAATATAGCGATTAGAAACTGACTTAAACATAGTGGGTTAACTTTTGCAACTGCTGTATTTAACCATGCTTTGAGTATGGGTCATAGGAACAGTGACCTTATACTATCCTAGATCGTAAATGATTATGTCTCTAATGATGATGGAAATGACTATTTCCTAATCGTTAGGATTCCATCTGTTTTATTCTTACTATAGGAGGAAAATACCCAACTAATACAATATGGAGAGAGATTGACTTTAACCACTACCTACGGGCCAGAATAACGTGAAGAATAGAGTGAGTACTCACTATAAACAAATTACTGTTGGCTTGAAACGTGCGTATAAATAGACGGTATCTAGGTTCTAAATTGCTGTTTTCTCCGATAGCTAAGAGGATATTTGAACCCCAATGACGTTGTGGCAGGGGTGACGAACAAGAAACTAGAGGTCGAATATAATTAATTAAGGTACCTATAATCCGCATACATCTCTGGTTTGATCACGACATTTGATGTGGGGCTATCTCTCTCTGGTCAGAGCAATCAATTTATATCTACTTACTCTTCACCAAACCTACAAATACTGAATTTTCAATAATATGTCAGTGTGACCAACACACAGGATAAAAACTTGGTGGTGGGATCCTTCTTTTATCACCATAAATATACACCTTGTTTCGTTGGCGGTTAGAATTCACAATTCTTTCCCAAGCACCTTGGTTTTGGGTGATATCGCACTAGCTCCATGATGTTGATAATTTGTAACACTCTATAAATAGGACTCTTTGCAATCAGAGTTCTAGAAATATGTGGTTTTGGAAATAAACATATATGTTTAAAGGTTTTAAACTATAAAATTACATTGTTCTAGCCTTGAAGAAGTCTGTGGATTAACACCATTTCAGACGAAACACGTGTCGGCTAGGAGGTTTTTATGAACAATCAACGCATGAAATAAAAGAAAGAAAAAGGAGAAGAAAACAGCGATTTGTGATTTGTTCGTTGGTTGCAAAGTAACTTTTTTGTGCTAGCTCAGGATAAATGTTGTGTTGTGTAATAGGGCATTGACTGGTTCATGCCTGTTGTGTTTAGATTGGTGGCCTAAACCATATCCTTGGAGCTTTCCTATTTGTTCTTATCCTTACAACTATCACTGTGACCCAGCGCAATTGTAACCCAGCCATCAATTTCTTTATTTGCTATTTATTGTGGGTTTGCTGCAGGGTGGTGATTTGGGTAATATACCTGGCTACTATTGGATAATCAGAATGTGTTCTAGGAACGAGAGAAACAAGGTGGCAGATGATCTCTTTAAGAGTCTACATGCAGGCGCATCAGTCAACAAAGCAGTCTCATTAGGGACAAGCAAACCAAATGAAGGCCTAAAGCAGAAATTCATTCGGTTGGAACGCCTGAAGAAATCTGAGATTAGTAAATGGTGGGATGGAGCAACACTGAGGGAATACCAGAGATTGGATAGAATTCCCCGTGGGTTAAGATCTCAGCTGTTCCCCACATATGATGATTTAGAGGAAGATCTGATGCTAATATGGGAGAAGGAACTAACAGGCAACTCCATGAGACTAATGAATCTACTAATAGAAAATTCAGAAAGAAAAGTACTAAAGATCACTGTAGAAGTAGATGCTCTGGAGAAGGAGATATTAGATCTGAATAAAACAGAGGGTACTAAAAAGAACTATGAGATCTTAAATAACATCTTGGAAAAATTTGAGGAGGACATTAAACAGAGAAAAGCGCGCAAACTGAAGCGTGACGAACAAGATTATACCTCTGGGAGGGTGTTTACGTTTGCTAAAAGATTCGATGCCTTGGTCAATAACGATACCCTCACCAAAAGTAAAAAGACCCCATCTATGAATAGTATAGATACGGCATCCTCTAGCAATGTATCTATGAGTGGAGAGGAGGGGGCTACCAATGCTAGTGTAGATCAATCAGGTAACAATCCCTCATATTTTTTAAAAGAGGTCCAAATGATCAGAATAGGGAATTCGAGACAACGAGATCAAAGAGTAGACATGGTGGTAAAACCAAGAGAGGAAAAAGGGGAGGCAAGAAAACCAGACGAAAGGGCACACTACCAAACACGTTATTGGAAGGCCAACCAGGGGAAGTGATGGGCAATAATGATATTCAAGTGATTAACCTGTCAGACTTTGACTTAACGGAAGATATATCATCGGTCTTATGCAAAGGCCTTAATTTTTGTCCAACCAGCAGAATTGATATTAACAGTGTAAAGATTGATATTTACAAGTTTGTTCGTCAATTGAAAATAAAGAAATTTTTCTCTGCTAATGTCTCGGCCCCAAATTGTCAACCACCTCCAGTTGTTGGTGATATCACTATCCAAGATGTGCATGCTACTAGAATTCTGTTATCAATAACAGAACAAGAAAATGACCCTATAACCTTGCACCAAGTTCTGCAAGATCTGGAATGTTGTACCAATCTGAGTGAGGATAGTGGACTCAAGAAGAAGTCTAAATGGACCCCACAGTTGGGGAGTGGCAGTAATATTGATGCATTTTATAGGAGTGTAAATAAAGAACTGGATATTCTTGAGAATAAAATACGTGATTTCAAGCCTCCACACCCACAGGATAACTTGTCCTCTAGAGAAAGAAGTGCCCTCAAATCAATATCTAAAAACACATCCCTTGTAGTGAAAGAAGCAGACAAAGGGGGGAATGTTGTTTTAATGGACAGGACAAAATACAATGAGGAGATTATGGGGCAACTGAACAATGAAGTCTGGTATGCTAAATTACCACACAACCCGATGTTTACGGTTGTAGCTAAGATCAATACCTTTCTAAAGACCTGGCATCAGGCCACCCTACTGAATGATACGGAATTTAAATACCTTACTGTACATCGACCCCGCTTTCCATGTATTTATACCTTGCCAAAGGTTCACAAGTGTCTCCTGTCTCCACCAGGGAGACCTATTATTTCAGGAATAGGCGGGCCGACTGAAAAACTGTCTGAATTTGTAGACCTATTCCTCCAACCGTGTGTTTTAAACTTACCCTCTAACATCAGGGACACTAAACATATTTTAAATATACTGAATGACTTTGAGTGGGAACCAGAGATGATATTGGTCACGATGGATGTATGCTCCCTATACACGAATATCAAACATGAATTGGGTCTTAAGGCACTTGAGTTCTTCTTACATAGGAGACCGGTTGAATTGTTGGAGCACACTAACATGATTCTAATGATGTCAAGACTGATTTTGGAAGAAAATGTATTTCTTTTTGAAGATCAATGGTATAAGCAAACCTGTGGGACCGCTATGGGTTCGAAATTTGTGCCGTCGTTTGCCTGTCTCTTCATGGGGTGGGTAGAGGCGGTGCACATCTGGGGCCCTGGCGGTGCACAATGGCACTCCCATATTAATTATTATGGAAGATATATAGACGATCTTATACTCATATGGACTGGAAGTGAGGTGGAACTCTTAGATTTTTTTGCTTATATGAATGATAATGTGTATAATATGACCTTTACCATTGAATACTCTAAAGAGCGAATCAACTTCTTGGACCTAACCTTATATGTAAAAGACAACAAACTGTGTAGTAAGCTTTTTAGAAAATCTACATCTTGTAATGCGGTTCTACACAATAACAGTGCACACCCAAGATCCACTGTTACCTCAATCCCCTATGGAGAACTATATAGGGCTCGACGTAATTGCAGCGAGGATTGCGAATTTCTAGAATGTGTAACAGATATTGAAGGGAGATTCCTTAGGAGAGGTTATGGATCAGAGGTCCTACGTAGAGCAAAGAACAGAGTTCTCAGATTAAATAGACAAGAAACCCTGAGTGCCAAATCCCATGACAGTAACAAAAACAAGGACAAGGTGAGATTGATAACTAATTACAATCCCTGGTCATCCAGGGTTTACCAAATACTAAATAAGTACTGGTTCCTATTGAGTTCTGATCAAACTCTAAAGGATTATATTAACTCACGACCCTCTATATCATATCGACGTGGCATGACGATTAAAAATATGATCAGTCCCAGTTATCCCAAACTAGCAGAAAAGACTCCAAACTGGCTTCATTTACTTGCCAAGGGCTCGTTCCGATGCGGTGACTGCAGCATGTGTAGGATGTCACGGCATGGAACACTACATTTTACATACAATGGATCTAAGACCTATTATATAAAATCACACATTGACTGCAATACCACCTATGTGGTATATGCGATAACTTGCAAATGTGACCGAGTATATATTGGTAGCACCATACGCAGACTTAAGGACCGCATGGCAGAACACTTTAGAGCACTAAAGAATAAGGATATGAGACATCCCCTGACAGCACATGCTATGGAGTGCGGGTTACAAAGTGAACATCTATCTATGTCCTTTCATGGAATTGAAACAATGCCCCAAGATGTGAGGGGAGGGGATAGGGAGCTCAAACTTAGACAACTCGAGGCAAGATGGATAATGCAGGTTCATGCGGTAGAGAGGGGTCTTAATTTTGATGACGAGCTTCAATTCTTTCTGGGGAATTAACTGATGACACACTCCGGATGGAGGTTACTGAATGCCAATGTATGTACTTTACCTGAGTATGATTTCCCTCGAGATTAATGATCACAGGAACAGTTACTATATCTACATGTTGAATTTTAAAGTGCACAAGATTCTTCTTGACAAGCATGTCTCTAACCATGTTTTGTACTTATTCTCATCATGATGTTATGATCATGCAATACTGTTTATAGGTACACCCGTGAGAAATGATAATGCCCTTACATTGCTTTGCTGTCTTAGAAAATAGTCCAGTGACATCTATATATAATGATAACATGGTATACATCTTAATTGTAGACTCATTGTCTGGTATGACATGTACTATGATATGGTATCGACCATCACACACTATGAATGCATGGCACATTTTGTTTTTTACTTGTTAGGTTAATAACCATGGCTTTTTGAAATGTGGATGCGATGTGTATTCATGACAGTATCATAACTTGGTAAAACATGAGCTCGGATACAATATTGATCACCGTATGCTAGGATTGTATGGCATGTTTTGTTTTAAATTTGCTTGGTTGAAAACCATGCTTTGGAAATATGAACGCTATATGTATTCATGACAGACTTTGTGAAAGAAATGCATTGTCAAGATGCCAGTAATGAGAGCTAAGGAAGTGACACCTGGTGATGGGAATTTTCGGTGGGTGCCTTTTAATTGACTCCTTACACGTTGTGCATATATATTTATTACTTATAAGAATTCGTAGTCGATAAGTACTACAATCCGTATTAGAAGTAACCCGAGGTGTGGACAAAGTACCGAATTGCACACTCTAAGATGGCGCGAATATCCAGTTAGGGAAGTACACTTTATGTGGCTAGCCCCTTTTCTATGTCTGACACCGGACGGGGGTATTTGAAGCAAATTCAACATGGCGCGGGTGCTGAACGCCAGGAATTACTTTACGGAAGATGAGATATCGTCACAGGTGAGACTACCCCCTCACATAGATCCATTTCGTGGCGGCGTTAACTTGCTAAACACGGGATGCCGCGCATTATGAATAGTTATGGGTCGTGCAGCGCGCAAATATAGCGATTAGAAACTGACTTAAACATAGTGGGTTAACTTTTGCAACTGCTGTATTTAACCATGCTTTGAGTATGGGTCATAGGAACAGTGACCTTATACTATCCTAGATCGTAAATGATTATGTCTCTAATGATGATGGAAATGACTATTTCCTAATCGTTAGGATTCCATCTGTTTTAATCTTACTATAGGAGGAAAATACCCAACTAATACAACATGGAGAGAGATTGACTTTAACCACTACCTACGGGCCAGAATAACGTGAAGAATAGAGTGAGTACTCACTATAAACAAATTACTGTTGGCTTGAAACGTGCGTATAAATAGACGGTATCTAGGTTCTAAATTGCTGTTTTCTCCGATAGCTAAGAGGATATTTGAACCCCAATGACGTTGTGGCAGGGGTGACGAACAAGAAACTAGAGGTCGAATATAATTAATTAAGGTACCTATAATCCGCATACATCTCTGGTTTGATCACGACATTTGATGTGGGGCTATCTCTCTCTGGTCAGAGCAATCAATTTATATCTACTTACTCTTCACCAAACCTACAAATACTGAATTTTCAATAATATGTCAGTGTGACCAACACACAGGATAAAAACTTGGTGGTGGGATCCTTCTTTTATCACCATAAATATACACCTTGTTTCGTTGGCGGTTAGAATTCACAATTCTTTCCCAAGCACCTTGGTTTTGGGTGATATCGCACTAGCTCCATGATGTTGATAATTTGTAACACTCTATAAATAGGACTCTTTGCAATCAGAGTTCTAGAAATAGGTGGTTTTGGAAATAAACATATATGTTTAAAGGTTTTAAACTATAAAATTACATTGTTCTAGCCTTGAAGAAGTCTGTGGATTAACACCATTTCAGACGAAACACGTGTCGGCTAGGAGGTTTTTATGAACAATCAACGCATGAAATAAAAGAAAGAAAAAGGAGAAGAAAACAGCGATTTGTGATTTGTTCGTTGGTTGCAAAGTAACTTTTTTGTGCTAGCTCAGGATAAATGTTGTGTTGTGTAATAGGGCATTGACTGGTTCATGCCTGTTGTGTTTAGATTGGTGGCCTAAACCATATCCTTGGAGCTTTCCTATTTGTTCTTATCCTTACAACTATCACTGTGACCCAGCGCAATTGTAACCCAGCCATCAATTTCTTTATTTGCTGCGAGCCAACTGCCTGGCTTGTAGAGGGAGAGCTGCGGACCAGATCACAGATGAATAATAGTGGGCCGGAGAGCTGGCACGTAGAGAAACACCTGAGAACCGACTGGCTGGCTCGTAGAGGGAGTCCCGAATGCCAGCTCACAGAGGAACAGTTGCGAGCCAGATCACACAGCAACAGCTATGGGCCCAGTAGTTTAGGGACAATTGCAGACCATCCATTTATAAAGAGATAGGTGCGGGATGGTGATGTTGGGAAATGGAAAATGAAGTGGGTATCTCATACAGAGACAGCTCCGATATATTTCTAGTGTTTGCTTGCAGAGATATAACACTGACCTGGCTCGCAGACCAACAACTGCCAGCCGATTGGTAGTTTGCAGAGAAACAACTGGAAGCCGGTGGGCTAGCTAGTACAAGAAGACTTGCAAGCCGACTGGCTCCTTCGTAGACAGACAGCTGTGCGCCGGCTCGCACAGGAACAGCCGGGGGCTGACTAGTATAGGGAGCGGTGCGGGCCGTCCACTTGTAAAGGGACAGGTGCGGGATGGTGATGTGGGGAGAGGGAACGTGAAGGAGCTATCTCATAGAGCGAGAGCTGAGGTATATTTACAGTGTTGGCTTCAAGAGGTACATCTGCAGGCCCAAGGACTCACAGAGGGACACCTTATTCAGAAAACCATGTAATATTTAAACATATATCACGTCCCTTTTGTACCATTCAAACTCATTACGACCTTCTCTGTACATTACAGATCCCATCAACACCCCAATAAAAATATAAGTGCTATTTTTATACTGGATAAAGCTCTATTATTTAATTTCTATAATTTTTATAAACACAACTGTTGGGTACACAAAATGGAATATGTGAGATGACGAGAGTAAACAGAAGTGTAATTCCTAAACTATTATTCTATGATTTATTTAATGTACGTATATTCAGGGATAAAAAAAATTGCAGATATCTGCAAGGCGCACCAGTGTACAGCACAGCTAAGACCCGGCCTAACTTAAAAGCCTGCGTATATTTAATACACAAACACAACGTAACAATTTTCATCACTTATAATCACTGTTACTTTACAAGTGTGAAGAAACCGTACAGAAAATGTATGAAAACATATTTTTTTTTTATCTCTCACACATTTATAAAATATCTCTTCTAAAGAAACGCCCCTTTCTACCTTTATTTTGTAACAACGAGAAATAAATAACACCTTTAGCAGCATATAGTCACTAAATACTAACACGGTGCAGTACACCTAAGTGTAAAGCACAAACACTATTTAGATTATATTTTAAAGCATCATCAAATTATTCTAACCATACATACATACAGAAAGCAACATGTATGTTTACTTTCGACATTTACTCTCCATGTAATCTATGCACATTATGAACAGGTTTGAAGTATAACACCTGTCTTCACTTATATACAAATCTACCTCACAGTATAAAATATAACATTACAACCTATGAAGATGTAATATTTCCAACATAATACAGTACAGTTTTACACCATTGAAATTAATTGCAACATTCCCCATATACTACAAACCCTACCAATATGGCAATAAACTTAGAAACCCTATTTTATGCATTGTCCCTTTACTATACCTATATTAACAGCTTTAACTGGGATTATAAATTTGGCAACTGCGTCAAATAGGTGACGGAGCTCAGTACCGACAAGACCCGCACCACTTAAAAGCCTACGTATATTCAGCAGACAAACACAGCCTAACAATTACCTTCACTAGTAATCACATTTACTTTACCACTGTCAACAAAATCATACAGAAAATATACATCAAACATTTTCATTTATTTCTTATCTCTCACGTATTTATAAAAAATGTCTTCTGAAGAAACGCTCCCCGACAACTAGCATTTCATAACAACACCAAAATCCAAAGCCTCCCACTAACACACCAGTCTTCACATATATTGAAATCTACCTCTTTATGTAAACAACAAGACTACAAATTGTCCACATAACATTTCTTGTTTCTGTACCATCTCTGTTAAGTTAATAACACATACATTTTCTAGTATAACCCCTTCATCCAGGCAAAGAATAATTTGTAAACGTGTTACATTCTGTATATACATATACAAATCCAAATAAACGTTACATATCATTTTCAAAACCATACAGTCTTTTACACATGACAAGTTTAGTTTTATTTATCTGAAAAACTCCGAAACATATATAAAGTAATTCTTTAACAATTAGTCATACTTTATACATGTTTTAGAACCAATGTGAAACACCGCACTTCACTAAAACTATTACTTAGAAATAAAAAATACTTTCAAAGTTAAAAAAACGCCTCAAATATTAACCACTAACACACCTTAATTTCTAACTTACGTTCGTAGTTGGTATGCAGATTCCAAATGTCACAAACACATGCAATTCTTTCTTTGTCACACAGTACATATAATGCACCTCTCTAGTCAAGAATGGAACCAGTAATGGCACAATTTCCCTGTTGCTCCACACATAAATACATGTAAAGTACAAATCAGAATATTTTCTTGATTGTTTTCAATTGCAAAACTTCTCTCTATTGGTTATTTTTGAACTTCCCACATAATATATTTCTATTTTTTAATCTAACGACACATTCAGGTGAGAAGTTAAACGTATTCTATAAACAGTTTCTAGAACATTCTATGGCACATGCAGGTTAAAAGTTCATCATTGCTTTGAGTTCAAACGGTGCTTTCCATATACAAGTAGCAGGTGTGCTTTAACTGAGCAAATTGTACCCTATCATATGAACTCCACGTTCAAACTGCTTTTTATTAACCAATGACAAAGATGCGTTTCCACAAACGAATATGCACCCTACTTTTTAGAAAACAATGCTTTGCATCTCCCAATCAGTTATCGTTTTGTATGAGAAAAAAAGTTGCTCCCCATATTTAAACATATCTCTAATTCTACAAACAGACTGCATGAGCTACAGACAACTATCCATACCTCCCAGCCATGCCTTATAATTGCTAGTGTGGATCATAGGACATAGCTATGTTTTCTTGTGCAAGAGGTATGCAGAAGAGAGAAGTATTGACTTAGACCTACGTTTACAAAGTGTGGACATTAAGGGCCATATGTATCAACAAACTATTTTGCAATTCCTAAATAGCGATTTTTAAGGAATCGCTATTTAGGAATTGCAAAATGGTATGTATGAAAAAAATCACTATTTTTTAGCAATTCCTTAATCTTCCTTATTTGCGGAATCGCATTTTGTGAATTTGTAATTAAGGAATAATTTCCAATGCATTCCTATGGGCCAGGAGGCCTATAGGAATGATTGCGAAATAATTCTCAAATTGCGAATTCGCAATTTGCTAATCGCAATTTGAGAATTATTTCAAGGGTGCAGGGGTGTCTCAAAGACACCCTGCTGCACCCCTGAAAGGTACATGTGTGTGCATATGGTGCACATACATGCCATATGGGCATGTGTGTGCATCACATGCCACCTTAAAAAATACCAAAATATGCATTTTTTGAAGAATTCGCAAGTTACCATCAAGTTGGTGGTAATTTGCGAATTCTTAACCATAATTCGCTAGCCAAAAATTCTACATACATAGCATTTAAGGAATCGCAAAATTGCGATTCCCTAAATGCTATGGCAAAATAAGGAATCGCACAACTTTGCAATTCCTTATTTTGGGAATGTTTCATACATCCCAAAACATGCAAAACGGCTGTTTGCGAGTCGCAAAGGCCGAAATTCTGCGAATTTCGGCCTTTGCGATTCAAAAACGGCTCGATACATATGGCCCCAAATGGTTTGCACAGAGAGGATTGAACTGGCACCAATTGTTGCCTTTGCTTAAAACCTGTTTGCATTTCCAACACCCTGACCTCATGATTGTGTACTGTGATAGAAACGACCTAGGCACATTGACTGGGGTAGGTTTGGAAATGCTAATGAAGGACACCTTTCAAAATTGATCTTGCTTTTCTCTCAAACTGTCTTTGTATATTCCAATATATGCCAAAGACAGATTTGAAAATGTTCAAACCAATTTTGTCCTCAGATTGGAAAATCTAGTAAGAATGTCATCAAAGCTGTGTCTGCATACCTCAGAGACCATAGAATGGGGTCGATCTACAACAACAACATACGTTTTGATATGGCTGATATCTACAGAATTAATGGAGTACACTTCACAGATCAGTGAAATCGAGTTTTTCTGAATAACCTGAAGCTGTACATCTGCACTTATATGTAGCACCAACTAATAAATACAAGGGCTCTTTTTAGAGCCGCCTTATATTCCCAATATCGGTTCGCAGAGTGACAGCTGTGATTCGGCTAGCACAGGGAGACCTGCGGGCCGTCGAGCAGCCTCGCAGCCTCGCAGAGGGACACCTGCGGCCCCTGGGCTCAGCTCGCACAGAGAGAGCTACGGGCCCTTGGCTCGCACAGTGTGAGCTACAGGCCCTCGACTTGCAAACCCACACCAGTGTGCTGGCTCGCAGAGGGAGACCTCCGGTCTAACTCGCAAAGGGGCACCAACGGGGCAATGTCTCCAACACCCTGACCTCATGATTGTGTGCTGTGATAGAAATGACCTAGGCACATTGACTGGGGTAGGTTTGGAAATGCTAATGAAGGACACCTTTCAACAATTGATCTTGCTTTTGCCTCAAACTGTCTGTGTATATTCCAATATATGCCAAAGCCAGAATTGAAAATGGTCAAACCAATTTTGTCCTCAGATTGAAAAATCTAGGAAGAATGTCAACAAAGCTGTGTCTGCATACCTCAGAGACCATAGAATGGGGTTGATCTACAACAACAACATATGTTTTGATATGGCTGATATCTACAGAATTAATGGAGTACACTTCACAGATCAGGGAAATTGAGTTTTTCTGAATAACCTGAAGCTGTACATCTGCACTTATATGTAGCACCAACTAATAAATACAAGGGCTCTTTTTAGAGCCGCCTTATATTCCCAATATCGGTTCGCAGAGTGACAGCTGCGATTCGGCTAGCACAGGGAGACCTGTGGGCCGTCGAGCAGACTCGCAGAGGGACACCTGCGGCCCGTGGGCTCATCTTGCACAGTGTGAGCTACTGGCCGTCGGCTCGCAAACGCACACCAGTGTGCTGGCTCGCAGAGGGAGACCTCCGGTCTAACTTGCAAATGTGCACTAATGGGCCAACGGCCCTGCTAGCAGAGACACACCTAACGGACTGACTCGCACATGTACAGCTAAGGACACAACAGCTCCCATACGCACAGCTGCAAGCCGACGGACTGCTACTGTTTTATGCTTTAGGGTACTACAATGGTATTTGGGTAGTGTAGGGGGTTGTGCTGGGGGTAGTATTTTATGCTTTAGAGTAGTACAGTGGTGTTTGTGTACTGTAGGGGGTAAGTGCTGGAGGTAGCGTTTTAGGGTTTAAGGTAGTGCAGTGGTGTTTCTGTAGTGTGGAAAGTCATGCAGCAACTACTGTTTTAGGATTTACAGCAGTGCAGTGGTGTTTGTGTACTGTTTGGTGGTTCATGCTGGGAGTATTGTTTTAGGGTTTAATGTAGTGCAGTGGCATTTGGGTAATGTAAGAATCGTGCTGCAGGTAGTATTTTAGAGTTTACGAAAATGCAGTGGTGTTTCTGTAGTGTAGGGGGTCATGTCGGGGGTAGTGTTTAGGGTAGAACAGTGATGTTTGGGTAGTGTAGGGTGTCGTGCAAGGGGTAGTGTTTTAGAGTTTAGGGCAGTGCAGTGGTGTTTGTGTAGTGTATGGGTTTGTGGTGGGGGTAGTGTTTCAGGGTTTAGAGTACTGCAGTGGGGTTTCTGTAGTGTAGGGGGTCATGTTGGGGGTAGTGTTGGAGTTTGTGTAGTCTAGGGGTTTGTGCTGGGGGTAGTGTTTCAGGGTTTACAGTAGTGCAGTGGTGTTTCTGTAGTGTAGGGGGTCATGTTGGGGGTAGTATTTTAGGGTTTGCAGTAGAACAGTGGTGTTTTGGTAGTGTAAGGGGTCGTGCTGGGATAGTGTTTTAGAGTTTAGGGAAGTGCAGTGCTGTTTGTGTAGTGTAGGGGTTTGTGCTGGGGGTAGTGTTTCAGACTTTGGAGTAGTACAGTAGTCTTTCTGTAGTGTAGGAGGTCGTGCTTGGATAGTGTTTTAAGATTTAGTGTACTGCAGTGGTGTTTCCATAGTGTAGGGGGTCCTGCAAGGGGTAGTGTTTCAGGGTTTACCACAATGCAGTTGTGTTTCGGTAGTGTAGAGGGTTGTGCTGAGGATAGTATTTTATGGTTTAGGAAAGTGCAGTAGTGTTTGGGTAGGGGGTCGTGCTGGGGGTAGAGTTTGGGTTTAGGGTAGTGCAGTGGTGTTTGGGTAGTGTAGGGAATCGTGCTGGGGTAGTGTTTTAGAGCTTACAACAGCGCAGTAGTGTTTGGGTAGTCTTTGGGTAGTGTAGGAGATCGTACCGACAGACTGACTCACAAAGTTCAGAGCCGACGGATGGGCTTCTAAAGACATAGCCACAAACTGTTGATATGAAGAGAGGCAGCGTGAAAGGCATATCTCACAGACACATATTCCAGTGTTGCCTCGCAGAGGTAAAACTGCGGACCCGATGGCTTCTACACGGAGAGATGCGAGCTGACGGAGTAAATCACAAAATGACTTGCCAACACTTCCTGGTTTCAACAATTCACAGCCAATAAGCCGCAAGCTGGTGCTCATAACCCCTCAGCCAATCACAATGGCAAATATCGATATCTGTAAAATTTGATATTTCTTAACACCTACTGAACGGATTTACACCATTTAAACAAAAGCGTGCTTTCTGGACCAAGACATTTCTCCCTGCTAAATTTTCCGTTCTTCCGTTCAGCAGTTTCACCTGTAGTCTTCTGTACAGTTTTGTATGGAAATTGCATGGAGAAAACATGTTTTAGGACCCTCTTTTTTCTCAGCCCCTCCTACACCATTCACCCCCAAACTTTCAATATAAGACCTAATCCAAAAAAGAGAAGCTTTTTGGATAGTTTCATAAAGATTCGTCAAACGACGCCATAGCTACAAGCACATACAAGGCTCCAGAAGGGAGGTTGCGCAACCCCCCCTCCCAACATAAGTGAAGCCCCAAGGCTGCGCGGACCCCAGCGGACCCCCGCAACCCCTGTGTCTTTTGATTTCTTGCCCTAAGTGCGCCAGGTATGCCCAGACGTGGGTCCTGGGCTCACTGTGCCACTGGAATCAAGCTATCCTGGCTGAAGAGGGGTGAAGCCCCGAAACCGGTCCCAGGATGCTTGTTTCCGGTCCAGGGAAGACATACCTTGGCAGTTCAGGCTGGACTGTTCCCATGAAGCACAGGGTCAGACTGATTTGCATATGGCCATGTCTGTACTGGGGTGGCAGAGTGTGCTAAAGAATGATGATGGATTAAACCCAGATCAGTTGACTGGGGGTGAGTGCTTGAAATGTTAAACACTCCGTCCATCATCCCATTTGGTTTTGCTTTGTTCGCCCTAAGTTGGCAGGATATGCCCAGATGTGGGTCCCTAGCTCGCTTTGCCACTGGATTCAAGCTAGCCTGGCTGATGACGGCTGATTAGCTAGAAACCGGTCCTAGGATGCTTGTTTCCGGTTCAGGGAAGACATGGCTTGGCAGTTCGGGCTGGACTGTTCTCCCATGAGGCACAGGGTCAGACTGATTTGCATATGGCCATGTCTGTACTGGGGTGGCGGAGTGAGCTAAAGAATGATGATGGATTAAACCCAGATCAGCTGACTGGAGGTGAGTGCTTGCAATGTTGAACACTCCGTCCATCATCCCCTTTGGTTTTGCTTTGTTCACCCTAAGTTGGCAGGGTATGCCCAGACGTGGGTCCCTTGCTCACTTTGCCACTGGATTCAGGCTAGCCTGGCTGATGACGGCTGATTAGCCAGAAACCGATCCCAGGATGCTTGTTTTAGGTCCAGGGAAGACATTTCTTAGCAGTTTGGGCTGGACTGTTCCCATGAGACACAGGGTCAGACTGATTTGCATATGGCCATGTCTGAACTGGGGTGGCAGAGTGAGCTAAAGAATGATGATGGATTAAACACAGATCAGTTGACTGGGGGTGAGTGCTTGCAATGTTTAACACTCCATCCATCACCCCCTTTGGTTTTGCTTCAATCATTATTGATAGCGGTTGAAACACATAGGTGTTCTTGCGCATGTATGCAGATTGAAACATTTAAAAAATATATTCTATGTGAATGCGTTCCCCCTCCACTCTTATTCGCATTTCGGCCCCAGGAGATAGGGTCCCTGGAGCCTAATTATGCTCAGTGAAGAGCACCAGGCGTCCCCTCTCTTCATTAATTACTTGACCCCGGGGGATGTTATCCCTGGGGCCAAATAAGGCTCGTGAAAGGTAGATGAGTGCTCTGCTCCTCTGGTTGTTTGTACTTGAACCCAGGGGATAGGGTCCAGGGGCCCATTGATTTCCTGGGGACGAGGTCACAGAACCCCCTCTCCTTTTTATTGGGACTGGCTGTGGGGGATGGGGTCTCAGAAGCCAATTAAGGGTCAGGGAGCGGGCAGCACAAACTCCATCCCTCAAATGTCTTTGCCTCAGGGGACTAAGTCTCAGGGGCCCAAGGGCCAACACTATGCTGCGCATGCCAAAGGCTGTGCATGGTGTGGTGTCGGCAGCCTGCTGGGGGTTCGGCAACAGGGCCTGGAGAAAGGCCAAGCCCTGTGGCAAACCTTCTGCTTTGCACCAAAATCTATGCATGGCATGTGGTTGGCTGCCTGCAGGGACCTCAAAGCAAGACATGCTGAAAGCAGGACAAGCCCAAAGCTAACTCCACACAACGCACGACCAAAGGGCGTGTGCGTCATGGGATTTGCTGTCTCCGGGTGGCTGCCTGTTGTCATGTCTTTTAGGTTAATCCCATCATGTATACCCCGTTTTATATACATTATCCCATCCACACGACTATAACGATTCTAAACAGGTGACTTTTTACCTAATAGCTTGCGCCTGTCTCTTCGACACCAGGCTCTTAGTCTTCTATCAGAATCCCTGTACCTGATGTACATAAACATGTTCCCAGGCACGGCAGATTTATTCTGTATAAGGCTCACCACTTTTTCCATCCTTGGCCAACAGCCAGCTGTGCAATGACATGCACTTGTTTAGAGAAGCATTGGTGATTGTTTTCAAAACATTTATGATTGTTTGCAAAACATCCATGATTGTTTTAAAAACATATTGATTCTAAAAAAAATCCTGGAGTGACCATTTTAGTATAAAAGACCCTCACTACCCCCTACAAATTGGAGGAGAATTCCTCCCACGCTGAGATGGGGGTCCTGCATGCTGAATCTCTGGCAAGCAGTGGTCTGACATCTCTTGGGGGTTGTCATCCTCGATGCAGAGACGGGGTCCTTCATTCCCAACCATCAGGTGAAGGGCTGGTTCCTCCCTGGGCGTTTCTTTGCTACAGTTACACATATCTATACACATAGACACCTACATATCCAGGTTAGGCTAGGTACATTTAAGCAAATTACTTAGGGGGTGCATTTTCGGAATATGCAAGTGCTACTGTTTTTATCTGAAGTGTTTCTGTTCATCTTATTTGCAATATGGTAGAAATGTATCTACTATTCACTTTATTGGTACTAGCAATCTCTTTCGTATGATTCTGTCTCCTGATTGTCGCAGCACACATGCTTTACACAAAGCTGGCGCTGGACCAATAAATATTTATTGAAACGTCCTTAATCCCATCATGTACATTTTCTGAGAGAAAGCAAATACGAGTGTCTGAGCGAAACATGCTGTACTATTTTCCATAATCCCTAAGAAATCAGGGTTTTCATGTTCAGTGGTTGCCAGAAACTATCTACATCACTGTAGAATACAAGCAGGGTAGTGGCACTGTAGAGCTAGCTGGTCCAATGGCTGACATATCCTGTGGACGTGTTTGAAAGTGGTTGAGACACCAAGCCCTTGGTTAAGGTCATCCAAAACGTGCAGGTCCAGGGGAACTCCTAAGAACTACTCAACACTTTGGGAAGTAAGATGCAGGGCGTGGCTGTAAGCTAGGCTCTGCAGCCAAGCCCATTCAAGGCATGATGAAAGCTTGTGTGCAGCGTGGGGTTTGGTTGCCTGTGGGGGGTTGCTAACCACCTGCTGTGCACCGCCGAAAGATGTGCGCAACACAGGATTGGCTGCCTTTAGGCCCTGTGGCCAACCCATACACGGCCAAAGGCTAAGCGTGGCAAGGATTTGGCTTTACTTATGGCAATAAATATTTTTTTACATTAGACAAACCCTGGAAATTCACTGGAACAACTAAAGGTTAAAGTAACATTATAGTTAGGTGCGATAAAAAGATCTGATTTTGTTTTTAAAAAACTTTGAAATTCATTGGAAAAAAAGGTTAAAGTAAAGTTAGGTGAATAGGTCAGTGACAACATTTATGTTGTGAACTCAAAAAACCACAGAAATTTCCCTGCTATAGTTAGCAGACCTAACTATAACTTCCGCCGCCGCCATGCACTGCTTACAACCTCACATATTACATTACTCATAACATGTTGTATGACATAATTTATGACATCACTGATAACATCTCAAATGACATAATTGATGACATCACTGTTGACATCACTGATGAATTTATCCAAGCTTCCTTTGTGCACATTCGTCTATAAACTAATATGCCATTGGAGGCCTGAAACTAAGTACAAAATAGCTCGAAGAATATAAAGCATCATTAATGCCATCACAGATACAACTCCCTAAGGTGTAACAAGTTATGTGCAACATTTACCCTACAAGTGAAAAAAAACAAGGACTCCCTGAACAGTAAATCATTCAATTCCTAGGACAGGAATGGTTGTGACAATAACTCCTAGGCAATGTAAATCTAACAAACAATGTACAAAAAACGTAAACTATTGGAAGAACCAAGGAAAGACTCGTGTGGATCTATTGGACAGACAGCGATGTCCAATTAATGATAAAATCAATTGTTTGACAATCAAAACGGCCTCTTTAAAACAATATGTAATCGATAATCAGAATAGAGACCTTATAGAGAAGAACGTGTTAGAACTTAGCTTAATCTTCCCGATGGCCCCCAGCACCTAGAGACCCTTACGGGTGATTATTTGCGCTTTACCAATGTGGATTATTATTATTATTATAATTTGATTTTATGGCTCATTCTCCACTAGGCCTTAATCATCATTGGACCTATGTTAGATCATTAAGGTAGTCTGTATTCACATCTAACATATATACTATATGGAGATATCAGTTAAGCTATATTTTCGTGATATCTTCTACTAGAGTCTGCCACTAGATAGATTAACTGAGTCTTATCTCTTTGGACCTTTTCACTTTGATAGTTTATCGGTCAGTATCTTTTAATTTTTCTATTATTCGTAAATGACTTATCAAAATACAGTGTATTTTCATAGCTGGTTATTATCGCAATATAAAGTTACCAACAAAATTGCCATTTTTAAGATAAACCAGTTTGCCATGTCGTTAAAAACTTGTTGTTTATAACAATAACGTTTTCTGTATTTTTCAGAATAGTCTATTTTCACTGGCAACTATTACATTGTTTCAGCCCTTTGCCTGTTATCAACTATGTATATCTACATAAAGAAGTACGCTAGTCTCCATTCTATCATTAGCTGTCTCCCCACATATTTTATCGGCTTTACAACAGTAGAGGAGACATGCTCTCGTAATAGTATGTTCTGATTTGAAAACAATACAACATAAAAATGTATTGTTTTATTATATTACACATGTGTAGTAACACGTCTATTTGAACATCGAAACGATCTAAGGTTGTCTACACCATTACATTTATGACAGTGTTGCTTTTTACGAAAGTAGGTAAACAACGAGTCATGTGACTATCACATGATGCTCTCCTGAACCATGTGATTGTCACGTGCTTGGCCATAGAGTATTTAAAGAGAGGACTTCCATCAGCACAACTTGTACATATGTTAGATCATTGAGGTTGTCTGTATTCACATCTAACATATATACTATATGGAGATATCAGTTAAGCTATATATTCGTGATATCTTCTACTAGAGTCTGCCACTAGATAGATTAATTGAGTCTTCTCTCTTTGGACCTTTTCACTTTGATAGTTGATCGGTCAGTATCTTTTAATTTTTTCTATTATTCGTAAACAACTTATTAAAATACAATGTATTTTGATAGGTGGTTATTATCGCAATATAAAGTTACCAACAAAATTGCCATTATTAAGATAAACCAGTTTGCCATGTCGTTAAAAACTTGTTGTTTATAACAATAAAGTTTTCTGTATTTTTCAGAATAGTCTATTTTCACTGGCAACTATTACATTGTTTCAGCCTTTTGCCTGTTATCAACTATGTATATCTATATAAAGAAGTACGCTAGTCTCCATTCTATCATTAGCTGTCTCCCCACATATTTTATCGGCTTTACAACAGTAGAGGAGACATGCTCTCGTAATAGTATGTTCTGATTTGAAAACAATACAACATACAAATGTATTGTTTTATTATATTACACGTGTGTTGTAACACGTGTATTTGAACATCGAAATGATCTAGGGTTGTCTGCACCTTTACATTTATGACAGTGTGGCTTTTTACAAAAGAAGGTAAACAACGAGTCATGAGATTATCACATAATGCTCTCCTGAACCACGTGATTGTCACGTGCTTAGCCATAGAGTATTTAAAGAGAGGACTTCCATCAGCACAACTGATACACTTTTTATCGAAGAACTTACGGGAAGCCATTCTCAGCCCGGTTTTACTCGGAGCTTCTTTCATCAGGTAAACATTATAGTTAGATACAAGGACCCTGCTTTACATTTTATTATCTGTTTTCTCAGTATAGACTCTCATATTAGCATCCTGTTTTACCTTTCTTTTTAGAAAGTCTGTTAACGTGTAAGTCCATTGAGCTACACTTTTGGAACATTATCTTATATCTATCGTATGTTCCCGAATTTCCTCTGTACATCGGGTAATTATGTGATTCGTTGTAACACTATATTTCATCTAACGCGTTCTTCTTTATAAGGTCTCTATTCTGATCATCGATTACTTATTGTTTTTCAGAGGCTGTTTTGATTGTCATATCATTGATTTTATCATTAATTGGACATCGTCGTCTGTCCAATAGATCCACACGAGGCTTTCATTATCGAATTCCAGGTATTTGTTACTATATAGAATTTCTTATGTACATGACATTGTGTTAATTCTAAAATACATTGACGTTAGGGGTTTCTAAATTTAAAAAACATCTTTCTTTATTAAGCTTCTTTGTAGAAATCGTATCTTTCTGTGAACCCGTTGATTTTAAAGTTATTAAGACGCCGTCGTGCATTTAGTTCACCAAATTTTTATCAGGTAATTTTTTCTTCATTGAGGTTTTTATTTTTCATTATTGCACACACAATTGAGAGAATATAACAATTAGGGATGGATTGTAGGCAAAAAACTCTGATATCTACAAAAGATCCCAATGCCATTTACCAATATATATCGTCTCAGATATGGAGAATTAGAATTATTTATAACACACCATCACCAAACAGGGTGTATTTGTCCTTATCTCAACAAGAGTTTATCGATTTATGATTAATCGATACATTGGCCTAAGCTACATAACTATATTTAAAAGAGTTTTGGAGAAGACTTTTTCTTTGTAGAAATGAGACCATACTCATAGGTGAAATAAATAGAAGCCATTTTAAATAGTATCTCTGATCATATCTTGATACATAGATTAATATTAATGGTGATATTTTCGTTTCAGCCATTTTTCATATTCAAGAGGATGGAGTTGCAGTTTCGTATCTTTGAGCTATAACTACAATCTAATAGCACCTGTGAGTGATTGGCTATTTACTTTTTATCTTTATTCCTTTCTTCTTCTTTTTTCTATATTATCGAATGTGTTTCTATCATTATTTTTTCGTCATTACATATTTATAAGTACTAATGATCGCTAGGAGCACTCAGATATAGCACCACAGATAAGAAAAAATTGTAATGTTCAATACATAGGAAGACCTTGGATTAAGTATAGGTACTTTTGTTGCTGATATATATTGTTTTTTTGTGATATATGTAAAAAGAGAAATAAATGGTTTTAATATATGTTTTAACTGAAAATACATGTTGGTTTATGGACAACCAAAATTTGTAAAATTGAGCATGTTCTCTCTTTTTTATTATTATTTTCAGACAACTGTGTGGCTTTCCTGAAGAAGGCATTGTATACGCCGAAACGTGCATTGAGTTAACAAAGATATTGCCACTTTTTAACCTTTTGTTTATATATTTTGATTAAATATGATATGTTATATGATGTGTTTTAACATATTTTTTATAAATGTATGCAGAAAATATGACAAAAAAATATTAAAACAGTAACAACTTTGAATACATTTTTCCTGTTTTCCTTGGTTCTTCCGATGGTATATGTATTTTGTACATTGTTTGTTTTATTTACATTGCCTACGAGTTATTGTCACTAACAGCATTTACCCTATACCATACACTTCACGGATAGCCTAGTTCACATTAATAATTACCAACAAATATATGGGAAACCCTCATTGCACTCAGTGTTCAATATGTATACAACTGTTCAGATAAGGCCAAGTTCCTCAAGTTATTCAACACCAGTTCCAAAATTAATGCCCTACTAAAGACAGCTTTTATCTGTATCAAACTTCTTACAGTCACCGAACCTACATTGAGAAATGAAGTTGATATGTGTAGAAATGTGGGCACTGTAAACAGTGTTTACTCTATAGAGAGAGTTTACTCTATACCACACTGTCTGCTGACAGTGAAACTCTCATGAGAAAAACACCACAGAGTATTAAAAAGTAACTACTAAGAATAGTGTACACTCTTTGCAACACATAAAAAAATACAGTATTCGCTTAAAATACCCAAGGTCGGAAGGTGCTAAAAAATCATACTACTTGCAGCCTTCAAATTGTAGAGAAAACTTTACAGATAAGCTAGCCCATCTTCTGAAGCAAAAGAAGCACATGTGCATACATAACTGATGCACAGAGTCTTCAATGGTATGTAGACATTTTCATGCTGAGGCAGTGCTGTCTAATAACAATCACAATGGTGACAGACAGGCACATTGACTGGGGTAGGTTTGGAAATGCTAATGAAGGACACCTTTCAACAATTGATCTTGCTTTTGCCTCAAACTGTCTGTGTATATTCCAATATATGCCAAAGCCAGAATTGAAAATGGTCAAACCAATTTTGTCCTCAGATTGAAAAATCTAGGAAGAATGTCAACAAAGCTGTGTCTGCATACCTCAGAGACCATAGAATGGGGTTGATCTACAACAACAACATATGTTTTGATATGGCTGATATCTACAGAATTAATGGAGTACACTTCACAGATCAGGGAAATTGAGTTTTTCTGAATAACCTGAAGCTGTACATCTGCACTTATATGTAGCACCAACTAATAAATACAAGGGCTCTTTTTAGAGCCGCCTTATATTCCCAATATCGGTTCGCAGAGTGACAGCTGCGATTCAGCTAGCACAGGGAGACCTGTGGGCCGTCGAGCAAACTCGCAGAGGGACACCTGCGGCCCGTGGGCTCATCTTGCACAGTGTGAGCTACTGGCCGTCGGCTCGCAAACGCACACCAGTGTGCTGGCTCGCAGAGGGAGACCTCCGGTCTAACTTGCAAATGTGCACTAATGGGCCAACGGCCCTGCTAGCAGAGACACACCTAACGGACTGACTCGCACATGTACAGCTAAGGACACAACAGCTCCCATACGCACAGCTGCAAGCCGACGGACTGCTACTGTTTTATGCTTTAGGGTACTACAATGGTATTTGGGTAGTGTAGGGGGTTGTGCTGGGGGTAGTATTTTATGCTTTAGAGTAGTACAGTGGTGTTTGTGTACTGTAGGGGGTAAGTGCTGGAGGTAGCGTTTTAGGGTTTAAGGTAGTGCAGTGGTGTTTCTGTAGTGTGGAAAGTCATGCAGCAACTACTGTTTTAGGATTTACAGCAGTGCAGTGGTGTTTGTGTACTGTTTGGTGGTTCATGCTGGGAGTATTGTTTTAGGGTTTAATGTAGTGCAGTGGCATTTGGGTAATGTAAGAATCGTGCTGCAGGTAGTATTTTAGAGTTTACGAAAATGCAGTGGTGTTTCTGTAGTGTAGGGGGTCATGTTGGGGGTAGTGTTTAGGGTAGAACAGTGATGTTTGGGTAGTGTAGGGTGTCGTGCTAGGGGTAGTGTTTTAGAGTTTAGGGCAGTGCAGTGGTGTTTGTGTAGTGTATGGGTTTGTGGTGGGGGTAGTGTTTCAGGGTTTAGAGTACTGCAGTGGGGTTTCTGTAGTGTAGGGGGTCATGTTGGGGGTAGTGTTGGAGTTTGTGTAGTCTAGGGGTTTGTGCTGGGGGTAGTGTTTCAGGGTTTACAGTAGTGCAGTGGTGTTTCTGTAGTGTTGGGGGTAGTATTTTAGGGTTTGCAGTAGAACAGTGGTGTTTGGGTAGTGTAAGGGGTCGTGCTGGGATAGTGTTTTAGAGTTTAGGGAAGTGCAGTGCTGTTTGTGTAGTGTAGGGGTTTGTGCTGGGGGTAGTGTTTCAGACTTTGGAGTAGTACAGTAGTCTTTCTGTAGTGTAGGAGGTCGTGCTTGGATAGTGTTTTAAGATTTAGTGTACTGCAGTGGTGTTTCCATAGTGTAGGGGGTCCTGCTAGGGGTAGTGTTTCAGGGTTTACCACAATGCAGTTGTGTTTCGGTAGTGTAGAGGGTTGTGCTGAGGATAGTATTTTATGGTTTAGGAAAGTGCAGTAGTGTTTGGGTAGGGGGTCGTGCTGGGGGTAGAGTTTGGGTTTAGGGTAGTGCAGTGGTGTTTGGGTAGTGTAGGGAATCGTGCTGGAGTAGTGTTTTAGAGCTTACAACAGCGCAGTAGTGTTTGGGTAGTCTTTGGGTAGTGTAGGAGATCGTACCGACAGACTGACTCACAAAGTTCAGAGCCGACGGATGGGCTTCTAAAGACATAGCCGCAAACTGTTGATATGAAGAGAGGCAGCGTGAAAGGCATATCTCACAGACACATATTCCAGTGTTGCCTCGCAGAGGTAAAACTGCGGACCCGATGGCTTCTACACGGAGAGATGCGAGCTGACGGAGTAAATCACAAAATGACTTGCCAACACTTCCTGGTTTCAACAATTCACAGCCAATAAGCCGCAAGCTGGTGCTCATAACCCCTCAGCCAATCACAATGGCAAATATCGATATCTGTAAAATTTGATATTTCTTAACACCTACTGAACGGATATACACCATTTAAACAAAAGCGTGCTTTCTGGACCAAGACATTTCTCCCTGCTAAATTTTCCGTTCTTCCGTTCAGCAGTTTCACCTGTAGTCTTCTGTACAGTTTTGTATGGAAATTGCATGGAGAAAACATGTTTTAGGACCCTCTTTTTTCTCAGCCCCTCCTACACCATTCACCCCCAAACTTTCAATATAAGACCTAATCCAAAAAAGAGAAGCTTTTTGGATAGTTTCATAAAGATTCGTCAAACGACGCCATAGCTACAAGCACATACAAGGCTCCAGAAGGGAGGTTGCGCAACCCCCCTCCCAACATAAGTGAAGCCCCAAGGCTGCGCGGACCCCAGCGGACCCCCGCAACCCCTGTGTCTTTTGCTTTCTTGCCCTAAGTGCGCCAGGTATGCCCAGACGTGGGTCCTGGGATCACTGTGCCACTGGAATCAAGCTATCCTGGCTGAAGAGGGGTGAAGCCCCGAAACCGGTCCCAGGATGCTTGTTTCCGGTCCAGGGAAGACATACCTTGGCAGTTCAGGCTGGACTGTTCCCATGAAGCACAGGGTCAGACTGATTTGCATATGGCCATGTCTGTACTGGGGTGGCAGAGTGTGCTAAAGAATGATGATGGATTAAACCCAGATCAGTTGACTGGGGGTGAGTGCTTGAAATGTTAAACACTCCGTCCATCATCCCATTTGGTTTTGCTTTGTTCGCCCTAAGTTGGCAGGATATGCCCAGATGTGGGTCCCTTGCTCGCTTTGCCACTGGATTCAAGCTAGCCTGGCTGATGACGGCTGATTAGCTAGAAACCGGTCCCAGGATGCTTGTTTCCGGTTCAGGGAAGACATGGCTTGGCAGTTCGGGCTGGACTGTTCTCCCATGAGGCACAGGGTCAGACTGATTTGCATATGGCCATGTCTGTACTGGGGTGGCGGAGTGAGCTAAAGAATGATGATGGATTAAACCCAGATCAGCTGACTGGAGGTGAGTGCTTGCAATGTTGAACACTCCGTCCATCATCCCCTTTGGTTTTGCTTTGTTCGCCCTAAGTTGGCAGGGTATGCCCAGACGTGGGTCCCTTGCTCACTTTGCCACTGGATTCAGGCTAGCCTGGCTGATGACGGCTGATTAGCCAGAAACGATCCCAGGATGCTTGTTTTAGGTCCAGGGAAGACATTTCTTAGCAGTTTGGGCTGGACTGTTCCCATGAGACACAGGGTCAGACTGATTTGCATATGGCCATGTCTGAACTGGGGTGGCAGAGTGAGCTAAAGAATGATGATGGATTAAACACAGATCAGTTGACTGGGGGTGAGTGCTTGCAATGTTTAACACTCCATCCATCACCCCCTTTGGTTTTGCTTCAATCATTATTGATAGCGGTTGAAACACATAGGTGTTCTTGCGCATGTATGCAGATTGAAACATTTAAAAAATATATTCTATGTGAATGCGTTCCCCCTCCACTCTTATTCGCATTTCGGCCCCAGGAGATAGGGTCCCTGGAGCCTAATTAGGCTCAGTGAAGAGCACCAGGCGTCCCCTCTCTTCATTAATTACTTGACCTCGGGGGATGTTATCCCTGGGGCCAAATAAGGCTCGTGAAAGGTAGATGAGTGCTCTGCTCCCCTGGTTGTTTGTACTTGAACCCAGGGGATAGGGTCCAGGGGCCCATTGATTTCCTGGGGACGAGGTCACAGAACCCCCTCTCCTTTTTATTGGGACTGGCTGTGGGGGATGGGGTCTCAGAAGCCAATTAAGGGTCAGGGAGCGGGCAGCACAAACTCCATTCCTGAAATGTCTTTGCCTCAGGGGACTAAGTCTCATGGGCCCAAGGGCCAACACTATGCTGCGCATGCCAAAGGCTGTGCATGGTGTGGTGTTGGCAGCCTGCTGGGGGTTCGGCAACAGGGCCTGGAGAAAGGCCAAGCCCTGTGGCAAACCTTCTGCTTTGCACCAAAATCTATGCATGGCATGTGGTTGGCTGCTGCAGGGACCTCAAAGCAAGACATGCTGAAAGCAGGACAAGCCCAAAGCTAACTCCACACAACGCACGACCAAAGGGCGTGTGCGGCATGGGATTTGCTGTCTCCGGGTGGCTGCCTGTTGTCATGTCTTTTAGGTTAATCCCATCATGTATACCCCGTTTTATATACATTATCCCATCCACACGACTATAACGATTCTAAACAGGTGACTTTTTACCTAATAGCTTGCGCCTGTCTCTTCGACACCAGGCTCTTAGTCTTCTATCAGAATCCCTGTACCTGATGTACATAAACATGTTCCCAGGCACGGCAGATTTATTCTGTATAAGGCTCACCACTTTTTCCATCCTTGGCCAACAGCCAGCTGTGCAATGACATGCACTTGTTTAGAGAAGCATTGGTGATTGTTTTCAAAACATTTATGATTGTTTGCAAAACATCCATGATTGTTTTAAAAACATATTGATTCTAAAAACAATCCTGGAGTGACCACTTTAATATAAAAGACCCTCACTACCCCCTACAAATTGGAGGAGAATTCCTTCCACGCTGAGATGGGGGTCCTGCATGCTGAATCTCTGGCAAGCAGTGGTCTGACATCTCTTGGGGGTTGTCATCCTCGATGCAGAGACGGGGTCCTTCATTCCCAACCATCAGGTGAAGGGCTGGTTCCTCCCTGGGCGTTTCTTTGCTACAGTTACACATATCTATACACATAGACACCTACATATCCAGGTTAGGCTAGGTACATTTTCGCAAATTACTTAGGGGGTGCATTTTCGGAATATGCAAGTGCTACTGTTTTTATCTGAAGTGTTTCTGTTCATCTTATTTGCAATATGGTAGAAATGTATCTACTATTCACTTTATTGGTACTAGCAATCTCTTTCGTATGATTCTGTCTCCTGATTGTCGCAGCACATGTGCTTTACACAAAGCTGGCGCTGGACCAATAAATATTTATTGAAACGTCCTTAATCCCATCATGTACATTTTCTGAGAGAAAACAAATACGAGTGTCTGAGCGAAACATGCTGTACTATTTTCCACAATCCCTAAGAAATCAGGGTTTTCATGTTCAGTGGTTGCCAGAAACTATCTACATCACTGTAGAATACAAGCGGGGTAGTGGCACTGTAGAGCTAGCTGGTCCAATGGCTGACATATTCTGTGGACGTGTTTGAAAGTGGTTGAGACACCAAGCCCTTGGTTAAGGTCATCCAAAACGTGCAGGTCCAGGGGAACTCCTAAGAACTACTCAACACTTTGGGAAGTAAGATGCAGGGCGTGGCTGTAAGCTAGGCTCTGCAGCCAAGCCCATTCAAGGCATGATGAAAGCTTGTGTGCAGCGTGGGGTTTGGTTGCCTGTGGGGGGTTGCTAACCAATTGCTGTGCACCGCCGAAAGATGTGCGCAACACAGGATTGGCTGCCTTTAGGCCCTGTGGCCAACCCATACACGGCCAAAGGCTAAGCGTGGCAAGGATTTGGCTTTACTTATGGCAATAAATATTTTTTTACATTGGACAAACCCTGGAAATTCACTGGAACAACTAAAGGTTAAAGTAACATTATAGTTAGGTGCGATAAAAAGATCTGATTTTGTTTTTAAAAAACTTTGAAATTCATTGGAAAAAAAGGTTAAAGTAAAGTTAGGTGAATAGGTCAGTGACAACATTTATGTTGTGAACTCAAAAAACCACAGAAATTTCCCTGCTATAGTTAGCAGACCTAACTATAACTTCCGCCGCCGCCATGCACTGCTTACAACCTCACATATTACATTACTCATAACATGTTGTATGACATAATTTATGACATCACTGATAACATCTCAAATGACATAATTGATGACATCACTGTTGACATCACTGATGAATTTATCCAAGCTTCCTTTGTGCACATTCGTCTATAAACTAATATGCCATTGGAGGCCTGAAACTAAGTACAAAATAGCTCGAAGAATATAAAGCATCATTAATGCCATCACAGATACAACTCCCTAAGGTGTAACAAGTTATGTGCAACATTTACCCTACAAGTGAAAAAAAACAAGGACTCCCTGAACAGTAAATCATTCAATTCCTAGGACAGGAATGGTTGTGACAATAACTCCTAGGCAATGTAAATCGAACAAACAATGTACGAAAAACGTAAACTATTGGAAGAACCAAGGAAAGACTCGTGTGGATCTATTGGACAGACAGCGATGTCCAATTAATGATAAAATCAATTGTTTGACAATCAAAACGGCCTCTTTAAAACAATATGTAATCGATAATCAGAATAGAGACCTTATAGAGAAGAACGTGTTAGAACTTAGCTTAATCTTCCCGATGGCCCCCAGCACCTAGAGACCCTTACGGGTGATTATTTGCGCTTTACCAATGTGGATTATTATTATTATTATAATTTGATTTTATGGCTCATTCTCCACTAGGCCTTAATCATCATTGGACCTATGTTAGATCATTGAGGTAGTCTGTATTCACATCTAACATATATACTATATGGAGATATCAGTTAAGCTATATTTTCGTGATATCTTCTACTAGAGTCTGCCACTAGATAGATTAACTGAGTCTTATCTCTTTGGACCTTTTCACTTTGATAGTTTATCGGTCAGTATCTTTTAATTTTTCTATTATTCGTAAATGACTTATCAAAATACAGTGTATTTTCATAGCTGGTTATTATCGCAATATAAAGTTACCAACAAAATTGCCATTTTTAAGATAAACCAGTTTGCCATGTCGTTAAAAACTTGTTGTTTATAACAATAACGTTTTCTGTATTTTTCAGAATAGTCTATTTTCACTGGCAACTATTACATTGTTTCAGCCCTTTGCCTGTTATCAACTATGTATATCTACATAAAGAAGTACGCTAGTCTCCATTCTATCATTAGCTGTCTCCCCACATATTTTATCGGCTTTACAACAGTAGAGGAGACATGCTCTCGTAATAGTATGTTCTGATTTGAAAACAATACACCATACAAATGTATTGTTTTATTATATTACACATGTGTAGTAACACGTCTATTTGAACATCGAAACGATCTAAGGTTGTCTACACCATTACATTTATGACAGTGTTGCTTTTTACGAAAGTAGGTAAACAACGAGTCATGTTACTATCACATGATGCTCTCCTGAACCATGTGATTGTCACGTGCTTGGCCATAGAGTATTTAAAGAGAGGACTTCCATCAGCACAACTTGTACATATGTTAGATCATTGAGGTTGTCTGTATTCACATCTAACATATATACTATATGGAGATATCAGTTAAGCTATATATTTGTGATATCTTCTACTAGAGTCTGCCACTAGATAGATTAATTGAGTCTTATCTCTTTGGACCTTTTCACTTTGATAGTTGATCGGTCAGTATCTTTTAATTTTTTCTATTATTCGTAAACAACTTATTAAAATACAATGTATTTTGATAGGTGGTTATTATCGCAATATAAAGTTACCAACAAAATTGCCATTATTAAGATAAACCAGTTTGCCATGTCGTTAAAAACTTGTTGTTTATAACAATAAAGTTTTCTGTATTTTTCAGAATAGTCTATTTTCACTGGCAACTATTACATTGTTTCAGCCTTTTGCCTGTTATCAACTATGTATATCTATATAAAGAAGTACGCTAGTCTCCATTCTATCATTAGCTGTCTCCCAACATATTTTATCGGCTTTACAACAGTAGAGGAGACATGCTCTCGTAATAGTATGTTCTGATTTGAAAACAATACAACATACAAATGTATTGTTTTATTATATTACACGTGTGTTGTAACACGTGTATTTGAACATCGAAACGATCTAGGGTTGTCTGCACCTTTACATTTATGACAGTGTGGTTTTTTACAAAAGAAGGTAAACAACGAGTCATGAGATTATCACATAATGCTCTTCTGAACCACGTGATTGTCACGTGCTTAGCCATAGAGTATTTAAAGAGAGGACTTCCATCAGCACAACTGATACACTTTTTATCGAAGAACTTACGGGAAGCCATTCTCAGCCCGCTTTTACTCGGAGCTTCTTTCATCAGGTAAACATTATAGTTAGATACAAGGACCCTGCTTTACATTTTATTATCTGTTTTCTCAGTATAGACTCTCATATTAGCATCCTGTTTTACCTTTCTTTTTAGAAAGTCTGTTAACGTGTAAGTCCATTGAGCTACACTTTTGGAACATTATCTTATATCTATCGTATGTTCCCGAATTTCCTCTGTACATCGGGTAATTATGTGATTTGTTGTAACACTATATTTCATCTAACGCGTTCTTCTTTATAAGGTCTCTATTCTGATCATCGATTACTTATTGTTTTTCAGAGGCTGTTTTGATTGTCATATCATTGATTTTATCATTAATTGGACATCGTCGTCTGTCCAATAGATCCACACGAGGCTTTCATTATCGAATTTCAGGTATTTGTTACTATATAGAATTTCTTATGTACATGACATTGTGTTAATTCTAAAATACATTGACGTTAGGGGTTTCTAAATTTAAAAAACATCTTTCTTTATTATGCTTCTTTGTAGAAATCGTATCTTTCTGTGAACCCGTTGATTTTAAAGTTATTAAGACGCCGTCGTGCATTTAGTTCACCAAATTTTTATCAGGTAATTTTTTCTTCATTGAGGTTTTTATTTTTCATTATTGCGCACACAATTGAGAGAATATAACAATTAGGGATGGATTGCAGGCAAAAAACTCTGATATCCACAAAAGATCCCAATGCCATTTACCAATATATATCGTCTCAGATATGGAGAATTAGAATTATTTATAACACACCATCACCAAACAGGGTGTATTTGTCCTTATCTCAACAAGAGTTTATCGATTTATGATTAATCGATACATTGGCCTAAGCTACATAACTATATTTAAAAGAGTTTTGGAGAAGACTTTTTCTTTGTAGAAATGAGACCATACTCATAGGTGAAATAAATAGAAGCCATTTTAAATAGTATCTCTGATCATATCTTGATACATAGATTAATATTAATGGTGATATTTTCGTTTCAGCCATTTTTCATATTCAAGAGGATGGAGTTGCAGTTTCGTATCTTTGAGCTATAACTACAATCTAATAGCACCTGTGAGTGATTGGCTATTTACTTTTTATCTTTATTCCTTTCTTCTTCTTTTTTCTATATTATCGAATGTGTTTCTATCATTATTTTTTCGTCATTACATATTTATAAGTACTAATGATCGCTAGGAGCACTCAGATATAGCACCACAGATAAGAAAAAATTGTAATGTTCAATACATAGGAAGACCTTGGATTAAGTATAGGTACTTTTGTTGCTGATATATATTGTTTTTTTGTGATATATGTAAAAAGAGAAATAAATGGTTTTAATATATGTTTTAACTGAAAATACATGTTGGTTTATGGACAACCAAAATTTGTAAAATTGAGCATGTTCTCTCTTTTTTATTATTTTCAGACAACTGTGTGGCTTTCCTGAAGAAGGCGTTGTATACGCCGAAACGTGCATCGAGTTAACAAAGATATTGCCACTTTTTAACCTTTTGTTTATATATTTTGATTAAATATGATATGTTATATGATGTGTTTTAACATATTTTTTATAAATGTATGCAGAAAATATGACAAGAAAATATTAAAACAGTAACAACTTTGAATACATTTTTCCTGTTTTTCTTGGTTCTTCCGATGGTATATGTATTTTGTACATTGTTTGTTTTATTTACATTGCCTACGAGTTATTGTCACTAACAGCATTTACCCTACACCATACACTTCATGGATAGCCTAGTTCACATTAATAATTACCAACAAATATATGGGAAACCCTCATTGCACTCAGTGTTCAATATGTATACAACTGTTCAGATAAGGCCAAGTTCCTCAAGTTATTCAACACCAGTTCCAAAATTAATGCCCTACTAAAGACAGCTTTTATCTGTATCAAACTTCTTACAGTCACCGAACCTACATTGAGAAATGAAGTTGATATGTGTAGAAATGTGGGCACTGTAAACAGTGTTTACTCTATAGAGAGAGTTTACTCTATACCACACTGTCTGCTGACAGTGAAACTCTCATGAGAAAAACACCACAGAGTATTAAAAAGTAACTACTAAGAATAGTGTACACTCTTTGCAACACATCAAAAAATACAGTATTCGCTTAAAATACCCAAGGTCGGAAGGTGCTAAAAAATCATACTACTTGCAGCCTTCAAATTGTAGAGAAAACTTTACAGATAAGCTAGCCCATCTTCTGAAGCAAAAGAAGCACATGTGCATACATAACTGATGCACAGAGTCTTCAATGGTATGTAGACATTTTCATGCTGAGGCAGTGCTGTCTAATAACAGTCACAATGGTGACAGACATCCCGCCCACCAAAATATAAATCTCATTGGAGATTAACCCCTCAGCCGAGATCTAAATAAGGCTCTTAGTATTTACTTTACAGAATCTTTGCCTTGTTGGAACCTTTTTCTGTAGAACCAAAAAACCTGTGGGGAACATACAAGACACAAGTATTCAACTGTCATCTGCACACAGAGTTCAATACAAAGATTTATAACATGTTGAATACCTCTAAACACCTATGATGTATTAGAAGCACATGTGTTTTGTAAACACTTACACCCATTAGCTGTACAAAATTCAGTAGGAAAGTAATATGGTAGGTACCCTACACTATGTAAAATATAAAACAAACTATCACACTCATTGGATGATGTCATCAGTAATGCCATCAATGATGCCAATTAAGAAGTCATCAAGGATGACATTTAAGAAGTCATCAATGATGACATAAATCAAGTCATAGAACATGCCATGAGTGCAGTAATATGTGAAGTCATTAGCAGTGCATGGCAGGGGCGCGAGTTATAGTTAGCTGTGCTAACCATAACTGGCAAATTTCTGTGGTTTAAAAAAATGTAAACGTTAACGTTGGCATAGTCATCTAACTACAACATTACTTTAACCTTTGTTTACATTAAGAAATGGATTATCAATGATGATTGCTAGACAATAATCAGATCCAACTTCCTGAGGATCATTCCGCCTATACATGGACTCTGAGTTTGATTATTGATTTTCATTAATGGAAAAATAAGTGGACTGATTTATAGAATTAACTAATGAGGTAGTATTAATTTGGTTTTTCTTAGTTGGCTAATTAATCTATTGTTGAACATCCATGTCTAATATGGATAGATTTGATGTTCTGTTTTCATTTGCTATTTTGAGAAAAGAAGATGTAATTACTTGTTGTTGATGATGAGACATCTCAAGGTGCAACTTTCCCTTTAACACCTCCTTCACCATAACAATCACCAATTCTTAAATGTTCAGAATTATTTTTCTTTGCACGAATCAGCATGATTCAATAATACAATAGCACAGTTAACTATTTTTCCAGTAAATGAAGCAGTGCTCACTGAGTCACACAAGTAAATTGATGAACAAGTCCCTTGGGCAAAGAAACAAACCTGGTTACCAATTCAAGTAGCTTTACCTCAACTCTTCCCCAAGTTGCTGTTCCTTATTGCCAAATCAGTTTGTCAGCTGCTCCAAAGTCACAAAAGACCAGTGAAAAGCTGCAAGGGAAATCCAAAAAGTCAAGGAACAAAAATGTCAGACACTTAAAGTCAGGGTCCAAGCCTAGTGTCCCATCCAGCAATTCTGGAATTTCCTAGTGCGGGGTTCCTTACATTGTGGGATCCAGTAAGTGGGTGGGCAGAAGGCCTCAGGGCTCCGATGAACAAACCATAGCACCAGTACGGCGGAAGAGAGAAAACACTGGTATACCAGTATAGCAGCAGTGCAACAGAAAACATTGGGTATTAGTGGTGGTCAGTACAACAGATAATCCTGCCCACAGCTGAGTCATTCAACCTCCACCAGATGCAGTTCCTATAGGCCAGTTCCCACTGGTCAATCCTTGTCACAAACTGCATGCACAACAATTAGCCAAAGTTGGGCAATACACAGGAACTAAGAAACTACAAGGCTGTGGTGAAATGAGGAAAAAGTTAGTCAGGCAGGGGTTCAAAGTCTGAACCTGAAAACCAGAGGGAGAAAAGCAATGTTGCGGAGAGAAGCAAAGTAGCAGACCGTCAATAGCTCCAGGGAATCCCAGTGCAGCAAACAGCAGTACAAGCATGCTTTCATCCTGGAGCCAAGTAATAAAGTGGGAATACAAAATCCAACTCTCCTGCATAAATTCCAACACTTTCCGTACTGTTACGCAGGTTGGGGTGGGGATAGTAAATCTAACTTTTTGAAAGTCCAACACTTTCTCCAATGTTGCTAAGGTTTGAGTAGGAATAATAAATCTACAGCCACTCCTCAAAATTCAAACACTTTCACTACTCTTGCTCAGGTTGGAGTGCCAATAATACATTTTATTACTCCAAATGTTAACATTTTATGACTTTTTTGTCATGTGTTGAAATGTTAAGTTTTTTTTTTAATGTTGTTCCTTAATCAATGTTTATGTTACATATTTATTTCAATGGAGTTTAATTGTTTGATATGTATTTCACTTTTTATGTTTATTAGTTTGGATGCCGAACTGTAATTTGTTTCCCCTTTTTGTTAAAGTTGTATCTATTTTCATTAATTGCTAAGAATGTTTTTTCAAATAATCTTTTTAATTTTGGCTATGTTTTTATTTTATTTTTATAGTTTAGTTTGTTACATTTGTTCTGATTTTATTTTACAGTTTAGTTTCACATACATTTTATATTTACAATTTTAAGACATTTTTGAGAAGTATGAAGTTTAGTATTTTCGATTTAGCTTTAATTATTTAATAATTATATGATATCATTTTATTTTCTATCCAATGTTCTCTTTATAAATATATATATAATGGTGTGCTTTCAAACATTGTAATTATTAGTATTTGCATTTGCATTTGTATTTGTTACATTATCCCAAGTATTTATATACATATATTGTTTATTATATATTAATTTAATTACATTTATTTGTATATTGTGTATATTACATTTACATATTTACATACATATTTTTAAAGGTAATTACTTTTTCAAAGCTATTATCATTTTTAATACTTAAAAAAATGCATACTTACCTAAGTAATGTTTATATTTGCCACCACAATATTTTGTAGACAATATTTTTGCACTTTACATTATATGTACCGTCAATATTTCTGACCACAATATTTTTATATTTTGATGTTTTTTGACATCGAAATGCCATGCATACCACACATACCTCACTTTTGAACCAATGGATCTTTTAGGTGAATTTAAAAGCCCTTTTTTAAAAATACTTTATGGTGTTATAACCATTCCTCAAAAATAACTGCACTTACATGGTTTTCAATAGATTTGTGTTTTCTTGAGGATGTAGTGCATTCAATTCCTTTGAACTTATTCACTAGTCCCTGGCGCACAGCCTTTGGCTGTGCACATTGAGCATTTACCGTAGGGTCTGGCTTTCGGCAAAGCACTGCGTCCAACCTACCACAGGCAGACAACCACTATTTCACATAGCCTTTGGTTGACAAGCGGGCACTGCCCCCTTTATTTTACTTTAACAATTACTATTGTTTAACCATTTATATTTAATATTTTCTCTTCTGAAATTTTTGGGGGAGTTTGTAAACCCCTAGGGATTTATAGACTCTGGTTAGAATACAAGATTTGCAAACTCGGTCCTATGTCTGTGAACCCAGCAGGTGGAACAACATGGGTCTGAGAGCCCTTGCTATGGGGTCCAAGCCAATGTTCTCTGACCTTGCATTCTTGTTCCACATCCATAAACTCCACCAGGGGGTCGGTTAAGTCTGAGGCAAACTCTTCTTCATTGAATTTGAGATCAGGGGGTCCCATTAGACCCCAACCTGAGCCAGGGGATCACGGAATGATCCCCCGTCTCCTTATGAATTCATCTGCTTTTTATTTTTCGGTAGGCATTAACCGAGCCCATTGTCCTCTAATGGCACCCGCAACAACATTTTTAGAATTGCAGCCTACCATTCAGAGGCTTCAGGACTGTGCGCCAGGTTTGGGTCCTCAACCCAAAATATGTGACAAGAGAAAAAGCTTGCTTACCCAATTAATATTTTTTACTTTAAAATGTTGTTCTGTGCATGGTATGTGAACCCAGGTTTGTGGACAATCCACTAATTAACAAGCCACGCAACATTTTAAATCAATTTAAGCCCTTTTGACAAGTCATTGCAAAGCTTATTTCTCTGAAATTCGGTACAGATTTACACCAAACACACTTCCTTCAGTAAAGTCCCGTTTCATGACAGGTTTGGTTGAATTTCATTCAGCTGTTTTTTCTGTAAAGAATAATAAATACTACTATGGTAGTTAAAAAGCAATAATATCACTTCTACTACCTCCCCTATTACCCCACCTCTTGAAGGGTATGCACAAAATACACACACAGTACAAACACACACTGGAAAAACAAACAAGGTTAAAATGAAGTTGTCGTTAGGTTAATGTATATTTAATAAACTAAGAAATTAACTTGAAAAACCACAGGTAAGGTATATTTATGGTAATATTAAAACCAAAAAACACAGAAATGTGCAAGTTCTGATTAGCTCTGAAGTCTATCATTTTCAAGGTTTCACGCAAACTGCAACTAGTTCTTCGGTTCTGCCCAAAACACAGGTGGCCATTGCCCGCTGCACACAGCCTTCGGCCAACCAAGCAGGACCTAGCTTCTTTAATTTCATTTTTTTTTTTATTTACTCGAAAGAGTCTACAGGCCTTCCTGTGGAGTTCACAAAACCTCTTTTTGGGCCAGATGTAGGAACCCTAATACAGGTCGGTAACGGACGAAATTACCGAATTTCGGCCGTTACCGAACGGTATTAGTCATTTGGGATGTAGGTGGCTATATTTCAGATTCGGTAATTTACTCAATCGGTATTTAAGAATTCGGTAAATTACCGAATTCTTAAATACCGATTCGATAAATTACCGAATCTGAAATGTAGGAAGCACTCAAGTGAGTGCTTTTCACGTGTAAGGATTCGTTATTTACCACCAACTACAAGTTGGTGGTAAATAACGAAAACCGTTAAAAAAGCAATTATGTGCTTTTTTAATAGTGCCATGTGGCAGACATACATGCCCTCAGGGCATGTATGTGTGCCACATGTGCACCCATGCACTATTCAGGGGTGCAAATGGGTGTAAATGTGACACCGTGTCACCCTTGTATGTCTTCCCCCCTTACCGATTCGGTAAATACCGAATCGGTATTTACCGAATATTACAGATTCGGCAAACATTACCGAATTAAAACCTGCATACCATTTACCCATTCTAAAATACCGAATCGGTAAAATTCGGTATTTTAGAATCAGTAAATGGTATTTACCTACATCTGGCCCCTTTATGCCTAAATGACACACTGTACTTTGTGGTACGTTTTGTAGTACTATAAAATGTACTACAAAATGCAATTCTCAGAGTATGTTGGGAGTTTTAGGGCTCTGTACTCCCTATACTTATGTGTGCAGAGTTATCATGCCCGACTGGGGAGTCTCCAGGTGCGGAGAATTCCGTACACATAAGTATACGGAGTGTGGGGTCATAATACTCCGAAGGCAGTTTGTGAATTCCGGGAAGTGGTAAATTTACTTTTAAGTGTAAGTTTACCTTTGTAATTGAGTTAGGTGAGATAGAGGGTCAGATCCTTAAACAAGAGTGTGACCATAAGGTTGACTCCCGCCACCTATGGAGCAAATATTGACAATTTGATGAAAACCAGACTGGGGAAGAATCTCAGAAGGTCTTCATAAGTGTGTCGCATGTTGGTATGAATGAATGTATGAAAGCATTGCACATCAAGTAGGTGCCAGCAGATGAGGTAAGTATTACCTGTAAGAACTAAAAAACGTACATGATGGATCTCCTTAGTTAGGTCCTGAGAAGGTAGGCTTAAACATGTTGACCAGTCCTTTGATACAGAGGGCATAATAGAACTCTTGAGCATCAACACACTGGGGCAGATTTACTACTTCTGGCGCATCTCTGCTAATCAGCTGGGATGCGCCAGAAGATTTGTGATGCATCTGCCCACCTGTGCGCCACCACTGATGCGCCGCATTTATAATGCGGCGCACCATGCCGCACGGATGGGCAGATGCGTGTCTCATTCCCGTTCGGAAAGCCGGCGCATTGATAGAGTTGCGCTGCAAGCGCGATGCAGCTCCAGCAAGGCTCGGGTGTGCCCTATCCCTAACATGCTGCACCAATCCTTACGCCTTTTTCAAGCAGGCGCAGGGTTTTGACGCAGCATGGCCTTAAAAGTGACTGAGTGAAATCTTGTAGAGTTAACTCAGCCACTTTTAGGAGGCATTTCTGCGCCAGAATGCCTCCTCTGCGCCGGAACGCCTACATGTGGCGCAGGGTTTTACAACCTGATGCATCTCCCAGATGCGTCACGTTGTAAATACCCCTCAGCATGGCGCTGGCTTTGCGCCGCCGTTGCATCACAAAAGTGACGCAACGGCAGCATAAAAGCGGCGCAAGGGGCTTGTAAACCTGCCCCACTGTTTTAGCCCTTGTCAGAGGGGCCAGAGAATTTTAAAAAAAGCAGCACTGGCTATGCTGGTCACCCCAAGACAATTTTAGAACAATCCTATGCCCAACCCCTGGCTACACCAGAAAACCACACAAGGACCTTCCATGGACAAACGAGGCTGTGCACATCCAGATACACTGGTAGTATCTGAGGTGAGGACTCGATAATGAAGCATGCCACTGAATTAAAAATCCAGTGGGTGAGAATCCATTTAAAAAACCATAAGGTTTTTCCTATGGTAGTAGAAAGTATCAGTTTACTCATCCTTTCACATGTGGCCAATCCTGATTTTTGATTGTATATGCTGAAAATATGTGGAAGCTTGGTGCGTCTACTATTAGGCTTCAACCTCCCTCTAGTGATTTCTACGATGATGTCCTCAAACTAAGTACTGGGTCTGTAAACCCATCGGGAGGCCTAACAATGGTTCAAGATCCTTTTCCACGGGTTCGTGATCTCTTAGTCAGTGTTGACAAACCTCATATCCCAATGAGGTCTGCGAACCCCATGCAAAATGTAACTTTTTTATTTGGTTGTAGGGTAGGGCTCCTTTGGGGATCCCAAACCTGAGCCTGAGGGTCAAAAGATGCTCCTCTCAGCCACTGACAGATAGGTCATATATTTTTATTTTAAGATACAGGGAAAGGAGAAAAAGCTTGCACAGTCAATCACATTCAATAATGTTTTAAATTTAGTACACTGATGGTACATGAGCCCAGGTTTTGTAGACATTGACCCTGGATTTTGCAGACCATCCATGCACCAATTGACCTGACATCTCTAACTTTTTTTTTTGTAAATCTTTTTATTGTAGGCATACAAATCATAGACATGAAAAATGTTGTACATTGACTCAGTCAAGCAGAGCTATTTTCCTGTCAGCCAATAGCAGCCACTATGTTTCCTCCCCCATGCACATCTCCAAAAATAACACTTGGTTCGGAGTGAGTAGCAAGCAATACATCGGAACCAGCGCAAAGAGATGTACAGGTCTTTACTCTATAGTTGTTCCACTTTCCCCATATCCCATTTTTTGTGACATCAACACCCCTCATACTCCACTTTCCCAGCAAACATACACCAATCCATATCCCATTACCAGTTCCCCAGTTGTGGTGACTGCTCCTCCCCAATAGACATACAATATTTGTTTGGCCACCATCAGTCCCCTTGGGATGTATGATATTACAACGCGATCAAAATGATCGCGGTACATCACAACGCATCTTTGACACCGCAAGTCGTTACCACGACTTGCGCTCTAGGGTGCTGTACTTAGGAATAGTAAGATTTACTATTCCAACTCCAGCCTACGTACAGTAGGGAAGGTGTTGGTTATTCCTTAGTCTAGAGCGCCCTCCAGAGCAAGTCGCGGTAACGACTTGCGTTGTAAAAGACGCGTCGTAACGGCACCGTGGTGTTTTGACCGCGTTGTGAAGGATGTTTACCGTCCCAGTGACATCCAAGTCCGTTCCATTTGATTTAGATCCATTGCATCGCAGACATGTTTATGTTTATGTTTAGGATTGATAGAGCGAATAGCTACCCAAGGGCTTGCTCACGCTGGTGAGAGCTGGACTGGGTGACTATGCTTGGTAAACAGGTTACTGGGGGAACAACCAGGTCTTATGTTTTTTTCTAAAGGTGATTTTGTCTTCTAGTGGTCTTATTCTGAGTTGCAGACAATTCCATAACTTTGGTACCAGGTGTGCAAATGATCTTCCACCCCATCTCGCTCCTTTAATTCTAGTAGTGTTAAGGAGGTGTTGTTGGGATGATCTTAGGTGTCTGGCTGGGACATCGGGGTAGACCAGACCTCTAGGTTTAGCTGGACCTTTATTCTTATAGCCTAATGTGCAAAGCCAAGAGATTTAAACTGTATCTGTGCTTCAACAGGCAGCCAGTGGAGCCATTTCAAAGACTTCATTACTGGATCATGATTTGGGATTTTGAGGAGAAGTCTTGCTGCAGCATTTTACACTACCTGGAATCTTTTTATGACATATTTTGGTGAGCCCACATAGGGGGAGTTATCGTAATCCAAACGGTAAACTATCAGGGCTTGAATCACTGTTTTTCTTAGAAGTTCCGGGACCAGTGCTAGTATCTTCCAGATCATTCTAAGTAGACTGAAGCAAATGCCAGCCAGTTTTTTGGCTTGGTGGTTCATTGCGAGGGATCGATCCAATCACATACCCAGATTTTTAATGGGGGATTTGAGAATCCAGGATCCAGGAATAGCCCATATAGTTCAGACAGCTGTCCAATGGTCTGGGCATGACCATGTTCCCTAGAATCATTAGTTCTGTCTTACCAATGTTCAGTTTCAAGCAGCAGTTTATCATCCAATTGGCCACTATTTCCAGGCAGGGTACCAGTTGTTGATGTTCGAGGTTCGGACCGTTTGCCAAGGAAACCAACAACTGAGTGTTGTCTGCATAAGAGACGGCCAAGACACCGAACTCCTGCACAATTGTTGCCAACTGCCAAAAGTTCTGACTATTGCACACTTAAGAAATCAAACTATAAGGCTGCCCTCCAGGCTTACCACTCGGCCTGTGACATTGCCAGAGCTAATCATGCAAACAGCACTATACTTAAGGCCCAAAATAGACCTAAGGCTCTGTTTAATTTAGTAAAAGATCTTTCTGGCATGTCCTCTACACCAAAAGACCCTTCTTTGGATACTTCCCAATGCAATGTTCTGGCTGAATTCTTTTTGGATAAAATCGACAAAATCTATGCAATCCTGGATGCCACTCCCAATGTTCCTACTATCCCTGAGCCCGTACTTCCTACCCCCTGCTGCACTGTTGCTGATGATGGTATTCATACTACTTCCCCAATTCATTCTTGGGAGCCGATATCTCTCCCGCTCCTCCATAAATATTTACATGAAATAAAATCGGGCTCACCTCTTGACCCTCTGCCCCCTCAAATAATGGGCATCTTGGACCCAGACCTGCTTCAGATCATTTTAGACATGCTGAATGCCTCACTGGAGGAGGCTACAGTCCCCAATGAATGGAAACACGCGATGGTGGTTCCATTGCTAAAGAAGGCCAATGCAGACTCTAATAACCCTTCTAATTTTCGTACTATTTCTCTCCTTTCCTGTTATTCTAAAATTCTTGAAAAACATGTGAACTCTCTTATCACCTCTTATGTAGAATCTTCTCACCTCCTTCACTGCTCTCAGTCTGGGTTCAGGGCTGGCTTCTCCACGGAGACTACGCTTCTTGGTGTGTCTGAGACCATCAGGAAACAGGTGGACAATGGGGAGACTGTGGCACTCATCTTACTTGATTTGAGTGCCGCATTTGACACCGTCTCCCACTCCATTCTATTGTCCACCTTGCAATCCGTGGGGATTGATGGCACAGCCTTGGCCTGGATTGCTAGTTTTCTCTCTAATCGCACTTTTCAAGTCTTTTCCTCTACTTCTGTTTCTTCTATCTATTCTTCCCCTCACGGTGTTCCCCAAGGGTCGATTCTTAGTCCCCTTTTCTTCAATCTTTATGTGAGACCGCTTGCTTTCTTGGCAGAGCAAGCGGGTCTCACAATATATTCCTATGCTGACGACACTCAAATCGTCTACTCACTTTCTACTAATAATCAATCGCCCACATCTTCCTTGCAGTCTGGCTTGGAACAGATCTCCAACTGGATGCAGAGACATAAACTAAAACTCAATGGGGACAAAACGGCGCTGCTCCTATTCGGTCCCAATACATCCTTGTGGGGCCCACAACATTGGCCACCACAGATGGGCCCGTTACCTACCCCTTCAGATTCAGCCCGTAATCTAGGGGTTCTGCTTGACAACCAGTTGTCACTGAAGCAACATGTTGTAAAGGTCTCTGCCACCTGTACCACCATCATCAGGTGGCTTAGAAAAATCACATGGATGCTTCCAGTGGATACCCTGAGAACCGTGGTCTAAGCCCTTGTCATCTCACGGATGGACTACGGGAATATACTACTTCTGGGCGCCTGTAAGGAGGTATTAAAGAAACTTCAGGTGGTTCAGAACATGGCTGTGCGCCTGCTATGTAACTTACCTGCCAGGTCTTCGGCCTCAATCCATCTGCGCAAACTGCATTGGCTACGAATTGAGAGCCGTATCAAATTCAAAGCCCTCTGCATGATGCACCGCATTAAAATGGATAAAGCCCCGAAATATCTATCTTCCTTGGTCCAGCAGTATGTTCCCTCCCGTACCTTAAGATCTTCTACTCAAAACAAGTTTCAAATTCCACGGGTCAAGCGAGCCAAAATGGGTGGACGCTCGTTCGCCATTCTGGCTCCTTCCTTATGGAATTCTATGCCCCAATTTTTGCGCTCGGAAGTCTGCTATATGACATTCCGTAAAGGTATCAAGACCTGGCTTTTTAACATGTAACTGCCATGCCCATGGTTTTTACATCAGCTCATCTTCCGTTTGCACTAGCGCCGGGAAACCTCCGGGTAGCTGCGCGCTCAATAAATGTAATTATAATAATAATAATAATAATAAAGTAAACATTAAGCAGGGTGGGGCTGAAAAATATTCAGGGGGCACCGTTTTGCAGAGGCACCCATATCACTCCCACAAAGATTATCCATTGCAAATGAACACGGACTCCCATTAATGCTGTTCCATATAGTGTGGAAAGAATGTACCTACTTTGATTCACTGTCTGGGACACTGGTTCCGTTGCCTTGCCCATTTTTACAATGGTGGTGCATGCATAATTGGATCTATGTAGTATTTTTAGCTGCACTAGGTGGAATCTAGATCATATAGCCACTTTTTTCGGGGATGCCAGGGCCTCAGATCACTCGTTATCCTCAAGTCCCTCCAGGGCACCCTCCTATGGTTCACATAAATGTGTTAGGGTCTCTGGTGAGTTGTTGATTATTTTTTATTATGTGAGGAAAATTGCTTTGTAAGGCATGGGAGTATCAAGCAACCTGTCCACTAGTGAAGAGGATTCAGGGACCACCATTCCCTTCAGCAGTGCCCTCTGCAATTCATGATGTATCTGAAAATAGCAATAAGTTTCAGTGGATGATAGAAGGCACTCGCTTTGCATTACAGCCAAAGGAATGACTCTTCCCTTTTCCCAGAGGTCCTCCCACCATGGAGAGACCAACGAGGTCCCATTTATCGAATCCAGGCTGTATCCCTATTGTGCCTAGCCTAGCTGCGTCCCACAAGGGAGTGGCTTGAGTTATCTTGCCCCGTCAGCCAAGTGCATGAAGGGCTGCATGTCAGAGGCTGAGAGTTACTGCCATTTAAAAGCTGTGTGGCCCGACTCACCATAGATGGCTCTGAAATAGCCCCTTGGTTGCATGATTTTTTTGTCCATGCGAAACGCGTGTTCTACTACAGGGAGGTGAATACAGTGATTCACAACGGTTAATTGTGCCACCCAATAATATTTTTGAATATATGGCAGGGCGATGCCTCATCAGCTTTTTAATGGCTGTACATGGAGGGCCTCCATCCCAAAGCAGTGTACGATTTTTGCTCTTGATTGCCTTAAAGTTAGACACCGGTACTGGATAGGGTGTGTTGGGCAAAGTATAAAGAAAACAAGGCAAGGCCATCATTTTAAGAAGTGCGGCCCTGACAAGTAATGACAGGGGTTGGAGTCCCCACTGTTTACATCGCACCATAGGTGCACGAGGGGTGGTAATAGATTATTACTGTAAAACATGTCAGGGTCAAGGGTGATGCATATTGCTAAGTAAGAGAACTCTTTCATGATGATTCTCACCTCACAATCTCGGGGCAGCCATGGTATGTCCCCATGGAGGATGTATATTAGGAACTTACTACAGTTGATGGTATAGCCCGAGTATCGACTAAACTGATCAAGTATTTGCATAATTCTGTCAAGTGTAAAGACTGGGTCTGAGATGTAGAACAGAATGTTGTCCGTGTAGAGCGATATTTTATCTTCCCTGTCATCAGTCCATTGCAGCTCTCGAACAAAGAGGACACATCTGATCCAGACCGCCAACTGCTCCAGAATAAGAGCAAAAATTAAGGGTGAAAGCTGGCAGCCCTGCCTGGTTGCATGTTGGACCCGGAATATCTGAGGCAGACCTCCATTGGCTGTCACCTGGGCCAGGGGATCAGAGTAGATGAGCCTTATCCATGCCATAAACTGTGGGTCAAAGCCCTTTCTGGCCAACACTTCAAACATGTAGGGCCAATTGACCGTATCAAATGCCATATGGCATCAAGTGGGAGTGCAAGGGCATTGTCCTGAAGCCCTTCAGTTTGACTCAAGATGCAGTGAAGATGCCGCAAGTTGTGAGCTGCTCTTTGCCCCCGCATAAATCCGGATTGGTCCAGGTTTATGAGAGTCATGATCACCTGGATCATTCGCGAGGACAATACGTTTGCCAATATTTTTATTTCAGAATTCAGCAGCAAGATTGACCTTTAAATGATGCATTCATCTGGTGGTTTACCATCTTTTATGGATGACCACAATATTGGCCAACCTTTGATCCCTGGGAATGGAGCCTAAGTCGCGGCTTTCTTTGAACAATTGCAGTAGGTTTGGAGCAATTTTAGAGGCAGTGAGTTTGTAAGGCTCAATGGGCATTCCTTTAGGACCTACCGCTTTGCCAGAGTTTAAGTCATGGATTTCCCGCACTATTTTGTCTTTAGTGAGCTCCTCTTCCAGGAGTGCACTGTCTGAGTGTGAAAGGCTTAGGAGTTGCATGTCTGGTAATAATTCTCAATATTCTTTCGTCATTGCAGTAGAAGCTGGGGAATATAAGTGGGTGTAGTAAGTGGCCAAGGTGTCTGCCACTCCCTGTCTCTCCATCACCCACGCTATCAGTTTATACTTCCAACACCCAGCAACTCTCTTTTTTGTCAAGCCAAGTCAGGAGCTTTTCAGTCCTGTCTCCCAGTTGCTCGAATACAATATATTTGGCAGCGAGGCATCTCTATATTCTTTTTGCTTTAGGCTTGTCGTGTGTTGGGTGCCCTCATTCTCTTGGTCAGTGAGCTTAGATTCCAGCTTATAGATCTAATGCACAAGTGTCACTAATTTAGCCATATTATCTTTTTTATGTCCTGCAATCAACGAGCGGCCCTTTCCCTTGATTAGTGCTTTGTATGCCTCCCAGAGTGCCTGTGCGGAGTCTACCATGAATTTGTTTTCGGTGATGTAGTGTTCTGTGGCTTCGCAAAGGCCTTCTCAGATAAGGGGTATCTTGAGTAAAAGGGACTGGGTACTATTACTCAGCAGTATGGAATGACCTCCCTTCTGAGATCAAATCCCAACCCACCATGGCTCTTTTTAAGAAAGCTCTAAAGACGTGGTGTTTCACCAAGGCCTACCTGTAATCATGCTCTTTGACCTCATCGTTTATTTGGCTAGGCGCCTTGACGCCCTCTGGGGCTAAGTTGCGCGATATATAAATCTGGCTTCATTCATTTATTCATTTAGCTGGTTTTTCAACCACCCATACTGGGGAATGATCAGTAATACCCCTTGCCAAGTGGCAGACCTCCCAGAAGTGTTGAAGCGGAGGATGGAACATGTAATGTCATGTTGTCGAACTGCGGGAGGCTGAGAGCCTACAAGAAGTCAGTCAGTGGACGATGGGAGAACACAGTCCGTCTGGGGTGCCAGCGGTCACTCTCATCATAAAGTTCCATGTTCAAATCTCCACCCATCAGTGAAATACCGTCTGGCAGGCAGAGGAGGAGCACGCTCAGGTCAGAGAACATGGTGCCATGCAATCGTGGAGAGACGTAAAAGGAAATATTGTTGCTTGTCCTGTCCTCCCACATTCCAGAGAGTGCTACGTACCTCCCATTTGTATTAGGCCAAGTGTGTTGTAGGATGAGTGGTAATGTCTTTTGTACCTGGATGCCCACCCCTCTAGAACCAGTGGTATAACCCATGTGGGCCACCAATTTGTATTGCCACCGGTCTAGTGCATGATATGTATTTCCTTTAGGATGCGTTTTATTGTAGGGCTTGTACCCTCAGGATATGTTGGCCTATCTCCCTGCTATCCCACCATGTGCACCATCTGGACCCCCATCTATACAGGGCACCAAATGTGTGGGCAACCTCCGAACATGACAACCCAGATCCTCCGAGGAAATTGTGGTATCAGATCTAGAAGCATTCGGTGTGGATGCTCATGCATACCCGAAGAATTACACAAGAAATACTCAGTAATGCATTTTAATATTTATTGAAGGATTGCATTTGGGGGGAAGGAAGATGGCGGATTGACTCCACTGTGAGAAGCAGTGCCCTAGGAGTGCTCCCGACTACAGACTTGCATTTCGACTAATATCGGCATGATATGACTGTTGAGCACTATGCACTAAACGGAAGCAGAGAAAGTTTATGAATTACACGCTTTTGGGAGGAACAGGCAATCATGGGGGAAAAGAAAAGTGAAATAACCTATAGCAAATGCTTTGATTGGAATCTCGGCATTCACTTCTGTGCGGCAACACCCGGCGCTGTGTGCACCGTCGAAGTGATCAGCGGTCCTTTGTGCTCGACAGGCCCGGACTATTGACCTGCCTGCTCCTACTTTGGTCACCTATGGCTCCTCCAAAACCAGGCGTACAACGGACTGGGCGTTTGAATCACAACATGGTAGCGGTATCTACTGTTGAACCAGCTATGGAAATAACGGATAGCGAGGTAAAGAAAAGCACTTCACGAGTGGGCAGACCAGTGATAAAACTGCTCAGCTCAGAAAAAGCTGCGGATCTCTTCAAAGTTGTACCCGAAGCCACCATAGCAGAGGCAGTACTGGAGGCAGTGCAGCGCGAGCTGGGGGACTCACCTGAGGCACGGAATCAATCAGGGAAAGGTGCAGTGTTGGAAACGGCTCTGGGAGGAGCGGTTGAGACACAGGCAGATGGCAGCTCTGATTGTGGATTGCTAATTCCTTTACCTACTAGGGTGAGTGAGGATCCTAATGTTTTTGTGGACATGCCTGTTTAAAAAAATTAGCAGGTAATGATCAGTCGAAAGACTTTATTGCTACAATTTCTAATATATCTGTGATAGACTTTGCTCCTGCCAGGTTAATGGTGGGGGCTAACTTTCAGGCTCTAAGTGACTAACCAGCTATAACAATAAGCTCTGAATTGGAGTCGCCACGGTAGGGAGATACAGATGAGTCTGTGTGTTCACCGATTTAGAGAGCACTGGAAAAGCTTGAATTGCCCATGGGTGGGGCTGATCAGCAAAACAGCGTGCATGTTGAATTACAGATTACCAACGCAGATGGGCTAGCTTCCATTTTGCCATCCAGGGACATTGATCATTTATCCGATCATTCTGTGGAAGAGACTTCTAACCCGCATTCTGCTAAAAAGAAAAAACATAATTTTAAAGGTGCCAAACAAACAAAACGTGGTTGGAAAATAACTGAAATTAACGATAGTGGCAACATGTCTCAACATCAGGGTGGTGCTATGTCTGCAGCAAACTTGAAAGTAAAAACAAAAAATCAAGATAGCCCCTTACGAAAGTGGGTGACGTTGAAGGGGGAGGTTAAAGGAATTATTTCAAGGCTATCCGGCTGTGGTCTTCGGCAAAATCAGATAGCTACTGGTGAACAGCAGATTACTTCTCCTTCTCAATTTACTGTGGGTCACTTACCAAAAAATACTGCTGAAAGTCTTAATGCTGTAGAACCATCTGACAATACACAACTAATAAGAGATGGGTCTGCAATACCAAGTATTTCTGCTCATGTGGATACATAAAGTACAGCAGTGATATCTGAACCTTCACTGGCCTTAATCATGCAGGCATTGGCAACACAAATATCTGAAGCGCAGGAGCATTATACACAGCTTAGGGTGGATAATGCTAATATTCAAGCGGCACTGACTGCTGTAACTGGTAAAGTGGCCAAACTCACTACTGAATTAACTACAATACAACAAAGAGTATCTGAGAATGAGGACGCACTCTCACGCTCCACTAAAATACTTAAAGAGCATGATATCCAGCTTAATGCCCTGCAGTTAAAGTTTAAAAATTTTGAGAATCGACAACGTCGAAATAACCCACAAATATTTGGGATTCCGGATGGCAAAGAAGGCTCGGACCCACGAGCATTCATTGTTCAATTGTTTCAGAAGGCTTTCCCTGATCTTGCAGACTGGGATTGGGATTTCCAAATACAACAAGCCCATAGATTGCTAATTTTTCATACTCAAGCAGATCAGTCTAATCTGCGTCAATCAAGACCAATTCTGATCTAAGTTGGCAATTTTTTACTACGCCAGGCTATTGCAATCAAGGCTCGACCTACTACTCCAGTATCAGTTGAATCACTCTCCATTATTGCAAGATACGATTTATGTAAAATTACAATGGATAAGAGATGGAGAATGAGAAAGCTTATTGATTCTTGGAAAGCCTTGGGGACCCTGGTATATCTAAAGGAACCTGCTCGATTGAAGGTTATCAAGGATGGTAGCACACAGATATATTACTCAGATCAAGAGGCAAAGATGGTGTTGGACAAATTGCAACAGAACTTTAAATACCTGCATAATTAGAAAGCATTAGTAATTTTTGCCGGGATATTTGATGGGGAGATTGTGAAATGTTTAATTGGACTTTGAATTGTTTTTCTTTACACTGTTTCTTGTGCTTTTTCCTAAACGGTTTACATATTTAGGTTATCAATAACTAATTAGTTGGGAGCACTTATGAGGGCACTGCTTTCCTGTGCTGTCTTTGATCGACAGCATGTTAGGGGGTGGTGATTCCTTCTTTAAGACACAGGTGTAATTGGATCTGATACAGGGGTGGTGATTGAATATCAGGTTTTCAATGGTTGGCGTACTGAAATGCAAGGGGTTAAAAAACAGAGGGTACAGGCTAAACTCATAAAATAAAAAAATTAGGATGAGGTAAACTATAAAATTCAAAGGTGTAAATATAATAAGCTCATCTTCTTTATGAATATGGCTAAAAAAACAATTTTTTAGATTCCTTTCTGTTTACTCATTTAGGGGACCATGTTTAGTGAGGATTAGAAATGGACTTGATTCTGTTTTGCTATATGCTTTATGATGGGGACAATTAGATGTTTAAGTTGGAACGTGGCTGGGCTAAATTCTTCAACTAAATGGCAGCTGGTTAGAGAAGAGCTCAGGATATATAAACCACACTTGGCCATTTTGGTTGAAACACACTTAGCTTACAAGGATAGAGGACTGTTTAAACAGCTAGGTTTTGAGATGATGGAGTGCACTTCACAGGGGGCAGCAATGAGAGTGGTAGCGATTCTTAAAGATAAATATTTAGCTTGTAAGAAACTTAAGAAAGCTTCTGACCCTGGTGGCAGGTGGGTCATTTTGCAGCTTGAAATGTATAATAAGAAATGTGTTCTTTCAGCACTATAAGGGTCAAATGTGGATAACCTTGCCCTTTTTAATAAATTAATGTTGGAGTTGCTTGAATGGCAGGGAGAAATAATTATTATGGGGGATTTCAATTATACTTTGAACTATACAATTGATTCAATAAATCGATTTGCATCCCCTAGAATGTGTAAGGTCCGGAAGGCAATTTTTGAATTAGCTCGGCTACATGGGCTTTCAGACTCATGGCGGACACTACATCCTACTATAACGGGCTTTACTTACTATTCTGCACCTCAACGACTCAAGAAAAGATCTTATTTTTGTGAGTAACAATTTTTTCGACATATCACGAAAAGAGGTCTGCCCACGGATAACATCTGATCACAATCGCTTTTGATTAGCTTTCAGCTTTCTATTGAGGAGAAGAACTCTTGGCCATTTTCGTTCCCAAGGCATTTGCTGTCTGATCTTCAATACATCTTATATACTCAAGGGGCTCTCAATGAATTCCTACAATTTATTATGAAAACTGCTTCCCCATTTATTATATGGGACACAATGAAAGCTTACATATGTGGCTTTACACAACAGTATATATATCAATCAAATAAGACTTCCAGAAACAGCTTTAATGAAGCTTGTGATACTTTCAGAAAATTAGAACTAGCGCACGCAGCAGAGTTGATCTCTAAGGGGTCAAATAGCGAGTCAATATACTCTTCTATGATAAATACACAGGCTATTTTGACTTGGCAGTTCAAAGAGAAGGCTGCAGCAGCTTTCAATAAAAACTGTTTTACTCAATGTTAATATGGGGATCAGGTCGGCAGGATATTAGCCTATCAGATTGCAGACAAAAAGGCTAAAACAGGGATTGACTCAATTAGGGGTAGAGATGGTCTGCTTCATAATACTGCTAATACAAACTTAGAGCAATGTAAGCAATTTTATATGGAGCTTTATAGACAGCCTGAAGATGTTGAAATAGTTATGGGGGAAGAATATTTACAAACAGGGGAACTTCATTCTCTCAGCATAGAGGCAGCTGAGTCTCTCCAACAAGATATAACCATGGAAGAAATTACATTCATCATAACTGCGTTACAGTCTGGTAAGGCTTCAGGAGACGATGCCTTACCAGTGGAATTCTACAAAGTCTTTGAAAGTTCTATTCTTCCATTAATGAGCATGGTTATACAGCAAATTGGAGAATGTAAGCAAGTCCCCAAGTCTTGGGACATGACTAATATTGTGTTTTTTCTCAAAAAGGGGAAAAGGCAGCAGATGAATGTGGGTCTTACTGACTAATATCATTAATCAATGCTGATGCAAAAAAAAATCTAAAGTATTAGCAAGCCGCTTAGCACCTCATATGCCTGATTTTGTATCCTAAAACATCAACATGGATTTATAACTGGTAGAGATACTACTGCACATCTTAATACAGCCACAACGGCATTTGAGATCGCTAATAGGATGCTTAGCAGCTTGGGGATGATTTTGTTGGATGCTGAGAAAGCATTTGATCGGGTGATATGGGAAACATTATGGCTTATACTGCCTAAGTACGGTCTGTCAGGTCGATTATTGAACTGGATTCGAGCGTTATACATTAATCCAGAAGCTAAACTTATATATACTAATATGCATCCTGCAATATTCCTGATATAGCATGGTACAAGGCAGGGGTGCCCACTTTCTCCCTTGTTGTCTGCTCTATATATAGAGCCATTTATTACAGCATTAAATCGGAACACTGGTATTACTCCATTTAGTAATGGAATGCTCTCTCTGAAAGCTATCGCGTTCTCTGATGATATCTCGGTTTTTTACTGCCAATCCAGAAACAGTATTGCATATTACACAGGAGGGTGCAAGAATCTACTGTTGCTTCTCAGGGTATAAATTAAACACACATAAAACCAGATTTACACAACATACAATCAACTACACCGATAACTGGTGGTTGCACTGAAGTAACGTATTTGGGAGTTCGGATCTCAATTAGCGTAGAACAGATATGGAAACCTAATTATGAAACACTACTTAGCTCAGTCATGAAAAAATGTAAGACTTGGAGTAAACTCCCAATAACCATCATAGGCAGAATCAATATAATTAAAATGACATTTCTACCTAAATTCTTATATTTATTTCGAGCTATTCCTATTCGTGTCCCCAATTATTTTTTTCAAAAATTAGAAGGCGCAATTAGTCGTTTTATTTGGTGCTACAAGCAGGCACATCCCATGATTTTTTAGTACATAAAATGGAAGTAAAGTATGAAAAGTACTGGGACCTAATCATTTCTAAACAAGATGGGAAACTCTATCACCAATTTAGGGTGGGATCCCTTCCCACCAATCTGTTCACTAGTAAATGGAATGGTTCGACTACTAGCAAATGTCCATTTTGCCCCACACATGAATCACTCGCACATGCTTGTCCTGCTTATAATGGTATATAATCAATGAATAAATGTTAGTTTAGTAACCCATTGACCATTGCATATTTGTTTTTTTTAGTGTTATGCCAAAATATGGTGGGGGATCTTTTTATCAAGATTTTAAGTGTATAGCATTATTTATTGTTTTAATGACACTCTTACTGTGGACCAGTACTGTCTGTTTATCTCCTTAAAATGATTGAATACTTCTCTCTCTGTTAAACAACCCTGATTAAGGAAAAGTTCATGAAATGTTAATGCCAAAATTAGATGTTTTATACTGATTTTCTGTATTTTATGGATTTACATAGGATTGTCTTTTATGATATTTTATCGAAATAAAGACTTACTGACTGACTGATAAGCTCTCTCAAATTCCATTATAGGTTGCAAAGTTTATTAACTGACAAACAGCCACGGGGACTTGCATTAGCGCTCGGTAGGGACAGTAAAATGTTTTTGTATAGGATTAATGATCCTAATTATTACAAGTGAGTCCATTTCAAGACTGTGAAAGATATGGTTAGTATATGGCATGAAATCTTAGATAATGCATCTCTAACAATTAAAGATATTATCAATCATGAACACCTTAAATTATGGAATAATCCATCTCTACCGGGTATATTTCACGACTTTACTGCTTGCAGTTGGGCAAGATTTGGAATTGAAAGATTGGGTCAACTGTACGATCTCGGCGGTTTTTCTACATTTGCATCTTTGCAAGGTTCTTTTGATATACCACAACAATCATTTTTTAAATACTTACAAATTAGAGACTATTTTCTAAATCAGCAACTTCTACAATTTCCACGTGCCCATGTATTCATAACATACTTTTTAAATCTGGCTCTCAAAGCAAGAATCAGCACAGTACATCTACAGTTATGTCATCTGAAAGGTGCGACATGAGTTATCTAGCTGATAAGTGGAATCGGATATTAGACATGGCTACAGATTTTACTGAAATTGAGTTGGCGTTGGATAATCTAAACAATTCTATCCATTCTACTAATTTAAAACTGCAACAGTTTTGTACTATCTGTATGCTATACTATACTCCTGAAAAAATTTGTAAATGGGGACAAATATCACAGGGATCTGGCCGAGATCGGGTGGATAAAGCAAGATGTCCTAAGTGTGGCCAAAGGGCAGCTGATATACTTCCCATGTTTTATACTTGTCCTGAGTTGATAGATTTCTGTGGGAATGTTATGCAAAATCTAGGCCAACGCTTAGGATATAATGTATCATTTACTGCTAAAGAAGTTATGTTAGGATATAAAGTATTTGATAACCTTGCTAGCAAGTTTTTAGTTGTGGCTCGTCTTTGTATAGCGAGAGAGTGAATTACACCTAATTCTCCTACTTTATTTCAATGGCTGACTCTTATGAAAGATATCTACGAAAGAGAGCGGGCATTAGCTAAAACTAGAACTATTCACCCAATGAAAAAAATTGAACGTATATGGAAATATTTTGAATGTACTAGGATGTTTTTTCTTTTTTGGAGATACTTTATATATATATATATATATAAATACATATTCCCGCTCCAAGAAACACCAAGGCAGGGCACTCGCAGGCGGGTGCATTCCACTGTGGGGGTGCACCCACAAATCAATACTCGCTCCAGATCCCGTAACTACGGATTTCCATCCTACGGCAAAAAGAAGCACTCACGGGGGGTCGTTTCGGTTATTTATTTCTCACCAACAAACGGACACTTCAACAACAGACGCGTTTCGGTAAAAAACCTTCATCTATGTTTACCGAAGCGCCATCTTTGACACAGTTTTATCCTCATGTGCATAAATCATCATAGAAGAAGGACTCTGAAATACATGGAGTCAAATGGGGCGCCATCTTTGAATATGCAATTTGAATGGTAAATAGTGCCCATAGATGGGCTCATGATACTTATGTACACATTATAAATGTGTGGCGCACCCAAATAGATTACGCTGTGATAAATCCAAGCCACAACATATCCACAACCACAACAAATCCAGCAAGAAAGACATTGAGGCTTTGGAGGAAGAATTAAAGAAGGAGGAGGATCAAGCGAAGATTGGAGAATATAGAGATCAGATGAAAAAACGTCTGAAAACTTATGAGGAAAAGATTAAACTACGAAAACAAAGCAAATTCGATCGTGATGAAGCTGACTACGCCCAAGGCAGGGTTCTAACATTCGCAAGAAAATATGACACCCCACGAAAAGAGTTACTGAACAAGAGTAAGACGGTGACCCAAATAACATCAGGTACAGCAGAGGCTCCAGCGACTTCGGAGTCAGAAGTAACCGAAAATGATTCATCGGAAGGGGAAGGTGTGGGAACCCTGAGATCAGGATGTCTCCGTACCCCTTTTCGCGAGGAGTTCAAACTGATCCGCCAATCTTGGCGGAAAGGGGGTGCGGGCAAACCTCCGGAACAAGTGGGAAAAGGAAAACAAGGAGGGGGCAGAGGGGCCACAAGAAACAATGTCTCCCCGCCAGCAACGAGAAGCAAGAAAATGTACAAAAAGAGATGGTAATGACGGAAGAGAATCTTACCATAGTCAATCTGACGGACAAACATTTGACAAGTACTGAGGAGGCGGTACTTAAGCTAGGACTAACTTTTTGTCCCCAAAAAACAATGGAATTTACACAAACGCGGATTGACTTGTTCAAGTTTACGCGTAAACTAAAACTTCATAAGTATTTCAAGACGAAACCACAAACTGGCAAATTTAACAAGAAGAGTGGGACTGCACCGGCTACTAATCCCTTGGCTGTGAAAGATTTAGAAATGATTGTGGCTCTAGAGGAATTACGAACTGAAGAAGATCTGACGTCCTTAAGTAGAACTCAACAGCTGGCAGTGACTGACACAGAACAATTGGGTGGACTAACGTCCTTCAAACCGGCATCGAAATTCCATCCACAGATGACAGTGGATGCCATAGACATCTTTGCAGAAGCGGTAGTGAAAGATCTCACCCAATTTAGACGCAAACAGAAATATCGGAGAACTCCTGGTGGAAACTTCACAGAGGAGCAGCAACAAGCTCTGATAAATTTGAGCAATGATATGAGTGTCGTCTACAAGCCTGCTGATAAAGGCGGTAATATTGTCATTCTTTTTGCCGTAGGATGGAAATCCGTAGTTACGGGATCTGGAGCGAGTATTGATTTGTGGGTGCACCCCCACAGTGGAATGCACCCACCTGCGAGTGCCCTGCCTTGGTGTTTCTTGGAGCGGGATTGTAATTCGGCGGAGCACCGACCGAGAGAGATGTGGATTACACGGAACCGGGTGGAGACGGAAGTGACACCGACCCGCATTGAGATTCGGCGGAGTATCCCGGTAGGACGCCGGCTGGCGTACTAAATTATTCCTGTGACTGTTTCTCTCGGGCAAGGCGAGGGGGAGGAGACACGTAAACTTTGAGCATTGTGCTACGGAGATTGAAGACAACATGTTTTGTGAATCGGAGCTCCAGGATGTGGCCTCAAACATGTTTAAAAGTAAAGGAGAGAGAGGGGTCACCTCACAAGCCCACAGTGGACCCAAGAAAGGGACAGTAATTACGAAATGTACTGCGCTCGAACGGCTGTATGAGCGTGAAATAAGGAAGTGGTGGGAGGGAACGTCCCTCTAAAAGTACATTGAAGTTAATAGGGTCCCACGAGGCTTACGAATCTACACTGTGCCTGCCTATGAGCCCCCAGACCCATTATTATTAGATGAATGGGCAGAACATACTGCAGCGTCCTGTGAAGGCAGTCTGCGTATTTTGGTGAAGTTCGCATGGAGTGACCGGGATAAGGCACTTAAACACATTGAGGCTTTGGAGGAAGAATTAAAGAAGGAGGAGGATCAAGCGAAGATTGGAGAATATAGAGATCAGATGAAATAACGTCTGAAAACTTATGAGGAAAAGATTAAACTACAAAAACAAAGCAAATTCGATCGTGATGAAGCTGACTACGCCCAAGGGAGGGTTCTAACATTCGCAAGAAAATATGACACCCCACGAAAAGAGTTACTGAACAAGAGTAACACGGTGACCCAAATAACATCAGGTACAGCAGAGGCTCCAGCGACTTCGGAGTCAGAAGTAACCGAAAATGAATCATCGGAAGAGGAAGGTGCGGGAACCCTGAGATCAGGATATCTCCGTACCCCTTTTCGCGAGGAGTTCAAACTGATCCGCCAATCTTGGCGGAAAGGGGGTGCGGGCAAACCTCCGGAACAAGTGGGAAAAGGAAAACAAGGAGGTGGCAGAGGGGCCACAAGAAACAATGTCTCCCCGCCAGCAACGAGAAGCAAGAAAGTTTACAACAAGAGATGGTAATGACGGAAGAGAATCTTACCATAGTCAATCTGACGGACAAACATTTGACAAGTACTGAGGAGACGGTACTTAAGCTAGGACTAACTTTTTGTCCCCAAAAAACGATGGAATTTACACAAACGCAGATTGACTTGTTCAAGTTTACGCGTAAACTAAAACTTCATAAGTATTTCAAGACGAAACCACAAACTGGCAAATTTAACAAGAAGAGTGGGACTTCACCGGCTACTAATCCCTTGGCTGTGAAAGATTTAGAAATGATTGTGGCTCTAGAGGAATCAAGAACTGAAGAAGATCTGACGTCCTTAAGTAGAACTCAACAGCTGGCAGTGACTGACACAGAACAATTGGGTGGACTAACGTCCATCAAACCGGCATCGAAATTCCATCCACAGATGACAGTGGATGCCATAGACATCTTTGCAGAAGCGGTAGTGAAAGATCTCACCCAATTTAGACGCAAACAGAAATATCGGAGAACTCCTGGTGGAAACTTCACGGAGGAACAGCAACAAGCTCTGATAAATTTGAGCAATGATATGAGTGTCGTCGACAAGCCTGCTGATAAAGGCGGTAATATTGTCATTCAAACAAAACAAAATTATGACAATGAAGCCCTCCGTCAATTAAACAATTCAGACACATACATGAAGATCACTGCCAAGGATTATCAACAAAGTACTGTGAATTACCATACAGTTGTATCTAGATGGCATAACAAAGGACTTTTGGACACGGATGAATTCCTATTTCTAAGACGTCTAAATCCCATGATACCCACATTTTATCACCTCCCCAAGGTGCATAAAAACCAGACTATGCCCCCTGGTAGACCTATTGTGGCATCTCAAGGCAGCTTGACTGAAAATCTCTCCATTTATGTGGATTTTTTCTTGATACAACATGTTAAGACTTTGAAATCTTATATCAGAGACACCACAGATCTATTGGACAAATTGGCCACACTTAAATGGGAGGATGGGTATACTATGATGGTGTTGGATATAACTAGCCTGTATACCTCTATTCGTCACAAAAATGGTCTCCTAGCCATAAAATATTTTCTGGATAAACGGCCTTTGAATTATGCACAGCATAGCTCTATGGTTTTGGAGTTCGTTGACTTTTGTTTGGCTAATAACATTTTTCTATTTCAGAAACAACTGTATAGACAGCTGTCTGGGACAGCGATGGGCACCTGCTTCGCCCCCAGCTATGCGAACTTGTTCGTTGGCTGGTGGGAGGAGCAGGTGGCCTGGGGAGAGGCCAACAAAGAATGGACTGAGCAGATTGTGGCGTGGTATCGTTTCATCGACGACTTGTTTGTCGTATGGAATGGACCACCAGAGGAGGCTAAAGAATTTATCAACATCTTAAATAGGAATGACCTAAACCTGGAATTCTCTGGTGAAATAAGTGAGACCACTGTAAACTATTTGGATATTAACATCTACATTGAAGCAGGAGAATTAAAGACCAGATTATACCGAAAGCCGCAAGCAGGCAATTCTATATTGCAGGCATCGAGCAGCCATCCTTTAAATCTCATAAGGAGTATCCCCTATAAGGAACTCCTTAGAATCAAACGTAATTGCACAGATGAGAAAGAGTTTAAAAAGGCAGCAACAACTAGTTTGCAAAGTTTCCAGGCACGTGGATATAGTCATGAAATTTTGAATAATGCCTTTGAAAGAGCTAACAAATTGAAAAGAGTCAACCTTCTAAAAATCAAAGACAGGAGAATACAAGCATCAAAAGATGGGGGGAAATTCCGCCTTATAACTACATTTTCCAGGAATGCCACTGATCTGAAAAAGATATTGAAAAGGAGTTGGCCCTTCCGGGTGAGTAGCGCGCTATACAAGTGTGATGATTGATTGATTGATTGATTGATATACTGCAGACCGATGAGGTGCTGAGTAGGGATCTCCCGTCCAATCCTTTAATTACCTTTAGGAAGGCGAGATCACTAAAAAACGATCTTGTGCACAGTTACCCGGCCGAAACCCCAAAATCAGCTTTTGGACCCATGCAAGGATTTTTCCCGTGTGGGAAATATAAAGCCTGCATAACCAGCAAACGAGTGTTGACCTACGAAATTCCCAAGGTAGGAATTTGTAGAAAAATCTGAAAGTTCCTCACATGCACCACACCGTACAGTGTTTACTGTTTAATCTGCCCGTGTGGGCTACGGTACGTGGGGAGTACCATCAACCCCATGAAAATGAGAATACTTGAGCATATGAAGGCGATAGCCAAAGGGGATGAAGCATACCCTGTTGCACGTCATTTTGACAAAGTGCACCAACGCAATAGGGATTTGCTCAGTTATTTTGGGCTTGATCATGTCCCGAGCAACCCTAGAGGTGGGGACAGACTGTTACGACTTCGTAGATTGGAGTCGAGGTACATCATTGATATGCATACCAAGCACCCTTTAGGTTTAAACAGCAGTGAAGAACTTGCTATACACTTGGGAGAGTAAATGGGTCCTATTCTACTGTTGAGGCGATACATGCAGCCCTGGGCATTCTGAATGAATGTTGAACTTTGTAACCCAGGAATGTCAACGTACTGTATTTGTATTTGCGATGGTTGCCATACATCTGAAACGTCAAATGTATATTGTGTATAGTTGTATATATGTGTATATAGATGTCCATTTTCTGGAAATGTGTATGTTCTCTACTCTAATCTTCATGGTGTACCTCTTCTTTAAGTGGCCCGTTTATCCTTATTCTTTATCCCTATTCTTTATCCTTATTCTTTCTTCTTTAATGTATACAACTGTATATACGATGTATTATTGGTCGAGATTTGACACTAGGTATGTGCTTTTTTTGCATGCCCATTCAGGGCTGGATTTGTTGTGGTTGTGGATATGTTGTGGCTTGGATTCATCACAGCGTAATCTATTTGGGTGCGCCACACATTTATAATGTGTACATAATGTATCATGAGCCCATCTATGGGCACTATTTACCATTCAAATTGCATATTCAAAGATGGCGCCCCATTTGACTCCATGTATTTCAGAGTCCTTCTTCTATGATGATTTATGCACATGAGGATGAAACTGTGTCAAAGATGGCGCTTCGGTAAACATAGATGAAGGTTTTTTACCGAAACGCGTCTGTTGTTGAAGTGTCCGTTTGTTGGTGAGAAATAAATAACCCAAACGACCCCCCGTGAGTGCTTCTTTTTGCCGTAGGATGGAAATCCGTAGTTACGGGATCTGGAGCGAATATATATATATATATATATCAAAAAAATGTGTGTGTTGTTTATCTATATGATGATTATATGTATAGGTATTCACGTTCATTCATGTGTTGAGTATGAATATTCTTCTTTAAGATATTTTGGATTGCTCTTACTTTTTTGATGAGACCTCCACACTGTTAAAATACTAAAGATATATTTCTTTTTTAATGAAGCATTGTATTCATGTATAAATATCTGCATTGTGATAATCAATAGAATGAAACAGATTAGAGTAATTAGCATTACAAGAATATTGAAAAAGATTAACATTTCCACAGTGAATATATGCAAGCATATAAGTATGTATAATGTACCCCAACCTAGCGCTCCATTACCTAGTCTTACCTAGGGTGGGTAATCTACCAAATGCCTGCCTGGGTGATCAAACACCCCATTACCTGTATGTAAGTGTCATCAGGCTGCCTGTCTTGGTGTAGAGCAGGACATGCATTGTGTTGGGACGCAGCAATCAACTGAGCTGCAATTCCAACATGTGGTAATCTCACAGTTTCAGCTGAATGCTCCTCTGCCTAAACAAGGAAGTGCTTCTGAATACATAACAACAGAACACATGTGGCCATTATGCAAAAACTGTCAGTGCGCAATTGTTTATTCTAGTTGGATACCGTCATCGCCTACCGGACAATAACATAAATATAATTTGCTCAGTGAACATTATCCCTTGTATTGAATGTCCAAGGTATCGTTATAGTGTGTCTACGAAGCGGAAATGCAAGCAATGCAGATTCAGAGAATGTTATCCTGCATGGACAAGCTCGCAAATGTGTGTCAAAAGCCACTGTGTGAAAAAGAGAACGCAACTTAAGAAACATGAGCATGTAAATGGCAGCGCTTCTAACCAGACCTAATCTGACCATGTGACACCCACTCCTTGGACATAAATTTGAAAAAGCTATCCCTAGACAAATGCTACAATATAAGTATCAAGAAGCATAAAACCCTACTAAAATCTAAAAAGCATCATGCTTCTTTAATAGCACAGAGCATAAAGAAAGCCTTTACTTAAAATCATTAAAAAATATTAAAATCTATTAAACTAATTTAAAAAGCAATTTAGCATAGAAATAATGTTGAATTAAAAAGTGTCCCATGACTCAAAACTGCCAGATTGTTTATGTTTTCCGAGAGGTATGCAAAACATTGCTATTTCAAGCCATCGCAGAGGATGTTCCCAGAGGCACCAGTCGGATCAGATCCATCAAGCTAACATGCATCAGCAGCTGCCGAAGGAGTAGCAGCCAGTGCAGGACATGCAGGACCTGCAGAAGCTGAGCCAAATCACCAGGAGCAGAAGCATCCCAGGACGGCTCGTAAAATGCATTCAGGAGCTACGGCAAGCACGAAGGATAACAGTACAAGTGGGCTCACTAGTATGTCAATGTCCAAAGCCCAAACTAGTTGTTTTCCTAGGCATATGTCCAGGGCACACTCAAACGTTCACAGAAGACAGTGGAATACGGGCCGCATGCAGCAGAGCCACACAGGCCGAAGGGACAAGAACCATTGATCATTTAGTTCCTGAAGCAAGGGTGCGCCAAAACACTGTACCATGCATTCACGAAACAAGAGCACATGCGGAAGTGCTATTTTCTTTTGACCTCTTTATGCAGAGCAGAAAAAGTAAAAGCAAAGTCCTGACAGTTATGAACAGGACCAGCAGAAGATCTCCAAAAATGCTTCCCAGAATGAAGTGTATAAATGATGGAATAACTCCAAAGACTGTATGGAAAGTACTAACCAAACCATTTCCTATTTTCATCAAAAAAGTGTGCCACTTCCACACTACAAGACATGTTAAAAATGCAGTGCCCAGGTTCCCCAAAATGTAGTGGGAAATTAGTGCGAATTAGTGACTGTATGTCAGAAGAGGACCTTGCAACTTGAAGATCAAACGTCTCCTTTGCAGATGTTAAGGCCTCATCCTTCTGGAACAGTATGTCTTTCAGTCAGTTCTAAGCATCAAAGTGCACATTTGAAAGCGTTATCGAAGGCAGAAGCGTTGCCTCCCTAACTGTGTGGGCACGTGGAAACAATAATTGTGTGCAACAAGTCACAACTGCAAAAACCGTCACCAGCTAGGCGATGCCTGGTTTAATGCCGCAGCAGTTCTAATCGTTCAACATCAAATAACTCCCAGTCAAGAGCAATCTGAAAGCCGGACATATACCAGCAGCTAGGGAACTCTTCAGACAGCAGGACAAATTTGCCATGGACCCGTTACTGGCCCCATGAAGCAAAACTTCCCTACATACCAAGGAATATCCTAAAGTATTCTCGAAGTCAGACCTGCTAAGAAAGACTTCAGTCTCGCCATTCCTACAGCGATATCTAAAAGGTAAATTCCATGACTGGTGCACATATCCTCCTCCTAGCACTTTGTATTTGCCTACTTGATGGTGGTGTAAACAGTATTGGAAGTGAATGTCGAAAATTTTGGTAATTTCCCTAACTTCTCTATGTATAACATAGTAATAATAATAATAATAATAATAATAATAATCCACATTTGTATAGCGCACAATCACCCGTTAGGGTCTCTAGGCGCTGGGGGACGTCGGGAAGATTAAGCAAGCTATTGCCCAGAGTCGCATGGTGCTGGGCTAACATGCCGCCGGAGCCGGGGATCGAACCTTGATCCCCAGCGTTCAGCGTCAGTCGCCCTGGCCGCGGCGCCACACCTCTCCCATAGTGTATGTTGCATCCTTCCTTGCCATGATAGTTTGCTGTTATGTAAGATTGTAAGGTATAAACAAGCTTGTAGCATTAAAGTGTAGCCATTGGTATGTGACTGGAATGAAGTGTCTATAGAATTCAGCTTATTAGCCTAATCGATCTAAGCTGTGACGGTCCATGTTGTAAAGAGGACTTGTCATTCTGTAAGATGTATACACACATGACACAATGTTACCCAGAGATTATATCCTAGTGGATAATGTAGTCATACCATTTATCAACTACTGCAAGAAGCCTTTCTAAATCTGCCCTTTCAATTTCACCACAGTCTCTCAGCAGCCTCCTTCTGAGAGACCTTCCATACCTCATTGTATATCGCATACAAGAAGCACTTTTGGTGTGGCTTTTGAGGACCTAGCAGAAAGGTTTTTAACCAATCAAAGCACAACTTCCCAACATTGCATGTTGTTACCAAACCTGGGAGTTGTGTCTTTGCATAACATGGGTCGGGCCTGCTGATCTTGAACCCTTTGGATCACCCAGGAAACATGCATGAAATCCGTTAGTATTTACTGGCCACACCAATCATCCCCTGTGATTGGTTCCCGAAGAATTGTAGGAGCCACAGCGAAGCATGCTGTGTAATGTTTCCTCTATCTAGTTTGTGAACTGTTGCTAGTTTGCAAAATATGCAAATGCTGGAGTGTTGGATGTATTTAAGTCTTTTATCTTACCCAAGTCAAGATATGACGCCTGCTTCACAGTTCTGTTCAGGAAAATCATTTGATATGGTATCTAGCATGCTCTAAATAGTGCCTCGTTCCCCTGAACCTGCCACTCTTTAGTTCCCCTAATTGATTTTAAAACAACAGTGTCTCTCCGAAAGTTAACCCCTTGAGTGGACAACTGGAAAACAAAGCTTCAGAATATATCAGCTTTGTATTAGTGGGCATATTTATTTTTGCTGGTGATAGTGTGAGCCTATATATTTATATATTCAAGATAGAAGGTCAGTTGTATAGTGATCAGAAAAGTATGCAAACATTTGAGAGCTACCCTGTAGTGGTGTAGTGCAATGTTCCCATTGCATGTAATTAATTAAATACTGTACGCTCCAGTACTTGCTTTATGCAAGAAGTGGTCTCCATAATGTTAAAAAACAAAACATTTCATCATAATTTGATGTGCCATCATAGGCTAAGATGTTGTCTGTGCAATTGTGGTGTTGTCATATTAGCTATGTTTGGATGTGGTGTGTAACCGGCTAAGACTGGCCATGTTGCTCCCTCATTACTAAGTGCTTGTCTAACTTCTTCTATAGAGTGTGGTAGGGCACCTTCAAACCAATTTTGATGTTTTTGGTATGTTAATGGTATTTCTAGTGCCTCATAAGCTGTACAGTTATTTGGAACATCAGTTGCAGTGTAAGAGTGAAACAACCATGTGCATTCATTTGCTGCTGGGATTGTAACTCATGAATAGAATACCTCTGTCCTGAATGCTACCTGTGCCTCAACCACAAGGGTAGCGCCCCACCCGCAAGTGCAAGGTAATGTTGTAGCAGCTTCTGAGTAAGTGCATGTCTGCAGTTCTTAGGTATGTTTAATGCGGCTGGTTCAGCCATTAGAATGTATTTTAGACTCAGAGGGTGCTCCTACAGGGAGATCCTTTGTAGTGTTCAAGCTTGAACAGCTAATACATAGGGTTAACCTACTCAGCTGAGGAGGATTATTCCCTAACACCAATGACATCTCCTGTTAAGAGGTCAGATGGGGGTCTTTAGGTATAAAAAAGAAAACTACTCAGGCTATCCATTAAATAAGAGGATAACTATGCCATTGGTGGTGCAACGTCATATGGCTTGCATCTCACCGGTAAAACTGTGCGTTTGTCAGACAGCCTAAAACTCAGGATTGTGCAAGACTGATTCCATGCACACCCTCAGGATATGTTGGCCTATCTTCTTGCTAGCCCACAGTGCACCATCTGGACCACCATCCATACAAGGCACCAAGTATGTGTTCAACATTAGAACATGGCAACCCAGATCCCCCAAGGAAATTGTGGTAACAGATCTAGAACCCTTTCGTTTGGACCCTCCATGCATACCCAAAGAAATACACGAGGAACACTCAGCAAGGCCTTTCAATATTTATTGAAGCATTGTGATTCTTGTATAAAATATGTGTGCTGCGATAATCTGTAGAATGAAACAGATTAGAGTAATTAGAGTTGCAAGAATAGTGGAAAAGATTAAAATTTCCACCATTGTGCTAAGACAGTGAATATATGCAAGCATTTAAGTCTGTATAGTACTCTCCTAATTTGCGCTCTCTAACCTAGTCTTGCCTAGGGTGGGTGATCTGCCATATGCCTGCCAGGGTGGTCTAACTCCCCATTACCTGTGGAAAAGTGTCATCAGGCTGCCCATATTTGTTAGAGCAAAACATCCATCATGTTGAAATGCAGGAATCAGCTGAGCTGAAATTCCAACATGTGGTAACCTCCCAGTGTCAGCTGAGGTTCTGTATAAATAACAATAGAACCCATGTGGCCATGTCGCAACCCCTGTCAGGACATATGTGTCTATTCTAGTTGGATAGCATTGTCATCTGCTGGACAATAACATAAATAACATTTGCGTAGTGAACTATGGGCCAGATGCATCAAATGGTTTTGCCGATTCTATGTCTATGGGAAAATGTGTTCATGCATATGGCCATATATCCCTTGAACTGAATGATGAAGGTATGTTGATAGTGTGCCTTCGAAGTTGAAAAGTAAGCAATGCAGATTCAGAGAATGTTATCCTGCATGGTTGCGCACTCATATGTATGTCAAAAGTCACTATGTGTAAAAGAGAAGCCAACTTAAGAAATGAATGAATGAATGAATGAAATGGCATTTGTAACGCGCAACTATGCCCAGTGGGCGTCAAGGCGCCTAACGCAAACAACTAGCTGACGGCAGTCAGAAACAGGAGCTTACTGATATGCTTTAGTGAAAAAACACGTTTTCAACGCTTTCCTGAAGAGATCAAGTGAAGGCAGTAATTTGATCTCCAGGGGAAGTGTATTCCAGATCTGGGGTGCCAGGATGGAAAAGGCCTTACTCCCCCATCTAGCCTTCTTAGCTCGCGGAACAACCAGTTGGTTTAGCTCTAGCGAGCGTAAACATCTGCTCGGAACATACCTGGTGAGCAGAGATCCAAGGGCATCAGCTGGGCCTGCCATCAGAGCACTATATGTGAGGCAGAGAAGTTTGAACAGGACTCTGGAAGGAACAGGGAGCCAGTGGAGATTCTTCCTAGCCAAGGTCATAGAGGACAGCCAAGGCAGGGCCAGAACAAAACGCGCCGCCGCATTTTGTACAACCTGCAGGCGCTGCAGAAGGCCCTTGTTGGCCCCGGCGTAAAGTGAATTACAATAGTCGAGCCTTGAGCCAACAAGAGCGATCACAACCTGCTTCCGTGCCTGAGGGGAAAGATAGTGGACAATTCTTTTCAAAGTCCTAATGACACCCCAGCAGGTGGCCACCGTCCTATTGACCTGGAGTTCCATGGAGAGCCGAGTGTCAAAGATGACGCCTAGGTTCCTAGCAGATTGTGTGGGAGTGGGGCAGACGCCTAAAGCTGAAGGCCACCACTCACCCGACCACATGCCCTGGTCTTTGCCAAAGACCAGGACCTCTGTCTTGTCACCATTCAGCTTTAGTGAGTTGAGAATCATCCACTCTGCAACAAGTTGCATGCAGGATCTAAAGCTTGACGCGGTGACATTAACAGAGTGGGTCAGTGACACCATAATCTGCGTGTCGTCGGCATACGACACTACCTCCATCCCCTGAGATCTTACTAGTCTTGCAAGGGGGGCCACGTAGACATTGAACAGGGTCGGACTCAATGCCGACCCTTGTGGCACCCCGCATTGCAGAGACTTGACAGGGGAGAGGTACTCTCCTAGCATTACACGCTGCTCTCGTTGGTGAAGAAAGGAGCTCAGGAAACTGAGGGCCGGTCCTGCTACCCCTGCCTCCCTTAACCTAGATGTTAAAGTATCGGGAGACAGGGTATCGAATGCAGCTGTAAGATCCAGCAGCACAAGCACGGTGGTTTGCCCCAGATCTACTTTCCTGCGAATATTATCCGTGACTTTGGTCAAATGTGAGCATGTAAATGGCAGCATTTCTAGCAGGGCCTATCCTGACCAAGGGACAGTTTGCTTGAAGAGAAAAACCTTTGGTGAATGTCCGTTAAGGATAGTAACTTAATGTTTGGGGTAATTATCGTAATGCCCATAAGAGTTTGTGAGTATGGGGTAGTGTGTACTCCCATCTAGCAGTGGGATGGATCAGAGGTTGGGATGGGAATCCATGCTAAGTGATCCGAATTTGCGTCAGTGGCAGTGAGTCACAAACGTACTAAAACAAGCATTTGCAATGCAATCGTTCTCACCCTTGGGACCTTATATGTATTTAGCTATACAGCACATTAGCCTGGGTGCTGCAACATCTACTGTTCTTTAACATGGAGGGAAAGTAAGCACCAAACTGTGTGATACACCAGGTATGGGAACACATGTACAGAAATATTGCATTTCAACGGACTATGGTATAGTCCAAAGCTTTGTTTTTAATGTAAAATCAGGGCCTTCCGTGGTCAGATCACTGAAAATACAAGATTTGAAAAAAATATTATTGTCTACGGGTGCTCATGGAAGACAATTTCTATGGACTGGAATCTAAAGAATGCTAAAGTGATTCTGGTATTTTACTGACCTATGCTGGTCGTTTTCTATCAAGAAAGTTAAATAGAGGCAGTTGGCAGAAAAATTTAAAAAAAGAAAGTCCCTAAGCAGAAAGCAATTCTGGTATTTTACTGACCTCTGCTTGTTGTTTTCTATCAAGACAGTTAAATAGAGACAGTTAAACAGAAAAAAAGTCCCTAAGTGGAAGCAGACAAGTCCTAGGGCTGACCTCCAGAGCCCACAAAGTGCATACACATATAAGTATATATTATAGTATATCCTTTTCGATGCGTCGGATGGCCAGGGGCCGTCCAACGTCACGGTGGGGGGGTGCGATCTGTGCACGCGTCGAACTCGGCCGCACCCTGTCGGAATGTCTGCCGCAGCGCAGCGGTTAAACAAGAGGTCTCGAATGCTTGACCTAAAAATAACTGACTCCCCAAACTAATATTGCTTCTCTGCCTCCCTGCATGGTGGACTTTGAACTGTCCACTCCCGCCCCAACATTGCAGAGCACCTGTTGCCCCAAAACATTAAGAAAACTTTAGGTGGCTGTGGTCATTGTCAAGTGGTCCTCCATCCGCTCCCCCAATGGTGAAAAGGAGATTCGTTACCAAAGTTATTTGTCTTCGTGTGGAGACCTTTCGACCACGACGGTAGCCAGATGCTAGATCAGATTATTAATACCAGCACATTCAAGATGCCTGTGCAATATAGTACCAGTAGCTAGTTTGCTGACAACATTTGGCCTCCCTGTTGCAGTCCCCACAGGCATTTTATGAGGGTGCTGATCAAGGTGCTTGATGCTGTGTTGAGTTGTGTCGTTGCTGTTGATCAGCCGATTTATGAGTCCGTTCCGGAGTGCTGGTTCCACATCATTGCTGCTTGGGTCATGATCGGGCCTGGTTCTACAACCACCCTTCAACTGTCTAACAAGTCCCAGAATTCATCTGGAGTTGCAAAATACTCGTTTTTGCTGTCAGTCGCCATTGCCGCTTTGCTGGAAATATCATGGACTATTTTATCTTGCATTCTCTAACGGCCTTTTGCCTTTGAGAAAACTTTGGTGCAGTTTTTGGACTTGTAGTGTGAAGTCTGGGATGAAGATGATGGGTGCATTTTCATATTTGACTGGTGGGGCACTGTGAGCTGCTTAGAATATGATAATGCGGTCCCAGTAGTTGAAAATGTAAGCTGTTATTGGATAAGGTGGCGCACCAGGTTTCGGCTGGTTGCCACGGACACGATGGGCACACTCAACAGAGAAGTATTTTGAGAGGTCACATGGTTTTAGCTGTTTGAGTATGAGGTCCTTTACAAAGTAATCAACTGCAGACCCTTCTTATCATTCAGGGCCCCTATTCTGTGAACATAATTTCGTATTGAGCGTCCTTCGAAATCTTCCAGTCTAGCTTCTAAGACAATAGTGGTCACAGGCAGTTCCCTAACTTGGGTCTTCAATGTCGCAGTTTAAGCCTAGAGGGTGGTAATCGAGTCTTCTGCATCTTGTACACAGGCCCCCATTTTGGGGAGATCCACTCTCAACAGTGTAACCACGGGAAAGACAATCTATTTTGGGATCGCCATCATTATGTCACTAAGTGTGAGTGTCTCGGGGGGGCTTGGCTAGTCGGGCAGCGATATGGCCGCCTCTTGAGCAAGCTCCGCCGACTGAGGCACTTATCCTGAATTAATACTGTGTTCTGAGCGACTGTGAGAACACAACTTTTAGACATTGGGCAGCGGAGCCTCTGGTGTACCGGGTGCTCAAATTCCAAAGCCCAGACTGCGACCTGTGGCGATTCCTGGCCGGCTGCAGCGAGGTCCGAGTGAAGCAGCTGCAGAGGCCGGGGGCGGATCGGATGTCCCCGGGCGCGCCTACTACCTGAGCCCGGTGCTGTGTGGGCCTTTCGTGGATGGTCGGAGCCCCAGTAGGGTGTGCGGCATGCGCTGCACGGCGGATGCCTGATAGTGTGGGCATGATTTTCAACTCCTTCAGAAAACATTTGAAAACTTTTCTATTCAATAAATAGTTTTCTCTCTTTCCCTGTGCCAATGAGTCTCACCACTCACAATTTTTATGCAATTTCAGCGCTTGGACGCCCCTGGGCAGCTATTTCGCGCTATATAAGACGCATTTTCATTTCATTCATTTCATTTCAACTCCTGAGAGCGCGGCACCTGCTGCTGGGCAAACCGGGTGACTTTGACTCCGCCGCATCTCGCAACAGCCACAGACCCGGAAGGCGCCATTTTGATGCCTGCGGGGGCACGATAGCGGTACTGCCCGCGACTTACACTCCTGATGCCGGCAGGCGCCACACGCCCGCCCTGAACCTGCTGCGCTCTGTTCTCCTGCTGGGGGGGCCCCTGGCTGTGGTGACGCCTTTCTGCCTGTGCCCCCTGAGAGTGAGAGACACCGATATCGGTCAGAGAGTGGAACCTGCCCTCCCCCTGGACTAAGCCTGCTGCCCCGAGCCGGTACTAGGCTGGTCCATCACAGAACAATATTTGGACTTGCTGCTGCGGTGGGGGCGAGCTCACAAAATGAGGACATAGACCTAGAACGACGCTGCCATCTCAGGTGAGGAGGTGTTGTGCCGGGGGCCCTACTCGAACTGCTGAAATAATGCCGTCCTTAATGGCGGAAGCCAGAGACTAGCCCCGCTGCGACTGCTGATGACTGCACGTGGGTACGTCGCTGCTAATTGGGCATAGATGCATTGAGATCCTCTGCGTGGCCCGGAGGGTCTACACTGGAGACTGCGCCTGGATGGACTGAGCCTTTGAGCCCCAAACACCGGGGACATGGCAGCTGGCATGGGGAACAACGGTGTTATTGGTGATGTTGCCCCATGAGACGCGGTCCCTTACTGAGCATGGGCCTGGTTGGGGGTGTGTATGGGGGTCCCACTTGTGCTGTCCGGTATTGCCATTCACTCAAGATTCCCTGCCCCAGTTGAAGATGAAGACCTTGTGTGGACTGTACTACACGTTGCCTTGCAGCACGCACGCAGAGGCCTGGCTCAAGGTCACTATGGGCAAAAACGACAATCGCCAACCAAAAATAACCCTTGACAATAAGCACCCTGCAAAACAGGCTAGGCCGGATCAGGATGCATTGGGTGCCGCGGGTGGCGATAATTCTGATGCTGGACAGGAGGGAGACATTAGAACACTGATGTTGGAAATGCGTACAAGTCTTAGAAACATTGAAGCCAAATTGGACACTCTGACATCTCAACTTGAATCTGTAAAATCCCAGGTCTCCGATCATGAAACGCGTCTGGACTGCTTGGAAAACCACCACACCGAAGATCGAGAGTTCCAACAGGAAACAAAAGAGCAAATCTCGCACATGGACAAGCTCCTGGCAGTCATACGGGCAAAGACGGACGATTTGGAGGCACGCTCCAGGAGGAACAATGTCCGAATTACATGGATTCCGGAGACAACGGCCATAACGAAGATGGAGGTATATGTTTCGGACCTTCTACATGAGCTCTTCGACCCCCACCTGTCCCCCGTGTTTACAGTGGAACGTGCTCACAGAGCACTTGGCCCGAAACCACCGGTGGGGGGCACACCCAGACCTATACTGGCCAAACTCCTAAACTACCAGGACAGAGATTTGGTACTGAGGCTGGCGAGAGAGAAAGGGCGAATCACACACAAAGGTAACACCATCTCCTTTTACCCTGACTTTACTCCGACGGTGCAGGCTACCCGCCGGGAGTTTCTCCCAGCAAAGCGCCTACTGCTCCAGGCTGAGATTCCATATTCGCTGTTATATCCTGCGAAACTTAAGGTCTCCCACAATGGTACTGCACATTTTTTTACTGACGCTAAGTCTGCTCTTAAATTTGCCAAACACATCTGCGGCCCTAAGGCAAAAGCAACAGGCGCTGGGAGAGGCGGAAGCGAGGAACATTTGAGCGATAATGATTGATACATGACCATTGGTGTCGCCTGGGCCGTCCAATAAGCCGTACACTCTTTACATGTGGACATTGATTCTTGCCTTACTGTTACTATTGCAGTGCCTCAAAAAGGGCTTCCTTACTCGGCTTCTATCTTAACATGATCTCTTTACTGCTATTCCTATTTTATACACTAGTCTTTTGTTAAATTTGCTATGTTGCGGCCTTGCAGAAGCGCTCTCTTATTTCCTCAGTCACCCTGTGTGAACAGGGGTGTATGCTGGTGCTACCGCGCCTCCGAGGGGTGATTCCCAATGTTTTGTTTTTCTACTTGTTTCCATGCTTTGCGTAACTATGGGGGGGGATTTGGCACAACCTGATTGGGGGGTTGGAGTGGGTGGGGGGTGGTTGGGGTTAGTTGGATGTTTGGTAGGATGTCGGTCATTAACAGATACGTTCCCTAACAATATGCAATATGTGATTGATGGATGTGGCCGTGGGGGTAGACACATGGCGTTGGCAGGATATCCGTGGGAGTGACTAAAGATGCGCTTAGAATTCTAACATGGAATATCCGAGGATTAGATGATGGCAGAAAGGCAAGGCTCATGCATGCGTATTTACAGAGGCATGTCAGAGATATTTGTTTCCTACAAGAAACACATCTCAACTCGCAACCTTCAGTGAAATTAAGACATAGTAGATGGGGGCTACTTATTCTGCTATCTACTCAAACTATGCCCGTGGGGTGGCTCTGCTGGTGCGGGGTGGGTTGGACTGGAGGGAATGCAAAGCATATATTGATCCAGAAGGAAGATTCATTGTGCTGCATGGTCTGTTGTGTGGTAGGCCAGTGGTGAGGACAGCCATATATGGTCCAAATACAGAGACGCCGGATTTTTCAGGGAGGTTTGGACCAGAATTAATGCGATGGATTGCTCTACCATTATTTGGGGGGGCGATTTCAATGTAGTTTTGAATGACACCCTAGATCGCAAGGGTGCATCTAGGCCGCTACACCCCCATGCATGTCAGGCTCTTCATGATATTATGCTAGAGGGCAATCTGCTTGACATTTGGAGAATACGTCACCCAGGTGCTCGTGAGGGGACATGTATTTCCAGCCAACATACAGCTTGGTCCAGGTTGGATTTCTGGCTGGTCTCCCCCGATGTTGCTAGCTGGACGACGGAGGTTTGTGGCCTAGCCCGTTCTCTATCTGATCACGCTCCATGCCTCCTAGAGTTGGTACTCCCAGATACACCTACACGTGCTTTTAGCTGGCGGCTCCCCCCACACGACCTGTTGGACGAGGCTTTTAAGGAGGAGATCAGAAAGGACATTATAGACTACTTCACTTTAAACTCAGGGTCTGTGTCCACCGAGTCGATACTATGGGATGCATTCAAAGTGGTTATTAGGGGGCAGTGTATAGCGAGACAGGCGGGAGTCCTGAAGGCCATCAGGGGCACCATAAGCACCATAGAAGGGAAGATAAAAGTGCTAGAAAACATGTTTTGTGGTGACCCAAACCCCGAGACATTGGCAGAATTGAAAGGGAAATTACTAGAATTTGCAGAGGAGGCCCAACGAGAACTTAAATTCCTAGGCAAGCACGCCGAGGCCAGAAGATATGGGGAGGGGGATAGGCCAAGTCGTACCCTGGCGAGTCTCATTAGAAATACCAAAAGCACTGCATTTATGCACACAATAAATGATCCGAACGGGCAGGCTATCATAGGGCAGCCCAAGATTCTGCGTGAGTTTCAGGCCTTCTATTCTATTCTATATACTACCACACATTCTACTGTACCGGAGCACTTCCAGGACTTCTTAAACTCAATTGCGTTGGTCTGGTTTAATGACACGCATCGTAAATATATGGATCTCCCAGTAACAATAGCTGACATTGCAAAAGTGATTAGTGGTTTACCATTAAACAAGGCGCCTGGCCCAGATGGCCTTACAACTGCATTTTATAAAGCGTATGCGGAAGAACTGGCACCGAGATTACATGCCGTATATGCGGAATCGCTAGAAACTGGAGTTCTCCCGGCCTCCATGAGGGAGGCATTGATCATGACCCTATTAAAGCCAGACAAAGACGAACTGTCATTGGACTCTTATAGACCTCTTTCCTTAATAAATGTGGATGTAAAAATATTTGCTAAACTTATAGCAGACCGCCTTCAACCCCTTCTCCCGATGGTGGCCCTTCCGGACCAATCGGGGTTCATACCTGGCCTCTCTACATCCCATAATCTCAGAACCATCTTCTCGGTGCTACATTACCTCTACCCTACAGTGCATGCTGCGGCCATTTTCCTGAACGCCAAGAAGGCGTTTGACTCCCTAGAATGGCCTTACTTGTTCTGTATATTGGAGCGTATGGGATTCATCCCGCTGTTTATTGCCCAAGTGCGGCTGCTTTATACTAAACCAACGGCACGAGTTAGGGTGAATGGCATGATCTTAGACCCGTTCGAGATCTCACGAGGCACGAGGCAGGGCTGTACTTTGTCTCCACTGCTATTTGCCATTGCTATGGAGCCTCTTGCAGCCAGAATCAGACAACAACATACTACTCGAGGAATTGGCTTCAGCACACGTAGTTTATTAATTTCCCTATATGCCGATGACGTAACCCTGTATGTCCTGGACCCCTCCAACAATCTGGACCATTTGCTGCGGGAATTTGTCAAATTCGGCAGATTGCACGGTGTGTCAATCAACTGGGCCAAATCGGTAATCTTTCCTTTGACAGACAGCACACCCGAGGTGCGGTCGGAGTTCCCTCTTCACTGGGCAGCAGACGAAGTCAAGTATCTGGGTATCTGGCTCAGCCGTAACCTTCAAGATATTTGGTCTTTGAATTTTGGGCGAGCCGTTAATTGGCTCGTGAGTAAAGTGGCAATCTGGTCAAAACTGCCCCTCTCAATTGCGGGGAGGGTGGCTCTGTCCAAAATGGTGGTCTTGCCTAAATTCCTTTATTTATTTGCGAATATCCCGATCCCCCTCACAAAACATTTTTTCAGTTGCCTTCGCTCTCATTTGTTATCCCTGGTGTGGGCGGGAGGACAAGTCAGGATTTCCTGGGCTCTGTTGACCTTGCCGTTGAGACGGGGGTGTCTGGGTGCTCCGGACATGCATTTATATGCACTATGTGCGCAAGCCCAGTTCTTGCATTTCTGGGCCTATCCCACGTCATACCAGCCACATGTGGCGGTGGAGCTGGACTCGGTGGAGTCAATGCCTTTGGCGGTAGCCTTATATCACAGAGCCCCTCGATCCACTGGTGATATTGATACAGCTAACACCCTGCGCTGGGCATGGCGAGAATTACAGCGACGGGCTCGCCTCCCGCTACTTTATGCACCTGCAATCCCTTTAAAACACAACCCAATGCTGCCTTGCCTTGAGGAAAGTGGAGGTGAAATGTCATTAGGTGGCACCCTGCTACGTACCTTCGCTGATATATATATTGATGGGGCGTTCAGAGACCAGCCAGTGACGGAGGAAGAGTTAGTGGTCCCCTTTTGAGAGATATTTGCTTATCATAAATTGAAGGCGAAATGTCGCTCTTTTTGGGAGGGTTTTCCAGACGAGCCCCCAGCACTGCACGCCCTCCAGAACATATTAGCGCGAGCCTCCCCAAAGAAATTGGTGACTCGGCTCTACACTGCTATGCAAGACCAAGCCCCGATGACCGTGCCACTCTCCATGGAACTATGTAAACAGCTATTGGAACTCTCCCCCAACTATAAACGGCGCCTTATTCACTTTAAATTTTTGCATAGATACTATCGCCCACCTATTAGCCTTCACCGCATGCACCTAAGGGATGATGCTAGATGCTGGAGATGCGGATTTGACAATGCTACTTTTTTACATATGGCCTGGGGCTGCCCTCAGCTTACTGGTTACTGGCAAGAAATCTTTGCTGCTGTAAATCAAATAGTTGGGAGGACTGATGACCCGTCCCCACTGTCACGACCAAGCTTCCTCGGGATCAGGATGATGCTTAAAAGGGGTCCACCTCCAGATTGCCCTATACTCTGACTGTATTATACCACAGAGCATATAGGAAATCAGGCGAGGGAAAGGTAGGGAAGGGTCTGGAACGGGAAGGGAGGCTGAAACGAGAAAAAGAAGAAAACACCCTATGATTAGTACAGGAAATTACTAACTACTCTCATTCATTTCTCGCTATAACACCACCTACCAATTTGGCTAACTGTGGACTTTTCTTCTCCTCTTCCTTGGTAGGTATCAGATAACTCCTCTATACCCTAACATGTACCTCTGTAACACATAAAACAAAGAAGCGGTTATCCATGAACTTCAACACACCAAGCATTATATCAACTTCACACCAGTTCCTTTCATACCTTCCAGACTTCCCATGAAACCAAAAAGAAAAAACCCCTCTTCAAAGTGTCCAAAAATTAAGTGGGCGAAAAACGTGGAGGAATCCAAAAGGGCAATATCAGTCTTGCACAGCTGACTCCAAACACTTATAGAATTGGCAAGTTTATCAATTCTTCCAAAGAACCAGGTCCTAAATACATAGTTCCACCTATTCATGTATTACAAACAATCCCATCGTCCAGTTCAATGTGACCTAATAGCATAGAGTGATACCATCACTAAACGCCAGTACTCACAGTACACTGAACAATCCTGTTTGATGGCAGCGTAGATAACAATCCTTCGTTGTAAACGAATCTGGATAAAAGGGTCACAGCCGAGACCCCTTTTCTTAGCTTCCGTGTTCCCACCAAGAAATGCAACAAGCGTTCCAGGAATTAGTGTTTCAGCAGCCGCTAAACACAATTTTTACATTGTTTCCGAGTCATAAAGCTTTCCCTCGTGTGGAGACCTGAACACGGGAAAAGTGATGAAGAGCGCTCGACAACCGCCGAAAGCATTCGTCAAAAGAAGACAACCAGCTGCTCTCGTGTTAATTACAACACAATCTTTTCCCAGCAAGATGCAAAGGCGTTCAGCAGCCGCTGAAAGCAGACGAATAGTGGAAAACAGAAGATTCTGTATTAGGGAACTCCAAGCTCCTAAAACGGTAGCAGATAAATCCAAAACTACAATCCGAATTCGGGTAGCACAATCACGTACAACCCGCTGCTCCAATATGGCCACCTAAATAAGTTCTCCAACTCCTCCCAGTCTCTAAGTATTGTGGGACATGTAGTCCAATATTGACATAAGATAACAGTTTCTGCCGCGCTAAACATAACTTCATGTAGGCGCATTTATAGTTCAAAGGCAAATCATGACACCTACACTTAGGTCTCCTTGGACTGGTGAAAGACACTGTGCCTCAGAGGCGTAAGCTCCATGCCCTTCTACTGTTATATGCTAGGCGGCAGATTGCAGCCCGATGGGGTCGGAAAAAGTTGCCTAAATTTGCGGCTTGGTTGTCTGATGTTACCTATGGCCACACGCAACTCGCCATATTGGGAGTTGATGCCATCTGCATCTAGACCCCGAGATATATGGGAGCCGTTTCTGCAATGGGCGCAGGCAAGAGCGAGCTCTCCTGCGTCTGTACAGTGCGAGGTCCAGACAGAAGGTCAAGAGAGTCTGCCTGGTTAAATTTCAATCGACAGGAATGTATCCACACTTCTTCTAGATTGTATGTTCTATATTGTGCCGTGTATGATAAATAATCAACACATGCATGTTGGCCTGCTGTTCGACGTGCCTTGTCATGCTATCTTCCTCACATGACTCACTCCTATGTATAACATAACCTACAGGATGTCACTCGTTTGATTTCATTTCCATGTTCCCCCTACTGTCTACAGGTGCCCTAGAATGGGATCGATTCACTCTTTATGTCTATATAATTGTATGATGTGTTGACCGATATCTGTTTGATTGTACTTTTTCTTTTGTTCTTGTTTAATTTTTTCATTGTATTGCAGCGATTTAGTTCATTTATTGTTTGTAACATTGTCCCATGACATATTGATATTGTGTCATCCTTTGAAGAGATTTTATGGGGTTGTGTGTACCGTTTTTTCTTTAAAATTTCAATTAAAAAAAAGTGTGAGTGTCTCATTCCCTGGGGATGAGTAATCGGTTGAGGTGTGTGGTACCTGGGTCCCAGATGCAGTGGATGTGACTTTAGGAAGTGTATATTTGTCCATTTAGGTTTGATGGGCCCTGTGGGCTCCCCTGCCTCTGGTCATTTTCGCATGGCTTGGTCCTGAGGCTTCCAGTAGCAAAGTATAGGAGGATCAGGGGAGGTGGGGCTTCTGCAGTAGTCACCCCCACCTGCCAGGGGGCATTGCGTGCTCATTGTGTGGCCTGTCAGTTTTCTGCAGCCTACCCCCCGATCTTGCTGGGGCTCCCTGTAGTAAGTAAGTAGATAATACATTTGTAGATCGTGCGAATGCTGAGGCGCCTTGGCGCTTAGTGTGACTTGTTTCGTGAGCTGTTGGGGGAGGGAAATGTTCAGTTTTACTATGAGGGGAATAACCAGGTCTTAAGCATTTTCCTAAACAGGAATCTGTTAGGTTATAGTCCAGTGGTGACCGCCAACGCTTTCCGATGGGAAAGACTTCTTCCCCCCATCTGGCCTTTCGAATTTTGGGAACCTGAACTAGTCCTGTGTTGGCTGATATAAGGTCCATTGTGGGAAGTACCAAAGGAAGAGCTTCTGCATGTCCAACAATCCCCCACCATATAGTGCTTTGTGTACCAGGCACAGAGCCTTGAATTCCAATCGTTGCTGGACCGGAAGCCAATGAAGCTCCCTGACGCTGGTGGAAATAGGATGGTATTTAGGGATGTTAAGCAACTGTAGAGACAGAAGTTTTACTAGTTGACACTTGTCGATGCCCAGAAAAAGAGTGTTGCAGTAGTCAATTCTAGAAAGAATTAATGCAACTGCTACAGTCTTCCTGAGATCCTGGGGAACGAAAGGCAGAATTTTGCGGCAGGATCTTTTGGAGAAAAATTCAGGAAGAAGTCAGGACGTTTATCTGACCTGCAAAATGTAGCTGATCATCGAACATAACTCCTTAGTTTCTGGCCTTTACATCCGGATCGGGCAACAACCTGCCTCTGCTGGCCACCATAATTGGTTCCCATTGGATGGTCCTTTTCCCAACTCCACGACCTCCGTTTTATCTCTATTGAGTTTGAGGTCATTCAGATGCAGCCACCCCATGAAGTACTTCAGACAGTTATGAAATCTCCCAGCCACCGTTTCTACACTCGAGGAAATAGATATAACTATGTGTGTCATCGGCATGGGAGACCAATGAGAAACCGTGATCTTTGATCAGCTTCGCCAGAGGAGTAATGTAGGTGTTAAACAGGGTTGTGCCTTGTGCGACTCCGCACAGGAGGGAGAACACCTCTGATTTAAAATTATCCCAGCGCACCCTCTGTTCCCCGGAGGTAAGAAAAGAGGTGAGTAGTGTTAGAGCCATCTCTTTAATACCTATTGCCTTCAGCCTCTGCGTTAATACCAGATGACTGACCGTATCAAACGCTGATGAAACGTCAAGTAGGATAAGGATATCTCTCCCCCCACAGTCCAGCTATTTGAGTATCTCCTTGGTGGCCATAACTAATGCTGATTCTGTGGAATGATGTGGCCTGAAGCCATGTTGGGTGGAGTCTAAGAGGTTGTTGGACTCTAGGTAGCCGATTACTTCTTGATTGATGGATTTTTCTAAAATCTTAGCCGCAAGCGGAAGGCAGGATATAGGCCAGTCATTTTCGGGTCTGAATAGGGTTTTCTTCACAATGGACCTGATGCAGGCTTTCTTCCAGGAAGCAAGGAAGGTCCCTGATGTGATCATATTGTTCAAGAGTGGAGCCAAATGGGTTCTAACCCTGTCTGAGGCCAGATAGAGAGTGGCGGGAGGACAGGGGTCTGTTGGGGAACCAGATTTAATGGACAATACCTGGCCTTAAGGCTGTGGTGGAGAAAGTGTTATGCTGCCACGCTAAATGTGCGCCCCTGTCCTGTGTCAGCCGCACCCGCTCCACAGATCCTTAAAGGACGTGGTCACCTCGCACCTCTGCACTCGTGGAGCCAGGTGGTTTGCCAGGTGCCGCAGTGGTATTTTGTTGCAGTCGAATGTCGGAAATCACTTTGCTCCGGTTATTTTCCCCTTCATGAGGCACAGCCACCTCTGTCAACAATCATGCATGTGAGGCCAAGGCTCCACACTGCTTCCCAGGTGCTACCATAATATTGGGCGTACTGTCTTCTCTAGGCCAATATAAGCAGAGTATTGCTATCTCTACCTCTAGTTACCATCAGATATCAGGCTCTCTCGCCATGGCAGAATGATTGTGCCACAGATGTTAGGAGATTGGGACGGTTGGTGACAGGTGCTGCTTTAGAAAGAAAACTTGCCAAGCCTACCCCAATTTGGAAGAATTTTTTCAGTAAATATCCCACAAATTCATAAAACCACCAAAATTATTAAGAAAATACCAAGAGGAAATTAACATAAAAAAGAAACAAAAGTTTCTACGTTACAAAAAGTACCACTGTGAAGGATCATATATCAACATTTGCCTGAAAATTGATAAATTAGGAATTACCAAAAGAGAATGACCATAGACTACAGACCAGAAACTGTGACAAATGGATCTGAACTTCAACATAGAAAAGCAACCATAAACATCAGAAAAAGTGAAAAGCAAGCAATCATTCATTAGATGAGTTTCACCTTTTAAGACATTGGATACATCAAAACAGGGAATCCCAAAGGGAAAAAGAAAAAAATAGGGAAAAGTCAGGGAAGGGGGACTAAGAGGAGGAGAAACAAAACTCTGTATGAGCGCAGAATTCATCAAGTGTAAAAAGACTACATTCTGGCCAAACTGGTATGACTGTTATGAATTTATCTAATTAGATATTAACAATGGCAACAAAATGAACATTGGAATTATGTTTATCTTTTTCACAGATATGGCCTTTGACTATGCTGTAACACAAATAGAATTCTTTTTAAGTGTTTTTTAAGTATAACTGATGAAGCCTCATAAACTGGTAGACAAAAAAAAGATCATAAGGGACCTAGAACAATAAAAAGTGAGGTAGCCGTCGCCAATGTAGACTTTCTGATGTCATTGTACGGGGTCGGGACTTGCTGCCGCTCTACCCATAAGCAGCACTTGCTTCAATCCTTAGCTGCAGAGTTCGTATTCTTTCCCAGCTGCAGAGTTCTTTCCGGAACCCCAGCTTGTACCTTACGCGAAAATAGTCACCGGTTGTACTATCGCCCTCGCCGCTTCACTGATAGACCATGGCCCTTGTCATACCCCCTCCAGACATAGTTAATAATGCAATGTTATACAGGCATGAATTAAATGTCCTGAGGATGATCCCTTTATCCCTACATGGGGATCGAAACGCCGTAGACACTGTATACACTATATGCCTATGATTGTACTATATAACATGTCGCAATAGTGTCCTTCTGCTTTATCCGTCTGCTAGATTGTATTGTAGGCAGACCCCTTGCCTGAACTCCCATTCTGTATGTCAAACAGTTCTATATGTGGTGTCCCACTTGAATCTGTATGGATAATTGACTACTAACCTATATACTATATATTAAATTCTGTCCGGCTGGACAAAGAATATAGAAACTATTTTGTCTATATTTATTTCTACTTTAACTTACCTTGTCTAGGGACCACTGTCTTTAGAAATACTAAAATGTCATTGTACGAGCAAAGGGAAGGGAGATAAGTTGAAAGAGTATGGGATGAAAGTAGGCTATTACAGGAATTGGGGATTGAAATCAATGCAGCAGGAAAAAGTGGTCTCAAACTCAAATTTAAATACAATTTGATCATGTCAGATTATCATATTGACACCTACCATGAGATGGTAATTAAAGTTTTAATGAAATTGAGAAAACCCAAAAAGAAGGATAACAGAGGCAATCTAACTCTTGAAAAAAGATTAGCAATCAAAACCCTTGGATGTATCAAAGCCATAGTAATTAAGACACACAACAAAGAGGAGAATACTATATGCATGACTGAAGGAGAGTACAGAAAAAAGGCTTATAAACTGCTACAAGACCTAGGCCTAGATGTAGGTAAATCTCATTTACCGATTCATAAATAGCGAATTTTACCGATTAGGTATTCATGAATCGGTAAATGAGATGTAGGTAAATATTCGGTCATTTTTATCGATTCGGTAGGAATCGGTATTTGCCGATTCTGTAATTACAGAATCGGTATTTGTCATTGATTCCTATGGGCCTTGAAGCCCATAGGATTCAATGGCAGATACCGATTCGGTAATTACCGAATCGGTAAAAATACCGATTCTACAAGGGGGACAGGATGTCACTTTGACACCCTGTTGCACCCCTGTTTCGGTCTTGTGTGCCATGTGACACACAGACTTGGCCTTAGGGCATGTCTGTGTGTCACATGGCATAGGTGTACATGCACATATGTGCATGTACACTGGAATTCTGTATTTTCGCACCCAATAGGATTGGGTGGTAAATACCGACTCCTAAAGGGCCTGTGGCACTCTTTGAAGTGCCACCTACATATTGATTTGCAGAATCGGTATATTTACCGATTCTGTATTTTACCGACTCTGTAAATTTACCGAATCGGTAAATATATCGATTCTGAAAATAAATTGTCCCCTACATTTCAAAACCCAAATACCGGTCGGTAACGGCCGAAATCGGCCGTTACCGACCGGTAAAGGCCTTCCTACATCTGGGGGTATATATGAGAGGTACCCCTTAACTGAACATCAAGGGAAATAGGGTTGTCTAACCAGTGAACTAGAAATATTCCCCTGAGTGAGAATGATTAAAAGAGGCCAACAAGGGGTCAAGGAAAAACAATACCACAATACAAATATATATGAAGAATTCTTACAATTTATTGAAACATACAAATGTTAAAAGGAGAGAGGTCCCAAAGATTGGAGTCCACTCAGCAAAATTAAAACAATATTAAAACAATAAAAAGGGGTTTCAATTTCGGCCAGCAAGATTGAATCACAAAGACAGAAAAAAACAGTAAGACATAAAATTTGTGCAATACTTATTGTATATTCGGACTCTATTGTATACACCTAAGCTATATGTACTGTGATACAATATATCAGCGAAGATGTCGAGATCCTGAATTATACTGTGTGTAGCGTCGACGCGTTTCGGTGGTTTTCCAAATTATTGTCCACCTTTATCAAGACACCTTTTGGTTTCTGTCGTGGTGTAGGGGTCTATATAATTGCCCTTGAAGTCCGTGTGTTCACGTAGTATTTCTATATTATTTAATTTTTGAAAGCCAATTCTATTGAGTTGTTTCTTTGGCTCATATGTCCAATTTCATACTCCTGTAGGTAAAATGCCTAAGCGGAACATTAGAGAAACGGAATCTAATCCTGCAAAGGACAAGACTTAGGCGCCTCTGGATTTTAACTATGTAAAGACGACCAGCAATACAGTTTTTTGGCATAACAACTCTGAACTTATCATATGCCTAGGCATTTTACCTACAGGAGTATGAAATTGGACATATGAGCCAAAGAAACAACTCAATAGAATTGGCTTTCAAAAATTAAATAATATAGAAATACTACGTGAACACACGGACTTCAAGGGCAATTATATAGACCCCTACACCACGACAGAAACCAAAAGGTGTCTTGATAAAGGTGGACAATAATTTGGAAAACCACCGAAACGCGTCGACGCTACACACAGTATAATTCAGGATCTCGACATCTTCGCTGATATATTGTATCACAGTACATATAGATTAGGTGTATACAATAGAGTCCGAATATACAATAAGTATTGCACAAATTTTATGTCTTACTGTTTTTTCTGTCTTTGTGATTCAATCTTGCTGGCCGAAATTGAAACCCCTTTTTATTGTTTTAATATTGTTTTAATTTTGCTGAGTGGACTCCAATCTTTGGGACCACTCTCCTTTTAACATTTGTATGTTTCAATAAATTGTAAGAATTCTTCATATATATTTGTATTGTGGTATTGTTTTTCCTTGACCCCTTGTTGGCCTCTTTTAATCATTCTCACTCAGGGGAATATTTCTAGTTCACTGGCTTCCTACATCTGGCCCTTAGGGTGTTATGAAGTGAGTAATGTCACGGATTATAGATCTTCTTTATTGAATATCATTATTTATTATGAGGTTCAAAAGAGAAGGAGATTGTAGGCTTTGGTGAATACTGTTTTTGTAAACTGTAAGTCTTCAGGTGATGTGTTTTTATCTATGGCCTAAATTCCACAAAGACCCTCATTAATGGAAGCTAACTGTGTCAACTAATGAGAGTTTATTAGAGAAGGCCTACTAGGTAAACCATTTTATTTTCCCCTCCTTTCTGATGTTACCACCCTGTTGTAAAGATAGCACAGACTTTCTAAAAAAGATCAATGACATCTCATTGGGTTCCACCTTTTTGATGATCACTATTGATGTCTCACCATACACGAGTAGAGAACACAATAAAGGGATTAAGGCATGTGCATATTACTTGAAGTGGAGACCCACATTCTATTATGAACATAGCAACATTATTCTACTCATGATATTGATTGAATTTGATATTTTTATGTTTGAAGAAAAGTACTACAGACACAGACAGGGAATGCGATGACCACCTGCTTCGTCCCAGGTGTGTACATTTATTCATGGCTGGTGAGAGAAGAGGTGAGGTGGTCTGCACGCAAGAAAACAACATTTTACACAACACATCCAGGTTTGGACCAGGTATATTTGCAATCTATTCTTTATGGGATGGCAGAGCTGACAGTACCTTACATTTTGTGCATTACTTGGGAGTCAATGATTTTAAAAAATGTATATGTACTCTTTTTCTATATTTTAACACGTTATGTTTATTTTTATTTTTAGCTATTTTTAATAATAATATTTAATTCAGCATTATTTCCTATGGGTTTTTATTTTAATGTCCCTACCTCCATAGTTTCTATAAGACGGTTTTATTGTACTTGTAGTTGGCAATGTTTGGTGCTGGAATTAATACTGGTAGTTTTCTTTTAGAAGTAACTTACACTCAGATTTTGAGAATAGACAATTGTCCTTGTATTGATTACAGAGGCTTAAAAAAGGTTTTGATCAAGGATAAAGATCATTTACTTTTAATGAAGGACATTTAATAGTAAATCCAGGGAGCATGAGTTTTCATTCAACGTGATTTAAAAGGTGCTTATCTGCTGATAATAAAGGAAGATGACAAGAGGAAAATGCTTATCCGCACACCCTTTGGTCATTTTGAATATTGTGTAATGCTATTGAGGTGGTACAATGCTTTTTCCATTATTTTAGGGCTTTATGGATTCAGGATTCTCAGATGTTTGTGTCAGTACCACGCACCTTACAACTTGGACTTCCACAGGAGCAGATGGCTATTCTCCTAAATCCCAAACTCCACTGGAAGCTGGAGGAATTCTCCACTTACAGTAAAGGGGGCAAAGAGGGATGGGATAAAAAAAGAGACTCCACTGCTGTGCCTCTTCCTCAATGGAACAAGTGCTGCCAGGCATCTGTAACTGAAATAACAACATTATTACATTCCCAACCTTCTGTAAATCAGCAAGACCCAACACTAACCTACGTATCTCCTACCTTAACCTCTGCAGTGGTGAGCTTCTCTCTGAGAATTGGCAGTTTTATATTAGTGTTGCTAATTAGACTTACTAAAGTTATTTTTCTCTTTCTCATCCTTCTTAGCTGAATGGCAGTTTTAAGGAACTGTACGTAAGTATCATATATAGATATATTTCTACATACTATTGTTAAACTGTAGAAAGCTTCTGAAACTGCCTGCATGATCTCTTTTGGTGCTCACAATTAGTAGTTAGTGATCTCCGATTATTAATGAACTCAAGTGAGCTGAGTTAGTATTGAAAGTCTATGAAATGCTTTCATAAAAATTAGTTTTGGCTGCGGTAATTAATAGAACAAACAAAGTCTCAACTACTGTTCCTGCTGACTGAGGGGCATATTACCAACGATTAGCAGATTTATCGCTAACTAGGCTCAGCAACGAATTTTTTATCGCTAAGCATCGCTGGAAATTATCGCTGAGATAACTTGCTATTAGCAAGGTTTATCTCCAAAGTGATAATTTTTCCGGCGATAGCGTGAATATCGCTGAGAATACAGCGATATTCACGCATTAGCGACAAAATTTTCTTAGCCATGTTATCCACCTCCCATTGGATAACATGGCTAAGAACTGGTCTGAGCAAGCGTTAGTTTTTGGAGATATTCGCGCTTAGCGTGAATATTTCCAACGCTACACCTGCCTTGTTAATAGGCGATAGCGACGTTATCAACTGTTTTCAGTCGCTAACGGGTTGGATACGCCCACTTTGCATGTCATTAGCGATAAACATCGCTGACATACAAAGCGGGCCCCAAACCACTCGCTATCGCCTATAAGCTGTCGCTAACATCAGTTAGCGACAGCTTGCTAATGGGGCGATAGAATTATCGCCGCTTAGCGGCCGAAAACGGCCGCTAAATCGGCGATAATTGTTTATCGCCCCCCTTGGTAATATGCCCCTGAATTTCTTTAGACTGCCCCGTTACCTCAAGGAGCTGAAGATGACCTTTTAACTAAACTGCTTGCGAGAGGAATATGTGCTGAGAAAATTAATTATTGCTTAAATTTGCTGCCACAAATATTTTTAGGTGAAGAACTGCTGCACGCACTTCTGAACATGGAAGTCTGATCTTCAAAGCAGAAAGTGAAGTGCGCTGACAGCCAAAAGGAAAAACAACACTTACTTCTCCGTGAGACAGAAACCCCTCACAAATTCTTACTCCTGAACTCTGATGTTCAAATGCGTTAACTGTCCACCAACGGGTGAACGCCAAACTTCTACTGCCAAACCAAACTGCTGTGAAGTACAGGCGGAGATACGTAGAAAGTACTAAAACACCCCTGTCAGAAATTCTAGGATCTCTTGACGAGCAATAGAAAAACACAACCGCCCAGTCAAGAAAACAGTTCAAGTGTGCTGTGCGATTAACGCACGAGCGCGAACACCTGGTCCCTTGACTAAACTACAAGAAACACTTGACTGCTAACATAGGGAGTGCAACAACAACAGCGGCAGCCATTTTGTAGCACTGCGGGAATCTGAAACCCTCTAAGATTCGCTGATTCCACAGGTAGCCTAGGATCTTTCCACACCTGAGTACAGACTGGGGGTTTGATGGCAACTTAAAATGGCAAGTCCTGACAGTTTGAATCCGTTTGTAATGCTCAACTTAGGGGACATCACTTTTGTTTTCAAAAAGGAGACTATGGAAGAATGTTTTTTGCTGAGAAGAATAAGCTAAAAATACTATTATATCAGCATGATATTCAGAAAACGTCACTGAATAGATATCTCTGAAAGAGCACTTTGGGCAGTTTTGTTATAAGAAAAACTTATGGACAAGAACATCCTGACTTTTATCTCATGTTTTTTTGTCATAATCTGAACTGAATACTTGAAGAATACATTTTAGTTGTACTGTGTGTAGACATCTGACCAAACAACCTTTTAAAAGTCAAATCGTGAATTTACAGTGTTCGTGAAATCTTCAGTGGAGGAAATATTGTCAAGCCAAATGAGCATTTTTCTTTGGCCAGTATGATTTCACCATCACCTATATTCTTGGCTCAAAGAATGGGTTGGGCGCCTTATCCTGCTTTTGTCCATAGTTATCATTTATAAAGAGCCTGCCTTTCCGTATGAAAAACTAGTTGGAATAGTTCTGTCTTCTTTAGACAAAGCTAAGAAGCTCAAGAACAAATAGCTCCATAGGAACAAGAAGACCTTCATTTAAAAACCTCTCAATTTTGATTAAATGAATTGTTCTTCAATCAACAAGCTATTTTTATTACAAATAAGGACTTACAGCTGGATGGTATGAAACTATGTCACGACTCAACACTTCATGACCATACAAGAGTAAATTCTATTTTGGATTTAGCTTTACAAACATTTTGGTCACCAAATCTCCATTCTGACATCCAAAAATATAGTTTTGCCTGCTCTATCTTTGCCAGTATAAATCCTTACATTGAAAGCCTTTTGGTTGGTTGCAGCCATGTGCATAATTGCAGGCATTAAATGGGTTCCCAATCTTGCAGTCACATGGCTATAAGACTTGATTGTGATGACATGGGCAAGCTAATTCTGGGCCAACTGCTGTTACATATATTTGACTGTTATGTGTCCCACACTCATTTGCCTTGTAGATCTCTTACTGCATTGAAGATTTATTACAACTGCAGCCACACAATATAGCACAAGTCAATTTGCCATGCCCGTCTGCATTTGTAAGAACCATCAATGTTTTTCATGCCTAATGTGTATGCAGTGACACAGTTCTGATCTCTCCTCCTGGCATTGCAACACCACCAGATTCTGCAGTAAGTTCTGTATGTTTGGTAAAACACCCAAGGAAGATGTTGAGTATTCTGAGTTGGAAATAAGATGTTCAAGACTACTCTGCAGAGGCTACAGCCTCGCAACTGTGCATCAGGACAATTGTCACCAACAGCCTCAAAACCTGTGTTCTATGTCTCATGACAGATCCTCTATCACCTGTCTCTCTGTCATTCTTTCTGTGGTGACTGAAGCTGGTGCAGCACAAGTGACTGCAAAGGTAGTTACATTTACTATGGCAGATGTTGCTGTAGTAGTGAGGGTTCTAAATGCTCAAGATGGTCCTGGTGAAGATGTGATAGTGGCACTGATTGCTGCAGGTGTTAAAGACCTAATGATTTTCCCCTCTTCCTGAAAGTTCTTTTTTGTGGCAGCGTATGGCTGTGAAAATCTGCCCCTCATTCTCATGCTCTTGTCCTCCAACAAAAATGTACATGTATTTGAAATTTAGAATTTTGCTAATCTTTTTAAAAAAATTCAAGGCACTTAGTGGTAGTAGGCCATCAAAATAACTGTTAAGTATGGCCTTCTCTAGTATATCATACATGAGTTGTAGTAACCGGGAGGTGGCTCAATGTGTTGATGTTTTAGTTTCTGTAGCCATAGAGTTCCCTTAGAACAGAGTAATTACTGGCATATATGCCATGTTCCCTCAAAACTCAATTTTAAAATGAAGCTAGTAACTGCTGTTACTTGCTCCATACATTTTGAAAAGCCTTTCTTAATAGTAGCTTTAAACATGGGCATAATATGTTACCTTTACATTTTAGGGACCTTTGAAAATGTTATGAAAAAAACTTGCCACATTGATTACATTTCTATTAAATGTATTGAATAAATGGAAATACGTCTACAAAGTTTAATGTCCCCTCTTGCCTATCCACCACCAGCAATTCCTTCCAGGATTGAAGAGTTTATGATGGTCCTGGCATTCTCTTCCAATGCCTCCAGTTTCAGTTCAGGTAGAGGACCTCAACTAGTGTGCAAAGTGTCATACCAGTGCTTAGAAAGGTGGTGTCTCAGCCTCCTTTTAGGATTCCTACATTTTGTTACAGTTTTATACCTTATATGGAATCGCTTGGACTTCTTTAAAATGATCAGTAACTTTCTGCCATAGTTGGTTCCTCCTCTTTCCTCTAGTCTTCATCACAATGTGACCCATTAGCCAGGGCTTCACACTTACTACCTAATTCACGAGAAACCATAGCTCTCTTACAGGAAATGCAACCTTACACTGCTTGCCAAATGGCAATTTATCAAATTGTTCACCTGCTTGGAGCTGGATGGCAAAAACTATAGCTAGTTAGAGATGGAATGCATTTTAGCTTCACTGGTTTTATGATCCAAAAACTATGGCTGTCTGCAGTAAGAAAAGATTCTTCTGGTAAGTTCTCTGTCAGAAACACTCACTACTTGTGCTAAGATGGTAGGCAATGATTTTCTGGGAAGTGATGTGTTGTTGTGATAGTGAGTTCAAATAAAATAAAGGATGGTCTATGCACTTTGCTAATCTTGACAAAATCTCTAAACTCCTCTAGCTTCACCCAGAGGGATATTTGTCTTAAACTGATGATAAATTCACAAATGTGTTAGTATTTCATTCACTGTGAGGCAGATTTATCCCACAGTATCGACAGATAGGAGTAGATTGAAAACAATTCAAGTTTATTAATTTGATTAGTAAAATTACATCTCCAATCAATTCATTTGAATAAAATGAATATTCACATGGATACTGCAGGCAGGAATATAATCCAAGCAGTACAGTTACCCCAAAACCAGTCCCAGGATGCTTTTTTCCGGTCCAGGGAGGACCTGGCTTTGCAGTTTAGTCTGGACTGTTCCCATGAGGCACAGGGTCAAGACTAAGTAGCATATAGCTGGGTCTGAACTGGGGTGGCAAATTGAGCTAAAGAACGATGATGGATTCAACCCAGATCTGTGACTGGGGGTGACTGCCTGAAAAGTTTCAGAGCTTCATCCATCATCTCCTAGTGTTTGGTTTGTTCGCCCTAAGTTGGTAGGGTATGCTCAGACGTGGGTCCCACTGCTCACTTTGCCACTGCATTCAAGCTGGCCTGGCTGATGAGGGGTTTTACCCTGAAACCAGTCCCTGGATGCTTTTTTCAGGTCCAGGGAGGACCTCACTGAGCAGTTCGGGGTGGACTGTTTCCAGGAGGCACAAGGTCAAGACTGGTTTGCATATAACTGGGTCTGAACTGGGGTGGTGAAGTGAGCTAAAGAACAATGATGGATTCAACCCAGATCTGTGACTGGGGGTGAGTACCTGAAAAGTTTCAATGCTCCGTCCATCATCTCCTTATGTTTGCCTTTGTTATGAATTGCAATGTACTCCAATATTGGCTTGGGTAGTCTCCTAACCGTTTACCTACATTTATCCTGCCATTGTACTACATAACAGTTTTTGGTGCTGACCTTTTACCTAGTTAGGTGCTGCATACATGTTGTGTGGTTTTCCACAAAAACTAGCCTCATTTATTATGCATGATGATTCTCAGAATCACAACAGGATCACCATCTTCTGCATCATAACTGTGACATCATGACACAGCAGGGTAGAACCCCTAAGGGTACTTTTGGGGATATAAGCACCTGTCATGTACACTCATGTACATTCGCCAAGTATTGAACAGAACACTATTCCTGTCTATGGTACTGCTGATATTCAACTGTCTCTAAACGTTTGCCATGAAGTGACAAAAAGCAACAATGACTCAAGTGCCAGGGAGTTTGTTGTATTGAGAAATAAGACACTCCCGAGTTCTTTGCATTATTCTTTCATTTATATATTTATATGTGTGTGCCTAATAGTTCCTGTTGTTTGTAGCACTGCTTTGGAGCGTGCTTTCATATTGACAAAACAGCCTGCTACATTAGCCCTCAAGTTATTGCAACAGCAGGTATTTATAACAGGGACGGGATCGTTATCTGGACAATAGCTGTCCATCTATCAAACTGGCCACACCTGTTGTCAACCGCTTGCAGTGAAGTTTTTGCGGTCGACAGGATGGAGAGTTTTGGAGAGGCTTGGTCGTGACTAAAGGCTTTCCAGAGCATTCCTGAGTATTGCACACACGGTAGGACTTTTCTTATCAACGCATAGTATTTGTTTATTATAGACCTTCCTGACCCGATCGCATTCAGATTCCTTCATGGCAATGAAGGTAGCACGCATTTCGTTTATGGTTTGATCTATCATTGTGACTTTTCTTGCACACATTTATAGTTTGTTTAACCCTTGTGACATTTATGGTCTTTTAGAAAATTACAATTTGAGCTCACTCTGCAAAGTCGTATTTGGGAAAGATAAAAGATACTCTCTTGTTCTAGACTTTCTGTATTTTTATATTTTTGGGGGTTTATGATATACTTGATACCAGTTGATGTATGGATCAAAAAAATTCCAAAAGGATGTTCACTACAGGAAAAGATTAAGAAAAAGATTTATGTTTGACTAAAAACTCTAAGAAGCCCTGCAGGGTGACAATCTAGAATTTTGAGATTAATCAGTGGAAGAACTTTACTAGCTCAGTGGACATCCTAACTTTTCTTTTAGGTAAGCTTTATTATCTGATTATCATTACAAGCTTATTTTGAGTCATATGAAATAACAGGAATATTATGCTAATATTAGACTCTATCTGTTCTAGGTCTCCCTTCCCGCAGTACCCTCCCTAATTTCCTTCCCCTCATTTAGCCACTCCGATCCTCTGACATTGTACAAAACAGAGTCCGTGCTGCTGGAAGGTGGGCTTTGTGGGTACTGCTCCAGAGGAACTGTGTGTTCCTTGGCAGAACTGCAAGCCTAACGGCATTTGACTCCTCCTGAGAAGTATTCCCAACATGTCTACCTTAGATGATTTGTGTGAAATGCTGTGTAATTTATGGCCATCGTACTGAAACAGCCTCTCTGGCCATTCAAGTAACTCAACTACAAAGTCAGGTAGCAGCAAAAACGTTGGGTCCAAGGCAGGTTACTACTAGTTCACAGAATCAACAGCCCGTGGTTTCGGTCAGGGTGCCAACACCTGTTCCTCTAGCATCTCCTGAATGATATTCAGGGGATCCCATGCGTGTACAAACATTCTTGACTAAAATGCAATTACATTTCATGGTGCGTCCAAATGCCTTCCCGGATCCTCAATCTCGCATTGTATTCCTTCTATCTTATTTAAGTGGAGATGAGGAAATGTGGGCAATGCTGTTAGTGAATTCTGATGGTCCTCGGCTTTATAATTGTCGACGCTTTAGAGAAAATTTTGAAATAATTTTTGATTGTAGAACAATGACGGGTTCTGCTATAGAGAATTATTAGAACTCCGACAAAGAAATAAAGATCTTGTGACATATTTGACTCAATTCAATAGACTGGTGTCAGGAACTAGATGGCCAGAGGGAAATACATCTGACCTCTTCTACCAAGGACTTAAAGATGATCTTAAAGATCTAATTGTTCAAATAGATACATAACCTACCTCTTGTAAAGATATTGTGAAGACAAAGAAAATCAAAATTTACGTGAATATTTTGATAAATATCTTGAGAATGGATTTATAAGACCATTCAAATCTCCTACAGCATCACCTCTTTTCTTTGCTCCAAAAGCTAAAGGTGAGTTGAGAACTGGCATTGACTATAAAGCCTTGAATGCCATCACAATTAAAAATCGATATCCTCTTCCACTTGTCTCAGTAATTCTAGATCTAGTACGTACTGCTACCATTTACACTAAATTGGATCTTTGGGGTGCATCTCATCTAGTAAGGACCCGTGAAGGTGATGAGTGGAAGACAGCCTCTAGAACCAGATGTGGGCTCTTTGAATATTGTGTGATGCCATTTGGCTTATGCAATGCACCAGCCGCATTTCAATTTTTTGTTAATGACATGCTTCATGAGTACTTAGACCGCTCGTCATTGTTTACATCAATGACATTCTCATCTATTCAGAGACCCCTGACATCCATGTTCCTCACGTACAGAAGATTCTCACCACTTTATGTGAAGATGGATTATATTGGAAATTAACAGAATTTGAATTCCATACTATCCAGGTTGAATTTTTGGCATCCAGGTTGAATTATTTTGACACCACAAGGTATCTCAATGGCTGAGAGAAAGATCCAAGCTATAATGGAATAGCCCAGACCTAGCACAGTAAAATATATTCAGTGCTTCCTTGGCTTTGACAACTTTTACAGATTTTTTTTATCATTTCTCCACTAAGTATGCACACTTAACTAAGTTATTAAAAAAAGGGGGCACAATTTCAATGGGATACAGAAACAGAACAAGCCTTTCGGACCTTGAAAGGAGTCTTTGTGTCAGCACCTGCTCTGAAACATCTGAAAACTGCACAACCTTTTATTGTAGAGGCAGATGTCTCAGACTCAGCACTGGGAGCCATTTTATCACAGCGAGACACCCAAACATCCAGTGGCTTATTTATTGAAAAAGATGTTACCAGCTGAAAAACAATATAATGTTACAGAAAAAGAATTATTGGCCATATGCTCAGAATTCAAAGAATGGAGACACTACTTGTTAGGAGCAAAACATCCAGTCACGGTCTTCATAGAAATCTTCAGTTCCTTTATAGTACCCGTGTTTAACTCCAAGACAATTGAGATGGACCTTGTTTATTGCAGAATTCGATTTCATCATAACCTTTCATCCAGACAGTAGCCACAATAAAGCTGATGCATTACCACAACAAGAATCTACTCCACAAACAAGGAGAGATGCTTACCCCATGATTCCACCAACGAAAATTAATTATTGTCATACAATCCAACGATTTATTTAGATAAAATCTGTAAACTCTTTCCTGAAAGAAAATGGAAGGCATGGAAAAAGAAAGATTCTAAATGTTCTATTAAAGAGGGATTACTTTTTCAAGGACACAGTTTGTACCTATCAACAACCAATCTCCAAAAACAGGTTCTTCAGTGGTGTTATAATGACCCGTTAGCTGGTCATCCAGGTCAATCAAGAACTCTTGAATTGGTAAAGAGAAATTTCTGGTGGCAATAATGGAGAAGAGATGTTATAAGTCATGTTACAGAATGTGAAAATTGCAACAGAGCTAACGTAAACCGTACTCCCAAAAGAGGATACTTACAACCATTACCTACACCTAACAGAAACTAGGAAGACATCTCTCTTCATTTTATCACTGCCCTACCTAAAGAACAAAAAAATGGACACTGTGTTGGTGATAGTAGATTGTCTTTCGAAGATGGCATATTTCATACCTTGTTCAGGTTTACCAACTGCTACAGAAACAGTACGTTTATTATTACACAAAATCATAAGATTACATGGATTGCCCAAATCAATTGTCTCAGACAGGGGACGCAATTTATATCCAGATTATGGAAAGGATGATGTAAAGCCTTACAGATTAAAATGCACCTATCCACAAGTTTCCATCCTGAATCTGATGGTCAAATCGAAAGGGTGAATCAGGATTTGAAACAATATTTACGGTGTTACATAAACAACTCCTCTGCTTCATGGTTTACATTTCTTTGGGCAGCAGAATTTTGCCAATTATGGATGTCATCCACATTATTTAACTATTCTGTTCCAGTCTCTTGCCAATCATCTTCCATTTTTAAAAGAACAGTTCACTCAACTTGCACACATACTTACTAAACTGAGACAAAACATCAGAAAAGCAAAGAGCCAATACAAAGAATTTATGGACAAAAAAAGACAACCTGATCCCGATTATCAACCAGGTACCCATGGGTGGTTATCAACAAAAAACATAACATTTTAAAATCTGACAATCTTTAATCCTAAATTTATTGGACCATTTGCAGTACTCAAGAAAATAACACCGCTAAACTATTAGATTAAATTATCAGCTCTCTGAAAATCCAAACAGTATTTCATACATCTTTGTTGAAACCTGCTTATACAGGTCCATCATGACGCCCTTTACTAATCCTGATTCAGGGACACCCAGAATATGAAGTGAGCGCTATCAAAGACATAGGCCACAGTCAAGGTAAACTATGGTATCCGGTTGCTTGGAAAGACTATGGCCCAGAAAGAATATTCATGGTAACCTCTTGATACAATACATGCCCCTTGGCTGCTTCGTAGGTTCCATGCAAAGTATCAGCCTCACATCCCCTGTCCAGCGTGAATTAACTCTTGAGAGGGGGGTAATGTAATGTCCACTCACCAAGTATTGAACAGAACACTATTCCTGTCTGTTGTATTGCTGATATTCAACTGTCTCTAAATGTTTGCCATGAATTGACTGAAGGTAACCATGACTCATTACTAGGGAGTTAATTGTATTGAGAAATAAGACACTCCCGAGGTCTTTGCCTTATTCTTTTATTTATATATTTAGATGTGTGTGCCTAATAGTTTCTGTTGTTTGTAGCACTGCTTTGGAACATGCTTTCATATTGACAAAACAGCCTGCTAGGTTGGCCCTCACGTTATTCCAACAGCAGTTGTTTACAGCAAAGATGAGACTGTTACCAGGACACCGGCAGCCACGCTCGTTGTCGACTGCTTGCAGTGAAGTTTTTGCGGTTGACATGACAGAGAGTTTTGGAGAGGCTCGGTTGTGACTAAAGGCTTTCCAGAGCCTTCCTGACTATTGCGCACACAGTGGGACATGTCTTATCAACACATAGTATTTGTTTATTATAGAGCCTGCTGAACAGATCGCATTCAGATTCCTTCATGGCAATGAAGGTAGAATGCATTTCATTTATGGTTTGATCTACCATTGGGACTTTTCTCACGCACATTTATAGTTTGTTTAACCCTTGTGACATTTGTGGTCTTTGGAAAATTATTATTTGAGCTCACTCTGCAAAGTTGCATGTGGGAAATATGAAAGACACTCTCTTTTTCTAGACTTTCTGTATTCTGATATTGTTTTTTGGTTTTATGATATACTTGATACCAGTTGAGGTATATATCAAAGAAGTTACAAAAGGATGTTCACCACAGGAAAAGATTATGGAAAAGTTTCACGTTTGACTAAAAACTCTAAGAAACCCTGAAGAGTTACAATCTAGACTTCTGAGATTAATCAGTGGAAGAACGTCACTAGCTCAGTGAACATCCTAACTTTTCTTTTAGGTAAGCCTTATTATTTGATTATCATTACAAGCTTATTTTGAGTTATATGTAATAACAGGAATATTGTGCTAATATTAGACTCCTTGTGGGCTGTCCATCTTGGGACCAAGACGGGGTCCTTTGCTCTCCCACATCAGGTTGGCTCTATCCTAAGGGGATTCTTGGCTATACACCTACATACATGCTAGGTACATTTAGGTACATCTAGTTAGGGTTAGCATCGTAGGGGTACGCACTATTACTGTCATGCATTTATATGCCAGCATATATCCATCGTTTTAGCATTATGGTAGAATTTTACCATCTATTTACTCTGTTGGTTCTTAGACCAGTATACATCTGTTTCTGTCATATGGTTGTTGTAGCACACGTATTTTACACTAGAATGACGCTGGTTCAATAAATACTTATTGAAAATGTCCCCCATCGTCTATTCTGTGTATCTCTCTAAGGCAAAATAAGAACGAGTGACTGAGCTAAAAGTATGGTACTGTTTCCACTATCCCTGGGGGGACTGGGTTGTCATGTTCGATAGTTGCCAGAAACTATTCTTTCCATGGTAAGAGGGGTTCATAGTGGCACTAGGAGCTAGCAGGTATACAGGCAAACATATCCGGTGGTGGTGTCTGGAATCAGTCTTGACACCAATCCTACAGTTTATGTTGTCTAAACGCGGAGATTCTATATAGATTTATAGGAACTACACGACATGGCGCCCAACGTTGGTTTGGTTCTTATTTAACGGTCAAATCTGAGTAGTTCAGTCGTGCCTTTCTCAGAGACCCCTACTCACATCTACCTAGAGATCTCTGAAGTGGGAAGGGAAAAAATCTGCCACAGCCAAGTAGGCAAATCCTATGCATTGGCTGTAGGTTTATTCAAGCTTGAACAATGTCTGTTAAAGAGAACACTACAGTAGCATTACATGCAAATGGAGTGGGGTAAGGGGAGCAGGAAGGTGCGATAAACATTTCATGAAATGTCAGAAACGCACTTACTTTGAAATTAGCAGAGTTTGGAGTTGCAGCATTAGGTGGGACTGCAACATTCGTCATTGAGGCACACAAGTCATTCAGGACAGAAATATAATATTCATGGGTTATATTCCACCTGCAGATACACACACACAAACACATTCCATTCTTTCATCCTGGATGAAACACTGGAGGAATACTGTCCGTACGAAGACATTGAAGTTCCGCTCTGTTACCAGGAGCATATGAACTGGTCTAAAAGCGCCCTCCCACACACAACAGATAAAGTAAGACTCATCCCGCTCAGCAGAGACAGAGCGACTTGGCCGGTCCTAGCGGCTAACACACCGCATCCAGACATTGACACATTGCCAATAGCACACCTACGTCCACTTAACAAAGAAACAATACAACTTTATAGAAACTTAACACAGTTCGTTATGAGAACACTAACACTTGCCATTCTGGATAGCATAGAAAATAGCATAGTTAGATGCAGTGTTTCCACACACAGGCCCACAAGAAAAACATAGAATACTGACAATATGCTTGCCAATAGGGATAGTTCCCCCGATACAGGATTGTACATCTTAGGGTACAGTCTTCGCTGCCATCTATACCAGAACTCATGGTATCCCTTCAATAGTAGTGATACCAGAAGTATTAAGACAAATACAGCAAGAGTATGGAGCTGAACCTGCTCTAAACCTGGGGATTACATTATTAGGCAATTATTCCTAGGTATCAAATACTATGTTAGCAAACATAAAAGGTGATACAGCAGCAGTGGCTATATGACAACGCTTGAGGGAATGCACTCCTGCAGAACAGGAGAAAGAGTTACCAAAAATTATCGAAGATACATACACCGAATTAGGTAGAGATAATTTGGGAGCTAGAGCTACAAAATCACAAGTAATGGGTTGTCTTGAAAAGGATAACACCAAGCAAGCACCTGACCATTCAAAGAAGAAATGGGATAATAAAAAAACAAAATAATAGAGAGAATTGATCACAATCTAGGGAAGGGTCTCCACCAACAGAAGCCCTTCGAAAGGATGTATTACCTTAGAAATTGTGATAACATTAAAAAAAACGACAGGTATCAGGATACTGATACACGTTCCTCTCATTCCTTTCAGGGTTCATCAAAAAACTCCAAGAGGGAAGGGCGGTCAGAACACAGATCAGAGGAACAAACAAAGTCCAGAGATACACATTGTACTTCAGACTATAATATCAATAAAGAAGACAAAAATCTCAATTTAAGAAGAAGAAAGTAGCAGGACTTAAAATAAGAAATGCCCAGGCTACTGAGGACTCAGCTTCTGAACGGGGAATGAGATCTGACGAAGCTAGACTGTGCAGTAGAATCAACAATAGCTCACCGGAACCTGATGGAATTTCTGGTGACAGCGGCTTTGAATGAACATATCACGGTGGAGACACTGGATACTAGGGTAAGTGTTCCACATCAGTTATGCGAAATGACACTCCACATGGAGGGGAAAGTAAAAGGTCTCTTTTGGGAGAACCTGTCCTTTGGATACAACATTCTTTTAGCAGAAACAGATTGGCCCCTGAGTCTGTTATGGATTGCCCAAAAGGAGAAACAGTACCTTTACCAGCCTTTTCTGACCTTGTTCCGGAATCTCTGAAACTTACCTACATGCAGGAGTGGGCGGTAGCATTAGCTTGTGCATTATACCACAATCATGTAGGGTGGCATGCTGAGTCACCTCACCCTGTAATTCCAGTAAAAACTACCCCAACTCCACAGAGACAATAACCAATAAAACAAGATGCGAAAAAACAAGTAAGGTAGATCTTAGATCAACTTAAATATCAAGGTGTGATAGACAATTGCACCTTTTCAATGAACAATCCTTTGTTTCCCGTAAATCCTTTCTTACCGACAGAGTTCAAACGGTGGACTTGGATAAAGATAGGTCAAAGCCTTTCTCCTTCCTTGTGGAGTACCTCAGGGGTAGTCCCTTAGCCCTGCACTTTTTAATGTGTATGTGTCCCATCTGGTGGCTCTGATAAGATCATTTGGGTTCCAATTTACATTTTCTGCGGATGACACACATATAGTGCTGCCCCTACAGCGTGGACAAGAAGCTGAAACTGGAACAAGATGTCATGACTGCATGAAAGCCATCTCGGGCGGATGTCTTGGAACTGCCTGAAACTTAACTCTGGTAAAACAGAGGTGATTATATTTGGTAACAATTTGAGCCTCTGGACGCCTGGCTGGTGGCCGGAAGAATTTGTGAACTTTCCCGGAACTGACTAAGAAACATCGGGCGCAATTTAAAGCCCCTTGTACGGTCTACAAGGCCCTAAAGGGAGCAGGCCCCGACTATTTTAAACAATGGTTTCAATGGTATGTTCCCAGAAGAACCTTGTGCTCTATGGCAGCAAAACAAATGATTGTTCCCCAGTTAAAAAGGCTGGCTGGGGTGGCAGGAGCTTCATTACATGTGCCGCAAAAGCTTGGACCAATCTACCATTCCACCTCAGAAATGCAACCGAGCTCCACTCCTTCAGGAAAGGGCTGAAAACCTGGTTATATACGCTATAGTCATTCACTCAACAGTAACCATTTAGGCAGTGCTCAGCGCCAGGACACTCTAGGGTAACAGTCGCGCTTTAGAAATCATATTAACATAACATAACATAACATAACATGAAACTTGATCATTAATATGGTCTAGTTTTAGACTATAGGCATTTAAACACATGCACAAAAACATTTACAGTACAAAATGTACACAGTGCCGCATTGATGAATAGTATTGTGCGCAAATAATACAAAATATTAGTTATCTCAAATGGATTCTTCTGCCAAAATATAGCACCTGAGAGCAGATATTGGACAGCATTCTCAGCCCTAGGCTCTCATCGTCAATTTTGTAGACTGCCCCAAGGGTATAAGAATAGCACAGGGCAGTTCTCAGCAAGGCTAACAGAGTTGCTTCAAACTATTGATGTAGAGGCATTGTCCTATGTAGATGATATTTACCTGACGGATAATGAATTATTGGATCACTTGACCAGGGTGAACATAATTGTTGGGTTCCCCTCTGAGGGCTATACATTTAAGTTTAAAAAATCATAAATGGCCCACCTCAATGTCCTATTTTCGGGATATGAGATCTCGAGTGAAGGGAAAAGCCTTGCAGCTAATTTTTTAGAAACGTGTGCACTGCTCCAGCCTCCAAAGACTGAAAAACTTGCAATCCATTTTAGGATTTCTAAATTTTGGCAGAACATACATTTTAGATTAGCAGGAAAGTAAAACTTTTCAACGACTTAATAAGACCTGATTTTTCAGTTCACCATTGGACACAGGAACATACAGAAATCCTACGTTCCCTACAAGCTGACATGATAGCTTCCAAACACTTACACACACATCTGAACACGATAATTTTGGTGATTCTGGTAATCGCCGGTCAATCTGGGTATACTTACCTCACCTTCAAAAACCCTACCAATTTCATACAAATCTCATCTGTACACAAACGCCGAGATGCATTTTGCATCCACTGAAAAGATTTTAACATCAGTACAGACTGCGTTAGTGAGATAAAGGTATCTAGTTGCCATATTTATTGCTTTATTAAAAAATAAAGGTACCAATGTTCTGATTTCATTAGCCCATTTGGTTTATTTCACTTTTCATATACATAAACAACATCAAATATTTCTTTGACCTGTCCTTCATTAACCCATTAACACTAGGCAGATTGTTCACTTTATGTTATGTATAGTGTGTCCTGCCAACGTGTATTGCTCCGGAGTTGCTAATTTAGCGACCGCGGGCAATACACATTGGCATTGAAAAAGAAAATAGAAAAGTGAAATAAACCACAAGGGGTAATGAAATCACAACATTTATTTATTTATGTTTTTTATCCTCATTTGCCTCTTCAAGAGAAAAAAGAAAACCCATTTCACTTGCACCAGTGTAACGGAGAAACACCAGCTTCGAAGTTGTATCCACCCTTGTTAAAAGATGCTTAGTCTTACAGCCTCGACTCCCTTGCTATCACTCCTCTGCCATCCTTATGAGCCGAAGCACAAATTGGGAAAGCAGGAAAGGAGACCCAACAGACCAGCCGTACTAGGCAGATAGGGCATAACCATTGGATATCAACATTCATTTGTTGCTCACACCACTCGAAAACCATAAACCAAAAATTATGCTTTTTAAAAACTTTCATATCCAGTCTGGCCACATACTTAACAGAAGACAACCAGTCAGAGAACCTGGGAGGGGAGACCGATATCCATTGCTTACAATTTTCTCTATGTGCTAGTAGCATTGAATAAAAAAACTTGTCCTCTGTGTATCCTGCAAGTGAGTCTTCACAGCCAAAAATAATCGAAAGAACGCTTAACTTAATGTCAGACCCCAACATAGAGAACAGCGCCTTACTCACGTCAGACCAAAAGACTTGGATCTCAGGGCAATCTACAAACATGTGCACGTCATCTTCTTTCAAGCTACCGCACTTTGGGCAAGCCACGCCACCTCCTCTCCCGAACTTTGACAGCCTGTGTGGCGACCAGTACGCTCTGTGGATGGAGAAAAGGTGATTTTTCCTTAGGTGCGCAGGTTTTACAATTTTAAAAAGCGTAGACATTGATACTTGCGACTTATTTTCCAGAGAAGACTCCTGCAAGCATCTTCCCAATAAATCCGCGGGTAATGTAAGAACTCCATCTTCCAACTCAACCAGCAGCCAGTAGATCGTCGCCAACTCTTTTTTATTAGGTGTTCCATCCAGAAGTCTGTCCTCCAGTTTATTTGTATTTCCTATCCTCAGGCGTGAGTCTTGGAGCCAACTCTGCATTTGTATATATTTAAATCTAGATATTTGTTGACCGGACAGGAGATTGCATGTCTCCCAGCTAATTGGTTGTGCATCAATTGTAATGTGAGTCCAGTTTGTTAGACCTGCCTCTCGCAAAGGTTTGGCCAAAGCGCCTTTTGCCCATTCCGGTGAGCCTGGTGAGTCCCAGATGGGGGACATGGAACTATAATATGATATTTTAAGCACTTTTCTGACCCTATACCAGGCTTCAGCTAGGCCCCTCAAGATCTTCAGCCTTACTTTCTTAAAATATTTAGGGTCTGCATATTTATACATAAAACCATGGCTGCCTCCTGACTCCTGTCCTGCCATGACTTCCAACACTCCCCCGATTTCAGTGTGAGTGTATTTAATAGCATTTTCCCGTTCTTTAATAAAAAAGCCCAAGAATAAAAAAGCAGGTCTGGCAAAGCTAAGCCACCTTTCTCCACCATCCTTCTTAATTTCTTCCAGGCTATTCTTGGGCCTCTGCTTGACCAAATAAAACTGCAAATTTGGCCTTGCATTTTTTTAAGCATTTCACTTTCAAAGGGAAGAGGGATGGAGTCGAATAAGAATGTTAGCTTGGGGAGGATCATCATTTTTATTAAATTAACTCGACCTAGCAGAGTGAGTTTGAGATGTTCCCAAATTTTTAAAAGCCCACTAATCTCTTTTTTTGCCTTTTCCAAATTTATTTTTGTAAGATTGGAAATATCCTGTGGGATCATAACCCCCAGATATCTCATTACTTCTTTTTTAACAACTTCCCCTGGCTCTAAACTTTAAGACATAATTTCGGTCTTGCTTTTATTTATGTCATATCTCGATACTTTTCCAAAATCAGCTGTTAATACCATGGTCCGACTTAAGGTGTTTTGGAGATTGGTTGTATAAATAAGAATGACGTCAGCATATAAACCCAATTTCCTACTCCATCCCAGAAATTGGAACTGTATATTCTCTGGGTCTTCCCTTATTTTACTGGCCAAGGGCTCTATGTATAGATTAAACAAGAGTGGTGATAAAGGGCACCCCTGCCTTGTGCCTTTACCAATAAAAACCGGGGCCGTCAAAGAGCCAGTGATCAATAATCTGGCTTTTGGTGAGCTATATATTGCTTCCAATACTCTACAAATATTCTGACCCAGGTTGGCTGCTTTTACCACCGCCTGCAGAAAGTTCCAATTAACCCGGTCAAAAGCTTTAGTAGCAGCTAAAGCTATGACCGCGAGTGGCAACCCGTAAGTAGAAGCAAGCTCTATTGATCGTATCAAAGAAAAAGTTAGCTCCTTTAAGGTCCTTCCACGAATAAAACCTTTTAGGTCTGGATGGATCAACTCCGCTATGAAACCATTCAATCTATCGGCCAATACCTTAGCAAAGATCTTATAATCACAATATAATAAAGATATCGGCCGATACGAAACACAATTAGTCGGACATTTACCAGGCTTCAAAATTAGGGAAATATTTGCCTCAGTCCATGAAGCTGGCATTTCTACTCCATTAATAAAAAAGTCATTAAAGATTTCTAAAAAGCATGGGTTTTAATGTTTTCGCCAGGACTTTGTAAACTTCAAGAGGTAGACCGTCAGGGCCTGGAGCTTTCCCTTTCTTTCGTTGTCTTAATACTAAATCAATTTCCCCTTCCTTAATTTCCTAATTTAAAAGCCCGTTTCTTTTCGTCATTGAGGAACTTTCTTGAGTTCTGTTCTAACCAAGCTCCGATTTCATCTTGAGAGGGATTTTGATCTTCCTGGTACACCCTACAGTAATATTTATGAAAGGCCTACTCGATCTCCTCATCATCCCGAATAAGGACATCTGTGTTATCGGATTTGACCTGCTCAATTCTGTTCCTCACCTGCTCTTGTTTTGCCTTCCAGGCCAACAATTTGCGGCAGCCTTCACTGTATTCAATGTGGGCCAACTTACTTGCATCCCATTTTTTTCTCACTCTTTCATGCAAAATTGTAGCCAGGCTAGCTTTTACCACCTGTAATTTTTGCAATAAATTCTCCCTAGCTTCTTCCTCTATCATAGGGTCCGTCAAATCTTTCTCTAAAGAAAGCTGTTTCTCTAATTCTGACACCTCCTCATAGTAACCTCGCCTTTTTCCAGCCGCTATTGTCCCTAATCTACCTCTAAGAAAGGATTTATAGGCGTCCCAGATAATTCCAAGTGAGGCTGAACCTTGATTAAAATGAAAAAACTCTTCCGTTTCTCTGGTCAGTATCGCTATCACCTCCTCATCCTGTAAAATAGTGAGGTCTAGGCTCCATCTAGATTGAGAGGCTTTATCATATGGATTTAAATGTAGAATTACTGCCAAGTGGTCAGACAAATGGACACCCACATGTTCAATCTTGTCAATCCATTTGGTCAGATTGCTATCAGTAAGAAAGTAGTCTATCTTAGACTGATGTCTATATTTTTGATTATAGAAAGTGAAACCCTTTCTTTGTCCAGCCTTCTGCCTCCAAACATCACAAAGGCCCAACTGGATCATAATGTGTTTAATAAGTGTAGACATTTTTGGATTAACACGGGCTCTACAGCGCAAAGTCCTTTCTAAATTGTGATCTAAAACTGCGTCAAAGTCTCCCGTCATGATGATTGGATCTGAAGCATCCACCAATTCCTCTAAAAGATCCCTCAAGGGGGAAACATCATCCTGATTGGGACCATAGTATCCCACTAAAGTAAAAGCATGACCTGAAACCTTTAACTTAACCACTAACCATCTTCCAGATTTGTCCGAGATATGGACCTCAAAAACCACTTGCGAACCTTTCTTTGCTAAAATGGCAACGCCTTTTGTTACAGCCAAGTGTGATGTACAAACTGCTTGGGAGACCCATCTTTGACGCCTAAAGAGATCTAAGCCCTCCTTCTCTGGTAAATGTGTCTCCTGTGATATCATAATCTGTGCCGGGCAGTTTTTTAGATATTGTAAGATTTTGTCCCTCCTCCCTCGTACCCTAGTTTTTTTTCTTTTTTTCCCACTGCTCCCCACCCTGTGCTCCCCTCAACCCCCCCGCCCCCTTCCTGGAAAATCCACCCCAACTACCACATGGCTCATGGCAATATGGGTGATCTCCCTTTGGAATGTACGTTTATAAAAGAAAAAATAAAAGGAAAGGAAAGAAATTAATGTATTATTTTCCCTGCAATTAGAGTTTTCCTGTAAATATTACTTATAAATGACCTTGCTCAACATTAGTATATACACATGAGTTTAGCTATGCGAGTAGCAGTGCTCAAAAGCCCGTGATTGAAAGACCTAGCTCCCTGATTGGAGACTCTTAATAAATTCATCTAGCTTTTCTACAGAGGGAAAGATATGCATCTTTTTGTTTAGCATGACCTTCAGGTAAGCGGGGAATCTTAGCTGAACTGAAGCGCCCAAACGTTTCAGGCTGTCGATCCTTTGCCCCATCTCCCACTGCTTGTTAGAGGTGGTAGCAGAAACATCCTATCTTATCTCGTACCTGACTCCCTCCACCTCAATAGATCTCATCCCCAGGGCTTTTGAAAATTGTTTCTCTTTTAATGAATAAGTCTGAAAGTTTAATAGAATTTTCCTGGGTTTTGGCATATTTGCGTTGAGTCCAAAAGGATTTTTGTGAACTCGCTGTAAGTCTTGCTATCTCTTCCTCTGATTCTTCCAGCTGTAGTTTAATCGTAATCAGCTTTACAACATAAGATTTAATATCATCCCCCTCTCTGCCCTCAGGCACCTTCAAAATCTTCAGGTTATTTAGTCTTTAAAAGTTTTCCAACCTTTCCACTCTGTCCAGACCCTCTTTTTCGGCAACCTTCAATTTGTCAATCTCGGCACAGTTTCCCTGCACTGTTTCTCTAAGTTCTATAACCTCCTTCTCTAAGGTTGATGTTCTGCCACTAAGGTCATCAATCTTCTTTTCCATTATTTTGCACACCTTTTTTACCTCTAGCTGGTTAGACTCAGATATCTCAAATCTGTTCCTGATTTCCTCTGATAGTGCTACCAGGAGTACACCCACTGACAGATCTTCTTTGGGCGGGTGAGTTAAAGTCTGTTTGGATTTTTCCTGGTCAGTATTTCCTTGTGGCCCTCCTGCTTCATGACCTATCCCCTCTGGGCAAACTGGGAACTCGTCAATAGATGTTAGCTGCCTCTCTGCCTCAGTCTTTGCCCCCGCCATCTTATCTTCACCCAGAATTATTATTTTTGGTAGAACTCTGAAGTAGGTTTTAAGAGAGGGAGCGATTTTAACTTTAAGAGCTTGCAATTTCTTCTTTTGTACGTGCTCATGTGAGGTTTTCCTATGCTTTGTTTTGGAAGGGGGGAAGTCAATTTCTTCCCTATCATGAAAGGGGATTCGCAAACCCCTGTTTTTGCTCTCTTATAAGCTTTCTCACCCTCCTCACACTCCCCACACTTCTCGACCTCTTCCTTCCTCCCTTTCTCCCCCCTTGGCCTTCTATCAGGTTTCTGAGGCGTCTCTCTGCCCCCTTGGGCTTCACCTTCTTCCCACCTGTCATCCTTGGCCTGCGGTTCTCTTATGCCCCCCAGGGCTTACCTTATGCCCCCCAGGGCTTCCGCTAAACCGTTATCCGGCACGCTTCCCAATGCCCCCTTCATCCTACCTCCTTTGATCTCCTTCTCTGCGCATCTGGGCCGGGGCAGTGCGGTGTCCTTTCCTTCACCGAGTGCACTCCTTGCGCTCCCCAACTCGCAGCCTTCACCCAGAGCGTAGCGTCCCCTTGTGCAGGCACCACTGTCTATGCTGTCTTCTGCACTCCGCGGGGCTTCACCTCCAGCCCCCCGGAAGGAGATCTTTGCCGCGGCTCCAGGGCCGCCCTGTGCCAAACCTGCTCCGGTGCCGTGTTGGCCAGAGGAAAGCACCACCTTGCACCCCGAGCGCCTGCCGAGCCCCCACCCCGCCTTCACCCTCACCCTTGAGGCTGGCCAAGCCGAAACCAGCGAGAGCCAAAAAACTGAGTCGCAGAGAAAACCAGGCACCGGGACCGACAAAATCAGCCAGGTAACAATTTAATATCTTTTTATGAGGCACTCCGTCTCATCTCTCCCAAGCGATGAACAAACTCAAAGCATTTCGATCCTTTACTGCGTTCCTGTGCTAAATTACATGGACGTTCCGGGAGCGCACCTGCGACCTGCTACTCGCCGGCCGCCATGTTTTCCCCTTCATCATTGCTACCTTTATTTCTGAATAAATCAATAAATATGGCAACTAGACAGTTTTTTAGTTTACACAATAGAAGTGGTCCAATCTAGTTTGCATTAACGTAGTGAGATAAAGAGCACTGGCTCAGGGGAAACAAATAACTGTTGTAACTCCAGTACCGACCTTAGAGGCTGTTACAAAAGCTTGCATTTCAGACGCTAAAGCACTGAATCCACAAAGGATACAATGGGCTAATTCTCTCACTGCAACAGATGTAGACTACAAATTTGATTCTACATTAAAAACTAACGCATTTCTGGAGTACGAACAAGTGTATCCTCTCCCGAATGAAATAATGCCTCTAGATCAGTATGAATATATTATTTAAACTGACTGATCTGCCCAGCCTGCCGTAGGAAGTAAACAGCAATACAGCACAGCATGTGCGATTGTTAAGGGTCGTATGTGGGACATCAAGTTCCGTCCTAGCAATACGCAGACGCAGTCTCTAGGAGATTGCAGGGCACATCTGGCAGAAATCAAAGCACTAGCATTGGCACTAAAAAACACAGATCGGGAATTCCCCACACTTATTGTGTGCAATTCATTTTATTGTGTCCAGTCATACAATGAATATCTTTACTACAGAGGTCAGAATGGTTTTAAAGACTCAAAAGGTTGTACAAGAAAGCATAAATTGCTTTGGGAATAAGTGGCAGAGCTGAAAAAATGCTTGCCGCAGGCTCATGTGATTCATACACTGAGTCATCAATGTATTGGCGTACACGTTGAAGGGAATTCATTGGCTGATGAAGCTGCCACGGCAACAGTGTGAACTGATGCTGTTGCTGCAATCACTCATTCTCACATGAGGCTAGATGGACAGATAATGGTAGATGTCATTGCTTCATGCAAAAACAGCTCAGCCGTGCCAAATGGCTTTCCACTCAAGTACTCCTACATGACCGCACAGCACCGCCTGTGTCTCCCTGCCCCAGCTGCCGCTACTGAGGAAGTTCGAGGCCCTCCACCACCCGGAGGCTACCACCTGCGCCTCATCCCTGGTGGCCAGTGGTGGCCCGTAGGAAGGTTTGTTCATCCTCCACTTTATTGCTTGTATTGTATTGCCTGTGTTTTCAATGTTGTGCCTGTGACTGCTGTTGTCTGTCTTCCCCCGCTGACTGTATGTGGTCTGTGCCCCTTTTTCTTCCCTCTGTTCCCCTCGCTGTCCCCGTGCTCTCTGCCCAGTCTGTCCTTCTGTACCTCTCGATGCCCCCGTGTCTCTGCCCGTTCTGCCTTCTGTTCTCCTAACTGCCCCTGTATTTCTGTGTTCTGTATTTTGCCTCTGTGCCACTCGTCTTTCCGGTATTTCTGTGCCCTTTTGCCTTCCGTGCCACTCGGTTTTCCCTTGTTTTTGTGCACCTTTTGCCTCCTGTTCCACTCGTTTTTTGTGCCCTTCTGGCCTCTGTTCCACTCGTTTTTTGTGCTCTTCTGCCATCTGTGCCACTCGTTTTTCCCTTGTTTCTGTGCCCCTTTTGCCCTCTGTTCCACTCGTTTTTGTGCCCTTTTGCCTTCTGTGCCACTTGTTTTTCCCTCGTTTTTGTGCCCCTTTTTCCTTCTGTTACCTTCGTTGCCCCTGCGTCCGCTGCAGCCCCGCCTCCCAGCTGCTCCTCCCTCCCACCTCCCCATATAGACGTGCCTAAGGCAAGCCCATCGGTGCCCATCTCCACCTGGCCCACTCCCAGCACCAGAACCCCTGGCCGCCACGATGACCGTTGCCACTATTCTATTCTATTCTATAGTTTTGTTAGAGCGCAAACAGCTGCCCCAGCAATGAGGCGTCCCGGCGCTGAAAAACCCAGATCCTAGCCTGAGCGGAGAACAAGGATGAAGGGAAATTTACGGAAAAGGGAACAGAAATGTTTTCACTGCTTTCCGGAATGCCGGTAGGCTTTCTATGGAGCGAATGTGTTGCGGCAAGTCATTCCACAGCTTGGCTCCAAGGACCCTGAAGGAGCGGCCGCCCATGCGGCAGAGTTTTATGCGTGGGACGCATAGAAGGTTTTGGTTAGAGGATCTTAGATTCCGTGCCGGTGTGTAGGGAATGAGAAGTGGTTGAAGCAGAGGGGGGTATTGAGTTTGAGGATTTTGAAGGACATAATGAGGGTCTTGAATTTGATTCTAGAATCAACGGGTAACCAGTGTAGTTTTTTGATAGTCGCTCTGGCTGAGCGTCTGCGGGGGAGGCCGACCAGAGTTCTAGCCGCAGAGTTTTGCACTCGTTGGAGTCGTGCTATCTCACTTTTGTTGGCGCCAAGAAGGAGTATATTGGCGTAGTCTAGGCGAGAAAGGATGGTGGCTTGGATAATGAGTTGGCGAGTTTTAGCGTCGAAAAAGCCTAATATGTGGCTGAGGCTCCTCAGCAGGCCGATACAGGTGCCGGCCACTTTTTTGGTGTGGGCCTGAAAGTTGAGTGAGGCATCCATCCAGACGCCCAGATTTTTCACTAGGGTTTTGGGGGGGGGGATGGTGCCCAAGGAAGACGGCCACCAGTGCTCATTCCAGAGGCTGGTGTTTTTGCCAAGGAGTAGCACCTCTGTCTTACCAGCATTGAGTTGTAGACAATTCATTGTCATCCATTGGGCAACCGCAGAGAGTCCGTTTTTTAAGTTAAAGGAAGAGTTGGAGGGACCTTCTGAGAGGGCGATGGCCAGCTGTGTATCATCGGCGTATGATACTAATGTCAAGCCCCACTCTTTGGCCACTGCCGCCAAAGGCTGGACGTAGAGATTAAAAAGGGAAGGGCTCAACGCAGAGCCCTGCGGCACTCCCTGTGCAATGGGGTGGGGTTTGGATAAGAAGGGAGGGGCAGAGACTCGAAAGGATCTGTTTTCGAGAAATGATCGGAACCAGTCCAAAGCGTGGTCAGATACTCCAAAAGTCTCCAGACGATTAAGAAGGATGTCATAGGATACCGTGTCAAAGGCCGCGCTGAGGTCCAGAAGAATCAGCGCAGCACTTTGACCGGCGTCTAAAATCGTTCGGCGGTGCTCTGTGGTGGCTAAGAGAGCGGACTCAGTGCTATGGCCTGGTCTAAACCCGTTTTGCGATGGGTCCAGGATGTTGTTTTTAACCATGTGCTGGGATAGAGTATTGTTGACATGCGCTTCAGCGAGTTTGGACAGCCATGGGAGCAGGGAGATTGGACGAAAGTTCTCCGGTTTTGATGGGTCTAGGGTGGGTTTCTTGATGATGGGCGAAACCCACGCTTGCTTCCAGGCAGATGGAACACACGCTGAAGTGAAGGAGAGGTTCAGGATAGCAGTAAGTGCTGGTAGGAAGAAGTTGAGTGACTCTAAGAATTGCGCCGGGCGCATGGGGTCCGCAGGGGAACCAGATTTGACTTTTTTACATAGTTTGATGAGGGTGTCATCAGATATTTCCGGGATGCAAGTCAAATTAGGGTAGTTGGGGGGAGAGGAGGAGGGACTGCTGGTAGTGCTAGGGGAGTGCTGAGGAAAGGAAGTGTAAATTTTCTGTACCTTGTCGACAAAGAACCTAGCGAGTTCTTCACATTGTTGCTCGGAGGAAATGCTAGGGAGGGGAGCTTTGCTGCTCTGAAGTTCTTGCACGAGCTTAAAGACTTCTTTAGCAGGGGTGGAACTAGATTCAATTTTTTCGGCGTAGAAAGTGGTTCGCGCCGCACGGATGGCTTTGTGGTACGCTTTTTGTAGAAGTAGGTAATTTGATTTATCCTCCTTGTTATATTCCCTTCGCCAGAGGCGCTCCGCCTTTTTGCACTCTTTGCGTAAGGTTTTAAGAGTATGGTTGTACCAGGGGTTGGATGGAGAGTTACGTCCTTTTGCCCATTTCGCTGAAATGAGGCTATCTAGTCCGCCTGTGATCCACTCGTGAAACGCACTGTAATTGGCGTTGATGTCAGAGTTGATGTCATGGTGGAATTCCCCTAGGTTGGTGTGGAGGTCATTGCGAGATAATTTATGCCATGGTCTTTTTAAACAGCGGATCGGTGCCGTATTGTGCCTACTTTTATTGACCAGAATGGCCAATTTAATAAGGGAATGATCCGTCCAGCCCATCGGTAAGGGTGGCTCTGAGGTAAGTTTCTCTAGGTTTGAGAAAACTGGGTCTAGGATGTGACCAGCTAGGTGCGTTGGAGTGGAGATAAAAGAGTTGAGTTGTAGTGCGGAGAGATCTGCAAGGAGATTTTTGATCGTCGCGTCGTTTGACAGGTCAAAGTGAAGATTGAGATCTCCTAGAATCGTAAAGTTTGAATTTTTTGTGATTAAAGAGGTTGTTGTCTCAAGGAGAGCCTCAATGAATTTAGAAGCGGGGCCAGGTGGGCGGTAGATGTAGAGACCTGACACAGTGAAATTAGGATTTATGGCGATTTTAAAGTGGGCGCTTTCACAGTCTGGCAATTCTTCCTTGGCGAATGAGCAAGAAAACATTTTTGTATAGATTATAGCGATACCGCCTCCTCTTCCATCTCTGTTAATGGTCGACATAAGATAGTCGTCTGGTAGCGTAAGATTGGGAATGGTAGAGGTGCCATCCCGTAACCATGTTTCACAGAGGAAGAGGATGTCTGGATTTTCATCCATAATGAGGGTATTGACCTCAAGGTGGTGTTTGGCTAGCGATCTCACGTTCAGGTGAAGGATCGTAATGGAGGTGGTTTTATCCGGTTCTTGTAGCTGTCGAATGGAATAAGGTTTAGCAGTAGTAAAATTGCAGGTTTGACATTGTAGGCAAGTGAGACCGGGCCTACCTGTAATATTAGCGCAGGACCGACCAGGGTTCCAGGCAAGTAATTGCTCTTTGTCGTAGTGGAGGGGTGGTGGCGGAGTAGGAGCAGGGGGACTGGCGAGAGGCGATGACTTGGCAAGGACGGGCGAAGACGGGCCCGCCTTAGGCGCGCCTTCGGCGCGCAAACGGCGCTCCCGCTGCGCTACTCCGCTGCGCTTCCTCCAATGGCACATGTTATAGTGTGGGGAGGCGGGGGGGCGTGGCCAGTGAGGGGGCGTGGCCTCGTTACACGCCGTCGATGGCGGCGGCCAGAGGGCGTTTACACAGAGTAAAGGAGACGCTGCTCGTGATCAGCAGGCTCCTGGGCAATGAAAGTAACACAAGGTAAATTCTGTACACTCAAAGGATTAAAATTTTAAAAAACAGTGAACAGGAAATGCAGCTCCCGGCTATCCGCCTCAGGAGTAGGGTTCTTTTTGCAACAGCGCTCGAAATTCAGCGTTTTTGTACTCGGCGGGGGGCGTGGCCAGTGAGGGGGCGTGGCCTCGTTACACGCCGTCGATGGCGGCGGCCAGAGGGCGTTTACACAGAGTAAAGGAGACCCTGCTCGTGATCAGCAGGCTCCTGGGCAATGAAAGTAACACAAGGTAAATTCTGTACACTCAAAGGATTAAAATTTTAAAAAACAGTGAACAGGAAATGCAGCTCCCGGCTATCCGCCTCAGGAGTAGGGTTCTTTTTGCAACAGCGCTCGAAATTCAGCGTTTTTGTACTCGGCGGGGGGCGTGGCCAGTGAGGGGGCGTGGCCTCGTTACACGCCGTCGATGGCGGCGGCCAGAGGGCGTTTACACAGAGTAAAGGAGACGCTGCTCGTGATCAGCAGGCTCCTGGGCAATGAAAGTAACACAAGGTAAATTCTGTACACTTAAAGGATTAAAATTTTAAAAAACAGTGAACAGGAAATGCAGCTCCCGGCTATCCGCCTCAGGAGTAGGGTTCTTTTTGCAACAGCGCTCGAAATTCAGCGTTTTTGTACTCGGCGGGGGGCGTGGCCAGTGAGGGGGCGTGGCCTCGTTACACGCCGTCGATGGCGGCGGCCAGAGGGCGTTTACACAGAGTAAAGGAGACGCTGCTCGTGATCAGCAGGCTCCTGGGCAATGAAAGTAACACAAGGTAAATTCTGTACACTCAAAGGATTAAAATTTTAAAAAACAGTGAACAGGAAATGCAGCTACCGGCTATCCGCCTCAGGAGTAGGGTTCTTTTTGCAACTGCGCTCGAAATTCAGCGTTTTTGTACTCGGCGGGGGGGGTGGCCAGTGAGGGGGCGTGGCCTCGTTACACGCCGTCGATGGCGGCGGCCAGAGGGCGTTTACACAGAGTAAAGGAGACGCTGCTCGTGATCAGCAGGCTCCTGGGCAATGAAAGTAACACAAGGTACATTCTGTACACTCAAAGGATTAAAATTTTAAAAAACAGTGAACAGGAAATGCAGCTCCCGGCTATCCACCTCAGGAGTAGGGTTCTACGACATCACTCTGCATGTTCTCAACTCCGGACGGAGCCACACCTGCTTCAAGGCCGCACTGAAATGCACACATGGCCCCTTCACCTGCCGGAACTGCAGCTACACCAGCCGCAGACCGATGAACCACCCACCAAGAAAGACACCAACCATCTCCGATGCATACTACTGAACACCCGCTCCGCACGCAAGCATGCCGTCGAGCTCTGGGACCTGCTCGACACAACATCCCCGGACGTCACCTTCCTGACAGAGACCTAGTTTAACGGCTCCTCCGCACCCGAAATCGTCATAGCCATTCCAAACAGTTACAAGATCACCCGCAGAGACCGCACCAATGGTGCCAGAGAAGGAATTGCCATCAACCACAAGAACAGCATCAGGGTCTCGACTAGCACCGACGACGCGCTCAGCACCGCCAAACACATGCATTTCCAGATCCACACAGACCCTAACTCCACCCTCAGAGGCACCCTCGTCTACCGACCCCCCGGACCACGCCCCTAGTTCAGCGACTCCATCGCTAACTTGATCAGCACGCATGCCCTGACCTCCACCGACTACATCCTCCTCGGAGACTTGAACTTTCACCTTGAGAACAACAACGACAACAACTTCACAACCCTGATCGATAACCTCGCCAACCTCAGACTGAAGCAACTCGTCACAACGCCCACCCACTCCGCAGGCCACACGCTTGATCCCGTCTTCTCCTCAAGCCCGCACGTCTCCGTCAGCCACACCACCAAACTCCTCTGAACCGACCACCGCTGCATCCACTTCGCCTTCCAGAAGCCCACCACACACCACCGCACCCAACAGATCCCCCGCCGCTGCTGGAGCAAAATCACCGAAGACCAACTACACACAAACCTCACTCTCAGCCCACCCACCGAACCCTCCAACACCGATGACGCTGCCCATAGCCTCAGACGCTGGATCGAGGACTGTGCCAACACCCTCGCCCCGCTGAAGAAACCCTCCCACAGAGACATCAGCAAGAGGGCCAGCTGGTTCACCCCAGAACTCCTAGCTTCCAAGCAAGCCTGCCAGAAACTAGAGAAGAAATGGCACAGTGAACAAACTCTGGACAGCCTTGCAGCACACAAGGACGCCATCCGCAACCACCACCACCTCATCAGGGTGGCCAAGAGGACCGCCTTCAAAGACAGCCTCGACAACAACGCACACAATAGCAAGGAGCTCTTCAACATTGTGATGGAACTCTCCAACCTCAGCTCCAACACCAATGACATCCCGTCATCGCAAGCCCTGTGGGACTCCCTCACCACCTTCTTCCACTGCAAGATATCAGACATTCACGACAGCTTCAACACCCAGACAGCCTCAACAGACAGCAACACAACAGACCCTCTTCACACCATCGACCACGACCCCCTGCTAGCCTGGGCCAGCGTGAGCATCGATGACACCATCAAGACCATGCGCACAATCCACTCCGGCTCTCAGTCAGACCCATTCCCGCACCACGTCTTACACAGCAAGCAGCTCCATTGCACCCCACCTGCCCAACGTCATCAGTCTCTGCCTCGAGACAGCGACCTTCCCAGAGATCTGGAAACACGCCGAGATCAACGCCCTACTCAAATAACCTAAGGCAGATCCAAGAGACCTCAAGACCTTCCGTCCCATCTGTCTGCTCCCCTTCTCAGCCAAGGTCATCGAGAAAACCATTAACAGACAGCTAACCCGATACCTCGAAGAAAACAGAATCCTGGACCCTTCCCAGTCAGGGTTCCACAGCAATGACAGCACCGAGACTGCCCTCATCGCCGCCACCGATGACATCAGGACCCTGCTGGACAATGGCAAGACCGCAGCACTCATCCTCCAAGACCTCTCTGCCGCCTTCGACACCGTCTGCCACCGCACACTACACGCCTCCACGTCGCAGGGATCTAGGACAAGGCTCTGGATTGGACCACTTCCTTCCTCTCTGGCAGAACCCAGAGTGTCCGCCTCCCCCATTCCATTCCAAAGTCTCCGAGATCATCTGCGGCGTACCCCAGGGATCCTCCCTCAGCCCGACACTGTTCAGCATTTACATGACCCCGCTCGCACACGTAGCCCGGCAGCACGACCTCAACATAATCTCCTACGCCGACGACACTCAGCTGATCCTTTCCCTCACCAAGGACCCCATCACTGCCAAAGCCAACCTTCACGAAGGAATGAAGGCCGTCGCCGACTGGATTAAGACCAGCCGCCTGAAGCTGAACTCGGACAAGACGGAAGTCTTCATCCTCGGCTCCAACCCTTCAGCCTGGGACGACTCCTGGTGGCCAACGACACAGGGGCAACCCCGACACCCACCGACCACGCACGCAACGTGGGAATCATCCTCGACTCAACGTGCTTAATGACCAAGCAAGTCAACACCGTCTCCTCCTCCTGCTTCAACACCCTCTGCATGCTCTGCAAGATCTACTGATGGATCCCGACAGATACAAGAAAGACAGTCACCCAGGCCCTCGTCAGCAGCAGACTCGACTAAGGAAACACCCTCTACGCGGGAGCCCACACCAAGCTCATCAAATGACTAAAACACATCTAAAATGCCTCGGCACAACTGATCCTCGACATACCACGCCAAGGCCACATCACCCCCATCTGCGAAACCTTTACTGGCTCCCCGTCAACAAGAGGATATTCTTCAATCTCCTCACCCACGCACACAAGGCACTCCACAAGACCGGCCCAGCCTACCTCAACAGACGGCTCTCCTTCTACATCCCCAACCGCCAGCTATGCTCCACTGACCTCTCACTCGCCACTGTCCCGCGCATTCGAAGAACAACCACCGGTGGGAGATCCTTCTCCCACCTCACTGCCAAAACATGGAACACCCTCCCACTGAGCCTACGACAGACCTAAGACCTGCTGACCTTCAGGAGGATACTCAAGACCTGGCTGTTCTATCAGTAGCCCCCCCGCGCCTTGAGACCTTTGCAGGCATGTAGTACACTTTACAAATGATTGATTGATTGATTGATTGATTGATTGATTGCTAGATGCACAAAATATTCTGTATGCTCAAATTCCAGGAGTGGGGAATCACGTAATACCAAACATGGATCGCAGATTAGGTCTCATTCTAGCTGCACACAAGGGTCTGGGTTTAGCACACGCAGGGATTACAGCGACAGTTTCACTATTGAAACAACGCTATTTGTGGCCAGGTTTAACAACAGACAAAAGCATTCGTCCTTAAGTGCAACTTCTGTCAACAGATGAAAGGTTCCACTGTAGCACGTCCACCGCAAATATCACTACTGATATCAAACAGACTTCTTGTTTGTGTCTAATTGGACCACTGCGGCCCCTTACAATCTGATGGGGCTTACAAGTACATCTTGGTGCCAGTAGATTAATGCTCTAGATTCCTGTGGGTTTGGCCTCAGTGCTCAAAACTGTTATAAAGGATTTGCGAATCTTCATAAGGAAATACGCAATTGGCCCATTACATTATGACCGCGGCCCCGCGTTTAGTTCTCCGGCTTACAAGGAAGCGATGGAATGTTTTAGGTGTAGCACTGCTGTACTCCTCTCCATATCATCCTGAGGAAAATTCGATTGTGGAAAGGAAAAACCATACTGAAAGCAATCATTAACAGTAAGGGTGTTAGGCTTGGGTGGCAGTTGGGTCAATCACCTATATGGGGTCCAAAGGGGACTTAACAACATGCCAAGAAGTTCCCTGAGAGGCCATACTCCTTATGAGGTCCTGTTTGGGACGAGAATGTGGGTACTTGACCTTAATTATGACAGTACAGTGGCGGATGAAAAGGGATTTGACATAAATGATAGTTTGGCTGTTTTACAGCAACTCAATGAATTCCGGGCACTACAAAGCAATGTCCAAGTAAAACCCACTGCCACTTGGGAAGTAAAATCAGTTACGACAAGACCTGCCTGGGTGCCAAAAGTCAGGGATCTGGTCAGTGAAAAGATTGTGGATAAAAAAGAATTTAGGCCATCTTACCGAGCACCTGTACCTGTCCTGGCAGTCGAAGGAACAAGAACAGTCCTTCTTCCGCCTCTTGCCGGCAAAAAAGAAAAGAGATTAGTCTACATTGATCTGATCAAACCACACTATGTGGCCGATATTAAATTTAAATTTTTTTTATTTAAACTTTTACCGCGCACAGCTACCCGCAGTGGGTTTCCCGTCGCTAGGGATAGACTAGAGAAGAAGATGTCAAACAAAGCCAGCATATAGGTACCAACTACTTATGTGAACAACAGCGTTTTCAGTGCTCTGCGAAAGCGAAGAAGACTAGTCTCTAGTTTGAGAGCTGTGGGCAGGGCATTCCAATATTTGGGACCAAGATAGGAAAAGGATCGTCCCCCCGTCCTTACCAGCTTAAATCTTGGTACAATGAAATTCCCAATTTCCGAAGATCGTAAAGTGCGCTTGGGCCTGTAAGGTTGCACCAGCTTTTGTAAGTATGTAGGTGCAATGCCTTGCTTGATTCTAAACATGTAGCACAATGTATTAAACTTTATGCGACTAGAGACCTTAAGCCAGTGAAGATCCTGCAAGGCAAATGATGCCGAAGTTCTTCTAGGAACATTCTTCAAAAGTCTCGCGGCTGCATTTTGTACAACCTGCAGTACTTTAATAGTGGCTGCGTCCGCACCCAAATAAAGTATATTACCATAGTCCAGGCGAGATGTTATCAATGCCTGGATTACCGTTCTACGGGAGGGAGTAGGAAGCATCCATAGGATCTTTTGTAGCCACCTAAGAATGGAAAAACAGGTTGCTGCGACCTTAGTGGCCTGCTGCTTCATTGTTAACTTGTCGTCAATTAGGATGCCCAAATTGCGTACAGCATGTGTGGGCACAGGAAGTGAACCCATCTCATTTGGCCAGTGCTGAGGGCCCCATAAGTTCTTATTTCTGCCCAGAATGACCACCTCCATCTTCTCCCCATTCAGTTTTAGACAATTCCTCTGCATCCAGTCGGCCACAAGAGTGAGGCCAGACTTTAGTGCAGAGGGGTTATTCTCGTCTCGCCCTGATAGGGAGAAGACAATCTGGGTGTCGTCTGCGTAAGAGAACAAAGTCAGCCCCGCCTGCTCTACGATGTTAGCCAAGGGTTTTACATAAAGATTGAACAATAGGGGGCTGAGTATTGACCCTTGGGGGACACCCCGCGCTGATGGACAGACCACTGATGCCGCCTTCGAGGAGAACACTTGAAAGGTTCGCTCACCAAGAAAGGAGGCCACCCAGGCTAAGGCCATACCAGTCACACCAAGAGACCGCAGAGAGTCAAGGAGGATGGAATGTGACACGGTGTCGAAAGCTGCGCTCAAATCCAACAGGATGAGCGCCATAGTTTCACCCTGATCGACACCGTGTCGGAGACTCTCTGTTACCCCAAGAAGGGCTGTCTCGGTCGAGTGGCGGGCCCGAAAACCCGACTGGGAAGAGTGTAAAAAACCAGAACTTTCCACCAGTTCAGTAAGCTGGGTGTTAATGTGTCTCTCTAACACTTTAGAAAAGATGGGCAGCAGGGATATAGGACGAAAATTAGCAGGATTCAAAATATCAGCACCAGTCTTTTTTAACAAGGGCACTACCATAGCGTGTTTCCATGGCTGGGGGACATATGCCTCAGTAAGTGAGGCATTTAACAACTTAACAAAGATCTGATGGGTGGAAGAATCTAGTTGTTTCAATATTTTGACCGGAAGTGCATCGCACAGGGAACCAGAGCGCACACTATTTAAACAAGAAGAAAAAGAAACATTGTCTAGTGGCTGCCATACAGAGAGTTTTACGACATCATCGACACTAGCAAGTGACTGAACAGAGCCAGATGCAGAAGGTGTCACCACCGGTAACGGAGTAAAAAGATCATAAATCGTCTCCACTTTCTTGACGAAAAAGTCAGCTAAGGATTGACATTGAACCGCGTCAAGCGCGGGGGGCGTAGGAATGGAGTCTGCTCCTGTCAGTTTTTTTACAACTGAAAAAAGCACCTTGGGGCAATTTTGTGCATCTGAGACTATTTTTTTAGTAAAGTCTGCTCTGGCTGTTTTACAGCTTTTATGATAGCCCTTCAGGGCTTCTTTGTATGCTACTTTGCAAATAGGGGAATAGTTGAGCCTCCACTTTCTTTCTAGGGTCTTACATTGGGTGCGAAGGCACTTAAGCTTGTCAGAAAACCATGGTGCAGGGGGGTGATGAGGCATAGATTTCTTAGATGTCAAAGGAAGCATAGAATCAACAGCATTATTTAGCCACTGACCGACTGCGCAATTTAGTGCAGAGATAGAAAGGTCAGTGTTAGGAAGTGTCCTTAATAATTGTTTATTGAGTTCTGGCATGTTCATTTTCCCCCAACTGCGTGTCCGTTTGTCTATTCCCTTTCCGATCCATGATGCTGTCCTAGTAGTATCTAATGAAAAAGGAACAGCAAAGTGGTCGGACCATTCTATTGGGCGTGCTTTTTGAGAGCAGTCCAACTGCAGATTTGACAAGATGGGATCTAATAAGTGACCAGCATGGTGTGTAGGGGCAGAATTCAGTAGCTGAATATTAAAGACTTCAAGAATAGAAATAAGCTGTTTACTAGACGTGCAATCGGAGTCTTCAAGATGAATATTTAAACCCCCAAGAATCGTGAAGTTGGCTGCTCTAAGCAGCAAGGGGGCTAGGAAATCCGGCAAAGAAGAAACCCAGGAATTAACATTCCCAGGGGGGCGGTAAATTAATAAACCTGTCATTGTGAACTGGGGGCTAGTAGTCAACTTAAACAGGGCTGCCTCGCAACCTTTAAGAGGAATATCTTCAAATTTACAGGTGTACTTAGTTTTAAAAATCATGGCTATCCCCCCCCCTTTACCTAAACCTCTATCCTTTCTTGCGATTACATAATTAGGGGGAATTGCAGCAGCAATATCGGGGCCAGAACTGTCATGTAGCCAGGTTTCCGTGAGAAACACTGCATCCGGTTGCTCATCAGTAATAAAATCAAAGATGTTATACTTATGTTGTGGGAGAGATCTACAATTGATACTCCAGAACTGTAAAGAGGAGTGTAAAGAAACAGTTTTGAATAAACCAGACCTGCTGCGTCTGCAATGGCGTTTCAGCGAGCTGCAGCTCGCCGACATTCCCAGTGCAAATCCACAGTGGTGACATTTAAAATTGGGGAAGGGCAGTGTGCATACAGAGCAGTTCTTACTAGGAGTACGGCGCCATGAATATAGTTCCTCAGCAGAATACGAGAGAAACATAGTGTGTAAAATAGGAACAAAGAACACAGAGTTACTCACGGAAAAATAGGGGTCTCGCCGGTGCCCTGAGCCCGTCTGAGCGCGGACGGGCGCAGACGGGCTGACTCAGGCGAGACTCCGGCGCTAGGGACGGTGCTTCCGCAAACGCGGCCACTAGCGCGGTAGAATGACCGTTTCCTTTTATGTGTTCCACTAGAGCGCTCACACTGCTCTGGGCCACACTCAAGATGGCCGCCGTGGGATGATTTCCCTAACCCCAAATTAAAGCCCAAAACGGCCGCTAGAGCCGTAAAGTGATAGCGAAAATGCGTGCAGGTGGCCTAGGGGTATGCTGTCTGCACCACAGAGTGGAAATACACACTTTTAAAATTACGAATAAAACAATTAAAATGACTCGAACAGCTGACAGATACTGAAATAAATGTTAGCACTTCACAGGTAGCGTTTCCAGGTGGTAGCTGGCAAAGAATCTCGCGAGCACTATCACAGGGCTCCTTTTATGTGTTCCACTAGAGCGCTCACACCGCTCTGGGCCACACTCAAGATGGCCGCCGTGGGATGATTTCCCTAACCCCAAATTAAAGCCCAAAACGGCCGCTAGAGCCGTAAAGTGATAGCGAAAATGCGTGCAGGTGGCCTAGGGGTACGCTGTCTGCACCACAGAGTGAAAATACACACTTTTAAAATTACGAATAAAACAATTAAAATGACTCGAACAGCTGACAGATACTGAAATAAATGTTAGCACTTCACAGGTAGCGTTTCCAGGTGGTAGCTGGCAAAGAATCTCGCGAGCACTATCACAGGGCTCCTTTTATGTGTTCCACTAGAGCGCTCACACCGCTCTGGGCCACACTCAAGATGGCCACCGTGGGATGATTTCCCTAACCCCAAATGAAAGCCCAAAACGGCCGCTAGAGCCGTAAAGTGATAGCAAAAATGCATGCAGGTGGCCTAGGGGTATGCTGTCTGCACCACAGAGTGAAAATACACAATTTTAAAATTACGAATAAAACAATTAAAATGACTCGAACAGCTGACAGATACTGAAATAAATGTTAGCACTTCACAGGTAGCGTTTCCAGGTGGTAGCTGGCAAAGAATCTCGCGAGCACTATCACAGGGCTCCTTTTATGTGTTCCACTAGAGCGCTCACACCGCTCTGGGCCACACTCAAGATGGCCGCCATGGGATGTAGGCTGTGTGGGCTCCTGGGTAGCTGCTGATCTCTTCTCGCTACCATACAGGAAGTTCAGACAGAAAGACTAATAACATTTTCAGTTACTACTCTACGAAGTAACGGAATTGCTTACAATGGAATAGAGCTCGTGTCTTTTGAAATTGAACATCAAAGCACAAATTAAACACAGATCGCAATTTGACCTAATATCGACATCTTTGTGAATATGCCTCAAAACTAGTTATCTGCCAGTTCAGCAAAAAATGCTGAGTTACCAACGACAGATCGAAGTGCATTTGGCTATTTCATCAATTTTGATACCTTCCCTCTGGATCCAAGTGAGTAAGTCCCTGACCTCCTGTCTGGGCTAACGCTTTCCTCCAAAGCTCCGCAGTCAAGTCACCTCGCCGCAGCACTCAGCCCTCCTCCTGGTGAGGATTCATGCCTGGAGCCTCCAGCACTCCACCCTCCAGCCTCATCGCTATCACTGCTTCCCGCCCACCATGTGTCCCCTCCCTCAGTGAACTCCTCTGGTTCTCCTTAATTTTTACTTGAGCTCACTTAAGCTTAAGCTTACTTTATTTTTACTTATTTAAGCTTACTTGCAGCTTATTCTACTCACCGGTTCCCGACGCCCCTGATGCCCCTGTGGCCCCTCTCCTCTCCCCCACTCACACCCCCCTCTCGCGTGTTCCGACCCGCATCCCGCCTGCTCCCCTACTTAACGGGCGTGCTGCTGGCGCTCCTAAGGCAAGCCTGTCTGCGACCCAAACGCGGCCAGCATGAGGAACCCTGGATCTCTGACCTTCCATCACTACGACACCACCACTCTCCACGCACTCAACCCCGAAAGACTCAGAGACTGCCAACAGGCCTCGCCGGACACGACGCACGGGCAGTTCTCCTGCCTCCACTGCTGCCACACCTTCACCACCACTCCGGCCTCCAACACCACCGACGCCAGTATTTGCGACTCCCTAAGATGCATCCTCCTCAACGTGTGCTCTGTACGCAAACACGCCATAGAAATCTGGAACCTACTCGACTCTCTATCGCCCAACATCGTCTTCTTCACGAGACCTTGACCAACGCCTCCTTCGCCCCCAACATCAACACCGCCATCCCGGATGGATACAAGATCCAGAGGAAGGACTGCCACAACCACCTGGGAGAGGGCCTCGCCATCACCCACAAGAGCACCCTCCGCCTCACCACCTCCAGCGGAACTTTCCCCTCCGCCGCACACCTGCGCTTACAGATCCGGACCAGCCCCAACGCCACACTCTGAGGAACCTTCATCTACAGACCCCCTGTTCCCGGACTCCCTTCGCCACCACCAACTTCATCGTCCCCCCACGCCATTGCCACTATGAACTACATTCTCATTGGAGATCTGAACTTCCACCTCGACAACCCCAGTGACCCCAACTCCACCATCCTTCATGACAACCGTGACAACATTGGACTTATGCAACTCGTCACCACACTGACCCACAGAGCAGGACACACCCTCGACCCCAACCTTGCCACAGGGAACAGCGTCCACTTCAGCCACACAACGCAACCACCATGGACCAACCACCACTGCATACACTTTGACGTTGACTAACCCAAGGCACCCAAACCAGCCCTACGCCCACCACAAAGGGCCTGGAGCAAGGTTACCAATGAACAACTCAACTCCACCCTCACCCAAGACAGCCACACTTGGGCATCCGACGCAAACATCGCAGCCAAAGAACTCCACACTTGGATCTACAACTGCAGAGACGAGCTTGTCCCGCTACGCAACCCCGACAAACAGCACCCCAGGAGCGCCTCCTGGTTCACCACCGATCTCCAAGGAGCCAGGCGCACCTGCAGATGCCTGGAGAAGAACTGGAGAAACACCCAGAGAACCAAAAATGACTCCACCTATTAGGACGCCATGACGGACTACCACAAGCAAATCAGAAACAACAAGAGGAACTTCATCCACATCAAAAGCAATTTCTACTCTACTGTTGGAGATCTTCTCTATGACTGTCCTATGAATTTGTCCTCATTGAAAGTTTGTTCCAGGAAATGCGTAGTGACCCTAGAAGTGGTGCAGCTGCATCCAATTCTAATATGGTGTTTAAATATGTGCGTTTTCACCTTCACAGTGATCATGCCAATGTAAGAGAGGCCACAAGTGCAAGCGATCAATTATATTACGTTTCACTTTTACAGCTAGTATGTTCAGTCAATTCCCAGCAAGTAGCTTAACCCAAGTCATTCTATGCATACTGTTGGTAAAACGGCAGGCTTGAGGTTCTTTAATTTTGACGCCATCTTACATTTGTCATCAATTTGTGTTGCCTTTACACAGACTGTTCTACTCATGAAGTGTTTCTGCCCTTTTGACTGCAACGTGTAGAAAATCCCCCTCTGTCCTTGCTTTGAAAGCAATCTCAGACACTAGCTGGCCTAACTGCATACAGACATGTTCTGCCATTACTGATTGACCTATAAGTGCTGTAGTTGATTGACTTATGGGTTGGGCAGAAACACGACGTAAGGGGGACATTCTGGTTACATGATGTTTTTCTATTGGCTAATATTTTGCAGATCTTGTATGTCCATATTAGGTATTTTGTATGCTTGCAGAAGCTAGGACTTAAGCATATAAAAGACCTCTGTGTTCTGTATTCTTTAGACTACCTCATTCAATTGCTACGGCTTCTGTGTGACGTGGCCTCACTTATTAAGTTTAATAAAGATGTATTTTAATATTTCAGCTTCTGTGCCAAGTACTTTTGTATTAGTGAGACCCCTGAGAATGAAGATTTCAGTTCTTCAGATGGCGCGGCCAACGCTACCATCAGAGAAGTGACTTTCTGTGGGAGTGATCTTGTCAGAGACAGAAAGCTACTGAGGAGGACAAGACAGGATTCTACTAAGAAGGTACTCTGTGCACAGGGATTCTGGGGATTCTTCATCTCTGCAGCCCAGTGTATTTCTGCTCTTCCTGATTTTGATCCTCCACATGATGTCACTCCTGACTGAGAACCTTTTTGGCGTGAGTATTCTAAAAAGACCGTTAGGTCATGAAGAACTTGACAGTTAAAATTTGGATAACTTTTTGATTAGTAAAAGTAAGAGTTAAGTATAAGTGGGTCGCTCCCAGTCCTTTGTTCTTTGATTCTTTGTTTTTGATTGGTTCTTAGTTTGTTTGGTCCTTAGTTTTTATTTGAAGATTGCAATTTTCAAAAACCGAGGGTATTGTATATTTACGAGAGTATCGATAGAAATAGCCCCTTGAAGTTTGAAGCTAGATTAGTGAGCTATAAGATGCCTGATCTTAGCAAATTTGGAGCTTTGTGTTGACCAACTTTGTATACGTTTGGATTAGCCGGCTTCCCCTAAAGGGAATATCTAAATAGGTTTAGATTTACAAACATATTTCTTCCTTGGTAATTTTGTATCCCCAGGGAATTAAAATATGACATAATACATACAAGGATCCTTTGTTCTGCGCAGTTTTATGAATGAAGATATGCAGAGCGATTTTTGGTGTTCTGCTAGTCAAAGCTAGTGAATTGAGTGTATTTCGCTTCTTGGACATACATCAGTCTGTTGGGCTGTTTTTGCAGTCTTTTGGAACACAATTGAGAAGCGTTTCTTGTAAATATGACTTACAACTAGTATTTACAAATGGTTTGGTTTAAGTACAGTCTGTGGGCTGTCCTTTATTTCTGTCCTGAGTATTGATATGTGGGTTAAATGTGTGTTTAAATGTCTATGTGGTTTTCCCATTAGTGCAATTTCTGTAAGTGAATAGCGATGGCACTATTCACGAAATGCATGGCTAAAAGCGCGCCGTATTGTGTGTCCTGAGTGTTTGACCCCTTTCTGTTTGCCTGAAATAAGCTCAAATGTGTGTTTGTGTTTTTTCTTGATGTTTTCAGTCTATTAAGCAAGATGTCTAAATGTTTAAAAACTAAAATGTAAATTCACATTCACTAGGAATAAAAAGCCCCCAAAAACGAAATTGGGTGTTTTGCAAAAAAATAAATAAACTTACAGCATTTTCCTTAGATCCATTGTGTTAGGTATTAATAGGCAAACAGATCAGCTGAAGTAAATTCCTGCTGAACTCAAAATAATATAGAACACGCATTGATATGTTTTAGTTTGAAAAAGACTGTCAGCTTGTTACAAGCACTTACCGCTATATGTATCAACAAACCATTTTGCATTTCCTAAATAGCGAATTTTAAGGAATCGCTATTTAGGAAATGCAAAACGGTATGTATGTACAAAATCGCTTTCCAATAGCGATTCCTTAGCATTCCTTAATTTGAGATTAGCAAATTGTCAATCGCAAATTACCCCTTCATTTCCATGGGCCAGGAGGCCCATAGGAATGAAAGTGCAATTTGCAATTAGCACTTTGCTGATCGCAAATTAGGGATGTTTCCAAGGGTGCAGGGGTGTCTCAAGAACACCCTGCTGCACCCCTGAAAAAGACATTTGGGGGCATATGGCGCACATACATGCCCTAAGGGCATGTATGGGCGTCATATGGCACCTTTGGTTTTTATCAAAAAAGATTTTTGATAAGAATTCGCAAATTACCACCAACTAGAAGTTGGTGGTAATTTGCTACTCCTTAATGGCATTTTTTGCATTTTATTTGTTTGATACATTGCATTTAAGGAATCGCAAAATTTGCAATTCCTTAAGTGCAATCGCAAAATAAGGATTAGCAAATTTTGCTAATCCTTATTTTGCATCAAACTTGTTTGATACATTCCATTTGTCTATTTAGCATTCGCAAAGGCCGAAATTCGCAGAATTTCGGCCTTTGCGAATGCTAAATAGCTTGATACATATAGCGGTTAGAGACAAGCTAAAATAAACAGGAATTTTTATTTAGCCAGGATTTTCCCCTCAGTTGCACAGGTGAAAACTTTGCATTTCAGGATGTTGTTTTAAAAAAGTTTCAAAACTAAGGTTCATTATTTTGTATTATAGGAAGACATTTCAATTAAGGGTTTTCCTTTCTTTAAGCATTTTTCTAAGCAAATTCTTGGCTCAGTTGCTAAATAATAATTAACCCATGTAATGAAGAAACATTTAAAAAGAAAGAAACCGTAACAGATGCTGAAACAAGATAGAGCAAGTCCACGGAAACTAAAAAGTTAACGATGTCTTGAACATTGATTGGCAATCTCAGATAAAGATCAATCAGGGAAATTGGCTTTGCAGGTCAGTTTCGGGCGACGAAAGTTAGTTTCTTACAGTTTAAACTGGTTAATGTGTAAATGACCTGGGGAGGACGGGCCACTTTGTTCTTTGCAGGCCTATGTGGCACAGAGAAAATAAAAAAAAAAGAAAATGAAGTCAGATTCAAGGAATTACAGAGCCTTAATATGTGGAATCATCAAAACTGATAGGGTTATAAAATTAAGTGCTACAAAATTCGTTTTTTTACTATTCATGAAGCTTAATACTTATACTGTGACCTCCTAGCATTATAATCTAATTTAAGGTATGGTATACTGCATAATAAGGACATTAGCATATAGATTTTCACTTGACCAGGCGTGAAAAACTCATTTTTCTCAGGATTTGCAGGAGATATGTCCAATGTCCAATCTCTGCAAATTGTAAAGAACATTCTGAGGATAATTAATATGTAACATTATTATAGGATCTTTATTTTTAAGTGCCCCAAATATCAAAGTCGAATTTGTGTAAAATGTGGGCATTTTTGCCATTTACAATAGCTTTAAAGTGCTTTAGGCTTCAGTAAATGCATACATTTAGGTATAATACAGATTTGCAGGTTGTTCCCATTTGGGTTTCCTTTTAAATAGGTCAGTGAGCCAATGTGCCTGGTGCAGAGGTTTGAGTTTAATATCATGGTGGAAGGTTTTAACTTTTGCTGGACCTAACTGAGCCTTCATCCATTTAAGGTAGATGAAATGAGTACCATTGCAAACAAGCATTTGTTCTAAAAATGGTATGTGTGTTATTATGTTCTACAAATTATTCACAGTAACTGTTTTAATAATCTAAGTATAGAAATAAATTGTAGCCCCTAACAGGAGATATATATATATCATGTGTTTTTAAATAGGGTTGGTTATTGCAGGTTAGAAAGAGTTGGGAAGGTTTTTTTTGTCTTTTTCAGCCTTAGAGTGAGGTGGGAGTTAGGAGTAAGTGTAAACAGATGGAGAAATTATTGCTTGGAAAAGCAGGGCCTCAAAGGGTGTTGGCGCAGGGGACACGCAGAGTGTCTGTGAAAAAGTTTTTGGAAAGTTAAAAAGGTTTAGCATGTTTTCAAAAGATGGTTGTTACAGTTGATATTTTGTGTGTTATGTGCAGAAATGTTCGTGCGTTTTACATATTTTTGCATTTTATCCTTTTATGAATTGTTCCTGGTGAGGATTTTAAGCCTGACAAATTAAGCAGGCCTGAATATTCTGTTTTGAGCTGCAGGTTCACAGTGCATAAAAGTGCATGCAATAGTGTTGTGTGTTACCGCTTATTTACATATGCTATTGTTTTGTCTATGCTTTTCGTGCTTGATATACAGCGCATATATCTGATGGCTTGGCATATGTGTGTTTTTTTTTGTTTTTTTTTGCACTGATACTAAATTTCACAGATGTGGTTTTTCATGCTGTGAACAAAACAAGACAACACTTCACCAGTGTATGTCAAATTTGGCTTTAATGGTATTTGAAGGAAAATAAAAAAGAGATATACAGAATCAAAGTGTGTCATCAGCAATTAGTCACGATACTGTCCTCTTCCCTTAAAGGAACAGGCAGCCCTAAATTTATGTATCCTGATTGGACGTAAGGATAAATTATAGATTTGTGACTCTTGTACATGGTGACCTAATTTCTATATTACATTAGTCAGTTTTGTTCTGCTTCCTAAGTAGAGTATGGCTTTGTACCATAAAGGAAACAAGGCTTCATTTTTACCTAGTCCCATTTCCCTTTTCAAAACCCCTTTCACCAGTTGGTGTATTGCTCAGGTTCACACTTCCAGACTGCAGTAATGTACCAGAGACCCCATATTATGTATAATTCCCTTTTGTATGACGAGACTGGTTTTCCACCTCAATAGGAGACACCTTACGTTTTTTTGAATATGACAAATTCAATGCCTATTCTAATTTGGTTTTTAGTTCCTTTTTTCTGCTGTTTTAATTTTTGATGGACCAGATGTATTTTAAATAATGGAAATACCAGGATTCTTGTCTTTTGTTTCCACATTTTGATCATTAGCTTTTGTATTGCATAGTCCACCTGATGCACAATTATTAAAGGGGGTATCTACATGTCCCTGATAATATGTATGATGTGATCTCTCTTTTGAGGTGCTCTAGATAAGGAATTTAGGAACACCTATATGTAATCATTGAGAAAAAAAATATGTTTGCCCCATTAGACAATGCCACTATGTGTGAGGACATCCATTCAGATAGAATTCCCATGTCACTATCTACCCTTAGATGGTAGAGGATATGCTCTCATATGGAAACCCAATTGAAGAAATCAGAGGCACTGTTTTGCTTATTGCCTTTGTTTTTGTATTCTTTCAGAATAACAGTGTGTTCTAGACCAGAAATGCCCCATGACGTATGGCCACTCCTTTAAAGATTGCAGGCCACTTGCTTGCAGTCCCTTGTTATACAATGAACTGTTTTTGTACTTAATTGAAGGAAACAACTGTGTCACATTTCCTATGTCACTAGGTTCTGCGGGATTAAATCATGATAAACTGCGGAACTCACCCACAATCCCATCAGTGACAGCTAACAGATGAACAGTCCCAACACCCAGAAAGTGCTTCATCAGTGATATCTCCAACGTATTGTGCTTGCTTCATCAGAAGGCGTTGAACATCAGAAAAGAAGGAGGATCTGGTTTTGCCACAGAACCAGAATTTCAGTGCAAAAGAGCGAAAGAGAAGGATTCTTGTTGTTTGAGGCTTCAGTTTTCCACCCACCTGTCCTGTGCTGGTTAACCTCTGACAGTGTGCAGTCCCTTGAGCCCCTTGGCCTGAGTTTTGGCCACACAACCCCTTTTCCTTTGCTCCAACGGAAGTGCAGTGCACCGGAGGATTTGAGATTGGCAAAAGGCACTACATTATGGTGCCCATGAAAGAGCAGCCCGAGCCTCCTCTGACACTGAATAAGAGAGTGTTGGAGCCTAAAAGTGTTGCTGAGAGTGACAGTCTGTTGCTCTTCCCCAATTAATAGTACTTGGGTCTGCATGAGATGATCTGTGCCCTTGATCAATGAAGAGCACACTATCTGTAGTGCCTGCAGCACAGGAAATATTGGTGCACTGCATTGAGACATTGAGACTTTCAAGTGAGCTGTGAGTGTTTGCCAGGAAGGCACTCCAACGGATACTGAGTAACATCATTTTCATGAAAGGCTTGAATGAAGAGGCCCATGCGGAAGAAAACAACAGAAACAGGATTTGATGGACAATAGAAGCCTGCCGGAAGAGGCTTTGACGGACTCTGGGTAGTTCCCGTGCGATCGCATAGAATTGGAGTTTGGAGACTGATTCTTATTGTTTTATTGGCATTGTCAATAGTCACTGAAATACATAATGTTTGCAAAATAATTTTAGGATTTGCCTGTGTAATGGCAAAAGGGGGGTCTGAGGTTCTTTAATTTTGACTCCATCTTACATTTGTCATCAATTTGTGTTGCCTTTACACAGACTGCTCTATTCATGAAGTGTTTCTGCCCTTTTGACTGCAACGTGTAGAAAACCCCCCTCTGTCCTTGCTTTGAAAGCAATCTCAGACACTAGCTGGCCTAACTGCATACAGACATGTTCTGCCATTACTGATTGACCTATAAGTGCTGTAGTTGATTGACTTATGGGTTGGGCAGAAACACGACGTAAGGGGGACATTCTGGTTACATGATGTTTTTCTATTGGCTAATATTTTGCAGATCTTGTATGTCCATATTAGGTATTTTGAATGCTTGCAGAAGCTAGGACTGCCCCTTTCTTTTATGCTGAGTTTGTAAATCCTAAGCATATAAAAGACCTATGTGTTCTGTATTCTTTAGACTACCTCATTCAATTGCTACGGCTTCTGTGTGACGTGGCCTCACTTATTAAGTTTAATAAAGATGTATTTTAATATTTCAGCTTCTGTGCCAAGTTCTTTTGTATTAGTGAGACCCCTGAGAATGAAGATTTCAGTTCTTCAGGCTCTACAGTCACACATTGATGATGTCCTGACATTTCGGCAAATCACATAGTGTTGGCCATCTAGTATGTTGTGGTCTCATGTGGCTCCATCTTTCCTTTAGATTTTTGCCTCCTTCAAAGACAATAATAAATGTGATGAGTACTCATAATGACAATCTGCCTATTTTTATTGATGGATTGCTATCAGCAGATTCTCCTTTGCCAGGCCTTAGGTGTGCATTCCTGTTACTGCTGGTCCTTCTTCTAGTGGTGCGCATCATGTCTCTGTATTAGGAGGACAAGTAAGAACTGCATTTCTCAAAGGCCCAATGTGACTGCTGATTGCTTTTTTATCACTGTGTATATAATATTGGCTTATCAATATCAAAATCAGTTTAGGATTGCTTGTGTTCCTATTCAGAAGTAACTTGGTCTAGCAATTCGAGCTGTTTATTTGTATATGGTTGATTTTTGTCTGTAGAGGAAATGTGAACAATGAATGCTGGAAAATTATTAGTGCCTGAGATTAATGAAATTATTCCATCCCTCTTGATTTTTTTTTTTTAAATATCAATTCACCCGCAGCATAAGCAAGTCACTACTATTGTGCAACACGTTGTCCAGAGAGGGATTTTGTGCTCTCCGTAAGTCTTCACTTTATGTGTGTTGTCATTTCTCGCCATTACAGTATGTCTCTAGACTGCACGGATGCTACTGTCAAACACGAGCACGCTTTCTGTGAGTTCCTTTTTTTCGTCAATTTCTTTGGATTTAATATTTCCCATGTTGCCGTGCGATTCCGAGTCACGTGTCGTGTTTCCACAGCCATGATTTTTCATGAACAGGTCGACGCCAAGCATGCTGCAGTAGAAAATATATCTTGCCTGACACATCATTTACTTTGATGCCAGGCTTTTATCAATGCCCTATAAACGTGCATCTGTACCTACATTCCAAACACTGACCATAATAGCCCATTGTAAAGGCATGCATTAATGCACTCTGGGGCCGATTCTTTCAGAGGCATGCTGCTAAGGAAAACAATGAGCAGCCCTGTCTAATCTGGGTCAAGGACTTCTCTGTTGCACAGCTCTGCCCGTTACCATGACCTAAATTGATACATTGAAAGCCTGTAGGAAACAAATTGTGCATTCTGCCGTTTAGCAGTAATTTGTTTCTTTCATATTGTCATTAATCGTTTGTGGTCTAGTGTTGATCTAGTATTTGCACGTATTGTTTTGGTATTTTTTATTATGTCCTTTCCTCGTAACAATCATGATTCATGTGCATGCACCTACAGTTTAGTTAGGAACAGTCATTTAATATATTAGCAAAACAATGCATAAACGCCTTAATAATAGCACCGTTTAAAAACGTTTCTTTCCACAGATCGCATGCTGTCTCAACAAAACTCCACATGTTATAGTCCTTAAAATCTTACATGAAAATTGTCCTTGAATTAAACTTTTATTTTTTGCCTCCCATATTTATTCTGAATAATGCACCTCTGCTTCACTCCTACCTGCCTCTTCTGTATATAAGCTACTCTAATGGTTGTCTGTTCTTGTTTTAAATCATAACAATATTAATTGCAGCACGCATTTGCTTCCCACATAGCCCCCTCTAATGATCACACCTAAGTCCTTTATGCGCCTGAAAGAAACTAAAGTAAATGCGTGGAATTGTTTTCCTTTAGCATGCAAAACTAAACCCAATAACCAATGGGCTGACCACTAACGTTTGGCTCCCGGGAAGCGTGCTACTCATGGTAAAGCACTTCAATGCCTCGTCAGGGGTATCTCGGTGCCTTCACCTACATTCTTTCATGTCATCAGTCCAAACCCTACTCAGGCACATATTGTACCCACAAATCAGAGAGCGTATTCACTAAAATGTCATGGATAGCGGAAGTGACAACTGAAATGAATGAAAAGACCATTTATTGAGCGCGGTAGCTACTCTCAGGCGTCCTAGCGCTACAGACAAAACGCATATGGGTAAACGGTTGAAGACTATTCTGGTTTGTTAAAAAGTAGGGTTTTTAGGTGTTCGCGGAAGGAAAGTAGTTTGGGCTCTGATCTCACCTGGAAGGGAAGGGAATTCCAGAGCCTAGCCGCATTATGGGAGAACGAGCGGCCCCCACATCTGGCATTCTTGATCCTGGGCACCACGGCGAGGAAAGAAGATGCAGATCTGAGCTGTCTGTTTGGGTGGTAGGCGGTTATCAGAGATTGGTTGATGACAGCGCCCGTTCCCCAAAAGGCTCGATGGGCGATGCACAGTGCCTTAAATTCGACTCTTTCCCTCATTGGGAGCCAATGGAGGTTCTTCAGCCTGGGTTTGACCGGGAGTCGGTGGGGAATCTGAAGGAGGGTTCTGGCTGCACAATTTTGAATGATCTGGAGTATGTTCAGGGTGGCCTGGGGGGCCCCTAAGTAAAGGGTGTTCCCAAAATCCAGACGAGACAGAATGAGGCCCTGGACCATTATCTTGCATGGAAGGGCAGCAGGGGAAGGATTTTACACAGAAGCCTAAGTAGGTCAAAGCAGGTAGCTGAAAGTTTAGCTGCTTAACAGTTAAAATTAAGGGACTTATCTAACCAGATTCCCAGGCTCTTGATTGTGTCTTTAGGCGTGGGAGCAGGTCCCAGGCACGTAGGCTACAGTGAGTCGATGGTGATGTTGGTGGGGTTACCTAGGAGCATGAGCTCCGTTTTGTCTCCGTTCAATTTGAGGCAGGACGATGTCATCCACTCGGTAACAGCTTTTAAGCAGCTCTTCAAGCAATGGGGGGTGGTGTGCGATGGATTGAGAGCCACCACTAGCTGAGTGTCGTCCGCGTAGGTGATACTTTTTACCCCGAAGGGGCGGATGATCTCAGCTAGGAGGCTCATGTATATATTAAATAGCATAGGGCTCAAGGAAGAGCCCTGTGGTACACCACAGCCAAGAGGCTTGCTAGGGGAGGTGCAGTCGCCCTCAAAAACCTGGAAGGAGCGGTCAGAGAGGAAAGATTCGAGCCAAGCAATTGCCACCCCTGAGATTCCCAAACTGCTAAGTCGATGCAGTAGGATGTTGTGGCTCACAGTGTCGAAGGTGGCACTTAGGTCAAGGAGGATGATGGCTGCAGAGCCTCCTTGGTCCAAGATCCTCCTTGCCTCCTCCGTCACTGCGACTAGGGCGGTTTCAGTCCCATGGAGGGGGCGGAATCCCGTTAGGGTCGGGTCCAGCAGGTGGTTGGATTCTAGGAACTCTGCCAGTACCATATTGGCATGTTTCTCAAGGATCTTACTAAGCCAAGGCAGCAGGGAGATTGGTAGGTAGTTGGTGGGGTTGTTTTGATCCAAATTTGTTTTTTGAGGAGGGCTTTAACCATGGCTCGTTTCGAAGGGAGCGGGACAGTGCCGGCAGATAGGGAGGCATTAAGTAGATCAAGGATGGTGGGTAGAATGTGGCCAGTGACTGAGAGTAGGGTATGTGGGGGTGTCGGGTCATTGGGGGAGCCGGATTTTACCTGGTCCATGATAGATTCTAGCTTGGTGGGGTCCAGAAGAGGGAAGCAATCAAGTTTGGCTAAGGACTGAGGCAATAGTTCAGATGGTTTGGTGAGCGGGTTCTGGGATGGGGTAAAGGAGGTATAAATGGTTTCTATTTTGTGGAAGAAGAACGCTGCTAAGTTGTTACAGCGAGTTTGTGTATTCAGGGAGTTTTGGGGTGTTTCTGGAAGCTTGAGGAGGGTTTTCCCAATGCGATATATTTCCTTCAGCCTTGAGGCGGCTGCGTTGATTTTTTTGGGAAAAAGCTCGACTGCGCATGTTTAATTTCAAACTCGTAGGTTTTAATCGCTGTTCTATATGCAATTTTCCTGGAGGGAGAGAAGTCCAAGCACCATTATCTTTCCAGTTTTTTGCAGATACGTTTCCTTTCACGTAGTTCCAAGGAGTACTACGGGGCGGTCCCAGTGCTGCGTTTGGGTTTGGTGCACCTTGCACCCTTTGAAGCCTGATATCACAGGATTAACGTGTTTCGCCCTCCCCCCACCTTTCCCTTCAACTCTCTCCTATTTGTTCCTAAGGCGCTGGAGTAAGGAGTTGAAGCTACAGAAAGTAAACAGAATAAATTAGCCCAGTTTACTTCAAATCCTGCCACATGTGCAACGAATGGCTAACAATGGATGGCACTGCTACCTCTCAATATTCTGAACTGAGATCCATGCTGCGCCATGCAAGCAACTGATCTCTTCAGCAACATAGTTACAGAAGCATAAACAGATTTTCAAAGACGTTCCTAGCAAATAATAAGGTATGCCACTACACTTTATGGCATCACTCTTTTAAGAATGAAAGTTTATTACAAGAGCAATGCTTTGCATACTTTCTATTTCCTTCATATTATTATAAATACAATGCTTTGCATACTTTTTAGGTCCTTCATTTTATTACAAGAACAATGCTTTGCATACTTTCCATTTCCTTAGTTTTATTACAAGAACAATGTTTGTATACTTTCCATTTTCTTAATTTTATTACAAGAACAATGCTTTACAAACTTTTAATTTCCTTCATTCGTAATCATAACAGCAAAGATTTAGATGTCATACACATGACAAAAGAGGGAGGGAGTATACAAAATTAACAGATAACTAATGAAGCACTAAGAACATGGTTAACGTTTGGCAAGACTACTGGATTTATGAGTCATTACGTGGATGAGTGCCTGAATTCTGTGCCATGGAAAAGCATGCAACATATAAAACATAGTAACACCATGACCATGCTTCCATAACCTGCTGCACATGTATGCTGTAGATGGCTGAAGAGCGAATATAAGTTCATTAAATATTGAAAAAACAATAAAAGGTGAAAGGTTCTGGACAACGTTTGGAAAGTGCTGGGAGCTGCTCTGTTTTTCCTGCATGGTGTTATTTTTTAACTCCTAATGAGTTAGAGAAAAATATATTGTGCTAAAGTCAAAACGTGATGTCCTTAGGTTTTACCATCCTTTGTGGTCACAGAATCAGATAATTAGTGGACTGAGAACACATAGGAAGTAGAAGTGTCTACTACCGGGAATGCAGATGAAAGGAAGTCTTTTTGAAGTGAGTAAACCCCTCTATGTTAATTATCGTCTTTCTTTGTTGAAAATCGAGCAACGTGACAAGCACCACAAGGCATATATTTCAACAACAACTAGGCAGTAACGAACAGGTCACAGTTTGATCAAACTTCTTGAAGTGAACACTGAGGCCTGTATTATAAATAGGGTGCCCTGCCCTTTCTGCCTCATGGCACATGTTTAACAGTGTGCCAGGCGCAAACCGGGACAGTGTTCCCTATTAAACTGAATGCACTGTTCTGAACCCGGTTCGGTTCGAGTCTCAACAATGACGCTGAACATCCTGTGATTCTGGGCAAATCACTTAATCTCCCCGTGCCCAGCAAAAATAAATATGCCTTCATGTAACACAGCTGGTGCTATGTAAAGTGCTCTGATACCCAATACCTTTGAGTCACGTTCGCACTATACAAAATTCCGGGTTGCAAAGGAAAAGATTTCTCATCTGCACGGGGCCATGTACCATAGCTAATGAGGAATCACCCCCTTGTGATCATGCTTGGGCAAAACGTGAGCCAACTTGTTCCTTATTACCCAAACATATGTGGCCTCTTCTATAATACCAAAGTGCCATGGTGGGAACAACAAGCGGGCTCAAAAGCAGATTGCAACCCCAGGGGCCTACTGTAAGACGGCCCATGGTGGCATAGCATTAATGTTGGTGTCTTTAATCATATTTCTGTTAAATGCAAATATGATTTATTCCTAAAATGTAGAGTCCAGGATTGGTTGGAGAAGGCTAACCCACTACTCACTGCAATCCCCCGGCTGTTTCACAGCGCTGGAATTGATGGGTCTGAAGTGCGCATGTCTGGATGGCCGTTGTAAGACACATGGACAATTTGACATGCACAGTGGCAGCAGTCATCCTGCAATCAGCAGGAATCAGCCCCGCCCCCACCCTCACACTCATCCTATAATAGCACGGGTTGGCCTTAAATAGATATAATAAATTAGATATATTAAAATGGTAATTATAATTTTATTAAACTGTGTTTACCTGCTGCGCTCGCTGCAGGTGGAGTGATGCTCCTCCGACCTATAACCTCTTGCGTGCTGATGACGGCTCCCGTCTGTCATGCGTCACAGTGCTCGTGTGCTGATGACGGCCGGGAGCCGCCATGACCACGCCCGTGATCGGAATGTCCAGCACAGGAGCGGAATTTCGGGGTTGAAAGGAACCACCACTGCTAGAGCGGAGATGTGAGCTGCTGACATGCTTAGTTAGGGTGGACCACACTGGGGGAAGGGAAGCAGAGCTTCCTCTTTACACATCACGTCTCTTTGATTCCAGGAAGAGATACTGGTGAGAGGGGTCAGGGCTCATTGTCAGTGGGACTGATAAGGCTGACGCTGTGGATCAGGGAACCTTGACAGGGGGTAAGGATTGCCTTTGAAACTATGTGAGGCATATTTCACTGGAGACTGAGAAACGAGTGTCTTCCACAGATAATCCCCATCTCTTTGTTGTCATTCAGAACTGGAGGAACTCGTGCTGTAGTAGACTGTCCTTTGGACAAAAGACAGGGCAGAGGAGAGAGCACTTCAAAGGAACTGACACCCACAACCCGAATTTCAAAGTATAAGCACTAAATAGCATTTGTGTCTGGATTTGGACTATAAAGGTGGGAGCATGAGTCCTACACTTGAATAGCACCCTTCATCAGGAGTCAGATCACCAAGATTTCGAGCTGCTGCAACCAGGGGAGGGGAACAAGGTCTGTCACCTCCCAGCTGGATGAGGGGGCCATCACCCAGGAAGCCAAGAATAGTTTCCCAGTGTCTGGTCCCCGCCATTCATTCTGGCTGCCAAGACCAGCATGTACTGTGAGGATGAGGAGAGAGCCTAAAGGTAACTGGGCCCAGTGGGGATTCGGACAAGTGGATCTCGGTGAGCAGAGTGTGAGGCACCCAGTCCAGTTAAGACTGATGTTGCGAGTGAGCCTTCTGCTCTCTTGTGGAAATCAGTAACCACGATGGGGCTGAAGTGATGTTGCAAACATCTGCCTGTTGCAATTGCCTTCATTGGGGCCATCACCCGTGTCTGTGACCCCCATATGCCAGGAAGGGTCCAGTGAGATTATTTGGTCCATTGCCGGTTGTAATTGTCTTAATCTGCGCTGTTATCCATGCCCATGCCCCCTGTTTTGCCATGCGGGGTTCACTGAAACTGTTGGGGCAGTCACTATTACAATTGTAATTGTCAGCGGCCTTTTCCCAGATCTTTGACCCCAGGGGGCCACAGGAACTGTTGAAACTGCCACCCACGTTTGTAACCCCTGTATGCCAGAACGGGGCCACTGAGATTGTTAGGGCTGTTATCCTGTACAACTGACCTTGTTGGAGTATGCACACCGCCAAAATATAAATCGGGGCCTCGATCTTTAGACAATGACCCATGAGCTAACCACTAGAAGGAAGACGTCTTTGGAAGACAATCTTCTGTCTTAGATCAAGGACCAGATGTACAAACAGACTGGTCACAAATTGTGCACCGATATTTGCAACCAGCCTTTAAATTTGCTATGTAAATTATGTACTGATATGTTACATCACAAAATCACCAGGCACAGTGGGCCACAGAAACACAAAAAGAGGAGTAATAGAGGAGCAACAAGGCACCGGTCACCCTCCACTCAAAAGTAACTTACAAAAAACAAAGCCCCTGTGCCACACACCCCACACAAACAAATTCTGTTAACTAAGTGTTGTAAAGCCGCTGTGGCATACCAGTTCTATGAAGCCCACCTGCTCACAAACCATTGATACAACTCAGTGCAAATTGCAAATATGATGGGAAGCTCTACTCATGCCCCTTCCTTTTTGTGACTGGAAATGAGTCACTAAACCCATTTTGCAATTCAGAAACGCTCAACCTAATTGCAAAATGGGTTTGACACATGGGAAAATGCTAACACAACACAAGGAATCACACAGAGGGGGTGTGGTGGCACTTCTCGGACTGATCCTCAGTGCGGGCACTTATGGGAGAGTGGCCTGGTAGCAGCAGCAGCAAGGCGCAGCCCAGTCCCAGCTCACAGAGGCGGCCCAATTTGTTGGGTGTGGCTTGCAAGTCAGGTGTAGCGTGAAGCGTTTGTCAAAAACGACCACACTCTCATGGTCTTCAGCTTCATCAGGCACCTAAGCTTCCACTGAAACAGAGGGAGGTATCACCTGCCCATCACGGTCTCTCTTCGGGGGTTGGGCCTTCGCCTGCACGGACCTGCCAGCAAGCAGTACAGAATTAGCTTATAGCCGACCCACACTCCACTCGCAGCCACACTATGACCAATGCCAAAGCATTTGGCACGAGGGCCACAGACTCAAAGACATTGGCAGCTAGACACCAGGCATAAACAGAAGGTCAGAGGGGAAGTCAAGCCAACTGCCACAAGGAGGAAGCGGGGCAGAGAGAACAGCTCACATGCCCAAGTACCAAAACGCGTTAGGCCCAAAACAAAGCCTAAATCTTGAGCCTATGAAGCTCCTCTAATAGACCTTCAAAGCCAAGTGGGCAAAATCACTCAGAATCAGAAAGCACTAGAAAATTAACTCCCTCTCGCGCTAAAGTCTGTTGTATGCTCAAAACAGCCAAAAACATACACCAACGTCAACTCCTTAAAGGATGTGGTTCAGCGCACTTCTCAAGTAACAAAAAAGCTTACGGGGCTGCAACCCCTCCCCTAATATCTCTCCCTCCATCTGCATTGGACACCACCAAAAGAAAAGACTTGGGTTACTCCCTGCCCGCGATCCCAGACTAACTGACCACTTTGACCTTTGACCAACAGCCAGTTCATTCTAAGGAGCCCTCACACCAGAGCGACATGGAAAGCTGGAGAATGACCAGGCTGCTGACTGCCCCAAGGATGGAAGAGGTGAAACCTGGCTGTTCACAGGACAGGCATGAAGAATGCAGTGGAAGCACCCCCTGTATGCAAGCAAGCAATGGAACACAAGGCCCCCACTCAACAAATATGGCCCCAGAGGTCAGCCCAGCTGCCTCTACCATTGTAAGCAACATTAATAGCACTCCAAATTCCCTTTCCTTAACAGAATGCCAAGGAGCACCACTTACAGTTTCAAATAGAAATGGAAGGGAAGGACAGTGTGTCACTCTCATACCTAGAGACAAACACACACCAGATTGGGAAGAAATACTGGCAACCTACTCACATGATCTTGGACAACCATCTCAGTACCCCTGGTGACCAAATCTCCAACACAGCCCTGAAGGAGGCAAAATCAAAAGAAGCTGTGAACAACATCTATCTCCAAACAACATATGGAAGATGCCTCCTCAATATAGCACAGCTATCTGCCGAAGCTCTGTAGTACCAACAAATAAGATGGACATTCAGATCACACTCCTAAACACCCTGGCCATCTACGTCGCTGGGATTGATGACAAACTAGGGTATTTGTACTCCATGATTAAATGGGTTCAGGTCGACAACTCATTCTCCCAAATGACCTGTCCCTGCACTAACATTGTTAATAAATTGTCAACCCTCCCTACAATGTTGAATGATCCTATAACTGGTCTCAAACAAAATCAAATGAAACAAGGGGACAAATTATCCAGAGCAGACACAACAGATCAAATCAAAACCTCCTTTGGGGACCACACAGGCCTCACATCGACCAGAGAAGGTGCCGATAAGAGCAAAACCAAAATCCAACAAGCAGCAACAGACACAGGGCCTGTAGGGGACCCAAAAAAAGCTGTATCAGAAAACAGAGGCCTCTCATCAACCAGAGAAGACACAGATAGGAGCAAAAACAACTTCCAATAGGCAGCAACTGAGATATGGTATGCAGGGGACCCATATATGGCGGTATTGGAAGATGGAGGGAATGTCCTAAGGATAGCCCAAGACCTTCGGATGACAGAGCGGCAGCAAGACCTTGCACCCTGCCAAGCAGGGAATTATGGGTCCGGGAACATAAGGAATAACGCTAAATACAGACTGATACAAAGGAGGAAGGGCAGGAACACAAAAGATGCTGACCACATCAGTTTGTAACCTCTCTTTAACTCTACAGTGAAATCAGTCAGAACAGCCTATCAAGCCTTTCAGGAATAACTAGAGGATGAGCACACCAAGGGCAGTGCCTACTCTCCTACAAACCAACACCAGCAGGGCAACCAGCTGGCTATACCAAATCCTAGTCCTCTGACTCCAAGTTCATCAGAGATATGATCTGGAGAACCATCCAAGTCATGAACCAACCCTAAAACTGTGGCGATATTGCCAATGAGCTGGAAGCTAGTCTTATTGTACTACACTCCAAAGGATGCTCTACAAACCCACTGAGGATAACTCAAACAATCAAAAAATAATCTACACCTGAGATGGGCACTGTAAGCACCATCGAGTGCCTTCCCCCACACATACTGAATTGAATTACCAGATAAGTACTGGTAACAATCTCTTGCTATCCGCTCACATTCTTCAAAACAATGCCCCTAGAGTGGTCCTAGAAACAGTGGCTGCTGGTAAAATCCCATGTAACCCCACGGAGCACTGTCGAGGATTATCAAGACAGCACCACATTACTAATTTCTACCCCAGAATATGTTTCCACGGGGTGCCACTATGTCTTAAATAGGGGTAATATCATCTTACTGCTAACAGAAATTACAAGGTTATGCAACCTGAGCTCAAAGGACGAACGCTCCGAAGAATCCCCAGGTGGAGAAGTATCCAAGACTACATGGATTACATCTGGCATCACAAAGAGAGTCCCCAAAGAAGGGCCTACCTTCAGAAGGTGGGGAATAAATGTTACCCTACCCTACACTAGGATATCTTTTGCCACTCCTCCTGCCTGGCCACGCAACAGGGTCTGTCCGGGTGCAGAGGAAACCCCCCATGCTCGAGTGCAAGGGGGCCCCCAGAGAGAGAGACCTTTGCACACAGAAACCACTGGAGAACAGGCCTAACCAAACCTGAATTTGAACTTCCAAGCAACATCTCAAGGGGCCTAGCGAGAACAATCAACTGATTTCCAATGGCAATGAGACCACAAATGGCCTGGAAGCCAGGATGGACCTAATACTAGCCTACTTCGGAAGTGCTCCTGGAACATAAATGGCCTTACTGGAACATGAACCAACTTAGATGTGCATAACTACCTGAGAAACCTCAACATCATCATCCAGTAGGAGACCTGGTGTTAAAGATTGCAGGGATTTGTTAGCATGAGTTGAAAGCCATTTTGTTTTTGGCAGCCATTTTAGTTAGCCATGTGCTCGCCATGTGCTGTTTCCCTCTTCAGAGCCTTGCACATGCTCAGAAGGGCCTAGCTAGTAGAATGCACCTGCTTCTCTCATACAACTGTCAGGCTATTTTTGCTGCTGTATGGAGAAGTAACTCTCCTCCCACTTTATTGAGCAGGCAGACCTTGTATGCCCATATTAAGCATTTTGCATGCTTACATGTGCCAGGACCTCACCTTGGTCTTATGCTGACTATGTAACCCTAAGCATATATAAGGCCCCAGTTTTCTGTACTCCTTAGACTGCCTCATTCAGTTACTAAGGCTTCTGTGTGGCGTAGTCTCCCTCATCTGAGGTGAATAAATGCATTCTCTTTATATCGACAAAATCCTTCCGGTAGTATGGTCTGACCACAGAGCAGTTATATTTTCAATTAAAACCTCTGCCCAACCACATAGTGAATCTGTGTCATCTCCATCTTTTTCTTATCGGAACTGGAATCAAATGGATCGGGACCTCTTCTACACCGCCCTCCAAAAGAATGCACCTAATCCTGGGCTATACATTGACCTAGCGGTCAACAAACTTAGCGATTGGATTACCCAGGTGGCCAATAAAGCTGCACCTCTTCTTACCTCTTCGACAAAAAGGAAAATACCATCTGAACCTTGGTTTTCAGAGACTTTAAGGCTCCAAAAACAATTGTGTCGAAGGACAGAAAAACAATGGAGATCGAACTATAGTATAGAATCAAAAAAGAAATATGCACAGTCTTTGTCTTCTTATAAAAACTTAATTAAGGAGGAAAAAAGTAGATACTATTCGGACAAGTTCGCAGTAGCCAGCAACTCGAGTAAAGAACTCTTTAAGACGGTCAAAAAAGTTAGCTAAAATCCCCGAGAAAGGGATTCCGAGTAATGCTGATTTCTGTAATATTTTAGGCCAGGCTTTTGTTGATAAAGTGCAAGTAATTTATGACACTTTCTGCAACACTCCTATTGAGCTCAATGCCAACGCCTCCCCCATAATGGAAACTCAGAATTTCTCTTTCACCCCACCCAGTAGGGACCAAATCTTTCAAACCATTAAAGAAATTAAATCAGGAGCTCCCTCTGATCCTTGACCCCCTAAGATCTATCAACTGTGTGCCGAAGAGCTTAGTACTCATCTAACAGATATATTTAGGGGAATTATACAGCTCGGAAAGTTTCCAATGGCATGGAAAGGAGCATCGGTGCTTCCTCTGTTAAAAAAACCTTATTTGAGCACTGACGATGCTAACAACTATCGTCCAATCTCTAGAATTCCATTCTGTGCAAAGGTTCAGGAGAAAATACTTAATATTCAACTTTCCACCTTCATCTCCTCAAACAATCTGCTAGATCATTCTCAGAATGGATTCAGAGAAGGGCACGGGACTGAATCGGCCCTGGTGACTGCTAGTGAGGAGCTCAGGCAGTCTTTGGATGGAGGCGGGAAGGCCGCCTTGATATTGTTGGACCTATCGGCGGCCTTCGATACGGTTAATCATAATATCCTTATCTCTAGACTGTCTGAGCTGGGTGTGCACAGCTTGTCACTAGAGCTACTTCTATCCTATTTGACTGAACGATCGTTCAGAGTAGAAGTAGGAGGTACCAGCTCACACATTTTTAATTTACATTGTGGAGTGCCTCAGGGATCTTCCTTGAGCCCTACGCTCTTCAATGTATATGTGGCCCCTTTAGCGATATTAATCAGACAGTATGGTTTTTTCAGTAATCAGCTATGCCGACGACACAAATTGTGGTGTCAATCACCGACAACGAAAACGAGGTGGCAGACCGTTTTAAGTTACCCAATAATTAATCAATACACTTAAAACTTAAACATAGCAAAAAGACATTCTGTGGTGGCAAACCCAGAGATTTTGCAAATTGCAGGGTTTGCGATTGCACAATGAAGTAATCAGCATCTTAATCCACTCTGGAGCCCACTCGGACACATGCTTGCATCACATCTTCCAAAGAGCAGCCACCGCCATTGCCCCAGGGCTTTGCCACACCATCAACTACTCCATTGAGACTGCCACCTTCCCCAACTGGAAACACATCAAGATCAATCCCCTGCTGAAGAAGAATTCCGCGACCTGACAGACCTCAAGAACTTCAGACTCATCTGCTCCCCTTCCCAGCAAAGGTAATTGAGAAGGCCATAAACACCCAATCTGCGAGTTCATTGAATTAAACCACGTTCTGGACATCTCCCAATCCGGAAATTGAAGCAGGGAAATGTTTTGATGTCAGTAAAAACGGGCGCACAGCTTAGAGATCAAACGCGCATGAGTGTGCAAAATAACAACCAAAAATTGGTGGTGCAACTGGGTGAGTGGAAAACCTATGAAACCACTCAGTGGTCCAACCAGCGAGCCGGTGAGACCCAGACTTAAAAGAGCAGATACCCTATGCACACACACTGGCAAGTACAAACAATAGTCATATCATTGGATAAGTACAAAGTCATAAAAGGTAAAGTGGCAGAGAGACGAGTCTTGTGTAGACTGAAATCCTCAGTTCTTTATTTTCATGATAGAGAAACAGCAGCCAGCCGACACGTGTTTCATTGCTCGTGCGAATCTTCAGGGCTGGGAATAACAGAAAAATCACTTATAGAAACATCATTACCAATGTGGAGTGTCTACATTACATGCACATCAACCGTGCAGCCAGTAGCGAAATCGATAAATCATAGACAAGTTCGTTCATTTGGTGAAACTCAAATATAGACGGTTAGTAACCGTGATTAACATGTGTAACACAGGTTGTCATAGTTGATCCGAAATCATATACCAAAAAATATAACTGCCGTGTGGTGTTGATTAAAACGAGAGTAAAGAGTGAGAGTGAGGTTTTACGTGCTCATATGGTAGAAAGCATACAACAAAAGTGACAAAGGTGAGTGGAAAGCGCCACATTAAAGATAGCCCTTGGCATGGTATGTGGATAAGAGGATTCATGTGTAGAAGAGGAGAGCGGTACTAAGGTGAGTGCCACTTCACACCTGTGGTAATATCTGAAACATACCTCGGACTCTACTGTATACGCAGAGGAGGTCTAAGGTTAAAGAACATGAAATAAGGGAATAGAAAAAGGGAGAAAAGGAGCGAAAAAAGGGGAAGAAAAATGAGAATAACGTCGATAAGAAAATAGTCTAATTGCAAAACGCAACTCCATATAATCAAATTTCTGGTGAAAGGATAGCACAATGCTCACCGCTCTGCCGGTGATACTTCCGACCCGGTGGGGCCCTTGACCAATGTAAATGATAGCAGAAATATGAGGAAGGTCACTGAAATTCAATTGAAAGAAAAGGAGGAAGTAAATAGAAAGGCGCTGTGCCCTCTTTCAGAACTAGGTGTAAATACACTATAAGTAACACAATTGGAATCATCTCGTTACTGTCATTATATCAACAGGAGTGAAAAATATATTCTGTGGAACACATAAAGTCAATGCTCCAATACTCTGTTTGGATTATACACAATCGCCATGACAGAATGTCCAATGTATTTAAAACGTCATGGTTAAAGTAAAAAACGACAGGTAGGTGGTATTGGTTATCAAGTTTCATCATCAGACGAAATACTAATCTGTCGTGACAGGTACATGACTACGGAACAAGTATGTGCCGGTCCTTTCTAGAGTCTAATACTAATACCCGAGAGCGACTAAAAACAGTACAAATTAACTTTATTAAAAGTCTTTCTAAATCACTTAGCTTATAAACAAATGTTCTACAAAAAATGTTACCCTCCGACTGAGTAGCATCGGTCAGGACTGTTGAGAAATTATACGTGGTGACGATAGGGATGCCAATTGTGGAAAAGTGAACCCACTATCTGTAATGCAATGTTCATTTGTTACCAAGAGTATTGTGGCCGTCATTTCCATAACATACATACCAATCGTATTGCGTATATACATTAAGTCAAACACTCACCAAATATCGTGAGTCTTATCCGTCCACTTTCTTTACTTGAGATGGAGGAGTCCCCAAAAAGTAGTATGGAAGTCGTGTTAGAGACTAAAAGGAATGAAGAGGAGAGCGTATATAAAAACGCATCCACTCGGATATTTTATCAATTACAAATAATTGGTTTCAAGTTAAGAGTCAAGACCGGCCGGGCCGTATAGATAACTCTTTATTAGCTAGTATAAGAACTTATGAAAATCCGGCTTCCGAAGAAACCACAGCACCGAGACCGCAGTCCTCATCCTCCTGGACCTTTTGGCCGCCTTCAACACTGTCTCCCACCACACCCTAATCACAAGACTCCACGACTCCGGCCTCTGCGACAGGGCCCTAGATTGGATCCACTCCTTCATCACAGGTCGAACACAGTGAGTCAGACTATCACCGTTACTCTCTGAACCCACAAAGATCTGCTGCAGAGTGCCCCTGGGCTCTTTTCTGAGCTCCACCGTCTTCAACATTTACATGGCTCTGCTTGCAGCCATCATCAGGAACGACATCCAGCTGATCTTCTCCCTCACCAATGAACCACAACCACCAGAAACAACATCCATAGCATGATGTAGGCCAATGCCACCTGGATGAAAGAGAGTGGCCTCAAACTCAAATCGGACAAGACAGAAGTCCTCATCCTGGGACCCATCCCCTCAGCTTGGGATGACTCCTGGTGGCTCGCCGCACTGGAAACCTTCCACAGACCACGCACAAAACCTCACCATCATACTGGACTCTTCGTTCAGAATAAACCGCCATATAAACACAGTTTCCTCATCTTGCTTCCACATGCTTTACCTACTTTGTATGACATTCAGATGGATACCCACCGAATCCAGAAATACTGTCACCCACGCTCTCATTAGCAGCAGACTCGACTACGGCAATGCACTCTACGCCGCGTCACCCAGAAACTCCTCAGAAAACTACAGAACATTTAAAATGCCACAGCCAGACTGATCCTCAACCTCTCCGACCGCAGTCACATTACTGAACACCTTCAAGAACTCCACTGGCTCCCAGTCAACGAAATATCCCTTTCAAGCCCCTCACACAAAGTGCTCCATGATGCAGGACCAGCATATCTTAACCACCTCCGCTCATTCCTTATACCCACCAGACACCTTCACTCCACCCAACTGGCCCTGGCCACCGCCCACGGATCCACAAGACCAGAACCGGAGGCAGATCTTTTCCTATTTCACCTCCAAGACCTGTAACACCCTGCCTCTCCACTTCAGGCAATTCCCGTTGCTGACCCAATTCAGGAAGGATCTCAAGACCTGGCTGTTCGAATAAACCCCAGAGCCCAGATGGATCAGCAGCTTTCCCTTCAGCGTCCTGAGATCCTCAAGAGTGAGTAGTCATGCTTTATAAAACCTGATTGATTGATGGGAACAAATACAGCCTCATCTTTGGTCTGCTGGGTAGTTTTATATCTTCAATGCTCTGGCGAAAAAGCCTGACCATAACTCCAAAAGGGTAAAGCAGTGTAAATAAACCATTGAAACATTGCCTAATAGTTATTCTAAACACTCAACATTTAATTTACATTAAACCAAAGGTGAAATTTGGATTTAAATTTCAAAAATAACAAATCAATCAATCAGTGAATTTGTAAAGCGCACTATTTACCCGTGAGGGTCTCAAGTCGCTGAGGGGAGGGGGTGCTGCTACTGCTCGAAGAGCCAGGTCTTGAGGCGCTTCCTGAAGGTGAGCAGGTCCTGGGTCTGCCGCAGATGAGTGGGGAGGGTGTTCCAGGTCTTGGCGGCGAGGAAGGAGAAGGATCTTCCGCCGGAGGTTGTTCGCTGGATGCGCAGTACGGCAGCGAGAGTGAGGGCGAGGCTGGCGGAGCGGAGCGGAGCTGGCTGGCAGGGGTGTGGAAGTTGAGTCTGTTGTTCAGGTAGGCTGGTCCGGTGTTGTGGAGTGCTTTGTGTGCGTGGGTGAGGAGCTTGAAGGTTATCCTCTTGTTGACGGCGGGGAGCCAGTGCAGGTCTCTTAGGTGGGAGATGGGAGGTGATGTGACTGTGTCGAGGGATGTTAAGGATCAGGTGGGTGGAGGCATTCTGGATGCGTTGCAGCCGTTGTAGGTGTTTGGTCGGGATTCCTGCGTTGAGTGCGTTGCCGTAGTCCAGCCTGCTGCTGATGATGGCTTGGGTCACCATTCTTCTGGTTTCGGTCGGGATCCATTTGTAGATCCTGCAAAGCATGCGGAGGGTGTTGTAGCAGGAGCAGGAGACGGCGTTGACCTGCTTCGACATGGAGAGGGAGGAGTCGAGGATGAATCCTAGGTTGCGTGCGTGGTCTGTGGGTGTCGGTGCTGTTCCCAGTGTGGTCGGCCACCAGGAGTTGTCCCGGGCAGAGGGGGTGGGGCAGAGGATGAGACTTCCGTCTGGTCCGAGTTCATTTTCAGTCGGCTGCTCCTCATCCACTCGTCAACGGCCTTCATTCCCTCATGGAGGTTGGTTTTGGCGGTGTGTGGGTCCTTGGTGAGAAAGAAGATCAGCTGGGTGTCGTCAGCGTAGGAGATGATGTTCAGGTCGTGCTGACGGGCCACTTGTGCGAGGGGGGCCATGTAGACATTGAACAGGGTCAGGGTGAGGGATGAGCCCTGGGGTACGCTGCAGATGATGTCAGTGGCTTCGGATCGGAAGGGTGGGAGGGGGACTCTCTGAGTTCTGCCGGAGAGGAAGGACGTGGTCCAGTCCAGGACCTTTTTCTGGATTCTGGCTTCTTGAAGGCATGTTCTTAGTATACGGTGGCAGACTGTGTCGAAGGCGGCTGACAGGTCCAGGAGGATTAGGGCTGAAGTTTTGCCGTTGTCTAGTTGGTGCCTGATGTCGTCTGTGACGACGATGAGGGCTGTCTCAGTGCTGTGGTTTCGTCTGAATCCGGACTGAGATGGGTCTAATATGTTGTTGTCCTCGAGGTGGCGGGCCAGCTGTATGTTGGCGATTTTCTCAATGACCTTCGCCGGGAAGGGGAGCAGGGAGGTGTGTCGGAAGTTCTTGAGGTCTTTGGGGTCCGCTTTGGGTTTCTTGAGGAGGGCGTTGATTTCGGCGTGCTTCCAGCTTTCCGGGAATGTCGCCGTGTCGAAGGAGATGTTGATGACCTTCCGTAGTTGGGGTGCGATGGTTGCGTCTGCTTTGTTGAAGATATGGTGTGGGCATGGGTCAGACGGAGATCCTGAGTGGATGGAGTTCATGACCTTGCGTGTCTCTTCATCGTTGACGTGGGACCAGGAGGTCAGCTTGTTGGTGCAGGTGGTGTTCGGGGTGGGGGTCTGTCGTGGTTGGAGCGGACGGGGTGATGAAACTGTCGTGGATGTCGGCAATCTTGCGATGGAAGAAGGTGGCCAGTGAGTCGCACAGATCTTGCGAGGGCGGGTTGTCGTTGGTGTTGGCGCTGGGGTTGGAGAGTTCCTTCACTATGTTGAAAAGCTCTTTGCTGTCGTGTGCGTTGTTCTCCATGCGAGCTTTGAAGGAAGATCTCATGGCTGTTCTGATGAGGTGGTGATGTCTGCGGATGGCGTCCTTGTGGGCTGCGTGGCTGTCTGGTGTGTGGTCGTGGAGCCATTTCTTCTCCAGCTTCTGGCATGTACGTTTGGAGGTACGGAGTTCTTCGGTGAACCAGGCGGCTTTCTTGCTGGGGTGGTTGATGGAAGGTTTCTTGAGCGGGGCGAGAGTGTTGGCGCAGTCGTCGATCCATTGTCTGAGGTTAACGGTGGTGGCGTCTGGGTCGGTGGGTGGATTCTGGGCGAGGGTGGAGGTCAGCTGGTCCTCGGTGTCTTTGCTCCAGTAGCCGCGGGCAGCTGTTGGGTGTGGTGGTGCGTGGTTGGTTTCTTGCAGGTGAAGTGGATGCAGCGGTGGTCGGTCCAGTGGAGTTCGGTGGTGTTGTTGAAGGCGATGTGGGTGCTTGTGGAGAAGACGGGTCGAGTGTGTGGCCGGCGTCGTGGGTGGGTTCGGTGACGAGCTGTCTGAGGCCGAGGTTGGTGAGGTTGGCGATAAGGGTGGCGGAGTTGGCGTCATTGTTGTTCTCGAGGTGGAAGTTCAGGTCCCCGAGGAGGATGTAATCCGTGGAGGCGAGTGCGTGGGTGCTGGCGAGGTTGGCGATGGAGTCGCTGATCAGGGCCCGTGGTCCGGGGGGTCTGTAGATGAGTGTTCCTCTGAGGGTGGTGTTGGGGTTGGTGTGGATCCGGAAGTGGAGGTGTTGCTCACGAGTTATATCCTTGAATTATGACTGGGATATAATGTGCAATTAATTGTTTTTTAATGTAAAACTGTTTTGGTTCTTTTTATCTAGTTATCTGAAATAGGATGCATTTATCATGACTGGAGTGGTAGAGTCTTCTGGGTCATGAAGTGAATGTGTATGGATGCAGAGTTCTTGATCTGCTCTTGATGACTAGGCATCTTATCAATAATCTGCCCAGTGATCTGCAGCAAACAACACTTTCGAACCACCCATGTGCCTGGTCTTCTGGTCTGAATACACACATGGACAGAGAAAGGCTTTCAACCTAGGCATCCCCTCCCTATGTTTACATAATCACACACCTGATGCCAAGGTCTTATTAGGAATGTTTTTTTGGGGACCTACAAGCGACAGACAGATGATTGAGAGTCTTAGTGTCCATGCAGACACAACCTCTTGCCGAATGTGTGGCTAGGGGGGAGTGCCTCCCTGATCTGACCAGTATGACTGAACCCACCCTCAAGCTATGGTGCCTATCAAAGAGGAAGAAAAGTAAAGATATGAAAACATTAGGCCTTATGACTGGTGCATGGCTTGATTTGGTAGGCATGGATCAATGAAGCCCTGACAAAGGCTGTTGACCCGTATGGGCTTTTGAGACTGCTTAAGCATGTTGGCATGAGTTGTCTGATAGATGAGTCATTGTACCTCATCTGATATATGATATACATAGTTTTTATTCACATATGGGGTTACCAGCAATGAAGGCTATTCCCCAAGGTAGACCTTAATATATTTTTACTACTTGTCTGGATCCCTGCTGTTAGATTTGGGGGTCTCTCGTTGGCAGAGGTAGGTACCTTTGACCAAATAGGGACCCTTGCGTCTAGTCAGGGTAAGGGGGTACACTCCTAAAATAACCCCTGCTCACCCCCCTGGTAGCTTGGCACGAGCAGACAGGCTTATCTTAGAGGCAGTGTGTAAAGCATTTGTGATCACATACAGTAACCCAGTGACAACACTACAGATAGACACCACACAAGTTGTACTATAAAATTAAGTATTTTTATATAGACTTAACACAAGACCACAAATTACAAAAATCCACAATACTGTACTTTAAAAAAGGCAGAATTAGATTAGTTCTCTTTAGGTGGTAAATGCAACACTTTGAGTTCAATGTACCTTTGGATGTGTAACGCTATACAATGAAAGTGTTGCAGGGAAGGTGATGCGTCAGTTCCTTACACGCAAGAACGATGATGTGTCGGGTCCCAACTGATGCATTGGGAATGCGTCGGTTCTTCTCGGCGTGGGGAGGTGATGCGCCACTTTCTTACTGCGCTTCCGTGGCGATGCGACCAGCAGAGCCGTGATCCGATGAAGATCCAGTGCAATGAAACAAAAATGGTGTTTTCTCCTTGATGCAATACGATGCGTGCACGTCTGACGGCCGTGTGGCGACTCAACGATTCTTCTGAGCTGTGACAGGCCCTGCGACATGCTTCTCCGGTGATGCAATGGCGTCTGATGCAACGGCGACACTGTGCTCCGTTGATGCAAGGCGCTTTGGTGATGCAATGCGGCAGCTGTAGCGGTGACACTCTTTTTCAGTGATGCGACAACAGCGGCTGCGGCGGCGACACGCTGCCCGGTGATGCGACGGCATCTGATGTAATGGCTACACTCTTCTCTGGTGATGCGAGGCACTTCTGCGAAGCGACAGCGACGACACCCTTCTTCAGTGATGCGACGACAGCGGCTGCGGCGGCGACACGCTTCTCCTTCGTGAGTCGCACTTCCAGCTCCTTGCAACACCCAGTCCCTCAGAAAGCCCAACACAACTGCAGGCCCTTCCAAAGAACTCTTGGGGAGCTGGTGGGTGAAGTCGGTTGTCCCTGAGACTTCAGCAGGAGGCAAGCTCTATCTCAAGTCCTTGGAGATCCTTCACAAGTTGAATAAAAGTAGCACAAAATATTTTCTCCTTTCTTTGGCAGTCAGACACCCACCGCAGGCCAATCCCCTAGACAGCACTCAGCTTGTGGATAGTCTCTTCCTCAGCTCCTCTGGTTCCTCTCCTCACCAAAGGTTTCTTCTTGTTTCCCAAAAGTGATCTAAAGTTCTGGGGTTTGGGTTCCCTCTTTTATACTCATTTTCCCTTTGTTCTCTGAAGGCAGAGAGCCCTTTGCTTTGTCCAAACCAGTTCTGGTTAGTCCTGGAGCACTTTGTTGACAAGACTCCTTCTTTCCTTTCACAGTGTAGGCCAGGGACATCAGACACACCACAGGAGGTGGAGCCAGCATTGTGGAGGGAAGGCACAGCCCTATTCAGGTCCCAGGTGCAACTCCTCCCACCCATCTACATGCAGATCTCTCTATTTAGCCCTGTGCTGACTCACCCTGTCTCCTGGAATCCCCCAGCCCCTGTCAATCAAACTCCAGACAAGGAATACACAACCTAGCAGAGGCAGGCCTGGATAGTTAGGCAAGAAAATACATACTTTCTAAAAGTGGTATCCTCAAACAGAATCTTAAAACCAACTTCACTAAAAGATGCATTTTATCATTCTGAGTTCAGGCACACTAAACTCGAATTTCTACCTAGTTCCCTGAGTCAGTTAGGATTATAACTTGTAATAATCAAACTGCCCATTCTGGGCTACGGGGAACAGATAGCCTTGCAATAGTGAAAAACAAAAACGGCAGTAATTCACTATTAGGACATGCCACACACACCAGGTCATGTCCTACCTTTTACCTACAATGCACCCTGCCCTTGGGCCTACCATAGGGGTGACTAATATGCAGAAAAGGGAAGGTTTAGGGACTGGCAAGTGGGTGCACTTGCCCAGTCTGTATGGCAGTACCAGACTGAACACAGGCTCTGTAATGGCAGACCTGAGACACACTTTTACAGGCTGCTTCTTTGGGTGGAACAACCAGTGCTGCAAGCCCACCAGCAGCATTTGGTTTACAAGCCCTGGGCACACTCAGTGCACTATACTAGGGTCTGACAAGTAAACCAAACCAACCAATCATGGAATCACTAATCTATACATCAATTTACCATAGGGAGCACTTGCACTGTGGCATTGGACAGCAGTCATGAATGATGTAATATGTGACATAATCAGCAGTGGATTGCGGGCGCGCGAGTTACAGTTGGTACAACTAACTATAACGGAGAAATTTAAATGGTTTTGTATGAGTGAAATGTTCAGCTAACTATAACACCCCTGAAACCTCTGTTTTTTTCAGTGAATTTCTAAGGTTGTTTAAATGTTATTTCCTAACTATAACGCGCCTGAAACCTATGGTTTTTTCAGTGAATTTCAAAGGTTTTTTGAATGACAATTTTTAACTGTATTAATTGTTATATTAATTTCTTTGATACTGATTTACTACATTTTTTAAACTATTTATTTTTAGATATCCTATTTTTTAGATTACATTACAAATTTTTAATATAGAATTTTTTCATTTTTGTAAAAAATATTTAATTAAAAAAATATATTTTAAAATGTATTTATAATATTTTCTTTATTGGTTTTTTTTCAATTTGTTTGAGGAGTCGCGCACCCAAAGCGCACCTTTTCTCAATTACTGTGCGGAACGTAGCCGCCATTTTAGAAGTGTTCCGTAGGATCCACGTAGGGTGTGCAATGGGTGCGTATTTTCATGCGCGATCGCTATGCGACCCATACGCGATTTCAAGCCCATACGCGACATATACGTATCACGCCACGTTCACGCGTTTCCGCATGACATCATCTACGTGTTCAACGCGGTGGGCGCGCAACTTCCGCAAAATGTTTCGATATACAAAAACATATACATGTATTTAATATAAATATTAACCTCTTGGCTGCTTGAGTGCTTCTCCCTGCTGTGCTGGACAGCAATGAAAATGGGTGTGGTCATGACGAGCTCAGCTCGTCATGAGCACACGAGCACTGTGCTGCATGACGAGCTGAGCTCGTCATGAGCATGGATGGAGCTAAGGCAAAAAAATTATATTCTTTTAGTTTTAATAAACATATTACTTTTACATGCAATTTCGCGAAGTCGCGCTAGGTGCGTGTTGCGTGTACACACCCAACGCTGATGCCATGTGACCAAATAAAAGAGATTTGATTGGTTTATAACATTTACTGTTCTAACTATTGAAGAACCCCACCCATTTCAATTACTCTTCTTAGACATTTCTTAGGAGACCTGTCCTGAGAAGAACCTCACTTTTTCTTCATTGGAAACCTGAATTTCTTTTTTGGAGAAAAAAATGGCTACACCACTGGAAGAATCATCTGATTCTGATAATTTTGTTGCTGAAGAATTTCTACCAGAACCTCCCCCTCCTGAAAGATACACATCTATCGTATGGAAATGTTTTACTTTTCCGAAGGGGCAAAAGAAATGTAATGCCACCAAGGTGACATGCAAGATTTGCCAGGCAGTGCTGTCCAGAGGAGATCCAAACAAGAAATACTCCTGTGACACTGCTAGTATGCGCAAGCACCTCCAATCCCTGCATCCTGTGAACTATGCTCACGAAGAATGTAGAAGACTGCGCTAAAATGCACCTCCACCACCCGCAATACAAGTACCTCTGGGGCATCACCTTCAACATCACCACCAGACATACGTCCCCAATTTGTGAAAGTTAGAATGCACTGCGCGAAGCGCAATTGTTTAATTTGTTATGGGGAGCAATCAGTAGACCTAGTTTGCAGAGCAATTGATAACCATCAATGCTAGTTTTTTTTTTTATTCCCTTAAAGTTCATGGTTTTGTTCGTCCTGTTGACTTTTTTTTCTTTTTAAAAAAACAAAAAAAGAAAAAAACTTTCAAAAAATCAATAAAAAAAAAAAGTACAAAAAACAAAAAAGAAAGTTATTTTCAGAACTAACTACTCTGGTTAAAGAAAGAGCTACATTTGTATCCCAGTGTGTGCAAGTTTAGATGAATGTATACGTACTGCATAATTGACTGAAATAATGTATTTGTGGAGTATGGCGAATGTATAACTGCAGAACTATAGAGAAGTGTTGCAGCATGACACTGTAAGCACTTTCCCTACAGCATGCTAAGGTACTTCCAAACCACAGGAATGCAACATATATACATAAATATGTTGCAACTCTGTGCTTCCCTCTGAACTGCTGCTTAAAGTACATCCATGTGGTGACATAGGCACCCTTGCACCATGGTGCTAGAATATCGGTGTCATGTGCAGTTTATTTTTGTACAAAAAGGCTCACCTTCCTGCACAAAAAAAATCAGTGAACACATTTTTCTCTTTCAATGTATGCTGTGCATTGTAGCATATATTGAAAGAGAAAAAATTAGGAGAAATAAAAAGAATTCTCCTTGTTGTGCCTTGCTACATCAATTGGGGGGATGGTGCAGTATTCACACACATGTCCAGATTTATCATTTCTGATAAATCTGGTGATGTCTTGTTCTGTGAGTGTTCTGTGCAAACATGCACAGCAACACTTATAGAACGCCCTTTCAACGTAAAGTGGTGTGTATGATGAAGTCGTACTTACATGGAAAAGAAAAGGTACACAGACTGCCTTTTCCTCTCCTTGTAAGTATGAAAGATTTTATTACGCTATCACTATGTTACAAAAGGTGACATATTATTGGCACAGGATGCTTTCTATACATATCTGCGGGGTTAGTTGGTCCCCAGTGACACTCTGGGGCAGATTTACAAGCTCTCTGCTCCACCAGTACGTCACTTTTCGTGACATACTGGTAGCTCCTCCATATTTACAAGGAGAGGAAAAGTCACCCTGCATGACTTTTCCTTTCCTTGTAAATACGGCCCCTTCACACGCAAGACACATCTCCAGATTAACGAGAATCCGTCAATCTGGAGATGTGCTGAATGCTACACCACCCTAGAGGTGGCATAGGGAGGCGCAACGAGGAGAAATATTTTCATTTCTCCTCGTTTTTTCCTCTTTCAATGCGTGCTGCATTCTATAGCACACATTGAAAGAGGAAAAAGCTTTTAGTGATTGTTTTTGTGCAGGAAGGTGCCCCTTTCTGCACAAAAACAATCTCCCCATGGCGCAGGCATCCTTGTATCATTGTGCAAGGGTGCCTGCGCTGGCGCTTGGCGGCTGTTTCTGCGCCAGCGCAGGGGAGAGCACAGGAATGTGACATATCATTGTTGATATGTCGTATTCCTGTGCTCTGAAAGTGCCGCAGCACGGTGCAGCCAAAGGGCTTGCAGTGCCACACTGTGGCACTTTTTTGAAGATCTGCCCCTCAATATTTATGTTAATTTTATCCTGTAACTTAAAACACCCACAGAGCATCTTTCCACATATATCCAATCCGTCCATCTCCATTTTTTCACATGTGTTCCAAGACAGGCTATTGTGCATTTTAATACTTAGTTAAACTTGCCTTCACAGTAATAGAAATGAAAACTGCTAGACATTTTTTTCCAGTTTTTTTAAATAAAATAAATGTGTGTAAATTTGATATTTTAGCATTAGAATCTGTAAAAGAGAAGACAAAATACAGTTATAATACATAATACTATAGTTTTTACTATACAGATAATTTTTTACATTTTACAAATTATTTTCTTTGCTTTTTTTGCTGTTCTCAGAATATATTGAATTTCACTAGAAACAGTAATTTCAATTGTACTCATCACATAACAGCGGGCAAAAACAAAAAATCAATAAGATTGTTTAAAAAAAAAAATAATCCATCCTCCATAAAATACAAATCACACATATATAAAATGCTTACTGGTAAGAACATTTTATAACTTAAATTTATAAATACTGTAAATGTTGTTGCTTAAAACTAAACGCCGAGACAATGTGCAAGAAAAAGTCCTTAATTCAAACAAACACCTTTCCTCAAGGCCAATTGGTATTATTGAAATCCTTTATATTTAAATTTTGCAATAGTAATCGTATTAATACATATTATTAAATTCCTCAGAGGTCGAATTATGTTCCTAAAAATTTCATTTTAAAAATGTTAGGTAGGAATTAGGTAATTCGCTTGGCAAACGTTGTTTAAAAACCAACTGAGCATCTTTACAAAGTGTCCAGCCTTTTTCACATTTTAGATAGGCAGTGTAATGTCCAGATGCTGTGGAAGGACCATTATGGAAAATTATTGCTACTGCTACAAAAGTCCTTCTTGATATTGATAGTTGACTTGCTACAAAATGTTTTACTAAAGTTTCCAATTTTCTTCCATCAGCTGTACAACGTTGCATCATTAAAATTATATATTGTCCATATCTTTGTATAAATAATGTTGATAACATTTCTGATTTGCATTGGCTACACTCCATGTTCTGATTTGCTGCTTTAACTCGTTTATTGAAAGACACTGATTTACAGTCTGGTAATGTCAAATATATAAATCTTTCAGTGTCTATGTTAGTGCTATATGTATACATACAATTTTCACAATGATGCTCCCATTTATAACAAAGGCCAAAAAGATTTTTAATTTCTATGCCTTCATTTTCCAATATGGTAAGCATATACGTTAGAAATTCCTGAGCATTTTGTTGAATATTCTGTGTAAATTGTGTAGAACCAGAACATACATCCAAAAGATTACGAATATCACAAACACTTTGTATTTTACTTTTATCAGTTCTCAATTTTTCATAAACGCAATGCAACAATGAACAAAATCTTTTTTCCCGATTCTCTATAATTTGCTGTTGCAAACCTTCAAGAAAAAAAAAACATTGACCACTACATTAGCATAGCAGTTGACACCTGAACTATTTTCAAACTGATAACCAACAATCTCTTCAACAGTGTACTTTTTCGTTTTGCTTGCAATCACATTATCTTGTTTTTTCCCTTCTCTATACGTGCACTACAGATGTTCTATTATGTTCTTTTTCTTCCTACTACACGCTTTTCAAATACAGGATATTGACCTAAATTGGGAGCATACATTCTTCTTAACCGATTATACTCTTTTACACAGTTTGCATCTGCAGTAACCTTTGTGTCATCAAAATCAATCAAAAACAAACCAGATAAAGTTCTGACTCGTGACAAAGCAATATATGCCATGCCCTCTTTAAACACGGTATTTCCAATGTTCACTGAAGCACTTTTGTTAAAAATGGGGATTTCTGGTTGGCTAAGGCTTGCGCCAAAGCCAGGCAGAAACCACCACTCTAGTCAGGGCAAGGAAGTCACCCGCCAAGATAACCCCTGCTCACCCCCTTGGTAGCTTGGCACGAGCAGTCAGGCTTTACCGGAGGCAATGTGTAAAGCGTTTGCGTGCGCACCCAGCAACAACACGAAAGGCCCACCACAAAGGAAACTCCACACAAGGTTATATATAAAAATAGCCTTTGTATTATACCAAACACATTAGATAATAAACACACAATTTACACTGTGCCACTGGCATGGGCGGAATTTACAGGGGATTATATACATAGGACAGGGCCACATGGACCACTGTCAGGAATAAGCACTTGGTAGAACTAGCACTTTGTAGAAATAGCACTTTGTAGAAATAGCACTTAGAACATAGAATAATTGTAGCACCAAATAGCAAATGTAGAACACAACCAGTAACTACTGGTAAAAGGTAAGTACACCCTACGCAATCCTAAACACCTTAGGCATATATCACGCAGGGAACCATGAACTCACTAGCATAACTATACTAGGTAAGACAACCTCCTAAGCATAAACACATTTAGAGGTATCAGAACACAGGGTGCGCAAAACATACTACATGCAGTACATTTCCTAACACCCAAAGCATTAGCACATAACTCACATCAAGGTCCAGGTTGCGCCACTGCGCCAAAACCTAAACGTAGCAGCTGTCCACTACTTGCTGGGCAGCTGAGGACAAGAACAGGGCCTAAACGCTGCAGCTGGCACTAAGTGCTGCGCAGCTGTGGGAGGCCAAAGTAGGGGCGAAGGAGTGCAACTCACTCCGGAGTCCAGATACTTGTCCCTAGAAAGAAAAACCTAAACCGTGCAGCTGCCCACTACTTGCTGGGCAGCTGTGAAAGCAAACTGCGGCATGGGGCTCTCACTAGCCCTCCAGAATATATCGCCAAACCGTTGGAGCCATCTAGGCTCTGGAAATACAGATTGCGCCCATGGGAGCCCTCTAGGCCCTTAAACAACTGGGCCCCCAAAAGGTTGGAGCCCTCTAGGCTCTAGGAATGACTGTGCCTCTCGGGGAGCCCCTCTAGGCTCTCAAAATAAGTGGGCCCTCAGGGGCACGTACACGGTCCCCTCTACTCGTTGGAGCGGCCCACTGACACACGGGGCCGCTCTGACGCAGTGCCTCGCACCGGCACCTCCAAAGTCCATCTGCTCCCACGGGGAGCGGTAACAGAAATGCCCCCATGTCCCCCAGCCCAGCACTGACTCACCGGGCTGCTGGGGGAGGCTTCTCTTCCTTGGGCGGCGTTAGCGCTTGGCGGGGCTCTCTCTCCTCATGGGAGCCCCGCCTACTCAATGTGCCCGCTTTGCTCGGTCTTCGCCCAGTCCCCCATCTCGGGACCGGGACTTAGTGTGTGGAGCCTTCGTGGCTCCGGGGCAGCAGTCCCCTCTTCCGGCCGGGCACCGGCCAGTCCCAGCGCGGCGGCCGGCAGGACTTCCTTCGAAAACCGGAATTCCCACCCATCGTCAGGCACTATAGGGCCTGACTTCCTGTTTGCGGCGCGAGGGCAGCGGCGGTGATTTCTCGGTGGCAATAACGAGGGGTGGGCATCCTCGAAATCCAAAATAAAAGTAGAAACGGGGTGGACACCCATTAAGGTGCATTTAAAGAGGTGTGGCACCCTTAAATAATTATATAAGCGGGGTGGGTACCCGCAGGGGCCACAACAGGGCAGGAGCGCTCCCCCCCCAGGGAACACGACAGCGCTCTGCCCATAAACACAAAATAAAGCGCCTACCAGGCGCTGGGGCACAACAACTACCAAAGCCCCCCAAAGAAGGATCCCCTAAAGAACAAAAGGGGTCCCAGAGGTCCTGGGCATCAGGAGGGGCAACGCAGGGCCCAGCGGCCAGCACACAGGGCACTGCAGCAAGGAGACAGCCCCCATGGCGGTCCCTCCTGGGCCCCACCAGCAGCAAGCCCCCTCCTGTTAGGATCCAGGCATCCAGGGGCTGGGCAGGGCCCAGGGAGGCAAGCCTTCCTCTGGGCCCCAGCAGCAGCACGCCCCTGGTAGATTCAAGTTGAGCACAAGAAGATGTTACAGGAGGTCACAGCCTCTTTTTATACACACAAATCCTTTGTCTGAGGCTGCAGGGTTAAGGTAAAACCATACGCAGCTGGTTTTGGAGCACTCTGTTGTGCTCAGCCCCTCTCCCCATTCAGAGGACAGGCTAGGGTTATCAGTCGCACCACAGGGGGCGGAGCCAGCATTGTGGAGGGAAAGCCCAGCCCTATTCAGGTCCCAGGTGCAGCTCCTCCCTGCCATCAACATGCAGATCTCCCCATTCACCACCGGGGCAGACCCATCCTGACTCCTGGAGCCAGGCACTCCAGCAGCTCCAGCTAATCACAAGCCAGACAGCCAATTCACATTTATTACACAGACATGCCAACTTCTAGAAGTGGCACTTCCACACCAGACACATTAAATCCACGCACATCATCGCGCAACATTTATTCTCACGAGTTCGCACATACCAAACTCAAGCCTGCACTCCCCACACATCAGGAACTACCATGGACACACATATCCCCCATGCATTCCTACGGGAGGGCAGGCCAATCTCACCCATGCACTCAGAGAGCACACGCACTTTACACTGGGACACAGTGTCAAAGTGCGCAAAGACGAGAAATCACTATAATTATCTCAGAGTTCAATGCAAAAAGTTCAAGGGTGAACCTGCCAGAAGGGCCAAGTCCAACAACTTTCTACACTTAAACCTTGAGATTTATGAATAATCACTACATATGCCAGAGAAACTGGAAACTGTTTTCTACAACATATACATTTTTAACAAGCAAAAAATGAACTGAACAACGACCAATTTGTTTCACTTCTTTATTCTTATCAAATAACATTTTTAAAAATTCAACACCATCTTTATTTGGATAATTACCAAAATCCACAACTTTGCCCATTGCTCCATTAACTAAACCTTTTTCTACATCCAAATTACGCCTTAAAATTACCCGACAGTTTCTACATGCATATAAATTCTTTTCTAAACGAGCAGTTTTAGATATCTATTTTTCTAAAGAATCCAATTTTGTTTTCAACTTTTCTGTCAAAATAATAGTGATTCCTTCATGCTCAATTTTATCAATGGCTTCCATTTTTATTATTTCTTCATTTTCCAGCTTCAAAAGTTGTTCGTTGAATATAGAACACTCACGCAGTGTTGGCATTAAGCAGATTACAGATTTGTTTTCTGCAATTTTCATACATATTTTATCATGAACTACATCTTAATTTGGAAACAAATTGGAAAGTAATTGACTCTGCAAAGCTTCTCTGCCATGTTCTGTCAGTACGCCAATTCTTATATCTTGAAGAATAGTTCCATAAGCAACATCATTTGCCTGTCGCATATTTTTAATTAGTTCTTTGTATTCAAAATATGACCAAATATTTACATTTCCAACACTACCCAGAGACTTTCTGGTGTCTTCATGTCTTCATGAGCAAATGTTTTAAATACTGGTTGTCCTTTTACGGGAGTAAGTTGCAGTACATCTCCAAAACCTATGACATGTTTTCCTCCAAATAAGACATCATACTCTGTTTTAAGAATTTGCTGCATTCTTCAATGCGCAAAAGCAAGCATTAAGTTTGAGACCATGCTTACCTCATCAATAATCAGAAGTTTGATTTTCTTCAGCACTCTTGAAACTTCACAACAAGCTTCTCCAGATAGCTTGTGATATTTCAATTTGTTTTCATGCTCCACAGGTAGCATCAGTAAACGATGTAATGTAATTCCTTTAACGTTGTGTGCTGCTAACCCAGTTGGAGCAGTTACAACACAAGATAAATGTGACTCAGTTGTTTTCTGTAGATAAGTGGCGATTACTTTAATTAAGAAACTTTTTCTGTTCCAGATTGTCCACTCACATACATTCGGATAGGTTGAAAAGATATGCATGTACATTCTTTCTTTTCATGAAGAAATCCATGATCAATCTGTTATCTCACTTGCTGATATATTTGTTTCTGTTCAACATTTAGTTGTTCTTCCAAGTTTGTAAAGTCCGTTACATCTTCTTGAGCTTGATGCATTACTGTTTCCAACTCATTCATGGCGATTGCTGCTTCATTTTCAACAATTGTTTGTCCTAGTGAATCTTGACTCAGCGCAGGAGAACTTTGACTGTCTTGAGAACTGTCTCTAGCAATCTCAGTTGCAATAGTAGCTTCTTGATCAATTTCATAGTTCAACATTTTCACATAATTTGCAAAAACAGTGCATTGTATGGTATCTTACAAGCACTGAAGGAATCTTCATAGCTCTGAAAATCTCCAAGTAATTCCAATTCTGAACACCACGGTTTGAACCGTTGCAAAAGGGCTAAATAGTAAAATTCCCTTTTATCAGCAGTGGCACAACTCAGCTTCCTATGATTAATCAAATTTCCTTTCGCTTGTTTTACCAAACATCCTTCAGAACCAATCACTGCATATTTTCCATCATTGATGTTCTCTGTGGTATTCCGTTTAAAAATGTAGTTTTGCAGCACTTCATAGAGACACATGTTCTCAAGATGATGACTTCTGTTTGAGTAATATGTGTTCAACATATTCGTTTTCAAAATATCTGTACTTTCTGGGTCTTTTTCTGCTAAATATTCAAGTTCTTGAACAGATTTCAGTACCCGATTTCGCATTGCAGCAAGACCTAGACTCACCCAAAATATTCTTCTAGATTTGGAATATAGACTTGCAGATGATAACCGATCTGAGCATTCATATGCTCCAATTTCTCAATGGGATAACATCTTCAAACTGAAACTGTATAATTTCTTACTTAGAGTCTTCTCGTGAGAAATCTCTTCCCATATTTCTTTCAATTCCGTCTTTTCTGATTTTGTAATGTATGACGTTACTGTTGTAATTTATTCCCCTTATTGGTATGTCCCACCACCCCTTCCCTATTTACCCTGTTGGTATGGCCGGCCCCAGAGCTTGCCATGGAATGTTGAGAAGCTCTCCAGTGAGGAGAGTGGATGATTAATAAACAGACCTATTTACCTTGCTTGGGTCTCAGGATTCTTTTACAATTTCAACAGTTACATATCGATCAACAGCAATGGAATTGTCCACAACGTACTGAATATCCATGTTAGCATTCCACATGGACAGAATAACCGGATTGTAGTCATTTGTGTATTTTGACTCTTCGATTCTTCTTAAATTGTAGGTATTTTTTAGAGACTTTCTTGTGATGGTATGTCGCATAGCTGATATAAAAATGTTTACTCTTCCTTTGGATATTGTAGGACGTGGAAATGCAAAACGACATTTGGTATAGAACTTATCCTTAGACTTGTACTTTCGTCGACAGTATTTTCCACATCAATGGCTTTGGAATCGTAAGACTTGTTGCATTAAGTTTTTTTCTTCTGTGCTTTTGGGTACAGCACATGTGGCATATTCTTCAATAAAAGACAAAACAGTATCATCTGAATCTGTTCCGAATTTTGGGGCATCCTTGATCCATAACAGCATATGTATATGAGAAGCACCTCTTGCTTGATACTCCTTTCTCCAAAAGAAATCCACAACTTCTCCAAGAGGAAGATTTTTTATATTGCAGATAAAAGATATGCTGACATGTCATCAGATTAATCAGCTGAGATTGTAAATGGTCATCCCTCAGGTGCACTTTAGCCATAAAATCCTTTGCAGAAACATTTTGCAGATGTACTCCTGTTTTCAATATATGATTGCCTGCATATGAAAGTCCAGACAAGTCACTTTCAAACAAAAGATGAAATATATAAGGGATACATTGTCTAAATCTTGGATCTTCTGAATATAATCTTGTTGTCCGATATTCAGAAGCAGGAATTTGCACAGGTCGTTCATCATATCGTCCTCCTTTTCCTGTTGGAAACAACTGTGGAAAACAATGAGCTTCGAAGCTCTCTTTCCATATACTCATGGGACTTTCCTTTGCTTTTTTCATTTAGAATAACTCAATAGTATTCCCCATCACTTCTTTTGAATGAAGTGGATGTACACTGTAATGTTCATAGATGTCTTCACTTCTTGACATATCCACTTTTTCAATTTGTCCACTTGACGTTTCAGTATCTTCTGCTAAAAGTATCTCTTCTTCTCCAATATACACATTTGTATAGTACTCATTGTTTTTTATTAAATACAAAGTCGCCTTCTGCACTTTCCTAACATCCACTAACTCCTGCAACATTCTCTTACTCTTAGTAGGAACGCCATTAACTAGAATGACTAGTGGTTAATTTTCTACACACTCTACACCTATATTTTCAACATTTTTCTTTAAATCTAATGGTAAATATATAACTCTCCCTTTTAATCCTCTCTGTAAATCTGAAGGAGGTAATTTACCTTTTTTAGGCTCCATACGAACAATAGCCTGAAATGGGTGTACACATTGAATGAGAATAGACTCATAGCTATTTAAATCTATCAGTTCTGGAGGAATAGCAACCAACTCTAGATTATTATGCACAGCTCTAGCGGGCATTTTATTCTCATCTAATTTGTTATACCAATATTTACAAATACGCTGATCAAAACCCAAATCAAAACAATTCTCTACCAACAAATAAGTTCCAAATTCCTTCCACATATCATTATTTTCTCTTTCACTTTTTAAATACAAATCAGCACTCCTAGTCTAATTTTTATAGTGAGTTCGCCGGCAACAAATACAAGAATAATTTGGCCTTTCACCTGAAATCACCTTAAACTTTGTAATTTCACCTTCAAAATGTGTTGTACAACTATGTTCAACATTCTCTTCAACATTTGCTTCTATTATTGTCTCAGTTTCTGCACTCTCTTGTTCAGGACCAAAGTAACAAAACTCAATGTCATCACAAATCTTCTTCACATCTGAAACTGACCCACGCAAAAGAGCACTGTTCAACTCATTTAATTTTAGTGCTGGACTTTTTGCATAATACAATCTTCCGCATTTGAGTATGATGTACTGCTAACATCATGAAATGATGAAAAACACTTTGACATACTTTTCTAGAAAGACAAGCCAGAGAATGACCTTGCAAACCAGTATTTTTACTAACTCTGCAAGGGTCTAGTCCTTGCAACATCTTAAACTTTTGTTTAACACTTTTTTTTTACTATATTCTCGTAAGAAATTATGTTAAAGATCAATAGATTCTTGTTGTACACTACACTGCAATCACAAGTGTACACTGGGGCTTTAGCACGTCTGCTTAGAACTTCATCAGCTATTGTTGTGTTTCTATCTAGGACCCTAATTCAATACTCCCGATTTATGCCCTTATATGGCTATAATAATAATATCCTTATGAAGGCATAAGAATCATATCCATATTTAGTAATAGCCCATGCGGTCAAAATACAGCATGGCTACTCCCCTAGACTCCTAGAAAGTACAACGCGTTCTTTAAACAAACCAAGCCTCCAGCAGCCCGGGAAATCCCCCTGCTCTTGTTTTGATTTGCACAAGAACTCCTAGAGTCAGAAAGAACTGTTAGTTCTTGGTGAAGTCTTATGTCCAACCTTACGTCAAACCCGGCACCTTTCAGGTATAAATATACCAACGTTGCCTTAAGCAAACACACAGTGGTTTGGAGCAGAGCGGCTATCTACTTGCCCGTGAGCCCAGCTGATGCGAGAGCCCACGGACGCCGCCCCTCCCTTTTGACGCACTGAGAAAGACGCTGTCTTTTTCTCCAGCCGAGAAAATCCAGCTCCGGTGTTTCCAGCCACCCTTGCGGGTTACTGGGATATCGAGTCCTGAGAAAGAGATACAAGACCTCCTTCATTCTAAGAACCAAGGTACGGAGCTGACTAAACCCTTAAGAGAATTCTTGATTCAGATCCTTGGCAAAACCAACTTAACTTAAACTGCTACTTACTTACTCCTTCCCACGTATTAGGCTTAGGTCAGGTACACCGGGGTAGGCGTAGATTAGAAGCACCAGTTGAGTACTTTAGTCAATGTTTTTATGTGTGTATATATTTTATCCATTTTAAAGTATCATATGGCTAAGAAACCATATCAATGCTTTTACAGTATTATTTCATAACACTCCTTTAACTGTACGCACTTTACTTTATAATAAGTATTGCAATTGTGGCAATTCATTTCTCTTGCATGAGAAAGAAGACTGCTCAATAAATAACACCTTTTATTGAAAACGCCCATCTCTCTATTTCTCTGAACTCTGGTGAAACTAAGTACGCACGATTGACTGAGTGAAATAGTTGTCTATTGTTTTCACACGACTCTAGAGATACACTCTTTATTCTGAGGGAGCAAAGTTGTCATGTTTATGGTTGTCAGAAGCTAATCCCTTCTTGTCTATCCAGGGAAGTTAAACTCCTCCTTGTTTACTCGAGAAAGTTTCTAGTGACCTCTAAGCTAGCTGGCAACACTAATTAAGTCTAATATAGTCAGTAGAGACCTAGTCGACCTCAGTCCTACGTCTACACTGCTGTTTATATTATTCCAATGCGCAGAGCCTATTGGGAATATAGGAACTACACTACATGGCGCTCAACGTTTGGTAAGGCGATAATCTAACGCAAGACATTAGAGTAACTCAGTCGTGCTTTTTCACACAGACCCCTTTTCCCGTAAATACTCCAAAAGACGTCTGGAGTGGGTAAAAGGTTAAAATCCGCCGAAACTTAGTAGGAAGAGATTCCTATGTATTAGTTTTTGGTTTAGTCAACGTTGAAGGATACAGTGTTCCAAAATATTGTGCACCTAATCTTTGTTTCCCTTGAAACTTAATCTGCAAAAAAAATAAAAAAACTTTCTGTCAGTAAAAATGGTAGAAAGTGAAGACGAAAGGGAGGCAGCTAGAATAGCAGCTCAACTCCTAGCGGATGACACAAGTTTCCAAGAAGAAGACCCGAATGCTATTATCATTCCGGTAAATGTAAGAAAAACTATAACTCTTAAACTTATAGAAAATGGACTAACACCAAGAGGTGGTACAGTCATATTCATGGTAGAGGCCCATGAATATCGGCAGACAGAGATATTCTATTCATGGATAAACTTTCCAGCAGCAAACGCTGTAACACACAAATTCCACTATTACAAAATAGAGGAACCTCCGGATGAATACGCTTCTTTCGAGGACGTTGAAATCCCACTAACTTACCAAGAGCATCTGCTCTGGTTTAAACGCGCCCTAAAACATCAAAATCACATCACCAGGCTCGGTCCACTAGGTAGACCAGGAGCCACGTGGCCGGTTCTAGCCAGTTACACACCACATCCCGACATTGAAAAGATGTCAAGTGAAGAACTTTTAGTTAAACTAAAAGAATTAACAAAGGCATATAGAGAATTAGTTCAATTGGGAATGGATGATATAACGTACCTCCAGAAATTGAAAGAAACAGATATAGCAGAACAACCATTTGAACTTGCCAGAATCATAGAAAAATCCTATGAAGAACTAGGTAGTGATAGTTTGGGTGGGAAACCAGTAAAACCCCAACTAATTGAAAATCCTGAAAAACCATTTATTAAAAATAATCTAAACACTCCAAAAAAGAGTTGGGATGGAAATTAACAATCCACTCCCAGAGAAAAAGGATTCCAGTCCAGAGGAAGGTCTCCTCAACGGAGAGATAGATCTCCGGACCGAGGACACAAGTCTCCCCAGAGGGAGCCCTCTGAGAAAAGATACAACCTTAGAGATAGGGATAAATTGAGAAAACCTGATAGATATCAAGATATTGATACACGTCCCTCTCGATCTTTTCAGACTTCCTCACAGAAATCGGAAAGAAGAGGACGGTCAGAACACAAGGAAGAGCACGTCAAGTCCAAAGACAAGGAACCTGCTCATCTAAGTAAAAAATTACAATTTCCAAGAAAGAAGGTAGCTAGTATTAAAATAATAAAACATGCCGAGGATACTGAGGACACAACTGAAAAACGGAGAGTGGGTCCAGACAATGCTAGACAGCGCAGCAGAAGTGACCATAGCTCGCAAGATCCTGATGAATCTTCTGGAGACAGTGGACACGAATAAATACATTCATGTGGAAACTGCAGACACCAGAGTTAGCAAACCCCATAAATTATACGAAATAACATTACGTATAGAGGGGGACAAGACTAGGAAAGTAAGGGGTCTCTTTTGGGATAACCTTTCGAAAGGCTATGACATCCTGTTAGCTGAGAAAGACTGGCCACCAGAGTTTGTCAGAGAGTGCCCTCATGGTGAAGAAATGATTATGCCTGCCTTCTCAAATCATATTTCAATTAATAAAAAATCCATGTATGCAAGAAAATGGGCAGTGGCCCAAGCTCCTGCTTTATATAAAAATCATATAGGATGGAATGAGGATTCTCCTCCTCACAAAATCCAGTTAAAAAATCAACCCACTGCACAAAGGCAGTACCCAGTTAAGCAAGAAGCTAAAAAGCAAGTCAGGGAGATCTTAGATCAACTTGAATACCAGGGGGTGATTGAAACATGCACCTCACAAATGAACAATCCTTTGTTTCCTGTCTCCAAGCCAGACGATTCATATCGTCTAGTTTTGGACTACAGACACCTAAACTCCTGCTGCAAAACATTTGCAGTACAAAACTCACACAGTGCAGCACTAATGAATAACATCGTGCGCAAAAAATATAAAACAACATTAGACATCTCTAATGGATTCTTTTGTCAAAACATTGCACCTGAAAGCAAGTATTTGACCGCTTTCTCAATAATGGGGTCACAAAAACACTTCTGTCGACTCCCACAGGGATTCAAGAATAGCCCAGGATTATTCTCAGCAAGAGTAACAGAGTTACTACAAATATATGATGATAAGGCATTATCTTATGTCGATGACATCTATCTCACAGATGATGACCTGGAGACTCACTTGAAAAGAGTGAACACCATAATACTTGGGTTCGCACCTGAGGGTTACAAATTCAACTTTAAAAAGTCACGAATTGCCCATCTAACTGTGCTGTTTTTAGGATATGAATTATCAAGTGAAGGCAAAAGCCTAGCAGACAACTTCTTAGAGAAGTGTGCTGTACTCCAAGCACCTAAAACGCTGAAGAACTTACAATCAATACTAGGTTTCCTGAATTTCGGAAGAACATACATTCTAAATTATGCAGAGAGGGTTAAACCTCTCTATGAATTAATAAAACCTGATTTCAAACCAATAAATTGGATTTAGAAACACACAGAAATTTTAAGATCATTGTAAACAGACATGTTAGCTAAAACTAAATTGCAAACTCGCGAAAACATACGCAACCTTGTAATCCGAGTCATCCCAGGAAGATGTGGATTCACGTACCTAACCTCTAATGAGGGAGAAACGGTACCAATAGCTTAGAAATCACATTTGTACACACAAGCTGAAATGAAAATCAGTTCTACTGAAAAAATTCTAATAGCGGTTCAAACTGCTGTAGCAAAAGAAAGAGCCCAAGCCCAAGGCAGGAAGATAACTGTTTTAACAGCAGAATCAGCCTATGAGGCATTAACAAGCCCACGCAATTTGAATGCTGTGGCATTAGATCCAAAATGGATACAATGGGAACATTCTCTTGCTGCAGAAGACGTGAAATACTATTTTGACCCGAAAATGAAAAAACTAGAAAATCTAGAATATAAAGAAGAATATTCTCTGCCAATCGAAATTCTGCCTCTCGAACAATACTCATGGGTAATCTACATGGACAGATTTGCACAACACTACGATGTAGAGAAAAAATCCTACAACGCAGCGTGCGCGATAGTTAAAGGTCTCTGGCACTTTGGTAAATTCAGACCAATAGTCAAAAAAACTGAATCACTCGGAAACTGTTCAACTCAGCGAGCTGAAATAAGATCTTTAAAGATGGCGCTTGAAAATGCCAATCGCGAATTTGCCACACTAATAGTGTGCGATTCGCATTACTGCGTCAAGTCTTACAATATTGACATGCAGACCTGGATTCAAAACGGTTACAAAGATGACACAGGTGCCACAATAAAGCATAAAAAGCTTTGGGAACAGGTAGTTCTTTTACAGAAAGAACTACAAAAGACTCACGTGATACATACACTGAGTCATCAACGTGATGGCGTTCACGCTGCAGGGAATTCATTGGCTAACAGAGCCACAGCGGAAGCGGTCCGACCGGCTTCCGTAGCCACAAAAAAGCATTCTAAAAATTACATAGACGGATAAACTATGCTAGCGGTAAAAGCCTCATTAAAAGGCGACTATGCCACATTACCTCTGAACTATCCACTCAGTTATACATACATAATTTGATGCAAACTCCGTTCCTTTTGCTCAAATCCCTGGAGTGGGGGATAGAGTAATTCCAAACACGAACAGGAGAGTCATTTTAATAGCAGACACACACATGGGATTGGGTCTTAGGCACCAAGAGATCGTGAAATCTCTAAAAGAATTACAATCAGAATACTGGTGGCCGGGGATGAACTTGCAACATTACAAATTTGCAAAGGATTGTCCAAACTGCAACCGAGATCGCAGTCGTGAACCGACCGGAGTATTGCCAGGACCCCTTTGTTAGAAAGCATAAGGCTATCTATACGCAAAAAACCAGCAGGAGAAATGCGACCCCATAAATATTAAGGCTAGATTCACCTAAAATGCAGACACCAGCACTCGGCTGACGCCAGAACTGTTATACAAAGATTTGCGAGTCTTTATCGGCATATACGCAATTGGCATGCTACATTCTGACCGAGGTCCTGCGTTTAGCTCTAGGGCTTACAAGGAGGCCATGGCCAGCATGGGCATTGCATTGCGGTACTCTTCTCCATTCCATCCTGAGGGAAATGCGGTAGTGGAAAGAAAAAACCGAGACATAAAGCAATCTATAACGGCGAGGGTATTAGGTTCGGGTGATGGGTGGGTCAAACATTTAACAAGTGTCCAACGTAGTCTTAATAATCTGCCAAGAAATTCTCTAAAAGGTCTCACTCCATACGAACTATTGTTCGGTACTAGAATGTACATTCAGGATCTTGATAGTCACACTTCAGTGGTAGAAGAAAAAGCCTTTGATATCAAAGACCGTTTGGCTGTTTTACAGGAATTAAATGAAACAAGAAGAAGCCTGAGTAACATAAAATTAAAACAACAGCCAACAGCCACTGAAGAAAAACCACCTGTCCCAGCAAGACCTGTCTGGATTCCAAAGATCGGGGATCTGGTCAGAGAGAAGATCGCGGTGAAATAGGAATTTGGGCCTTCTTACAGAAAAGCAGTACCTGTCTTAGCTGTCAGCGGAACAAGATCAGTAGTACTACCGCCCCTTGCTGGTAAAAAAGAGAACCGAGTTGTATCCATCGACCTGGTAAAACCACAATCATGTGGCCAATAATGAGTAGTAGGCCCAGTGGACTCCCAAGAAATAGCAGAATACCAAAATTTGCTACAATCGAAGAGGTTGAAACTGAGAGACTAATCACATTTGATAAACCTGCAGTGAATAAAAAAGGACTATGCAACAAAGCCATGGAACGTGTACCTCTTGAAACCCAAATTGCAACAGTTTGTCAAGAAACTTCAGTCTACAACGATGTAGCCTCAGAATATGCTAGTGAAACAAAGAAAAATCCAAAAGCAAATGAAAATCCAGAAGCAATTCCAACAATTGACAGAACTGCATCTGGCTACTTCATCAATTTCGATGACTTTTCTGAAAATCCAAGCGAGCATGAAGAAATGCCAGCAACAAAAACTTTCAAAGACAAAGTACCTGAACTCTTTCATCAACTCAAAGAAACATATCTGACTTCACCATGGATTGAATTTTGGATTGTGTTAGGTGTACTTTCCCTCCTGCTTTGGCTCATCATGGTTCTATGTTTGGGAAAATTCATTGATGGAACATATAGTACAATGGACACAGCAAGTCAGAACATCAACTTGATCCTAAAGCCTCACACATCCTCTCACATCACAAAAAGAGAACTGTCATCAGTGAACATCACAGCCAATCCAATACCCGGTAGGGTAGCATGGGACAAAACGGATTATGAAATGTATGGCCCGATTGAGCTCTTGAAATATCTACACCAGTTTAAGGTTTCCTTAAGTGACTTTGTGACACCAAGTAATTTTTCTGATGATTGGGACTTTGAGAATATTAATAATATGAAGTCAGATTTAGTAATGTCAGCTAAATTCACAGACCATGATTATTTACAGGGTTCATCAAATTATGAGGAGTTATATTGTTATAATCACTATGGTCATCACTATTTGCATAAATCTTCTCAACCTAGAAATGGTTTAAATTATAATCAATGGGAACATTGTGCAACACCGCCTAAAGGCAGCTCGAAAACATTTTATGAGAAATTCCCATACTTCTCAGGGTTTAACACAAGTGATGCAGAAACGTTTTATTTTAAAATGTTAAATAAGACAGGAATGAAAACAATGTTGACAAACACTAAATTGATTTATTCTGAAGCATTTTATGAAAAAATGACTACATTTGGTTTTGATTTTTGGAAAAACAAAATTGAAACAAAAACCAGCTGGGGTTCAAAAGACTGGCAGGTCCAAGGTTTAGAAGCATTATTTAGAGCCTGCATGATCCCAGAACAATTAATATTCCTGAATGACACCATTCAGCAAACAACCTGTCTTGGTTTAGCCAAGATAAAAGACTTAAATAAACCGTCTATTCCAAAGCCCATACCTGATAGTAATAGCACTACAGATGTGGAGATAGACGTATCCCATATTTTACACCAAAACAGAACACATCCTGATTGGAAAAAATGGTTGATCTGGCCCACAGACACAAATAACTGTCAAGATAGATTCCTGAACAAAATACAGGGGTTTAAACAGACCAGGCCAGACCCTAGTACTCCCAGAGACAACATCCAGGGATAGTTACAACATACAGTGTAGGGAAACTCTGCCTTGAATGGCTACAGTATGTAACAAAAGATATGCCAAAACTGATAATTAAATCTCAAGCAACAATTGACAACCAGAGAATGCATGTATGTAAGTTGAATGAGTGTGAGAGCCTGACAGAGTGTTGATGTGCTTATATCTCTATTGTGCTGTGTCAAAGTAGTTTTTTATATGAATATTGTGATTGAAATGATCTATTTGTTATATTTCTCAATTTATCTTGAATAAATAGCTATTAATTAGCCTAACCCAGTTTGGAATAGTTTTTCTTCTCTGGTTGTCAATTGTTGCTTGAGATTTAATTATCAGTTTTGGCATATCTTTTGTTACATAGTTTTCAGTGCTCAGCCTAAGTGATTAGAGCCAGCTCATCTTTGTTACTTGAATGGCTACAGACATCCACACTGGCTGAAATTAAGCAACACTTGACTTTACTTAAAGACGGTGCTGACTTGCGTGATTTCATACTGGGACCACGCAAACAGCGTCAAAAACATTTCATATACACCGGTATATACGCTGCTTACAACGAGGCTTGGAAAGTAACACAAATTGAAACAGCTGAAAAAATACGAGAAATTGATCGTATTAATTTGGAAAAATTACTTTCTGTAGTGGACAATGGGATAACGACTCCATCCTCCAGAATATATTCACTGGACAGCATTGTATCATCTGCTATTGATATAATAGAGCAGGACTTACTAATGTTACAACATGGTCAGTCCCAATTACATTCTATTGAACAGCTAGGCTGGACGTTGCAAAATCTGCGTTCAGGCTACGTGCCATGGCGTTTAATCAACACAACGTCATTATTCTCTATCTTTAACCTTACTGATAAACAAATCAGTTTGGCACAAAAAGGAGCAGACTATACGATTCTGAGCATTGAAAAACTTGAGAGATTACCATTGACAATGTCAGAGAGACCTGTCATTGAATGGATAATACATGGGACGATTACAATCCCAATAACAACTTTCCAGTTTAAGTATTGCCAAAAATATATACCAGCAGGCCTGTATGAAAGGTTGGGTAAAGGATACATCAAGTTGACATGGGAATTACCTTATACACACAAATGTTATAGTGAAGGGGAAAAGGAGGTATTTCTTAGTGGTAATAATTGTAAAAAATCACTAAGTGGTACACTTCTGTGTCAAGGTATTAACTTGCATGGAGCCTGCGAAGGGTCTTCGAATAGCCTTTCATGTCACCTGCACGGCACTCCTGCAAAACAGAGAGAGCCATTTTTCAGACAGCTTTCCAACGGCAGCTACGTTCTAATAAGTGACCACAGCTGTTGTAGCATGGTGCCAGGAAAAGCCTATCTCGTGAGCGTTAGTTCCTTGGTCACTTGCTGTATGCAAGTATTGTATCCAAAAAGCAATCCAGACATGGAGGCGGCAATATGGCCTCGTTTGAATATCTCTTCTATTCGAATTGATACTTTAAGCAGAATGAAGTCAATTCTTTTACAGACAACTGTGCCTTTAACCTCGTCCAAAGAGACGCATGATCTGCAAGTTGCAAGGACAGCAGCAGAGATACATTCCCTATTATCAACAAATTGCCCCGTACATTTCGTAGAAATGTTAAGCCAAATGTTAAACATGTCTGATACCAATGGCATCGCACATGTATTTAAGACAATTTTTTCGGGACTGTTAACACCCTTTGAAACAGTTCTGGGCATCTTTCCGAATTTTGTCCATTCTGTCTTCGGCGGTCTGCCTCTTCTTTTGGGACTCGTAGCAGGAATTTTATTTTTGATCCTTCTGCTCCGATATGGCAAGCCAAGCCACAGACAAGACTCCAGCAACGATGGGAGAAACGATCCTAGCTATACGCTACCGGGACCTCATCACAAAAGTCCTCGGATTAGCCCGGCTAAGAGATCTAAGTGCAACCTGGTTTCTTTCATTCAGACCTATCTGGCAAGATTGCATCTTACCTGTGCTTCGATGTCTGCTATGCGGAGAAGAATGCGTGTTGGACATCTGTCTTACACTACCATCAGCAGTACCAATGGATACAGATAACTTGCTAGGTCCGGTAACGACTCATGCATCGTGTTGTCCCCAGCGGTTACCGATTCTGATGACGGCATTCGTTGAGACTTCACCACTACGATTAGGTGGGGGTGAAGTACGAGAGGAAATCAGCACCAAACAGGTACAACCTTCTGTGAGCATTGCTGATCCTGACATCGATGATAGCAATCATTCTCACATATGCACAATTGCAGCATTTTCGAACTTGGTCGAACTTTCACCTGATGTTGTAGACCAATTTTTTGCAAGCCTGTCTGAAATGATGTTCTCCCCGGAACAAAAAGAATAACTTTTTAAAACAACGAGCACACAGCGTTCCCTGAACTCTGAATTCGGCCTCCAGTTTTGATAAACACAGCTACTGAAAACAATTGGAGCTATTTTTTCCCTTGAGAGTGAAATTATTTTTTTCCACTTCCAAAATATTTACCCTTTTTTTTGGCACAAAGTACTCTGCTCACAGTAGAACTATTCTTAGAGAACAGAGCTTCTATTTTAGGAACTCTAGAGACAATATTTTACCTCAGCCTCTAGCACATGTACAGCATTTGTATAAATATGTGATGGAATGGTCTCGACCTTCTTTTCTGTATTCAGAGCCATTTCATGAGTAATTTAAGCAATTCATTCAGCTGATATATATATGCATTTAACTGAATGATAACACTGCTTGAAAAGCGTACAGTACCAATACTCATTTTTTGTGTATTTGCCATATACCATTTCAAATGCAATTTATGTATTTTAGGGTGGGTTGGAAAAAACACACGCATCGATATGTTTAATACTGCTTCGTTTTTAGTAATGATGGACATTAATTTGTGGAGTGGGTGTTGTGTTTCTATCTAGGACCCTAATTCATTATTCCCGATTTATGCCCTTATATGGCTATAATAATAATTTCCTTATAAAGGCAAAAGAATCATATCCATATTTAGTAATAGCCCATGCAGTCCAAAAACAGCATGGCTACTCCCCATGACTCCTAGAAAGTACAACGCGTTCTTTAAACAAACCAAGCCTCCAGCAGCCCGGGAAATCCCCCTGCTCTTGTTTTGATTTGCACAAGAACTCCTAGAGTCAGAAAGAACTGTTAGTTCTAGGTGACGTCTTACGTCCAACCTTACGTCAAACCCGGCACCATTCAGGTATAAATATATCAACGTTGCCTTAAGCAAACACACGGTGGTTTGGAGCAGAGCGGCTATCTACTTGCCCGAGAGCCCAGCTGATGCGAGAGCCCACGGACGCCGCCCCTCCCTTTTGACACACTGAGAAAGACGCTGTCTTTTTGTCCAGCCGAGAAAATCCAGCTCCGGTGTTTCCAGCGACCCTTGCGGGTTGCTGGGATATCGAGTCCTGAGAGAGAGATACAAGACCTCCTTCATTCTAAGAACCAAGGTATGGAGCTGACTAAACCCTTAAGAGAATTCTTGATTCAGATCCTTGGCAAAAATCTAACTTAACTTAAACTGCAACTTACTTACTCCTTCCCACGTATTAGGCTTAGGTCAGGTACACCGGGCTAGGCGTAGATTAGTAGCACCAGTTGAGTATGTTAGTCAATGTTTTTGAGTGTGTATATATTTTATCCATTTTAAAGTATCATATGGCTAAGAAACCATATCAATGCTTTTACAGTATTATTTCATAATACTCCTTTTACTGTACGCACTTTACTTTATAATAAGTATTGCAATTGTGGCGATTCATTTCTCTTGCATGAGAAAGAAGACGGCTCAATAAATAACACCTTTTATTGAAAACGCCCGTCTCTCTATTTCTCTGCACTCTGGTGAAACTAAGTACGCACGATTGACTGAGTAAAATAGTTGTCTATTGGTTTCACACGACTCTAGAGATACACTCTTTATTCTGAGGGAGCAAAGTTGTCATGTTTATGGTTGTCAGAAGCTAATCCCTTCTTGTCTATCCAGGGAAGTTAAACTCCTCCTTGTTTACTCGAAAAAGTTTCTAGTGACCTCTGAGCTAGCTGGCAAAACTAATTAAGTCTAATATAGTCAGTAGAGACCTAGTCGACCTCAGTCCTAGGTCCACACTGCTGTTTATATTATTCCAATGCGCAGAGCCTATTGGGAATATAGGAACTACACTACACTATCACTTCTTCTGCATTTCTGGGAACCATTTTTTCTTTGTCAATTGGACAACCAGTTTTAACCTCATAAGGTCGTCCACTGGTGTCAACTGCATGCAACAAATCATTGGTCTGAAAATAACTCTCTACATTAAAGAAAGGCTCTGAACTTGAACTGTGTTTCCATTCACCCAATAAAAAATCACAAAAATTAGTTCTGTTTATTACTCTTTTCCTCTTACTTTTGGCCTTCATTGAATGGATTGGTTAATCTAGTGATCGAATTCTGTTTAAAACTAAAATAAAGATATGACCGAGGAAGAGGCATTGACATACATCCAGGATCTCCGTATGCCCAAACTGACGCCGGAAGCTGCAACCGAATTGGAGAGCGACCTGACAATAAGTGAGTTGACGGGGGCCATGGGGGCACTGCAGTCGGGCAAGGCTGTAGGACCGAACGGGATCCCGGTTGAATTTTATAAGAGTGTAGCGGTTCACCTAGCGCCTCACATGCTAAATATGTTCATTGACAGTCTGGAAAGGGGTGAATTACCCCCGGACCAGTGCACGGCCACAATCGTAGCAATGTTAAAACCCGGTAAACCAGCGGAGAGGTGTACCTCATACCGACCACTCTCCCTTATGAATGCGGAAGCCAAAATCCTGGCGAAATTATTGGCTAAGCGACTCACGCCACACCTCACAGCATTCATACATCCCGACCAGTCCGGCTTTATGCCAGGTAGGAACACGGCAATTAATCTAAGGAGACTACATGGGGTGTTGGCCCGAGCAGAATACGTGGAGGAACCGGTGGTGGTACTCTCCTTGGATGCTCATATGGCGTTTGACATGGTTAAATGGCCATTCTTATTCGCGGTGTTGAGGCACTTGGGATTTGGTCCCAACTTTATTTCCTGGGTACGACTCCTCTATACCAAGCCGCTGGCACATGTCACTGCTAATGGTCATATATCACATGACTTTACCCTGGCACGGGGCACATGCCAAGGCTGCCTGCTATCACCATTGCCTTTTGCACTGGTCCTTGAGCCTCTGGCGGCGTGGCTGCGGTGGGAGCCAACGATTAAGGGCCTAAAATGGACGGACGACTGGGAGGACCAAGTGTCCCTCTACACCGATGACCTGTTGCTCTACTTGACCAACCCGAGGCGTTCTATACTGACCCTCCTGGATGTGTGTGCGGCCTATGGGGTGGCTTCAGGATATACCATTAACTGGCCAAAATCCACACTCTACGTGCTTCGTGGCCCTCGGCCACTCCTCCCTGACGACTGTCCGCTCACGATAGCCGGCAGCTCGTTCAAATACTTGGGGATTCATGTCACCGCTGATGCCAGGGAATTTTTCACTAAAAACCTACAGCCCCCGCTAGAACGGCTTAAGAGGGATGTGCGCCACTGGGAGACGCTGCTACTCACTTTGTTGGGAAAGGCGGCACTTTTCAAGATGATGGCCCTGCCTCGTTTCCTCTATGCTCTGGAAAACACACTGTATCAGATACAACCCACCTACTTTAAAGCCATCAAAGCACAGGTCTCTAGCCTCCTATGGGGTAACAAGCCCCGTGCATAGCTCAGGTCAAGCTGGTGAAGGGATGGTATGACGGTGGAATAGCGCTCCCTGATGTTCAGCTCTACTACTGGGCAGCGCAACTTAAGGTAATCAATCACTGGCTACATGTCCCACACTCAGACCCAGCGTATAAGGCAGACAGGGCACAACTCGGCACCAGCACCATACTCTCTCCCCTCTATGATAAGCACTTGGCGTTGACAATGTTCGGCCCACTAAGACATACGCTGGTATTATGGCACGCGGCACAGACGAAATTGGGGTGGAGGGGGGTAATGTCGCAACTTACTCCATTATGGGACAACAAAAAACTGGGAAAGCTCCGAAACAGCAAGGGCTTTGCCCACTGGGATGACATAGGAATATCGACAGTAGGAGACCTGTGGCAGGGTGGGGAAGTGGTGTTGTTTGAACATCTCCAGCAGTTATACGATATGGCACCCTCTGAACGGTACAGATATATACAAATTAGACATGCCCTGATGTCGGTGATTTCTCCCGGCTCCGATATTCCAGAGGCGTCGCCTATGGAGTATAGACTGTTGACGGATTTAATGCATAAAAAGGCTACATCATTCACCCACGGGACCACTTAAAGCTAAATGGATACAGGATGTAGGTGAGATGGATGAATCTGAGTGGCAGGAAGCGTTAGCATCTCTGAGGTAGGCGGGTATACCCTCACGCCTTAGATTAATACAACAAAAAATTCTGCACCGTTCATACTACACCAGACTAGTCTTACACAGGATGCGATGAATAGACCACCCCTTTTGTCTCAGAGGGTGTGGGGAGGAGGGAACGTTCTTCCACACGATATGGGAATGCCCCAGATTAATAACATACTGGACCCAGGTATTGCGTACTGTGTCTCAGGTGCAGGGGGTCTCGCTTGTACCTGACCCACGCAGATGTTTGTTAAATGTATGGGAACCCAATGACCTTACACGCCACGGGCAAACATGGGTCTCGTTCGGAATGATGATAGCTAAGAGAAATATAGCACAGAGATGGGGCGGAGTGGAGGTGCCTTCCCTCTCCACATGGTGCACAAATATGGATGAGGCTATGATAACTGAACAGGTAGTGTTTAGTAATAGAGGTTGCCCCAGAAAGTGGTCTAAAATTTGGGGAGCTTGGAATGATTACAGGGGGGGTATTTGTGATCCACCTGCAGATAATGATAGTGATGGCTCAGATGAGGATGAGGAATGAAGGAAGGGGGGAGGTAGGGATGTTCGGAGTGATACTGACAGACAATCGGAGGGATAGAATATGTATACTATTTGCAGAAATGTATATTGATGTCTTGAGATATGTTCTTAATTTGCCATATGTATGGTTGATACAACTTGCTGATGTGCTGATAACAATAAAAATGTTTTCCCAAAAAAAAAACTAAAATAAATAGTTTTCTTTTTACTTCAAAAGCCTTTTCAACAATGGATTCAATATGCTTTTTCTTTTTTATAAAATAGTGATCTCTTTTTATATTTCTTCAAATCTTTCAGCAAATTATGTACTACTCTATTATAAAATATTTTTATAGTATCTCATTATACTGATTTTCTCCTCTTTTACCATGTCGAATTTTTTGATTCTACGTTTGCATTTTTTCTTTCCTGTTATTTCGATTTTTTTGTGGTTGAAGCGTTGTCACTGGTTTCAACATTCTGAACATTCTTTTTCAGTCTAGAAACATTTTTAATAAACTTCTTAGTAATCTTAGCAGAAGATTTTCTCTTTTTGGCCACATTATTTTGCTCATCCAATACTTGTTGTTGAGTTTTCTTCAAGTAACTGTCCTTTAGCTCTCTTTTTCTCTTTCTACATTCTCTCAGGCATGATAACTTTATTTTAATGATGATAAACAATATCTGTTAAAAATAAACATAAATAAAAGTATATTACTAATCTTATAAATTATACTTTTCTATTACTATGCAAACACATTCTATATAGATACTGACAGAGGAATTGTATACCTTAAATACAAGTGTGAAAGTGGTTACACTACACCACATGCATAGTGCATAGGAGTTTGAAGCACTCCGTGCCCTAAAGTCTGGAGTAGTACAAAAAAAGACATTGGGAGAATTTATAACTGTTTGAGTTTTACTTTACTGAGTGGATTAAAACATAGTACTGAAAGATTCACTATGGCATTGCAAGAGCAGTGACAGGGTGTTTGCTGTAGTGTAGGTATACTGACTAGAGAATTGTAGGCCTGAAACACAACTGTAAAGATGATTAGACCAGTACATGCATAGTGTACAGGAATTTAAAACAGTCCATGTCCTAAAGCAAGTTTTTTTTTTTAAACGGAGAAATGTGCGCAGGGTGCATGGATCCGCCGTAAAAAAAAAAATGGAAGTACCGGCTCCTGTGCTTGTTAAAAATTAGCTACCTGCGGAGGGCCAAATCCTGGGGTCTAAAATATTACATTTCATTGGGGTTCAGAGCGGCCCTATAGCCCGAGGACCGCCTTTCCTCGGTGCTACAAAATAAATGGGTGGGGGGACTCAAAGGTACTCCCCAGTAAAATACTTGGGTAGGAGGGGCTTAAAGGCCCTGTCCAGCTCCGGAAACCGCTACTCTTCGAGGCTTTGAAAAACAATGGGTCGGAGTGCTCAAAGATCCCTCTAAGCCCCGGTGATCACCACCCTCCGGGGCTTTTTATAGTGTAGGAGAGAGGCCGCATAGCCCCCATTCTGGAGCAGTCGAGGGCCTTGGAGAACACCACTCCCCAGGGCCGGCTCCTACTGTGTTTGCTATAGCAGGGTGGGAGTCGAGGTTCCAGGTCTGTCATAGCAAACTTGACGGCATATTAACAAGTGCCATTTCACCGCATTTGTCTTTTTTAAAACAAAAATGCAGCGAAAATTATATCGCCCTATTTACTAGGTGACGATAAGATGCATTAATGCATGTTAGCAGCCGGTTTGGTAACGACTAGCCTTGCATCTACAATGAGTTGCAATGTAGGCGTTCCCCGAGGCAAGGCAGGTTTTCCTATGACAATAGAACATAGAAGAGGGGAGTACGACAATAGCATTGTATTTACAAGGTAACCCTGCACTTGAGGAGCGATAACAAATCTCTCGCTAATTGCGGTTTATGCAGGATTCTAACATGTGCTCTGAAGTAGACTTAAGCATGTTAAATATGGGAGGGTGATTGATACTTGATAACTTAACAACAATAAAAACTTTTAAGCACTTTTATGCCTGCAAACACATGACGTACTCAAATGCTTCACTCACAATTTTCCCAAATACACACTGACTCACAGTGTGATTCTAGACAAATAACAGCATCCTTTCACTTTACCCAAAAACATTTACTTGTCTGCAACAAGTGAGATGACTGCACACATCCCAAGGAGCAGATCTACAAGAAAGTGCCACAGCGCGGTACTGCAAACCCTTTAGATGCGCTTCGCTGCGGCACTTTCAGAGCACAGGAATGCGACATATCTACAATGATATTTCGCATTCCTGTGGTTTCCCCTGCGCTAGCGCAGAAACAGCTGCTGTGCGTCGATGCAGGCACCCTTGCATCATGGTGCAAGGATGCCTTCGCCATGGGAAGATTGCTTTTCTGAATGAAAGGTCACCTTCCTGTACAAAAGCAATCACTGCACCCATTTTCCTCTTTCAAAGTGTGCTGTAGAATACAGCATGCTTTGAAAGAGGAGAAAACGAGGACAAATGAAAACATTTCTTCTTGTTTCTCTTGCCTACGCCACCCATATACTGACCCAGCAAACTGACGCATTTCCAGTTTTATGATTTCTCATAAATCTGGAAATTCATCAGTAGAAATGGGTGTTGCGTGGGAACACCCACAGCAACACCCATGTCACGCTCTTAACGCGCAAAATGTTGTGTGAACAAGGGCGATATTTACAAGCACAGGTTAAGTCACGGAGGGTCACTTAACTTGTGCTTGTAAATATCCCTTAGCAGGCTCACCACCGGTGCGTCACGCAAAGTGATACACTGGCGGCGAAAGGGGCTTGTAAATCTCACAATGTAATTCTAGGCAAGCAACACTACTACCTTGATTTTACCAGTAAAAACACATTTATTATATTAAAAACAAAAACCCCACATAAAACTCCTCACAAATTACTAATTTACCTTTCAAATTGATTTGTAGATTAAGAAGAATGTCAGTAGCACAGCAGATTTTCTTATACAGAATCTCGGTACTGCACTACTCAGCAAAACCAAACAAATTGCAAAGTTTCCCTCTCATTCTGCCCACATATACATGTGAATATAAAATCATATTGCTTCCCACATTAATTCAAAATCTAACACACATTTCTATTGGTTACACATTTCAGCCCTTTCCAATTGACATAGTTTGAACCCTACTCCCAATCTGCTTACTTCCTGTTACCAAAGTAACATTACATGGAACACTCAAGTCAGCACACAGGTCACAAGTTCAGCACACAATGTTGCTAATCCAAACTTGTGCTTGACTTTTCAAAATATCACCTTACCCTATGTAATGTTCCATCCAAATAGTTTTTCTTAACCAATTAGAAATATGCTTTTAAAAAACAGAAACATGCACCCTACTTTTCAGACTAGAATATTTTTAAAGAGCCAATCATTTCTATTCTTTTTTCAAAACTGCACCTTATCCACCATTTTAGAAAAATCTTACTTTTAAAACTGCCATTTCATTTACAGAGACCATCTGAGTGCATTATAGGATGGGGTCAATTTACCACAACAATCTGCATTTCAATATGGATGGCATCTATAGGACAGATGGTGTACATTTTACAGATGAGGGTAACAGAGTCTTCCTCATCAACTTTAGACTCTGCATAGGTGCTTACTTGTAAGTACCAAAATCTCTCAGTAAACACAAGGGCTCTTTTTAAAGTCACCCAAAATCTAAACACATAAGCTTCATGTATATCTGAAAAAAATATATTTTTTTTCCCTTGGAGTCGCGCACCCGACACGTTAGAGTTGTGCACCCAAAGCGTGCACACCAGGGAGTCATAGCAAACAGCAGTGGCGGTCCCCAGGACTGGAGGGGCCTTTGAGCCCCCCTCAACAATTTTTGAAAAAGCCCCAGGGGTAGAAGGCCTTTGACCCCACCCACCCATTGCTGGTCGAGTGGCGGTTGAGCCACCCCCCACCACCCATTAAAGTTTTAACCCCAGAGGGTGGCGATACCCGGAGCTAGGAAGCCCCTCTGGGACCCCATAACATTTAAAACTTTTGCCCCCGGGATTTGGCCCCCCTGGTAGCTAATTATTAGAGCCCTCGCTTTGTTTTATTTGTTTGTTTATGGCATGATCCGCGCACCCTAAGCGCACTTTGCCGGTTTTAGAAAAAAAAAATGTTGTCGTCGTGGAACCATCCAAGCAGGTATAGAGAGTCAAGATATTTCTACCCTGCCACCTTTATACATTTTGCACACTTGTTCCACTGACTTCTTCAACCTTGCTTCTACCGAGGCATAAAATGGCTGCCAACACTTCCTAGTTTTGAATGTTGACAACGACTTGACAGCCAATTAGCATTCAGCGCGTGATTGGGACAGTGCGCTAAGAGTGCGCGCAAGATGCACGGATCCACCGAGGCCATATATATATCTGTACTTTTAATTGTAATTTTCTCAGGAACTACTGAACGGATTTACATAATTTAAGCAAAAGGCTCAAGTCTGAACTAAAGACTACCACCAAATTTGGTTTAATTCTGTTCAGCAGTTCGGGCTGTAGCCGCGATGAACGGTTCCGATGGAAAATTGCATGGGGAAAACACGTTTTGGGACCCCCCTTTTTTCTCAGCCCCCACTTCACTTATCACCCCAAGACTTTCAAGATAGGAGTGGACCGGAGCGTCCCACCAGTTTTGAAAATTTCGCGAGGATTCATCAACCGGCGCAAAAGTTATTCCAAATAGAATGTTGCGGATTTCCTATGGAAAATAGGTCCTAACTATAACTACCTACTGGCGACCGCCAGTAGGTAATACATATATATATATATATATATATATATATATATATATATATATACACAAATCAACTTCTCTTTCCCAAACGGCAAAGGAGATCAAAATATATATAAACACAAATTGTCCTGTAGCAGCGGGAGCACTGTTCAGTGGGTGCCCGCGTTGAGACCAGGGCAGTGTCTCGTAGTTATTCCACACGAAATAAGGTATCGCGGCACAATTCTTGGGTTACAAGCAGTTATTTATTTTCAGAACGTGACAAAAAGCTCCTACGCGTTTCGAACCGTAGTTCCTGTTCACGGCAGTGTTTGTCATTAGTCCCTCTTTGATTTCTTTATTTATACCATTACACCCAGTCACATCCATGAGCATCATGAATGTACTCGATCAAAATCATAGTTAATGATAATTGATCGTGTATGTAACTTTAGACTTAGGGCCCCATTAGGATAGCGGGCGGAAAACCACCCCGCCCGCCATGGAGGCGGAAAACAACCGCCCGCCATGGAGGTGGTTCAACCGGCAGACAAATTAGGATCGACCGCCAGTACAGACCGACCGTGGCGGTAGCGGTGAAAATGAAACCGCCCGGCGTGTGCAGTGATGACAAACCTCCGACCGCGGCGGTCGGAAAAGCAGCGGAAAATACAAAACCGCCCACAGGGAAAGCGGAGACACCGCATGGGAAATTACGATATCCCCGAGGGTGTCGCGGGCGGAACCGCAGGCACCGACCGCCGCGGTCGAAGGCAGGATTGCATGGGAGAAATGGTGGCCAAGCACCAGCAAACTCACCGCAGCGGACGAACATGAAATACATGGCGGTCGATGTCAAAGCACCGCAGTGATGCCAAATACTGCATAAACAAAGTAGCCCTGCCCCCAATAGATACAACACACACACACAGATACAGAAATGTCAACCAAATATACAAAACAACATAACCACACCCACAACACACCTGACAACCACAATCCAATTGGACACACCCACACAGCTGAGTACAAAGCCACCCTCTCCACTCACCACAATCCTTTGCATCTTTCCAGAACAGAAGGCCACACACCACATCTGAGAGGAGAGGCAAAATCGCACACCACACCCACCCACCCACCACCACCATCAACACCACCATCACACCATCACAATCAAACCCCCAGCACATAACACACCTCATCACCACACCCCTGCACCCACACACCCCTGCACCCACAAACACCTCAACACCCCCACACCATGACATCACAAAAAATGCCAAAATTCACAGAGAGTGAGTTGACAGTCATGGTCAACGAGATTGTGAGAGTAGAACCACAACTATTTGGTAACCTAGTCCAACAGACACCATTAGCCACCAGGACACAAATGTGGGAAAGGATAGTCCAAAGGGTGAATGCAGTTGGGGCCACCCCAAGATCCAAGAAGGAGATCATGAAGCGGTGGCATGATCTCAAGAGGGTTGTCAAGGAGAGGAGGAGCAAGAACTGGACGCTGGCAAACGCGACTGGCAGTGGTCCTCCCATCCCACCGAAGACATTCACACCACGGGAGGAGAAGGTGCTTGCTATCCTGCTACCTGAGAGTTTCACAGGAGTAGCCGGGGGAGCGGAGGCTGGTAAGTACCGACAAATGTGTAACACAACATTGAGTTTTACCTCCTTGCAATACCCAACCACCAATACACTGTCCATCCCTAACCAACATGTAGCCAGCCATTCTGCTGAGGAGGCCTCTATGGGGCCGGAATGTCAGTACAACAACTCCCAGCATGCCCCCCTGTCCCACAGCCCAGCAGCATGGAGGCCTCCCCCAGCCAGGAGCAAATGTCAGCCATTGCACTGTTTAACAAACAAACTTACAGGTTGGTAGCCATCTTCACTTGGAGGCTGTTTGTGGGTGTGAGGAAGGGAGGGAGGCCTGTCTCACTACTCCCAGTATGCCCCCCTGTCCCACAGCCCAGCAGCATGGAGGCCTCCCCCAGCCAGGAGCAAGTGTCAGCCATTGCACTGTTTAACAAACAAACCTACAGGTTGGTAGCCATCTTCACTTGGAGGCTGTTTGTGGGTGTGAGGGAGGGAGGGAGGCCTGTCTCACTACTCCCAGCATGCCCCCCTGTCCCACAGCCCAGCAGCATGGAGGCCTCCCCCAGCCAGGAGCAAGTGTCAGCCATTGCACTGTTTAACAAACAAACCTACAGGTTGGTAGCCATCTTCACTTGGAGGCTGTTTGTGGGTGTGAGGGAGGGAGGGAGGCCTGTCTCACTACTCCCAGCATGCCCCCCTGTCCCACAGCCCAGCAGCATGGAGGCCTCCCCCAGCCAGGAGCAAGTGTCAGCCATTGCACTGTTTAACAAACAAACTTACAGGTTGGTAGCCATCTTCACTTGGAGGCTGTTTGTGGGTGTGAGGGAGGGAGGGAGGCCTGTCTCACTACTCCCAGCATGCCCCCCTGTCCCACAGCCCAGCAGCATGGAGGCCTCCCCCAGCCAGGAGCAAGTGTCAGCCATTGCACTGTTTAACAAACAAACTTACAGGTTGGTAGCCATCTTCACTTGGAGGCTGTTTGTGGGTGTGAGGGAGGGAGGGAGGCCTGTCTCACTACTCCCAGCATGCCCCCCTGTCCCACAGCCCAGCAGCATGGAGGCCTCCCCCAGCCAGGAGCAAGTGTCAGCCATTGCACTGTTTAACAAACAAACCTACAGGTTGGTAGCCATCTTCACTTGGAGGCTGTTTGTGGGTGTGGGGGAGGGAGGGAGGCCTGTCTCACTACTCCCAGCATGCCCCCCTGTCACACAGCCCTGCAGCATGGAGGCCTCCCCCAGCCAGGAGCAAGTGTCAGCCATTGCACTGTTAACAAACAAACTTACAGGTTGGTAGCCATCTTCACTTGGAGGCTGTTTGTGGGTGTGAGGAAGGGAGGGAGGCCTGTCTCACTACTCCCAGTATGCCCCCCTGTCCCACAGCCCAGCAGCATGGAGGCCTCCCCCAGCCAGGAGCAAGTGTCAGCCATTGCACTGTTTAACAAACAAACCTACAGGTTGGTAGCCATCTTCACTTGGAGGCTGTTTGTGGGTGTGAGGGAGGGAGGGAGGCCTGTCTCACTACTCCCAGCATGCCCCCCTGTCCCACAGCCCAGCAGCATGGAGGCCTCCCCCAGCCAGGAGCAAGTGTCAGCCATTGCACTGCTTAACAAACAAACCTACAGGTTGGTAGCCATCTTCACTTGGAGGCTGTTTGTGGGTGTGAGGGAGGGAGGGAGGCCTGTCTCACTACTCCCAGCATGCCCCCCTGTCCCACAGCCCAGCAGCATGGAGGCCTCCCCCAGCCAGGAGCAAGTGTCAGCCATTGCACTGTTTAACAAACAAACTTACAGGTTGGTAGCCATCTTCACTTGGAGGCTGTTTGTGGGTGTGAGGGAGGGAGGGAGGCCTGTCTCACTACTCCCAGCATGCCCCCCTGTCCCACAGCCCAGCAGCATGGAGGCCTCCCCCAGCCAGGAGCAAGTGTCAGCCATTGCACTGTTTAACAAACAAACTTACAGGTTGGTAGCCATCTTCACTTGGAGGCTGTTTGTGGGTGTGAGGGAGGGAGGGAGGCCTGTCTCACTACTCCCAGCATGCCCCCCTGTCCCACAGCCCAGCAGCATGGAGGCCTCCCCCAGCCAGGAGCAAGTGTCAGCCATTGCACTGTTTAACAAACAAACCTACAGGTTGGTAGCCATCTTCACTTGGAGGCTGTTTGTGGGTGTGGGGGAGGGAGGGAGGCCTGTCTCACTACTCCCAGCATGCCCCCCTGTCACACAGCCCAGCAGCATGGAGGCCTCCCCCAGCCAGGAGCAAGTGTCAGCCATTGCACTGTTAACAAACAAACTTACAGGTTGGTAGCCATCTTCACTTGGAGGCTGTTTGTGGGTGTGAGGGAGGGAGGGAGGCCTGTCTCACTACTCCCAGCATGCCCCCCTGTCCCACAGCCCAGCAGCATGGAGGCCTCCCCCAGCCAGGAGCAAGTGTCAGCCATTGCACTGTTTAACAAACAAACTTACAGGTTGGTAGCCATCTTCACTTGGAGGCTGTTTGTGGGTGTGAGGGAGGGAGGGAGGCCTGTCTCACTACTCCCAGCATGCCCCCCTGTCCCACAGCCCAGCAGCATGGAGGCCTCTCCCAGCCAGGAGCAAGTGTCAGCCATTGCACCCTGCACACTCACCTTACAGGTATGTAACTACCGTATATCGTCATGAAGTGTGTGTGTGTAGAAATCAAATAACAATTGTACGCAATGCATAGACAATCAACCTTTATGACTCCATGATGTAACTCTGCACTATGTAATGTAACACGGTGTTGCCATGATTGGTACAACTGATGACAGCAAATTGCACTAGTGTACAGATAGCTGATGATACGCAGATGACACAAACACTGACCACTCCCCATCTACTCCACAGGTGATGAAGAACTCACTGCTGGGGACAACACCAACGACCAGCAGAGCCAGTCTCCACCTCCGGCTCATGGACTCACAGATGCAGACTCCCAGGACAGTTTGGATGATGAGCTCCAGGCCGGCCCATCTGGTGTCCCACAAAGCCAGAGGTCCCAGGCCCCCATCCTCCCCACCACATCCTCTGCTGCAACAACAACGCAGCAGACCCCTGTTGTCACGGCCTCTTCCTCCACCGCAACCACCACCGCAGCCACTGCCACCAATACCACCACTACCACCAGTACCACCTGCAGCACCCTCCCTGTCCCTAGGGATGACCAGCCCACACCAACAACTGTGGAGGGCAGGGAGCCAGTGCGTGGCGCACCAGTGGCGAGGGAAGAGGTCCGTGGCAGCAGAGCAGGCGGGAGGGCCAGGGTCAACACCAGACCTCGGGAGGAGTGGACACCATCCCTGGACCACTTCACCAGAGTTGTGGATGCCTACCAAGAGGTCCAGGGACAAAGTGGCCGGTCGGATGAACTATTAAGGGAGCTCATCCTGCTGATGAGGTCCATCGATAACCGCCTGGGACAGATGGTGGACCTCATGGGCCAGCAAGTGGCGTTGCAGAGGGACAGGCCTGTGTCCCAACCATCACCGCCGTCCCCTCCTATTGTGCAGCAGGATGACAGTCCACCATCCTCCCCTGCGCCAACAGAGAGGGGCGAGTCCTCTGACGCCGCTGGCCATTCAGCAGGCCCCCCACCGCCAAAAAGATCTAGGGGGCGTCCGAAGAAGAGCCTGGGAATCTCTGGAAGCAAAGCACCTGCCACACGCCAGTCACGGAGCCAGCCGTGAAGACAACCCTCTCCCCAACTGCATTCACTGTTTGGACTGTCTTTCACCACATTGCCTTGGCAATGGCACCTGTCTGTTGGACTGGGTCACCACATCCATGTGGTGTCTACTCTTGCATCTCTGCGACCATGACTGTCAACTCACTGCTCATTCCCCACCTTCCTATAAATATTCCCGCACAATTCACATGTCCACCCCGTAAATAAAATACCTGACACTCCAGATTTTGTGTATTGAATTCTTTAGTGCAGTATTTACATTGATGATAATGTCCATGATGTGTAAACATGATGTACAGTATGCAGGGCAGGAACACTCTGGAGCACCTAGGGAGACACAACAGAACTACAGTCACTGGTCTCATCATGCCAACACACACAGATCACTGCTCCACAAATATCCAAATTATCACAGCTACACTACACATTGTCTAGCTGATATGCACAAATACGGTCCAGAATACATCTCCATACGTAACGTCCATTCCAACAATACCATACATAGGTGACAGAACATGTGGCTATTGGGAACATCTGCGCATATCCATTCACAACAAAAGCTACCACACTAGACTATGTAGACGTTGTAACTTGTCACACACCTTCAAGTGAAGTAGCGTTGGATTAGCTGCTGGCGTAGGTCAACTCCTTCCTCCTCTCCACTGTCCTCATCACTGGATTCAGGTCCCTGAGCAGGTTGGGGCCTTGGTTCCTCACAATCGTCCAGGAGCAGGGGGACCCCCTTGTGGATGGCCAGGTTGTGTAGCATACAGCATGCCACAACGATCTTTCACACCTTCCCAGGCGAGTATGCGAGTGCGCCTCCAGTCCTGTCAAGGCACCGGAACCTTGACTTCAGCAGGCCAAAAGTCCGTTCAATTACCCGTCGTGTCCTGCCATGGGCCTCATTGTAGCGGATGTCGCTGGTGTCTGGGGATTCCGGAGTGGGCTCAACAGCCATGGCCTACTGGGATATGCAGAGTCCCCTGTGAATGAAAAACACCCATAGCAATGTTGTACGGCCACAGTAAAGCCAGTGACACATAGCACGTGATAGCAGTAGTGTAACTCACCCACAATCCAGGCACGTTCGGGATGCAGATTCTCCATCATCCGTGGCACCATGCTGTTCCTCATAATGAAAGAGTTATGGGCCGAACCGGGATACTTTGCACACACATATGATATTGTCATGTCCGCAAGGCACACCACCTGCACATTCATGGAGTGGTAGTGTTTGCGGTTCCGATAAATGTGCTCCGTCGCCTGCGGTGCCACCAGAGCCACATGGGTGCAATCTATGGCACCGACTACATGTGGGATGCGCCCAAGTGGATAGAAGTCCCCCTTAACGGCAGCCAATTCACGTCCCCTGGGGAAATGTATGTAGCGATTGCGATATATCATCATGGCCTCAAGTACATCCCTCAGCACCATGCTGAACATGGGCTGCGACATCCCCCCAGCGTTAGCCACGGTCTCTTGGAAGGAATCAGTCGCAAAGAAGTGTAGTGCTGCCATTACCTTGTAGGTGGGTGTGAATGCCGTAGGATAGTGACGGCGAGGCTGCAGGTGGGGCTCCAATAGATCACACACGATCTTCAATGTCGGTCTGTCCAGCCTGAATTTCCTGATGATTGCCTCATTCTCCATGTCCTCAAGCACAATCAACTGACGTAGGAGATTTGGCCTCCTCCTAGTTTAGGATTATAAAGAATAGGTCAATGACAAGCATCATGAGATGGCCATAGCACAAAGCATCAATGATGTAATGGGAAAACAACAAGGGCCAGAGAGATGCATGGCACATCTGGTTACATGGCTGGCCAATAGCTACACACAGAGGGCAGGCCTCTCCAGTGACAATACCCAAGTGACAGTAACACATCGGGTAATGTGGAAGTGGATATAATGATTGAACATTTGACATGCGCAGACATGGAGCTACTAGAGCCACAAATGTAATGTGACTTAACATGTCTGTCATACCCATCTGCCGTACCTGCCACACCTCAATGCATAATGTACATTCTGCAACCATTCATTAACACAATGATCACAATAGCAGGGACACTTCTGGTTGTGTGCATGATCAGTTGTGAATCCACAAGTCAGGTACGATACAATGCAGTGCCACCAGCCCGGTCAAGGTCTGCACTGACCAACAACACATTAAACCTCACGACATCTATGTAGAGCACCTGACGTCTGTCAATCATCATCACACATCAAAACCCTTACTAAAATGGCACAAACACATACTAAAGTGGCTCACACTGAACGTGCGTCCTCCTGTGGATGCAATGGCTGTGTGGCATCGTGTGTACAATGATGTGCCCTACACCATGTAGCTGCAGGGTACTTATACATTGTCCATGATTGACATACACAGCAATGTGTACGAAAATGCCAGAACCTACCGCCGGTCCCCAGCGGTGTGACCCCAGCACCACCATCTACCCAGCCAACGTAGCCATTGGCACATGGACTTGTGTACATGCCGGTGGCTATGCTCCACCGCATGAGTCGCGGTACCTACCGCCGGTCCCCAGCGGTGTGACCCCAGCACCACCATCTACCCAGCCAAGGTAGCCATTGGCACATGGACTTGTGTACATGCCGGTGGCTATGCTCCGCCGCATGAGTCGCGGTACCTACCGCCGGTCCCCAGCGGTGTGACCCCAGCACCACCATCTACCCAGCCAAGGTAGCCATTGGCACATGGACTTGTGTACATGCCGGTGGCTATGCTCCGCCGCATGAGTCGCGGTACCTACCGCCGGTCCCCGGCGGTGCATCACCGCCATGGCGCATTGCATAGAGCCAATGGCATGGGTGTTCGCGGTGGCATGATGCATATTTGAAAATAGCGGAAGCTGTGCTCCGCCGCCTCGGAGGCGGTCATTGGATGCTTTTGAATGATGCACCATCGCGGTAGCGCACCCCGGACACCCGCGGTGCGTCACCGCCATGGCGCATTGCATACAGCCAATGGCATGGGTGTTCGCTGTGGCATGATGCATATTTGAAAATAGCGGAAGCTGTGCTCCACCGCCGCGGAGGCGGTCATTGGATGCTTTTGAATAAGGCAGACCCAGACAACCAATTGTAGCAGCTTATTAGCTTCCTAACTACCCCAGGGGGCTATAAATCTGTGGGAGTGAGCCACACATTCCCACTGCTGCTGCCTGGGACCCTCTCCTGCTGCTGCCTGGGACCCTCTCCTGCTGCTGCCTGGGACCCTCTCCTGCTGCTGCCTGGGACCCTCTCCTGCTGCCTGGGACCCTCTCCTGCTGCTGCCTGGGACCCTCTCCTGCTGCTGCCTGGGAACCTCTCCTGCTGATCACAGAGCCTGCTGCCTGGGACACCTCACAACTCACTTCCGCCACAGGTCTGCCATATCCACAGGGATGTCAAGAACAGATAAGATCCGTGCCAGTCCATTCACGAGTGAGGAGCTGGATGTCCTTGTGAACGAGGTGCTGGCACAGTACCCACGCCTGTTTGGTGGCCCCAATGTCGTGGTAAGTCAACATGAAGGGAGCAGTAGGGCAGGGTGGTGTCAGACGTGTATTCATGATGCTGCAGTATGTGCTTTTTGATGTGGGGTGCAGACAAACACTGACAGACAAGATGTTTCCAGGTGGTGGGAGTGTGTGTTTTGCATTGTGACTCTGTCCTAGGCCTATACTTGTATGTGTGAGTGGGGTTTGCTACTTTTTCGGGCAGACATAACCAACGGTTGTTTGCCTTGTAGCTGCCTGGACAGTGTCCGCTTGTGATGTAATTTCAGGGTGCCCCTGTAGTCATAGTCAGTGTGCCCCACAGAGTAGGTTCAGTGGCTGCACAGCCAAACGTTGTCCATCAGCCAACTTACATGCTACAGTTGCTTCACACTGATTAGTGGATATGCCCCATCAATGCCCTGTACTATTTCTGAATTACACAGTGCTGTCGATGCATTTGTGTTGAAGCATCATTCTTTAGTGTGATTATCATGGAGACTGCGAACCTCAATGTGTGCATGCATTCACTAATGTTTATGCCATGCAGAGTGGCCTTGTGAGGGTACCCCCAGTTCTGGAGGGAGGGAGGTCACTGTGAGTCCCGATTCAGTGTCTGGCTGCTGTACTGATAGATGCTGACATATGACATTGTGTAAATGTTCATTTGGCCTTCTTTACTCTCATTCCTGCAGCTCAAGGTACACCAACGTAAGGCTGTCTGGAGGGCCATAGCAGCAAAGGTGCGAGCCCTGGGGGTATCAAACAGACGACACACACACTGTCACAAGAGGTGGGACGACATCAGCCGGCTGGCTAAGCAAGTGGCAGAGATGACTTTGGGGATGGTACCACGCACAGGGCGTGTGGCACGGCGCACCATGACTCCGCTGATGGGGCGCATACTGGCAGAGACCTATCCAGACCTGGATGCACGTCTGAAGGGGCTTCAGCAGCAAGACAGAGATGATGAGTATCCGGGGAGGGAGAGTTTGTCTGGGAGTGGATGCATGTGTAGAGTGCCTGTGGCAGCGGTGACACATGTGATGTGCGTGTGCTGCCATGCTGTGATATGTGATGTGAGTGGCAACTGTGATGTGTGTCTGTATGAGGCATTGGCCCACCATGGCCTTACTGTGCAGCTCCTGCCTGCAGTTTTCAGTCCTTGACAGATATTTTGTTGTCCACATGGTCACTCTTCTTTGTGATGGTGGGTGTAGTCCCTATTCTGCCGTACAGCTGTGTCCACTTAATGAGTGTGACACCATGTCTGTCTACTTTGCATGCACCTTCATGGTAGTGGCCCACACATCTGACGACAATGTGAACCCAGATTGGCACATGGTGATTGTAATGGCCTATTTGACAATGTGGCATGTGTAGACAATACAGGTGTGTGTATTCCCCTCTGGATCCCTTTTGGTCTGTAAGTGGTGATGTTTGTTGTGGCTACATCATGTCCATGGGGCAGGTCAATGTGGGCTGGGGGAACACCATCCATGGGCAGGGTGTAGTGCTGTGTGTCATCGACATTGGTCCACTCCTGCCTGTTTGTCCGCATGACAGGCACTGTTGTGGTCTATATGGTGTGTAGCTGCACAGTGATTGGAGGGTGTGGTGGTTACCATGTAGCTCTAGGCCTCTCATGTGCTGCATTGATCTGATATCGTGTGACCAGACAATGACACTTAGACAACCATGTTTCTGTCACTAATGCAGATTTGCAAGACACCACGGCGGAACATAATCCTGAAAGTGGTGGCGAGACCAGCACGACAGCGGCAGCAGAGCAAAGTGAGACGGAGCCAAGTGACACTGACCACACCAGCGCTACTGAGGGTGACAGGAGTATGCATGAGGAATCTGTGGCTGAGACACAGAGTACCACTTCATCTGAGGGCAGGGGGGATGCGTCCCTGTTAGCAGCCACAGGAGATGGGGAGTCTGCTGCTGCATCAGACTACCAGCAGCCACTGCCCACCCTCCCATCCACTTCCTCTGGGGCTGCCCGTATCCGTGTCACTAAGAGGGGACGTGTGACATTCACACATGGCACCGCTGCACCTGCACCTGTCCCCCCTGCTGCCCTCAGTGCAGAGTGCGTAGATCTCCTGCGGCAACTTTGCGTGGGCCAGACCGCCCTGCTCAATGCCTTCAGTGCACACGATAACAAATTAGGCCAGGTTCTGGCATTCATGGAAGGCATACACTCTGACGTGGGTGGCCTACATCGTACACTCCTGTCATTGTCAGGTACAGTGACGTCAGCCCTCCAACAGGCACATGCCCCCTTTGCAGCTCAGGTGCCTGTGACGTCCACCCAGTCAGTGGCCACATCAGATGACAGTGAGCACTTGGGACATACATCAACTAAACGATACAACACTAGGAGTACAGGTCAGACCCAAAGCAAACAATCCCGTCCACAGACTCCATCCCCAAAGAAGAGCAGGGCCCCCCCAATATGCACAGACAAGGTGAAGTCACAGAAGAGCAAGGCCAGAAGAGCATTGTGTCAGACACCAGGCTCACATGCTGCAGAGGCATCACCAGAAATTGACTCAGCTATGCCCACAGAGGATGTGTGGGATGTCATGGCTACACCTGGGGAGAGCACAGGGACACAACCACCTACCACATCAACCCCAGAACAAAGTACATCGAGGCAGGTGGAGGGAAGCCCTGTTGTGACCAGCCCAGTCATTGTGGCAGAGGAGACCCCTGTTGTGACCAGCCCAGTCATTGTGGCAAAGGAGGGCAGTGTTGTGTCCAGGCCAGTGACTCAGGTAGAGGAGGGCAGTGTTGTGGCCATCCCTGGCAAGAAGGGACAGGAGGGCACTGTAGACACCACCCCTGGGGTAAGTGGGAAGGTGGTCACTGTGGGGGGTACACCTTCCAGAGAGGGTAAGGTGGCCCAGAGGCGTAGCCAGCCCAAGCGTACTGCAGGATCAAGCACTTCTCCAGAGGGAGTGCCAGTGTCTGCCCCTGATGTGGGACAGTTGGGGGGTGTGCCGGTGGTGTCAACGCCACTTCCCATCAACCCCATGACAGGGAAGCAAATTCATATTCCGAAGAAGTGGAAGGGCACCCCTCCAACCTCTCCCACCCACACTGTCAAGGGCGTGCATGACTCCACCTCCACGTGCCAAGGTGCCACCTGGTCCGCACAGCCCTCCACCTTGCAGGCCCTCTGTTATAGCCACATCACATGTCCCTCTGTCACACCAGTCAAGTGGACCTGCAGTCCCTGACACACAGCCAGGTCCCACTCCACATGACAGCCAGGAGTGAGTTGTCAACACCCTCAGATGCCTGTGCCACACAGAGGTGTGCTACTCTAGACCATTGTTAGCGATCTGGGTGTGTTCCTGGGCCTGTTGCTCTGATGTACTCTGCCCTGCCAAGGACTCTGGGCCTGTTGCTCTGATGTACTCTGCCCTGCCAAGGACTCTGGGCCTGTTGCTCTGATGTACTCTGCCCTGCTCTGCCAAGGACTCTGGGCCTGTTGCTCTGAAGTACTCTGCCCTGCTCTGCCAAGGACTCTGGGCCTGTTGCTCTGATGTACTCTGCCCTGCTCTGCCAAGGACTCTGGGCCTGTTGCTCTGATGTACTCTGCTCTGCCAAGGACTCTGGGCCTGTTGCTCTGAAGTACTCTGCCCTGCTCTGCCAAGGACTCTGGGCCTGTTGCTCTGATGTACTCTGCTCTGCCAAGGACTCTGGGCCTGTTGCTCTGATGTACTCTGCCCTGCCAAGGACTCTGGGCCTGTTGCTCTGATGTACTCTGCCCTGCTCTGCCAAGGACTCTGGGCCTGTTGCTCTGATGTACTCTGCTCTGCCAAGGACTCTGGGCCTGTTGCTCTGATGTACTCTGCTCTGCCAAGGACTCTGGGCCTGTTGCTCTGATGTACTCTGCCCTGCCAAGGACTCTGGGCCTGTTCCTCTGATGTACTCTGCCCTGCCAAGGACTCTGGGCCTGTTGCTCTGATGTACTCTGCCCTGCTCTGCCAAGGACTCTGGGCCTGTTGCTCTGATGTACTCTGCTCTGCCAAGGACTCTGGGCCTGTTGCTCTGATGTACTCTGCTCTGCCAAGGACTCTGCACTTCCCGATTGTGTTTGACCAGTGCATAGTCTGTGCCATTTGTACATGATTTTGTGACTTGCTGGTATCTACTAATGTTGTGTAGCTACATCTGTACAATATGTGAATAAATGCAGTTATTTATGGTGTGTTTTCTCTGTCTCCTTACTGATTAAAGTACTTTTCTTGTTTGCATATGCTTGACTGAGTACCATGCTCTATTTTGTAAATCACCATTGCAAGGCTCTATGTGGCCATATGATTTTTAGACAGGGGGGACAGGGTCTTCAGTCCATTCTGGCCCTGCTGATGTTGTACTCTGTGATGGCTATTTTACAGGCCATGCAGTTTTCGTGTTGGTGAATTGCTATTGCTGCATACACTGTTCACAGGTCACCTTGGGGGACACTGGCAGCACAGGGTGTGCAGCTGTGCTGTGGTTTAGTCGATGTCTATGATGTGATGATGTGTGTGTGTTTTCCTTTCTGTGTGCCCAGGCGTGTATGTGTATGGTCGTCTTGTGTTGGCCCTTAGTCCTGGTGGCATGGCTTACATGGCATGTGTGGTATTGGGTGTGGCAGAGGTGTGCAGTGTGAAGGGCGTTAGTTTGTAGTGTATGTATGTGTGCCCCTGTATGGTGTGAGACACACATGTGTTAGCCAGGAGTTGTATGCCTGTTGTTTGTTTTGTCTTGCCCTGTGTGGATGATTGTATGCAATTGTGTGGGCTGTGGGGAGTGCACCGGTGTTGTGTGTTCGTTGTCAGCCAATCCTGCAGTGCCTGTGTCCCTGGTTGTGTGTCGCAGTGTGTGTGTATTGTGCTTGTTGTTACAGTGCTTGTTGGTGTGCATGGGGGTGCACGGGATAGGCACCTGGCCTGTGACTAGCTCGGGTGGGGTGCAGTGTTGGTCGGGGTGGTGTGTCACTGTGATGTTTGGGACCTGGCCATGCCTTGGTGTTGCCCTGCCTTCTGCATAGTGCGCATGTGTTGACCGCGGCGGTGACGTGTCCGTGACCGTGACGTTGCTGCAGGTTGGCGGACGTTGTGTGTTCCGGATGCCGTGGGGTGCCTTGTTGTGAGGTGGGTGATGTGTGGGTGCCCATGTGAATGTGTTGTGCCCCCCAGCAGGATGCCAGTGTTTTGTTTGGGCACTGTGTCCGCATGTGAGATGTGTGGTGCATATGTGTAGTGGCGTACCTGCGACGGCGTCCGCGGCGGCCCATCTGGCGATAGTGTTGCAGCAGGTACATGACCGGATGCATGTGGAGGGCTGGGTCCATGGGGTTCATGTCGGGTCTCGGCGTTCGTGCTCCGCTGTCGACTTTCCGCCTGCTTCAGCTGTGCGGTGTCTCCGCTGCCGTGCGTCTGCTTGTTTGGGCCATCCTAATTTGTCGAGCGGGGCGGACGTCATCGGCCGCGGCGGAGGGTCTCGATTGGCTCCAGCCGCCGCGGTGGCGGGCGCACCTTGATGGCGGAGCGCGGCGCTCCGCGGCGGACGGGAAATGACCTGTGTTTGTCTATCCTAATGTGGCGGACGTGAGTTCCGCTGCTCGCGGGCGGAAAAAGCTGTTTTTCCGCCCCGCCATCGCCGCGGTAGTGCCACCGCCCGACATCCTAATGGACCCCTTAGTGTCTGTTCATCTATCTAGGGCTGAGTGCCTTTAGAATAAGAAAACAGAAAAAAAGAAGAAAAAACTAAAGATGAAAAACGTTATTCAGAGCTGCCTCCATATCAAAAACCACCAAAGAAAGAGATGTAGTACAATTGCTTGACTTTTTCTGATCAGCACCACTGCATGAGATACGCGACTGCGAGTAAATTGGATCAGAATAAACTGTGAAATGAACATACATGGTGGGTGGAAATACACAGCGGGGACTCAGGGCACTCAGCCCTAGATAGCTGAACAGACACTAAGTCTAAAGTTACATACACGATCAATTATCATTAACTATGATTTTGATCGAGTACATTCATGATGCTCATGGATGTGAAAAGCGATCTTTCCTAATATTAGGAAAACGCTTAGAGTGTAGTAACATATAAAATACCTCGTTGTTTGATACCACTCTCCACGTAAGAGCATTCCAATGCTCATTTAATAAAGTTAAATAATTCAAATACTACATGATCCAGCATGCACCACAACAAACCACTGGGTGTAATGGTATAAATAAAGAAATCAAAGAGGGACTAATTGTATTGTATTGTATATTGGATTTATATAGCGCTTATCACCCAGGGGTCTCTAAGTGCTTGCCTTGGGAACCCGTCCGGGCTTTTCCATGTGAGATAGCCCCTACAGGGCATCCCCAAGGTGAAAGCCAGGCATCCCGCCGCGGGAGGCCGTTGTGGAGATTAAGCAAGCTTAATGCCCAGAGTTGCAGAGTGTGAACCCATGATTAGGTCAGGCACCGAAGCGAGAATTATCGAGTCCGTGGACATTTGAGCTCAAGACCCTGCCGCGTCGGGAATTGAACCCTGGTCCCGGGTCTGACCTCTGCTTCAGGGTCTGCCTGCTCTATCCAGTGAGCCACACTTCTCCACTAATGACAAACACTGCCATGAACAGGAACTACGGTTCGAAACGCGTAGGAGCTTTTTGTCACGTTCTGAAAATAAATAACTGCTTGTAACCCAAGAAGTGTGCCGCGATACCTTATTTCGTGTGGAATATATATATATATATATATATTACCTATTGGCGGTAGCCAGTAGGTAGTTATAGTTAGGATTGTTTTCCCTAGGAAATCCGCAACATTCTATTGGGAATAACTCTGGCGTCGATTGAGGAATCTGCCTGTAGTGTTCCTCAAATTTGCCTCGCTGCGCTCCGCTCCTTCCCTGAAAGTTTCGGGGGGATTCGTCAAGTGGGGGCTGAGATAAAAGGGGGGGCCCAAAACGTGTTTTCCCCATGTTAATTTCCATAGGGCGGTTGGACTCACTTTTAGCCCGAACGGCTGAATGGATTTCCACGAAACTTGGCAAAATTGTAGGGACTGGTAGCCCGATGTGCCTTTGCTATGTCTCAAGATATGTGCTCCAGTGAATTTTGAGTAATTTAGGTCCCAAAAAATATATATATCTATAAGCACGCACCGGTACACGCAACGGGGAGCGCACCCGGCGCGTAACGCGAGTACGCGAGCGGAAAGCTGATTGGTTCACGGGTGTCTGTCAACATTCCAAACAGACCGGAGCGGTCGCCATCTTGTGTCTCGGTAGGATCGAGACACAAGAGGTGCCAAAACAAAGGGGGAAATAACCAAAAGGAGGCAGGGTAGACCCCCCCTGACCCTCTAGGTTTGATGTGGGGGTCATAAAAGGGCCCCGCCGCATAATTTTTTAATTTTTTTATTTCGATTTTCGCGAGGGGAGCGCCCGGTACGCGCCCCGGTGCGCGTACCGGGGAGCGTACCCTGGAGAAAAAACAATGACAGACTTCTTTACAAATGTAGCATTTTTTAATACATTGGAGGTAGTTCTTTTTCATTTTTTTAAGAACACAGCTCTTTGATGAGAATTGGAGGTAGCTCTGAAAAGAACTTTGGTTTGTCTTCTTTTTTTTTAACAAAAACAAAAACAGGGAACTTGAAACAGCTCAACAGGAGCCAAAAAAAAAAATAAAAAATTAGGCCTGGGGATGGCAGCGGTGGTTCTCGAGAGCTCGAACCATGAGTGTGACACTTTGCTCCCCATAGCAAAGAAGATGGTCACATTTTCGGCATTTTATTATAGCCTGATTAAAAGCAGGCTGAATATTTGGTATCATCTCCTGCTCACGCCGACGCACAGAAGGTGTTGCTCTACCGGTAGAAGTAGAGCCACCATCCCTGGGAGCCTCTCGTGCCAGAGCCCTGACACTCTCCCGTGCATAGTTCTGGGGATGTTTCCTTTCCACGTGGCGTATCATCGTCCAGTTCCCGAAGCTGTATTTTTTTCTGGGATTTCTTCTCGATAAGATGGTGTGGCATATTTTACACTCCACCTTTGGAGCATTTACCTTCTTCTCCCCCTCTGGAATTTTGAAAATTTCCAAATAAAATTTTCCTTCACAGTTCGTTCAGGAACCTCCTCATCAATGAAATCCTCAGTCTCATCACTGCTGCTGGATGCTCTTGCAGCCATGATAATAGAAGTAAATATGACACCGGTGCCAAAAGCAGGGCTTGCCCTCACAAAAGTGAAACAAGAAGTGAAGGAAATGGGTGGGGATTTCAGTTTTTGTAAAAAAAAAAGTTAGGAACCAATGAAAAGAGTTATTTCAAGGTCATATGACTTGTTACGCTTACGCTACACGCTCTGGAGCGCTTCCGGGGGCGCGTAGCGTAAGCGCGTCAGGACGTTGCGCGATCGTATGCGCTCGCGTGCTCCGGGTGCGCTTACGCAGTGCGTCATATGACGCATCACGCGGTTACGCGAAACGTCACGATGCCCCGGGGCGCGCCGCAACATTGCGCTTACCCGTGCGTTCCGGGGCAAAAAAAAAAAACTATTAAATAATTATACAATATAAAATTCGTTATAAAATTTTTTACTTTTTATACCTATAGAGATTTGCTATTAAAAAACCATTGAAATTCACTGAAAAAACGATAGGTTTCACACCAGTTATAGTTAGGAATTAGCATTTAAAAAACCTATTAAATTCACTGAAAAAACCATAGGTTTCACACCTGTTATAGTTAGCTGGAAGTTTTACTCGCATAAAACCATTGAAATTCTCACGTTATAGTTAGTTGGACTCACTATAACTTGCGCGTGCAATGCACTGCTGATGACATCACATATTACATCACTCATGACATGGTCGGTGACATCACTCATGACATCACTGATGACACCATCCAGTGAATGTATGCATTTTAAAAAAATAAATATGTGTTATATATCTATATGTAAAAGTTGATGGAAGAATAAATGTTTAAATAAGGGTTTACATGGATGTTTTTTTTTAAAAATTGATTGGTTCACTGGCTTATTAAGTGTATCTTAGTGTATACATATATTAGTGAGTAATGTTTAAATATTTAAATATATGGATTAGTGTTTCACTTTGTGTATAAGTGGCTGCATGGGTTGGTGAGTAGCTACATGTGTATGTATATGGGTTATTAGATGTTTTTTTTTAATATCAATATGAGTGTCTATATGTTTGGTGGGGGTATTACTTAGAACATAGATGCATGAGTGACTGACTCTCTGTATATGTTTTGAAGACAGCATATGTGCAGGACTGTATGGGTGGATGACTGTGTATATGTGTGTGTTACTGACTGAATGACTGTCTCACTATTGTCTTTATCAGTAACTACATATGTATTAATCTAATGTATGTGAATATTAATGTATATAAGTGAGTATATGTGAGAGTAAGACATTGTAAGAGTTGCTGTTTAAATTAGTATGTGTTTCTATAAGTGATTGTTTAAGAGAGTAAGTAAGTGTAAGTTTCCTTAGAAGTAAGGTGGTAGTGTGTGTATAGCTGTATATGCAAATAAATGGATGTTCAATAGTTTATTTGCATGTGTGAGTATGTGTGAGAGTATCTTTTGGATGACTGTCGGTGTGTAACAGGATGTATAGGTGTATCACTACATATGATGAGTGAGTATATGTATGAGTGACTATATAGAACTGTTGGTCAATGAGTGGATGTGTATATAGATGGTGGAATTATTGAATTGGTTGTTGTAACTGGTATGGGTATCTACATTTTTTAGAAAATTTTAATTTCTATTTTTGAATATGTGTTTCAAGGGTTACATTACAGTGAAAAGAGGTCTGTCACTCTGTCACAAGGATGGTGTCATCAGTGATGTCATGAGTGATGTCACTGACCATGTCATGAGTGATGTAATATGTGATGTCATCAGCAGTGCATTGCACGCGCAAGTTATAGTGAGTCCAACTAACTATAACGTGGGAATTTCAATGGTTTTATGCGAGTAAAACTTCCAGCTAACTATAACAGGTGTGAAACCTATGATTTTTTCAGTGAATTTAATAGGTTTTTTAAATGCTAATTCCTAACTATAACTGGTGTGAAACCTATTTTTTTTTCAGTGAATATATATATATATATATATATATATATATATATGATATACATATATGTTCACGGAAACAAAGGATAAAGATGAGTCGGAGTGAGGAAAACTGAACTTATTATTTCTATACTAAACTAACTTAAACCATACCACTATGTAAACTACAAAACAAATTAGCAAACTCATTGCGTCGTGTCATTTGAGATGTCATCAGTGATGTCATAAATAATGTCACATAAATTGTCATGAGTGATATATGTAAAGTCATAAGCAGTGCATAGTGGGGGGACAAGTTATAGTTAGTGCTACTAACCATAACTGCTGAATTTCTGGGCTTTTTGTTTTTTTAGTTCACACAGTTGACGTTGTCACTAAGAAATTCAGTTAACTATAATGTTACGTTAACCTTTGTTTTTTTCAGTGGATTTTTAAGTTTTTTTGTTTTAATAGAACACATTTTTTTATTCCACCTAACTATAGCGTTACTTTAACCTTTGTTTTTTTCAGTAAATATAAAGAGTTTTTTTAGAAAAAAAATATGTTTAAAACTACTTACAAACTAACTAATCTAACAAAGTTTGCGCTGAGAATGTTCAACTTGTTAGTTTTTGTAATTCACATATACAGAAATATTCTCAGCATAGTTTTCATACGCTTTGTATCTTCCTTTACATAAGCATATTTATATTTCAAAAAGACACTAATCAGCTTTTCCTGTACTGTAAACAATGTACCTTCACTATATGCATCCATTTTAAGGTGGGTGATCGCTGTTGCGGAAGGCTCACGGGTGGCTCACGAGATCATAGAGTTATAAATTTAACTCTATTCTATTGCACAGAGATCTTTTTCGTGTGGTTAGTTATTATTGAATGCTAATTTGTAATAATAAAGTCAGTACAGTATATATATATTGTATTAATTACTTCATTTACAAACGTATAGCTCTCACGAGACGATCACAGGAGTCAAACACACAATCCCCTGCGTGGACTATGAGGAGGCTGTACTTCCTGTTCAGCTCTCGTGATCCACTTGTGAGATCGTGCATTTGGAATTAAGTTCATAACACTGTATTTTTGTAATTTTGCAGAAAGTAATACACGAGAAGTGTTGTTTAAAGTAGAAAAGCAATTGATGTATTGTTGCATTTGAGATATTAAGAAAGTTCTCTGTTTTTATGGTCTCACTGGTCTCTTGTGAGACACCCGCGAGACGCCCAAGAGTGGAAAGACATCCTAAGGAAGGATTGTGATTGGTTCAAATGCATGTCTTTATTTAGCAAACAAACATTGCTTCCTTGGTCCTTCATTTAGTTATTCAATGTTGCTGATCTTTTGGATTAACCCTTCGCCATTGCTGATTTTCTGTCACCAGGAGGCCATCTGCAGATTCAGATGAGAACCCTATTGCTGTTCCTGCAACTCAGCTCCCCCAAGGAGTCCTTGGTGTGGGAAATGTTTTTAATGAGGCATGGTGGGAAAGAAGTAGCCACCAAATATGTGATTTGTAAAATATGCAAAAAGGAGTTCACTGGGGCAAAAGGAACATGCAACACAGCATGAGAACCACTAGGATGTGGCAACATTTGAGAGCTAGGAACCCTCAATGCCTTGCTCAGGCTTGATAAGTCTTTAAGGGCATCCATAAGTTTTCATTGTGGTGACACTGTGCCTGCCCATGTACTCACAGCTCAAGCAGATAACAACCCTGCTTATCTGAACAAAGCCCTTTTTTGCTGCTTATGCAAGCAGATATGTTTTCTTCTGAGACAAGCAGGGCTGCAAGGGCAGGCTTGTCCAGGATCATAAATCCCCACACAGGGAGTAGTTTTTTGTAAATGTTCTTCCCTAGTATTTTCTTCTCTTTGTTTTAAAGGAGATGTGTTTTTGTTTACTCACAACTTCTTCATTTTGTTTTACCTTTTATAAAAATAGAAAATACAAAAAAGAATAACATTTTAAAAAACAGCTACCCTATACTTTCATTATGTATGTTGTTTGTACTGCTACCCTTTTTTTCTTTTTGATGACTCTCGCGAGACACTCGCGAGAGCCATGATGCTCTCATACATAGCGTGATTAGCTCTTGCAAGCCTCTTGCGAGAGCCAGGCGCACAGTCCTCCACATCCACTGCGAAGTGGCAGTGTTTGCTGCTCTATGCTTGCAAGCCTTTCGCAAGAGCATACTTTTACAATGGAATTATCATTTTCACTGAACATATCCTGTTGTAATACGTATAATTTATATTCACCAGATTTTTGCTACCCCTTTTTTAGGTCGAGCCTAGCGCAGCGTGCATGCGCTGCTCCATGGGAGGCTTCATGTAATCACTCCAAACTTTTCCATGTGGGTCGGACTCCTCCCACACATTGGATTGGCCTTTGCGTGTGTCTTTTAATAATGAAAACATGCAAACGGCCAAAGGCGGGTGCATGTCCCACCTCCTTTCCAATGTGCTACTCCCGTAGCGTTTGGCTCTCGGGAGCGCGCAGGGGCGCGTAGGGTGGTAGCTGCATTCTTCATTCTGCTTATCACTGAAACTGTTCCGGCCCCCTTGCGTGTCTCCTCCCCTCTCCCTGTGCTCTCCCTCCCTGCTCCCAGGCCTGTATACCGGCCTCCCCCTTTTCACATCTCCTCCTCCTCGTGTGTTTGTTCTAACAGTAGGAATCTTCCTGTTCAGGCTTTCAGTTTTGGCTGCCGGTGCCCGGCTCCTGCGGTGCTTGCTTGTGTCTCCTTTACCCTTATTCCCGTTTGACCAGGTCTGCTTTCCCCTTCCTTTGCCTCCCATTTCCGGGCCCGGTGATTTCCTCCCACCATCGTCTGACTTGTACCCAGCTCGCTGCTTCCCTTCACCCCGAACCTGGTCGAGCCCTGCCTTTCACCGAGGGCCATGGCGGGGGTACGGGCTCCCCTGGCCGCTGTGCTGATTGTGCTGGCTCGCTTGACTTTCGGGGCTTACTGCTGGCGTGGGCGCGGGATCGCAGAATGACCTGGAAGAGGTGATGGAGCAAGGATTCGCACATGAAGCGGCTTGCTCGTATTCATGAACCTCGAATAACGTTAATAATGTAATCAACGTGTTCGTTTTACTAATTTTGCATATTTTACCTTTACACGGGGTGTCCAAGTAAAGCTTGCTTATGTGTTTTACTAATCCTAATACGCTTGCATCTAAAATGGCTGTTGCTGCGCGAGGGTTTCTATTGCGTATGCGTCTGTCCTACTCACGTGACAGGACGTATTCTCTGCCTTGGAGGGAATCTGTTGCTTCTGCGCACTAGGGCTAATATAGCTGCTCTATGTTCTCACATGCGAGAGGCTTGCATTGCTGCTTTTGCAAAGCTGTTCGTTCTGCCTAATCCTAATGCTATAGTTAAATATAAAATAATGGGTATAGAAATACATGGTATAAAGTGTATTCATTTATTCTGTGTTCTAAAACTGTTTCTCTTCTACTTTTCATGTATCGTAATCTTTGGGCCTGGGGAACGTTGATACTCCATTTTGAAAGTCTTTCTGCGCATGACAAGATACAGAGAAAAGTTGAAGTCATTTGTCATTGAAACCCAGCCAAAGACAGTCACAGCCAAGATGTGCCTGGGAAGATGAACTCTCACCTTGCTAAGCTGTGCCCATTGTATTACAATGTATTTGCCAATAGAACATCCATTGTTGGGTGGAATAAAGACATCATGAGAACCTGAATTTGATGGGCGGGAACGTAAATTTGAATATGAGATGGTAAAAGTCTCAAATTTGGTGTGGTGTGACGACCTCTCCTCCTCCTTTGACCAATGGAGATTGGGGATCCTTACATTTGCAACATTGGGTGTTGGTACACTGAACTGGAAAACAGTATAACTAGCCTAGGTTAAGCTAGAGAAATTGTCCGACTTGTCCGAATAGCTGACCTGTCACTGACCCAACGCACTCAATAGGTGATTAGGAGAAGAGGGCTGCGGAGCACTCTGTCAGAAGATTTGCTGACCCAATCGGGGTTCTGGGAAGCTGAAGTGCTGGCGAAGCACTTTGCTGGTATATGCTGTAACCCAATCGGGTTTTGACTGATTCCTTGCAGAAGGGAGTAGCGCAGGCGTTGCAACTGAACTGCGGGTGCTGGTCTTAACCTTTGGTGGTCCGGTCCTGATCCAAATCTGGTTTATCCTGTCCTGATTTTGATCTGCACCTGCTGGCCTACTGGCAACTGCAACTTTAGGGGTTTCTGTCCTTAACTGACCCGTGGCCAGGGTTGGTCTTCACACCATTCTAGGTAATTATTAACCTGTGTGGGTATTGTCATTATATTTTTGTGTGTCCTTTCCTTACCTTCTCTAAATCGATAAAGCTTTGATTGCATATGTTCCTTTTCTTACCCTTCCCTTTGCCATGATCAAATTCGTCATTTGAATTAATAGTGTGTTCCACTTTCTTACCTTCCCTATAGTTATATGCTCCAATTTGTTTTGTAATTGCATATTATGTTCCCTCTTCTTACCCAATCTTTGATAATTGCTTAAAGTTGTGTTATTTAGCATGTTCCTTTTTCTTTCCCACCCTTAGTCAAATTGTGCAAGTCTGTTTTTGTAGTTAAATAGCATGTTCCTTGTTCTTTCCTTCCCTTTAAATTGATAAATGATTGGCATAATATATATTTTGCATAGTTATAAATTGTTTCTAATCTTGGTTATTGATAGCCTCATTGCTTTTAATCTCTGGATTATGACTTATGATGAAATTTAGATAAAGAGTTTAAAACGTTCCCGAGTCTGTGGTTATTATATGAGTGCATAAGTTATTGCTACCAAATTTAATCTAACTCCCTGATCCAATAGGTTACAGGTACCAGTGACAAGGATTGGTAATTCAATGGTATAGGACCTAGTAGGTAAAATATCTGGTAGTTAGAGCGTAGGCTACCTGACTTAAATGTGTGATTGATTATGGGCCCAGGTGAGTATGGTAAATTTATAGTCGGGTGACCTGCGCGCTCTATCAGTATATGTCTTTGGTAGCAGAGGTAAGGTTAGGGATTAGTAAAATAAAGGTAGTTAGTTATTGGTTATGAATTTTGTCATTTGTGATTGATCGATCAAATGTGATATTGTTTGAAATGTTTTAAAGTTTATTGACTGTTGATATTCATCAATTTTATGTATTAACCAAAATTGTTCGTACCTGTTATATGTTTTGTCTGGAATCCCCGGGGGCAGAATAGCGGGTGGTAAATGGAAACCACATCGCGGTGAGGTCAGTTACTCAGAGGAAGTTAGTGCATGGTTGGGCAGAACCGGAAGCACTATTTAGGGTTTTTCTGTATGAATGTATGAATAAATGATAGCAAAGAGTTCGCTGGCAAAACTTTTGTTGTGATATCACCTAGAAAGGGTCACACGGAAGGAGTAGCAGGTACGTCTGAGCTTGAGTGATAGCAAAGGGGTTCGCTGGTGAAACTTTGGCCTTAGTATATATCCCAGAGTGGATGAGTCCGAAGGAGTAGCAGGTTCTCTAATGCTTGTGTGAAGGGTAGGCGGAAGGGATCTACACGTAGTATATGAAAAGTAAAAAGAAGGGATTTACTTGCAGTGAGACATTTCTTTCCTGTCTAGTCACTCGGGTACAGTGGCGAATGTTTTATAATAATAATAATAATATCCACATTTGTAAAGCGCACAATCACCCGTTAGGGTCTCTAGGCGCTGGGGGCCGTCGGGAAGATTAAGCAAGCTATTGCCCAGAGTCACATGGTGCTGGGCTAATCTGCCGCCGGTGCCGGGGATCGAACCGTGATCCCCAGATTCCGGAGTCAGTCGCCCTGATTGATTAAAAGAGAAACGCACTTTAAATTAAAGGAATTATGTTTTTTCCTTACCTTGTGAAGGAGGGAGTCAGTTGCGGAGCTGCGCTGATGTCACTCGGGGCGTGTGTGTAGCTAAGATAGTACTGTAAAGGAGGGGTGAGCACAGGAGTGTGGGAACACATCTCACGGGAAAAGCCGCGCAACCATTGGTTAAGAATTATTTGAAACCACACTGTTGATTGGTAGGAGAAAAATAAAAGACGCGCTAGCATTGGAAGTATTTTGTAAACAAAGTTGAGTGATTATTGTACGATCTTGAATTTTTGCGAAAATATATGTGCCAAATAAATAGTCCAGAAACCCGACCTGACCCAAGATACTTAGGGTTTGCTAGGGAACAGATGATAAGAGGCAGACCTTGTAAAATGTATGAAAGCAAAAGAAAATTGTCACTCGTAAGCAGAGTAAAGAATTACTTTAAAAAAGATAAACCAATTAAAACTAGAGAAGGAGTTCTTATTCCACCACCAAATACTCCTGCATCATTTATGATGTTTGATAGGGGTTACCACACTTGTGTATGGCTAGAGAATTGGGTGGAACACACTAAAGATGACGGACTTTTGGCATTTCCCTTAGATGGCACATTTAACGGCAGAATCTTGTTCAATTTGAGGACTCGAATGAATGATCTACATCCTAGACCTAGATTAACGCAATATGAGGCACTAGAATAATGGGAAATTGAGGCTTTTGAGCGAGACAGACCAAGATCTGACAAAGGGTTGAGTAAATTCTACCCTAAAGTTAAAGGAGAAACCAGAGATAAACAGATGACAACATGGAGATAGAACATGTTAGTGGAAGGGCTATATCCTGTATTGACTTTAGAAGAGCCCACTGGAAGCAAAAAGACAGAAAAAACAAAACACTTAATGACTAGTGTTATTCAGACAATGATTATATGGAGGATTTGTTACTGAAAAATCCACCACCTTATGATGAGGGACCAAGTATATTAAATCCAAGTGCACCATTTTTTAAACCATCCTTGATTCCGCAAGTGATACATGAAACCTCCATTGAAAGAGTACTACAAGAAAGAGAAAAGGAAGCATTAAATCAACAGAGAAGTGAATTAATTCAGAAAATTTCACAATTAAATACCAGTCCCCAAGCTTTGACCATTCCAGTAATTATTGGCCCAGTTGTTCCATTGTACGGAGAGAAGCAGGCTAGTCCAAAAGCTCCAGTTATAACTACATCGATTGTACAGCCAAAAAGAGAACCATTGATAGTAGATGACCAGGCAAGTGAATGCGAGTCAGTAATCTCCTTAATGGATTTACCAATAAGGGAACCAGAGAGTAGTTCAATTTTAATTTAAGAGAGGTACAGATGGAGACCTCTTCAGGTATGAGAAGTGCAACTGTAGTGACACCTGAAGAAATAGACAGATGGACACGGGAAATAGAGAAACCAAATCCAGAGCCGAAGCCATTAGACATATATAAATTGAGAATTGAATTGGAGGAATTGATGGCTGGAAATGTGGGATTGGACAGGCTAAATACCCTTAGTGAAGATGGATTATTATTTATTTGTAAAAGCATTACTCGAAATACAAGGGTGTTTCATGAAAAGCTAATGGACACAGCAGCTAGCATGGGAATTGACATTGGCAAATCTAAAGTATTACAAAAACCTTATCGAGCAGAATTCTCTGACAAAGATTTAGAGAACATGAATGTGTTCAGAAGAAAAGTGCAGATAAGACAGCTACTAACATTACTACAAAAATGGGAAGAATTAGAGAAATGGAAAGCCAGGTGGGCAAAGAAAAAGGAAGAGGTACGATCAAAACAAATAACTTCAGAATATGTTTTAAAAGAAGTGGAGAAGTGTGGCTCAATGGTTAGAGCGGCAGACCCTGATGCAGAAGTCTGGCCCGGGACCAGGGTTCAATTCCCACCTCGGCGGGTCTTGGGCTCAATTTCCTCAGACCTGTTAATTCTCGCCTCGGTGCCTATTCTAATCATGGGTCCCACTCTGCAACTCTGGGCAATAGCTTGCTTAATCTCCACAACGGCCCCAACAACGCTAGGATGCCTGGCTTCACCTTGGGGGAGCCCAGGAGTGGGCACTTCACAGGGAAAGGCCAGGAAGGGTTCCTCAGCGATATTCGTACAAGCGCCGAGAGGCCTCCGGGTAGACGTGCACTATACAAGTACCTCTAAATTTACATTTACATTTACACAAGAAACAGAAAAGTTTGAAAAATTGTGTCCTATGCGAGAGGTACCAGGTGGAGGTTATGTGCATGTTTCATGGTCCCGACAGGATATTGTGTCATTTACCAATGACTTTCCAAAACTTCGTGAAAAACCTGTAGAATGGTACAGACAAGTCGACAGATTTGTAAAAGTTTCAAAGTGTCTTTTGAAAGACTTAGATGGATTATTTGACATTGTAGTTCCAGTAGATTTGTGGACAGAATGTAAAATTGCTGTTGTTTGGCCTAGTGATGAGTACCCTAGAGACCCAAAGACAGGGGCACCTTCCGAAGATGTTATGAAAAAGTACAATCAGGTAATACTTTACCTTAAAGGAAAAGTGCCTGCAAAGGAGGCAGATTGGATGAGAATAGATAGAACCACTCAGAATAGAGACGAGACTGTGCATGCCTATTATGAACGCTTATTGCAGGTATTCAAACAGTACAGCGGATTAGATAACATCGACATGAAGGACATGACGCATTTCATTTATCGATTCGTGTTAGGATTACGACCTGAAGTTTCACAATGGATTAAAGATAATAAAATTTGTTGGCCGGCTAAACCCATAGATGAAGTCCTTAAATATGCAAAATATTGTGAAGATGAGCTAGAAAATAAACTAAAGGAGTTAAAAGAGAAAGTCATGTGGGCACAAGTAAAATTAGCAGAGCAACAAGAACAACAGTTAAACCAGATAAATAGTAATCAGAAACATAGTGATGGAAGAAAGCCAAGGGGAAAGTTCAATAGCGAGGAGGCTAAGAAGAAGTTCCCATGTCACGGGTGCGGCAAGTTGGGGCACTGGAAGGATGAGTGTAAGGCTATGCAGAGTGGTAATGTGCCAATTTAATGATTTAAATCCACAGACGCAGAATGAAGTGCCACGGAAGAACCAGCAGCAGGTAATACAGAATCAGTTACCCACTCCACCTAAGCAAAGATACAGGAGCAAAGCACAACAGAGTGTAGATAACACAGATTGGGAAGGAAGGGAAAGAAGCGATACAGCAACTTCACAATCTCTTCTAAGTGATACATTCTTTTGTGATGAACCTTACTGACGGTGCCTGAGGGGGGAGGACGAGAAGTGTGTGCTTGGCGCCTCCTTGCCGGTAGACCAGTCAGGGCCATACATTGAAGGAAAGGTTGAATGAAATGATGTCACCTTTCTGTTGGACACTGGTGCTACCCGTTCTACTGTGAGAACAGCAGACGTTCCAAACCCACCCCTCTCGGTAGAAGCGATCCAAGTAGTGGGCGTTTCTAATAAACAAATTAGTACCCCAGTTACAGAACCAATGGAAGTTAGAATAGGCAATTTTAAAGAAATGCATAGATGTGTTGTCTGTGATTCAAGTCCTGTAAACCTCCTAGGTCGAGACTTGTTGTGCAAAAAGAATTGCACTATTTTCTGTACTCCAAATGGTGTTGAAATTCTTCAGGGTCCGGCAGAGGAGGACGTAGCAGGTGCCAAACGGGTGCTTAGCTAACAGGGCGGTGTGCCATATTGCTAACACCCCTCCCGAGATCCATGGCGTCTTAGACTTTAGCGCAACTCAATAAACTCGGTTCCACTCCAACACTCTGGAATCACAGAATAAGTTTTTGTACTTTTTTACATATTTGACCCCAGGCTAGGGTGGGCCTTAGCGCGCCCATACCACCGGGGCTGTATTTTTCACCTCACTTCTCTGGTCCTGACGAATGCCTGATATACCAAATCACATAGGCTGAAACATGTTGACCGTACACTAGGATAATACCGGACTTTTAATTTGGTCCTTTATCCTACACATTTTTAATTTAGTCCGATTGGCAAAACAAATAAATTCTTTTTTTGACTCAGTTGTGACTTTTTTAATACCACTTTCACTTCACACTCACAAAAAAAACCACCAGCTCCGCAGTAACTCTGGCGTCGCAGCACACCAGGGTGCATTCGGCCACTCCCGGTGGGGCCCGATGAGGAAGCATGTCACCGACTAGGTCGGTGAGTGAGGGCCTTCATTTTAACCTATAGAGGTTTTCTTTGCAAATGACTTAAGACATAGCACTAGCATACTTGCCAGCCCCTTATGTAGTCCATCCCAAAAGTAACGCTCCTTTGTTGTTCTATTGTATTTTGACCCGAGGGGAGTAGGAGCGTTTTTTTCCTTTCCCTTCCTCTCTTGTTGTTTCAAGTTGAAATTCAAACCCCAGACGAAGACGGAATTTACAAATTAATGTTAGCAAGACCAGAGACAGAAATTAAAAGACTGACAATAGAAGACTTACCAGAAGAACTGCAACAGACGGTAAAACCAGATGTATAGGATTTTACTGGAAAAGATGTAGGATTAATGGCAAATGTTGACCCAATAAAAGTGACGATTAAAGAATATGCAGTTTACCCAAATACTCGACAGTATAAAATGAGTGCAGAAATAAAAGCAGGTGTTGCAGTAGAAATAAAACGTTTAGTTGAAGCAGGCATTTTACAAGAAGTAATGAGCAGTCCATGTAATTCACCCATAATTGGTATAAAGAAACAGAGTGAGAAGTACAGAGTAGTACAGGACCTGAGAAAAATTAATAAGATTGTTGTTCCATGCTGTCCAGTCGTGCCAAATCCTGCAGTGATTCTATATCAGATACCGTGGGAGGCTGGATGGTTTACTATCATTGACCTGTGTCACGCATTTTTCTCGATTCCATTACACCCAGATAGCAAATTTCTTTTCTCATTTGAATTCGACAGTCATGTTTATGTTTGGAATCGTGTCCCTCAGGGGTACACAGGAAGCCCCTCGATTTTTAATCAGATTTTGAAAAAGTGCCTTGAGTCTTTGGTACTGCCTGGACAGACAGTCTTGGTTCAATATATAGACGACCTTTGGGTGGCGTCTAAAACACGAAATAACTGTGTTATTGATACCATTGCTTTACTGAATCATTTAGGTGAAGGAGGACATAAAGTGTCCCCAGAGAAATTACAATTTTGTGCTACATTAGTGAAATATCTGGGGCACCAGATAGAGAGATGTGTCAGGAAAGTTACCTCAGAAAGAATCAGGATAATTAGAAACATGAATTTGCCACAAACTCAAAAAGAGATCAGAATGTTTCTTGGAGTTGTAGGATATTGCAGGCAATGGATTGTGGGATTTGCAGTCCTTGCAAAGCCCCTGATACAAATGACAAAGAAGAGAGCCAAGGACCCAGTAGAGTGGGATGACGAAAGCATGACTTCTTTTGTAAAATTACGAGAATGTCTGTGTACAGCTCCAGCATTGGGAATGCCTGACTATTCAAAAGATTTTGCACTTTTTTGTGACACACGAGATAATTGTGCACTTTCAGTTTTGACTCAAATTCATGGTCTAGTCAGACGTCCTGTGGAATATTTTTCTTCCACATTGGACCCAGTAGCGGCTGCCTTGCCCGGATGTCTGAAAGCAGTAGCTGCAACTTTCATGAGTCTTGAGCAGAGTGAATCCATTATTATGTGACATCCTGTAACTGTGTAGTTCCACATGCAGTTGTAATTTTGCTGACCAGAACTAAGACTCAGTATCTCACACCTAGTCGGCTGACTAAGTACGAGAGAATTCTTGTAGGTGCAGGAAATGTAACCATTGCTAGGTGTAATATTCTGAACCCAGCAACCCTGTTACCTAACTCACATACTGCAGAAGTGAAAGGAGAAGTTGAACATGACTGTATTGACCTGACTGAATACAGCACAAAACCACGACCAGACATAAGAGAAGCGACATTAATTGATTCAGATTATGAGCTATTCGTAGATGGCTCATGTATGAGGCATGAAGAAGGAGGTCTGAGTGCTGCTTACGCCGTGTGCACATTGGGAGGTCCAGTTGAAGCGTCCCATTTGCCTGGAGTCAAGTCTGCACAAGTAGCCGAATTGGTTGCCCTGGCAAAGGCCTGTAAATTTGGAAAAAATTGGAAAGTAACCATATACACTGACAGCCAATATGGTTATGGGGTAGTGCATGACTATGGCCAATTATGGATGCAAAGGGAGTTTCTGACCTCTTCAGGTACTCCAATCAGAAATGGTGAATATGTAAAAGATTTGCTTGAAGCAATCCAGTTACCAAAAGAAGTGGCTGTGGTCAAGTGTGCTGCTCACAAATCTGGCAACGACAAAGTGACAGCTGGTAATTGATAAGCTTACCAGTTAGCCCAACATTGTGCAAAATATAAGATGGCTGTTAATAAAAAGGTTGAGGTGTGCGGAAACAGCTGCCAACTTATGTTGCGGGAAGGTGTGGATATGTGGGAAGAAGTGAGACATTTGCAGAATGCAGCAGAACCAAAAGAAAAGGAACAATGGAGGAAAATAGGTTAGAGAAGGGCTGAAGATGATGTAATTGTTTATCTTGATGAAACGGCAGTGTTACCCAACTGTCTGCTTGCTCCTATGGCTAGGTTGATTCATGGAGATTCTTATTTGGGAAGAGATGCTATGATACGTGTGTTCAGACGAATAATAATAATAATAATACTGATACTTGTAGAGCGCGAACAGCTACCTCACAAGGCGGTGTCCCGGCGCTAAAGAGCAGTTTTTTTTTGTTTTTTTTAGGCCTCGCGAAAGACGGAGAAAGTGCTTAGGTGTTTTGCATAAAGAGCCAAGTCTTTAGTTGCTTCTTAAAGCTGGATTCTGTCGTGGCAGATTGAATAGTGGAAGGCAGGGCGTTCCAAAGTTTCGCCGTGCCAGCAGAAGAAGACCTGCCGCCGAATCTAGCTTTCCTGGCTCGCGGAATGAGTAGCTGAAGCCGGGAATTAGATCGCAGGCATCTCTCCTGATGGTATCGGGGGAGTCTCAGTTTTAAGTAGTTAGGAAAGGTTCCCTTTAGTGCTCTAAACGCCAGAGTTAGAGCTTTGAATTTTATTCTGCTGGCCACTGGGAGCCAATGCAGTTCGCGCAGATGCGGAGAGACATGTTGTCTGAAGGGGATGTGTTTTAACAGTCTCGCAGCCGCATTCTGCACAATCTGCAGGCGTTGAACCACTTATTTAGGTAGGCCAAGATAGAGGCCGTTCGCATAGTCCAATCTGGATGTAACTGTTGCATGGACTACCATTTTGCGACAGTCTTCTGGCAATAGAGATAGGAACTTGCGGAGGTTCCTGAGTTTGTATAGGCACCCAGTTGTGACTTGCTGTATGTGTGAAGGGAAAGAGAGACTCTTGTCCCACCTTACTCCCAAATTCTTCGCGCAAGTACTGGGTGAGGGAGGTGAGCCCATTTCAGGAGGCCACCACAGATCCGGGGGGGGGGTAGGTGTGTTTGCCAAAGAAGACGACCTCAGTTTTGCCTGCGTTCAGTTTTAATTTGTTGGCATTCATCCAACTGGCTACATCTCGAAGGCAGCCCCTCATTTTACTAAAAGCCGCCTCAGACACGTCAGAGAAAGGGAAAACTAGTTGCGTATCGTCTGCATACGAAATCGCTTTTACCCCCCATTTTGCAATCAGGGAGAAGAGTGGGGCTAAGTAAACATTAAAAAGTAGAGGGCTGAGTGCCGAACCCTGAGGGACGCCGCACCAGAGGCGTTTAGGCTTAGAGGAAAAGGCACCCAAAGCTACTTTCTGGGAGCGATCTGTAAGGTAGGAATGGAGCCAGCTCAGTGCCTTGTCCTCCAAGCCCACGTCCTCCAAGCGTAGCAGCAATCTGCCATGATCCACCGTGTCAAACGCGGCTGATAGATCCAGGAGCACCAGCATTGCTGATGCTCCTGAATCTAAGGACCACCTAATCGACCCAGCCACCTCAATAAGGGCGGTCTCAGTAATAAAGCCTGATCGAAAGCATGACTGAGTTTCATGCAGAATCTCTTTTTTCTCAATAAATCTGTTCAACTGTCGTTGTATCAGTTTTTCGAGCATTTTACCTGGAGCTGCTAGTAGAGAGATTGGGCGGAGATTACTTAGGTCATCCGGGGCGCCATTGGGCTTCTTTTTCAACGGGAGGAGTGTGGCATGTTTCCAGCACTCGGGGAATATACCTGTTGCAATAGACGTATTCCAGATGTGTAAGAGTGGAGGAGCAATGGAAACCGACATCATTTTCCAAAGCTTTGGCGGGCAGGGGTCGTCAGGAGATCCTGATTTGCATTTTTGTATTTCCTTCAGAGCCTCAGGAAGGGAAATAGAATGGAATTGAGCTAAGGAAAGGGAGGTCAATGCATGATCAGCAGTGTCCGTCATAACTGTAGGCGTGGGACTCGTGAAGGCATCATAGACCTTCAAGATTTTTTTATCAAAAAAGTCCGATATGTCCTCACAAAGTTTCTCCGACGGAGTGACTTCAGTCTCAATAGCCTTAGGTTTAAAAAAAAGATTGAACGATCTTAAAAACTTCTTTACTTGATTGCTCCGCTTGCTGAATGGAAGTCACAATAAATAATTTTTTTGCTTTTCTTATAGAGTGGTGGAGACCACGAAGGGCTTCTTTGTAGCACATTTTTGCAGAGTCACAATAGTTTGCCCGCCATAGCCGCTCTAACCTTTTGCAGTTTCTTTTTTCAGCCATCAGCTCAGTAGAGAACCATGGGGCAGAGGGGGATTCTCTGCGTGACATGGAGACTTTTGCAGGAGCGATAGTATCCACCGTGTTTCCTATCCAGAGATTCAGCGCCACCGCATCAGTGTTCACGTCTATGGTCAGAACTGGGGGATTAGCTCCGAGAATGGGGCATAGAGTGTCTGCTGATATATTATCCCATTTTCTACGAACATATGAGCGTCTCCCATTTGTCTGACAATGGGAAGGGAAAGTAAAAGAGAAGGGAATTAAAAAGTGATCCGTCCAGAGCAATGGTTGAGGGGGTTTGGTTGTCGTGTCCAAAATGTTGTAAAAAATTAAATCCAACGCCTTATGCGTCGGTCCCGAAGTAATTTGAGTTAAGTTGGCAGCTTTCAGCGTTGCAATTAGTTGAGTGGCCAGGGGGCAGCCCGTCCTATCTACATGAATGTTAAAATCGCCAACTACAGTATAATAAGAGTGAGCTAAAGAACTTTGGTCTATAAAGTCCATAAATTCGCAAGTATTTCCTGAGGAGCAATCCGGGGGTCTGTAGATAATCAGACCGGCTAGGGACAGTTGGGGATTAATTTGGAGGCAAAAGTGTAGACCCTCTATACCAGGAATAGTGGTAGGTGATGAGGACGCCAATGTGTATTTGTTCTTAAAGATGATAGCTACCCCGCCACCCCTTCGATCCTTTTCTCTATTCGAGAAGCTCATTTTAAAGCCCTGCGGGACAGCTAACGAGACGGCGGTCATACTATCTTCGGTCAACCAAGTTTCGGTGAGAAATAAGGCGTCCCACTCAGAGTCCGCCAATAGCAGCCAAATATCATCAGCATGCCTAGGGAGGGATCTACAATTTAGCAGTCCGGCCCTAAAGATAGTGTCAGAGGAGTTAGCTAAAGATTTGATTTTTGACTTTAAGTATGGAATCTTTGAGACTGGGCCATCGCAGAGTGTCTTGCTACACCGCGAACATGTCGACGGTAGATCGTCATTGGCTAAATCAAACCTAGCCGCCTGGCACGTTTTAGCTGTGTTTAGTGCTAATAGTTCCGACCTGGACCACACAATCTTCTTAGTATCCCTATGCTCACCGACAGCGTGGCTGGCGCTGGTCGCAATCCGGTCGCGGACGGGCGCAGATGGGCTTGCCTTAGGCGCTCCTGCTGCGCTCGTCAGCTGCGCTTCCGAAGGAAGCACATATTTTATAATAGTCGATGACGCAGATAGGAGGGCGTGGCCTCGAGAAGGGGGCGTGGCCTTGATACACGCCAGAATGGCGGCAGCGCTAAACTCCGCTGCACAGCCTCACGACGAGGAGATTGGTGCCCTGGGCTAAAGTGCTAAAGTGCCAAGAGGGGGAGTGAGGAGGTAGGTAGAGCAGCAAGTAAATACATAACACTCAAATATTTAAAACAGTTAAAACACACTCCCGGCTTCCGCTTCAGGAGGACTAAAAAAGCATCTCCCGGCGCTTGTATTCAGAGCCCTTATGAGTGCTCGGTTGTTGGGGTGGCTTTGAGAGAGGGCGTGGCCTCGAGAAGGGGGCGTGGCCTTGATAAACGCCGGATTGGCGGCAGCGCTAAACTCCGCTGCACAGCCTCACGACGAGGAGATTGGTGTCCTGGGCTAAAGTGCTAAAGTGCCAAGAGGGGGAGCAAGGAGGTAGGTAGAACAGCAAGTAAATACGTAACACTCAAATATTTAAAACAGTTAAAACACACTCCCGGCTTCCGCCTCAGGAGGACTAAAAAAGCAAACATGGTTTAATGCGAAATTCAGGATCATAGCAGAGGCACTCTGCCAGAGGTGTTTGATTTGCCAACAAATGAACCCAGGGAAGAAAACAGTAGTGTTACCAGGAAAGATTGGGAAGGCAGAAGGTCCTTTTATTCGATTACAGATTGACTTAATTCAGTTACCCCCTTGTCGAGGACTAAAATACGTACTTGTCATTGTCTGCCTGTTTTCAAAATGGGTGGAAGCTTACCCCACATGCAGGAACCACAGCATCACTGTAGCTAAGCGTTTACTTAGAGAGCTTATTCCACGTTTTGGTTTTCCAGTAACAATTGAATCAGACAGAGGAAAACATTTTAACAGTGAAGTAATGGGTCTAATTTGTGAAGCATTCAAAATTAAGCAAAAACGGCACTGTGCATATCGCCCAGAGGCTTCTGGAGTGGTAGAACAATTGAATGGCACTATCAAGTCAAGATTGGGAAAGAGGTATGAGTCAACTCAATTGGAGTGGCCAGATGCTTTGCCACTTGTTCTGATGGGACTTAGAAGTATTCCAGATCGGAACACAGGCTTGAGTCCCCATGAAATACTGATGGGAATAGCAATGCGGCAAGCATGGGTGCCAGGACACAAACTGCTAAGCATATCTGATGATTTAGTACTGGAATATTGCAAAGAACTGGCAGACCAAGTGCGTTCTATCTCTCACCAGGTTGGGGAAGACACTGTCGCCAGACCAGCAACTCCAGCACATGACCTGAACCCAGGTGATTGGGTAGTGTTAAAGAAACACATTCGAAAATCTTGTCTTGCACCAATTTGGGGAAAACCACGTCAAGTAATTTTGGTTACCACCACAGATGTAAAGTGTGGAGGAGGTCCACACTGGATCCATGCCAGTCATACGAAGAAGGTGACTGAACCTGATGAAACTGAGGCTGAAGGTTGTGCAGCTGAGGGGTCCCAAGATATCGATCCTGAAGTAGCCGAAGAGGAACAACCGAGCACCAGTCAAGATGATTGGATTCCAGTAATTGACATACCTGCAGAATATGTGAGAACAAGAAGCCAAACATATCTAGATAGACAGAGTGATAGTGAGGACGAGTCAGGTGTAGAATAAGGTACTCAGATCATAGAAATCCAAGTCCAAAGTGATTCTGAGGAGAACCAGATAGGTAGAGATCAGATAATCGACACTCCACCAAGAACTCCTGAGCCTGAAAAGGGACAGATAGAAATTAGGGCGGAGGCTCAAGCAGAAGAAAATCAAGGGTTCGAAGAGCTTGAGCAGGACCAGACAGGAATAGAAAATCGTGTTCAGGTCAAAGAAGGTGAAACAGACAAAAGCCAAATTCAGCAAATACCTGAACAAGGACAACTTAATGACCAGGCAGAAGAAACCGAAATTAGACCTGGACCTAGTCAGATAGAGAGGGAAACAGAAGATAGCATTGAAATTGATGTGCCACAACTGAACGAAAACAAAAGAACATTTGAAGAGGGCCAAAGCACAGTGCCAGCTAAAAGACTAAGAAAAAGAGACAAGTGGCCTAGATTTGTCAAAAGACTGAGACTGCGTTTAAAGACAATTGATGAAGAACCTGAACAAGTAAATGAAATCTCAAGTCAAGCTGATCAACCTGTGATACAACCCAGAAGGAGAAGTCCCCAATTAAAGAGACTGAATAATAAATACAAAGGCCCCGAGTGGACCTACATTGTGTTGGAAGATTTTGAAAATCTGGAAATAAGTGACAAAAGTGATGAAGAATTAATTACTGATCAAACTGACGAAGAAGTGAGACCAACCTGAAATTTGCACAGGGTAAAATCTGTGTAAAAAGTTAAAACGAGGGGTCGAATCTCCTTTAGTCAGAAATGGCTGATCATACTGTTAATGGAAGACCGAAAAGAAATTGTTTAAGGACATGCTGCAGAGTATGTTTAATTTTAATTTTAATTTTAAAATATTTATTAAGCGCGCTTATACCGGAACGGTTTCATGGCGCTGGATAGCTGTGAGTCAGTGGAGGCGAGGGTGGAGGCTAGACTGCTGCAGATCAAGAAAACAGGAAAGTCTTGAGTGATTTGCGAAATTCCTGATAGGAAGATGAAGTCCTAAGTGCGAGAGGGAGTGAATTCCAGAAGGATGGGGCTAGCACCGCAAATCTGGCCCCCCCGGACTTCTGCTTCCTAAAACGGGGAACTGACAGGACAGCCTGATGGGTGGAACGAAGCTCTCTAGTCGGGAGATAGGGTGAGATGGCTTCACAAAGGAAGGCGGGGGCAGTCCCCGACCTGGCCTGATACGTGATGCAACCCAACTTGAAGAGGGCCCTCTCCCTCACCGGTAACCAATGCAAGGACTGCAACAAAGGGGTCGCATGGTTAAATTTAGGGAGACCATAGATCAGGCGGACCGCCTGATTTTGTATCAGTTGGAGCCGGCGAATCAGGTAAGCCGGCGAACCGTTGTAGATCACATTCCCATAATCAAGGCGCGAGAGCACCATAGCCATAAGGATGAGCTTAAGTGCAGCGGCAGAGAAGAAGCGGGAGACCTTTCGGATTATGCGGAGGGAGAAGAAGCAGGCAGACACCACTGAGTTAATCTGCGTATGAAGAGTGAGCAGGGGGTTAATGAAAATGCCCAAGGTTTTGACCTTGGGAACTGGAAGGGGAGGGGGACCAAGGGAATGGGGCCAGAAGGAAGGAGACCAAGGACTGCAACCACCCCCGCCAAAACCAGTTCGGTCTTGTCAGGGTTTAATTTGAGGTGGTTGCAGTTCATCCACCCTTGGATGTAAAGCATGACCCTCTGGAAATTCAAAGCAGAGGAAGGGGAGGAGGAGAGATTAAAAATAAGTTGGAGGTCATCGGCGTAGTTAAACACCGAGACCTCCATCTGCTGTAAAGAAAAAATGAGGGGTGAGATGTATAAATTAAATAACAAGGGGGACAGGGAGGAACCCTGGGGGACTCCGCAGGTCACTCTCTGAGGTGGGGCAGTGAAGTCGGCCAGATGGACGGCCTGCTCCCTGTCCGTTAAAAAGGAACGGATCCAGGCAAGGGCCGTGCCCCCAATGCCCGCCGCCTCGACACAGGATGTCATGGTCCACCGTGTCGAACGCGGCGGACAGATCTAACAGGACCAAGGCCTGGGGCCGGCAGATGTCAATGCCCTCCCTAAGTTTATCCATCACCGAAACTACTACCTTCTCGGTAGAGTGCAGCGGGCGGAAGCCCGCCTGACGAGCAGAGAGGCAACCTGTGGATTCCACAAAGGAACTCAGAGACCTGGTGATATGAGCCTCTGAGACCTTTGCCAGGTAAGGGAGAAGGGAAATAGGACGGTAGTTGGCAGGCAGAGAAGGATCAGTGCCTGCCTTTTTCAAAATCGGAATGATGACTGCCGATTTGTGGGCATGAGGAACAGTGCCAGTGCTAAGGGAGTGATTAATAAAAGTAAGTGGAGGGGAGTAACAGTTTGAAAAGAACTCTTTTAGGGCAAAAGCAGGACCAATGTCCTGGGGAGAACCCGATTTAACCCGGGCCAATAGGGGAAGGAGAGTGTCTCGAGTCAAAGGAGGAAACTGGGTAAAGGATGAAGCGGGGGGAGGGGGGTGAACTGTGGAAAAGTAAATTTTGCCATGTTCTGTGTCCCTACATGTCATCCATCATATGTTATGTGTGCATGATTAAATATGCATATGCATTCCCCATGTCCGATTAATGACGCAATTACAGTTGTGTCCACCTCTAGTATGCCAGTTTCCAGTCCTCGTGAATACTACGTATATCAGGCCTATGTAAAGCTACGTTGCCACGTTTCTCAGTGTGCACGTTATTCTATTATAAAGTCCCCGTTTCTAGGCCTCAAAAGGGCCTGGACACCAGATTCAGCTCCTGTCTCCAGAAGCCTCGCTGAGGAGCGATACAGCCCCCACCTGTATCCTCGACCCTTCACTTACTTCCTGCCTCGCAGTGCCCGGTCCAGCCTGGCTCTGCCTCTGAGTCTGCCAAGAATATGTTATGATTCCAGTTATCAGTTCAGTCCTCCTTCTCTGCATTCCTAAGCTACTGAACTGCATCAATAGTTTCCGTCATTGTCTAGCCTTCACGTCTCCACGTTAGAGAAATACTGCATTTAATGGTCATTTAATATTCTTCATCACGCACTACATGTAGAATAATGCATGGTCCAGTCTTAGAATCAAGTCAGTCTTTCCCCTCCTGACTTCTAGTTTATATCAACATGTTCTCTAAACATCAGATACTAGATACTGTTTAGGTACATGTCGCCCTGACTCTCCAGACTTCAGTCTCTGCTCCTAGCACAGAGTTCATAGCCCCCAGCTTCTCCTAGTGATACGTCATTGCTAGTTTGCGCGCACCATTAGGTTAGAGGTCCCGGCTCCTTAGGTAGCCCCCTCCATGGTTTCCGCCCCATTCATGACATATTCTGTTACGTTTGCATCACATGTCTATGTATACGCCCAGTTACACCTACTTTCGCCCTTATCTTTCGCGACTGCTACGCGTCACGCCTTCTGCTCCACCCACTGCTACGCCTACTGCAATGTAATGCTATGTGTTTGCGTTATGTATATATGCTCATGTATTGTTATTAAAAGTCAGCGCGCTCATCCCAGATCCAGCCCCAGCAGCTGCTGGGCCCTGTCATCCTATTCCTATGCAGGTTGTCCTGTTCCTGTCCTTATGCTGTATTAAACCTGCAAAACTCCTACTACCTCGAATCTTGACTCTTATTTATTGAGCTATCTGTTATGATATATGTCTAGTCAAAAAGAGAGGTATTATTTATTTATTTACCACATAATGGCGCCCGAATAGGCACTTGCCCTTTCCCCACGCGTCGGTGAAGCCACGCCGACCCCCTGACCCTCTGCAGTCGTGACGGAACTCTTCTGTGCACCGGCAGATATTTCTGCTTCAAGTATCCCTCAGGCCCACGGAGGAGACGGAGGAGGCGGTCCAGCATCCAAACGAGACGGTGGAGGAACGCGGCGAGTCCCGACCAGAGCCCAAGCCGAGAGTCCAAGGTCCGAGGTATCCGGAGGTCCACCCGTAACTGAAGTCCGAAGTCGTCCGTCGTCGTAGCAGTCCAGTCCGATCCGAGGCCTTCCGTTCTTGCTGCCCGGTGAGTACCATTACTGGGGTAGTATCTAGACAGGGTCAATCTAAATTGACTCTGGTCCGTGGGTTGGTGGTACACAGACTCACAAACGAAGTGTTCACCTAGGTGGATACGGGTCTTGATGCGTCCCTTTATGGGACCGGTATGTTCCGTACTGTTTCAGCAGTGCATCCAGTAACTCTAGTCTGTTTCCGTTCTCGAGAAATTCTTGTGTTTCTGTTCTCAGTATTCCAGGTAATATTCTGTCCGAACTGATATGTTATGATATTGTTCAATGTATTTCCAATGTCGTGGTATGCCTGAATTGTTTTCCCAAATTGTTATTGTTTCTCGTGTATTGTATTGTGTTCCGATTCAAGTTTACAATGTCTCTCTTTTCGAGATTACGTCAGCTAAAAACTAGAAAGGGTTTGTTAGAAGAAGCAGTTCCTGTTCCGCCGAGGGACAGTCCAGGTCACTTTATGTATCAGAAGCATGGCATAAGCGCCATATTGTATCTAGATTTATGGGTAGAGTATACCAAACAGTTAGAAGAAAAGTATAGATGGCCCGTATCGGGTACATGGGATGCCGAGTGCATCATGCGAGTAGAAGAAGCATTATGGAAAAAGAAAGCCAGACAGTCACAGAAAGATGCCATCGAGTTATGGCGTAAAGAAGCTCATAAAAGAACCGAAAAAGAAATCAGAAAGTCAGAATTAAGTAGAGAATCCTTAGAACGAGCACAAGAAAAAGAACTAATCGAGATAGGTGAACAAGTCAAAGCCGAACAGTCAGACAGACAGAGGCATGCCCTTATTAGGGGTATGTATCCTCTCCTTGCCGAGGGCTTGCCAAAAGCGACCCCAGAGGCATCCAGTAATTTCCCGCCACCATTAGTTCCGACCAAGCTACGTCACAAACAGACCGCAGCTGATATTTTTATTTCGTCCTATTTGGATGACACAATCCCAGAATATGCAAATCCTGTTCGCGCTCCGCCAGTCCCTGTAAATCAGGCACTTCCCGCTTCTCCAGACACCGGAGTACCTGTCACGGTACCCCCGGTCCAGCCCGCCATACAAGTCCAGCCTACATTTCCATTTCCCACTCTGCCAGGACGAAGAGCCTCAGTAGACGACTCCAGTTTAGGGGCCGCAGGGGGAGGTACTCCTCAAACCCCGCCGCCACACAAGCGTTTAACGACAGCCGAATTACATGCACAAGCGTCACAGCGTACGCCTAGACATCAGACTGTAGCAGAAATAAGAAGATCCCTTGCCGAATGTGGCTATGATCCAGTCCCAGGCGAGGATAATATGGTTTTATATTCATTCCGCGTAAGAAAGGTGGCCGAGTATCTAGTCACCTTACCGAATATGAAAGAAGATCTAGACAGAATATATCGTTTCATCCGTACAGGGGATGATCCAGAAAGCATTAGCGAGGCCATGTCTCAAAGGAAAGCCGAGATCCAGCTCATGATATTAAAGTTTCTGATCAATTGTCTAATAAGAGAACAAGATTATCCGTCTAAAGATCCGGCCAAAATGAAAATCCTGACAAGGTGGAGTGATAATATAGCCGAGGGTAAGCACAAGACCGTCGGTGCTGTGGAGAGTATGTACAAGAAAATCCGTAGAGAAATAATAAAGATACACGAACAACGTAAAGCAGCACAAGTAAGCGAGAAAGAAAGTAACTCTGATACTGAAGAGGTAGAGGACGAGAATCCCGCCAGAATAGCGTATGTAGGAAAATCTAGATTTCCAGATCGCCATTTACGCCTAGAATCCAAGTCTACTTTCCATCATCCAGTACCAGAACAAGGTTCACTAGAACAAGTATTCCAGGCTACCGATCACATTCTGAAATCACGAATCGGTTACAGTGAGTTAAGTACCATGCATGAACAAGAACTAGCCCGATCAGCAGTCCGATGGATTACTGATTCTACCACTTTTCCAGACGAAATAGTGGCACAAATGTTTCTGAAAATGCCCCCAGCCGAGCAACGACTGGTGGGTATGTATATGATCCAGCACCTCATTACATTGTATGAGGGTCAGCACTCTGATCCAGGTCCGTTACATGATATCCTGAACGAGTTACTCCAGTATAGATGGAAAGGTTTAGGTACCGATTTAATTAGTGTCATTCTAGAACAGCGTCACAAATATAGAACGTTTCTGAACCCGCATTTTGTTCATGTCTCACCCCCAGAAAGTAAACCATTTTACATGGAGAGACAGAATCCGTTACGAGAAGTCCACCCAGTTAAAGGAACGGGTGGCGAAATGCAGCGAGTGTTTGTTTACACTCCGATTACAAAGATGGAACTCCTCGAGATGAAGAAATTAATTCCCTGTCATGACAAAGATCCAGCAGGGTTCCATAGAGAATTAAAAGACATGCTCCGTATGGGAGAATACACGTACCCAGATATAATTAAAATGTTAAAGGTTCTGCTGCCCGCAGGGGTGTATGAAAAGCTCAAGGAAAAAGAATGGGAGGTGGGAGAGAAAAAGATCGATTGGGCAGTTCTAGAAGCTGAAGACAAGGCACGAGTACCAGGTACCGGTCTTGGAGATAAATGTAAAGAATTACCAGAATTATTGATTCAAGTTTTACCTAGATTATTGACAACTAGAAAAGAAGACTGGGATGCAATCTCAGCCTGTAAACAGAAGCAAGATGAGGATATTAGTGATTTTTATTCTAGATTTGAAAAGTGTTTTAGTATCAACAGTGGCCTCAAGACAAGTAGTGAGTCATACCCTCACCTTTTTGTTACTAAATTAGTCGAGAATTCAAGCCCACCAATTAAAAATCGAGTTCTGAAAGTCGAAAGTACCTGGCAAGCTAATACCCCGTCCCAGATGTTGCAGATGCTTCAGTATCACCAGAATAGAATCAGAGAAGAGCAAGAACACGAGAGAAAACGTATGAAAGATACGAAAATGAAAGTACTAGTTGCACAATCTGTTCCTCAAGACAGTCAGAAGAGGGGTCCGAATCAAGCCAGTCATCCTGCAGCTCCCGTTAAAGGGAATTGCAATTATTGTAAACAGCCAGGTCATTTTATAAATGAGTGTGCAGTTCTGAAACACAACATAGCTACTGGTAAGACTAAAGAAAGACCACGTCCGCCTAGACAAGAACAAGTCCCACAGATTCCTCAGCCACAGAATGCACCACAGACAGTTCCAGCACCGCAGCCTATTGCTGCAACACAGCACGTTACATCGCAGATGTACCAGTATGCACAGTCTGAGTATCCAGAGTACCAGCAGTATTCATGAAACAGCCTAGAGAGGGAGGTAGGCTTGCCTCTCATCGAGATACCTGTAGATCAAGAAGGTCCCTATGTTCACAGTCAAGTATTAGGGAAAGACAGAAAGTTTTTGATTGATACAGGGGCAAGTAGGACCACAATTAGTCACGCCGAAGTTCCAGGGGCTCCGCTCTCAGGCTCAAGAAATGTTTCCCTTGGATTTTCAGGAAAACCTATCGTAAATGAGATTTCAAAGCCAGTTACTCTAGAAGTAGGTCCATTGTCCCGCACTACTGATCTGTTACTTACTAAGTCATGTCCAGAAAATCTATTAGGCATTAAAACACTGAAAGAGTTAGGTGCAGTTATATGCTGTTCCCCAGAGGGAATACGATTGTTCCTACGTGACTTCAAGGGTCACTATGTATTACAAGATTTTGATTCAAGACTGTCTAATGTTCCACAGCATTTATGGGCGCAAGGTCCAACTGATGTAGGTTACATGCAAATCACACCCTATCGTGTGACTCTCAAGCCAGGTGTAGTGTTACCACGAATCAGACAGTACAGATTGCCACCTGAGGCTGTAGCAGCCTTATCCAAAATTATTGACGAGCTCATGGCTCAAGGAGTGGTTGTAGAAACTGACTCCAATGTATGTAATTCTCCGATCATTCCAGTCATGAAACGTACTGATCCAAATGCACCCCCAGTATATCGATTAGTGATTGACCTACGAGAGCTTAATAAATGTATTATTCCGCAGTACCCAGTTGTCCCAGATATCTCTTCCCTATTGACGGCCATTGATTCCGAAGCCACGTTCTTCACTGTCATAGACCTCAAGAACGCATTTTTCAGTGTTCCTATTCATCCAGACAGCCAGTTCCTTTTCGGATTTTGTTTAAATGGAAGGAGCTATATGTTCACACGAGCTCCTCAAGGTTTCACAGAAAGTCCTAGTATTTACAGTCAAGCACTCAAAAGACAACTAGACAACATTCATATGCCAACTGACACTGCCCTGCTCCAGTATGTCGATGATCTACTGATCACAGCCCGTTCTGAACGTGCTTGCGAGCGGGCATCCCTTACAGTTTTGTATTTCCTAGCCGAGATGGGGCACAAGGTGTCCCCTTCTAAGCTTCAATTCTGTGTCCAGCAAGTGGTATACTTAGGACACTTACTGTCCAAGAGGGGTAGGCAGTTGACACCAGACCGTATCCAGTTAATAGCGAGTCTTCCTCAGCCCAAGACCCAGAAGGAGGTACGTGCTTTTATCGGCCTCACTTCTTACTGCAGACAATGGATTCCCCAGTATGCATTTCTAGCCAAGCCACTGATACAGTTAACGACACAGGAGGCAGCCGTATCGACTGTCCTCCCTTGGACATCTGAACATACACTAAGTTTCAATGAGTTAAAGAAAGCCCTATGCCAAGCTCCAGTTCTAGCAACACCGAACTACAGTAAGCCTTTTACACTTTTTGTCACTGAACGTGAAGGTACAGCATTATCTGTTCTCACACAAGATCAAGCAGGACAATACAAGCCCTGTGCTTATTTTTCGAGCACATTAGATCCTGTAGCCCAGGCTCTGCCTGCGTGCCTCAAGTCAGTTGCAGCCACAGCACTAGCTATCAGACAAAGTGATTCCATAGTCTTAGGACATACCTTGACAGTACAAGTTCCACATTCCGTGGAAGTTCTTTTAAACCGAACACAGACTCAGCACTTGACAATTGCACGTTTAACAGGTTATGAATTGACACTGTTCCAGCCTCACATAGAAATCAGACGCTGCAACATCCTGAATCTTGCTACACTGTTACCATCAGTTAATTCAAATCCAGCCACACATGATTGCGTGGAAGTAGTTAACATTACGACAAAGCCAAGACAAGATCTGACAGATATTCCGCTACCAGATCCCGACCTGACACTTTATGTGGACGGTTCATGTATGAGAACTAGTACAGGAGAACTAGTCGCCGCGTATGCAGTGACTACTGACACCGAAGTTATTGAAACACACCGTATTGATACCCTGTCCGCTCAAGCAGCAGAGCTAGTTGCTCTGACACAAGCCTGTATACATGCCAAGAACCAGAGAGTTAATGTTTACACAGATTCACGCTACGCATTCGGAGTCGTACACGACTTCGGAGTGCTCTGGCAAGAGAGAGGTTTCATGACTTCTCATGGAACCAAGATTCAGCATGGTCTCCTTATTCAAGCTCTGTTAGATGCCATACACTTACCGACATCTATTGCTATCATGAAGTGCAAAGCACATACGAAAGTTACTGACATTATTTCCCAAGGTAATGATCTAGCAGATCGCACAGCCAAGCTTACAGCACAGACTCTAGACATTCCAGTTAACATGACACATACTCCAGATCCGACTACATGTATGACAGTTAAGGACCCTACACAAGATGTCATAGATATCCAGTTACATGCTACTCCCGAAGAAATCAAGAAATGGTCCGAACAAGGAGGGGTCCAGACAGATCAAGGATGGTTAACGAAGGGTAGAGCCACATGGTTTCTCCCCGACTCTATGGTTCAAGTCATTATTAATACCGCACATAGTCCAGCACATTTAGGAGAAAAAGCTATGTTAGACAGTATCCAGAACATTTGGTTCAACAAGCATTTACGAGCTGCAGCCAAGCAGAAAGTCCGTACCTGTATGATATGTTGTCAGTTTAATCCAGGTAAAAGTGTCCCGGTGGAACAAGGTGGATTCCAGCCCCCTGACCACCCTTTTGAAGTCCTCCAGATGGATTATATTCAGATGGAGCGATGTCGAGGTTTCAAGTATGTCCTTGTAGTTGTATGCGCTTTGTCCAGGTGGACAGAAGCATATCCAGTTCCAGATTACACAGCCGCGACCACTGCCAAGCAGTTGGTTCGTGAGTTCTTCCCTCGTTATGGACTCCCTAGAGTCGTATATTCTGATAACGGCCAGCCATTCTCATCTGAACTCATGAAGCATGTTTCCCTTTTGCTAGGGTACCAGTGGAAGTTTCATTGTGTACGCCATCCTGAAGCAGCCGGTCTCGTAGAGAGACATAATCAGACTCTAAAAATTTGTATCGCAAAAGTGTGTAAAGAAAAAGGTGTGGACTGGCTAGTAGCTCTACCAGTCGCTTTATTTTATATGCGCATGGTCGCACATTCCAGATCAGGTCTGTCCCCGTATGAGGTCGTATTCGGCCGCCCCCCTAATATGTGGGGTACTCCTAGACCCCGAAGTATTACCGATGTTTCAAGTAATATGCTGACAGATTACCTAGCTTCCTTGATGTCTGCCCTCAACTCATGTCGTTCACAGGTTGCCGCCGCATTTCCAGACAATACCGAGGTGGCACCGCACGAAATCGTTCCAGGATCCATGGTGATGGTCCGCAACTTTGACAGATCAAGTCCGCTGGAGCCTCGTTGGAAAGAGCCCCGACAGGTCCTCCTCACCACCCGTACAGCCGTGAAGTTGGAAGGACGCAAAGGCTGGGTGCACCTTTCTCATATTAAACTTTTTAATGGACTGAAACCCGTCTTAAAGAACATTTCCCAGGATTTGAAGGATTGCCAAAGCATTGTTCTCAAGGACTGTCCCGCAAAAGACATTGCTACAACCCCTCCCCTGTTAGAGAAAACTCCGCAACAGGAGTACAAGCTAAAACTCCGGTCTAGTAAAATAAGTCAGTCAGTTTGATTGTCTAAGTCCTCCCCTAGGTGAAACGGTTAGACTGTTTCTGACATGTATAAAATAGACCCCCATAGTGAGAGAGTTAGTCAAAACTCAATCCGATGTATCGTTTTTCTATGTTTCATATTGTTTCTCAGCATTATGATTTCCTGCACCAGTTATGCATTTTTCTTGTATTTCCCAGTTCTTCATGTAAATAAGTCTGCTAATGCTACAGTAGAGCACACGTTTAGTGATCTGCCTCCTCATGAACTCTCTTACCGCCTCGCCATGCGAAATAATACTTTTATCCGCATGTTACATTACTCACACCAGACCAGCAATGCCACTAATTGTTGGGTGTGTGGTCGACTCCCCCCTTTCCAGACACCGAAGGGAGTTCTGCCACTTTTTCCTTATCCATTCTCACATAATGGTTCGTGTGGAGCATGGTCCACGTTAACGTCATCCTCAACAGATATGTCTTTTCTTAACAATACATGTTTTCCAGACAAGCAAGGTCTTCCCCACAGAACAGGGTTAGATCTAGAAAATGAAGTGTATAATTTAGGTAACTATTCTTCGAATTTTATGGTCCTGAATGTTCAGTCTGATACTACTCCAGACTTACCTGCTATTTCAGTACTACCAGTCAAAGGCGAATTATGTGTCCGAAATTATGGTTCCGTACATGTAGGACATAGTGATTGTACTACTATTGTCAAGTATAGTGACAGTGGGAAATCTATCTTCAAAGCTTCACGTCATTCTTATTTTATTTGTGGTCAAACCGCATATGTTCGTCTGCCCCTCGATTGGGAGGGAACCTGTTACATTGCCTTCCTACTGCCACCTGTTTTCCTAGCCCCATCTGATTATCATAGAAATACACATCTAGTACACATTAGACATAGAAGGGAGTCCCCAATTGTCGATTATACTGAAACTGCTCTAGAACAGTATACAGATTTCAACAGAGGTTTCTTTTTCTTTATAGGACCTATCCAGAATAGTAAACTGATCCGTAGGTTAACCAGAACCCTCGAAGCTGTAGTAAATGAGACTGCCTCTGCTCTAGGTAACTTAACCGAAGAGCAATCTGCCATGAGATTTGTCGTTTTACAGAATCGTCTCGTCCTTGACGTCATACTGGCCGATAGGGGCGGGGCCTGTAGAGTCATCGGATCTAGTTGCTGCATTTTCATTCCAAATAACGCGCCGTCTGTTTATTCAGCTATAACCAGACTCCATAAAATTGCCCATCTGTTACACCAAGACCCAGGCACCTGGACATGGTCCGGTTGGTTCTGGAATATAATTTCCGCATGGGGATGGAAAATATTGTCCTTCCTAGGTATTGCAGTAGCGATCATATTCAGCTGCTGCCTCTGTATACAATGTGGCCCTGCGATTTGCGGCATTTGTGCTACCTCTTGTATTCCTAGTCCCAAGCCCCGTTCTAAATCCCGTTCCAGGATAATTCGAGACGAGCAAATGATACTGTATGAAATGATAGACGGTATCATGAATATTGATGTTTCCTGATGGAAACGTAGTGACAAGGAGGGAATGTGGAAAAGTAAATTTTGCCATGTTCTGTGTCCCTACATGTCATCCATCATATGTTATGTGTGCATGATTAAATATGCATATGCATTCCCCATGTCCGATTAATGACGCAATTACAGTTGTGTCCACCTCTAGTATGCCAGTTTCCAGTCCTCGTGAATACTACGTATATCAGGCCTATGTAAAGCTACGTTGCCACGTTTCTCAGTGTGCACGTTATTCTATTATAAAGTCCCCGTTTCTAGGCCTCAAAAGGGCCTGGACACCAGATTCAGCTCCTGTCTCCAGAAGCCTCGCTGAGGAGCGATACAGCCCCCACCTGTATCCTCGACCCTTCACTTACTTCCTGCCTCGCAGTGCCCGGTCCAGCCTGGCTCTGCCTCTGAGTCTGCCAAGAATATGTTATGATTCCAGTTATCAGTTCAGTCCTCCTTCTCTGCATTCCTAAGCTACTGAACTGCATCAATAGTTTCCGTCATTGTCTAGCCTTCACGTCTCCACGTTAGAGAAATACTGCATTTAATGGTCATTTAATATTCTTCATCACGCACTACATGTAGAATAATGCATGGTCCAGTCTTAGAATCAAGTCAGTCTTTCCCCTCCTGACTTCTAGTTTATATCAACATGTTCTCTAAACATCAGATACTAGATACTGTTTAGGTACATGTCGCCCTGACTCTCCAGACTTCAGTCTCTGCTCCTAGCACAGAGTTCATAGCCCCCAGCTTCTCCTAGTGATACGTCATTGCTAGTTTGCGCGCACCATTAGGTTAGAGGTCCCGGCTCCTTAGGTAGCCCCCTCCATGGTTTCCGCCCCATTCATGACATATTCTGTTACGTTTGCATCACATGTCTATGTATACGCCCAGTTACACCTACTTTCGCCCTTATCTTTCGCGACTGCTACGCGTCACGCCTTCTGCTCCACCCACTGCTACGCCTACTGCAATGTAATGCTATGTGTTTGCGTTATGTATATATGCTCATGTATTGTTATTAAAAGTCAGCGCGCTCATCCCAGATCCAGCCCCAGCAGCTGCTGGGCCCTGTCATCCTATTCCTATGCAGGTTGTCCTGTTCCTGTCCTTATGCTGTATTAAACCTGCAAAACTCCTACTACCTCGAATCTTGACTCTTATTTATTGAGCTATCTGTTATGATATATGTCTAGTCAAAAAGAGAGGTATTATTTATTTATTTACCACATAACAGCAGATGATACCGGGGGTGAGGAGGGGATATTGGCCTTAATGAGGGCTATCTTCTCGAAGAAAAAGGAATTAAGGGAATTACAGAGTGTTTGGGATGGGGGGATTTTAGGGATTACCCTGTCAGAGGCAGCGAGCTCATGGACTGTGGCGAATATCTCCTTGGATTGATTTTCCGCTGCCAGAATTCTGCCAGAGAAGTACTCCGCTTTTGCTTTTAGTATGTCCCTTTTATATTCATTCAGTGCCGAGCAATAGCTAGCCTTGAGAAGAGGGCAGTAAGAGCGTCGCCACGCTCGTTCGGCTCTACGAGCCGCTAGCTTTTTGTCTCTAAGGGAGGGAGTGAACCATCTATTGGCCGCGTGGGCACGTTTAATAATCACTCTCTTGAGGGGGACAGTGGTGTTGCACGCCTTTAGCAGCCAGCTGTTGATGGCTGAGAGCTGAGTGGAAAAGGGATAAGTCACTAAGCTCAGGGCTGGAGGCTGCAAGGGAGGAGCAGATCACAGGAAGGTCAGCCTTATCCCACTTTCTAGCCCAGATGTTTTTGGGCAGGGGAGGTTTGGGCGGCCGTCCGAGGTCTACTGTGAAGGAAATAAGGGAGTGGTCTGACCAGGAACAAGGGGAAATGGTCGGAGGGTTAATGGGAATGTTAAAAGTCCAGATTTGGTCAAGTTGTTGGCCTTTGATATGAGTGGCCATGCTAAGCTGGGGAAGAAAGTTAAGACTAGTAAGCAGGGTCGTGAACTGCTTAGATCTTATGTCTTCAGCTTGGTCATTCGGCCAGTAGTTCAAATCCCCAAGCAGTAGGATTGCAGAGTTATTCACTACTAGGGTGGCCAGAAGATCCTCAATGGAGGTTAGGAAGTCAGGGGTAGGCTGAGGCGGGCGGTAAATGAGTACACAAGTCAATGGAACCCCGAAAGAGGTGGAACGGGCTACTAGGCAGTCCACAGCGGGAATAGGAGGGGAAGGTAGAGTTTGGAAAAGAAGGTCCGCACGAGTGATCAGAGCAACACCCCCCCCGGTCTTCCCCCCAGGACGATCCTTTCTGATGGCCGAATAGGTGGAGGGCAGCATGGACAAAAGGCTAGGTAGCGAATCGTCCCTAAACCATGTTTCCGTAAGGAATAACAGGTCAGGTTGGCGAGAGTCAAGCAGATGGAATAGCTCGAGTTGGTGCCCAACCGCAGACCTGGTGTTAAGGAGGATCGCGGTGGTGGTGGGCTGGGGGTTGCCGGGGATACGAGGGGAAGTAGGGTCGTGCCTGAAGGGCCGCAGGGTGGGGGAAGGGAAGGCGTCGGGCGACTGTTGAAGTAAAGCACTGGGGCGTAGGGGTGCGGGAGAGGAAGTGCGTAAACCAAGTGAGGCGATACGTTCAAGCACTGAAGGTGGAGGGGAACGGGGGTGCCAGAGGGAGTGGATGGTCGCCGAGGAGTACATGGTAGGTAAATGAGCATAGTGACTGGGCCAGGACCGCGGCCAGCCGCGGACGGGCGTAGACGGGCTTAACTCTGGCGCGACTCCGGCGCGCCTACGGCGCTCCCGCTGCGCTCGTCCGCTGCGCTGACGCATGTGGGACGTTTAAGTAGGCGAATGACAAGGGGGGTGGGCGGAGTCAACAGGGCGGGTTGGGGAAGTGAAATTTAAAAGTTAGATCCAATCAACCGCTCGTAGTCAGCGGGACGAGGGAGCAGAACAGCTTGTGATCAGCCGAAGGACACAAAAGGTATTTGAAATTAAAATGCAGTGTCAGCCTCGTGTAAGCCCTCTGCCACCGGGCTACGCGCAAACACAGAAGGAAGAGAGGAAGGAGCCTAAATAGGCGAATGACGAGGGGGGTGGGCGGAGTCAACAGGGCGGGTTGGGGAAGTGAAATTTAAAAGTTAGATCCAATCAACCGCTCGTAGTCAGCGGGACGAGGGAGCAGAACAGCTTGTGATCAGCCGAAGGACACAAAAGGTATTTAAAATTAAAATTAAAATGTTTATGTAGTATAGCAATAGTACTTATAGTTTGGATAGGACTAACAATAGCTATTCCTTACATGATGAGTAAAGAGACAAAACTTAACACTAATGAACAACTGCCACTAGATACAGAAGAGTTACAAACCAAAGATACACCGAAAAGAGTAGATACACAAGAAAAAGCACTTAGTATTAGACAACAGAAGGCAGACTTAGAAGCACCAGATGAGGAAGGACTACATTATACGAGAATCAAAAATAAGACACATTTGAATGTATTTGCAAATTTGTTAGTGCACTATGTAGAAGCTATGGAAATAGAAGATTGCTATGTTTGTATGAAATTGCCTACTTCGGTAGCTGAAGGTGTTACCTATCACCATTTGATACAAAGGGGGATGATGGAACAAAGTGATACAAAAGGGGATGATGGAACAAAGTGATACACCATTTGCCACTAACATATGGAATTTCCTGTAGTGTTTTAGCTAGCTTATTTTACAAGAAAGGACCTTTGCAGTATTATTATTCCAATTTAGATGTAATATTTTCTGAACTTCCTGTACGGAGAAACCTAAACCCTGTACATACTACTAGGGATGTAGCACGCTACATGAGTGAATATTTCCTAACTATAGGTAAAATAGATATAGATGACGCACACAAAAATAATCTAACATGTTTATTACAAGAAAAAGAGAAAATATTTTTGAATATGGTAGAGAAAAGAAGAGAGAGTTTCCAAAGAAAAGCAAATGATAAGAATCATAAAATTCCTAAATGGGCTGAAAGTATAGGGAACACCTCAAACGGTGGGTCTAATAATGCTATGTTGCTGGATTTCGAAAAGAAGGGGAAACTCTGTCTACACAGAGAAAGAACCAGTTATTATAACAATATATTCATTGGTTCCAGTGAGTGTGAACACAACTATAAGGTAATTGGGAGTTGGGGTTTCAAAGATGGAACGAAACCTGTGTTTCCTGGAGTCTATTATATATGTGGAAACAAGGCTTATTACAAATTGCCAGATCACTGGTATGGGAGTTGTTATTTCGGAATAGTTTTCCCAAAGATATATCATGTGGATAAAATCACTGGAAACAATGAAGAAACTAATGGATTGGCACGTAGTAAAATAGCTAGTGTTGGTGAAATTGTAGGTGATATATTTAGTGCATTGATACCTACAGTGGGAGTTCCTCTGAATACACACAGAATCTGCAAATTGTCAACAGTAGTGGATCGGTTATCAACTGACACTGCTGGAGGGTTCTTAATGGTCAATACCGAATTGGTTGCGATCATATCAATGGTTTTACAAAATCGACTTGCTCTTGATACATTATTGGTGAAAGAGGGCGGAGTCTGTAGAATGTTGAAGGTGCAACATTGTTGCACTTACATACCAGACAAAAGTGTTGAAATTAAGAGGTATGTGAGAACTATTACTAATTTGGAAAAAGAGCTTAAACCGCTGGAGGTTGATAGTGCATGGAAGAGGCTCACTGATGGTCTCTCCTCTGTAGGTAGTTGGCTTTCTAATGTAGGAAAGAGTATTGTAGGTAGAATACTGATGCCAATGGTGGGAATAGGTTTACTAGTTCTAGGTTTAATAATTTGTTGCAAATGTCGAAAACATAAACAGAAATACTCTGTAAATAAGCGAGGAGTAAAAAGAAATATTGATGAACTCGAGTTAGAGGAGATGAATAGTAAAATTTACAAGAAAATAAAACATTCTCTTGGTAACAATGAGAAAAAGCAAAATAGAAAGTTTGAAGAGATTGAGTTGGGTGAAATGTGAAAGTTGGCATCTGTTTCAATAATTAGTGATGGTATAAAATATCAACAAAGAGGGGATTGATGGAGCAAGGATTCGCACATGAAGCAACTTGCTCGTATTCATGAACCTCGAATAACATTAATAATGTAATCAACATGTTCGTTTTACTAATTTTGCATATTTTACCTTTACACGGGGTGTCCGAGTGAAGCTTGCTTATGTGTTTTACTAATCCTAATACGCTTGCATCTAAAATGGCTGTTGCTACGCGAGGGTTTCAATTGCGCATGCGTCTGTCATACTCATGTGACAGGACGTATTCTCTGCCTTGGAGGGAATCTGTCGCTTCTGCGCACTAGGGCTAATATGGCTGCTCTTTGTTCTCACATGCGAGAGGCTTGCATTGCTGCTTTTGCAAAGCTGTTCGTTCAGCCTAATCCTAATGCTATATAGTTAAATATAAAATAATGGGAATAGAGTAGAAATACATGATATACAGTGTATTCATTTATTCTGTGTTCTAAAACTGTTTCTCTTCTACTTTTCATGTATCGTAATCTTTGGGCCTGGGGAACGTTGATACTCCATTTTGAAAGTCTTTCTGCGCATGACAAGATACAGAGAAAAGTTGAAGTCATTTGTCATTGAAACCCAGCTAAAGACAGTCACAGCCAAGATGTGCCTGGGAAGATGAACTCTCACCTTGCTAGAAGAAACTAAGCTGTACCCATTGTATTAGAATGTATTTGCCAATTGAACATCCATTGTTGGGTGGAATAAAGACATCATGAGAACCCGAATTTGATGGGCGGGAACGTAAATTTGAATATGAGATGGTAAAAGTCTCAAATTTGGTGTGGTGTGACGACCTCTCCTCCTCCTTTGACCAATCAAAATTGGGGATCCTTACATTTACAACATTGGGGGGTGGTACACTGACCTGGAAAACAGTATAACTAGCCTAGGTTTAGCTAGAGAAATTGTATGACTTGTCCGAATAGCTGACCTGTCACTGACCCAACGCACTCAATAGGTGATTAAGAGCAGAGGGCTGCGGAGTACTCTGTCAGAAGATTTGCTGACCCAATCGGGGTTCAGGGAAGCTGAAGTGCTGGCGAAGCACTTTGCTGGTATATGCTGTAACCCAATCGGGGTTTTGGCTGATTCCTTGCAGAGAGAGAGTAGTACAGGCGTTGCAACTGAACTGCGGGTGCTGGTCTTAACCTTTGGTGGTCCGGTCCTGATCCAAATCTAGTTTATGCTGTCCTGATTCTGATCTGCACCTGCTGGCCTACTGGCAACTGCAACTTTCGGGGTTTCTGTCCTTAACTAATCCGTGGCCAGGGTAGGTCTTCACACCATTCTAGGTAATTATTAACCTGTGTGGGTATCGTCATTATATTTCTGTGTGTCCTTTCCTTACCTTCTCTAAATCGATAAAGCTTTGATTGCATATGTTCCTTTTCTTACCCTTCCCTTTGCCATGATCAAATTTGTCATTTGAATTAATAGTGTGTTCCACTTTCTTACCTTCCCTATAGTTATATGCTCCAATTTGTTTTGTAATTGCATATTATGTTCCCTCTTCTTACCCACCCTTTGATAATTGCTTAAAGTTGTGTTACTTAGCATATTCCTTTTTCTTTCCCACCCTTAGACAAATTGTGCAAGTCTGTTTTTGAAGTTAAATAGCATGTTCCTTGTTCTTACCTTCCCTTTAAATTGATAAATGATTGGCATAATATATCTTTTGCATAGTTATACATTGTTTCTAATCTTGGTTATTGATAGCCTCATTGCTTTTAATCTCTGGATTATGACTTATGATGACATTTAGATAAAGAGTTTAAAACTTTCCTGAGTCTGTGGTTATTACATGAGTGCATAAGTTATTGCTACCAAATTTAATCTAACTCCCTGATCCAATAGGTTACAGGTATGTATGTATGTATAAACCATTTTATAGCGCGCTCCATTACTGGTGAGTATCCTGGCGCGGTGTGGGAAAGACAAAGAACAGAAATCAGCCAAAGAACGCTCTAAATAGTACTCGAAAAAAGATGTGTTTTTAAATTTTTCTTAAATAAGGCCACAGTGTGCATAGAGCGCAGGTGGAAAGGAAGGGCATTCCAAGCTCGGGCTACAGTCACCGAAATTGATTGTCCACCAAGCCTTGCTCGTTTAAAACGTGGGAGAGTCAGTTTAAACATAGCAGATGACCTGAGGTTACGTGAAGGGGTATAGCAGATAAACCTTTTCCGTAAGTAGTGAGGGCATTGATCGTGGATGGCTCTAAAAGCCAGCACCAGGGATTTGAACAGAATGCGCTGCGCAACAGGAAGCCAATGGAGGGTGCGCATTTCAGTGCGCACACTCTTCCATCTCGGGATACTAAATATCAAGCGGGCAGTCGCATTCTGGATGATTTGCAGGCGCTTCACCAAATAGGCCGGAATGCCACTAAACAGTGCATTCGCGTAATCTAGCTTTGCCAGTATGAGAGCCCGAGCAACTGTCTCCTTTGCCACCCTAGGGAGCAGTGGAAAAAATTTGCGGAGCATTCTCAATGTGGCAAAGCAGGTGCCGGTCAATTTTTTTATGTGATCTTCGAATCTAAGATCCTCTGAAAACCAGATGCCAAGGTTTTTTGCTGGTCTCCCCATCTCTCCTGGGCTAGGAATGTTGGGGGGCCACAGTGTGTTTTTAAAAGAGGAGGGAAAGGAACCGTAAAAAAGCACCTCAGATTTGTCCTCATTGCACTTCAGCTGGGCCCGTGTGAGCCAGCGAAATACAGAGGACAAACACAGATGCACTGCCGCCACATCCAGGTTACTGTCGGGCCATGTGAACAGCAGCTGGGTGTCATCGGCATACCCTATAATCTTAGCCCCACACTGTTCCGCTAGATAAACCAAAGGAGTGATGTAAATATTGAACAGTATGGGACTAAGAGTAGAGCCCTGGGGAACCCCTGTAGCAAGTGGCTTAGGTTCGGATGCATATGGGGGATCCAGACCTGCTGGGACCTGTCAGAGAGAAAAGAAGACAGCCAGGCTAGCACAACTCCCCCAATACCAATAGCAGACAGCCTGGCAAGGAGAAGATCGTGGGGAACCGTATCGAACGCGGCAGAGAGGTCCAATAAAATGAGGACCGCTCTGCCGCCTCCGTCTAAACAGTCCCGGATTGCCTCTGTCATCTCCACCAGTGCTGTCTCAGTGCTATATGCAGCCCTAAAGCCTGATTGGGCAGTATGAAGGGCACTGGAGGTTTCAACAAAGTGCTCCAACTGTTGGAAGGCCACCTTCTCGCAGATTTTCGAAAGTGCTGGCAAGAGCGATATAGGCCGGTAGTTCCCAAGGGCCATAGCGTCCAATCCCGGCTTTTTCAAAAGCGGCAGAAGTTTTGCTCGTTTCCAGCCTATGGGCACCTTGCCCGAGGCCAGAGAGAGATTAACAATCTGCGTGATCTCGGTGCAGATTGTATCTGCCACTTCTGAAAGCACACGGGCCGGGCACGGGTCGGCGGGGGAACCAGATTTCAATGATTGGAGGAGAGGCAGGATAGCACCTTCCTCAACTCGCACAAAGTTCAACAACTGTTGTCCGGAACCGGGACTAAGTGTGAAACACACCTCAGCCGCGGAATCATCAGCGGGCAAAGCCGCTAAGAGGTCCTGCTGAATCCTCGTTATCTTACTGCAGAAAAAAACAGATAAATCCTCACACCACTGCGCAGAGGATGGGAGAGTAGCTGTGTCAGCAACCGGCGCAACAAAGCTTTTAACAATAGCAAAAATCTCTCTGCTATTGTTATCTGCCTTCGCAATACGCCCTGCATAGTAATGCCCTTTTGCTATTTTAATGGCTGAGTAGTATTCTTTTTGTGCAGAACGTAGGACAGATTTAGCTTCAGGGCTATAGCTGAGCCTCCACGCCCGCTCTAATTTTTTGCAGCCAAGTTTCCTCAGCCTCAGCTCAGGAGAAAACCAGGGTTGAGAAGGAGAGCGTCGTGTCCTGAGCACGGTAGTGTGTTTTGTGGAAACCAAAGCTGCCTGCCGTACCCATTCGTTAAAGTCGCCGACTGCCTCGTCCAGAAGTACCGTGGGTTTAGGACGGGCTTTAGACAGGGCCTGTCGGAACGCGGGCACATTGATTTTTTGAGTATGACATAGGGGGGGAGTAAAACCCGGCTCTGCCATCACCCACGCGAATCTAACCAAATCGTGGTCCGACCAGGTTGTTTTTTCCACGGTCACAGACTGAAGTGGGAAGTTAGAACAAACCAGGTCAAGCAAGTGGCAAGGATTGGTAAGTCAATGGTATAGGACCTAGTAGGTAAAATATCTGGTAGTTAGAGCGTAGGCTACCTGACTTAAATGTGTGATTGATTATGGGCCCAGGTGAGTATGGTAAATTTATAGTCGGGTGATCTACGCGCTCTATCAGAGGGATAAGCGGGATTATCAATTGCAGATCTCCCAGGATGCCCAGACATATCTAGGCTCCTTCACCAGTGCTCACATATATGTAAATATATTCTCCGTCTGACAGAAGTTATTTAAATTCCCACAGAAAAAAAACCTGCTAGCGATAAATGTGCACAGGGAGATGCTTGAAAAGATCACACGCCGATCTACCTGTACGAAAAAAGTCAATAAAAGGTTTGGCAGTCAATATTTTAACTGCCCACTCAAATTTTCACTAGCCCCTGGAACATGTGAATGTATCCCGGTGGCTTAGCATGCCACCCTCTGAAAGGGACTGAGAGTCTGTTCTAAGGAACTGTCGTCTGAAACCCATGTATATCGCGATTTAACAACCCATTGCGGTATTCGGGCAGCGATGCTAAGCGGGTTAGTAACCTGACCGATCTGGGGAGCTCGGAAAGTGGCTGCTACAGGGACAGCTTGCCCAAGGAGGGCATGCAGGGCCTGGTAGGGGTCCCGAGGGCTGTGCTGGCACCCACAGGCAAGACATCTAAACTAGTAGTGCTGCCTCTCCCCCCTCTACAGACCACCTCCACAGCCCCAGATACCACCATATTCTTCATCTAGAAGAGGCTCCCAAACACCGTAAGAATAGGAACCTTGCGAACTAGGCTGGCACCATAGTCTATCTCCATACCACCTCCACACACGTCCCCCCTAATACTGCCGTGTTGTACCTCTCTGTAAAAGGCTTCCACATAAAAATAGATACTTCCATAACAAGAAGTGCCCATTCCGGAAATCCTGTCTTCAGACCACCTCCACACACATCTCTTAGTATTACCCAGACCCCCTCCACACACAGCTCCTGATATCACTGTGTTATAACTCTGTAAGAGACTTCCTCCCAACATGAACATAAACATGGCTCTAACGGGGACTGCCCGGAGCTTTAGACATTCTGTCAAGATCACCTCAACACACAGCCTTCCTCCAGAGTTCCTTCCCCAGCTGCCAACTGACCCACTCCTACAACACACCATCTCCTTAGAGAAGCCACCCCCACATTACTAATGCCTATCTGAGCACTAGAGTAGGTGCACACACAACCTTTCACACCAAGCTACCCAAAATAATCCACACAATATGCAGGCCATTTTCCCTAACTACCACCCCTGTCAACACTGCTTATTGCTTATGAGTAAAAGGCTATAACACCACACTTGTGTTGTTACAACTGTAATACCAGAAGGCGTTTAGGACTCAAAGATCCATGTGTTGGTGGAAAAAAACAAGGTCATGTTTTGTAAAATTGTTATTTTAATTTGTCCTGTTTTAAACTGAAATTGCACTTTACTTAAAGTTCTTACCTCCTACGGCTGACACCAGGCGATCCCGCAAGTCATAGCGGGTCGCCATTTTGAGACTTAACGCTCTAGTTGTTTGCTCTTATTTACTATAAATGAGCACGTTGACGTGACCGCGCAGCGGATGCGTACAGCGGGCGCTCCAAAGGCAAGCCCGTCTGGTCCTGTCCGCGACTGGAATGCGCTGAACTACTCAAAAGAGGTACTGCTTAATATTGGAGCTGGAAGAAAGTAAAACAATTGCAAAACTATAAACTCTCAGACAGATTTCCTGGTACAACATTGCCCTACATGCAAGTTTGCCACATGTACTAAGCCTATCAGTGCTTTCAATAATAAAGCCATTGCTACTAACCCGCCTGCGACACACAGGTGTGAGTCAATGGACTGCGCTCCTGCTCAATACCAGGTCACTTCCGAAACATAAATACAAACTGCCGACTTCTTTGACCAATACAAGCCAGACATTATGTTCCTTACAGAGACCTGGATTAACAGCTCCTCTGAGCCGGATCTGAATACTGCCATACTAAAAGGATGCAACCTGTTTAAAATAGACAGAACAGAACATCGAGGCGGGGGGATTGCTATTGCATACCGTTCTAACATTAAGGCCACATTTGCAGCTATCCCCCAACTGAAGGAACAAGCTGTCTTGTTTACACTTAAATACAACAATACAACAGCATTTAACGGAATGCTAATTTACCGTCTTAGGAATCCTTTAATTTCTTCCATACAGACCGCTATGGAGTCCTGCATGGAATACTCCAACACCTCCCTACTGGCGGATTTTAACTTTCAGTTAGAGTCCACTGACTGTCGGGATACCATCAATTTAACCGATGGACTAAAGAGCTTTGACTTAAGTCAAATTGTTACTGAGCCTACTCATACTGACAAACATGCTTTGGATGGCACTTTTACCAACTAAGCTCGGATAAAATTTAATACAACTCTACCTATGACCTGGACAGATCATAGTCCTGTCTTCTTTGAGTTATCTCTCATTGGGCGACCCCTTCAAGAATCATACAACAATAGGACGGGCACAAGACGCCCTTTGTGAGAAATAAATACTCCAGATTTGGAATTTGCCTTATGCGCCCACAACCTAAATACTGACCTTGATTCCGCAGCCCTGAATTTTGATGGCTGGATTCGCTCGTCAGTTAATAAGCTATCCCCAGAGAAGCATACACACACCTTCCGAAAACAACCATCAGCCCCATGGTACACATCGGAACTGAAAAAAATGCAGAGCTAAAGAACGAGCGTGGAGAAAAGATTACGTGGAACTAAACAAAAACCACTATGAAGAGGCAATTGCTAATTATAAACAGTCAATAGTCACTGCACAGTCATGTTTTTTCAGAGAGAAAATCAGTTCGGCCAAAAACTCAGCCAGAGAATTTTTTAAAATGGTCTCTGCCTTATATAAATTTGGTGATTGCAAACAGTTCAGCCACAATACGTAGTTCTGCAACAAATTAGCTGACTTCTTTTACGACAAAGTAAAAAAGGTATACAATGAGTTCTCCAGTGGCAAGGCAGGAGACAATTATGATGGGCCTAGCAAAGGCTAGGTGACCATGCAGGCTCACCTGCTAAAATTGAATCCCCTAACACCAGACCGAGTAGAGAGGCCCATAATGTCAACGAAATTCGGATCCCCACTGGACTACTGTCCCGCTTCGGTCCTGTACATGGTCCCCCATATTATTGCAGACCATCTAGCTCCCCTACTTAACAACATTCTGGATGCTGGACACTTCCCTACTATATGGAAAAAATCCATGTCAGACCCATTTTAAAGAAACCTTCCCACGGCCCAACGATGGTTAGTAATTACCGACCTATCTCCTGTCTGCCATTTCCATGAAAAAAAATTGAAAAAGCTCTTAACGAAGATCTAATCCTCTTTCTAGAGTCTAATGACAAACTAGACCTTGTGCAACATGGATTTCGGGCCATACATAGCACAGAGTCTGCTCTGATAGCTGCCACTGAGGAGATATGTGTCCAACTAGACGGGGAGGAAAAGCTATACTGATTCTGCTTGACCTTTCAGCCGCGTTCGAGACGGTGAACCACCAAATACTCATCCATCGCTTGTCTGAAATTGGGAACATAGGAGAAGCCTCAAATATACTTAGATCCTACCTACCTGACAGAGAACAAACAATAGTCACAGTAGAACATAAATCTCAGCCCTACGCCTTGCCATGCGGGTTGCCCCAGGGATCATCACTATCGCCAACTTTATTGAATGTCTATGTCACTCCATTGGCAAAACTCATACGCTCTCATGGCTTCACAACTATTTGTTACGCTGATGATACGCAAATAGTTGTGTCTCTATCTTCAAAGCCTGAGGACATGGCAACCAAATTTAATGACTGTATGGCTCACATTATCAGGTTGATGCGAGAAAATTGCTTAAAGTTAAATACTGACAAAACCGAAGTGGTACTGTTTGGTAGGGATACCTCTTTTTCAAACTCCTCCTGGTGGCAGGAAGCAGCCGGGCCTTGCCCTCTGCCAGTAAAAAAGGTAAAAAAACCTTGGCATCAATATAGATGCCCAATTGTCACTATCTGACCAGGTAAATAGCATTACTTCATTGTGTTTCTTCACGTTGAAGTTTCTACGAATTTTTTTACCATCTATTCCTATGGATCTCAAGAAAACAGTTATTGTTTCTCTGGTGCTATCTAAAAGATTATTGTAATGCTCTTTACCTAGGGGCAAACAAGAGAATTATATGCAAGATGCAATCACTACAAAATACAGCCTCATGATTGCTGCTTAAGATTCCTAAATTCAGTTCTGTGACCCAAAGCATTCAAGACCTGCACTGGCTCCCAGTCCAGGCAAGAATCCAATTCAAGTCAATGTGCATTGTGCATAAGACACTGCATGGGGCTGGGCCTGAATGCCTACCTTAGAAAGCATATCATATGGCACTTCCCACAACGAAACCTAAGGTCATCATTGGCGTCCCTACTCGTGGTTCCTAGAGTGAAGACCGTAAAATGGGGTGGCAAAAGTTTCTTCCCTCTGACCCCCAAATTATGGAACACACTGCCCATCAGTCTCAGAAACCAAAACAATTGACAAGCATTTAGGAAACTGTTAAAAACATGGCTCTTTGAGTCAAAACAATAGTTTTTCATTCCCCGCTTGTATATACTACAGACAGCTAGCGCTAAGACGCCTTGGCATACACGCGCTTTACAAAACCAGCATTTCATTAATTTCATTTCATTACAAGGCAGTATTAGAGAGGGTATAGGAGGAGACACCAGGGAAGAAAGAACCCGCTGGCTGGTAGAGGACATGCCTGAGACTGAGTCGAGCACTCAGAACACGCTCAGAAATACTCAGCAAGGGTAGTGCACGAATAGTGCAAGCTCATGCCGGAGATAAAAGAACAATCAGATTCACCAACAGCAGGTAATGCAGCAGCGCAAGGGAAGAAACAGATATTCCTTGACCGCCACAGACTGAAGTAATTACAAATGGTAGCAACACAGAAAGCCTGGAAGCGGCTGGTGAAACGGAGATTCTAATGTTAATGAATGCACCTGGCCAGCAGGGAGAAGGATATTGTAGCTGCGGAACGAAGGGTCAGCGCAGCAGAATAGAACACAATGAACCCAAATTTACAAAATTACACTGACACAACAATATATTTGAAATTATAAAAGTAACGGGATACATAAAATGGCTGCCAAACAGCAAAGAAGAGATAGTTTATGTGTAACAGCTCATATTTATATGGTTCCCAATATCGTAATGGAATCTTAGACTTATAGGGCCTGTAGCTTTTCTGATATGGTTCATAGGTATTATAGTTCTGTGGGTCTACTTAATCCTTATGTTTCTATCTTTATGTTCCTTTAAATGGCTACTGTTTTAATAAAGCAGAGAAAAGAATGCATAATCTGACACCTCCGGTCCTTGTCATGGAATCCAAAACATCATGGGCCATGCATACTAAATCAATCTCACTAGACAACAAAAGCACTAAAGACCCCTAACCACCCAATAATGAAATCCATTGATCTCTTCCTTTGCTGATCTTAATAACTCTTTCAGGCTTTGCTCCTTTCATGGCCTTTGTTTTAATATTACTTACAAATATCACCAAGATCCACATCAAGCTGACTATGTCTGCTTAATGGCTAGCCAAGACATCAGCAAAGTTTCAAGGTAGTCAATACCTGCAAATAAATACGCCTGTTGTACCAATGGCCAATACATTCTCACAACTCACTGTACATACCTATACTATCAAAACTAGAAGAAACCACATGATCCTACGACCTGTTACTTATGGTGTCGATTCTGAGGGAGGGAAGTGGACCAACTATATTCTACTAATTTACCACAACACAATCTTGCCTTGACAAAACCATTGACTGTATTTCTCAAAATTCTTATATGTAGTGCATTGGTTCTTAACCTTTTGACTTCTGTAGACACCTCTTAATCATTATGGTAAGCCAGGGTCCCAGGCCTAAGTAATTTTGATGATTTAAACCACAAAACAATACTCAATTTTTTTTTTTATTAAATGACAATGGGAAAGTAGGATTTTTCTGAATTCAATCAACACAGCCCATTGTTCATACTATATCCTGTTTAAGATAGCCCCGGGCGGGTAACCACGCTTCGCCAGCAGAGTTCATGTAGTTTTGCCTACTCCACGTTCCATTGCGAACGCGGAGTTCAGGCAACACTATGACTCCATGGCGAAGTGTAGTTAGCCGGCCCCTCCACCCTTCCAAATGAATTAAAAGACACCTTCCTGCCTGTGGCTGCCTCCTCCTTTACATTGCCACTCTCGTGCCGCCTCCACGACGTCCTGCTGCACTGATGACCCCTATGTTGTACGTCTTGCGAGAGCGCACGTGCATGTACGATTGTTATCAATTATTGATCAGTAAGTAACTTTCGATTTTTTGGGTATTTTTGTCTTTTTTAGGAGGAACATGGAAAACAGAAGCTCTGAAAAACAGAAGTACCATGTCACACAATACATGGAGGAGGATAACAAAATGTGTTTAATTTAGAATAAAGACAGAACAGTAACTGTGTGGAAAGTCAGGAAACGTTTTAATTGCACAACTGATGTTCTTACTGCCTACAGTGATATTTGTACCCTTGGAGAAGCTTGTTCTCTGTAGCTCGGCTTGTTTTGTTTTACAAAATGATGATTTGCTTACTTAAACAACAAAAATGGCTTTATTTATATAAGGAGGGTTGTTATATGTTTGAGCAATAAGTACCTGAGGAGAAGTTGTATCTGCTAGTTGACACAATGTGTAGTTTGGCTGCATGAGCTATGTTTGTCTTAGCTATCCTTTTAGAATGACTGCATCTAAAATACTTCTACATTTCTGTAACAGATGTAACACACTAGTTGTTTCTAATTTCCTGGCTAAGTTCCTTTTTTCTAATGTTATTTTATTTGAGCAGACTTTTTGGCCAATGTGCCTGCTAGAAAAAAACTATTAAAGGAGAAATTATTTGGCACCGTAGGGTGGCTGAAACAAAGGAAAAAATGATCTACATACATCAAAATACAGAAGGCAAATGAAGAAAAAGGGGAGAAGGAGTTAGTGCCTAGAAATGAGAGGGAACAAAAAGTGGTGAAAATTTTTCATTTTTTATAGTTGTTGTTGTAGTTTCTTAATGTAATTGTTATTTGTAAAGTTGTTAAATTCATTTTTTTAAATAAAATGTTTAAAGTTACTCCAGATTTATTTTCGTAATAGCTTTTAAAGATTCAATATTACTGCAGTCGTGCACTGCGGACATAAACTGGAAGTTACAACTTCAAGAACTGTAATTGTGCTGCTGCATGTATATGTATGTTAAATGTACTATAGAGAGATTAGTGTTCTTTGCACTGTAGTATAAACATTGTAATAGAAGAGACAGGTTTTGGCACAGAGGTGAGCGTATTCTCATAGTATACTGAGCATTGCTGCCAGCTGCATGAGAGGACAGTTCTTTTGCACATCCTAGTATATATGCTTATCACTCTGGAGAGCAGTTGCAGCGCAGAGGTCTCTCTGTGTGTACACCTTTCTATACATGCCTGTCCCTATAAGTAGATGTCTAAAAGAGAGGTGAGTGTGCCCTGACATTCAAATATGCACACTGGTGGTCCAAGACACAGTTGTCAAGAGAGAGGATACTCCAGACAGCTGCACCACCGCCTCCCTCTTCCTCCCTCCTACCCCCCCCCCCCCACATCCGCTGAAGAAACAGTGGAGGACACTCCTCCTACCTTGCTGCCAATTCCTTGAACAACCTTCCCCTTAACCTCTGGATCTGTGAGGCCTGCTCCTCTCATAGGTTAACATTTGGAATTCCTTAAATACCCTATTTAAGTGTAATGCCTGATGGCAGAGAAGTAGCTGCATTATGTTTTATTTAATTGGATTGGTATTGACACATCCTCTTTAGAGGTAAAGTTGGATCTGGTATTACTAATCTAGAAATGTCTCTTTTACAGAGTAGACATTTCTCTGCTCTTAGCTCTCTTGTGTACCTTGTAGCCTGTCTCCAATGCACGTCTGGGGTGGGGAGACAGCTACACTTTGTGCATTCCCTCTAGACAGCCACAAGTACAGGACGCTCAGCTGCCTGTATTCACTTGTATACCAATGGGTCTTCCTGGGAAGAGGGAGGGGAGGAGCAGACATGTACATCTGAATAGGTAGTGGTGTGGCCTCACACAAAACACTGATTTACCCCCCACAGATAGGCTGGCAGACAAAGCTGGCCCGAAAGACGACTTGTGCACAACAAAGGCTTTGCTTTGATGTCACCTCCACTTCAAGGACACATTTGGGTAAAAGTATTTGGGCTATGACCCTCTCCCCACTCACTAGTTCACCTTGGGGTCTTAAGGAGACTCTGCCAAGATGAAGACCTGTGCTACAAGAGGGACTGCCACTTTGCTAACTGCTCTGCTGTGTTGGACTGCTGCCTCTGACCTGGGTGGTGAGAAGGACTGGACCTGTTCTCTACAACCTTTTGCAACCTAAATATCTCCAAGGCTTGCCTTCTGTTCAGGAAATCTCAGGGCCATCAAAGATTTCATGCTTACAAACTACTGCTGCGAGGGCTCTGCTAATCTAAAGTCTGACTCTGGCTGACTTGCCCTCATGCAGTCGTGGGCCTTCACAGAGTGTCGGTGGCCGCTTTTAGGCATACACATGAATTAGTGAGGTGCCCCAATCAAGCACCACTGTCAGCCTGCTCGAGTGCAGACCATTACATTTGTTGATTTTGAAGAACCCCAGCCCCCGAAGGCAGTCCAGCACAACCCAAAGCACTTTGCACACATCCAGGAAAGACAGGCGCCTGCCCTCCATAACTCCAATCACTGCAACGACTTCAGCAATGCAGGTCCCGAGGCGCTGCTGTAATTCCCCCAAAAATGTACTGAGGACTCCAGGACTTATGAGGTCCCTGCCACCCACCAGCGCTCTTGCAGGCGGCCTCGAATGGAGCGAGTATATCATTCTCCCGCAAACTTGAACTCACATCACATTTTAAATGACACGGGGAGAAAGTCTTTTCAGTGTCATTCCCTAGCATTACCGTAAAGAACCTACTGAAAGTACAAGGGCTTGTACATGCTTGATGTTTTTTTTTGTAACTTGAGATGCTTTAATTGGATTCTTATCATTTTTATCTTATTTTGAAGAGTAAAAAAGATACTATTTTCATACCTCATCTTGGAGTCTATTTTGTAATGTATTCCCTGAGCTATTGTATACACGTATGCGCAACTGCTTTACACATTGCCTCTTATGTTAAGCCTGACTGCTCTGTGCCAAACTACCAGAGGGTGAGCACAGGCTAATTTAAGTATGTGACTGATTTACCCTGACTAGATTTGTGGTCCCTCCTTGGGCAGTGTGTATACCTCTCCCAATTAGATACCCAATTTTTAACAGTGGTTCTTGTTTTTGAGAAAAAGTGGTGAGACATAAGTACTGTGCTGAGTAGAAGGATCATTTTTATGGGGGGGCATTCGATCTCATGAGCATCCCGCGAGACTCACATGGAAAACTGCCACAACGTGTTTCACTATCTTGCAAGAGTCCCTCGGGATCGTATTTAAAACAAGCATTATTTCAAGACAATAATCAGGTTGATATTGATTTTGATGCCTCACAGGAAAATAATGTGCAGTCATGTGACCTCGTGATGATGAGAAAAGAGAAAGCCTGAAGCACCTGAGGCAGGAGGGTAAACCTCTGGATCCAAAGCTTTACTTCCTATACTAGGGGGTAGTTTTGACCTAGAAGATATCATTCACAACGTTCTTTGGAGTGGTCTCTTTCCCTAAAGACAGTGGCCTACGTAAAAAAAGCTTTCCCCCAAAAAGTCCTTAATAGACTCTGCGCTGAGTGTCCTCAACTTTCCCTGCAGGGAAAAGTGACTATGATGCCAGACATTGATCCTAGGCTGGCTACCTTCAAAAGACCCCAAATGCAGGTATCGATGGATGGTGGAAGGCTAGTCAAGATAAGCCTGCTGATTTATCAGTCCCCTCTTTCCAAGATCTGGGACGTTCTCGCTGGATGGTCTTAGAAAACCAATTGCCTCTTAGGCAATGGAAACTGTGCCCTTTTTACAGAGAGCCGCCCTTCCATTCTGTTGAGAATAGACCCAAAAACTGTGATCTAGCAACAACCAAAGCTGGCCCATTGGCAGACGACCTTTTATTTGGAGATTCTTTTGTAAAGGAAGGAGCGGAATTTGTAAATACTTTCACAACCCTTGCTAAGGCCCATGCTGCTCTAAAAGGGTTTTGTAATCTTACCTTTTCACCAGGGCTGCCAGAGGTATGGGGTGCTCTGCCAGACGTCTTCCCTACCAGGCCCCCTTCTTCAGAAGAAATCCACGTCAAATGGCAAGGACTGATAGTGAAAGGGGATCCTCCCCTTGGGAGCCAGAGGTTATAAAGGCTATTTACCACGCCGAGGAATCTGTGGTTCATCAACCAATTTTTCCCCTCCCATCACCGTTTTTCACCCTCGAGAGTTGAGGGGTGGAGCCACCATTATTTTCACAATTGGAAATGAATCACACAAGACATGTGAATTCTCCAAATAGTGTTAGGTTTCCAGCTAGAATTTTATAAAACCGCTGTTCAGTCTAAACCTCCAAAACCGATTTCTTTTTCACTACACAAGCTACATTTCACAGATCAAGAGATCTCTGCATTGCTCCAAAAACAAGCCATCAGACCTTGCTTTCCGAATCCCAATAGTTTCATCAGCAGTGTTTTCTTGTGGATAAGGGCAGAGAGTTCTGTCTAGGTATCAATCTCAAGGATTTCAATACATGGATTCTATACAGACATTTGAAGATGGAAGGAATACACCTGTTGAAAGACTTTTTAAAAGGTGACTTAACCTCTTCGATGTGTCGGACGGGACGTCACAGTGGGCGTGTGCAGAGGACGGCCAGGGGCCATCCAAACCGCGCACTAGTCATTTTTTTCAACACCGCGGCAGACATTAATAGTTAGGTGGACCTAAAAAACGCTATTTGAGTGCCAATTTTTCCATCACATCGGTGTTTCGTGCAGTTCCAATGGAGACAAACAACATACTAGTTTTTAGCTCCGTCATTCAGGCTTTCCTCAGCTCCTGGGAGCTTTAACTTGTTGAAACCAATAACAGAATTTTTGGGAGCTAGGGGCATTTGTCTTATTATCCATTTGGACAATCTTCTGATCATGTCAGCAGGCCTTCTGCTACTCAAACAACAACTAAGTTAGGCAATCAACCTTTCGCAGATCTTGGGGTTTGTGATCAATTACATCAAGTCACAATCTAAACCCATCAAACCTGATGACTTTCTGAGGGTTTGCCCTAGACTCTATATGAGTTGCCTTAGCTTTGCCAATTCACAAGATCTGTGCTATCAAGAAAGATTAACAAGATCTTAAGGAAAGAAAGTCTCACTCTTTGCTGGGTTGTCAGAATTGTGGCCCTTCTAGCCTCCATGATTCAGGCAATCCTCGTTGGTTCACTGCACTATGGAGCCCAATAGAGGTGGAAGATACGCAATCTAAGGACAGGCCGGACATATTTGGACCAGATTTACTGGTCTGTAAATGTATGATAAGAGCTACAGTGGTGACTCGATCACATGGATGCATGGAATGGGAGGGTCATCTTTGGCTTAGTTTCAGACATGGAGATTAAGTTGGATGCCAGGCACCTGGGCTGGGGTGTGAGATGCGGGGAACGGACAAGAGGGAGCAGGTGGCCCAAAGAGTTGTCTTTCTTCATCAGTTGCCTTAAGTTGTAAGCAGGATCCTTCATAATTCGTTCTTTCTCCCAGCAAAAGACCCTTGTATTCATTTAAAGATGGACCAAGTCTCAGCAGTCTAATACGTCAATTGATTAGGGAGAACAAGACCTTGTTTGGCAGAGATTGCCAATAATTTTGGGCACTACTGCCTGTCTCACCACATTCTGGGTCAGTGCAGCATCTTCGAGGCAAGAGCAACAGTGTGGTAGATTGGAACTCCCATCACCTCAAGGTCTCCAGCGAATGGCATCTGTTAGATTTGGGGGTCTCTAGTTAGCACAGGTAGGTACTTGTGACAAATAGGGACCCTTGCCTCTAGTCAGGGTAAGGGGGTACACTCATAAAATAACCCCTGCTCACCCCCTTGGTAGCTTGGCCTGAGCAGACAGGCTTATCTCAGAGGCAGTGTTTAAAGCATTTGTGAATACATACATTAATCAAGTGACAACACTACTAGATGGACACCACACAGGTTTTATTTAAAAAATAAGGACTCTTTATATAGACGTATCACAAGACCACAAACGACAAAAATCCCCAATACTGTACTTAAACGGGTAGAATTAGCTTAGTTCTCTTTAGATCTTAACCCCTTCCACGCTCATGACGAGCTGGGCTCGTCATGAGGTAGCCTCCTCGCACGCTCATGACGAGCCCAGCTCGTCATGTAAAGTGCGTTTTTAAAAAACTCAGCGTGCGAGCGGAATTCCGCCCGCACGCATGCGGTTAAAATACAACACTTTAAGTTAATGTACCTTAAGATGCGACACGCAGGGCAACGTAAGTGTTGCAGGAAAGGTGATGCGGTAGTCCCTTACACGCAAGGACGGTGATGGGTTGAAGATCTGGTGCAAAGAAATAAAAATGGTGCTTTCTCCTTGATGCGGCACGCTTCCCAGTGATGCTGCGGTGTCTGCTGCGACGTCGATCCTCTCTCCTGGCAATGCGAGTTGCTTCCACAACTATGCAAGCCGCGCCAGGCCCTGTGACACTCTTCCCGGTGATGCGGCGGTGTCTGCTGCGACGTTGATCCTCTTCTCCGGCGATGAGCCGTGACCGGCCCTGCGACATGCTTCTCGGAGATGCGGCTGCATCTGATGCGACGTCGATCCTCTTCTCCTGCGCCACGCTTCCCGGTGATGCAGCGGCATCTGCTGCAACATCAATCCTCTTCTACGGGGATGCGAGGCGCTTAGTGTTGTGAAGCGGCAGCGGCGGCGACATGCTTCTTGTTCTTGAGTCGCACTTCCAGCTCCTTGCGACACGCTAATCCTCAAAAAGTCCAGCACAACTGCAGGCACTTCAGGAAAACTATTGGGGAGCTGGTGGGTGAAGTCTGTTGTCCCTGAGACTTCAGCAGGAGGCAAGCTCTGTTCCAAGCCCTTGGAGATCCTTACAAGTTGAAATAAAGTACACAAAGTTCCTTTCTCCTTCCTTTGGCAGTCAGGAAACCACTGCAGGCCAATCCCCCAACCAGCACTTCAGCTTAGGGATAGTCTATCCTCAGTCACTCTGGTTTCCACTCCTCAGCAAAGGTTTCTTCATGTTGTCCAAAAGTGATCTACATTCTTGGGATCAGGGTCCCAATACTTATACCGCAAAATCCTTTGTCCTCTGATGGCAGAGGGACCTTTGCCTAGTCCAAACCAGTTCTGGAGCACTCTGTTGATATGACACCTTCCTTCCTTTCACAGTACAGGGCAGAACCATCAGACACCCACAGGTGGTGGAGCCAGCATTGTGGAGGGAAGGCACAGCCCTGGAGCACTCAGTTGACATGATTCATTCTCTCCTTTTACAGCACAGGGCAGAGACATCAGATGCACCACAGGAGGTGGAACCAGCATTGTGGAGGGAAGGCACAGCCCTATTCAGTTCTCAGGTCCAACTCCTCCCACCCATCTACATGTAGATCTCTCTATTCAGCCCTATGCTGACTCGCCCTGTCTCCTGGAACCCCCCAGCCCATGTCACTCAAACTTCAGACAAGGAATACACAACCTAGCAGAGGCAGGCCTGGATGGTTAGACAAGAAAATACCTACTTTCCAAAAGTTGTATTTTCAAACACAGAATGTTAAAACCAACTCCACTAAAAGATGCCTTTTATCATTCTGAGTTCAGGCATACTAAACTCAAATTTCTACCTAGTTCCCCGAGTCAGTTAGGATTATAAAATGTAATAATCAAACTGCCCATTATGGCCTATGGGGAACAGATAGCCTTGCAATAGTGAAAAACAAAAATGGCTGTAATTCACTATTAGGACAGGCCACACACATCAGGGCTTGTCCTACCTTATACTTACAATGCACCTTGCCATTGTGCCTACCATAGGGGTGTCTGATATGTAGAAAAGGGAAGGTTTAGGGACTTGCAAGTGGGTGCACTTGCCCCGTCAACATGGCAGTACCAGACTGCACACAGGCTATGCAATGGCAAACCTGAGACACACTTTTACAGGCTGCTTCTGTGGGTGGCACAACCAGTGCTGCAAGCCCACTAGCAGCATTTGGATTACCAGCCCTGGTCACTCCTGGTGCACGGTACTAGGTTCTGACTGGTAAACTAAACAAGCCAATCATGGAACCACTAATCCATACGTCAATTTACAATAGGGAGAGCATATGCACTTTAGTACTGAACAGCAGTGGGAAAGTGCCCAGAGTCATAAAACCAACAAAAACAGGTCAGACAAAATACAGGAAGAAGGCAAAAAGTTCAGGGATGACCCTGCAAAAAGGGCCAAGTCCAACAGCATCTGACTAGGTCATTGTTTTGCAAGATAATGGAGAAATGAGGCTCATGTCATAAGGATCTCTTTGAATCTCAACTGACCCTCCCATTACTGTTATTATTGAGCTGGATGATGGATCCTATGGCAGTGGCATCAGAGGCATTCTTGCAAATGTGGAAGGGTCTGAATTATGATTTTCCCATGTTTCCATGATCTTGAGAGTAGCTCTCCAAGTCATGGAACAGTTGGCGGAGTTGGTACTAATCTCACTCTTGAGGAGAACACGGAGCTGGCTTCCATGCCTCCTAGAACTATTTTGCGATAAACAGCTCATTCTGCCACTGTTTCCGACTCTACAGTTTGATGCCCATTCTCTCATGGGAACAATGGCTTCTAAATCTTTTAATGTTGGGGCTCGACTGGAAGACATAATTTGCATGGCAAACTAATTGTCAGACTCACTGTTTAAGGAATTCTATTCCATGCCAGTAAGTAATGATTTTTCGTTGGTTGTTGATCAGTTTTGAACTTGCATAATCTGAAGCCTACGGACCTGCCATACAATTGAACATTTGATAGCATTGTTGCTCAGGTTCTAATTCTTTAAGAACATAGAAGACAAGAGGCATTTGCCGAAACAGCAACAGTTTGTTTAATTAAACAATTCAGCCGTGAAAACAGTTACAGGCACACGGTCGGAGGACTGTCTCAATTTACATTGGGTTTGTGTGCATTCTATACATAATATTACAAGTAAAAGTTTTCCAGCATACCATACATGGTGAGGAATGTTGGCTGCTGCCTTAGTCATAAATCATACTTCCCTCGCCCATGTGTACTTTATTGGGGGCAATCTACCCTGACCATTGTAATGTATCTGTGCCTATCTGTGGGATTGATCAAGTGTCCTACCCACGTGTTTTCCTGCCAGCTATGCACCCTCCCAACTGTGACCCATCAATCAATAATCTCGGGCCTAGGTTGCAGGGCCAGCCTGACTACATATTTGCGTGTAGAGGTAGATGTGGAGGTTGGGACAGGTGATTCTATTAATAAGGATGATATTTTTATAAATAAGACGCAGTGATATCCATATTAACAGCATTTATAAACAAGAAATTTCAATTCCGTTAAGGGCACTGGGGCAAGGATTATCCCACTCTAATTATCTTGCTTGGAATCTTTTTATATCATTGATTTCTTTTTTTTTCTCCCACTCAGATATAGTAAACAAACAATTAAATAAATGTCTATTTAGTATGTAGTTTTATTTCGATTTCAGATCAAAACAGGAATATTATTCTTGAACTGTTCACGGGATCGCATTGCTCCTCCTAGCAATATAAAGCAGCCTATATGTCGCAGCTCAGGTTTAGATGGGTCCCAGGATCGTGATTGGTTAATGAACTTTTAAACTTATTGGCCTGTCGTTTTCTGGTATGGTTTATGGATAATGCAGTCCTGAGGTTAATCCCCTGGAGTCTAAGATCTTAATGGAGGGGCTGAGCAAATGAGCCACTACCAGGATATACTGATCCCTCATTTTTAATGCCCCAGACCCCTTCCCTGGGAAGGGGATCTCAATGAAGATAACGGCCCGAAGCCAGAATGGCCCAGAGGGGAATGGTAATCTCTTCACACCTCTGAATGATTTAACTCAGCTATCTCCATATTGCTTATCTGACTCCCCAGCGATTACAGAGAGCAACTTGGCCCTCCCCGGGCCAATGTGCATGATGCTACCTGGCAGAAGCTGACTGCTTCCATATGGCCTGGGTCTGTCCAGGACGAATCCCCTTTAGGGAGGTAGCGGGTGAGGAGATTTCCAGGGTTCCAGGGAGCTGGTTTGAACTTACTTCCTGGGTGGCCTTGCTGGAGGAGACGGGTAGTTTGAGGATAGAGCGGGTCTTCATTCCGGTGTAAACAATGGCGGCCAAACATGACATTGCGGGTAATTGGAACTCCCCGGAACCTCCATTGCCAGTGGACGTGGACTGGTGTGTCCAAGTATTGGGAATACCATGAGTTGGCTATGGCGACTTCTTAGGTATATTTTTTCACCTGTTATATATGATATGGACATGTGTCATTAATGTTGTTCAAAATCAATATAAATGTGGTTATTTGTATTAATGCTGCTATGCATGGGCAATATTTCAATAAAGCAGAGAAGAGAATGTATAATCCACACTGCCATGTCCTTAAAAGAATTGAAAATTCTTGTTGACGAATGCTATAAAATGATCGATGATCTAACAACAACGGGCTGTATTAAAGCATACTTTTAACAGTATTTCATGCTGAGCCATCACTCCCAACTGGAGCATAAGTGATGAGTGGGCAATGTGTGAGGGTAGACTGTAATTTGCATTTTGACTCCATAGACCAGCTTCCTTGTGCTATTGTATCATTGTTGCTCGAAACATGCCCACAAAATGACATATACAAGCAGAGTAAGAAGGGGAACGATGTTCCAAAGCTTTATTAATTTGGTCAAAACAGCTCCCATACTTTTTTATTTAAAAAAACTTTCCTGAATGGTTGAGTTCCCGTTGACTGAAAGGAGGGGAGAGTCTCCTCTACTGTGAGGTGAGATAACTGAAGAAGAAACTAGCCTTCTCTCCAGGGTGCGAGCTACCTGAAAGAAATGTAAATGTGTGCAATTGGTTAGTCAGCAAATCTAAATGGTGCTTTGGAGCCAGCAAAAGGTTTCACTTGATAGAGTCTGAAATTTGCCCTTTTAAGGGAGCCCTATCAAAAAGGTTTTAACCTGATAAAGTCGTCTTACTAAAAACATTACTTTTGAAAGCACTGTAAATATTTAAATAATCTTTATGCAGTTTGTGACAGCCTATTTTACTGTGTACAAACTTTGACTAATATATTTTTAAAGTAATGATGCACATTCACAGAGATTTGTCACAGGTTTGAGAAGTCGCTATTTCCCTGTGAACCAACCAGGATTCAAATCTGTGACGGTTCAGTTACATCCAGACACTTGGTGTGATTGCATTAACCAAACAAGCTTTCCTACCAGAAAATGCAGTCCCTACACCTACATTTAAGTTCCATTTATTTTTCATTTAAGGTGTGTGCATCATATTTGACATGCAGTTGCCTGCCGATAGATTAAAATGCCAACAACATAGAGAATATTTTGTTCTTCATAGTCCTTTCCCTTCCCTGTCACCACTTCTACTCAGGACCGAAGTTCCCATACTTTTCATAAGGCAAGCCGACCGCTGTACGCGCCATATCTTGCAACTACCTCAAAATTGGGAAGCATTTACGGAACAAATATTTCGAAGCAGTCTTATTGCCTCTTTCAATTTTGTCATACGAGTTTCAAAAACGACAAAGATTTTGCAATTGTTATTTACTGTTTACAAATTCAGAAGCTTTGCATGTTACGATTTTGACAAAACATCTGGCCAAATTGATACACAATATTTTAATTTCCTAAAACTCTAATAATTATATTAAAAGTTGAATTGGAGCAAATCCAGTGCTGAGAAAGACAAATTCTAATCCTTCTGAAGTTCGTGATGCAAGGGGCTGGTAATCTTAACAGCTCGAACTTAAGACCTTAACATTTGCGAATACATAACCACTCTTTCGGGAAGACATAGAAGCAACCATCAAGAGGCATTTGCTGTTTTCCCCGCAGATGCAAAACGGGAACAGCGTCCTTTCTCGTATCAACAGGGAGAGACTCCCCAGCCGGCACCTTCAGCGGTGGGGGTTGCTCTCTGCCACCTCTGCCGCCGGTTTCTGGCATCTCTCCTCAGAGCCTGGCCTGGGCGGCGGCAGTGGGCGTGCCTCGGCAGGCGATCAGAGTCTCCGTTCTGCTGAGGCAGGCGATGTCAGAGCTGATCTCGCGTGCCCATTGGCCGATGTCTGCCGTGACGTCACAATCATGATTAGAATTGATGATAGGGCGTTCTGATTTCATTGTCTGACGCGGGGACCGACGGGGCAAAAAAAAAAATCTGGTGAATCCCAAGGATCCACGGGCGCGGCGAGGCCCAGCGACCTGCGCTGGAGGCGGATGAGCGGGCAGCAGCCGCCCTGCCGGCCCCGCCGCGGGCTGGGAGCAGGCCGATCTACTGTACTTCGAGGAGGAGCGGGCCAGAGGTGAGCTTTTAAATGTTAACTTGACGCGCCTCCCCCTAGGCCAGCGATTCCGGTTCTGCACGTTCCTCTCCTACGGGGATGCAGGCAACCGCTGCAACGCGCCCCTCTGTGCTGAGTGACGGGCCCTGAGCTCCTCCCCCTCTTATAAACGGCGCGTGACTAGTCTAAGTAAATACTATCACAGTATGTTTTGCGGGAGGGAGGAAGCAGGCCCTGCGCACCGGCTCCCCCCTCCGTTGCAGCGTTGGACTCCGCTCGCCCGCCCCATCAGCCGCGCGTTACCCATGCGCACTGAGGCTGTGTGTTGCCTGCCTCCCACTTGCACCTCCCGCTTCCTCGGCCATCTTACGTTTTTTTGTTTACACGCTGCGACACAGACGGGAAATAATGAAAACGAGCAACACCTGCTCCGTTTTCATGGCTACCCACTATGCCGGGATTATACTTAAGTCACGTGCGGGCAGCCTCAAAGTATTAGTTACTCCTGACGTCTGCCTACTAACCCGAATGTTGCCTCTGGAACATTGAACGATGAGGGAGGGCTAGAGCTGCCCTGGGGCGATGTGAATAGCACACTGTCTTCTTCCAAATGCCGACCCCCTCCCCAATGTTTGCGGAAGCTGTTTGGACTATGACATGGGCCAGATATCAGTGAGCGGTTTTCAACACTCCCTGTTCTTTTTAATACTATTACAAATTATAGTTTTTCCAGAGCATTTCGAGGAGCTTCGTTTCATCTATCTACTCATTAATGGATGCGTGGGTGTGTATGTCTATATATGGCACTTTCCTCCTGTTTAGTAACTAGGTTATCTTTTTTAATATTTGTTTATTGAGATTTTGTAAAGCGTTCAGCAGAAAATATTAAAACAAGCATTTACAATGCAACGGTTTCGCCTTTGGAGAAGTTAGAGCTATTGGCATTATAAATGACAAAATTTGTATGTATGTGTTGATTTTGAAAACAGATAAATAAATGGCATTGTCATTTACATTGCCAATAGCTTAATCTCTCGCAAATGTGAGAACTATTGTACCCTACGGACGAGCTCAGCAGACAGCAATTACTACCACCCACACACACACCCAGAGCCAGCCACACACACCCAGAGCCAGCCACACACACCCAGAGCCAGCCACACACACAACCAGAGCAGTCACACACACACACACACACACACTGGAGCAGTCACATACACACACACACTCTGGAGCAGTCACATACACACACACCCAGGAGCAGTCACACACACTGGAGCAGTCACACACGCACACACACACTGGAGCAGTCACATACAAACACACCCTGGAGCAGTCACACACACACACACACACACACACACCCAGGAGCAGTCACACACACACACTCTGGAGCAGTCACATGCACGTACACACTGGAGCAGTCACATGCACGCACACACTCAGGATCCCTCATGTGTAGACAGCGGGTGAGATCGTTGGTGTTTTCAAATATAGAAGAACGGGCAAAATGGAAGACTTTACTAAGGTCTAGTGCTTATAGAAATAGTAGAAGTGCTATATAAACAAGCCTCCATCGCTTTCATCCCACCTGACCCCTTTAACTCCCCTGCTGGGGCTCACCTCTCCCCTGGACGCGGCGCCCTCTAACCTCACTCCTTGCAGTAACAATGAGTTCCTACAGCACACCCTTCTCCACTACTGCAGTCCCTTACCCTTGGAAAGACTTCTCAAAGATGCCAAGTGACTCCATGTCAAAACCCCTTTTGCATGCTGGGAATTGCGAGCCCATACTTACAATGCAAAAAACTACAAGTCCCAGAATGCAAAGAGCTACTGGCTAACAATCAAGAAAACACTAAATGTGCCTCTCAAGGCAAGGGACAACATAGCATTTGCGTGTTTAATTCCCAGGAGCGGCCCTCCGTTTTTATGGAGCACCATATACTCATGTTTTCAGCCCACACACATCCCAGGACTGCAGCCCAACGCACCATGGAGTAACACCTCTCCCCTCTAGTGCACGGGACACGCCTCACCCCGTATTCACTAGTCCATCCCTCACCGATTGAACCCACCGCCCCCTGAAGACCACTCCAAGCGCACGTGCACCTGCAGCGCGGCTCCCTCCCACCCCACAGCCGCTAATACCGGGGGCACAGCCCAGCGCTCAGCGGCTGTCACACCGATCTGTGAACAAAGGCACGGCGGGGCGAGCCCGGTGCGCACGGAGACGCGACCCTGCACCGAGGACGTGCGAGGGACGGCCCCGGCTCCACCGACACCCGTGTGTGCAAAAAGTGATCGATCCCGCGGGATCGCCCATGTAAACACTAACAAGGCACACGCGCGCATCCCTAATGATGGCAGCACGCCAGGGGACCACACAAGCACGCCCCCATCGCTGGGTGTCTGGTCACCGATGACAAAACGGGGCAGTGCCGCTCCAAGCTGGAGGCGACAACAGCCCTCTCAAACACCACCAGACCGACACCGCACAATGAACTTTACAATAAAGCTCCCGTTAGGCCCAGCAGCAGCTGATGCTGCCAGCTTCCTCTTGCATGAGGCGCCTCGCCAAGGAAGTGTCCTCCGGAACTGTCATTGGCAGAGGTACCACCGGGGTCTCCCTACAAACACCACTCAATGGATGCATGTACAACTGGGCACTATACCGCATCACTGTGCCACAACCAGCCTGGCACGAGCTATTTAATCCCACAGATGAAAACACGGGGGTTTGCCCGATAAAGGCAGTAGGGGCTGCCTGCATGTGCAGCCGGCGCCGCTTCCTCTCAGTACACACACACACACCCTCGCAGGGACCCACCTGGAGCCAGGTGCAGCTGGGTGAGCAGCAGGCACGCCGTGATCGCCCTGCCCCCGCCACATTGTGCCTCCTTAGTCCCCCGGTCGGTGCATGGAGCCCGGCGGACTGGCGCTCGGCGGAGGGGAGTGTTTCCTGCAGCCGGTGCCCGTCTCTCCTCCTCCAGCGTGCATGTGAATGAGAGGAAGTGACGCGGCGCTCTGGGCGGGGACATCCGTCCCTAGAAGCTCCGAGAGCAGCCGCAGCCTCCCCCCACCGGGCTGCCCTGGTACTGACCGCTATCGGACGGCGTCTGGCCCGGGCAGCTCGTGTCCGTGACTGACTGTAACTGAGCAGTCAGCCGCCGATCTTGACTCTGACCTGAGCGTGCAGTGTGTGTCATGAGGTGACTGTCAGTCTATGGGAGTTTGTAACTGAGCCGGGTATCCTGCCTGTGACTGAAGTGAACAGTCAGTCATTTTGACTCTGTGACTGACCTCTTCAGCAGTGATTTTCACGAGCATGTATTGTTCTGGAGTGACAAGATAAAAACACAATTTAGAGGCCTATCTACAACAAGTCAGGTCCCGGGCCGCGCTGTGATTGGCTGACGTCACGGGGGTGTCCCGGGCGGCAGCCAATCACAGCGCGGCCCAGGAATGACGTCACGGGGGTGTCCCGGGCCGGCAGCCAATCGCAGCGCGGCCTGGGACAAAGGGGCGGGGCTTAAAAAAGCACCAGAAACGCCCCCGAATCGCGTTTTCGAGAGAAAGCGCGATTGACAGCCTCTGTCTCCCAATGGCTAGCCTCCATTTATGGAGCTAGCCAATTGGAAACAGAGGCGGTCCGAACCTCACTACTGAAAACAAAAGATTTCGATCTGGGAGGGGCTTCGCCCCTCGCCAAGTCGAAACCTAAAAATAAAACGGGAAAAGAAGAAACATACATTCACCTGATACATCGTAGACCATGCATGCAAGCAACATCGCCTAAGAACTACGTTAACTATTGGTTAGGGGTGTGCTAAAGTTTGCGTACTATTTTTTGGGAGTAAGTACACAACATTTCTGAAAAATTACGCAAAATACCGGTCTGTCGTTTAGCGCTATATTTGATTGTGAATGTGTCTTTGCGTTAGTGAAAAAATCAGCAAGGTTCATCCAACAGAAGATAGAGGCAGGTACAAGGTGGAGTGGAACCTTTATTGTGTACACTTAGCCACAGCTAGCTCTAACTGTCACCACAGAGTCCAACAGACCAGGAGCAGCTTATTCTAGAATCTGATGACACTAAGATAATAATGTTCTAGTATATTCCTGATGACAATCAGGTGAGGAAGATACCACACATCCCTCCTTTTTAAAAAGAAGGCTGACACGTACTCCAGGTAAGTTGATAAAGGCTTTATTAAAAAAAAGCACACTGACACCAAGGCACGTCTTACTGCCAAGAGCCTCTCGCAGCAACTGTCATTAACCTGCCAGCGTTCCAGATGGAACTCACTGACGTCATAACGCTTAGGGCAAGGCGCGCGTGCTATTACATTGCATGGCACAGTAAAACAAGTAAACACAACACATCTCCTTATCAGTAAAAACAAAGCAGGACTGTAGAGAACCAACGAGTGAGACTTATGGAAAGGAGATGAGACCAACTGCTAATCACGCACAAAATCGTGTAACTTAGCTGGTGGTTTGACCACTCTCCCATATCTGCTCACAATAGGCTCGTCATTTAAACTGACGTCCTGAGACGTAAAATCTTCATCAACAGAATCATCTAAATCCACATTTGTATCGTTAGTGGTCTGATATCCTTTGTACACTTCCGATAACTCCTCGCTCAGCCTACTACTACTGTCATCCCGAACCCGTGAACTATCAGAAGTGTTCTCACCCCCAGAAGGTACATCGTTTGTACCTGAAGATACATCGTTTGTACCATGTGGATGAGACCCTCCAAAAGCCTCACGATCCAGAATCCAATCGTAGTCTTGAGAATAGGAACCATCTCGGTCAACAGGAGTGCATTGAGAATGAGACGTGGTCATCCCATCCTTACACAGTGACAATGAAGAAAAATGCCACGTTTTGCCATCACTCAATAGAGCAGAATTACAAAAGACTTTCTTGACTTCCATTGGTTGTGAGTAGTGATTCTGCCCTTTGCTCGAGCACCTAGATTTCTTCATTCTAACTCTGTCTCCTACTTGGATGAAAACCTCTTTACATGCATGTTTAGAGTCATAGTATCTCTTACCAACAATCTGTGAATCCCGTAAATTTCTTTGAACCTCCTCGGGGGACCAACACTCTCTTTTGGGGGTTGCCCAACCCACATTATCCTTAGTAATGGGGGTTCTCCCTCTCAAAAGCACAAAGGGACTGGCACCTGTAGGTTCACAAGGAGTTACCCGGAAAGCCCAAAGATTGTTGATGAGTTGCTTTCTCCATGACAGGTCATTTTGGTTAGCTAGTTGAATCACTCCTTTAATCACCCGATTGAACCTCTCAACTGCACCATTACTAGCTGGATGGTATACAGAAGTGGTTTTATGTTTGATCCCATGTTTAGTAATAAATTCTTTAAATACTGCAGACGTAAATTGTGGACCGTTGTCAGATACAATACAATTTGGGAGGCCCTCTCTAAGGAATAACTTAAGTAAGAATCCCACAACACTTTTGGCTTCAGCATTCAGGACCACTTCTACTTCTGGCCACTTAGAAAAATGGTCTACCAACACTATAAGGTATAATAGTTCATCGTGTTCTCGAATGGGTCCACAAATGTCAATTCCTAATCTGACACAGGGCATAGATGGACAAGAAAGGGGTTGAAGGGGTGGCCTAAGTCTGTGCTTGGATTTGTCTGAATTCTCACATGCCACACAATTTCTGACACTCCTTTCGATTTCAATGTCATACCTGGGCCACCAGTACGAATTTCTGACTCTACTCTTGGTTTTACCTATGCCAAGGTGCCCCTCATGGCAAATCTCAAGTAGTTTAGCACGTAAACACTTGGGAGGAACGACCTTGCCATTCCTCAGTACCAAATCCCCTTCAACAGACAGCTCATCCTTGAGTTCCCAAAACGAATGCAAATGTTCAGGAACTTTTTTCTTTACAGGCCAACCAGCTCTTATATACTTCTTTACTTCAAGGAGTACAACATCTTCCTCCATAGCTGCAGACCAATCTGCACCAGAAATACATGGTATCTTTTCTACAATGTTGGCTATGCAAAAAGTCTCAATGTCCGAAATCTGGTCATCAGTGTTAGGTAAACGACTTAGACAGTCCGCAACCTTATTTTTAATTCCTGGAAGATACTCGACCTCGTAGTTAAACTCTAGCAACTTCATGGAGATGCGTGATAAGCGGGGGGATGCAACTTGAAGACCCTTTGTAGAAAGTACCTTTATTAGAGGTTTATGATCACTTCTTAGGGTGATCTTGTAACCCCATATGTACTGTCTAAAATGATCCAAACCCCATGCACACGCCAGTGCCTATCTCTCAATCACCAAATACCTTCCTTCTGTGGGTGAGATCGAACGCGAGGCAAATGCTACAGTCACCTCTTTTCCTTCTCCAGTAATCTGTGAAAGTACAGCTCCTAACCCCTGACTACTAGCATCTGTAGTGACAATGATGTGGAGAGAGGGATTGAACCCCTGGAGGGATGGAGCTTTACAAATATCTTCTTTAATTCTTATAAAGGATTCCTCACAAGTGGCACTCCACTCAAATTTGTTCTTTTGTTTGATAAGTTCCCTTAGTGAAAAGTCTTTGAAGAGAAATTACGTACAAATTTGGCATAGAATTCCGAAAGGCCTAGGAAAGCTCTGACTTCCTCCTTGTTCTTGGGTGAAGGGGCTTCCCTAATTGCAGATAACAGTTCTTTTTTTGGTTTTATGCCACTGCCATCAATTTCGTGTCCCAAATAAGTAACGTTATTTGTAGCAAATTTACACTTACGCAAATCAGCCGTGAGCCCATGGTGTCCAAGTACCCCCAGGACTCTGTTCAGTTTCTCATCATGTTCTCTTCTGGTGGCGCCTGTTACCATGATGTCATCCTGAAAAATTAGGAGATTCTTTTCCTCCTCAAATAGTGTGCTCATTAACCTTTGAAACATGGCCGCAGCCGAGGCCAGTCCAAAAGGTACCCTCTTAAACCTAAAACATCCCAAGGGCGTTACAAACGTAGTGAGGCTCCTACTCCTAGGATGCAAAGCCACTTGGTGGTAGGCTGAGCTTAGATCAATAGTGGAAAACCACTTGGCCCCATTGGTATAGGAAAGCATTTCACTAATCTTCGGCAAGGGAAATTGATCAACCAAAATGTTCTTATTGAGGTCGCGTAGATCAACACATAGGCAGAGTTTGCCGTTGGGTTTCTTCGCGATAACCAAGGGCGAAACCCACTCCGCTGATTCTACCGGCTCAATAATACCCTCTTTCTGTAATCTCTTCAATTCATCTTCCACTTCACCGATGATAGAAAACGGTATGTTCCTAGACTTGTGTATTCAAGGAACGGCATTTTCTTTAAGTTTGATCTCATGAACAAAACCTTTAAGTTTTCCAATGTTCTCAGAAAACACCTTGGGATACCTTTTCATGAAGAAATTGTTACACTCCTCTTCAGTTTGTAAAATCAGGACAGGATTCGGGCTGTTAGGATCCAGAATTATTCCTAATTCTCCTTGGTCGATCCATCCTAACACAGACGGACCAACCTTGGAGATATACAGTTTGCCTAACATTTGACGAGACTTAAATTGAAACTGTAATTCTCTGAAACCCAACATTTCGATAGGATCATATGTAAATGATTTAGGGAAAATATCAGGACTCTGTAACTTCCTGCCACACCATTTCGTTAACGATGGTATAAGGTGAGCCGGAATCAGCAACTATTGAAATGTCCACCCCACCAATATTCATGTGACATATCGGTTTCTTCTTTTTGCTCCCTCCATCATCAACATTCAACACAAATAAATTCATATCCTCATTATCTGAGGAGATAGCATCTTCTTGTTCATCGAGAACTACTGCTTTTACGTTTCTTCCCCCTTTCTGTTTCTTTGGGCACATGGCAATGAAATGCCCAAACACACCACAATTTGAACACTTTTGCCTCAAAGCTGGACAAGATTTGTCATTTGCCAAATGGTATCTGCTACCACATCTAAAACATTTTCTATCATCAGAAAGTTTCACTTTATAACTGGAATCCTTTCTCTGTACATAACCAGCACGGGGTTTGCTGTTTGTATTCTTAGAAACTATAACACACATCACCTGTTCTAGGTTTTTTGTTAATGCGATTGTAAATTTTCATAGCTTTGGCACCTAAACAATGAAGAAGAATTTTTTTCTTCTTTTCAGGGGTCAATTCTTCTTCATCTTCAAAAGTAGACATATAATTCTCAAAATATTCCCGCCACTCTTCCCACTTAAGTGCATCATCACCTGTTGATGGAATGAAAGGTAGTGGGGGAGACAGATTCCACACATTTCCTGAGGCCATGACTGCTGAAGTAGAAGAGAGAGTACTTTAACCAACACAGAAATAATATATTAAAAGTCGTGCTTGTCACTGCAGATAAGGTGTGTGTGCCACCGTTGAATATGGTCCACTACTTTTGTGAATAGCTTAGGAAATAGTGTTCAAAATGTGTGTGTCACCGTTAAGTAACACGTAAAATAGTTCCTTATCAGCCTTATCAGAAATGTATAGGTGTGCGAATATGCCGATAATTGTCTTAATAGATGTCATCAACAACACTGGTGTGCGTGTCACCGTTGTCAATACTTGCCACACAAGATGCAATCACACAAATTGGTGTGCGTGTCACAGTTGTAGGAGACACGCTCTTATTATGCCAGGTATAGGTGTGCGTGTCACCGTTGTAGTAGTCACGCTCTAAATATGCCACATGCAGGTCTGCGTGCCACCGTTGGAAACGCGCTCCAAATCTGCTCTTGATAGCCCCCAAACAAAGTTATTGAAAGAATTGGTGTGTGTGTCACCGTAGCAGGAGACACGCTCAGACCGAAAACTCTCTTTCAAAAATGGCCACCAGACGTCAAACGACGTATACGTTTCAGTGACGTCATCAGAAGCCCTGACAGGAATGCGCCGTTCGCCTGAAGTGCGACGTCCACAGAAACCCTGACAGGAATGCGCCGTTCGCCTGAAGTGCGCCTTGAACTCAGTGAGGGCAATAACTTGAAACACAAAGCTTCCAGGGATGAAGACCACCCAAACAAAGACTTCCAAAGCAGTCAATGATAGGCAAATACAGATTCCCTCAAGGTGAAGATACCATCCAACTCGGGATTCTGAAAGCACCCAACTCGGGACTCCGACAACACGCAGAATCCCCACAGCTGGCCGGTCGACACAAAACTCACCGGCTAACAATCGGTGAAAGGAACGATGTCCAACTCACTGCTTCCAGGGATGGCCAACCTCTCAATACAGGACAACCGAACTGCCGCCATGTAGTTCTTGCCCCTGATGACGGAAGGACAACACAGGTTGAATGAGGTCATTCAGCCCATCACTCCCTGAAGACTCCGCATGATGAAACAGCCGGCGAAGAGCTGGAAACCACAATCAGTGACTTGCGGAAGGAAAACGAGAAAGGCAAAACTCGGCTACTTGAAGACGTTCTCAGAAACAAAGATGTGGAACAGCTGACCACTAGTGGGTTCGTCGGGGTGTCAGTGATCCCGTATCGTTGCCAAATTGTAGAGATGACACGTACTCCAGGTAAGTTGATAAAGGCTTTATTAAAAAAGCACACTGACACCAAGGCACGTCTTACTGCCAAGAGCCTCTCGCAGCAACTGTCATTACTACTGTCATTAACCTGCCAGCGTTCCAGATGGAACTCACTGACGTCATAACGCTTAGGGCAAGGCGCGCGTGCTAGTACATTGCATGGCACAGTAAAACAAGTAAACACAACAAAGGCAAATCACCCAAATAAATATACACTGCATGTAATATGAAAAAAACTAAGAAATAGGATGCAAGGATACGGTGCTAAAACAAGGATTGATCTGACAGGGACATTGGCATCTCCACCATTGTGCCTCACTTCATCTTCTATAGTTTGTTCACTCCCAGAATTGACTTTTGTTTTTCTCTCTCCTCTCATTGCTTTGACTAGGCCAAAGATGTTTCACTTCTCTTCCTAGATTCCAAATCCTACCATGTTGTGTTTTGATTGCATTCTGATATATATGTGATTTTCATGGGTTAGGTATATTTGGACCATTTCATGTAACCAGTGGGAACTTTAACTCAGTCTCCTACTTTGAATTCTATCAATTTGGTCCCATGTAGTTTATCATACATCTTGTCGCTAGCTGCCTGCAATTCTTGTTACTTTTCCCTCCAATGTTGATTTTTATCAACATTCACCCAACTTTTATGCCGCTTCATCCACCCAGGTACTAGTCTAGAATGGGCTTCCTTCCTTTGAACAGTTCAAACAGAGTTATTTTCTTGGACTGATGAGGAGTTAGGTGATATGCTTTTCACTATTTCAGTACTTTATTGAACCTTTCTAGCATTCCATTGGTTTCGGAGTGATCTGGTCTGGTCACGGTACTGCGTTTTAAATGTTGTAGAGCTGGAGGGCACTCCTTCCGCTATTTAGCGGCAAAACTCTGGAACTCATTACCAGTCCATATCCGTGCTCTTAATGACCTTCTGTTGTTTAGGAGGGTGCTTAAGACGCACCTTTTTCCATCCAGGATCTAACCTCTTCTACCGCCCCTGCTACTGTTTTTGCTGCCCTTTACCTTCGCTGGTAGCTGGCTTCTCTGCTGGTCAAAGCGCCGGGACGCCCCTTTGCTGGGGCAGCTGAGCGCTATAGAAGTCTAATTAACATAACATAACATAACATAACATCTAAGGCAGGCAGTTTGTGGAGAATCTGAGTACACTGTTAAAATTCATTTATCTCTTTGGAGCAAAACTGGACCCCATTATCTGTGAGAAGGGTGCTAGATAAAGATTTCCATCAAAAAGCTCACAAATGTCTTAGTGTTGATTTGACTCTCTTGGTGTAGACGTCTGAAACAAATTTGAACGTCGAAACCGGGCCACCACAAATCTTATCTAATCCTTTGTTTGTTTTTGGTAATACCAAGATGTCCTTTATGTGCTAAGTCAATTAGTTTATTTTTAATAGAATCTGGAGGTATCTACGTTGTACCCGCTAAACTGACAATTCTCCTCTGGCCTCCCAACGTGATCTCAAATGCTCCAAGTTTTTCCCCTCCATCCCAACCTTGTATTAACACCTCACACCTCACATACTTTGCATAAGACCGGGTCAGTTTCTAACTCTTTTCCAATTTCCCTGTTCAACAATTCCTTTAGTTATCATACATACATCTTCCTTTTGTAACTCTATATCTTCATTATTGTTGTCACCAGAACCACCTTCTTCCTTTTGTTGTTCGAATAAGAATTTACCATGAAAAAATGTAAGACGAGCAATTAGTCAAAACACGAACAGTTGGTTTAATTTAACGCAGTAGCTGGGAGAGCAGGCAATAGATTCGGGGTCTGAAAGTATTTTGGTTTTGGCCGTCTGTCACCTTAGGGGTGCACAAGAAGAAAATGAGCCCAAAAGGTAGTGAGGGTCTATGGATATTTATTTTAGACACAGAGTCAGCGTCTCTCATAAGTCACAACTACACAACAAAGTCTAGGCGGCAGGTCCATGAAATAAAAGGAAGGTCTTCCCAGCGCGTCTCCTTCTTCTGCTTCTTTGCCGCTCTCGCCAGCCCCAAAACAAAAGAAAGACAGGTGGCTGTTAGCTCACAGCTGATAGTCAAAATTATAGCGTCAGGGAGGGGAGTGAGGGCAACACGCGTGAGGGGAGAACAGGCTACCGTCACCAAGGAAAGCAGACCAACCGCAAAGAGTGCACGTGAGTGCTCAGGAATCCCCGTGCCCCTGCCTTCCACCCTCTTCCCGCTGCTGCCCCTTCCCGACCCGTTTAAAGGGTAACAGGGTACGCAAACGTTCACGTACCTGGTGTAGCCACGCGTCTTCCTGCGCGTGGCTGGGCGGTGCGTGGGAACGGTGGCCTCCTGGCTTCTCCGGTGTCCTCGCGCCGTCTTCGTCCGCCTGGTCGGAAAGCCGACTGCTTGTACTCGCGCTGCCTTCCTCTTCCGCCGTACCTCGCTCTCGTCCTCCTTCCGTTGTCCGGGTCTCTTGGTGGGTGATTCCTCTACGGGGCTTCGGTGCCGGCGAGCTCCGCACCATCCACACCACGGCGTCTTCCGGCTCTCCCTTTTCAGGACCTGATCCGCTCTCTGATTGGCGGGACGGCCACCACGTCATCGGAGGAGGGTAATCCTCCTCGCAGGGCTCCCAGTTGTTAAAGGGCCCGCGTCCTTCCTGCAACCGAGATTCAGAGTTCGTTACGGGGCAGGACTGGACCCCGTGACACCGTTATTTTATACATTTCACAAGATGTAATAAAGTGATTTGTGCATTCTTTTTAGAACAGGAATCTGGGCCTAGTCTCAGAGCCATAAATCTGGTCATTTGATAAGAAGCGCAGGTGGGTCTCGACACTAAGAGGACACAATGGGGAGCTAGTAGGTATGTGTCCAGATGTCCGACGTGGGGAGCGTGTGATCACTGTGTGTAGTGTGCGTGCGATGTTCTGATTCGCTGAGTGTTCCTAACTTAGTGCAGCATTTGACTTTGTGGAGTTTTGGGAACACGCGCCCCTCCTGCCAAACGTGTTTTATTGGGGGCCAGTCTCCTGAGACCATTCTGGTGTCGCTGCCCATCTGTGGGATCAATCTGGGTATTCCTAACTTGGCATTTGTCTAAGGGTTGCGTGTCACCCCACCTGTGATCTGTCAATCAGTTGCTCTGGTCTGAGGTCGCAGGGCCTGCCTGACTACGTACTTCTGGGGTTGAGGGGGGAGACATTGGATGATTTGAACAACAGTGATGCACGTTCGTCATTATATATCCATATCTCATGACGTGCATTGATATCGTATTTTCCAAATTAACACTTTGTCACCAAGTAACCAGGACAAACAATCTGCTGCAAAGTTTCCCCCCGCAGGAATATATTCTACTTCAAATGTAAATTCTTGTAGATTAACTATCCATCTCATGATCCTGCTACAAATAGCATATATTCCTTTTTAGAAAACACTTCCTTAAGGGGCTTATGATCTACCCTTAATTTGAATGTTGTTCCCCAAAGAAAATTTCTAATTTTGGTAAGTGCCGAGTACATTGCCAAAGCCTCTTTTTTGATGACAGGGTAACTTGTTTCCGGTTGTGTCAACTCATATGAAGCAAATGCTGTAGTTTCTCATTTTCCTGCAGAAGTACTGCCCCTAAACAGTTTTCTTTCCTGGCACAAATGCCCTTAAATTGAGGACAGTGGACAAAGCAATTTTCACATCTTCAAATTCCTTCTGCCAAAGCTCATACCACTAAAAACTCACTCTATTTTTCAATAGCTTTTGCATATGGTATGTCCGGCTGGCAAAATTACAAATGAATATGCTCTAAAACTGAGTCGTTCCAAAAAATGATCTCAGGCCATCTTTGTATTCCGATGCTACCATCTTCGTTATATTTGCTAGTTCTGCTTTGATTGAATGCCTTGAGATGAGATTTTTGTGCCCAAGACAATTTATTTCTTCATATTGTATATTACATTTTGCTCTCTTTACAGTAAGGCCATAGTCTATGAATTACTTTAAGATCTGCCTAACCCTCCCATCATGCTTTTCTGTGAGTGACCAAAAATCAGTATATCATCTTGGTAACCGAATAACCCGATGATATCCATGAGCATATTTGACAGGAATCTCTGAAAGACCGATGGCGTACAATAACATTTATATCCCCCACCCACACTGGCTCTTCACAAAAATTTTGCGACAGAATGGCCATATATTTCAGAGACAAAATACTTAAGATCTACTCTGAATTTCCCTCATCTGTTGAGCTCAGTTTTTCAATGGAATCACTGGTCATCTCTACTGAGTCATCTAAGCTAGCTGTTTTCCCTCCTATTTCTGAGCTGAAAACCAAGGAGCTTCTTAGGAGTCTTAAATCAGGGTCAGCAGTTCTGTGTAGGGTTTTGAAGTGTACAAGAAAAAGTGGCGCCTATGCTGGTAGCGGTTAATGTGGGTAAAGACAATAGCAAATGAAAAATAATATAAACGGTGCAACACGGACAGAGGAGAACCCAAGAACCTCTGTAACAGTTGGCAAGCGCCCAACAAATTGAATACAACACAATTCCAGTGCGCACGTTAAGGTGAGTTAGTCATATAGGTTTTCTTCCTTTGTGCAACGTACAAAAAGCGCAAGTCCTGAGTAATGAGACAAGGCGGGCACAAATAGGTAAAATATTCTAAGATGTATTAAGCCCTCCTGTTCTGGAAGGGTGACATCAAGACAAAAAACACATAACCAGCCGACACGTGTTTCGTCAAGCGAGCCGTTAGCTCGTGACTCTTCAGGGCCGGAGAAGAAACAAGATAACACAGTATAGTATGGATACATATACATTGGAAGCCATCATGTTAGGACGTGAAAAGCGCAAGAAAACACCTCCAAGTGTGTGTAAACCCCTATGTAAGTAAAAAAAGAAGTATCAAAAACAAAATTAGCGAGACTTCACACAGGTCATAGAGCGAACCCTAGTGAAAGAACAAAATTACATTTTAAAAGGCTCTATAACATAGGGTCTAGAAAAGGCGAAACAAAACATAGTCTCTGTTAAGTCATAAGAGATCTGTAAGGAGAAAAACCACAAGCAACAGAATTTCAGGTGTCATGGCGCGTGGGTGACCATGCTACATGAAAATGAACGGTAAAGATGGAAACAAAATCGCTTTGAGTATCCAAATCAACTATGAGCCTAATAATCTATATGTTCTTATTAAAGCCTAGTTCACTGCATTTAGCGTTCAAACAATCTGTAGCCTGCGAGCAAAATTTAAAACACGCGGTCCTGAAAGCATGCAATAATTTGTATCATCATAAGACACCTACGTAAAAAATCATAAACATTGTCAGACCGTACAAGATCAGAAGATAGCGCATACACATACCATTACGCTAAGTTAAACAAAGAAGTCTGACAGAACATGTTGATCCTACGTATCATGTGACAGCAGAAAATAATATATATCAAAATGGTGCCTATGTCAAAGGGATGTCCCACAACAGTCATTCGATTTGCGGTTCTAAAAGAATCTCAGAAAAGCGGCAAGAGGTATGTTTAGTTTGAAAAGAAGAGAAAAGTTTACAACAGTGGAAAAGAAGCAAAACTGTAATGCCGCGCATGGTAATATCAGAACAAATACCTGTGGGCGGTTTACGTATAACTGTTTCTGTGGGTAAAAAGAGGAAAGACCGGTAAGGGGGGGGGCACAAAACATTTTTTTAGTACGTGCCTAATGAAAATAAACCAAAAGGCAGTAAGTCAAAAAACAAGGGGGAGGGCAGGAAAGTGAAGAAGGCTTACCGGTTAGCCGGTGATATTTCCAACCCGGCGTTGTCGGGTAAATGTACTAGGTAATTGGTGAAGGTTCACAGGAAGGTAAAAAATAAACAAACAACAACAGGCGGGTACATCCGTCGTTGATTTGGCAGTCTAAAAAAGGGGGGAAAAGAAAACAAAGGTACGAATCAATATAGTATCAGGGGCCAGCCCACTTATCAGGAAGAGAATGGAATCTATGGTGGGGGGGTAGCGCTTACCTGGAATGCAGACGCCTCACGTATGCAGTCAAACGGTTCCTCCAATGTAACTGAGAACACCTACGATCTGTCAGGTTAGGACTAAAGAAGCCGTATAAGGTGGGAGAATAAGTGAAAGAAGCAAGGAGGACTAGAGTGTCAAGCGATCACCCCGTGCACCCGGAAGTGGGTCGAAAGTCGTTCAAAGTCATGTAAATAAACAAAGGCACTCACTGGGAATCCAGTGTGATCGGAAATGGGTCTGTATCCATGTTCCATGGCAATCGAAAAAGACAAGAGACTCTAGGAGTACAACCACTAGAGAGCAGGGTGTGTATCTGGGATAGGGGAGGCATCGAGTATAATTGTAACCATCAAGTTTAGATTAGCGAGTGAAGAGAAAATTGGGAAGGCTTAATAATGCCCTCACAAAAAAGTGGAAAGAAAAGAATTATTAAAGCAGGAGTAAGTGGTGAAAAGAAAGAGTATGGACTATAGTATTAAGTAATGAAATAAGTACACATCTGAGCGAGAAAACGTCACTTTATGGGGATCTGAAAAAACATAGACAAACAATCACATTTGAGAAATCCTCACATGTTATCACTTAGGTACAAACAATAGCATTTGAGAAATCCTTAAACACATGATATCACTTGGGTATAATTAGGGTACAACTTAAACAATTTGTCGTGTGTGACACAAGCTGGAACGCATATTGTTACTTGTCCTGAGAGTGTTATTTTTCGTGTTAGTATGAATAAACACGCAACATCTAAAAGAATGTAGCAGTGTCGTAATATCAAAAAATTATGGAGAAAAAGAAAAAACATGGGTCAGGGTCAAAGAAAGCTAACGACGTGCTCGTATTTTGCAGGTGGTGGTCTATCCGTTTCCCAAAAAGTATTGTAGTTCATGGTCCGAATTTTGCCCATACCGCACTGTCTGTAAGCGCATTATCCAGCTGGCTTCCTGACGTCTGAGCCTGAGTTCGCGATTGCCTCCTCTTATGTTTGCCTCTGTAACCTTAATTCCATAGAAATTACATTTTTTGTGAAGGCCTTGTGAGAGGCATGAAGCAATATGTAGCGCCATTGGGTAGCGTGCATCTTGTTGGTGGAGTGCTCTTGCATGCTCACTGATGCGTTCTTTGAGTGCTCGTATAGTGCTTCCCACATACTGGCTTTTACAGGTATATTCTAGCACATAGGTAACATACTTTGTGTTGCATGTGATGTTGTGAGTGATGTTGTATTTCTTTTTGTTGTAACCATAGAAATTCTTGGTTCCATGGCATGCCCATTTGCAAACACCGCAGCATCTGCACTTAAAAAAGCCCTTAGAGTGTGGCATGAGCCATGAAGTCACTTTGGTTGTACGAGGTACAGTAGGGCTTAGCCTGCTTTTCAGATTCTTGCCTCGCCTGTAGGTGATTGAGGGTCTTGGGCTTAATACCCCTTTCAGATCAGAGAATTGTCCCCAAGCAGTATCTTCCAATGTTTGTGGAGACTTTTTTTCACGGTGTGACTGGTCTTATTGTAGTCCATTAGTCTGACCTGTTCATTGTTGCGGTTTGTTGGTTTCTTCTTTGTCAGTGTGGCGGTCCTGTCCAGTTTGTGCACTCTGCTGGAAGCATTGATGTTCACCTGTGGTTTGTAGCCTCTGTTGGAGAATCTCGTCTCCATGTCTTTAATACATTTTTGGAATTCTGAGTCCTCGCTGCAGTTGCGTCTGGCGCGAACAAATTCTCCAAAGGGGATATTATCGGTCTGATATGGAGGATGAGAACTCCCAGCATGCAAAACTGCGTTGCAGGAGGTTTCCTTGCAGAAGAGACGACTGTGCAGATGGTTATCCTTAGTTCTATGTCCAGGAAAGTGACCCTGGTGGTGCTGGATTCACACGTAAACCTCTTGTCCATGTCATTGCTATTCAAATGTCTGCAGAAATCCTCAAGACTATCCTGTGTGCCAGACCAAAGGAGGAGGCAATCATCGATATATCTCCCCCAATAGATAATTGAATCAGTCCAGTTTGATCCTCTTCTCCCCCATATCCATTCGGATTCCAAAGAGCCCATGTACAAATTTGCGAAAGAAGGGGAGAATTTGGAGCCCATAGCTACGCCCCTGGTCTGCCTGTACCACTGTTTATCGTACATGAACACGTTGTTGTTGAGGATGATAGTCATCATGGACAGTAGCATGTTCGTATGTTGCCAGATGGTTGGTGGTCTGTTGTGTAGGAATTTTGTCACGGCTTGTATACCCATGTCTGGTTTGATGGATGTGTACAATGACACCACGTCCATAGTGGCCATAATAATGCCCGTCTGTCATTGAATATCTGCCAATATGCTCAGAATATGCTTGGTATCCTGTATAAAGGAAGGGAGGTTCTGGATCATAGGGTTTAAAAACAGGTCTACATACTGGGAAAGTTTCTCGGTTGGACCTCCCATTCTGGAAACTATAGGCCTGCCTGGGGGGAAAGCTGGTCTCTTGTGAATTTTCGGAAGGGTGTATAGCCATGGATATGTTGGACTAGAAACCTTTATGTACAGTGCCTCGTCATCATCAATTATTCCTTGGGTACGCCATTCGTTCAGTTGTTTATTAATGAGGATAGTCAGTGGACCCATAGGATTATAACCGAGTAGTTCGTAGAAGGTAGTGTCCTGGAGTTGGGAGAGAATTTAATTGTGGTAGTCAGACCTGTCCATGACCACCACATTTCCGCCCTTGTCCGCCTCTCTGATTATGATTTCGGTGTCAGTGCTCAAGATGTTGAGGGCCAATCATTCTTGTCTCGTTAGATTGTCTCTGCCTCTGTATTTGGTACCATTGTGTTTATTGTCATGGTTCTCTATGTCCTGTAACACTAGGTTGCAAAAGATATCCACAGGATTACCACCTGGGAGAGTGGGTGACCAAGTGGATTTGTTCTTGAGTCCACTAGCTATGGTTTGATTAGTTTCTATGTCCAAATTATGGAACAGATCCTCTAGGCTGAAAGCAGGGTTATCACAGTCCGCTATTGATAAAAGTAGGTGTGTTTCTTTGAGATCATTGATGCTCAGTGAGCTGCAAGGATTAGCGTCTATGGTGGTAATTTTGGGTCTGTTGGTGATTGGTACTCCAGCAAAATGTTTTTTCAATTTAAGGCCTCTAATGAATCTGAACAATTCGATTTTCGCTTTGCATGAGTCTCCTTTCTCATGTGGTTTGAAATTTAAGCCTTTACTGAGGAGTGATACCATTTCGTTTGTTAAGGGTTTAGAGTATAAATTGACTACCTGGACGTCCTGGACGGTGGTTATTATTTCTTCGTGTCTCCGGATTTCAACTTCCTTTTGTATTCTTCCTTGTCCGCCTCTCTTCCCTCTGCGAGTTTTGCGTCTTTTGGAATCACTCTTTGTTGTGTGCGATTCTCTCGTCTTATGGTCCTGATTTCGCGTAAAAAATTGGACATGTCTTGTCAGATGCTGCACCCAACCTCTGTTTCCACCTCGCTCTCACTGGTGGCAATACTGTTTAATGATGTTGAGCTTGAGGAGATGGAGATGTTATCCACCTGAACAGTTTTGTCTGTACGTTGGGTGTTCTGCGCTAGTTTGTCGTACTTCCTAGTGAATGTGAAGACTCGGCCTTCCCGATAGTCAACCTCGTCCTGTTTCAATTGTCTGGTTTTTCTTTCTTTTATTTCATTCTGATGTTTTGTGAGTATTTCATTCAAAATTACATAGTTTTTTTCTGTTGCCTCTTTCAGATCCAAGGCCTCGATTTCTCTCTCTAGATCGGTAATTTCTTTTTGTAATTTAATTACTTTACGTTCAGCGTTTTCTATTATGATGTGTATTAGAGTAGTGGAATTGTTGGAGAGGGTTTCCTCCCATTTCCCTAGAAAATCATCATCCAGGTCATCAAACGTTGGAAAAGTTTGTGAACGAAGTCCTCTTGGGACTCGATTTAGCCTTAAATTGGGGTCCACCCAAAATGTTGGCACCTGATTGCATAGCTACAACTCTGCAGGAAGTACATAATCATGCCCTAGATTCAGGGATTTTCCCTCAAGTTTGAAAGGAAGCTATGCTTGCTCCAATTTAAAAAGTCCAACCTTGACCCTGAGGACATAAAAAACTATCACCTTATCTCTCTCCTGCCCACACCTGGCAAAATCTTGGAGAAATATAATCAGGAATTAGTCAAGTTCATTAACACTTGTTCTGTCCTTGACCCTTCACAGAATGGCTTCAGAAGTGTCAATAGTCCAAAAACAGCACTTGTTGCTGCCACTGCTAGTATCAGGTGGATCAGAGTGGGGTGGCTGTCCTGGTCCTGCTGGATCTGTCAGCAGCCTATCGCACCTGTGCGTCTGTTACATCATCTTCATCAGGCATGCGCCAGTGGGAAAGCCCTTACCTTCTGCCACTCCTTCCTTACCAGCAGGGTGCATGTAGTCAGCTGTGGAGACTTTAAAGCTAAGGTATTTAGTCTTCTGTGTGGGGTTCCTCAGGGGTCCTCGTTGAGCCCCACCTGTTTCAATCTGTATGCCACCCCTCTTGCCGAACTGATATGTTCCTGTGGTATCCAAACGCTCCCATATGCTGACAACACACAGAGGGTCTAAACATCTCTCTGCTCTCTTCAACTGGTATATTCCAGGCAGGCTACTCAGATCGCCTTCAGGTAGGAAAGTCATCATTCCCAGGTTATAGAACTCCCTGCCTACACACAGTCCTAGACATGACTCTTTTGTCCTGTTCAAAAATTATTGGAAAACCGGACTTTTCTCATCCTAATTTATTAGGGCATTGCTGTGGTTAATGAGCTCTGTTTCTCAGGTTTTCGTCAAAGTACCCTTTGATTTTATGTGTTCTGCAAATTAATTTTTCATTCCTTCATTTTATTTTTAGTGGGTAGGGACTCGCTTGCCTACACTAATGCTTACTTGACAGTCAGTTTCCCCAGCATCACTCTTTCAGTCGAGTTTCGGGATGAAAGTGTCATTTGATTCATTCCACACACCATTGATAAGATTTCAGTTATTTTTGACTGACACCCTGGGGTACTAATTTCTGTTCTTGGGCTCACAGCCATCCATCAGCTTCTTACAAGTACTCACATAACTCAGTGATAGGTCTGGCTCTCAGCGCTACACTTTAGTCTGGTGCTTAGACGATCTCCAGCATGAGGCTTAGTGTCAAATACCATCAGTCTCGCTGAAATTTTCACTGCAGTGCTCAATGTGAGGAACTACATCTAGAGCGTGTTGAGGTGTACACCTGTGGATGCTAGACACAACCCATCCTCGTCACCAATGTAAAATCAGAAGGGTGCAGTCAACAGAAGATATGGACAGGTAAAGGTGGAGAAGAAGCTTTATTGTGTACACCTCAGCCACAGCTAGCTCCAACTGTCACCACAGAGTTCAACTGACATGGAGGAGCTTATTCTGGAGCCTGGTGACACCAAGATTCTAATGTTGTAGTGTCTTCCCAAAGGACTATCCTGGAGGAAGAAACATCAGTCAATTCTTTTACACAAACACATTTCGCTCTAAAAATAGCACAATTGCATGAGTTATGGTTGTACCGGCTCTAAAAGTTTGTAGTGAACGTCATCATAATCACGCAGTATGACATGAGTGTGAAATTCCCATAATATGAATGATATCAGCATTATTAAACATTTTCTTGGTCCTATATTGAACTAGTTGCTAATACAATGGTTTAATTTTTGTTCAACAGGGAAAAAACATGCTCACAAGACCAGTAAAAGAGCATAGTGGTTTAAAAATTATTTGTCTTTATGTACTTGTGTATCATAATCAAGTCAAAAATTCTTACAAGTTATCATAAGGTGTCAGTCAGCACTTTCTAAAAGAAATCAGTTGGGGCTCATGGATATTTATCTCTTTTTCCTTGTGTCTAAAATCTAATCACTGTTTTGCCTAGCAGCATTTTATTTTCTGGAATTCCTACTTATAGTTTTGTTTCTATCATTGCAGTTATGTTTTTATTCATGCCATGTGGTATACCCACCTACTGGATTGGAAGCTGCAGGAGATTTTGAAACCAATTCCACTTTGTAAGGTAGATATCCTCTTCTAACAAAGTGCCCATAGGGGGTGTTTCAACATTCTATATCTCACCCGATGAAGTTGTTTAACTCCCATGATTCAGTCTGCCTTCTTTCCTACGGGTGGACACAACTCTGTCAAGGCATTATAGAAACATCTAAAGTATTATTAGTTTATTTAGTCTACTTACTCTTCATACGTACAACCCTCTGTCAGGCATATTTTTCTAGGTTTATTCTGGGGAATTGGTTTTCAGTGGCACTCCAGTGAGAAAGCAACTTATTTTTACCCGCCCCCTCATTCATATTTCTTTTACTAAAAACTGTGTATGTGTGTTACTTTTCTTTTGAGTTCATATGACAATGTCTGATCTTTAAAGCGATTACTTCAGGCTTAACTTGTCTACCAAGTTATTTGTTTTGTTCAGTTATAAAAAAAGGTATAAACTGCTTTTGTATACTAATCCTAGCTAGTCCCATCTATAGTTTTACACCTGTGATTTATTCTCAAAACTTCTTTTGGTGAACTGTTTTTGGGACTTTTGATTTGTTCTTGGAAGATGTTTAATAGTAATTATCAAAATAAAAATATCTATAGGGTGTGGTCAACATAGTGTCAGTGAGTTTTTTTTCCTCCCAACGCTTATTGTGCCTGCTCTGATAGATCCAGGGCTTACAGAACTTGTTTCCCGGAGTGGTCGATTTCTACCTAGCAGGCGACTAGCAGAGCATAGGCAGAGACACTGGCAACTGTCCTGTGGCATGCAATGTAACAAGTAGAGCTCCTGCCCAGGACTGGGGCTTGTGGTGAAAGCTGTGGTTGTTGCGACAAGCAGGAACCATACTTTGGGGCACACAGAGGCAACACCTTGATCTTTGGCAGCCATGGGTCGATAAAGCAGGTGCTCGGATGTGCAGGTGCATGGATTTTCTCTTTAAGATCCACAGGCTACACTTCAAAGGGCAGGAACTGGATTTGGCACCACTTGGCAAGTCATGACTCGCAGGAGAAGATGCTGGCAGGTGAAGTCTTTGAGGGACCTGAGACTTCTTAACAGAATGCAAGCACACCCAAGCCCTTGGAAGCAGTATATAGAAAGCAAAGTAAGTCCAATCCTTTCACACCCAGGACAGACGCAGCAGGCCAGTACAACAAAGAAACAGGCAGAGTGGCAGTCCCTCCCTCCCTCAGCATCCACATTTTCTTCCAGGCTGAGTGTCCTCAGTCCAGAAGTTGGGCAGTCAGAGTACCAATACTTATACGCCATTTTACCTTTTTAAGTAGGCAAGCTTAAAAGGAAAGGCTTTGTAGTGCACAAGACCCTGCCTTTCCCTGTCCTGACTCCAGACACACTACAGGGGGGTAGGGACAGCTTCCTGTGAGGACAGGCACAGCCCTATTCAGGTGTCATTGACAACTCCTCCCACCACTCTAGCTCAGGAAGGCCCCATCAGGATTTGCAAGGCACACTTCCCCTCCCTTTGTGTGACTGTCTAGAGTGAATGCCCAAGAGCACAACTGTCAGCCAACCCAGATGTGTATTCTACAGACCGACAGAGGTACAGAATGGTTAAGCAAGAAAATGTCCGCTTTCCAAGTGTGGCATTTTCAAACGCGCAATTTAAAAACCAACTTCACCAAAAGATGTATTTTTGAATTGTGAGTTCAGAGACCCCAAACTCAAATTCTCTATCTGCTCCCAATGGAAAATTACACTTGAAAGGTATTTCAAGGCATTTCCCATGTTACTCTATGGGAGAGATAGGCCTTGCAATAGTGAAAAATGAAATTACCAGTATTTCAGTACCAGGACATGTAAAACACAACAGTACATGGTCTACGTTTTAAATATATTACACCTTAATTTAATTTAATTTAATTGCGGGTTTATATAGCGCTAGGAATCGACTCCCGGAGGAGTATCTCCACGCTTCGACCGCTGGGGAACCCGTCCTGGCTCACCCTGAGAGATGGTCCCTGATGGGTATCTCTAAGGTGCGACCAAGCATCCCCGGCGGTCTGGGGGGCCGTTGTGAAGATGAGGCAAGCTGATGCCCAGAGTTGCCGAGTGTGGTTTCTGACTAGAGTAGGCACCGAGGCGAGAATTATCGAGTCCGCTGACCCTGGTCCACGACCCTGCCGCGTCGGGAATCGAACCCTGGTCCCGGGCCGTTCTCTGCTTACGGGTCTGCCGCCTCTAACCAGTGAGCCACACTTCTCCACCTTGCCCATGGGACTGCCTTGGGCATACATTAGGGGTGAGGACATGTAGTTAAAGGGGATGTTTGGGCCTGGCAAGTGGGTGCACTTGCCAGGTCTAAATGGCAGTTTAAAACTGTACTCACAGACACTGCAGTGGCAGGTTTGAGGCATGTTTGCAGGGCTACTTATGTGGATGGCACAATCAGCTCTGTAGGCCATTAGTAGCATTTGAATTACAGGCCCTTTGCACACACAGGTGCACTATACTAGGGACTTACTAATACATCAAATATGACAAACATGGAGAAACCAATTACCTTTGCATTTTAGACAGAGAGCATATGCATTTTAGCACTGGTTAGCAGCGATTAAGTGCCCAGAGTCCGAAAGCCAGCAAAAAGAAGGTTAAAAAAATAGGAGGTAGAAGGCAAAACGTTTATGGATAACCTTGCAAAAAGATCCAGGTCCAACACATATGGTGTAGGTCACATTGTTGCTTGTCTCAAGACCAACATTTAGGTGTGAGATCAATGCTAAAATGAGCTAAAGATGTGGGGGTATTGAACAGGTGGTTATAAATATAAATTGGTCCCAAAGTTCAATGGACCAAGAAGTCTGAAACTCATGCTCCCAAAACAAATCTATTTTGAATTTAGGTCTATAAGGATTTCGAGGCTTTAATGTTTAATAAAGTATTGATGCTTTACGTTTGGCTGTGATGAGAAGAATGAGAACTAAGAGTAGAATAATGTTGGGAAGCAGCATAGATTAAGGAGGTATAAGATTTCTCAAGTAATTAGGATAATTGAAACTAAGACTGATCTTGAGGGAAATCTGCAGGGGATCCATTTAATATTAATGGATGTACCCATATTATTCCTTTGTTTTTTAAAGTTTTCCAAACTATGGTTTTATTGTTAATTGTAATATCTTTGTTATACCAGATGGAAGATGTCTAAACATCTTATTTGTTCTGAACATTTGAGAAGAACAAAGCACGCAGTAGTTTACAGGTATAGGCAATGATCAGAGTTTTCACTTCCTTAGGATGCATTGTAAAAGATATGCACTCATTAAAAGAGAAAAGGAGATATAAGCGGATTCTATAGCAACCCCTAAAGGACACAAAGGGGAAGATGAAGCTTGCCATAAACTATTGGACTTGACCCTTTCTGCTGGGTCATTTCCAAACATTTTGACTTCACCCTCCTATGAATTAAATGCTATTAGGTGGCCTGCCGCCCCAATTGTGCCACCCTCTTAAGTAGATTTTTAAACATGCCTCCGGCCTGCAATTGCGGCTTGTGTGTGCAGTGTAACCTTCTATTTCGACCTGTCAAGATACATTTTTTTCCAGGCCTAAAATTTATTTTTTAATACTGCATAACAGTCACCCATAGGGTAGGCCCTAAATAGCCAAAGGACAGAATGCAGTGAATTTAAAAAGCTGGACATGTACTTTTAACTTTTACATATCCTGCTAGTGATAAACACTTACATTCGTTTTTCACAACTGCAAGGCCTACTTCTCCCATAGAACAACATTGGGTTAACTTATTACATTTAATAAGTGATAACTTTCAAACTGAGAGCAGGTAGGAATTTCAAGTTTATTGTCTAAAGATTTGCAATTTAAAACCCCCTTTAATGGCAAAGTTGGATTTTCCGTTTCAATTCTGTAAATGCTACTTTTAGAAAGTTATATGAATAAGGGTTCCAGGTAAGGGACAACAGTTACACAATCAATAAATATAAACAAATAGCACAAAAATAATAATAATAAAATGGCCACAAAATAATTCAAAATTCATTCAAATTATTATTGTAAACAGAATAAAACAAGACATAAATAAAGTCTCCGGACCACAGGTTGTGAACCACTGACCTACGCCAATATTATTCTACTGTTGTTTGCTTCAACACAAATACATACTATTTCCCATGCTACCTACTACAAATGCTTCACATTACTATACAAAATTCCTTTAAAACCAGACCTATTGGCATTGCCAATGCTTGTTTTTCTTATTGCTTCTACCCTTCTCGGTTTGCCCCATTACCCACCCTTTTATCTACTTTCCTCTTCCCCTCCTTTTTCTTGCTTTCCTGTGTTCATGAAGCAAGTGGTGGTCAAGGATCAGTGGACCAGAATGATTGTCATCTGTTTTTGAGGTTGAGCTTGTAAAAATCTGAAGTTGGGAACAGCGCCCGAGAGTTTGATCCACACCTGTAAAATACACCCTGTGGTGAGACAAACATTTACATCCTACAGATATACCCTCCCTGCAGACACACCCTGAACAGACAAGCAACAAATCCCTTCTTACAAACACTCTCTGCAGTGTCATATACCCTCTTGAAAAGACACGCCCAGCACCTAAGTGGCGTGCTATTGCCAAAAACAGGGGAGAGGATGTAGCCTAACGGCTAGGGTGGACGATCTCTTATCTGGGGAACCAGGTTCTAGTCTTGGCAATGACGCTCAACATCGTGTGATTCTGGACAAATCGCTTAATATCCCAGTGCCTAAGTGTCTTTGTGTAACGCAACTGGTGCCCATGTAAAACTCTCAGATACCTTTGGGTCAAGTTTGCGCTATATAAAACTATGGAAAAAAATAAATAGCGGATGCATAAATATTAAATGCTCAGCTTATTTCACAATAAAAACACTTTAGACAGTACATAATGTGCTACACGCAATCAAACACTGACATTAGGATAATTCGCTTTTTGAGGACTCAATAAATGAAAATGGAAATTTGCGGGTTTTAATCACTTCAAAAGTGCCCTAAGCGTCAACGGCGTTTCGACCCCCCCCTCCAAGTCAAAGGGTCATCATTAGGACAAAACGGAAATTTGAGCAAACCAAAGAATCCGAAAAAAAGAATATACAGAGGGCACCTTCATTAATATCAAAAGTAAAGAGAAGAACTAATATACAGAGGGCACCTTAATTAATATAAAAAGTAAAGAGAAGAAAAGAGACCAAACTCGAAAGGAGTAATGATGCTACTTACATCCAAAGAATCTGTGAGTAGGCTTATTTGACTAGACCCAGAACCAATCATGCCAACAAAAAGCCAGAAAGGAGAACAGGTTCCCCCACAGGGAACAAACAATTCCATAAATCTCGGAGAGCAGTCGAATGCTAGAATTAGTGACCATAAACACAGTGAAAATCATTTAGCCGAATAGATCAGCAATTAAAACAAAGAAATGAATGTCCCTTGTGCCAGGAATAGCGACCATACACCAAGTGCAAAAACGCTTAACTGAATGAGTTAACAATTAAGACCCGGAACTGCCACTTATTTAGACCACAGATTTGCCCTCAACACAATTAATATAGTAGGTCTCGGCACATCATATATTTGCTAATAACCTGATAAAGCAATAACACAAACTAAAACATTAAAAACCGCCACTTACGTGTCTTCACGAAATGGTCCAAAAGAAAAGATCTTGGTGTCAAATAATGTACGTTTATCCTAAAATGGAAAGGAAAATTATGATTAAAGTGGCAAATTACCCCACTAAATTATTGCAGACACAAGATCGGCATGAAGACATAAGGTTACCTGGTAGCTCTGTTAATGTGCTATCCACAGTGTCCACACCAAACCGAGAAACTCTGCAGAGGTACGAACTGCGCACACTGGGTGTCCCAAAATAAAGACGTCAATGGCGGTGCTGATGGTAGTAAACACAGAAGAAACGCAGCCGCTTACAAAGCCAGAAGAGCCCCAAAGCGCTGGGCCATAGCAAAGTGCAAAGCTTCTTCAACAAAGAGGTCATCCATAAAATTGGCCTGAGCTAACAACGCCTCTCCAGGCAAGATGTCCACTTTAAGAAAGTACCATGTTGCAGCATAGTGATTAACTAAACACTTGCCAAAGAAATGTGAAAAAATTTGAAAATAAGAATGGAAAATTCAAAAGAAGATTATGACTTTGCATAAATCATTCTTATCATGAAAATAGAAAATTCAAAGAAAATTGCGTAACTTTCACACTGCGTACATTATTTCCTAACAATCAATTTTCATTTTGAAACTGAAGTCGTCTAGTCAAGACTGAAAAAAAATATATAGATGGCTCAATGTAAAGACTGCATATAATGATCAGACTGGATGCATGTTTCTCACGCTTAACTATTTTGTATTTGATGGGCAGTTTTAAATGCACATAAAGGGGACATCTATGGGGGCTTCTTATGCCCTCAACTTTGCAAATCTGTTTGTTGCTGATTTTGAGAGGAGACACATTTACGATCCAGACACAAATCCTTTTTTCAAGAATATACGTCTGTGGAAACGATACAGAGACAATATTTTCTTTATTTGGGTTGACAACCATTCTTTGCTTGCTGAATTGTTACATTGGTTAAACTCTTTGTCTCTTGACCATGAATTTACATCACATTTGCAACAGATCCATTGACTTTCTGGATCTCACTATTTCTGCCTATGAAGGAAAATTAGCCACGAGGTTGTACACCAAACCAACTGCTCACAATACTTTGATTCAGTACACAAGCCATCACCCAAGGAGTCTTACAGATGGCCTCCCATTTGATCAATTTCTCCTCATCCGACTCAATTGTAAATTCAAGGATGACAACTTCCTTGAAGCTAACGTTTTGGCCCAGAATCTAGAGGCTTGGGTTCACCCCAGCAGGTTGATAAAGAGGTCCTTAAACACGCTTGATATTAGCATATAGAGTTCCTATTAACCCCCAAGGCTTAGAAGAATATGGACAAAATTGTATGTGTTGCTACGTTTTATACACAGAGCAATGCTATTACCAGGATTGTGAGAAAACATTGGCAACTGGTTAGATGTATTGGCATTTCCAATGAATTACCCTTGTTTTTCCTTTAAGAAAGGGAAGAACCGTAGGGATCATTTGGCCTACGCTAATATTCCCAAAGCATCTTCTGATTGAGCCTCACTGTGGTGCCAGAATAAAGTTGTGGGATCTTTGTAAGTGCAGTAATTGTGTAAAGTGTAGATCGATCAATAATACTAAACCAGTTCTGGGCATTTGCAGAAAAGGCCTGTTGTAACTTCTTTTGTCACTGTAGCTTGAACAGCATGTCAGCATATGACTCTTACAGTCCACTTTGTCCTTGGTGCAAGAAAGAGCGGAGGTCTAGTCTCCTAGGCTCTTCTGAGGTCTCAGACAACAGTCCTCTTCTGATCTTCCACATGCCCAGTAGTGTTCTGAGGAGGGTACTGTGAGTGCCACATTTATACCTGTCACCAACTTGTTAATGTGGGGATTCCTGGCCCTCCCTAACCATTAGGGTAAAAGTTCACACTACTCACTTAAGGAGCATTTCATGTATGCCTTACAGAAAAGAATCCCACAGCACCACTTTCTGAATAAATCCCAGATGGCAACACATTTCTTTCCCTGTGCAAAGGCTGTGTTCCCACCCTAGAGGTGTGGCCACAGAAATGAGCACTCTCTCCTCTGTGGTCGGTCACTGTAAACCAGTTCTGGGATAACTCATTTCCCACTGGCGCCGCCTGTGTGGGGGAACAAGGAAGGGCCCCACCCAGCTGCTAGTTGACATTTGCATGTGACAGGGCAGTCTTCTTTGAACTTAATCAGGTTCCTGAGCACTGCCTAAATGGTCATCCTGTCACAGGAACAGAACACATCCTAAACCCAGGGCCTTTGGCCTACTCTAGGAGCAGTTTTCACACCTCTACAAAGGAGCTATTCAACTGCTAGGTGACAGTTGGAGCTCATGCAAAAAGGGCTATCAGAGATTTTAGGCAGGGGAAATGTACCTTTCTAAAAGTGCCTTTTCCTTAATATTTATCACAAATTTGATTTTATCATTAAATTGTGTTTTGAATCACTATTAAAAAGTCTTTGAAATATATTTATATCTGTTTCCTCACCAAAGTTATCATTTTGAAATGTAATAAGGTTACCCGTTAGTCCCTGTGATTGGAAGGAATACACGCCACTAGCTAGACACTGGCTGAAAGGCACATTTGAGTTTGGCAGAAAAAAAAGACCAACATAAGTTACATTTTCAGTTTTAGTAGCTTAAAATCGGACTTTGCCATTAAAGAATATTTTAAATAGTTAAAATGAGTGGAAGAAGTTTTTTCCTATCTCTTCCCAAGCTGAAGGTTTAGCTTGTTAAGTGCTGTAAGGTAACCCAGTGTTTTCCTATTGAACAGCTAGCCATACTACAAGGAAAAAAGCGTTTGGGGCCTTTTCAACTGTAAGAATATAGTTAACATTGAATATTTACATATCCTATTTGTAAATGCCAGGCATGCTGCCTATGGATAGTAAGGCCTGCTTCACGGGAACGTATTATTAAACTTATTACTATTTTAAATGAGGGTTTAGGCCTGTCAAAAGGGAATATTTTGACCAGTTGAATTGGCAGTTTGAAACAGAAACAGCAAGGCTACAATGGTAGCCCTGCAGTCATGTGTGCACTGTCACTGTAGTGGGTGCCGAATTCACTTATGGTATTTAACTTACAGATCCTGGGTGCACGTTGTACGATATACTAGGGATTTATAGGTAAGTTAAATAGGCCAATTATGGTTGTACCAATGTCATCACGTTGAAACGAGGAGCACTGCACTTTACCACTTGTAGGCAGGGGTAACATGCACTGAGTTCTACAGCCAGCAAAATTAGGGCTCAGCAAAAAGGAAAAAATCCAGGGTAACTGCAGAAAGGGCAAGTTTCCTACAGTAAACATTACATTTTCCTACTTCCAATTTTGATACCTCATATTATATCACCCGCCATAATAGCAGTTGCTGAAATGTATCAAAAACAATCGATCAAGACAGGAGAATTTTTGCGTCAGTGTTTGGTACCTTAATGCAAATTAACAGTTGCAGATAACAGTTCATTTGTCATAACAGGAAATGTGACAGAGCAGGTAAAGTCAAGACATTGTGAAGGCAACATAACATTTTTTTTTTTTAAAGCCCAAATCTAATGACTTTCAGAAATGTTTATTCAATTTTTTGCCCTTTGAAATCCATATGTTGGACTTTAAGTATACCTTTCGTTCTCGTTTCCATGTTATTTTTAAGAGAGGGTTAAGAAAATGCAATTGTCAAAGGGAGCTATTGAACATTAGATTTACAGTTATGCCTGTTGATAATGCTCCTGTGTTATATTAAGGTTGTCACACAAAATGCTTACATTAGTTTAACATTAATGTTCACATATGTTTCATTTGTATGTAATGTTGCTTAATCTGACAGTGTTAGTATTAACACATCAGATTTTTTTAGAGGATCTTTTCACAAAATGTTTTGTCTCGTTGTTCAATATACTGTTCAATATAAAATATAGCTTGCCTCTATCTTCTCTCAGATTGTCATACATAAATTACAGGTTTTTTTTCTGCTCCTGTAGGATTGTAAATACACGTGGAAAACTGCTGTGACGTCCCTGTCATGGAGGAAGTGGAAGCCCCAAATATTGGGGAAGTGACCTCCACTGAATTTCAGGAAATCAAACAGGAGGTACGTTAAACGCATACCTATTTGTTGATGATCATTACTACATAAATGTGATTATATAGTAGTGTCAGAGCAAATATTTCAGTGTTACTTACTACTTAAGGACATATACATCCTTTCTTATGCCTTTAATATGTCACATATAAGTTGGCAGATAAGAGTGTCCAAATGTATATGTGCTCAGAAATTGTGCCTGACTAATAGCTTGTTTAAAACACTTTTTGTATTTAATGCCCACAATTTGTATTTTGTGATTAGGAACAGCTGCTCTCTTTGGGCTCTAAGAACCTTCATTTTATGCTAGGAACAACAACCTACAGACTAATTTAGAACAAAGCTGTATGTCTATATTAGAATTCTGTTGAGATATGCAGTGAAATACTCAAGAATAGAACTCTTTGTTAAACATTCTCAATGAGTTTAATATTCATCAATTTCTGAAAGAAATATTTCTCCGAAGTCTGTCTTGTGTTGTCATGGTTTTCCATCAGCAGCAAATCAATAAATATAGCTTGATGTGTAAAGTCGGACACAGTGATAACTGATGGTCTTTTAATGTTTTGCATAGAACTCCTGTTAATTGATACTTTAAAACGTAAGTGCAGTCTTGCCACTTGTTTACTTTCTTGAGCAGTTTTGTGACATTCCACCTTGTGTAAACTTGGTAAATTTGACTAAACTAGAAGCAATAATGCATATGAGAGAAAAATCTTAAAGCTGCCTACATGCAAGTATTTATTTCTAGAAATCGTGGCTATGTAGGCTAAGTATTCATGTGATAGTAATAAGTCCTTAAAATGTATAACTACCATCATTTTATTTGTATGCTCACATATTTGTTTTTGTAAAGTAATTTGTTCTTACATTTTTGTTTACAAAATTCAGTGTTACATTTGAACATAAATCAACCATGCTGAGGCTGTCCAAATCAGTTTATTACGTAGTTGTTTATAGCGTGCATTGTATGCTTGCATCTTTGCAACCTGCCTAGTGTCTGGGCAGTAGAAGGAGGCAAGAGGGATGAGGAAAAGGATTTGGACTGTTGACAAGTCCCACCTCTGCCACCCCCACATGAAACTAGCAAGAACAACACAGGGTTGTGGCTCTGACCCAGTAAGGCTAAGCCCAATGTAACAAACGAACAACACAACTGCCAATACTGGACTTTACTTTCTACTATTTATACTGACCTTTATGAATAAAACATACCAGTCCGTTTTTTATTTACCGTCACTAGTTTATTGAGTCATTTTTTCTAGTGAGACCTTATTACTTCAAAAGCATATCAATCATCTAAGTGAATGTACAAACAGATATAAAACAATACATTTCAATACAGCAACAATTCAATATACATTGCATTTACAGATTTAAAGCACATCCATCACACATTCGTAACCATCCATTCTTACCTCACTCATGCATACAAAAGAACCACAAAGAACATTATTTTGGACTTAATGTCAAAAAAAGTTGGTTATTCGTCCATGTAAATGATATTATACTTTGTTATTTTGTCATTAACAGTCCTATTTAATCAGAACAATCACTTGGAAACAAAGCCTTGTTATCCAAATCACAAATTCCCCTTTTAATCTACTTGACAATAGGCACCAAAGTAGGTCGACGCGTTTCGAGCCCCCAATTGCGGGGTTCTCCTCAGGACCAACACTCTTATTATTGTAGGTCACAGTCCCTTATGCAAGATGACTTAGGGTGGACACAGATCACATTAGAGAAAAATGAAAATGTCCCGAAGATCTACTCCTAACGTGGAGATAGTGTAAGGGAAATGGATACCCACAGTAAAGAAATTTCTGGCACAACCACCACCTATACACATGTATAAAAAAACCTCAAATGAGTAACAATGAGCAACAATTTAAATCGGTGACAGCAGAAGAGATACTACGGCAAATGAATTTATACAGAAACTCTAAAGTAAAATTTTAACATAGATTTATTGCACTTCATAGGTCTTTAAAAACATACACTTCTTGTACATACAACATAATTGTGAAAAATACAATATTATACAATGATTAAAAAAAAATTGTTCTTGAGAACAAGAGTCGACGCGGCGTTTCGGTTAAAAACCTTCTTCAGGACAATTTCTATAAAGAAACACAAAATTACTAAATGATAATACATATTATGCAAATAAAACCTATGTTCTCATATTCCTATATTTCTTCATCTGCATGTCACACTCTTGTATTTAAAAAAGGGGAGAGATACAAATTAATAACTTAACAACTTGACAACTACAGCTTGCACCGGCTGATTAAGTAACAATATCTATTACTAATAACCAGACTTTATTTGATTTTAACATTCATTGAGTAGCAAAAAGGAATGCAATATTTTCTATTTCTAAGGCTTAGGCAAAATTCAATACAAGCATAAAGTCGGTGTCTGCACAGTTGGAGTACTTATTTAATTATGGTGGTTGTGTCATAAATTACCTGAGGTATCTAGTTATGGAAGCACTAAGCATCAACATTTAAGGTGCTCATTATACATATAGTAAGAGATAATGCACTCCATTTACTCAGTATCTCTTACGTCAAGTATTATATATATAAGTATATAGCTCAGTTATTCCTTCTGGGGTCATGTATCAAAAGGTGTCCTTCGATACCATCGTTCCTCTCACGTTAGTTAGAGGAACGATGGTATCGAAGGGAGACCGCTGTTACAGAAACCTGCGCTGCCTATAAGCGATATTGGCTGTTTACGTGGAACGCACCCGAAATTTGATCGCCACTGCAGTAACCCGCGCCGTAAGAAGCTAACACTGGGCATTTACTTGTCACGTGCCCCGTTTTCGAAATTATATCTACACATCTAAATAGAGTGTCTAATGTGATCTGTGTCCACCCTACGTCATCTTGAATACGGGACTGTGACCTACAATAATAAGAGTGTTGGTCCTGAGGAGAACCCCGCAATTGGGGGTTCGAAACGCGTCGACCTACTTTGGTGCCTATTGTCAAGTAGATTAAAAAGGGAATTTGTGATTTGGATAACAAGGCTTTGTTTCCAAGTGATTGTTCTGATTAAATAGGACTGTTAATGACAAAATAACAAAATATAATATCATTTACATGGACGAATAACCAATTTTATTTGACATGTGGTCCAAAATAATGTTCTTTGTGGTTCTTTTGTATGCATGAGTGAGGTAAGAATGGATGGTTACGAATGTGTGATGGATGTGCTTTAAATCTGTAAATGCAATGTATATTGAATTGTTGCTGTATTGAAATGTATTGTTTTATATCTTTTTGTACATTCACTTAAATGATTGATATGCTTTTGAAGTAATAAGGTCTCACTAGAAAAAATGACTCAATAAACTAGTGACGGTAAATAAAAAACGGACCGGTATGTTTTATTCACAAAGGTCAGTATAAATAGTAGAAAGTAAAGTCCAGTATTGGCAGTTGTGTTGTTCTTTTGACCCCCACATGAAAAGGCATCAACCGGTCCTTAAACAAGAGCCCCACTCCAGCCCATAATATGTCAGCCTTGTGCTCCGGATCTTTCAGAACTTCTGGGTGCTGCCTCTGCTATCATAAAACACCCTTTTGGCCTCCATGCCTTTACTCCACGTTTTCTCAGATTGGACAGCAATAATTTCTCCATTCTTGTGCTCTGTCCTTTTGACCACCATTAGGCTCAGAGATCAATTGTGCTGTTTTCGTTTATGTATGTCTACGTCATATAGATGCCTAATATGTATTACGGTATTAGCGGCAACTCAGCCTCAAGTATTGTCAAAACGGTGTCCCTGCTGTCTACCAAGAATGTCTGTAGGATCCTACAGCTAGGCAATGTCTGTAATGTAGGATCTATCCTCCCTTTGCATTTCATTGAGAGATTATCCATTCCTAGACCCATTTTGTACAGCCTACTTTTTGTTGGACTGGTGTTAGCCAAAGCCATTTGAGTTTACCAAAATTATATTATGTCATTCACATTTTTCTTCCACCTCCACTATAGCAAACAGCATTGGGCAGTGAGTCAGCCTACTTCAGCCACTGATTAACTTCACACCGAGTAACGGCATTCTGCTCCACAAAAAGTTTTTGCTTTTTACTGATTTAAAAAAATATATATATTGGTGAGGGCCTGGCACCCCCTCAAAAATACATCTCTACAAAAACCAGGATAAAACAAGCAATGACAAAGCCAAAAGACTAGCTGTTAACACCAGACCTATTGGATTTGCCAGTGCTAGTTGTAATATGGCTTATGAAGGATGTTTAGCTTGACCATCCTCATACTTGCTTTTATTGCCACCTCATTGTGTTTCAAGACTGCCCCCCCCATTATATGTCTTCATGTGAGCTTACATACCGCTCACATTTACTCCTAAAGCCAAGCAGCATGCCAGCTGTGGTACCTTGTAGAGGATTATGTGGCACCCCTAGTAAGCCTCTGTCCCAGGAATCTTCTTTCTATGGAAGTTACATCTGGAAGATTTGCCAAGTTAATTGTACTTGAATCAAGAACATGCCAAATATTTGTATATTGATACTCTTGCATTCTTGAAAATTCCTATTTCTTCGTCAATCGAACGAATGTCTTAATTTCCCTGGTATGTGCCATTTCACCAGGCTTGGAGATAACAATAAGGTCCCATGGCTCTAACCCCTTCATTTCACTGCTGTTTTTTAATCAATGTTCCATTCCACGGCGTGTGTAAAGACATTTTGCTGTCCTTTCACAACAGAAGCCGTTTTTTGGCAACCCTCTGCAATAATTGTATACTGACCGACAGAGCATGTTCAGTGTAGAATGTGGTGAGCCTCCGGCCCACTGCTAGTTCCTCCTCTCTCCATACAGTAACTTGAAGTATGTGTATTGATTTGCATATTGGATGTTTTGTAGGACTTTTATAAACGTGGGCAGTCAACTTTTTGAAAACAGCCGCCATACTCAGTCAATCAATCAGGGATTTCTGAAGTGCAGCTACTCACCCGTGAGGGTCTCAAGGCACTGCGGGGGCTGCTGATACGTATTTGTGTGGTAGTTCATTCGAGGAGCCAGGTCCTGAGGTCCTTCCTGAACTGGGTTAACGATGCAAATTGCCTGAGGGGTAGGGTGTGCCAGGTCTTGGCAGCGAGGTAGGCGAAGGATCTTCCTCTGGTTCTGGTCTTGTGGATCCGTGGGACGAAGGCCAGGGTGAGATGGGCGGAGCGGTGTTGTCTGGCTAGTGTGTGGAAAGCGAGGCAGTGGTTGCGATATTCTGGTCCTGCGTTGTGGAGGGCCTTGTAGGAGTGAGTGAGGAGCTCGAAGGTGATTCTCTTGTTGATAGGGAGCCAGTGGAGTTATTGGAGGTGATGTGTCATCTGGTGGGGGATGTTGAGGACTAGTTTGACTGCAGCGTTTCGGACGTTCTGTAGCTTCCTGAGCTATTTCTGGGTGATGTTAGCATAGAGTGCATTGCCGTAGTCAAGTCTGCTGGTGATGAGTGCGTGGGTGACTGTCTTTCTGGATTCTGTGGGGAGCCATCTGAGCGTCTTTCGAAGCAGGCGGAGAGTATGAAAATAGGATGAGGATACGGCGTTGATTTGGCGGTTCAATGAGAGCAAAGAGTCCAGTATGATGCTGAGGTTGTGTGCGTGGTCCGTAGGGGTGGGAGACTTTCCTAGTGTGGCTGGTCACCAGGAGTCGTCGCAGTCTGAGTGGGTGGGTCCAAGGATGAGTACTTTGGTCTTGTCCGAGTTGAGCTTGAGGCAGCTGCTTTGCACCCAGGTGGCAACAGCCTTCATTCCGTTGTGAAAGTTGATTCTGACAGCTGTGGGTTTGTTGGTGAGGGAGATGATCAGCTGGGTGTCGTCGGTGTAAGAAACAATGTGGAGTCTGTGGCTTCTGACGATAGCTGTGAGGGGAGCCATGCAGATGTTAAAGAGCGATGGGCTCAGGGAGGGGCCCTGGGGCATTCTGCAGCTGATAGGAAGATAGGAAGAGGGGTATTTAGACTTGCTGTGTTCGGCCAGTTAGGAAGGAGTGGATCCAGTCCATTGCCTTGTTGTGGATGCCAGCATTGTGGAGTCTCGCGATTAGGGTGCGATGAGAGACGTGTCGAAGGCGACCGAAAGGTCCAGTAGGATGATGGCTGAGGTTTCGACCTGGTCGTGTGTTAGACCTGTCTGGATTTTTTGCGCAGTCCCTCCTCATTATTATTTATTTTGTCCCCTTTTTGCCCCTCACTCCCTTGATATTTTTGTGTCTACTACTTTTTTTAGGTGTTGGTCAAGGGGATAGGTGTTCTTTCTTTCCCCCATAATCTTTTACCTCAGGCCCAGGGGCCTGTTCTGACAGGAAAGTTGGCACCACCTAAAATGGTGGCCACCAACTGCCCCAACTGTCACACTCAGAACTTGGCCATAGCCTAACATAGGGCATTCCAGAACCTTCTGGTCCATGCTGGACCATTGAAGGGCAGCCTATAAAAGGCGGAATGCGGGGCAGCCATTTTGTCTACCTGTGGAAGTCAGCTGGAGGACAGGTGGTAGCTGAGGGTGGGAAGAGGTTAGACTTAGGGTTGACCTCCTGGACTGGGAAGCTGCCTTATTGGTCCAACCCACTACTCCCCTCTTGGTTACTTGTCCTGACCCCGCTGTGAAGGGTTACTGGAGACCCTGGGCGCCTAGCTTGCCCCTTGTCCAAACCATACAGGGGAAGTCCAAGGAGAAGGAGACTGCAGTGCTGCGGTGCGCAGTCCTCTGCCCAGCAGAAAGAGACTCAGGAAGAATAGCCCTCTTCCCTGGACCCCAACCCCCATCTCAACTTGAGTACTAAAAGGACTTGGCAGAGTGGGCGCTGAGGTAAGGGAAACAAACTGGCACTGATCTCCTACCTTCCTGGGTGCTGAGGAAGGCTTGTCCCCTGGTTTCCTGGGAAGTCCTGGTTGTTCGTGCAGCTGGCCGGTTTCTGGAGGCAGCGCCGACCCCACTGTGAGCGGGACCCCGGAGCGCCTTCCGCGTTGCTGGCGCATTGCCTGAAGAGTACTGTCTCCCTTAGAAAGGGGAGGGCGAGACACTTCTTGGAAGCGCCTTCGCGCATGCCCGCTGTTGCGATCACCATCCCCACAGGAGGGGCCTAGGACCGAGCAGGCCCAGGAGAGTAGTGTCCTTCCTGGGAGCGGCCGCCGGGAGAGGCGGGACAAGAGCGAGCGCTTCCGCGCATGCCCGGCGAGGGAGTGTCTGCCCTGAGGAGAGGCGCCGGTGGAACGTCTCTTGATCGTCGAGTGATGGCAGACTGATCGACGCGCCGTGGGACCGATCCTTCGTGGTGAGGAGCCGCCGCTTGTGTGGCGGAATCACCGTTACTGCGGCCCGAGTTGTAGCTGAGAGGGCCTCCGCTCTTCTGCGTGGGAGCGAGGAGGCCGATCCCCAGAGGTAAAGCGACTGAGTGCTGAGGGGGTGAGCGGAGGAACTGCCTGCCGGCCGTCTAAACAAGTAAGCCGGGAAGAGCGAGGGAGTGCTGAGAGAGTTCCGGTAAGGTCTCCTAGTCGTTTGGTTTCCTCCCCCACTCGATGCAGAACTGAGGGAGGAGGGCCTAAGAAACAAGTGGCCTAGCTGTTAAAAACTAACTAACTGACTTCAAAAGGCCTGGTCATCTGGGGGGTGCAAAGAATACAAAGGTCTTCAAGACCCCTGGTACTCAACAGTTGGCGACAGCTTGCTTCTTCCCCCCTCTGGTGGAGTAGAATTGCTGAGAAGCCAAATAAAGAGCGATGTACAGCTAATCTGGCCTAAGAAATTGGAAGGGTTACCAATCAGCCATGGTCATGGTGCATGTTTAACTATTGGAATTAATTAATGACTTACATAGCAGTTTAAAAAGTATTATTGCTATTATTGAGACCAGTTGTAAAGTTTTAGGCACTATTTAGAAACTAGGCCTAATTAAATGCTAGAAACGCTAGTAATGTAAAGTTGATGATTTAAGCTAGCACCTTGTCAAAGACTGTATTAATTTCCTGATTAAGAAGTTTTGCACTTTCATCTCAAAAAGGAAATCTGCATGTACTTATATTGAGTTGTAGTTTTCTCTCTTAAGGTTCTAGCGGATTAATATTTCACCTGATTGATTATAAAGTACTGAACTGTGATTCCTAGAGTAATAAGTGTAAGAGTACTGACGAAGTTAATTGATTATTCGCTTAGCAGTTTTAGTGATATAATTGCTGATACTAAAGTGACCTGAAATGTTCTAAGCTATATATTTTAAGGACAAAGAGTATATTATTTTTATAAAGCAGTACGTATTTTCCTACATTTTCGGTGTAGTGTTTTCTTTTGTGTGCTATTGCGTGGTTTTATTCTTGGGTGGTCTGCAACCTTAACACCGTGCCTCTGAAATGTATGTCTTGCCCTAGGCCAGGCTACCCCAGTTCCAACATTTGGTGCCTAGCGGTGGGATGACTGACTTGGTTGCAGCTACGCACTAGTAATTCAACGCAATACACTAACCTACACCAGGAGTTTTCTCCTTGCGGCCCTCCTAATTTAAATTTTGTTTTTCTAAATTTATTTCTGGTGGTGGGTGGAGGTTGACCCTAGGACACTCTCGGTTTCCTCCTGTGTGAAAAGTTTATACTCTAGTAAAAATGGAGATAAATGTGGAAGAGCTGGATAACTATACTGTGACCCAACTAAAGGACTGGTGTCAGCAGCAAAGTGTGTTTTTTAAAAAGGGTGCCAAGAAAGGCGAGCTGCTGACAAGCATACGGGCATGGGTGGAGGCTCATTCCGGGGAGGTACCAGTATCAGAGGGGAGTGACAGGGACACTGTCGTTGAGACTGCAATGCTGTACCAAGCGGAGGGGGGAAATCTACTGACAGGTTCCAGGACACCTCCCAGGGTGTGCAGCAGCGTCTCGGAGAAGGGTTTAACTGAAGCCGAGCTAGAAGATAAGAGGGAGGAGAGGAGGATGAAGCTAGAATTAGCTAGGATGGATATGGAAAGGGAGGAAAGGAGGTTAGCTCATGAGCGAACCATCAAGGAGATGGACTTACAAGCTCTCATCCGTAGGTCTCCCAATCCAGACAATGGTGGCAGCGAAAAGAAAGGGGACACCAGAGAATCCAGACCCTATTTACCTAAAGATGTCATCGCTAGTTACACCCCAGGTGATGACATTGCCAAATGGTTGGCCGCCTACGAAGTTTCTTTAAGGGCTCACGGGATCCTAGAAACTCACTGGGGAGGTGGGCTGTACAAATACATGCCACCTGCTGGCAGAGACACTTTGTTGGCTCTGGAGCAGGATGAGCAAACCCACTACCCTGCCATGAAGGTGGCACTGGTGAAAAAGTTTGGACTTACCCCTGAAAAGTACAGGCAGAAATTCAGGGGAAGTCACAAAATGAGTAACCAGAATTGGGTAGACTTTTTAGACTACGCCAAGAAAGCTTTGGAGGGTTGGGTCAAGGGCAGCGAGGTAAAAGACTATGAGGGGCTGTACAATCTATTTTTGAAAGAACACCTCCTCGAGAAATGTTTTCCCGAGTTGCGCCAACACCTGGTGGACAGCAAGCTGACCGATCCCCGGAAGCTTGCAGAGGAGGCGGACACTTGGGCAAGTACCCGGGTGTCCTCCAAGGGGACTGGAGGGGATTCTCAAAAAGCCGGACAGGGCGCCCCCCAGAAGAAAGAGGGAGGAGATAAAAAGAAGGAGTTCTCCAAAGGTCCCCAAAATAATTTCCAAGGTAAGGGAGCAGGTTTCACCCCTAGGGCAAACCCGCCCAGAAACCCTAATCCTGGCCAAAGCCAGCAGCCAAGGGTTCTCCACTGTTTTGAATGCGGTGGTGTTGGACATTATAAGGGAGATGTCAGATGCCCAAAGAGACCACCCCCTCCCACCGGAGGAAAGTCACCGGGAGTAGCTAGTGTAGCGCTCGGGGAGGAGTTGCCCTTAGATAAGGGGGGTGAGTGGGCGGGTGTCACCTTAGTGTCCCTGGGAGAGCGGGAGATGGTGCCAAAGATCCAGGTGCCCCCAAATACTACAAAGTATGGGCAATGGGTTACCATCAATGGCCAAAGAGGGGAGGCTCTGAGAGATACAGGAGCCAGTATGACTATGGTGAGGAGTCAACTGGTGTCTCCAGAGCAGGTTGTTCCTAATGTACTCCACCCCGCCGCGATGGCTGACGGCAGAATGGGCCACTATCCAGTGGCTGAGGTTCCCTTTGAGTGGGAAGGGGTTGCAGGTTCACTTCGAGTTGCCGTAAGCCCTGCCGTGCCAGTTGATTGTCTGTTGGGGAATGACATGGAGCACAACACTTGGAGAGAGGTGGAATACCGGACGCATTCTGCGATGCTGGGTACACCTGACTGGGCCTGTGTAAGCACACGGTCTGCGACTGCCCGGAGAGGGAGTTCGCCTGGGTTGGAGCCTGGAACAATGGCCCAACCCGCTGCCAAAAAGGGACAGAAACGGAGACAGGGACAGCCTGCTTCGGCTTCCACGCCCCATGTGACAGATCGGCCACCTGCAGTGGTAGGCCAGGAGTCCGTGGAGGGGGGAGTAGACTCTCTGGAGGATTTACCCATCCCTGCTGAATGGCATGTGGAGGGAGGTCCTACCAGGGAGGAATTCTGTAAGGGGCAGAGGGAGTGCCCCACCCTTGAGGGACTGAGGCGTCAGGCTGAAGCCCAGGCAGCAGGTGATGCTACGGGACACCACCATATTTACTGGGAGGATGGCCTCCTCTACAGTGAACCCAAGGTACCTCTACCTGGCTCATCAAGGGCCTTGGTGGTCCCGCAGCAATACCGAGCCTTTCTGCTGGAATTGGCTCATGCGATACCACTGGCAGGACACTTAGGCCAGGACAAGACCTTTGCATGGCTTGTCCTCCACTTTTACTGGCCTCAGATGAAAGCGGCGTCCAACACATACTGTAGGACATGTGTATCCTGCCAGGCCAGTGGGAAGACAGGGGTGAAGCTAAAGGCTCCCCTGGAACCACTTCCTGTCGTTAGCACCCCCTTTGAAAGGGTGGGCATCGACATTGTAGGGCCATTGGATCCACCAACAACAGCTGGTCACAGGTTTATCCTGGTTCTGGTGGATCATGCCACACGGTACCCAGAGGCCATTCCTCTGAGGACTGTTACTGCACCTGTGGTGGCTAGGGCCCTGATGGGAATCTTTACTAGGGTAGGATTCCCGAAGGAGGTTGTGTCTGACAGGGGGACTAACTTCCTGTCCGCTTACATGCGGACCATGTGGAAGGAGTGTGGGGTGACCTACCGGTTCACCACTCCTTATCACCCCCAGTCCAATGGACTGGTTGAGAGATTTAATAAGACCCTGAAGGGCATGATAAGAAGTCTGCCAGAGAGCTTACGGAGGAAGTGGGACGTCCTCCTACCTTGCTTGCTGTTCTCCTACCGAGAGGTGCCGCAGAAAGGAGTGGGCTTCAGCCCTTTCGAATTGTTGTATGGGCACCCTGTGCGTGGGCCTCTCAGCCTGGTGAAGGAAGGATGGGAGAAGTCTCCCAGAAAACCTCCCCAGGATGTGGTGAGCTACATGTTGGCCTTCAGAAGCCAGATGGCCAAGTTGTGGAAGCAGGCTGCTGACAACTTTGAGGCCAGTCAGGCAGTCATGAAGGAATGGTACGACCAAAATGCTCACCCGGTGGAGTTGGAGCCTGGCCAGAAAGTTTGGGTGATGGAACCTGGAGAGCTAAGTGCCCTTCAGGATCGTTGGGCAGGTCCATTTGAGGTGTTGGAGAAAAAGGGTAAGGCCACTTACTTGGTGGATCTTAAGACCCCGCGGCAGCCCCTACGGGTGCTGCATGCCAATCGCCTCAAACCCCACCATGAGAGGCCAGAGGTCATCCTGATGATGGTGACTGATGGTGCTGAGGAAGCAGAAAGCGAGCCTCTCCCAGACCTCTTTTCATGTCAAGAGAAGGATGGGTCGGTGGAGGGAGTGATTCTCTCCCCGTCTCTCACTCCTGAGCAACGAGAGGACTGCCGACAGGTATTGGGGCAGTACTCTTCACTGTTTTCCCTTGTCCCAGGAAGAACCCCCCTGTGTACCCATGATGTGGACACAGGAGACAGCCCCCCAGTGAAATCCAAGACCTATAGGCTGTCAGACAAGGTGAAGGCTAGCATCCATGGCGAAGTTGCCAAGATGTTGGAGCTAGGAGTGATAGAACCGTCCAGCAGCTCTTGGTCCAGTCCGGTGGTGCTAGTCCCAAAAGCCGCCCCACCGGGCACCACACCCGAACTGAGGTTCTGTGTGGATTACCGAGGACTGAACTCAGTTACCAAAACTGATGCTCATCCCATCCCCAGGGCGGATGAGTTAATTGACCGGCTAGGAGCTGCCCAATACCTCAGTACCTTTGACCTCACTTCAGGGTACTGGCAGATCTCCTTGACAGATGGAGCAAGGGAAAGGTCAGCCTTTTCCACGCCCGAGGGACACTTCCAGTTCTGTGTGATGCCCTTTGGTCTCAAGAACGCTCCTGCCACATTTCAGCGACTGGTGAACCAGGTCCTCTCTGGAATGGAGGGTTTCTCGGCTGCTTACCTGGATGACATTGCTGTCTTCAGTAGCAGTTGGGAGGACCACTTGCAACATTTGCAAGCAGTTCTCCAGGCGCTGAAACAAGCTGGATTGACCATCAAAGCCAGCAAATGCCAGATTGGGCAGGGATCGGTTGTGTACCTTGGACACTTGGTGGGTAGGGGGTCAGTGCAGCCCCTGCAGGCGAAGATTGAGGCAATCATGGCCTGGGAACCCCCCAAGACACAGACTGAGGTCCGAGCTTTCCTGGGCCTCACAGGTTACTACCGTCGCTTTGTGAAGGGGTATGGCACTATTGTAGCGCCCCTCACAGAGCTCACCTCTAGGAAACAACCTCGACGGGTAGTTTGGACAAAGGCTTGTCAGCAAGCCTTTGAAAAGTTGAAGCAGGCAATGTGCGAAGCACCGGTCCTGAAGGCTCCCGATTTCTCCAAGGAGTTCATTGTTCAAACAGATGCATCCGAACATGGCATTGGGGCAGTGTTATCGCAACTAAATGAAGAGGGCCTGGATCAGCCTGTAGTCTTCTTATCCAGGAGACTGCTTCCCCGGGAACAGAAGTGGAGTGCAATTGAGAGGGAAGCTTTTGCGGTGGTGTGGGCTCTGAAGAAGCTGCGGCCATACCTCTTTGGCTCGCACTTCCTGGTTCAGACTGACCACCGCCCCCTTCGTTGGCTGATGCAAATGAAGGGGGAAAATCCCAAGCTGTTGAGGTGGTCCATCTCCCTACAGGGAATGGACTTCCGGGTGGAACATCGGCCTGGAGTGGACCACGCCAATGCAGACGGTCTCTCCAGGTATTTCCGCCTTAGTGAAGAGGACTCCCAAGGGGTTGGGTAGTTCTCCCCACTTTCAGCTGGGGGGGACGCGTGTTAGACCTGTCTGGATTTTTTGCGCAGTCCCTCCTCATTATTATTTATTTTGTCCCCTTTTTGCCCCTCACTCCCTTGATATTTTTGTGTCTACTACTTTTTTTAGGTGTTGGTCAAGGGGATAGGTGTTCTTTCTTTCCCCCATAATCTTTTACCTCAGGCCCAGGGGCCTGTTCTGACAGGAAAGTTGGCACCACCTAAAATGGTGGCCACCAACTGCCCCAACTGTCACACTCAGAACTTGGCCATAGCCTAACATAGGGCATTCCAGAACCTTCTGGTCCATGCTGGACCATTGAAGGGCAGCCTATAAAAGGCGGAATGCGGGGCAGCCATTTTGTCTACCTGTGGAAGTCAGCTGGAGGACAGGTGGTAGCTGAGGGTGGGAAGAGGTTAGACTTAGGGTTGACCTCCTGGACTGGGAAGCTGCCTTATTGGTCCAACCCACTACTCCCCTCTTGGTTACTTGTCCTGACCCCGCTGTGAAGGGTTACTGGAGACCCTGGGGGCCTAGCTTGCCCCTTGTCCAAACCATACAGGGGAAGTCCAAGGAGAAGGAGACTGCAGTGCTGCGGTGCGCAGTCCTCTGCCCAGCAGAAAGAGACTCAGGAAGAATAGCCCTCTTCCCTGGACCCCAACCCCCATCTCAACTTGAGTACTAAAAGGACTTGGCAGAGTGGGCGCTGAGGTAAAGGAAACAAACTGGCACTGATCTCCTACCTTCCTGGGTGCTGAGGAAGGCTTGTCCCCTGGTTTCCTGGGAAGTCCTGGTTGTTCGTGCAGCTGGCCGGTTTCTGGAGGCAGCGCCGACCCCACTGTGAGCGGGACCCCGGAGCGCCTTCCGCGTTGCTGGCGCATTGCCTGAAGAGTGCTGTCTCCCTTAGAAAGGGGAGGGCGAGACACTTCTTGGAAGCGCCTTCGCGCATGCCCGCTGTTGCGATCACCATCCCCACAGGAGGGGCCTAGGACCGAGCAGGCCCAGGAGAGTAGTGTCCTTCCTGCGAGCGGCCGCCGGGAGAGGCGGGACAAGAGCGAGCGCTTCCGCGCATGCCCGGCGAGGGAGTGTCTGCCCTGAGGAGAGGCGCCGGTGGAACGTCTTTTGATCGTCGAGTGATGGCAGACTGATCGACGCGCCGTGGGACCGATCCTTCGTGGTGAGGAGCCGCCGCTTGTGTGGCGGAATCACCGTTACTGCGGCCCGAGTTGTAGCTGAGAGGGCCTCCGCTCTTCTGCGTGGGAGCGAGGAGGCCGATCCCCAGAGGTAAAGCGACTGAGTGCTGAGGGGGTGAGCGGAGGAACTGCCTGCCGGCCGTCTAAACAAGTAAGCCGGGAAGAGCGAGGGAGTGCTGAGAGAGTTCCGGTAAGGTCTCCTAGTCGTTTGGTTTCCTCCCCCACTCGATGCAGAACTGTGGGAGGAGGGCCTAAGAAACAAGTGGCCTAGCTGTTAAAAACTAACTAACTGACTTCAAAAGGCCTGGTCATCTGGGGGGTGCAAAGAATACAAAGGTCTTCAAGACCCCTGGTACTCAACAGTTGGCGACAGCTTGCTTCTTCCCCCCTCTGGTGGAGTAGAATTGCTGAGAAGCCAAATAAAGAGCGATGTACAGCTAATCTGGCCTAAGAAATTGGAAGGGTTACCAATCAGCCATGGTCATGGTGCATGTTTAACTATTGGAATTAATTAATGACTTACATAGCAGTTTAAAAAGTATTATTGCTATTATTGAGACCAGTTGTAAAGTTTTAGGCACTATTTAGAAACTAGGCCTAATTAAATGCTAGAAACGCTAGTAATGTAAAGTTGATGATTTAAGCTAGCACCTTGTCAAAGACTGTATTAATTTCCTGATTAAGAAGTTTTGCACTTTCATCTCAAAAAGGAAATCTGCATGTACTTATATTGAGTTGTAGTTTTCTCTCTTAAGGTTCTAGCGGATTAATATTTCACCTGATTGATTATAAAGTACTGAACTGTGATTCCTAGAGTAATAAGTGTAAGAGTACTGACGAAGTTAATTGATTATTCGCTTAGCAGTTTTAGTGATATAATTGCTGATACTAAAGTGACCTGAAATGTTCTAAGCTATATATTTTAAGGACAAAGAGTATATTATTTTTATAAAGCAGTACGTATTTTCCTACATTTTCGGTGTAGTGTTTTCTTTTGTGTGCTAGTGCGTGGTTTTATTCTTGGGTGGTCTGCAACCTTAACACTGTGCCTCTGAAATGTATGTCTTGCCCTAGGCCAGGCTACCCCAGTTCCAACATCGTGGATGGAGCGGAAGTCAACGGTTTTGTGAGGAGCGTGGTGTTCTGCTGTTGTTGCTTCGGAAGGCGGTTTGGGAGGTGTCCAGGACGTGGTTCTCTTAGATGAACTCGGATAGTTGGACGTTGATGGCCTTCTCAATTACCTTGGCTGGGGATGGGAGGAGGGAGATGGGTCTGAAGTTCTTGAGGTCTATCAGGTCGCCTAACTGTTTCTTCAGCGGGGGGTTGATCTCAGTGTGTTTCCAGTCGGGCAAACTCATTTTAGATGGAAAACAGTTCTTTGCTGTTGTATGCATTGGCATCTATTCTGTCCTGGAAGGTCGTTTTCTTTGTGGTTTTGATGAGAAAGTGATGCACGTTGGCTGCGAATTTGAAGGAAGCGTGGGTTTCCATGGTTTTGTTGTTCCTCCATCTCTTCTCAAGTGGTCAGCAGGTGCATTTGGACTCATGGAGGTGTCCTGTAGTTCCTAGGAATCCCCAGGACCTGTATGTTTTAGGTGACCTAAACTGAGGGCTTGGTGTCCCAACCGCTTCTGGACACCACCACAGGATCTGTAGGAGGTTAGACCAGCGAGCTCTACAGTGCCCCCCTGTATCTTAGAGTGGTGTAGGTAGTCTCTGGCAACCACTGAACATGAAAACCCCGATTCCTCAGGGATCGTGGAAAACAGTACATTACCTTTCGCTCAGACACTTGTGCTTGCTTACTCTCACAAAATACACATTATGGCAATTAGGACATTTAAATAAGTATTTATTGGTCCAGCGACAGCCTTTTGTAAAACAACTGTGCTGTGACAATCAGGAGACAGAAGCATACATAAGAGATTGCTAGTACCAATAAAGTAAATAGTCGATACATTTCTACCTTAGTGCTAATAAGATGAACAGAAGCAGTCAGATAAAAACAGTAGCACTTGCATATTCCTAAAATAAGCGCCCTAAATAATTTACCTAAATGAACCTAGCCTAGATCTGTATGTGGAGCATGAATATGCGTGTAGCTATGTATATCTGTAGCCAAGAAACCCCTAGGGAAGAACCAGCCCCCTCAACTGATGGTTGAGGATGAAGGACCCTGTCTCTGTTTCGAGGATGACACCCCGCAAAGTAGGTCAGACCGCTGTGTGTCAAAGATTCAGCATGCAGGACCGTGTGTCAGCTTAGAAGGAATTCTGCTCTAATTTGTAGGGGAAAATAAGGGTCTTTTATACTAGAGTGTTCACTCCAGGGTTTCTTCTAGAATCGATATGTTTTGAAAACAACCATATATGTTTTGGAAACAATCATCAATGTTTTTTCAAACAAATGCGATCATGCACAGCTGGATATTGGCCAAGGATGAAAATTGTACAGAATAATTATACAAACCATGAGAAACCCCAGCACTCTAACCATTCATATGTACAATTTTTATATATATGATTCTTTAAAGCAAGAGAACGTACTGATGAGAAAAGCTTTCTGTCACAGGAATCATATGGGAGAACAGATTTTATCCATTTGTTGCAATAATTAATTTGCTAATAAGTAACAAAAGAATAATTCTTGATTCAATAATACTACAACCAATATTTTATCATTCACAAAGGATGGATTCTGTGATGTACATAAAATCCCAGTTCTTTGTCATGTGGAATGAAAACAGCCAACGCGTGTTTCGTCACCACCGTGACTTCCTCAAGGCTTAGATCGTGTTGACAGCGAGCCCATCAAAAAACTTGTCCCTGGCTCTGAAATCCCGAAATACGTAAAATCCTTGGTCCTCACTTAAAACTTTGTAGAGCCAGATAGTAATAACTGCTTTTGGTCCCCTTTCCTCTTATTGTGGCCTGGGCACCAAAGCTCGGTTTCACATGTATTTCATGCGCCGAAAATATATAAACCAGGTTTTCAAAGCCTTCCTAAAATCAATTAATTTTGTTATGCCTCTGAGAGGAAGTGGAAGGGAATTCCATGCTTTGGTGGCGCCCACCAAAAAGCTCCTGCCACCCCAATTGACTTTTTTTGACAACGGTAGATAGACAAGTTTGGCTTCTGATGAGCGCAGAGATCTTCTTGGGACATACCAATTGAAATGTTGGATCAGATGATTTGGTCCAATGCCATGGAGTGATTTATGGACCACACATAGGGCCTTGAACAGAACTCGCTTCCTAACAGGTAACCAGTGTAACTTTTTAATTTCTGCCGAAATGGATTCATGTTTTGGGGTCCCTGAAAGCAGTCTGGCCGCTGCATTCTGTACGAGTTAGAGTTTTTTTATGAGACCTTCCTGAATGTTTACATAAAGGCTATTGCAATAGTCCAATTTGGACATATCCAAAGCCGTGATGACTGTTTTTTTACTTTCTTTAGAGATAAGAGAGTATTTTTTTGCTTGATTTCAGAATGCATGAAGTGGCCGCACCAACTGAATTTACTTGTTCTTTATAGGAAAGTCATTATCAATTATGAACCCTAAGTTTTTCACCTTCCTGACAGGTGTTGGAAGGGGGCCAAGAGAATCTGGCCACCATGCCGGGGTCCAGAACTAGGGTTATTCCCAAACAGTACCACCTCTGATTTGTTGGAATTAAGCTTCAAGCAGTTTAGGGCCATCCAGCCACCCACCGGTGTCATGCAATCGTGAAAGCAGGGTGCTATCTCTTGAATTTCATCTGGAAGCAGAGTGACAACAATCTGCGTATCATCTGCGTATGAAGTCAGTTTGAACCCGAAGGATTCAACGAGAGGAGCCAGTTGCGAGACATAAACATTAAAAAGAGTAGGACTCATAGATGACCACTGCGGGACTCCACAAGGGAGGGAGAATGATTTAGCAGCTACATTATTAAGAGTAACTGTCTGCACCCTATTGGACAAGAATGAGGTAATCAGTTTCCAGGCCCTACCTTTGACACCAATCTTATGCAGCCGGTCCATCAATAAAACTTGATGGACCGTGTCAAATGCCGCAGAGAGATCCAATATAATCAGGGTTGCATTCCCTCCCTGATACAGAATGGCCCTATTTCTTCAGTGGACTTGAGGAGAGCCGACTCTGTGCTGTGAACCCCCCTAAAACCATACTGAGTAGGGTCCAGCATGTGTCCCTCCTCCAAAAATCGACTGTGTTGAAGTGCGACAGTTTGACCACCACTACCTTGTGTGGCCTTCACAGAATGATTATACCGTGCCTGAGGGCATGTTTATGTACGTCAAGTACAGGGATTGTGATAGAATACCGAAAGCCTGGTGTTGAAGAGTCTGGAGAAAACTACTAGGTAAAAGGTCACCTGTTTAGAATCGTTATTGTCATGTGGATGGGACAATGTATGTAAAATGGCGTATACATGACAGGACTATCCTAAAGGTCATGACACACACTCCTCATCAAAAAGTCAACAGGGTGAGCTAGATAATGATAAAGCTAAAGCAATAAAAACGGCTTTAAATTCATTTACAATAAAACATACTAAAAGCACTTTAAAAGCCTGAAAAATGTTCTCAAAAGAGCTGTCCTTTTTCCCTTAACCCCTTCCACGCTAATGACAAAGCCAGCTCATCATGGGCGTTACCTGCGCTGCGCTCATGACGAGCTGGCTTTGTCATGTAAAGTGGGATTTATGAACCTTCAGCGCACAGCGGGAAACCCCGCTAGCACTGTAGTGGTTAAAAGCGTTCAGAAAGGTCCTCTAAACTTGTATATGTGGTTGTTATTACACTGAGCACCTTGAAAGCCATTATGCTCAGTTAGAGTAGAAAAGGAAAAAATAAAACAAAGTCAGTTTCGACCTTCAATTTAGTAAATATTTAAAAAGTTGCCCAACGGTTTCCAGCACACGAGAGGCCAGATTATTTAAGAATCCTGCGCTGAAGATTCAACATCGCTATACATAGTTTCCGCAGGTGGCAATCCCTTCCAGTATCATGCCGAGTGAGCAAAGATGTTCGTCTCCAGTTCCCACAGCAGCCGCCGGGGAAAAATTAGATGCCTGTACGCCTGATACCGATGCCTGTCCCTCAGGAGCAGAGCCGGATTCCTTTCCAACAGGAGCGGAAGCATCCCTTGGAGGCGCTAGAAATGCTATCATCAACATGGGAATACTCTGTGGACAATAGTACACATGGGCATGCAAGGACTCAAGGAGCACTTCTATGTCCGGCGGTGCAACTGATGGAAGTGTCAAATACGGATTCAACACGCAGCCAAAACCGCAGAAGAAGCAGCAGAACACAGGCAGGACACAGTATAGCCAGACTGGTCTAAAAGACAGGAACCAATGCTCACTCGGCTCTCGAAGCCGAGGCATAGTCAGGTAGAACACCATACGCTCACGACAACGTAGTTCCAGCAGTGTTCTCCCAATTTCTCCTCTCTATTTCTTGAGGGGTTGAGACTTCCATCGCAAAGCAATGGGATTAAAATCAGGACGCCCGCTACCGATAACAGGACCAAATGAAGCCCTCCAAAAACACTTCCAAGTACGGAGTGTATGAAAGCTGGAATTACTCCGAAGATGGTCTGAAAGGTGGTTAAGAGACCTGATCCATGACGCTTAAATAAGTGTACGAGTCAGACATGTTAAAGATACGATGAACCATTTCTCCGAAATGGAGTGGGAAGTTCTTACAGACTGGGACCTTTATCTCTGCAGAAGACCTTGCAACCTGGAGATCAAAAGTCACTCGGTCTGAAGTTAAGGCCACATTTTGTTGAAACAACATGGATTTCTGTCTGCTCAGCGAATCAAACCGTAATCTGGAAACATTCAATGAAGGCCCCAGTGGTGCCTCCATAACTCCATAACTGTGTGAGCCCGGGGAAACAATACTTGCCTACAGCAAACAACCCTGAGGTTTCCTTTGACTAGATATGCGATGCTTGGCGCCATCCCGCAACAGCCTTGATCATTCAGCATTAAATAACTCCCATTTGAAAGTAACTTGAAAACTGGATAAATCACTGGAGCTGGGGAGGCTTTCAAGTAGCAAGGTAAGTTTGCTTTTTATGCATTACACGCTCCATGAAGTGACACTTCTTTGCACACTAAAGACCCACTTAAAGTCTTCCCACAGTCTGTGCCAATTAAGAAAACTTCAGTGCCCTTATTTCTGCACCTATATCTATACAGTAACTCCCAGGTTTCCTGTATGTACCCTTCACCCAATGGTTCATACCTGCCTGCTTGGATGTACCTAAGGCAGTATTGGAACAGGAATGTCGTAATTGGCAGTGTGATATAACCATGAATTAACCATTCCGTCGACGGTGACTCTGCTTTCTGTAAAAGGTAACTTCTCTAATGTTTCAATGAGCAGCATGGTGTACTTTGCATCTCTGTGTGCCATGGTCAACTGTCTGATTAGAAGCCGAAAACAAACTTGAGCCATTAATGTACCACCATGACACGTAGCCAGAACACAAGGAGTGTAGCGTCCAGTTTAAAAGCATAATGGAGCACAATTGAGATTTCCCATGTTGTAGAATAGACAAATCTTGTTCCATTATGTCAGTTGCCAAAGACACAATATTGCCCAGTGAATAAATATGTGAAGAAAGTGTGGTCATACCATTGTCTACCACAGCCAAGGCCTTTTCTAGGTTAATCCTTTCAATCTCGCCTAATCTCTGAGAAGCATCCTGTTGGGAGACTTTCCACAGTTCATTGTAGATGGAATATCAAAAGCATTTGTTAGGCGGTTTCTTGGGACCTAGCAAGAAATCCCTAAGATCCATGTTGTCAACTAGAAGGGAGAAGTGTTCTTTCACTTGTTGTAGTGTTGAGGTTTCCACCCACTCTAGGCACAACGTCCAAACACTATAAGAAGTCACTACCCCTGGGTCGTCTGTGTGCACATAGCGTGAGTGAGGCCTATGGATACTAAACCCTCCGGTGGTATACTTGGATCTTGATTGACACCTATTTGTGTTGATGGGTCAAACCAACCATCCCTTCCAATAAGGGGGCGGTCAGCCTAGGGTCAGCTGGGATGCCCTAACATTGCCTTTTGAACGCGGGGGGTTGGGGGTTCCTAATTTCCATATTTTGGAAATATTTTGGCGCCACTGGTTTCACTCTGATGCTAGAGTCCCGTATATCAGGCCTGAGGCAGACCTCGCTCTCCCCTTTCAGGGTTATTACCAGTGGAGAGTCCACGTGGCCCTCAGGACTTACAAACCCTCTCCACGACCAGTTGGGCATGGAAACAGTTGACCCACGTCACCAGAACGGCAGTGCTATATTCCCCATCCCTCCCTCTGGCTGGGAACCTCTGGATTCCCATTGCCAAAGAGGCCATAGTACAGCGTACACTTTCGAAATTCAACTTGGGTACTTTTGGGTATCTTTTTCCGAACAATCATATCTTCTTGCGTTGTGAGGATGCCCGCTTCTCGAACTCAACCTTTCTTGACCATTTCATTTTACGCCGCTTATTGAGTCCTTTAAGGTCTGCTGTCCCGACTTTTCCGGCCGAGCTGCCTGATATCCCTCCATTGTCTCTCCATATTAAGGATATCAGTGGTGACCACTTAATGTCTAAAATTTATAAAGCCGTTATCATGCTTCTCCCCCCCCTAGAGACCTGAAACTGCGACGGACGTGGGAGCGCAACCTGGGTCAGCCCCTATCAGACATCCAGTGGTCCTACTTCTGTGACCAAACCTGTAAGATCCCTTTTAATTATAGGCATACATTGTTAGATTTTAAAATTCTTCGGAAGGCATACGTCACACCAAGAATGGTCCACCGTATGAACTCCTCCAGGCCTCATGCTTGTAAGACCCCCATGGCAGATTTTGTGCATACGACATGGTCCTGTACCATGGTTGCCCCGTTCTGGGATAAAGTTTTTGAGGCGGTATCCTCAATGGTGGGCCGACCCCTCTCTCCTTCTCCCCTCATGGCCCTATTGGGAAATGCCAGAGATCTCCCCAAATCCCGTCGGTGTTTCTGCGCTCTGGCTCTTTTGTTTGCCAAAAGAGAGGTAGCCATTTTTTAGGCCAACAAACGCTCCCCCCATGGTTAAGGGCTGGCTGTAGAGCATGACTTATTGTAACACCAACTCAGAATTGTACACCCAGTAGCAACCCCCTGCCTCTCGCCCATTGGATATTTGGCAACCATTCAAGGTGTACCAATTAGATCAGACAACAGTTAGCTCGCAAACTGATCCAGATCCCACCATTTCGCAGTAATGTTGTATTTGTGGTATTGCTCCTACTTGACTATGTATTTCACCAGGGTTACTGTTTGATGCGAACTGATGCATAGTGGCGAAAACTGTATAATTGTGGATCCCGAGATGTATTGATTGTCTTTGTTGAGGAAAATCTTTAAATAAAGGCTTAAAACATTTTTTTATTAAAAAAATCCCTTCCAGTTGGGAGCTGAAGAATTGTGTGTACCATTCTATATCATTGTTCCCAGTACCTCCTCACTAATCCGTGTATCATTTGATATACCTTCAATAGGTATGGGTGAGGGGATGCATGGTGTTTTCAGGTCTTTAATTTTTGCAAACCCGTAGCAGGTCGTCTGTTGCGCTGTTCTGTTCAGGAAAATTATATGTAATGGTATGAGGCAAGCTCTAAATAAAGTCTCTGTTCCCTGAACTTGCCAATCTTTTTTCCCCCAGATGGATGTTATGTCTATCGTGTCCCTCCATTAGTCGAAACCTTGCATAAACAGTTGGGAGATGAAGGGTGCTGAATATGTAAGCTTGATATTTGTCAGCATCATTTTTTCGCAGTTGCATTAGTCTGTACTGATGTATTCAACCCTGAAAAGTATGCAAATGTCTGTGCGAAGGTGGCATAACTACCTTTCGGTGGTGTTGGGCAATGTTCCCATTGATGGTAAGTGTTTACAGTGCGCAGAACACTAGCTCTGTGCAAAAAGAGATGACCATAGTGCTGGTAACAATACATACTGTCAAAGTCAGGTGTATCTTTGTACAATTCCCTCTAAGAAAATGCAGCATATTGTTCTAAATCTGAGAACATAGTATTTACAGTCTCAATGTCCCAATCATCAGAGAGTGTACTCAGGGTAATGAAATCATTCAATGACATTTTAAATACATGTGGAATTTTCAAATGTTCAGTAGGACCAAATACATCATATGAAACCCTATCACACACTATACCATCCAGTACTGGAACTACTGTAATGTTCACTAGGGACTGGTCTCTCTGTTCACAGTGTGATGACGTATGAGATTTCAAGACCCAGTTCACAGGTTGTACTGCAGAGCGTTGTGGGAGGTAATGTCCATTCAGTAGTAGGAAAAAGACAGTTACTAACCAATCCAAAAGAACAGGAACAGGATCCCTAATGCAAACCAAAGATGTAACCAAGGGGACACAAAGTAAGTCTTTTTCAGCCAGAGATAGAATTGTCAACGTTTTTCTTTCTTGGAAATGGGCGTCGTTTGCTCAGGTTCACTTGGATCTAAAGAAAAGTCATCGAAGTTGATAAAGTAGCCAGACACAGTTCGATCTACCTTTGGGAGGTCAGCAGTGTTTGTAGAACTGGCCGTTGCTTCTTGTGAAGGCAAATTGATGTAAAGTTCATTATTAGTCCAAATTACAGTTTGCGTTTCTGTTTCATTTGAATGTTGTTCTGTTTCAGCCGGTGTAATTCATACTCCGTTGTTTGCTACTCCGGCATCTTGCACAGAGGAGTCTTGAAACGTTATTAATCATTCCATCTGAACTTCCTGTATAGTAGCGAGAGGAGATCTTCTGCTGCTCAGGACTCCACATGGCCTGCTGTTCAGAATCAGCTACATAGCGTGGTTTGATCAGATCAATGGAGACATCTTTTTTTTTTGCCGGCAAGAGACGGAAGAAGCACTGTTCTTGTTCCTTGAACCGCCAGGATATGTACAGGTGTTCTGTAGGATGGCCCAAACTCCTTCTTATCCATGATCCTTTCTCTGACCAGGTCCCCAACCTTTGGAACCCAGACAGGTCTTGCCAGAACCGGTTTCACTTCCCCAGTGGCTGTGTGTTTTACTTGGACGTTGCTTTGTGATGCCTAGAATTCATTGAGTTCCTGTAAAACAGCCAAACGATCATTCAATTCAAATGATTTTACATCTGCCACTGTGCTGGCACAATCGAGGTCAGGTACCCACATTCCTGTCCCAAACAGGATCTCCTAGGGAGTGCGTTCTCCCAAGAATGTTCTTGCTTTATTGTTTAGTGGCCTCTTTACCCCATATAGGTGATTGACCTGCCATCTGCCTGCATCTAATACCCTTGCTGTTAAGGATTGCTTTAAGTCCCCGTTGTCCTCTCCACCACCGAATTGCTCTCGGGATAGTTGGGGGAGGAGTACCGCAAGGCCAGGCCCATACTTTCCATGGCTTCCTTGTAAGCCAGAGAGCTAAATGCAGGGCCACGGTCAGAATGTAACGTGCCAATTGCTTAAGTCTGGATGAAGACTCTCAAATCCTTTATAACGGTTCAAGTGTCAGCCGAGTGCTGAGGCCAAAACCATAGAAATCTAGTGCATTAATCTACTGCCACCAAGATGTACTTGTAAGCCCCGTCTGAATTTGGGGGCTGCGTTGATCCAAATAGACATATTCTAGTTGTCTGTCTGAAATTAGTAATGTTTGTGGTGGTCGTGCTACGGTGAAACCTTTAATCTGCTAACAGATGTTGCACTTTAAGACATAAGCTTTTATTTGTTTAGAAAAAGCTGGCCACCAGAATCACTGCTTCAGTAACGAAACTGAGCAGTAATTCCTTCTTGTGCAGAGCCCAGACTCTTGTGTGCAGCTAGAATTAAACCTAATCTGCGATCCCCTACTCCTGGAATTTGAGCATACGGTGTGTTTTGCAAGTCTAAATCATAGGAATATTTGAGTGGAAAGCCCTTGGGGATGGCAGAGCCGTTCTTTGAGACGTTGACAGCTATCACTATGTCTCTTTTTATCCTCGTGCTAGAACGAGTGATTGCAGCAATGGCAGCAGTTCACACTGTCGCCTTGTAGGCTTCATCAGCTAGTGAATTCCATTTGATGTGTATGCCAGCACACTGATGACTCAAGGTGTGAATAACTTGAGCCTGTGGCAGGCATGCTTCCAGCTTTTAATCACAAAAGAGGGGCGAGGGTCAGATAAGTTTAGACTCTACCACCCCAAACCCCCCAAGGACCTCAATTGTACACACAAAAGGGGTGGATAGAGTAAGTAACATAAAAATACATATATACACAACAAACAGAGAGGGCCCCAATAGGGCAAATCGCTCTATTTGAAAAAACTGCCCTCACTCACATACCAAGGTATGTGACATGCTTCAATATCCACTTACGTTGACCCAGACTCTAGGAACAGCCCAGTCTTCTCTTTGTTGAACGCATGTGACATGCTTCATCATCGGGCCTGCTTACAATTCGCCCTGGTGTACCCCACACAGGGCGGAGCATGAGGGAGAGGAAAAAAAAAATTCTCATAACACAACATATAGTCAGGACAAATGAACATAGACAACACTTAACACATAAATTGGTGAGAGTCGTGCAAACACCCAAGTGATCTCAACCGAGGAGTGCAACAAAAAAGTGCAGTATGAGGAGTGATTAAAACTGATTAAAGGTGTCAACCAGAATGCAACCTTTATTAAACTTTTCTTGACACCTCTACCAGGATTAAAAATAAAGGAAAAAGGATGGGAAAACGCCTCTAAGAGATAATTAGGAACCTCAAGGCTTCCCTCCTACATGTTTCGACCGCTCTGTATGCGCCTGTAAGGTCACTCCGGTCTTCTTCAGGACCGTCGCATTCGGTGTCACTCTGGGTTCCCCCGTACTTCGGAGGAATATTACCCCAACAGGGAGGCAGGTCAAATCGATCCGTACCTCTCCTGTAATGTATGTGGAGAGTGTCCCCTCAAATGCGGGAGAACATTCGGTATAGCAAAGAGAGAGAGTAGAGAGAAGGTGATTAAATCCCTTATTAGAATCCACCTGCTCTTTCTTTCAATTGTATCGTGTCATCATTGTCTATAGCCATTAAAATTAAGTGTCTAGTGTTGAGTATAAGACCCCGAATGCATGTTATGCACGAACTCCTGCTCAACTTATCACTTGTCCCTGTATAGGCAAATATATACAAGACACAGTTCCTTATAATTGACCATGTCTCTGCATTAGCGTAATCACTTGTACCTAGTACCTACCCCCACTCTATAGCCGAGGGGCCATCGTAATACCACAGTCTCCAACTATTGCTGTTACAGTGCCCCCACTCAGGATGTTATATATTGTGTGGTTCACTTACCGAGTTTATTTCAATTACAAACTCGAACTGGTGTCCGGTGAGGAGGACGCCAAAGAACGCAATCTGGAAAATAAGTATGGGAGGAGATGTTACCTTTGAAATCTCCGCCTCCCTGTATACGTCTGTTGGTAGATATGTCACAAACTGCTCTTGAGTATTAGAGAGCCTTCGTTGGATATTGGCTGTCACCTGCGCTAAAAGCGCTCACCCCCTCGAGCCCTCTCCTTACCGTTCTATAGGCCCGTCCTGGCTCAGTCACCCACGACCCGTAACACCGCGTAGATCATGTGCGCCGTGTTTCCCCATTCTCCTAATGTTGTGAACCGGCTAGGGCGTACCACGTGACCGCGCCAGAGACGTTGTTACGTTCTGCGCTCTCACACTCGTAAAGGGACCCATGGGAAATGTAGTTTGCGCTTGGAATGCTGCTTCGCGTCCAGAGTTCAAGACTCCTATGGCGCTATTTAATTTAATTAAAAATTATATTATATATGTTTGCATTCCACAATTTACCATAGTCTACCCTGAATCAATAATGTGACTTGGTAGATAGACTTCAACGAAAAACCCAAAACGGCTGTAGGAGGTTACTTCTAAAGCTGATCAGTGGACAGGTAACACTCGCTCGGAGACATGACTTCCCCCAGACAACATATAGATCATTAAATGAATGGTATATGTTGCAAGCGAACCTCCTAACTAAGCTCTCTCCATAAGGGTAAAATTGTTAAGAACTCAGATGGAAAAACTGGAGTTTTGGCAAGGGAATACCCCCTATATGGTGCTTCATTATGGACTCCCTCACGTTCACTATTGGCTCCCCAGAGCCCTCTAAGTGGATAATTGGGTAAGTTGTTAAATAGAACGTAAAACCACTTAGAAATGGCGGGGAGGGCCAGACCCTGGGGTGATCATACGTAATGGAAGACTCCAAATAACTCTAGAGGCTTATCTTCATTATCAATAGACTTCATTGTATGTTGGAACTTCACTGCCTGATTATTTAGTGGCAATCTACTGTCTGCTCAGTGCCTGCCATGGGATGTCATCATTCAGTCCTACCAGATGGCTCTTCAAACGATACACCCATCTTTGCTCCCGCCGGAGCAAAAGATCCTGATCATCTACTTGGTATCTGCCTACTTGGATTTTTTCGATGACGGTCCACTCCAAATCATCTATACCATGTCCTTTTTCCTGGAAGTGAGCTGTGAGTCGAGTGTTGGTCTTTCCACATCTGATTGTACTGCGATGTTCTGTAATTCTCACACGCACTTTTCTACTTGTCATCCCCACATACCTTCGTTGGCAAGGGCATGTAATCAAGTATATCACTCCCTGGGAATTGCAGTTGGTATGGGATCTCTGTTCCCAAGGAGTGCGAAGGCCAAGGTCGATGGTTTTAGAGTTGCGTGTAAGGTGACAGACACTGCATGAACCGCACCTAGTGTGACCAATCAGTCTAGGTAAACCAGGTAGTACGTTGGTTTCCCTCACTCCCCCCAGATTCCTGGGTCTGGTATGTACCAGTAAATCCTTCAGGTTTTGACTACGCCTGAATGAAAAGAGTGATGTTGTAATGTTCATCCCCCCGGTGTTCAGGATTTTCCAATTCTGCATGACTAGGCGTTTTATATGGTGTGAAGCCGTATTGAAGGTTGACACAAACACTGGCTTATTCATTTCAGGTCTAACAGTCTTCATGAGTAATGACTCTCGATTGGCATTGAGGGCCCTTTTCTTAGCCTTTTTGATTACTTTTAGTGGGTATCCTCGTTGTTGTAGTTTACCTATCAAAACCTCTGATTCGACTACAAAATCCTCCGTCTCCGAACAAGTTCGACGGATCCGGAAGAATTGTCCCACTGGTAAATTCTCCCACAAGGCGCGAGGATGGAAGCTCCCAAAATCCAGTAAGGAATTCTTGTCCGTCGGTTTGTGGAAGACCTTGGTCTTTAAGGTACCGTTGAAGGGTTCGATCACCAGGTCCAAGAAAGGTAAATGGGTTTTGGTGACTGTCGAAGTGAAATGGAGGAACGGGTTTAGGGCGTTGAGCCACTCCAAAAAGTGGTCAACTGATGTTCTCTCGCCCCTCCAGATCACTAGGACGTCATCAATGTAGCGACGCCATACTCGCAGGTTGCTCGCCCATGGGCCACTGGCGTCAAGAATTGTCATTTGCTCAAAGGCGCCCACGTATAGTCCTGCTAAACTAGGGGCGAAAACACTCCCCATTGAGGTCCCGTGGGTTTGGAGATATAGTGACCCCTCAAATTCAAAGAAGTTCCTGGTCAAGGCAATTTCGGCCAGATGTAAAAATGAATGTCTGTGGTGTTTCATATGGCCACTCCTGTTCAAAAAGTAATGTTTCTAAGACCCTGAATTCCTCCTCAGGGTTGAACGGTATCTCTTTCAATAGATTCAACACATCTAGTGTGTCCCTTAGGTAGGTAGGTAGTTTCTGGACCATAGGTTTTAAATAGAAGTCACAGAACTCCGAAAGCGGTTCCAGCAGGGACCCCATCCCAGAGACAATGGGTCTCCCGGGAGGGGGTGGCACTGCTTTATGGATCTTCGGTAAGATGTAAAAGTAAGGAGTCCTTGGTAGTTTTTGTACAAGGAACTCCGCTTCTTGTTATGTTATGTTATGAGTTTGTTGAAGCGCGACAGCTGCCCCAGCAACGGGGCGTCCCGGCGCTGAAAAACCAAAACATAACCTACTGGGAAGTGGGGGGGGAGGCTGAAGGCTTAGGTCAGTGGGAACAGATGGGTTTTTATAGCCTTGCGGAAGGCGGCCTGTGTGATCCAATCATTCGCCTTGGCCTCCTCTACCATAATGACAATTTCTGTGGTGATCTCCTCCGTAGGATCTTGTCTCAATTTTTGGTACGTTCGTGAGTCGGCCAGGAGGCGCAAACATTCACCACGATAGGCCTCAACGTCCATGATTACGGTCGCCCCGCCCTTATCTGCAGGCTTCAAAATAATTTCTTTGTTTGACCCCAACGCCTTCAGTGCTTCCTTTTCCCGATTCGAAAGGTTGGAGAAATGACCTGAATTTGCCAAATTTAATGATTCCAAATCATGGATCACTGCTGCCTCAAAAGCCGCAATCTGTGGTGGAAGGACTGCCAGTTGTGGTGTAAAAGACGACTTGGGGCGAAATGGTGTGTCGCCCCTATGTCTATCCAAAGAGTCTTGGTTCTCAAAGAAGACTTTCAAATCTTACATTGCGGAAGAAGACAGCTAAATCCTGTCGTAGTTTAAATAGATCAGTATAGTTCGTAGGGACAAAACCCAGGCCCTTATTGAGAATCTGCTCCTGAAGGTCTGTCAAAGGGTGAGAAGACAAGTTTACCACTAATGATTGTCTCGGCTCGTGCTCGGTGTGGTTCCTTGTGCCATGCTCCTAGTGATCCGTTGGGTAATCTCCGGGTCCTGATCGGAGCAGCTGACTCTCGCTGGTGACTTCTGCTTGCCACGTCCCCTCCCGCGGCCTCCCCCTAAAAGCTTTGCCACTTGTTCCCATAACAATTTGTTTAATTGTGCAACCCATGGAACCGCTAAACCCTTTCTGGCCCCAGTGATGAAGATATTCATTATAGGACTGTCCACAGTAAAACGAATCGTACATGATCAGTGTGAGGAATTCCCGATCCGTATATTGAAGTGCTAGTATTACGGTTTTCAGCTCTGCCAACTGTGCTGTAAAATCTCGTTGAGTTGTGTAGTCGTATTGCTGGAATGGAATTTACCATCCCGCATACCTCCCTGCACTATTGCACATGTTGCGCTATACTGTTGTTTACTATCTATGGCAGGTTGAGCAGAACCATCAGTAGAAATGATGTATTCATATTTTTCTAGAGGCAAGATTTAATTCGGGAGAGGGTATTCTTGTTTGTACTGCAGGGACGCTTGTGTTTTTATTGTAGGACCGTATTTGTAATGTACACCTGTTGCAGTGAGAGAATTAGCCCATTGTATCCATCGCGGATGCAGTGCAGTGCTTTTGCATTTGGAATGCTTGCTTCTAAAGTCAGTGCCGGGGTTACACCAATAATGCGTTTCCATGCACTAGTGCTCTTTCTCTCACTACAGCAGTCTGTGCTGCGGTCAATATTTTTCCTGTGGCTTCAAATCGCATTTCAGCATTTGTGTACAAACGTGATTTGTATGCAATCGTGATTATCTCGCCTTCATTGGAAGTGATGTATGTATATCCTGATAAACCCTGGACCACCTGGATCACCAAGCTGGTGGTATTCACACTAGCGTGCAAATGTTTTGATGGTATCATGTCAGCCAGAACTGAACAGATAGTATCTGTGTTGCTGTGTCCACTGATGTGGTGTGAAATCAGGTCTGATTAGATCGTAGAAAGGTTTTACTCTTTCTGCGTAATCTAGAACCTACGTTCTGCCAAAATTTAGAAATCCTAAGAAGGATTGCAAACCTTTGAGAGTCTTTGTAGGTTGGAGCAGCGCACACTTTTCTAAAAAGTTGGCTGCCTGCCCTTGCCTTCACCTGATAACTCATATCCCAAAAATAGGACATTGAGATGGGCAATTTTTGATTTTTGAAATTAAATTTGAAGCCCAAATTGACGAATCCCACATTATGTTTTTTGCCCTGCACAAGTAATTAATCGTCCGTCAGTTAGATGTCACAAACATAGAATACTGTCTCCTCATCGCATGTTTGTAATATTTCTGACACTCTTGCCGAGAATAGCCCTGGGCTGTTCTTATACCCTTGAGGCAAACAACGGAAGGATCGCTAAGTGCAGAGGGCAGAAAATGCTGTAAAATATCTGCTGTCTGGAGCTATATTTTGGCGGAAAAATCAATTCGAGATATCTAATGTTGTTTGGTATTTTTTCCGCCCAATGTTATTCATTAATGTGGCACTGTGTGCATTTTGAAATGCAAATGATCATGTGCATGTGTTTAATTGTCAGTAATCTAAAACTAGACGATATGCGTTGTCAGGTTCCATTACTAAAAACAAAGGATTGTTCATCAGGAAGGTGTAAGTCTCAGTTACACCTTGGTATTCAAGTTGGTCTAAGATTTCTTTGACCTGTCTTTTTGCATTGTTTTTTTATAGGGTATTTCGTGGTGAGTAGACTCAACATCCCACCCTACATAGTTGCGGTATAATGCTGGAGTTAATGCGCGTATGAATGTTTTAAAGATTATGGAACGAGGTCGCAGAAAGCAGGCAAAATCACCCTTTCCCCTTTTAGACAATCCATCACAAACTCAGGCGGTCAATCTTTTTTCTGCTAGCAGTATGTCATCATCCATATGTTTAGTTCTCCCAAAAGAGACCGTTAACCTTTCTTGAGATGTACCCCTCAATTTGGAGTGTAATTTCATGTAATCGGTGTGGGACACTGACTCTCGTATCAGATGTTTGCACCATGATGTGTTCATTCGATACTGCTGTAACCAGAAAATGCTTCAGGTTCTGGCGAGCTATTGTTTCTTCTGCCACACTGTCTAGCATTGTCAGAGCCCGTTCCCTGTTCAGAAGCTGAGTCCTCTGAAACCTGGGCATGTCACATTTTTCTTCTTTTTGAATTTGGGTTTTGCTTTAGGTTGCTCTTCCTATTTGATAATATAATCTGAATTTCAATGTGTTTCCCTTTTTGTCTTTGGTCGATTCTCTTTCTTTTGTTCTGATCACCCTCCCCCTCCGAGTTTTTTTATGAACCCTGGAAGGATCAAATGGAACGTGCATGAGTGTCCTGATACCTGTCAGGTTTCTTAATGTCATCACGATTCCTAAATGTGTACCTCTTTTCAGAGGGCTCCCAGGGAGAGACCCACCCCTTGATTGTGAATTCTTTTCTGAATTGTTACTTTTTGAATTTTTGTTTTCCCATTTCTTTTTAGAAGAAGCGGGTGCTTACTTCAAGTTGTCCTTATTGGGACTACCTGCCATTTGTGGTTTCCCTGCTTTGGTTCCCAAATTATCTCTACCTAATCCAACATAGGTTTCTTAAATAATTTCCGGTAATTCTCGCTCCTTATTTATAGGTGCTATATCCCTTAGGCGGCTACTGCCTCCCCCTTTATGTTGGTAAGCATGATTGCAGTGACTTGGACAAAATTACCCATCAGTTTCATCCCCAAGTCCAGGTCAGGTTCTGTCCCGTACTCCTTCTGTATCTGTTTCAATACCTCTGGAACGCCTGCTACGGAAGGGGTACTGTGTATTCTGATGTAAACGGCAGCAAAGATTGTTCCCCAAGTGGTACATTCCTCAGTCGTGGGAACCATCACCATTAGCATGCAAATGGTCAGCATTCTATGTTTTTACCGCGGACCCGAATGGGGAAATACTGCTTCCAGCGGTGCAATGTTTTGTGCTATGCAAAACAGAATTTGCTCCCGGTTGGACGGTTTTGTCCCTATTACTGATTTATGTGGGTTAATTGTAGGTGTGGTCTGATGTGGACCAGCTGGAGCATTTCTTTCAGGATGGGCTGTTCATGTTTGCGTGACTAACTTGAAAATGTGTCTGTGTAGCTTGACTATGTCTTTGTATATTGCACAGACTTCATCCACTCATAGTGTATCTATCTCAGGATGTGGAATTTATGTCGCTAAGACCGGCCAGGTCGCTCCTTCTATGCTGAGCAGACCGAGTCTCACGACAGATGTGAGAGCAAGGGTGCCTTTAAACCAGTTTCTGTGTTACTGGTAAGTTAACTGGGCTTAAATATGTTCGTATGGAATGTATTGATCTGGTGGTTCAACTACGATGTATGTGCAGAACAATCATTCAATCAGAACATTTATAGAGCATGCTACTCACCCGCGAGGGTCTCAAGGCGCTGGGGGGGTGGAGAGAAGCAGCTACTGATCGAACAGCCAGGTCTTGAGAAGTCTGAAGGTCAGCAGGCCCTGGGTCTGTCGCAGGTGGATGGGTAGGGTGTTCCATGTCTTGGCAGCGAGGTAGGAGAATGATCTGCCGCCGGTGGTCGTTCGACAGATGCGTGGGAGGGTGGCGAGGGCGAGGTCAGCAGAGCGAAGCAGGCAGTTCGGAGTGTAGAAGGTGAGTTGTTTGTTGAGGTATGCTGGCCCGGCGTTGTGGAGTGCTTTGTGGGCATGGGTGAGGAGCTTGAAGGTGATCCTCTTGTTGACCGGGAGCCAGTGCAGGTCTCTCAGGTGGGCAGTGATGTGGCTGTGGCGAGGGATTCCGAGGATGAGGCGTGCGGATGCGTATTGTATGCGTTGGAGTCTTTTCTAGAGTTTGGCCGTGGTTCCCGCGTAGAGGACGTTGCCGTAGTCCAGCCTGCTGCTGACGAGGGCTTGGGTAACCGCCCTTCTGGTTTCGGTGGGGATCCATCGGTAGATCTTGCAGAGCAGGAGGAGGGTGTTGAAGCAGGAGGAGGAGACAGCGTTGACTTGCTGGGTCATGGAGAGCGTTGAGTCCAGGATGAGACCCAGGTTGCGTACGTGGTTGGAGGGTGTCGGGCAGCTCCCAGCGTGGCCGGCCACCAGGAATCGTCCCACGCGGAAGGGGTGGAGCCGAGGATGAGGACCTCCGTCTTGTCAGAGTTCAGTTTCAGACGGCTGATCTTCATCCACTGCGACGGCCATCATTCCCTCGTGGAGGTTGGATTTGACGGTGGCCGAGTCCTTCGTGAGGGAGATGATCAGCTGGGTGTTGTCGGTATACGAGATGATGTTGAGGTGGTGCGCTCGGACGATGTTGGCGAGTGGTGCCATGTAGATGTTGAAAAGGGTCGGGCTGAAGGATGATCCTTGGGGTACGCCGCAGATGATCGTGGTGGCTTTGGATCTGAAATGGTGAGGAAGGAGGTGATCCAGTTCAGAGTTTTGTCGCGGATCCCTCCGTTGTTGAGGCGTGTACGTAAGGTATGGTGGCAGACGGTATCGAAGGCCGCGGAGAGGTATAGGAGGATGAGGGCCGCGGTTTTGCCGTTTTTGAGGGCGGTTTTGATGCTGTGGTTGCTGCGGAAGCCGGACTGGGAGGAGTCCAGGATGTTGTTCTCGTCCAGGAAGTGGGTTAGTTGTGTGTTGACGGTCTTCTCAATGACTTTCCCCTAGAATGGGAGCAGTGAGATGGGTCGAAAGTTCTTGAGGTCCTTTGGGTCCGCCTTAGGTTTCTTGAGAAGAGTGTTGATCTGCGTGTTTCCAGCTCTCTAGAAAGGTGGCTGTCTCGAAGGAGATGTTGATGATCTTTCAGAGTTGGGGTGCGATGATGGAGCTTGCTTTGTTGAAGATGTGGTGAGGGCAGGGGTCGGAAGGAGAGCTGGAGTGGATGGTGTCTTCGTCGGTTCCAGGAGAGCAGGAGGTCGGTGTGTTTGGTGGGTGTTGAGTCAGGGGTTTCGGCGTCTGTCGTCGGTGTCTGGGTGTTGCAGCTGTCGTGGATGTCTGCAATCTTGCTGTGGAAGAAGGTGGCCAGGGAGTCGAAGAGTTCTTGTGATGGTGGGATGTCGTTTGAGCTGGAGCTAGAAGAGGCTAGAAGAGGCGAGTTCTTTCACGATGCTGAAGAGCTCTTTGCTGTTGTGTGCGTTGTTGTCGATGCGTTCCTTGAAGGAGGTCCTTTTCGCAGATCGGATGAGTTGGTGGTGCTTGCGTCTGGCGTTCTTAAGACTGCGTGGTTGTCAGGTGTCTGGTCTTGGCGCCACTGCTTCACGATTCTTCTGCAGGTTTGTTTGGAGGTCTGGAGGTCGGCGTTGAACGAGGTGGCTCTCGTGTCAGTGCGCCTGTTAGAGTGTTTTCTGATCGGGGCGAGGGTGTTGGCTCAGTCGTCGATCCACTGTCTGAAGTTGAGGGCCCCTGCGTTGGTGTCAGAGAGCTCGGATGGAGGGTCTCGGGTGAGGGTGGTGAGGAGCTGGTCTTCCGTGACTTTGTTCCAGCTGCGGTGTGGTATATGTTGCAGTTGGATGAGCGTGGTGTGTTTCTCGAAGGAGAAGTGGATGCAGTGGTGGTCGGTCCAGTGGAGTTCGGTGGTGTGGCTCAAAGTGACGTGCGTGATTGCTGGCGGAGAAAATGAAGTCGAGCGTGTGTTAGGTGGAGTGGGAAGTTGGCTAGGTTGTTGATCAGGGTTGTGGAGTTGTTGACGTTGGGGTTCTCGAGGTGGAAGTTCAGGTCTCCAAGGAGGATGTAGTCTGTGGAGGCGAAGGCGTGCGTGCCGATGAGGTCTGCAATGGAGTCGCTGAACTGTGGTCGGGGTCCCGGGGGTTCTGTACACAAGGGTTCCTCTGAGGGTGGTGTTGTGGTCGACGTGGATCTGGAAGTGTAGGTGTTCGGCCATGCTGAGGAAGTCTTCGAAGATGGTCGAAATTCTGATGGTGTTCCTGTGGACGATGGCGATTCCACCTCCTGGTTTGGTGTTTCGGTCCCTGCGGGTGATCTTGTAGCCCGGGATGGCTATGGCGATGTCGTGCGCCGAGGAGGCGTTCATCCAGGTCTCTGTCAGGAAGGCAACGTCCGGGGAGGATGAGTCGAGGAGGTCCTAGAGTTCGACGGCGTGCTTGTGGATTGAGCGGGTGTTCAGTAGTATGCATCTGAGACTGTTGTAGCCTGCTTTGGTGGGATGGGCAGGACGTGCCGATGTGCCCAGGCTGGTGTAGTTGCAATTTTGGCAGATAAAGGGTCAGTGGGTGAGCTTCGGGTGGCCTGAAAGCAAGTAGAGGATCGCCCGCGTTGAGTGCGTGGAGGCGCTCGCGGGGGCCAGGGGGTAGATCAGAACACCTTGTGTGCCTCAATCACGAAGGTAACACAGCCACCAGTTGTGGGAACTCCGTGTTCTAGCAATTTCATATTCACTGCAAGTCTGCATTTCTCTGTAATGTTAAGAGCGTTATCCAATTAGTTTTCCCCAGAGTCCGAACCACCACTTGATGACTGTTATTCTCAGGAGAAGAGAAGAGGGGGGGGGGAAATGGTTTTGCACAATGTGGGAACCTTTTATCCTTACAAGCTTGCTAAACCTTCAGCCAATACACAGTATTGGCTGAACTGAGGCGGATTTCCCTTCCCACATCAGACGTCTCTGAAAGGTGTGAGTAGGGCTTTCTGAGAAAGCATGATTGATCTACTCAGGTTTTCACTGTTAATGTAAGAACCAAACCAACTTTTGCGGCACCATGTTGTGTGGTTCCTAAGAATCCCCAGGACCTGTGCATTTTGGATGACCCAAACTGAAGGCTTGGTGTTCCAACTGCTTCTGTACACCCCCACAGGATCTGTCAGCCGTTAAACCAGCTAGCTCTGCAGTGCCACTACCACCCCCTGTATCTTACAGTGGTGTAGGTAATTTCTGGCAACCACTGTACATGACAACCCTGATTCCTCAGGGATCGTAGAAAACAGTACAGTATGTTTCGCTCAGACACCCGTGCTTGCTTACTCTCAGAAAATACACAGGATGGCGATTAGGACATTTCAATAAGTATTTAATGGTCCTGTGACAGCCTTGTGTAAAACATATGTGCTGCGACAATCCGGCGACAGAAGCATACAAAAGAGATTGCTAGTACCAATATAGTAAATAGTAGATACATTTCTACCATAGTGCTAATAAGATGAACAGAAGCAGTTCCGATAAAAACAGTAGCACTTGTATATTCCTAAAATGCGCGTTTTAAGTAATTTACCTAAATGTACCTAGGCTAGATCTGTATGTGGAGCATGTTTATGCATGTAGCTATGTGTATCTGTAGCCTAGAAACCCCTAGGGAAGAACCAGCCCCCTCACCTGATGGAGCACAGACGGGGTCCTTCATCCTCAACCGAGGATGACACCCCGCAAGGGATGTCAGACGAACTGCTATTGAAGATTCAGCATGCATGACCCTGTGGCAGCTTGGAAGGAATTCTCCTCTAATTTGTAGGGGGAAATAAGGGTATTTTATACAAGAGTGGTCACTCCACGCTTTGTTCTAGAATCAATATGTTTTGAAAAGAACCATAAATGTTTTGGAATCAACTGAAGGTTTTTTCAAACAAATGCTGTTGGCCAAGGATGAAAAAAGTGGTGACCCTTATACAGAATAATTATACCGTGCCTGAGGACATGTTTATGTAGTCAGGTACAGAGATTATGATAGAATACCGAGAGACTGGTTTCAAAGAGACCGGAGCAATTCAATAGGTAAAAGGTCACCTGTTTAGAATCTTTATTGTTGTGTGGATGGGACAATGTATGTAAAATGGGGTATGTATGACAGGACTATCCTAAATGACATGCAGAGGGTGGGAGTGAACCAGCTGGCTTACATGGAGTGTTGCTTGTCTGGTGTCTTCTTGAAGGGTGCCAGTGTCAGAGCAGTTGGAGATCCATAGGTGAAGGTTGCTAACTGCGGTGTTGGCATCTGTTCGTGTTGGCAGAGTGGTCGTGCCGAGGAAGTCAACGAGACGTTCCAACGGTTGCCTTGTTCCAGCTGTGACGGGGCGAGTGGTGGATGAGGGAGGCGGTGTACGGTGGGCATGGCGAAGGCAAGATGTATGCAGTGGTGGTCGGTCCAGAGGAGTTCGGTGGTGTGGCTGTAGGGGAAATTCCCGCTGGCGGGGAAAACTGGGTTGAGCGTGTGTCTGGCTGTATGGGTTGTTGCTGTCACTAGCTGCTTGAGTCCAATGCTGGCAAGGTTCTCTAATATGGAGGCAGTGTTCCTGTCACTGGGGTTGTCAAGGTGGTAGTTGAGGTCTACAATTAGGATGCACTCAGCGGATGCGAAAGCCTGGGGTACATGAGGTCTACAATGGTGTCGGTGAAGGGCAGGCAGGGGCTGCAGGGCCTGTAGGTGAGGTTTTGGGGTTGGTCTGGATCTGGAAGTAAAGGTGTTCCATGGTTGTCGTTGAGTCATTTGACTGTGTGGTCATTCAGAGGGTGTTCTTGTCGATGATGGCGATGCCTCCTGGCCGGTCGGCGCAGTCCTTGTTGGTGATCCTGCAGCCACCGGGGGATGGCGTTGCCCGTTGTAGAACTGGCATGGGTCCAGGTTTCTGTGAGGAAGGCGATATCGGGAGAGGTAGCGTCAAGGAGGTCCCATATTTCAGTGGCGTGTTTCTGGAGGGATCACATGTTGAGTAGGATGCAGTTGCGCCTGGGCGGTTGCGTCCTTGGTTCGCTGAGTTGCAAGAAGAGCTGGCGAGTTGGCGTGGGTGAAAGTGTGACTGCAGTTGGCGAAGGGTTCATGGGTCTCTTTCGGTGACGCCAGGTGGCAATTGGTGTGGCGTTCTGAGTTGAGGGTGAGTGTTGCGTGCCATGTCTATCGGTGTGGATATGGCATCCTATATAGCCGATATTTTTAAAGGGACTGTGAGGACCATAGCTCCCTCTTTCGTGTTGTATACTTGCTGGCACCGAAATAAATAGAATGTATTAAATTTGGTTTAGCTCCAAACAGGCACTGGAGACATAGTTCGATTTAATGAGTTTACTCTCTTTTAAGCAGGGGTGGGCAGGTATCTAGTTGGAAAGTTGCCTAGTCCGCTAGGTATGTAGTGTCTATCTTTCTTTGAGAGACATATGTCATGAGCGAGTGAATTGAAAAGTACTCACTAGGACGTGAGTTGTAGTTAGTCAAAAATAATGTGAGAAATCACTTTTAAAGAGAATATGAAATACAATTATAACAATAAAACATTAGAATAGAGGTATGGGGCTTATTGCTTCATTGTGAAAGGAAAGTACAAGAAAAAGTAAAAGAAAAAGTAATTTCTCCAGTTCACAGAAGGTGAATGTTCAATGGTGAGGATTTTGTGTATCGAAGTGTTCCACTAGGGTAGTTTCTGGTGTGTCTTGTTTATACTGCAGAAGTGTTCTTGTATTCTCCGTTTGAGTGGTCTGATGGTACTACCAATGTCGTTTTCATTGCATAGGATGGTTATATATTGTAGATCGCATGGGTGCTCTGCGAATGGTTGAAGAACTTGATATTGCAGTGGAGACCATTTATTGTCAGTTCTTGGGTTTTGGTTAGTCCCAGTTTACATATGGTGTAGCTCTTACATGTGTAGCTACCCTTCAATTTACTCAATAAGCTTCCCATTTCTTTTCTCTCTTGATAGAAGGATGGGCATATTTTTTCCTCAGGTTGGGTGCCCTTTTGAAACTGAGTTGTAGGAGTGATTTAACATTCTCCTGTATTGTTGGGGTATTGGTGAGCAATGACCAATGTTTATTAAGGATTTGGAAATGTTCTGGTGACTGTTACTGTATTTTGTGATAAGACGAATGGCTGGTTTGCTCTTAATGTGTCTAGTGTATTTGAGGAGTTAATCACGATTTACTGATGCAATTTCGTTCTGTGTTTTTTCAAAGGTTATGAGCCTGTATCCTCTTTGGCTGAGTTGTCGTGTGAGTTCCATTGATTTCAGTTGGTAATCTTCTTGTTTGCTGCAGTTTCTCTGGCCAGTCTATATATGCTATTTGGAATATTGATAATAGTATTATGGGGGTGGCAGCTTGTGGCGTGAAGAATTTGGTTGGCCACAGTTAGTTTTCTGTGGATTTTTGTTTGTAGTTCATTATTTTCAATATATAGTGTGAGGTCCAAAATTCGATTTCTTTCTTGGAAATTGTGTTGGTTACTGTGATACCTCATTTGTTTGTAGAGAAGCTGTTAATTGTTTCAGTAGAGTCGATGAGCCTTGCCAGATAACAGGAATATTGTCTATTTATGTGCCCCGGAAGACAATGTTACTGCTGAGGTCCTCATATTGTTCATTCCATAGCTAATGCTTTTCTACCTCTCCCATAAGAAGGCAAGTGTAGGGCGTGGCGAATCGGGCCCCCATCATGGCCCCTTGTTGCCGCTAGTAGATGTAACAGTTAACATTAAAAAAGTGTTTTTCAGACGAAATTCAAGTATTTCCATGATCATCACCTTTCTCTTCAGGAAGTGTACACTGATCTTGTGTCCAGGGATTTTGTTAGAGCTTCTAGACCATCATGGTGCTTTATTGATGTGTACAAACTGAGTACGTAGTCAGGTTGCCAGTCACTGTTATCCAGTTTTTTGAGGATTTCTTTCGTGTCTCTGATGTAGTTGGGTAGGTTCTCCATGAATGGCTGTAGCTCCCCATCTATGTATTCTCTCAGATTGTAACAGAGTCTATCCTGGCAATGATTGGTCTGCTTTTAGTTTGGGTACCTAGTTTATGTAGCTTTGTCAGTATGTAGAGTGTATGCCTAACAGGGTGTTTGATATATAAATATTGTTTTTCTACCATTGTGATGAGACCTTTGTTGTACCATCTATTGAGATGCTCCACCAGTTTTGCTTGTGTTTCCTTTGCTGGGGTATTTTCTAATTTGGGATAGCCGGTGATGTCTTTACGTTTGCAATTGATTTCTTTCAGGCAATCTTTTTTTTGTTTAAGGATAACCACGTTGCTGCCTTTATCCACTTCCTTTATTATTATTTGTACCGTACTAGGTTGTCTTGTATGCTTTGTCAGTGCAGAAAGATTGAAGTTTCAGTCTCTGGATGAACTTGTCCAGGTCAATTTTGGTTTGGACCAGATCCCACTTGGCAGTGGGGCGGAAGGATAGGCCTTTGTTTACTCTTTATATATGTGTCATATTTAATTATTTAGTTGAGAAATTGACTACTAGTAGGTTGTTGGTGTTTTGTCTTTGGATTGTTCCTTCTTGCCTGTACTCCTGGTGTTTTTGGTTCTTGGGTTCTTTTACTTGGCGGTCGTGATCTGCTGTCTTGTGCGTTTCCTAATCGGTGTTTGTGTACCTCCTTGTAAAAATTTACTCCTGTGCATTTGGTTGATGGGATGTCCTCTTCCTCCAGTCATTCAGTTTCTGAAGTGCTTGCTCAGTCCGTTGGTATGCTTCCTGTTTTGATATTATTGTATTTTTTCACAAAGGTGTACACCCTTCCCATTTGGTAATCTGTTTGATTACGTCTGAATTGTCTGTTTTATCTTTTCATAATATCCTTTTTGTATTCATCAATTATTTAGGATTTCAAAATTTTTTGGGGTGATGTCTCCCCAGTTTGCATTCTCTAATCGATTAGTTTAAGTATCTACTTCCCCCTTGTGTACCTTAAATTCTACCTGCGCTATATCTATTGTAGCCCGCCGTACCAAGCAGTATCGGCCATTAAAGGCCTGCTCCAGCACCGGCGAGGGCCTTTAACAACTGAGCGTGTCTTTAGTGGCTGGTATAGCCCAGCTATTAGAACCGGCTATTAGAAAATTTCTCCACTAGAGAGCAGTATGTTCTAACAAATATAACAAAGGCATCAGTGAGCCTGAGGGGATTTAAATTCCTTACAGCTCTCTGAGGGGTTTGTTCGCAGCAACAGCTGTGAACGACAAATATTGGAATGTTGGAGCTCCGGGCTTTTACCAGCCATTAGAAGCCCAAAGGACGCTATTGTCTTCAATGGAGGTCCCAACATTCCAGTGTTTTAATAATTGTTTAATCATGTTGTTCGAAGTAGCATGTAGGTTGTCTTCCCATTGCTTCAATTTCTCTGGTGCTGTTGTTTCAATAGGTGGAAAAATTATAATCCTTAGTTCTCTGGGGATCCAGTCATTTTCTTTAGTGATGCTCCTTCCCACCTCTTAGAAGTTTCCCTTTTCACTGCTTTCTTCAGAGTCTGAATAGTGTTTTTTGCTGATAGTGGATTGGATTGGTTGAGTCAAGTTGTGCCAGTACCTGAGTTATCAAAGACTTCATTGCTCTTTGCGGTTTCTGTAATCCGCCATTGTGTGGAGTTTCTTAAATGTTTGTGTTTGGTTATGTAGTCACAGATGTTGGGGTTGTGTAGATGAATTTGTTTATGAAGCATCAAAGTCCAGCGCTCCCTTCTAGTTGAAAGATACCCAATTTGGGGGTTAGTTCACTCTTGAGGTTTGGATCTACTTAAGTTCTTTGAATTCAAAATGAGAAACGGAGATTGAGTGTATCTACCCGTTGAGATCAAGAGAAACACTCAATATTTGTCATCTTGTTTTTATTTTGTATTTATTTATTTTATTTTTATTTCCTTGTTGGGCTCAACGTTGGAAATACAAAATAAATGTATTTCTGGAATCATTCGTATCATCATTGCATTAGTTAGTACTGGTGCACTTCAACATAGCACTAATACATTACATAGCTCAGTCTTCGAATTGTAGAGCTATTCTCCTCCTTAACTTCATCATTTCATTTAATTTGGACTCCCAAAATAACATTCTTGCAATGAATATGTAAACTGTTAAATATTGCAAAAACATTAACAATTGTTTTTGGGTATATTCTCTATAAACATACACAGAACTGATCTGTTGTAGTACTAATCAATGTATTGAATTTCACTACAGGTCCAGGGCTTTCATTATAGATTAGGAGATCATTACGTGCTTTCAGGTGCTCTAGATGTATAGGCATGCCAGTGCTTTTATTGAATTCAAAATAAAGAAGGCTAACAATAGATGGAATCATATTGAAAAGTTTTTGTTCTACGCTTTTAGGCTGGAACATTGGCAAATATTGTTTGTATGTTCAAGTGTTAACTCGATAATTTCACATACTGAAGACCAATGATTACGAGCCCTCAGATTTCGAATTCCAAAACTGAGCACCCAATATAATATCACTAAATAGTGGTAGACGAAATTATTTGGCCTGGCTGGTTGTAAGCATACTTTTTTTTACATCTTTTTCACCACAGACACAGAAGCACTATGCGGCGTCTTGCAAATAGAAATGAAAGGTACCAGTTTGATGTACCTAGATATTTTTTGATGCGGTTGAAAATGCAGGATGGTACAGCAATTGCGATTATTCATTGATTTTTGGTTATTGAAACTGATGGTCCACAAAAAACACTATTTGAAAAAGCTCTCTCAAAATCTCCCAGCTTATGGGGAGATCAAAAATTTGAGTAGGTCAATAGACCCCTATACCTAAACTCCTATTCTTGGTTGCAGATAACTAATGCATAGCGCTCCTTAATACCCAGTTTTTATTAATTTTATTTTTCATTGTCAAGTGATGCATAATTGGTATAGCAATCACCAGTGGGTTGAGGTGCAGGAAACGTACATGAGTTTTGCTGGCACTGTGCCCTCAAAAGACCAAAGACAAGGTTCTTGTGCCTTTGTGGTGGTACAGGAGTTTTGCAGCTGGAGGGACTGCAAGAATGAACCACATGACACACTGGCTATTCTTCATTACTTGCAAAAACAACAATTGATGGACAGAATGCAGAACAATGTCATACATTCACCCCAGTACAGAGATCTGGGCCTAAATCCATCGTTTTTTTGCACTCCACACCACCCCAGGTCAGACATGGCCATATGCAAATCAGCCTTGACCCTGTGCCTCATGGGAACAGTCCAGCCCGAACTGCCAAGCCATGTCTTTCCTGGACCGGAATCAAGCATCCAAGGACCGGTTTCTGGCTATCAGCCGTCATCAGCCTGGATAGCTTGACTCCAGTGGTGTGGAGAGCATGGGACTCACGTCTGAGCATACCCATCCCACTCGGGGTGACAAATGCAAAAACAACAATTAATGGACAGAATGCAGAACAATGTCATACATTCACCCCAGTACAGAGATCTGGGCCTAAATCCATCGTTTTTTTGCACTCCACACCACCCCAGGTCAGACATGGCCATATGCAAATCAGCCATGACCCTGTGCCTCATGGGAACAGTCCAGCCCGAACTGCCAAGCCATGTCTTTCCTGGACCGGAATCAAGCATCCAAGGACCGGTTTCTGGCTATCAGCCGTCATCAGCCTGGATAGCTTGACTCCAGTGGTGTGGAGAGCATGGGACTCACGTCTGAGCATACCCATCCCACTCGGGGTGACAAATGCAAAAACAACAATTGATGGACAGAATGCAGAACAATGTCATACATTCACCCCAGTACAGAGATCTGGGCCTAAATCCATCGTTTTTTTGCACTCCACACCACCCCAGGTCGGACATGGCCATATGCAAATCAGCCTTGACCCTGTGCCTCATGGGAACAGTCCAGCCCGAACCGCCAAGCCATGTCTTCCCTGGACCGGAGGGGGATGGGTATGCTCAGACGTGAGTCCCATGCTCTCCACACCACTGGGGTCAAGCTATCCAGGCTGATGAAGGCTGATAGCCAGAAACCGGTCCTTGGATGCTTGAATCCGGTCCAGGAAAGACATGGCTTGGCAGTTCGGTTTTGAGCCTAAGATTACCCTTCAATTCCAAGCCTCCATATGTTGGTCAGCCACCAACATATCTCTGCTCGCGGTTCCTCTGAAAACACCACCACCTTCCGGATTACATGCGTCCATAGGTGTTCCACAACCAGCCTCGGAACCTTTGTGAAACATCACGGGGCGGATGAGAGGCCGAAAGGCGGAGTGATGAACTCATAGGATTGGCCCTGCCACAGAAAATGCAGGAACCTCTGATGAGGGGAGGAAAATAGGGATCGAGAGATAGGCATCCTTAAGATCCAGGCTGACCTTCCAATCTCGAGGTTGTGAAACATCCCTTAGGAGGTGAATCCCTTCCATCTTGAAGTGGCGGTAGACAAGCCACTCGTTGAATTTGCAGAGGTTGATCACTGGCCGCTGGCCTCCGTCAGCCTTGTCGACCAGGAAGATATTGCTGACGAAACCCCAGGATGTGGCGTAGACCAGGAAATGGCTCCCTTGGCTAAGAGGGAGGCCACTTCCTCATCCAAGAAACCGACTCAGCCACGGGAACGTGAAGTGGTTGCAGGACTAAGGCCTGTCAGGGGGTATCATAAAAATCTATTTGAAACCCCTGCACTCTCTAAAGAACCCAGGCGCCCCTTGTGATGAAGGTCTAGGTCGTGAACAAAATTCACCAGCTGGCCCCCTACTCTTGAAGGGAAGATGAAAGATCACTCACCGGAACTGTTGGAGGCCCCTGTGCCTCTGGCTCTCTGCCACGTTGTTCTCTGGTGGGGTAAAAATTGGCAAATCTGGCCTGTTCCAGTACTGACCTTGGTGGGGCCTTGCCCTCTGGGAGGGTCCGGAGCACTGGGGCGGCCAGTAGAGCGGCCCCAATCTCACCCGGCCCTGTGGAAAACCTGGGAGGGAAAGACCTTCTTCATTGAGGACTGAGCCTGGTCCGGAGAGGTGAAGGTGGTCACGAATTTTCCTAATTCTTTAATAAACGGATCCTCAAAAAGCCGTCTCTGAGATGTGGACCACGCTTCGGAGTGAGCCAACTCCCCAAGTTTGGGATTAACTTTAATCAACGGGGATCGACGCTGCTCCGTAGACCATGCACAGTTTGCGTTCCCTAAAAATATGATTACCTGCTGTGCCTAGCCAGAAAGAGTGTCAGGAGAGATTGGGGAACCCAATGCCTTAGCCTCCTCTGACATGTCCAAGATGTTAGGCAGGGGCCCCAGGGTGTCCAGGATTTTATCCTGGCACATCTGCCAAGACCTATCAACCCCCTTCTTCGGGTCCTTAACAAACTTTTGCAGAAAGGTGGCAATTCGTGGGTCAATTTCGGGAGTTAGGGCCACTTTCCCTTCCAGGGAGGGGCAGGGAATGTCCGCTATAAGGCAATTACATGATTCCTTCTCCAGGGGCTTCCGAATGTGACCTGCCACATAGGTTTCCACTTTCTCCGATGGGGCCCATTCGGAAGTGCTCGGGTGAAGGATCTTCTCGGGATCCAACATGTCAGAGCAAGTCCTTAGAGTATCTGGGGCGGGGGTTGGGTTGAAGGAGGGCAGCCAGGGGTGGGAGTGGCCTTCATTATCAGTGCTCTATGGCCATCATCAGTTGGCGTAGATGGTACCTGGGGCACTATGAAAAACACAGTGGGCTCCCAAGAAGGAGGGGTATTTGTATTTGTATAGTACAACATTCATACCAGAGGAATATCACGGCGCTGAGGTATAGTGGTGTCGGGGGCCGGTGCTGGTTTCAGATATGGCGTTAGGGTAGGGTATTGCTGGTTAGAGAGACTAGCTTTAGCCTGTCAAAGGCATCAAGAGCCACACCAGCTTCACGGCTACGCTTCGCTGGTACCTGGCTTGGTTCAGGGGGGTGGGAACCCCCATCCGGCACTGGAAGGTAGGTGGGTACTGGTGGAGCCGCCGCAATTTTTTACGCACACGCCTGTGCTATCTTGAGGGAGTGACATACACTGCCCGTTAAATTGATGCATCAACGGCATAATAGAAGTCGTCATCCCAAGGGAGTGCCGCCAGGGGGTTCTCATCCCCCCTGGTCATCGTCAAAGGGCTCCATCACTTGGAAGAGAATAGGCCTAGTTAAACCCACAATAAACGCAATACAGTGGTCAGTTGACTGTCCAAAGCTATCTGGGTACCAAGCGCTTTACAGGCTTACTAAGCGCTGGAGAACTAGCACAGTACAGCGTGGGGGCTGCAATAATGGGTGGCTGGGTGTCAGCCTGGAATACGATTTGGGCAAAGCCTCACTGTCAGTGGGGACAGCCTGTTTACACCACACACCCCGGTGCACAAAATCATAGGGGGAGCCCTCCTGAGAGCGTGTCTCCACAGGTCACTGACCTGTTATCTGAATAGAGATCACCCCATGTGAGGGGTGTACGGTGAGCAAGCAGCAATACTGACCCTGCAGGCAGGGCGTCGGTAAAATAGAAAGCAACGGCCTGAGCGGGCAATACAGACCCCCTCGGGGATATCACTCACCACGGGACAAGGCTCTGACACCGTCGGCGTACAGCTCCGATTCCGCTGGAATGGCAGGAATGCGGAAATGCGCACCACGGCATGCCGGTGCTCAGACGAGCACCATCTAGGTGCAGGAGAACCACTCCGCGCTGCCTTAACTCAGCACAGATGGCTGCGAAGGAGCGCAACGCATTTCCATGGCTGCGGTGAAAAGCCTCTTGTGAGGCGGTTAATCGAAGAACACCGCGCCGGCAGTACAAAAACGACAGTAACAAGCATTTAGGCATGCACTACAATGTGAAATAAAACAAATATCAAGAGAAAAGGGAAAAAACCACTTATCTCGGCTGCGAGCAGCGAAGAAAGAAGTATAGCGGACCCGGATGATGTACTATGGGCTGGACTCGATCGCCCTGATTGGCTGGAGCACTGGGATTGTTCTGGTATTGGACTAGTTGTTTTTCTTTGGCATTCTCAAGGTTTCACAGGAATGGTGGTTGTTGTTGTTGTTTTGTGAAATGGCTGCCATTCAATAAAGTGATGAAAGGATAGCATAATCCTCCCCTCTGGTTCTGACAAAGAATTGTATTCATCAGTACATTTTTGAAAGAATTGCATTTGTGGTTTCTTCTAAACTAAAAATACAAAATTGGACCTTTAAGAACGGGCACAATTTGGCATGGGACTCCTGCTACATGCCTAAATAATTGCATCACTTTGGTGTTCTGGTTCCTACTGAAATGTGTGAGTTAGCATAATTTAAGTGTTTCACCACCGTATATACATGGTGGTGCCTCATTAACTCAGAGTAAATGCCAACAACTGCATTCCGAAAACCCCCAGCTTGCCCACCAGATGTCTGGTTAGACCCATGTTAACCAGTTTACCAAATGTGACAGTTAAGTACATAGCCAACCTCGAATGTGACCAATGCAAGTTGGCACCAAATGGATAACCTGTTTTAACTTTGCCAGATAGACGAAGATGTTATTTCTTTCCTTCGATCTTGAGGAAAGAGATTCACCAAGATATTCTCTTGAAGATTTCTTTTGGTCCCCAAAATCCCCAAAATGCTAATGTGTCTTACCAGCATTGAGCTTCAACAAGCACTGAACCATCTAATACTCTATTTCCTCAAAGTATATAAGGAAACCCTCTGATCTGTGGAATAGTCCAAAATTAAGTGTATCAGCTTGGTGACTGGACAGCATTTTCCTCATGTAAATAGGCAAGTTTGTTGCCTTTCTTATTTGACATGCACAGTGCTTTTTGAGGTTTTGAGTTGTTATCGATTTTGGGTATAGTTTGCAATGTTTATACGTTTAGATGTTGTGTATACATTCTGCAGTGGCTAGAGAGAAGTGAAGCTCGGAAAAATGGTAGTAAGAGCTCTTGTCTAGACTAAGTGATAGACGATTTCTAGCTACCCCTCCTGCTCCCCCCGGACTATATTTTTGTCTCTGCTTTCATGTGCATCTTCACATCCGTACCTCCATGCCACTGGAATTAATGTAGGTTGTCACAGGTTAGGCCTGTTGCTATGTACTTTTTATCACAGTTGCCAATGTTCCTAGTGTGTATGTTGAGAAGCACTGATGAGAAGCACCACTGCGCTCCTCCTCGCCCCCACTACTAAAAAAGAAAAATACCCAATCTCGCTCCTTCTCCGAAAATTCCCCAAACGTTTGCATGTGTTGTAATTTGATGTCTACTGCATCCATACTCCTCTATAAAGAAAACACTACACAGCAGGACTTGCATGCTCATTAACCATGTTTGCAATCCTCTCTTTGAATCAATATCTAGTATAGCTGGACAATTGCATCTTCAGCTGTTCTTATCCTAGCCAAATGTACTTCAATCACGTATGTTATCCGTGCCTTCTATTGCTTTTTTCTATCATGCAGTAATATATAACGCTCATGTCTCATTCATCTCCAGGGTGCTCTTGGACTTCCACATAAACCAAGTGATCCTCATTCTTTATACTCTGCATCTCTCATCTGAAAAACACAACTAATTACTTGTAACTGTAAGAGATCTGAACGTTTGTGTGCTCTTTACAAACGACATCAGGAATGACTCATCCTTTTTAACACCCATGGAAGGAATGCTTATGGCAGACGTTATTCCAGGGCACCAATTTACCTGGTGGGTCTACAGTTGAACCCCTAAACTATACTTCAAACTATGCATAACTAAGGAGATGTAGACCGCTCAATTGCATGTCCAGAGTAACAGACCTGAAATTGTGATCTTCAGAGAATCCTTCTGGGTACCCTTGCATGCTTTCTGCATCATTGCCTAGCTTGACAAGAGTGAATTTGTGTCCTACCCTGATGCCATCCTCCATTTAGTCTCCAGTCTTTACATATTTTGGGCTTGGAGTAGGTGTGTGTGAATTCACATTTTTTTTTACATGTCAAATTCCATGGAATTCCATTAACATTTTGACTAATTATGCTGTTGTAACAAAATACCGCTTGCAGGTATCTAACGTCACTTCACCCTGTCAAGATATCGAGAGGAGACTGGTTTGAGTTGAAAATGTTTCTTGTCAAGACGTTTTCTTTCCAAACCATTACCTTGTTGGTATCCTGGAAGACTTTTGTACACAAAGAGCACACAGGTATAAAAAGATATGCAAAGTAGCACAATATGAAATTTAAAGAAATTTCCTGAATTTCGAGGGACTTCATATTTGTGAATTTTGCTGGCTTAATTAAAATTTCACCTGTCCCTAGTTTGGAGGGATTAACGATGAGATGAAGACAACATATACCTATGATATCTATCTCTTATTACTAAGCAAATTAATTGAGTTGCACCTCCTTGTGTCAACTTAGACCCTTTTAAGAAATTTAGTTTTAAGCACTTAGTTGCAGGACCAAAGTACTTACAGAATTTTACCTCTACTAAACTCTCTCCGCTCCAACAACACAAGCAAAATCTGTAGAACTGACTTAGAGTGCACAAATATTGGGCAAAATCATCATAACAGAAGATAGGGACCTGTGGAGTGCTCTCATCATCAGTATAAGAGCGCGGCATAGCATGCCCGCATTCGAGAAGATTAAACAGCTTTGTTCATAGAGGTCTTCCTATTCTGGCATGACCCTGTCGAGACCAACCCTTCAACTTCGTCAAGAAGGGCAAGGACCTAGGTAGCCATACATCGGTGGGATTATAGCCATATATTCTCAAGAGTGATTTGTCAGTTTTGTAGTGGAATATTCTAGGACATACGAGCTGTGAATCATTCCATACTGTCCATCTCACTCCTCAAGATGGAACAACCCTCTCAAGCTCCATTTGTACAAGCTTTCCCAAAGAAAGAATATGATCTGACAGAACCAACCTTGGGAGGTCATAGAAAGGTGACACATCTGCCCTCTAGAAATCAACTAAATATAATGAAGTATTCAGGATTTTCTTCAGTCTTAATTTTTTCAGTGCAATTCACCTACTAACTGCCCCATAATGGCTGCACTTTCTGACTTTTTTGTGTGTTTTTCCTCCTTCATCACTGTTGGACGTGGCCCTTTCTGCAAGACTATCCCAAACCTTTTGCCTGGCCCCTCCTGTTCTCTGAACCCATTTTTATTGGCTTTTTGGACTTGGCACACTTTACCACTGCTAACCCTGATAAAGTGCTTGTACTCTATCCTTAAAACATAGTTGCATTGGCTTAATGGAAATTGAAATATTTGATTTGTTTGTAAGTCCCTAGTAAGGTTGTACTACATGTACCTAGAGCATGTACATTAAATACTGCTAGTGGGCCTGTGGCACTGATTTTGCAATCACTTAAGTAGCCCTTCAAACAAGTCTCAGGCCTGCCATTGCAACCTGTTTGTGCAGTTTTAAACTGCCATTTCAACCTGGAAAATAAACCTTTTGCCAGACCCAAAGCTTCCTTTTTTAATACATATATGTTACCCTTACGGTAGGGTCTGAAAAGCCCAGGGTGCAATGTATTAAAAAAAATAGATATGGACTTTTAAGTTTTACGTCTCCTGGTAGTGAAAACTCTTACATTTGTTTTTCTGTACTGTATGGCCTACCTCTCCCATATGATAACTTTGGAGTTACATTATTACATTTAATAAGCTGTAATTTCCAAATGGGAGTAGGTAACCAGTTCATGTCTGGTGTCTGTCTTTGCAATTGTAATGAAAACTCCCCTGTTATGGTAAAGTAGGATTTTAAATTACAGTTTTGAAAATGCAATTTTTAGGAAGTTGGCATTATCCTACCGTAGGCATTTAGTGCCTGTAGCCTGCCTCTGGGTAACATGACTAGGTGTAGCTGACAGTTGGGCTTTGTGTATTCCTCCTAGACAACCACACACAATAGAAAGCTTAGGTGTGCCTGGATGGGCCATCATTGGCAGAATGGATTGAGGGGTTGGGCACAACCCTATTTACACTTGAATAGACTTTGTCCTACCTCCACACAAAGGGCTGCATACCCACTGTAGTTAGTCTGGAGTCAGGACAGGGAAGGCAGATTGCCTGTGGACTTCAATGGAGAACCTTTGGAAGCTTCTCCTACTTCAAAAGAAGACCCAGGTATAAATATTGGACCTCAGATACCAACTGTTCAGTACACATCTGGATCTGTGGATACTCTATCAGGAAGAAGGACTGCTGTACTGCTGAAAGACTGCCACTTTGCTGGACTGTTGCTCTGAAGGACTGCTGCCCTGCTGTGCTAACCTACAGCTTGCTGCCCTCTTGCCTCGATGGGAAGGACTAGACCTGCATCTGTTGAACCCAAGACCTCAAAGTGACTCCAAGAGCTAGTTGGCTAGCCTCAGGGGCAGAAGTCTCCAGCAACCTTTAACCCAGCAGCTGGACTCTGCCATCAGTGAATCCTACCCTGCCAAGTGGTGCCACCCCAGTCCTGGACCCTTGGAAGTGGGCCTGAAGGTGCTGTGCCAGCCCATCTGTGGATCCAGCAGTACTGGCACATCTCCTTTTCTCTGTACACAACCCTTAAGCAGAACCGACGTATTGCCTCTGTTGTGAGGGTTCTCCTGATGCAAGAACTCCGAATCAAACCGGCAGCCAGCATTGAACCAGGCTGTGCAAAGCTTCACTGACGCAGGCCCTCGCAAATCCAGTCTTTAGGTGACAACAGCCTTGGTGGAGATGCAGGTTCTTGCATCATAGCCTGGCAGCTCTTCGGAGTCGATGCATCGCCTCAATTGTGCTGCACATCCACGACACCGGACGCCACATCGCAAGCCTAGTCAACGGGATCCTTGACGACTCCGGACCTCACATAGAAGCCTTGCAACTCCTTGAGACAGAGGCATCGCCTCACCAACGCGACGCGTCCTCAGGGCGGTAAATCACAATGCTCCTCAACCAGAAATGGTATTGGTGCCCATCCAGCAACTCCGGGCGGCTGGCATCCTAGTGTGAACAGATATCCTGGGTGTGAGTGACAATCCTAGTTCTCCCCTAAAGTTCCCCACGGGTCTATTCCCTCCAGAGGCACAGGGGGAGGGCCTCTAGCTAGTGTGGTGTTCATCCAGGCCGCGGGACTTAGGACAGGACATGACCTTTCTGGTGTGGATCCTAATTAGAGGTCAGTTGAAACCAGGATATCATTCAGAGTGGACAAGTGTTATTTTTGGCCTCTATATTTCTTATGTAAGTCAACCAGCACCCTCCACCCACTGCCTCTCCCCCCTCTGGTGCATCATATTGCGAGGACTTCGGCCTCAGTGCGTGCCCATTTCATTAAATTAGTTAGCCAACACTGAACATCAGGAGCTGTGAATGCCTTCCATGACATGAATTTGTTGTTTTAAGAGGATAAGGGCAAGGTCAACAAACCTGTGCAGGTGTTTATCTACATTAACCTTGGAACGAAGTCAGAGTAGACATGACTCGGTGAGGGCATAAGTGTGTGTTCTGCAACATCGCCAGCTATTCCTCTGGCCTCCCCCAGGCTCTCTGTATCACCGGGCACTCCCAGACTATATGATAGAATCCGGCTTTGGGTGTCCTCTATCTGGGTAATTCCAGAGATGCTGTGGGGAACATGCGCTTAATGTGTTGCGATGTGATGTATTCCTGATGTAGGTACTTTAACTGCATAAAATGGAATTGTGGGTTTCGGATACCTCTTTAACTTGCTGAAGGGCCTGGGACCAAAATTTGTCTGTCAGTGGTTGTGGGAGGTCCGTGGTCCACCTGGTCTAGACCCAGCAGTCGCCCCCACCGTGGCGGAGTTCAGTGCAGCGTACAAAATAGAAATAGCATGCCATGTGCCGCCACATGACATGCGTGCTTGAAATGTCGGTGATTGGGGCGGTTCCACCCCTCCGTGTCCCCAGGTGGTGTGAATCGCATGTTACCCTGCATGATATGTTAACACCTTGACTGCTAAGGCAATTCCCGCTGGGTGCTGATATTTTTGAAATCCCATTGATCATGACGAGCTCACCTTGTCATTAGCACAGCTCCAGTGTGCCTCATGACGAGCTGAGCTCGTCATGAGCATGGAACAGGTTAAGAATTATCCTGCTGTCATGTCATAAGTGTCCATGATATCATGGAAGGATATGGGTCTCCGTCATGAAAGAAGTCCCTCAAGTGAGCCATTTCTGTCTCCCTTGAAGGCAAATCTCCAGGCTACCTCTCGGATTTCTGGTAGTTGCCATATCAAGATGAGCGGGTAATATGGTATATGGGGTCCTCTGCTATGTATATATCTCTGCCAGCACAGAAGAGCCACCGCCATCTGATTTGTTTCTGTTATGGATGGATTCCAGGGTCCGTCAGCCACGAATATACCTTTGTCCCTCAAGGATCTTGAGGATGATCGTCCTTTCAGGGCAAACGGCCGTGCCTAACCATCGCATCGGCCAATGCCGCTGTGCCGCCGCATAGTACAGTTTGTAGTGAGGAGCGCAGAGTTCACCTTCAAGCAGAGGCTGCTGAAGTATGGAGAGCACCAACCGTCACCTGCCCTCTCTCCATATCAGCTCTGTCTTCCACCTACTACTAAAAGCCACCTGCCTGATGCTCCGCAGGGCAGGCAAGACCCACCCGCTGCCTGCTCCTAAGATCAGCCTGCAGAGAGTGCTGGCACCCAACTGCGCAATCAACCATCCCTTCCAGCATGCCCTCTGCTTTATTGCAACCCTCGGTCTTGGCACGGCACATGACAGCGAAGCTGCCACTAGGCAAGCACGAGAGTGTCAGCAAGCCCTTAGAATTTATAGCACCATGTGGCATGGCCAGTATGTTATTTCCCCATCACTCATTGTTGCTTCCTCTTGCAAAAAGGCCAAGGAGGAAAGAAGCCATTGAGACAGAGTCATCAGCTGAGTAAGTTGCATGTGGGAGGGGGCAAGGTCTAAATCGCTGAATGTGTTGGGTAATTATGAAAATAATAAAGACACTTCTTGGGGCCTCTAACCTTTACTTAGCTGTATAGTACATTTGAGGCCGTACCTCCATCATGTAAGGAATGAGCGTGCCGGTAAACTCTGCTCTGCCGGCGGCTGGTGGGGTTTTTCCGAACTCTATGCTCCAAGCAGGGCGCAGAGAAGCATAACTCTGCAAATGCAGCGGAGTTCACTGCCCACCCCTAATGTATATGCGCCCTATTTTTCAGTATAAAGTCATCCCTTGATATACAAAAATGCAGAGAAAGGGTACAAACAGGCCGTCGTCCTCACGATGATCCAGCAATCTGCAGACAGTTGTACTCGCAGGAACGTTCGGATTTGAAAAAGAGGTTGTTTCGAGGGCAATAATAAAACAAGATTATAGTATCTGCTTTTTTTCTTTTAGCACTGGTGGATTCATTGCCCTTTTACACTTCTAAGGAAGTTCGCTTACCTGACATGAGGCAACGATAATGGTAATAGGGCTCAAAATCCTACGCAAAAGGTTCAGTCTGCAAAATATGGGCATATTTTATTTCATTATTTTATTATGGGTGTTTAATAGAATAGTCCAATAATAGTCCAACAATACTCTGTTTTTAAAGCAAAAGAGTATGACTTTTTGATCAAACAGTAGATTGTAGTTGTGTACATGTTTTCTGTTTTAACAGCGGTGCGATAAGGAATATAGTAATTAAAAAATAGGTTACCCGTAGCACACCAGTGCTGCTTGTTGTATGTTAAAATATTTTACGAGTTTAAGATATCTCTGAATGTAATTTTAGTCCGATTGTTCGTTAAACCCAAGTAATTTGTTCTTGCCAGAAGTACTCTACTTTTCCTTTTTCTAATATAAACGTAGATTTGTTGCCAGATGCAAGTTGGAGAGTTTTACTTTTCAGGTTTTTTTTTAAGTTAGTGTTGGGCTTTGATGATTTTGAATTACTATTCTTTAAGCTGGTAAAGGACATTTAAAGACTTTCTAGCCGTGGGTAACGAAACATGGTTTCAGAGATGTGTGGCTAGGCTATCAAAGAGATACTGATTTATATACTACTAGCTTATCCGTCGCGCGTTGCTGCGATCTCCGAAGAAAGGAAATTCAAGGAAACTCGTTATGATAACATTCAATTTACATTGTGTCATTTTTATTGAAACTTATTCATTTTAATATGGAAAACATTTCAAAGTGTCGTTTTAATTCTATGTTTGTGGATACACAATTTTTTGTTTTTCCGTCTGGTGCGTACATCAGTATTCGAAAGATTATGAGGGCCCTGGGCGGCCGATATTTAAAAAAATGTTATACTAGAAACATTTGCGGGAGTGTACTCAACAACTTCCCAAAGTTTCCTGGCTATCGGATGAATGCTGTTTTAATTCTATTTATTTATTCGAGTGCTTGTGGATACACGATTTTTTGTTTTTCCGTCTTGTGCGTACATCAGTATTCGAAAGATTATGAGGGCCCTGTGGGGCCGATTATTTAAAAAAAAATTATGCCAGAAACCTTCACGGGAGTGTACTCAACAACTTCACAAAGTCTCCTGGCGATCGATGAATGCTGTTTTAATTCTATTTATTTATACGAGTGCTTGTGGATACATGATTTGTTGTTTTTCCGTCTGGTGCGTATATCAGTATTCGAAAGATTATGAGGGCCCTGGGGGGCCGATCTTTAAAAAAATGTTATGCCTGAAACATTCACGGAAGTGTACTCAATAACTTCCCAAAGTTTCATGGCGATCGGATGAATGGTGTAGTAATGCATAAAGGACAAACAGGCAGACAGACAGACAGACAGACATACATTCCTTTTTAAATATATAGATTAATTTGCAGTAGGTTTTGTCTCCGTGTATTTTACTGAGAGGAATAGAAAATTCGGCCTTCGATTCTTACCATAAGAGAGACTATGTTGGTAATTTCGTTTAATTCTGTTTACAAATACAATGCCAAATTTTTCACCATTAATTCCCTAAAATGAAATATTCCTTGTCAACACGAATGGTGAAGTTCCTGTGATCAGAGTTGGTCTGAAACTTGTTAGAGAAATTTGAGCAGTGAGCTCTCAAAAAATTGTGTTTTATCCAGATAGTTGGTTTTCCACTGTGATTTTATTAAACTTCCCTGAGTGAAATTCCTAATCTCAATATCAGAACTGTAATAGTTATTCCTTTTTATAATAGGTCTGTTTGAATGGAATATGTATCCTTCATTAACCATGCGTGCTTTTTGTGTTTGACATTTTTACTTATGGTGCATTGTTTTGCCCAACTAATGTGCTAACCAATATATGTGACTGGGTGTCTTTCATATATTTTCTTTTATTTTTCAAACAAAAGTGGAATTTGCAGTCTGTATGCACAACGTGTACATCGACTGGGAAAGTTGCTGTAGTTTATGCTATAAACATGTTATTTACGTAGGCTGTTATATTTAGAAACTAGCAAAGTCTCACTTTTCAGCATTTGGGGAATAATAGGTTAAAAGCTCAAGTTTCACGAGTGACATGCTTTAGAGAACAGTAACGATTTCGGTTTACAGTGGTTCTATTGAGCTCACTTTGGAAACAAACATTTACAAAAGTTCATTTCCAACTTTCTGAGTATCTTCTTTTGTTTTTAGATGAATCTTCGTTCTGTATTTTCTGTAGAACAACAAAGGATATTGCAACGTTATTATGAAAATGGAATGACAAATCAGAGTAAAACTTGCTTTCAGCTCATATTACAATGTGCACAAGAAACTAAGCTGGACTTCAGTGTAGTCAGGGTAAGTACAGATTTCTAACCATTGAATTTCCGTTCTCGTACGTGCAGTACAGGGGTTGCTAATCCGACGGGACATTTCTAAAGCTAGTAGTGAGCTGTGTACATGCGAATTTTGCGTATGCCCTTGTGAATTCTCTTGCACTGCCGCAGCATGAAGCATGCCAAAAATGCGTTTGCTCCCTTGGACTGTCTGGTAGGAGTCAATTACTGCCTCTAGTTATTAGTGCCATATTTTTACTGCACGTACTTTCCTGTGAAATAGTTCCCTTGTGTCGATGTCTTATGGGGCAAGTCACAAAAAGTGGCAACTCGATCAGTCCCATGCCTTTATTGGCAATACTTTCATGGGAGTCATCAAAATCCATATGTATGTATATATATATATATATATATATATATATATATATATATATATATATATATATATATATATTATGTGCAAATGCCTTATCATAAATTAGCCGATTTTCCGGCCGTGAAACGGGCACTGACAAAGTTAAGGTGAGAATGCAATATTTCCTTCCTATTATTCACGAGGGGAATATTTTCCCAGGGCGAAATATCTCTTCTTCACGTTTATAAAATATGAAATGTTTGCGTTTTTTCACACCCAACGAAAAATGTTTCGTATTTTCGGTGGTAAAGTTCAAATATTAGTTGTAGTTGCATACTTAAAGTTTCAGCTTTATGGTTTTCCCAACAGCTATTCGATTCCCTTCACTTTAACCCTAAAGCCACGAGTGCAAAAGGTGAGCCAGACTTGGGCATCTCCAGTGTTGCATGTGAATGTCAGCAGATCCACATAAAATGAATAAGGAATGATCTGCTATTTCAGACTGAAGATGGCTCTTTTTGCATGCCTAGGTTCAGATTAGGTGCACAAAATATTCCCCCTCCCCCCCAGCACCCCCCCCCCCCCGCAGAATTTAGTGGAAATGTGAGCCAATGCATTTAATTTGATGGTACTTCCATCTGGTAAATATTTTGTCATGTTTTCATAACTATGAATATCTATCTATGGCTGCCGCAAAAGCCCAAAACCCTTTCGCAGGCGGTAAGGCACACTGAAGCATCATTTACTTTTTATTTCATATTATTTTACGTCTGCACTTAGTTACTGTAGTGCGAGTCAAGCTTCTTTCCGCCCTCTTGAGTATCTCTTCTTAATGCTTGTTGATGTTTTTGAATCTTTGAGATGCAAAAAAAAGTGTCCTTGCATTATTCTGCGTACATGTAGGAAATGGTAGGTTCTTATACCGACATCCAAAAACGGTCGGGTATGCCCAGGGAAGGAATTTCAGACACGGTTTTTACTAGGCACTGTATTTCTGGTTGAAAACAAAGCTGTGCATTAAAATGCACTACGCTCTCCGTCCTACCCCGTTTAAATGACAAAACATGAATTTTTTTTTACTTTATAGTTTTTGGGGGAAATGCTGTGTTTTAAAATAACATCCTCATAACCTCCTCCTGGGCATAATTGGATTTGGAAAGGGGGCATGGATGGTTTTGTGTCGGTTTACATTATTGAAGGACCTGTTATAAATGTGTTTTATATGCAGAGTTTCTTAGGGCCAGATGTATCAAAGGGTTTTAGCCATTCTATGTCTATGGGAAAATGTGTTCATACATATGGCCCTAAATGAACTAAACATGTACAGGGTTGGATTAGTAAGGTAGGCGCCTGGGCCGGTATCTGAGTTGCAGCTGTTGGCCGCTTTTCTGAGCAGCACAGAGGCCGATTTTGGCGTTGTCTGTGCTGTTCAGATGACGCCAGCGACCCAGTGGGGGCTTGAGCGGCCTTACCGGAGGCAAATGGGCCTCTGTTACCTCCGTTTTACCAAGGGGGCAGAGTGTCATTCCCAGTGTCACGCTGGACCGGCACATTAATGTATGCATAGTGAGCAGGGGCAGGGGGCCTGAGCAGAAGGGTCTCACTTATATTCAGGTGTGGTTCACCAGTGTGAACTAATCGGTGCAGAAAGTGGCCTGGCAGCATTTGCTTGTTTTATCTTAGTGAAGTTAAGAAAACATGCCTCTTTTAGAAAACTCCCCCCCCTTCTTTTCATAATTCTTAAACACAGGGGCATTTTTTTTTTTGCGACATGGCCCAAAACTCAAATGTGAGCCACTATTTTTTTTTTAGAGTGCCCAGGCCTATTTTGCATCCCAATCCAATAATGAACATGTATTTTTCACGAACAATTTTGATGCCAATATTTGGATTGACCTTCCATGGTAACATATTAATCTTGAGTTGATGAAATGTGTGGCTTGTGTATTTGTGAAAATGTGTGTGACATATTTGAAACCGATTTTGACTCCAGAAATCATAATTATGCGAAGTATGTTCACACAATAAAATAGATATGAAAACAATGTTACAGAATGACCTCGTATGTATACAAATTCGTTACATAGATGGCAACCGTCTAAGTCACCTGCCTTTGTGTTATTCCCCGTATTTAGCAGCTGTCTGTGTAACTCGGTACCACTCAGTGCATACTTACCCTGCTTATTATTTTGCTAATTTTCCTAGCTAAAACTTCTCTTGCGTTGATCCCAAATACCTTTTGAGATTTTTTCTTATTTCTTCTTCTAGCTGTCTGGAACTGCACACCAGCTTCGTCCCCACTTAATGATAAGTTACTTGCTGTTGTCCTCCTGTGAGTTATTTAATTCATTTTCAGCTTCACATTCTTTTGCCTTCGCGTTCTCCTTTTATGATTTTTTGTCTTGAGTGTTATCTGGCAAGGATTGTTTTGCCTAGTGTACTGATATTACTTTTGCAAAAGGTGGTCGTAAATTGAGTACTGACTTGGCGAATATGATAGTATTACGAACAGACCTATGTACAAGTAGGTTGGTTCAGAAAATGCCAAGTCACAGTGGGTTGTAGAATGACCTTCATAATGAACATTAATTCAGCAGGTCACAATTTGTGACCACCAGCGATTGGCCAGTCACACAGATGTTGACCTGCAAGGATCAGCATACCACAATATCTCTGTTTATGTTTAAATAGAGAAAACGTTTGTTTTAAATCCCGCCTTTTCCTTAAAAAAATGAGGCATCCTTTTTTTTTCAAACATTAAAAAAAAAAAAAAGATTCACTCAGAGTTTGTGGTGGTCCCGTGGTCCACTACCAGCTCTCTCTCAATCTTTTTCCAAGATTCAGAAAGGGAAAAGGACCCACTCACTTTGCCAATCAGATACCACACTTTTTATGAGTTGGTATCTGACCAGTAGTTTCCTTTGGGCCTGAAGGATCTACAGAGACCTCCAGTCGGGTTGAAGCTGGTGGATCCATCCATCCTGAGTGCCATTTGAGCCCCTGGAACCTGTTGCAGGATCTGCTCCGACTTAGGTGCCGTGGTGGATCTGTCCTCAGTGCCGTATGAGCCCCTGGAAGCCGTTGTGGGATCCGCTCTGACTCTGGTGCCATCTTCCTTCTATCTCCAAAATCTGTGCTGGTTCCTTCTTTTACGCCAGTCCTGACATCCACAGACATCGATGACATGCCAATGCCGGTGTCCGACCTCAACCTGAATTTTTCTCGAATCTGACCTGAGAGTTTGCCACTACCTTATGATGACAACAGTGGTGATACAGATGAGTTACCCCAGCATTACAATGCTATCTATATGAAGTTACAGGAAGCCAGTGGGCTTGATAGGTCTCCTGATACAGACTTGATTTCGCCCCTTCGATCTCCTGAGTGCCATTTGAGCCCCTGGAACCTGTGGCAGGACCTGCCCCGACTTAGGTGCCGTGGTGGATCTGTCCTCAGTGCCGTGTGAGCCCCTGGAAGCCGTTGTGGGATCCGCTCTGACTCTGGTGCCATCTTCCTTCTATCTCCAAAATCTGTGCTGGTTCCTTCTTTTACGCCAGTCCTGACATCAACAGACATCGATGACCTGCCAATGCCGGTGTCCGACCTCGACCTGAATTTTTCTCGAATCTGACCTGAGAGTTTGCCACCACCTTATGATGACAACATTGGTGATGCAGATGAGTTACCCCTGCATTACAATGCTATCTATATGAAGTTACAGGAAGCCAGTGGGCTTGATAGGTCTCCTGATACAGACTTGATTTCGCCCCTTCGATCTCCAACAGAGGAAAGTACTTTATTTGCTTTAGTAATTAGAAGAGCGACTGAGATCCTTGATCTACAGTTGCCTTCTGTTTAAATCAAGACAAGTATCCTTACTGGTTTTATAGCCTGGGCCAATCTCATCTGAACCCGGACTTCTATTTAATGAAGCGCTGACTGACCCTCTTATTTACACTTGGGCTGAGCCTTGCTGTTGCCCACTGGTGATAAGACAGGGAATATGTGATCTTACAACGAATTCCGTTGCAACGCATGCCTTTACCACGCATGCGTTTCAACGGAATGCTTTTTCTTCGCATAGGCATTTCCTCTAATACTTTGTGGTGACGTCGTACGTCGTTAAGAGGAAACGGAAGATTCTTTCCGTTTCCTCTTAAAGGACGCCGTTTTCCTGCACAACTCGACGTTTTTTGAGATGAGTTTCTTTTTTTGGGGGGGAGACCACCCCAAGCCCCCCTTTTTTTTGTTACCCTTTACCACACATACCTTTACTACGTACCTCGTAGTAATGGTATGCGTGGTAAAGGCTTTCGTGGTAACCACGCATGCGTTGTAATGCATGCGTGGTTAATGTTTCCGTGGAAACAGCCGCGTTGTAGTGGCTGTTTCCCAAGACAGGTGGGCAGATGTCAAAGGATCCTCTTCCACCACCAGCAAAGTGATTCCTAATGTATTCCTCAACCCCTCCAGGCATGGGGTCGGAATGAATTGCGGCATTCCGGAAGTGAATGTTCTCTGTGTTCAGTCTGGCATTGAGGTCAGTCAGTGCAGTCTGCCTATTAGGCCATTACATGCACGTACTGTAGGACATGTGCAGTAAGATCTTGCTGGCAGCCCAGGAAGAGTTCAGGGCCATTCCAGATGGTTAGGATGCATTCAAATGCGTAAATCAGGCTGTCTTGCGTACTATTAATTGTTTGGGGCGAGCAGTCAGCACTTGGTCTATGCAGGCTTTTCTGGGAACGTGCAGGTATTCCTTATGGATATTTCTTTTGATGAGTCCTGCCTGTTTGGCAAAAAGGCTGATTCTGCTCTTTTGACGCATTAAAGAAAGCAGGTCCCCATTACAGTACTCTGGCCTTTTTTCCACACCAGACAGTTGCTTTTTTGGTTTTGAACCTTCCGAGACTACTGCACAGGATTGGTGTATAGACAATAATACCAGGCTCTGCCACCGCAACGGTCACCCCAGTCCTTTTATGGTCTGGAACAGGGATCTAGTAGCGCAGCTCAGGCGTTTAAGAAAGTGATGGTCGCTGCACGTCTTCTGAGATTTGGGATATTAGTTTTTCTCTACCTTTATTACTGGCTGTTGAAGACACTTTTCTTCCAATCAGGCATAGACCTCATCCAAATCACGGCAAACCTCCTGACATCATTGGGGTTCTCGATCAAATGACAAAGTCACACCTCACTCCTTTTATAGAAGCTGTCTTGGACACAGTGCATTTCAGTGCCTCTCCTGTGCCATAATGAGTCCAGGACATTTGGACTATGATCCTGATGTTGCAGCCTCCAGGATATGGGTACGAGTAGCTCTGAGGCTTCTTGGCCTGTTGGCCTTATGCATTCTGCCTGTTTGATGTCATCCAGGTTCTGGAGAAGACTGCACAGGATCTGCAGTGGTGGCTGCCGGACCTAAGTCTTACTAGCGGCAGACCCTTCTCTCTGCCCCACGTCGAGGTGACAGATGCGGCATTGTTGGGTTGGGGAAGTCACCTGGGTGAGATGGAGATCAGAGACCTCTGGTATTGGCTTAAATTCAGCTCCACGGCGACCTTTTGGGGTGCAGGCCATTCGACTGGCATTGATGGCCTTCCTGCCGTTCATCATGGGAAGGCTGGTGCAGGTTCTCATAGACAACACCCTCACCATGTGGTACTGCAACGAGCAGGGTCTTGTGCAAGGAGACAAGGTGCCTCTGGAGTTGGCCAGAGCGTCAGGGCATTTCTCTGATCGTGTACCACCTGGTAAGATCTTCAGCTGCTAGGACAGACAAGCTCAAATAACGATACTTGGCAGATCACGAATGGCAGATGCACCCCAAAGTGGGGTAGGGCATCTTCCAACAGTGGAGAACATCCTGGTTGGACCTTTTTGCAGCTCTCCAGAATGTACAGTGTCAAAGTTTCTCTGCTTTTGAGTTCACAAGACCACTCTCTCTAGGCGATGCCTTCAGGCTAGAGTGGAGGAGAAGAACAGGGGAACCCTACTCACAATGGAACCAGGGTACTAGATATATATACGGAAACAGCGGTTCCTGTGGACTTATAGAACTGATTTAAGCAATATATAGGCACAATCGCAATATGAAGGGTACAGTAATGTCAGAGGGTAAGAAACCATCTACACAGTCGGTTCAGTATGGCGTATTTTATGATTCATAGAAGAAACAAAAATTATATGTACACTTCTTTTCAATTAAAAGCGCAAACATTTATGCATTCTGTCCCCAAGTGAAAAATGGAACCAAAATGTGAATATACAAGGTGAATAGTTATATACACGGTTTCCATGAATTCTAAGAAACAACCATTCATATACACTGTGTAAACAGCATAAGTACACAAAAATACACGCTGGGTAATGGTCCGTTCTTTGTGCTTGTCGACAGCGTTTCAACCCTTCTATCAGACTAGAGTGGGGCACAGGACTCCTGTACTCCTTTCCATCTTTACCTGTACTGCTCTGAGTTCCTAGGAAGATCTTGAACGACCAGGTCATCATAGTGGGTCCTGACTGGGCAATCCGAGTGTTATACTCGGAGCTTCTGGGCATAAACATCTGTCATTAGATCAGGCTGCCTCTTAAAGCAGCACCAGGGCAAAGTTCTGTACCCAAACCTGTTCAATTTATGCCTCTATGCATGAAGAATGAAAAATGGCAGTTGATTGTGTTCGATGTACCACCTGAGGTTGTTGATGTCATCCTTGCTGCCAGCCAACTGTCCTCAAAGTCCATTTACGCTGGGCGAGGAGACGAGTTTGTGGCCTGGTGTGGAATTCGCAAAACACAATTTGCAGTCAAAACTGTCAGATGTTTTGCTGTTTGTTTTGCCTTTGGTCCTGCAAAGCCTTGCAGTGGGCATTATTACAAATAATTTATTAGACCTTTTTGTCATTTTGCGATTGACGGGTCAATTGCCCGTGTTTGAAGCACCTGTTCTGATGCGATTAAATTAATGTTTGATACATGTGTTTCCTCCCACTCCATCTGTGATGCCATGGTGTGGTCTTAATTTGCTCCTAATGCTCCTCTTGTCAACCATTTTGAGCCCAGCTGTTCCTTGCGTTTGCTAACTGTCAAAACTGGCTTCCTAATTGCAATCCCTTTGGCTCATTGTGTGAGCGAGCTCCAGTCTGTTGGTGAAAAATTCGTACACCATCTTTTTCCCTTACAAACTGATGTTGAGCACCATGGCAGGATTTTTGCCCAACATTTTCATTCCTTTGCAAGTTAGGCAATCCATCAGTCTCTCAACATTCTTTGCTCCACCTAACTTCTCGAAAGAGGAGGAGAGACCCCTAAGAAGAGCCTTAACATTTTTCATCGATCGTACCAAAAACCTTTGAGTGCAAAGTCCAATTTTCATGGGATTTCGGTGGCAAAGTAAGGTAAAGCAATGTAGAAAAACTCTGTCTAGGTTGATTGTCCTCTGCATTAAGATCTGCTATGCATCGGCCAATAAGCAGATGCTGGAAGGTGTGAGGGTTCCTTCCACTAGGGACAAGGCTGCTACAGCTGCATTGGCACGTGAAGTGCCTGTTCTTGACATCTGCCAAGCCACCACATGGTCATCAATGCACAGTATTACTGCCTTAACTGCCTTATCTTACGGTAAGGGCATTTCCCCAGTTTCTGGTCTGAGCCAACTCCACAGACCCTCCACCTTGGGTGGTACTGCTTTTGGTATCTATTCTAAAGGTAAGCAATCTGCAGTCAGAAGCATCCATCAGAAGAACAAATTACTTACCTTCAATAACGCTCTTTGTGGTTGATACTCTATCTACTGCAGATCCTTCACTGCCTTCCCCCTTCCCAGTTCTCTGGAGTGTCCTCGTTTTTGCCATATAAAAAGGTCTAAAAAAAATCTATACTGACAAATGTTTTGTGCTCGGTCCGAGGCTGCGTAAAGAGTCCAGCATGAAACTGGCGTCAGCTTGCAGGGGTGGTGCTTTGCCACTTCCAGGGTGGAACGAGACCAATGTAAAGCCACACACTACCACCTAGCGGCACATAGAAGCCCTGCTGTAAAAACATCCAGATCCAGTCGGATGGCTGGAGAAAATTCTAAGAGTAATCTGCGGTTAGGTAGAGTAACTTCCAGAAAGAGTGTTACCAAAGGTAAGTAATGTGTTCTTTTGTCAGACAGTGTTTTATTTACAATATTCTGGCACCATACAACTAGGAGGAGACGATTTCTAATATCTTCTTTAAAACAAAAAAAGCAAAAAGATGCAGCTAAAATTAAATGGAAAGGTATACAAAAATGAAAATGAATCATTAAAATAAATTGGAGCTCACACAATAATATTTCCACCTGTGGAAGACAAAGTCGTATAAACGGAACCACTGTGCATGAATTATCACCAGATGTACATCCTGGTTTAACCCCTCCCACGCTTGTGACGGAACCGTTCCGTCACGCCCCTCGGGTGGGCTGTGCTGGTGACGGAACGGTTCCATCACGGCCCGCTCGCCGCGCCTGCGCTGAGCGTTCTATTGAGCGGGCGGGGCCGTGACGGAACCGTTCCGTCACAAGCACAGCTCACCCGAGGGGCTTGACGGAGCGGTTCCGTCACCAGCGCAGGAGCGCCACGCGGCCCCCCCCCTTAGCACTGCGGCGGAATAGCCGCCGCAGTGAAAGGGTTAATAGAGGACACAGAAATTAAGAAATAACATTTACATTCCTCATTGTACTGAAAATGGCAACAGTATTACACCGTCACATCAAATTGACGTCCCAGTTCAATATCGTCGAAAGTGTGAGAGTAACCCCCTGTAGAGGACACCAGCAAATACAAAAACAAGAAAGGTTCTTGCCAACGGCTGGAAAAGAGTTTCTTTTTTTCTTTCTCTCACTCCTCCAAACGCATAAATAGTCGCTTGCAAACTGAAATTTTACGATCAATGCTGGTGCAAAAATCCCTCACCGATATTAGCGGATGGAAGTCATTCATGTAAAAGATTGCTCAGATATATCAAGCAGATATGTAACCCACACTGTTGAAATACATCTTTGAAATAAACAATGTTAAATTGTTCTGCATAGCTCTGTAGGTGATAGATTTGAACCCCCAAGAATGACGCCCTTCTTCTTTAAGGGAGCGATAATTGAGCATCATTGAATTTGATGCTAACTGTTATGTATGGTGCTGTGATGTGGCAAAGAAAGGGCTCTTTCAGTAGTTATGAAAACACACAATCTCTTTTCAGAGATGGGACTATGCAGTGATTGAAAAAAAAATGTTGTACCTGAAAAAACAGAAACCGCCATATACATTCACATCTTCCACATTATCCCAAATAGAAACAGCATTATTGCTGTCACTTTAATTTACAGATGTCTTTTGAGCACTGGTACATTTTCTGCATTCATGGGGTGAGTGGTTTGCTCACTCTAAATTACCACGGCATATCAGACTTTTGCGATCCTTTACTTGCTTACTTTGTTTTCCCCTGTCTTCTTTTAGGTCTGGCTTATACACCTCTTTCGTTTGCTCGCTAGCTTTATTTATTAAAAAAAATCATGAGTAAAAAGAAATACATGCATATGTTCACGTATTTGGAGAGGTTTTGGAGGTGATCATACACTGGTCTCTTCAGCTTTCATGCACATTTTGCCTTCGCTCACCACAGCATACCATGTGGGACAATATGTCAGCCCACAGCAGCCATTGAGTCTCCTTTACTATGAGTGACGCCTGAGGTGCACATCTTCCCTAAAAGAAATGCACTTCAGCGCCAGGGCCTATGTGCCGGTACTTTGACAAGGCTTTCTTCCCCTTTTCATTCTTTATCCTTTTAAGATATTCTTGCATATTAAAGCTATGTATTCAGGTTACAGTTCGTTCCATCTATAATAACACGTTGTACTTTGATATTCTTTAAAACTTAAAAGGGTTCCTATACTTGTTCTAAGTACATGTGCCTGCTGAGAAGCTACTGTACCATTGTGTTAAAATCGTATGCAATGTTTATTTTTTTTATTTAAGCCATCGTGTTTAGGTATTGGCATTTTTTGTTACTTATGCTTGCTGTAAAAAATAAAAATAACCATGGTACCAACTTGCTAAATCAAGACCTTTTAGCTTTGCCAGTATTTGTTTAATTTGCATTATTATTTATTTAAGTCAAAATTAATGGTTTGCTGTTGCTTTCCCATTTGTATTTATGATCAGTATCATTAATGTACCTTATTCATGCTGTTTATCACTGGCTAATGCAACGTCTATTTTGAATTAAAAAGACAGCATGTTTAACCTTTTTCTTCAAAATGGTACAAAGCAGGCTTTGAATGTTAGCTCAGTGGCCTGCTGGCATCTGGCATTACAGTTGTGTCTGTGTCCAATATTAGTTAGCAGAAGCTGACTGAATTCCTGGAATTTCGCACCCTGCCGTACATGTAAAACGCTGTTCGACTGAATTTGTTAATAATGGGGAAGCATGGGAGCTTGATGAACTTCTGAAGCAATATAGATATTATGAGGCAACTACAGACACTTAATTCGCCTGCATATTAAAAAGAATGCATAAGAGGTATTGGACAACTTTAGACATTTATTTACATATTACAAGTTATATATAAAAATTGGAATGCAAGCTTTTAACTAGATGCTGCAGCTGTAGGTTCGATGGCATGTGTGGCTGTAGATACTCCTGATCTGCATACTCCTGTCATCTAGTGATAAGTCAGAGTTGTGCAACTTGTGTTTCTTCAAAGAAGTCTTTCGAGTCATAAGGTAGAGTGACTCCTCTTCTCGGTGATATTACGTTAGGGCATATACTACTTTGTTAGATTATTTTCTCTCCTTGTCGGGTTCGGACATGTGTGCCTCTCCTCCGTCTTCAACTCCAGTCTGAACGAGTCTTCGGTCCTATTCTGTCTGCGATGGTACAGTGTATCTCGATTGCTATTTTCCCATTCCTGCGCTGCTCGAAAACTTTGTTTCTGAATTCGACCGATCGCCTCGGGGCTACCCTTCATTGTGCACCGTCTTTATGGAAAATGTATTCCTGATGGAGCAAACACTTATTCGATTTTGCTTTGCAGTGTCACACCAAATATCCACACACGGATCAACACCAGGTGCGTAATCTTTGCCTCTCACCCCGTCATCGCGAGGCTGAGTGCGACACCTGCAAGTCTTTCAGATTTAAAAAGACACTTTGCCAGGCGGCCGCTAGGACATGGCTCGAAGCCAACAGGCATCTGGTCTAAGAAGGTAAATGGACTGCTGCGAATCCACTGTGGGACCGCAAGCAATTTGAGGAGGTGAAGAAATTATGGGGCCTCATTCGATGGGGACTGATTGAAATCAATTGCCTTGGGGACGTTTGGGGGGAGGGAGGTGGGGGAGGGCGCACTATTGTCTTTTGTAGACCTCCAAACTGAATAAAACATGTTGGCCGGGGAGCACTAAAGATACCTACAATGGAGATATGCGCTGCGATGCCACGTGCCTGAGAGAGAACAGCTACTGGAGTCCTCACCCTTGGAAGACCGCTTGTTACTGGACTCTTTCCGGTTAAGGCAGTTTCCCTAGAACACCGAAAAATATTGAACAACTACTCCAATCTGCTCCATTTACTATGGGAAGCTTGGGAGGGAGACATATGACTCCTAGGAGCTGACGACTGGGCAGAGGCCCTCAAAAGCCCTAGAGGCTTTGGAGGCTCGTTTCTGCCTCATAAAACTATGCATACTACACGGATCCTGCTTCTCCACATTCTTGCTGCACTGCCTGGGTCCCTACAACTCGGGCCTTTTCCGCCAGGGGTTGTTGAGTGTTCAGCTCATTTTTCCATATCCTTATGGACTGTTTAGTGATCCAACAGTATTGGAGGGAAGTCACTTAGGTCATGGCTGCGATTACGGGCCTTACGGTTGCCCTTGAGGCTAGATGGGCTTGTGTTGTGCATAACAGTGGAGGACACTTTTCCCCGGTCTCTAAGAACATGGTTGATGTTAGCGGCAGGGGTGGCCGAAGACAACATTACAAAAACATAGTGGGGGGCGAGTGGACCCCGGTCATCCAGGACTGGAAGAACAATCTAGACTGGTTTCAGCTAGCATAGCTTGAGGTCTACCAGAGTCAAGGCTGCCTTCAAAAATACGAGAAGATCTGGGGCAAATGGATCCAATACAGAGAGACCTAAGGAATTGTCAGGGGTTCTGCGGGAGGAGGGTAATTTTGGTCTGGATTGTAATTCTTTACGGTCCACTATGCCTGCATTGCTATATACATGCTATGTCTGCTGATTTAATTGCTAGCTGAAACTGCCCTTTTTTGATTCTCTCCACGCTGACTCACTTTGTGCATATCCAGCATTGTAAACATTGATGTATATGGAGCAACTATTTAATAAAAAGACTAATAAAAAAAAAAGAAAAAGACACTTCGTGATCGAAGGGCATATTGATTGGAGATGTCTTGTCGTAGTGAAGACGATACTCCCCACATCTTCTGCGAGGAGCACACCCAGGAAGACCCTGCTGCCACAGAGGATAAAGGGGTGTTCTCCATTGAAAAGATCTTCGGCTCTGATGTGGAGGTGCAACTTAAATACTCCCTGCCACTTGGCAGCTCTTGAGTACTGTCGCCCCTGACCTTGATCCAACCAAAACGACTTCCAAGCAATTGCCCTTTCCACTTATTAGAGGTAGCTGGATTGCGACTGCCATCTGGCCATGGTTGGATCTGAAAAGATAATTCGGAGGCCCCACCATCTTCAACCAAGTCTATGTACTCTGGTTTGACTTCCTCAAATCAAGCACATTCTTCGGTCTCCGCTAAGCTACTGGGACCGACATGGCAACCAGCTCCATCTCCTTCAGTACGGGGCAAAAAATCTTCAAAAGCCTCGATTCTCAGATCGACCGTACCGAAATCCTCGAAGCAATCCTCGGTTTCCATGACCCCGGTCGAGCCTATACTTGAAAAAATGGACATTAGACAGAAAATATCCACTTTCAAGAGGGCACAGGCAAATTATAGCCTCTCATCCACCAAAGAGGCATTTAACTTTTGAAGAGGAATAGGACGTTCCTGTCCCTCTCAAATAGATGACAAAGGACAAGGCTACAAGCCCTACACATCATCCTCCACCACCACCCCCTCCTCCACCTCTTTCAGCTCACCACCTCCTCCATCCCCTTCTTCTCCACATCAGTACCCTCTGGATAGTCCATCTCCTGGTTCACCCACAGGGGACTTATAGGAGAACCATTAGGGGGCCCTGATCCTTTGGATCTTATGGTACAGACCCCATAAATCCCTGTGACCCAGATCTTTACCCAGCTCACCGCTCTCCTCCTGAAGATGCTTCTGTTACCAGCAAGTGATCTCTAGGGCAGCTACTTGTCATGGAGTCCAACTACAAACAGAGCCATTAGAACAGGACTTCCTCTTTGATATACTGTCATCACATCATAAAGACACAAGTTTCTGCCTATACTCCCTGGCATGTTACGTCACGCTGATTACATATTTAAAGAGTCAGTACGTGCATGCCTGCGTAGATAAAAAATATAAATCTGCTTCCTCAGACCCCCTTTTCATACGTAATCAGGTATCACCAGACTCCATTGATGCTACCGCAGCTCGTAAACGAGCCAATACATAAGCAACTGGGGGACACGCCACCTCTGTAAAAAGGAGAGCAAACGTAGTGATGCTGCTGGAAAACGAGTTGCAACACAAGCAGCCAACCATTGGCGCATTCACAATTCCCAAGCCCTGCTTGCACGTTACGAGAGGGCCCACTGGGATGAAATGGAAGAGCTGCTGCAGCATTTTCCAGAGGAACATCAAAGGGGTCAACAGCTTTTTTCAGAGAGTCAGGTCGTCACTAATCACTCCATTAGGTGTATCTTAGATGCAACAGACACAGCCGCTCGGTGCATGAATACTAGCATGCTTCTCAGGACCATGCCTGGCTCACATGCTCAGGCTTTAAACCCGAAGTTCAACAGGCAGTTTTAAACATGACTTTTGACAAAGAGCATCTATTTTGCCCTCTAGGAGACTCCGCAGTAGATGGAATGAAAAAAGATACAGATCCGGCTACAAGAGGGGATACAAATTCATCACCACTGATGCCTCCACTTCTCAGCAGAAGCAGGGCCAATCCTCCTACACTAAAGGGTTTTACAGAGGCTCCTTTAGGGGTAAAAACAACAAAGGAAGAGGCAGGAGTGCTTTAACACATGGTGCAGCCTCTACTTCCAAACAGCCACTTCCCCATCCTCCCCTCCCCCCCAGCCACATAACATCTGTTGGGGGTAGACTACAGTTTTTTTCATCCAGTCTGGGAATCCATCACAACAGACCAGTGGGTACTAGCCATAATCCAACATGGCTACTGTCTGGAGCTCATTACCACACCACCCAACATCCCACCTTGCAATCACAGGGGATCACAGGATCACCTAACACTGCTAAAACAAGAGGTCCAAGCACTTCTTAACAAAGCGGCTATAGAACCAGTCCCCCTTTAACAGATAGACACAGTGGCAAACAGCAGAACAGAGGGCAGAGGCTAATAGAATCCCCACCGAACACGTGAGTAGTGTCAGCTTATTAGATTGTAGGTGCACGAAACCAGGGAGTACTTCCCTCTATGCTACCCACAAAATAGGAACTAGTCCCACAGACTTAACACATCAAAAAAGGTTTCAGCACTCTGTGCAACGTTTAGCAATGTTTCTTATCACAATCCTCAGTCAATAAGTATCACCAATATTTTGCACATAAGGAAAAAAGGTATCCAGATTCAATAGATGTTTTTCTTGTTCCAGCATTCTCTTTATTATTCACAAAACAGATTCTTTTGTCACAAACAGATTCCTCATAGCCAACGCGTTTCGTCTCCTTGAGAGACTACTTCAGGCCACTCAGTATTTGGCATATGGTATATTCTTCAAGCCAAAACGCAGTATTTCAAGGGCAATGTGAATAAAGTACTCTGTACAATGTTCTATCAATCTCAAAACGGCATGGTAACCGCACACAATCTCGTAGGTATATTGGTATCAGGGTGATACTGATATACCTACGAGATTGTGTGCGGTTACCATGCCGTTTGAAGAATATACCATATGCCAAATACTGAGAGCCCTGAAGAAGTCTCTCAAAGAGACGAAACGCGTTGGCTATGAGAAATCTGTTTATGAAAGAAGAATCTGTTTTGTAGATAGGCACAGTGGTGTATTCCTAAAAAAACGCTTATTTCCATGTTCCCATTCATCCTACTCACCACAAATACTTCAGGTTTGTTACAGCAGGAAAACACTACCAATTCATAGTTCTCCCATTCGGGTCACTACCTCACCAAGCTACTTCCCAAAGTGCCTGGCAGTAATAGGAGCACATCTTCAACTATAAAACGTTCATGTATTCTCATACTATATATATCCACCACTCAAATTACTTTAATATTTCACTATACAAATTCACCACTAATCCTTTATGGGTTCCGGAGTAGTGTGCTACTTGCAGAAAAAGCGCTTCGACTCCTCGTCTGGGGTAGTAAGCATTATATAAAAGCAATTGCAATTCAATACAATATTTGGATGATTGAAATGTCCACGTAGATCTTGGGATATTTAAGTTTTTAGGTGGGTTTAGTAGGAACTTTCCTCAATACTACATCCGTATATTGAAATCACTGGAAAAATCTCTAAAGAGCTGCCTCAGAGACATATTAGAAGAATTAGGCTCCCCGTGGAACACCCAGCTTAAGAGAGCACTTGTTACTTCGGAGATAAATCAGTCATCAATTGCTTTGTCTTCTATCTCCTATGTAACCTGGAAAAAGACTATCAACAGACAAGTGTAATTAGCCTCATTCCAGCAAGACGAGGCGTCATTAAAAACATCACCTTTCCTGATCCTGCTAAAGGCCTAATAGTTGTTAACCAAACTCCAGCCTTACCTCTCAGCTTCTCTCAGTTCCAAATTTAGAAAAGAGATTATGTGCATGCGATTGCTGACCTTACCAATAGTGGGATTTAACTGGGCTTGGGTTAATCCCAAAACCGGAGGAGCCTGTAGGCTCAGATTTATGTCTGAGGGAAAGAGCAAGCACCTGCCTAAAGGCCTCAGCAATATGTTTTTTACAAAAGGAGCCCTCCACCCTGTCTGTTGTGGAAGATTCATACAAACTATCAGGGATGCTCTCCAGCCCCGTCCTGGGCACTTTCAACGCCCACACAATGTGCAAAAGCTTTAAATTGGTATCAGGTGATGGACATTCCGCCCAACAGAAATTAAATCATCAGGTCATGTCTATATACCATTAAAGATATGTTCGTGGACAGAGCCTACAGCATCCCCACAGGAACTACAACCACCTTCGGAGTAAGAACATCATTGATTGGGCATCATCAACTACCTCAGTCATTAAAAGTCTGCTCCAGACTTCACAATGGTATAAAGCACAAGCACTTTACCAAAGACACAGGTCTAAGGGCAAAACGGGCACTGTCAAAGGGAAATGGGGAAGACCTGAAAAACTGATGGGTCACAAACGGGCGATATATCTGCGGGGGACGATCTATTGAGCAAGGGGCAGTTGCCAGCCCAAAACTTAAGTTTGTATGCCAAACGATTGCACAGAGCAAACACTCTTTATCAGAGTCGGGACCATGGGCAAAACATGCGGTGCTAAAGAAGAGGTGTGGTGCAGCAGCCAGGGCAGCTGACTTCGGAGCACAGGGTTTACGGTTCGATCCCTGGCGAAGCTCAGCTCAGCACTATGTGACTGAGCAATAGCTCACTTAATTTCCATGAGGGCCCTCAGTGCCTTAAAACCCGTAAAGGTGAGAAGTTCGCGCTTTACAAATACGGAAGGGAGAAGGTCTTCGAGTTGGGGAACTGATGGGACAGAAAACTGGGGACACGGCCTACAGGGTATGGTCTGATGAGTAGTGTGCACCTTTTTATATATAACCTGATGTTATTTCGCAATTTTTTGACCCATGATGTAAAGGCCAGCTACAAAGCTCTTCGCAATTTTTTTCTTTAATTGGATATGATGGTAATTGGTATTTAATTTTTTTAAGTTTAAACTACATGAGGATTTTAGCTTGTGCACATTTTTATGATTCATTATCATGGTTTCCTTGTCATATTGCTATTTCACTGCATTGCAGCGGTCTTAAATAATTGCTGCGCATAGCAATTATTCAATCACAATCAGCATGGCCGTGTTCCCACACTTAGTAAATGGGGCAACAGTATTTCTGCTCCCACGTGTGGGGCAGATAGGGGTAATCACCCCTGATCTGACCTTTGGGAAGCAGAAAGCCCACTTGACACTAGGGACTGAATTCATGCAATATTTGTTGGGGGAGTGGCCCTCGGCATAGACCTGTGCTCACTCCTCACCCCGGGGCAAAAACACACTTTTTGTCCTTCCTTGGGGTGGATAGGATATTCACCCCCAATCTCCCCCCCTCCTGTGGGACAGAAAACCTACTAAACTTCATAGATTTCAAAATGCTGCCAAAACACTCTAAAGGATGGGGCTGATTACCCTGGCATCGAGCCATACCCCTGCCCCATTGGGGCCGAGAGTATCTTTGTATCTCCCCCCCCCCGCCCCCCCGGGAGCAGATAGGAGGCTTGTCCCGATTAGAAAGTTTGCCTAGACCTTGCCTCATGTTGTAGAAAATCCACCTGACACCTGGGATTTTGCCTTTAAGCAAAAGAAAGTTGTGCGGCTGCTGCATGGCATTGGCAACACCCCACCACAAACTGGTCCCACTCACGGGCAGACATGAGTTGTGCCCCACATTTGCCTCTGTGGGGTCAGAAAGCCCACTGTCTGACAGGAGTATATACTTTTAAATAAAATAATGGGATGGGTCTGCCCTTCCTAACATCGGGTCCCTCTCTCACCCCTAAAACCTCAAAAATCTTTCTGCTCCCCAGCAGACTATTTCATCCCATCCCAATCAATCAATCAATCAATCAATCAATTATATAATTTGTAAAACGCACTAGTCACCCGTGAGGGTCTCAAGGCGCTGGCGTGGGGAATGCTGCTACTGCTCGAAAAGCCAGGTCTTGAGGAGTTTACTGAAGGTCAGCAGGTCTTGGGTCTGCTGGAGGTGGATTGGGGGGTGTTCCAGGTCTTGGCGGCGAGGTGGGAGAACGATCTGTCGCCGGAGGTCGCTCTTTGGAAGCGGGGGACTGTGGGGAGGGCGAGGTCGGAGGAGCGGAGCTGGCGGGTGGGGGTTTAGAAGCTGAGTCATCTTTTGAGGTACGTTGGTCCGGTGTTGTGGAGTGCCTTGTGTGCAATGGGTGAGGAGCTTGAAGGTTATCCTATTGTTAACCGGGAGCCAGTGCAGGTCTCTCAGGTGAGGTGTGATCTGGCTGCGGCGAGGGATGTCGAGGATCAGGCGTGCAGGGGCGTTCTGGATGCGTTGGAGCCGTCTCAGGAGTTTGGCTGAGGCTGCTGCGTAGTGGGCGCTCTGTAGTCCAACCTGCTGCGGACGAGGGCCTAGGTGACCATTCTTCTCGTTTCAGTGGGGATCCACTTGTAGATCCTGTGGAGCATGCAGAGGGTGTTAAAGCAGGAGGAGGAGACGGCGTTGACCTGTAGTCATTGAGAGGGTGGAGTCGAGGATGGCCCCTAGGTTGAGTGCGTGGTCGGTGGGTGTTGGGGCAGTTCCCAGTGCGGTCGGCCACCAGGAGTCGTCCCAGGCCGAAGGGATGGATCCGAGGATGAGGACCTCCGTCTTGTCCGAGTTCAGCTTCAGTCAGCTGTTCCTCATCCATTCAGCGATGGCCTTCATTCCTTCGTGAAGGTTAGTTTTGGCGGTGTGGGGGTCCTTGGTGAGGGAGAGGATCAGCCGGGTGTCATTGGCGTAGGAGATGATGTTGAGGTCGTGCCGACGGGCGACGTGGGCGAGCGGTGCCAAGTAGATGTTAAACAGAGTTGGGCTGAGCCCTGGGGTACGCCGCAGATGATCTTGGTGGCTTCAGATCAGAAGGGGGGAAGGCGGATGCTCTGTGTTCTGCCGGAGAGGAAGGAGGTGGGCCAGTCCAGGTCCTTCTCTTGGATCCCGGCGTGTTCGTAGTGTGTGGTGGCAGACGGTGTCAAAGGCGGCTGACCTGTCCAGGAGGATGAGGGCCACCATTTCTCCGTTGTCCAGCAGGGACTTGATGTCATCGGTGGTGGCGATGAGGGCTGTCTCTGTGCTGTGGTTGCTGCGGAACCCGGACTGGGAAGGGTCCAGGATGCTGTTCTCCTCGAGGTAGCGGGTCAGTTGTTCGTTGATGGTCTTCTCGATTACCTTTGCTGGGAACGGGAGCAGGGAGATTCTTGAGGTCCTTGGGGTCTGCCTTGGGTTTCTTGAGTAAGGCGTTGGTCTCTGCATGCTTCCAGCTCTCCTGGGAGGTTGCTGTCTCGAAGGAGGTGTTGATGACTTTCTGGAGATGGGGTGCGATGGCTGTGCTGGCTTTGTTGAAGATGTGGTGTGGGCATGGGTCTGACGGAGATCCGGAGTGGATGGTGTTCATGATCTTGATGGTGTCGTCGTCGTTGATGTTGGTCCAGGAGAGCAGGCGGTTGGTGCGGATGGTGATCGTGGGGGCGGAGGTCTCAGTCATGGCGTTGAAGCAGTCGGGGCATTCATGGCGTTGAAGCAGTCGTGGATGTCTGCGATCTTCCACTGGAAGAAGGTGGCCAGCGAGTTGCACAGGTCTTGCAAGAGTGGGACGTTGTTGGTGTTGGAGCTGGGGTTGGAGAGTTCCTTCACGATGTTGAAGAGCTCTTTACTGTTGTGCGCGTTGTTGTCTAGGCGGTCTTTAAAGGAGGCCCTTTTAGCGGATCTGATGAGGTGATGGTGTTTGCGGGTGGCGTTCTTGTGGGCTGCGTGGCTGTCCGGTGTTCGTTCACGGAGCCAGATCTTCTCCGGCTTTCGGCAGGTTTGCATGGAGGCCCAATGGCCAACGAGAGGAAATTTGATTCTTTTGGGTGTTGTTTTTACATATGAGCCAGAAGAGTATGGCTAACTCCCAATATAATCCCACTTTCAATCATGAACAACTGCACTTTTTAGGTTTGGGTAGGCTGCCACCTGGAAAAATCTACCAGACCCAGACAGAAAACTAAACATCTGAGGGAGTCCAGGGTGGTGTGCTTCACATGCATCCCATACCATTTTCTTACCCACAGTGCCCTCCAGACCTCAAACGTTGACTAAAACACAAACATTTCCCTCACATTTCTACAGGGAAAACGTATGGAATCTGCAGCCACAAATTTCCTACCGCACAGCATTCCCCCAAGTCCACAGAGTATTATGGTGCCTTACTTGTGTGTGTGGACCAAGCGACATTGACACAAAAGGCCCATAAGTGCTATGTAGAGAGATCAGCAATAGGGATAGCTGCAGGTTTTGCTGCTGTGCTCGGCCGCCACTCATGGAGGTCTTCCAACCACAGACCTTTTTGGAAAGTAGACGACCGAGAGATGCCAGAGTGGTGTGCCTTGGGTAAATCCCCTGAAGTTTTCTTCCCCAAAATACCCTGCTAACCTCAAACTTTGCCTGAAATCACACATTTTCCTTACATTTCTGGGATGGAAACTTCCAGATTTGCAGAAATCCACAAAATTCCTACCACCCAACATTGCCCCACTTGTGCTGATAAAAGCGCTGCTCCACTTTTGTGGTTGTTCATAGTGCCAGCGACAGGAACGGATCAAACGGAGGTAAATGAGAGTCCCCAGAAGGGTTCCCGTTGACCACGGTTGGATCCATTCCTTTTGCGGGCCCAAAATTCACAGCTACCCACCTTGAAAATAATGGGTTAGTTTTGATGTGAAAACATTGATGCATCATATTGCGTTTTGGGTCATTTTTTGTTGCGGTAACCAAGCCTACCCACACAAGTGAGGTACTATTTTTATCTGGAGACTTGGGGAGGATTCTAGGTGGAAGGAAGTTTGTGGCTCTTCATAAACTCACAGAATGTAAATTTCCATCACAGCAATGTGAGGAAAAAGTGTTTTTAGTCAAGGTTTGATGTTTACAAGGGATTCTGGGTAAAACAACCTGATGAGTCATGCAAGTCACCCACCCTGGATTCCCCTCGATTTCTAGTTTTAAAAAATGTGCATGTTTGTTATATTTCCTCAGATACCAGCTAAGCTAGGGCCCAAAATCCACAGCTACCCACCTTGCAAAACAAGCATTGGCAGCACATTATCCTGATGTCAAAGTTTGTTGTAAATCATCTATGATATACTGGCCCTATTGCTACCAGGCATTAATTAAATGCCTACAGTGGCACCAGAAGTCGGATAGCTGTTTTTGGTGATAGATAATAACCAGAAAGCCTTGATAACCACAGGCTGTGTGAATATTTCGGGACCGTCTGTTACATACCTCGGTTAGAAGTATACATTTCACATGTATTTTTATTATTTTAAACTCGACAAAATTACCTTGTCTAACTAGAGGAACGGAGAGGTCAAATAATTAAACTACCCCACCCAACACCTTTGATAAGGATGAATGCATTCACCTCTCAGGGGTGAAACAAGCCCCCTCTTTACATTCTTTCACACTAAGGAAGCGAGGGAATGCTGGAAAGCACTGTGTTAGGAAAGGAAAGAACTTGGCTTCCCTTTGGCGGCTTTAGAATTAAATACTCACCTGAGATAAAATTAGAGGTAGGTTGCTATCTCCCCTAACACCCCCCTGCACTCCGATGAGGACCTAGAACTGGATGGAGGCATGTGAGGGATGCAGTGTACAGGACACTGCACTTGACGTATTGTGCAGGTGTGAGGTGGGTGGCGATTTGGGTGACGAGCAGCTAATCAGCTGCTGTTGTGGAGCAAATGAGGCTGGAGGAGGAGGAGCACAGAAGGGGAGGCGGAAGCAAGGGGGTGAGAGGGGAAAGCTGCAGCTAGTCTCTTTCCTCCACCTCGACGTTTAGTGGCAACGGGGTCAGGGCAGGGTCTCGGCATAGTCTCTGCCCGTGTATTAATTGCTAATAAAAATGAAACATGAATGCTGTGTGTCTTAAAAAAAAAAAAAAAAAAAAAAAAAAAAGAAATATATATATATATATATATATATATATATATATATATATATATATATATATATATATATATATATATATATATATATATATATATATATATATATATATATATATATATATATATATATATATATATATATATATATATATATATATATATATATATCCGTCAGCAGAGCACGCTTGTTTCGGAGCCAAGGCAAAGTAACCTGTGTGCTTCTCACCCAAAAAATATAACGTGAATGCCTTGTGTGTTAAAAAAATAATAATAATGCCATCAGGAGAACGCATTTGTTTCCGAGTCAAGGCAATCAAAATAAGCAGTGTGAACAAAGGAAACCATCAGCTCAGCGCGAGCCGATGCAAATGACAATATTAACATGATGGACAGCCTCCACTCCACGTACCTATTCCAAATCTCTTTTGGATGCATTGATTGCTCGGTCCTCAGCTTGAGGATTCTTCATGCATTACAAACGTGCCCTAACCTGGCCATGTCCTCAAAAAGCAGGACTTTGGAGGGGAGAGGAAGCGAGCGTTCGCATATGTGAACAGCTACGTAAGTTAGATTTTGCTAGATTTTGCTTTCACCGCTACCACCTATTTGCAGAGGAATAACAGCTACGACGTATATGTACCTTCTGCCTCTTGAAGGATCAAAAGTCAAGAGTCGTATGCCAAGCTTCAACCAAAACCCTTGTATCAAAAGCGAAAAGGAGGTGGTGGGCACAAGCCACAATCTAGGCTTGTGAAGCGACAACTACAAAATGCTCTGACGTTGAGGATCTTATTGAAGACATTGTTGAGGTTGAGAGGGGAAAATCATTAAAAAGGACTCCGGCAGCAAAAACCATCAATTAATTCACCAAGGGTTCACCTTGGCCAGGCTGAAATCTTTGGACTGTAAACATGCACAACCAGTCTTGACGACGAAAGCGTTAGCGATTGAAGGCAGGCAGTAGCTGAAAGAGACCCACATGTCGAAACCATTAGAGTACAAGCATTGGCAGTGCAGCCGTAAAAGTAATGCGGGCGCATGGCCATGAGCGCGAAACTGATAGCGATCCTGGGTACGTGCTCTGTGATGGGGGAGGGGCAGAGCACTGAGTCCCGCAAAAGTGAAACTGATTGCGAGTGTGCCCGCGAGCGATGCAGCCGTGCCGCGAAAGTGATCGCAAGGGTGCTTGCGAGCAATGCGCTTGAGGATGCCCTTAATGAGGATAACATAGGAATGCCAGATGGCGGCTGCACGCGTAACTGCAAGCTTGAGGCCAGCAAGAGCCTTTGGTAGCACTTTGAAAACCCACTTACTAAATGTCTCGCAGGGCAGTGAATGCGCTGGCTCAGGCGAGACCTAAAAAGGGTCCATTTTGAGTGGAAAAGTGTAATGTATCCATGTTTCGTTTTGGGCTGTTTCCTGTCGTGGGCACTAGACCTAACCGCACAAGTGAGTTTTTTTTTTCTTTCCCGGAAGCCATGTGGGAGCATAGATTAGTAGAACAATTGTTATTAGTAATTTGTTTGCTCTGCATTTGTGCCTTCCAAATGTAGGCAAACAAACTGGATCCAGGTTGATAGCACAAAAAAGGAAAAATATGCTACCTCTTTAAAAAATGCTCAAACTTGGGGGCGTGGCTTGGACGCCGGGAAGTATGGCGGCGTAACTCTGTCCTCCTCCAGGCAGCTATGATTTTCTAAATGCAGAGGGCTGCAATCCGACCCCATTTCCTGATCTAATAAGGAATTCGGATGTCGGACCATCACCTCTAGCTATCCTGCAAGTTTGAGCCGAATCCGAGCTCGGAAAGCTGAGAGAAAGACCTTTTCGTCCCTACCGCCGGCGAGTGCGGAGTTGGACGGAACCCGACGCCGGCTGAAACTACGCGGCTTCCCGGAGCTCCTGGGTCGCTTCGCCACAAACCGAGGCAGACCATACACAGTGCTGAGGATGGCTTCATGAAATTAGACTCAGCGACAAGAATTACATCAGGGCCGTGAGTAATGAGAATACTTTCCATGCAAGCGTCTATCGGCTAAAGTAAGGGGAAGAAAACGGCGCGAAGAAAATGCCCGTTTAAAATGGCGGTTTGATCGCGCTTCCCGGCATCTCGCCCAAGGCACCCAGCGTCCCCGCTCCTGCGGTCCGTGCTACAGATATAAGGCTGACAAGGCTAACCTGTACGCAAGTAATGCTCTATGATGAGTGCAATCATCGCGTAGCTGGCTGGGAGGCGGTCGACTATGAAAATCGCATGATGACCCGACCAGTGCATTTTTAGCAACCATCGGTGTATTAACGCGAGTAATTCTCAGCATGGGGATGATCTAAGGACATTATTGGCCATAAAGTTCTTTGAGGGCAGAGGCTTATTTTAACACTGACTGGGAGCCCTTACGGTATCTTCAAACAGTGCGCAACAGACAAGGAAACGCGACACACGATGCACAAAATGGCGGCTGCTGTTGCAATACCTACATGAATGACTGCGTATGCCGACTGCTTGTAACGCGCAATGACACAGCCTCGCAATATTAACACAGATGTTAACACAGAATTGAACATATGCATCTCAACAACTCATTGAATTGATTCTTCCTGCGCCAGTGTACCTAGTATACAAGGAAAGACCAACAATCCCTTAAATGTAGCGCAAATCCCTACCTACAACTCCCCACCAGTTCTGAATACAATTCTGCGCGCTGTAGGTTCTACGGAAACAAGCTTATACAATTAGTGCGCTGCTTAACGCTGGCGCGCTAGGCATTCAGGTACTTTCGGTTCAGGCTATACACAAGAGAATATAAAGAGCAATTGTCACCTCCTGTCCTCTACCTTCAAAATGGGGGACAAAGAGAATGGGAAAACCTCCAAACGCTTGAAGTCTGAGCAGCCAGCGCCAGTCTCACCATTTAAAGGGAGGAAGGATTTTGGTGAAGCAATGGAGACTATCTTGAATAGGCTGGAAGAAGTTAGAGACCTGGCCAAATCCACCAAAGAGGAGGTAGTTGCGGTCAGACAAGATATCAGAGATATCAACTCGAGGCTGACAGAATCTGAGAACAGGATAAGCAAATTGGAAGATTCCGAGAATAGAACCTGTGGAGCCATCAAGAACCTCACCTTGAGCTCAGATCATCTTTCGAGGAAAGTTGCGGAATTGGAGGACAGAAATAGGAGAGGGAACCTAAGAATCTTTGGCATGCCAGAAAAATCTGAAGAATCCCATGGATCACGCATAACCTTCCTCGAACAATGGTTTACACAGGCCACAAACCTAACCTTCACCTAGCCATTAGAGTTTGACAGGGCGCATAGAGTCCCGGGAAGAATAACAAATGACCAGAAAGGCCCGAGAGCGATAGTATGCAAGCCACTGAGATTTCAGCATGTTGAACAGATACTTACATTTGTCCGCAAACATAACCACGTGTTATGGAAGGGTCACAACATTTACACATCACAGGACTTCAGTAGAGAGACTATGGATATCAGGAAAGCTTTTCTTGCACTGAGACCACAACTGAAGTCGCTTGGCCATCTGTATGGTTTTATCGGACCAGCTAAATTTAAAGTAACAATTCAAGGTGTGTCCCAGGTGTTTTCAGACCCACAAAAACTAAGACGCCTTCTATTCAACCAGGGAGATGGCAATATGGAAGTTTCCCCCCCGGAACTGGTAGGAGCAACCGCCTCCGGTTTCAAGTGACCACTTGATATCGATTCCTGTATAATTCTAACACAACTTGGGTCCTTGGGTCCGGTTCGCCGATGACTCGTAATCCAATTGCCTGAGAACAAAGCGTAGACCCCACTGTCGGCTGATTCCGCCTTGTGTTGTGTGCTATGTGCTATGGTGCTATGGTTCTAGTCATTACTCGATGAGTCTAATTAATGCCGAGGTATTATAATCTTTACTCTCTGTAACTCCACTAACCCAACAATGATGGGATATACGAATGCTCTCCTTATGGTTGCCAGATTCGGATATCAGATGTTGCTGGCTTACTGGCATGCTCATGACTCACTTGGTTTATGATTCATTTGGGCAGCCCATTGGTGGTTACTGCCGTTGCCTCAACTCCACAATTATAGTCACTGTAGAGGCTATTGCAGAGCTCACTGTTGTAGTTTTATTGAGTCTCATTGCCTACATATATGTTGCATTTATGTTCCGAAATGCATTTGCAGCTCTTACACCAGATAGTTTTGAGTAAGCTGCTTTGAGGTGGCCTCGCGGTCGTTCCCGAGTCGCCATGTTCTTTTTCTACAATTGGGGTGGGAGGGGAGGGTTGTGGGAGAGGGTGGAGGGAGGTTCTAGAAACCACTTTTGCTCTTACCTACACTAACACCAGTTCCTGCGTCCTATTGCACCCATTGTACCTGTGTTCTATTGTAATAGCTTATAGTGCTATAGCTTTAAACAGTACATCGATATACTATGTATATGACACATGATGGCTCCTACTGTTGACACTCCCATAGGGACAACGACCATAGACAACCCTAAAATACTCTCACTGAATGTGAAGGGATTGAACCAACCGATTAAATGGCAGAAAATACTAGATTACCTCCGTAGACAAAAGGGAGACATAGCTCTGTTACAAGAAACAAAACTGGAGGCGAAACACTTCTATAACCTACGAAACAAGTTCTTTACTGAAGTGGTGGGTTCTGAGGCAATAGCAAAGAAGAACGGGGTGGTGATGTTGATAGCGAGGAAGGCCAATGTAGAAGTGGTTTCCTCCTCCGTGGACACGAAAGGCAGATGGGTTTCGGCAAAATTGATCAAAGATGACACTGAATTTTACATTACAACGATATATGCCCCCAACACACACGATCCATCTTTCTGGTCAGAACTCACAAAACAGATAGACACTATTCTGGACTCAGCGGTCCATATACTAGCAGGTGATTTCAACCTTCCGTTTGACCCTGCCTTAGATAGGGACTCTAGGTGCACCTTCCGCCCAAACAAAGCCCATAAGGAATTCACTAGGCTATGCAGCAGATTTAACATGATAGACACATGGCGTATACAGAACCCCGATGGCAGAGACTACTCATTCTACTCCCCCCCCCCCACATGATTCATTTTCACGAAATGACTACTTATTCATAACTAGGAACGCCGTAGCTAGAATAGATGACACAAACATTGAACCAAGACTTGTCTCTGACCACTCATGCATCTCACTGACCTTATCAAACGTTAAACCGACACTCCGTCAGTCATTATGGCGCCTCAACGACGCCATCCTAAACGATGAGAAACACAGAGAAACCATAGAAAACGCCATCAAGGAGTATCTAACAATTAATAAAGAGGGAGACACCACTGACTCCATCCGATGGGAAGCTCTGAAGACTACCATAAGGGGTCTCATCATTAAAATAACGTCTGTGATAGATAAAAACCATAACACCGCCCTCTTGAAACTAGAAAAAGACATTTCGAGACTCCAAAATGACTATCTGGAAAATAGAACTGCTGAATCGCTAAATAGCTTGACTAAACAGAAGTATGCCTATAACAAATTAATAAGTGAGAGAGCAGGAGTCTGGTTGGACAGAAGGAAACGTTTTAAAATTTGCGAGTCGAATAAGGCAGGGAAAGGACTAGCACCCTACCTTGAATTTAAAATCCAAAAAAACACGATCAACTCCCTGCTAGATGACAAAGGTATCCCCAATTCTGACCCCATTAAAATCGCGGAATTGTTCAAAGACTTCTATGAGAAGTTATATGCCAAAAATAATAATGTGAGGAAGGAAAGAGTGGAGGATTACCTCTCTAAGTGTGAGTTACCAACACTTACCCTCTCAGAACAAGAATCATTGAACGAACCGATATCAGAGACGGAGGTCAGATGTGCGATCAAGTCACTTAAATGTGGGAAGGCCCCCGGCCCAGACGGGTTTACGGCAAAATTTAATAAAAGTTTCTCCCATACGCTCACATCTCCAATTTTGAATATGTTTCATGAGATTAGCGAAACAGGCGAGGTAAAGGGAACACTGGCTGAGGCGGTTATTGCCGTAATACCAAAAGAAGGGAAAGACTCTAAGCTCCATAAAAACTATAGACCCATCTCGTTAATAAACTAAGACTGTAAGCTCTTGGCTTCAATATTAGCACAACGTATCCAGAAAGTCCTGCCGTCCCTAATCCATCCCTCACAAGCAGGCTTCCTAAAAAACAGGTTGTCAAGTGACAATACTAGAATCCTCGCCCACGTCATTGAAAAGGCAAAATTCCTGTCCACGCCCACTACTGCGATAACACTTGACGCAGAAAAAGCATTTGATAAAGTGGATTGGACATATTTGGAAGCAGTGCTGCACAAATTTAAGCTGGGTCCTCTTTTTACTAAAATGGTAATGTCACTATATGCCTGTCCTACTGCAAGAGTGAGAGCTGGTGGAGCTTTCTCCTCGCCTTTCAAACTAGAACAAGGCACTAGACAAGGAAGGATGCCCCTTATCTCCCTCCTTATTCCTCTTGGCAATCGAACCCTTCCTGTATCAATTTCGAGACAATGACAACATCCCAGGAATTCCATTTAATGATTGCATTATAAAACTCACGGCCTATGCTGATGATGTTTTAGTTTTAAGTGAACAGGCTGATAAAGCAATACCTGCCCTGTTGTCCACTATTGAGGAATTCTCTAACGTCTCTGGCTATTCCCTAAATAAGGACAAAACTGAAGTCAAACTTCTAAACAATATGAGTGATAAAAACATTTTAGGCGACTCGGGACTTACCTGGCAGCCGAAGAGCTTCAAGTACCTGGGCCTAGAGTTTGAGAAAGATCTAATTATGACACTAAAAATTAACGAGGAACATCTTCTGAAGAAAGTACACAAGCTCCTAGAGGGATGGTCTCCCAAATTCCTATCATGGTGGGGAAGAGCAGAGACGTTGAAGATGATGGTCACTCCCCTAATTAACTACATGGCGAGCATGCTCCCTATGACTTTCTCAGAGGACTTTCTACAAAAAATAGATAGGTTATTTGGTAATTTCCTGTGGAAGGGGAAGAAACCCAGGATATCTGTGAAAAAATTGCAACTTCCAAAAATAAAAGGCGGCCTGGGCCTACCCAACTTCAGGAACTATCAAACCGCTTTTCTGTGCAAGCAAGGGGCATGTTGGTTTACTGAGGGTTCCAGTTATACACCACTGTGGATCAGTATAGAGAGGTCCATCATAGGCAAAACCCCTCTCCCAGCGATACTCACCATGGACCTGTCACACCTTACACACTCTAGGTACATTATGCTCAACACCAGAAGAGCGCTTCTTAGACTAGACCAAACCCATAACTCTGGGCTACAGATGAAGAAGACGGCTTCCTCATCCCTATGGCGCAACCCACACATCAGGATCAATGGTACGTCACCCTCTTGGGAACACTGGTCAGTTAAAGGCATCAACATAGTCTCGGATCTTTACGATGGGCGCATGCCAATGCCGTTCTCTACGATCCAGACTAAACATTCCCTCCAGCCAATTGACTTTTATGCATTCCTAAAGTTGAAATCAGCCTTGTCCACACGCTCGTTCACATTTTCAGATCCCTGGTTAAAATCAATACTCCCACGCCTACAGTCCACAGGTCACTTTGTCTCGAAAGTGTACAAAATGCTCTCACCGGCATTAGGCAAATCACTGAGACGCAACGAACTTAAGTGGGAAGGAGAACCTAACACTACGGGCATAGATATTAACTGGGATAGGATCCGTGCTTCAGCTCTCACACACAAGGTGTCACCGATCCTTTCACAAACCAAATACATGCTACTTAACAGGGTATTCTGGACCCCCCAAAGATTATTTAAGCTTAATCTAAGAGACTCCCCCACATGTTGGAATTGCTCCCTTACTGATGGTGATCTACCACACATGCTTTTCCTGTGTCCTTTACTGCACGAATATTGGTCTAACGTCTTTGATTACATTGAGCACATATTTCAGATTAAGCCAAAGAGGGAATTTATTTACATAATTTTGGGTGCCATTGATCCGATGTTATCAAGAGATCATGATCGCCAACTCCTTGATCTACTACTTACTCTAGCGTGCAAAGTTGTCCTATGTCATTGGAAGGCTGCCTCAAAGGTCTCTTTCGCTATGTGGAAGGAGTGGCTGTCATGTATCAGAGGGATAGATAACCCTGCACTGCACTCTTCCCCATGGCACGTCACTAACAAAAAACTCTGGTCCGCTCTTGATGCTTCCTCCTTCTCTTTTGATCCACCGTAGATTGTCCAATGTTCATTAAACCACTATAGAATTCCCGTCATAAAGGTGCCCAGAAGTAAAACACCAATGAGAACGCTACTATTACACTAACCTACTGTCAAGGTGCTAGACAATAGGTGTTGACAACCTTGTGGTTTCACACGCTGCAACATAAGAACACCATAAATGGAAACACAGCATATGTTTATTCATTGTATATTTTATTACCGCTTACCACTTTGGACCACATCAGCTCGTATTACGGTCCTATATGCTGACATTGTCTTAGAGAATTCTGTTTTGGTCTAAGACCCATTCCTACTGGAAGTACTGTTGTATGATACCAAATCGCATGAAAGTACCATTCCAATAACTGGCCGCTTGCCTTCCACGAGCTGTGTGGTTCTGGATCTATATCTGCGCTGACTTATTTTTACTTTATTTGACTCAACAATGTATGATCCATGATTATGTGTATTATTGTTTTGTATTTACTTTCTTTTCATTTCTTGTCTAATAAAAATGATTTGAACACAAAAAAAAAAGCCAAAACTTAGTTTTTTTTAATTCAGCCATGCATGTTGCTGAAAGCTGGTGACTTTAGCACAACTAACTGATCATTGATGCCATTTTTAGGAACAAAACAGACCCTTTTGTCCCCCAAAACTCAAAATTTGCTATATTTTTTCTATTTTCTATGCTCCCTGCAGGGTAATCCACAAACCCTGGGTACCTTTAGAATCCCAAGAAGGCCCAGCAGTTAAGGGGTTAACATTTTGGCATAGAAGCTCTTCGTTGTGTTTTGTGATCTCCTTTTGAAAGGCTACAATTCACAAACAGCCCCACTGCACCCAATAGTAGCGTAGAGAGCAAGACCACAGTGTTACTCTAGCATTTAGGTGGTAAAGCTCATGAGTTTAGAACATCCATGTACAATACGGTTTGAAATATTGAATCAAGGGGCTCCCTTGTATTTGTGCCCCACTTTGTCATGTATGTGTAGCATGACCTATATAGCATCAGGTTCTGTTTCTGAGACAATGCTTTTTTCTCTTCTTTTATTGTCTCTTGCCCTAATAGAAAATCTTAATGAATGTAAATTTCCTTTCTTTACAGACTTGGGTCGGGAATAAAAGAAGAAAAATGAATAACAAAATTACCGGGGATTCTGAAGGATCTACACAAGGGAATGTTACCAGTGCCGCCACTTGGCCTCCAGAAGTAGTGGTTAGAAATGTTCCGACTGTTTCCCGATCCCAAAGCCAGCAGCCTTCTCAGACATCTTCTAACAGTGATGTTATCTTGACGGGGGTCTACAGTCCGAATCACTCCTCCAGCAGACACGGATCTACCCAACTGACCAATACTCCAGTAGCAGAAATGCATAAAAACGCTGTTCTAAGGCCGATTGGAAGGAATGAAACTGAATTTCAGAAGCAGCACATGAACATGCAAAGGCAAACATCTTTTTCTAAAAATGCCTTGCTTGTACATGACGAAAAACCTGTTTTGTCAAGACATTCAAGTGTTCAAAATTCAGCCAACTCTATGTACGCTAAGAAACACTATGGTAGTCCTTCGGGGCAGTCAATGGAAATGGTTGTACCTCAAAAGACGACTGTGTGGCCCAGGCACTTTAAAAGCGAGCCTGTTAGTCACAGGTCATACCGACCTGAAAATATGAACTCCAGCCTTGGGTCACACAATCCATCGGGCCTAAGGGGCAATGTGAGGGATACTTCCACACATAATCTGGAAATCCGAGAAGTGTTTTCATTAGCAAGTAACGATCATTCCCAGAGATCCTATGGCGAAAGAACTGTCCTCAAGCCTCGTTCATCAGAAGGCAATTGCTTATCCATTGCAATGGAAACAGGGGACATAGATGATGAATACGCAAGAGAGGAGGAGCTGGCATCCCTGGGAGCACAAACACAATGTTACTTTAATGAATATGGTAATTCCCCTCGAGTAGAACACAAACACAACCCTTCTTTGCCAGTAAGAACTTTAAGCTCTAATGCACAATCGGGGAAAGGACGAGACGTCCCAGATAAAATGATGTATCCTAATCGGGACTATCACTTGTCTTCTGGTGCCCCATATCAAATGAAAAACTCTATGTACAACAGTACCAATCTGTCAAAGAGTAATTTTTCCCCTCAATATGCAGCATCAAATCAACAGAGGCTGTCTCAGAACCAAAACAATTACCAGGTAATTTGCTATTTTATTTTCTTCATTATATTTTTCTCTTTGGGTGTTGAACGAGTGAAAAGCAAAGTAAACTTGGAAAGTTGACATGGCTCTTCAAGTAGTTAATAGAGATCAAAATGTGTATGCAGTTGTAAGGATAACCAGTTTATTTCATGGGAGTCTTTGGGTTCCAGCTATAGAAATGTATCTGTTTACTATCCATCTGTTTTACATGTACCACGTTCTCACTGCCTCTTTTTCATTCAAGTTCATGAAAATAATCAGCCGTATTTATTTTTTCTTGGAGATAGATTTTACATTAAACTGATGATTGTCTTCATTTCATTTAGTGTCATTATCGTCAATCAGAATAAAACTTTGGGTGAATGAAGTTGTGACACCAAAGGCACTTTTTTCTTCTGGAATGTGTATCATTTTCTTCTTGCATTTACAGGACAGGGTCTGTCGAATTTATAAAAATATCTTCTTGTCCGTGTGATAAAATGCTACTGAAATCTGCTTGTTCTGGCATGTAATTCACTAGCGCCACTTGGCTAATCCCTGAATCAGTTTGATAGTAAGGCACAGGCACATGACGCTAAAATAAAGCGTACCTTTCTTAATGTAAACATAAGCTAAGAGAGTTTGAGGTTGTTTTAATTATGATATGGATGCCTTCCTTGCGATACCGGTGTATTCTGGGAGCCGTTTTCAAGTGAATTATTCTGATGAGGTAGAGCTCAAAGTGTACGTCCACTACCAGGAGTGATCAGGATTGGGACCTTTAAAAGACAGATTACATACGGACTATTATAGTAGATGGATTAACCTATTTATCTAGTGCCTTAATGAGAAAAGTGCTACGCAAACAAATGATGGACGGAATGCTGAATCAATCATACATTCACCCTAGTCAAGCTTTCTGGGTTAAATCTATCGTTCTTTTGCTCACCATGCCACCCAATGTTAGAACCAGCCATATTCAAATCAGTCTTGACCCTGTGCCTCATGGGAACAGTCCAGACCGAACTGCCAAGCCACTACCTCCCTGGACCGGAAACAAGCATCCTGGGACCGGTTTCTGGGTGTTGCCCTTTATCAGCCAGGCTAGCTTGATTCCAGTGGCACAGTGAGCAAGGGACCTACGTGTGGGCACACCTATCCCACTTCGGGGAATTTGATTAGAAAAGTGGCATATACATTACATTGTCTGCAGCTCGTGCAGTAACTCCTAAGCAGATGTCTGCAGCATTTGCATTTATCTGTTGTGTTCTGATTGTGATTAGAATCTGTGATTTGAAGGGTAAAATTGTTGGTCAGTTGGTCATTAACCCAGTGAACAATCCCACCAAGATTCAAATCAGTGACCTGCATTACACATGACTCTATATAGGCATGTACTCCATGGCATCTAAATGTGAACCTACAATATAACATAAAGGTTGTTTATACACCTTTTGAATATTTTCATTATTTCCTTCTCTGCCCCTCTAGGCACACAGTGGTTCGCCATGGCTCTTTCTGGGGAACTCACACCAGGGTCTGGAGACTCATCCTTCATTTCTTTGCCCTTCCTTACTCTGTATTTATCTGATAACTTGTTATTTTCTCTATTCTTCTACCTCACTTTTATGGTCCAGCTTGACACCACAGCTCTCGCCAGACAGTTATGAAAACATCACTAGAAAGAGGCTTTGGCTCCACCCACATATTGGGAGTCAGGAGTACATGTTTTGATTGGGCAGAAGTTGTGTGCTTCCACAAAGCTGTGCTTATTAACTGTGCAGCTGTGATCATTTTGTTTTTTATCCAGCTGGCTGAGCTTGAACTTTCAGGGGCACACTAAGGACATCATACATCTATTAAAGTGTCTTAGATAGCTAGTTAATTTATGGTGTTTTTATTTGGGAGCAGCACAGATGGATGGAGACAGTCATTTAGTCAATCAACGTTTATTGTTTAGATTACTTAAAACATAGTATTCATGAAGGAGAAAAAAAAGAGTAATAGTTCCTTGCAAGACCCTATAAGATAACTGACACATTGTGCCCAAAAAATAAAACTCAGGGTGCACTAGCGGCATTAAAATAAATGAACTGTTTGCAATATGTTATACTTGAACCATTTAAAAACATTTTTATAAGAAAGATAAAAATAACTTGAAATCCTCCACAAGAATGGAGAAAATGCTTAACAGTTGTTAATACTCAATTACAAAGTGAACCAGTTCTACAATGCCTAAAGCCCGTGGTGCAGAAACTTAGAGTTATTGATTCACAATCATCTCAGTACTTTGTTGTGAAATTTTAAGAAGGTCCTGCACAGCTTTAGCCGCTTAACCGCAGCGGCAATTCCGCCGCGGTGTGGCGGTTTACACAGTGGGTGGGGACACGATGGCTAACGGACGTGCGCAGCACTACGGAGGTAGTGCGCACGACAGCCGTCGGCCGTCAGAAGCAGCTAAGGGGCTACAGAATTTGCGTATCCTTGCCAATTTGAAGGGAACCATAGTGCTTACAATCCAGTTCATTGCATGATTACAGGTTCTTATATCGTGACTTAAAAATAATGGCTTTAATAAGGATCGCCAGAAGTCGAGCAACGTCGGTGCAGAAAACTTACCGATTTGTAACCGCAAAGTCTACACTTGACTATTTTAGAAAGCAGAGACCAGTTGGGGTTAAAGTCTTTGAGGTGTAGTGCCAGCATTCTTGCTGCCAAGATCTGGATCAGGCAAACTTTGCCTATTGAACATTTCAGGTAAGGTTGCGCCGGAAGTCCCTCTTGGCTTGTTGTTTGATGCTGCCAGGGCCCTTAATGACGGTGTGGACTTAACGTTTTGCAAGTCTGTGGTCTTCAAGAGTAATTTAATTAGTTTTTTCATTATACTTTCTACTGCAGTGTACGTAATTGAGAAGGTGTTTAAAACAGTCAGATCGATTTGTAGAGTTGCTGCTACCGTCGTTAAATAGATGGACCACGAGTTGTTTTTGTATTTGAATATGTCTTGCAAAATACATTTCAAGGTGCCTGGCAACGCCGTTGTGCATCTAAAAAGTATTTTAAAAAGACCCCCATGCTAGACCATGCAATGCCCTCCAGGCCAAATTCAAGTCTCACCAGGGGTCCCCTGATGTAATGGGGCAATTTAAACACTCTTTTGTACATTTTTAGGTGTAATTTGTCGATGGTTTTGATGAGTTGACCCGGAAAGGCCTCCCTGCCGTATGTAATTGCAGAAGGTAGTACGGCCCTGAGCACTTTTCTGATTGGGACTGAGGAGGGGCTTTCAAGGGCTGTGTGTAACTGGCAAAGTCTGGTGGTTATTAATGCTGCCTTATCCTTTAAGTGGCGCTTGTTAGAAATGGGAATCTCTGGTTGGCTAAGGCTTGCGCCAAAGCCAGGCAGAGACCACCACTCTAGTCAGGGAAAGGGAGTTACACGCCAAAGATAACCCCTGCTCACCCCCTTGGTAGCTTGGCACGAGCAGTTAGGCTTATCCCGGTGGCGATATTTAAAGCATTTGCACAACACACACAGTAACAACATACTAGGCACACCACAAAAGGAACTCTACACAAGGTTATATATATAAATAGCCTTTGTATTATAATAAAACACATTAGATGGTAATCACACAATTTTCACTGTGCCAACTGGAACTGGGCAATATTTACCGGGGATTATTTACACATGACAGGGCCAGGTGGGCCACTGTCAGAATCATCACTTGCTAAAAATAGTAAAAGTGAGAATATTTTATGAACTTAGAACACAACCAGTAACTACTGGCAGACACTATACTCAGCGTCAACCTGTAACATATATCATATCATGCACAGTATCACATAAGGCAAGAAAGCTATTCTGCGCCAACCTCATAAGCCTAAACATAGTAGACCATAATCTACTAAACATAACTCGCATTAGGTAACAACCTTACTAACATAAGCTGCAGTAGGGAATAAATCACACCTAGACCACAATAGAAGATAAAAATAAAACATAACACAGTATGAAAAACTTCATAATCATAAACACATCTAGAAGCATAAATCAGGGTGCATAAAACATAGCATATAAATTACATTTGCTAGCACCTCTATCAATCACACTAGGGCCTGGCGCCCTACACATCTTGTAGTCTCCTGGGCCAACTGGCCATCTCTAAGGGACTCAAATGCCCTCTATCTAAAGTCAGGGCGCGCTGCCTGTACAGCGAAAGTCAAGGGTGTGCAATCTGCGCAGGACTAAACGTAGCAGCTGGCACTAAGTGCTGCGCAGCTGTGAAGAGAAAGATGGGGGCGAAGGAATGTGTCTCACTCCTGCATTCAGCATGTCCCCTCAAAGAAAAGTCCTAAACGGTGCAGCTGCCCACTACTTGCTGGGCAGCTGTGAAAGTAAAAATGCGGCATGGTCCCTCAATGGACCTTCAGACAAATGTGCCCAATGTTGGAGCCATCTGACTCTGAAAATAAACATGTCCCATGGAGCACACTGGTTCCTGAAATAATTAGGCCATAATCAAGAAAAAGAACTTGCCCCCAAAACGTGTAACGCACTGACGCTTTAAAAGTAACTAAGGCCAAGTATTGGAGCCACACGGGCTCTGTAATTAACTAATGCGACGTTGGAGCCCCTGGGGCTCTGAAAACAAATATGCACCCGTTGGAGCCATGTAGGCTCTAAAATACTGGCGCCAATCGTTGAAGCCATCTGGCTCTTAGAATCACAATGCCCACGTGGGAGCGGCCCGCTGACAGACGGGGCCGCTCTGACTCTGAACATACCACTGTGCCTTGATCCAGAACCATCAATGGTCTGCACGGAGCCCCCCAGCCCTTCTCCACTCACCGGACTGTTCTCTTTGGGTGGGGGCTCCTCTAGAGTGTGGCGGGATCTCCGGTCTCTCCACCCGGGAGACCAGCGAGGCGTGGCACGGCTTCTCCTCACAGCGCAGGGCTTCCCTCAACCACACGGGACCCCTGCATATGAGACATCACTTTGGCGGCCTTCTGGTCGGATCTCAGGCCCCGCCCACGTCCCGGTCGAGGAGCGCCTGACTTCCGGTGTGGCCACATGGGCCATGGTGGTGATTCTACCTTCGGTGGCAAGAGGGGTAGGCTCCCTCGAAAATAAAAATCAACAGCGGGGTGGGCACCCGCTTGAGAAATAGCACAATAAGCGGGGTGGGCACCCGTAATTTTAAGATGAGTGAAGTCGCGGGGTGGGCACCCGCGCATTAAATAAACAAATGAGCGGCACTCACCCAGGGTGGGCACCCGTAGTTAAATATAAAAAAATAAGCGGGGTGGCACCCGTAAGGCCGGTAATTTCGGGGGAATCCCTATGCTGGGGCTTTCCTCTTAAAGGAGCTGCAGCGCAGCGCTGCGCAGCCCCCAGGCTCTCCCTCTCCTGGGGGAAAATCCACAGATAGTGCTCCCAGTAATCCCAGGCAAGGCAGAAGGGTCCCAAAGCAATTAATAGTCTTTAAGGTATCCAGGGGCAGGGCCAGGCCCAGGTAGGCTAGCCCTCCCCTGGCCCCAGCAGCAGCACGCCCCTGGCAGATTGGAGTCCAAGAACAAGAACCTCTTCATGGGGTCACATCTCCTTTTATACACCATTTTCCTTTGTTCTCAACTATAGGTGAAGGGGAGTACCAGATACAACTGGTTCAGGGGAGCTTCTGATCACTTTGTTTTGCTCAGCTTCTCTCTCCCTTTCACAAGACAGGCCAGGGACATCAGACTCACCACAGGAGGTGGAGCCAGCTTTGTGGAGGGAAGGCATAGCCCTATTCAGGTCCCAGGTGCAACTCCTCCCTCCCATCTACATGCAGATCTCCCTATTCACCACTGGGCAGACTCATCCTGGCTCCTGGAGCCAACCACACCAGCCAGCCCTTGTCAATCACAAGCCAGGAAGGTAATTCACATCTTACAGCACACAGAAATGCCAACTTCTAAAAGTGGCATTTCTAAAATAACCACAATTAATCTGCGCACACTATTGTGCAGCATTTATTCACATGAGTCCGCACATACTAAACTTGACCCTGCACTCCCCTCATATCGGGAATTACCATGGGCACACATATCCCCCATAAATTCATATGGGAAGGCAGGCCCATCTCACCACACGCACTCAGAGTGCGCACGCACTTTACACTGGGCCACAGTGCTATAAAGTGCGTACAGGCCTAATATCACTACCACTATGTCAGAGGCTTAAGGCAAAAAGTTTAGGGGTGAACCTGCCAAAAAGGCCCAAGTCCAACAGCACTTGTGTGTTGAAGGTGCGCCGTATGCAGAAAACCATGTGTCCAGATAGTTATAAAATTTAGCTCCTGAGATTTTTAAAGGGCCCAGAGACCAGTTATTGCTTGTTTGTTTTAGCGTCTGTCCGATTGATAGCACCTTTGTTTTGGATTTGTTTGCTATCATCTTGATTGCTCTACTATATAAATGAAGAGAATTTAATGCTCTCTGGAGTTCTATTTTTGAGTTGTCAAGCAGTACAATGTTATCTGCGTATTGCAATATTGTGATCTTAGTATTGCCTATTTTTGGAGGGATTAAGTTAACCTTGTGTTCCCGGGACATGTTTGCCGTATATAAATTGAACAACATTGGAGCAAGGACCCACCCTTGCTTTAGCCTTTAATGGGTGTCGATCTACGTGGTTAACGCTGTATCTGACAATTTGACCCTCACCCAGGTTGATGTGTATAATGATATGATGACATTAAGACCACTAGGAATACCCCACACCTGGAGTTTTCTCCATAAAATACCTCTGTCCACCAGATCGAATGCAAATGAATAATCGACAAAGCATGCATAGCGAGCTGTTGTCTTCTTGCTTTTTGCCTGGTGGGGAAGATAAGATAGATTAATTATGTTATCTAGCGTGGAGGAGTGGGGTCTGAAGCCAGTTTGGCAGAAAGGAATTATTGCATTTATTGTTGCCCCGGTCTCTAGATTTTTTAAGAGTGCAGCTGCGTAGTTCTTGGCCTCAATGTTCAGTAGGGCTTTCAGCCAAAAGTTGGTGGGGTTTTGTCTGTCACCCTTTTGATGGAGGCAGTCATTAACCCTAAATTGATTTTTCCTTCTAGCTTGACAGTGCAACTGTCACCTGACCATTGAATCTGCATCCTTGGTTCTTAACCTTTTACTTCTGGGGACCTCCCACTTAATCATTACTGGAACCCGGGAACTCCCACTGAATCATTATTGGAATCAGGGGACCCCGCTCCTCCTTCCCCCCCACCTAGTCATTAATGGAAGCTGGGGACCCTGGTTTAAGCATTGTTGATGATTTGAACTGCAAATCAGTTCTCAAAAAATGCAGAAAAAAACATTCATGTAACAAGTACACATTTCATTTAATTCACAAATACATATAAATAAATAAATAAAATAATAGAAAGGTTGGAGCTTTTCTAAATTCAGTTGGGGCCACTCATTGTCCATACTATATTCTGTTTGATTCACTTTCACTGCTCCCACGAATCAACCTGAGGATACTAATTTATTTTTTAGCATGCAGTTTCTTCATATTAACAGTATGTTTTACAGATTTTCTATTGTACATTGAGCTTCTTTATTTATAAACACTTAATAAACTGTTAATATTATTTTATTTTCTAAGGAGTCGCGAACCCCTGAGAAGGCTTTGCAGACCCTTAGGGTTCCCGGACCACAGGTTGGGAACAACTGACCTATACCAATATTATTCCACTGTTGTTTCCTTCCACACAAATACAGATTAGTTCCCATGCTATCTACTACAAATGCTTCACATTACCATACAAGATTCCTTTAAAACCAGACCTATTAGCTTTGCTATACTTGTTTTTATTATTGCCTGTACGCTTCTTAGTTTGCCCCATTCCCCAAATTTGTATCTACTTTCCATTTGCCCTCCTTTTAGGTCGAGCCTAGAGCAGCGCGCATGCGCTGCTTGCTCGCCTTTTAGTAAGGGGCTTCAGAAGGCTGCCCAGGCTCACTACACGCTTGTGCGTGTGCTTTTTTCTTTCTTACATGCTAATGGGCTTTGCGTGCGTCTTTCAAATAAAGACAAACACAACAATGATGGACAGAATGTGGATCAATGTCACACATTCACCCCAGTCCAAATATCTGGGCCCAAATCCATCGTTTTTCCACTCCACACCACCCTGGGTTAGACAATGGCGATATGCAAATCAGCGCTGACCCTGTGCCCCATGGGAACAGTCCAGTTCGAACTACAAAAGCCATGTCCTTCCCAGAACGGAAACAAGCATCCGAGGACCGGCCCGGTTTCGAGGTAACACCTCTCTTCAGCCCGGCTAGCTTGATTCCAGTGGTGTGGAGTGCCTGGGACTCACGTCTGAGCATCCCCAGTACACTTAGAGCGGTAACTGCAAACACAACAATGATGGACAGAATGTGGATCAATGTCACACATTCACCCCAGTCCAAAGATCTGGGCCCAAATCCATCGTTTTTCCACTCCACACCACCCTGGGTTAGACAATGGCGATATGCAAATCAGCGCTGACCCTGTGCCCCATGGGAACAGTCCAGTCCGAACTACAAAAGCCATGTCCTTCCCAGAACGGAAACAAGCATCCGAGGACCGGCCCGGTTTCAAGGTAACACCTCTCTTCAGCCCGGCTAGCTTGATTCCAGTGGTGTGGAGTGCCTGGGACTCACGTCTGAGCATCCCCAGTACACTTAGAGCGGTAACTGCAAACACAACAATGATGGACAGAATGTGGATCAATGTCACACATTCACCCCAGTCCAAAGATCTGGGCCCAAATCCATCGTTTTTCCACTCCACACCACCCTGGGTTAGACAATGGCGATATGCAAATCAGCGCTGACCCTGTGCCCCATGGGAACAGTCCAGTCCGAACTACAAAAGCCATGTCCTTCCCAGAACGGAAACAAGCATCCGAGGACCGGCCCGGTTTCGAGGTAACACCTCTCTTCAGCCCGGCTAGCTTGATTCCAGTGGTGTGGAGTGCCTGGGACTCACGTCTGAGCATCCCCAGTACACTTAGAGCAGTAACTGCAAACACAACAATGATGGACAGAATGTGGATCAATGTCACACATTCACCCCAGTCCAAAGATCTGGGCCCAAATCCATCGTTTTTCCACTCCACACCACCCTGGGTTAGACAATGGCGATATGCAAATCAGCGCTGACCCTGTGCCCCATGGGAACAGTCCAGTCCGAACTACAAAAGCCATGTCCTTCCCAGAACGGAAACAAGCATCCGAGGACCGGCCCGGTTTCGAGGTAACACCTCTCTTCAGCCCGGCTAGCTTGATTCCAGTGGTGTGGAGTGCCTGGGACTCACGTCTGAGCATCCCCAGTACACTTAGAGCGGTAACTGCAAACACAACAATGATGGACAGAATGTGGATCAATGTCACACATTCACCCCAGTCCAAAGATCTTGGCCCAAATCCATCGTTTTTCCACTCCACACCACCCTGGGTTAGACAATGGCGATATGCAAATCAGCGCTGACCCTGTGCCCCATGGGAACAGTCCAGTCCGAACTACAAAAGCCATGTCCTTCCCAGAACAGAAACAAGCATCCGAGGACCGGCCCGGTTTCGAGGTAACACCTCTCTTCAGCCTGGCTAGCTTGATTCCAGTGGTGTGGAGTGCCTGGGACTCACGTCTGAGCATCCCCATTACACTTAGAGCGGTAACTGCAAACACAACAATGATGGACAGAATGTGGATCAATGTCACACATTCACCCCAGTCCAAAGATCTGGGCCCAAATCCATCGTTTTTCCACTCCACACCACCCTGGGTTAGACAATGGCGATATGCAAATCAGCGCTGACCCTGTGCCCCATGGGAACAGTCCAGTCCGAACTACAAAAGCCATGTCCTTCCCAGAACGGAAACAAGCATCCGAGGACCGGCCCGGTTTCGAGGTAACACCTCTCTTCAGCCCGGCTAGCTTGATTCCAGTGGTGTGGAGTGCCTGGGACTCACGTCTGAGCATCCCCAGTACACTTAGAGCGGTAACTGCAAACACAACAATGATGGACAGAATGTGGATCAATGCCACACATTCACCCCAGTCCAAAGATCTGGGCCCAAATCCATTGTTTTTCCACTCCACACCACCCTGGGTTAGACAATGGCGATATGCAAATCAGCGCTGACCCTGTGCCCCATGGGAACAGTCCAGTCCGAACTACAAAAGCCATGTCCTTCCCAGAACGGAAACAAGCATCCGAGGACCGGCCCGGTTTCGAGGTAACACCTCTCTTCAGCCCGGCTAGCTTGATTCCAGTGGTGTGGAGTGCCTGGGACTCACGTCTGAGCATCCCCAGTACACTTAGAGCGGTAACTGCAAACACAACAATGATGGACAGAATGTGGATCAATGTCACACATTCACCCCAGTCCAAAGATCTGGGCCCAAATCCATCGTTTTTCCACTCCACACCACCCTGGGTTAGACAATGGCGATATGCAAATCAGCGCTGACCCTGTGCCCCATGGGAACAGTCCAGTCCGAACTACAAAAGCCATGTCCTTCCCAGAACAGAAACAAGCATCCGAGGACCGGCCCGGTTTCGAGGTAACACCTCTCTTCAGCCCGGCTAGCTTGATTCCAGTGGTGTGGAGTGCCTGGGACTCACGTCTGAGCATCCCCAGTACACTTAGAGCGGTAACTGCAAACTCAACAATGATGGACAGAATGTGGATCAATGTCACACATTCACCCCAGTCCAAAGATCTGGGCCCAAATCCATCGTTTTTCCACTCCACACCACCCTGGGTTAGACAATGGCGATATGCAAATCAGCGCTGACCCTGTGCCCCATGGGAACAGTCCAGTCCGAACTACAAAAGCCATGTCCTTCCCAGAACGGAAACAAGCATCCGAGGACCGGCCCGGTTTCGAGGTAACACCTCTCTTCAGCCCGGCTAGCTTGATTCCAGTGGTGTGGAGTGCCTGGGACTCACGTCTGAGCATCCCCAGTACACTTAGAGCGGTAACTGCAAACACAACAATGATGGACAGAATGTGGATCAATGCCACACATTCACCCCAGTCCAAAGATCTGGGCCCAAATCCATCGTTTTTCCACTCCACACCACCCTGGGTTAGACAATGGCGATATGCAAATCAGCGCTGACCCTGTGCCCCATGGGAACAGTCCAGTCCGAACTACAAAAGCCATGTCCTTCCCAGAACGGAAACAAGCATCCGAGGACCGGCCCGGTTTCGAGGTAACACCTCTCTTCAGCCCGGCTAGCTTGATTCCAGTGGTGTGGAGTGCCTGGGACTCACGTCTGAGCATCCCCAGTACACTTAGAGCGGTAACTGCAAACACAACAATGATGGACAGAATGTGGATCAATGTCACACATTCACCCCAGTCCAAAGATCTGGGCCCAAATCCATCGTTTTTCCACTCCACACCACCCTGGGTTAGACAATGGCGATATGCAAATCAGCGCTGACCCTGTGCCCCATGGGAACAGTCCAGTCCGAACTACAAAAGCCATGTCCTTCCCAGAACGGAAACAAGCATCCGAGGACCGGCCCGGTTTCGAGGTAACACCTCTCTTCAGCCCGGCTAGCTTGATTCCAGTGGTGTGGAGTGCCTGGGACTCAAGTCTGAGCATCCCCAGTACACTTAGAGCGGTAACTGCAAACACAACAATGATGGACAGAATGTGGATCAATGTCACACATTCACCCCAGTCCAAAGATCTGGGCCCAAATCCATCGTTTTTCCACTCCACACCACCCTGGGTTAGACAATGGCGATATGCAAATCAGCGCTGACCCTGTGCCCCATTGTCTAACCCAGGGTGGTATGGAGTGGAAAAACGATGGATTTGGGCCCAGATCTTTGGACTGGGGTGAATGTGTGACATTGATCCACATTCTGTCCATCATTGTTGTGTTTGCAATTACCGCTCTAAGTGTACTGGGGATGCTCAGACGTGAGTCCCAGGCACTCCACACCACTGGAATCAAGCTAGCCGGGCTGATGAGAGGTGTTACCTCGAAACAGGGCCGGTCCTCGGATGCTTGTTTCCGTTCTGGGAAGGACATGGCTTTTGTAGTTCGGACTGGACTGTTCCCATGGGGCACAGGGTCAGCGCTGATTTGCATATCGCCATTGTCTAACCCAGGGTGGTGTGGAGTGGAAAAACGATGGATTTGGGCCCAGATCTTTGGACTGGGGTGAATGTGTGACATTGAGCCACATTCTGTCCATCATTGTTGTGTTTGCAATTACCGCTCTAAGTGTACTGGGGATGCTCAGACGTGAGTCCCAGGCACTCCACACCACTGGAATCAAGCTAGCCGGGCTGATGAGAGGTGTTACCTCGAAACCGGGCCGGTCCTCGGATGCTTGTTTCCGTTCTGGGAAGGACATGGCTTTTGTAGTTCGGACTGGACTGTTCCCATGGGGCACAGGGTCAGCGCTGATTTGCATATCGCCATTGTCTAACCCAGGGTGGTGTGGAGTGGAAAAACGATGGATTTGGGCCCAGATCTTTGGACTGGGGTGAATGTGTGACATTGATCCACATTCTGTCCATCATTGTTGTGTTTGCAATTACCGTTTCAAATAAAGACAGCACGCAATTGGGCAAAGGCGGGTGCATGTCCCGCCTTTGCTCCGCCCATGGCCTATTTGTGTCAGTTACCCGCACAGCGCCATATGTTTCCAATTATCGCGGTCGCGGTAATTGGAAACATATGGGCAAACGCGGCACTTTCGCTTTCGCCATGGCGGGCCATGTGCACCACTTCCGGGCTTGTTAGGAACGCCATGTTATGGAACTTTATTGGTCCGTGTGCAGTGTTCTGTATACAAACGTGGAGGTAGGTATGATATAAGTCAGTCACAGTGTGCATGTATGCACAGCAAAACAAAACCGTTTTGCTTTATCAACGCCTTCCAGTGCATTGAATTACAATGTACGGAATTACATTCTATTGTACATCACTTCTCTTGAGAGTGTTATATTTGTATCGCTACTGCTGCTTTTCCCCGGATATGATGTCTCCTACAATGCTGCTACCGTTAAGCAGTGAATGCTGTGCTACAGTGGCGTTCAGACTCGATCAATAGATATGTAGAGAACATGATTACTTCCAGTCTGGCTCTCTTCGTCCGGACTCACTTTCTGGGTCTATCTACAGCAGCAGAGGTCGCTCGCCATGGCTGCCTTAGTACATACTGCCCATGGGCATTCCGAGTTTCTACTTCAGTCGGATAGTCTGTGCACCGGGTGAGTATGGGCCGGTAACAATCTGCATCGGAGGCATCAGCACTTAGTACGCGCCCTACCCTCTGTTAACCCCAGAGCCGGTCACAAACCCAGGGATACAAGTGTGTGTCAAAGGCTGAGACTTTGTAAATAGCAACCTTATAAGCTGGACGATTATTAAGTCGGAAAGCATTCATTCCTCGTAAGCAGTTGCAGGATGGCTGTGATAAACACTGCAAGATCTAACAGTAATGCTCTTTTGGCGAAGCTTTGTGGTTTGCTAAAACCTGTAGTTTACATTTTCCCCTGATAAGAGTGGACCTACACTGCAATTTGAATACTGTTATTTTTCTAGACCCCACATTGTAAAGGCAAAGCTTCAAGTTCTAAAAAGCTGGAAAAGCACCTCTTTGATGTGCTACACACGACATAATTACACATGATTGCATTGGTGCGTATTACTGTGGGCATTGTTTAATTTGTTAAATAATGATTGCCGGTGCCCAAAGCGCAGCTCAGAAGCCGCAGTGGCGATAACCAAGGCTGCGTGGTATAGAAGTCACCTCAGGGATCTTTCATCTACTGCCAGACACTCCATGGCCCCTTGTAGATCCCTACTTTTTTCCTTGGTGACTTTGTCTTTTTCTTCCTCGTTTGTGTGCCGGTCCCCAAAAATGAATGCCGGTGGGAGCACCTGCTACCACTTACTCTAATTAAGCAGTGACAGTGCAGTGGGACAGTTGTCAGCAGTAAAGGTTTCTCTCAGTCGCCCTCTGACTTGTAATCAGGACTTTAAGTGGGATGAAAAAACGAGGGGGGGTCTCTCAAAGGGGCGTGGGCAATGTAATTAAGAGTGTGGCTTAAAAACACATAAGCTAAAAATCTGTGTTTAGCATAGTGTGCCGCGTATTTTGCTGTTTCTGTCATTGCATCCAGATATATGATACACCAAGTAACGTCAGACCACAAGCTAGGACTATTAGTTTTGTCAATGGTTGTTAGTTGCTTTAGATAAATAAGCAGCAACTATGGCTTGTTTAGGAGATGTATTCAGGTTTATACGCTGTTTTAACATTTGAAACTGTTACACTTTTCATCAAACTAGTTGTGCCCTTTTTGTATTCTTCAGCACTTATTTTTATATTTTCACATTTAAATGCAGACATAACACGTGCTCTTAACCTTAATCAGCTCGAATAGCAACCATTAGCACCACCTGGTTAGCTGCTTGCTTTGTTAGAACCAAAAAACATTATTTTGTTAAACGCTGCATGTGACTTTATTAGCCCTCTCTTGCACATCTCTGTAAAAATGATGTTGAGTCGCTCACAGACACTTTTGCATCTTTCAAAGCGCCTACGCCAGCACTCTTATAATACAGTCAACAAATTAAATTATGCTCAACTCACTTTGTCACATTTTATCTATTTTAAAATGTATACAACAAAAACATGCCAAATAAATCACTCCACTGCAAACAAAAAATATAAGTAAAAAACATCACTTACAATGCCAATAGCTCTAGCTTTCACAAATGCGAGACCTATTGCATTGCAAATGCTTTCTTGCTTTCCTGTGTGAATGAAACAAGTGGTGATCAAGGAGCAGTGGACCTGAATGATTGTCATCTGTTTTTGAGGTCGAGCTCGTAAAAAGCTGTAGTCAGGAAGAGCGCCTGAGAGTTTGATCCAACCCTGTAGATACACCCTGTGGGGAGACAGACATGTACATATTACAGACATACCCTCCCTTCAGAGACACCTTGCACTGACAAGCAACCCATCCCTTCTTACAAACACCCTCTGCAGTGTCATAAACCCTCTTGAAAGACACACCCCGCACCAAAGTGGCGCGCTATTGCCAAAAACAGATATACCCATCTGCACACATCTCACCAGCGCAGACACACACCCTCTGCTGACATACTATGAAGAGATACACATCCGCTCCGCACACTCACCTTGCAGACATACTCTTCACACAGACATGCACACTCCTGCACATACATACACATAACCCTACACACACACACACACACACGACCTTAAACAGACTCACCACTGCACAGATGTACAAATACATACACATACAGATATATTTCTGCATAAATACAGTCCTTGCATGTGCTTTGCCTTTGCTTCAAAAGAATCATATGCTTCCTTTGCTATTTGCCAGAGCTCTTATTTTCATTTGGGCTCATGGTTCGGACCCTGTCACAGTTGCTTTATAGCTGTTCTCCTTTATGTCTGGATTTCTGGTCTTCGTGCCTGGCTGTCGTTTTTCAGAGTTTCGTGTTTGGTCGGTACATTCTCCCTTTTTTCCCCAAGCTTTATCCGACATGTTGATGCTGCCTTATTCTTTCCACATACTGAACGTGTCTATGCCCTGCCAAGGTAGGAAAGATGGAGCTGGACTAACCGTTTACTCTAGAATTAGAATTTCAGGGTGTTGTTTTTGGCAATATCCTGGCTGGCCCATCCTTGTTGGGTATGCTAGTACGAAGGTGGGCAGGACTACCAAAAAACGCACTGCTGTCTCCTACTTCAGAAAGCCAGAAAGTAAGTGCGTGTGTTTTGTTGGCGATGGACTGTGCCGGAGTAATAGGTGTTTATTCGGAACTCACTAGGAGTGTTCCTAGCCTGCATGTGGGGTGAACTAGAATGAGACCTTCAGTTGTGTTCCTAGAACGGATTTATTGTTTCAGCCCTCGGATTGTAGGGAGGCGTATTTTTTGAGTCCATGTGGCAAGATTCTTTGTGTGTTATTTCCTCAGATCCACTTCCTGAGTAGTACTGCATTCGTATTGATTCATGAGACTAAGAATTGTCAGCTGGAAGTATCCATCAGCAGGATATTTTACTTAATCTCCGGTAACTTTATTTGTGGTAGATACTCGCTCCACCTGCACATTATTCTCCGATCTGGCTACCTCTGTGTTAAGGAGTAATCTTGCACATTTCCTATGGTTATAAATTAGTTTTAGCACTGCATTTCTGATATTTTCATCACTTTTGCCTCTGATCCTAAGGATGTTTAAAAAAAACAACAAAAAACAAAAAAAAACACTGGAATCAAAGCAGCAGGATGGCACCATATGTGACTCTGAGCTGTCGCGTCTGGGTAGGTACCGGAGTTGCATTGGAGCCGTAGCACCACCTATTGGTGCTTGTGATCTATTTCAACTTTTCTAGATCCTCTCTGGTACTTAAAAGGTATTCATGAGGTAAGGTGTCTGCAGGTAGAAAGAGCTTCCACAGAAACTATTGTTACCAAAGTTAAGCAGCTTATTCTGTTTTGCCATTACCAATAGGAAATTCAGAACCTTATCATCATCTGCAGGTGAGGGATTAAACAGCTGTGAGCCCATGCAGCACTAAAATGCATTCTTGCACCAAAGACCGATTACTTTTTGGATGAACAGATAGGCTGGACTGTTCCATATGGCTGTTAGATTTGCCTTGCCAACAAGCATGCAGTGCTGTATCCTTGCTCGGTGGATAATGAGGATATTGAGGGCTGTGTAATAAAAAAGAGTTCCTTGTGGTAGAAACACCAGTGCATCTATATCATAACTGAAACCCATGCTTATATTGTCCAAAATTATGTTACCAGAATTGGGTATGTTCTCTGAACCTGCAAATTGACAAAAGGAGTCAGATGAACAAAAGGCAAAATGTATTTCAGAAAATTGCAACTGCCTCCCGAGTCTCAGGATCAAGTCTTAAACTGAAAAAGTTGTAAAGTTGAATGTAGAAGAAAAACGTAAATGATCCATCAGGCCATGGAAGTCACTCTGATCTCTCCGTGCTTAGGCATGTGATCACAAAAGTACCCACAACCAACAAAGACTTCGAAAATACAAGTTGGAGCATTACATATCCAGAGCTAGAGGGCAGGTGTGTGCAGAGTTTACGAATCTGAAACAGAACAAGCTCTTTAGTGATGGTTACAGGCAAGTAACATTGTAATTTTTACATGCTTTTATTTGCTCTCACTTAATGAATCATATACGTTTTGTGAAGCATTGGTGGCAAGCTCTTTCCAGCATGTTTGAAAGTATGTAAAGCTGTACTTACAAATGTTTTGTAAACAAAACATAACTGTTGTTTGTGATCCTGAGATGAATGCCTGAACTATTTGTATAGCCTGCTCTAACGGTACCTTTTTCCTTATTTGATAATTAAGAATAAGCGAACTTCTAGAGAAAAAAGTGTAGTACAGTACATAAAGATTACGGAGATTAACTTTGTCCTAAAAATGTGCAGGAGTTACATTTTCATTGACCAGATTCAGTTTTTTTCTCAGTTGAACGATGGTGCTAATAATTGTTTTATTTCTACAGATTTCAGGAAACTTTTCTGTGCCTTGGATCACAGAGTGTTCTAGAAAAAGAACAGTGAGTACAGTAGTTACAGTTTCATAAATAGCATTTCATGTTTTCAGTTTACTTTGACACCTTGGTAAATGCAGGAGAAGCATTGGCTGCATTTTATTGAGTGTTCATTCAAATATATATTTTACACACAATAGGCAAACATTCGAGTTCATGCCTTCTCTGTCTTTTTCGTCTATTTCTGTTACTTCAGATTTCTAATTAGTTGGATGCCTATGATGCCAGAATATTACAGACAACCCCAGGCTCCCAAGATTTTGCAGCCGGTGATAGCAAATTGTGCTGCAAAATTAGCAATCCCAGGCTACAAAATGTGCTATATTTTGGCGGCAGGCAGTTCACATGCCTGTCACACAAATACTCTGCGGTCCTTGGTCTGTTCACTACTGGACACTCCGACAAGTCAGTCAGTGACCTGGCAATTGTCCAGTTGCACTGCGCCTCGGAACAGCTGGGTGTTTGATGCCAGAGATTGCATTTCTAAATTTGATAAAGCTCCACTCTATGGTTTCCGACAACCACTATTCCACAGGTGAACAGCAGGAGACTATGAAGTAGGGGGCAATGGAGGTTAGGATGGGGGGGGGGGAGCTGTTAGGGGAGGAGTGTTTCGGGAGAGAGGAAGGAGACTTAGGGCAGGAGGGGGAAGTGTAGAGGATAACATTGGGGGTTAAGGCCAGATCTGCTGACTGGAAAACCAAATATGAGTCCTGGCATCCACTCAACAGCCTTTGATTCTGGGTAAATCAGTAAATTCAACCATGCCTAAAAAACACAAACGTACATTATGTTATGTCAAGTAAAGCAATCCAAAACTGCTGGTTAATTTTGCACTATATATTACACAAAAAAAAGACTCAATGGGTGTGTGGAGGGAGGGGGCCTGGCAAGACAGCTAGGTTAGCAGAGAGCCAGGGGCAAGAGAAGGGCCCTGTGCATTTTTAAGTAATTAACATGTTAACAGGCAGGTGACAAAGGAAGCTAACACCTCTGCCGGATCAACCTCAGCGCAGAGCCAACAAAAAGAGGATCAATATCAATGTTTTTTCTTTTTTTAAATGAATATTTTTTGTATTTTGCTGGCACTTTGCTAATCACAAAATTGCAATATCCTTGGGGGGGGGGGGTTCGGAATATAACCCAAGAACACGTTTAGTGTCAAATCCTATATAATAGTAGTGGCATACAGAGTGCTCTTGCAGATGCCTACCTTGGCACTTATTCCCTGATATGATCGAAATGCAAATAGGAGTGCTTTCGGGTTTAAACGACGGATTATCAAATCGGAAGGCAAGGGCTTTAATTCGCTGTGTCTCTGAGTGAAATCCATAGCCCAGAGACCGAGAAACCAACGACCAGTGACCAGCCATACTGGAGCGTCCTCACGGGTATGGTAATGGGGGCGTATCAGGAGCAACTGGGCTGAGCGGGATGCAAGAGAGACACCGATTCAAACGCCAACAGTAAGTGGAACACATGCACCCAGGCGGCTTCACCCTTTGCATAATGCCGGCACTGAGAGCGGATAGAAGCGAGAAGAGAGAGCCTCTGTAACCCGCGCGCTCACGGCGGCAAAAACCTATGTAATGGCCGCAGTGATCTGATGAGGAAAAGCGTTGAACTTGTATTCTGAGGTCAGAGCTCAGAATCAGGGCACTCATGATTCTTGCTTGCACACTGTGACAGAGGCACATAGAATCACCCTGAAACCAGCGTGTCCGCAGAGTCAAGGTCACACGTAATGGCGGCGGCGGCCAGATGTATGTAATCAGACGCCCGGAACCAGATTGAAAACGCCGTTTTTGCACCTACTTCTAATCAGCCTCTGAATTAAAGCCTGTCGGTACTAAAACAGAAGCACATAGAATCACCCTGAAACCAGCGCGATCACAGAGGTAAGGACGCACATAATGGCGGCGGCGACCGTGTACATGTAAATCGGACATCCAGAATCGGATTGTAAACACCGTTTTTGTGCCTGCTCCTGCTCAGCCACTGTCATAAAGCCTGTTAGTAATATATTTGATCCCATGCTAGGAGCAGCATTTAATTAGCATTGAAAGTTATACACACAGAGGATTTTCTAGTTTCTCCAGATAGAGCGTGGGGACAAAATGGCGGCTGCACTGTCAGGAGCATGTGTTTGTAATTAAGCTAACGTGGTCATATGAACGCCCTCTGGATCAGCAATTAAAGACGGATGGTTAACGATGACAGTGATGAGTGCACTGACTTATGTATTGGAGGTCTACAGAGCCAAGTAACAAAGAAGTAGTGAGCTGATAGAACAGCATTGGGAGCATCAGAAAAGCAGCAAAAAGGGCTCTTACGACTTCGATGTCTTGTGTGAGATGCCGGCTGATACGGCGCCAGAGAAGGTACACCGTGCGCTAGTGGAATGATGGACAGTCTATATTAGAGGCAAGCAAAACACCTTGGGCTGGCTGGGGTGCTTCATGATATAACAAGTGACTATGACGCAGCTGGCGACGATGGTATGAAATTGACGCTCGGATATGGGCGATTGAAATAAGCTAAATCATGCTAAAGGTAGTCAGTGCACACTACATGCCTAATTGAAACCCAATCATTTTCACGGTCCCAGCACTGGTCTCTGATCAAGGCAACATACAACGCAACGCAACGCAGATCGCCTGCGAATACTGACACCCAACCGTGTACTCCCACAATTCCAAAAGCGAGACAAGCGCCAGTTGACGAAATCAATACCCGATAACAAAGATCCCATTTCGTCACCTTAGGCATCATGGGTGAAAAGGTAGAGAAGAATCTCAAAAGACTCAAGGCAGATCCACCAGCGCCAGTGTCGCCTAATAAAGGGAAGAAAGACATTAATGAAACGATGGACATGATTTTAAACAAACTGGCAGAAGTACATGAAGTGGCCAAGTCCACAAAAGAGGAAATCACGGCCATAAGACAAGATATTCGGGATACCAACTCTAGACTATCTGAGTCTGAGTCGAGAATAAGTCAACTAGAGGACTCTGAAAAGGAAGTTTGTAGGTCCCTCAAACATCTCACAATGTCTTCAGATCATACGTCGAGGAGGCTATCGGAGTTGGAAGACCGTAACCATAGGGGAAATCTACGCATTTTTGGAATTCCAGAGGGCTCAGAGGAGTCATATGGATCCTGCATCGCTTTCCTGGAAGAATGGTTTGCAAAAGCTACCAACCTCAACTTCCGCCAGCCACTGGAGTTTGATAGGGCCCGCAGGGTTCCAGGCAGAATTACTCCGAATCAAAGAGGTCCGAGACCAATCATCTGTAAACCCTTAAGGTTCCAACAAGTTGAACAAATTCTGGATTTTGTGCGGAAGAATAATCATATCCTATGGAAGACGACTAAGGTATACATATCACAAGACTATAGCAAAGAAACAGTGGACACTAGGAAGGCCTTCCTTGCACTCAGACCAAGGCTACGCACACTGGGGTACCAATTTGGATTTGTGGGGCCCGCAAAATACAGAGTGGTCATCAAAGGCTCTCCACAGATATTCTCTGACCCAACAAGGCTGAAGAGTCTCCTGGATGGCCAGGACGAGAATAACATGGACACGTCGGCTGCATCGGCACCTGATCCATCATAGTATCCATACACAGTTTTTGCATTATGCATTGTACTTGATTATTTTCTGTCCCACCGTTATCGTATGACTATAGGAATGTCGGATGTTCTACTTTATCTACCTGATATACCTTAACTAGTTGGATTCAAATTGATTGTTCTCTGCTAGTCACTGTTGTGATAGACTTGTGCCTTTATTTACTCTATTTGATAGGGCAATAGCCCATAGTAACTCTTCCATTGCCACATGATGACTACAACAAAGTTTGTCTCTTGACATAGTTCTCGCAATCCAAGCACAATTGATGGGTATATGTATGTTTATGGACATATGGATGTTGAGGATGTTATGTGCCCTAATGCTTCTGTAGGTTAGTCAGGTTCAGGTTCAAATGCACCTAAATGCTTTTGTAAGCTAGTCAAGTTCAGGTTCAGAACTTAGATATCTTTGTCTATGCCAAGGGAGGGACGCCGTTTTCCCTCGTCACCATGCCTGCTAGACTAAAGATTGGTGGGGTGGGTGGGTTGGGGAAGGTTGGGGTAGGGGGGTAGGAGGGTGGGGGGAGGGGAGGGGGTTTCATTTCTGTTTTGTCGGTTTTGTTTATTTTACACACAGCTGCTACTATTTGCTGTCTAGGTGGGTCTGTCACTGTACTGATTCTCAAGAATGCCACAGCAAAAACACGATGGAGTTCACACACAGTATTGTGGAAGATAATATCGACATGGGATGTTGAAGACCCTTATTGGCATGGGCACTGGCATGGGATGTTGAAGACCCTTACTCACGTATGTCTACTTATGGGGTTTGTAAATTATGTAGGGAATGTGATATTTCTAGATGGTGCACTCCACAATTAGTACACCGCTTGGTGTGTCCACTGTGGACAAAATCAAAAAAACTCTCCCTGAATGTCAAGGGCCTGAACCAGCCAATCAAGAAACAAAAGATATTGGATTATCTGCGCAGGCAGAGGGGGGACATTGTCCTTCTGAAAGAAACTAAAATTGATGCTAAGCAGTTTTATACACTAAAGAATAAATACTACTCTGAGGTTGTGGGATCTGAGGCAGTGGGGAAAAAAACGGAGTTCTAACGTTAATAGCGAAAAAGTCAAATGTTGAACTGGTCTCATCTACAGCAGATAATAAGGGGAGGTGGGTTACAGCTAGGCTAACAAAAGACAACACGGAATTCTATGTCACAAATGTATATGCCCCAAACACCAGCGACCTACATTTCTGGTCGGACCTAGCTAAACAGATTGGAACCATTCCAGACTCAGCAGTACACATACTGGCCGGAGACTTTAATCTCCCCATGGATCCTACCCTCGATAGAGACTCCAGGTGTGCCTTCCGGCCAAATAAATCCCACAAAGCCTTCACTAACCTATGCGACCGCTTTCACCTTGTTGACTCGTGGGGATTACAAAATCCCACAGGTAGGGAATACACATTCTATTCCTCCCCGCACGACTCTTATTCTCGTATTGACTACCTCCTTATCACACAGAATGGCATTCCAAGAATAGAAGACACGTCAATAGAGCCGAGAGTCATGTCGGACCATTCTTGCATCTCCCTATCTATCACCAATGTGAAACCCTCTTCCCGACAATCGTCCTTGCGGTTAAATGAAGAGATACTGGAAAAGGAGCAACACCGGGCTGCTATCCAGTCTGCTATTGAATCGTATCTAGAACTTAATAAACAGGGGGACACTTCTGAACTCATCCGCTGGGAGACCCTAAAAAGCACTATTAGGGGGTATGTATTAAGATTCGGTCAGCAATGAATACAGATCATAATAAGACATTAGAAACTCTAGAACGTGAAATATTGATCTTAGAAAATAAACATCAGACAGACAGGGATGGCTCAACGTTGAATGCACTGGCTAACAAAAAGTATGAATATAATAAGATCGTGAGCGAAAGGGCTGGGGTGTGGTTGGACAGAAGAAGGAGGTTTAAACTTTGTGAATCAAATAAAGCAGGTAAGCGCTTGGCCGCATACTTGAAATTTAAAGTACAGAAGAACACAATTAATACCATTAAAGATGCCTCAGGGGTCGCCCACTCAGAGCCAGATAAGATTGCGGAGGTATTCAAAGACTTTTATGAAGCTTTATATGCCAAAAGTAAATCGGTAGAAGAGAATAAAATTCAAGACTATTTAAACGAATGTGAACTTCCAATACTCTCCTCAGAAGAGCAACTAATCCTTAACGCACCGATCGAGGCCATTGAAATTGAGAAAGCGATCAAATCACTAAAGAGCGGGAAGGCTCCTGGCCCCGACGGGTTCTCGGCTAGATTCTATAAAGCCTTTTCTTCCCTTCTGGTTGAACCTCTTCTCCACCTCTTCCAGGAAATAAATGACACCGGGGAACTCAAAGGCACGCTTTCTGAAGCCATAATTGCAAAGAAGGTAAAGATCCTTCTCTCCCAAAAAACTATAGGCCCATTTCCCTCATTAATCTTGACTGTAAAATCTTAGCCATGATCCTCTCTACTAGCCTTCCGCAAGTCCTCCCTAAACTAATTCACACCTCTCAAGCAGGTTTCTTAAAAAACAGACTGTCCAGCGACAATACCAGGGTATTGGCACATGTCCTGGAAAAGGCGAAACTCCTTGACACCCCCACAGCGGCAATAACCCTGGACGCTGAAAAGGCTTTTGAGAAAGTCGACTGGACTTTCCTGGAGGCAGTCCTAAATAAATTCAATCTGGGGGAAACATTCAAGAAACTAGTAATCTCCCTTTATTTCTGTCCCACGGCGAAGGTAAGGGCAGGTGGCTCTTTCTCCTCCTCCTTCCATTTACAACAGGGGACGAGACAAGGGTGCCCACTCTCCCCCTCCTTGTTTCTGTTGGCGATTGAACCATTCCTATATCACTTAAGAAATAATGACGTCATAGCTGGTATCCCATTTCAGGGCTGTAATATAAAACTTACCGCTTATGCGGATGATGTGTTGGTTGTGTCGGAGAGAGTGGGTGAGGCCATACCTGCACTTATGTCAACCATTGATGAGTTCTCTCGGGTCTCGGGATACAAATTGAACAAAGACAAAACGGAGGTCAAATTACTTAACAACATAGGCGGCAGAGATATCATTGGGGACTCTGGTCTCACTTGGCAGCACACTGCTTCAAATATCTAGGACTAGATTTTGACAAAGAACTACTCTCCACATTAAAAATCAATGACAAATTAATCCTAAAAAAGATCTCCACCTTACTGGACGGATGGTCACCCAAATATCTTTCATGGTGGGGTAGGGCAGAAACCCTTAAAATGATGACCACGCCGTTGGTGAATTACTTGGCCAGCATGTTACCAATGACATTCACTGATGAGTTCTTTACCAAAGTAGACAAACTGTATGGTAATTTCCTGTGGCAGGGTAAGAAAGCCAGGATATCACTGAAAAAGCTACAGCTAGCTAAAGAAAAGGGCGGCCTGGGGCTTCCCTCTTTTAGGAATTACCAGACAGCATTCCTTTGCAAACAGGGGGCACAGTGGCTGATTGATACCCCATCTTATGTCCCACTGTGGATAAATATTGAAAAATCTATCATCGAAAACTCGCCACTACCGACTCTGCTTACCATGGACCTCTCTCATTTGCCTCACTCCAAATACATTATGTTGAACACCAGGCGCGCTCTCTTAAGACTAGACCAGGCCCACAAATCAGACCTAAAAATTAAGAAATCCACGATGATGGCCCTATGGCGGAACCCTTACTTTAAAATTGAAGGCAAAACCGTCTACTGGGAATCTTGGTTCAAGAAGGGCATTAATATGGTGAAAGATCTTTAGGATGGGACACAACCCCTACCCTTCTCCACACTCCAGGTTATACATGACTTAACACCCATTGACTTTTACGACTTTCTGAAACTGAAGGCCAGCATATCAGCACGCTGCCTTCCTCCCCACACACCCTGGCTCATGATCCACATGCCACGTCTCCTAGCGGCTGGTCACTTTGTATCTAAAGTGTACAAGCAACTCCTCCCTCTATCTAGGAAATCACATAGACAAGTTGAACTCAAATGGGAAACAGAACCCAACTCCACGGGCATTGCGCTTGACTGGGACACAATTCATAGGACTGCCTTCTCTAATAAGGTATCCCCAATCCTTTCCCAGACAAAATACATGTTACTGAATAGGACATTCTGGACCCCGGATAGACTATTTAAATGCCAATTGCGAGATAGCCCCACTTGCTGGAATTGCCAGTCTGGAATTGGCGATCTAGCCCATATGCTTTTCCACTGCCCCTACCTACAAACCTACTGGGGGAAAATCTTTGATTGTATACACCATGTTTTCAAGTTGCAACCTGTGAGGGAATTTGTATATCTCATATTGGGGGCCCTTGAACCGAACTTGCCAAACGCACAAGATCGCCAGCTACTAGACTTGATGCTCACACTGGCGTGTAAGGTGGTTTTATGTAAATGGAAAAACGCGTCAGAGGTTTGCTTTAAAATCTGGCAGGACTGGCTATCCTTTCTGAGAGGAGCTGATAATCCGGCGGTGCATTCTTCCCCTTGGCGATCCTCCAACAAGAGACTCTGGAAATCACTTGACACGTCTACCTTTCATTTTGATCCCCCGTGATATACCACTTAATGCTGTAACCTTACACGGCGCTCTTGTATGCCATGCTTTGTTTCAATGTGGATGAGAAACCTCGTGTATGACCCACTTACTATTTTGTCTCATTTACATGTTACGGACCCCTGTGCCTGATCTAACCGATGACAGCTTATATCTGCATGTAACTGTACATCTATTTATCTATTTTGTTTATTCGACTCCATATAGTTTTGCCTCCGGGCATCAACAGATATTTGTATTTTAGACTTATTTCAGTATTGTATTGTATTGTTGTCGAACAGCACGCTTGATTTAATCCTTGTATTTGATGCCTTATTGTATGTCATTTCTTTTTCTTCAATAAAAACGATATAAATAAAAAAAAAAGAATGTATTCCTTCTCCAGCATCTCTTAATAATTGACAGATTTTCAGGAACCTCCTTTTACAAAGTCCTTGAGTGTGATAACTGAAGTAGTGTATGATATGTTTAAGAAACAAGGTCATCATGGATGTAAGGCATAATGAAGGGCTTATGGTAATTGATAGTACTGAATTGCTTCTTCCTGCATTTGCTGAAAACTTTGTGACCAAACCGAAACTAAAATAGACCGAGTAAGTCTGTGACACCAGTTTGTGTGTATCTAGCACAAGTATTAAGTTGTTGCTTCTTGTTCTTTTACAGCTGCAAGATCGCACTCAATTTAGTCACCGTGATTTAGCCACTCTCAAGAAATACTGGGACAACGGAATGACAAGTCTGGGCTCTGTGTGTAGAGAGAAAATAGAAGTTGTTGCCGCAGAGTTAAACGTGGACTGTGAAATCGTGCGGGTAAGGTTTACAACAGTGATCTGCTTTTGAGTATCTCAAGTATTTACCTTGTATAGGATCGCTTTGTAAATGATTTCTGGTACACAGTTTTTAGGTCTCGCTGAGCCAGCGCGCATGCGCTGTCAGCGAGACATTTAGTAGCTGCTTCAAAAAGCGCTACCTTGTCGGCCACCAGCTTGCTAGAATGCGCACAAGCGTGTGCGACGTGCACAGCACTTTTTTCAGGCGCAAGCGTGCGCACAACTCACGTTTTAATTTTTTTAAATGATTTTTTTCAGTGTCCGCACGGCCAATGCTTTTTTTTTTAAGCATTGGCCACGCGCGCACACAACTCCCGCCTCTCCCCCACCTCGCGCGCGGCCAATGCTTGTCTCTCTTCGGTTGTCCTTATGTGCTAAGTCGAAGTCCAAGAACCAATGGCGACAGTTTATAATTGATATTTCCATGTAATGAGGAACAGCAGGGCTCACAGGCCGGAGAGGCGCCGTCCTGCCCTGTACCGCTGTAGACATTCACTCATAAAGTTCACCAGTGCCAGGGGTACTGAGGGCATTCGAGCTGGCACCTTCTCGGGTTTCTGGATGTGGCTGCATTGTGCCTTTAATGGGTCGGGAGAGAGTGTGTGCGTGCTGTCTGCTTAGAGACAACCGATGACGTCAGATAGCTTTGGTGCCTTTTGAGTTCTGAGGGTGTACACACTCCTGGGCACCGAGGGTATGTCGCCCATGGACATGTGACATCATCATTGCGTAACACCATTGGTATGCGGCTCGAGATGATGTTGTAGTTAGGAGTGTAGCTGCTAATAATTCAGTAGGTGCAGAAGCATGGGGGCACGAATGTGGCGGAGGGGGGTGGTGATAACTGTCAACCAATCAAGGCTCTATTTTACTAACAAGCCAGGAATGGCCTGTATACCTCACTTGCACTTAGGTAGGTGGCTCCCTTGCTGCGTCACTGGTTGTAATGTATGCCTGTAGCATTCTGTCAGCAATGTTAGTGTGCACAGCTGACTGCTATATTGTGGCACTGTACGAGGAATGGTAACGTATTATTTCCAAATAGTGCTGCTTGCATAGTTTCCTCTTCGTAGCGCTCTAACAACGGGCGTTTCATTAGTCATTTCTGGGCTTTTTCAGTATACGTAATAAAAGGAGAAGGGAGACTACGTGGAACCTACGCATGTATTCTGCAAAGTGCAAAACCTCCTTAGGGAATCAAGAAGATACAAAACCCTTAAAATGACAACACAATATCTTTTCCGTTTTTTGAGCAAGTACTTTTGTAGAGTGGCAGAAGCAGTTGGCAAATGCTAACGCTCAGAGGAGAGGGCCATGAAATGTTGGCCTTTGGCTAAGGAGGAATTCTTGAAGGGTGAGCTAGCCACTGGTGTCTACATTACGATCCTGTACAGAAGTTATGGTGAACCAGGTGTGGCACTTTTTGGGATATTGCGTTTTGGATTGGCTGTCCTATGTTAATAGTGACTGTACAAAAACACTATGGTTGCCCACTCTCACGTCAGTTTAGAAGTACATTAGGGAAGCTGCCTATCTCCCTCACACCGGAAGCTCCTAGTAAGGAGGCATGTATTTATGTTTTCCCAAACATGCTTGCATCACATCTTGTAAGAACATGTTTTGCATGTTTGCACCTGGTTAATTCAGCTGCTGTCTGTGTCTGTAATATTAGAGGCTAGGCCTACTCCTCAGGAGGCCCCCGGCATAGGGCCTTTTGTAAAAGGCAGACACATTGTGTGACATTTGGGGGGCCTCTCATCACATTGTGCATTCATGTGGCCTCATCATTTTGCATTACGCTACTTTGAAACCCTTCCCCTTGACTCCAGCAACAGGGACTTTACATTGTATTTTGATCTAGAAGGCTGAGGAACTTGTTTAATTATAGTTTAGCAATTTTTTGCAGTTTTTTTTGCAGCAACTCTAGTTTTGCTTGCGAGGTGCGGTTAATATTTTAGGGGGGAAAAAAACAAGTTGATGAGTTTCTTCCGGAAGGTCTTTCTGAGCCCATGCCTTTCTTTAACATTGCTGTATGATGCTATACTAAAGACCGTGTTGCATGTTTCCTTTGTGTATACCAAACGGATACATACTATCCCACTCTCACGTCTGCCAGATCTATTGGCCATCTGACAGGTGTTCCCGATGAATCGCTTCTGGGTTTGGGTGGCAATCTGGGAGAGATGGAGATCAGAGTCTTCTGGTCTATAGCAGAGTCCCGTCTCCATATCAACCTCCTGTTACGGAGGGTCATCTGAGGGATGTTGAAAGCGTTACTGTCGTCCTTCAAAGGAAGGCTGGTGCAGGCGGTTATGGACAACATCAGTGTCATGTGGTATTGCAATAAACAGGGCGGTGTGGGCTGTGCATAGACTTTGTAGCGGTTTGTTATGTTAGTGGCAGCTGGGTGGAAGATGAGCGTTGGTTGTTGAATATATGTTAAAGCACCTTCTGTCCTACTTGTGCTTCCTTGTTCATTTGTATATCCACACAGTAGTGCTTAGTGAACGTGTGCACTGAAGCCCATGTTGCCGCCAGGCATATGTCTTGAATGGGTGTGTTAGCCAGGAAGGCTATCGTTGCTCCTTTCTTCCTAGTAGAGTGGGCCTGCGCCCCTTCTGCTAGTTCTTGGTCTGCTTGCTTGTGGCAGAATAGTATAGTTTGTGCAATCCATCGTGCGATGGTCCCTCCTGATCCTCTTCAGAACTCGGGGTAGGTGTGGCATCAGAAGGAAGGCGTACAGGAGTCCCAAGTTCCACTCTAGGCAGAATGCATCTCTTTGCTGGGCACTTTGGAAACTCCAACATGCAGAACGAATAGTTTCTTACCTGTCGGTGTAGTTTTGCAGCTTGAAGATCTTTCTGGATTCACTATGCTGTGCATTATTCTGCGGTCTAGTGGTTGGGTCCGGAATCGTAGTCTTTTCCTTGTGTTTTTTATTTTTATTCGTAGCCCAGGTGGGCGTCGATGTCCCACCTTTCGGTGTACTTCCTGTGACGTCGGTATGCTTCCACGAAAGCTCCCACCTTGGGGCGCCATCTATAGATTCTTTTTTCTGCCGTTGGGTCTGGATCGTTCCCGAAAGGGCTCCAGAGTTTTGGAGAAAGAAGACGCAGAAAAGATGATTTTTGCACGAAAAGGATTGAGAAGACAACGAGAAATTACACCATTGAGCAGGACGACGAACAAGAAGGAGAACGCCGAGAACTTCGACCTCCAACAGAGAATGCGCACACAGGGGGCCCCCTGAACACGAGAAATGGACAAAACACCTTTTAAATTCTGCCGTAACTGCCACCACAAATAAGCGCAGAAGGACCAGCACCCGGTTTGTAACCTCTGCCTACCGGTCGACCACGAGAGCAAAGACTGCTACGCCTGCTCTGCCTTCACACTGAAGACTATCCAGGTTAGAGAGCGACAAAGAAGGGCCAACTACAACATGCAAGGCAAGGGCCAACCACCGTCCCTTCGAGACCTGGGGCTCTCGACCGACAAGGAAGACAACGTCACCGGTGAAGACTACACGGTCGTAGAGACCGATAAGAAGACTTCTAAGGAGGTAGGAAACTTGACGGCCCCTAAAGCCCCGACAGACACTTGAAGGTCTGAGCCAGGCTCTTGAAAATCAGAGTCTAAGTCCTCGAAGGGAGCACCGGCGCCGAAAATTTCGACGGCCGCAGCTGCATCCAAGGGCAAACAGCCCAGCGGATCCGTCGACAAGGACTCCCAGGCGGCGAAGACCGGCGAAAAGCCAAGGTCGTCAAAGCACGTCCCCAAAAAGGAACGTTCGGCTTCGAGTGAGAAGGACCCGAATGTCGCTTCGACGTCGACAATAGACCCAAAGCCCGTGTCGACGTATACGTCGAAGAGAACGACTGAACATTTCGACGCCGAGCAGGCCGCCGATATGGAGAGAAAGAACAGACGGCTCGAGGCCGAGATGGATAACATCCTGCAAAGGAAAAATGAGTTCGACGAGAAAATGAAGAAATTCTCAATTCCATCGAAACCGAAGACGCTGGTCGTCGAAATAGATGAGTAGGAGGACTTCGACGGCGAAGGACCGTCGAAAAGCCCAGAGATTCTGGAAAATCCAGAGGAAGAAGCCTTCTACTTCGAGTAGGAGGGCGACGATGATCAGAGAACCATCCTCCGCTCGACATCCTTGGGAACACAGGACCTGGAGTGGACCTCGACACCGAGAGCTCAGAAGAGGCCGTGGACACGTACCCTTCGAGGCCTTCGCCGCCAGATGACATTGGAGTGTACAATATGGTCATCAAGAACGCAGCAACAGCTTTTGGGGTCAAACTCTAAGAGGAAAAGCCAAAAGCAGACTTCCTCTTAGAAACACTGCTCCCCAAGCAAACTAGGAGCCAGTACCTACCCATGCTTGAGAGTGTCATGGCTCAGGGGAAGGAGGCGATCAAGGAGCCGGCAACATGCAGCTCCGTCACTCCCAGGACAGAGAAGAAGTACAAACACTCCTCCAAGGACCCTCGCTACACCCAAGGGTCGGTCACGGCGGACTCCATTCTTGCTGCGACCGCCAGGAAAAGGGCGAATGTGCAAACCACATCTGGGCCACCACCTGACAAGGAAAGCAGGAGGATGGACCTAACAGGAAGAAAGATTGAAAGAAATACTGCAATGCAAATACTGCAATGCACTGGCGCATGGCGAATTCAAATGCACTGCTGAATAGGCACCAATACCAAATTCTGGACGAGATCGGGCAGCTGCTGAAGCACCTCCCTGACGAGTACCAGCAAAGAGCCTCACACCTTGTGGAAGAGGGGAAAAATTTAGCAAATTTGTGCCTCTTAACAGCCTTGGATGGAGCTGACAAGTCCAGCAGACTGATGATGTTGGGCATCACTGAGAGAAGACAAGCCTGGCTCAGGATCTCAGGCTTCAAACCAGAGGTACAACACAACATCCTAAGCACCCCATTCAATGGGGAGACACTGTTTGGGGCACCGGTGGATGAAAAACTCACCCAGCTCAAAATAGAGAACTAAACTGCAAGGTCTATGGGGGCCTTACAATTCAGGGGAGCTAAGAGGGGTACCCCGTCACGGAGACCGAACGGAAGAGGGGGAAACCAACCAGGAACATCGCACCAGACATTCCAACAGTCACACCATGGCGACAGCCAAACACAGCAGAGACACCCAAAACAAACTTGGCACCACCAGCAACCAGCAAAGGGGCCAGTCCTTTCGCGGGAGAGGGAAGAGACGTGGACAAAATAAGAGACGGTGCCAACAGCCCACCTCTAGGTGCCTCCGTCACGCACTACGTGCCCACCCACAAAAACCCTCCCGGGGTGGAGCACAACAAGACCAAAGCAGGGTTACATGGTCAGAACATCGACGAACATGTAACGCCAGTAGTAGGCAGGCTAAGTCATTTCTTCCAGGAGTGGAAGAAGATAACCACAGACAATTGGATACTCAACATTATACAGTTCGGATACTCCATAGAACTGGAAAAGACGCAGCAAAACAGGAAACCAAAAAGGAAGATGAAGTCAGGAATAGAGCTAGAGCTACTTCAAAAGGAAGCGAAGGAACTCCTCGAAAAGGAGGCCATCGAACCAGTACCATACCGAGAAAGGAACAAGGGGGTGTACTCAACCTACTTCCTGGTACCAAAGGTGGACGAAACACTGAGGCCCATCCTAGACCTAAGGTTCCAAAACAAGTTCATAAAAACCCAAAAGTTCAAGATGACGTCTCTACAAGAGGTCATTCCTCAGATAAGAGACGGAGACTTCATGGCAACCATAGACCTCAAAGATGCCTACCTACACATCTTAATGAACAGGCGGCACAAACATCTACTAAGATTTACCATCAACAAAGATCACTACCAGTTGACAGCCCTAGCATTCGGACTAAAATCTGCGCCAAGGGTCTTCACAAAGGGCCTGGAAGCAGTGGCTGTGCACCTAAGGAGGGAAGGGATCCATGTATACCCTTACTTAGACGACTGGCTAATAAGGGCAAGTTCGCACAGGACATGCAAGGAGCACGCACAACGCGTGACAGATACGCTGGTGGACCTGGGATTCTCCATTCACTGGGGGAAATCCTCTATGGAACCAGAACAAGTAAAAATCTTCCTAGGAGCACAGATCAACACCAAACAGAGCAAGGTGTTACCCAGCGAGACACTGGCCCTGCTGAAGGAGACGCGCCTCTACCAGAAGGGGCGAGCTCTGACAGTGAGGACAGCGAGCAAGGTCATGGGTATGATGGCCTCCTGCATACATCTGGTCCCAAATGTATGGCTACACATGAGACCATTCCAGGAATGGCTGCATGAACAATGGTCACAAGCTACAGGAAGTTGGGAAGATCTAGTGGTTGTAACGCACGCAGTACAGGAGGAGATGTTGTGGTGGAACAAGGAAAACATAACAGAGGGGAAACCTTTAACACCACCAACCCCAACGGTGACCATCACCACAGACGCATCCCAGAAGGGATGGGGAGCACACATGAGCAAGTTTAGGTTGAGGGGTCTGTGGACTCCAGCGGATGCGGTCAAACACATCAACTACTTGGAACTAAAGTCAGTGTTCCTCGCCCTGAAAGCCTTCCACACAAAACTGTACAACCAGGGAGTGTTGATCCAAACAGACAACACAACAACAATGTTCTACATCAACAAGCAGGGAGGAACACAGTCAGCCCCACTATCGAACCTAGCACAGGAAATATGGAGATGGGCCATCCCACTAAAAATAGACCGCCTAGCCATACACTTACAAGGGAAAGACAATGTGGAAGCAGACTGGCTCAGCATCCCACGAGTGGGAGCTCAATACCCGGGAATCGCAAAAGCTATTCAGAAGGTGGGGAACACCGACAATAGACCTGTTTGCAACACCCACAATGCAAAATGCAGAAACTGCGCATCCAGGCAGCCAGGGGAAGGATCCCTGGGGAATGCCCTATGGATAAGCTCGTCAAAGACATTTGCCTACGCTTTTCCCCCAATACCCCTGATACACAGAGTACTCAACAAGTGCAGAACCAGCAACATGACCCTGATCCTGGTGGCACCAAAGTGGACCAGGCAGACCTGGTACTCACAGATAATGGAAATGGCACAAGGCGCTCCCCACAAGTTCGGGAAAAGGAAAGACTTACTCTCCATGCAAAACGGAGAAGTACTACACCCAGAACCAGAGAACCTCAGCCTAGCAGCGTGGCTCCTGAAGACATAGAGTTTGCGCACCTGAAATTACCTGCGAGCACCCTACGGGTACTACGAGAGGCAAGGAGACCTAGCACATGAAGGTGCTATGTGGCAAAATGGAAGAGGTTTACTCTATGGTGCAGCAGGAAGAAGCTACACAAAAAGATGACAAGAGAATCAACGGTGCTAAGGTATCTCACGCACCTGCTGAAGGCAAAACTATGTTCATCCTCGCTGAGAGTACACCTAGCAGCGATTGTAGCTTAGATGAGAGGAGAAACAGGGAAGAGTTTCTTTACATCACAGGTAGTAAAGAGATTCCTGGAAGGGGCAAAGAGGATTGCCCCACCAAAGAGAATGCTGCCACCGGCCTGGAACCTTAAGTTAGTCCTAACGGAGCTCATGAAAGATCCTTTTGAGCCCATTCATAAGGCCTCCCTACAAATGCTGACAATGAAAACAGCCTTCTTGGTGGCAATCACCTCGCTGCGCAGGGTGAGCGAACTACAGGCGCTGACGCTGCAAGAACCCTACATCCTAATACACAATGCTAGGGTGGTGATGAGAACTGACCCACACTTTATGCCAATGGTGGTGTCTAGGTTTTTTTTTTTTTTTTTTTTTTTTAAACCTTTATTGTGCACGAAGAAAAGAACAAATACGGGCCCACAACCGTCAGGCCGGCCACGACACTTTGAAGCACAAGTGCAAGCAATGCAGTTCCTCAGCGGCAGCGGATGACATATCTACAATTAATAAACGTTACACTGAATAGAATCATGTCACCGAGGAAAAGGATCGTTGAAGGTTAATTTTAAGTTTTGTTCCCGATCTAAATATAAATCAGTAAAGAATAAGAGATAAGGAGAACTGAGTCCACACATTAGTATCACAACATAGGCAGGTGGCATCATCACTGATAACAACAACGGAAGTTAAGACCTCGAACAGTATGGCGGTACAAAGTAAAACAACAAGATAATTAGCCAGCATTTACGCACTACCTACAGCGCCACCCCCTCCCCACTAACCCCTATCGCGGACCCAGAACAGAAACAGACTAAGAAAGCGCAGAAACATAGAAAAATAAGGCCCATAGAAACTAAATGAAAAATAAATCCCTCCCCCCACCCTACACCAATGCGGAGGCTACGGCCTACCCCCCCTCCCCGGCAGAGTGTCTGTCGCCCATTAAAGAACCCGAAATACAGACCAAGAAAAAAGGAAGAAAAAGAAAAACGGAAAGAAAAAGGAAAGAAAAACCCCTCACACTTGAAATATAGGGAGTAAGAAAAGAATAAACCAATCCACTACTCCCAGAAAAAGGAAGGTGGGGAGGAGCCCACCCAATATCAGATCTCCCGGACTCCCCAGCCCTATATAACCGCTACGCCGTGCAGAACAGTAGATGCGGAAGACATAGATCCAAAAGAGTGGCAGAATCAGTCACACCCAGATCCCAGGCCAGCACAAAATCCGCCCCCCCGTCAGCAAGAGTAGAGAACATGACATAGCAATTACAATCTGAAGTGGGGAAAATCAGCACATTCAACGCAATCAACATAGCAAAATGCGGTGCAGTCTGGGTCCCCCACAGCCGAGCTAGCAAAACAAACGGGGAAAACACCCACAGCCCTGGCCCGAACGACAAAACCCCCCCAGGCATGGCATCACTGAGAAGAGGGCCAAGTCTATATGCTCTCGGTCACCCCGGCCACAAGTAAATCGTCCACCCCGAACACAACAGGACAGCATTAAGCACACGAGAGATTGGGGAAAGTCATCTCACAGAACAGCAACACACAGTGAAGAAGCGCCCCAGCTCGAATCCCAACCCGCCAATCAAGCACATGTCCATAGAGAAAAACGCCCCCTAGCCCTGGCCCGTCCGCAAACGTATCCCAGAACATGGCTCCCTCAGAGGGCCCGCCCCAACTGAAAACAAAGAGACAAAATGGCCGCACTCGACAAAAAGGAGATGTACCTAGACAAAATGGACGCCGCCATTCCCAAACAGCGCCATCAAGCAAAAGGAGCTGCGTATTCAAAGCGTCAGTGCGTTGCAAAGTACAATTTATCAATGTCATCACGGAATAGGCGCAGTCAGCCAGGATAACCAGTTATTGTAGCAGCGGCTCCATGAATGCTGAGGGCGAGGCTGTTGGCTGCCTTAGGGCAAAAGACATCGTAGCAGAGCTGGGGTAGTAAGATCGCAGTCCACAAAACCTTCCACCCTGAACACCCCGTACATTAGCAAATAGCAACACTAATACAGGCGGAGAAAGTCATCACGCAGTGTGCGCTCGAAGCATGTACAAAACAGTCCCAATCCCGTTCTCGCCAGCCAGGTAGTCGATGGCAAAGAAAAGCAGCCTAGCCCTGTCCCAATCGTGGATGCAACCCTGAATACAGTCCCCCAGGGAAACCCATCCCCTCGGACACAAAGAGGCAATATGGCCGGCGAGAAAAAGGAGATGGCTCAGGAGCGCAAAATGGCCGTCGACAATTACCAGGAAGTCCTTTGTCCACCATGCCAAGGTCCACCGGGGCACCCAGAGAGCACAGGCTCCGCAGGGGAGAGGTCGAAGGCCACAAGGAAAGAGCCATCGAGGGGGCCAAAGGCTGCGGTGCCGGCTCTCGAGTCAATAGCAATTTTGAAGGCAACAATGAGGCAGACCCCGGAGGAGGGGGAAACAAAGTATCACAGGCGGGTCTGGCAGACGGCCGGTCGCGGGCGCCGGTAGATTCAGGAACAGGCATATCCTCGATGTAGGCAGGAAGAAACACTGTATCCCCAGAGAGCGGCAAAGGAGAGTCCAAGCCGTGTTGGGAACCGACATCGCGCTTCCGTCCCAGATCGGACACCATTTTATCGAGTTGCTCACCCAATATGTAGAAACCATTGCGCATCGCCAACCGAAAGTCACTCAGGGCGGCCAGAATAGAGCCACATGACGGCAATGGCTGCAGCCCCCCCGTCTCAGTACCCCAAGAAGACGTATGTGAGCGGGTCCACAGCGCAGGCAGGGTGCCACAGTCCACGGGCAGGGATGGGCGATCTCCCCCAGGCCACGAGTCTTCAGACAAAGCCATGGCGCCGACAATCATGTGGGGTAGCCGGGGCAGGAGGCGGCACAAACAAGCGCAAGTCCAGGTCTCCAAAGCCACCAGGATCGACTTCAATCGAGCGCCCGTCACTTAGAGCCGCCGCGCTAAAGACTGAACGGTGGGACAAAGAAACAGGCAGTGCAGGCCGAACAGGGAGGGTCGAGTTACTCATGCCGCGCACATCCAGCTCCAAACAGAGACCTTGCACCTTCGGAGCGTCTCATCCCAACAAGCACGTTTCAGGCTCAGCTTGCGATAAATCGCGGCAGACAGCGTAGTCAGGACCGCGTCCCGTGAGAACGGCACCCCTTCCAAGTCCTCGGCGCAACGCCACCAAACCTCCGAGGTCCGTTGATGAGCGGCAGTGTAGGCGAGGGTCCAGGGCTGCGGACAACCCCTCAATTATCTCCGGCCACCGGGCAGGCTGAGATCTCGGGGAAACACGGAAATAATCAGCACAACATAAACGTTCCGCCGCCAAAATCCACCAGGATAGAAAGCAGGATGTCGAAGTGGGGCTCAATGGCTGGTGGAGCCGGGAGCCTACACGTCTGCTCCGGTCGCCATCTTGGCTCCTCCCTCCCGGTGTCTAGGTTTTTCATCAACCAGACGGTACAAATACCAAGCTTCTTTCAGAAACCGACCACAAGCGCAGATAGGGCACTGCACACTCTGGACGTTGGAAGGGTGGTAATGCACTACATAGAAAGAACCAAGGAGCACAGAAAAACAAAACAGTTCTTTGTGTTCTTCGCAAACCAGTTTCCTGGGTAAACCAGTAACAAAGGGAACCATCGCACGATAGATTGTACAAACGATACAATTCTGCCACAAGCAAGCAGACCAAGAACTAGCAGAAGGGGCGGAGGCCCACTCTACTAAGAAGAAAGGAGCAACGATAGCCTTCCTGGCTAACACACTCATTCAAGACATATGCCTGGCGGCAACATAGGCTTCAGTGCACACGTTCACTAAGCACTCCTGTGTGGATATACAAATGAACATGGAAGCACAAGTAGGACAGAAGGTGCTTCAACATATATTCAACAACCAACGCTTATCTTCCACCCAGCCGCCACAAACATAACAAACCGCTACAAAGTCTATGCACAGCATAGTGAATCCATAAAGATTCACGCTGCAAAACGAATAGTTTCTTACCTGTCGGTGTAGTTTTGCAGCTTGAAGATCTTTCTGGATTCATAGCGAACCCACCCACCTCCGCCCGAAAGATGAGGCGGAGAAGCAGGTGGTAATACAAGGACAATACAGAAAAAAACACCTTAAAGGACATAGCGGATAAATCACTTACTTGAACATTGCCAAAGGATTCGCAAACAGAGCACAAAATGGGAAAAAAAGAATCCGCAGATGGCGCCCCAAGGTGGAAGCTTCCGCAGGAAGCGTTCCGACGTCACAGGAAGTACACTGAAAGGTGGGACGTCGATGCCCACCTGGGCTACGGAAAAAAAAAAAACCACAAAGAAAAGACTACGATTCCGGACCCAACCACTAGACCGCAGAATAATACACAGCATAGTGAATCCAGAAAGATCTTCAAGCTGCAAAACTACACCGACAGGTAAGAAACTATTTGTTCTGCTTGTTGGAGTTTCCAAAGTGCCCAGCAAAGGGATGCATTCTGCCTAGAGTGGAACTTGGGACTCCTGTAACCCTTCCTTTTGATGCCACACCTACCCCGAGTTCTGAAGAGGATCAGGAGCGACCTGCCCAAGTCATCCTAATGGCCATGGATTGGGCACAAATAGTATGGTATGCAGAACTCCTAGGCTTGAGAATCTGTCCTCCGATCAGGCTACCTCTCTGGGAGGACATGCTGTCTCAACAACAGGGCAGGGTTCTACACCTGAGCCTTTGCAGTCTTCACCTTCATGCATGGGACTAAGTGGCGATAGCTGACAACCTTCGAACTTCCTACAGAGGTGGTTGGCAGTCAGGCATTCCTTGACAAAGACTGTATACTCCTGTTCTTGGGACAGATTTGTGGTTTGGTGCAGCACACAGTAGATTGACCCCTCTAGGCCAAGTTATCTGACGTTATGTTTGTTTTATCTCTTGCCTGGTAAGGCTTTGATTTGGGCACAGTTTTGGCTCTTTCAGTCTGTTTTAAGTTGTTGGACCAGCCCGCATTGTTTAAGTAATCGGTTATGATGCATTTTTTGACAGGTATTCAACACTAAATTCAAATCAAATCAAATAAGCTTTATTCGGTTCATTTTGTTTAAACCATAAAAGCAGCAAAATTAAAAAATTTAAAAAAATAAAAAAAACATACATGTATAATTGACTCAACAGAACATATACAGAATAAAAAAAGAGTCCAACTATTGAAACAACTAAAAATCAATTTGACAGTGTACATGCAAAATCAGAAAGGGTAGATGGATTAGTGGGACTAAATACTTTGGAACCCCTTTCACCAAGAATTGTGGTCCAATGTCAATTGTGTTTTGGGAAGATTGAATCGGGGGCCAGGATAGAAATCATGCAGGTCCCAGATGGAAATGGGGCCATCTCCCTCTTTGGGCAGAGAAAATCGCAAGTAGGGGACAATGTTCACTCTCTTGAATTTAATTAAAATCAAGTCGCCCGGGATGTCTTTGGGTGACGTGCCTAGCCACCCCACCCTCCTAACACGCAAGATTCCACCATCCAGACCAGATGGCAATGGTCTGTTATGTTGTAGCCAGGAGATGGTTTTGTGTAACAAGTCTTGGTGGGTTTCCAATTTACTCTGCCTGGGTGCTGGGACCCCGGAGAGAACAGCCACATAGGGGGCGGCTTCCGGTGGTAAATTAATCCGGATTGCGGTCCTGGAAACTCTAAGAGGTACAGGTACAGAGTTAAGGGTAATACTCCGGCTTCTTGGATTGGGTATCGGCATTAAAGGTTCAAGAGTTTGCGCTTTCGTACTTGTCATACGTGTCATGGGCTTAAGCTTTTAATTTTTACTGGGGAAGATGGGGTGGGTGGGTGTAGCATTATTTTCAGTTGGGGTGTAGGTCCTTAATACTGTTTTTTCGATAATGGTCAGCCTGTCTCCCAGGGCGTCGATTTTTGTGACCAAGGGTGTTAAAGCAGATACTAAGAGTTGCTCTATCTGGGCCAGTAAGGTCAAATGAAGTGGTGATACAAAGTCTGGTATTATGTTCACGGTCTCAACCGGCAAATTTAAAGGTAGATTGAAAGGAGATGATGAATGGCCTGTGCACGTTAATTTAGCGTTAGGTGATTTCCCAGTATCATTGTCTTTTTTCGCGTCAGGATCTCTACTCACTATGGGGGGGGGTAGACACATCCTGAGCGTAGTTCGTACCACACAAGGCATTCAACTCCTCCCAGATAGACATGTTGAGAGGAAAACAATAGAAGAAAGTTCAACGACAAGGATTAATGAAAGACAACCCAATACCTCCACCTTCGTTGGGGCCAAGTGGGGGGGCCCGTCCCGGCCTCCTCGTGCCTCTGAGGGCCGTAGAGGGCCCGCCCTTTGCCCGGGCTTAGCCCGGCGCTCCCGCGCGCTCCCGCGCGCTCCCGCGACGCGGGTTTGCTGAGGGACTTAGTAGCGCCTCCTGGCGCGGAAGTTAGGTCTCGCGGCTTCCTGCCGCAAGCCAGGCTGGGGATTGTAGTCTCCCCCGCTCGGCGGCCGCAGCACGATGTCAGGGGCTGCGGCGGCGGGGGGAGACAGGTGGCAGGGTCCCGCTGGGAAATAAAGGTGATGCAAGCCACACCGGGCTTCTCTGGTCCGATTTCAAACGGCCGCCCGCTCCCCTGGGACTGCTGAGGAACTTAGTAGCGCCTCCTGGCGCGGAAGTTAGGTCTCGCGGCTTCCTGCCGCAAGCCAGGCTGGGGATTGTAGTCTCCCCCGCTCGGCGGCCGCAGCACGATGTCAGGGGCTGCGGCGGCGGGGGTAGACAGGTGGCAGGGTCCCGCTGGGAAATAGAGGTGATGCAAGCCACACCGGACTTCTCTGGTCCGATTTCAAACGGCCGCCCGCTCCCCTGGGACTGCTGAGGGACTTAGTAGCGCCTCCTGGCGCGGAAGTTAGGTCTCGCGGCTTCCTGCCGCAAGCCAGGCTGGGGATTGTAGTCTCCCCCGCTCGGCGGCCGCAGCACGATGTCAGGCGCTGCGGCGGGGGGGGGGGGAGACAGGTGGCAGGGTCCCGCTGGGAAATAGAGGTGATGCAAGCCACACCGGGCTTCTCTGGTCCGATTTCAAACGGCCGCCCTGTTCAACACTATATCCTACCTCTCCTTTAGTCGTTCCTCAATGGGACCCTAACTTGGTCCTCACATACTTGACATGCACTCCCTTTGAGCCTCTTCATAGCTGTCCCTTGCAGCTCCATAACCTCAAGGTGGTGTTCTTTGTCCCCATCACCTTGGCACAGCGAGTAATCGAGCTTCATGCTTTCTATGCTAACCCGCAGTAGACCACCTACTTCCCAGACAAACTGGTTCTGCAGACACAAGCATCCATCTTACCAATGGTTGTAACGCTGTTACATGTCAGTCAGCCATCATTCTGCCATCATTCTGTACTCCACCTCACCCCTCTGAGGAGGTGGAGAAACTCCATTACTTGGACCCCAAAAGAGCACTGAGCATTTACATCAATCATACCAAAGAACACGAGATGGATGATTAGTTCTTTGTGGGGTTCACTGGGGCAAAAAAAGCCAAGAACATGCAGAAGTGGACCATCTCCCTCTGGATTGTACTCTGCATCAAGATCTGCTACACATTGACCTAGAAGCAGCCTCCATAAAATGCAGAGTTCCTGTCCTGGACGTCTTACCAGGCAGCTACTTGAGCATCACTCCATATGTTCATGAAGCACCACTGTCTCGACAGCCAGGTTCGCCGACAAGGGCGTATCACCTGTTCAGGCACTGCTTTGGTACCTACTCAAAAGTTGAGCAGTCTGCAGCTAGGTGTCTACCTGAAGAACAGGTTACTTACCTTTGGTAATGCTGTTTCTGATAGAGACTCCATCTAACTGCAGATAACTTACTGATCCTCCCCGTTACGTAAATTGGGCTCTGTACACTGGTTAAAGCCTATTTGCTGTTGGTTCTCAGTATCTGGAGGCACCAAACAGGCTCGAAAGCAATTGAAGTCAACTTGTCGGAGAGGCAGTTATATTTACCCTGCACATAATTTCTGGAGTGGAACTTGTCAGTGGAGAACCGCATAGCACCACCTACGGGCGCAGAGGTACTGCTCAAAAGTTTCCAGATCTAGTCTGATGGCTGGGGAATATTAAAAACGTAAGGAATCTGCAGTGACTCTCTGCCAGAAGGAATGTTACTGAAGGTAAGTGACATGTTCTTTCCTCCCGTTCAGAAACCATGTCCTTCTGGGGAGCTTATGGTAATGTTTTTAAATTTGCTGACTTTGCAGTTTGAGCCAATACTCAAAGGCTGTATGCTGCATCTTTCTTTGAAACTTTCTTTTCTGGTTTCTATCACCTCACTTTGTAGGTTTAGCAAAATCCAGGCTCTGCCAATTCAAGTACCGAACATGGTTTTCCACTCAGATAAAGTGGTTCTAAGGACTAACCCATTGTTTCTTCCAAAGGTAGTTTTGAATTTTCGCTTAAATCAATCAATTTCATTACCAGTAATTTTCAGACATTCTGGTGCTCCAGCAGAGAGAAGCCTTTAGATGTCTGTTGTGTATTTAGTAAGACGTAAAGACTTCTCAACTGTAGGTAATTATGGTCCATGTCTATCAAATAATACAGCCTCTAAACAGTCAGTATCAAAATGGATCACATCCTTCTAAGTTACCAGCTGGCCACCAGACTTTTGACAGGGAAACCTAAAATTAATTCAACAAGAGGAAAAGCATCTTGTTTAACTTGACTGATGGACATTCCACTTTCAGAAATTTGTAAAGCTGCTACTTGTAAGTCTGTACACACTTTTTACAAAGCACTGTTGCTTAGACTTAAATTCTAGAGCAGATGCAGAAGTGGGCTGTGGGCTATGCGTACTTAAAAAACATTTTGCTCAACCTTGTTGCTCAGCTGTTCAGAGCTGGTTTCAATCTGACAGATTGGTATCGTATTTCAATTAATTTCAGTCTTTATTTGATTATTATTTAATAATCATAAAAGTACATCATTAAAACGAATAATTAAGTATTAAAATGTAATTTACAAAATTACACAGCAATAAAACAAATTACGTACAACAGTAATTATGTTTAGATTAAAAATATTTAGATCACCAATCTCTACATAAATTCATATGACTGAAATTCAAAATGCAATCCATTATACAACACATCAATGAAAACATTAGTCTTTTACGGTGCCGAACAATGGATTTTGTAGAGTTCTTCAATATATCACCCTTCAATAGCGACACCAAGGGCCCAAGACTGCTGGTAAAGGAAAAGGGGTGACTGCAAAGCCTATAAGCACTTTGATCTCCCGCAGCGTGGACCTCATGCAGGATGTGTCCAGGCATAGCCCAAGCCAAAAGTGGGCCTGTCAGATCCCGAAGGAGGTTGGGCTCCAGGCTGGACTGGCCGTAGCGGGCACCGGGCATTTTCCTGGTAGGCCGGAAGGGTGGGGACCGGTTTTCAAGGGGTGGGGGCCCTTTTTGTTACTGGGGGCCGGTTTTGCAGCACTGCTGCAATATCGCCCCCCTGTAAGAAAACCGGCAGCAGTGCTAAAGTGGAAGCAGTGCTGCTTCTCGCTGGCACCCGCGCCTCGGCACGGGTCCGGCAGAATTGCCGAGGCTGGTTTGTGTGCCCAGTCCGGCCCTGGCTGGGCTGGGCCAGCCCATTTCCATCCATCATTTGACGATAATTGGTAAGCCTAAGTTCGAAAAATAATTGCAGAAGAGAGGTAAACGTCCAACAAGTGACTGTTTTCTAGAACGTTTGTTCCTTTAAAAGGAGGTACCTGTTTTGACCCAACAGCATATATATGTCGCTAAATCACATGTCCACCTTAACCCTACTGTTTCTATTATGGAAAGTGGCACATTCTTACCTTCCAATGGTGGTGTCAGAGTCGCAAATACACCCTCATCTGACCCAGGACCACGCCAAAGCGCAAGAAAAGTCTATCTAAAACTCAAAACAAGGAGGAGCCCACTATAGATTTCTGCAAGAGGGGGGGCATAAAATACAATGTGATAGACTTACATCAACTCACTGATTTATTATGTTACAGATTAAAAACTCTCTCAGTTTAGATGCTATTGTTAGGCAGTTTGCAAATCTTGAGGTCAGGAGGACAGATCTTGAGGTTGGAATATCTAAACCGGTCTATGCTTATATGGTCCTAGGACAGGGTGCCCTCGTAGACCAGACAGATAACGAAAATAGCAGTCCCTCCCGATCTGATCAATTAATCGAAGCACAGTGAGGGTTTAGACTGGAGGGATGGTGCGCCAGAGTATCTTGGATTAGGACTGACTCTGGTCTCCTGGTGTAAAGTATGGGAGTCCCCCTGCTATGAATCTACCCCATGCTGCATGTCAGTATGTAATTGTTTTAGCTAACACTCCATGCATATCAGCCAATGCAGTTGAACCTACTGCCTATTTAAAATTTAAGGTACACCACTGGCTTATTAAAAATACAAAATATGATATGTGTCATTCTAATAACGTCTTGATAGAGTGCAGGGTCCCATGGATAGGCCCTATGATGAAATATTTTGAAGGTGACTGTGTCAGTGTACATTTCAGATAGGCTCGTTTAGCGGGAGGGATCTTTTATGACACCTATGTAGGGCAAACAAGTTATGGATTAATAAGAGTTCTGCTGCTGGCTATTTTTAAAGGCATTTGAAGTGTGATATGCTGCAAACATGCGTAACCTCACTCCTAATTTCGTTTGGAGACCCGCAGCCCAGATCTCTGTCTAACTTGCTCCCTTTGGTTTCGGATTTGTCAGAACTGAGTGACAACATGAGTCTAAGCAGTATCCTATTAATTCTAGACACTTTGAGAGAGAGGTTTACTATTCTATTCTAATGTTTGACGTTCAGCGAAGTTCCGATGATACAGAAAGGAAAGTTATTTACTTGTAATCCTAGTTCTGGGTCGTAAGTAGCTTTGTTGAAGTCATAAAAAGACCATCCTCCTCGCTGTCTTCAATACAAGTTACTATTAACATTTTGTGTTACTAGAGAAATGAATCAGTTGAGTACTGTCAAACAGTTAATCTCCAAGTTGGTCTCCAGCAACTGCCAGTACAGGGCAGGATGGGATAGGGAAGTGTGTAGATTATTAAAGAGATAGTCTTCGTATTCTGTAAGGCTGCATAGATGATGCCCATCTATTTGCTTTTCAGCCATGTTAGTGTAGCTGGTAGATCATATGCTGCAGAGGATTTTTTATATTTTCTAGGAGTGTTAACCATAGTTGTGACGGCTTTCAACCTTACCTGCTCGACTGCCGTTCCATCCGTGGGTCGAAACGATGTCGGGAAGGTCTGACTCGCTATAATTGTCTCTACCTTGTAATCTACATTGGTTCCTAACGCTCAGCATTGGTATATTCAGTGGCCATGAACATCATCATAGGATATAAAATTATGAAGAGGTCAATAACTTCTTATATTATTTTATTCTAATAATCTGCCATGAAATGTGTTTTAAATGCACATTATGGCTGTGTGCTAAAGTCACTATTTAACTGTGAACAGTATAGATAACAATTTACTATTTTTTCTGACTTCTGAAAACATGTTTACGGTAATACAATATGTTAACATTCTTATTATTTTGCAAGCAATAAGATGTGAAATTATGTCGAGTTGATATAGCCAGTTATTAATTGGTAGTTAATGTTTAATAAATTGAAAAGGGTGAAAAAACAGTCCAAAAAAAGAACTACATCTGCAGTTCTTTATTACAATCGCGGAAGAAATTCCCTGAGAACAGCTTTTTTAAAATTTCTCGAGCCAGCGCGAGGGCTTGAGGGGTATCCCAAAATAGATTTTATGTATAACATAATGAATAGCTATGCTAAAAACGACTTTCTCATTCTGTCTCCAGGCCTATATATAGCTGTGTACCCTCAGGTGAGTTGTTCTTTCATTGATCAGCATAGCAGCATTATGAGATAGCTATTTTTATCAAGGAAAGTGTTTATTATATGTTTCTTTGAAGCTGGAATTTTACTTAACATTTATTATAGTGAAATAATTTATTTATATACCTCTGTCGACTTTCAAAAAGAAATATGTCAGCATTCTTACTGACATTTTACTCTTGTGGTTTGATGTTCACTGCGGAATTCTATTCGGGACAATTCTTTTATCAGTCTCTGCATGGCTTTAATTATTGCTTTCTAGCTTTCAGAAATGTAGTCTTGTAGCCACCTCCAATATTGGAATGGCATTTGTGGCACATTATTCACTGCAGTGTATGAAAAATTATAAGTTCAAAGTTGTATGAATAAACCTAACGAAAGCAAGTAATGCAACCTTTGGGCAGAAAAAAAGACCCACCCGAAAGGCTATATATCTCAGAGCTCCGGACGACCTCGTCATCTTCTTGCTCTTTTCTGTTAGAAAAAATAGTTATGGAAGCTCGGACAGTTGTTCACAATGTTTCCCCAAAATGCTACATTGACATTTTTTTGAGTACTAAAATTGAAATAATGTTTATAGTTTGTTAGTTTTTTCATATTTATTTACACAGACACACACACACACACACACACACATATATGTTAGCTGCTCCCCACGTGGAAAAGCAATGCCGCCGGAGGCGGTGAGTCGGCTGGGACTGTGGGGAGATTAGGGACCCCCCCCACGGTCTCCAATGAGAGGCCAGGCACCGGGGGATGGGGTCCCTGGGGCCATAAGTGGGCCAGGAGGAGGGCCACGTGACCCCCTCCCCAAAATAAAATGTAATTCAATTTTTTTTAAAAAGGCCGGCCCGGGGGCGATGGAGTCCCCAGGGCCAAAAAAGTAGGAAAATAAGTAGGAAAAGTAGGAGAAGCAGCACTATGCAAACGCACCTCCTTGCGCGTTTGCAGATGGGGAAAGAATTCCCCTTGAATACTGGGGGTCCCTGGGGGCCAACTAGCCCACCAGGAACCTGCAGTATGCCCCCTTTGCAGAGAGGTGTTCTGAGACCACGCCCCTTTTTACACCTCTCTGCAACGTAGCTCTGTGGCGCTTAATGGAGATAGCTGGTGGGCTAGTTGCACCCCAGGGACCCTCAGGATTCAAGGGGAGTTAATTCCCCAACTTAAAGCGCGCCACGGGACGCGTTTCCACAGTGGTGAAGGGAGGGGGCGAGGCTTGAGGTGAGCCAACAGTAAGCTCTCCTATCAGGCGGCTTTAAGACTGTATAAAGCTGCACGTCAGAAAACCCAGGCAGCCTTTTTTGAGGAAAAAATTAACACATCCGCCAATTCCTCTAAGGAGACCTTTAAAATTGTAAAGCAACTGCTCAAATCCCCCACTCCAATCACCAACCAGGAGTGTACAGAAGCCAGATGTGACTTGCTTGCAGAGTATTTCGACACCAAAGTCCAACGAATACTTGACTCCCTCCCACAGGCTGTCCCCGTTGCTGGCGATGAAGCCCCTCCTGCCCCGATTCACTCACCCCGGCTGGACAGTCTTAGAACCATCACTATGGATGACTTCCGCAATACGCTCTCCGCAGTGAAGAGCGGGTCTCCATCTGACCCTACACCCATGTATATCCTCAAACAAGTAGCTGATACCATCACCCCACTTGCAACAGATTTACTAAATGCTTCATTCATTAAAGGGGTGGTTCCACCCAGTTGGAAGCAAGCAAGAATCAAGACTCTTCTGAAAAAACCAGGCCTAGATATGGCCGACTTGGCCAACTATCGCCCTATCTCGCTGCTGCCTGGTCTGGGAAAAATTGCTGAAAGAATTGTAAATAAACAGCTCTCTGGGTTTTTAGAAAACAATGACCTGTTGAGTGGCTCGCAAACAGGCTTCCGCCCAGGCCAAGGCACTGATACAGCCCTCATAGTGGTAACTGAGGAAGCAAGATGCATCTTGGATTCAGGGGGATCCGGAGTTCTGATCCTCCTGGATCTAAGCGCCGCATTTGATACGGTGGACCATAAAATACTAGTCCACCGTCTTGCAAGACTCTGGATCACGGGAATGGCCCTGAAATGGTTGGAATCCTTTCTGGATGAACGAGCATTTAAGATCTGGGAAAATGGCATCATGTCCAAATCTACTCCCCTCCAGTGTGGAGTCCCCCAGGGCTCATCCCTGAGCCCTACCTTATTCAATGTTTATATGGCCCCACTGGAGGAGGTAGTAGCCCCGTTCGGGATTAAATGCGTCACCTACGCTGATAACACCCAACTAGTCGTCTCGCTGACGCAAAATTCGGGATGCTCAGACAACCTCTCGGCCTGCCTCTCGGAAATTTTCTCCTGGATGTCTAACTCCAAGCTCAAATTAAACGGAGCAAAAACCGAGATTCTAATTCTGGGTCACCAACTCTCCTCTCTACCCAATACATCTTGGCCCCCCTGCATGGGAGAGGTGCCCTCACCAAAAGACAAAATCAAGAGCCTGGGGGTATGGTTCGAGCCTGAACTAACCTTCAGGGCACATGCCCAGAAAGTGGCAGGCACATGTTTCGGCCTGCTCCGAACTGTGCGGAAAGTCCTCCCACTGCTACCCTTCCAATCTAGAAAATTACTAATTCAGGGACTGATCCTGTCCAGACTGGATTTTAGTAATGCTCTGCTCCTGGCAGCCCCGGAAGCCACTATCAACACCCTACAACGAGTACAAAACGCTGCTGCCAGGATGCTCCTGGGTGCCCCAAGAAGAGCATCAGCAAAACCATTGTTGAAAACCTTGCACTGGCTCCCAGTGCGCGAGCGCATCTCCTTTAAATCATCATGCATTGTCCACAAAGCTCTTCAAGGCAAAGGACCCCAGGCCCTAAGTAGCCTGATACGCCCGTACAGACCCTCACGGGCCTTGAGATCGGACCTTGAAAACCTGGTCATAGTCCCCAGAATTAGGAAAGCCCGCTCGGGAGGCCGTCGCTTCTCGGTAAATGCAGCAAAGACCTGGAACGCCCTCCCCAGACACATTCGCACTGAACCGTCCCTTAGCAAATTTCGCAAATGTCTCAAATTCTTTCTTTTTCCCAAAGCCTCTTAAATTCCCTTGCCCCCTTCAGAGCTTCTTATTTTCGCATGGTAGCGCTGGGACGCTTACGGGCAGCCATGCGCTTTATAAATCCAATTTCATTCATTCATTCATTCATTATATGTGCAAACACGCCCTGTGGTGCATTTAAAAATGGAGATTTAATTCCTCTTCAATCCCGAGGGTTCCTAGGGGCCAACTAGCCCACCAGGTATGTCAAGTAAGCGGCACGGAGCTGCGTTGCAGAGTGTTGTAAAAAGGGGCGTGGCCTCTGAACACCTCTGCAACGCAGCTCTCTGGCGCATACTGGAGGTACTTGGTGGGCTAGTTGGCCCCTAGGGACCTCGGGATTGAGGACAAATGAATTCTCCAACTTAAAACGCGCCACAGGGCGTGTTTGCAGACATGTCACCTCAGGCCCCGCCCCTTCCTTCACCATTGTGCAAATATTCCTCAAAAATCAGCCGAACTACGAATTCCGATTTACTAATCTGTTATCAGGAGAGACCTTGGTGCTGCATCTTTGAGCCCAGTACTGATCCTGTTAAGTAATTCTAACCGTACTTACCAGTAACTTGAATTTCCTTCCATAAGCTAACATTGACTGGTTTCACTTGGAAATTCTTCAAAGTGTGGAGTTTTGGAACTTACAAATATTCATCTAACATCAGCTGAACTATGAATTCCGATTTACTCACCTATTATGAGGAGAGACCTGAGTGCTGCATCTTTGAGCTCAGTACTCATCCTGAAAAGTAATTGTAAACGTACTTGCCAGTAACTTGAATTTCCTTCCGTAGGATATCGTTGCCTGCTTTTTGCTGAAAAAGTTTTTAAGTGTTGATTTTTGAACCTTGCAAATATTCTCTAAAAATCGTGCCAACGATAAAAACATTAATACTTGCCTGTTTTAGATAGAGGTCCCAGTGCTGAACCTAGGCGTCCAGCACTGGATTACAAAAGTAACGTGAACATACTTTACCTGCAAATTGAATTTCCTTCCATAGGATAACATTGGTAATTCCAACTGAAGAAAAAAAAAAAGAAAATAATATAAATGTATTAAAATAAAAATATAAAACAAAAAAAATCAGTTTCAATATTTTGTTTTTCCCCATTTATATTAAAAATATAAAATGTAATTTAAAAAATAAAATATGTAAAAATAAACAGTTAAAAAACTGTAGGAAATCAGTATAAAAAAATACATATAACTATTATTACATTTAAAAATTATTTAAAATCCTTCGAAATTCACTGAAAAAACCCATAGGTTTTAGACATGTTATAGGTAGGAATTAGCATTAAAAAAACCTTGGAAATTCACTGGAAAAACCATAGATTTCATGGCTGTTATAGTTAGCTGGACATTTCACTCGTACAAAACCATTGAAATTCCTAACTATAAATCACGCGCCCGCAATCCACTGCTGATGATGTCACATTTTACATCATTCATGACATGGTTAGTGACATCACTGATGACATCTCAAACGATATATCACTGATGACATCACTGATGACATCATCCACGTGACAATCAGATACACCTCATCATACAGTAGTATAACCTTTCATCACTCACTGTAAAATACAGAGTACCATATTTGAATCAATTTTCACAGCAATACAAGTTTCTAAAAGCCCACTCAGTGATTCCTACATCTTCACACACATCTAAACACTTACCTATAGATTCACTCACACATGCTGTCAGTGATCAATCGAACACTATCAAATATACTTATACACCTATATCGACATTACCCACCAGCACACACTATTCACTTATGCAGTCATCCTACTCACTTATGCAAACAATGGATCATACTTACATTTACTCAGCTATACACTTATACAAACACCACTTCATTTGTTCATATAGATAGTAACTCATACTTAGTTTGTTATAAAATCACTATTACAAGTATACAGTTATCCATACAGTCACTCATACAATCACTGAGTCTTATGTATACTTATTTATATACAACAACTGTCACATACACTGCCGTTTATTTTTCTAGTTTGTTGGACATGTACCATTGAGAGATATATTTGCTCATCACCACACCCATAAAGATATTCACTCACCCAAACAACTGTTATAACAAATAGTCTTAACCTCATATACCTGCTGAATCAACTATTCACACATGTTTGGGCAGTCACACACCCCCCACAGAACCACACACACATTCACTCTCCCATACAAATACTCAGTTAACTAATCAATAACTAATATAGACTTTCACATAGCTAGTAAACAACTGTTGCAGCAGTTTAGACAATAACTGACAAAGTGATAAAGATATTCACACAGTTTAGTCACTATCCAATTTATTTAGTGAGACACTATAAATTAGTCAAGTAAACAGTCCTTCACACTGCTACTATATCCTCCATCTAGACATTTATATTGATATATCCACTCATTCTTCAATGCAGATTGCTATATATATAATACATATTTAAATAACAAACCAAACCACATTCGTCAGTGATGTCATCAGTGATGTCACTGACCATGTCATGAATAATGTAATATGTGACATCATCAGCAGTGGATTGCGGGCACGCGAGTTATAGTTAGCAGAACTAACTATAATGGAGGCATTTCAATGGTTTTGTACGAGTGAAATGTCCAGCTAACTATAACAGCAATGAAACCTATGTTTTTTTCCAGTGAATATATATATATATTCACTGAAAAAACCATAGGTTATAGACCATATATAGTTAGGAATTAGCATTTACAAAACCTTGAAAATTCACTGAAAAAACCATAGGTTATACACCATATATAGTTAGGAATTAGCATTTAAAAAACCTTATTTTACTCACACAAAACCATTGAAATTCCATATATAGTTAGTTGTACTAACTATATATCGCGCACCCGCAATCCACTGCTGATCATGTCACATATTACATCATTCATGACATGGTCAGTGACATCACTGATGACATCACTGATGACATCTCAAATGACATCACTGATGACATCACTGATGACATCTCAAATGACATCACTGATGACATCACTGATGACAACATCCAGTGACTGTATGTTTCTGTAAAGTTAAAATATGTCTTACATATTGAAGAATGAGTGGATGTATAAGTGTCTGAACAAAGGATTTAGTAGGTGCATGACTGACTGTATGAGTGAGTGATTAAATGTGTCTCACTGAGTGCATGGGTTAGTGACTAAACTGTCTTAATTTGTGCATCATTATGTCTGTTGTTCTGTAAACTGCTGCATGTGTTGATCAGTAGCTATATGATTAACTATATGGGTCATTAATTGGTTGCCCAAGTAATTGTATGGGAGACTGAGAGTGTTTATGGGTGGCTGGGAGGTGTATGACTCTCTGCATAGATGTGTGAGCAGTTGATTCACTAGGTGTATGGGTTCAAAAGTGCATGTGGAAACATCTGTATGGGCGGTTGACTGTGTGCATGAGTGTATTGGTGAGTGAATGGATATCTCAGTGCTACATGTCAAAGTAAGTACATATGTAAAACACAGTACATGTGAGAGTTGACATATATAAATAACTGTGCATAAGAGCCAGTGAATGTGTGAGTGGCTGTATGGATCATTGTGAACTTGTATCCAGGATTGTATAAGTGAGTAAATATGTGTTAGTATATGTTTCAATAAGTAAGGTGTGTATAACAGTATAGTTGAGGAAATGGAGGTGTGATTGATTCTTTGCATGACTGACTAGGTGTGTGAGTAACTCCATGGATGAGTGACAGTCTGTGAGTGTCTGTTTTCACTGAGTGTATATAAGGTTATATTAGAGTCTGAAGAGGTTCATCGTATTATCACATGAATGATGTCATCAGTGATGTGATCAGTAATGTCAAATGAGATGTCATCAGTGATGTCATCAGTGATGTCATTTGAGATGTCATCAGTGATGTTATTTGAGATGTCATCAGTGATGTCATCAGTGATGTCATCAGTGATGTCATTTGAGATGTCATCAGTGATGTCATCAGTGATGTCATTTGAGATGTCATCAGTGATGTCATCAGTGATGTCACTGACCATGTCATGAATGATGTAATATGTGACATGATCAGCAGTGGATTGCGGGTGCGCGATATATAGTTAGTACAACTAACTATATATGGAATTTCAATGGTTTTGTGTGAGTAAAATAAGGTTTTTTAAATGCTAATTCCTAACTATATATGGTGTATAACCTATGGTTTTTTCAGTGAATTTTCAAGGTTTTGTAAATGCTAATTCCTAACTATATATGGTCTATAACCTATGGTTTTTTCAGTGAATTTCATTGGTTTTTTAAAAGCTAATATCTATAGCTGTAAAATGTATTCTTCTTTAAATCCAAAAATATATTTTATATGTTTATTAATAATTTTTTTTAAATATTTTTTTTGTTTCGCTCCCGGTCCGCGAACCGGGAAGCTTCCCGTTAGCTCAATTTAAAGCCGCGACCCGGTCCGCGAACCGGTAAGAAATCAACATAGTGACGGTATCGCGTTGCCGCGTAATGCGTCTTATGACGTACTGCGTTAGCGCACCCGGAAGTGCCCCGGGGCGCGGACCGAGGCGCGAAACGCAGCTCCCCGGAAGCGATCCGCGGCGCGTCGCGAAAACGCGACGTATCGCGTTGCCGCGTAATGCGTCTTGTGACGTACCGCGTTAGCGCACCCGGAAGTGCACCGGGGCGCGGACCGAGGCGCGAAGCGCAGCGACCCGGAAGCTATCCGGGGCGCGGACCGGAGCGCGTAACGTAAGCATAACAGGTCATGTGACTTGTTAATAACACTTTTCATTGGTTCATTTCACTTTTGGTTTCATAATGCTGTAAGGCTAGGTCAGGTGACCTAAAAATAACACTTTTCATTGGTTGAGAAGTATTGTTTTTCCCAAATGATGAAAACCCCTCCTTCTTTCCTCACTCTGACTTTCATCATTGTGAGAGGAAGACCTTTACTACTATATGAGAAATGGCTTCATTGGTAGCTTCAGCTGGTGGACCCCCACCACCACCTCCACCTCCTCATGGGAAGAGAGGACCACCTCCCCAGGTCATTACCAACACTGAGGAGGAAGATGAAGAAATGGATGAGGAGGGAGAAGAACCACAGTTCTTAGAAGAGGTGCCCCGGGTTTCCAGAAAGAAAGCCAGTTTCATCTGGCAGTTTTATTCGATCCCTCGTGGCCAAAAAAAAGTCAATGCGAGGTATGTCACCTGCCGCATATGCAAAGAACAATTATCAAGAGGGACGGACAAGAAATATAGCTACGGAAATCACACAATGCACAGGCACATGACAAGGAAGCATCCACTAAATTACAGCCGGGCGGAAATAAGGGATATGCAGGACAATCCAAGACCAACTCCTGTGGCCAGACCAAGATTACCAATTGCATTAACATCAGAAGAGGCACGGGAAACTGTGCCAAATATACAAGAAAATTTTGGCCACATGATACACTCTTGTATGCACTGTCGTGCGTTGTTAGCGTGTGGCAACATGAGCATCAATGCTATAAACCTGGCGTATGAACACCATGATTGCCCTAACCGCCCCCAGTAATTTTTTTTTTGCTCCTGTTGAGCCCTTTTCAACGCCTGTTTTTTGTTGTTTCCCCCCCCAAAAACCCCCCAAAAAAATATAAAATCGTTCAAAAAATACAAAAAAAACAAAAAAATAAAAAAAAATATAAAACAACAAAAATATTTAAAAAAAAGTTCTTTTCAGAACTACCTTCCCTTTCAAAAAAAATTGCTAGAATGTTTAGCACTCTGGCAAGCTCTATTTCTTTTGGTTCGCTCCCGGGTTAGCTTCCCGGTACGCGGACCGGGAGCTAACCCAAAAAAAAAAAAAGAGTAAGTATAAGGAAAGTAAACAGAGAGTGATGTTAAAAGAAAGACAGCTATAGGGAGTAAAGAAGAGATACTGTTTAATAGATCTATTTACCGAAGAAAAGACGGAAGAGGGTATAATTGTGAAAAACAAAATAGATAACGAAGTGAAAGAAAAAAAAAGAGAGTATAACATTAACAAAGAAGAGTTTCTTGGAGAATGTGAGTGAATGTTCAAAATAAGATTAAAACATGAGGAATAACAGAGAGAAAAAATAGAAAACAGAAAACAAAAAATAACAGAAAAAGATTAATTGAAACAGCAAAGAAATGTAAGTAACATAGAGCCATATCATCAACATAGGCAATAAAGGTTTTGCAGCTTTTATTGGCAGAAATGTGTCGCTAAAGCTGCTTTTAGCGGCAGAAAACTGCCGCTAAAACCACTTTTGCACCAGTTTTCTGCCAATAAAAAGAGCAATAATTTTATTGGCTGTATTCATAATATGCCCCTTAGTGTGCTTCAACTACACAGAGAAAGCATTATGAACAAGTAGTGATAGAGTGATCAGTCAAAGACACTAAGAGTAATAGAGACGGAGTGAGTGAACAAGAGTGAGGAACTATGAGAAGAGAGGGACTGAGAAAAAGAGTGGAAGGAGTTGAGTAAGTAGGTAATAGAGAAAGGAATGAGGGAAGTAGCAAAGGCAGGAAACTGAGGGTTAAAGAAATGAAGCAGTGGAACTAATAGTAGGTGAATGTGATAGAAATGTAACGAAAAGAGTACAAAGCATTTACCTTATAATTGTCGTTAAATTACTCACTTTTTGTTTTTATACTTTCAATCTGTGAAAGAGAGAACAAACATTTCAAAAATATTAAAACATGTATTTAAAAATTACAAAAGACAAGGGAAAAGATTGAAGGTCAAACAGTTTTTCAACAACTTTGACACTTACAGAAGCTTCTGCTTCTCCAGGCCCCCTACACAGTCCTAAAGATATACATTTTAAACTAACAGTATCTTGATGCAGATGAAGTGAGGCCTATCTTAAAACATGGTGCATCTTTTGCATTGCTGTTGTCTCAGAAAAGTGTCGCAAGACACTAAAATTTTAAATAATTGCTTCAGGATGCCAATAAGATGTGTCCTATCCAGAGGTTTGTTTGAGGTGAGGCCTACTCAGGGTTGCAGATGAAATTTCGAGTTGTTGAAGAGAATAGAGGACATAATACATGTAAAGGTCTACCAATGAAGTGAGTCATGTCCACTGCACTCTTGAACAAAGTCCAAACCTCCTATGTTTCCCTGGACAGACCTAAACTTGCTCTGCACAATGTGATTCGTAATGATAGGAAACACAGGTGATGTAATTGAAATACGTGCAATTTATTTTGCTCATTTCACAATCACATCACTTGTGTTTCCTTTGCTTAGGTATCTCATTGTGCAGATGTAGTCTAGCATATGAAAGAATACGCAGAAGTGCAGCACTGCATGCAACAACTTTGACACTTACAGAAGCCTCACCTTCTCCATGCCTCCTACACAGTTCTACATATACATCATAAATGCAAACAGTACAGAATTAATTATACATGTTAAATGGTTTATTTTTGCTGTTCTCAGAATGTATCAAAATTCACTAAAAACAGTGACTTGAAGGTATTCATCATATAACAGCGGGGAAAAAAAAACACAATCAAAATGATTGTGTTTAAAAAACCCATACAACATAAGAAATCAGAATTCAGAACTCCTTAAAGTTAACTTACTTTCCATGACGTCAAAGGATGTCCTATGAACAGCTTACACTCTTTTGTGCTGTTATTACTTTCAGCCCGCCACTTTCTGAAAGAAAATCTCCATCGTTTTTAAAAACATGTTACATGCAATAAATGACTTCTTGCTCTCTACCACAAGTTTCCACAAGGCCAAATCTTGTCAGACCCATTTATAACTCTTGGATTTCTTGTAAGCCAATCCCGTCATTTGGCATTTCCGCAACTTTCAGAATTAAAATGTTGAAGATCATTTTCACAATCCTGGAATAGTAATATCTTCCCCTTCTTGCTCAGTCATGTTCTACATTTCCTATGACACTGATACTGCTTACTATGAAGCAGACTTACACTAACTCTATGACTACTACAATTATTTAATTCTCTACATCACTTTCAATCACAAAGCAATGTAAAACAGTAGACAGCGTTGCAGACTTACATTCCCTCTACTCTATGTTTTGATTGGCTGCTTCAATTAGCTTATAAAAAGAAATAGTTTTTCTGAACTCATTCAAAGTGCATTTATTTCTCCATGACGTCCAGTCTTATGGTTAGAACTTATGTCTCTGAACTACACTTATCCTCAAGGCCAAATTGTGTAGGAGACATTAGAACTTCTTGAAATTCCACAGAGCACATCCCAAGATTATTTCCCTAAAATTTTGGTTTTAAAAACACCAGGTAAGAGTTTTTAAGGTCATACGGCAATTTTTTTTTGAAAATTAAAACAAAATCGTTGCAGAATGACCAGCCATTTCTAGACTTTAAATAAGCTGTGTAATGTCCTGATGTTATTGAAGGGCCGTCATGATATATAATTGCTGCAGTTACAAAAGTCCTTCCTGAAATTGACAACTGCGAAGCTACAACATTTTTAATTAAAGTTGTCAATTTTGTTCCATCAGGCCTACATCGTTGGAACATTAAAATGACATACTGGCCATATGTTCGTATAAATAATGTGGACATCATTTCAGATTTACATTGGCTACACTCCATGTTGTGATCAGCTGCTTTTACTAGCTTATTAAAGGAGACTGATTTACTGTCTGGCAAAGTTAAATATATAAATCTTTCTGAGTCTACACTAGTAGTACTTGATACCATACAGTTCTCGCAGTCATGCTGCCATTGATAAGAAAGCCCAAACAGCTGATCTACATCTACACCTTCAGCATGCAATACATCAAGCATATACATTAAAAACTCCTGACAATCTTGCTGAATATTTTGAGAGAATTGTGTTTGGCCTGAACATCTGTCTAACAGATTTCGAATTTCAGACACACTTTCTATGTTTCTTCTATCAGTGCTACATTTCTCTAACACAGAATTTAACAAACTGCAAAATCTTTGATCAGAATTGACCACAATCTCTTCTTTTACATTTTCTAGAGAAAACAAAACATTAACCACTACATTAGCATAGCAGTTGACACCAGAACTGTTTTCAAATTGAAAACCAACAACATCTTCAACAGAATCCTTTTTGTTTCTGCTTGTAATTTTAGGTTCATCGACTTTTCGTCTTTTTGCTACAACCTCCCCAGTATTGGTCACATTTCTTCGTTTCCGGCCTACCACACGTTTCTCAAACAAAGGATACTGAGGCAAATGTGACGCATACTCTCTTCTTAACCTATTGTATTCCTTAACACAATCTAGATCCGCACAAATGTTTGTGACATCACACTCAATCAAGTACAATCCCGATAAAGTTCTAACTCTTGACAATGCCACGTATGCCATACCCTCCTTGAACACAGAACTGCCAATATTCACCAATGCACAGTCTACACTTAAACCTTGCGATTTATGGATTGTCACCGCATATGCCAAGCAAACAGGAAACTGCTTACGGCGAACATATAAGTCTTTTACAAGCAAAAATCTAGCAGAGCAACGACCAATTAGCTGTACTTCCTCAATGCCATGAAATTTAATTTTTAAAAATTCAATTCCATCTCTATTTCTGTATTTTACAAAATCAACAACATTACCCATTGATCCATTTACCAGACCTCTTTCAACATGTAAATTCCTTCTTAAAATTATACGGCAGTTCAAGCACACATTCAGAGTCTTTTCAAAACCTGCAGTTTTAGATATACTCTTCTCTAATGAATCCAATTTTGTTTTCAGATTCTCAGACAAAATAATTGTTGATCCCATATGCTCTACTCTGTCAATAGCTTCCAGTTTCACAATCTCTTGCTTTTCTAAATGCAACATTTTGTTGTTGAATTTGGCACATTCTGCAAGAGTTGGCATCAAACATATTCCAGATTTCTTATCAGTAATTTTCTGAAAAATATTCTCAGGCACAACATCTTGTTCTGGATATAAATTTGACAGTAATCGTGCATGTAAAGCTTCTTTCCCATGCTCGGTCACTTTTCCAATTCTAACATCTTGTAGAATAGTCTTGTAAACTTCATCCTTCGCCTGACGCATATTTTCATGCAGTTCAGCATAATTGAAGTTTAACCATATATTGACGTTGCCAATGCTGCCTAGGCACTTCCTGGTATCTTCATGCGTGAGCATTTTGAACACAGGTTGCCCTTTCACTGGTGTCAGCTGCAGAAGATCTCCGAAAACAATGATGTGTTTGCCACCAAATAACACATCATACTCTGTTTTGAGAACTTCTTGCATCCTCAAATGCACAAAGGCAAGCATGACATTGGAAACCATGCTTACTTCGTCAATGATAAGAAGTTTCATTTTCCTCAAGATTCTTGAAACTTCAAAACAAGCATCTCCAGATAGCTTGTGATATTGTAATTTGTTGTCATGCTCCACTGGCAGCATCAGTAAACGATGTAAAGTAATCCCTTTAATGTTATGTGCTGCCAGTCCAGTTGGAGCGGTGACAACACAAGACAGCGATGACTCTGTCCTTTCCTGCAAATAGCATGAAATTGCTTTAATGAGGAAACTTTTTCCAGTTCCCGCTTCTCCACTCACGTACAGTCGGACAGGCTTCAACGACGTACATGAGCACTCTTTCTTGTCATGACTTAATCCATGATCAATTTGCATGGTAACTTCGTCATATATTTTCCTCTGCTCAACGTTGAGTTGTCTTTCCAACTCTTCTAAGTTAACCGCATCCTCCTGAGCATGTGCCATGGCTCTTTCCACTTCATTCATGGCAGTGGCAGCTTCATTTTCGATAACAGGTCCTCCTAGTGGATCCTGACTCAATGAAGCAGAACTCTGACTGTCCTGAGAACTGTCTCTGGCAATCTCGGCTGCAATCGTTGCTTCCTGCTCAATTTCCGCATTCAACATTTCTACATATTTGGGAAAAGCAGGACATTCTATGGTCTCCTTGGCGGCATTGAAAGAGTCTTCGTAACAGAGGAAATCTCCAAGCAGTTCCTCTTCTGCACGCCAAGGCTTGAAAAGTTGCAAAAGTGCTAAATAGAAAAACTCCTTTTTTTCAGGAGATTCGCCACTCAATTTTCGATGGTTTACCAAGTGGCATTTTCTTTGCTTGACCAGACATCCCTCACTTCCTATTACAGCATACACTCCTTTCTCAGTATCTTCTTTGATGTTCCTCTTGAATATGTAATTTTGAAGAACCTCATACAGACAAACATTGTCGAGGTGACTGCTTCTATTTGGATAATATGTATCCAACATGTTGGTCTTCAAAATGTCGGTACTGTTTGGCTCCTTTTCCGCCAAATACTCAATTTCCCGCACAGGTTTCAGAACTCGATTACGCGTTGCAGCAAGACCAAGACTCGCCCAAACGATACTCCTGGACTTGGCATAGAGACTTGCTGAAGACAACCGGTCAGAGCATTCGTAAGCTCCAATTTCTCGATGCGACAACATCTTCAGACTGAAACTGTACAACTTCTTGCTGAGGCTCTTTTCATGGGAAATGTCCTCCCACATATCCTTCAATTCTGTCTTCTCTTTTTTGGTGATGTAAGACGTCACATACCGAGCCACAGCCATACAGTTATCAGCCACAAACTGTATATCCATGTTAGCATTCCACATGGACAAAATCACCGGGTTGTAGTCGTTGATGTACTTGGACTCTTCGTTCCTCTTCAAATTGTATGTGTTTTTAGGTGATTTCTTCGTGACATTATGTCGCAGCGAAGACATCAAACTGTTTACTCTTCCTTTAGAAATCACCGGTCGTGGAAAGCCGAAACGACATTTGGTGTAGAACTTGTCCTTGTTTCGGAATTTACGACGGCAGTACTTTCCACATCGATGGCTTTGGAAACGCAGAACTTTTTCTCTTAGGCTTTTCTTCTCCTTTGCGTTTGGAACAGCACACGTAGAATACTGTTGGATGAAACTCATCACTGAGTCTTCTGGATCCGTTCCAAATTTAGGTGCATCCTTGATCCATAGCAACATATGTATATGAGGAGCACCTCTTGCTTGGTACTCCTTTCTCCAGAAGAAATCCAACACCTCTCCAAGAGGTGGATTCTTCTTATTCATGATGAAAGACATCATAGCTTCAAATCTATGATTGAAGTACCTACATACATTGACTGGATCCAAAGAGCACAGTTCTCCGGGTGTCTTGAATTCGATGTTATCTACGTTAGCATTTGCCTCTCGTAGAAATTCAAGTAAGTCTTCCCAGCCATACTCGGCACAGCTCAGAGTGAGGAACCATGTGGGAGTACCTAAGTTCCTCAGCATACATTTTAAATCACCATGACGACGATACCAGTACTCATTAGTACCACGCTGACACGCCATGAGATTAATCAGGTGAGAATCCAAAATACTGTCTTGGACATTGACTTTATCCATAAAGTCACTTGCCGAGATGTTTTGCATGTGTATACCACTTTTCAAGATGTGGTTCACTGCATATGACAGTCCAGACAGATCGCTTTCAAACAGGAGATGAAACAAATAGGGAATGCATTGTCGAAACCTAGCATCTCCTGCATACAATCGCAAAGTCCGGTATTCAGAAGCAGGAATTTGATGAGGTCGCTCATCATATCTTCCTCCCTGACCTGTTGGAAAAAGCTGTGGGAAACACCGAGCTTCCAAACTTTCCTCCCAAACACTAATGGGACTCCCTTTTGCTTGTTTCATTTGAAACAACTCAATAGCATTCCCCATGACTTCTTTGGAATGCAAAGGATGAACACTATAATGTTCATATATTTCTTCACTAGTAGAGGGTTCTACTTTCTCAATTTGACCAGCACACAAATCGCTATCCTCTTCCTCACTTACTTCCTCTTCTGCAACATATACATTCTTATAGTATTTATTATTTTTTTTCAAATACAATGTTGCCTTTTTAACTTTCCTAACATCTACTAAATCTTGCCATATTTTCTTATTCTTTGTTGGAACCCCATTAACTAAGATAACCAGAGGTTCCTCTTCCACTTTTTCTACTCCAATTGTGTTAATGTTTTTCTTCAAATCTAGAGGCAAATAAACAACTCTTCCCTTTAATCCTCTCTGTAAATCTGATGGAGGCAATTTCCCTGTCTTTGGCTCCATTCTTACAATAGCCTGAAAGGGATGGATACTTTGAATTAAAATAGATTCATAAGTATTTAAATCCTTCAATTCAGAAGGAATCTCAACCAATTCCAGATTATTATGAACTGCTCTAGCAGGCATCTGGTTTTGATTTAATTTGCAACAACAATAAGTACACACACGTTGATCAAATCCCAAATCAAAACAATTTTCTACCATCAAGTATGTTGCAAAATCCTTCCATTCACTATTATTTTCCCTTTCACTTTTTGCATATAAATCCACTAACTTAGTCTGATTCTTATAATAAGTGCGTCGACAACACACACAAGTGAAATTAGGCCTCTCACTTGATTTCACCTGAAACGTCGCAATTTCCCTCTGGAAATTATCTGTACTGGAAACCTGTACACTATCTTCCACATTACCCTCTTCTTCTGGGTCAATTTCAACATTCTCCTCTTTACTTCCAAAGTAACAAAACTCAATTTCTTCACATATGTTCTTCACATCTATTTCAGAACCATGCAAAAGAGCAGCGCATAATTGTTTAAGCATAATTGCTGGACTCTTAGCATAATACAACATTCTAACTAATTTCCTCACTTTATTATGATGCACTGCTAGCATCCTGAAATGATGAAAAACACTCTGGCATACTCTCCTGGAAAGACAAGCCAGTGAATGACCATGCAAACCTGTCACTTCTCTCACTCTGCAAGGATCTAATTCTTGCAACAACTTCATTTTCTGCTTCAAACTTTTCTTATTAAATGACCGTACAAAATCACAAAGCAAATTGATGGAATCCTGTCGCACACTGCAAATACTACTACACTTCCAGGTGTACACAGGACCCTTAGCACGTCTTCCTAAAACCTCATTACCTAACACCTCTTCTGCCTCTGTTGTCACAAGTTTTTCTTTTTCAACTGGACAACCATCTTTCACTTCATAAGCACGACCACTGGTGTCAACTGCATGCACCAAATCATTATCCTGGAAATAACTCTCCTCATTAAAAAATGCCTCACAGCTTGAACTATGCATCCATTCTCCAGAAAAAACTTCAAAAAAATTACTACGATTAACTATTCTCTTCCATCTACTATTTCTTTTGAAATCATAAATTGCCTTGTTTAGCTTCCTCATTCTATTGATTATCAAAATAAATAACTTACGTTTAATTTCAAATGCCTGATCAATAACTTTCTCAACTTTTTTTTTTCTCTTATAAAAAACCAGTTTCTGTTGACCTTTCTTAATATTTTTTAACAAATTGCCAATTATCCTGTTGCGGAACATTCGTTTACGAATGTCCCTAAACTGTTGTTTCCTTCTACTATCATGCACAGAGTTATCTCTTGCTCTAGCAGTAACATTTTTGATTGGCCTTTCCTTTCCATTTGATTTGCTTATCTTTTTATGGACTGAAACATTTTCTGTAGTAATATTTTTTTTACTACACATATTTCTTATGAAATATTTTGTGCTCTTACCCGGTGCTTTCTTCGTGACTTGACAAATCTTTTTGTTAGAGGACTGCTGCTTATTTTGTTTCACCTGCTGTCTTTGACGTTTTGCAGCCTTTCTCTGTCTTTCTATTGTTGGCATGGTGAAATCTTGAAATGATCTGCAGTTGAATCTATGGTAAAATATAATAAAAAATGTTATTAACCATTATTACCAAACAGTAAATCAATAACAATGATCAAAAACTTAACACACTACTTGACATTTTAAATAGAAGATTTTTTAGTCCTTGGCAAATTTACAATACAGAAATAGCAGAAAAGAAATGACATTTATATTTATGTTACCTGTGCTATTTTATATGTGAATCTGATCTAATTTTATGAGCATATTTTAATATTTTATTGAAGACACTACACATAACCTGTTTTTGAAGGTGTCTTTATTTTTAAATTAAACGGTTTACATTTTTATTAATTACACATTTTAAAAATAAATGTTTATATTTCCATAGGCTCAAGCAGGTCAGCTTCCCACCCTATGTCATATAATTCGGACAAATCTGCATCCTCATCACGCTCTTCTTCATCCTCAGGATTTAAATCATCCAATGGATCAACATCCACTGATGTTTCAATTACAAGTTCAATGATGAGGTCAAAATCAACTGATTGCAGATTGTCACTCATGTTGATGTTGTCTTTATCTTTAAAGAAAGATAACAACAATGAGATGTTGCAGAGTAAGAGACAAATCTCAGAGATTATAATAGTAAAATTGTTTAACAAGAGTAATATTTTGCAGCTATTATTTAGCCATGTCCAGCAATGCTGATCAGGTGAAGACTATGTCTAATTTTTCAGTGAACAGGACTCATCTCTTCTTAACCTTGGATAAGCCTCACCGACTCTGTGTGTCCTGCACATACTTAAATGTAAAGGGGCAGATTTATGTTAAATGGCACATCCCCAGGCATGCACCAGTTAACGTGCACCGCTGCTCTGCCACCCATGGTGTGCCGTATTTACAATCAGATAGGAGAAAACTGCGTCAAAACCCTGCGCCTGCTTTAAGCAGGCATAGGTCTTGACGCAACATTGTGGAGATGGGGCACCCCTGAGTCTTGCTTGAGCTGCATCGCACTTGCGATACAACTCCAGCAATCACTACCTTTACATCACAGATACATCACGCATCTGTGCCATTTTTGCCCCATGATGCCCCGCATTGTAAATGCAGCACACCATGGGTGGCGGAACAGCGGCACAGGATGACTGACACATCCCTGGTGATGCACCAGTCATCATAAATCTATCCCTAATCTTCTTATCTTGTTACAGATGAACCGCCATATGTACCATCAAACTATTTTGCATTTCCTAAATAGCGAATTTTAAGGAATAAATAGCAATTCTTTACCATTCCTAATTTGCAATGAGCAAATTGCTAATTGCAAGTTACCCATTCATTTCCATGGGCTAGGAGCCTCATAGGAATGAAGGTTTAATTTGCGATTAGCAATTTGCTCATCACAAATTAGGAATTTTTCCAAGGGTGCAGGGGTGTCTCAAGAACACCCTGCTGCACCCCTGAAAAAGAAATTTGGGGGCATATGGCACACATACATGCCCTAAGGGCATGTGTTGGCGTCATATGGGACCTTTTGTTTTTTTGAAAAAAAGCTTTTTGAAAAGAATTCACAAATTACCACCAATTTACCACAATAGTTTCCAAATCCTTAATGTAATTTTTTACATATTTTTTGTTTGATACATTGCATTTAAGTAATCGCAAAATTTGCAAATCCTTCAGTGCAATCGCAAAATAAGGAATAGCAAATTTTGCTATTCCTTATTTTGCATCAAACTTGTTTGATACATACCATTTGTCTAATTAGCATTCGCAAAGGCCGAAATTCGCAGAATTTTGATCTTTGCGAATGCTAATTAGCTTGATACATATGGCCCCAAGTGAGGCCTGTCTTGCAACATGGTGCATCTTTTGCATCACTGCTGCATCGGTTTCATGTGGTACTTTTTTTTTACACCATGACATATCTGCCTAAAAGCATCAATTTGTAATTTTGTCGCCTCATAGCAAATCTTTTGCACCGCCGCTGCATCATAAAAGTGACGCACAGTGGCGCAAAAGAGGCATACACCTATCATAAATCTGTCCCTAGCATTTTAAATGATTAATCCAGGATGACGATAAGGTGTGGCCTATCCAGAGGTTTGTTTAAGGTGAGGCCTACTCAGGATTGCAGATTAAAGTTACGCTTGATGAAGAATACAGAAGAGATAATACATGTAAAGGCCTACCAATGAAGTAAGTGATTTGCACTTTATTTCGCCAGTCATCATAAATGTATCCCTAAGCTTCTTATCTTGTTACAGATGAACCACCATATGTACCATCAAACTATTTTGCATTTCCTAAATAGCGAATTTTAAGGAATAAATAGCAATTCTTTACCATTCCTAATTTGCAACGAGCAATTTGCTAATTGCAAATTACCCATTCATTTCCATGGGCTAGGAGGCTCATAGGAATGAAGGTGCAATTTGCGATTAGCAATTAGCTCATCACAAAATAGGAATTTTTCCAAGGGTGCAGGGGTGTCTCAAGAACACCCTGCTGCACCCCCGGAAAAGAAATTTGGGGGCATATGGCGCACATACATGCCCTAAGGGCATGTATGGGCGTCATATGGCACCTTTTGTTTTTTGGAAAAAAAGCTTTTTGAAAAGAATTCACAAATTACCACCAACTAGAAGTTGGTGGTAGTTTCCAAATCCTTAATGTCATTTTTTTACATATTTTTTGTTTGATACATTGCATTTAAGTAATCGCAAAATTTGCAAATCCTTCAGTGCAATCGCAAAATAAGGAATAGCAAATTTTGCTATTCCTTATTTTGCATCAAACTTGTTTGATACATACCATTTGTCTAATTAGCATTCGCAAAGGCCGAAATTCGCAGAATTTTGATCTTTGCGAATGCTAATTAGCTTGATACATATGGCCCCAAGTGAGGCCTGTCTTGCAACATGGTGCATCTTTTGCATCACTGCTGCATCGGTTTCATGTGGTACGTTTTTTTTTACACCATGACATATCTGCCTAAAAGCATCAATTTGTAATTTTGTCGCCTCATAGCAAATCTTTTGCACCGCCGCTGCATCATAAAAGTGATGCACAGTGGCGCAAAAGAGGCATACACCTATCATAAATCTGTCCCTAGCATTTTAAATGATTAATCCAGGATGACGATAAGGTGTGGCCTATCCAGAGGTTTGTTTAAGGTGAGGCCTACTCAGGATTGCAGATTAAAGTTACGCTTGATGAAGAATACAGAAGAGATAATACATGTAAAGGCCTACCAATGAAGTAAGTGATTTGCACTTTATTTCGCCAGTCATCATAAATGTATCCCTAAGCTTCTTATCTTGTTACAGATGAACCACCATATGTACCATCAAACTATTTTGCATTTCCTAAATAGCGAATTTTAAGGAATAAATAGCAATTCTTTACCATTCCTAATTTGCAATGAGCAATTTGCTAATTGCAAATTACCCATTCATTTCCATGGGCTAGGAGGCTCATAGGAATGAAGGTGCAATTTGCGATTAGCAATTAGCTCATCACAAAATAGGAATTTTTCCAAGGGTGCAGGGGTGTCTCAAGAACACCCTGCTGCACCCCCTGAAAAAGAAATTTGGGGGCATATGGCGCACATACATGCCCTAAGGGCATGTATGGGCGTCATATGGCACCTTTTGTTTTTTGGAAAAAAAGCTTTTTGAAAAGAATTCACAAATTACCACCAACTAGAAGTTGGTGGTAGTTTCCAAATCCTTAATGTCATTTTTTACATATTTTTTGTTTGATACATTGCATTTAAGGAATCGCAAAATTTGCAAATCCTTCAGTGCAATCGCAAAATAAGGAATAGCAAATTTTGAATTAAGGACATTTTAAGTCATTTCCACATGTGCAGTGTTTTCAAATTATGATTTGAAAATCGTTTTTGGGGAAAAGTAATGGTTTGCAAATTTATGACAAGGACATAATGGTGTATGCTTCTCTATAAGGCATTTCAGTGTCTCTGATGTCATTTTTCCCATATTACATTATAAGACCTTTCCCCATGGAGCACATTCCTTGTAAATATGCTCCCCCCTGTGCATGGTGAATTTAGATTTTGACTGTTTGAGTCACATAGCCATGTTAAAAGTGACCCAAAAAAATTGCAAACGCTTTAAAAAAACACATTCATGTGTCTTAAGGACATTTTAAGTCATTTCCCCATGGACAGTGTTTTGTAAGTGGCGCAAAAGAGGCATACACCTATCATAAATCTGTCCCTAGCATTTTAAATGATTAATTCAGGATGACGATAAGATGTGGCCTATCCAGAGGTTTGTTTAAGGTGAGGCCTACTCAGGATTGCAGATTAAAGTTACGCTTGATGAAGAATACAGAGGACATAATACATGTAAAGCTCTACCAATGAAGTAAGTGATGTCCACTTCATTGCGCCAGTCATCATAAATCTATCCCTAAGCTTCTTATCTTGTTAGACATCAACCGCCATATGTATCATATAACTATTTTGCATTTCCAAAATAGCGAATTTTAAGGAATAAATAGCGATTCTTTACCATTCCAAATTTGCGATGAGCAAATTGCTAATTGCAAATTACCCATTCATTTCCATGCGCCAGGATGCCCATATGAAAGAAGGTGCAATTTGCAATTAGCAATTAGCTCATCGCAAATTAGGAATTTTTCCAAAGGTGTAGGGGTGTCTCAATAACACCCTGCTGCACCCCTGAAAAAGAAATTTGGGGGCATATGGCGCACATAAATTTTAACAACATTCCTTTACCTCAAAAACGATTTTCAATTCATAATTTGAAAACACTGCCCACAGGGAAATTACTTAAAATGTCCTTAAGACACATGAAAGTGTTTTTTTATTGCCTTTCCAGCATGGTTGGGTCACTTTTAACATGGCTATGTAACACAAACATTTAAAATCTAAATTTGCCATGCACAGGTGGGAGCATATTTACAAGCAATTTGCGCCACAGAGAAAGGTCTTACATTAAAATGGGAAAAATAACATCAGGGACAGTCAATTGCCTTATAAAGAAGCATACACCATTATGTCCTTGTCATAAATTTAAAAACAATTCCTTTTCCCCAAAAACGATTTTCAAATCATAATTTCAAAACACTGCACATGGGAAAATTACTTAAAATGTCCTTAAGACACATAAAAGCGTTTTTTAATTGCCTTTGCAGCATGTTTGTATCACTTTTAACATGGCTATGTAACACAAACATTAAAAATCTAAATTTTCCTTGCACAGGTGGGAGCATATTTACAAGCAATTTGCGCCACATAATTCATAATTTTCTCCTTAAAGCACACTATTCTCTATCTAAATTCAAGAAATATTTTCTCACCTTAGCAAATACTTTGAGTTTGAAAACAGTCTCAGAAACACACCAATTTGTCTTCAGCAGAGCAAAAGGTATGCACTCCAGAGTCTGCAGCTATCAAAAGCACAGAAATGCTGTAATTCTTCACACATATCTCTCATGTCACCCAATCAAAACTCTTCCCTCACTTTTTTTCAAATGAAAACCCTTCCCCCCTCTGCCCTTTCTGCCTTTTCTGCATGGCAACCACCTCTTGGAAGACTTCTGGTGTTTGCAAGTTCACACAACAATGTTGCAATTGAACTCTGAACTCTCAGTGCACCTGCATATCCAGTGCATTCTTTCATTTAATGATTTTTTATTGACCATTCAAAATACATCTTTCAAATAACTCATCCGTGCACCCTAACTTTCTGTTTTCAGCAATCAAAATCCACCAATCACTGTTACTGCTTCATGAACACAGAAACTCCACAGTTTTTTTCATTTTAAACTCTCATTTTTTCAACTGCCATTTCATTGCCACACTTCATCTGACTGCAGGAGAACCTTCTCTCACCATGTTTTCTGTCTGGATTGTTGGACATAGTTATATTCACTGGGCTCAAAGGTACACTGAAAACAGGAATTTACCTAACCTCAATTTACAAGATGTGGAAATTAAGTGGTTTGGCCACAGAGGATTAAAATGTCACCAATTGATACCATTGGTGAAAACCTTTATGCATTTGCCCAAACCTGACCTGTTAATTGTGCACTGTGGAGGTAATGACTTGGGCACTTTGACTGGTGTAGGTCTGGAAATGCTTTTAAAGGACACCTTTGAGCAATTAATGGCACTTTTTCCTCAGACTGCCTTGGTATATTCAAATATATGCCAAAGACAGAAATGGAGGTGGTCAAACCAATTTTGTCCACAAATTGAGAAGTCGAGGAAGCATGTAAACAAATCTGTTTCAGCTTACATGAGAGACCATGGAATGGGCTCCCTGTACAACAATAACTTGCGTTACTACATGCAAGATATCTACAGAGGAGATGGAGTTCACTTCTCAGATGATGGCAACAGAATTTTCACTCTGAATTTAAGAATGTGCATTGGTACCTACTTGTAAGTACCTAAATGTACCATAAACCCAAAAGCTCTTCTCAGAGCTACCCTACATCTGATCACTCACAATTATTATTTTACTCTTAACATTTTTCACTAATTTTCAACAAAGTACGCTCCCTGGGGCGCTACCCGGTACGCGAACCGGGAGCTAACCTCGCGAAATTTTTAAAAAAAATGGTTTTTTTTCGCACATATGGGCCTCCTCAGCCACCCTCACAAAACCTAGGGGGTCAAGATAAGTCTACCGTGCCCCCTTCTACCCATTCTGAACATTATTTGCCCTCCATCTTGTATCTTAATTCGACCGAAACACAAAATGGTGGACTCCCGTTACGCTTAAGGTTCGCGAACCGGGGCGCTCAACGGTTCGCGTACCGGGTCGCTCCCTGGGAAGCGCACCATCAAAAAAGGTGGGAAAGTAGTTCACAGAAAAGCCACTGGAGACAATTTCACCAAATATAGACTAGCTCATACTACATACCAATCCCTACCATTTTCACAAATTTGATTGGAATTCCATTTAGCCATTTAGCCTGTAGACCTCTCTAAATACCATGAGGTAAATTACTTCACAAAACACATCTGAAGTGTTGGAATTGACAACCAATTAAAATGTTACTTTCATTTTCTACTTTTTTTACCTGACATTTGATTGGTTATATACCTGAATATATATAAAGGAAGAGAAGAAAACACAGCCATTTTGACTACTACTTCTTGGTGTACATTTCAATAGGATTTTCACTAATTCCTTCAACTTCTATCTAAAGGTAAGTTTTTATTTTTAAAACTGAAGTATATTGTGCACTATAAGTTAATATGGTAAACTTTTTCTGATAGTTATATACTATCCCTCTGTAGTAGTTATAGATTTAGATAGACTTCTCTGTTATAGTTATGGATGGAGTTAGGCTTCTCTTGTATAATTATGAATTTACTTACGTTAAATCACATACACTTTTTTATATTCCTACTTCCACTCTGATACTATACACTGCCCAAAATTAATCCCAACAGTGCCCTATATCTACTAATATATATTTTTTTAATCTAAATTTCAGGCAAAATGGAAGGCGAACAGAAAGTTGAATTTCAAATTGTCCTGCAAGAGAGCAGCCAAGAAATCAATGATGAAAATGATATTGAATTTTTCGATGAAACTTTAGACAAAGAACTACTGCAATGTGTACAAGCAGTAGATAACCTCCTTGAAAATGAGGACATTTTACACCCTCAGAGACTACAATGTATATTCAATGATAATTATGAAATTTCTGACAATGAAATGTTAGAAAGTTTAATAAATTATGAAACACAATCACAATAAAAAAAAATGCTTAAAAAATAAAGAAAATAAAAAATAATCAACAAAACCAACAATCAATTAACATACAGCATTTGAAAAGTCTATCATTCATTTTTCATTGCAGTACGCTGCCCAGAACGCTTCCCGGTTCGCGGACCGGGCGCTCCCCACGCAAAAAAAACAAAAAACATTTTTTGTTTTTTTTGCCCCGCGGGGCCCTTTTAAAACCTCCACATTAAACCTAGGGGGTCAGGGAGGATCAAGTATGCCCCCTTATGGTTATTTCCCCCTTTGTTTTGGCCTCCTCTTGTCTCTCAATCCTACCGAGAGACAAGATGGCGGCCGCTCCGGACTGTTTAGAATGTTGACAGACACCGGAGAGCCAATCAGCTTAGCTACGCGAAGTTCCGGTACGCTTAAGGTCCGCGGACCGGAGCGCTGCCCAGAGCGCGCTTACAGATATATATCTTTTTTTAAACGTTAATTTCTCAAAATCCACTGGAGCACATATATTGAGACCTATAAAAGGCACATCGGGCTACCAGTCCCTACAATTTTGCCAAGTTTCATGCAAATCCATTCAGCCGTTCGGGCTAAAAGTGAGGCCAACCGCTCTATGGAAAACTCAATGTTAAAAACACGTTTTGGGACCCCCCTTTTTTCTCGGCCCCCCCTTGACGAACCCCCCCCAAATTTCCAAGGGCTGCTCAGAAACAAAATGTTCAATTTTCCAGAAAATTTCAGCCAATTCCGTCCACAAACGCCAAAGTTATTAGACATAGAATTTTCAAAAATCCCATAGGGAAAAAATCCTAACTATATATACCTACTGGCGACCGCCAGTAGGTAATATATATATATATATATATATATATATATATATATATATTATGTGAATAAACCATAGGTTTCAGCGCTGTTATAGTTAGCTGGACATTTCACTCGTACAAAACCATTGAAATTCCTCTGTTATAGTTAGTCCTGCTAACTATAAACCGCGTGCCCGCAATCCGCTGATGATGATGTCACATTATACATCATTCATGATATGGTCAGTGACATCACTGATGACATCTCAAATGACATCACTGATGACGTCATCCTGTGAATGTGGTTTGGTTCGATATTTAAATATGTATTATATATAGCAATCTGCATTGAAGAATGAGTGGATGTATAAGTGTCTGGATGGAGGATTTAGTAGCAGTGTAATTGACTGTTTAAGAGACTAACTTAAAGTGTCTCACTAAATATATGGGTTAGTGACTAAACTGTGTGAATGTCTGTATCACTCTGTTGTGTGAACTGCCGCATCAGATGGTTACTAGCTACATAAAAGTCTATATTAGTTATTGATTAGTTAGCTGAGTATTTGTATGGGAGAGTGAATGTTTGTGTGCTGTGGGTGTGTGACTGCAAAGATGTGTGAATAGTTGATTCAGTAGGTATATGAGGTTAAGAGTGCATGTGGAAACAGTTGTTTGGGTGAGTGAATGTCTTTATGGGAGTGGTGATGAGCAAATATATCTCTCAATGGTAAATGTCCAACAAAGTAGAAGAATAAAAGGCAGTGTATGCGACAGTTGTTGTATATAAATAACTATACATAAGACTCAGTCATTGCACGAATGACTGTATGAACGACTGTATACTTGTAATAGTGATTTTATAAGACACTAAGGGCCAGATGTAGCTAAAATCAATTTAGCAAGTCCTTAATAGCGATTTTGACCGAATCGCTATTAAGGACTCCCTAAATTGAATGTAGGTTGGAATCGCTAAAATATTAGTCATTCCTTAATATTCCTTAATAACGAATCGCTAATTAAGATTCGTTAATAAGGAATACCTAGCCATTCATTCCTATGGGCTAGGAGGCCCATAGGAATGATTGGGAAGATATTCACTATTTGCGATTCGGTATTAAAGAATCGCAAATAGCGGGAGCTATTTCAAGTTTGCCAGGGTGTCCAAAGGACACCCTCTTGCACCCCTGAAATGTGCATGTGTGCACATGTGGCGCACATTCATGCCCTAAGGGCATGGTTGTGTGCCACCTGGTACTTTCAAAAAAAGTAAAAGTGCTTTTTTAAAGGAAATCGCTACTTACCACCAACTTGAAGTTGGTGGTAATTAGCGATTCCTTAACCCCTTCCACGCTCATGACGAGCTGGGCTCGTCATGAAGTAGCCTCCTCGCACGCTCATGACGAGCCCAGCTCGTCATGATGGGTGGGATTTCCGATTTCTCAGCACAGCAGGGGAATATGCTGAGCATCCATGGGGTTAAGCAATCAGCACTCACAATGAAATTTCAAATAATTTAATCAGTAATTCAGATGTAGTTCAAATTTCTCTTATTATAAAGTTTTCTTTTCTTTGTCAACTTGTCCTTTGTGTTCAATGGTAGTAATGTTAAGATCACATTACATGTTTAATATGTCATCTTTAGAACCTTCTTTTGACGACGTGCTCTATGCATTTCGGGGCTGGACCCTTCTTCAGGGAATAGTTTCTGCAATGTAATGATATATATTAATTTTAGAAGCTGACAACTACCATAGATTCTTAATCTAATCTACATATTTACTAGAGCCTTAAAAGAAAAGTAGAAAAAATAAATAATAGAAAGCAGTGAAAAGACGCAAGCTGACATGCATGCCTGGTGAGTCCATGTGTATAATGCACAGAAGGTGTCTGTTTCGTATTCTTCTCAAGTTGAATGACGTGCGCGGAAAACTCTTGTGTGATGAGTCGTAAACGCATGAAGAAATCAAATCATGCTCCTCCTAAATTCACTATTGGTGCACAGAAATAGAATTTCGGATTTTTAACGCTTGTGAAAACTGTACGATGATGACATATAGTAAATCCAAGCTTTTTTAGATAAATATATTTGACTCGACAGGCGGTTTGTGCTGCAGTACATTACTCAGTTATAAATAGTGGTGGAGGAGCTGTACCATCCATAGTATCATCCACGTGGGAATAAATCAAGCCCTCAATCAAGTGTTCATGAGACTTGTAGTTTGATCATGTCTAACATGGCTGCTATGAAATAAAGCAAAGAAAGTAAATCATAATCCTCGATTCCGGTCCTGACATAGAATTCTATAAGTTGGTGGTACCTTCAGTGAAGGATTACTTCGTGGCTTGAGACCTTCATACCAGTTATTATGATCACATAATATTCTCCATGACAATTAATCTGTTTTCAGACCCAAATGCAGCATAATCTGCTCCTATCCACGGGGTAGATGGTACCCTAAGTATCCATGGAGGCAGTGCCACCCTGCCTGGCAAAACACAAACCTCTTTTAGTGTAAATACCCTCCTGGTGCACAATAAAAATAATTATGCACTAATGACACTAGGGGCTTTTGGCCTCCATTGGTAGGGGGGTGACGAAAATGAACCCAAATGTGTGCTTTCGAGGCAGATTGTTGTATTTCAATAGGCACATTGTTGTTGTTGTGCCATGAATTTCTGTTCTTGCATGTTTTTATATGTTCCATCAGCATTAGGGCCATGATACAAATGTTTCTTCGGTTATCTTGCTATAATTTACATTATTGTCCAGGCGCTATGTTCTCAAGTTCTAATATATGCAAAATAAAAGGTGCACTATTTGTCAAATACAGAAATATTCAAAAGTGTATAACAAATGTGAAAGATACATAACCCATAACAAATCTTTAAACGTGTACTGAGCAGTTATTGAGATGATATAATACTACGAATGTGTTTGAGAAGTAGGTTTACAGAAATCAAATGCAGATTAGAAGAATACAATATAAATGTAAAATTAACTAAAGGTATTTTAAAGAATTGACATGAAAATGTACTTCCACATATCTGATGTTATACATTGTAATACTCAGAAATTGTGTTTTTTATTTGTATTAAGTTGTTTAAATTGATAAATTTGGTGCGACAAGGAGGAGGAGGTTCATGGTACATATTTCCTAGTAAGCGATGCTTGCATTAGTAAGCAAAACTAAATGCTATGAATAACAAAAGTTCCATTTGATCGCAAACATAATATTGAAAACAAGGAATCTATGATAGGTTTTTCATGAACATCATGTAATGAAAATATAAAGGAGACAACAACATTGAAAGGGCAGACTAACTGGCAGCAAGTGACATTTTACATTTTTGAGTAAGCAGTGTTACAAATTATTCTAAGAGATACATGATTTCTAAAGCGCATAGAATAGGAGAAGGAAACTATTTAAATAAAAAATGCAGGTTTTTTCCAAATTCTGGAAGAATTTAATTTAGTACTCCTAAGTTAAATTAAAATAATAAATGTTAAGCATTGAGGTCGTTCATTCTGTCAAATATCAATTATCTTTTCTCTCCTTGTCCATTTTTATTTTTAAAACTGGTGATTACAGTATTGAATGTTTTTATTTTAAAAGACGTGGATTGGTAACAGACGGCGCAAATATCGTTTGATGGGGATTGAAGTTCCACCACCAAGAAGGGGCCCTGCTGACTTCTCTGATCAGCACGAAGCCGGTACTTCGTCCTCAATGTTGTCGGGAGATAATTCTGGACTAGATGGACTTGACGATGACAGAAATGATGACGTATCAATCTGCCTGTCTGAAGGAAGTTCTCAAGGTATTCTTTCAGAAATCTTTCTTTCTTAACATACCTTTTAGATCTGAGGTGCTCACTGTTAAATGTGTTATGTTCTTTAAGATAATGTTGGAAGTTATCCACAGCTTGTAAGAATTTGGAAACAAAGCAAAATGTAAAAATTATTGTATGTGGTCTTGCTTTTTGAAACGTTGCCGCTTAGGGTTCCAAGACCAGTGAAGATGGAGTTTATGCAGGATGTGTAGACCGTGACAAGCAAGTGTCATAGAATACAAATATCAGCTAGATGTTACTAACAGTTTCAATTAGCCTGTATAATGATAGTTAACAGTTTGAGTGCAGTGCTGTGAACTTTCACCTACATTTAGCTGGTTCAGTGAGGTGAACACTCTGCTGACAAATTGCAGTATGCTAGAAGTCAGGCATTCAGTCCCAATAAGGCATACGTAGCCTTTCATCGTTCAGTAGTCAGGTTGATTCAGTACCATAAACTAGGTAATGTGTTCTCACAGCTTAGACCTGTCTGATATGTGGTAAGTAGTGCTATGGAGAAAGACAAGTTTTAATTTTATAAAAACAGAAGTTATGCTGTATGTATGTAATTGGGAGCTGGGTATTAGGTACGGGGTCCCGTGGCACATACGTTAATATCCATTCAAAAAGAATTTGTGAAAAATATACAAACAGCTGAGTATTTTCTTTCTGAATGCACCCCCTTTACATTAGGCATGACTGAATGCGCCATGTGACGATTTCTTATTGTAAATGGAGGTATTTTTGTTATTTTTCTCCGTAAATGATGGACTGGTTGATGGGGGTACTTATGCTTCACCTTTGTGAATGTAATCACTGCTAGACAAATAAAGATGGTGAGAGAATGCAGGATTCTTTGGTGGCTGAATGCCCATGTGGACCGAGGTACTTTTGAAGAGCGAGATTTGAATCCTTTCTGGAGGGGAGATTGTTCTCTGTCTTTGCTGAAGGCTCTGCATGGGAGTTCAAGATCATGTGCAGACTTCAGTGGTGAAATGAAGTTATGGGACAGTCCTTATGCACAGTTTGGCAGTCAAGAGGTACCTAGATAGTATATATACTTTAGTGGGATGGTAGAATGCTTGATCAGTGATCTGAGAGCGTAGACGTCTCCTCATTGTTTGTCTCTATTCATTATAGTGCATACCGGTCTCATTCTCAGATCTTTTTTCCCTGAGTTGAGAAATGGAAACACCAGTATAAACATTTTGTTTGGTGAAGAGTGCCTTGAGATTTTAAGAATAGGCTATCCAGGCATTCTGATGGATACTTCTACCCACAAATTGATCATCTTTTGAATACTCCAAGGCGCCTGGCTGTATTTGGAAACATTTCCAATAGCTCATGTTCACCGATGGGCGAGACGGTTGAACTTCGAATCAATGTATCTCTGCCTTTGCAGGTGATAGCATGGAGTGTTATATGCACCACCCCTGTGCACTAATTCAGTTTCTTTTTTTCTATGCCCTTCAATACAGATCTGATTCTGCCAAAACGTTTGTTGATGGTTTACTGACATCCAAAACTATTTTGCTTACAGGGATGTCTGCCCCCAAACACTACAAGCTTCAAGCCATACCACATTTGCTAAAAGCAGATGTCAATCATAACAAACAAAGTGTCTCTGTGTTTTCTCCGATTCAAAGTCAAGTGACAAATGCTCCCTGATGCATCCGACTTCCATCAGGAAGCGGAAGGCAAAGTTTTACATGGGCAAGCCTAGGAAGAAGGGCAGTCACACTCCAAATCATGGGCCAGCTCCAAGTCTTAGTCTCTATCTAGGTCCCCACCCCGGGTAAGTCTTAAGAGGAAGTCAAAGATCAAGTCTTGGCATAAACACAAGAACTCCAGATGGGTGGCCACCCCCTTTTTTCCTACATCAGGGAAGGTATACTGTATCTACACTCAGAAACCCAGTCACCACGCCAGTTGTCCAATTATGACCCCATTCCATAGTTGAAGCCAGTGCATTTTGAATTTCCTGGGCCATCTGCATCTTCACAGCAGCTCTTCCAGAAAATTCTTGGTCCCCCTTGAGTGTCTTCGGGCACCATGAGTTTGCTGGGGCCCCCACTTGCGGACTGACCCAGTTAGGCCTCTGAAGCTGCCATTTGGTTATACCGTCAATCACCTCCTGGAGGCCAGGTCTGTACCAATCAGGCTAATGCCAGTCCTGTCTTTAGAGACACCGGTCCTGGACTAATCTCCTGATTCCAGTTTTGGGTCTGGTCCGAGCTAGCGCCTCACCATGAGAACACAGCCAGTGGTATTGGAAGGTTCCCTGGTAGTTCCTCTCCCTCAGTGGCAGTGCCTTTAGGACCTAAAGGCCATGTTTGGCTCAGTCTCAGATGTACAGGAAATTCTTGATGATCCACATAGTAGAAATTATGAGGAATGGGGTGAACCCTCACTATACTAATGATAGGCTTTATCTAGACCTCCATAATGTAAGAGTTCTTGATTACTTACCAGAAAAATGAGATCAGATAGACATTCGGCCTCCTACCAAGGAAAGTGCAGCTTTTGCTGTGGTTGTATTTAGCACAACAGAGGTTTTGAAACAACAACTGCCTACCGTAGAAACTAAAGGTAATCTTTTGATGGAAACCTTGCAACCTGGCCCTTTATTTTCAGTGCCTTTTGTCTCCCTTAAGTGAAGCCCGGAGAGACTCTTTAGCTGCGGTGTGAGCAAAGCACTGCTTGGTGGCGCTTGTGGGTCATCCTATATATAGCCGCCACAGGCCTGCTTTGATCGACTTAGCTTTTCTGGTTCTACACCCTTCACCAGAAAACCTTGTAAGCTGTTTTTCCTGGAGGAAGGTTTATGATCGGCATCGTGCACCGTTTCTCTTCCCCAACAAGGCATTGCACGTGTAGAATGCTTTGTTTGTTAGAAAGTTTATTTCCACCATAGAGCTTGATCAGACTGCGTTGGAGCTTTGCAGCATTCACCACCACTTGGCCTTCGAAAAAGAAAATGAAAAACGGAAACTCGACTACATACTGGGACAGACTTCCCGGCGTCCAAGTAACAAATGCCCGTCAAGAATGACCGTTTCAGGGTTACGGACACAAAGAAAGAACTATTCCAACTGTTCCCTCGGTGCAGAGCCAAATACACCCACTCCGATTCACACGGCTTGTGCAATTTGTACCTATCTCCAGAGCACAAAGAAAAACAGTGCACCGCCTGCGCATTGTTCAAGAACAAGAAAACTCTTCGGACACGACAAGATTGGCGCCTTGCACACACAATGGGGCAAGCAGCTGAGGCAGAATTCAACCGTGGCGCGAACAGCGAGGCACGCTCTTCAACATGAGACAGGATGATCATAGCCAGCCCACACTACACCACGTCTGAAACATCGTCAGGGGACGAACATGCTGCCCTGCTCCGGTACAGCCCACGTCAAAGACCCAGACCGCGCTACATATCGTGAGTGCTTTTAACCCCCATGCAAAGAAAATACTACACTCGTCATTACCACTACCCAGCCATGGTGCACCACAACCTTCAGGTTCAGGCTGACACTGTGAGCATGCCTTGGAGCCGAGAAGGGATGAGAATATTCTCTATCCCAATCAGGCATCCAGGCCACAATAAGAGGTTGGTTCTGGCACACTACCGGCATTTAAACGCAAATCGGCACTTACCGAGCCTTCGACACCTAGGCTTTACTTGCCAAAAACATCGGCACCGAACAGCGCCAGGCAAACCCTCAAACAGGCATCAGAACTGAACATATGCTCAGCCTTAAGTGGAACGGAACCAAAATAAACTTTGTATCTAAAGGCTGAAAAACAACACAGACACACTTCTAAACAGAAGAAAATCCATGACTCCGGGATTTCTAAACCACATACTGTTTCTAAAAATATGGCAAAGGCGCCAAAGAAACAAAAAACACAAACTACCAAAACCACTCAAGACCAGGGGGTAGTACGTGAGGGACTGCAGCATTTTATTCAGGAGAAACGCAAGAATACTACAAAAAGAAAGGCAGAGGAGTCCCACTTTCCTCAGCCTTCACCAAAGACTTTACAATTGGAACACAGGGCCACAAGCCCTATCATTTTTAGTCTACTTGACTAGCCTTAAAATCACCCTTTCCACAGAAAGAAGAAGAGGGAGAAATACAAGACACTGATTCCCAAGGCACACAAGATACTCAAGATACTCAACATACACCTGACCCATGAAGTGGCACTACCAGATCAAGACATTGAACTGCCTGTGCCTACGAAAGCTTCTCCCCCGTTGACACTGTCGTATTATAATGTCATCCAAAGTGCTGCAGAGTATCATAAGCTCCCAATCCATTCTAAGAAGAAGGAAAGTGATTTGCTAGTAGAAACACTTTCGCACACATAACACACAGTCCACTAGTTGCCCATGGTTGGATCCAGTATTAATGTTTTCAAGGAAGTGTTCAAGGACCCAGTCAAATCAAGGATGCTGATGCCAAGAACTGAGAAAAATATAGACCCTCACCAACCGACCCAGCCTACATTCGCGGGAATCCCCCAACCGACTCCCGCGTTGTCACCACTGCGAGAAAAAGGGCAGGTGCACAAGGCACTGGTGAGGCACCTCCTCCAGATAAATAAAGTAAAAGGATTGACGCTGCTGCTAAAAAAGTTGCCACTGGGCATGCTAATCATTGTAGAATTGCCAATTCTGTGTGCCTACTCTCACCTTGCAACAGCGCAACCTGAGATGAAATGCAAGAGCTCTTGCAACATCTCCCAGAAGGATATAAAAAGCGGGAAGAAGAGGTAGTCAACAAGGGAAATCCAATCTCAAACGCTACCATCAAATGTGTCAAAACACATCTGTCATGTTCAGAAGACATGCCTGTCTACTCATTTCCAGGTTCAAACTGAAGTACAGCAGCATATTCTAAATGTCCCCTTTGAGTGGAAACATTTCTTTGGACCAGCTGTAAACACTCAGCTAAAAAAAAAAAAAGGGCACTGCCAAATCAGTGGATCCCTTACAGACAACAATGCAAAAACAACAGCCCTTTTGGAGGTACCAGGGTAGAGGAGCTGCAAAAGCTTATACCTCAGAAAATGCTACCTATCGGCGCTAAATACAGCAATACCACCAGCACGCGAGTGGCTACTATTGTGGAGGCTACAAAAATAATAAAGGCCAAAGAAGATGGCACCCCCAACAATGGCACCTGCACCTCACCAGCTAAATGACTGGCCCATACTTCCCCGACCACAAAACACCAGTCGGGGAAAGGCTGCAACAATTCCACCAATTGTTGCAAAACATTACATCAGACCAATGGGTATTAGAAATTGCCAGACAAGGATATTGCCCAGAACTAATTCAACAACCACCACATATTCCACCCAAAAAGCAGGTCTTAAATCCACAGCATCTACACCTGCTCAGAGAAGAAGTAAAAGCATTTCTACAACAAACATTTGCAATGCAAATGGTCTCGCATTTGTGAGAGTTTAAGCTATTGACATTGTAAATGACAATGGGCCAGATGTACAGCCTGCAAAATAGCGCCTCGCAGATTTTGACTCATTTGCGACTCGCAATTTGCAAGGCGCTATTTGGCATGTACAACAGTGTGTTTAACACTGTTGGGATTCCCAATGGGTGCGCAAATTGCGAGGCTCATGAATATTAATGAGCCTCTTGCAATTTGTGAGCCCATTGGAAATGACAGGCCCTCCCAGGGATGGTGGCCAGCTGGTCTCCGCAGACCACCATGTCTAGGACTGCTTTTGAATAAAGCAGGTTTTTTTTTACATGCAACCCGTTTTCCTTAAAGGAAAACGGGATGCATTTAAAAAAGAAAACTGAAACGTTTTCGGTTCCGTTTTTTAAGGGCAGGCAGTGGTCCCTGTGACCACTGCCTGCCCTCAAAAATTATTTTTAGAGACAGTCACGAAGTGGAATGGGTTCCCCGGGGAACCCCTCCAAATTGAGACTGCATTACCACCCTCTTGAAGAGGGTGGTAATTTGTGAGTGTTTTGCGACCACAATTACCGTCACAAAATATTCATACATTGTTTGCGGACGCAATTAGGAAGGGAACCCCCCTTCCTAATACCGACTCGCAATTCCTAAATAGCTAGTCGCAAATAAATTGCGACTCGCTATTTAGGAGTTGTACATGGCCATGGGCCATTTTGCATACGCAAACTCGTTTGCGCATGCAATTTAGGGTCATACATCTGACCCAGTGCCTTTTCTTTCTCTGTTGATAAATAACACATTAATAAAAGGCATTGTGATTTGCAAGGCCAATAGCTCAATCTTCTGTAAATGCGAGATCTATTACATTTCAAACGAGCAGCCTCCATTGTCCTTGGCTACTTGGAAGGGAAAGCGCGCATGGTGCACTGAATGTTGCAGGAAAGCATGTCGTGCCTGTAGTAGGAGAAACTCATTAAAGAATAAAGTGCTGACAGACTAAATAAGACGTACCGTGTAACAACCGAATTAAAAGGACTATTCCTTATGGGAGGTTACCAGTTAAGACAAGGCGGTACTAAGTAGGGACTAACAAGCCTATTAATGATCAGAAGTCAGCATTTACGGACGACAATGGCTTCCATACTCCAAAACAGCATGCCAGGCAGAGCAGCGCATACGCTGCCCAGGCTCGACGTAAAAAGAAGCCATCAAAACAGTCCCACCCAAACATCAAAACAAAGGAGTCTACTCCCTCTTTTTCTTCATACCAAAGACAGATGGAACCCTAAGACCCATTTTGGACCTGTGGCCACTCAATCGCTACATACTATCACAGCGCTTTCACATGGTCACATTACATGATGTAATACCGCTACTCCTAACAGGCGCCTTGTTGACTGCACTAGACCTGAAGGATGCTTACTTCCACGTTCCAATCCATTCAGCACACTGAAAATTCCTGAGGTTTGTGGTAAGTGGACATTATTAGCAATTCAAAGTACTACCCTTTGGGGGTAACAACAGCCCAAAGGGTCTTCAAAAAGTGCTATTGGCAAAACTAAGAAGAGAAAACATTCATGTGGTTCCCTACCTCGGTGATTGGCTAAGCGAGAGTCCAAATAAAAATCAATGCCAATCAGACACTCAAAAGACAATAAATCTATTGCATAAATTGGATTTCTGAATGTGGCAAAATCACATCTCTAACCATCCCAGATACAACTGTATCTCGGGTCAGTACTTAATACCATATTGGGGAAAGCTTACTCCAATCCCCAAAGAGTTCTCAATCTCCAAAACCAACTGGATGTTTTTCAGCCAAATCATCATCATCTACCAGTCAAAGCAGTGATGTACGTACCAGGAATGATACCATCTTGCAAAGCAATAGTGTCCCATGCTCGTCTACACATGAGACCCCTCCAGGAGTGTTTAGCATCTCAATGGTCATCAGCGGGAGAGATCACAGTGTTGGCTTCACCCAAGGTCCATCATGCTCTGTTGTGGGGGAATAGTCCAAACGTATTAACAGGTAGAACCCTCAAGCATCCATTCTCGCAGATCACAGTCACAACCGATGCATCACTTCTGGGATGGTGAGCTCATACGAAGTACATTGTGGTTCGGGGACACTGGGCAGGACAACAATAGGTTCCATACATCAACCTGTTATAGCTACTAGGCATTGCAATAGCTCTCAAAGCATTCCTCGCGAGCATATCAGGGAAGAGAGTCCTTCTACACACAGACAATATGACTGCAATGCATTACATTCAGAAATGGGGGCGCCCATTCCATACAATTATCCCAACTGGCACAAAAAATATGGAAGTTGGCAAACAGTCACAACATCCACCTCTCAGCATAATACATACCAGGGAAGGGCAACACAATTGTGGACCTCCTCAGCAGAACACACCAACAAGTGGGAAATACGCAGTATGTTACTACAGCAATACTCCCAACCATGGGGAACTCCCACAATAAACCTGTTCGCAACCGTGGAAAATGCCAAAGCTTCGCATCCAGACATACACACCAACAATCCACGGCCAATCCTCTGTGGATGAACTGGTCAGGGATATTTGCATACGTTTTTCCTCCTCTCCCACTCATACCTTCCGTGGTCAGGAAACTAAAACATACTTCAATTACCGTAATTCTGAATACAATCTTGTAATCTGGCTCCTGAGGTTATAGAATTTCGATACCTCAGTCTACCTTACGAATGTATGAATATTCTCAAAGAGGCAAGTAGACCTACTGGAAGGGGTTGCTATGCAGCAAAATGGAAACGTTTTGTGCATTACAAGTACAACACAGCACATTAACCAATCTTCCCCAACAGAGCAACAATTCATATGTTACCTTTTACACTTGCAAAAGTCACCTCAATACACCTAAATTTAGCAGCTATTGCATCATATTTACAAAACAGGAAACACCAGTAACTTTTCTGCATTCCTGTAATCAAAGCCTTCATGGAAGGATTATAAAGAGTCATTCCACCACATGCCACTCCAATACCAGCGTGGAATCTAAACATTGTCTTAACGCGACTTATGGGGCTACCATTTGAGCCACTACATAATTGCAAACTGCAATTCTTAACATGGAAAGTGCTTTTCCTCGTAGCAATAACATCCTTACGAAGAGTCAGTGAAATACATGCACTCACAATAAAGAACCTTAATTTCAAGTGTTCTCAGAAAAAGTGTGTCTACGCATTAACCCAAAATGTTTACCCAAGGTCATTTCTCCTTTTCATTGAAATCAAATCTTGGAGTTACCGGTTTTCGTTCCATAACCAGAAACTGACGCAGAATGTGCTTTGCGTACACTAAATGTTAAAAGGGCACCTATTTACTAGGTAGAACGTACTAAACACTTCAGAAAAACCAAATAACTCTTTCTTTTTTTAAATATAAATATTCAAAGCAGGTATAGCAAGGTGGGTTGGTAAATGCATCCAAATCTATAATCAGGAGCAAACACTAACAACTGTGCCAAGAGCTCATTCAACAAGGAAAAAAGGAGCAGCCATGTCCTTTTTCAGAAATGTCCCTTTTAATGACATTTGCAATGCTGCAACATTGATAAACCCACATACTTTCACAAAGCATTATTGTATTGATGTTCAATCAAGACAACAAGCTCTAGTTGGACAAACAGTCCTTCGCCCATTATTTCCAACAATCACACTTTCTTATTCCTAAAGCCACCACTTGGAGGGGTACTGCTTTACAATCTACGCACAGCATGTGTATCTGCAACCAACACATGCTACGAATAGATCCTGTTACTTACCCTGTATTGTAGTGTGTGGTGCTGTAGATTCAAATGTACCCTCCTTCCACCCCGGCAGGTATGAAATGTTGACAAAATACCTACAAACACAGTGTGTCCAACAGAGGACGCTTACTAAGCAGACTATATCCGCACTCTGTACATGGCAAGGGCAAAACAAAACTTTCTAACAAACAAAGTGTTAGACATGCATAATTCCTCCAGGGGGAGAAGGGATGCCAATAAAACTTCCTCCAGGAAAAAAAGCTTGCAGAGTCCGGATCCAACACGAGATGGCAGGAGTATGCATAGCATGTGAATCTGCAGCCCCACACTCTACGAATAGATGCTTACAGGGGAAGTAACATGATTCTTTCAATATGTAGGCCTGGATCTTCTGACATAATCTCACTAGTACTTCTTCCTTCAGCAACAAGCAGCCCAGTTTATCTACTGCCTTCAATATCATGACTTATGAAATAAAGTATTGCTCATCTTCTCGTGAATGTAGCTGTGATATACTCCAGCCTCTGGCCTCTACACAGGTTAGGTTACCTGATCAAGGCGTCACATGCTTGCTTATCTTCTTCAGCCAATCGTCACTGATAAGCTGAATATTGCCATGTGAATGAGTCAGTCAACAGATTATGGGTGGACTTGTTTGCTTTCTTTATGCAAAAGATTTGTCACATGAGCCATCATATTTTTTAAATGTTTGGTGTTATTTTTAGGCCGAATGGCAATACCACAAATTGGAACTATCACTGTCTTGTCCAGTTGGAGAGATTACTGTTGCAGAGGTCACACTTAAACATGATGATAGGAATTCTGGGTTTATTAATTGTAGATTCTCCTGTATTCTTAACATATTAAAGTGAGTCAGCGACTTCAAATCTAGGGATTGCTCAACGACTTTGTAAGCCTACCGTACGACAAATAATATGGTAAGTAGTAATTAATAGGATTCTTCTAGAAAGATCTGGATGCTTGTTCCCTTTGAAGCGATCAATATACTGGCAAAACTCATCACACTATCCGTGGGCTAACGGTTACTCTCTGGTAACACTGAGTAATACCTTCTTTAAATTGGAACTTGTGACCATCTTGGAATGCTGGACCCATGCTACTAAAATCCTATTAACTATATCCATCCATCCATCCATCCATCCATCCATCCATCCATCCATCTTGATCCAGAAACTGACTGGTGGGACTTCTATTTACATCAAGCATCACGGTTTGTGCTAGGTACTTAAGTTTCTTGCCTTCTGAAATAAAGATGTTCCTGCATTTGTCCTACATGTGAATCTGATGAAGTCCAGCCTCTGTAGTAGTTTTACGTTGATCTGCTTGAAATTTAGCGAATGGATAGTTCTATTAGATTGTCCCAAATCTTCTGTTTATTTATCATTGACTTGCTGAATGCCTGCCTGTTAATGAGTCAGTCATCCAAATGAGGATGAACTTGTAAACCTTCTGTTTGCAACAGCCCTGTCATTGGGGCCATTCTTTTTTTCCTGGCATTCAGGACTATAGGTATGACTGGGAGGGCTTGCTGGTAGGGAGAATCTTGACTTTTTAAATGAATGTGGAAATATAGACACTTAAACCTGGAAGAAAACTAAACAAAAAGAAGTTGACTAGTTCTTGTTCTTAAACACTGATCTTACAGTACCCAAAGCTTTGCGCCGAAGAACCTCTGGAGCGCGGTCGGCAGGTGTAGTGCAAAGCGTTTGCACTGTATCCAAGCTCATGTTTTAAAACAAATCAGAATAAAACAACTTTTAAACATAGAAAAGCTTTTGGTCAGATTTCTTCGGTGACATTCACATTTTACTGCCTTCCACAACCGTTGTGTTACAGTTTGTTAGCCTGCTTCAACTGTTGGCTGTCTTCACTGTGAGTGATAACATATCTGAAAGAGACACGTTAGTATTAGATTCCTTACCTTAGAATATCCCCAGGCGTCAGACTGGATCCGGAATTTTTTTGCGTAGCAGTACCCTTGCGCGTCGGTTGGCGTCGTCTGTGGCTCCGCGTCCGTCGTGGGCGCCGTGATGACGTCGTCGGAGTACTTAGACGCCGCCTCCGCGTGCTGACGTCAGTTCTTCTTTTTTCCGCGCCAGCAGCGCAGATCCGGAAAAAGTGGTACCTTAGTCACTTTTTGACTAACTCTCTTTTTGATCTTTTTGATCTCCTTTTTCGAGTCTTCGACTCCTAATCGGTGCCGGTAGGGATGCCTGGTTTCAAGCCCTGTGAGGATTGCGACCGACTGATGTCGGTGACGGATCCTCACCGTCGGTGTCTCCACCGTCTCGGCGTCGACCACGACGACAAGGCCTGTTCCGACTGCCGGGCCCTGACTTCGAAGGCTAGACGGGAGCGGCTCGAACTCCGGCAGTCGGTCCCGCACCAAGAGAGGTCCCAGTCCAGACGGAGGTCGAGGGACCAGTCGCAGGAGTGGAGCCATCATAGCTCCGGGAGTCGACATCACTCCTCTGGGTCGAAGTCGTCAGGTAAGCACAAGAAGTCGAAGAGACGTCATCGCTCTTCCGACTCCCCCCGACGCTCGCGCGACGCGGCCGGGGGTTCAGGTGGCACTGCCCACGCGGCTCCGTCGGAGTCGCAGGCGCCGCGTCCGGCTTCATACCCTTCGGTCCCTGGGCCTAACGCGACACCGGAGGAGATCGAGCGGTTCCTCATGGCCATGAGGGCCCTCTCTCCTCCGACGGGCTCCGCGGCGCCTTTGGGCCCAGCGGTCCCGTCTGGGGGTCCTGGCGGGTCGGCGGCTCCGGACCCGACGCCATCGGGTGCTTCGGCTCCGACGCAGCCGGCGCCTTCGGGCCCGGCGCCGCAGGGCCCCACTGGATCCGGTTCCGGATCCGGGTCGTCGCCGGTGGATTTAACGACCTCCCCGGCGCCGTCCCCTCGGGTGTCACCACCGGCGCCGTCTTCGGGCTGCGCCGTCCCCGATACCTCACTCAACCCGGTTCCAGCGCCGAAGCGGCGCCGCCCGGCGCCGATTATGACGCCGTTCGGAGAGTTTGCTTTCCATGAACCGGACCCATCCTTTGTTGAACCTTACTACCAGGAGATGGGTGATGAGGAGGATTGGGAGGGGTCTGAGGACCCTCTGGCACGTGAATGCCAGTCTCATGAGGACTGGGCAGGTGAACTTGGGGAGGCCAGTGGTATAGACACTTCGCCTGACACTGGCTTTGTCTCGCCTCCTACCGTGGCTACGGAGGAGGGGGCAACCTATAGTGTGGTGTTGATGAGGGCAGCCAAGGCCTTGGGCCTTGAGCTCCCCGTCGCGGCCGTGCGGACTAACCTCCTCACTGAGGTCCTTAAGCCGCAGTCATGCTCAGCCGAGCCTCTGCTGCCGTTTAACGAGGCCTTAACCGACGTTCTTTTGGGCACTTGGTCCAAGCCTGCTACGGGTTTGCCCGTAGATAGGAACGTGGCCAGACGCCACCGCCCGGCTCCGGGCGACCCATGTTTCCTGTCCACCCACCCCACCCCCGAGAGTCTGGTCATCCAGGCCTCCAATTCCAAGACCACATTCCCGTCGGCACCGCCGGACAGGGAATCCAGGAGGTACAAGCAGTACGGTAAAAAGATCTTCCCGTCCCTTAGTTTGGGATTGCGGTCTTCCAATACCGCATGCCTCTTGGGCCGCTACACCCACTCTCTGTGGGATACGGTTGCGGAAGTGCTGCCAGAGTGTGCGTTGGAGGTACGGGCCAAACTCGGCCAAGCCCTTGTGGAGGGCCGGGATGCAGCCAAATATTCTATCCGGTGTGGGCTGGATACCACCGACTCACTAGGTAGAGCGATGGCAACGACGGTGGCGGTCAGACGCCGCCTGGTTGAGGTCCGCCAACTTTTCGGCCGATGTCCAAAACCTACTGATGGACATGCCGTTTGATGGCCGTCGCCTCTTTGGCGACAAGGCAGACCATGCGCTTGAGCACTTTAAGGACTCCAGGGCTACGGCCAAGTCCTTGGGCCTCTCGGCCCCGCGCCAGCAATCGGCTGCCTTTCACTCCTTTCGTGGCCACGGAAGGGGTGTACCCACACGTGCTGCCAGCCACGCTCCGCAAGGTAATACCCAACACGGTGGCAGCCGTGGGAACTGCCGTCCCGGCGGTCGGGGAAAACGGCGAGGTCAGTCCACACCTTCCCCCGCAGCATCCACCTCAAAACCCTCCTAGTCCGTGCTTTCAGGCCCATGTGACGCCAGTGGGGGGCAGGGTTCGCCATCACCACCTCCACTGGCGCACTGTCACATCGGACAGGTGGGTGCTGCAAATCGTCCGAAGGGGCTACTCCCTCCCCTTCGAGGCGACTCCTCCAGCCATGCCACCGCAGAACCACCGTGTATCGGGGGATCATTTGCGACTTCTGCAGGAGGAAGTTACGGCCCTCTTGGCCAAGGGGGCCATCGAGCGCGTTCCTGGGCCAGAAGTAGGGTGTGGTTGCTACTCCCACTACTTTCTGGTACCCAAGAAGGGCAAAGGGGGCCTACGCCCTACCTTGGACCTACGGAACGTCAACGGCTTCCTCCGGAAGGAGAAGTTCAAAATGTGACACTGGCTCAGGTCCTAGCTGCCCTGGACCCAGGAGACTGGATGGTAGCGTTGGACTTGCAGGACGCTTATTTCCACATCCCTGTCCTGCCGGCCCACCGGCGCTACCTGCGGTTCACAATTGGCCACGAGCACTTTCAGTATACCGTGCTCCCCTTCGGCCTTACCAGCGCCCCACGGGTGTTCATAAAGGTGATGGCGGTGGTCGCAGCTCATCTGCGCAGGTTAGGGGTTTCAGTCTTCCCCAACCTCGACGACTGGTTGTTGAAGGCGGGCTCGCCCCAGACAGTCGTCAGCCACCTCCAGACTACGGCAGATCTCCTGCACCGGCTGGGGTTCTCCATCAATGTGCCAAAGTCACACCTGTGCCCCTCTCAGAAGCTCCTTTTCATCGGAGCGGTTCTCGACTCGGCGCGGTTTCGGGTTTATCCACCCGAACAGCGGGTCCAGGATATTCAGGCTCTGATTCCCATCTTTCAGCCGTTATCCCGGGTCTCGGTCAGGTTGACGCTGCGGCTTCTGGGGCTGATGGCCTCCTGCATCCTACTGGTGCATCACGCCAGGTGGCGGATGCAGGCTCTGCAGTGGGACCTGAAGTTTCAGTGGGCCCAGCATCAGGGCAACCTGTCCGACCACGTCCTGACCTCGGAGGGCACTGCGAGACAGCTGCAGTGGTGGCTCACGGACCGCGATTGGGTCAGCGGCAGATCCCTCTCCCTTCCCCAACCGGAGCACGTAGTTGTGACGGACGAGTCCCTCCAGGGCTGTGGTGGCCACATGGGAGAGGCGGAGATCAGAGGCCTCTGGTCTCCGGCGGAGGCCCAGCTCCACATCGACCTGTTGGAGTTACGGGCGATTCGTCTGGCACTGAAGGCATTCCTCCCCTCTGTCCGGGGGAGTGTAGTGCAGGTGTTCACAGACAACACCACCGCCATGTGGTACTGCAACAAACAGGGCGGGGTGGGGTCGTGGACCCTTTGCCAGGAGGCTCTGCGCCTCTGGCAATGGCTGGAACGCCAGGGCGTGACCCTGGTGGCTCAACACTTGGCAGGTTCTCTGAACGCCAGGGCGGACGAGCTCAGCCGTCGGTGCATGATGGATCACGAATCACGTCTGAACTCGGACGTGGCGCAAGGCCTCTTTCAGCAATGGGGAGAGCCTTGGTTAGATCTATTCGCCACCGAAGAGAACGCGCAATGTCATCAGTTCTGCGCGTTGGAATTTCCAAGGCGACACTCGCTCGGAGACGCTTTTCGTCGCGAGTGGAGTTGCGGGCTATTGTACGCCTTTCCGCCTATACCACTTCTGCCCAGAGTGCTGAAGAAGATCAAGCGCAACCGGGCCCAAGTCATCCTTGTGGCTCCGGACTGGGCACGAAGGTACTGGTATCCAGAGCTACTCAGTATGTCAGTCGATCCCCCGGTTCGTCTGCCTCTTCAGGAGGACCTTCTGTCGCAGCAACAGGGGACGGTCCTCCACCCGAACTTGTCCAGTCTCCACCTCCATGCTTGGAGATTGAGCGGCGACAGTTGAGGCCATTTGACTTGCCTCCTGAAGTCTGTAACGTCATTCTGGCAGCCAGATGTCCCTCCACAAAGTCGGTATACGCCTGCAGGTGGAACAGATTTGTGGCATGCTGCACAGCAAAGGCTGTGGATCCTCTTGCTGCCCCTCTCTCTGAGGTTCTTCTCTTCCTTCTTTCTCTTGCCCAGTAGGACTCTGCTCTGGGCACTATTAAGGGCTACCTTTCTGCCCTTTCAGCCTTTCTGAGGCTGCCTGATCAACCTTCTTTGTTCAAGTCCCCTATTGTAAATAGATTTCTAAAGGGCATCACACACACGTTTCCTCCTGTTCCGTTTGTGATGCCTCAGTGGGACTTGAACCTGGTTCTTACATTTCTGATGAGCGCTCCCTTTGAGCCACTTTACAATTGTCCTCTACGCCTTCTAACTCTGAAGACTGCTTTCCTGGTTGCCATCACCTCTGCCGGGAGAGTGAGTGAGCTCCAGGCCCTTTCTTGTACTCCACCTTTCCTTTCTGTCCATCCGGACAAAGTGGTGCTGCGTACCAAACCTTTTTTCCTGCCCAAGGTTGTCACGGCCTTCCACATCGGGCAGTCTATCACCTTGCTAACCTTCTTCCCGCCACCGCATCCCTCTAAAGAGGAAGAGCGGCTCCACCGTCTGGACCCAAAACGTGCGCTCTCATTCTACTTGGATCGCACACGCCAGTTCCGGGTGGATGGCCAACTCTTTGTTGGTTACGTGGGCGCGAAGAAGGGGAAAGCGGTGCACAAGAGGACCATCTCTCGGTGGATCATCCTGTGTATCCAGGCATGCTACTCCTTGGCTAGGAAGGAGCCTCCTGCTGGATTGCGGGCTTATTCTACCCGAGCCACGGCGACTACCACTGCCCTGGGCAGGGGAGTGCCCTTACAAGACATCTGTCAGGCGGCTACGTGGGCATCGCTGCACACGTTTGCAAGACACTACTGCCTGGACAGCCAAGTCCGGAGGGATGGCTTCTTTGGCCGTTCCGTCCTCCGGGACTTTCTGGTGTGATTATTGGTTCGCAGACCCACCACCGGGGTTGGTATTGCTGGTATTCTAAGGTAAGGAATCTAATACTAACGTGTCTCTTTCAGATGCACAAGTTACTACTTGTGGAGAAGTGTGGCTCAGTGGTTAGAGGCGGCAGACCCGGAATCTGAGATTGACCGGGGACCAGGGTTCGATCCCCGCCTCGGCGGGTCTCGGGCTCATAAATTCCACGGTCTCGACAATTCTCGCTCTGGTGCCTACTCGACTCACGGGGTCACACTCTGCGACTCTGGGCAATAGCTTGCTTAATCTCCACATCGGCCCCTCGCGGCGGGATGCCTGGCTTTCACCTTGTGGATACCCTGCCGGGGTTTCTCACAGGGGAATACCAGGACGGGTTCCCTAAGCAAGCGCGGAGATGCCCCAGGGTAAGTCCTGCGCTATATAAGTTTCATACATTTACATTTACTTGAACCTGGTTCTTACATTTCTGATGTGCGCTCCCTTTGAGCCACTTCACAACTGTCCTCTCCGCCTTCTAACTCTGAAGACTGCTTTCCTGGTTGCCATCACCTCTGCCAGGAGAGAGAGTGAGCTCCAGGCTCTTTCTTGTACTCCTCCTTTCCTTTCTGTCCATCCGGACAAGGTTGTGTTGCGTACTAAGCCATCTTTCCTGCCCAAGGTTGTCACGGCCTTCCACATCGGGCAGTCTATCACCTTGCCCACCTTCTTTCCGCCTCCGCATCCCTCTAAAGAGGAAGAGCGGCTCCACCGTCTGGACCCAAAATGTGCGCTCTCGTTCTATTTAGATCGCACACGCCAGTTCCGGGTGGATGACCAACTCTTTGTTGGTTACGTGGGCGCTAAGAAGGGGAAAGCGGTGCACAAGAGGACCATCTCCCGGTGGATCATCTTGTGTATCCAGGCATGTTACTCCTTGGCTAAAAAGGAGCCCCCTGTTGGATTGCGGGCTCATTCCACCCGAGCCACGGCAACTACAACTGCCCTGGGCCGGGGAGTGCCCTTACAAGACATCTGTCAGGCAGCTACGTGGGCATCGCTGCACACGTTTGCAAGACACTACTGCCTGGACAGCCAAGTCCGGAGGGATGGCTTCTTTGGCCGTTCTGTCCTCCAGACTTTCTGGTGTGATTATTGGTTCGCAGACCCACCACCGGGGTTGGTATTGCTGGGGTATCTATTCTAAGGTAAGGAATCTAATACTAACGTGTCTTTTTCAGATGCACAAGTTACTACTTGTGTAACGATATATCTGTAAGAGACATTAGTTAGTATTAGATTCCTTACCGACCCACCCATCCTCCCCGTTCTGCGAACCGATATCTAGGGTTAGGGTTATTCCCCTTCAGGGCCCTAGTTTCAATGGCACCAGTGTTGGTTTTTAACATGGCTCAGCGCTTCTGGCGCGGAAAAGCTGTGTCTAAGAACTGACGTCAGCACGCGGAGGCGGCGTCTAAGTACTCCGACAACGTCATCACGGCGCTCACGACGCCGACGATGGACGCGGAGCCGCAGAAGACGCCTACCGACGCGCAAGGGTACTGCTACGCAAAAAAATTCCGGATCCAGTCTGACGCCTGGGGATATTCTAAGGTAAGGAATCTAATACTAACTAATGTCTCTTACAGATATATCGTTACACAAGTAGTAACTTGTGCTTTAATCTTGCACATTTCCACTTGCGCCTAAAAAGATGTTGTCTTCAGTACCAGGGCTAATATGCTAGTGTCTGCACCCATTTATTCTTTAATTTCATGTTTTTTTCTCTATATAGTTTTGTAAACATACAAGCACCTAAACAAAATATTGTTTCAGATTTTTCTAGCTGCACACAGCTGTAAAGTACAAACTTTCAGAAACTTGAGCCATGATATCTGGTAGAGACCTCTAGCCGCAGATTCCTTAAGTTAGAATATAGATCCGGAAACCTTTCTGCAGCAGCACCTCTGCGCGCCGGGGTGCAGCGCCGCATGCCTGTGCCCTGACGTCGTCCACGGACATGACGTCTGCGGAGCCATATATGCCCCTCCCGGCATGCTGACGTCAGTTTTTTCCTTTTCCGCGTCCCAAAGCGGATCCTGTAAAACCAGCAGTTCCTTGGCCTGGTTTTTAGGCCTTCTCAGCACCTTCAGTGTTGCCGGAATAGTGTGCAATGCCTTCAGCCTTTAAGGCTTGTGAAGCCTGTGCGTGTCAGATGACTGGCACTGACCCGCTCCTCACCTGTATGTGGTGCCTCGGCGTGCGCCGCGACTCCAAAGAGTGCGATGCCTGTCAGAGGATGAAGCCCAAGTATCTGAGAGAGCATCATATGAAACAACTGGCTGCAAGGCTGTCCGGTCCATGTCTTCGCGACGTCGCTCTCCCTCTCAGGTTCGGGCTCGTTCCAGAGGTCGTTCCAGCGAACGTCATTCAAAGGCAGCTAAGCGCAAGCTAATTCGTCAAGCACAGAGGTCTTCCTCCCATACGCGTACTGCTGGCGCCCGATCCTCTCGTTCTATGCCAGGAAAGGGCGCCCGGCAGTCGCTTGCTCCATACCCTCCCTTTCCGGGGGTTGGAGCGACGCGTGCCCAAATTGAGGCTTATTCTTTGGGTCCCACAGAGGTGGTGGGCACTCATGTCGGTTCCTCACCGGCGAATTCTTCTTCGGCTCCGGCTTTGTGCATCGACTCCGGTTCCGGAGCCGATACGCCACCGACGGGACACGGCCCAGTGGGGCTTCACAGTCGCCCGTCAAGCCCACCCCGTCAGTCATCACATAGCCCTGAGCGGCTTCCTGCGCTGATGTTGGAGGCAGCGCCGGCGCGACCCCCAGCTCGACGCTCGGCTCGATGCCTGGCTTGCCTAAACATGCACATTGTGCGGTGGGATCGGCGTCGGACGGCGTCCAGGTGGATTCCCCTCTGGAGGTCGTCGATGTCCAGAAAACTCCAACCCAGCATGGACGTCCAACCGTTGTGTTACAGTTTGTTAGCCTGCTTAAACTGTTGGCTGTCTTCACTGTGAGTGATAGCATTTTAATCTTGCACATTTCCACTTGCGTCTAAAAAGATGTTGTCTTCAGTACCAGGGCTAATATGCTAGTGTCTGCACCCATTTATTCTTTAATTTCATGTTTTTTTCAATATATTATTTTGTAAACATACAAGCACCTAAACAGAATATTGTTTCAGGTTTTTCTAGCTGCACACAGCTGTAAAGTACAAACTTTCAGAAACTTGAGCCATGATATCTGGTAGAGACCTCTAGCCGCAGATTCCTTAACTTAGAATATAGATCCGGAAAACTTTCTGCAGCAGCACCTCTGCGCGCCGGGGTGCAGCGCCGCATGCCTGTGCCCTGACGTCGTCCACGGACATGACGTCTGCGGAGCCATATATGCCCCTCCCGGCATGCTGACGTCAGTTTTTTCCTTTTCCGCGTCCCAAAGCGGATCCTGTAAAATCAGCAGTTCCTTGGCCTGGTTTTTAGGCCTTCTCAACACCTTCAGTGTTGCCGGAATAGTGTGCAATGCCTTCAGCCTTTAAGGCTTGTGAAGCCTGTGCATGTCAGATGACTGGCACTGACCCGCTCCTCACCTGTATGTGGTGCCTCGGCGTGCGCCACGACTCCAAAGAGTGCGATGCCTGTCAGAGGATGAAGCCCAAGTATCTGAGAGAGCATCATATGAAACAACTGGCCGCAAGGCTGTCTGGTCCACGTCTTCGCGACGTCGCTCTCCCTCTCAGGTTCGGGCTCGTTCCAGAGGTCGTTCCCGCGAACGTCATTTAAAGGCAGCTAAGCGCAAGCTAATTCGTCAAGCACAGAGGTCTTCCTCCCATACGCGTACTGCTGGTGCCCGCTCCTCTCGTTCTATGCCAGGAAAGGGCGCCCGGCAGTCGCTTGCTCCATACCCTCCCTGTGAGAAGTTGGCCTGATATGCAGTGCTCACTATTCTAGTGATCACTATGTATCATTCCAAACGACCCTTATTGATGATTGGTTGTAAGTCAACCTGATAGACCAGCTATCCTAGTAGCATGGACAAGAGCAGTCTTTAGGCTAAACTCTAGAGGGCGTGTTAAGCCAGCTGTTTTACCATCACATTTACCCCTTGAACACCAAGTGAAAGGACACCACACAAGTTGTTATGAAAATAAAGTATATTTATTTATAACAAGACTACCCTGAACTCTTTATGAGTCAGGGAGCTAAGCACAATACAAAACTCTTAAGAAAACACTTTAAGTTGCACAATTTACACAAATGCCCGAGGGGCACGAAAAACCATATACTACAAAAGTGGAATGCGAATTACTAGCAGGTAAGTATCTATTCTCAGAGGCTTTGGGATCACTAGGACTAGACTACTGAACCTTTAGATTACGAGCAGGAGGCCTAGGGAGATCGGGTGCAGAGTGTGCACTCTCACGCGGGATGCGGAACAAAGTCTATGGAGGCTAGTAAATGCAAAGTTACAGTTATCGGACGAATCCGACTAGATAGGCTGAAAACGAAATAGGATCTGGACACTTAGATAGTTAAGCTATGCTGGAGCACCGAAATGCTCAGGTTACCTAGCCCAGGGGCTGCGGCTGCATAGGTCTGTATAGACGTCGGGAATCCTCGTTGCAGTCTATGGAGCCTGAAAGAAGAAGTTGCTGGCAGGCGACCAGTGATGAAGTTCGATGTGATCCAAGCCTGGATCGATGAAGATGGATACCTGTAAGCAGAGGGGACCAAGTCCTGAATCACTAGCCAGTGATTAGGTGGGCACCAGGATGGCACCGGGCGAAGTCACCTCGACCAGGTGAGTGGGCGACGCTGGGCTCTGCAGTCTCTCGGACCAGGAGGCGTTGTCGGCGACCAGGATGGAGGTGCGAGCTGTCCCACGAAGGTGTCTGCTGTCGACGTCGCTGGACCCAGGATTGGGGCAACAACTCTTGGCAAATGCAAGCCCACGCGGTGGACTCAAGATGGCGTCTGGAGTGGACCAGGAGGGTCCGGGGTGCTCCTCTGTTGGAGGGGAGCAAGGGCCAGTCTGGAGCAACCAGACCAGCGGTGTTGTCGTCGTGGTTCGTCGTCAGAAGGGCCACTAGCCACCGGGCAAGTGACCTGGACAACGCGGTGAGCAGCAAAGAGCAGAAGGGCCCCACGCAGATCTCGTGGATGCAAGGGGGCTGGACTTCGGTGCTGGAGCTGCTCAGGGTCGGGGCTTCTCAAACCCCAAAGCACTCACTCGAGGGTCCCTCGGCGGTCGTGCTGGGCAAGCGTCGTGCAGTCTTGAAGATGGCCGGTCCCTCGAGGTCTCGTCACACCCACGAATCTCAGTTGGGCTGATGATGCAGGTAGAGGTCAGAGGTGCCAGGGAAGCCGGTTCTCGTCGAGCTGGGCAGTCTTGATCCGGAGGAGAGACTTACAGCAAACCGCGATGCTTGGATGGTGCCTGCGGGTGCAGGGTGGCTACTCCTTAGCCACAAGGGAGAGTCTTCAGAAGTAGTTCAAGAGTCCTTTCGTGGAAAGTAGTCAAGATTCAGAATTATCTAATTTGGGAAGGGGGCCTGCTCCTACCTTTATTCTCAAAAAGGGGGCTGGCACGCGACTAGGTCCTGCCCATGGGTGGGACCAGGAGGGGGGTGGTTACACCCCTCTCATTTGTCCGGTCTCTCCCCAGCTCAGGGGCTGGTGTGCCCCAGGAACTGGTTTGAGCCGGCCTATGCACAGTGAGCACCGGGGTGCCACTTGCAGTCACCTTCCTCTCACGCCCTGCCTACCTGGGATACACATAATCCTGTCTGGGATGGTGCTAGCACCGCCCCTGACAGGAAACCCTTTGTCCAAGCCTCCCGCGCTGGAAGGACTCCCAGCAGCAGGAGGGCAGACTTGTGTCTCGGTGGCAGCATCCATTTTGTGGAGCTGAGGCTATGTTCAACTTTAACCGGGGTTACAGGTTACCAACATGTCTTCTCCCTCTAGAGGGGTGGAATGCTACCCCCGTCGCCAGAACTGGCGAGGGGGTAGTATTCCAAAGCGTATGACACCTTACACGACATGTTTAGATAATGTCAGACCAAAGTTACCATAACCGCGAGGATTATAAGGCACTTAGGAGTATATGGTCTGACGCTATCATGGAAACGGCTAAGGGATTGATCCCGAAGGCCGCAGACAGGCTCAGCTCATGCCAGAGCACTATCTCACACGATTCCAAGCACTCGCCTCCAGGATTGTTAAGGCCTGCCATAGGAGTGACTGATAGGAGATCTGTGTGCCCATTTTAGGTTTAGATATAGGTATACTATATCTAAAGCAAAGGGTGATTACACCACCTTGCCCCAGCTGTCAAGCAGCCAGTTGTGTCAGTTTTTGGATGGCCAGCCAGGGGTGGCATAATACATGCTTCAGCCCCTGGTAGGCCCTGGGTACACCTATGCCCTGGATACCTAAGGTATACTGTACAGGGACTAATAAGGTGACTCAGTATCCAATCAGATATGTACCTAGGGTACATGGAATCCATTTTAACAGAGAGAGCAGTGGGCCTGGGGTCCTGAATAGCAGGGCCCCAGGTCAACTAAGTCAGAAAACCAGCAAAACACCAGGCAAAAAGTTGGGGGCAACCATAGTCAGGGATCTACCTTCCTACATAACCCCCCCCCCCCCCAAACGTAAGGAGATAAGGCTATCCTTGACCAGGTAAGCCTATATTGCCTAAGTGGCCATATAAGGAAGTACCAGCACTGGCATGGTTACCCCCTATCTCATGGTCCACTAAGCAATCCCTCACCCTAAAGGTGTCTGAGGGTCTCCACCATAGGGAATCTCTACCTGTGGTGTGTTTTGGCAAAGTAAAAGGCTGGTGCTGAGATGGAGTACTGAAGTGAGGCTCCACTAATTTTGGGCTCAGCTTCCTCCAATCATTATCCACCATAGAGGCCTTTCTTTCCAAGACTGAGTTGTGTTGAGCTCTCAGGGTCAACCTCTGGCTACCTAAAGCTGGAGGTTGGGTCCCTCTGTTTGGCTTACTGGAGGGACAGGTCAGGTTTGGGTCCCTTAGGTCCCAGGTTTGTCTGTGCCCAACAGTGTCCATCTAGGGGAGGTCCCTAGCTAATTTTAAGGGGGGTCCCTCAGAAGTTTGTTTTATTTTCACTTGGCTAGGACTACTAGCTTCAGTGCCCTTAATGTGCTGATTGGGGAATTCTTTTGGACAGGGGGCCCTTTGGGGTCCACCACTGGCCTCCCTGACCTCTACAGCCCTGGGCTGACTGAGGCAGGGTAGAGAGGGGCAGGTTACCTGCTCCAGACTGGGTCCCACCTTGGAAGGGTCCACTGACATCAGGGGTTCTGCCAGGCTAGGCCTGACTACCTCTGGGGCAGTTTCTTCACAAGGGGTCAGATCAGTTCCCTGAGGAGGCTGATCTTTTCCTAAAGTCTGGTGGGAGGGAGATTTCTCTTCCTCCTCAAGGCTCTCTGCCTGAGTGGAGTGATCCATAGTTTCAGGCTTCACAACACTATTATCTGTCTGAGTTTGAGCTGTGGCCATCACAACTCTCCCAACCTTTTCAGGAGGGGACTCAGTTTGGGTATGGGCTGTTACCATCACAGCCTTGCCAACCTGTTCTGGGAAGGAAGTTGTCTGAGATTGGGCTGTGACTGGCACAGCCCTCCTGACCTGTTCAGGGGGGACATCTTGGACTGGGGCTGTGGCTATCACTGCCCCACTAACCTTACCATGGATGTTTACCATTCTAAAATGGGTTTCTTGCTCTACCTCAGCCCAGGCTGAGATCTCTAAATCATTCCCCAGTAGGCAAAATACAGGCAAGTTTGATGACACTGCCACTCTCTTGGGGCCAGTGACATCTCCCCAGCTGAGATTTACCACTGCCATGGGATGATCTCTCTGTACTCCATCAATATTGGTCAACTGGTATGTGGCACCAGGTGCCTTGAGGGGACTAGACTCTCAGTCACCATGGTCTTGCTAGCCCCTGTATCTCTATAGGCCTCAACTTTTATACCATTGATGAGGGGCTCCTGTCTGTACTTGCTCAAAGTGTTGGGACAAGCAATGAAGTTGGCAAACCCCATGCCATTTTCACAGACAAGAGTATCTAAGTCAGGGGGCCTGGTTAGTCCAGAGTCCCCAGGAACTCCCAAAGTAAATGCCCCCAAATTCTTGGGGGCACTCCCACCACCTGGGGGATTACTACTAGTAGTAACAGGTGGCTTGGAAGTGTTACTTGGGGGTATGTTTTCCTTATTGGGTTTCTTTGGGCAACTGCTGTCAGTTTTCCAATGACCCACCTGCTTGCAGGTTTGGCAATAAGGTTTCTTTTGGGTATTGGAAGGATTCTGGGACCCACCCCCTTCTGAGGATTTTTGGGGCCCTGATGTGGTTTGATCTGGAGATTTATTCCCACCCTTCTCTTGAGGCTTGGTTGATTCCTTTTTCTGGTCACCACCCTGGTGCTTAGGCCTAATCCTGGTTCTGACCCATTTGTCTGCCCTCTTTCCCAATTCCTGTGGAGAGGTCAGATCAGAGTCTACCAGGTGCTGGTGTAATAACTGGTTCTGACAATTATTTAAGACTTGCTCTCTCATAATTAGATTATACAATCCTTGGTAATCAGTAACCTTGCTACCCAGTAGCCTGCCTTCCAAAGCCTTAGTGGCACAATCAACAAAGTCAGCCCAATCCCGAGACTGAGTTTTCTGGGTGTCTCTGAACAGCAACCTGTACTGTTCAGTGGTTAAGCCAAACCCATCAACCAGTGTGTTCTTCAGGACTTGGTAGTTGTTAGCATCCTCAACTCTAGTAGTGAGGAGCTTATCTCTACCTTTGCCTTCAAAGGAGAGCCACAATATAGCTGCCCACTGACTCTGCGGGATGCACTGGACAGTGCAGGCCCTCTCCAAAGCAGCCATCCATTTGTGGATGTCATACCCTTGTTTAAAGGGGGGCACTATCTTACTCAGGTGTTTAGTGTCTAAACTCCTTTCTTTATCTCTAGGGATATTGCTGCCACCAGTGGGGACTACCCCACTCAACTGTTGCTCTCTAGCAAAGGCAAGCTTCTCTTTGGCAAGGGCAAGTTCTTCCCTCTGGATCCTCAGATTAGCCTGTTTCATCCTTGCTTCATGTTCTCTTCTCTGAGGAGAAGTCAGTCTCCTCTGGGGAGAAATCATTCTCCTCTGGGAAGAGGCATGAGAGTGCACAGACCTATTGGAGTCCCTAGAAGGAGATCTATCTCTTCTAACTCCAAGGTTAGACCTCATTAGGGTCAGTACTGGGGGTCCCCCAGATCCTTCCCTAAGTAGGTCTAAGTTGGCCCTAGTAAGTCTGCTGACTAGCTCAGGCCTGTTGTCTGCCTCATCCCCAGAGAGTTCCTCTTCTTCCTCCTCCTCAACTACATTTTCAGTGTCAAGGAGGTCTGGATCACCAAGGGTACCCTCTAAGGCTGGCATGTTCCCATCTGTATGAGAAGCTTTCCTAGCATCATATGTCTCTAAGAGACCTAACTGAAAGGGAGTGGTGGGGTTAGACCCCTGTTTCAATTTCCTGGAGGTACACAATTGTCTCATCTCCTGGAAACTGAGAGCTGCATATCTTGAGATGACCGGTGGAGGGTCACTAGCCACTAGGGGAGTCTCTGAAGACTCTCCATGGGTAGACATGCTTCTAGTGTGGTGTAAGTGATGCACCTACCTACACTATGGGTTTACCTACTGATCCCTTGCTAGAGTTGTAGTTTAGGGTGTGCTAAGCCCTATTACACTACAACAGCTGGTTCAGTAGAACTCAGAGTATTCTAAGTTAAGTTATATGTACCTATGTACCTATGTGATCTTTCAAATGATATTCTTAGGATACGTGTGTGGTAAAACAACAGCAAGCTCAAATCCCAACCGCTGCTTACCAATGTGAGAAGTTGGCCTGATATGCAGTGCTCACTATTCTAGTGATCACTATGTATCATTCCAAACGACCCTTATTGATGATTGGTTGTAAGTCAACCTGATAGACCAGCTATCCTAGTAGCATGGACAAGAGCAGTCTTTAGGCTAAACTCTAGAGGGCGTGTTAAGCCAGCTGTTTTACCATCACATTTACCCCTTGAACACCAAGTGAAAGGACACCACACAAGTTGTTATGAAAATAAAGTATATTTATTTATAACAAGACTACCCTGAACTCTTTATGAGTCAGGGAGCTAAACACAATACAAAACTCTTAAGAAAACACTTTAAGTTGCACAATTTACACAAATGCCCGAGGGGCACGAAAAACCATATACTACAAAAGTGGAATGCGAATTACTAGCAGGTAAGTAACTATTCTCAGAGGCTTTGGGATCGCTAGGACTAGACTACTGAACCTTTAGATTACGAGCAGGAGGCCTAGGGAGATCGGGTGCAGAGTGTGCACTCTCACGCGGGATGCGGAACAAAGTCTATGGAGGCTAGTAAATGCAAAGTTACAGTTATCGGACGAATCCGACTAGATAGGCTGAAAACGAAAAAGGATCTGGACACTTAAATAGTTAAGCTATGCTGGAGCACCGAAATGCTCAGGTTACCTAGCCCAGGGGCTGCGGCTGCATAGGTCTGAAAAGACGTCGGGAATCCTCGTTGCAGTCTATGGAGCCTGAAAGAAGAAGTTGCTGGCAGGCGACCAGTGATGAAGTTCGATGTGATCCAAGCCTGGATCGATGAAGATGGATACCTGTAAGCAGAGGGGACCAAGTCCTGAATCACTAGCCAGTGATTAGGTGGGCACCAGGATGGCACCGGGCGAAGTCACCTCGACCAGGTGAGTGGGCGACGCTGGGCTCTGCAGTCTCTCGGACCAGGAGGCGTTGTCGGCGACCAGGATGGAGGTGCGAGCTGTCCCACGAAGGTGTCTGCTGTCGACGTCGCTGGACCCAGGATTGGGGCAACAACTCTTGGCAAATACAAGCCCGCGCGGTGGACTCAAGATGGCGTCTGGAGTGGACCAGGAGGGTCCGGGGTGCTCCTCTGTTGGAGGGGAGCAAGGGCCAGTCTGGAGCAACCAGACCAGCGGTGTTGTCGTCGTGGTTCGTCGTCAGAGGGGCCACTAGCCACCGGGCAAGTGACCTGGACAACGCGGTGAGCAGCAAAGAGCAGAAGGGCCCCACGCAGATCTCGTGGATGCAAGGGGGCTGGACTTCGGTGCTGGAGCTGCTCAGGGTCGGGGCTTCTCAAACCCCAAAGCACTCACTCGAGGGTCCCTCGGCGGTCGTGCTGGGCAAGCGTCGTGCAGTCTTGAAGATGGCCTGTCCCTCGAGGTCTCGTCACACCCACGAATCTCAGCTGGGCTGATGATGCAGGTAGAGGTCAGAGGTGCCAGGGAAGCCGGTTCTCGTCGAGCTGGGCAGTCTTGATCCGGAGGAGAGACTTACAGTAAACCGCGATGCTTGGATGGTGCCTGCGGGTGCAGGGTGGCTACTCCTTAGCCACAAGGGAGAGTCTTCAGAAGTAGTTCAAGAGTCCTTTCGTGGAAAGTAGTCAAGATTCAGAATTATCTAATTTGGGAAGGGGGCCTGCTCCTACCTTTATTCTCAAAAAGGGTGCTGGCACGCGACTAGGTCCTGCCCATGGGTGGGACCAGGAGGGGGGTGGTTACACCCCTCTCCTTTGTCCGGTCTCTCCCCAGCTCAGGGGCTGGTGTGCCCCAGGAACTGGTTTGAGCCGGCCTATGCACAGTGAGCACCGGGGTGCCACTTGCAGTCACCTTCCTCTCACGCCCTGCCTACCTGGGATACACATAACCCTGTCTGTGATGGTGCTAGCACCGCCCCTGACAAGAAACCCTTTGTCCAAGCCTCCCGCGCTGGAAGGACTCCCAGCAGCAGGAGGGCAGACTTGTGTCTCGGTGGCAGCATCCATTTTGTGGAGCTGAGGCTATGTTCAACTTTAACCGGGGTTACAGGTTACCAACATGTCTTCTCCCTCTAGAGGGGTGGAATGCTACCCCCGTCGCCAGAACTGGCGAGGGGGTAGTATTCCAAAGCGTATGACACCTTACACGACATGTTTAGATAATGTCAGACCAAAGTTACCATAACCGCGAGGATTATAAGGCACTTAAGAGTATATGGTCTGACGCTATCATGGAAACGGCTAAGGGATTGACCCCGAAGGCCGCAGACAGGCTCAGCTCATGCCAGAGCACTATCTCACACGATTCCAAGCACTCTGCCTCCAGGATTGTTAAGGCCTGCCATAGGAGTGACTGATAGGAGATCTGTGTGCCCATTTTAGGTTTAGATATAGGTATACTATATCTAAAGCAAAGGGTGATTACACCACCTTGCCCCAGCTGTCAAGCCGCCAGTTGTGTCAGTTTTTGGATGGCCAGCCAGGGGTGGCATAATACATGCTTCAGCCCCTGGTAGGCCCTGGGTACACCTATGCCCTGGATACCTAAGGTATACTGTACAGGGACTAATAAGGTGACTCAGTATCCAATCAGATATGTACCTAGGGTACATGGAATCCATTTTAACAGAGAGAGCAGTGTGCCTGGGGTCCTGAATAGCAGGGCCCCAGGTCAACTAAGTCAGAAAACCAGCAATACACCAGGCAAAAAGTTGGGGGCAACCACAAGCTCCTCATCAAGTCCCTCAAGGAAAGTGTAGGTGCTAACGATATGGTCCTGCAATGGTTCGACTCCTTCCTCCAGAACCGCTTCCAAAGAGTCAAAATAAAATCCTTCACATCCCACCCCCTCCCCGTCACCAGAGGGGTTCCCCAAGGATCCGTTCTCTCCCCGCAACTGTTCAACATATACATGGTACCCCTCACCATCATACTGAAGAAAGCAAACATCCCCTTCCATCTTTATGCAGATGACACACAGATCTACATAGAAACCACCTCCTTCAACGACATTCTAAAGCTCAATAACACGCTCAAAGAAATCCAAACCTGGCTTGGGAAAAACCATCTCAAGCTCAATCAAGGAAAAACAGAACTCCTCCTCATCTCCAACAAGGACGACAACCCCCGAATAACAGAATGGATGGAAGCTATCGACGCCCTCAAGGGGAATCTCACTCTGACTAACTCAGTAAAGTCTCTCGGAATCACCCTTGACCATAAACTTTCGATGACGAACCACATCAAGAACTCCGCAAAGAGCGTCTTCCTTAATCTGAAACTCCTCAACAAAATCAAACCTCACATCCCGCAGAGGGATCTCCAAACAGCCACCCAATCCTTGGTGCTATCCAGACTGGACTATGGGATCGCAACCTTAACAGGCACAGCCCTATCACACCTAGCGCCATTGAAAACAACCCTCAATGCAGCCGCCAGAATGGTCGCAGGGGCAAAGAAATTCGACCACATTTCCCCAGCACTCAAAGACTTAAAATGGCTCCCAATGGAAATGCGTGCCAGCTTCAGAACGGCTTGTCTGACGCACAAAGCCTTGCACACAGGGAAACCGGAATACCTTGCCTCCAAGCTCAGGAAAGCGGGCCAGTCCAGAAACCTCAGAAGCTCGAACACCCTACTACTCATCCCCATGAAAACCCGGAAACAAAAAACTGCAACGCGCTCGTTCACCGGCAACGCCCCAAAAATCTGGAACTCCATCCCAGTTGACATCAGGACTACGTCCTCATTTCAAGATTTCAAGAGACGCCTCAAAACACTCTACCTCAACCGTGCATTCCCGAACTCTACCTCAGCAGCTCACCCTGCAAGTATGACTACCTCTAACCCACTACCTCAAACTCGCCCCTCAGGCGCCAATTAACAATGTTAATCCTTGATCTTACATGTATCTCCTCTCCTTGATATATTATTTTGCAACTGCTCTCTCCAGCTCGACTGTAAAGCGCTCCGATACCCTCGGGTCTGGCCAGCGCTATAGAAAACTCCAAAAATAAAATAAATAAATAAAAATAGTCAGGGATCTACCTTCCTACACTCCCTTTCCGGGGGTTGGAGCGATGCGTGCCCAAATTGAGGCTTATTCTTTGGGTCCCACAGAGGTGGAAGGCACTCATGTCGGGTCCTTACCGTCGAATTCTTCTTCGGCTCCGGCTTTGTGCATCGACTCCGGCTGCTATTCTTGGATTTCAGCCTCCTGTGGGCCTCCTGCTTTCCCCATCCTTTAATGAATCTGACCCATATGGAACTTATTGAGGTGGAGCCTTTGCTGTCATTTGGCTGCTCTTTATTTGACATCTTGCGTGGCACATGGGCTAGGCCCTCTTTTAGTGATCCATTTGATCGGGCTATTGCTCGTAGGCACCGTCCTGCTCCAGGTGATCCACTCTGCCTGTCCAGTCACCCTACGGCTCAGGGACTCATTGTTCAGGCACCCTTTGACTTAGTCTTCATCCGCCTTGCCATTATTACCTCCCACTAGGGAGTCTAGATGGCTGAATGCGTGTGCTAACCAGCTATTTGCCTCTACCAGTACCAGTATCCGTGCATTGAATATTGCATGTGTGTTCACGTGTTCATCCTCGACCCTTTATGACTTGGTCGAGAACCTTCTCCCTTCTGTTCCAGAGGAGCCACGAACACAGTTGCTTCAGCTTCTGCTTGATGACAGGGGTTTGGCGCAATTTTCGCTCCGTTTTCCCGTTGATACCACTGACTCTGTGGGACGAGCTCTTGCTCGATCTGTGGCTTTGTGCAACCATGCATGGCTGCGCGACAGTCGTTTCCCGGATCATGTTCGGGATGCCCGCAGAGATCTACCGTTCAGTGGTGTGGACCTTTTTGATCGCCACACGGATTTGGCCGTCTCCGGCTCTTGTCCGGATTGCAAGATTCTCAGCTTTTTTTATTAAACCTATATAAAATGCGCTACTTTTGGACTTTTGACTTAATATTATTATCCTGTCTCAGTATGTTTCTTTTGAGCAACTGATTTCTTGAGGGTTGTTAAGTCTCTGGACGCTGAGTCCTAAATATTAACTATATATAGAGGTTTTCGACAATTTGCTTTGCAAATTAATGGTTTTACCATATGGTTTCTAGCCCTGATGAAGTCTGGTAAAAGACAAAACACGTGTTGGCTAGAAGTGGAAGAATGAAGTATCAGAATAAAAATGAACACCAATTTCAATCAAGGTTTGGACTATTATTTGTGGCATTCGGGGATTTATGTCTTAAATCTGGAAAATCCCCTACACATTCCTCACTACTTCTCCACATTACCCTGCTCCCTGCCCCGATAGGGAGTCCAAACGGTTGGAGACGTTCCGGAAGAGAGTTTTCTCATCCTCCAGCATGGTGCTTAGGCCGGTAAAACACCAACTACTTGGGGCACAGTTCTCACTCACTTTAGGATTTGGTGGCTCAAGTCCACCTAGGTTTCCATGACAATCTGCAGCTGGTCCTTGCCCAGGCCATACAGGATGGTAAAAAAAAAGGCCAAGTCCACAATTTATTGTGGCTTGGTCATTACTGATTCCATTGGGTGTGGCCATTGGCACCTGTGTTGCAACTTGCCACCAGGTTTTCTGTGGTCCACCGTTTTATTCAGGTGATGTCCATTAGCCCCCCCATGGACATGCCATTCAAGGGGACTCACTGGGTTGGGATCAAGACAGACTACAGTCTTGAGGGCCACCGCACGCCCCCTGGGTTCATCTGCCCCACCTTGCCAAATGCATCAGCCCTAGCGCTCCTTTTGTGGCTTTAGCAGAGAAACCCCCTAACACCAGCCAATCCAACCCCCTCAAGGTGCCCATCAGTATCGGAGTCAAGGCCACGGTGTCCATCACCATGGGGTCAAAGCCAACAGGTTGTCCAGTCCATTGCCCCTCCCTGCATCTCCACCTGCAAAACCCCTTCAGCATGTCGTTAGTGGAGCATAGCCACCTTGAGGGAGGCAGCATCCAACAATTCCTGCCAGGTTTGCAGGCCAGAACATCAGACAGGTGGGTCCTTGAACTTGATCGAAAGGGCTATACACTACTCTTCCTTTTCCAACCGTCACGCCTTCCACCACCCCTGCCCCCAAGGTTGTCCATCCATACGTTTTTCGGTAGTAGGGGTAACCTATTATGACCGAATTGGCTATTGAGATGGTGCCCTCTTGAGAGGGACATTATTTTTATTCCCACTACTTTCTGGTGCCCAAGAAGAACAGAGGTCTTTGTCAGATTTTTATACCTGCGTTCTTTCAACGTCTTCCGCCGGAAGTAAAAATTCAAAATGCTAATACTGGCCCAGATCTTGTCTGACCTTGACCCTAGAGATTGGATAGTGGTGGTGAGCCTGCAGGATGCCTATTTCCATATACCTGTCCTGCTGGTCCATCAGTGGTACCTCCGGTTTGTGGTGGGACAGGAGCACGTTTGGTTTGCTGTGCTCTCTTTTAGTCTCAGGTGTTCACAAAAGTGGTGATAGCAACTTATCTTTGGATTTTAAGGGTCCCAGTCTTTCCCTACCTCGGCGACTTGCTGTTTAAGGCGGACTCGCTCCAGGCAGTCATAAACCACCTTCAGACTATGGTGAACCCCTTGCCATCTTTGGGGTTGACTATCAACGTGCCGAAGTCACACATAACTCCTTCTCAGACACTCCCCATCTTCAGAGCAGTTCTGTACACAGTTTGGTGTTGTACCTTTCCCCCAGGAAAGAGTCCAGGCTATGGTCCCAAACTTTCGGCTTCAGTCCTGGATTCCAGTGAGGTCGACTCTGAGGTTGCTTGGATTGATGGCAAAGCACATCAGGTGGCATATGAATGCTCTGCAGTGGGGTCTGAAGTCTCAGTGGACCCGTCATTTTATTTATTTATTTATTTATTGCACTTGTATGGCGCGACAGCTACCCTGAGGGTTTACCGGCGCCTTGGATCTGTGTTACTGAAAAGTAAGCAGGAGGGCAATCATTGATCGAACAGCCATGATTTCACTCCCTTACGGAAACATAGATAGCAGGGTTCTAACCGTAGTTGGAGAGGGAGTGAGTTCCACAGTACAGGTGCCATGTAGGCAAAAGAACGACCGCCCATTCGAGCTCTTTTTACCCTGGGAACGATGAATTTAGCCTGGTTCATTGAGCGTAAGTTGCGAGAGGGTAGGTATTCCTGTGCCATCTTACATAGGTACTCCGGGGCTGCCCCTGAGCTGATCTTATACATGTAACAGAGTGCCTTGAACTTTACTCTACTTGCCACTCTCAACCAGTGCAGTTTTTTAAGATGTTCTGTCATACTCGTGCGACCTGGGAGTTTGAGGAGCATTCTGGGCGCAGAGTTCTGAACGACTTGAAGTCGATTCAGAGTACTATTCGTGACCCCTAGGAATAGGACGTTACCATAGTCTAATCTCGAAGTAATTAAGGCCTGTAGGACCGTCCTCTGCGCTCCATCTGGCAATTACCACAGTATTTTTCTCAACCATTTGAGGATCAGAAAACATGTGGAGGCAGTTTTGGCTGTGTGCGTGCACATAGACAGCTTATCGATAATTATTACCCCTAAGTTGCGTGCGGATTGTAGCGCAGTCGGGGTAGCGCCCATTTCAACAGGCCAATGGGTCGGGCCCCAAAGACTCTTTTGGTTGCCAAAAATAAGTAATTCTGTTTTATCCCCATTCAACTTTAATTTTTTTGAATGGAGCCAGTTAGCCATTCTAAGTAGTCTAGAACGAAGGGGAGAGATGTCAGATTTTTCTGTAGATGTGAGGGAGAACACAAGTTGTGTGTCGTCCGCGTAAGAATAAATGGTAAGGCCCATATCTTCAGCAATTTTGGCTAGGGGAGTGACATACACATTAAAAAGGAGGGGGCTCAATATAGAGCCCTGGGGCACTCCATAAGGGGAATCATATACTTCCGAGGAATTACTTTTGGAGAAGACCTGATATGTTCGATGCAGGAGAAATTGCTCCAACCATTTCAATGCTTTACCTCTGATTCCAATATCCTGCAGGGACTTGATGAGGGTTGTATGACAGATGGTGTCGAATGCGGCACTCAGATCTAATAGAATGAGTGCCGCCGTGCCTCCAGTATCCAGTTCTTGGCGGATAACCTCAGTGACCCCAAGTAGGGTGGACTCAGTGGAGTGGCCTTTCCTTAAGCCGGATTGGGAATAGTGCAAAAGATTGTTGTCATTGACAAAGTCTGCCAGCTGTCTGTTGACGTGTTTTTCTAAAATCTTAGACAGGATCGGCAGCAGAGATACAGGGCGAAAGTTGGAAAACACCTCTGGGTCGCTGTTAGCCTTTTTTAGCAGGGGAACTACCATGGTGTGCTTCCAGTCGTTGGGTATTACAGCTTCCTTCAGGGAGGCATTTAACAGTGCTCTGTGGACTTCCAAAATAGGAAGATCTAATTGTTTGAGATCATGCGCAGGTAAAGGGTCTTGGGGTGAACCTGATTTTATGCTACTTAATGCAGTACCGAAGGCAAGAGTATCTATTGGTTGCCATGTCCTAATTTCCTGCTTCATGGGAGACTCCTGTTGATCACTAATGATGGGCACAGTGGGGCTGATATCGATAACATCATCGTTAGATGTAAAGTTAGCGTATATAGTAGCTATTTTCTCGTGAAAGAAATTCGCAATACAGTTGCATTGGGTGGGTGACAAGATAGGAGGTTCAGGTTGGGCTGCTGCCCCAGCTAGATTCGTGAGGACCTTAAAGAGAGTCCCTGAGTGATTTTGAGCTCCTAAGATAGTATTTTTAGTAAAATTTCCCCTGGCGATTTTACAGGATAAATGATATGCATTAAGTGCTAGCTTGTACTTTTCTTTATTAACAGAGTTGTAGTCTCTTCTCCATTGTCTTTCTAACTTTTTGCACAGGCTTTTTCTTCTTTTAGTTTATCCGTAAGCCAGGGAACAGGGGGATTACATGATTTTTGTTTGCTTAAGGTCGGGGGGATGACAGTCAGGGCAGCGTCCGATAGCCAGCTATTAATTCTATTATGGTCCTCCGTTGTGATTTTATCTATATCAAAACCTGGGCTGGATCTGATTAATTGTTCATCGAGATCCTTTATGTGGAGTTTTTGCCATTTTCTGAGCCACACCTCTGATTTTTTAAGGTTTCTATGAGAGGGAGCCCAGATGGTAAATTTGCTGAGAAAATGGTCAGAACATACAATTGGTAGTGTAGACTCCCCTTTAATACGATCAAAGTTAGCAAATATAGGATCAAGTAAGTGGCCGGCTTGATGTGAGGAGCTGGACTTCCACAGATGGATATTTAGTGCCTCAAGATCTGAGAGAAAGTTAGCAATCAAAGGGCAGTTAAGGTCTTCTAAATGTAGGTTCAGATCTCCTAAGATGGTGAACATGGAGGCCTCCAACAGGAGAGGTGCTATAAATTCAGGTAGGGCAGTCGCCCATTCCCCTGCTGCCCCCGATATATCAGGAGTCCTGAGAGTGTGATTTGGGGAGTTAATGTGAGTTTAAAAAGTTTTAAAAGTCCTGCTTTGCAGTTGCCCAGCTTAGTATCTGTCCATTTACATTGAAACAAGTTTTTAAAAATGATACAGATGCCACCACCTCCTTGGTTAGTACGATCTTTTCTAATGATGGAGCAGTTGGGAGGGAGGGCTAGGACTATATCTGGCCCGGAACTATCGGTTAACCAAGTCTCCGTGAGAAATAGCGCATCTGGCTTCTGGTCAGTTAAAAGATTAAAAATATTGTCTTTGTGTTTGGGGAGTGATCTACAATTGGTACTAAGGAAGGTGAATTGAGTGTCTTGGTTACTGGGCTTATTTAGATAAGAAAGTGTGACGGCTCCAGATTCACCAGTAATTCCCAATTGGGAGTGCGAAAAGGAATATTTGCATTTCTCACAGCAGCTAGTGGGAATCTCCGGGAGCAGTGTCATACAATTATCATCACGTCTTACCCTAAGTGCTAGCAGGGCATCCCTCGAATAGCTAGGAGCTGTAGGATTTTGAGCAGGGGTGGTGGCCCCTGGTCCCGTCTGGTCGCGGACGGGCGCAGACGGGCCCGCCTTCGGCGCGCCGCCGGTGCGCTCGCCCGCTGCGCGAGGAGCACATGACCGTCTAAAGTAGTGCTTCAACAGGGTAGTACCCGCCCTCCGACCTCTGACCTGTCACTGCCCCGCCTTCACTCCCTCCACGTCAAGCGGGACGAACCCGTGGTAGAACGGGGAGCCGGCGAGCAGAACAACGGGCGTCAGTGAGGCGGCTATAAGGTACAACACTTGTATTTTAAAAAGGCTAAAAGTATCACATAATTACACACAGTTATTAAAAATCCTTCGGTCGATTTAAAATGTCTGCAGGTTCAGTACAAGAAGCAATGTGCAAATGTGCAAGTTGGCAATATCATTAATCATACCACCGCTAAGCCCTACAGTGCGACTGATCATCAAGGAGGGACCTCTCTGACTATGTTAAGGTTTCGAATAGAGAGTGAAAAGTACCTGAAGTAGTTGTTACTGGACCATTATTGGGCAGTGGCTGACCGCTCTCCCCTCCCCACCTATACCTGACAGTAGTGACCGATGCATCGCTTCTGGGTTGGAGTGGCCATCTGGGAGAGATGGAGATCAGAGTGCTCTGGTATCTAGCAGAGACCCTGCTCCATATCACCCTTTCAGGGTTGAGGGCTGTCCAATTGCCGTTGAAAGCCTTCCTTCCATCCTCAAAGGGAGGCTAGTACAGGTGCTCATGGACATCACCACCATCATGTGGAACTGCAACAAGCAGGACAGATGGGGAGGGAGTCACAGACCCTGTGCAAGGAGGCCCTGCACCCCTGGAAATTGTTGGATCAACAAGGAATTTTCCAAGTGGAAACCAATTTGGCAGGATTGTTAAATGCCAGGGCGGATGATCTTAGCTGTAGGTGCCTACTGGGTCACCAGTGGCAGTTACACCAGCAGGTGGCGCAAGGTCTCTTCCATGAATGCGGGAGAACCTTTGCTCTTATCTGTTCGCCATTGCTGAGAATACACAATATCCGCACTTCCGCAAGATGGACTTTCCAAATTTTCTCTCACTCAGAGGCGTGATCCGTCTTGAGTGGAACTCGAGACTCCTGTATAACTTTCTGACAATGCTTCAAGTTCTTAGGTAGACCAGGGCTGACCAAGCCCAAGTTACCCTGGTGTATACAGTGTATGGCGCCCAGAACTCTGTGCTTGAGCATCAGTTCTTCGATCAGGCTGCCCCTCCTGGAGGTTCTCCTGTTGCAACAGCAGGGCAGTGTTCAGCACCATGGCCTTCTCAGTCTCCACCTTCATGCTTACCGATTGATCAGCGACAGCTGATCACCTTTGACCTCCTCAGGAGGTCTTTGATTTCCTCTTGGCAGCCTCGACCAAAACTGGCTACACCTGTGGTTGGGACAAATTTGTGGCTTGGTGCGGTGTCGGGCAGATAGACCCTGTTAAGTCAAAAATCTCTGACATTTTGTATTTTGTTTTGTCTCTAACATGGGAAGACTTTGCTCCGTGCATTGTTAAAGGTTACCTTTCAGCATTTTTCCTAGAGACGAATCGGCCATCATTGCTTAAGACTATAGTTGTTATGCGCTTTTTGAAAAGATTGCAACATTTGTTTACTCCATCTCCCTTTGTCATGCCATAGTAGGTCTTTAACTTGGTCCTTGCGTTTCTGTTGTACACTCCCTTCGAACCACTTCACATCTGCATCCTGTAGATTCTCACTCTGAAGACTGTATTCCTTGTCACCATATCATCGGTGTGGCATGTGAGTGAGCTTCAAGCTCTGTGTGTCAACAATTTTTGTGAATACAGAAATCTTTCTTGCCTAAAATTGTGACACCATTCCACGTCAATCAAAACATCACCGTGCCGATTTTCTGTGTTACAGCTCACCCCTCGAAGGAGGAGGGGAAAATCCATCACTTGGACCATGCCATCATACCATAGAGAACTGCGTGGATGATCAGCTCTTTGTGGGGTTCTCGGGGGCGAAAAAAAGCAAGGCTGTGAAGAAGAGAACCATATTCCACTGGGTCATGCTTTGCATTAAGGTCTTCTAAGCATTGACTAAAGTGCAGCCTAAGAAAGAACTGCATGCTCATTCTACCATGGCCCAAGCTGCTATCAATGTGTTTGCATGTTGCACTACTGTCCTAGACATTCGTCAGGTGGCTGCATGGTGTCCCTCCATACTTTCTCAAAGCACTATTGTCTGGATAGTCTGGTTCGCCGAGAGGGGCATTTTGGGTGCTCTGTCCTGCAGGACTTTCCTGTTTGAGTCCATCCTCGGGCCCACCCCCAAATGCGTTCTGCTTTGGTACCTATTCAAAAGTTGAGGAATTTGCAGCTTGAAGTCTCTATCAGAAGAACAAGTTACTTCGGTAATGCTCTTTCTGGTAGAGACTATCTAGCCACTGATTCCTCACCAACCCTCCCAACTTTCTTGTTCTGTTTTTGGCTTCTATCTTTTAATAAGATCCCAAGTCTGGTAATCTGCACCCTGATCGCTACAATTTGCTTTTGAGACTCTGCATCTGGGGCGCACACAGTCTCGAAAGCAACCTACAGCGTGCTGGAGTGGCACCAATATAGGACCACACATCATCTCCAGAGCAGAAAGGCGCGAGTGTGGAGTCACTCTGTGCCACCTACTAGCGTGCAGAGGTACAGTTGAAAAGTTTCTGGATGCAGTCTGACACCTCAGGAATAGTAAAAATGTGAGGACTCTGCAGCTATAGCGAGTCTCTACCAGAAAGAGCGTTACTGAAGGTTCTTCACTGATGAACTTGGTCCCCACGCTCTCCTACCACTAGCAGATACTGGATCTGTTTCCTTGCACGCTGGTAGTGAATGACAGTAATAAGTACAGCTTGCTTTGCTTTATTATAGTAACTCATTATTGGATAAAACCAATATTGACTATTTCCTATCATGTGATGAATGCATTTCTTCCGATTTTCACTATTGAAAGCTCCACTGGGCAAAAACTTGAACCAAGGCATGTTGTATGGAATTGTGACAATGTTAATTGTTGCACAGATGATTTGATGCATTGCTTTATTACTGCACATAAGTGATCAAGCCCTTCTTATACCCAGTGTATAAAGACGTATCTGCTTTAGTACAGTTTTGAAGTTACTAACATGTTGCATATCATATGAGTAGATTAGGACCTACGTATTTGTAAATTATTTTCTTGTGTGTTCTTGTTTCCTTTTTATAGAAGAAATCAGTGATATTGGACAAAGTGAAGACATTGACTTAAAAGAAGAAATTAAGCATGCAATGCCAGCTGTTAAAGTGGTATGTATTTTTCCTTGGGAAGCAGCTTTTATTGATATTTTGTGCAGCTTATCCCTGAGGGAATGAAAGATGATGCAATATTGTTATTGATTTAACCTTAAACTTTAACTTTGCGACATACTTAAACAAAATATTTTGGGGCATCCATGTACACAACCTCCGCCTCCTTGATACATCTCCCAAACTGACCAGGCCTGCTCGAAAGGCCACAAAAAGGCCCAAGAATATCAAAAACACTGCATTGGGTCACCACTGCCATCAACCATTGGTAGGCACTGACCATCAACTGCGTATGTAGCCCCCAGCCCTGGCTCGGCGCTGAAAACCCCCCCAACTGCGACCAACTCAACTTCAAACAAATTATCAGCACTGAAATTGTCAACACCAAAACCCTGACCCCGCCAGCACTGAAACCTCCATTGGCCCCGAGAACAGCCACCACCACAGTCCAACCAAAACTGTCAAGCCACCCATCCATCGGCTCCAAGAAGAGACAGATGCCCGTCAAAGACATTTGGCCGTTCATCTCCAGACAGGAAGGATCATTGCTCCATCATGTAGTACCTCCACACATCCACCAAAAAGAAAGCTTTCTTTCCAGGAAGCATTAAATGAAGCCTGATTTCCTAAATCGAGAAAGAAAGTGGATAAGGCCAACACGCCTATTACCTGCACCTCCATCCCCACTACAGCCTATACATCCCACAAGCATCATCACTTACATCCCACAAGGAATTTGATGGTGAAGACCAAACACGCCTATCACCACAACTAGACCCCGGGGACGCTTACAATGCTGACCCCGAGCAAACATCGACTGTAAGAAAGTGGCTTTGTATATACTGGACCAAAGTAAGGTACAGTGTGCACAGAGTCCACAGTCCCCAAAGGTTTGGTAGAGGCTAAAGTTAGATATAACCTTACTCTCTAAAGTGGTAGCTTGGTCGAGCAGTAAGGCAGTATCAGAGGACAGTGTAAAGCATTTGTTGTACACACTCAGTCAGCAAATAGTCTCACACACTCAAGAACTGAACTCTAGGCCAATTGTTTCTATACAAATATATAGTTGTTTTATTTTAGAACCAACAAGGTATCAAAATATACTTTCTCTAAATGAATTGCTTTAGTTAAATACTTTTCCAATAAGCAATAGACTTTTGAGTACAATAGTTACAGTTGTTGCAATAGGCAACACAATTTCAAACACAATATTACATTGAGCTCAATGGGAATTTCTAGTTAAATCCAATTAGTTACTTTAAGGATTACTTTGCTAACCACAGGACTGGATCTTATATTCAGACCTGGGACAACTCCTGTAAACAATTGAGTAAAAGCGTTTTGGTTACAGTTGTGACTTTTAAGGAATATTATTGTATTTTAAAAAATTACACTTAAAAACTTTTTCACATAGAATCACCAATGTTATCCTATGCGAGGAAATTCACTTAGTAGGTACGTAATGTTATTGTTACTTTTTCTTACTCATTGTTGGATCCTGGATCCAGCACCGGTGTATCTCCTGTAAACAATTGAAAGAATGCATTTAAGTCATACATGCGATTTTTAAGGAATATTTGTAGTTTTAGACATTGGACACAAAAGTTTTTCTGGCGAAAACCAGACAATAGTTTCCTATGGAGGAAAATTGAGTTAACAGGAAATCAAGGTTATAATTATTTTTCAGTGCTGGGATGAAAGGTACAGCACTGGAATCTCTCCTGATAGCAGGTGAGTAAATCGGAATTCGTTGTTCGTCTGATTTTAGATGAATATTTTAAAGTTTCGAAACTCCACACTTTGAAGAATTTCCAAGCGAAACCAGTCAATGTTACCCTATGAAAGAAAAGTCAGTTATCGGCTTTTGGGTAAGTACTCGACTGGCAGAGTTAAGGTTCTGGGCAAAGACTCAGGGGTCCCCCAGGGTCCGATAGGTACAGTTGTTACACCCTCAGCGGCACAGGGGCAGACGGGTGCAGAGAGAGTAGGCCCAATGTTACCCTATGAAGGATAGGGGGCCTTCGGTTGGTGGCTGCTCGCAGGCAGGCCACACGGCTGTGGCAGCTGAGCTCCTGGTCACTTACACCGGGCAAGTGGGGAAGTAGAGTAGGGTAGTTGCTGCACTTCCAGCGGCACTCGGGGTGCAGGGTGCTTTTGAGCCGTCGGGCCCTCAATGTTATTCAATGGGAGACTTGAAAATGGAACACAGGCTGCAGGCTCGGTGACAGAGATTCTTCAGGTGCGATAACCACTTCGAGAGGTAAGTTGGGATCTTGGAGGATAGGCCGACACCCAGGAGTTGGGCACAGGGGGCCGTGGGGCGCCGGGTGCCTGGGTGTCTTTGGACGTAGGGCAATATTACCTTCAGCAGGTCACGGTTGGAGGGGTCCCTGGTTGTGAGGCTGCTGGCGTCGTCAGGATCGTCGAGGAGGGTTTTTGGGCACTGGATTCCGGGTCACAGTCGCCGGGGGACGTCCTCGTGGTCTTTGTCCACTCAGGCACAGGCTGGGCGTGGCGGGTGCAGAGTGTGCTGGATTCGTGATTCCTAGCTAGCACCAGGGGTTGTTGTTGTTTGAGCAAAACCACTCCTCGTGGGACTCCCAGTCTTTAGATGAGCAAGGCAGGCAGGTCCTTTGGGGTTTTCAAGGTTGCTGTCCGCAGAAGACGCCGGGGTTAAGCAGGAGCAGGTTCAAGGATCAACAGGCCTGTAGTGTTCTGGGGCCAAGTCTGTTGGTGTCGTCCTCTTGTTAGCAGCTGCATGGCAGGTCTTCTTGTTCCTCGTTCTTCTTCTTGTTTTCGAATCGGATTCTGAGGAAGGAAGGTTCAGGGTGCCCCTAAATACTAAATTTAGGGGCATTACAGGTAGGTCAAGGGCTGGGACCAATGGGTCCCTGTCCTGGGGTGAATATACCCCCTATCCTGGTCCTCTACTGTGGGAGGCGGGCAGGAGCCTAGCTGTGATTGGTCAGGGCTCCCCATACTCAAGATGGCGGTAGCCCGGAGTTGTGTTTCACCTCGCCTCTCCCTCCTGAGGGGTGGAGTTGGCACAGGTTCTTTCCTCACTTATGGTTTCCTGCCGGTGTTCCAGCCATAGTGGGGGTCAGAACCGGTGGGGGTCAGTTGCTGAGTACAGCAATTTGCCTGGGAAGCTCACAAAAGGCGGCATGCTTTTGAAGCTTCCCCTGCCCATCCTGGGGGAGGAGGCTTGGCACCTCGCCCCAGGATGTGCATTGTTTCAGGCCCCCGAGAGCGGCAAGCTCTCGACCCAGGGGTCCAGAAACATGTCTGGTGGTGGCATCCTCGGTAGCCACGCAGTCAGGACACTGGGAGTTGGATAGGTTTCAGGGGGCATCTCCAAGATGCCCTCTCTAGTGCATTTGACAGTAAATCCCACACTGGCATCAGTGTGGGTTTAATGTGCTGAGAATTTTGATATCAAGCTTGTCAGTCTTCAGTGTAGCCATTATGGTGCTGTGGAGTTCTTAATGACAACCTCCCAGCACCATATACTCTTAATGGCATCACTGCACTTACCGTGCCCAGGAATGGCCCCGGGTACTGTAGGGGCACAGGGCTCATGCACCTGTGCCCACACCACTGGCATAGTGCACCCAGCTAGAGGGGTGACTGATGTATGCCAGGGCAGTGTGTTTGTGGGCATGGCACAGAGGGATGTGTGCCATGTCGACTGTTTAGTTCTGCACCAAGACACTCAGCCTGCAAAGGCAGTGTGTGGGTGTCAGGGTACAGGGCCCTACGGGTGGCACAATAAGTGCTGCAGCCCTTCGGGGTCTTCTCTGGTCACAATGCCCTGGGTACCTAGGGTACCATTTTCCAGGGGCTGACATGTGGCCAGAGATGCCAATTGGGTTTTAGTTTCAACACAGTTTTAGGGAAGGAACACAGGCGCTGGGCGCCTGATTGGTAGGAGCCCAGGGCACACTCAGTCAAAGCACATCAGCAATCCAGCAAAAAGTGGGGCAATACCATGCAAGAAAGATAGCACTTTCTCACACTGACCCTGATCTGTACCCAGCTCGTCCATCCCCTCCAGATGATTCCTCTCATTACCAAGAGCTACTTGCCAGAGCAGCAGCTTAGCATAAGGTAAATCTTCATTCCGATCCTACAGAGAAGGCTTTTTTTATTTGAAAACCACTACTCCACTCAGTGCACTGGACTATACTTCCCTATGTTAAAAGGTATGCTTTGACTCACTGGGGATATTTTCCAGGACTCTCTGTGTGCCTGGGTGATAACTCCCTGTATAGTCAAAAAATAAAAGGCTTCCCCTTCTGACCTCCCCCTTACATTCGAGGTCAGTCTCCACAAGACTCTCTTGTTGTCCTTGCAGCTAGAAAGAGGGCTGACTCCCAAACAACTCATCAAGTCCCTCCCCAATCCCCTCTTCCCCACCGACAAAAAAAACAAAAGACTAGATAGACATCGTGGGGAAGAGGGTAGCGCCACAATCTGCCAACCACTGGCGAATTGCCAATTCTGTAGGCCTCTTAAGTAGGCTTGCCCAAGCCACGTGGAAAGAAATGGAGGAACTCCATCAGCACCTCCCCGAAGAACGCAGTAAGAGAAGGCATGAGTTAGTGTCTGAGGGGAAATTGATTTCAAACACTACTATAAGATGTGCCCTTGTTGCCACGGACACAGCTGCTTTAGGTAGAAATTCAAGACTTCTTAGAAGTTACACATGCTTGTGTTTTTCAGGCTTTAAGCCTACGGTTTAGCAGAACGTATTAGCTCTCCCATTTAATGGAGAACATATTTTGCAATAGTGCCTCATGCACGATTAAACATGCATCCTTTGTGGTAAGGTCTAGCACAACAATGGTCTCCAGAGGAGGGTCATTGGGAAGATCTAGTGTTGGTCAGCTGCCAAGCTTGTCACTCCATCCTATTGTGGAACAACAAAAGTGTGTTGCAGGGATGGCCTTTTCTTGATCCCTTTCCGCAGGAGACCATCTCAACGGATGCTACCCTCATCGGATTGGGGGCATTTACAAACTTTGACCGTTCAAGGCCACTGAAAACTCAATCACCAGGACCTTCACATAGGTTACTTAGAGGTCTAGCAGTTCCACTAGTTTTGAAAGCTTTTCTTCCCCACCTAGTAGGAAAAGTGTCCTTGTTCGCACAGACAACACCACAGCCATGTTTTATCCACAGAAACAGGAGGTGACTCGGTCTCCAACACTCTCTCGGCTCACCCAACAAATTTGGAGATGGGCTCTCTGCCACAAAATACACCTACTAGCAGAACACCTCCCGGGAATGGACAACAACTTTGCCGACTTCCTCAGTAGAACACGGCAACAAGCCCATGAGCTCCACAGTGGGGCTTTCCCCAAATACACCTATTTGCAACAGTAGAAAAACGCAAAATGCCACTTTTCGCATCCAGATACCCACAGTCCAAAGACAATACATGATTAATTAACTGGTCAGGGATATTTGCCTATGCTTTTCCTCCTCTCCCTCCTGTTTCCATTTCTGGTTTGGTGAAAGGCAACCATCCCTCACCCTCATTCTGGTAGTAACCACTTGGATACACCCAACTTGGTTCCTGACACTTCTGGAGCGATCTGTAGCTCCTCACAAGAAACTCCCAGTTAGGCCGTACGCTCTCATGTAGAACCATGGATAATTACTTCACCCAGACCCCAAGTGACTCAACTTTGCAATCTGGGTACAGTAGTCCAAGAATTCGGATATCTTAAACTATCACCCGATTGCATGGCCATTCTCAAAGAAGCACATAGGTCTACCACAAGCACATGCTATGTGGCCAAATGGAAACTGTTGTCACTCAAAACAAATTGATCCGCTCACATCAGCAGTACAAGTTGTTGTCTGCTACATTTGCAAAATTGTGAACTGACCTTTACTTCCATCAGGTTCCACCTTGCCACTGTGGCCTCTTACGAACAAAATAGACAACATGTGTCTCTTTTTAAAATTACAGTTATTAAAGCATTTATGGAAGGCCTCTAAAGGGTAATCCCTCCCCTAACCCCCTCCAGCACCATTATGGAACCTAAATATCAATCTCACTAGGCTTATGGGTACCCCTTTTGAGCCTCTCCACTCTTGTCCGCTCCAATCACTGTCATGGAAAGTGACTTTTTTAGTCGCTATTACTTCCTTACGACGTGTTAGCAAGCTCAGGCTTTAACATTAGAAGAGTCTTTCTTTCAGGTGCATAGAGACAAAGTTGTCCTCGTCGCAAATCCAAAATTCCTTCCTAAGTTGGTTTCGCAATTCCACCTCAACCAGTCAATAGAACTCTCAGTAGTTTCTTTTTCCCTCCACCAGACTCGGTGGCAGAAAGGGCTCTGCACGGACTAAATTTCCATTTAGAGTCAGTAACTATTGGTTTCTTTTCATAACCTTACAAAGGAAAGGCCATTTCCAAATCAGAGATTGCCAGGTAGCTAGTCAAATGTATCCAAATCTGTTATGCTAAAGCAAGGAGAACCTCAACAGTCCCTGCAAAGTCCCACTCTACTTGCTAAAACAGGGCTTCCCATGGCTTTCCTATGGAACATTCCAATAGCTGAAATATACAAAGCAGCTACTTGGTCCACACATTCAGTAAACATTACTGTGTGGATATGTTAGCTTGACAACAGGCCAACGTTGGCCAAGCAGTACTCCGTACACTTTTTCAATCTACAGCAACACTCACAGGTTAGCCACCGTTTTAGGGAGGACCGTTTTGCATTCTATGCACAACATGTGTATCTACAGCCACACATGCCTTGAACGGAAAATGTTACTCACCGGGTAGACATCTGTTCCTGGCTTTTAGTGCTATAGATTCCCATGCACCCACCCTCTTCCCCAGAAACCTGTGGCCGTTGAAGTAATCTTTCTGTTCCTTTCTCTTTTGTATGGACATACATCACTGCATAGCTTCGCCACTCACTCCCTCCTCACCCACCGTCTGGTAGAAAACAATCTAACAATGGAGTTGATGCCCATGCAAGACCAGCAAGAGGAGGAGTTACCCTACCTCGTGACTCGAAAGACTTCTTTGAAGAAAAACAACCAGATATCCAGACCCAACACAGATGGCGAAAGTATGCATAGCATGTGAATATACAGCACTACATGCCACAAAGAGGTCTACTGGGTAAGTAACATTTTTCCTTCAGAGAGTAATATATATATATATTACCTTTGCCCTGGAATAAGTTATTGTGAGACCCTGCTAAATACTACTGCAGCTGCGTTTTCCTGTGAACTATTCTACCCTTCAGCTGCACTATGGGATATGGAGTCTTGATTGGATTAGGAGCATGCGCTCTATAGACTTGGAGTTGCTAGTATACTCTTCGTCTGCAAAGATAACACTGGCATTAGACCAAAGTTATCCGGTCCGGTGAGCGGCGAACACTTTGACATTTAAAGAATGGCAGGAATCACTTTGATTCTGCATTAGAAATTGGAGGTCATCTGCTTTGGTGAACTTTACATGGCATCGGCAGTGATTAGGAGACACGAATCGTAACAACTGAACAGTTTCCCTTATTTTACAATTACTCTTTTATTATGTTCAAAATGACAACACAGGATTATGAATTTGGTGATGTACTTTAAATGCCCGCAATAATCCCATCGTGGCAAATGTTCTAGGCGATTCTCATGACTAATTAATTCATGCTGTCTGCATTTTTCGGTATTTTGAGCAAACTAACATGCAAGCGGAGTGGAGAAGCGTGGCTCAGTGGTTAGAGGCGGCAGACCCGGAAGCTGAGATCGACCGTGGACCAGGGTTCAATTCCCCGCCTCGGCGGGTCTCGGGCTCAAAATTCCACGGACTCGACAATTCTCGCTCTGGTGCCTACTCAACTCACGGGGTCACACTCTGCGACTCTGGCCAATAGCTTGCTTAATCTCCACTACGGCCCCTCGCGGTGGGATGCCTGGCTTTCACCTTGTGGACACCCTGCCGGGGTTTCTCACAGGGGAATACCAGGACGGGTTCCCTAAGCAAGCGCCTTGAGACCCCTGGGTGATTCGTGCGCTATATAAATCAAAATACATTTACATTTACATTTACAAGCATTGTGTGCAATATTTAGTTTCATTGTTATGCCTTACCTATTTTAGTGCCGATTTTCGGCTGTGGACAGCATTTATATGACGCATTTAAGCTATTAGTGAATCACATATATTATAGTATGTTTTTTATGTTCATGCATTAGCCAGGTGGGAAGGGCTTTATAAAAGAAGCATTAGAGCATGCCAAAGTAGATTGACAAAGGCCTCTTGAAGGCTGAAACGCGTCTCTCCTGGTGCTCGGGATTGAGGGCGACAACAACTAAATAAAGTGATGCCGTATGCTGAACCACTTGTGTCCGTGCTTCCTTCCATGGTGTTGCCGTGGGAGGTGGATTGTTTGGTTCATATATATATATATATATATATATATATATATATATATATATATATATATTCACTGAAAAAACCATAGGTTATAGACCATATATAGTTAGGAATTAGCATTTAAAAAACCTTATTTTACTCACACAAAACCATTGAAATTCCATATATAGTTAGTTGCACTAACTATATATCGCGCACCAGCAATCCACTGCTGATGATGTCACATATTACATCATTCATGACATGGTCAGTGACATCACTGATGACATCACTGATGACATCTCAAATGACATCACGGATGACATCACTGATGACAACATCCAGTGACTGTGTGTTTCTGTAAAGTTAAAATATGTCTTACATATTGAAGAATGAGTTGAAGTATAAGTGTCTGGACGAAGGATTTAGTAGGTGCATGACTGAATGTATGAGTGAGTGATTAAATGTGTCTCACTGAGTGCATGGGTTAGTGACTAAACTGTCTTAATTTGTGCATCATTATGTCTGTTGTTCTGTAAACTGCAGCATGTGTTGATCAGTAGCTATATGAGTAACTATATGGGTTATTGATTGATTGCCCAAGTATTTGCATGGGAGACTGAGTGTGTGTGTGGCTGGCTGGGAGGTGTGTGACTCTGTGCAGATCAATGTGTACTTGTATCAATGATTGTATAAGAGACTAAGTATGTGTTAGTATATGGTTGAAAACGTAAGGTGCTCTATGTTTAACTGTATAGATTAGAAAATGGAAGTGTGATTGATTCTTTACAGGACTGACTAGGTGTTTGAGTAACTCCATGGATGAGTGGCAGAGTGTGAGTGTCTGTATAGGTGTATGAGTGCATATGATAGTGTTGTAAAGATGATTGATTGTATGTATGAATGATTGTATGGGTGAATGAGTGAATGTGTGTGTAGACGTAGGAATCAGTGAGTGCGTATGTAGTAACTAGTATTGGTGTGTCAATGGTTTCAAAAATTATACTCTGTATTTAACACTGAGTGTAACAGAGGTTATATTAAAATGTGAGGAGATGCATTGTATTGTCACATGAATGATATCATCAGTGATGTGGTCATTGATGTCAAATGAGATGTCATCAGTGATGTCATCAGTGATGTCACTGACCATGTCATGAATGATGTAATATGTGACATCATCAGCAGTGGATTGCGGGTGCGCGATATATAGTTAGTGCAACTAACTATATATGGAATTTCAATGGTTTTGTGTGAGTAAAATAAGGTTTTTTAAATGCTAATTCCTAACTATATATGGTCTATAACCTATGGTTTTTTCAGTGAATTTTCAAGGTTTTGTAAATGCTAATTCCTAACTATATATGGTCTATAACCTATGGTTTTTTCAGTGAATTTCATTGGTTTTTTAAAAGCTAATATCTGTAGCTGTAAAATGTATTCTTCTTTAAATCCAAAAATATATTTTATATGTTTATTAATAATTTTTTTTTTTTATATTTTTTTTGTTTCGCTCCCGGTTCGCGAACCGGGAAGCTTTCCGTTAGCTCAATTTGATGCCGCGACCCGGTCCGCGAACCGGTAAACGTTCCGTTAGCGCAACTGCCGCGTTAGAAATCAACATCGTGACGCGTCGCGGAAGCGCGACGTATCACGTTGTCGCGTAATGCGTCTTATGACGCGCTGCGTTAGCGCACCCGGAAGTGCTCCGGTACGCGAACCGAGGCGCGAAGCGCAGCGACCCGGAAGCGATCCGGGGCGCGTTCCGCAGCGCGTAACATAAGCGTGAGAGGTCATGTGACTTGTTAATAAAAATTTTCATTGGTTCATTTAACTTTTGGATTCATAATCATGTAAGGCTAGGTCAGGTGACCTAAAAATAACACTTTTCATTGGTTTAGAACTATTGTTTTTCCCAAATGATGAAAACCCCTCCTTCTTTCCTCACTCTGACTTTCATCATTGTGAGAGGAAGACCTTTATTCATAGTAGAGCAATGGCTTCAGTACTTGCTTCAGCTGGTGCACCCCCACCACCACCTCCACCTCCTCATGGGAAGAGAGGACCACCTCCCCAGGTCATCACCAACACAGAGGAGGAAGAGGAAGAAATAGAGGAAGAGGAGAGAGAAGGACCACAGTTCTTGGAAGAGGTGCCCCGGGTTTCCCATAGGAAAGCCAGTTTCATTTGGCAGTTTTTTTCAATCCCTCCAGGGCAGAAGAAAGTGAATGTGAGGTATGTCACCTGCCTCATTTGCAAAGAGAAATTATCAAGAGGGACTGATAAAAAGTATAGCTATGGGAACTATACCATGCATAGGCACATGAACAGGTGGCATCCACTCAATTACAGCCGGGCGGAAATTCGTGACATGGAACAAAACCCAACAGCAACTCCTGTGGCCAGGTCAACATCGTTAATATCATTGACAGCAGCAGAGGCACGGGAAACCGTGCCAAACATCCAGGATAATTTTGGGCATATGAAATATACTTGTCTGCACTGTGGTGCATTGATATCATGTGGTAACATGAGTATTAATTCCATCAACCTGGCTTATAACAATCATAATTGCCCTAACCGCCCCAGACAGTACTTTTTTTTTTGCTCCTGTTGTGCCCTTTTCAATGCCTGTTTTTTGTTGTTTCCCCCCCCCAAAAAACCAAAAAAATATAAAATTGTTCAAAAAATACAAAAAAAACAAAAAATAAAAAAAAATATAAAACAACAAAAACATTTAAAAAAAAGTTCTTTTCAGAACTACCTCCCCTTTCAAAAAAAATTGCTAGAATGTTTAGCACTCTGGCAAGCTCTATTTCTTTTAGTTCGCTTCCCAGTTCGCTTCCCGGTTCGCTAACCCAAAACATTTAAAAAAAAAATAAATGAAGAGTAAGTATAAGGAAAGTAAACAGAGAGTGATGTTAAAAGAAAGACAGCTATAGGGAGTAAACCAGAGATACTGTTTAATAGATCTATTTACCGAAGAAAAGACGGAAGAGGGTATAATTGTGGAAAACAAAATAGATAAGGAAGTGAAAGAAAAAAAAGAGAGTAGAACAATAACAAAGAAGAGTTTCTTGGAGAATGTGAGTGAATGTTCAAAATAAGATTAAAACATGGGGAATAACAGAGAGAAAAAATAGAAAACAGAAAACAAAAAATAACAGAAAAAGATTAATTGAAACAGCAAAGAAATGTAAATAACATAGAGCCATATCATCAACATAGGCAATAAAAGTTATGCAGCTTTTATCGGCAGAAATATGTCACCAAAGCCGCTTTTGCGGCAGAAAACTGCCGCTAAAACCACTTTTGCACCAGTTTTCTGCCAATAAAAACAGCAATAATTTTATTGGCTGTGTTCATAATATGCCCCTTAGTGTGCTTCAACTACACAGAGAAAGCATTATGAACAAGTAGTGAAAAAGTGATCAGTCAAAGACACTAAGAGTAATAGAGACGGAGTGAGTGAACAAGAGTGAGGAACTATGAGAAGAGAGGGACTGAGAAAAAGAGTGGAAGGAGTTGAGTAAGTAGGTAATAGAGAAAGGAATGAGGAAAGTAGCAAAGGCAGGAAACTGAGGGTTAAAGAAATGAAGCTGTGGAACTAATAGTAGGTGAATGTGATAGAAATGTAACGAAAAGAATACAAAACATTTACCTTATAATTGTCGTTAAATTACTCGCTTTTTGTTTTTATACTTTCAATCTGTGAAAGAGAGAACAAACATTTGAAAAATATTAAAACATGTATTTAAAAATTACAAAAGACAAGGGAAAAGATTGAAGGACAAACAGTTTTTCAACAACTTTGACACTGACAAGAGCTTCTGCTTCTCCAGGCCCCCTACACAGTCCTAAAGATATACATTTTAAACTAACAGTATCTTGATGCAGATGAAGTGAGGCCTATCTTAAAACATGGTGCATCTTTTGCACTGCTGTTGTCTCAGAAAAGTGTCGCAAGACACTAACATTTTAAATGATTGCTTCAGGATGCCAATAAGATGTGTCCTATCCAGAGGTTTGTTTGAGGTGAGACCTACTCAGGGTTCCAAATGAAATTTCGAGTTGTTTGAAGAGAACAGAGGACATAATACATGTGAAGGCCTACCAATGAAGTAAGTCATGTCCACTTCACTCTTGAACAAAGGCCAGACCTCTTCTGTGTCCGTGGACAGACCTAAACTTCATCTGCACAATGTCATTCATAAACTTAGGAAACACAAGTGATGTAATTGAAAAATGTGGAGTTTCTTTTCCTCATTTCACAATCACATCACCTGTGTTGCCTTTGCTTAGGTATCTCATAGTGCAGATGTAGTCCAGCATATTAAACAGTACCTATAAGTGCAGCACTGCATGCAACAACTTTGACACTTATAAAAGCTTTTGCTTCTGCATGCCCCCTACACAATGCTAATTATATACATTTTAAACTGATGGTATCTTGCTGGAGATGAACTGAAACCTATCTTGCAACATGGTGCATCTTTTACACAAAAGTGACCCACAATGGAGCAAAAGAGGCGCACGGCCACCATAAATCTGACCCTAACATTTTAAATGATTGTTTCAAGATGCCAATAAGGTGTAACCTATCCACAGATTTGTTTCAGGTAAGTCCTACTCAGGGTTGCAGATGGAATTTAGGTTTGTTGAAGAATACAGAGAAGATAATACATGTGGAGGCCTACCAACGAAGTGAGTAATGTCCACTGCACTCTTGAACAAATGTCAGACCTCCCCTGTCTCCAGGAACAGGCCTAAACCTCATCTACACAATGTGGTGTGTAATGTTAGGAAACACAGGTAATATAATTGAAAAACATGCACATTTTTTTGCTCATTCCACAATCATATTTCCTTTGCTTAGGTATCTCATTGTGGAAATGTAGTCTATCATATGAAAGACTACGTAGAATATGAGCACTGTATGCAAGAACTTTGACACTTACAGAAGCCTCTCCTTCTCCATGCCTCCTACACAGTTCTAAATGTACATCATAAATGGAAACAGTACAGAATTAATTATACATGTTAAATGGTTTATTTTTGCTGTTCTCAGAATGTATCAAATTTCACTAAAAACAGTGACTTGAAGGTATTCATCATATAACAGCGGGGGAAAAAAAACACAATCAAAATGATTGTGTTTAAAAAACCCATACAACATAACAAATCAGAATTCAGAACTCCTTAAAGTTAACTTACTTTCCATGACGTCAAAAGATGTCCTATGAACAGCTTACACTCTGTTGTGCTGTTATTACTTTCAGCCCGCCACTTTCTGAAAGAAAACCTTCATCGTTTTGAAAAACATGTTACATACAATAAATGACTTCTTGCTCTCTACCACAAGTTTCCACAAGGCCAAATCTTGTCAGAGCCATTTATAACTCTTGGATTTCTTGTAAGCCAATCCCGTCATTTGGCATTTCCGCAACTTTCAGAATTAAAATGTTGAAGATCATTTTCACAATCCTGGACTAGTAATATCTTCCCCTTCTTCCTCAGTCATGTTCTACATTTCCTATGACACTGATACTGCTTACTATGAAGCAGACTTACACTACCTCTATGACTACTACAATTATTTAATTCTCTACATCACTTTTAATCACAAAGCAATGTAAAACAGTAGACAGCATTGCAGACTTACATTCCCTCTACTCTATGTTTTGATTGGCTGCTTCAATTAGCTTATAAAAAGAAATAGTTTTTCTGAACTCATTCAAAGTGCACTTATTTCTCCATGACGTCCAGTCTTATCGTTAGAAGTTATGTCTCTGAACTACACTTATCCTCAAGGCCAAATCGTGTAGGAGCCATTAGAACTTCTTGAAATTCCTCAGAGCACATCCCGAGATTCTTTCCCTAAAATTTTGGTTTTAAAAACACCAGGTAAGAGTTTTTAAGGTCATACGGCAATTTTTTTGTGAAAATTAAAACAGAATCATTGCAGAATGACCAGCCATTTCTAGACTTTAAATAAGCTGTGTAATGTCCTGATGTTGTTGAAGGACCGTCATGATATATAATTGCTGCAGTTACAAAAGTCCTTCCTGATATTGACAACTGCGAAGCCACAACATTTTTTATTAAAGTTGTCAATTTTGTTCCATCAGGCCTACATCGTTGGAACATTAAAATGACATACTGGCCATATGTTCGTATAAATAATGTGGACATCATTTCAGATTTACATTGGCTACACTCCATGTTGTGATCAGCTGCTTTTACTAGCTTATTAAAGGAGACTGATTTACTGTCTGGCAAAGTTAAATATATAAATCTTTCTGAGTCTACACTAGTAGTACTTGATACCCTACAGTTCTCGCAGTCATGCTGCCATTGATAAGAAAGCCCAAACAGCTGATCTACACCTTCAGCATGCAATACATCAAGCATATACATTAAAAACTCCTGACAATCTTGCTGAATATTTTGAGAGAATTGTGTTTGGCCTGAACATCTGTCTAACAGATTTCGAATTTCAGACACACTTTCTATGTTTGTTCTATCAGTGCTACATTTTTCTAAGACAGAATTTAACAAACTGCAAAATCTTTGATCAGAATTGACCACAATCTCTTCTTTTACATTTTCTAGAGAAAACAAAACATTAACCACTACATTAGCATAGCAGTTGACACCAGAACTGTTTTCAAATTGAAAACCAACAACATCTTCAACAGAATCCTTTTTGTTTCTGCTTATAATTTCAGGTTCATCGACTTTTCGTCTTTTTGCTACAACCTCACCAGTATTGGTCACATTTCTTCGTTTCCGGCCTACCACACGTTTTTCAAACAAAGGATATTGAGGCAAATGTGGCGCATACTCTCTTCTTAACCTATTGTATTCCTTAACACAATCTAGATCCGCACAAATGCTTGTGACATCGCACTCAATCAAGTACAATCCCGATAAAGTTCTAACTCGTGACAATGCCACATATGCCATACCCTCCTTGAACACAGAACTGCCAATATTCACCAATGCACTGTCTACACTTAAACCTTGCGATTTATGGATTGTCACCGCATATGCCAAGCAAACAGGAAACTGCTTACGGCGAACATATAAGTCTTTTACAAGCAAAAATCTAGCAGAACAACGACCAATTAGCTGTACTTCCTCAATGCCATCAAATTTAATTTTTAAAAATTCAATTCCATCTCTATTTCTGTATTTTACAAAATCAACAACATTACCCATTGATCCATTTACCAGACCTCTTTCAACATGTAAATTCCTTCTTAAAATTATACGGCAGTTCAAGCACACATTCAGAGTCTTTTCAAAACCTGCAGTTTTAGATATACTCTTCTCTAATGAATCCAATTTTGTTTTCAGATTCTCAGACAAAATAATTGTTGATCCCATATGCTCTACTCTGTCAATAGCTTCCAGTTTCACAATCTCTTGCTTTTCTAAATGCAACATTTTGTTGTTGAATTTGGCACATTCTGCAAGAGTTGGCATCAAACATATTCCAGATTTCTTCTCAGTAATTTTCTGAAAAATATTCTCAGGCACAACATCTTGTTCTGGATATAAATTTGACAGTAATCGTGCATGTAAAGCTTCTTTCCCATGCTCGGTCACTTTTCCAATTCTAACATCTTGTAGAATAGTCTTGTAAACTTCATCCTTCGCCTGACGCATATTTTCATGCAGTTCAGCATAATTGAAGTTTAACCATATATTGACGTTGCCAATGCTGCCTAGGCACTTCCTGGTATCTTCATGCGTGAGCATTTTGAACACAGGTTGCCCTTTCACTGGTGTCAGCTGCAGAAGATCTCCGAAAACAATGATGTGTTTGCCACCAAATAACACATCATACTCTGTTTTGAGAACTTCTTGCATTCTCAAATGCACAAAGGCAAGCATGACATTGGAAACCATGCTTACTTCGTCAATGATAAGAAGTTTCATTTTCCTCAAGATTCTTGAAACTTCAAAACAAGCATCTCCAGATAGCTTGTGATATTGTAATTTGTTGTCATGCTCCACTGGCAGCATCAGTAAACGATGTAAAGTAATCCCTTTAATGTTATGTGCTGCCAGTCCAGTTGGAGCGGTGACAACACAAGACAGCGATGACTCTGTCCTTTCCTGCAAATAACATGAAATTGCTTTAATAAGGAAACTTTTTCCAGTTCCCGCTTCTCCACTCACGTACAGTCGGACAGGCTTCAACGACGTACATGAGCACTCTTTCTTGTCATGACTTAATCCATGATCAATTTGCATGGTAACTTCGTCATATATTTTCCTCTGCTCAACGTTGAGTTGTCTTTCCAACTCTTCTAAGTTAACCGCATCCTCCTGAGCATGTGCCATGGCTCTTTCCACTTCATTCATAGCAGTGGCAGCTTCATTTTCGATAACAGGTCCTCCTAGTGGATCCTGACTCAATGAAGCAGAACTCTGACTGTCCTGAGAACTGTCTCTGGCAATCTCGGCTGCAATCATTGCTTCCTGCTCAATTTCCGCATTCAACATTTCTACATATTTGGGAAAAGCAGGACATTCTATGGTCTCCTTGGCGGCATTGAAAGAGTCTTCGTAACAGAGAAAATCTCCAAGCAGTTCCTCTTCTGCACGCCAAGGCTTGAAAAGTTGCAAAAGTGCTAAATAGAAAAACTCCTTTTTTTCAGGAGATTCGCCACTCAATTTTCGATGGTTTACCAAGTGGCATTTTCTTTGCTTGACCAGACATCCCTCACTTCCTATTACAGCATACACTCCTTTCTCAGTATCTTCTTTGATGTTCCTCTTGAATATGTAATTTTGAAGAACCTCATACAGACAAACATTCTCGAGGTGAATGCTTCGATTTGGATAATATGTATCCAACATGTTGGTCTTCAAAATGTCGGTACTGTTTGGCTCCTTTTCCGCCAAATACTCAATTTCCCGCACAGGTTTGAGAACTCGATTACGCGTTGCAGCAAGACCAAGACTCGCCCAAACGATACTCCTGGACTTGGCATAGAGACTTGCTGAAGACAACCGGTCAGAACATTCGTACGCTCCAATTTCTCGATGCGACAACATCTTTAGACTGAAACTGTACAACTTCTTGCCGAGGCTCTTTTCATGGGAAATGTCCTCCCACATATCCTTCAATTCTGTCTTCTCTTTTTTGGTGATGTAAGACGTCACATACCGAGCCACAGCCATACAGTTATCAGCCACAAACTGTATATCCATGTTAGCATTCCACATGGACAAAATCACCGGGTTGTAGTCGTTGATGTACTTGGACTCTTCGTTCCTCTTCAAATTGTATGTGTTTTTAGGTGATTTCTTCATCACATTATGTCGCAGCGAAGACATCAAACTGTTTACTCTTCCTTTAGAAATCACAGGTCGTGGAAAGCCGAAACGACATTTGGTGTAGAACTTGTCCTTGTTTCGGAATTTACGACGACAGAACTTTCCACATCGATGGCTTTGGAAACGCAGAACTTTTTCTCTTAGGCTTTTCTTCTCCTTTGCGTTTGGAACAGCACACGTAGAATACTGTTGTATAAAACTCATCACTGAGTCTTCTGGATCTGTTCCAAATTTAGGTGCATCCTTGATCCACAGCAACATATGTATATGAGGAGCACCTCTTGCTTGGTACTCCTTTCTCCAGAAGAAATCCAACACCTCTCCAAGAGGTGGATTCTTCTTATTCATGATGAAAGACATCATAGCTTCAAATCTATGATTGAAGTACCTACATACATTGACTGGATCCAAAGAGCACAGTTCTCCGGGTGTCTTGAATTCGATGTTTTCTACGTTAGCATTTGCCTCTCGTAGAAATTCAAGTAAGTCTTCCCAGCCATATTCGGCACAGCTCAGAGTGAGGAACCATGTGGGAGTTCCTAAGTTCCTCAGCATACATTTTAAATCACCATGACGACGGTACCAGTACTCATTAGTACCACGCTGACACGCCATGAGATTAATCAGGTGAGAATCCAAAATACTGTCTTGGACATTGACTTTATCCATAAAGTCACTTGCCGAGATGTTTTGCATGTGTATACCACTTTTCAAGATGTGGTTCACTGCATATGACAGTCCAGACAGATCGCTTTCAAACAGGAGATGAAACAAATAAGGAATGCATTGTCGAAACCTTGCATCTCCTGCATACAATCGCAAAGTCCGGTATTCAGAAGCAGGAATTTGATGAGGTCGCTCATCATATCTTCCTCCCTGACCTGTTGGAAAAAGCTGTGGGAAACACCGAGCTTCCAAACTTTCCTCCCAAACACTAATGGGACTCCCTTTGGCTTGTTTCATTTGAAACAACTCAATAGCATTCCCCATGACTTCCTTGGAATGCAAAGGATGAACACTATAATGTTCATATATTTCTTCACTAGTAGAGGGTTCTACTTTCTCAATTTGACCAGCACACAAATCGCTATCCTCTTCCTCACTTACTTCCTCTTCTGCAACATATACATTCTTATAGTATTTATTATTTTTTTCAAATACAATGTTGCCTTTTTAACTTTCCTAACATCCACTAAATCTTGCCATATTTTCTTATTCTTTGTCGGAACCCCATTAACTAAGATAACCAGAGGTTCCTCTTCCACTTTTTCTACTCCAATTGTGTTAATGTTTTTCTTCAAATCTAGAGGCAAATAAACAACTCTTCCCTTTAATCCTCTCTGTAAATCTGATGGAGGCAATTTCCCTGTCTTTGGCTCCATTCTTACAATAGCCTGAAAGGGATGGATACTTTGAATCAAAATAGATTCATAAGTATTTAAATCCTTCAATTCAGAAGGAATCTCAACCAATTCCAGATTATTATGAACTGCTCTAGCAGGCATCTGGTTTTGATTTAATTTGCAACAACAATAAGTACACACACGTTGATCCAATCCCAAATCAAAACAATTTTCTGCCATCAAGTATGTTGCGAAATCCTTCCATTCACTATTATTTTCCCTTTCACTTTTTGCATATAAATCCACTAACTTAGTCTGATTCTTATAATAAGTGCGTCGACAACACACACAAGTGAAATTTGGCCTCTCACTTGATTTGACCTGAAACGTCGCAATTTCCCTCTGGAAATTATCTGTACTGGAAACCTGTACACTATCTTCCACATTACCCGCTTCTTCTTGGTCAATTTCAACATTCTCCTCTTTACTTCCAAAGTAACAAAACTCAATTTCTTCACATATATTCTTCACATCTATTTCAGAACCATGCAAAAGAGCAGCGCATAATTGTTTAAGCATAATTGCTGGACTCTTAGCATAATACAACATTCTAACTAATTTCCTCACTTTATTATGATGCACTGCTAGCATCCTGAAATGATGAAAAACACTCTGGCATACTCTCCTGGCAAGACAAGCCAGTGAATGACCATGCAAACCTGTCACTTCTCTCACTCTGCAAGGATCTAATTCTTGCAACAACCTCATTTTCTGCTTCAAACTTTTCTTATTAAATGACCGTACAAAATCACAAAGCAAATTGATGGAATCCTGTCGCACACTGCAAATACTACTACACTTCCAGGTGTACACAGGACCCTTAGCACGTCTTCCTAAAACCTCATTACCTAACACCTCTTCTGCCTCTGTTGTCACAAGTTTTTCTTTTTCAACTGGACAACCATCTTTCACTTCATAAGCTCGACCACTGGTGTCAACTGCATGCACCAAATCATTATCCTGGAAATAACTCTCCTCATTAAAAAAATGCCTCACAGCTTGAACTATGCATCCATTCTCCAGAAAAAACTTCACAAAAATTACTACGATTAACTATTCTCTTCCATCTACTATTTCTTTTGAAATCATAAATTGCCTTGTTTAGCTTCCTAATTCTATTGATTATCAAAATAAATAACTTACGTTTAATTTCAAATGCCTGATCAATAACTTTCTCAACTTTTTTTTTCTCTTATAAAAAACCACTTTCTGTTGACCTTTCTTAATATTTTTTAACAAATTGCCAATTATCCTGTTGCGGAACATTCGTTTACGAATGTCCCTAAACTGTTGTTTCCTTCTACTATCATGCACAGAGTTATCTCTTGCTCTAGCAGTAACATTTTTCATTGGCCTTTCCTTTCCGTTTGAATTGCTTTTCTTTTTCTGGACTGAAACATTTTCTGTAGTAATATTTTTTTTACTACAAATATTTCTTATGAATGTTTTTGTACTCTTACCCGGTGCTTTCTTGGTGACTTGACAAATCTTTTTGTTAGAGGACTGCTGCTTTTTTTCATTAACCTGCTGTCTTTGACGTTTTGCAGCCTTTCTCACTCTTTCTTTGGTTGGCATGCTGAAATCTTGAAATGATCTGCAGTTGAATCTGTGGTAAAATATAATAAAAAATGTTATTAACCACTATTACCCAACAGTAAATCAATAACAGTAATCAAAAACTTAAAACACTACTTGACATTTTTACATAGAAGATTTTTTAGTGCTTGGCAAATTTAGAATACAGAAATAGCAGAAAAGAAATGGAATTTATATTCATGTTACCTGTGCTATTTTATATGTGAATCTGATCTAATTTTATGAGCATATTTTAATATTTTATTGAAGACACTACACATAACCTGTTTTTGAAGGTGTCTTTATTTTTAAATTAAACGGTTTACATTTTTACTTTTTATTTATTATACATTTTTAAAATAAATGTTTATAGTTCCATAGGCTCAAGCACGTCAGCTTCCCATCCTATGTCATATAATTCGGACAAATCTGCATCCTCATCACGTTCTTCTTCATCCTCAGGATTTAAATCATCCAAGGGATCAACATCCACTGATGTTTCAATTACGAGTTCAATGATGAGGTCAAAATCAACTGATTGCTGATTGTCGCTCATGTTGATGTTGTCTTTATCTTTAAAGAAAGATAACAACAATGAGATGTTGCAGAGTAAGAGACAAATCTCAGAGATTATAATAGTAAAATTGTTTAACAAGAGTAACATTTTGCAGCTATTATATAGCCATGTCCAACGATGCTGAGCAGGTGAAGCCTATGTCTAATTTTTCAGTGAACAGGACTCATCTCTTCTTAACCTTGGATAAGCCTCACCGACTCTGTGTCCCCTGCACATACTTAAATGTAAAGGGGCAGATTTATGTTAAATGGCACATCCCCAGGCATGCACCAGTTAACGTGCACCGCTGCTCTGCCACTCATGGTGTGCCGCATTTACAATCAGATAGGAGAAAGCTATGTCAAAACCCTGCGCCTGCTTGAAGCAGGCATAGGTCTTGACGCAACATTGTGGAGATGGGGCACCCCTGAGCCTTGCTGGAGCTGAATCACACTTGCGATACAACTCCAGCAATGCGCCACTTTTACGGCACAGATGCGTCACGCATCTGTGCCATTTTTGCCCCATGCTGCGCCGCATTGTAAATGCAGCACACCATGGGTGGCGGAACAGCAGCGCAGGATGACTGGCACATCCCTGGTGATGCGCCAGTCATCATAAATCTATCCCTAAGTTTCTTATCTTGTTAGAGATGAACCGCCATATGTATCATCAAACTATTTTGCATTTCCTAAATAGCGAATTTTAAGGGATAAATAGCAATTCTTTACCATTCCTAATTTGCGATGAGCAAATTGCTAATTGCAAATTACCCATTCATTTCCATGGGCCAGGAGGCCCATAGGAATGAAGGTGCAATTTGCGATTAGCAATTAGCTCATCGCAAATTAGGAATTTTTCCAAAGGTGCAGGGGTGTCTCAAGAACACCCTGCTGCACCCCTGAAAAAGAAATTTGGGGGCATATGGCGCACATACATGCCCTAAGGGCATGTATGGGCGTCATATGGCACCTTTTGTTTTTTGGAAAAAAAGCTTTTTGAAAAGAATTCGCAAATTACCACCAACTAGAAGTTGGCGGTAATTTGCAAATCCTTAATGGCTTTTTTTGCATATTTTTTGTTTGATACATTGCATTTAAGGAATCGCAAAATTTGCAAATCCTTCAGTACAATCGCAAAATAAGGAATAGCAATTTTTGCTATTCCTTATTTTGCATTAAACTTGTTTGATACATACCATTTGTCTAATTAGCATTCGCAAAGGCCGAAATTCGCAGAATTTTGACCTTTGCGAATGCTAATTAGCTTGATACATATGGCCCCAAGTGAGGCCTGTCTTGCAACATGGTGCATCTTTTGCATCACTGCTGCATCGGTTTCATGTGGCACGTTTTTTTTACACCATGACACATCTGCCTAAATGCATCAATTTGTAATTTTGTCGCCTCATAGCAAATCTTTTGCACCGCCGCTGCATCAGAAAAGTGACGCACAGTGGCGCAAAAGAGGCATACACCTATCATAAATCTGTCCCTAGCATTTTAAATGATTAATTCAGGATGACGATAAGGTGTGGCCTATCCAGAGGTTTGTTTAAGGTGAGGCCTACTCAGGATTTCAGATTAAAGTTACGCTTGATGAAGAATACAGAGGAGATAATACATGTAAAGGCCTACCAATGAAGTAAGTAATGTCCACTTTATTGCGCCAGTCATCATAAATGTATCCCTAAGCTTCTTATCTTGTTACAGATGAACCGCCATATGTATCATCAAACTATTTTGCATTTCCTAAATAGCGAATTTTAAGGAATAAATAGCGATTCTTTACCATTCCTAATTTGCAATGAGCAAATTGCTAATTGCAAATTACCCATTCATTTCCATGGGCCAGGAGGCCCATAGGAATGAAGGTGCAATTTGCGATTAGCAATTAGCTCATCGCAAATTAGGAATTTTTCCAAGGGTGCAGGGGTGTCTCAAGAACACCCTACTGCAGCCCCTGAAAAAGAAAATTTGGGGGCATATGGTGCACATACATGCCCTAAGGGCATGTATGGGCGTCATATGGCACCTTTTGTTTTTTGGAAAAAAAGCTTTTTGAAAAGAATTCGCAAATTAAATCCTTAATGGCATTTTTTGCATATTTTTTGTTTGATACATTGCATTTAAGAAATCACAAAATTTGCAAATCCTTCAGTGCAATCGCAAAATAAAGAATAGCAAATTTTGCTATTCCTTATTTTGCATCAAACTTGTTTGATACATACCATTTGTCTAATTAGCATTCGCAAAGGCCGAAATTCACAGAACTTCGGCCTTTGCAAATGCTAATTAGCTTCATACATATGGCCCCAAGTGAGGCCTGTCTTGCAACATGGTGCATCTTTTGCATCACTGCTGCATCAGTTTCATGTGGCACGGTGTTTTTTACACCATGACACATCTGCCTAAATGCATCAATTTGTAATTTTGTCGCCTCATAGCAAATCTTTTGCACCACCGCTGCATCAGAAAAGTGACGCACAGTGGCGCAAAAGAGGCATACACCTATCATAAATCTGTCCCTAGCATTTTAAATGATTAATTCAGGATGACGATAAGGTGTGGCCTATCCAGAGGTTTGTTTAAGGTGAGGCCTACTCAGGATTGCAGATTAAAGTTACGCTTGATGAAGAATACAGAGGAGATAATACATGTAAAGGCCTACCAATGAAGTAAGTAATGTCCACTTTATTGCGCCAGTCATCATAAATGTATCCCTAAGCTTCTTATCTTGTTACAGATGAACCGCCATATGTATCATCAAACTATTTTGCATTTCCTAAATAGCGAATTTTAAGGAATAAATAGCGATTCTTTACCATTCCTAATTTGCAATGAGCAAATTGCTAATTGCAAATTACCCATTCATTTCCATGGGCCAGGAGGCCCATAGGAATGAAGGTGCAATTTGCGATTAGCAATTAGCTCATCGCAAATTAGGAATTTTTCCAAGGGTGCAGGGGTGTCTCAAGAACACCCTTCTGCAGCCCCTGAAAAAGAAATTTGGGGGCATATGGTGCACATACATGCCCTAAGGGCATGTATGGGCGTCATATGGCACCTTTTGTTTTATGGAAAAAAAGCTTTTTGAAAAGAATTCGCAAATTACCACCAACTAGAAGTTGGTGGTAATTTGCAAATCCTTAATGGCATTTTTTGCATATTTTTTGTTTGATACATTGCATTTAAGAAATCACAAAATTTGCAAATCCTTCAGTGCAATCGCAAAATAAAGAATAGCAAATTTTGCTATTCCTTATTTTGCAACAAACTTGTTTGATACATACCATTTGTCTAATTAGCATTCGCAAAGGCCGAAATTCACAGAACTTCGGCCTTTGCAAATGCTAATTAGCTTCATACATATGGCCCCAAGTGAGGCCTGTCTTGCAACATGGTGCATCTTTTGCATCACTGCTGCATCAGTTTCATGTGGCACGGTGTTTTTTACACCATGACACATCTGCCTAAATGCATCAATTTGTAATTTTGTCGCCTCATAGCAAATCTTTTGCACCGCCGCTGCATCACAAAAGTGACGCACAGTGGCGCAAAAGAGGCATACACCTATCATAAATCTGTCCCTAGCATTTTAAATGATTAATTCAGGATGACGATAAGGTGTGCCCTATCCAGAGGTTTGTTTAAGGTGAGGCCTACTCAGGATTGCAGATTAAAGTTACGCTTGATGAAGAATACAGAGGAGATAATACATGTAAAGCTCTACCAATGAAGTAAGTGATGTCCACTTCATTGCGCCAGTCATCATAAATGTATCCCTAAGCTTCTTATCTTGTTACAGATGAACCGCCATATGTATCATCAAACTATTTTGCATTTCCTAAATAGCGAATTTTAAGGAATAAATAGCGATTCTTTACCATTCCTAATTTGCGATGAGCAAATTGCTAATTGCAAATTACCCATTCATTTCCATGGGCCAGGAGGCCCATAGGAATGAAGGTGCAATTTGCGATTAGCAATTAGCTCATCGCAAATTAGGAATTTTTCCAAAGGTGCAGGGGTGTCTCAAGAACACCCTGCTGCACCCCTGAAAAAGAAATTTGGGGGCATATGGCGCACATAAATTTTAACAACATTCCTTTACCTCAAAAACGATTTTCAAGTCATAATTTTAAAACACTGCCCACGGGGAAATGACTTAAAATGTCCTTAAGACACATGAAAGTGTTTTTTTAAAGCCTTTGCAAGTTTTTGGGTCACTTTTAACATGGCTATGTAACTCAAACAGTCAAAATCTTAATTTACCATGCACAGGTGGGACCATATTTACAAGGAATGTGCCCCACGGGGAAAGGTCTTTTAATGTGATATGGGAAAAATGACATCAGAGACACTGAAATGCCTTATAAAGAAGCATACACCATTATATCCTTGTCATAAATTTACAAACCATTCCTTTTCCCCAAAAACGATTTTCAAATCATAATTTGAAAACACTGCACATGGGGAAATGACTTAAAATGTCCTTAAGACACATGAAAGCGTTTTTTGATTGCCTTTCCAGCATGGTTGGGTCACTTTTAACATGGCTATGTAACACAAACATTCAAAATCTAAATTTGCCATGCACAGGTGGGAGCATATTTACAAGGAATGTGCCCCACGGAGAAAGGTCTTTTAATGTAATATGGGAAAAATGACATCAGAGACACTGAAATGCTTTATAAAGAAGCATACACCATTATGTCCTTGTCATAAATTTAAAAACCATTCCTTTTCCCCAAAAACGATTTTCAAATCATAATTTCAAAACACTGCACATGGAGAAATGACTTAAAATGTCCTTAAGACACATAAAAGCGTTTTTTTTTAATGCCTTTGCAGCATGTTTGTGTCACTTTTAACATGGCTATGTAACGCAAACATTCAAAATCTAAATTTGCCATGCACAGATGGGAGCATATTTACAAGCAATTTGCTCCACAGAGAAAGGTCTTACATTAAAATGGGAAAAATAACATCAGAGACACTCAATTGCCTTATAATGAAGCATACACCATTATGTCCTTGTCATAAATATTATAACCATTCATTTTCCTCAAAAACTATTTTCAAGTCATAATTTGAAAAGACTCCACAGCTCCTATGCACAATAACACCCTGTCAGTACTAATACTTCACATTTTCTCCAATTACATTTTCTCAAAGAAACAAAATCTATTTGTAAAACACTTGAGACAAAGCAACATTTGAAGAACACAACTTTCTTCATAATTTTCTCCTTAAAGCACACTATTCTCTATCTAAATTAAAGAAATATTTTCTCACCTTAGCAAATACTTTGAGTTTCAAAACAGTCTCAGAAACACACCAATTTGTCTTCAGCAGAGCAAAAGGTATGCACTCCAGAGTCTGCAGCTATCAAAAGCACAGAAATGCTGTAATTCTTCACACATATCTCTCATGTCACCCAATCAAAACTCTTCCCTCACTTTTTTTCAAATGAAAACCCTTCCCCCCTCTGCCATTTCATGCCTTTTCTGCATGGCAACCACGTCTTGGAAGACCTCTGGTGTTTGCAAGTTCACACAACAATGTTGCAATTGAACTCTGAACTCTCAGTGCACCTCATATCCAGTGCATTCTTTCATTTAATGATTTTTTCTTGACCACTCAAAATACATCTTTCAAACAACTCATCCATGCACCCTAACTTTCTGTTTTCAGCAATCAAAATCCACCAATCACTGTTACTGCTTCATTAACACAGAAACTCCACAGTTTTTTTCATTTTAAACTCTTATTTTTTCAACTGCCATTTCATTGCCACACTTCATCTGACTGCAGGAGAACCTTCTCTCACCATGTTTTCTGTCTGGATTGTTGGACATAGTTACATCTATTGGGCTCAGAGGTATGCTGAGAACAGGAATTTACCTAACCTCAATTTACAAGATGTGGAAATTAAGTGGTTTGGCCACAGAGGATTAAAATGTCACCAATTGATACCATTGGTGAAAACCTTTATGCATTTGCCAAAACCTGACCTGTTAATTGTGCACTGTGGAGGTAATGATTTGGGCACTTTGACTGGGGTAGGTCTGGAAATGCTTTTAAAGGACACCTTTGAGCAATTGATGGCACTTTTTCCTCAGACTGCCTTGGTATATTCAAATATATGCCAAAGACAGAAATGGAGGTGGTCAAACCAATTTTGTCCACAAATTGAGAAGTCGAGGAAGCATGTAAACAAATCTGTTTCAGCTTACATGAGAGACCATGGAATGGGCTCCCTGTACAACAATAACTTGCGTTACTACATGCAAGATATCTACAGAGGAGATGGAGTTCACTTCTCAGATGAGGGCAACAGAATTTTCATTCTGAATTTAAGACTGTGCATTGGTACCTACTTATAAGTACCTAAATGTACCATAAACCCAAAAGCTCTTCTCAGAGCTACCCTACATCTGATCACTCACAATTATTATTTTACTCTAACATTTTTCACTAATTTTCAACAAAGTACGCTCCCTGGGGCGCTACCCGGTACGCGAACCGGGAGCTAACCTCGCTAAATTTTTAAAAAAATGTTTTTTTTCCTCACATATGGGCCTCCTCAGCCACGCTCAGAAAACCTAGGGGGTCAAGATAAGTCTACCGTGCCCCCTTCTACCCATTCTGAACATTATTTGCCCTCCATCTTGTATCTTAATTAGACCGAAACACAAAATGGTGGACTCCCGTAACGCTTAAGGTTCGCGAACCGGGGCGCTCGCCAGTTCGCGTACCGGGTCGCTCCCTGGGAAGCGCACCATCAAAAAAGGTGGGAAAGTAGTTTACAGAAAAGCGACTGGAGACAATGTCACCAAACATAGATTACCTCATACTACATACCAATGCCTACCATTTTCACAAATTTGATTGAAATTCCATTTAACCATTTAGCCTGTCGACCTCTCTAAATACCCTGAGGTAAATTACTTCACAAAACACATCTGAAGTGTTGGAATTGACAACCAATTAAAATGTTACTTTCATTTTCTACTTTTTTTACCTGACATTTGATTGGCTATGTACCTGAATATATATAAAGGAAGAGAGAGAAACACAGCCATTTTGACTACTACTTCCTGAACTACATTGCAAGATCATTTTCACTCACAACTTAAACTTCTTTTTAGAAGGTGAGATATTATTTTATAAATTTGAAAACATTTTCAGATAGTTATATACTATCCCTCTGTAAGAGTTAGACATTGAGAAAGGCTTCTTTATTATAATTATGGATTGATTTAGGTTTCTGTGGTATAATTATGAATTTACTTAGGCTTCTTCACAGGCACTTTTTAATAGTACTACTTCACGCCTGAAACCATACAGTGCCCATAGATTACTTCTCTGTTATAAACTCACAAGTACCTGTCTGAACTTAAACCCAACAGTGCCCTATCTCTACTGATATATTTATTTTTTATGCAAATTACAGCAATAAAATGGAAAGTGAGCAGAATGTTTCCTTCGAAATTGTTCTGGAGAACAACACAGAAAAAGATATTGAGGACAATGATGACTCAGATTTCATGGATGAATCACGGGACCATGAATTAGTTCAATGTGTAGAATCTGTGGATCATTTACTTCATTATGATGACGGTCAAATGTGGGAACTTATGTTCACTCAACAAGAGGACATATCGGACAGTCAAATGCTAGACGTTCTATTAAATTTTGAAAAACAATCCGAAAAATAAAATTGTATGTAATATTAAAAAATTGTTTGAGTCTTTAATCATTTTTATATGTAATTCATAAACTAGTTAAATGTTAGAAATGTTATTAAATTTTCAAACACAATCACAATAATAAATAATTGCTTAAAAAATAAAAAAAAATAAAAAATAATCAACAAAACCAACAATCAATTAACATACAGTATTTGAAAAGTCTATCATTCTTTTTTCCTTATAGTACGCTGCCCAGAACGCTTCCCGGTTCGCGAACCGGGCGCTACCCACGCAAAAAAATCCCCCAAAATTCTTTTTTTTTTGCCCCGCGGGGCCCTTTTAAAGCCTCCACATTAAACCTAGGGGGTCAGGGAGGATCTACTATGCCCCCTTATGGTCATTTCCCCCTTTGTTTTGGCCTCCTCTTGTCTCTCAATCCTACCGAGAGACAAGATGGCGGCCGCTCTGGACTGTTTAGAATGTTGATAGACACCGGAGAGCCAATCAGCTTCGCTACGCGAAGTTCCGTTACGCGTAAAGTCCGCGAACCGGAGCGCTGCCCGGTCCGCTGTTACAGATATATATCTTTTTTTGAACGTTAATTTCTCAAAATCCACTGAAGCACATATATTGAGACCTAGAAAAGGCACATCGGGCTACCAGTCCCTACAATTTTGCCAAGTTTTGTGGAAATCCATTCAGCCGTTCGGGCTAAAAGTGAGGCCAACCGCCCTATGGAAAACTCAATGTTAAAAACACGTTTTGGGACCCCCCTTTTTTCTCGGCCCCCCCTTGACGAACCCCCCCCCAAATTTCCAGGGGCTGCTCAGAAACAAAATGTTCCATTTTCCAGAAAATGTCAGCCAATTCCGTCCACAAACGCCAAAGTTATTAGACATAGAATTTTCAAAAATCCCATAGGGAAAAAATCCTAACTATATATACCTACTGGCGACCGCCAGTAGGTAATATATATATGATTTTTTCTTATTTGTTTATTGGCATTTCGTAAATTGAACAAAACACAAGGACAATCAAGTGGTCCAAAGGACCAGGCATAGGCACATACAACCATGATATCCATCAGTTTGACAATACAATATGGCCCCCGAACAGCATCCCCATCAAAACAGCAAGGTTTATCAACACACAACGGTTATGCAAACTGTCATAGTTGTGTACAATCCGTTGATGCTCTGACGTCGCCCCTTTTTCCCGACATGACAGCGGCTCCGCTCTAAGGTTCGTCTCTGTGTCCCCAACTTACGGTCTACCCCAGGAGGTGCGTAAAAGGGGCCCTAATCCTCATCCTAAAACTCAGTGTGTGTCAGTACCTGGGTATTTGCCCCCACAGGAGTGCCTTTGTCTACCTCCTCAGTTATCTCTCCTGTAAGTCTCAAACTCAAGTATAGGGCCCAGAAGTTTTGGGTCTATTGCGGGGAGGCATCAATTCACTATATAATTCTGTCTGCGTACTGCAGTAGAGCATTTCTTTGTCCCATTGCGCTAGGGTGGGCGTGGGGCCCCTCATCCAGGATAGCGCAACACGCCTTTTGGCTAAAAGGAAGGACATATCCACCAGTCGTCTGAGATTTTTGTGAATCGGTTTGGAATATCCCAGTATTGCTAGTAGTGGGTCAGGGGCCAGCTTTATGCCCGTTACCCGGTTCACCTCAGCGGACACCTGGCTTCAAAAGTGAGCAATCCCTGGGCAGCTCCACGCCACATGTATGATATCTGCAACTAGGATACCGCACCGTTCGCAGTGTGGATTCTCACATAGTCCATATCGGTGACGTCTATCAGGGCTATAATAGACCCTATTAGGAAACTTAAAGTGGATCAAGCGATGGTGCCCATTCAGTGATATACGTTTGCTACTCGAGCAGCAATACAGCCACTTTTCATCCGTCATTTCCACGTTCAGGTCTCTCTGCCATTCCAGACGCGGCTTAGCGTGGTCAGTTTGACTTTCAGCCAGTGCTATGCGGTATAGCCTAGACACTACCTTATCAGGGGACGTTGCCTGTATTATGTAGCTTAAAGCCTCAACCTCTGGAGGTTCCATCAAGTCCTCCCCCAAAAGACTCTTAAGGGCATGTTGCACCCTGTGGAACTGAAATCGCGATACCAGCGTTGTAGCCACCCCCGTTGTCGCCACCTGATCCCAGGATCTGGCAGTGCCGCCCTCAAAGAGGTCCCCCGCGGAATATATTCCCAAAGTTTTCAGCGCCGCTATTACCCCCTTGTCTTTGCATGGGGAAAGCCAGGAACACCAGTGAATAGGAGCTGATGGCGCGTAGAGTAAGCTGCCGGCCTGTATATCCAGCATATGTTGCCACGCGTGTGTGACAAAATTCAAGGAGTCCATTATTCCTGTGCGACGATCACAGGGGGCAAACAAGAGGGCCGGTAAGGCGGTCGGGTCAGAGACTATAGTTTCGATACGGATGTGCGGAACCTCGGCAGGGCCATATATCCATTGATAAGCGTGAGCGCACTGCGCCGCTCTATAATAGAGTTCGAAGTCGGGAGCACCCACTCCTCCCGCTGTGTACGGGCGAGTCGGTACTTTCCAGGCCACCCTGGGTTGTTTGCCTGCCCACTCTAGCCGAATCAACAGCGAGGTCAATTGCTTAAAGAAGGATTTAGACAGCACCATGGGAATATTAATAAATAAAAAGAGGAACCGTGGTAACATGATAATTTTCATCAGGGAAAACCTTCCCAGCAGAGACAATGGTAGGGAAATCCACCTTTCAATGTCATCTTCCAATTTGGAGATAGCAACACCATAGTTCTCTCTCAACACTACTTCCGAGTCCATATGTAACTGGATCCCCAAGTAGCGCACCGCTTCCTCGGTCCATTGCAACGGATACTCCGGGTCTACATGTGTTGTAGCCGGTGTGAGAGGGAACATTACTGATTTATTCCAATTGACATTAATACCTGATAGGGAGCTGAATAATACCACCTCACGCAGAACTGGGGAAAGGTGTACCTCCGCGTCCCTCACGTATAGGAGAGTGTCGTCGGCATATGTAGATACGATAAGGTGATAATTCGGAAAACGCACACCTCTGTGCCCATGGTATTCTCGCAAGGCACAGGCCAACGGTTCCACCACCAGGGCGTACAGCAACGGTGACAGGGGGCAGCCCTGTCTCGTGCCCCTGCATATGGATATCGGTTCAGTGACAAGCGATCCATGTTTGTGAGTATTCTCAAAGTTACAAGGCAAGCCACTCACTGAAATCCAAATTCCCACCCCTTCACTGGGCTTAACTACTTCAGATTTATCTGCATTTGTGGTACAACAATTTGCAGTAGTAGATATTTTTACGTGTGCAATAACTCACTTTGTGAATTCCTGGTAGTTGTGAAAAACTGTGAATTATTTTGTAGACTGGTGTTTACAATTTAATCAACCTTTGTGAATGGGGCCTAATAATTCTTAAAGTGATTAAGTGAAGTATAGAAATGTAAAAAATTGAATTTAAATTAGGCCTATGCCAAATTTGTGGAAATTCCTTTGCAGACGTTGCAATGAGTTACTGAGGAAATACGCAAGATTTACAATGGCAATTTGTCATTCTCCGTGTTTTGTTTAGCACAAAATGAATCCTTGTGTCCATTTTGGCCATGTCTGAACTGGGGTGGCTGAGTGAGCTAAAGAATGATGATGGATTAAACCCAGATCAATTGACTGGGGGTGAGTGCGTGCAATGTTCAACACTCCATCCATCATCCCCTTTGGTTTTGCTTTGTTTGCCCTAAGTTGGCAGTGTATGCCCAGCCGTGGGTCCCTTGCTCACTTTGCCACTGGATTCAAGCTTGCCTGGCTGATGACGGCTGTTTAGCCAGAAACCGGTCCCAGGATGCTTGCTTCCGGTCCCGGTAAGACATGGCTTGGCAGTTCGGGGTGGACTGTTCCCATGGGGCACAGGGTCAGACTGATTTGCATATGGCCATGTCTGAACTGGGGTGGCGTAGTGAGCTAAAGAATGATGATGGATTAAACCCAAATCAGTTGACTGGGGGTGAGTGCTTGCAATGTTCAGCACTCCGTCCATCATCCCCTTTGGTTTTGCTGGGGCCTGATTTAAAGGCACAGAAGTACTGTTAGTCACGTCTTTTCTCTTTATCAGGGTGCGATTGTCATGATCCATTACTGCTTGGCTTCAATTTCTTATAAGATGTGTACAATATTGTTTTGTTAACTGTAGAAGCGCACATGTCCTAAACCTCAAATCTGTTTATGTTACAGAAAACAGAGGTCATTGACATTGAAGAAAGCGATGGGACAAGCAATTCAGAGGTGGAGCAAATGCGTTCTCTCCTAGAGTTTAAGGTACCTTGAATCCATTGTTCTTGTCACTGTGTGTCCATGAGCTTGTACCTCAAAGATTTTTTAGCAACTATGCTATGTATGCCCTTTCCTATATTATGGTGTTCATAAATACAAATGTACACTGCTTCTTCATTATGAATGGATCTATTGACTTTCTTAGGTGGTGAATATATTCCTTTTTTCCAAAAGTGCTCTATCTATAGCCTTCCCTGCAAATCCCATTTTTACTTAATTGTGGATGACAAGTAGCAAAAAGAAAAAGGAATCAATTGCTTACCATAACGCCCTCCACTGCTCAGAGAGTTGTATTAAACCACCTTAAGTTAACCATTACCAAACTCTCCAATGAGCTGGATAATGGTTAACTTAAGGTGGTTAAATGTAACTCATGACATAATAAACTATCTGTTAGTAATACAGTCCAGCATGATGTTTTTCAATACTTCTAATCCACAGCAGAGACAAAGACATGAGCCAGCCTAACATTGAATTTATTTTTTAACTTTCAAATTGTTTACTGTAAGGTCACGGGAAAGAATTTAAGCAAGACTGAAAAATCAAAGATAAGCGCTCAGAAATAGACCATTGATTTATACATGTATAAGAGACTAATCTTTATTTGTTCGTTAAAATAGAACATTTATTGGTTTGTGTTAAAGAAATTGCTATAGAGTGTAAGACCTTCAGGGGAGAATGCATTTCTACTTATCTGTAGATATTTGCATGTTTTTTTTGAATGATGATTGGTAACTTTACTATTTCAGTCCAGATTTTGACTGTCCTGCATAGGTTTACCAGCATGCGTAAGATTAGTTAAGGTAGATAATTTGAGTCTCTACAGTAAAATAAGGTAAGAGTTGCTAAGAAACATCCATGTGAGTCGTTTGAATTTGATTATCCGGTATGTTTGGCCTTTTTGGGTGCTGTCCTTCCATTTCTAGTGAGCGAGAGAGGCAAGGAGCAGGTCAGGTGCCTGCCTCTGGATGAAAGACTATTTTGGCAAAGCAGTACCCTGGCCCTTTCTCAAGGTTGGTAAGTCTGTTTGGATCTCAGCAGCATCTGAAGGATATTCTGTAGTTGGCTTGTCTTAAACCCTGATAGATAACTGTGTACTACTTTATAGTTCTGTAGTAAAAAAAACTGGACTGATGTTTGTACCCAGGACTGGCTATCTCCTGAACATTTATTGGACGTAAAAGTGACTGGGTCTGATAATCCTTGCTGAAATGTAGATGGGTGGCAAGTTCATGAGGGACTTCTGTTGCATTCTGTATCTAATAGAGACTCTGCCACAGAGTCCTTACCTTTAAATTCCTCAGGCATCAGACTGGATCCGGAAAATGTTTCTTCGAGCAATACCCCTGTGTGCCGGTTAGTGGCGACGGTCGACTCCGCGTGACGTTGTTGACGTCATATGCGCCGTGAGTGATGTCCGCGTCATCTATATAGGTGCCACCTTGGCGCACTAATGCCAGTTCTTTTCTTTCCACTCTAGTGAAGTGCTGATCCGTGAAGAGAGCTACCCTCTGTCACTTTTTGACAGGATTTTTTTACCTTTTGCCATACCCCTTTTTTTGGTGTGTAGGATGTCTTCTAGGGAGACTTTGGGTTTCAGGCTGTGAGGCACCTGTCATCGTGCCATGTCGGTGACAGACCCCCATTTGGTCAACCTGTGGTGTCTAAAGCGCGGCCACGACTCCAAGTCAATCAATCATGGGAATTTTAAGTGCGGTACTCACCCGTGAGGGTCTCAAGACGCTGGGGAGGTGGGGACAGCGGTTCCATCCAGCCAAAGAGCCATGTCTTGAGAGCCTTCCTGAAGGTGTTCAGGGAGGGGGCGCGTCGGATGTCGATTGGGAGCTCTTTCCAGGACTTGGTCGCAATGTAGGTGAACGCTCTTCCTCCTGTTTTGGCTCTGCCGATGTGTGGGGTTTCGGCAAGGACAAGGTTGACGGATTGGAGGTTTCTTTTGAGTATGTGGAGGGTGAGTCTATCGTTGAGGTATTGGGGTCCGGTGTTGTGTAGGCATTTGTAGGCGTGGGAGAGTATCTTGAAAGTGATTCTTTTCTCGACGGGAAGCCAGTGGAGATTCTGTAGGTGTTGGCTGATGTGCTTGTGTCAAGGGATACCAAGGACAAATCTGGTGGCGGTGTTCTGTATCCTCTGGAGCTTTCAGAGTAGAGACTTGTTTATACCGGCGTAGAGGTCGTTTCCATAGTCCAGTCTGCTGGTAATGAGTGCGTGGATGACTGTCTTCCTTGCCTCGGGGGGATCCATTTGAAAGTCTTACGGAAGATGTGGGGGTTGTTGAAGCAGCTGGAGGCAACGGCGTTGCCCTGTCTGTTCATGGAGAGGGAGGAGTTGAGTACGATGCCGAGGTTCCTGGCGGTTCGGGGGGCTGCTGAAGCGGTGAGCCTCCAGGTGTTGTTCCATGCCGATGGGGTGGTTCCGAGGATGAGGACTTCTGTCACATCCAGGTTGCGACGTCCTGCATTCCTTCCTGGAAATTGTGTCTCGTGGTGGAGGGGTCCTTGGTGAGGGAGAGGATGAGCTGGGTGTCGTCGGCATAGGATACTATGCTGAGATCATGCTGTCGGACAATGGCGGCGAGAGGGGCCGTGTAGATGTTGAAGCGGGTTGGGCTGAGCGATGATCCCTGCGGCACTCCGCAGTTGATTTTCGTGGGCTCGGAGAGAAAGGGTGGCAGTCTGATCTATTGGCTTCTGCCGGTGACGAACGTATCCAGTCGAGGGCGGTTCCTTGTATGCCGGCGTTGTGTAGTCTGGCCTCTCGTGTGCGGTGGGAGACGGTGTTGAATGCTGCTGACAGGTCGAGTAGAATCAAGGCTGCGGTGTGGCCTTGGTCGAGCAGGATGCAGATGTCATCTGTGGCAGCGAGGAGGTGGTCTCGGTGCTATGGTTGCAGCGAAATTCGGATTGAGAGGGTTCGAAGATGGCGTTGTCTTCAATGAACCTTGTCAGTTCTGCGTTGACCGTCTTCTCAGCGACTTTCGCCGCGAAGGGGAGGAGCGAGATGGCCGGTAGTTCTTGAGGTGCTTCTTGAACAGGGGCCTGACTTCTGCACGTTTCCAGTCGTCGGGGAAAGTGCCTGTCTCGGAGGTGGCGTTGATGGTGCGTCATAATTTTGGTGCGACGGTGGCTTTGTGGTAGATGTGTGGTGGGCAGGAGTCTGTGGGGGCCCCTGAGTGGATGCCTTTCATGGTTGAGGCGGTCTCTTTGGTCGTGATCGGTGTCCAGGAGGAGATGGTGGGCTGGCTGGCGTCTCCGAAGGGCGGGATGGTTGGGGAGTCAGGGTTATGGTCGTTGAAGTTGTCGTAGAGGTTTTTGTAGGATCCAAGCTTTTGTTGCAGAGGTCCTGGGAAGGGATGATGTCCGTGGCGTCGCTGGGGGGTTAGTGAATTCCTGGATGACGCTGAAGAGTGCCTTGGAGTTGGCGAGGATTTTGTTGTGGAAAAAGGTCCTTTTGGTGGTTCTGATGCGTTTGTGGTATTCTGTCATGGCGTTCTTGTAGGAGGTGTAGTTTTGGGGTGTTTTGCTGTTTTTCCAGTTCTTCTCCAGGTGTCTGCAGGTGCGCCTTGTGTCTTGGAGGTCGGTGGTGAACGAGGCGGCTTTCCTGGGGTGTGCTGTCTGTTGGAGTGCGTAGCGGGGCAAGCTTGTAGATTCATGTTTGGAATTCCCTGGCTGCGAGGTTGGCGTTGTTTGCAGTGGTTGGGGTTGAGGGTGGAATTGAGCTGCTCCTTGGTGACTCTTCTCCAGTTCCTGCGCGGGGGTGCGGAGCGGGTTCGGGTGGCTTATGTTTGTCAACGAGGAAGTGTACGTAGCAGTGGTCGGTCCACGGGTGTTGCTTGGTGTGACTGAAGTGGATGCCGTTTCCTCCTGCGAATATGGGGTCGAGGGTGTGTCCTGCCTTGTGGGTCGGTGTGGTGACCAGTTGTTTCAGTCCGATGTTGGTGAGGTTGTCTCGGAGGGTGGTGGAGTTGGGGTCGCTTGGGTTGTCTAGGTGGAAGTTTAGGTCTCCGATGAGTATGGACGCGATGGTGTGGGAAGCGATGATGTCTGTGTGGTGTCCGTGAAGAGGGGCCGGGGGGTCTGTAGGTGAGGATGCCACGGAGTGTGCAGTTGGGGCTGGTCTGGACCTGGAAATGCAGGTGTTCGGCGGCGTGGAAGATGTCGCTGGAGGTGGCAAGGCGGAGGGAGTTTTGTGTGTGATGGGGAAGGCCTGCTCCCGGGTGGTTGGGGCGGTCCTTCCTCTGGATCTTGTGTCCGCCTGGGATGGCGATGTCAGGGGCGGAGGAGGCGTTGGTCCTGGTTTCTGTAAAGAAGGCGACATCGGGTGAGAGGGTGTCCAGGAGGTTCCAGATCTCCACTGCGTGTGAGTGCACTTTGAGAAGGATGCATTTTAGGGCGTCGACGGTATTGGCAGCTGGGGCGATGGTGAAGGTCTGGCGGCAGTAGAGGCAGGAGAACTGGCCATGGGTTGTGTTCGGCGTGGCCTTCTGGCAGAGGTTGTTCCTTCCGGTGTTGAGTGCGAGGAGAGCTCTACTGCCGGGCCATGGCACTGAAGGCTTTGACGGAGCAGTCCCTGAAGCTGCTTGCGACCCGGCTATAGAAGCCATACCTGACTCCTCTGAAATCACTATCCTGGTCGAGAGGAAGGTCCCGGCACCGCTCCAAGAGTCCCAAGACCTCCCCGTCCTGCTCAAAATCATCGGGGCAGTCCGGTAAAAGGCACTAAACACTCAAGAAGCTGAAGCGTGCTTCGACTTTCACCCTTACGTCGGCGGACGCGATGGAGGGAGCTCTGGGTCCAACCCTTCGTTCTCCGGGACCTGCGCTTGGGCCTACCTGGCTGCCCCACTTTTCTGGGACCCGAGCAACCCCCGCTCAAATGAAGGAGAAATATGAGGCCAGGCGCCTCATTTTTGAGTAAACTGACCCCTCAGTGTGCCTTTAAGCCCTACGGGGTCGGGGGCCCATGGTGGCACGGCTCCAGCAGGCCCCATTGGATCCTGAGATGGATCCAGACCGGCACTGATCATGCCACTGTGACCTTCCCCGACACTGATGCTCCCAGTACCCACCGGCAGTGCCCTCCCAATTCTGCTTCCAGACAACATGGAGTTGGAGTCACGTCAACCAACGCCGATTCCGGTGCCAACAGGACCAACAGGGCCTAGGTCGTCTTCAGAGCCTTATGCTGGAGGCCTAGGATTGGGAGAAGATTGGTAGGGGTCATTAGACCCTTTAGAAGACCAGCCTTATGAACAGGAAATGGACTGGTATGAGAGATTGGATGAATCCAACAGATTGGATACCTCTCCAGATACTGGCATGCTCCCCCCCCCCCCCCCCCCCCCCCCACTGTGGCTACTGAGGAGGGAGCATCTTATGCAGTGTTGGTGTCTAGGGTGCTGAGGTCCTTGTTCTCCAGCTACCCTCAGTGGCGGTGAAGACAAACATCGTAAACAGAGGCGCTGCAGTTGGGAGTTTCTTCTTCAGAACTCTTGCTCCCTTTTAATGAAGTCCTCATAGATGTTCTTCTATGAACATGGCTATAACCCAGCACAGGGGCTCCTGTGAACAGGTTGATCCCCTTGCCACCAACTCCCTGTCCCTGGCGACCGAAATGTCCTCACTACCCACCCCACCCCAGAGAGCTTGGTAGTTTAAATCCCCTACCTCCCATGGCTCCCCCGGACAGTAAATCCAAGATGCTGGAAAGTTGGGGCAAGCCACCAGCCTTGCATTGCGGTCGGTGAACACTGCATGCATATTGGGCAGTTATTACCTCTGTCTGTCGGAAAGGGTTGCCAAGTACTTCCACAGGTCCCGAAGAGGCTCAGTCCATCCTCTCCCAAGCTGTAATAGACAGGAGAGATGCATCAAAGTTTGCTATTTGATGTGGCTTAGACATGACTGACTCATTGGACAGGGCAATTTCTATGATGGTGGCTGTTAGACGCCACGCCTGACTGAGAACATCTGGCTTTTCAGGGGATGTCCTGACTTCGCTCATGGTCATGCCCTTTGATGGCACCTGTCTCTTCGGAGACACGCCACTGAAGCAGTTTAAGGACTCACAGGCTACCGTCAAGTCCTTCGGCCTCTCAGCTGCCTCCTGTCCCTCTTCTCCCTTTTGCTTCTTTCGTGGCTACAGAAGGTGCTTTCAACCGCGCCAGTCCTATCCCAGCCACCGAGCCACGCAAGCTCCACAATCCCTGTGCAGACGAGGACGCTGCTCATTCTGATCCTGTGAGTCGGGTAGCCAGAGGTCTGGTCAAGGCACCACTTCCTGGCAGCCTCAGCCTCAAAGCTTTCCTAGTCTTGGCCTTCAAGAACATGGGCGTCCAGTTGTTTGCAATATCTGCCATCCCCTCCACCACTGATAAAACATCAATTCGGACAGGTGGGTTCTCCAGATTATCCGAAGGGGCTACTCCCTCCCTTTCAAGACCATCCTTCCCTCCATGCCCAAACCTCCTTCAATCGGCTGACAGAAGATCATCTACTTTTCCTCCAGGAGGAAGTCTTGGCTCTATTGGCCAAGGGAGCCAGAAAGAGGGTTCCAGCACCAGATGTAGGCTGTTGTAGCTATTCCAGCTACTTTCTGGTCCTGAAAAAGGACAAGGGCCTTTGTCATATTCTGGACCTACAGGCCCTCAACTACTTCCTAAAAAAAAGAGAAATTCAGGATGCTCGCATTTGCTCAGGTCTTGTCTGCCCTGGATCCAGATGTTTGGCTGGTAGCGTTGCACTTGCAGGACGCGTATGTTCACATCCCCATCCTGCCTTCCCACAGGTGTCACCTGCAATTCACAGCGGGCCGTACCAGCACCTCTTGTGTGTACACCAAGGTGATGTCAGTGGTTGCAGCCCATCTGCGGGGATCAAGGGTTGCTAGTCTTCCCCTATTTTTATGACTGGCTGTTGAAGGTAGGCTCGTCCCAGGCTGTCGTGTCCCATCTCCGGACTGTAGCGGACCTCCTACATTTGCTAGGTTTCAGTATCAGCGTGCCTAAGTCACACCTGACTCACTCTCAGACGCTCGTTTTCATCTGATCTGTTCTTGACACAGTGCAGTTCGGGCCTATCCTCCCAAGTGGGGAGTCCAGGATATTCAGGCTATGTAACCGATTTTTCAGCCTGTATCTTGGATTTCGATGAGAATGACTCTGAGGCTGCTGAGCCTCATGACCTCCTGCTTCCTGCTAGTGACGCATGTCAGTGCTCGGCAGTGGGGCCTGAAGTTCCAGTGGGCACAGCATCAGGGGAATATCTCCGACATGATCCAGATTTCAGAAGGAACTACACGAGACTTGCAGTGGTGGCTGAAGAACCGCGATTGGGTCAGAGACAGACTTCTCTCCCTTCCCAAACCATATCTCACAAATACAAAATATTGTGACCGTATGTTTCTATAGTTAAGCATAGGGTTACTCTACTTAACTCCTCATGTATCTGTACCGTATGTAGGAAGCTGGCTCTATATATACTATACCAAAGTATGGTATAGTGTGCACAGAGTTCAGGAAGTCCCCAGAGGTATAGCAGAGGCTAAATTAGGTAAGTACTAACAGCTCTTTTTGTGGTAGTGTGGGCGAGATGTTAGGCTTATCCAGAGGGTGTGTTAAGTGTATTCACTCAATCAAGACTGATGGCACAAACTCAAAGACTGAATCCAGACCAATTGGGTAAGCATAAAAAAGGTATACTTATATTTTATTTGTAGAAACAAGCAGGACTTGGCACATGTAACTAAAATATACTCTCAAGTGCAAGATTTCACAAGGAAATGCAGTTGTGGTTGAATTTGCAATAGTTACAGATTGGTATTGATTCAAAAAGCAGTTCACAATAAACAAAAATTACTTTTAGAATAGTTTTAAGTTACTTTGAAATTACTTTGAGTAGGGGGGTGATATGCCTAGATACCCCACATAAGGATCTCACGATACAAGGTAAGCCAGACTTTTCTTGGCTTCAGTTAAAGTTACTGTTTTCCCATAAAAAATGGTGCCGCTCCTGTGCTGACTGTTGGCCCCTGCAGTGCTGACCTAAACCCCAGGAGCTCTGTTCCTGCACCTGAGTGGCCTGCTCATAAGCAGTCCCTAACCGAAGGCCTCCTTAGCCCCATTGACTAACATTGGGCCCCTGCACTCAGCCGTTCCAGTGCCGCTGATGGTCCAACTCCAATGCCAACCTAGACCTTGGTCTTAACTCCCACTTGTAAGATGTTTACTTACCTGTGAAATCGATAACCATTTTTCCCCAGTAGGAACCCATGTTATAAGATTTTGAACCTAAAAATTTTCTGAGTGTTGAACTGTTGTTATCGGGGCAGCCGGGTGCAGGGTGCCAAGGAGATGTCAAGGACCCTGTGTTTCTCAATAGAGACCTTCAGTTCGGCAAGGTTGCTACAGGCTTGGGCAGGGAGACTTCCTGAAGACGACCACCAGCTGGAGGTAAGTTGGACTCTTGGGGGATGCCTGGACACTGACGGTTGGGCCACCCAAGGCCGTGGAGCGTCTGGTGCAGGGGTGTCTTCTGGCGTCGGATTTTCTTACCAGCTGTGGTTGCGGTCTGGGGGGCCATTCAGGTTGAGGCTCCAGGCGTCTTGAGGCTTGAGGGAGGTCGGGGATCACCAGATCAGGATCACTGGGGAGCCCTCCTCGTGGTGTTGGGCCACTCGAATTCGAGCTAGTCGACGTCTAGTTGAGAGTTGTGCAAAATCGTAAGGTCTCTGGAATCCAGATTCTAATCTTGGAGTCTTATTTGAGCAAATACAGTGCTCACAGGAGGCAGAGCCTGTAAGGTGAGTGTATGGCATGTCCTCTGGGGGACTGCTGGGCACGCCTTTGCTGTAGGTAGGTAAAAGGCAAACAGGCGGGTAGGGCTGGGGTTAAAGCAGTTGTTGTCGTCTGCTCACTGGGTCAGCACAGGTCTTCATTCCTTCTTTCTTCCTTAAATCTGAGAAGGCAAGAATCAGTTTGGCCCCTAAATACTAGATCTAGGGACTTGAAAAGGTCGGGAACAATAAGTCCCTTCAATGGGGTGGGTGCACCCCTTACTGTGCCACCCTCCAGTGGTACGGGGGCATGAGCCTTTCCTGATTGGTTGGGTCACCTCAACTTCAAGATGGAGGGGACTGAGATTTGTGCTTCACCTTGCCTCTCCCTCCTGAGGGCTGGGGTTGGCAAAGGTGCGCACACCTCTCCTCTTCCCGATGATTTTCCTGTCCAAAGTGGGGGGCAGTACTGGTGGGAGCTAGTTGCTGGGGGCAGCAAAAGGCTGGGACAGCTCACAAAGGTGGCAAGCCTTTGAAGCTTCCCCTTTGTGGACCCAGCCTATACTGGGGGAAAAAGCATGACACCTCTGCCCAGGATGGCCTTTGTTTCTAACCCCTGAGACCAGAGACTCTCTACCAGGGGTCCAGAAACCTGTCTGGTGGTGGCAAATGGCAGGCAGCCATTCAGGAACCACACCAGGGCTGGTCGTTTTTCAGGGGACATCTCTAAGATTCCCCTCTGAGTGTATTTTACATTAAATTCCACACTGGCGTCATTGTGGGTTTAATGTGCTGAGAAGGTTGCTATCAAACTTCCCAGGTTTTAGTAAAGCCATTATGGAGCTGTGGAGTTTGTAATGACCAAATCCCAGAGCATATTCTCTTTATGGCTTTACTACACTTACAATGTCTAAGAATGGACCTAGACACTAGAGGAACAGGGCCCATGTCACTGTACCCTCAGCTGAGGCTTGTGCATCGTGCTAGAGGAGGGGCTGACCTAGGCCTCAGGCAGTGGGATGTGGGAATGCCACACAGGGATATATGCCATGTCGACTCTTCACTGTTCGCTGCACCAAAACACGCATCTTGCAATGGCAGTGTCTGGGTGTTACGGTACAGAGCAACTATGGGTGGCAAAATAGGTGCTGCAGCCCTTGGAGGCCTTCCATGGTCACAGTGCCCTTGATACCCATGCTACCTTTTACAAGGGGCTTACCTGTGGCCAGGGATGTGCCAATTGTGGGTACAAACGTACAGTTGTGGGAAAGAACACAATTGGCAGGGACCCAGGGCACATCAAGTCAGGTTGCATCAGATGTTAGACAAAAAAGTGGTGGCTAACCGTGCAAAAAGGGCCACTTTCCTATACCCTGGATGGAGATATGTGTGTGTGTGTGTGTGTGTGTATACATATATATATATATATACATATATACCTCTCCAATACCCGCCTTCTCTTCTTCTGTGTACAAACACGAGCGTGGACCCGATTTTAAAGTGCAGTATCTTTATTTTCCGCCACTAAGCGTTTTGGGAGATCCCTTCCTTGATCACATGACTATATATACGTGTATCCATCCAAGGTGTATACATTACCTAGTTTCCATAGGAAGAACATTTTTTGTTTTTCTTATAACTTTGGCGTCGTTTGATGAATCTTCATGAAATTTTCCAAGCTAATTCTTTGTTCATATCAGCTCATATGTTGAAAGTTGGGGGGTGATTCATCAAGGGGGGGGGGGGGGGGGAGAGAAAAAAGAAGGGGTCCCAAAACGTGTTTTCTCCATGCAATTTCCATAGGAAACTTTAGACAAGGCTACAGGTCGAACGGGTGAACAGAATCAACCCATATTTGGCAAGGAGAAGGGTCTTGGTCTAGAAAGCACTCTTTTGTTTATTTGGTGTAAATCCATTCAGTAGTTTTGGAGAAATATCTACATTTTTACAGATATTGATATTTTGGAATTCTGCCATCTGATTGGCTGAGGCGTTACGAGCACAAGCTTGCTGGTTATTGGCTGCGAGCGGTTGCAACTAAGGAGTGTTGGCAGCCATTTTGTGATTTCGTTGAAGCAAGTAAGGGGAAAAAACTGTGAAAAAAGTAGGAAAGAGGAGGGTAGGAGCGCGGTGAGCACTGTGGGGTGGTTAGGGTGTGCTATACAGGGAGTGTGAAGCGAATATTCACCCCTACCGGTGTGAAAGTGCTGTTTTGGCCAGAGGGAGATGGTGCTGAGGTGAGGTGCTGGTACACTCAGGGATGAAACTGTGCGCCTAAACCGTGAGTTGATTGCTGTAAACTGATGTGCTCTGGGTGCTGTAGCATACTGGCCGCTGTAGCATAGCTGTGCAAGTGGTGTTAGTATGCGTTTAGACTATAGTGGTAGTGCGAAGCCAACTACTCACTCCTACCGGTTTGAAGACTCAGGGATCAAACCGTGAGCCTGAGCCGTGAGCTGATTGCTCTAAAGTGATGTGCTGTGGGCGTTGTAGGATACTGGCCGCTGTAGCATACCTGTGTAAGTAGTGTTAGTATGCGTTTATACTATACAGGGAGTGGGAAGCAAACTACTCACCCCTACCGGTCCGAAGACTCAAATGCAGTGTTTTAGAAAGCAGAAATAAAGAAATAATCATGAAGAATGCAGAATGTTGCAATGCCACAGAAGACAAATGGTGAAATCAGGTGTGTCTAAGAAAGTGGCTGTGTGTAATAAAGCGATGGAGTCTGCAAGTTATATAAAAAAAGTCTTTATTTAAGTGCCATAAATGGACCCACTGGTGCAAGAGCTAAGGCATCCAGCTGAGGCAAACTCCAACTGCTTCTGCTATATTCAAACCTAAGCTTCTGCATCAGTGAATTCCACATTACATGTTACAGTTCCATGTGACATAAACAATACCTATTAGACATGAATGACTCTAAATTATATAATGAAAATAAAGGTAGGATTCGTTTACCAAATGTATCCTTTAAGAAAACAAAAAAAAATATTCCAAAATGTAATCATCAAACTTCTTAGGTACCATGGTACTCCATTTTTGTAACACAAAATTACCAACAGCAGAATAGTCAGCAATCTCTTCTACAGTAGATTCAATCTGGTGCGTGTCAGAATTGGGAATTGTTCTACTCACATCGGAACTTTGAGGAGGAACTTCTCAGAAGCACATTCGGTACCCTTCTCGTCAAACCATACATTCTTGTCTTCAGCCCTTTCAAAAAAAACATTCTTGTGCAAGAGCTAAGGCATCCAGCTGAGGCAAACTCCAACCGCTTTTAATGTATTCAAACCTAAGCTCCTGCATCAGTGAATTCCACATTACATGTTACAGTTCCATGTGACATAACCAATAGCTATTAGACATGAATGACTAAATTCTATAATGAAAATAAAGGTAGGATACGATTACCACACTGTGCCAACCAGTTCCTAAACAATGTCGTGTTTTTTTATCTTGATCGCCAGCTCGTGAGCAGAGGCTGAGGATGAGCTAATTTGTGTGAAAAGGCTTTGTGGATAACAGGCAGGCAGAGAGACATATGCACAGGGTTTCAAAATTGATGTCGGCTTTAGGTTAATTTAGCAAGTAAATAGCGTAGTTGCATAGGCCATACATCACCCATCCCTGGTTAAGCTGGATACATAAGGGGCAATAATGAAAAAGTTCAAATGCCTGAGCATACTTAAAAAGTTATTAAATGAAAATAGTTCAATTGAAGTGTATGAAAACGATTTATAGGGAAAAGTAAAAAAAAGTTGGAAAAAATAATTCCAAGGATAACGTGAATTTCTTACAAGTCTTGGAGATTGCAGTCCGGAAGTTCTTCAGTGGCTTGAGATGCGTAATGTTCCAAGAGGCGATTGTTGCCATCGTGTGAGAAAAGCACAGGGATCCAATTCATATCCTCTAAGGGACAATAATGTCCCTCGAATGTTGGAGCGCCAATTTGAATTGGCAGGCAATCTGCGATGTTGTCAAAGGTCTCACGTTGCAGGAGATCGTTCGCGGCTGCGCAGAAATCCCATTCCGCCAGGATACCTTTTTGCGTTGCATCCGCCATTGCTTCACTGCCCGAACACTCAAGTTCATGGTTTTCAAGATACTCCATTACCTGCAGGATATCGGGAGTTACTTTGTGTGGGTGGGAATAGACATTGCCACAGGAAGTTACTCGGTTTGAAACAGTAAGGGCATACGGTATGCCAGCTCACATTCCGTAGCAGGCCATGTTATTAAGAAGCAAATAACTGCCGTTTGAAAGCTGTGTGAATGTAGGTCTGATTGTGGGAGTTGGCGTGCTTTTAAGAAAGCACGCAAGATTTGGGGCTGTAAGCTTAGAAGCGTCGTGCAGTTGAACATTCTTGCCTAGTAATGAATGACTGTCATTGTGGTCGCACTTTTCACATGTGAGAAAAACTTCTGTATCCTCTTTAAGACAGCGATATGTAAATGGGAGAAACCACTGCTCGTGAATAAACGTGCTACTTTATATAATCACATACAACATGACAAACAACATGTACACCTAGTAGACACAAGGGCACTACGTACTGTGGGAACCGCGGCTAGCCATGTACACAAACCAAACATGGCATGGCACCTCTGCCACACATTGCAGAATGCAGGGAGAGATGGGTGCAAAGTATGTGCGAAGGTGGCAAGTGATTCTCGATTATAAAAGTATACAATGCAAAGTGTTGCGGAAATGTGCCAGACAGACTTGAGTATGCAGAGCACAGGCATGTACATTTCAACATACACTGATGGTCTATTGAGGGAAGTGTACAGTGGACGCAACGATGATAGTACAGTCAGTAGGGAAGATTACGAAAACATAGCGTGTTCGTGTCCCCCCCACAAATCTTTAGCGTAGTCGGCTGGCTCGGCATAGGCAAGGCTAGCATAGGCGGTATGAATAAAAGGCACATTTCTCTGGGTGTGGTTCTCTTCCGGAATAGCGAACGTGTCTGCCAGGTCTGCGTAGCTTACACCCCCGCGAGGCTGACGCCGTGAGCGAACGTGGCTGCGTGAATGATGCTCTCAGCCTGCTGGTACCCAGAAACCGCCATAGCCGCTGTGACGCACATATGCCCCACAGTTCACCTTTGGACACCGCGGTATGTGAAAGAGGGCCCACCACGTGCCAGCGTAATCTCCTGGGCCAAGGTCTGCAAGCTGGGAAGGCTCCTGAGATCAACTCTGGCTACCAGGACACAGGCACACAGCTCCCAACCTGAGCCCAGCACCGTGGAGTGCTCTGTATACTACTAAAACAGTAGTCCAACAGGTACCAATAGTGGAACGGCGTCTTCATTCCACAATGGACGATGTTAGAACTGCATCTGTAGTGGAGATGAAGGTACTCCCTTCGACCAGGTGCAACCAACTCTAGGTCCCAGCAGTGGAACGGTGTCTTGATACCACAATGGACGATGTTAGAACTGCATCTGAAAGTGGAGATGACGGTACTCCCTTCCACCAGGTGAAACCAACTCTAGGTCCCAACAGTGGAACTGTGTCGTGATCCCACAATGGACGATGCCCGATATTACCTGCTGCATGGTTTTCACACAACTCCCTCCGTTGAGATGCATCACTCTCTGTGCTTCCGTAGCTAACTGCTGCACATGATTATTGGGCTTCGTTGACTGTAGTCGCTGGACTACACCACGGTACAGCAGGCCCGAACAGTGAAACGGGGTCTTGATTCTATGATTCACAATGTCAGAAGGTAAAGTCTGTAATGATTTCAGGTGCAACCAACTCTGTGCTTCCGAATCCATCGGCACGTGGTTGTGAGGCGTTAATGACCACTGCCTCTGGCCTACACTGCGGTCAGCAGGTCTCACTATTCAGATCGAGTGGTGATTGTTTAATTACAGAATCCAGTAGGCAACTAACTACAATGTCTATTGAAATATACACAATATCCTTTTAGTATACTTGATTGAAGAACTCTTTTTAGATGAGTTATAGGTTTACCACAATGACTAAATTCTTGGAAAATTGGAAAAGAACACTGAATAATAGTCTACACTGTGGACAGCAGAGATCGCAAGTCAGATTGTTTTGATTTATTTATTGCAGAGTTTTTTGTAAGTTCTGTTTCATGGATGTCTGTACTGACTACTGCCTTCAATTTTCACTGTAGACAGCAGCGTACACAATTCAGATTGAGTCGCTATTGTAGATGACGCATTCCTGTAGGCAAAATACATTGCTCCAGTGCGCTCTGTCTGCACCACGCATACGCATCATCGCAGGCTCGGCACACGCTTTTTGTTGCTTTGTGTATTACAAACTGGGCAGCTGGGCAGCTCAAGTCAGCGCCGCTTGGCTGTGGGCCTTGCTGACCCTTGCTGGCCGCTCTCTCTGGCCTACACTACAGACAGCAGTGTTCACAATTCAGATTGAGTCGCTATTGCAGATGATGCAGTCCTGTAGGCAACAGACATTGCTCCTAGTACGGCCCGCCCGCAGCACGCATCATCGCTGGCTGTGCACGTGCTGAATGCTTTTGATGTGGCTATCTGAGTGCAGTAGAACTGATGGACCCTTTATGATGTATTATTTCATATCTACTGCCTGTATCTCAGTATACTACAAGTTATGGTTCTTTTACAATAGAATCATTTGTGTATTATTTCACATCTACTGTCCCTACCGTACTGCAGCGCAAACTATTGACCCTTTTATTATTGAATCTCTGTCTGTGATCCAATGATTACTGTTGTAGTTGATGCGCTCAGCAACCATTCCCTGAAGGCTGGTTTACAATCACCCCACACGCATCCAGCACAGGCGTCACTGGATATGTGACCCTGGTAATAAAAAGGAGTCGCTCGCATGTGCCCGTACCCACTTCTATCCGTGTCCGTATGTTCATTATCCGTGCATGATACTGACCCTGGTACGTACCACATTACATTGTGCTGTGGACAGCGTATGCAACCATGTTACCTCTGGCAGTGGGGAAAACTTCGGTTATGTAACTTTTAGGTGCATGGCTATCACAAGTGGAAGGCTACTTAACAGACCATGAATATTGATGACGATGATGGTTGCATGTTGTGTGCAGATATGTGTACCTAGCAAAAAGTTTTCAAAAAAGCTCTCTAAGCAGAAGAGGTGTGTCTCAAATGCTGTAGAGAGAATGACTAAAATGGGAGGCATTCTCCAACTCCAACAGCGCGCAAGGAGACCGCACCCGACGCGATTTTGAGAAAATATATGTTCGAGGCATATGAACTGCAGATTGCACACTGTGCATAGATCGCCACCTAGTGTTGGGCCCGGATGTTTGCAGTTTGTTGTTGTCCTGAAAAGTTCTTTGGAAGTCACGAGATTGGTGACTCCTCCTCAGGACCACTTTGCGCATTGGCATCGGCTCCATTCCCAGATTGTTTTTTCCGCCATCGGGCTTGGATGTGTTTCCTGTGCTCTGGTATGGAACCGAATTTCCTTCGGCGCAATTCTCACCCAGTTCGATGGTATTTTCTCGATCGCGATCCACGACGCGATTCTCTATCAACTTCGAAGTCTTCGATTCCGGTCGTCGACGAAGGCCTTCGGGCCTACCTAGGCCTCACTTTCTGGCTCATGGTAAGGCCGTGTCCTCAATGTGGGTCGAAGTTTCCCCACACCGACCTACATGAGGGGTGCAACCTGTGCCTTTCACCAGAGCACGAGGCCAAAGACTGTTTGGCGTGTGCCTTATTCCGCTCCAAGAAGACCATTCGGGACCGACAAGCTCGAAGAACAATGGCTCGCTCGTCAGCTTCGATTCCTGACGACATCTTCGAAGAGGGCGTCGACGTGCCAGAACACCAGCACGCCGAGGAGAGTATCGGATCATCAGATGCTGAAGACTCCGACGTCGAGGATGTCACTCCAGCTCAACGGGTCGTAAGTAAGACCGTCGACCCCACCCCTTCCTCGACACCATAAAAAAAGGCTTCGGTCACACCCTCACCTTCGGGCTCGGGTGCACACCGAGAGACTGCTTCCAACGCCCCGCCTTCGGGCCCGGCAAAGAAGCCCATAAAGCCTTCAGGCGGCTCGGGCTTGAGCCAGCCTACTTCCGGTGCCGACTCAGTACCGACACCGAAGAAAAAGCCACCTTCCTCTTCCACGTCGACCGTTGATTCGACACCCAAGCACGCGGCGCCGAAGACTGACAGCGGTTCATCGATGTCGAAACCGCACTCGGAGCCGAGTAAAAAATCAACCAAAGCTCCAGATTCACACGCATCGGAGCCGAAAATCCTTCGCAATCGAAAAAACCGGTTCCCGTAAAAGACAATTTGAAAGGGCACACTCCTAAGCCAACTGCCGACTCGGTGCCTAAAAAACCTACAGAGCCGAAAATTTAGACGCCAAAGGATCTACCTTGCTCACAAGAGCTTTTTACACCGGATCCACAACAAAAAAACTCTTGTAAAGGATCCCAAAACTGGACAATTGACTCTCAGCTCCAAGAAGAGACCACTTGAGGCGCCAGCACCTCCTCCCCCTGCAAAGAAGAGAGACGTTGCAACCTCTGCATTAAGGGTCCCTTCTCCTCCACCTCCCCATACTGTTCCTACTCATACACCATCTCCACCACAGCATTCACCTACACCATTTCCTAATCCAGACGATGATGTACACACAGATTCTGATTATGAAGGTGGGGGTGCACATTACCCAGCACAGGCTAATGGTACCTCTCAGTCACCCAATACATAGAATGATTACAACACCCCTGATGTGCCTTACGTCCCACAAGATGATGTCTACCCTTCCAGACCTTCCCCACAAGAGGACACCTTAGGTTTTAACCTGCTAGTCCAGAGGGCTGCTCAAAACCATGGGGTGGACTTACACACTGATGCAGTGGAGGAAGACTTCCTATTAGACACTTTTGACAACACACAAAGGTCTACGGCCATCTTACCAATGCTTAAGGGCGTCATCCAGCATGCAACAGAGGTTTTTAAAGACCCCGTTAAAGCTAGGGTCCTCAATCGCCGCATTGAGAAAAAATATAAAGCTGCCCCTGCACACCCAGTTTTTATTAAAGGCCCAGTACAATTAGATCATTTAGTGGTATCCAATGCACGTAAACGTGCTAATTCCCAAACAACAGGTAAAGCCTCACCACCAGACAAAGAATCTAAACTCTTTGATGCCTCTGGGAAAAGAACTGCGGCACAAGCAACTAACATCTGGCGCATTGCCAACACCCAAGCCTTGCTGGCAAGATACGACAGGGCACATTATGACGAACTAGAGTCCCTAATGCAGCGCCTACCAGACAAATACAAAAACAGGGCTCATGAACTTATACAGGAAGGTATCACTAATACTTCCATCCGTTGTGCCCTAGACGCTGCAGATACTGCCTCAAGGGCAATCAATACCAGCACCTCGCTACGTATTTCAGGTTTTAAACCTGAGGTGCAAAACTCCATCCTTAATCAGCCATTTGATGAGACACACTTATTTGGCCCAAATGTTGACGTGTCTTTAGAAAAAACGAAGAAAGACACCGACACTGCAAAATCTATGGGAGCCTTGCAGCAGCAAGCTCCCAGACGTTCTTTTCGTCGCTCATCGTACAGAGGCAACACAAGAGGCTACTCCTGAGAAAGTCCCTTCTCTTCCTACAAACCCCCTGGCCAATCCACATTCACCAAGGTCTACCAGAGAGGGGGTTACACGGGTAACAACAACAAAGGCAGAGGCAAGAACAACACCTCCCGCTCTGCCTCCACCCCTACCCAATGACTTTCCTCCCCTTCCCACCCAACATTCCACTCCTGTGGGGGGAAGACTCCAACAATTCATGCCTGCGTGGATCAATATCACATCAGACAGGTGGGTGCAACAAATTATTCACTCAGGTTACTGTCTAGAATTAACATCTACCCCCCCCAAACATACCACCCAAAGAGCATTCAATGTCACAAGAATATCTGTCACTGTTAAAGCAAGAAGTAGTATCTCTGCTAGAAAAAAGTGCAATAGAACTAGTTCCTCTACACCAGCAAAACAAGGGGGTTTACTCTCTATACTTTCTAATCCCAAAGAAGGACGGCTCTCTAAGGCCTATTTTAGACCTCAGACCGCTAAACATATACATTCAGTCAGACCATTTTCACATTGTCACACTCCAGCAAGTCCTTCCTCTCTTGTCACAAGACGACTTCCTGGCTACTCTAGACCTCAAGGACGCATACTTCCACATTCCCATTCACAAAGCTCACAGGAAGTATCTCAGATTTGTAATAGACGGGCAGCTCTACCAATTCAGAGTACTCCCATTCGGAGTCACAACAGCACCAAGGGTGTTCACCAAGTGCTTGGCAGTAGTGGCAGCGCATCTACGAAGACAGAACATCCATGTCTTCCCGTACCTCGACGACTGGCTCATAAAAGCCAGCTCACACAATCAGTGCGTAAAACACACTCATGCCACCATCCAGCTGCTCCACAACTTGGGGTTCACACAATAAACCACACCAAGTCTCAGCCATCCAAAGTACAACAGTACCTAGGTGCCACAATAAACACCTCAACAGCGCTAGCTTATCCCACCCCAGCAAGTCTCCTAACAAAGTTTCAGCTACAACACTCCCTTCCAGCACGAGTGTTCATGCAACTCATAGGAATGATGGCCTCTTGCATCTTTATAGTACCCCATGCAATACTTCAAATGCGTCCGCTACAAGAGTGCTTATCACGTCAATGGAACCAGGCTCAAGGTCACTTAACAGACCTTGTGTTGGTAGACGGTCGGACTCATCGCTTTCTGCAGTGGTGGAACACCAAAAACCTTTCCAAGGGACGACCGTTCTTAACTGCGGACGCATTGCTCTCCGGCTGGGGAGCTCACCTGCTGCAACACACCATGCAAGGCAGGTGGACACCGCAACAAAACGTACTCCACATCAATCATCTGGAGTTACTATCAGTATTCCTAGCACTAAAAGCGTTTCAGAAGCAAGTAGCAAACAAAGCTGTGTTAGTCCGCACAGACAACATGACAGCAATGTATTACATACAGAAACAAGGAGGCACGCACTCCCTGCAACTATCTCAATTAGCACAGGACATATGGAGGTGGGCTATACCTCAGAACATATTCCTTCTAGCCCAACATGTCCCAGGAGTACAGAATACTATAGCAGATCTTTTAAGTCGCCAAACTCAACAGACCCACGAGTGGGAACTTCATATGCAAGTTCTTCAGCCATTCTTTCAGCTGTGGGGACAACTTCAGATAGACCTTTTTGCCACCCACGAAAACGCAAAATGCCCAAGCTTCGCCGCCAGATATCCACACCCACTGTCCAAAGGCAATGCGATATGGATGAATTGGTCAAACAAATTTGCTTTCGCTTTTCCACCTCTACCACTGGTAGTACGCAAACTACAGCAGCATTCTCTGACCCTCATCATAGTTGCTCCAACGTGGGCAAGACAACCGTGGTAAACCACACTGCTACAACTGTCTGTAGTACCACACCAAAAATTACGCCTGTCTACACACCTCTTAACACAGAACCATGGAGAAATCAGACACCCAGACCCAGCTCAGCTCAGCTCAGCTCAACTTGCCGATCTGGCTCCGAAAGTCCTAGAATTTGGGTATCTAAACCTTCCTCCAGACTGCATGAACGTTATCAAAGAAGCTAGACGTCCTACCACTAGTGCATTTTACGTAGCAAAGTGGAAACGATTTGTGATATATTGTCACAACAACATTAATCCCTTAGATGTGACTATTCAACACATTATAAGTTACTTACTACATCTTCAAAGATGTAACTTAACCTATATGTCTATTCGACTACATCTTGCTGCAATAGCAGTATATCTGCAAAACAGACAAATCTATCCCTGATGAGGGTGCCTGCCATTAAAGCCTTTATGGAAGGCCTTAAAAGAATAATTCCTCCCAGGGTACCACTTTCACCTGTATGGAATTTAAACGTTGTTCTCACACAGCTAATGGGTCCTCCCTTCGAACCCCTACACAAATGTGAATTACAATTTTTAACTTGGAAGGTTGCGTTCCTAGTAGCTAATACTTCCCTGCGCATAGTTAGTGAACTACAAGCACTAACCATTCAAAAACCCTTTTTGCAAATGAATCAAAATAAGGTTGTTCTTCGTACCAATCCAAAATTCCTGCCTAAAGTCATTTCTCCATTCCATCTCAATCAATCTGTGGAACTGCCCGTTTTCTTCTGGCAACCACAGTCAGTAGTAAAAAGAGCTCTTCACACTTTAGATGTCAAAAGAGCGTTGCTATACTACATAGAAAGAACACAACCCTTTCGCAAGACAAAACAACTTTTTGTGTCTTTCTCACCACCACACAAGGGCAATCCCATTTCAAAATCTGGGATAGCTAGATGGATTGTCAAATGCATACAGATTTGCTACCACAAAGTCAAACATACGCTATCTGTTCCTCCTAAAGCCCACTCTACCAGAAAGATAGGGGATTCAATGGCATTTTTAGGGAACATTCCCCTAGATGACATCTGCAAGAGCAGCTACATGGGCTACACCACACACATTTACAAAACACTATTGTGTAGATATGCAAACAAAACAACAAGCTAATGTGGGCCAGGCTGTTCTCAAAACATTATTCCAAACTACTGCAACAGATAGGGGTGGTCGCCGCTAAGAGTGGGTACTGCTATACAATCTATGCACAGTGTGCAATCTGCAGCTCATATGCCTCGAACCAGTATGCATCTGTTCTTGGCATGTAGAGCTGCAGTATTATCTTAATTAGATACAAATTACAGGGGCATCCAACCTTTCTTGCAAAGCTCCATCATTTCCCTAATGACGAAAAACAATCTGGGGATGGAGCCGATGCCCATGCGCAATGTGGTCCTGAGGAGGAGTCACCTATCTTGTGACTTCCAAAGAACTTTTCAGGACAACAACAAAGTGCAAACATCCAGGAGAAGTTGGTGTAGGGGACCATGGCGGAGGAGGGGAGGGGGTTAGTGCCTACATTCTTCCTCTTCCAAGGAATATAGGAAACTGTGTCCACTGACTCAGGTTTACGTTTCTGAGTTGATTTAGTAAGAACATGTCCTGTATCTGGATTTATCTCAAGTTCCTTTGGTTTTGGGTCCGATTTGGGTGTTGGTGCGTCGAAAATCGGATCCTGCAGCTTGGGAGGAACAGTTTTAGGTTTTGGCACTGATAATTTGGTTCTTGGGTAGAATGACTTTTGGGCGCAGAAGGTTCGGTGCTGAAGGAGGCTTTGTTTTTAGTGTCAATTATTTCAGCTTGAAGCCTGAAGGTTTCAGCTCGGTGCCAGACTTTGGCCGACTCAATCCTGATCCGGAAGGCTTATTGTCCTGTTTCGGTGCCAAGCCAGAGGGCGGGGCGTCAGAAACATCTTGTTTTATGCCGACCGTAGTCCGAAGGCGGGGATGGGACCAAAGCCTTTTGTTTCAGCTGAGTTGGAGTTTGGGTCAAGGGGCGCTCGGTACTCACTGGACGTTGACCTTGTGGCAAGTCTTTGTCCATCTCGGAGTCCGACTCAGGAATGGTGGCAAGTTCTTCCTGTACTTCCTCGGTCCCTTGTGCATCGAATTTGTGCTCAGATCCTTTGCCGAAGATGTCCTGCGTGTATTCAACGTTTTGACTCTGCATTTCGCGACGTCGAGCCTGACGATCATGGAGCGTTTTTTTTTCGATCGGAAAGATTGGCACACCTTGCAGTGCTGTTCGTTGTGCTCTGGAGACAAGCACAAGTTGCACACTTCATGCGAGTCGGTACGCGGATACTTGGTGTTGCACCGAGGGCAGAATTGGAATGGAGTCCGTTCGAAGTGGACTGATGAGGTTACGCCGGAGAGCATTCCTGAAGATCTTCGATTGAAATAGAGGTTTTACTCAACGGGTACGATACGCCGAGAAGTGGGATATGCGCTCAAAAGAATACCGACGCGGGTAGAGTTGATTGCGCACCGAGGGGAACCCGAAGAAACGGTTTGGAAGGAGTTGATGCCCATGCGAAATATCACCATAAGGAGGAGTCACCTACATTGTAACTGGAAATACTTCTTTGAAAAAAACATCTTGCAAACATCCGGACCCAACACTAAATGGCAGAAGTATGCAAAGCATGTGATCTACAGCTCACATGCCTCGAACAGCCATATTTTCAAGGTTCTTCTAAAGTATAATAAATCAACTGCAGATCTGAGGAAGGTGGGTGGCTTATTCCAAAGCTGGGCTGCTATAATTTTACAAGCAATTATATATTGTTAGATTGTGTACTGACCATTGACTCCATGTTGCTTTAACCTCATTTGTGAGTACGGTCTCATCTTGTGTCTGTCTGACCCTGCCTTTCAGCTGTGAACGCAGGCAGGCTCAGGTTACTTTCGGACACAGATTGTGTATGTGTCTCATGTGACCTTGACACAGAGATTGTACACAGCACCTACAGCACAGATGAAGGTAGGGGAGCTTCTAGAAGTCCCTCTCTGTGTTAGTAAAAAGTATAATGACGTAGATCTCTTGGCGCTTTAACAGGAACGTTCCTGGGAGTGGGCGCACTGCCCAGGGCTTTTGTGCCTGGCCAAGACCTCCCTGCCTAAAACTGCCAATGGGTTCCCCAGTCATGCTTGCAAGGATGATGAAAAACAAACAGCAGATGAAGTATTCCAAGTTCTAATTACTTATTCTTGTGTACATGCAGTTATCTTTCTATGCATAAATTCTTGTGTGTATACATTTACTATATGCATTTATTTTACATGTGCATTATTGCCATTTGATATATTGGAACTTGCAGCAATAAATATACCCCTTTACTTGGCAAATGAGTGTTGACCTTAGTTTATGTTGTATTTTGGTATTCTAAAGTGTGTAGAGACCTATTTTGAAGAGTGTTCACGTTGTCTCCTGGTATTTTGAAGTCTTGTTCAGGTGTTCTGAAGAGAAAGCAAGACAGCTGCTCTGACAATGAAAGCTCTCTCGCCTTGTTTTGTTTTTCAATATTTGCCAAGGCAAATAAGATTTGCTGTAGCGAAGCGAAGACATCTGCCTGAGGAATAGCTTTTTAATTTGTTTTGCACTGATACTGGGCCCTTGCCATGCTAAGCTCTGAAGAATATACATATTGTTTTGAAGACTATTCTCTGTTTTCAGATGCAGCCAATGGAGTTCCTTCATTACATTGGAGGAAGACGATCTGCAGGGTCTATTCAGTGCAAGTTTAGCAGCGTAAAGTTGCCTCCCATGTTTAAACATTCGTGAGGTGGACTGTCACCCTCAGCACCTGATGGACCCTGCTGCAGTATGATTGGATTGTGGGACAGTCCCAGAACATGTGTTTGAAGTTCGCCTCGGGTGTTTGGCATCTGGGGCAGGCGAAATGTGTATCATGGTAAAACCATGAGTGTGCGCGATGTAGAATATTGAATTAGATGTTTTTGAAGCGGGCGTTTCTTGAAACCTTTATTGGGTACTCTAGAGCCTTTTCCCAGTTGTGGTCATTGAGCACTCGCCCTATCTCATCCTCCCATTTTTGGCATAGGGCTTGTAAAGGGGCAGTGATCAGTTCTCTCATCGCCTTGTAATGCCAAGTGGCCAAGTGTCTGCCCACGTCCATGTGTAGAATTGTGTGAAATACTGGGTGCGTCGGCGGTTCTCCCTCATTGAAGTCCCAACATTGTCGAGCGCTGTCTACTAGTCGTCTGTGTACTAGGAATTGGCCCGAAGGGAGATCATAACTGTCCCTCATTTTGGCGTATGTTTTCATCTGTCCATCTTCGAACAGTGACTCAATCTCCGTCACTTTGTGTTCCGTCCATATCCGGAGGGCTCCTGTGGTGTAATAGTTCTCCCGTTGCGGGAATCCTACTAATGGGAGCAGCGGGGAGTAGAGGGGTTGGCCCTTTGACATATGGTTTATGCGCATCATGCATTTGCAGGCTATTAACACCTGAAAGGGGTGCGTATGTGCAGGCTTGGTACCTGGCATCAGCAGTCTCCGGATTGCCGGGAGAGGCATGCGACCGTCGTTAGTGAATGTTTCCTCTATGTGGCGCTCTGCTGTCCAATGGGACAACCATTGAAGCTGCGCTGCTAGGAAATAAGCCTCAAAGGCGGGGGTCCCTAGACCTCCTTGTGTGGTGGGTAAGTAGAGGGTTTGTAAGGCTACTCTGTTTCTGCCCCCCCACCCCCCCCCCCATATCAATGTTGTGAGCATAGGGTGCCAATGATGTGCCAAAAAGGGTCAGTGTGGCATTGTGAAATTTCTTCATTTGTTGTAGAGTCACAGAGAGGCCTGGAAATTCCTGTTACCGTGGGACAAGGGTCAGATAATGCTGCATAGCAGAACGATTTTGGGATTGCGACATAGAGGCACGATGAAGCCCTGGTGCCTTCTCCAGGGACCACGAGTGGGCGATCGGGGTAGAGTGAGTCTCGCTTGGACTTTTATTTTCGATTTTCCTGAAGACTTAGATAACGAAGAAGATTGGTCACCAGAGTGACCACAGGGTCAGGATAGAGATCTACCTTTAGACTTTGACAGATCCCAGCATGGGTCTTGAGGTGCTTCCTCACAAAGAGCTTCGCTTCCTGGTCTCAAAAGGCCTTGGGGTACCTCAAGGCACAATCACTGCAAGCCTTAGTGTCATGATCTGACCACAAACACCACATGTGAGTCAGTCAAAGACATCTGTTTGTGACATTCCCCTCAGGAATTAAACACTGTTGACTTTAGGGACATAAGTCCCTTGCACTCTGAAAGTCTCAATGAGACATGGGGTAGCTCCAGATCCATGTCTGTTGGTGCGGAAAGAATGTTAGCGCACATTGGTGGAGCTTATTTGGGTCCAAGCACGTCATCACTGGTGTGGAACAACTTCGATGTGGAGCTGTGGGTGCCACATGGCAGCACGTGGTGGTACTGCTGAAAGTTTTCAGCTCCAGTCTGACTCTTCGGGAAATATTTAAAAGGTGAGGAATTTAAAGTTAGACGTCACAGTAATAAAAAAAAAACTACACGCATGGACGATCTACTGTAAGGAGTAGTTGTGTAACTGTGGTCAACACGTCAGCACAGACACGGACTAGGGTACATTGTGCTGTGAGGTTTAACGGAAAAAAATCATAAAACATTCTTTTATACCTCCTATTATGGCAATCAACTTCGTAAGATCATTTAAAATGTCACAAGTCCAAATGAAAGTTCTTTAACTGCAAAGCAAGGGGAGCACTGCAGAGTGTTGCTAAGTTGCTTGAAGCAAAACATTGACAAGAGGAACTGGAGTGAAATCACCACATTTCCTGCATTCTGCATGAAGGTTTCACCTGCAACTTTAGGACAAGCTACTGCTCAAACTGTGTGCATTAAGTATCTAATTTTAACAAAAAGTAACCCCAGAAATCACATACGCAGTACAGCTATGAATCCACAAAACACAGTTATATTTACGCAAGCTTTTTCTTTAGCATCATGACCGCCTGATACATGGAACCTGTTCCGTGGTGAAATTGAAGATTCAACTATGGAAAGCACTCATTTACTGCTGTGCCACTTACATTAATATATGCAAAGAAATGGATAACTAATAATTATCACCACAGACACACATCACCTACTGAATGAAGTCAGATAGAGCCTTGATGGGGAGGCATATAATTCGAGGCTAACGTATTTATTACGCGTCTCAAATGACTACAATATATAGGCACTGCAGAGAGAGAAGTCAAATAACATTTGTATTGTAACGAGGATGCTGCTGTTGCATGAATCCTGTAAGGCACTGAACGAGCTTTATGCAATTAAATGGTTTAATAGTTACCAAATTCCTGATTGTGAAACAACTGTAAAGCTACAGCGCTATTTGCATTTTTCATTAATAGCAGAATCACTAAAGCCTTCAAGTCAAACTAGGGGCCCGATTCACAACACTCCCACTCTGAAGGTTGATGTAAATTTCTGTTGCTAGTGGAGTTCTGAAAAGAATTCCATAGCCCCTATTATGTAATGGGCACACTGTCCTTGTGTGCGCCACAGCGCATCTTTAAACAGGTGCGTCGGATGCAAAGAGCTTACTAGATGCTCTGTGTTTCACAGAGCAGGCAGCAGCCATCTGAACCTTAAAAGGAGGGATGGGGGGGTATAGGCAGAGATCCCCCTGCAGGCAGGTGCAATCATTCACTGCACCCACCTTTAGGAGGATGTCCGGGGGGTCCATAGGACCTAATTTTTCACCTCCAGTGGGCAGGCTCGTGTTGAGCACTGTCAGACCTAAGGGTCTGTTTGCCTCGTCAATTGCATCTGCAGTGGGGAAATGGTGCAGAGTCAAAGTGATTTCCTCATTAACATGAGGTCATGTCCACGCAAATGAGGGAACTTCCTCTGAATACAGTGCTAGAGCTATATGTGGGCCAGCCCCATCAGTAGTACTTGGGGGTGCATCGGATTTCCTGCAGCACTCCTATGAGCAGCCAGGTAAGCATAAATACAGTAAATCATGAGGTAGGATATATCTCATATCTGATTATTGTAGCCACGCTTTCTTGGATCTTTTTGTGGTGGCACTTTGTTACTAGTTGGTCTCTAATCGTTTGGTCAGCATATTACTCAAACTCGCAGCCAAAACTGTTAAAGAAGCCACATATGTTGTTCTTGTGTAGTACCTCCTCAAGTTGACATTCATACTGGCAAACATTAAAAAAATATCCTGCTCTTGCATACCCAGCTATTATTCAAGCAGATATTTCTTCCTGGCTGTCTTGAATTTAAACTCATTTGTCTCTAGATATTAACTTAAATACCCTAAACCATTCTTTCCACAGTAGTGATAGCTCACAAGCACACTGGAGAAAAGGTGGAGAATTGACACCCTGAATAATGTTAGCAAAAGATGAAAGCAAAATAGGTCTAAGCAAAATATGTTATAGTAAGTGAGATCCCCCCGCATCAGCTAAAAACCTGAATTTACCCAAGTCCCTGAAACATCAGTGTCTAAAGAATATTTGGTGAGTAAAACCAATGCAAGGCCCAGAAGTAGTGCATCCCTATCACAAGTAGGTGTAAGGTAAGTCAGAACAATTACCTACTGTGCAACTTATGTGTGGTATATGATGAGCAACAACAAAGACTGATGGCACAACACTCTAAATAAATTATGCTCCATGACCACAACATGCACTGATGATCAGGAAATGTTTCCTGTATATTGAGGGCCAACAATCAACACGCTCCGATAAATGGTACTCACTTAGATGAAAAAGCTGAAAGTAATTCTACCCCTACATGGTAGGGTTGGCATTGTGCACCACTGGGCACCTTGAAGTGCGAAGTCTGGCGTCCTGTGATACAGTGGATTACATAAGATGCCCACTAAACAGTAAATACACAATTCCTCAAATGATTACACATGATATGCCTGGTGTGACTGACCCTTGCGTCAGCAGACTCTACCTCTTCTGCTTTGTCAAAAAATGGCGTACAGATACAATAGCCATTGGTGCTTTTCTCCATCTGGATGCAACCTCAGGATCTCAGCAGCACCAACTCCAACTGCCACAGCTATTGGTTTGCTCCGCTCAACTAAGTAATCTCTGTCCATGTATGTACAAGTATTCTCCATCCTCCAGACAGCTATAGACAGGATTGCGTTACAGAAGATCGAAGACAAAAATATTGTGATCTTAAATGTGGAAGATGAAAATATCAAGAAAGTAAGTGCAAACAGGTAAGTATATATTTACTATTGATAACTCGACATCCAGGTACATTGAAGATTATACATATATATAAGGCACATCAAGTCAGGTTGCATCAGATGTTAGGCAAAAAGTGGTGGGTAACCTTGGCTGTGTGTATGCATGTATGTATGTATGTAAAAACCATAGGTTTCAGGGACGTTATAGTTAGTTGGACATTTGACTCATATAAAACCAGAGAATTTCGCCCGTTATAGTTAGTCGAGCTAACTATAACTCGCGCGCCCGCAATGCACTGGTGATGACATCACATATTACATCACTCATGACATGGTCAGTGACATCACTGATGACACCTCCAATTACATCACTGATGACATCATCCAGTGAATGTGTGTTTCTGTAAAGTTTAAATATTTTTCATATATATCTATGCCAAGGTGTATTGAAGAATAAGTGGATATACAAATGCCTGAATGGATTATTTAGTAGGGGCGTGACTGACTGTATAAGTGAATGATTGAACGTGTCTTACTGAATGCATGGGTTAGTGACTAAACTGTGTGAAAGTCTGTATTAGTCTCTCAGTTGGTGTGTAAGCGGCTGCATGGGTTGGTGACTAGCTACATGAGTATCTATATGGGTTATTAATTTGTTGTCTGAGTATCTGTATGGATGCCTGAGTGTCTGTGTGGGTGGGTGGGGGGGTGTGACTCTGTGCATAGCTGTCTGAGTGGGTGATTCACTGGTTGTATGGATTCAAAAGTGCATCTGGGAAGGCCTGTATGGGTGAGTTAGTGTGTGTATGGGTGTGTTGGTGAGTGAATGAATGTCTCAGTCGTATATGTGTGAGTAACTATATATGTTTTAAGGCAGTATATGTGAGTGTTGGAGTATATAAATGACTATACGTGAGAGTAAGTTATTTGAAGAGCGAGTGTATAAATGAGTGTCTGCTTGAATCAGTGATTGTATAAGACAGTAAGTATGTGTTAGTATCTGCATAAATAAGTGATGTGGTGTGTGTATAAATAACGGAGTTGGTGTGTGTAACTGTATACATGAGTACATGGGTATGTGATTGATTCTTTGCATGACTGACTAGGTGTGTGAGTAACTCTATGGATGAGTAACTGCATGTATAAGTGACTGGATGTGTGTGTAAACTTAGGAAATAGTGGGTGGTATGTAGTATCTGGCATTGTTGGCACTTTGCCCTCTTGGTCCTTAAGGACTTTTTGGTTTGAGCCAGTTCACGGACCCATCACCTACGAGGTAGTGCTTGAGTATTTATTCTAAAGGTGGGAAATCTGTGGTTACATGTCTCTATCAGAAGAAGTTACTTACCTTCAGAAACTCTCTTTTTGGTAGTCTGTCTAACCAGAGATTCCTCACTGTCTCTCCCACCTCCCCTTTCCGTGAACTCGTCTCTTCACATAAAAAGATCCCAAATTAAGAATCTTCACACTGGTCAAAACCAATCTGTTTGACTCCATGTCTGCGGGTGTGGAAGTTTCAAGAAAGCAATTTGTGTCAGCGTGCATGGGTGTTACTTACATAGTTTGCGCATGTCACATCCAATGTGGAACGACAGCGCAGAGCCGTGGGTGACTTCTGCTGGCACAGAGGGGTACAGCTCATTTTTTTCCAGATCTAATCTGACGCCCGGGGAAGTATTCAAAAGGTGAGCAATCTAGAGTTAGATAGAGTCTACTAGACGGCAGCCAAAAGATTGATAAGCAAGAGGCTCTGTGTGCTGGGAAAGCATGCTGTTCCCCAAATTATTTGTGCTTGCCCACCTTGACTGCAAAGGGTGGCCGGGGGATGTCAGAGAAAGCTGCTATTTTGTAGAAGTGCACAGGGATGACATGTGAGCTGCTTTTAAGGTTAGACTCACTACAGTCAAATGCTGCCTCTGATTAGAATGCCTCTCTGTTTTAGATACAGAGTTGTGGCTGCACACTGTCACTAGTGAGATGCTTGCTCAGGACATCCATTGGACAGAGAATTCCGGTTGTGACTCCCTCCAAGACAAGGCTATGCCAACTCTATACCATAGATCTAGTAGTGCCATCTGTTTGAAAATATGGTGAGGGATAAACCCAGTAAAGCATTTCAAGTGAACAAAATTGTCCAGTATACAACTAAAGCAGGTAATTGAAGTGCAGATGGGTGCTCACATAGAGGAACCTGGAACGTCGACTGCTGATACATATATATATATATATATATATTATCGCTCAAGGCACATTACACCTGTCGTACCGAATTTTCTGTGTACGTTCTAAAATGTAGTTGCAATATGTATGACATGGGCAGTACCAAGTTACAAGTCCATGTACACATATTGCAACATTTGAGAGCGATTGTCAATTCCGATCCGGCCTATCCGGTTGCCCGGCATTTTAAGGCCACCCGCAACAATGATCTAAACCACTTACAATATTTTGTCATCGATGCAGTGGCATCTAATAAAAGAGGTGGCAATTAGGAAAAATGCCTGCGGCAACTTGAGTCCAGATATATAGTCAATCTGGACAGTAAGGCTCCGGTAGGGTTGAATCTGGGAGAAGATCTTTACAACTTTTTATAAGAGTGTCTTTATCACAAGCTCAGGCCTCTTGATGCTACTTAGATAATGGTGTTCACTGCAGTATATATAGATTTTATGTTCAACTATAAGCTACAACAAATTTGTGTACATATATAGTCCCATTTTCCAGTGGTTTTGCTGTCCCCTACCTGTCTCGCATGATGTTGTTAGCAAAACTTTTTAATATTTCCTTTTGTTATAAATTGTTTTCAATTTTTTGGGCTTTATTTACCAACAGTTATTCGCACAAGCACTGCACAGAAAATAATAAGTTTATACACATGGTGGCGCAATATGAGTGTATGGCATATGTAAGTAGAAGACTAGAAATTTAACCATCTATAATTTGATCGTTGTTTGTCATACACTTCCCCAGAATTGTGTTTAGATTCATTGATATCCATGTCTTTTTCTCGTATTGGTATGGATATTATCCGTGACATGGAATAATCGAATTTAGCGTATTTGCACATTTAAATATGACATTAAATAGTGGAATTGTCTTGATGGCAATAGGGGATGTCTATTATTTACATGCATTCATGCATTTGTACGATCAAATTTGCATTTGTGCCCATTCTTGCTAATTTTGCACATTTTTGAAACATTTTGCACTTTAAACATGGAAATTAAGTTATGCTTGCCCGTTGATCGAATAGAATGCTTTTATATTACATCATAAGAATTCCCAATAGTTGCCTTTTGATCATGTTTGTTGTAATATACATGAAATATATTTGTATTTGTACATAGTAATATTGCATTTTGGACTTTAAATGAACTGTATGTTTACATAGGCACTTGGCACTTTAGAAATTTTACTAATAATGTTTTAAAATGTTGTATATAGAGCCTTTGGATCTAAGGTTTTAAGGGCAAGATTCTGTAATTTTAATCTTTATCAGTTTGGTGCTATGTATATAGAGTGCACTATGAAGCATTGGTCACAATGTGTATAATAGATATTTTAAGATGGCCGACTCCTAACACGAAACAGTACTAGAAGATGTCTGTTTTCTGTGTTTATGCCTTACTCCGCTTTGGCGCCAAATGTTGGTTTTAAAATCACTGTTTGTGCCTCCCCGTTTGTTAAGTGAGCAAGGACACAGCTTCGTGTCCGAAGCGCGTCTGAGGCATGCACCATTCCACAATGCAAATATAAAATAAAGAAAATCTGATACCGGCATATTCAGAGTCCGTGTTCCTGTTCTGTACGACGAGGCACCGGGGAAGCTTGGAGTTGATATATATATATATATATATATATATATATATATATATATATAAATGCAGCAGAACCCCTCCTATTCAGAGAGCAGAGGCCACAACAGGGGAAACTTTTGGAAGCAGCATTTATTTCAATTGGAATGGCGAATGCATTTCGGCTGCTCATACAGCCTTCCTCAGCGCCCAAAGTGTCAGGAGGTTCTATGCAAGCTGTTGGTAAGTCCTGCCTCCTTTTTGTTAGTTCAAGGTCCGCTCCACCCCTCCAGTATCCACCCACCTGATGCTGGTCGCGATGTCCTTGTGAACTGCATTACCCAGAATCCATCCTCATGTTACCAGGTGGGTGATGCGGGGATATTGGCAATGAAATCTTGTGATTGCGCGGAAGTGCACAGTCCAAATGCGTGCATATTAGAACCAATGTCCTGCCTGTGAATTAAAAATGCGCCTCCTCCGGTCCCCTTCGACCACCTCAGCCCCAAAGTCCGGACATGTTTGTAGCGGGGACAGCCTGTCAGTGCACGCCGTCCATGGTGAGGTTTAACTGCCTCAGCGCCGCTAACCTCTTTCCGTGCTTCAAGGCGGACTTGGAAATCCCATTACCATGGGAAAAGAAGAAAGGCACAGCCGTGTCAGTTTTTCTCCAAGCCCTTTTGCGAGATGGGGACCTCTGTAAAGCGTCTCTGACCGACGCTCAATTGTATGCAGCAGAACCCCTCCTATTCAGAGAGCAGAGGCCACAACAGGGGAAACTTTTGGAAGCAGCATTTATTTCAATTGGAATGGCGAATGCATTTCGGCTGCTCATACAGCCTTCCTCAGCGCCCAAAGTGTCAGGAGGTTCTATGCAAGCTGTTGGTAAGTCCTGCCTCCTTTTTGTTAGTTCACGGTCCGCTCCACCCCTCCAGTATCCACCCACCTGATGCTGGTCGCGATGTCCTTGTGAACTGCATTACCCAGAATCCATCCTCATGTTACCAGGTGGGTGATGCGGGGATATTGGCAATGAAATCTTGTGATTGCGCGGAAGTGCACAGTCCAAATGCGTGCATATTAGAACCAATGTCCTGCCTGTGAATTAAAAATGCGCCTCCTCCGGTCCCCTTCGACCACCTCAGCCCCAAAGTCCGGACATGTTTGTAGCGGGGACAGCCTGTCAGTGCACGCTGTCCATGGTGAGGTTTAACTGCCTCAGCGCCGCTAACCTCTTTCCGTGCTTCAAGGCGGACTTGGAAATCCCATTACCATGGGAAAAGAAGAAAGGCACAGCCGTGTCAGTTTTTCTCCAAGCCCTTTTGCGAGATGGGGACCTCTGTAAAGCGTCTCTGACCGACGCTCAATTGTATGCAGCAGAACCCCTCCTATTCAGAGAGCAGAGGCCACAACAGGGGAAACTTTTGGAAGCAGCATTTATTTCAATTGGAATGGCGAATGCATTTCGGCTGCTCATACAGCCTTCCTCAGCGCCCAAAGTGTCAGGAGGTTCTATGCAAGCTGTTGGTAAGTCCTGCCTCCTTTTTGTTAGTTCACGGTCCGCTCCACCCCTCCAGTATCCACCCACCTGATGCTGGTCGCGATGTCCTTGTGAACTGCATTACCCAGAATCCATCCTCATGTTACCAGGTGGGTGATGCGGGGATATTGGCAATGAAATCTTGTGATTGCGCGGAAGTGCACAGTCCAAATGCGTGCATATTAGAACCAATGTCCTGCCTGTGAATTAAAAATGCGCCTCCTCCGGTCCCCTTCGACCACCTCAGCCCCAAAGTCCGGACATGTTTGTAGCGGGGACAGCCTGTCAGTGCACGCCGTCCATGGTGAGGTTTAACTGCCTCAGCGCCGCTAACCTCTTTCCGTGCTTCAAGGCGGACTTGGAAATCCCATTACCATGGGAAAAGAAGAAAGGCACAGCCGTGTCAGTTTTTCTCCAAGCCCTTTTATATATATATATATAATTACCATGATGGGAGCAGCTAGAGAGAGAACTAAAGCAATGGAAGAGCCTCTACAGCAGATCACAAATTAAGTCTCTGAAATGTGTACCTCAATGATAAAACTTCAGGAAACCACATGGGCACTCAAAGACATTGGAAGATGGTGGGAAAGGGGCCTTTCTGCTGTCACCCACAGACATTTTGCCTTTCTCCTCCCCTTTTTGCTGAACTCGTTTTTGTTGGCTCTAGGACTCCATGCACTTTACCTCTACTAAACAGTACTAAATTGCTGGTGCTCTCTCTTAAAATACGGTAGAATTGGCTTATGCCCAATTAGCATATTTAATTTACTTATACGTTTCTAGCAAAGTGGTACTAAAAGTGTTCAGGGCCTGTAATTTAAATGCTGCTAGTGGGCCTGCAGCACTGATTATGCCACCCACTCAAGTAGCCCTCTAAACATGTCTCAGGCCTGCCATTGTAGAGCCTGTGGGTGGAGTTTAAACTGCCATTTTGACCCGGTAAAATAAACCTTTTCCTAGGCCCAAACCTTTCTTTTTAATACATGTAAGTCATCCCTAGGGTGGGCCCTGGACAGAGGGCAGGGTGCAATGCATTAAAAAAGCAGGACATGTACTATTAAGTTTTGCATTTCCTGGTAGTGAAAAACTCTTACATTTGTTTTTCACTACTGCAAAGCCTATATCTCCCATAGGATAACATTGGGATGGTCTTATTACATTTTATAAGTGTAATTTCCAAATGGGAAGATTGCAGATTTACGTTTGGTGTCTCAGGAATCCCAATTTAAAATCCTAACTCATGGTGAAGTCGGGTTTTAAATTACAATTCTGAAAATACCACTTTCAAAAAGTTGGCATTTTCTTGCCTTACTCGTTTTGTGCCTGCGGCCTGCCTCTAGTCACATGACTGGGTGTAGTTAGTAGTTGGGCTTTGTGTACTCCTCTTAGACAGCCACACACAATGCAGCGTAGGTGTGACTGAGTCTGCATTTGTTGGCAGGATGGGATGGAGGAACTGGGCCCAGCCTCACTTACACCTGAATATACTGTGAGGCCTTCCTAACACAAATTACTGCATACCTCCTGTATTGAGTCTCGAGCCAGGACCGGGAACGCAGCGCATCTGTGCACTTCAACGGTATGCCTTTAGAAGCAGCTCCCCACTTCAAAGGCACAACTGTGTATAAAAGAAGGATGATCATAAACATGCAAAGAATCACGCAAGAGAGGCCCTAAAACAAAAAACGTACTACTCCCTGTCTACGTATGTATCTCACAAAAAGTATGTAAGGTAGAACTAAGAATAGAGTAACTGTCTACAATCTTGTTGCAGTCTGGGTGTTGAACGGGGTGTTTCAGCTATTGTGCAGGGGAGAACCTCTTTCAGGACATGAACCCTCACTCACCTGGCGGTGACCTACTTCCTCAATGGGTTCCCTCCTCACAGCAAGGTTGCAAGGTTATTGGTGTGGGTTACAACTCCTTGAAGAGTGAAGAGGAGCTGAGGTGTTTAAGGAAACTCAAGTGATAAATTGAAGAGAGTGAGGAGCAGAGTGGAAAAAAGAGAGAATATAAAGATTAAAACTGTCTACTGAAGGCCAAATGACCTTCTTTTTCTGTGGTCTCCTGGGGCAGGGTTAAAAGTAGAGAGGACTGTTTCATGTTGGTTCCTGCACCCTTAATCTCCACTCTCTTCAAAACCCATGACCTCTTCCCCTCACAAACGAGACGTGGAGTGTTGAGCATTTTCTGTGTAGTGTGCCTGTTATTCTGTGTTCCTAGTTGGATCTATACCCCCCTGCAGGTCAGAAATGCCACTGTCTGACCTTTTCTCTAGGTAGGTCATATCTGGGTGTTCCATGTTCTTTGAGTATATACCCTTACACACCTCCTTACAGGATATGACCTGTGTGATTTTTAAATCTCCAGTCCCTGGGCAACAGTTCAGGCCAAACTACTTCAAACCAACGATATGTTAATCTGCAGTTGTACTCCATTTTATATACTTACCTTTGAACAGATATCGGTATCAAAATATACTTATGTCAGATCTGACCTTGTTTATATACTAAGAAAACAATGTTGTTCTCTTGCTTTAACATTGACAGGAAATTGAATGTTACACAACAGTCAAACTGTAATATACTGGTAGCACTTAGCTCTATGTTCCATTGATATTTTGAAGACAAGTTGTATTGTATTGGCTTCATAGCAAATTAGTATTTCATTGTAATAAACATGTTTGGACATTTCTGTATGTAAAACCTTTCTAATATGGAATGCTGTTACATAGTCCCTTGGCAAAACGTTAAGCTTTGTTTTATCCTGGAGTGTTTCAACAGATTACATAGTATGAGTCTTTACAAGGACAATCATGCGAATAAATATCCTCTTTCTTACCATGGCATTTGCAAAGAGGGGTTTGAGTAAAGTTTCTAAATATTGACTTTTATTCTCAGAATGAAGAGGTCAAATGTATAGAAAGCGATCTGGAAAACCAGAAACAAAAATATTCAAAACTCCAGAATTTCACAAGAAAATTGGTGCATGCGGTAAGATCAAACGACGAGGAAAGGCTGCAGGTGAGATACCAATTAAAACACCTTTAGAGTTTTTCTCACTTCTTTGCTTCTTTTTTGTTTCAAAAATAGGTTTACCTGGCATGTTTTTATTTACATGTCATTTTAAGAACAATGTAGTCAGCTCACTGAAAAAAGAGTACCGCCACTAAGGGGTAGATTTAGTATTTCACAAAGTGGCCAAAGTGTGTATCATCAGCGTTCCTAGCATGCTAGGTGCATTTTGATTCACCCTGAAATACTTGTGTTATTTCAAACATGTAAATGCAACTTTATTTTTTTTGTTCTGCCTCCTCCACTTGAAGAATGTTTTCCATGTGAATCCATTTAAGCACAAACCTCCATGAAATACTGAGGGTGATGGGGGGCGTTCCTTGACTTTACATCTATCCATATTGCATCACCTATGCCCCTCTTGTGAAAATGTATGTGTGCACCTAGGGTGGAAAGTTCACTGAAAATGTTGCTGACTTAAACCATCATGTACAGCTTGCTTTAAGATAGTGCCAAGCTGCATTGCATCACTTTTACCCTGCCAGCTGCTATTAAGTTTGCTGTCAAAAGAAGCAGCACACATCTGTTTTTCTACACAACTTCTATCACTGTTTATCCAGTATTAGGGTATCTTTCATAGATTCACATGCCTGAATCATTCCCCGTCGTCGGGATGGGATTCCCCCGGTACATAAATAAAGTAATGTCTAATAGACATATATACATAGTAATGGGCCAGAGGCCACTCATTGGTAACATATCCATGTCCTTTTGTGAAAAGGACCAAACGTTGGCGAAGAGCCAATCAGCTATCACCACCCTTTGGAACCTTCCTGGAAGGAGCTCTAGTCCCTCAGATTTTCTACTGCACGTCGTGCTAAGGGAGTCTTCACTGAGCTCTGCTCACCTTTCCTTAGTTCCTGGATTTCCAGTACTTTTCTCATCAAAATCTCTTCATCTGTGGGGAGTTGTCAGGTTACCCATGGCTGATACTCCTAAAAAAGGACTTTTTTAGGTCCTGTGCTTCATGTGGTAAAAAGAGACTTCATGTGGATGACCAGCACAAGGACTGTCTCTATTGCCTCTACCCGGATCATTCTTCAAAGGACTGTAAGGTATGTCGTACCTTTTCTACAAAGACCCTCAAGGACAGGGAGCGACGCCTCTTAATTTGGCTGCAGAAGATAAAGACTAAGCAGTATCTTCTGAAGAGAGTGAATGTTCCTTCAGGACTTCACATTCCTCTCAAAAGAGACCTAACATGGCCTCTCTAGGACCTTCATCGCAGCCACCTCAAAGGAAGACACATAAAAAGTCTTCAGAGGCGCATTCCAAGGTTTTACCGGCGAAGGTTTCTCCTCAGGAGACTGTTCCAACCTTCGAGAAACCGGTTTCCACCCAGTCGACTTTGCCTGTTAGCTCGTCGACGACGACCATATCTAGTTCTGTTGCATCTTCTGCATTATCCACGTCGACGTCGACCACTTCATCGTCGGTGGCCGGTAGGTCTATCTCGTCGACGATTAAAATAAAGAAATTGTCGTCGACGTCGAAACCATCGACGTCCATTTGATCGGCGTCGACGAGCACGCCCACGTCGACGAAGATATTTTCTCGTCGACGAAGGCTCCGTCGATGACGACGAAGACACCGCTAACGACAAAATAGTCGACGCGACCATCATCGACGACAGCGTCGACGACGATATCACCGCCGACTCCGTTGACGACGGCATCGTCGACGATACCACCTGTGACACCCGTCAACGTCCCACCGTCGGCGACCACTCCGTCGACTGGATCGTCGACGGCAGCTGAACCTACCTTGCAAAGTGCGTATGTACATCTTAAAATTACAGAACGCACGCTGACACCGGCCTTGACTTCTCCTGCAGAGTCCAGCCTTCACCACCTGCCCACCTCCTGTAGGAGGAAGACTCTTATGACGGCAGTATGTTCAGAACTACTACCAGCCCATCTGACCTTCATGTCAAATACCACGTAAGCTCAGACTATGATGAACATGAGCAAGAGGATCAGGTGGATTACCATGAGGAGTACCATCCCCCTCAACCTCCTATGATTTGCCTGCCAGCAACTCTGGTTTTTGACCTCCAATTCCTGAATTCTGATTACAAACAGAGGTTTCCATCTTCGGTTACGCCTCCACCTCCTCCAGTGGTCTCTCCACCACCTAGACCTCGGCCTTCACCTATGGTACTACAGCCTGGCCCTTCTACTTCACAGCCTTCACTTTCCTCGGATGATGATGAGGAGGAACAACATGAAGAAGGGGAGCTTCTCAATCAACACACGATGAATGGGACGATTATGTAATTCCCTGTCCGGCATCCCCTGTACCTACTCAGGCTGATTCACCCCCTGAGGATATCGGGGGCTTCCACAATATCCTTGAGAGAGCAGCTCAGCGTTTCCAAATACCTATGCCTTCTCACCAACAAGACTGTTTCCTTTATGATTTTAAGGAACCATTCAAGAAGTCCGTCAGGTCTATACCTATCAACAACTACATTTGGGACCAGGGTGTTAAGATTATGCAAAACCCTTCTTCTTTACCCCCGGTGCTGCCTAGGCTAGACAAGAAATATAGGGTTCCGGACACCGCTCCAACTTGCCTGACCGGCCACCCCAAACCTGACTCTGTTATCACACAGGCTGCGCAGCGGAAATCTAAAAATCCTTCTGCAACTCTCCAGATAAAGACAGGAGATGACTAGATAATATTGGGAAACGTTTCTCATCTATGTCTGCGTTAACAGTGCACGCTTCCAACTCTTTGGCACTGTTAGGACGTTATAACCAACACATGTGGGCAGACATTGCCCCATATCTTGGATCCTTGCCGGAGGAGGCAAAAATGATCCTACTAGAAGGCGAGCGCTCGGCCTCTGAGATCATCGATTGTGCGATGGGTATCGCATCATCTGGTTTTTGCCAACTGGCGGGGGCTGCGGTGTTAAGACGCCAGGGTTGGCTGAAAGCAACTGCATTCCGTCCGGAGATACAAACTAAAGTCCTTGACATGCCTTATGACGGCCAGCTTCTCTTCGGCACACACATTGATGATGCTCTTCAGGACATTAAAAAGGATACTGATAGGATACTGATACGGTTAGGGCTTTGGGTACCATTCAGTTCAAAAACCCTTCCTTTCGTGGCTCAAGAGGGAGAGGACAATCTCCTGTGAGAGGAGATTATCAACACTACCGTTCCTCTTACTCTTCCAATCAACAATATCGACCGCAATACCAGCAGCGTCAACAACAACAGTCGTCTTACAGTAAGTCCTCCTTTCGAGGGAAATGAGGTAGGCAAAAGGACGCAGTTCGACGACAATGACTTCTCTCTGCCACAGGTCGCCACTTCCTTTTTCACCATCCAGGATTGGCTGAAGAATTTCTCATTTCCTACACAATTGGAAAAAGATAACTACAGATCGACGGGTCCTGCAACTAGTTCAGTTTGGACACTCACTGGAGTTCATAGAATTTCCTCCCCAGATCCCTCCTAGTCCAATGCTCCTCAATAATTTGCACCTTCTGCTCTTGGAGCTCTCACTAATGCTCCGGAAGGGAGCTATAGAAAGAGTTCTTCCTGGTCAACGGGGCAAGGGGTTCTACTCCCATTTTTTCCTGGTCCGAAAAAAGGAGAAGAAATGGAGACCTATACTGGACTTGAGGAGTCTCAACAAATATCTAAAGAAACAGTTGTTTCGCATGGTTTCTATTCAAGAGGTGCTACAACTTCTCAACGCAAACGACTATATGGTGGCTTTAGACCTTCAGGACGCCTATTTTCACGTCCCAATCCACCGGAATCACAAAAAGTTCCTCAGGTTCGCTGTGGCGGGCAGACACTACCAATTTCGGGTCCTGCCTTTCGGCCTAAAATCAGCTCCGCGCATCTTTACGAAATGCCTGTCTCTAGTGGCCACATATCTCCGGCAACGACATCACCAAGTCTTACCGTACTTGGACAACTGGCTTGTCAAGGCACCTTCTCTAGCAGGTGTGACCAGGACCTCCAACGCCTTCCAGCGTTTCAACCACTTAGGTCTCACTCTCAATCGGGACAAGTCTGTCCTTCAACCTTCCCAGCGTATAACTTTCCTGGGCGCCGTTCTCAACACAACCCAGAGAAAAGCTTTTCCATCAAAGGAGCGGCAAAACAAACTAATTTCTTTAGCAGCTCGCATACAATCCAAAAAGTCCCTCACAGTACGCCTTTTCAAATCTCTGCTTGGGATGATGTCTTCCTGCATCCTGTTGGTCCCGCACTGTCGCCTTCACATGCGCCCTCTGCAAGAAGCGCTGTCAGCTCAATGGCTCCAGTGTACAGGATCGTTCGATGATGTCATCCGCATTACCTTTTACATGGTCAAAGCTCTACAGTGGTGGATTCACCCTCAAAACCTTTTGATAGGCTTGCCTTTCTTGCTTCCAGCTTCTCCGCATATCATTACAACAGATGCGTCCCTGGAAGGTTGGGGAGCGTTCCTCCAGGAGCTCCGGATAAGCGGACGGTGGTCCCCTTCCGAGCGGAAGCTACACATAAATCTCCTCGAGCTGTTAGCTGTCTGCCTTAGCCCTTCTGGCTTTCCTCCCACGGATCAAAAATTCTCTAGTGCTCGTGCGGAAAGACAATACCACGACAATGCACTATCTAAACAAATCTGGAACTGGTTGCTTCTTCACAACATTTCCCTTCGTGCAGAGTACGTCCCAATAATGGGCAATGTCCTCGCAGGCTCACTGAGCAGACAGCGAACAGTTTGCCACGAGTGGGAGTTGGATCAGCAGATTCTCAAACGCATTTTCTCCCAACGGGGCACACCTCACCTGGACCTTTTCGCAACTAAACATTACGCCAAATGCCAACACTACGCAAGCTGGCGTCCCCAGAAGGGGTCTCCAGGGAATGCCTTTTTGATCGCATGGTTCAACATCTTTGCGTACGCATTTCCTCCATTTCCCCTGATTCCCAGGGTCCTCAGGAAAATGAAGGCGGAACATTGCACTCTTACCTTGATAGCTCCAGCATGGCCGCGGCAGCACTGGTTCACGGAACTTCATCTCCTGTCACTGGAACCACCGATCCCGTTGAGGCCGCTTCCCTCTCTCCTCACAATGAACCAGCAGCAAGTCCAACATCTGGATCCAGCATCACTCAAATTATCGGCTTGGCTCCTCAGTTCAGGGAATTCCATGGCCTAGACATCCCACCGGATTGTAGGGCTGTTTTAGCTCGGTCTCGGGCTGACAGTACCAACAAAACATATTCCCTGAAATGGAAGAGGTTCTGCATCTGGTGCAAATCTAAAAAGATACACCCTCTCTCTTCTTCTCCGGAACAAATATTGCCTTATCTTCTTCATCTGGCAAACTCAGGTCTTGCACATGCTTCCATTAAAGTTCACTTCGCAGCAATATCTTGCTTCAGAAGATCCTCTGCAGGCCCTTCTCTTTAGTCTAATAGACTAATTAAACAATTTCTTAAAGGCTTATTCAGAACGTTCCCTCCAGTAAAGACTTTACCTCCTACCTGGCAACTTAACAAAGTTCTTGCTCAGCTTATGAAACATCCCTTTGAGCCGATACACAGAGCTGATCTTAAATATCTTTCCTGGAAAACGGCACTTCTACTGGCTCTTACTTCAACGAGGCGAGTGAGTGAGCTTCAGACATTCTCAATTCAGAACCCTTTCCTTCAGCTCAAACACGACAGAGTGATCCTGAGGACCAATCCTAAATTTATACCCAAGGTCCCATCGGACTTCCACCTTAATGAGCCCATAGTCTTGCGCTCTTTCTTTCCAAATCCTCAAACGGCAGGAGAGAGAAATCTCCACTCCCTCGATCTCAAACGCTGCCTTAAATTCTACATTGACAAAACAAAGACATTTCGCAAATCTAACCAACTCTTCGTCGCTTTCAGTCGACCTAGCAAAGGTCTTCCATTAACTAAGCTGAGTATTTCTCGGTGGATCTCTGCATCTATTACCTTCTGTCACCAGCAAGCAGGGCAACCCCTGCATTCCAAGGTTCGTGCTCATTCCACTAGAGCTATCTCGACTTCCATGGCGCTGTTTGCTGGGGTGCCCATTACAGACATTTGCAGAGCGGCAACATGGAAAATGCTGCATACGTTCACCATGCATTACTGCTTGGATACAGAACTTATGAAAGATGCAGCGGTGGGACAAGCCGTGCTCCGTCATCTATTTCACTAGAGGTGAGCCTTCTCTCTTCATCCCACCTTCCTCTTGTATACACGCACATTTCTCTCTGATATTGCATTTTGGTACCTTTTGCATTTCACATTGATATGTTATTATCTGGTGATCGTTCATATTGTACCATTCGAAATGTGCTTATCATTGCTTGCTACTCTGATTCAGGCATGTGAATCTATGAAAGATACCCTAATACTGGATAAGGAATGCGTTACTTACCTGTAACTGCAGTTATCCAGTATTGGTATCTTTCATAGACTCACATGCAACCTACGCACCTCCCCTGGAAGGGCTCACTTTAGTTCTCTCAGTAATACATCTACTTAGCACTGTGCCTACAAAAATCTGAGGGACTAGAGCTCCTTCCAGGAAGGTTCCAGAGGGTGGTGATAGCTGATTGGCTCTTCGCCAAAGTTTGGTCCTTTTCACAAAAGGACATGGATATGTTACTAATGAGAGGCCTCTGGCCCATTACTATGTATATATGTCTATGAGACATTACTTTATTTATGTACCGGGGACTCCCATCCCGACGACGGGGAATGATTCAGGCATGTGAATCTATGAAAGATACCAATACTGGATAACTGCAGTTACAGGTAAGTAACGCATTCCTTATTCAGCATTGCATCTTTCATAGGTTGACATACTGTTTCAATACACCCCCATGTCAGGCTGTGACATCCCTGTAAAAAAAGTGGACTAATACACTGTCTGTACACAAAAGCCCCACAAAATCTGCACTTCTTACATTCTGTTGAACTTACTTTTACACACTTACCCATGCATCTCTGCATTGATCCACCCAGGTGTTCTTTTCAACTAGTTTCTGACTAAACATTTGAGTGCATGAGAAGTTCTCTGCTCCACATTTCCAGAATGAAATCAACCAAAATATAATCCTAGCCATTAGTATATAATGCTGGGGTTGTTCTCTGGACTATCCTGCATTGGGAATAGTAACTGTGTTCTTTCAAATTGATCACAAGCGGAATAAAACGGTTCTGTTTAATGCTGTTCAAGGCATTCGATGGTTTAAGCAGAGGAACGTTTCTTAAGATGATTCATATTTTCAGTGCTTAGACTGTATTTCCTTGATTATTTTGTGTGCCAGAATGTGAGATTTCTCTGGGATTTTCCTTCAGGCATAGGTTGGAAAGCACAAAAAGAACTGCGTATTTTGGATTCATGCAAGAGTTAAAAAAATCTTTAAAATGCTAAGCATGTTGCTAAGACCACTGCCTATGCAAAACCACAATTTCACAAGCCTGTACCAAGTTATCCCATGCCTTAGGTGATGTGACTTCCTCTCTGTCACTTCTGTATGCTACAGAGTAAACCTGACTTTACAAGACTCTTAACGGGCTGAAGTCCTGCCATTTGGTTCTTAAATATTATACCACCTTACAGTATCACAAGTCCCATCACTAACATTTAGCACCACATTCTCAAGATCATCAATGACCATTCTGCCACTGAAAGTATCTGGTTAGTGCAAGCAAAGCTTTAAGTCCAGTGGAGGAAATATCATGAGGTACAAGGACTCCTCCTCTTGCTGGTAATGTGCATTGTCATTGGCTCCGTTGTTAGATTCTTTGGTTTCCGCTATCCGACTTGGACATTTGCTCCAGTGCTTTGATTTCAACCCTGTTGTCGTATTCTCTTTGGTTTACGCGGGTTCCTTCTCTACCTCTGTCTTGTTTTGTTTGAGGTTCCTATTTCCCTATGTTTCAGGTTGACGATTCCTGCTTCGACCAGGTGGCTCTGTCGTCCTCGGGGTCATGTGGGCCTTGCTCCTTTAGAAGCCTCCTTCTTTCTGCCGACTGCATCCCACTCCCCCCACCATGTCCTCACAGTGATGGTATGGACACCTTTTCGTTACTGTCCTGCCTGGCATGCAAAATATTGGCGGCTATGGCTGCTTATCTCCAGAATAGGCAACATCTCTCTTCAGTATTCCGGTCATTAAAGCTTTTATGGAGGGACTCAAAAGAGTCATTACCCCCAGGTGCCTCTGGCCCCGGTGTTGAATCTTAACATTGTCCTCACCAGACTTATGAATCACCCTATTGAGCTCTTCCAGGCATATCCCTTACAATTACTCCCTAGTAGTCATCACATCACTAAAGCTTGTTAGTGAGCTTCAGGCCTTAACCCTGGAAGAACCAAGGTGGTCCTTCGCACCAACCCTAAATTTCTTCCTTAGGTGATCTCTTCTTTCCACCTTAACCAGTCTATAGAACGCCCAGTTTTTTTCTACACAACCTGACTCATTTGCTGAAAGGGCTCGTCAAACCTCCGATGTCAAACAAGCTTTAATTTACTATGTGAACAGAACGGAGCTATTTCAAAAAACACAACTGTTTGTTGCTTTTTATCAACCACATAAAAGGAAGGTCTTATCAAAACCAGGCCATGCCAGGTGGATTGTTATATGCATTGAAACCTGTTGCAGAAAAGCTAAGAGTTTTGCCTGTTCCTTCTAGGGCCCAATTTACCAGAAAGAAAGATGACTCTAAGGCATTCCTGTGGAACATCCCAATAGTAGACATTTGTAAAGCAGTTACTTGGTCTAATCCACACACTTTCACTGAATACTACTGTGTAGATGTATTAGCCCACCAACAAGAGAATGTTGGTCAGTCTGTACTTCATACCCTTTTTCTGTTTTCTGCAGCATCCACTGGTTAACCACCATTTGCGGGAGGACTGCTTTACAGTTTATACATAGCATTTGTATCTACAGCCACACATGCCTTGAGAGTAAAATGTTACTTGCCCCGTAAGCATCTGTTCGTGGCATGTAATGCTGTAGATTTACATGTGCCCAACCTCCTCCCCATGCGCCTCTGGCTGTTCCAGTTACCATTACCTCTGACTTCTCTTGCATGGTCCTATTTCTATCTCTTTCTCTATCCTGTGTCGTTTTACTACAACTTCATCCTCATTCATCTTGCAGAAAAACAATCAAACAATGGGACCAATAACCACGTGCATTGCAAGCAGCAGGTGGGGTCACAGTATCTTGTGACTCGAAAAGAAATGTTTGAACAACTTGCACTCAACCAGGCCCAACACTAGATGGCAGGAGTATGCACAGCATGTGACTCTGCAACTCTACAATCCACGAACAGATGCTTACAGGGTAAGTAACATTTTCCTTCTCCAGTGTTAGTATCTTTTATACATTTCCATGTGCTCCCCCCTCTCCCTCCCTCCAAAAAGGCTCACCCGAATCGCTCTGTTAGTATTGCAATACTTTCCACACTTGTGCTAGACATAATCTGAGGTGAGACATCCTCTGGGAGGTTTGAGGCTAGGGACCCTCTCACCTATTTGACTGCAGTTCCAGTCTTTTACCAGAAAGATAAATATGTGCTAATCAAGTGGCACTATTTTAAGACGTTTTAGGCAGGTATTGCTTCATACTGCTATTGTAAAGTTACTGTAGGACAATGGGAAATGGTTCAAGCATGTCAATCTATGAAAGATACCAATGACAATGACACTTTATTTGTGTGATTAATAAAAACCAATACAAAAAAAGGAACAATCAATATATAAGGGGTAGTTAAAATTGAGTAAAATAATTATATATATATATATATATATATATATATATATATATATATATATATATATATATATATACGGCTTAATCCTAAAACCATCATTTGGAGTTTTGTTTTCTAAGATACAATAAATGTTATTCCTTTAGGTGCACCAGGCAAGTCTTTAGTGGGAGCAGGACTGCATAGGACCTTCCCCCGGATGGATTCCATGCAGTGCCATGGTTGACGTGTCCGTTGGGACTTAGGGGGCATGATAGATGAACTTAGCAAAATTGGGCGTGTGCTTCACTGTGTCCAGCAAGTATAACTGAAGAACTGCCTCCTTTGCCGTCCGCGTGCCCAGTTGAAGGAGAATGGGCCTTAGATGGATTCGGCGGATTGGCAACAGGGCGGGACAGCATAGTAAGATGTGGGTCCAGTGATTCACGCTTGTAATGGCAGAGGCGACACTTCGTAATCGCTGGTCTTACTTTCACTGAAGGATACAGATGTTTTAAAGGAAGCACATGCAGTCTGGCTGCAAGAATCCTTTGTAGGGCTTGCCTCCCCACCGGCTGTGTAAGGTGTGGTTTGAGGCCATATGAAGTGTGAAGGAAACTTTGGGTCTCATGGAAGCCTCTAGCTGTCAACGCTTCGATATCCAGTTTACGAGAGCATGTTCTTACTTGCTTTTTTATTGATGTTTTAAAAGTAGTATACTTAATTATATTAGGGAACCAGTTCTCTGTAGCTAGGTTCAAGAGATCTTTGGCTGAGGCAAGACCAGTTGACCACGGGTTGCCCAGGTTTTTACATATTTTGTTTATAACAAACTCCATTGAATTCTCTGGGGCCACAGTGGTTAAATAACACTATTTTGCCAGACTTGCCAGTTCTTCCAAAGATTGTCAATTAAGGTAAAATTCCAGTCGAATTAGAGTGTTCCTTGTGCAGTGTATCAACTGGATACTGGTTCCCCCAATCCTGGGAGTCGCCAGAGTTGCTCCGTGCAGTGCGTTAGCCAGATCTGCTGTGTATAGGTTAAAGAGCAGCGGGGCAAGTACACAGCCCTGCTTTAACCCGTGATACGTGCTGTTTCACACAAGAGTTTAACTCTTACCCAAGTTTGAGTATACTATGATCTGATGGCTTGTAGTAGTTTCTGGCAGATATTCCAACAGGCCAATTTCTTCCATATGATGTTTCGGTCTACCCGTCAAATGCTTCTGTATAATCAAAACAAGCAAAAAGCGGCTGATTGCCACGCGCCATTGTTTGGTGTACTAAATATGATAGGGCAATGATATTATCTAAGGTGGAGCCTCCTGGACGGAACACGGTCTGATAGAAAGGAAGCACATCCTCCTTGCTGACCCAGTCTGCTAGTTCCATCAGGAGAGTGTTTGCATAGGCCTTGCCCTCGATGTTCAATAAGGCAATCATGCGGTTGTTCCTAGGGTCCCTGCTTGGCTCTTTTTTATAGATTGGATGTAGTAGTGAGCCCCTCCAGGAATCTTGGACGTCCTCCAAGAACCTGCACTCCACGTACAACTGTCCCAAACTCTCAGCCCAAAAGTTGATGTCCTCCCTGAAGAGGGAACCAGCAGGCCATTTGCTCCAGGGGCTCCATTGTGGAGTATTTTTTTCAGACTCGTTTGTATTGCCTGTGTTTCAGAGAGGGTGGCATCGGCCAAGGGATCCATGGATTCAATTGTTGTTTTACTTAGATGTTCCCCGAAAGTTGTTGTTTCAATTCTGTTTTTCTTCTAATCGTTGGAGTAGAGAGTTTTTACATGGGCTGACCAAGTGCTTGTATCAAGTGAGTTCTGTCTGTTGGAAATTCCATGGATTACCTTGTTTATATATTGCCAAAATTCTTGGGATTTACTGGGGGCAAGCAACTCAAAAATCTTCAGCCATTTTTCCTCTGTAAGTTCACGTTTTACTTGCCAGACCACTGTTGCGTGACTCTTACCCGCTTGTTTTAGATCTTTTTTTTGAAGACTCCGATCTAGTTGCCCGATAGGCTCTACGTTTGGAGTTACGTTCTCTTGAGCATTTCTTAATTGCTGGTTGGTGTCCCAATTTATAAGCAGAGTTATCGTGGGTTATTTGATTGTCGCTCCCTCGAAGCTGGTGGGCTAAGTCATATGCGAGTGAGCCCCATTCTCCTATTCTGCCCTTGTCATTATGGCCAGTCTGCCAGCCTTTCCGTTAGTTTCCATGAGGCAAACTTATGGCTTGGAAAGGGCCCCCACGTAATTCTTCTAAGGAGTCTATATAACTCTTCCCCCTTTGTGGCTCCAATACAGCGAAGAGTATGACGTGTTTTCGCAGTAATGGACAACTCTAAGGTAAGAGCAGCATGGTCACTTTCGATCCAGGGGTGGACTGTATAATTTGACATGTGTTTTTGTAGGCTCTAACTTAGTAGGATATAATCTATTGTTGACTGGTTGTTGTAAGAGGGTACTATCAATGCTATAGGGTTGACCTTTGTAGTTAAACAGTGTGTCGTTGCCAGCTTATAAACCCGCATTAGGGCATTGAATCTTCTGGTGCTTCCGTTGCGGTGATTTTCATGGGTCTAATGCACTATGTCATGCATGTTAAGATCATCAAAAATAATGAAATCCATGCCTGCATACTGTAGTAATAGAGTTTCAATCTTGTTTAATAGCTGGTTGAGTTTGTCGTTTGAACCCGGTCCATGGCGGTTGAAATAGACATTGATTAGGAGTATTGATGTTGGGCCGTTTGTTGTGTTCAGGCCTTTCAAAATGCCAGCCAAAAACATGTCTGATGTATTCTGTACTACTGAAAAGTTTACTTTCAGTGCATGCTTGACGTATATTGAGATGCCCCCTGACGGTCTCCCGAAAATATTGGCTTTTATTGTGGGTTTGAAATATTCAGCATAGTCCCCTGTTGGTGTTGAGGAAGTAGCCCATGTTTCCTGCGCACAGATTATTTCTGCTCCTGCTAGAAATGTGATTGCCCCTGGACTTTGCAATACTTTTTGTATCCCTGCAACATTCCAGGACATTATATTGATTGTTTGATTACTCGCAGTGGAGCTGTTGTGCTGGGTATGGCCGGAGGTGATCTTTGATGGTACCGGATGATTACCCGACAAATAGCTGATATTAGGAGCTAGAATTTAAGGCCAGAGGGAGCCAGGTCCAATCTTTGGTACTGTGTCCCTTAGTTAAGCAGGAGTGGTTACCTCCATCTAAATGGTTGATAATTTGGATTGAATTAATTTTTTTAATTAATTAAAAATTGTTGCTCCGCTGTATTGCTTGTGTGCCACCTATAGAGCCGTGTAAGATCGATCCGGTGGCAGGTGAAGTTAGGTGTTTGCTGTTCGTCCTTTTCTGTCCTTTCAGGTCTTGATATCCCTGTTGGACGTTTGCCCTTTATTTTTCAGAATCTCTGGGTATTTGGTAACAAGTGGAGGCTGTTTTTTGTATCCTTTCATAGTATTCGCCATGATCTGATTGGAGAAGGTTATCTCAGTGTTTTCGTTTAATTCGCTCGGCCCTGGGACGGAAAAAGCCACCATCTCAATATGCGTTGTTTTGATATTCTTCCCTCTGTTAAGAATGTCCCAGCTCCCCTGCGAAGTGTATTCGGGATATAACAAGACTTTCGGATTTTCACGGTCTATGCCAAGGGTCTGGTAGGGGTTAAGTAAGTTGGAAAGAGCCTTGGTAGTTTCCAAAGGCTCGCTTAAATTCCGCATTGAATTATCGTAAAGAGCAGATCCCCCACGGTCCAATTTGTATTCTCGATACGGATTTGCGAGTCAGTCCTAAAGGTGCGGTCCGGGGCGGGTTGACCGTCTTTAAGACATACTTGGACGGTGTTCCTCTCCCGTTGGACGTTAAATGTGTTTTCAATTTGGGGCTCATTATAGACAATTGTCTGTGCAGCATCAAGTTTGTTTGTGATGTCTTGGCGTGGCTCGTTGATCTGTGGGCCCTGTGCGTTGCTCAAGTGGTCACGGGGTGCAGGAGATCTTTCAGTCGAGATTTTTGTCGAATTCCCGCTTGAGGTACATGAGAGACTCTGAGGAGGTATTTCGGTAATGGTTGTACCATGTATTTGTGTGTCTCTGTTTTGATCTGCAGTGATTGTTTTTTGTATGCGGTCACAACCTTTCTGATTCTCCTTGCTATTATCTTTGTTGTCCTGGTTTACTGGCACAAACCAATGCTTAATAGTCCCTTTTAAAGAAAGGACTTTTATCATTTTTTGTTTTATTTAACTTTTTCAGTTTTTTCTTGTTTTTCCTTGATAAAGGTTGGCATTCTAAGGAAGGTGGTTTTGGGTTATCAGGTTTTCCAGGACTGTTATCGGTTATGTGGCAATGTTTTGACTGTGAATTTGAATTTGAAGCCAATGTGTTAATGCTCGATGGGCATTTTGGGTCGTTATTATCGTTGCTAAAAGTTTCCTGCATTTTCTCTAGGCTATCCTGATTATCCTGTAACCATTGATGTGGGTCCAATGCGGACTGTGTATCACGTATACTTATTTTGTTAGATTGATCTCCCATTAGCCCTAGTGGTGCGTGCATGGCTTATATCGTATTTCTTTCTTTATATGTGGTCTTTACACTTAGACTCTGAGTTGAGTTGTGGAGAGAGGAGCGTGGTGTATTGCTCATCCATCTATTCGCCTCACACTTAAGGTCTGTAACTAGTATGCTCATTATTTCTGGGAGTTTTCCCAAGGTCTGCAGTATTGGGGAGCACCCGCAAGTATTTGGTTTTACCTTTACTTCTGGGTTCGCCTGTGCTCTAAGTATCAGGGAGTTTAAATGTTCCAATTTGGCGTTTGCTATTGAAATCAAAGCTTCATTGATCAATGCAAGATGATATTCTATTCTTTGTGGCGCCAGACTAGGTTCCATTTCGGTTTTATGCAAGTCGAACGGCCGTGGTTTGTTTGCGTTTATTGGACTTTGCTCCAAGTCTAGGTCAGGATTTTCTTTTAATGATAGGCCCTCATCATCGTCACCAGATTTAATGGGCATAAACGGAAAAGGTCAGGGGGTCTAACTGAGATTTTGGAAGTATACAATTATCCATGATGTCCGTGGTATATCGTATTAAAGAATGAATTGCCTTATTTGTCTCACTTTCCTCTAAGGCAGAGGTGAGTGGAGCTTCAGTAAGACCATTATTCAAGTTTGTGGGCACCGATGTGCTGATTCCTGAGTAGTCGAAGAGAAACAAGCTGTGATCGATTGAGTGTTCTTCAGCTTGTGCGCTGTTGCCCTTCACTATGGAAACTTTTGGCGAAAGAGGAAGTCAATAAAAAGTTTTGATTAAAAGTTTTGTTTTTAGCAGCACATGGTGGTGTGTTGGCAATAGTTCAATTGGTTTCCGTGCTAGTTGCATAGAAAGATGTATCAACTGTTTTTCAACAGGCGGTGGAGTTATCTTGTTTAGACAATTGTTGAAAATAATTTCTGATATCGTTGTTGCCTTTAGGGCTGTTACTACTACTAATGCTGATACTCTTTCTGTTGCTGTTGTCGATTTCAACATATTCACTCAGGTTTTGGGTTAAATTTGTATTTGTGTACCTGGTATTTATCCTGAATGCTAAGAGAGAGTTTATTTGTTCCTCTCCAAATTGTTTCCCATCCTGTGAGTTCTTTAAACTTTGGTTGATGGGCCAGAAGATTCAAAATCTAAGTTGGAGTTGAAGATTACAGTGTCTGCGGTCCCTGACGAACATGGGAGTGCACAGGAAGGTGTGGAACACAAAGGGGTAAGAGGCAGGGGACAGATAGCTAGAGAAGCAGAAGTCAGAAAGCGGGAGAGGGGGGAGGGGTTGGAGGGATGTGGCCCCCAACCCCGATGCCTCTCAACTTCCTCTAACCCCTCTGGTCACTGCTCCCTGCTCTACTGCTCTACCCCACTCCACTTGCTAGGGTGTCCTTTAGTGTCCTTATGTGACCTCCGGGGGTGGGGCTGTCCTGGTGCCCCCTTATTTCTAAGTCTTCATGGGGGGTATGGTTGTAAACACTACCCAGGGGAACTGTCCTTGTGCCCCCCTTTAGTCACCTCTGTAGTGGAGCGTGGGCTCAAATGCTGCCTGGGGTGTTCGAAGTGCTGGAGGCCGGAGGAGGAACCTACTCCACTCCGCCTACTTCACGCCACTTAACCCCCACACCCAGTCTCCACTTGTTGCCCAAGTCAGCCAACGAACAGCAACCACAACAGCAGGCGGCGAAGGGAGTCAGCTGTAGGGATCAGGATTGCGGCGCGGGGGGGGGGGGAGCAGCGAGGATTGCGGACACGAGAGAGACAAGGTGCGAGGCGCGAAATAGCATACGTGCCACGCCAAAGCTGCTCGGCACACCTCACCACAACTCACCCCATGGCTCCGGCCCCCAGACTCTTCGTTCCGACGCGACCTGACTCGATGCCGGCTCAGTTACGGGTCACACCACGGTGAATCCAGCGCGGGTCAAAGTTTCCCGCTGCTTGAGTTGGCCAGCCGAAGTGGACGCCCCACAATTTCTCCACGGCTCTCGAGCACTCCTCGACTCCGTGAGGTGAGGCGAGGCAAGGCGAGGCTGGAGACGGAGCAGCAGCAGCAAGCAAGCTCAGCAGGCTCGCAGGCTCTGGCTTGAAGAGTAGGCTCCTCCTCTCTCTGCGAATTCACACGGCCAAATGCTGGAGAACTGAAGGGATGGGATATCGCAATATCATGTTGCATGAATTCAGCCTAAACGGTTTAATATGTGGACAGTCACATCATATTGTGCTTAAACTCTCCTAAAAGGCCACTTCTTTGCATCAACGGTTATCTTTGCCTTGGTAGAATTCTTTATGGTTTGCTAGGCAAAGATATTAATCAGATACTATCTTATAATGAGCTTCCATTTTTCAGGGATGTTATGTTAAAATATTCAATATTTAAAACAGTTGTGGTATGCAGTGTTCAGACAGTTATTTTATATAAAAAGAGCACCATTTTAACATCTTAAATACATGTGCCAGAAAAATAGGAACTAAACAAATGAAATTATGCAAATAAAAGAAAACATTCATACACAATAAAAGAAACACACTTGCAAAATGGGTACCTTTAGTCCTAGCTTTGAAGGAACAGGCAGTGTGTAGCTGCATGTTTGAGAAGCAAAGCTGCGTTTCATTTAGGCAATCCGCCCGATTGCTTACCAGGCAGAAAAAGCAGGTTATATGGTGGCGGTGCCTGGTAGACACCGCCATCCATATTTGTATGCAGACGGGAACATGCCTTTCCGTGGCCGCGTTTGTTTACATTGGGGGCCCATAGCGGCCCCCAGGGATCCTGTGGGGTGGGAGTGCACATGGGGGGTACCAGTTCCATGCACAAAATGGCAGGCACCGCGCGGTGCCTGCCATGTTGTGGATGGAAGTGCACAACATGCCTTCCTGGCATTATGGCGGACGGCGCTGAGTGCTCCGCCTGCCACAATGACAGGAATGCAGGATGCGCCCGCCACTGTGGCGGGCGCATCCTAATGTCCCCCACGGGACCCCCGCCCTTATGGTGGGCAGTCCTACTTCCCGATAGGATGGCAATGACCCCCTCAGTGTTTAAGTTTATTTAAACTAAGTGTTTAAGTGTATTTGTATTAGACTTACAAATAGTGTAACAGAGGCGATGTATGAATGATAACATAGTTAAGGGAGTTGTAACTCCACAAGGAAGTAATGTTAAAGCAGTGCTTTGTGTTGCTGCTAATTATATGTATTGTTCTAACGTAAAGCACTGTGGAATTTATGTCTTGCAAGACTCCTTTGAAGCAAGTCTGGTATTGTCTCACAGACGATCATAGTGATGTGAAGGTCACCTAGTACTCTTGTTGAAATAGGTCACATCCAGTAAATGAACATTTTGTTTGACATTGTGAAGTATTATCCATTAGTTGCTTAAGCTATAATTGAGAAAGAGAATGGGAAAATGTATTATGCGTCAATTATTCGATCTGCATGTATTAGAAAACTATGGTCAATGTATCACAGTCTTCATAGTTGCAATATAGTTCATTTTCAGTGTTTCGGTAAAAAATATGGATATGTGTTATTCACAAGCAATAAAGAATAAAGTTGTTCTTTGTTAGTTTGCAATGAAAATATCACCCACTTATCTTGAATGTTATTGATAATATTAGAGGACAAATAGTGGTTAACTTAAATAAGTCTTGCATACTAATGTTCATTCTCTGTTGGGTCAGATGTGGGTGATGAGGGGCAACCACTTTGTTGCCCCCTCACTACGTTGATGATGTATTATATGTAGACCTCCAAAATGCTAATGATCTGGGCTGAATTGGACTGTCCATTTGGGCCTCTTACTGAGGAATGTGCCTCCTTTGCTACTCCAGTGTGTAACACAACTGAGGTGTTGGGACTGCAGTATCCAACAGTGGAAGCTAAGGCTATTCTTTATTGACATTTTGCAACCAGGCTCACCTTCAGAATCCAGACTGCCTATCAGTAAAGCCCTTTAAGACACTCTGACTGTGACCCAGCCTTCATAACTCAAAACCCAATATAAGGAAGTCTTGTGGTGCAGGCTTCAGTCAGCAAAATCAACCAATATGCCTCTTCTGTACTACTCAGTGTGATAAAGAATCGAAGTGCATTGATCACTTGGCAAGATGTACTATTTTGGCATTACATTCTCTGATTGCAGTATCTCTATTCTGCACTGATACTCTCATGCTCTTTGGGGTATGATGAGTGAGATCTTGCCCACCCAACCTTAACAGTTTCAGAACTCCTTTGCATAAACAGTCCACAATGGACCGACCGTGGCATAATATTTCGTTGGCTGGGCTGGACAACACAGTATGTGTAGATCTCACTATGGGTAATTGTATTGTGATACGTCATCATGCCTGGATACCCAATATGGTTTATGACACATGCAGACGTATCTCATGGGTATGCCCCTTTGGTGACATACCAATACCTCTTTTGTGGTACGGTGGATATCCACTGCTCATTTGTAATGATGCATTAGTTACAGTTTCTTTTCAATATATTTTAGATTGTGGGGGTCTACCTTTGATATAACTGTCCAAATAAGATATGGAGTTGTGAATGATGTAGTCAGTTAGTTGGATGTTGATGTAGTATTTAGTTTCTTCCTAGGGCATTGCAGCATTAATATTATGTCATCTATGAATCTATCCCAGAATGCGATCTCTACTGATATTCTAAGATGTTCTTGTCCCATTTCTATTTGCATTCTAGCAAACCCATTAACAAATTTGCCTTTTTTCTGTAAATTTCACAGTTAAAAGTAAACAAATTGTCTTTTAGGAATATGTTCACTAGTCTCAGTATCACTACGTTGGCTTCTGTGTATTTAACTAGCATTGTTTTAAAAATGAAGCTTAGTGCTTGAATATCATGTTTGTGTTTGATAGATGTGTTTAGGCTTGCAACATCTAATGTTGCTAATAGACAAGCTTCTTGCCAAGGAACGACATAAACTGTAAGTGGAATATATTTACTTTACCAAATATACGATTTGAATGCACGTACAAAAGGCTGTAGTTGAGTGTTCAAGTATTCAGATATTCTAGTGGTCGTGAATCACTTACTGAAGTGAAGTGGTCAGCCTTCAGGGTGATGGAATCCTTGTTTTCTTTTTTACTTTGAATAGCAAGGATGAGTTGTGATGTTCAGAAATTGGATATAAAGTTAGCATTTTATTTCTTCAATCAATAAACTAGTTCTGCCAGTGTTGTAGCCATTCATCTAGAAGTGGGATTGGTTTTCATAGCAACCCTTCTCAGTAACTTGTCAAATTGCGTCCATGATGTAGTTCTGAGGGACTTCAATACCTGCATTGCCAGCTTATTTGTTTGTTTTGTGATGGTATTGTTATTGTTTCAAGAACATTTTAAGGGGCTCTTCTCCCTCATCATGACATTGTTAGGTACTTCTCTTCTCAAAGTTCCAATAGTGATCTCGTAAATCCTTTTGTAGAATTGTGTGCAATAATTCTATAATGTTATCAGCATGGCATATTTGTGTAAAGGTTGATTTGGGTTTCAGTCTTTAGTCGCATGTGGAAAATGGATCAATTTACATAGAATAGGCTGTATATATAAAGGAGGCTTGGTTGATAATGGACAAAGTTGGTAGCATGTGAATGATTTTTTTTAGATGCTTTTTTCAATCTCTGTAGGCACTGAACTGGATGTGGCAGCTTTGCAAGAACTGATGGGAAGCGCCATGATTCCATCTCAGGTCTGAAATCGACCTTGGACATGATATCACTGCATCACACAAGGCACCACCCCAGCACATTGATGTCAGTTCATATGTTTCACACCTTTTGACACAGACCCAGAAGTGTTCTCATTGGAAAGCTTTTAAAAAAATGTTTTGATTTTGCAGTTTAATATAGGGGAGTGTCCACTCTGAAGATGTCGGGTTTCATGCTGGTCAACACTTATTACCAATAGATGTTGCTCTCGGACACGCACACCATTTCTGTGTAGTGCCTGGGGCCCAAACACAACCCTGTGCATGAGAAAAGTACGGGTGCATGCATTCCTGGGCCATCAAAGAGTGATGGGCTAAACCTTTTAAGGCGCAGTCCTGATATAAGCATCGGGTTAAGCAGCATTGCTCCAGTACCCCCTCCAAATTGCATTTGATGAGCAAGTCCTTGAGGTGGGCCACTTCCAGTGATGTAGATCAACCAAAAGAGTGCACAAGAGAACTTTTTGTCTCTCCAATGTCATTCCGGTTCCTTGGGTAGGTCTTGGAGTTGATGGTGCTATTCCTGCCTAATGTCAACTGTGGTTTAGCCCCCACTCACAAAATGGAGCCACCTGATTGATTGTGGCTTTTCCAGCTCTTGGGGCTGTACCTACCTTGATTGGGGCCTCCACTGAGATGATGCTGGCAGTTAGACTTGTCCGTCTTAGGGTGGTCTTCCCCCAAATGTTATGCCTACTTCCTTCCTATTTTTTCCTGGATTCATTTTTGTTGGCCTTAGGACTCTGTGCACCGGTAAACACTGCTAATCAGTGCTTGTGCTCACTCCCTAAAACATGGCAAAATTGGCTTACATCTGACTGGCATATTTAATTTACTTGTAAGTCCCTAGAAACGTAGTGTACCATATACCCAGAGCTGGTAAATTAAATGCTGCTAGTGGTCCTGCAGCACTTATTGTGCCACACACTTAAGTAGCACCTTAACACTTGTCCCAGGCCTTCGATTGCTGGTGTATGCGGTTTTAAACTGCTAATTTAACTCTGCAGAATAACCCATTTAGCAAGCCTAAAACTCCCTTTTTAATACATGTAAGTCACCCCTAGAGTAGGCCCTAAAAAGCCCATTAGCCAGAATACAGTGTATTTAAAAGGTTGGACATGTACTTTTAAGTTTTACATGTCTTGGTAGTGAAAAACTCACAAATTAATGTTTTATTACTGTAAGGCCTACCTCTCCCATAGGATAACATCGGACTACCTTATTACATTCATTAAGTGATACCTTTTGTTTAGGAGCGGGTACAAATCCCATGTTTGGTGTCTAGGTAATTGTAATTTAAAATCCTACTTAATTTTAAGATCAGAATTTAAGTCACAATTCTTAAAATGCCACTTTTAGAAAGTTGGCATTTCCTTGTCCTAATCATTTGGTGCCTGTCGCCTGTTTCCTGTGTCACATGACTAGGTGTAGTTGACATTTGTGCGATGTATACTCCTCCCAGACAACCACACAATGGAGAGACTAAGTGTTGGCAGGATGGGTCATCCACGGTGAGATGGGTAGAGGAGCTGTGCACAGCTCCACTTATACTTCCAAGACTCTGCTTAAGCTCACACACAAGTTTCACTCTTGCCTACTTGCTTAGTGTGCCTGCAGAAAGATTGGGACCAGGGCAGAGAGGCAGGAAATTCCAGACAATTTTGTGGGATGAAAACTCGTAAGCTTCTCCCACTTCAAAGCTGGCATTGGTATAAAATTTAGACCCACTCTTCAACCCTGTTCTGGACCTGCAGAGGGACTCTCAGAAGACTGCCCTTCTGTCTGTGGCCTGCTGTGTATTTCAGAGGACTGCCCTGCTGTACGAAGAAGACTACCTTGCTGCCTGAACCCTGCAGGTGCCCTCAGAGGAGTACCCTGCTGCTTGAGTCCCGCTTTACTGCTTGAACCCAAGACTTCCAGAGTGAGTCCAAGGACTAGTTGGCTGACCCCCTGATATAGAACCTCAGGGACAGAAAAGGTTCAAGTAATATTGAACCGGTACCGGGACCTAGTTTGAGTGATTCTGGTCGCTCAAGTAGTGCCACTCCTGTCTTGGAATTTGGAAGTGGTGCTAAAGGTGCCCAATAGCCCAAATCCAGAACTTGGCACTTAAAACATTTTGTGCCAAAAAGTGTAGAACGCTTTGTGCCAAAAAGTGCTCTGAGAACTGAGAGGAGACTGGCACATACCTGCTCGCCGATCCGCCTAAGGTGCATCGCCAGCAGGACCTGCCTTGGCAGCAGCTCCCACTATTTGCTGCAGATGGTGTATTCAGTGTCATGGATGCCACATTGGCTACAGCCTCCAGCTTCATCCCACTTGTTCGTGCTGGACTGTTCCCATGAGGCACAGGGTCAGACTGATTTGCATATGGCCATGTCTGAACTGGGGTGGTGGAGTGAGTTAAAGAATGATGATGGATTAAACCCAGATCAGTTGACTTGGGGTGAGTGTTTGATTTGCTCAAGTGCTCCGTCCATCATCCCCTTTGGTATTGCTTTGTTCGCCCTAAGTTGGCAGGGTATGCCCAGACGTGGGTCCCTTGCTCACTTTGCCACTGGATTCAAGCTAGCCTGGCTGATGACGGCTGATTAGTCAGAAACCGGTCCCAGGATGCTTGTTTCCGGTCCTGGGAAGACATGCTTTGACAGTTCGGGCTGGACTGTTCCCATGAGGCACAGGGTCAGACTGATTTGCATATGGCCATGTCTGAACTGGGGTGGTGAATTGAGCTAAAGAATGATGATGGATTTATCCCAGATCAGTTGACTCGGGGTGAGTGTTTGATTTTCTCAAGCGCTCCGTCCATCATCCCCTTTGGTATAGCTTTGTTCGCCCTAAGTTGGCAGGGTATGCCCAGACGTGGGTCCCTTGCTCACTTTGCCACTGGATTCAAGCTAGCCTGGCTGATGACGGCTGATAAGCCAGAAACCGGTCCCAGGATGCTTGTTTCCGGTCCAGGGAAGACATGGCTAGACGGTTTGGGCTAGACTGTTCCCATGAGGAACCGGGTCAGACTGATCTGCATAAGGCCATGTCTTAACTGGGGTGGTGGAGTGAGCTAAAGAATGATGATGGATTAAACCCAGATCAGTTGACTGGGGGTGATTGTTTGATTTGCTCAAGCGCTCCGTCCATCATCCCCTTTGGTATCACTTTGTTCGCCCTAAGTTGGCAGGGTATGCCTAAATGTGAGCCCCTTTCTCACTTTGCCACTGGATTCAAGCTAGCCTGGCTGATGACGGCTGATTAGCCAGAAACCGGTCCCAGGATGCTTGTTTACGGTCCAGAGAAGACATGGCTTGGCAGTTCGGACTGGACTGTTTCCATGAGGCACAGGGTCAGACTGATTTGCATATGGCCATGTCTGAACTGGGGTGGTGGAGTGAGTTAAAGAATGATGATGGATTAAACTCAGATCAGTTGACTGGGGGTGAGTGTTTGATTTGCTCAAGCGCTCTGTCCAACATCCCCTTTGGTATTGCTTTGTTCGCCCTAAGTTGGCAGGGTATGCCCAGACATAGGTCCCTTGCTCACTTTGCCAATGGATTCAAGCTTGCCTGGCTGATGATGGCTGATTAGCCAGAAACCGGTCCCAGGATGCTTGTTTCCGGTTCAGGGAAGACATGGCTTGGCAGTTCAGGCTGGACTGTTCCCATGAGGCATAGGGTAGACTGATTTGCATATGGCCATGTCTGAACTCGGGTGGTGGAGTGAGCTAAAGAATGATGATGGATTAAACCTAGATCAGTTGACTGAGGGTGAGTGTTTGATTTGCTCAAGGGCTCCGTCCATCATCCCCTTTGGTATCGCTGAGGGTGGATGACTACAGTCTGTGTAAATCCTCCAGATGGATTCCTATATGAAACAGGGACTGGGAACCCTTAGGAATTTATTAACCATCATAAGAAAATGTCTTGGTTTTCGTAGATTCCACAGAGAGGTGGATTAGTTGACTTGCATCTGATCTCTTGCCTCAAACTCCTACAACCTCGAGAATCCTCATACTGCAAGCAACAGTGTCACTGCTCTTTGATCATGGGTTTTATATTACCCTCCTCAAGAAGCACCTCCTATTCGTTGTCACATAGCTGACGTTGTCTCCCTCAAGTTCTTTAGTCTTTCCCAAGGGATTTAAAACTTTCAGGCTATGCTTCTAGTGTTTGGCAAGAGTTCCTTTTCTGTTCCTGCGCCTCACACAACATCTGGATTAACAACAAGATGTCTTGGGACCTGCAGTGGTGGCTGATGACAGATCACCTCACATGCAGGAAGCCGTTTTCCCCTCCGCTCATAGTTATCACAGCGGTGACCGATATCGTCTCTCTTTATTGAGGCTCTCATATTGATGCATTGGAGATAAGAGGCCTTCAGCCTCTCTTTGAGCAGAAGTCTTATATCAACCTGCTCAAGCTTTGTGTGGTCTGCTTGGCACTCAGGGCTTTCTGCCCTTCATTTGTGGATGGTTGGTTCAGGCAATAACATACCTCATAATTGCAATGTGTTACCTCCAGCAAGTAAGGTGGAATGGGATTGTATCCAGTGTCTGGAGGCACTGAGGTTCTGGTCTTGGGCTCAGACTCACAACTTCTAGATGGTCTTGAAATATATATACACAGGTTGGCAATCTCAGTGGGTGACATCTTGCCAGCCACAAGAGGCATCTTAATCAGTGTTGTTCCAGTCTATCTTCACCCTCTGGACACTTCTTCAATGGAGTTTTGTGCCACTTATAACAATAAGCATTTCCTCCAGTTCTGTGTCCTGCAGATTCCACTACAAGAAGCCCAGGGAAAGGCTTTCCATCTGAGATGGTACTTCCAATTCTACTTCACGTTTCCTCTCATTCCTCCAATTCTTCAAGGTCTGAAGAAGCTGTGCCAGGACCGTGCGCAGATGAACGCAATTGCAACAGAATAGGTGCAGAGGGTGTGGAACTCGCACCTGTTCCACCTGTCGCAGTGCCCTGCTCTTCCGCTTTGGGAAGTTTTCCTCTCCCATTGGAAGGGCCTAGTTCTGAATCTGATACCCTCAGCCTTCCTGCCTGGAGATTGAGCCCGGCAATTTAAGTTCTTAGTCTGCCTGTTGAGGTGTTAGACAATAGTATGTGAGCTCATCGTCGCAGATTCCTTAACTTAAAATATCCTCCAGGCAACAGTCTGGATCTGAAGTTTTTTCAGCAGTACCTCTGCGTGCCGGGGGAGCCATATAAGTCCTTCCGGGCGCACTGACGTCAATTTCCTTCTTTTCCGCATCTGAAAAGCGGATCAAGGAGAAGCGGTCCGGGAACAGTGTCTGATACCTTCGGGCTTCAAATTGTGTGAGACCTGTACGTGGCTGATGTCGGCGACGGATCCGCACGCGATCGATCTGTATGTGGTGCTTGGGCGAGCACCACTACTCAGAGGAGTGCAGAGCCTGTCGGTATCTGAAGCCGAAGTCCCTGCGGGAACGTCGGATGAAGAAGTTGTCCACCCGGATGTCCCGTTCGGAGTCTAAGCATCGCTGGTCTCCATCTCTGGCTGGGGCTCCTGTTCGGGGCAGTCACAGAGTCGTTCCAGCAGACGTCACTCACCTTCCGCAGGTAAGCACAAAAAAAAGTCACGGAGGCCTTCGGCCTCACGTGGCCATGACGTTGGTGTCCGCTGCTCCCGGACTTCACCAGACAGCAGTCAACCACCACCTACCAACCTTTTCCCGGTGTTGGGCGACTAGGACCTAGATGGGCTTTGCAGGCCATCTTTGGGTCACCCTCTCTCCTTGGCACGTCTTCGGACCCCACAAAGGGGGTAGGTACTCAGATTGGGAGCTCGCCAATCGAGTGCCTTGTCTCCGGTTCCGGTGTTGCTGCGATGCCAGGAGTCGGCCCGGGGGAGCTTCCCAGTCAGACGTCAGGCCACAGTCCACCTTCAGCATCATGGCACAGTCCTGTGGGGCTCCCTGCGATAACGTCTGATGCAGCCGCAGCAGGGGACTTGTCTCCGAGTCACCGCGGTCTTCCATTGCGGTGAATGTTGAGTTGATGTCGGTCGATGGAGTCTCCTTCGGTTCGCGTCGGTACAACGCTGTATCGATGTCGTTCGACGCCGGTGACATCCCTTGCTGCTCCTTTGCTCATGGAGGATGTCGTCCCTGGGGGTTCATCCCTCCCCTCCCCCAGTGTTGCTTACATGTTCCCCGGGACGTGTTCCGGTGGAGCGCTTCCTGACCCTTGGTCCTTCTCGGGCTGCAGAGTCTTTGGCTTTTGGTGGACGTGTTAGCCTTCAGCCATCCCCTATTGATATTCTGCTGTTGCCACCTAGAATGGCCACGGAGGCTAGTGCAATGTTTGCGGGAGTTGGTCTCAAAGCTGCTGACAGTCTACAGATCCAGCCTCCATTAGTCTCTCTGCCTATTGATCCTTTGTTGGATCTGCTCCACCAGGGCGACGCGGATGTCGAGATCTGCTGCCTTTCGCCGAGTCGTTGTACGGCTCTAGGGACGTGGGCGCGGGCTTCATCGGGGGACCCTGTGGATCGTGCTATCGCACATCGTCAACGCCGGCTTCAGATGACCCTGTCTGTTTGTCCCTCCACCTAGGGCTCAAGGGATGGTCGTCCAGGCAGCCTTGGCCTCGCTGCTTTCCTCCTCTCTTCCGTTACTTACACCTGCTAGGGAGTCTCAATGGTTGGAGACGTGCTCGACATATATTTGCGTCCACGAGCTCGGGTCTACGGTCCACAAAAACATCCTGCGTGTTTTGCGTGACTACGTTTGCCCTCTGGGACTCGGTTGAGCGCTTCCTTCCCTCTCTTCCGGAAGGCCCTTGGGCTGACCTTGTTCGAATACTCCAAGGTGGTTGTGAACTGGCACTGTTTTAAATTCGGTCAGCCAAGGACACCACTGACTGTGGGCCGGGCTATGGTCAGGTCTGTTGCTCTGCGTCGCCATGCTTGGCTGCGTGATGGCAGTTTTCCTGAAAATGTTCAGGAGCGTCTTCGAGATTTTCCCTTTGATGGAGCTTACCATTTTGACAGTCATGGAGACTCAGCGGTCCAGCATCTCATGTCTGGGTTTCCATGAGTCGCATTGCATCTCGTCCTTTGTTGCGGTCGTCTGATCTTGTTTGCTTTGGTTGCAGCATTGTCACTGCTTTTGTATGGTATCCATCTCCGGGTTCAAGCTGTTATTTCCCGGACGATCTGTACAGCTAGACATCTGTTTCTGCCCTTATTTTCGACTCCTCTCTCTAAGAGCTAGTCTCAAGAGGTATTTCCTTGCTTTTATTAGGATGTGACATACCCTGTGTGGTGTATTTGTTGGTTATTGTATAGCCATTCTACCGGCCATGGGAAGTGTTCTTCCTGGGTGGTGGTTGTACCTGGATGGTTTTTCGAGAGGATCCCGCGAGGTCCTCTTTGGATTGTTCTCTTCTTTCCCTCTGAGGAATCTTCCTATGGTTTCTGCTGTAGGCTTCTCACGTTATGGCTGCCTACTGTTGTGGGACTTCTCCTCTGGTAAGACCCACAAAGGTGATGTAGTTTTCTTTGGAGCTTACATGTTTGCCTTTACGGTTGTTATGTAGTTCTTTCGTGCCTCTGGGAATGCAGATTTCTCCTGTGTATTGTTTGTTTACGCCACGACTGGCGCGCCCCAGTGTGTTCCCGTCTTTATTTTCTTGCCTTTGGCCCTTCTACCCATGTTTGCTGTCTTAGCCGTAAGCCAGTTTTTCTTGTGAGCATGTTGTTCAGTTCCACTTCCGGAACAGTTTATTCCGATTTCAGTCCTGGCACGGTATGTGGGTACACATACATTCACAGATACTGGTGCCTACTACTCCAAACTGCGCCACAGTGTTGGCTGCGTTCTCTTCTTCACTCTCTGGTGGTAGGAAGTACTTCTGTCCGTGGTCTTACCTTATAGCTTAGACCCATGGTTTTTACATGTCGGCAGTTGGTTCTACGCCAGACGTGTTGCTCTGCACATTGTCTTGTGCCCCCCTTTTTCCTACGCACTTCCCGGGCAGGGACTCTGGTTCCTCTGCTCCTTGCCAGGCAGGGGCTCTGATCATGGCCTCTGCCGATGTTATCCTTAGCAGTTTCCTTGTTCAAGGATTTTCATAGTCATTTATAAGGTTTCTGTATATGGCTATATATAAATATTTTTGACTGTATATGTATGTGATTTGCTTTGTTTTGACTTATGTTATGTCCTGCTATGGTTCGCATTGGTACCTATTGTGCGGGCTTCTGTATTTGTCTTAGGCATGCTCTTCGAGTATCTTGTCTTTCAAAACACAAAAAAAGACATCGGTATATATCTATTTTGTATGTGTCTGTATATTTATATATGTATATATGTACATATATATCATACTATCTATACACACTGCAAGAAGGCACACATACTCTGTTTCTTCCATGTTGCAGTATCTTGGGTTTCTTGTCCCCAGATTCTCACTCTCTTTCTCTTTCATATGAGACTCAGCCTTATGTGTCTGCCCAGTTTCTGCCGTTATCCTTTACCCACTGTACCTCTGGGCATACTTGGTCAGTATGCCTACCAGGTGATGAGTCGGCAGAACGACACAGAATGTGGTTGTTCTGTTGGGGCTACGTTTCATGAGCTTTTGCATTTTTGTGGGTGGCTCCCACGGTTCACACGGTCTACTTATGTGTATCCCTATCATCCGCATACATGTCTTTCCTTGTAGTCATGGTTTTGTATATCTCTACAGGGGTGACATCTGTCTCTACACCTGTCATGCCTGGCATTCACTGTGGTGCATTCTCATTTGTACGTTCTTACTCTGTTATGCTGTTTTGCCCTTCTCTGGGACTTTCTTTGTTCTTGCAGATCTGTGGGATCCTGCGCACAGTTTGTCTTTTAATTCTCATTACAGAGGCTTATGGATTATCTTCCATTGTGCATTGACCATTCTGGTTTTGGTGATTTCCCTTTGTGCTTTTCTGGACGAGTGACGTCTTGTACTGTCCTCTAACGGGCTGTGTTACCATTGCCCTTTATTTTTACTGCTCCATTACAGGGCGTCATAGGTCTAGTGTCAGCCATGCTTACCCTTGCTGTTCCCACCTGTATTAGTCAATTTTATTGACGGATTAGTTCTCTTTTGGAACTTGGTGGGTTTCAGTCGCAGACCCTCCTGCAATGGGGTATAACTATGGTATCTATTCTAAGTTAAGGAATCTGCGGCTAGATATCACTCTCAGATGAACAAGTTACTTTACCTTCGGTAATGATGTATCTGGTAGAGACACCGTCTAGCCGCAGATTCCTTAACGCCCAACCATCCTTCCCACTCAGCGAGGACCTTTTCAAGTTGGGTTCTTACTCATTGATTTTTCTAGCAGTGGTCTCTGTCTTCATGCATGTTAGTCTACTTCACATCCTTCCCAGGTCAGGATGTCTTACTCTGTTTAACTTATTGCTTCTCCTCCCATTCTCGCAATTGGGTGGTGGGCTCATTTATCCATCCACGCTCTTGCACCCTGGTTCTTTTCCAATGTGAAGATTGTTTATGTCCTTCTTCCCTCCCTCCCCCGATACTTTTTCTCCAATAGTTTGGGTTCCATTTGACTGTGCTACAGTCAATTGGTCATATATTGTGCGCATGCTTGCACATTCTCTGTTGTTGCTCAAATGTTGTCAATTGCCATAACAGTCATGTTCTTACAGCCTTGTTATCCATTACCGTAACATTCATGTGGTTGCAGACTGCTTTTCGTTTACCATAACTTTAATTTCCATTGCTGTTTTGCCTCACAGGAGGGTCTGTTTCTAGGGGCGAGCACTCTGCTCTCTCCTTTCAGTCCCTTACAGTCTGAAGTATTTTTCTCAATCTGCATTGTGATGTTTCTCATCATTTTTATTCTTTATTGCCATTTTGTTTAAAATATTTTTTATCTTTTTTGGCATACTGTTCCCACACTCTACAGTTTTAGTAGTGGCTCTGAGTTGTGGCGCGGAAACATTTCGCAGTAGAAAACTGACGTCAGCGCGCCGACAGGGACGGATATGGCTCCACTGACGTCATCTCCGTGGACGACGTCAGGGGTGATCCAGGCGACGCCTTCCCCCGGCGCCTGGTGGATATTCTAAGTTAAGGAATCTGTGGCTAGAGTATGTCTCTACCAGATACATCGTTACTGAAGGTAAGTAACTTGTTCTTCTGGGAGTATGTCCTATTTTGTCTCTTCGTGGTGATGTGCTAGTGCACACCCTCAGGGCGCATTTGTCTGATGTGTAGCTTTTCTACTCTTTCTTTGGCCTGATAAGGCTTTGCTGTGGGCCATGTTAGAGACTATTTATCGTTCCTTTTGGATTTTCTTTGTTTACCTGTTTTGGTAAGGTTATTAAAGTCTCCTATAGTTATGTATCTTCTGAAGGGATTGACCCATCTGTTCCCCTTGTTACGCTTCGTGGGACTTAAGTTGGTGCTCACATTCTTATTCTTGATGGGTTCATCCTTAGAGGCTCTGCACATTTGGCCTTTGCGGTTTCTCATTTTAAAGACTGTTTTGTTAACCATTACCTCAGCTTAGCTAGCTAGCTGCTAGTTTTGTTAGTCCTCATTTCACCACATTTTTACTGGACAGGATGGCTCTGAAGGCCATGGCGTCTTTTTTTGCTGATGGTGGTCACCCTGTTTCAGCTGGGTTAAGTAATCACTGTGCCATCATTCTATCAGTGATGGTCTGGAGTCATAACAAAACTTTGAGTTTTAATTTGTGAGTAAAACGAAAAAGGTCAGTTTCGGAAACCACAATTTCCCAGGTGTTAATTGGAGAAAAGATAAGTATTTGTTCAAACGTCATAGTTCGTCTTCCTGGGCCGAGCATCCTGTGCTGCTAAATGTGCTCTGAATTCTCCTTTGGCTGTTTTTATTTGTCAGATTTACAATTTCCTCACTTGCTGTAGTATTGATTGATTGTATTCCTCCTTTGTTCCTCCTTTGTTGTTGAAGCATCTACACCTTGTCTGTTCTTCTAAATTAAATGCACCTCGCTAGATAAGAGATGTGGCAGTGCTGGTTCACAAATTAGAGGTTTCGGTTTGGAGTTGATGCAGTCATAGACTTCTGGTGGGTAATATTGTAAAATATCTTAGCAAAAGTGTAAACTGCTGCAAGTGTAGTCCCATTCCCCCCCCCCCAAATAAAATGTTCATGTCTTTGAATTGTGTCTTCTTCCTATTCAGCAAAAATGTGGTTGAATATTTTTTTTTCTCCTACGGATTTCTGCCCGATTATCCTTTATTTTCGGATTTTTTCTGACATTTTATGAACCCTATCACTGACAGGTATAAAATTAATTTTTGTGTATATTTATACATCGTAAGAACAGAGAAAGGGCTACATCGTCTTCTGCTTCCCCTATTAACATTCATGGTAAAAACTAAGATGGCTCGGTAAGGGTCTTCAGCAGCACTTACAAACCTCCAACATTCATATGCATATTGACCTTTTAGCTTCTGATGGCAAGGAGATTGGGCACTATTCTATTCAGGTTTAGCAAAGAACACTGGCTTTATAGCACTTAATGGATCTGATTCACAAAAGCATTTATAAGTATGAGTAGTTGTAGTATAGAAGTACTCTCGCGTACTCTTGCATGCCTTTCAAATCAACCCCGAAATCTCCCAACTCCCTATTAGTAAAAGTGAAAAGAGGGTACAGTCTTTTCTTATTTGTATTATTTGTATATGAATAGTCCTTGAATATTCCAATTTTATATGCTTTTGTGTATTCTCCTCGCAGTTTCTACAGCCTTGCAAAAGCTCACAGTGTTTTGGCCTGAGCTAAACACGTTTTGGATAATCATCGCCAAATAAAACAATGTTCAGTGAAACATACTATGGGTTGGACATGAAAGACAGTACTTTTGAAGACTGGTTGATGAACCAACACTGCATTTGATATGTAAATGCACTCAGTGGCTCACTAGTGATTACAATGACTAGGATCCTTGTACAAGATACTTATGGTGTTCCTGATTCCACCACAGATAAGGCAAAACGATATTTGTGACCATCCATGGAGTAATCTTAACCCCTTGGTTGCTGAGGCTTTTCTACCCCCAGTGCTTAGCCCTTTTAATAGTATTTGGGATACTTCATGCTTACGCCTTAATACCTTCTTTTTCACATGTGGTATCCAAACCAAATTAAGTCCTTTTTTTCCAACATCCCGGAGATTCTAAAATTACCCAGGGTTTTTGCATTTCCCTGGGTTAAATTGTAAAAATAGCCAAAATACAGCGACATTTTGGTTTTTGGAGGGAAAAATGGGAAATAAATAGTGCTCATGGAAGCACTTTTTTTCTGGAAATGGCTTCAAAAAAGGGTTTAGTTGCTAGGAGGTGGCTCATTTTCCCCCATTGTTGTGGTTTCAATCTACTTGCAGTTTGTGGTAGAAACAGATGTGAAATATGTGTGATCCAGGGAAGCTGACATTTATGAAAAGTAGACACAATTCTGAATTCAAGGGGTCATTTGTGTAAAAAAAACAATAATAATGAAAAAGTTGAGGAAATAAACAGTCATTTGTGACAACATTTTCATGAGTAATATCTTGTCATGATACCGGTTTACAAAAGCAACACACTATTATGTCCAACAGACCCTTCTGTTCGCAGCGATATATAGAGTTTGTAGGTTCCCCAAAAACATGTGATACCCTGAACCAAAAATTGAGTTGTACCTTAAAATGATTTTTCATTGTCTATCCACTATTAAGCAAAACAGATGGTGTAATATGAAGAATGAAAAATGTGTACGAGGGAAACCTATGTATTTCTGAAATGTACACACAATGCAGAGTTTAAGAACAGTAGTAATTTTACACTTTTGGATTTGAGGTTACCTATACGATCATGTGATTCAGAGAGCATTTTGCAAAATGTTTTCTTTCATGCACACTGGCTTACATTTGGAAGGCACAAAAGCAGTCAAATCCAATTGGTAATAACAGGTACTCTACTATTCTGTGTTCCCACACATCTCTCGGCAAACACAGTGCTCCACTTGTGTGGCAGGGTCAAGCGCCTGCCACAAAGAAAAACCACAAAAAGCAACCTGAAGACATCATATTTCTCCCAGGAAAAGGAACACTTTTTTACTATGTGGGTAGCTAAGGATTTTGGGCCTGGACCCGGCCCCACCCAGAGAACGATACCTTACCTAGACATTTCTGAAAACTATATACTCATAGGTGTCCAGGTAGTGTGACCTGTGTTGTTCTCATGATTTATTCTAACCAGTAACACTGCAACCATCAAACATTGGCTAAAAACCCAAATGTTTCTCACATTTCTGGCAGACGCAGTTCTGGAAGTTGCGGGTATCCACAAATGTTTTGCCATCCAGTGTTCAGCCATGTCTCCCTATAAAATTGGTACCCCACTTGTGTGGGTGGGCTTAAGTCATGCGATAGGTACGGTTCAAAACGCAACATGAACCAAACAAATATTTCCACTCATAAACGCCTTTTTTCCCAGTGTAGAAGCTGGGGCTTTTGGGCCTTGACTTGCCCGCCATCCAAGGACACCTACTAAACCTAGACATTTATAAAAACTAGAGTTCAGAGTTGGGTCACTTGCATGGTTGCATGGATCTCATGAGGTTTTCCTACCCTAAAGCCCTTTCAAGTTTCAAATTTAGGCTAAAAATACACATTTTCCTCACAGTTATCAGAAGAAAAGCTCCAGAATCTGCAGGGAGCCACAAATTTCATACCACTCATCATCCCCATAAGGCTCCCGAAAAAAATTATACCTCACTTGCGTGGGTTGCCTAATGTCTGTGACAGGAAAATGGCACACAACACGAACACAAAACATCTTTACACTGCAAACCTACCCTTTTTTTGCTTGTGGGTCTGGATTTTAGGCCTGGGCTCACCTGCCACCCATGGAAACCTACCAAACCAAAACATTTCTGAAAAAATAGACACTCAGAGGAGGCTAGGGTGGTGGACTTGTGTGTTTCTCAGAAGGTTTTATTACCCAGAAGTTGGCCACCCGTGATCCCCAAGTGACCTGTTTCAATAAGGTATTGCTTGAAAGGGAAGGGAAAATGTAAATATACAAATGATTGCTCCCAGGGAGGGGTGAACTATGTGTTTGGAGGGGCCAACCCCTCACTTGAAAAAAAATCCCTGGTTGCTAGTGGATCCCAGTACATTGATCACAGCCCGTCCGTGATCCATGAGCAGGGATCAGTTTATTAAAGGCTTCACTGAAAAGTGTAGACTATCCTCTTTTCAGCAATGCCCCTCTCCATTACTAAGGTGCACCTTGAGGGGGGAGGGGGGATCCCACTGGACGTGCAGTGAATTCACCTTACCTACACCTGCATTCCAATGTGATCAGTGGCGTCAGCACGCGGTGCGGCACGCCAGCATCATGGAGGGGCGCAGCAATGGGTAAGGGCTGATGCAGAGCGATTCTGTGTAAATCCCCACAGATGCAGACATGCAGGGAAGCTTCTTGTGTGAGCACTGGAACTTCCCCTGCAGTCCCCAAGCAGGACAACCAGTTAACATCCTCCGCACTGTAGAGGCATCACAGAGGATGTCAGCAAGTCATACTCCTCAAGTAAGGAGTTAATGATGTGGTTTGATGATGATAGCAAACACCCATTTGTCAGCATTCATTTCAGTGCTCGCCATCATTAATGCAATGAGGTCCAGTTAATGGTCCTAAACACTCCCATTCATTCAAGTTATAGTTCAAGGGGCCTGTTTCGCAGAGGTCAGTTGGCTTAATTTACATAGGGGGTGCCGAAGACATCATTGCTGGATGCACCTTCTGCACCCCAAAAACTATATTGATTCTGCCATCGGAAGTAAACTTGGTAAAGATTTGTCTTGAAGCTACTCATTTGAGATTACAGTGGTGGGATGGACAAGTTAAAAAGTTATCCAATTGCAAGATACACCTACTGTATCCCCGCGGTGTTCTTGGTTTTAAGTTGGGGGGTCCTGTTAAGTCCCCTAAAATTCAGCATAAAAGGCATTTGCCCTTTCAGAATGTTTTTTTTTCTTGTTGTTACTTATTGGTCTCCTCGTAAGGTTCAAATAAGATTAGAAATGGTATGCATATCAAGAAATGCACCTGTAGCCGGTTCTTATCAAATTCTAACTAAACATAAACGTAATCCAGGTGTGTATGTGTTTTTGAAAGATGTGCCTCTTAAGAAAAGTATTAATGATAAAAATTGTTTTTCTTTTTGTGTGTGATGCAGACACTACTGTCGGATTTACCTCCTGGATTAGAAGAAATTGATATCAATCATGCATCTTCAGATCTTGAGGATACCTCATTAAGCTTGACTTCATTGCCGGAGAATAATGCTTTAGATGGTTTATGAATTTGACAAGAATATCGTAGAATGTAACTTCTTGCTTCTCAGGAGGCTGTATTTTGTTACCACCTACCTTTTTAGTTTTTTTCCAAAATTGAACTACAGAAAGCGATTTAAGAAGGCTCTTTTATATTGGATAAATTGTACAGTCGTGGATTTTTTATAGAATTTTTGACATGCAAGAATGAATTTGCTACAGTTAACAATAGTCAAATAAATGTACGCTCCAGTATCTTCAATCATGGATCAGCAGGATATTCCCTTCTGCATGGACAGATCACGCCAGTCTTGCCTGTCTCAATAGTTCGCATTGAAAACACAGAACCATTATCATTCTCAGATTTGAAAGATTTTAAAAGCAGGTTTTTGAATTATCCCCTGTTGGCGGGTTGTTCTCTGCTTCCAACAATAATTTCAAAGCATCCAAAGAAGAGATTTGGAGAGTTCAGTCTCGTCTACTCCTACCCCTGACCCAATCAGCTTTTTTGTTGGCAAGTCTGGGGCCTACTGCACTCAATGAAATGGAATTTGTTCATGCACCGATTGGCGTGGCTGGGAACATCTTTGGTTGAGAAGAGAGTTTTCGACGGAAGCATGACTTTGTGAAATATCTACGAATGATTGTTAATTTATACCTGAAAATGATTAATATGTTCTAATTTTGACTAAAATGTTCCATAAAATGTTTGAGAACATAAATTGAAGAATGCAAATATTCAAATGCAGCTCGAGTGTATGGAAATCAAGTAAGTGGAATGTTCTAATTTTACTACATGATTTGTTATGTTTCTTGGATCCTCATAACCATGATGGTGCTCGGGTGTAAAAACATTTTGATAAAAAAATGTACATTTTTGTCATAGACATGTTTTTATCTTTTACATAATGTTAAGTAATAATGTAGTCTCCCTTAGACCTCTGGTCCTTTATGCATTTATGAATCGGTTATTAATGCTCATATAGGTGCCACCATTTTGAATCTTTGCGTGGAAACAGTCGAAGCCGAGGTACATTCAAATATAAGAATATGATCAGCATTCTGTGCTTGCCCTCTACCGCCCTCCTACTTGCACACCAGATGGATAAAGGTGACAACTGACACTTTGCCTCTTTTCAATTTTGCTACCATCATAAGAGAACTTTAAGTAGTTGCTTCCTGTGTGAAATCATCACATGTACATTAGTAAATCTTGATGTGTTCCTAGTATCAAATCTATTTGAAACATGCAGAATTGGATGACTCGAAACAATAGACATGTATAAGTACAGTTCACATGTCTTGCTTGGTATAATTTTTCCGATTTCGAAAACAAAAACTGCAAACATAGTTTTAATTTCTTCCCCCAGACCATTAAAAAAAGGTTAGATATGATCTTTAAACACAGTGTCTCTTTACTCTCCACGTATTTTAGATTTGATGCTGAAACAAAAATTATTAATATGCAGAGAAAACTACAAATCCTGTAGAGAGTTTGCTGTCAGTGCCAGTTGATTTGAAGCATGGCATCACTCGGAGCAGAATTTTACTGCAGACTAGCTGGACTTCCTTTTTACTTTGTTTTGTTTCTGCTTTCCAAAGTTAAATTCATTGTGAATTGTGCGCCATTTTTACATTTATTTTTAGTCCTCATTTTACTCCACTTTACTCAGCAGCTCCTTAAAAATTAATATCAAGAGTTCTGCTTCCTTGAGGTATTTGGAACGTATATGTTGTGAAGACTCCATAGGTGCTTCTTTTTACTTGAGATGCTTATACTTGACCATGTATCTTACATCCATAGTTTGTTACCCTTTCTGTCTTCAGTTTCCATCTTGCCTTTTGTCCTGCACCTTTTCGTGCCTTAGTGTTTTTCTTCTGTTTAAGCTTTTTTCCTAGACTAGCTCAATGGCCTGGGATGCCATCAAGACTTGGGAACTTAATAGAGAGTACACATGAGGAAGTCATGTTCCTGAATGTACGTTTATCTTGTCCCTTCCAGATGGGAGATTTATTTGGCATTTCAAAAACACTTAAAATATTTGCTGCTTGTTTTGGCAGAGCAGTAATCCAAAGCTTTCATGTGTGTCATGTAGGTGAGCTTGATGCCTCAAAAATAAGGTTATACCCCCTATAAAAGTTATCTTGTGTGATGCCATCTTCTTTGGAAGCTGCCAACAAGGGTCAGACACTTATTTTCCTGTATCTGCACACATTACTGAGGTAGTAGCAATTACTTTTCTAAGCTGTAAGCAGAGGCATATGATAGGATATGATTTTGATTTACATTGTGCCTCGTGCCATATATATTACGAAACTTGAGAAGAAAGGTTACAATATTTTCTCATTCAGGCATCTATAGGTCAGGATGTTACTTTCGGAGTGGTGAGGATTTATTTCAGCCCTTTCCCATGAACATATTTTGGCTTGGCAGACATGCTACTCGTATAACACATGATGAATTGTCTAGCATGTTTATTGGGGAGTGGGGGGTCTAGTCTTTTCTGTGTCAAATGATAACAGAAATTAATCGCTCTCAGGTGTAGTGCTAAGCGCAAACCCCTAAATGAAAATCAAAGTAAGCATAAAATCATGTGGTCAGAAGCACACCTTATTATGATCCAGTACTTTCACTTGGATTAACGAACTTGTTTGTTGTTGCTACCTTTATACAGCTATGTTTTGGAAGTGATAGAGAAGAGTTGAGTATAAAGTGTCTTTTGTATCTTTCCACCTGGAAAACTTTCCTCAGTTATTTTCCCCATTCGCTTGGTAACGGAAGAACGCAAACTTGAGAATGCTAACAGAACATTTAACAAAGCATATTAATTCATCCACTTCATATCTTTTCTATCCTCACATGCATTCCCGATAATCGATTTTCTTTTGTGCCATTCATCGCTGAAGGTTTAAAAAAATCCTGCTGTGTTATGTTTTTAGTGACCTAAAATAAATCCCAACTCAAGAATGCAAACCTTTTGACACCCCCGAGCTGTGCCTTACTCCCACAATCTGTGTTGAATAGACCTTGACTGTACAGGGTGCATATTTTGTAGGATTCCTGTCTCAGTGTTTGACTGAGTGTGTCTGACTTTGCAGCCTTTGACACCTTTCACATCAGTTTTCTACTGTTTGTTTTTAGATATCGAGGTAGCCCGTGTGAAACCTGATGCAGCATATGATGGAATTGTTAGGCTGTGTGGAAGTCACTGACAATCACTGTACTGGTGGATTGGTCTACGTAGAAGACAGAGTACTGCAGTCCAGACGGATTACTTTTACTAATACTAATAGTGCCTCCGCTGCCTGGTCCTGCTTAGGATTCTTTGTCTTGGCTTTTATATTCCATCAGCATAGTAACTAAGATTACACTTGAGTGACCCAAGAACTAAATGATTATTTTTTAATATTTATAAATATTGTTCATCTAGCACTTAAATCTGGTCCATGTACTTCACTGGGTGTTGGCTATCTCAATTCCAGGCAGGGAATCGATTTAAGAAAGTGAACTTGTGATGATCCCAAATCACTGACTCTCACTTACACTGTGTCTTCCTAATATTTGGCCACATTGAATTATTTTTATAGAAGATCAGGTTGAACGTTCCTGACCGAAAAAACTTTGCACACCCTGAAGCCTCCACAGTGGCTATTTCCCATGCAAATAATGGATATTTTGATCTTACGAATATTAGTTATTGGACACAGTCCTTAACGGATTCCCGACTTTCAGGCTTGCTTTGACACCAGAGGGCACTTTCATTAAATGTGTGGTAGCTACGCAGATTCACTTCTAATCTTTCTGAGGTTGTTGCTAATACATTTGAAAGAACATAGTCTAAACTTGAATTCCTCAGTTGTCCAATTTGAGACTATAACGTAGGAGCTTGCTGTCTGGTCTAATGAAAGCTTCTCTGATGCCCCCCACAAATACCAAACAACACATGGTCGTGGCACCATAAGACATTTTCCTAGGCAGTCTTTTGCACAGAAGAGGGCAGATTAATGAGTATATGCTACAGACTTGCAACCTGCCTCAGGTTTACAGTAACACACAATTCAATAGAGGAGCAACCTTGACTTTAACTCTGCCTCCCTTCTAAGCCACTAAATTCTTCCACAGAAGAGACTTCAGTGTAAAAATTAACATGTTATGCACTCAGAAAATAGATACAAGTATCTTCAAGATTGTCCCTAAGTTTCCGTCAGCCCAAAATGCCTTCGCTTGGAAGAACACCACATGCAAGTCTATCAAAAAAAGCACTCCAAGCTCCCACTCTACCCACCAACTGTTACGCTGGATAATGCTTGTGCAGCTGTATATCATGGTAACATTACCAGATATTCTGTAAAGACGCTCTCAAATCTCCATTAATAGAATGGAATTCCCTCATTATTCTGCTTGCAGTCTGAGGTGGATAATTTTTGCATGATTTCTAATTTTCTTGAAACTGCATTGGTACGTGTAATAGTTAGTGTTGTTGTAGAAGATGATCTTCCAGAACACTAGGCTGATATTCATGCAAGATGAGCCTCACCATATCAAGTCTATAAGAAAGAAGCTTGTCCAGAGGATGACTGCCTACTCCTACTGATCTGGCCCCAAACTGTGTTGTTTTTAAAGCAGCACTGGGTGCAAAAAGTCGATGTTATCTTTGCAACCACTTTCAGCAACACGTCTTTTTGTACATCTGGCTCCATATTTCCAATTAACTTACTAATCTTCTCTGGCACCTGTTTTGCAAATAGGCTACCTTCAAATACCTCGGCACTTGTCACAAACAGTGGCAGCTCCTCCGCTAAGGCGGACGAGCGTCACTCCACTGCTCTCGGAGCAGAGTAAAAGTAAAAATAAAATGATAATAACAAAAGTTTTTGACATTTTATTTTTAGTATCTTGTAGCCAGGTTAGGGCAGGCGGGCTGGGCTCCTGCGAAGCTAGTGGGAGGAGGAGTGGTTGCTGCTTCTTAAGTGCGCATGATGAAACCGTCATGCACACTTAGCATGTTCTCCTTCGAACTGTAATGCACAGCCTGGGTGGAGAACACGCACAGGCTGTCAGTCCCAGTCTAAGTGCCGAACCTCATTGCTCAGACCAATCACAACACTGCTGTTGTGGTGACAGCAGCATCGTGATTGCCATAGGTAAGCCTGGGTGCTGCCGGGAGCCAGGAGAATAGCGAGGACGAAGAAGAGGATGCAGCTGGTGACCGGGGACAAGCAGGCAAGTCCTTCTTTTCCCTTAACCCCTCCCCCCATCCCTGCCCCCCCCCCCCCAGCCCCGTTCCCTATCGGTCCCCACTGGACTTAATAAATCCCTGCTTTCTTCAAATGCGCTCCAAGAAGTACCTCTCTTCTGTAAGCAGTCACTCCGCATCCAGTCACCTACAGTTACATAGCAAAGCTGCCAAGGCCCTGCTACAAGCCCCCCTTCTTTGGCAACAAAAAACACCCACAGTTCGGCTGCAGTGGGGTCTTCACACCCTGAGTCTACAGCTTCTGTTGCACCATGATAGCTATTCCCAGCTCACCACTTAATCCTCCAGGAATTCTGCCTTTTCTTTCTTGGTGGCAAAAATTTGGACCTCACTCCCTCTTGGCTTTTTTCTTCATATCTACCATTTTGAAAGCTTCTCAAAACCTATGGATTTTGTTTTACATCTTCGAAATTTTGGTCTGTTTTGCATTTTTTTTCTCCGCAACAGGATGACTTTTAAAGTCATTGCAATACGTTGCAAATTGCATTTCATTCATTTACAGGCATGTCCTTCCAAAGAAATGAATAAGGAATTCTCTCAATGCACTTTCATCCAGGCAGTTCTCAACTAAGCTGTAGTCAGTGGTTGCCAGGGCAGTTAAGAGCGGTGGGGTGTGGGTGGGGCCGGGAGGTGAGTCGATAGACGAGGGAAAATAACATTTTGAAAAGCGAAAAACTATTACCTTGCGCTAGCCGTTGGCGATGCGGCGAGCACAAGGTAAGTGTTTTTCAAAATTATTATTTTATTTTCCCTCGTTGTCTGTCGACTCACTTGCCCTGTCCCACCGTTCTTACCTGCACCGGCCATGACTGGCTGTAGTGAAGACAGTTGAGTATGATAGTGTTTGCAGATATGTGAACAGATTGCAGTTCTGAGACTTCACTTGTTTTGGCCAGTGGCAGGAAACTTCATTATTCAGAAGAGTTGCCTTGCCTCCCAACAAGAAGTTTAAGTTCTCTGTCTCTCACTTCATTTGTGGAAGCCTTGTTCATGAAGCCTTAGTTAGCTTTGCTAGTAAAGAAAGCATCTATGTAAACATTTTACTGGTTTCCAGTATGAGAACACTTAATCATGTTAAAAATGTAGATATAGACTATTTAACAGTTGGTTTCTTACTGAGACCATTATACAAGTAAAACAACATTCTGTTAAAATTGTTTGGCTGCTAATGCAGCATACAGAAACAATTTAACAGACTTTCTGGTTCGAAATAAAATAAGTTTGTTGAACGTTTGACCTTCTTTTACGTGGCTTCCATTTAACAGGGGCCCATGTACAGTGGTGCCTTGTTGCCATGATCACAGTTTAAATCGATGATAATTTGGGACATTAAAACGGTAACTGATGGGGCTTTGCCGCCTCCTTTATTTAAAAGTACAATTTGATTTCCATTTGAATCAAGGAATTCAATGATTCTTCTTCTTTAGACATTTGCACAGTTTAAAAATGTCAAGAAAAAAGTCTACCATGAACACGTAATGGTAGACCTCCAGAGCTATTATTCCATTTTGTTCTCAGTAGTGTACTGGAGCTTACTACCAGGTTACCAACATGCCAATATGTTCTATCTCCATTCTGGTGCTCGAGTTTGCATCCCTATCAAGTCTTGCAGTTGTTGGCCTACTTCTGCAGTATTAGAACCTAGAGAATGATACTTAAGGTGATTACTGTATAGACATTATTCAGATTAGCTGCTGGTATGTACTATAAACACTATTGTGTATTGGGTTCCTTGTCTGTTGTAGAGAGCACGTAGATTCTTTTTTTCCCCATTGTTGACTGCATTTGTCGAGAGACAAGATCACTATTAATTGTAGAGTATTTTAGCAAGAAGCTCTTGTGCCTTATCTGCTAGAGGATTACATTTAAGATCCAAAATGATATGTGGAATGCTTGCACAAGTGTCTGTGATAGGCGATTGCTCGGGCAGCAGTCCATTCCAGTGTTGTTTTGCCCAATATGTTACACAGACAGTGGTCAGCCATAGTCAAATCAGACTGTGTGTACTTCTACTTCAATAGGAAGAGTATAGTCTGAAATGCAAGCCTAAGCAGACATTAGACAGGAACACAATCAACCCCAGGCCAGTTTCGGACAAGACGGAAAACATCATTGAGATGCAGCTTTAATCCTTTGGATTTTTCTTGACAGTTTTAAAACGCATTACCATCATTTTATTCATATAGTAATTCTCTAGTACGGTCCACTTTAATAAGGCTCTGCTTTTGGGTTAATTTTAAAACGTACTAGGGCATCACATTTGACAGAAGCTTTCCATTAGGTTGCACTTTTCATTAAGCTATAATCCTTGCAAAGATTCAACTTTCTCCAATTTTACTCATCCTCCACTCTTCCAGGAATGCATCTGCTATGACATGATTGATATTTTTATAGTCCAACAAACCTTTGGATGCACTTGCTTTTCATTTCTTAGTGAAGAAAACCAACACAAACAGGCTTGTTCTTATTTATTTGTTGCTTTTTCCAATAATTAAATGCACCTTAGGGTGAAGGTGTAATTTCTTACGAAGGGAACTGTAGGTAAGGCCACTCTAGGTTAATGTATTGGTTATTGTTGTGTTGACTCATATTTCATCTTTCGTTTATATGAATTATGATCATGTTTACATTTCGCAGCATTTCTACATTGCTTCGCTATCACTGTTCTTGTTTATCTATGTATTTATATAAGGCCTTCCTCGGTGCGGGCTACGTTCTTGTTGCCAGAGTCCTTTAGAGCTGGAGATTCATTATGTACAAACTGATAACATATGCAATATATTTCTTCAGAAGACCGGTATCTGATATATTCATCATACAAATAAATCAGCCAAAAGAGAACAGATGCAGCTTCATCGTTATCTGGCATCACTGGCATTTAAGTGGCTAAAATTCTAGTTCACTAGAAGGCATGTACAGGTAGTAAGAGTGTTCACTGGTAATCAGTAAATATAATTTAGTTCTGATATTTAATGAAATTACATGAAGACTTCCAGAATAGGTGTGTCAGAGACTTGTGAATCCTTTGAGATCAGAAGCGCCACTATTACTAAAGAATTCCTGAACAATATGAAAACATTTAGACCAATCCTTGTGAGTGTTAAACACAAGGGTAGACAAATGTAACTGAGCATTGTAGATTGTTGTACATAACTTTTTTAGGCAAAACTTTATAGCATAGGGAAATAGTACAACGTTATCTTAACATCTCACTCTATTCAAGAAAGCATTGTGCATTTTTTATAAGCGAGACAACAACTGTGCAAACGTAACCAAAGAGACAAAATAGCAACTGGTGAGGCATCTTGGGATAGATCCACAGGTCCAGCCTCAAGTGGCAAGTCCTCAACGTGAAATTATTATGAGATGGCCATGTTGGTGGTGCTAAAATCAGTCATTCTTAATTTTCTTCTGTAACCTCTGCCCACTTAGCTGCCACTTTTCAAGGTGACTGCAAGTTAAGTAACTTTGATGGGAAGGTTAGAAAAGGATAATGGACGTCTTCTCTATTTCTGGTCATATCAATAGCAGTCTTGCTTGGTCGTTCCTGTGCCTTTTATCCTATAGCACAGTTTTCTTTAACTGATGGTAACCACAGATGTTGCCATTGGAGGAATGATGCTGGGCCAGAGGCTATGCTGTCAGCCTTCAGCTTAACTGCCGACCCATCTACATACATATTTGGTTATCCACAATTGTTATTCTTCATCACCAGGACTTTAGGAGTCCACAGAGCTCTCTCAGTTTTGGATTGAATGCAACAAAACTTAGAAGTATTGAATATTTGCTCTGCAAACACTTACCAGAGGCTCCCAAGTCATGAAATCATAGACTGAATGTAGTTGTTCTGAAATATCCGAAATTGTATTTTTTTACTTAAATTTGTGAGGATGGGTATGTTTCTTGTGTGAAATCCTACCATTTGATGTTCTTAATGGTAAGAGATCTCATAGGTGTGAAAGGTTTATGAAACTAGTAGGTATGCATTCGGTATTGTCCTTTTTTGCAGTGTTACTTTTGCGGGCTCAGTAGGATTAGCATGAGAGCAGACACCAGAGAAAGATTGAAAATGGTGGTATCCCATGTCCATAATGGTATTCAGGTAGCTAATGTTACAGATAAGTGTAACTTTTTTCTCAACAGTTTTACACTAGACAGTGTTGCACACTAAAGCTTATAGCAGTGCCTCGCATGCACCTATTTTATTAGGCGGTACAAAAACGAAACCCAGCCACATATGTTTCTCCAGATATAATTTTCAAAGAATTCCATTGATGAGGATACTGGTAGTGGACTGTTATGGTCAGTTACATAGGAGGTGTTGCAATGTTTTTACTGTATTATTTAATAATAGAAATGTAATAATAATTGCCATAGAAATTGTGCATTACATTCTACAAATACTACCTCTGAAATAAAAAAAAACATTCTTAACACCACATCAACTGTAATGTGAACTTTTGTAGTTTTTCTTTGCCTTTTATAGACAATAAACAATTTCCAACAGATTTTTTTGCAGTTTGTGTATTCTCTTTCATGAAGTGTGTTTTAGAAGTATTACTTGCGATAAATGTAAATATTTAAGCATAATTAATACAGTTTAGGTACAGTATAATAAGTGAAAGAATCCGTTGAATTGTGATGCCAGTCTATTGGAACAAGCTCACTCTTCGGAGGAGAGAAAAAGGCATGTCACCAGAGTGGCATGATTATCATTATACAATACATTTGAGTCCTTTATTACTTAGTATGCCAGAAAGAACTATGATCCTTCTATCCAGGTTAAAGGGTTGACTCGAACAATCGCACTCAGTTTTGTGGTTATAATTGTTTTTAAAGCTCCCAGAAGAAACAAAGTTACTGACCGACAATGCACATTCCAACCTGACACCTTTTATTTTTCCTGCTTTTCAGATCTGAAAGAAACAGGTTAGGATTAGATTCCTTACCTTAGAATATCCCCAGGCGTCAGACTGGATCCGGAAAATTTTGCATAGCAGTACCGCTGCGCGTCGGCAGGCTTCGTCTGCGGCTCCGCGTCCGTCGTTGGCGCCGGGATGATGTCGTCGGAGTACTTAGACGCCGCCCTTGTGCGCTGACGTCAGTTCTTTTTTCCGCGCCAGCAAGCGCAGGTCCGGAGAAAGTGGTACCCTTTAGTCACTTTTTGACTAAGCTTTTTCGATCCTTTTTGGATCAGTTTCGCCGGCGTCGACCCCTAGGGTGTCACCCCCGGCACCGTCCCCGCACGACGCCGGCCCTGGCCCAACCCTCGGTCTGGATCTGGCGCTGCTCGATGCCGCATTTGGCACCTGGATCTGGGTCCATCCTTTATCCCTGAATTTCAGGACATGGACGACGAGGGTGACTTGGGGGTTCTGAGGACCCCCTGGCACGTGAGTGCCAGTCATTTCAGGACTGGGCACAGGAACTAGGGGAAGCCAGTGGCCTGGATACCTCTCCAGACCCTGATTTTGTCTCCCCTCCTACCGTGGCTACGGAGGGGGGGGCTGCTTATAGTGTGGTGCTGATGAGGGCAGCCAAGGCCTTGGCTCTTCAGCTCCCCGTCGCAAAGGTGCGGTCTAACATCCTCACGGAGGTCCTTAAACCGCAGGTAAGCACCCCAGAGCCTCTACTGCCGTTTAATGAGGCTCTCACGGACGTCCTGTTGGGCACCTGATCCAGGCCCAATACAGGTCCCCCTGTAGATAGGAACGTCGCTAGGCGCCACCGCCCTGCCCCGGGCGACCCTAGTTTCTTGTCCACCCACCCCACTCCCGAGAGCCTGGTTATCCAGGCCTCTACTTCCCAATCCGCATTCCCAACTGCACCACCAGATCGGGAATCCAAGAGGTTTGAACAATTCGGCAAGAAGGTGTTCTCCTCCCTTAGTTTGGGATTGCGGTCGGTTAACACCGCGTGCCTCTTGGGCCGTTACTCCCACTCTCTGTGGGATACGATCGCGGAAGTGCTGCCTGAGTGCCCAGAGGGGGCCCGGGTGAAACTCGCTCAAGCTCCCGCGGAGGGAAGAGACGCAGCGCGGTATTCCATACGATGTGGACTGGATACCACAGACTCGCTAGGAAGAGCGATTTCCACATCTGTGACGGTTCGCCGCCACGCCTGGCTGATGTCCGGCAACTTTTCGGCCGATGTCCAGAACACCCTTATGGACATGCTGTTCGGTGGCAGCCACCTCTTCGGTGGCAAGGCAGATAGTGCGCTGGAACGCTTTAAGGACTCCAGGGCTACGGCCGAGTCCTTGGGCCTGTTGGCCCGCGCCAGCAATCTCCTGCCCAGCGCTCCTTTCGTGGCCATGGAAGGGGTGCCCCCACACGTCCTGCCAGCCACGGGCCGCAGACTACCATTCAGCGCGGCGGCGGACGTGGTTACCGTCGCGGCGGTAACAGGGGACAACGGCGTGGCCAGTCCACATCCACCCCCCGCAGCATCCGCCTCAAAGCCTTCCTAGTCCGAGCTTTTAGGCCCATTTGACGCCAGTGGGGGGCAGGGTTCGCCATCACCTCCTCCACTGGCGCTCCATCACGTCGGACAGGCGGGTGCTGCAAATCGTGCGAAGGGGCTACTCCCTCCCCTATGAGGCGACCCCTCCAGCCATGCCACCGCAGAACCACCGCATGTCGGGGAATCACTTGAAACTTCTGCAAGAGGAAGTTGCGGCCCTCTTGGCCAAGGGGGCCATCAAGCGCGTTCCTGGGCCAGAAGTAGGGTGTACTTGTTAATCCCACTACTTGCTGGTTCCCAAGAAGGGCAAAGGGGGCCTACGCCCTATCTTGGACCTGCGGAACGTCAATGGCTACCTCCGGAAGGAGAAGTTCAAGATGCTGACTCTCGCTCAGGTCTTAGCTGCCCTGGACCCGGGAGACTGGATGGTAGCGTTGGACTTGCAGGACGCTTATTTTCACATCCCCGTCCTGCCGGCCCACCGGCGTTACCTGCGGTTCACGGTAGGCCACGGGCACTTTCAGTTTACCGTGCTCCCCTTCGGCCTTACCAGCGCCCCACGGGTGTTTACGAAAGTGATGGCAGTGGTCGCAGCTCATCTGCGCAGGTTAAGGGTTTCAGTCTTCCCCCTACCTCGACGACTGGTTGTTGAAGGCGAGCTCGCCCCAGACAGTCGTCAGCCACCTCCAGACTACGGCCGACCTGCTGGGGTTCTCAATCAATGTGCCGAAGTCGCACCTGTGTCCCTCACAGAAGCTACTCTTCATCGGAGCGGTTCTAGACTCAGCGCAGTTCCAGGTTTATCCTCCCGAACAGTGTGTTCGGGATATTCAGGCTTAGCTGCCCTGGACCCGGGAGACTGGATGGTAGCGTTGGACTTGCAGGACGCTTATTTTCACATCCCCGTCCTGCCGGCCCACCGGCGTTACCTGCGGTTCACGGTAGGCCATGGGCACTTTCAGTTTAACGTGCTCCCCTTCGGCCTTACCAGCGCCCCTCGGGTGTTCACGAAAGTGATGGCAGTGGTCGCAGCTCATCTGCGCAGGTTAGGGGTTTCAGTCTTCCTCCTACCTCGACGACTGGTTATTGAAGGCGAGCTCGCCCCAGACAGTCGTCAGCCACCTCCAGACTACGGTGACCTGCTGGGGTTCTCAATCAATGTGCCGAAGTCGCACCTGTGTCCCTCACAGAAGCTTCTCTTCATCGGAGCGGTTCTAGACTCGGTGCAGTTTCTGGTTTATCCTCCCGAACAGCGGGTTCGGGATATTCAGGCTCTGATTGCGATCTTTCAGCCGTTATCCCGAGTCTTGGTCAGGTTGACGCTGCGGCTTCTGGGGCTGATGGCCTCCTGCATCCTTCTGGTGCATCACGCCCGGTGGCGGATGCGGGCTCTGCAGTGGGACCTGAAGTTTCAGTGGGCCCAGCATCAGGGCAACTTGTCTGACCACGTCTTGATCTCGGAGGGCACTGCAAGACAGTTGCAGTGGTGGCTCACGGACCGCGATTGGGTCAGCGGCAGATCCCTCTCCCTACCAGAACCGGAGCACGTAGTTGTGACAGATGCGTCCCTCCAGGGCTGGGGGGGCCACATGGGAGAGGCGGAGATCAGATGACTCTGGTCTCCAGTCGAGTCCCGGCTCCATATCAACCTTCTGGAGCTGCGGGCGATCCGGCTTGCACTGAAGGCATTCCTCCCCTCTGTCCGGGGGAGTGTAGTGCAGGTGTTCACGGATAACACCACCGCCATGTGGTACTCCAACAAACAGGGCGGGGTGGGGTCGTGGACCCTATGCCAGGAGGCTCTGCGCCTCTGGCAGTGGCTGGAACATCAGGGCGTGACCCTGGTGGTTCAACACCTGGCAGGTTCCCTGAACGCCAGGGCGGACGATCTCAGCCGTTGGTGCATGATAGATCACGAATGGCGTCTGAACTCAGACGTGGCGCAAGGTCTCTTTCAGCAGTGGGGAGAGCCTTGGTTAGATCTATTGGCCACAGAAGAGAACGTGCAATGTCATCAGTTCTGCACGTTGGAATTTCCAAGGCGGCACTCGCTAGGCGACGCTTTTCATCGCGAGTGGAGTTGCGGTCTGTTGTACGCCTTTCCGCCTATACCACTTCTGCCCAGAGTGCTGAAGAAGATCAGGCGTGACCAGGCCCAAATCATCCTTGTGGCTCCGGACTGGGCATGAAGATCCTGGTATCCCGAGCTACTCAGCTTGTCAGTCGATCCCCCGATTCGTCTGCCTCTTCAGGAGGACCTTCTGTCGCAGCAGCAGGGGGCGGTCCTCCACCCGAACCTGTCCAGCCTCCACCTCCATGCGAGCAGATTGAGCGGCGACAGTTAAGGCCATTTGACTTGCCTCCTGAAATCTGTGATGTTATTCTGGCAGCCCGGCGTCCCTCCACAAAATCGGTATACGCCTGCAGGTGGAACAAATTTGTGGCATGGTGCACAGCAAAGGCTGTGGATCCTCTCTCTGCCCCTCTTTCTGAGGTTCTCCTCTTTCTTCTTTCTCTTGCCCAGCAGGGCTTTGCTCTGGGCACTATCAAGGGCTACCTCTCTGCCATTTCCGCCTTCTTAAGGCTACCTGATCAGCCCTCTTTGTCAAGTCCCCAGTTGTAAATAGGTTCTTGAAGGGTATCACTCATATGTTCCCTCCTGTTCCTTTCACGATGCCTCAGTGGGACTTGAACCTTGTTCTGACTTATCTGATGTGCGCTCCCTTCGAGCCACTTCATAACTGTCCTCTTCGTCTTCTTACCCTTAAGACTGCATTCTTGGTTGCCATCACCTCTGCCAGGAGAGTGAGTGAGCTCCAGGCCCTTTCTTCTAAACCTCCCTTCCTTTCTGTCCATCCGGACAAAATTGTGTTGCGGGCGCGACCCTCTTTCCTGCCCAAGGTAGACACAGCGTTCCGCATCGGGCAGTCCATCACCTTGCCCACCTTCTTTCCGCCTCCGCATCCCTCGAAAGAGGAAGAGAGGCTCCACGTCTGGACCCAAAACGTGCGCTCTCATTCTATCTGGATCGCACACGCCAGTTCCGGGTGGATGACCAACTCTTTGTTGGTTATGTGGGGGCTAAGAAGGGACGGGCGGTGCACAAACGAACCATCTCTCGGTGGGTCGTCTTGTGCATCAAGATTTGCTACTCTTTGGCGAGGAAGGAGCCTCCTGTTGGGCTGATGGCCCATTCCACTCGAGCCACGGCGGCTACCACTATCCTGGGTCGTGGAGTCCCCTTGAAGGACATCTGTCAGGCAGCTACGTATGCCTCGCTGCACATGTTCGCAAGACACTATTGCCTGAACAGACAAGTCCGGAGAGATTGCTTTTTCGGCCGTTCCGTTCTCCAGGACTTTCTGGTGTGATCATTGGTTCGCAGACCCACCACCAGGGTTGGTATTGCTGGGGTATCTATTCTAAGGTAAGAAATCTAATACTAACCTGTTTCTGTCAGATGCACAAGTTACTTACCTTCGGTAACGATATATCTGTCAGAAACAGTAGTTAGTATTAGATTCCTTACCGCCCCACCCATCTTCCCCGTTCTGCGAACCGATATCTAGGGTTAAGGGAATCCCCTTTTAGGGCCCTAGTTTTATGGCACCAGTGTTGGTTTTTATCATGGCTCTGCATTTTTTGGAGCGGAAAAGCTGTGTATAAGAACTGACCTCAGCGCGCGAGGGCGGCGTCTAAGTACTCCGACGTCATCCCGGCGCTGACGACAGACGCGGAGCCGCAGACGACGCCTACCGACGCGCAGGGGTACTGCTACGCAAAATTTTCCGGATCCAGTCTGACGCCTAGGGATATTCTAAGGTAAGGAATCTAATACTAACTACTGTTTCTTACACATATATCGTTACCGAAGGTAAGTAACTTGTGCATCAAGTCCAAGTATCAGACCCCAGACTAAAACCAGACGTGTAACAATAATTTCTGCAATTGGTTCCATGTATTTATTTTGGAATTGTTAAACTAGGAATAATTATTCGCTGGTTTCTATTTTTTGTATGTTTTATGTTCAAATATTTTATTTACTCTAAATGCTTACCTACCTTTAGCGTTCCAGGGCCAGGTATGCGGCTGCTTTTAGGGGTCGCAAAGGGAGAATCGGGTAGTTTGCGACCACTAAAACATCTTTGGAAATGTACTAACCCAAATTACCAACTTACCGAAGGTGGTTTGTGAGTCCCTATTAGGAAGGGTAGCTCGTTTCCAAGGAGTCCCTTCCTAAAAAGGGAGTCATAGTGGCATGTATGAATGTTTTACGACCGGAATGCGGTCGCAATATATTCATATTTTACCAGCTCTGTGAAGGAGGTGGTAACCCATTAGCAAATGGGAAGGCCCCTTCCCCTTTTTAGGTCTTGCCTATTCTATCCCGCAGGGATAAATAGGCGAGATTATAGTAAGCGGAAAAGAAAAGTCTACCTAGCTGCGGATCGCGTACAGTACATGTGAGCTATGCATGTGCACATCATCGCCAGCCACATCACACACCACCATTTGTCTGTGCCTCAGCATCAGACCTCAAAGTCTGCCGCTCCCCCGCCCCCCGCATCAGACTTGAAGGGAATGCACTCTCCCGCCCCTACCACAGCAATGGCGAGTTTTTTTTCTACATGGCTCGTTACTTATTTCCTGTCTTTCTCTGGCTCACATTTTACTTTCTTCTTTGACTCATGCTTTTTTCGTCGGATCGTGCATTTCTTTCCCCACGCTTTCATCGGCTCGTGCTCCCCCCACTCTTTCTCAGTGCATTTTTCCCCCATGCCTCACACTGCTGCACGCCTCACACTGCTGCACGCCTCAAACTGCTGCACGCCTCAAACTGCTGCACGCCTCAAACTGCTGCCCGGCTCACACTGCTGCATGCCTCACACTGCTGCATGCCACACACTGCTGCATGCCACACACTGCTGCACTCCACACACTGATGCACGCCTCACACTGCTGCACGCCTCACACTGCTGCACGCCTCACACTGCTGCATGCTGCACACTGCTGCACGACACACTGCTGCACGCCGCACACTGCTGCACGACACACACTTCTGCACGTCACACACTACTGCACGCCACACACTGCTGCACGCCTCACACCGCTGCACGCCTCACACCGCTGCACACTGCTGCATTACTCACACTGCTGCATGCTGCACACTGACGCATGCCTCACACTGCTGCACGCCTCACACTGCTGCACGCCTCACACTGCTGCAATCCTCACACTGCCGCATGCTGCACACTGCTGCACAACACACTGCTGCATGACACACACTGCCGCACGCCTCACACTGCTGCACGCCTCACACTGCTGCACGCCTCACACTGTTGCACGCCTCACACTGCTGCACGCCTCACACTGCTGCACGCCTCACACTGCTGCACATCACACACTGCTGCACGACGCACACTGCTGCACGCCGCACACTGCTGCACGCCTCACACTGCTGCACGCCTCACACTGCTGCACGCCTCACACTGCTGCATGCTGCACACTGCTGCACGACGCACTGCTGCACGCCACACACTTCTGCATGCCACACACTGCTGCATGACACACACTGCTGCACGCCTCACACTGCTGCACACCTGATACTGCTGCACGCCTCACAATGCTGCACGCTGCACACTGCTGCATTACTCACACTGCTGCACACTGCCGCACGCCTCACACTGCTGCACGCCTCACACTGCTGCACGCCACACACTGCTGCACGCCACACACTGCTGCATGCTTCACTCTGCTGGACGACACAATGCTGCACGCCACACACTGCTGCACGCCTCACACTGCTGCACACCTCACACTGCTGCATGCCTCACAATGCTGAACGCCACACAACACCACCACATCACTCAGGGACACCACCATATCACTCTAGGACACCACCACATCACTCTAGGACACCACCACATCACTCTAGGACACCACCACATCACTCACAGACACCACCACATCACTCCGGGACACCACCACATCACTCTGGGACACCACCACATCACTCTGGGACACCACCACATCACTCTGGGACACCACCACATCACTCTAACACACCACCACATCACCAGCCCAACCACATCATCACTCAGCACCACAACAGCATCACTCAGCACCACAACAGCACTGTCCTTGCATGCTACCAACAAGCATTGCCATAGCCAATAGGACTCGCATTAGGAAAGTGTAAGCTATTGGCTTTGTGAATAACAATGCTATTAATTTATATATTTTCAAAGCCAACACATTAAAAAAAATTGTCATTTACAATACCAATAGCTCACACTTTCCTAATGCGAGACCTATTGCATTGCAAATGCTTGTTGAATGTGGACGCCAAAAATTTTTAAGAGCAGGCAGTGGTCCACTGCGTGCTGTTACAAAATGAAACGAAACTTTTAATTTTTCTTTTTTAAACGCATCACATATTCCTTGAAGGAAAACAGGCTGCATTTCAGAAAAAATTGATTTATTTAAAAAGCAATCACAGACATGGTGGTCTGCTGAGCCCATCAGGCCACCATGCCTGTGATAACTGGTCATTCCCAATGGGTCGAAAATTGCGACCTACCTCTTGAATATTAATGAGGTAGGTCGATTGCAACCCTTTTGGAAATTGCTAAATGTGCCTGAGACACATTAGTACATTCCATTTCGCGATTCGCTAATTAATTGCAAGTTTCCAAAAATCTGGCCCCCAATGTTTTATGTATCTGGTTGTTCCTGCACCTGTTCCCTGTATTCTAATACTTTTCATTTCTTTTCTACCATAAAAATATACTTTCATTTCTAGGGGTAATTTCATTTGTCCTTAGAGCTTACCTGTATACTACCTGATTTTTTTCATAAAACGTTTTTGACCTTGATTAAATTACTCTGAGACCTTTCTTTCTCAATGTAATTAAACAGAAAAAGGTTGTCACCCACATGTTTGCCTGAGGAGAATGTGATAGGATAAGGGAGTAGCAGCTCGATCACTTATTTTAGAAAACATAATTAGGTTACTGCTATCATGATGTACACTTGTAACCCTGCTTTATGATTTTCTGTTTAGAAGTGAGTAATTAGTGATGGTTATGCCATTTATAGCAAATTTCCACTTTTATATAATTAAAAATCAGGCTTATGCTGGTGGCTATCTACTTTACTCAGGCTCATTTAGAACTAGTACTTTAATAATTGCATTTACTGTGGCTCCTTCGCTAGGCCATATGATCACATTCAAAGACTCCCAGAGACTCCTTAAAAGAAAGTCATAAAAAAAACTTAATTTGTAGCTAAATTCCTTGTGCACAAGATTATACATGGTCACCATACTGTTTCGACTTACTGCTCTATCCGTATGCTCACCCACTGTAAAAAAAATCAATCTTAACAATGGATGTGGTGCCCATGCACATTATTAACTAAGTGTAACCGGGGCCAGCCAACCTGCCCCGAGGAGGGCTCTCAAGTAACCACATGTGACCCCCCCCCCTCTTTTTTCCCCAGCCTCAGCAGCCCCCGGTATGGTCGGGACCGGAGAGATACAGCTGCGACGACGAAGAGGAAGAGGACTGGGGGCCCTTTAAGTGGTCAAGAAGTCTGCTGGAGGAGGAGCCTCGTACAGTACTTGAAGACGACATCGACAACCCACAGGTGTGTTACTACACCGGAGGAGTGGTCAGTGCGAAGGAAAGCGGAGAGGCGGGAAGCAGCGAGGAGGAGCGGAGGAGAGGAGAGGAGTGGCGAAGCGAGCAGAGAGTCCTAGACCCTGAGAGGATCAAGAACCGAGGACAGAGAACGGAGCCTCGAGACCCAGCGGAATCAGAGGAGGGCTTTGGAAGAGCGGAACGACAAGCAGCAGGACCAGCTGAGCCCGGAGGCCAACACCACGATCCGCCCAGCCGTACGCCAGGAGGGGTACGGCTAACAGAGGTGCGTGAACGCTTCCTGGGATGGTGGAGGAAAGGTCGAATCCGATCGTAAAATTCCCCTTTGTCTAGATCGGTCTGGGCCCCCCCCCTCCCCTCTTCTCGTTTTCACCTGTACTCACATTCCTGTGCACTCGTCCCGCTAGGCAGAGTGAAAAGACACCGGGGGTTATCCGCACGTCCCTCACTTCCCCAGTCCCCGTGAGAAGCAAAGCAGCTTAGCTTGAATACTTACGTTTCCTCTTTCTGTTTGTTCCCTCGGTCTTCGGCGAGAGCGGACACCACGGAGCCTCCGGAGCCTACCAGAAGGAGGAGCCCCGACAGAAGGAAGGAGGAGGGCGTACTCCGGAAGACTCGCCGGGAGAGGAGCCGGTCACCCCGTAGGGGATCTACACGAAAGACATGTACTGATGCACTGCTCTCAAAAATAAATCGATCAGCAACAAAAACCCGTCTGCTTCCAATTCCTAGTCCCGCGCTTACAGTGGTGGAGAATGCGGGCATAACCTCCGTCTGTACTGCAAAGATGGATGAAATTGTACAAGCCCTTGTACACGGGCAGGAGAGACTTGAACGCATAGCCGAGCAGCAGCTGCGGGCTGCCGAAGCCGACAGGGAGATCATCAAGGCGGCTGTTGTAGCCCGGTCCCTGGATCCTCCTCTAGGCTCCAACCCAGTGGCGGTTGGCGGAACTCCTCATAGCCTAGGGGGGGTCTCGCTGCAGAAGTACCTGCCCGGGGAGGACCCGGACGCGTTTCTTCTCAACTTTGAGAGGGCCGCACGAGCATGCGGGTGGCCCGGAGCGAAGTGGCCATTCTTTCTGGCTCCTCTATTGGTTGGTGAGGCCCAAGCGGCCTATCAGGTGGCGAACCCCCGTGGGGACACTCCATATACGTAAATCAAACAGCTCATATTGGACCATCTAGGCCTGGACAAAGAGGCGTATAGGCTGAGGTTCAGAAGGGAGAGAGGAGTGCCGGGGGAAACGCCTAAAACGTTATTTGTCCGCCTGAAGATGGCTGCGGATAAATGGTTGAAGCCCAATGAGAGCACCAAAGAAGAGATAATGGATCGCATTTATCTCGAGCAGTTTCTGGAGGCTCTTCCTTTCTCTACTCAACGGTGGTTAAAACAACACCACGACTTAACCACCACTCAGGCAGTAGAGATGGCGAACACTTTCTCCAGAGTACAACAGAGACCACCGGGGATGGGAGAGTCCGAGAGACAGAAAATCCCTACCAAACCCGAGAAGAGACCCGGGAAAGCACCAGAGCCGCCGAAACACAGGGCTTGGAGGCCAGAGCCCCTACCACACAGCGGACCGCAGTGTTTCGATTGCGGTACCTGGGGACACATCGCTCGTCATTGCCCACGTAGGAAACAAGAGGAAGAGCCCATGGAGGTCGGGTACCTGCCCCGGACCGTTTTGTATTCAGCGGAGATGGGACGAGCCTATCGAGTGAGTATGGAGGTGAACGGTAACCCTGTTAAAGCCCTTCTCGACTCCGGATGTCGCCAGTCTGTAGTGCAAGCCCACCACGTGCACACACACCAGGTTCTCCCCCAGGAGAAGGTGTACATCCGGTGTGTCCACGGGGATGTAAAACCCTACCCCGTAGCCATTCTCCCGTTAGTCCCCCCTAAGGGAGAACCCTATCGAGTCAGAGTGGGAGTGTTGTCCTCACTACCGGAGGACCTGATAATCGGAACGGATAACCCGGCTTTTCTGGACATGTTCAAACAAAGCATAGGAAACCAGGGAAGAAAGATATCTCCCTACCTGAGACGAAACCCAGTCGACGCCATGGTTTCTCCGGAACCCTGGACCCTAGACAAGAGCTTTCAGTTTGCACAGGCCAATGATGCGACCTTATTTAACGCTTGGGAGAAAGCGCACCAAACACAGGATCAGGTTCCTATCCTATATCCTCGCCTCTTCATCAAAAACGACTTATTGTACAGACAGGGGAAGGAACGGGAACCCGACCAGCTGTTGGTACCCGTACCTTTCCGGGAGCAAGTCCTGTTCTATTCCCACTCCCACTTAGTAGCGGGTCACACCGGGGCCGAAAAAACGACACAGAATCTCCTGAAATGCTTCTACTGGCCCGGGATATATAAGGACGCAATGGCATATTGTCAAGAATGCGATGTGTGCCAAAAAAGGAACATGACCAGACCACCCGCCGTTCCATTACAACCTCTCCCCATTATAGGAGTCCCCTTTGAACGGGTTGGGATGGACCTCATAGGGCCCTTACCCAAAACCAAGAAAGGTCACCAATATGTACTCGTAGTGGTCGATTACTCCACTAGATTCCCCGAAGCATTCCCTCTCAAGTCAGCGACAACAAAAAACGTTGCAGAGAAGATGCTGGAACTCTTCTCCAGAGTGGGTTTCCCGAAGGAATTATTGACTGATCAGGGGACCCCCTTTGTGTCACGACTTATGAGAGAAGTGTGTGACCTCTTACACATCCACAAAATCCGCACAGCGGTTTACCACCCCCAAACGGATGGACTAGTCGAGCGGTACAACCGCACCCTGAAGACTACCCTGCGTAAAATGTTGGAGGTAAACAGTACGGAGTGGGACCAGGTACTCCCACTAGCTCTATACGTCATTAGAGGGCAAAAACAAAGCAGCCTGGAGTTTTCCTCGTTCGAACTGCTTTACGGTCGTCAGCCTCGCTCCCTGTTGGATATGACCAAAGAGGCATGGGAGAAGGAGACCCCGGAGGAGGTAGCCAAGACCCTGGAGTACGCCCAGAACCTCAGGTCTAAACTTGGCAAATTACGAGACTTGGCGTTTGCTAACTTGGAAAAAAGCCAGGCGAAACAGAAATCCATCTACGATAAAGGAAAGAAGTGGCGAAGACTTTCAATAGGAGACTGGGCTCTGGTGCTCCTGCCGTCTTCAACCCAGAAGTTCAAGGCCGAGTGGGGAGGACCATACAAGGTAGTGGAAATAATCGGCAACACCAGTTACCGACTTCAGATACGGCCACGGAAGCAGCAGGTGTACCACATAAACCTGTTAAAAAAGTGGCTTGGTAGCCCCCCAACTGAGGTTCATCTGGCAGGAACAACGACCCTCGACCCCTCTAATACCCTAGCTCAACTCGTGATCAATGATGAGCTGCGGGAATCCGAGAGGCAAGATCTTCTTAAGACATTGCAAAAACATGCCAAGGTGTTCTCGGATATTCCCAGGAAGACCTCCCTGGCCGAACATAGCATCAACACAGAACCAGGAAAAAGGGTAAGGATCAAGCCCTACAGGATACCAGAAGCTAGAAGGAAAGGGATCAAACAAGAAGTGGAAGACATGCTGAAACTAGGGGTGATTCGTCCTTCCCACAGCGACTGGTCAAGTCCCATAGTCCTGATCCCGAAACCAGACGGAACACGCCGGTTCTGTATGGACTTTCGAGCTTTGAATGACATTTCCACTTTCGATGCTTATCCCATTCCGAGAATAGACGAACTCATCGAGAAATTGGGTGAAGCAAAATACATAAGTACAATCGACCTCACCAAAGGGTATTGGCAGGTCCCACTGAAAGAAGAAGATCGGCATAAAACGGCTTTTACCACAGAAGACGGCAGATACGAATTTACGGTTCTACCTTTTGGCCTACACGGTGCGCCTGCCACCTTCCAAAGGCTGATGAACACAGTACTAAAAGACATTTCGGACTTTACCTCAGCATATCTGGATGACATTGTAGTCTTTAGTCCGGATTGGGAATCGCACTTGCAACACTTACAACAGGTGTTAGAAACCCTAGCCCAGGCCGGATTAGGGATAAACGCCAAGAAAACCAGGATCGCTTTTCAAAAAGTGAAGTATCTGGGATATGTTCTCGGGCACGGCCTCATCGAGCCCCAAGTTGAGAAAGTAAGAGCCATTGCCGAGACCCAGTTCCCGACTACAAAAAAAGAGCTGCGTGCGTTTCTAGGCCTCATTGACTATTACAGGAGGTTTATACCAGGGTTCGCGCAGAAGGCAGCCCCCCTTACGGATGCCCTCCAGACAAAGGTCAAACAGGCGGCCTTACAGAACCCCACCGCGGCGATGTCCGACGCCTTTACCTCCCTCAAACGCACGATCACCTCGACCCCGGTCCTCACTTCGCCGGACTTTTCAAGGCCCTTTTCACTACACACGGATGCCTCGGACTACGGAATCGGGGCTGTATTGTCTCAGCCGGGTGTGGACGGAGCTGATCACCCCATTTTGTTCATCAGTCGGAAGCTGTTTCCAAGAGAGCTCAAATATCCGACCGTGGAGAAGGAATGCTTGGCCGTAAAGTGGGCGGTCGAGAAACTGTCTTATTACCTGGAGGGGAGGCCCTTCACTCTTTAAACGGACCATGCCCCCCTTCTCTGGATGGCGCGCAACAAATCCAATAATGCGAGGGTCATGCGGTGGTTCCTGGCCCTCCAGCCATTTGCCTTTAGAATTAGACACATGAAGGGGGTTGACAATACGGGGGCTGACTACCTGTCACAGTATCCACTTCCCGATCGGAAGTGTTCTGGGGGGAAGGTGTGTAACCGGGGCCAGTCAACCTGCCCCGAGGAGGGCTCTCAAGTAACCACATGTGACCCCCCCTCTTTTTTCCCCAGCCTCAGCAGCCCCCGGTATGGTCGGGACCGGAGAGATACAGCTGCGACGAGGAAGAGGACTGGGGGCCCTTTAAGTGGTCAAGAAGTCTGCTGGAGGAGGAGCCTCGTACAGTACTTGAAGACGACATCGACAACCCACAGGTGTGTTACTACAACGGAGGAGCGGTCAGTGCGAAGGAGAGCGGAGAGGCGGGAAGCAGCGAGGAGGAGCGGAGGAGAGGAGAGGAGTGGCGAAGCGAGCAGAGAGTGTCCTAGACCCTGAGAGGATCAAGAACCGAGGACAGAGAACGGAGCCTCGAGACCCAGCGGAATCAGAGGAGGGCTTTGGAAGAGCGGAACGACAAGCAGCAGGACCAGCTGAGCCCGGAGGCCAACACCACGATCCGCCCAGCCGTACGCCAGGAGGGGTACGGCTAACAGAGGTGCGTGAACGCTTTCTGGGGTGGTGGAGGAAAGGTCGAATCCGACCGTAAAATTCCCCGTTGTCTAGATTGGTCTGGGCCCCCCCCCCTCCCCTCTTCTCGTTTTCACCTGTACTCACATTCCTGTGCACTCGTCCCGCTAGGCAGAGTGAAAAGACACCGGGGGTTATCCGCACGTCCCTCACTTCCCCAGTCCCCGTGAGAAGCAAAGCAGCTTAGCTTGAATACTTACGTTTCCTCTTTCTGTTTGTTCCCTCGGTCTTCGGCGAGAGCGGACACCACGGAGCCTCCGGAGCCTACCAGAAGGAGGAGCCCCGTCAGAAGGAAGGAGGAGGGCGTACTCCGGAAGACTCGCCGGGAGAGGAGCCGGTCACCCCGTAGGGGATCTACACGAAAGACATGTACTGATGCACTGCTCTAAAAAATAAATCGATCAGCAACAAAAACCCGTCTGCTTCCAATTCCTAGTCCCGCGCTTACACTAAGGTTGGCGTCACACCATACATTTATTTATTTTTTATTTATTTATAAAGTTTTATATAGCGCAATGTGTCTAAAGACTTCTTCAATGAAAAAAAAAGTTACAAACGTCCAAGCCCAACACTACATAGTAGGAATATGCATAGCATGTCAATCTACTGCATTACATTCTGCGAATAAATGCTTACAGGGTAAGTAACATTCTTTAGCTAGTAGGTAAAACATGCTCGCAATAAAAATCTAATTAGCTCATTTTTTGCTAATGGATGTTAATTTGGAAGCTTCCCCCTGGAATGTTAACAGGTTTCTACATGGTTCTAAAAAAGGAATGTTATTAACCAGATTCTGGAGAATAGCTTTCAGATATTGCACTTTTATATATCCTAGTTAGCTGAATGAATTTGCTTTACTCACACAGAGCTAAAGTTGCAATTTGCTTGTAGACAATCTACATTACATGGAATTTCTGACGGTTACATTTACCCGCAGATTCCTTCACATTTAGAATATCCTAAGCACCAGGCTGGATCCAGAAACTTTTCAATAGCTCTCATGCCAGTGCGGGACAACAGCTCCATCTCTGTGTTGCACACGTCTTGTGACGTCAGTGGAGCCACAAAGCGCCCCTGTTGATGTGATGACAACAGTTTTTTCCGTGCCATCAACCTGCTCGGAGCTCTCACTTTTCTTCAGGAGTGCATATCATTATCCGATGATTTTTTTGTTAATAAAACTGTTCGGGTGCAGTTTTCTTTCACAGTTACACCTCCAAAACCATCCAGTTTCAAAGCATGTAGGGACTTTAAGAGTTAAATGCCCATCACTGATCTTCACAACATCTGTCTCTGGTGCCTTGGTTCAGACCACGGAGTTGAGGCCTGCACATTTTGCCAGAAGATGCATCCCAAAGCCTGTAAAGAATGGGAGAGCCAAAATGGTGGACAAGAGTGCAGGATGAATGCTGGTGAAATCGAACCGTCCTGACCAAGTTAGAGTGTCCATCTATATCATTTTCAAGATCGTCCAAGAAGAAATACAAGAAAAAAAGGAGGCATGTCCTCCTAAAATAGTTAATGAAGATTCTCAGCTTCACCTTGACCGGCATCGGATTAAGAACATCCAACAGAAGATCCCACGTCTGGATTCCACCTGACCAGGCGCCAGTGCCAACTCTGGACACTGTACTGCCTGTGGCTCCAACTCCAATGCTCCAGACTGGAAAACCGTACCCAGAGTTCCCAGCACCTGGGACAGATCCATTAGCTTTTCTGAATGCAATGTTGAGCTTTGCTACGCTCCTCTGGTTCACCAGTTGGCCGCATGGGCCCCATGACCAGTTTGCTGAGGGGTAATACTAACGTCCGACCAACTGGCACCCTTCATTCCATTTCTTTCTCTGCCACAAGTCTTTTTGGTGAATCTAAACCAGACGCCATCACCAGCAGCCACCACCACCATTGCTCATTCCAAGCCTGTCTCCTTTGGCGCTAGATTTCAACATCTGTAAAGGCACCACAATCAACTTCCCTGGCACCCTAAATACACCATAGGTGCCACAGGCGACCTCACCACCGCTCCAGCCCTTTTCATTGATGCTTTAGCCATTAACTCTGACTCCACAAGTGTCTCCACAGGTGAATCGCCCAATGATTCTGCAACACTCTGGACAAGAGGTGCAGAGGCTCATTGAAGCGGACAGATGCTTATTTGGTAATACTGATCCACAGGAAGACCCAAATGCAGATGTTACTGGGGATGAAAAACTTCTCTTAAGCCGGATTTTGATGACTAGGAATGCAGGTGAACTTGACACCTACCCAAAATGGTATCCAGTAGCTTTTGTCCTTCACTGGAATCCCTCTACCAGAAGTGACATCATATCACACTGTGATGAGAAAGGCATCAGTTATGCACGACCTACAGCTACCATTGACTGAAGTGAAGTCAAATATCCTCATTGAGATCTTAGATTATATGGCACCTCTACTTCCATACCAACTTAGCTCTGACAGAACCCATACTGACCATATTGGTAAAGCTGACCACTTCTCTAGCTGTATCAAGAATTATTGCTCACTGCTAAAAACCAGTTCCAGGAGATCGTGAATTGTTTTTAGCTCATCTATCTCCCGAGAACCTAGTGGTGCAAGCCTCTTGTTCATTATAGCTGACTCAAGGGTGTTTCTTTCTATTCTGTTTGAACAGGAATCAAAGATGGAACAGTATGCAAAAAAATATGTTCACCGCACTACAGGCAGTACTACTGGGCCTCAGAGATCCTGGACTGGAAAACCAGGCAAAGGCAGAAAGAGTGATTATGTGGATGTGCTTCGGACCGGCCAAAAAGGCAATTCTAGCCACCTGGAAAAAGAAAGCAGCACCAGCGTTGGACCAGTGGCACTACCGTATTTGGAAAATACTTATTGTGGCAGGGCTAGCAGACATTTTTATAGATGATTACAAGAATTTCGAATATAGATGGGGTCCAGTCCGCTAGTGACATAGCTCACATGGTGCCTCCCGCTGGTGGTATGCCCTCCCACGATGAGAGCCATGCACCTCTTCCAGTTTTAGACCGCGCCCAGGACAACCAATAGAACCCCAATTATCATATGGAGCTTACAGAACTGCCACCACACCTATCTACACCTTAGGACCTATGCCTAGACACCTAAGCTACTCATATGTATCCATTGCTTTTTCTCATCACCACTATTATTGGAGAGAAGGGTACAGGGGAAGGGGAGGTGGAGTTGAGAAAGGGTTAAAAAAGTTCAGAAGCAGAACATTGAACATGGTGGTATGGGAATGAAGATATGTCAAGGATTACATTTCCCTGTGCATTGAGTTACTGGGTCCTCTTTAGATATGGAGGGGGCTGTTGGGATTGACTATACAATGTAATGCTTTTTCCTGTATGTGCTTGTTCCTAATAAAAAGAGGTTTGACAAAAAAGAATTATGTTCTCAGAGGAGAACAAGGCTCTTAAATCCAACAGCAACACTTGCCTCCTGGGCAGAGTTATTCATGCTTTCTCAGCACAACCAGTCATTCACACACTATCGAATGACCTACTGCCCGATTTTACTGAACTGTTTGGGGATGGTCAATTGGCTGCAAAACAGGTTATCCAATCTGATCTAGATACTGTCGAGTTCGTGGCAAGAGCTCATTGCCCCTAAACTAACCACAAACAGTGTGGTATGCAGACCTAGTTCACCTCTAACTATGCTCTCCACTCCTTCTCCCTCACAGGGTAGACCTCCACTCTCAGTAGCAGGGGCACGTTCTATACCCCTGCCTCCAGAGCCTTCACCTGCATTGCTTGTAGGAATTTGAACAGTGCAACCTGAGTTGTTGCTTTGTTTCCCCAAAAGTGATAGATGTCCTATTTACATTTAGACAATCTACCAAAACAGTCTAGACAATTCATTAAAACAGTCTATTTTAGTAGATAGGGAAAGTTTGTCCTCAGTGTTTTGAAAATTTCATAGATAATTGTTAGGCCCTTCTATCTGACATCTTATGATTCTTTCTCTCATTGGCCCATCAGGTCGCCAGTGGACACTGTTAAAGGTTATTTATTAGCCTTTCTATGTTCGATTGATCAGCTATTCTCTTTTAACTTGCCCGTAATCATCAGATTCTTGAAAGGGCTTACTAACAAAATTCCCCCTACTCCTTTTATTATGCCACAATGTAACTTTAACCTTGTTCGCAAATTCCTTATGTGATGCTTGTTTTAAAGTGCACAGTTGTCCTTTAAGGTAACTGATTTTTAAAATGGTCTTTTTTATCACTATTATGTCTGCCGGATGTGTTAGTGAATTACAAACCTTATCTGTAAAAACACCACTCGCCACTTTCTTCCCAGACAATCTAGTGTTAAAAATAAGGGTTGTCTTCCTGCCTAAGGTGGTTACGCCTTTCCATTTAGACCAGTCCATAACCATTCCAGCATTCTATCCTTCCCCGCGTGTAGGAGAAAGAAAGACTTTCTCATCTAGATCTGAAAAGAGCAGTCAGCGTCTGAACAGGAACCGTGAATTCAGGCTGGATGACCAGCTCTTTGTGGGATATGTTGGAATGTTAATGGGCAAAGCAGTGCACACGAGAACTTTGTCACGTTGAATAATTCAGTGCATCATTTAATGCATGCATTATTGTTTGGACGCTGAAGTGACGAGGGAAGGTCACTTCACTCACTCTGTGCTTCAAGTCTTTTCCATTTAAGCACTCATCTCCTAATGTGGTGCACTGCTTGGAGGTGAGTAATCTTCAGGTAGAAGTATCCATTAGAAGATACTTACCTTTGGTAAAGCTGCTTATGGTGGATACTATATGTACCTGCAGATTCCTCACCGACCCACCTACCGCTCAGTTGCATCGGTGGTTATACCACAGATGTACTTAAGGTGCTTGAATATACTGTGGAAATCTCACCTATTCTATGGACTTTGGTGTCATCCAATCGCCGCAATGGGGTTTTAAAAAGAAGTAGATTGCAACTGATGTTTTCACGCTGACATAGGCTCTTTACTGAGCGGGAGCCCGCACCCCCTACCAGCATGGAAGAGCCATTGAAAAGATTGTGGCTCAGGATTGGATCCTCAAAACGTAAGGAATCTGCAGGTAGATATAGTTTTCTCCAGAAAAAGCGTTAAAAAAGGTAAGTAACTTTTTCTTCAGTTCTATCAAGGAATTCTTCCCCAATTTGTATTACAGTTACAAAAGCATTTAATTTAGAAAGATTGACAGCTTCTTCATTTACCAGTGTATGTGGTCCGAATCTGGATAATCCGGTCACTATACTGCATTTTGAAAACAAATCAGGGATGATGGGAGTCCCATATATTTTTAGCGGTGATTAGGATTTCATATTGGAGTCTATTGATTGCTCTCTGTTGCCACTGTTCAAACTAAACCATGAACAACTGTCCATAATATGATGTATAATTTAGATCTTTTTGATGTACTTAGGAGAATATATCTACTTGATCTTGGATGTACAGTCTATTCAGCATCAATTGGCTATGAATACCCACTATTAAAGTGACAATACAAACCATGACTGTAAATCTTGCCGCTAGTAATTTGACTGTGCAGGTTTAAACTGCAAATTCGAGCTTTTGAAATAACCCCATTGACAAGCCTATATCCTCCTTTTAAATGTTAATATGTCAACACTAAGTAGGCCGTAATAAAAAGCCCATAAGGCAGGGTGCATGAGCTTCCAGCTGTCCCCCAGGAGCTGAATATCGTCTTGATTAGGTGTGAATTGGCTCTCAGAGCTGAGACAAAAGGATTGGGTTTGGGGAGGTGTCCGGTTCCTCTGACAGGATGATCATCTGAACATTGCCCAGAAATGCAGTTGTTTTCAAAGGGTTCAGCCCTGTCAGAGGCAGATAAAGCTCCCACCTGTGCGTGCCCCCTATATTGTCCTAGCCTACCAGGTACTTATCCCAGTGGGAGAGGCGCTGCCCCCAGAACCCGTTTTCAGTGACCGCAGGAGGTTTTAATCATTTCCCTGGCCACCCTTCTACTGTGGGCATAGGACCTCTACACAAGGGAAGAAAGGTTCTGCATTGCTGGATTTTGGTAGAGAGGGACACTCAGGGATTATTTTGCAGTAGGGTACTAAGGAAATGCTGCAAAGGTGGGTAGTTTTAACCTTGGGAACTATTTCCCTGTTGGTTCGAGAGGACCAGGAGTCACCCTCACCCACAGGCTAGTGCAGGCTTAGATGTGGCATCCTTGGATACCCTCTTCAGAACACTGCTGGACCTGTGGAAGACAGATGGACTGCCACCATTGGCGGTTTTCAAAGTATACTCCTCCTGCCTAACCCTAAAGTGGAGACTTAGAAATGTTTTTACCATTTTTCCTCAAGCGAAGCAACGGAAGAACGGGACCTACCCACCAGCCAATCTGCTTAAGATGCATAACCTGTGAGATTGCACTTCTTGCAGCTACCACTACGTTCTTCACCAGGACCACCGTCAAAGCATAGCCAACCATGTCAAACTCCTCAGCATCTCTAGCCTGCACCCTTCCTCCACGGAGGGAATCCAGAGAAGCCTCAAAGGCCGACCACTTCACTGAAACCGACCGACCTCTGATCGACGTCCAGGCCAGTTTTTACATAAATCATGCACTTCTCCCACTCTGCACCTTCCCGCCTACGTCGATAACCACACCAGAATCCTGTCCTACTGCAACATGTCACTGTCGGGCTCTACTTTAGCTTCAGCCTGCTGCCTTTGATGCTGACAAACACATCAGTGACTTGTCCATGTCCAAGAACTGTTTCCTAGGAGAAGAAGATACATCTTTCTCATCAAGATGAACCCAGTTCCTGCATCCAAATGGTGATCGACCACGGTCAGCCTTAACATTTGACTTTGTCCCAGTCAAGCTTGACCAGATTACTGCTGTTGGCGCTTAACGCTTTTTGTCACTATTGTTATTTAAACTTAATTTGGAGTGGGATTTTTATTGTGTTTTATTTTTTACTTTTTAACAGTTTTGGTACTTCTAAATGCTTTACACATGTTCTTATGTTAAGCCTGCCTGCTCTGTGCCATGGCTACCAGGGGCTGAGCTTGAGTTTAAATTACTGAAACCTTTCCTGGACGTAACAAGAACAGTGTGATGGACTACCATCCACCCCAACTATTAATCCACTTTCTCACACCGTGCATATCTAACAGAAATTTGTGTTTAAATTTGAGTAAGGAAGAGGCTTGGCGGGTAGCCCAAGGTGGTAACGCTCTTCTTTAGAGCTCTGTGACAAGCCTCAATCCTCAATCATCCCTAATGGGGAGCCCCCTGGATACTGAAACTTCCTTGCTGGTATACACTGTGAGTACTAGGAGGAAGGGGTCCCAGTGAGAACAACGAACAATAAAGCAATAATAGATCTGATTTAAAGAATTCATCAAAAACTAGCCTTTAAATCCACAAAGTTTATAATCACTAAGGGATCAAATATAATGAATATACACAGTCAAGAATTAAATTATTTGAGGTTGTACAGTGCCCCGGGAATGAGGGGAGGATGTGATTATAGTGAGGATGAGGAAGTGATAGGAATGTGTGACAGTAAAATCAAACATTCAAAACAAAATTGGCAATTATTTATATAGCCAAAGCAGCCAACAATTTAATGGCAAACATCATTGAAACAGACATGCATCACGGACTGCAATTAATCTAGATAATCGTGGCGTGAAGCTGACACAAAAGGAACAGTTGTCGACGTTTCGACCCTCTTATCAATGCAGGGAGTATTTGTGTCCTTGCTGCGGGGTCTTCATCAGGACCAAGGGGTGGGGGGTAGGCAACCTAATAGGCGTAAGTATAAAAAACTATGGTTACTGGAGGGGTATAATTCCTGCCTCATTAGTAATCACAAAGGTGGGTAGGATAGTGTAGCTATAAACAATAATCAGTTTATCATAATTCAAACATAAGAATCACAGTATTATGCAGTAAAAAGGACTTGAATTGTCTCTAAAGACGATTGCATTGAAAGGGACATATATGTCCTGTTACCCAAAGGTATGGCAATCTTGGAGTAAATCAACTACATATAGTGAACCGCTCGAGCGTGAGGGTTTGAAGACCAGTACGTAGGGTGGTGATGGCACTGAATAAAGGCAAAGGGTTCTAAATGAGGTACCTGGGATGAATTAATGTTGGAACTTGATGGACGAAGTTCTATGAAGATCTATAATCATCAAGGAAGTGTCTGCAAGAATAACGTACTTATTACGACCTAAAATTGCATGATTACTTACAATTTATTGCGACAGTAAAAAGGGGGGGACAGGCGAGCATACCTGTAAGTGAGAGTCATCGGTTTGCTCTTTAGTATAATAAATGTTGGACGTCGTTACTGGCCAGCCCGCATCTAAAAACCAACAATGAAGGAATCATTAGAGCCGGGACATCCCATCTAGTTAGGCAGTAGGGAGTACCCAGTTCAGTAAGGCTTACCGATAAATCGGGACAGACTGGTCTGGTGCCGGACCGAGTTCAATAAAGCGTCGGGAACATGGGGGATTAATCCGCAGTTTGGGTCTGATGAGAAAAATGAAATTAATTGGGAGGTGACCACCAGAGCGGTGTTTGGGTAGAGATGAAAATACTATAGTTAGGTGAAACTACTTACTATTGCCGAGTGAATCGGATGGCTCCGTGCACTGAAAACGGCGGTAGCCTGGTTTCCGGGTTAGTAAAATCACCGTGGCAATCGTGTCACGTGGTATCGGTGCGGATAGAGCTCGTAGAAAGACTATAGGGAATGGAATCCAGTATCATTTGCCGGATTCAGTGATGCCTATGTGGGTTACAAAACCTAGGTGATCATATCGATAAAGTGTACATCGGCACCTCAATAAATTAATACAGTGAAATTTAAATTGAAATAAGGATGCCTGTCGACCTAAATGACAATGGTGGAACTGGAGGTCAAACTTTCATAATACACATTGTTATGAGACATGGCTGAAAAAGTTGCGTACCTCTCAAACATGAGGGTAGGGCACATTGGATAAACATAGGCATGGAATTGCTAGACGACTACACATAATATTGCGTACCTCTCAGACATGAGGGTAAGGCACATTGGATAAACATAGGCATGGCTTGGCGTGTACACATACAGATAAACTGAAAGATGTCATAAAAATAGCGTACCTCTCGAACATGAGGGTAAGGCCATTGGTCTGATGATCTCATGAAAACACTGCGAATGGGTTGTCAAGACTCATGTGGGTAGGTGATTGAAACAGCAAGCCCATTATCATGATGGAGACTGACTTCAGGGTAAAAGAGCTAACTGTGAGAAGGAACTGTCATGTTCATTCAGGCCGGTATTCATTGAGTCAAAGAAGTACATCCACTTCAGTTCCCGGGTATTCAGAATGACTGAGATATCTCCGCCACGTGGGCCGAGCGTCGCCTTCTCAATTACCACCCATTTCAGGCTGTGTGGAGGATGGGATTTGGACTTAAAGTGGTCCACAAGGGGTGCTCCCGGTACCTCACATCGGATCCTGCTCATATGCTGTAAAATCCTGGCTTTTACTTTTTGTTGAGTTTGCCCTATGTAGATTTTGTGAGAAGGGCAGACAATGGCATATATGATGTTATTTGAGTTACAATTACTGAAAGTCTTGAGCTTGATTGTTAGATGATGATGTTCGAATTCCTTTGTTTGGATAGTGGACTCGCATGCTTTGCATTGTCCACACCTGAAATGACCGGTAACAGGTGGCAGGTCCCATAAACAGCTAATGGTGGGTTGGTTAGCTATGGGTAGAAAGGAGCATACCACATAGTCCTTAATGCTCTTGGCTTTTTTGAAAGCATGTAGCGGTGTCTCTGGTTGTTGAATTTCATCAGATACCAAGTGCCAGTGGTGATTTATAATCCGTTTGATCCTGTTGCTTTTCGTGTTGAAAGTGGTAACACATACAATGCGGTTTTCTTGTTGGCTGATTCTGTCTTTAGGTGAAAGAAGTTCTTCCCTGGGATAGAACCACGCACGTTTGCGAGCTTTTTTTACCAAACGTCTTGGGTAGCCCCGGTGTGCCAACCGGGAAGAGAGATCTTCTGATTCCAGAAAGTAATGTTCTTTACTAGAACAATTCCTGCGAATTCTTAGAAATTGCCCAAAGGGCAGGTTGTCGCGAAGGGCTCGTGGATGATGACTCTGGTATTCCAATAGAGAGTTTCTCTCAGCAGGTTTGCGATACAGTTTGGTGGAGAGTGATCCGGACTGATGGTAGATGGTGACATCTAGGAAATCAATATTTTCGTTGTGTGACTGATAGGTAAATTTCACATGTTGCGATTGTTGGTTCAGCCACACGAAGAATGAAATCAGATCGTCTTGGTTACCCTTCCAAATTAGCAAAATGTCATCGATGTACCGCATCCAGAGACCAATGTGATCTCTGAATAGGTTCACCTGGTTGAGGACCGAATCATCCTCAAAAGCTGCCATGTAGAGTATAGCTACATCTGGAGCAAAGGGAGCACCCATGGCCACCCCCGATGTCTGGAGGTAAAATTTAGAATCAAAAAGAAAAAAATTCTTAGTCATCGCTATTTTTAGTAGGGCCACAATGAATTCAGAGGGGACTTGGACGGGTGCAGGGCGTTTCTGAAACATCTAGAAACCACCATCAGAGCCTCATGTTGTGGAATGCAGATGTATAGGGATACCACATCACATGTAGCTAACATTTGAAACATGGGATCATAGGATAGACTCTCAACAATGTTGATAGTGTGCATAGTGTCTCTTAGATACGTAGGAGTAGACTCGGCCAGAGGTTTCAAAAAATAGTCAATATATTTCCCAAGTGGTTCCAGAATGGACCCACATCCGGAAACGATTGGGCGTCCAGGGGGCTTGTCCATATTCTTGTGAATCTTGGGTATCGTGTATATTGTAGCCAGACGGGGGTGTTTGCTGTTCAAAAATTTAAATTCATTTTCAGACAAGAAACCTTGTTCGCGACCTGCCTGGGTTAGTTCCAAGATTTCAATGGCAATGGTCTTGGTGGGATCAGACCTTAGTAGTTGGTAACTTGAATCGTCTTGTAGTTGACGGAGGATCTCTGATTTGTACGCAGATAAATCTTGGACCACAATGGCGCCACCCTTGTCTGCGGGCTTGATCACAACTTGTTGGTTTGTACATAAGGACTGTAGTGCAGCCTTTTCAGATTTGCTAGTATTGTACTTTACAAAAGTCTTGTCCTGGAGGACTTGTTGGACATCCCTCCAGACGACCGCTTCATAAGCTAGAATCTTGCTTGACATACTGTTTGCGTAGGGAACAAAGGTGGAGGGAGTTCTTAAGCCCGTTACTGAAGGATTAGGCTGTGTTTCCGTGTTGCGGAAGAAGTACTTTAGTCTAATCTTGCGGAAGAATTTGTAGAGTTCCGTTCGGATGGTGAAATTGTCCGGTTTATATGTCGGGACATAGGAGAGTCCTTTACTCAATACTTGTAATTCTTCGTTGGTTAACACGTGTTGGGATATATTTACCACGGGGTTGAGAGTTTCCGTAGTTTCTACCAACGGTAAGTTTTGTTCCGAGTCACCCTTTCGCCGTGTTGTTCGGGTTGAAAGTGAACTTGTTTGGGAGCTTGGCCACGGCCTCCATCCCAATTGTTCTGATTCTGTTGAGGACCACGTTGTTGTTGGCCTCGAGGCCAGGTGTTGCCTCTGCCTCGGGGAGGTCGCCATGCTCCTTGGCGTTGCCCTAAAAAAGGATTATATTGGTAGGGTGGATAATTATAGTCCGGGTATTGGTAGAAATTACTTGGACCAGCTAGATCTTGTTCTCCCTCGGAGCTGTAAGAGGAGTCTGAGAAAGTTTGGAAATTGCGTCTGCCACGATAGGATCCACGTCCTCTATTACTGAAGCGACCCTGACTGTCTTGCCGGAAATAATCGTCCTGTAAGTATGGATATGTCTTCTTTTTGTCATAAAGACGTATATCCCGGGCTAACTTCTCAAGTTTGCGGTTTTGAGTGGTTAGGTCAAAATCTTTCAGTGTTGCTTCTAAATTAGTAAGTGTTTCCTTAGCACTTGCAAAGTTGGTGTCAGCAGCAATCTCGGCTTTTAGTGCCCGAATTTCAACAGTAATCAATTGCACTTGTTCAGCAGCAGTTTCCACACCGAGGACCATCCAATGACGTGAACAGTTATTGGAGATATGGCTGAATCCTTCTTTGAATTTAGGAACTTCGATAAAAATCGCCGGTTCTATTTTGATTTGTAGTCCCACAGGTATGATGTTTTCTTTCAAATACCTTGTAAACAGGTGGCCATGCCACCGTGTTCGTACCAGTTTCTTCTCAAGACGCTCGAGACGGGAGATCTTGTCTTTCAATGTGAAATCAATTGATGGGATATTGGAGGAAAAGAAGATGTTGTCAGGGTTCTCCAAAAGTTTGTCTATATAGTCCTCGGAGTAGGACAAGAGTTCTCTTTCTACCATAATGTGATATAATTAAATGAATTAAAGGAAAGGAACCTCGCAGACAGTATCTGCTCGAAGTAGTTTATGAACAAGGGGGTTTACCCAATTGAAGTCGCTGGGACCTGGGTTCGATAAGTACTAGGAGGAAGGGGTCCCAGTGAGAACAACGAACAATAAAACAATAATAGATCTGATTTAAAGAATTCATCAAAAACCAGCGTTTAAATCCACAAAGTTTATAATCACTAAGGGATCAAATATAATGAATATACACAGTCAAGAATTAAATTATTTGAGGTTGTACAGTGCCCCGGGAAGGAGGGGAGGATGTGATTATAGTGAGGATGAGGAAGTGATAGGAATGTGTGACAGTAAAATCAAACATTCAAAACAAAATTGGCAATTATTTATATAGCCAAAGCAGCCAACAATTTAATGGCAAACATCATTGAAACAGACATGCATCACGGACTGCAATTAATCTAGATAATCGTGGCGTGAAGCTGACACAAAAGGAACAGTTGTCGACGTTTCGACCCTCTTATCAATGCAGGGAGTATTTGTGTCCTTGCTGCGGGGTCTTCATCAGGACCAAGGGGTGGGGGGTAGGCAACCTAATAGGCGTAAGTATAAAAAACTATGGTTACTGGAGGGGTATAATTCCTGCCTCATTAGTAATCACAAAGGTGGGTAGGATAGTGTAGCTATAAACAATAATCAGTTTATCATAATTCAAACATAAGAATCACAGTATTATGCAGTAAAAAGGACTTGAATTGTCTCTAAAGACGATTGCATTGAAAGGGACATATATGTCCTGTTACCCAAAGGTATGGCAATCTTGGAGTAAATGAACTACATATAGTGAACCGCTCGAGCGTGAGGGTCTGAAGACCAGTACGTAGGGTGGTGATGGCACTGAATAAAGGCAAAGGGTTCTAAATGAGGTACCTGGGATGAATTAATGTTGGAACTTGATGGACGAAGTTCTATGAAGATCTATAATCATCAAGGAAGTGTCTGCAAGAATAACGTACTTATTACGACCTAAAATTGCATGATTACTTACAATTTATTGCGACAGTAAAAAGGGGGGGACAGGCGAGCATACCTGTAAGTGAGAGTCATCGGTTTGCCTTTTAGTATAATAAATGTTGGACGTCGTTACTGGCCAGCCCGCATCTAAAAACCAACAATGAAGGAATCATTAGAGCCGGGACATCCCATCTAGTTAGGCAGTAGGGAATACCCAGTTCAGTAAGGCTTACCGATAAATCGGGACTGACTGGTCTGGTGCCGGACCGAGTTCAATAAAGCGTCGGGAACATGGGGGATTAATCCGCAGTTTGGGTCTGATGAGAAAAATGAAATTGATTGGGAGGTGACCACCAGAGCGGTGTTTGGGTAGAGATGAAAATACTATAGTTAGGTGAAACTACTTACTATTGCCGAGTGAATCGGAAGGCTCCGTGCACGGAAAACGGTGGTAGCCTGGTTTCCGGGTTAGTAAAATCACCGTGGCAATCGTGTCACGTGGTATCGGTGCAGATAGAGCTCGTAGAAAGACTATAGGGAATGGAATCCAGTATCATTTGCCGGATTCAGTGATGCCTATGTGGGTTACAAAACCTAGGTGATCATATCGATAAAGTGTACATCGGCACCTCAATAAATTAATACAGTGAAATTTAAATTGAAATAAGGATGCCTGTCGACCTAAATGACAATGGTGGAACTGGAGGTCAAACTTTCATAATACACATTGTTATGAGACATGGCTGAAAAAGTTGCGTACCTCTCAAACATGAGGGTAGGGCACATTGGATAAACATAGGCATGGAATTGCTAGACGAGTACACATAATATTGCGTACCTCTCAGACATGAGGGTAAGGCACATTGGATAAACATAGGCATGGCTTGGCGTGTACACATACAGATAAACTGAAAGATGTCATAAAAATAGCGTACCTCTCGAACATGAGGGTAAGGCCATTGGTCTGATGATCTCATGAAAACACTGCGAATGGGTTGCCAAGACTCATGTGGGTAGGTGATTGAAACAGCAAGCCCATTATCATGATGGAGACTGACTTCAGGGTAAAAGAGCTAACTGCGAGAAGGAACTGTCATGTTCATTCAGGCCGGTATTCATTGAGTCAAAGAAGTACATCCACTTCAGTTCCCGGGTATTCAGAATGACTGAGATATCTCCGCCACGTGGGCCGAGCGTCGCCTTCTCAATTACCACCCATTTCAGGCTTTGTGGAGGATGGGATTTGGACTTAAAGTGGTCCACAAGGGGTGCTCCGGGTAACTCACATCGGATCCTGCTCATATGCTGTAAAATCCTGGCTTTGACTTTTTGTTGAGTTTGCCCTATGTAGATTTTGTGACAAGGGCAGACAATGGCATATATGATGTTATTTGAGTTACAATTACTGAAAGTCTTGAGCTTGATTGTTAGATGATGATGTTCGAATTCCTTTGTTTGGATAGTGGACTCGCATGCTTTGCATTGTCCACACCTGAAATGACCGGTAACAGGTGGCAGGTCCCATAAACAGCTAATGGTGGGTTGGTTAGCTATGGGTAGAAAGGAGCATACCACATAGTCCTTAATGCTCTTGGCTTTTTTTAAAGCATGTAGCGGTGTCTCTGGTTGTTGAATTTCATCAGATACCAAGTGCCAGTGGTGATTTATAATCCGTTTGATCCTGTTGCTTTTCGTGTTGAAAGTGGTAACACATACAATGCGGTTTTCTTGTTGGCTAATTCTGTCTTTAGGTGAAAGAAGTTCTTCCCTGGGATTGAACCACGCACGTTTGCGAGCTTTTTTTACCAAACGTCTTGGGTAGCCCCGGTGTGCCAACCGGGAAGAGAGATCTTCTGATTCCAGAAAGTAATGTTCTTTACTAAGAACAATTCCTGCGAATTCTTAGAAATTGCCCGAAGGGCAGGTTGTCGCGAAGGGCTCGTGGATGATGACTCTGGTATTCCAATAGAGAGTTTCTCTCAGCAGGTTTGCGATACAGTTTGGTGGAGAGTGATCCGGACTGATGGTAGATGGTGACATCTAGGAAATCAATATTTTCATTGTGTGACTGATAGGTAAATTTCACATGTTGCGATTGTTGGTTCAGCCACACGAAGAATGAAATCAGATCGTCTTGGTTACCCTTCCAAATTAGCAAAATGTCATTGATGTACCGCATCCAGAGACCAATGTGATCTCTGAATGGGTTCACCTGGTTGAGGACCGAATCATCCTCAAAAGCTGCCATGTAGAGTATAGCTACATCTGGAGCAAAGGGAGCACCCATGGCCACCCCTGATGTCTGGAGGTAAAATTTAGAATCAAAAAGAAAAAAATTCTTAGTCATCGCTTTTTTTAGCAGGGCCACAATGAATTCAGAGGGGACTTGGACGGGTGCAGGGCGTTTCTGAAGACATCTAGAAACCACCATCAGAGCCTCATGTTGTGGAATGCAGGTGTATAGGGATACCACATCAGATGTAGCTAACATTTGAAACATGGGATCATAGGATAGACTCTCAACAATGTTGATAGTGTGCATAGTGTCTCTTAGATACGTATGAGTAGACTCGGCCAGAGGTTTCAAAAAATAGTCAATATATTTCCCAAGTGGTTCCAGAATGGACCCACATCCGGAAACGATTGGGCGTCCAGGGGGCTTGTCCATATTCTTGTGAATCTTGGGTATCGTGTATATTGTAGCCAGACGGGGGTGTTTGCTGTTCAAAAATTGAAAATCATTTTCAGACAAGAAACCTTGTTCGCGACCTGCCTGGGTTAGTTCCAAGATTTCAATAGCGATGGTCTTGGTGGGATCAGACCTTAGTAGTTGGTAACTTGAATCGTCTTGTAGTTGACGGAGGATCTCTGATTTGTACGCTGATAAATCTTGGACCACAATGGCGCCACCCTTGTCTGCGGGCTTGATCACAACTTGTTGGTTTGTAGATAAGGACTGTAGTGCAGCCTTTTCAGATTTGCTAGTATTGTACTTTACAAAAGTCTTGTCCTGGAGGACTTGTTGGACATCCCTCCAGACGACCGCTTCATAAGCTAGAATCTTGCTTGACATACTGTTTGCGTAGGGAACAAAGGTGGAGGGAGGTCTTAAGCCCGTTACTGAAGGATTAGGCTGTGTTTCCGTGTTGCGGAAGAAGTACTTTAGTCTAATCTTGCTGAAGAATTTGTAGAGTTCCGTTCGGATGGTGAAATTGTCCGGTTTATATGTTGGGACATAGGAGAGTCCTTTACTCAATACTTGTAATTCTTCGTTGGTTAACACGTGTTGGGATATATTTACCACGGGGTTGAGAGTTTCCGTAGTTTCTACCAACGGTAAGTTTTGTTCCGAGTCACCCTTTTGCCGTGTTGTTCGGGTTGAAAGTGAACTTGTTTGGGAGCTTGGCCACGGCCTCCATCCCAATTGTTCTGATTCTGTTGAGGACCACGTTGTTGTTGGCCTCGAGGCCAAGTGTTGCCTCTGCCTCGGGGAGGTCGCCATGCTCCTTGGCGTTGCCCTAAAAAAGGATTATATTGGTAGGGTGGATAATTATAGTCCGGGTATTGGTAGAAATTACTTGGACCAGCTAGATCTTGTTCTCCCTCGGAGCTGTAAGAGGAGTCCGAGAAAGTTTGGAAATTGCGTCTGCCACGATAGGATCCACGTCCTCTATTACTGAAGCGACCCTGACTGTCTTCCCGGAAATAATCGTCCTGTAAGAATGGATATGTCTTCTTTTTGTCGTAAAGACGTATATCCCGGGCTAACTTCTCAAGTTTGCGGTTTTGAGTGGTTAGGTCAAAATCTTTCAGTGTTGCTTCTAAATTAGTAAGTGTTTCCTTAGCACTTGCAAAGTTGGTGTCAGCAGCAATCTCGGCTTTTAGTGCCCGAATTTCAACAGTAATCAATTGCACTTGTTCAGCAGCAGTTTCCACACCGAGGACCATCCAATGACGTGAACAGTTATTGGAGATATGGCTGAATCCTTCTTTGAATTTAGGAACTTCGATAAAAATCGCCGGTTCTATTTTGATTTGTAGTCCCACAGGTATGATGTTTTCTTTCAAATACCTTGTAAGCAGGTGGCCATGCCACCGTGTTCGTACCAGTTTCTTCTCAAGACTTTAAGTCCAAATCCCATCCTCCACACAGCCTGAAATGGGTGGTAATTGAGAAGGCGACGCTCGGCCCACGTGGCGGAGATATCTCAGTCATTCTGAATACCCGGGAACTGAAGTGGATGTACTTCTTTGACTCAATGAATACCGGCCTGAATGAACATGACAGTTCCTTCTCACAGTTAGCTCTTTTACCCTGAAGTCAGTCTCCATCATGATAATGGGCTTGCTGTTTCAATCACCTACCCACATGAGTCTTGACAACCCATTCGCAGTGTTTTGATGAGATCATCAGACCAATGGCCTTACCCTCATGTTCGAGAGGTACGCTATTTTTATGACATCTTTCAGTTTATCTGTATGTGTACACGCCAAGCCATGCCTATGTTTATCCAATGTGCCTTACCCTCATGTCTGAGAGGTACGCAATATTATGTGTAGTCGTCTAGCAATTCCATGCCTATGTTTATCCAATGTGCCCTACCCTCATGTTTGAGAGGTCCGCAACTTTTTCAGCCATGTCTCATAACAATGTGTATTATGAAAGTTTGACCTCCAGTTCCACCATTGTCATTTAGGTCGACAGGCATCCTTATTTCAATTTAAATTTCACTGTATTAATTTATTGAGGTGCCGATGTACACTTTATCGATATGATCACCTAGGTTTTGTAACCCACATAGGCATCACTGAATCCGGCAAATGATACTGGATTCCATTCCCTATAGTCTTTCTACGAGCTCTATCCGCACCGATACCACGTGACACGATTGCCACGGTGATTTTACTAACCCGGAAACCAGGCTACCGCCATTTTCCGTGCACGGAGCCATCCGATTCACTCGGCAATAGTAAGTAGTTTCACCTAACTATAGTATTTTCATCTCTACCCAAACACCGCTCTGGTGGTCACCTCCCAATTAATTTCATTTTTCTCATCAGACCCAAACGGCGGATTAATCCCCCATGTTCCCGACGCTTTATTGAACTCGGTCCGGCACCAGACCAGTCTGTCCCGATTTATCGGTAAGCCTTACTGAACTGGGTACTCCCTACTGCCTAACTAGATGGGATGTCCCGGCTCTAATGATTCCTTCATTGTTGGTTTTTAGATGCGGGCTGGCCAGTAACGACGTCCAACATTTATTATACTAAAGAGCAAACCGATGACTCTCACTTACAGGTATGCTCGCCTGTCCCCCCCTTTTTACTGTCGCAATAAATTGTAAGTAATCATGCAATTTTAGGTCGTAATAAGTACGTTATTCTTGCAGACACTTCCTTGATGATTATAGATCTTCATAGAACTTTGTCCATCAAGTTCCAACATTAATTCATCCCAGGTACCTCATTTAGAACCCTTTGCCTTTATTCAGTGCCATCACCACCCTATGTACTGGTCTTCAGACCCTCACGCTCGAGCGGTTCACTATATGTAGTTGATTTACTCCAAGATTGCCATACCTTTGGGTAACAGGACATATATGTCCCTTTCAATGCAATCGTCTTTAGAGACAATTCAAGTCCTTTTTACTGCATAATACTGTGATTCTTATGTTTGAATTATGATAAACTGATTATTGTTTATAGCTACACTATCCTACCCACCTTTGTGATTACTAATGAGGCAGGAATTATACCCCTCCAGTAACCATAGTTTTTTATACTTACGCCTATTAGGTTGCCTACCCTCCACCCCTTGGTCCTGATGAAGACCCCGCAGCAAGGACACAAATACTCCCTGCATTGATAAGAGGGTCGAAACGCCGACAACTGTTCCTTTTGTGTCAGCTTCACGCCACGATTATCTAGATTAATTGCAGTCCGTGATGCGTGTCTGTTTCAATGACGTTTGCCATTAAATTGTTGGCTGCTTTGGCTATATAAATAATTGCCAATTTTGTTTTGAATGTTTGATTTTACTGTCACACATTCCTATCACTTCCTCATCCTCACTATAATCACATCCTCCCCTCCTTCCCGGGGCACTGTACAACCTCAAATAATTTAATTCTTGACTGTGTATATTCATTATATTTGATCCCTTAGTGATTATAAACTTTGTGGATTTAAAGGCTGATTTTTGATGAATTCTTTACATCAGATCTATTATTGTTTTATTGTTCGTTGTTCTCACTGGGACCCCTTCATCCTAGTACTTATCGAACCCAGGTCCCAGCGACTTCAATTGGGTAAACCCCCTTGGTATACACTGTGAAGTTGACAGATTCCCAGAGAACTGCCATCAGGCAGTGACACTTTCACCAGTGTACGGGAGAAGGTTGCTAGGTGGCATCTTCATGGGCGGACGTTTGCCAGGTTGACGCCATGCGCAGGGGGTGATCTGTGCATATTTGCCCAGGGCTTTTCGCAGGGGAGAGACCCTAATCTCCTTGCCTGACTGCCTGGTGAGTGCCCGAGTCCAGCGATTTGGAGCAGGTGAGTCACAGATGTGGCCTGGGATGGTTCCCCCAGTAGACTTCCCTGGCTGGGTAAGAGTGAGACGGCCTCATAGGTCCGCCACGTTTATTGCTTTAGTATATGACAGGTCAGAGTTGGTGGAGCTGGCGACCAAGTTGTTGGACTACACAATGGGCCAAGATAGGTTGGGTCCTTGACCTGACCCGGTATTTTCCACCCTGAAAGACGATCTTTCATCTAGTTGGAGTGGAGTGGGGGACCCTGCCTCTCCCCTTTTTTCACCTGTCCACCTCCTCGACCTCCTGGCACAGAGGAATCCTCAGAAGAACCCTCCCCCCATACAGGACACCCATCAAGGAGAGGCGGGCATAAGTGTGGGCCTTTTGGAGGTAAACCTCCTATCTGAGGCACACTGAAGACGCAGAGGGCAGGACAAGGTGGAACAAGTTTAGTTTCCTTGGATTTTAGTAAAATATTGATGTGAGAGTCCTCACATGTTTCCTTGAGTGGTGGATCTGAGAACCGGTCACAGCGGCAAGTTTGTCTCAATGTTTCATCCGTGAGTGGGCCCATTGTGCCCCGGCCCAGAAGCTGCCACCAGGTGCTCTGCCTTGACTTATCATGGGACGGGTCGTCAACTATAAAAACAGAGACAAAGTCCTACCTGTTGTAAGGATTACAGGAACAGTGGTGTGAATCCCAACACATCTCAATCTTTCAAGACCAGACAAAAAATGTCCACAAACTCCATAAGTCTTTTGAGGATGTAAAGAATAAGCCATGAGCTATAAGCGTTCGATGTATGTTGATCTACTCTGTCAAGCTTTCAGTCTTCTCAGGGTGCATGGGACAGGTAGAGGAAAGATAAAGCACTGGGACGGCTGCTGAGGTGGACCAGCGACACCAGTCCACTTTGAAAAGAATCAGAATCAGAAAAATGCTTTATTCGATTTTAGCAGATTAATAAAATCATAAAAGCAGCAGTTAAAATAAGCAAAATCATACAAAGTTACATTTAAAATCATTCCATACAAAAAAAGGTAATGCTTTTCCCTTTTAAAATATCTAGCAAGCTATAGTGTTTCGTTTTCTCAGAATACTCTCTAAAAGACCAGTCATAATTCCAGTACAATATTCATTATCCAGTAGCTGTAAAAATAAAAAAGCTGGGCGGCATTGCCGCCATGCACCCTGCTGCAGATAAGGCTTAATCCATCTTGCACGTTCCCTAACGTAAAATTTACAAAATAGGACCACGTGAATGGTAGTTTGCAAGGAGAGATTATCGCATTGGCAAAGCACTAGGTCCCTCGGCCAGTCATTTTTTTTTGTTGGAAAGGTTACCAGTGGATGGAAGGTCTCAAACCTAAACCTGGTCAAAACATATCTATCAAAACACATTAAACAATAAAGCAAATAGGGTTGGATAGTATAACAGGCCAAGGTCATTTGGTGCTGAATCACAGTTTTTTTGTTAATTTCCCCAGCTAATCTAAGCAGCTCGAAATGATTCATGCATAATATTTTCAATTCTGTTCTGGATATAGAACAGATCGACTCTGGCTTGTCATAAAATTCTGGTCTATTTAAATCATATGATAAGTTTCTAACGTAGTTTAACCAAGGGATATTTCTAGCATGGTCCAGGGCCATTGTATCCTTAATGATTTCTCGGTTTAGGCCTACAGTGAGCGAAGTCCAGACTCTATGCCAGAGTAAAATCGGTTGTAATTTAATAAGATCTGTGATATACTCAATTCCCAATTCAGTGTGACAGTTAAAAACAGACGTACTCTGGGGAACAGCTAAAATAAACCTTAAAAAAGCATTTACTACAATTTGTAAAGAAACTACATTATAAAAACCCCAAATGATCGCCCCATAGATTGCCATACTTCTACATTTTGCTATATACATTTTTAGTAGGATCTCCGGGGATCTTTATCCCAGTTTTTGAGCCAAATTCATTAGCGCCGCGGTTGAACGTTTAAACAAAAGAGTCCTACTCTTGAGCGCTGGTCCCCAGGAGCCTGAGTCCTCAAGGAGTATTCCAAGATAGGAAAATGTTCTAGTGAATTTGATTCTATCATCACCCACTACTAAATTCCTACATTTAGTTCCCCCTTTCCCACACGTCATCACAACAGTTTTCTTTGCATTGAGTTTTAGGCCCCTGTTGGCCATAAACTCAATATAGGTGGAAAGTGCTCTCTGTAGGCCTATCTTGCTTCTAGCCACTAACACCGCGTCATCCACGTAGAGAAGGGAGACAATCTGCTTGTTGTTATATCTCGGTGAGTCTCTTACATTGGCCCCCAGTTCCTCCTTCAAAGCGTTGGTATATATGGAAAAGAGGAACGGGGCCAAGACGCAGCCTTGCCTAACACCCCTCTCTACGCGGATTGACTTGGTGCACTCTCCCTTAAGGCCATGTCTCACCTTCGCAGAGGCTCCCACATACAGTTGTCGTAAAAATTGCACAATCGAGGGTTCTGCCATTATATCCTCTAAAATTTGCCATAGTTTGCTATGGTCCACGCAATCAAAGGCGGCTGTAAGGTCGACAAATACTGCATACAGACTCCCTGTCTTTGCTTGAGTGTATTTCCCTTGAAGTAAAATGAAATTTAAAACCTGTTCAATGGTGCCCATCCCCTCCCTAAAACCATACTGAACCGGGCTCAAAATATTATTATCTTCAGCCCATGTTTGGAGTTTGTTTAACACCACCCTTCCTGCAATTTTCATTAAAGAATCCAGGAGCGATATAGGTCTGTAGCTAGAAGAGTTCTCCCGGTCCCCTTTTTCAAAAATAGGTATGATAACTGATTCGGACCAGGATTTTATAAACCCAATTGAACAGCATGCCTCTAGAACTCGTGTTAAAAGAGGGGCCCAGAGATCAGTAGTCGATTTAAATAGATCAATGGGAATCCCATCGGGACCCGGCGCTTTATTTCCTTTACTCATATTGATGGTCGTCAGCACTTCCCCAAGGGAGAACTCAATAGCGATCGGTACATGAGCTAGTTGACCCCCCACTGCACATCTATAGTATCTGAATAACTTACGTGGTTACCAGCCTCAATACTATAAACTTTGGAAAATAAATTAATCCGCAACTTCTACCCTCGGCCTCTCGCTGGTAACAAAAAAAAGGGGGCCTTCACTGCCTGCCAGAAAGAGTAGGAGTCTCTATGCTGAGAGGCCTCATAGAGATTATCCCACGCCTGCTCCTTAATTTCATTTTTTACGGTTTTTCCTGGCAAGGTTATAGGCCTTCCTGCATATTCTAATTTTCTCGCCATCCCTCATTGAGTTACATAGTGCGGCCTTGAGAAGGGAATACGTTTTGGTGCATCGGCTATCAAACCACCCATCACTTCTATTTAGAGGTTTCTTACTAGGGGTGGACAATATATTTTGTATGACCTGTGTAATCTGCATAAACGCATTTAAAGTGTCAACATGGGGAGTATCTTCTTTTAGACATACTAAAATCGGGCCTATGGCTTTTTATATAATATTAGTATTCATCGCCGTGGGGTCTTTCTTTCCCCACCTCAATGAATATCCATTTTGGCGGGCCAACGCAATATCTTGAGTCCATGCCAAACTTTCTACGGTGGAAGGGGCGTTATTATCGATTACCGTTAAATTCATACTACGTGGCAAATGGTCACTAAGACCATTAGAATGAATCATACATTTTTCCACCCGGTTAGCATATCGGGTTGGAATAATAATGAAATCAATCACTGATTTAAAACCTCGGCCTGTATATGTTGGACCAAAGTCCACGGTTGGAGAACACATCATGTTAGCAAACCCGAGGTCAAACATGGCCATGATGTCATTGAACTTTTCCCCTCTATCTGTATGTACAAAGTGTTTAAAGTGACCATTTTCCTCTAGATCATTTTCCCCAAAGCCACAGTCATTTAGCCTACAGATGCTTGTATTAAAATCCCCACCCCATATCAAAATTACATCTCTCCCTTTAGGGATAACCTGGCTACTTCGATCACCAGTGAGACTTTTTATAACATCATCGAATTTAGCTTTATCTATATTATTATAGAATTTTACAACCAACAGCTTTGCAAGCGAAGACAAGTAAATGTTAACGATTTGTTAATAAGCAGTACTTTTTAACATCTTGATGTTCTGGACCCTCATCATGTTAGATATATATATACACAAATCCCCCCTTTATGTCTCCCATGTGCTGACCGCAATGCAGGGATGTGAAATGTTTTGTAGCCATCCAGGTGTTTCTCATTTATTAACCACGTCTTCTGCAGACAAAGGATATCACAATTTTGAATAAAGTCACCCCAGACTTCAATGGTGAATTTCGACTCAAGACCACAGATGTTCCAGGAAACTATTCTAACAACCCCAAAAGTTGAAACTAGTTGAGATTATAGGTCAAATACTTTTTCTCCTTGACCCATAGGTACTACCGCCTGTGATGGAGGGTCCACATGATCTTCAACTTCAATAAAGGGAACAAGGGGTTCACTTGTTCCACAACAATCCGGTTCAAGCGGAATGGTTTCTATGGTTGCTATTGGGGATGCGTCATCCTTGCCCTGAGATTCTGGATGCACGTTATGATTAAGCTGATTACAAAACACTTCAAGCGGTACTTTTACACTCGTCAGATCACAGGGATCGAGAGGGGAAGCCTTAGTGAGTACCCTGACACGTGCCCATCGATCATTATTACATACCCTTTTCAAAACCCCCGTATTCCGTTCAAACACAGAGCTCCCCGTGTTGTGGTAAAGGCCATGATGTCAATCCACATCCTCAAGATATTGTAACGGGTCAAACCTATTTTTTACCATTAAATTATAGATCGAATTATTAATAGGGTAAGTATTACCACAAAAGGAATGGCGCTTTCCTGGCATATTCGGCCGGTAAAAAAAGCCCAGGGGGAGAACATGAATTCCATCTACTCTCAGTTCATCAGCGCTAGAGCGAGTTAAGATTTCGCGAACCAGAGCCGGAGAACTCGGGGTCAAAACCACACAATCCCCCTTTAAGGCTTTCCTGTCAGTACCGACCCACGAGACGCGTCTCACCATCTTAAACGCGTCAAACATCTCCTTCGTCAAATCAGTCTTGGTGCCCAGATGGTAAATGGTCTTATTCCGCAGTGTAACCCAGGATTCTTTATCTCGCTGAATTGTGGGTGGGACATTTGCTAAAACTATGGTGTAGGGGACCGCGGCAGGGTGGGAGATTTAAACTAATAAGTTCTAAGGAGGCCTCTTGAATGGAAGCTCCTGAAGTCTTTCCTGCAAAGTGTTTGTAGAGGGTAACAACCCCCGATTTTCTTTATCTATACATCCTTCCACCCCTATGCCTTCTTCACTGATTGGCTCAGATGCTCCGTCCATCACCACCCCCTTTTGTACCGCTTTGGCCGCCATAAGTGTGGCAGGGTCTGCTCAGACGTGAGTCTCTTGCTCACTTTGCCACTGGATTCAAGCAAGCTGGGCTGAAGACGGCTGTAATGCCAGAAACCGGTCCTCGGAAGCTTGTTTCCGGTCCAGGGAAGGCATGGCTTGGCAGTTCGTGCTGGACTGTTCCCATGAGGCACAGGATCAGACTGATTTGCATATAGCCATGTCTGAACTGGGGTGGCAGAGTGGGCTAGAGAACGGTGATGGATCAAACCCAGATCTTTTGACTGGGTGTGAGTGTTTGATTGGCTCAGATGCTCCGTCCATCACCACCCCCATTTGTACCGCTTTGGCCGCCATAAGTGTGGCAGGGTATGCTCAGACGTGAGTCCCTTGCTCACTTTGCCACTGGATTCAAGCAAGTCGGGCTGAAGACGGCTGTAATGCCAGAAACCGGTCCTTGGAAGCTTGTTTCCGGTCCAGGGAAGGCATGGCTTGGCAGTTCGGGCAGGACTGTTCCCATGAGGCACAGGGTCAGACTGATTTGCATATAGCCATGTCTGAACTGGGGTGTCAGAGTGGGCTAAAGAACGGTGATGGATCAAACCCAGATCTTTTGACTGGGTGTGAGTGTTTGATTGGCTCAGATGCTCCGTCCATCACCACGCCCTTTTGTACCGCTTTGGCCGCCATAAGAGTGGCAGGGTATGCTCAGACGTGAGTCCCTTGCTCACTTTGCCACTGGATTAAAGCAAGCCGGGCTGAAGACGGCTGTAATGCCAGAAACCAGTCCTCGGAAGCTTGTTTCCGGTCCAGGGAGGCATGGCTTGGCAGTTCTGGCTGGATTGTTCCCATGAGGCACAGGGTCAGAATGATTTGCATTTAGCCATGTCTGAACTGGGGTGGCAGAGTGGGCTAAAGAACGGTGATGGATCAAACCCAGATCTTTTGACTGGGCGTGAGTGTTTGATTGGCTCAGATGCTCCGTCCATCACCACCCCCTTTTGTACCGCTTTGGCCGCCATAAGTGTGGCAGGGTATGCTCAGACGTGAGTCCCTAGCTCACTTTGCCACTGGATTCAAGCAAGCCGGGCTGAAGACGGCTGTAATGCCAGACACCGGTCCTCGGAAGCTTGTTTCCGGTCCAGGGAAGGCATGGCTTGGAAGTTCGGGCTGGACTGTTCCCATGAGGCACAGGGTCAGACTGATTTGCATATAGCCATGTCTGAACTGGGGTGGCAGAGTGGGCTAAAGAACGGTGATGGATCAAACCCAGATCTTTTGACTGGGTGTGAGTGTTTGATTGGCTCAGATGCTCCGTCCATCACCACCCCCTTTTGTACCGCTTTGGCCGCCATGAGTGTGGCAGGGTATGCTCAGACGTGAGTCCCTTGCTCACTTTGCCACTGGATTCAAGCAAGCCGGGCTGAAGACAGCTGTAATGCCAGAAACCGGTCCTCGGCAGCTTGTTTCCGGTCCAGGGAAGGCATGGCTTGGCAGTTCGGGCTGGGCTGTTCCCATGAGGCACAGGGTCAGACTGATTTGCATATAGCCATGTCTGAACTGGGGTGGCAGAGTGGGCTAAAGAACGGTGATGGATCAAACCCAGATCTTTTGACTGGGTGTGAGTGTTTGATTGGCTCAGATGCTCCGTCTATCACCACCCCCTTTTGTACCACTTCTTCACTGATTAGCCCTAAGCCCCTAGGGGGAGTACTTTTTGTTCTAGGTATATTTTCCTTCAAGTTACTATGATTACTGCGTCCTTGTGTCTGAGAACAGGGAGGCTGCCTACAGGTTTTTTCACCACCCTCCTCTCCGCCTAGCATAGACAGTCTGGAAGTTACTTCAGTTAATTTATCCATAATTGAAGCTTGACCTGCTTCTATCTGATCTAGTCTGTTCTCTTGTGGACAGATAAGCACCTTTATGGTAGAAGTAAATTCAGTGAAAAAGCTCTTAATTTCCAAGGAAAGATTGTTATGTTGACTCTTAGAGTTGCTACTACTTTTTGCATAGTTAGCCCGTTTTTTTACTTTGTTTGTCCCTGTAATGTCCTTGCTTTGGCTTATTTTAAGTCCAAGGGCAGGCCTTTAGGGGATATAGCGGTTTTATGGAACAAAGGTGGAAGGCTAATGGGAGGAACTTTCTTCTTCTTAATGCAAGATCTCTTAGATGGTGGAAATGTAGCGGCGTCTAAGTCATCCGACGAGATCTCATCGCCTCCTATAAGTATACAGTCATTGGTTGATTCAGTGGGCACATTACAGGTGTTATTTAGCCCAGAAGGCGTTAACCTGGGAGGATTTAGGACCCTACTGGATTCCGCTGAAGTCAATGCCCCCTTATCTTTAGTCAGGGCCTCCTCTACACTGGAAATTTGTTTTTCAATAGCCCCCACCGCCCCTGTCAAATAGTTCATTAGTGACATATTATTTGGATTAGGCTTATTTGTCAGCTGACCCAAATTTGTCTATTTAGCTTCCTCTTTCCCATCTTTTTGGCAATAAGCCCTGACCCATGCACAGCAGACAATACAATTACAGTGCCCAAGTCAATATAGTCTTTTTACCGTAGTTCGTGGCCTCTGTTTAGTATTGTCCCCGGAGGCCTAAAGTCAGGAAACCAAGAGACAGGGCCCAGCCCGGCCTCTTCTGGGTTGTGACAGGCCCGCCCTTGGCCCGGGCGAGCCCACGTGAGTCCCGCGCCGTGGGATTCCCGGATACTTTTTTAGGTGCGATGATCTCGCTGCAGATCCAGGGAGAGCACACTGCCTTCTGGGGAATAGAGTCCCGGGCAGTTCAGCGCTCCGTGGTTGATGTTGTCAGCAGGTTGTCGAGTGCAGGCTGAAGGGTGGCTGCAATGTCCCAGGCAGTGTGGCAAAGAACAAATCTCCAACAACGGGCAGCAAGTGCGTGAATTTGGGCGTCCCGGCCCACTCAAGACAAACCAATGAGGACAGAATGATGCTCCCTGACTCAGAGGCTGACGTGTTTACTGAGCAAGAAGGCTCTCTTAAGCATCTTGACCTTTACTCGGGCCATGTAACGATGAAGTGGATAGAGCACCATCGACAGACGAGGAAGCATGCGCCACTATGGAGCACAAACTACATTTGAGGACTGAGGTGAGTCATCCCTTGCTTTGTACTGGCCTAACGATATCTGGAGACTCCATTTTCCCTGGGAAGAGTGGTGTGCTTACCATACACACTCAGACTTTACTAGGGGCTAAGGGCAAAAGGGATCTCTAGGCCCTTTGATCATATATCTCTCTTCAGCACTCTCAGATGGCCATAGGAGTACTTTGTTGTGTTGTTTATCTTCTTTGCTCAGTGTGCGAAGGGGACTGGGGAGGAAGAAAGCATTCAGGGGAGGAAGTTGTCACCCTTTTTCCTACCCTGCCAACCATAATTGGCATCTAGGCCAACATTTCACAACAGATGCTTCAGGTTTTGAAGTATGGCGGGCATACGTTATTGTTTGCACACTCAAACATAGCATGCTTTTCTAGATGTAAGCCTACACATCTTAGCATTCCATGTTAGATAGCCCTCCGCACTCAAGACCACTAACACTCATAAGGTATATCTCCTGCATTGTAAATGGGATCCTAAATAAGTTTAAAAGGGGTGCGGTCCTTAACACTGCCTAACAATACAGTGCTGATATAATTTTACTACAGGAGACATATTTAATGGGCGATTTCTCCAATTGCTTTAACAGATATCATTTTCTTTTACTAAAACCCCTGCCCAAATCACTCCAGATTTGGGGGAGGGGGTCCCAAGGGGTAGCAATATTGGCACACACAGACCTTCTATTTATAATGATGAACACATGGAAAGATACATGTAGGAGGTAGATTATGGTTGCAGGCACTCCAAGTGTGTTCAAACTTGGATCCACCCTCTTAGAGGCACCACCTGGATTAACGACAACAGGTGCCGACTTCAATTAACTGATCTACTAATAGATGAGGTTCTCTCCCCATTACAGTGAATCGCCCCCCCCCCGCACCCCCCCCCCCTTTACCCCCTTCAATCAACTTTACTGGCTGATTTCATGAGATTTATGGTATTAAGTGACATGGTAAAAGTATCACTCATGGGACAGGGGTTTACATTCTTTTCAGGGCACATAGGTCCTTCTCCCATATTGATTGTGTTTTAGCTCCCACCTCAGGCTTGAATTGCATTAAGTCTATGGCTCTTCATGCTAGGGGCTCTTCGGTCATGCTTATGCTACTCTTTAAAAACATGTGAGCTCCCTTCTAACGTTGGGAAGGTAGCAGCCCTTAGTTGCACTAGGATTTGAAACTAAGAGGAGATCCCAGATGATAAAGCATGACACCTCGGTGGCTGATGGGATTCGGTCCTCTTTAAAAGGACTCATTTAATCAAATCAGATTAGTCTGTTGTTGTTAGAGTCTATTTTTATCAGACCAATAGTTGTTCTCGTGTTTTTTAAGGTCTAGATTGGGGATATAAAACTGTTTGTTCTTTAAATATTTTCCCTAGGACCCCTTGTTTGAATAATGTTGTGATACCTGTGTCACCACCAACCTGGTCTCTGTATTTATGTTAAGACTAACAGCTACAGAAAATCAACAACTCTGCAAACCTTTCATCTAACTTGAGATCATATAAGCTATTAAATATAGACATCCCCAGGTCTAAGTGCCTTTCTGCAGTAATAACTAGTTGATCCACCCCGAGCAAATTGGCTTCATGCCACACCGGGAAACTAGGCACAACCTCTGTTATACCTTTAATTCACTCACACTAGGCCTTAGGCTAAATGTTCCCCTAGGCCTTGCATTACTATTTATTGATATTGCATTTCTGGAATACATGCATTTTTGAACAGGTTTTGTGCCCTATATTTGCACACTCTACATGTGACTTTGTGTCAGGGTTAGGGTAGATGGGGTACAGTTGTCTCTCTTTACGTTGGAATGGGCGGGTCAACATAGAGATGCCCCCTCTTCTCATTTATAAATGCAATCACAATCATGCCTTTAACCCACAGAATCCTGCAGTCTAAGAGGATCACTGAGTTCTAATGGTCAGAGAGTTTAGGGGACAAAATATCATTACCTGCCGAGCACCTCCCTATTTATTTGCCCTCAGGTCCAGCAGCAATGTAAATACTGAAGATGTTTGACGAATACTCAGAATGGAACGTCAACTGGTCCAAGATGAAGCTTTCCCCTCTATATTCGGGTAAGAGGTATGGAACCTGGGTGGAAGAAAATGGGATCCAGTTAAGCACACGCAGTATTAGATATCTTGGGCTTCACCTCACACATAGAAGAGGTGGCTCGAGCCGATAACACCATCTCAATGATGGAGAGGGTCCTTAGGAACACACAAGCCTGGATGTTTCTTTCTTTGATGACGGGGCAGACTGCTTTGCTGAAAATGATCACCCTTTCTAAAATACACTGCAAAACTATCCGTTCAGCCTTCCCCGCAGCATTATGCACACTCTGACATCCTTATTGAGATCATTTTTGTGGGACAAGAGTCATCACTGGATCTTTGCTAAATGTTGCAGATCATTATATGGTTTCAGCTTAGAAATAATAGATCCCATGTCCTTTCAAAGGGCCGCACACTAGATCATCTGAACTATGGGTCATGGAGGAGAGCCTCCTAATTCATTAGGTCTCGCCTATGCAGCGCGCATGCGCTGCATAGGCAAAAAGACCTTTAGCCATCGCTTCGGCTTCTCAGCCAAAAAGGTGCACGCATTCCATTGCCTTCAATGGCAATGCGTGCACGTTTAGCGATTCACTTGCGGGAGTGAGCGGCCCCATATGGTAGCAATTACCGCTTCTGGCGCTGCTCTCTCCCGCAAGTAAAACGCTTTCACTTTTGCCGACACTTTATTTTTTGCGACATTATGTTTTTAAATCTGACAAGGTCATGAAAGCTAAAGACGAGGGTCATGAAAAGGGGAGAAATAACAGGACTCCAGTGAAATGGCTCTCTGTTGGCCTTTGTATCTATTCAGAGTGTGTCAACAGGGTCTTTTGTCTCGCCCCTACCACAGCATACTAATTTGCTAGATCAAATCTTTCAGAAAATCGACTAGAAGTAAAGTACAAAACTGGCAGCTTTTGTGCTACGTTCTGCGGGGAGCCTGTGTGTGAAACAGGATTATCAGGGGGTCATGGCGCGATGCGAGGGACGTCCATCACTTCCTTTCTGGTAATGCAATTGGGCGGGCACCTGGGTGTGATTAAGATGTAGGGGACCGGACGCATAGCAGTGAACGCTCCCCCAGCAAAAAAGGTAGACTTAGAAACATGAAAGGCCTAAAACAAACAAACTGAGTGAACAGGGAAATTGACAGACTATACCTCTCTTTAGCTGGGTGCATCTTTCCCATTGTTGGCTACCCTTGAGGGCTTCAGGGCATGGGGCCATTTAGGGATCTTTATGCTGGTAGATGTGTGTCACGATTCCAACATCCCACAAGAAGGAGTAAAGGGTAAAGAGAGAGAAGCCCGTACGGGCGAATGGTAGTCCGCCTCGGTTGACACCTGTCGCCTCCTTTCCTTGCAGCCTGATGCTTGGGATGCAGAAGATCCCTGTCCCTTTAACGGGAATGCATCTTGTGGAAACTCCGCCGAGGTGTGTGACGTCACCCTGCCGGGACCAATCCCAAGAATCCAACGTCGTAGGAGCAAGAATCTAAAACCCGGAATACGTGAAGGAGGTGTGTTCATAGACGCCTCGCGAGTAACGAAGGAGGCGCCGGAAGACGAACAGCTGCCATGAACCGAGAGCCCCACGGAGCCAAGAACAAGCAGAGAGCCGGGAGGCCAATGACACCACTCTGCGCCCAGCCATGCTCCTGGAGTAGCGTGGCTTAACCAGGTACGGGAACGCTTTGCGGGGTAGGTCGGGGAGGAGGGAGAAGGATAGCGATTAGAACGTCCCTCTCGTGCCTGTTCTCTCCCGGTATTACCCCTGCACTTTCACATGTCCCTAGGCCTAAGGACAAGCAAGGGTGATTCCTCACTCCCTTTCCCCCAACTCCTGCACCAGGACAGACAGTCTCACGCTTGCCTCTCTTATCTTCTTTGCCCGAGTATCCCCTAACACTGGAGGAAGACGACAAAAGGAGCCTGTGTCCCAAAGCCTGAAGAACGGATAAGAGGAATTATCCGCCCTCACCCTCCTGGACTCTGGCGACCCACAAGAGATGTGTATATAGAAAAATAAACCCTGGTTTAGCTCGATTTGGTGCAGACCATGATTCTTATCTAGACCCCGACCACAGATCCCCGTTACAAGTGGTGGAGAATGCAGGCAGTCTGACCATTAGTACAGACATAATGGATGCCTTGATACAGCATAAAGTTAAAGGACAGGAGAAGTTAGAATGGGCGGTGGAGTGCCAAATGGCATCGCCTCAGGCAGAGAGAGACATTTTCAAAGACACTATTGCTGCACAAATGGAGGGCCTACAGAAACTAGTCAGTGGACAAAAAACTACAGGAGTCCGTGAATACAGAACAAACACACAAGGACCCACAGGTATTTCCCTCCAGAAATATGTGGCAGAAGAGGATCATGGCACGTACCTCCTCAACTTTGAGAGGGCAGCCAGAGCCTGCAACTGGCCAGTAGAGAAGTGGCTCTTTTTTCTGGCACCTTTATTATCGGGAGAAGCACCGGTTGCCTACCAGGTAGCGAACCCCATTGGTAACACTCTCTACGTAGAAATTAAAGACATTATCCTTGATCATTTAGGATTAGATGCCGAGGCTTATAGGGTACGTTTTCGGAAAGGAAAGGGGTGCCCGCGTGAAAACCCCAAAACTATTTTTCCGACTCAAGTACGCAACGGATGAATGGTTAAAACCCCTGGAGATTTCAAAGGAGGAAATAATGGACAGAATATACCTCAAACAATATTTAGAGGCCCTGCCATATATTACACAAAGATGGCTTCGCCAACACCCCCACCTAACTACAGAAGAGGCGGTTTAAATGGCCACCACCTTCTCCCGGGCCCAACCCTATACCATTGTGTGGGAACCTGAACGATCAAACCGACCCGTGCGAGGGAAATTTGAGAAACGGACTAGCAAACCCCCTCCAGACCACATGAAGACCCGTCTCCAAAGAACTGAAGTGCCTCCCTTTAAAGGCCCCAGTGCGGAGACTGGGGCCATATAGCCCGAGCATGTCCCCTGTAGAAGTCCACCGAGGAACTGATGGAGATTGGCTACATCCCGAGATCCATCATATATACTGCAGAGCTGGGGAGTGCTTTCTACATCAGTGTGAAAGTAAATTGACAAACGGTCAGGGCATTACTTGATTCAGGGTGTAGGCAATCTGTCATTCAAGGGGACCTAGTACGACCTAGCCAAATCATTCCTGAGACCCTGGTGCATATTAGATGCGTCCATGGGGATGTTAAGCCTTACCCCGTGGCCAACTTAGACCTTACTTATAAAAGAGGGGCCCCCTATATGGTCAGGGTAGGAGTAATGACAGAACTACCTGAAGCACTCATTATAGGGACGGACAACTCCAGTTTCTTAGGGATGTTTCTTTCCACTGTGCAGTACCAGCAGAACAGGGTAGCAGGGGAACCTCTCGGGAGAACAACACTACTGGCCATGCGCACCCAAGAGCCCTGGCTCCTTGACAGGTGCTTCCAGTTCGCACAAGTTAATGACCCAACCCTCCAAAATGCCTGGCAAAGCGCTAGGGAGAACGACACCAGTCCATTTCATCATCAAAGAGGGGTTGCTATATAGAAAATGCACAAAGGAGGAGGCTCCACAATTACTGGTCCTTCTGCTTTTCGAAACCAGATATTGTTCTTTTCGCACTCCCATCTCACCGCTGGTCACATTGGTATGGAAAAAACTACTCAAAATGTCCCGAGACATTTCTACTGGCCTTGGGTGTATAATGACATAAAAAACACTGCCAAGAATGTGAGACATGTCAAAAGAGGAATCCATATCGTCCTCCCCGTGTGCCTTTGCAACCATTACCAGTAATAGATAGACTGTTTTCCTGGGTAGGAATGGACCCTATAGGACCACTGCCAAAATCCCGTAAAGGACACCAATACGATCTGGTGGTCGTAGATTATACGACCCGATATCTTGAAGACTTCCCGTTAAAGGCACCCACCACCTAGAACATAGCAGATCGTCTCATTGAGCTCTTTTTGAGAGTAGGGTTCCCAAGAGAGATATTGACTGACCAGGGTACCCCGTTTGTCTCCGGGATGATGAAAGAAGTCGTTTAAACCCTAGACCTCAGCCCTATAAAAACATCGGTGTACCATCCACAAACCGATGGGCTGGTGGAAAGTTATAACGGGACGATAAAACTAATACTGAAAAAGTGCTCAGTGTTGAAGGAAAAGAGTGGGACCAACTTCTTCCTCTAGCCCTCTATGTGATCCGAAGTCAAGTCCAAAGCAGTCTAGGCCTTTCCTCCTTCGAGATTCTATATGGAAGACAGCCGAGGTCCCTCCTTGACATGACTAAGGAGGCATGGGAAAAAGAGGAAGCAGACGAGGCCCGCGGTTTTCTGGAATACACTCAAAATCCCAAGTCTAGGATAGGGAAATTAAGAGACCTGGCATATTCACACCTCGCAAAAAAGCAAGAAAAACAAAAACATTTTTATGGTAAGTGAAAGAGATGGTGGAGACTAAACATCAATGATTGGGTGTTGGTGCTAATGCCATCCTCCACAAGCAAGTTCAGGTCAGAATGGCTAGGCCCATACAAAATAGTAGGTACCATGGGTCGAACCAGTGACAAGGTTCAGATCAAACCCTCTCGTATCCAGACATACCACATTAACTTCCTGAAAAAAATGGCTAGGGCCTTCACCAACCCCTGCCCGGCTGACTCTGCCAACAAGCATAACACCCTCCTGTACTTTAGACCAACTTGTGATCATTGATGCCCTTGTGGACCAGGAAAAGCAATCCCTAGATGCTATGCTAAAACCTTTCTCGTCTATGTTCTCAGACAAACCCTGCAGAACATCCTTGATGGAGCACGCCATTGAGACCATCCCGGGCCGGATTATAAAACAACAACCCTACAGGATACCCAGAGACAGGTGGTGCAGAACAAGGTCGAGAGCATGCTGGAAATGGGGGTCATTCGTCCGTCTCGGAGCGAATGGTCATGCCCTATAGTGATGCTACCCAAGCCGGACGGGTCCACCAGATTTTGCATGGATTTCAGAGCCCTTAATTCCATCTCCAAGTTCGATTCTTATCCTATCCAGAGAATAGACTAATTGATTGAAAATCTGGGAGAGGCCAAATACATAACTACCCTAGACCTCACAAAGGTTTACTGGCAGGTCCCCCTATAAAAAAAAAGATAGGGAGAAGACTGCCTTCGTTACGCCAGATGGACTGTATGAGTTCACAGTCCTCCCATTTGGTCTTCACGGAGCACCAGCCACATTCCAACTCTTGATAAATACAGTACTCTGTGAACACCACTCATATTTGTCAGACTATCTAGACGATATTGTGGTATACAGTCCCATGTGGGCGGACCACCTCAAACACCTCCAACAAATCCTTTTGGCTCTACAAAATGCAGGTCTCCATATTAATTCAAAGAAATCCAGGTTAGGATTCCAGAAAGTCAGGTACCTGGGATACATATTGGGCCATGGTCTGATAGCGCCTCAAGAAAAGAAAGTAAGGGACATCAGAGAAACCCCTTTTCCCACTACCAAAAGAGATGTGAGGGCCTTTCCTGGGTTTCTTGGGGTACTATAGGCGCTTTATACACCAGTACTCGAAAATAGCAGCGCCCCTTACAGACATCTTACGTAAAATGTACAAGGACAAACACTGTTAAACCCCTCAGAGACCATACTAAAGGCCTTTTCTCGCCTAAAGAAAGCCATCACTACCAGTCCAGTTCTCTCCCCTCCCGACTTCACCAGACCCTTTGTCCTCCAGACTGATGCCTCCCATTGTGGTTTGGGGGCAGTTTTGTCTCCGCTGTCCCCTGATGGCATAGAACACCCAGTCCCTTTTATAAGTAGAAAGCTATTTCCCAGGGAGATAAAGTACCCACCAATAGAAAAAGAATGCCTTGCAGTTAAGTGGGCTATTGACAAACTGCGATATTATCTTGAAGGGACTCACTTTACACTGTATACTGACCACACACCTCTCCAATGGATGAGCAGGAATAAGGGCCATAACCCCCTGACCCTTCGCTGGTTCCTGTACCTCCAGCCCTTTTTCTTCGAGGTGAGACACCGGAAAGGAACCGAAAATGGGAACGCTACTTCCTGTCCAGAGTAATTCCTCTCCCTGATCGGGAGAATCCTGGGGGGAGGGAGTGTCAAGATTCCAACATCCCTCAAGAAAGAGTAAAGGGTAAAGAGAGGAATGTCCCTACGGACGAATGGTGGTCCGCCTCAGTGGACACCTGTTGTCTCCTTTCCTTGCTGCCGGATGCTTGGGATGCAGAAAAAAAAACTACGTAGGACACCGATACCCCTTTTTTGATCCCTGTCCCTTTAACGGGAATGCATCTTGTGGAAACTCCGCCCAGGCGTGTGATGTCACCCTCCTGGGACCAATCCCAAGGAGCCAACATCGTAGGAGCGAGGATCTAAAACCCAGAAGACGCGAAGGAGGTGTGTTCGTGGACGCCTTGCGAGTAATGAAGGAGACGCCAGAAGACGAACAGCCGCTGCGGACGGAGAGCCCAACGGAGCCAAGAACAAGCAGAGAGCCAGGAGGCCAACAACACCACTCTGTGCCCAGCGTGGCTTAACCAGGTACGTGAACCCTTTGTGGGGTAGGTTGGGAGGAGGGAGAAGGATAGCTATTAGAGTCTCCCTCTCGTGCCTATTCTCTCCCGGTATTACCCCTGCACTTTCACACATCCCTAGGCCTAAGGACAAGCACGGGTGATCCCTCACTCCCTTTCCCCCCAACTACTGCACCAGGACAGACAGTCTCATGCTTGACTCTCTTATCTTCTTTGCCCGAGTATCCCCTAACACTGGAGGAAGAAGAAGACGGAAGGAGCCTGTGTCTTAAAGCCTGAAGAACGAATATGAGGAATTATCCGCCCTCACCCTCCTGGACTCTGGCTACCCACAAGAGACGTGTATATAGAAAAATAAAACCTGGTTTAGCTCAATTTGGTGTGGACTTTGATCCTTATCTGGACCCCGACCACACACCCCCTGTCACAATGTGGCAACAGGGAGTATGTTAAAATCCTTCTTATAAAATCAAAGAGGAATTTAGGCAACTTCAAACTCAGTATTAAGGGTATCTCCAACAGTGACATATGACCGGGTCCTGTGCAACAGCTCATGAGGATGTCTTTGAGTTGAGTCCTCTCAAAGCACATGTCTGATAATTATCTTACCTAATAGCTTCAACAAACTCACAGAAAAGTGGTAGGCGTACACCGGCCACTTTAAATATCTGGATTGGACAATTGAACTCATGCCCATACAGGAATCAGTGATAATGAACAGGGGTCACCTTATACAGTTCAAATCTCTGCACAGAAACTACTTGACCTCAAAAGATAGTGCCGATTTTGGAGAAGGTCCGGGACAGATTGCTTGAGATGCATCCCTGAAGTGGGAGATTTTCTCCATATGATCTAGGCCTTCCCAGTCTTTGTATTATTCTGGGAAGTGATCTTTCACACATACTGTGTGTTAGACCTGGGGGTCGCTAGTTGGCTGAGGTAGGTACCTTAGGCCAATAGGGACCCATGCTTCCATGTCATGGAAAGGAAAGACACCTACTTAGATAGCCTCTGCTCACCCCCTTTGTAGCTTGGCACGAGCAGCCAGGCTTATCTTCAAGGCAAGTGTGTAAAGTATTGTAATATTCCTACTGGCCGAATATTAGGCCAGCCAGCCCTTGTAGGTTCTGGCGATATAATGAGCATATCTAGATGGTCTACTGCTGTCCTAATGCAATGCTATGCAGTTCATAATGCAAGAATCAGGCACTTCGCGATGTAAAAATAAAGCAGTTTGTTATGCAGTAATCAAGCAGTTCATAATGTCAAAACAATTCAATGCGTAACGCAACAATCAGGCAGTTCGTAATGGAGAAATAATGCAATGGGTAATGCAACAATCAGGCAGTTTGTAATAGAGAAATAATGCAATGGGTAATGCAACAATCAGGCAGTTCGTAATGCAGAAATAATGCAATGCGTAATGCAACAATCAGGTAGTTCATAATGCAGAAATGATGCAATGCGTAATACACTAATCAGGTAGTTCGTAATGCAGAAATAATGCGATGCGTAATACACTCCCGCACCGATCACAGTGTTTTCGCCGGTTCTCCGCCACTCGTACTGACTGGCGGTCAGTTTCCGCCAACAGATGTCCCCAACACAGTTATGGTGTACACAAAAATGCAGCTCCTTACTCCGGCCCCTGTACTCCGCTCGTCGGGAAGTACGAGCCGCGATATGAGCTGAAGCAGAGGCTCATGCTGCAAGAATGGGAGAGGCCGAGAGCGTCCCTCTCCAAACCCGCACAATGCACCAGGCGACGACACCCGTTACCTTGGGGGTGAGACCTCGCTCTCCTCTCCTCTTCTTGCAACTTAGGCCTCCAATGCGACTTTGTGGATTCCAGGCCGTTGGCGAAAAGGAAGATCTCCGGCTGTAACAGGGCACACGCACACACGTCGCTGAGACTCACTTGAGCTTCGGGTGCACACAATCACAAGGTAATCCTCACGACGGTCTCAGGCTGCAAGAAGCACACGCACACAGCGTTGATGAGACTCACTTGAGTTCCGGGTGCACAAGATCACAGGGCAATCATCACGAAGGTCTCAGGCTGCAAAAAGCACACAGTTGCTGAGACTCTCATAGAAGTCTTTGTGTTCCTGAGTTTCCACAACAGGGAGCCATCTCTCCTCGGGCCCTTGAGTTTCAGTTACTTCAGGACACAGCACACAGCAAAGTCCTTTGGTTAAATCAGAAAACGGCAGTCCAGCCCCAGAACACACAGCAGGGGTCAGTCCCTTTCTTCAGTCTCTTCAGCTGGTTCTTCTTTGGTAGAGGTTCCTCTTGACCACTTAGTAGTTTCAATCCATTTCAGTCTTGAGCAATCCAACGTTCAGGGGTTTCAACTCTCATAGTTATACCCCTTAAAGTCTTTGAAGTATTTGTGTTCAAACCAGTTCTGGGTGTCTGCTGCCAGTGACACCTTCTTCCTTTGATAGTGGGAGTCTGGATCCTTAATCACTCAGCAGGAGATGGAACCATTATTTTATGGCGGCAGCCCAGGCCTCTTCACCTCTGGAGGCTACTCCTCCTCCTACACTCCAGATGCAGGTCAGTTTGTTGCTGTCTCCCCTGGGTCAAGACATTCCCCTGAGCCTGACACATTCAAATCTAGACAGTCAATCCACAACCAGGCAGAGATACACAGAAATGTCCTATGGCAAGATGGCCTTTCAACAGTGAAAAACAAAATGGAGATTATTTCACTGTCAGGACATGGTACACACCTCAGTACATGTCCTACATTTCACATGCACTACACCCCGCCCAGGGCGGGTGCCTTGGACCTACCATATGGGTGTCTGATGTGCATAGAAAGGGAATGGTAAAGCCTGGCAAGTGGGTGCACTTGTCAGGACAACATGGCAGTTTAACAAACTGTGCGAAGGCACTGCAGTGGTTGGCCTGAGTTCCCTCTTTTAAGGCTACTTGTGTGTGTGGCACAATTAGTGCTGCAGGCCCACAAGCAGCTTTTGCATTACCAGCCCTGACACACATAGTGCACTTTACTAGGGACTTTACTAGTAAGGCAAACATACAAATCATGGACAACCAATTACCATTACATTTTACACAGGGAGCACTTGCACTTTGACACTGCTCAGCATTGGCAAAGTGCCCAAAGCATCTAACCAGTAAAACGAAATCCATCACAGCATCAAAAATGGAGGTGGTAGAGGCAAAAAGTCAGGGGTAATCACGCCAAGAAATGCTAGGTCTAACACTGTGCCATACTGAAGCAGCCTTTAGAACCTAACCCAAAGAGCCATGTTAAAGATAAGGGGGGACAAGGGCTTTGCAAGTGCTGAAAAGATCCTCCTGTGATTAGGGTTAACGCTTGGGAAAAGAGATATATACCCTCTATTGTTACAGGGTGGAGGTGTAGTATGGATAGATGCTGTATTCTGGAGATGCTGATATATGAAGTAAGGTCAGTCCTCCACAAGCATTGTAAAGTCTGGCATGAATGGGAAGACTACTACTCAGATGATTAATGCCAATTAAATTCTCATTATGTAAGATGTTACCTATGATGATATACAAATATGATTGTTTTGCAACCAGTTGCTAGATAGAATGAAACCAAGGTTTATATGATATTCGTCTGTCCTGACCTGTGAGTTTGCCCCTCCTTCAAACTCTTCATTGGCTTCCAATGTGGAAGAGAATTATTTTCAAACTGTGCTGTCTCACTCACAAAGCCTTAATTGGATGTGGCCCTGTTTACTTAGCCACCAAACGTAGTTCCACCCGCCTAGACTGTTGAGATTAAGTGACAAATCTCTGTTAAGTATCCCACATATCAAGAAGGCCCGCTTGGGCGGCAGGTCCTTCTCCTATTTGTCCTTTTAAATAGGAATAACCTCCAGAAAACTACTGAAGACAGTTTTGTTCCGAGCTGGTTGCACTATGCTGCTTGGCTGCCTGATCGCGCCGAGATACCCCTCGGGGTGATCCGAGCGCGTTATAAATGCGATTAACATTAACATGCTAATGCCCTGCGATACTTTATGCTCATGGTTGTTTGTGTAAAAGCAAACACAAGGAGCAGATGGACAAAGCATTGAAACTTTTCAAACACTCACCCCCAGTCACAGATCTTGGTTGAATCCATCATCGTTATAGGAACGTAGAATGTGCTTTCATGCTCACCACCACTTTTTGCTGGTGTCATTATGTTTTACTGACTAGCCTGATTGTGATCCTGCTAATCAGGACCCTATTCTTTGTACTTCTTCCCTAAATTGGACCAAATATTCCCAACCACTTAGCATTCCCTCAAGTCTCCCAATTAAAATAGTGCCTCACTTGTGTGGGTAGGCCTAGTGCCTGCGACAGGAAACAGCCAAATACGCAACATGGACACATTACACTTTTTCACTTAAATATGATCCTTTTTTCAATGTGGCTAGCTGTAGATTTTGGGCCCTAGCTCAGCCGGCACCTAGGGAAACCTACCAAACCGGTAATTTTTTAACTAGCCAACCAGTGGTGGGTGACCTGCATGGCTTTCTTCAGGTAAGTTTACACAGAAGCCTTTGCAAACCTCAACCTTTGACTAAACCACACATTTTTCACACATTTCTGTTTGTTAGGAGCCACAAATTTCCTACCACCCAGCATTCCCACATGTCTCCCAATGGAAATTCTGCCTCACTTGTGTGAGCAGGGTTAGTGCCTGTGACAGGAAAGAGCCCAAAATGCAACATAGACACATATTTTTCGCACTGAAAACACACTCCTTTTTTTTTTAATGTTGGTAGCTGTGAATTTTGGGCCCTAACTCAGCCCAAACCTAGCAAAGCTGCACCTTTTTGAAAACTGGGCTACCAGGAGACCAGGCTCTGCAGCTTAGGCTGTTTTCATTGGATTTTTTCATTTGGAGCAGGGTCAATACTGATTTTCATATAGCTGGGTCCAAACTGAGGTGGCTTGGTGTGCAAAATAACAATAGTCTGGGAGGCGGCCCTAGTAATTACCACTGGCTGAGACTAATTCAAGCATTCCATCCAATACTTTCTTATATTTTAGCTTGTCGCCCTAAGTCAGACGGGAATACCCAGAAGTGAGTTCCATGCACAGTGTATCACTGGAGCCAAGCTGTACCTGGGTGAAACTACTGCTGGGTTGCTTGTGTCCTAGTTCAGGGAGGACCTGGCTTGGATAGTTCGGGCTGGACTGTCCATTTGGAGCAGGGTCAAGACTGATTTACATATTGCTGGGTACAAACTGAGATAGCATGGTGTGCAAAATAACGATGGACTGGGATGCAGCACTGAGTAATTATCAGTGGGTGAGATTAATTCAAGCATTCCATCCATAACTTTTTGTATACTTCAGTTTGTTACCTAAAGTGGGACAGCTATGGCAGACGTTGGTCCTGTGCTTACTGTGATAGTGGAACCAAGCTGTACCTGGCTGATGAGCCCATGGCTAGGGCGAAACTGGTCCTGTGTTGTTTGTGCTCCTGTTCTGGGAGGACCTGGCTTGGCAGTTCGGTCTGAACTGTCCCAATTTGAGCAGGGTCACAACTGATTTGCGTATAGCTGGGTTCAAGCTGAGGTGGCATAGTGTGCAAAAAAACGATGGACTGGGATGCAACCCCCAATAATTACCAGAGGCTTGGATTAATTCAAGTATTCCACCCATCACTTTTTGTATATTTGTTTGTTGATTCACTTGTGTGTGTAGCCGTAGTGCCCGTGACAGGAGAGGGCCCCAAACGCAACACAGACACATCACATTTTTACACTGATAATGCCCCCTTTTGTTTGCTATGTGGGTACCTGTGGGTTTTGTGCTCTAGCTCAGCCAGCACCTAGGGAAATCTGGCAAGCCTGCACATTTTTGAAGAATATATACCAGCAGGGCAGTCCTGGGGAGCATGACGTGTGTGGCTCTCGCCAGGTAATTTTACCCAGAAGCCCTTGCAAACGTCAAACTTTGGTGAGAAACACACAGTTTCCTCACATTTCTGTGACGGAAAGTTTAGTAATATGTGGGGAGCTGCAAATTTCCTGCCACCCTTGGTTTCCACACGTCTACCAATATGAATGATAACCAACTTGTGTGGGTGGGCATGACACAAAAGGCCCTAAAGCGCTATGTTGAGAGATAAGCAATAGGGGCAGCTGTGGTATGTGGGGCCTGGAAGTGGCTTCACCCATGCAAACCTATGAACCACAACTAGACCTCCAGGGTGGTTTGCTGGCATGGATCTTAAGAGGTGTTCTTACCCACAATGCCCGTCAAACCTGAAATCACATGTTTTTCTTACACTTCTGTGATAAAAAATTCAAAAATCTGCAGGAATCCTGTGAGAGGGTGCCGAGCGGGACACGCCTGTTACTAGGGGTGGCACGTCCAATTAGCGGTGGTTAATCACCTGTGGTAATCGCCTCGCGGTACCAGAAATCCAACACAACGGCCTCCGTAAAGGTAACCCCGCCCCCATGTCCTCTGCCCATACAAGGTCTAGATGCACGTGAATTGGAGGCGGAAGGAGGGGGGATTAACCCCGGACGTGCTTCCCCGCAGGAAGAGAAAAAGACCGGATACACCGACAGAGAGCACGAATGGGCCGGAGAGAGGAAGAAGTTGCGAAACAGAAAAGACATGGAGGAGAAGGTCGTGGAATCACGGAACAAAGAACGCGAATCCAGAGAAGAAGACGAGAAGTGGTGCGAAGATTGGTGGTCCCCACAGGAGGAGGCTGGAGAGCGGCCACAACTCAGGAGAGTTGCGGCGGAGCCAGTGAGTAACCAGAGACAGGGGAAAGAGGGAGCAGGGAGGCGGGAGGTAGATAAGTAAAAGGGAGGGGGGGCCTGAGTGTGTAGCATGGGGTTTTATTTTGTGAGATTCCCGTACCTCACATTTCATCTGTCCCGATTGGTTGTTAATTCGGAAATCTGGAAGATCATAGCTCTTTATCCCCCCTTATTTTCAAAGTGTACAGTACTACCCTGGCCTGCTCCCATCACAACCTCCCTATCCTCACTAGAATCACCTGTCCTGTCTTAACGACATTCCCTAAACACCGAATGGGTGTGGTGACGGATACAGTATCGCCCACTGGCGTATTGTTTAGGGGGGTGACTGATGGATTCTTGTTTTCTTTCCTCTTATGAGCCTTCCACGGATATCCATCAAGGTCAGGGAAGACCGAACAACCGTGCAGCTTGTAGGAAGCGAGTAACCGCAGGAGAGAAAGGATACCCAGAAGAAGGCCGATAGTCCCCCAAAGACAATTTTCAAGAAAACCACTCAAGTCTTGAATAAAACTCGCCAACTGGCCCACTATATACAGCCTCCGCGTCTGTTTATCCGGCCCGCACTCCCACAAATACACAAAATTCTTACCCCCAGCATTACCCCACTTGTGACGATAACGCTACCCCACTTGTGTGGCTGAGCCTAGTCGATGCTACCGGAGCACTTCAAACCAATGCCAATGGGAGTCTCATGGAGAAGCATGATCATACCAGAGATGGTGTAATCTTCGCCTTGGTTACACCAATGGTCCATCTGCATATAAATCAGGAAGACAGACCATCATCTTGGCAGTGAGGATACTCTTCCACCATTGCAAGTGAGTATTCTCACTGCCACAGATATACATCTGGCCTTCATTTTTAAAAGTTAATCCCCACTGGTTGGTTTTGGCACCTCCAGAAATGATCGCTTTGAAGAACAAATACTTATCACAGTATCAGTATATTCAAACCAAGACTTCTGAAGGTGAGCCATAAAGCCTCATCAAGGCACCAACCGCTTGCTGGTCCATTTACAAGCCGTTCACACGCCACACACAAGACTTTCATACCACCTGCCATGGGCCCTATCTAAAGGATCAGGGCACCCACATCAACATACTGCCGCCATTCAAGGGCCCATCACATTCGTACACCACAGGAAGGAATCTGCATTCAAAACAACCTCTACCAGTCATCAACCAACTTGTATAGAAACACACCATAAACAAACTTCTATAAACACATATGTTTAGACATGTTGACGTTTGGTACCTCCACAACCTTCTCAAACAAATAAAAATTGTGACTATCTTTTTATTGTCTAGTATCTTCCTCCGTCGACATTCTGAACCTTACCAAACATGTTCCTAGTAAACTTTTACTAACGGCTTCCCTGACAATCACATGAGGCTCAGGAAGACGTGTCATCACACTTACTTTGCTAAATCCAACTGTAAGTTGGTGGTGTCCAAGAATACCTTCCGGGGCCTACACTTCTCAAACTGAGTGAGCATATCTAGTTTAGTTTAGTCAGTGAGAATGTTACATATTTCCCATTCACCATTATGTGCTGTGCTGTGACTCAAATTCACTTCTCATACAGCAAAATGAACATCTACTAAGTTCTGACAGAAGATGAAGATGGCAAGACACATGTCACCCATACATGTAGCGTTGGGTGCAAAGTTCTCTATAGAGTATCCTGTTGCAGACGTGGGAGCAGTCAAGGTTGATCCATGGATTCACCTACTTGAAGAGCATAGTGTTCAGCTTCATGTGGAATGCGTTAATTTTAGAGACAGAGCGGATGTGTAGGCTCAGGTAATTCCAGCCTTTCAGAGCAAGTTAGGCTGAGTCACATCTTCCTGTTCTGGTGCTGCGTTTGCATGGAATGTGTGCGAGTATGAGCCGGCTGAGCAAAGGTGTCTGGAAGATTACTGCAATCTGAGGTGGTTTTGAGGTATGCTGGGCCAGTGCTGTGTAAGGCTTTAAATGTGTGTCAGGAGTTTGAAAAAAGATGTGGCTGGGAGGCCAGTGAAGCAGTTTGACGTGCAGTGTGTGTGCATGGTGGGAGGTTGAGGGAGGAGGCTGCCTGCTTTGTTCTGTATGGTTTCAAGCCATCTGCTTAGTTGAGTGAGGTAGAAATTCAGTATCGGGGTGAGCGTGGCACCGAGTGGGTTGAGTCCATTGGTGAAGATGAAGTGATGGCATGTGTATTTGTACATCTTTAACTATCTGCCATCTGCCTTTGCAATATCCCCGTGAAAGCACACCTAGCCTAAGCTTTTCCTACCTGTTCATATCTCTATCCCCTTCAAAGTCCTGACTAATTACACATACTTGCCAAGTGAACTTTACTAATGCCTTCCATTGCTAGATCCAGAAAAAGTCTTTCATGCACCTTCAGCACACTCACTGTACTAAAGTCACCTCCTTTCAGTTTGTAGATGCAATAATTTCGGGGTGTCCAAGGCTGTCTTGCAAGGCACACAAACCTCGAACTGAGTGAGCATATCTACCTTTGAAACTAAGGCAAACATGCTGGGGAAACTGCCTAAGTTCCCTAAACAGCATGTCAAAAAATAGTGAAGACTTTGTTTTTGCCAAACATGGTATTCCGTGAACAACATGGCTTGTGTTCCGTCCACCATTATATGCAATGTGTTGACTGTAATGCACTTGTCATCCGGCAAACAGAACATCTACCATGTTCTGACAGCACATAAAGGTGTCAAGCAGGCTATAGGCAAGTCCATGATCTCCTCAAATAGAGTAAATAAATGTCTACAACTGCTTGCCCAGTGAAGTAGTGGCCCATGGAAAGTAGTTATCCATGCATAGCAGTTGAAAGCTATTTGTTACAGTAGCTACTCCTTGGGCAATCTCCCAATACTTCACTAGTGTATTGTACAACATAAAGCAAGTAGGAAAACACAGGGCTGACTGAGATGGGCGCTGGGTACAGTAAAAATGACTCTCCTACCTTTTTCCTTGCTCAGATCAGGCTCAGCAATGAGGACGAGTTGAGTCTTTTTAACTATTGCAGGAGTGTCTATTTTGAGCTATTGCAGGAATGTGGTCAGCAAAGTGTTGATCCTGCGCCCTTGCCACGTCTTCCAGAGCATATGAAGGGGAGACTGCTGATTTTGCAGCAGTAAGACTTTCAATGACGGACAACTGAAAGTCACAGAAAGATATGAGTCTTCCCATGGTGGTCTGGAGATAAACAACATATGCATTGTATGTTGCCCTCTAGATCACGTGGGTAACCAGCTTCTTATACCAAGTACGAGTTTTATGACTTGCACTGTCTGACTTAAGAACCCAATCTTCTCCACTCCACTTATCATAATTAAGTATACTGGTGAGCTGGTGAACTTCGGCTATCTGACCCCAAACCGTGACGGTGCTGTCTTCGTGAATTGTAGCAAACACATACAGCCTGTCAGAGAACTTGACTCCGAGCAGTTCTTTTCTTTGGAACTCAAAATAAGTGCTCTGAAATTTTTGGAACATCTTATATACAAGCTCCTGCGGCAATCCTTTGTGGCGACAATGAACTGTACCGCATACCACAGTGCCAGCTTCGCACAGGTTACTGAACAGCTCTACTCCCACATAGAAGTTGTCCATATAAAGGTTATAACCTTTATATGGACCTTTATATCTTTCCTGCGATTCCTAGCGTGGAAGGGCAACCTACAGGGTTTGGAGTGGAGTCCTTCCCTGTATACACTCTCAAATTGTATGCGTATCCAATAGAGCTGGCACACAGCATGTACAACTTGATGCCTTAGAATGGTATTTTGTTTGCATGCACTGCCTGAACAGCAGCTGTGCTTTGTACAGGACCATGGACTCATAAGTGGCTATATTCTTTCCAGGAGTAAAATTCTCTAGAAACTTGGCAGCAAAATGTTCCACGGCAAGCTGAATTTTGAACAATCTGTCATGGTCTGGATGGTCCCGGGGCAACGCAGCAGAATTATCATTGAAATGCAGCATACGCTGTAAAAGCCAAAAAGGTCTCTCCTCATGTACAGTGCGAAGATGGGTGTTTCACCAAATTGCGCAAGTAGACCAGTAGGACTGCAAGCTTGGTTTGTGCACTAACCCCATTTTGAGTGTAAGGCCCAAAAATGTCTTCAACTCCTCAAGTGAAGTGGAAGTCCACTGGTGTGCCCCACAGTGAGGTCCTGAGTGCCTTCAAGCTCCCTCAGAAATTGTTCTACATGCAAATGTGTTTGCTTCTCAATTTCCTCAAGGAATTCAACATCCAAAAAGAGATGGACATAGTCCATCGCCAAAAGAATTGCTCTATCGACTTTACATCCTGTGTCACCAGTGAATGGGGGAGTTTGGGGCTGCACTATATTGGTGGGCTACCAAGAGAGCATGCCATCTGTGCTTGCCATTGCACATGCCTGCTCTGTTGGTTGGTCTATCCTGCTACGGCAGCTCCACTGCAAAGACTGCTTGTGAAGGGACAACATGATTGCCATCATCATGTCCATCACATTCGCTGGAAAGACGAGTCGTCGGATGGAACTCTGTCAACTGAAAAATCACTTCCAGAGTATGCTCCATTTTCCTCTCCCTCAGATACTGTCTCACTATCTGATACTGCGTCTGAGCTGTCCTCCATAATTTGAGTTACGATCGGGTAGCATTCATCCACCGATACGCTATCTCTGCTGACTATCTAAAACCTTTGGTCAAAAAAACGTTGTCCTACTTAGAATGGAAGAGGTATGGTTCTAAATCAGTCTGTTGGTGTGTGCAGCGGTGAGATGTGTGTGACAAAGTGCAAAAGCTTTTATTGATGCATAGGTGTGTGTGACTGTGAGATGTGTGCAACCGCAAAAAACAATTATCGGATCAATGCAGCTTCTCCAAAGACTCAAAAAAAAACACACGGTTTTACTTCACCTTGCCACATACTCAATACCATAACATACTTCAAAGTTAAAGCTTTTGAACCCACTCCAGCCACTGTTCATTTATTATGAGACTGACATGGAGCAGAGAAAGTTTTAAGTGGGAGACGATTAAACTAAAACATGTCTTAGTAAGACAGGGCCATAAACTAGGCTTGAGCATATCCCCAGTAGCAAATCATATATTTAAACAACCATTTTCAAAGACAAAAGGCTGGCAGCGATCGCCAAACTTATTTGCCAGTGCTTGTTTTTTCATGGCTTATGCAAACCTTCACAGTTGGGGGAGTCTGTGGGCACAAAGAGGGTTGCCCTGTGTGTCATAAGGGCCAACCACCTAACATTTGTTGGGGACATTTGTGTTTTGTCAGGAAAAACACATTAACAAAAATAATGATATGCCCCGGGGGGATGGTGGGGAGGGCCTTATGCCAAAAGGATTGAATATAATGGGAAACCCAATCTACCCTTGAGGGCTTGGGCAAATCAAATAAACGGGTAAAAAGCGCCTTTAAGGGACTTATTTAAAATACTCTGTTCTATTGCTTTTGATATATATTTTTAGCTGCAAGAATTATTGATAAATTCGCCAGAGAGATATTATTCAAATGTCTTTTATCTAAGAAATATTTTTGTTCCTTCTGAGGACATAAGAACCAATGAACCAATCACAAAACAATAAATATTCAAAACACAGGTATATATAGAAAAAAGTTTTATCTGTTGAAATTCATCAAGGGTACTACACAGTTATACAAACATACAAAAATAAATACAATTGTATAATCCTTCAACGTCACTATTGTAAACACTTCTCATTTTACATTATTTTCCAGAAGAGAGTGTAAGTGTCGACGTTTCGGTCTCTTCATTTGTCCACTAGACCATCTTCAGGACTATCATAAATGTAACAGTTGACCCCTAGTGAAGCATGAAATAAATAATAATTACCATGCATGAATTTAAACTATACTTTCCATTATTTACAGAAAATAATTGATACACCCATGCAAAAAAATTATCATTTCTCAATTGACAAAATTTCACGTCAATGAAGTTAAGAATATCTCAAGATGCATATATTATGTAACATCCTTAGAACTCATTAAGAGATTTCTATCCACAAGAGCACAGACATTGAGTCTAATGTGTCTGATTAAAGAATATATTATTAAAAGTCATCTTATCTTATAATCCATCATCTACAAATTCAAACAGCCACATCGTATATTTCTAAAGTCTTTTATAAAAGAGTTATGTTGTGGAGCCAGAGAAATGGTGAATACACATATCTCACCACCATCTTAAAATGCCTTGCCATTATATCTTATTACTTAGAAAACCTATTTCTTGATTCTCCATGAATATACAGACAGCAATCCTCAAGAAGTTTCATTATAAGAGTAATATTTTACCCATCCTTACTGATCCGGTATTATAGACTGCCTAAATAGTTACATGAGAACCACTCATATTAACTATCAGTTTTTTAACCTGTTTACACATGCCCCTAGTTGCATTGTCCATTTTACTCATTAAAATATGGACCTATACTTTCTGTTATAGCAAATGTGACTTAATCAAAAAAAATACTGTTACTCTGACTGGGGGCCAGATGTACGAACATTAGGAATACTGGTTTCATGAAGGCAACTCTCCAAGAATCGCAATTAGGAAATTGGTTTTCCTAATGTATAAAACGAATGGACTTTCATTTAGGGATTCCTTGTGGGTCGCACATTGACCTACCTCATGTATATTAATGAGGTAGGTTGCACTCTGTGACCCATTAGGAATTAAAGTCATCACAGGGATGGTGGCCTGCTGAGGTCAGCAGACCACCATATCTGTGATTGCTTCTTAATAAAGCAATGATTTTTTTTTCCAATGCAGCCCTTTTTTCTTGGGACCACTGATAACTCTTACAAAATATTATTATTTACAGTCTCAAAGGGGAATGGGTTACCACCACCTTTAAACTAGTGGTAAAATATTTCTGTTTTGCGACCAGAATTTGGTCACAAAACAGTAATACAAACAGTACTGATTCGTTATTTGAAAGGGATGCCCTAAACACGCCCCTTCCAAATACTGAATCACAAATGCAAAATGTAATTCAGTAACAAGTAACTGTTAGACCTGTCAGCCCTTTGGGTGGTTCCTTCTATCTTTTGTTTTTTTCCGTCCTCTTTTCGCCTCCTACATTTTATTTTTCCCTTTTTTTTCGTCCACTGTGCTTTTTATTGGTAATGTCCTTAAAACTCTGGGTGCCTCATTATTATTTTTTTACACCATAGAAAAGGGGCACAGGTGTTCTTTTATAATGGAGGTGATAGTGAGGAATTCAACTACAAAATGGTGGCTGCCAACTGCCAAAGATGTTTACCTCTGGGACTGGCCTATAGACTAGTGAGAGGAATCTAGAACCTTCTGGCCCATTCCTGTGAACTGGACCTAGGGTATATAAGGCCAGTACCTGGGCGGCCATTTTGTCACCTAAGAGCCAGTCCGAGTGCAGGCTGTGGCGTTAGGGGGTTAGGACACTCAGAGGGTTGACTTCTTACTTTAAGGGTTGCTTCCTTACTGCTGTCACCGTCCCTCTAACCATAGACCTGACCCTACTTATTTATACTCGGAGGTACTTGGACATAGGGTCCTCACGAGTTAATAGGCACTTACTCCTGACACCGGGGGTGGACCTGTGAGAGCGCTGGAAAAGGGTTGAACTGAGGGAGAGTTCTGCCCCGTTATCCGGTGGAGGAAAAACTGACCAAAGAACTATAAGGAGCTTCGAGAGGCAGGGATAGGACTGAGGGAGCTTTTCACCCGTCTGCATCCTAAAACTAACCTGCTCCTGTACCCCTCCTGTCATCCCTCACCTGGGCTGTGAAGCGCTGCCGGGAAGTCGTCTTCCTCCCACGAGACAAGCTGGTGGATAGCGTGATCACTGTAGTGGAAGCCGCTTGGACCGCGGCTGTGATTCTGGTGGTGTCCCAGGGGGTCGAGCAGGCTCACTGCCGAAGGGTGGAAGTCAGAGCCGGTAAAGGGGGTGCTCCGGGGGCCGCCGCTGCTTTGAGGTGGAAACGGAGTCAGCGGTGAGGTGAAGAGGTAGAGTCCCATATTTGCGCAAGCCCCGTAGAAGGGTAAACACTACTCACAGGGGGCGGAGTAACGTCTGGGAGTTAGCTGCTGGCGGGCGGGTCCGGAGGAGGGCCTGCCGACTGCCTGAGGAGAAAGGCGGCGCCGCGCTGAAGTCACTGATCACCTGCGCAGGCCCAGAAGCGCGGAGCTGCCGTGAACTGACTGAGGCGCCTTGGTGAGGAGCTGAGGTGAGGCGGAGTCAGCGGTGCAGTCAGCGAGTGCGTCCTCCCTTCCCTGCAGGCTCTGATGCGGAGTGGCCTGGCCTGCGAGGGAGTAGACGCGGGACACCTGCGTTGGTGGTGAGATTTAAGCTATTTGAGCTGCCGGAGACGGTTCATTTGGAACATAAGCGGTCCTAGCCCAAGTAAGCAGGGATCTGGGGGCTGGTAAGGGACTTGACAACAGAAACCTATGCCTCAGGTCCTGGTGGTTGGTCTGATCGGAGAAACCCCAATGAAACTGTGTGCTGGCCAGGGGAGCCCCATCTAGCAGGACAATACAAATTGTGACTTGATATCTACACAACCTAGCATTATCGCTGGGTGATTAGTAAAGTGGTACAAGGGGGCCAGTGTGTTTATAGTCCTCTGAGTCCCTGTAAGATTCCAGCTGATTTTTCCTACCGCTCTCACCCAGACAAAGTGGGGGGTGGGAAGGAGAATAAATTTGACACCGGCTGAGCATTCACCTAGGTTAATTCAGCTAAATAAGTTTACAAGGTGATCTCCAAATTGACCTAATGCATGATTTCCCTAATCTGATGTAATGTGGAATGTTGACTCATTTAACCTTTACCCAAACAACCTGGAGATGGCCTAATTGGAAGTAACAAGTGTAATTGTTTGATCTATTGATTCTGGGGGCCAATGTACTGCTGAGATTATTTTGATACTGAGAATTAATGGGGAAAAATGCCTAATATGTGTACCATTTTATGATTCGCGAAACAAGATTACTTAAAGAGCTTTCATAAAAAGTATCCGTATTTTTCTAAACTGGTTTGTTGTCATTTATTTTAGTGGCTGTGCGCTGGGTTACTGTAAGTGAGTGATGTAAGCACAACACAATTTGCCTTGGAGTTTAGCCTTCCTACTCTGTGCCAGGCTACCCTATGTGGACTGGTAACCCCAGGTCCAACAGTAACCAAATCCCATTTTGCATTCTGTACATTTGAAAAAGTATTTTTCTAGTCGCAATCTACCGATTCTGTGATTCGGGCCACTTGGGACCGGAAAAATGCTTTGTACTTGTGGCCTTAGATCTTTTCTCAGCACATGAAGAGGTGGCTAATGAGCATTTCTAGATTCAGTCCACCAGACAGCAAAGCCAAACTACACATGATTATGTAGACATACCTTAATTATAACTAGGATTCTGATGGATATTTTGAACTGTAGATTCCTTACCCTTAGACTAATATTGTTTGTAGGGTGATGAAGAGCATTCGTCTAAAAAGACCCCCGAGACCAAAATATGATTCTCTCTGGGATGTGAATTTAATTCTAGATCTTTTCACTTCCTGACCTGATAATTCTTTTTTGAGCAGAAAGTTTCTTTCTATTAAACTCGCAACTCTTCTTTGCCTTATCTCTTGTCGTAGAGTTTCTGATGTTAAAGCTCTGGAGATCTCTAATAGGTCTTATAATTTATTTGGAGTTAAATTTGAGATCTATAGAAGAACAAAGACCATGTCTGATTCAATTTTGTATCCTCGTTTCGATCCTTCTCCAAAACTTTGTGTAGTTGAATGTATGAAAGCGTATGATATGACAATGTCTAACCTTCGTCCACTTAATGAGAATCAGCTTCTCATTTCCTTTGTAAAACCTCATAAGGCTATTTCCTCTACCTCAATTGCTAGATGGGTAAAATCTGCTATGTCCCTAGCTGGTATTGATATATCCAAATTTGTTATTTCCTCCCATTTTTTTGAAAAAAGACTGAGTCTCCCTCCCACCTTCGGAGGGATAGAAGGGGAAAGTGAAAGTTTGGAACTTACTTGGAGGATTTGACGAGAATGAAGCTCGTGATCTTGCGCCTCTGGCTCTGTTTCCTCTTCCACGGTAGAAGCCGTTGTTGTTATAATTATTTTGTTGTCCGCCTCTTCCGTAAGGACGTGATCTCTGATAGGGCCTCTGGTTAAACCGGCCGGAAGAAAGGCCCCTTCTTCCAGCCCTTCCAAAAACATTATTACTGAATACTCTCCTTATATTCTTTTGTGCCTTATCAAGTGCAGTAAAGGTCGAGACATACTTTCCCAAGGATCTCATAAGCTCTTCACCAAAGTGCAGGCCTTTTGGGTTCGAAGATGGTTCCTTCTCAGCCATATCTGTAAGTTTAGGGTCTAGTTTAAAAAGGATGAGTCTACGTCTTTCAGCGTTAATGCTGGAATTGGCATTGCATAGGAGGATGAGGGCTCTTTGACTCCAACCTCGTATAAGATCTGTATTAAGTTGGGTACCTTTAAGGTAACACTCCTCAGCGGAGTCAAGAATCCTGCTTAGTGGACCAAGCACATCCAGTAGGCGATCTTGGCATCCTTTAAAGGCTTTTTCAAGACCTTTTCAAGGGTCACGCCCAAGTCTAAAGAGGTATTTAATTAATTCTGGATCCATATTAGGGGCATAACATGCTTTTTCATCGATTGAGGGTCTTGAACACTCAGCCCTTAGAATATTCCTTGTCCCTCTTTCGAGAGGGAAACGAATCCATTTTTTAATAAATTTAGATACATGTTCCTGGGGAGACCATAGTGTGGAGCGGGGATGCTTTAGATTTAAGGGGGAGAACATCTCTTCTCCCAAGGGATTTAAGATAGTATCTTTAGATGTAGAGGGGTGTTCGTCCTCCTCATCAAAAATTCCAACATCCCCATCATCCAAGTCCAGAATGTATTCGTTTGGATCTATATCATCGTCATCATCTGAGCCCTCCTGGTAGTCTTGAGCACTTTGAGGAAGTGATCCGCTAAGGGCATCCAAGGTTTTTGGGCCGCAAGGGGCACCCGATTGAAGTGAGTCATAAAAGACATCTCTATTATTTGAGGTGTAAGGACCTCCGAAGAATTTTGTGGTGCTAGGACCACCAACAATATCAGAGGTGCTAGGACCTCCTGTGGTCACATGGATTTCGGTAGAAATATTGTTATTTTTCTTTGTACGTTTTGCTCCTACTTTGTCACCGACAAACGCATCAGACACTTCTTCTTGGGAATGAAGTGGTCTTTTATAAGGGGGAAGTTGAGCAAAGGTCTCCCTAAAACAGGATTTCATTTCCTTTTGAATGATAATGTGGAAAAGTAAATTTTGCCATGTTCTGTGTCCCTACGAGTCCTCCATCATATGTTATCTGTGCATGATTAATATGCATATGTTATTCCCCATGTTCAATTAAAGACGCAATTATAGTTGTGTCCACCTTTAGTATGTCAGTTTCCAGTTCTCGTGAATACTACGAATATTAGGCCTATGTAAAGCTACGTTGCCACGTTTCTCAGTGTGCACGTTATTCCATTGTAAAGTCCCCGTTTCTAGGCCTCAAAAGGGCCCGGACACCAGTTTTCAATTCCTGTCTCCTGAGCCCTTGCTGAGGAGCGATACAGCCCCCACCTGTATCCTCGACCCTTCACTTACTTCCTGCCTCGCAGTGCCCGGCTCAGCTTGGCTCTGCCTCTGAGTCTGCCAAGAGTATGTTATGATTCTAGCTATCAGTCCAGCCCTCCTTCTCTGCATCCCTAAAGCTACTGAATCGCATCAATAGTTTCCGTCATTGTCTAGCCTTCACGTCTCCACGTTAGAGAAATACTGTATTAATGATCATTTAATATTCTTCATCACGCACTACATGTAGAATAATGCATGCTCCAGTCTTAGAGTCTGTTCGCCTTTATCCCAATAACATTTGGATTCTATCAACATGTTCTCTAAACATCAGATACTAGATACTGCTTAGGTACATGTCGCCCTGACTCTCCAGACTTCAGTCTCTGCTCCTAGCACAGAGTTCGAAGCCCCCAGCTTCTCCTAGTAACACGTCATTGCCAGTTTGCGCGCACCATTAGGTTAGAGGTCCCGGCTCCTTAGGTAGCCCCCTCCATGTTTCCGCCCCATTTATGACATAATCTGTTACGTTTGCATCACATGTCTATGTATACGCCCTGTTACACCTCTTTTCACCCTTATCTTTCGCGACTGCTACGCGTCACGCCTATTGCTCCACCCACTGCTACGCCTATCGTATGTATTGTAATGCAACTGTTTTAGTATATATGATCGTGTATTGTTATTAAATGTCAGCGCGCTCATCCCAGATCCAGCCCCAGCAGCTGCTGGGCCCTGCCATCCTATTCCTATGCAGGTTGTCCTGTTCCTGTCCTTTATGCTGTAATAAACCTGCAAAACTCCTACTACCTCGAATCTTGACTCTTATTTATTGAGCTATCTGTTATTCATTTATTCATTCAAAAATAGATCCGGTATTATTTATTTATATACCACATAATGGCGCCCGAATAGGGACTTGACCTTTCCCCACGCGCCGGTGAAGCCACGCCGGCCCCCTGACCCTCTGCAGCCGTGACGGAACCATACCGTGCACGTGCAGATATTTCTGCTTCAAGCATCCCTCAGGCCCACGGAGGAGACGGAGGAGGCGGTCCAGCATCCAGACGAGGCGGTGGAGGAACGCGGCGAGTCCCGACCAGAGCCCAAGCCGAGAGTCCAAGGTCCGAGGTATCCGGAGGTCCACCCGTAACTGAAGTCCGAAGTTCGTCGTCCGTCGTCGAAGCAGTCCAGTCTAGTCTGAGGCCTTCCGTTCTTACTGCCCGGTGAGTACCATTACTGGGGTAGTATCTAGACAGGGTCAATCTAATTGACTCTGGTCCGTGGGTTGGTGGTACACAAGCCCACAAACGAAGTGTCCACTTCGGTGGATGCGGGTCCTGACGTGTCTCTTTATGAGACCGGTAAGTTTCGTACTGTTTCAGCAGTGCATCTAGTTCCTGTTCTAGTCAGTTCTGTTCTCGAGAGAATTCATGTATTCTGTTTTCCGTATTCCAGGTAGTATTCTGTTCGAACTGTTATTCTGAATGTTCTTCATGTATCTTGATGTCGTGGAATGAGTGTGAAGTAGTTATCGTGTTTATTGTGTATCGTATTGTGTCCAGATTATAGTTCAGTCATGCCGCTCTTTTCAAAACTGCGTCAGTTGAGAACTAGAAAAGGTCTGCTGGAAGCAGCAGTTCCTGTCCCGCCTAGGGACAGTCCAGGTCATTTTATGTATCAGAAGCATGGCATAAGCGCCATATTGTATCTAGACTTATGGGTCGAGTATACCAAACAGTTAGAGGAAAAGTATAGATGGCCTGTATCAGGCACATGGGATGCCGAGTGCATCATGCGAGTAGAAGAAGCATTATGGAAAAAGAAAGCCAGACAGTCACAGAAAGATGCCATCGAGTTATGGCGCAAAGAATCTCATAAAAGAACCGAAAAAGAAATCAGAAAGTCAGAATTAAGTAGAGAATCCTTAGAACGAGCACAAGAAAAGGAATTAATCGAGATTGGTGAACGAGTTAAAACCGAACAGTCAGACAGACAGAGGCATGCCCTTATTAAGGGTATGTATCCTCTTCTTGCCGAGGGCTTGCCAAAAGCGACCCCAGAGACATCCAGTAATTTCCCGCCACCATTAGTTCCGACCAAGCTACGTCACAAACACACCGCAGCTGATATTTTCATTTCGTCCTATTTGGACGACACAGTCCCAGAATATGCAAATCCTGTTCGCGCTCCGCCAGTCCCTGTAAATCAGGCACTTCCCGCTCCTCCAGACACCGGAGTACCTGTTACGGTACCCCCGGTCCAGCCCGCCATACAAGTCCAGCCTGCATTTCCATTTCCCACTCTGCCAGGACGAAGAGGATCAGTCGATGATTCTAGTTTAGGGGCCGCAGGAGGAGGTCCTCCTCAGACCCCGCCGCCACATAAGCGTTTAACGTCAGCCGAATTACATGCACAAGCGTCACAGCGTACGCCCAGACATCAGTCTGTAGCAGAAATAAGAAAAGCCCTTAATGAATGCGGCTATGATCCAGTCCCAGGCGAGGATAATATGGTTTTATATTCATTACGTGTAAGAAAGGTGGCCGAGTATCTAGTCACCCTACCGAATATGAAAGAAGATCTAGACAGAATATATCGGTTCATCCGTACAGGGGATGATCCAGAAAGCATTGGCGAAGTCATGTCTCAAAGAAAAGCCGAGATCCAGCTCATGATACTAAAGTTTTTGATTAATTGTTTAATAAGAGAACAAGATTACCCGTCCAAAGATCAAGCCGAAATGAGAACCCTGACAAAGTGGAGTGATAATATAGCCGAGGGTAAGCACAGGACCATCAGTGCTATGGAAAGTATGTACAAGAAAATCCGTAAAGAAATAATAAGGTTACACGATCAACGTAAAGCAGCACAAGTAAGCGAGAAAGAAAATGACTCTTCTACAGAAGAGGTAGAGGACGAGAATCCCGACAGAATAGCGTATGTAGGAAAATCTAGATTTCCAGATCGCCATTTACGCCTAGAACACAAGTCAACTTTCCATCATCCAGCACCAGAACAAGGTTCTCTAGAACAAGTGTTTCAAGCTACCGATCACATTCTGAAATCACGAATCGGTTATAGTGAGTTAAGTACTATGCATGAACAAGAACTAGCCCGATCAGCAGTCCGATGGACTACTGACTCTACCACTTTTCCAGACAAAATAGTGGCACAAATGTTTCTGAAAATGCCCCCAGCCGAGCAACGACTGGCGGGTATGTATATGATTCAGCACCTCATTACATTGTATGAGGGTCAGCACTCTGATCCAGGCCCGTTACATGATATCCTGAACGAGTTACTCCAGTATAGATGGAAAGGTTTAGGTACCGATTTAATTAGTGTCATTCTAGAACAGCGTCACAAATATAGAACGTTTTTGAACCCGCATTTTGTTCATGTCTCACCCCCAGAAAGTAAACCATTTTACATGGAGAGACAGAATCCGTTACGAGAAGTCCACCCAGTTAGAGGAACGGGTGGCGAACTAGAACGAGTGTTTGTTTACACCCCGATCACAAAGATGGAACTCTTAGAGATGAAAAAATTAATCCCCTGTCATGATAAAGATCCAGCAGGGTTCCATCGAGAATTAAAAGACATGCTCCGTATGGGAGAATACACGTATCCAGATATAATTAAAATGTTAAAGGTTCTGCTGCCCGCAGGGGTGTATGAAAAGCTCAAGGAAAAAGATTGGGAGGTGGGAGAGAAAAAGATCGATTGGGCAGTTCTAGAAGCTGAAGACAAGGCACGAGTACCAGGTACCGGTCTTGGAGCGAAATGTAAAGAATTACCTGAATTATTGATTCAAGTTTTACCCAGATTATTGACAACTAGAAAAGAAGACTGGGATGCAATCTCAGCCTGTAAACAGAAACAAGACGAAGACATTAGTGATTTTTATTCTAGATTTGAGAAATGTTTTAGCATCAATAGTGGCCTCAAGACAAGTAGTGAGTCATACCCTCATCTTTTTGTTACTAAATTAGTCGAGAATTCGAGTCCACAAATTAAAAATCGAGTTTTGAAAGTCGAAAGTACCTGGCAAGCTAATACCCCGTCCCAGATGTTACAGATGCTCCAATACCACCAGAATAGAATTAGAGAAGAGCAAGAACACGAGAGAAAACGTATGAAAGACACGAAAATGAAAGTACTAGTTGCACAATCTGTTCCTCAAGACAGTCAGAAGAGGGGTCCAAATCAAGCCAGTCATCCCGCAGCTCCCGTTAAAGGGAACTGCAATTATTGTAAACAGCCAGGTCATTTTATAAACGAGTGTGCAGTTCTGAAACACAACATAGCTACTGGTAAGACTAAAGAAAGACCACGTCCGCCTAGACAAGAACAAGTTTCACAGATTCCTCAGCCACAGAATGCACCACAGACAGTTACAGCACCGCAGCCCATCGCTGCAACACAGCACGTTACACAGCAGATGTACCAGTATGCACAGTCTGAGTATCCAGAGTATCAGCCATATTCATGAAACAGCCTAGAGAGGGAGGTAGGCTTGCCTCTCATCGAGATACCTGTAGATCAAGAAGGTCCCTATGTTCACAGTCAAGTACTAGGGAAAGATAGAAAGTTTCTGATTGATACAGGGGCAAGTAGGACCACTATAAGTCACGCCGAAGTTCCAGGGGCTCCGCTCTCAGGCTCAAGAAATGTTTCCCTTGGATTTTCAGGAAAACCCATTGTAAATGAAATATCAAAGCCAGTTACTCTAGAAGTAGGTCCATTGTCCCGCACTACTGATCTGTTACTTACTAAGTCATGTCCAGAAAATCTATTAGGTATTAAAACACTGAAAGAGTTAGGTGCAGTTATATGCTGTTCCCCAGAGGGAATACGATTGTTCCTGCGTGACTTTAAGGGTCACTATGTATTACGAGATTTTGATCCCAGATTGTCCAATGTCCCGCAGCATCTATGGGCGCAAGGTCCAACTGATGTTGGTTATATGCAAATCACACCCCATCGTGTGACTCTCAAGCCAGGTGTAGTGTTACCACGAATCAGACAGTACAGATTGCCACCTGAGGCTGTAGCAGCCTTATCCAAAATTATTGACGAGCTCATGGCTCAAGGAGTAGTTGTAGAAACTGACTCCAATGTATGCAATTCTCCGATCATTCCAGTCATGAAACGTACTGATCCAAATGCACCCCCAGTATATCGATTAGTGATTGATCTCCGAGAGCTTAATAAATGTATTATTCCCCAGTATCCAGTTGTCCCAGATATCTCTTCCCTATTAACAGCCATTGATTCCGAAGCTTCATTTTTCACTGTCATAGACCTCAAGAATGCATTTTTCAGTGTCCCCATTCATCCAGACAGCCAGTTCCTTTTCGGATTTTGTTTAAATGGAAGGAGCTATATGTTCACACGAGCTCCTCAAGGTTTCACAGAAAGTCCTAGTATTTACAGTCAAGCACTTAAGAGACAACTAGACAACATTCACATGCCAACTGACACTGCCCTGCTCCAGTATGTCGATGACCTCCTGATCACAGCCCGTTCTGAACGTGCTTGCGAGCGAGCATCACTCACAGTTCTGTATTTCCTAGCCGAGATGGGACACAAGGTGTCCCCTTCGAAGCTTCAATTCTGTGTCCAGCAAGTGGTCTACTTAGGACACTTACTGTCCAAGAGGGGTAGGCAGTTGACACCAGACCGTATCCAGTTAATAGCGAGTCTTCCTCAGCCCAAGACCCAGAAGGAGGTACGTGCTTTTATCGGCCTTACTTCTTATTGCCGACAATGGATTCCTCAGTATGCATTTCTAGCCAAACCACTGATACAGTTAACGACACAGGAGGCAGCCGTATCGACTGTCCTCCCCTGGTCATCTGAACATACACTCAGTTTCAATGAGTTAAAGAAAGCCCTATGTCAAGCTCCAGTTCTAGCTACACCGAACTACAGTAAGCCTTTTACACTTTTCGTCACAGAACGTGAAGGTACAGCATTATCTGTTCTCACACAAGATCAAGCAGGACAGTACAAGCCTTGTGCTTATTTTTCGAGCACATTAGATCCTGTAGCCCAGGCTCTGCCTGCGTGCCTCAAGTCAGTTGCAGCCACAGCACTAGCTATCAGACAAAGTGATTCCATAGTATTAGGACACTCCCTGACAGTACAAGTTCCACACTCTGTGGAAGTTCTTTTAAACCGAACACAAACTCAGCACTTGACAATTGCACGTTTGACAGGTTATGAATTGACACTGTTTCAGCCACACATAGAAATCAGACGCTGCAACATCCTGAACCCTGCTACACTGTTACCATCAGTTACTTTAAGTCCGGACACACACGACTGTGTGGAAGTAGTTAATATTACGACAAAGCCAAGACAAGATCTGACAGATATTCCGTTGCCAGATCCTGACCTAACACTTTATGTGGATGGTTCATGTATGAGAACAAATACAGGAGAACTAGTCGCCGCGTATGCAGTGACTACCGACACCGAAGTTATTGAAACACACCGTATTGACACTCTGTCCGCTCAAGCAGCAGAGCTAGTTGCTCTGACTCAAGCCTGCATACACGCCAAGAACCTGAAAGTTAATGTTTACACAGATTCGCGCTACGCATTTGGAGTCGTACACGACTTTGGAGTGCTATGGCAGGAGAGAGGTTTCATGACTTCTCATGGAACCAAGATTCAGCATGGTCTCCTTATTCAAGCTCTGTTAGATGCAATACATTTACCGACATCCATTGCTATCATGAAATGCAAAGCACACACGAAAGTTACTGACATTATTTCCCAGGGTAACGATCTAGCAGATCGCACAGCCAAGCTTACAGCACAGACTCCAGACATTCCAGTTAACATGACACACACTCCAGATCCGACTACATGTATGACAGTTAAGGACCCGACTCAAGATGTCATAGATATCCAGTTACATGCTACTCCCGAAGAAATCAAGAAATGGTCCGAACAAGGAGGGGTCCAGACAGATCAAGGATGGTTAACGAAAGGAAAAGCCACTTGGTTTCTCCCCGACTCTATGGTTCAAGTCATTATCAATACCGCACATAGTCCAGCACATTTAGGAGAAAAAGCTATGTTAGACAGTATCCAGAATATTTGGTTCAACAAGCATTTACGAGCTGCCGCCAAGCAGAAGGTCCGTACCTGTATGATATGTTGTCAGTTTAATCCAGGTAAAAGTGTCCCGGTGGACCAAGGTGGATTCCAACCCCCTGACCACCCTTTTGAAGTCCTCCAGATGGATTATATTCAGATGGAGCGATGTCGAGGTTTCAAGTATGTCCTTGTAGTTGTATGCGCTTTGTCCAGGTGGACAGAAGCATATCCAGTCCCAGATTACACAGCCGCGACCACTGCCAAGCAGTTGGTTCGTGAGTTCTTCCCCCGTTATGGACTCCCTAGAGTCGTATATTCTGATAACGGCCAGCCATTCTCCTCAGAGTTAATGAAGCATGTTTCCCTTTTGTTAGGGTACCAGTGGAAGTTCCATTGTGTACGCCATCCTGAAGCAGCAGGTCTCGTAGAAAGACATAACCAGACCCTGAAAATCCGCATTGCCAAAGTATGTAAAGAGAAAGGTGTGGACTGGCTAGTAGCTCTGCCAGTTGCTTTGTTCTATATGCGCATGGTCGCACATTCCAGATCAGGTCTGTCCCCGTATGAGGTCGTTTTCGGCCGCCCCCCTAACATGTGGGGTACACCCAGACCCCGAAGTATTACCGATGTTTCAAGTAATATGCTGACAGATTACCTAGCTTCCTTGATGTCTGCCCTCAACTCTTGTCGTTCACAGGTTGCCGCCGCATTTCCAGACAACACCGAGGTGGCACCGCATGAAATCGTTCCAGGATCCATGGTCCTTGTCCGGAATTTTGACCGCTCAAGTCCGCTGGAGCCTCGCTGGAAGGAGCCCCGACAGGTCCTCCTCGCCACCCGTACAGCCGTGAAGTTGGAGGGACGCAAAGGCTGGGTGCACCTTTCACATATAAAGAAGTTTTATGGACTGAAACCAGTCTCAAAGAACATTTCCCAGGATTCAAAGGACTGCCAAAGTACTATTTTTAAGGACTGTCCCGCAAAAGACATTGCTACGAACCCTTCCCAGTTAGAGAAAACTCCGCAACAGGAGTATAAACTCAAACTCCGGTCTAGTAAAATAAGTCAGCCAGTTTGATTGTCTAAGTCCTCCCCTAGGTGAAACGGTTAGACTGTTTCTGACATGTATAAAATAGACCCCCATAGTGAGAGAGTTAGTCAAAACTCAATCCGATGTATCGTTTTTCTATGTTTCATATTATTTCTCAGTATTATGATTTCCTGCACCAGTTATGCGTTTTACCTGTATTTTCCAGTTTCTCATGTAAATACGTCTTCTAATGTTACGGTAGAACACACGTTTAGTGATCTGCCTCCTCATGAACTCTCTTACCGCCTCGCTATGCGAAATAATTCTTTCATCCGCATGCTACATTATTCACACCAGACCAGCAATGCCACTAATTGTTGGGTGTGTGGTCGACTCCCCCCTTTCCAGACACCGAAGGGAGTTCTGCCACTTTTTCCTTATCCTTTTTCACATAATGGTTCGTGTGGAGCATGGTCCACGTTAATGTCATCCTCAACAGATATGTCTTTTCTTAACAGTACGTGTTTTCCAGACAAGCAAGGTCTCCCCCACAGAACCGGGTTAGATCTAGAAAATGAAGTGTATAATTTAGGTAATTATTCTTCGAATTTCATGGTCCTGAATGTTCAGTCTGATTCCACTCCAGATTTACCTGCTATTTCAGTACTACCAGTCAAAGGCGAATTATGTGTCCGAAATAATGGTTCCGTACATGTAGGACATAGTGATTGTACTACTATTGTCAAGTATAGTGACAGTGGGAAATCTATTTTCAAAGCTTCACGTCATTCTTATTTTATTTGTGGTCAGACCGCATATGTTCGTCTGCCCCTCGATTGGGAGGGAACCTGTTACATTGCCTTCCTACTGCCACCAGTTTTCCTAGCCCCACCTGATTATCATAGAAACACACATCTAGTACACATTAGACATAGAAGGGAGATCGAGTCCCCAATTGTCGATTATACTGAAACTGCTCTAGAACAGTATACAGATTTCAATAGAGGTTTCTTCTTCTTTATAGGACCTATCCAGAATAGTAAGCTAATCCGTAGGTTAACAAGAACCCTTGAAGTAGTTGTCAATGAGACTGCCTCTGCTCTAGGTAACTTAACCGAAGAGCAATCTGCTATGAGATTTGTCGTTTTACAGAATCGTCTCGTCCTTGACGTCATATTGGCCGATAGGGGCGGGGCCTGTAGAGTCATCGGATCTAGTTGCTGCATTTTCATTCCAAATAACGCGCCGTCTGTTTATTCAGCTATAACCAGACTCCATAAAATTGCCCATCTGTTACACCAAAATCCAGGCACCTGGACATGGTCCGGTTGGTTCTGGGATATAATTTCCGCTTGGGGATGGAAAGTCTTGTCCTTTCTAGGTATTGCAGTAGCGATCATATTTAGCTGCTGCCTCTGTATACAATGTGGCCCTGCGATTTGCGGCATTTGTGCTACATCTTGTATTCCTAGTCCCAAGCCCCGTTCTAAAACACGTTCCCAGAAAATTCGTGACGAGCAAATGATACTGTATGAAATGATAGATGGTATCATGAATATTGATGTTTCCTGAAGGAAACGTAGTGACAAGGAGGGAATGTGGAAAAGTAAATTTTGCCATGTTCTGTGTCCCTACGAGTCCTCCATCATATGTTATCTGTGCATGATTAATATGCATATGTTATTCCCCATGTTCAATTAAAGACGCAATTATAGTTGTGTCCACCTTTAGTATGTCAGTTTCCAGTTCTCGTGAATACTACGAATATTAGGCCTATGTAAAGCTACGTTGCCACGTTTCTCAGTGTGCACGTTATTCCATTGTAAAGTCCCCGTTTCTAGGCCTCAAAAGGGCCCGGACACCAGTTTTCAATTCCTGTCTCCTGAGCCCTCACTGAGGAGCGATACAGCCCCCACCTGTATCCTCGACCCTTCACTTACTTCCTGCCTCGCAGTGCCCGGCTCAGCTTGGCTCTGCCTCTGAGTCTGCCAAGAGTATGTTATGATTCTAGCTATCAGTCCAGCCCTCCTTCTCTGCATCCCTAAAGCTACTGAATCGCATCAATAGTTTCCGTCATTGTCTAGCCTTCACGTCTCCACGTTAGAGAAATACTGTATTAATGATCATTTAATATTCTTCATCACGCACTACATGTAGAATAATGCATGCTCCAGTCTTAGAGTCTGTTCGCCTTTATCCCAATAACATTTGGATTCTATCAACATGTTCTCTAAACATCAGATACTAGATACTGCTTAGGTACATGTCGCCCTGACTCTCCAGACTTCAGTCTCTGCTCCTAGCACAGAGTTCGAAGCCCCCAGCTTCTCCTAGTAACACGTCATTGCCAGTTTGCGCGCACCATTAGGTTAGAGGTCCCGGCTCCTTAGGTAGCCCCCTCCATGTTTCCGCCCCATTTATGACATAATCTGTTACGTTTGCATCACATGTCTATGTATACGCCCTGTTACACCTCTTTTCACCCTTATCTTTCGCGACTGCTACGCGTCACGCCTATTGCTCCACCCACTGCTACGCCTATCGTATGTATTGTAATGCAACTGTTTTAGTATATATGATCGTGTATTGTTATTAAATGTCAGCGCGCTCATCCCAGATCCAGCCCCAGCAGCTGCTGGGCCCTGCCATCCTATTCCTATGCAGGTTGTCCTGTTCCTGTCCTTTATGCTGTAATAAACCTGCAAAACTCCTACTACCTCGAATCTTGACTCTTATTTATTGAGCTATCTGTTATTCATTTATTCATTCAAAAATAGATCCGGTATTATTTATTTATATACCACAATAGACCGAAAATCCTCTTTACTAAAGGTAGGTATTGTAGCAATATTTCCTTCTGAGTCAGATACATTTTCCATCTTGACTTTATATATTATTTCCCCTTTTTTTATTTTATTTTTTTATTTATTTTTTTCTTTTTATTTGATAATAAAATGCTATTTGCCCTACTTGTATTCTATACTCCCCACTATAGGGGGTAAAAAACAAGGGGCTGAATATGATAGAGGATACTTAAAGGGGAGTAGGCATAGGTATAAAATATTAAAGTATCTATAAACCCTGGTTCATAGGATTTTTGCCCATTAATCTCTATTTATGTAAAGCTAAACTCGCGATGCTCATTTTTGCCCTTTAATCTCTATTTATGTGAGGCTGAAGTCGCGATGCTCCGATACCTCCAAACAGCTGAAGTCAACTGTCAGTCGATCGAGGAAAGTCCCTAGGCGAGACACTCACGAAGTGTGAGACTCGCCAAGGAACTTTCCTCTAAAGCACGTCTTCAACGCTGCCCTCGGTGGAGGAAGAGAAGGCTCCGCCGGAGTAGGGCTAACGAAGGGGAATGCTCCGTGTTGACAGCCAGACGGTAAGCGGTAAGGTCGGGCATGGCAGTGCTTCGTATTGAGGGCCGCGCTTTAGTTTATATCACGCTGTACACCGGGCTCTCTGCAGGCCCTTCCGTGGTGCGTCGTAGGCGCGTGGCCCATGTGGGTTTAATATTCAACAAACTATGAAGAAACGTGGACAATGGTTTAAATCGTGGGTGATAACTCTCGTGTGTTATAAGCTAATAAAGTAAATCTTTTAGCGCAATATCGAGCGACGCAATCACATGGTATTTTGTTAAAAGGAGTGAGAAAAAACGATAATGACATAGAGAAAACGATATTAACATAGCTAAAGCTTGAGAGGGTATAAAGGAGGGGGGAGGATCTCCATAAATTGCAGATCCGGGGAGGAGGGGGGTAGAAAGTGGGGTTAAGGTCACAGAAAGATAACTAGAAATAATAAGACAAGATGATGTTGAGAATTAACTTGCCTTAAGTTAAACCTCCCCAGAAATAAATATCCAAAAGTAAGGTTACAAGAAAAAAAGCTTTAAATGAGAGAGAATGAAATTAGCTACTTATCTGCTTGGAGCCGCATTTAAAAGAGGCTGATGGTTGCTATGTTTTGTCTATTACTTTATCTCAGTGTTCTTATTGGAACCTTTTGTATTGTGATGCGACTGGCTTGGATCTGCAATTAAAAGTCATTGCATAATGTGAGCCTCCGTGTCTTTAATGAAATCTAGATTCTCTAGGCATGTTAATAGGAGAATCGCAATTCTTTACCCTTAGACTGTTTCAAGGCACCAGACTAGATCTGGAGAATTCTTACAGTAATGCTCCTCTACACTGGTAGGTGGCACCGTATGGTTTCATAGTAGTTCCATTCTGCCCAGGGAGTGATAGCACGCAACTACATGTAAGCGCCACTCTGCTCTGACATCAGTTCTGTATTTTGCGTGCCCCTCGATGCATATCTGGAGTACTCCTCACAAATTTGTCAGTTTTTCGACGACTCCAAAACACTTATCACAGTGTGATAAGCAGACTGTGCGTCTGTTTAGCATGTAAGAGGGATTGTTTTAAAACCGATCCCAGATTACTTACTTGGCAGGTATTTGGAATAAAAAAATTGCAATTTTCACCCCGAGTGGGCTGGGTATGCTCAGACGTGAGTCCCAGGCTCTCCACACCACTGGAGTCAAGCTATCCAGGCTGAAGAAGGCTGATAGCCAGAAACCGGTCCTTGGATGCTTGATTCCGGTCTAGGAAAGACATGGCTTGGTAGTTCGGGCTAGACTGTTCCCATGAGGCACAGGGTCAAGGCTGATTTGCATATAGCCATTGTCTGACCTAGGGTGGTGTGGAGTGCAAAAAACTATGGATTTAGGCCCAGATCTTTGTACTGGGGTGAATGTAAGACATTGTTCTACATTCTGTCCATCAACTGTGTTTTTTGCAATTTTCACCCCGAGTGGGCTGGGTATGCTCAGACGTGAATCCCAGGCTTTCCACACCACTGGAGTCAAGCTATCCAGGCTGAAGAAGGCTGATAGCCAGAAACCGGTCTTTGGATGCTTGATTCCGGTCTAGGAAAGACATGGCTTGGTATTTCGGGCTGGACTGTTCCCATGAGGCACAGGGTCAAGGCTGATTTGCATATAGCCATTGTCTGACCTAGGGTGGTGTGGAGTGCAAAAAAAACGATGGATTTAGGCCCAGATCTTTGTACTGGGGTGAATGTAAGACATTGTTCTACATTCTGTCCATCAACTGTGTTTTTTGCAATTTTCACCCCGAGTGGGCTGGGTATGCTCAGACGTGAGTCCCAGCCTCTCCACACCACTGGAGTCAAGCTATCCAGGCTGAGGAAGGCTGATAGCCAGAAACCGGTCCTTGGATGCTTGATTCCGGTCTAGGAAAGACATGGCTTGGTAGTTCGGGCTAGACTGTTCCCATCAGGCACAGGGTCAAGGCTGATTTGCATATAGCCATTGTCTGACCTAGGGTGGTGTGGAGTGCAAAAAAACGATGGATTTAGGCCCATATCTTTTTACTGGGGTGAATGTAAGACATTGTTCTACATTCTGTCCATCAACTGTGTTTTTTGCAATTTTCACCCCGAGTGGGCTGGGTATGCTCAGACGTGAGTCCCAGGCTCTCCACACCACTGGAGTCAAGCTATCCAGGCTGAAGAAGGCTGATAGCCAGAAACCGGTCCTTGGATGCTTGATTCCGGTCTAGGAAAGACATGGCTTGGTAGTTCGAGCTGGACTGTTCCCATGAGGCACAGGGTCAAGGCTGATTTGCATATAGCCATTGTCTGACCTAGGGTGGTGTGGAGTGCAAAAAAACGATGGATTTAGGCCCAGATCTTTGTACTGGGGTGAATGTAAGACATTGTTCTACATTCTGTCCATCAACTGTGTTTTTTGCAATTTTCACCCCGAGTGGGCTGGGTATGCTCAGACGTGAGTCCCAGGCTCTCCACACCACTGGAGTCAAGCTATCCAGGCTGAGGAAGGCTGATAGCCAGAAACCGGTCCTTGGATGCTTGATTCCGGTCTAGGAAAGACATGGCTTGGTAGTTTGGGCTGGACTGTTCCCATGAGGCACAGGGTCAAGGCTGATTTGCATATAGCCATTGTCTGACCTAGGGTGGTGTGGAGTGCAAAAAAACGATGGATTTAGGCCCTGATCTTTGTACTGGGGTAAGACATTGTTCTACATTCTGTCCATCAACTGTGTTTTTTGCAATTTGGAATATCACCACAACCGTTTTATCTACTTTATGAGATACTGTTTTTATCATTGAATCAAGGATTGACATAAATACCTGTTTTCTGGCTCCAGCTCTAGCGAACTTCTTGTTGCACATTGCACTTTCTTTGGGCTGTGTTTCTGGTCCGCTGTGGCAGTTTCCTGCCGATTGAGCGGAGAAACGCAGCCCCACCCACTCAGGCTACTCCCACTTCCGGCAGGTTGCCGAGCTAGTAGTTGTCAAGCCTCTCCCCTTCACTACATAAGCTGCACGCTGCGCTGGACGCGCAGCGGACTGGGCGTCTGTTTAGCGTGGGAGAGGGATTGTTTTAAAACCGACCCCAGACTGCTTGTTTGGCAGGTATTTGGAATATTACCACAGTCGTTTTATCTATTTTATGAGATACTGTTTTTATCATTGAGTCAAGGATTGGCTTAAAAACCTGTTTTCTGACTCCAGCTTCTTGTTGCACATTGCACTTTCTTTGGGCTTCGTTTGTGGGCCGCCGCAGCAGTTTCCTGGCGATTGAGCAGAGAAACGCAGCTCCACCCACTCTGGCTTCTCCCACTTCCGGCAGGTTGCCGTGCTAGTGGTTGTCAAGCCTCTCCCTCTTCACTACATAAGCCGCATGCTGCACCGGACGCATGCAGCAGGCGTGCCAATGGCACGCCAAAGGCTAGCCCATCTGTGCCCGTCCGCGTCCGGAACACGGCCAGGGCCAGAAATGCTGCCGGTTCAAGCCCAAGTCTACTCGATACAAGAGAGGAACTACTGGCGCTAAAGACAAAAGTCAGTAAGTGCGAAGTCTTTATCCACACAGAAGAAATAAAAGGCCCATTAACTTGCCTTAAATGTAGATATATGTTCAAATACGATCGGAGTCCCGCATCTGGTCACACCCTACTGACTGCAAAAATCATTTTAAGCATCTGCACTGCGGCCTTGTCAATGCCAGATCCTGAGCCAAAAATGTGCTACATATTCACGACATGCTAGTAAACTTGGATCTAGATTATCTTTATTTTACTGAAACATGGCTAACAGAATGCGCAAACCCCGACGTTGTGCAAGCCCTCCCACCTGGCTATACCATTTCCAGACAAGATGGAAAAGGGCTAAGAGGAGGGGGCTTGGCAATAATATTCAGGAGCTCGCCGAAATGTTCCATATTTAATATTACAGAAGTAAAGGAAGCTGAAAGCTTCGGCTTCTGCCTTCAACCAGACAGCTCAATGTTGTTTACTGGGGCTTTGATCTATAGACCCCCCGGGATCCAGTCTTACATTTCTAGACAGCCTGGGGAAAGCATGTGTTCCCTAGTGGTCAGATATTCCAACTTCACCATTCTGAGAAATTTCCATATACATCTAGAATGACACCCCAGCACAAACAATTTCACTGAAATAATAAAAACTCTAAAACAACAGATAGAGTGGCCCACACATTGTGCAGAACACACCCTAGGTGATATATGTACCAATGCCGTCTGTCTCAAAACAGATCTACTAGTCACTTGGTCAGATCATAAGCTTATTCCTTTTAGAATTGACTATACTACTGCACACCCGGTGAAAAACTCCTGGCAATCTGGTCCCACACTGAGACACAAGTGGAATAAAATGCTCTCTAAACCCGAAATACACGCCACGGCAGAAGCAGGGAAACACACTCTCACTGGTGACCCCTCGATAGACACTTATATCTTTAATGATTGGATGACTTCTTTAGCCAGTACCTTGGCGCCATGTGCTCCCCCTAGTAAAAGCACTTCTAATAAAAATTCTGCCCCATGGTTCACCTCCTGCCTTAAGGAACTACAAGTCCAATGCAAAATACTAGAAAGAATATGGAGGAGCAACTCCAGATCAAAAGAACTCTCATCCTTCAAAACAGCTCTCAGGATATACCATCAGCAAATCAAAATAGAAAAGAAGACAGACAACTCTGATATTATCAATAAGGCAGCGTCTAATCAGAAAATCATTTTTAACATTGTTAAAACTTTCACGGATCCGAAAATTTTAGAACAAGAAATTCCTCCGTCACAGGCACTATGTGATCAGATAGCTGAATTCTTTGAAAATAAAATCTAAATAAAGACTTCACGGAAAGGATCCCCTCATCTACTGAAGCAGAAACTTCAGGAAATAGAGGTGTAGGGTAGTTCCTATATTCCCAATAGGCTCTGCACATTGGAATAATATATCCTGCAGCTTAGACGTAGGACTTAAGTCGACTAGGTCTCTGACGAATATATTAGACTTAATTGTGAGTGCCAGCTAGCTCAGAGGTCACTAAAAACTTTCCCGAAGGAACAAGAAGGGATTAGTCTCTGACAACCATATAACATGACAACTTTGTTTCCCCAGAATGAAACGTATCTCTAGAGTCGCGGAAACAATAGACGGCTATTTCACTCAGTCAGATGTGCATGCTTCGTTTCACCAGAGTTGCTTAGGAATAGAGAGACGGGCGTTTTCAATAAAAGTATTTATTGAACAGTCTAATTTCTTAAGCATAAGAAATGCACTGCTACAATTGAAATGCTAGTTAAGAAGTACAATGCATATAATACGAATAGTATTATAAAATAGTACTGTAAGAGCATGATATGGTTTCCAAGCCATAAACATAGAATACATAAAATGCATAAAATACATACAGTGATAAAATAGTGGCTTAAAGTACTCAACTGGTGCTTCTAAAATACGCCTACCCCGGTGTACCTAACCTAAGTCTAGTACGAGGGAGGAGTAAGTGTTGTGTAGCTTAAGTCTAGTGATTTTCTGCCAAGAATCTGTTCAAGAATTCTCTAAGGGTCTAATCAGCTTCGTACCTTGGTTTTAGAATGATAGAGGTCTTGTATCTCTCTCTCAGGACTCGATCTCCCAGCAACCCGCAAGGGTAGCCTGGAAACACCGGAGGTGGATTTCGCGGCAAGAGAAAAGACAGCGTCTTCTCAGTGCGTCAGTTGGAGGGTCGGCTTCCTTCGGCACTTGCAGCAGCAGGGCGTCGGGCAAGTAGTTATCTATCTGCTCCTAAACCACTGTGTGTTTAACTGGGCAAATGTAGGCCTATTTATACTTTGAAGGTGCCGAGTTTGATGTAAGATTGGACATAATATCGTCACTAGTGCCTCAATTCCTTGAAAACTCCAGGAGTTCTTGGATAAATTAGTATTCAAGCAGGGGGAAGTCCCTGACTGCTGAAGGCTGGTTTTTCGAAGAAATCATTGTGGATTCTTGGAGTTTAGTGGAAGTAGCCATGCCGTATTTGGGCTGCACAGGCTAAGACTAAACAAGGCAATGATTGCTATGCCTGTATAAGGATTGGGTGAATTATACCTATATATGGGCATGAATCGGGAAAATTACACTAGGGTCCTAGATTCCCACATAACAGAGGAGAACTCAGTTGTTTCAAGGAGATTAGTCTGGAACATTCCCGGCAAGCTATCCTCTCTTGCAAATCAGGCTCACCTTTCGATCCATGCCCCCCAAAAATCTTACATGCATTGGGGGATACCATAAACCCCACCATCAACTAAATAATCAACTCCTCTTTTGAACTATTGGGAGTACCTGACAACTGGCAAATTGCAGCTGTTAAAACCCTTCAAAAAAAGAAACTCCCAGACCTGACCACTCTCTCCAATCTGGGAAACAGCCATTACAATGCGGTCATAACCACGCGTGACCGTCACCACGAAGCCATTACCACAAATATGCCTTTACCACGCATGCTTTTACCGCGAGTATGCATTTATCACGCATGATAAAGGCATATGCGTGATAATGGCTTTGTGGTGACGATCACCCGTGGTTACTGTCGCACGTTGTCATGGCTGTGGCTTAAGTGCTTTAAATTAGTTTTTAGGGCTTAGTGTTGTAGGGTTGTGTTTAAGATCAGAGGCATCATTAAAAATAACTGTGGGCTTCAAAAACCCACACCAGGGTGTCTGTGGCTCTCCTGGCTATAGGGGGTGTGTGGCAGGTAAATTTGATCGGAGGCCTCATTAAAACTAACTGTGGGCTTCAAGGACCCACACTGGGGTGTCTGTGGCTGCGGTTCTCCTGGCTATAGGGGGTGTGTGGCACTTAAATCAATATTGACGACGGGAAACTACAAAAATAACGGCGGTCGAAGTTTGCATTCCTGGTTTGGCGCCCCAGGCAAAACAACACACATACGCAGAAACAGGTTGAACATAGAGGGAAGTCTACAGTAATCCCCTGTGTTGCAGTTGATGTTCCCCATGGACCGGGAGAACAAAATGGCATGACAAAAACGTAAAATAAAGTATCTGAAATGAGGAGAGGGTGGCTTGGCGAACTTGCAGCTCCTGAGAGTTGCGTAGTATTGGGAACGAGGCTGCGCATGCGTGGAAACTACAACTGTAGAAACTAAACCAGAAACTAACAGCCTTGGCGGTGTGGCCATGGCCCATAGTGAAGAAGACCAGGAACTGCTGGGTATGTCAATGTTTTTTTTTTTTGTTTTTCAAGGTATTTGTAGAGCGCACTGCCACCAAGCGGTTTCCTGGCGCTATTACTCATACCGTTGTGGAACCCTTCCTCGCTTTCCCTGTTAAGTGTTCACTCCTGGGCACCCTCAGGGTGAAGCCAGGCATCCTAGCGCTGTTGGGGCCGGTGTGGAGGTTAAGCAAGCTATTGCCCAGAGTTGCAGCGTGGGGCCCATGATTAGAATAGGCACCGAGGCGAGAATTGTCAGGTATGAGGAAATTGAGCACAAGACCCGCCGAGGCGGGAATTGAACCCTGGTCCCGGGCCAGAACTCTGCATCAGGGTCTGCCGCTCTAACCATTGAGCCACACCTCCACAATGTGCTGGCTAAGTGGTGGGTGCATCGGCATGAGAGGGGAATACGGGGAAAGTGCATGTTTGCCGCCTAAACTGCAACCTTGGCACGGAGCCGATGGGCTGCCCTGAGTGCAACTTTCAGTGCTATAGGTAGTTTTGCACATACTACAATTTCAAAATAAACGTTTGCATGAAAGTGGTATGCGTGGTTAGTTTATGTATTGTAATGGCACTTTCAAAGTGTCCTGAAGCATGTGTGATGAAATAGTATGCGTGGAAATGGAATGCGTGGTAGTGGGTCATGCGTGGTAGTCATGCATGATGAATGTGTGCGTTGTTATGCCGTACAACCGTCCAATCTCAGGCCTATCTCGCTGTTACAATGTCTGAGAAAAATAGCAGAGAAAGCGGTCAATATAAAGTTGAATGACTTTCTACAGGAAGCAAATATCTTACACTCCAAACAATCGGGATTTAGACCTGGTCATTTAACAGAATCGGTACTGCTCCATTCTACTGAAACCTTAAGGTTCACCCTAGATCAGGGCAGGGATGCAGTACTGATTCTGTTGGATTTATCGGCCACATTTCACACAGTCTCCCATGATATTCTTGGAGACAGGCTTGCGAAGAGTGTCATCACTCCAAGGCGTTGGCCTGGCTAATATCCTTTTTGAAAGATAGGCAACAAACAGTAACATTAGGAGGCTATAATTCAAAGGAAAAACATCTGCCATCAGGGGTCTCACAGGGCTCATCCCTGAGCCAAACTCTTTTTAATCTTTATATGTTACCGCTACTCACTCTAATCGCCTCATTCGACATTGAATCCATCTCATATGCGGATGACACACAGCTAATTCTCTCTCGATAAAAAGCCTACAGCAGCTGAGAAAAAAATCGCTATTATCTATCCGCACAAATCTGCTATCTGAACAAATGTTTAAAAAACTTCTAAAAACCTGGATCTTTGCTGCCCCAGAGCATACTGTGTTATTTCTCATCTGATCCCATTTTTTCCCAATGTGTTCGCTAAATTTTTCAACCTCAGAGTTCCAAGTCTTTCCACTAGCGCCATGATACTCCTTGGAGTGAACGTAGCGCTTTATAAATCCATTCATTCATTCTCGAAGCGGCCTGGGCGACTGAGGCCGGATGCTGGGGATCACGGTTCGATCACCGGCGGCAGGGTCTGCTCAGCACCATGTGACTCTGGGCAATAGCTTGCTTAATCTTCCAGACGGACTCCAGCGCCAGGAAACCTACGGGTAGCTGTGCACTTTTCAAATACAGGATTATTATTTTTATTTTATTCTAAGGAACGGTGCCCACTAAAACAGCCGTATTCAAGTCATGACAAGGCTGTAGGAAAACAACGATGGTCACAGACCCGCATGAGGTATGCCAGTGGTGCTTGAGCTAAGAACATGACTCTAAGTTGGATGACAAGTGTGACATGCAACCTAAGGGGATTCAGGACCTGGATGCTAAACTCTACATCGCTGAAAATAAGAAAAGGTTGTGATTGAAGCATTGGTACTACTCCCTATTCAGGTCGCAGCCTCGAGGCCGCTTTTGTGAAAGTTCAATTCCTTCTCAAAGTCTTCCAGTTAGTCCAATTCAATATCTACACACAAGCATTAGGGAAACTCACGCTCACAGTAAGTATAGATAAGGTACATATCCATGTAAATATATATATTTAAATACCGGTATATGTAAAGGGAGGTAATTTTAAGGTTATTGGGTGGGTAATTTAAGATTAAGTATCAATACTTTTTTTTTTCTTAAATAACAGAATATGTAAGGAGAGCTATTTTTAAGGTTCAGGCGTAAGTAGCAGTAAAGGGAAGTAAAGGTATTTTTAGGGGTTGGAAGTTGTAAAGGGAGTCAAAAATAGTTTTAGGGTTGTAGGACGGGTAGTGGTAAAAGAAGGTGTTAGATCTGGGGGTCTCTGGTTGGCAATGGTTATCACCTTTGTCCAAATAGGGACCCTTTCTTCTAAGTCAGGATAAGGGGATTACTCTCTTTAATAACCCCTGCTCACCCCCTTGGTAGCTTGGCACGAGCAGACAGGCTTATCTCAGAGGCAGTGTGTTAAGCATGTGTGAATATACACAGTAATACAGTGATAACACTACAGATGGACACAACACAGGTTTTATAAAAATAGGTATTCTTTATTTAGACTTAAACACAAGACCACAAACGACAAAAATCCACAATACTATACTAAAGGTTACTTAAAAGATGATAAAAGTCTCTTAATTCAAGTTGATGGTAAATGCGACAAATTTCTCAACAAAGTTCTTGGATGCGGCACGCAAGGTGAACAAAAGGCTCGCAAAAGGGAAGATGCGTTGGTTCCGTGACCCGGGGGAGCGGTTGCGTCCTTCCTCAATGCTTGCGCAGAGTAGGGGACTCGTCGTGAGCCTTACCGGTGCGGAGGTGATGCGTAGATTCTCAACCTGTTGCGGTGCGCAAGATGGTGCCTTGATGCGATGCGATGCCGATGCGATGATCCAGTTGCAATGCGAGAAGATGGCGCCCTTGACGCGGCGATGCGATGACGATGCGATGACGCCCTGGCAGCCTTGCGGCGACTCTGTGCTTTGGAGCCGCGACAGGCCCTGCGATGCGCTTCTCCGGTGATGCGATGACAGCTCTCTCGATGCGTCACGGTTCTCCAGCGATGCGACAGCAGACAGCTTCGATGAACACACGCTTCCAGGAAGATGCGACGAACTCTCGCTTCTCCGGCGTTGCGATGATTTCAGCTACGGTGGCGACACGCTTCTTCTCGATGCGTCGCGCTTCCAGCTCCCAGTGGCACGCAAGTGACTGGAGTCAGAATTCCCAGCAAGGAAATTCAGGAGGGAGCTGGAGGTGAAGTCTTTTGGCCCTGAGACTTCAGCAGGAGGCAAGCACAGTTCAAGCCCTTGGAGAATATTCTGTAGATGAAAGTCCTTACAAAGTTCCTTCTCCTTTCCCTTGGCAATGAAGCAACCACTGCAGGCCAACCCAGCAAACAGCACACTGGCAGAGGGGCAGTCCAAACTCCTGCAGCTTCCTTGGTTCTTCTCCTTGGCAGAAAGGTTTCTTGATCTAGAAGTGATCTAAAGTCTGTGGGACTGGGTCCCAATATTTATACTAAAATATCCTTTATTCTCTGAAGGCAGAGAGGCCTCTGCCTGGTTTAAACCAGTTCCTGAGCACTGTGTTTACATGACTCTTCCCTTCCTTTCACTGTGCAGGGCAGAAACATCAGACGCCCCACAGGAGGTGGAGCCAGCACAAGGGAGGGAAGATGCAGCTCTGGAGTACTCTGTTGACAAGATTCCCCTTCTCCTTTCACTGTGCAGGGCAGAGACATCAGACAAGCCACAGGGGGTGGAGCCAGCATTGTGGAGGGAAGGCCCAGCCCTTTTCAGGTCCCAGGTGCACTCTCCCCCTCCCATCTGGAGGTAAATCTCCCTAATCACCACTGGGCTGTCCCAGACTGTCTCCTGGAATTTCCCCAGCCCTGTCACACACAAACCCAGACAAGGAATACACAAGTCAGCAGAGGCGGGCTCAAATGGTTAGGCAAGCAAAGAACTACTTTCTAAAAGTGGTATTTACAAACTCAGAATATTAAAATAAACTTTACTAAAAGATGTATTTTATTATTCTGAGTTCAGGCATACTAAACTCGAATTTCTACCATGTTCCCTGAGTCAGTTAGGATTGTAGGGATGTAACAATCTTCACTGCCATTCTAACCTATGAGAACAGGTAGCCTTCAATAGTGAAAAACGAAAATGGCTGTAATTCACTACTAGAACATGCTACACACATCAGAGCAGGTCCTACCTTATACTTACAATGCACTCTGCCCTTGGGCCTACCATAGGGGTGTCTAATATGAAGCAAAGGGAAGGTTTAGGGACTGGCAAGTGGGTTCACTTGGCCAAGTTGACATGGTAGTCATAATACACACAGGCCTAGCAATGGCAGGCCTGAGACACACTTTACAAGCTGCTTCTGTGGGTGGCACAACCAGTGCTGCAAGCCTACCAGCAGCATTTGCTCTACAAGCCCTGGGCACACATGGTGCACTGTACTAGGGGCTGACAGTAGATCAAATAAGCCAATCATGGAATCCAATCAGTATATTAATTAACATAGGGAGCACATGCACTGTGGCACTGATTATTAGTGGCACAGGGCCCAAAACATACAACCAGCAAATATATGTCAAAACAGAGGAGGCAATCTGTCAAAAATGGAAGGGAGACTCACGCCAATGATGTCAGGTCTAACAGAAGGTAAGAGTAAATTTATGGTTTAGGGATGGGTAGTGGTAAAGGGAGACTTAGAAGTACATTACAAATGAGGGGTTTGGGGGTTTTCCTTGACAAAAATAACAAAAATAAATCATTAAATTAAAATTAGATATGTTAGTTCACTGAAAAAAACAAGGTTAAAGTGACGTTATTTTTTGTGTTGATGAACAGAGCAAACAAACGCCATTGAAGTAAAAGGCTTTTGAGAGATAAGGTTTAATTAGGTGGCTGTACAAACAGCCAGGTACCATGCTGCTGAGAAAGCATGGCTGTGCAAAAGAAAACGATCACGCTCACCTGGCACTGTATGCAGCATGAGTAAAAGCTTCAGCAGAGTATGTGTAAATTGTTTTCATGATTAATCAAAGTACAACATGGAGAAATCAAACAAAACAATTTGCTCAAAAAGAGTAGACTCTGCGTAGCTAATTCATTAGGAGTTGGCCTTCTCGAATAAACATCTAATTGTATAACCCCAAATTGGTTGTTAAGTACTAGCTGGATGTGTCCTATGAAAAATGAACAGTAAATGCACTTTGAATAAAGTTACCTCCCACCAGCGAGACCTAGACCCACAAACAATGGGCAGATTGTGTCTTATAACTGCATTATAGGAGCTGTTGTGGAGATGGCAAACGCATGAAGTATGTTACTCTTGTAGTAGGTATAGCGGGTTCATTTTCGACATTGCTAAGTTAGCATGAGCTTCGCTGCCATGAGGCTGCTTTTGTGCACAACACTACATGCCTTTTTTATTGTGCAAGACTTTATTTGTGCCCTTTTCACATGAGAACTGTCTGCTTTTCGCGTTCTCTGCTGTGCTCTGAGGTTTAGTCTGCACACAATGCCACTTGGTTTTCTGTTTTGGTCAGTCCCTCAACCTAGACATAACATGGCACAAAGCTGCACTACTGAAAAACGTATGCTTTAATATTGCAAGCTAAGCATGTTGTTCACACACTTGGAGAGAAACCTTTCCAGAGAGAAGAGCTGTGCTTGTCCTGAGATGTAACCTTTCATCTAGACAAAGCCCAGAGGTCTGATTTTTTTAAATAATAAACTATTTCTTACCACGGGCAGGGTGGTTAGGCATTGTAGCCCTTTTCCACTGTCTTTATAGAATGATATCCCCGTTTGTATTCTATGGAATTGTGACAATGCAGATTATATTCTGTTTATGCATTTTGCTGCTAGTAATGGCACATGTACTGTATCATAGAGCGTGTTAGTTAAAATAATTTTTTTTAAACTATACCGTGACTCTGAATACTCTTATTGTGGAGAAGTATGAGTGAGTGAGCGAAAGAGTTGTCTTGCTCCTGCGATTCCTGAGAGAGTCGGGAGTGTCATGTTCTGAGTTGTCTAATAATTGGTAGCTTCGCTGTTAGTCGGCAAACAAATGAGACAATATTGCTAGCCGGGTTTTGGGAATTTGGGTACTGAGATGATAGGTTGGTACACCACTATCTACTGAGGTCCTGGTTCCCTGCACATAGTGTAGAAGCACCGCAACATGGCGCCTCCAATGTTTGGTCTGATTCTTATCTGCGAGACGGTTGAATAGTGCTTGTGCTTGTCCACAATCCCCTCACTTCTGTTTCCGGAGACAGCTGTGATGGTGTAACCTCCTATATTGATGTTTTTATAGGTTCTTTCAAGCTTGAAGTTTTAAAAAGGTTTCTCTCTTTATTCTTAACCCTTTATTGCGCTGCCGCTTTTTCAGTTGTTAATCTTTGCTTTCCGTAATGGCGGTTAATATTCCGCCCCACAAGGAGGAGCTTCGTGCGCATCCAAGATGGTCGCGTGAGCACAGGGCTCCCGAGGACCCTCGCTGCCTCCCACATTTATCCTGTACAATATCCTGATTTGATGGAAGATCATTGAAGGCACAACCCGGCTGATGTACTAGCAGGTTTTTGGGTTGAAATCGGACGCAGGGTCCCCGAGCTTTGCCGTCTTGAACTTTGTGGTCTTCTCCATGGAGCAGCCTGGACCTTGAGTGGTGGCAGTGCCCGGGTCGTAATTCAACAACAACGGCTTGCGAGATCGGACCACAGCCTCACTTCACTTTCGGTTTTGTTTCTCCGACGTACTGCCTCATATATGCGGTGTCTCTGTTGATCGGTCGAGCCCTGAAGCCAGCTCGCTGAGTTTCGGCGGGCGCCTGTCTGGCTGTGGTCTCCACTTGGCTCAACTTTACCTCCTGTGTTCTCGTGTGCGACTTTAAAGGAGCCATGTGGACCAGATCCCAAGCCTCCCTCCGGGGCACCCGACTTGCCATGACGGGCAAACCTGAGGGTGAGAAACGGAAGGTCAAGCCTACTATCCGTGGAGGTTCTACCCAGACGAACGTCATGGACCGCTATACACTCTCCAAAGGATCCCCTGGTGGCGCATCTAAGACCCTGGAGGAGGTGGTCAATGATCCTGCTGTGTTGGCGGACTTAACACTACAAGACGTGATGGGCGCCATTGCTGGCATTCAGTCTTCTATTGGCCAACAGTATGAAGCCTTGGCCCTGAAGTTGGACACGGTGGCTATCGATGTCAACCTCATTCGCACTGACTTGGCCAAGACGAATGAGAAGGTGAAGTCGTTAGACCTGAAGACATCCAGCCTTACCACGGACGTGTCCGACTTGCAAACAGAAGTGCGCAATCTTCGATCTGCGAATTACTTTTTTGCTCGTCGTTTGGAGGATTTTGAAGGCCGTGCACGGCGCAATAACGTGCGTATTATTGGGGTCCCGGAAGAATCTAGTCCACTCGCCACTGATCTTCAAGTGGAGGACTTCATTCTTAATCATCTGGCGCCAAAGGGCCTGAGCAAATTCTTCGCCATCGAACGTGCGCACAGAGTGCCGGGGGGACAGGCGAAACCCGCTTTCCCCCCCCGTCCGATTATCGCACGGATCTTCAACTTCAGAGATCGCGACGCCATTTTGCAGGCGGCACGGACAAGCGGCCCTACGCAGTTCGAGAACGCTGCGGTGAATTTTTATCCGCATTTTTCTCAATCGGTCCAGAAACAACGTATGGGTTTTCAGGGTGTGAAACGGCGACTAAGAGACATGGAACTAAAATATGCTATGTTATTCCCAGCCCGACTGCGTGTTGAATATGACAATCGAACATTTTTCTTTGTCAGACCTGAGGAAGTGAGTGACTGGTTGGACACTTTGCCGAATCACCGTGCTGGCCAGGAACATGCTGGTGGTGCGGAAGGGGGACTGATGGACCAAGAATGAACATGGTACCTGTGTCCGGAACACTTCTCAACGAGATCGGCCGGAGTTTACTGACTTTTTTCGATCATTCCGTTCGTATCTTCGGAGGTAGCGGGGATGGCGGGGACCCTTTCCTCCTCTGGGGTTTTCTTTGTGTAGATTAGTTCATGTTTGTAATTGCTAGGGCGACAGTCACACTGCAAATTGGGGTGGCTTTTGAGTCGGTGCAGGGGTGCAGGGTGGGGGGAGTTGTGTTGGGGACCTCGGGGGGAGGGGAGGACATGTTTTGGGATTGTTTGTGTTTGTTTTTTTCTTTTTCAAGGCAAGGTACTTTTATTATCTTTGACATTGGTGTGATGCTCGTTATGCGATGGGAGTTCATTGTGGATGGGGGTAGGGGGTTGAGGGTATTATGCTGGAATGTGAATGGGTTGGGTGATCGCATAAAGAGGGGGGTGGTTATGCAGCTGTTGCGGTGCCTTTCGCCTGATGTCGTTCTGTTACAAGAGACACACTTGATAGGAAATACTTGTCACGCTCTTAATAGACGGGGTTATAGACTTGCTGCCCACTCTGGTTTTACATCTAGTTCTAGAGGAGTGGGAATTCTACTTAGGGTTTCCCTCCCCCTCGAGGTTTACGATGCCAGGGGTCGATATGTCGCACTTGTAGGGTGGTGGGAGGGAAAACCTATCTCGTTGGTGTCAGTTTATGTCCCTCCGGGCTTGCAGTCCACGACATTCACGGATCTGGGGCGGATGGTGCTGGGTCTCCCTGAGGGTGTTTTGATACTGGGTGGTGATTTTAACTCCGTCATTTCTGGCAAGATAGATCGCTATCCCCCCCGAGATCTCCCTGCCGCGCCGTCCTGGTTGGGCGACTTTCTGGAAACATTGGGCCTCATAGGCTGCTGGAGATTAATGCATCCAGAGCAAACACAGTTCACTTTTCACTCGGGGGCTCATGGCAGTCTTTCTAGATTGGATTATATCCTGATACCGGCGGCACTGTCCCCCTCGATTGGAGAGATTAGACACCTGGCCCGAGGCATTTCGGATCATTCCCCTGTTTGGTTCCATTTTAATCTTAGCTTCGGGGCTGAGGGCAGGGTGGCTCCGATTAACCCATGGTATCTCCTCAACCCCAAGACACGCGCTGAATTGATTAAATCATTTGATTTGTATTTTACTGAAAATGTTGGTTCTGTATCCTCACCTGTTTCGTTGTGGGAAGCTTTTAAGACTGTGATTAGGGGACAGGCACTGTCTTTGGTGGGGTGTGCCAAGAAACGTAAGAATGAGGCAATTGTTCAGCTCGAAACTGAAATCACAGACCTGGAGATTGCATTGGAGCGGGGGTGTCTCGGGATGCATTACATGTCCTCCACCTTAAACAATTAGAATATAAAACTCTGGTCACTGATGCGGCATAGACGATGAGTAGGGAACAACAGGGACGACTCTATGATGTGGGTGATAAAGCAGGTAAATTGATTGCTTGGCTGGACAGAAGAGAGAGAGCGAATCGAGTGGTTCCGGTGATTTTGACGCTTGATGGTGTGGGTGTAACTGATCCCGTGGGCATTGTTGAATGCTTTGCTGATTATTTTTGAGAGGTTTATACCTCGGTGTCTGACAGGCCTGAAGAGGATTCGCACTTGTTGCTCCGTGACATGACGCTGCCCTGTTTGTCGGAATCGGAGCGTGACTGCTTGGATGCCACGCCCTCGGTGGATGAGGTGGCTCTCGCGCTGCGCTCCCTTCGCAACGGCAAAGCCCTGGGTCCCAATGGCCTTCCTGTGGAATTGTATAAGTTACGCCCTGATACTTTGGCTCCCCATCTGCGTGCTATGTTTCTGGCTGCGCGAGAGAATGGTTCCCTCCCCAGGGACCAGCGTCTTGCGACTATTGTGGTGATCCACAAGGAGGGAAAACCTCAAGATCGCTGCTCGTCTTATAGACCCATTTCGCTCTTAAATGCGGAACCCAAGATCCTCGCCAAATTGCTTGCTAATCGTCTGATTACGGTTATCCGCGACCTGATTCATCCGGATCAATCGGGTTTTATTCCGCACCGTAACACGGCATTAAATCTGCAACGTTTGCATGGTGTTCTCGCGAGGGCCTCGACGCTGCATGAACCGGCCATCTTGGCGTCCCTGGACGCTACGATGGCCTTTGAAACGATCGAGTGGTCGTATCTCTGGGCGGTACTTGCCAAGTTTGGATTCGGCGCCGGTTTTATCGGTTGGGTCAAACTCCTGTATGAAACACCGCTAGCCCAGGTGGTGGTTAATGGTCGTATCTCTGCTCCTTTTACTCTTGGTAGGGGCACACGACAGGGTTGTCCGTTGTCCCCACTCCTTTTCGCTTTGGCGTTGGAGCCCCTCGCCGCCTGGCTACGGTGGGAGCCCTCGATGAAGGGAATACGCTGGTCGCCGGAATTCGAGAATCGCATTTCCTTATATGCGGATGATATTTTATTGTACCTTACCTCTCCCCAAAAATCACTCAATGTGTTGTTTGACGTACTTACCTCCTTCGGGAAAAACTCGGGCCTTATCATTAACTGGTTGAAATCCTACATTTATGTACTGGCGGGTGATGCCCCTCGTTTGCCACGGGGATGTCCCATCCAGTTGTCGCAATCTGGCTTTAAGTACCTGGGTGTGTTTATCTTCATGGACCCGGCGGTTCGCTACGAACGCAATTTGCTCCCCCCACTCCAGCGATTACGCTCCGATGTAGCGCGTTGGTGTAAATTACCGTTGTCTCCCCTGGGCCGTGCGGCCCTTTTTAAGATGATGTCCTTACCTCGTTTCCTGTATGCCCTTCAGAATAGTTTCGATGTTATCCCGTCGACGTATTTTCGGGAAGTAGAATCGTTGCAGAGGCAACTAATATGGGACGGGCGTTCGCACATAGCTCTTCCGAAATTGACGCTCCCCTGGTATGATGGCAGTATAGCGCTCCCGGATATTTGTAGGTATTACTGGGCTTCCCACCTTGCTGCCATCAACCACGGGATGTATGGCCCAGCGTTGAATCCGGCATTCGAAATGGACAAATGGCTGCTCCCGGGTGGAGATTATTATAGGGCACTTTACTCGAGACCCACCCGTTCACAACTCACGGTACCTACCGCTATAGCTCTACGGGTATGGCATAGCGCAACTACGGCTATGGGCTGGAATGATAAATTGACGGGTGCGACGCCACTTTATGCCTCTGCGAAGTTGGGTGGCCTATGGAGGACGAAAGGATTTGATAAGTGGGACACGATCGGTATTAGTAAAGTGCGTGATCTCTGGGTTAAAGGACAAGTTAAGGCCTTCTCTGACCTACAAACGGAGTATGATTTGAGCGACAGGGAGAGATTTCGTTACATCCAGGTACGTCATGCTCTGAATTCTGTGTTGCCAGTTGGTAGTGCTGTTCCGGATTCCTCCCCCCTCGCAGATCGTATACTGGATGGCTATGTGCCAGATAGTACTATCTCGCTGTTCTACAAGAAAATGATTAACGACCGGTCGGGTTTGCTCGATCGCCTCCGTGAGGCCTGGATTGCTGATGGTATTGAACTGGACGATGAGGATTGGCAGTCTGCGATCGCCTCTCCCAAGGAGGTGGCGATTCCGGCCCGTCTCCGTCTGGTCCAACTCAAGATCCACCATAGAATTTATGTCACTGCTCCCCATCTAATTCATATGGGCTTCTCTACAGATGGTATGTGTCGGCGTGGGTGTGGTTTCCTTGGCACCTATCTCCACATCATATGGGAATGCCCAGTGGTGGTGCGATTCTGGAAACGTGTACATGAAATTATGGGTGATGTCACGGGTGTTGTGGTGATGCCGGAAGCCCAACACTGTTTATTGAATGTATGGGGTCCGAATGACTATGATGTGTCGCAGCTTCGATGGGTGACTTTGTCCATTATGGTTGCAAAGAGGGATATTGCCCAGTTGTGGGGATCCCCAAGGCCACCTACAGTGACTGCTTGGAAAGAGAGTTTGGACTGGTGTATGTTTCGAGAGAAAACAGTATATATTGCCAGAGGCAGGCCCGCAAAATGGGGGAAGATTTGGAATCCGTGGAATTCATACCGTGGAGATATTTGTACACCCCCGCTTACCGCTATCCAGAGTCCTTCCCCATCACCCTGACTTCTATCCCTTCCGGCTGTGGTATATCGTGTTGTTCCTATGCAACTCTGCCTCTGCTTCCCTCCCCTCATCTGCATTCAATGACTTTATCTCCTGATTCATGTATCTCCCGTCCTTCCTGAGCACAGACCTAATTACTGTATTATTGCTGTACTGCCTTGCTTGTCTGTTTGATGTTTTGTTGTTTTTGTGTTTCAAATAATAAAAAGTTACAAAAAATATATATATATATTCCGCCCCACAGTCGCACGGCTCTCAAAGCGTATTTGACTCTACATGGGGTCCCTGATACTGGTGGCTAGGGTTGTTTTTTTTAGTAAAGTCAGGAAGAATGGCGCTCAGACTAATGCGCATGTTGTCTTCTGCGGACCTGTATCGGTACAGTGCTACCAGGTCGGGGGACTAACCCGATAACCCCCTGAATTGTGTGAATTACAGGATTCGCACTGGAAAGCGAGCACAGTCCTGGGCACACGTGGTGGGAATATCACAATCTTGAATGCAGTGGTCAACACCAGCTTAAGTTTGAAACGTTTTTATCATGTAACAACGACTATGTTGAACCAAACAACCAGCCGATACGTGTTTCGTCACCAGGAATAGTCCTGTGACTCTTCAGGGCTGTAGCGCATTTGGCGTGGTGTGGAGAGCAGGCCTCGAAATACCGATGATAATTCCAACCCGGTTGGGGCGTTCGTTGGGATCCAAATGATGGACATGTAGGTATTGTGACGCGCGCCGCGTTGTGTGCTACGATACGAATAGGTGGTTGCGGCCGCAGACTTGAGTTAACGTGGAGATGAGCTGAGCCGGTGCGCCGGAGCGGCACATGAGATGCCACAAGGATGCAAATGGGGTGAATCCAGTGTCTGGAGGAGATGCGGGATAAGACTTCGAGTGGCAAAGAACTGTAAGAAGCCCGGGAACGGGAATACGTAGCAATCCACGAAGAATGAGCGTTTGTATAGGCGGGTATGCCTGTAGACTATAGAGCACAGAGACGGAAAACACTGCAGCCGTCTGGAAACCTGTGTCACCGATGAATAAATCTCTTTTTACTGTATCCAAACCTGATGGGTCTTATCGCCTAGTTTTAGATTACCGGCATTTGAACTCCCATTATTGTACTTTTGCGGTACAGAATACCCATAGCTCTGCTCTTGTAGACAGTCTTGTTTGTAAAAAAATATAAAATGACACTTGACATTTCCAATGGCTTCTATAGCCATAACCTGTCCCCTGAATGCAGTCAATGGACCGCATTCAGAGCTGGTGGAAAACCGAAAAATTGTTGGCGTTTACCTATGGGCTATAAGAATAGGCCCGGGGTTTTCACCGCCTGTGTTGTCTCTTTGTTAGACAGCTTGACCCAGATACATACTCGTACATTGATGATAATTATCTGACGTACGACAAATTATGGCAGCATCCATGCCGTGTTGACCGCATAATTCTTATGTTTGCGTACTGCTTGTACAAATTTAACTTTGCTAAATTTCACATTGCTTGCTCTTATTGGGCTATGATTTCAATAAGGAAGGTGGGGGCTTGGCACCCACTTTCTGGAGAAATGCGCACTCCTGCGCTTTCCAACTACTCTGAAAAAACTTCAGTCTTTGCTGAGATTTTTGAACATTCCCGACTATGCCCAGCGTATCATGCCTCTTTATGCTTTGATACAACCTACATTTTCTAAAGCCAGCTGCCTTACAGAACATTCTGCTATTCTGCAATCTTTGCTGTCTGATCTTCTTGAATCTAAGTACTTGTTGACACGTGACAACCACACAAACCTGGTGATGCGAATAGTGCCAGGCACAGTGGGTTTCACTTACTTAACGTACAATGAAGGCAACACAGTACCTATTGCATACAAATCGCATTTGTACACTTCAGCCGAAATGCGATTTTCCACTGTTGAAAAAGTTTTAACAGCTGGGCAGATGGCGGTCCTGAAGGAACGCGCACTGGCACAGGGGAAACGCATTTTGGTGGTTCCTTCTTATCCTGCCTTAGAAGCAGTGATAAAGGCGAGCATACCAAACTCTAAAGAGTTACATCCCAGTTGGATACAATGGGCTACTTTTTGATGTCTCCTAATGTTACTTTTATATTTGACCCTTCTCTTCAGACACAGGAGTTCTTGCAGTATGAACACGTTCATCCGCCTCCTCTGTCTTTACTCCCTTTGGATGAGTATACATGTATTATCTACACTGATGGCTCGGCGCAACCGGCCATGGGTTCTAAACATGCTTATTCAGTGGCTTGTGCTATTATGGCTGGTACAATGGTGAACGGAGAGTTCAAGTCTAATACAGTGCATACACACGCACTAGGAGACTGTACAGCCCAATTGGCCACGCTGCAAGCTCTAGTTCTTGCTCTCGAGTTTGCAGTTCCAAATGTATCCACTCTCATTGTGTGTGATTCTTATTACTGTGTTCAGTCTTTCAATGACAACTTATTCTTTTGGTCTCAAAATGATTATCGAGATTCTAAAGGCAGCGCAATTAAGCATAAAAATGCTTTGGGTTTGAGTGGCAGATCTTAAACAACGTCTGCCCCTCACACATGTTATACATACTCTTGGCCATCAGCGTGTGGGAGCACAAGCTCTCAGTAATTCTTTGGCTGATGAAGCTACCAAATCTGCAGTAGCAGCCATTACAAGGTCCAAAACTAAGATGGATAATGAGATCTTGGCAGTTATAGCTGCTACTACGGAGGGCACTAATTACCCACAGGGTTTCCTTTCAAAGTATCAGTTAACCTCCGTACAAGTTCCCTTAGCAAGAATACCAGATGTTAGTGATCGGCTGCTTCCCAACTCAGACCACAGATACTCTTTGATCAAAGTTGCACACAAAGGCTTGGCTTCGGCCCATGCCGGGTGTCTGCGACAGTTTCTATCTTGCAGCAACATTATTGGTGGCGTGGTTTATATTAACATACCCGTAATGATGTACTTTCTTGTGACATCTGTCAGCAAATTTAGCCTTCTACTGTGACACGCCCACCACAAACACAGCTATGCATTTCTAATAGGTCTTTTCGTTGTGTCCATCTTGATCATTGCCATCCATTTTCTTCAGATACTGCATATAAATATATTTTGGTTGCAGTTGATTCGTGCACTAGATTCCTTTGTGTATGGCCACAATGCAGTGCTGATGCTCGAAATGTCATCAGGGATTTGCGTGTCTGTATAAGAATCTTTGCCTGTGGTACCTTCTATTCGGACCAAGGTCTTGCGTTCGCCTCTACGGCGTACAAGGATGCGATGAAGTCTTTAGGGGTGCTGGAGCAATTTTTATCTCCATATAGGCCTGAGGGCAATTCAGTTGTGGAGTGAATGAACCGTGACTTAAAGCAATCCTTGCCAGCTAGAGCCTTAGGTACTGACAGGAACTGGTTAGCCCGTTTGTATGGAGCCCAACGTGCACTTAATAATCTCACTAGAAGACCTCTGGGTGGGCGGACCCCTTACGAGATGCTCTTTGTCATGAAGAGGTTTGTGCCAGACCTTGATGGTCTAGTCCTTGAGGCGGCAGCCTCAACCTTTGATGTTGATAATTATTCTACTATGTTACAGGACCTACAAGAGACTAGTGACAGTCTTGCAACCGAACAATCGCCCTCTGCCACTGATGCTGCACTGCTGATTCTTGTGGCCGGCTGGCTTCCAAAAGTTGGTGATCTGGTCTGGTGAGAAGTTGGAGAAAAAAAATAATTTTGTCCCTCTTATCGTACACCGGTTCCAGTCCTTGGCTTGAAGGGTACTCGTACAGTTTTACCACCACTTTCTGGTTGCAAAGACAACAGATACATCTCAATTGACAATGTCAAGCTACAACATCTGGCCGATTCAGAATAGTGTGACACCTGCTGTTTCGTGCCCCACAATTTCGAGGAATGCTGGGGTTGGCGCATCTTTCAACTCACCTACTGGAACAGTCATTGAGATGGACCCTATTGTTGACTATTTGCCTGTCCCTCCTGCTTCCTCCTGCAATGAGGAAGTGGAATATGCTTATCCCACAAGTGAGTCTTTGCACAGCTTGCCTCAAGGTCCTTTACACCACGGCAGCTTTTCTTTTGACTCGTCCTCCACCACTTCGATTAACCCTACCAAATTGTCTATTTTTGTCTCCTGGTTTAAACAGACTTATTTAGTCCTGCCTTGGACATACACCTGGGTAATACTGATCACAATTATTCTCTTCATGTTAACTGGGTTTGTGACAGTGTTTTTCCTACTCATCAATGGTCACTGCTTACCAGACTGCTATGCTGTGAATTTGGTTGATGGTGTTTTGCCCCCCCACTCATCTTCCCACATCATGAAGCATGACCAGACTCTTGTTAAGATTTTAATTTTCCCAGTTTCAGTTGGCATCGTTTGGGATGAAGTGGATTTTCAGGTCCATGGCCCGACGGTAGTAATTAACGTACCATATGTCTTTCGTGTCTCCATGGGTGATGTGGTAACACAGGACATAAGTTCAAGCGACTGGGATGTGCATGCTATACAATCATTGTTTTCAGATTTGAAGTATTATGCTGCTTTTAATGCTGATGATTTGTATTTAAATTCTGCAAATTAAGCCGATTTGTTCTGTTATCAACATTATGGGCATCATTTCCTACTTAAGACTAGTACACTACGTCCTGTAGTTAACTACACGCAGTGGGAACATTGCCCTACACCATTAAAAGGAAGTTGAAAAACGTTTAGAAATAAATGTACATATTTCACTAATTTTGATAGGTCGTCACCCGAGTCCTATTATTTTAAATTAAATGTTCCTTGCACTCCCAAAGTCATGTTGACTCATACAAAATTAATTTATTGAAATTATTTCAGACATGATCTGTCAGTCAGGGGTTATGATTACTGGAAGTCCACCATTGATTTGAAATTAATCTGGGGATCTAAGACCTGGCAGGTGCGAGGCACTGAAGCCGTACATCGTGCCTGCCTCACCCCAGCTCAAATTTTGTTTTTAAATAATACAGTGTACCAGACAACTTGCTTTGGTTTGGCAACAGCAAAAAAGTTAAACGCCCTGCCATTCCCTCTTTAGCTGAGTATAATAATTGGCGCATATACACGAATTATACCATTGATGCCATACAATCTGCGTTTCAAAATAACATGTTTAATGTATCTGAAATGGATCCTTTAGGTTGACTAGTTTGGCAAACGAATACTAATGCCTGCCAACTCCATTTTCATAACACTAGCTCAGGTTATATGCAAGACAGACCCGCCCCCAGATTTACAGATACACATTTGGTAACAACCTATTCAGTTGGAAAATTATGTCAACAGTGGTTGCAGCACTCTACACTATTGTCCGTTAAATAACACTTATCGTTGTTGTCCAATAACATTAATTTGGCTGACTTTTCTAGGGACCCAGGGTTTCTAGAACAAAGAGATTCATTTACGCAGCTTACAATAAAATATTGAAACTTTCCCAGATTGAAGCAGCGTCCCGTCTGCGGGAAATTGACCAAGAAAACTTAGAAACGGTTCTAGCTGTTGTCGACAATAGTATTAACACACTGTCTTCCCGCCTTTACACATTGGATAATATTGTTTCTCCTGTTATTGATTTGATGCAAGAAAATGTGTCTTTGTTATATCATGAAATCAGAAAATCAAAAATAGAATGGACACTTGCAACTGCGTTCCTTCGGTCTTAAAAAACCCACATAAACGCGGTGGTAAAGTCGTTATGCGGTGTATCTTATTTTTCCGCCCCACACTCGAGTTAAGGCATCGTCATAGGGTGACCTTCGTGATTACTAAATGGTATGTCTTCAGAGGTTAAGGATATCTTTGTTCCCAGGCCGCATTCGGTGTCTTCACCGCGACTAGTGCTAGTCGCGGTGAAGACAACGAAACATAGTGGCCACACAATAGCCACTTGAAATACTGCACAAATAGTGCAAGTATATTTGTTGAGTCTCGACGAATGCCCCATAGACCCGGCTGGGCATGGAGGGGCAGAAACATGTTGACCTTTTTGTGAGAATGGTATAACATGATCTAGTAACACGATCTACGAGTATACCCATATATTTTTTAACCAACAAGCCCCATCGAATTTCTATTAAAACTCACCCTGGATGCAAGCTTGTTCTTTTATATTTTTTATATTTTGTGGGCACTGATTTATCTCTGGACGCTACTGCCCTGCCAGAGGTAGCCTCAGGCTTGAGGTAGGCATACAGCACATTTATTAAACCCTATGACGATGCCTTAACGCGAGTGTGGGGCGGAAAAATAAGATACACCGCATAACGACTTTACCACCGCGTTTATGAGGGTTTTTTAAGACCGAAGGAATGCAGTTACAAGTGTCCATTCTATTTTTGATTTTCTGAATACTTATAAGGGGAACTGAATGGACAGATATTCCTCCTCCCTAACTATTGATTATCATCTTTGTTATATCATGGTCAAAATCAATTGCGTACTGCGATGCAATTCACATGGACTTTGCAAACTCTAAAAATGGGAAAAGTACCATGGGATTATTTAAATGTGTCTGCTTTGTTTTTACCACTTAATTTAACTGGCATACAGCAGTTTATGTCCATGAAAGACGCAATCTACACTCTTCTACGCAAAGAAAAAATAGACCCTTTGCCTTCCTCTGTGGCGGAGACTGACTCTGCTGTCTGGCTCATCCATGGAGTTATATATTTACCTTTCTCTTTGTTTCAATTCAGCTCCTTTATGAAACATTACCCGCTAGGCCACCTTCAAACCCTGAGGAGCGCTTTCCTGCATGAATTGTGGTCTTTGCCTTTCACATACAGATGCTTACGGGATGAGAAGGAGGTATACCATACGGGGGAGGACTGTGATTCTACAGTAGGTCATTCCCTTGTTTGTTAAAACATAAGGTTGCACGGATCTTGTAATGTGTCTGCTCCAAACCCTGCTTTTGTTTTAAAAGGTATTCCAGTTCCCGCAATAACTCCCACATTCACTTTGCTTACGAATGGCAGTTATCTTATTTTAAATAGCCTAGAATGCTGCGGTTTGCTTGCTGGAATACTGTACATTGTAACGGTTTCACGCGTTGTTTGCTGTAAAAATTTGCTTCTTCCACCCCCGCATGGGAAGCTCGGTAGCTCAAGTTGAGCAGACTAATAGCGCTTTTTTTCCAACAGGAAGTCCCCCTTACTCCCACGGGCGAGACCTTCACCCTGCAGGTGGCTAGCTAGGCTAGCGAAATTCAGACGCTTTTGAGCACTAACTTCCCACTACATTTTGGGTAGCTAATGCATGACATTTTTAATGCATCTCATACTCAAGGCCTTGCACATTCTTTTAAAGCTGTATGAAGGGATAAATACTGCCCAATTTTTCGAGAAGGTACTTTTAATTTGCGTTCACTGTGTTTGTAATTCACAATGAATATATCAGACAAAATGAATAACACCTAATCAATGAAGTACAAAAATGACATATCATCACATTCTGTACGTGGACACAAACTCTACATAGAAAAACAAAGTACCCCTCAAGAATAATACATTTTTGATAGTGGCTTCTATACACATCTGGACAGACCACTAAGAGGTAGTTACGTGACCCCCAGTGGCAAGCACTTAGCGAAGGAGGAGGGGGACACCTCTGGTGGAGTGCTTCCCTGGGGGTTCGACCTTGGACCCATTTTCATAAGGAGACCGTGGGTCATGGATGTTCCATCGCCTTGGAAAGGATTTAAACCTTTGCTAGAAGAATTGACGATTCTGCCTTGTATATACGTTGACAAATTAATGTCTTAACCCTGTCCTGAGGAGGCCTAAGAAGATGACAGGCTGAAACGTGGTCACGTCGACGACACTGTTAAGGGGTCAATGGAAATATAGTGTGTTTCTAAATTATAGGGTGTCACACTGTAAACAAATTGAAGCAGTTGTTTGACTCATAAGTGTGTGTTTAAGACTACCTCTTAGTGGTCTGTCCAGATATGTATGGAAGCCACTATCAAAAATCTATTATTCTTGAGGGGTACTTTGTTTTTTGTATTTAGAGGTTGTGTCCATGTACAGAATGTGATGATATGTCATTTTTGTACTTCATTGATTAGGTGTTATTGGTTATGATGAGATCATTTTGTCTGATATATTCATTGTGAATTACAAACACAGTAAAGGTAAATTAAAAGTACCTTCTCGAAAAATTGTGCAGTATGTATTCCTTCATACCACTTGTTGTTTTCCCTATTACGTCTGATGCCCAGGTCTATAAGGGTTATGTGGGTATACCCCTGTTGCTTTTGAACCATTTTTTTTTAAAGCGGTCGGCTCTGGCCTTGTGACTTCTTTTCAGAAAATATTCCTTCTATCTTTTCCAGCATCTTTGGAGGATTCCCTTTAATACTGACATTCGCTGCTGGAATCCTGCTTCTACTGTGTCTGCTGCACAATGGCTGCTCCTCTTGTATTGCAGCACAGACCGAGCCGGCTGCAATTGCTCTGTGACCGTATGCATGGATGCCTCGGTACATTACCACTGGCTACTGTCACTGTGTCTTATGGGTTGTCATTCCGCTTTGCATACTTCACTTGCGTGCAACCAGTATTTTCTTGCTTACGATGTCCGTTCACATGGGCGTTGGATTTATGCCTCTCCAATATGTCATGTTCAGATCCGGATTTCAACCAGTTAATGGGTCCCTTGGTGGCCCATGAGGAGGACTGTTCTGGGATTGCCCTTATGGCGTGTGCGGCTGCACTTGGAGTCTTGGCTCAATTGGATATCTGTGAGGCCATGTAGAATCTACTACTTCAAAGTTACATCGAATAGCACGCAAGTTAACTGGGAATGCTCATGAAGGCACCCGACTATGAAGAACACACTTGCTCATTCAGCTTGCTGAATTGGATGGCATCCCTTTTTTCTTCCAATGATAATGATGCCCTTTTGGAGGGTGTTGCATTATTTTGCTCATATACCCTGATGGATTAACCTCACAAATGCAATCTCGCAGGCTTGTACATTACAGATGTTTCCCTTCAAGAGATTTTTTCCCATAAACGTTTTTTTCTTCAATCCCTTCTTTGCACTCTTCTTTATATTTTTACACAATGAAGGCGCTTTTGAACTCTGCTCGCACTAATTTGAACTCTGTTTTCATCCTATGTCTACATACTATGGACTTACTGGGAGGAGGGTGTAGTATGGATAGAGGGTTCATTGTCGACATTGCTAAGTTAGCATGAGCTTCGCTGCCAAGAGGCTGCTTTTACGCACTACACTACATACCTTTATTTTGCAAGACTTTGTTTGTGCCCTTTTCACATGAGAACTGTCTGCTTTTCGCGTTCTCTGCTGAGCTCTGAGGTTTAGTCCGCACACGATGTACAAGGTCAATAAACAATGCACCTTGTTTTTCTGTTCTGGTCAGTCCCTTGCACCTAGACATAACATGACACGCAGCTGCACTACTGAAAATCGTATGCTTTAATATTGCAAGCTAAGCATGTTGTTTACGCACTTGGAGAGAGACCTTTCCAGAGATAAGAGCTGTGCTTGTCCTGAGATGTAAACCTTTCATCTATGCCTTGAGGTATGGGGTCTGCTGACAAAGACCAGAGGGCTTTTTTTTTTTTATAATAAACTACTTCTTACCACGGGGAGGGTGGTTAGGCATTGTAGCCCTTTTCTACTGTTTTTATAGAATGATATCCCCGTTTGTATTCTATGGAATTTTGACAATGCTGACTATATTGTGTTTATGTATTTTGCTGCTAGTAATGGCACGTGTACTGTACCATAGAGCGCGTTAGTTAAAATAAACATTTTAAACTATACCGTGACTCTGAATACTCTTATTGTGGACAAGTATGAGTGAGTGAGCGAAAGAGTTGTCTTGCTCCAGCGATTCCTGAGAGAGTCGGGAGTGTCGTGTTCTGGGTTGTCTAATCATTGGTAGCTTCGCTGTTAGTCAGAGAACGAATGAGACACTATTGGTAGTCGTTTTTTGGGTACTGAGGTGATAGGTTGGTAACCCATTATCTACAGAGGTCCTGGTTTACTGCCATAGTTCTGTATATGTGCAGAATCCCCGCAACACTCTGAAGGACACAGTACAGCAAAAGGAAAGCAATTCACATCCAAACCGCAGCATTATTATCAAAATAAGTGGAAGCTTAGTGAGTCTCTCACACAGCCTACACTAGTCAAGTGTGCAGCTATGGGACAGCTTTATTGAGAGCGACTACCACAGTTTCCTGACAGCTCCATGGACAGCCTATACAGATAACTCTTCAACTCTGGGTAGATGATTAGCAATGAGCACATGCAGGGAATACTGTTTATATTATTAACAAACACACAAAAACAGAAACCTAAAATCCGTTCTTTCGGAGTGCTAAGGTGTCACAGAGACTTTTTGCAGTAATGTTCGTGAGCTGCTGCTTTGGTATAGTATTGAAAACACAAGTCACTACCCCTGAATATTAGATGTAAACACATTTAGCATTTGGCCAGAGTGCTACTGCACTGTCAATGACCTGGCCAAAGAGCTGAAATTAGATCAATAAATCCAAAGCCGTTCCGAACAGGGGGCCCCAAAATACGTTTGGCCCAGGGCCCGCCAAATCCTTAAGACACCAAAGTCTTATTAGATTTCACCTTGTCTCTGATTGTATCCATTCCGTTGCTTGATTTTGTTATTCAGCGCAATGAAATCTTTTGGTGCACATATGCTATAGAATAAATCAAATTATATCAGATCAAAGGTCGCCCAACATCATCTTCAGATTCATCAGTCCGAGTTATGGGCAAGCTCCTATATTCAGTGATATTGTGCTCTCCAAGTTCTTTGAAAAACATCTCTTTTGCTACTGGGGTGCTTCGTCCTCAGCTGCAGAACTGGACCCACGTTGTGCAACTTACTTCTTCAAGTTTGTCCTACTGACTGCCTTGGTTAAAAAATGACTGTATGTGGCCCCTACAAGTAGTTTATTTATCAACTTAGGGTTTTTGTATAGTGCTACTAACCACCCAAGGGTGTCCTTAAGGTACTCGGAGAATGAGTCAAAGGATGGTGCTCTAATGTGGACCATGTGATCAAGAACCAGGTAGCTAATCAGAAATGGGTACAGCGGAAGCCCACTGATAAATACCTCCCAAAAAGATAACAAAGCCTTAACCCCGTGCGTGCTGCCGTTGGCCGACGGGAGCACTACCTCGCTAGTGCTGCCGTCGGCCAACGGCCAATGCAGCCCCGCCCATTTTGCGGAAGTGCCGCACTGCCGCGAAATCGCGGCCGCGGCAAAGGGGTTAAAAGAACAACGTTCTGACAGCCAGCGGTGAAGAGAAATCTTGCCTTAAGCACTGGCAAATTCAAAAAGAACAATTGATGGACAGAATGCTGCACTATGTCAAACATTCACCACAGTGCAGAGATCTGGGCATAAATGTATCTTTTTTTTGCTCCCCATGCCTTTCCAGTTAAGACCCAGCCATGTGCAAATCAGTCTTGACCCTGTTCCCCATGGGAACAGTCCAGCCCGAACTGCCAGCCAGTTCTAAATGGGCCAACTAAGGGGCAGGAAACAGAAGAGTATTTGATTAACTAAATGCTATAGAGACATTTTTGAACTTGTCTAAGTCATCCTCGTGTCCCAGATGTAGTGGTGAGGAGTTCCTCGGAGAGGAGCCTAGACTGTGAAGAGTTTGACTGCCAAATTTCTTGTATCTAGTAGGACTGGTAGTCAAGAGATAGGTGTTGGCAGACCCGAGTGTTCTTGTTGGTAGGTACGCGATTGAACAGCTTTGTGAAGGAAACTGGTGATCAACCATGGAGCACCCTATGTACTTGACAGAGAATTTTGAAGGTGACCCATTCTTTCGCAGGGAGCCAATGGAAGGCTGTCAAAGCTGGAGTGAGCTGGAAGTATAATTGTAGGCCCAGCATTGCTCTTTTAAGAATGCATGGGTAGGCATATGCAGTGTGTAATCTGTACAACTATAAGTGACAGGGCTCTTGTCAGGTGGCCATGGCAGCCTGCACCACCCATTGCCCCTGTCAGCAACGCCAAATGAAAGTACCAACACAACTACTAACCATCCCACTTCTACAAGTGTGATAATTCAGACTATTCCAGGCCCCTAAAGCTATAAGAATAGTTTGGGTCGTATGTATTAGTTAATTGTAATGTACTTTCTATTAATAGGCAACTCTCGTGATGCGTATCTTTAAATTAGACAAACAGTGCCCCCATATGGCAGACTGTCATAAGTGCTGGTGTTGACAATTAAGCGCTGGTGCCAACAATGAAGTGCTGGTGCCGAGCACCTGAAACCACAGGCTCAAATTGAGCACTGGGCATATGTATTAACGGTTTCAATAATTCAAATGAGAATGACTACAGCAAGGATTCGTAAGCAGTGGAGCAACAGCAACACCCATTTTCATAGATATAATGCCCTTTCTATTGCTAGGAAATATACACGCTGTGGTATATCAGCTCTGGGTTGCTTTAGAATTCCATTTTAGCAGGTCTCGGGTTCCAGCAAGTGGTGGTCTGCCAAATTCGGAATTGTAGAAGTCCCTGTCAAAGCAGTAGGCATGTAGGCACAGCTGTGGGCTAATTCAAAAGTTCAAAAACATGTTCAGCATCAAAAAAAGGACAGCAGTTTAAGCAACCAATACAGTAGGGAAAATATGAGAGCACTCAAGTGAATTACTTTCTTAAAATACGGCTTTCGATGAGGGATACCTTAGGGTGGATAGGCTATTTTGTTCCCAGGATACATTCTATTCTGCTGCTCCCCATAGAGACTGGCCATCAGGGACTTCACTTCAGCAAGGACAGCCCTGTAACCGGAACCTTTGTGGCAGAAGGTTTAGAAATCCGCCTACCTACACAAACTCGTCCAAAGAGTCGCCCAGTAGAGTGTCATATGGGGAACTTCAACACATGCAGAAGGAAATCTAAAAGAGAGAAAACAAGTATGTAGAGTCGGCACATGTGTAATGGTGCTGGCTGAAAGAGGTATTTATTGTGGGAAGATGGCCACTTTCAAACATCAGGTAACAGTACAAGGAATGCACGTGCGTGCTCCTGGGAGCAGTGGTATTCTTCATGCTTCTATTCCGCATGCATAGAGCCCATGGAACTATAAAGGGGAGCTTTCCTTCAAAAACCTGTTCCACAGCCGTTCTTTTCTGGATCTGTTGGAAACTTCTAAGCACTCACTACGTTCAGAAGTGATATGTGATTCCTGATTCTTGTTCCTTTCCTCAGTTGTTCTGCTCCAACCACTTTGGTCACTTTTTTCGTTCTTCTCCTCTTATTCTCCATTTTCCATTGTCTACTTCTGCTTTATGGTATGGAGACTACTCAGTAACCATCTACGGTGCTCTTTTATCCCTCCCTTCCTACGGATTTAATACTTACCATCCAGTAAATACTCTGGCCCATATGTACCAACACTTTGTGCTGGGTTTGCATCACAAAAGGGAGGCAAAACCAGTGCAGTGTGTTGTGGTGGGAGGGGCACATTTATGGGAATTGTGGCGCAGGACAGCACAGCAAGTTACCGTGCTGCACTGCCCTGCGTCACAGGGAAAAGAGCTGGATTGCACCGTATGTTTCCAATATGGTGCATTCCTGTCCTTTCCCCCTGCGCTGGTGCAGTTTCAGCAGCCTAGCACCAAAGCAGGCACCCTTGCTCCGTGCAAGAAGGGTGCCTGTGTTGTATTCAGGATTCTTTTTGTGCCTGAAGGGGCACTTTCCTGCACAAAACAATCCATAGAGGTGTTTTCCTTTTTCCATGTGTGCTGCATTCTAGAGAAAAAGACGAGGGGAAATAAAGATATTTCTCCTTGCTGCCTCACCTGTGGAGGAGTATCTTTTTGGCGCATTCCCAGGTTTGCCAGGTTTGGTAAATCTGAGAGTGCGTAAAAAAACATGGGATTTGCGTGGGAACACCCACTACAATGCCCATGGAATTCCGCCCTTGCATTACTCCTTATTTTTTAAACCATTCAAATGCACACAAAGTGGCTTTGTGTGGCTACATAAATATGACTTGGAGCTTTGTGTTTTGCATGTACCACGTTACGCACATGTACCATGTTGCGTAGTGCAAGCATGTTGCAAGGCCCTCATAAATATGCCTCTAAATGTCCAACACAAATCATGATTTGCATTGAAAAGTTGCTTAACCCCTTCGACGCTGATGACGAGCTGCGCTCGTCATGAGTTACGCCTCTCGTACGCTCATGACGAGCTGAGCTCGTCATGTAATGCGCGTTTTTAAAAACCGCCACGCACAGCGGTTAAAGTAACAGAGTAGCTATAGAAAACCATATTACTGCGTGTGCAATAGAAAGTGCCTAATCATTTTCTGACTCAGAAGAAAGGTATTTAACGAATATAAATGTCATAACTAAAATATAAACAGGTGAAGTTTAAACTATTACAGCATGTAAGATTAATATTCCTCTACTTGGAAAGTTATCTCAAAAAAGAAAGTACCCAGTGTTCATATCTGTTTTTCTTTCATTCCATTAATTACATTTTTTCGTGACATCAGAATTCCACCATAATATGAAACATTTTACCATGCCTAATGAGAGTAAATCAATGTCTATGCGTTATTAGGAAAAGAAACAGCAACAGGCGGATTCCATTTGTTTGCTAATGTAACAATATAATGGGGTGTGATAAATTGTATGTCACTGTTGTGCGTGACAGGATCCGTGGTGATGGGGCGTGACACACTACTAATTAAAGAGAAGCTTCCTGCCATTTTATTACAATGAAACTACATTTTTGAATGATGAAATCAAAATAGACGTATGCTATATACAGGTGTGCCAAGCAGTGGCAATGCTGCCATATAATCAGGTAGGCTTAATAAGTACTCTGCTATCTAGCACGTGCTGTGGGTAAACTGCGAAGCCATCTGCAACAAGAGATAAGCCTTGACTAGAGTTGAACATTTCTTCACAAATGGCTTTCTTGTATTGCTTTCTGGTTGTATTTTAAAACGCCCTAGGTTACAATTTCTGTTTTTGTTTGTATGGAGGGATATTTCCACTGCCTCAACATTATCAAAAATATAGGCACAGTAATTTATTCACAGGCAGGATTCCATGTGTCTCTAATAAGAAGATGCAGGTTTTTGCTCGCCCATCTGGTTACGAGAGTGTCCGTAATGCATATCCAAACATCGCTCTTGATTAGGGCCTTTAAGTGAGTTAGAATCACTCTCATCCTTAAGTAGGAGTGGTTTCTTTAACATTCTGCAAAACCTCTCAGGTAAGAATAAATTCAATATTTAATAATGTTCAGAGTTTCTTTAGTTGGGCAGGTGGGAAAGCTGGAACTCCTCAACAATCTGGTAGATGGTTCTTGTTATGCAGCGTGAGATGTAAAGAGTAAACTTCTTTCACAATATCGAAATTTCAAAGTATCCAAACTATTAAGTAAGAAGAAGATCTCGGGTTGACAGCTAAATTCAGGTTAGTATCTCTATTTCCAATTCTGAAACAGATTAATGTACACCAATCTAAGCATTATGGGATAGAAATACAAAGTAAATAGGATGAATCCAAATCTCCGGGAACCGATTCACCCTATATAAAAAAAAGAAAATGACTGACTCGATCACCCCAACATATGTTATCAGGAGACAAAAATGCACGTTGGCACCTTGGGCATTAGGGGTAGGGCTTTGGCTTTACTGAAGTCTTTTCTCCGTGATAGGGAGCAACAGGTGGAGCTTGGTGGACACAGGTCCCTTTGTTCTCTTTTCCTTGCGGGGTGCCGCAGGATTCCTCATTGAGTATGACTCTGTTTAACCTCTATGTCACCCCCCTCTGCTCACTTATAAAGTCCTTTGGTTTTAAGATGGTGTCATATGCCAACGATACGCAAATCGCGGCATCTTTTGCAGGGGACCCAACAAACACTGCGTCGAGATTTCACTACTGTATGCGTGAAGTTGGAAACTGGATGTCCCAAAACTGTCTGAAGCTGAACACAGGGAAAACTGAGGTGCTTCTCTTTAGACGGAATATCTCCTTTTTGACACCAAGCTGGTGGCCACAGGCGCTGAGAGAATTCCCCATTACTGTCACGAAGGTGAAAAGCATAGGAGTCCACTTCAACACCAAGCTGCCCTTCGAAGGGCAAATTCATGCGATCACCTCTTCCTGTTTTTTTATGATCAAAACTCTCAGGAAAATATTACCTTTTATTTTTTTAGAGCTTCAGAAAGCTGTGGTTGCGGCACTTATCCTGTCAAAAATTGATTACTGTAGCAGGCTATTCTCAATATACAATCACGATTCCTCAACAAAATGCAGGTCCTCCAAAATGCAGCAGCTCATCTGCTGCTTGCCATCCCGAAACATCAATCAGTAGCTCATGCCCTCCCAATTTTGACCTGGCTACCAGTCAAACGACAAACAAATGTAGGCCCTTTGCATCACCTTTAAAGCTCTACATGGACGTGGCCCTGACTATTTCACACGTAGTTTCAGTTGGAATGTCCCAGAGAGGCAACTCCGCTCAGTGACATCCTCCAATCAGGTTATCCCTAGGGCCAAAACTGCCTCACTGTGGAACTCACTACTGGCACTTAAGAAGGAAAGCAATCTTCTGGCGTTCTGCAAGCTCTTGAAAACTTGGCTTTTCAATAACTACCCCAAACGCACCATTCCAGCATCCCCTTCTGGTTAGCCAAAACTGCTGAGCTGCTGAGCCTAGACACCCTCGGGTATTAGTGCACGTTACAAATCTAAATTTCATTTAATTTCATTAAAGTTCCATGCATTAGCCCTAACTGTCCCAACCCTACCTTAAAGTGGAAATCTTAACTTAAAGCAAGTTTCAGCAAAGATGGGAAAAGGTGTCAGCCGTTAGAGCCCTCCTAAGAAGTACTCCAACCAGGAACATGTTACATGAAGCCACAAAGCCAAAGGTGAAGTCTGTACCTCAAGGCGTCCTAAAGCAAAAGTGTCAGCTGTCCTAACTACATTACAATATAAGCAATCACTGAATTAAGGCACCTCCCACTGAGCTACTAGTATTTTTCCATAATTCATGCATCCCCTAGCTTCCTCTTACCACCTCCATGTTCAAACGTTCAGATATTTTGTACATCCTTGGTGTCATCTCCTTCTCCACCAAGAACTCGTCCCCGATCCGTTATCGCATTTCTTCTTCTCAGGCCTCTCTATCTACTAGGAACAATAACCAAGGAAGCCTTGCCCACCTGCAGTGGGATCACAAGATACAAGCAACATTCCAAAAGTGCAAGCAAATGCAAATTCAAACGTTAGCTGAAAAATACATTGCGAATGCTTTTCAGGCCTACAGTTAGGCTAAATTAACAACACACAAGTTACATTCTGTGCGCTCTTCTACAAGAAAGTAAGTCAGACTTTCAGCATATACTAACCCTGGGCGAAGTACTACGCAACGCTCGCGTAGTTTGCGCTACTTCGCACTACGCGAATTGCTCGTAGCACAGTGCAAACACGCGTAGCATAGCGAGCAAAATGACATCTCGGTGAGACTTTTTCCTCATTCACGATCAGCAACATCAAGTTGCCGATCGCGAGCGTGGAAAATAAACCTCCTAGCGAGATTCTCAACGCAGCAAGGTCAGATTTCTCGTTGCGAGTGGTCGTGTATGCTCGCGACCACTCGCGATGAGAAACTACCAGCCCGCGTTGAGAAAGCTGCCGCTCGAGTACATCTTGAATTCCTCCTTCTTTTCATACATTAGTCAACCTGAATATATGTGAGTGCAGACTAACCGTGATTATAACGCACTCCTACTGTCAATTGAAACAGGGGTCCCTAACTACTCTCCTTCAATCACACCTCTGATGCCGTATCGAGCCATAACCAAATCGTATCACCATATCAGATGATCTTTCTAGATAGACTGACCTAAACCGTTGTTGTTGCAATTCTCTTTCTTGTGAACTCTTCCAATCGTTTCACATCATGATAATACTCATCTTGTGCCCTTTCTAATTGTATCTCTCCTGATTTCCGATTCTTTCCTTTTGTTTTTTGATACTTCTTGTACCCTTTGACAACACCCACCAGGGTAAGTGCATAAATGGCAACTATAAGCAAGTTTTCCGTACAGATCCAACTATACCACTTCCCAGGTTTGCAAACCGTCTGCCTATAGCACTAAATCCATTTCTGACTGAATCCCAAACACCTTCAGCTGCCAATCCACTTAAATCTTTCTGAATGTCAGTAATGTTCTTTATGTATTTTTGTAAGTCTCTACTCTTATCAGTGACACACGTTCACCACTGCTAAACCTTTAGCATCAAACATAATCCATCTTCCTTTACAAGAAGGACATCTAAAGCAAGATGGTTCTGCAAAACCAATGATCTAATAGCAACCATTTCAGTATTCACGAGCAGCAAAGAACCAGCAGAACTAGTGGACAACTTATCGACCATGGTAGACCATGGTGTATCACACCAACACTAGGTATTATAGCTCAGAAAAAGTGTCCCACAATTTCTCCTGCACTCAAACCCCGTTGATGTCTCGACTTCTCCTCCCAAACAGGTTGAGAAAATGTACTCCACATGATAAATGTCTGGAAATAGCACACCAGGATAACAAGTGCCATTACATCTACTTGGTAATTTTCCCACCGGCAAAATACACTCCAGGAATCACTGGATCTTTTTCATCCACAAACAACTTCCAAGATCCACAGACTTTAAAGGTGTGATCAGATTCACTCTTCTCTACAAATATCTGTTGTGTTGTACATTTAATCTCCCCCTATGTTGCCAATCTAATGACAAGGCTCCAGTATTTTATGTGGTCTGATGGTCCCTTTACTCTTGTGGCCACTCCTGAACACAAAATAGAGCCTCAGCATTAGCTACCACTGCCCTAAATCTATCTTCTACATAATCAAGGAATTTCTTTTGAATTCCTGTGAGTGTACATGTTAAGGTGTGTTGGTGTGCATAAGCAGTATCTATTGATTGTGATGAAACTAAATATTTACCGGCAACATCAACCGTTTTAGCATTTGCATATTTATTCAGCTGCTTGAATAGTGGTACCTCAGAAAGGACCAAATCATAATTTGAAAAATAGTACTCATACTGACCATTGTTATAAAATATACTTAGAAGCGAACTACAACTAGTACCATTTGTCAAAGGAAGGTGATGGCAAATGATGCCCTCTGCTACTGAGGTGGATAATTGCATGCAAACATAACAATCCTTTGCCTCCATGGTGTCCACATACTCATAGAGTAGCTAAGCATAAGCGTTTATGGTAAAATCTCCTCTATGCAAATAGGTATGTAAGTGTTGTGCTCCTAACATTGCTAATTCCCCCTTTGATTCAGGTGAGGGTGTCTGTGTAGGTATCTCCTCTATGCTACCAGCAGGGGCCTCAAAAATAGGACAACAACTAACACTGTTAATCCTATTACTCTAAGTGTTATGGAACCACACAATATGCTTTTATGCCTAAAATTAGAACCATTAGTTTCCATTCCACTTTAGATTCAAACAAAGCTCGGCAGAAAAATAGCAGCTACAGAATTTTCTCTGTTTTCTTTGTAGGGCTTGGCCCTTTTTGGCTAAAGCCCCTAAACGTTTTGCTGTCCCCCTAGACCTTTTTTCTGACATGTGGTTGCAAACTTAGTTGCTTAGAACACTCTGCCACTGCTAAACCGTGTCAATGTGTAAGTGGTCCTTGTATAAAGTGTAATGTAATTAGTTGTCCATGATTGGTATGTTTGCCTTACTAAGAAAAGTCCCTAGTAACCTGCACTGTGTGTGCCAGGGCTGGTAATGCAACTGCTACTAGTGGGCCTGCAGCACTATTTGTGCCACCCACACAAGTAGCCTTAAAAAGGGAACTCAGGCCTGCCATTGCAGGGCCTGCGCGCAGTTTGTTAAACTGCCATGTTGTTCTGTCAACTGCGCTCACTTGCCAGACCTTACCCTTCCCTTTCTATGCCCATCAGACACCCCTATGGTAGGTCCAGGGTACCTCCAGGGCAGGGTGTAGTGCATGTGAAAGGTAGGACATGTACTAAGGTGTGTGTCATGTCCACACAGGGAAATAATCTCCAGTTTCGTTTTTCACTGTTGAAAGGCCATCTTGCCCATAGGATAGAATGGGAAGGCTGTGTAATATGTTTTCCAGCCTATCTTCCCAAAGGCTTAAGATGGAGTTTTGAAGTTTAGTGTGCCTGAACTCACAATGTAAAAACACATCTTTTTATGAAGGTGGGTTTTGGATTGTGTGTTCAGAAGCCACTCTTTTAGAAGGGACTAAGTTTTTGTACTGTGTGTCTCTGCCTGACTGTGGATTGACTGTGGATTGACTGTCTGGATTCGAAAGCAAAAGGATTTAGGGAATGTCTTGACCCAGGGGAGGAGATGAGACAGCAACAGGCTGACCAGCATCTGCAGTGTAGGGGGAGGAGAAGTCCCTAGAGATGTAGAGGCCTGGGTTGCTGCTATAAAACAATTAGCTCATCTCCTGCTGAGTGATTGAGAATCCAGACTCCCACTATTCAAAGGAAGAAAGTTGTCACTGGCAGGGAGGTACTCAGAACTGGCTTGAACACGGGCCAGTGCCCCCGGAAACACAAAGACTTCAAAGCCATTGAGAGATATAACTAGAATGGCTTGGTCAAGTGTGAACAAAACTGGAGCTACTTCGTGGTCAAGAGGACCTTTGCCAAGGAAGAAACAGCTGAAGAGACTGAAGGATAGGACGGACCCTTGCTGTGTGTTCTGGGCCTGGCCTGCAGTTTGCTATTTTAACCAAGGAAAGGCTAAAGGGACGTTGCTGTGTGCTGTGTCCCCCTGCTTGAAGGATTTTGCTGTGTGCTGTGTCCTGAAGTAACTTATCTCCAGGGGCTTGAGGTGAGCTGGCTCCCTGTTCAGAAACACAGGAACACAAACTTTTCCAGGAGAGTCTCAACGGCGCTGTGTGAGCGTGCCTGTTGCAGTCCGAGGCCCTCGCAAGAACTTCCCTGTGATCCTGGGCACCTGAAGTCCAAGTGTGTCCCAGCGATGCTATGTGTGTCCTTTGTGCAGCCTGAGACCTTCAGGAGGATCGGCCTGTGATCGTGGGCACCTGGAATCTAAGCAAGGATTAGCGACACTGTGTGCGTGTGCTTTGTGCAGCCTGAACCCCTTTGTGAGGATGGTTCAGTGATCGTGTGCACCAGAATTCAAGTGAGTCTTATCGACGCTGTGAGCGTGTGCGTTGTGCACTGTGAAACCTACATGAGGATTTGCCTTGTTATCATGTGCACAGGAATCCAAGTGAGTCTCATCCCAGATGTGTGCGGGTGTGTTGTGCACTGGGAGACTTTCATGAGGATTTTCCGTGTTATTGTGCGCACCAGAGTAAAGTGAGTCTCAGCGACACTGTGCGTGTGATCTTCGTGCAGCCTGAGACCTGTATGTGGAGTGCCCAGTGATTGTGGATCCAGAGGGAAGGAAGACTCAGCAACGCTGTGTGCGTGTGCTTTGTGGCAGCCTGAGATCTTTGTAAGTGAAGCGTCCCGGACCGGCAGTCCCGGAGGAGCTGAGTTGCCGGCCCCAGCCGCCGTTGCCATTTCACAAAGCTGCATTGGAGGCCCCGCCACTGAACGAGGAGAGGAGAGTGGGTTTGTGCCCCCCCAGGTAACTTGTGTCCACTCCTGGGGCGGGCTCGGAGGGAGACACTCTTGGCCTCTCTCTCTCATTGGCCGCACGAGCCTCTGCTTCAGCTTTTATCGTGGCCCATATTGTCAAGGGGCCGGAGTGCAAAGCTGCACTTTGGGATTACATCGTACTGTGTTAGGGGCAACTGTGAGAGGCTGACTGCAGGTCAGAAGAAGAGCCAGGGAGACCGCCTAAGGCCCGGTGATCGGGCCTGAGTGTACTACGTAGTATCGACAAAATGATACAAGGAGGAAGTCTTCTTGTAAATAGGTGCGCAATTTTAAACACGAACCACACAAGGATTCTTCACATTAGTAATTTATTTTCTGTTGATTCGTAATCCTTCATTATAAATTTCTGTATTGTTCCAATTTTCATAGATTATTTCATTTCATAATCATTGAATTCATACATCATATTATGATATAATTATTTGCTTATCCACACCCAATGCATTTCGGGTCATAAAACAAATTGACCCTTCGTCAGGGGTCTGAAACGAAATAGAAAACAGGACCATTAAGTTCAATACCCTATTGATAACGAAAAACAATCTAAAAAAAATATACATTGACATTCTCAAATCAATTAGCACATCGCAGTTAAAATGGTCATCACGTCATATCTAACTGAGTGCCTGCAGTGGATTGGCCGAAGCTTGTCAATCTCTAAGGGTACGGGAAATGTAGCCAAATGTTATTCAACAAACGAGCTTTACGAGCGCAGCTGCTTTAACATGACAATTTTACATCAAATGATATACGGGTTGAAATGAAACACAACGGTCTCTACGCGCAGTGTACATCTTAACACTTACATGTGGATCAGCCGATCTCTAGCCTGGTAGTAACGAACTCCAAAGCTGGTTTGTTTTAGCGCGCCAAATTCTGCTTCCTGACTCTACTAACCTCTCGGCACACGTGACCGGCGGAACAGACAAAATTTTGCCGGATGGAATGCAACCATCAGATTTCCCAACTCAGATTTCTAGTTCTGGAAAAGCTCACCACACGTCTAGACCAGGATCCAACAAAACAAAGATTGAGGAATGAATTCTTTTGGATCAAAAAATTAAATTCTGCCCATCCGATAGGGCTTAATGATCGTATTGAGCATTCATGTTTCTTATGATAAACCACTTGAGTGTCATCATGAGTTTAAGGAACATTGGGTCTCACACAATATGTAACAATTTGTAGACATTATGTATTTTCAAACTGCTCGTGTAAATAGTGGCATAGTCATAAATGTTTATTCCTGTAGGCTTTTTCATATTTTTAAATTGTACTATTTTTTTTTTTATTTAATGTTGGTATTGACACAAACTTTATTGAATACAAATGGGCCCGACACCAAACAGCGAGCGTATTTCCCCCGTCACATGACACGGTCATTTGAAGCCAAACCATTGTGATTGGCTGTTCCGCCGGTCACGTGTGCCGAGAGGTTAGTAGAGTCAGGAAGCAGAATTTGGCGCGCTAAAACAAACCAGCTTTGGAGTTCGTTACTACCAGGCTAGAGATCGGCTGATCCACATGTAAGTGTTAAGATGTACACTGCGCGTAGAGACCGTTGTGTTTCATTTCAACCCGTATATCATTTGATGTAAAATTGTCATGTTAAAGCAGCTGCGCTCGTAAAGCTCGTTTGTTGAATAACATTTGGCTACATTTCCCGTACCCTTAGAGATTGACAAGCTTCGGTCAATCCACTGCAGGCACTCAGTTAGATATGACGTGAGGACCATTTTAACTACGATGTGCTAATTCATTTGAGAATGTCAATGTATATTTTTTTGAGATTGTTTTTCGTTATCAATAGGGTATTGAACTTAATGGTCCTGTTTTCTATTTCGTTTCAGACCCCTGACGAAGGGTCAATTTGTTTTATGACCCGAAATGCATTGGGTGTGGATAAGCAAATAATTATATCATAATATGATGTATGAATTCAATGATTATGAAATGAAATAATCTATGAAAATTGGAACAATACAGAAATTTATAATGAAGGATTACGAATCAACAGAAAATAAATTACTAATGTGAAGAATCCTTGTGTGGTTCGTGTTTAAAATTGCGCACCTATTTACAAGAAGACTTCCTCCTTGTATCATTTTGTCGATTTGGATTAAGACACGGAAAGACGCCGTGTGGCATAGGTTGCGCCAACCGGAAAGTAAAAAACTATTGTTTGAGTGTGATACTTGAGTGCAAAGGGATATCACTGTATCAGCTGTACTACGTAGTATTCCATTTCTGCAGAACGTATTACACATTACATAATTTCTGTATAACGAACTACCTGACTGTCATATGACCCATTGCCTTGTTTCTACATAATGAACTAACTGATTAGTGTATTGCGCATTGCATTATTCCTGCATAACAAATTATCTGATTAGTGTATACACATTGCCTTATTTTTGTAGAACGACATATCTGGTGGTTGTATTACGCATTGCAATATTTTACCTTGCAAAGTGCCTGATTGTTGCGTTACTGGGAGAAAATGCATCTTTCTTGCATTGGTATGCCCCACTTTTTTCTGACTGAGTGTGCCCTGGGCTCCTGCCAACCCGGTACCCAGGGCCTGTGTTCCTTCCCTAAAACTGTGTTGAACTAAAACCCAATTGGCATCTCTGGCCCCCTGTCAGCCCCTAGTAAATGGTACCCTAGGTACCCAGGGCATGGTGACCAGAGAAGACCCCTAAGGGCTGCAGCACTTACTGTGCCACCCTTAGGGGCCCTGTACCCTGGCACCCACACCCTGCCTTTGCAGGCTGAGTGTCTAAGTACAGAACTAAACAAAGAGTCGACATGGCACACATCTCTGTGTGCCATGCCCACAAACCCACTGCCCTGGCATACATCAGTCACCCTTCTAGCTGGATGCCCTATGCCAGTGGTGTGGGCACAGGTGCATGAGCCCTGTGCCCCTACAGTACCCAGGGCCATTCCTGGGCACTGTAAGTGCAGTGATGCCATTAAGAGTATATGGTGCTGGGAGGTTGACATTACAAACTCCACAGCACCATAATGGCTAAACTGAAGACTGACAAGTTTGGTATCAAACTTCTCAGCACATTAAATCCACACTGATGCCAGTGTGGGATTTAATGAAAAATGCACCACAGAGGGCTTCTTAGAGATGCCCCCTGAAACCTAACCACAATCCATGTCTGGACTGAGAGGCTGCCTAGGCTGCCACACAGCAGACATGTTGCTGGACCCCTGGGTGGAGAGCCTCCCCCTCTCCTGGGCCTGCAACAATGCACATCCTGGGCGGGGTGCCAGAATGGGCAGGGGTAAGCTTCAAAGGCCTGCTGCCTCTGTGAGCTTCTCCAGACCATTTGCTGTACCCAGCAACTGGCCACCACCAGTCCTGACCCCCACTCTGGCGGGAAGACTGGCAGGTAAAACTACGTCAGGAAGGGGGGTGTGCCAGCCTGTGCCGAGGTGAAGCATGACCCAGGGCTCCGGCCATCTTGAAGATGGGAAGTCCTGTCCAATCACTGCTAGGCTCCTGCCCCCCTCCCACAGGAGAGGAGCAGGCTAGGGGGTGTACCCACACCAGGACAGGGACCCATTGGTCCCTGCCCTTGCCCTACATGTAACGCCCCTAAATTCAGTATTTAGGAGCTCCCTGAACCTTCCTTCCTCAGATCCCGATACAAAAAGAAGAAAGAAGATCAAGAGGAGGAAGACCCGCCGTGCAGCTGCTAACAACAGGACGACCCCAACTGACTTGGCCCCAGCCCTACCGACCTGTTGATCCTGGAACCTGCTCCTTCCCAAACTCCGGCGACTCCAGCGGACAGCAACCTTGGGACACCCAGAGGACCTGCCTGCCTTGACCCTCTTAAAAGACTGGGACTCCCATCAGCAGAGGCTCTGCTGCAACAACACCCCTGGTGCCAGCCAGGAAGCTCCGACCAGCCCACTCTGCACCCGCCGAGCCCGGCCCGTGTCCAAGTGTTCCAAGACACCGAGGACTTCGCCCTGGTGACTAGGACCCAAAGTCCAGAGCCCAAAGACCCTCTTCGACGAACCAGACGACGCCTGCAGACTCAGAACCAGGGGCCCCTACAACTGCGACCAAGCAAGGGTAAGTTTCCCGACACCTAAAGACACCCCTGCACCCGGTGCCCTACAGCCCTCTGTGCCTTCCTTTGGGGTACCTACCTGTGCTCCAAGATCCCAACTTACCTCTTGAAGTGGTGGTCGCCCCTGAAGAGTCTCCGTCCCCGAGCCTGCAGCCTTTGTTCGTTTGTGACCTTTCCCATTGAATAACATTGAGCGCCCGACAGCTCAAAAGCACCCTGCACTCAGCCGCCCGAGTGCCGCTGGCTGTGCCACCTTTGCCCCATCCTACTTCCCCATTTGCCCTGAGCAAGGGACCAGGACCTCAGCTCCCACAGCCGCGTGGCCTGCTGGCAAGCAGCCACCAACCGGAGGCCCCCTGCCCCTCATTGGATAACATTGGGCCTAACTACCTCTGCACCTGGACGCCATTGTGCCGCTGAGGGTGAACCAACTGTACCTACCTGACCCTGGGGGACCCCTGAGTCTATGCCCAGAACCTTAACTTCACCAGCCGAGTACTCACCTAGAAACCGGTAACTCACTTACCTGCCATTGGATAACATTGACTGGTTTGACTCGAAAAATCTTCTAAGTGCCTACTTTTGAAAACTTGAAATATTCCTATAATATCAACCGAGTAACGAATTCCGAATTACTCACCTGTGATCAGGAGAAAAGCCAATACTGTACCTTGTAGCCCAGTATTGAACCACAAAAGTAATCCGAACCGTGTATTTTCTCCATAGGAATCCATTGTCTGCTTTTCTACGCAATTTCTTCTAAGTGTCTACTTTTGAAAACTTGAAATATTCTTTAAAAATCATACGAAATACTGAAACGTAATTACTTACCTGTTTTAAATTGAGACCCCGGTGCTGGATCCAGGAGCCCAGTACTGGATTACAAAAGTAACAAGATCGTACTTTACCTGCAACCTGAATGTTCTCCCATTGGATAACATTGCCAGATTTCTGTTTCAGCTTAGAGCCCAGGACTGAATCTAGGATCCAGTCCTGGAACTACCAAAGTAATCTACAAAGTAATCAACCGTGTTTATATAGGAAAACCCATTGAGCTCAATGCAAAATTGTGTGTAGAATTGTGTTGCCTGCTGCAACCCCTTTACCTATTGTGTTTACAAAGTTTATTGCCTATCTGCAAAGTACTCATCTGAGACCTCTCTTATTGAGAACAGTATATTTTGATACCTGTTGGTTCTAGAAATAAAGCAACTATATCTTTGATATAAAATCACTTGGCCTGGAGTTCAGTCTTTGAGTGTGTGAAACCCTTTGCTGACTGAGTGTGTACAACAAATGCTTTATACTGTCCTCTGGTACTGCCCTACTGCTCGACCAAGCTACCACTTTAGAGAGTAAGGTCACACCTGGCTTTAACCTCTGTTATACCTCCGGGGCTTATGGACTCTATACACACTGTACCTTATTCTGGTCAAGTATATATAAAGCCACTTTCTCACATTGGTGGATCAGCGGTGGGATACAAACTCGTTAGTTGGACTACTTGGTTACCATCTGATCACACGACAGAACTCATAAATTGCCTTTAGAATTCTGAAATTGTTTTTTCCAAAATACTAAAAGTCTGGTAGGGCCTTGCTTAAGTCTCATTAGAATTCCAGAAAAATAAAAGTCACTATTGTTAGGGTAGAGGGTTAGAACTGTCAGGTTAGAATGTCTCAACAGAACCCAGCTATTAGTGAAGATGACATGGACCTGGTTAAGGAGCTCGACCTCACACACTACTTGTACTTGAATTTCAAGGAATTGAGGTCCCTATGTAAACTTAAAAATATAGTCATGGGCCTGCATCCAACCACACAAGGGCTCCAGGAGCTCCTGGCTGAGTATGCAAAAGGCCACCCCTCTAAACCAATCCCCCCCATCTCTAGGGAAGTAAGGGTCTCTACACCCTTAACTCCAAGAGTCAGCTCCTGGAAGCCTGGGTACCACACAGGTGGACTAGGCCCCAGAGAATACATTGGGGAGAGTCCAAGTGAAGAGGACAACTTTCTAGCAAAGTTGGCCAAGAGATTAGACCTAGAGTCCAGACTCCTGGCTCTAGAAAAATAAAGGAAACAGATGGGCTTAGCCCCCATCTCTGGTGGCAGAATACCAATAAGAAGGATAAAGAGCAATCTTATGATCCAAAAATCCCCAAAGGGATTGTCCCTAATTTTGAGGAAGGTGATGATATCACCAGGTGGTTCACAGCCTTTGAGAGGGCTTGTGATATCAGAAGACTAAAGAAACCTCTCTGTGGGGCACTCCTGTGGGAACTGTTCTCTGGTAACTGCAGAGACAGGCTTCTGACCCTCTCTGGGCCAGATGCAGGGTCTTATGACATCAGGAAGAAAACTCTGATTGAGGGATTTGGACTCACTACTGAGGAGTACAGAATTAGGTTCAGGGGGGCTCACAAAACCCAGACCCAATCCTGGATAGATTTTGTAGACTACTCAGTAAAGACACTGGATGGTTGGTTAACTGGACACAATGTGCATGATTTTACTGGACTTTATAATTTGTTTATGAAGGAACACATTTTGAGTAATTGCACAAATGAAAATTTGCATCAGCCTTTGGTATACCTAGGTCTAATGTCTCCCCAAGAATTGGGAAAGAAGGCAGACCATTGGTTCAAGACTAGGGTGACAAGGACAGCCACTGGGGGTGACCAAAAGAAGTTGGTTACAAAACCTCCCCAGGGGAAAGGTGGTGAGAATCCCCAAGATAAAAAGTCTGAGTCTTCCAAAGGGCCCCAAAACCCTGTACAGGTGGGTGGGTCCCAAACTACTCCCTATGTGCCTCAGCCGTACAGGGGTAAGAACTTTGATCCTAACAAGGCCTATTGTAACAACTGTAAAAATGTGGGACATTTAACTGTAGACAAAAACTGCCCCTACAATAAAGCCCCTAATACAGCTACTCCAGGGACAGTGAATCTTCAGATTGGATCAGAGGAGTGTCCAGAGCAAATCTGGGAATACACTCAAGCTAGTCTAGTCTCCTTGGGGAAAATGGAGTTTGCCACTGTAGCTGGTTGGCCACCCAACTGCAAAAAGTATTTGCAATACCCCTTCATTAATGGAACTAGAGTAGAAGCCCTGAGGGATACAGGTGCCAAAATCACTATGGTGACGGAAATGCTGGTTTCCCCAGAGCAATACTTAATTGGGAAAACTTACCCAGTCACCAATGCTGACAGGGTTACCACCCAACGCACTATGGCTATGGTGACATTAGGTTGGGGGGAGGTTACTAGCCTGAAACTGGTAGTGGTCTCTCCACAATTGCCAGCTGAATTTCTGCTTGGAAATGACCTGGAAACCTCAGCCTGGGCTGAGGTTGAGCAAGTAACCCATGCAGCTATGCTGGGTGTCCCTAGACTGGTGTGGGTGTGCAAACCAGAGCATAGAGCAAAAAGAAGGGTGCACAAGTAGGTTTGGAGCCTGAAAGTATGGCCCAACCAACCAAGAGAAAAAGCAAGAAGAATGGGGGACCAGCTTCTACACAGCAAGCCTCTCAGGACCCCTCTCCTCAGGGAGAGGACTTGGAAACCTTAGGGGGAACTGAGCCCATGGAGCTTGAGCCTTACCAGGTTGGACTCCTGGGCCCAGGGGGACCCACTAGGGAAGAGCTATGCCAGTGTCAGCGAGACCGCCCCACTCTTGAAAGCCTGAGGCAGCAAGCTGTTTCAGAAGCACAGGGAGATGTCAGTGGTACCCACAGAGCTTATTGGGAAGAGGGATTACTGTATGCTGAGGCAATAAACCTCAATCCTGGAGCTACCAGGAGAGTGGTAATGCCACAGAAGTACAGGGAGTTCCTCCTAACTTTAGCTCATGACATCCCCCTAGCTGGACATCTGGGGCAGACCAAAACTTGGGAAAGGCTAGTTAGCCACTCCTACTGGCCCCAGATGAAACAAAATGTGAAGGAGTTTGCGAGGTCATGTGTTACCTGCCAGGCCAGTGGCAAGACAGGTGGCAAACCAAAGGCCTCCCTGATACCACTACCAGTGGTGGGGGTACCCATTGAAAGGGTAGGTGTGGACATTGTGGGTCCAGTTGAACCTCCCACAGCCTCAGGGAACAAATAACAAATTCATTCTAGTAGTAGTGGATCATGCTACTAGGTACCCTGAAGCAATTCCCCTTAGGGTTACTACAGCTCCTGCAGTAGCCAAGGCCCTCCTGGGTGTCTTTACCAGGGTAGGGTTCCCTAAGGAGGTGGTTTCAGACAGAGGTTCCAACTTCTTGTCTGCTTACCTGAAACACATGTGGAAGGGCTGTGGTGTGCAGTACAAGTTTACTACCCCATACCACCCACAAACCAATGGCCTTGTTGAGAGATTCAACAAGACATTGAAAGGTATGATCATGGGACTCCCTGAAAAACTCAAAAGAAGATATGATGTACTGCTGCCATGCCTGCTTTTCGCTTATAGGGAAGTGCCACAGAAAAGAGTGGGGTTTTCACCCTTTGAACTTCTGTTTGGTCATCCTGTAAGGGGACCACTTTGTCTGGTGAAAGAGGGTTGGGAGAGGCTTCTCCAAGAACACAAACAAGACATTGTGGACTATGTGCTTGGCCTAAGGTCCAGAATGGCTGAGTACATGGACAAGGCATCCAAGAATCTTGAGACCTGCCAGGAGCTGCAGAAGCACTGGTATGACCAAAAAGCTGCCATGGTTGAATTTCAACCTGGACAACAGGTGTGGGTTTTGGAGCCAGTGGCACCAAGGGCTCTCTATTTCTATTTCTATTTCTATTTCTATTTTTAATGTTTGTAAAGCACTCGATTGCCATGGCGTCTTGGCGCTAGCGTGTGTAAATCCAAATCCTGAGAGCCACAACTTGTGCCAGCCTAAGTTACAAAAAGCAGAGTCTTCAGGCTCTTCCTAAACAGCCTCCTATCTGGTTGGGATCTCATGTCCAAAGGTAGTCTGTTCCACAGATGTGCTGCCCTGTTGGATAGTGTCCTACCTCCCCATCTGGCTCGTTTGACCCTGATGGTTTTAAGAAGTCCTTGATTGGTGGATCTCAGAAGACGTGGGGGAACATAAGGCGTGAATAATTTAGAAACTTCATCGGACTTCACAAGACAGATGGAGTGGCCCTTACCCTATCCTGGAGAAAAAGAGTGGGGTCACTTACTTAGTGGACCTAGGCACCAGCAGGACACCCAAAAGGGTTATCCAGGTGAACCGCCTTAAACTCTACAATGACAGGGCTGACCTCACCATGCTGATGGTGACTCATGAGGAACAGGAAGCAGAGAGTGAACCTCTCCCTGACCTCCTCTCTTCCAGCCCAAGAGATGGGTCAGTGGATGGAGTGGTCTTTTCAGACACCCTCTCTCCCCAACAGCAGACTGACTGCAAGCAAGTCTTGCAGCAGTTTGCTAGCATCTTTTCCTTGACCCCTGGTCTGACCAGCTGGTGTACCCATGATGTGGACACTGGTGACAGTAACCCTATCAAAAACAAAATCTATCGACAATCAGACCAAGTCAAGGAAAGCATCAAAGCTGAAGTCAGCAAGATGCTGGAGCTAGGGGTGATTGAACCCTCTGAGAGCCCCTAGGCCAGTCCCAGTGGTTCTGGTCCCCAAACCTCATCAACACAGTGGAAAGAGAGAGATGATGTTCTGTGTGGACTATAGAGCGCTCAACTCTGTCACCAAGACAGATGCTCACCGCATTCCAGGAGCAGATGAGTTGATAGACAAGCTAGGGGCAGCCAAATTCCTTAGTACCTTTGACTTAACTGCAGGGTACTGGCAGATTGGCATGGCCCCAGGAGCCAAAGAGAAAACAGCCTTCTCCACCCCTGATGGGCACTATCAGTTTACTGTATTGCCTTTTGGGTTAACGAATGCCCCTGCCACCTTCCAGAGGTTGGTGAACCAAGTCCTGACGGGGTTGGAGCCCCTTAGTGCAGCTTATCTTGATGATATTGCTGTCTTTAGCTCCACCTGGCAGGATCACCTGATCCACCTTGGGAAGGTTCTATAAGCCCTGCAATCTGCAGGACTGACTATCAAGGCATCCAAATGCCAGATAGGGCATGGCACTGTGGTGTACTTGGGCCTTGGGGAACCCTCAGACGGAGTAAACTGACCTGGGTGTTGCTGGGCTGTCGAAAACGCCAAACTCTTTCCCTACAGCCTCCCCTTATCCCTGGAGGGATCCGCCGTCTTGCCGCCTGTCAACAACTTGCAGCACCCGCTTCGCGGGTGCCGCTGCGCGGTGAGTGGCGAGGGGTAGAGGCTGCAGGAGTGACTGCAGTTCCAAGGAAGGAGGAGGGACCACCGCGAGTCTGCCGAGAGCGCGCCAGCAGGGACTCACAAGACCAGGAGTCCCTGCGCTGCACAGGTGTGCTCGGCCGCGCCCCCACCAAGACACGCCCCACTGACTGTCCAGGTCTCAAAAGCAGGTGCCTCCTCACTATCAGCGGGACCCCTCAGACGGAGTAAACTGACCTGGGTGTTGCTGGGCTGTCGAAAATGCCAAACTCTTTCCCTACAGCCTCCCCTTATCCCTGGAGGGATCCGCCGTCTTGCCGCCTGTCAACAACTTGCAGCACCCGCTTCGCGGGTGCCGCTGCGCGGTGAGTGGCGAGGGGTAGAGGCTGCAGGAGTGACTGCTGTTCCAAGGAAGGAAGAGGGAACACCGCGAGTCTGCCAAGAGCGCGCCAGCAGGGACTCACAAGACCAGGAGTCCCTGCACTGCACAGGTGTGCTCGGCCGCGCCCCCACCAAGACACGCCCCCCTGACTGTCCAGGTCTCAAAAGCGGGTGCCTCCTCACTATCAGCGGGACCCCTCAGACAGAGTAAACTGACCTGGGTGTTGCTGGGCTGTAGGAAATGCCAAACTCTTTCCCTACAGCCTCCCCTTATCCCTGGAGGGATCCGCCGTCTTGCCGCCTGTCAACAACTTGCAGCACCCGCTTCGCGGGTGCCGCTGCACGGTGAGTGGCGAGGGGTAGAGGCTGCAGGAGTGACTGCTGTTCCAAGGAAGGAGGAGGGAACACCGCGAGTTTGCCGAGAGCGCGCCAGCAGGGACTCACAAGACCAGGAGTCCCTGCGCTGCACAGGTGTGCTCGGCCGCACCCCCACCAAGACACGCCCCCCTGACTGCAACGCTCCCTATTTAACTATCGGACTGCAGCTCAGCGGGACGCGAGCGGGACGCCGAGTGAAGCCCGAGCAAAGGGCGGGCAGTCTGTGGCAGTCAGAGGCTGGGCTGGGCCACCTCATTTTCATCTACCGATTTTGGCCCATCAGCCTGGTTTTTCCTTGTAGGTAGAGTGGTCCACATGTCTACCCGTTCTGGTAAAGCATTGAGGGGTAGGAGCGATAGCGCCACGGGGAGCACAATGATAGGCACAATGGACAAATTCATCACAAGGGTAGCAGCGGTAATCGAAAAGGAGATTGTGATGACGGAACGGCGCCTTTCACAAGAATTCCTCCCGTCCAAACGCTCCTCCCTAGGAGCTGTTGCACACGCCCTGTCTCCAATTTCGACTTACCCTGTCTCAACTTTGTTAGGGGACTTGTCCGTACAGCCACAGATTGCAGCCATAGGGGCAAGTATTGATAGGCTGGAAAGCTTAATGACAAATCCCCTGCCCCCTAGCCCTAGCCTAGTGGCTAATGACCCCCGTCCTGCCACACCTACAACTATATCCCCCGGCCAAAATTCGAAACTATGCTCTCAGGCTCCTCCACTAGCTCATAATCCGTCGCCCTCGGCGCGAGCTTGTCTGGTTCGCAAAAAGAGGAAAAGGATCATCAGCACACGGAAGGGGAGTTACTTCTCGCTACACAAGCGACCAAGGAATAATGTCCCCAGAGGTTCTACTCATTTGGATGGTGGAGGGCCAGAATTATTTGTGGGTACTGTGCCAATAGGACCTGGGGCAGATACTCCTTTGTCAGATAACTCGGTCCCGGCATTACCCACAATATCACATGAGGCGCCCTGCCCCGAGCTCATTGAGAAACTGGTCAAGTCCTTGCTGGTACCGCTTATTGACCAGGCCAAGAGTTTGGGGGATAGGCTAGATAGATTCGAACAGACCACCCGGGACAATTTTTTCTCCCTGAAAACCCTCATTAAACTACAGTCTAAGCTCAGGGAGGATACTGCGGGTGGGAATGATGGAAAAGGGGATTCAGGGGGCCAAATACAGGGAACCACACCATCAACGTCCGCTCCTGCACAAGCCACTGGGAAGGCTTTGACATCTGCACCTCCTGTTAGTGCAAAGTCGACTCCAACTATTCATGTTGCCCAGGTCCATGCCAGTACTCCCCCAGTAGTACGAACTGTAAAGCCTAAACCTGACAAAAAGAAGCTGCAAGAGGGAGTGGCCGGCTCTAAGCCTAAACAACCAGCTGTTCTACCCACTGAAGCCAGGGGAGTAGCCACGGCCCTAAAGGCAAAACCAACTACTTGCCATCCTAAAAACCCTAGCCCGGTGGTTATACCACAAAAGGTGGCACGAAAGTGTCCCCCAGTTAATCTTCTCCCTGAGTGTCACCCGTATGTTGTTGTCCTAATCAAGGTTCCCGCATTGAGGGACGATCAGCAGGAAACCCATCAGGCACTGAAGAATAAAGTCATCCACTGGTTGAAAGCCAACAGACCCCTTCCCTTGGGAGAGGATGGCTTGATTCTTGGCGTGCGTAGGGTGGGATGGATTGGTCAGGGGAAAAAACTGGTTGAGGGGGATTGTGTGGTGGTTAATTTCCAAGACGTGAGAACTGCCCACACAATTTGTAGCTTAGGGCAGGCCATGACGGGTCCCGGTGTTGAAGCAGTTGATTTAACATACTTCTACCCGCCGCCGGCCATGAACTGCTCAGGCCAACCCCCCGTGTATACCCTCCAAAACAATACTTGTGGCCAATGGCACCCAGCCACAACTGCAGCCCAGCCACATGCAGCTTGGCCATTGTCGAGCTGGGGCCCCAGGGGGTACTGACTCCCTGACTCCACTTGTGAGGTTAGGGTGGATCGAACATCTGATGTCCAGTCCTCTAATTCTGTAGTATGTAATGACCCCCTGTCTACCCCAGGGGAGCAGGTCGCCCCAGTAGATACAGGGGAACCAGGGGTGGCGAGGGTCCGAATTGACCCTGCCATTGTCTGTCCTCCCTCGGGAGACACAGTCAGGGATGGCCCTGTCGAGCCCTGCAGCATTGCGGCTGTGGCGGACCCACTTGTTAGGGTTCTCAGTTGGAATGTGGCTGGTCTGGACAGGAAACTGGCCCTGGCCGACTGGAACGCACTCGTGGAGGAGTACTCCATATGTCTGTTCCAGGAAACCTGGAGTAGGGAGCCCCCTCACAAGGTAGGATATTCTTCCCATCATATACCAGCTGTACACTCAGTAACTGGCAGGGGTCGTCCCTCGGGTGGCCTCCTCGTTTGGGTAGCCTCCTCGCTTAATTGTAGGGTGGAGGAGCACGACACAAATTGTCCGGATCTCCTTAACATCATCCTAAAATCCCCCAAGGGTTGTGTTATTTTAAACATCTATAACATCTATACACGAGGCACCAAGGGGGGTAGAGAATCCACCACTATAGCCCGCCTTGAGGGCCTGCTTCGATCCTCTCCCTACAAATCCTGTACCCTGGTAGCGGGCGACCTTAATTGCACGTTGGAGCCTCTTGGCTCAGATGTCACCCAAGAGCAAGAGGATGTTGATTACAGGAGGGGGATACCGGCTCTAGAGCTTAGCCCCATTAAAAGATGGACGGAAGTGGTGCTCCAGGTAAATTCACTATCAATGGAGTTTGACCTGAGGGCTCTTAATGGTAGGTCTAGTTCTGACAAAATGGGAGCACACACATACAATAGGCCCAGCCACACGTCAAGAATCGATTACATTCTGCTTGACGTCCACCTATGTAGTTCGGTCAAAGATATGGAGATTATACCCTCCGTCGAGAGCGACCACAACCTGCTCTCGCTTGCCTTGACTCCTTGGTGGCTAGAAGGTATAGGGAGTGGAACCCCATGTGCCACCGTCCCGGACTTGTCATCTGTCTCTAACTGCGGACGACGGTTAAAGTGGGCCAAGCTGTCGCTCTCAGTTGAGAAAATATCCTCCATAACGCAGCTCCTAGCGGCAGCCCTAGATAATTCTGACTCTCTTGAGGGTGGGGTGGTGGGGGTGTCCGACAGGTTTTGTAACCTAACTCAGGCTCTAAGTAACCTTTTCATTGTCCCAGCCAGTACCAATGGGAAGAAACTACGTCCCTGGGCCAGACAAGGCTGGTATAATCGTAATTGCAGGGAAGCTAAGACACTGCTAGTCGAAGCGGTCAAATCCAAATCACAAACCAGGACCAGGGAGGCCAGAAAGCTTTATTCACTCTCCCTAAAAAACGCCAAAAAGGAATGGGAGGACAACTTTTGGCAGGACCTCCTGGCCGCTAGTCGAGGGAGAGACGCCAAAGGGTTCTGGGACATGGTGGGTAGTAGAAATCGTCCAATTGACACCTTGAGGACCTGCACTATCACTGCCCAGGCATGGTTTAACCATTTTAAGGCTCTTTATTCTGCCGTAGAAGGCACACTTAATGACCCTTTTTCCCTTTCCCCCCCATCCTTGGACAGAGGTACTGACCTCTTTTCCGCACGGGAGGTCACGAACCTGATTAAATCTCTAACACCACTTAAAGCATCTGGTCCAGATGGGTTGCCAGGGGACCTTCTTCGAGCCTTCCCGGGCGAATGGGGGGTGTTGATCTCTGTCCTTCTTAATGCCATCATCGAGGGAGGTTCTGTGCCTGAGTCTTGGAAAGGGGCAGAGGTAGTCCCAATTTTTAAAAAGGGTTGTCGGGATTCACCGGGGAACTACAGGCCAAGAAGCCTCATCGACTCAACCCAGAAGGTGGCGGGCAAAGCTATTCTAGGGAGGATTCTCCAGTGGGTGGATGACAACCACATATTGTCCGACATGCAAGCAGGTTTTGGTTCAGGTACAGGAACTATCGAGCAAGTCTTTAGACTCCTGTTACTTTACTGGAAGGTGGTGGAGCTGGGCAAAGGCAGTCTTTACTTGGCCTTCATAGACCTGAAGACTGCCTTTGACCTGGTTCCTAGGGAGGAACTCTGGAGGGTGTTACACGGTCTTGGGATGCCCCCTTACATCTTAATGCTCCTCATCAAACTGCATAACGACAACTATGCTCAGGTGCGATGGGGACCAAACGGGGAAAAGACCGATAGGATCCCGGTCGTCAGGGGCGTCCGGCAGGGCTGTGTACTAGCTCCCACCTTATTTTCCTTGTATGTGAATGGGGTGGTAAAGCACCTGCTTGGCGAACCAGCAGACGCTCCCTCCTTGGGGGGTGTTAAGATTCCAACTCTGTTGTTTGCCGACGACACTCTCCTCATCTCCAAAACCCCCCAGGGCCTTCAGAAGCTCTTGAACCGCTTCCAGGACTTTTGTGCAAAAAGAGGACTTGTCATCAATGTGGATAAAACCAAATATCTAATCATGCACCCACCCCGTAAACTTGGCCGCCCTCCTATTCTGAACTCTATCCCTCTTGAAAGAGTGTCAGAATTTGATTATTTGGGAATTCAAATGAGTGATGTCATGAGCTGGACTCCCCATATAAACAAAATGACCATCAGCCATAAAAGGGTGGGGGGAGCTTTGTTGAAGGAGTACAACAACTCATCTAAACAATGCGTAGCTCCAATAATAGACATCTACAAAGCCCGAGCTGTATCCGCATCACTTTATGGGGCTGAGCTTTGGGGCCTAGGTAACATGGAGGCTCTGACCAAGGCAGAGAACAAATTTCTAAAGGACATCTTGGCCATCCCGATGAGCACCCCGACAGTTCCGGTGCTTTTGGATACGGGCTGTAAAGCAATCAAGGACCAGGCCCGCTTACGGCCTCTTCTCCTTTGGGCTTGTCTGTGGAGGGTCCCGGAACTAAAATCATACGCAGGCGGGCTGTCAGAGGTGATGGGCTCGGACGGCTGGCACAAGATCAAATGGCTTAGGGACATTAAAAATCTCCTAGGGGACCTAGGATTGGGGTCGTGTTTGTCCACCCACTGTGCCCCTCCGAAGGCGACCCTAAAAAAGCTATACTGGGAATGGGTCTCTGCCAAGCTCATCAGCAACCAGCGTCACTGCAACTCCACCGCAGCTTACTTGCAAATAAAAGACGTTGTTGTCTTTGAGCCTTATCTGGACATAATTACAATACCTGTGGACCGGGCACTTTTCATCAAATTTAGGCTAGGCACTTTACCTCTAGCTGACCTTCTCTCTAGATGGAATATGCCTGCGCAGGCATCGCACATGTAGCTACACACCAACCCATGCAGCCACTTATACACAAAGTGTTACATTAATACATATATTTAAATATTTAAACATTACTCACTAATATTTATTTTTCAGAAAGACACACATTCACTGGATGGTGTCATCAGTGATGTCATGAGTGATGTCACTGACCATGTCATGAGTGATGTAATATATGACGTCATCAGCAGTGCATTGCACGCGCAAGTTATAGTGAGTCCAACTAACTATAACGTGGGAATTTCAATGGTTTTATGCGTGTAAAATTTAGAGCTAACTATAACTGGTGTAAAACCTATGGTTTTTTCAGTGAATTTCATAGGTTTTTTAAATGCTACTTCCTAACTATAACTGGTGTAAAACCTATGGTTTTTTCAGTGAATTTCATAGGTTTTTTAATTGCTACTTCCTAACTATAACGTGTGTAAAACCTATGGTTTTTTCAGTGAATTTCATAGGTTTTTTAAAGGCTACTTCCTAAGTATAAGCTGTTTATAACTTATTTTTTTTCATTATATTTCATTGGTTTTTTAAATTGCGAAATATAAAATATTTTTTTTATGTGTTCTATAGTTTTATCATAGATTTTTGAGAAATTTTTTCATAGTATTACAAACTTTTCTTCACTGTCAGAATTGCTTGGGGACTCCTTGTAAGTCTCAAAAGGTTTACAAAATCTTTACCTTACCTTCATTTTACCGTTTTCAGACTTGTCACTAAATGTTGAAAAACGTACTGAGGTGCGCGACTGAGTGCGCGCACCCCAGTATTTTGAAAGAATAAAAAAGGTTTGAAACTTTATCGGCATTGTTCTTGTGACCCCGTATGAAGGTATTTAACATTTGAGAATGTATACCTTTCCTCCTTTTCACATTTTAAAACTTCATTAAATTAGACCGATACTTCTAATTGACGTAGGTGTCCGGAATACGTCACCGCGTATACGTCCTAATACGCGCATGTCAAATCATGTGACTTGTAAAGAACACTTCCTATTGGTTCAGTAGTAGTTTCTATTCTGCAATTTTCCAGAAACCACCAACTTCCCTCACTATCTATTTGGCGCTGAAGAGAGAAACAACCTTTATCATCTTTCCTGAGACTTCGCTAAAATGGCTGCCGCAAGCAATTCTTCTTCGGTATCTGAAGAAAATGTTCATCTTCCTTTAAAAAAAAAGAAGGAATCTTTCATTTGGCAATTCTTTACCTTTCCTCCGGACCAAAAAAAAGTAAATGCTCCGAAAGTAACTTGCACAATTTGTAACTCAGTACTTTCAAGAGGAAATCCTTCCAAAAAATATTCCTTTTCAATTCATACCATGAAGAGGCATATGAGCCAAGTCCACCCTGTGCAATATGCACAGGCAGCGACAAGAGCTCTGGCAACAGAACTACCACCAGCTGAGGCCAGTACTTTATCGACCAGACAACCTACATCTCCATCTACTGCAGAGATGGAGTTGAAACCATTTTTAAAGAAAGTGCATATAAAATGCAACAAGTGTAAAGGATTGATTGTGTACGGGGAGCAGAGCCTCATTCTTGTTGAAAGAAGATATAATGACCATGTAAGATTCGAATGCAGCTAATTTTTCAACAACTTCCTATGTTCCTGTTTTACAGTTCAAAAATGTGGTTCCAGTTTTACAAATTATAAAGAATAAAAAACTTTTTAAAAAAAAAACAAAAAAAAAAACAGTTCTTTTCAGAACTACCTCATTATACCAAAAAGAGCTCTATTCATAAGCTAAAGTATCGCCGCATTTTCAGAACAATAATTAAAGAATGCGGCAATACTTGGGGCATATTATGAAGAAGATGTGATAATTTATCGTCGCGTTTATCGGCAGAACGCAGTAACAAAAGCGCCGATAATCGCCTTCATAATATGAGCCATATTATCAAGGACGGACGATACAATATCGCCGCTTCTATCGGCAGGAAACTACCGATAAAATGGCGATATTGGACTTGATAATATGCTGTATGGAATTCCTATCGAAGCCCATATTAGATGTTTTCACATCTCACATGGGCCTCGATAAGATTTCCATACGGCATATTATCAAACCCATTATCGCCGCTTTTTCGGTAATTTCCTGTCGATAAAAGCGGCGAAAATGTATCGACCGTCCTTGATAATATGCCCCTATGTTCTAAAAAATTCAAATTGAAACGTATGTTATAAGCCTTTATATCTAACATAACGTTCGACTGCAATTTATAAAGCATATTATGGACGCCATTTTCGCTCCTATATCGGGAACTTCCTGCCGTTCAAAGCAGCGATAAAGTCTTCCGTATCCTTGTAAATGTTCCTGAACACCTTTGTTAGAACGTCATAACACCGCCTGCGGTAAAAGCACTTTGCATGTGTGCAGCACAGACAGTTAATGACATGCATAGTAGGCGTATGTTAAACTACAAGCAAAATCTCTTTGAAGGCGAAAATACTATCACGTACACGGCTATTGTTAGGAAAACAGTTTAAATAAACTTGTTTATCGTACGAGTTGCACGGGCTGCTTTGATAAAGCATTTGGCAGCGTTAACATGGAGGTGTGGAAAATAAAACTAAATCAACCCCCTCTCCTAATTACAAAGCACACATTAGTGCATAAAAACAACGCTTGTTTTCATGCGGTAATGTTAACATGCACTATCATCACTAGAAGTAAAATCATAGTCATAGTCTATTTTTATTTAATGTCCCGTTTTTAGCGTTTAGAAATCTACTTACCGTAAACAACTAGCAATAATTATCACTATGTTGGCTTACTTCCAATAATTTTTCGTCAACCAACGGCGATTTTTAACGCTTAGGAGTGTTAAAATTATCAAACTTTATTTCTAAAACTACTGATTCCCAAACTGTGCACTGCGGCTCCACAGTCCGCCGTAATGAGGTGCCAAGGGCACGGCGCACACTAGGGTGACCAACCGTCCGTAAATTCCACAGACGTCACTACCCTGTTATGTGTAACTGTATCCATCTCAGAGAGCTGCGCACTCCTCCCCTGTGATAAGGCTCACAGCCCATGCTAGAACGGCCTTGGATTTTACTGCACCAGAAGCACCCCTCCCGCACATTGGAATTCTCAAAGGAGCTTCCTGCCTCAACGAACAGAAGGCATTGCCTTAGATAAAAAAAAGTAAAACCACCAGCATGCCATATTAGGAAACACTAAGGCATATTACCAAACAAAAGCGATAATTATCGCTATTGCGTGGTTAGAGACAAAATTTTACCGCAGAGCTGCGGCGATTTTTATCGCAGATAAACATTGGTATTACCAAGGTTTATAGCAAATGCGATAAAAAACGGCCGCAATGCATGAATATCGCTGGAAAGTCAGCGATATTCATGCATTACCGAGCTAATGCTCTTAGCCATGTTATCCACCTCCCATTGGATAACATGGCTAAGAACTGCTCAGAGCAGGTGTTAGCTTTTGGAGATATTCGCGCTTAGCGCGAATATCTCCAAAAGTTGGTAAAAGGAGATAGCGATGTTAGCGACTGTTTCCAGTCGCTAACATCTTGGCACGCCCACTTTGCATTTCATTAGTGATAAATATCACTGACATGCAAAGTGGGGCCCAAGATGGTCGCTATCTCCTACTAGCTGTCGCTAACTGGTGTTAGCGACATCTAGGTAATAGGGAGATAATTTTATCTCTGCTATCTTGGCTTTTAAATTCAAAATTGCAGAATAAAACCCATTGATAATATGCTGTAAAGTTCTTCAACACATATCATTTACCTGTAATGTTTTGACACATCCGCATTTGTGAACTAACTCACTGAAATTTGCTGATTTCTTAAATTAATTTTTAAGAGGCTCCTTGTGACCGTGCAGCCAATCCTCCATGGAAGTGCTCACATAAAACACAACACTAGTATGACCAGGATACTCAAAGAAATGACACAGTGTTGAAAAAGTATTTTTATTATTTATACTTACCTAAGAAATAGTAATAAAGAAAAACTTAAAATCTTTAAAAAGCATGGTATCTGTGGAAGGAAAGTACAAATATGGTTATAGTGCTATTTTATAAAACAAAACAAAGTAGAAGTGAATGAAACAGAAAGTGAAAGAAAAGAAGACTGAGGGACAAAAAAAGACCGAGACAGAATAATTTGAAAGAAATAATAGCACTCAAAGAATGACTGTCTAAAGGAAAGTAAAGTGAGAGACAAAATGAGAGTATGATCACTGATAATACACGAAACAAACAGTCTGTGAACTACACAGACTAAGAGTACCTAAATGTCTCAAAGACATAGATAAAATAAAGAAACAACACTAACAGAAAAAGAGTGAAAAAGGTTGAGTAACAGAAGATGAATGGAATACAAACAGACATAGAGTGTAAGAGAGACACATAAAGAGAAAAGAAGTAGGGTGAGAGAACTAAACTATAGATTTTAGCTTAGAAATTGAGTATAATTAAAGAAAGCAGAGTAAGGGAACAAATTGTAAGGTACAGTAAGACAAAGAACTTAGGATTCAGGAAACAAAGGTGATAAAGGATCAATAAAGGTGACTCTCTTTAAAGCAACATAAGTAACAGACCGAAGAGTAAGAAAGACTGAATAGAATACTAATAGAAAAGATGTAAAATAAAAAGCATGAGTTAAAGGGAATAACCAAATGTAAACACCACTAACAAAGGAAGAGGATGAAAAAAATAAGGATAAGAGAGAGGTACACGAAACTCTCAGATATGATTAGTTATTCTTACCTTAAAAATGTAATATCTGTGGAAGACAATAAAGAAATCTGTTATAATACATATTTCTAAATCATATGTAACAAAATAACTTAGACAACATATTTACTGGTTTATTTTTGCTGTCCTCAGATAAATTGATTTTCACTATAAACAGTGTTTTCAATAGTATAAAAACAACGCTTGTTTTCACGCGGTAATGTTAACATGCACTATCATCACTAGAAGTAAAATCATAGTCATAGTCTATTTTTATTTAATGTCCCGTTTTTTGCGTTTAGAAATCTACTTACCGTAAACAACTAGCAATAATTATCACTATGTTGGCTTACTTCCAATAATTTTTCGTCAACCAACGGCGATTTTTAACGCTTAGGAGTGTTAAAATTATCAAACTTTATTTCTAAAACTACTGATTCCCAAACTGTGCACTGCGGCTCCACAGTCCGGCGTAATGAGGTGCCAAGGGCACGGCGCACACTAGGGTGACCAACCGTCCGTAAATTCCACAGACGTCACTACCCTGTTATGTGTAACTGTATCCATCTCAGAGAGCTGCGCACTCCTCCCCTGTGATAAGGCTCACAGCCCATGCTAGAACGGCCTTGGATTTTACTGCACCAGAAGCACCCCTCCCGCACATTGGAATTCTCAAAGGAGCTTCCTGCCTCAACGAACATAAGGCATTGCCTTAGATAAAAAAAAGTAAAACCACCAGCATGCCATATTAGGAAACACTAAGGCATATTACCAAACAAAAGCGATAATTATCGCTATTGCGTGGTTAGAGACAAAATTTTACCGCAGAGCTGCGGCGATTTTTATCGCAGATAAACATTGGTATTACCAAGGTTTAAAGCAAATGCGATAAAAAACGGCCTGAATGCATGAATATCGGCCTGAATGCATGAATATCGCTGGAAAGTCAGCGATATTCATGCATTACCGAGCTAATGCTCTTAGCCATGTTATCCACCTCCCATTGGATAACATGGCTAAGAACTGCTCAGGGCAGGTGTTAGCTTTTGGAGATATTCGCGCTTAGCGCGAATATCTCCAAAAGTTGGTAAAAGGAGATAGCGATGTTAGCGACTGTTTCCAGTCGCTAACATCTTGGCACGCCCACTTTGCATTTCATTAGTGATAAATATCACTGACATGCAAAGTGGGGCCCAAGATGGTCGCTATCTCCTACTAGCTGTCGCTAACTGGTGTTAGCGACAGCTAGGTAATAGGGAAATAATTTTATCTCTGCTATCTTGGCTTTTAAATTCAAAATTGCAGAATAAAACCCATTGATAATATGCTGTAAAGTTCTTCAACACATATCATTTACCTGTAATGTTTTGACACATCCGCATTTGTGAACTAACTCACTGAAATGTTGCTGATTTCTTAAATTAATTTTTAAGAGGCTCCTTGTGACCGTGCAGCCAATCCTCCATGGAAGTGCTCACATAAAACACAACACTAGTATGACCAGGATACTCAAAGAAATGACACAGTGTTGAAAAAGTATTTTTATTATTTATACTTACCTAAGAAATAGTAATAAAGAAAAACTTAAAATCTTTAAAAAACATGGTATCTGTGGAAGGAAAGTACAAATATGGTTATAGTGCTATTTTATAAAACAAAACAAAGTAGAAGTGAATGAAACAGAAAGTAAAAGAAAAGAAGACTGAGGGACAAAAAAAGACCGAGACAGAATAATTTGAAAGAAATAATAGCACTCAAAGAATGACTGTCTAAAGGAAAGGAAAGTGAGAGACAAAATGAGAGTATGATCACTGATAATACACGAAACAAACAGTCTGTGAACTACACAGACTAAGAGTACCTAAATGTCTCAAAGACATAGATAAAATAAAGAAACAACACTAACAGAAAAAGAGTGAAAAAGGTTGAGTAACAGAAGATGAATGGAATACAAACAGACATAGAGTGTAAGAGAGACACATAAAGAGAAAAGAAGTAGGGTGAGAGAACTAAACTATAGATTTTAGCTTGGAAATTGAGTATAATTAAAGAAAGCAGAGTAAGGGAACAAATTGTAAGGTACAGTAAGACAAAGAACTTAGGATTCAGGAAACAAAGGTGATAAAGGATCAATAAAGGTGACTCTCTTTAAAGCAACATAAGTAACAAACTGAAGAGTAAGAAAGACTGAATAGAATACTAATAGAAAAGATGTAAAATAAAAAACATGAGTTAAAGGGAATAACCAAATGTAAACACCACTAACAAAGGAAGAGGATGAAAAAAATAAGGATAAGAGAGAGGTACACGAAACTCTCAGATATGATTAGTTGTTCTTACCTTAAAAATGTAATATCTGTGGAAGACAAAAAAGAAATCTGTTATAATACATATTTCTAAATCCTATGTAACAAAATAACTTAGACAACATATTTACTGGTTTATTTTTGCTGTCCTCAGATAAATTGATTTTCACTATAAACAGTGATTTCAATAGTAATCATCATGTGACAGCGGGGAAAAAAACAAACACAATCAAAATGATTGTATTTTAAAAAAAACGTACAAGATCTCTATACATACCATAACTACCTAGAAAAAAACATGTCTTAAATGTTTTTCTCTAAATCGCAATTTCTTGAGTAAGCACAGCACATACTCCACAATTACAAACTAATTAAAGTATACCAGTTACTTTTAAATACCTCTCCACAAATAATCGTGCAACTATGTTCTTAAAACATTTATCTCAAGTCAACATTTTGATATCACATTTTTATCCGCATGGCTAAATACTATGAGTAAAGTCGTTATTTTTTGAGTACCTCTCAACAAACGTGCGACTAAGTATGTTCTAGAAACATTTATCTCAAATCCAGATTTAGATATCTCATACTTTTCCGCATGGCCAAATAGTATGAGCTAATTCGTTTCTTTTGAGTACCTCTCAACAAGCTTCCAAGTAAGTATACTCTAAAAACATTTATCTTAAGTCCACATTTTCATATCTCATTGTTTTCCGCGTGGCCAAATAGTATAAGTTAATTCCAACACGTCCTGTACCATCAACATTAAGAAAACCTTACCTTATGCTATCTCTTTGGCACATAAAAGTTTAATTTCTATATTTGAACACCCTTAAACACATGATATTTCTAAACAACACATTTTCATATCTTTACAGTATTACTCTGACTAGACCAAGTAATTTCACTGAAATTTTGGTTGCAAAAATATCAGATAAGAATGTCTTAACTCAGAAGGCAAACGATTCTTAAAACCTAATTGACTATCATTGCAGAGCGTCCAACCAGTTGGACACTTCAAATAAGCTATGTAATGTCCTGATGATATTGATGGCCCTTCATGAAAAATAATTGCTACAGTTACAAATGTTCTTCTAGAAATAGATATTTGAGAAGCCACATAGTTTTTAATTAAAGTTGACAATTTACTTCCATCAGCTCTGCATCGTTGAAGCATTAAAATTACATACTGTCCACATCTATGGATAAATAAGGTTGATAACATTTCTAAATTACATTGAGAACAAACCATGTTCTGATACGCATCTTTAACTAGTTTATTAAAGGACACTGTTTTACAATCAGGTAATGTTAAATATATAAATCTTTCTGTGTGTATGTCAGTACTACTTGTAAATGAGCAATTATCGCAAATATGTTCCCATTTATAAGAAAGGCCAAAAAGACTTTCAATACCTACACCTTCTTCTTCCAAAACTGTAAGCATATACATAATAAATTCCTGACAATCTTGCTGAATATTCTGAGAAAATTGATTTAGTCCTGCACATATGTCTAAAACATTCCTTACTTCTGAAACACTTCCTACTTCACTATTACCACTGGTACATTTTTCAAACATAGAATTTAAAGAACAACAAAATGTTTGCTCCTGATTTTCTCTAATCTGTTGCTGTAAACTTTTTAGAAAAAAAAACACATTAACCACTACATTTGCATAGCAGTTGACACCAGACCTATTTTCAAATTTAAATCCAACAATCTCTGTAGTACTAACCTTTTTCTTACTCCTACCAATGACAGTCTCATCTTTTTTTCTTCGTTTCTCTACTACTTCAGTACATTGTTCCTCATTTCTCCTTTTCTGACCAACTATACTCTTTTTAATTAAAGGATATTGAGGTAAACTTGGAGCATATTCTCTTCTTAACCTATTATACTCCTTCACACATTTTAAATCTGCACTGATCTTTGTCTCATCAAAATCAATTAGATAAAGGCCAGATAAAGTTCTAACTCGTGATAAAGCAACATATCCCATACCCTCTTTGAATACACTATTTCCAATATTGACCAAAGCACAATCTACACTTAAACCTTGTGATTTGTGAATAGTCACTGCATATGCCAAACAAATTGGAAATTGTTTCCGACGGACATACAAGTCTTTCACAAGTAAAAAACGACTTGAGCAGCGACTGATTGGTTGAACTTCTTCAATTCAATCAAATTTTATTCGTAAAAATTCAATCTCATCTCTATTTGGGTAATTTACAAAACCAACAACATTACCCATTGCTCCATTCACCAGACCTCTTTCTACAAGTAAATTTCTGCGTAAAATAATCCGACAATTTAAACATACATACAGATTCTTCTCTAAACCAGCAGTTTTAGATATAGATTTCTGTAGACTATCCAATTTTAACTTTAATTTATCAGACAAAACAATAGTACTTCCTTCATACTCTATTTTATCTTTTGCTTCCAGTTTCTTAATTTCTTCATTTTCCAACTTCAACATTTTCTCATTGAAAACTGAGCATTCTTTTAGAGTTGGCATCAAGCATATGACTGACTTATCTTTTACCTCTTTAGTATATATTTTCTCAGCTACATTATCTTCATTGGGAAACAACTTACAAAGTAATCGAATTTGTAGAGTTTCTTTTGCATCTTCGGTTAGTCTTCCAATCCTTATATCTTGAAGAATATTTCCATATTTAGTATCCTTTGCCTGTCGCATATTTTGTATCAGTTCAGTATATTTGAAATTTGACCATATATTAACATTTCCAATACTGCCAAGGCACTTTCTGGTGTCTTCATGTGTAACAGTTTCAAATACAGATTGTCCTTTCACAGGAGTTAGTTGCAGTAGATCTCCAAAAACTATGAAATGTTTCCCTCCAAATAAAACATCATAGTCAGTTTTAAGTATCTGCTGCATTCTTAAATGTACAAAAGCAAGCATTAAATTGTATACCATGCTTACTTCATCAATAATAAGAAGTTTCATTTCTTTAAGAACTCTAGAAACTTCATACCAAGCGTCTCCAGATAGCTTGTGATATTGTAATTTATTTTCATGTTCAACTGGCAGCATCAGTAAACGATGTAAAGTAATACCTTTAATATTATGTGCTGCCAATCCAGTTGGTGCTGTTACAACACAAGACAATGGTGACTGAGTTCTTTGCTGTAGATATGTACTAATTCCTTTTATAAGAAAACTTTTCCCTGTTCCAGCTTCTCCACTTACATATAGTCGAATAGGTTCAAATGACATACATGCGCATTCTTTTTTGCCATGACGAAAACCATGCTCAATATGCTCTGTCACTTCGTCATATATCTGTCTTTGCTCAAGATTAAATTCCTTCTCCAATTCTTCTAAATTTATTATATCCTCTTGAGCTTGCTGCATTGCTCTTTCCACCTCATCCATGGCAGTGGCTGCTTAATTTCGGATAATTGGTTCTCCCAGTGGATCCTGACTCAACGATGCTGAACTTTGAGTGTCTTGTGAACTTTCTCTAGCAATCTCTGCTGCAATTGTTGCTTCTTGCTCTATTTCGTCGTTCAACATTTTAAGATAATTACTAAAAACAGGACATTCTATACTACTTTTAGATGCGTTAAAGGAATCTTCATAACTAACAAAGTCTCCAAGTAGTTCCTCTTCAGTACGCCATGGTTTAAAGAGTTGCAAAAGAGCTAAATAGTAAAATTCTCTTTTGTCTGGATTTTTGCAACTCAGTTTTCGGTGATTAATCAAATGTCCTTTTGTTTGTTTCACCAGACATCCTTCCTGTCCAATTACAGCGTATATACCTTTTTCAACATTCTCTCTAATATTCCTTTTAAAAGTGTATTTTTCAAGTACTTCATACAGACAAATATTTTCAAGCAGAGTACTTCTATTTGGATAGTATGTATCCAACATATTTGTTTTCAGAATGTCTGTACTATCTGGTTCTTTCTGTGCTAAATATTCAATTTCTTGCACAGTTTTCAAAACACGGTTTCGTGTTCCTGCTAGACCTAAACTCACCCACAGGATACCTAGAGATTTCGCATAAAGACTTGCTGATGATAATCGATCACAACATTCATATGCTCCAATTTCTCGATGTGATAACATCTTCAAACTGTATGTATACAATTTCTTGCTTAGGCTCTTTTCATGAGAAATATCTTCCCACATCTCCTTCCGTTCCGTCTTTTCAGATTTCGTGATGTAAGACGTTACATATCGAGCCAGAGCAATAGAGTTGTCCGCAACATATTGTATATCCATGTTAGCATTCCACATGGTCAAAATGACAGGGTTGCAGTCATTTATATATTTGGACTCTTCTCCTCTTCTTAAATTGTATGTATTTTTGGGTGATCTTCTTGTGATATTATGTCGCAAAGATGACATCAAATTGTTGACTCTTCCTTTTGAAAGCACCGGTCGTGCAAATCCAAAACGACATTTTGTATAGAACTTATCCTTTGATTTGAATTTTCGCAGACAATAGTTTCCACAACGATGTCTTTGAAACCGTAACACTTTTCCTCTTAAGTCTTTATCAGTTGTACTGTTAGGTATGTCACAAGTGGCATATTGTTCAATAAAAGACAGTACAGTGTCATCGGAGTCTTTTCCAAGTTTGGGAGCATCCTTGATCCATAGTAACATATGAATATGAGGAGCACCTCTTGCTTGGTACTCTTTTCTCCAGAAGAAATCCAAAACTTCACCAAGCGGTGGATTCTTCTTGTTTGTAATAAACAACATCATTGCTTCAAATCTATGATTAAAATATCTGCAAACATTAACCGGATCCAACGAACACAATTCTCCTGGTGTCTTGTAGTTTATATTTTCAATATTTACATTCGCCTCTCGAAGATATTCAAGTAAATCTTCCCAGGCATACTCTGCACATCTTAGAGTTAAAAACCATGTTGGTGCTCCCAAGTTTCTTAGCATGCATTTTAAATCTCCATGACGACGGTACCAATATTTATTAGTACCACGCTGACATGCCATTAAATTAATTAGGTGAGAATCCAAAACACTATCTTTCTGTTGCACTTTATCCATAAAACCCTTTGCTGAAACATTTTGCAGATGCACTCCACTTTTTAAGATATGGTTTACTGCATAAGAAAGACCAGATAAGTCACTCTCAAACAGAAGATGAAACAAATATGGAATACATTGACGAAATCTGGGATCTTCTGCATATAATCTTGTAGTCCGGTACTCAGATGCAGGAATCTGCATAGGTCGATCATCATATCGCGCACCTTCACCTGTTGGGAATAACTGTGGGAAACAACGACCTTCCAAACTTTCTTCCCACACACTAATAGGACTTCCTTCTGCTTTTTTCATCTGAAATAATTCAATAGCATTCCCCATTGCTTCTTTGGAATGCAGTGGATGAACACTGTAATGTTCATAAATTTCTTCAGTTCTGGACATATCGACTTTTTCAATTTGTCCAATAGACAAATCATTATCCTCTTCATCACTTACATCTTCTTCTTCTACATACACATTTTTATAGTATTTATTATTTTTGACTAAATACAACGTTGCCTTTTTCACTTTCCTAACATCCACTAAATCTTGCCAGATTTTCTTACTCTTTGTAGGTACACCATTAACTAGAATAACAAGAGGTTCCTCTTCTACATTTTCAATACCAATTGTCTCCATATTTTTTTTTAAATCAAGTGGCAAATATACAACTCTACCCTTTAATCCTCTTTGTAAATCTGTAGGATTTAATTTCCCATTCTTAGGCTCCATACGAACAATAGCCTGAAAAGGATGTACACATTGAATCAAAATAGTCTCATAAGTATTTAAATCCTTCAGTTCCGATGGAATATTTATCAACTCAAGATTATTATGAACAGCTCTAGCAGGCATTTTATTTTCATTTAATTTATTATAACAATATTTACAAATACGTTGCTCAAAACCCAAATCAACATACTTTTCTACCAGCAAATAAGTTGCAAACTCTCTCCACTGAGTATTATCTTCATCTTCACTTTTTAAATATAAATCAACTAACCTAGTTTGACTTTTGTAATGAATGCGTCGACAACACACACAAGTTAAATTTGGTTTTTCACCTGCAATCACCTTAAATTTTGTTATTTCCTGTTCAAATTCTTCAGTATTAAAATGTCCAACATTTCCTAACACATTTCCTTCTATAACTATATCAGTTTCTATATTATCTTCATTTCGACCAAAATAACTTACCTCAATTTCTGCACAAATATTCTTCACATCTAATGCACATCCATGCAAAAGAGCACTATTTAACTCTTTAAGTTTAAGTGCTGGACTTTTTGCATAATGCATATTTCTGACTAATTTTCTCATTTTGGTATGATGCACTGCTAACATCCTAAAGTGATGAAAAACACTCTGGCATATTTTTTTTGACAGACAAGCCAGAGAATGGCCTTGCAAACCAGTTTTTTCTCTCACTCTGCAACGATCTAATTCTTGCAACATTACAATTTTTTTTTTAGACTTTCCTTACTGTACTTACGTAAGAAATTGCGAAAGAAATCAATTGAATCCTGTCGTACACTGCAAATACTGCTACAATTCCAACTATAAACAGGAGCATGAACACGTCCCTGTAAAACTTCTCCACCTATTTCCTCTTCTGTATTTCTGACCTCAATTTTCTCTTTCTCAATGAGACAGCCATCCTTCACTTCATACGCTCGACCACTGGTGTCAACTGCATGCAACAAATCGTTACTTTGAAAGTAACTCTCTTCATTAAAAAATGGCTCAGAATTTGAAGTATGCATCCATTTACCAGAATTTTTTTTACAAAAATGAGTTCTATTTATGTGTCTCTTCCATTTACTCTTAGCTTTTAAAACTCTGATTGCCTTATTTAGTGTATTTATTCTTTTAAGCACTAAAATAAACAATTTTTTTTTGTCTCGAACGCATCATCCACAACTTCCTCTATATATTTCTTTTTCTTATAAAAAGCAGATTTCCTTTTAGAAACTTTTTCCTTTTGTAATAAATTTATAACAACTCTCTTATGAAACATACGTTTCCTTATTTCCGCAAACTGATTCGTACGTCTTTTACTGTACATACTTTCCTCACCACTATTTTCAGACACCGTTTTCTTTTTTCTTCCATTTCTCCTTGTAGATACTGAAAACTGGTTTTCCTTTTCAACATTATCCAATTGACTTTTCCTTTGACACAATTTTTAAAAAAAATCCTTGCTGCTCTTACCAGGAGCACTCTTGTTTTTCTCCGTCCTTTGTTGATTAGGTAAATCTTGTGCCTCTTTTCTCTTCAAATGGTATGTCTTTTTATACAGCTTTCTTTTTTCATTTCTCGTTGGCATAGTGATTGATGTTTCTGATATAAATGACAATCTGTTTGGAAAAAAGTAAAAAAATATTATAGACGCCTACTACCATATAACATACAAATTATAACCACTGCTTGATTTTATAACTTGAATAAAGACAAAGAAACAGTCTCTGGTCAGAGTAGAAGATCCTATAGTGAATATTGTTTCTAAATTTATGACACTCCATATCTGTGTTATCATTACACATGTATTAAATGAATGTAATTTTTCAGGCATATAAGTACTATTCTAACTTTCAAGCATTGTAGTTGTTCCTAATGCTTTTTATTTCTATAACTTTAATCTTTTATGCACCTCATCACAACTTTTACTGTCATTCTCAAAAAAGAGAATACCGATTAATAGTACAACAATAATGTCTTGAAGGTTGTTTTTTTTAAACAAAATTAATTTTATTGATTTAATAATTCATATTCCAGAAGAAAATGTAGCATCATTTCATCAGATACTTCATTATTGTTTTCCTCTTCCAAATTCTCTTCTTCTTCCACCATTTCTAAATATGCACTATCAAAAGTGCAGTCCAAAAACTCCTCATTTTCTGTTGCATTTTCCTCTTCAAATACTCCTTCTATTAATTCTTCAATCAGTTCAGTTGCCATTTCAAAATGGACATTCATATTTTCTGAGTAATCTTCCATTTTATTTTTTATTTTCTATCTTCTGTGTCCTTTTAAAAAAATATAAAGACTAAATTATATTTTTTTTTCATGATCATTTAACCAAAAATTACCGTAACTAATCTTTGAACTACATACATTTTCATACTTTTTAAGACATTAACTACATTGATTAATATAGGACCTACCTCTTTATTTTAGAAAGAAACTGATACTATGATCCTACACATTAACACTATCCCTTTTAAAAAATTTTAATTGAAATTATGCTGTAAAAACACATTTCAAAGTGAAATTTGTTTTCTGCATTTCTGTGCTGTAGAACTATGTATACACTTTCTAATTTAATTGTAGCAATCTATTTTCTAACTTCACCACTACAAACTGTGATTCAAACTATATGCAAACTGAAGAAGTGACTCACAATATACCAATTAAACATTCACTGAACAGATTTTTACTTCCCACAGAGGCAGTTGCTTTTACCTTTAACAGCATACTCAACATGTAAATTTCATCTAATGGAAATCATTTCATCATAACCATATGAAACCATATTCAGCCGCAACTCGTGGAAGGAATTATGGTGGGGCAGGCAGACGAGGAGGGGGAGGTCTACGGTGGAGGGACCTAAAAACCAGGATATAGATAATTTGTAGTAAGTACATAATTTAATTATTTAAATGAATTTTGCAGTGTGCACTGCATTCCAAAATGCGATGCTGTGTACACTAAAAAATGTATTCTATTAATTGAATTGTATACTTTCCTGAATTTATCTATAGGCCACATTTTAGATCTCTCCACCCTACACCTCCCCCTCCCTCCCTCTCTACCCCACCGTAAGTCCCTCCATGGCGTCCGACTGACCTCATCATAATACACCTGTGCAAATGCATATAATAGAGTGCAAATAGATAGTACAGTCACAAAAATGCATCCGAAATGCCCATCACGCCAACAGCCATGTCATAATACACCTCTATAATTTCAGAAAAATGACTGTACACAAATGATACAGCATAAGTTAGAGACATAATGATGACTTAGCAAGAATAAATCCACGTAAACAGCAAACTCTTACAGTCAAAGAATAGATGAACCAAAACTGCATAGAAAATAACAGATGGACCCCACCCATAAAAAGGTTGTAGCAATAAACAATGGAACCGTATTTCAAAATACATATCTACTACAAGCATGTACAGACATGTTTATAATAGAAATTAAAATCCTCCTGCAAAAGAGAAGCAGTGTAAATTTTCTTAAAAAACATGCATATTATGGTAATCTGCTAAAAAATTAAATTATCCTTTAAAAAATATCAACTCACCTGTAAAAAAGGATTTTCTGTTTGTATACTCTCACGTTCACCTCAGGTTGTTGCTTTTCAGCACCAAACACTCTTTAAAAAAAATAAACAACTGAATTTTACTTAACATAATACAGACATATGTATTAGACAACATACTCCCATTCTACCAAATATCATGCCTAACAGATACATTCCCTAATTTTCTATCCAATATATATCGTAAAGCCTAAGTTTCAGATTACCGAACAAATGGTGAGAACATGGAAAGAGAAAAAGGTACACATTATTTAACCGAGTACGTTTTCTCAGGGGGTGCAGTATAGACCCTGAACGCAAAAACAAAATTTTTTTTTTCTGAAAAAGTTACGGGATGCGCGCACTCGGTCGCGCATCCCTATTTACAAGACTGTGATTCACGTGGTTTAAAAATAAAATTTAATGGTGCAAAGGCAGACGACACTTGAAGATAGTTTCAGAACTTTAAGTTTAGTTATTTTGCCTATTGTTTAAAATTGCAAAAATATACAGTTAACAGAATTCTGATTTGCTGTTTAACGTCTGTCAACATTAGAATCGGAGGAAATCAGAAAGTGTTGCCCGCCATTTTGTAACTGCGAGTGAATGTATTCTACTAAACAAAGGGTTAGAACATTGAAAGGAGAGAAGGTACAGATTATCTAACCGAGTAGGTTTTCTCAGGGGGTCCAGTATAGACCCTAAACGCGAAAGAAACATGTTTTTTCGCCGTAAAAAGTTACGGGGTGCGCGCACTGGGTCGCGCACCCCTATTTACAAGACTGTAGACTATTGCCTTTTCTCACAGATTATTAGCTGCACATGTTAAATAAACCTTAATTTACTTATCTCACTAATGTTTATCAAACTTCAACTTACAGTCCCGCTGACACTATAGCAATATTCTCATACCTAAGTTTGTTAAAAAATAAAAAATATTCCATACTAAATGTAACTCTCTTTAAAGGTTTTCCGTTCCGTAACCACACTACATTCACCTAACATCATTTCATTGCGTCACTTCTCCACTACTCATAAGTACACAGTGTCAAAAATATCAATGCTGCACATAATCGTTCACATCCAGGCACTACCAATTGCATAACTTAATTAACAGGAAGCGCTGTAATGTTGCATGTGTTTTCAAAGGTACACCGGTATCTCCTATAATGCCGGATTTTACCTTAACACTCAGCAGTAATTATTTATTTTCAAACAATGTCAATTACTATGACTTTTTAAACGACAAGATTTAGTCTGTAATAGTCACTCTGCATATGCCTCTCTGTAAAAATAAACTTCATCCACCCACGCATGGGAACCTTGATGTTTCCATCTGGCCGCAAAATACGGCCTTGAACTCAAAGTTCCATCCCAAGACTTGAACAACAGCCTTATTGTCCCTAAATGAAGCTACCCAAGCATCTGTTCACAAACAAATCTCATTCACTTAGCTAACACTCGCAGAAAACTGCATACCTTATTAAATAGTGACCTTCCTTTACAATTTTCTGAGGTGACTCTCATAATCTTTAACGCTCCTCCACTTCCCAGCTGCACTATTTTTTTTGCAACTACTAACCAATGGTTTGGTGATTTTTTTGCACCAAATCATTTAAAGGCATTCTGCTACTCTCACTCCATACTCTCATATCTATGTTTCTGAACTTCCTCATCTACTACCAGCAGCTGCAACTTTTGTATTCCTATTTTCGTTATTACAAAATGGATGTCCATCCTGCCTTCGCAAACGAGCTGGAACACTTAGAACTATTTCGCCACAGGATGCTTGACCAGTATGGCATTCTGCCACTCGCGACTTTGAGTGCATCATATGGATTATCGTTTCGATTTTCCTATTTCACCTGTGTGCAGCCTGTATTTCATTGCCTGAGCTGTGATTTCATGTGGGCCCTGGACTTATGTCTCTGCAACTCCGTACCTCCTGAAGTGAATTACAATCATCTCATGAATCCGTTACTTGATCATGAACAGCTTTGTTCCGACGGAGGGATTATGGCCTTTGCAGCGATACATGGAATTCTGGGTCATTGGAATATTTTCGCAGCGGCGCAAGATTTCTTGGCACACAGCTACATTGAAAATTCACCGAGTTCTCCTCTGATGCTACTAGAGGCTCCGGTAATTAATGACCATGTATGTTCATTTCCTCTTTTCAATTGGATGGCTGACTTGTTTTCGGATGATAACAATGACTTTCTTTTAGAAGCGGTTGCCACTTACTTTGCCTATTCAATGGAAGGATAACTGTTATGCAAGCCATTGATATCTTGACTGTTTTTTCCCTTCCTAATTTTTCTTATTATTTTTTTATTTTTTATATTTTATATAAACAGACCTATTGGCTTTTCTGACATTGGACATTGCAATTTCCTGCTGGTGAGATTTTTTTATTTTTTGTGGAGTTAATTTTTTTTTCCACACCTACTCGATTTTCTTCAAAACATTTCATGATGCTCTAATTTCAACAAATCACTACCTTATGTTATCTTATCTGATTTGAAATATTCTCGAAGCAAGGCTGCGTAAAATATGGTTAAATGTGCCCTGATAAATGGGTATAGTTACAATGACTTTTTAGATCGTTTATCACCATTTTCCCTTTCTACTCCAATTTTTGCCTTACACACATATGTGCTGTTTTTGTTTTATGCCTATTGAAAGATTTTTGATTCATAACTGAAAAGTATATGATTACACTGATGTTACCCATGCTTATCAACCTGTATGTTACATCGAGTACTGAAACCTTTCAAAAAATTATCTCAATACAGTAGTTGTTCTGAGTACTAATTTTCAAACGTACCGGCAGATAACATACAGGCACCTCCAGCCAAGTTCTCGCTTTTGGCGCGTTTTTCATTTCCTTTCACAATACCATACAACAAGCTTGTTACTGCTTTGTATGCAGAAAACTAATTGTTAATGAGGTGATGTTTAACCACTAGCATTTTCATATATGATTACTGAACTTAAAATCAAAAGACACCTTCTTGCATGCAATATAATTTAATATATTTGATAGCGGGGCTGTACAATATGTTTTTTAAACGTTATTCATTTTGCTTCATACTACATTTCCATCATTTGTGTTATATGGACTAGTAACTATGCCCACTACTTTCTTTTTATTATGTTTACTTGTATTACATCAAAAACTTCGCTTCAAAGCACTGCATCAGTGAATAAAAATTTGAAATATATACGTTCCCTCTTTTATCCAATATTTACAACTGAAATAATGTATACTAAAACTGTATTCATGTGTTTGACGTAATCTCAGCTGTACTCAATTCATGTTTTCTTTTGTCAACCTGACTTATTCATAGTTCAACCCGCTGGCCTGCGACGGTCACTCAAGCCTTTCTTTGCGGGTTGTGAACCATAGCATCAATCGTACCTCTGGCAAAAAAATAATTTATTACTGTAACCAAGCACCGCCGCAATTGTGGTTCACTCAGACTGTTAATCACTGCTCCCCCGCTTCCACAGAGCACACGCTATCTCGTATTTCAGTACTTATTACTCTTTCATCTCCACTATAACAAACACTTCTTTGCCAGCCATCAGACAACAAAGTGCAAAACCAAACGGACTAAGAAGAGAAACACAACAAACCCTCAGCTCTGTGGAGCCCACCGAGCGGTAATTCTGAAACTCGACATACACTGACTAACGCTTCCAAAAGCCATCTCAATTATATAAATAATATTTTCAAAACCTGCCAAGTACTTTGATGTGACTATCTGTGTCTGCCTGCAGAACAAACTTCCTCAGCCCAGACTGAATGCACACACACACACACATACACACACTAAGATAACACAAAGCAACTGATACGGAAAGCAAGAGTGAGATGAAAATACAGTCACACGGCGGAACACAGAAACCTCTAGACATATTTGGTCTTCTACATCAATTTATGAAGGCATATACTCCACGAACCTGTGTACAACCTCATGGTCACAAAAATGTGTTTGCTTAGACACTGTAAGTCAAATAATCTAATATAGTGATCAAACCACATTTAACGGTACATCATAAAACAAACATTTATACACTCACCTTTACCAATGCTTTATCAGATATAGAACAATGATAGTAGCAAAACGATAGCCGTTTGACGGAGCTCTCAATAATACTTCTATCACTGCAACCAAAGAATAATGGCATAGATTTCCTGTCAATACACACTCATATATGTCTCTCTAACCAATCATATTTGTTCCCGCACAATTTCATAATCAAATTAACATTTCATTTGGTTATCCTTTCAATATTTTCAAAGTCACATAACCGTCACCCTTCACCCTCTGCCTTTTCTGCCTGTTACCATGGTAACAGCTCATTCTGCACCTGGCTGAAGGCACAGGTCAAAAGTTCATATCTCAACGTTCTAAATCAAAGCAAAAAGGCGCAATTCCCTGCAAACACACCTGCCTATCCACTGTTTTTTTACATTTCTTTTTTTCCACAACCAATAGAACATTTCGTTTTAAAAAAACAGTAACATACAACGTAGTCTTAAATCTTGAGGTATAACAATCAACCAATCATTTTCAGTTTTTCATCAACACGACACCTCATACACTTTTTTATCGTGACTTTCACCATCTACTTGCCATTCCACTTCCAGAACCCATCGGAGTACTACTGCATCTGCCTTGAAAATGAAGGTTTGGCTTGTAGGACACAGTTATATTCACTGGAGTGAAAAATATGCTGCAAACAGACACATTTCTAACATTGACTTACCAAATGTGCAAATTACGTGGATTGGCCAAAGAGGATTAAGATGTCACCAATTGATACCATTGGTGAAAACTTTTATGCATCTCCCTGAACCTAACCTGATAATTGTGCACTGTGGTGGGAATGATCTAGGCACATTAACAGGGGTAGGTCTGGAAATGCTTCTAAAAGACACCTTTCGTCAATTGATGTCACTTTTTCCTCGAACTGTCTTGGTGTTTTCAAATATATGCCAAAGACAAAAATGGAATTGGTCCAATCAACGTTGTCCACAAATTGAGAAAGCAAGGAAAAATGTAAATAAATCTGTTTCTGCTTTCCTCAGAGAATATAACATGGGTTCTATATACAACAACAACCTGCGTTTCAACATGGAAGGCATCTATCGGAGATATGGTGTTCATTTCACGGATGAGGGAAATAGAATTTTCCTCTGTAACATGAGACTCTGCATCGGAACTTACTTATAAGTGCAGAAAAAACTCAATTAACACAAGGGCTCTTTTAAGAGCCACCTTAGATCTAAACACTCAAACTTGTCATTTATCTTCATCTTTCTTTATATTTTTTGATCGCCGTGCGCGACCGGGTGCGCGCACCACGTAACTTGTTTGCAAAAAAAAGCTACTTTTAGACTTTTGTCATCCTTAATAAACCCCTCAAGAAACCTACGAAATCAAACACTCTCCACCCTGCTCCCTTTCCATTCTCACCACTATAGTATTTCACAGTCTTGCAAATAGGGGTGCGCGACCGAGTGCGTGCACCCCACAACTTTTTTCTCCCAAAAAAAAAATGGTCTTTTCGCGTTCACGGTCTATACTGCACCCCCTTTGAAAACCTACCCAGCCAGACAATCTCTACCTTCTCCCCTTTCCATATACTAACCCTTTGTTCTGTACAATATATTCACTCGCACTAACAAAATGGACGACAACACTTCCTGATTTCCTCAGAATCGAATGTTGACAGACGTTAAACAGCAAATCACAATGCCGCTCGCGCACACCCGCATAGGTGCGCGCACCCGTGCGCGCTTACAGATATATAACTGATTTCAACTTCAATTTTCTCAGCAACTACTGAACGGATTTACACTATTTAAAAAAAAGCGTGATCTGCGACCCACACTCTACCTTTCTACCAAATTTCTTATAAATCCATTCAGCCGTTCGAGCTGTAGCCGTGTCTAAACGTCCTATGGAAAATAACATGAGAAAAACACGTTTTGAGACCCCCCTTTTATCTCAGCCCCCACTTCACCAATCCACCCAAAACTTTCACAGAATGAGCGCAGCGGACCGAGCCATCTTCTTTGAGAAATTCGCAAACATTCGTCCACCAGGGCCAAAGTTATTCCCAATAGAATGTTACGGATTTCCTATGGAAACTAGGTCCTAACTATAACTACCTACTGGCGACTGCCAGTAGGTTATATATATATATATATTACCTACTGGCGGTCGCCAGTAGGTATATATAGTTAGGATTTTTTCTCTATGGGATTTTTGAAAATTCTATGTCTAATAACTTTGGCGTTTGTGGACGGAATTGGCTGAAATGTTCAGGAAAATGGCACATTTTGTTTCTGAGCAGCCCTTGAAAATTTGGGGGGGGTTCGTCAAGGGGGGGCCGAGAAAAAAGGGGGGTCCCAAAACGTGTTTTTAACATTGAGTTTTCCATAGGGCGGTTGGCCTCACTTTTAGCCCGAACGGCTGAATGGATTTGCACGAAACTTGGCAAAATTGTAGGGACTGGTAGCCCGATGTGCCTTTTGTAGGTCTCAATATATGTGCTACAGTGGATTTTGAGAAATTAACGTTTAAAAAAAGATATATATCTGTAACAGCGGACCGGGCAGCGCTCCAGGACGCGTACTTTTCGCGCAACGGAGCTTTGTGAAGCGAAGCTGATTGGTTCTCCGGCGTCTGTCAACATTCCAAACAGTCCGTAGCGGCCGCCATCTTGTCTCTCGGTAGGATCGAGAGACAAGAGGAGGCGAAAGCGAAGGGGCAAATGACCATAAGGGGGAATAGTAGATCCTCGCTGACCCCCTAGGTTTGATGTGGAGGTTTTAAAAGGGCCCCGCGGGGCAAAAAAAAAAAATAATAATAATAATCGAACGGCTGAATGGATTTGCACGAAAATTGGTAAAATATTAGGGACTGGTAGCCCGATGTGCCTTTGCTAGGTCTCAATATATGTGCTCCAGTGGATTTTGAGAAATTAACGTTCCAAAAAAGATATATATCTGTAACAGCGCTCCGCTTCGCGTAACGGAGGTTTGCGAAGCTGATTGGTCATTCTGTCACTGCGCTATAGTTGGGCTACATCTGGCTGATATTTGGGCTACATTTGTTTTTTTTCGTCTCTGGCGGCCATCTTTGGGCTACATTGGGCTACATTGGGCTTCATTGGGCTTCATTGGGCTACATTGGGCTACATTTGGGCTCCAACATATATATAGGCCAATGTAGCCCAATATATATTTTTCAAAGTTAATTTTCGTAAAAACCACTGGAGCATATATCTTGAGACATAGCAAAGGCACATCGGGCTACCAGTCCCTACAATTTTGCCAAGTTTCGTGGAAATCCATTCAGCCGTTCGAGCTAAAAGTGAGTCCAACCGCCCTATGGAAATGAAGGAAATGAATGGGTAATTTGTAATTAGCAAATAGCTCATCGCAAACTAGGAATGGTAAAGAATCGCTATTTATTCCTTAAAGTTCGCTATTTAGGAAATGCAAAAAACTTTGATGATACATATGGCGGTTCATCTCTAACAAGATAAGAAGCATAGGGATAGATTTATGATGACTGGCGCATCACCAGGGATGTGTTAGTCATTCTGTGCCGCTGTTCCGTCACCTATGGTGTGCTGCATTTACAATGCGGCGCATCATGGGGCAAAAACAGCACAGATGCGTGATGTATCTGTGCCGTAAAGGTGGCGCATTGCTGGAGTTGTATCGCAAGTGTGATGAAGCTCCAGCAAGGGTCGGGGGTGCCCCTGTCGCAGGGTTTCTGTTCTCACACAGAACTGTGGACAGAGGATTGGAACCTCGGCGAATTAGGGTGTCCCAAAACTCACCTTAGTAATCAAAAACCCCTTAGCAAGCTAGGTACAGTGTCACATTGGATATAACAAACTCTCAATGTTTAGACAATCCAGAATATGAACTTATAGTACCTCAGGATACGTGGAACTCATGAACAGTCGGTCGTTATATATTTCTTAGAAACCAGAACATGGAGTTAAGAAGAACACATGTGTATTTGAAATGTTTATTTACTAATGCCGTCTTTTCAGGCGTAGTATCTTAGATAATACAAGTACACATATTATCAGTAGCAAAATTACCAGCATAGTTACTAGTACATAAAAAGCGAATGGTGACAGTATGTTAACATGCTGTAAATGAATAAGAGTTAGCAACACTTATAAGCAGCCGCGGGCCGTGGAGGGAGTTACGGTGGGGCAGGGAGGCGGGGAGGGGGAGGGGCAGGGTGGAGAGGGCTCCACCCTGCTTCTCCCCCTCCCCGCCTCCCTGCCTCACCGTAACTCCCTCCACGGCCCGCGGCTGCTTATATCTCACCCTCCCTAATACACATATTATATTATTTGCTAAGAAGGTCTCTTTGTGTTGGTTTAGGGCGTGCCCATACTTTAGTGTCTTAGATTTGAAGGAATCACATCAGCATACACCAGCTCTCTCTTCATGTGAACCGCATCAAGTGTTGTGTATGTGTGTTCGGCAAAGCAATATAAAACCCGCCTCATGCCCAGAATTGGCAGAAGTTGCACTTATGTTATGAGTATGAAGTCGTGGAGATCAGACCTCATAACAATTCTGTATCGTGTTGTTCTTGAAACTTTAGCACTCGCTGTACAGATATAGTTTAACAAGCAAAGCAGATAGTAGAGCAATAACATATTATTCTCATGTAAACCACGATGAACTACTAGGTTGAAAGCTAAAGCAACAACTAAGTGTCGTGTGCAGAAGTTGCAAAAAAGGAAAAATGGCGTTTAAACCGGTAATGAGCCCATGCTAACTTAACACGGTGTAAAGATATCCAGGACCTAGATGACACCTCCCCATGATCCGGAAACGAACTGAATAAGATAATAGAAGTGCCATCTCATGAGAGCAGATTGCAAGTTTATATGTGGACGGTCCGCAAGGTAAAGCATTAAAAACTAGGAAAATGTAATGCTAAAGAAAAATAAAACAGCCAAGTACTTTATCGAGTCTTAAGCCAATAGGCAAGGTAAATAATAAAAACTTGACAAATAAGTCAATGAATTGTCAATGAAATGCTAGTACTCAGCATATCAAACATGAAAAAGGTCTATGACATAACTGTGTATGCAAAATAAGCTGCAACAGCCTCCAATAGGAAGTCACTGTCTTCATCCGAAAACAGTTCAGCCATCCAATTTAAAAGCGGAAAAGAACATACGTGCTCTCCCAGCACCGGATCCTCTATCACCATCAGAGGACAGCTCGGTGGGTTTTCAAGAAAGCTCTGTTCCAAGAAAGACTGTGTTGCCGCCAGTAAATTCCAGGGACCAATTAGTCCATGCATCAATGCCACAGCCATAATCCTTTCGCCAGGACAAACCAACTCGTGAGTAATGATAGGAGTCATCAGCTGATTAAAGTCGACGTCAGGAGAAACCGGTCCGCAGAGACACAAATCAATGGCCCAATCGAAATCACAGGTCAGGCAGTGAAATACAGGCTGGACACAGGTGAAGTAGGAGAATCGAAAAGATAATCCATATGCCGTGCTTAATATCGCCAACGGCATTGTGCCATAATATTCTAGCATGCGATTGCGGAACAGTGTCAGCAGCTGCAGGGCGGGAGGTTGCATAGGAGGGACATCCATATTTAAAAATGTAAAAAAGCACAAGAGCGTCCGCTGGTAATGCAAGTAAAAATGGCAATCCACGAAGCAGAGTGGAAAAAATAGAATGAAAGAAAGCAGGGATGACTCCAAAGATTTTCTCAAATGAAGTCACGAGACCACTGGTAACAACTTTAAAAAAGTGCGCCAGGGCCTTTGTGGAGGATGCGTTAAAGATAGTCCGAACCATCTTGCTGAAATGGAAAGGCAAATCTGAATTGAAAAGGGTCTGCACCTCTGTACGGGTGTTCGCTATGTGAAGCACGAAAGTTTCACGGGCCGAACTCAAGGCCACCTCTCTCTGAGACAAAAGAGCTCTTATTCTTGCCATGCCGTTGAAATCTGCTCCCAAGGTTGGTATTTGTGGCGAGATTGAAAACTCCCTATGTTCATGTGTGGGAGGAAATAGAACATTTCTGCAGCAAATAACCCGTTCACTTACTGTTACGATAAAAGGAATACTTTTAATTAACCCAGAACAATCTTCATTATTGAGCATCAAATAACTACCATTTTCCAACAACTTGAACGTGGGGATGATAGCAGGAACTGGCGTGCCTTGCAACACGCAAGCCATATTTGGTCGGTGTTTGTTGCATGAACCGTGTAACTGTATGTGCCTACACATTAGTGAATGATCTGGCGTCTCAGTGCATTCCTCTCCATTCAGATAAACTTCTTGATCATCTTTGAAACATCTGTATGTGTATGGAAGCGACCAGACCTCATGAAGAAAAGCACTACCTAAAGGTTCATAACGACCTATTGGTATATATTTCATACAATTTGAAAACTTATATAAAGCAAAAGGCAGCGTTATTAAACCGTGGATAAGGCACGTTGCCAAAAAACCCGCAATCCTCTGCTGATGATGTCACTGAGCATGTCATGAATGATGTAATATGTGACATCATCAGCAGTGGATTACGGGTAATAGTATCTCTAGTTTACTCCCCTATAGCTGTCTTTCTTTTAACATAAGTGTCTGTTTCCTTCCCTTATACTTACTGTTTTTGGTTCGCTTCCGGTTCGCGTACCGGCGAGCGAACTGGGAAGCGAACTAAGAGAAATAGAGGTTGGCACAGTTCCAAATATTGTACCAATTTTTTAATAACGGGGAGGTAGTTCTGAAAAGAACTTTTTTTTTAATTGTTTTTGTTGTTTTATATTTTTTTTATTATTTTTCGGAACATTTTTTTACTTTTTTTGAATTTTTCTGAACAGTTTTATATTTTTGGGGGTTTTTCTTGGAGGGGGCAATGAAAACGATTCATTGTAAAGGGCTCAACAGGAGCAACAAAACAAAAAAAAAGTATTTATTATTTTGGGCGTTTCGTACAAACTTGCATATGATAGTCAATAGCTCTGTTGATCAGAGTGATGCTTCTTTCTCCATAGCAAATGAATCCATCGCAAAATATGCAGATGTGTTTTACTTCACCAAATCTCATTTGTATATTTGGCACCATCTCCCTGCCCTCTGGTCCCGTTACTTCCGGTACAACAGATCTTCTGGCCATAATAGGGAGATTATCTAGGTCGTTCCGAAACTGTGCAGCACTGTAGTTGTTAGGATGCCACCTAGTCATATGGCGATGCATTGTGTAGTTTCCGAAACTGTATTTTTTCTCGGTTCCTCTGGACAGTCTATCTTGACATATAAGGCAAGTTACGTATCTTGCATTTACTTTTTTCTGACCTTTGGGAATTTTTAAAAATTGCCAAATGAAGTTTTCTTTCCGGTGAGACGTCCTGGGCTCCTCAGGCAAAAACTGCCTCTCTTCGTGCTCGTCGTCCTGTTCCTCTTCTTCCTCTTCTTGCTGAATTATAACTTTAGCAGGTGGTCCACTCTTCCTTGGATGTGGTGGAGGTGGTGGGGAAGCACCAGCTGAAGCTACTAAAGAAGCCATTGCTCACTGGTAACAAAGGGTCTTTCTCTCACAATGATGAAAGTCAGAGTGAGGAAAGAAGGAGGGATTTTCATCATTTGGGAAAAACAAGAGTTCTCAACCAATGAAAAGTGTTCATTTTAGATTATATGACCTAGTCTTACATCATTAGGAAACCAAAAGTGAAATGAACCAATGAAAAGTGTTATTACCAAGTCACATGACCTGCTGTGTTTACGTTAAGCGCTTTGCAGGGCCTCCCGGTTTGCTTCCAGAAACCTGCGCTTTGCGACTCGCTTCGCGTACCAGTTCGCTAACGTAGCACGTCATATGACGTATCACGCGACAACGTGAAACGTCATGCGGACGGGAGGCGTCACGATGTTGTTTTCTAACGCGGCAGTTGCGGTAAAGAAACGTTTACCGGCTCGCGGTCTATTTCGCGGCATCAAGGTCAGCTAACGGGAAGCTTCCCGATTCGCGAAGCGGGAACGAAGAAAAAAAAATATTTAAAAAAAAAATTATTCATAAACATATAAAATATATTTTTGGATTTAAAGAAGAATACATTTTACAGCTACAGATATTAGCTGTTAAAAAACCAATGAAATTCACTGAAAAAACCATAGGTTATAGACCATATATAGTTAGGAATTAGCATTTACAAAACCTTGAAAATTCACTGAAAAAACCATAGGTTATAGACCATATATAGTTAGGAATTAGCATTTACAAAACCTTATTTTACTCACACAAAACCATTGAATTTCCATATATAGTTAGTTGCACTAACTATATATCGCGCACCCGCAATCCACTGCTGATGATGTCACATATTACATCATTCATGACATGGTCAGTGACATCACTGATGACATCACTGATGACATCTCAAATGACATCACTGATGACATCACTGATGACATCTCAAATGACATCACTGATGACATCATGACACACCAATACCAGTTACTACATACGCACTCACTGATTCCCACGTCTACACACACATTCACTCATTCACCCATACAATCACTCATACATACAGTCACTCATTATTACAACACTATCATATGCACTCATACACCTATGCAGACACTCACACACTGCCACTCATCCATGGAGTTACTCACACACCTAGTCAGTCCTGTAAAGAATCAATCACACTTCCATTTCCTCATCTATACAGTTAAACACAGAACACCATACTTCAGTGACATCACTGATGACATCACTGATGACACCTCAAATGACATCACTGATGACATCTCAAATGACATCACTGATGACATCATGACACACCAATACCAGTTACTACATACGCACTCACTGATTCCTACGTCTACACACACATTCACTCATTCACCCATACAATCACTCATACATACAGTCACTCATTATTACAACACTATCATATGCACTCATACACCTAGTCAGTCCTGTGAAGAATCAATCACACTTCGATTTCCTCATCTATACAGTTAAACACAGAACACCATACTTTTTCACACATATACTAACACATACTTACTCTCTTATACAATCACTGATACAAGTACACATTGATATGCACAGAGTCACACACCTCCCAGCCAGCCACACACACACTCAGTCTTCCATACATCCACTCATTCTTCAATATGTAAAACATATTTAAACTTTACAAAAACACACAGACACTAGATGATGTCATCAGTGATGTCATTTGAGATGTCATCAGTGATGTCATCAGTGATGTCACTGACCATGTCATGAATGATGTAATATGTGACATCATCAGCAGTGGATTGCGGGTGCGCGATATATAGTTAGTGCAACTAACTATATATGGAATTTCAATGGTTTTGTGTGAGTAAAATAAGGTTTTGTAAATGCTAATTCCTAACTATATATGGTCTATAACCTATGGTTTTTTCAGTGAAGTTTCAAGGTTTTGTAAATGCTAATTCCTAACTATATATGGTCTATAACCTATGGTTTTTTCAGTGAATATATATATATATATATATATCACTGAAAAAACCATAGGTTATAGACCATATATAGTTAGGAATTAGCATTTACAAAACCTTGAAAATTCACTGAAAAAACCATAGGTTATAGACCATATATAGTTAGGAATTAGCATTTAAAAAACCTTATTTTACTCACACAAAACCATTGAAATTCCATATATAGTTAGTTGCACTAACTATATATCGCGCACCCGCAATCCACTGCTGATGATGTCACATATTACATCATTCATGACATGGTCAGTGACATCACTGATGACAACATCCAGTGACTATGTTTCTGTAAAGTTAAAATATGTCTTACATATTGAAGAATGAGTGGATGTATAAGTGTCTGGACGAAGGATTTAGTAGGTGCATGACTGAATGTATGAGTGAGTGATTAAATGTGTCTCACTGAGTGCATGGGTTAGTGACTAAACTGTCTTAATTTGTGCATCATTATGTCTGTTGTTCTGTAAACTGCTGCATGTGTTGATCAGTAGCTATATGAGTAACTATATGGGTTATTGATTGATTGCCCAAGTATTTGCATGGGAGACTGAGTGTGTGTGTGGCTGGATGGGAGGTGTGTGACTCTGTACAGATCAATGTGTACTTGTATCAATGATTGTATAAGAGAGTAAGTATGTGTTAGTATATGGTTGAAAACGTAAGGTGCTCTATGTTTAACTGTATAGAGTAGAAAATGGAAGTGTGATTGATTCTTTACAGGACTGACTAGGTGTGTGAGTAACTCCATGGATGAGTGGCAGAGTGTGAGTGTCTGTATAGGTGTATGAGTGCATATGATTGTGTTGTAAACATGAGTGATTGTATGTATGAATGATTGTATGGGTGAATGAGTGAATGTGTGTGTAGACGTAGGAATCAGTGAGTATGTATGTAGTAACTAGTATTGGTGTGTCAATGGTTTCAAAAATTATACTCTGTTTTTAACACTGGGTGAAACAGAGGTTATATTAAAATGTGAGGAGATGCATTGTATTGTCACATGAATGATATCATCAGTGATGTGGTCATTGATGTCAAATGAGATGTCATCAGTGATGTCATTTGAGATGTCATCAGTGATGTCATCAGTGATGTCACTGACCATGTCATGAATGATGTAATATGTGACATCATCAGCAGTGGATTGCGGGTGCGCAATATATAGTTAGTGCAACTAACTATATATGGAATTTCAATGGTTTTGTGTGAGTAAAATAAGGTTTTTTAAATGCTAATTCCTAACTATATATGGTCTATAACCTATGGTTTTTTCAGTGAATTTTCAAGGTTTTGTAAATGCTAATTCCTAACTATATATGGTCTATAACCTATGGTTTTTTCAGTGAATTTCAATGGTTTTTTAATAGCAAATATCATAAGCTGTCGAATGTCAAGTACGTGGTAAGAATTTTTTTTTTCGTGTTTATGCACACTGATCTGCTTTGATTGCTGCCCCCCACCCCTCATTTCTATTAGGAGTACTCTCTCTTTGCAGATAGTGAAGGGTAGTTAACGCAGCCCTTTCCCCCTTTGTAATCCGTCGTGCCTGCTTCTCTCTCCATTTGATTGATTGTTCTCTTTGGTTCATTCTCTATTTACAAACAAGCACAGAGTCGCAATACTCTGTTTAGTCTTTGCAGATAGCGAAAAATCGTGTAAAAAAACAAAAGGAATCGAGCAAAATCAGTAGGCCACTAATGGGATCTCTTTTGACCTCGCTAAAATAGAAACATTAGGAACAACCTGTTGAAAATAGCAATGCGTATGTATATAAGCGGCGTTCATTTGTGTTCACAGTACCCCTTGTTGATTGTTTCAATCGAGCATTGAATTGTTCGAAGTTAATTCTCTTAACGATCTTCTCTACCTGCAAACGAGGAAGAATAGGAATATTCTATCTCCCTTTGCAGATAGTGAAGGGTAGGTAACGCAAGCCTTTAACACGTCGTACCTATTTCATTCCTCATTGATTGATTGATTGTCCGAACATTGACTGTTTGGGAATTAGTTCTTTTTGGAGGTATTCCCTGTTTGCAAATAAACGTAGGAAAATCTTTGCAAGTAGTGAAAGGGTACGTAATGCGGACCGTTCTCCCCCGTTGTAATCTGTCATGCCTATCTACTCCCCACTGATTGATGCACCTTTTTCACCCGGACCATTTACTAGAGATACGTCATCTGGCCCGACCAGAGAGCACCCCTAGTGAAAAGGACATATGCAATAATAACGAAGTGATCACTGTATCCTGTTAACAGAAACTTTACCATGAAACAACCTGGAAAGAAAAAAATAGGAAAACGAAAATCAGTAGGCCACTGATGAACATGAACTTTTATTAAACAACGAACAAAGAAACGATAACATAACGTAATGATAAAACCTATTAATGTCCTAGAAACAAGAAAACGTTAAAATATGCCAGTGGTGAGAGACCAGAAAAACAGTAAGAGAAACCAAATCACCCCTCGCTGTCCCACCGCCTGCCACGCCAAAAAAATCGATAGACTAGGGAAAATGCAAGTCAGTAGAACATCCACCCCCACTCTGGAAACTTCCAAGGTGGGGCAGGGTTCCGGCTACGCCCAGCCGGGAGCAGCCCATATAAGGCAGGTCCTGCTGCCACGCCTCGGCCAGGAGATCCTAACGTAGGGTGTAGCCGGAGGAGAGGCCGAGACCAGCGTTGAACAGTTGCAGGGGGGGGGAATGTCTCCTCGACCCTCCCCTCTCTCTCCCAGTCCGGCCGCGGTGGCCCTTGAGAGTTGCAGGTAGTCCCGCCACATGCTCTTCCGGTCCGACCACCAACGGTCGGGGGGCCGAGGCCGACGGGATCCGGCTGCAGCCGATAAACCAAGAAACCCGTTCATGGGGCCAGAGCCAGGGGCGTCCGGCCGACATCCACCGGAAGCCCGGCCCGAAGACGGACGGGACACTTCTTTCTTTTATAATGGCTGCGACAACACTGGAGGGGGATGTCTTGCACATGCCTCCGACCCCCCCCTCGTCCTCATCGCCTGGTCCGGCCATAACAAATCTCAAGCGAGACGCCGTGGGGTGCACTGGGAGGGAGAGACGGTGCGAACAGGCCTCTCCCGCCTCCCCAGGTGGAGGCTTCCCAGCTGCACCCTCAGCGCTCCAGGCGGTGGCATCCTAACAACTACAGTGCTGCACAGTTTCGGAACGACCTAGATAACGGTTCTTCCACTGTGGCCATGCTGCAACGTCTCGCCCGGCAGGGTGGAGCCCGTCCGCTCATGTGACCCCGCGATCGCCGGTAGCTGCCGAACTCTCAAAATGGCTGTCGACCTGGCAAGAGCGGGCCCAACATAAAGAAATGGCCCGGTCACTGGTTGACTCCACCACCGTAGTCCTCCACGACCTTGAAGATTCTAGAGGAGCCGCGGGAGTCTCCGACCCCCGATGGGGAATGACTGCCATGATCGCCCGTGGAGTGACGAAACTGTATCCGCGGGACGTCGGCGCTCCCATGCTGGCGCCAGCCTCACTTTGAATTACTACAATCCTGCAGACCTCACTTCCGGTGAAAGCACAGTGTGACCCGGTAGGAAAAATTATTGCACCCCCTCCCCTTTTTGACTGATAGTTCAAACCACCGATCCTTTCCTTTGCCCTTTTAACGGAACTTTGGACTGCCTCCCCCTCTTTTACATTTTCTAGAGAAAACAAAACATTAACCACTACATTAGCATAGCAGTTGACACCAGAACTGTTTTCAAATTGAAACCAACAACATCTTCAACAGAATCCTTTTTGTTTCTGCTGTGACCCTGCTACAGCACAGGCATTGTCCCCAGCAGTAATTCTGCAATGCCGGTAAGAATAGCTGTGGTGCCTACTGGACTCACTCACCCCCGCGGCGCCCCACGCCGTTTTTTGCTGGGCGGCAACTTACTAGACATCACTTTCGTGCCATCTAGATTTCAGCGCGTTCTGCTGCCTTGGAACTATTCGCACAACAGACCGCTACTGACAAGAATATTTCATTATTGGTGCTGTCAATTTCAATAAATCTATTGGATAATTAAAAAGAAATTGCCACGGTCTCTTCGTTGTTTAAATGTTTTTACTGTTTTTGTTTTGTTGTATATATTTATATGTTATTAAAGTTTTATATTCCTACTACTTTGTTGGAGTGCTATATATTTTTAATGTGACACATAATTGTAGAAACTTTGATGTACAAAGAGTCATTCCTGGAATCTTCCGCTTCAGGCTCGGTCCCCTCCCCAATCACAATACAGGATGGTTTTCAGATAGTAGGAACGCGTGTGCTGTGACGGATCACATCGGGTGTGGGCCTTGATCTACTATAACTCCTTTGAAGAGGGGTGATTCTTTACAGCTGGGGCCATAAACTACATCTGCAGGGCTAGCTGATAGCCTAGGACCGGCCTGGACATTCGGACACAGAGGAAGAGGAGTGTCAGAGGGTGCGGTAGTGAATAGGGCGAAAGGGAGGTGTCGGGCGGGCACAGAGTGTGATTCTCAGGGAAGAGCAGCGCAGATGGGGGAAGGTTTATTGCCCATGCATAAGACAGAGAGCGGTGGTGACCAGTGCCTGGGGGAGATGCTTACGAGGATGAGGAGCCATGCTACGAATCGACAGCGTGCAGAGAGTGGGTCTGGTCAAGACATCTAAAATGGCTGCCGTGCACGACAAAAGTGTGGCATTTCAAAAAAGGCAAGATGGCGCAGACAATGTTTTTCAACACTTCCTCATTTCCTTCGAATCGAACGTTAACAGACGTTGGGGCATATTACCAAAGTTAAGCGATATTTATCGCTAACGATGCTTACCAACCAATTTTTTACCACTAAGCATCGTCAGAAATTATCGAAGATAAACCTTACTATTATCAAGGTTTATCGCAAATGCGATAATAAACGGCCGCAATGCATGAATATCGCTAAAAACTCAGCGATATTCATGCATTACCGAGCTAATACTCTTAGCCATGTTATCCACCTCCCATTGGATAACATGGCTAAGAACTGCTCAGGGCAGGTGTTACTTTTTGGAGATATTCGCGCTTAGCGCGAATATCTCCAATAGTTGGTAAAAGGAGATAGATATCTTGCATGTTGTAATGCAAGTTATTGTGGTATATGGAACTCATACCATAATCTCTCAGGAAAGCAGAAACTGATCCTTTTGGGACCGCCTAAAAAGGCCTAGGGGGTGAGGAGTACTCTACTTTGCCCCCTTTTCACGTTCCGAACTATTTTATTTTACTCTCTTCTGTAATTACACAAAATACCAGTGATAAGATGCATCGGAGACACACACTGAGAGAAAGGAGGCCGGAGATGAAGAAGACATGTCAAATACACATTGGAGATAATATAGTGGCAGAAGGGAAGTAAATATGAGTAAACTTACCATGTAACATAAAAATGTTGCACTCTATACTATAAGTCTCATTTTATACTACAATCACTTCGCTACAACCTCATAAATTAAAAATAAAAATAAATAATGTCTCAAACAATTTTTGATTTCTAAATATAAATTTATTCTTCAGAATTTTCTAAATTTGAAACAACTAGTAACATGTCCTCATCAGTAATTGCCTCTTCAATCATCTCATCTGGAATCTCCTCATTAAAAGTCTGCAATGATGATTCTTGTAACTCTATGGTCTCCAAACACTCGATAAATTCGCCATCAAGAGATTGATCAAAAAAATCATTCAAGTCATCTCCTCCTTCTGACAATATTTCATTATTGGTGCTGTCCATTTCAATCAATGTAGTGGAATCATTCAAGTCATCTCCTCGTGACAATATTTCATTATTGGTGCTCTCAATTTCAATCAATGTAGTGGAATCATTCAAGTCATCTCCTCCTTGTGACAATATTTCATTATTGGTGCTGTCCATTTCAATCAATCTAATGGAATCATACAAGCCATCTCCTCCTTGTGACAATATTTCATTATTGGTGCTCTCAATTTCAATCAATGTAGTGGAATCATTCAAGTCATCTCCTTGTGACAATATTTCATTCTTGGTGCTGTCCATTTCAATCAATCTAATGGAATCATACAAGTCATGTCCTCCTTGTGACAATATTTCATTATTGGTGCTCTCAATTTCAATCAATGTAGTGGACAATTCAAAAGAAATTGCCACGGTCTCTTCATTGTGAGCCATTTTATTTTGAAATTGCTTGCTGTAAATTGCAGAAAAAAATAATCACTTTCATTTATCGTTTTTAGTAATACATAATATAAAACTAACTTCATCAAGTATTTAGTATAACAGAAGGACTGCAAATAAATAACAGAAAACATTTTTCAAATTATCTTCAAGTGTACAACATAGTTCCCCTTACAAATTAACAACTCACCTTTTTAAAAGTAGCAGAAGTGTTAGTACTGTGTAAATCAAACACCAGAAATTCACCACCAAAAATTCCTCACAAATGTACCTCAGACAGTAGTATCACAAAATGGCTGTGTTTTCCTCTCATTTGACATATATACATAACCAATTAACTTTCATCACACACAAATACAAAACCAAAGTAACATTTTAATTGGTTCTAAATTTCAACACTTTCAAATGTGTTTTCCCCATGCAATTTTCCATAGGACATTTACATACGTCTACAGCCTGAATGGCTGAACGGAATTACACCAAACTTGGCAAAATGGTACATCAAACCTAAGAGGTCAGGAAGGATCTACTATGCCCCCTTATGGTCATTTCCCCCTTCGCTTTGGCCTCCTCTTGTCTCTCAATCCTACCGAGGGACAAGATGGCGGCCGCTACGGACTGTTTGGAATGTTGACAGACGCCGGAGAACCAATCAGCTTCGCAAAGCTCCGTAACGCGAAAAGTACGCGAAGCGGAGCGCTGTTACAGATATATATCTTTTTTTCAACGTTAATTTCTCAAAATCCACTGGAGCACATATATTGAGACCTAGCAAAGGCACATCGGGCTACCAGTCCCTAATATTTTGCCAAGTTTCGTGCAAATCCATTCAGCCGTTCGATTATTATTATTTTGTTTTTTTTTTGCCCCGCGGGGCCCTTTTAAAACCTCCACATCAAACCTAGGGGGTCAGCGAGGATCTACTATGCCCCCTTATAGTTATTTCCCCCTTTGTTTTGACCTCCTCTTGTCTCTCGATCCTACCGAGAGACAAGATGGCGGCCGCTACGGACTGTTTGGAATGTTGACAGACGCCGGAGAACCAATCAGCTTCGCTTCACAAAGCTCCGTTGCGCGAAAAGTCCGCGAACCAGAGCGCTAACCGGTCCGCTGTTACAGATATATATCTTTTTTTAAACGTTAATTTCTCAAAATCCACTGGAGCACATATATTGAGACCTACAAAAGGCACATCGGACTACCAGTCCCTACAATTTTGCCAAGTTTCGTGCAAATCCATTCAGCCGTTCGGGCTAAAAGTGAGGCCAACCGCCCTATGGAAAACTCAATGTTAAAAACACGTTTTGGGACCCCCCTTTTTTCTCGGCCCCCACTGGACGAACCCCCCCCAAATTTTCAAGGGCTGCTCAGAAACAAAATGTGCCATTTTCCTGAAAATTTCAGCCGATTCCGTCCACAAACGCCAAAGTTATTAGACATAGAATTTTCAAAAAACCCATAGAGAAAAAATCCTAACTATATATACCTACTGGCGACCGCCAGTAGGTAATATATATATATATATATATATATATATATAATCCACCGCTCCAAAGGACACCGCAGATGCCGCACCCTTACGGAGAAAGAACGGACAACAGTCTCAGGTAGCAGATTGATATCTTTTTTTCTTTATTTGTTTTGCATAAAGTGCAGCAGTAGTGCCCTAGACCGGACGCGTTTCGGCGACCCTGTCGCCTTGTTCACCGGAAATAACGAGTGTTTGCCATTACACACAACACAAGTTTAAAAAATGGCAATTCACCAATTGAAGCACTGAATTCTATACCATGTGACCATATTGTATGTTTGATAAACATAGTAGACAGACTAATTTTAAAACGTGGTGTTTTCGACCTCTCAGCATATTGCTGCAGGCCACACATTCTTACTGTTCAAATACAGTTTAGTATATGCTCACATTATTTCTCTCATAGATATACCAACCGATTCCGACTTTTGTATACTGTGACGATATTACAACAATATACATTTTATCCGTACAAATACTCCATAAATACAGTCATGGAAATCGTGGCTTCTCTGAGCTCTATACACTAAATAACAGTCCATCTACATATTTTAAAAAAAAGATTATATATACACATTGTCACTGGTTAAAACATCCAAAAAGTGCTAAAGTGTCAAAAAGTGCAAAGTGTAAAGTGCAAATCTAAAATACAATAGAATCCCCAGCCGGGGAGTCTAATACGGGACAGAACTAGCAGCAATACGGGACAGCATAACCATCAAAGCTTATATATTCATCATTTCATGATTCAACGTACTAAAGTGGCTAATGCTTATCCGCAACCTGACATCACGTTTGATCCTTAAGATCAAAATGCATAATAGTAATTTTGACAAAATACATATCTACATCTATATATATACACAATAAAACCAATATCTCAATACACAGTACAATATATCAAGGTTGCTGATGAGTGCCTGGTAAGATCCGATAGAAGCATAACCCTAAAAAAGGAGTCACGATAACATCAGATCTCCCCATGCTCTACCAACAGCAAAAAATCCCAATTTTCTGATGTTATCAAAGTGTACCTGTATAAAATTCATTTCATGTATATACATAAGTATTTCATAAAATGCAAAGCTTTCAAAACAGATCATATCATGGATTACACAAATAGTCTCACAGGTAATGGTACAGATCTTCGCAAATATTAAGGCCATTCGGGCTCTTAGTGTCTAACTCCAATATATATTTGGACTCCAACCTTCTAAGGGACTTGTCCCTATCACCACCCCTTCTGTTTATCGGCACACTGTCAATTACAAAATAAGACAAGACATTTAAATTGCCCCCATGTGCTGACTTCACATGTCTTGCCACTGGATATGACTGGTCAGAATTGACAGTCGCTCTGAGGTGTTGGAGAATCCGAGCCTGAACTGGTAACTTCGTACTACCAACATACCGGAGTCCGCATGTACAGGATAAAACATAGACTGCGAACTCTGTCTTGCAATTAAAGTTGCCTTTGATTCTTATTTCCTGATCATCAAAGGCACCTCGGTATGTTTTGGTGTTAACACCAAACTTGCAGGCTCTGCAGCTGCTGCATTTGAAGAAACCATACTTGGAGGACACCCAGTACTCTTTGTTCATAACCTCAGGGCTATTGTGAACTAAATCACATCTCATTGAATAAGCTTTGCGATATGTGATGTCAGGTTTAACAGGTAGAGTACTTCTTAATACACCATCAGTTAGAGCTATGGGCCATTGGGAATTCAGAATTCTTCTGATTGCTTGTGACTGTTTGCTGTAAGTAGTGATGAATCTACAGGAGGCTACTGGTGGGAGACTGTCCGTTGACACAGGTGTGTCCAATATCCTGACAGTCTGTTCACTTGCAACCGGAATCTTTGGTTGTAGCAAACTTATTCTGTCTATTGTGTTAACTTTGGATATTGCTACCTCCAGATTATGTTTTTTGTAGCCCCTGGCTAACAGTCTATTTCTAGCAATTTCTCGTGACTCTATCCAAGCCTGCTCAGTACTACATGCGCGTTTGATTCTTAAGAATTCGCCATAGGGCAGACTATCTATTGTATGGCGCGGATGAAAACTTGTCGCATGTAGAAGCGTGTTGCCAGCAGTTGGCTTTTGATATAGATTGGTGGTAATGGCCCCTTCCTGTATAGTGATTTTAATATCGAGAAAATTGGCCGTGTGTGTGCTGATATCACTGGTAAAGGCCAGATTGAGCTCGTTGTCATTGATAGTTTTGACAAAATTCAAGGCCTGTTCTATGCTCCCTCTCCACACGACAAAAATATCATCGATATATCGCCACATATGGGCTACATGTGTTTCATAAAGGGCCCTGTGTTGGCTCCTGAGGACATGCTCCTCCCACCAGCCCACATGAAGACATGCGTAGCTGGGGGAGAAGCATGCCCCCATTGCCACTCCACGTTTTTGTCGGTAAACTTTGTTGTCAAATAAAAACACATTATTATTCAGACATCGACCAATCATATCAATCAACATTTTGTTGTGCTGGTACATGCCCATGTTCCTTTGGTTAAGATAATACTGCACCGCATGCATACCGTCTTTATGATCTATGCACGTATAAAGTGCAGTGATATCTAGAGTCATAAGAATCATATCCTGGGTCCATTCAATGGCATTGATCTTTCGTAAGAAGTCTCTTGAGTCCTGTAAGTAAGTGGGCAAACTTGTAACGAATTCCTGCAAATAATAATCAACATATTTGGAAGTATTTTCAAAACAACTGTTTATGGCAGAGATGATGGGTCTGCCATGTAGGGGGTCCAGGCCTTTATGAACTTTGGGGATGAGGTAGAATAAGGGCAACACCGGATGCTCATTGTGTAAAAATTTAAACTCCTCTTTTGTGATAAGCCCTTCTCTTTGCCATTGTAACAGCGAAATTTTATAATCATTGCTAATTCTGCGCACTGATATTCCATCGCTGCGTTCATAGCATATCGTGTCCTCCAATTGTCTAAAGGCCTCAGCTCGATATTTTGCTTTGTCCCACAAGACAATGTTACCCCCCTTGTCAGCATGGTTGATAACAACATTTTTCTGATCTTTTAATTTCTTCATTAGTTGAAAATACTCCCTTGATGTTTTACTGGCTCTTGTTTTAGATTTGCACGAATTTCTGTACAGAGTTTTTAATTCGTCATTTACCCTCTCATGGAAAATATCCAAGGCGTCACGAGGCATGATAGGAACAAATGATGATGGTGCTCTAAATGGGCTTTTTCCGGGCATTGCGATATTGATATATATATATTCACCGAAAAAACCATAGGTTTCACACACGTTATAGTTATAAATTAGCATTTAAAAAACCTTAGAAATTCACTGAAAAACCATAGGTTTCACACATGTTATAGTTAGCTGGCATTTTACTCATACAAACCCATTGAAATTCCCCCGTTATAGTTAACTATAACTCACACGCCCGCAATGCACTGCTGATGACATCACATATTACATCACTCATGACATGGTCAGTGACATCACTCATGACATCACTGATGACATCTCAAATGACATCACTGATGACATCACTAATGACATCATCCAGTGAATGTGTGTCTTTCTGAAAAAATAAATATGTTTTATATATTTATATCTAATGGTCGATGGAAGAATAAATGTGTAAATAAGTGTCTAAATGGATGTGTTTTTTTAAAAAATGATTGTATAACTGACTTATTAAGTGTATCTTAGTGAATACATGTATTAACGAGTAATGTTTAAATATGTATATATCTGTATCAGTGTCTCACTTTGTGTATAAGTGGCTGCATGGGTTGGTGACTAGCTGCATGAGTGTCGATATGGGTTATTAGTTGGTTTTTAGAGTATCAGTATGAGTGTCTGTATGGTTTGGTGGGGGGTATTACTTACTGCATAGATGCATGAATGGGTGACTCACTGTTTGTATGTGTTTTGAAGACAGCATGTGTGCAGGACTGTAAGGGTGGATAAGTGTGTGTATGGGTGTGTTAGTGAGTGAATCACTGTCTCAATAGTATCTTTATGAGTAACTACATATGTTTTAAACTAGTACATGTGAGTATTGATGTATATAAGTGATGTATATAAGTGAGTATATGTGAGAGCGAGAGAGTAAGTATGTGTATGATTCTGTAGAAGTAAGTGTAGTGGTGGGTGTATAGCTGTATATGCAAGTAAATGGATGTTTGATAGTTTATTTGCATGTGTGAGTTTGTGTGTGAGTAACTCTATAGATGAGTGTCGGTGTGTAATAAGATGTATAGGTGTATGAGTACATATGATGAGTGAGTACATGTATGAGTGCCTATATATAACTGTTAGTGAATGACTGGATGTGTATGTGGATTTTAGAATTACTGAATAGGTTGTTCTAATTGGAATTGGTATTTCCATTTTTTTTACATTTTAGTTTCTATTTTTGAATATGTGTATCAAGGGTTATATTACGCTATTACGCTGAGAGGAGGTCTGTCACTCTTTCACCAGGATGATGTCATCAGTGATGGCATCAGTGATGTCATTTGAGATGTCATCAGTGATGTCATGAGTGATGTCACTGACCATGTCATGAGTGATGTAATATGTGACGTCATCAGCAGTGCATTGCGGGCGCGTGAGTTATAGTTAACTATAACAAGGGAATTTCAATGGTTTTGTATGAGTGAAATGTCCAGATAACTATAACATGTGTGAAACCTATGGTTTTTCAGTGAATTTCTAAGGTTTTTTAAATGCTAATTTTTAACTATAACGTGTGTGAAACCTATGGTTTTTTCAGTGAATTTCTAAGGTTTTTTAAATGCTAATTTTTAACTATAACGCCGGTGAAACCTATGGTTATTTCAGTGAATTTCTAAGGTTTTTTAAATGCTAATTTTGAACTATAACGTGGCTGAAACCTATGGTTTTTTTTCAGTGAATTTCAAAGGTTTTGTAAATGATCATTTTTAAATGTATTAATTGTTATATATTTTTTATACTGATTTACTACTTTATTTGAAAATATTTATTTTTAGATATTTTATTTTTTAAATTACATTACATATTTTTTATATAAATTGAAAAATAAATGTTTTAAAAAATATTGAAATTGTAATTTTGTTTATATTTCTTTTATTTATATATATTTTATATAGCAGGCAATGATATCCTATGGAAGAAAATTCAAGTTACTGGTAAGTACAGTTAAATTTACTTTTCAGGAACAGTAGTGAGCTTAAAGATGCAGCACTGAGGTCTTTCCTGAAAACAGGTGAGTAAATCGGAATTCGTAGTTCGGCTGATTTTTGAGGAATTTTTTAAAGTTCCAAAACTCCACACTTAGAAAAATTTCCAAGTGAAACCAGTCAATGTTAGCCTATGGAAGGAAATTCAAATTACTGTAAGTATGGTTAGAATTACTTTTCAGGATCAGTAGTGCGTTCAAAGATGCAGTACTGACGTCTCTTGTGATAACAGGTGAGTAAATCGGAATTCGTAGTTCAGCTGATTTTACAGGAATATTTTGCTCAATAGCTAAGGAAGGGGGCGGGGCCTGAGGCAACATGTGTGCAAACACATCCTGTGGCGCGTTTTAGGTTGGGGAATTAATTCCTCTTCAATCCTGAGGTCCCAAGTGAGCCAACTAGCCCACCAGGTACCTCCAGTATGCGCCAGGGAGCTGGGTTGCAGACAGGTGTTCAGAAGGCATCCCCCCTTTTTACAACACTCTGCAACGCAGCTCCGTGGTGCTTACTGGAGGTACCTGTTTGACTAGTTGGCCCCTAGGGGACCTCTGGATTGAAGAAGAATAAATTCCCCAACTTAAAACGCGCCACAGAACATGTTTGCACACATATCACCTCTAGCCCTGCCCCCTACCTTCACCACTGTGCAATCACGCCCTGTACCGCGTTCTAAGTTGGGGGATTAAGTGCACTTGTATACTGGCGTCCATGGAGGCCAACTAGCCCACCAGGAACCTCCAGTATGCGCCAGAGGGCTGCGTTGCAGAGACGTGTAAAGAGGCCACACCCCTTTTTACACCTCTCTGGAACGCAGCCCCCTGGTGCTTTTTCAGAGGGGGAACTAATTCCCCTTGCATACTGGGAGTCCCTGGGGGCCAACTAGCCCACCAGGAACCTCCAGTATGCGCCAGGGGGCTGTGTTGCAGAGAGGTGTAATGAGGCCATGCCCCTTTTTATACCTCTCTGCAACGCAGCCCCCTGGCGCTTTTTCAGAAGGGGAGGTGCAGAGGGCTCCGTTGATTTTCTGCATGGGGAGCAGCTAACATGCTGCTCCCCATACAGAAAAGCAATCGGCTTTGATTTTTTAAAGAGAGAGCAGGTTTCCTGTTCTCTCTTTCAAAAATCGAAGCAGTTTGCTGTGGTAGGGTGGGAGCCGCGTGATTTAAATTTGGGGGGGGGACCTTGGGGGTTCTTGTGGGACCCCCTGAGCAGGCCTACGGGGTCAAGGTGTTTCTACCCCCTTTTTGCGTTTTCTACATATGTTTCTCTGCTTTCTAGTGCCTCGGTTCTACCGAAGCACAAGATGGCTGCCAACACTTCCTGGTTTGGAGTGTTGACAGATAGTTGACAGCCAATGACCATGCAGCTCGTGCTCGTAATGGTACTCGTACTGTCCTTTGACGGTACGGTACAACTTCGGATATATATCTATGATTTTACTTTTGATTTTCTCAGGAACTACTGAATGGATTTACACCATTTGACAAAAAGGGTCATCTGAGAACCGAACTCTACCTTTTTGCCACATTTGGTGTAATTCCGTTCAGCCGTTCGGGCTGTAGTCCTGGCTAAAGGTCCTATGGAAAATTGCATGGGGAAAACACGTTTTGGGACCCCCCTTTTTTCTCGGCCCCCGCTTCACGAATCACCCCCTTTCATGGAAGGAGCGGAGCGGAGCAGGCCATTTTCTTGGAGAAATCCGCGAAGATTCGTCCACCGGCGCTAAAGTTATTCCAAATAGAATGTTGCGGATTTCCTATGAAAACTAGGTTTTAACTATAACTACCTACTGGCGACCGCCAGTAGGTAATATGTACAATCTTCACGAGGCTTCCCTAACCCTAGGATGACACCACCCTGGGAAACATGCACGTCCTAAATGTTCTACAAATGTGACTGTACTAGAGAGTATCTTCTTAATAGTTAGGTCCATTTTATAATTTATAAACCCCGTTTTTTTTTAAATATCACTGGGCTTAGACCCATACAATTAAGCAAATATTAGCACTGAGACTTCGCCAAAGTGGACTGGTGCGGTGTAATTAAGTTTGATTCACAGATTCTAACGAACTGATTCCATAAGGCATGTTGAACTTCATGAGTCTAATATAACAGCAGTCTATATAACACCAGTTTTTCATGGTTTAACAACTTTTGGGATTTTCTTTTCTCATTAATAGGATTTCTCAATCTGCTGACGATATACATGCATATACGTTTCGTTTAATGCACAGTGTGTCATGGAGATGGGCTTTGCCTTTACACAGTGTTAAGTTAGCAAGAGCTTATTAGAAGTTTGAACGTCATTTTTCCTCTCTGCTGCTTCTGCACACGGCACACAATATTATAAATGTTTAGAGTCTAGCAGAATATTTTGCTTCACACAAGAATAATATGTTTTCCTATAGTATCAGCCCTGCTTGGTAAGCTATGTCTGAACAGTGAGTGCCGATGGCCTTCAAGGTTATTTCAACACAGTGGTTGTTGTTCGGTCTGATCAGCGCACGTCCTAGACATAACACATATGCAGCTATGGCCACCTCTGATTTTGGCACGTTTAATAATGCACTGTGCAGAGCATGCACACACAGTTTGGAGAACATTCGCGTGCAGAGAGCTGGCGTAGAAAATGATGTGATCCCTTTCTACTAGGACCAGAGGTATGGGCCGCCCTTGTAAACCCAAAGATATGATATAATATACTAGCAAGGGAGGGTAAGACTGAGGTGCCATTTAGCCTTCTTCCTTTTAGCATTTTAACATGCTTTCTCCCTTTGTATTTTATGGAATAGTAATTATGCTGATAACCTTGTTGCTCATAATATGTTTGCTTGTATTAGCTAAGATACTGCGCTTGAGAACACGGCATTAGAAATAAATATTTCAAACTTGCACGTGTCTTCATTTACTCCTCGTTTTGGACTGGTATGATAGTATAACGAAAGAGTGTTCATGTGTTCCACGTTACCTGAGGTGTTCTAAGTCCAAGTTCTGGGTTGTCTAATCATTGGGGGTATGGAAGAACCAATGAGACACTGATTGCTTGTCTGGTAGGGGATTTTGGATACTAAGGTGAGTTTTGGTACACCCTAATTCACTGAGGTTCCAAGTCTCTATGCACAGTTCTGTGTAGGAGCAGAATCCCTGCGACATGGCGCCCAACCGTTGGTGGTCTTATTACATGACACTTGAGTTCTTAACCCCTTCACTATTGTTTCCGGATAATAGTAGTGTTGGACAAACCTACCTATAGTTATATAGGTTTATTCAAGCTTGAAAACGTTTTTCATTTGAATTACTACCCAGTTGTGCTACGTAGATTTTGTATTGTCACACTTTATTTCTGTGTCGGAATTGGTGACGTTGACACACCGCAGCATAGTCACATTGTGGTACGCAATCATTTGCAGACTTATAACGTCGTCTTGGAGGGCATGGCGGTGATCATGGTGGTGGGTGCGGAAGTCGCGTACCCATATAAGATCTTTTACTCGTGGGTGAATTTTCCTGCAGTGGACGCAAATTCTGGTGTGTTTCACACATATACTCACTCAGCCGTGCCCGCAGAATATGTTCCTTATAGGACACAGGAAGTTCCAATGAATGCTTGGCAGCATCGAGTTTGGTTTCATGGCGCCCTTCCCCACTCATTAGCGACAACTAGATTGGGTCCTTTGTCTATTCCAGGCGACACTTGGCCTGTTTTGGCAGGATTTACTCCGCATCCTCGAATGGGTTCTGTCCCCGTTGCTGATCTACAGGTCCTACATACAACCGCAATTGCAGTTATTAGGGCTTTGGTACAATACATTACCCTCAATCTCCCGGGCGGGGCCCCGGGTTTTGCGGCGCTTCCAGCTGGACCTAGTGGTATGAAGCTGAGTCCAGTGATGGTTAATGCTGTGATGGGCAAGCGCCCCCAGAATAAGGATGATATGCCTTTCTGACTTGCCGAGTTTGAATTTGACCAGCTGGAAGCTGTATTTCCTAACACGACTCCTGCTGAAAAACACAGGATTCTTACAATTAGTTTGCCGAAAGACTTGATACCAGACGCCGGTGACTGGGAGTCATGGGGCAGAATTTTTGCGGCAGTGTACACGTGGTGCTTCGGCACTCCGTCAATGGCTGTCTTTCCTACGGTCATTAAGCGTGTTCAGGACGAACACAAACCTGAGGCTGCGGTTGAATTGGGAATGAGACTATGCGGCGCATTTGACGTAGTTTCCGAGCTCATCCTTTCTAATATAAAGGGAGACGCGGTAAACTTTTAGGTGTCTAATGCTTTGCTTGTGGTCCCCGATGCCAATAAACCCCGACAGTTACCGAAGATTATCTCGGCTGCTTATAAAACCAGTGGCCTTAATAGTCTGGGTGTCAAGTCTTTTTCTACTAAAGAAAAAAGCAACCCCAAGGGCCGAAGTCAGAAACAGACGAACAGCCCAAGGCTAAAAAGCAAAATTGGCCGAACAATAAAAAACAGAGTAAAGAACAACAAAGAAACAGGGTTCCTGTCCCACGTCTCCAGTGCCTACGTCTACTGAACGTGTTTATGACTTGCGCGAACGCGCGACGATAAAATCACCTGATCGTTTTCGGGTTTCAAAACAACGCTCTCCTCGTTCTTTTCAGGACTCATCGGCCTCATCCACCGGTGGTGGAGGAGGCGGCAGAGGTAGGGGTGGCCAGCAGGGACGCGACCAGCCCCGCCCGAAAGACGGTAAAGGCAAACAGGACGATTCTACACTGAAAAGGCCCCAATTTCAGAAAAAGAAAGTTGCCGCTTTAACAGCGAGATATGCCACAGATTGTGAGAACGCAGCTTCGGAATCTGACATGGGCTCTGACCTTGCTGTGCAGCGCGGCGGAGATTACCATAGTGCGAGAGGCCCTGAGTCCACAACTGAAGATAACAGCAACTGACCGATATGTTGTTGTGGAGACAGCTGATACCAGAGTAGCTCCCCTGATAGACTTTATGAAATAGTCCTTTTAATTGAAGGTGACATACAACGTACAATAAAAGGGGTATTTTGGGAAAATCTTACAACTACCTATGACATTTTGTTAGCGGAGGCTGACTTGCCCCCACCTTTTGACCTCGCAGCTCCGAGAGGGGAGGAGGTGATCCTCCCTAGTTTCGCGCACACTGTCTCAAAGGAGCATGTGCTGAATTTTGCAGAAGAGTGGGCTAAAGCCCTTGCGCCGGCTCTGTACCGTACAAACTGTAGTTGGGATATATTTTCCCCACACCACGAGTTTCCCTTACGGTCTATGCCACAGCCTCAACCTCAATATCCCATCCGACGTGAAGCTAAGGCTTCCGTTGCGGAAATCCTTGAACATTTGGAATATCAGGGTGTAATTGAAACTTGTGTGTCACCGATGAATAACCCGCTTTTTACTGTAACCAAACTTGACGGTTCGTACCGTTTGGTATTGGATTACCGGCATTTAAACTCGCATTGCCGTACCTGTGCAGTACAGAATACCCACGGCTCTGCTCTAGTTGATAGTCTTGTGTGTAAACGGTTTAAGACCACACTTGACATATCTAATGGTTTTTTTGCCCACAATTTGGATGGTCTAAGTTCCCAATGGACCAGTTTTACCTATGGCGGTAAACAACGCCAGTTTAAACGCCTCGCGATGGGCTATACAAATAGTCCAGGTGTGTTTGCCGCCCGCATTGTAACTCTCTTGGAGAGAGTTGACCCGGATGCGTGTTCGTATGTGGATGACATCTATCTCACAGACGACGAACTTTGGGCGCATCTGTGCCGCGTTGACCGCATAATTTGTAGCTTTGCGGACTTCGGTTACAAATTCAACTTTGCAAGATCTCACATTACAGAGTACACAGTGTTGTTTCTGGGGTACGAGCTCAACAATGAAGGTCGGGGATTGGCTCCTCACTTCTTGGAGAAATGCACACAACTGCGCGCTCCTACAACTTTGAAAAAATTACAGTCCCTGCTGGGCTTTTTAAATTTTGTGCGTACATACATATCCAAATATGCCCAGCGTATCAAGACTTTGTATGCTTTGATACAACCAAATTTTACCAAATCGTGCTGGTTGCCAGAACATTCAGCCATTTTGCAATCTTTGCAGGCTGATCTTCTTGAATCTAAATTATATTATTTCTCCCTTTGTATTTTATGGAATAGTAATTATGCTGATAACCTTGTTGCTTATAATATGTTTGCTTGTATTAGCTAAGATACTGCGCTTGAGAGCACGACATTAGAAATAAATATTTCAAACTTGCACGTGTCTTCATTTACTCCTCGTTTTGGACTGGTATGATAGTATAACGAAAGAGTGTTCATGCGTTGCACGTTACCTGAGGTGTTCTAAGTCCATGTTCTGGGTTGTCTAATCATTTGGGGTATGGAAGAAATAATGAGACATTGATTGCTAGTCTGGTAGGGGATACTAAGGTGAGTTTTGGTACACCCTAATTCACTAATGTTCCAAGTGTCTATGCACAGTTCTGTTTAGGAGCAGAATCTCTGCGACAAGTGCATATGAAACTTCTAGGTAAGACGCCATTGACCCACAGTATACCTGATACTACAATATGTAATTACGTTAACAGTACTCATGATGCTTATTGTTTTATCTATCCTGACAGAGTGAGGCATAAAAGCTTAGAAATATAATCACAAAAAACAGTATTTGCCAGTGGCCTGTCTCTTGCAGTGTATCAGTACTAGTAAGTACCCCTTGAGGCGCTATTGCCTTCCACAAATTATGCCTACTCTGTAATATAGCGATACAAACGGGAATGATGGACGGAGCGTTTAAGCAAATCAAACACTCACCCCCAGTCAACTGATCTGGGTTTAATCCATCACCATTCTTTAGCTCACTCTGCCACCCCAGTTCAGACATAGCCATATGCAAATCAGTCTGACCCTATGCCTCATGGGAACAGTCTAGCCCGAACTGCCAAGCCATGCCATGACGAAACTGGTGACCGCGCTGAACTGCACCCCGACCCTAGTTAATTCCGCTAAATCACTTGGAATTACGTTATATGAGAACCTTGACATGAAAGACCACATTAACTCAATGGCCAAGAGCGCCCGTTTCCACCTGAACTATTTAAGAAAACTGAAACCGTTCATCTCAGAGGCGGACCTAAAACTGGCTGTACAATCCCTAGTTATTTCAAGGATCGAATACGGTTGCACCACGTTAGCGGGTTTACCGAAAACATCCACAGCACCACTAAAAGCCTGTCTCAATGCAGCGGCAAGACTGATCACGGCATCGAAGAAATTCGATCACATATCTCCTCACCTGAAAACTCTAAACTGGCTACCTTATGAGGCCAGAATTCAAATGAAGATGGCTTGTATTACCCACAGAGCAGTTCACTACAACACGCCGAGATACCTTGCCAACAAAATTAAGCTATCGGGAGGCAACAGACCAACTAGAAGCTCTAAAGAGCTGCTATTGAGGCCAGCCTTTTTCCGTAAGAAAAAGACCTATGACCGAGCGTTCTCAGGAGCTGCCCCCAGAGTCTGGAATTCAATACCTCCTAACATCAGGAAGATTCAAAATTCTGCAATATTCAAACGTGAACTGAAGAACCACATGATGAGCAAATACCTTTCATAGAGAAGCTTACTGATTACTGATGTGAACATCTACGCCAAAGAAAGACGGCCTCGACTAGAATATCTTGAAGATCAATTATCTGACAATTGACTGATTTCATGGTTAAACCTTGGCCACACACGCTACTACTACCTCACATCTATGGGATCTGATAACTGTAACTCACAGACAATACTATATACCCTCTACCTCACTTTGTTCTTATTGCCTAGGATCCCGGATACATGTCAACCCTTTCTATTCCTAATGCTAATTTCACATATTATTTGCACTGTTATGCTATATAACCCTACCTCACCGAGCTTGGACATATGCCTTTGACTCAAGCTAAACTCACTCACCTCCTAATACTAATTGCATAGGCTGAAGAACTCTTACATATAATCACCTTTATAGCCTATCGCCTTATACTTCATATATGTCTGTTGTTACAATTGCTACTATAATGTCTGTAATCTATCTTACATGTGAAGCGCTCTGATACCCACGGGTCTTGTCCGCGCTATACAAAACTCTATAAATAAATAAATAAATAAATAAATGCCTTCCCTGGACCGGAAACAAGCATCCTAGGACCGGTTTTTGGCATTTAAGCCGTCTTCAGCCAGGCTTGCTTGAATCCAGTGGCAAAGTGAACAAGGGACTCACGTCTGAGCATACCCTGCCAACTTATGGCAAACAAAGCGGTACTTAAGGGGGTGGTGATGGACAGAGCATCTGAACCAATCAAACACTCACACCCAGTCAACAGATCTAGGTTTAATCCATCACCATTCTTTAGCTCACTCTGCCACCCCAGTTAAGACATAGCCATATGCACCTCAGTCTGACCCTGTGCCTCATGGGAACAGTCCAGCCCGAACTGCCAAGCCATGCCTTCCCTGAACCGGAAACAAGCATCCTAGGACCGGTTTCTGGCATTTCAGCCGTCTTCAGCCAGGCTTGCTTGAATCCAGTGGCAAAGTGAGCAAGGGACTCACGTCTGAGCATACCCTGCCAACTTATGGCAAACAAAGCGGTACAAAAGGGGGTGGTGATGGACGGAGCATCTGAACCAATCAAACACTCACACTCAGTCAACAGATCTGGGTTTAATCCATCACGTTCTTTAGCCCACTCTGCCACCCCAGTTAAGACATTGCCATATGCAAATCAGTCTGACCCTGTGCGTCATGGGAACAGTCCAGCCCGAACTGCCAAGCCATGCCTTCCCTGGTCCGGAAACAAGCATCCTAGGACCAGTTTCTGGCATTTCAGCCGTTTTCAGCCAGGCTTGCTTGAATCCAGTGGCAAAGTGAGCAATGGACTCACGTCTGAGCATACCGTGCCCTTTTGTATAGCTTTGTGCGCCCTAAGTGTGGCAGTGTATGCTCAGACATGAGTCTCTTGCTCACTTTGCCACTGGATTCAAGATAGCCTGGCTGATGAGGGTTATGAACCCGAAACCGGTCCCAGGATGCTTGTTTCCGGTCCAGGGAAGACATGGCTTGGCAGTTCGGGCTGGACTGTTCCCATGAGGCACAGGGTCAGACTGATTTGCATATGGCCATGTCTGAACTGGGGTGGCAGAGTGAGCTAAAGAATGGTGATGGATTAAACCCAGATCAGTTGACTGGGGGTGAGTGTTTGATTTGCTCAAACGCTCCGTCCATCATCCCCTTTTGTATCGCTTTGTTTGCCCTAAGTGTGGCAGGGTATGCTCAGACGCGAGTCCCTTGCTCACTTTGCCACTCGATTCAAGATAGCCTGGCTGATGAGGGTTATGAACCCGAAACCGGTCCCAGGATGCTTGTTTTCGGTCCAGGGAAGACACGGCTTGGCAGTTCGGGCTGTTCCCATGAGGCACAGGGTCAGACTGATTTGCATATGGCCATGTCTTAACTGGGGTGGCAGAGTGGGCTAAAGAACGGTGATGGATTAAACCCAGATCTGTTGACTGGGTGTGAGTGTTTGATTGGTACAGATGCTCCGTCCAACACCACCCCCTTTTGTACCGCTTTGTTTGCCATAAGTTGGCAGGGTATGCTCAAACGTGAGTACCTTGCTCACTTTGCCACTGGATTCAAGCAAGCCTGGCTGAAGACGGCTGAAATGTCAGAAACCGGTCCTAGGATGCTTGTTTCCGGTCCAGGGAAGGCATGGCTTGGCAGTTCGGGCTGGACTGTTCCCATGAGGCACAGGGTCAGACTGATTTGCATATGGTCATGTCTTAACTCGGGTGTCAGAGTGGGCTAAAGAACGGTGATGGATTAAACATAGATCTGTTGACTGGGTGTGAGTGTTTGATTGTTTCAGATGCTCCGTCCATCACCACCCCCTTTTGTACCGCTTTGTTTGCCATAAATTGGCAGGGTATGCTCAGACGTGAGTCCCTTGCACACTTTGCCTCTGGATTCAAGCAAGCCTGGCTGAAGATGGCTGAAATGCCAGAAACCGGTCCTAGGATGCTTGTTTCCGGTCCAGGGAAGGCATGGCTTGGCAGTTCGGGCTGGACTGTTCCCATGAGGCACAGGGTCAGACTGATTTGCATATGGCCATGTCTTAACTGGGGTGGCAGAGTGGGCTAAAGAACGGTGATGGATTAAGCCCAGATCTGTTGACTGGCTGTGAGTGTTTGATTGGTTCAGATGCTCCGTCCATCCCCACCCCATTTTGTACCGCTTTGTTTGCCATAAGTTGGCAGGGTATGTTCAGACGTGAGTCCCTTCCTCACTTTGCCACTGGATTCAAGCAAGCCTGGCTGAAGACGGCTGAAATGTCAGAAACCGGTCCTAGGATGCTTGTTTCCGGTCCAGGGAAGGCATGGCTTGGCAGTTCGGGCTGGACTGTTCCCATGAGGCACAGGGTCAGACTGATTTGCATATGGTCATGTCTTAACTCGGGTGTCAGAGTGGGCTAAAGAACGGTGATGGATTAAACATAGATCTGTTGACTGGGTGTGAGTGTTTGATTGTTTCAGATGCTCCGTCCATCACCACCCCCTTTTGTACCGCTTTGTTTGCCATAAATTGGCAGGGTATGCTCAGACGTGAGTCCCTTGCACACTTTGCCTCTGGATTCAAGCAAGCCTGGCTGAAGATGGCTGAAATGCCAGAAACCGGTCCTAGGATGCTTGTTTCCGGTCCAGGGAAGGCATGGCTTGGCAGTTCGGGCTGGACTGTTCCCATGAGGCACAGGGTCAGACTGATTTGCATATGGCCATGTCTTAACTGGGGTGGCAGAGTGGGCTAAAGAACGGTGATGGATTAAGCCCAGATCTGTTGACTGGCTGTGAGTGTTTGATTGGTTCAGATGCTCCGTCCATCACCACCCCATTTTGTACCGCTTTGTTTGCCATAAGTTGGCAGGGTATGTTCAGACGTGAGTCCCTTCCTCACTTTGCCACTGGATTCAAGCAAGCCTGGCTGAAGACGGCTGAAATACCAGAAACCGGTCCTAGGATGCTTGTTTCCAGTCCAGGGAAGGCATGGCTTGGCAGTTAGGGATGGACTGTTCCCATGAGGGACAGGGTCAGACTGATTTGCATATGGCCATGTCTTAACTGGGGTGGCAGAGTGGGCTAAAGAACGGTGATGGATTAAACCCAGATCTGTTGACTGGGTGTGAGTGTTTGATTGGTTCAGATGCTCCGTCCATCACCACCCCCTTTTGTACTACTATGTAATATAGAGTAGCCACTTGGCGTATTCTCCCTCTGACAATTAATGGTGGTCATCACCCTTTTTTCTTTTCTCCAAACTGCCCACTATGGCACACTGTGGTGGGGGTATAAGATTTCTTAACTCTATTCAACGATCTTCCCTCAGTAATTATGGGGAGGAATTTTTTGGCTAATCTTTGGGGTATATGGAGCACATTTTTCGGTGTTCTGCAATTTTAGGTATGTGAAATATGTCTTGTCACAACCTATTGCACTCATATGTGAATTAAAGTTTGTGCTTTAAGGTCCAATCGATAAAACCTGGTCTATACATGGGCTGTGTACTTACTATGTTTATACCTTTTTAGGTATCACCTGGGTGTGTAAATATTGGTCTGATATCCGGCCTGGGGAAGGTGGTTTCACCATTGTCTAAGCCACAGAAACGCGCTTCGACCAGTGCTGTTCAGATCCTGCTATATGCAGTTACTTTAATTGGTCTCTGAGATTATACAACCTTTTGTCTCCCACCCTCCAGATATATGCATTAATGAATGTGGTATGAGTGTATTTGAGATGGAATGTATGTGAGTTAGTGTGTATGAATGTCTTTTTCTTCTTTCTTTACCCGGGGCCTAATGATGCAAAGATTGTTTTACATGAAAATGGCATGTTACTACTATGCAACATTCTCTGTAGATGTTTAACACATTGATTTGATATGTAAAAATATGCAAAATAACGTACAAAAATATTTTTGATAAAACAAAGAAAATAAATAAATAATATGAATATTTATAAACACGATTAAGCTTTAGGAGTTTGTTGTTGTTGTTTTTGGACTTTGTTGTTGTTTAGTCTAATTTCAGCCCACGTACGTTAGATAAAAGAAATATAGGTCAGGAGGGAGCTTATTCAGATTGTGTTGTTGTTTTCCCCTCTTCTCACTGCCCTTAAAATAACTTGCTCAGAGGGGGTCCTCTTATCTTGCGTAGCTTCCCTAACCCTCCTCTGTGTTCTTCTAAATTGTCTAACCCTAATTGTTTCTTCTTCCGCTCAGGCCTATATGTTGTTCTTCAAGCACCTTTAGCAAAAGTTCATAAAAAGATCTTTCAACTTCTCATATGTTCTGATCCCGATTCACTTATGAGCAACTGTAACAAATCTGCTCTCAATTCCACAACCTCTTCGTAAGAAAGTGCTGGACTTAAGTGAGGGAAAACATTATAATTCAGTGTCAGGTTTCGCAAGCCCCTCAGCCGCAGCGGGTATGGCACAGCAAACAAGAGAAGAGTATTCAACATGATACAGCCACCATTTATCACACATGCCACTGCCCCTTAATAATAGACAAACTCGCTATGGTTCCCAGCATAATGGCCGAACTACTGGGGGAAGTCAAGGAGACTCTCCAAACAACCCCCACGGCCAAGCAGTGGCCCCACAAAAATTACAGTAGCTGCAACAATCATTCAACTCAAGACAGACCACCACCGCCACACAGATAGAGTCGGAAACCGAAATCGCCGTGCAGGTAGGGTTAATCAAGATAAAAGAAGCACCAAACATCCTGTTACCACATCAAATCTTAACAATAAATGCGGCAGAAGCCTCTCCGAATACTAGTTTACATCCCTCCCTCACGAAGAGGGAACAGTTGAGGAAAGCCAGGAAAAGCTAGGGAAAGAAACAGAGCATCTATAAACTACATGCACATAAGTCAACTTCCCTCATTAATACCGACAAGAAAATAGTCACAGAATTGGACAAAGACACCAAATCAGCAGCCTTCAATGTAATAAGCAGCAATAACAACATGCAGCCAGTCCCAGACCCACTTGCAGAATCAATCAAACAAACACCCACTACCACCACAATGTATCAATATTCAAACGCGCAGACCGTTTGAGGCAAATAAGTCAAAGTTGATCTTACGGCCAGCCTAACTCAAATTCACTAACATCATCCACAGATTTTTATAACATCAAAGTATTGAGTAAAGAATCAAACTAGTGAAGCTTCATTGGCAGGAACTCCCCAATCCACAGAAATCAGCAAATAAGACACCGACAAAGGCAGGGGGCCATCTACAATTGTGAGGCCCGTATGAGAACTCGATCTGATAATAGGGTCTGACATAAGAAATTCCCCAATAAGAAGCAAGTAACCGGGCCCCAAACTAAACCTATGCGTCTCACGGAGCAAATATCATATGCTTTAATAATATATCGAGGGCCAATCGAGGCATCAATTGTGACCCCAACATATGAAAATTGGATATAGGCGAAGAATGTCACAAGCCAGATCAGAGTGAAGATTGGGCTGATCCCTTATTATATACATCAAGGGGTGCCCACATCACTCTAAACCGAAACGCAATACTAAGACTACTACTCGAAGCACTAGCAGGTCTGACCCATATTAGATAAAGAAACTTCGAAAGAATTGAGTTTAAGCCAAACTGCGAACAGCCAAAGACCGACATCACAATTACAAGATGGTCAGGTGAAACTATAGCAGAACAAATATGGCAGCATAGAGAATCCTTCGCAACATGGGGCATTGAGCTTACTAAGGTGGAGCCAACACATTACAGAAGCCCATTACAACAGCCAAAACCAACGCTAAGCATATTGAAGGGCGCAACAGGACCGGACCATCTCAGCGTAACAACTGAAGGATTGCAATTAACCAGGCATATCCTCATCAAAAGTCCACCATATCAAACAGTCAACTTTAAGAAAACCAGTCTTAGTTCATATAGAAGTATAAATAACAGAAAAGCATGAGGAAAGTTTTCACGCTCCAGTACTCCAGGTCACCCTTGTAAAATCTGTTCTTGGAATGAGAATGGCATAAGCACCAAGGCGGAGTGGACGATTTCTTAAAATTCCTCCAAGAACACAAGGTCTTGCTACTGCAGTAAGCTTGGCAGCTCACAAGTATATCAATAGTGGTCTACAAGGAATACTATTAAAAAGCCATAAAAGAAGCAAGTGCTGGGAGAGCCAAGGGAGGCCTATCAATTTACATTTCCACTGACATCCTCTGAGATCACGAAGAGGTGGATCTGGAAACAGCATGGATGCCGTGTGTCAAACTAGAAGCCAAACCTCATTTTACTCTATTAATCCTGAACATATACATACACACAACACTTAAGCATAAGAAAGAAAAAAAACATTCCCTGATAATGATGCTGAAAGCACTCAAATTTAAGTATCCACATGCAAGCATAATTCTGTCAGGGGACTTCAACATTAATCTATTACAGGGCCCAGACAGCAAACTACCTGGACAAATACAGGAAAAACAGGGTAACCAAACAAGATGTGATCTGTCTGGTAAGAAATGCAGCTTAGCACTTGAGGACTTAGGCTTATACACACTAAATGGATGCAGTATTACAGAATGCCAAGCAACCTTCACAAGAATAACTGACTGGACCTGCTCAACCATAGATTTCACCCTGGCAGAATCAGATTTGTACACTTACACCTCAAATTTTAATATAAAAGAAAGATCGGATAGTGATCATTTCACCCAAACCTTCATCCTGGACCTCACTCCTGCCAGGGCTCCAAAAGCCCAAATTCTTGTCTCAGCAGCACAGCCCTATAATCTAAGGCTTCGAAAATGGAACGATGAGATGATAGATGCCATCATGGAGGCCAGTACCATCTACTTGTCACAAGGCGATGACAAGCTAACTTTGATACAGGCTCGGGAGGAATTTGCTAAAACCTTAATCTCAAAATTCCCAACCAAACCTTCAAGCAAAAAAAGTAGCAGGAAACACAGAGTCAGCATGGTTTACTCAAGATTTAACAAACATGGAAAAACAACTCAACAAAGTGCTTAGAAATACGCATTTGTGCGGTTACCAACCAAGTCAGGATTCAATTTCCAAAATTGCAGAAATGGCACGAGCAAACAAAAAAACGATAAGGGTGGCAAAATACAAACATAATGAGGCAAACTGGATGAATCCACTACATGCATGCCAGCAAAGAATTACTAAACATTTCTGGGCCAAAATAAACAGCCTAATAAACAGGCATAATCGGCACTACAACTCAGATATCACAGAAACCGATTGGATAAACCATATAATGACAGGATATAATGAGTTGGCACAGTACAGCACAATGATAAGATATGCAGAGCATCGAAGGGCCCCACCAGCATCAATGACATTCAACACAGAGCATCCACAAACAGAACAAAGGTTGACAGAGCACAAAAACACCAATCTCATGGAACTTTATGTATTTATTTATAAAGTTTTATATATCGCAAACATGACCCACGGGGGTATCAGAGCGCTTTACAATAAAAGAACATACATGGTTGAGGTGGTATACAAACAATCACATTTGTCAAATTATGCAATAGCAATATAGAATAACAAACATAGAGGACCCAGATTCTGTAGGACGTTGTACAATAGACAGTTAATGAACGTTAGAAGATTGTGTTAGCAAACATACACATTATAACTTCTAATGGTTCAAAGTTGAAGTACAAAATGTATAGATGACCAGGCGGACCCAATCCCAACAAAGCTTTAGATAACATACAGTTATAGTGCAGAAAGGGCTGTGATATAAGTCTTACAAACGGTAGACTATACCAATCCATCTTAGATAGGTAGTGGTGAAAGGATCTTAACCCCTTCTACGCTCATGACGAGCTCAGCTCGTCATGGGCGTAACCTGCGCTACGCGGATGACGAGCTGAGCTCGTCAAGTAACATGGGTTCTTTTTAAATCGCAGCGCGCAGCGGGAAAACCGCTAGCGCGCATGCGGTTAAAGATGACTCAGTGACCATCTGTAATTAAAACTTAGGAGATGAATTTGTTCATTAGTAGTCTTTTTACTTCCTTTTTGAATGCAGTAAAGGAAGTGATTCCACGCACTAGAGGAGGTAAAGAGTTCCAGATCTTTGGTGCAATCTCTGAAAAAGCTCTACAGCCTGTTCTCTTCTTATGGAAGGATTGAGGTTTCAGAAGGAAGGTGCTTGCACTTCGTAGTTGTCTGCATCCTCCAGACTTTTCAAGCTTTAGCGCCAAGTAACTGGCTGTATTGTTGTGAATTGCTTTGTGCGTCATGCACACCACTTTAAGGTGTATTCTTGCCTCGTAAGGCAACCAGTTCAGTGCTTTCAAGGTTGGTGATATGTGACTGTTTCTTTTGGTTCCAGATACCAATCTAGCTGCCGCATTCAATGCTGCTCTCAGCGGGGCCAACTTGTATTTAGGGAGACCACAGAGGGTGGTGCTTCCATAGTCTAATCTTGGCAGTACTAGGGCTTGTACTGCAATTTTTAGATCTGCCTGAGGGAGGAAGGGTTTGCGTTTCCTCAATATGCTCATCTTGTGATTAGCTCCCTTGGTGGCCATAGAGATGTGCAACTGCATATTCCAATGTTTGTCAATGGAGATACCTAGGTATTTTGCTGAGTCAATGATGAGGGGGACACAGTCAAAGGAGATTAGGTGTTTTAACCAGAGGTCTAGCTTTGGAGTGTGGTTCGGGGGTGAGATGAGAATGAACCGTTTTTTTGGTATTCAACTTCAGATGGTTGTTAGTGAGCCAACTTTGAGTGTTCAGTAGAATAGTGTTGAGGGCAATGAAGTCATCAGGCGAGGTGATTTTTAGATACAACTGGGTGTCATCCACATACAAGTGATATAGAATGTTCACGGAATTCAGTGCATCCGCCAAAGGCTCCATAAGGAGGTTGAAGAGAATGGGTGACCATGGAGGGTTGTGAGAGTGAATTCGTCATCTTAATTTTTTGTGATCTGTTATTTAAGAAGGAGGATAAACATTGCAGCACTGTGCCCGAGAGGCCCATCCTTCTTTCCAGTAGGGACAGAAGGTTTGCATTGCTTGACCATATTGAAGGCTGAGGACAGATCAAGAAGTCTCAATAGGCATGATTCATTGCGGTCAAGCATTTTTAGTATATCATCCATAATGTGTGTGAGTGCAGATTCTGTGCTGTGTCCTCAGCGGAAGCCAGATTGGTGAGAGTCTAAAAGGTTGTAGTTCTCAATGTGTTTCCATAATTGAATTTGTACGTATTTCTCCAATAGTTTTGCCAGGGTGGGGATGTTGGTTATAGGACAGTAGTTGTTAAGATCAGATGGAGAGGCGTCAGCTTTCCTAGAATAGGAGTGACCTGCCCTATTTTTAGACAGTTCGGAATGACACCTTGACTCAGAGAGGCGTTTATAATTTGTGCCCATAGTTGTAGGATAGATATTTTTAAAGTCTTGAACAGGGCAGGGGGCAAGGGGCCCGCGAAATGATTGGAGGGGTTGATTGCTTGAAGAGTGTTGTCAATAGTTTATAGAGAGATTGTCGAGAAGGAGTGCCAAGAGGCGTTATTTTTTTAGACTTCCCTTGGAATATTAGAGTGTATTTCGAATAAAGCGCCCGATTTATGGTCTTGGAACATAGGTTGAGGGAGGGCCATCCTAGCTTGGATGTCTAGCTCAATGGTCCTAGTCTTTTCCTTGAAGAAATTGGCAAGCACGTCACATGTAGGAGTGGCCTGGTCATTTAACTCACTAAAGTTAGTTGTGTTACATGATTGTTGCTTGACGATTTCAAAGAGTTTTTTTGGCCAGTTGATAGCTTGGTTCAGCTGAGTTCTGAAAAAGTTTGCCTTTGCCTTAAGAATCTTCCTATTGTAAGAATTCCTTAACCTTCTAAGGTGCTCAAGGTTGACAATGTAATGAGCCGATTTCCAAAGACGTTCAGCAGCTCTTAGTTGTCTACGCTCCAAATTCAGGCCATCATTGAACCAAGGCTTGGAAGTCTTAGAGGAGAATTTTTTTTCCTGTAGGGGTGCTGTGGCGTCAAGAATTCCGAGTAACATGTCATTATAGAAGGTTGTAAGGTCATGTACATCAGTTATGTCCGTCATAAGGTTCAGAGCGGAATCGAAATGGTTTACCAAGGAGATGGGATTGATATTTTGTAAGTTCCGTTTCCATTGCCTTGATTTTGAGGGTTAGCCCCTTTTAAGAATAGCTTCGATATTGATGCAGAAGAGGATGCAGTAATGATCAGACCAATCGCAAGGGGTGATGGATTCTAGTAGGATGATATTTGATTTTTCAATAATAAGGGCCCAATATCTCTCCCTTAGTATGCGTTGGCCTGTCACAGAATTGGGATAACTCATGTTCAGACAGAAACTCTTTAAGACAACCAACAATATGGTCATTAGCATTATTCCAAAGGAGGTTGTAGTCACCTAGGAAAATATGAGGCACTAGAGAGTTGTCATTGGATGCCATGATCTCCATAATCTCATCGATACAAGTCACGTTATCACCTGGGGGGTGGTAAAATATGTGTAACTTGCTGGCTATGCGCTTAACATCTGAGATATTAATGCATAGATAATCACATGAGGATAGCTCAACGGAGTCCGCTTTTTTAACTGATATTGAATTACGATAAATGCAGGCTACACCTCCCACTAGTTTCCCAATTCTGTCGAGTCGTATCAAGTCATGGGAAGGAGGAACCAGTAAGTCGAGAATAGGGGAGGAGGCGCTATTTAGCCAAATTTCTGTGAGTACCACATGTCTAAATCATCTTCTAGAATGAGATTGAATATATCAGTAGCATGTTTGCTAGCAGATCTGCAATTTATGAGCCCACACTTCAACTTGTTAATCGAGGGGTTGAAGGGAAACTGTTCTAAATTGATATTTGTGAGGTTATCTCTATTTACAGACCTGTTATTGAGTGTAGGTTCTCTGAGGGGATTGGATTCAATGGTTTGAATTATGTTGCAATGGGATTTACTGTTGTCAGACTCCACGGCATATGATGTAAGGAGGTCGTTAATGTCACTGTCAACTGTTGTTTTTGCATTTGTCACCCCAAGTGGGACGGGTATGCTCAGACGTGAGTCCCGTGCTCTCCACACCACTGGAGTCAAGCTATCCTGGATGATGACGGCTGATAGCCAGAAACCGGTCCTAGGATGCTTGATTCCGGTCCAGGGAAGACATGGTTTGGCAGTCGAGCTAGACTGTTCCCATGAGGCACAGGGTCAAGGCTGATTTGCATATGGCCATTTCTGAACTTGGTTGGTGTGGTGAGCAAAAAAACGATGAATTTAGGCCTAGATCTCTGTACTGGGGTGAACGTATAACATTGTTCTGCATTCTGTCCAACAACTGTTGTTTTTTCATTTGTCACCCCAAGTGGGACGGGTATGCTCAGACGTGAGTCCCGTGCTCTCCACACTACTGGAGTCAAGCTATCCTGGCTGATGACGGCTGATAGCCAGGAACCGGTCCTAGGATGCTTGATTCCGGTCCAGGGAAGACATGGCATGGCAGTTCGGGCTGGACTGTTCCCATGAGGCACAGGGTCAAGGCTGATTTGCATATGGCCAAGTCTGAACTGGGTTGGTGTGGTGAGCAAAAAAACGATGGATTTAGCCCCAGATCTCTGTACTGGGGTGAATGTATGACATTGTTCTGCATTCTGTCGATCAAATGTGGTTTTTTCATTTGTCAACCCAAGTGGGACGGGTATGCTCAGACGTGAGACCCGTGCTCTCCACACCACTGGAGTCAAGCTATCCTGGCTGATGACGGCTGATAGCCAGAAACCAGTCCTAGGATGCTTGATTCCGGTCCAGGGAAGACATGGCTTGGCAGTTCGGGCTGGACTGTTCCCATGAGGCACAGGGTCAAGGTTGATTTGCATATGGCCATGTCTGAAGTGGGTTGGTGTGGTGAGCAAAAAAACGATGGATTTATCCCCAGATCTCTGTACTGGGGTGAATGTATGACATTGTTCTGCATTCTGTCCATCAAGTGTTGTTTTTGCATTTGTCACCCCAAGTGGGACGGGTATGCTCAGACATGAGTCCCGTGCTCTCCACACCACTGGAGTCAAGCTATCCTGGCTGATGACGGCTGATAGCCAGAAACCGGTCCTAGGATGCTTGATTCCGGTCCAGGGAAGACATGGCTTGGCAGTTCGGGCTGGACTGTTCCCATGAGGCACAGGGTCAAGGCTGATTTGCATATGGCCATGTCTGAACTGGGTTGGTGTGGTGAGCAAAAAACGATGGATTTAGCCCCAGATCTCTGTACTGGGGTGAATGTATGACATTGTTCTGCATTCTGTCCATCAACTGGTAACTGGTTTTTTTGCATTTGTCACCCCAAGTGAGACGGGAATGCTCAGACGTGAGTCCCATGCTCTCCACACCACTGGAGTCAAGCTATCCTGGCTGATGACGGCTGATCCATCAACTGTTGTTTTTGCAACTGTCTGATAGTTCATCATTTGACCTCCTGGTCCACATGGGGGAGGGTAGACTAACCCGATTAGTGTTTATAAGGAGTGTGATTTTGGATACGGGTCTACTAGACGTGTGGTTGAGCTGAGTAATGTTGTCAGTGTGAGCATTCAAGGGGCTGCAATTTCTCGTTTGGAAACTGATTTGATTCACGGTGTCATTGGTGGCTCTGTGTAGACTAAGAAGATCTTTCATGATAATAGAAGCAGTCAGGGCTATTGAAATCACCATTGATAATGGTCAAGCATCCGAGATCAGCTCCCCATCAATCAACGTAAAATCCAGCAGCGCATTAACCACATCAACAAAATAAACATCGCCCACCCTCTATCACTTGTTGACAATGACCCAGTGGATCGAGTTAGCCTTACAGCAAGAGACGCTATCTCAAATAGAGTCTCAACAATGCAGGCAATCTCAAAGAATGACAGCCTTCAGTTTGCCCAAAATCAGGTTATGCACACCATAAAAAAACTACGGTCTGTAGGGGCACTTGGCCCAAATGCCTTACCCAACACTTTATTAAAAAAAGCCCCACGTTTTTGGTCAACATCCTTAACTCCCATGTACACCTACGCACTGGTTACTGGCAACAATCCACACTCATTGCGAGGCATTATATTTCAACCAATATATAAATCAGGAGAGCGTTCAAATCCCAACAACTACTGACTAGGTGTACTAATAGACGTTGAAGCCAAGATGAAAGCCTCAAATCTGCTGTGTGAATTAGAGGACTGGGCGACCCACATGAACCTAGTTCCCAAAATGCAAACAGGATTTTGTGCAGAAATTAGTACTTTAACCAACTTATCAGCTGTCACTCTCTTTGCCGAGCAAGCAATAACAAATTCAAGCATACGTCATGCATGTATTATCGACCTAAAAGCAGCTTTTGAGGGTTCAAGGGCTATGATATAGGAAAAAATGGCACGTTTGGGAGTCCCAGTAAAACTGCTTGCAGCAATTATAAATCTCTACTCAAAAACATAGGTTCCACTAAAACTAGTAGACATTCGAAGCATAACCAACAAAATCCTCAACACCAAAGGCTTAAAGCAGGGGTGCATTTTGGCACCCTGTCTGTTTAATATGTATACACGCCGACTTAGAGAATCATCTATGCCAAGTACAGGGAGATCCTCCAAAGTTGGGCATGGAAACAGAAAGACAATATGCAGACAACATAGTCTTGCCTAGGAAAACCCCATTACGTTTGCAGCGGTTGATCTCCCAATTACAATCTAATCTTTTCAAACAATTATTTAGGATTTGTCGAGACATATCACAAACCCACATTAAGTTTGAGTTTGGACTGTACAACCAGATCACAGTCAAACAAGGTGCCCTAAAAAAATACTATTGGAGAATAAGGGCAGCAGAGACAAATTCACTGGCTCATTAATGTTGGCTCAAAACAGACAAACCAGCCGGTGCAAAGAACTCAGTATATACTTCGCTACAGCTGTCAAGTTTAGCCTCAAAGTCTGAAGAGGTCTGTTACAGAGTAACAGAATACCCTGAGTTTAAACAGATAATCAACAAAGAAACCAGACAACAATCATTCTCAAAACACAAAGCAGCTGTGGCAAACAAAAGGCATGGTTCTTCCAACATAAAGTATTAAAACCTCAACCATACCTTTGGAACACTTTTCAGAGTTAAAAAAACACAATCTGATATTACTAAGGTTGGGAGTTTTTCCATCGAAAGAGCTAACTCCGGCATGGAAACAGACCTGGCCAACCATGGAGTGCTATCTCTGCAGACATAGCAGTGAATCATAACTCCACCAACTATGTATTTGTCCAGCGCTTCTATGACTCAGGAAGAGTATACTACGGCCAACATTAAAACAGTTGCAAACAAGATCATGCCGATTGGCAGTAATATAAATGCTAGGAGGCTCTTTGGTCCAGTCAGCATCAAGGCAGTGAAGTTCCTGGACTTAGTAGTTAAGGAATCAGAATATATTTTATTGTTTAGTTAATTAAAACCATAACAATGAACCAACACATTTAAATACAAAACACCATTAAAGTATACATAAAAAAATAAGCCTATTAAAATTTCTAGTTACCACAGGACCTGAGCACATAATTTGAAAACCAGAACTAGCGACATTATGCGATACAGAAGGTAACAGAGAGATGCATGAGAATTAGTCCCTAAGGTGCTGTTGTGCCTTACCCATATATTATGCGTATGATACGAAGAGGAAAAATCAGACCCCCCCCCCCCACATGCATCAAAATAGGCAATAGCGAATGCTTAACTTCGATTTTTAAGGAATCGCAATTAAAGGTTCGCTATCGGCTATGCATGTAAGAATTGAAAATAAATTAACGATTCCTACAAATTCCTTAATTGCAACTCGCAAATTATGAGTCGCAAGTAATGAATTGCTTCCCATTCATTCCTATGGACCTAGAGGCTCATAGGAATTAATTGGAATTGCATGCGGAATTTGCGATTACCCAATAGGTACTCGTAAATTGTGCATGCAATTTCAGCGGTGCTAGGGTGCCAAGATGACACCCTGTAGTACCCCTGAAATTGCTAAGTGAACCCATGTTGTGCACACACATCCCCAATGGGCATGTGTGAGTAACCTTGAACTTTGAAAAATGCACTTCAGTGCATTTTTCAAAATTTTCGCTAATTACCATCAAGTTTCATTTGGTGGTAATTAGCGTCCCCTCATAGCGAAATCGCTATTTTAAATATCATCATGCATTGCATTTGAGGCATCAGAATTTGCGATTCCTTAAATGCAATTGTAATTTAAGTCATCACAAATTTGCAATTACTTATTTGCAATTTTTGCATTTGGGATGATGCATCCCAAATGCAAAAATACCGGTCTCAAAGGGGTAGATTCTACGAATCTGCCCATTTGCGACCGGTTTTTAGTTTGATGCATGGGGACCATTGTCTCTAAAATCATTGCAATATACCATCAAGATTAAATACAAAACACCATTAAATGTGCCTAAGAAAAAATGTGCCTAGTAATGATTACGAATTGCAGCAGGATCTAAAGCACATCATTTGAGATTGGGAACTAAAGACTATTCGATACATGAGGTAACAAAGAGAGTCTTGAAAACTAGTCCCTAAAGTGCTATTGCGCTTTACCGATATATTGAGTGTATGCTGCAGAGAGGAGACATCAGGCATAGTCTCTAAAGTGCATTTGTATTTCGCCTCCAACTATGTTTTTTAAACTTTCTAATATTTTGTTAACATTTTTACTAAATGACAAGCTGAGGGTCATTCGGATCGAGACATCTTAATATAGCTGTTCGACAGGTAAGAATGCCTCTTGCATTAAACAGGATCTTTAGTAGTTGTCAACGCTATAGACTTGGAGCTGGGCAGATGTATACTAAGTGAATAAATTCCACCGTTGGAGATCCACAAATGCTGCATGACTTTGGAACCTGATACATCCAGCCTGGCAGGTCTGCATTAGATGGTAGTTTTCCAAATCGTATTGCCAGCAACTTAGGGGCATATTCACAAGGAGCTATTGCCAAATTAACAGCACTTTAACGCTGCCAAAGTCGTAATAAATGTACCTCCCCATTCACAAGCTTGTGATAACAGCCCACAGCACCAGTTTACCCACGATAGCAGCCGCATAAACATCGCCACAGAGGATCCCCGCAACTATCACTAATGAGATGCAAAGTAGGCGTTCCAGTGCAAAAAGCCGTGACAACACGACACCTAAACATTCACAACGACCAGCCAGCTCGACGATAAGAACACAAAACATGCGATAAGGCGCGTTAGCAGCAGGAATTAACACCTGCTCTGACCTGGTGTAAAGTCGGACCACAGCCTGCACCACAAAAGGGAGCACAGCCCAGCGCCACACCTGAGGACAAACAGATGCCATGGAGCAACTGAACATGCTGCACGGACACCCAAGAAGGCCACAACAACCACCGACACCACACCCAGGACCACCCCTCACTGGCACCCCCCGACCAAAGACATGCCACATCATGTACACCTAAACCTGTACGAAATAATCCGCCTAATATCGCACAATCACAACTGGAGACATGCATGTGTCGTGTTGCACAGTACACAAACTTGAACAAGACAGCATCGCCCACCCGCCCATGCACACTCAGGCAGAGGCACTCCAGCCCCTCCCGCCGCCCATCGGAGCATGCCCAACCATGCACACCTGGGCCTCCCTGCTCACCTTCCACCACCGGTGTGTAGACAGGAGGTCCCACCAAGTGCCGCTGCAAGCCACAACCCCGAGTCCAGCAAACATGGCACCCTCCACACCATGCAGCCACGCTGTGCAGTCAACCAGGTCTCACGTCTGGTGCTGGGTCTTGATTACTCCGTGGCATAGGCCATACCAGGGCACCCGGCAACATCACAGCCTGTGCAGCCGCTCAGCCCAATGGGTGCCACTAACTCTGTGATCCGTGAAGCGAGGCCATGTGGTGGTAGGCCCGTGCTGCCCACTGGCTTGGCTTACACTGCGGTCCAGCAAGGCACACAAATCCTGAGCTTCGGACCGCCGGGACGGGGCATCATCACAGGCTGCACACCCGCTCAGCAGCTGAAGGTGCCAATGACTCAGTGCATACAAAGTCCCCGTCCCGTGGCGGGGTGCCTGTGCCAGCCACAATGCACAATGTGCCACAAACCCTGTTCAAACCAAGTCAGCGTTCCGTGGCGGGTTGCCTGTGCCGGCTGCAATGCACCTTGTGCCACAAACCCTGTTCAACACCAGTCAGTGTTCTGTGGTGGGGTGCCTGTGCCGGCTGCAATGTACCGTGTGCCACAAACCCTGTTCAACCCCAGTCAGCGACCTGTGACGGGGTGCCTGTGCCGGCCGCAATGCACCGTGTGCGTCATCCAGTCACCACCAGCAGAGGTGTATGTGTTGTCGTCGGCCCCTTATATTTGCGGGGACACATGGCCTGAGACGTCTGTGCCAGATGGGTGTGGTGTGCGTGCAAACCTGCCCTCAGGGAGTGACTGTGACATGTGGACAACTAGACCAGTGACCTGCACACCACCAGCGAGTACGCCTGCGACGGCTAGCAATGAGGCCCCCCTCGGAGCGTTAGCTGAGTGGTCTGGCCTGCTGTACACAGGAACAGCGCAGGGCTTGCAAAAAATGACTCGTGGGAACTGGGCATGGTTCAGTCCATGTCCGGACAAAGAAGTGGCTGATGCGTGTGTCCCTGTTGTCGTGTCTACGTGACCCGTAACACAAATTGCTATGTAGCACCCTCTGACAAGCATCCCACAGAATGAGCATCATTGACGCAAGGGAAATCACTGTCCATACATTCATCCACACATACACACATGAATAAGGAGAGACATGGCAGAGCAGTGCGTCACTGAAGGTTTATTGCACATCCAGTGCTGTTCTGGAGCGGTACAGGGCAATGCCAAGCACACTACACAATATGGACCCGTGGAGGGCCAGCCAGAGTCCATCCGGGGATGACAAGTACTGCGGAAGAGGAAGGGAACAGTCCGCAGTCTGGTCGCCGTGTCATTGGTCATCAAACAGGATGTGGCAGTCCATGTTGTTGTCCAAGGTGAGGGCATCTGAGTGAATCGGGGGTCAGTGGAATGTCATGAGGACATGTGCGGGACCAAACAGAAACAGGCCAGGTGGCGGAAATGAATGCTACTGAGTCCTTCTGATCACAGGCACATCCTCGTCCCTGGATGAGTGCTCTCCCCCACCTGTGGGTGTTGGTCAGTTTGTGTTTGGGTGTTTTTTCTACTTTTATGGTGATTTTTCCCACCTGCCAGGTGTGTGTTCCAGGCCTGGTGCTGCTTATCGCTGATTTCCTTATCGTGCTTTGGCCCATTGCGGGTTTTTTGGTGTTGTGGTTTGTGTTTTTGTCTCCATCGAGGTGGTTGTATCGCTGACATTGTCCGCGGTTTCGCCAGACTATCTCATGCTACCGCCGCGTTGTGAATTCAATGTTGACACTGGGTTATTTTCCCGCGATAGGCTGCAATGTTGAAAGTTGCGTTACGCTACTCTTGCGGTAGTTATCACACGTTCTTGTGAATATACCCCTTAGTTTTTAAATGTGGAGAAAATGACAGACCCAAGTATGTTGCTGGTTGCAGTTTTGTATATGATTACAAACCATCCATGCAGGTGCTGGTTTACTTAGCCTGGCTTTGTCCTCTGTTAGTGAATGTTGCTTTAGGGCCTTCTTTAGTAGTTGTTGAAAGGCAGGAAATGGTAGGTTCCACTAGTACAGATCAACCATATTTGTAAGCTTTAATGATGAATGTAGATATTTGGTATAAGCGGAATGGGAATCACCTTGTAGTGCATTCCAAAGTTCATTATTGAGCTGATTTTCATGGTTGCATCAAGCTTTATACCAAGTTTTTATTGTTACATATCTTCTGTGAAGTTGCCGATGGTGCAACCCAAATTCTAATCGAATTTGTGCCGGTGAGGAGTTACAGGGCAGAGAGAATACCATTTTGTATACCCGTGATTGGAGGGAGTACAAGAGTGCTGCATCTTTAACGTGCTGAACTGCACTTCTGTAAGCTACTGTTGGCAAAAGGTTTGCTTTCATTACCATAAAAGTGGAGTGAATGATGGACCTTTTAACCTCTTTGACATCGAACAAAATGTGAATTAGACCATTTTGCTTTTTCCTCAAGACTACGTTATGCTTTTGAAAAGATAATCGACTGTCTGTTTTCCTCAAGACTAAGTTATGCTTTTGAAAAGATAATCGACTGTCCATCTGAACCCCTAAGTATTTATGACTACTGGCCACATCCAGCTTTTTATTACTAATTTTAAAATGGTGATTGTTTATGAAGGCGGCCGCTTATTAACATGGCTTTTGTTGTTTATTTCGAGCAGATGTGCCTCGGCAAAGTTCCCAAATTCCTTAATTGCTCTAAGCAGGCCAATTCTTGTGTTGCTTAAGAGCATGATGTCATCTGCTTAAGAGAGGTATGTTATAGGCAGCGTGCCCAAACATGGAGAGTGTGAGTTTGTTCCATCTAGCCTTGGTGATAAGTCTGCCATGAAAAGATTAAACAAGTGGGGTGCTAACACACAGCTTTCGTCCATGTAACCTCTTTCCATCTGCAATTTTTACTTGCATCCACGTGTTGTTATACAATTGCATTATAGGTGCCAATATTGTTTCCAGAAGGCCCCACTGCTGCAACTTATGCCATAAAATGCCTCTATTAACTCGATCGAATGCAGCTTTAAAATCTACGAAACATAGAAACAGATTTTGTCATTGTCGTAAGCTTTTGACAGCCATTAGACCTAGGGCGAGAATGTTTGTGGTGGCACCAGTGCCCCTTCAAAAGTTAGACTTATTGACAGGGATTTTGTTTTCACTCTCAGACCAATCTATTGAATTAACCAGAATCAATGAGGCATAATATTTTGATTTAGCATCTATTAAGGCAATCAGATGGTAATTAGCTGGGTTGGTTCGGTCCCCACCCTTATAAACCGGATTGATTATGGAGCCTCTCCAGCTCTCTGGAAAATTGTTGGTAATATTTACCTCGTGAAATAGGCAGAACAACTTGGCTGCCCAAAAATTAGGATCTTGCTTGTAAATTGATTGCGGCATGCCATTTGGGCCTGGCGACCCATCTAGTCTGCCCTTGACTATGACCTTGGATATTTGTTCTTCAGAATATTGTGTAAATGGTTGGTCTCTTGTGATGGTGCTCTTCATGATGCTACCTGACTCATTGAGGGTCATACGTGTTTTATGCACTTGGTTGAGCTTTGTTAATGCTTTTAATTCTGCAGGTGCTATAAACTCTGCTGAAGTTTCTAGTGTTGATTGTATTATTGCGGGTTGGCCCTTGACCTGGGAATAGTTTGGTATTTTCTGCACCACAGTTTTTTTCTCAGCTGTTATTGAGATGGTGGTGGTTATAGGGTGTATCCATGCAGTCTCCATGACGTAGGTTTTGTTTATGACTTTTGAAGATCTTACAAGCAAATTGACTTGTTCCCAAAAGGCACTTGCATTTGATCGTTTAGTGTTGTGTAGGAGTTTGGCCCAAAATGTATCCAGCTGCAATTTGTTGTCCTCCCAAATTTTTTTTGTACTGCTTTTTCAGTAATTGTATTTGTGCCCAGTTCATTTTGAGTGAATTTGGGCCTCTTGTGGATCGAATCGCTCCTCTTAATTTTTTTCTTAAATTTCTGACTGTTCTTCTCAGGGTACTGCTTTGGCCACCCTTCGTATTTTGGGCTGTGTTTGTTAACGGGGCCTCCTGTAATATGTTTGTTAAGAAGATGCCCCAAGATTCTACCACAAAACCTCTCTGAAATTCATATATTATTATCAGTTCCTTTGCCCTAATGCAATTTGGGGAAATGTACTATTTGTCCATCTTAAGCGTTTAAGATTTATCAATGTTATTAACCCTATCCCTGTTGGTGCTATCATGTGCCTTGGAAAGGAAGTTATCAATTTAAGACATTGGCACGAGTGGTCACTATTGGTAGTATATATGATCGAAAATTATTTTGTTTGGCGAGCAGCCGCAGGGAGACGATTGTATAATCTATAGTCGAACGTTGCGTTGGGACCATGATACATACAAGCCGGAGGTCTATCCTGTGCAGCTCTGCATTTTAGTACGCTCATCCCTAGGTTTTCAAGATCTGTCACTAGCATTTGCCCCCCTAGGTCCGATCGTTCAAACGTTGGGTGAGATTTATTTTATTTATTTATTTGTGGGTTTGTAGAGCGCAAACGAATCCTCCCCGGAAGGATCTCTCGGTGCTTTGCAGGAGAAAGGTCAGGAGGGGGTGAGTTTAAAAGAGCCATGTCTTCAGCAGTTTTTTAAAATTGGTTAGGTCCCTGCAGGACCTGAGGTTTTGTGGGAGTGTGTTCCAGTAGTTAGCTGCCAGGTAGGAGAAGGCTCTGCCTCCCATACATGCCTTTCTTATTTTTTGGGTACACAGAAAGTTGGAGTTGCTGGATCTCAATTGTCTGGCCGGCCGATACCATCTGATCTTGTTCCTGAGGTAGGCTGGTCCCTTTCTCAGTAGAGATCTGAAGGTTATGCAGAGCATCTTAAAGATAGCTCTCTTCCTCACCGGGAGCCAGTGTAGCTGGTGTAGCAGAGGAGCTGATGGAGTTCTTGCCGGTTTGTTGAGAGCAAGCCGGGCCGCGGTATTCTGCACTACCTGGAGTCGAGATAGAAGGTCCTCCCTTGCTCCTACCAGCAGCGAGTTTCCATAATCCAGCCGGCTCACCAGGAGTGACTGGATGAAGGTCTTCCTTGCAGACAAAGGAATCCATGGAAAGACCTTTCTGAGCATTCTCATGGTGCCGAAGCAGGCCCCTGAAACCGACTTGACCTGTTCCTCCATGGACAGTCTATTGTCTATCTTAATTTCCAAGTTCTTCGCACAGCTCCTGGGTGCGGGGGCGTTCCCAAGTTCAGTGGGCCACCATTCTGAGGACCAAATGTCCTCCGCCTTCCCGAACAGCAATATATCGGTTTTAGATGAGTTTAGCTGTAGAATTTTTTTTCTCATCCAGGTGGCAATGCTAGACATGCAGCTTCTGAACCTTGATTGGGTGGAGATGACATCCTCCCCAATCGGGACGATTAGCTGCGTGTTGTCCGCATATGATATGGTATGAAAACCATGGCCCCTGATGATGTCGGCCAGCGGGGTTAGGATGGTAAAGAGAAACTAATTGCCATGTGGTCGGACCAATGAAGGGGTTGGGGAGGTTCGACCGCCAGATCGCCCACATTGGAAAGGTGGCTTCACTGATACTGTCTTGTAATGGTTCTTGCTAAGGTGCAGAGTAACCTGCGCTGCTGATGTATACTTGGGCGTGAGTGACTTGCCTTTCGCTGCAGTTAGGTAGTGCTGCCTCCGAAGGTATATCTACTGCCATTGACTTTAAATTTCTAGTGTGGCCGAAATCCTGACCCTTTGCTGTTGTTGTTGTTGAGGTCTGCCGTAGGCTTAGTGCTATCTCCTCGTCCTGTATAAAATCTATTTTTTGTCGTGTCAAGGGTTTTGGAAGTCCTGAAATTTTGCCCGGTGTTGAATAAATAACTGCAATGGAATCCTTTAAAAATTTGAATTTTCCAGTGGGGTTCATTGATCCAGAGATGGAGTGTATTTATTTGCTGATATTTATGTTGCAATAGGAGATCGAGTTAATTTAGATGAGTTTGCTGGAGATGTGTTGACGCTTTTTGCTTCTGTTTCGAGTTTTGTTTTGAATTTTTCTCCACTGGTTGTTTCCTTACCTTGCCTGATCTCATTTCTTAAGGGATTGAGTGGCAAGGTGGACTATAAATCACAGGGCTGGATTGTGGCTTTTTTATGCCACTTTTTAGTGCTGGTGCGCTTATGCTTGTTTTATTAGTTGGAATTTTCTTTGTTTGTGCACCCCCCACCTTGGCCTAGCAGGTTTCTTCTGTGGGGGCCTGGGTTCAGTACTGATGGTTAATAATTGACTGATTGGTGCTGCTGCCACTCAATAGGATGCTTCTGCCGGTCGGGTTGTTAAATCCTGGTTCCTGGGGCTGGCTGCTCCTGTGCTCCCCCCCAACACTTCTAGCAACAGTGCTCCCCTCCCAATATCCAGTACGCAACAGCAGAGAGGGACCTGAAGGGAATAGAATGCACAGTGGAGGGGGGTTTGGGGTTTGCCTGCCACCCTTTTTCCACTGTACTGGCTAAGTTGAATCCTCCCCCAGCATTCCCCAAACCCCTTGTGCTATCTCCTGGTGGGGGGGGGGAGGGAGGAATAAGCAAGCAGGGTAATCTAGGTGAGGCCGCTTCCACGGCTTCACCATGGCTCATACTCAGCAGCCGCTCACTAATGACAGCCACACTCGGCGCCCGCAGGCCACACCACCTCCTTACCACCACCTTACCACAGTAGCGCACCGGTGAGGTGTGGCTTCCCCTCTTCCCCTGCTCAGCTTGAATTTTTTGGGCAGGACGTCAGGCACCGCAGGCTCAGACACGAGCTGCAAGGGGCTTTAAGGCTGAACGGAGGCATAGTACTGGCGGTGGAGGAACCCCCCTATGCCAACAGGCCGTCAGGACCATCGAAACCGCTGCCAAAACTGCTGTTGGGGGACCACAGTACAGTGGTTGGTAACCGGTAGACGGTGAATGACGGAGTCCTCCACTTCTCCTTCTTCCTCCTTCCTCACTGCCACATCACGCCTCCTGACACGCTACGTCCGTACGCCACTCCTTCTTCTCCGTACGCCACACACGATCCTGCATAGTGGCAAAGGAGTTAGAAAAGGAAAATAATAAATAAAATGTGGCCAGCAAATTTGGGTCCGGTAAGACAGATGCATCGCCTTTTACCCACTACTTTTTTTTACCAATGAGCAGTACCACTTCATCACGGGACTGAAATCCCAGTGGCCTCACTCATCATCTCTCTTTTCAAATCCAAGCGTACCGATCTCTTGCACCTGGAATCATACATAAGACAATCACTAAGCACAATTTTTGTAATCTCAGTACATGGCTAATGCACTTTACAACTTGTTTTCCACCATACATATACATGCTCTTGTTTGATTCTGATATGTCTTTTAATAATAAGTGAATTTTTATCTCAAAGGTGGGGTTTATGCCGGGGTAATCTCCAGACACACACTTGTATGAGGAAATTGTCTTATTTTTTTAGTTTTTTTATCTTCTTTGTAATGGTTTTAATTAACTGACATAAATAAGGAATATATTTATGAGTATTCAAATCAGTCCCCGGAATCTTCAGCAAAACATCTATTATCTGCACTGAAGTTCCACTGCTCGTCCTCGTTGGCATTTGTGGCTAAGTATGTCCACTCAGTAGAAGCATACACTCAGTCACACTCAGTCTTTTGGATCTCCTTAAGCTGTATCCTCCACCATCACCTTCGCTTTTTTTTTCCAACTCAAATGTTTCACTTATGGGTGTGAGCTCTCCTTCAGAGGGCAACTGTAAACTTCTTCTAAGCGACCCCTTTGGCCGGCTTACTTCCACCTCCACTCACAGGCCCACAGCACTAGCTCCTTGGTTAGAAGCAGGATCTGTTTTGTTCACCAATTTGACATCAGCTTAGTCTGAGCCAGCTTCTTTCCCCTGTTCTTATGGTCCTCCTTCGAGTTGTTCTAATGCTGTTTTGAGTTGAGAGTGTCCCGCTACAGCTTGACTGACTCTCTCCCGTGGCCTCTCAGCCATGGCTGGTGTCCCTTAGGAAGAGGATCTGTTTCATCAAAGGGACCCGGGACCCTGTGGGTGTGGGAGGCATGCACTCGGTTCTGAAGAATGCCACACTTTACAGCAGTCATTGTAATTAGAATCACATGGAATGGGCCATGACAACGGGGTTCAAGACATCTCTTTCTCACATGCTTCTTGATGACTACCGAGTCACCGAGGTTGAGGTCATAGCATTGCTCTTGTTGTGGCACTTTAGCTGCTGCTTTGACCTGGTGAGACACAGAAAGAACCACGTCAGCCAGCCCTTTACAGTAGTCAATCACCAGATCATCCGATACATTCGCACGCACGTTGGCAGGCACAGCAGGCAACCTCATAGACTGCCCCATGAGAATCTCATGTGGCGAGAGTCCAGTCCTTCTGTCTGGGATGCTACGAAGCCTTATCAACACAAGAGGTAAAGCATCAGGCTATTTCAAAGACATTGAGGCACATACTTTAGCCAACCTGGATTTCAAAGTAAAGTTCACCTGTTCCACAAATACTGGAACTCTCTGGCCGATAACTGCAATGTAGTCTCTGTTCCACTTGCAAAGCTGCACGCAACAATTTAATAATTTCATTGTTAAAATGAGACGACTCCAAAGTAGTTGGAAATCCGAATCTTGGGGTAAGTTCCTTCAACAGTGAATTGGCCTATGTAAGACTATCAAATCTTCTAATAGGATAGGCTTCTACCCACTGAGAAAATATGCACACCACCACCAGAATATACCTCAGTCCATAACAAACAGGCATCTCAACTAAGTCCAACTGCATCCAATTAAAAGGACCTCCTGACCTCCCAATATGACTCAGAGTAAGTGTGGTCCTTTTACCCTCATTCATTTTCTGACAAGTCACATATCAGACACAATGCCTCAACAATCACTCAAAATTCGAGATTAAACCATGTCTGCCTGAAGAACCTCACCATCCCATCTCTTCCCACATGTTAGCCCATGTATATGCTTTGCCATCGGATGTAACAAACTATTCGGCAACACGCGTCTCCCATCTTCATATACCCAAATGTCATCCTCCCTCTTTACACATCCTCCCCTGATCCAGCCCGATTGTTCTTCCTCGCAAACCTCCTCCTGCAACCTCTTCACCTCATCCCAGGTATTAGTAACTGTCAGCAACAGGTTAAGATCCGTCTCATCGTTTTGTTCATTTGCGTATTCCCCGTTGAAACTGTAAGCATTCAAAGCAGAATAGTGTGCAACTTCGTCAGAGTTTCCAAGAGTGCCATAATCATTTCCTTTACAATGAGCAGGACACTTAACAGTTGTGACCTCCTGCAGCAACTTTAAAGCCTCCAACAGTTTTCTCACAAGGCTCTCTCTCATCTCCTGGAACGCATTCAAACAATCGCTGTCCCAGGGCACCGGATCGGACACATCCTTGTGTGTCAACCTCTGGAGAAGTTTGGCCACTAGGGAAAAACTGGATATCCACTGGCGACAGTAGCCCACCATTACTAAAAACATCCTGACTTCCTTCTGTGTACGCAGCAGATTCATTTGCATGATCGCTGATATTCTCTCCTGTCACACTTTTCTGGCACCTTTTGTAATTCGATTTCCTAAATATAGTACTTCGGTCAGACAGTACTGCAGCTTACTTGGGACACCATATGTCCATTCTCAGCCAGATTGTTCAGCAAAGCAATAGTATCAATTCTGCAAGTGTCCTGAGTATTCGAGGCCACAAAGAGATATATTGCACCAAGATTGAATTAGAAAACATGACCTGAGACACAAGTTTTTTCTTCAAAATCTGGTTATAGATGGAAGGGCTCACCATATACCCTTGAGGGACATGGTACCACGTAAAAACACAACCCCCCAGTCTAAATAAATAGAAACTGGCACTTTTCATCCAAGGGGACCGAAAAGAAGTCTTGACAAACAGTAAACCACTCAGCCTCACATGGCATCTGAAACAGTATCACAGATGGATTCAGTACCATGGAACAACAAGGAATAACCACATTCTTTATTTTGCGTAGATCCTGATCTATGCAGCACTTACCGCTAGGCTTCTGTAAGCCCAGAATGGCAGAGTTGCATGGACTCCCCAGGATCTCCTTCAAAATATCTTGCTCAATCATGAACTTGATCACAGGCGTGATCCCAGCAATTGCCTCGGGTGTCAAATTGTATTGTGGTGTTCTCTGATATTCTGCATTTGGCTTAATTTGTATACAGATGGTCTCAACTTCTTTGATGAGTCCAATGTCCTTTCCCGTAAAATCCCAAACTGCACTTGCCAATGCCTCCCTAAGATCTAGCGACAGGTCCTCTATCGTCAGTAAGGGAAACAATGAAACAGCCAGATCTTGATTTGCCAATTTGAACACAACATCCTCATTATTTGTCTGAATTTCAATGCCCCTTGGTGTTGAATATATGGTGCAGTTTAACTTGCACAATAACTCTGGCCCCAACAGACTCGAGGGCTCGAATCACACACCACAAACTGATGATGAACGTCAAAGGTCTCTATCTTCAAAGGCACTTCTTCAGTCAAGGGGTTTGATAACTTCCTATTTGCCACACCTTAGATCATTTTTCCTGAGAGGGTTAGGTTGGGAGCTTCGGCTGTTCTCACAGTAGAGCGGGTAGCGCCAGTGTCCAACAAAAAGGTGACATTGTGACCATTTACATCAGCATCGATATAAGGTCCACTCTGATCTACCTCTAAGACTGCGCCAAGCATACAGTCTTCCTCCCCTCTCAGGTACCCTCATAAAGACTGATTGGAGCCAGGATCATTGAAAGCTTCAAACATATGTTAGTGCTGAAATGGAACATTACTATGAGAGACATTCTGCGAAGTTTGCGGTGGCATCACAGAACCTTGTGGTCCTCCCATATTTTAAGATCATGGTCTAGTCACACTCTGAGATGGTGCAACATTGACCTGTGGCTGATTAGACTCCCCATTCTTTTCTTGATTTGCATGATTTAGACAACATTCGCTCTTCCAATGTCCCACCCTATTATAATAGTGACACAGCTAGTAAGGTAGCCTCATCCATTTCAGTTTTTGGATCTACTCGAACACCCCTGCCTCTTCCTTGCCCCTGCATTCTTCCACCCTGTTGCATCTGAATTCCTTGTTGATATGGTCTGGTCGTGGAAACATTTCTGCTATAGGATTGAATATTTAGCATAGCTCAGAATTTCGTCAATAGACTTGTTCTGCCAACAAATTAAATGATGTTGGACCATTAAGCTAATTTCACTTCGCAACTCTGTCACAAATTTAGATACAAACTGTCCCATGTCCTTCGACTCAAGGGAATCTATCCCACTGTACTGCTTAAAAGCCTGCAACAGCCTCTCGTAGTAAGCATGGATTGACTCCATAGGTTCCTGTGTGTTTCAGTCAATCTTAACCCAATCAACATCCTGCAGAGCCACCTTAGCCTTCAACGAATTAATCACCTGATCATATTTTTTCATTACCATCGGTGACGTACCATGCGTTACTGGATCTCCTTCAGGCTCACCATCTGACCATTCTTTAGCAGTTTTACATGCCGCCCACAAATCGCTCGGAACCACAATTTCAAACAGCGTATTAAGGTCAATTCATAATCCTTTCGAGAGTTTTACAAAATGATCAACCTATTTGTACCACTCTACAGGTTTTTCTCTCAGTCTCAGGAAGTCATTGGTAAATGCGGCTAGATCACCCCTACTCCAAGGCACATGCACATATCCTCTACTTGGCACCTCTCGTAAAGGAAAGGCTTGAACACTCGCTCCCTTCTCTTTAGAAGCCCCCCTTTTCACCCATCTCTCTTCCCACTTATTCAAAGTACTTCAAATTTGAATGCATAATGTTAGTTACCAGATCTGTGTTTTGAGTCCTGGCTCTCTCAAGTTCTCTATGTCTTGATCACTTACGGCAAGCCGATGATTCTTCTACAATGCCTTAGTCCATTCCATGTGAATCTCAAACTTATTAGACAATTTGAATAACTTTGCTTGTGCTTCTCTCGCTCTAATAGTAACATCTTTACTCATGAATAACAATTCATTCTGTCCGTAATAATCTATTCGATAAAGCTCCAATATTCTACTTATCATTGCATCTAACTCAGTCTTCAACTTGAGCACATCCACCAAATCTACCTTTATGGCAGACTTAATAGTGCCCGTACTTGGCTCTGTACTCTGGCTCTTGTTAGGGTTGCTACGTACTTTCAACCACTTCACTAAGTCCAGGACATCAAATAGATTCTGTCTCTCAGGTGATTTCTCTGTGTTCCTGGTTTCTCGGGCGTGCTTTTACATTCCAGATCCAATTTGAACTGCAGAGGAATCCGCATTTGCTGCACAAGGGGTACTTGCATTCAACCGTGTGTGAGGACCCTCTACTCTTTCCTGCGAAGTCCCCAGAATCCTTACAGCAGTATTTGAATCACAACGTCCTGAAACTCCTGGGACACCCACTTTCATCTCTTACCTCCTCCCAGCTTGGGACACCCCTGTCGAAAGGATCCCTACAACATTTGGGTTGTGAGCCACTGGAGCTGAAGCGCTTACAGTGTTATTAGTGGCATCCAGACTTTCCCCGTTCCCAGGGTATGGCTGGCTTTACGGGGGTGGACGTTCTGCTAACAACCCATCCAACAGACTATCAGCCACATCAATCAATCAATCAATCAGTACATTTGTAGAGCGCGCTACTCACCCGTGAGGGTCTCAAGGCGCTAAAAGGAGGGGTGCTGTCATTGCTCGAATAGCCAGGTCTTGAGGTGCTTCCTGAAGGTTAGATGGTCCTGGGTCAGTCGAAAGTTGTGCGGGGAGTGAGTTCCATGTCTTGGCGGCCAGGTAGGAAAAAGACCTTCCTCCGGCAGTGGTTCTGCGGATCCTTGGGACTGTGGCAAGGGCGAGGCTGGCTGAATGGAGCTGGCGGTTGGGGGTGTACAACGAGAGGCAGTTGTTGAGGTATTCGGGTCCTTTGTTGTGAAGAGCTTTATGTGCGTGGGTGAGGAGCCTGAACGTGATCCTCTTGTTGACGGGGAGCCAGTGCAGGTTTCTTAGGTGGGCGGGTGTGTGGCTGTGGCGGGGGATGTCGAGGATCAGTCGGGCGGAGGCGTTTTGTATGCGCTGAAGTTGTTTCTGGAGTTTGGCTGTGGTTCCTGTCTCTGTCCTCTCATCCCTCTCCTCCTTTACACTTTTGTCCTTTCTTTCCTTCTTACCCTATATCTTCCCCAACAGTCACTAATGCAAGGTACAATCTTGCTTCTCAATCATGTCTCCTTTCCACCTCTTTCTTCATCGTCCCACTTTGCATCTGCATATGCTTGCATTGCTTTCATCATCCTCCCATTGCAGAGGTCCCTCATTTTGACATGTGCTGCCCGTTCCCATGCATTGAGCACTTCAAACAGTGTAGGTCTAGATATTGGTTTAATTGCAAACAACATTCCCCTTAAATGATTGATTACTCTCAAATGAATTGTGCCATAGCATGGCGATGTCAATGCACCCTCTTTCTCAGTGATCTTATGCCAATTCTTAAGCCAAATGACAGTGTGCATCCCTACGTTTGTGCCATATAGTGAGATGCGTGTCTTCTGGGGATGCCTCTTCACCCATTCTAGTAGGAACATGCGCATCTTCTCTAAGCATCTCTCTGATCGCTTTAAAACACCTAATTTTACCTTTCTCATTCGCAGTATACAATTTAACGTTGAATTTAAATCATTTGAGTTCCAACAACAATACAGTTAAATTTTTTGATACAACCTACCCAGTGCGGTACACTCTGATGACACTTTCAATCCTTGCAACAGCTCACCCTCCTTTACAATTTCTTTGCACACACACATTTCCTTTTGAACAACAATTGTGTGCTCCACTAAAAGAATCAATAAAATTCAACCACTCAAAGGATGCCCACTCACAAATGAAAACCTCGACCAGCGAGGAATCGCCTACATTGATATAGTTTCGGTACTGCGCAAAAAGTTCCACCACACTATTCACAATTGTCTCATTCACCGGATGTTCCCTATCTCATTTGGGGCCGTCGCCAACGTTTCAGACCAAACCTCCACAAAACACAGCAGACAAATACAACACTGTGTTTTCTGCACCTTACTATATATACAGGGATCTTAGGCCACCTCGGCCCCGATAACAACTTCGACAACATCTTATCACCATATTCACACAACTCTCACAAGATCTCCACCAGACATCACACACCCAATTTTTCACCATAATCTAGCATAACTCATGTATACAAAACCCTACTAATAGACACTTCTCCTCCCCCTCTGGGTTCGCCTCACATCAATGGTACACCGCTTGTCCTCCAATTCTTTTTTTTTTTAAATCTTTTTATTATTATAACACAAGAGGAATAATATACATAGATATGTCGGGTGTCAATAAACGAATTTCAGCACAGTCGTGGACGGGCAAATTAAGGTATGAAATAATGTACAATCATAAGCAACAGAAAATCAAATGCAGCGTGAACCAAAGCAGGCAATTGGACAGCACTGACAACTATCACCCATCAACAACACCCGCCCACCAGAAGTACAGGATATACGGAACAAACATGGGACACCCGAATACACTTTAGGGAAGAATCAGGAGAATACGCACACAGCTCTTGTGAAGAAGGAAAAGGGGAAATAGAACGGTCATAGAAAATAACAAAGGGAAAAAAAAAAAAAAAAACCACCCTACACCCCTGCCGATGGCTACGACCTAACCCCACTAGCAGCGTGCCTGTCGCCCCCTAAACTACACCCCAAGGAAGGGAAAAAAGATGGAGGAGGAGAATGTAACAAATCAATACGAGCTCCCTGACTCCCATCCCCCGGCAAAGAGCAAACACCCCGTACCGGAACGTTAAGCAAGTTATAGCAAATCAAGAAACATTTCGTAGGGGAGTAACAATCAGAAAAAGGAACATCCCGCCCGATTCCCGGCACCACCGAAGCATCAAGCCCATCCCGCAGACAGCAGACAAAGAAAGCAAACACTCAGAACCACGTCTGGCTCTCGCCCCCATAGATATAACCCAACAAAGACAAAAGAAACATTGCTTCAATGTCCAATCCAGTGCAGCTCAAACCCTCACATTCCATCACGAAGACCCCTTCAAATACTGATGAGTTGTCGCGAGTTTCACACGGTTCAATCCTGGGAATAATAAACAATTAACATACAGTAATGCAAGTCATACAGTGCCACATGACGCTAGACGTGATACCAGTAGAAGCGTGTCCCAAATTGTCACCGGCCAAACAAACACCAGAAGGCACCAAAGCACCCTCAGCCCTGGCCCGCACGATCAATTGAAGATACAGAGTTCAGCTGGCCATCCGCCATTTTGGGCATTTCGGGAGACCAGGGCGACCAGGATAATCCGTTGGGCTGCCTACGACAGTCGGTCAGGAACAAGAATGTGAATGCAAAGTCAGTGTGAAAAAGCACCCTGCATGACTGTAAGTCCCCAGTGCGTGATATCTGGCTCAATAGTACCAAGTCCGGGAGAAGAGGGAGAGGCATCCCATCAATCCACAGTTGAAATGGCGGAAGCAGCATCCGGAGCCGAGTCCCCACCCAGGGTGCAGAGCCAAAACCCCGGGGTCCCTCCTTACCGGCAGCAGACGGCCCAGAGGGTATTGTGTGATCCCGGTACTTCAGTATCACCATGTCCGCTGGAGCAAACAGTATATTCCGCCCTGGTGCAAGATGTGGCCCAGTGCCCCGCACACGAGAACAATCCCGCACAGCGTGTCTCGCAGCGGAAGTCATGGCGTCCAGCCTTCTCCCCAGGTCACGGGCGATGCAATCAAGGGCGACATGCAGGGCACCAAGCGCCGCCATAACATCCCCGATCCCTGGCAGCACCACGTAGCCATGAGCCGCAGCACTCCTCCTCACAGGTAGCTCCCCGATCGGCTGAGATGCAGCAAGCAGGACGTTGCGCTCTAGGGCGTTCAGCCGGTCACCATCCCGTCGCCCACATAAGCACGGTCGAGCCGTGCCCAAAGGAGCGGCAGACTCCATGGCGCAATATACGTTAGCGTGGAAGCAGACTCAACAGACGCCAGGACGGCTATCACACACCAGAGTTCTCAATACCCAGGCCCAGCGTACCTGACGCCCAAGACGTCGCCCAAAACAACACCGGGAGGAAGAAGAAGAGTGTCTGAGCGGCACACGGGCAGGAAAAGATGAAATATGAACACCTGGGTCAATGGTGTAACGCAAGTACTCGGTCCGCTCGGTGAGCCGGATAGCTGCGGCGAAGGTGTTTTCAAGTAAGTCGACTCATTCCGGCAGGCCGACTCCGCCCCGCAGCAGATGGCCACCGTGGCTGCGTCAGGGGCCGGCCATCATGCTCACCCGAAGCCCCGGTTCCATGTCTGTTCGGGGCCGGAGACCGAGCGAGGGCATTTCTCCGGGTCTACAGCTGGTAGAAAGCACGGGAGCACACCACCGGGGGCAGCGTCAGTTCCCCGTAGCAAAATTGTGGCACGGGTTCAGGATAAATTACAGGATGAGCGTGAAGGATAAGACGGTCGGCGGAGCTGAGATCCTAGGCGGCCATCACGGTCGCCGGCTTGGCTCCTCCCCCTGTCCTCCAATTCTTGATCATAGGCTCTAGACTAGGGACGTTGGGGTAAGGCTTGACGGCTATCTAGATTTGGTTCTAAGTTTTCCCTTACTTCAAGTACAGAACCATCCTCTGTAGCCACCATCTGGGGAAGCTGGGACCCATACTCCTTAACAATCTGGTCTAAGATTCTTGTTGTGCAGCATGAGAGGTAAAGAGAAAACTCCTTTCACAATATCTAAATGTCAAAGTATCCAAATTACTAAGTAAGAACTCAGGTTAACAGCTAAATTCAGATTAGTATGTTTATTTCAAATTCCGAAACAGATTAATATACACTAATCTAAGCATTATGGTGTAGAAATACAAAGTAAATAGAATGAAGCCAAATCTCCAGAACCAATTCACCCTATGTAACAAAAAGAAAACAACTAAATCAATCACTGCAACATATGTCATCTGGAGACACAACTGCATGTTAAATTGCATCAAAATTCCAAGCATAAGCCCTACAAATCCCTAACTGTTCCTACGCATCCTTAAAGTGGAACTCCTAACCTAAAGCAAGTTTCAGCAAAGATGGAAAAATGTGTCAGCCATTAGAGCCCTTCTAAGAAATACTCCATCCAGGGTCATGTTGCATTAAGCCACAAAGCCAAAGATGAGGTCTGTACCTCAAGGCGTCCTAAACCAAAAGAGTCAGCTGTCCCTAACTACATTACAACATAAGCAATTGCTGATTTAAGGCACCTCTCATAGACCTACTAGTAGTTTTCCATTATTCTAGCATCCTCTAAATTCCTCTCTCCGCCTCCATGTTCACACGCTGATATATTTAGAACGCCCTTGGTGCCATCTCCTTCTCCCACGAGAACTCGTCCCCCATCTGTTTTCTTCTTCTCCGGCCTCTCTATTTATTAGGAACAATAACTCTTTCTCTTAACTATCAAAGCCTTTTCCACCTGCAGTTGCAACACAAGATACATGCAACATTCAACGGTGTAAGCAAATGCGAATTTAAATTTTAGCTGGAAAATACATTGAGGATGCATTTCAGGCATTAGTTTAGGCTAAATTAGCAATGCACAGGTTATATTATGTGAGCCCTTCTATAAGCAAGTAAGTCATATTTTCAGCGTATACTTCAACGGTTATAAAAGTCATCCCTTAAAATATTAGCATCATAAGGAAAATGTTAAACAAAATTACCAAACACAGGTAGGTTGTTTTCCCTTAACAAAGTATTAATGCACTCTTTTGTTAGCTACATCTCTAAAGTACACATGAGATTCGCGTTAATCATGAGGATTACTTAAACATCTTGTATTCCTCCTTCTTCTTTTCATACATTAGTCACTCAAAATATATGTGAGTGCAGACTAACTGTGCTTATAATAAACTCCTACTGTCAATTCAAACAATGTTCCAAACTACTCTCCTCCACAGGTTACAATAACACCACATCTTGGTTAACTGGCTGCTCCCGAACTTTAACAACTTGACCCACTGCAAACATCCTTCCTTCTTTATTCACCCTCACCAAGCTGGTCCTGAGCCACACTTCAGGGAAGCTTTTAGCTGACATTTCCCAAATGACCTCATCGACATATTATTGATTTTTACAGACGATATGTTTCACTCTGCCCACACCTCAACTAATTGGTGACACACACTGAGGAAAATAAAAAGCACTTTGAATTCCCATTAAATTACTAATTGATTTTTTGGCATAACAAGGCTACACCGTCGAGTGGCAAGATCTGTTTTTAAATCAAAGTAAGGTAGCAGAAAACGTGTGCTTCTCAACACGCTGAAATGTAACGAAGGGCACCATCCTTTTGAATATATGCATTGTTCAGTTTTTAGACTTCCCCCGCATGGAAATACCAAGGTAGTGATTGAGGCTGGACACCCTTCAAATGAGCAGGGCATAACTTAATTCATTAGATTCAGTGGTAGGACGTTGTGAATCTGTAATTACTCAGTCATCTCTGCAGTGTGGCTAACTGAGAAAGAGACTGTGCATGAAACTAGGGTTACAAGGCTGAAAGACAAGACGCGGGTGAAGGGAGGGGTTTCGAAGCTTTGGCTTTTTAGGGCATACCCAGTAGTCATTCTCACCTACTAGCTCCTGTCAGGCATAAATGTGGCATCTCCTAGCACATACTTCAGAACACTTTTGGACCTGAGGAAGATAAGAAGAGGACTGACCCTGCTGTCTGCAACCTGAGAGGAGCCCTGGAGGACTAGACCTGCTCTCTGTTGTAACCAGGACAAATAAGTGGACACAAAGGGTCATAAAACTGTCCTCCTGATAAAGCTACAATGATAAAACAAGCTACAAGAGGCCTTTACTACGTAGCTGAACAATGGTAACTGGGCCTGGGATGGGCCCTGCTGTTGGCCCCTGCCTAGCACTCTCTGTGTCTCTAAGTGCCTCCCCCTAGGTATCGGGGATTTTATAGGTGTACTCCTGTGGAATATTGGGACATATGGTACTGAAAGTAAGAAGTTAAAATCTTTGATAGTGACACACGTGTACAAGTCCCTTCACAACCTTGGACCTGCCTACATCAACTGATGCCTGGGCTACCACCAACCAGCCAGACAACTCCAATCCGCCTCCCTATTGATCGCCCACACTTCCTGCATCCACAGGAGCATCAGCAGAGGATGCTTCTTCCCCGACCTCTCAGCAAAGGCCTGGAATTACCTACCCTGGTAGCTACACACCTCCTTGTTGCTGGATTGATTTCTGGAAAGTACTGAAGACCTACTTTTTCGACTGAGCCTAGCGCCCTGCAAGCACCTGGATTTCCTCACGGGTGATTAGTAGCGCTTTACAAATAGACTTATTGATTGATTGATTTTTTTTATTTGACGAGGACAAACCTAGTTTTGTATCAGACCCAAGGTCTGTTGCGGTCATTGTCGAATTGCGCCTAGGTCCCAGTCTACCGCAACCATACACTATCGTTGGCATTTTATGCTTCTTGTCACTATTCCTACTTACAACTTTCGAAATTCATATCTGATGTTCCCTATAATGCATTTGTGTTATTTGGGTGTCATTTTGTTCATTAAAATGTGCTCTATATTTCTAGTTCAGTTTAGGATTTTTATTGTGTTGCATTTCAACTGGATTACTGTTTGGTACTTTACACATTGCACTAAGTTAAGCCTATCTGCTGTGTTCCATGCCTACCAGGGGGTTGAGATCAAGTTAATTTACTGGCTTTAAGGGTTTACCTTGAAAAGAGTAATTACTACTTCTGGGGAGTAGTCACTCACCTTAAATAATAATACAATGCCATAGTAGGCAAACCTATGTGAAAGAAAAACAGGAAGGAAAATGACACCAAATAATGGAGAGAAGTACAAATATTTAATGCCATAGCTGTGGTATCTACGGCCAACTGGGGAATTCTACAGTGTTCTCTGCCAGTGATAAAACATTCAACAGATGCCAAAAAAGGGGTATCTTGGAAGAATATGCAAGAGTAGATTGTCATGCAAGGTGCATTTATTTTTTTGCGATATAATTTTTTTATTAGTATTTCATTTTCAAAAACAATGCATATAAAATATATAACAGTATACTAGTCCATATGTGAAATAAATAATAAATTACATGAACTCATTTCAATATACTATGGAAAGGAAAATGTGTAGCATGTTAATTTTACTGTCTAGTTATATAAACATTGCATTAGATAAAAGACTATCTGTAGGTCAACACATTAGAAAGTAAAAAGGTGATAAATCATGACAAATATAGTAAAATCTAAATTATACAATAGAAAAGTTAAATAAGATAAGAGAGCAATATGTATATATCATAAGAAATAAGATAATATCTTCAATCTAAGCAGAAAAAACTAAAACCGTTATAATCTGAATATCATATTAACAATGTGATAGAAGAGGAAAACTGTAAACATATCCAATAAAATAATTTCCTTGCAAGATAGAAAAAAATAAAAATAAAAAAAATAGGAATGATCTTGGAAATTGATATTAGATTATGGGATATAGGTATGTGGCATAGAAGTAGAAGCACTATCTCTCACTGAAGCATCATCTAGTGTAAAGAAGGGGGCCCAAATTCGATTAAACAAATCCAACTGATTATTTACATTATATATAACTCTTTCATGGGAAGCAGTTTGTATCATTGTTGTAAGCCAGGATTCTGGAGATGGTGGAGTTGGAGATTTCCATAATCTGAGTATGCAGATTTTGGCAGTTGCTAAAGCAGTATGCAGAAGTCTACTCTGAGGTTTAGAAAGATATTGAAAGGATCTGAAATCATGTAATATAATTGCGGAAGGTGAAAGCGGTAGTTGCATTTAATAGTAAATGAGGATCATGGTAAAAGTGGTGGTCTAAGTTCACAGGTGTCATCGAGTGTTGAAGATAAGAAAGAACAAAATAACTTACCATCAATGTTAATTTCTGTGGATGCTGTGAATGTACGCAGGATGGTGAATTCTTTTGTGTCATATTTTATTATAGGTAGTAACCTGAAAGCTGAGAGAACTTTGTCCAATTGAGGTTTGTCCAGCGGGTCAAACTGGACATAAAATAAATATGCCAGGCTTGATTTGGGAAGAACACAAAGGCAAGCGGTATGTCACTCAGAAAGAAGAATGGATACTTGGTAAGAGAAAGATCTGAGTATCAACTCACACCAGAGGGCGGTTCTTACTGTGGATGTTGTTGAGAAGAGCGAGCGGGGAAAAGAGGAAACTGAGGAGGTGAATGAGATTATGTTGGGATTTAGTTCTGTGTGTTTTTTAAAGGGCAAGTACAAGAGGTTTAAATACCGGATTATGGTAAAGGAGGGTTCTCTGCCGATAAGGCACAGGATTAAGAATGTTCCTCTAAGTTATCAGGGGAAGTTTAAAGGAATTTTGAGGGACTTGCGTACAGGAAAATTGTTGACCCAATGTTTGGGTTCCCTCATTGCAATATCAATGAAGTGTACAGTAGAGCTCTACTTATACGTAGACCTCTGCAGCTTAAGTGATGCCATTTGGGTACACCAACATGATCTGCCTCACACAGATGATTTAAACATTCACTAAGGCAACTTTTTAAAACGTTTGTTTCACACATACCACCAGGTATGTACAGTTTAAACATCTCATGGCTTTCATCACTCCAGAAGATGTATTCCAGTATAGGAGGATGCCCGAGCACCTTGACAGTGCTTCATCCTTCTTCCAGCATTTGATGACGAAGCGTCTAGAGGGTTTGGATGGGGCTGTAGAATTTCTATACCACATTCTCATTTACGGTAAGGACTGCACCCAGGAGGACCCAATAATTTGAGGGAAGTTTTAAGGGTTTTGAGTGTCAAAGGTTTAATACTAAAGTTGATCAAGTGTAAGTTTGCATGCTGCAGTGTGAAGTATTAGGGACACTTCATGTTTTGTCATTAAGTCCAACGAAAACCAAATAAAAGCTACACTTTAAGATCATACAACGAGTTCTAAGGAACAGTTGTCATTGTTTTTGGGTTAGACTGAATTTTACTGCACATTTGTAAAGAATTATACGTTTAAGACCAAGCCCTTAAGGAAATAGTTGAAGAAAAATGCAAAGTCAGAATGGGGTGGTGAGCAAAATGCTGCATATAGAAAGCTGAAACAGAACACTTCATATGCCCCATTTCTTAATGTTTTGGTTGGGAAGGAATGCATCATAATAGTGGCCACAAGCAATGTGGTGTGGGTGCTGACAATGAGGAAAAGGGAGAAGAAAATGTTGTATTGTTATTAGGCATGATGTGCCTGGCATGAATACTGCACATGCTGATTACATGTCTAGAATGCCTCTGGAGAATGTGATGATAGGTGAATAGCAGAGTAGGAGAAGGCTGAATGTGAGGTTGCTCTTACATTGAGTGACATGGATGACAGTGGTGTGGATGTTACTCAGGGCATTTCAGAGCAGGAATGGCCCGAGGAAATGGCGTCCAATTAAGTTTGAAGAAGATTATGGAGTATATTGTGTCACGCTGGCCTGAAGAATCGAATCATGTTGGTGAATGGAAATCTTTCTTCAACGTGCAGGGTGACCTGTCATTTGAGAAAGGTGTGTTGACACGTGGATAAAATAGTTCCCAGGAATGGATTTAGGAAAACTATTTTGGCCAGAAAACAAAAAGTATGGACGGTCTACGCGTTTCGGCTCTCCGCCTTCTACTGGACCACAGAGTCCCACCGTCTAGAGTGTCATTCAAAGTGCTAAAGTGCTTTTAGTCCCTTGTCAGTTTCTACTATTTTACAGTTACTAGACTGCTAACCACTATATGTAAACAATGGCAAGTTTGAACAGCCATTTTTGTCATAGTTATATGTAAAGTACATTCAATTTCCTGTGCGGCAGAAAGTGCAGGTGCATGTATTCATTTTTGATGGGGGTAAATTCATAATTCATTAAAAAAAATAGTTAGATTCTCAATCACAATTCGTAAGTGCAAACAGCCATTAAAATCATATATATCTCTTTCGGCACTTTATAACATAGCATGGCATATGTGTTTGATGTTTCTAATTGAGAGTGCGGAAAATCAGTTACAGTAAAGTACAAGTTAATTAACACCTAAATCACATATAGCACTCATCAAGTCTTTCAAAATACTTAGAGATATAAAATGATTTATACATTTCTAAGATTGATATGGGATATGCAATCTATTTCATAAAAGGAGGAAATATCCAAGTCCAATGAATTTCTTATCCAAAGCACAGACATAAATACATTTCATTTTATAGAAAAATATATATATTGGGGAGAGAAAATCTGTATCTTATGAAGGTGAGTTGTGCATTGATATTTTATAAGGTGCAAAAAAATCTATTCAATTCTGAGTAAAGTACGTATTGAATAAAACCAGAATCATATATGCACATCTGTCAGTTCATGAGAAGTATCTGTAAAAAAATGGTCTGTGCTTCTATATATTTAATATGGTGAACTAAACAAAACATCCTTCCTAATGAGTTTGATAAGTATAAAGGTTCATATCCATTTACTTCAAAAGTCTCATATCATTCCATAGTTTATGATGTTTCCATCTTACTTCCCCCACAAAACTTCTTATTCAACCTATCTAATTCAAGTGTACTTTAATTCTTCTTCTGACTCATATGTGAGAGGCATATTTCAGTATATCTTTTTCGTTTGTCCCTATAGCAGATAATTTGCAATTGTTGAGAAGTTATATTCCACAGAACCAGTTCCTCCAAGATATAGAAAAGCGATGTGGACCGCCCTACCAAAGTTTTTATTCGTAGACAGATCTGTATTACTACAAGTGTATGTGCAATTCTGCATCCAAAATGTACCCAAATGGATTTTCAGTCCCAATGGCTAGGATGAGTCGAGATTCTGTTCTCCTAAGGTTCAAGATTCTGTCACCTCCTTGTTCTTTTTGCTTCACAATTTTAATACCGAAGTATTTTAATTGTTGACTGTCACTTGAGTGGTGATCAGAAAAGTGCTTAGCAATTGGATAACAGAAGTCCTTATTTTTGATAGCTTGCAGATGTTGGAGTAGTCTCAATTTTAGTTTATTGATTGTACTCCCCACATATTGCTTCCTGCAGGGACATTCTAGTATATACAGCACATATTTTGACTCACAAGTGATGAGGTCATGAACGAGCTAAATTTTCCCATTTTAGAGTTTGTATGATAATGAGTTTTGCCCATGTTCGCAGGCTCTACATTTTGAGCATTTCCAAAATCCAGGAGTATTTAGCCAAGATGATGTTTTAGGTTGTTTAGTTTCCATGTGGCTCTGTGTTATGTAATGCTTGGATTTGGAGACAACTTTCTTTTTAAGGTTTCATCAATCATTAATATGTTCCAATTCCTTTGTATGATTTCTTTGAGTTCTTTGTTTTCATTGTTGAAATTAATAATCAGCCGTATGGTTTCATCCTCTTCATTGCTTCTTTTTGGACCTTCTCTTCGTGATGTTAAAAGATCTTTTCTTGATTTTAGTCTAACTTTAGTTTTAGCTATCTCTATGACTTCTAATGGGTAGCCTCTTTCAAGAAAGCGAGTACTCATTTCATCCAGTTGGAATTTGATGTCAGATGCTTCAGAGCAATTTCTCTTCGCTCAGAGCATTTCTCCATAAGATATGCTCCACTTCAAGTTCTTCGGGTGACCACTATTGGTGTGGAGGATACTATTACATGAGGTAGGTTTTCTATGCATTTTGGTACAGATTTTTAGATTTTCAAATGAAAACTTCCACATCCAAGAAGATGAATGTGTTTCACTGATTGTGGATGTAAATTATAAGTTGTAATTATTGTGGTTCAATGATTTGATGACATTTTCAAGATCTGTGTGATTTTCCTCCCATATCACGAAGAGGTCATCTATAAACCATGTCCAGATCTTGATGTTAGATTTATGCTGAGTGCTCAATACATCAGCTTCCCATACTGTCATTAGCAAGTTTGCATATGTGGGGGCAAACGATGTACCCATTGCCGTTCCCCCTGTCTTTGTCGGAAGAGGTCTCCATTAAATAGAAAGATGTTATGAGTTAGACATTACATCAGTATTTTTAATAGCATCTCTGAGTTTTCCAGATAGCTTATAGATCTCATTTTTAAGAAGTGTTTTATGGCTGATACTCCATCTGAGTGGAGAATTGAGGTGTATAAAGATGTCACATCTATTGTTCCTATGATGAAGCCTTCTTTCCGTTGGATTTTCTGGATTTGGTTGAGGAAGTCCAGCGTATCTCTCAGATAAGATGGTAAGGATGTCACATCATCCATTAAGAAGATATCAATGAGGTGAGATGTTTTTTTCAAGGAGAGATCCAATTGAACTAACGATGGGTCTCCTCAGTGTGTTAGTGATTAATGTATGCACCTTTGGTAAAAAGTATATTGTTGCAATAGTGGGATGATCAACTTTCAAGTAGATATGCTCCTCAAAATGTATTAATTCTCGATCTTTCAATTTTTGTAACGTAAAATGATATTCACGAGTCCATGCCTCCATTGGATTTTCTTTTAATTTCTCATAATGATCTTCATTCCTTATTTGGCTGTTTGCTTCATCTATATGATCATTGAGATTTTGATAGACAATCTTACTGCCTTGTCAGAGACTTTAATGATGATTTGTGGATCTTCTCTTAGTTCTTTCAGAGCTTTACATTCTGCTGGTGTCAGGTTCAATGCTTTTTGTCTTTTTAGTCTGGGAATTATTTTATGTTAATCTGTTGATGTCTTCCACCATGATTTAATGAAATAAGGCCATTGTATTGCCTGGTGGGAGTTGTGAGCAAAAAGTTGATTGTACTCTTAGTGCACTATCGCCCCCTCTCCATGTCGAGATGCCTATATATATATATATATATATATATATATATATATATATATATATATATATATATATATATATATATATATAACAAAGAAAAGGCACGTCCACGGTAAGGACATTAAGGCGGCACTCTATGCGGTCCCGCTCCCCAGGCCGATTTTGGCCCCGGGGACCCCTTCCCCTGGGGCATGGCCATTTTTTGGCATTTTATAGGCTTGCGGGCCATTTTTGGGCCCGGGACCCCATCCCACGGGGCCAGGCCATTTTATTTTTTAAGGAGGAGGGCCCCCTACCCGGGACATTTTTGCCCCGGGAACCCCATCCCCAGGGCATGGCCAGCTGGTTGGGGACCGCAGGGGGGGTCTGAAGGTCACTGCGGGAGCCGACATGGCTTTTTAACCCCAGGGAGCTGCTGACCTGCAGCTCCCTGAGGGTAAAAAGCAAAGTGTGCTCACTTTTAACAAGCAAGAGCAAAGTGCTCTTGCTTGTTCAAAGCAAGCACACTGTTTGCTATGGGCTGGCAGGAGCTGTGCTCCTGCCATCCCATAGCAAAGTGCAATGCCCTGGGAGTGGGCACCCCGGGACATTACTGGAGCTGGCCCTGGGGGGTGGAAGTCCCCAGTGCCATTTACGTGTCCTGGAGGGGGCCCGCGGGGCCCGCGGGCCCCCTCCCATTTAGTGAGTAGCCCAGGGGAAGTGGTCATCCCCGGGGCTGTGTGGGAGGGGCTGGATCCCCCCACACAATATTTTAAACCTAGTCCCATGGAGGTGGCGGTCCCCTGGGCTGTGTGGGGGGCAGGAGCCCACCACGCATTATAATGTACATAGCCCCGGGGAGGTGGCGGTCCCTGGGGCTGCAGGGGGCCACATAGCCCCGCAAATCACATCCAAGCCCCGGGGAGGAGGCAGTCCCTGGGGCTGCGGGGGGCCACACAGCCCCAGCATCTCTTTTTATTATTGCCCCAGGGACCTGGCCCACCCGATGGCCTAAAGGAAACGAAGCACAGGAACCTGTGATTTATTTATTTTTTTGGAAGGATTTGCAGATCCACTGCAAATCCTGCCCACATCTTTTTTTAAGTGCTTTTTTTTTGGCCCTGAGCAGGCCTTTTTTGGCCCTTCAGTAGACTTAGGGCGTCAGGGTGGTTCTACACTTACCCCTTTTCTTGTTTTTCATAGTTCTTTAACCTTTTTTCCTGTAACTCGGTTCAACCGAGTCACAAGATGGCTGCCAACACTTCCTGGTTTGAAGTGTTGGCAGCCAAACAGATGGCAACCTCGAGAGCAGGCAGATTTGCGGATCTTCCACATCCCCAGTTGTATATCTGAGAAATGGGTACATTTCTCAGGAACTAATGAATAGATTTACACCATTTAACAAAAAACAAGAGCTAACTTTTTGCCAAATTTGGTGTAATTCCGTTCAGCAGTTTGGGCTGTAGCCGTGTCTAAAGTTTCCTACGGAAATTAACATGGGAAAAATGCGTTTCGGGACCCCCCCTTTTTCTGCATCCCCCTTGCCGAATCACCCAAAACTTTCAACACAGAAGCTGTCCTGACCGTCCCATTAGTTTTGAAAATTTCACAAAAATTCTTCAAACAACGCTAAAGATATTGGCAAATCAAAAAATGCTTTTTCTATGGTAACTAAGTCCTAACTATAACTACCTTCTGGCGACCGCCAATAGGAAAAAATATATATATATATATATATATCCACAAAAGATGCCCCTGCATAAAGACGCACTCCTCCAGTTGGTAAGTACAACTTTTATTATCCACGGAACAGGGTTACAACTCCGATTTTTATGTCCATCTGCCTTACGCGTTTCAGTGCATTCACGCACTTTCTTCAGAAGCGCCTTTAAAAAGCACATCAGTATTCAGGCTTGCACTGTTCCCCTGCGTGCTTCATTCATTCAGGTCCTAAGTATAACTACCTTCTGGTGACCGCCAGTAGGAAATATATATTCGTAGGTTGTTACACAATGGGAGTATTTTAATCGGACCACTGGTAATGCCTGGGATCTGCCTTCATTCAAGCAGCTTATGCTGAACGGTGGAACTTTCATCTTTTGTCTAGCATGGAACTTTGTAGTAACTTGGTGACTCTAAAGCTTATTTAACTTGTGCAATATGCCCATACCGCATTAGTATTTGGAAACATCTAAGTTTGCTATTGCCCTAACTTTGGACATCGGGCAGAGAATGCCACACTATAGCATTATGGGACAGGTAGTCCTGCGTTAGTTTTTTCAGTAGTTATGGAGCTGCTGACACGTTAGCTTGGTGTGAAATGATACTGGGTAACATACATTATTGCACATGGACTAAATTGTTGCTCTCTATTCATATAAATGGTTTCGACATTATGTAATTATGACTGCATTTATTTGCTAATTGTTTATAGACAAAAATACGAGACATTGTCGACCTGCCGCGGCTCATCTGGGGGCTCCGTTCAGCAGGAAATTGCACGCTCATATACTGCCACTACATTATCCATAAGGCTTTGCCTGAGTGCACACGTGACAGCCGATGACTAGGCGTGTCTACGCTGTGCATTTATGCAGGAAGTGACCGGAGTGCTATTCACGCCACTTGCCCTGAGGAAGAGGATGACCTTGAAACGCGTCGGCGATCCTGGCGTGAACTGTGAAAGACAGTAGGCTGACACTGTCCTTATCCGCCAATAAAGATGTGCATGGCTTGAAGCACTGTGTTGCTGGTTGAGTGCTTTTCGCAAGGATCGACACAAGCCTGAGCAGTAATATATAGGCGGCGGTCGTGCCGCCGAGAAGCACCACCCTAAGAACTTGGCGGCTCCAGGGGTTACATCTACCAGCCCCTATTGCGGGACCAGCAATAAGGAATAGTGGACATTGTCGACCTGCCGGGGCTCATCTGGGGGCTCCGTTCAGCAGGAAATTGCACGCTCATATACCGGCACTACATTATCCATAAGGCTTTGCCTGAGTGCACACGTGACAGCCGATGACTAGGCGTGTCTACGCTGTGCATTTATGCAGGAAGTGACCGGAGTGCTATTCACGCCACTTGCCCTGAGGAAGAGGATGACCTTGAAACGCGTCGGCGATCCTGGCGTGAACTGTGAAAGACAGTAGGCTGACACTGTCCTTATCCGCCAATAAAGATGTGCATGGCTTGAAGCACTGTGTTGCTGGTTGAGTGCTTTTCGCAAGGGTCGACACAAGCCTGAGCAGTAATATATAGGCGGCGGTCGTGCCGCCGAGAAGCACCACCCTAAGAACTTGGGGGCTCCAGGGGTTACATCTACCAGCCCCTATTGCGGGACCAGCAATAAGGAATAGTGGACCTTGTCGACCTGCCGGGGCTCATCTGGGGGCTCCGTTCAGCAGGAAATTGCACGCTCATATACCGGCACTACATTATCCATAAGGCTTTGCCTGAGTGCACACGTGACAGCCGATGACTAGGCGTGTCTACGCTGTGCATTTATGCAGGAAGTGACCGGAGTGCTATTCACGCCACTTGCCCTGAGGAAGAGGATGACCTTGAAACGCATCGGCGATCCTGGCGTGAACTGTGAAAGACAGTAGGCTGACACTGTCCTTATCCGCCAATAAAGATGTGCATGGCTTGAAGCACTGTGTTGCTGGTTGAGTGCTTTTCGCAAGGATCGACACAAGCCTGAGCAGTAATATATAGGCGGCGGTCGTGCCGCCGAGAAGCACCACCCTAAGAACTTGGCGGCTCCAGGGGTTACATCTACCAGCCCCTATTGCGGGACCAGCAATAAGGAATAGTGGACATTGTCGACCTGCCGGGGCTCATCTGGGGGCTCCGTTCAGCAGGAAATTGCACGCTCATATACCGGCACTACATTATCCATAAGGCTTTGCCTGAGTGCACACGTGACAGCCGATGACTAGGCGTGTCTACGCTGTGCATTTATGCAGGAAGTGACCGGAGTGCTATTCACGCCACTTGCCCTGAGGAAGAGGATGACCTTGAAACGCGTCGGCGATCCTGGCGTGAACTGTGAAAGACAGTAGGCTGACACTGTCCTTATCCGCCAATAAAGATGTGCATGGCTTGAAGCACTGTGTTGCTGGTTGAGTGCTTTTCTCAAGGGTCGACACAAGCCTGAGCAGTAATATATAGGCGGCGGTCGTGCCGCCGAGAAGCACCACCCTAAGAACTTGGGGGCTCCAGGGGTTACATCTACCAGCCCCTATTGCGGGACCAGCAATAAGGAATAGTGGACATTGTCGACCTGCCGGGGCTCATCTGGGGGCTCCGTTCAGCAGGAAATTGCACGCTCATATACCGGCACTACATTATCCATAAGGCTTTGCCTGAGTGCACACGTGACAGCCGATGACTAGGCGTGTCTACGCTGTGCATTTATGCAGGAAGTGACCGGAGTGCTATTCACGCCACTTGCCCTGAGGAAGAGGATGACCTTGAAACGCGTTGGCGATCCTGGCGTGAACTGTGAAAGACAGTAGGCTGACACTGTCCTCATCCGCCAATAAAGATGTGCATGGCTTGAAGCACTGTGTTGCTGGTTGAGTGCTTTTCGCAAGGATCGACACAAGCCTGAGCAGTAATATATAGGCGGCGGTCGTGCCGCCGAGAAGCACCACCCTAAGAACTTGGGGGCTCCAGGGGTTACATCTACCAGCCCCTATTGCGGGACCAGCAATAAGGAATAGTGCACATTGTCGACCTGCCGGGGCTCATCTGGGGGCTCCGTTCAGCAGGAAATTGCACGCTCATATACCGGCACTACATTATCCATAAGGCTTTGCCTGAGTGCACACGTGACAGCCGATGACTAGGCGTGTCTACGCTGTGCATTTATGCAGGAAGTGACCGGAGTGCTATTCACGCCACTTGCCCTGAGGAAGAGGATGACCTTGAAACGCGTCGGCGATCCTGGCGTGAACTGTGAAAGACAGTAGGCTGACACTGTCCTTATCCGCCAATAAAGATGTGCATGGCTTGAAGCACTGTGTTGCTGGTTGAGTGCTTTTCGCAAGGATCGACACAAGCCTGAGCAGTAATATATAGGCGGCGGTCGTGCCGCCGAGAAGCACCACCCTAAGAACTTGGGGGCTCCAGGGGTTACATCTACCAGCCCCTATTGCGGGACCAGCAATAAGGAATAGTGGACATTGTCGACCTGCCGGGGCACATCTGGGGGCTCCGTTCAGCAGGAAATTGCACGCTCATATACCAGCACTACATTATCCATAAGGCTTTGCCTGAGTGCACACGTGACAGCCGATGACTAGGCGTGTCTACGCTGTGCATTTATGCAGGAAGTGACTGGAGTGCTATTCACGCCACTTGCCCTGAGGAAGAGGATGACCTTGAAACGCGTCGGCGATCCTGGCGTGAACTGTGAAAGACAGTAGGCTGACACTGTCCTTATCCGCCAATAAAGATGTGCATGGCTTGAAGCACTGTGTTGCTGGTTGAGTGCTTTTCGCAAGGATCGACACAAACCTGAGCAGTAATATATATATATATATATATATATATATATATATATATATATATGTTATACCAGGTGCCCAAGGCTTTGAGAGGGAACACACAACTGTGCTCGGCCATCCGGCAGTAAAGATGCAAGCTGCAATTTGACTCCAAAAGTTACCAGTTGCCAACGCGTTTCGAGGCGCTATGCCTCTTCTTCATGGGCTGCTTAGGAAAATTAGCTGACACATCGCATTCGCAGCCATTTCCGATGTTTTAATCATGAACGCCCTGAAGGGGCGTGTGCTTTCAGCAAGTTTACATTGTTGCATCATGGGTATGCGAGTTCTTAAATGTGAGCGTGTACAGCAAACAATATCCTTTTTAATAAAGCAATTATTCAAACCTTAAGTAGGTGCAGAGTCACGTTGCAGTCTTAATGTGCATATAGAACACAGGGCCAGAGAAGTCTCGAATCGTTCGTGACCAAAAGCCTCAATCAGCTGGAATTGCCTTTCTGTCCCAGCCGACGATGGTTCTCCTCCCCACGGCAGGGCGGCCGTGTGAACAATGTTATACCAGGTGCCCAAGGCTTTGAGAGGGAACACACAACTGTGCTCGGCCATCCGGCAGTAAAGATGCAAGCTGCAATTTGACTCCAAAAGTTACCAGTTGCCAACGCGTTTCGAGGCGCTATGCCTCTTCTTCATGGGCTGCTTAGGAAAATTAGCTGACACATCGCATTCGCAGCCATTTCCGATGTTTTAATCATGAACGCCCTGAAGGGGCTTGTGCTTTCAGCAAGTTTACATTGTTGCATCATGGGTATGCGAGTTCTTAAATGCGAGCGTGTACAGCAAACAATATCCTTTTTAATAAAGCAATTATTCAAACCTTAAGTAGGTGCAGAGTCACGTTGCAGTCTTAATGTGCATATAGAACACAGGGCCAGAGAAGTCTCGAATCGTTCGTGACCAAAAGCCTCAATCAGCTGGAATTGCCTTTCTGTCCCAGCCGACGATGGTTCTCCTCCCCACGGCAGGGCGGCCGTGTGAACAATGTTATACCAGGTGCCCAAGGCTTTGAGAGGGAACACACAACTGTGCTCAGCCGCCCTGCCGTGGGGAGGAGAACCATCGTCGGCTGGGACAGAAAGGCAATTCCAGCTGATTGAGGCTTTTGGTCACGAACGATTCGAGACTTCTCTGGCCCTGTGTTCTATATGCACATTAAGACTGCAACGTGACTCTGCACCTACTTAAGGTTTGAATAATTGCTTTATTAAAAAGGATATTGTTTGCTGTACACGCTCGCATTTAAGAACTCGCATACCCATGATGCAACAATGTAAACTTGCTGAAAGCACACGCCCCTTCAGGGCGTTCATGATTAAAACATCGGAAATGGCTGCGAATGCGATGTGTCAGCTAATTTTCCTAAGCAGCCCATGAAGAAGAGGCATAGCGCCTCGAAACGCGTTGGCAACTGGTAACTTTTGGAGTCAAATTGCAGCTTGCATCTTTACTGCCGGATGGCCGAGCATAGTTGTGTGTTCCCTCTCAAAGCCTTGGGCACCTGGTATAACATTGTTCACACGGCCGCCCTGCCGTGGGGAGGAGAACCATCGTCGGCTGGGACAGAAAGGCAATTCCAGCTGATTGAGGCTTTTGGTCACGAACGATTCGAGACTTCTCTGGCCCTGTGTTCTATATGCACATTAAGACTGCAACGTGACTCTGCACCTACTTAAGGTTTGAATAATTGCTTTATTAAAAAGGATATTGTTTGCTGTACACGCTCGCATTTAAGAACTCGCATACCCATGATGCAACAATGTAAACTTGCTGAAAGCACACGCCCCTTCAGGGCGTTCATGATTAAAACATCGGAAATGGCTGCGAATGCGATGTGTCAGCTAATTTTCCTAGCAGCCCATGAAGAAGAGGCATAGCGCCTCGAAACACGTTGGCAACTGGTAACTTTTGGAGTCAAATTGCAGCTTGCATCTTTACTGCCGGATGGCCGAGCACAGTTGTGTGTTCCCTCTCAAAGCCTTGGGCACCTGGTATAACATATATATATATATATATGTATGTATATATATATATATATATAAATATATATATATACTCTTAGTGCACTATCGGCCCCTCTCCATGTCGAGATGCCTATATATATATATATATATATATCAAAGAAAAGGCACGTCCACGGTAAGAACATTAATGCGGCACTCTATGCGGCCCCGCTCCCCAGGCCGATTTTGGCCCCGGGGACCCCATCCCCTGGGGCATGGCCATTTTTGGCATTTTTTAGGCTTGTGGGCCATTTTTGGGCCCGGGACCCCATCCCACGGGGCCAGGCCATTTTAATTTTTTAAGGAGGAGGGCCCCCTACCCGGGACATTTTTGCCCCGGGAACCCCATCCCCAGGGCATGGCCAGCTGGTTGGGGACCGCAGGGGGGGTCTGAAGGTCACTGCGGGAGCCGACATGGCTTTTTAACCCCAGGGAGCTGCTGACCTGCAGCTCCCTGAGGGTAAAAAGCAAAGTGTGCTCACTTTTAACAAGCAAGAGCAAAGTGCTCTTGCTTGTTCAAAGCAAGCACACTGTTTGCTATGGGCTGGCAGGAGCTTTTGACGAAGGGCTTCTAGATTAACGAATAGACATACCTATCTGCCAATCTCAAATAAGGAATACTTGCAGAGCATTGATGAATATCACCAGTTGATATCGAAATGGCATACCAAGGGACTGTTAGAAATGGATGAGTTTCTCTTTTTAAGGCGCTTGAACCCTACTATCCCCACTTTTTACCACCTGCCCAAGGTGCACAAAAGTATGGGGAGGCCACCAGGGAGACCGATCGTGGCGTCACAAGGCTGCCTTACAGAACACTTATCCATTTATGTTGATTCTTTTCTTTTACCTTTTGTGAGAACATTGAAATCGTATGTACGTGATACTACGGATTTTTTGGACAAAATATCCTCTGTGGACTGGCAACCAGGGTATACCATGATGGTATTAGACATTACGAGCCTATATACCTCGATAGATCATGAGGATGGTCTAAGAGCCATGAAATATTTCCTAGACCAGAGACCTTTGAAGTTCATGTCCCATAACACTCTCATACTTGAATTTGCCAGATTTTGTTTATCTAACAACATTTTTTTGTTCCAGACACAATTGTACAGGCAAATGTCGGGCACAGCGATGGGCACCTGCTTCGCCCCCAGCTATGCGAACCTTTTCGTTGGCTGGTGGGAGGAGCAGGTGGCCTGGGGGGCAACTAATGCCCGGTGGTCCGAGAAGGTGATAGGTTGGCATCGATTTATCGATGACCTATTTGTCATTTGGAATGGTACCACTGAGTCTGCAAGATCATACATTGATGTACTCAATACCAATGATGTCAATTTGGAATTCACTGGTGAAGTGAGTGAGACATCTGTGAACTATCTAGATGTCAACATATATGTGGAGGCAGGTAAACTTAAAAGTAAGCTATTTTGCAAAGTTACTGCGGGGAACTCTGTGTTGGTAGCATCCAGTTGTCACCCCTCAAACCTGGTACGGAGCATCCCCTATGGGGAGCTCCTGAGAATCAAGCGTAATTGCACTGAGGAAAGGGAATTCCAACTAGCTGCCAAACATAGCGTTGAACGCTTTAAGGTCAGGGGCTACAGTGATGACATTCTTGCGAATGCCCTGAAAAGAGTGAATGCCACGAAACGAGAGAACCTGTTCAAAAAGAAAGAAGAAAAACAAAAGTCTGATAGAAATTCGAAAAATAAGTTCCGGTTCATAACCACATACTCCCGGAATGCTTCTTTCCTGAAAAAAACTTTGAGGAAAAGTTGGCATATTCTTCAGACTGATGAAAGTTTGGCTGCCGACCTCCCCTCCAATCCCCTGATAACATTCAGGAAAGCAAGGTCCATAAAAAATGAACTAGTCCAGAGTCACCTAGTGGACATTCCCAAATCCCCTTTTGGGTCAATGAAAGGCTTTTTCCCCTGCGGGAAGTGCAAGGCCTGCAAAGCGAGCAAGAGGGTCTTGACTTATGACATCCCAGGGGTAGGCTTACAGAAAAGAATAAATAAATTTCTTACATGCACCACTCCCTTTAGTGTCTATTGTCTCTATTGTCCTTGTGGACTTAGATACATAGGAAGCACTGTCCATCCCATGAAGGTCAGGATACTAGAGCACATGCGTGCGATTGCCAATTTTGACGAAGGGTACCCTGTTGCACGTCATTTTGACCAAGTACACCATCGCAACAGGGACCTCCTTGGGTACTTTGGTCTTGATTGTATTTCCAGTAATCCTAGAGGAGGTGACAGGCTCACTAGATTGAGGCGTCTAGAGTCAAGATACATCATTGACTTGCAGACCAAGACGCCTGGAGGTTTGAACATGCATGAAGAACTTTCAGTCCATTTAGGGGAATGATTATTTTCTACATTTTCTCTAGCATCGTCCTGTTTGATATCCCAGGCTGTATCAGGGGAGGGATCTCCCCACTTGAATGCCATTGGGCTCAATGCATTCTTTGTTCTAGTTTGGGACCTTTCAGATGTGATTTCTCGGATGAGATTTCTCTGGTTTTGAATGATGTGATTTATAATGTGTGTTTTGCACTAACTTTTCCTTCCCTTTCTTGATTGTAGATATTCTTGATTTTTTGCGTACATTTTTCAATATGGTTTATTGTACATGGAAACGGACCTGTATGGTCTTGCCCATCTGTGGGCTCAATTTGTTACCTTTTGTTAAGGTGTGACGCTTCTGTTATTTATCTAGAAGCGCTCTTTCATTGATTTGGGTTTATGTTTTCTCATTTCTTTGAACAACATGCCAATATGGCGCTTACATTGTTGGACTCTCATCTAGAGTGGACTTGTCTTTTGTTTGTTTCCATGTCCATTGAGTATATTATTGGTGAAAGTGACGCTTTATGTAAACATAGAAAAAGGTTACGACCGAAACGCGTCTGTTTTTGCAGAGGTTGCTGTGTTTGATTAAACAAACTTTTCAAACAGCCCCCGTGAGTGCTTTTTTCCGGTGGAGGAGATTCCACGTTGGGAGCAGAGAGCGGCAATTGATTTGCGAGAGCACCCTCGCATGTTAGCACCCGCCTGTGAGTGCCGCGCACACTGGTGCGAGAGGAGCTGTAATATATATATATATATATATATATTACCTGAAAAAACACATAGGTTTCAGGGGTGTTATAGTTAGCTGGACATTTCACTCATACAAAACCATTGAAATTCCTCCGTTATAGTTAGTTGTACTAACTGTAACTCGCGCGCCTACAATCCACTGCTGATGATATCACATATTACATCATTCATGACATGGTCAGGGACATCACTGATGACATCTCAAATGACATCACTGATGACATCATCCAGTGAATGTGGTTTGCTTCCATATTTAAATAACTATTATATATATAGGAATCTGCATTGAAGAATGAGTGAATGTATAAGTGTCTGGATGGAGAATTTAGTAGCACTATAATTGACTGCCTAAGTCACTAATTTAAAGTGTCTCACTAAATATATGGAATAGTGATTTAACTGTGTGAATATCTGTATCACTCTGTTTCTTGTTGTGTAAACGGTGCATAAGTTGATTACTAGCTATGTGAAACTTTATATTAGTTTTTAATTAATTAAGTGAGTATTTGTATGAGACAGTGAATGTGTGTGTAGTTGGGTGGGAAGTGTGTGTGTCTGTTCAATGATGTGTAAATAGTTGATTTAGTAGGTATATGAGGTTAACACTGCATGTGGAAACAGTTGTTTGGGTGGGTGAATTTCTTTATTGGTGTGTTGATGAGTACATATATTTCTCAATGATACATGTCCAAGAAAGTAGAAAATTAAAACGCAGTGTATGTGACAGTTCTTCTACATAAATAAGTATACATAACAGTCAGTCATTGTCTGAGTGACTGTGTGGAAAACTGTATACTTGCAATAGTGATTTTATAACACACTAAGTATGAGTTACTATCTTTATGAATAAATAAAGTGGTGTTTGTAAGAGTGTGTAGCTGAGTAAATGTAAGTATAATGAATTATTTGCATAAGTGAGTAGGATGACTATATAAATCAATAAAATGTGTGCTGGTAGGTAATGTCAATATACGTCTATAAGTATATTTAATAGTGTTCTATTGATCTTTGTCAGCATGTACGAGTAAATGTATACGTAAGTGTTTAGATGTGTGTGTAGATCTACAAAGCAGTGAGTGGGTTTTTAGAAAGTTGTGTTGGTGTGTCTTTCTTTTAAAAATGGTACTCTATATTTTTTAGTGAGTGATGAAAAGTTATACTAGTGTATGATCAGGTGTAGCAGATTGTCACATGAATGATGTCATCAGTGATGTTATCAGTGATGTCATTTGAGATGTCATCAGTGATGTCATCAGTGATGTCACTGACCATGTCATGAATGATGTAATATGTGACATCATCAGCAGTGGATTGCGGGTGCGCGAGTTACAATTAGTACAACTAACTATAATGGAGGAATTTCAATGGTTTTCTATGAGTGAAATGTCCAGCTAACTATAACGCCCCTGAAACCTATGGTTTTTTCAGTGAATTTCTAAGGTTTTTTAAATGCTAATTCCTAACTATAACATACCTGAAACCTATGGTTTTTTCAGTGAATTTCAAAGGTTTTTTAAATGATAATTCCTAACTATAACATACCTGAAACCTATCGTTTTTTCAGTGAATTTCAAAGGTTTTTTAAATGATAATTTCTAATTATAATGTTCATTAAGCATATCTGTTTTTCTATCTTTTTTAATTATCATCCCATTCTCAACCTAGTAAAAACTGCAAATATCACCACTCTTCAATTGATTCCTTCAGCTAACATAATCGTCACAAACCAGAACCACAACTAACGTTAATGATATACAAACTAGGCGTTCCCGTAGAAAAAAACACAAAAACACCGCCTCCCCATATTTTCAACAAGCAGCCAAATCTGCAATGCTACCTAAAAAAAACAGGCGATAGCTCCACTTACCAGTAACAAATTAACATCAACATTTAACTGGTGTAAGGAGGTCGACTATCTACTGCGTGAATTACACCCAACTCCCACCCATATTTAAAGACGAATATGTGATAGAGGTGCTAATCATGCACCTCTGACACCCAACAAAATCACAAAACACCCAGCGCCACAACCAATCCCCCGGACCCCTCCCCCCACTACCTCAGAGGCAGCGCAAAACAGGACAATGGACCTTCCCAAAATACCATGTCCCCTCAAACGCACAATAGCTGAATGTTCAGAGATGTGGCAACCAACTATGTATAAGGGAAGGAACTTGCACATCAACAATAATTTACACAATCTCAAGTGTACCGGTGATATGCTATACACAACGCACTATACAAACAAAAAACTTTTCCATGTGGAGATATAGTATTGATACGTGGAGTTTACTGCACAGTGGGCGCAACAATATTATCTCAGACACTGGGGAATATCTCGGTCATGTAGCTGTGTTGTCCCCCCCCCCCTTGAAGCAGAAGCGGAGTGGGCTGGTACAACGTACGCAACTCCAGCATAAGAGTATATATACATATGCCCCGCCTTGGGCGTGGTTCACTTGTGCGAAGACAAAAGACTCTGCCACAGCTGCCGCCATGAGCACGTGCTTTCTCGATACAGGCCCATTGCGAACTCAGCGCCACAGCACCGCAGACTTATGTCTGTATCGACTACTGCCTTCGATCGACGGTGCCGACAGCAGGGTTCACAACTTGAATTCAGATTTGGATCTACACTACGGACAACATTGAATCTAGCCTTGATTTATTTAATGCAGAGATAATTGTACTCTATGTCCTCCGATTTTGTTAAAGGATGTGACAAAAAGTATTCTTCAATGTCTGTGCTGACTACTGCCTTCAATCAACACGGCGGACAGCAGGGTTCACAACTTGAATTCAGCTTTAGATCTACACTATGGACAGCATTAAATTCAGCCTTGATTTATTTAATGCAGAGACAATTGTACTATATGTCTTCAGATTTTGTTAAAGGTTGTGACAAAAAGTATTCTTCGATGTCTGTGCTGACTACTGCCTTCGATCTACACTGCGGACAGTAGGGTTCACAACTTGAATTCAGCTTTGGATCTACACTACGGACAGCATGGAATTTTCTCTTGATTTATTTAATGCAGAGACAGTTGTACTCTATGTCCTCAGATTTTGGTAAAGGATGTGACAAAAAGCATTCCTCGATGTCTGTGCAGTACAGTAGCCAGAACACATTGTACCAGTGCTGCCCGCCAGGACCACGCATCATCGCAGGGTGTGCACACGCTGAGGTCTCCAGGTACCACTAACTCACTGCACCACAAGTCATCGCCATGTGGCATTATTAAGGCACAATTCTTTAGACAGAAGACATTGCTCCAACTGCGGCCCGCCCACACCACGCATCTCCGCTGGGTGCGCACACGCTGAGCGCCAGAGGTACCACTAACTCAGTGCACCATAAAACATTGCTACTAGTGTGGCCCCCAGGACCATGCATCATCACAGGGTACGCTACAAGCTCAGCGCCAAAGGTACTACTAACTCAGTGCACCATAAATCATCGCAAAGAAGAGTGAACAGAGTTATGTCAGCAATGAGGCATACTACCACTCGAAAATCGAATTGATACAAAATTCAATACATAAAAGACAATGGTCCGAGTATCCCCCCCCCCCCCCGGACCATGCATCATCGCAGAGTACGCATACGTTAAGGGCCGAAGATACTACTAACTCAGTGCACCCTAAATTATCGCCACGTGGCCTTATTAAGGCAGAATTCACAGGACAAAAAACATTGCCACCAGTGCGGCCTGCCTGGACCACGCATCATCGCAGGCTCCACAGAAACTTGCTTCAGGTGCCACTAACTAGGTGCACCACTTATCATCGCTGGCTGCACACACGCTAAATTACCAATACTGTGCAGCTCTACTCAATGCCACGTGGTCGTGGGCCCTTGCTAACCTCTGCCTCCTGCCTACATTGCGGTCATCAGAGCTCACAATTAAATTGACTCTGCATTCATTATTTGCAGAGTGGAGTACCAAACTAAGTATAAGATCCCTCAAACCTACACAATATCCCTTTAGTATCCTTCCTTCAAGAACTTCTTTTATATCAATTATAGGTTTAGTACAATAACCAAATTCATCATGCAAGTCCAAAGGAACACTGAATGGCAGTCTACACTGCAGACAGCACAGCTCACAGTTTGAACTATAATGTCCCTGAAACCTACATATTTCGACAATGTATTCCATACATGTTTCAACTTTTATTTGAATCACGATTATAGATGATGCAGTCCAGTAGGCAACAAACAATGCTTCCAGTGCAGCCCGCTCGGACCACTCATTGTTGCTTGTTGCGTGCACGCTGAGCGCCAGACGTACCACTAACTCAGTGCACCATAAATAATTGCCTTATTAAGGCAAAATTCAGTAGGCAAAAGACATTGCAGTGCAGCCTGCCCGGACTACGCATCATCTCAAGCTCCACACAAGCCGCCCCTACCTCAGCGCACCACAAGTCATAAACTCTTTACGATAGAATCTGTTGTGTATTATGTCAAATGTAGTGCTCCTACCTTTGTGCAGCACAAGTCATAAACCGTTTATGATGGAATATCTGTGTATGATATGATGATTACTATTGTACTTGTTACCAACAGCAACAATTTCCGGAGGGCTGGCTTACACTCACCCCACATTCACCCAGCACAGACATCACAAAACATGTAACCCTGGTAATAAAATGGAGTCGAGCGCACGTGCCCGTACCCACTTCAACTATCTATCTGTGTCTGTGTATTCATGATGTTTGTAAAATGCTGCCCCTGGGCCCTACCACATTACATGGTGCTGTAAACAGCGTATGCAACCATTTTACCTCTGGCAGTAGGAAAAACTTCAGTTATATAACTTTCTCTCGCTCATTCTACAAGTACGAACGTAGAGACTGGATCATTAGAGTACTGCAAGCAAAGTGTTTAGTAAATTTATAAGTGTCTGTGATTGCTGGAGTTTTTTATTTTTTTGTAGCATATTTATATAGCGGGAAGTTGACCCAAAACAATTTCAGAGGTTTACATGAGCACTGTATTTACAGTACATTTTCAGGCATGCAGAGATTACGTAATTTGTCTACAATAACAGGATGTGGACGCGACTCCGAGGCTTGAACACTGATTTCCAGCATCAAGTTCGACAGTATACTCGAATTACCACATAAGTATATATATTAGCTGCCCTTCATGTGCCGAAATCTGCAACCTAAAGCTTTCATAGCCCTGTATTTCTACAGCTACAATACTCCACTGAATGTACAACAAACATTCATATTCGCAGAAATGGGTCATGCCCACCATCTGCTATGTATGGAACTATGGATGAATAGAGGGTCAGTGATACCCCGTACCTTCCATGTTGTGGGACTTCACAAACATAATGACACATTTGCGTTTAAGACCTGGTTGACAGCCTAACTACAACACAAACACCCGGATCAGTTGATTTCTAAAATAGCTCACAACAGAGCCACACCCATAGCTCCGGAGTCATTGTTCACAGCCTCGCGCAGCACTGGCATACGTCAGGCCAGCCCACTCCACTTACGCTTACAGGAAAACACAACGGTACATGGCCCAGATTTTCATTGTAGTGATCTGCTGTTGACAGGTCTAGTTGTCAGAACAGCACACATACTCCCTCATGGCTGGTATACACCCACATAATTAAACAATAAAGAGAGTAAGGGAATACATTCACAAAGGTGAACAGAGAGTACTCCTAGTCCCCAGGGTTCCAATATCAAATAAACATAAGAGTAGTACCATCAGAAACTGCTTAGAGAAAACAGTCTGAGTGGGATGACTTACAAAAAGAAAGAGTCCTTCTTTTATTTATAAAACCCCTCACTCACCAACCTGGTTGGTGACATGCTTCATCATCGGGGTCCACCCTGATAGCCGAATGCCATCAGGGTGTGCTGCGACACCTGGATCACAGTGGAGCTGGTATTTGTGTGTGTGAAGTGAAAAAAAGTGTTAAAAATTGTCCTGGTATACTTGTGTGAAAAATAATTTTATTTGCAAGTTACTAGACAATATAAAAATCAAGTGTGTGGATACAGTAAGGTATATTATGACCATGTGTATCACTATGTGTTAGGTCTACATGTTTCAACCCGTCTGTTGGAAAGTGCCGGGTTTTCTTCAGGACCGCAGGGAAATGGGTGGTCAGGGCACACTAACCCTGTCCTAGATCCCTTCAGACTACTGACACAAATCTGTCGTAGTGAAAACCTCACACCCAAATGGGCGAGTGAAAAGCAAAAAGACCTGTTAGAGAGAAAAAGGAATTATCACAAATATATTTGTTACAAGCCTGTAACGAAGTGTCGTGCTGACTCTCAAGTGTCTGCTTACTTGCTGTGCATCCCATTCAGAGCTTATTTGTGATTGGTCGTGTCGTGTAAGACTACTCACCATTGTCTACTTCTGATGGTGCTTACATTTGTTATATTCAACTAAGACTAAGCCTGTCTAAGGCTAGAACTTGCACACTTTATCAATTGTAGTGTGCTCAGTGATTAATACGTCATGTTGCGAAAACATCACGATTAAACACGCCAACAAGGGGGGCGGCTTGGTAGTGATGGATACGAGCGCATACCGCGAGGAATGCCAACGCTTACTCAGTGACACTAAAAACTATCAGATCCTACAATCGGATCCCACCCTGGAACTCCAATCAGAAATAAAGGGACTAGTTGAAACTGCAGAAACATTGGGAAAGATATCTAAACAGGAGGCAGACTACCTATGCAACACCGAATGCAAGATACCGTATTTCTACACCTTGCCCAAAATGCATAAGGGGAAACTACCACCACCAGGTCATCCTATTGTTTCAGGCATCGGCTCCTTACTGGAACCATTGTCCAGATTTTGTGACTTCTTTCTTAAAACCATTGTGCAAGCCACATCCACCTACTTACAGGACACTAAAAGTCTACTGAGTCTTCTACAGGGAATCAACGTAGATGAAAATACAATCTTACTAAGCTTCGACATAGAGAGCCTGTACACAAGTATACCACAAGATGACACGCTATCGGTCCTGGAAAAAATCTTGGGAGACATGGACTGGACATTTAACACACCCAGAGCCTTCATCATCGAATGTGCGAAATTAGCACTAAAACAAAACTATTTCGAATTCGAAGGGTCCCTCTACCTCCAAACGGGGGGTACATCGATGGGAAGTGTCTTTGCTCCTAGCGTGGCAGGACTCTATGTCCATGATTTCGAACTGAAGTTCATTTTGAGCAATCACAACCCTTTCAAGGACAATCTAAAATTCTGGAAACGTTATATTGACGATGTCCTTGCCATCTGGCAAGGACCACTTGACCAATTATTGGAGTTTACGACCTGGATCAACACTTGTGATCATAATCTAAGATTCACCAATTGCTTCAATGAAAAAGAATTAGTGTTCCTTGATGTAGTCATCACGAAGGAGAATGAACATTTGGAGACCAGAACGCACTATAAGCCCACCGCCAAGAATAACCTCCTCAAATTTGAGAGTTTTCACCCAGGTCCACTTAGGGAAAATCTCCCGTATGGGCAGTTTTTGAGATTGAGGCGCAACTGCAGCAAACTGACGGAATATAAAAAACAAGCGTCAGACCTAACTGAAAAACTACAGGTTCGTGGATACCCAACAAGGATAATAAATAAATGCCAGAAACGTGCTAGGCACCAACCTAGAGATGCTCTCTTAGAGAGAAAACCACCCATGGAAAACTCAATACCACTCACTTGTGTTACCGCTTTTAATGCCATCTCCAACCAAGTGTCCAAGAGCATAAACAAACATTGGTCTATTCTCTGCACTGGCAATCTTCGCTGGGAAAAGCCACTATTTTCGTATAAAAAATCGCCTAGCCTGAAAGACACCTTGGTGAACACCAGGCCCAAAGCAAAGAAGCCAACCGACAGCCAATCACTAACAAAGGTTTGGGGCCTACCCGATGTCATTGGACATTTTCACTGTGGGAATTGCAGCGTTTGCCACCTAATGAGCAACACCAAAACTTTGAATATTGAGACCGGCAAAGTGTGGAGACAACAATCCCACATGAACTGTAACAGCTGTAACGTTGTATATCTGATTGAATGTGCATGCAACAAACGCTACATAGGGATGACGACAAGAAAGGTTAAGCAAAGAATCTGTGAGCATCGCAGCACCATCCGCTGCAAGAAAAGTGCAACAAAATTGACTGATCACTTCCTTGAATATAATCACACGCCCAACGACATGAGATGGACAGTGATTGAGCAAATTACCTCTGGACCTAACATGCAGAAACGCCTATATGAGAAGGAACAGAGATGGATATACAGATTATCCACACATGTCACAGGACTTAATGACAATATTCCTTGGGCTAGCGTCATGTGATCTGATGCTCGAGTGGCATGAACAGTCTCTGACATTTCAATCGCCTCTCATGGGCCGGATATGTGCTCCGTATTCTCCTAAATCATTGTCTACTATCCCTCAAAGACCTATTATGTAGTTATAGCCTTTTCTTTGTTCTGGTACTTCCTTAGCATTTGGCTACCCTACCACTCGTATATATGTCCTTGAAAAAAAACCAGTGCTCACGCTGAGTCTGTTAGTTTATTCTCCTGGGTCTGGTGGAGACTAACGTACTCCCCAGCCAGTCATAACCCTCCTTAAGTGTAATTTAATTTCATTTTAAATTCACTTCGAACCTCGAGTGTAATCGAATTACTTTTTAAATTCACTCTGAACCTCCGTAAACCTTATTGTTGATTACTCTGTTGCCTAGCAACATTAGTTCTAGCTGAGCCCCTTGTCCTACGACTATTTTCACTTACTGCACGCACTCCGTATTGCGTCATCACGCGCGTGCGTCCCACCGCCCTCCCCGGAAACCGGTCTGGCTCTATTAATCCTGCCGGCCGATTCCCAACGCTAGCGGGGAGGCACGGAGAGGCGAGTAGGTACATGGCCATTGAACCTCAACAAAACTGTAAGTAAATAATCACTGACGGCCCGAGCATTGATTTAATGCCGGTCAACGTAATGTGAGCCCGTTTCTTTGACGAATGTCTTCTTACCTTCCCCCTCTTCAGAATACGTCATTTTGTGAGGCCAACCTTCCCTCTACCCCGTGAAGCCTAAAAGACCTGAAACAGGAGTAAGTCCTGATCGCTCTCTGGTCTTTGCATGTGTGGTGTATGTATGTTTGTTTAGTGTGACTGTTTGTATGATTGGATAAAGATTTCACGTCGTTGTTAATTCACGCTAATAATAATGTGAGCATTCGAGCCATGCACAATAATTTGCTGAGTGCTTCTGACCGATGAAATAATGACGTATTAATCACTGAGCACACTGCAATTGATAAAGTGTGCAAGTTGTAGCCTTAGACAGGCTTAGTCTTAGTCGAATATAACAAATGTAAGCACCATCAGAAGTAGACAATGGTGAGGAGTCTTACACGACACGACCGATCACGAATAAGCTCTGAATGGAATGCACAGCAAGTAAGCAGACACTTGAGAGTCAGCACGACACTTCGTTACAGGCTTGTAACAAATATATTCGTGGTAATTCCTTTTTCTCTCTAACAGGTCTTTTTGCTTTTCTCTCGCCCATTTGGGTGTGAGGTTTTCACTACGACAGATTTTTGTCAGTAGTCTGAAGGGATCTAGGACTGGCAGGGCGTTAGTGTGCCCAGACCACCCATTTCCCTGCGGTCCTGAAGAAAACCCGGCACTTTCCAACAGACGGGTTGAAACATGTAGACCTAACACATAGTGATAAACATGGTCATAATATACCTTACTGTATCCACACACTTGATTTTAATATTGTCTAGTAACTTGCAAATAAAATTATTTTTCACACAAGTATACCAGGACAATATTTAACACTTTTTTTCACTTCACACACACAAATACCAGCTCCACTGTAATCCAGGTGTCGCAGCACACCCTGATGGCATTCGGCTATCAGGGTGGACCCGGATGATGAAGCATGTCACCAACCAGGTTGGTGAGTAAGGGGTTTTATAAATAAAAGAAGGACTCTTTTCTTTTTGTAAGTAACCCCACTCAGACTGTTTTCTCTAAGCAGTTTCTGATGGTACTCCTCTTATGGTATACACCCACACCACACCCATCCAGCACAGCGTCACAAGACACGTGACCCTATCATTAAACAAGACCGGGCGCACGTGCTCTCTACCATTTTAGAGTTGCTCCCATTGCAAGCGCTGTGAAGGCCCGTCCTGGTGGTTCGGACACCTCATTTAGGCCCGAACCACCGAACAGGGGGGTTCACCACCACCTGCATGGCCTCTTTGGTCACTGAGTTAGTGGTACCACACGGACTGAGCAGGTGAGCAACCTGCGATGATGATGGGTGCACGAGTATGTCCTTTGCCATAGTGATATCAAGACTCAGCACCAAATGTGAGACTTCTTGGTGACAGAGCGGGACTGCATGAAGTAGAAGGTGCCCTGTCCGCGAAAAGGTGAGCAGTGAAGCCTGGGTGCGCACCGGAGTAGAACATGGGGTTTCAATTATCATGCCCAGACGCGGGCGTGAGGATTGAAACCACGTGTATGGCTGCGCACCACTTGTTTTCTATAACCGGATGGAAAACATCACTACTTCTACTAATTGTTGATAAATTGAAGCCCATTAAAAAAATTGGAACTGTGCAGATGATTGTGTTCTAATGGGGGAGGGGAGGGGTGTGAGAGGGCGGTGTTATTCTACTCCACATTAAGATAGTGGCAATTGCCAATCATAACATCTTCCTTCGTGTTAGTCATGGTAAAGAATCTGTGTCATACATAATGGTTTCTGCTATATCACTTTAAGTTCAACTCTACAATAGAACAAGCATTTACAATGCAGTAGGTCTCACATTACTAAAGTTTAAACTATTGGTGTTGCATTATTTAGCAATGCCAATAGCTCAAACTTTAATAATATGAGACCTATTGTATTGCAAATGCTTGTTTTTAACCTTTTCGACGCTGATGACGGAACCGCTCCGTCATCAGCCGCGGTGCTGATGACGGAGCGGTTCCGTCATGGCCCGCCCAACACGCCTGCGCGGCGCGTTCTATTGAGTGGGTGGGGCCATGATGGAACCGCTCTGTCATCAGCACAGCTCACCCGAGGCTGGTGACGGAGCGGTTCCGTCACCAGCGTGTGAGCGCCGCGCAGCCCCCCCACCCCCTTAGCGCTGCGGCGGAATAGCCGCCGCAGCGAAGGTGTTAAGGAGGTATGGTGTGTTGCGAGCATCGAAGTATGTAGACACAAGCGTGACATTCCTGTCACAGCTCGTGGCTACTTCACGTTGCTTTCAGAATGTTATGTTTTAAATATGAGAAGGTTGAGAAGTAGAAATGTACGGGTGTTCAGTCATTCTTGCTTTAAATTTACTACATACAACACATGTTCTGAGGATCAATTGAAATCAACAGAATTACCGTCTCTGTCTTTTTATTCCTGCATATTTGACTTTTCTACATTTACAAATTCTCTACTATCTTTTAGATGTGGAGCTTCAGGGTGCACAATGTCCCAACACGTCGTGGGAGGCACACCGGTGACAGAAAGGTGAGCTGCGCATATTTTTTTCAGTGTCACTTTCTCTCTCTCTCTCTTCCTCTCTCCTTTGATGAACAAATTACACCCAATCTTATCTTCCTTTTAATCTAACAGGTTGTGTTTCACAAATTGGCATCCCCCCACCTCCCTCCTAACACCACCAAAGCTCAACGTCTGAGGAATCTGCGATGATGTGTGGCCATCCTAACAACGCCTGAGAAGGTTGCTTCGGCACGTGGTGGACCCTCTTTGAAACACGCCGGTGGCACAAGGTGAGCAGCTTCTTTCCACAGCAACGAGAAGTCACCTCTGGGCAGTGACAGTGGATAGTGTGCAGCAACTTGAGTGCATACGAATGTACAATTACCTCCGGGAAGTGGGAGTGGATAGGTAGCAGCAGTCTGGGGGATCAGGAACGGGCACTTACCTCCGGACACTGGGAGTGGATGGGGTGCAGCAGTCTGGGTGCGCAGTAATGAGAAGTCACCGCTATGCAGTGGGAGTACATGGGGTATAGCAGCCTGGGAGGAAAAGAGCGCACAGACACCTCCTTGCAGTGGGAGTTGATGGAATACAGCAGCCTGGTTGTGCAAAGGCGTAACACAGAAATATACGTGTGCAGTTGTATGTACTCTGCAATTACTAATTGTAAACTATCTTTCAGATCACTAATCTTGAGGGTGCACTATAACCTGGCACGTGGTTGAACACACATCGGTGGCAAAAAGGTGAGCTGGGAAGATTTTCTCCAGTGTCAACACTCCCTCTCCTGCTCCATCTATTCCTTTCTTTCTCTCACAATTTCAATGCCTTTCTTTCTCTCTTCCTCGCTCTCTCTTATTCTTTATTTCTCTCTCTTCCTCTCTTCACTCTTTCTCTCTCTCTCTTCCTCTATCTCACACTGTTTCTCTTTCTCTTTTCAAGTTATGAACCCTGCTGTCCACAGTGCAGATTAATAAATCAAGGCTGAATTCAACGCTATCAGCAGTATAGATCCAAAGCAGAATTCAAGTTGTGAGCTCTGCTAAATGCAGTGTTTGCAACAGGTAAGCAGAGCAGCCTAGGTGCATATGGCCTCAAATTAAACGCGGTGTGAACAAACGATATTGTCCTGCATAACTACGTGATCTCTCACCTCATTCAGTCTCATCTCTGAATCATTTTAAAGACCTGCTGGCCCATACTGTAGATCTGAGCCAACGGGCACTTCCCTACAGACACCTCTTCAGCGCGGGCCTATGAGAGGGGTGGGATGCATCAGGCACACTGCACACATGCGACTAAGCAACATTGCCAAGTATTATGTTAATTTGCGATCTTTGACCTTATGCATTCACATCTCTGTCTCATTTTAAATACCATCTGTACCATGAGGTAGGCCTAAGCCTAAGGGCAGCGCTGGCCTCCAAACTACTGTTGAGGGTTGTTAGAAATGGGGGTCTCTAGTTGGCAGGGGTAGGTACCACTGTCCAAATAGGGACCCTTGCTTCTAGTCAGGGTAAGGAGGAAACCCTCTGAGATAACCCCTGCTCACCCTCTAGGTAGCTTGGCACGAGCAGTCTAGGCTAACCAGAGGCAATGTGTAAAGTATTTGTACCAACACTCACAGTAACACAGTGAAAACACCACAAACTGACTCCACAACAGTTTAGAAAAATAAAGATATTTAATCTAAACATACACAGTTCAAGAATATGGTTTCAAAAGAGTTCTTAAGGTTGCGATAAAATAATCCACAGTTGCGTGAAAAGTTCACAGTTGCGTCACGTTAGCTCACAGTACCTTTTAGTTGCGACAAAGTTCCAAAAGCAGAAGCTGATGCGGTGGAAAACAAGCGATGCGTTGCTCCTGAGACCCTGGGGAGGCGGTTGCGACAACCCCGCTGCAGCAGCGGGCGTGTTGCGACGACTCCGGCCTGTATGGGGAGGAAGGCCACTTGTATGGATTCCGGTGCGGAGGTTCCGTAGGAAGTTTATTCTCGCAAAGGCACGATGCGATGATCTTTGGAGTTGGGACGATCTCCGGGGCGATGATGCGCGGACCAGCGGTAATCTTCTCTCTCGCAGTTCCGATGGTTTCTGCGACGACACTCGCAGCGATGTGATGCGGTCCGCAAGCAAGTGGTGCGGCGATCTCACCCAGTGACGAAAGGCTCTGCAACGACACTCGCAGCGATGTTAGACTTTCCCGCACCGGGCTGGTGCGTCCCGCAAACAGGCAACAGGCGCTGCGACGATCTCGGCCTTTGTAGCGGCTGAAATTTCCTCGCACTGTCGGGGATGCACTCCGCAGCGAGCGATGCGATAACCTTTCAATTGCAAAAGTCTCTCAAGCTTAGTTTCAAGCTTCCCAGCACAGGTACAACTTCCAGAGGCCCCACAACGGGATCAAGCACTCTCGGAAGGACAGAACTCTCTCAGCAGAGTTCAGGGAAGCTGGGGGGTCAAGTCCTTTTGTTTCTGGTACTTCAGAACAGGGAGCCAGCTCTTCTCAGGCCCTTGGAGATTCCTTCAAGACAGGTGACACAGCACAACAGCAAAGTCCTACCCCTCTCCTTGGCAGCAAAGCAAAAGCAGGTCAGTCCAGCAGAGCAACAGCCGGACAGTTTTCCTTCTTCAGTTTCAGCTTTCTCCTTGTCAGAGGTTCCTTCTTGATTCCAGGATGATCTAATTTTCTGTTGTCAGGGGTCCTATACTTATACCCCTAAAAGTCTTTGTTCTCTTTGTGCAAGTGGGCCCTGAGCCCGGTCTGAACCAGTTCTGGTGTTTCTTGAGCACTTTGTTTTCCTGGCTTCTCCTTTCCTTTCAGAGTGAGGGGCAGGGTCGTCAGCTGCCCAGCAGGGGGTGGAGCCAGCATTGTGGAGGGAAAGCACAGCCTTGGAGCACTTTGTTGACATGATTCCTTCTCTCCTTTCAGAGTGCAGGGCAGAGATATCAGACGCACCACAGGGGGTGGAGCCAGCACTGTGGGGGCGGGCACAGTCCTATTCAGGCCCAGGTGCTAACTCCTCCCACCACTCGAGTTGCAAATGCAGTCATTCAGCCTAGGGCTGACTCAGCCAGCCTTCTGGGGAATCCCCAGCCCCTGTCACTCTCAAACCAGACAGTCAATACACAAACAGGCCAAGGCACACAGAAAGGTCAGACAAGAGAACAGCAACTTTCTAAAAGTCCTGTTCTCAAACACAGGATTTAAAAACAACCTTTCCTAAAAGATGTGTTATTAAATTCTGAGTTCAGGGATACTAGACTCTTATGTCCTATCTTTTTCCTATGAGAAGAGAAGAAATGTTGGTAGCCACTGTAGCCAGCATCCCCCATGTTAATTTATGGAGCAAGATAGCCTTACAATAGTGAAAAATGAAAATGGCTGTAATTCACTACCAGAGCATGTCACCTGCACCAGTACATGCTCTACCTGTCACATACACTGCACCCTGCCCAGGGGAGTACCTTGGGCCTTCCATAGGGGTGACTAATGTGCACAAAAACAGAAGGGTTAGGCCTGGTCAGTGGGGATACTGACCAGGAGGACATGGCAGTTCACAGACTGCATGCAGGCACTGTGGTGGCAGGCCTAAGTTACCATTGTAGGGCTACTCATGTGGGTGGCACAATCAGTGCTGCAGGCCCACTAGTAGCATTTGTCATCACCAGCCCTGGCACACCCAGTGCACTTTACTAGGGACTTCATGGTGATACAAATATGCCAATCATGTATATCCAATCATAATAACAATTTACACAGAGAGCATATGCACTTTAGCACTGATCAGCAGTGGTAAAGTGCGCTGAGTCCTATTGCCATCAGCCACGGGTCAGGAAAAATAAGGGAGGAAGAAGCAAAAAGTTTGAGGATGACCCTGCAAGAAGGGCCAGTTCCAACACAACCCCCGTCCAGCCTAAAGCCAGGGTAGACCAAACGATACCTCGATGGGATTCCCTGCTTAAGGCGATAGAACACGGAAACTGGCCCACACAGCAGGGCAGTCCTGTTCTACGCCGTCCTAAACCCAGTTCAATCACTCTATCCATACTCTCAGGGTCCACCATGCCAATCCATGTGGAACCCTTCTCCTCACCTGTGGACACCACCTGTGCAGTACCTAAACTTAACTTGCTCACAGGTGTGTTCCAACAGACAGACAGCTAGCCACAGTGACCACAGCCAGTGATCAGGTATGAGACCCAGGCCTTGCGCCTCTCAGGGCCCTCAAACCTCTGTGGCGTCAGCGGGTGGGAGGCAGTAGCCCCAGGTGCTTGGCATCCTTTGTCTACTCCCTCTCTTGTCAGGTCAGGTCTAACATCCTGGCACTGGCCCACCAGTCCCGGACCTGTATCCGGCTGCTGGACAGGAGGCTGAGGTGGGCTTCTCCACACCCGGTCCTCCTCTTCCTTGGGGCTCTGTACCCTCCAATCTGGAGCGGTACCCCCTTCTAGAATAGTCAGGGCACCTGTGGCAGGTATCCTGCACCATTCACCCACCAGTTCAGGGGTTCTATCCTGCAACTGGTATTCCAGGTCAGGGGGGACAACCCGGACCTGGCCCTCAAACCTAGGCTCCAAAGCCTCCAGGTCAGACAACACCTGAACCTGGCATCCCCACCCAGGGACCAACCCCTGCGATGGAACACTTGCCTGGCGCACCAGGATTTTACCCACAGATATGCCCACACTGGTACACAGTACCCACTTGAGGGTGACACACAACTAATGTGTCCCGTGACAGTCTGGCTGGCGCAGGTCTCCCGACCCCTGTCCATCTCAGCGCGTGAAGATCCCCCAGGACAGAAGTGAGGTCACCATGGTCACTCACTGAGGATTCAGCCCTTCTGACTGATCCCTGACCCACTGGTTCTCCCACTGGGGACTCCTTCCCCCTCTCACCCCTCAGTCTGGACTTCTGTACCCTCCCAAATGGAGCGGCACTGCCAGACACCAGAACTGATGGAGGCTTGGTTCAGGCACTCCCCGTTCACCAGACACTAGGGGATCTTCCCCATATGGCCTACAAGTACAGTCTAGGTCCCCAACCTGGTGTTCCCTTAAGGAACCCTCCAGGCCCTGAGACTGGGTTTCGGGCACCGAGAGATACACCGTCCCACACTCATTCCTTCTCCACTGAGACCGTACATGAGCCCCTACACCCCTCCCACTACACTGGGACCTAACTGGGCTACACTGAACCTCTTCCACCTCACAGGTCTGGAAGATATCTGAGCCACTCTTTTTGGGATCACTCCCCAATGCCTCATCAGACTCTCTGGAATCCACCAAGAGGTCTGCCTCCAACGCAAGCTCTCTGGGGTCAGAGAACTCACACTCCACCAGGTGTTGGCATAGCTCTGGAAAACAGGGACTTAAAATATGCTCTCCAACCAATGAATCACACAGCCCCCCACAGTTGTTAACCAAGCTACCCTTTGCCTCACTCTCCAGTGCATCACACAAGTACCCCACGCCACTCTCCTGAGACTGGCAAGACAGTATCTGACTGTCTCTGTCACACAACCCACACTCTTCTGGCTGGTCTTCACACACACACACACCAAGGTTTCTACCACGAGGGAACCCCTCTCCATGTACCTCTCTTCTAGAGTCAGTAGAGTGTCCCTCCCACCACTAGGAATATGGCCCCCTGTGCCAGTCCCCCAATCTACTTCAGGGACACTGCACTCCACTGGAACTACATCATAAACCTAAACCCCCTGGTGTATGTCGACCCCCTCCCTCAAGTCAGGCGCCATATCTCTGGGTGTTTATACCTCTCTCTCCGCACTAGATATCATAATCATGCTGCCACCATCTGAGCTGGACTCCACCTCTAACTCAGCAAAGCTCCTTCCTTGAGCGTCTCATTTTTCTTTCTGGACTAAGGCCCACCTGATCATACCTTCCTTGCTTAGCCGGTCTAATTCTCTGCACCTTTGCTCAGTAGCAAGGAGCCACTCATCTTTCTCTTCCTCACCGTCAGAGAAGTCCTCCTCCTCAGAATCATCTGCTTATGTTGCTTCCCAAATTCTGGCCTCATGGGAATACAGCAAAAAACACAATTGATGGACAGAATGTAGAACAATGTCATACATTCACCCCAGTACAGGGATCTGGGCCTAAATCCATCGTTTTTTTTGCACTCCACACCACCCTGGGCTAGACACTGGCTGTATGCAAATCAGCTCTGACCCTGTGCCTCATGGGAACAGTCCAGTCCGAACTACCAAGCCATGTCTTTCCCAGACCGGAATCAAACATCCAAGGACCGGTTTCTGGCTATCAGCCTTCATTCAGCCTGGATAGCTTGACTCCAGTGGTGTGGAGAGCCTGGGACTCACGTCTGAGCATACCCAGCCCACTCGGGGTGAAAATTGCAAAAAACACAGTTGATGGACAGAATGTAGAACAATGTCATACATTCACCCCAGTACAGGGATCTGGGCCTAAATCCATCGTTTTGGTGCAGAGGGCTTCCTGGTCAAAGATATTCTCGAGAGCTCCGCCATACTTTTACGAAAAATACCCTTAAAGCGCAACTCCTGCCTCGACCTGGGTTGGCCCAGTGGATGTAATATTCTCGAGAGCTCCGCCATACTTTTACGAAAAATACCCTTAAAGCGCAACTCCTGCCTCGACCTGGCCTGGCCCAGTGGATGTAACTTTTATCGGTCTGCCTCGCCCGCCCATATTCACGTGTAATACTTGGAGTATTCCCACTAATGTACGTGTTTTCAACTTAAGTGTGTCGGGACTGCCGCACCTTTGCCTTCCGGTTGTATCAATGCTAATGTGAAAATATAGTCCCCAGAGTTCATTCATCATTCGTCCTCTGCCCTGCTAGTGGCTAACTTCTGAGTGACCTGCCGTCTCCAGTCTAGAGGGCTCAGATACTGTTCTCCCCTCTTATACGCTGCGATATGCTGTTGTGTGCCCAGATACTTTGGAATTGAGCTAAAATTTCATCCCCTTGACAAATTGGAGGATCATGATGGCCACTTATAAATAAATTACTTGTGCCCTGATGAAGGAATCTCCTATGGTGGCACTTGTTCCGAAACGCGCGTCAGCGCTTTTTTCTGCTTTTTGGTTGAGAATGTGGTTGTAGTTTATATTATCTTGATGTATGTGGTGACCTTGGATGTGTGTATGCTTGATGGTATGAGTTACTATTGTATATAAAATGTTTTTATTGTTCTCTGCTGTTCTGGGCTCACCCCTCATTAATCATGTATGTCTATAGAATCCCTGAAGTAATGAAGTATAAATATTTATGTATATGAAAATAAAATGATTTGATATCAGCAGCTTGTTCTGTGGGCAATTGTTTATATTGGAACTTATTTGTCCTTTAGAGTAATGGGAACTTCCCGTTCATGTTGTTATTATTATTGACTTCCCTGGTGGGTTGTTCCCCGGTATCCTTTTATTAGGGTCAGGGTTCCCTTTGTGTTTCGTATTCACTTCAGAACAGGGAGCCAGCTCTTCTCAGGCCCTCAGAGATTCCTTCAAGACAGGGGACACAGCATAACAGCAAAGTCCTTCCCCTCTCCTTGGCAGCAAAGCAACAGCGGGTCAGGCCAGCAGAGCAAAAGCAGGACAGTCTTCCTTCTTCAGTTTCAGCTTTCTCCTTGGCAGAGGTTCCTTCTTGATTCCAGGATGATCTAATTTTCTGTTGTCAGGGGTCCTGTACTTATACCCCTAAAAGTCTTTGTTCTCTTTGTGCAAGTGGGCCTAGAGCCCGGTCTGAACCAGTTCTGGGTGTTTCTTGAGCACTTTGTTTTCCTGGCTTTTCCTTCCCTTTCAGAGTGAGGAGCAGGGTCGTCAGCCACCCAGCAGGAAGTGGAGCCAGCATTGTGGAGGGAAAGCACAGCCTTGGAGCACTTTGTTGACATGAATCCTTCTCTCCTTTCACAGTGCAGGGCAGAGACATCAGACGCACCACAGGGGGTGGAGCCAGCACTGTGGGGGGCGGGCACAGTCATATTCAGGCCCAGGTGCTAACTCCTCCCACCACTCAAGTTGCAAATGCAGTCATTCAGCCTAGGGCTGACTCAGCCAGCCTCCTAGGGAATCCCCAGCACCTGTCACTCTCAAACCAGACAGTCAATACACAAACAGGCCAAGGCACACAGAAAGGTCAGACAAGAGAACATCAACTTTCTAAAAGTGCTGTTCTCAAACACAGGATTTAAAAACAACCTTTCCTAAAAGATGTGTTATTAAATTCTGAGTTCAGGGATACTAGACTCTTATTTCCTATCTTGTTCCTATGAGAAGAAATGCTGGTAGGCACTGTAGCCAGCATCCCCCATGTTAATCTATAGAGCAAGATAGCCTTACAATAGTGAAAAAACGAAAATTGCTGTCATTCACTACCAGAGCATGTCACCTGCACCAGTACATGCTCTACCTTTCACATACACTGCACCCTTCCCAGGGGGGTACCTTGGGCCTTCCATAGGGGTGACTAATGTGCACAAAAAGGGAAGGGTTAGGCCTGGTCAGTGGGGACACTGACCAGGAGGCCATGGCAGTTCACAGACTGTATGCAGGCACTGCGGTGGCAGGCCTAAGACACCATTTTAGGGCTACTCATGTGGGTGGCACAAACAGTGCTGCAGGCCCACTAGTAGCATTTGTCATCACCAGCCCTGGCACACCCAGCGCACTTTACTAGGGACTTCATGGTGATACAAATATGCCAATCATGTATATCCAATCATAATAACAATTTACACAGAGAGCATATGCACTTTAGCACTGATCAGCAGTGGTAAAGTGCGCAGAGTCCTATTGCCATCAGCCACGGGTCAGGAAAAATAAGGGAGGAAGAAGCAAAAAGTTTGAGGATGACCCTGCAAGAAGGGCCAGTTCCAACAAGGGTGATTCTACGGGAGGGGTGGGGTGCACTACCCTGAGTGTGCATGTGAGAAAAAGCGATCTTGCCGTCCGTAATGATGTAATCTCTCACCTCATTCAATCACATCGATCAAATTTTAAGGACCTACTGGACCGTACTATAGACCTCAACCAGCAACAAGCGCTGCTCTACAGACACGTGGCGTTGGCTTTTAGGAGACTTTAGTTAGCTACTTACTGAGTGTACATGCACACAGAGTCCCGCCACTGCATTACACGCGAACATTAAGCTTCTAGCATACGTCTATTCCTATGTTATAAATATTACTATAATATATTATTATTTAACCTAGTGTTTTCTTGTGCTCTCCAACTCCTCTTTGAACCGTGATTACCACTAACGATTGATCGTACTTCAAAAACAAAGGATGCACTCAACTCCTATTTTCTATCAAGCTTAAAATAAACATTCATTTACCTCCAAAAGTTTCCACCATTAAATTATTTCTCTATTTACAGAAAATCATTCATTGGTTGAAAGGGACTGAGCGGGAACTCTCTCCCGCAATGATGCCCTGAGCACTCTTACACCTACCATTGCAGTATCAAGACAACGTTCCATTGTGGAGACCTGCTCTTCAATACAAATGTACCCCAGACTTGGAGCTTGCACCAACACATCGTGCGACACCAGTGGTGGCAGGTGAGCTGTGAAGCCTCAGTGTGCAAGACCTACAATTGAGCACATTGCGGGGTAGGGACTGGGGTGCAGCATTCTGGGTGCACAGGTGCATACAATCGATTTTCCCGTAAGTAATAATGTAGGACTATATTATCAAACAACGGCGATAACATTATCACCACTTTAGCGACAGGAAACTGCTGCTAAAGTGACAATAAAGGGTTGATAATATGCCCTTGTGAATTCCCATAGAATTCCAGGTTCACACCAAAACCTGAGCTTCTAAGAGAACTCCCAACACTATATTATAACCCCCTTGGCTTATCGTCGCTTTAGCGACGGTTTCCTTCCGCTAAAACTGCAATAATATTATCGCCCTTCCTTCATAATATGGCCCAAAATATCTGGCTTCATGCATTTATTTTAAGGACTTCTTAAACCACACTCTATCTCGCAGATCCCTGCATCATAGACAAACGAGTGACGGACGGTAAACACTAAGGACTGAGTGCAATAGGCCGATACTCTATCTCCTCCTGCTTCCACTCTTTTAACTCTCCCTCCCCTTCTCACTTACACCCACTGCCCCTCTCTTACATTTTCACTATGGTCCTTTCATTAGACGTAGCTTTCTTTACCTCTTCCACATAGCAGACATACTTATATTTTATTTTTGTCTTGCAGGTTACCTACGCTGCTTCCACTGGAGTCCAACCCACGTTCTTTTTATTATACTGTTCTGTTAAAGTAACATTTTTATTTATTTATGTTTTAATAAAGGTTACTTTAAAAAAAAAAAAAATGAGTGTATACGTCTTCTTTTTCTGACAACACTTGACTATTATTTATTGTGATAATCATCTGTTTATATAAAGTTTTAAAATCAATACTATTTAACATTACAGTGCACCTACAAAAAATAATGTAACTAACTGTTACGCACATGAATCGTGTGATTCCAAAACAAATAAGGCACTGCCTAGCACCACTGAGGCTTCAGGGACTGCCGAGGCACACCCTGCATATTTAAATAAAAATCCTGAGTATGACGATCCCCGGACTTAATTTGGCCTTGAACAATTAGTAAATAATACCCGGAAAGGTGGCACTCTGCTAGACTGCAAAACGTCTCTGTACCCTTCCGCAACCAATTCACATGTGACATTAAGACAGTACTTAATTTGTAAAAGAATAAGTGCCAGTGCTCAAAGTTTTACTAAGAAAACAATGGTGTTTATGACTGGAAGTGTAATACCCGGGTTGACTCTTTACCAGCTCTTCTATCTTTTCAGAGGTGCTGGCTGTAGGTAAGCCATCATATTTACCCAGGGGGCTCTACATGACAGAGAGGAAACCAAATAAAGACGACGGAGCGCTGTCTACATTAGGAGCAAAAGGAGTACACAACTCTTAGAATTAACCTCAAGAGAGGGCACGAGCAGCCGCCACTGGCGTTATAAAACCCCATGTACAACTTGCCTACTCTGTACTCAACAATGGGCAATTCTTTATCAATCCCAATCAGACACTGCTGTTTCACAATTTGTGAAACGCTTCACAGTGTGGGCTTCACGAAATACTTTGTCGCTATTTAATTGGAAGACGGGATTGTCGACATTTCAAAATTTAGAGACTCCTAATTTTATCATTCAAAAAATTACCACCTACCACTAATTTTTATTCTCCCCATGGACCCCATCCCCGGGGTCTATATACAATGTTGGGGACCGTGGGGGGAGCCCCAATGCCCCCACAGTCCCAGCCTGCTCCCAGCGTCCTTCAGGAGCTGCCATTGCTTTTCCACATGGGGAGTTGCTAACATGCAGCTCCCCGTGGAGAAAAGCAATCTGCTTTGCATTTTGAAAGAGAGCAGGTTTCCCTGCTCTCTCTTTCAAAATCCAAACCAAGTTTGCTATGGCAGTCCCCTGGGCCCCCGACGGCTCCAGGAGAAAGGTCACGTGCCCCCCCCCACAATATAAAAAGCCCCAGGGGGTGCTCATCCCTGAGGCTTGGGGGGCCTTTGAGCCCCCCCCACCCATTTTTTTAAAGCCCCGGGGAGTAGCGGTCCCCGGGACTGGGCAGGACCTTTGAGCCCCCCCACATCCATTTATTTTGTAGCCCCGAGGGATGGTGGTTCCCAGGGCTAGGGGGCCCAGAACACATTTAATATTTTAGCCCCCGAGATTTGGCCCCCCCGGGGGCTAATTCTTAAACAAGCGTGGGAGCCCGCGCTTCGTTGTTTTTATTTTTTACGGCGGATCTGCGTACCTTGCGCATATTTTTCCGTTTCTTCAACAACAACAAAAAAATCCGGCCCTGGGGGTCCTTGTGGGGCCCCATAAGCAGGTCTAGTGGGTCAGGATATTTCTACCCTGCCCCCTTTATACGTTTTGCACACTTGTTCCACTGATTTCTTGAGCCTCGCTTCAACCGAGGCACAAAATGGCTGCCAACACTTCCTGGTTTGGAGTCTTGACAAACAGTTGACAGCCAATCAGCATGCAGCTCATGATCATAAGGGTGCGCTCAGGGTGCACTCAAGATGCACGGATCCACAGCTGCCATAGATATATCTATGATTTTACTTTTTCTTTTCTCAGCAACTACTGAACGGATTTACATCAAATCAAAAGGCACAAGTCTAAACCAAGACTAACCTCTTTGCCAAATTTGGTGTAATTTCGTTCAGCAGTTCGGGCTGTAGCCGCGATTAACGGTTCCTGAGACTTTCGGGATAGGAGCGGACTGGGGCGGGCAACCAGTTTTCAAAATTTCGCGAAGATTTGTCAACCGGTGCCAATGTTATTCCAAATAGAATGTTGAGGATTTCCTATGGATAATAGGTCCTAACTATGACTACCTACTGGCGACTGCCAGTAGGTTTTATATATATATATATATATATATATATATATATATATAAAAAAAACCTTCATCTGAAAAACATAGATGAAGGTTTTTTTACCGAAACGCGTCTGTTTGATGTATTTTCTGTTTGTTGGTAAAATAAACAACCAAAACGACCCCCCGTGAGTGCTTTTTTCCAGCAGGATGGAAGTCCGAAGTTACGGATATTGAAGCGGCAATTGATTTGTGGGAGCACCCCCACATTGGAAAGCACCCGCCTGTGAGTACCCTGCCCAGGTGTTTCTGGAGCGAAAAAATAAAAATAATATATATATATATATATATATATATATATATATATATATATATATATATATATATATATATATATATATATATATGACGCGAACTCCCTCAAAGCAGAAAAGAGCAGAGGCCACACGGGGGGTTCAGAACAGGACACAAATTTATTTGCAGAAGTCCCAGCGGCGGCGAATGCATTTCGGCGTAGATTTGCCTTCCTCAGCGCCCAACGCTGCAAAGAGTACTTCCCTGTGACACTTGACCCGTGTAAAGTACCCGCCTGCATCACAGTCTCCTCCCCCTGCAGCTGTCGACTGACCAATAGGAGTCCAAACCAGGTATATTGGACTTCAGATCCCAGCAGGCACTGTGTTGGCGTTGCTTGGGTCGGTCAAGTGAGGGAGTGAGAAAAATCGTAGGATCGGTGCTGGCTCCGGGTAAGTTGGGAAGCTCAAGGTTTCTGTAAAAAAACACAGCATCCGTCTTGGTCCCCGTGTAGGCTGCAGCTACCATTCGCCATGTTTAGAGACAGGGAGTGGGGGCAGTCAAATGCGAGACTGGGCGCCCATTAGAGCATCAATGTCTCTGTCCTCTCCAAATCCTTCCCATGGTTACCGGTGGTCTTCGGGAAATACTGATACCTCAGTTAGTAAATGCTGCGAGCAGCAGGTTGCCTTCAAAATTCCCGAGTCACTTCTTGCTGCAGGCACAAGTCTAAACCAAGACTAACCTCTTTGCCAAATTTGGTGTAATTTCGTTCAGCAGTTCGGGCTGTAGCCGCGATTAACGGTTCCTATGGAAAATTGCATGGGGAAAACACGTTTTGGGACCCCACCTTTTTTCTCGGCCCCCACTTCACAAATCACCCTGAGACTTTCGGGATAGGAGCGGACTGGGGCGGGCAACCAGTTTTCAAATTTTCGCGAAGATTTGTCAACCGGTGCCAAAGTTATTCCAAATAGAATGTTGCGGATTTCCTATGGATAATAGGTCCTAACTATGACTACCTACTGGCGACTGCCAGTAGGTTTTATATATATATATATATATATATATATATATATATATTGCCGCTTCAATATCCGTAACTTCGGACTTCCATCCTGCCGCGTCTGTTTGATGTATTTTCTGTTTGTTGGTAAAATAAACAACCAAAACGACCCCCCGTGAGTGCTTTTTTCCGGCAGGATGGAAGTCCGAAGTTACGGATATTGAAGCGGCAATTGATTTGTGGGAGCACCCCCACATTGGAAAGCACCCACCTGCGAGTGCCCTGCCCAGGTGTTTCTGGAGCGAAAGAATAAAAAAAAAAAAAAATATATATATATATATATATATATATATATATATATATATATATATATATATATATATATATATATATATATATATGCACACTCACATATTTAAACATTTTAAGTTAACATCAACACAACACTGCTTTGATGTAAAAGATAGGTTGACAAATTAATGCGTGGTAAAGTGCAGTGTCTTTTTAGGTCGAGCATCAGAGCGCATGCGCTGGCTGCAAGACCTGCTGTTCCCACTTTACAGAGTGTAATCCCGCTTGCTGCTTGCAATATGTTCACTCCTGCATCGCTTCTATTTCTTCGCCCCTTATTGGTTAGCTCTCCGATACATCATTTCAGCGAGGAGCACCGGCCAACTATAGTTTCCTTACACTCGTAAGTGTTATGTGTTCTTGGGGACTACTTGTGTGCTTAATTTCTTACTAGTGTTCATATGCACTGTTTAATTTTTCATATTATGTATTTGGGCGCGGTACTTTATATTTTTAATGAATTTGTTTTATTAATTTTCATAATACAATCAACATTGAGACTCAAAGGTGCACATATTCATGAAACTGTCGCAATACACACAAAACGTAAAATTATATTTAACATGGCGACTGCTTTTGTTTTTTTGCTGTGCTTGTAAATTGTATGTATTTGGGCGCTGCACTTTATATTGAGCAGAGTGCTTTTATGTTTTGTTTTTTTTAACCATACTGCCTGCTTCATGGGCTGCCAATCGCATACGTTTTATGTAGACGGGCACCATGCTTTGTTTCACCATGGCATCTGTGTTTGCAGGTGGATGCAGAAATTCACCTTTTCACACATGCCGAATGACAGTTTGTCTCTTATTGCTTATTCCATTCGCTGGGCAGTTTTTTATTTAAAAATTTTCTTGTTTTGGATATTTAACCATTTTGAATTCTGTGTTTTCTATTTCCGCCTCTCATGTTTAGTCCTGTTCAGAGCTGATGTTTCTAAGTGATGCAGTTTAAGTAGCACTTTCCTGCATTCTGTGCATGAGCTGGACCGCACTTACACATATTGAACTCCATTAGTCCATATGTGGGTCCGAGGTGGCGCAAGAAGCCTGGGTACCATGGAGGCGAGCCCCTGCCACCATGGCCAATTATTACGTATTTCTGTGGGTGAGATGAGTGCAGGTCAGAGTGAAAGTGACAGCGAGAGAACACGTGAAATTACATGGCAAACATGCACTTCATCTTCACACTTGCCAAAGGAGGCGCTGCCAGACTGCTTCTGAGTACTTCCTTCTGTGAACCAGCAGGGGGAGGGAAGGGATTGGCAGACGCTAGGATTTTTATTGATAGTGTTGTGTTTTCTTTTGTGATCTGCTGTGTTGGGCATCAAAATCTCTGACATCCCGGGGTTATTTGTGGGGTGAGAGCCCTATTCTGGCACATTTGAGTCACCTTTTGAGCCTCTTGACTTACCTTTGGTCTGTGATCATTGTTTGTCAAATCTCTGCTAATAGCGCCCACTAGAATACATCAAGGTGCTAGCATGGCACTGCTCCTGAGTTATTTCCAGAAGCTTCAAACAAGGTTTAGATTATGCACTCTGCAGTTGAACAAGTTAAATAATTTGTGGCGTGCACCAGAGATATCACTCCCCGACAAAGGTGTGGTAATCAATATGCAGTGCGCGACACTTAGGATAAGTGCCGACTCCCTGAGCACAACCAATAGAAACGTAGAGAACGTTTTGAAAAAAAGTATTTTTGTGAATAAAGTTCAATCCGTGATATAATAGATTATCACAACGATTTATTCCATGTTGTTTTCACATGTATTTCAATAGTTCGTAAAGACGTTGTAGATTTAATCCAAGTATCATTCCCAGATACAATGCATTTAATTCATGGTAAACTTATCACGTCACCCAATGCATTTCGGGCAGAGAAAGTCCTTCATCAGGGGTAGTCTGAAAACAATACAAATGCAATGTTTGTAGGACCTACTGAAGTGTCTTCATACAGAAATAATAACATACGAAACTCAAAATTATTCAGGAAAATAGAGAAAATGACTTGTAAAGACAAAAGGGTGTCAAAGTGAAGATGAGCGAAAAAGTAAGCCGAATAAGTGAAACAGTACCGAAAAAAACAGCGCAAACCACGGCTGTGAAGCAGCACGTGGCTCGGGGCGAATTAAATTATGAAAGTGCATGAACGGTGCATGTAAGGATCCAAAAAGTGTATAGAATAAGAGCTAGCGAGTGAAATCGCGCTGCTCGACACGCGATCAAAAAATAGCCCAAACAAAGATCACCATGGTGAATTAAGCGCTAGAAGTACAAAATTAACGCCCAAAGTAAAGCGGTCATTCAAAGAGGAACTTACTAGTGATTAAGCGTAGAACAGCATGTCTACATCAAGCGTCCATCGCTATGGCAGAGTGTTCGCCGGTGTCACGTTTGTGAAGGTGAAATCAGTGAGATGTGCGCATAGAAAGAGGACAGCGTGGTTTGCATTGTTTTTTTCGGTACTGTTTCACTTATTCGGCTTACTTTTTCGCTCATCTTCACTTTGACACCCTTTTGTCTTTACAAGGCATTTTCTCTATTTTCCTGAATAATTTTGAGTTTCGTATGTTATTATTTCTGTATGAAGACACTTCAGTAGGTCCTACACACATTGCATTTGTATTGTTTTCAGACTACCCCTGATAAAGGACTTTCTCTGTCCGAAATGCATTGGGTGACGTGATGAGTTTACCATGAATTAAATGCATTGTATCTGGGAATGATACTTGGATTAAATCTACAACGTCTTTATGAACTATTGAAATACATGTGAAAACAACATGGAATAAATCGTTGGGATAATCTATTATATCACGGATTGAACTTTATTCACAAAAATCCTTTTTTTCAAAACGTTCTCTACGTTTCTATTGGTTGTGCTCAGGGAGTCGGCACTTATCCTAAGTGTCGCGGACTGCATATTGATTACCACACCTTTGTCGGGGAGTGATATCTCTGGTGCACGCCACAAATGATTTAACTTGTGCAACTGCGGAGTGCGTAATCTAAACCTTGTTCGAATTTACTGACCCTGACCGTGGTTACTGCACCCCTAGTTTACATTATGGCTTACGATGACATTACAGCACTTACAGATCTAAAAGCGGACACATTCGCTTTCAATGCTGATGATATAGACAAGATTTATGCTTTGATCCCTGAAGTGTCTACTCACCCCACTTTTACAAGGAACAAGGAAAGCTGTTTGAAACAGTTGCTATACCTCACCAAAAAGGAAATTAGCCAAAGGCTTCATGCCAGTACTTTCATACGCTATCACCGAGCTCAACGTATTCCGAGGGGGTCTCCGAATCCCGCTGAAACCACTACTATGCAGGAACAGCTCCAAATTCGTCGACAGATGGTATGCCATCTTAAATAAGTGTTTGCTCGATTTGATATTGTTAATTGTAGATGAGCTCTCGAGAGCTCTGGAGGATTTAAACAAAGACATAGAACAATGCAAAAAGGAGTTATCTGACATGTTATCCAAGGATGAATGGTCCAAGATATTGGAGGACATCACAACACAACTTGACAAGCACACACGCGAAATCCATGAACGTAAGATACGCAAGTATCGACGAGACACTATTGACTACAAACTGGGGGAGGTGTGCTCCTGGGCTGAGGTCTATGCCAGAAGACGCCAGAACAAGCTATACAAGACCAACACCGACACTGAGACATCCTCTTCTGAAGGAGAGACACGTACTAACATCAGAAATGTTGGCTCTCAACAACCCTATACAAGCACTGAATCATCCACTCTCACTGCGGTTCCTTTTTTAGAGGAAGGTTTAGGAGAAAGAGACGACCCCGGAGGAGCCAAATCAAAAGAAAAAGAGAAGGAAAGAGAAACGGAACGGGACACCAGGAGTTCCACACTCAACAAGAGAGTGGAGAAACCGAAGAAGAAAGTAACCTAGTAGTCAACATTTCATCTTATAGTCTCACAGAACAAGAAAAGTCGGTGCTGCAAAAGGGCACCTCATTTGTTCCCACCAGTCATACCAACGAGTTAGAGTTGGAAATAAGTTTGTTTAAATTCATGCGCAATCTACGTCTCAGGCATTTCTTTGAAAACGTCATGCCTGATACCAGTGGCAGTCAAGTGGACCAACTCAAAGGCTTACGTACTAAGAGTATGTTCATGGCACCCATCAGTCATAAGTCTTTTGATATTTTCGAGAACCTGGTAAAAAATGACATTGCTGGTTTTAACTACAAACGGAACAAAAAGCATATCAACATGACCAATAAAGAGTATGCTACTCTAAACAACTTAGCGAAAAATGTTGGAATCACCTATCAGTCTGCAGATAAAGGGGGAGCATTAGTTCTTATGGATACAGATTTTTATCGTGCACAAGTCAAAGAACATCTTGCTGATGTCAACACATATAGTGTCATACAATATAATCCGACCAGTCAATTCACAGATGTGTTGCTTAACATTTTATCCACAGCTTATGACAAAGGAATCATAAATCAGAAAACCATGACATTTTTGACTCCGAACTATCCAAGAACTCCCAGCAAATACATGCTGCCTAAAATTCACAAGAGCCTGACACTACCTCCTTTCAGACCGTTTGTCTCGACTCGGGGCAGTATACATGAAGCTACAGGAAAGCTCATCGACAGATATTTACAGCCTCTAATTCAGTCATCACGCACTTATGTTAAGGATACCACAGATTTTTTTGCATCAAATAAGTGACATTTTTTTTGAAGAACACGACTCCATCTGGCTATGCTCTATAGATATCAAATCTCTCTACACCAGCATACCGCATGACCTTGGGATGGAAGCCATTGAGAATATTCTATTACATTCCGATCTGGACATTGAATTTCAAACTTTCATCATGCAATTGATGCACTTCACATTGTATCAAAGTTACTTTTCTAGGGAGGATCAATGCTATGTACAGTTGTCCGGTACTTCTATGGGCAACTGTGCCGCACCGGTCTATGCTAATGCATTCATGAAATACTTCGAGGAAAACCATATCTTGAACTGCATCTCTTGGAAAACACATGCCAAGATTTTCCTGAGATACATAGATGATATCTTTGTTTTATGGCAGGGTGATCACGATTCTCTACAGACAGCACTTGCTCAATTGAACCTCATCAATGACCGGATTCAATTCACATACGAGTTTAGCCAAGAATCCATCACTTTCTTGGATGTCAAAATCATCCGGGCCAGGAACCTATTTAGAAACTAATCTATACAGGAAAGTGACAGACAAGAACAATACCTTGCATTACAAATCCTTTCATCAGATGGCCTTGAAGAATCATCTGCCATTCTCTCAACTCATCCGTGTAAAACGGATTGTATCTGATACCACCAAATTTGAGGAACAGGCCGTTGATATGATCAAACGCTTTGAACAAAGGGGTTATCCACAATTGATCTTGAGAAATGCTAAGGAACGCTGTGACAAATTGAGTCGTCAAGAAACACTGGCTTCAAAACACAAGGACACCACCAAAAGACCTGTGGTCGTTTCTAAATATTCAGTTGCTTCCAAAACATATAAGGCATCCATACTTAGCCACTGGGCCATCATAAGCACTGAGCCTGATTTCAAACAGATCTATCAACGGCAACTGCTTTTTGGTTATAAGAGGGATCATAATCTGAAGGAAATCATCACCAAACCCAGTCAAACGCCCTCCACTGTTTACAAAGGCAATCAACCATGTTTAAATTGCAAAAATTGCAACAACCTAATTAAAGGGCCAATCATGAAACATCCGATGAAAGGCACCAACATCAACTTGAGACTTAATGCTACTTGTGACACTGAAAATGTGATTTACATCATTAAATGCCCCTGTGGATTGATTTACACTGGCAAGACTTCGCGCAAATTGAAAACGCGAATCAATGAGCATAAAAGCAATATAAGGACTGAGAATGTTAAATCCAACTTGGCAATACACTTCAAAGACAATAGACACAATGTGAGCCAACTCAGATTTGCTGCTGTTGAAGTGGTGGTCAAGCGTGAGGACAGAGACAATAATAACTTTCTCTTACAGCGTGAAAATCATTGGATCAAGTTTTTGCAATCTTTCAAGCCTTTTGGTTTAAATGATCGTATGGAATTTTCATGTTACTTGTGACAAAGCAGATTTCCTTGTATTTATTTTGATTGTTGACTGTTGTCTGTTCACCTTTATTATGCCTACTTCCTCACATTATTTTTCCTTACATCGATTGAATGTAATTCATTTGATTGTTTTTTTTAATTCAACTTTAATGTTACTGATAGACACTTTTCTCTTCGCGTTTTGATAACACTCCACTATTTATTTTATTTATTTATTTTAGCGATTTGTAAAGCGCCTGGTGACCCGAGGGCATCCCCGCGCTGAATATCACTATATCACTATATCACCCGCACTATATCATGGCCGCCATTTACGCTGTCCTCTTTCTATGCGCACATCTCACTGATTTCACCTTCACAAACGCGACACCGGCGAACACTCTGCCATAGTGATGGACGCTTGATGTAGACATGCTGTTCTACGCTCAATCACTAGTAAGTTCCTCTTAGAATGACTTTGCTTTACTTTGGGCGTTAATTTTGTACTGCTAGCACTTAATTCACCATGGTGATCTTTGTTTGGGCTATTTTTTGATCGAGTGTCGAGCAGCGCGATTTCACTCGCTAGCTCTTATTCTATACACTTTTTGGATCCTTCCATGCACCGTTCATGCACTTTCATAATTCAATTCGCTCCGAGCCACGTGCTGCTTCACAGCCGTGGTTTGCACTGTTTTTTCGGTACTGTTTCACTTATTCGGCTTACTTTTTCGCTCATCTTCACTTTTTTTTAAACCCTTTTGTCTTTACAAGGCATTTTCTCTATTTTACTGAATAATTTTGAGTTTCGTATGTTATTATTTCTGTATGAAGACACTTCAGTAGGTCCTACAAACATTGCATTTGTATTGTTTTCAGACTACCCCTGATGAAGGACTTTCTCTGTCCGAAATGTATTGGGTGACGTGATGAGTTTACCATGAATTAAATGCATTGTATCTGGGAATGATACTTGGATTAAATCTACAACGTCTTTACGAACTATTGAAATACATGTGAAAACAACATGGAATAAATCGTTGTGATAATCTATTATATCACGGATTGAACTTTATTCACAAAAATACTTTTTTTCAAAACGTTCTCTACGTTTCTATTGGTTGTGCTCAGGGAGTCGGCACTTATCCTAAGTGTCGCGGACTGCATATTATTTCCAGAAGCCCCACTAAAGATCTGCTGTACCATACCTCTTAATATGGTGGGCTGAAGCAGAGGGGACACGCTGCGGCTGTTAAGTGCCTCCTGGTGATCCTGGGCTCAGCTGCTTGGACATGACGAAGTGTACATTTCAAGGTAATTCTTTTAAACTTTAATTTTGAAAGATACACTCAGGAACTTGCTTTTGATTTATTTTATGTGTTATATAATAATCATAAAAACAAGTTCCGTTTTTGTACGTCAGCCTCTTTCAGTTTAAAGGTCATCCTGATGTGATTAAGATGTTGAACTGGATTTTTGGATGTATTTTGCACATGAACTGGCTGCTACTGAATTGCTCTTTACACGCGTTAGGATATGCTTTGTTGTTACTTTTTCTTATTGCTAATTCCAAATTTTATTTTTAGCTGAAGCTGAATTTTGGACTCCATTTTGCATATGAACTGGTTTCTATTTACTGTCCTTGTACACTATTGGATATGCTGTGCTAGTCCTTCCTTCTTGCTGCTATTTTAAACTGAACTTTAAGCCAAAGCTGAATTTTGGACTTTATTTGGTATATGAACTGGTTGCTACTTAGTGTCCTTTGCACATTTTAGGATATGCTCTGTTACTTCAATTCCTCTATGCTGCTAATTTTAAATGCGATTTTCTGTCGAAATGGCTAAGTGCTGCTGTCCAAATGATTGAATGTACCCGCTATTGCCTAATACGGTCCTAACAAACGTTATCTTATACAGTAGAGGACATGGACCACTGTTTGAGTCGTGAGCTAAATGGTTTTATTGTTGAAAAACGTAAATATTTGGGATAATTGGTAATATTGACTGATGTTGTCTGAAGGAATTCTAGCCTTTCCAATGCAGACCTCTGATAATTGTATAATGGTTCATGGAATGAGTTTTTCCATGTTTTATTTTTGTAATAATATGCATGTATTTTGATGTGGACCTCTTAGGAGTTCCTAACCGTTAATACAATATTGAATTGAATTAAGATGTTTTCAGTGTATTCTTTTTTTTCTCTTGTGTGTAATTGAGTTATGTGAGTGCGCTTCTGTGGGTTTATGTGTGCGTGCGTCTGCATGTGATGCCTGATTGAGCTTGCATTTGTGCTGTGAGTGCTATATTATTTCTTCCCCTCTCTCTTTTGATCCCTCGTATTAGTCCTTCACCAGTCACCCAATCTCTCCCTCCCTCTCACCTTACCCACTCACCTCTGTCCTCATCTCTTCCCCTTTTTCTTTTTCTCACCTTGCACACTCCCCTCTATATTCATCTCCCACTACCCTCTCTCTCTTGCTCTCTCTCATTACCCATCCACCCGTGTTGCCCTATCTCGCTCTCTATCCTTAATATCTCTTGCTTCTTCACATCTGAATCTCTATTTCTCCCATCTGTGTTTTCAGTATCGCTCTCCACCGTCTCACACACTCTTCTGCCTTTTGTTTCTGTCTGCCGCCCTATATGCCTTTTATCTCCATCTTTTCATCTGTCTCTTGTTTGTATGTCTGCCACCCTACATGCCTCTTATCTGCATCTGTCTGCTGCCCCCATCAGGGCACTTCAAATGCTTATATTTTCCATACATGTAAATTGAATATTTCATTTAAGGCATCTCACAGGGGTGAGACAAAAGACAAAGTGTGTGCGTGTATATGTGCGCGTGCATGCCTGCATGTATATGTGTCTGTGTACACATATGCACAGGGATGTAGGAGGGCCTGTTGTATACAGGTGCGCAACGCCCATTGGACACAAAGGGCTTCAGCCCCCCCCCCTCCCCCCGCCCCGTCGTGTGTGTAAATGACGGGATGAGACAGCTTCCCGGGCACACACAGCCGCACCCGAGTACTTCACAGGTCTTTTAAAAACCCTTTGCTTGTTATTGAGGCTTTAATGCCCCCCTGCAGCTCCACTCTGCCTTTTGCTTGAAGAATCAAATTTTTTCTTGCCCCCCCGCCCCGTAATTTGACTCTAGTTGCGCCTCTGGTTGTATATATGTGCATGCATGTGTGAGTGTGTAAATGCATCTCCTCTTGGTAATGCTGTATGTTTTTGCAAACATCCTTATGTGTAGGACTATGTGCGTGTGTCTGTGTTTGTATGTGCTCAAGCCTGCATGGGTATGTATGCATGTGTGTATGTGTATGTATGCTTATATGGTTGCATCTATCTGTGTATGTGGCTGCAGGTGGCTGTTTCCAAATGTGTGCATGTCTATGGTGCATTTGTGTCTGTGTGTGTGTTTCTTCGTATCAGTGCTTGCACATTTGTGTGTGTCTATCTGTGCATCTATGTTTATTTTGAAGTTTCTTTTTTATGCACATAAAAGGCCCGGGGTGGGTGAGAGCACTTTACTAAAAACAATATCTGTGACAATAACTACTGGCTGCAGAAAATATTAAACTCAATAGTACTACTTTAGTACATTAATGTGTACGGTGACAGATTAAACTTTGGAGAGAACACGCCAGTGCCCAGCACCATGTCATGCTTTTTTTGCCTTTGTTTGAGCCACGATGTGTTTGTTGTTGTAGTATGAGATTATGCAGTAGATTGTAGATTGTGTGTCTTGTTTGCGAAATACATTGTCCTGTGTGGTAGCGGTCTAGTTGTTCCGGAGACGGAACAGGAAGCAGCTAGGCAGGAAGCGGAAGGCGGCCATGTTGTTTGCTGGCGCCGACCGCAAGAGCAGTCACGCAGCCCCGGCGCTCCCAATAAATATATCACTTTAAAACTATACGGAGTCTAACATCATTATTACAATGGCGACGAGTCGGGATCTCTAAAGACCCGCGCAAGCACACGCTACCTCGGCGATTACACCCGCATTGTGCGTGAGACACAAATTAAGCTCCGGAGCGCGGCAGAGGAGCTGGGACCAGTGAAGTTTTGGCGCGAAGGTGAACCACCACGTCCCCATGCCAAGCAACTAACAGCCAGCCAGCCAAGCATAGTGCACCACCCTACCAAGCTGGAAAAACGCCCAGACAGCAGAGGGCACCAAAGGACAGTGAGGGACCACTGCTGATAACCAGGAGGGCACGGCTGTGTGGTGCACTGCGGAGGAACATCACCTGGTGACCAGGTACCCAAGCAGAGTGACACACGCTGGCGCAAAAAGCAGGCCCATCACGTCCAGGGGCGGTAGGGGCAAGGCAGGCGACATCCGACACCACTAGGGGCACGCTAGTGGAGGAGAGCGAAGAGGAGAACGGGGGAGACGAAGGAGTGGAGCAGGACGCTCCGGGCAGTCCGACCAGGCAGGCAAACGCCGCATCTACTGGAAGGAGGAACGCACCAACCATGGCGAACCCGAGCAATTCTCTCACGCAGCTGGTGCCATTTCTTACGAAGAGCGGAGAACCTGAGAGAAAATGGGAGGACTGGAAGAGGTACTTCCTAAATTACCTGGAGGCATTAGAAGAGGAGGGCGACACCCCATTCACAAGCAAAAGAAAAAAGAAAATTTTGCTCCACAATTTAGGCCCAGAAGGGCTCAGGATCTACGACACCATTGTGAAAGGTGAGAGGACGGCGGGGGACGCAGAAGTGTTTGATCACGCCATTGAGGATTTAGACGCACATTACAGACCAGTGGTGTGTGTCGCAATTGACAGGTTCAATTTCTTTCAGAGAAAGCAGAAAAATGGAGAATCAGTGGACGAATACGTGGTTGCACTGAAGAAGTTGGCCATCACCTGCAAGTTTGGAGCCCTACATGATGAACTCGTTAGGGACCAAATAATTATGCATACCACCAGCTCTCACATTCAGGAGAAGCTGTGGGTCAACGGCGACGCTCCCCTCAAGGAGATCTGGGCGATGGTAAAGAAGGCCGAGTTGTCGAAGAGGTGCGCTCAGGCGGCGAAGAGGGAAGCCCAAGAATCTCAAGCGGTGTGCAGAGTGATGACGCCCAACAGAAATGACCGATGGAAACAGAGTGATGCGAGGAGGAACCAAGGAGGTAGCAGAGCAGAGTTCCATGCAAGACCGCAGTCGGACGGCAGGACACACAAAGCGGGTAAAGCACAGTGTTACCGGTGCGGTAGCAGCTCTCACTTGGGCAACGACAAGGCATGCCCCGCCTTCAGGGCCAAGTGCTCCTACTGCAACATATTCGGACACTATGAGAAGGTGTGTCGCAGGAAGCCCAAAAGCGCAGTGGTACGGCTGGTGGACCAAGAGCAAGGAGGGGATCCCAGCGACCAGGAAAGTGCAGTGGAAGAGGAGGAATTCCTCTACATCGACGTACAGATTTTGGAAATGGATGGCTCCAACACGGATAGACCCAGGCTAGACATGCACATAGGGGGAGTACCCCTGGAGATGATTGCGGACAGTGGAGCACCTATATCTATAATCCAGAGACGTGTGTGGGAGAACGATTTCGCACCCATTCTCAAAGACACCTTGTTACCCATGGATGTGAGACCGGTAACGTACACTGGACAAAAGATTCCCATGCTGGGCTATTGTCCACTCATGTTCGAATTTAGAGGCCGGCAGGCGCAATGTAAACTGTATGTTGCTGAGAAAGGCCCATCCGTACTAAGTTGGAAAGACCAGGGGGCATTGGGAATTCAACTCAACCCGGGTGGCATAGAGAAAATTCTACTGATGGACATGGAAGTCAAGGAGAATGTGCAGTTGTGGCGGGCAACGTATCCGAGAGTCTTCAACGGGCAGATTGGTGAGCTGAGCAAATACACGCATCTCATCAAACTCAAAGACGGAGCGGTGCCGGTAGTGCACAAAGTGAGGAACATCCCGTTCCGCAGCAGAGAGGCGGTACAAATGGAATTGGAAAGGCTGGAGAGGGAAGGCGTCATCAGAGCGATTGAGAGTGCGGAATGGCTATCTCCCCTGGTCGTTGCCCAGAAGCCCAACGGCAAGGTACGTCTATGTGTAGACCTGAGAGAATTAAATAAGAACATTGTCGTGGATAAATTCCCCCTTCCGCGCATCAATGAGATGTTGGCAAAAACTAAGGATGTCACATGGTTTTCCACGGTGGACCTATCATCCGCCTACCATCAAGTGAAGCTTCACCCATCGTGCACACACCTCACCTCCTTTATCACGCCATTCGGGTGTTATGAGTTTGTGAGGATGCCGTTCGGCCTTGCCTCGGCAGCGGCCGTATTCCAGAAAATAATGCACAAACTGTTGAAAGACCTGAAGGATGTCCTTTTCTTCCAAGATGACATTTTAGTGATGGGGAAATCAATGCATGATCACAACGCAAAGCTTCACAAGGTGCTACAGAGGCTGCAGGATAATGGGTTGACTGCTGAATGGTCCAAGTGCAGTTTGGGAGTTCAGTCTGTCACGTATCTCGGTCATGAGATTAGTGGACAGGGAATAACACCCAAGAAGGCAAACATCAGAGCCATCGAAGAGGCACCCACTCCAGAAAAGAAAGAGGATGTTCGGTCATTCTTAGGAATGGCTGAGTATTACAGCAAGTTCATCCCACAGTTCGCAACCAAGACACACTTTATGAGACAACTGCTCAAGGAAAGAAACAGGTTCCAGTGGAGTAAGGAAGAGCAAGCGGAGTTCGATGCACTCAAACGAGAAATGAGCACTGCAATTCCCCTCAAGGGCTTCGATCCCAGGGCTGAATCCGTTCTCACCACGGACGCAAGTGACCGAGGCCTAGGGGCAGTCCTGATGCAGAGGGAGGATTCGGGTGTGATGTCTACGGTCAGCTTTGCCTCCCGTTCGTTGACGCCTAGTGAGGAGAAGTTCAGCGTGGTGGAGAAGGAAATGCTGGCTGTAGTCTGGGCAGTGGAGAAATTCAGGCAGTATCTATGGGGGGCCAAGTTCCTTGTCAAAACGGACCACAAGCCATTAGTTCGCGTCCTGACGTCGAGCGGACATGATCATGCCACACCCAGAATCGCCAAGATGACCCTCCGATTATTGGACTTTGTCTATGATGTTGAACACATACCGGGGCCACAGAACAAAGTGGCTGACTTTCTGAGCAGGGCGGCGGCCATGGACGAGGCACAGAATGAGGAAAAGAATGAATGGGAAGGATATATGGTAGCAACCATTCAGGACACTGAGGAAGTAATAAGTGCTCAAGACTGGGAAAGTGCCTACAAAGAAGACACGGATCTGGAAGCAGTGAAAGGCTACGTGACACATGGCTGGCCTGAGAAGAGACATTTGAAGGAGGAATTGAAAAGGTACTGGGAAGTTAGGGAGGAGCTGTCCATAGCGGACAACCCTGTGTTCCTACTCCGTGGTGACAAGGTGGTACCACCCCAGAGCATATTGGAACGGCTGATGTCCTTACTCCATGAAGGGCACCAAGGGATCACGAAGACTAAAGCGTTGGCCAGACAGGCATACTGGTGGCCTGCCATTGATGCACAAGTTGAACGGCACGTGCGCAACTGTGAGTCCTGTGCCAGGGCTGACAAATCTCAAAGCATGCTCAGGCCGCCATTGGGAAGATTTCCTATTCCGGAAGGTCCATGGGAAATGTTATCGGTGGACATAATGGGGCCAGTCCTGGACAAAGATGGTACTCCGAAATATGTACTAGTGGCAATTGATAAGTATTCCAAGTGGCCGGAGCTGCAAGTATTGGAACAGGTGGACACTGAGGCGGTGATACGTTTCTTGCGCACCACGTTCGTCAGCGAGGGCATCCCAAGGATCATCACCTGCGACAATGGTCCCCAGTTCACGTCTGAGAAGTGGATCGCCTTTACCAGCAGGAATGGCATTGAAGTGAAACACTCCCCGATCTACCACCCCGCTGGAAATGGACAGGTGGAGCGCTTCAACCGGGTGATAATGGGCACCATACAAGCAGCTATTGAAGATGGCCTAGATTGGGAAAGAGAGTTGGAAAAAATGATTTGGGCATATCGCATTACACCCGGAAGTACGGGCTATAGCCCCTTCAAGATCTTAAGAGGTAGGGAAGCATTCACCAAAGACAATGCGGCCTGGAAGAAATTGGTGGTGCAGAGCAAGTGGTCACCAGCGGTGGTAAGAAAGAACCTGGAGAGAGCACAGGACATATACACTGTGCATTACAACAAAAGGAGGAACACGCGCAGTACGGAATTGGACAAAGGAGAGTGGGTGAGGGTTAAACTCGCTATCAAGAAGAAGAAAGGGGAAAGTAAGTTTTCTCCACCCCTCAAAGTAGTGGAGCCATACTCCCGGTCTGCACTGCTGAGCGACGGAAAGGTATGGTCTATGGACAGAATGGCCAGGTGCAGCAAGATAATGAAATGGGAGGAGGAGATAGAAGAAGGAGCGGAACAGGTCAGTGAAGAAGGAGAAGGTGAAGTGAGTGTGAGACAGGAAGAGAATGTCGGAGGAAGTGGTGAGAGACAAGGAGAGAACGTCGACGCTGCTGATGGGAGATCTGCAGGCGAAGGAAGAGAAAGGGGGAAGCCAACAGGAGAAGGAAACAGAGGAGAAGGAAGTGGTGAGAAGAGAGAGAGAGACAGAGAAGAGGAAAGCAATAGAGAACTAAGAGATAAAGGTATGATGGAAGGTGAGAGGAAGGAAGAGAGAATGGAGACTCGTGTAGGAAGAAGAACCAAGGTGCCGGAGAGATTTAAAGATTTCGTAATGGACTAGAAGTAAGACATTGTAAATTGTTGTGTGATTAAAAGGGGGGAGATATGTGGTAGCGGTCTAGTTGTTCCGGAGACGGAACAGGAAGCAGCTAGGCAGGAAGCGGAAGGCGGCCATGTTGTTTGCTGGCGCCGACCGCAAGAGCAGTCACGCAGCCCCGGCGCTCCCAATAAATATATCACTTTAAAACTATACGGAGTCTAACATCATTATTACATCCTGTTTAAAAACGTGTGGCTTCAGGAGCATAGAATTCCATTGTTGTTACTTTTTTTTTTCCTTAGCCAGCAAATTACTCTTGTCTCCCCTCCCGTATAACCTATTTCCCATTTTCTGGTTCTCCAGCGCAAGGAGTTTATACGAATGGCAATGGCGCTATGCAAATATCCAAATATCGTCATTCCACTACATACAAAGTAAAACAAAATTGCCATGTATAACACCAAGACAAGAGCTTTAGCTTTCACAAAGCGAGACTTATTGATTTGCAAGTGCTTATTTGATGTTGAATCGCCTTCTGGCACATTCAGCAACTGTGGTGCCAGACCTGCGGGTGCAGGACCAACAAAGCTGGACCAGGAGCCCCATCTCGCACCCTTCTAGATACGCCAGTGAACTGTAAACCATAAAAGCCCGTTCAAAAGTCATATCGCACCAAAAAATCCTCACTTTCACGAAGCGAAAATGCTCTTGTTTACAATAATTTCCAGTCGCATAGTAACGCGGATTCGAATCTGACAACTTACTGCCTGCCCCTGCTTTTTTTTTTATTCGGAACAGAAATACTGCGGTAATAAAGATCCCATGGAGAGCGACTGTCTCCCAAATAACAGCAGGTCCGATGAGGTTGCTAGTTGTGCCCGCGCTAGTTCAATGTGCTCTAAAGTGTGTAGCACGCGGCTCCTGCGTAGTTTGGTTTCTCAGGGTCCCGGTGGCTCAGCATTGGTATTCAGGGTGCAGCCTAGCCCCGGCGCTGTCACTCTGTTTCCTTTTTTATCCTCCGGTCTCCAGGCTGGGGATCTCCTCCGCTCGGTGACGTGTGCGTGACGCCGGGCGCCGCTCGCTTTCCATGCTGCACAGGTAGCAGCGCCGCGGCCATATTGAGCGTTCAGCGGGGGCTCGGCTAGGGAAAACGGCCGGAGACAGCTGCGGGGCCCAGGCGGAAGGAAGCGGAGGCGGCTCGTGCAGCCCACTCTATGTACACACCCCCTCGGGCGGCGGTTGCTTGTTGGTGCCGCACGGCTGCTGCTTCGGGGACCGGAGGAGGCGGCGGCGGCGGCGGCGGCAGCAGGGAGCAGCAGCGGCGATGCCTGGCCAGCCCTGAATGGGATGCCGATTGCTGGGCTGGAGGATCCCTGGCCCAAAATGGAGGTGTATTCCAACAGCGGCGGTGGTGAGGTGGGTGCTTGGTTCAGGGGTTCATGGGGCTGTGGGCAGGGCTGTTTGGAAGTCACATCCCGCTGTAGCTTTGTGGCATCCTGGAGGGGTTGCCGCCCGTCCCCAGGGATTGTTTTGTTGTGACGTCTGTTTTTGCTTCACCCCACCCGAGCCTCAGTTAGTGGTATAATCTTGGTACCCATTGAGAAATCCCTGTGGGCATCCTCTGTCAAGTGCCTCAGTAAGAAGGCCCTCCCGCCAGCAAGTGTTTGTGATACATGTGTCTGTGTATTTTGGTGGATGGACAAGTTTGGAAAACGTGTCTGTAGAGCATCGTTTCTGCTCTGCTGTAGAGTACCGGCAGCCCGAACACGGGCAGCACATGCACTTTTGTGGAGTGGATACGCTGGCCCGTTCCCTCCTCTCAGTGCTGTCAGACTGTTTTCTCTCCGAGGGGTGGATGATGCCCTCCGAGCTCCTGCTGCTGCAAACAAGTTGCGCGTGCGTCAACCGACCGCCCCTTCTCATCACACAGTGTAATTACATCTCACGAATATGCTAAGGAAGAACTGTATACAACCAGCTTTGACAACACTTGTATATTTAGTAATGCCAATAGATGATTACTGCATTGTTGGTGCAGAGGGAGAGAGGGGAGGCGCGGGGAACTGCCTCTTTCCTGGTGCCTATGGTAGAACAAACTCAGGCAGTACTTGTAGGAATTGGATGGAGGCTGTATGACAAATTGAAGTGACCTCTGTCTCGCGAGGGATGCACACACCTACAACAGTGCTGTCCTTTTAGGAGCTGTGAACAACGCTATAGTACTGCTCCGTCCGTGTTTTAGTGGTAGATGTGAATGTATGGTCCCACAGTGCTGAGCAGTGTATGACGGGTGCATGCGTGAGGGGGCGGAGGATGATAACAGAGCTGCAACCCTGTTTATTTACGGGGGAGGGAGCAAGCACGCAGCAGCCCAGATATCTGTCCGCCCTGGAGAGAGGGTGCAGTCCTGGGAGATAAGGAATATACACTTTTTGTCCGGTATGGGCCATGGGCAGGAGGAATAGGCTGCTATGCTGTTGTGCAGTGCATAGAGTGGAGGATGCACACGGTAGCCCCTTTGGCCAGGTTCCATTGTGAGATGAGATGCCAATAGATCTGAAGTCCTTGGGGAGGATGGACTCCAAACCACCCGGCGTGGACAGTGACGGGGAAGATAACTATTCTTCGCCTGGGTAGCAGGCTACATGTTAATCTATTTATAATTCTGTTTGTGGGGGAATGGATAAGATGTATGTTGTGTAGGAGAACGCCAGCTCCGACGCCAGGAGACATCATCCTGCGTAATAACGAAGGGACTGAGGGTTCAGGCTTCTCACTGTTTTGGGGATTTCAGTCCTCGGGAGCGGATGAGGCTCAATGCGTGAGTGGGGTGTGTTTGTTTTTTCATTGTTTTAGTAGGATGGTTAATGTATGTCTTAATAGGTCCGATTCTACACGCAGACGCTCCCTCTGAAACTTGTTTGCAAAAAGTAGGCGTCGGCCAAAAGCTCCTGCCTCACGTGGTAATGGTTTCCACCAACGCCCACGTGTATGTATTATTTCAGAGCTAGATCTAGCGTGAGCGAAAATCAATGGGAGAGAAAAAGGGCCATTGCCAAAACCGGCAACACTAGGGTGGCAGTGTGTGTAGTAATAGTACTGACTTCTATTGGGCATGATAAAACCCTCTTACAGCTCCTCCGTATCTTTCAGATAGTGCATGATATAGGTTAACCACTGGTGTACTTAACATATAACTTGGGTATTACTGCTGCTTAGTATTACAGGAAATCTCTGCATGTAAATTGTCATAGATGTCTGTTGTGAGTGCGACAAATTAGTTGCGTTTTTCAACCTGCAGTGCTAACCAACCATACTGTGTCTTGGAGCCCCGCTTGACTGTTTTCAAGTTCTGGCCTTCAAGTAACATCACACTTGTTTCTATTGGTGGAAAAACTAGGACTGTCACAAGCTCATCCTTTGGGCGCATGGCCACTTTACATCAGTGCATGACTTACAAATCAAACATTAGCAGACTGTCCAGTACTTTTGCAGGTGGTTTTGAAAGCCGGAATGGTATATTTGAGAATCTGAATGGGTAGACTAGAGACTTACGCTTCATCCAAACAGTATCCCACAACTTGTTGGGATTTGTGTCTGTTTCAAAGATATGGAAATCCTCATTGTCATTACTCAATATTTTTCAAGACCTCATATTGTGTTGTAACTGAAGAGCGGATTGAAGCTAGATCGTGTGGCCAGAAATTATTTTGTGTTTGTAAGGCACTGTTGTTACAGTGATCGCTGTGGAGCAAGGGTAATCTGTAACGCAGCCAAACTAACTTTAGGTTTTACATGAGGGTATGGATTGTGCCATTTGGGGATGAGGATGGGATCTTAACAAAACCAATCGCATTCCTATTCCGGAAAACGCTGCCAATCAACTTTTTCAGGATGACTGAATATGCAGAATTCTGTCTCCTGCCGAATCTCCTAGAACACGAGTGTAATCCAGTGGGCAATCTGCACGATGTTGGCCTCTTCAAGGATGACTGTGTGACAAACGTAGGTGGATGGCTTTCAATAGCTCACTATTTTCCTGGCATGCCTAGGTGGAAGAGACAGCAATAATAGCAGCAAAAGCGTTTTAGGTCATGCTTGACAGGCCAGCTTTCGATACACCATATATGATCAACAGAAAAATAACTTTATGAAGCACTACTGAGAGAGGTGCGCTGGCTCCAACCAAATATTGATTGTTTTAGTACAGATTTTCATTGTGCTTAAGTTGTATGTATGCTTCTACTGGGAAAGAGTGCTTTCATTGCGCTTTTTGCCCTGTAGGAAAGCTTATGCTCAATACAGGAGGATTGAGTTGGTTACTGTGACAAGCCATTGATCGAGGGCATAGGCCTAATCTGTTTATTGTGAAACGTTACTATAAAGGCAGAAGGCCTGACTGAGTGTGGCTTGCACAACCAACATGACGGATGTGCTCTAAATGAGCTCCGCATTCAACCTTGCTTATTCAGTGTTTATCCTGGGGTGAGCCCAACATCCGTCACCTGGGGATTCCATCCTGTTCTCCCTGATCTTCCCGCTGTGCCTACAGCCGTAAATGCCGCTGTGAGTGGTGCTCTGGCGGTGCTGTAGGCCTCGGTTTACTGAGCCGGGGGCCGGGCCTGCAGCTGGCATGGTGGGATTACTGCCTTGGATTGCGGACTGCCGAGGCAGAGTAGCGGAGGACCTGGCGGCTAACTAAATGGTGGACTGTCAATCAGTGGCCAGGAGGGGAGGTCGCTGGAGAGCGGAGTCCCTTTGTCTGCCCTCATGAGACCGACGGAAGAGTGTGGCTTTCATGGACTGAGGGGGCTGCCATTGGAGCTTCCTAGTGTGTGGTAGGTGGGTCCCCCTCCCCTGACACTGCTAACGCAACACGGGTGCCGCGGGGAGGGGTGAGGGGGGTACACGAGAGCGGCACATACTGTGAGTGACTCTTGCCTCTGGAGTCCTTGTGCTGTTCATCGTGGCGCTCACCAGTGACTGGCACACAGCTGAAGTGATCTTGGGACTGGTGTGCCCGTGAGTGGAGGTCTCTGGCGCGCCATGCATTGGGGAAGAGAACATGTGCCACGCTTGCCTTTGAACGGGCCTGGAATCGATTGGGCCCTACCCATGAGTGCATTTTGCCCAGACAGTACTACCTAACAGAGGGTTAGGACATACGGGTACGGAACTTCTGTATTATTCACTGGGGCCCTGCTGATACCTACACTGTATCAACGTAATCCCTGCTGTGCTGCAACATATGCGATACCAAAGGGGATGATAGACGGAGCGTTTGAGCAAATCAAACACTCACCCCAGTCAACTGATCTTGGTTTAATCCATCATCATTCTTTAGCTTACTCCACCACCCCAGTTCAGACATGGCCATATGCAAATCAGTCTGACCCTGTGCCTCATGGGAACAGTCCAGCCCGAACTGCCAAGCCATGCCTTCCCTGGACCGGAAACAAGCATCCTGGGACAGGTTTCCGGCTAATCAGCTGTCATCAGCCAGGCTAGCTTGAATCCAGTGGCAAAGTGAGCAAGGGACCCTCGTCTGGGTATACCATGCCAACTTAGGGCGAACAAAGCGATACCACAGGGGATGATGGACGGGTCAAGACTGATTTGCATTGGCCATGTCTGAACTGGGGTGGCGTGGTGAGCAAAATAACAATGGATTAAACCCAGATTTGTGACTGGTGGTGAATGTTTTGCCAAAGTGCAACATTCCGTCCATCATCTTGTGTGTTTTGCTGTTTGCCCTATGTGGGAAGGGCATGCCCAGACGTGGGTCCCGTGCTCACTACGCAACTGGAGTCAAGCTATCCTGGCTGATGACGGCTGAAAGCCAGAAACCTGTCCTTGAATGCTTGATTCCGCGAATGCTTGATTCCGATCATGGCTTGGCAGATCGGACTGGACTGTTCCCATGAGGCACAGGGTCAAGACTGATTTGCATATGGCCATGTCTGAACTGGGGTGGCTTGATGAGCAAAATAACGATGGATTAAACCCAGATCTGTGACTGGGCATGAATGTTTTGCCAATGTGCAACATTCCGTCCATCATTGTTTTGCTGTGTTGCAACATATGGGCTGTTCACCTGGGGTCCTCATGACTTATCACCTGCTGCATCCTTCTGTGAACTACTACCTCTGTCTGTTCTGGCTGCTATACTTGCTAGAGGGTCCTGTTGTGCTGCAGTTGCTTGAGGCTGCTCGCGCTACTGTGCTCGTTGTTGCTAAATGATGCAGGTAATCGGGCTCTCTCAACTACCATATCTTGACGGCTGCTACAGTAATACTGGTGCGGTGGATGGACTGCAGTAGTACCCTGCGGCGTTCCTGAGTTCCTAGGGCTGCTCGTGCTTCCATGTGCATCTCCTTGCGTGGTGCTGGCAAGTAGGCCCTGGCCAGTGGAGTAAAGTTGTGTAGGACAGATTTTCTGGAGATAGAAGCAATGGGGCGTCCACACACGGGCACTCAGGGCGCACCCTTGAAGTCCTCTGCTGAACAGGGCCAGTTACCAGGCAACACTGGTTATGGTGATGACTCCCCTCAAGTGCCTTCTATAAGTGACAAACCTAATGCTGTCCTTGCAGCTGTGGACAAAATTGTTAATGCACTCAAGATGACATGTGCATCCTTGGAAAGCAAAATCAATGTGGTAATGACAGATCTAACATTGCTCCATGCGGATCTTCGCAAACTGGCGATAGACTACATATCACTGAGCTGACCCTTACGGAGATACAGCCCAAGGCCAGTGAACTTGACTCTTCAATGTGCCTAATGGTGGAGTGCATGTAGGTACTGGAGCGCCACATGGAAGAGGCAGAGGGGTGCTTGCGCTGCAACAATGTCTGCGTCATGGGACTCCTGGTGGTCGGGGAGGGGACTGGTTACGTGGCGTAGGTGGAGGAATGTTTGTGCTAGCTGCTACCCCAGGATACTTTATTTTTGCAGTTCTTCTTTGTGGAGCACGTTTACTGGGTCCTGGAGCGCTGGCTGGTGCCATGCTTCAATCCCAGGCCATTGTTGTTCTGCCTACTACACAACCGGGAAAGAGATGCTGCCTAGTGTGAGGCACGGAAGCTGCAGGAGATCGCAGTGGACAATGCAAATATATTGTTTTTCCCGGACTATACAATCCATGTACAGGCGCAGTGCAACTCCTTTCTTTTGGTGAAATGTGGCTTCTTGTACTTGACATTAGATACTAGTCATGCTGGATCTGTCGGCGGCTTTCGACACCGTCCCACATGACGGTCTCCTTTTAAGACTCCAGGAGATCGGGTTTCGTGGGACGGTGTTGGATTGGTTTAGATCTTTTTTGTCGGACCGCCGTCAGGTGATCTGGGCACCACCGTTCTCCGCTGAAATGCCGCCGCTAGGGGTGGGGGTTCCTCAAGGATCCATTCTGAGCCCCATCCTCTTTAATGTCTATATGGCCCCTCTGGCGGCGGTGGCGGAGGCTTTTGGTGCCCAGGTCATATCCTATGCTGACGACACCCAGCTCCTGTTCACGTGCAGGAAGGGAGAGGCGTTTGATGGGGCAAAAATCAGGGACTGCTTTGGTTCCGTTTTTGCATGGTTCCAACGACATAGCCTTAAATGCAACTCAGACAAGTCTGAGTTGCTTTTTTTTGGTTGTGTTCCGGACCCTTGCTGGAAATCCTGGTGGCCTCAGGACATGTTTCCTCCCGGGTCGGCATCAATGCAGGCCAAAAATCTTGGTGTGGTCTGTGACGTAGATCTGTCTTTTAGATCTCAGATCAATGCATTATCAGGGAAATGCTTCAGCATCCTGAGAATGCTCAGAAAATTGTTACCGATGTTATCACTGCAATATAAGAAAATTGTAGTTCAGGCATTAGTTGGATCACGTTTTGATTATGCTAATGTCCTGTATGTAGGTCTGCCGAAATACCTGCTGGCAAGATTGCAGATAGTCCAGAACTCTGCTGCAAGGGCAATCTTTGGCCTCCCACGCAGAGCCAGAGCTTCCAGTTTGCTTAAGGAGTTACATTGGCTCCCTATCTCTAAAAGAGTTATTTTTAAAACTCTGACTCTGGCCTTCAAGGCCCTGCATTCTGTAGGCCCTGCGTACATCAAAAAGAGATTGGCTTTTTATGTTCCAAGGAGGATGCAGCGATCGGCTTCATCTGCCACGATTGCGGTCCCGTCCATCAAACGTGCCCGGATGGGTGGTCGGTCCTTTCGCTATTTAGCGGCCCTCCATTGGAATGGGCTTCCGATCTCTTTGCGGAAAGCCAATAGTCTCTTTACCTTTAGAAAGGAGTTAAAGACGTGGCTCTTTTCTGCGTGATCGCTCTGACCACCTGAGTTGCTGAACGGATACACTGGTCACTGATCTCTTTGCAAAAGCACCGGGACACCCGCATGGGTAGCCGTGCGCTATAAAAGAGTATGCACATAACATAACATAACATACGTCCGCCTCTTCTCACCACGATTCCGGGTAATGGCAGAGGGGAAGACACACGTCTTCAACTCCCCAGAGGACGTGTGGTATTGGCTGGAGGCGGCAGGGCATTTGACGGCAGAGCGAGCATGGTGTGCTGTCATCACAGAGACGCCGCAGTGGGTGTGCCCGATTGCACTTCTCTCCTCGTCCAACGGCTGCACCAGACTTGGAACAGGTAATTCGGGAGAGATGCCAGGCCTTAGAAATGATGCTGCTGCATTGACCAAGATGGGTCACGGTTGTGAACTGGACGATGATTCGGCTAGATCTCTAAGCGACATTACTCCTCGAGTATTTAGCCCTCCAGAGCAGACTCATAGGTGCTCCTCTAAGCACACCACAGACATCAATTGACATTATCTGATTCTTAAGGGGCCTGGTGGTGTCCATCTCATGACATCATTCTACACACAGCAGCTGGCTGTTGTTGCGTTGTCTTTTCCTCTTCCTTTGTTGTTTGTTCAACGATGTCAAATCCATTTGTTCCTCTTTTTCTTTTGCTGGGAGTGGGAAATGAGAAGGGGGAGGTTTGTGCTTGTTTCATGTCACGGGTTAGGAGGAGGCAGGCTGGAGTCGTACATGACAAGCGTGCCCCCGTGCTGGAGGCCAGGTCTTGGAACTTGAAAAGGCCTTTGACTTCTTAGAATGGGGGTATCTCTTGACTGTACTGGTCTAATGTGGTATTGGTCACAGTTTTCTCCACCTAGTGAAATTCTTATGTACCAGTCCTCTGATTAAGGTCAAGATAGGGCTTCTCATTTTGGATATAGTCACCACATACAGGGGGCACAAATAAGTCTGCCCGCTGTCGTCACTTGTTTTTGTTGGCAATGGAACCACTGGCCCTGGGGCTGCGCTATTGGGGGACACAATGGCCCATCCTTCTGGGGGACAGGGTACAATCAATATTGTTATATGTGGATGACGTGTGCCGTACATTTGGGACACACGACATATCAATGAAATAATTGCTTTGACCCTGGCCCAGTTTCCCACCATTTCTGTTTTGCGGGTCAACTGGGCGAAATCTTGTCTATTTCCATATCTCTCGGATGTGCCAGACCCATGTTTTTTCTCTGGTGGTATAAGGTTGGAGTGGCAATAGCACACATTTAGATACTTAGGGGTGCTGGTGTACCACTCCTTGACTGATGTTTGTGAGGGTAATGTCGTCCGTGCGGTAACAACGTTGCAAGCACAGATGGTCTTCTGGCGCACACTGCCTCTGGCAGTCACGGGCAGGGTGACATTGCTGAAGGTGATGGTTTTGCCCCACATTTGTACTTCTTTGCAAACCTCCCCATCAACATCCCTAGCATTTTCTTCTGTACGATGAAGCAACAGACTGGCATGTTCATTTGGAACAAGTTGAGATGCAGGGTGCCCCTGGCGAAACTGTACTTGCCCACAGGCAAAAAGAGACTAGCTGCCCCACATGTGGAGCAGAATTCTCTTGCTGCCCAAATCTAATGGATAGTGAAGTGGCTGGTCTATATCTGACGGATCCAGCCACGGCTCCCCAGTTGAGGAATGCCCCCTTTATTGCACTTCTTGCACTCCTGCACAAGGACAAGGGTACCCAGTTCATTGTTACTGGGGGTTGCATTTTGCTGCTTTCAGCGATCCCCTACGCACCATGATTTGCTCTATTGGGCATGCCTAGTCTTGGGTGGGCCCACATCGATAGCTGAATTAGCAGTGTGTCATGAGGTGGGCATACATACCTTGGGGCACCTATCCAGGGAAGGCACTTTAGCAGCATTTGAGGTGTTGGAGGATGATGGCATACCTTCGGGACAATTCTTGTTAGACAACGCGCTACTTGCCACGTTGGGGCGCCACTTGGGGATGTGACCACTGAATTTCCCATGCATCTCACGATTCAATTCCTACATGTGATGGTACCGGGCAGACATCTCAAATGCTGGTTTGACTCCCTCCACTCCCACACTGCTCCCCAGCTTCTCCCTTTACACCCACGATTGGAGTTGGATTAAGCACACCCCTGCACTGGGCTGCTTCATTGGAGAGAGCAAACCACGTACCACGCAATGACCGATTCAAGCTCATTCAGCTTTACATTGTGCATAGAGCTTATTTCACACCTGCCAACATCAATGGGTTTTATTATAGAGTTGACACTGCCTGCCCACTTTGATTGCATATAGATGCTGACCTACTTACTACCTATGCTATGGTCTGCCCAAGTCTACATACATACTGGGTCACCATCCCTTCCAAATTCTCTGCCTGCACTGAGCGCCCTGATCTGCACAGGTGGGGAGTCTCCTGAGACTATTCAACAGGAGGAAGAAGAATAGGGTTACGTCCTGCTGTCTAGATCTGGGCCTCATAGTGGCCAAGCGTCTCGCCACCGGCAGATGGAAAGCCCCTGACCCCCCCACGTGTTGTACCTTGGAAACAGTTAAAGCTCAGCTGGGAGCAAGCTGAGAGTGTGGCCCTGCACAGGGAGGCCATGCTAGTGCTGCGCAAACACCCTAATTCTACCTAAGCCACCATTTTAACTGATTTGCCGTATAATTACTCTTCTGCAATTGACATTTGCCCAATTGGGTGGATGTGAGCTGTTGGTTCCTGCTTCAGTTCATGTTTCCGGACTCACCTGTTCCGCCATGGGCTAGCTCTGCCATAAATCCAGGCCATGGAACTGTGCGATGCTCTGCAGGTCCTGGTGGCGTTGGTTTCTTCTCTGCTCAGTTTGGTTGTAATGGTTGCCCATGTTTCCACAACAAAAATGCCAAATCTTCATCGTGAGAAAGAGGAGAAGTACTTTGAGAATGCCAGAGGGGAAAAGGAAGCTTTTCCGAGCATACACGATACCCCCACAAAGGAACTCTCTGTTGTTGTACCTTCATATAATGAGGAAGAACGACTACCTCTCATGATGGATGAAGCTCTGGAATATTTGGAAAAAAGACAGACTCAGAGTCCTTCTTTCACATATGAGGTGATTGTAGTTGATGATGGCAGTAAAGATCAAACTTATAAGGTTGCCCCGAGGTATTCCAAGCAATATGGAAGTGACAAAGTTCGTGTCTTAACACTTGTTAAGAATCGTGGGAAAGGGGGAGCTGTGAGAATGGGTGTCCTTAGCTCACGAGGGAAACAAATCCTAATGGCTGATGCTGATGGAGCTACAAAGTTTGAAGATCTTGACAAAGTAGAAAATAGCCTTAAAACACTTCAGCCGTGGCCGGATCAAATGGCTATAGCTTGTGGATCCCGAGCCCATTTGGAAAGCACTGCAATAGCAGAGCGCTCTGTTTTTCGAACATTTCTTGTGTATGGATTCCATTTTCTTGTATGGTTTCTTTGTGTCAGAGGAGTTCGAGACACACAATGTGGATTCAAGCTCTTGACGAGAAAGGCTGCATTGCTCACCTTCACAGCTCTTCATATTGATCGATGGGCCTTTGATGTGGAACTTCTGTATATAACACAGTGCTTAAAAATACCAATTGTGGAAGTTGCTGTAAACTGGACAGAAATAGAAGGTTCTAAATTGGTTCCCTTCTGGAGTTGGCTATAAATGGGCAGAGACCTCCTTTTTATACGACTCAGATACTTGACCAGGGCCTGGAAAATTGAACCACTGGAAAAAAACAATTAGACAGTGACTGTTGCCAAAGTAATGGACATACATATCGAAAAGAAGAACTGTTAACTTGAAGGGGCAACAGGTGCTCCTTGTGTCTGATGCTGACGGCGTTCATTGTATGCTGAATGTATTTTTTTGTAATAAATATACGATGCCCTGGTGAGTTGTGTACAATTCTCTGTAGGGCGAACAACACATTTAAAAAAAAAAAAAATGCCCGATTACAGTGGAAGACATATCAGTTTAGCAAACGACGGCTGTGAACTGACATTGCTCGCAGTATTTCTTCTTACACCCCTGCCTGATTTCTTGAGCACTGTGGGGATGACTGCGTTGCATACCTTTTTATCAGGCATGGTAACCCGGGGGTTGGTGCTGCGCTGTTGAGTTATGGGTATTATTACTTTGTTCTGTGTCTCGTTTACTACTATACGTTTATTAAAATGTACGGCTCTGTTTATGCTGTCTGGAATGGCTCCACGGCACTCCGCTGGTCCTGTAGTTTATTGCAGACGTTACCATGACAGACTCCCTTTGCTTGTGTACGTACATACGGCTGAACCACATGTCTTGCTGGGAAACTCTGCATCGAGTTTCTCCCCCACATCGACAAGTTAATGCAAGTAGTCGACATGGCACAATTGTATAGCAGACTATACAGCACTATTGCACTGCAATGTAATTGTATGGAATACTAACTCCCGTTGCCCTGCTATTGTGTTGTATGGAACTGTTTGAAATAAAATACTAGATTGCAATAAACGGATTAAAGCGAAAAGACAGAGAGCCTGACTTATTTATTATGAAAAGCAGATATATATATTTTTGAAAACTTTATGCATTTAACACGAACTGCTGTATCAGCAGGTGAACAAAATGATTAATAATATTTCATGACTCAAATCATTCATTTTCATCACTACTTCTCTGTTTGCTGCCCTCAACCCCCAGCATCAATGTGTGAAGCATTGCAGACCATATTTACAGAACTTCTGGAACTTTATAATATGTTTCTAACCATTTTCATTCTCATATCCTCTGTAGTTGCCCATTCCAAGTGATCCTAATCCCAGTAGGCGATTATCTGGCCACAAGACTTGAACTACTGAATAGCAATGCAGCATTTTTCTAACATCAGCACCAGTATAGCAAGAACATCATCTTCGCAAGAGCGATGTGTCCTATAATAGGGAGAGTGTTCCAAAAGGTGATTGATTTCTAGAATCGCTGTTGCAGTCTACTTATATTACAAGTATACTGTCTGTATGATGTATGAGCTGTATGTAGACCAAAGTATCTAAATTGCTCAATCTCCCATCGTAGCCCAATATCTGGAAGTCTTTCAGGTGTAGCTCCTGTAGAAAATTCCCCGGCCTGGGTACATGTAAAGGATCACGCCGCACACAGAGCTTGGTATTGCAGGTCTTTATTCCCCAGCTTGTAACCGTTGACTGAACATTCTGCAGTATGAATTCTATTCCCACACCCAAGCACTTATGTGACTGTTCTACGGAGTCCGTCAGGGACCAAAAAGGCCCGTCATCTCTAACTCACAAGACACTACATCTCCCCCTTTGTTAAATAAAAGGTACAAATAATCCATATATACATAACAACTCTTCAATAAGTATTTTTTGGTGGTTGAATCAATCACCCAGATCTTGCCATGGGAGGCTGTGGAGATACAGGAGAAGTGTCCATGACTGGCCCTGGTGACAAAGACATTGGTACAGTCATTGAGCTCTGAAATCTCAGGTGGGTAAGCCTCACTTTTGACTTCTGGAGTTGGCGAATGTCGAGGCACGTGCTTGAAATGCGTCAAGTCTTGCGTTATGGACTTTCCAGCATGATGAGCAGTCACTATGTGTCCTTTACTAGTCGCAATCCTCACTTGGCCTACATCAAAAGGAGCATCAGACTTGCGTTTCTGTTGTCAATGAGGTCTCCTCTTTTGAACACAGTGCTCCAGGCGCAGCAATACCTATACCCATCGGTCTTAATTTTCTGTTTGTGAGATTAATCAATAGTGCAAAGATTATAAATTTCAATAGATCTTTCAATGGTCCATTGTGGCAACCTAATTCCTATGGCTCTGTCAAACATTAATGTGGCCGGGCTTTCACCCATGGTAGAACGGGGAGTTGTCTGAACACAAAGGGTATGCAGTTTCTATGGGGTGGAGGTGAAAACCACGGGGGAAGGGGAAGGGAAAAAGGGGGAGAAATCTGGCAGAGAAGGAACACTAGAGGGGAGGGGGAGTGCTCCAATAGGAGCAATAACCCTCACACACCCCAAGGGGTGTCATGCTCCTCGTCGGGCCAGCGCTGCAATGCCCGACAGGCCCCACAGGGGGACTCTTTGCTGGAGATCTTTACTGTTGTAAAACCGTTTGGCCCTATAAGGTGAAGCAGTGGGGCGAAAAGATGTAGTGAGTAGAGTGTTGTGGTGGTGTTTTTAAACTTGCTACAAGTGTCCAGAATGTCCTTTATCCACTGGCCACTGGTGCTATTGCTAAAAAATGGACTGCGAGAATCCCAGCTGGCAGGAGAATTAAACCTGCTGCAGCTTGAATTTGTGAAGTGGGGGAAGGGGGGGGGGGTGTTTAGTTTAAAAGGTCGACATGTTTCACGCCTTAGTTCTCCAAGCGGATGGATTGTGTTTCTTCAGGACCAGAATGCTGGGGGTACCCAATCTACTTTTTAATTGAGAAAGACAGTCAGGGAGTAGCTTATTGTGCTGTCCCTATGATATCGGATTACTAAGTAATCCCTGTGAGGGGTAGAACTATCAAAAAAGGTTGGAAACGTCCTTCTTATGGACCTGGTGGGAAGGAAAGATAGGGAAACAAAAAGGCATGGGTAAGACAACTCGGCACAGGGAAATTAATACAGCGGGACCTGTAAACAGTTGCAGGGTGCAACCATATGTATTTTCAAACCATAGGGAACACACCAATCATGACACAAACCGATATCTGCACATTGTCAAAAGTCCATTATCGTCGTTGAGCTCTGTTATACATAAGACAGAGGATGTAGTGTAATGACATATACCTAACGTGGGAGAAAGGCATAGTACATGCCTAAACATCGCTGCTAATACTCACAACCAAAACCCACAAGGATATGACATGGACAAAAATGTTATGGATCGTTACTGTGTTGCGCCACTCATGACATAAGGGACTCACCTAATGATTACGGAGAGGGTGCATCAGCCTGTGCGTCCACACCAAACTCCGCAATGATGGAAGGTAATAGCCAGGTGAGAGAGAAGTCCAGGAAATGGATGTGTTGGTCCTTTATTTGAACAAAGCCATTGCTCGTGTTCTATAAGGACTCATTGTGGTAGCTCTGTTGTTAAATTGTATGTAGGGAATGAGTGTCTGATGCTAAGTGCCCGACCATTTTGTAAATGAAAGGGGACACGTTTGGAAAATAAAAATACTGACTAGCCCCAATCATGTGCCCATTACGGGTGCGTGCTTCATGTGCAGGAATGGTATGTGTGTATAATCACTCACCCCAATCATGAGTGAAAGCCAGTTGATGACGTGGGTTTAGAGAAGGGGTGTTATGTTAATACAGGCCCTGGCAATTAGCCGGAGCAGTCCCGGTGGTACAACCATGGCTACATGTGAAAAACACAAATAACATTTAAAAACATTGGTTGGAAAGCGGGCTGGTGTCGCAGGTCGCCAAAGTTTTCCCTGCAGCGTGCTCAAGGTGGAATTGCATTTAAATCTTACAATAACCCCTTAGCGAGCCACTTCAGAATGCGGTAGTGCCTGGGCTGGGATTAAATAGCTGTGGCTAAAGTAAACATCGAAAAATAAAAATCAAGGTCAGAAGCCTGGGGCATCACGAGCCGGCTGCGGAGCATGGCAATCTCGGGGTTTAATGGATTTGTACTCTTCTCCGGTGTACAGCTCCTTCGTATGGGACCTGCCCACGTCTGGACGCCAGGGACGCTGTGTCTGAGTACCAGGAGTGTTAATTTAAATACCCGATCTGCTGGGATTGAAGAAAGGCAGAGAGAAAAGACTTGTGTCTAGCAGGTATTGCAGGTGCCATCTTGGAAGGATAAGATTGAATAGAAATGAAGAGAGAAATGAAAGAGGAGACTAATGTCAAGCCTGTTGTGACGGCCATGTTGGAATGTTAAAAATGATTTAACAGGTAATGCAAAGATAAGTCATATTGCCGGTGGTGATGCCAGGTTTCAAGGGGAAAAAGAATTAACATTAAGGGTATTGGGACTGGATAAAGCCTATGGTGAGGGGGATAGTCTTGTGGCTTAATCGAAGTACCAGAACGGGGAGTTGACCTGTATGCACGGAGCGTCGACTGAAGAACTGATATGAGGTAAAGCTTAAGGTTCTTCTCGAGGGTGCTCTTTTAAAAAAAAAAAAACTTTTTATTAACTGTGCAGAAAACAGTGGTGTACATCACAGTCATACAGTTAAAAACTTACAGTTGTACCATGGGAAAATCAAAGCAAAAGAAAGGAGGTTAAAAACATGTGGTGTTACTCAATACATTTCGTCATCAGATATTCATCAATGCGATCGAGGGTGCTCTTAAACCTCTTGGCAACACCATTCACCTGTAGCCTGAGAGGTGTGCTTTTCTGATGCTTGACATTCAGATGAGTGAGAAAATCTTTGTATTCTTGACTATTGAAAGGATGGCCATTGTCAGATTTCAAAATCGAAGGAACACCCCATGTTGCAAAAATACTTCCTAAACTCTCAATGACTCCGTCAAGAGTAGTTGATGACAGATCTTCCACAAGGAGAAAACAGGAGAAATCCTTAACAATGACCAGTAGATGATGTCCATTGTCAAGGAGTCTAAAGAAATATATTGCAATCTTCTTCCATGCATGCTTTGGGAGATCAGACATGTATAATGGATGCGGGGTGGTTTTGATAACAAGCAGTTACCCAAATGACAGGCCATTAATTCTTTTTCAACTCCTCCATCAAGATGAGGGAATCATGCTCGGTCCTGTAGAGCTCATTTAGTAGCAAAAATTCCATGATGTCTGTCATGTGCCAGTTCAATGACTTGTTGTCTCAGACGCTCAGGTGTGACAATTCTTGACCCTTGTAAGATGATGCCTTCTGGAGTGACTGAAAAGTATTCCCGCACATTTTTGAATTTCTGGTATCATGAAGAGGTTGAGCATGCTTTCTCCACAACTGATGGATAATAATGTCTTTGAGGATTTGCAGATCTCTGTCCGTGCTTGTGGCAGCACTGATTTGTTTAACTGATATGGCAGCAGGTGTACTGGATTTCACTACGAAGTTAACATAAGCATCAGCCGCTTTAAAAATGGTGCCATGACATGGTATTGGTACATGTGAGAAGTAGTCCGAAGGGTTTTGATTTTGTTTCTTGAACGATGCACAATCGCAAAATCATATTCCTGCAGTCGCAACTCTCACCTTTCAATGCGAGGGGGAATCTTGGCTTTAGGATTGCGAAAATGGTGAGTAATGCTTGATTGGTAAATGCTCCCCATACATGAACACATGAAAATGTTCACAAGCCCACAGCAAGGCTTTCTTGTTCTGGTTGGTTCTAGGCATGTTCATCGATGACAAACTGCTGCTAGCATATGCCTAAATGTATCTTGGTGCATTGGCATGTACAGTGTGTGCTGGACAAGGATGGCACCCAACCCCACTGGGCTCGCATCAACAATAACCTCTGCCTGTGATTTCGGATCTAAGTATGCAATTTCAGTGGCGTCATCAATTGTTTGTTTGATTTTTTGACTCTTTGTTCACATCGACATGGAACATTTGGTTGCGTTAAGTCTCTCAGTGGGGCACTCACAGTGGCAAAGTCACGTGTATACCTTGAAGAGTAACTGGCCATACCAAGGAAGGATCGTAGCATAGTTGTATCTTGTGGGAGAGAAGTGGATGAGGAGGCTTGTACTTTATTTGGATATGAAGTCACTCCCCCATTAAAAAAGATATGACAGAAGAACTTGAGTTTTGTTTTATAAAACTCACACTTTTCTACATTTAAAGTGAGACCTGCGGTGACTAGCAGCCGAAGGTAATTCCTGCCTTCTAGCGCGGCTTTGAAACCCGATCCGCATATCCTGACTCCATCTGCCTGATATCCTGTTCCCAACTCCAAGAAGGAGTGGGATCCCGGCCCCTGAGCTTTGGGGAGCAAAGTGTGGCTGAAAATCTGCCTGAGCGCCGATCCCCTGGTGCTGAACTACCGATGCGGCCAGGGCCACGATCGAGAAACTGGTCGCGGTGCCCTTGCTCTGGGACCTGCGACGCAGTGACTGGTGGGCATCGCTTTCCGGTGGTGCTGCAGGGGCCTGCTGAGATCGGAGGCACGCCTGGTGAGGAAGCGGCGAACTGGGGAGCTTACCCGCTTGTGACCCCAACACCACTCCTACAGTGAAAGCACCCGAAGGGGCAGGACTACACCGCCGGCCACGAGAGCAGCGAACGGGCCTGTACGGCACTTGAGACCCCGGCTTCTCGGGCCCAACGGAATTGCGGGTGGCCCCAGACAACAACAGTGATCACAGTGCCTGAGCGGTGAGTGCACGCTCCTGGCCCCCAGTGGATCCTGGGCGCGCCTTGACTTTCTACGCGCAGGAAGGGTGCCTGTCCATCTAGAACTCGTAATAATGGACTGGAGCCCTAAGCAGGACAGCCATTAGGGAGAGCGGCCACCTGGGTGGAGCTCCTGCCGCCAACCGCAAGCCGTGAGGGGACAACCTAATCCATGGACGTCGGCTGGGAGCGCGAATTGGGGGCGCAGCTGTGTGGTGTTAATGTCAAGCCAGACAGGGGACTGCTGGGGAGTCTTGGGAGCCTCTTTATAGCCTGCATGAACCGAGTGTGGTGGATTATATTGTGTGAGGCACTGGAGGCATAATCTAGGCTAATCAATCTGGACTGGATTAGACTTTGGGGGGCTGTGAGGAGTGAACAGCCACCATATCAGTGTTGAGACGACCTTCAGTGGTATCGGAGCTATTATTGATATGCTCTGAATTTGACCCCTCATCTTCCCCTGAAAACAGAGGGATCGGTGCACTGGGAAACCCGACAGGCCGGCAGGAGATTCCTTCCCCCTGAGCAGACGGCGGCGAGTACTGGGACCACCCTTGGGTAAATCGACCGCATAAAAATCGAGTCACTCCCACAATGGTGAGTGGGAAGGGGTCCAAAACACCTGCGCAAAATAAACTTGCTAAATTTGCCTGGTCCAATCCAAAAGACATCGCCTCTTCGGAGGGTGTGGATAATTAATCAGTCCAGCAACAGCAGCAGGAGCTGACGCTCCAGGACTTCCTGGCGGCTATCACAGGTGTACGTACTTCCCTGGAGACTCGCATAGATACTGTAAACATTGAAGTATCCCTCATCGGAGCTGACCTCAGGAAAATGGACTCCTGAGTAAAAGAGGTGGAGGACGCCACGCCTGTGCTAAACAAAGACACTGCCCTGCTCAAAACGCAAGTGAACCAGTTGCGAGATCAGCAAACTAAAATGGAGGCGCTGCTCGACGATTACGAAGGGAGGGTCCGAAGAAATAATATCCGTATTCTGGGTGTTCTGGAGTGGGCAGAGGGGCCTGCGGTCGATCTATTTGTTGAGAACCTCATTCTGAAGCAGCTGCAACCCGCACGACTCGCAAACTATTTTTCCATCGAACACGCACATCGAGTCCCCAGGGGTCGACCTAAGCCGGGGGCCCCCGAGACCGATTATAGCGTGAGTTTTTAACTTCCGAGATCGGTATATCATACTCCAGGCATGACGTTCCAACCCCGCTCAAAATAGACGACAATGTGATCTCCTTTTTTCCTGACTTCACCACAAAGGTCCAAGCTCAACGTCGTAGCTTCATGGCAGTCAAACGGGTCTTGAGAGACAGAGATAAAATACGCCATGCTTTTCTCGGCAAAACTCAGGATTGACTCGGAGGGCACGGCATTGTTCTTCTCCTCCCCTGAAGACGCATGGGACTGGCTCGAGGGTGAGCGTCGGGTGAAGAAGCAATGGAGGGCCTTGTTCTTCTAGACCTGAATACAGCGCCGTGACCCGAAGCGACCCGGTTTGAGGGGGACTGGACTCCACAACCGGCAGTTAAGCGAATGGTGTAGGTGGGGTTGAAATGGCCACAGTAGTTACATTTATTAGCAAGAATTTTGGGTATGGGAGCTGATGGACCATATTGGGACTTCTCACCAGGACTGCCACAGGTGAATACCTTACAAATAAGGCTCAGGAATAATACCAGTTAGCAGCTTTAGTGTAGTAGCTGGTGAAGTGGTAGGGAACAATTCCTACCATTCAGTGTAATATGATTCCATCCTTGCACTTGGCGGGTGGGTATGGCTGCATCCAAGCACCTCTTTATTAATGGGTGGGGCGTCAGGTACTCTGCCTTGTTGGGGAGTGGGTAGTTAGAGATCCACTGGCAGGGAGGTGGGGATGTTGGAGGGGGGGACAGTCTTTTTGTATTACGTTTGGTTTTTAATCACAAAGCACAAACAATTGGATATGATTGCCTATGTTTTCACTTCCACTGCAAAGCATGTCTCCGATTGGTTCTCCTACTGGACTGTACTTGACTGCCCTTGTGTGGCTACCCACTTGGTTGTAACATTGTTGGAAGAGAACGCCTTCCCTTCACAGGGTGTTCGTAGAATTGTACAACTCTCATGGACAAGATCTATGGCTGAGACAAGGTTAGAAACATCGTCTGTCCTAACGTGGAATGTAAATGGGCTGGATGACAAAATAAAATGAGGGTTTGTGTTGCAGAATCTTAAAGAGACATGCCCCAGACCTGATTCTGCTCCAGGCAATGCACCTAGCAGGCAATACACGATGGGGATACAAGTTGTTGGTACATGCCGTGTTCACATCTTGCTTGAGGGGTACGGGCATATTAGTCAGAAAAAGCCTCGCGCTTACCCCTACCTGCACATGGGCGCATCCACAGGGGAGGTTTGCAGTTCTGGAGGCCAGTTGGGAGTGGAGGCCGCTTAATGTGGTCTCAGCGTATCTTCACCCTGCGCTGGGTAGGAAGGCACTTGCTGACTTAGGGAAAGCTCTGGTGGATCTCCCCATGGGCACACTTATACTGGGAGGGGATTTCAATATGACTATTGATGACCACACAGATAGGCGTCCCCGGATGCGGCCCAGCATCCAAATGAAAGATTTTACACAGGCCTTTGACCTGGCGGACATATGGCGCACCCTGCATCCAGACTTGATTTACTGCACCTACTATTCCAATGCCCACTAGAGCATGTCTCGCATGGATTACTTCCTCACACACCTGGCGGAGGTTGGCTACTTCAGGTAACCACGTCGCCTACCAAGGGGTATCTCAGACTACTCCCCAGTGTGGATTGAGCTTACTTATCGCAATGCAAACCAGCATAACACGATTGTTCTCAATCCTTGGCTCCTTGAAATCCCGGAAATCAAGAGACACTGCTCACGCAGACAGACAATTATTTCCATGAAAATGTGGGGTCGGTGGATTTGGCGCAGCCAATTTGGGAAGCCTATAAGGCAGTACTCAAGGGGCAAGCCCTGGCACTTAAAACGGTTATATCGGGCAGAAAAACCAGCAGCTCTCTCAGCTGGAGATTGAACTCCAGAGATTAAAGGCACAGAGTGCCTCCTCGCCTACTGAAGAGGCGGAACACCAACTAATGGTTAAACAACTGGAATACAAAGCCCTGGCGGGGAAAAGACTCAAGCCAGATTGCTTCAATCACAACATAAGGTTTACGAAATGGGAGATAGGGCAGGTAAAATGTTGGCATGGCTGAGGAGGAGGGAGCGGGGGGAACGCTGGGTGCCCCGACTTACTGTTGAAGGGACGGGCCCCATCTCAGATCCGCAAGATATCACGGAACCGTTCGCCAATTATCTAGAAAAGGTCTATACCTCTTCGGCCCAGTATACAGCCAAAGAGTCCCAACAACTGCTGGCTGACTTACACCTCCCACTCTATCAGAGGAGGATAGGGACTTCATAGATGAATATCTAAAGGATGAGGAAATCTGCAAGGCAATATACAGTATCAAATCGGGGAAGACAATGGGGCCTAACGGGGTCCCTATTGAATTTTCCAAGTCTGTGGTTCAAAAGGTCGCGCCCCACCTGAAAAATATGTATAATGAAAGCTTTGAGAAGGGGGTCTTGCCGGTGGACCAATCTCTGGCCTCAATTGTTGTCATTAGAAAACCGGGAAAGCCTGTTGATAGTTGTGGATCCTATCGACCAATTTCGTTAATTAACGTCGAAGCAAAAGTACTGGAAAAACTCTTGGCCTCCCGCCTGGTGTCAGTAATTCTCTAATTGGTCCATATGGACCAATCAGGGTTTGAGCCTGGGAGAAACACGGCTCTAAACATTCGCCGCATCCACAATGTCCTTGGGCGCCAGACCTTTATAGCGGAAGGTGCAGTAGTGCTTTCTTTGGAGGCCTCTACGGCGTTCAACTCCATAGAATGGCCTTATCTTTTTGAGGTTCTGGTGCGTCTAGGGTTTGGCCCGAGGTTTATGGGGTGGGTCAGACTTCTCTATACAGACTTGATGGGACAGGTAAAGGTCAACCACCGAACATCTAGAGTGTTCCCGTTGGGTAGGGGCACCAGGCAAGGATGCCCCTTATTCCCCGTGATCTTCTCCCTAATCCTTGAACCACTGGCAACATGGGTGAGAAGGGACGTCTCAATTAGAGGGCTGAAGTGGACAGAAGGACACAAAGACAGAATTTCGCTATATGCGGATGATATTTTAGTATATCTGGCATCCCCATATGCTTCAATACACAGCTTGTTAAACATTTTCACAAATTTTGGCAAATATTCAGGATATGCCGTAAATTGGTCCAAGTCTGTGCTTTTTAGGTCTCACCCACGCAGCGCGTATGCACTGCATAGGAGGAGACCTCTTGAAATTGATACACTTTTGAGGCCGAAAACGTGCACGCATTGCATTGCTTTCAATGGCAATGCGTGCCTGTTTGGCGATTGCCTTGCGGGAGCGAGCAGCGGCGCCATATGTTAGCAATTATCGCGCCTTGCTGCTCGTTCCGCAAGGTAAACGCGATGTACATGGCCACTTTCATCTGCCGCCTCCCGTCACTTTAACTTTCGCTTTAACTTTCAGCCGTTCTCGTTTTAATTAGCAGCGGCGCGCCGTTTGTTTCAGTTCACTGCTGCAGCGGTTAATACCTGTGAAATTGCTCCCACATGGCAAATGAGAGTTGTGCTCATGCACTGCGTGAAATCCCAGTTACCATTAATGCCCACATGTCAAGGTTCTGAGCAAAACAAATAAGATTGGTTCAGCTGCCTCTTTGTTTGCAAGTATGCACACGACAACAGCACAACCAGCGCGTCTGATGCACCTTGACGTGAAGCCAGACACAATATTATTGAAAGATTTACAAAAAGGTCAAAGATATCCTGCCGCACCTATTGATCTGATTGGGAAAACGAAGATGTGTCTTGGTGCAAAAGATCAAAGGGAACCTGACCTTTCAGTTCCCCTAAACAATGAGAGAAACTATCATTGTAGGCATAAACACATAAGATTTTGATCAGCACTCAAGCAAAGTATATGTTCAATGTACAGTCAAAACAGATTCTTCTTGTTATTCAAATTCCTTTATTGAATTCTCTGTTTAAATTTCATTTCTTCCAAAGCACCATAGTAGCCACAATATTATTGAACAGGAGATTCGGCTGGTTACGTGTCTTACTCACCCTGGTGTTCCTGTCCCGTCTTTTTAATGCCAGCAGGAGACAGACCTGGGCACACCGGGGAGCAGCTCCGTGCATGTTGGGTGAGCCTGTGTGTAATTCTCCCATTCCCAGGCCGGCCCGCTTTCCCTGCATCAGGCCGCTGGAAGCACAAAGCAACACACAGCCCCTCTGCAAATTATAAACATGAGGCTGCGCCAAGAAGACGCCTGCACGGCGGCGTCTGACAAGTGGCCCAGCAGAGAGAGCCTGGTTATAAGGCAAAGCCTTCAGAAGTACCCTCTCTGAACCCCGGGTTGCTCGTGCTGTGCGCACAAACAGTGGGCAGCTGGACAGCGAGCGCCTCACGCTTCCGCCAGCCTCGCGCGTTACTCCAGCTGCTTCACGTGGGACCGCAGCAAACATTTGTGAGCTCCCAAAGAGCTGGGACTGTTCTGCTTCTACTTTTCCCCCTTCCCCTACCCTTTCAACTGTTGTCTCTGGGGTTGAATTACAGCCGCTGCTTTGAATGCTCAGTGGTCTGCACTGTATTTTCTTATTTTTAAACCGAACAGAAAGAAGCAAGCATGCACGCTGCTTGTGTGGAAAATGTTTGAAAATGTTTCCCAAAACACACCAACACTACGGTCTGCACCCACAGCTAGCCTATTTAAAGCAGCAGTTGTGCGTGTCCTGTGTAAAGACTCTCTAAGTTGGCGTCTCATACAGGCTCCGATTACATCTGCCAACATTTGTCACTGTTTTGACTTCAAAATGAAAATATATTCTATTCTAGAGGAGTGATTACAACTCTTTGCAGCACAGCTCTGAAACTGGAAGCAGGCTTCAAGCATGCAGTACTTAAATTGAGTAAACGTAATGTACAAATGAAGGTCATGAAATGTGTAAACTCAAATCATTGTCCTTTTACAATATGGGATGGAAAAGGAAATATTAATCTAGTGGCTGAAAAATAGTGTCACCCGAAAACGGGTTTCAAATCCCAACTTCAACACTTGACCAAATTGGGTGATCCTAGGCAAATCGCTTCACTATGCCTCATTTTAATTGTCAAAACTGAGACCACCTTGAATACATTCAATGCTATGTAAAAATCTTCTCTCTCTTTTTTTTAAAATTATGGGCAAGAATATTGACCACTCATGGTACTCGCGTCTCAGACTGCTTGTCTCAGTTTGGCTGTAAATCAGGTTTATGGCTTCTTAAGATGCTCCCTGAATTCCACTAAGCGAGCAGGCAAAGTCTGAAGGGGATTCATGGGTTTGTGGGTTTTGCAACCTTGGCAAGCTTACTGTCTGTTTAAGTTTGATTTATGACAGAGAAATGTCAGCGTTTTTACGGGTGATTTCAAGGAAAATAATAGTGTATCATGTGCCTGGCGGTCAACTGCTAATTGCTAACTTGAAGCTGGCTTTTGCTTTTGACAGTGAAGGGCGTTTTTATGAGATCACTTTAAATGTGCTTTGAGATGATGTGCCGTAGTAGAAATCTGTGCCTGGCCCTTTCTTTGTAGAGCCCAAAATGTTGCTAAGGTTTTTGGGGGTCTGTAGGATGTGCACAAATTGCAGTTGACCAGAAAAAGAAGTACCCGCTATTAATGCCTCCTCAAATCATTGAGCACAGGTTTGACCTGGGCGGGGCCCAGAAAGGCAGGGGCCCACTGAGCTGGCCAAAAGTAATTACTCCAGTTCAAGCAGGACAAGGTGTGGTGCTGTACAGTGTCCTTGAGGTTCACATGAACTTTTTAAAACGTGATTGCTTATAAGGTTTAAAAAGTGAGACCTATTGGCTATGCCAATGCTTGTTTTTGTTTGGGGCCCAGTCCCCAGGCTCCCACAGGGATGCGAGATGGAGATAGCTACAGATGGTTTTCGATATCTAGGGGTCTATATTACACCAGATCCCCAACTCTTTTACGATAAGAATCTAGCCGCCCCCCTGGAACGACTGCCTAGTGATGTTAAACATTGGTGGTCCCTGCTGCTGTCTCTGCTGGGCAGAGCGGCTCTGTTTAAAATGCTGACTCTCCCGCGATTCTTGTACACCCTTCAAAATTGCCCCTACAGGGTACCTGACTCTTACTTCAAAGGCATTGAAGGCGAGGTTCGAATGCTATTATGGGATGGGGGAGCGCCTCGTATAGGGCTACATAAATTAAAGGGTGGTATTATGATATAATCGCCCTTCCAGATATTAGACTTTATTATTGGGCCGCACAATTAGTGGCCATCAACCTTTGGCTATACCGCTCCCCGATAGACCCAGCCTATATGCTAGACAGATATCAGATGGGGAGAGAAGGATACCTAGGGGCTCTGTATAAAAAGGTCCAGAGGGGGAGGTAGGTGGGTCCCACTGCACAAATGGTTGACATTTGGCACCAGGCAACTAATGCTTGGGTTGGACGGGGATGCTGACCCAGGCCTCACCCCTATGGTCTACTCAAAAACTTGGGCTCCTGTATTTTCATCCGAGCTCTGACAAATGGGATATCCAAAATTGGTCATTTAGTGAAGAAAGGCAAGATCCTTACATTTCAGGAAATACAACAGAAATATAAATTAGCCCGGGGGAAATGTTCCGATATTTGCAAATCCGTCATGCGCTCATGGCAGTACTACCAGATATGAGCGCCTTAAAGGAGTCATTCCCCTTGGAGGACCGGGTACTCTCTGAGTCAATGCCAACCAAAGCTGTATCCCTGATATCCCAGCGCCGAGATGCCCCCGGGCGAGTCGAGCGCTATACAAAAATAAATAACATAACAACTGATGTATCGAAAACTATGTAATAATCTGCCAGATCCCTTTCAGGCATTGCGTAATAAGTGGCAGAGAGAGCTAGGGGAAATAGAAGACAAGGACTGACCGACATCACTGATGTCTCCAAGGGAAGCAGCTATCACTCCCCACTTTCGTTTAATCCAGTTAAAAGTCGTTCATAGAGCGTATCCCTCGGGGAACCCTAGTGAAAATGGGCGCAAGGCAAAATGCCCTCTGCCTACGTGGCTGTCAACAAGAGGCAACCTTTTTTCACATTATCTGGGATAGTCCGCTCCTACAACACATATGGGAAGGGGCGACCACACAATTGCAGGACGCCGTGGGGAAGCATATAACTCTCAAACCATCACTGGGGCTTCTCAATATCTGGGTCGTTACGGATCTAATGGAAACAATTAGCCACGTTGGGATATACACTGGTCAAGAGAGTGATCGCAATGAAATGGGGGGCAGCAGAACGACCGTCGGCCAGGCACTTGTTAGCAGAAATGGACAAATGCATGGTTGCTGAAAAAAACATAAGAAATGGGGTGGGTGGAACTCGCACAGGGGAGGATATGTCTAGGCGAACCGAACCAGAAATTCGGGACAATTACACAATTGAATGTTTAATGTTTTATCATGACGAGATAATGTTGTGCTTTTATGAAAACTATGCATACCACTGCTTTGTGATGTTTAGAGTGAGAGCTGCATCTGTAATTATACAACACCCTTGTGTAAGTGCTTTATTATGTTCTTTTCATGTGTGCCCTTAAAACTAGTATGTCATCATTGTAATTTGAAGCATTTGTGACTGGCTGTATTATGTGACAAATGACATCCTGAAAGAATTCTGCAGCTGATTACACTCTGAAACTTAGCCTCTTATATCTAAACAACCCAACCCTAGTCGAAAAGGTAGTAATGTACCTGCAATTTTCTTCCAGTTCAAGTTGGTGATACCCTCTGTTCAAATCGAGGCGGGGGAAAAACTTTGGCTCCATCCAGCTGTGTAATCATGTCAGCTATGTGTGGACCTGGATGTCATTCTCTTTCAGTCGCCTTGTTCGCTTGGTGCATATCAAAGCAGATGTGCACAGTGCCTCTGCTTTCCTTCTTCGGCACTTCCACTTTGGGGGACACCGATAGTCAGACTAGCTGATCGCACAATGATATCATGTTTCAATAATGTCTCTGTCTTTCTCAACAGCCTTTTGTAAATGAAACGCAATTCGATGATGTCTTTGAGCAACAAGGCGGATGTACTAATTTATGTGAAGTTGTACTTTCATTGTCTTAAGTCTTCCTAGTCCATGAAACAAAGATGGAAACGGATTCACTATCTCATGATAGGCACTGATGCTGTAGAATGACAGAAAGCCACCCCATGTCTGCCTGATTTAATATTAGTGATTAACATATATAGAATCGGCTTTAAGGGTAAAGCCTAGCTACATGTATTTGGTTACATGGAAATTCACATTACATGGTAAACAAACCTAGGGATAGAAGATGCACTGTGATTAGCCTTGCAAACCCTATTAAGACTAGGTTGCATACTGTTGCAAACTCTAATTTTTTACATATTTTTATGACTACACCTGATTGCTTTTGTGTCAATACTTTCGCTTGATATCATACTTAAACACACAAAATGAAATAGTGATATTGGTTGTGCCTGGCATTGGGCATCTTAGTAGTTCGATATTAGTGTCAGGTATGCTAGATGAGGAATTCTCATCCACGTTTTGTGGCATGATTCATCGTTCATTTCTTCACCCCGTCCTGGTAAGATGATGCTACCAGGGCAAACTCAACCTCTGTATGAGGGAGCTCTTTATAAAAGAGACACTGGATAGGTGAAAACCCAGAAAAAAAACCTGAAGCCTGAGGTAAACCTAAAGAATTACCTTAAATATTTGGTGCCTCTGGTATTATTAAAAACGAAAGTGGATAATACCCTGGTATAACGACTAGTTCATCCATGTAAGGCCAACCTGTTTCTACCCACGCTAGTGCCATACTATTGGGTCTGGAGCATTCATCAGGGCTTAAGGGATCTCTGTTTGTTCAAGGCATTCACACGTGTCTAAAAGAACCTTACATCTCCATTTAAAAATGAAATAAAGTAACAATAACCCTGGGTTATTGCTGCATCATGGTCCTTTGCAAGGGAGGTACCCACTGCAGTCACACATTCATCTGGCAGTCCCACCTACTTGCCCTCTGTTTGACCAGCTGTCCGTAAGTCTGATAGGGAATTTATGAAGCATAACTATCGCGGAAGCTTCTTTGCTCTAAAGTTTCCCACATTAATGCACCTATTTATTTATTTTTTCAATTTGTAAGGCGCAACAGCTACCCAAAAAGGGTTTCCCGGCGCCGAGACACAGCATAGAAGTAGCAGGGGATTAAGGTTGCACCGTGTGTTTTTATTCAAACAGCCAAGTCTTAATATTCCTTCTGAATCTGGCATGGTTCTCCTCTTTGCGAATGTAAAGAGGAAGCGAGTTCCAAAGGGCTGGTCCTAAATGGGCAAAGGATCTGCCTCCCATTCTTGCAAGTTTGAACCTTGGTACACAGAAGTTAGCGTTTGATTGTGACCGAAGGTTGCGCTTAGGAGTGTAGGGAAGGGCAAGGGCTAGAAGATATTTGGGAACAGTGCCCGCTTTGATTCTGAACATGTAGTTCAGGGCTTTCAATCTAATTCTGTTTTCGACCGTAAGCCAATGGAGCTCACGACGATAGTTTGAGACTCCGGAGTTTTTAGGAATTCTGCAGAATTTTTAGGAATTCTGCTAAGTAGTCTCACCTACAATCTGTTATCTTTTTTTAAAAGGTGAGTTTTTAGTATTAAATCTTTTTATTGCAAGAAATAGCACAACAGAAACATCGGCTCGTGGTGCAAGTGATGCAGACCTCCCCCGATAATGCCAGCACATGAGGAGGCCCAAGCTGCGCCCAGTTCAATTAGTGTATTACACAGCAAGTCGCCTACAACCCAACTGGGCCGGCCGTGTCTTTAAGGTTCGGGAGCCGTCGTCAATTGTGGTAAGCCATAGAGTGAATCCATAACAATCCCAACTAGTCCCCCCACCCCCCCACCCCGCCCATCCCACCCCCTTCCTTGTCCAATGGGTGTGTACCTAAGGCAACTGTGGCCGTCTCAGATCACCTCCTGGGAGGCTGCGTGTCGCCGAGTTCTCGACCCACGGGGTTGTACAGTAGAGTCTGCGAGTGGAGTGTCCGCGAGGTAGAGCAGACGCAAGTACCGGGGGCAGCTCAGCTCCCTGAACTCCCCGGTGAGCAGGGTCAGAAACGGTCTCCAAAGTTCTGCAAATTCATCCCCCCTCCCGGCCTGTGTCAGTGACAGCTTCTCCATCCCCAGAATCATCCAGAGCCTGTGTAACCACCCAAGTTGCAAAGGAGGCTGAGTGTCCCTCCAGTGCGCCACAATGTTCTGTACTGCCGCACCTAGCGCGATCGCTATGAGCCTCCCTCTGAAAGATTTCAGGGGGTACATCAAGGCATTAGGGAGGCCAAGCAACACATAGGCAGGGAACCTAGGGAGCTGGGTGTCTAAGTGTGTGTCGATTAAGTCAAGTATAGCAGACCAGTAGGGTTGCAAATGTGTGCAGCTCCACAGCAGGTGTTCCAGGGTGCCGAGCTCCCCGCACCCCCTCCAGCAGCGATCAGTGACTCGGGGGTCCCAGCGGTGTATGCGTTCAGGAGTGTGATACCAGTATGTGACTACTTTAGTCAGCGTCTCCGTTAGGCCCATGTGGTAGGCTGAGTGACGAGCCCTGTGGTATATGCCCTCCCATTCCTTGTGAGTAAGTGTCCTCCCTAAGTCTCTCTCCCATCTGACCCTCCCGGCATTGTAGGAGTGAGTAGCAAGTGTTGATATAGGTCTGAGAGTAGCTTCTTATCAGAGGTACGTGTCAGCAGCCATTTTCCGTAGGGCGTGAGGAGTCGCTGTGCACTGGGTTGAATGGATGGATGAAGCACCCAATGACGGACCTGAAGGTATGGCAGGCGGTCGGATTCTGGAATGCCATAATCCTCCCTCACCTTCGGAAAGGAGAGGATACCGCCGGGGTCGAACATGTGGCCGATCGCCCTGCAGGGCGTCCACCTCCAGGCCGTAAACGCGTGGGGGTCAAGACCGGGAGAAAAGTCCGGATTGCCGAAGATCGGCGTCATCGGGGAGGGAAACGACGTGAGGCCTCGCCGTACCGCCACCGTATCCCATGTGGTCAGGACCGTGCTCGTGATTTGGGACGCTTAGAGGTTAGGGGGCCTATAGCGACGCGGTAAGAATGGGACATTCTGCAGCGGCCGGCCCGCCACTGCCTGATCCTGGAAGAGCCAGTGTTTACTAGATTCCAGTTGATGCCTTTCCACCAGTGTACGCAGCTGGGCAGCTTGAAAGTAGAGGGTGAGTTCCGGCATCCCCACGCCCCCATGAGCCGGGGGAAGCGTGGCAATCACATGCTTAAATCGCGGCCGCCGGCCATTCCAAACATACCGTGCCAGGTCGGATTGCGTCTTGTGGAACCATCCTACTGGGGGACGGAGGGAGAGGGTCTGAAAAACGTAGAGAATCTGAGACAGCAGGGTCATCTTGACGGCGGCGATGTGAGCCAGCCAGGAGAGGGTGAAGTGTTTCCACCGTCTGAGCACCTGGTGCAGGCGTGCGCTAAGCCTCGCGTAATTGGCGTCCGCCGTGGCACGTATCGTTGGTGCCAGCAGCACCCCAAGATAGGAAACGGGGGAGGTGGGCCACCGCAGGTCGTATTCAGCTTTGACCTCCGTCAGCACTGCAGGTGGTAAGGAGACGTTCAGGGCCTCTGACTTCTCCACAATGATCTTGAAGCCGAAAGCTAAGGCAAAGGTGTGGAGCTCCACAAAGAGGGCTCGGAGGGACTGCATCGGCGACAAAAGGGAAAGCAGAATGTCGTCCGCATACAAGCTGACCTTATGCGTGTCGCTACCGAACGGGATACCCTCAATGAGACGGTGTTGCCGTATGCGCTGTGCGAGAGGCTCCATATAAAGGGCGAACAGCAGGGGGGACAATGGGCACCCCTGTCTAGTACCGCGGCCGATCGGAAAGCGCGGAGATGTATGGCCATTGACTCTGACCGTCGCCGCCGGCTGGCGGTAACAGTTAAAAATCCGGTTGCGGAGGGTCTCCCCCATGCCAAACTTCTCTGGAGCGCCAGATCAAGATACGGCCAGTGCACCCGATCGAAAGCCTTCTCGGCATCGATGGTAAGGAGCATGCATCCCGGTCTCGTTCGAGACCCGGCCTCTATCAAGTGTAGAACCCGCCTGGTGTTATCGCTGGTCTGTCGCTGTGGGATAAACCCCGCCTGGTCAGGATCCACTAGTTGCTGCAAGTAAGGGACGAGCATGCTCGCGATGATCCCTGTGTACAATTTGAGATCGATATTCAAGAGGGATATCGGCCTATATGATCCACACCGGGTGGGGTCGCAGCCCGGCTTCGGTATAACCGATATCGCAGCTTCCAGTAGATCCGGGGTCACAGCACCGGGTTGATCGAAGGTGTTAAATAGATCACGCAGTAAAGGGGCCACTTGGGGGCAAAACGTCTTGTAAAAGGCCGCCGAGTAGCCGTCCGGCCCCGGCGATTTACCCAGCTTGAGGCGCGATATCGCTGAGATCACTTCCTCCAACCCTATGGGGCGATCTAGGAATGCTGCCTGTGCCTCATTCAAGGAAGGAAGGGTCGCGCCCTGGAGGTAGTCACGGCCGCATTGTAGGTCCAGGCGGTCCGCCTCATAAAGGTCGGCATATAAGTCCCCGAAGGCGACGGTAATCGCGCCATCGTCTGTGACCGGCTCGGCGTCCCCCACCTGAATGGACCGAACGAGCCACGACTGTTGCTGCTCCCTTAGCCTGCTGGCCAGGAGTCTCCCACAACGGTCTCCTCCAGTATAGAATGCGTGTCGCAGCCGAAGGGCTGCATATTCCGCAACGTCCTGGTCTAGAGCCTCAAGCATCTTCCTTTCTGTACATAATTGGCGCCAAGCGCGTGCGGCTCCCGTGCGTTGGTGCATTTGTTCCAGCTCTGCCACGCGTTGGGAGATCTCGGCCCGCTTCAGCGCGCGTTCCTTATTGTTTGCCGCGGCGAGGGAAATGAATTCACCCCGGAGGACGGCCTTGAGAGCTGCCCATTGAGTGGCTTTAGTGGTGTCGCTATTCGCATTGTGATTGAGAAAGTGGCTCATGGCAGTCTTAATGTGCTCCACTACAGCCGGGCTACGCAGTAAGCCGTCTCGCAGTCGCCAGTGACGCTGGGGCCTAGGGACGGATGGCATCAGGAAGGAGGCCACTACCGGAGAGTGGTCCGACAGAGAGGCCGGTTGGATCTCGACGTCTCGTGCGCAAGACGCCATTTGGGAGGAACACAGGAGATAGTCGAGACGCTTGTATGTTTTGTGGGCCGCCGAGTAATACGTGTACGCCGTGGTGTGTGGGTGCATCTGCCGCCATAAGTCAATCAAGCCCAGATCTGCAAGGTGGGACCTACCCGTGTCAGTGAGCGCCCCTACCTGTCCCGAGCGTTGACCGGACCGATCCCCTATGTTATGAAACACCAAGTTGAGGTCCCCCCCAGTACTAAGTGAGAATGTGTGTTGGCTGTGACCGCCTCCAACGCCCGGTGTAGGAATGCCTCCTGACTATCATTGGGTGCGTAAATGGAGCCTATTAGGAGTGTCTGCCCAGCAATGGAGAAACGGTGCGCCAGCAGCTGGCCTTTGATTTCAGCCTCTTTGTGTAGGACCCGGCCTTCGAACGTTTTAGCTACTAGTATCGCCACCCCGGCCACCTTTTTATTAGCAGAGGAGAAGAATTGCCACGGGAAGGAGCGAGATTTAAGTTGATGGTGATCTTTAGAGAGCAAGTGCGTTTCCTGCAAGAGGCAGATGTCTGCTTTGGAACGCTCCCATAGTGAGAGGATCGCTCTGCGCTTGATGGGGTTGTTGAGACCTCGCACGTTGAGAGTGAGGATAGTCAACGGGCGGATCATGGCAACTCCACAAGGAAGGAAGCTGTGTCATGCGCGCGGGCCGTAAGGGCGAACCTGGATGAATGGCTCTGTGTAGAGCCCGTGGACAAGGAGGACCCCCCCCAGTACTGTGCTACCCCCATCTTCCCCCCCTTTCCCCACCAACCCCCCCCAGTGGCTCCCCTCCTCCCCCCTGGACCCCCCCTATCCCTACCCCAACACGCCCGTCTCCCCCCGGATCCCCCCCTAACCCCAACAAGAAACTGCAAAAGAGCCCCCCCTCAACAGCCCCATAACACATTATTGTCCAAGACCGGTACCAGGGGACAAGTCAATGGAGGTTACCTGTGTGGACGTCCCGTCATCAGGCTCCTCTCCTCCGCCCCCCCTCCCCGGGCCCCAATACCTGCAAGAAGATCAGTGCGAAAGTGTTCTCCCCTGAAGAAGTCTCAAGCAGTCGGTGCAGTGTCGCGGGCCACCTCCAGCACCGCGTTGGCCATCTCCGCTCTGATGGCCTGTGGATCCGGGCGCACATTGGATCCCGATGAACGTCGGCTCGAGACTCTCTGCCAGCCATCCCTTGTGATGCGTCGCCGCCGTGGGGTGGACGTCTCCTCCTCGGATGCTGTGATGCCCAGCACCCCGCAAGTGTCTTGGAGGGAGCGGAGTTGATGCAGGATGCCGTTCCACCTAAAGATGATACGGAAGGGGTTACCCCAGGCATACGGTGTCTCGTGTTCCCTGAGAAAGTCCGTAGTGATCTTGAAGGATTTACGCTTTTGGAGCATGATCGCGGAGAGGTCCTGGTACAGGGCTACTGGGTGGCCTCTGAACTGCAGAGGCTGTTTCTTTCTGGCCTCCCCGAGTATACGCTCCTTGAGGGGGTAGTCCGGAAGGAAGGCCAGGATGTCCGGCGGTGGAGCTGAGGACCTTTTTGCTAGCCCCACTCGGTGGGCCCTGTCGATCCTAATGGGGAAGTCAGCGGCCTCGCCTAAGATGTCTCGGAACAGGTCCCGGAGGTAGCCCGCCACGTCGGTGCCTTCTTCGTTGGATGGAACACCCCGGACGCGAATGTTGTTCCGACGTGACCTGTTTTCAAGGTCTTCGGTATGGGCCTGTAGATCCAACTGCTGGTCTTTCAGACGAACCACTTCTTGCTGCAGCTGCACGATCTCTTCGTCCCTGGCGGTGTCTGCACCCTCCATGGCGGCCACTCTCTCTCCGAGGCTGTCGACTTCTCTTCGCACCTCCCGGACCTCACCCGCCACCTCTTGCTTCAGGTTGAGGAAGTCTTCCTTGAGAGAATTGAAGAGGGATTCCAGGAAAGAGCGAGTTATGGGTGGTTCGCACGCATCTGCGTCTTGCTGGGCTTTCGACTGACCCGGCGAGGAATGTCCTTTGTCCGTCTTCGCCTGGGATTTGGACAGCATCTCTGGCAGTGTCCGCTCGCCTTTCTTCCCCCCTCTTTGGGCGGCCATCCCGAGGGTGACTGTCTCAGCGTCGCTCCGGTATCCGGGCCGTCCAGCAGGCGTGAGGGCCTCTGCCCTCAGAAGACGGGTGGACCCCTTAGCACTCCGCACCGCTCGGCACGCAGCTGCCCGCACGAGGCGACGGTGGCGGGCCGCGGGCTCCGTAGGCGAGCGCACCAGTTGGGGGGCCTGTGCTATGGCCAATAGTGTCCAGTCTGTCTCTCACGGCCGGATGGGTCACTTCCGTGGCAAGGCTCTGGTCAATGCAGGGCACGGGCACCTGCAGCTCGTCCACGGCACACCAGCCGCCCTCAGGCCCGGTCGCGTGGAAGCAAAATGGCGGCGGAGGCTCCGTGGCGCCCTTTCCTGGGGGCCCCCTCCCGGGCTGGGTGAGTGCTCCCCCGATGTCGCCACTGCGGGAAATCTGGGTCGGGGCTCAGGGGATTGTCGGGTCAAAGATGGCACTCTAGCTGCCTCTAGGCCGGGACACGCCGAGGCAAGATGGCGGTGTAGGGGCCTCCCCGGCCGTACCTCTGCAAAGGCAGTGCCTTCCCGATTCCGCCGTTGCCGGAGGTCAGGTCCGGGGCCCGCGGGGATGGCCAGGCACAGCAGCGGTCGCCTCACGGGGACTCCCAGCAGTGAGCGGGGAGGGGCAGTACCGGCGTAGGCCGCAGCCGCGGGCTCGATTTAGCGGCCAGACGGCCGCCTCCGCTCTCCACAGTCGCCAAGGTCCGGGGCTCCGGGAGGCGCCGGGCCAAGCCCCTCCGGGGTGCAGGTGGTGATCCGCGGCAGCGCCCGGGTGCCACAACGTGGGGCGCGGCCGGTCTCGATGTCGTCTGCTCAGGGGCCAGGTCCGGAAATGTCGCCTCTCACTCCGGCCGCCGGGGTGGGCCGCCTTGCTGCCCGCACTCGCCCTCCGTCGCAGCTGCGGGGGCCCAAGTGCGCTGCTGGGTCGCTGGGGCTGTTGGGGTCGCTCCCACCTCGTCTGCCGCAGCGAGGCAGGGGGAGAGCGCTAGAAAGCAGGATCGGGCCTGGATGGGTCGGAGGAGCGTCGGAGAGAAGCGTCCGTTCACTCCGCCATCTTGGCCACGCCCCCCCAAAAAAGGTGAGTTTTTAATAGCTTCTTAAAACTTAAAGGTTTCAACTCTGCTTGCAGATGTAGGGGAAGAGTATATCACAATTTAGCTACATTCACTGTGAAAATTTATCATCCACCATGGCTGTCCTGTTTTTAGGAGTGGTTACTAGAAATTGGTGACTAGTTCCTAAATTTCGAACTGAGATGTACCACTGAAATTTATCGGCTAAAAGGTCTGAACTGTGTGAGGAAATAGCTCGATAAATGCAGACCGCAGACTTACAGATGATTCTGTTTCATTCCAAGCCAATGTGTTCTGGGTAGGAGAGGAGCAATATGCTCTCTCCTTAATTCCTTTCTGGTTATGAGTGCAGCAACATTTTGTACTAATTGTAGTTATTGAATAAGTGAAATAGGTGCTACAAGGTAAATAACATTTCCTTATTTGAGGCTTAATTGTATTCATGCTTTGTTACATGCATTTGAAGATTATTTTCCAGAAAGAATTGTAACATTTTAATGTTTTTAGTTGCCAGAAACACAATTTAGCAACATAGGCTATTCGATTGTTTCAGAGGCGTATCAGAGACAATAATGATCCCTGGATTTCTGACTGATTTTAGTGAAGATGGACTCGCTCCAATGTCCCGATGCCAGTACAGTAGGCTAGAATTGTGTAACCCAGCAGGGGCAAGCAAGATTTCCATTGTAGAGAGGTTTACGTTTAGGGAATTTTGGACATCCAGAATCCAGTATAGTAGAGGCAGTTAGGTAGATCGGCACTAAAGGAAGAATTTGAAAATGTTACTTTCTTTAGCCTGAACACTCATTGTGTATCCTCCGCATGCATGTAAAAAGCCTTACTCCTGTCATGCCGGGCCAAAGCCAAAAGGCGCAGATAGATTTGAAACAAAATAGGGGATAGCATCGACCCTTGGGGAAAGCCATACTTAAGAGTTTTAGGATAGACTTGAAAGGGTTTGAGAGCTATTAGCTAACTTCTGTTTTCCAGAAACGATGTAAACTATTTCAGAGACGTGCCGCCATTACCAATTTTTTCCAGTCTAGAGATCAAAATAGAATGTTCTACAATGTCAAAAGTTGCAGAGAGGTTAAGGAAAACTAAAACTGTAACCTCTCCTTTATCTCTTACTTTTCTGAGGTTATGAAGGTTTGAGACTACAACCAGCTTTGTATTTCTACCATGCCAAACACAGTCTGCTCATGATTTAATAGTTTATGCCCGTCAACTCGAGCTACTGAATGTAGGCCCAATTTTCCAATATTTTACCAAAAAAGGTAAGAGGGGAATAGACCTGCTGTTGCTCATGATATTTACATTTGGATTTTTTTTTTTAGAAGAGAAATAACCATTGCTTGTTTTCAGATTGTGAATACTAAGCCATACTTTAAGCTGCTGTTAAAGAAAGTCAATATAATATCCAGTTTCGGGGACATGAGGAATTTAAGCAATTTAGCCTGGGCTGGGTTATATGGGGCGCAAAACACCCGTATGTTCCAATCGCTGATTTTACTGCCTGTTTTTTCTGTTTTAAAATCTGGATTTTCGCTCATTGTGGTGCAATCTGTTTTTTAAGAATAACAGGAGCACAGTGGGAATTGCCAATAGTATATTAGTTAAGGGCTCACCTCTGTAGTCCTGAGGTCTCCACTTCCCGCTCTCTGATCCACCACGGGAGGTCCCGATTTGTTTGTGGAGAGAGCGGGGGAGAGGAAGTGAGGGGAAGCAAAGCCTGACCACTTCCAGTCGCACTGCTGGGAGACAGTCTAGTGGTTCACAGCCTTGCATTAATTTACTCAATGCCACCACTGACGCGAGCGCCGCTGGCGCACCAAAGGCAAGCCCGTCTGCTCCCATCCGCGCACGGATCGCGCTCCGCGCCAGCCACTCTATCAATTTTACCTTGGATCCTCAGTATTATTCGTGTGATAAGCTGATTCAGATAAGAGGTACAGATTCGTATTGTCCTGGGCTATCATTAAATCCTCTGCATCCCCGGTCCCAGAGGTCCTGTCCTCTCTGTCATCTCACCTTGACAAATCATATAATCAAGGCTATCCCCCTCTGCATGGCCTCTGGTGTCCAGTCCGAGATATATCCCATGGCCCCGGACTCAATACAGTCAAAGACAGCTGTTAGGTGCTTCAAAGCAGCGCTCATCATGGCAAGATTAATAGTAAAAAAACGCAGTGGCCATTGCCGATTTCATAGACGCCTAGAAACTGGACCTAACATTCGGTACAGAAACCTGGGCCAATGCCGGGTCAGACCAAGATCTCACATGGCCACCCCCGGGCTTTACTATCTCTAGACTGGACCGCCCCCTAAAAAAGGGTGGCGAATTAGCTATTATCTCACAGGGCCCCCACTCATTTCTTTTAAGCCCCTTCAAACAGCCTCTAACTGTGAAGCATTGGTCTTTAAAATCACCTTGAACAGAACAGCCAGTACTCATTCAATGGCAGTACTCCTTTACAGACCCCCTGGTCGTAGTGCAAGCTTTCTTCACAACTGTAGTCAGCTGCTGGATATTTTTTTTTTATATTCAAATTGTATTGTTTTTTTTTTCCAGAACAAAAAAATTGTATTGGTTTTTGAACACATGAAACAAATCAGCAAGTACACGGAAATCATTAAGACAAATACATTCCTGTAATCAATGCAACCCCCAATCACGAACCCCAAAAGACATACTCAGACAAGATATAGCGTCAGCTTACTCAAAACCCTCAACATTACCTAACCACTTCCCCCACACTCTACAATACTTTTTGCCGCACCCCTTGGCCATGTACAGGGCTTTCTCCTGGGTCGCGCACCAATCCACCCCTCTATGCCACCTCCCCAGATCAGGTGGTTCGGGACTTATCCAAGCCGCCATTATGTCCCGCTTGGCCACAATCATAGCTGTATTAAAAAATAACTTTTCATTTCTGGACCCATCCAGGCTGTCCGTGATCCCCAGCAGTGAGTGACGTGGGTCATGGGGAACCTCCCAACTTATTACCTCTGCAAGTTCCGCCTCAAGAGACCCCCAGAATTGCTCCAACCGGGGGCACGACCAAACCATGTGGAAAAAGTCAGCCGGTGTGTAAGGACTAATCGCACAAGACGCATCCGCAAGCAATGCCGCTCGGAAAAAGCGCAGGGGAGTGAAATACGCAGGATGCAGGTAGTAGAGCTGAATCAGATTGAGTTTGGCAGAGATAGTGACTGTCCTGGGGGCCATGAGAGCATCGCGCCAATCCACTTCATCGAGGGGGCCCACCCATTGTTCCATTAACTTATCTAAGGAGGCAGGTGTGTTGTTAACTAAAGTGTGGTAAATACGGGAAATGTCCCCCTTACCCAAGTCCCCCATCATTGTCTGGGCCTCAGTGGGGCTACATTTGGGGAGCCTTGTGTCATCCGGGATGTGTGTATGGAGGGCGTGTCACATCTTCAAATATTTATAAAATTGGGACGAGTGTAGGGAGTAGCGAGTTAGGAGCTCCTGGAAGGTAATTACATGGCCTTTAGCCCATACATCCCCAAGTTGTGAGATGCCAATAAGATCCCAAGTTTTAAAACCATGTAGTCCGCTAACCTCCCGGAGCCAGGTTCCATGCCAGAGGGGTGTACATTGGGTCAGTTTATGCATCCATCCGTTATGACGCAACGAGGCCCGACAGGCCAATTAGACAGAGCGGGTCACCTCGGGCAATCGGGATGGAATGGCCCCCCGTACATCATGGCCTGGATTGTAGTTAAACCTAGTTCACTCAACTCCAGCCTATAGGCGGGGTCAGACCAGCCCCCATTTAACCACTTGTCGACCACCAGGAGACGTACGGCCAGGAAATAAAGGTATAAGTGCATCATCCCCATCCCTCCATCAAAGGAGGGAATCCGGCATGTAGACAGAGCCAGGCGTGCCCTCCCACTGCTCCAGAGAAACCGGGTAGATAAATTCTCCTTTTCCTGGAACCAAGTCCTGGGAAAGCAGAAGGAGGACATAAAGAAATTTGGGGAGGATCATCATTTTAAACAAGGCCACCCTCCCCAGGGGCTTCAGAGGTAGCGATTTCCATTTAAGGAGATCTTCCTTGGCCTTCTTAACCAACGGGGTTACATTAAGAGCCCAGCCCAGCTCGGGAAGGAGGGTAATCCATATTCCCAAATATCTAAAGAATTGTCGCTGAAGTGGTATGGTAGATTGCCACTCAAAGCATTCCCTCGAGAGATGCAGGGGTACCAGAACTGATTTCCCATGGTTTAGCCGCAGACCAGAGGCCTGTTCAAAAGAATGTAGGGTCTGGAGGCAATATGGCCTGGAGGAGGCTGGGTCAGCCAAGAAGACCAGGACGTCGTCCGCATATAATGCGATCTTATCCGTTTCAGTATTAGGCCACAAATGCGTTCCTCAGCATGCACTAGGGAAGCCAAGGGCTCCATCGCCAGGGCGAATAACAACGGGGAGAGGGGACAACCCTGCCTAGTGCCCCTGGCAATGGGAAAGGCCTCCGATAGCACCCTGTTGACCAGCACTTGTGCTCTCGGTGGGCGTAAAGGACACAGACCAGTGATCTGAATTGAGGCCCGAACCTCATCTCGGCCAGCACATCCTGCAAATACGTCCAGTCCACTGTATCAAATGCTTTTTCGAAGTCCACGGACAAGAGTGTTAAGTGTGGGCAGCTGCTGGATATTAAAGTCCTCTTTTTCAGACTTTGCCATCTTAGGGGACTTTAACCTTCATCTTGAAAATACTGCATCCAAAGACGCAGCTATCCTTACCGATCTTATGGGTAGTTTGGGCTTGGTCCAGCAAGTGGACAGCCCCACCCATAAGGTAGGCCATGCATTAGATGGTATCTTCTCGTACAATCCTTTTCTCAAATTTTCCTCTATGTCCCTCTAACTTGGTGTGATCATTCTGCTGTGTTTTTTAGTATTTGTCCAGAAGAAGGAGCAGAGGCCTCCTTCTCCAATCGTAGTAGTCAAACGCCACTGGCACAGAATTACTCCGGAAAGCCTTACGCAACATTTTAACCTCTCTAGGCCAGTTCTGCCTGCGGACTTGAAGGAGGCCACAAAAACTTACCATAACTGGATCACCAAAAATCTTGACTCCTTAGTACCCTTTAAATCTGCAACCATTAAAAGGACATCCCCCTCCGAACCATGGTTTGACAAAAGCCTGAGACAGCAGAAGCAAGTATATCGAAGGCTGGAAAGGGAGTTGCTCTCACATTACAAAATAGACGACAAGCTCATATATAAAAAAAGCCATTGCAGATTATAAAGTAAAAATGTTAACTAATAAAAAACAATACTTTTCCACAAAAACAAGAGCTTCTTTCAACTCCTCCGAAGAACTCTTTTCAACTTTACAGAAACTGAGTAAACTTCCTGGCCAGAAAAATAAAGGAGTAAACCAAGATTTCTGTACCCAGTTAGCATCGTTCTGTTTAGCAAAAGTAAAGGCAGTTGTGGAATCTGTTGTCTCATCTCAGGGAGTAGGAGGAGTGCTATCCTATGGTCCCTCCACTATCAAGACTGAGGTCTCTTGCGAGGAAGGTCTCTCAGTTGACACAGTCCCTTGCCTTCACAACTTCAGTAACATCTTGCTAATTTAGGTTATGACTATGCTTAGTCAGACGAGATCAGGATCACCCTGGGACCCTTGTCTCCCTTAAATCCTCCACCTAGCCCCAGAGGCTACGGCCCATTTTCTTACTGGGATTTTCAATCAAATGTTTTCTGTAGGATATTTTCAGACTGAATGGAAGAAGGCATCCATTCTTCCGTTGTTGAAAAAACAAACTTGGATTGTCAAGATGCGAACAGCTATGGGCCTATTTCTTGTTTTCCCCTGCCCGCTAAGATCTTTGAGAAGGCCATGAATACAGAACTCATCAAGTTCTTGGAGGACCACAAGCTATTTAGACAGCACACAATATGGCTTCAGAAGTCAACATAGCACCGAGCTGGCCCTAATCAATCAAAAATCAATCAAAAAATCAGAGAGGTTCTGGATAAAGGCGGGAAGTCACGGCTGATCCTATTGGACCTCTCGGCGGCCTTCAACGCGGTTGACCACAGCTGGCTTCTCAGTCGCCTTTTCTTTGTGAGGGTCAGGGGTAAGGCTGTGGCCCTTATAAAGTCCTTGCTCACTGACGGAGAACAACGAGTGGAACTTGACTGGCATAGTTCACCCTGCCCAGTGGGTGCCACAGGGCTCCTCACTGAGCCCAACACTTCTCAACATATATGTTACCCCCCCTTCGCTCGCTCATAAAATCCTTTTGCTTCAAAACAGTGTTGTATGCCGATGACACAAATCGTTGCGTCCTTTTCTGGAGCCCACACGGACACCGCTTTAAGATTCCAAGAGTGCCTGCACAAAGTCGGATAGTGGATGGCCCAAAACTGCCTCAAACTGAATGCAGGGAAATCTGAGGTGTTTCTATTTGGAAACAACACTTCTTTCTGGCAACCAATCTGGTGGCCACAGGAAATGGGTGAAACTCCCACTCCTGTCACTGAGGTGAAAAACCTTGGAGTTCATTTTGCGTCTAAACTATCCTTCGAGGGGCAAGCCAATGCAATCGTCTCGTCCTGCTTTTTAGAGCTCGGGCCTACGTCACAGTGCGTAGCAGTGTAGGCGGAGCCCAAGAGTCCTTGTGTGAGGGTGTCCGAAATGCTACCTAACACATTCCTGGCTGCTCGTGATTTTTCGTCTTTTTTTTGCCAGCTGCATGGCAATTGAGCTTCGCATGCGTGTGTTTTTACAAGAGAGCACGCAATAGGCCACAGGCGTTAGAGTTGCTCCGCCTAGTGCATATTCCGTGGGAACACGCGCAGCAGAAGGGCATATGTTTTGAATTATCCCGGCTTGACAGCCGAGATAATTTAAAACATATGCTCGCAGTGGTGCGTGCCTGGCACCGTTCACGAGCTTCTAATCGTGCACATTTCCTGTTCTGGGAGGCTGGTAGCGCATGCATCACGCACGACGAGCTGTACTTAAACTGTGAGTTTTGACAGGATGGTTTTCATAATGGGTTCTACTTGGAATGGATTGGAAGTTTATATGTGCGCTCTGGTCATGTAATGCGCAGGGGTCTAAAGCAGCGTGCTGATGTGAAAGAAGGGGTCAGCTAACGTGTGGCAGAAAGTGAACTACAGACGCTGTTGTTGTGGGGGCTGCTGTGCACGAGGATGACACGCAGGGCAGCACGGTGTGCAGTGTGGCGGAGGGTTACCTGCTGTCTCCCGCGGCGGGGAGCGGTGACACCAGCAGAGCCCCATGCCCGTCTGCTCCAGCGGGGGCTGGAAGTCTCGCAGCTGTTGGGACCTTCCAACGAAGCACTTCCTCTCTCCCATGAGAGCGCTGCGGCCGGTCCAGAGTGCAACTAGCTGGCGGGCGGCATTCTTGGCATCAGGTGCTGCGTCTGCCCCGTGGCTCTTGGCTTCTGTGGCACAGCTGTGGCTAGAAACCCCCACAGCTCGCACTCTGTTTCTAGGAGGCTGTTCGCAGCCCCAGAGCGGCCAGCGCTGCCCCGACCGGCCAGTCAATCACAGGGCAACCCCCGCCGTCGCAGCCTTTACCCTTTAGCTGTCTCCCTTTACAAGGTTTGGAGATTATTTAGGAGGCGCCGTCCCTCCTTAAGGTGCCGGCTCTCGCTTTAAGGGACACTTCCCCTCTTTAGGAGGAACGGTCCCGCATTAGGGTATTTTTCCAGACAAAGACTATCTATTGTTCTTCCACAGCCAGTTCTTCATAGTGCATTAAAATCGATCTCTATCTAGCCCGGAACATTGTCAAACCCGAAATGCCCCTCTATTTTTTTTTAATCTTTCGAATATGGGAGAGGTTGGCCCGTCCCAGTTGGCTCACCCTGCCTGCACCCCGGCTCCTCCAGAGTCACTCTCCGCTCATCGGAAGCAGAGCCCGGGAAGCAGCAGCGTGGGAGCCGGGCGTCTCGCCAAGGACCATGAGCCCTGAAACGAGTTATTTTTAGGTCAAAGTGGAAACACGGGAATAGTTAAACAAAAAAACGATATATCTCCCGAAGGCATTGCTAGCTCTAACTTCTAAAGAGTTAGTCCAAGAGGCTGGGCAGAACGAGCTCCAGCAGATTCAGACTTACTGGTATACTGACCCAGAGTTTATCTGCACCAATGCATTCTGGTAGTTGTAGTACTTTTCTTCACTTAGTACAGCCAGGGCTCCAGACTCAGGCTCCACATGGGGCATATTGCGCTCGTCTGTTAAGGCTGCAGTGTTTTAAATGGGCAGGTACTGTCCGGTGCTTTTATGTTCAGGGGAAAGTCACTCTTTTATGCTTTATAGTAAAATAATTCTGTGGGCACCATTAAAACCTAGAATTATGTTAAATGAGGTTGCACCTTTGCGGGGGGGGGGGGCAGGGTGAACTATTTTCACTTCATCTATTGTCTAACGTTTACTAGCCATGATGAGGCACTTTCCCTACAGGTTGTACACTACGTATTGGAAACCTTATGTTAGTGATTGAACACGTATGACATTTGAAATAATCCTATGTAATTTAGTACAAGACTTCATATTTTTATTAAGTGTAGGTGCCATATATAAAATGATACACCCCTATTTTACACTGTCGTTCAACTTCATAATATTCAGTCGTGCCACTTAATGAGCGTTTTGCTGTTATTTTTGTGGTCATTGTTGTAGATTAATGATGTGGACTGACAAGCGTGAACAAGGAAATAATGTAAACAATCTGAGTGCAGAGTGAGTGCAGAGTGAGTGCAGAGTGAGTGCAGAGTGAGTGCAGAGTGAGTGCAGAGTGAGTGCAGAGTGAGTGCAGAGTGAGTGCAGAGTGAGTGCAGAGTGAGTGCAGAGTGAGTGTCAGAGTGAAAGTGAGTGCAGAGTGAAAGTGAGTGCAGAGTGCAGAGTGAGTGCAGAGTGCAGAGTGAGTGCAGAGTGAAAGTGAGTGCAGAGTGAAAGTGAGTGCAGTGTGAGAGTGAGTGCAGTGTGAGTGCAGAGTGAGTGCAGAGTGAGTGCAGAGTGAGTGTCAGAGTGCAGAGTGAGTGTCAGAGTGCAGAGTGAGTGTCAGAGTGAGAGTGAGTGTCAGAGTGAGAGTGAGTGCAGAGTGAAAGTGAGTGCAGAGTGAAAGTGAGTGCAGAGTGAAAGTGAGTGCAGAGTGAAAGTGAGTGCAGAGTGAGTGTCAGAGTGAGAGTGAGTGTCAGAGTGAGAGTGAGTGCAGAGTGAAAGTGAGTGCAGAGTGAAAGTGAGTGCAGAGTGAGTGTGAATGCAGAGAGATTGACTGCAGAGTGAGAGTGAGTGCAGAGTGAGTGCAGAGTGAGTGCAAAGTGAGTGCAAAGTGCAGAGTGAGTGCACCAACAGCCATCAGTTCACACATCAATTGTTAACGCATCCACAATAATCTATTGTAGCAATCGCAGTATGGTGCACTTTACTTTTAAACATATACATCTAAACAGCAGCATGCCACCATTGATACAATTCCAATACAACCCACATATTTCTACTACACACCACATGCATACACTCCATAACACATGGATAAAAGACATTGCCATTTACAATGCCATTACCTCTAACTCAAATAAATCCGAGACTTATTGCATTTTTAATGCTTGTTTATGATTGGAACCATCTGAAAGATCCTTCCTTTCATTCCACTAGAGCTCCAGAAAGCGGTTGTGACAGCTCTCATATTGTCCTGACCGGACTATTGCAACGGGCTGTTCCTCAAGATACTCTCACTCTTTCTCAATAAAATGCAGGTCCTACAAAATGCAGCAGCCCGTCTGCTGCTCAATATCCCAAAGCATCAATCGGTAGCACATGTCTTACCCTCTTTGCACTGGCTACCGGTAAATAGAAGGATCAAATTCAAGGCCCTCTATATTGCCTCTACAGCAGTCCATGGACTCGGCTAGGACTTCCTGGCAAACAAATTTAAGTTGTATCTTCCAGGTAGGGAGCTTTGCTCTGCAAAGTCCGCAAGTCTTGTAGTCCCCAAAGTCAAAATGACCACGTTGGGGGAGGGGGGTGGGGGGAAGCTTTGTGGCAGGGACAGCGAGGTTTTGGAACTCTCTTCTCTTATTCTCCGCGCTGGCTCACACTTCAGGCTGAGTCGCCGCGCCTAGACACCTCTGGGTATTAGCGTGCGGTATAAATCCTAATTTTCTTCTGCAAGAAAGTTGCAAGATTATTGCATATATATGTTGTAGCAGGCAAAACAACAGTTTGTGATTGTTTGTGTGTTATAGTTTGCCAACAATTCTTTACATATCCTTGGATAAAGTAGTTGAGTTGTTTATTCTAGGAGAAAAGTATTTTTTTGTCTGTTTGATAATTTCCTTTTAAAATTTCACTTATTCCTTAATTTACGTTTCATCTCTTCACCATAGGCCCTACTATACATGGGCTACAGGTGATGCATTATCGATTTGTTATATGCAAATTCTGTATTTCTAAGATTGTTTAGATAATTTCAGGAGTGAATCATTCTATTTATTACCTCAGAAAAATGACTTGCAAAGAGTCTCAATTGGGTTATTATAATTAATAATAGTTTTAATGTATCTACTAGAATGGACCTGGACATTTTGGGGGTAATGATTGCAGTCTATTAATTTATGTTCCTTACCTTTTTCTCTTCATTCAGCCTCCACTAAAATAGGGATCTTAAATGGGATATCGAGGTGATCGCTCCAGATGACTCAAATTGTACCATCTATGCTAATAGATTTGACTGAAGAAAAAATGGAGTCTAAGAAGTTGTGTGTTGGTTTCTCATTAAGGTAGCTCTAGGTTAAATTGTACATACTTAGTAGGAATCAACGGGCGATGCTCACTGTCCGATCAAAGCATTTATTGAAATCTCCTAGAACAGTAAGCTTTTGGTGTTCCTAAGCTCTAAAACCAGTTTCCTAAATTATTTTATTAAAATAGGTATGTCATGTTTTGGGTGTGGGGGTGTATGATATATTCTAAAATGAAAGCAAAAGTAGTGTTATTACATTCAGTTTAAGGTATAATGCTTTGACATTAGAATTAAATTTAGCTCTTTCTGTTGTCACTGTTAGCAGAATATGAGCAATAATAGCAATAACAATCATCATCCTGCCTAACCTGGCGATCAGTCCTAAAGATGGCATAATCGGGAGGCATTAACTGTTCAAGAATTGCATTTTTGTGCTTGGAAATCCATGTCACCACTGATCTAAGGCGTCAGTCTTTCAGATCTCCCTAATAAAATGACGGTGTGCTACAGCTGATTACACATTGCATAGTATTAACTATACATATGTGACATTTCTTTGTGCACAGCGGTGAGGAATATATTGAAGAGCAAAGGAAACCTTATTGTAATTTTGAAGTCATGTGAGGACGTAGGGGCAGGTTTTTGAGAACAATGCTAATAGTGTTGGAAAAGAGTATACTTTCTGATTGTTAATTACACATGGATAGCATTAGAGGAGGGAGCTAGACTTGCTTTCCGCTGGTCAGGGATCGGAGCTGACAGGCTTGCCTTTGGCCCACTGCCGTAGTTGCCTCCATTTTATAAGGTGAAACACTAATATGGTGAAAAGACTAAAGCTGGTGCGCTCAATACCTATTAGATGACCTACAATCTAAAAGTAGAAAAAGGCCTACTTGTTTAGCTAGACTACTTCTGAAAGTTTTATGTTACAAAAATATGCAATCGCCAGGTCCAATACTCCCCATGCTCAGTGTTTCCTTCCAAAGAATTGTTATAAAAAGCTTGAGAAATGATTTGTAGAGAATGATATGATTGGTTTAGACTGCACAAAACAGTGCTTCAGTAAATGTAGATTACCCAGTTATAAATGTAAACCGAACCTTTTTTTAAAGAAATGAGCGAATCACAGATGTACATGTGGCAAACAAATGACGACTGTGAGAAATGAGGTTTGCCCCATTTAATTCTCAAGATTTTTTTGTTTTTTCGACTCTCTGGTTTATGGACTTCTGCCATGAGTGAGTCCCACTGCCCGAGTGTCACTGTAAGCCCTGCTGAAATGGCCTGAGAGTGTCAACCCAGTGTCTACTTTTTAAGGTACAGTCCGTTACTGTGCAGGTGGTTTAAATGTAAATGTAGTAAATGTAGTATACTTGTAAAGCGCACAGCTGCCCCAGCAACGGGGCGTCCCGGCGCTGTATAACTCTGGGGAACCCGTCCTGGCTTTACCTGTGGGATGGTCCCTTGCTGGGAGTCCCCAAGGTGGAGCCAGGCATCCCCGGAATTGGTGGGGCCGTTGTGGAGATTAGGCAAGCTATTGCCCAGAGTTGCCGAGTGGAACCCCTGATTAGAGTAAGCACCGAAGCGAGAATTATCGAGTCCGCTGACCAAGGTCCACGACCCTGCCGCGTCGGGAATTGAACCCTGGTCCCAGGCTGACTTCTGCTCTCAGGCCTGCCGCCTCTAACCAGTGAGCCACACTACTCCTTAAGAGGCTCTGGGCTGATTGTACATGAGCACACGTGTGCGGGCTAATCATGTGAGACAACCTTCTAACTCACACCAGTGTCTGCACACAGGTAGCCTGTCACAGAGGGGATCCTACATGGGTTTGTGGTAACCTGTGCATTTCTTATCATATGAGTGATCATTAATAATATGAGTATTTGCATCTTTAGTGCTTCACTGAAATGTTTAGCGTGTGTCACTGTATTGTACACTGTTGGGAAAATCTACACCAAAGCACAGTTTTGCCATAGTATTTAACATTGGAGATAAAGGTCCTAAGATTACAGTGACAGCTGTGACCTCATGTTGTTTAGCCTGTCTCCAAGGTTAATGTATATATCAGAAAGAAATATTGAGGTCATAGAGAAAAAGATAAATCTTTGTTTCCCTAAGCAGTACATATTTGTGATAATAATGTAATCCGATCCTGGTTTACTGTAGGATTGGTGTGTCCTGCTGGTGTCTAGGCCAAACTATGGCAAAACTGTCAAATGAGGCGAATTGAAGTTTTAGGTAAAAATACTTACAAAAATGACATTCTTTATTTAGTATCCAAATTTCCTTCTTGGAAAGTATTCATAAAAAATTTGCATATCTATGCAAAACAACCAAAAGGACAAATAGCCAATGCATGTTTCGCGAGTATCTTTTTTTCAAAATTTTGCTTCTTCAGAGCTAAAAATAATTTCTAAAAGTTAAAGTAAATTACATTGATCACACACAATTAATCCCCCAAAAATCCAATATTTATATATCAAAATCCCATAATCCGCACTTAAAATAATAAGAAAAGAGAACGAAAAAAGAGAACGAAAAAAGAGCGAACATTAATTACTTAAAATTTTCACATCAACAAAAATTCATTCATTTTAAACTAGTAAAAACAATAAGGCATTGTGGGACCGTGAATGCAAAAGACCGTTCGTTTGAATAAAAAAATAGCTGATTCTTTAGAATCAATTTCCAGTGTAAACATGCACATCACATTGTCGAACTTTCCAGTACAAATTCAATGTAGTTGATAGAAAACATGTTGCTAAATGTCATTGATAAAAAAAGCTTGTCGAATTATGGAATACTCTTAACTTCAGTATTTAAGATTTAAAGCATCTGATGTAACACATACATCTCAAAATGTAACATCTGAGTTACGATTCGCAAAGAGAAACCCAGACCAACACTACTAGTTCCTACTTAAAAAAAAGCCTCCGAGTTTAATAGGAAGAGAACAAACCATTATTTTGTAGTGACATTTTGAGGTGACAAGGCTCAATGTGATGCAAAGTTCTTATAGGTACGATCAGGTTCTAAATGATATAGTAAAGCTAATAATAAAACCTATTTAATCATGTGTTTTTAAAGATTCTGATTGGATATCATTTGTTACTTTGTAAATAAATATGATTACTAGCCTTTTGTATATCCCAGTTCAACTATTGGCTCTTGCCCTAACAGTGACCGCATTTTACTAAATTACATTTGCAAATCCATCTGAAAATGAGAGCGCTTTAGTGCCACAGTGTATTGGGATGACCTTCAATTTTCCATTTTCTGTTTAACAGATCCCCTTTCATGTCTCTCTTCCTCCCCTTTTCTTTGTTTTAAAGGCATGTTGCAACTCCTCGTACACTGCTATTGAGCTGCTTGCTGCTCATTTCATCTTCAGTGCGCTGCATTCTGCATGGGTAGTACTCAGAACATTTAAAATCATTATGTCAGCTAACAATAATGTTTCGTAATCTCTTTTGAGGACTTAGAGCCACCCCACTAATTTTCATTTGTAAGTCTTCATGTCCTTAAAAATGAGTTGCTTGTAAATGGTTAATCTTGTCTCTGTGTCCCACCTTTTAGTCATTTGTTAACTCAGAGGGAGCTGTGCCCAGGACTTGTACTCTTCCACATGTCGCATTATAGCAACTGTATAAGAGACTACGTTTTCCTTTGTCTAAGCCCACCTCACAGAGCGCTGGGTGTTTTCAGTTGCTATGATGTCTGCTGTCATGCAGCCGCTTATTTCCCATTTTTGTTTAAAGTTCAGGGGGGAGATCTCCTCAACATGAAATGTTTTGCTGGAGAGAACCGTGACCACAAGTATCTAGTTATGCGCTACCGATGCAAACACAAAATCGCTACTGTTACAATTTATTTATTATAGCCTTATAGCGTGCCGTAGCGGACTATACCGGCTAGTAAAGGCCCGCTCCAGCGTTTAACAGAGGAGCAGGACTTTAATAGCCGGTATAGCCCAGCTATGAAGGGCTATAAGACTATTAGAACATATTGCCACTAGAGCGCAGAATGTTCTAATAAATAAAACATAGGCCTCTCAGAGCTGAAATCCCCTCGAGCTCCAAAAGGCCTTTGTTCAAACAACCTTGGAATGCTGCTCTGCCGGCTTTTACCGGTCCGTAGAAGCACGGAGCACTCCATTGTATTCAATGGAGTGCTCCACATTCCAGTGTTCTAATAATGTATATTGCCCCAATTAAAGATGGCCACACGTCATGCGTGATGACATCATTAATGTCACACTGCATGAGGAGGCAGTCTTATGGCTATTGTCAAGGCTTGTATAAAGCTATCAAACTGGCGTTGCCAGTACTTCTTTTCTCTTGCTTATTTTCTCCCATTACACTTTCTTAAACCCTTGTAATTGCACGTGGCAGCCAGGAGATTCTGCGGCAGCGCCTCTCCGCACTGTCAGTTTCCGAGCAGCTTTTCTTTGCTACCATTTTGAAACTATAAACTATAAATTACATTAATGCGGAGCTAGGGATTCTTTGATGATGCTACTAGACTGCAGGATTTTCTGGATAATAGCCTAGTTCAAGTTCAAGTTCATGCATTTATAAAGCGCACTACTCACCCAGAGGGTCTCAAGGCGCTGGGGGGAGTTGTTTACTGTTTATCGAATAGCCATGTTTTCAGTTCTTGTCTGAAGGAGATGCGATTCTGAGTGAGGCGGAGGTGGGTGGGGAGTGAGTTCCAGGTCTTGGCAGCCAGGAAGGAGAAGGATCTGCCACCCATGGTGGTTTTTCGGATGCGCGGGACTGCGGCGAGGGCTTGATTGGATGATCTTAGTTGGCGGGTGGGATAGTAGAAGGACAGTCGGGTGTTGAGGCATTCGGGTCCTAGATTATAAAGGGCCTTGTGTGCGTGGGTAAGAAGGCGGAAAGTGATTCTTTTGTTGACGGGAAGCCAGTGGAGGTTTTTTAAGTGACCGGTGATGTGCTCTTGGCGCGGGATGTCTAAAATGAGTCTCGCTGATGCGTTTTGGATGCGCTGGAGTTTTTTCTGCAATTTTGTTGTAATTCCGGCGTATAGTGTGTTGCCATAGTCCAGTCGACTCGTGACCAGTGCATGGGTGACAGTCTTTCTTGTTTCGAGGGGGATCCAGCGGAAGATCTTTTTGAGAATGCGAAGGACGTTGAAGCAGGAGGACGATACGGCGTTGACTTGTCTGGACATTGAGAGGGAGGAGTCTAGAATGAAGCCAAGGTTACGTGCATGGTCTGTGGGTGTGGGCGCAGATCCCAAAGCGGAAGGCCACCAGGAGTCGTCCCAAGCTGAGGGGGAGGATCCTAGGATGAGCACCTCCGTTTTGTCTGAGTTGAGTTTTAGGCGGCTCTGCTTCATCCATTCGGCTACTTCTTTCATACCTTCGTGAAGGTTGTTTTTGGGGGTGTTGGGGTCTTTGGTGAGGGAAAGGATTAGCTGGGTGTCGTCGGCGTAGGAGATGATGTTGAGGTTGTGTTGACGCGCAATGGAGGCGAGGGGACTCATGTAGACGTTGAAGAGGGTGGGACTGAGTGAGGAGCCTTGAGGTACGCCGCAGATGACTTCGGTGGGCTCTGAGTAGAAAGGGGGGAGTCGGACTCTCTGGGTTCTCCCGGCTAGGAACGAGATGATCCAGTCCAAGGCTTTTCCTTGTATGCCGATGTTGTTGAGGCGTTGTATGAGGGTGTTGTGACAGACAGTGTCGAAGGCGGCGGAGAGGTAGGGCTGCACAGTGATTTATATCATGGGTTCAGAGTCACTCCGGCGCACTTGGCACTTGTGGTTTCTTTTTCTGTGTCACCCTCTCCAATTTTCGTCGATCCATCTTACTCACCATCTCGCCAGCCCCCTCCCCGCATCATTCATTTTCTCAGTAGTACATTTTAAGTACGTTTCCATCAACAAGCTTTCTGTGTGTATGCACCTGCCTTCAAAATCACCAGCGCAAGGGATATTGGAGCCTTTGTGCATGCAACATTTGACTTCCCAACTGTGAATTGCTGGATTTTAATAAGTTGGTAGAAACTGTGATGCTGAGCACAGATGGACTCGCACATTCACCTTCCTGACAGAAATAATATGAAAAAAATAAGTATGGACGTTTTAAACGACATATTCAAACTATACTTGTCTGTGTAGGCCTAGTTTAATCATATTTGGTGGCTGATGTTTAGGTCACAATGTCGTTTGCAGTACGAGCATGCAAATGTTAAAGACTGAACTTACTAGCATGCTCTAGAGGAAATTCAGATAGTCATCACACAGGTTAGATGGAAGGTGGCTAGACAGGGCCCCTTGCATGGCACCCTTTTCATTAAGAAAACTCAATACGTAATTATCTCTTCATACTCATTCCTCTACTGGTATTAAATGTGACTGTTTCCCCCAATTCTTCTTAAACTTGCTGTAAATTATCCTGAGAAAACGAAAGATATTGGTATCACTACTGGTACCAGAAAACTGTGGTCAACACGAGCTGGTACGTCTTAATCGGTACAATTTGGCTTTAAAAATGTAGAGCTTCAATGTAACACCACTCCCTCTTGCCCCTGCCCCCCTCTGTTTGATGCACTCGGGGAAAGTGATCAAGTAGCTCCAAATCCTACCCTGCAACACAAATTGTCTTCCTGTGCATGTAAGGATTATCTTTGTGCAGAACTGTTTGCTGAGCAGGCTAATCTATCCTCTCCAGGGATCTGTGTTTGACCTCCTGGTAACACTTATGAATCCCGGCAGGTCTACTCATCCTTTCAAAGTCAATAAAATGAGTACCATTGAGTTGGGTAACTATGAACATCTGTTATTTTTGCTCTAGGAGACCTAAGACTTGAATGAACACTCTCTTTGCAAATACTCAGTATATTGTGTGCCCTTGTGTCTTGTATGTGAAACAAACCTGTGCTAAACTATCACCCATCCAGGTGCTTCTCACCTGGGATAGTTGAATTTTAATTAATTATGGCTTTAATGTAGCTGGATATGGCGCGCCCTAAACGCTGGAACCCAAATCACATTGTGGCTGTATTCCACAAACCTCATTCCCATCCCTGCCTCCTTTTAGCCTCCAACCCCAGGTTATTCATCATTGAAGGAACTGAGATCCTCAAAACATTTTGGTACACCATCTTGTAATTTAATCACTTTCCTCTTTATGTACTTGCACTCGGGTCATTATAATGGCAAACCAATTCCCTATATGACCAATCATCCACCTGCCACCTCTCGTATTGAACATCCACCTCACCACATGTGAAAAGTACCTGGAATGTCCGGCTGAAGTCCTGGTTTGAGACTCCCTCTAAAGCAGGCTTCTCTGATGAGTGGCTTGTGAACTACACGTAGTTCTCCAGCTACCTGTGAGTAGCTCTCCTGTGTGCTGCCCAGCCTACTAAATTAGAAGGTTTTGTTTGGTTGAATTAGTATCTGTATATCAAAATGTAAAAGTGTGTTTAATGTATAAATGTGTGCATTTTCAGAACACTACTTATCAATAATAACCTGCACACCTTCAATTTTGCTAAATTTCAAAAAGAAATTGCTACAAGTGTTTTAATTCACTGATTCAATGTTTGTCAATATTTATGACATAGGTGCAACCCCTGGAGATCCCTGACTAACCCCTGCCAGGTACGTAATGTGATTCTGAATTTCAAACACAAATGTGTTTAAATACCAGGGTGCACCGTTCAAGAAATTTCCCAAGTAGGTGCTGTCTTTCTTTAACATAATTATATGCTGCTACATGCAGTGATTCAATCTATTGCAAACTCATTTCTATTATGGTGATCCAAATTCTTCACAAATGTTATCATTTGCATGACATTCAATCAACAAGCAAAGGAAAACCAATGTAAAGTATCACTAGTCATGCTTATTTTTAACAAAATATCTAGGGTTTATCAGCTTGAAAAGAAATTGCGTTAAAAGACAAAAAGAAAACACAAGAAGACAACTACATAATAAGAGTTCGTACTCTGTATTAAAATTTCATATGAGTAGAGTTTTTAAATTTTCAAATTTTCAATTTTACAGTTTTGAACTTCCACAAATTTCAATATCTCAGTAGTTTGTCCAACTCTTCCCAATGCATTTCAGTGCGTGCACTTTCATCAGGGGAACACTGCAAGAGTTATAATCACATATGTAACTAATGTTTTCCAAAATCAAATTACAAAACACAATTTGTTTATGTAGATTACTATAGACATTTGTCAACATTTACATTGATTATGATTCTATATGCATTATTTACACATTATTTCTCATGAATTGGTTTCACCAGCTCAAATGCGTTTCACATGGTCTATAAACAGCTGTAAAATAAACAAATGTGCTCACAACCAGAGTGATATGTACCTCTAAACTGCCCAAAAAAACCGTGAGTGCAGTTTCCTAAGCATGAGTGAAATATATCCGATTCCAGTGAACAACTAATATGGGTGCCTAAGTATGAAAGAGTAAAAAACTGTAAACTATAGTGGCGCCCAAGTGTGAGAACCCAAGCCAGTTGGGAAAATAGGTTTAACCTGCCTCTTACCTACTGCCATAGACGAAAATGCCAGATAAGTTTGTACCAGTCTATTTAGAGAGGTTCTGCAAAGAGAGTACCCAAAATTCCGATCAATATGCTCATTTGTCAATATTTGTGATCTTGTAAAGAGCTGTTATCAAAAAGGGCTTACGTGAATATTCAGCGTTATAACCGAGACTTCAAACAGCCTAATCGGTTTCTAATTTAAAGAGTCCCGTGTCGTCCGTATAAGCTGCGAAGAGAATAGACACATTTGTTCGAGCGTTTTGTTAGCCGAAGCTAATCCGTTGTTTAAAATTGTCATTTCCAACATCTTTTTACTGCTGATATTTGAATAATAAAGCACGCAACCTTGGGAGACTTATTTCTAATATTATAACCGTGGTGCCATGGAGCATGGCAGCTGTGGCTTACGTATTTCCCTTGTAGAGGCATTCCAAATTTGACTAACCCTTTTATACTGATCGTGTATGATGTGTTCACTACCAATAATATAAGTAGCTCAGGATGATTTTAACTTACCATAAGTAGCTCTTGTTAGTGAAAAGGTTGGAAACCCTTACTCTAGAGATATTATTTTTAATTAGATTGTTTCAGTTAGACTCTCATGTACACTTTTCATAGTCTCACACAGTGCACCTGGCCCTCGTGGTCCAATCTATTTAGGATTCTGCCGGGCTAGACAAATCTGGTCTCCAACCACGTGATAAGCCAATGCACGCAAAGTATAAAAGTCACAGCAGGTGTACAGATTCAATTGCCGTGTGTAAAAGTGCTTAATTCTTTAATTGAGCCCACTTGCTTGGTGTGCCGCCATGTCTTTTTTCGGCCCCATGAGTGCGCCCGCACTTTTATTTAGCTTAAAACAGTCATAGATTACGTAACAGCTCTTACAAGCCATATGCTCTGCTCAGGTGACCACTGTCTCCCTCCCAACTGCCCTGCACACCTCAAATGCTGTCCATCAAAGAAGTTCAACACTGAGGGACTCCGCTCTCGTAATGAGGGCCTCAGTGTTCAAAATTTGCAAAGAATTACAAAAAACTGCACTTTGTGCTCACCATTTGCTTGTTTTTAATAATAATGTCGATGAATGTGTTTGTTATTAGGTTCTGTTGTCCCACCCTCCTGATTTTAGTTACAGTTCTTGGGTGTGACGCACATTTTCTTCACCTTATTAACTCAATGACTGGCCATCCTGACAAGTTCTCGTTTAGTGGTATCCACAAGTGCCTCTTCCCACTGTCCCCGATCACCAGTTTGCTGCAAACGACCTTGTCCATTTAATGCACTGTTATTTTTCAACAGTTGTAGCAGAGGTTCCTTGTTTCAACCCTTTTTGACACATGTTGTACCGCATCCCCCCACGAGCCTTTAGGGTGTAATTTGGTATGTAGATGGCTGGCATGTAGTTGCTATTTGATTTGCATGTGATACCATTTTGCTGCAGTCTTTAATTCTGGCTTTTGGTGATTTTGCTTGTGAATCTCAATGCTTTGGCAGCCTTCTTGCAATAGCTACTCTCCTCTGGTAGGTGGGACATCTGCCTCTTGATTTCTGTGGTAACTCCTCTTGCAATACCTTCTCTCCTCTGGTAGGTGGTACCTTTTGCATCTGTCGCTACTTCTTCCTGCCCATGAACATGTTGACAAGGAGCCCCATACAGACTCCAGTTATGTGTCCTGACCTCAGTTTTTCTAACACCCTAAAACACATCTGGAGCTTACTTCCTACCTGTTTGTTTTCTTTCACCAAAAAATCAAAGCTATCCACACAATTACACACCACTCAACTCCACGCATTTCCAATTCACACCACATAATTCAACACCAAACCACATAATTCAACTCAACAACACAATTGCACAACACACCCCATACATCTTTTCCACACCATGGAATTCCACATCATGCCACAAAATTCAATAGCGCACCAAATAATTAAACTCCACTACATCCTACTTCACAACACAAAATACTATTCCACATAATTACAGTCCAAAGCACATGATCCCACTCCATAACATTCCCGTACACTCAATACCACATAATTACTATCCACATATTTCCACTGCACCCCCTGCTACATGCTACATAATTGAACTGCACAAATCCACCACACAGTTTCTCACCACACAATTCCACAACTAACAATTCCAATCCAACTCACATAATTCCACTAAACACCACATACATACATTGCACAATGCATGGGTAAAAGACATTGTCATTTACAACACCAGGAGCTCCAACTCGAGCACATGTGAGACCTCTTGCTTTTTCTGGAGAAGCAGACCTTATTGCCGCCACTGCCGAGAGCCACACGGCCGCAGTAAAGACACCAGGAATCACCGCCGCCACCGCCAAGAGTCCAAGGGCACCGGACTCTGCGCCGCCGCTCCGGGAGACTACAAATCCCGGCAGGCCTCGCGGCGGCGCGTGCAGAGTGACGCTGGTCGCGCCCTGAGAGCGCCAAACAGGATAAAGCCAGGACAACCCCGGCAGAGCGGGGGAGAAGCAGACCTTATTGCCGCCACTGCCGAGAGCCACACGGCCGCAGTAAAGACACCAGGAATCACCGCCGCCACCGCCAAGAGTCCAAGGGCACCGGACTCCGCGCCGCCGCTCCGGGAGACTACAAATCCCGGCAGGCCTCGCGGCGGCGCGTGCAGAGTGACGCGGGTCGCGCCCTGAGAGCGCCAAACAGGATAAAGCCAGGACAACCCCGGCAGAGCGGGGGAGAAGCAGACCTTATTGCCGCCACTGCCGAGAGCCACACGGCCGCAGTAAAGACACCAGGAATCACCGCCGCCACCGCCAAGAGTCCAAGGGCACCGGACTCCGCGCCGCCGCTCCGGGAGACTACAAATCCCGGCAGGCCTCGCGGCGGCGCGTGCAGAGTGACGCGGGTCGCGCCCTGAGAGCGCCAAACAGGATAAAGCCAGGACAACCCCGGCAGAGCGGGGGAGAAGCAGACCTTATTGCCGCCACTGCCGGGAGCCACACGGCCGCAGTAAAGACACCAGGAATCACCGCCGCCACCGCCAAGAGTCCAAGGGCACCGGACTCCGCGCCGCCGCTCCGGGAGACTACAAATCCCGGCAGGCCTCGAGGCGGCGCGTGCAGAGTGACGCGGGTCGCGCCCTGAGAGCGCCAAACAGGATAAAGCCAGGACAACCCCCGCGTCGCGGGACGCCCGGGCAAAGGGCGGGCCCTCTACGGCCCTCATCGGCTCGACCGGCCAGGCTAGGCCACCCCCCTGATATCTTTCATACGGACTATAAGGTACTGTTCCCAGTTCGTCCTAGTGTACATTATTGCACTATAGAGGCATTGGCCTGCCAAATCGTCCGGATGTTTGATTGACTTGCATGGCACATTGTTTTGCCAACATTTACTGTTCCCATTTTATTTGAGCCTTGATAAGTTGCCTAATAACTGTTTCAATTATGGGGAAAAAACTGGTTCCTGCCCCAGTAGAGACAGTTAACACTTTAGATTCATATCTTGTACAAGTGGTTAGTAACATCAATAATAAGAGAAGGCAATCTCTTGGCTTAAGCCAATCACCCATTCTGCCTATAGAAAGTCCCTCCACAAGTATATTAAGTACAGCGACATCTGATTCACTAATACAAAATCCACCGTTAAATCTTGTAGATTCTAACCCTCAAAACAATAGCACTGAGGTTGCTGCTGCTGCTGACGCTGACCTTCCAACAGATAGAACAGATTTAATAGATCTATCAGATAGCGTTTTCATAGATGCAAACCCCCAGTTAGCTACTACGGACGAAGACCCACAATCCCTGCAGCCTGCTATACGGGCTGTTATAGCCTGTAGAAGACTCCCAGTAAAGAGGGGGGGGAAACAAACAGGAAGGAAAAAACCCGCCACACCACCACCTAGGCGGGTGGGGAAATATGTAGACCCCGATATTGATATAGAGTCAAAACGCATTATCGATGACTATCTTTTTAATAGGATTCAAGATATGATAGACACAAAGATCAGGACTATAATCAAACCCCTGATCGGGAAACTAGATAAACTAACATCTGAGGTCAAAAAACTGGGTGGGGTACATAGTAAACTAGTAGATGAGGTAGAGAATTTATCCTCCCTCGTCACAAATTTAACACCCACGGACACGGAGATTACCCCAATAGAAAGCATCTTACAGCCCATCCAACTAGGGCTGCCGCTTCCGCCAGTATCACCGTCAGTACCTGTTCCTGGTCAGGATGTAGTTGTAAATGCTGGAGATGCGAGTAATAGTACTACTGGCCCTATAGTGGTCACACATCAAGAGGATGTTTCAGCCCAATTCATATTGGAAGCCTCGCCAGTAGTACTGGTACTGGCAAACGTCCCTGTTCTATCACAAGATAAAATAGAGTCCAATCAGGGTCTAAAAGATAAAGCGTTACATTGGCTCACTAATAATATGTATATGGCTCAACAAGGGCTCGATAAATTGGCTGGGGATATTGTCATGACTAGGAGAGTATCTTGGATTGGCAGTAAGCCAAAAAAGTTTAAAGGGGACTGTGTCATCCTAAACTTTGCGAATGCCGAGGTCCTTCCAGATATTTTGAGCAATGTTTTCCCACCCCAACGTCGTAGTGGATCTATTATCCCTCTCACTCTTAAGTTCTTTTATGATGAGACTCAGTTTGCCACCTTACCCAATATCCCCATTTACAAAAGAAACATCATTTCTAGCAGCTGGGGAGGGGGTACCAGATCGCGACATTTTAATGACTGGTTTCAGCCCACAGCACATCGGGAGCCAGGAAGATTCAACTACTTGAATGAGTTAAACAATAGGCCTGCCCCTGCACATGAGCTAAGATCTAATGGTTGGGGTTCTGGCCTACTGGGTTACGAACATAGTGTTCGGGGCAACAGGCCCACACATTGGTTGAGAAACGATCAGTTTCTTACACGTCCAAATACCCCACAACCTATGTGGAACCCAGCACCATATCGACAGGGTCAGGCGGCTACTCCCTTTGAGTGGGGCTTTGCCACAGGAAACAGGTTTGGTCCTTTATCTGATTTAAATACCTGTGATTGACTTGAACCAGGAATTGATCTGGAAAGGGAGGCGTTGAACAACTTAATATTAAAACGTGGAGGTCTAAATATTGTTGAGCACTTTAACAATTTCGCCACCGACGTAGTACTAGAGTCTCAAGTGCCAATTAATCCTGCTCAGCAATTGATTTCATCTCGGACTGTGCCTTTTGTAAATATGAGCACGTTGGGAGTGGATACACAGAGCCTCTGCCGAGCTGAAACCAGTGAAGGTCCATTATTGCAACCAGCAGCTGAAGGTGACTCAGAGGATGTAAATGAACTAAGGTTACCCACTGATTCTTGTAAGATCATTAGTTGGAATGTAGCAGGCCTAAGTGCAAAACGCCAGGATCATGCCTGGCTGAGCTTTGTTTCTAAGCATCATATCATCGCTTTGCAAGAAACCTGGGATACATCCAACAATCTTTGGTGGGATGGGTTCACCTGTTTCACTAAACCTGCAGTGGCTAGTAGGGCGGGCAGAGCTAAAGGTGGATTGGTGATCTTGTTCGCGTTGGATTTAGTAGGAAGTTATAGGAAGATCAGCACTGACTCTGACAACATCCTAATGGTTGAAAGGGTGATTAATAAAACAAGTAGGACTTTATATGTTAATTTTTACAATTCAGGGAACAGTGATTATAGCGGTCGCAATATCTCCAGTTTGGACAGTTTTCTAAACACAGCAGCACAGAATATCGAGTTAACTTTTGAGTTTATTTTATTAGGCGATTTTAATATTCATTTATGTAATTTAGCCTGTAAGGGAAGAGGTGCTAATGAGGTCGATGACGCGGCCTTACAGGGACCTCATTTTGAACATTCTGCAGAGGGGCAGGAGCTCGAAGAATTATTGGCTAACTACGATTTATATGAACCTGATTGTGGCCAGAGATCGACAACTTTTACCGGCGCCCAAAATGGCACAGTGATCGATTACATTTTTGTCTCACCAGGGATTTTAAATCGGATCATGGCCTATCGTACAGTTGCAACACACCACAGTGACCATAACCCAGTTTTACTCGAGGTGGCCTGGGGTGCCCAGATGGGGGCGCCACCAATCACTGTAAAATCGGCACATCCCCTGAGGACCACTGACCAAGATCGACGAGTGAAGTGGGCTAAAGTGATTCCGGAAAACTTTTATGAAAAATGCTTCCCTAAAATCAAAGACCAGGTGGAGCTTTGTAAAAACCCGGGCACGCAAGGTGAACACATAGTAGCAGCTTTCGAGGCAATTTGCAACCAGGTTTCTAAGGATCTTTTAGCAAAACCAACCCAGGGAGCACAAGGACATAAGCGATGGTTTGACTCTGTATGCTCGAAAGCCCACAGAGAACTGGTGGCCGCCCTAAAAAATGTCCCAAGGGATAAAGATGACATCGTGAGATTAAGGAAAATCTATAGGGCAGCCCTTAAGAACCGTAAAGACACGTTTAAACGCGAAACATGGGACAATCTCCTTTCAGCGGCAGTGCTTAAGGATAGTAGGAAATTCTGGGAGATTATCAAACAGCCCCTATTCTCTGATGAAAGCAATGCTCCCATGGACTGCGTTATCACAGATGAAAAATGGTTGTCTTTCTTTAAAAACGTCTATGGGGGTGACGATGATGGTATAAAAAAGGGCCCATTAACCAATGTAGATGTATATCCCATCATCTTTAATCCCCAAGAAGTGGAAATAGCTCTCCTGGCAACCACCAAACACAAGGCACCTGGCCCCGATGGAGTTCCCGCTGACTTTTTTATGTATTCTCCTAAACTGTGGGCTGAGGTTATGTCAAATGTGTTTAATGCAGTTAATGGTAATCCAGCTCCCGCCTCCTGGGCCATATCCACCATTGTCCCCATTTTTAAAAATAAAGGTCAGCGGGACGATCCCGCGTTTTATAGGCCCATATCCCTCTTGGACTCAACTATAAAAATCCTGGGTAGAGTCCTTTTATCTAGACTGAGGGAGAATGTTGAGGGTTGTGGTGGGCTGACTGACCTGCAATATGGTTTTAGGGAGAGAAAAGGGACCATTGAACAATGTATTAATCTGCATCTACTCATCTCTAAGTACACGGTGGCCAAGGAGGGTTCCGTGTTTTTGGCATTTATGGACCTCTCCTCGGCCTTTGACCTCGTCAATAGGGCAAAACTTTGGTCAATTCTTTTGGAGATGGGCATTGACGAAGCTTTGGTTACGTTCATGGCCACTATGCATCAGGAGCTTTTTGCAGCCGTCCGAGTGTCAAACAATGGTAGATGTACCCCACTTTTTAAATCTCTAAAGGGGGTTCGGCAAGGCTGCATTTTAGCCCCCACGCTCTTCACCATTTATATTAATGGCCTGGGGGCACACCTGCGAGACCAGGACGCGGACGTGCCACGTGCAGGAGAGGTCCATATCCCGGCACTCCTGTACGCGGATGACGCCGTGTTGATTGCCCGCACTGGCGTAGGACTGCAGCGCCTCTTGGACGCCTTTGGCTCCTTTATGGATAATTTGGATCTTAAGGTTAATGTTTCCAAATCAAACACGATGGTAATGGGGCGTGAGCGTTTCAAAAAAAGACATAAATTATTCTTCTGCAGAGGGGTCCCGGTGGCCAAGGTAACCACATTTCCCTATCTGGGCGTAATGTTTGACCAGAATGGAACATGGGGGCCACAGATAAGAGCAAAGAGGCTGGCGGTCATTAGATCTTCCTCAGCGCTCTTGGGTTTTGCGGGCAAGCTGGGAGCCAGGCCCATGGAAGCCCTTTTAAAAATCTACAAGAGCAAGCCTGTGGCTATTGCACTATATGGAGCCCCTTTGTGGGGGTATGTAAATCTTGACCCCATTCAAAGGGCAGAAAATAGATTTATAAGATCTCTTCTCTCCATTCCCCAGTCAACCCCGACTTATTCCATTCATAAAGAGGTGGGTTTACCCTACCTGTCAGATTTATTGAGTTTAGCACCCCTGACCCTGTGGTTGAAAATGTGGCTGAATGAAGATCTTCCTTTGAACCACATAATATTGAAGGATGTCTTATCACTAGATAAATATAGTAGTATCCCATGGCTGGCCTATTTAACTAAAACATTTACTGAATTGGGTCGACCAGAACTCTTCTTTAGCCCAGATAAAATCAGGGCTTTGGATATAGGCCTTATAAAAAAGTCATTTAGGGATATGAAGGAAGTGGCCCGCGAGGAAGTTGAACTGCAGAAGCCAGCAGTTAGGGCACACAACCTCTTGGTGAGTGTACCCTCACTCGCACCGTACCTCACTTTTGTCACAGTCCCTTATCACAGGTTTTTACTAACTAAATTCAGGTTTAACCTGTTACATTTTTATTTAGGTTCTTTTAATTCCTGGCAGAAGCCAGACTTAGCCCCCCCATGCAGCTGTGACCATTTTTCTGTGCAGGATACAATGCATTTTGTCATGTTTTGTAGCTTGTTCCATGAGCAGAGGAAAAAATATTTGCTCCCCATTCTGAAAGAAGTGGGTTTTACTCAGGTGCGTCCGGCACTGCTCTATTTACAGCTCCTGACAAATCCCCGCACAACTTTCTGTATAGCTAACTTTTTAGTGGCCGCTGCGAGGGTAAAAAAGGGGGGCCAAATTTCGCCTTAAATAACTTTTTAAAGTTGCTATGTTTTTTCTTTTGATATGAATTATAAAATGTATTCTCTATTTAATCTTGTACATAGTATTTATAATATGCATCCAGTTTGATGTTTTTAGATAATTGTAGGGGCATGTATGTAGGTATCCCTTTTCACGGTTTTATTGTTTTGTTTCTTTGTATGACTTGTAATAAGTCGAATAAAGATATTCTGACTGACTGACTGACTGACTGACTGACAGTGCTTGTTTTTTATTGCAAGCATAGACCCACCACTTTTAGACAGCATTATGTTTTATTATTTTTTTACTTTTATTTGTTGTTCTATTTTGCATATTTACGTTGACATAATGTGCATTTGTGAAGCATGAACTCACCCTTGGGTCTTTTGGTGCTGCAGTAACAGTTGTTTATTGTTACCCAACTCAGTAGTATTATTTCATTCATCCTCGGAAGGATGAAAGTCTGAGCTTGCTTAGTGGGTTTTCAACCTGTGACCATGAAGTCAAACACAGATTCCTGGAGTGGATTCAACTGAGCCACCAGACCCGGAATTGTGTGTGTCTTTTATTGTTGGTGGGTAAGTGGATGAATATAAGAATGGGCAGTGGGGTGAATGGGTGCTCGAGTACAAGGTTTATGTTGACTTACGGAATGCTTAAACTCACCAGTCACTGGAGAGCCATTTTCATGTAAAAGCTAGACCAAATGACAATGCAATGCTTGTTCTTTAAGTGACTGGTACACGTTGGTATTACAACTTGAGTGGCAAGCTTTCTGCCAGAAATTCTGTCTCATCTTCTGCAAGTCCGGATACAATTGGCTACAGGTAGGTATGTGTTTTTTCTTTCTCTTCAACCTCTTCAACCTCTTGCACACAACTGCTTCTGTGTCCCTGACTATGCTGCAGAACTGCGAATGCTGTTATTTGACCTTTATTCGTAAGATCACAAACGTTGCAAACACATGGCACAGCGGAAACTTCTGACGGCTTCTTTATTGCTGTAATTGCTTTTGTCCTATACGTAGCAGCCATCTCTTCGAACCAACATGGAGACTCTGATGCTCACATTTACCCTTTGGTTTGGGCAGGTGGCCAGTATCTTATCTTTTCAAAGAAATAAAATTCAGGAGCTCTGAAAGTAATTTTTAGGTTGAGCCTAGAGCCAGAGCATATGCGCTGCTCTGCAAGACTTGTGATTGAGTAACACATAAAAGCCCCACCCATTCTCCGCCCATATTTGCCACTGGCTTGTGTCATTGTCTGTCCTAAATGCTGGCTTCTGATTTGGAAATATGCTTGTTAGTCCTTCCTTGGTACCGCCTCCTCTTCATTTGTCACCTCCCAAATAAACTGGCCCCTTTACTTTGGTTGTTACTCTCTACGTGTTATTAAGACTGTGAACACTATTTTCTTTACTCAGTTTATCTTACTGCAGGCACAACGTGCTTTGGTGCCTTCTTTACCCCCCATTGTCGTGCCTTGTTTACCCCCGCCCCCCTCCCATTGTCCGTGACTTCTCCCTCCCCGTCCTCCCCCTACCGCCTGCCCACCCGTTGTCAGTGATGCCTACCATTTGCAATGCAATAGGTCTTGCATTTACACGAGTTTGAGCTATTGTCATTGTAAATGACAATGCCTTTTATTTATGTTTTGGGTTTTAAAACATAAATAAAATGCATTATCATTTACAATGCCAGTAGCTTAAACTCACGTAAGTGCGAAACATATTGCACTGCAAATGCTTGTTTTTTCTGCAGTGTCGGTAAGAAATGAAAATGAGGGTATGGTTTATAGCCATTAACTCGGCGTAAAGCTGACGACCCTACTGCTCTGCTACGCCACCTCCTTTCATTCCTCCCTGTATCAAGGTTCTGTAGTGCAAATGTTGTCGCAAATCAGCCCTCGTTGCAGGCAGTTTAATATGAAAGTCCTTCAATTTTTACTTATGCTGGTCAACTGAACCTTCAAAAAATTAACGATAAATCTGTGGATAAATTTGGATCATTAAATGTGTGTGCAATTCAAAACTTTTCCACATTTGTGAAAGTAAGCTTGCTGTGCGATGAATATATAGATTGTCAATCACTGGTAATGACCACTTCTAAGACTACAGCACCTGCTGGCATAGAGTCAGGCTAGGCTGTCTGAGGGCCATCCTTGGCAACGAATGTTGATGAGTACGAGTAGTGGAGAACTTCGGTGAAAGCAGTTTAATCATAAGATACAACACTACATCGGCTTTTTCGTGTCCTTAAGATTAGTAAAGAGTATATTAAAAGCTCTGAAAGAGTGGTGTATTTCACCCTTAAGGTAAACCATGTCTCCTTATTTTCCTTTTATCATTATTTTGTGGACATTTAATTACTTGACTTTTTTCCACACCCTAGTTGTGAAAATCACACCGATATATAAGTGCAAGATCTGTGTATGCTAAATAATTGAAGTGCATTGTTCTCTACGAAAAGAAAAGAAAACAACATCTTGTCTGTAGGGTTCTTCTAAGTTTTCAGTGCTGCCCAAAAAAATCTCACCAACATTTTTAATTGAATCTGTGTATCACATATTATATAAATGTAATGTTAAACGTCTAGCATATGTTTACATAAAAAATAGCGAGCAATATTCCAAATAATCAAGAGACGATTGTTCATTCAACCAAAGATCACGCCCGAAGCGACCGATTTGGGAACATTCAATGCCAAAAACATGCAAAAATAAATGCATTATGTCATATTCCCCAACATAGGTCTCTGGAACTTAAACATGTGACTTAGACTTGTTATTTTAAATGTATCTAATGAGTAGGTGGCAGGGTAGTCTCAGGGATAGAATGCGAGACACCCTTGAAGTAGACACATAATACATGAATACACTGCTGACTCTTAATTTCCCAAAATCACACTTCTAATTGCCAGTGTTGAAAGTGAGGCTACCCTTTGCTAGAGATGCCAGAAATGTGCAACTGAACTACCTCGAATAAAATGGCTTTTTATGCCTACTAGGAAACTGAGCATGCATACTGAGGCTCAAGGGCACTTCAAATTATCAAGACAATAAAATGTGTTTCATAATAATATATATCAGTGCAGGTTAAGATATTCAGGTTCTGAACGACATTGAAGTTAAAGAGATAAGAATACAAGATTGTTTTGACAGTAAACACATAAATAGGGTACTAAATGTTTCTCTTGAGGCAAAAACTCTTGAAGTTAGGCTAACTTCGGTTAAGTTACCATTCCCATTCTTCCCTTAATTAGACAGTGAATTCAGTGTTCTTAGTTAATTGTGTTGAAATGTTCTGGGGCTGTGTATTAATAATTTAGGTAGATGCAACTCGTCCTGCCCATGGACAATTTAGTGCCTCGAGCATTCCTTTAAATCTCCACTGCACACCTTGCTGATTTCTGGAGACCTATACAGAGAAACTTATTTGAACATATGAATATTGTTTATCAACTGTAAATCTGTGAAAACCAATTTTTCTGCTTTAGTCATAACAGCAAACAACTATGATCAGCTCAAGGTTTAAGATGGCAGCGCTGATATGAGTTAGGGTGATTAATGTTTTTTGATGCTTTATGTAGGAGTGCTGCCTTGACCTTGACCACAGTCTATGAGCCTTGAAGGATAAGCCAGAGACGTGCATGAAAGTCTCAGCATTTATACAGACCTTGACGTTTCCTTCTCATGTATAAGTACTATAAGCCTCTTTTCAGATGCAATTACTTCCATTTAATGTAAGATGAGTATAAGAAGATGGGTGTAAAATAAGTTTCATATAAAAAAAGTAATATATGACGATTAGTTTTAATGATAAGGCTATTTAAAATGTGTAACAAAGTGCTACTTTACAACATGTATTGACATCACAGTGCTCTAACGCAAAGCATGTGTATAAGGGGAAGATTTTCAACACAAATACTAAATAAATGTATATGACTCAGTTTATGTTGGCAACTAGGGTAATTTCATATTTATAGCTCTCAAACTACTTACTAATTTGAAAGAACTGCAACCTAAATCATTCAAACTTCAGGCCTGTGTGATCACCTAAGTATGTTTCCTCAGGATAGTTGTCTAGGGTATGTGTAGTAGCACTCCTTGAGCAACTGCGCTGTTAAGGAGCCACCTAACATTAGTCATGCAGGATATGTGCACTGTGCTCCAATGTTGATCGAATGAGCTTAAAGTCTACTGAGGGAGGAAAAGTTCTCCGAGTCGCCATGCTATTTAAGATGTATGTTGCTGCAGAATACTGTTACTGTCATGGGCTGATTTGTTGCACATGATTGAGAAAACCTGTATTTGCAAAGCCAATAGATATGTCTTTATTTTGTGAATGCATGCAAACAGTAGAAAATTCCAATCAGAACCTCAACCAATAAAGTACATCAATTATACTTCCACCATGTGTGTACATACAAAAAACCCACCCAAAGATCACTACAAAAAATATTGAATAAAATAAAAAATAAAATACAAACCTTTTCCAATGCCAGCTTGGCCACTGATGTATAGTAATATTGGTTTATACAAAGAACATGCACATTTTATCTTTTCGTGGAAAAAGCCATGCTCTATTTTAGCCTTAACTTTGTTGTAAATTTCTTTGTGTTCATTGTTCAGTTGTTCTACTAGCTGTTCGAAATCAAGTTTCCTCTCTTACTTGCTGCATTGCATTCTCTGCCTCATTCATAGCTATAGCTACTTCATTTTGAATTATTGGTTCTCCAAGAGGATCCTGAGTTAATGGTGCAGAACTTTGGCAGCTTTGTGAACTCTCCTTGGCTATCGCAGTAGCAATGATTTCTTCCTGTTCAATCTCATCTTTCTACATTTGTAAATATGTTGGAAAGACTGAACATTCAATGTTGTGTTTCATTGCATTGAAAGAGTCTTCATAAAAGGCATAGTGTCCAAGTAAATGTGATTCAGCACGCCATGGCTTGAAAACTGCAAATGTGCCAAGTCGAAAAACTCTCTTCTCTGTGAAGTTTGGCAACTAAGCTTTCGGTGGTTTAGATTTTCTTTGTGCCTCACCACCAACTGTCACATCCAAGTACTGCATATCTCCCTTCTATGTTTTCAGTTAGTTTACCTCTATATGTATAGTGTTGAAGTACTTCATAGCGACGCATATTTTGAAGATGTGGACTCCTTCTTGTTCCAAGATACTGTATTTCTAAGAAAGACTTTAATACTCTATTTCGACTGGTTGCAAGGCCTAGAATTACCCATACAATTTCCCTTGACTTTGAGACCAAAGCATTCCATCTATCACTTTTTTTGTACACTTTGAAACCCTTGAACTGAGGCTGGAATTCTTCAGTTGTTTGTGCTGGGTCGCCTTGGTGTCAGCAGATCAGTGACATGTACTTTCTTGCCATTTCTCCCAAAATCAATATTTTGGTGTGGTATCCGAATGGGTCTGGACTAGGTCGATGGGGGAGTTCGAGCAGGGTGCATCAATCTTCAGTGTCGGATTGGTAACGCGGGCACTTTGGCAATGCCCGAGGGGCCGGAATCCAAATTCCAGCTGTGGGCTGCTTTTTTGAGCAGCCTGGGGGCTGATTTGGGCGGTTTCTGCGTTGTTTGATGCCCCCAGCGGCCCAATGGGTGCCTGAGTGGCCTCTCTGGAGGTCAATGGGCGTTCATTACCTCCCTTTTATCAACGGCAGAGGTGTCACTCCCTTTCTCTCACTGGGCCAGCCCATTAATATATGCATATTGAGCGGGGACCTGAGCAAAAATGGCTTCACTTGTTTTCAGGTGTGTCACCAGTGTACACTAATCCGTGCATTTTTTCCCCCTCCCCCCTTTTAAAAAAAATGTAAGATGAAGCAGTGTTTTTCGGAAAGGCAATATGCAATTATGGGCCACTTTTTTTTTGCGTGCCCCAGTCAATTTTTAATCCCAATCCAACCCTGTCAATGTTCTTCAGTGCTCGACTCCACCCCAGCACTACATTGATTGATGTTCAGAGATAAAATATTCTCTGATTGGAAAGGTTTTCTTTCATTCGAACAGAGGATTTTCTAGTCTCTTTAAATTGGTCTGGTGTAGCTTGTGCAAATGTTCTTTTATTTTGAATGGTGGCCATGTAGACATTGGAACCATTTTATCCTTGAGACGTGGTGGGTAATGCAGACCTGTAATTATTTCCAAGATAAATATACAAATACATTTTTTAGTTGCAGAGTATAAAAATATTTTTCTTAAATTTCTTATTTGTACCACCCGATGAATGGTTAAGCTGTACTTCTGCCGAGTAATTAATTCTTTGCATCTCATGAGCCTTCATTTTAGTTGTGTAAATAACATTAGACTTCATAGAATGTGTTCTGCCTTATTTTCAAAATATGCCAGGTTCAGTGGTAAAAAGTTGGGAGAAGAAACTCAGGAGGTATACAAATGTAAAGAATTATGAAAAAAACGCTTAAAAGTATAGTAATTCTACCCTATAATTTGTAAGAAAAGTGCTTGTGTCACTAAATCCACGAGTCACCATGGCTTGTTTGAATTTCTTCCCATGACTCTTTGATTATGTGCCTGTTTTATTCCACAACTACCAAGGCGTTTCCCCAAAATAAAAAATGTCTGAAGTAAAAATAAAGGTTATTTTGAGAGTTACAGCATTAGCAAAGTAAAGCAAATAAATATACAAGAATGCGTTTTTAACCCACAAAATTAGGTATATAGAGGTGAAGTCATATCCAATTGTAAGACGAGTTTGTTTTGTTATATTAGCAGCTAAGCCTGATGTATCTGTGACATTTTGATAGCAGTTTATCCAAGTCTGCATTTCGTTGTTCAAGACCAACACTACCTCACTCACGTATTGCTGCATGTCAATAGCAATAAATACATCAGAGTAGATTTTACTAGCTAAACTGAAAGCCCAGTTGTACATCTGCTTCAACACAGAAGCATATCATGCATGGTTGTTTTTTGTACTTGAACTGTGACTTAATTGTTTTCAAGAATATATGCGATTTCATGAATGGGGCACGATTCTATAAAATGTCCATGGGAGTACTGATGGAAAATCTTAATACATAAATTATAACGAATATCAACACAACTGTGTATTTCAAAGGGTAACTATCCCTGGTTAACGTACTTGGGTATTTGTTGCTATTTTTGTTACAATCCTTAACTGAGATGTTCATTATGTCATGGAAACATTTAATTTGAGGTTGGATTACAAACTATTAGCTGGGGTGAGCCTTTAGGAAGAACCACACATGCTCATGGCTGATGTAGATGCCTGCTTCTCAGGCTGAATAATCAGCGATCTATCATTGGCAGTGCAGCCAAATGATCTAATCCAGTGGTTCTTAAACGATGGTCGGGAGACCCCTTAGGGTCCATGACGCCTACTCAGGGGGTTCGATAAAGAAGCAAAATGTTAACTTGGAAACTTGAAAACATTCTGCAAATGTAAAGCAATTTGAAATTGGAGGCTAAAAATTAAGTTGGTATTCTCAGATTGATTCATGGAAGCTGTGCAAGTGCATCAATAGAATATAGCATCGACTAAGGGTGCCTTCAGTTGAACTAAGAAAAGCTCCAGCCTTCCCATTTTGATTTTTTTTATATTTGTTTGGAAATTAAATGAAAAATGTCTGCTTTTGTTTGAAGAATGCTTGTTTCCATAATCTTGTGTATTATTTTGCGATTTGACTCATCAAAATTGGTTAGGCCAGGGCTCTCAGATTCCAATAATTACTCTGGCTTCAAGATTTCAATAATGATTCAGTGGGGGGTCCCCAGATTCCAGTGAGGATTAAAGTTGGGGTCCATGCAAGTCAAAGAGTTAAGAACCAACTTGGAGAGCCGGTGTACATCGATATTAAATATATAAACAAAAGGAATCCACCTGTGGTGGCTGAAAGTGTTCTCTATTGTGATAGGGAGCACTTAGTGTTTTTTAAAATACCCCTCACACACCAAAAGGACCCTTGGTGTCATGCTTCATCATTGGGGTCTTCGCACCCCTCTACGGGATGCGGCGTGCTGCGACCTACGACTACATGGAAGCACTTTAATCAATGACTATGTGTGGTGCATGTGAGGGTTTTACGGAGTGAGTGGTGGGGTGAGTGTGATTAAAAAGTGCCTGGCTCGTGGGCTGAAACGAAAAAACTTTTATTAGGCCCCCGGGCTGGTACTATTACAATGGTGAAGTGCGAGGTGTTGATGTTGTGTTAATGTACATCACCTCTTGTGTGCGTCGAAATGTTTCGGAGATCAACTCCTTCTTCAGGACGGGGTGCACAAATTTCCCACCTTACTCACGTTTCACTGTATAAAATTTGTGTAGATATTTACAAAAAAGTGAAAAATATTAATAGGCTACAATGTGCCTACAGCGATAAAATTAGTAATTGGCTATTTGCATTACCTAAGGAAAAAGAAAGAAAAAAAGCGGAAGAACATCAATAATGCCCTCGGCGACATTCTAGCAGGTGCAGTCACCTAGAAAAAACGTCATGCAGGTTGTGCTCACTATGTAGTTATGGTCTGACTACCAGTGACGATTAACTCTGTAAAAAAGGGACAAAGACATGACACACACACATATAACAAAAAACACACACTCTATTGATGTGATGATTAAAACCTTTAGGTGGGAGAAGAAGGTTTTTTGACATACTTGTCTTCACTGAATAGTGTACTTCATGAGCCTCCTGAACGTCTGGGGGTGTCTTGCCAATATGCAACCTATGAGTGATAAATACAGTGAGCCTGGTTGTTTTACTTACTCGATATTTCTTGGTTGTACAGCGATATCTACCATACTCACGGACTCAGTGCGAGTCGATTTCAGTGTTGCCCCATCCGCGGCTCCACTGGAATGATCTGCAAGCCCCGGTGCACGTTATTTATACTTCGCGCATGAAGTTAATTAGTTGCCTAATTGTTAGTTAAGGGGCACGGGCCGGAAATGCTCGATTGCCCAAATAAGGGTTTTCCGCTGATGCGGGCTGCTGTCACCGGTGAAGGTAACTGGACTCTGGTATGCGCATGCGCAGCGCTCCTTCCACTAATTCTTGGCGCCTGCGTGTATTTGATGGTGGGTTAATATACGCGCTGAAGCACCAGACATTTGTTAGCGCTTTTGTTCATGGCAAATCGTATGTGAAAAAATATTTCGTAATGTGGAGGGCTACTTGCGGAGATCTTGTCATTGCCGTGCACTGAACTACTGGCGCATGTGCCTCCATCGTATCGTGTGCTGCGCATGTGCAGCGCTCCGTCATCTATCGCGCGCATGCGTGTTTTGAGGCCGAATGATTTTACGCAGATGCATGTGATACCAATTGATGTTACTGGCGCTTATGGCTAAGATATATCTACATAGTGTGGGGGCTCAAAGTGTCTAACAGTGACTATGTTGTTTTACTCAGTATGAATATTCACAGTCAAATGTGACCTGTTGGATCGATATATTTCTGTTCTCCATTGGTAAGCTCTATATAATTGCAGTTTTCTTAACAGTAGTGTTAAGATACTTTAATTGTTCAGTGGACAATGCAATTAGGAATTACGTGTACTGTCAATTCAATTGGTTAGCTGACCCCAAGGTATATCATCATTTAGCCCCTTCACATGGGTCCCCAGACGGAACACCCAGCGCTGTTCCTTTAGGAAAAGTCATTCCTCTGACTTTAATTGCTCAATCAAGGTCCACTGTAGATCATTTACACAGTGTTGAGCATTAAGGTAGTGAGTCGCCATATTGGTTGTGCTTTTTTTTGCACCTCACGTTGCTTTTATGTTCATTGATTCGGGTTTTTACTGCCCTCGTTGTGATGCCTATATACTCCAGGCCACATGGGCATGTAATCATGTTTACTACATTTCTGCTATTGCAGTTTGTCAATCTTCTTTGTTCCCAATTGGTTCCGTTGCTAAATGTGAGTATCTTACTCTTTTTCGTCAGGTGGCAGCTGCTACAATTGCCACATGGGAAGTGGCCCTGTATTCCATGTTGGGATGCCAGAGATTGCTTGGAAGGTTGGGGGCGTGTGTGGACAAGTTTCAAGTTTGTTTATTTGTTTGATTAATTAAAATCTTACAAAAATGTGACCTTAGAGAAAGTATCAGCATCAATACACATTTATACATCGTGCAAATAGTAAATGTCATTAAAAAGAAAAAAAAAAGACTAATAAAACTAGATAAAATTTTCCTTAAGACCTTTGGCAATCACATTTAAAATTTTTACAAAAGCAACATTCATTGGTAGGTCATTCGGGCTTAGGCACGCCATTATTGCTTGTCTACAGGTTCTTATATCTCGTGCATTAAACAACCTCCTGAGGATTAGTCTCCTTTCTGAGACTATGGCAGGGTACAGACATACCAAGTGCACAATGTCTTCTTTTCCCCCCTTGCAAAGTCTGCATAACGTATGGCCCTCGTTTGACTTCCAGGGTGGAAGATGACACAAACCTGGCCATAGACCAAAGCGTGCTCCTATAAATGTTCCCTTACTTTGGACTGACCATGCCGTAAGGAGGTAAGCTTGGACTTGTTTTTTTTTGTAGCCGTTTATAATTGGCCATGAGTGCTTACGTTTTACTAATAAAGCTTTGTCTTTTAGCAGCGATAGGTGAGTAACCAGCTTATTGATTGTTTTTTTAAAGCTTTCCTGCGTTATTGTGTTTTCCCAGATTGCTGATATTCCAAATTCTTCTTTTGCATTGTTTAGGTATTTCCACGCTTGCAGTTTCTGATTGTCTTTAACCTCTCTCCACAAAGCTATAGACAATTGATTCACCTGATCATTTTTTACTCTATTCCAAACTTTTAATATTTGGCCTTGCTGGGCATATAGCTGATTGTTCATACCGAATTCCATCCTTATTTGCGCTTGTGAGGCGTTACATGGTAGGGTAAATAATATTTTATAGGTTTTTGCTACAGCATTGTTGATAAGCACAGCATCCTTCCCATTTAGCACTTCAGCACCGTATGTTAAGGATGGTAATAGTTTGGCAGCTATGATTTTTAACAGTGGCCCGTGTGACAGTGCAGATAGATTCTTTTGTAGGGTTCTAAATGCCGCAATCAAGCTATTTGCCTTCCTTGCAATATCTTCCCTTTGTGGTACAAAGCTTCCGGTCTCATTGAAAAGGACACCGGGATATCGATAACTCTCCACTTGCTCTAGTTGTGTTTGTCCCAACAACCATTTCATCTTTTGTCTTTTTTTTCCTGTCACAACCATTATTTTTGTTTTTGTCTCATATATTGTCATTTGGTTATCCTTTGCATATTTAAGTGTACAATCGATCAGTCTTTGCAGTCCCACTTTTGTGTGGCTCAGCAACACCACATCATCTGCATATAGCAAGTTAGACATTTGTTTTCCGGCTACCCTAGGTGGATGTGAGTTTACCTCGTTTAATGAGTTGGTAAGATCGGCCACAAATAAATTAAAAAGTAAAGGTGCAAGCACGCATCCCTGCTTAAGGCCACGAGTCACCAGTATTTTATTGGTCAAAGCTAGGCTGTCGCCTATCCTCACCTTGAGCCAATTATCAGAGTATAATAACTTAATAAGAGTCAGTAGTGAGCCTGGGACAAGTATGTCCTTCATGTTCCTGCCCCGTTTGTGTGCAAACATGGGTTTCTCAAAGTCTAGTGTGCCACTTGTGAGTGTTCTCCAATGTCTGTTGATTATCTTTGAGACATCATTTTAGTGCGTGTTGTACGTTGTGACACATATCTGTCGTCTTTTTTCAGATTCAGATGGTACCTTATCTTCCAAGAGAGCGTCCCTGTTGTTGTTTCTGGCCCTTTTCATGGCAGAGTCAATTATTCTGTATGGGTAGTCTTAATTGGAGTTTTGTTTTTAGTTCATTTGCCTGCGTTTTGTACTGTGCCACGTCTGTGCAGTTGCGCCTTCGGCATAAAAATTGGCCGAAAGGGAGGTTTTCCCTTAGGTGTCTCAATCAATCAATCAATCAAGTCATTTGTAGAGCGCACTACTCACCCGTAGGGTCTCAAGGCGCTAGGTGGGGAGGGGGGTGCCGTTACTGCTCGAACAGCCAGGTCTTGATGAAAACTGTCAAACCGTAGTAAGCAGTTCCTGGCAGTTGGTTTGAAGTGGGTGGTTGTTTTTAGCATACCACCTTCAGGATAGATGTTGACGTCCAAAAATACTAGTGATTTGTTGGACACTGTGCTGGTGAATTTTAAAAAGGTGTTTTGGGTGTTCAACCAATTCAAAAAAACGTTCACCGATTGTAGGTCTCCTTGCCAGATAACCAAGATATCGTCCATGTATCTTTTCCAGATACTGATGTTTTGTCTGAAGGGGTTGTGGATGTTCAGGATTTTGTTAGCCTCCAAATGGTGGACATAGAGACCAGCAAGACTTGGAGCGAATGTACTGCCCCATGCTGGTCCCATGGCTTTGCAGATAGATAGGGGATTCATATTGGAAGAAATTCTTAGTAAGTGCTAGCGAAATGCATTCCAGCACCAAACTCCTTGGTGTTTCATATTGCCATGGTGTGGTGTATAGTACTTCCTCTATAATGGACAGTGTCTCATCATGGGGTAAGCTTGTATACAAGCTCTCCACATCTAGGCTGAGCAGGAGTTGTGATTCGGGATTAAACAGTAGATCTTTTAGGAGCTGAAGGGCAGCTTTAGTGTCCTTTAGGTACGTATCCGTTGCCTGCACAAGTGGCCTGAGAAAAGGATGTACGTTGTTACAACGCATGCCTTTACAACGCAGGATTTACAACGCAATTCGTTACAACGACTTGCGTTGGGGGGTGCTGGATAGTGAATAGTTTAATTTACTATTCCAACTCCAATCCCCGTGGATAGTAGGGAAGGTGTTGGATAGTAAATTAAACAATTACCTATCCTAGAGCACCCCCCCAGCGCAATTCGTTGTAATGAATTGCGTTGTAAATCCTGCGTTGTAAAGGCACTGCGTGGTAAAAGTTGCATCGTAAAGGATGTTTCCCCTGAGAAAAGCATCGGCAAACTTGGATAATGGCTCCAGGATAGAGCCAATGCCCGAGACTATGGGTCTCCCTGGTGGTTTTTCAATATCTTTGTGTATTTTTGGTATGCAATAGAAATAGGGAATATGTGGTGATTTCTGTGCCAGGAATTATGCCTCTTTCTTACTAAGCCAGTCATGTGCTAAGGCTTCTTCTAGCATACCCCCTATTCTGATGCGTAGAGACTATGTTGGATTGTCGGGTAAAACGGTGTAGTTTCGTCTGTCCGATAGGAGTCTCATGCATTCTGCGTTATGGCAGTTGTAGTTTGTACAACAATCGCTTCCCCTTTATCAGCTGGCTTTATTATGATTTCTTTGTTAGCCAATTGTCTTATTGCTTGTTGTTCTATGTGGCTTGTGTTATGAAAGGAGTTTGTATGAGCTGGATCAAGTTTATTTAGATCAGTCATGACTGCCTTCTCAAATGCCAGTAATTCAATAGGTAATACTGCATCTGGGGGGGTGAATGTGGACTTAGGTTTAAGGCCTGTATCAGAGGTTGTACTGGTGGGTTCCTTGTCCATGAAAAAAACTTGTAGTTTCAGTTTCCGGATAAATTCCTTCATTTCAGTATTACGTTTTTAAGGTGTCTGGTCTGTTGGTTGGCACAAACCCTAACCCTTTGTTCAGTACCGCTCTTTGGAGGTCTGTTAGTGGCCATGGGGTTAGATTCACCACTAGGTCCCTCTCTTGTTGGTTGAGGTTGAGGGTTGATTGGCTAGGGCTCCTGTCATACTCCGTGTGCTCATTCTGGGATCCCCTGTTCTGGGTCTTGCCATGCTACATTGTTGCCTTTTCTGTTCCATCCCCGTGATCCAGGGCGGGTCCCTAAAAAAGGCTGCGGACCATAGAAACCACCATCACATTCCGGATTCCATTGAGGGTACCCTTGTCCGAACGGTGGAGGACCATATTGGAAATGTGTGAAGGGTGGGGGTCCCATATATTGTTGGTATTGGGGTGGTGCTTGGTAGCCTCGCCACCCTCTTTGTCTGGGATATTGTTGTCTCTGCTGTCTGCGACCACCTCTGGAGTGTCTGTATCGTTGGTTGCCACTGGAGTTAGAACTGAATGAGCCACTGTCAGAGCCATCGCTATCAATGTCACTGGTATTATTTTTGGAGAGGTAGCCATCTTTAGTGTATGGATATGCCCCCTCTGGTGTGAATCGATCTTTATCTTTCTTTAATTTGTTGAATTTGCTTTGTTTTAGGCTAAGCTCAAATTCTGTCATTTGTTGGTTCAGCTCATCGAGTCTTTTTTTCAGGGCAGTGGGTGTCTGGTAGGTTTTCAACTGAACCTCTATTTTTTGTATGTCTATTTTCAGTTCTGCTGCTATTCGTGCGGCAGTTTTTACTATCGGCACTAACCAGTCCCTGGTACAGTGCCACGAGATAAGTGACCATTCCTTCTTGAACTGCATATCAGTTTGGAAAATGAATGGTTCATTCTTTACAATTAATCCTTGGGGTGCAATCTTGTTTCTTAAGTTTTCTGTCATGAGCAGTCCATAAGGGGCTGCTTTTATCTGAGTGCGTCTCAGGTTGACCAATTCATCCCAGTCTGCCACACTTGGTCCTGGATCAGTGTTACTCAGGCCCTCAAAGGGATTTATTGCTGCCAGGATCCTGTCTATTTCGTCTTCCCCGAAGGTGAGACCATGTTCGTCTTCCATTGTGTGCCCACCGCTGGCTTCTTTTAATAGGGTGTGTGTTCCTATGTGTGTGTGTTGGAAATGTCAAGTGGGAAAGCTCCCGCAGCTGTGCAGTGCCTAGATTCAGTAAATATAAATTCAGTAAATAATAAATATATAAACGAAAGGAATCCACCTGTGGTGGCTGAAAGTGTTCTCTATTGTGATAGGGAGCACTTAGTGTTTTTTAAGCCACCACAGGTGGATTCCTTTTGTTTATATATGCCTACTAAGGGAGTACGAATCTACTCGTAAGACTCTCTCGCCTCTCTTCTGTCATTTACATCCACATTAAATACCATGGAGCACAGGAAAACCCCTGAATAATCTTGCATTAAACTGCCACCCTCTTAAACTTGGAAGGAGAGAGCACATGACCTTCGGCCAACTCCCTTGAAATGACGATTGAAACAACTCGAATTCCCAAATCTGCTACAGCATCGTCTACAGTGTTGAATGCTGTAGAAAAGTGAAACAGAACCCATCACCATTATCCAATATTGCCCTGATGTCATCCATCGTGGTAGCCAGTACAGTTTACATTCTTCCAACTGCTTGAAAAGTTCAATGCCAAGAGTCTAAGGCATGGAAATGTGATTGATAGTTGTTTAGCCACATGGTTTTCTTGAATTTTACCCATAGTTAAAGGGAGTTATTGGATGACAGTTATTAACACCACTCCTGTCGAGGTTAATATATTTCGACATAGGAAATGGCTCCTACATTCCATATGTTGGGAACCACTCCAGTAGTCAGTGAGCAGTTTATAAACTCTGACACTTTTGCTGATGAATCAGGCTAGAGATTCTATAACTGCTACAGGATATTGATTGTTGCGGATTCGTACTTAAGCCTAGATGCAGCTTTAAGAAAGCTGATGAATTTCATATGTTTATACCATGTACAAAGTTAGGTACATGTTGAAATGCAATTATTTAAAATATATGCAAATATAGAAGCAATAATACTTAGATGGACATAATTATCAATGCTTTAAAAAATTGTATTTGGTATAGAGGAAAATGTAGACATCTATATGCCAGGCAACAATTTTTGCTATTATCATACTTTGTAGTGCTAACCATTAGATTGAACCTGAAACCTCTAGCTCGCAATACTGGCCGTCACCTATGTGTAATATTTATGATGTTGAAAAGGCAATCTATTGAACAAAGGCCCTCAATAGTAAGGTCAAGTAATTACGGGGGCCGTTTTCAGAATGTTTGGCCCATGTAGGAACATTTTCAATTAATCGGGATTTAATGAAACATTTAATAAAACATTTCAAATCACCCATGAGGGTCCCAAGGCGCTGGAGTTGCTAACTGCTTCATGGTGATATGTCATTTGAATAGGCAGGTCTTAAGTCCTTTCCTGAATACCTGGAGTGATGAACGGTCATGAGGTGGAAGGGAAGGTCATTCCAAGTTTTGGCTGCTAGGTGTAAAAAGGAGTGTCCTCCGCTTTTGCCTTAGTGGATCAGAGAGTTGATTGCGAGGAATAGGAAGGCTGATCGTAGGTGTCCGGGCCAAGTTCAGCATTCCACCATGCACCGTTCCACGGAGCAGTGTTGTTCCCAAAGATGAGCACTTCCATCTTGTCTGAGTTGAGCTTGAGGCAGTTGTCCTTCATTCAGTCTGCGACATTCATCATACATCTGTGGAAGTTGGCTCTGGTGGTGGAGGGGTCTTCTGACAGCAAGAAAATGAGCTGGATATCGTCGGCATAGGAGATAATGTTGATTTTGTGTTATCTGACGGTGTTGTCCAGGGGTGTTATGTACGTGTTGAAGAGGGTGAAGCTGAGGGAAAATCCTTGGGGGACGCCGCAGATAGTTTTCTTGGGTTCCGAGGTGAGGTATGAGGTAATCCATTTGAGGGCATGTCTCTGGATTCTGATTAAGTGGAGTCTGTTGATCAAGTTGTGATGAGAGAAGGTGTCAAAAGCGGCTGACAGGTAGAGGAGGATGTTAGCTGCCTTTTCACCTCTTTATTTGAGATGTCATCAGTGATGTCATGAGTGATGTCACTGACCATGTCATGAGTGATGTAATATGTGACGTCATCAGCAGTGCATTGCACGCGCAAGTTATAGTGAGTCCAACTAACTATAACGTGGGAATTTCAATGGTTTTATGCGAGTAAAATTTCCACCTAACTATAACTGGTGTGAAACCTATGGTCTTTTCAGTGAATATATATATATATATATATATTTTTTTTTTTATTCGTTTATTTTGCACGTTTCAAAGAGGAATCAAACAATGATATATATATATATAACATTTCTATGGCAAAATGAAACCCCTCATTTTGTTCCTTTTCAAATTAAATGTATTACGTGTTACCACTTTATTCCAATCAAGATGACTTCAGGTGTGCCATACTTTTGTCATAAGTAAGACTGTTAGCGTTCTAGTTGTTCTTTAGAACACTCTGGGACATTCTGTCATTGGCTATATAGTTGGGCTACATCTGGCTGATATTTGGGCTACATTTGGGCTCTTATGTTTCTGGTGGCCATCTTGGGAGACTGCATATCAGAATTTTTTTAATGAAATATAAGAGGATTTGAGAAGTCACTCAAAATGTGCCCTAATTTTCTTTCTTCAGCACTAATCATAATTTCTATGGCAAAATGAACCCCCTCATTTTGTTCCTTTGCAAATTAAATGTTTTAAGTGTTAACACTTTATTCCAATCAAGATGACTTCAGGTGTGCCATACTTTTGTCATAAGTAAGACTGTTAGCGCTCTAGTTGTTCTTTAGAACACTCTGGGACATTCTGTCATTGGGCTATAGTTGGGCTACATCTGGCTGATATTTGGGCTACATTTGTTTTTTTTGTCTCTGGTGGCCGTCTTTGGGCTACATTGGGCTACATTTGGGCTCTAACATATATATATAGCCCAATGTAGCCCAATATATATTTTTTCAAAGTAAATTTTCGTAAAAACCACTGGAGCATATATCTTGAGACATAGCAAAGGCACATCGATGTACCAGTCCCTACAATTTTGCCAAGTTTGGTGGAAATCCATTCAGCCGTTCGGGCTAAAAGTGAGTCCAACCGCCCTATGGAAATTAACATGGGGAAAACACGTTTTGGGGCCCCTCTTTTATCTCGGCCCCCGCTTGACGGATCCCCCCGAAACTTTCAGGGAAGGAGCGGAGCGCAACGAGGCAAAGTTAAGGAAAATTACAGGCAGATCCCTCATTCGGCGCCAAAGTTAATCCCAATAGAATGTTGCAGATTTCCTATGGAAAATGATCCTAACTATAACTACCTACTGGCGACAGCCAGTAGGTAATATATTCAAATATGACAAAGTAAGTGTATGTGTATATATATATATATATATACACATACACTTACTTTGTCATATTTGGATCCTCAATATTTTAGACAATAGATGGCTTTAACACAATATTCTGGAGTTAGTATTAAGGTAGAACCACTGTATGGCCTACAGTATCACTTTTATGTATGATCAAAATCATTGCATAATTTGAAGCAGATGCATTGCTTTTTTGTAATTTATGTTCTCAAAGAAAAATGATTAGTTTACATTCCTCCATAGCGTGGCAGTAAGATCCGCCCAATGCATTGTTAAGTCTTCCACACCACTAACCATTTTATATTGCTGGAAAACATGGCATTTGTGATATCCATTGCTGCTTCTAATGCTGGTACACCATTACAGGCCTAAGGGAAAACTCGGGGTTCCTTGGGTGGAAAAAGTCTAGTTGACAACATCGTAGCAGGACAGAGAGAGCCTTTTCACAATCTGTGAAAGGGTTACTAGTGAAATTGTAATTGAAAAATATCTGCCGTCCCTACCATACTTGAGGTATTGCTGTTGTGGTACACAGCCTGGCCTTAATATAATCAAGACAAAATGTCTGTTGATACCAGAATTAAGAGATCATACAAAAATTTCAATTAAATACTCTCAGTTTACTTCCAACTTATATTTAACCAAAGAGTGACAGTTCAGCAGGACACACAAGGTTGTGTGTAGTACCACATACATGTTTGCATGGAAAGTTTTGATCACAATTTCCAGCTGCTCGATGAATATTCTTTATATTTCCGCTCTGGTGGCACACCTTCTGGAACAGTTTTTGCTTTGTCCTTACTAAACTCAACTGAGTAATGCACCCAGTAGGTTTTTCAAGACCGCACAAAGGAGGACCTGGAAGGTAATGGAAGCAATATAGACAATAAGCTGCATACCTATCCCCATCTTCCCCAGGCAGCCAGAGTTTACTTGTGTTTCTGTGATCTGAGTATGGACGGACACAGTGATGATTGCCTTTGGAGCGCCTTCAGACTTTGTCCCCAGAGCATTGGTTCTTTTAACCAGGTTGTAGTGGTCAGATGTGTCTTTCAGAACCACAAAACTGCTCCCCTAAGGTATGTGGAAATTAAATGGTGGTGGAATCAAGGGCCAGACAGCCAATATTTTACTCACTAGTGTGCCTTTCCTCAACTCCAGAAACTAGAGTGGATCTAAATCTAAAGCTAAAAGGTAAATGGGCAGAGGGACTTAATGAAAAAAAAAATAGTAAGACATATTGCTCTCCTAGTAAAATTTTAAATCGGAGACTTATCTACAAGTTTAAGCAACATTTTTGATGGTCCAATAGATCCAAATGTGGACACATAATTCTAAAGAACGGATTTATAAACAATTAAAACTGCTCATCAAATGGAAAGAGTGGGCGCCTTGGTAGCAGTAGATATCGAAAAATCTTTCAATACTATTGAAAGGTCACACATTTTTGTAATGATGCATATGATGGGGTTTGGTCCAGCCTCTCTGTGCTTGGTGGAGTTGCTATGAACTGTGCTCTCAGCCAGGGCGTGTTTGGGCGGTATGGTATCTACCAAATGGGTGTTTGAAGTGGGCATTATTGTTTGATCTGGATTTGTAATCTTTAGTAATTAGGCTTAGGGGTATGCTGCAGAATTGTGGGATCAAAAATGGGATTGTACCACTTATAGTATCTATGTATGCGGATAATATTTTTATATACCTCAGACATCACCATACTTATTTGTCAATAATGTTGACGTAATTTGAGAGATTTGTGTTGGCCTCTGGTGTAAGCGTTGAGCAGGATAAAATAATGGTCTTCCCCTGGGTAGATTGGTAAGAGTCTCACTGTAAAAACCTACTGAATGTTTGACTGCACAGGGGAGGGTCGCCAGATTTATATACTTGGGTGAGCAGATATCTCATACTCCAGATAAAAAGTATGTCTCTTATATGGGTACAGTTATGCAGGGACTGGGAAATTTTATTTTGGAACATGCTCAGCATAATCGGTTGTATTGCATTCACAAAGCTAATGTTGTTGCCCTTCTGCTTATATCATCTACGGAATGCATTATGCAAGATTCCTTGATGTATTTTGTTTTCTCAAGGTTGGGTGAGCAAGAGAAGGAGCGTGTAAGTACTTGTTCATAAGCTAGATAGAGTAAATGTGGGCTATGCCTTCCTGACCATTAATATATCGCAGCTAAGCTCCAACACGAAGCCTCTTGGTGTGCAGATGCGGACAACTGGTGAGAAACGTGTGCTGAGGGGTTGTTAAGATAGGAAAACCTTTTCCATTGCCCCGATGAGGGGTGAGAGGGTGCCTAATCATTTAACTTGATAGTTAAACTGCTGCCATGTGGGAGACTGCAGTTCGTACAGTTGTGAAGTACTCCCCATTTTCTAGATCCTTAGAGATTTGGTGGTTGCAGCTCTTTCGCAAGCTTAGCAGAGACAGGTCTATAGCTCATACAAAAGTGGGGGGCAGTTGATGCTGGAAGACCGGTACCCAGCTGGTAATTTAATATCATTTAAGGAGGCGCAACTCTAGTTTGGGGTAGGACCCGGCAGTTTCTGGAATGCGCAAAGATATCCAGAATCGCTAAGAAAATTTCGCTGGGGTTCAATGCTGCTCCGCCAGCTTCCACGATTCTAATTGCACGTATAGAAATGGGACATGCCATGCATACTGACAAATCAGGAGTTGGACTTATCCTGTGAGAATGTGAAATGAATATCAAGAAACACCAGGTTTCAAGTGACGTACTTTACTTGGCTCCACCCCACTTACATGACCCCTCTATGAATGCATAGAATTTATCCTGATAGATCATCGACATACCTAACATGTGGAGAGGGTAGGACCAACTTCCTTCAGATGACGTGGATCTGTGAGCATTTCAAGGCATGTTGTCAAAATTTGGTGCCCTAATTAACAATAATTAATATTGTACTCTCAATATGACATTGTCTTCTTAATCTTAAACCAGTCCAAATGGGCTGAAGGTCAAATGCAAATTGGCTTCACTAGGATTTGTGTTGAGCAAACGCTGTGTTGCTGATCACTGTTTTGGGTCACATGGCCTTTCTCTGGCATCCTGGGAGAGAGATCTCTTGAAGTGGGCTATTGCAGAGGAAATTAGTATCCCAACGGTCAAAACAGATGCTAAGCTCCAAGAAGATTTGTAATAGCTGCCCTCCATGCTTAATATGTTGATGATGGTGACACGGGCCAGCAGAGAATTGGTATTATGGTTGCATGACCTGTAGTGAAATTACAATGACAACTATGATTATTGTTATGGTTATGTTATGCATATTTGTATGGTGCTCTAATTATCCATGACGATATCAAGGTGCTTCACAGGTGGGTAGACGGCGTGCTTGCAAGGAGAATTTATTTGAAAAGCCAGGTTTTCAGCTCCTTGCAGAACTCAAGAAGTGATGAAAAGGCTTTGATGTGCTGTGAAAGGTTGTTCCATGTTCTGGGGGAGATGTAGGAGAAGGTGCAACCTCCTTCTTGTTTTTTGTGTATGAGAGGTACATGTGCTAGTGAGAGTCTGGCTGAGTGGAGGTGCCTGGAAGGTTGGTGGAAGTGTTTGCGCCTGTTAAGGTAGGCAGCACTTATGTTGTGTAGTGCCTTGTATGTCTGTATGAGGAGTTTGAACAAAGTATGTTTGTGTATGGGGAGCCAGTGAAGTTCCTTCAGGTGTGGAGTGATGTGGGTGCAGTGTGGTAGGTTGAGGACGAGTCTTGATGCAGTGTTTTGGTTTGGCTTGGAGCCTATTCAGGAGCGGTTTAATAATTCCAACGAAGAGTGCATTGCTGTAGTTCAGTTTGCTGGTTATTCAGGCCCCTATGACTGTTTTTTTCCTGCTGTTTTCTGGTAGCCACTTTACGATTTCTCAGGATATGGAAACAGGTGGAGGTCACCAAGTTTCCTTGGAATGCCATGTTGAGTTTGCCGTCTAGGATGATTCTTAAGTTACTGGCGTGGGTGGTGGAGGGTTGTGTGGAATGGAGGTCTGCCGGCCACCAATGGAATTCCAAGCAGATGTCTTTCTTCCGAAAATCACAACTTCTGCCTTGTCTGAGTTGAGCTTGAAGCAGTTGGATCTCATTTGGTGGCTACTGTGGTCATGGAAGTAACAAAGTTGTTTTTTGTCACTGAGCCTTCTCCCCCAGGGAGAGTATGAGTTGGGGGTAGGAAAGAATGTCAATGCCATACAATCTGATTTTGTCGTCCAGTGGAGTCATGAAGATGCGATAATAAAGTCAGACTGGGAATGATCCTAGGGGAACTCTGCTTTTTTGTTTGATTTTTTTTTCATGCCTCCTGTAGTATGGTTTATGTTTAAATACATAAATACATTTGTAAACAATTTAAATAAAAAAGTGAAACTGCTGCGAACGTAATCGAAGCCTGTCCTGCTTTAGTTTGTAATGAAAACTCTTAGTCAAACGTTTTATTGCGTGGGGTAACAACATAATACACATCCCAGCTGCCTACATCAACTTGCCGGCAGGGCGTATTCTCATGGCAATTACACAGCGTCTGGGCCCACAACCTGGAGGGCGACCCCGCGTAAGGGAGTTGAGCTAAAGAGCAACCGTTCAAATGCCTTCGCCACCACTTTTAATAGAAAAACAAACAAAAGACACTAACACCTCTACCCCCCCATCCCCCTACACCCCCACCCCGCTCCGACTAGCTTTGAACTCCTCCGTCTAACCTCTAGGACCCAGCAGCTCACCCCATCACCATTCAGTCAGGGGTCATAGCTCCCTGAGGCTCCAGGGGAATGAGTTGCATAATTTGTAAGTATTTCGGGCACGTTACTTCTCGTAGATCATTAGAAAGGAGTTGTAGGAACGGGTCTCAGAGCTTTGCATATTCGTTGCCCTTTCCATCCATGCCCAGCGAAAGATGTTTCATAGCTAAAATGAGCCAAAGCCTTTGTATCCAATCCTGCGGGTCTGGTGTAACTGGGGAACCCCTCTGCGCTAAGAGGACCTGCCTCGCTGCAAGCAAAGCCAATGCAATCTGTCTACCCCTCAGGGAGCGCAAGGGAAAGGACCTAGGGTGGGGAAGCCCCAACAACACATGCTCAGGCGCCCAAGGGAATGTAATCTGGAATGCGCCATCTAAATCATCTAGTACCGCCTCCCAGTATCGTACCAACTTTGTACAATGCCACAATAAGTGCACCAAAGTCCCTGAGTGGCCACACCGCCATCAGCAGAGGCCAGACTTCGCTGCGTACCAAGCCTTGATGCGTGCCGGGGTATAGTACCAATAAGCGGCCACTTTGTAGGCCGATTCGGTACCCGCTGTGTTAGAAGTAGTGTGGTGTACCCGGTAAAAGATATGCTCCCACTCCTTGCTTGTCAATGGGCGTCTTAACTCGGTTTCCCAGCGGACCTGCGCCTTCGTGCGCTGCTTCTTAGGATGGCGCAGAATCATTGCGTATAACTCAGATATGATCTTGCGGTCATCTTTCTTGCAGACTAGCCATTTTTCAAACACTGATAAGGGGCGAGACATAGAGGCGTAATTGGCTGGCAGGGTCAGCCAATGCGCTAACTGCGAATAGTGGAAAGCGTGAGACTCTGGCAACTGGAAGTACTCCTTACATAGTCGAGTGAATGGGATTATTCCATCAAGATCAAAGAGGGAACCCACCCTCTTACAGCCTTCCTCTCGCCAGTGACGGAAGACTGGGGATGCACACCCCGGCAGGAAGTCCGGTTTATCAACGATGGGAGTCATTGGGAAGGGAAAAGTGGTCTACCCCCTGTGCTGCGCCAGTTGGTCCCATGCTTTGAGGGTCGGGGAGGTAACCGGGGAAGAATAAAGGCCCCACGCCCTGTGCTTACGCAGCAACCACAACTCCCGCCAAATATTACAGCCCGCCACCGTCTGGTCCATGAAGTTCCAGTGCTTGCTAGACAGTGGTCTATTCCATTCCGCTATATAACGTAGGCAGGATGCCTGATAGTAAGCCGACAGTAGGGGAAATCCCAGCCCATCCGCCGTTTTCGGAGTAGTGGCGAGGGACAGCTCCAGCTGCGGCCGCTTATTATTCCACAAATACTTGTTAAGGAGCCCCTGCAGTTTCCGGAGTGTGCCCGGCGGGGGACTCAAGGGCAGCATTTGGAAAAGGTAAAGGACCCGCGGGAGCACAGTCATTTTCACCGCCGCTTACCGCCCGTACCAAGCCAAATTGAGGCGGGACCAATCAGAGAGGGCCTTGACAGTTTGTTCAACAAGCAGTCTATAATTAAGGGACACCGTTTTAGCGAGAGGGGGGGATAGTCGGATACCCAGGAATGGAATATCCGAATGCTCCCTCTGAAATGCAACATCTTGCTGCAGATCCTGCACGTCTGCGTCAGGGATGGAGACATCGAGGATGTGCGATTTGGCAAAGTTAACTTTAAATCCCGCCACCTTTTGGAATTCAAGGAGTTCCGCCGACAAGTGTCGTAGGGAGGAGTGAGGTTGGGTGAGCGACAGAATAACATAATCTGGGTACAGGCTAATCTTGTGAGTATCAGCACCAAACTTGACCCCCGCGATGCCCATATGGGACCGAATGCGTTGAGCAAAAGGCTCCATATAGAGCGCGAAAAGCAACGGGGAGAGGGGGACATCCCTGTCACTTTCCCTAGCGATGGGGAAGAGGGCTGACTAACAGCCATTCACCCGCACTGCCGCACTAGGTGCTGCATAGAGGCACTGAACCCAACGTAGGAAATTGTCACCCACCCCAAAGGCCCTCAGAGCAGCGAACAGGTAATCCCAGTCGACTCGGTCAAAGGCCTTCTCCGCATCGATGGAAAGCAAAAAGGCCTGAGTTCTAGAGCGATGAACCAAGTCTATGAGATGAGGCAGTCCCTTGCCACGGTGGGATGAATCCCGCCTGATCCGGGTCAATGATCCCATCCATGAGAGGGCCGAGTCTCGCAGCCAGCACACTCGCGAACAGTTTCGCATCTACATTGAGCAGCGAGATCGGTCTGTACGAACCGCAATCCTTGGGATCTTTCCCAGGTTTAAGGATGACCGTAATCGCCGCTTCAGCCATGGAAGGAGTCACCGCGCCCGCATCAAGGAAGGAGTTAAAGAGACGGGTTAAAAGAGGAGCCAGCTCCACACAGTAAGTTTTGTAAAATAGGGCAGAGAAGCCATCCGGCCCCGGGGACTTCGCCACTTTCAGCCAAGCAATCGCGGATATGACCTCCTCTATGCGGATCGCAGAATCTAAGGCGTCCGCCGACGTCTGGCACAGGGGTGTAATGCCACAAGATGCCAGATAGTCTGGTATGCTCCCAGAGGCCACTTCCTCCCTCCTATACAGGGTCTGATAAAACTGTCGAGCGGAGTCTACAATGAGGGCATCAGTGGTTTTTCAACCGCGTGAGGGTCCCTAATGGAGTGGATAGTCGTCCGTTGAGTTTGTGCCTGCAATCTGTGCGCCAGCATCTCCCCCCCCTTGTCCCCGCTGAGATAAAACTTGTCTCAAGCGTAATAGTGCATGTGCAACTCTATCGATGTCAAGGTGCTTTAAAATCTGCCTTTTAGTCTCCAACTCCCTCCAGACCCTCGGGCCCCAGTCCTCTTATGTATCGCCTCCTCCCTCTCCAATTCAGCGCCCTTCTCTTTGCGCAGGCGAGAATACGCCGCTGCGAGCGCTATAAACTCTCCCCGCACCACCAGTTTCAACGCCTCCCATATCGATGCTAGGGGCGTACCTTCCAAATCATTAGTGGCGAGGTAGTGGATTATAGTGTCCCGTATCCGCGTTACTACTGAGTCCGAATGAAGGAAGGAGTCGCGAAGGCGCCAGCCAGCGGTGGTTGAGCCCCATGGGAGGTGAGCAGAACCGAAATAAGGGAGTTATCCGGCAGTGAGCGTGGCATGATGTCAGCCGCTGACAGATGAGGTAAAAGAGAGGATGTGGCCAAAAAGTGGTCCAGGCGCGGGTACGGTTTGTGAGCTGCAGAATAGTATGTGTAATCGCGCTCCAGGGAGTGCTGGACGCCCCATACATCATTCAGCCCTCCCTCAAGAAGCCACTGTCTCCCTCCCTGCGACATTGCCCCCGCATGATGGGACATCTGCTCAGACCTGTCCACCCCGAGTCCATCACTATATTCAGATCACCCCCCACCAGTATCGAGGCATCCGGCGACGCGAACACCTCGGAAAGGGCTGCTCTCAAAAAAGGCTCCTGCCTCTCATTCGGAGCATAAATGGACCCTACTGTAAGCTGTGTTTCCCCCCATTGGATACAGACAGCTAAAAACCGTCCCTTGATGTCTACAATCTGTGAGAGTACTTTGCAGTGAGCATGCGCGCTGAAAAGAATCGCCACCCCATGTTTCTTAGCCGGACTTGAGGACCAAAATTGCAATGGGAAGCGTTTATCTGCCATGCTCTTAGTATCTTTAGAGCGGAGGTGAGTCTCCTGGAGGAGGCACACGTCGCCATCCGCACTCTCTAGGAGGGAGAGAATAGCTGAGCGCTTAACAGGGTTATTCAGACCCCTAACATTGAGGCTACCCATACCACCTAAAAAATGGGGGGATAGCTAATGCAACCCCTCACGCCAGCGTCCCCTGAGGTGCCACAGTACCCTTCCTGCGCCACGTGTCCTCGCCCATGTCCCCTGAAAGCTGGTGCAAATTCCCCAAATACAAACCCCAACCCCTACCCGAACCCCCTCCCTAATCCCAACCCCAACCACAGGAAAACCCCAAATGAAAAAAAGACACAAAGCTCACCTAAAGTAACAACAGTCTGTCAGACAGGCCCAAATAGCAGGAACGCATGGCTCCTTCAAAGAACCCTTCCAAATCCTGATACAGGACATGCCAAGGTCCGAGGACATACAAGTTCAACAACCGTTCAGTGGACAGCCGCCCTCCTCCGGCATGAGATACAGACCCTACTGGTGCCAAACTGGTGGGCCTCAAGAGACCCCCGGGCTATCGGTGACCAGTGCCACGGAGGTGACAGCAGCCTCCCTCTCCAACAGACTTGCGGACACATCGGTTTTGCAGATGCAGAGGGCTTCCCCGCATGCTTCCATTCTGCGGAACGCCTGCGCCGCCTAGCAGGGGATCTGTTGCTTTCCGGCGTGGATGCGGGCCGCTCCAGCCCCAAAATCTCGAAGGCGAATCAAGGGAGCGAACTTGGACCAGCTTGCCATTGAACTTGAAAATGAGCCTGAACGGGTGGCCCCATGAGTAGGGGATGCCTTGCTCTCGCAAGTGAGTAGTGATGGGTTTAAAGTCCCTACGTTTGATGAGGATGGAGGCCGCCAAATCCTGGAAAAGCGCTGGATGGTGGTCCCGGAATTGAATGGGGGTTGAGATCACGTGCTTTCCAGAGAATGCTCTCTTTAATCTGAAAGTCATGGACACACACCAATATGTCCGGGGGAGGTGCCCTGGCCCCATGTGGCAGGCCAACACGGTGGACCCGGTCCATCTGAATGTTCTGGGTCCTGGGTCTCCTACTCACCAAAAATGTGACGAAAAAGGGCCCCCACGTACTCACGCAGTCGTCCCCCTCTCCTTTTACACGTAACCGCACAAATTCTAATATTGTTCCGCCGGGACCGATTCTCCAAGTCCTCGGCGTGTGCTTGGAGGTCCAGGTTCTGTTCCGTGAGGCGAAGCACATCCTGCTGAAGTTGGTGGATATTCTCCGCAGTTTCCAGATCATGCTCCTCTAGCGTCGCTACTTGTTCTCCAACCGCATCTACATCACGCCGCATCTCGCGCAGATCCGAGGTGAGCTGCGAGCGGAGTTCTAAAATGTCCTCCTTTATGGCAGAAAACAAGTCCAGCATGAAGGCCTTGTCACTGGGAGCTCGCTGTCCGCAGAGCGCGGAGATTTGTCAACAGGCGGGGAGGCAGATCGCCCTGTTGCTTTCTGGAGCAAATCTTTTAGAGGTTTATCTCTCCAATTCCTGGCAGCTGCCATCACGCCCCCAGAGCACAGAGACAGGGGAAAGGTGTAGACAGCTCCCAATGGGCACATTCGATGGCCTTCACAGCAGCGCCCTGTCACGAGTCCCAGAATCACTGAGGAGCAGAACCGGGAGACCACCACAGCCCTCAATCGCTCGAAGCCTCCTCTGGGCAAGGGCTATCTCCGCTCACTCCCCGCCTGCTCCCCCTGAGGCGCGCCCCACCGTAAACACAGCCCTCTGCACAGGCCACGTTCAGCGCCTCCTCACACTCTCGCTGTTGGGCCACGAGGAATCAGAAGGCCCTATACTCTCTGGTCTCACACGCCTCCCGCCGTCAGCCGATTCGCGGACTGAATGTCCAACTCCCGGTCAAAGCAAAGGGCCCAGATGACTGCCCGCCGGCCCAGAGGCTTAGCCCACGTGGGGAGGCCGCAAATCCAAAGAAAGGGCTACCCCTGCGCTTGCCTTCTCCTCTACAGTACCCGCCACACCGGCGGCAAACTCTCACAGGCCTTAGGGGGCTCCCAGGGAGCGGGGGAGAGTCAAGCACCAAAACGCCGTCCGCCGATATACGGGCCGAGGAAAGGCCCCGCTACGCCCTGCCAAGCACCAGGCCCCTGGCAGACTCCTACCACCCCGCCAAGGCCCACCTGCGACCGCTTCCTTGCACACCAGGACTCTCCCTCCTCTCAACTCAACCCACATGAGCCGGCCTCAATCCAAGTAGATGGCTGCCCCCGTGTGCCTCACCACTGCTGCTGAGGTGCTCACGTCTCCGGCGAGAGCACTCACACAGTCCCGGGCACCTCGGAGCCCTCACTGAAGTGGGAGGGGGCAGCTAACAGCCAATGCACATACACACCCTGGTATACGGGCCGAAAGAGGTTCCTAGAGTCGGCAATAGCCCCGGTACGCAGCCAGGCCTCCGAGTCGCTGCCACCCTCTCCTATGGGGCCTACGTCCTAGGGACTCCCACACACTCCCCCGACCGGGCCGCCGCACTCTCTGGAGGTTGAACAATGGGAGCCGGGGTGTCACGAAGAACTCGGGGCACAGCACAGGAATCGAGGCCCCCCGTCTGCATCACTGCGGGGGCCTCCCGCGGACCGAGTCCCGGGCCAACCACTCCCCCGCTCCTAACCTCGCACACGTGTAGCCAGTTGGGCCCGGGCACCGACTCAGCACTCTACTGCAGCACGGGGAGCGCACACTCGGCCAGGGGGGGCCCCGGTCGCCGCCGCTTCTCCAAGGCGGGTGCCCGAGCCGCTCCTCACTCCCTCTTCTCCTGCGATCCACCGCGCAGAAACCGCATGTCTCCCTAGACACAAGGAGGGCAGGCAACGTTCCAGACACCTGCGTCCTCCGGGCCCGGCTCTCACAGCGGAAGAAGGGCCGCCCGCTCCATCGACCACCAAGTCGCGGCAGCCCCCGTCCTCGGCAGACACAGGTCGCTCCTCTCTCTGCAGCCACACAAAATGGCGGTTCGCTCACCGCTTCGGGTCGCCCGCGAGCACGGCCCTGCAGCAGGCCGTATATGTCCGCTCGTCCGTCCCCAGCAACCTTGGTCTGTCCTCCCCCAGCCAGATCGGGGGGAAGAGCCAGATGTCCCGTAGTCAAGCTGTGTCTCCGCCACGCCAGAGTCTCCAACAGCGGCACCCCACCACGAGGCTCGCCGGGCCTCCGCAAGGCCAGGGCCGGATGGCACATTTCAGGGCAGAGTTCCACCGCTGAGCCCAAAAATAGGCACTGCACCGGGACAAGCAGGTCAGCGGGAGCGCCTTCTCCTAATATCCAACACGGATGGGCACCAGTAGGGTAGATATTCAAAGCAGATGACAGTCGGTGCCGGAGGGACTGAGAAACACGTCCTACTCCGCCGCCATCTTAGCCACGCCCCGTTATGAAACCTTTTGACCTATAGATCAGCTACAAGGAAAATAAATAATATTTTATGGTGAACACGTTTAAAATGTGCTTACTAACACACAGAGAGCCTTCAGCCAGGTCACTTGGGGATATCTCACTGAAACACTGGTGCCAGTGGGTACTGGGTTGAATTGCTAGAGCATTTTAAAGCCTGGCGACACGTAATCATTGGAATATTCTTAGGGTAGGTTCCTCTGAGCAGTTGTGCATGACCAAGCTGCCCTCTTTACTAATATGTATTTCCTTTCAATGTGGCTGTTCTATAATTTCTGGGACACCGACATACTATAAGAGTGTTATTATGTGAAATTCCTTTTAATCTGACTGGATGAGCAACAGCTGCCTGACAATTCAACTGTGATAAAACAGATGTACTCGTCCTCTGAACCACCCCATCGGTGTGGGACGACACCTGGTGGCTCAGTGCCCTCGGCAGCCCCCGACTCCCATGGACCATGCCAAAAATCTCGGCATTGTACTCCACTCCTCCCACTCCATGAACCGACAGTTAAACACCATCACCGCCAGCTGTTTCAGTACCCTCCGCATCCTCCGCAAGACCTTCAAATGTTCCCCCCCAGGAACAAGAAAGACAGTCACCCACGCACTCCTCAGCAGCAGGCTGCACTACGGAAACGCCCTCTACGCCGGCATCAACAAATCTCTTTTCCGTAAGCTCCAGACTCGTCCTCGGGGTCCCTCGACATGAACACATCAGCCAATACCTACGCAAGCTCAACTGGCTCCCCGTTGACAAAAGAATCACCTTCAAGATACTGACCTACGCCTACAAATGCCTACACAACACCGGACCCCAATACCTCATTGACAGTATCTCCCTCCACGCACCCAAACGAAGCCTCCGCTCCTCTAACCGCCTCCTCGCCGAAACCCCGCGCATCCGCAGAGCCAAAGCAGGGGGAACATCCTTCTCTTACATCGTGGCCGAGACCTGGAACGAGCTTCCCACTCACATCAGACGTGCCCCCTCCCTGAACACCTTCAGGAAGGCCCTGAAGACCTGGTGCCCCCTCCCTGAACACCTTCAGGAAGGCCCTGAAGACCTGGTTATTCGACTGAAACTGATTCACTGATTGAATCTGCCAGTAGTTGTAAAACAATGTGATATTTTTCCCTCCCGTTATTTTTTTATTGCCTGGTTTGGGAACCAGCAGGCTTTTAACTCTTTATTGTGGTAGAACAGTTATTATTTTAGGATGGAGTTATTGAATCTTTTCCCGCCTAGAAGTGAGGTAAATTGAACCTGAAATCTGCACAGTACTTGACTGCTTATATGTCTGCATGTTTTCAGAGCACTTATAAACAAAACTATCACGAACTATTTGAGGAAAATTAGTAATGAGCTCTAATGGTACCAGCCTGCTTCTCATCCTTCCATGATGTGTAAAAATGACCTCGAACATGGGGAGCCGGTCTTGCATTTTTTGTACAATAGCAATTCTGCTTTAATTTCCAACTATCAAAGTTCTCATGGGTATTTGGGATTGTTACGAATCTGAAAATGTTGCAGGGTTTTCCTTCACCTAATTTCCCTTTATGGGTAATGTGCATTTAAAAAAAAAAAAATTCTCGCTAACACCATTTTGAAAGAGCACCATAGAACAATGGTGTGCAGACCAGGCCCTCGCAGGACCTTCACAGGACATTAGTGATAAGTATCACTACCCACATTCACACCTCGGCAGTATTCAGTCCATAATGTGTCTGCCTCTTCCCCCATCCCTCATTGGTCCAAAGGTAACTCTCACCCTTGAGTATGGTAATGTATGGAAATTAATTTTAGGTCAGGCAATAACTGAGGGAAGAGCTAAGTGTATAGAGAACACCAAAACTGAAAATGATGATCCATATTTCAGAATTTCAGTGCGGTTAGTGTCAGATTTTGTCTATTCACTATGCAAAGTAGGGACACCTCCTCTTGCACTGTTATGTTCTGTGAAGTAACACGTTGAAATGTATTTCTAGATGTTTAAGATCTGTTGAGTTAATGACTGAAAAGTGTATTTCACAGACGAGCAGCCTTAGGCATGACAATCTGTGTGTCATGTTTAATGTCTTATGCATGCATGCAAGCTTGATCATAGAGAATAGCTTGAATTTTTGTCAGTCCTTATTTGGAGGGCTTAGATAATCCATGTTAATGGAGGATAACATTACACACAAGCATTTTTTGCGATTTCCTTGGACAACAACCTACCGGATGGCATTGAAACAATGACCTCAGGAGAAGGGGACCCATGCTGCAGAGTCCTGTTTCTTCTACTATCCGTGCCAGATTTGGAAGTGTCTGTGAGGGTGGACTGCTTCTTACCTTACGGACCCTACGGCCAAAACACAACAATAAGATGTGCAAGTCAGGCCTTGTGGAGCAGACAATAAGGAACTGCTTCTTTTGAGCATTTCATTTAACATTATTCTTCTCAGTCTGAGGGTGTTGTTATTTGGGATGAAGGGTTATGGAACAGCAGGAGAGGAAAGCGCCGCTTCTGTCATCTGTGGGGAAAATGCATGCCAAACTGAGCAATGTCGTGAAAAGAATGCTGAACTTTGAGTCCAAACTGAACTTTGTTGATATGAGTGTCCATGAGGCTGGAAAGACGATTGCATCCATTGGGTGAAGGTGAATGGATTGGTCACAGCAGTGCAGCTGTTAAATGAGGTTATGTCTATTGGGCTAGAATTGATGGTCCAATGTCTGTTGAAGAGGTCCCAAAATGAATGTATGTTTGGGTGACTATGGTTGAATTTTGATTCATGCCTCTTAGCAACATTCGGATTGTTTTTCAGCTATCAAGTAGTTCCAGACTCTGTGAAGGTCTACCCTCAAACTGAAAGCAGTGTAGAGACTGCCTTCTAGGAGGTCTTTGGGTAATATTAAAGGAAGTGGCATGACTCTAATGGTGTTACGAGAGGATGTAGTATTTGAAGCACTTTTGAAGACAGCCGACGCAAAGAAAGAAGAAAACCTGCCAGGAACCAGGATTCTGTTTTTCCTTGAATGAGGGAAATAAGGGAAACCGCCTTTGCAACGCAACAATTACCACGCAGTGCCTTTACCATGCAGCTGACACCACGCATGCATTGACCATGCATGCATTTGAATGTTTTTGTTTTTTACCAGGCATACCATTACCATGCATGGTAAGTCTATTTGTAAGTATATATAAGTAAGTGTGTGTGTGTGTGTGTGTGTGTGTGTGTGTGTGTGTATGTATATATATATATGTGTGTATATATGTGTGTGTATATATATATATATATATATATATATATATATATATATATATATATATATATATATATATATATATATATATATATATATATATATATATATCCAAAACTCCCTTCACAGGTAATTGAAAACGCACTCGAAGATTTTCTTTTTACAGTTGTTTATTGCACCCTCGCTCTCACAGATACCAACGCGTTTCACCGCCAACAGACGGCTTGATCACGGTCAATATTCCTTCCCTCTCATCCACCTATAAGGTGTCATTGTGCAAAGTCATGTGATTAAAATTTTCCTTATCTCTGTTGGGGAATTCTGGGTGATGTAGTTTGTATCCCTTAATTATATTACCAAACACAATTTATAATCGCACACATTACAGTGTAATTCTGTTGGTTTACAGGATGCTCACACAGTATTTTTATCTCGCTCGCCCTCTAGTGGGCTGACGTTTTCTAGTTCAAACTATTTCATGCCCTCCAGTGGGCTTAAGACAAGTTTCATATTGTGTTGTGTGTGACTCACCCATGAGAATAACAAATCATTAATTACGAACTCCCATTACTAGCCCATTCCCCTATGTCTTGTAGGTTAATTCTCAATACCTTTGACATTACCTATCAATTATACGAATTATTTTACATATATACAAATATACAAATGAAGTCTCCCCTTGTGATACTGCAGTGACACAGTTTCTTATTTACAGAGTTGTTTATAGATGCACATAAAGTTCTTCGCTCTGATTAAGACCTTCCGGATGCAGAGTTCTGAAGTTTAGTATTTGTCGAGATTCCCTGCATCTCAATTTGCGTTCTCTGTCCCCCCCTCTCACATGTGGAACAATGGTTTCTAGTGCATAGAATTTCAGAAGCTTCCAGTCCCCGTTGTGTGATGCTTCCATATGCTTCGCTACGGCGTTTGCTCTGTCTTTGTTCGCGGTCGCTCTTATGTGCTCCAAAATTCGCAGCTTCAACTCCTTCTTTGTGCTGCCAATATATTTTAGTGCGCACGGGCACTCGATCACATACACAACGAATTCTGTTTTACAATTGATTAGTTGTTTAATCACCCAGGTTTTCTTATTGGGTAAAGTCACTTCCTTTTTGTTCACCGCAATTTGGCATGCCTTGCATTGCTGACATTTTTGAAAGCCTTTTGTTTTTAACCATTGAATTCCCTTTTTCTTAATTTCAGGGTTTTGGTGGTGGCTGTGCACTAGCTTGTCCTTCAAACTCGTAGCTCTTCTGTATGTTATTTCCGGATGATTCCCCACAATTTTTCCTACCGTCTCATCCAGATGCAAAATTCTCCAATTTCTCCTCAGGATAGTCACGATTTGTTTAGATTCCTTTGAGTGGTCCATAATGAGTCTCACTTTCTGATTTTCAGGTTGCTTTGGTTTGACTTGCAAGGTGTCCTCCCTTTTCGTCTCATTTGCTTTCGTCCAGCATTTTTTGATGACACCTTTTTTGTAACCTCGTCTGGCGAATCTTCTCGCCATCTCGCCACTGTTTGCGGTCCACTCTTTTTCCTCCGAGCATATCCGACGGAGTCTCAAAAATTCCCCGTAGGGGATATTGTTTTTATTGAGGCTTGGTGAAAGCTGTCCGCATGTAGGGTTGCGTTCGTTGAGGTTTCTTTCCTGTAGAGTGTAGTCTCTACTTTGTTTTCATGGATATAGATTTTAGTGTCCAAGAAAGTTACTTCCTCCCGGCTGATTACATAAGTAAATCTTAAGTTCGTGTCCGTGGAGTTCAGTATTTTAAAGTAGGTCTCGAATTCCTCTGCTGTTCCGTCCCATACTATCAAAAGGTCATCGATGTATCTTAGCCATTTCGCTATCTTCGTTACATGATGATCATTGTCCGGATGCCAGGCCACTTGTTGCTCCCACCATCCCATTGTGAGACACGCAAATGCTGGGCTGAAGGAGAACCCCATCGCACAACCCTTGACTTGCTGGTACACTTCTTCCCCAAAGAGAAAGATATTTTGAGTGAGGCATAGCTCAATCATGTCCAAGAGCATCTGGCTGTGGCCGTTGAATTGTATATTTCTTTCTTTAAGAAAGAAGGCACATGCCTTTATTCCAATGCTATGCTTAGAATACAAGGCGACTACATCCATTGTTATTAACATGTAGGTGGGTTGCCATGATAGCTCTTGTAGGTTTTTCAAGAGATCCCCAGTATCTCTTAAGTATGAACTTAAATTCAGAACGAATGGCATGAGGAAATAGTCGATGTAGTTCGCCACCGGTTCCATGAGTGAGCTTTTTGCCGAAACAATCGGTCTCCCTGGTGGTTTCAGTGGGTTCTTGTGAACTTTGGGAAGGAAATAAATGGTCGCTGTAACCGGATGTTTCGTTGTTAGAAATTTACTTTCATCCACGTCAATTAATTTTCCCTGGACCAATCCATTATTTTTTTATCCAAATTTGATTTGAAGATTAGAGTGGGGTTTTGTTCAAGTTTCCTGTAGTATAGTTTGTTTCTCAACTGAGAATGGGCTTCGATGATGTAGTCCTTTGTATCTAAAATAACGATGTTTCCACCCTTATCGGCCATTTTTATTGTGATTTTTTGATCCTCCATGAGGTTTTTTAGGGCAGCCCTTTCTTCCATTTTTAGATTATCATGAAAATTCTTGCCTTTGATTGCCTTTGATTTTATAGATGTCCTGGATTACCGCCTCCTGAAAAAGGTCAATCTTATTGCCTTGAGGTAATTGCGGATAAAATTTAGACCGTGGTTTCTTTCCACTGAGGCCGGCTCCTATTTGAGGGCAAACAACTTCTTCAGGGATCGCGTCACTGTCATCCATGTTCTCCAGATTTACAAGTGTCATCAGCGCTGGTAAATCGCTCGTTGTCAGTCCTTGTGCTTCCATATTCATTTCCGGTTGCTTTTCCTTTTTCTTTTTAGCATAATTCGACATCTCTTGATTTTCCTCAAAAATCTTTGCCAGTTTGATTTTCCGGATATATTTATATATATCTATGCGTGTCTGTGCCATATCCATTGTTTCAGTAGGGCAGAAATTAATACCATGTTTGAGGAGTGTTTGTTCATTTTGATTTAGGGAACGAGATGATAAATTCATTATCACTAGGTCATCTGTTGCATTCTGTTCCTGCCAGTTTATTTCAAGGTTTTCTGGCGCATGCTCCTGGTTTTTGTCCCGATTTCCTCGGAGGAGCCACTTCCTCCTATTGTCTCTCCTGGTTTTTTTGATGATGTCGGGGGACCTGATCTTGGCACCCATTTGCGTCCTCTGCCTCTGGCTCTCCCTCCTTGACCTTGGCTTTGGTTCTGTTCCCACAATCTTTGGCTGAGAACAAGCCTCATATCCCCTAAAAAATCCCTGGTAGATTGGTCCATATTTTCTTCCGTTCCTTCTTCATTCGTGCCCACCGATGTTAGTGAGGTTGCACTTGAACGACTTTCCGAATTTCTTTGGCTTTGTTTCTGGCTCTGAAAGATATCGAATTTTTTCGCATATGTAAAAATGCGTCCATGGATGTAGTCCTCTTTGTCCCTTTGATATTTCATTTCCTTCCGGATTCTTACGGTGTCTTCATGTTTTTCCACATATTTTTCCAGGTCAGCTTTCAGTTTCATCATCTCTTCATTCATTTCTATTTTTGACAATTCCTTTTCCAATTCCTGTAATTCTACTTTTATTTTAGCCAAAGATTTCTCCAGATGCTTTACTAATATCATCATCAATCCCAATGAAGATTCCAAAAGATATTGTCCCCATTCATTCAGCAGTTCATCCGTGACATCCTGTTGGCTAGGCATTAATGATAACCTCAAGGCATGAAATAGTTTGAACTAGAAAACGTCAGCCCACTAGAGGGCGAGCGAGATAAAAATACTGTGTGAGCATCCTGTAAACCAACAGAATTACACTGTAATGTGTGCGATTATAAATTGTGTTTGGTAATATAATTAAGGGATACAAACTACATCACCCAGAATTCCCCAACAGAGATAAGGAAAATTTTAATCACATGACTTTGCACAATGACACCTTATAGGTGGATGAGAGGGAAGGAATATTGACCGTGATCAAGCCGTCTGTTGGCGGTGAAACGCGTTGGTATCTGTGAGAGCGAGGGTGCAATAAACAACTGTAAAAAGAAAATCTTCGAGTGCGTTTTCAATTACCTGTGAAGGGAGTTTTGGAATGTGAAATCGGCAGGGCTCTGCCGAGGAAAACGCACCGGTGGGAGAGCGCCAGGGGTCACCTGAACTGAGCCAAGTTGTGGAGGATATATATATATATATATATATATATATATATATATATATATATATATATATATATATATATATATATATATATATATATATATATATATATATATATATATATATATATATATATATATATATATATATATATATATATATATATATATATATATATATATATATATATATATATATATATATATATATATATATATATATATATATATATATATATATATATATATATATATATATATATATATATATATATATATATATATATATATATATATATATATATATATATATATTTCTCGGCCCCCCCTTGACGAACCCCCCCCAAATTTTCAAAGGCTGCTCAGAAACAAAATGTGCCATTTTCCTGAAAATTGCAGCCAATTCCGTCCACAAACGGCAAAGTTATTAGACATAGAATTTTCAAAAATCCCATAGAGAAAAAATCCTAACTATATATACCTACTGGCGACCGCCAGTAGGTAATATATATATATATATATATATATATGTGTGTGTGTATGTATGTGTATATTACCTACTGGCGGTCGCCAGTAGGTATATATAGTTAGGATTTTTTCTCTATGGGATTTTTGAAAATTCTATGTCTAATAACTTTGGCGTTTGTGGATGGAATTGGCTGAAATTTTCAGGAAAATGGAACATTTTGTTTCTGAGCAGCCCCTGAAAATTTGGGGGGGGGGTTCGTCAAGGGGGGGCCGAGAAAAAAGGGGGGTCCCAAAACGCGTTTTTCCCATGTTAATTTCCATAGGGCAGTTGGCCTCACTTTTAGCCCGAACGGCTGAATGGATTTGCACGAAACTTGGCAAAATTGTAGGGACTGGTAGCCCGATGTGCCTTTGCTAGGTCTCAATATATGTGCTCCAGTGGATTTTGAGAAATTAACGTTTAAAAAAAGATATATATCTGTGACAGCGTCCCGGGTAGCGCTCCGTTTCGCGTTCTTTTCGTGTTACGGAGCTTTGCGAAGCGAAGCTGATTGGCTCTCCGGTGTCCCAAACAGTACGGAGCGGCCGCCATCTTGTCTCTCGGTAGGATCGAGAGACCAGAGGAGGCCAAAGCGAAGGGGCAAATGATCATAAGGGGGCATAGTAGATCCTCCCTGACCCCCTAGGTTTGATGTGGAGGCTTTAAAAGGGCTCCGCGGGGCAAAAGAAAAAAATCGTTTTTTTTTCGTGGGGTGCGCCCGGTTCGCGTAACGGGAAGCGGACTGGGGAGCGTACTACAAGGAAACAAGAATGATTGACTTTTAACTTATTGTATGTTTATAGACTTTTTTTTTTCTTTTTTTTCTGCTGAGTGACGTCTCGGCCTATCTCCACGGGATGCAGTCCCTACCATCTCGGCGTTTAAGCCGAGGGGGACCGGTAGTGTGGGAGAGATAACGTCTGTTAACGTTCGATTCGAAGGATATCAGGAAGTGTTGATAAACATTGTCTGCGCCATCTTGCCTTTTTTCAAATGCCACACTTTTGTCGTGCACGGCAGCCATTTTAGATGCCTTGACCAGACCCACTCTCTGCACGCTGTCGATCCTTAGCATGGCTCCCCACCCTCGCAAGCATCTCCCCCAGGCACTGGTCACCCCCGCTCTCTGTCTTATGCATGGGCAATAAACCTCCCCCCATCTGCGCTGCTCTTCCCTGAGAATCACACCCTGTGCCCGCCCGACACCTCCCTTTCGCCCTATTCACTACCGCACCCTCTGAAACTCCTCTTCCTCTGTGTCCGATTGTCCAGGCCGGTCCCAGGCTATCACCTAGCCCTGCAGATGTAGTTTATGGCCCCAGCTGTAAAGAATCACCCCTCTTCAGTGGAGTTACAGTAGATCAAGGCCCCCACCCGATGAGATCCGTCACACCACACGCGTTCCTACTATCTGAAAACCATCCTGTATTGTGATTGGGGAGGGGACCGAGCCTGAAGCGGAAGATTCGAGGGATGCCTCTTTGTACATCAAAGTTTTTACAATTATGTGTCACATTAAAAATATATAGCACTCCAACAAAGTAGTAGGATTATAAAACTTTAATAACTTATAAATATATACAATGCAACAAAAACAGTAAAAACATTTAAACATTTTTAGGAAAAAAGAAGCAACAATGGTCAGTAGCTGTGTTTTGTGCGAATAGTCCCAAGGCAGCACAACGTGCTGAGTTCTGGACGGCACCCAGGTGATGTTGCCTGGGTGCCGCACTGGTTTTGGTATCCTACAATGCTGCTCCGAATAACGGCGTGGAGCGTCCCGGGGGGTGGCCTCGTCAGTAGCGGTCTGTTGTGCGAATAGTCCCAAGGCAGCAGAACGCGCTGAGATGTGGATGGCACCCAGGTGATGTCAAGTAAGTTGCCGCACTGGTTTTTGTATCCTACAATGCTGCTCCGAATAACGGCGTGGGGCTCCCCGGGGGGGGGGGGTGAGGCGGCGTGAACGGGCCTCCCCAGGTGGAGGCTCGTCTGCTGTAGTGGGGCGCCCCTTTACCGTTTCAGTTGCCATTCCGCCCGCTTTTGGTACACTGTGCCAAAATCCGCCGTTCAGCTGAGTTGCGCCCACTCTTGCGGTGCAGCGATAGGCGGCTGCCACAGGACTCTCAAAATGGCGGCAGGCTCTTTCCTTTTTGGGCCTGGTCCACTGAAATGGCCCTGGGACACCTTGGAAATCGGACGCTTGTCTGCTAGGTCTTGGACCCCATTCTCGAAAGCGTCCCCTCAGCCTTGAAGATTCTACAAAAGTCTTGGGGGGCCCCCGACTCCTGCAGGCTTCCGGTGGGGAGCGGCTGCCATGATTGCTCGCGGAATGACCACGACGGAGCCACAAGATGGTGGTGCTTTCATGCTGACGCCAGCTTCAGTCTGAAACATCCAGAAACAAGGTGGGGCTTTCATCGTTTGGGAAAAAAAAAAAGTTTTCATCCAATGAAAAGTGTTATTTTTAGGTCATATGATCAAGCCTTCCATCATTAGGAAACCAAAAGTAAAATGAACCAATGAAAAGTTTTATAAACAAGTCACATGACCTGTTATGCGGCATAGGGTATAAAAAGCGTAGAAAATCCGTTGGCACGTGAGGCGGCGTCAGTAGCGGACCGATGTGCGAATAGGCCGAAGGCAGCACAACGCGCCAAGATCCGGATGGCACCGAGGTGGGGTCCAGCAAGTTGCCGCACTGGTGTGGCCATCCTACAATGCTGCGCCGAAAGTCGGCGTGGGGCGCCCCGTTGGCCTGTGAGGCGGCATCAGTAGCGGACCGATGTGCGAATAGGCCAAAGGCAGCACAACGCGCCAAAATCCGGATGGCACCGAGGTGGGGTCCAGCAAGTTGCCGCACTGGTGTGGCCATCCTACAATGCTGCGCCGAAAGTCGGCGTGGGGTGCCCCGTTGGCCTGTGAGGCGGCGTCAGTAGCGGACCGATGTGCGAATAGGCCGAAGGCAGCACAACGCGCCAAGATCCGGATGGCACCGAGGTGGTGTCCAGCAAGTTGCCGCACTGGTGTGGCCATCCTACAATGCTGTGCCGAAAGTTGGCGTGGGGCGCCCCGTTGGCCTGTGAGATGGCGTCAGTAGCGGACCGATGTGCGAATAGGGCCAAAGGCAGCGCAACGCGCCAAGATCCGGATGGCACCGAGGTGGGGTCCAGCAAGTTGCCGCACTGGTGTGGCCATCCTACAATGCTGCGCCGAAAGTCGGCGTGGGGCGCCCCGTTGGCCTGTGAGGCGGCGTCAGTCAGTGGGGGCTGTTTGAGGATCTGACTGCATTGGAAAGCAATGTGATGCTGTGCGTCGCCCCCAAGATGAAGGTTCCTCGGCTGCAGTGGGGCGCCCCTTGGTGTTTCACTCGCTATGCAGCTGAGTTGCGTGCGCACTTGCGGCGAATAGGCCGAAGGCAGCACAACAATATTTTCGGAATGGAAGACACCACAAGGCGCTGAGATTCGGTTGGCACCGAGGTGGTGTCTAGCAAGTTGCCGCACTGGTGTGGCCATCCTACAATGCTGCTCTGAATAACGGCGTGGGGAGCCCGAAGGGGGGGGGGAGGCGGCGTGAACGGGCCTCCCCAGGTGGAGGCTCGTCTGCTGTAGTGGGGCGCCCCTTTACCGTTTCAGTTGCCATTCAGCTGAGTTTCGGCCGCTCTTGATGCTACAGCGACAGGTGGCTGCAACAGGACTCTCAAAATGGCGGCCTGTTCTTTGGATTTGGGCCTGGTCCACTAAAATGGCCCTGGGACACCTTAGAACTTGGACGCTCGAATTTTTTTTTCCTTTCCTCTACATGCAAAAAAGGTAAATGCCCGGTACGTTACCTGCCTCATCTGCCACGATGTACTCTCCAGAGGAACCGAAAAAATATATAGTTATGGTAATTATACCATGCATCGTCATATGGAGAGGTGGCACAGATTAATTATAGTGCTGCACAAAAGAAAGATTTGGAGGAGAACCCCCGATCTGCCAGTACATTCACCAAAGAAGTGGCACTGACAGCATCAGAGGCAAGGGAAACGGTCCCAAATATTTAGAAGAACTTTGGAAAGATTAAAATGACATGTTTAGATTGTGGCAAATTAATTTCATGTGGACAGATGAGTGTTACTCTAATAAATACAGCATATGAACATCATCATAGTCGATGGTTGGTGGAGACATTTTGACTATATCCTGGACCTGCCCGTCCTCGCCCAAAATGGCGCCGGAATAAATGGGACTCGTAACTCCTTGTTGTGCACTGGTTGCACAACCTTGATATCACGAGATACGTATGCAGTTTTGAAGCACATGGCGGGCGGGGACGAGAATTGATTGAATATTTCGACATCCCTATTGATATTAAGTTCTGATGTGTTATTGATTACTGTACTATTGAAAGTTCGAATTAACGTCACCCATGGTACTTGCCCGCAAATGTATATCTAGATAATTTTATTGTAACTGGCCCTGTCGTATTTTAATTATAAAATGTACGTCCACCGATTCCGCAACTGTTAGACACCTTAGTTCTTGCAACCTAATGGCCCGCCCGTTATGTTCCTCTACAGTGTAAATGTCTACTCATCATATACGATTACAGTTTGCTCCGTGGCCGGCCCACGTGGTTATAGGCCCGTATTTGTATACTGACATTTTCACAATAAAGGTTTTTAAAAGAAAACATGGTAGTAGTATTTACATTGGTAAAGTTTTTAATAATAGTCACTGTTTTAGAATCAGTAAAAGGCAAGTGAAATAAAGCAGTCCAATTACATGAAGGGTAAAAGGTATAATACGCAGGAACGCAGTAAAGATAAATGGTCAAGGGCTGTTGTGTTTTCTACTCCTGCAACATAAAGTGATCGATAAGAATCTGATATTCAGGCCTATCGGCGACTAAGACAGCAGGCCGAGCCTCTTTTGCTCAACGGCTCCGTCATGGGACGAAGAAACGCCCTTTTTCTCGAAAAAGGAATATATTTTACTTGCAGAACAGTTGTAAATTTTCCGGGAAAGTACATTAGCCTGGAACATTATAACATATGTTTAAGAAAAAATAATGTTCGAAAGTAATAAAAAGCGTAATTTTTAGGTCATATGACCAAGCCTTTCATCATTAGAATAAGAAAAGTAAATGAACCAGTGAAAAGTTTTATTAACAAGTCACATGACCTGTTATGCTTACGTTACGCGCTGCGCGCCGCGCCCCGGATCGCTTCCGGGAAGCTGCGCTTCGCGCACCGGAGCACTTCCGGATGCGCTAACGCGGCGCGTCATATGACGCATTACGCGACAACGCAGGTCCAGAATATAGTCAAAATGTCTCCACCAACCAGCGGTCGGAACACAACCCCTTTCAGCAGGCTAAATAGTTCTGTTAAATGACAACAGAAGGGACAGGCAACAAGAACCATCAGTCAAAGAGGGGAGGGCAAGTTCTTCTCTACCGGGTCACGTTGGGGCGCTACCGGAACTGATCGAATTGGTAGTCTACAGTGTTTCTGGATGTTTCAGACTGAAGCTGGCGTCAGCATGAGAGCACCACCATCTCGTAGCTCCGTCGTGGCCATTCCACGAGCAATCATGGCAGCCGCTCCCCACCAGAAGCCTGCGGGAGTCGGGGGCCCCCAAGACTTTTGTAGAATCTTCAAGGCTGAGGGGACGCTTTCGAGAATGGAGCCCAAGCCCTAGCAGACAAGCGTCCGAGTTCCAAGGTGTCGCAGGGCCATTTTAGTGGACCACGCCCAAATCTGAAGAGCCGGCCGCCATTTTGAGAGTCCTGTGGCAGCCGCCTATCGCTGCACCGCAATAGCGGGAGCAACTCAACTACATGGTGAGCGAGACGCTGTAGTCGAAAGAGCGGGCGGTAAACAGCTGAATAGCGGAAGAGGCACAGTGTAGCAAAAGCGGGCGGAATGTCAACTGAAACGGTAAAGGGGCGCCCCACTACAGCGTGTCTTTAGGTGAAACGGATTGTGGGACAAGGTCAAGAATGGAAGAGTCACCAAAAGGCAAAAAGTTCCGCTTGACCCCGGGAGCCGGCCACCTATGTCGGGGGCGATCTCAGGCCACACCAGGGCAACACGACTTGGGGAGGGGGCCGGAGCCAAGCGCCCCCTCCGAGTCCGCGCCATCACACCGTCCCTCGGGGGCCTCCGTCAAGCGGTTCAGGGTGGCACCGCATCACATTGTTTTCAAATGCAGTCACGTCCTCAAACAGTCCCCACTTACATTGAGAATAGTGAAGCTGTAGCAAGTGCAAATAAGCTTCAGACAGTGTTACAAGCACTCCTCAAAACTTTGAACTATCAGCGTGCATGAGTTTCATGCTCGATTGATTGAGCTAGCCGGATCGGGCACCAAAAAGTATAAAATAGTTATGTAAATAGTTATTTAATAAAATGTTTTACCCTGTTACTTTGCTGGTGTGTTGTATATATTTGTAATATTTGAATAGAGTTTATCGTTATTTTGGGCGGGGTGGGTGGCGGAGCCGAGCTGTCTTGCAGCCATCATGGTGTGGAGCTCAGTTCATCTCACTAGTTTCGTATTTCTCATGAGGGGTTGTTCCTAATGTTTCTATTTTAGCGAGGTCAAAAGGAGATCCCATTAGTGGCCTACTGATTTTGCTCGATTCCTTTTGTTTTTTTACACGATTTTTCACTATCTGCAAAGACTAAACAGAGTATTGCGACTCTGTGCTTGTTTGTAAATAGAGAATGAACCAAAGAGAACCAATTCTAAAACAGTAAATGCTTGGATAACAATCAATCAAATGGAGAGAGAAGCAGGCACGACGGATTACAACGGGGGCAAAGGCCTGCGTTAACTACCCTTCACTATCTGCAAAGAGAGAGTACTCCTAATAGAAATGAGGGGGAGGGGGGGGCAGCATTCAAAGCAGATCAGTGTGCATAAACACGAAAATGTTTTTACTTACCATGTACTTGACATTCGACAGCTTATGATATTTGCTATTAAAAAACCATTGAAATTCACTGAAAAAACCATAGGTTAGAGACCATATATAGTTAGGAATTAGCATTTAAAAAACCTTATTTTACTCACACAAAACCATTGAAATTCCATATATAGTTAGTTGCACTAACTATATATCGCGCACCCGCAATTCACTGCTAATGATGTCACATATTACATCATTCATGACATGGTCAGTGACATCACTGATGACATCACTGATGACATCTCAAATGACATCACTGATGACATCACTGATGACATCTCAAATGACATCACTGATTACATCACTGATGACATCTCAAATGACATCACTGATAACATCTCAAATGACATCACTGATGACATCACTGATATCTCATTTGACATCATTGGTCACATCACTGATGATATCATTCATGTGACAATACAATGCATCTCCTCACACTTTCATATAACCTCTGTTACACCCAGTGTTAAATACAGAGTATAATTTTTTAAACCATTGACACACCAATACTAGTTACTACATACGCACTCACTGATTCCTATGTTTACACAAACACTCACTCATTCACCCATACAATCATTCATACATACAATCACTCATCTTTACAACACTATCATATGCACTCATACACCTATACAGACACTCACACTCTGCCACTCATCCATGGAGTTACTCACACACCTAGTCAGTCCTGTAAAGAATCAATCACACTTCCATTTTCTAATCTATACAGTTAAACATAGAGCACCTTACATTTTCAAACATATACTAACACATACTTACTCTCTTATACAATCATTGATACAAGTACACATTGATCTGCACAGAGTCACACACCTCCCAGCCAGCCACACACACACTCAGTCTCCCATACAAATACTTGGGCAATCAATCAATAACCCATATAGTTACTCATATAGCTACTGATCAACACATGCAGCAGTTTACAGAACAAAAGACATAATGATGCACAAATTAAGACAGTTTAGTCACTAACCCATGCACTCAGTGAGACACATTTAATCACTCACTCATACATTCAGTCATGCACCTACTAAATCCTTCGTCCAGACACTTATACATCTACTCATTCTTCAATATGTAAGACATATTTTAACTTTACAGAAACATACAGTCACTGGATGTTGTCATCAGTGATGTCATCAGTGATGTCATTTGAGATGTCATCAGTGATGTCATCAGTGATGTCACTGACCATGTCATGAATGATGTAATATGTGACATCATCAGCAGTGAATTGCGGGTGCGCGATATATAGTTAGTGCAACTAACTATATATGGAATTTCAATGGTTTTGTGTGAGTAAAATAAGGTTTTTTAAATGCTAATTCCTAACTATATATGGTCTATAACCTATGGTTTTTTCAGTGAATTTTCAAGGTTTTTTAAATGCTAATTCCTAACTATATATGGTCTCTAACCTATGGTTTTTTCAGTGAATATGTATATATATATATCTCAAACTCCTGGTTTACACACACAGTTTGGAAAGCACTCGAGCAGCTGCGTAAGGCTCGACTTGTTCCTAGAATCACTGGTACGGGCAGCATCCGCCTGCAAGTAGAAATAAATGCAAATCACTTTTTTGCCTGGCGCGTTTCGTTTATTTGTTTCTTCAAAGGCAATACTATGATGAACACTCCCCCATCGCTTTTAACGTTTGATTAACATCTGCCATACTTCAGCCTGTGACCAAGGACCAGGAGGGTTTGAAATGCGTTAGTCACAAGAAAAGAAGTTTTCAATGCAAACGCCATATTTCTAGCCTGAATAAACAGTTTACCAGTTGTCTTTGTTTTTGGTGACAAACTTGAATGTAAAATATTATATACTTTTTCACTTACCTAATTTATACTTACCGTGGTAAAGGCAGATGCGTGGCAAAAGCATGCGTTGTAAAAAATGTGCGGTAAATGCCTGCATTGTAACGTCGTACAATCGGAATAAGGTGCATGAATTGAAAAAAGTATTGCATCTTGGAGTGCATTCATTTGCATTGTACCACAGTCATCTGTTTTTGGTTGTTGTGCACAAAGGTTTGTTAAGTAGGCTAAAATTAGTGGCAAAACATGTCGCACATCTCAGGCGGAATATACATGAGGAAGAGGGTTGAGATGATATGTCTCAGCTGACAGATGCTCCAAATTATCCTTTTCATTGTAGTGTTTTTTTGGGCTGCTCTATTAATTAAATGTCCTTGAGTAAAGAGCAGTGTTTTTTTCGTGATGAAGTTGAAAGAGCTGTAATTGAAAATACTTCCTCCCACTTTCTTAGTGACATTAGTTGTGGAGATTAATTCTGCAGCATTAATATAGTATGAAAATGTAGTTGCGAGAATTGGATTTGCAGTCTATTATTTTTGTTTCTTAACCATTTGTATAGTGTATGCTACCTGAGTGTTGTCACTATTGTAAAATTTACACAGCCCAACTTTTTATATGCTCTCCATCAGTGGTTCTTAACAGTTCGACGTTTGTGGACCTTGACCTAATAATTACTGGAGCCAGGGGACCCCACTGAATCATTACTGAAATCTGGGGACCCCCGCAAAGTCATTGCTAGAAGCAAGGGACCCCAGCATAATAAGCATTTTCCATCATTTAAAGCGCGAAACAATATAAAAAATCAAACAAATAACAAATGATGAATATTTTATATAATTTGCAAACAAATATTTAAAAAATGAAAACTTGTATTTTTTAATGGGAAGTTTGGAGCTTTTCTAACTTTATTTGAGGCGTCATCAGCCATGCTATTTTCGTTTAAATGTACTTGCGCCATTCCCACAAATCAATCTGAGGTTACTTATTTTAATTTTATCCTCCAGTTTCAGATTTCTTCACATTTACAGAAAGTTTAAAATGTTTACATTTTGAAATTTTTGTTTGAAAATACTTTATTTGGTTTAAAACAAACCATAAAAGCATACTTTTATATTAAAAACTGATACATTAATTCGCTACACCGTTTTCCTAATAACTTCCAGATAATGTGCTTTAGTAAAAAAAAATGTAAAAACAATACAGCTGTTCATTAATTTGCCACCAATCAGGTTTAAAAGAAATGTATCCATTTTTGCCTTTCGTGGAGATTTGTTTTTGAGATAATGTTCTACACAGTTTTTTACCGATTTGCATAGGTTTGGCTTTGTATTTATAGCTGTTCTCATGTAAATATGTCCGATAACAGTCAACATAATTTTAGAAATTTGTTTGACATTGATAAGGAGGCTCACTTCCGCAGTTTTAGTGACCGTTCTGTTTCCACCTCAGAAAAAGAACAGTTCGTAGTTGCAATCAGTTGTCTCAGATATTGGTATAAGTGTGAAAGATGCAATCATTTCACAATCACAGAACCAGCCTGCAGGCTGAGGAAGGCTTCTGGATTCTCCCTCTGAGATCCCGAGTTCAAATTCAAAAGTGCCTGATAAATGAATTTATAGCTCTCAGACACTGCAAAAAAAAAAAGATAATTCTGATGATCGTGTGTTTGTTATTGCTGAAGAGCAGCACATTGTCTTTCTCACCTGCGCAAGAATTTGGTATTATTCCAGATCACAGACCCTCTGGCCTTAAGGTAAAGCAAAAGGTCAAACAATTATCTGATAATACGACACAGGATTGGCCAGACTCTGACAGTGATATACAGGCTTGCTCCCCACATACAGATTCAGATGTGGCAGATTGTCTTATTGCCTACAGTAGTTTGGTCCAAATGGAAAAACGCAGGATGCATTCATCTAGATTTCAATATGAAAAGTCCAAAGTAAAATTCCAAACCCGATTGAGGATCTTTTGTATGACCCATCCTTAATAATCATGTTCTGTCCCCTGAATGGTTTCATTTGGGCATTTTGACAAAATAAGTTGCTAGATTCTGTGGGCCCAATTATTATTATTTCCATTTAGCGGAATCTGCCAAGGAGACCAAAGTACCAATTGACCCCATGTAACTTTCAGACTAGGATCAAAGAGCTATTTGTTTTATTGGCAATGCCAATTATGCATTTTCGTAGGAACACAGAAAAATACTTTTACTAATAATTGATCCAAAACTTTCAAAATTGTCCTAAAGTCAACTTGGTTCTCATGCCCAGGGGTGTTATTTACCAAGGAAGTCTAAAAATGTGCTTCACCATTTGCTTAACCTGTGCTCACCCTCTGGTAACTTGGCACAGAGCAGTCAGGCTTGACTCGGAGGCAATGTGTGAAATATTTGTACAAGACTTCAAACCGTAAAACAGTGAAAACACCACACAAAAATATTTCACATCAGGCTATAAAAAAGAACTTAATTTAATAAGTTAACAAGACCAAAACTACAAAAATCCAGTATGTAGAACTAGCTAAGAAGCTTAAAGTGCTAAAATGGCATATGTGGTCGTGCCTGACGTGGACATAGTCAAATGTTCAGGCTGACCCCAATGGAGCGTGGGCCGGACACACGGACCCAGTTATGAATGCTGAACAAAAGTGCCTTAATCTGAGGTTACGGAGCTTTGTGTGGTTTCAGGACGAAGAGCATCGCGCAGTGTTCATTCTGAAGGGGATGTTACTGGTCTGATCCATGCAGCAGTGGCGATGCATCAGTTGTGATCCACTCATTAGAGGCGATGCGTCAGTTCTGCTCCACTCCGCAGCAGTGATACGCAGGTTCTGTTCCATGCAACAATGGCGATGTGTCGGTTCTGCTTCACAGCAGAGGATGCACCGGATTCATTGGAGTGTACATCTTAGGCCCTTCATGCAAGGGTCCAGGACTGTGATGGCACCACTTGGCAGGGCAGACTCACAGAAAGCAGAGCCCATGTATAGGAACAGGATGGTTGGAGATCTTTTATTATCTGTGAAACTTCAGATCAGGAGGCCAGCCAGCTAACCTTTTGAGTCACTCTGGGTTCAAGTAATGCAGATCCATTCCTTCCCACCCAGGCAGGGGAACAGCAGGACAGCACAGCAAGGCAGGAGTCCAGCAAAGCAGCAATCCAGAAGAGTGGCAGCCTTTCAGCAGTACAGCAGTCCTTCCTGGCAGGGTATTCACGGGCCCAGAACTGTACTGAGTTGGTGGTCCAGTACTTATTACCAATTGGACCTTTGAAGTGGGGAAGATTTCCAAGACCTTTTGAAGATCCTGCCCTTCCTCCCTGGCTTCAGACTCACTACAGGGTATTAGGCAGCCCTTTGTGTGGGGACCATACACAGCCTACTCAAGAGTAAGTGAGGCTGTACCCAGCTCTTTCCTTCCATCCTGCCAGGATGGCCCATCAAGTCACACCTAAGCTCCCATTGTGTGTGGTTGTCTAGAGGAAATACACAAAACCCAGCTGTCTCCCACCTCCGACAAGTGATCAGAGAAACCACTTAAGATAGATGTTTTGTAGGAGATTGATGCACTGCTTTTTAATCTATATCTTGTCACATTTGTTCACTTGCTACACTGCACAAGCACTTTTCACTTTGCACCTATGGAGCAACCTCCAGTATTCAGTATGTAAATATTCTAAATGCATGGTTGTTTCAATTCATGCAAGCCATATAATCTAAATGTTTCTAACTGTGTATTCTTCTTACATGATGTATATGTCTTTGTACGTCTATCTCTAAAAAGATTTCTCCCCATACACAGTTGATTTTCAGGGTTTTTGTATCTTAGTTATACAGTTACTAAGCAACTGTTTCTTTGAACTAAGAATCGTTCTACCTCAACAATACCATTTGTTTTTTTTTATACTAAACGCTACCTGCGTCCTGAGCTTTTTCTGGGTTGCCCCATTGAAATATAATGGTGTAGTTTCTAAAAGTGGCATTTTCATAATTATAATTTAAAATCCGACTTTACCATAAGTTGTGATGTTAAATTGTAATTCCAGAAACTCCAAACTCAAAGTTTATCTCTTCCAGATTGCAAATTATACTTATAAAATGCAAAAGGTAATCTCTATGTTATCCTATGGGAGAGATAGCCTTGATATAATGAAAAACAACTTAGGTAGTTTTTCACTACCAAGACGTAAAACGTAGAGTACATATCCTGCCTTTTAAATACGTTGCACCCTGCCCTCTTTGTACTCCAGGGCCTACCTTAGGCGTGATTTACATGAATAAAAAGGGAAGGTGTGGGGCTGGCAAAGGGATTATTTTGCCAGATCGACATGGCAGTGTAAAACTGCACACACAGATCTGCAAACGCAGGACTGAGACATGGTTAGAAGGCTACTTCAGTGGGTGGCACAATCAGTGCTGCAAGCCTACCAGTAGCAATTAATTTACAGGCCCTGGGCACATGTAGTTCACTTTCATAGGGACTTGTGAGTAAATTAAATATTGCAATTGGGGATAAGCAAATCTTTGTAAATGTTAGGGGCGAGAGCACTAGCACTTTAAGGGTGGTTGGCAGTAGTAAAGTGCAAAGAGTCTTATCCAACAAAAATGAGACCAGAAACATGGAGGAGATGGGGAAAACTAAAGGTTAGGGGGAAGACCACACAAAGGCTGTCAGGATATATATATATATATATATATATATATATATATATATATATATATATATATATCTATATCATCTTTCCAAGTATATATATCCACACTAACTTTGCCTTGATAGGGGAACAGACACAGCAGCTGGTAGGTGTGAAGACCTTTATTACAGAAATTGGCAATACAAGCTCCGATAAAATAAAATTCTGACGCGTTTGGGGGCTGGCAATAGATCCTTATTCTTAGGATGACAGCTTGCTGGTGTGCTGGAAAGCTCGTTAAGGTGCCATGATAGCATGCTGTTAAATAGTCCCAGTGGACTTTTCCCAAGCATCAACAGTCCCAAGCATGCGGGTACCTCTTGTTTGTAAAACTTCGAGCACAAATCACTCACAAGTGGGACCTGCACACTTTCAAGTCATTTCATGTGTGTGTGTGTGTGTGTGTACACAAAATGTTTTTAAATGGCCTTTTATGTCAGCAGACCCTTTGATTACACAGACTGTACTAGACTTTCAGCTAGAGTTGTACTGAAACCCAGTTCAAGTTTTGTGCCCGAACTGTTTACATCTTCCTTGCCAAGATACAACATTAGTAGACATGTAAATTCAAGATCTTCTTTCCAAGTGTGTAGTAGAACCAACCATCCTTCATCCAAAGATTCCCTGACTCACATTTTTCTTTTCAAAAATAAAAATAAAAAAGCAGTGTCACACAAACCTTCGCTGTTTCAATTCTTTTGTGGTTCATCAATATTTTAAAATAGAAAAAAATGCAATTTTAAGTATTGCAACCATATGATTGGTTGGTTTGTTTGTTTGGATTTGAAAGTTGGTTACTTCACTTACTCTATATTTCAACCACACAGGAGATACCTTCAGTTTCAGTGGTAATGTTTTTACTATCTGTTCCACTCCTTACCAGCAGGCATATCTTCAGCTCCTTGATGTTTCACCACTTTGCTCAGGTCAGTTATCTCTTGCCTTGGATTCCAGGTTTGCAGACTAATCCTATATGCGGACAATATCTTAATCTTATCTAGAGAAAAGTATATATTCCTTCAACATCTCCAGTTGACGGCTAAACTTTTGAAAGGATTGGGATTTGGTTTCAATCAAGAAAAGAATAATTCTGACTTCAACACAATCAGTAGAATATCTTGGATTCAGAATAAAGTCACCTAGGTCTGTCCGTCAGTTACCAGAAAAAAAATATCCATGTATTTTTTTCTCTTTCATGTTAAATTCCTATCAGTGGTTGATATTAAAGGCAAGAAAGATAGAATAGTGCTCACCTCCGTATCTTTAATACAATTATGACTTCCCATCATTAAAATGATTTGGAAAATCTGCAATATATTGCCTTTTACTGCCCCTTGCTTACATGAACCTTAGTTTATTTTGTATAATCTGATGTAAACAATTGTATTCTTTGTTTAATCTGTACATCAATGGTTAGTACTGCCGAAGCATGTTGAAATATAACTTCATATTAAGAAAACCTTGAGTGTTATACGGTTGCAATGGCACCTTGTGTCTGGACGACTTAGATTTTTTTGAGCTATGGTATCTCACTAAGTTAAAGAAGTGTGTTGTATCATTTCAGTCCCCATCCATGTATTGTCATTTACAAGATAGCTTTTATTTTCTAGCACTTAATGGCCAAATTGTAAGTGCTCTAAATAAAATAGAGACAGGTAAGTGCTTTCCCCCACGGTGTGCACATGAATGCAACATCTTTTGATTATGGCTTAGTTTAATAGGTCATCGTATTTCCTGCTGGGTGTGGGCACGCCATGCTAGCGTTTAGATTAATTACGTTTATTTTCATAGGACATTAATTACTCCACAGGTTTCTGTTTGACTGGTTATTCTTTGATTGCTATCCTGCCATGTTCCCCGATTTACTGACATGACTATCCTAGTGTTGAAGGCTTAGTCTTTGTTTTGTTTCCACCCTGTTTCTCTCGTTTTTGGTTATAGAAATTTCAAAGTATGAGAGAGTATACCTCCTATAGTGAATCAACATAATATGGGTCTGCATATCAAGAAGGTGGCACATAAATTATTTGCGAGAAATTGTGTATTTTATGATAATAGATGCCTACAATAAACAAATAGTAACATTGCTAGCTTATGCACATGTGTTATGCTTGCTTAAGTGTTTTGGATTCCTTTGGGGGGGGGCACAAATGAAGAGACACCAGACCGTGGAAGATGTACTTGGCATTCATTGCTAGAAGAGTAACTCTTTGTTGCAAGTGATTTGTCTTGTTGAGGTTGTAAGAGTAAATTATGATGCTGGACAGAGTGCTTGTTAGTATATATAGCAAATATGTGAAGTCCGTGCATATCTTGATGCTGTTCCGGCTTACGCAGTAGCCCTTTCCAAATAGTCCGTTCTGTTTCATGTCCTTTTGAATGCCTAGACTGTAGCCTATGTGTTGAAGTGGATTAGTGGAAAGCCTGCAAGATGGGAGTCCTGCCACCTCATTCACTTACATACTGCACTAACACCTAAGAGTAGCAGTTGGTAGCCTTTAACTTGTCACTCCATTAAAACCAATGCATTCTGCTTCTGAAACAAGCATTTGCAAAGTCAGTATTTTGAAATGTAATGTGCTTATATATGCAAAGGACTTTTGTGCTTGTCTATGTTGCTGTACTTTAACAAATTAAAACAAGACCTTTTGGCTTTACAAATGCTTGTTGGATTCTGCACAACTGTGCATTCATGCGTGCGTGCAAACATGTGTAAATAGATGTTGGTTTAGCGTATGATTCCTGACTAAAACATTAAAGATGTGAAAACACTAAACAAACAGGATTGCTTTCAGTATAAGGTGGATGTATGTCAAAGAATTTTATGTGCAGTGATTCAGTGTTATTTTATGTCAATTGTTATGACGCACATGTCACCTGGAAGGGGATCCTGGCACCCTCCTTTGAAATGTAAAATAGTCCCTCGTGCATTGCAGTGCAAGTCCTTCACGGGAGGCCGAATAATGCATTAAACAGCCAATAATAGGAGGGGAAATACTGTCCTGCGTGGAGACAAAGCCCCCTCAATGTATATTTTAAAGAATTGTTAGCAATAGGTCCCGGAGACAGCTGTGCTGTAAAGCCAGACCTAAAAATGATATATTGAGGCAGATGGGCCAAAGCATAGAATGCCTTGAACTTTATTAAAATGTCATATTTTATTTAGACCAGTCAGAACTCGCCTTTAATACATCGTTAGCCTTGCTCATCGTACCAAATTTTAAGCAAAGCAATGGGCACGTAGTGTTTCATACCTACCTTTACTTCTTAACCGAATGCGCGCTAGCGGTTTTCCCGCTGCGCGCTGCGATTTTAAAAAAACCCGCGTTACGTGACGAGCTCAGCTCGTCATCCGCGTAGCGCAGGTTACCCCCATGACGAGCTGAGCTCGTCATGAGCGTAGAAGGGGTTAACCAAATCAGTTCACCCTCATGTCCCTACAGCACTAGCCTGCTCCTCTCTCGTTTGCACTTCAGGAGCACATTTCCCCAAAGTATCACCCTGAATACGTGGCCCAGGTGATTCCACTTACCAGCCTGACCTCATGGTCCATCAACTTTCCAACTTCCAAATCTCGGTACTTCAGGCTCAACTTTGTCTTGACCCAAAGTCGCCACTTCCGGCTAAAATCTTCAGACTCCGTTGCTTCTCTCCTCGCATTTTTTTATGAGGATATTGCATTTCAAACTCCACCTCTGTCAGAGATTTATTCCCACGGAGCAACACACCTCAGGGAATCCCTTCATTAGACAGCACAAACTCTTTATAGCAGAAACATATAGAGAAGAGAGACTTTCAGAAATGGTGTTGCAGGCAATGAGACCTGGATTGAGAGTGCAAAAAGAATCAGATACTTTCTAAACAAGCGGATCATCAACAAAAAGTGGCCATAAACTTACTGTACGCTATATGTGTGCATAAGCGATTTGTGATTGTAGCACCCCGCAATGCAAGAGCTTAGGCTAGGACATGTAGTCATGCTTTTTTTCTTGTTGGTTGTTTAGATGCAATCATAAGGGTGACTGACAAACTGGCTAACAGCATTTGTAAAGCACCACTACCCATAAGGGGGACTTGTTGCATAACTTAAAAACTACATAGCTAAACAGGCAAGTCTTCAGCTTTTTCCTGAAGCAGGAAAGGTAGCTCAATAGTGGACTATCGTTCTTCAATAGTTTGTCAAGAGCTGCTGCCCCTACTCAGAAGAGAGCAGAATAGAAATGTAGAGACAGTCCGAGCATCATAAGAAGTCAAATACAGTGAAGGGTGGCGGAAGAATGACAGCAGCCAACACATTATGGGAAGTTCCCCACAAATGAAGACGGTAAGAGTACTGTATGATGGTAGAGCCAGCGACTGGGCATAAGTAAAATGAGGAGATAGGGACAGACTGAGTTTAATTTGAAGAGGCAAGCTGTAAGATAGAAGTAGAGGGAGAAAGCATAGGGCAAATTGTAATGTTAGCAGCAGATTGAGAGGGGATTCAGACAAAGTGAGGGGGCAGAGTGCAGGACGATTAAGGAAAGAACCAATGATCATTACATAGGAGTGGAGTGGGAGGGTCGGGCAGGAGTGAGAATTAGGGGGTGGTGCTAACTGATTAGCTGCTTAAGGAATAAAGTTCAGAGGGATGCACATGATAACATGGGAGTTACAGAGTGAAACTATATAAACAAAGCAAGAAGCTAGAGACGGAGTGAGGCGTAGGAGCAGAGAAGAGTAGTAGGCCCAATTGTGTCTCTACCGTATGTACATTTCTGTTATTGTAGAGGCATTTGTATGGACCTTGGACGCACTAATAGGCAAGCTAACTGGAGGCAGGCAAAATCGATAGGTGGCAGGGTTTATACCTGTCATTCTTCTCTTAGGGCCGTTCCTAATAAGCATCCCAAATAGAGGCATTTTGCATGTATTGCCTGGCTCCAATAATTTAGCATTATTGTTACATGCTGCTGAGGGTTCCTTGTAAAATGCCCACTTCTCAAATTATAAGCCCAAGCTGCAGACAACAGCCTATAATGAGAGAGGGGCTTAAGCAGCAAGAATAGCCCAAAGTTGAAGGGCAATATTGCTATTGGATCGTTCCACCCACTGAGGGTAAAATGTTGTAGAATGAACAAGGAGAAACACAAAGAAAAGCGTTATGATGTTGGTACAGTGGGGCTATATCAGCCACCATGTCAATTCATTGTGTTCAGTGGAGCTCTTAGCCTTACAGTATTTTCAATTGAGCATTGTTGACCCAAAATTGTTGCCCCGAGCCATAGACATATTTACAACAAGGGGTGGTGAGGGACAGAGTCTCTGAATTAAGCAGAATACTCTCACCCAGTCAAGAGATCAGGGCTAGATCCAACACCGTTTTTTAGCTCATTGCACCATCCCAGTTTGTTGCCCCGAGCCATAGACTGCATGCCTCGCACCCACTTGAGTGGTGGATTCAGCATCCTCAGTGTGAGGTGCTGTTGCTTCTCAGGAAGCTGCTGCTACAAGTCTTTCATTAGAAGCTTCTTTTATTTTCAGAAAAAAGAAAGATTAGGAGAGGTTGCCACAAAGTGGAAATTTAGGCACAATTGCTTCACAATTGTAGAAAAAAGTAAACAAAAATGCCAGTAGTATATTTTGTTCTACCTTTCTGAGGGTGTTAGGACTTAAAATTCCCCTAAGATAGGAACAGAGTGTCTGGCACAAATTGAAAGTAAGTGCAGCGCCTCTTCTTTAGCTATCAGATGGTCACTGGCACCTTGGAATGAAGTTGACTTGTGGTCTATGAGAACGAAGCTTGTCTGAGGAGCAGGTAGCTCGCAGCAACTGAATGTTAATTTTTGTTGGTGTCTTCTGCGACAGCGCAAGTGTTCCCACTGGCGAGAGGTATAGTATGCGATAAGGGGCATGTAGCTCGCCCATTGCTTACCATTCGTTTGCTTAATTGTCACGCTTACTTGCTGCCTTCTAATTGGCCAGAGCGTGCTGCCTATTCTTTTGGCTTGAAGTTGGTTGGTCCAAGTACTGATTGCTTCAGCTTGATTGCTGTCCTTCTGCTGACGTGATGTGATTGAGGTACTGCTCTTATTGGGTCTCGCTGGCAATGCATCCGCAAGGATGCATTTGTCCAGCTGGAGACCAATAGCGATCAGTGTGGGGGGAAGGAGGACAAGAGGGTGTACGAGCTTGGATTGCTTGGATTCGTGTGCGCGAACGCGCACGTCGCGTCCCGCGCCATACACATGCGCGCGCAGACAGACACTCGCTCACACACACACACCCCCTCCCCCACAGTCACACACACGCACTCCAAGACACATACACACACGCACGCACACACACATACACAGCCCGCGCCCCCCCCCCACGCGCGCGCACACACACATGCTCTCTCTACCTCTCCCCCCTGTTCCCCCCCCGCAGCTCAGCAACCCACTCACCGGCTTCCTTCGTGCGGCGGCTCTCCTCAGATGCAGGGCCCGGCAGCAGGACTCTTCTTCCCTCCTTCGGCACCGGGGCGCAGGGTAGGCTCCTGCCTGCTCCGGTGCTCCAAACACGGCTCCAATCGCGGCTCTTCCGTGGGAGGCGGGGTAGGCTCCCGCCCTCCTACTTCCTGTTTCCGGTTGTCGCGCCGGCCTGCCTGACTTCCTGGTCGCAGGCCGGCAGAGTGACGGCGGTGATATGCGGTATTTATTTATTTAGTTATTTATGCATTTTTATATAGCGCGGACTTTACCCGAAGGCGGTATTTATTTATTTATGTATTTATGCATTTTTATATAGCGCGGACTTTACCCGAAGGCGTCAGAGCGCTTCACATTAGGAACAGAAATGAAACATAATGAGAAACATTACAAAAGAACAGGTTGCAAAAACATACGTTACTTACATAAGGTAATAGTGACAATTGTGAGCAAACAAAATACATGAGGTAGTAAAAACTATGAGCAACCAAAAATACATGAGGTAGTAAAGGTAATAGTGACAATGGTGAGCAAACAAAATACTTGAGTAAAAATTGTGAGCTACCAAAATACATGAGGTAGTAAAGGTAATAGTGACAATCGTGAGCAAACAAAATACTTGAGTAAAAATTGTGAGCAACCAAAATACATGAGGTAGTCAAAAGTGCACAAGAGGAAAAATTGTGAGCAACCAAAATACATGAGGTAGTAAAGGTAATAGTGACAATCGTGAGCAAACAAAATACTTGCGTAAAAATTGTGAGCAACCAAAATACATGAGGTAGTCAAAAGTGCACAAGAGGAAAAATTGTGAGCAACCAAAATACATGAGGTAGTAAAGGTAATAGTGACAATCGTGAGCAAACAAAATACTTGCGTAAAAATTGTGAGCAACCAAAATACATGAGGTAGTCAAAAGTGCACAAGAGGAAAAATTGTGAGCAACCAAAATACATGAGGTAGTAAAGGTAATAGTGACAATCGTGAGCAAACAAAATACTTGAGTAAAAATTGTGAGCAACCAAAATACATGAGGTAGTCAAAAGTGCACAAGAGGAAAAATTGTGAGCAACCAAAATACATGAGGTAGTAAAGGTAATAGTGACAATCGTGAGCAAACAAAATACTTGCGTAAAAATTGTGAGCAACCAAAATACATGAGGTAGTCAAAAGTGCACAAGAGGAAATGAAAGTGACAAGTGTGCAGTTATAAGAGAAAACAGAGTATAATTAGAGGTATAGTCCTGCAATAAGTGCTAGACACTCAGGCTCAGGAACAAGCGTTACATGGGCAAGGTGGCACTTGTGCAAGTATCAAAGGTAAAGACATGTGAGAGGTAGCAGCCGTGTGTTGCAAGGGCAGAGTGGTGTGTGCATGTTACAAAAGGGCACCGAACACCAGTACGTGGAAAATACTGCAAAAAGGCAGACCCTCCAATCACAGGCATACACTGGGAAGGCACTTCCATGGTCATGGAAAGTAGAAATTATCAGTAGTGGGAAGTCTTCCTCACAAATAGCAAGAGGACGTGAATTACTTTTGGAGGTGTCTCTGGAGGAGGAGAACTTTGAGGTCCCTTTTGAAGGCCTGGGAGGAGGCGGTGGTCCGGAGCTTTTTTTTGTCCTCTCGCGGTTTGTAAATACAAAACATATTGCATTACAAATGCTATAGGTATCACATTTGCGAAAGTTATAACTATTGGCATTGTAAATGACGAAGCTATTAATTTAGCTATTTAAAAAAAAGAAACATAAATAAAAACTTTGCCATTTACAATACCAATAGCTCAAACTTTCCTAATGCGAGACCTATTGCATTGCAAATGCTTGGTTTTTCTTCTTCCCTGTCTTCCTTGTTGAACCTCTTGCAATTTGAAGCTGTTTTACTCTGCCACAAACATTTCAAAGAAACCCTTTTCTCCTTTGAAATGGATGTTTATGATGATAACCAATGCTATCTGTTTTTATTGTGAACAGAGTTGTTCTCTGCTTTGAAATGTATTTTCATTAAAAATGGACATGAACGGGGGGCGTGGCAAAGCGGTCCACAATGGCAGATCCGCTTTGTGAGCTCCGGAGGTCCATTTACAATCCTGCATTTATCCTTGTTAATCAACTTCTATTTTGCCCCCACAGTCCCGGCCATACCGTCCTCCATATCCACTCCAACCTGAAAGACCTGGCAAGTTCCAACTGAGACCGGGACGCCGCGACAGTGATGGCCGAGTTGGACGGTGCCCGGGGTCATCCTGACTGAGGCGGCAGCCAAGAAGCGGGGACGTTGAGAGCAAGTCCCCGAGCCGGAGGGTAGTGCTGTCGGCCCTTGTGGCGATCAAGAGGGTGCGATGAGCCCGCTGTTGTTACGGCTTGATGCCGAGACCGCCGCCCAACGATGTCAGTGCCTGCGTAGCCTTCCAGACTATCCTTCTCTGCCAACCAGAGGAGTTGAATGGCGCCCAAGACCATCCTGACTGGAGCTCCGAAGCTCTGAAAGCGGGCCCGAAGCCAGCACATGATGCTGTGAGGGCCAAGATAGACGGTGCCTGGAACAATCCTGACCTAGGCGGCAGTGAGGAGGCTGGACTGTTGAAAGTGAGCCAGAAGACGTGGGACAGTGCTGTTGGTCCCTATGGTGCCCGGGAGGCACGCCGTGAGTCCGCTGCTGCCTGCGACTTGCAGCTAGGTCCGTTAGATGTCTGCTCGCCCGGCGGCCCCTGGAGGCTGGCTGAGTGGTTGTACTGGGGCTGACGGCAGCCTGCATTGTGGTGAGCCACAATTGCGTGCAGCGCTGTGTAGGTGTAACTTGGCTGGGAGACATCGCGCATAGAGGACTTGCTGGTTGGCGATGCTGGATTCCACCATACTGTGCAGCTATGATTCTCCTAATGTCGCTGCTGCCGCCCTGCCTCCTATTCCTTGCGAAGTAACAGCTCCTCGTCACGTAGACTGAGATCCGGGTGCCTAGGGGACTCTTCATGGGGTTGTGCTCCAGCTTGGCCCCTAAGTTGCAGCCCACCTACCTTTAAATACTGTGCCTGATCCTCTCTTGTGCTCCAGCCGAAGCCTGGGTTGCGATACAAGGCGGATTGCTTGGCGCTGGGTCTGCAGCCCTGCTGGGGGTAGTGGCCTTCTCATGGTCTGCCATGATCCCATCTCCTCTGCGGTACACAGGCCTGGCCATGTGCGGCTTTGGGGCCTCGATGAAGTGGGCAGCTGTGACCCATAATGCTCTCTACCGGTGCCCTACACCTTGGTGGTGGAGACTCTTTACGAGCGCCACGTATCTATCCCCTGACCTCATTGGTGGGACAGGCAAATAACCCATCTCCTATACCTGCTATCTGAGACTGCCTACACTTAAGAGTTACGCGGTGCTGCAGAAGGGGTCTGTGAAGGGGCACCCATTAGGGGGGGGACGGAGTTGCACGAGGAAGCATCCGGGCTATCCCCGGTGCGGCCTTTGTGTGGGCCTTTTTCACGTCTGCCTCCTGCCTGCCCTGAAGATAGACGCAACCTGGAATGGCGACCGCAGAAATTCCCTCGCTCATAAGAGACAGTGCTCTTCTAATTACTGACTACAACGAGCTCGCCCTGCGTGCCGAACCCTGTGGACCTGGACTATTAATATTGGAACTGACTGATACCACTGCCAATGACTTGTGATAAGCTACAGGGTACTATGCAGAGCACACTGGATCACTATGCCGGGGCGCAGGTGGCGGAGCCGACCTCTACCTGTCCAGAAAAAGCTGAGCTAATGGTGGCGATAACTCAATCCCGCGACGCTTTAGAGGCCAAGATCTGAGCGGTAGGGTCAGACGTCATGCTGATCCGCCAATATCTCCACAAGGCAGTCGACAGGATAACAGAAGGTAAGACCCGTACATCTACTACACAAGATACAGTTGCATCCCTCCAACAGAAGGGTATCCTCCTTGGCGTCTATTACAAAGGGGCTTGCGATCAGGGCAGAAGATGCTGAGGGCAGGGCTCGGAGAAACCACCTTCGTTTTGTGGGCTTCCCGGAGGGCTGCGAAGGCAACAACATGGAATAGTTCCTTACTATGTGGATTACAGGATGGATCCCTCAGTCGTCTTTGTCCCAATACTTTATCCTTCAACGTGCCCACCGCGCCTTGATGCAGAAGTCTCCTCTCAGGGCCAGACCACGGCCCACTATCGCCCGAGTCCTGAACTTTCATGATGGGGATGCCATTCTCGCGCAGGCTAGAATAGCAGGCAAACTTCACTACGACTCCTATTCCATTTTAATTTCCCGGACTATGCGAGGCTAGTGCAGCAACGCCATCAGTCATTTACAGCCGCGAATGTTCAGCTCCGAGATTTAAAGATACAGTAGGCCCTGCTTTTCCCAGCCCATTTGCGTGTTATATACAAGTCACGTGCACTGTTTTTCGACACCCTGAAAGAGGTCTTCAGCTGGGCTCAAGCCACATACCCCGCCCTCTATCGACTGGGAGTCATCCTCTGGCGAGGCTGCACGGAAGACTGTTAAACCTAAAGAGAAATCAAACCGTATATCATGCTCAAGGCGCCGCTCCAAATCGCGGATCTTTGTGGTCATAGGATCATAGGTCATGACCACAGGTAGGCAATCAGCCTTCTCCTTTGTTTGCAACTCCAACAGAGCTGATCTCGGTGTATTCAGGGCTCTCTTTTTAGCCTGTTTGATAACTCTCCATGGGTAATCTCGAGCCTCCAATTTTTTACTGAGTACCTCCGCTTGTTCTTTGAATACTTCGGTCGAGGAACAATTTCGCCTGTATCGCTGGAATTGTCCCACAGGGAGGTTATCTCTTAGCGCTCTCGGGTGGTATGATTGGTAGGATAGCAGTGAGTTTCTATCTGTTGGCTTTTGATGTACACTTGTTCGAAAACCTCCCTCCACTGCCTCGATATCTAGATCAAGGTAGACAACACTGGTATGATGATACTTCCAGGTAAAACAAAGTCTCGTAGCTTGGGTATTCAACCAGTTTAAAAACTGTAGGAGGGATGATTCTTCTCCTGCCCATATGAGGAGCACATCATCTATATATCGCCTCCAAAGGCGCATGTGGCCTTTGAAGGGGTTGGTATCAGAATCGATGATGTGCTCTTTAAACTGGCCTACATAAATACAGGCCACGCTCGGTGCCATCGTAGCCCCCATAGATGTGCCCGTCACTTGGAGGAACAGCTCGTTCTTATAGCTGAAAAAGTTTCTTGTAGGAGTACAAGGACTCGATGTCAATTGTCACGATGTACTGAGTTATCACCGATTCGCAAAGGTAATAATCAGCGAACTGGGATAGCGGTTCAATCAATACTGGAACCGCTATCCCAGTTCGCTGATTATTACCTTCGCGAATCGGTGATAACTCAGAAGTCCTTTGTCAAGGACACTACGGACATCTTAAATGTCCTTGATAAAATGACATTTGAGCCTGATAATGAGTACATCGTGACAATTGACATCGAGTCCTTGTACTCCTGTATTCCTCATGATGCCCCATTGGTGGCAACATCGAGAGCACTAGCCAAACAGGATTGGTTTTATGATGCTCCCCAGAGCTTTGTTCTACAGTGCATTGAACTAGCACTTACAAGAAACTTTTTCAGCTATAAGAACGAGCTGTTCCTCCAAGTGACGGGCACATCTATGGGGGCTACGATGGCACCGAGCGTGGCCTGTATTTATGTAGGCCAGTTTGAAGAGCACATCATCGATTCTGATACCAACCCCTTCAAAGGCCACATGCGCCTTTGGAGGCGATATATAGATGATGTGCTCCTCATATGGGCAGGAGAAGAATCATCCCTCCTACAGTTTTTAAACTGGTTGAATACAAAAGACACGAGCCTTCGTTTTACCTGGAAGTATCATCATACCAGTGCTGTCTACCTTGATCTAGATATCGAGGCAGTGGAGGGAGGTTTTCGAACAAGTGTACATCAAAAGCCAACAGATAGAAACTCACTGCTATCCTACCAATCATACCACCCGAGAGCGCTAAGAGATAACCTCCCTGTGGGACAATTCCTGCGATACAGGCAAAATTGTTCCTCGACCGAAGTATTCAAAGAACAAGCGGAGGTACTCAGTAAAAAAATGGAGGCTCGAGATTACCCATGGAGGGTTATCAAACAGGCTAAAAAGAGAGCCCTGAATACACCGAGATCAGCTCTGTTGGAGTTGCAAACAAAGGAGAAGACTGATTGCCTACCTGTGGTCATGACCTATGATCCTATGACCACAAAAATCCGCCAGTCCATTAGAAAACATTGGTCTTTATTATCAACAGCGGATTTTAAGATGCCCCCTCCACGCTTCGCCTTCCGAAGAGCCAACAACTTGAAAGATAAACTAGTACACACTAGGATGAACGGAAGATCGGAAAGAGAGACAACCACCGTCCCCAATGGACACTTTCCTTGTGGAAATTGCTCAGTGTGCCCCATGACGGAAAAAGCTACAATGGTGACTTTACAATCTGGAAAGAACTGGACACTGAATCACTTTAGTAACTGCAACACTACTAATGTGGTGTACAGACTAAGATGTGAATGTGGGTTGGAGTACATTGGACTCACCACACGGAAGATTAAACTCCGCATTCAGGAGCATGTGAGCACAATAAGGATTGGGAAATTAACCACTAAACTAGTGCAACATTGCCACCGCAGTAAGCACTCCTTCACGTGGGTGGTTTTGGAGAGAGTGATGGGCGATGCCCAGACTGTAGAAAGACGCTTAATCACCAAAGAAGCACGTTGGATATACCAAGAACAAAGCGAACAGAAGGGACTGAATGAACTCTTGGAGTGGAACAAATTGTGCTGAAATATGCGTGTGGGTGCTCTTTGGCACAGTGTTCTACTGTCCGACAACTGAAAATCCTCTTGCAATTATTCAGGGCCTTTACAATTTATGCAGGGAAAGTACCGGTAACATGTGAACATTTTACCAATTTTACCAATAAGCTGGGACCCTCACATTATGTAATTGGTGACTCAGGCGTGATATTCGTTCTCTTTATCATAGCTTACTCCCTGACATTCTTCTTCTAAATTGTCTGCTCCTCTCAAAGATGGCCGCCGCCGATACAGTACCCCCTGCGCCTGAATAGAGAGTCACAACCTTTCAAAACTATGATTACTCTGTAACTATTTTTGTAACTGGTACTATGCACGTTTATCAAACATGATAATGTGCTGATGTTTAAGTCTTTTGAACAATAAAATCACTAAGTAAATGATGAGTGCCCGAATTTGAATTTCGGCACGAAAACTGTGCTACACTATTTATAAAATATCCGGGGTATATTGTCTATTAAACTAGGCGTTTAAAAAAGCACAGTTCCAATAGTTTCGCGGTCAAGCACTATTTGCTTCAGGAATTAGGCTTTGTACATGGGTGCGTGACCGTTCACAAATGGCCGCGATAGTCATCTGACTCTCGCAGCCAATCAGAATCCCCGAAAATCGGCACTCGAGAAAGTAAATAGACCGATGTAACATTCACCCGGCGTTCGAGGGCTGAGTAGACGCCGAACGTGCAATCTCCACCGGTAATCCTTTGCTGGTTCTATTGGGTCGTTTTTTTGTACAACAAACAAGGTATAATGACTCTCTGGCAATAGATAACCGCTGTGTGTTTGGTAATTTCTCCTAGCAACTGAACCAAAGGGAGATAGGATCACGCTCACCTGTGGGGGCTACTGTCCTGTTTTTAAGTTCCTCTCGGCTGGTATGAGAGGCGAGGCTGCGTGAAGGGTAACTATGACCTAATACAGCATGGCTGTTTGACTGAGTAGAATGTTCTATATGTACAATACATAGGTGTACAGCAGGTAACCTCTTATATGTATGTTTGTTTATATTACAGCACAGTGTCTTTGGCAGTGGCATTTAAATTGATTTGCCCTGACGAAATTGCCTGATATAAACCAAGGCAATGAAACATGTCGGCTGTAAGTAGGGTGTGAATCGATAGGCAGTATTCACACTCTCCTTTTTTATGTTTTTGTGTTTACTGTTTGCAACAAAGAAAGGAATGTGAATAAAATGTATTGTCCTAGTTGCACGGTAACTTGTATGTTAAATGTTTAATGTCATATGTTTTTGTCACATATAAGTTGTGTCCACTGCACCATTCACTGTCCCTTTACTTTGGGTTTGAGACACATTTACGTTAAAGCTTGATGGCACCAATGAGGAGAACAGGGCCATCCTGGTGAGTACCAGCCAGGGGTCCCATTGGTGGTGCGCCCGTGAGGTGCCATCTCGCTCTTCACATATTTTTCTGGGTGTCTTCCAAGGTGATTGTTGGTCTTGTGTTGTTCTAAATGTGTTGATCAGAGCTTGGTTGCTTTTTATAAGGGTAATAGATTGAGACATCTTGACACTCTCTAGACTACGAGATTCCCTGTGGTGACTAACGCTTAACCAGTGATGTCTATAGATCAATAAATTAATATTGCCGTAAGAACTAGGATATGGTGTGTTTAATGAAGGGATTTGAGTGGCCTGGGGGGATAGCAGACTGGATCCCTCTTTATGCAGACAATGTCCTCTTCTTTATATTGGAGCCGCGTCGGATGGGGCCTCATCTGCTCCGCATTATGCAGATATTTGGAGACACCTCAGAATTATGTATGAATGCCTGGAAGTCAATACTCTGGCCTCTACACGGAGACTCCGAAATAGGTGTGTGGGCTGCAGACGTCACAATAGCCACAACAGTATTTAAATACCTTGGGGTCCACCTGGCATCCTTCCAATCGGTGTTCTGGGATAAAAACATCATCCCCATCTGGCTACGCATCCAGGCCGAAATTAAGTCCTGTACACGTATGCCTCTATTTTGGGAAGAGCAGCGATTTTTAAAATGGTGTCACTCCCTTGCCTTCTTTACCCGCTGCAGAATCATCCCTTTCCAATATCGCCCTACATGTTCCGATGGCTTAATTCCAGGCTGAGCCGCTTCCTTTGGAATGACCAGACCGCTAGAGTTGCGCTAAAAATATCCTTCCAGTCTACCTATTGTGGAGACATAGTGTCACCAGATTGTCATTCGTATCATACAGCGTCTCGTCTCTTAGTGCTAAACAAATGGCGGTAACGAAATAGGAATGACCCGGCATATCAGGTGGAACAATGGCTCATGGGCAGCACCCTGTCACATTTTCTCCTACATGCCCCAAGGGAGCTCCGTTGGCTCCCAACTGCCACGCGGGTGGTCTTTGGAGTATGGAAGGAGTCACTGCGCAGATTCGGATGGTGGGGAAAACTGACCAGAGAAACTCCCCTTTGGCAGAGTGGTCTTATGCCACAGGCATCTACTCTGTTGGGATTTTGAGACTGGGAAATCATTGGGATCTCTACGTTGGGAGACGTGATGCGCGGAATTGTTCTGAAGTCCATTCAAGAGCTCCAGAAGGAATTTGAGATGCTTCATACTCCGTTCTACAAATATGTGCCGTTTCGCCATGCTGTAAGACTTTACATAGCAACCGTGAAATCCATCCTGGAGTTTAACCTTATAAAGGCTAAGGTCTTTATGGACGATGACAAGACGGCCAAAATATACCAATCCCTGGTGACGAATCTCTCTACAACCCTGAACTCACTCCGGGAGTGGTGGCAGATAGATCTCGGCCCACTGGGTAACGATGATTGGACGGAAATATTGGAGTCCCTGAGAGGAGCCGCAAATGCATCGCACCTTAGATACATTCAGTTAAAATATATACACCGCACTTATTTTACTAGATACTGGTTATGGAGGGCAGGACTGATGTCTCCTCTACATGTCTCCGCTGTAATAACGCATTTGGGAATGCACGGGGCTCTGTAGATTTTGGACTGGGGTCACAACCTGTCTGTCGTAAGTACTGAGATGGGAATTACCCTTGCCCCCTAAGCTTGCACTACTACATGTCACCGACGAGATTGGGGGAAATTTGTATAAACTACACCTATTATTCTTGGGCCTTACCCTGGCCAAAAGGGATATAGCTAGGACATGGAAGGACCCAGCTCTGCCCAAACTTGGGGCGTGGAAGGCGAGTCTGGACTGGTGTATGAACATGGCATGGCCTATATTTGAAGCACAAGGTAGCCCGCAGAAACATTTCAGAATCTGGATACCCATGGCCGATTTTCGAGGTTTTATCGTAGATCCCCCTCCACCCCGCTCTCCTGATGTTGAAACTGCTGAATGATAGATCAGGGGGACGGAAGATGATACAAAGGCCCATAATATATGGGAAGTGGGTTGCAAGGTATGTTCAACAGATTATTGTATTGCACATGGCACACTTAGTTATAAAGTTGTCGGTTGCAGTTACCAAGCCCGAAATGTTTATTTTTATATTCTATAAATGTAATGCGAAAATCGCCAGATTGATTTTTATAATTCTGACCAGACCAAACTGTATTTCTCCTTCTCGAGATGTGACTGTCGTCTTATCTGCTGACTTAATAAAACTTAACTTTGGGATTTTTTTTTTACATGAACGCAATTGCTTTCGTTGTGTCATTGTAGCCAAATGTCATATTTTTTTCTTTTTCACCCACAAGGAGATTAACTGATTTGCTGAGAGCCAGAGGGATGTTGTGCAGAGAGCTAACAAACATTGGCAAAGCCAATAGGTCTGGCCTTTGAGATTATTGGATCTGCTGTTGCCTTTTGTTCATGCTGTACAGCATAGGCATTGCAGACATTGGCAATTACTAGTAGCCATGCTGTGTAGCAGTGCTACTGCTGTGGAACATGGTAAAAAACTATGCTGCATCCAGTGCTAGTGCACTTAAAAAATGCATTAGCCCTGGCTACGTCATATCACTTTCTTAAATTAGTTTTAGCCACACTACCAAGCATCCGCAGTGCAATACAGCACGGGTACGAACCCTTACAACAAGCATTTGCAATGCAATAGGTCTCGCATTATTAAAGATTGAGCTATTGGCATTGTAAATGACAATGCCTTTTATTCATTTATTTTTAAAACTTGCAATCGGTGCATAAACAAGCACTTTGAACGTATAGTCCTTGCTTACGATGAGCAAGGCTGGCAGTAAAAGAGACTGCCAGCCTTGCTTCTTATAAGCATGGACTATAAGTACAAAGTGCTTGTTTACGCACCGATGCAAATGAATAAAAGGCATTGTCATTTACAATGCCAATAGCTCAAACTCTAATAATGTGAGACCTGTTGTATTGTAAATGCTTGTTTTTTTAGAGCATCCATCACATTTGCCAAGTAAAGATAAGACAACAGGGGAGCAAGTATGAAGCCCTGTTTAAAGCCCTGGTCCGTAAAGAGCTGCTCTGATACCACCCTTTCTCGGATTAGGAGCACCCTTACCCATGTTCTCATGTACAATGAAGTGATAGCAGTCAGCAAAGGCAACGAGATTTCCCATTTTAGAAGTTTTTGCCATAGTCTCCCTTTGTCTATTCTATCAAAAGCTGTTTCTAAGTCAATAAAGGAAGCATAAAGTGTTACTTTTCGGTGCAGTTGATGTTAGTATAATTAAAGGGAGTGTTATCTTCTATCTCTCTATTTTCCTTTTCCATCCAACTAACAGACTCACATGTCCACCACTCAAATTAATTCATATTTCCTTATACTAATTCACCACTAATCTTTTTTGGATTCCGGAGTAACGTGATATTCTCCGAAAAGCGCTTCAACACCTCATCAAGGGTAGTAAGCGCTATATGAATACAATTACAACACAATCCGGGCTCCCCTTGAAAAACTGCAGATACAGATGTCAGCTATGGAGCATATTTGTGGCGCTGCCAGCAGCTGCTGTTAACTAGCAGCTGGCCAGGCTGTTTAAAATTACCTCGGAGTTGGTGGCAGCTGGATTGAGAGAAGGATGAAACCATGGCCAGCTGATGCATTTTATTACAGCCAGACTTTATTATGTGTAAGCACAGATGTATTTTTCAAACTGGAGGAAGCAGGGGTGGGAGCAGGCAGGCAGACAGACCTTTGGGAGAGGGTGCGGGGGGGCTCCTTGGCACACATTTTTACTGCCCTGTACACCACAAACCCTTCAAACCTGGATAATACACACCTAACATTTATCCATCTTACAGGATGTCCTTTGGAGGTGAAATCAAGGCTCACGTGAGGTTGGGATTGGAGCTGTGCTTTCGTAGAGGAGCAGACACTTTAAACATTTCAAAGTGGAATACTCTTCTAAAACAGTTTCTATTGATTGAAGACTGAAAATCAATGATTAAGAGTAAAAAATATCAGCAAAATTTGAAAATCTATGGCGCAATATCCTGGGGGGTCTGAATAGTGAACTTCTGTAATTAACTATACATAGATCAAATTGCTCTCCTGATAAATCTTCACTTGTGAGGTAATACAGACAGGAATAGCAAAACAGCCCTATGCAACTCTCCACAACAACACACGAAATCCTGAAACCAAGGCAGCTTGCTATTTAGCAATACTAGTGTGCAAGGAACATGCAGTTGCAGTACACTAAAAAAAATACATAGCACTTGTTTATTCAGTAGTCCTTTGTGGTTGGATACGTAAAAAAATAACATCAATCAACTACGGTCCTCTAGATCAATATGAGCGAAAAAATGCGATCATGACGTTTGCAGAGTGTATAGTTACAACTAAGGGACAAATACTAACCGCAATGTTCATAACAGAAATCTTGCAAGAGACTATCCGTTACCAACTTGAAGGATTTGCACTGCCCTCAGAGAGGCCTTTAGTGGTACCAGCCACGTCAAATCTCATGTTGTTTGGAGGAAGGCCAGTGCGGAGCTTGAATGCAGTCCTCGTCAGCAGGTTATTCATTCACCACATTCGTAGCCCCAGGTGACGGCAGAGAGAGAAAGAATTGGAGGTTAACAGAGTAGAGACGAGAGTGTCCAGTTGGCAGCTCAGGAAGCTGAGCCCCGTACACATGGTGCACTCAGTAAAGGCGGCGAATAACAGCAGCTGGCTCAGCCAGCCAGTATGACAAGCACTAGTACAAAGGCCCTTGTGAGGCAGAAGGCCCCTGGAGTCGGATGGACACAGAAACAGCACCCCAAATATTCACTGTCTGGCTGTCAACATGTGTATACCATAGCAGTGTGAGGAGCTGGAATCGGGGAAGGGTGAAATCTCTGGTGGGAGGGCCCAGCACCCTGTAAGGTATTTCAGGTCTTCCTGAACTCAGTCTTGCACTTTTCACAAGCGCAAGCTACACACCCACCTTTTATACAAGCGGCTAGAGGCCGTCCAGTTCGTAAATGGCGCTATGGAAGGAAGTGCCGGGAAGGAGATAAGAGGAATGTAATCGCGGGCACACGGTGCTCCTACGCAAGGACTCCCCTATTGTTACTCATCGAGTTCTTACACTGCCTCGAAGGCACAAGCCTTACATAAAAGCGCTCACTTCCTGGTGATGACACATTAAGAGACCGTCGAGCACAAGCATGAGTGCTTCGGATAATCAGCACTGTCAGCATGTGTAGACGTACAAAAGGAAAGGAGAACCGGAAGACAGCAGAACACGAGTGACGGGAGAACAGGGAAAAAGAAACAAGTAATCGCGATCGCAAAAAAAACAAGTAGAACAGACACATGCACAAATTTAGTAATCTGTAATAGAAGTGCCATAGAGAGGTTTGAGTGTGTTATGGACTCATGTTGAAAATAATTTTGAAAGGCGCCTGGACTCAAAAATCGCCCGTGTCCTTAAATCGGGTGCCCCACTGAACAAGGAATTTTGTTTCTGTGTAGCTTAAACCATGCGATTTTCAACACGCACCATGCCAACAACAACATTGGGTAATAAGGGCCAAAAACGGTAAACAGAATATTAAAAGTCAGTACTCATTTAAATAACAATGGTTATTGTTAATTGTGAAATTGACGATCTTATATGAGAAAATCGTAACCGTAATCGTAGAGGTTACTGTGAAGAACTGTGAAATTGATGGAGGCCAAACTCTGTAATACAATGCAGCAGAAAACAACTTATGTACGGCAGTGAAATAGAGTATGTAATATTAAGACCATATCCATAACCCAACATTGTTACATGTACAGGCAGAGGGAAAAGGATTACGGGCAGAGGTAAGAGGCACATGCAGCAGATTGAAACTCCGTAAAGGGCCATTGAGACGCTTGACAGTGTTGTGGACTCATGTTGGACATAATTATTAAAGGCTCACGGACTTCCAAAGTGGGCGAAATGCTGAGAGATAAAGCACAGCGTCCGTAATGCCTAACACGGGCAGAAAAAACGAGGCCGCGAAATGAAAGTAAATAAACACGGCAGCTAAATGAAAGCCTTTGATGCAGCAGGGGGCGGAGCGGATCCCTTTGAAGTGAAGCTGCTGGCGGCACCACGCTGGGGAAGCAACAGATGGCTGGCTTTGTTGTGGTGATGCCAGGCAGGCAGGGGGATAGAAGCGTGTGCACGGGACACATGCACTTCTGGAAATCCGCATTTTTTGAGAGCTTAGTTTAGCTCTTAGTTTAGCCCCAATAGTCTCGTCCTATCCATTCCTTGCGGAATGGGATAGGCGAGACCTAAAAACCAGTAACTCTCATAGGTAAGACCGGTTGGCTTCGCAAGTGCTTGTTTTGGCCTGCAATCTTAGCTGCAGCATGCAAAGGGAGCATTCTGATTGGCTAGCCAGCTACAAATGTTTATCTCTGGGTATTAAGGCATAGACCAATTTATGCATTTATTGTCTGTGTCTATTAATCGTTTTACAACATGGCCCCATTGATGTTTACATGCCTATTGTAATGTACCATCTTCGAGCAGCTGGGTTGGTTACAGGGGCTGGAGAGGGCATAGGAAGCCTGTTTTTATTAAGTAAAGTGGGACAGCGTTGTGGCTTTGAAGTTAAGCCTCTGGATTTTTGTATGACAGGCTGCTTTCTAGAGAAGTTGCATTAAGGACCTGAAGAGATCATCAAAGGGCGGCGTGGAACCGGGTGGTGCCCTGTACTGAAAGACATAAGCTTGGTGTGTTCAAGGACATCCTGTGAAGTGTAAAAGGGGATTGGCAAGTAGCCCTAAAATACCACATGTAGGCACACCTCAGACAAGCAAATGCCGCACATAACCTAACTGATAACGTGGCAGATGTGCAAAAATTGGCTTTGTCATTGTTTATTTTCTTCTCCTTTTGTCAAGTCCGAAGTAAGTAATAATAATAATAATATAGCTATTTATAGAGTGCAAAACAGCTACCTCCCAAAGGAGGTGTCCCGGCGCTATAACAGCAAGTGGCAGCGAAATTTCAAATATATGGGACAGAGGCCATGGAACGACCAAAACTCCAGAGTTAGGGCTTTAAATTTAGTTCTATTGGCCACCGGTAGCCAATGCAGTTCCTTAATATGCGGGGAGATGTGCTGACGCATGGGCACGCGTCTAATCAATCGCGCCGCCGCATTTTTAACCAATTGTAGTCTTTTAAGTATGTAGGCAGGTAGGCCCAGATAAAGGCCATTCGCGCAGTCCAGCCTGGACGTCACAGTTGTATGAACTACGGTACAACAGCAGTTTTCTGGTAGCAGATGTAAAAATTTCTTCATGTACCTCAATTTACCAAAACAGGAGGATGTTTCTTGCTGAATATGGGAGGAAAAAGACAGATAAGCCTCCCATTGTACTCCTAGATTTTTAACAGCACATGCTGGGGTTTTTCCTGCGGCCACCACAGGTCCGGGTCTGGAGGCTTGTTGGCCCCAAAAAACATAACTTCTGTCTTTTCAGCATCTAATTAATTTTTTTTTATTTTTTTTAATTTTATTTGTAGTCCTCATATCACCGTAAGCATCTGCCATCGTTACATGTAAGACCCTGTTGATCCTGGGCGCCCTGGGTCCATGTTTCTGCATTCGCTTTCGGCCCCACCAGGCCAGCATCTTTATACGAGGCGTGGTGTAATCATCAGACCAAAAATTAGATCAGCCTTAGTTCCTTACCCCAGAAAACCAAGGGCGACCAGATGTTTCCCTCGCTAGGATCAAGTCTTGCCATATTCAAAGCCACCCGGACCCACTTCTCATATGAGGGGGGGCGAGATCTTTACATAATATGCAGATTTCTCGTCGGGCCAGCAGGATCAGGCATAGGAAGAGGCCCGTATGTCGTCTCGATTCAAAGTTCATGATGCCTGGGCCCAAACCAAATATAACTAGCTGTAGATCTAGAGTGATTTCCACCCCAAAAATACCCATCAATGCCATCCCTATATTACACCAGTAGCCCTTTAACTGAGTGCACTCTTAAAACATGTGCAGGTCATCTGCTTCTATCAAGCCACATTTGGGACATCTAGGAGGTGGACCCGGGGTAAACTTGACTATTTTTTGGGGGGTATAGTACAACCTGTTAATGGTGTAGAAGTGTTTTTTTTTTTAAAGAGAAGCAGGCTTAACAAATTTATACATGTTTTTAAGAGACAGGAAGTAGAGCTCTGAGGAGCTATTCTCTAGTGTAGATGACCTCCAAACTGTGTGTGATGATGGTAGTTCAGTATCTTCCCTATCTAATAGGCTACCATACCATAGCCCTATTTCTTTCTTCATTGGGGCTATGTTTTGGAACTTTAACTCCACCTCATAGTTTTCACCTGTATTTTCCTTTTCTGCTTCATACCATGAACATAGTTGTCAAAATTTAAAAGCATTTAATTTAAATGTATTATTATTCATCCAAGCTGCCACATCTTTGAGGCAATTCTTGAAGCCTTTAAAGGAATCAGCCGTCTGGTTTTTAAAAGGGAACACCCGCTGGGTGTCGTCGGCATAATCTATTGCCTTGACCCCACAGTTGGCAATAAGTGAAAACAGGGGGGCCAAATAGATGTTGAACAGCAGTGGGCTTAAAGCTGATCCTTGGGGCACCCCACACTACAAGTGCTTCGGCTCAGACTGATAAGGTTGTAGAGCCACCCTTTGAGTCCACTTGTGGAGGAATTACCTCACCCGCTCCAGGGTGGTTTCCCCAATGCCGAAGTCATGAAGGCGTCGAACCAAAATATCATGATCTACCCTATCAAATGCGGATGATAGATCCAGGAGTACCTGTATAGCTGATGCCCCTACCGCTTCCCTCACTGATTCAGCCACCTCTACCATGGCTGTCTCCGTACTAAAGCCGGCACAAAAGCCACATTGAGTATCTTGTAAAATATTATTGCTCTCAGAAAATTTAGCCAATTGACACTGGACCACCTTTTCCAACATCTTGGCTGGTGCCGGCAGTAGCGAAATAGGTCTATAGTTAGAAAATACCCCAGCATCAAAATTGGTTTTTTTCTTCAAAGGCAGAAGTGTGGCATGCTTCCATAAATCTGGGAAGGTGCCTGAACCAATAGAGGAGTTCCATATGTTTAGTAAAATATGAACGGCGGAGGGAGCTACTTCCTTCCATATTTTGGGGGTGCAAGAGTTCCCTGGGGCACCTGACCTGCACTTCAGCAACTCAGCCAATGCTTCCTGTTGAGAAATAGGGGCAAAACAGGATAGCAAGGTATGCTGATTTGTTCCCCATGCTTGTGATAGGTAGGCAACTGAAAGCAAAAATAAGCTGACGGTTTGGTAAAGAAGTTGAGAACTGACCAATTGTATCTAATTTGAAGTATTTTTGGAATGCTGCTCTCTCTTTGAAATTCAATTTTCACTCGATTTATGGAACTTTGTTTATTTTCTAAATTGCCCAGTTTTTCTTTGACAAATTTCCCAGTCTTACTTTTTAACTTGTTGATGTTTTTTTTCAGTTGAATGGCCTTCAAATGATTGACGAGCCAATGGAAGAAGGGGATTCATATACCTACCAAGTAAGTGTTTATTGATCGGTAATCTGCTCATACTGTTCTTTCTTATCAAATTGACAGGCATTCAGTTGCTTTTTTAATACAGAAGTAGTTATTACACATAGAAGCTATCAACATCTGTCAATCAGAGTTCTTCTCCATGTAGAATTGAATAAGTGACATTGAATCCAATGTCCTCATATATTATTGCTTTTTTAGTCTCTAGCTCAGATGTGCTTCATACAATGTATCCTCCTACAGAGTGTTTTATTACATGTATGACATGTGTCCGATGAGAAAGCCATGAAAATAGAAGTACTTCTACTTTTTGTTATTAGAGACCTCAAAGTTTCGATTAAAATGTCATCCTTTAAAATTACATTTAAAGCAACCACTTTGAAATCTGTATTCTAGTTGGGAAAGGTCTATCCAATAATTATGCAGCAAAAGATGTTAACATATGGGAAAACAAACCTTTCTTGACGAGTCACGCTACTTTAGTTTTATCACGCATTAGATATTTTTTTTTTTTAAAGGTGCGATGATAAATGTATGTGGTTAAAAACACTCATCAGAAAGCACACCTAATTTTCGGGCTTACTCCTAGGCGTCCCTGGGAACATGGCTAGTTAAACGGATCCAAGGCGTTTCTGGTAGCTCTACCTTAATTAATATGTATTTTGACTTATTTCTTTTTCGACTTTATTTTGCTAAACCTAGTCAACATCTTAAATGTAAGATTTTAGATATACGTTGGCACAACATAATTTCCTGATTTGTTTAAGGTTTCCAGGGTGTCTGTATAATATAAATCTAAACATTGCCTCTCTTTGCCAAGGCCCCCTCCATTGGCTAGTGTTACCTCGACTGCTGCGGGCCCACTCCCGGCTGTCGCTGTCAGGCGGTGCGGAGCGCGCTGTCAACCCCTCTGCTGCTACCCACTCGCCTGGACGTGTCTGCACCTTAGTGGAGTCTACCGTCAATCATCAGCCACCACCACCGAGTGGCGCCTGACTCCTGCATTGGCCTAGCTATCGTCCGTGGTGGGGATTAGCGGTCCATTTTCCTGGGGCCCTTCATCTCTGGCTCACTGACGCTCCTCCTGGGGCCGGGATGGGGCACCATCTTTCACTGACTGTGGCATCGAACTATGCCCCGGGGGGGGTGGGGGGGAGGGCCCCTGGATGTGTACTGGTTTACCTCGGAAGTTCGCGGAGACCTGAGGGGCCCGGCCTGAACGCCCGGGCCAGAGTATCAAAGGTCTCTGTGTCTGGGCCCCCCCATTCCTCTCTGGGATTGCTGATCGCCCCCTGGCCACGCAGTAGCCGGACTACACCCTCGGTGACGATGGGCAAAAATCCTGCCCTGCAGACCCCCACCCCTCAAACCCAAACAAAAATGACCCATACACCACGAATGACCCGGATCCTGGAGGGGGGCATCCAATACTCCTTCCCCCGCCGGAGGTGACCTCCCCACTATCCTCCAAGCAATTGGCGCATTGCAGGCCTCGGTCGAAAACAAGATTGGCAAGGTGAGGGTGGATGTAGCCCTGATTCGTCAGGACCTGCGTAATGCCACAGCCCGAATTTCAGAAGCAGAATCGCGTAACTCCACGTCTGAGGAAGACATAGGCCAACTCAAGACCCAAGTAGCTCGTCTCCAGACTCAAACCGCGGAACTCCACGTTGGCCCAAGGACGCCGAAAACCGGTCGAGCACGATCATCCTGCGCCTCAGGATTTCCTGAGGGGGCTGAACAGGGCAGTGCGCACATGTTTGTGGAGACCTGGGTATGATCCTGGATGCCCAAAGAGTCCCCCTCCCCCTGGTTCGCAATCAAACGTGCCCTTCGGTCCTTGACCGCCCTCCGCCCGGGGTCCCTGCCCGGCCCATTATTCTGAGGGTCCTCAATTTCCGGGACAGGGACGCCATCCTTAGGGCGGAAAGGACAGAGTGTCCACTGATGTTCCAAAACAGCAAGATCATGGTCTTCCCAGACTATACGAGGGAGGTACACCCCAACGTCAAACATATGACGGTGTTAAACAGAAGCTCCATAACCTGGGTCTTCAATATGGTCTCCTTTTACCGGCCCGGCTCAGAGTTGTTTTTCAAGATAAGACACTCTTCTTTGATAGCCCCCTGGAGGCCTAGACCTGGCTCACGGAGGAGCACCCCCTCCAGACCTGGCTTGTCTTCTCCCCGGCCCGACGAGAGCCTACGCTGCCTCAACCAACCCTGCCCAGGCCCCAGAGGCGCCACACTAGGTCCCGCAAAAGGGTGAATGCTGCGATGCAGCCTCCCGCTCACCTGGTGCAGTGAGCCATCTGCCCTTTCCCCATGCATTGTCTCAGCGATCTGCAACTCCCAGCTCGACTGGCTCCCTGATTGATCTGAGCCGCATCCAAGACCCCTCCGAGACACTGCGCCCTACCATATCCGACTCAGACTTGCCGAGGAGCCCCGAACTTTGTGGAACCAGGGGCGACGATGGAGACATGAACTCAGGGACCCAAAGACATGGGATCCACACACCTCTTCTCACATTGCTCCTACAGCTGAGGTCACTATCATATCCGTACACATGGACAGGTTCATCTCCGCCGAGTCCATGTTCTGCTAACTGTTTTACCTTAGCGCCCAGACTTACTCGTATTCCTTTGTTGCTTAATTGTTTTAACTATTCTTACAGCTGCTAACAATTCTCACATCCGCCTACATGGAGAGGTCCATCTCTGCTACGTTCATGTTCCGCTAACCGTTTTAGTTTAGCACTCAGACTTATTTGCGTTGCTGTTTTTGTTGTTTTCCTTTTCAGGGCGACAGATGCTTCATTTTAAGAAGTGTAGGGTGGGGGGTGTTGGGTGGCTAGGGAGGGTGGGCAGACAGTTGTCTCCCGAATGTTTATTGTTTTTGCCACCTACGGGCCGCTGTTCTTTGGTTCTCTTGGCAGCTTTCTGTGCACAGACGCCACTGATGATGACATGAGACTTATCAAACCGTACGGACTTCAACCCCGTGCCCCGGTTATGGGATGTTATCTCCCCTGGGACCAGGGTCTACCTGCACTGTCCCCCACACACACTACCCTTTCCAAAGATGTCCACCTTAAGTAGACCCCTCCACATTTTGTCGTGGAACGTCAATGGGCTACTAGACCGTATTAGACGAACTGCTGTTCTTTGCAGTGCCCAACGCCACGCGCCTGATATCTTTTTTCTACAGGAAACGCATCTTCTGGGAACTCATTACACCTTCCTTGCCCGCTATGGGTTCGACAGTGTCTGGCATTCTGGTTTCACACAGGACTCCTGGGGGGTGGTCGTATTGATTCATAAGGGTCTCCCCTTTACCTTGACACAGCTGAGACGGGCACACAAGGCCGCTATGTGTCCCTGACCGGCAAGATAGAGGTGCATCTTATCAATCTCTTGTTTGTATATATTTCCCCCGCCACAATGCCCTCTGCACTTCGACGCCTCACGCTCGGAATCTCCACCTTCACTCAGGGACTGACGGTCATTGGGGGCGGCTTTAACGCTGTTATGCAACCTCCTCGCAACATGACAGGCGCTCCCTCTTCGTCCTGTCTAGCCTCTGCTAAGCGCCTTTCTGATTGGTCCTCCGCCCTGGGTCTCTGTGACGCTTGGAGGGTGTGGAATTAATACACCCACACTTTGGGTGTATTGATTCCACACCCCCTTGGGTGGCTGGGGGCTTAGTCCACGCGAAGCGCACGGATCAGGCCACCCGCTTTGCACAGCCAACCTTTACGCAGTCCCCGCCTCCCGCAGCCTCCCTGGCTGCATTGTTGTCAGAGACAGGGACCCAACTGCCCCCTCTTCCCCAGAAGGTCTCTGAGAGGAGATACATGGGGCCCTTTCGCTCCTGCATTCCGGTAAGATGCCGGGGCTGGATGGCTACCCCCAGGAATACTACACGACCTACCGCAACATGTTGGTCCCGCATTTAGTGGCATTGTTTCAACATGTGGTGGACATGGGGTCCTTTCCCCCGGAAACGGATGTGGCCACTATTGTAGTCCTCCCAAAGACACAGCCGCCCTTCCTTGCCTGTGCGGACTACCGCCTTATTTCCCTCATCAACACTGAGGTGAAAATCTTTGCCACTGCCTTGGCTCAACGTCTCTGCCCCCACTTGCATGACTTGGTCCACCCAGACCAATGTGGTTTCATGCCTGTCCGGGGTACCCGGCACTGTATACACTGCCTTCACCTCGCCCTCACACACCGCCACCATCTCACTCCGTATTTGGCTCTGCTCTTCATTGACTCTAAAAAAGCATTTGATCCTTTTGACTGGAGCTATCTAGAGGATGTACTGGAGGTGTTGGGGTTTGTCTTTCCCTTCAGGCTCCTCTTCCGTGTTTTATACTCCAGTCTTACAGCGAGGGTCTTAATTAACGGTGTGCTTTTGGAGACATTCCCCATTCAGATGGGCACTCGCCAAGGCTGCCCGCTCTCTCCTCTTATTTGCACTAGCGATGGAGCCCCTGGCCTCTCTCATACGTCAGGATCCCTGCATCCGAGGTTGGGCTTGGGACCCCTTTGGGTTCGGCAAGGTCGCCCTTTACATTCACGACGTCCTCCTCTTGCTGTCGGACCCTGAATACTCCGGCCGACGATGCCTGGACGCCCTCTCCACCTTTAAAAGGGTTTCGGGCCTTCGGCTCAATCCGGCGAAGTCCACTCTGGTTCCCCTCCACCCGTCATGTGCCTCCTTCGATGGGCAAATGACCCGTCCCCTGCGTATGCAGTCTTTCAAGTATCTGGGGGTTTGAGTCGCCCTGCTTCCAGAACTCGAATGGGCCCTGATTATTACGCCCCTGGTCACCAAGGCCAAGGCAGACCTCAGGAGATGGCAATCCCTCCCTCTTAACCCCCCTTGCCAGAAATTCCCTTTTTAAAATGATGGTTCTCCCCCGTTTTTTATATATTCTACAAAATATTATCTTTCACCTCCCGGGGAGTTGCTTTCGTGAGATTGACGGTATCCTCACCCGGTTCTTGTGGGGGGTGGGAGACTGCGAATGTCTCTGGCACACTGCCGCACACCTCCTTCACCTTTACTATCTGGCCACGAGACTCACCGTGGTTCATGACTGGTTCGCGGGCGGCTGGACCGATCCGGCGTACCATGTGAAACTCCGATCGATGAACTTCCCGGAACTCCAGGCCTACTTGTATAGGGCCCCTATACTGCATGCCCCCCCCCCCCCATCACTAAGACGATTCTCTTGGCTTGGCGCACTATGCTGCACCACACAAAATGGGACGGGAAACTTACCAGACAGATGACCCTGTGGTGTGGCACTTGGCTGCGAGAGGCTTTGTCTCTCTGGGACTTCCGTCGGTGGGACCACATTGGGATCTCGCTTCTTGGAGATGTCTGGGTGGGGGAACACATCAGAACCTTTGCGGACTTGCAGTAGCGCTATTCCTTCCACTCCTCCCAATTTTATAAATATTTACAACTTCGGCTTGCCCTCTGGGTGCACATTCCGTCCCCCACCTTCCTCCCTGACTTTAGTCCCCTCGAGGCCCAAGTGATGATGGGGAACCTGGGTAGAAGGGGGGGTGTTAAGGATTTATCACTCCCTTGTGAAAAATGGCCCGCAACCCTAGATTTGTTGCGTGCCCGCTGGGAGGGTTGGCTGGGCCCCCTAGAGGATGTGGACCGGAGAGATGCTCTAATGGCCCCCAAGACCTTGACACCCTCCTCCAAGTTGCATCTACTTGACACCCTCCTCCAAGTTGCATCTAGTCCAACTCTACTACCTACATATTGCATACCTCACCCCTGCGCGTCTATACAGCGCCCGTTTGCGACCCTCCCCGACCTGCACGGGATGCAACCACGCTCCTCCGGATTTTTATCACATGATCTGGCAATGCCCTGTCCTTGAACCATTCTGGGCAGGAGTGGAACTGGAACTCAAACTGACCCTGGGATGCACGGTTCCCCATGACCCATTGCATTTGGTTCTGGGTGTGTTTGATGGCCTGGACCGCTCCCAGGCCGATAAGTGATTCCTTCGAATAGCGGTGGCGGTGGCGAAGCGAGATATAATGGCACTCTGGTCTCAGGCCGAGTCCCCTACATCTACGGAAAAGGAGAAGAGGGGTAGACTGGTGTGGAACTCAAGAGGAATCCCTCTTTGAAGCTCGGGATGCCCCGAACTTTTTGAAAAGATTTGGGGTAAATGGTTCAACCTAGCATCCTAAGGGGTGTGTGCGTTTTTATGATTAATGATAACCTCATGCAAGATTATAACCTGAAGAATGATTTACAAGTTTCTGTCATCTCTCGTACGGCTGTATATTATCCAGATATTGTGCTTGATCTCGCTGCCAATGTAAATTTGTGGTTTGTCTCAAATTCAATAAACTTGATTATCAAAAAAAATCTAAACATTGGCTATATTGTAAGTGAATTCTTAAGACATTTTATTTTTACAAGTGGCTGAAGCGTTTGCAATTCCCTACCACAACTTTCTCAGAGATCTCCAAATGTGTACTTCTCTCCTTGGTAAGCCACAGATGAGTCCCCAGATCCGTCCTGAAATCCTCTGTATTACTCTTGCAAACCCCTCCAAATATTTTGAAGCCATACTAAGCTTCTTTTGTTATCTCAGAGCAGCAAAATTTGCAGTGGTCATAATATGGTGAGATTGTTTTTTTACGAGATCAGTCAAACGTGTTTCGTGGATTGTACCAGATACACTGAATTTCAATGATGTCCAAGTATATGATGCATCCGTATCGGGTATTTTTTTACTTTAATATTACACTCAATAAAATATTTAAATGAAATGAACACCTTGGTACAGATGATATGTGTCCTAGTTACCACGCAATAGCTGCAGATTGGTTGCATGTGTTTTCACAGGATACTAACTTGAAATCTAATTAGAATATGGCCTGTATCCGAATATCTGCTCCTTTGGTTTTCTCTATAGTGTGTAATATGTTGCACTCACTGCCAACATCAAGGATAACTTTAAAGATCTGGTGGTTATTATACCATGCCTGCAGATCATCAATAAATAGGTATAGGAAATACTGGAAATCTTTCACTTTGGAGAATTGTTTTTTAAATACACTAAAAAGAAAGATTAATTACTGCACATGAATATTTGACCAATTTCGGTTCATTAACATGTCCGACAAGACCTTCTTCCTTTTCATTTGTTCACCTTTTCTGGGATATGCTTTGAGGGTTTTGGTTGACTTTTTTTTCTGACTTATTGAATTATAATTTGTAATGTTTGTTTTTGGATTGGAATTTGTGATTTTGTATTTAGCCATTCTGTTTAATGTATCAATGTCCATGCATTACTGCAAATAAAAAACAATTAAAGCAACAGAAGTATTTATTTGAAATCTCTCCATTCAAACATTCATTTGGAAGCAGACCGTTAGCTTAGCTCATTAACCAGCATTTTTTTCACAACGACTAAACAGAAAATATTCTACTCTTTAATCTTTGGAGTGCAAGAGGACTCCACAAAAGCCAGATTATTTCAAGTTACATAAGTAATGGTAATGTCCCCATATTATCTATGTTATCATTTCTTAATTCTAATATGTTGGAGTAGTCTGACAGATTTATATAAGCACTTTATGGTGGTGTAAAACATATCTTAAAGCCAAGGTTAAATTGAATACAGCCTATATCTGTTACAAATCGTCTTCTCTCTGAACAAAATAGATACTTCATTATCTATAAGAAATTCAGATATTAATGCACAACCACTCTTTAAATAAGAGGATTCACCACTTTAAATAAAAGGATTTACCATTACTGATGGCATTGTACAGCAATAGCGGAGTGTACAACTACATTGTTTTTAAGTAGCCTTCTTAGCAGTTTTTCCTGTAGTTTTCTCTCTGGTCCTAGCTGTTGCACCCTGCTTATGCTCACTGAGCATGATTTCAGACACATGAGCGATATATAAGATTTTTACCTTCCAAATGTAGAGTCCAGTTGGGGACATCTGGTTATTTTTCCATCTGATGTTTAGCTGCCAGGCCAGTACAAAATGTGTACAGTGGCATTAATCTTTAACTCTTGCCTCTACTAGAAGCTAACAGAGAGCTTCTCTGTCCCTTGAGATGTAATTGCAAATTACAAAATTTTGTGCAGGAATGCATTGTATAATTTGTTTTCAACAAGCTGAGAAAAATAATGGCCTGTGCCACTTACTGCACTTGATCCTACATTGAGAGCTACCCTCCATTTATGCCTTATAATTTGCGTTTAATGTTTTATCCAACAGATTGTGCAATGTCTACCTTGAGGAAATATATGGCAAATGGCCGAGCAAAGGGGAAATAATATCGCCAAGCTGGCCAGGAGTCAGGGAAGACATACTAGTACATTTCACCCCAGGCTATATTAGTAGAGTAATAGCTGGTCTAAACTTAACTCGAGCTGCCGGCCCAGATAACCTACCAGCAATTATTATAAAAAGTAATCCAGACTGATGGGCTGAGTTTTTTTCAAATATGTTTCAGGGGATATTAAAGACAGGTATAATGCCAGAAAGTTGGAAAGGGGCTATTGTTAGACCGATACACAAAAAAGGAGATGTAAACTCCCCAAAAAACTGCCGCCTAATAAATCTCCTTGACATTGGAGAAAAGGTATTCTCCAAAGTAATCCTAGGCCTGCTAAAGGACTGGGCAGAGGATAACCAGTTAGAACAGGGTGGGTTCAAAGAAGGGCATTTGACGGTGGACCACTGTTTTGCTCTCTGGGCCATCGCGCGGAAGTCGATAGAACAGAGGGGTAATTTATTCTGCTGTTTCGTGGACTTCCGCGCGGCTTTCGATCTTGTGAGTAGGGAGCAGCTATGGTCAACCCTGGAAGGATACAATCTACATGGTGATCTATTGGCCATTATAAAAGCCTTACACACTGAAAACTGGGCTCAGATAATCTTGGATGAGGAGGGTGGATTGTCTGGGAGGATCCAGATTGGAAATGGCTTGAGGCAGGGGTGAGTACTTGCCCCTCTGCTTTTTTTCCTGTTTGTGGCCGATCTACCAGCAAAACTAAGAGAGGTTAAAGGGGCTAGTCCAAAATTGGGAGGTAACCATGTTTCCTGCCTATTATACGCAGATGATCTAGTGATTATGGACCTGACGCAGATAGGTCTCCAGAGAAAATTAAACATGTTCAACGAATATTGCCTAAATAAAAAGTTAACAGTGAACATGGAAAAGACCAAAATGTTATGCTTCGGTAGGAGTAAAACTAGGTTCCCTTGGTGTCTGGGCACAAATTTACTCAAGAGGGTGAACGAATACATAAACCTAGAAATATGGTTTATGAGTAACCTTAAATGGTATACCCATCTGGAGGCTCTTAAAATAAGGGCATCTGCCTCTGTGAAGGGACTAAAAAGATTTAATAGTGTTTATGGAGAAAACTCAGATAGGCCGGTCATAAAAGCCTATCTAGCAATGGTCCCTCCCCAATTCCTGTACGGGGCAGAAGTGCTTTACTTAAGTGGAAAAAAAGGTTGGGATAAAGAGGAGGGAAATATCCTAAAAAGCTTGTTCTCACTGCCAAAATCCTCTATAATACAAGCTGCAAGACTCGAGTTGGGAACTACCTCCTGGGCAGTAACTGCCTGTATGGCACTAATTTGCTTTTGGCAGCGCCTAGGGTCTGGAGAGCGCCTAAATATTTCCCAGTGGTGCAAAAGTGAAATCGTCACTAGTGAACTGTCCTGGGCGAAAGAAACATAAGCCGCATTAAGTGAAGCATATGGAGTGTTGGGTTTAAAACTATGCCCGTAACTGGGTCATCCAAGTATAGGTAAGAAAGAACTAAGGACATTGGGAGCTGAGACTTCCCGCACATATGATAGAGAGTATCTCTCGCGGAAAGTTTTGGTGTCGCATATGACCTTGGCTTGGGAATCTAACCAACAGTATCCCTATCTGGATAGATTGCCGAGCTACCACCTAAGACGGGAGGTACTAAAAGTGCGAATGGGGATAAACCCCTGCTACGGGAATAATGAGGTCAAAAATGTTATGTTGAATAGTAATGGTACCTGTACTTGCGCGTTAGGTACTCATTGTGATATTGTACACATTTTACTAGATTGTATGAAGTTTTTAGACTTTAGAAAAGAGATTTTATGCCTGATTTTTAAAAAATACACGATTAGAAATAGGATGCAAGCTGCTAGCCTTCTAGTTGAAATGACGAACCTAGACATTGCTTGTGCTATGGGGAAATTTATGAGTAAAGTCAGGGTTTTACCTCAAGTGTACAGAGTAAATATCCATACTGATCACTTGGGGTAGGAAGAGTCTGTGCATGTAAAGGGTAATGGTACGGCATGGAATCTCTTGGAAGGACTTGATGCAGATGAAAGAATTACCTGTCCTAATCATTTGTAGGTGGACATTTGCATCTTGAATGAAGGAAATGGGTATTTTATGTTATGTACATATGCCATGTTTTTAATACGATTTTGTTTGTTTTAATAGCATTTTATATACAGGGTATACTTTTATGGTTGTAATTAACCAAATAAAGTTTTCTTACTGACTGACCGTAAAAGGCCTTTGAACTATGTCTAGTCCCCACCCGCATATCTCTCTTCTTTTCATTTTAAACTAAAAGGAGTTGTTCCTCCAGGATTGCATCTCTAATATGAGGTTGGTGTTGTAATTGGAAGAACAGGTCTTCAGGTAAGGTAGGAGTTCTTTATTCCGTGTTAGGCCCTTAGGTTACAGTCTTTAGGAATCCATTCTTCCTATAACTCTAACCAACTACTTGCCTTCAGTCAGCATACAGGCCCCAACATTCCATCCATTATCTCATTCTCACAGCATCCACGCACAACATTCTACCCAATATCCACTTATCCCATACATACACAGATACTTCACTACATTATCCTCTTTAATTATTCACAGGCGAAACATCACACACATGCACAGTTCCTGGCTAATTACATGAGGTCCTGCAGTCGGGAAGTAGTTATTAGGGTCCACATGGTTCAAGCTATAATTTGAGAAAGGTCTAGCTTTTTGGGGGGACACATGACAATCCCCTTCTAATAGCCATGCAGGGGCATAGCTCTATGGGGATTTGGTGGTATCATTTACTTTAGGTGGGTTTGATGATCTCTGTGACAGGGGTTAATTAATATTGGACAGTCCTATAAAGTTTTATTTCAGGATGCACAGAGTTAAACAAAATCATGCATGTGCTTTTTTGTAGGTATTTGGAGAGAACATTTAGCAATTGACCTTTGTGCACCACTCCTTATGTTATTAATTTTGTTTTGAAAGCGGTGTGCAATATAATTTCTTAGTTTTTGATAGTATGTCAGTCCGGCATCATGGGACGAGGGCTGTGACAAGTGGTTCACAATTTCTGTAGCAAATAGGTTCCAAATATTTAGTTCGTTTTGCAATTGACTACCCAGTTTTACTAGTTTTAATGTGTGTGATTCTCACTGCTTGAGACTCACTCGTGGTAATTGTATTGCAAGCGATAACTGTTGGTTGGGGTCTGCCTTTGAAGGCTGTGCAGCTGTGTGGGCTCTGGGCGCTTGCACATGAACACCTGTGCAGAAGCATGTGTGACACTACCATCTTGCACAGCCTGGTATTTGCGCATAAGTAGCATGTAGCAGAAGGGATTCTTCAGGTATTGATACTGACATTCCTACTGTAGGTCTACAGTCCTTACTGACGGTCTGTGGTGCTTGTAAAGAAGAACATTATCGTTGCATCCTTGGTCTTGGAATAGTAATTGTTTCTTAGTGGACTCATATGTACATAGTAAGGGGTTTATTGTGAAGCACTGAAGTACACAGCTTCTTTGGCAAGCAGCAGAAATGTGTGGCTTGCAGCTATTCAGCTTGAATGTGTAGAGACCATATTATAGGTATATTCAATTCTTGGGTACTAAAGTCCTCAATTCCCTTCACATACCAGTGGCTTCAGATGCAAAAGAAATCTGCACTGTCATTTAACTGTACCATCCTTAAAATTATTTCAATAATGAATATTCCTCTGACATGCAAATTCAATTCTACAGTACCTCATTTGAATCTTTGGTTTGCTGCATTGAAAATATGGGCTTGTAGTTCTGTTTTTATTTTTAGACACTTTAGCTAAAGGTGCAAAATAGGAACTGTAGACCCTGTATTGTAACTGGGGTTCTCTTTTCAGGATGAAGGAAATATTGAAGAGATTCCTATTACTCACCTTGTGAAAGAAGGATGTGAAAAGGCAGACCCAGCACAGTTCGAGCTACTCAAGGTTCTTGGTCAAGGATCGTTTGGAAAGGTAAAAATGGGTACAATGCATTACTCCAGTCTTTAATACCTGCAATCATTTGTGGTTTGTTAATTTTGGAGCAGAGAAAGTAGTTATGGTGAACTTTGTGATCCCACTTTGTTTGCATTATCATTTATGCATTGGGTGACTCATGCTGTAGGATGCAGTCATAATCTAATAATGGTCTGTGCCTACAAAAAAATATAATTTGATCTTTTTAACTTATACATTATTCTTGGCATTATAAAATATTATCAATACTTTGCCAAATATGAATTAGTCTGGTGGGGAGTGGAAAATATTTATCTTTAGTTAATGGCCGCGATCTTGAGTAACTCGAGAAAGTAGAATATGTGTACTCTTTGGATGTGAAAAGATCAGTTTGGAGGTTTAAGAATAACTAAATGTCTAATGAAATTTACCACCAATGGGGTCCATTCAATAAGGTGACCTCTTATTCTTAAAATAAGTTACATTTGATGCTAGTTGGTAATACCCCAAGTCATGTACGTAGTGTACAACTACTGTATTTCAAATAGTGTAATATTCAGTTACTAATTAACCCCCAAACAGTAAGAATTTAATTTAAAGCCAGTTTTATTTGCAATTCATACACAAGGCTGCAGGTTAGAAACAGGGTTTATTGAATGCACTATAAAGACCAAATAAACCTATTCAGAAGAAAGTATAATATGAGAGATATTGTATTTCTATAGCAAATCTGACCTGTTTATAGAAGTATCTTCTTTCATGCCCACATGTAATCTTTCCGAATCTTAATATGCAACACATATGAATTTAGTGGTGGCTATAGTTGGGTAGCTTCAAGCTGTGGAGGTTAATATTGCCGTTTGCTTCAAGCTTCAATGCGATTGGACTTGTGTTCCGGATTGAAGGCTATTAGTTTGAGTAATGGCTGCATGTCATTTGTAGCCCCCTCAGAACTTGGGTGAATCGGAGGTCTCACAAAGCGGGTATGGAAATGCAAAGGATAGTATGGTTAACTGGCTTAATATGAGGCTTTGTTAGCAGCAGCTCTTGCAATGCTATCCAGTAAAGCATTGGCAAATGGAACTGCAATTGGAATCATGACCTGTTGGATTGCAAGAGACCGGCTATGTTTATGAATGGCAGGATGAAGTGGTGTTAGTCAGTAGCCCTGCCGCTGAAGGTTCGCTAAAGGTGGAAATAATGCCCTTGAGGTAGCAAAAGATAGAGAAATAATTTCTGAGATGAGCTGAACGAGCATTCAAGAGTGTTGATGTAGGCGTAAGCAGTTTGCATCAGCCTTAGACAATGAAGCATGGCCCTCTTAGTATGCTTTGCTTTGTTTTCCAAGCACAGTTAGATCTCTCTCATTGGCTCGTATTAGGAATTTTAGAGGGTATTGGTCCTGGTATGTGTTGAAAAGTATAAGCGATCAAGGTAAAGCCCTAACATATTCAAAATCAATTCTAATTAGTTGACTGAGTGCAGCGGAATCAATGTGTTCAGACCAAACCTTTTATGTAATTCCAGTCCAGTTTTTTGTCTCTTGCGTAGCCTTTTGGTAGGATGTATTGATGTTGTCCAGTGCTCTTCACCTCCAGGTGCCTGAGGTCCATTTTGGTGTTGGTTACCATGGTTTCTGTACCTCTCGTAGGTCAGAGTCTTTATTGAGGCTAATGTGAACTGTATTTTGTTACTCGTGTGCTTGCATTTTTCTTGCCACTTTATTTAGTAGTATTTTATTGAAATTGGATGCGTTTGAAATGCACCTGTTTGTGTCAAGCACTGTAGTGTTTAGTAACTTCAGGAGAGGAGTCATTAGAGCATGGGACATTGATAGGTTTGAAATACCCCTCACTGTGTCTAACACTGCAATGCTAAGTTATATCAGGAGAGGAATGATTACAACATCTGTATGTGTCCCGTCTTTACCCCCTTAAATATTGACTCATTGGTAATACTCTTAATATAAGTGGCAAGAACTGGGAAAATGCATTGAGGAATAAAGATGCATAAGAGACCGCGGATACGTTTGAGATTTTGTTTTTCTGTGTCCACTTCCTAACTTCTCATTAGAAAGGTTTGAAGTTGTTAGAGGAAGCATCCTTTTTTCAGAGATGCGAGGTACAGAGGATTCTGTTGAGTTATTTTCAATGCTCACCATAATTTTTTATTACGTTAGATTTAAAAAAATGTGTAAAAGGTTTTCACTATGTTGTGTATTTCACATCAGTGTGTTTTGTAGGTACTGAGTGTTTAGCTCATGAAGATGCCCTTTTCCTTGATTAGTTATTTTTTGATGTGTTTAACATAGTATTTGTTTCTCTTATACCTTTTTTGTAACATAATCCATGCATCACACCTTATGTTCATTACTGTAGGAACATTACCATATTCATTTCAGATTTTTCCTAGTTTTATGGCAACGAAGTCCTACTTGTCCGATTTTTCTTGTTTTGATCTTTCCTTCAATGTGGGTTGGTAAGACTGTGTACTATATGTATTGTGGTGTAGTTCCTATAAACCTATATAGGATCTGCAGGTTTAGACAACATAGACTGTGAGACTTTGGTCCAGACTCATTCCAGACACCCCCACCGGGTAGGTTTTCCTGTATACCTAGCTAGCTCACAGAGCCACTGTAAACTCCGCTTACCAAGGAGAGAATGGTTCCTAGCAACTATCGAACTTGACAACTTTGTCCCATCAGGGATCTTTGAAATAGTATAGTAGTTTTCGCTCAGTCATGCAGGAACCTCAGCATCTCGCGTCAGCGTGTCAGCATGGAAGCCTTTCGCCGCTGCCTGCCTTGGCAAAAATATGGTGTATATATACCCAAAAGGTACCCTCAGGGGATTCTACCTTGCTGTGTCGTGTCAGCTGAGGATGACGGAATGGATGACCCTTATATATAGTTATTATGCTGAAGATGGTAATCCTGCTGCACTTCAGAGAATCTGCATGCATAATTAATGAGACTACTTTTTGGGGAAAACCACACATTTTACGCAGTGCTTAACGAGGTAAAAGGTCAATACCAAAACCCTTATATAGTGTTATGGTACGGTAAATGTAGGTGAAGGGTCAAGAGACTACTCAGGCCTATATTGGGGTACCCTTTGAAACATAAAACCCACTCCTCATCCGACTGGACGACATACTAAAATGGTAATGCCCTTCTAAACAAGCATAAAACATTGTTAACAAATGTGTTAAAAAGCTTCTAAAAAATCTTTTTCAAAATAAACTCTAAAAGTCTTTTAAATTATGTTCATATATATAGTGTGAGCCACTGAGTATGTCTAAAAGACATGGAGCTCAGTTATAGAAAAGAAAAATTTTGTTTTAAAATACCAAATGTAGTTGTTTTGAAAAAGGCCGAATTCTTCCCAGCACACTGAGAGCCACATTTGTATGTGTCCTGTGTGGGAGAAACAACATCACTGCTGCTTGCCTTCGCACATCACTGTCCCTGTAACAACTCACAGATCAGATCAAGTGAGCACAGAGGATCTTCCTCCTTTCCCACAGCCCATGCTGTGGAAGCTTTGCTTATATCCAAAGCCTGTGTGCCTGTAGTAGAGCCAGTATCTGGGCCAACAGGAGCTGAAACGTCCCATGGTGGCTCTAAGAATGCTGACATCAACATTGGAATACGATGGGGACACTACAGTACGTGGGCCGTTAACGGGTCCAGCAATGCATCCACGTCCGGTGGCCAATCGATGGACGTGTTAGACAGAGGTCCAACACGCATTCATAGCTGCAGAACAAGCCGCGGAGGACAGGCAGATCACCGTCAATCCAGACTGTCCGAAAAGATCGGGACCAAGACTCGCTTAGCTCCCAAAGTCGAGGCGATCACGGTAACGCCGCTCCAAGAGCGTTTTTTTCCATTTCTTTGGTGACTGGGACGTCTATTGTGTAGCGCACAAATTAAAATCAGTATTCCCAAGCTGGAGGGAGTTTGGGGATCAAGGCGGCTGCAGTGTAAACGGCCGCCGGTCTCCAGTCATCTTTTTTGAATGACACAATGAGCTGGGCTCCCCTCACCCCTATGCCTCCCCCTCCTCCATACCTCAGTCTTCTGTCCGATGGCGTTGCTTTGACTCGCTTCTACACCCTGCAGGAGTGCAAGGAAGCACGAGTGGTGCCGCGTTTTCCCCTCAATGGTGCTGGGGGCGTATCGTCATCATCCACAAATCCACCCTTTGCCTGAGCACACTCCCCGACGAGCCCACAGCCCTGATGGAACACCTTCACTTCAAGAAACTGCCCACCACTACCTCCATCCTCTGAGGAACCCACATCTACCGACCCCTTTGACCCCGCAGACCATTAGCCAACTCCATCACGGACATCATCTCCTCACAACAGGAAACTCCATCAACTTCAGCCACACCACCGGACTCCCATGGACTCACCATCGATGCATCCACTTCACCTTCAGAACACCCACCACCCATAGACATCAGCACCCGCTCCAATGAAGAAACTGGACCAGAATTACTGACGAACAGGTAACCTCACTCAGCACTCCAACCATCGCGAATGACGACAACCCCAACACTGCAGCCCGAACCCTGCACAGATGGATCTCTGACAGCGCCAACACCGAGCCCCCTCAAGAAAAACAACAACACCCATGCCAAGAAAGCCAGATGGTTTACCACCTAACTTCGAGAGTCCTGACGCACTTGCCGCCGCTTTGCAAAGACCTGGAGAAACACCAAATCTCCAGAAGCCCAAAACAACTTCAGAGACACCACCAACGCCCACCACCAACCCATCCGAGAAACAAGAATAAATGCGATTGAAGACAGAATCTCCACTCATGGACACAACTTCAAAGAACTCTTCAACATCATCAAGGAGTTCGCACAACCCTCCAGCGAGTCTACCGACATCCCCCCTCACAAGAACTCTGTGAAAAACTCAGCACCTTCTTCCACCAAAAAATCAAAAGCTTCTACGACAATTTCGACAAAGGCAACCAACACACTGAACCCTCACCGACCACCCCCGACACCCTGAAGCCAACGATCCACAACTGGACAGCCCTCCCCACCGAAAACGCTCTAAAGACGATGAAGTCAATCCACTCCGGAGCCCCCACGGATCCCTGCCCCCACCACATCTTCAACAGAGCCGCCGGCACCATCGCACCCATGCTCTGCCACACCAATAACCGCTCCCTGGCGACCGCATCCTTCCCCGACGACTGGAAATACGCTGAGGTCAACCACCTCCTGAAGAAACCCTCGGCGGACCCCACCGACCTAAAAAAAACTACAGACCCATCTCCCTTCTCCCGTTCTCAGCAAACGTTATCAAGAAAGCCATCAATAACCAACTCGCCACATTTATCGAAGAGCACAACATCCTCGACTGCTCTCAATCCGGCTTCAGAGAAAACCACAGTATGGAAACCGCCCTCCTCGCTGCAACAGATGACAACCGCACCATACTGGACAAAGAAGAAACAGCAGCCCTCATCCTCCTCGACCTCTCTGCAGCATTCGACACAGTCACTCACTGCACCCTAATACGCAGACTCCACGACGCAGGAATCCAAGACAAGGCCCTCGAATGGATCCGGTCTTTCCTCTCTGGCAGAACGCAGTGGGTCAGACTCCCCCCTTTCCTCTCGGACCCTACACCTACCACTTGCGGAGTCCCCCAGGGTTCCTACCTCAGCCCGATGCTCTTCAACGTCTACATGGCTCCGCTCCCCCACACCCCCATTGTCAGAACCTACAGACTCAACTTTGTGTCATACGCAGACGACGCCCAACGCATCCTCTCCCTTTCCTCTTCCTATCTTGAGCTATTTGGAAAAGAGCGTTGCTCATATCTGCCTAATACAGGAGACTCATCTAGATACCCCAGAAGGCAATAAGGTATTTTCCAAATGTTGATGAATAGATCATTTTGTGGTTTTGGAACAGTCTGCACATTGTAGGGGAGTTGCGATTTTTAATTAAGAAAGGAGCCGGTTGTGTTATTAAGGACTCTAAGTCTGATAAATCTGGGAGGTGGCTGATAGCCACTTTAGACTTTGGGGGCAGAGGGGGTAGAATTGGTCTGCGTGGTTTTTTATGGGCCTAATAGTGACGACCCCTCTCATTTATCTAATCTAGAATGGAATCTAATGGAGGTCACTGCCCCTATTATTATGGGGGGAGATTTTAATGTCTTTCTGCACCCTGTTGAGGATAGATCCAACAATGGTCGTTATGATAAAACCCCTCGAGTTAGGAAGACGCTAAAAAACATCCTGCTAGATTTGGGTTTGTTGGACATCAGGAGACATAAGATGGGTATTAGGCAGGGCTTTACGTTCATAGCAAGAAACTTGGCCATGGGGGAAAAAATAATGTCTATACATATATTACCAGCCCATATTTCTGATCATGCAGCTATGATTCTCTCCTTGGTTGGGAATTCTATCTCTGTTAGATCTATATGGACTCTAAGGAGAGCCACCTTATCTGATCCTGAGACAGGTCCGGTATTAAAACAAGTATGTAGGCAGTTTTTTGGGACAACCTGGGATTCTGCCTCCCTAGACATAATCTGGGATACTTTTAAAGCTTTCCTTAGAGAGGAATTGCAGAGTCAGTCTTCTGCTCAGAAAAGGGCTGAACGTTCAACTCTTAAAACCCTAGAGGGCAGAGTGGGCCTACTAGAAGGCAGCCTGCTTCAAGCTGGAATGCAATTGGGGTAAGACAACCATCTAACTACAAGATATATGGTACATTCACAAAAATGTAGATCAGGCCTTAATCTATGTGAAAACAGTGCGTTTTGAGGTTGTTTGCTAATCAAGTTACAACAACACTTGTTCTTCCTTATGAAAATACATTCCTTTATTATGATTGATCTTTTGTTGTGTACTTTATCATCTTTTTAAATCACATATATCAAATATATATTTTTATTTTCTCTACATTTTTTTGGATAGTTCTTTTCTAATAGTTTTCACACATAGCTATGAAGACGCACAATACGTTTTTCACAAATATACACAAAACTATTTTATACAGAATTAGTATTCCATATAAAAACCTTGAGAAGGAGTTATTGAACAATTCAAAGGCTGGCGGTCGATGAAATAGAAAACACAACGCGCGTTTCAGCATTAAAGCCTTCGTCAGGCAAACCCGTCTCAACTTTCTCTAAAGAAGTACAAAAATATAGACGCAATCAAATATTAAAATACTAGGCTACAAAACATTTCATGCCTGATCATGTGATACTGATATAAATACGAGCTTATTAAGCTTCTCTTATTCTTTTTACTCAACCAACAGAATCAAAGACAATGGTGCATTTGTTTCTATACTCAGTTCATATCATAGTTACCAACAGGCACTAATTTGTTTATACTATTGAAACTACCAACCATATGTGAAAAGTTCAGACGCGAGTTGTGAAGATGTTTATAGAACCAGAAAGATGATAGATCACCTGTGACTAGTAAGAAAAGGATTAATGTGACAATTATTCTATAAAGTTCTTAAAAAGGAAACACGGTAAATCTAGTGAATAGATGTCTTGCTCTCTATCGCTGACTTTAATTCTGCATTTAAAATAGATAATAGATTTGGAATATATGAATATCATATATACCTATTATTCATTCTGGGCCTCAAGTTGATGAATAAGACCAAGATCGACAAAAGAGCTTCTTCGTGGTACAAAAGAGACCACCAATATTGTGGTATCTAAGGGAATTACATAACGAAAATAGAGAATTATTAAGAAGGGTGTAGCCAACTTCCCATCTACATTCTATAGTTAGCATACTTTTAAACTAACAGTCGTTAAATCTTCAATACCTGATTAGGCACTGTCCTATTGTGCTGGTGATAACGTATTTATCTAGTTCCCAGATGTTTATAGGTCTGTAAAGTTAATAATAATACATCCATGAGAGACTACTATCTCTACAGCCTATTAATTCCGGTCACTGATTATTGTATCTATAGCATATAATTATCTGGATTCACATGACAAATATACTTACAGAATCTCTTTAATGTGACGATTACTTAATTGAGAGTGATTCCATAACAAAGGTAGCGTACTATTGTGACCTAGGGTTACAAGATGGAAATCTAGAATGAGATAATATTGATGGTATAGATTCCCTTGAGCGTGAAGGTATACAAAAAAATTATAACGCCCTGCAAAGACTGGACTCTTTGATGTAAGCATGCTTACAGTTTTGCTGTTTAATTTCACACTATGCTTATAATTACAGTATTTTTATAATACGATGGTCACTTCATTATAGATGTTTTCTTAGCGATAAAAACTTGTGCGATTAGATGACAAAGATAGCACTGATATGGCGACCAAAAGTCACACGATGAAAATCTACAATGAAATAGTCATGACATTAGGCCCAGACTGATCATCCCCAGAGAAAGATATAGAACAAGGCTCTCATAATGTTAGTGCCTCGTGTTTAAAAGTCGATAAGTGCGTTCCTGACAGCGCGGTAATAACTAATATTTAGGCATGTCACAGTCTAAACCCCGATCTAACTCTTTCTATTTGGCTCAAATGTATACAATATAGGTGAAGCCCTCAAGAATGCTAATCCACAGCCTTTAAATGTATCACACTAATGATCCCATTCTCGGTCTAATATGTCGGTCTGGATGATAAAATCAGCTGGAATGCAAACCTCCAATGTTCAGATAAGGTTGTGGAAGCAACTTGAGGACGCAAGGATGGGATATTGGGTCTTTCTTGATGAAAAAATGTAGAGCTCAGTGGGATGCTAAGTCCATACAGGATTTTGAGTATGAGAAGAAAGCAGGTGCACTGCTTGCCTGGAAGGCTCGGACAGACCGGTCAAGGAACTTTATTGAAAAACTGGTTGTCAATGACATGGGTGATACTTCAGGGAAGCAGGCGGATATGCAGGCTTCTTTACTGTCACTTTTTTTCAGCTTATATCGAGAAGAGATATCTCCTGATCCAGAGTATATTAGGAGCTGGTTGGGGAAGCTGCAACTCCCAAATCTAACAAATGTAAGCTGTAAGGTTTGGATGATCCAATCACTAAGGAGGAGATTTGCATAAGTAAGGGTAGGAGGGGTAAAGCTGCGGGCACCGATGCCCTTCCAAATTAAGTATATAGTCTTTTGATTGATTAGCTGATCTCTTTTTTGGAAGCTGTTAAAAATTCTACATATAGACAGGGTGGCAAGATCCCTATGTCCTGGAAGGAGACCACATTAGTCCTTATTTTAAAACCCTCTAAGGATCCTGTTGGGGCCGACTCGTACCACCCAATCTCTCTGCTTACTGCAGATTATAAGATCTTTATGAGCATTTTAGTGGGGAGATTGGCCAAGCTTGCCTCCCAGCTTATTTACTCTGACTTGAAGGACTTTATCCCTCAGAGGTTTATACAGGATCAGACCCAGCAGTTTATTGCCATGATAGATCTTGCCATGGAGCGATCTTCCCCTCTTGCCATAGTGGCACTTGATGCCGCTAAGGCATTTGATTGATTATGCTGGGTCTATCTCAGAGAGGTTTTGAGCTCAATAGGGTTTTTTTTTAAATATTTTTTTTTTTTTTAAATTTGAAAGACCTTTATTGCACCAATACAAATGTACACAGCTCAATGCCTACAACCCATCGGGCCGGCTGAACATGCTGAAACATGTCGTTCATTCTTGTATATATACACAGGCAACGTGCCGACAGCCCGTAGGCCCAGCGGCAAAATTCAGTAGTTAGTACTTCTTTCCACTGTAACTTGGTACAGTTTAGTGCAAGGTCCAAGAAGTGATGTTTGTTTGGTCTTTGCAGTGTAAACATTAGTAACACTCTAAACAAATGTATGCGGTCGCTGTGATTTCCATCCTGCTATGTCAATGTTATATCATGATGGACAACAGGTCCGGGGGATGCTCAAGCATAGGGGCGCTGCACATGTCAGTGTTAGGTTGTTCGGTCCAGCACCCTTGCTGTTCAAAGGGATCTACCTCGTATGCATATAGTCACTCATAGACCTTAGGATACCCCAACGCTATATAGTCAGTTCCTTCTAAACCTCAAGATCTGTAGTACAACCATAGCCATATCTAATTATCATGAAGATGCATCACATCACCAGTACCTCAATCCCATTCTTCTGATCTCACGTGCAAGTCTACTTCATTCGGTATTCAGCAGTTCAAAAAACTCATAATCCTTCCACCATCATACCCAACGCTGCATCCCCCTCACCCTGACTCCCGTCAGCAGAGGAATCCGCAGTGGCTAGCAAGTATTCTCTCAGTGGGTCCCATATGTCCCTGGCTCTACTGCTTATTGGTTGTGTATCTGCGTATATCGTGTTCTGCTCCTGGCAATATAATAAATCAGTCAACCATTCCTTAAATTTTGGGGCACGGCCTCGTCCCCATCTGCATGCTACCCTCCGCTTCGCCAGCAACAGTGCAATGTTTACAAACTTCCTGTGCAATTTGGGTATCTGCATAGTATATCCCAGGAGCATTATGAGGGGTTCTCTGTCAATTTTATCACCCACCATCGTCTGTAGTGCCGTGTGAACCTGAGTCCAGTAGTCAAACACCCTTGCACACGCCGATGCCAGGTGTAGGAAGCCTGCTGTCTCCGAGTTACACCTCTCACATCTGTCATTATCCGAAAGGCGAAACCTCATCTTTTTTTTCGGGCGTATAGTACATTCGTTGCAAAAACTTATAATGAATAATCCGCAATCTGCAGCTGGCCGATACCGTAGAAGTAAGCTCACAGCAATATGTCCACTGCGCCTCAGTGATGTCCCTGCCAATATCAGCAGTCCAGTGCTGAAGCGCTCTGCACTCTCCCCACTCACATTGCCCGCGTATGCTACGGTACAGGTAAGATACCAAATGCTTACCATCCGCAGATGTAAGCAGCAATTGTAATGGAAGAACTGTATCAGGTTCCTTAGGGAATTGTGGTATAACAGTCCACAGACCCTGCCGTAACCGGACATAATAAAATATGTCCAGTGGTGTAGGTTGGTATCCGTTAAACAATTGGTCACGCGCTTTGAACTGCCCATTCTCAAACAGATTGCCCCAGGTAAAAATTTTTAGTTTAGTACACATCATTTGGAATCCCCTTTCCTGCAATAGGGATAGACCTGGATGATACACCAGTGGCATCGCCGGGGCATATAGGAGAGCGCCTGGTAGTCGGTGCATTATTCGCCGCCATGCATCAATCGTACATGTCACTGTGGTAGCCGGTGTCTCGATTACACTAACTGGGTCATGAATGATGCCTCGCAATGGGAGAGGTCGGGCAATCCACTCCTCCACAGCCAGCTGCGGCAGGAATGGCGTTGGTGTAAACCAATTGTAGGCAAATTGTGCTTGAGCGCTCAGGTAGTAGAGCAAAAAATCAGGGACATCAAATCCTCCGCTGATATAAGGCTGTGTGATGACCGACCATGCTAGTCTCGGTTGCTTGCCTGCCCAGAACAGTCGTAACAGTTCCGAACGTAGTGTGTTAAAAAAGAAAGTACCTGGATAATATGGGATATTCTGAAATAAGTATAAAAAACGAGGCAATACCACCATCTTAATGAGGGACGCCCTGCCAGCCATGGTGAACGGTAGAGATATCCACCGTGTAACATCCTCCGTCAGTTTAGTGATGGCGGTGCCATAATTTAGGCGCAACGTCTCATCCTTCACAGTCGATATCTGAATCCCTAAATAACGGAGATCAGAGTCACACCACTCCAGTGGATAGTCCAATGCAAACCTGGCTACCGCAGGAGTCAATGGAAAAAATTGATTTCTTCCAGTTGATTTGTATGCCGGACAACCGACCAAAGACCAAAAATTCCCTGAGCAGTGAGTTGAGATTAGTCTGAGGGTCTACTACATAGAGCGTTAAATCATCAGCATAGAGCGATACATCTATTTGACGCTGGAAGCATTTAAAAGCACTTTGCTTGTGCAATTGTCGGATACGACATGCTAGGGGCTCAATTGCAATCGCGAATAAAAGCGGGGATAATGGGCACCCTTGTCTGGTGCCTCTGGTGAGAGAGATCGGGTCCGATAGCTCCCCATTAATGAGCACTCTTGCCTTTGGATCTGTATAGAGCAGTTTGATCCATGCCACAAATATTTTTGGGAACCCCATCCTGTTTAGGATGGCAAACAGGTAGCTCCATTCGACCGAATCAAATGCTTTTGTCGCATCAAGAAATACGGCAGCCACTGGGAGTTCTGGTGCTATCGCCTGGATCAGAGAAAAAAGAGTACGTAGGTTACTAGACGTGGATCTTCCCGGGACAAACCCAGCCTGGTCCGGAAGAACTATCTTGGTCATTAGCAGAGAGAGCCTAGTTGCTAGCACTTTCGCCAGTATCTTGGCGTCACAGTTTATTAAAGAAAGTGGTCTATACGAGTCGCATTCAGCGGGTTCTTTATTTGGCTTCAACAGAGAAGTGATTACCACCTCCCTCATCGACCTCGGCAACAAGCCTACTTCCAAGGACTCCTCAAAGACCTCTTTTAAGACCGGGGCCATTATATCAATATAGCATTTATAAAATTCCGCCGGAAGTCCATCCGACCCAGTCGCCTTGCCATTACTAAGGGACATAATTGCCTCACGTATTTCATCAAGCTCGAGCGGAGCCCCAAGGAACTGTCTATGTGTGTCACTCAGCCAGCATAGTGCTACATCGCCTAGGAAGCTCTCAAAGTGAGGTTCCCCAGCTTGGTGCGTCTTATAAAACGTCTCATAGTTAGCCATGAAAAGGCCCAAAATGCCCTTCGAGTCCCTACATATGCCACCCTCCGATGTGTGTATTTCCAGTATATGCGTGATACCTCAAGGGTGTCTAGTGACTTCTGCTAGTGCTCGACCTGGTCTTTCTCCCTCACAATATCGCCGTGCCTGCCAATGTTTGCCTCTGAACTTGGACTCCCTATCCGCCTCTTCCTCAAACTGCGTGAGCTTGTCTCTGAATTCCTTATGTATGGGGCCCATTGGTTTCCGAGCCATCTTAGATTCCAAGTCCTTTAATTCTTTTTCAAGTTTTTCAAGTGTTCCCCGAATACTCCTAAGCACCCCAAAGCTCTTAGAAATGTAATAACCTCTGACTGTCACCTTAAATGCCTCCCAGATGGTTTCAACACTATCCACCGATCCTTGATTTCGAGGAAAAAAATCTGAAATTTCCTCCCCTAACTCCGCTTTAAACAGTGTGTCCAAAAGCGCCGTGGGCTGCATCCGCCACGGTGGAGTGGTCCTAGCAAATCCCGGTATTGATATCTGCACCAGCACCGGGCAATGGTCCGAATAGGACCTCGGTAAGTGAGTCACTCTACCCAGGTCAATCACCAGTCCCCTAGACAGAAGGCAGTAATCCAATCTTGCCCATGTGTTTGCATGTGTGGTAAAGTGTGTGCCTTCCCGAATCCCAGCATGTACAAACCGCCAGCTATCAATGAGTCCTCCTTCATCAATGATCCCAGCTAAGGCATCCCTGGCACGTCTGTGATATTGAGGGCTCCCATCAGACCTATCTAACCCTGGGACCAGCGCAACATTAAAGTCTCCTCCCCATAGAATATGCATGGAGCCAGTGTTCAGTACCTTACCCCATAATTGCGTGAAAAACTCAGGTGAATCCACGTTAGGTTCGTAACAATTAACTATTGTGACCGTGTCAGCACCAAGCCTACCCCACAACACAACAAACCTACCCTCCGTATCCGTATGCTCACCAAATTTTACAAATGGCACTGTTGTTTTGATCAATATTGCAGTGCCCCTGGCATATGCTGAGTATGATGAAAAGCTTCTGATCACTGCCCATTTGCTAGCAAATGAGTAAGTTGTACGTGGGCTCAGGTGTGTTTCTTGCAGTAATGCAATTTGTATACGATGCTGCTCCAGATAAGCCACCACCCTCCTGACTTTTCGGGCGTCATTTAGTCCCCTCACGTTCCAGGACAGGACCGAAAGTCTCGCTAAGCGTACGTCACCTGCCATGTCCAAATAAACCCCCATCTCCTGAACAGCAATCCATAGCAAGACATGTCATGTTTCACATTATCTTGCATTCTGATCATATAGAACCACAGCTCCCTTAGCAACGCATTGTCATGAACTTGTAGAACAGTACTCCAATAAAATGCCCACACCACCCTCCTCTGTGGGAAAAAAAAAACCCTCAACTGCCCCACACCTCCCTCCCTCCACCATGAACTCCTGCCTCCGTTCCCCCCTCCAGCAATTTAGATCCTCCCCCCTCCCACTGAAGCAAACCCCAACCTGCCAGCCATGTGCCCACCCCATCCCACCCACAATTGCCCCAAGAACTAGGGCTAGTGCATTCCCAACTCAACTTAAGACTTCTCGGGTATTTCCCGTTGGGGTCCATTTCTAGGTGGCAACACATCTCCCCCTCACTTTCGCCAAAACCACAATGTGACTTGTAGTTCTATCTAGTGACCCTGAGGGGTGTCCGGCGGTATAACCTGAGGCAACTCTGGTGCCACATCAGCAAGTGATACCATCATTAGGCAATAGAAAAACAGAATAAAAGGGCAAATTATATTGTTGGGACTATAATGTTACTCATGTACGCCAGTGTCCATGCTAATGAGGGACATAGTGAGACTCGTGCTTTAGTACAGAACCTTCTCCAGCCACCAGTCCTTTTCCCACAATGTCTGTCCCCCATACTGTTATTGAAAGCCCCTGTTACAACATATGTTCAATGTTCGCCCACTCACTGTTCACCGTGCTCCATCTCGTTGTGCAGTGGATCCGGCTCTTCCCCCTCTCTCTCAGCATTTCTGTTAGCACGTTTATACTGTTTGATGAAATCCTCTACTTGCTGAGGGTTTGAGAAAAACTTTTGTCAACCCTGATATGTGACTCTAAGCCGAGCCGGATAAAGCAATGCATAGTCCAGTTGCATATTACGTAATTTAGCCTTTACTGATAGAAATTTCCTCCGCTCCTCCTGCACCAATGGCGTGAAGTCTGGGTATAGGGTGAAGGAATTGCCATCATATGAAAGCTTGTTGGTATTGCGGGCCGCTCGCAAGGCCCCGTCTCTGTCTCTATAGTTCAGTAGCCGAGCTACGATAGGTCTAGGATGCGCCCCCGGTTTCGGCTTAGGGCCTAAGGAGCGGTGCGCTCTTTCCACGATAAATTGCGGGGAGAAAACCTCTGTGCCAATCGCCGCCAATAACATCTTCTCCACGTATTCCTCCAACCTTCCCACATTGGTCGTCTCCGGAATACCCACTATGCGAACGTTATTGCGTCTACTTCTCGCTTCCAAATCCTCGTTCTTGGACGCAATAACTCGCAGCAGGTTGTCCATTCTGGATAGTTGCGTGGCGTGTCTCGTCGTAATGTCTTCCGAGTCCGATATCCGCTGTTCCGCTTCCTTCAGACGGTTTTCGTGGGCATCTAGTTTATGAACTACTGCATCCATTCGTGACGACATTCTGTCAACTTTATCAGCAATTGTCGCAAAGCCTTGTCGCATCTCGCGTAGGACTTCCTGCAGGTTCGCCCCAGCATCTGAGGATTCACCGAGTGCGCCATTTGTTTCGGCTGGACCGTTTCGAGGCCCTCCAGCTTGATTCGTCTTCTTGGTGGTGTCGAAGGTGAGCTTCGGCTGTCTCGTGTCCGGCCGTCCCATCCTTACGGCACTCTCTATAGTCGGGCACCCAACAGATTGCAGCTAGCAGCTCAAAAAAGGTACGGTACAGAGATAGCGTCAGAGGAGGATAAACTTTCCTAGGGATATGAGATATCAGTAGCTCAATGCGTCACTGTGCCTATGTGCTTCTGCTCCACACTCCTCCAATTCCAACTTGCAACTCGTTTCCAAACGCCGTGCGTTCAGCAACCCCAGGGCCTTATTGCGTACTGCATTAATCACTGTGTGTGAACTTATCCTCGTAATGCCAGAACCAACATGACATTGATATCCTCCCTAAATCCCTGGGCGCAGGGGTACCGACCTCGCAGCACTCTGCCCTCAGTGTCAAGGCAGAAGGGGCATTTCCTCACCCATAGCACAACAGGCACTGCTGCAGTCGTCTCAGCCAAGGCAATTCTCCGCCGGCGCCATTTTGTCGGACAGTGCTTAAGCCTGACCTCGTATCTAATCTCAGACGTTCCCCGCCATACAGCTGAATCTGTCACTTCAAAGGTTGCTGCAGATGGTAGGGATCTCTGAGGGGAGCCTAAAAATCGTTCATCAAAATAGGGACTAATAGCACTTGGACACGCTGGTATAGCACCGTCTCACAACATTCCCTCCTCTGTCCTTCACCATGCCGCCACCGGGGACTCCTGCCCAATCTCCCGCCGTTGTCCGCGACGGTTCACTCCCCCCACGTGTGGCCACTCAGCTGGATATGTTCTCCTCACGTTGGGAGGGGTAGCGGGAGACGTTCAATCACAGGCAATCAATCAGGCGCCAGAGCTCGTCTCCAATATTCGCGCTTCTCCGAGTCCTGGGAATTGCTGGGTTAGCCGATCACTAGCACACCGGCCCTCCAATCCCTCCAGTCAGTACTCGGCAGGGAAGCTTTGTCACTTCCACTCCTAGCAAGCGCCACAAATTACCTCGGTTATCTGGTAGGGGAAGGCCGTATCACTCAATGCGCCCAGTTTCTAAGGCTGCAGTCTCATCCACGGACTTGCCTGGTCCTTGCTGCCGGCCCAGCACTCCGCAATCTCCACCTGGTCAGCCCGGAGCCTCTCGCCACTTCCGTGTAGCTCCGATTCTGCTCAAACTCAGACAGCAGCGATCGGACACCGTGCTACAGCGCTACCTGCAGTTTCACCACCATTGAGCGCCTTTTAAAGGATGTATGGACGGATAATTGTCGCCGGACTGCGGGAGCCTCACTGGAAGGCTTCCATACGCTAGTGCGCCACCTAGCGCCCCCGAGCTCAATAGGGTTTGGCACTAACTTTATTAATATAACTAGCTGCCCGTCCTGACGTTGTCCGGGTATAAAAAAGATTTACCTGAAGGACGGCAAACCTTACCGAACGCTACCCCACCGCTTTACAATGCAGCAGGCATCTTAGAATGCACACGCCCACACACAACAACACTGAAGGGCACGCACACCTCACGACATGCACGAACGCTAATCTCATCACAGTGAGATTAGCATTCGTGCACGTCGTGAGGTGTGCGTGCTTTTCAGCGTTGTTGTGTGTAGGCGTGTGCATTCTGAGATGTGTGGGCGTGTGTATTGTGAGACGCCTGCTGCATTGTAAAGCGGGGGGTAGGTAGCGTTCGGTAAGGTTTGCCGTCCTTCGGGTAAATCTTTTTTATACCCGGACAACGTTCTCAGGCTGCATGCGTCTCTGAACGCACACGCCCACCCACACACCCTCCTTTTTTATACCCGGTCAACGTTCTCAGGCTGCATGCGTCTCTGAACGCACACGCCCACCCTCGCATAACGCACACGCCCACCTCAGAGATGGCACTACTTCCAAGGGACTACTTTGTCAAAGAACGTACTTTGCCCTTCTAAAGTATATGTTTTGCTGGTATATAGCCTATGTCTATCTGCTTACCCTGACATTTCCAATGCTGTATTGGGTGTTTTGATTGGCGCTGTGGTTCCTGAGATTACCCGCCTCAAAGGTTTGGGTTCTCTCTTTATTATATTAGTATGGACTAAGGCTATCTATACCGGGGCTTTGGCTAAGATCTTTTTTAATGGCAGATTGTCCTCCAGTTTTAATATTTTTAGAGGCACTCAGCAGGGTTGCCCGTTGTCTCCCCTTCTTTTCGATATCTATATAGAGCCTCTTGCTCAACATTTGCGTTTGGATCCCTTGGTGGTCCCATTCAGCGGCTCATCTTACAGCTCCAAAGTTGCGTTCCATGCCGATGACTTATTAATTTATACAGCAGATCTCTTGACTTCAGTTCCAAGAGTAGAAGAATTACTGGAGGATTTTGGTTCTTTCTCGGACTATTTGGTTAACACTGTCAAAACTGAGGTCATGTGTTGGAAAATCACTGACTGGGAGAGGGAAGTAAGTTCTAACTTTAGATATTTAGGTATCACAATAGTAAAAGATATTGAGAAAATCCCACATTTGAATCATTTTACGGTCTCCAATGAGATTAAACGCTTGCCAAGGAGGTGGAGGAATCTCCTGTTTACAATCAAAGGACGGATAAATCTGATGAAAATGGTTATCCGTCCCCAATTAACTTATCTTTTCAATGCTATCTTCTAGGATTCTGCAAAAAAGGCAACGATACAATCCAGGGGAGGGTGTCTAGCTTTATTTCGGCCCAGAAAGGGGCCAGGATGTCTTGGAAAGAGCTCAGACGTGAACTGAATAAAGGGGGACTGGCCTTACCTGATTTTAATTGGTATTGTGTTGCCTTTCAGTTTAAAAATATTCGTAGGCTTTTGGGTAAAACAGATGATTCCACTTGGGGAAGCTTTTGGGGGAAATAAGGCCTGCAAGTGCAGAGTGTTTTTTATATGAATGTGGTGCTCCTAGGTTTTTTAAGAAGGTCCGGCTAAAGGTTCTGAGAGCTGCTTTGGATCTTTGGTATGGACTTAGGAGGAGGTGGAGTATTGGATATTTTTCTGATTTCGCCGCAGTTTGGGACCCCCCCCCCGGAACACCAGAATGTCTAAAGGATGCCCTCAGTGTTCCACTCAGAAGGGCGGGGTCTCAACTTGGTCGGACCTAATTTTGTCAGAAGGAGTTCACTCCTGGGAAGTACTGAGCATTAAAACTAACAATGAGCTGTCCAGATTTAAGTTCATCCAATTGTCTTCTTGGTTTGTAGCATCAAAGAAGGATATTGGAGGTAACTTTGAATTGGAGCGGCCCCTTCCAGATGTTAGACCTAAGAACAAGGAAGCCGCAAGGTGGTACGATGGACTTTAAGGGGCAGAGGAGAGGAAGTTATTACCCCTGCATGTGGTTTGGAGAGGAAGCCTCCCAGAGGAGGGCTTTGCATCAATTTGGGATAGCTCTTTGAAGACTCTTTATTCAACGGTTAAACCGGCCAACTTAAAGCGTAACCATTTTTTTTTTACTATTAATCGTCTTTATTGGACCCTACATAAAATATCTAAGTTTGCACCTCAACCTCCCCCAAGTGTGTGAAGTGTGGCTGCATAAGAACCAACGATGTTCATATCTGTGTTGAATGTCCATGTTTGAAGAACTTTTGGGACAGCAGAGCTAGCGCTTAAAGGAATCTTTAATCACAAGATCAAACTTAATACAACTTTGATAGCAGAGGATTGGGTCAGGGCTGCGGTCAGAGTTTGTGGTCTCGACCAGAGAACAACTAAGAGTCCCGGCCTATCTATCTGGTTTCCTTTTTTGATTTGGTCTCGATCCCTGGGTGTTGGTCAACTGTCCCTATTATTACACCGACTCTCTGACAAAAGGTGATGGTCTAGATGGAATGGACCAGGGCGAGTGCAGTGACCGCTGGACAGACAGTTAGACGATGCGTTTTTTCTGTTGCTTTGCAGATGCTTCTCTGTGATAGGAGGGAATAAAATAAATAAAGAAAGAAATCAGTATTCTCACCACCAGTATCGGGATTAGCGGAAGCTCTCCAAAAATGCTTCCGAATAGGGAGTGTATAAAGGCTGGAATCACTCCGAACATTGTCTGAAAGGTGCGTAACAGTTCAGAACATATGGTCTTAAATAGGTGTACTCTACCCTTTGTATCAGACATGTTAAAGATGCACCATGCATTCTCGGAAATGGAAAGGGCAGTTAGTTCAGTTTAGTGCCTGTATCTCTGCTGAAGGCCTTGCAACTTGGAGATCAAAAGTGTCCTGGGCTGAGGTTAAGGGCACATCTTTCTGTAAAAGGATGGCTTTCATTTAGCTCAGAGTATTAAACCATATAAAGGAAACATTCAACGAAGGCCATAACGGCGCCTTCCTGACTGCGTGGGTCGGTGGAAACAATACTTGCATACAACTAGTAACCCTGGAACTTACAGTGTCAAGATACACAATGCCTAGAAGCATCCCGCAACAACCTTAATCATTCATCATTAAATAACTCCCACTCAAGAGCAGCCTGAGCACTGGATAAATCATGGCAGCTAGGTAACCTATCAAATGACACAATAAGTTAGCTACTGAACTGTTACATGCCCCATGAAGCATAATATCCTGGCAAATGAGAGATCCACTCAAAGAATTCTCGCAGTCTGTCCCACTGAGAAACAATTCAGTGTCCCCGTTCCTGCATCAAAATCTATACGGTAATTCCCAAGATTCTGGGAGAATTCCCTACCCATTGCTTCATACCTGCCTACCTGGTGGTGTTCTAGGCAATATTGAAATTGGAAAGTTATTACTGGTAATGTGATATGGCCATGAAGTAACCATTCTGTGGACGGTGACTCTGCCAAGGTGAGTGGACGGTGACTCAGCCAAGGTGAATGGTAATTGGTCTAATTTTTCAGTGCACAGCATTGTATAGTTTGCATCTCTTTTTTGCCATTGTTGTCTGCTTTTCACTCAAATTATATGCAGAGACGTACTGTTGAAATATATCCAGGGCACATAACCAGAGCCCCATGACTGTAGCCTCTAGCTTAATATCATAATATACTATAACTGTGATTGTCCGTGTTGTAAGATGGACAGATCCCGTTCCATTATATCTATAGCACAAGATACAATGGTGCCCAGTAAATTACTCCTGGATGTTATTGTGATCATACCATTATCAACCACAGCCAAAGCCTTTTCCATGTTAATTCTGTCAATTTCAGACAATCTATCGGCAGCTTCCTGTTGTGTGATTCGTTCCCTGGACCTGTCATTCCTTAGTCCCCTGAAAGTGTCCTTCCTTAGTCCCCCAGAAGGATGTAATGTCTGTAGTGTCTTTCCATTAGCCGAAACCCTTTTCTGACATTTGGGCAATTAAGGGTGCAGAGTATATCTATTTTGTGTTAATGAGCATACTTTTTTTTGCAGATAAAGGTGCAAGCATATAATAATATGGGCATGGATCTGATGTATTGAATTAGAAAAATAAGCAAACTTTTTTGCAAACGTTTGTGAACTGCCTTCTGGTGGTGTTGGGCAATGCAATGTTCCCATTGGTGGTTTGCGAAACCATTATGTGGTGCACTCGTTTTATGCAAAAAATTATGACCATAGTCATGGTAGCCCCACTCACTGCTGCCGCTCCTGCCTGCCTTTGCCACCTCCTGCCTGCAGATTCCTTCGCTCGCTGCCCGCTGCTCCTGGGAATTTCCCGCTGCTCCTGGGAATTTCCCGCTGCCCGCTGCTTCTTGGAATTTACCGCCGCTGCCTCCCTGCGGCCCCGCCCCCCTGTGATTCCATTCGCCGCCCCTCTCCCGCCACCCAGCTGCTCCTCCCTCCCGGCTCCTTACTTAAGGGGACCGTAGGGGACCACAGAGTGTGACCGCTCAGCCCTCCTCAGGGCTTGGTCGCCCCACTCACTGCTGCCGCTCCTGCCTGCCTTTGCCGCCTCCTGCCTGCAGATTCCTTCGCTCGCTGCCCGCTGCTCCTGGGAATTTCCCGCTGCTGGGAATTTCCCGCTGCTCCTGGGAATTTCCCGCTGCCCGCTGCTTCTTGGAATTTCCCGCCGCTGCCTCCCTGCAGCCCCGCCCCCCTGTGATTCCATTCGCCGCCCCGCTCCCACCACCCAGCTGCTCCTCCCTCCCGACTCCTTACTTAAGGGGACCGTAGGGGACCACAGAGTGTGACCGTTCAGCCCTCCACAGGGCTTGGTCGCCCCACTCACTGCTGCCGCTCGTGCCTGCCTTTGCCGCCTCCTGCCTGCAGATTCCTTCGCTCGCTGCCCGCTGCTCCTGGGAATTTCCCGCTGCTCCTGGGAATTTCCAGCTGCTCCTGGGAATTTCCCGCTGCCCGCTGCTTCTTGGAATTTCCCGCCGCTGCCTCCCTGCGGCCCCGCCCCCCTGTGATTCCATTCACCGCCCCGCTCCCGCCACCCAGCTGCTCCTCCCTCCCGGCTCCTTACTTTTGACGCCCCCAGAGCGACCGCGCAGCAGGAGCCCCGATTGAGCGCCGAAGGTGCGCCAAAGGTAAGCCCGTCTGCGCCCGTCCGCGCCTGGCCTGCGCCCAGCGCCAGGACCCCTGGCCCTCCCCGCTGAGGCAAGACGACCCGACTGACCTACGACGCCACCACTCTCAACGCACTCAATGCCGGCCGGACCCACGCCTGCTGCCGAGCCACCCCGAGACGCACCCACGGACCCTTCACCTGCTGCACCTGCAAGTTCACCTGCCTCCGAACCTGCCCTGCACCCGCCAAGACAAACACCAGCAGCAACCACCTCAAGTGCATCCTGATCAACACCCGCTCCGTCCACAGACACGCCGTGGAACTCTGGAACCTCCTCGACGCTACATCACCGGACGTCGCCTTCCTCACGGAAACCTGGATGAACGCCTCCTCTGCACCCGACATTGCCATCACCATCCCGGACGGGTACAAGATCATCAGGAGGGACCGCATCAACCAGACCGGAGGTGGCATCGCCATCGTCCACAGGAACACCATCCGCATCACGACCGACGCCAACGACTCCTTCGCCGCAGCCGAACATCTCCACTTCCAGATTCACACCGACCCGAAGACGACCCTCAGAGGCACCCTTGTCTACAGACCCTGGGACCACGCACACAATTCAGCGAAGACATCACAGACTTCATCAGCCCGCACGCCCTCCCCTCCACTGACTACATCCTCCTCGGGGACCTCAACTTCCACCTGGAGAACAACAAGGACCGCAACACCACTGCCCTTCTGGAAAACCTTGCCAACCTCGGACTCCAGCAACTGGTCAACACCCCCACCCACTACGCCGGCCACACGCTTGATCCCGTCTTCTCTTCCAGCAAGTACATCACCTTCAGCCACGCCACCGGACTCCACTGGACCGACCACAGCTGCGTCCACTTCAGCTTCAAAAGATCCACGACCCACCACCACCCGCAACAGGTACCTCACAGGAATTGGAGCAAGATCACCGCAGACCAGTTCACCACCTCCCTCAGCCAGAGCCCACCCGCCAACACAACGGACCCCAACGAAGCAGCCCGCAACTTCACACAGTGGCTGACCGCCTGCGCCGACGACCTCGCGCCACTAAAGAACCCTCCCAGCAGACCCAGAAGCAAGAAGGCATCCTGGGTTCACCGACGACCTCAAGGACTCCAAGAAGACCTGCCGCACCCTCGAGAAAGCCTGGCTGCTCGACCGGACCACCGACAACATGACCGCCCTCAAACACGCTACCCGCAAGCACCACCAGCTCATCCGCACCACCAAGAAGAAATCCCTGAAGGAACGACTGGACAACAACGCCCACGACAGCAAAGAGCTCTTCACTATCGTCAAGGAGTTCTCCAACCCCAGCACCGGCACCAACTACATCACTCCGTCACAAGACCTTTGCGACTCCCTCACCTCGTTCTTCCACCGCAAGATCGCCGACATCCACAACAGCTTCGGCGCCCCACCCACGCACCCAACCGCCGAACCAACGCCCCCCACCGCCACCCACCGCCACCCACCGCCACCCTTCGCACCTGGACCACGGTGACCACCGAAGACACAGCCCGCACGATGAACACCATCCACTCCGGATCACCGACCGACCCCTGCCCACACCACGTCTTCAACAAGGCCGACTCCACCATCGCACCCCAACTCCGGAACATCATCAACGCCTCCTTCAACACCGCCACCTTCCCGGAGAGCTGGAAGCACGCCGAGATCAGCGCCCTCCTGAAGAAACCTACAGCGGACCCCACCGATCTCAAAAACTTCCGCCCCATCTCGCTACTCCCTTTTCCTGCTAAAGTCATCGAGAAGATCGTCAACAGACAGCTGACCGCCTTCCTCGAGACGAACGGATCCCTCGACCCCTCGCAGTCCGGCTTCAGAGCCAACCACAGCACCGAGACCGCCCTCATCGCAGCCACCGACGACATCCGGACCCTGCTCGACAAGGGGGAAACAGTGGCCCTCATCCTCCTGGACCTCTCCGCTGCGTTCGACACGGTCTGCCACCGCACCCTAGTCCAGCGCCTCAGCAACATTGGTATCCAAGAGAAGGCACTGGAGTGGATCATCTCGTTCCTCGCCGGAAGAACACAAGGAGTCCGCCTCCCCCCGTTTTGATCCGAGGCCACCGAAGTCATCTGCGGCGTCCCGCAAGGATCTTCACTCAGCCCCACCCTCTTCAACATCTACATGAAACCTCTCGCAGCCATCGCACGCCAGCACAACCTCAACATCATCTCTTACGCCGACGACACCCAGCTGATCCTCTCCCTCACCAGAGACCCCGACACCGCCAGAACCTGCCTACACGAAGGGATGAAAGACGTCGCCGAGTGGATGAAGGACAGCCGCCTGAAACTGAACTCGGGCAAGACAGAAGTCCTCATCCTGGGATCTTCGCCCTCCGCCTGGGACGACTCCTAGTGGCCCCCAGCCCTGGGCACTGCACCCAAGCCAACCGACCACGCACGCAACCTGGGCTTCATCCTGGACCCCTCCCTCTCGATGACCAGACAAGTCAATGCCGTCTCCTCATCGTGCTTCAACACCCTGCGTATGCTTCGCAAGATCTTCCGCTGGATCCTGACCGAGACCAGGAAGACTGTCACCCAGGCACTCGTCACCAGCCGACTGGACTACGGAAACGCCCTCTACGCCGGAACCACAGCCAAGCTACAGAAAAGACTCCAGCGCATCCAGAACGCCTCCGCCCGACTCATCCTGGATGTCCCCCGACGCAGCCACATCTCCAGCCACCTGAGGAACCTGCACTGGCTCCCCGTCGACAAGAGGATCACGTTCCGGCTCCTCACCCACGCACACAAGTCTCTCCACGACCTGGGCCCCAAGTACCTCAACGACCGCCTGACCTTCTACACGCCCACCCGCCAGCTACGGTCCACCAGCCTCGCCCTCGCAGCCGTACCACGCATCCGAAGAGCCACCGCCGGAGGAAGATCCTTCTCTTACCTGGCTGCCAAGACTTGGAACTCCCTCCCCATCCACCTTCGGCTGACCCAGGACCATCTCGCCTTCAGGAAACAACTCAAGACCTGGCTGTTCGAGCAGTAGCATACCCCTCCCCCCAAGCGCCTTGAGACCCTCCCGGGTGAGTAGTGCGCTATACAAATGGCATGATTGATTGATTGATTGATAGTGTTGATAACAGTACATCTTGTTGAAATCAGATGAGTCATCAAGCATTTCATTTGTTGAAAATGCTGCAGACCGTTCTAAATCAGACAACGTATTAACAGTTTCAAAATGCCAATCGTCACAGTATGTACTGGAGGTAATGATATAATTTAAAGAAATTTTAAATACATGTAGTATTTTTAAAAGTTCTGTGGGACCAAATACATCATATGAAACCATATCCCAAACTATTCTCTCAGAAACTGGAACTGTTATAATGTTCACATAGGACAGGTCTCTTTGTTCACGATGAGATGAAGTATGAGGTTTCAGCACTAAGTTCACATTTGATACAGCAGAGCGTTCTGGGAGATAGTGTCCATTCATGATCAAGGAAGAAACAGTCACTAAACCTATCCAAAATAGTAGGATCAGTATTTCTGTTATTATCCAGAGCTGTATCCATGGTGATGTCTTTCTCAGAAAAATCTAAAAATCATAAAGTTTTTTTTTTGCGGTAAACTGGAGCTGGCTGGATCCAGAGAAAAAGTGTTGTAATCGATGAAGTAGCCAGATGCAGTTCGATCTATATTTAGTAGCTCAGTATGTTTTGTTGAACTGGCAGTTGTATCCTGTAGAGGCATTTTGATGTAGATGTCGGTGTTAGGCTGAATTGAGATCTGTGTTTCATCTGTGTTTTGTTGTTGAATTTCAATCAAACGAGTTCCATTTCGTTGTTGGAAACTCCATTGCTTTGAATGGTAGATTCTTCTAATGTTATCAGTCTTTTTGTCTGAACTACCTGTATGGTAGCGAGAGGAGAGCGGCGGCTACCAGGAGCCCACTTGGCCTGCTATTTAGGATCAGCCACAGAGTGTGGTTTGATCAGATCAATTGAGACAAATCTATTCTCTTTTTTGCTAGCAAGAAGTAGAAAAAGTGCTGTTCTTGTTCTTCGACAGCCAGGACAGGTACAGGCTTTCTCTATAGTGGCCCAAATTATTTCTTGTCAACAATTTTTTCTCCGACCTGGTCCCCGACTTTTGGGATCTAGGCAGGTCTTGCCGTTAACTGATTTCACTTCCTCAGTGGCAATGCGTTTTACTTGCACTTTGCGGAATTCATTAGGATCCTGTAAAACAGCCAAACGTTTATCGATATGTAAAGGTTTTTCATCCACCACTGTGCTTTCATAATTGAGATCAGGTACTCACATTCTCATCTCAAATAGGACCTTGGCATATTATTTAGTGCCCTCTGGACCCCATATAGGTGATTGACCCAACTACCACCCGAACCTAATACTCTTGCTGTTAAAGATTGCTTTAAGTCCCGGTTTTTCCTCTCGCAACCTAATTTCCCTCAGGATGGTATGGAGAGGAGTACCGCAATGCAAAACCCGAAATTTTCATGGCTTCCTTGTAAACTCTAGAGCTAAATGCTGGTCCACAGTCAGATTGTAATTTGCCAATTTCGTATGTCCCTATGAAGACTCACAAATCTTTTATAACAGTTCGAGCATCAGCCGAACATTGAGGCCAAACCCAAGGTCTGCACAAAAACAGATATAAGCAATGTAACACCTAATACATTATTAGGTGTACTTAGTCATTCACATTCACCCAAACATAGGTGAAAAGAAAAGGTTGTCTAAGGTTTATCCTATCTGTTTTTGTGCAGCCTGGATAAAGTCGTGGGACGATTTCCTTTGTAAAGCGATGAAACACCTGTTGGCTGTCTGAAGATCCAAAGAATAAAAAGAGAAGAACATGAACCAATTGATTGTATTTAATTGATGCTCACATTCTGCATTGTGATAACTATTGATACATGACTTACGTGTGCTGAAGATTTTCTGTGCGGCGCCCTCAGGTAGCGGTGCAAGCGGCGGCTCCGTAACGGTTGTCCAGCGTCCTCAGTGAGACTAGGACTGCGGTGTGAAGTGATGCGGTGCTCGTTGCGGTGCTGGCAGGGCAATGTGCAAGCAGCGCCGTCGTCATTGCTGAAGCACTGTCGTTGGCTGACGAACTGGAGTCCATGGGCCAAGGCTGCGGTGCGGCATGAGGATGGTGCATAGTGTAACTTATGAGCAGTGCCCTCGAACCATGGTGGAAGCCGCGCCGTCTATGTCGGCGTGGAGCAATGTCATCAGTGATAAGAGGTTGGCGGCATTAAGCGAGGCATTGGGGAGTGTGGTGCCCACAGGTCGTGGTGCAAGCAGCGGCTCAGTGACTCCATCAGTGAGACCAGGTTTGCAGTGCAAAATTGCGGTGGTGCCCTCTGCGGTTCCCTCTGCAGTGCCTTCAGGACACAGACTCAGCAGCAGCATCGTTGACTTTGTTGGGTTGCTTTCTCTTATGCTGTAGCACAAAACACACAGTCCCCAATGCTGGTAACAGATGAACTTGAAGTCTTTGCTGTTCCTGAGACTTCTTGAACAGGGGGCAGGCTCTACCTTAAGCCCTTGTAGAAACTCACAAAAAAGAAGTTGTACAAAGTCCAGTCCTTTCATTGCCCAAGACAGAAGCAGCCACTGCAGGCTAACACAGCAAAGCACAGAGCAACGTTGTAGTCCCTCCTCACAGCTTCTCCAGCTCTTCTTCTTGGCAGTCTTCTTGGTTCCAAAAGAGTTCTCTGAAGTCTTTTATATTCCTGAGAGTTCCAACAGGAGGCAAGCTTTACTGACAGCCCTTTGAGAAAACTCTAACAGCAGGATGATGAAGGTACAATCCAGTCCTTTCCCTGCCCAAGGCAGAAGCAGCAGGCCAACACAGCAAAGCACGCAGAAAAGTGGTAGTTCCTTCTGACAACTTTTCCAGTCCTTCTCCTCGCAGGTTCCTTAGTTGAGCAGTAAACTGAATCTCTGGGGTCTGGGCCCCAATATTTATACAGCTAAATCCTTTGTTTTCTGGAGGCAGAGAGTGTCTGTGCTCAGCCAAAACCAGTTCTGTCCTCTCTGGCCCAGCTTCCCGGCAGGAGGTGGACACCGCATTGTCCAAGGCACACAGGGCCTGTTCAGGTGCAAGGGAAATCTCCTCCCACAACTCTAAATGCAGACAGGCCTATTCAGGTGCTAGTGAAAACTCCTCCCACTATTCTGAATGCAGCCCAGGTTTATTCAGCCCAGCCCTGACTCATTCAAGAAAGGCAGGACAACATCAACTAACCCTCACCCCTCCCCCATCCCCCGGTGGCTGTCGGAGAGAATGCACACCCCCAGCCCCTGTCACTCAAAAGCTAGACAGTCGAAACACACACACCAGCAGAGGCACATAGAATGGCTAAGCAAGAAAATACCCACTTTCTAAAAGTGATATTTTCAAACACACAATATAATAATAATCTTTACTAAAAGAGGCATCTTTATATTATGAGTTCAGGCATACTAAACGTTACTTTCCTATCTTGTCTCAATGGCAAGTTTTATTTTTTAAGATGTTATAAATAAACTACCATTTCACCCTATAGAATAGATAGTCTTTTCATAGTGAAATAACGAAATGCACTGTAATTCACAACCAGGACATGCCACACACACCAGTACATGTCCTACCTTTAACATACACAGCACCCTGCCCACAAGGGTACTTTGGGTCTATCTTAGGGGTGACTTATATGTAAGAAAAGGGAAGATGAGGGCCTGGCAAGTGGGTGCACTCGACATGGCAGTTACAAACTGCGTGCAGACTCCGCAGTGGCAGGTCTGAGTTACCTTCACTGGGCTACTTTGTGGGTGGCACAACCAGTGCTGATAGGCTACCAGTAGCATTTGATTTACAGTACCTGGCACGCACTGCACTTTACTAGGGCCTTACCAGATAATCAAATAAGCCAATCATGAAAATACCAATCCATAACACAATTTACACAGAGAGCATATGCAATTTAGCACTGATCAGCAGTGGAAAGCGCCCAGAGTCCTAAAACCAACAAAGACAGGTCAGGAACAAATAGGAGGAAGAAGCAAAAACTTTGGGAATAACCCTGCAAAATGAGACATTTCCAACAGTTACCTTATTACATTTAATAAGTGATAACTTTGGATTGGGAGCAGATGGATATTCTGTTTACACTCGAATTAATTATAATGTAAAGTCCACTTTAATGGTAAGACGGATTTTAAGTCACTATTCTGATACAGCAACTTTTAGGAAGTTGGCTTTTTCTGGTCTTAACCATGTATCTCTTCTGCCAGTGTCCTAAGACACATGACTGTGAATGTCTCTGCTGTTGGCTTTGTGTATTCCTTCCAGACCGTTACGCAAAGGCGATATAGGTGTGGACAGGATTGGCCGTCCTGGTACAATGACTGGGAGTAGCTGCACCCAGACCCACTTGCACTTCAAAGGACTCTGACCCACAACACCCACCACCACCACCCCTCCACCTCCCTGCCTTTTGTCACCTCAGACTTCTTGGATTCCTGTCAGGGGAAGGGAAGAACTTTCCAGAACCAGATGTAGTATAGGGAATCCCCCCACTTCAAAGGCTGGCACCAGGTAGAAATGTTGGACCTCCAAAGCCACTCACCAAAACACTCCTGAACCTGTGAACATTACAGCCCTGCAGCCAGAGGACTGCCTTGCTGTTTGAGAATGAAGATTGAACCTGCTTACCTTCAGCCTAGGCTAACTTGGATGACTCTAAGGGTCAGTTGACTTACCTTCTGTTTGAGCTCCAGAGAACTCCCTGCAGCTGCACAGCTTACCTTCAACAACTGTTCCTGCTGGACCCCTGCTGGCTTCTGCTGGAGTTAGTTCCCGATCCCCCACGAGGATCCCCCACCTCGCTCCTGCACCATTGACTCACATAAGTCTGATCTCCTTTTAAGAAGCAAACGTGAAATCCTGAAGCTTTGCCTCTTCGTGCTTCATGGGACGACCGCTAACGTGAACCTCTGGTGAGGATCTGGTCTTCGCCCTACAGCGACCGTGGGCAATGTGAGATTTGCACTACACCCTACAGTAGCGAGAGCCTGTAGTGACCACTAACGAGCAGCTCCAGCAACTACTGTCTGTGACACCTGACCGGCTCTTTTTGCTGCAGCAACGACAGCCTGCTGCACCCAGCCTGCTCTTTGCGCTACTGCAGCGATCATCCACAAAGCTCTCTCGACTCTTTGCAACCTCTTTGTGCCAGACGTATAGAAAGTAACCGACTCTTGCTCCTTCGCAGTCAGCCTGAACCTGTGAATTTCCCCAGTCTATTCCGACTAGATGACCCAGAGTGGCTCTTTGTGCCTTTAGGGACTATATATACTGAAAACTTTACAGTTGAATATCTCTGGTTCTACTGACTCAATTTCAGTTGCTCTGGTATCATTTTATATGTTAAAATGTACTATATTCTTCAAAATTGGATTGGGATTTTTCTTATGTTGTGTTTTCGCTTCATTTATATGCTGCATAAATACTTTGTAAGTTGCCTTGGAGTTAAGCCTAACTGCCTCTAAATAATGCCTGACTGCTTTTGTGTCAAGCTACCAGAGGTTTAAGCACAGCTTAGTTTAGTGACTTGAGTGGTTCACCCTTACTTGGATTGTGGTTTTTGCCTGAGTTGGACTTCCACCCCTTTCAACCCATAACCTGATTTCTTACCAGGACTAAGAGTGATTATTCTTGATCCCTGATGTTAATTCTTTTACGGATTTTATGATCTCCAGGACCACAATAGAGACCCGCTGTGAGTTTGAATTCACCTGTTACCACGCATTTCATGGAAAAAGAATGACAATGAAGCAAAGGACCAGGTGTTGCTAAAACCCTAGTCAAGTGTTGACATCAGCCTACTCAAAACTTACCTTACCCACCAGTTCTTGGACATCCTGTGCATACCTCCAACTTAACCAACCAAAACAGAATTAATCTTCCTAGGAAGTCACTTCAAATAAACCCAGGTTCAATCTTGCCATTCCAAGATGAAGAATTGGGTATTGCCCCGAAACAGCCTGCAATATGAAAGCCTCTAGCCTCTGTATTGGCAGTGGACCTTTGAGGACCCACCTTGCCAAGACTAAATTAATGGTAGACTTTGTTATCAACTTAATACAGAGATATGATGTTCTACCATCCTAAAGCAGTTTTCAGTGCCACCGTCCAATCCCTTGCCCTCTCCAAATGTCACAGCACTATATCATCTGGTTTCTAGGAATAGTGTTTTTGCTTGACTCCCAGGCCTTTAAAAGTGCAATTAATTCCATTGTGAAGGAACATCACTGATTTCTCCTAAAAATGCGGATCATCTTCAAAACCTTCTGTGTTCCAAATAAGTCAGTAGCCGTCATTTTACTTTCTTGTTTTGTAATTAATCCAGTCATGCATTCACAGCCTAACCTGATTTACTCTTTACAGTAAATAGATGCATGACATAAAGTTTATAACTACAGCTATCTGAGCCATCATAATGAATCTTTGACTCCCATTTCCATTCTGTCTCGAACTTGTCTCGAAGCTAAAGTAAATGTCACACATGACTCGCATGCTTCTTGTATAAATGCTTTGAGACAGTAATTCTCTAACCATGCAGTTTACTACTTTCTCTGGTACGCACTATGTAGTATTTCTGCGTTAGATCGAGTGTTATTATTCCTTTTCCACTAGTTGAGTGTGCGATATAAAGAAGTAAATCCTATGCATGTAGAGCAACGAATATAAAAGACACAAATGCTTCTCAATAGAAGACTAAGGCGTCTAAGGTGTATTATGGAAATTGGCTGGTAAATCAATAGCAATCTGGAGGTCTCCAAATGGTGGAGAGCATTGGAATTTGCCTTTGTTCATTTGATGATAAAATTGGTTGATACCAGGACTCTGCTTTTCATACCAACGCTTGTGAGTATTTTACTTCTATTTAATTATGTCAAGTACTGTCTGGGTCAAATGCTCTTACTTTTTTAATATTGTAGAAAGTTTTTATGTGGTCCTACCCTGTTTCTCAGTGAATGGTTGACAAGGTAATAATGCAGTGCCGCCTTAATTGCCAATATTCATTGGCAGTTATGCATTACATGATTGTGGGTTCCGCTTTATCTTCTAATCTGCTAGATTGCTCAATGTCAGAGTGTAAGGGATATTGGCAAAGGGGTGGGGGGAATGGAGTGGAGGGTATTTTCCTACCCCAACTCGTCTGACTGCTGAGTAGGGCACTTTTGTCTCTACCTTTCAGTAAGTGCTTCATCAATTTTGTAATGTTGGAGGCACAGCATAAGGTTCACCAATATTCCTGTAGGTCTACTTTTCCTTGCATGGAACGTAAATATTTGTTTGAGGCATGTGAACTGTAGATCACATGCTTTGCATAAGATCGCCAGCCAGTGTTTGGTCCAGATGTTTGCACTTTGTTTTTCTAGGAAGAAGTTTTCGTAGTCACGAGGTAGGGCACGCCTCCCTTAGGTGATAGTGCGCATGGTCATCGACTTTATCTTCCGATTGTTTTTTTCTGCCATCGGGTTCAGATGTATCTTGCTGCGCTCCGGTTCGATGTCAATCCTTTGTTCCTTCTTGGTGCGTATTCCATTCACACTCAACGGTATTGTTTCCGTTCGCGTTCCCCTTTCTTTACGGATAGTGATTCCTGAAGAAAACTTTGATTGGAAAGCTTGTGGTAGGCCGTTCGGGCCTAGCCCCTGGTTTGACTCGCAGTCGATGGAACAAACTCCTTTCAAGTTCTGTCCCCCGTGCCACGCGAAATACCCACGCACCGACTCACACGAGGTGTGCAATTTGTGTTTGTCACCCGACCACAGAGAAGACCACTGTGACGCATGCCGAGCTTTCCGTCTAAAAAGACTCTTCACGATCGTCGGGCCCGACGACACGACATGCAGGGACAACAAGCAGGTTCCATTCCGGACCTCTTCGGATCTCAGTCGAAAGAGGAGGAAGGCGACAAACCTATCGGAGCTGATAAGGAACAGGAAGACATCTTCATTTCCGAAGATAGCTCCGATTAGGATGAAGACATCCTGCATGGACAACGTACTGTGAGTATAGCCTCTACCTTGCCCTACCTTCCACTTCCATCAAAGAAGAAGGCTGCGCAACAACCTGCACCCTCTGGCTCCGTTGGGCTCCGATAACAAGCTTCCGAAACACCCCGCCTTAGGGCTCAGCAGCGAAGCATACTAAAAAGCCTTCCGGCTCAGAAAATCCCCTTGCCAAATTGGGCAATGAGCCAAAGACTTCGGAGCCGAAAAAAAAAAGTCTGGCACCGAACATTCTCTGTCAGCACCGAAACAAACTTCGGATGCGAAAACTCCGGCCAAAGAACAATCGGCGCCGAAGCATTCGAAGCCGAAACACACGGAGACGCTCAAGTCACCAAAAAAACATGTTTTTAGTGATCCAATCGACAAACCGGATCCGAAACAAAAAATCCTAGTTATGCACCCAAAGACTGGACATATCTCCACTAAAGTGACTTTAAAAGAGGTGCTACTACAGAAGAGCAATACCACATACCTTTGATGAAGTGAACATTTGGGACAAATCCTTCCCCTCCTCCTCTTCCTTCACTTTCTGTACCCCAGACTATACCTGTGCCAACTTCACCTGAGCACTCACCACCACACACACCTGACAATAAGGGGGATGGGGATAACAATGATGACGATCAGCCTGGGGATGTGTGGGATGACTATAATAATGATTCTCCCACTGATAATGACCCAGACATATATCCTACCAAACCCTCTCCACCAGATGACAGCGTAGGGTTTGTAGAGCTATTAAGTAGGGCTGCTACTTACCATGGAGTCCCACTACACAAAGAATCCCTCGAGGAGGATTTTCTTTTTGAGACTCTACAAAACACACAAAAATCTACACGCATGTTACCAATGTTGTAAGGCATGCCCAGACATGTAGACAACATTTTTAAGGATGCTGTTAGAGCACGTATCGGTACCCTCAGGGTAGATAAGTAATACAAGCCTGCCCCATCAGATCCAGTATACATAAAAGGTCAACTACCATTTGATTCACTCATAGTTTCTAATGCAAGGAAGAGGGCAAACTCCCAGACTACTGGAGATGCACCACCACCAGATAAAGAGTTGAAACTCCTTGGTGCTTCAAGAAAAAGGATAGTTACCCAGGCTGCTAACTTCTGGCGAATTTCCAATACACAAGCATTACTAGCACTCTATGACCGCGCACACAGGGATGAAATTGAGCAACCGTTCCAGTCTCTCTCTCTTGAACACAAATCAAAGGTGCGAGACCTGGTTCGTGAGGGGCAGTTAATTTTGAACAAACACATTTGATGCTCTCTAGATGCAGCTGATACATCTGCCAGAGCTGTAAATACTAGTGTTCTTTTAAGAAGACATATCAGGATTTAAGCCGGAGGTTTAAACTTCCATTTCAAACACACCCTTTGACACAGAACACCTTTTTGGACCAGTGGTAGACACTTGTTTGGATAAAATGAAGAAAGATACTGAAGGGGCTTAATCCATGGGAGCACTTCAGTCGCCATAAGAGCCTTGTTCCTTTCGCCGCTCCTTTTATAAGGCAGGATCTTAAACTACTTCCTCAGACACTGCGTCCATCTATAAGGGCAATAACCAGCCCTCAGGTTCCAAGGGTTTCTATTGAGGCAATTACAGAGGAAACCACGGCAAAGGCAGAGGTTCCCACACACGTACCTTGCCATCCAACACAAAACAGTGACTTGCCCATAGTTCCCCTGACCACTTAACACCTGTAGGGGGAAGACTGTCACAATTTCTACCAAAGTGGTAGTCAATTACAACAGACAAATGGGTTCTCCAAGTTGTCCTTTCTGGTAACTGTCTGGAGTTGATTAACGCTCCTCCAAATATTCTCCAAGGTCGCACAGACTTCCACCGGATCACCTACACCTTCACACACACTACCAATTCAAAGTGCTCCCATTCGGAGTAACCACTGCCCCCAGAGTCTTCACAAAATGTCTGGCTATAGTAGCTGCACATCTCAGAAGACAAAGTATACATGTCTTTCCCTATCTGGACGACTGGCTCATCGAATCCAGCACATACCAGCAGTGTTGCAAGCACACTTCACTAACCGTTCAGCTGCTTCAACAGCTAGGGTTCTCAGTCAATGTGTTAAAATCACATCTTCAGCCAAACCAGGTTCAAGATTACCTAGGAGCCACTCTAGATACTCAGAAAGCTCTAGCGTATCCCAATGCAGCCAGAATTCTAAACATTCAAGCGCTCATTCTCAAATTTCAACCCACTCAGTCACTTCCAGCTCAATTGTTTATGCAACTTCTGGGAATGATGGCATCTTGCATCATGATCGTTTCCCGTGCCAGGCTACACATGCTTCCACTTGGAGTGTTTAGCCAGTCAGTGGAACCAGTCTTAAGGTCTATTAACTGATCAAGTGTTGATAAGTGGCCGTACTCCTCGCTCTCTGCAGTGGTGGAACACACAAAACCTATCAAAAGGGCAGCTGTTCATAAACCTGATTCCATAGACAGTGTTAACAGCGGACGCATCCCTTACTGGCTGGGGAGCTCATCTTCAACAACACACAGTGCAAGGACTGTGGCGTTGCCATCAAAAGATGCTCCACATGAATGTCTTGGAGCTCATGGCGATCTTTCTAGCTCTCAAAGCCTTTCAAGATCACCTGTCTGGCATAGCTGTGTTAGTCCGAACCGACAACATGACAGCTATGTATTACATACAAAAACAGGGGGGGACACACTCTGTCCAACTGTCCCAGGACATATGGAAGTGGGCTATTCACTACAACATTTATCTCCTAGCGGAACACCTCCCAGGAGTCAAAAATTAGATTGCGGAATCCCTCAGCAGATAGAGGAATCGAATACACAAGTGGGAACATCACCCTCAAGTTCACCAACCATACTTCCAAGCTTGGGGAGTCCCTCACATAGACCTGTTCAAACACCCGGAAACGCAAAATGCCAAAGCTTCGCCTTTAGGCTTTTAGGATGAAATGGTCAGGGATATTTGTTTATGCTTTTCCACCTCTCCCACTCATTACATCAGTGGTTCGGAAACTCAGGCATTCATCTCTCACGTTAAATACTAGTAGCTCCAAAATGGGCACGTCAACCCTGGTTCACAACCCTGTTGGAACTCTCTCTGGTACCACACCAAAAATTACATTTGACTCCCAGTCTCCTCACACAGAGCCATGGAGAAATCCCAGATCCCAAACTGCTGAACCTTGCGATTTGGCTCCTGAAGTCCTAGAGTTTGTGTATCTCAACCTTCCACCAGACTGTATGAACATTATTAAAGAGGCCAGAAAGCCTACCACAAGGGCCTGCTACGCAGCCAAATGGAAACATTTTGTCATCTATTGCAATAACAATCACATCAACCCCCTTGATGCTTTAATACAGAACATACTGTGCTACATATTACATTTGCAGCAGCCAGCATTGGCCTATACATCCATCAGACTGCCTCTTGCTGCCATAGCAGCTTACCTTCAAAATAGGCAGCATTTATCGCTATTTTGAGTCCCTGTCATCAAAGCTTTTATGGAAGGGCTAAAAAGAGTAATACCAACAAGACTTCCACCTGCCCCCAGTGTGGAATCTTAACATTGTTCTTACAAGGTTAATGGGTCCACCTTTTGAACCCATGCACAAATGTGAACTTCAGTTCGTCACTTGAAAAACAGCTTTCCTCATTGGGTGAACTACAGGCATTAACCATAGAAGAACCCTTTTTCCAGTTACACATAGATAAAGTAGTTCTTCGTACCAACCCCAAATTCCTACCTAAGGTTGTATCTGCATTTCACATCAATCAGTCGGTTGAATTACCTCTGTTCTTCCCTCAAGCTGACTCTGTTACAGAACGAGCTCTACATACTTCAGATGTCAGAAGAGCTCTTATGTATTACACTGAAAGAACAAAATCATTTCGTAAAACCAAGCAACTCTTTATCGCTTTTGCACCACCTCATAAGGTCAACCCAATCTCCAAACTAGGTATTGATAGGTAGATTGTTAAATGTATACAGATTTGTTATGCAAAAGCCAAAAGGACTCTAACAGTACCCCCTCGAGCACATTCCACTCGCGAGCTGGGGGCTACTATGGCTTTCTTAGGGAATATCCCTATTGCTGATATCTGCAAAGCTGCAACATGGTCTAAACCACACACATTCACCAAACACTACTGTGTAGATGTGTTACCAAGACAACAAGCTAATGTGGGCCAAGCAGTACTTAAAACGTTATTCCAGACAACTCCACCTGTTACCGGATAGCCACTACTTTGGAGAGACTGCTGTATAGCCTATGCAAAGCATGTGATCTAAAGCTCACATGCCATGAACGGAAAATGCTACTTACTCAGTATGCATCTCTTCTTGGCTTGTAGAGCGATCGAATCTCATGCGCCGACCCACCTCCCCGGGTACCTGTAATTGCTGTAGTTCTCTTTTTACTATACATACTTACGCATGGACATCTCTATTCTTTACTACTATTCCATTCTTTTAACCTCTGCGGAAAACAATCGGACGATGGAGTTGATGACCATGCACACTATCACCTAAGGGAGGAGTCCACTACCTCGTGACTAGGAAAACTTCTTCCAAGAAAAATAAAGAGCAAACATCTGGGCCCAACACTAGATGGCGATCTCAGCAAAGCATGAGATTCTACAGCTCTACATGCCAAGAACAGATGCATACTGGGTAAGTAGCATTTTCCTTATTTGCCTAGGAGTATTTCTAACGTTTCTGCTTGAATGAAGCAGAAGCACAGTGGTGATTTTGATTTGAAGAGGAGGCTTTAGCTGTTTTTGTGGGTATGAACTTAAAGCCTTACATTGCTAAGTTAAAGACAGGGCAGACTGTGGTATTTGTTGAAAATCTTTATTCTGCATATAAAAATACCATGAAAGATTCAATTCATATATAATAAAACAAAAAAATATTTACAGTATACAGCTTTTGGGAAAATTCTTACAAGGTACAATTTCATCATAGCCATCATATCTTATTACTTCAAAAATTTCAGAAAACAGGTGCCCTACCTACATTTTAAAACCAATAAACATAAATCATACAATAAATTCAGGTTTAGAAGCAAGGCAATAATTAATAAATGGCGCAATAAAATTTAAAACACTATAAAATACTTATTACAAAACGGCAAAGTGTGAGAGGCAAGATAGTAATTTATTAAGGTCAACCGCCCCTTGAAATCCTTAGTCTAAGAGCGGATCTTAAAAAGATTGTAATACTAAAAAGAATGAAAGGATCTGGTGCCAATTTTAGAAATGCCAGAACAACACGTGCCTGCCTAAATCTAGCCTTCTTTAAAAGGCCCTTCAGAAAATATTTTCTAGGGAATGCATAATACGGGCAAAGCAGAACAAAATGTAGGGTATTCTGCGGAGACCTATGATCGCAGCTGCAGGATCCTTTCTGTTCTGCGGTCGCTGTGAAGCCTGCCGGTACCGCCAGAAGGTGCCGAAACAGGTGTAGCCTAAAACGTGTGATTAAAAATCTGTCATGAGCTCTGCATATGAGAGACAAATAAGGTTCAATACCCTCGGTAGACTTGATTACTAGATATTCTCTCACCGAAGACTTAATGTACTCTGTCCTCCCTCTCAGTGTGCTTAACAAACCGTTCCTTGACAAGTACCTTTTCCTGAGTGCTCATATTAGCTGGATTAGTGAATAAGTCTACACGCCCTATTTTATCAATGGACTTATTCACGTACCCCAGCCAGGGAATTTTAAGCCCGTGTTCGAGAGAAAGACAGTCTTGAATCACCAGCCTGCTAAAGTCCGCCTCCTCATTTGCCCAGATCTTTACTCAACACAGTAATACTCTAATGGCCATCGGATCCGATATATAGCTAGTTCCCAACTCCTCATGGAGAATATAAGCAGGAGTGCTCTGGGGGACTTTTAGTTGTCGCCTCAGATACCTATTTTCTTCAATTTGCAGTTTGTTGGCTTCCACAAATCCCCAGATCTCACTTCCGTATAGCACTTTGGAACAACGCATTGAGCTATACAATTTTAAAACCACTTCTGGGGGTTCTAGTCTATGTGCAAAATTCAAAATTTACCCTGTTGACCGTACAAAAGCTAGGCACTTCTCCTCTAGCAAGTGTCTGAAGTTTAGGTGTTCATCAAATAAAATGCCCAGGTAAGAAAAATACTGTACTTTGCCTAAGGTGTAGGAACCTATTGTGTAATTATAGGATTTGCGTGGCTTCTTTCCAATTTTCATAATGTATGATTTTGTGAGATTTGGGGCCATATCCAGTTTATCCATAAAGGTCACAAAACCATCTATTAGGAGCTGCAAACCTCTGGGAGTGCGAGCAAGCAGTACTGCATCATCTGCATACAGCAGAACCGAAACCACCTGATTACCTATCCTGGAGCTATCTGCCTGTATCACACTCAGTGCAGAGTCAAGAGCATTAATATATAAAGTAAAAAGGAAGGGTGCTAGTATACAACCCTGTCTCACCCCGCTGGAGCACTTCAAAGAATCCGTTACCTTCCCCTCCTGAGTGTTCCTAACCACCGCCGAGGTATTAAAATGTAAGAGCTTTAGGATATTAATTAAGGCCGGGTCCACCCCGAGCTCACTCCTCGTCATCCACAATTACCCACGGTTCACTCGGTCAAAGGCCGCAGTAAGGTCCATAAATGCTAACTACATCATCCCTGATTTTGCTACGGTGGTAAATTTCCCAGGTCGGAATACATATTGCACATCCGTAATAACTTGGTTTGCCTCTTCCCATTCCATCAACCAATTTAAAACCACCCGCCCCAAAACCTTCGCCGGCACATCAATAAGAGATATCGGGCGGTAACATTCTGGGCTATCCCTATTACCTTTCTTGAAAATGGGGACAATGATAGCGGTGGACCAGGATGCCGGCATTACTGTGTCCACTGCTGGACGTTTAGAACCCTTGTTAAAAGCGGCGTCCAGATCTCTACATTAATGAGGAAGAGATCTGGGGGGATCCCATCTGAGCCCGGCGCTTTGTTCCTAGTAAGACCCTCAATTCCCACTCTAACCTCATCCAGGATATAGCTCCTGTAACTGTCCGAGCTAGAATGATGATTGTACAGCCCCGCGAAATGCTGCTGCCATTTCGCCGGGAGAATGTTGTTGCATTGCCCAGGTCTATTCGAGTTAAAGGAGCAGGAAAATCGAAACCCGCCTTCATGTACTGGGTAGAATTGGTGCTGTTAGACCCATCTATATTGATAGCCTCTACTGCGCTTATAGCTGGTAAAGCAGCCGGGGCCCCAGCTATATTTAGGCCCGCAGGTTCAGTGGGTGGATAGTCAGCGTTATGATGTGACCCCAGTGGTGATTTAGCCATGTTAATACCATCTAGCGAGGATCTTTTTTGGGCTGCAAGAAAATCCAAGGAGAGTCTTTTCTCCGTTAGCTGAATTTGGTGGGTCAAAAGCGACTCGGCCCTGGTCAGGAACGCATCCAGAGTCCCACAACTCCCCCTCCGGATAGTGTACCTACAGCTTTACGTTTACTCATATTAGGCGATCTCTGAAGACACTCAGTAAGCTTAGTGTACCTCCGAGTATAATTATATGTAGCTGTGCCTCTTTGATGGAAGTTTGTACTCACTGCTAATCTTCAAATGAAAGGGTCCTGCCCAGCCCTGCCTCCTCTGGTCACTGAAGGGCAAGGACAGGCCCGCCCTTGGCCCGGGCGCCCACTGCGCACGTCCCGCGCTGCGTGAGGCTGACCGGGCTCTTATCGTGCCTTTAGGCACGGAAGATGGCGTCACGGCAGGCGCCGCAACGGGGATGCTGGGGGCTTTAGTCCCCCGGTGGTCGTTCCCCTCAAGGCAGGGTAATGCTGCAGATTTGTGGCCGTTACCCTCAAGGCGCGGTGTGGCAAACAAAGAGCAAGAGCTGATGGTCGTGATGTGCTGAATTCAGGTGTCCTATGGTAATCTGCATTCCCTGACGAAAGTGCAACTATTGCATCCCAGAAAAAGGCGAGTATGGTGCAAGCGCAGGCCATCAACTACGCATTCTCATCACTGGCCAGATCCATCTGAGGCCATGACCTGAAACCCTTGTGAACAGTAATGACGGCCATACTGATACCAACCCTTGCGTGTGGATCAGAGCTAATGTTAGGCACTGGGTCAGAGCTAATGTTAGGCACTGGGTCAGAGCTAATGTTAGGCACTGGGCTACACTACTCGACAAACTAGTGTTAAGATCTTACAAAAAAACATTCCGGCTACCCAGATCCGCTTCATGTGCGCAAATTTGTTTGAAATGTTCATTATCAAAACAGTCACTCGCCAGATCTGCAGCATTTGTAAAGCACTGCTACAAATTGCGTGCAGCTGCTGATGATACGCTGGCTAATCGAGTTTGGTGTGAAATCAATTTACAACGGGGGTATGATGCCTATAAGAAATATCTCGAGAACAGCATCAGGATGCAAGAATTGGGTGATCTATGGATCTTTAATGTATCTGGGCAAGCGTTCAAGAAAATGGTAAATTTGTCGATTAAATTGCAAAGTTGGACTGCAGATAAAGAAAGGTTGACCAGGCGTCTACATAGGTGGCTGGTGTTGAAATCATATTCAACCCTAAGAGAATCGCCACTTCTTACAGCCCCTTGCCAATGGAAGGTCAAACAGACCTTCCTGTTCGCAGACTTGGTAAGACACCCACTCTAGACTTCATGCCTAAATGGAGGAAAAGCGCCCAAATTAAAGACAAGAGCTGCCGACTATGCCTTCAGGGGATCGAGCACATTAAGAAGAGAGTTCGTCGAACTGGGAGTCAGATCCTGCAGGACTGCTCTGATGGAGTCATTGGACCCAAGAAACATAATGTTGAATAGTAGATTAGTGCAGTTCCTGGCTGTTTTTAAAAACCTGGTAGAAGTATAGATTCAGTCCAGGTTGGATTTCGGGGGAATGGGCTGTAAAGAGATCTGATAAGTACCTAGTAGGTTCATGCTTTTGTTGGCACGGGCTGCTGAGAAATTTATACAAGGCTTGGTCAATCCCATCAAGCTGTGCAAATAATCGTGAATGGGTTAATTGATGTGTAAGAACAGGCTGCTAGGGAAAGCGATAGAAGCTGCTCCCTATCCCCTCAAGTTATGGAAATATTCACCTAACAAGTAGGTATTTTTTTTGCACACTAGCACTTTATTTACTATGTAATCTTGCACACTGACACTTTAACTGTTTTATAGTCTTACACACTGGCACTTTATCTGTAGATTTATAAATAGCCGCACGTTCAAGTGTATAATTCTCGCTAATCAGGGACAACGCTGGCTTTGTAGTGTAGTTCCTATTATCCCAATAGGCTCTGCGCATTGGAATAATACCTTCAATAGTATAGGCCTAGACCAGACGTTAACTAGGTCTTCTATTGTCGATATTAGACTTAAAGTTTTGGGTTTGCCAGCTAGCTCAGAGTTCACTAGAAACTTTCTCGAATAGGCAAGGAGGAGTTGAACCTCCCTGGATAGACAAGAAGGGATTTAGTTTCTGACAACCATAGAACATGACAACTTTGCTCTCCCCTAATCAAGAGTGTATCTCTAGAGTCGTGTGAAAACAAAAGACAACTTATTTTACTCAGTCAGTACGTGCATTCTTAGTCTCACCAGATTGTAGAGAAAAGGAAGAGACGGGCGTGTTCAATAAAAGATGTTATTTATTGATCAGTCTCTTTTCTCATACAAGAGAAATGGATCGATATTATCGCAATACTTATGGTTAAGTAAAGTGCATACAATAAAAGCAGAAGTATAAAATAATACTGTAAAAACATTTATATGGTTTCTAAGCCATAAGGTGGTTTAAAATGGATAAAATAGATACATACACATATACATTTGACTAATCGTACTCAACTGGTGTTTCTAACTACGCCTACCCCGGTGTACCTGACCTAAGCCTAATACGTGGGCGGGAATAGAAAGTAGCAGTTTAAGTTAAGTTTGTTTTGCCAAGTGACTGACTCAAGAATTCTCTGCAAGGGGTTATTCAGTTCTGTACCTTGAATCTAGGATGAATGAGGGATGGTATCTCTCGTCTCTGGTCTCGATATTCCAGGCTGCCTGCGAGGGCTACCCGGAAGCGCCGGAGCTGGATTTCTCGGCAGGAGAAAGCAGCGTCTCGTTCTCAGCGCGTCAGGAAGGCGGGGCTGCGCCAGCGGGGTCTGCTCTGCTCTGGGCTTCGGCAAGTCTGGCTGCTCCTATCTCGTCACCACCGCGTGTGTTCGCTTAAGGCAATACCGGTAATATTTATACCTGTAAGGTGCCGAGATTGACGTAAGGATGGACATAGATACGTCAATAAGGATGTCATACGACTTGGTCGTTAGCACATTCTTTTGCTGAAGTTCTCGATGAAATCAAAACAATGGCCGCAGGGTTTTTCCCAGGTTGTCATAGGTTTGATTTGTTTTGAGAACTCCGTATGCCTTATCAGGGGCTGGAGGAATATCGCTTGTCTAATTAGATGGCAAGCGTTATGACCTAATCAGATAACACGTTCCTGTGCCGTAGTGTGGCTTAATCAGATAACGGTTTCTGCATCATGGGATGGCTGCTAGTTAACTTGTTAACCAGAACAGGGGCAGGAATAGGGGGATCGATACAGAACCTATAAGAATACATCACAGCTTATGAGGAATTACTTTTAAATTTGTAGGTAGGTGTTGTGACTAGTTCGCCTTATCCGATCCCCACTAACCTTTTTGGTATTTTTACTTTTATAACTATGAAGGGCCGCAAATAATGAAACTGTCTTCCACTTAAGATATGCAGCTGTTGTTCTGATGTATACGTTTTATTTTATTTTTTTAGACCATTTTAGCTAAAGTCTTAAAACATATGTTTAGGGTTTTAATTGACTAATAAACTACTTTCATTCAAAGTCAAAAGTCTGTTAATGTTTCGTCTTAAAACAATCTGCTGGGCATGGTTAAGGCATGCGAACGTTTCTCACAAGCAGAAAGGTTGGCTGAGAAGCTTTTTTGGTTTGACAGATTTCCACAATCTTCAATCCTTGTCGTTTTCCTAATCCGTATCTATTTACTGATGTTTCCCTAACAAATTGAGGATTTGAAGGAAAAGGACAGAAGTGGGGAAAATACTGTTTGTGCTTTCCTTGCACACCTGTCTATCATCCGGCATGTACTGTTAAAGTGTCTTCTGTGGTGCCATAAGAGACTGCATGCACACCTGTTTGTTGTTTGTTTTAAAACGAGCATCGAGGAACCCAATGAAGTGGAAACCTGATGTGGTTTAATCATTGGGCTAGTGTATCTCGTGTTGATAGAACAGATCCCTGCCAATGGAATTCTGAACATGTTTTTGAAAAGCGTGTTCTTAGAGATCTCTCATCATAAGTGTGGATCCTCAACTGACATCTAGAGCATATGATGATATAATCTGCCTCATACCGTTCATTGCGTGTGCTTTAATGGCAAACGTTGACATGGCTTCTGGCATCCCTTGTGTAAATTTCCAAAAACGGCAATGTTACCTTCTCTTTTATTTAGGTTTTTTTAGTACGGAAGATAATTGGCCCTGACGCTGACCAGTTTTATGCAATGAAAGTATTAAAAAAAGCATCTTTAAAAGGTACGAATTTTAGATTATTTTATTTTTTGACATGTTTTGCTGTATCATGTTTGCAAATAACGTGAGGATAGTGTTTAATTTTTAATTTTGACAAATTTCAAACTATTTCATTTGGTTTTACTTGGGAATTCATGATTATATTACAACATGTTTACGACTGTTCCACCAAATATAGACTGGAGTACGTTTTTACATTTTTTTATTAGTTTTGACCGTATTTGTTTGGCATTTATACAGCAAAAACCTAGTCAAATGTAGCGAAGCGCCCTACAAAGACACAACCAGGCACAGATTCAGTCATTGTCTGATTGAGTGAGAAGATGAGGTCTGAGAGTGGAGATGGACCATTTTCTTTATTCTGATTTATAGCACCTTAAAGCGTTGCGCCTACAGCTCACTCCTAAATTTGAGCATGGTTAGGAATGGATATAGTGATGTTTTTCCAGTTCCAGGGTGCATAAATGAAGAACTGTTCTAATAAAACAGCAACAAAAACTATATTTAACCCATCAAACTATCAGTTGTTGAGCAGGATTAGTATGAACTGCGAGATGCTAGAAGTCCAGCGTGAATCATGTTTTCACTTAACAACTCTAAGTTTCAGTGAGCAACCTACCAATTTACTATTTGAAGTGTATGCTTATGCTACCATACTACTTATATTTATGTTTAAGCCAACATACTATTTCGATTTATGTTAATAAACATAGGATCCTATTATTTTCAGATGGTCACCGGGAGTGCCAGACGAACAGTCCTTATTTTTAATTCAAGACCGCGCAGTCCCCGACAGTGTAGAGGTGCCAGAAACACCAGAGCCAGAATCGCAGATTCTGGATGGATAAATTGTCCATAGCATAGTTACAAGTTTTTCCTGCTGGAATGGAGAGTAGCATATGGGATCTGGCTTTACAGGACCGAATTCTGGCCAGGCTCCCGCACAGTTTTCCCCTCTGTTGATCAGGTGTGAGTGTGTCATCACTAAGAGGATCGCTCAGATTCGCATCTGGTTCAACTCATCGTTGAAGGGGTGGTATCTTCCACTTAGATACCGCTTTGGCCAACTGCAGTTGGCACTTTGGGGAAACTGGACTCCTGACCTGTCCTTCACCGTATAACCTCATAACTGCATATCCTTGAGAGCGATTTAGCATTTGCTTAAGAAAATGTCTGAGCCAAATTGGTTGGGGTTGATTTTGGCCTCATAAATTGCACAAGTATCTTGTGTAGAAATTGTCGCCTTTGAAAATGTGTAACTTACATAAGAGTTGAGGGAATGTCACTTGAATGCAAGGGGAATTCATGACCCTGGTGGCTCCTAGCGAGCAGTCTGGCTGATTTTTAAGAGTCTGACTTATGCAGGATTTTAGTTCAAACAAATCGCCCCTCTGCCTTCTTTGATAGGTATACTCATGCAAACTAATTTTTAATAAAATACTGTCCTGGCAGATTTAATACCTTCTATGATTTATTCTTACACAAGAATATAAGCATTCTTCTTTTAACCTGAATTCTCTTTTTAAAAAAAAATGTTTTTAACCGATTTTAATTATTGTTTTTCAGTTCGAGATCGAGTTCGCACGAAGATGGAACGGGATATTCTGGTAGAAGTAAATCATCCTTTTATCGTCAAATTGCACTATGGTTAGTAAAAAAAAAAATGGTTAACTGCTTTGCTATCAAAACAAAAGGTTCTCACTGAGCACTCTACAATAAGCTACATAAGTCATAAATTATAACATAAGTATGTCAGCAAGTCCGAGTAATAAGAATCTGGTCATCAAATAATCCTGATCAAGTTGAGATCCACTAGATTAGTATCCTGTAGTAAAGAGACACCGGGGCTCAATATTCAATCGATGTCATAGATCCTTGTGAAATTTTATTGATAATTCTCCATATCAAATGATATTCTCAGCAGCCAACACGTGTTTCGTCAAGCATTGTAATAATGCACCTTTGACTTCATCAGGGCTGCAACACAAGAAGAAGTAAAAAAGTATTCACTAAAATTATATTATACACAAGTCTCGTCACCCTCAGAGTACTGGAAATGATTATAAAAAGTGTAATCCACAACCTACTACAGGTTCATTAAATAAAGTCCCAAAGTTGTGAGATCATAGAGAAGTCACCAAAATTATAGTGCACCCCATAGTGCCCGTATAAAAGAGCCCAAGTAGTCAAAGGAAGGTAAGAACTAAATAAAAAATACCTTAACAAATAATCCAGGTATCATAATAGTATAGTTGCCAAATAAAGGAAAATTAAGTTCTGAAATAGAAGAATGCCGCACTACAAAAATAGTTCCAATCTCTAATCTATCCATGACAAATTAGGGACTAATCAAAATATATACTCACTATTTAAGTCTCATAGAGTAGACTTGTACTTATTAACAATGTCCCAATTGACAGTCCACAAATATAATCCATATAATCCGATATATATCAAACAGAAAGTAATATTGGGAGTCTGTAAAATAAGAAGACGAAAAAACATCCCTGTAATACGCTATAGATATCAATCAAAAATAAGTATAAGCGTGATTATACTTAATCTCACCTCCTATACAAGGAATTCAATTGTGTTATTACTCTGCCTATACTTATGCTGTGCGCCTGAAATTGTACCTGGATTCCATAATTTTGTATTTCTGTGCTATAAATCATCGTTGGTAGCATTATGAAACAATATTAAACCTACTCCTTTAAAAATAATGTTGCTCTTAACAATTCGCTACTATTTCGTTTTGCCTTTCGTTATTTTAGTACTGATGACCTTTAGAGAAAACGTGCTATGATTTTCAATTTAATTGTTACTTATATTTCAAATCTTTAATTAGAGAACTAACAGTGGCCTAAATGTGACACAAATAACCGCGTGTGTATGCTAAGAAAATGAATGACTTATAAAACTCGTATCTGCTCGAAATACATTTCCCTGTTATGGATGTAATTGTTGGTCTATATTTCACTGCTTTCATTTAGCCTCAGCACCTGCAAACAGTTCACAACACGAGTCAACCATATGGAAAGGCGTTGCAGGTGGATATGCAAGGAATGCCTCTAGCTACATTATGCATCCGCTCAGAGCCTCTCTATTGTATAGACAAGGTTACGACTGTCTGTCTTAGGCGTTTCTTTAGAAGAACAGGAGCCCATGAAAGAAATATCCCGTTTTGAGACGAAGTGCCTTCTTTCGTTCACAGTTTCTGTCGGACATATTTGAAAAGGCCTCATCTAGATAAAGAACAGTTTTTTTAAGACCGTCAGTATGAGCGAGGGCCAGACCCCTTCAATATATTGAGGGAATGTAGACCAGAGACCTGTGGGCAATCCTTATTTTTAAGTTGAATTACTGCACTGAAGCTGATGTGGGAAATTCAGACCTTCATTGTGGTGGAAGTTGAGTCCCTTTTCAGTGCTTCCGTATATTTTCTTGGGAGACCGAGTATAAAACCTAAACAGGTTCCATAGCCTTTTTAAAACCATGTAAAGGTCGACCACACCTTTTTAGGTATATCGGGTACTTCAAACTTGAATGTTATGGTGGCATTATGTAATGTAGTTTTTTTATGGCTCAATCCAGGGCAGAAAATAACCCAGGTTACCGATCAATTTAAATCAGTAGACAATAATAATTATTTGCATATAAACAGATATGTACTTACGTAAGTAGCCTAAATTTATGTTTATGTTTATAGAGTGTTTTATAGCGCGCTCGATTACTCACGAGTATCCTGGCGCGTGTGGGGTTGTAAGATGAGCAGAGGCAAGTGTCAAACTCGAGCGGTGTTGCTTACAGATTTGTGCAGGGGTAACATTAAATCAATAAATGTTGACAAAGTAACTGACGTAATTGCAAAGATATGCCACATGTTACACAGACATGTGACTAGTTAAGCATTTAACATAATCAATGTATGTATGCTAGGCATTGTATGTAGAGAAGTCTCATTTGTTAACACTGAGCAGTTCCATCGGTTTTGTTACGAATAGGGTGAATAAGGCGAGGTTAGAGTTGGTATAGGGTTTACAGTATATCCTTCCAGAGACATAGAAAAAAACATATTCCTTACTATAATCCTGCCCTCAGTTATGACTATTGTCGAAACCAGAAGGGACTTTCGATACATAAAGTGCGATTTTTTTTTTTAACGCTTATCTGTGGTTCGTTTAAAAAAAAAAGGCTGCAAAGCCCTCACCCAAAATAAGGGCATGCTTCATCATAGGGGTTAGCTCCGGAGCATCACCTGCTTTTATGCTTTAGAACGTGGTTCTTGGCTTTGTGTGTAGTCATCCAGGTGAATTTCAATTTACAAGGGCAGTGGAGCAGATAAATAAGCTTTTTGCTGTTAGTTTGTATGTTTTTGTAACCCATGGGGTTTGAGGCACAAATCGAGAGTTTTTTGTGTTCTCTGTTAAAATGCACTACATATCCGGCAAGAGAAATGCCCCTTGATTGGGTGGAAGATCTTCTAGCCTATGTTGCTGACAGTCTGATATTACTTCTTGAGTATTGTATGGATACTCATTTACCTAATACTAGTTATTGTTATGAATGTGAATAGAGGACTCCTATTGGCAAGCCGTAGGCGCAGCGCTACACACCTGTACAGGCCGAGACATACCCTTTGAATGGCCCGTTTATTTATTTACACCATTTCCGCAGGTCTCTGACCACGAAGGTCCTTACTCCCTTCCTAGACCTAGGTATGGTGGTAGCCAAGCGACTCCTAACCAAGAAATGGAAGGCACGAGACCCACCACACATACGGGCATGGAGGTACTCACTCTTAGCGTGGGCCAAAGCAGAAGGAATTGCCATTCTGCGGGAGGAAACATTGGGGCTATGGAAGACACCCATAGCAATGCAATGGGAGGGACTACTTCAAGCCGTGATACAAACTGAGGGGGACGACCCAGAGAGACAACAAGGACGTGGAGGAGACGCCCTGATAGGGGGGGAGGAGTATCCTGATAGCAAGTAACCGCAATGACGGGTAAGAGTGCACATACCATCTGGCATCCAAGGTGCGCCACGACACAGGATGTGGATGTGGAGGCGGACCCGGGGGGGTAGGGGATGACGGGGGGGACACAAACAGGGGGGGTGAGACAGGGTGCGAAACACACACCTGGAAATCAATGCATGCTGCTGCTGCTAGTTTTGAACTTTTGTTGGTTGCTTCTTCTGTTTGTAACATCTGTACACTTGCCCGAACTGTACGATCTGCAAAGACTCTGCACAAAACGAAAAGGGAACCACGTTGAATGCATGAAGGCTGTTATCCTTGCGGAACAGACACAATCTGCTGAGACTCAGTTCGTAGCTGCATCTACAACACCCCCAAATGCATGATTGACATAAGCTGCTAATCAACTGTAATATCTATTTCACGTAGACGGATGGTTCACTGTATGGACAACTTTATGTGATTCATGTTATCTTTCTTGATGCTGTAATCTTCCAAAATTAAATAAAACCAGATTTAAACAAAAAAAATGAATGTGAATAGAGGTTTCTCAAGTCTGTTTTCACTGAAGTTCAGATTATATTATTAGGTAGGACGATTTAAAATGGTATGAAGGGTCATACTGATCTTACAGTCCTGAGGAACACCTCTGACTCCGTGAGGAGTTAAGAGGTCAGAAACACGATGGCCCATATGATAGACTAGATAATTGCAAGGGTCCTGATATCCCAGAGGCCACATTTTAGCTTTGTGTTAGAGAGGAACAAATAAAGAATTTCACAGCATAGCTTTGCACAGTTTCAGCTTGCGGAAGACCCCTATAAGGTTAAAATGTCTTAGGATGTCAGCTGTATTAGCCTTCAATAACGCTCCAACAATTATCAAAAGTGTGTGTAGAGTCCACCCTGCAACATCCTTTGCTATGAGAAATAATTTGCCACTTATTTTGGGTGAGTTGTTTGCATTAATTTTCAATGGAACCACCTATAGAGGTGTAGCATTCGCACTAAATGATTGTCTAAAGTCCCTTCTGGTTTTGATGATAATTATAACTGAGGGCAGAGTTACAGTACTTTATCAGATTTTCTATACTGTTCCATCGGTTAGCCAATATCAAGCACGTGACTGAGTTGTCCATGCTAACTTACCCTTGGAGTGAAGAATGATTCTGGTCTCATTTTCTACTTCCAAACCGTTTACTCACTAGAAATTGTTTTAGCCCCTTTTTAAAGATGCTGTAGAATTGAGCTGAGTTCTGGTGGTGTACAATTACATGTTTTGAGTACTTTACAAGGGAAAGAAAGCGTTTTCTGTTTTTGGAAATAACAAAATTAAGGATATCCATGGAGATACTTTTTCCACTGAGTCAATTTGTAAAACACAGTACTGCGTGGTAACTTTCTGTGGGAACTGATTTTCATCTATGGAACTGTTACTCTCTACCATGCATTAACCATGATACTTTCAGGAGCAATGTATCCCTGTGAAAAATCTGATATATTAATGTAACATTTGTATTCCCAACCTTCTGGGCTATACATCTTTTCAAACTTATCATTTAGATAAAATGTGGACTTCCCTCTTCACATTCTGTTCTTATTTATTTATTGAAAATTATGTTTGAATTCAATATCAAATATTTGTCTTGTAGAAATGCTGTTATCAATTACCACAGAATCACTTAAGCAGTTGGCCTCATTCCAGTTATACTGAAGTGTTATCCACCATTCGACGTACCATAGAAATAATACTTATAAAGAGGACATCTTCAAAATACCTCAGTTGATACACGAGCATTGGGTTTGTGGAGAAACCCAGGGTCCTCTGACTTTTTTATTGGTGTGCAATGATCAGAACTGTAACAATGTGTATTATCACACTATTTGTCGAAAACTAAGGCTACTATATTTTATGAACCTGGGTCAGTCCATACACCAAAAACAATGGTCCACCCAGGACGCCTACAGTGAGAAACCTTTTGGAAAGTTATGGATACTGCAAACATTGTCTGAATACTATATATATGTCTTGGAGAAAATTAAACTCAGGTTTGGCTTTAAGAAGTCCAAGACCACCCACCTTAGGTCATCATTCTTACTCTGTGTCAAGGGATGGGGCCATGCTGTTAAGTAGTAAGGGTCTTGGCTGTTTCAGTAGAGGGAATGGCTCCCCCACCTGTGGAGCCTTGCCTTTAGGCATCTGTTTCATCATGAAGGACGGCATGTAAAGGCAGGCTAGTGGCTATTTTTAGGATATGACCATCTTTAGCATGATTTCCACGCTCCCAAGTCATGTCCTGTTTTGCTGGCATTAGAAATCGGTGCACTTTACTCCTTCTAAATAGGAATAAAGTGGCTGTGTTTCCCACTTTAAACATGATCAAATTAGTTTATCCCTGATTGATGTAATTATCATGCCTACAAAACCCTAGTGTATGGTATATAAAATGCAGCTACAATATGGAAGTTAAATGAAACCTGTGGACTGCAGCACCTTTTGTGTGATGCACAGAGTGGGCCTTTAAAACATGGCTTTAGGCATGCCTTCCATGTGTAGGATGGCTAAAGGAGCCTCAAAACCTGCTGTCAAACCTGTCCAAATAACCCTTTCTGATAGACAGGAAACCCTTCTTTTAAATATTTATTTGTTAGCCGTAAGTACACTTTGTTGCCTACTTTTTTAAAAGTAGAACATGTGCAAAATTCAAGTTGACATGTTTCTTCACTGCCTATCCCCTTCCAATTAATTTTCACTCCCCGGACTTTAGATGGATATTAGAAAATGTCAAAGTACAGGTTATAAAATGTAATCTGTAACTTTTGATATGAAACTGCTAGAATTGCTTTTCATTTTTTTTAATATTTGTTAAAAATGAAATTCGTAGGCGAAAATAGATTTTAAATAAATATTTTGAAAAGTAACTTTTAGAAACGTAACTTTACCTTGCCTGAAGCTCCTGGGGTCTACTTTGCATCAAACTGCCAGCACTTTCCCAGGCAGTGTTGAACCTTAAAGAGGTGTGAAAACTGCTTTCAGAGCAGAACAATGTCTTCGACCTAGTGATGGGATGAGCTGCGTGTGAGCCATCTGATTTCGTATCCACTCAAGAAGGACAGCTAGGGAGGTTCTGGGAATTTCGTAAACTTGAAAGGAATAGAGGTAAAGACTGCCCATTCATAGTTAATCATAGTTTCGTGTAAGGTGAGACAGGGGAGAGGGCAAGCCTTTGTTTCACAAACCCACACAAGCAAACCCAGTGGGAGGGAAGCTACTCTCTGAACCATTTTAAAGTGGATTCAAGGAAGGAGACTGATGCTTTTTCTGGCCACACGTCTGGGTGGAAAAAAAGGCTTTGCACAAGGAAAGTAAGGCATCCTCCATTTTTGATTTTAGGAGTAAAATGCCCTGTGGGATTGTGTGTAGGAGGGAAAATAGCAACACTTGAAAAATTGAGAAAGGGCTATCTTTGAAGGAGTACCCCCCCAACCTCCACTGACTAGCTAGTGCACACCAAATGTATGGAACTCCAAAGAACCCTCCTTGGAGCACTTACAGGACCTGTGGAAGAGCCGAAGAAAATTGCACCCTGATTGCTGTAACCTAAGAGGAGCCCTGAAAGACTGGACCTGCTCCCTCTTGTACATAGGAAAAAAAGTCAGTTAGCTGACGACATTTTTCTACAGTGACGCAACAAGCTGCATGAGGCCTTTTTCCTGAAGTGACCAGTTGACCAGTACCACCTGGATTGGACCCTACTGGCAGCCTCTTCTGGAGTAAGTCCTATCTCCACCGTGTTATCCCCGAGGTCCTGCAAGCCTTAGAAGTAACCCAGAGGCTCCTAGTCAACAAGAGAATCCTCTTCAAGCTCCTCACACATGCCTACAAAACGCTCCACAATGCAGGACCAGCATATCTGAGCCACAGCCTCTCATTTCATGTACCGGCCAAACAACTTCGCCTCACCCAACTTGCCCTGGGCACCGTCCCACGGATTCACTAGATCATAACCGAAGGAAGATCCTTCTCTTACCCACTCCACCAAGACTTGGAACACCATGCCCCTCCACCTCAGGTAATCCCAGTCACTGACCCAATTCAGGATGCATCTCATGACCTGGCTCTTTGACTGAACCTCCACGCTCAGACGGATCAGCACCCTCCCATCCACCAGCGCCTAGAGACCCTCACGGGTAAGTAGCTGTGCTTTACAAACGCCTGTTTGAGATAAGCTGCTCCAGAAACCCTGAAAAGTTAGGACTTCGAAAAGCTTTTTGCCATTCCAAGACCTCCACATTGTATGAAGGTCCTTGTGGCAAAGGTGTCTGATTTAAATGCAACTTTGATGGGTACAGCTTGCGACTTTCCCCGCTGGCGGATTTTGAGCTCCATTAAAAAAGATGTGGTCAGTAGGTAAAATCATTGGATGGGAAGAGCTTGCCTGGTGTGACCAACCTGTGCTTCATTGTAGTTGGCCTGAAATTGTGCCCATGTTCCAGTCTATCGATTCCGTGGACTAGCTTTGCCGCATAGTGCTTTTTTGCAATATTTTGTTTTAAAACTTTTTTTAAATCATATCTTCGGTTCTCTTGATTGTGTTTTTGTCTTTTTAGTGTCATTCTATTTGTTTTGAAAACTCACTCTACTTCGTTTTAATTTGGTTTGGGATTAGTATTGTTTGGTGTTTTGACTTTATTACTCTTTTGACACTGCATAAATACTTGTCCTGTGTTAAGACTATCTGCTGTGTGCCATCGCTACCAGGGTTCTGAGCTCCTGTTAATTTTGTGAATCTTGTGGTTCACTCTGATAAGGCAGTGTTATTATTCCTTGAGGTGGGTGATCTCCCATTCCAAATAATGATCCACTTTCTTGCAGTATTGAAGGTGGAGTGAGGAATTTCAACTTTCATCTTCTCTATGGGCTTTTCAGGGACTCGAGGAAGGGTAGCACCTACCGTATACCCCTGAAACATCTCGTTTCAACTCCATCCCTGATACCCACACAGACATTTTGCGTTTCATACGGCTCAAGCCCTAACACTGCAAATGTAAGGCTTTGCTCCAGAAAAGGACTGTACAGCTACTTTGATTTTAGCACACACTGACTCTTCTCACTCTTACCCTTAATTCAGTCTCAGCTTGACTGTCGGTCTTCCTATCTTCTTCTTCATCATCTTATCTGCTCCTCTCAAGCTTCGCTGTCTTTGAGACAATTCTCACCTCTTTCAGAACCCAAGTTAGCTAGCACTCTACTTTTCACATTAGTTCTGTCACTGGCCATACTACACAGTGCAGCCACCAACTTTACCCTGTGTGGACCATGATGGCTGAGCATGCCCTTTTTTGCCCTGTCATTCTTTTTATTGCCTAATGAACCGATTAAAGCAGGTTAACTGAGGCATTGAGGGCATTCAAGTAAAGGCTGTAGTGGATAATAGAACCAGGACCTTTCACTCTGCACACCCATTGTGAGAATAACCAGTGATCCTCTGCGGTGTTTCCATTGTGGGACACCTTGAGCTACTCTAGGTTTGCCCACTGTTCATGGTACCTAGGAGTAATAGGTTAACTGCTCTGCCTAATAAGTCATCTTCCCTTTATCACCTTGAATGTTTCCAATAATTCCGCCTTTTCTGTAGCATGGGACTACACAAGATGAAATCGGGGGCAGGGATTTTATGCAAGTTAAAACCTCTTGAGAATATTTATAAACTGTTGGATGCTGCCACTTCAAACTTGAGTGCATGGATATCTTTTGAGTGCATGGATATCTTTTAATAGAAGTATGTGCATCTCTCTCTAAAATGGGAGGTTCCATCATTGGTGACCAAAAACAGATTTAAAACAAATTGAAATACTGGTGTAATCATATGCTCTGACAGTCCTCTGTTTACAGAGTCTGGCATTTCAGCAAAGGGGACTCTGGCACTGTAGTATTGATGCATATCACCAAGTATGTAGTTTTCACATGTGCGATTTCTAGAAGGACGTTTACTTTATCAATTTTGGTTCTTCCCTTTTAGGTTTGCTTTTGATCCCCGGTTGTCCACAACTGCATAGGTGCCCTGAATAACAAACTGAAGGTCAGGGGAGTCTTTTTTTCTCTCCTCGACGACTGACTTTTTTAGGCCGCCTGTCCCAAAAAATTTCTCCAAACCGCATGAAGAGAATTATAAATCATTTGTTGCACTTTCCTGTCTTAGTAAACGAAAACACTTATTTACTAGTTATGTCCTTGGCAATAAAACCATGGGAAAGCCTTTTTTTCCTGTTCATTTGCCCCCGGCCATATTGAAACTGATCAGACCCTTTCGCTTCAGGAGCCCCAAACCACAACTGAAAGGCTGCAGAGTGCCTGAGATATGGAGGCCTGAAGACTTTAAATTGTATCCTAATGAGTCAGTATGAGGTTCTTACATTAGTGGCATCAGCTGCCATGCAAGGAAATATATTGCAGACACCCCCTTAGGTCTTTGACAAGAAGGCCAGTAGTGAAGCCGATGTGTATATGCCTATAAAGTCCTGCATCTGCATACTTGTTTATCTACAAAGAAAGTGCTGAGCACTTTCATTGTTATTGGTACTTGACTTTCAAGAGTTTCTGCATGCCTAACGTCACAGGCAAGAGGACAGAAGGAGAGGCGTTGAGTTGCATGGAAGGAGGTTCATGCCAACATGTGCCATTGGTCAATCTGTTCCCTCTAATGTGGCGTCTAGGGCAGATTCTTACTGTGTTGCTGTCAATTTCCTATGTTGGATTTTTCCTTCTGCCTCTCTGGACTTTATAAGTCTCGATTTAGACGTTCTATCAGCATGGAGTCTCTGATTCAAATAGAATATGTTATTTGAATTGAACCTACTGCCATTTTTTCTAGAAAGTGTAGTTTACAATAGTATCCCGTATTTAGACATTTGATGCTACCCAAGTACCGTTTGGTCTAGAGTTTATTCTGGTTGGATTTATTTTTATTTTTATTGGATTACATAATGACAGTTTATTCAGAAAATCAACGCAGTGAAACAACTAATCGTACATAGATTGTGAATATTATTTAATTCAACCACTGGCACTTTGTTTGTCATGTAACTGTATAGATGTATTCAGCTGTTGGTGCAAGTAAGCATTTGTGGGTATGAATATTAGCATTCCTGTGTCTCCCTTCTGAATGCCTTCCCAGTTCTGTCGGGTACATACATATTTCTTGCTCATTTCTACATATAATTATTGAATCCTGCTCACAGGTTTCCAATATTAATACTTATGCGTGGTGTTTACATCTGACACCTGTTCAGATGCAAAAGTCAGACATTGTGAATAAAGGACACGACAAACACCCAAACCGGCAGCCTCTTCCCTGCAGAGTTAACATAGCCTGCAACAGTGGTCTTAACTTCACAGAGATCATGTACCTATGCTACCTAAGTCATGTTCACTGACAGAAGAACAGATTTTGCCATTAAGCAAGATATTCTTAATTTCAAACACTGCTTTTCATAAATGGGTGACACCATGATTATCTTTTTTTGATATCAGAGATACAGATCGAAACTGAGGTACATTTCTATCCTTAAACCTAAATTGATTTTTTGAAGTATGACCGAGAAATCACCCTTGGGGTCTTCTACCCTTTAATGTAATAGTTCCCGCACAGCATATATATCTCTGTCGCCAAAAGAACTGAAAAAAACGACTAACCATTGCAGGTCTAGAAAACTGTATTTTGTGAGTTTGCTAGAGGACATCGTTCCGAACAGCGTGTTACTTTTTTGCCCTGAAGAAGTCCAGCTAGAATTTCGAATAAATGTGTTGACAGATCCACGTATTGTTTCAAGAACAAGAAATGGAAATAAACCATTGATAATATTGAAACTTGTCTGTCATGACGTGTATTCTCTAAATGAGGGTTACTTTTTATGCAACTCAATGTTTGTGAAATTTTTATTTGCTTCAAGGGAACTCTATGGATAGCGGAATGTAGAGATTCTTTTCCTTTTACTTCCTTTATGTATAGTTTTTAAGTCACTGCTGCATGGATAACAAAACAACGTATAGTTTAACATTTTGCCTCGTTTATGAGTTGGGCCCCCTGATGTCATAAGAAGTATACTTTGTGCCAGTACAAATAACCATTTCTTAGTTTTAAAGCTCTATCCAAAATGTGTCAAGCTCTCACATCATTGATCTGCATAACAGGTCAAACATAGTTGCTAGTTCTTCCAATGCAGCCATATCCTTCTTCATTTTCAGAACCCTTTCAGAGGGCCACAGCGCACACAGGGAGGGGGTTACTGGTCTCAACCGCAGTGGTTCATGTATTGTACATCACACAAGCATGTTTCATTGCGCACAACTCTGTCTGGGGGAATCCCTTTACTCCTCGTGTCTTCACCAGGCAGGTCTGGGCTTCCCAAGATGGAACAAAGGGTCCTCCATAATATGAACCAATGCAGGCACACTTACTTTCACAGCACACTTACTGTCCACCACCGTTCCCAACCATGTATTGTAGAAGTACTCATACATTCAGTACACCCATTCAATCTGCGTGCAGGTCAACACTGGCACTTTTCCATACCATACTAGGGTGTGCTATTAAAAAAAAAAAACACACACACTGCCAGCACAAACACATCCCATCCCATATGCACTCTGCTTAAAACTTCACCCTTCATGTATTGTACATCACACAAGCATGTTTCATTGCGCACACACTGCACAGCACTGCATCTTTCATGTCCTGTATGCAACATAGGTATACATACACTTAGCACATGAACTAATCCCATACGCACTACGTAGTATTTCTGAATCCCTGTACTGTACCCTCCCTGGGCACTCAAACATCCAGCGCAGAGTCACTGCTCCTGTGCTGTGCAGCACTCCACAGCTATCAATCAATCAATCAATCAATCAATCAAGGCATTTATATAGCGCACTACTCACCCGGAGGGTCTCAAGGCGCTAGGGGAGGGGGGGTCCGCTACTGCTCGAACAGCCAGGTCTTGAGCTGCTTCCTGAAGGCAAGGTGGTCCTGGGTCAGGCAGAGGTGGGTCGGGAGGGAGTTCCAAGTCTTGGCAGCCAGGTAGGAGAAGGACCTTCCTCCTGTGGTGGCTCTTCGGATGCGGGGGACGGAGGCTAGGGCGTGGCCGGTCGATCGAAGCTGGCGTGTGGGGGCGTAGAAGTTGAGGCGGCTGTTGAGGTATCCTGGGCCTTGGTTGTGTAGGGCTTTGTGTGCGTGGGTGAGGAGACGGAAGGTGATTCTCTTGTTGACCGGGAGCCAGTGCAGATCTCTCAGGTGTCCGGAGATGTGGTTGCGTCGGGGATGTCCAGGATGAGTCGTGCAGAGGCGTTCTGAATCCGCTGGAGTCTCTTCTGGAGTTTGGCGGTGGTTCCGGCGTAGAGGGAGTTGCCGTAGTCCAGACGGCTGGTGACGAGGGCCTGGGTGACCGTCTTCCTGGTCTCGGTGGGGATCCACCGGAAGATCTTACGTAGCATGCGCAGGATGTTGAAGCACAACGAGGAGACGGCGTTGACTTGTCTGGTCATGGAGAGGGAGGAGTCCAGGATGAAGCCCAGGTTGCATGCGTGGTCTGTTGGTTTTGGTGCGTTGCCCAGGGCGGGGGGCCACCAGGAGTCGTCCCAGGCGGAGGGTGAAGATCCCAGGATGAGGACTTCCGTCTTGTCCGAATTCAGTTTTTAGGAGGCTGTTCATCATCCACTTGGCTACGTCTGTCATCCCTTCGTGTAGGTTGGCTCTGGCGGTGGCGGGGTCGTTGGTGAGGGAGAGGATCAGCTGGGTGTCGTCGGCGTAGAAGATGATGTTGAGGTTGTGTTGGCGTGCGATGGCTGCGAGGGGGCTCATGTAGACGTTGAAGAGGGTTGGGCTGAGCGAGGAGCCTTGGGGAACGCCGCAGATTACTTTGGTGGCATCTGATCTGAACGGGGGGAGGCGGACTCTCTGTGTCCTTCCGGCGAGGAACGAGATGATCCATTCCAGTGCCTTCTCCTGGATTCCGACGTTGCTCAGGCGCCGCACTAGGGTACGGTGGCAGACAGTGTCGAAGGCCGCGGAGAGGTCTAGGAGGATGAGGGCCGCTGTTTCTCCGTTGTCGAGCAGGGCTCGGATGTCATCGGTGGCTGCGATCAGGGCGGTCTCGGTGCTGTGGTTGGCCCGGAAGCCAGACTGCGAGAGGTCGAGGGATCCGTTCATCTCGAGGAAGGCGGCCAGCTGCTTGTTGACGGTCTTCTCGATGACTTTTGCAGGAAACGGGAGCAGCGAGATGGGGTGGTAGTTCTTGAGGTCGGTGGGGTCGGCTGATGGCTTCTTTAGTAGAGCGCTGAGTTTGGCGTGCTTCCAGCTCTCCGGGAAGGTAGCGGTGTTGAAGGAGGTGTTGATGATGTCCCGCAGGTGGGGTGCGATGACAGCGTCGGCTTTGTTGAAGACGTGGTGAGGGCAGGGGTCGGTCGGAGATCCGGAGTGGATGGAGTTCATCGTGCAGATGGTGTCTTTGGTGCTGATCGGGGTCCAGGCGCGGAGGGTGGTGGTGGGGGGGGCGGTGGTTCAGTCGTGGCGTGCGTCGGTTGAGTGCTGAAGCTGTTGTGTATGTCCGCGATCTTGTTGTGGAAGTAGGAGGGGAGGGAGTTGCAGAGGTCTTGCGAAGGGGTGATGTCGTTGTTTCCGGCGTTGGGGTTGGAGAGCTCTTTAACGATGTTGAAGAGTTCCTTGCTGTTGTGTGCGTTGTTGTCCAGTCGTTCCTTGAATGAAGTTTTCTTGGTGGCGTGGATCAGTTGGTGGTGTTTTCGGGTGGCGAGCTTGAGGGCAGTCATGTTGTTCGGTGTTGGGTCTCTGCACCAGGCTTTCTCGAGTGCTCGGCAGTTCTTCTTGGAGCTCTTGAGTTCGTCGGTGAACCATGGGGCTTTCTTGTTGCTGGGTCTGCTAGGCGGGGTCTTCAGAGGGGCGAGGTTGTCTGCGCAGTTGCTGATCCACTTCGTGAGGTTGGTGGCCGCCTGGCTTGGGTTAGTTGCGCTGGTGGGAGGGTTCATGCTCAGGGAGTTCGCGAGCTGGTCGGCTGTAATCTTGTTCCAGCTTCTGCGTGCCACCTGTTGTTGGTGGTGGTGGATCGTGGTCCTTCTGAAGCTGAAGTGGATGCAGCTGTGGTCGTCCAGTGGAGTCCGGTGGTGTGGCAGAAGGTGATGTCCTTGCTGGATGAGAACACGGGGTCGAGTGTGTGTCCGGCGTAGTGGGTGGGGGTGGTCACCAGCTGCTTGAGACCGAGGTTGGCGAGGTTGTCCAGCAGGGTGGTGGTGTTGCGGTCGTTGTTGTTCTCCAGGTGGAAGTTGAGGTCCCCGAGGAGGATGTAGTCAGTGGAGAGGAGGGCGTGCGGGCTGATGAAGTCGGCGATGTCTTCGTTGAATTGTGTGCGTGGTCCTGGGGGTCTGTAGATGAGGGTGCCTCTGAGGGTGGTCTTGGGGTTGATGTGGATCTGGAAGTGCAGGTGTTCGGCGGGTGCGAGGGTGTTGTCGGTGTTGGTCGTGATGCGGATGGTGTTCCTGTGGATGATGGCGATGCCTCCTGTCTGGTTGACGCGGTCCCTCCGGATGATCTTGTAGCCGTCCGGGATGGCGATGGCGATGTCGGGCGCTGAGGAGGCGTTCATCCAGGTTTCCGTGAGGAAGGAGACGTCTGGGGCTGTGGTGTCGAGCAGGTTCCAGAGCTCGACGGCGTGTCTGTGGACGGAACGGGTGTTGAGCAGGATGCACTTGAGGTGGTTGCTGCTGGTGCTCGGCTTGGTCGGTGCTGGTGTAGTGCAGGTCCGGATGCAGGTGAACTTGCAGGAGTGGCAGCAGAAGGGTCCGTGGGTGCGTCTCGGGGTGGCTCGATAGCAGCCCGGGATTCGGCCGGCGTTGAGTGCCTAGAGTTCGGTGGCGTCGTAGGTCCGGCGGGTGGGCTGGTGTCTGCGGGAGACAGGGGTCCTGGCGCTGGGCACGGGACAGGCGCGGACGGGCGCAGACGGGCTTGCCTTAGGCACGCCTTTGGCGCGCCAGCTGCGCGGCCTCCATATGAGTGGGAGAGGGAGGGAGGAGCAGCTGGGAGGTGGGAGCGGGGAGGCCAATAGGGTGTGAGGGGGCGGAGCTATGGGACGCGGCGGCCAATAGGGTGCGAGGGGGCGGAGCTATGGGACGCGGCGGCGGGAAACGGGCGGCGAGGGGGAGACGCGGGGAATGACCGAAGAAAAAAAAAAGGGACACAATCTGGGCACCAAAGGAAAGGGGAACAATCAAGGCAGCAACATACACAGGTACAGTGGGGGAGAATCAGTCACTCGTGGGTACAGAAGAGAAGGAGGGCACAGTCACTCTTAACGCAGGCAGACACAATGCAGCAGCGGTCAGTGGTCACACAGGGGGCTGCGTGGTGGTGAGGGGAGCGACCTGCCTGGTAAACAGGGTCAGATGTAGGCCAAGCATGAGTTAAGCACACAGCAGCAGAACGTTTTAAAAAGTGAGTGAGTCTGCAAACCTCACTCCTGTGGTACATGGTAAAAAGGACCTGTTCACTTCTACTGGTCACTGCACTGTATGCTGCCACCACCGCATTCATGCGGTTTAACTCCTGGTGAAGGAGGTAGCCTTGCACCACCATGAGGGTAGCGCTTGGTGCTCCTCTCCTTATCCAAGAAGACCACAATCCAAGAGACTTCCCTACGTCATGGCACACATGCATGATCTGTGTTTACGTATGAAAAAAAAATAGCATTAGAGATCCAAACAGTACAGTTGGGCATTCATGGCTGGAGTACACATCTTTAACCAATGCAGAAGAGTTTTCCGTCTCAACTTACATATGCATCTTAAATGTCAGCCATACAGAATCAAAATGATAAACTCTGTCATGCGGGATAGATGCAAAAAGATGATCATTTTTCCATTGAATATATGTTCCAAATCTCTCTCTGCCATATATGCACTGGTGGAGTGCTTTGTTGATTGCAGACGTGCGCCATGCCGAGACTGGCTTCAAGTTGTAGATGCAAAATCAATTTACCAGTCTTGTAACTGATGAGAATGCAGTATGTTCTCCTGCATCTGCCATTAGCACTTTCAGGGGGTGTAGAAGCAGTGTCATTCTCGCTATTGGCCTTATTCACAAAGTGCCTCTGCACTTTTAGCGGAGGCCGTGCAGTTGTGGGGTGGTCTCCACACTCAAGGAGAATTCTCCTTGTGAAGATTCCATCCAGAGTGTGGCGACTCCCTCATGACCGCACGGCCTCAGCAACGAGGACAGATTCCCTTTGAGAATCAGGCCCTACATTTTTTTAATTAGGTAATATTTCTTTCTGATATGTCTGAACATGCACACAAGATCACCACAAATGGAAGAATTGCTCCCCTTTCACCACAATTCTTCCAACAGAGTTTACAATCGCCAAATATAGCATTCATTCTGGTGGGGAGTAAATACCATCTTTTGCACGCATTTTCCTTATGCTTCCAGATATTGATGAATTGGCTGCTTGGTACCATATTAGTACCCAAGCATCTCAACCTCCAGATCCCTCTCCCATTGGAAGTTCACATTTATTCCTGGGTATGGGTTGTAAATTATGTATCTATCATTGGAGCTATGCAATCTCATTCGAAGTTTGTTCGTTAAAGACCATGTTTTCTGGTAGAGTTTTCTCCCTGCCCCCCCACCTCTACAAACTTTCTGGATCGCGCCAAGAGTAGCAACAGAGTCCAGTCAAAAAGCCATATTACAGGTCCAGTCCCTAACATTCTTGGTTTTCCTCTCTAGTATTGAGTATTTTGAAAATAGTTCTTCCAGTAGTAGTTGGCTACTGTCATTCCATCTTTTAGATCTGGGTCTGTGACCCTCGGCAAAAAATCTGGGTTATGGATTATAGGTTACATTGGGGAAGGAAATGTTGGCAACCCTTCCCTGCATGTTAGCTGCTGCCAAAATTCTAGAAGAATTGTGGTTGTAGTTAAGAAGAAAGGCATTTCTGATCTCGTTCATTGATGTAGCCACAATAGATGTTTTAAAATGATAGGGGAAACATTCTGCTCCACTGTGGGCCACCCATTACCCCACCGGGGTGCGATTCCTGTCAGGTTTCTGGCCGAATCGGAGTCATCTGTATGAAAGCCTTTATATTAGTTAATCCCAGCCTGCCCTTTTATTAACTTCAGAATAAGTGTATCCCTTGGCACCACAAAGCAAGGGTAGCAATTTCTTGTGAATTTGATCTGCAAGAATATTGGGGATTGTAAGTAGAAATATCTACATTACATACAACAGACGAGAAAGGGCATTCATGTACATAAGCATTCTTAAGTTTTTTGCGCCCAGTACTAAGTAAAAAATATTGCTGCAGCTGCTTCATCTAATTGTCTTGTCATGATGTATTATTGCTTGGAGGAAGTCCTTTGGAAGAACAAGCACTGGCAAGAGCGATAAGTCTCAGCTTTGGGACCAGATTGCTTTGCCAATGATTTTTAGCCAGGCTTCACAGCATCGGCAAAGAATAAAAAAAAGTACTTGAAGCAGCCACCTGCATAATTTGACATCACTGGCCACAGGTCAGCCCCTGGTAAATAGCATCATTTTTCTGGACTTCTACGGTGGGAGCCTTCGCTCCCTGAGACCTAAACAAGGCCTTTCCTTGGTGGAGGTGTTCACACCTCCCCTGGGCCAGGAAGAGCCATCTGTGATAGGGGAACTTCAAAGGCCTGGCAGCCTTTGTAGTGCGACCCACAGCCTCTCCTGCTATCAGGAGCAGGCCCCCTTCCTGTCTCCCCTCCTTTTCGGCAGGAAGACAGGCGGGAAATACTAGCCAACCTAGAAGGTGTGTCCACCTCTGCCAACTCCACAACTCAGGTGGGGGAGGCGAGGTGAAGCCCACTCTTCAGTGCCCGCCATCATGCAGATGGCAGGCACTCCCCAATCAGGATTAAGGATTGTGCTGACTGCCCCACGTGGGGTGAGCACACCAAGGGTGTAGTCACCCTAAGATCAGTAGCCCATTGGCTACTGACCTCAAGACCCCTAAAACACCCCCTAAGAGGAGGAGCTACGCTAGCAACCAAGATGGCCGCCTAAGCTCCCGGCTCCGTCGACCTCCGTCTCTGGCGGACCTATCCTGACATTAATCCTGACCTCCCGCCCGACTCCCGGGTGTCTGAATCGTTGCTGAGCCCAGGGGGGCAATCCCGGAGTCTTTCTCGCTCTGATTGACGAAGTTACACAGTCTTTCATTTTTGGGCCTACTCCAGTATGTAAGCCGGGGCCTCGAGTACTGACCCAGCCGGGTTTCAGTTGAACAACATCGGCCGCGGGTACCTGGCGGGGTCCGGTCTCATCGGAGTGAAACTTATGCTTCGATCCTGGTGGTGGTTTCTGGTCCCGGCGAATACTAGACAAACGGCGACGAGACGTGTTTGCTGTGGGGGTCAGGTCCCGGGGACCCTGTTGCGTCCCTCGGGGTCCGCGGGTGGGGCCCCCGCTCGCGGCAACAGTGTAAAGAGCGCCGAGCCTACAGGTCGCCCGTCTCTTCCTTCCATATCGCTCCTGTTTGTTTCCCCGGCGTGGCCGGCCTACGTTAAGGAAGTGCTCTGTTATCGTGCAAGCAGAGATGGATCGGACCATGTGTGGACCATCACTGGGGACCGTAATGGCCGCCATCGGGGCTCTTCACTTGCAAATGGAGGCTATCTTCTACAAATTGGCCGTAAACATCGAGACTGTGTGTTTGAGACCGGACTCCAGCCCTGTGTCAGACCTGCAACATACAGTGACCCCCGCGAAGCTTGATCTAACTCGAGAGGAGCACCCCGAGCACAGTCATGACCTGGTGCCATTTGTCTATGCACGAGTGCAGCGGTACGTTGCCGGAGCCCTTGAACAACTAGCACGATCGGCAGAATCATCGCCCGCGCAGGACTCCTTTTTTCCTTTGCTTCTGGAGACTTCCTTTCATACTTTTTGACTGACTTTCGTGTATCTGGTAGACTTCGAGACTTAACATTTTTGACCCTTTCAGGCAGTATTGGTCTTCTTCTTTTACAACGTTTTGACTCTTTTGCTACTATGTCGGTCCTACTGGATGGGGTTTGTGCGATGGATCGTAAGGGCCAGGGCTGAATTTGACTGTCTGAGTTCGGTACAGTGACTATCTTTTTGCTCTGCTGGGTGGTGTCTGTGAGCGTAGGGGCCAGATGGAAGTCTGATTGTCTGGGTTTGGTACAATGACTGTGTTTGATAAGGGATTTGCCGCCTCTGTTGTGCCGGGGGTTGGGCGGGAAGGTCCTCTCTTTTTCTGTGGCTCCCCTATCTGTTTGCTTATTAGTCTGCTTTAATTTGTTTTGTACGACGGTAGGGGCTGTCTGCTTTGGCGGGGGGAGGGGAGTCCGGGAGCTCGTATTGTATTGTATGACATTTCCTCCTCCATCTTTTCCCTTCCTTGGGGTTTAGTTTAGTGGGCGACAGGCACGCTGCTAGTGGGGTTAGGTCGTAGCCATCTGCAGGGGTGCAGGGTGGGGGGCTGAGGTGGGGGGTTTATTTTTCCTTTATTATGTTCTATGGCCTTTCTTTTTCCCTTTTCCCTTCTTCACAAGAGATGTGGCATATTATCCTGAGCTGCTTTGTTCCTCATGTCTGGGTGTTCAGATTTTCATATCCTGTCTTCTGGGTGGGCGGGTCCTGATGATGTTTGCTTAAGGTTCTCTGTACCGTATTGTTTTGCCCCAGCTCCAAGCTGGCATTGTTGACTTTTAGATGCTTATGATTGTGGTGTATTTCCTCAAATCATTTGCCCGTTCGCCATTACAATATGTTCCTCCAAATGAAAATAAAAATAAAAAATAAAAATAAAAAAATAAAACGCCCCCTAAATACAGTATTTAGGGGACAGCCCTGAACCAGGAAAGCAGACAAGAACCAACTACAAGAAGAAGGACCGAACAGCTGTGCCGAAGCTAACAAGAGGAAGACGCCCACTGACTCTGCCCCAGCCCTACCGACCTGTCTCCACCTCGGACCTGCTCCAGCGAAATCCTTGTGTGTCCTGCTGCCAGGAACCTCGAAAACCCTGGAGGGCTTGCCTTCCTTCAACCACAAAGACTGTGTCTCCCGTGAACTCTGGATTTGTTTATCTGCAACCTCTGGCTCCGGCCGAACACCGCAAATCCGAACCATTCTGCACCCGCCATCCATGGCCCGAGCTCGAGTGGGCAAACACCACGAGGAGGTCTCCCTGGCGATCCTAAACCAAGATCCGGCGACCCCTGACCTGCCTCAAACCTCCAGCCGACGCCTGCAGCCTAAATCCGGAAGGTCCCCCCAACCGCGACCAGGAGCTGGTAAAAAGATCCGACTCCAAAAGGCACCCCTGCACCCGAGGGTGGCCAAATCAACGGTGCCTAACCAACCCCCAACTTCCCAACTTACCTCTCAAAGTGGTGGTCGCACCCAGAAGACCTTCGTCCCCAAGCCTGCAACGCCTTTGCAAACCGTAGGTTCTCCATTGCAAACAGGCCGCCCGACGTTGAAACAGCACCCTAGCGCCCTAGCGCCGCTGAGTTTGCACCTTTGGTGCTACTTTGTTTCCCCATTTGCCCTGAGCTAAAGTCTGGGAGCTTTGCTCCTACAACCAAGTAGCTTGCTCGTCAGCAGCCACCAACTGGAGGCCCCATATCCCCCGTTGGATAATATTGGGCCTCAGCACTCTGCACCCGGCCGCCCTAATGCCATCTGAGCGTGTAACAAGAGTGCATCCCTGACCCTCGGGACCCCTGAGTTTACCCCCAGAACCTCAACTGTCACTACCAAACACTTACCCTAAAACCGATAACACTATTTTTCTCCATAGAATAACATTGACCGTTTTTCTTGGAAAAGTTTCTAAGTGTGGAGTTTGAAAACCTAAATACATTCTTTAAAATTGTACTATTTAACAAAAACGAGTTTACTTACCGGTTTACAGGAAATGTCCCAGAGTAGTATCCAGGTGTACTACTCCGTATAAGAAAAGTAATCTAAAAAGTAACTTACCTGGTATTTTACTGAAAAGCCAATTCAAGTCTATGTACTGTATTTACAAAGCATTGCATTTCTCTGCAAACAGTACTGTAAATGAAAACAAAGTGCATATATCATTTCAATCCATATTGCATTTCAAATGTATATTTACTGCAAAGTACTTATCACTTACCTGTGCCAGGCTTGCTTGGTTCTAGGAAATAAAATAACAAAAATAATATTTTTATACAAAAACAATTGGTCTGAAGTTCAGTCTTTGAGTGTGTGAATTCATTTGCTGACTGAGTGTGTACAACAAATATTTAACACTGTCCTCTTATACTGCCTTACTGCTCGACCACACTACCATACATAGCGAGTGAGGTGTTATCTAACTTTACCTCTGCTTACCTTTGGGGTTCCACTGGACTCTGTGCACACTATACCTCACTTTGGTATAGTACATGCAAAGCCAGCTTCCTACAGTAACCGAACACAAAAAAGTAGAGCTTGAAAAGCAGGTGGTGGAAGCGCAGAACCTAGTGATGGTGAAGAGACAATGATTCATGGTAGGGTCTAACGCAAGATTGACAAACTGGGACATGAAGAAGAACATGGCAAATGAATGACAAGAAAGTCAACCAATGGTGAGCAATAGGCGGGCTCCAAGCTCCTCTATGCTTTTGTTAAATCCAAAATATGCCTACGATGTCTAGTTGGTGAGACCTGAAAGATCTAGTTGATATATTTAAGAGATACAGCATGTTAACATTTATCTTCTCTTCTGATGGACCGCGCCAGTGCCAAGGAAAACTATTCTAATTGAATGTGACCCTGTATAATAATTGGAGGGATTGAAATAATACTGTTGGTTTGTGACCGATGTTAGCTGATTTCAGAGGGCCCGAATCATAAAGTCTTGACCGAGAGCAAATGTGTCTAAGGTCTGTCTTACTCCTGCGTTTCACGTAGAAAAATGCACTTACTCAAGGAATAAGAATTTTTGAACTTGGCCTATAGGTTCTGTAAGGGTCCGACTTTTCAAAGTTGGGCTCGGCTAAATCATTTCCGTCTGCAGCAACATTATTATAGCTGTCTGGTTTGGTGACTGCCACAGTGTTTAGGGAAAACAGCTGTCTGTCAACAAACTAATGTAAATGTTACCGATGTGGTTAGGCACGCTGCCATTTGAGATCTGTGAATTTGATTTGGATCACAGAATTTTGGGAAATAAATACAGATGAATTAGATATCGAGAGGGTTGACTTTCTGATAAATGCATGTTTACAGGATGACCTTTTTTCAGACACTTTGGTAAATTCAAATAATTACAATATTATTATAAAGACGTTTCTGCAAATGCAAGTGCCATGTGCTAAATCACGTTTTACCCATCTTCACATTTTGTGACGTGTCTGCCGGAACCTTGTTTTAAGTCCGAATCGTAAGGCCATAATTTGTCACCTCAGCCTTCCTTTTCAGTTCACAACATTTGACAATTTAACCTTCATCTATTCTTTGTTTGCAGTTAAAGTGTAAGCTAATGCTTCTTCATTGTGTACAGTTGTATCATGGCAAGGACATATGTGTAACTACTTGTTCTTCAAAATCAGCCTTTCAGACAGAAGGGAAGCTATATTTAATATTGGATTTTCTCAGGGGAGGAGACGTGTTCACGCGATTATCCAAAGAGGTACGTATCTGAAACTTACTTCAGTGCTTTCATTTAAACATGGTTTTTTCCTTTTCTTCTGACTAGTTATAATAAATATGTCACTTACTGCTGTATACTGGTCCATTTTAGGATACTGTATGAAGTCCCCATTTTTCTGGAAAAACTATTTTTAACAGCATTACAAAATGTGTTGTGTAGCAGAAGCATCAGTTTCAATTTTGTCAGACTACTGACTGTCATAAAAGGAAATGTAATCTCCTTCATGCTGGTCTTGGTGTCAATGTTTTGTTTGTTGATTGGAGAGTTAGGGTGATAGTAGTTATTTGCGGAAATTGTGTGGTATTTTTAACACCTCGTTAAGATTTAATGTTACATTGTGTATTTTTCTGAAGTTTCCACCAATATTGCATGTACAAGTTTACTCTGAAAGCGAGTAGAATGCACGGTGTCTCCTTTCTGTTATTTTGTGTGATGATTAATTTTCTGGAATAGATGTTGGTTCGAGAGGAAAACAAACAAACTTGTCTTTTATTTCAACTCAGTGGCTTAGTATCTGAACGGTAAGTAACATTTACAGCAGTGACAAAAGATACGTTTCTAAGCCACGCATAGTGCTTCGTCCTTGCCGTAGCTAGATCTTTCTCTGTGATCAGCCACACTATCATCATTCCGCATGGTTGAGAATCGTGTTTTCTTCCATAAGCATGCTCCACTCCTCCACTACCGGGACAGAGTGACCGAGTTCCATAGCAATGAATGGAACTGTGTCCGACTTACGATTGTTCCTCACAGGATGTGCTCCCACCGCTCATGTGATCACCAGACAGTGCTGTTGTTGTTGCAACTTCTCGCTGCCATCGCTCATGTGATCACCAGATAGTACTTTCATTGGAGATTCTGGCTGACTTAATGATGCTTACAAGCTGCTGCCTCTGCTCTCCAAAAGCCCCAGTCGCATGTTAGTGCCTGAGCACAAATTGTTTGGAAGCAGGCTTTTTAACCATGCATGTGTAGCTTTTTTTGGGCGTTAGTGTTATTTTATGTGCCCATCACAAATTGCTGCTGCGCAACAATTGGCACATTGTTCAGGCTTTGTGCCTCCTGAGAAGACTTTGTAAACTGACTATGTAGGATGGAGTGATGCTCCATACTTAATACCTTTCTGTATCGTGTAGCACATGCGTAGCATAATAGAATGAAGGTCTGAATTGCTTTTTTACTCTGAAGTTGTAAGTGGGTTATTTCAGGGTTGGATTGGGATAAAAAATCGCTTAAAAAAAGTGTCCCACATTTGCATATTTCCCTTCTGCAAAACACTGCTTTGGCGAAATTTTATACAAAAAAAAGGGGTTTAACCAAAATGCCCAGATTAGTTTACAATGGTGAGACCACTTCTTCGCAGGCCCCCTGCCTCGCTCAGTATGCATATATTAATGGGCCGGCCCAGCGAGAGAAAGGGAGTGACACCTCTGCCGTTGATAAGAGGGAGGTAATGGACACCCATCTACCTCCAGAAAGGCCATTTAGTCACCCACTGGGTTGCTGGCGGCATCAAACAATGCAGAAACCGCCCAAATCAGCCCCACAGCTGGAATTCAGATACTGGCCCCTCGGGCATTGCCCGAGTGCCTGCATTACCAATCCAACGCTGGGTTATTTTAAAAGGGAAAGGTGCTGTGCTACTGAGTGCAAAAAAAGTGTTCGCAAGTTGTTTTAAAAGCCAGTGTTTTAGCTCGGGTAAGGTGGACAAACTGTATCCTCCTTATGAAGAGATTGTAACATATTTGTTCGTACCACAGAGTTCCATGCTTAGAATATGCATTTGTTGAATGCAACCTTCCCTCGAGATGGGATGAATGGGGGCGTGTCCTCTGCTGATATCTTGGGCCAGCCAAGGTGACATGCGCACTTTGAAGACCTTCAGCCGGCTGTCTTAGACGGCTGGGTGGAGACCAAGAACAGGCCTCCAGGCCTGAAGAAGCATCGAGCCAGCCCGCTCCATCTAATCTTGCGCTACTCTCACTTGTTGATTAACAGCATGAGAGCAGCATCTGGATTTCTTAGGAAAGTTAGGTCTTCAACTCCTACTTGGAGCCAGAAACTGCTAAGGATGCAACACGGGTAAGTAACATTTATAGTATGCGCACACCAGGACATTCCCTCCTCCCCAAATTCCTTCCCTTACTGCCCGCTACGCCAGCCCTTCATTAAACAGCCAGCCCCCACCTCCTTCTCTGATCCACAGAGGAGGCTAGCCCCGCGGCGCAACTAAGGGCACCCCTCCCCTAGTCGCAGGGGGCGCCTGTTCATTTTATTCATAATGTTGCTGTAATGCTTGCCAGTGATTTAGTGTTTATTTATTGTGCCTGTTGGTTTTGTATTTTGGTTAAGCAGTGGGGAACTTTGTTCGCCCCACCACTTTCAAAGGATACCAGACACCCCTAATGATGAACACCACAAACTGAACCCATTTGTGGCTGTAGTGCTGTCGGACTCATTTTCATTTAGTGTTATCAACCTTGGTAGAAAAAAATCGGAATCCTGTTTAACCAGCATTGTAATCAGTGACATAGAAGCTACAGCTGGCACTCTGTTCTACTGGCTTATTTTAACCAATATATGCTTTTAATCTGGTGCTTGTTTCCGGTTGTGAGAAAATGCCGTCCAAGAAACTGAGTCTTTAAACCTGTTTTCTTTTCACTTTGGAGCCATGTTTCTGCAGAACAAGTGACTAAAGAGCAGAACTCTGTAGGCGCATCAGCTCACTACGATATCCATGTCCATTTCACTTATCAACCTCACTTTTTTTCTTCTTTCTTTCCCTGTTTTCATACAAACATCTTTGGACATTTCAGGGTTGTAGTGACTAGGAGAAGCTTAAACCAAAAAGATTGATGCTTGTCTCCAGTGCTTAATTAGTAAAAGTGCTGATGCCCAAAGCTCTGCTCAGGAGCCCGTGGCCAGTGCAACTAAATGTCAGTGCGCCGAATACCAAGGCTGGGTAGTCTAGAAGCCACTTGGTGCCTATTTAATCTGCTAAATTACACACCCTGCTCCTTTATCTCACTCCTCCTTTTTAGGTCTCGGCTGTCGAAAGCAGCGCATGCGCTGCTCTTGGCATTCAAGTGCTTCTTGGAATCAATTCAGATTCTGAAGCTCTTGGAGGCGGGGTTGAAGCCCCGCCCATCTTCCTCATTGGCTGGCTTCATCCTGCATGCAAAGCACAGGCTTACGATTAAAAAGGAGGCTTCTTAGTCCCTCCTTTTTGCCACCTTGTCTCGTTTTGGCCACGCCCACCGGGATTTGATCTTTTACCGGCTGTACGATACTGTGGCCTTTAATTTCTGGGTAAGCACTATTTGTTTCCCCTTCCCTCTGTGTCTCTCCCCGAGCAGACCCTTCCCTTTGTGTCTCTCAGAGAAACAGCTGCTTGCTCGTTTCAGTTTCGCATTTTGCAATGCAATTTCTTCCTGTTCCTCTAACCTCCCCCCGCAGTCCGATGCCTTCTCGCTTGAGACCTCCCCCCCCCCCTTCCTTTTTGTGCATTCAAATGCTTGTTGTTTCAAGTTGGTTCCCTGAGGCACCGAAACCCGTCTCTGGCTGTAAAAATGCCACGTGTACTTTATAAAGCAGTCTGAGCAACCTTAAAAGACCAACATGTTTATTTTGTATGCAAAAAGGCGCCATTGTTAACTGCTTTTAGCTTGATTACGCCCACAGGAGGACTGCTACGATAGGGGTATATTTGCAACCATTCACATATTGTCTCGTAGGCTTGACCCTGCTGCAGCTGTGGCCAATATGAGTCAATGACAGCCTGCACTGCCCTGGGGGCGCATTTGAAAGCGAAAAAAACAAGAAATCGCATTTCCTGAGTCTCTCTTCATTTACTATTTTTAGTAGAATGTTTAAACATATGTAGGACTTTGAGTGGAGATTGTATTGGGTTTGGGTTTGAGCCCACGCGCAATCTCCGCTCCTCCCGTACGGGACTTTTGATGGTTCCAAGAGTAAGGAAGGCCCGAATGGGAGGGAGATCTTTCAGATACTTGGCTGCCAAGTGTTGGAACGCCTTACCCCTGGAATTGCGTTTGGAACCGTCTGAAACCATCTTCAGAAAAAAACTTAAAACTCATTTATACAGTAGGTAGGCGTTCATGAGGGTGGTTGGACTGTAGCTCCCACTTATCATAGCGCGGGGACACGCCGGTGGGCGTACTTCCAGGCGCTCTATAAATGTCCAAAATGTAAATGTAAAATGTATAGGCAATATGCAATGTTGAAATTGTTTAATCTGCCCGTAGTAGTGGCGGGTGGACACAACTGTAAATTGTTGTTTTGCTTACTAAAATTGTCATTTTGTTTTTCGTTTTTTTTTAAGAAAGAGAAATGTGTGTAATATTTGTATAGCAATATATTTCTTGAGAATAGTGTTATGCTGAATCTGAATGCGGGGTTGGTTGGGCTGCTATTCAGGAATGTTCCCCAGTGATGGGCTGTGGGCTGGTCGGTATTTCCTGTTTTTCACCTTTCTGCTGTGGTGGTGGAGGTGTTGTCATGGCACTCGCCAAGCTCAAGTATGTTATTGAGGGGGCACGGCCTCTCCTCTCTTTATATTTGGTCCCCCCCCTCCGCGGCAGGGCCCTCCCCGGGTTGCGTTGTGCACGCCTTGCACTTGGCAATTCTTCCTCCTTCGCTTGCTGTGGACCCTATGTGTGCTCTTGTGCAAACAGTTGCGCTTTATTGTTTTATTGAACTTACAAGGGTCGCTGGCACTTGATGCACACGTCACTGATTTCAACTTTTCTGAGAGTAGAGAGCACCCGAGGCCAGCGGGGGGTGGGAATGTGTGTGGGTGGTGGGGGGGGGCGGCGAGCTGACCGAGGAGGCAGCAGGCCAGGAAGGGGGTGGAGGACCGTGGACAGCGGACAGACCAGTGCCCCTCGACCCTCAGGAGGGCGGGAGGGGGGCTCGGATTGGACCTGTGTGCCCGACTGGGGGTTACTCTAGCGGCCAGTCAGACCATGCCCTGGCAAAGGGGGGAGGGGCGGGCTGGCTGCACTGCCCTCATTGAAGGCCCTTCCCTGACTCACGAGGACACCAGACCCTCTGCATCCACTGAGACCCCTCAGTCCTACTGCCAGCGCTCCCTCTCAGACCCCCCTACAGACCCCTGGGGTCCACCCACCACCCGGTGCAAGGAAAGCTCAGAGCATGGCTGCAGTTTTGGTGAAGCAAACTATAAGATCACAGTTGGTGCAAGGGCAAGCTGGTTCCAGGTGCGAGGGGACGGGCAGGATGGTTGCAGGTGCGAGGGGGCAGGCAGGCTGGGTTAGATGTGAGTGGATGGGCAGGCTGGTTCCAGGGGACGGACAGGCTGATTCCAGGTGCGAGCGGGCAGGCAGGCTGGTTCCAGGTGCGAGGGGACGGGCAGGCTGGGTCCAGGGGCGAGGAGACGGACAGGCTGGTTCCTGGGGCAAGGTGACAGACGGGCTGGTTCCAGGGGCGAGGGGATGGGCAGGCTGGTTCCAGGTGTGAGGGAGCGGACAGGCTGGTTCCAGGTGTGAGGGGGCGAACAGGCTGGTTCCAGGTGTGAGGGAGCAGACAGGCAGGTTCCAGGGGCGAGGGGACACAGGCTGATTCCAGGGGCTAGGGGGAAGACAGGCTGGTTCCATTGGCGAGGGGATGAACAGGCTGGTTCCAGGTGTGAGGGGGCGGACAGGCTGGTTCCAGGTGTGAGGGGGCGGGCAGGCTGGTTCCAAGTGTGAGGGGACGGGCAGGCTGGTAACTTTTGCCGCCCCACAAAAACCTTTTAGGGCCATAGAAATGTAAGCTCAAGGAACACCGGCAGATGAATTAGATGGCAGCGGTCCGGAGGAGACGCGAGTAACATAGTGGGCTTGCGATATGGTTCTAAAATATGGTCACACAATATTAGATCTTACTCCTGGGGAGTTGCTACCCAGTTTGGCGGGCTTGGTGGGGAAAAGCTTGCCACAAGGGGAGGCAGCTAATGTATCCCTCCAGTCCCTGACTAGTTTGAAACAAGCATTAATAAATGCAATAGGTCTCGCCTTTGATTAAGTTAAAGCCATTTGCTTTGCAATACAATACCATTAGCAAAGCAAATGGCTTTAACTTTATCAAAGGCTAGACCTATTGCATTTTCAATGCTTGTTCTCTTTGTGACGGTTTTGCTATCTTTCTTCTTCTTTCCACTTTGTTTTTTTTCCCGTCTTGCGCTCGGTAAATGTCTAATGCAGAAAAATGTATCGGTCCCCAAAAATGAATGCCAGTTGTAACCACTGTTGCAAATTAAGCAATGGTTGCCTCACACGTGGTGCTTAAAGAGTTTGATCTTGGTTTCTATGAAATACATTTATGCAACTTCAGGCAGAATTATTTACTCACGCTCTTCATCAGTAACTCAGTCACCTGTGTGCTTGTCACTTCTATTTGTATTTATTTTATGATTTTCACAGAAATGATGCAATTCAGGCAGAGGATTTCTGAAGATTATGTAGTAAATCGCTAGGAGGCACAAGCACATGTACATCACCTGCAGCTTTACAGAACCTTTGAGATAATACATGGAAGTTAGGGCAAATTGCTGGATGACGTGGGTGTTCTTCCTGTACCGTTTAAGAAGCGTGCAGATCTTGGAAACCTATGGTACAAGAAATTACATGGGTCTGATTTTATTGCTGGGCCTCTTTTTACCAGGTGGTTCAGGGAAAGCATCTTTATATATTCTGTTGGGCTCATGATTAAGTTGCTGCTGTAAACAGAATGAAATTCAGAACACACAAAATCATACAATCTATAACAATACAATAAGTTATATATTTAAAGTATAGTGAATAAGCAAGCACAGCTCAAGCCCTCAAATTAGAACCACTATTCTCAGCCAGTATCTTCCCTGACATCTTCTCTAAAAATCAAAAGTTGCTTGGGAACTAACTTGGAAGACTAATGCAAGCAATTAGGGTCTAACTAGAGAAGGACTGTCCTATTTGTTTGGATTTGTTCTGTTGATATATATAAACTATAGTGGCTGCTGTGACCTTTGAAAGTAGTCAGGCATAAATACTGTCCTTGAATTGTACAAAGCGAGTAAAGCAAGTGTGTCTAACATTCTTGAGAATTTCCTGCTCCCCTAGTCCTTGTGGAAAATTATGAAAAAATAGGGTAAATGGTGGGTTTCACAACACAATTATCAGTTATCATGGTTTGTAATTTGGGTACTAATGAAGTATTTGAGTACTTTGTGTGTGTGTGTGTGGTAGCCTAAGCATATCCTGTTCTATTCAAGTTGACAAATATATATCTTTTTTAATCCAATTAATATTTTGATTAGACATTTTCTGATACACTACATGAACCTCCTTCACTCTACCGACTGATCAACCACATTGTCCTAATTAACACTTCCAACTCTGATCATGAATAATGTGTCAGCCTAAGGTTTTACACCTGTAGATTTCACCTGCTAAATTGCTTGAATATTGTCGAACCTTTAACTATAGAGCACATTCAGCAACCTTTTGATTTTTAATAGTAGTATTCAGATTGATATACTCCTGCATTTACCTTTCTATAGTAATTTCTTTGGCAAAGTTCTTTTTCTGATCATAAAATATTTTCTTCTTTCAAGGATTCTCACCTGCTGCTGCTTTTTTCTTTTCTTTAAAATGTGGTGAAGCCATCGTATTGGTCTGATAGACACTATAGCCCCCTTAATATGTAGCAAACTTTCCACAAACAAATTAGCTTTTTCATCAACATAAACAATTTAAGTTTTAGACTTTTTGCTGTTGGAACAACCACCATCGATCCAAAATGGTCACAGTTTCTTCTACACATTTTTGCTTATTCTTCCTTGATCCCATTACTGAACACCATTCCGGCAATGTTCATGTATGTGGCCACTGATGAAACTAACCACTAGTCACTATTACTTCTTGTAGGAGTTGCTTCAGCTCCTTTAGCATCATGTGCTCAAGGAAGTATCTGTTGACATGTGTGTTGGTATATTGTATTCCATCCTCACCAGACAGTCACTTTGGTACTTGGTCACCCCTTGTGTTCTCAAGAGATTCTTTCTGTTTGCTTCCATGTGATGTATTGCTTTAATTACTTCCAGGAAATTGCATTACTCTGAGTCCTCTTCCCTCACTTCTATTATATACACACATGAGGCATTCATGTCTTACCAGACAACCATACCACATGATTGCTAATCACCTATAAAAATCTCCCTCCATCCTCCTGTAATACCACATAATCCGGCACCACAAGAATTGAAGGTTGGCCTGGACTTCCAGGGAGGGAGAGTGGGATGTAATGAATAGAAGAGAGGGAAGAGGACTCAAAGTAATGCAATTACCGGTAAATAATTGTGATTCTCTTAATACCATGACCAGAGATTCTGGATTTCATTAAAGACACGAAGGCTAACATTATGCATTATACTTTTAATGCAACTTTAAGCAGCCATTTTAAAGTTTATACATCACAAAGCAAAGCTCTAGAATGCAATGAAAAACAAAGTTCAACTAATATGAAAAAAGATAAACTTCTTCTTTAGAAACTGATGAATTCCAAAGTAACAGGAAATTGTGATGCCGAGACTTGCTTGGAGGGAAGAGGAGGAAATCTTTAAACTCCAGGTATGATCGTGCATCTTCGAAACAACATTTTTAACACTCAATTCCTCATGCAGACACCAAAAAGGTTTTGTAATCTCAGATCCTAAATTCCTATTCTTCCAACCTTCTTCCAACCTTTTTGTAATAAAGACATAACCTCGTTCAATACGGGGTCAATTGATGTCTCTTCATACCACCTCCCTTCTGATATGATACCAGTTTCCAAGACACACACCCATTCTTTTCCTTCATCCATCTCCTCTTCATCATCTAAGATGAGTGTTTCCTTAGGAGTGAGGCGCACGAACACATCAGCAACCCCATTGTCAACACCAGGAATGCATTTCATTGAAAAACAAAACTCTTGTGAACTAATCACCCATTTTGTGATTGTGCTAGAAATCAAGTCGAGGCCCTTCTTATTAAAGATCTCAACCTAAGGTTTGTGATCTGTGCAAGTCTCAAATTCCCCACCCCACAAAAAAAATTCAACTTCCTAATAGCCCAGTAAGCAGCAAGGGACTCCCTTTCTACCACAGAATACCTGGTTTCAGCATCTCTCAAACCGCTTGACATAAACATTCTAGTTTGTAATCCATTAGGACCATACTGTTGCAAGACTGCACTGAGACCTATTTCACTTGCATCCGTTGTAAGAATAGTCTTGATTTGGGGTCAAAACTCTTAAGGCAAGGGGCAGAACACAAACCTTCTTTAATTTTGACAAATTCTTTCTCGCACAGCTCAGACCAAATAAAATTAACACCTTTCCTTAAAAGATTTCTCGTACCTACACCTAAATCTGCAAAGTTTTTTTTTTTACAAATTTAGCATAGTACTCTACCAAGCCAAGGAATTTCATCAATTCATCCTTGCTGGAAGGAGAATACATGTTTTGAATCGTTGACACTAACTCACACTGGTTTAATCCCATTTCAAGTGATATTGTGATGAAGATAATTAATAGAACCTGACCAGAATTAAAAAAAATTCCAACTTTAATAATTAGACCACAATCACACAGCTTCTGTAAAACAACTTTGAAACGGGCATCATGCTAAGCTCATTTTCATTTTTCCCAAAAATCAGGATGTCATCTTGATATATACTGACGTTCTCTACACCTTTAAGTACTGTCTCCATAGCACGCTGGAAAACGGAAGAGGCAGACACCAGACCAAAGGGCAGCTTGATAAATCTAAACATTCCGAATGGAGTAATGAACGCTGTAAAGTCTCTCCTATTCATTCTGATGATATGCAGAGCTAAGGTCAATTGTACTAAAAACCTTTGCCCCCCCAAGCAAAACCAACAACTCATTAGTATTTGGAAGGGGATATCTATCCACAATCACAATCTTATTAAGCTGCCTCAAATCAATGCAGAGACGTAAATCCCCATTAGGTTTTCTAGCAGCGACAACAGGTACAAGCCATTCTGTGCCCTCCACTTCTTCGATGATTCCACAACTTTTAAGTTTAATAATCTCCTTCCGCATATCATCCCTCACAGCAATTGGGACATTCCTCAGTTTACAACAAACAGGTTGTGCATCTTTATTTAATTTGATTTTATGTTGGTACCCTTGCAAACAACCTAAATCTTTTTTAAAAACGGTGGGAAACTCTTTCTCTAAAGCGTCCACAAAATCATGTTCAACAGATACTTCCATTGTACTCTCCCCATCTCTAATCTGAGTGGGTGGATCAGAATTGGGGTCCAGAAAAAAACCCTTATCACATTGGTGAATCCAACTGATGAAACTATCACCTTTTTTTGCAACGTAAATTTCCCTGAAACCATCCTGCCTCTGTATTCAATTAAAACAACAAAATAACCATGTAATTTGATGGGTTCGCCTGCATATGCAAATGGTGTAATGTCAGGTTTCTTCATAACAATTGTGTTTTTCAGTTTCTTTAACCCCTACCGCGTTTTCCCGCTGTGCGCTGAAAAAAAAAATGGCTTGTTTGTGACAAAGCCAGCTCGTCATCCGCGCAGCGCAGGTAACGCTGATGACGAGCTGGCTTTGTCATCAGCGCCGAAGGGGTTAAATAAAAATCATTCGAAACAATGGTGATTTTGGCACCAGAATCAAACAAAACACTTGCAGGTTCCCCTTCTACAACTATAGAATCAAATGGACAGGATTTAGCATTACTTCTAGTCTCAACTTGCACAACTATTTGTCCACATACAAAGTCCTCATCACTTGTTTGACAGTTATTTTCATCATAAACATCTATTTTGTTTATTTTAGGCACACATTTGCTCCTAGGCACTATAGCAAAGTGCCCCTTTCTTTTGCATTTGCTACATGTTTGACTTAATGCAGGACATTTTTTATCATTAGCATGATGACCTGCCTTTCCACACCTATAGCATTTTAGTTCAGAAATTTTACCTTTTTGTAACTCTTTATCAACTTGACTCTTCTCTTCCAAATGTTTACTTTTTTCCTTTAACATGTGTACTTTTACATCTTTATCACACTCTTTTTTCATAACAGCAACACATTTTAAAGAATGCTCAATTCTTTTTGCTACCCTGAGTACTTCTTCTAGAGTTGGTTCATTTTTTTAATCACAAATCCTCCCTTACTTTTTCCATATTACATCTAAATATAAACTGATCACGAATAAGCTCTGTGGACAAAAGACCCAGAATGTGGGATAGGATCTTTACCTTGGGCAAAGTGACCACCCCCAAATCGGTACGAAATCTTGCCCCAATAAAGAGATGGTCCTGGGCTGGAACAAGGCAGGATTTTCCAGATTGATAAGAAAACCGTGCTCCTGCAAACTGTCCAGTACCACCCCTGTGTGCCTGCAAGCCAACAGGCATGAGGGAGCATGAACCAACTAGTCGTCAAGGTAGGGATGAAGAAAAATCCCCTGACTGTGGGCCAATGCTACCAACGGAGCCAACAGTTTTGTGAAGACCCGTGGGGCGGACTTCAGACCGAATGGCTACACAGCAAACTGAAAGTGGCAGTCTCCTAACGCCAACCTCAGAAACTTCTGATGATCTCGAGCCATGGGAACATGGAGGTAAGCGTCCTGGAGGTCTATGAAGGTCATAAAGTTCTGGACACCGACTAAGGGAATTATGGACTGCAAAGTCACCTTCTTGAAATGCATGATCCTGACCCACCCATTCAATCTCGTTAGGTCCAGAACTGGTCTGAAACCACCAGACACCTGAACCAGAAAAATAATTGAATAGCAACCCAGTCCCCGTTCCTTCAAGGGAACTGTAACAATCGCCGTCTTTTTTAGAAGAGCCCGAACCCCCATCAAGCAGAGCCTGCTTCTTTCCCCTGGGATCCAGGGAGGAAGGAGTACGGATGGTGCCCCAGCTGGGAGGCAGAGGGACAAAGTCGATACGATAGCCGGTCCTGATAATGTTGAAGGCCCAATGTTCCCTCACATCCCAAATCCAGGCCTCTAGAAAAAACAAAAGCCTTCCGCCCACAGGCATCGACACTGCCCCGCAATCGGTGTTAGGACTTCCGCTTGAAGGAATTAAGCTGATCCTTAGTGCTGGCCAAGGAGTATGACATTTTTAGCTGGAACTTCCTTCGACGTTCCGAAAAAGGCTTGGAGGTCTTACGGGAGGAAGAAGGTGGATCCCAAAAGCGAAGAGAGTCAGAAGATGAAGATGCCTTCCCCTTGTAAAGAAGAGGTTGTTTCTGATCATTGAAAGCCTTGGTAATCATGCTGCCCAATTGATCCTAAAACAGCAATTTACCCTCAAACGGGATTTTCAGGATAGAAGTCTTCTCAGAGAAGTCTGCCTTCCAGTCGCGTATCCACAAGTTCTTCCGAGCCAACACCACTGAACCAGTCGCCATTGCAGAAGTCCTCAGAACATTGGAAGACATGTCTGCCATCAACTTGGCCTGCTGTTCCATATGAACTAGCACAGAACAATGCGTCTCCTACTGAATTGCTTTGGCCAACTTCTCAAAGTCCGAAACCAGAGACTGAGCCACAAAATCAGAATAAACACCAGCCTTCAAAGTCAAATTCTCGTCAGTGAAAGCTTTCTTAAGCTCCCCTTCAATTGTTTTGTCCGTAGCATCAGAAGTAGAACAGTCCTCAGGATTAATCGCCTTTCGACCAATCAAAATGGCCAACATGATGTCACCTTAACTGAGTGTGGAAGAGAGATCTCCCCCTCCTCCAGAGAGTACAGTATTTGCAGAAAGCGCGGAACTGAAGAGTGTTCCAGGTCACACCATTCACCAGTAATCAAGTCCTTGATCCGGCCATGAAATTGCATAGCAAAAACAGGGGGCCTAACATACTGTGGAAAGATGCATTTCGCCGCTTCAGAGCACGAGAAAGGCATAAACCCCAAATGCTCCCAGATATGCTGTAGGATGTCCAGAACCTCCTCTCTACGCACACATTTTCCCGTAAAGGTAGAAGGACAGCTAGCCTCAGAAGCCGAAGAGTCCCCAGAAGGAGTGTCTAATGAACCCACAGCCGAACAAGAGTTCCTGCGCTCGGGCCACAGCAGCTTCAAAAATCCTCTGACCCTCAGAGGCAGAGAGTAAAGCAGAAGGATCCGCAGGACCCCTGGACCTGCTCCGGAGAGCAGGAATCGGCTCATACTCTTCAGAAGTGGCCAGTACATGCTTGCATTTAGATGCACGCTTCCCCATAATAATGATAAGCAACTAAATCCAGCAAGGAGTCACCTAGATATAGGCAGGGCCGTCCCCTCCCTCCCCTCAGTGACCAATCAGTAAATGAGAGACAAATAGGAAAGAATTTCCCAGTATCAATAAGGAAGGGCATAGGATCAACCAATCCAACATTTACACAAATGCATGAAAAAATAATTAAAAAAATGCCTCCCCAGAGGCCCATACTGTAACTTCATTCTAGAAACCGACAGCATAGGAGACATTCGCTGCAGCTTCCCAGGCTAGCCTTCACACCTGGAAGCACAGCCCCAGGCACCGTGAGCCGTTAACACCTCCATCCGGTCTAATGTCAAGCAGGCGCTGGCAAGCGAGCGCACCACAACTCCTAGACACTGCCGTGACCGACCAGCATCCTCCAGAAGAAAGAGAACAACAACTGCAGCACGCACACAACCTGGTAAGACAAAGAAAAAACTGGAAGATGGAGGGGGAGAGTTTTTTTTTATCAGTGATTAGGAATCACGTGATATGGGTGTCTGGTGAGGCAGGAATGCCTCATATGTGTAATGAAGGGAAGCGAGGTACGGACGATGAGGTAATGTACATTGCATTGTACATTATATAATGAAACATTTGCTGTTTTATTAAACCAAATGTACACTTCTGTGGTTAGATTTTAGGCGCTAGTTAATTTGAGCTCGTTTCGGGTTATTGGTAGGCTCTAGGTCATAGACCTATATAAGCTATAGCTAAGACTTTTTTTACTTGACATAGTTCATCTTGGCGTGCCAAGAATTTTATATCTTATACTTATTTTGATGAAAGTTGGTCAACGTACAATGCAGATTTCGTGTTATTGGTAGGCTCTAGGTCATAGACCTATTTAAGCTATAGATAAGACTTTTTTTACTTGACATAGTTCCTCCTGGCGTGCCAAGAATTTTATATCTTATACTTATTTTGATGAAAGTTGGTCAACGTACATTGCAGATTTATGGTTGTATTGGGCTTTTCTCCTACATTCAGTGATTTCTCAATTTTTCAGATTAAACATGAATGCATTTCTAATTGTTTATCTAATATCGGTTTCGTCTTCAAGTATGCTATTTGTAATTAACACACTGCAATCACAGCACTGCAAAAGTCTCAGTTTACCTTGTTTGAATGAATAATTTCTAAACGGATTTTATCAAACTCCACACCATGGAGAGCTGAATAACTTGATTTCAATTAAATGTAGGTCCTTTTGCTGTTTGACATTTGTTACCATCTACATAATATTTCAACAAGGGAGACCCAAGGATCACTGGGGACCTAGAGTAAGAACTATGAAAAAACCCACACTTGTTCCTAGTAACAGTACTTTAGATGCAAAGAAAGAACCAAATGGCGAATAATATTTATTCAAAGGAGTTTATCAACAAAACGATTTCAAGACGCAGTGAATATTGGTGCAAAATAAACATGTTCAGTGCTTTCTTCTGAAGTGATACACTCAAGTGGTAAAATGTGATCAAAAAGTTTATCAACAAACACATGAACAGCACTGCCCTTTATAGCAGGTTCTCAACAATCATAAAGTGTCCTTGTTTTTTATTTAAAGTTAACGGCGTTTCAATCCCATAAATAATGGCAGGGTCATCATCAGGACTCAGGGGGATACAATTAGCCAGAGAGAGAGATTATAAGGCAAAGCAGTTGCTAAAGGGGGGCTCCATGGTGATAAGTGTCAGGAACAGGGTGGGCGCTGAAGGGCCTTTGAGAACTCAGTGTCCAGAAAGGACTCCAGCCTGCCAGTGCATCTTGATTTCTGGGCAGATTCAAGCCCAGTTAGAAATCTGGCTCCCAACTTGAGACGCAGACCACACGCATGCTTCTCACTGTGGGCTGATCAGAGCCCCCTATGGATATCCAGCATATTTCAAACTCAGGCCATTCCCACCCACCATGTTCCTGAGGCTTCACACCATGGGCCACCCTCTTTTAGCAACTGCGTCTCTTTCTAGTGATACTCACATAATTGTCTGACGAGAGATGCACTGTCAAGCCAGACCATGAAATTATATTTTAATTCAAATATTCTCAACAAAACATGTTCAGAATCATTCTGAAGCAAAAGTATATATCTTGCTTGGCAATTAATGCTTTAGTAGCTTTTAGGTCACTCTTGGGCAGCGCTTGCGCTGTCTCTTCGATACATGCTGAATTCAGGTATGGACTTGAAGCTCTGTCTATTTGTTGCCCATCTTTTCAATTGGCTCCTCTCACTGTGCTTTGTAAATGGTGTTTTTTGATTCATGAATAGGCTTAGTAGTCCCTCCTTAGTACCCTCTTTTCTCCTGTTGTAATCTCCCATGAGGACTGCCCCTGTAACGTATTGTTACTCTATGTTTTACTTACAGTCTGTAAGCACTATTTTCGTAACTGACTCTCCTATTGCAGGTGCAACACACTCTCAGACAACCGCTTGTTTTTTTAAGCAGTGCCCTTTACCTTTTTTGCTTCAGTTTCAACAAGGGCAGCACGCCTTTCTTTTCTTCTGCATGGTTCGCCCAACTCTTATGCTGCACACACCTTAATATCTTTTTTAAAGCAGCGCAGCACGCCGCGCTTTAGTTTTTTTTTTTTTTTTAAGCCACTCTTTATTTTGTTTTCACCAGTGAAGCATGCTTTAGCTTTAACAATGGCGGTCACACCTTTCTTTTCTTATGTTTTATTTTCAGCAGCGCGACACACCACACTTTAGCTTGAACAATGCCAGCTGTGCTTTTCTTCTGCATGGTTCACCCAACTCTATGTTAGTCCTCCACTCCCTCATTCCCACTCCTCTCCCATGTCAATGTCCCCCATCCATGAACCTCTCCTCATCTGAACCTATCTCCGTCCCGCTCCCCTACACAAACATAACTGAAATATAATTCCCCGGCGCCGTGCTTCATGTTTTAGCACAGCACCCGCTGTTATTATTATTTGTTTATTAGCATGGCACCTGCTTCACTTTTATGTGCACTGGTGCCGCACCCGCTTTCATATTTACAGCATGGGCTCTGTGCTTTATGTTGCAGCATGGCGTCCACTTTTATATTTACAAAGCCAATAGCTAAAAGGCTCGCAAATTCGAGAACTATCGCATTGCAAATGCTTGTTATGCTTTGGAGCACTTGCTAATAAGGGGTCCGTAGGTTTTAAAAACTAATACAAAATGCACAAATTGCTGTTAAGCCTTTGGAAAAGTTGCAGTTGAAAAATGCTTGCATTTGCATAATTACAAGTGGCACTAGAAGCAAAAGAATTATTTTCAGATATGCTACTTCTAAGGAAATATTTTATTGGTCTTACCTACACAAATTCTGTATGAATTACATTTTTATCATGGTATTCACTTAGCAATATACTGTGAATAAAATGTGTGCTTTATGGTTAACAAGATTGAAGGCAAGGGTGTAGCTTTGTTTTTTTATTACATCTTATTACTGCGAATTAAAGCAAATATCAAAAGGTAAATCTGTGCAGTTTTTATTAGGTTATGTTTACAGAGGAAGATGTGAAATTCTACCTCGCAGAACTGGCGCTTGCTTTGGATCATCTGCACAGCTTGGGAATTGTGTACAGAGACCTGAAGCCAGAAAAGTAAAGTACAACGCATTATTTTAACTCCATAATTATATATATTATTGCACCCTCTCGTATATATAACTTTTATTTAGTTGCTTATAGTTACAAATGTTAAGAATAATGGCCACTTACTTTTGCTCCAGTCTACGTATATATTATTTAATATTAAAAAATTGATACTCCTATAAAAATAACATGCTGTAAATCTGTTTTTGTTTAAATAGTAGTTAAAGATGTACTTAACAACTAATGGTAGTTAATATTTTGTCAAATGCTTATTTCTATATAACATATCCTGTGTTATGTGTATTGGTGAATGTGGATTTTAATTTTCAGCATTTTGCTTGATGAAGCAGGACATATCAAGTTAACAGGTAGGTCCAACCTGAATAGCACAGTGTGTTCATGTTTGCAGTAATGTTAGCAGTGCATTAGTGTAATGTAAGAGAGCCAAGATTGTGTTGCACCTCCATCAGTATTTCTTTGCTTTCCATTAAGATTCTTTGTAAGTTCTAGCTGTTCTCGTACAGTCCAACATAGCAATGATATGCCGTACTGAACACCTCTCCAAAGATGTATATTGCCTGGTATCTTTTAGAAGCGATCATTCAAGATGCTTTCATTTCTAAACGTTAATCCCTTTTCATGCAGTACTCCATGTGCTTACCAGACTACATGTTTTCTGTAGGCGATGTCACCTGGCCCAAAACCTAACATCAAGCTGTCAGTGTTTTTCCTGGTGGCTTCTGTTCCAACAGTGTGCATGAACGCTAAAGCTCTTGTCGCTGCTTGAAATCACTTTCACCTGTAAGCAGGGAGATGGAAGCTCAGTGTGAGTGTACTTCTGTAAATGTACATCATTAACAAATATTACTTTGCCACCTCGGAATCTAATATTTATCCTGGTAACAACCTCCCAGGGAATCTATAATGTAATGGATAAAATGTAGAGAAAAATAAGCAGTTAAGCGAAAGTAATTACAAAATTATAGTGAGAGATTTACAAAAATAATATGCACTCCCAGAGACAACATTTAAAATGAAACGTGTGGGGGAATCGAGCAAATGCTTAAATTGTACTTCTCTGTTTATTTTGCTTTCCCTTGGTTTCACATTTCTAAAGCTTATGCTAAGTAACATTCTGTTAAAAAGTTGCACAATGTATACAAAATAGTATTTCTCAGCAACCCAGAATGAATGCATTCTATTTTCACACAATGCCATTTCTAGATAGATTTCATTGCATATTATAACTGGGATTAAAGTAATTTCAAAGTATCCTGATTCCCCTGTGCTGTTTTGTATCATCCCAACAATAGGTCGGAATAATGTATATATTGCTGCTATTTTAATGCAAAGAACTCAAGTTTTTTCAGTTTGGCAACAAGTGTGTCTAGTGAAACATCCACGGATGAGACAGAAAAGGCCTTAAGTAAAATGTCGGTTAAACAAGAAGCATTTAAGGCCTGAATTGCACGATCAACGATAAGCTATGAATAACTGGCGGCCTTTGCGGCTTTACAAAGCAAAGAAATTAACTTTTTGGAAGAACACCTATAGCCGCTGTTACACTCTTTTGGTGGTGTGTTGTCTTCCAAAAATACATTCTGCAGAATGTGTTGTCTGTTGTAAGAATTGATATTTCCCTGCTTCGTTTTGGATGTGATTGGCATTATTTGGACAGTTTTCTGCTAGGCACATATTTATCATCCAAAGCAGCCAGTCCCTAGTTGGTTCTAGACTTGCTCAAAGGCTCAAGCCATTGCTTTATATAAGAATGTATGATTCACCCAAACTTGATGGGTTAAAACTCTGTAATTATCGCATCACTTTATTGTCGTTTAGGCTCCATAATGTTGTACATTTATAGTAGAGCATACCTCTACCTTTGGGATCACACATTTTGCTGTTCTCTATTACAAACTCTCTTATAAACTCGGGCATGCATGTCTGTCCAATGAAAGCCCACCTTGTATACGATTCTTCTGACTGTTTCCCGCATCCAGATGTGCAACTTTGTCAGAGATTCGTCCAAAATTGATGAGGTTAAATTTTTTAAAGCTGCCATTTCATTTACATTTTTAACTTTTTCACAGATCCTTGAAATAATTCAGCATCTTAAAATGTACCTTCATCTTGAGAGTCCCCTGTTTGTAAACTTAATTGCTGACTTGCCAGAGGTCATATCCATGCTTACCATGTGTGCAACGTCCCACCCGATGAAGTCGATGAAACATTCATATGAACTAAATGAATGTTATTTCAGAATACAAAGTAAATCAAAAAGCTTCTAAGATACAAGTTAGCATAATTGTTTGAGTCCAAGAGTATAAAGTTCACCATTCAATTATTTACAGATCAATCAGCCTATTTGTATTTTGATTAACTACAACCCACTGCAGATTTAATGCTGCACTCTTTATTCTGTCTTTCATTCCGTCTTTACTAGTGTTAAAAGTATGGAGAATTTGATTTCAGAAAGTCAATGGTCAAATGTTCTTAAAGGCAATATCATCTCAATGAGGGCTGTATGAAACAGGCTCTGACAATAAAACATGGTTTATTCTGATACCTTTAAAGTTGTGTTTGGGTTTCCATTGCATAACATCTAGAGCTCTCACTCGTAGATTTTTTCTTATTTGAATTGTTTTGAGTGGAGTGGTGGTGGACATTATTAGAAATTGTGAAACTATATTTAACTTACAACAGACTTATTGTACCATTGTGTAATATATATATATATCTCCACAAAGTGATCCTCATTAATTTGTAGCGCTCTGCAGTGGGTGCTCTGCATAGGGGCCGGATCCTGGCCCTAATTCAATTTTAAACATCAAAAGATGCGGCAATCTGAGCAGACTTTAAGCTTGATTTATTCCTCGTACGTACGTGTGATACAAGGAATAAATCAAGCTAAAAGCCTGCTCAGAGTGCCGCATCTTTTGTTGTTTAAAAAAATAAATATATATATATTTGTGTGTGTGTGTGTGTGTGTGTATATGTGGGTGTGTGTATATATATATATTTGTGTGTTTGTATATATGTCTGTTATTGCTCAGATGTTTCAGCCAGTTGCTTACCGTGGCAAAAGAGAACTCTTCCAAGTGCCCCCCAAAATATGAGTGCACAGTCTCATAATGGCCCCATGATAGTATGTTGTATGGTTGCCATGTTTCTAGAATAATCATATTTTCAAAGCATGCTTTATTTTGTAGACTTTGGACTGAGCAAGGAGTCTGTGGACCAGGAAAAGAAGGCATACTCATTTTGTGGCACTGTAGAGTATATGGCTCCTGAAGTGGTAAACAGACGGGGTCATACGCAAAGTGCAGATTGGTGGTCTTTTGGTGTACTTATGGTAAGAAATAGTACAACACTACTTTCCTTACATTTAGATTGTTCTGTTGTAATATTTGAAGCCATATTGAAAACAATGGAGTGCTCCGGGCTTCTAATGGCTAATAGAAGCAAGAAGCTCCAACATTTCCAATGTTTGTTCACAGCTGTTGCTGTGAACAAAACGCTTCACTGAGCGTGACGGAATTTCAATCCCCTCGGGCTCCATGAGGCCTTGGTTTTACAAATCGAACATTGTGCCCTCTAGAGGCTGAATGGTCTAATAGCATTAGAGCCCTCCGTAGCGGGCTCTACCAGCCATTAAAGGCCCACTCCCTGGTTAAAGACCCTCACCTTCGGCGCTGGTGCGGGCCTTTAATGGGCGGCAGAGCCCACTATGGTGGGTTCTTTGACGATATTAGTGTCATTTCTAGGTATTGCTGTTCTGAATAATTAACTGAGAATAATCTGATGTGCAGGGTATTCTCTTGTGTAAATATATTGCATTAAATATGATTGGGCATTTGTGGTGCAGAAGCCATTGGTTTCATTCAAAGATATGCGAGTAGTTTTTAATTCTAGGATATGGTACAGTTAAGTCTTTGTAAAATGTCCCACTTTTTAAGTCTATCCTTTCAAATGGCTTTAACTGTTGGCCAGACTTATGCTTCTTTCAAAAATTCTAAATAAAAAGCTACATGTACATTTACAAATATAGAGATGTTTTGGGTCTGCAATTTGCAGTCTTCGTGCATTGATTAACTATATTGTCATTCATATTTTTATTCCAAGCGCCACAGCTTACAGTGTGGCACAGTTGGCCAGCCCACATCCTATAGTGGCTCTCCTTTCTGCGAGTGACCTCAATTTACTGGTTTAGAATGCGCACATTCACCTAAAAAATAGTTGTTTTCAATGCCCCTTCTTTTTTAAATGAACACTAAATTTCCTATCCCAAACTTATAATTCTTTTGTGTTTTAACATTGCTTACCTTTCAAAGATGGCTGTTGTGCTTTCAATGTGTCAACCATTTTGGAATGTTAAAGAATGATGAAGTATTATCTGAGTGGTTTCATTACATAATTGATTAATGATAAAGAATTGGAGAACCCCAACTAAGTTGTCCACTGTGTGTTAAGAATCATTGGCAAAGCCAGTAGCACTACAGACAGCCAGGAAAAAGCTGGTTATGTTGATTTTGCCAACTGTTCATGTCTGGCATTCCTTACATCAATGCCTTTTGTTATTTCATCAGTATTGCTTTTATCAGAATACTTTGTCATTTCTCAAATACAGACACATTCTTGCTACTCCAGAGTCAAGTTATTAGTCTTTTGTAGGACAGTAAAGCCAAAGTTATGAACATCTGTATCTTTCATTTAGATTTCATAAGCGGTATAAGCCTCACTAACAGCAAATTGTAAATCTGTCAGTCCCTCACTCTCTCACCTTCAACACTGTAGAACATGAACTATTACTATTCAGAGTAGACTGAAAAAATGCATTATTTAAGGGACTTCTCAAAGCCACACTCGGTGAACTACAAAAAAGTTAGTTCTGCAGGCAGGATCCAGCGTGCCTAATATTATACATTGCCATTATTGCCATATAAATCTAGTCATGATTTTGCTACGTCGGATCCTCGTTGTACCATCTTCAGTACAGCCAGACAGACCCCAAAAAAATCATTTACAACTCCTGAGTACCTTGTGTAGAAGTATCACTGTTGAAAAGTGGGTTCTTATTAGAGGTAAATGCATATCTGTCACTGGCAATAAGGCCACTACCATATTATAGGGCTCAGTACAGGTTGTAGAAAATAATTTCCATGCTCAACCCTTGATTGCTTGGCTGCGAGCAGGCAGGCTTACCTTCAAAGACAGGTATGTAAAGCATTTAAAAACACCAATTCAATAAATATTTGAGACACAACTCAAAATAAAATCCAACACCAATTTATAAAAGTAGAAAATATTTGTATCTTTAAAATGGCACCAAAACTAAAGAAAATCCAATGTAGGCAACTGGAGATATGAATTTTTAAAGATGTAGCACATAGAAACATATAGCACCTATTGGGACATATGGCCGCGCAAGACTGGGTCAAAGTCAAAGTTTCAGGCCGTACGTGATGAAGCCCTGTGCAGCTACCCTTTGCGGTAGGTCTCGGTCAAAGTTTTTACCTTCTGAATTGGAAACCTTTCTGGAGCTTTTCTTATCAGGGTCCCTCAAGGCTCTCAGCCATTCTGGATTCTTAGAGGGTTCGCCGGCTTGCCTTGCAACAAGCTCCTGGTCAAAGTTGTGGAAGTCTGACCTCCGGGGCTTTCCAGCTGGACGAACTAGGGTTCCACGCTGTCTCATGGTTGAAGGTGGACGGCTTGACTCACGCATTTGGTCCCGGTCACCTTTTCTACATTCGGACTAAGAAACTTTTACTGAACTTTTTCTTCAGGGTTCCCTTGATGCTTCGGTGAGGCTTCGCCAGCTTGGGTTTCCGCTCACTCCCGGTCAAACTCTGGAAGTCGGATCTCCGGAGCTTTTCAGCAGGACGAACCTGCACAGCAAGCCAGCTCGCGTTGAGGGTCGCTGGCTGGCTGACCAGGCGAGTCAGTCCACTTATGGAGTTTTTTCCAAAGTTGCTCCAAACTTCTAGAATTTCTTCCTGAAGTTCCTCAAAGGGTCCCAAAGTGTCCACAATGTACTCCAAGAGTATGGAAGCTCCAAGATGGTCCATGAAAGTTTGGGACTGCAGTTCCCACAATCCACTTCGACAAAACCCTTACAAATTCTCTGGTAGTACTCCAAGCTGAGGATTCTTGGTGCTGATGTTCCAGGTGATCTCTGTTACCCTGTAGTTTGCAGGGAGTCCATTCTTTAGTCGTTTTGAAGCAAGGTAGTCGACAGGGCTGTAGTTCTGGATTGTGCAGCAGACGCATTGCTCAGGGTGCGGAGCCTAGTTGGTGCAAATCAAACTTCTCAGCATGGACCCTTCTTCTCTCTTAAGTTTCAAGCAGCAAATCTGAGAGGCTCTGCCCCTCTAAGATACTTATTCCAGATTCCCTGGGTCAAGCAGGAGGGCCCACCTGTCCAATGAGGTGAAGGGCAACACCCCACAGTTTGACCACATCCTCCAAAGTGTGGCACTATTTTCTCCCAGAGAGCACCATTTCTCTAAAATTCATCATGGCTGATTTTCCAGCTGGGAGAAAAGAGCTAGCTAAACACACCGCCAGGATGGTTAATCTCCATAGTCTCTTCCCCTTGCATCTGTTCATTCCTTCATTAATCCCACCATCTGGCATGGTTTAAAGAGGAGAGGTGTAAACGAAACGGACTTCTTCTGCTTGTCTCCTCCTTTCATTGAAGAATATTGTTTATGACCCCTCCCCCTGCTCTGGCATTCTTATCTAGCAGAACCTTATCCGCCCAGAAGAGCTATCTAACCCGAGGGGCTACTTATCACCTCATCAAAAGAGCCTGGCTAATCTACTTAACTCTGACCAATCAGGCCAGACCACTGGAAGGCTGGATTTTGGCTTACAGGCAAGAAAGTCTTAACATCTTGTCTGTACACTTTGGAGAAATTCAACAATATCATATTGTTGGATTTATCGATACCATTCTAGGAATGGCATTTTTATGATTCTCCTAGCGGGAATTATTAGTTAATAACTTCTTGTCATTTTTATTTATGTGGCAGTGGATTTGCAATGGGAAAAGTGACTTGGGCCATTTTATCCTTCACCAGGGCTTATACAAACATATTTTATAAGGACCCTCCCTATATCTACTGGACACCCTACCCCTGGATCACTTAGGTGAGTCTTTATGGGTTCTGAATAGGGAAAAAGATTGCAGATCCTCACTCCACAGTGCTCCTAGCATGAAAGTCAATGTTGTGAAGCACTTTATCACTATGTGGGGAGTGAAATATGCAATATCACAGAGCCCAGGGCATATGAAACTCATTTTATAAGGGTTCGCCTTATACATATCTGCGTCCCCACCCCTGGGACACCCAGGGGAGACTCTGGGAGTACCTAATATGCCTAAACATTGTAGTTTATCAATTTGTAAATGCCCCAAACACCAAAGTCGTTTTTGGGCACAATTAGCATTTTAAAAGCAGTCCTGACCTCAGGCCTCAGCAGTGCACACATGCAAGTGCAGAAAGCGTTGTTGGCCTCTAAACTGCTCTGCCCTTGTATGCACTAGGGCCTTATATGGGAGGTCATGCCAATCATAGGGGTACTCTAACCCATGGTGTACCCTAGTGTATTTAGATGTTTTCACTGTATTCTGTCTCTTCAGCATAGCACTGGCCCTAGGCCTGGTTAGGCAGAGCCCAGGGTCAGTCAGAGTCAGTTACCACCAGTACTAGTCAGCAAAAATGTTGGATGGTGCTCAGGGCAGAGGATGACTTTGCAACAATCACTCTATCTGGTTGCACACATGCACAAAGCATTACATTTCTAGTTTCCTACTCCTAGACCGCACACATTTTAGTAATTGTCTGAAAATTCTGACACCTCAAGCCTGTTTCTTTTACGTAGACTGATAAACTAACTATTTTTACAGCTGTAAATAGTATATCTGAATGGCAAACATATGCTTACCTGATGTACATTTTCCTGTCCTATTACATAAGGACTGTTGTGTAGTTCCTATATCTATAAAAAACTTTTCAAATAAATAAATACAGGGTCAGCGTGTTTGGATAACATAAACTGTGGGATTGGTTGCAGACTGATTCCGTGCACCCTCACCGGATATGTTAGCCTGTCTGTATCAGGTAGCTCACAGTGCCACTATAATCTCATTTTACCAAGGAGAGAATAGATTCTGGCAACCTCAGAACATGAGACCTGTGATCCCTCAGAATCGTGGAAACAATATACTATATCACTTGTGCTCACTTAGTTTGTCTCTGCGATACACAGAATAAACATACTGGGCGTTTTGTTAATAAGAATTTATTGAACAGTTGTTATTCTAGTGTTGAATAGATGAGCCGCAACAACCATTAGACATTAGCAGAGATATATGATTAGAAGTACTATGAAAGTAAAAGGATGGTACAGTTGTACCATTTTGCAGTAGTCATGAATATATACTAGTACATAGAATACATGATAAAAAGTGCTTACTCCTATGATGTCTCCCTAACTAGATATACCTAAATGTACTTAGCATCTGTGTAGGTGCTATGCCAAGAATCCCTCTAGAATCTAGTCAACTCCATTATCTGAGAATGCGAGAATATAGGACCCCGTCCTGGTCTCGCGTGGGACACCCCGCGAGGGATGTTAGACCACTGCGAGCTGGAGCAACTGCATGTAGGAACCTCCGCGTCTCTGGTCAGTGTGTCAGCCGGGAAGTTTCAGTCTCCTCTGTCCTCCTAAAAGAAGATGTGATGTAAATATACCCATAGGTCTACTTTCTGTGTTACTCTGTCGGCCTAAGGGATGACGTCGGGCCTGAACTTTATACAGAGATATTATACAGGAGATGGTAGTCCTGCTGTGCTTCCAAGAAACCTCATGCATAATGTATGAGATTTGAACTAGGGAAAAACCCAAGTTCTGAATGCAGTGTTGTATCTAGGTAAAAGGTCAGTCCCTATGAACCGTTATATGTGATATGGGGAAGAATATAGGTGAAAGGTTGCAATGTTACCTGTGCCCATATAGGGTACCCTTTATGGAATATAACCGGTCTGTGTAAGTTCAGTAAGCATTGTACTACACTCTGATAAGCCCTGGTCCATGATCATCAAAACTATAAAATAAAAAGATCTATGTGCCCCAAGCCCACCTTTGGCTCATCCAGTTGTGGAATCCATCTAGCTGATCCAAGGATATTGTGGCTCTGCCTATGGTGAACATTTTCAAGACTGTTGTGTTTTGCTATACATACTCACTACATTATTTTACGTTTCATGCAAAGTTAGATTGTGGAAATATCAGTCTTTCTGTATAAGCAACAAATGTCTGAAACACTGCCAAAACGTTTCAATGTACTGCACATCATAGGGGACTTATGGACTTATGTAAAACTGTGTAACATCTTTCTAGAATGTGATTTTATGATGCAGCCATCTCACTGTTTTAGATTAACTTACAAATCAATCCCTAATGGACTCCACAACCTAAATTCTACATGAACCTCTAAGCACAAAGAGACCGAGCAACCTGGCTGATGCCCGGTGTAGCTGCCTAGACAGCTATAGAGGAGATCGGCTCTGGTTTACCCTCTCGGCCATCATCCACCCAGCCGGATATGGGATAGAGTTTCTCCTCTTCCCTCCACTCTATCTCCCTCCTCCTGGTTTATCGGTAGCCCCCCTGATTGCCTCTTTGCCACTTTCATTGACTTGTGCAGCCGAAATGACCATTGCCCAATGTCGACACCCCCTTAAGGCTGCCTCTCTTCTTGTTTGGCCCTGCGAAGCACCCTCTGACCGCCTTGACTCCTCTTCCATTTCTAATATACAAACCATCTCAGTGAAGAAGTTGGGCACTGATTGTTTTTGGATTGTTCTATGTTATCTAATTTTGCTCTATTAACTGATGTATTCATGTACATTCTTTTTTTTTTCTCGAGCAATTCATGTAACTGTGTAACACTGTTCTTTTTGTAGCAATATTCCTCATGTAAAGCGCTCTGATACCTCCGGGTCTAGCCAGCGCTATATGAAACTTTTCAAATAAATAAATAGTTAACACATTGTAAAATAATTCATACAATTGGTCCAGAAAGTCACATTTTCGTTGTGAACAATTGTATCTCTTTTTAAAGCTTTACAGATAATCCCAAGGGATCTCCTGGAAAAATTCAACTTTAGCAGCTATGCAGGAGTGCTTAAATGCATAGGATTTGTGGATGCAGACTTTCCGACTGTTGGACAGTTCTGCATATGGATATATGATGCAAATACCCATTCGCACATTTAACCTTTTTAGTTTGCTTTTCCAGAGGGTAAATATTTTTCCTTAGAGAAAGCCCTTCCCAAAACGCCCTTCAAATAGGAATTTGTGCCTTTCCCATTACCGCCTTTCAAAATATGTTGGTTCTTTTAATTTTGGTAAGTAGGTGAATTAATACATGTGCTACAGATTAAATCCTCCTTGTGTAGTGGCACTACTTCCAGTTTACTGAACAAGAGATATAACTATCCTTGTTAGCTGTTAAAATTCTATAGGTAGGCTAAACAGGCAAAATTGCTCATTGACCTAACACATCCATCGCACAGATCTGTGTTGGAAGGAATTGGATTTTTATTTGGAGTGGTCTACTGCCCACTTCAAGGAATAAACACAACTCTTGTCTGGGTGAATCCCTAAAGTCACTGGCCTCAGATCAACTCCCTGGTAGATATGGTACAGAGCAGACAGGCTTAATTAAGGACAAAATGCAAAATAATAAAATCCCCAAACCTAATCTGAAAAATAGAGTTACATTTAGTGAATACAATGATACCAAAATGAGATATCAGTTTGTAAAGCTTAATGGGCAAATAGGATAAAAAATTACAAATCGTCAATGATAGGCTATGGTCCCTGTAGGCCGGTACCTAGGCGCAATCTGAGGCCCACTGTGATGGATTGTATATACGTAGCAGCCAGGTTCGTCTGGCCAAAGCTTTTATCTTCTGTCTGAGTCCTTTAAGTCCCAATCCACCAAAGGAGTACACTTCTAAAGCCTCCTCCTTCCCCTCAGGGCATGCACATAGAGACTCACAGGGTACAAGGCAGAGTCAAACAGCAGCATCCAGTCCAGGTCCAATTGCCACTGGTCAGCTCGGTGCTTCCAGGAAAAGACCTTTTGTAGTTTGATGTATTCCTTTAACTTGAACAGGCCATGTTTCTGCCTGGGTACACGTGGGAGCCTTTCTAGTCTTTCCAGGCTCTTCTCCATTCATATAAGTTTTACCCCATTGGTTAGGGTGTGCTCAGGAGTCATTCCCACAAACTAGCTAGTGTGAGGCATAAATGTGGCACCTCCAGTCAGCCACTTCATAACACTCTTGGACCTGAGGAAAATCAGAAGAGGGCTGAACTGAGGCTGCAGACAGCAAGAAGATCCTTGAGGGGGCTGGGCCTACTCTTGCTTTAAACAAGTTAAGCATGTCTGCTCTGTCATAGCTACCAGGGGGTGAGCTCAGGTTGATTTAGTGATGTTAGGGGTTCGCCATGACAAAGGGTTGTGACTATTGCTTTAGGAGGGTAATTACCTGCCCCAATTAATAATTCAATTTCTTGCACCTTCTCAGCCGCATTGATGTAGTTAAGGAAAGATTTTTCAGTTTCCAGTCATCGCCTTAGGGCCACACATGGAGTCGAATTATAGTCAGACGTTATAGATTGCACTGATGACTCTAGCCTAATCTGCTCACTGTGAATATACCATCTAGCGATAGTGGAGTCCTGCATTATAAGACCCTTCCAGATGACTTTCTCTAGCACCCGAAGACCTTGGGTAGATGAACCAGGGCCTTCATTTTCAATTTTATATGGATAGTCATGTGACCGGAGTATTTATTTATCCTCAAGGAGCTTGTATGTACCCGCCTGCATTCTCCGAAAGATTACCTGGTGTGGAGGAAAGGCCAATATGTAGAGGTAGTAGATACAATTGAGGGTGAGAGGGAGCTATATGAAAATAATATATACACAAATATGTATTGTGTGGCACAGAATGAAAGGAGTAGTCTTTATTTGTTGGGTGAAGTAGTCTCCACACATCTACCAGAACATGGTCTCCCTTGGCATCTCACAGAAGGGCCCTGTTATTACTATTATTTCATTTCAGCATTCTATTCTTGTCAAGTAGGAGGTCTTTATACAGGTTCAGTCACTCCCAACAATAGATTTGATGTTGCTAAATTCTGTAAGTGCCCTAGTCGGTGCAGAAAAAGAATTTTTTTTTGTATAGGTGTGCAGTGTGAAAGGTATCGTTGTACACTGAGCCAACAATCAATACCGTGTCCCACTTCTTAATTTTAGCGAAGGCATACCTGCCCTAAGTGTCTGTCCAAGTCTTAAGGATTTTATGGGGGCAAATTGCGAAACAGTATTAGTATCACTAATTAGCATTTTCTTAGTGTAGGTGGGCAATTGTGGAGGGTTCTGAGGAGAGTGGTCATGCCTACCCACCCTGCTGACGCAATCATTTTACATTTTTTCTTAGGTTTCCTGATTAAGTAAATTAGTCTCCTACAGGGCTGATAGATCAGTGTCTTTGCCCCTAATTTAGATTGGTTTCTCTTAACCAAATGACTGAGGCCTTAGATGTAAGTTGAGTGAAGAGCTTGCACACAACTGTAACTGATAAAGTTCTGGAACCATCCATTAAAAGTCAATCAATCAAGAAATTGTAGAGCGTGCTAATCACCCGTTGAGGCACTGTGATGTGAAGTGATGAGGAGAGTGGCTCAGCTATGTCTGTTCAAATGCATGGGTGATTTTGGGATAAGTGCTGCTGATAGCATAATTAAGGGATTGATGAAGCATATTGTGAGAAAGTACATCTTTCTATGCTTTCATTATGTATGTTTCAAATCTAAAAACCCCACAAGGAGCAATAAAATAAAAAAAATGACCAGAAAAAACCTTGTGCCACATAAGGGAAGATGATGGGTCTCTTACAGGTAAAGAGAGGTACTACCTTATCTTGCAGAGAATAGTGATCCCAGAAATGAGCTACTACTATAATACTGTTTCACAATTAGTAATGACAAAAAATGATGTGCTTCTCTGGTTTGCGTCTACCTTTTATAATCCAAAATATAAAAAAATATATAGAATTATGCACATTTCTTGATTTATTTTGTAAAGGTTTGGCATAATTACCGAGGGCGCTACAATTGATCTAGCAAGATGTTTGCTTAATACTCTTAGGAAAACTCTTCCATGCATGGAGAAATGACAGTGCTTATCCTGAGTGGAAAAAAAGATTTTGGAAATTAAAACAGTTATTGGATCTGAAGAGAATATTAACATTCAAAGAGGTTCAGCAAAAATGTGTTGTCTAATTCCAAGGCAGCTCTTGAAAATATTTACTTTTGAGAAACTGTTTCTTAGAGAAGAAAAAGTCTGATGTAATTAGTGAGGCTTTTAGCCATCTCCTTAACAAAGTATTTATCGTTAGGGGGTATGAAAAACTCTATAGTTAGAAACTGCAAACCCTGGAAAAGTGTAGGAATTGTGGACAGAGGTTTCAGATTTAAAATTCCAGAAGAGATAGAGGAATAATGGGGACAAACTCAAACCCTTAAGGTCAGACCCTTTGTAGGATATAGTATTTCTGTGTTTGCCATTGTTACCTTACTCCTGAGTAAATAAGTTTGCCCTGAATGCCTCATCTATATTCTAGATGCTATGGTCTCTTCAGGGGAGCTGGAAGTGTATAGTTTATGCTTGTACTAAAATTTTGCCAAATTAGAGGTATGTTTTTGAATGGGTAAAAGAGATTTGGGGTAATGCAGTCACTCCTGACCCCATGTGTGGCACTGATGGCATATCGTGGATGCCTTCTGGGGACGGCTTTGTTGACACTCTTATATTTTGCCTTACTCTTGGCTAGAAACCTCATTACACAAAAGTGGAGAGCCAAGTAACTTCATTCACATTTAAAGTTGGTGTTAAAAAACAATGGAAAAAGTAAATGAATCCAAGAACGGGCAGTTTATGAAATCTGATATATGTAATTAACTCAAGTGCCCTGAATAGCCTTATAGTTTGATCACAGGCACTTGCATGTTGTAAGTATGTGGAGTTTTTGTTTACTTCTGTAGTCTATATGTTAATGAAATTTAAATTGTTTTACTTTTTTATTTTTATTTCCATACTTTACTTGCATACCTCATTTTCCAGTGAAAAAACAAGTCACTTTTGGAAGTCGTTTTGGGTTGTTTTACATTCAGTTTGAATATCCTATTTGACAAGATCACTTAACATTTAACAGTATTCTTGGTTTTTCATCAGGGAGAAGGAGTCCACTGAATAAAATTTAGAATTTAAAAGACTCCTAAAACATATGTATCATTTTAATTTTCTGTTTTATGTTACAGTTTGAAATGCTTACCGGTACATTACCCTTTCAAGGTAAAGATAGGAACGAGACTATGAACATGATACTAAAGTAAGTATTGCTTCAGTTTCACTTTCCAATGAATATTTCCTGAGAATGGCTGATACTGTTTACTTAATAAGAATCCAATGTCTCAAAGGTCACCATTTTCATGCTCACACATATTCAGTGAAAATTCTTGGCTTGCATTGCTACAGCGAAGACGACACAATATGCACTTAATTGTGTAATAATTTTGAATAAAGTGCGACGCTTGATTATTATTTTTTTTAATTTCTTTTTACTAACCCCTTCGCTGCGGGGTTGTTTCCCCCTGCTGAGCTGGGGGGGGGGGGGGTGCACAGCACCCCCATGCTCATGACGAGGTCAGCTCGTCATGAGCTACGGCGCTCCGGTGCTCATGACGAGCTGAGCTTGTCATGGCCACACCCGTTCCAATGGAACGCTCAGCACTGCAGGGGAATCAGCCCAGCATGCGAGCGTTCCTAGTAACGGGCGCGGTCATGACGAGCTCAGCTCGTCATGAGCACCGGAGCGCCGGAGCTCATGATGAGCTGAGCATAGAAGAGGCTAAACAATAAAATTAACAAAAGACACATCAGGTGACATATTCATATGTATATATCAAGGTTTTCAATGACATTCAAAATATTATGCAGTTAAGATAGTTGATGGATCAAGGGGATGCGTGTGCCTCCGATTCTTCTTGACGTGCCAGTGTGGCACAGATATTGCTCCTGTAGTGGTTCCAAGCCTCCCAGACCTTACACCACTTCCCTGGGCATCCCCTGGCAGAATAGACTGACCTCTCCCTAAACATACACCAGTCTAAGTCCTCCATCCATTTCTCAATCTGGGGCGACTGGCTGGCTCCCCACAGTTGGGCGATATTACGCTTCGCTATCATGAAGGCCAGTGTTGCCCATTGCTTTTTGTATGTGTTTAGGTCCGTGGGTTCCCAGATGTTCAGAATGCATCTGCGGGCCTCTGGCTGCATTGCTATCCCCAGGACCGCCCGCAGCGTACAATGAACCTCTCCCCAATACGCTTGTACGCTTCAACAGTGCCACAGTATATGGGTGAACGTCCCCAGTTCCCCACATCCCCTCTTGCATTCTCCGCTCTCCAAGCGGCCCATATGGACCAGACAGGGCCCAGTGACATATGACCTGTGTAGTATCTTGAGTTGCACCAGTAGAAGCCTTATCTGAATCACCACCACCCGCGGGGAGGAAATGCCTCCTGCCAATCCTCAATTGCAAAAAACAACAAGTGATGGACTGAATGTGGATCAATGTCACACACTCCCCCAGTCAAAAGATCTGGGCCCAAATCCATCGTTTTTTTGCACTCCACACCACCCTGGGTCAGATAATGGCTTTATGCAAATCAGCTCTGACCCTGTTGCCCCATGGGAACAGTCCAGTCCGAACTACAACAGCCATATCTTTCCCAGACCGGAATCAAGCATCCGAGGACAATCCTCATCATCTAACTCCAGACCATCCTCGTTCCAGCGTCGCCTTATTATAACTAATTGGTCCTCCATGTTATTTATGAGTTTCTAGTATATCAGAGAGATGGTTTTCTCGGGGAGATGCCCGTCCAGTATTCTGTCTTCAATGGGAGGCATCAGGGAGTGTCGTGCCCCTAGGAATGTGTGTGAGCAACGCGTGACGAATCTGGAGATATCAGAAATACTCACAATCATTCAATCGATGCTGCCGCCTAAGCGAGTCAAATGTGTGTATCGTTCCCTCCCCCCAAACATCTTTTATGTGAATGATCCCTATAGGTCCCACTTATCAAGTGCCATGGGTTGATAGGGGCTATCCTGCTTGCATTGACCCGGCTAAATTCCATTTACTGGGGAATGATCCGAGATGCCCCAACCTAAATGTCGCACTTCCCAAAGGGCATGTGCCTGAGCGGCCGGGACCAGAACGTAGTCTATCCTGGACAGGCTATAATGTGCACAGGATACGTGTGTGTACTGCACGCCGCCTGGGTTACACGCCCGCCAGCTACCTACTAGCCCCGTTGTGTCCAAGTAATCGGGGAGCCACCTCTGCGCCGGTCTCAGTGTCAGTGCGGGATCTCGGTCCATATCCCCGTCCACTATAGCGTTAAAGTCGCCTCCCAACACCAGTATGCCCAAGGACAAGGTCAAGAAAATGGATCCGAGGTCGCGAAATGTATCTGACTGTAAGCCGGCCGAGACATAAATCGAAACAAAGGTAACTGTCTTCCCCTCCCACTGACCCAATATATCTATCCCTCTGGTCAGACCATGTAGCCCGAATGGTCAGGGGAAATGAGTTCTTCACCAATATGCCAACCCCTCTCAACCCTGTAGTGAATCCTACATTCCCCACCAGCTTGTAGCCCCCTTTATGTAGGGCCATGCATCTGTTTCCAACGAGATGCGTCTCCTGCAACATCTGGAGAGTGTCTTCTAATAAACTGGTGAACCATCCCCCTCTTATCTTATCACCTAATCCGTTCACATTCTAGCTAACCACTCTAATCCCCGATCCCTGTCTATTGTTTGACATTGGGCTGGTATGGGAGTGTTGCTAGCCCGCCGCTGTCTCCTGATGTTGTATAACTAACACAAACTACAAACATTCCCACAAACAATCCCTCCCAGCACCCCTTCTCATGGCGTTTGTCCATCCCCCACTGGCAGAGTGCCTGTCGCCCCACACTCTAAACCTACTTGACAACTAAAGGTAGTAAAGAGGAGGGCTTATGCTCTATCTCCCCCCCCCAACCCCTCCCAACCAGAATTTAAATTTCCTCCTTGGAGCCAACATTTCCCAACTGGATCATGGTATTTCCGGGGGCCGGACGGGCAACTCAACTGTCGGGCCACTACCCCAATACAATGTACATTAGTCCCAATCGCTGTGCATCTGCTCTCAATCCTGCTCCTGCTGTGCTTCCTCTCCATCTCGGTCCCGTTCCCCGGAGCCACCAGGGGGATGGCAGTCCAATGCCACCTCCAGATTATCTCTGTCGATCTCCACCCTCCGGCGCGCCGGGAACTTCATGGCATGTTTGATCCCTTTGTCCCGAAGTTTCTTTTTAACCGCAATAAAGTTCCGGCGTTGTTTCTGCACCATTTGTGTGAAATTGGGGAAGAACGAAATGGTGGCATTCTCGTACTGCAGAGGGGGTGCCAGGCGAGCCGCCTGCAGGATAGCGTCTCTGTCCCTGAAGTTTAGTACCCTGGCAATCATTGGGCGTGGCGGCGCGCCAGGCTTAGGCTGCCACCCCTGGACCCTGTGCGCCCGTTTGATGGTAAAGAAGTTACCTAGTCCCTTGGGCTTGAACTGGGTGGGGATGAGTTCCTTGACAAACAAGTCCGGGGCCGGGCCCTCAGACTTCTCAGGCACCCCCATTATGCGAACGTCGTTGCGTCGGGCTCTCCCTTCATACTCATCCAGCTTGCGTTCAGTCACTTCACGAGAGGTTTTGAGCTCCTGCACTTCCTGTTTGAGCTCCGCCACGTCATCAGTCAAACTGGGAGTCTTTATATCCAGCGATTTAACCCTCTTGTTTACTTTTGTGAGGTCTGCTCGGATAAGCTTCAATGGTGACGGTGTCTAGCTTATTATCCAGCAATTTCATGTTCTGCCCCAGGGACGATTTGACCCCGTCTACTGCAGCCATGACGTCTAGGAGTGTCGGGTCAGGCGGTGGGCCCGAGGAGTCCCCCTCCCCCTCCTGTCGGCAGAGGATGTCTCAAATCTGTAGGGGAACCTCTCGGCATCGTGTAGCGGTCCAACTTGATTGACTGGACCTGTGTTGTCCCTTTGGATGTCCTGGGCTGGTGCCTGTCTGCATCTTGTTTGGATGCCATCTGGAATTATTTTCGCGGGCACGCCGGTCCGGTACCCCTCTCCAACTGCGTTACAGAGTGTCACGGCCCGCTTCAAACGTGGCTGGCTATCTGCGTCTCTTCTTCCCTCCCAGGGTCAATCTTCTAGGGGCCAGGCCGGAGGATACAGCGCACCCCCACAGCCCTATAAGACCACGACTGTCACAGTGCCCAGTGCTATCATGTTCGCGAAGGAACAGGCGCCCCCGGGGACCCAGAGACCAGCCCCTCTCGATGCAGGCGGCTGACTGATTAACACCTCTCCAGGGGGGGCCCCCGCCTGTCCCGGGCCCTCCAACAACAGCGCCTGGGTCAGGCCTCCGATTACTTTCTCCATGCCACTTCCTCGCGGCTCACTCGCCAGCCCCGCAGTCCCCACCTGGCCAAAGGGTAGTCTCCGGGGGGGGAGGGAGGGCGCCAACAATCCAGCACACCCGGGGACCCCGGGATCCACAGCGGGTCCTATTGGCAATCACCCGGCAAGCTGTCTGGCCGTTGGGGCACCGGGACCAGCCCTTCAGGGTGTGCAGCGCACCCCCACCTCAGCGGCACGTAGGCAGGGGGAGGGGGGAAGAGCGTTCCACCCGCCATCCCAACACACCCCCGGGCCCCCCTCAGGACCACCTCGAACTTCTCTCGCCGTCAAACTACACCAGCACTGTCTGGTCGTTGTCTGCCCCTCCAGGGACCGTGCGTGGAGGGGGGGCCCTCCAACAATCCCCAACTCGTCCACCTCCGCCTTCGATACTTCCCCGCAACTCCTCTCGAGAAGTAGGGCGGGGCCAGTGATTTCCGGTGGAAAGTACCTGACACTTCATTTTTTTTAAACCTATTTTTATTGAACATATGTTTCAGACAAGGAGTACCACAATACATACACAGGATGCAGTGCCATATACATCAGTTAGCATAGTTCCACATTTCCCATTCCCCAGCAGCATATCATTGTACTCAACTGAATCTGGAGGGTTGTTTACTACCTCCGCTCCCTATCTTAACCCTGGTTTGTCCCTCTTGCCTCCTATCTCTCGCTCCTGTATTTTTTTTATTGCCATTTAAAGTTATTACAAGTATCTTATACGTAGCCGTTTTACAGATATATAAACCATGTGAGTTTCATTTACTGCAACATGAACAATAACAACAAAAAACAAGGAAGCGCGACAACGTCTGCATGTTAAAACAGTAGACATTACTAAATTCCCAAGTTCCACACATATCTATGAATTTCTAGCGTACATCTAGCAGGTCAATGTGGCATGACACATTTACCTTATTGTGGGGCTATGAAGTGGAGATTCTAAGTTCGAGTGTTCAATACCTTTCCGTTCGCTTAGGTGACACTCACAGATGCGTGGCGGGGTGACTGTGTTGGCTTCTGATTGGCATTGTAGGTCGCTAGCCTGGTTTGGAATGGTCCCCATATATCTTTGGGTCGGGACGCGATGGGCATCAATTCCCAAATGTACCCAGTTGTTCTTGACAAAATGTAGTATCTGCTACCGAGCTCTTAATGGTGGGGGCAATTGATTGTCCTCAATGCATATCCACTCTTCATTTCGCTAGAAGAGCAGCATGGCTAGAAACGTCTGCTTGCCATAGGGGCATCTTTGACGTATCCCAATATTCCTATAATGGGTGTGGGTTCTATATGACCCCCTTGTAGTCTGCTAATTGTTTGAAATATCTCAACCCAATAGGAGGCTATCTTTGGGCTGCTCCACGCAATGTGCAGAAAAGAGGCCTGCTGTGCGCCGTATCTCCAGCAATTTGCCTCTGAACAGAGCCCCATTCAATGAAGTTGGATAGGGGTTCTATAAACTCGATTTAATAATTTGAAGTGTATTAGTCTTAGTTTATAGTTGGGGGAGAAAGCTTCTAGTTGGGCTAGCTCCTGTATTTCATCCAGGCACCACATATCTTTTCCCATTTGCATGGGCAGGCCTTACTCAGATAGATTGTCTGTTCCGCTCGTTGACACCAATCAAGATCCTTTTGCCATGCCTCGAGTGATGGAACCTCCCCGCACCCCATGCTCGGGCAATATTGCTTTTGGCCACTCCACCCGCCAAAGCAAGCCATATTTTAGTATATTTTAGCCAGACTACCTCCCCCACCACTCCCAAGATGTGCCATTTTGCTTCCATCAGGACCTGTGTTGCCACCACAGTCGCCATCACCTGGGCAATACCACTCCAGTACCTTTGAATCTTAGGGCAGGACCATAGGCTATGGAAGAATGTGCCCTTCTCGCCACACCCTCTCGCCCCCTCCTCCGAATCGCAATGACCTATGCGATATTGCACTGTCCTTGGAGTGGAAGACCTATGTAGAATCCGAAGTTGAATCAGCCTGAGCCGTGCCCTTATGGATTTTTCCTTGGAGCTCTGCGTGGCTTCGGTCATCATCCTCTAAAAGTCCCTCATCTGATTCCCCTGCGGCCCCTAGGGGACCCATACAATCTGGGGAGTTGTTTATTAGTTTCTTGTAGGTGAGGGATGTGACTTTAGCTATCATTGGGTCGAGTATACGTCTATACGCCTAGGGCATGTCGCAACAGTAGGTACCTGAGGTATTCCCCTGCCCTCATCTATAATTCCGTCTGGTGACTCACAAAATCATTTTCACACCTCTCCAGACATCTTTCAAGATGCTATGAGACCCCATTTCTTAAAGCCCCTTAAACGTCTAGTCTTGCCTAGGAAATCTCCCACCACAGTGGGTTTTCTCTGTGAGCCTTGCCTTCCACCCCAGAAATGTAGTTGATTTCCTCCACACAGGCCGTGAATTCAAAGTTGAGATCGGCGATCTGTTTATAGTGGGGATATGTAATGAAGACCAGGCGTGTGTGTTTCCGCTGTTATTGCAGCGCGAGGGGCATAAGTGAAGTGCTCCTCAGAGAGACTGACATTACCTACTTGGCGAAACTATTGAAGAATGATGCCTGACCCTAAGATGGCGGTTCCATGAAGACGAGGAAGCTTTGTTGTCCGCGGTGGTAACGTGCAATGCAGCTCTGGCGTGTAAACATTTGTATTCTCACATTGTTGAGAGGTCACTTAATTCATTATAACCAAAAGATGGACTTTTGCAGCTAACTTCTATTTCTGTGACCTAACCCTAAAATGGCTGCTACGTGTGTATTGTGTGGTCCATCTTACCGGCTTCTTTGATGTAATTATGTGCGTTTGGAGCTGATATGCTCGAAGGGCTGCAGAACGGGAGGGCTCCCTGATTATTGCAGAATGACTCTGGAGACGCCACGCCAGACCTGTCACTCACCCCCTCTGAAGAAATGCGGACACTGGCCCTGTCCTCCTGCCGCTTCACGGAATAGATTACACCCCATATGCTTTGTGAATTTTGGGAACCGACTGAATTCAACACCAAGGTCTCGACTCCCCTCCCTGACCTCAAGTTGACAGCCTCAGTTGGTCTCTCCACAATGCTCTAACGCTCCTGGACAATAGAACTGGTCAGCGTCCTTAGCTTAACCACATCCCTCACCTGACCTTGATCCTGCTCTCCCTCCTGGACATGTACTCTGAACCTTCCCTCGACCATAGAGACCCTGCTATTTGACCGATGTCCGGTGGAACTACCTGTTGAAGAGGAGATGGGTTGTGGATTCCCCCTCGGCCGTCACCTACCCAGCCGGAATTTGGGCAGACTTTCCTTCGTCTCTCTGTCGTTTCCCCCTCCTAACCTTTCACCCCACCCCCTTCCCGCTCTATGCTCCCTTCTTCTCGCCCTCTTCCCCTTTAATGTTTTTCTGTTGAGACCTAGCCATTTGACCGATGCCCGATAGAGCTACCTGATACCTGAAGAGGAGATGGGCCGCGGATTCCCCCTCGGCCGTCACCTACCCAGCCGGACCTTGGACAAACTTTCCCTTCGTCTCTCCGCTATATATATACACTACCCATTTTGCCCTTACCCCCTTTCCATTCCTCACTCCATTTTCCTTTTATTCTATGCTCCTAAAAAGTTTTTTCTGGTATCTTTTGTAACTATTTTCCCTACGTTTCTACGTCCTGTCTTCCTCCTACCCTTTTACCATATTCCCTTACCCTTCCTGCTCCATTCACCTTGTCCCCTATATTCTTTAAATGCTTTTCTTGATACTTATGTAACTTTTAACTGATGTAATTTGCAACATTATTGTCCCTCATGTAAAGCGCTCTGATTCCATCGGGTCTAGCCAGCGGTATATAATAACTCATTAATTAACTTTGTTCCCATTTAGTACTTCTTCTCCCTTTGTCTACCTCCCTAGCTCCTAGCTCCTATCCACTCTCCCCTGAATCTCACCTTGCCTGCTAGTCTGCCTAGCCCCTTGCCCTTTGTGCCCTTTGACTAAGCACTCCTTCTCCCCTTGTTGGGGAAAGATCCAATATTTATACTCTGGAGTCTCAGCGTACCCGCTGAGAGAGTCCACTGCGCCAAGGGAGCCACTCACAGCTGAGGTATGGTATGGCACCTTTTGCCAAAGCACTCCCTCTCCCCTTTTTGGGGAAGGATCCAGTATGTAGGCCTTGGAGTCTCAGAGACCCCTCTGAGAGAGTCCACTGCGTAAAGGGAGACTCCCGCAACAGAGATAGGGAAGTGATACCACTTCCCCTGGGATCACAGCTTACTGGACTTTGGACGTTACTTTGACTCGTCTTCCGATTTGTGTCCCCGTCGCCCTTCCCCTCCTCTTTCCCGCCTTCATTACCTGTCTACTTCCCCAGCTCCTTCCCCCCTCCCCTGAATCTTTCCCCTTGCTTGCTTTTACCCTTTCGTATTTGTGCTTATTGTTTATTTGGACTTTACAAGTAGCTATGTTGCCATGCTCTAATAACTGTGTAACCTTTATAATGATGTAACCTGTAACTACGATCTGATGCTCATGTAAAGCGCTTGGATACCTCTGGGTCTAGCCAGCGCTATATAAAACCTTTAAAAAATGATTCAGCATGATGTCTTCTAGGAAGAGGTCCACACTTGGGCCCTCTGCCCATTCCGAAACCCCCACCACTCTTATATTATTCATACAAGCCCTTCCCTCTTGATCTTCCAGTTTCATGGCCATTTGTTTGTGTTGTTGTGCCAGATGTTGCACTTGCTCTTCCAATTTACCTGTGGTGGACTGGAGTTCTGTGATATTAGTTTCGGCCGTAGTGACTCTCTCAGCTATTTTATGCATTTCGGCTTGTATCAGGTTCATTTCTATATTGACTTTGTTTTTCTTAGACTCTAGGGTCATGCCCAGGACTTGGATGGCCGTCATTATCACTCTGAGTGATGGCTCCCCTGACCCCTCCTTTTTGTACTAGGGGAGCCACTTTTGGTTTCATTATGGCAGATTTTCTGACAAGCTGCGTGGCCTGCAAGGATGTGCTCTGTAGTAGCTCTCTTACTCCGTCTCCTCCACGTGTACTCTCCACCCTTGCAGGGCACCTCAGTCCTTCCTTTAACACCTCCTGCAACTAACACCGCTGACGCCTTCTAACACTTCTTAGAGTGTCGGTGGCCCCTCTTGTATTCTTTCTGCCGCCTCAGTGGAAATGTCTATTCCTTCCCTATTCCCCCCAGTCTTTGAGCGCTTATTTGAGCCCCCCCTCAGTCCCTTGGTCAGCCTCCTATATTGCGCAGGGATAGCTCTCCCCTGATCCAGGACTCACCAATACCTTTTGTGCTATTTTCAGTGGTTGGTGGTTGGTTATCCTGGCCTTACTCTGCCGTCTGACCAGTCCTGCGTGTTGTGAGTGAGGAGATTGCCGCACTTTCTGTCCTGGCTGATTCCTGTGTCGCTAACTGGCGGTGCACTACCATGCAACTCTCTGGTGTTGGAGGCCTCTTCCCCTGGCACTTCCTCAGCGTTGCCTGTTCTGCCTATTCACTTCCCTCGTGGTGGGAAGCACTCCATCTCGGATATACTCCATGTTCGGGTGTCCTGCTATTCTCTCCGACAGGGGATGCCCCACCCCACCCGCAGCACCGCTTGGGCTCGGAAGTTTGGATCATACAGGAGGACCCGGATCCCGCCTGTCTCCTGTCTACCTCACGTCCACGGCAGCTCCATTTCCAGGCCGCTATCTGGTGTCGGAGGCCCCTTCCTGGGCTCCTCATCAGCGCGGTCGACTGTTCCTACGGTCACGGCACACTGGTTCCCGACCCCTCCTCCTCCTTCGTTCCTCACTCATGGAGGGGGCGGTTGTCCGCCCAGAGAGGTCTTATGCCGATTCAGTCTGGGGGGTCACCACCTCCATAGCTCCACTCTATCCCTTGTCCTGGCTTTGGTCCACGTTATGCTGCATAATTTTGGCACGAGACACCCATTGTACTTCGGTCTAAGTGAGCACAGTCTCCTGCGAATGATATTAGGTGAAAATGATCCCATTTTGAATGTCTGATCTGATTATGGACGGAGTGTTTTATATTTCAAACCAATTTGGTTACAGTAAGCACCATGGTTGTGCGTGTTTGCTTTGTGAATTAAAAGTATCCAACAGGGAAGGTCGAGCGCCATAGCTAAAACACTCTGAAGTGGCTAAACAAAATATCCATAGGAGTAATTCTATCTCCTTAATTTTTCTTATGTCTTCCCCTACAGATCAACAAGTGTGAGTTGCTTAGGGGAACCCTGGTTCTTGGAAGTAACACTAACAAAGGAATCCTAACGGAGGTACAGAAGGTTACACATTTTGGGATCCGAAGGGTCCTGAGGTATGCCGGTGTGACCCAACATTGTGGGCACATAGCTAACGCAGAAACATGCCGACAAATTGGCAGTAAGGAGGGGTGAAGGAACTCTTAATCTTCTCTGATCACCACCATTCTTCATGTTTTTACACCTAGCCGGGGGGGCCAAGAAGAAACGGTTGAAAGGGGACACTTCTGAGCTAGTTTTAACTTCACTGCACTTTTTTTTACGGTGATCCCAAACTTTGTTTGTTGTGTCTTGCCCTCCCTTTGCTCCGCCCCAGGCGTTCGTCTGCGCAGGGGCATATTGAAGCAAGCCCGATAATGAAGCATGTCACTATTTTGTGAGTGAGGGCTGTATTTTTTCACAAAGCATTTGCCAACCTTTGGAATACATCTTCCCTACTCCTCATTGTGTGTGAAACTCAGGCACACACTTTTGCCTAGTTAAATTTCGTTCCAGTCTTTGACCCTCTTCGGTGTGGATCTGCTCTTTGTTCTGTTTTACTCTATGGGACACATGGATTTTCTCCTACTCATCTTGTGTTCTTCTTGATTTGTACCTGGGTTCCACAACTCCACTTCCCTAATGCCCTTGAGGGCCTTATTTCGAATTGCGCCTGGGCACAGCTTCTTTTGTAGACCTTTTGCTACTTTATCGTGCTCCTGATGCTGTTGATCTTTTGCAGTCTGCTGTTCTTGTATTTTTTTTTGCCCTCTCAGTGTTCAACATACCTACTGGGTTACGGCTGCTGCTATTGCCTCCTGTGTTTTTTTTATACATATCTGCCATTTCATCCTTGAGGTAGCTTTTATGTCTGATGTTCTTTTGATTTTCTTCACTTGGGACAACAGTCCCCTTGATCGTTTGGATCCTTGTCTGTTATCCTTGTTTCACAAGAGACTGGGTTTACCTTTTTTTCCTTCCTCCAATCCCGCCTGCTTGGCCTTCCTTTTTCTATGAGAGAGATTCGATTTCCCCCCTTCTTTGGTGAGGGTATTTCATTACTTTTGGGGTATATCCTGTCTTTCTCCAAATTTCCATGAAGTGTTTGTCAGGTTTCTTACCTGTTTCTCCTGCTTCCATAAGTTGAGCGATGTGTGCTGGTCATAGTTGACTATCTGTTGCCCTTACATCCTGCTAGCCCTTTGTTTCCCCTGGTGATCTTCTTCTCTTTCATGGTGGACCTTCCACATGCCGTTTGTTCGTTGCTTCTCCTGCTACTGCCTGCCGGCATGCTTCCTCCGTCAATGGCATTGGTTCTTGTATGGTTGCCCTTGTTTTCCTTTAGTGGGCAATGGCTTTCACCTCCTGCTTCTTATGCGACATTGTGCTGCGGTTTCCCAGCCTTGTCTCTCTGTCTTCACCTCAGTAAACTGTCATAACTTCTTCTTTTACGATGGTAGGATGTATTATCTCTGTCCTCCCTTGGTTACCTTTGTTCTTGGAGTGTCCCTCGTTCTTCCACTTCTCATCCTCCCTCTCACTGGCGAAGGACATGTTACCTTTGGAGGAGTGGATATAGTTTTGCTGTACTCTGTATGACCTTTGTGTCTACAGAACTTTTTATGTGTGTATTTATCCTTATATACATTTATCCTTGGGTATCTCTTCATATGTATACCTATCTCCTGCATGGATCTTTTGTAGATGTCTTTTGCTTCAGGTATATATTTATATGTGTATGTTTTACACATATGGTCATCTGACCTTCTATACGTTGGTTGTCACTGCATTTTACCTAGACCCTTCTTGGTGACCTGGCTCACCCTTCTTGGTTGTGCTTGTCTATTTCCTTCTCTTCAATGAGCATCTCCATTAAATTTTTACGGAGGATGCCTTATTTATCTATCAAGGTTCTTAGTAGAAGAACAGTTTCTTTTTACTGTTCTTGTTTTCTAGTAATGCTCTTCAGCATTCATTGTTCTCTTTCTTTCTCAATCATTCCATGATTGGAGGTCCATTTTTTCAAAATGTTTCTCAGGATAGTTTTATTGACGATCGGTGGGTGCTCTTATTTGTTATATGTGTTTGCTGCAGCTGAGCATGCTGTGTAAGCTTCCTCCACTGGTTTTGAGCCTTGACTCTATGGACTAATGTCCTTGGGCCCCTCTGCATTCCCAGATTGTGGGTTACATCCCTTTTGGAGTTCCCTCTTTTACTGATTGTATCGTCGTATAGCTTGCTACTCCCTACGGGCTTCCTATAGTCCTTCTTGGCAGCCAGTCCTTTGGTGATAATCTAGCTTCACTTATCTTATTTCGATTAGCCTGGTCCCTTCTATCTTTTGGACCGGGGATCTTTGGTTAAGTCAGTTCGCAATCCCTCCTTCAAGGATGGTATTACTTTGGTATCTGATTCTAAGATAAGGAATCTGCAGCTAGTTGTCTCTATCAGGTGGACAAGTAACTTACGTTCGGTAATGCCTTATCTGGTAGAGACAGAGTCTAGCCGCAGATTCCATATAGACCAATCCATCCTACCCTCGCTGCAAACTGAGGGCCTGTGGTCTCCTAGATCCCCTCTTTGCTTTCTACTGTAATTCTTTCAATGTGTGCTTGCTGGTACAAGATTTTTCCTTTATAGCACAATATTTCATGAGATTGTTTCTCTAAGTGGGTTCGCTTTGTTGGCACAGAAAGGGTCACAAAAGAAATTGACTACAGCGCGTTGGGGAAGGGCTTATATGGTCTCTGACTTCCCATTCGGGAGACAACCTTACCCTGAGTCACTCGACACCCTCAACTGATGTGAAGAGGTACTGCTGAAAACATTTCCAGATCCAACCTGGCACCTGAGTAAGCTCATAAGATAAGGACTCTTCGACTCTATCCTATCTGTACCAGATAAGGCATTGCTGATGGTAAGTAACTTGCCCTAATGTTTCTGAGGCAATCTCTCAATCACAAAATGTACAGTTTGTTAGCTGTGACCTTTTTGAATTTACTAATTTTCGTACTAATGTGCCATTCACATTTTTCTTCTGCCTACTACAGAATGCACAGTGGTTAAGCCCCCTTCAGCCATTGCCTATATTATCTGTTTATAGTTACCATATCCACTCATAAAGTATTTTCCTTCAGTGACTCGGACAACCGTGGCTTTGCGTTCTTTTTTTAGACCAAAATTCTACTTTTGCCTTTGTATTAATTCATTTATTTATTTTAGAGATTGACGAGGGCCTAGCAGGTTGAAGTGATGCAAATACAAAAGATAACAAACACTGACGAAGTCAAAAATCATACAGCCATTACCAGACCTGTATACTTTGCCAATACTTGTTTAATCTAGTCCGTGACTTTGGTATTAAAGCCATTTTTAAATGTTGCAAATTTGAATAGGTATGGGGGATGAGGACCTGAAAGCTGCAGTGCTTTGCCCAGGATTATACAGAGTAGGTGTTCTAATACTGACATTTTTGGGCGTGATTCAAAGAAGTCATGTTGTAGTACATAAATTAGTACTCTTTTACTACTGCTACACTAAAAAATGCAATTTACTTACCAATGTCTGCACAGCCATATTCATACCTCTCTTATCTTTGCTGTGCGAAGATCTCCAAGAACATAGTTATGTTTCAGTAGTAAAGGTGTAAGGGCAAGGAGGCCTAGTGAGAAAATAGGGCACTTGATAGGGAAAGGTTTAGGGAAAATTAATGAGATGTCTAGGGTGTGGGACATGGTAATATAAAAACAGACCCATATAAGAGTAAGACAATTAAAATTTTCAAAATGCACTTCTAATTTTATTACAGCCATAATTTTGGAAACACAGGCTTAAACATACTGCAGCCAGCTTTGGAGCAAGTCAAACACCATACCTGCCCCAACACTGGGACTGCAACACACTCCCATAGTAAAAAATACATGTAGCCTTTAACACTAAAACCCCAAATTAATTCCGTTTAAAAGTGTTTAATTCTAAATGTAAAATGTATATATCTTATATATCAATTTAAAATTAAAAAAGCTTCAATATAATTATTACTAAATGTTTTTTTTTGATAATACACTTTTACATTTAAAATGCTTTAAACGTTTAACTTACTTTAATAAATGTCTAAACTGTGAAAATAATGAAACAACTTATAGAAAAGTTTGTTTCAAATTAAATGCAAATATAAATTTAAGTGAGTAATCTTATGTTAATATTTGTTTTCAAATATTTTACATTTTTAATTTACAGTAAATAGTTGTTTTAAAAAAAAAAATAATTAGCTTTATTAATGTGCCTATATTTTCCCATTGAAAGATCTTCACCCTATGTGGAGATCTCCACAAACAGTTGGTAAGTTATAAATAGTAACTTTGCATTCTGAAATTCAGTTATTGGGGACTCCACCCCCTTGCAAAGGGGTAGTGACTCTTAAGTGTAAAATCTCCATTATAAAATAGTGAATAGACAAAAGAGTGCAGAGTTATACCTAGGTGTAGAAGTTGACCTTCACATGCAAATTAACATCTGTGAAATGGGCGTCTACCGGGCCATGTATCCATTCACTAACTCTCCGAATGTTATTTCTGGATCCCTGGACCTCATAGAGATCGGTCCATTGGCAGAGCATTCATTTATATTAGGATTACACATGTGTCTATTGCTAGTCTGTAGTTTATGTTTCCTGTTGCTGTTTACTGTAAGTCCCTTTTCAAATATATTGACATCTGTTTGTAGCCTTACTCTTCAAAGCATTTATAAATGATTGTTTGCTGTGTGCACCACACAACTCTTTAGAAACAGACCAATGTGGTCCCTTACGAGCAATGTGCACAGATAATACTTAAAAGAGTTTTTCATTAAAAGCATTGTTGGTAGGTACTGTTACAGTATGCCATTTCTTCTCTACTTCTCAGATCTAAACTTGGTATGCCACAGTTTCTCAGCCCAGAAGCTCAAAGTCTCTTAAGGATGCTGTTTAAAAGGAATCCTTCAAATAGACTAGGTGAGATGTTTCTAATTCATTTTTCATATGGTGTCCGCTTTAAGGGTGTTTCATGATTACTCAAGTAATGTATTTTGGTTTGTCAGTGCCTTTAATATCAGTGTGAAACTCTGACACATATTGATGTGTTGGGGGTATCCCAAAGCACGCCATGAAATGTTCCTCAGGGATTTTGAACACAGCCTGAACAGCTGAACAGAATTATAAGGAAGTGTTGGCAGCCATCTTGGGACTCTGCTTCCCTAAAAAATCATTTAAAGAAAAAAAAAGAAAAGGGGGAATATCCTGACCTCTAGCTGTGGGCCTGGAGTCCCCCTGAGAGCCTGAAGGACAGAAAAACATTTTGTTTTAGATTTTATCAGTGGGAGTCGCCCTGAATCCGCATCTCCCTGTGGAAATTTTTTAAGAAGACACGTGGGCTTCTGCGCTTCTCTACTGTTTAGCCCCCGGGTGGGCCAGGTCCCGGTGGCATGAGGGAGTAAAAGAATGGAGGGGTGCATTGAGCCCCCCTTCTGAGGATCTTTTAAGCCCTTTGGACCACCACCTCCTGGAGCTTTTATAATAGAATGAAGTGGGCAGCCCCTCCCCCGCCCTCCCCTACATGGGCTCCATTGAGCTCCGGGGCCCACCACCTCCTCGGGACTTTATTTTAAATTTTGAGGGAGGCTTACCGACGCCCCTGCTGGGGGGGGGGGTTCAAGTCAAGACTGTCACCTCCCCGGGGCTAAATTTAAAGTAATGAGGGGCCTGCACGGACCCACCTGGCCCCGAGGGACCACCGCCTCCCTGGACCCAAATTAACATTTAAAAAATGTGAGGGGGCCAGCAACGAGCCGAAAGAGGCAAAATAAAGGTCCGAAACAAGGAAAAATAGGTAAAATAGAGGTCAGCAGTGAGCCGGATGAGACAAGATAAAGGTCAGAAACAAGAACAAAGAGGCATAATAGAGGTAGGAAACTAGCAGAAAGGGCAAAATAAAGGCATGCAATGAGCAGAAAGGTAAAATAAAGGTCCGAAACTAGCAGACTACGGTACTCTGTAGATAAAAAAATATGTATATATATAGAAAGTTATTAATAATTTTCCCTACCTATTACCACTTTAATAAAGTAGTAATAGGTATGGAAAAATTAAACCTAATACTTAAAGCCCATTTCAGCAATTTTTTCAAAGTTCTCTTTATTTATGTTACGTATATATTACAGAGCTTTAAGATGCTAATTAATGACATATAATCACACAGCCAGACAGGTAGAAAATATAAGGTGTCTTGCTCAGTGTATCGGAGACATGGAAAAAATTCAACTCCTATCTACTTTCCTTCCTGCCCCTTCGGTGCAAGCACCTCGCCACATCAATTTACAAAGTAAACACTTCCCTGTCTCAGCTTATTAAGCCCCTTCCAACCTCTATTTCATTTTGTTCTGTTCATTATTATTTTTTATAATGAATCATTTGTATTCATACAGAGCAGTGGCATGTAGTTGAGCCTCTTGCCCACCACTGCCCTCATGTTCTGGCCAGCACCAAAATATTCCAGGCACTCCGGGTAGAAAAACTGTTGATATGTGTGAAAAATCCAGAGTAGGGGGAGTCACTATCACAAGCACACTCTGGTCCACAGGGCACTCTACCATTTGTAGGCACTTCTCATCCTTTTAACTAGACAGACTGCTGCATCAGATCCTTATTTGGAGCATTTTTTGATCAATGATGTCATTGAAAATGTCATAGTGATGCAACCTGTGGCATATGTGTCATAAGCAGAGCAATGTAGGGGCACTATTTCTAGTTTGTTCAGGAAACTATAACTGTTTAAAGTCAGTGCTTTTTTAAGTTCAAAATGTTATGGTTTAACAGACATTTCTCCCTAACTATTAAGTTGCTTTAACATTTGTTTTTTCAGTGAAATTCTGACGTTTTTTGAGGTAGAGTAAGGTATTATTGCCATAAAACGTCACTTTAACCTTTGTTTTTTTTCAGTGCATTTCTAGGTTTTTTCTTAACGTAAAGTAAGATCTTATTACCATACCTAACTCCCAGCAAGTGGCCAAGACCTCGCAGCGCATGTCCTTTGGCCATGTACAGTATGAAGTTAGGTGCGGGTCAAGGTATCCATACCCCCGACCCTTATGTCCTTTTTCAATAACATTTTCTGTACAGGAGACCAAGTCCCTGAGTCCTGTGATGACTGCTGCAGCATTTCTATTCCTCTTGCGGCAAACCAATCATAGTTCTTAATCTGAAAAAAACCCTCTGCCATTCAGGCGGCTTAATTTTTTTTACATTTCTGCCCAACGGTCTTGAGATCTATATATATTCTGAACCTTATTTTCTTCAAAACTGCTGAACAAATTTACACCAAATCATAAAAACACACGTTCTCTGTAAACATCTAGCTTTCTGTCAAATTCGGTGAAATTCCTTTGATCCGTTTTGCCTGTAGCACTGTCTGAAATTCCCTATGGAAACTGCATGGTGAAATTGTGTTTTGAAATAGTTGTCTCCAAGTCCCCCCGCCACACATCTCCCATTTTCCCAGCACCTGCTTAACTGATCACCTTGAAACTTTCCAGGAAGGAGCCGAGGTGTGGATTAACTTTTTTGGGAAAGTTTTATAAAGATTTGTCAAACAACGTCAAAGTTATTAGCAAAACACAAAATCCATTTTCTAAGGTAACTAGGTCCTAACTATAACCGCACAGTGGTTACTGCCACTACGTAGTGTGTGTATGTGCATGTTTATGTATACACACCCACACACACACATATTCTATCTCAGCGTGGATGGCACTGTGCTAATTCAATACTTAAAGACTTTGATAGAAAAGCAGACATTTGAGTTAAGCAGATATAGAGTGTTGCTGGAATTGAGAGTGCTCTATACAGGAGCTGCTTTCCACCTAAACTTCAGAACTACCTAGAGTTCTCTGCTTCTTTTTTGTGTACATATATATATATATATATATATATATATATATATATATACATATATATATATATATATATATATATCTATCTATTCCTTTTCACGTCTTCCAACAAAGCACCGGGACACCGTGACAACGGTGCATCACAGGGTCGGAAGTTTCCCTGTTACCATGTATCCACTTTCACACAGCGCAATGTGAGTTACGCCAATGCACTCCAATCCGAGCAAGTTAATACACCAATTCAGTTATAGTTATTTATTCAATTCATTTCAGCATGAAAAATCAGGCAATAGAGCCGTAGCCCCTATCTATCTATATATATATCCCATTGTGCAATATGCTTTTTATTACCGTAGTTTGATGCGTGGAGGGGCCCTAACTCATGATAGACGAATCATGGTATGGGTATTAATGCCCCTTTCCTCCCTCAACTATAGTAATAGCATATTATAGCCTGCACATCTGCATACATGGTTTATGCTATGGCATGTTTTTCCATGTGCAGTTGCTTTAACATTTGTTTTTAACTAAAACTAGGCTGCTAGGGGTTAAATATGTGCAGTAATGTAAAATCATATTGAAGATACCTCATCACTATTAGGAAAGTTGTTTCCCCTACATAAAGTGATTGTTGCATGCATGTGAGGCAGCAAGTGGTGTTTTTCTCATGTCTGTTTTACTTTACCATAGTAATAAACTTGAATTCGAATTTTGCATTGAAGCAATAAATATGTGAACATGCCTAGTAAAGTTGTTCTAAATTGCATGTTATTGGGCTACATATTTTCACTACCTTGCCATTAATATATGTGTACACACATATCTGTATGTATATGTCTACATTTTAAAATGCCATGGGTACTCCGGAAGATAAAAGGAAACCTCATCTGTGGAAGTATAGTCTAAAACTCTGATCAGGTATTCTGCATATTAGGACGCTAGGCCCTCACCCACCCTTGTGTGGCATGCTTCATCATAGGAACCGCTCCTCACCCATTTTAAATACACGGATGAGCTCAACCTTAAAAATGAAGGCGTACTTGCAAAGGGGTGATGTAGATGTGTGGGGACCCTATCACGAGATTAACTCTGTGATAGTAAGGGTATGAGGGAACATTAAAAACAAATACCTGGAGTAGCGGTTAAAAACGATATTGCGATCTCCTTTTGGTAAGATTAAAAGCAAATGGAAGGGTTTTTATATCAATCTGTATTAGGCCAACACGTTTCCGGCCAAATTAAATGCCCTAAAAGACGGGTCAGGAGCTTTCATCTGGAACAATATAGTCACTCTGTAATCTGCCTTGCTGGGACAGTGAATCTTGTCCCTATGAATGGTTAGTGACAAAGTCATGCGAAAAGGAGAAAATAAATGTTATTTAAAACTATATGCTCTGCCGTGATGATAGACAGAAGATCCTTCTCGAGTCTAGGGACCTAAATATAATTGAGTACAAATGTAATGATATGTTGTTTCACACATTAGTGAATGCACTGCAAAACACGCTATGCTGTTTTAGTCCCTGTGAAATATGGAAGAAATTCAAACATTCTTTGAAACCTTCAGAGACCAAAACATAAAAGTGTTTCAAGTCATTAACAGTCCTCTATGTGGACTCCTGGCTTACGTAATACCTAGGAATACATGTGGGAGGAAGGTGGGGGGGGGGGCAGATACCAATACCGTATAGGCTTAAAAAAGTACATATAAATGCAGAAAGAATAACATAATTTAGAAAGCAGTTAATAAGGTAAATATAGGGTAATTCCCACCTGCGATAACTAGTCCAACCGTGACCACACCTAGTTGTAGCTTTACCCATGTCCAGTGCAATGTGGACGAGAACTCAGTATTATTTACGACTGAAGTTACTTCGGTCCAAAGGCCGTGAACCGAGGCATGCTTGTGTCCTTGTCAGTCTATTCTTGTTTCTGTGACTCCTTGTGTCAGAGTCCATATCTTTCTGTCTCAGCCTCTATTTTGTCCTTCTCCCAGTGATAGTGCTTTCTAGTAACATGTCAATGGCTCTCTGTTGTGGTGTCTTTGTCTCCATGCGATGATGCCAGTATCCATCTGGTGCAACGTTAGGTCTGTTTCTCTCATCCATTTCATTTATTTTGCTGTCCAGTTTTGTGGTATCCCTCTTGACAAGTTGTATTCTTCCATTCCAGTGTCTGTCTCCTATGCCTGATGTCAGTTTCCCTCCTATATATGAGTCTATATCTAAACTTTTCTAGCAATAGCAATGTTACTTGCGTCTGTGTCTTGATACAGTTTTGATGTCCCCGTTTCTCAGTATTTAGTTTTCCGTGTCCGAGTTCTGTGTCCCCTGTCTGTCCCCATTTCATTGTTTGCCTATACCCCTTTTTCCATTTCTATTGCCTTTTTTTGCCCTTTGTTTCTATATCTCCCCTTACTGACATTGGTGCCTCCATCTCCTATTTCTGTATTGCCGATCTCTGACTGCTCCTGTTTGTCGCTGTCTGACTTTCTGCCCTAGTGTGAATTTCTCTGAAGTAACGTATTGTCCTCTTCCCCTTCGTTTTGTATTCCTGATACCTTCTTGCTCCAGTGTGTGTGGATTGCTTGTCTTTGTCATTCTCTCCTTCCTCGTGTTATGGACTGTCTGTCAGTTGGCTACGTTAGTGTGGGCTTTGGGTATGGGCGGACCGGAATAACAGGCTTGGAGGCCGTATGTACTGAGCAATTTCTGTAGCTCTGTTTATTAACAGTGACAGTTATAGTACGTAGGGGCAGAGGAAACAGAAGAATGGAGAGGGAATCCGGATGGTAGTCGTCAGGGAGCCGGGATCCGCGGTGAGCAGGTGTGGGGGTCTTCCTTTTCTCCGTCTTTGGTAGTCCGGTGGTCCTCGGAGGTAAAGAGAGACAATGACAGGGCAGTTAGTCCTTGGTCACGAGTGCTAACTGGTGACACCAACACCCGGGTTGTGAGGGGATAGAAGAGAGCGTGAGGGGGGGGGTCGGAAGGGTAGAAGATGGAATGGAACTCAAGCAGGAAGGGAAAGGGTGCAAGTTGTGAGGATTCCGGTGGCGGTATGAACTATCTAGGGTGTCTCAGGAAGTGCGCATATATACAGTGCTCCTAGGAGTGCTATACAGTGAGAGGGGTCAATATCTACACTATGATACAAGTCAGCCTGCAATTCAGGAGACAGGGTACTCACATGCCCCGCCGCAACTCTTCTCCGAGTTGCGGCCGCTCTCCAGCCACCTCCACAGGACTCCACCAGTCCTCGCTCCAGATCTCGTCCTCCTCGCCTCCGCTCTCCTCTTCTCCACGCTCTCCGTCCACCACCTTCAGTTCTCGGTTTGCTGTCTCCTGCCACGAGTCCGCCTTCAAGAACTCCGCTTCTTCTCTGTGGCGTCCTTTTCCGTGTTCCGGTCCGGGATCGTGGGCGGGACTTCCGGGGTTGGAGACAGGTACTTCCGGTTCGCCGTCCCTCGTACTCGTTTCCTGCATGGAAAGAGAAAGGGGGATATGCCGGATTGCCAGGGACGCGGTGGGAGTATCGTCGGAGCCCAGGGAAACGGTACTGAGCCACCGCCTGAGAGAGGTAGGGGAGGGGTCTGTTCCACATCCCTTTCCCCTAGCCATCTTTCTACTAGAGTTGGTTGGGGGTGGGTAACGAGACAAGTAGTCCGCATTTCCCTGTTCCACACCCTTGCGGTGTAGTGTTGTGAATCTATAGGGCTGAAGAGTCAGGAACCATCGTAGAACACGGTCATTGTGTCCCTTGTTTCTCGCCATCCATTCTAATGGTGCATGATCCGTATATAGGGTGAATTCGCGACCATCCAAATAATAACGAAGGCTTTCTATAGCCCATTTGATAGCCAAGGCCTCTTTTTCAATGACTGCATAATTCCGTTCCCGGGGAAAGAGCTTTCGACTTAGGTAGAGGATGGGTCTCTCCTGTCCGTCCCTATCTTTCTGCGACAGCACGGCCCCTATACCCTGGTCTGATGCATCCGTTTGCAGGATAAATCCCTTGGTGTAGTCGGGACTAACCAGGACAGGTTCGGAAACCAGGGCCTGCTTCAGTTGGCTGAAGGCCTGGAGCACCTCCGGGTTTGGATGACAGAGGGCCTCCTCGGCTTTTGTGGATTTCTTAAGGAGGTCCGTCAGGGGAGCAGCTGTTTGGGAAAAACGGGGAATGAACCTCCTGTAGTACCCCAGGAGACCCAGAAAAGCCCTTAATTCCTTTCTTGTTCGCGGGAAGGGGATGGATTGTATGGCTTCTATTTTTTTGCTTTGTGGTCTGATGACCCCCTCGCCCAGGAGGAACCCCAGATACTTTACGGTTTGAGCGGCCAGCGTGGTCTTGGAGGGGTTGATGGTAAAGCCATGGTTTCCTAGTGAGGAAACGACTTCTTGCAAGTGTTGTAGGTGTTGGGTCCAAGTGTCACTATAGATGATGATATCATCAAGGTATGCCCCGGCGTATCGTGAATGAGGTTGGAGGACCTGGTTCATTGCCCTCTGAAAGGTGGCGGGGGCACCGTGAAGGCCAAAGGGCATCACTTTAAATTGGAACAGGCCATCCGGGGTTGAAAAGGCAGTTTTCTTTTTGTCCTCTGCGCGGAGTGGGATTTGCCAATAGCCTTTACAGAGGTCAAGGGTACTGATGAATTTAGCCTTTCCTATGCGTTCCACCATTTCATCGACCCTGGGTAATGGGTATGTATCAAAGCAGGAGACTTTGTTGACCTCCCGGAAGTCGATGCAAAAACGTACCGAGCCATCCGGCTTCGGTACTAATACAATAGGGGAGTTCCAGTGACTGATGGACGGTTCGATGACGCCCATTCGTAGCATCATGTCAGTTTCCTCCTTGATTACCGTCCTTCGAGCCTCTGGGACCCGATAGGGCCGTTGTCTCACGGTTTTCCCTGGTTCAGTCCGAATACAGTGTTCTACCACCGTGGTGTGGCCCGGTAGGGAGGAAAACACATGCTGAAGGGAGGTCAGGGCTGTGTTTAGGTCTGCTCTCTGGGTTTCCCGCAAGTCGGGATCAAAACAGATCTCAAAAGGGAGGACAGTAGGAGTCGCAAGACCGGACAGAACAGGTCGGGGTCCTTCCCACCGTTTCAGGAGATTTATATGGTAAATCTGGGAGACCCCTCGTTGGGGATCCATCTCTATTTCGTAGGTCACAGGGGTTACCTGACGTAGGACTGCAAAAGGACCCTGCCACTGACCCAGAAGTTTATGGTCTGAGGATGGTAGAAGGAGTAGTACGAGATCACCTGGATTAAACGAACGGGCCCTAGTTCCCTTGTCATATTGACGCTTTTGAGAGGCTTGTGCCGCTAACAGGTTCTGACGTACAATTTCCCGTATTTGTCCCAAATGGGTTTTCAGGTTGGCTACATATTCTGGGAGGGGTTTGGTGCGATCAGGTGCGGCCTCCCACGCTTCTCTTGCCATGTCCAACAGGGTTCGGGGAGCCCTTCCATACAACAATTCGTATGGGGAGAAACCGGTGCTTCGTTGAACTTTGCAACGGATAGCAAATAATGCCAGGGGTAGCATTTCTTCCCACCTTTTGCTTTCGAGGGCCAGCAGTTTCTTTAGTGTGGTCTTTAGGGTGGCATTATAGCGTTCTACCAGGCCGTCGGTCTGTGGGTGATATGCAGAAGTCCTTATCTGTTTGACACCCAGCTGGGTGCAAACCTGTTTCATGAGGGAGGAAACAAAGGGGGTCCCTTGATCCGTCAGGATCTCTCGGGGAAAACCTACTCGTGAAAAGATGGTGATAAGTGCTTTTGCTATGTTCTGGGTGGTGGGTTGTTTTAGGGCCACCGCCTCGGGAAAGCGAGTGGCATAATCCACTAGAACCAGAGCATACCGACACCCACTTCTGGATGGAAGCATAGGACCGATAAGATCCATGCCAACCCGACTAAAGGGCACGTCTATGAGGGGCATAGGCAGGAGAGGAACTCGGGGAGGGCGATATCGGCTGTTTTTCTGGCAAACGGGACATTCCTGACAGTAGCGTTTGATCTGCTGATGAACCCCCGGCCAATAGAATCGGTCAAGGATGGATTGTCCCGTTTTTATATCACCGAAATGTCCCCCTAATAGGTGGCTGTGGGCCAGGAACAACACTTTCTCCCGAAAGGGCCCAGGGATTAACAACTGTGATGCTTGCTGTGGGTTGCCCTTCCTGTACAACAGCCCGTTTCGTTTAAAGAAGTAGGGACCTACATGAAGAGGGTCTTCGTTATCCAAAGCCTGGTTCCAGGCATTCTGTAGCATGGGGTCTTCTTGTTGAGCCGCTCGGAACTCCCTGTCGGTTTCCCATGGGTGGTCGTCCACTTGCACGGGATATGCAGTTGCGTGCTTTCTTTTCTCCTTCTTCTTTTGGCTCTTGGTTTTGTGGGGTTTGTCCGGGAGGCTCGGGTTAGCAGTGGCCTGGGGAAACGGTGCTTCTGCCCACCACTTCTCGAGTGAGTCAGTCGTTTTCTGGAGGAGGTGAGGTAGTCCGCTGTAATCACTGCCCAGTATAATCTGTTCCGGTAAAGTGGGTATCAAACCTACGTTCAGAAGGCTTCCTTGGTCTGCATGGTGTTGTACCCGCACCCTTGCGGTGGGATATGTCTTGGTGTCGCCGTGTACGCACTGGATGGCGACAGTACCGGTCACGGGTCCTATGCGAGTGGGCAGTTCTTGAGGGCGCAGTACGCTTTGCCGGCAACCGGAATCTGCTAGAGCGCTCAATGGTTGGCCGTCTATCATCACTGGACAGTGAAACCGAGGGGGTTCCATCTCCGGGGTGTCACACACCAGGTTTCTAACCAGCCCCACCTCCATAGGCTCTTCTCTCTGGGGGCAAACTCTGGCGATGTGGCCATAACCTCCACAATGGTAGCACTGGGGTCCGGGGTTCGGTGGTCGTGGTAGGACAGGGTAAGGAAAAAGGGGAGTTGGTTCGGGTTTTCTTGGCGGGGGAGGTCTTTGGGCTCGGATGTGAGAGGGGTGATGTCCTCGGGTTAGGTGTTCATCCTTAATCCTTTGTGTCTCCTGGGCACGATTGAAAGCACTGGCAATTTCCACGGCCGTTTCTAGTGTTAGGCGTGCGTGCTGGCGTACCCACTTCTGCGTGGAGGGATGTAGGGAAGCCAAAAACTGCTCCAGATATATTTTGGCTAAGATGTCATCTTTGGAGGAGGTGGCGGGTTTCAGCCACCGATTAGCCAAGTCCTGGATACGGAAAGAAAGAGCCCTGGGGTTTTCTTGTGGCCCTTCCTTTACTTGTCTAAGGCGTATTCTATAGGTGTCCTCGTCGATCCCTAGGCGTTCCAGAATGCATGTCTTTATGTCGGCATACGGGGTCTGTCCTTGAACGTTGGCCTGCTGGTAAGCTGCCTGTAGCTCCCCGGTAAGCAAAGGTCCCAAATAGTGACCCCAGCGGTCGGCTGGCCATGCAGCAGCCTGGGCCAAGCGCTCAAAATTAGTAAAGAAAAAGTCAGGGTCTTCGCCTGGAACGTACTTTTGTAGCACTACCGACGGAAGGGATGTCACGGGCCTCTGTTGTCCCAACACGTCGGTCAGTTTTCCTAGAGCTTGGTCCTGGGCCGTGCCTTGACCCTTCAGGACGTCGTGTAATTGCCCGCGGTCCTCTTCGGCCGTCTTTAGGAACTGTTCCATGATCCTTCCCATCTGCTCCTGGGATTCTGCCAGTTTCTTCACTGCCGCCTCCATGCTTCCGGTGTATCCCTCTTCTGACACCACTTGTGGGCTTTGGGTATGGGCGGACCGGAATAACAGGCTTGGAGGCCGTATGTACTGAGCAATTTCTGTAGCTCTGTTTATTAACAGTGACAGTTATAGTACGTAGGGGCAGAGGAAACAGAAGAATGGAGAGGGAATCCGGATGGTAGTCGTCAGGGAGCCGGGATCCGCGGTGAGCAGGTGTGGGGGTCTTCCTTTTCTCCGTCTTTGGTAGTCCGGTGGTCCTCGGAGGTAAAGAGAGACAATGACAGGGCAGTTAGTCCTTGGTCACGAGTGCTAACTGGTGACACCAACACCCGGGTTGTGAGGGGATAGAAGAGAGCGTGAGGGGGGGGGTCGGAAGGGTAGAAGATGGAATGGAACTCAAGCAGGAAGGGAAAGGGTGCAAGTTGTGAGGATTCCGGTGGCGGTATGAACTATCTAGGGTGTCTCAGGAAGTGCGCATATATACAGTGCTCCTAGGAGTGCTATACAGTGAGAGGGGTCAATATCTACACTATGATACAAGTCAGCCTGCAATTCAGGAGACAGGGTACTCACATGCCCCGCCGCAACTCTTCTCCGAGTTGCGGCCGCTCTCCAGCCACCTCCACAGGACTCCACCAGTCCTCGCTCCAGATCTCGTCCTCCTCGCCTCCGCTCTCCTCTTCTCCACGCTCTCCGTCCACCACCTTCAGTTCTCGGTTTGCTGTCTCCTGCCACGAGTCCGCCTTCAAGAACTCCGCTTCTTCTCTGTGGCGTCCTTTTCCGTGTTCCGGTCCGGGATCGTGGGCGGGACTTCCGGGGTTGGAGACAGGTACTTCCGGTTCGCCGTCCCTCGTACTCGTTTCCTGCATGGAAAGAGAAAGGGGGATATGCCGGATTGCCAGGGACGCGGTGGGAGTATCGTCGGAGCCCAGGGAAACGGTACTGAGCCACCGCCTGAGAGAGGTAGGGGAGGGGTCTGTTCCACAGTTAGTCTTTCACTTTCTTCTAACCTAAACCACTGTTCCCAACAGCGTTATATCTTCTGCCACCAGCACAGCAAACTGCAAAGTGCTGGGCTTGTGTTTTGCAACAATGTTGTATTTTGTGGCACAGCAAATTGCTGATAGCTGGACACGTAGTACTGGTCTACTCAACCCTCAGGCTATAAATAATTAAATATCAACCTACTGCTCTATCAAGGGCCCATACTCAACCACGTGCTCCACATACCTGGCCATTCAGCAGAGTGTCAATCTTGGGGGCTTGTGTTTCTCTGCACTAATTTCGTCCTGTTGCAGTCACTTACATGTCTTGATGCTCTACACGAATAATCTAGTTTTAAGGGTATGTGCTAAAAGTGCACTAGTTGGGAAACCCTAAATAATGATGTGAACGATGCAGCTGTGTGACTGAATTATTTTAATTATCAATACTATTGGAGAAATATAATTTAAAAGTAAACCATTGCAAGAGTATGTCTGTCAAATGTAATACTCAACATAACTAATATTCCTCACAGGTGCTGGCCTTGATGGAGTTGAAGAAATAAAGAGGCATCCCTTTTTCTCAACTATTGACTGGAATGTAAGTTGAAAACAATGTCTTGTATAAACCACATATTTTTTTTATTTCCAAGGGCTGTTACTTTTCAGTTACTCCTTTTGTACTGCGAGAACAATCACCAGTCGCTCCCACCACAATAATTAATATCATTAGGATAAAGAGGCAGATAGTCCTTTAAATTAATAGAAGCCATTTTGACAGTGAAGTGTCAAACAACAGTTCAAGTGTCCTTCAATGTTATGTTTTCATTACCCTACACTCTTATGTTCAGCTTATTGGGTGAAGATGCAGCTTACTTTAGCTCAGTTGTGTATCAAAAACAAAGCAATTATTTTCCTCTGATAACGCAGGCTCATATCCTAGCTTACTACTTTAAAAAAAAGTGACTTATGATACAGCGTGTCGAGAGACCTATTTGTAGGACTCGTGTTACAAATTGAATGATTTGATTGATCTTCCTTTGTAGAATGCTAGCCTGTTCTCAACCTTTGCTGTCAGTTTTTGATAAAAGTGATAGTGTGACCTACCGTCTGTCGTCATGTCTCTACTGCAGTATGGAAAGTTCTATTCATGTTCTTTAACAGAGAAATCTGGAAGATGCAATCAGAAATTGAACCTCCTCAGGCTACAGCCTTATAACAGTGCCCAGTGGTTTCTCATTTTTCTTCTACTTAAGCGTTTATTGGCATACGATGTTGTCTGTTCTGCTTTCTATTTGCAGTCTTACAGTTCTCCAGAAGAATAGTTCCCTCCTACGCTGATAAGTGGAGCACACATTCTGATATGTCAGTACCTGCTGGATATTATTCCTGTTTTGAATCTGGATAGTTACTTAGATTCTTTTCTGGATAGCATTACCATGCCAATTTTTTATTTGCGTCTCAACTTCAAGCACGATGTCGGCTTGGCGGAGATATTGAATCTGTTGCATTTTCTGCTGCGGGTGATAGGAAAAAAAAGACCGGCAGAGGAGGAGGGGAGGCAATTTGGGAAACAATCTTTACCACGCATATGCCTTTAGCAGATATACCTTCACAACAAAAATGTTTGTGTATGTGTGTGTGTATATATATATATATATATATATATATCAAGCCGCATCTCTCCAACAGCAGAAATCGGAGGCCAGAGGAGAGTCCAATGAGAATAACACGCTTTATTTGGCAAAACCCAGTGGCGGCGGATGCATTTCGGCAATAAGCCTTCCTCAGCGCCCTGCACTGCGTGGAGCTGTATCTCGTTTTTCCCCGACCTGCTGTTCAGTATTGGATTCACATGCCCTTAAATCTCCTCCCACCTACAATGATTGATTCAGCACACCCGTTGATCGTTGTGGTAAATGCACAAACTGCAACTCCCACAATGCATTATGTTCCTGCATCTGGGCTGGCGGCATGGTGGTAAGGAAGCAAAACACGTTGGTGTGGGCATGGTGTTCCAATTCAGGTAGGTGATACAAATATCTCCAGATTATTTGTCAAAGTCCACAGTCACCTCCTTGGGTCCCCTCAAACTGCTCCAAACAATACACCCAAGACCGCAATAGAACGGGGCAGTCACACATCAGCATAGTGCCCTGTCGGAGGTAAAATACCTCGCTCCGCTCGTTTTGGCCTCAGAAGATTGGTGGTCCCCGGATTTCTCAATCCCTCGAGTCACGAAAACGCTGTAAACAGCATGGTGTCAGTAAGAGTCAGGAACACTTGTTGCTGCAGGGCCATCTGCTCTGCGCCCCTGGCCGGCGCAGAATATATCACGCCGCATCTCTCCAACAGAAGAAATCAGAGGCCAGAGGGAAGTCCAATGAGAATAACACGCTTTATTTGGCAAAACCCAGTGGCGGCGGACGCATTTCGGCAATAAGCCTTCCTCAGTGCCCTGCACTGCGTGGAGCTGTCTCTCATTTTTCCACGACCTGCTGTTCAGTATTGGATTCACATGCCCTTAAATCTCCTCCCACCTACAATGATTGATTCAGCACACCCGTTGAGATATATATATATATATATATATATATATATATATATATATATATATATATATATATATATATATATGTAATCATTCAATCTGGATAGTTATAGAGCACGGCTAATCATCCATTAGGGTCTCAAGGCACTGGGGTGGGTGGGTTCTGCAGTTCAGTCGAAGAGCCAGCTCTTGAGGTCCTTCCTGAATTGAGACAGTGAGGGTGATTGCCTGAGATTTAGAAGGAAGAGAGTTCCAGGTCTTTGTGGTGAGGTAGGAGAAGGATCTTCCTCGGCCGTGGTCTTGTGGATCTGTGGGATAGGGCCCAGGTTGGCAGAGCGTAGATGTCTGGTGGGAGTGTAGAAGTAGAGGCGGTAGTTGAGGTGTGCAGGTCCGATGTTGTGGAGGGCCTTGTACTTTTATGTTTAAACTACTTCATAAAAATTCAAAATTTACCAAAACGACGTATGGAAGAAAAGAGATGACACAGAAAGATTAAAGGATCAAAATAAGAGTTTTTAGGAAGTGAGAAGATTTTTCATTTCATTTGTATCATTTTGAGAGGGCCAAACGTTGTCAATCCTTTATACCCTCTATAGGTGTGAGTGCATCTCCTCGTCTTTATTGAGGCCAAATGGTGACTTTCGAACAAACAGTCGGGTACGACTGTAGACGGTAACTTGTGGTGATGGGTTACGGTGCCGCTCAGTATGGCACCGTAACCCATCACCTTTTCCTCCCTATTTCATTACGTTGACCACCCAGAGTCTACGCCGTTAACTGTACCTTACTCGAATACCCACCACGCCAATTACAGCCCTGATGATTCACAGGCTTCGTCCTGCTTGATGAAACACGTGTCGGCTGGCGTTTGTATATTCAACAAAAAGAACCATATAAAGCTTTCAGCAAACCAACAGCTTCATCTCTTTTTGTCATGAAACACATTGATGCCGAATTGTTTATCTGAAGTGTGCACATTAATTGTCTGAATATTTTAAAAACTACTGAACGGATTTACACCATTTAACAAAAAGGCTCTTTCTGAAACAAGGGTTAACTTTTTGCCAAATTTGGTGTAATTCCGTTCAGCAATTCTGGCTGTAGCCGTGTCTAAAATTTCCTATGGAAATTAACATGGAGAAAACACGTTTTGGGACCCCCCTTTTTTCGTGGCCCCTGCTTGCCGAATCACCCCAAAACTTTCAAGATAGGAGTGGACAGGAGCGGTCCATAAGTTTTGAAAATTTCGCAAAGATTCGTCAACCGGCGCTAAAGTTATTGGGAATAGAATGTTAGGATTTTCCTATAGAAACTAGGTCCTAACTATAACTACCTACTGGCGACCACCAGTAGGTAATATATATCTCGATATATCCTCCCGTAATTGGCCCATGAGAAAGGAGTGCATTAACTCAGAAATGCGTTGGGATTTCTGTTGACAACTTTCAATAAACACGTTGATTTAAGGTGACCGCGACACTGTTGTCTTCATGTTGTTTTATGGAAAAGACTACATTACCGGACAAGTATTAATAGTGAGGGTTTGCTACCCTGCCGTGTTGCCCACCGTATCGAGAGGCTTGGGCTTAGGCAAAACTTTGGTGTGTAATATATATATATATATATATATATATATATATATATATATATATATCCTACTGGCGATCGCCAGTAGGTATATATAGTTAGGATTGGCTACCATAGGAAATCCGCAACATTCTATTGGGAATAACTCTGGCACCGGTTGAGGAATTTGTGTGTAATTTTCCAAAATTTTGGCAAGATCTGCTGCGCTCCTTCACTGAAAGTTTCGGGGGGATTCATGAAGTGGGGGCTGAGAAAAAAGGGGGTCCCAAAATGTGTTTTCCCCATGTTAATTTCCATAGGACGGTCTGACAAGTCTACAGCCCGAACCGCTGAACGGAATTACGCCAAACTTTGCAAAATTGTAGAGACTGGTACGCAGATGTGCCTTTGCTATATTTGGTGAAAATCCCTCCAGTAGTTCCTGAGAAAATCAAAAGAGAAAAAATATATATATCTATAGCAGCTTACGTGTAAGCTTACTGTAAGCTTACCTTTCCGAGCATGAGCTGCATTCTAATTGGCTGCCAATGTCTGTCAACACTCCAAACCAGAAAGTGTTGGCAGCCATCTTGTGCCTCAGTAGACTGAGGCACAGGAAAGCAGAAAAACAATCGTGTAGAACTCAAAAAGGGGGCAGGGTAGAAGCAACCTGACCCCCTGGATCTGCTCAGGGGGTCCCACAAGGACCCCCAAGGCAAAAGAAAAAAATGTGTTTTCAAAATTCAAATTCTTCATCCAAGAAGTGTTGGCAGCCATCTTGGGACCAATATACATGATAGCACCTCATTAATAAGCATTGTAGTTAATAGAGGGTTTTAGGACTTTAGTTAAATTATAAATCATTTGTTGATGGTACCATACTCATTTTAGGAATTGTGGTGTGTTCTAAGGTGATTTTACCATGTGAAAAAGCCTTCTGCTGGGATATCATGAATCATGTTTGAAAGAAAACCATTATCTCATGCTTTTCCCACAGTGGTTTGGAAGGGGATCTATAAGCTAAACTGAAAGCATATTTTCTGTAAATTCACATTATCTTTCTCAGTCATGTGAGAATGAAGTCTGACATTCTCAGTAAAACATGTACATCCAACAAGGACAGAGACTGTCAGTTGATTCCTTTGTGTTCTACTGCAGCTTCCCAGAGTGTTCTAAAGAACAACTAGAGCGCTAACATTCTTACTTATGACAAAAGTATGGCACAACAGAAGCCATCTTGATTGGAATGAAGTGGTAAGTCTGAAAACATTTAATTTAAAAAGGAACAAAATGAGGGGGTTCATTTTGCCATAGAAAGTATGATTAGTGCTTCAGAAAGAAAAATTAGGGCACATTTTGAGTGACTTCTCAAATCCTCTTCTATTTCATTAAAATAATTCTGACATGCAGACTGAAACATGCACTTTGAATACCAGCAGCAGACTTCCCTGGTGAGCAGTAGCTTTACTACAGTGATATAATGAGCAACTAGAGTGCTAACATTCAGAATTTATGGCAAATGTGTGACACATCTGAATGCCTTCTTGATGGAACCAAAGTAAACAAGCATTGAAAATGCAATAGATCTCGCCCTCGTTTAAGTTAAAGCCATCCTGTTTGTAATGAGGTGGCTTTTTAGCTTTGCTTTTAATAGTGTTTTTCAAACTTTCATGTAAATAACATGCATATGTATGCATATATGCATATGTATGCATGCATTTATATTTGTATTTATATAGATATGCAGATTATATATGTTTATATATGTATGTATAAATATATATACACATACATATATATAAATGCATATATATGCATATATATATGTGTATATGTGTGCGTGTAGATAGACCGAGGCACAAGAAAGCAGAAAAACAAACGTGAAGAACACAAAAAGGGGGCAGGGTAGATACACCATGACCCCCTAGGCCTGCCCAGGAGGTCCCACAAGGACCAAAAAGGCCCACATTTCTTTTTAAAAAAACCTGGTCTGTTTTTTTAAAAATTACCCCCTGGGGGACCAAATCGCGGCGGCATAGTGATAAAGAAGTGTGGGGGGTGATATGTTTCTAGAGTCACGCGACGCTGGCTCCCTTCCACGTGACCAGCGTCTTGCTAATATCGTAGTGATTCACAAAGAGGGGAGGCCTCGGGATCGCTGTTCATCTTATAAACCAATCTCGCTTCTAAACGCTGAACCGAAAATTCTGGCTAAGTTATTAACTAATTGCCTGACAAACGTTATCAGCGACCTTGTCCATCCGGATCAGTCCGGTTTTATCCCGCACCGTAACACGGCGCTCAACCTGCGGTGCTTGCACGGTGTTCTCACGAGGGCGGCGTCTATACGTGAGCCAGCCATCTTGGCTTCCTTGGATGCTACGATGGCCTTTAAAACTCTAGAGTGGCCTTATCTCTGGGCCACTCTTGTGAAATTCGGATTCGGCCCCGGGTTCATCGGCTGGGTGAAACTTTTGTATGCGGAGCCACTGGCGCAGGTGGTTGTGAATGGACGAGCCTCTGCGTCTTTTGTCCTCGGGAGGGGCACGCGACTGGGCTGCCCGTTGTCGCCACTGCTTTTCGCGCTTGCCCTTGAGCCGCGGGCCGCCTGGTTGCGCTGGGAGCCCTCGCTTAAGGGGATCCAGTTGTCCCCGGACTTTGAGGATCGCATCTCGCTCTACGCGGATGATATCCTCTTGTACCTTACGTCCCCTTGAACATCTCTGAATGTTTTGTTCGATGTGCTCACTTCGTTTGGGAAGAATTCGGGCCTTGTGATCAACTGGGCTAAATCCTGTGTATACGTGCTCTCGGGCGGTCCCCTCCCTTGCCTCGCAGATGCCCCATTCGGGTCTCTCCGACGGGCTTTAAGTACTTGGCGATTTTTATATCTTTGGACCCTGTGGCTCGCTATGAACGTAATCTGCTCCCTCCCCTTCAAAGATTGAGACTTGATGTTGCGCGCTGGCGCGGGTTGCCTCTATCACCGCTTGGGCGCACAGCCCTTTTTAAAATGATGGCCCTGCCGCGGTTTTTGTACGCGCTTCAGAATACGTTCGATATTATTCCGGCTAGCTACTTTCGAGAGGTTGAGAGCCTGCAGAGACGGTTAATTTGGGATGGACGTTCGCGTATTGCCCACGCTAAACTCACTCTTCCCTGGTATGACGGGGGTATAGCGCTGCCGGATATTAGGCGTTACTATTGGGCCTCGCAGCTGAGTGCGATCAATCATGTGACATACGCTCCTGCTCCTAACCCGGCGTTCGAGATGGATAAATATGTGCTACCGGGCGGGGACTACAGAAGGGCGCTCTACTCCAAGGCGGCGGGCAAGGATCTATCTGGACCTACCAAGATTGCTGTACGCGTGTGGCATGCGGCGAATGCGTCGGTGGGATGGAGAGATCGATTGACTCGTGCGACCCGTTGTATGCTTCTGAAAGGTTGGGATGTCTCTGGAAAACAAAAGGGTTTGAAAAATGGGATATGATTGGTATTAGCTGCGTGGGCGATCTTTGGGTAAAGGGCAAAATCAAGACCTTTACAGCACTAAAGACAGAATATGAATTGAATGACAGGGAATTCTTCCGGTATGCACAGATCCACCATGCCTTAAGTTCGGTTCTCCCTGCAGGTACTGTCATCCCCGAGTCCTCCCTCCTTGAAGATAGGGTCCTTGACGGCCACGTCCCCGACAGTACCATTTCCCTGATATATAAGAAGTTGATCAACACTGTCATATAGCTACTATATATCTTTATAATGCGTTAAGTTAGCATAGGCACATTACATGTTTAAACGCCATTTTTCCTTTTGCTACTTCTGCACACGACACTTAATGGTTGATTTAGCTTTCAACCTAGTAGTTCGTTGTGGTTTACATGAGAATAATATGTTATTACTCTGATATCAGCTTTGCTTCATAAACTATGTCTGTACAGAGAGTGCTGAAGCTTCAGGAACAACAAGATACTGAATTGTTATGAGGTCTGATCTTCGCGCCTTCATAGACATAACATAAGTGCAGCTTCTGCCAATTTTGGCTTTTAGGCGGGTTTTATATGGCTTTGCTGCTCACACAAATACACACTTGATGCTGTTCGCATGCAGTGAGAGCTGGTGTATGCTGATGTGATCCCTTCATTCTAGGACACTGAGGTATTGGCCCGCCCTAATTCAACCCAAAGAGACCTTCCTAGCTATTAATATAATATGCGAATTAGGGAGGGTGAGAAATAAGTGTTGTTAACCCTTATTAATTTACAGCATGGTAACACATTTGTTCCTTTGACCTGCTCAACTGGATGGCTGACACTTCTAATTTGGAAGGTTCGGATTTCTTACTGGAATCCTTGTCTTTTCACTTGGCATCCTACATCATGGGTCCCTGCAATATGCTGTAATTGAATACCTTTTCTACCCAAAAAATCCTTTTTTTAATTTGACCGAAGTCCGTAAGGGATACACTTACTACAAACTGTTGTGAATGCTTTGGTTCTGCTTATCTCCTGATTTCTGTTGTCACTTTGGTGCTACCATGCTGACTAATGCGAGGGTGTCATATGTCCCGTGCAGGCCCATTGTCGTTTTCTCTATTTTAGCATGAACACATTACAGACTGCTGTCTGCCTTGCGCATGTTACTATGCAAACATATTTTGCTTTGTGCCACACTGTACTTTCACACAGAACCTGCCATTGTTTTCACATTCTGTTGTTTCCTGGGATTTAGTCTGCACACTGTAGTCAAACAACATTGCCCCTTGTTATTTTGTTCTGGTCAGGCGTAAACCTATACAAAACACACCAATGCATGGACCACTATGGTCCGGTAGTTTTATTGGTTTTGATCTCTGGTCTGCGCCCGACCCTAAGGGCCCGGTAACATGCATGGTGATCTTTAGGCAGGGTGAAAGCTAGCGCTATTCTTTGACGCGGCCGGCCCGACTGGGTTGTAGGCAGAACGCTGTGTATAGGATTGATGCAACCACAGGCCATGCATGCACAGTACGTTATTGCATTTTTTCCTGACGCGGCCGGCCCCTTGGGGGTTGTAGGCTTATCACTGTGTACATGTCACCTTTTCTTTTTGCGCACTCCCTCTTGGGGGGTGAAATAAAAACAGACGTTGAATATAAAACACACCAATGCAGTTGTTGTTTGGGAACACATACTTTGTCATATAGCTATGTACGGATTATGTAACAACACACTTGGAGTGGGGTCTTTCGAAGGAAGAGATCGTGACAGTACCTGACATGTAGAACTTTGATCTGTGCATGCTAAGGTACGAAGTCTGCTGCCAACACCCAGCGATCTTCTGATATATAATCACTTTGCTTCTGTAGAAGTGGGAGTAGGTTAGGCTACCTTGTCTTATATAGTGACAGCTCCTTTTAGGACTTGTGGACTACTAACTATGCTGACCGTATATGTGTTAGCCATTTTCTTACTCATTGTGGCACGTTTGCTGCATACTAGAGCACAATAGTTAAAATAAACATTTTATACTTTTCCTGTGTCTCTGTCAGATCCTATTGTGGACTAGTCCAAGTTTGAGAACAAAAGGGTGTGTCCTGCAACTGCATTTCTGAGAGGGTCGAGAGTGTTGTGTTCTGGGGTGTCTAATCACTTGTTCCTCTGTGAGTGAGTAGGAGGGCAAGTGAGATACTATGACTAGTAGGTCCTGGGCTCATGGATACATAGGTGGTAGGATGACTCAGTCCCTGCCTACGAAGGTTCTATGATCACAAGCATAGTTCTTGGAACTCCGCAAGATCCCTTCAACAGTAATTGTTGGACCTGGCCCTTTTGGCAGGTTCACCCCGAGACTTTTTGCTTTTTCCTAGCCTGTTTCTGGAACCTGGTGGTGGTGATTTTAGGCCTTGGCGCACTTTTTCACTGTGGTACAGTGTAAAGTGCGTGAGCTCTCTGTGTATGTGTGGTGAGTGACCTGCCCTCCCATAGGAATGAATGGGGAATATGTATGCCCAGGGTAGTTCCTGATGTGTGGGGAGTGCAGGGTCGAGTTTCATATGTGTGAACTCGTGAGAATGAATGCTGCATAATGGTGTATGCGGCATGATTGTGTCTAGTCTAGAAGTGCCACTTTGAGAAGTTGGCATATTTGTGTAATTTGTGCCTGGCGTGTGATTGGCTGGTGAGCCTGGCCCAGAGTGCCTGTGCCTGTTTGTGGATTGACTGTCTGGTTTGAGGGTGACAGGGGCTGCAGAGCCCCCAGGAGGTTGTCTGAGTCAGCCCGTGGATGAAAGGCAGCATCTGCTGCCAAGGAAGTGGGTGGAGATAGCACCTGAGTGTGAATGAGGCTGTGCCTGCCTGCCACAATGCTGGCTCCACCTCCCCGCTGGGCGACTGTCACCTCTGTCCCTGATACTGACAGGACTTCCCTATAACCAGCTCTAGCTTGTTCTCACACTGCCTGCACAAAGACTTCAAAGACTTTTCTGTGTATAAGAAGGGGCTGTGTCCCCTTCCAAAATGTTCTTGTTTTTGGACTTGAATCTGCCAGGGGCGTGCTGCTGCTTGGGCTCAGGGGAATCCCTGAGCCCTGCCCAGCCCCTGGACTCCTGATGGACTTTCCTGGATGCCTGGAGGACTACTGGGGGACCCCTCTGCCATGCCTGGGCTGATGGGGGGACTTGGCTTTGCCCCCTGGGAATCTCTGGGACCTTTTTGCAGCATGGAGAAGCTGCATTTTCCTGCAGGAAGCGCTGTGCTTCCCCCTGAGCGCCTGGGAGCGCTTTATTTCCCCCTAGCGCTGAGGAGCGCTTTATCTTTGCCCCTAGCGCTCAGAGGCGCTGTATCTGATTTTAGCGCTGGGGAGCGCTTTTGGCCGGTGCCCACCCGGCATTGGCCCAGGATGGAGGAGCCTATCGAGTGCCCACCTCGATTTGATTAAGTATTTAAAGCCGGTGCCCACCCGGCATTGCCCCGTGTTTTCACCGCCACGGCCCGAGCCGTTTAAGCTCGTAGCCGCCGGAGAGAAGCTTCCCCGAGGCGCCGCGCTGTGATAGGAGAGCCGCGGGAGGCTCGCCCTGGAAGGCCGCGCCGTGATTGGAGGGCCGCGGTAGGCTCGCCCGGGAAGGCCGCGCTCTAATTGGCCCGCGGTCAGGAGAGGGCGTGCGGCCGAGGAGAAGAGACGGAGAGCTGTAATGGCCGCCCGGGGCTCCTGTGATCTGGAGGGAGCCCCGGGAAGAGAGGAGGAAGCGTGGCCTGCTGCTGGGGCTCCCGTGTGCTGAGGGAGCCCCAGAGAGAGAAAGAAAACCGGCGCGCTGAACCGGTGAGTGGGGCAGGAGAAAGGGAAGGGCGCTGGGACACATTGTCGGTGTCCGCCCCCCCCCCCCCAGTAGCGCGAGCTCGCGCTCCTTGTCAATGTGAAGCCACGAGGGCTTCAAGGGCGGCCCCGGTTGGCAGTGGGTCGCCACAACGTGTGTAGAGCCATGAGAGGCTCAGGGCCCACATCGTTATTTAGAGCCCAGTGAGGCTCTTGAGGGCAGTGGTATTTACGAGCCCAGCGAGGCTCGAGGGGCCATGGTTTGCAGGGCCTGAGGGCTCCATGGGCCATAATTGTTTTTAAGAGTCTGTGAGGCTCTTGGGGGACACAAGTGTTATGCCAGAGCCTATGTGGCTCCAACGCGTGTTAGAGTGTTTCCAGAGCCTGTGTGGCTCCAGCAGTGGGCGCAGTTTGCGCCAAAGGGTCAGTGAGGGCCCTGCCACAGTTTTGCTGATGATTCCCAGCTGCCCAGCAATTAGTGGGCAGCTGCACCGTTTAGGTCTTGGGATTTCACAGGTGCCCAGCAAGTAGTGGGCACCTGCACCGTTTAGGCCCCTGACATTGAGACACAGGGCGTCCTAGCCCCAACAAGGCCAGTTGGCCTAGGGACTGCCACAGGTGGTGGCTTATGTGAGGTTTTGCGCAATTGTGTGGTTTTTCCTTGTACCTCTGAATGTTTAGGCATCATGTGTCTTTGCGCTATTGAGTTGTGTCTTTCTTTCCCTGCGCTGCACCTCTGAATGTTTTAGGCGTCATGTGTCTTCTAGCGCTGCACCTCTGAATGTGTATGTGATGCATCATGTGCTCTGTTCTTAACACCGCTGAATGTGTAGGTTTATGCATCATGTGTTTCCCTTTACTACTCCTCTGAATGTATATTTATGCATCATGGGTAATGTGTTCTTTCCTAGACCCCTAAATACTGTGTGATACTTAGGTGGTTGTTCTTTTTGATACAGGTGGTCCTAGTGAGGTCCTGGTCCCCTGCGTGACATTCTCCTAAGGTGGTTAGGGTTGCGTAGGTGGTACTTACCTGTTCCCAGTAGTTACTGGATGTGATTTATAACTGTTATTTTATAACCTTTTATTCTAATTTCTGACAGTATTTCTATTTTCTAAAAGTGTTGATTCTGACAGTGGCCCATGTGGCCCTGTCCTGTACATAATCCCTTATGAATGTTGCCCGTGCCAGTTTGCACAATGTACATGTGTGATTTTTATCTGATGTGTTTTTACAATACAAAAGTTATTTTAATATAACCTTGTGTGGAGTTCCTTTTGTGGTGTGCCTAGGATGTTGTTGCTGTTGTGCGCTGGCACAAATGCTTTACACATTGCCTCCGAGTTTAGCCTCACTGCTCGTGCCAAGCTACCAAGGGGGTGAGCAGTGGTTATCTTGGCGTGTGACTTCCTTGCCCTGACTAGAATGGTGGTTTCTGCCTGGCTTTGGCGTCAGCCTTAGCCTACCAGAAATAGCCAGTTCTAACAGTAATGTACAGAGAAAAATGCATATAATTTTAGCATCTTAGATGGGCTTGACTGCTTTTAGCCCCATTTGGAAATGTGTGCATGAGCCGGTTGAACTGATGTGATTTTTAAATGCATCTTTTTTTCATATTTTGCAGAAACTCTATAGAAGGGAAATTCAGCCTCCATTTAAACCTGCATCTGGAAAGCCTGAGGACACTTTTTGTTTTGATCCAGAATTCACAGCAAAAACACCTAAAGGTATTTTTGTTTTTGTCGGTTAGATTGATGATTTGCTTTACCTAGTTGCTTGTGAAAATAGTTCTATCATATCACAGATACGTACTTCCGATTTACACAAAATGTGTTTAATTCTGATGGATACATAAAACAACCGATTCTTCTCCTGAAGAATATTCTCAGGCGCCAGGCTGAATCCGGTGAATTATTCAGTAATGTGCACTCGTGCTGACGGGTGGCGTATGTGGCTCCTCTGTGATTCTGTACTGCCCAGGAAGTGATGGAACATTACGTATGTGCTACCCCTGTGCGCTGATGTCAGTTCTTTTTTATGCACCCTTCTACATGGATCCGAGCTCCACCTCCAACTTTGTTTGTCTTCTGACCGGATTCAAGCTGTACCGAGACTACAGGAAGCAGATATCCATCACAGATCTACGGAATGTGTTTAATGCAATAAATGTGCCTTCATGCATCTGAAAGGAATCTAAGAATGGGCGGCAAAACTCAGTCATCGAACACAACAGGTCACAGTTGAAACATAAATCCCTCTGCAAGACGGAGGGTTGCTTGAAAATTAATTCAAGAAGCCAGTAGTGCTCAAAATCCCATTTCCCCTCGAAGTCTTTTAGTAAGTCGAAGGTAAAAATGCTCCATAGACCACTGCCAACTCCAATTTCACAAACCCTGGACTGAACTTTGATACTAGGATCTGAACCCAAACCAGTGTCATCCCACTCCATGCCTGAATTGCGGCACGAGATTACTAAACCACAACCAGTCATTATACAACCAGGCTCTAATCCTCTGCCTCAAAGCCTGTACTATCAGAGTCTTGAAACCTTATGCACATCCATCTCTGACTCAGTTACGAGCATAACAAATGTTTCCCGGAACACCGATGATGAGACCGACTAACTGCTGCGCCCCTCACAATAGTGATGAAGGGCTGAATCTGGATTTTACTGAATACCAATGGGTAATCTACAACTCCAGAGCCTGAGGTGGTATCACCACGGGGGCTGCCAAGAAGAAAGCGCCTATAGCAGTACTAGTGTGAAAGACAGCAGAAGTGGTATACTTACAGTTGCTTATTTATAGATCTTAGTTACTAAATGTTCCCTTCATGAGGCTTTCACAAACCCTATCATTGCCACTTGGTCTAAGCCATGTGTGAACCTGCCAGTCAGTCGACCTGTAGCTAAGCAATGTAGACCAGGCTTTGTGATACTTAGTTTTTTGACACAGCATCCTACTCCTTAGAGCCTGTTGGTACAGTCATTAAAAAGTAGCAACACTACTAATGACTTTCTGACTAGCCCTCTGGATAGTGTCAAAACATATCGATCCTTTGGGAAAGTGAATGTGTTCTTCAGCTAGTTCAAGCTTTAGATCGTTGAATACAGTGTGCCTTCTAGGTAGGCACATCCATGCTGCTTGTGACCTGGCCATTCCAGAAGACCTCGGAGCCTTGCTAGCTCAAGCAATGCACGGTGGACTGGACTCAGCTAAAAATGAGTATTGGCTTGGACACTGCAGGCTGTATAGGCAGAGCCACTTGCACTACTGCTGTACTTAAAAGGCACGCCTTGATGTGATCATCCTGATTTTAAGGCGACGTCCGGTGTCCTTGATAGACATGCCCTTTGATGGCTCGAGATTGTTTGGAGAGAAGGCTGATTCCTTATGGAACAAAGGACTGGTGGAAGCTTTCCTCTACTTTTCCTCTCTGTCTGTAGTGGCTGCCAAGCCAGTTCAGTTTTCCTGTATATGCCTATTCCTCCCACCACTGGACACCAGACTGGTGCATATAGTTTATATGTATACAAAAAAAAGTTTAGTATTGAATTGTTTTCAATTTTAATTATTTCTCCCACTCACGAGCACTTATATGGTGTTGGTCACTATTGCATTTTTTTCACAATTGCTATCATCTGTAAATAAGCTTCCTGAGAATTATTGCGATTATTGTAAAATGGCATATAGTAATGTGAAAGTGCCGTATGGTAACGCAATGTTCAATATAATTTGTCTAACAAAGTATTTTTATTTTTATTTCCATAATGCGTTTCTTTGGATATTTTGGAATAATACAATAATTCTGAAACTGATGTGATTCGGAAGACTTCATTCACCTATACTAATGTTATTAAATAGCATGTATGTGTAATCACGGTATTTAGCTGCAATGTGAACCACCAAGATCATGGCATTGAAAGTCAGGACTGTGGCAAAAGCTCAGAATACTGCGACGAAAAAGTAAAACAGCGTAATGATGCTGCATTAATCCCCAGAGTTGTGAGCAGTCAAGGATCTTCGCAATGACCAACAATGTGGCGGGACTGATATGCTGAGCTGTTGAGGCCAAATGACTGCCATACTTCCTCAGCTATCCCAAACCCTGAGGAAAGCAATCAACTTAGAATATTAATGAATTATAGATTTGCCTAGTAACATATTAGCTGTTGATTTCATATGAAGTGACTAACAGAATATGATTCATCCGAACTCCTCTCCATACACTAACATATTTGACAGTTTTAGAGGCAAGTAGTGGCATAGCTGTGCCATTCCTCTAGGGTTGTCAGTCCAAAGTCAGTTGACTCAAAACGCTGTATCTACTTTCTTTCCAGGCGCTGCACAATTGCTTCCAAATTTCCTCTTCATGGTGATTTCGATCATTATGTCGTCTTACATATGCCCTTTCTTCATTAAGTATGAGAATAATGGAGCAGTGATTGTTTTATATCATATTTGACTCCTGTGTTGTCAGACTCTCACTTTCGCTTGCATTTTTTGGCCTAATTAAATTAGGTTTCACAGACAGCAAATACTGTATATCACATTTAAAGAGTTACAATTCATCAAACAGTTTAAGTCGTGCCTCGCCTAATTGTGAAGTATTCCATGTGAATTGGCACACTATCCAGTCTGTGCATTTGTAATGGCCAGTTATGGCAGGAAGGCCCGAGCCTTGGTAATCATGATCTTCTCTTCTCTACATTGTTCACCTGAATGCACAATACGATTTTTACTCTTACAACCCCTCTCGTGCCTAGAAAGTGGTCAAGAGAAAGGTTTCCTAATATCTTCTCAAGGTGGCTTGTGTGTGGACAGGAAGTCGTAACCTACATAATCTTGTCATTCTTTTTCGTGGGCTTGGATGATAGAAGATGTTTTCTTTAGGAGAACCAAACCCTCCTCATAGTCAATCTGTCTAACTTGCTGGGATAACCTCCATCTATTAATCGATTTAACAGAATATTGGCTTGTGTGAAATAATCAATCTTAATGGTGCAATTACACTGTATCCTTAAAAATTGACCATGAGGTAACTCATTTTTGAGTGGCCTAGGATGGAAACTTTTATTTCAGTAGACTATTCTTTTCTGTGAGTTTCCTATAGAGTGTTAGTTTGCCTTAATGATATTTTATATAGAAGTCTAGAATGAAAAAGGACATTGCATTGCTGTATTAAGTAAATGTAAGATTATCATTGGCCGAATGTGATTAGGAAAAAATTGTGCATAGTGCATCTTTGGAATGTCTCCAAATCAGAAATGTATCATCTCTGTTTCTTTCAACAATAAATGGACCATGAATATGGGCTGTCATTGGAAAAGAAGTATTGTAGTTCAAAATAATCCAAAAGTTCGTCAGATTTGGGACAACAAATACCCCTCATAGATGTTTTGTTTGCACTTATATAACTGTCCATCAAAGTAAAAGTAGCGCAATCTTCAGTAGAGGCAGTATAAAGTTGGTGGGATATGTTAGCGGCAGAGGCCTGCTGTTAAGAATCTTTCTGGTCACCTTTTTTGTTTTCAGTTGGGTAATAGTCATGTATAGTAACTATATGCATAGACACTAATAACTCTGAATATAGATTACAAGCTTTTCCATACAAATGTATCAGTAAGGGGGAAATAATCAGTTCTAGGAAATTCTATGTGTGATCCTAAACGTTCCAGTATCGAACTGCAGCCTAAGAGTATTGTTCTGCCTGGAGGGTTGCCAATGCTTGTATATAATTTCAGGAGTGTGTAATGTACCAGTATTTTTAGTGGCTTTTTATTAAAGATCTGTAAGAAATTGGTTTACTGGTTGAGGGGGATACAATTCTGCTTAAGCAGCAACCACAATCCTTGACAGGGTAAAGTCACAAGCAAACCCCAAATTAACCCATGCTCAACCCTCTGGTTGCTTGGTACATATCAGTCAGGCTTAACTTAGAGGCAGTGTGTGAGATATTTGTACAACAGTTAAAAAAATAAAATGAAAACTGCACAAAAAGGATCCTGCACCAACTTAGAAACATAGAGCAGGTTTTAATAAATAAATTGAGACCACAGCAACAAAATATAATAGATCCATGAAAATAGCACCTCATGGCCCAAAGCGCCACTTGCGGCTATCTGGACATGTGCAACTGGGAGAAAGTCGCACGTTATTGTATCTTTCTTCTGTCCTGGTGAACCCTTTGGTTACTCTGACTGCTGATCTCTAACCCCAGCAACCCCATTCCCCTACCCAGACTGCTGCTCTCCATCCTGCCAGCTCATTTCACACTCAGTAGTGTCTCTCATACCAGTTGCCTTTGTTGTAGAAATGACACAAAAATCGAGCCTTAAAGAATCAGTGCCTTGAAGAAGTTAATGGAATCTCTGAGTACCTTTTTAGCTCAATATTGTCAAATAGGAGTTGCAATCAGGCCATGCTTGTCACAGGAAGCCATATGGTGTCTGTTCACTTCTAAAGAGCACCATAAGAGGACCATTATTCACTTTAACTACCAGATACCTTTGATATATGTTTATAACATAACAGAGCGAGACTGTATTTAAAGGAAATCACCAAAGTTCACAAGCGGTTGCCCTTAAAAGGCAGTTAAAGCTGCCCAGAGCCAATTATATAGCCTGGCTCTGCCTGATATAAATCTTATTCCAGCTGTGCGATAAACCCACTGGCATGCAATCCATGCCAGTATAATGATAAAATAGCTTGTTTCCCCAGATGGGATTTAATTTTAAACGTGTTTGTGGGTAGGTCAAATGACCTAAGAATCAGATGTAAACCAATCTCAGGAGGCATTCACCAACCTTACTTGGGCTAATAACACGTTCCGTGAGTTTTTAAGGGCATTGGCTACCACAGCAGTGGAAGCCTGGAGCCCTGGTCCCAATTGGTATTGAAATAGCAGCATTCCGGTGAAAAGTGACCCGAGAGAACTGAATGCCCAATTTGGAACTGTGACAACTATTAGCTCACCCATGTGCCCTTGAGGAAATATCAATATGTTGTTAATTGAAATAATTTATGGAAAAGTTGACAGCGTTACAGTGGTGAGTAAATTGTTCTGTTTTCTCTAAAGGTAAAAAAGTAGAACCCCAACTCCTTCTGTTCAATAACTCTGTATGTGTATAATACTTTCAGTGCCCTACTTAAAATATTTTGCTATATTTTATCATAAAAATACATTGCTTTATGTACTAGCATTTTTATAACCATGTTTAATCTGTACGCTATAGTACTCTGGCAGGACCAATTTTTTGAAAGTCTGATTACATTCGTGTATTTAAAAAACAGATTCTCCAGGTGTACCGCCTAGTGCTAATGCACATCAGCTCTTCAAAGGATTTAGCTTTGTTGCAACTACTACAATAGAAGAACATAAAATATCTTCCCTTGCGTGTGTGTTGCCAAGAGTACAGGTAAACAATAATATCTACTTAACATTTATTTGAGATATGATTTATTTTCTGTGCTTGTTGTAAAACACTCATCGGCAATTTAAAAAACTGCCAAGCCTGCATGATGTTTATTGTAGAAGTGATTGTCTATTTTAAGTGGTGTGATTCCTCCACCCTGGTCAGATCTCGGATAGATCACATTAAAATGGATAACATTAGAAATGTGTCCTTAGTATAAAGGCCTAAGGTTTCCTGTATACAGCCTTAAATGTGAGCAGTGCAGTATGCAGGATCTCTCCTTGCCAGGTGTGACCCCTGACAACCATGGGATTCATCTTGAAAGAGGAAAAATCAAACTCCCTCTACCATTTTAGATATTAGTTTGCAGTCTTGTAAGGTCATTTCTGTGTTCCTAAACTGGGAAAAGAGCAGCATTAATGGGACTGTTATCAGTAGCACCTCTTTAACTAACTCCAAATCTGCATATAAACTCGTTTTTGCCAAGTCCACCATTGGTGGGTCTCGATCTTAGTTTAGAGAGATAGAAAGAGAGTGATCAAGTCATGGGGATAGAAATGTATTAGGCCACTTCTAGATCGATCCTTGATTACATTCTATTTAAACTATTTAGCACCAGACTAAGGTTCACATACCCGTTTACATTTGAATTATATTGTTTGTAGTCCATTCATCAGCCTTGCATATCCATTGATCCATTTGCAATATAATTAATTCACTTCGAAACTATTATATAATCTACTGTTGTCATGCTTGTTATGAATTGTATTGCAAATGGTTTGGTTAGGGGCTGATGAGATTTTGGGAAAAATATGTGCATTTGTTTCAGTTATCTAGGTGTTTGTGTGCAATTGTGACTCTCCATACCCAGGGAATCATCCAGTTCCCATACTAACAAGCAGATTGTGGCATTGTGCTGGTGCTTGATAACAACTTTTTGTAGGTGGCTTCAATCTAAACGTTTTTCTTTCTGCATTTAAAATACTGAAATTAACCTTCACCTGTAATACTGTTGAGGAGTTGTTTGTATCTTTAGTTATACAGATTTGATGTTCTCTCTTTATCTACCCTTTGCCATTCCCATTTCCATCCCCAAAACTAAATTTGGAGAGTTATTCTGTTTGGCCTACAGCTATGCCATGGCAGTTTTAGAAGTAGGTAAAGTCTGGGTGGACTCAACTCTTCCAAAGGGAAAGTCCTGAATGTGTACAGTGTACCTTTTAAGTGACTGACCTTGTATCCGGTTTATATCTTTTGCTTTTCCTCGCATGGGGCTGCTTTTAACTTTGGCATATTTAAGTAGTCTAATTTGTAGTCAATTGATAATAATTGTTTTATCATTGTATTGTAGCTTGCTGTCCTAAACATTTGTCTACTATTTCAGAGGCCGATCTTTGATTCTCACATTCTTGTTATGCTTGATTGTGCTATTTAAAGGGTTTCTAGAACCCGGTCATCCTGAAATGATGGCCATAGCACTTAGCATGAAATAGCTGCAAAGCCCAAGTATAAATCTGCCAGCTTGGTACCAAAGTTATCCTGAAGAGTATGATAATCACGAAGACTGATACCTGTATCCCTGGAGGTGGAAAAAACCTTCTTGATTTCCCACCGCTTAAACAATCTCCACGATGCAGTTCATCATATAAGATTCTTATTTGCTTTGGTACTCTAGTAGTTTAAGACATTAATTCAGGCATGGATGAGTCATCAATTAAGAGTCCTGGTACATATTTGGTGCTGTGGTTCCTGATGTACCATCTGGCAAAAGAGCCTTACCAAGACTTTGAGGAGAAACTACATCCAATAACTATGGTCAGTAAGTTCCTTGTAATAATTTGTTAATTTTTTCTTATGTCTATACAGAAGTTTCCCTTTTACACAAATAACTAACCTTCTAAACTTGTTCTGGTCGTAGAAATGGCCATCATAGAACTGACTGGTAGAAGGTATAGTACAAATCTTTCTTATACTTTTATTCAAGAGCATTAGTTAAATTCTGATATGCTCTATAGAGGAAAATAATTGTATTTTATTTGGAAAATGTTGATTGCCAAATGTTGAATTTACCTACATCTTAGGATGTGGCCCAATGGCTAGAGCTGTCAGCTTAGAAGCTGGAGAACTGGGTTTGAGTCTCAGCAGGAATGCTCAACATCCTGTGATTCTGGCAAATCATTTAATCTCCCCATGCCTAACAAAATGAATGTGGCCTTCTGTAACGCAACTGGTGCTCATGTAAAGCGATCTGATAAATTCCTGGTGCGTTCACGCTATATAAAACTAAAACAAAAAATCTTTAGCGCACCTAGGTTTGATGCACCAGGAAAATACTTTTTATAGCGCAATGAACATCATTAGGTAAGTGCAGTGTTAGGTGTCTATACACATGATTATCTGCCATGTGTCTTATCCATAACTATACTGATGTCTCCTCCTATTAGTGTATATATATATATATATATATATATATATATGTCTGTGGTCTGCATTATGTTTGCTATTTCTTATCTCAGTAATTGTTCTTGACCCTGGGAGGGGCCATAGGTATAAGTTACAGTAAATGTGTGATTGCCCATTCAACCGTAAGCAGTGTCAGTACTCCTTAATGAGGTGAATTCCTTGCAGTAAACAAATGTTGCTACTGGAGTGACACAAAAGCAAGAGTACTGCTATCTTTTTAGCTGGTGCTTTTAGCCTATTTAGACTGGAGATTTCGATCTCAGTCCCGTTCCCTACTCTGGCACAGTGCTTAGTTTGTAAAAAAAAAAAAAGTGACAGGGCTGCTGACGCTTGAACCACCTATTGACTCTGCCGACGCTGCCAATGACAGTACCAACATAGCTACTAACCATCACACTCTTACAAGTCTGACAATTCAGACTATTCCAGGCCCCCAAAACTAAAAGAATGGCTTGAGTGACAGATAACCATTATTTTTAATGTATATTGAAAGAATAGACAACTGTTGTGCTTATCTCTAAATTAGACAGTGCCACTGTGTAGTCGACTATCACAAGTGCCGGTGTTGACAGTTAAGTGCTGAGGCCAAGCACCAGAAACCACCGGCTCATATTGAGCACTGCTCAGGCAAGCCATATGTCTGAAGTCCGAGTGTGGCAGAGGAGGTATAACTGCTCTTTATATGAGAATTGGAAATTCACAATATGAGCGGCCTGCTTAGTATATATGCAATAAATTGGTAACCTCCTCCTTTACTTTTCATACAATTGGAACAATAAACAGTTAAATCCCCTGTGCAGAAAAAATAAGATAATAAGTTATTCTAATTCGTATTCTGTTTCCCTCTTCAGCACAAGTAACTTTTGTTCATCAATAAATCTTCTAACTGGTCACCCATGCCCTCCGCTTGAGTCCTCTCCTCTTATTTTGAATGCCCTTCCACACCCAAGATAAAGCCTAGTGCACTTCACACTTGTTCCCCACAAGCACACTGTTTTACATTCTTAGCAGTGTATTGTTCTTGAGTAGTTTTGTTCTTCACACATTTGATCCATCAGTGCTCTTCTTTCTCTTTTCATCATTTTGGGAGAGGGCTGCAAATTTCTACATAACCTCAAAGGTCTTCTTCCATTTGCCGATCTTGTTGGTCTCTCACTGGATTGTTGTTGTGTGTGCTCCTAGATCAGTCACTTATCTAAGACGTCAGCAATGCCCAGTATATGTTGAGCATACATCAGGGATTTCTGCTCTTATCTTAGACATCAGCAATGCCCAATATATGTTGAGCGTAAATCAGGGTTTTCAGCTCTTTTCTTAGACATCAGCAGTGTCCGATGTATATTGACCTTCCATTAGGGATTTCAGTTGCGACGGAGTTCCCTTCCATGGAAAAATGAGATAGGGTGACTCCTATCTATACTTAATCCCTTTTTTCCAGAAGAGATCTGCCATCATCAGGAACTCCTGCAGTTTCTGCAGTGCTTAGCTGACAGATTGTGAAAAATTCTCATATTGCTGCCCTCAAAAGTCATCAGTCCTGGGAGCCTTGATGTTAAAGTATTTTCTTCTTTATGGCAGTAGTGTACGCAGGTTAGGCTGTCTCAGAGTATATTTTCTTGGAGCATGATCCTATATGATTAGTGTGGTCCAACAGGATGTCTTTCTGTTTGAGGTTTGCCAAAATATGCCCTAGCAGTCTGTTGACTTAGTTCTCTATCATTTCCTTTCTCTTCAGATAGCACACCTCTGGTTTTTAGGTTGTGCCTTCTCGAAAACCTTTCCACGTTTTCGGAGTGTGCCTCGTGCATGATGGTTTGGTCACTTATGGTTCAAACTTCTTGCTTCAGCATCACAACTTCCTCCTTTCTGGCAACTCCACCTTCTGCTAGAGCAGGGGCCTCCAACTTTTTCTGTCATGAGAGCTACTTCTGATTACTATGCAAGCTCCACAAGCAAATTCACTGGACACATTTAAAGAATTCTACCCACAGATTTCAAATGAAGCTTATATAAATTCTAAAGGCAGTGAAGTATCAAAAAATATACCAGAGAGCTATACTTACCAATAGCCCATATACAATAGTTACCAAGAATAAGTCAGCCGGCAATGGAGAAAGTTCAATCGTTTATTTTGCAAAAGCGCCCTATATAGGGGAGCCTCCCTCTCGCCACAGCTCTAAAAGGTGTGCAGAGGAGACTGCTGGATTACATTCAAAACAATGCATATATACTTTCCGCATACCTCATAGAAACCCCGTACATGGAAAAGTACCAGTTCATGAGAAGCCAACAGGAAAACCCCTAAAAGGCACAACTGATTGATTCGAACTCAGCTCAAGTTATTCCGGGGGTAGGTCAGTAAAGGTGCCTCCCTTTCATTCTAGTGCACGGGAGTACAGGCATGGCGCCTGCAAGAATGTGCTCCTCCATGAAGAAAGACAGATGCGACCTTGAGTTCCCTAAGTTAGAATCAATGGTCTGTTCATAGCCCAGGCCGACCTTTCAAGCTTCTCTTTCAGCAGCATGTCGCGTGTTTTCCCAACTAACGAAAGAGGCCCCAGGAAATGAAACCAAGATGGCGTTTCTTCAGTTCAGGCCCGATTCTGAGAATCTACACGGTCGAGTGTATTTACAAAGGGGTTCTATCAAAGTAGCAGTGCTATACTGGATATATTACGACAACATTATCTAGTATAGATTTTATATTCCTTCAGCAGGTGTTTAAGTCTGAGGACTTGTAAATGGAAGAAGACAACCTTTAGATAGTTATAAGAATGTTAACTTTTTTGACTAAGCAAGCAGAATCAACACTTTGTGCCTAATTACGATCTTGGCAGATGGGATTTTCTATCACAAACATGATGGATATCCTTTCCACTGTATCATAAGTTTCATTGTATCCTATTGAATTTTCAATAATGCGGACGGGATATCCGTCAAGTTTGAGTATCCCATCCGCCATGATCGTAGTCGGATCCTCTGTCATCTTGAGAGGCAAGAAGTGAAAGATAAGTTCAAAAACGTCAGAAAGAGAAACTCATAAACATAGGAAATGGTACTTCCTTGCAGCAAATATTTGCATGAGCAGGAAAGCATGGGCTAAGCAGTTACAGTTATGCTAAGCCAATAACTTGCATTTATTTATTTATTTATTTATTTATTTATATGCTTCTATAGCGCCTGAATAAACTCCCGAAGGGGTATCTCTGCGCTTTGCCAACTAGGAAGAAAAACCTGCATCTGTGCCCGGACAGTACTAATGAATAGTGGGGGAATAAAATTAAATGCTAGAAAATAGGTAGGTTTTCAGGGTTTTTCGAAAAGACAGGTGGTCAGAACTGAGCTTTAATGAGAGGGGGAGGGTGTTCCACAGGACAGGCCCTGTGTATGCCAAAGCCCTGCCTCCTTGGCGGGTTTTTTTAATTTTAGGAACCTTAAGGAGCTGGAGATTGCTCGATCGTAGTGAGCGACCAGGAACATAAGGTATAAAGGCTGTAGTAAGAAATTTCGGGCCTATCCCCATCAGGCATTTGTGAATTGTACACAAGATTTTAAATTTGGTCCGCAGTCGCACTGGCAGCCAGTGCAGTTCCATCAGCAGTGGCCGGGAGGGAGTCCTTGATGGAGCATTCATGACTAACCTCGCGGCCGTATTCTGGACCACCTGTAGTTTGTTAAATTGGCCTTCATTAGATGACAAAAGAAGGCTATTACAGTAGTCCAGTCTACTGACGACCAGAGCCTTTCACAGTTTGAACTTCATGACTACATGGATCCCCCCACCCTCCCCAATAGATCCCCAAGGAAAACGACAGCACACAACAGGTATAAACAGTCTAACTTAATAGGAGAACCTATCCTTTTAGGGCAGCAGTCTCCAACCTTTTCTGTAATGACAGCAAAGTGAATATCGTTGTGAGCTACTGAAGGCCAATGGAGACCAATACTATGGTTTGAAGATACTGTGACTAGAGGTACCATGATAGAGTTGCCATGTGCGTTGGTGAGTACATGGCCTGTGAGGATATATGAACATGTGTGTGAATAAATGGGATACATGTGTATGGGTGACTGAGAGCCTATGTTGCATGTACTTGTCGCACAGGACATTCCTTTCACCTTATGTGGCACTGTTACATTTACGGTTAAACAAAGGGGAGAGTGAGAATTTTGTAGGGGTACGTCCCTATCCCTAAAAATAAACTATAGACAAACAACATAGACGAACCTGCTAATGGGAGAAGGGGGCAAAAGGCTGACTTCTTTGTAATCAGATTTGTAGAGGCGCCTGAATACCATTATGTTTTTTTAAAGACCCCTCACCCACCAACCTAGTTTGCCCAGCTTGTCTGATCAATGTGTCCCTGGTTGTTAGATCTTTCAGCCTTAGGGTGGTCTTCCCCCAATTTTTTTGCCTCCATGTTTTGCTGAATCTTTTGGTTGTCTTTAGGACTCTGAGCACTTTACCACTGCTAATCAGTGCTAAACATGTGTAATTGGTGTACTCCTGCTTGACATATTTTAATTTACTTGCAAGTCCCTTGTAAGGTGATATACCATATACCCAGGGCCTGTAAATGAAGTGCTACTAGTGGACTGCAGCACTGATTGTGCCACCCACAAAAGTAGTCTTTCAAACCAGTTTCAGACCTTTCACTGCTGTGCCTCTGTGTGTAGTTTACTGCCACTTTGACTTTTATTACATGTAGGTCCCCCTAAGGTAGGCTGTAGGTAGCCCTAAGGGCAGGGTGCTATGTAAGTACAAGGTAGGACATGTACTTTTATGTTTTGCATGTCCTCGTAGAGGCAAGCAGCCTATTTTTCACCTCTGGGATGCCTACTCCTCTCATAGGTTAGCATTGGGAATTCCTTAATACACTTTTAAACTGTAATTCTTGATCACAGAGGAGTAGCTTTCTCATGTTTGATATTTGTGGAATGGTATTGATAAATCCTACTTACTGGTGAAGTTGGATTTAACATTGCTATTTTAGAAATGCCACTCTCCAAAAGTGAACATTTCTCTGCACTTACTGCTCTGTGTGCCTGATAGTCTGTCTCCAATACACATCTAGGGTGGGTCACAACTACACTTTGAGCATTTCCTCTAAACAGTCATAACACAGGAAGGATAGGTGTGTTTGAGTACCCATCTACATACATTTGCATTCTGATGGCCATGTTGTGGCAGGATGGAAGGGAAGGGCTAACACTTTGCTTGAATAGGTAGTGTCCTGTCCCCACACAAAGGGCTGATTTACTCCGCACATATAGCCTGGCAGACAGGACTGGGCTGAAAGGGTAACCTATGCACTTCAGAGAGCTGCTTTTGAAGTCACCCCCCACATCAAAGGTACTTTTGTATATAAGTACAAGCCCCCCCAAAATCAGACACTTCTGAATCTTGAACTGAACCTTTGTCAGAAGGACTGCTATGCCATTTAAAGGACTCATCTTTGGACTGCAGACGTGGAAGGCCTGCTTTACTCTTGTGTTGTCCTGCTTGCTGCTGCTTGGTGACTCTGCTGAAGGAGAGCTGGACTCTGCCTTCCCTCCAAGTGATCGTCTGTTGCTTGAGACTAAGGGCAATCAACTTCTCTACCCCTGCTCCTGTGCCTGGCTCACTGAAGGGACACAGATACTTGCAACATGGATTTCAATGCATCTCCTGTCTGTTGATAATAGAACTAGTGCATCGACTCAGTGGCGGAAATAAAATGTGCACATTGCATCAGAACCATTAAATCCCCTCGACTCCGTGGCAGAATCCGGCACATCGCTCGACCCCTCAAGACTCTGGTACCCGTCTTCAAAACTGACACATCGCCTTCACTGTGTAGAGAAGATAGACACATCCCTTGTGTACAACCATGAAAGGTGCTTTGTTCACGAGGTCCCGCTTGGGTCCTGTAGCTGGTAGGCGCTCCATCGCGGTCTGCCCAAACTTTGACTTTACCCCAGTCCGGCACGATGTAAGGAAACCTTTTTGGCATTACTTGCTTCTAAGCTCTTTATTGCATTTATTCTTTTAAAATTCAATTTCTCAACTTCTATACATTGGATTTTTGTCCTTTTGGTCTTGTTGTGTTCAGAATATAATCTTTTTCTAAACCTGTGTGGAGTTTTTTTGGTGTATTTATTTTGATAGTGTGTATGTGTTGCACAAATACTTTACACATTGCCTCTTTAGATAAGGCTGACTGCTTTATGCCAAGCTAACAGAGGGTGAGAGTTATCTTTTAGTGTGTATCTAGCAAACCCTGAGTAGGATTGTTGCTTCCCCTTAGATAGGAGTGTGTCTTATGTTTGGACTGGGTGCATACCTTTGCCAACCAGAAACCCAATTTCTAACACTGGTCTGATCAGCGAATGTTTTATTGAGCCATCATCCTTGCTCTTGGTTGAGGCTAATCCATGCATGTGCCTCTTGGTACATGCAGATATATAAACAGATGGTCCGAGCATAGCCGGAAGGGCTCATGAACTTCTTGAGATACCCACTACTAATCCACTCACCACCTCTTCACTATCTAGATGGGTCCCAGGCATTCCTTATTTCAAAGGGCAAATGTTGTTCGATGCACTAGCTCATGATGTAGAGAGACATTGCGGGGCCCCTCAGTTACCTGGAATGTAGTATTAGCTCTACTCAATCCGCTTGCTCAAGCCTTGCCTATCCACTCCTCTAAGGGCTATCATGCTGTGGCAGATGTCATTGTCCACTTGCTAGTCAGTGTGGGTCCGGTCCTTGTTCCCTGACCACAGCACTGTCAAAGTCCTTTCAATCAGCTCGAAGTGTTGGGTGGAAGAGTGCTCCTTTTGGGCTACTCTTGCAAGGCTTTGAGGTGCACTGGGATCATTATCAAGGCTGTATTTTCCTCGCTGTTGGGCTTCAGCTCCATGAATCCTCGCTCAGATGTCCATCATCTACTAGGCCGTAGGGCTGCACATGTGTCTCTCTGCTCCAGGGCTGTGCTTGCAGACTCTCCATGCATCACTCTCTCTTCTAGATTCCACTTAAGGCCCGCGCTGGCCTCTAGTGGAGGCTGCCTAATCTTCCACTGCCACTTCGAGTCTTCCCGGCCATCATTTTGTTCTCAGCTGCGGTCTCTTCTCAGTGGGGAATCTCACCTCTACTTTGCTGTTTGACCGTTTGACCACAGAGTGCAAACTGCTTTGCTCATGGCATGGTCACCCATCTGGATAGCCTAAATTATTTTTGGTAGTTAGGCTGAGGGGGATAGAGCAAAAGGCAGGTCCAGGTGGATAAGTGTTTGGCATGACTTTCTATGCCATCATCTTGTCTTGGTCCCTCAAGTCCTTCATCGTTTTAGTTTAGATGCATCCATGGTCATTTCAACATAATACCTTATTCTGTATTTGCAAATAAATAAGCTTGTAAGGATAGGTTCTACCCTTTACAGTGCCATCAGTGCTTCTCTAGATTCTAAATCCGAGTGAAAGCTTAGTTTAGTTCATCATGTGTTCTCCTGGTGCTGGGTCTGGTCGATGGATCCCTATTCTCCCATTATTCTCTGCTTATAGTTGGTTGACAATAGTTCAAACTTACTCCTCCAGAATTACTCATGTATTCTTAGCCTAATATGTCCTTTTCTTATTAACAACTTCCCAACATCCCTGGTCAGCTTTGATCATTACTTTACCTCAATTGCAACGATAAAGGAAATCAGAGTGTGGTTGACCTGTGCCATTTACATGTGAAGGTGTAGTAAGGAGTCTGATTATTCATTACATGCATACGCACAATCAGTTAGCTTCAAAGTGCTGTGCTGAAATCTTTTATCCTGCTCTGTTTGCAAAATCCTTTTTGGTAGTAATGGAAGATGAACCTACGAAGTGGCTTCCACAGAGATGTTTTCATTCATTAACTTTTGTCTTTCTTGATTCAGTTAGCGGTTGCCTTCAGAATATTAATGCATCGTTGGTCACAAGTGTGTTGCCAAACAACCTAAAGCATGAAGTCTTATACCCCCTGTTGAGAACATCTTCGGACAGTGATGAGCCTGCAAATTTCAGATGTAGCTTGCAGATGCTGCTTCCAGGAGAACAGTATACTGGATGACTTGTAGGGTCACGGTCATCCTTACTGAAATGTTGAGGCAGTTATTGTCTGTGGCAGAGATGAGACTGAAAGTCTGCCAGATCAGTTTGGCACCAGGGTTTTAGTGCTGCTGTACTTGTCAGCTGTTTCTGGTGTAGGGTATCATCCTTTATTTCTGAGAAGGCTGTAACAGTGACTGGATACCCTCACCGGTGACAAGTAGCGCTCTACAAATCTACTGATTGATTAACACGTAGGAAACAGAGACAAAGTACTTCAGACATGTCTTATGGGCAGAGCTCAGTTGGTAGTGATCTCACCATATGAAACCAAGGCAATAAAGATCAATGTGGCCCGTAAGCCACTGTTTTTCAGTGTCTATATTCAGCCATTTAAATACACAAAGTGATGGATGGAAGCTTGAATTAATCGCAGCAACTGGTAATTACTCAGGGCTGCATCCCAGTCAATCATAATTCTGTACACCATGCCACCTAAGTTTGGACCCAGCCATATACAAATTAGTCTTGGCCCTGGTCCAATGGAAACAGCCCTGCCAGAACTGCTAGACCAGATTATCCCTGAACTAGAACACAAGGAGCCTCGGACTGGTTTCACCCTTATTATGCTCATTAGTCGGGTATAGCTTGGTTCTAATGTTACGGTGTGCACAGTACCCAAGCCTTGACATACCCATCCCATATAGGGCAACACACTGAAATATACAAAAAAGTGATGGGTGGAATGTTTGAATTAATCATAGCCACTGGAATTATTCCGGCCACATCCCAGGCCATCTTTATTGTGAACATCATGCCACCTTTTGTTTGGACCCCTCCATATTCAAATCAGTCTTAACCATGCTCCAGTGAGAACAGCTCAGCCCGAACTACCAGGCCAGGTCCTCACTTAACTAACGATGGACTCGGATGTAGCTTCAAGCAATAACTTAACTGTAGCCATGTCCTTGGTCTCTGAAATAAAAGTCTACGATGTTCCAACCTTTAAAGGACTTGGTCAGGGATCCTTTATAGACTATATACTAGTCTCCACCGAGCTTGTAATATGGGTCTCGAACTTCACCATTCAGTTGAGTGTCTACAGTGACCATAACCCCCTAACTATTAACCTGGGTGGAACCTTTTTTAAACAACAACTGCCCCGAATTGATCGGGGAACGATGAGCTGTATAAACGGCAGACGCCGCATAAAATGGACAATGGTAAATCAAGATTTGCTATACATTAAAATAAATAATGCATGCGAAAAGGAGTTGTTAACTTGTTCATCTTCCCACTCACCCCCTGAGAACATCTTGTCCGGTTTTGAGGGGATAGTATCAATAATTGGAACTATGTTAACAGCACCAACTAAAGTACAAAGCGAAAACAACTCTAAATGGTTTGATCATAACTGCTCTAAGGCAAGTAGAGACCTGAAGATTGCCTTAAAAATTAAACCCAGAGATTTTGTTTTAATCAAAAACCTGCGTTTGCTTTATAAACAGGCACTAGCCGCAAGGAAAAAAGAAATTAAGGCTAAAACCATAGAGTCCCTTCTTGACTCCTCAGTGTTGGGGAATAGCAGTAAGTTTTGGCAAATTATCAACAAACCCTTGTTTGATAATCCTAATGACACAGCCCTTGGCACTAACATCTCAGAGGAGGACTGGATGTCCCACTTCAGTGTGATTTTTAAAAGTAATGAGCAGCGGGCGGAAAATGTTCTTTTAACCCCATCCGATAATTCCCTATGCTTCACAGTCAATGAGGTTGAAAGGGGTATCCAGGGACTAACTAGCAACAAGGCCCCGGGCCCAGACGGCTTACCACCGGACCTTTTTAAGTCCAGTGTTTCCTTCTGGGCTCCCGTTCTCACGGCGGTAGTGAACGCAGCAGTGAATACGGGGTGTCCAAAAGCGTGGGGGTTATCAACTATAGTCCCTGTTTTTAAAAAGGGGGATCGCAGCAGCCCATCATGTTACAGGCCGATATCTCTAATAAACTCAGTAGCTAAAGTGGTAGGGGGAATAATTCTAAACAGGCTATCCACATGGGCCAAAGTAAACAACATCCTATCACCTATACAATACGGCTTCAGACCCGGTCATTCGACAATCACACAGTGTCTGAACCTGTATCTGATCTTAAGTAAATATACCCTGGCCAAAAAAGGAACTGTTTACCTGGCATTTATGGACCTGTCGTCCGCCTTCGATTGTGTGGACAGAGGCATTCTATGGGCTACTCTGATAAAAATGGGCGTAGAGAGGAATCTTGTTAATTTTCTGGCCGACTTACATTCAGATACAAGAGCCAATGTTCGATACACCCAAGATTTAAAAGTAACGGACGAATTTAGAATCAATCTGGGTGTACGGCAGGGGTGCATCCTGGCCCCATTCCTCTTCAATCTGTATATCAACGAATTGGAGGAATTTCTATTAAAAACAGAAGCAGACTACCCCTCTGTAGAGCGCAAAGGGGTTCCAGTGCTGCTTTATGCAGATGATGCTGTACTCATCTCTAGAACAGCAAATGGCCTCCAGAAATTACTAAATTCCTTCTTTGAGTTCACGGAGTCCCGTGGCCTAAGCATCAACAACTCTAAGTCCTATGCCATGAAAATAGGTCAGGGTACACGGAAAATAAACTCCTTCAGTTTAAATGGTGAGAAAATCCCTACCACTAACAGCTTTTCATATCTTGGAGTCCTCCTGGATCATAAATTATCTTGGGGACCCGCAGTCACCAAAAAGAAGGGTGAGGCAACACGTGTGAATGCGGCCATTGTAGGCTTTGCGAAAAAAATTGGAAATTGCCCAACGGCCGCCCTGCTTAAACTATATCAGGCAAAAAGTGTTGCTGTCGCCTGCTATGGTAGTGAGCTTTGGGGCTACTGCAAGATAAAGGACCTAGAGGTCACAGAAAACAATGTCCTGAAAAAGATTTTGAGGCTACCAAGGGGTACTGGGAACTTTTCGGTACATGAGGAGCTGGGTGTCCCATTTTTAAGTGACAGAATAGCAGTGAACCCAGTAGTATGTTGGTTGAATTGTTGGCTTAATATAGATATACCCCTCACTCAAGCCTTACTGAAAGAAGCTTTAACACTTGATGGGAGGTTTAAAGTTCCGTGGTTGAAGTACATAAAGGACTGCCTGACGGCAATTGGCCGGCCAGAACTGTTTTTTAGTCCTAACGTGATCACGAAACCCGATGTTACCCTTGTAAAAAATGCTTTGCTAATATTAAGATGTTCAGACAGAGAAGAGGTCGAGCTACAGAAGGACAGTGTCAGGAAACACTTGTTTCTCAAAACCTGTCCCCAAATGGAACCTTACTTGTCATGGCACATGACTGGCTATGAACGTTTTTTGTTAACAAGGTTCCGCTTTGACCTATTCCATCTCCTACTGGCGGTCCCTAGTGGGGCCCATCGGGGTGAGGTGTTGCCAGCTTGCGGCTGCGATGGGAAGTCTCCGCAAGATCTGGCACACTTTTTATTTATTTGCCCTTATTACTTCCTACCACGGAAACTATATCTAAAGCCGTGCCTCAAAAAACTGAACTTTGCACAAATCAAACCCGCACTTTATTATCTTCAATTGCTGAAATGTGACTGCACTTTATTTGTCTGTAACTTTTTAAAATCAGCTATCACCTTTAGGAAAAGCATGGATGGATAATTATGTTGTTGGTGACGCCTTATGCATTTTTAACTTTTTACTATGAAATTACAACAAAATTATTTATGTTTTTAATGTGATTTTAATAATGTATATGTTCATGCTGCCCGCTGCTTTTCACTTTTTCAACTTATACTGTGCACTGGACTCCTCACTTGTCAAATGAATTTTTGGATTGTTTTTAAATGTATGTTGATGTTATGTACTTTTATGATTGTTACGTTTACAATCTAATAAAGTTATTTGAACTGAACTACAAAAAAGTGATGGGTGGAATGTTTGAATTAATCATAGCCACTGGAATTATTTCGGCCACATCCCAGGCCATCTTTATTGTGAACATCATGCCACCTTTTGTTTGGACCCCTCCATATTCAAATCAGTCTTAACCATGCTCCAGTGAGAACAGCTCAGCCCGAACTACCAGGCCAGGTCCTCACTTAACTAACGATGGACTCGGATGTAGCTTCAAGCAATTACCAATGGCAAAGATTAATTCAAGCATTCCATCCATCACTTTTTTGTATCCTTTAGCATGCTCAGCCATTGGCAGATTTTATCAGAGGCTTTGCTTTTAGGGTGTATACCTTTATATATGATATTCAGGTCATGCTTCAGTTTGATGGTGCTGTGCTGATACTGCTCATTAGCTTAAGGACTGCACAGCTACCATTAAGCTCTGAATAAAAAGTAACTTCATTAAGTTAAACCTGCTAAGATCAAGACTCTTCTGCTCAATTATTGCAAGCGATATGGGCCTCCAAAGTTTGTCTGGGTTCAGTGATTGTGTGCCTTATCCCTTTTTTCCTGCTCCATAATCTGTGTGACACTTTGTTGAATCATAGCCATCAATGAGACTGGATGTTATGTCTGTTTCAACTGAGACTACTGTGTAGACTACTTATCTGTCTCTCCCACACTAGGGCCATTATTACACATAAGGGGCATTTTTCCTTTTTTCTTCACAGGGCGCCCCTAAATCCGTGTGCCGTGTGCAAACAGGGAACGTGTACCTTAATACATAGAGAGAATGCACTGCCCTCAGGGCAACTGCAAACTCGTGCTGCCATAGGGGCAGCACATTCAAGTGAAATACTGAGCGGCAGCTTCAAAGCCACTCTGTGTTTCACAATGCAGGCGAACATCCACCTGCACTTTGAGGAGGGCTTAGAGATCCCTTTGCAGGCTGGTGCAGTGTGTGACTGCACCCACTTGCAGTGGGATAACTAGGGAAGTTCATGGGACCCCCCATTTAGCCCATCAAGAGGGCGGCCCTTAGGGGGCGCACTAACAGTGCGCCACCATTATGTGGCACACGTTCAGTGCAGCTCCTGACAGTTTCTCTGCCCTTGCGCCCCCATCCATAATATGGCAGAGGCAAATATATTCACACATTTGCATGGGCCACCCCCACTTGTTTGTCATCATAATGCACATTACAACCACTCAAACTCACTTCTGTTCTCCTGAATGTAGCATGTCTAAAATGTTTACACTGTCAAACTCCCTCGCTCACATTGCTTCAGGAAATGTGGTTGCAGCACAAGCAAATCCATGCTCTTTCCACAAGCTATATCAGTGCCATCTGTAAACACAGGTTTGTTGTTTGTTGAACGTTGTATTAACCATGAACCTTGTGTTTTACACCCTGTCTGCCGTTCCTGAGTGGGTAGATACATAGCATTATGCATTCTTGATTGTTTTGTAGATCGGGCCATTTGTATCTGTGATGGTACAGAGTCTTGCAAGGAATAATTTGTAAGATCTGAAACTATACCTTTTCAGATACATCTGTGGTTGATGAACACGTTAGCATTTTAACTCAACTCGCTATTTAATCCCCTTATGCAACGAAATATCACCTTCCCAAAATTGTTTGTGTTGGTTTGTTCTATAGACCCCACATACCAATTACTTGATCTTCCTGTCAAGTACAGAGGTTAAGTCACCCAGTCAACAGCCCATGTTGGGATCATTCATCATATTTACCTGGTTTTTACTATACTGCAGCAATGGACACCTCGTTCATAATAACATTTTTCACCTTGACATGAACCTTGACCTCACTTGCTTTTAAATACCCAATCCAATATTATGATGGCTGGTCTATTCTGCACTTGAAATGCTATATAGTATAAGAATTACTGCCAAATGACTAGGATCTTCAGTCAGTACAACAGTATACATGAGCTTGGAGGCCAGTCCCAAAGACAGTAAAGTATAGCAGTCATTAATGCAGTAGTTCCTGGGGGGCGTGGTTGACCGCAGCAAGATGGTAAATGCAAGATGAGACTGCTATGTGTCAGGACCCTCGATCCTGTGCCCTCAAACCTTTAATCGTTGCTTAAATACTCTGCTGTGGGCCCAGTGTGGTGCGCTGTGCCTGTGAGGGCCCTGGGAACCCCGTGATGGCCCTGAGAACTGCCATAGCCAGTGATATGCTCCCTGGATGTGGGGAAGCCCATCTAGTGTTCTGGCTTGAGTGTCTAGTCTAAGACACCTGCCCATGCCTTGATCGGGCACCACTGCATTGCGGGTGCTGAGGGCAGCCTTCCCAGTGGGGCACAGCCCTGCCCCTCGATTGAGAAGTGATGGTGGGAGAGGAGCTGGCTCTGCCCAGGGCGTGACTATCGGGGCCTGAGGTGAGTAGCAACTGGTTTCTGTTGCAACCGGCGCTTAAAGTGGAGCTGCGCGGGAGTGGAATTGGAGGCCTCAAGGGAGACGCTGGATGCCCTGCCCCTGCCTGGTGCGGGTGTGATACTTTGCTGCCCGTTCTGTTCAGCGCCAGCGGTTGATTTACCGGTCGGACCTTGGGGCTTATTACATGAAAGGCGGTGAGTGTGGCTGGCTGGACGTTTCCCTGCATGTGATTAAGCGGGATTGCTGCCCCTCGGGCCAAGCAATGCATGCTTGGACCAGTGATTGATTGCCGGTGGGGACCCCTCCCACTGAGTCGCATTGCAGCGTCCTGCATAGGCCGTGGGGTTTGAGCCTGGTGGGTTACATGAGAATTGGCGGGGCTAGGACCACTCTGCTCCTCTCCTCCCCCCTCCTGCTATGACACCCCTGCCTGGGGGAAGAGGTGAGGTGGGTCCATCAACCGTGTGCCCCCCTTTTTCCACGGCGTGTCATTGCCAAAGGGCTGTAGAAGCCTAACATTGTGGACAACAGTGCTGCTTCTCCAGAGTGGAGGCTGGGTGGGGACTTGCTGCTCAGTGGTGGTAGTGGCGGACTGCTCTTGCACCTCTCACTACTTGCCCCCTTTGGTGCTGGTGAGAGGTGTGGGGGGTCCGTACATGGAGGATTATTTGTGTGTGCACCACTGCCAGTCTGTTGTGCTGCTGATGTTGGTGGGGAGGACAAAACACAGACATTCCCCCCCTTTGTCCTGCCGTAGAGCAACCAGCTCTCCAGGACTGCGTCTGGACAGTGGGTGCCGCTCGGGTGGGGCCCTGGTTCCTCTGAGTTGAGTGCCGCGCAGTGCCACTCGAGCGGAGAAGGGTACAGCTGCTGATCATTTCCCTCCTGTGCTGACCTGGGCCATCTAGCCCACCTGACGTGCCATAAGCGAGATATGGGAAAACGCAGGGGTCCTTGGACCCATTCGCTGGATTGCCACGGGGAGAACTCCCCGAAGTTGTAGAGGCACGAGGCAGATGACCCCCCCTTGAATGACAGATTTGACCAAATCCTGGCGGCCATAGCAGAAACGTGACGACCTGCGCAACATTATAGATGCTGTGGCTATTGATTGACGTGAACTTGCTGCAGCAGGATCAGAAGAAGTTGACAGGACGAGTCACCCAGACTGAAAGTACTCTTGATGAGCTGCAACCAAAAGTCTTGCACCTTGAGGGCCAAGTTCGCTCCCTTGTGGCCAAGGTGCGGGAACTGGAGGGCATGGCTGAGGACTCTGAGGGACGCTCCTGCGCAACATCCTTCGGGTTGTAGGATTCCCTGAAGGGGGGTGGAAGGCTGTACATTGGTATACTATTTTGAGTAGTAGCTTGCCCAAGTGGTGGCCCCAATAGCTCTTTACACCCAGTGGCAGGTAGACCTGGCCCATAGGGTCCTGACGCGGCAGCCGCCTCCGGGATCATCCCCTAGACTAGTGATGATCCGCCTGCTGAACCTCAGGGATAAAGAAACTGTTCTGAGAATGGCCTGAAATGCAGACTCCCTGCAGTACGAAAATGCATGCATCTTTCTTTTCCCAGACCATACCTGAATGTTGCAGCACCGGAGGGCATCATTCTTGGGTGGCAAGAAATGCCTGTGTGAGGTGGGCCCTCCATACTCCCTGCTATTCCCAGCAAAGCTTAAAGTAGTAGCCAACCTGATCAGATATTTTTCCCCGGAACCCGTGGACACCTGGGACTGAGAGGAACAGCATCGCTTTGAGATATCTGCCCCAGGCACACCATCTCAACAGCCTGATATGGAGAATAAACAGCACAGTATGTGATGGCAGGATCGGGGAGGGAGAGATCGCCTGTGGAGGGGGCTCCCTCCCCGGCGCAAGCATGTGACCAGCAACAGAGTACATTATCGAATGAGACACAATTTGCCTTCAAGAGCGCTGCTCCCCTGCCCCCCTTCGGCTCACTGATGACTCAAAGTCAGACTCTGTCTCTATAGCTTCGCTGAGTAGCACCTCCTTAACTGTACTACCAAATGTCACCCCACTAACTGCAGATTTTTTTTTATCCGACCTACCCCCCATTTTTTTATATGCTATAGATGTACTAATGATCCCCCCCAGCAGGAGCCCTAATTCTTACAATAATACTCGTAGGTAATTCAGTCTTTGCAACATGTTGGTACAGAACTGGGTCGTGTGGACCTAGAAGAGCACCTTTCTCTAATGTCCCCTAGTTTGCTTTCCTTGATACCTGGAGCTTGAGTATTGACTTCTATTGCTTGTCGCATCCCCCCTTCAGTAATTCACTATTTTTCTAGTTGGGGACCTTTCATGAGGTTCCACAAAGGGAGCTCCCACATCATCATGAGTCTATTTGTTCACCGTTTGGGTGACCACTGGTTTGCACTTACCCTGGGAGGGCAGTTGGGGGATTATGTTACTCTTGTTTTTCCAGGTCACACGCCATATTACCCATAGGCACGGGGTTGTTCACAGGACCCACCTTTTTACTACATCATGAAAAACGTACATGTACTGGCTTAAAATGTCTGAGGAATGGGGACAGCATGTCAGCAACATCTGATCCTGCAGTTTTTGTGCAGGCACACCACTTACATTGCAGTTCTGCGGTAGACACACGTGGTGGGGGTGAAGATCTCCGACTCCAAAAGAAATGGTGGAGACAATGTTACAGCTCTACATATTCTGGATTTGGCTGTGGCGCGCCAGTCTGGATACGCCCAGTGCCCCCCTTCAAACCTGTGATGGTGGAGTTGACCCTGAGGGACGTTATGTTTTTGTGAAGGGTCAGCTTGATGGCTGTCCACTGCTATTGGGCAGCATTTATGCACAGAATGTAGCGAAACTAGCCTTTCTAGCCTGCCTCAGTTATCCTCAAATAGTGGGAGCATATCCCATGGCTCGTTGGAAGAGATTTTACTGGCGTAATAGACCCTGATCTTGATTGTTCCCACCTCCCGCTACTGACTTCCCCTGTGGTGATATACGCAGCTGGACTGGCACAGTGGCTTGGAAACTGGTTCCTTATAGGTAGCTGCCGTACATTAAATCCGGACACGAGGGAATATTCTTATTATTTCCTGCACCATAGCGTACATTCGATTAGACCGCAGGAGAAGATCTAGGTTTGACCTTTTCCAACCACAACCACCTGCTGATTTATGTAGTTTTGGGCACCCCATGCCCGCCTGTCCCCATCTGTTGCTTGCAACCAGCCATACTGGAGGACAGTGCATTTCAAGACAAAACCTGAGACATACTGGTCTGCTACATGGAACAGAATTGGAACACTGCACTAGAGTGGGAGGCACTAAAAGTAGTCCTACAGGGATACTGTATTAATACAGTGGTGGAAGTACTTTCACAAATAGCTGCCGGCATTAGAGGCATCACTGGGCGCCTTCGAAACTGATTCCCGTGTGACTCCTCAGGTCACACGCTCTTGTAGATGCTAGGGAGCAGCATGCCCAACTTGTGGCTCAGCTACAAAGCTTCGATTTCTGAGCCTATGAGGCCAAGATTCATGCCGAGGGAGATGAGGCTGGCCGTCTGCTGGCCTGGCTTCTTTGTAGTGCCAATTTGCCCGCATGCATCAATATGATCCGACAATCCCCTGCTTGTACTGTTACTGGTCAGACGGGCATGCACGCCGCATTCACATCATACTAGAAAGCATTATACAACCCACCCATCACTGATCGGACAGCCCACATACAAGCCTTCTTCTAAGCCCTCGAGTTGCACACTATTGACCAAATGGCCTACAGCTGCTTATTACGGAGCAGGAGTGCTGAGCATCCATACGAGGGTTAGCTACATGCAAAACTCCTGGGCTGGATGGCCTTTCAGCTGAGCTTTATAAGACTTATGAGGGTGTCCTGGTCCCCAAGCTATTGGAGGAATCCCTTATAATATCACTGCTGAAACCTGACAAGAACCAACTTGAAATGACATCCTATCACCGCTTCACCATGTTGGCCACAGACTATAAGATACTCAGCAAAGTCATAGCTCTCTGCCTTATTGAATATATGCCTCTACTGGCGCATGCCGATCAGAACGGCTTCATTCCTAATCGCTCGACTACCCTTATTTTACGCAGTGTCCACAGAGTGCTGGAGCTGGTCCCACCTCACTGGCCCTTTGCTGCTTGTGTAGTGATAAACCTAGAACAAGCATTTAACACAGTGGACTGGGAATATAGGTTTACAGCACGTTTGCTGTTTGGACTCCCAGTGTGCATGCTATGCCTCATTCTTTTATGTTATACAGCTCCTACATCTCAAGTTAAGATGGGCCAGCTCATTTCAGCCCCATGTTATATCAGCCGAGGAACGCGCAAGGGCGGCCCATTGTCGCCACTTTTGTTTGTGCTGGCATTAGTACCATTAGCCCAACGGCTGCTGCGTGATAGAGGGTATAGGGGCATAATTTTTGCGGATGAACTTCATGCAGTCCCCTTAACGCGGATGACGTCCTTATTTACATATGGGATGTCACGCGAGTACTTGGAGGCATTGAAATAGTGCTTGAGGAATTCTGTAATGCCTTAGGTCGGGGAGTGAATTGGGCCAAGACTTGCCTGTTTCCTGTGCACCCAACCTGCCCACAGCAACACCTAGCAGTGGGACTCCCACCAGGTAATATGGGAACCGTCCACATTCGGCTATCTCAGTATTCGTATATATCGCGATACTCTGGACTTTATAGATGGTAACCTCACTAGGGCTAACTCCTCCCTCGGACCGCAACTGGCTTTTTGGGGTACACTTCTACTTACGGTGCAGAGACAGGTCTCACTCTCCAAGATGATAATTCTCCCTATCGCTTTTATTAATTTCACAATCTCCCGGTACACATACAGAGCTCTAACATTCATACTTTGCACTGTATGCTGGGGATCTTTCTCTGGAACAAGGGAAGTAGTTGTCTCACTCTGCAGAAGCTCCAGTTGCCGGTCAACAAGGTCTTAATTTTTAGCATTACTACTTGTCAGCCCATTTGCAATGGCAGTCTTGCTAGCTGGCAGGCCGGCATCTGGTCGAATTGGGCATACCCACATTGGATCGAGCCGCCCAAGCGATTCATGAGTTATTACCATCTGGCAAACTCCACCCACATTCTAATAAGCTTCTGACTATAGCATACACCAGCTATACTAGAAGCCTTCAGCTGACTCCGACCCTGACACCATACACACTGCTCCTTACACCCCTTCAGAGAGCTCCTTGAGAGGGAGGGAATAGAGCTATGGGATTCAGAAGGGGTGGATACCCTAGGCACCCTATTTCAGGACGCTGCCATCTTGACCCTTAAACAGCTCCACCTGGACCATGGCCTTCCCCTGGACCCTTTTCTAGTGCACCAAACTCTGCTGGCCAAACTGCCATGGAATTGGCATATCGCGGACACAGAACCGGATACGCAACACCTGCTACATGCAATACGTGTGATGGTCGGCGCCCCATCAGGTGGTTCGCACACATGATGGCTTCTGCACCACAGGACCTGTTACACTCAACAAGGCAATACTGGGAGTGGGACATATGTAGTGCACTTGCATAGAAGGAGTGGGACAGGATGCTTATATACCCACGTAAAGCTTCTCCCAACTTAAAATTCCAATACATCCAACATAACTTTTTACATAGGGCATACCTCACGCCAGCACGTTTGGAAAAAACGGTAGCGTGTCAACATGCTTCCGATGTGGTTCCAACAATTCAGGCAGCACTAATCGATTTATAAAGTGGCCCTACTCCTAGCTAAGAGGTTCATTGCCATGAAGTGGAAGGATGCCCATCTTCCTGGTATGCCTTTCTGGAATTCAGCACCGTTGAAGTGGGGCAAAGCCGAGTTGGTAGCGCTCTGCAGAGAGAAGGTTACAGGCCTGCGCAAGGTCCCCATTGGGCTGGAGTGGGATACCTTGCTGTAGGAATTGCAAGTGCTCTCAGAAGATCCCGGGAAAGAAGAGCACGATAGGGGAGCATGATTCCCTAACACATACTACTCCGTACAGTACTTGTTCCCTTGCACTTCTCTTCTCCTGTCCCTCTCCCTCTTCTTTAAACCCTTCATCCCCATTACCCCTACTTCCACATTACTGTGGTCCTTAGGCCTGCACCCTGTCTCACTGAGACGCGTACCAAACACATGCTCCAAACCATGTCTGTTCTAGTGGTGAGACAACACATCTCTGCAGGATGTACAAGTACATCGTGTCCCCATGGCTGTTTTCAGCCAGTGCCAAATAGATACTATATTGTAGGTATAGATCATTGTAATGGATGGGACCTGCCAGTTTACTATGTTACACATGATTGTTGATTATGTAAAGATGAACCAATGCCTCCAGCCATAACCTTAATTGCTGTCTACGATTTACTGACCCATTGGGAATGTGATTTATGATTGACTCCATTATCATACTGTAATGATTGTATCTTTGTCTACACTATTTTCAAAATCAGTAAAATTGGTTAAAAAATGCAGTAGTTCATGGGATCAGATTTTCCAGCTTCCCATTCAGTACAACTTGAGAGAGGAGCGTATGTCTGCAGTCATTAATTCTTGCCCAATGACTCACTCATAGAGAAGCGAAAAGGCCATATTCTTCAGCTGGGTTTTGGACCAGGTAGCTGCATCCTTGCACACTGTAGATTACTACCCTTAGCGTGTGAATTACCCTTCATGTTGTAGCCCTTGAATGGCCCACTTAGTATCAAGATTTGTCCTTCATGCCTTTTTTTGTCCGACATTGGGTCAGCACTGGGGCTCACCAATTGATAATCCCTCCTTGGGCCAAGCCCATATCTAGTTGTAGTGGCACTCTTTTGATATGACTGGGAAAGTAGATTCTGACAAATGGACCCCTGCGGAGCCAAAATGCAACATGTCTCTACAGCCCAGAATCCCCAAGCCCTCGTTAGTGCTGCTTATTGTCACCATTGCATCTCAGGGCATAACTTCAGAAAACTGTTTCTTAGTGTTTATTATTCATGAGAATGTTCAGAAAATATCTTTACATTTAGTCACAGAATATCTTATTTCTTCAAAGCACCTACATGGAAACTGTGCAAAGTTTTCTGACATGTATGAGTTGAAGGAAGACATTGGTATTGGATCTTACTCCGTGTGCAAGCGATGTGTCCATATAGCTACGAACATGGAATTTGCTGTGAAGGTATTTATCATTTATGATCCTTGTCTTTTTTTTTCCTTTGTATTTAAAAAAATGTTCTTTCAGTTAATGAACTCCAAATGTGAGTACAGAAATCATATATAATTGTACTTGACTTGAGCACAGCTTTAGTTTTTCAGTCTGACTGCAGGCTGCTTCAGTTGTTTGGAACGCCTCATGTCAGTATAATATAATGAGAGAGGCTTTGGCTTAGTGTCCTTCCTTCATCCCCTGGCTTATTTGCTTGTGCCATCTTGAGGCATTGGCTAGCTGGGCTGTCCATCACTTTTAGGACCAACCCTGGGCATTTCACAGTTGTTTACACATACAATTTGCATTAGTCAGTGATCAAAAGTAATTGTTCTACGTGAATGCAGACTGACAAACACATGCAGACAGACACACACACACACACATATGCGTGCTTCCACCTGACCTCCAGCTCTTTTCCCCATGCTGTCTCATCATTAATAGCATTGTTGCATACACTCTCCGGTAGGGCACAATTAGAAGTAGCATGGAGCTGCTGTGAAAAATGCACTAGTCAGGCGATGTGTATTTCTGAATAGCAACACACACATTGTCTTGCCAGTCACAAGGTGACCTGCCAAATGCGCTGAAAGTTGTAATTTCACTGCCAGGGAAGACAGTGCAACCTTCCTCTGCCTTTTGTGTGAGCCAACTCAGAGGTGACATTTCTACCTTCTGTAGTTGGATCATATTGTGTGGTGTATGAATCTAACAGCATGGACAGCCGCACCCATATACTTCAGTGCTCATCGCTTTATATTCCTGCTTGGCCAGCTACTGGTTGATGCCATGAGTGGAAGCTTTTGATACCATCATACTCATTTCTGCTGTATCATGCCTCACGTCTAAAATTGAGGAAAATTGAGTCTGTACTCCTTGTCTGCCACTTTACCTGCATTACCTTCTTCCTCCAGGAGATGCACTTTGTCTCTGTAGGGTACAATGTGCATTACACTAGACCTTGCTTGATTGCAGACACTGTCCTCATGTGTTTAATATTCAGTGCATCATCTCTAGGAAATAGCTTGCATATGACAGCATCTATTTAAATTTCCATGGGGACTCATTCGGATCATTTTTGTGAAAACCAGCAGACTCAAATACTTTTCTGGATCTGTCTTGTAAATGTTTTATCTCTAAAAGTATTGTTGAGTTATTCTGTGTGCTATTAGTATTCTTTCCCACCTCTTCCTAACTTGCCCACAACTGCCATAATATATACAATGTATGGGGGAATGTTATCTTGAATTCTGGTAGTCTACAGTAATAAACAAGTATTCATGGCTCCTCCTGCCTGCGCCTTTGAGACGACACCTTAATCACAAGCCTAATGAACAGATACTGTCCTGAAAGTTTTCAAAGATATTAAATTATACCTCCAAATTTGAAGGAAATACATCCCTTAATGTAAAATCATGCAGGCCTTCTCTCCTAAAATAATGTGCTTGTATCAGCATAATGTGCAGTACTGACAGAAGGATCCCATGTACTGGCTTATACTTTAAGTCTAGAATGAAATATCTACCCCTGAGTTCAGTTGGAGGCACAAGGTGTTCAGCTGCATAGATTGTAACTCAAAATCTCAGAGATGCAAGTCTATTGTATTCTGGTTATGAACGGATTACTTTGCAATGAGAACAACTGAGTAATGAGACATCACTCACCTTTTGATTTCAGATTTTACTTCCCTTTATGCACAAATAACTTAACTTACACTGTGCTCCAGCCTTGGTTCCTGCTCCACCTTTACAGTGGTTGCTGGCCAAAGCTTCACCCCGACTCTCAGAGTCTGTCATTGGGCATTGGTCTAACATGGATGCTCACTGAAATTGATCTTTACTGAGTCAACCCAGTTTCCAACTCAGTTTCAGCATTGCATCTGCTTCACAGTTACAATCTTACATTCATCCACAAAACAGGGAGGAATCCTCTTAAACAACATCGCATTATTATTTGCATTGGTGTACATCCGCTAGTAACAGGTGTAGGCAATACAGTGCTCGGTCCACTGACTTGTGGCTTCGCTACTTGAAGTGAACTCCCTCATTTGTAGTGCAAATTGTATGGACTAAACACGGTAGTCATATGCACTTAAACTGTAAGATGAAAGTGATCACTGGCCATACAGCCCCATACATACAAATCAGAGCTCTGTGCTTGTGGAAATGCATAAGAAAAAGCACAATTCAATTTTTATTTGCTATTTGTATGAAGATCTTGTTATATTATTTTCTGCTGCAATAATCATTTTTTTCCTTTCCTACCCACATAGTCATGTTGTTGCTTAGCGGAACACTGGGGAAATATGTATAGTTTGGAAGAAAATACAGTGATAGAATTGAACCACACATAATGTACCTACTGAGAAGGTCTGTGATATGTCTATAGAAAGATGAATTATCCTCATAAATGTATTTGGACAACATTGTCCTCTCTACCAATAACTTACATATGTTAATACAAATTCAAACACATTAATTAACATAAATAACATTCAGTTGTTTCAGCTTACTTATAATTCATAAATCTTCCTAATGCTATTGACATATCTAAAAATACCATATAATCTCGCAGGACTCGCCATCTTTCATGTATAGGTACAAAGTTTTAAAAACAAATTTACACTTTTTTAAAATTTATTTATAAAGTTTTATATAGCACAAACTTGACCCAAGAGGGTATCAGAGTGCTTTACATTCAGAATTGTTGCGTTACAAGTTATATCAGATACAAGAGCATAGTAAGGTACAGTACATATAAATAATGTTTCAATAATTCGAAGGAGGGAGGGGAGGAAGGAGTAATAGCGGAGGACGAGGAAGAACAATGCCCGATGTCCGGCTGGGTAGGTGACAGTCAAGGCCCAATCTCCTCATTAGCTGTCAAGCAGCTCCACCAGTCATCAGCTATGTTGCTCAGGTCTCAGCGTTCAGGAAAAAACTGTTTTTAGTTTATTTGATTTGCGAAGGTTATATAGCGCTATCTAGACCCGGAGGTATCAGAGCGCAAAACCAGGGGAACATGGCATTAGAAGGTACATCAAAAGGATTATAAAGCGCTGGCTTTACCAGTAAGTATCAGAGTGCTATAACAGGGGAACATTGCGTTACAAATTACAACAGTTACAATAGCGTAGTAAGGTAAAGTAAACAAGCAACGAGGTTGCGAGAATTTATAAGAAAGGAGGGGAGGAAGCAGCCATAGCAGGGAGACGAGGAAGAACGGTGACCAATGTCCAGCTGGGTAGGTGACGGTCGAGGGGGAAACCAGGGCCAATCTCCTCATTAGTTGTCTAGCAACTCCATCCGGCATCAGCCATGTTGCTCAGGTCTCAACATTCGGGGAAAACAGTTTAGAATAGATACATAGGCTACGAGGATAGAGGTAAAAGAAGAAGGTGGGGCGGAGGGCGTAGAAACAAGTCAGAGAGGGAGCTGGGGCTACCATATAGGCCGATGCAAAATGAAGGAAAAAACTGATTTCCTGTAGTTGTGTTCATTCTTCCCTCGGGTGTCGGCGGGTGGGTTTGACTCAGTCTACCACTTGCAGCGGAACTCATGTGTCCTGACCCTTTTGGCCGCCTGGGGCTTTTCTGTGAATCTCCGCACTGCCAACAACCCCCAGGCCCGCGCAACCCAGGACCTGGAAGGCGTGGAGAAGCTCAGGGACCAGCCATTCAATTCTTGCATTAGAGCAAGAAGGCAAGAGGGGGAGCCATGGACCAAAGGCTTAAGAATCTTTTTACGTATATCCTAGAAAAAAAAGGCAATCAATTAAAATATGTAATAAAGTGCATTTTGAGTTCTGTAGACAATAATATTCACAATTCTTCTTTTAAACCATCAAGTATACCTTTCGCACCTGATATATAGTGTTGCATCCTGTTCTAAATTTCGAACCATTAGTATGAAGTTTAAGGTCCAATAATTTGTACAGATCTGATATTCTTGTTCTTCAAGTGTTCAAAATCCAATTTCTGAGATATAATTACGGCTGTTTTTTTGTTTTTTAGGTCTTTTTTAACAAGAAAATGATTTCCATGATTCTGTGTTACCAATGAATTCGTTTTTTTACGTCTGTCAATCATTTTGACTGCACGCTGTCTCTCACTGTTCTGCACTTGTCAGCAGAAATAAGATATTTTGAGAGTTGTCCACCATGGCAATTTAATGAAGCATAGCAGGTGTATTCCTGCAAGCTCTGTCCATGATGTATGCACCTAATCACCTGAATCATGGCTGCTTTCCAAAGACTTAAGACTTTCTGAAATGTAACACTTTCTATTTGTTCTGAAGTGTTTTTTGTACTTGGATATACAATTTCAGCTCCATATAATACCATTGGTGGAATTTTGGCCATATATACAGTCACAAGGGGTGACAGTGAGTAACCACTGCATTTCTGATTAAATCTTAAAAGAATCCCTGCCGTATTGCTGCTCTTACATTTTGAAGATTCAATTTAAGGTGTTTGTAAATAGCTGACCTAGATATTTATAATGTTGACTTCCTCAATTGTTAGGAGACACCATTTTAAATCGTATTGTTTTTGCCAATGATCATAATCTTGGTTTTTTAAACTACACAAGTGCATCCATTTCTTCTGCAAACCTTTCACAGACTAATCCTTCAGAATCACACCATCTGCGTATAGTAAGCATGGGATTTGTATATTTCCCATCTTGGGTGAAAATAAGTGAGTTGATGGAAGATATGTTATATAAAGCTAAATAGTGTAGATACTAAAACATTAAATACATGTAAAGAACAAATTAGAATACTTCCTTGATTCTTATACGTTTCAAAACTTCTCTCTCAGATTCTTTTTAATTTTCCATATAAACAGTTTTTTTCATATTCAATGACACATAGAAGTCAGCAGTGCAACGTATTCTATCAACACACTTTCTAGAAAATTCTACAACACGCGCAGGTTAAAAGTTCATCAATTATTTTTAAACCAAACGATATTTTTTTGCAACATTTTCTTGAACATTTAGCAGGTTAAAAGTTCACGATTGTTTTAAGTTCGAACTGTGCCTTCCAAATGCAAGTAGCAGGTGTGGTTGAGTTGAGCAAATGTTATCCTATAATATGTACTCCACGTTGAAACTGCTTTTTCTTAACCAATCACAAAGATGCTTTTCCATAAAACAAATGTGCACCCTACTTTTAAAAAATAATGCTTTTCATCTCCCAATCAGGTATCGTTTTTTTATGGCAAAGAAAAAGTAGTTCCCCATCTTTAAACATATCTCTTACTCTACGAAGGAACTGCATGAGCTACAGACATCTTTCCATACCTTCCAGCCATACCTTCAAAATGCTAGTGTGGATCGTAGGACATAGCTATGTTTTCTGGTGCAAGAGGTATGCAGAACAGAGACGTATTGACTTAGGACTAGGTTTACAAAATGTGGACATTAAATGGTTTGCACAGAGAGGATTGAAGTGGCACCAATTGTTGCCTTTGGTTAAAACCTGTTTGCATCTCCAACACCCTGACTTCATGATTGTGCACTGTGGTGGAAATGACCAAGGCACATTGACTGGGGTAGTTTTAGAAATGCTTATAAAGGACACCTTTGGACAATTGATGTAACTTTTGCCTCAAACTGTCTTTGTATATTCCAATATATGCCAAAGACAGAAGTGGAAATGGGCAAAACAATTTTGTCCTCAGATTGAAAAATCTAGGAAGAAAGTCAACAAAGCTGTGTCTGCATACCTCAGAGACCACAAAATGTGGTCCATCTACAACAACATACATTTTGATATGGCTGATATCTACAGAAGTGATGGAGTACACTTCACAGATCATGGAAATTGAGTTTTCCTGAATAACTTGAAGCTGTGCATCCACACTTATATATAGCTCCAACGAATGAACTCATGGACTCATTTTAGATCCACCATATATCTTACAACTTAGGCCCGATATTTTAGGGCCAGGTAATGGCAACTCCCGGACCCTCGCCAAAATGTATTCTCCACACAGCTGTGATGCAGCGGCCAGGCCATATAACTTTGCAGCCCAGAGCTCTCGCTTTGATCACCGGCTCTACTCACCCATAGAAGTGAGTAGTTTGGGCTATACAAATACTGTATTGATTTACCTTCGCACTCCCTGTACAATACTGCCTAAGCACCATATACAAGTTGGACAGGTGTGGCACAGCACCCAGAGCACATGAATTCACGGCACAGCACACACAGTTTGGGCTCACTGTTTCATCCTCGAGTACAGCAGCAGCTCAATTTAACAGCATGACACTCTAGGCAATACCTCACTTAATTTCCGTACCCCGCACTTTCTGACCGGTAGGGGTCAGTAGTTCAGCAGCTTTACCCTGAGTCCGGCAGAAGCTCAGCTTACGTCCCCAGCGCCATCAGACCCCTAGGAGTGAGTAGTTTGCACTTTACAAATACAGAATTGATTTGATACGCGCAAATTTACCTTTGCACTCCCTGTATAACACCCCCTAAGCACCATACACAAGTTACAATGTTCGAAACAAAAGTTCCTCAGAGTAGGTGTAACTAAATGCTGGCACTACTTGGACATATGTGGCACAGAGGCCAGAGTCCCTGACTTCACAGCATATGACACACAGTTTGGGCTCACACTTTCATCCCAGAGTCCGGCAGCAGCTCAGCTTAGCACCATGAGACCCTTGACAATACCTCACATATTTTCCGTACTACAGGACTTTCAGACCAGTAAGGTTCAGTAGTTCGTCCTAGTAGGCATAAACACATGCTGACACTACTTCCAAAGGTGTAGTGCAGCGGCCACGGCACATGACTTCACAGCATAAGACACACAATTTGGGCTCACTCTTTAATTCTCAAGTCCTGCACCAGCTCACCTTAGCAGCATCAGACTCTAGGCAATACCTCACTTAATTTCCGTAGCCCACCACTTACACACCGGTAGGGGAGAATACTTTGCTTTGTACCCCCTCCATAGCACATCCTAAACACCCCACAGAGGTTACAGTGCTCCTACCCTCCTCTTTCCCACTTTTTTCGCCCTTTTTTCCCCTTACCGCTTCAACGGAATCACAAAATGTCAGCCAACACTTCCTAGGTGCAACCGCTTGCAGCAGCTGCAATCAATGAGCAGCAAGCTCGTGCTTGTAACACCTCAGCCAATCAGATGACAGAATTCCCAAATATCGATATCTGTACATTTTTATGTTTCTCCAAAACTACTGAACGAATTTACACCAAATAAACAAAAGCGTGCTTTCTAGACCAAGACCCTTCCCCCTGCAAAATGTTGGGTAATTCCGTTCACCCGTTCGACCTGTAGCCTTGTCTAAAGTTTCCTACGGAAATTAACATGGAGAAAACATGTTTTGGGACCCCCCTTGACGAATCACCTCCACACTTTCAACATATGAGCTGATATGAACAAAGAATTAGTTTTGAGAATTTCATAAAGATTCATCAAACGACGCCAAAGTTATAGGCAAAACAAAAAATGATCTTCCTATGGAAACTTAGTCCTAACTATAACTACCTACTATCCCACAGCACTCTTCTTCCTTATATTCACAGCCGGAACAAAAAGAGCACGGACCACAGGATTCTCATTAAATACCGGTTTGTTTATTCAGGATCTTTTCACAGACAAACGACAGCCATAACGCGTTTCATCCCTCCCTGCGGTCTCTTTTTAAAGGTTACACTTCTTTTCATTTTTTTAGTCATTAGTTGGGATTTGGTGATAATACACCACGTGGTTACTGTGCAAAAAGTGCTTACTTACATAAATTGAAATAAAATACACATTGACATCCATAGTTTTCTGTCATTGTAACTCCTTTGTGCCGGAATAATTCTCACGGCACAATAGGTATCTATTAAACCTTACTTCGCCCGCTAACATAGTGTGCAAATTACGCTGTTTAAATACATTTTGTTGGTGACCAGATAGGGCTTTGTTCTTTTCAATACAAGATAGTTAATCATGTTACATCTTGAATTTGTGTATATATTTAGTGCTCCGCTACTTTAATAGATACATCTATATAAATATGTACACGCACATAAATAAATATTAGTATTTATAAAATCATCATAAATATATAGATAAATACTCCAAAATAAATAATGTCATGTAAAATACAATTGTAACATATATACACACACATATCATCCCACAGTCCAAGACCACACCATTATGTGGAAATTATTGGGATAAATCCCGTTTGGCTCTGTTTACAATTCAATCTTGAATCTCTGTCCTTTTTCCCTTTTGGACTCTTTGAATTGCTCATATATCTAGTCCATCTTGTTTATTCACTATCAATTGATTATTTGCCCTTGTGTATATATGGTCTGGCCTACCTTATATCTAAATTATAGTTTAATCAAAGTTAATCGACCTCACTATAAATAGATGTCGTTTGTCCAAAAAAGTGCTATGCAAAAAAGTGAAATAAGTGCAATTTGTGCCAAGTTAAAAACAATGGTAGCTTAAAAACATATAGGGGGAATCTGTATTGTATATACAGTATAAATACTATATATATATATATATATATATATATATATATATATATATATTCACTGAAAAAACCATAGGTTATAGACCATATATAGTTAGGAATTAGCATTTACAAAACCTTATTTTACTCACACAAAACCATTGAAATTCCATATATAGTTAGTTGCACTAACTATATATCGCGCACCCGCAATCCACTGCTGATGATGTCACATATTACATCATTCATGACATGGTCAGTGACATCACTGATGACATCTCAAATGACATCACTGATGACATCTCAAATGACATCACTGATGACAACATCCAGTGACTGTATGTTTCTGTAAAGTTAAAATATGTCTTACATATTGAAGAATGAGTGGATGTATAAGTGTCTGGATGAAGGATTTAGTAGGTGCATGACTGACTGTATAAGTGAGTGATTAAATGTGTCTCACTGAGTGCATGGGTTAGTGACTAAACTGTTTTAAATTGTGCATCATTGTGTCTGTTGTTCTGTAATCTGATGCATGTTTTGATCATTAGCTATATGACTAACTATATGGGTTATTGATTGGTTGCCCAAGTATTTGTATGGGAGACTGAGTGTGTGTGTGGGTGTCTGGGAGGTGTATGACTCTGTGCATAGATGTGTGAGCAGTTGATTCACTAGATGTATGGGCTACCGCCAGTAGGATATATATATATATATATATATATATATATATATATATATATATATATATATATATATATATATATATATATATATATATATATATATATATATATTACCTACTGGCGGTCGCCAGTAGGTATATATAGTTAGGATTTTTTCTCTATGGGATTTTTGAAAATTCTATGTCGAATAACTTTGGCGTTTGAGGACGGAATTGGCTGAAATTTTCAGGAAAATGGAACATTTTGTTTCTGAGCAGCCCCTGATAATTTGGGGGGGTTTTGTCAAGGGGGGGCCGAGAAAAAAGGGGGGACCCAAAACACGTTTTTCCCATGCAATTTTCTATAGGGCGGTTGGCCTCACTTTTAGCTCGAACGGCTGAATGGATTTCCACGAAACTTGGCAAAATTGTAGGGACTGGTAGCCCGATGTGCCTTTGCTAGGCATCAATATATGTGTTCCAGTGGATTTTGAGAAATTAACGTTCAAAAAAATATATATATCTGTAAGCGCGCTCCGGGCAGCGCCCCGGTTCGCGTACCTGATGCGTAACGGAACTTCGCGAAGCGAAGCTGATTGGCTCTCCGGTGTCTGTCAACATTCTAAACAGTCCGGAGCGGCCGCCATCTTGTCTCTCGGTAAGATCGAGAGACAAGAGGAGGCCAAAACAAAGGGGTAAATGACCTCCCTGACCCCCTAGGTTTGATGTGGAGGCTTTAAAAGGGCCCTGCGGGGGAAAAGAAAAAAAAAAATGTTTCGTTTTTTTTGCGTGGGGAGCGCCCGGTACGCGCAACGGGAAGCGGTCCGTGGAGCGTATTATAAGGAAAGAAGAATGATAGACTTTTTAAATATTGTATGTTTATTGATTGTTCGTTTTGTTGTTTTTTTTTATTTTTTTTTATTTAGCAATATGTAGGTACCAATGCAGAGTCAAAAAATTAATATACACCGTCTCCTTTGTAGATATCTTGCATGTTGTTTCAGAAGTTATTGTGGAATATGGAATTCATACCATAGTGTGTCAGGAAAGCAGAAACAATATGGAGGCAGGAGATGATAAAGAGATGTTAAATACACATTGGAGATAATATAAAGTTGCACAGTATACTATAAGTCTGACTTTACATTATAATCAATTTGGTACTAGTTTATGAATTAGATATAAAAATGATTAAAGACTCGAACAATTTTTTTTTTCACAACAGATAAAGACTCGAACAATTTTTGATTATTAAATATACATTTATTTTTCTGATTCTTTTTCAAAATTTAATAGAACGTCTAACATTTGACTGTCCGATATGTCTTCTTTTTGACTGAACATAACTTCCCACATATGACCGTCCTCATATTGAAGTAAGAAATCCACAGATTCTACACATTGTAGAAGTTCATGGTCTCGTGATTCATCCATGAATTCCAAGTCAATGGGTTCAATGATTTCCTCATTGTTCATCTCTAGGACAGTTTCAAAGGAAACGTTCTGTTCTCCTTCCGTTTTTGTGCTGGAATTTGCATTAAAAAAATATATATCAGTAGAGATAGGGCACTGTTGGGTTTAAGTTCAGACAGGTACTTTTCAGGCGTGAAGTAGTACTATTAAAAAGTGCCTGTGAAAAAGCCTAAGTAAATTCATAATTAAACCACAGAAACCTAAATCAATCCATAATTATAATAAACAAGCCTTTCTCAATGTCTAACTCTTACAGAGGGATAGTATATAACTATCTGAAAATGTTTTCAAATTTATAAAATAACATCTTACCTTTTAAAAACAAGTTTAAGTGAAAATGCTCTTGCAATGTAGTTCAGGAAGTAGTAGTCAAAATGGCTGTGTTTCTCTCTCTTTCTTTATATATATTCAGGTACATAACCAATCAAATGTCAGGTAAAAAAAGTAGAAAATGAAAGTAACATCTTAATTGGTTGTCAATTCCAACACTTCAGGTGTGTTTTGTGAAGTAATTTACCTCAGGGTATTTAGCGAGGTCTACAGGCTAAATGGAATTCCAACCAAATTTGTGAAAATGGTAGGGATTGGTATGTAGTGTGAGCTAATCTATATTTGGTGAAAGTGTCTCCAGTGGTTTTTCTGTATATTACTTTCCCACCTTTTTTGAGCGATCGCTTCCCGATGCGCGCCACGGTACGCGAACCGGCAGCGTTACGGGAGTCCTCCATTTTGTGTTTCGGTAGATTTGAGATACAAGATGGAGGGCAAATAATGTTGAGAATGGGTAGAAGGGGGCACGGTAGACGTATCCTGACCCCCTAGGTTTTCTGAGGGTGGCTGTATGTTTTTTTCTGCCCCAAAAGCGGCTTTAGCGGCAGATTTCTGCCGATAAAAGCAGCGATAATTTTATCACCTATGTTGATAATATGCCCCTATGTTATTTACATTTACATTTCTTTTTCTGTTACTTCTTCTTTTCTGCTTTCTGTTTTTTCTCTCTGTTATTCCACATGTTTTAATCTTATTTTGAACATTCACTCACATTCTCTAAGAAACTCTTGTTTATTATTCTTCTACTCTCCTTTTTTTCTTTCACTTCCTTATCTATTTAGTTTTTCACAATTATACCCTCTTCCATCACACTAAGGGGCATATTATCAACACAGGCAATAAAATTATCGCTGCTTTTATCGGCAGAAAACTGCCGCAAAAGCGGCTTTAGCGGCAGTTTTCTGCCGCAAAAGCGGCTTTAGCGGCAGTTTTCTGCCGATAAAAGTAGCGATAATTTCATCGCCTGTGTTGATATGCCCCTATGTTATTTACATTTCTTTGCTGTTTCAATCATTCTTTTTCTGTCACTTCTTCTTTTCTGCTTTCTGTTTTTTCTCTCTGTTATTCCACATGTTTTTACCTTAGTCACTATCATACATCTTGTTTTATTCCTATTTACTTTTGCTCACTGTTTTCTTAACACTTTTCCTCAGGATTGTTCTTTTAGTCCGGTTCTATCCCCACCTCTCATTCCACATCCTTTACTATTTTTCTTCTTATTTTGAACATTCACTCACATTCTCTAAGAAACTCTTGTTTATTATTCTTCTACTCTCCTTTTTTCTTTCACTTCCTTATCTATTTTGTTTTTCACAATTATACCCTCTTCCATCTTTTTTTCGGTAAATAGATCTATTAAACAGTATCTCTCTGTTACTCCCTCTAGCTGTCTTTCTTTTAACATTACTCTCTGTTTCCTTCCCTTATACTAACTCATCTTCTTTTTTTTTTTTTTTTTTTTTTTTGGTTTGCTTCCGGTTCGCGTACCGGTGCGCGTACCGGGAAGCGCACCAATGAGAAAAATGAAGTCAAGAGTGCTAAAAATGTTAGTAATTTTTTTAAAATGGGAGTTAGTTCTGAAAAGAACTTTTTTTTTAATGTTTTTTTATGTTTTATATATTTTTTTAATTTTTCTGAACATTTTTTGTTTTTTTTGTATTTTTTGAACAATTTTATGGTTTTTTTGGTCTTTTTGGGGGGAAACAACAAAAAACAGCAATTAAAAAGGGCTCAACAAAAAACAAGAAACAAAAAACTGGGAATTAACAGTGGCTCGAGAGGAGCAAAAAAAAAAAAAAAAAACTACTGCTTTCTTCTCTTGCTGCAGTTGTGGTTGTCGATGGAAGCATTAATAAGGTGAATGCTTAGTTCCCCGTAGCAGAGGGTCTTTCCGCAAAAAATGCAGACCATTTTTATTACACCAATTTTTTTTTGTATATTTGGTACTGTTTCGCGCCCTTCTGGTGCTGCAAATGAAGATTCACCTGAGGAGGTGCTGGCCTGATGGTCTCTTTTTTTCTGAGCCAGATCCCGTACCTCAGCTTGTGCCAGATTGTTAGGGTGCCACCTCTGCATGTGGCGGATCATTGTGTAGTTCCCAAATGAATATTTTTTATTTGGGTTGCCCCTGGACATGACCTCGTTGCAAATTAAGCATGTCACCTTCGGGGCATTCACTTTTTTTTGCCCAGCAGGGATGGAAAAATACTGCCATATATAATGAACTTTGACATGGCTTTGTCTTGGTTCTTCAGGCAAGTATGTTATGGTTTGTTGGTCCTCATCATCTTCTTCCTCCTCTTCTTCAACTCCTGGAAGGATCTGGGGTGGTGGACCTTCCTTTCTGGGTGGTGGTGGTGGTGGTGGGGGTGCACTAGCTGCAGCTACTACTGAAGCCATGTCTCACAAATAGCTCTTGCTTTCTCAAAGAAAAAAGTAAGAATGAGGAAAAAAGGAGGGGGCTTTCATCATTTGTAGAAAAAAAAAGTTGAGAACCAATGAAAAGTGTTATTTTCAGGTCACATGTCCCGACGCGCTTACGCTACGTGCACAGGAGCGCTTACGTTGCGCGCTCCGGGTCGCGCCACAGAGCGCTTCCGGGTACGTTTACGGAGCACGCCGAAGAAACGCATCACGCGGTTAGCGATGCGTCATGTTTACGCGGCGCATCACGCGACTACGCGAAACGTCATGATGTTGTTTTCGTTCGCGGGTAAAGCGCTCACGGGACGCTCACCCGTACGTTCACCGGTATGTGCCCCGGGAGCGCCCCGGGGCGCGTACCGGGGCAAATAATTAAAAAAAATATTTACACATTTTAAAATTTCTAATAAAAATTATTACTTTCATACATATAGATATTTGCTATTAAAAAACCTATGAAATTCACTGAAAAAACCATAGGTTATAGACCATATATAGTTAGGAATTAGCATTTACAAAACCTTGAAAATTCACTGAAAAAACCATAGGTTATAGACCATATATAGTTAGGAATTAGCATTTACAAAACCTTATTTTACTCACACAAAACCATTGAAATTCGCATATATAGTTAGTTGTACTAACTATATATCGCGCACCCGCAATCCACTGCTGATCATGTCACATATTACATCATTCATGACATGGTCAGTGACATCACTGATGACATCACTGATGACATCTCAAATGACATCACTGATGACATCACTGATGACATCACTGATGACATCTCAAATGACATCACTGATGACATATCAAATGACATCACTGATGACATCACTGATGACATCACTGATGACATCACTGATGACATCTCAAATGACATCACTGATGACATCACTGATGACATCATTCATGTGATAATACGATGAACCTCTTCAGACTCTAATATAACCTTAGATACACTCAGTGTAAACAGACACTCACAGACTGTCACTCATCCATGGAGTTACTCGCACACCTAGTCAGTCATGCAAAGAATCAATCACACCTCCATTTCCTCAACTATACAGTTATACACACCTTACTTATTCAAACATATACTAACACATATTTACTCTCTTATACAATCCCTGATACAAGTTCACAATGATCCATACAGCCACTCACACATTCAGTGGCTCTTATGCACAGTTATTTATATATGTCAACTCTCACATGTACTGTGTTTTACATATGTACTTACTTTGACATGTAGCACTGAGATATCCATTCACTCACCAATACACTCATGCACACAGTCAACCGCCCATACAGCTGTTTCCACATGCACTTTTGAACCCATATATCTAGTGAATCAACTGCTCACACATCTATGCACAGAGTCATACACCTCCCAGCCACCCACATACACACTCAGTCTCCCATACAAATACTTGGGCAACCAATCAATAACCCATATAGTTACTCATATAGCTACTGATCAACACATGCAGCAGTTTACAGAACAACAGACATAATGATGCACAAATTAAGACAGTTTAGTCACTAATCCATGCACTCAGTGAGACACATTTAATCACTCACTCATACAGTCAGTCATGCACCTACTAAATCCTTCATCCAGACACTTATACATCCACTCATTCTTCAATATGTAAGACATATTTTAACTTTACAGAAACATACAGTCACTGGATGTTGTCATCAGTGATGTCATCAGTGATGTCATTTGAGATGTCATCAGTGATGTCATTTGAGATGTCATCAGTGATGTCATCAGTGATGTCACTGACCATGTCATGAATGATGTAATATGTGACATGATCAGCAGTGGATTGCGGGTGCGCGATATATAGTTAGTACAACTAACTATATATGCGAATTTCAATGGTTTTGTGTGAGTAAAATAAGGTTTTGTAAATGCTAATTCCTAACTATATATGGTCTATAACCTATGTTTTTTTCAGTGAATATATATATATATATGTGTGTGTGTGTGTGTATATATATATATGTGTGTGTATATATCTGTATATGTATATATGTAAAAAAAATTAAAACAATATGTTTCAATAATAAGAATGGATGGTAACGGAATGCCTATTCAGAAACTCATTTCCTTATTGATGGGGAAAAGATGGGGGCAGAAAGAAAGAATACAGAGGTATTTATTTTATTTTTATTATTTGCTGTCCCTTTAAATCTGCTTGGGCCAAAAATGGATGTAACTTTAACAAAAGCTAGGATCAGCCGAAACGCATTAGTACGGACACGATACAATAAAGGAATCATGATTAATGACTTTGCCTGAAGTCCCCACCCTATATATATATATATATATAGATATATATATATATATATATCTATATATATATATATATATCTATATATATATATATATATATCTATCAAAGAAAGATTGCCCATGTGAGGAGCCTCTCACGTCAGGATTACACACCAAACCGAAGGCAGCAGTGTAGGCAGCATGTATCACGCGTTTCAATAGCCATACGCGTTTCGAGCAATTAGGATGCTCTTGATCACTGGCAGACACAGGCAGGAAGCGGTGTATATATATATGTATATATATTACCTACTGGTGGTCGCCAGTAGGTATATATAGTTAGGATTTTTTGAATACGCATTTCTGAACATTCTATGTTGAATAACTTTGGCGTTGATGGACGGAATTTGCTGATATTATCAGGAAAATGGCAAATTTTTTTTCTGAGCGTCCCCTGAAAGTTTGGAGGGGTTTCGTCAAGCGGGGGCCGAGAAAAAAGGGGGGTCCCAAAACGTGTTTTTAACATTGAGTTTTCCATAGGGCGGTTGGACTCACTTTTAGCTCGAACGGCTGAATGGATTTCCACAAAACTTGGCAAAATTGTAGGGACGGGTAGCCCGATGTGCCTTTGCTATGTCTCAAGATATGTGCTCCAGTGGTTTTTACGAAAATTAACTTTGAAAAAATATATATTGGGCTACATTGGGCTATATATATGTTAGAGCCCAAATGTAGCCCAATGTAGCCCAATGTAGCCCAAAGATGGCCACTAGAGACAAAAAAAAACAAATGTAGCCCAAATATCAGCCTGATGTAGCCCAACTATAGCCCAATGACAGAATGTCCCAGAGTGACAACTAGAGCGCTAACAGTCTTACTTATGACAAAAGTATGGCACACCTGAAGTCATCTTGATTGGAATAAAGTGTTAACACTTAAAACATTTAATTTGCAAAGGAACAAAATGAGGGGGTTCATTTTGCCATAGAAATTATGATTAGTGCTGAAGAAAGAAAAATTAGGGCACATTTTGAGTGACTTCTCAAATCCTCTTATATTCATTAAAAAAAATCTGATATGCAGTCTCCCAAGATGGCCACCAGAGACAAAAGAGCCCAAATGTAGCCCAAATATCAGCCAGATGTAGCCCAACTATAGCCCAATGACAGAATGTCCCAGAGTGTTCTAAAGAACAACTAGAACGCTAACAGTCTTACTTTTGACAAAAGTATGGCACACCTGAAGTCATCTTGATTGGAATAAAGTGGTAACACTTAATACATTTAATTTGAAAAGGAACAAAATGAGGGGTTTCATTTTGCCATAGAAATTTATATATATATATATATATATATATTCACTGAAAAAACCATAGGTTACACACCAGTTATAGTTAGGAATTAGCATTTAAAAAACCTTTGAAATTCACTGAAAAAACCATAGGTTTCACACCAGTTATAGCTAGCTGGAAAGTTTACTCGCATGAAACCATTGAAATTCCCACGTTATAGTTAGTTGGACTCACTATAACTTGCACGTCTACAATGCACTGCTGATGACGTCACATATTACATCACTCATGCATATATTTGAATATTTAAACATTACTCGCTAATCTATGTATTCACTAAGATACACTTAATAAGCCAGTTAACCAATCAATTTTTTTAAAGAAAACACTGAAAAAACCATAGGTTTCAGGCCTTATATAGTTAGGAATCAGCATTTAAAAAACCTTTGAAATTCACTGAGAAAACCAAAGGTTTCAGGAGTTAATTAGTTATGAATTAGTTTTTATAAAATAAATTCATTTAGATAGTAGGTCATACTTAGTGAATTATAAAATCATTATTACAAGTATACAGTTATCCATACAGTCACTCACACAATCATTGTGTCTTATGTATACTTATTTATATAGAACAACTGACACATACACTGCCTTTTATTTTTCTAGTTTGTTGGACCTGTACCTTTGAGAAATATATTTGCTCATCACCACACCCATAAAGAGATTCCCTCACCCAAACTGTTAGAACATGTAGTTTTAACTTCATATTTCTTCTGAATCAACTATTCACACATCTTTGGACAGTCACACCCCCCCACCGAACCACACACACTTTCACACTCCCATACAAATACTCAGTTAACTAATCAATAACTAATATAGACTTTCACATATCTAGTAACCAACTGTAGAATCAGTTTACACAACAACTGACAAAGTGATACAGATATTCACACAGTTTAGTCACTTTCCACTATATTTAGTGAGACATTATAAATTGGTCAAGTAAACAGTCAATTACACTGCTACTAAATCCTCCATCCAAATATTTATTTATATATATCCACTCATTCTTCAATGTAAATTGCTATATATATAATGCATATTTAAATAACGAAGCAAACCACATTCACTGGATGACAGTGATGTCATTTGAGATGTCATCAGTGATGTCACTGACCATGTCATGAATGATCTAATATGTGACATCATCAGCAGTGGATTGCGGGTGCGCGAAATATAGTTAGTACAACTAACTATATAAGAGCAATTTCATTGGTTTTGTATGAGTAAAATGTCCAGCTAACTATAACACCACTAAAACGTATAGTTTTTTGAGTGAATTTCAAAGGTTTTTTAAAAACGAATTCCTAACTATATAACTCCTGAAACCTATGTTTTTTTCAGTGAATATATATATATATATATATATTAGGGCGGAACCTTTTGAACAGCTTGAAGGCTTGTGGAACCCTGCTACACGCTAGGCTTAAACCTTTGAAAAAAGTCAATGCTGACTGAAACGCGTCAGGTATGCCTGCAAGAATAATTAAATAAATAATTTTCCTTACTGCTGAGGTTGCGGCTCATTTCCCTTTTTCGAGGAGAAGGGTTTGTTTATATATATATATATATATATATATATATATATATATATATATATATATATGAGATTTATGGAGTTATCCCATCAAGTGCTCGTAGGTACCAATAATGAGTTATAGTATTTTTTAATGTTGACCCAGTATTGCAGATTTTGCACAAATTGCTAATTTTTGAATAGTTTACTATTTACACATGTATTTATTGAAATATCAATGTATGGAGGTCGGAAATACAATTTTCAAGGTTCTTATTAGATGCAAATCATGTTGGGATTTTATCGTTATTTATATATTATGTATATTTATATTTATTCTGATTTGCTACACTTACACATATCAGCATTTATGCTGTTATAAAATTGCCAAAGGTAACGTAAAATCCAATAATAACCTAATTGAGAAAACTTTATTACTATTTTAGCTCACCGTAATGATGTAGATACACTTGTGCAATTGCGAAGTCTTTCTTCTATGTTTAGTATTGGAAGCCATGTGACTCTCACAATGGTTGGACACCAAGCAAACTTTAGAAGCATTGGCATTTGCTGTATTCCAATCTGTGTGATCAAGAGCACTTTGTGCTCGAAACGCATCGCAGAGAGGAGGTCTAAATAAAATATCTACCTGCCAAAACCTTGTGGCTCTTCTCTCTCTTTTCGCCTGGAGTGGAAGTTTTGAGAGAATGCTTGGAGCAAAGTAAATGATGGAAGCTGATTGTCTCCGGTGACGGTGCCCCCTCTCCCTCTGCCTACAACCAAAAGCACAATACGATTCCAGAGAGGAGTAGCAAAGCGGAGGCCCCCTACGGCAGCACAATCTATCACGGAAACCGAGTGGAGCGTGAAAACGACTGAGTCGGAGGACCCGTTGTCATCGTAGACCAGCCGTGAGTGATTACAATTCAGCTGCGGGTAGGTGGGAGAGGTAACGATTTAACAAACAGTGAGGACGAGGGAAACTGCAGACACCGACCCGGGAATTTTGAAATTGACTCCGCTCTACAGAAAGGATGTCAGCTAGTCTGGATAGAGAGCGGGAAGAGACAGCCCGGGAACTGTTCGGTAACCTGCCTAAAAGCAGCACTAACAAAGTAGGTGCGGAAAGTAACCAAAGTGAAACTAATCATGACGTTAAACAATTGCTAAAAACACTGGAAAAGAAAACAAAAAGCGAAATTACAAGGTGGTGGGAACATAAGTCCCTCACAAAATACGTGGAAGTTAGACGAGTTCGCCCAGGGGTGAGAATTTTACTGGCACCGAGCTTTGAGGAACGAACCCCGCCATGCTGCGAGAATGGGAGGAAAGCAACCTGGAGGCATCCATAAATCTAGTTAAGATTCTGATCAAGTATGCAGCAATTGATCGCCATGCTCTCTTAGAAGACATCAAGAATATTAATGAGGAGCTAGATAAAATAATCCTGAGTGAACAACAAAAATAATTAATACTGAAATCAAGAAAAGAGATAACCGAACGTTTGCGCAAGCATGAAGACGGAATTAAAACTCGCAAAGTGCACAGGTTTGCGAGAGATCAGAGGGATTATGAACTAGGACAAATATACACCATTTCACTCAAATTTGATCATGCAAAAATACTGAAATTCAATGTAAAAAACTCCACCAATCAAACAAACCAACAGAAACCTCAATCTGAGTCTACGTCGGAAACTGAGGGAGACACAACGTCGTTGTCCAGTGCTTCCAGCTCTGACTTCAGTAGTCCTGAAGGACTCAGCATCAATATGGTTTTAAATTTGGGTGAAGAAATAGATTTTTTAGTAGAGAATCGGAGACAAACGCTACAACCAAGAACCCGGAATATCCAAATAGAAAAAGGAGAAATTCAAAGCGGAGATCAAGAAGGAAAAGGCAAAAAGCCTCGGCAAAAGAAAAAACAACAGTGGATCAAAAAGATGCGGCAGTAGATATGACCATTTCAAATCTATCAGATATCACGTTGACGACAGGAGAGAAGCAGCTCCTTGCTCTAGGTCTCAATTTTTGCCCGGAAAGTTCATGTAATTATGACAGTACCAGGGTCGATATTTTTTGTTTCATAAGAAAATTGAAATTAAAAAAGTTTTTTTGCTATCAAAGCAGGATGTGCCAGTGACAGTTCATCGACCATAGAACATAACATGGGCATACCACCCCCATTAATTCCAGCATCACTCTTCACGATCTAAGAGCATCATCCACAGATCAAACTGAATCATCTAATGAAGATGTTGCTAATACACAAAATCGACTTCGAGGAATAAACATATCACAAAAGGGAGCAGGAGAAAGACCTTTGAAGCCAAAAAGCATCTTCACTCCAATTATGCCGAAAGATGCAATTGACATTTTCCATGAGTGTGTAGTGGAAGACTTGAAAAAATTGAATCGGACAGTGCATAAACAACACATCTCAAGAAAAATTACAAATTGACACAATATGCGAACCTGATGAGAAAATTGTCCGAAAATCAAGAAGTAATAATAAATAAATCGGATAAGGGAGGAAATATTGTCCTATGGCCGCGAAAAGATTATATCAAAGAGGCAATGAGACAATTAAACGATATACAATGCTATAAAAGATTGAATGGACTAGAATATAAAAAAGCGAAAGAAACTATAAAAAAATTGTTGCACGAATTCAAAAGGGATGGCTTGATTTCCACAACAGAATTCAAATATCTTCATGTTGAAAATCCGGTTATTCCAATTCTATATTTAATACCAAAAGTGCACAAAATGGTCTCTCCAACACCACGTAGACCAATTATTTCCGCGATCAACAGCATTGCAGAACATATCTCCCAATATATTGATTATTATCTCCAAGATTATGTAAAAAGTCTTCCCCGCTACGTTAAAGACACTGGAGACTTCTTGAACAAACTTAATACCATCAAATGGGAAAATGGCTGGTGTCTGATTACATTAGACAATTTTTAACCGCTTATCTTTGCACAATAAGGGAATTTGGATAATAGTAAGGATGAGGTGTGTGTGTGTATATATATATATATATATATATATATATATATACTATGAAATTATGTAATATTAGGGTGTTTTCAGTAGGTGTATGTTGTAGCACTGTAGCACTTTTTATATTTATATAGTTATCACTTTTTTTTATATTCATAGGCTTCCATACAGACACATTTTTTAGTAACTTGTTACAGACACATTTTTTAGTAACTTGTTATAGTGAGTCCAACTAACTATAACGTGGGAATTTCAATGGTTTTATGCGAGTAAAATTCCCAGCTAACTATAACTGGTGTAAAACCTATGGTTTTTTCAGTGAATTTAATAGGTTTTTTAAATGCTAATTCCTAACTATAACTGGTGTGAAACTTATGGTTTTTTCAGTGAATTTCATCAGTTTTTTAATAGCAAATCTCTATAGGTATGAAATAATATTTTTTATAATGAATTTTATATTGTATAAATATGTTAAAAAAAATAAAAACATTTTTTTTAGATTTTTTGCCCGGGGCGCGTACCGGTGAACGCACGGGTAAGCGCAATGTTACGGCGCGCCCCGGGCGCGTACCGGTGAGCGTCCCGTTAGCGCTATTCCCGCGAACGTAAACAACATCGTGACGTATCGCGTAGCCGCGTGATGCGTCATATGACGCACTGCGTAAGCGCACCCGGAAGCACGCGATCGCATACGATCGCTCAACGTAAGCGCCCCGAAGCGCTTACGCTACGCGCCCCGTAAGCGCGTCAAGCCATGTGACTTTAAAATAACACATTTGATTGGTTCAGAACATTTTTTTTTCCCAAATATTGAGAAACCCACCCATTTCTCTCACTATTGCTTTGTACTTGGAGAGAGCAAGAGGTGTTCTTTGCATTATCTGCTTCTCAAAGTTTCCTGATCTACAGCAATGGCTGCAAGGGAGTCATCCAGGAGTGATTCTGATGGTTTTTTGCCTGAGGACCCTCCTCACCACAAAACAAAGGACCACTTCATTTGGAAATTTTTTGACATCCCTGAAGGAAAAAAAAAGGTTAATGCTGCTAAGGTAACCTGCAAGATATGTGGCAGTATTTTATCCAGAGGCAATCCTAATAAAAAATATAGCTTTGGAAATGCCAATTTAATTAGGCATGTCCAGAGAAGACACCCAAAAAACTATGCCAGGGAGAGTATGAGGGACCTGGCACGGAATTTACCAAGAGATGGCAGCAGCACCTCCACTGGTGGAGCAACACCTTCAGGAACACCACGTGGAAGAATGGTCCCTAACGTGCAGCCGGTGTTTGCAGGCATAAAATTTCTATGTGTGGACTGTGATGAACTGCTCTGTTATGGGGAGCAGAGCGTTGAACTCATTGCTATAAAGAGACAGGAACACCGCTGCCCTCCCCGTCCCTAATTTTTCAAAATGTTTTGCTCCTGTTGAGCAGTTTTGGAATCCCTGTTTTTGTTTTTCCCCTGAAAAAAATCCCCCAAAAATATAAAATCGTTTTAAAAAAAGTATAAAAAAAATAAAAAAACAAAAAGAAAAAAAAAAGTTCTTTTCAGAACTACCTCCAATTTATAAAAAAATGCTACATTCTTTTTTCTCCATGGTACGCTCCCCGGTGCGCGCACCGGGCGCTCCCCCCGTGAAAATCGAAAAAAAATGTTTGTCCCGCGGGACCCTTTTATGGCCCCCACATCAAACCTAGGGGGTCGGGGGGGTGTACCCTGCCCCCTTTTGGTCATTTCCCCCTTTTGTGTTTAGCCACCTCTTGTGTCTCGGTCCTACCGAGACACAAGATGGCGGCCGCTCCGGACTGTTTCGAATGTTTACAGACACCCGAGAGCCAATCAGTTTCCCGTGCGCAAGTCGCGTGGCGCGCCCGGAGCGCTCCCCGGTGCGCGTACCGGGGCGCCGCCATAGATATATAAATTTTTTTGAACCTAAATTACTCAAAATCCTCTGGAGCACATATCTTGAGACATAGCAAAGGCACATCGGGCTACCAGTCCCTACAATTTTGCCAAGTTTGGTGAAAATCCATTCAGCCGTTCGAGCTAAAAGTGCGACCGACCGCCCTATGGAAATTAACATGGGGAAAACACGTTTTGGGACCCTCCTTTTATCTCGGCCCCCACTTGACGAATCCCCCCCAAATTTTCAGAGAAGGAGCGGAGCGCCGCGAGGAAATCAATCCTAACTATAACTACCTACTGGCGACCGCCTGTAGGTAATATATATACACACACACACACAAATATATATATACACACATGTGTACACGTGTGTATATGTATATATTTGTGTATATTTATATTTATATATATATTTATATATATATATATATATATATATGTATATATATGTGTGAGTATATGCATATATATGTGTGTGTGTGTGTATATGTATATATATGTTTGTATAAATATATGTGTGTATATGTAGGCATATATGTGCAGCCGGGGTCCGTGCAGCTAACAGTGGTGGGGTTATTTAATAAATGGGCTGGACAGTTCCCTTGAGGCACAGGGTCAGACTGATTTGCATATGGCCATGTCTGAACTGGGGTGGTGGACTGAGCTAAAGAATAATGATGGATTAAACCCAGATCAGTTGACTGGGGGTGAGTGCTTGCAATGTTCAACACTCCGGCCATCATCCCCTTTGGTTTTGCATTATTAAATACATGACTAATTTTCCCTCATCAAAGTACGTCAGAGTCCCACATCAACCGGCCCCACTGTGTGGGACTGACTGGAGGTAATGGTTTAGGAAGTTGGATGTCCTTGGGGGTCAACTACTCCTCTTGTTACCTACAGTAAGTCCCACACAGTGGGTTTGCTAAGACTTCTTCGGAGGCCATGGCCCCCTTTCTCCACCACTCTGAAAACGCGACTACTACTTAAAGTAGCATATTTCTGCTGCTCTGACTTGGAGGTAATTTTAATCCCCCAGCCCTATTATGTACTAGGGGCTTACAGAGGAGGTCATGCTAATCACAGGGGTACCCCAACGCAAAGTGTTTCCTAGTGTATGTAAGTGTTTTCACTGTATTCTAAGTGTCTTTTATCATAGCACTGGCTCTAGGCCTGGTTAGTCAGAGTCAGTTACCACCAGTACCCATCAGAAAAAGTTGTGGGCACAGGATGATTTTACAACCAGGCCCCCTTCAGCGCTTCTGTTGGTTGTTTCTGCACATGTCTTGCTTCTTCCTGCACTTTTCTTCGTCTTTGTAGACTTCTGTTGCTTCTTTCTGCATTATTTTGCTTCTTTCTGTGCGTTTTTTCTTCTTTCTTGACATGTCCTACCTCGATAGGCATAGTTAGAAACTAGCATTTAAAAAACCTTTGAAATTCACTTAAAAAAACATAGTTTTCAGGCACGTTATACTTAGAAATTAGCATTTAAAAAACCCTAGAAATTTACTGAAAAAACCAGGGGCGTTGTAGTTAGTTGGACATTTCACTCATACAAAACCATAGAAATTCCCCCGTTATAGTTAGTTCAGCTAACTATAACTCGTGCCCCGCAATGCACTGCTGATGACGTCACATATTACATCACTCAGGACATAGTCAGGGACATCACTCATGACATCTCAAATGACATCACTGATGACATGATCCTTGTGATAGAGTGCCAGATCTCCTCTCACCCTAATATAACCTTTGATACACACACACACTAAAATACAAAATACCATTTTCAAAACAATGGACACATCAATACCATTTAGAACATACCCATTCACTAATTCCAAGATCTACACACACACATCCACTCATTCACCAAAAGTCCCATACAGTCACTCATACATGCACTCACTCATCATATGTACTCATTCACCTATACATACACTTACACACCGCCACTCATCCATAGTTACTCACACACATAGTCACGCATGCAAACAAAGTATCAAACATCCTTTTACTTGCGTTTACAGTTATACACTCACCACCACACTTACTTCTACTGAAAGTAGTACATACTTACTCTCTTAAACAATCACTTATAGAAACACATACTCATTTATAAAGGTACTCTTCCAATCTCCCACTCTCACTTATACTCACTTACATACACCAATACTCACATATACTAGTTTAAAACATATGTAATTACTCATAAAGACACTACTGAGACAGTCATTCACTCACCAACACACCCATACACACATACAGTCCTGCACACATGCTGTCTTTAATACATACAAACAGTGACTCACTCATTCATGCATCTATGCACAAAGTAATACCCCCAACGAACCATAGAGACCCTCTGACACTCATACTGATACTAAAATAAAACTAATAACCCATATAGACACTCATGTAGCTACTCACCAACCCATGCTGCCTCTTATACACAAAGTGAGAGACTGATACAGATATTTACACATTTAAAGATTACTCACTAACCCATGTATTCACTAAGATACACTTAATCAGTCAGTTATACAATCAGTTTCACACAAACAAAATCATCCATTTAGACACTTATATGCCCACTTATTCTAGATGTATGATCCTACATCGCAAATAGTTACAGCTTGTGCTTTTACCATGCCGTTTTTACATCGCAATTGCTGTTACATTGTGTATTTTTTCACCACATACCTTTTTAACTGCAAGATGTTTCCCCCTCTGGAAGCTCGCATTACTACTTATACGAATACATCGTGTTACCATTACAACGCTTTTTTTGTCTCTATATGAGGCTGCAGGGAAACCAGATGTTTTTGTGTCTCCAGCCTTCACCCACCCCCACCCTGCAAAAAGTTTTCCGCCGCACACATGTAGCAATTAGTTTGTGTGCTCTGCAGAGAGGCCAAACATCGAATGGGCATGATATCATGGGTGTTCGCCTTCAAAGACAAACCCCATGACTGATTAAACCGAGCGTCAACTTGGAGATCACTCTGCGCAGCTCGTGCTGCCCCAAGTGGCATTTGTTTTATTGCCAGTGATGGGATGAAAGCCAGCAATAGAATCTCTGCCCTCCGGATTACACCTGATCTCTGCAGCGGCGATCCAGCCTTCTCTCATGCAGGCTTTAGATTAGGGTGTCATTAATAACGTGCTGCAGATTTCGGAGAGGCTGGGGAAGGTGGTGAGGCGTGTGCAGCAAGGAGCACTTACTTTTCGATATATTTTTAATAACATTTTTACACCTCGCCTCATTGAGTTATGAAATATTTAATAACCAATGCCTGTTTTTTCAGGGGGGAAAACTCAATGACAATGCCGTAATCGATATTGGAAGGGTCCATTTAAATGTGATGTGGATATACAGATGCCTCTCAAGCTTGTTCAACAATAATAGATCAAAACAATGAGAAATACCCCTCAAACCAAGGGGCCAGGGTACTACAAACCAAAAACCACAAACTTTCCCCCGGATAAAAAACTAATTTTCTGAGCAATCAGTCAATCCTCAATCACCCCAAGTAAATTTCATATACATATGAACACAAAAAAAGGTAACAAATACGATTAGAAAAAGGGGAGAGTTTCCAAGGCGATCCAATTTGTCTTTTACAATGAGAGCACTCCTACTTTTAGTGCCAATGAATATTTGGAGTACATTCAATAACATATAGATATCATTCATGCACTGTAGGTCGTGCTTTCAATTCCGTCGACGCGTTTCAGTGGCACAGACATGTAAACCCCACCTACACAGATTACGCATAAAAAAAGTACTAAATGTCTTCTCATGTCGGAATGACGTCAGCATATGTCATAGTTTACAAAGTGATAAGACAATCCCACACATGTCGTCTCACTTTCTATGGTGTTGTACGAGTGAAATGTCCAACTAACTATAACGCCCCTGAAACCTATGTTTTTTTCATTGAATATATATATATATATATATATCCACTTCACGATTGCCGGAAAAGAGACCAAGGCTGTCTCGGCGGTCCGAGTTGCGAAAGCCGGCACTTTCCACAAATCCACTCCCAGGCTCCCGTCCTCACAGGAACCACTCGGACAGGTGCTGTTCCAATATTTTATTCAGCAAGGGAAAAACGACGCGTTTCGGTGATTAGCCCTTGATCACGCTCGTATGTACTACCATCCACCATGTTTAAATACTTTGTGTAAAACACAATCTACACCACATGTGATACATCTAGAAAAACATTGGCGGCCATTTTGTAGTGTGCAATTTCACATCATGCGCATACAAATAATTCATATAACTTAGTTCCTGATAAGAAATCTTATAACCATTTGCACAAATGATAAAATACATGCAATGCTATATCATTATAACATTTTATCTTAATTCATATTGCTTTATGTAGAATACGAACAGTGAATTTAGGGATTTGTGTTTATAATTCAATGCCCGTTTGTACATATAATCACGACGTTAAAGTCAATTTATAACGTATTTTGATCCTCATTAGCTCCGCAAACCCCAGTGGGCGGAGTCCTCTGTTTCTCAGTCCTGCCCAAGTGGGCATAATCCCTGTTTCCTCAGTTCATATGTGCAGATTCAATCACTTTTGTGCAGTTCATTATGTTATCTCCAGGCCGTCAATGGTCAAAATTTCAGTGCTCAAAAAATCTAAAATAAAAACATGATTTAAAATTACCTTCAGCAAAACTGTATTCAGATCAAAACATATTATTCATATAAATGAATTGCCAATTCTTCACTAATGTTTAAACCATTAGGAGCAAGACTTTCCAGATCAACAATGTATTTGGACTCAAGTTTCCTTAGGGAGAGTTCCCGGTTCCCCCCTCTGACACCCAGGTCGGCACAGTCTATCACCACCATTCGTACCTGTTGTTCATCACTGAAGTGTTTTTCTGAGAAATGGCGAGACACCGGGTACTGTCTGTTTTTGTTCTTAATAGCCCGTAGGTGTTCCAACACGCGTTTTTTTTGCCTCATGTTTGGTGCTTCTAATGTACCATTTCTGGCAGGGGCATATTAAGACATATACACAGTGCGTAGTGTTACATGTGAGTTTTTTTCTGATTTTAAATTCCCTGTTAGAATTGGGTACTGTCAAAACCTCACAATCTTTGCTATTTCTGCAGGCTTTGCATTTCTTGCAACATTTAAAGCCCACTGGCTTTGAGATGTCGTCAGTTGTAATAAATCGGACATGATTATGACTCAGTTCGTCCCTGAGTGATCTGCTTTTCTTAAATGTAATTTGTGGATTACTGCTCAGATTCTTGCTGAGGTGACTGTCCGTTAATAACACATGCCAGTGTTTTTTAAAAATTTGTCGCAAAGCATTGGCCTGCCCGGAAAATGTGGTGATGAATCTGATACAGTCATCTTCCTCATTTCGCATTTTGTGGTGTAGAAGGTCATTCCTCGTTTTCAATTTTACCCTTTCAACCGCTTCTTTGATAATCTTTTTACTGTAACCTCTTTCAAGGAACCTTTGACACATGGTCGTCTGTTCATTTTGAAAGGAAGTTTCAGTACTGCAATTTCTTTCTGCACGCAGTAGCTCCCCATAGGGGATACTGCGTACCAGATTATGGGGATGACTGCTATTTGCTTCTAGTATGCTATTCCCAGCTGTACTTTTACGGGATAGTTTGGAAGTCAGCTTGCCATTATTTACCTCCAAAAGGACATCTAGGAACTCAATCAAATTCCTACCAACATGACTTGTGAAATGGAGATTCAGATCGTTCACATTCAATTTGTCCACAAAAGATTTAACAGAGTCCTCTGTCCCACACCAAATGAAAAAAATATCATCAATATAGCGCAGCCACAGGGCAATGTTGGTAAATTCAGCCATCTCCATGACAACCTGCTCCTCCTACCAGTCCATGAATAGATTCGCATAGCTGTGGGCGAAGCAGGTTCCCATGGCTGTGCCCTGTGACTGCCTATAGATGTCATCATCAAAGAAAAAGAAGTTGTTAGTTAAACAAATTTCAATCATTTTCACTATCATTTGTGAATGATGATAGAAAGTCATGGATCTCGTTTTGAAGAAGTGTTGTATGGCCTGGAGTCCCAACTCATGTCGAATACAAGTATACAGGCTACTAACATCCAATGTAACAAGTATATAATCTTTCTCCCAATATATATCATCAATTACCGTAAGAAAGTGTGTCGTATCTCTCAGGTAAGATGGCAGTGCAGTAACATAAGGTCTGAGATGATAATCGATAAATCTCGAGGTGTTTTCTAGCATTGACCCTAAGGAAACTATGGGTCTCCCCGGGGGATCACTTATGTTCTTGTGGAGTTTGGGAAGTAGATAGAGGATCGGGATCCTAGGGTGGGCACAATATAAATATTTGTACTCCTCCTTTTCCATTAATCCTCTATCTAGCCAGTCTGTCAATAAGCCACTATACTCAGTGTAAGATCTCAATACATCTGTCATAGTACACTTAGAATAGCATTCCTTGTCACTCAGTGGCCTCAATCCCTCTGCTAGATATTTCTGTTTATCTAAGACGAGCACATTGCCACCTTTATCGGATTGTCGAATGACAATACTAGAATCACATTTCAAATCATTAAGGGTATTACTTTGTGCGTCCGTTAGATTTTTCTTATTCCAAGGGATCTTGGCATATCTCATTTTCTTAAGGTCCTTCAAAACCCCCTTTTCGAATACATCAATAGCCTCACATTGCACATTCGGAAGAAAAACAGATTTAGGCTTAAATTTGCTACCCGGATTGCCACCCGAGTCATCCACCCATCCTTCCCAATCAGGAGTTGCATTTGTCACATTTTCACTTGTATTGTTCATATCACCTAGTTCATGTAGTAGTTCAATGTCACCCAGGGAAATAGTGCTTACAATATTCTGATTACTCACATTTTCGTGATTCCGTACTGCCGTGTTGAACCATTTTTTCAGTTTCAATTTTCGAGAAAATAAAAAGAGGTCAATTCTGGTTTGTGCGAAATTTAGATTGGACGAAGGGCAAAAGGATAAGCCAAGTGCTAGGCTCTCAATTTCTTCCTTAGAAAGAGACCTCTTGGAAAGGTTCACTACCGTCATACTTTCTGTGTTCGACTCCTGGTGTCCATTCCCACTGGAGCTTTTTCTCCGTTTATTCCTCCTCTGTTTGGCTTGCCTGTTCCTCTGGTTTTTCCTCTGTTGCCTCGTCCGCGACCCCTCTGAGCCCCTCCAATTCTGTCCGGTTTTGGCTCATCATTTGAAACTGTAACAAAAAATTACTCGCTTTTTTCTGTTGATCTGGAGTAATCTCCTGACTAATGGCAGATGTTGAGGCGTCTGATAAATTGCCATCTGAGATATCACTCTCGGTTATTTCCTCTGTCATCCTTCTATTGCCGGCAAAAGAAGTATTGGATGTGCCTCTTTTCTCAAACAGGTGATCATATTTATATATATATATATATATATTCCACTTTTCCTTAGTGCCTCCTCGCACAAACAGGATCACGGACACAGAATATGCTGGTGCCAAATTTTTATTTTATTCAATTTACTGTGCTGGAAGATGCGTTTCGGACACGGGGCTGTGTCCTTGTTCACTAAACAAATGGGGAAGCATAAAAATTTTAATTTAAACACCCTTTTGGCGCCAAACAGGTACGTCCATTAACGTCATGGACATTGAAATCATACTATAGAAAACGGACTTCTTTTTTGTCATATGTTAAGATAGAAAAAAGCCGTCCTATAATGCCATAAGTATCTATTTAAATATGCATAGTTTTGTAAAATATACCTTGTTTAAATATACTCGTTATTAACAGCAAAATCAATGCACAATTAGTGGAATGAAATGCTCAAATGCAAATGCGTCTCGATGTATTGTACACTGCAGTGCCTATTGGTATTCCTATATAAAGTGCAAAGTGCCAAGATATAAAACTTACTCAATATGCGACAAATGCAACTAAACACATTATTATTATATATATATATATATATATATATATATATATATATATATATATATATATATATATATATACAAATATATCATTTAAAAAATGAATAAATAACGTATAAATAGATGCAATTTGATGGATATAAGACGCTTTTATATATGAAAAGGCACAAAGTCAGGTTATATGTCGAAATGATTGTCCAAGGAAAGTTATGTCGTACAGTGCAAAGTATGGCGTAGCTGTGCAAAAATGCGCTAAAATGGAACAAAGCGCCAGTGCAACATTCATTGTGCAAATACGCTAAGAACACAGAAAACCGTGTTCCTTGTGCAACCCACTGTTCATGTAAAATCATGATGCCTAGTGTAAAGTACAGTTGTGCAAATACGTCAAGTTAGAACATAACATTAGTGCAACAATCATTGTGCAAATACGCTAGAATGAAACAGACCTGAAAATTTACATTTAGAACTGGGTTACATCTTTTGTTAAAAGGCAATGGCATAATTGGCTAAAACATCCTGTCTGTTACGGATCAACATGTACCCCTTAGGCGCCTCTCTTGTGAAAAACCTCTAATTGTTACCTTAAATACTAAAGGTACAATAACAGTGCTAAAGTGCTAAACAAGTGCAAGAGAGAAAAGGATATGTGATAATAAATAAGAAAAAAATCTATATAAAAAATGATGGGAAAATGACAACGGAACCCCCTGTGTGCACATGATATATACATGCACAAAAATGGGGATGACTGCGAACCTAAGCTATCCGAAATCACGTGATCCATAGTTTAATGGAACCTTAAATTGGACCATATAATAAATGTACGTGATCAGAAATTATATATGCAAGTCTCCGTATAGTATAACTAAAAGGTCGGCAGGATGCTAAGACGTATCACAATAAAATGTGCTCATATACAGACTATTACATTAATACAAGTGGAAAATCTAATATGATAATCAAAAATATTAATACCAAAATTATTAATAATAATGTCGACACTAATTCATTAGTGTTCATCAAAATTGAGAAAAAGAGCAAAAACAACAGCAAAACCCCAAAGCGGATACATCAAGGACAAATAGAGCGAGGCCAGAAAAAAGAAGAGTTATTACGAAATGAACCCCCATTCACATAAAATTGTAAAGGTCTTCTCCTAAATTGAGCCCCAATGGTGACTTACAATCTAGTTCCACTATATAGCATGACTCCAACTGGCGTAGGGTTTTCTCCCTGTTGCAACCCCTTTTGTTAGGTGCCACGGCATCAGTTGACAAAATACTGCAAACAGTTTAAGTTGTTGTCATGTGTGGTCTTGAAATGCCGGGCAACTGGGTATGCAGGATCGGAGTTCATCATCGCTCTCAAGTGCTGCAGGATCCGTACGTGTGCTTGTAATTTGGTGCTACCTACGTAATCCAAATTATAGCTACATTTTAAAACGTACACAGCAAATTCTGTACGGCAGGTGTAATGGGCGTTGAGAGCGATGGGATCATTCGAAAACGGGATCATATAGGAGGTAGTGTTGATGCTGAATTTACAAGCTCGGCATGATCTACATTTAAAAAAAAAACTTTGCGGGGGACAACCAGTTGCCATTGGAACTGGTTTCTGGACTATTCATCACCAGCTCATTACGCATAGAGTATGCTCTCCTAAAGGTAACTGTTGGGGTGGTGGGAGCAACCTCTTTCAATGTTTGATCAGTAAGGATAATAGGCCATTCTATTTTAATGATTTTCTTAATATGCTTGGCCTGTCTGCTATAACCAGTAATCAATCTAATCTCCCCATTGCTATTAGGGTATGCATCAACTGATTGTACATTCCTACCGGGGTCCAGGAGGGAGGAGCGATTAAGGGCATTTGCTTTTTTCATAGCTATTTCCAAGCGACTAGATGTGTACCCTCTAGCCTCCAATCTCGCCTTGGCCTCCAAGTGAAAATGTTCTCTAGCTTCAATAATGGTGTGCTGGGGATGAAAACTCCCTGCGTGCAGTATGGTGTTCCCTGATGTTGACTTCCTATATAGACATGCTTCAATTTTCCCATCAATGATTTGAATTTGAATGTCAAGGAAGTTGGTAACTGTTGGACCTGGCCCTTTTTGGCAGGTTCACCCCGAAACTTTTTGCTTTTTCCTAGCCTGTTTCTGGAACCTAGTGTTGATGGTTTTAGGCATTTGCGCACTTTTTCACTGTGGTACAGTGCAAAGTGCGTGAGCTCTCTGTGTATGTGTGGTGAGTGACCTGCCCTCCCAGAGGAATGAATGGGGAATATGTATGCCCATGGTAGTTCCTGATGTGTGGGGAGTGCAGGGTCGAGTTTGATATGTGCGAACTCGTGAGATTGAATGCTGCGTAATGGTGTATGCGGCATGATTGTGTCTAGTCTAGAAGTGCCACTTTTAGAAGTTGGCATATTTGTGTAATTTGTGCCTGGCGTGTGTTTGGCTGGTGAGCCTGGCCCAGGAGTGCCTGGGCCTGCTTGTGGATTGACTGTCTGGTTTGAGGATGACAAGGGCTGGGGAGCCCCCAGGAGGTTGTCTGAGTCAGCCCGTGGATGAAAGGCTGCATCTGCTGCCAGGAAAGTGGCTGGCTCCACCTCCCCGCTGGGCGACTGTCACCTCTGTCCCTGATACTGAAAGAAAGAAGGAAGTCAGGAAGCCCAAGGGCTCCAGCAACACCCAAGAACTGGTTTAGAACTGGTTTAGACCGGGTTCAGGGCCCACTTGCACAAAGACTTCAAAGACTTTTCTCTGTATAAGAAGGGGCTGTGTCCCCTTCCAAAATGTTCTTGTTTTTGGACTTGAATCTGCCAGGGGCGTGCTGCTGCTTGGGCCCAGGGGAATCCCTGAGCCCTGCCCAGCCCCTGGATGCCTGGAGGACCTCTGGGGGACTCCTCTGCCTTGCCTGGGCTGATGGGGGGGACTTTGCTCTGCCTGGGATACTTTTGGACCTTCTTCCTATCCCCTGAAGGACTTTTCTGGACTGGTGACCTTTGGTTGCCTGTAGCGCTGGGAGCGCTTTATTTTCCCCTTCTAGCGCTTGGAAACGCTTTGTTTCACTTCTAGCGCTTGAGGGCGCTTTTTCTGGACCTTCAGCGCTGGGAATTGCTTTTAGCGCTGGGGAGCGCTTTAATTGACTTATCCCCAGGATTACGGAGCCTATCGAGTGCCCACCTCGATTTATTGTTTGTTTTGTTTAAGAAGCCGGTGCCCACCCGGCATTTGCTTCCAATTCACCGCCGCTGCCCGGGGCTTGAAATCGCCGAGAAACCGAAGGAGCAGAGTCTTGATTGGTCAGAGCGACGAGCCCCCTCAGCAACGCCGCGCTGGGATTGGTTCCCGGGCCGCCGCGTCATCGGGAAAGCCGCGCTGTGAGTGGCTGCAGTTCCGGTGTCACAGGGGGCTCGCCTGCGGAGCTGCGCATCGATTGGTGGATCGCCCGTGTTCCTCGTGAAGAGAAGCCATCTTCCGCCTTTCCGGTCTCCCGAATGCCGAGGGAGACCGGAGATAACCTAAAGGGCCAGTGATGGGGGCCGCTAGCGCAGCAGAGAGGAGCCAAGGTGTAGCGGGGCTCCCGTGCCCTGGAGGGAGCCCCGCTCGAGTACCGCCCCCGCACGGAGGAGAGCCGCCCCAGGAGCCGCCGCCGCACAGGGAAGCTGGTAAGTGTGGGCGTCTTGGCTCAGGGGCATTGGTTGTGATCGAGTCCCCCGTGAGGGACTCCGACGGTGGCCGCATTATTGCTGAGAGCCCCGAGAGGCTCAAAGAGCACCTTTGACTTTGGGAGTCCCCGGGAGGGGGACTCCAGCTTACAGCACCGCGTCTGTTTCCCGAGCCTCAGAAGGCTCAAGGCGATCTTTGTGTTGAGAGGCCCCCTACCCACATGAGAGTTTTGCGAGTCCAGAGAGGCTCGTGGGGGCAATTTGGTTGCGAGCCCAGAGAGGCTTGTGGGGGCATATTTGTTGAGCCCTGAGAGGCTCCCTGCCCACATGGTGGCCTTAGAGTCCAGAGGGGCTCGCCATCCGCATGATGTTTAGAGTCCAGTGAGGCTCTTGGGGGTCACAAGTGTTTTGTGCAGAGCCTGTGTGGGCTCCTACATGTTGGCGCAGTGCTGTACCTAGGGCCAGTGAGGGCCCTGCCACAGTTTTTGCTGATGTCCCAGCTGCCCAGCAATTAGTGGGGAGCTGCACCGTTTAGGACTTGGGATGTTCACAGGTGCCCACAAGTAGTGGGCACCTGCACCGTTTAGGCCCCTGACTTTTGGACTAAAGGGCGTCCTAGCCCCAACAAGGCCAGTTGGCCTAGGGACTGCCACAGGTAGTGGCTTATGTAAGGTTTTGCGCAATTGGGTGGTTTTTCCTTGCACCTCTGAATGTTTTAGGCATCATGTGTTTTTGCGGTATTGAGTTGTGTTTTGGCACCTCTGAATGCGTTTAGGCATCATGTGTCTTCCTTGTCCTTGCACCTCTGAATGTGTTCTGATGCTTCATGTGCCTTATTCTCACACCGCTGAATGTATTTTTATGCATCATGTGTTTTCTTTCCTTACACCTCTGAATGTTTTATGCATGATCTGTTTACATTTTTCCCTACACCGCTGAATGTGTTTTTGATGCATCATGTGTAATGTGTTCTTGCTTCTACCCCTAAATGTATTTTATTCTTAGGTGGTTGTGTTTTGCCTAGTATAGTTTATACTAGAGAGGTTATGTGTCCATGCGTGATCTAGGCCTATGGTTATTAGTATTGCGTAGTGTGTACCTACCTTTACCAGTAGCTACTGGTTGTGATTTATAACTGTTATTGTGTACTATTCTTGCTAATTTGTGCTACAGTGATTTTATATCCTTTTATTCTAATTTCTGACAGTATTTCTATTTCTAAAAGTGTTGATTCTGACAGTGGCCCATGTGGCCCTGTCCTGTGCATAATCCCTTGTGAATATTGCCCGTGCCAGTTGGCACAATGGTCATGTGTGATTTCTATCTGATGTGATTTTGACAATACAGAAGTTATTTTCATATAACCTTGTGTGGAGTTCCTTTTGTGGTGTGCCTAGTATGTTGTTGCTGTCGTGTGCTTGCGCAAACGCTTTACACATTGCCTCCGAGTTTAGCCTCACTGCTCGTGCCAAGCTACCAAGGGGGTCAGCAGGGGTTATCTCGGCGTGTGACTCCATTGCCAAGACTAGAACGGTGGTTTCTGCCTGGCTTTGGCGTCAGCCTTAGCCTACCAGAAATAGCCAGTTCTAACAGTAACCATTTGTCTACATTGGCAGTGAAGTGAAGATTTAACTCGATATCATTGATATTGTTAGATTTAACTCGTTATCATTGATATTGTTCACAAAACGTATCGCCTGATCTTTAGTCCCACTCCAAATAATGAACACATCATCAATGTAGCGGCAATATCTAACCACATGTGCAGGCCATGCCGTGGCATGTTGTACCTTGAGGACATGTTCCTCCCACCAGCCAACGTGGAGCTCCGCGTAGCTGGGGGAGGAACATGCCCTCATAACCACTCCTCTCAGCTGTCTGAATACTGAATTGTCAAACATAAAAACATTATTATGAAGACATCTGTTAATCATCTTAATCAACATTTGGTTGTGGCGGTACATTTCAACTGGCCTTTTGCCTAGATAAAATTCTACAGCTCTTATACCGTTCAAATGGGCAATACTCGGTTATAAGGCAGATATGTCCATGGTTAAAAATAGATATTCCTCAGACCACTCACAGTTATTCAATAGGTATAAAAACTCAGTAGTGTCCTTGATGTATGCCGGTAAGCTTGTCACAAATTCCTGGAGGTAAAAGTCAATGTACTTGGAAGTGTTCTCAAAGGTACTGTTAATAGATGATACAATAGGTCTCCCAGGGACCGGTGTTTCTTTTTTATGTACCTTAGGTATAAAATATATATTTGGCAGAATAGGAAAATCTTTGCTGAGAAACTTGTGTTCATCCTTGGAAATGAGCCCTTCCCTTTTCCACTCGTCCAAATCATCCTTGCATGTTTTTTTAATTGCTTTTACTGCTGCCATGTTGATTTTCATATAGCACTCCTCATCATTGAGGTGACGATTGGCCTCTTCTATATATTCCTTTTTATCCCAGAGAACAACAATACCTCCTTTATCGGATTGATTGATAATGATGGTATTGTTATTTTTGAGTTTGTTCATCAGGGTGAAATATTGTTTCATTGGCTTTGCTTTGGTTGTATAGTGCAATTCTTTCAGTTCCTCTATGACTCGGTCGTGATAGATGTCAATGGCATCACATGGCATGTTTGGTACGAACGTGGAAGTTGGTTCAAAAGGGCTTTGACCCATGTATGATATGTTAACCCCTCCGCCTTCAGCTGCTTCTTGTGTACTACTTGCACTGGCATTATTTTCTCTAAGATCATATAACGTACGTATCAAAGGTATATCCTTGGCTTGTAGGCCACATTGGGTGATATTACTCCTGCTTTCTGCATTCTTTTTTTGCTCAAGGTTATTCTTGATGGTAAAATACTTTCTTAATTTGATCTTTCTAATTAACTTGAAAATGTCAATGTGAGTGCTGCAGTATCCGAAGTTGCTCTCGGGGCAAAAGGACAGTCCCAAGGATAAAAGTTGTTTCTCAGCCTGATCTAAAACGGTATCTGTTAGATTGACAATAGTATTGTCATCCCTTAATTTTTGTTTTTCCAGTACCTATTTGGCTGCCTCCTTCCTCTTGTTGCGGAAACATTATCGCTGATCTCACCTTCTTGCGTTCCGCCTTTGTTTGTTGAGGCGTTTTAATTCCTCGGGCGTAGCATTTGTTTTCGCTGCATCCTGATATATTCTAGCTCCTCTGCCAGCGTGAGCTGCCCCAAATCCCCTCGCTTTGCACCAGGGTTGCTGTCATCAGATTCTTCTTCGCTTGGGGCTAGACTGGCATCTGATGTTGATAGATTGGAGTCACTTGCTGCCAAATCTACATTTCTAGAAGTTGCCGCATTTCAAATGGAATCGCCGCCCTTTTGTTTGCGCAGATTGTCGAACTTGCACGCAAACGTAAATATTTGCCCTAATTCGTAATCTTGTTTGTCACGGCAAACTTAAACGCTTTCCTGACTTTGATGGCTTCTTCCTGTTTCCGCAACCGATCATTCATCTCTTTAGTACTTTTTTCTATATACTCCTTGTTATTTACGTGTTCAGGTTTGCTCAATTCATGGTTAATCCGTGTGATTTCCTCCAAATTCTTCTCACGATAAATCCTTGCATATTTGACTAGTAGGCACACCAGTCTAATTGACGTCTCCAAATTGCTTTCAGTCCACTCCTTCAATAGTGGTGGGTTGGGGCTATCGAAACTCGGTGCCAACATAATCCGAAGACTGAGTGGAATTCTACCAACTTCATGATATTTCTCCAATGATTTTATCTCCCACCACTTGGTTAATTAGCTGCGGCTGTTCTTTTCCAACGCCTTCTTGAGATTCTTAACATCGCTGTTGTTACTATTTTCTGCGGGCTTGCTTGCTCCTCCTCCCTGCATAATTTTCGGCAGATTGAGGAACAGTTCTTCCGCTGCCCTTTCCCGTTCCCATTCATCGGATATTGCACCACAATATATGTTCAAAATTATTAAAGGGCTGTTTAATCGCAAAACTGTAGCCCACACTGGCATTATCAACACCTCCCCACCTGCATTGATGTCGCCGGTGCGAGTCTTCGGACCTCCACCAAAAACCTCCGATATCTTGCTGCATACTTCTGATAACATTCGCAGGGGGATGGCCGCTGTTGCTCTTCGCCGAACAAAAGATTCCACCTGGTTTGAAACGCGGTCAGCCTGCTTTCGAGGGAGGGGTCCGTGAAGTCAGTAACAAACCAACTTCCTGTGACAAATCCACTCCACTTTTCCTTAGTGCCTCCTCACACAAACAGGATCACGGACACAGAATATGCTGGTGCCAGATTTTAATTTTATTCAATTTACTGTGCTGGAACGGTTCATGCCTCAAGATGCTTTTCAGACACGGGGCTGTGTCCTTGTTCACGGTGTTTTTTTATCAAGTTTGCGGGTTGGATACTTCCCAAGAGCACTATTTACTTATAATGTGGTGTTTACTTTTCTGATGGGGAGGTGTGGTTGCGCAGTAAAAATTTCAGTCTAGGTTTGAAACAGTTTTTATTTAGCAAATACAAATAAACTTTCTTCAGAAACTGACGCAGTATATATGAAAGGGGTGACAATTAAAAATGGAATTTCATAAAATATCAGTTAAGGGTGGCCATACCCTCCTTTTTTCTGCTATAGTTTGTAAAAGTGTTGCCTCATATTCTTGATAATGTAAGAGGGCATCAGTTACTTTTAGATAAAGTAGAATAGAAGTGCTACAAGAAACACTCCTGCACTACATTATCTGAGGTCAAGAGAACAAGTAAAAAACAGTTAAATTCAAGTGACATCATATTACATAGAAATGTATGCATTATTATTTTTCTAATTTGTATTCTGTAGAATTCAGCAACGTTCTGTCGTAGTGCTTAGAGGTTGCAGACTGTTCCGCTAACAAATCACATACTCACTTAAGAATATACAGGATAGTACTATTATAATATACAGAACTGGTTCTATATATTCTTTAGGGAGAAGATGAATAGGAACCGCAAATGAGAAGAATAGAAATTAGAAAATAACATTCAGAAATGTAGGGTTTATCAAATATTTAAAGTAACAAAGTATCTATGAAAGCTATATTTTTTATTCTGCAATTTCGTAAAATATGCTCCCTGAAAAAAATATCTGTTGAAGTACGTTCTAATGTTTCGTAAGCTGTATTACAGATTGTGCAGAAACATCTCCTTTTCCTCTTCTGTAACAATAGGACAATCTATTACATTTAATGATTGATACCATTGTTACAGTAAAAAGAAAAGGAAAACAAAGTTATCTATTTAACAGAACATCCATAACAAAATTCTTTCGAGCAGTAATTCTTTTCTGAGCTTCTTTTCTCCGGGAGGTCGAAAAGTTTGATATTCGTGGCGACGGGTAATAAACTCCTCTGAGATCATGACTGTGAAAGTTATAATATATATATTCACAGTATATGATCAAAAGGGGGGAACAGACTAGAAACCAGAAGCTGGTGACGTTGCTTATATATATTTACTCTTTGTGACGACGGGTCATGAACTCCACAGAGATCAGCATAACTGTTAATATTATAATATACATATTAACAATATATGATCCCTAGGGGAAAACACACTAACACCTAGACGGTGGTGATGTTGATTGTAAATGTTTAGGGTTTGCGCCAACAGGTCACCAACACCCATGAAGCGAAGTACAGTGTCAATATTATAATATAGAAAGTCACAATATATAAGCTGAAAGGAGCCAGAAAAGGAGCAATGTTTGTTGTAATCTATCTGTTTCTGAAAGCAAGCTGCTGACGTTACAGAGAAAAAGGGAAAAACATGCAATACGTTTTTTCGAGATATAAATGTTTAAATATTGACAAATAGCCACAAAATATGACTATCTACTATACCATAATGAAACAACTTACAAATCCGGAATATGTTTGTTGACGCAAAACAAGAATCCAATGCTAGAAAAGGGAACCTGCATCACAGATTGTCGACACAGAAATAACTTGCGAAAACTAAACTAATCGCACAATAGGTGTGGTTTATATAGTTTTTGGTTGTTTAGTGGTCTATGGAAGGAAGATTCTGCTCCGCCTATGTAGATGTCATGTTTTACCGTTTACACGTGCTCACGTTTTAACTGTTTTACTTGTGCACATGTTGGGAAAAGTTACAAACTGTGAAGCTGTAAAGGTTTCGATTTCCATAGTAACACGTATAAGGTCCTTATTATTTACATACGTTGGAAAGTTTAAAAAGTGTTAACTTGTAAACTGTGTCCTTTGCATTCTCATGATTAAAAACATCTAAATAGAAGATATATAAAAAAAATATTGTTTACAATAGAAGAAAAAAAGAACGTATTAATATTTGTTATCACTATACTTTTTAATTTAAAAAATGGCAGCATTTGTAAAGCGTAAAGCTACCCCCGGAAAGGTGTGCCGGCATTTGGGGCTTTGGGAAGATTAAGCAAGGTGTTACCTACAGTGAGATAGTGGTGGGCTAAGATGCTGATGGACTTTGGAATCGAACTGTGAACGCTGTTCTTGAGAGTCAGGTATTATAGGTGCTTCGTCATACTTTTAACACACTTCTATGTTAATTACTGCTTATTAAGTTGAAAATATTCTTAAATTATAAGTAGGGCTCCTTGATTTATGTTTTTAATGATTTTTACAGATAAATACAGACAGAAAATTATTTATTTTCCTATCTGTATTTATTTTAAAGTGTGGATAAATACGGAAATTGGGTTATTTTTTGAGCGATTCTAAATGCTGTCAATGATGAGTACTAGCCGACTAGGTCTGTCGTTCTAAAAGTAAAAGGGTAAGAACAATAAAAGCCTTTTAGTAAGGAGCCTTAAAGAGCAATATATATGCTCGTATTAGAAAACTTGCACATTTTAATATGAAGGTTGTGTATAGTTTATCATCTAAGAGTGTTTACATGAGTGAAAACGATCAGTCTTTCAGCCATGCTTTGAAATTCACTGAAAAAAACCATAGGTTTCAGGCAAGTTATAGTTAGGAATTAGCATTTAAAAAAACCTTAGAAATTCACTGAAAAAACCAAACCATACGTTTCTGGGGTGTTATAGTTAGTTGGACATTTCACTCATACAAAACTATTGAAATTCCTCCATTATAGTTAGGTGTACTAAGTATAACTCGCGCGCCTGCAATCCACTGCTGATGATGTCACATATTACATCATTCATGACATGGTCAGTGACATCACTGATGACATCACTGATATCTCAAATGATATCACAGATGACATCACTGATGACATCATGCACGTGACAATCAGATACACCTCATCATACACTAGTATAACCTTTCATCACTCACTGTAAAATACAGAGTGCCATATTGGAATCCATTGATACACCAATACAACTTTCTAAAAACCCACTCAGTGATTCCTAGATCTACATACACATCTAAACACTTGCCTATAGATTCACTCATAGATGCTAACAAAGATCAATAGAACACTATTAAATATACTAATACACCTACATCGACATTACACACCAGCACACACCCTATTTACTTATGCAGTCATCCTACCCACTTATGCCAACAATGCGGTGAGCGGATTCCAAAATCCTGTCGTGGAAAAGTGCACCCTCCCGGACGAAGAGAGGCTGGGCAGCAAATTAACTGTGTCACAGCTGCTGTCAGCGCAGCCAACTTGGGAACAATTTAAACCAGCGAAAGTGTTCAGAAACCCACTGGAGGGTATAACAATGTTACTGAAATTAAGGAATACGGAGTGCAACCCACTGCGACTAATGACAGTTTAAAATCAGAACAGCAAGTTCGATCATGCATTGTAAGTATGGAGGCAATATGCCCAAAGCATTAAGCAAAGCCCACTGAGGGAAGCATATAAAAGACTGCCAGATTAGGATTTTGGAATCCACTCAACGCATTTTTGGATTTACCTATGAAAAAGAGGCAGAAGCCTTAAAACGTGTTTGCGAAGTTATTCAAATCGGGACACTAGCTGGTTTCTGTTATTAATAAATGCCTGTGGTGTTAGTTGGCTGGTGAGTGCATTTTTCAAAAGCTTTGGGCCATTGGTATTCAACATAATTTACACAGCTGTCCTGCCGTGGAAAAGTGCACCTTCCCGAATTAAGAGAGGCTGGGCGGCTAATGAACTGTGTCACAGCTGCTGTCAGCTCAGCCAACTTGGGAACAATTTAAACCAGCGAAAGTATTCAGAAACCCACTGGAGGGTATAACAATGTTCCTAAAATTAAAGAATACGGAGAGCAACTCACTGTGACTAATGACAGTTCTAAAATCAGAACAGCAAGTTCCATCGTGCATTGTAAATAAGGAGGCACTATGCGCAAACCATTAAGCAAAGCCCACTGAGGGAAGCATATAAAAGACTGCCAGATTAGGATTTTGGAATCCGCTCGCCGCATTTTTGGAATTGCCTATGAAAAAGAGGCAGAAGCCTTGAAACGCGTGGGCGAAGTAATTCAAATCGGGACACTAGCTGGTTTCCGTTATTAATAAAGGCCTGTGGTGTTAGTTGGCTGGTGAGTGCATTTTTCGAAAGCTTTGCGCCATTGGTATAATATATATATATATATATATATATATATATATATATATATAGATATATATATATATATATATATATATATATATATATATATATATATATATTATTCGTTTGAGGCATATGTGGCTTTAGATACACATGCGTTGCATAACTCCTTCCATCTAGTGTTGGGCCCGGATGTGTGCACGTTGTTTTTCTTCAAAGAAGTCTTTCAAGTCACGAGTTTCTCTTGCTGTTAATGAGATTGTCATTGAGTTGATTGTTAGATTTTTTCTTTCGCCCTCTGGTTCGGATGTGTGATTCTGGGCTCAGGGTCGACACCATTGCGGTGCTCTCTGTCGTTATTGTTCTTCAAACCCGTTCTCCTTTTCTATTCGTTTTGGGTTTACAGTTGTTACTGCACTCGATCAGGGTTTTGGATCGACCATGGCCCCGCGTGGGCCTTGGCCTTGGCCTTCGAGGACCACCTTAATTTTGACTGCATCTTTCCACCATGTCTTAGCGGTGATTGAATGGATATCATTCAGATACTGTCCTTGCTGCATGCGAAATATCCTCAGAGTGACCTCCATCAGTTCTGTAATTCCGAGCTCGAAATTGAGGATCTGCCACCAGTCCAACAGTCTGCGAGCATGGCACCCCTTGACACTGCTTTCAAGTTGAGGTGCCTGCCTCCAAGAGGCACACAGCCACCCATGCTTTCAGACAATCCCTGACTTCGGGACATGGGTCACATGGACCACTTACTTTTGACGCTCCGTCCAGATCTGGCTTGATGCCATTAAAGCCCTCTAAATAGACTGCTTTGGCGCCAGCTGCTCCGACACGGACCAGAACTTCAGCGTTTACTACATCTGCCTCGGCGACAACCAGACTCTCGGCACTGAAACCGAAGGTGTCCTTTGAGTCCAGACCTTTGACATCGGCCAGCAAGTTAGACATCTCTGCCGACACCGTTGAACTGATCCTCCACAACCTGCAAGATTCATTCATCCCACAGAGTCTGGATCCTTGCCCGCTCTCCAGGGTCTACTGCTGCTCCAACTCCCAAGCTCCAGCTCTCCTTTGAGGAAGCATTGAACGTTTCAGTTCCAGCAAAGCAGCGCAAAAAGATGGATAAGGCGCCCAGCCCTTTACCATTCTCCCAGCCATCTCCTCACCCTGTTCCTCAACTTTCTCCTTCCCCGCCTGCTTTCCAGGAGACCCCCTTGGTATTACACCCCAGCGGTCTCCTCACTCTGATATGGATGGAAATGGAGGATGGGATGATAAATATGACATTCCTCCACAAGGTGACCCGTGGAACTCGTATGAAACAGATACACCTGGGGATACAGACCTTACCATTACTCTGCCTGTCCCTCTATTCCGAAGGATTCTATATCCTATCAGGAGCTGGTGGGTAGAGCTGCCCTATTCCACAAGGTGGACCCTCATGCAGAGCCATTAGAGGAGGACTTCCTCTTTGAAACACTCTCCTCCACTCTCTGTTTTACTCAATACCTTCCCATGCTTAGGGGAATGTTATGACACTCGCCTGGCATTTTAAGGACCTCGTCCAAGCCAGGGTCATTACACCCAAAGTAGTCCAGAAATATACAGCTTCCCTTGCGGATACAATTTATTGATGGCCAACTAACATCTGACTCCCTAGTAGTCACTGCGGCTCGTAAGTAGGCCAACTCTCAGTAATCTGAAGGTAAAAGAATAGCTGTGCTTTCCGCCAACCAAGGGCGCATTGCCAGTGCCATTGGCCTCCTCTCACATTATCACCGTGCCCCCTAGGACAAAATGGAGGAGCTCCTACAGTACCTTGCAGAGGAAACCCAGGGATAGGGGGCATGAGGTAGTCACTGAAGACAAGCAGATTTGTAACACTACCAATCGCTGTGCCCTAGATGCTGCACACACTGCTTCCTGGGGAGTTAATTCTAGCGTTTTGTTATATTGGCAAACCTGGCTCTGCACCTCTTGTATCAAACCGGAAGTTCAGCAGCATCTTCAGTACATGCCAGCACCAGAATGTCTGCACATGCGGATGGCTAGCACCTTTTTGGTCCACAAGTTGACCAAATGGTAGAGAAAAAAAAATTATACAGAGACAGCTAAAGTGATGGGAGCCCTTCAGACACCTGCTCCTCGTGGCTCCTTGTGCTGCACTTCACGTTGTGGAGACTCGACGAACACCTCCCCCAAAGCTTTCCATTCTTACCAGCGCACCCAGGGACAGCAATCCTCTCTCTGGGAATACTTTACAGTATCCTACAGGGGCAATAATTCTAAAGGCAGAGGGAAATATGGCACCCCAAAGCAGCTACCACTGCCACCAAACCCTGACTTTTCCTTTCAACCCCAGACTCAACTCAGCTATTTTATACCGGTCGGGCATGCCTTCAAGGCTTTTTTGCTACATAGCAATCCATCACTTTAGACAAGTGGGTAGTGGATATTATTCAACATGGTTATTATCTGGAGCTCACTTCCATGCCTCCCAACATTCCACCTCTCAACCACAGACTGTCCAGAAAGCATCCACCTTCTTAAATAAGAAATCTAGGTATACCTTCTCAAAGAGGCTATAGAACCCGTTCCCAACCATCAGCTGTGCATGTGAGTGTACTCCCTGTACTTCTTTAAACCCAAAAAGGACAGGTCCCTCAGACCTATTCTGGACATCATACCACTAAAGAAATACATCCTATCAGAACACTTTCATATGGTCACCATGCGGGATGGTATTCTGCTTCCCCAGCTATGCCTACCTCACGGGATGGGGCCCATCTACAGAATGTGACTGTTCAAGGCCGATGGAAGCCCACACAACAGGGTCTCCATATTAGTTACTTGGAACTTTTAGCCCCCATCTAGTATTGAAGGCTTTTCTACCTCACCGTTTATGCAAAGTTGTCCTTGCACGGACATGACAGCCATGTATTACCTTCAGAAACAGGAGGCGCAGGTTCCCCACAACTCTTGCACTTATCCCTGGGCGTTTAGTGTTGGGCTCTCCGCCACAAAATTAATTGGTTAGCTGAGTGGCTTCCAGGGATGGACAACAATTTTGCCTACCTCCTAAGCAGGATTTGGCAGCAAGTCCACAAGTGGGAACTCCAGCCGCAAGCCCTCCTCCGATACTTCCACAGGTGGGGCTTTCCAGAAATAGACTTGTTTGCAACTGCAGAAAACACCAAATGTCCAAACTTCGCCTCCAGTATACTACACCCACAATCCATGGGCAATGCACTTTGGATGAGCTGGTCACGGATATTTGCCTAAGATTTTCCACCTCTCCTTAATTTTTAGAAATGGCCCGTGGGAATGGGGTCGCCAGGACCTAACAAGTCTTGGAAATGGGGTTGCACCGCCCCCTTTCCTTTATTTAAATGGGTGGCCCCGGGAAATGGGGTCTCCAGTGACTAACAAGGCTTGCGGAGGGGGCCATGAGCCCCCAGGGCTAGGCTCTGTGGTCAACCCCCTGCTGCTGAAGGCCAAAAGCCATGTGCAGTTTGGGGTTGGATGCCTTTCGGTGGGTTGGCCACATTCCTGGTCGTCCCCCGTCATGCACAACCAAAGGGCCTGCACAGTGTGGGGTTGTGTGCCTTCACAGGGGTTGGCCACACAGCCTTGCCACATGCCAGCCTTGTGGCCACCCATCCCCATCCCCTCTGTGCACGGGTAAAAGCTATGCGCAACATGGGGCTGGCTGCATGTGGAGGAGTGGGGGCCTGGGGGTTGGTGGCCACATGGTCTGTCCACAGGCCAGGCGGCCATGTGCAGCAGGGGTTGAATGTACATGTTACAATTAAATATCATTTTATATAGAGAAAAAATATAGAAATCCACTGTAAACAAACAATGGTTAAAGTAACGTTAAAGTTAGGTGAATTTGTCATTGAGAACACTAACGGTTTGAACTCAAAAAATGAACACAGAAATTCTTCAGTTATAGTTAACATAGCTAACTATAATTTGTGCCCCCGCCATGCACTGCTTATGACCTCACATATGACATCTCTCATTACATGGTCTGTGGCATCATTATGACAACACTGATAACATCATTCAAAGAGTGTGACAGTTTGCTTCATATTTTATGTAGCTTCGGGTAACTACCATATTACTTTTCTACCTAATTTTGGAAAGCCTGTGTCCAGCTAATTGGTTACAAAATGCATGTGCTGCCAGTACACCATAGGTGTGTAGAGGTATTTTGCACGCTAAAAGCCTTTGTATTGAAGAGTATCTCTGTGTGCAGATGAAAGTTGACTTGTGTTCATTATGTTCCACACAAAATGTTTGGTACTGCAGAAAGTGTTTACAGCAGGACAAAGGTTCTGCCTACTAAATACTAAATATTTTAATTAGCCGTGAGTTATTAGGCTGAATTGACTCAGCATGACAAATTCTACCTAACATAGAAGACTGTGTGCACCAGGGACTAACCTGCGTACATGTGGTTGTTTTGCTTCAGAAGATATACCTACATCCTAAATTGACCTACATCCTAAGATGGCCGACGGGTGAGGCGCTCTGGCCGGGAGCTCCCGGGAAAGGGTTTGCCTTTTACCCCTGGATACTGCCCTCCGGACACCCTCTAAGCACAGAGATCATTCCCCCTGCCATCTGGCCGCATCCCGCTGAATCCCAGATACCCAAGCCTGTAAACTGGTGTTCCTGATTCTCCGGGCTTATCGATCGTCTGAGGAAGCTTAGAATTGACTGTGCCCAAGAGCGCCGTGAAGCAGGAAACCTCGCCAAATTTCTTTCAACAGCAGTGAGTAGGACGCGGAGCGGTTAGAGGCTGCACAGGTGACTTGCTGTGCGGATGAGGGCTCTATCTGAGCCTCACTCGGACCCTCAAGCACCTCCTCGGTGCGACCGGAGCAAATTTGAGGTGCTGACACCCCTATCAAGAAACCATATAGGGGTTAAGCCCAATGACAGGAATTAGGTAGGGCCAAAAATACAACATATACAAAACAGTACCTGGATTCCCACTTTTTGTTTTTCAGAAAACCACACTATATTCTTTTAGTGGTTAGGTTATTTTATTCAACCTCTCATTTTTTAGTTTTTGATATTTTCACTGAATAGGAAATCTCTTCTATTCTCAGAAACACATAGAATTTATACAGTGAAATCACTTTAAATACACATATATACAAACACTTAAGACAAAATCAATTTGACATAATAAACACACTTATATACAACAATTGCTCCACTTTTCAAATCAAAAAAGCATGCTGCTCGATATATTTCATCACAACAAGCATCATGACCAATATTTGCCTATTTGTAAAGGACTATGAAAGATTATTATTTAATTCCTTAAATCTACGAGGATGCCTTAGTTAATTCCTTGTAATTCAAGAACAATGTCAAAAATGCCTTTGTAATTCAAGAACAATGTCAAAAATGCCTTTGTAATTCAAGAACAATGTAAAAAATGCTGAAATTATTTTGACATTGCACCCCCAAATGTTGTTGTGACCTCGCTCCAATATGGACCCAGGCCGGAGCATGTCCAGACCATATGGCGGAACGTTGCATCTGACTCAGAACAGCGAGGGCATATGTCAACCGACGTGGGGTACATACGGGCTAGTCTGTGGGGTGTTAAATATGTGTGATGTAAGAAATTAAACTGTGTATATTTCAGTCTGGTATTTGTGGATATTAGTTTGGGATATCCTAGGCACTTTGTCCATCAGTTATGGTGACTGCCGACTCACAGTCCCAGTGTGTATAGTGCAGTCACCACATGTCTGCTCTTCCCATGTGTGAGTAAAGTCTACAGCACCCGTGACCTGTCCGGTTCCTTCTCCGTGTTGCCCCACGCTCGTAGGAACTGTCGCGATAATAGGGCGTAAATCAGAAAAGTGCCCTGGGCATAACACCAAAGCTCTCTATCAGCCCATCTAGGTTCTGTAGCTATGCATTCGTGAATAAGTCGCCCAGTTGTCCAACCCCTCCGCGACCCATGCGTCCAGCTCCGGTCGGTCATGGAGAGTGAATGAGCCTGGTAGAATCTCAAACGGGAGCATAGGCGCATATGGCATTGTCAGGACCCTGGGTGTCACATATCGCAGCCAGATACTTCTAGCTGCCGTCATTAACAGGTTTCCCTACTACCTCTGCATTGGGGTAGTGCAGCCCGACAGCCATTCTATGATTGCTGTGCATCCTAATAGTATTGCCCAGCTGGACAGCTCTGCTCTATGGGCGTTCGCTATCCACCTCATTGGCCATTGAAGTTGTGCGACAGCTTAATAGTACTCGTAATTTGGAGCTCCCAGTCCCCCTTCTGTGAGTTGAAGGTATAATTTGCGGAGCGCCACACTTGACCTTGAGCCTCACTATATCAATGCAACAAGGAGCGACTCCAGATCCTTAAACATAGACCTCAGTAACTTATGCGGGAGGACCGCAAAAAAGTAAAGGAACCTCGGGAGCAAAAGTATTAGCTATAGCCACTCTGCCCATAGGAGACAAGGGTAGTCTGCACCAGAATGGCAATGCTGCATGTGCTCTGGATACCGCCCTACCCAGGTTCCCTTCCACAATGTCGGCACTGGAATGATAAACCTGCCCCCCCCAGATATTTAAATGAGTCGAATGCCCACTTTAGCAGGGTTTGGGGCATATCCTGCCTCTGCTCTAGCGAGACCACTTTCATGGGGAATATAACAGACTTCGGACAGTTAACTTGAAGGCCTGAGGCCGTTGCATGGGCATCCAGGAGCCCCATTAAGTCGTGTAGTACAGCATCATCTCCTCGTAAATACACCAGTGCATCATCTGCATATAACAAAATTATGTGCCAGTGCTTATCTGCATGGATACCCCAGTCCAACACTCACTGGCGAAGCTTGTACGCTAATGGCTCCATAGCGAATGCAAACAAGATAGGCGGTAAGGGGCAGCCCTGTCTGGTACCGCATTCAATTATAAATTTCAGAGATATGTCCCGCCCTGTCCGTACTCGTGCCTGCAGGTTTGTATACAATATACAAACCCAGCATAAATACTTATGACCAATGCCAAATTTGCTTAGCACTTCTATCAGGTATTGCCACCCTAGGGTGTCGAATGCCTTTTCGATATCCAGTGCTGCTAGCCAGGGGGTGTCAGTTTCGGTACGGGCCCAGACGGTGCGGGCAACAGACGGTGCAGGTTCAATCCAGTATTTCTCCCCAAGACAAAGCCATTTTGATCCTCATGTATCAAAAGGGATGCCATTTCCATAAGCCTATTGGCCAGCACCTTTCCGAGTATTTTATAATCGGCATTCAGTAGTGACAAGGGCCAATATGACATCATTTGCAGCAGATCTCGTCCAGGTTTGGGCAGTACCACCAATAGTGCCTCAAGCAATGAAGCTGGGAGCACTCCCCTTTCTTACGCGTCCTCATACATGTTCGATAACTGGGGCACTAGTTGTTCGGCGTAGGTGGAGTACAGCTCCGAGGGCCAGCCGTCAGTACCCGGGGACTTACCCGCCGCTAAATGTTTAATGGCATCTTGTATTTCATCCGCTGTAATAGGTTCCTCCAAAGAATCATGCTGAGGTTTTGTAACCTGCGGGAGGTGCACTGGTGTTAGGAAACTACGAATATGCGGGAGATTATCCGCTACAGGTGCTCTGTATATTGCTGCATAGTATTTGTAAAAAGAATCATTTATTGCCGCCTGTGTGTTTACTAGCGCCCCTTCGTTGTTGTATATCGCGGTGATGGGGGTTTGGGAAGCGTCAGATTGCCTACTGTGTCACCCTCTGCATGTTTCCGAGCTATGAATAATGTTTGTAATCTAGTGCACTCAGGCTGTCTGAGGTCTTCTTGTATGCCAGGCGCCCCAGCCAACAGAGGAACCACTTGGGGGTCTCTGGGCGCCAAGCCTTCACATCTTTGAATCTCCGCCTCATGTCTTTGCAAGTCCGCCAAAAGCGCCATGCGCGAGCCGTATGTCTTCTTGATGGCCTGCCCTCTAGCAAGCACTTTAAACGCATCCCATTCTATGCCTCTGTTCGAAGTCGTTCCCGCATTTTCCTGAAAATATGTGGTGATCGCCTGTGTGATGGCAGTGCGGAAGGTTATGTCTCTGGGTGCGGCCACAGGGAGACGCCATGTCGGGATCCTATACAGAATACAGTGGTCCTAAACCTTCATTAAGTGTAAGACAAATCAATTGTGTCAAAGCAAGTTTTTGAGCTCACATAGTGTATGCTCCCAGTAATCAATACATATAAGAAAATGATGTGCAGCAACCAAACTTATTCAAAACAACCTAATTTATTCAGTCCTAATTAGAAAGACAGTTGGATTCTAACTGTATTTTCATTTGAGTACGCACAAAGGATTTAGAGTGGTTGCTATAGGGTGAACATGGAGAAAAGGGGGAGTCTGTGCTAAAGTGTAGAGAAAGGGAGATTCCCAGGTCTAAGACTGTTATTGGGTCACCCAATTCTTGTAATGATTTGTCAGGATCCTAGCCCTCTGAGCACCCCTTGAAATGCGCAGCTGCAGTGGATTGTGATTGGATAATGCCTGTGCCAAATATTCCGAGAGTGCTACCGTAGCTAAGGCGTCAACCGAGCAATACATTGCATCAATGCGTGTGTGAAGATCATGCAGTGTGGAGTAATGGGAATTTCAGCGCGTTCCAGGGTAGTTGCATGTGGTCTACACATTCCCTCAGGTGTCTTGAGATTGGAATGGATTGTGCACCCAGGAGCGACGGCCGTGAACGATCCAGATCAAGATCGTATGTGCAGTTATAGTCCCCTCCCCATAGTGTTGGTGTTGTAGGGTGAGACAGCAAGGATGGCTTGAGTGACCGCAGGAACTACGCCTGCCCAGTGTTTGGGGCATACAGAGAGACCACTGCAAGTGGGGACCCATCCAGCATGCCCTCCAACATTATGTACCAACCCTGTGGATCAATGTGGGTGCATTCCAATTTCAACTGAATGCCTGGCGCTACCCATATAAGGGCGCCTCTGGCATAACCTAAATAGGAGGTGCCTATCACTGTGCCCCTCCAACGCTTACGCAGAGAGGCCATTGTTTATGCTGTGAGATGCGTCTGCTGTAGCAGCGCTATTGCTATTTTATGTGGGCGCAAATACTGATATATTTTGTGTCTTTTTACACATAATAAGTGTGTACTCGTTATTTGCCATTTGATCCCTGATAAGCAGAGAACAGAAGGAGCCCCACACCTGCAATCCCTCCCCCCCCAGCCATCCTGGACACTGACCGACCCCACCCCCGACCACCCTGCTGCACGCCCTCCTGCACAAATGCATTATGAGCCCCTTACAATAAAGAGTAATCAAAGAGTAATCAAAAATAACATTCCCGAACTCCCCACCCCAGGCTGGCTTGCCATCGGGCAAATGGCCACGTGCACTGCAATGCCATCAAACTTATTGTGATACAGTTGCTTTCTCAGCTTCTAAACTTTCTGTGGGGACACGGCTAAATTCTGTCCCAGCCTGGCCTTTGCTGCCATCTAATAATCAACCTGCGCTAAGATATCACATAGCTCAGCCCCCCCGTTTGAGAAAAGAATCTATATGGATCTGAACAGTGTAGCCCCCGAACCAAAATGTATACATTGTACCACATACTAATAATATTTAGGAAAAAAAGGTATATGCAGGGGACCTCCTCCGTCTGTCCACCATTCACCAGTTATATAAGATCTCATCCCCAAGAGTCTGTGCACTTCAGGAAATCACCCCAGCTCATTTGCCCTCTGTGGGGTCACCTCCGGACCTTCTTGTTTCTCAGCAAACTGTGAATCTGTTAGGGATACCGAGAATTAATGTCCTTCTTCCGAGTCTGAATCAGTTCTATTTGACACCACAGCATTATTAAGATGTTCCGCCGTCCTTGTAGCCTGTGCTCTCTTGGCTGCCACCTGTTTCATGGTTTGCTGTTGTATCTTGTTCTGCACTCGCCTTCTATTTGCACCTACTAGTTTCCAGGCAGGTCGTGGATCTGCCTTAACAGTGGGCGGAGGGTGCTCCAGGCTAGTTCGGTCCAACCCAGACCAAGCTTCAGAGTAGAGCAATATATGGTGGCGTCTTTGTGGTTAATGTGCAGCTTGGCTGAATATTGCAACGCGTATTGGATCTGGTGCTCTCTCAGGCATTGCTTAACCTCTGTATCCGAAAACGACACTGACCATCTAGTACAAGTGCGGATACAGAATGGATGCCAGTTAAAAAGTAGTGCGAGGCAGCAGCACAATGAAAAAAAACTAAAAGGCATAAACAAAACCCCTTACTGTTGAGTTCTGATGACAGAAAGGTGAGGCTATTTCTTCAAAGGTGGTTTGGAACGTAGCTTGTAAATGAGTTTGTACAGGCAGAGAGTTACCTTGCTTTAGCAAACAGGACTGAAGTGGAGAGTATTTTGGCTACTTCTCAATGTGTATATTTTTTTTAACTTAGGAAGATTTGTGAAAATCCAAGCTTGCTGTGTTAAAAAGTTTTTCTTTAAAGAGTGGTGCTTTAGTGGTCCTTTGGAATAGTGAGATCATTTTCCTCTGCCACCCAGGACAGTAGGTGGACTGGTGCTACAGGGCAGCCACCCCTTCCTCTGTTCTGAGCCACCACCACCTCCGGCATTCTCCCAAACCTCCTTCATCCTCTTTCTAGCAGCAGAGCCTCTTTGAACCATGCCATTACACAACCGGCAACGTCTCATGCCCTTGGCGGGGAGGATTGCAGCCTTGATTTCCAGCCACAAGATGTCCCATTACTAGGACAGTCTGCAGTAGAAAATAGTCACTGTTGTTGGCTTGGTGTATTAAAGTTCACCCGGGTGACGTTGATGAAATATCTCGGGCGTCGACAATAGCAAATATTTTTGGCTACACAGGTAAAGTATATAAAGTATGCTGACCTTAACTGAAACATGCAAATCTTCAACTTGCAGTTGGATTGGAGCTAGCAGGATTGGACTAAAGTTGGCAAGAATAATGCTAAGAGGAGTGAGGTATCCAACAGTAGGAAAGAGTAAGCCAAATGAGTTATTAGGAGGTATAATTCAGCACATGGGTTGCTTGGATTCAAGTAAAACAGGAAATACATGATGTTTGAGCAGAAAAATGCTTGAACTGAAGGGTCATTTTTAAAGGAGAGAGACGAAGAAGTGGGCAGATGGAGAAGATGCTTCTAGGGGCATTGTGTTCTTGGAATGGCATACAAAAGTTACCATCTTGAAATGGGAAGAAAAAGCTTTAATCTTTTATGTTATTTTAAGTTACGCAGATTTGTAGAGTGCACTATCACCCAGGAGGGTATCCTAGTGCTGAGCAGGTGTGAGCCAAGCCAAACCTGGGGCCTAGTGGGACTGTTCGAAAAGCCAGGTCTTCAGCTTGTCATGGAATTCAATAAGTGAAGAGAAGGATGTTACGAATAGTGACATGTCGTTCCACGCTTAAGGAGCAATGTAGAAGAAGGCTCACCTGCCAGATCTGTTTTATCCTATGGTGGGAGGTGTGCAACTGGGAGTCCTGACAAGTGGAGGTGTCTGGAAGGTTTGTAAAAGCAGATGCAATTGTTAAAGTATATTGGGCCGTTGTTAGTTGGTATGTAGTGCCTTGAAAGAGTGGGGGAGAAGTTTAAATTGTGCTTGTTTGTTTATGGGGAGCCAGCGGAACTCCTTCAGGAGTGGGGAGCACGGTGTGTGGTAGGTTGAGAGTAAGCCTGGCTGCCGAGTTCTGAATGGTCTGCAACCTTCTGGTGAATTTTTTGTTCATCTCGGCATAGAGGGTGTTCCTGTAGTTCAACTTGCTTGTGACCAGAGCGTCCATGACGGTTTTCGAGGTTTTCCAGGTGTGTATCCGATTTATCTTGATTTTTCCATAAACATTGTTGTTACCTGGGAGTAGAAATGTTCTCATACCCTTTGATACTTTGGGTTTCACATTTTCTTTCTCAGTTGAAAATATCACTTGATTGTCGTCAATTTTTCCTTCTTAAACTAAAGCTGTATTTCTCTATTTAGATTATAGATAAAAGCAAAAGGGATCCATCTGAAGAAATTGAGATTTTGATGCGCTATGGACAACATCCAAACATCATAACTTTGAAAGATGTAAGTACCCTGTTAATTTTGCATTATACCATCTCACAGTTAGATGTCCTTGAGTCGTTATGAATGCAATAAAAAAAACTCCTAGAATGTTCTTATCCCTTATATTTTGTTTTATGTGCCTCCTGAAATTAGTTTATTATTTCAAAAATTGTTATTTAGGGGTCACACACTTTCTCTGAATTAAACACAAAAAACTTTTTAAAAGAAATAATTTAGAATAAAATGAAAATGACAGCTTTGGGAACTTTTTTTATGTTCAAATCATTTTTATTGAGCAAGAAAGGGAGAAATGAAAGTAAGGTACACACAATAATACATACATTCATGAATCATTCCGTAATCAGGTAAGTGAAATAATATAGTGCAATTACAAAATACAAATGCAAATTACAAAATACAAAATATAAAATACGAGACCACAAAGCGTGTAGAGGACAGATGGCATATCTATGATTAGAGTACGCATTTGAGTTGGCATTGGAAGCACATTGTTGTATACGCTAGAGATCGTCTTCATTCAGAGCCGCATTCTCTAGTATGGGGACTATATCCGCTAAGCCACATCATAAGAGACATTAAAACGAGCATATGTGGGCTAGAAAGAAAAACAAATATCATACATTGTGTTTCACTGACTGTAATCTATAGTGAGTAACATGTGGTGTTGTAAAATGCCTCTATACCAGTTTCTTATGCCGTACCTACCAGTTCGGCTTACTTTAGAAAGTTACAAAAGAAAGTTACAATAGCGTCCTTGTCACATACTTCCAGTGTTGGTGGAGATTGTCAGACATACAAACGGTATAGGTAACTACTTACGGTGGTTCAAACGAGAAGGAAGAAGCGTCAAGAGCGTTCCACAATTTTTTGTTGGATACAATCCATGGAGAAGAGTGCAAAGCAGTGTTGTCAGACCCTCTGATGCATGACATCCAATCTTTCCATAGTTTGAATGAGACCTCCGAGGCACTTTTCTTTGGGAACTTTTAACTGCAATAAGTATATGGTGTTTATTGATTTTCTCATGTTGTTACCATTTAACAATAACAGTGTGTTCGAGGCATATGGGCTGCAGATGGTACATTTATGAATAGATCGCCATCTGGTGTTGGGCTCGGATGATTGCACTTTGTTTTTCTTCTGGAGAAGTCTTTGTCGTCATAGGTGACTCCTCCTCTCGGTGTTAGTGCGCATGGGCATCGGCTCCATCCTTAGATTGTTTTTTTCCGCCATCGGGTTCGGATGAGGATCGAAGCGCTCCGGACCGACTTCAACAAAGAAGGTTATAACCGGCGCGTATTCCTTTCCAAATCGACGGTATCGTTATCGAACGCGACTTCACTCCATACCGACGCGATTCGAAGGACGACGACTACGAGAAACTCGACGTAGTCCAGCCCGGGGTCCATGGAAAGGACTCCATTCAAAAAATGTCCAACGTGTGGTGCTAAGTTCCCACACAAGGACCTACACGAAGTGTGCAACCTCTGCTTGTCCCCTGAACACGAATCCAGGGACTGTGAGGCCTGTGCAGCGTTCTCGTCAAAGTCGACGATTAGAAACCGTCGAGCCCGAAGACACGAGGTATCGAGAATGCAGTCACAAGCAATCCCGGAGCTGTTCGAGGACCAGCACCCAGAAGAGGAGGAAGAAGAGGCCGACGAGGCGGGGTCAGAAGCGGACGAGTCCGACGTCGAGGAAATCGACGTCCAACAAACTGTGAGTGACGACGTCCCTTTACCGAAAAACAGACCCCGCACGGTGTCGACCCCGCCCTCGAGCCCGGTCAGACAACCGAAAAAAGTTTCCAACGCCCCGCCTTCGAGCCCGGCAACGAAACAGAAACCGAAACACTCGGTCCCCCATCATAGTGGTTCCGGTTCCGATAAACCGACCACATCGACACCGAAGCACCAGGTCAAGGAAAGCTCGAAGTCGAAGCAGTCCATGTCGACACCGAAGCACGCTTCGGCGCCGAAAACACCCTCGACACCGGGGACATCTTCGATACCGAAGAAGTCGGATCCGAACAAAACTTCGGCACCGAAAATACAAATGGACATTTCAAAGAAAAAACACCTTTCGGAACCGAAAACTGCGGTACCGACACAGGAACACGGAACGGATCCTAAACAAAAGACTTTGTTTATTGACCCAAAGACTGGCAAAGTAGTCACAGAACTACCTAAAAAGAGGAAACATGAACATTTGGACGACAAGGCTCATCCAAAGAAGAGAACAATGGGGACGAATACAACTCCTCCCCCTTCTCCCAAACCTCACACACCATCTTCGCCTCTTCCTCACAATAGGCCAGATATTCCTCCCACACGTCCATCTGCACCTACAACAGATGGAGAGAGTGACACAGGGGAGGGGGGACACCCTGGGGATGATGAGGACACAATCCCAGAGGAGGCAGACCCATGGGAGGAGTATAATGTGGGATCAGGTAATGATACCGACCTTGAGTCATATCCCTCAAAACCTTCACCTCCTGATGACAATACTGGGTTTGCACAACTCATTACTAGAGCAGCAACATTTCATAAGGTAGACCTACATACAGAACCTCTAGTACAGGACTTCTTATTAGAGACACTACCTACTGCACAAAAAACATCAGGAACACTACCAATGCTAAAAGGCCTTCTCAGTCATACATCAGAGATATTCAAAGACCCAGTGAGGGCTAGGGTATTGAACCCAAGAATTGATAAAAAATATAGGGCAGCTCCAAAAGACCCAATATACATTAAGGGACAAATTCCTCTAGACTCACTAGTGGTCACAAACGCTCGCAAGAGAGCAAACTCTTTATCTACAGGAGAAGCGCCACCTCCTGACAAAGAGTCTAAACTAATAGATGCCTCTGGCAAGAGAGTAGCATCTCAAGCGGCAAACAGTTGGCGCATAGCTAATACGCAAGCACTACTTGCAAGGTATGACAGAGCGCATTATGATGAGTTAGAAACACTCATCAAACATCTCCCTAAAGAACATCAAAAGAGAGCTGATCAACTTATACAAGAAGGGAAGTTAATTACTAACACTTCAATAAAGTGCGCCCTAGACGCGGCAGAAACTGCGGCAAGGTCGACAAATACAAGCATCATGTTAAGGAGACATGCATGGCTCAGAGTGTCAGGATTCAAACAAGAGGTACAAACCTCGTTACTTAACCAACCTTTTGATGGGAAAACACTTTTTGGCACAGGGACAGATGAGGCCCTAGAAAAAATGAAAAAGGATACAGAAACGGCTAAATCAATGGGAGCATTGCAACAGCCGACACAAAGAGGTTCCTTTCGTAGATCCACCTATAGAGGAGGATCCAAAAGTACAGGTACAAACCAACAGCAAACCTCTTTTACACCTACATCACCCAGAGGTAATTCTAGAGGTGGATACAGGGGTAACAACAACAAGGGTAGAGGTCGCGGAAACAACAACAACCGCAACTCTCCAACCCCAAAACAGTGACTTCATAGAGCTTCCCCCAGACCATATAACACCGGTAGGGGGACGCCTATCACAGTTCCTACCTGTCTGGGAAAACATCACATCAGACAAGTGGGTAAGACAAATTATCCAACATGGTTATTGCCTAGAACTCACAGCTACCCCACCAAACATCCCCCCCCAAACAGCGTCCAATGAAACAAGATCACCTGACACTGTTAAAACAGGAAGTAATATCACTGCTAGAAAAGCATGCCATAGAGAAGGTTCCACAGCACCAACAGGGAACAGGAGTATACTCCCTATACTTCCTAATCCCCAAAAAGGACGGGTCTCTAAGGCCAATACTGGACCTAAGACCTCTCAACGCATACATAAATTCGGAGCATTTCCACATGGTCACGCTCCAACAAGTACTTCCTTTACTGAAGAAAGGGGACTTTCTTTCTACACTGGATCTAAAAGACGCTTACTTTCATATCCCTATTCACAAAGCCCACAGGAAATACCTCAGGTTTGTGGTAGAAGGACAACATTATCAGTTCAAAGTCCTCCCATTTGGTGTCACGACGGCACCAAGGGTGTTCACAAAATGCCTGGCAGTGGTAGCAGCTCACCTAAGAAGACAACAAATTCATGTCTTCCCATACTTGGACGACTGGCTAATAAAAGCCAGGTCGCAAGAGGAGTGTCTGCAACACACACAAAAGACAATTCAGCTACTACACCAGCTAGGGTTCACGGTGAACTACACAAAGTCACACCTACAACCAAACAAAGTTCAACAATATCTGGGGGCTACCATAGACACAGAAAAAGCCAAAGTGTACCCCAACCCAATCAGAGTCCAAGCAATGCTTACAATCATTCAGAGATTTCAGCCACAACACTCACTAACAGCAAGAGTGTTCATGCAGCTATTAGGCATGATGTCATCCTGCATACTGCTAATACCATATGCAAAACTACAAATGCGTCCGCTACAAGAATGCTTAGCGACACAGTGGAATCAGGCTCAAGGACAGATTACGGATCTGGTGTTGGTAGACGACCGCACACACCGCTCTCTGAAGTGGTGGAACAGAACAAACATTACCAAGGGGCGGTCGTTCCTAGAGCCAATTCCACAGGTGACAATAACAGCAGACGCATCGCTCACCGGATGGGGAGCACATATGGACAAATACACAGTACAAGGAAGGTGGAGTGTGCAGGAAAGAACACTGCACATCAACTATCTAGAACTACTGGCAGTGTTTCTAGCATTGAAAGCCTTTCAGATACATGTTATCCACAAAGCAGTCCTGATCAGAACAGACAACATGACAGCAATGTATTATATTCAAAAACAGGGGGGGACGCACTCTCTCCAATTATCCAGACTAGCACAGGAAATTTGGAGATGGGCCATTCCTCAAAACATCTATCTGTTAGCCGAACACCTACCAGGAGTTCAAAACCAGATAGCAGACATCTTAAGCAGACAGTCGGAACAAATACACGAATGGGAACTGCACCAACAAATACTACAGCCATTCTTCCAAAGATGGGGACAACCAGAGATAGACCTATTTGCCACTCATCAGAACGCAAAATGCCAAAGCTTCGCGTCCAGGTACCCACATCACCTGTCGCAGGGCAATGCGTTATGGATAAATTGGTCCAACAAATTTGCATACGCTTTTCCCCCTCTCCCACTAATCCCATTAGTGGTCAGGAAACTGCAACAACATTCAATGACCATGATACTAGTAGCACCCACGTGGGCAAGACAGCCGTGGTTCACCACGCTCCTGCAACTCTCACAACTGCCACATCAAAAGCTACGAATTCTACCCATGCACCTTACACAGAACCATGGAGAAATAATGCACCCAGATCCAACTCAATTGAACTTAGCGATCTGGCTCCTGAAATCCTAGAATTTGGGTACTTAGATCTCCCCCCAAATTGCATGGAAATAATTAAACAAGCGAGACGTCCAACCACCAGAGCATGCTATGCAGCTAAGTGGAAGAGGTTTGCTATACACTGTACTAATAACAATATCAACCCTCTAGACGTATCAACAAGGGAGATTATTTGCTACTTGTTACACTTACAGCAATGTAATCTAGCGTACACATCTATCAGAGTACATCTAGCAGCTATAGCAGCATACCTACAAAACAGGCAGCGCATATCACTGTTCAGAGTACCAGCGATAAAAGCATTCATGGAAGGTCTTAAAAGAGTCATTCCACCAAGATTACCACCTTCCCCAGTCTGGAACCTCAACGTAGTACTCACCAGACTAATGGGGCCACCCTTCGAACCTATGCATAGGTGCGAAATACAATTCCTTACATGGAAGGTGGCATTCCTTATAGCCATTACCTCACTCAGAAGAGTAAGCGAGCTACAGGCATTAACAATACAAGAACCATTCCTACAGATACACCAGAATAAAGTGGTTCTTAGAACAAACCCAAAGTTCTTGCCTAAAGTAATTTCAGCATTCCACATCAATCAGCCAGTGGAATTACCAGTCTTCTTTCCAAAGCCACAGACGGTGGCAGAAAGGGCTCTACATACACTAGATGTTAAAAGAGCCATTTTGTACTACATAGAAAGAACACAAGACTTCAGGAAAACTAAACAACTATTTGTAGCATTTTCCCCAACACATAAGGGCAATCCTATCTCTAAAGCAGGCATCGCAAGATGGATTGTAAGATGTATACAAATATGTTACATTAAAGCAAAGAGAACATTAACTGTTCCTCCTAGAGCTCATTCCACAAGAAAACTAGGAGCATCTATGGCATTCTTAGGGAACATTCCCCTAGATGACATATGTAGAGCAGCAACTTGGTCTACACCACATACATTCACAAAGCACTACTGTGTTGATGTACAGGCTGCACAACAAGCCAGAGTGGGCCAAGCTGTATTAAAAACTCTATTTCAGACAGTTGCGACAGACACTGGTGACCACCGCTAGGGAGGTAACTGCTGTACAATCTATTCATAAATGTACCATCTGCAGCCCATATGCCTCGAACGGAATATGCTACTTACCAGTATGCATCTGTTCTTGGCATAGAGGGCTGCAGAGTGGTACATGCCCTCATTGCCTCCCCGGAAACCTGTGTCTGTCCCAACATTATCTTATTTAGATACATTTACATGGGCATATCTTTATGTACTACACTACACTACTCCATCTAACCCTACTATGGCAAAACAATCTAAGGATGGAGCCGATGCCCATGCGCACTAACACCGAGAGGAGGAGTCACCTATGACGACAAAGACTTCTCCAGAAGAAAAACAAAGTGCAATCATCCGAGCCCAACACCAGATGGCGATCTATTCATAAATGTACCACTCTGCAGCCCTCTATGCCAAGAACAGATGCATACTGGTAAGTAGCATATTCCTTAGCATTTATTCTGCTGCACCAGCCTACAATGTATGCATTCTGTCAGTTTGTTTTGATAGAATGATACAAGCTAATGATGTAGCTTCAGTGTTAAGTCTCTGATGCTTGACTAGATTACAGTATTTGTGTGTGTCCCAATCACTTTGATTTTCCATAGGATCCATTAATTGCTAATACTTATAATAAGGCAAAGTGGGTTTGAAATCAGCCAGTATTAATAATAAAGTTAAGCAAATTGGACCTGAACATTGTTACACTCAGCAGCTCCATTGTATTTCTAAATATGAGCATGTGTTCTATGAGGCAGCAGTCCACTGTTCTATAGTAATAAAGAACAAAGTTACCTTTTCTGATGGATACTTGTAACTGCAGATACCTCACCTTGTAAATTTTCCCCAGGCATCAGACTGGGTTCTGAAACTTCAAACCAAGACTCCTGCATGGCAGTGGGTGGTGTTTGCGTGGCATCTTACTGATGTCATTATGCTCTGGAAGGGGAGCCACATATAGGCACCAGCCAGGCATGCTGACATCTTTTGACGTGGATCTGAAGATACCCCTTCATCTTTTGACATGCTTTTCTACCTAAATGTTCACCATGCGAAAGACTCCCAAAACAGCAGGTTTTAAGGCTTTTTGGGACTATAGAAAAGATATTTCCCTAAGAGGTATAAGTATACCTGTGGATCAGAACATGACTCCAGGACCTACGATGACTGCGCCCAGATGAACCCAAATGCCATACAGACCGCACAGCAAAATTCTGTTGCCAAACATTGAAAAACTCTACACCACAATCAGTTGAAGTCAAAAGGTAGGTTGTGCTCTCAACGTTGTTCCAGTGGCAGATATTTGTTTGTGGTCGAAGTCATCGTGTAATTTGAACAAAAAAAATAAGTAATCAAAGTGGACTCAGCACCTTCCAGATGCTCTCAAACTCCAGACAGGGTGCCAAGGTGTCAATGTGCCTCCTGGTCTCACTTACGATCCCTGTTGCAGTCCATTCCAAACTTGTGTCTGATGCACCGTAATATTGGTGTCTGTTAGGGTGATGCCTTTTGTGAGGCCATGCCGCTGATCTTTGGCACTTTACCACTCCCCTGTGGCGCACCATCGGGCCCAAGTTTCCATGATGGCCTCCAGTCAGATTTATGCCAGCAGGTCCACCCTCAGCGCGGTCTGTGCCTTCCGGACCGTCTTCAGGTTCTGCACCTGTCCCGGTGCCGACGTTGGTCTCAGGTCGGCCGAGGATTCTTTTCACATTGATGCTGGTGTCGCCAGCTCTGGAGGAGCAGTGCAGAACTCATCCTGCTCTCTGATGCTGAACCAAACTCATCCCAACCTCAACCGAGGCCAAGTCCTTATTTAATGGAGCACAACCTTCTGGCAACCCCTCTGATTCTGACACCTTGTCTTTACCTCGCGGCAGGGCACAGGTATTGCACAATAGCTTTGGCAAGGACTCAGATGTGAAAGTTTTGATGAACTGGATGATTTGTCCCAATATATAAAGAGAACATTGGTATGAGAAGCTACTGGATACCAAAGATCTGGACACCTCCCCAGCCCCTGACCTGGTTTTCCCACCTGGGGAAAACACCTCCCTTGCTGTTGTGATGCAGCAGGCAGCCGAAGTGCTTGATTTACACCATCTAGGTAATGACTAATATCCTCACAGAGGTCCTTTAACTGTGCCAGTCACATACATAACCTATCTTACTTGTCAACTGGGCCCTCCTGGAATTTTTTTTGTGCACTTGGGCAAAACAATGTTCTGGTCCCCTAGTGAACAGACAAATCGCTCATTGCCATAGATAACAACAGACTAACTTTCATACACAGCACCATAAACCTGAGAGCTTGGCGGTACAAGCCTACACAAGTACAGTGAATCCTAATGCCTTACCCACCACCCCACATGATTGTGAGTCAAAATGCTTTGACGCTTTTGGGACGTGTATGTACTTGTTTCCCAACCTTGCTCTCAGGTGTGTTAACACCAGCTACCTTTTAGGTCGCTATTCACCTTATGGGACTCTTTGGCCCTCATTTTTTCTGCTTTCCCAGATGATCTGTGGGCAGCACTCCCTAGGGTATTCAGGATGAATGTAACACCACAACGTTTGTCATCTGCTGCTGCTTGTACACAACCAGCTGCTTCAGATTGGCAAGTAGAACAAGCATGACACTTTGGTGCCATGCCTGGATGTAGTCTAGGTGCTTCTCTGGAGATGTCCAAGCATCTTTAATGATCATCCCATTCAATGGCTCTTGCATTTTTGGTGAGAAAACAGGTTCAGCCCCGGAACGATTTAAGGACAGGAGGGCCACTGTATGTTCCTTATGTCTGTGTGCACCCACCAGGCAATTCCACCATCAATTACCCACTCTGCGGCTATGAAAGGGATTTTCACTTCCAGTGGCGACAGACCGCAATGCCATCCCAACAGGACTTCCAGCGTTCTTGTGGCCATAGTTGCGGCTCACCATGTCAACACCCAGGGCATGAGGGATAATGTGCAGCTTAGACCCCACCCGCCCTCTACCAACCTCAGCCAAAAGATCGCTTTAGTATATCCTTTCTGGCACACAGCCACCCTGTTCGAGACAGGATCCTACATTTCCCAGGGGATGGCAATCCATCACTTTAGACAAGTGGATCCACCAAATCGCCCATCAAAGTTCCGCCCTCCCTCTGCTTTCCATCCCGTCGCACCTTTCACTTCCATCCAGGCAGTTAATGCCGGCCCACCTGTCCGTTTTCCACAAGAAGGTGCAGGCCCCACTAGTCAAAGCGACCATAGATAGGGAACTGGCATCAAAAGTAGGTGTTGGGTGTTACTCCTGCTACTTCCTAGTGAAAAATGAGGGAGGCCTTTATCCTATTTTAGATCAATGCCCTCTCATCACCTTCCTGCAAAAGGAACATTTCAAGATGCTCATGCTACCCCAGGTCTTGTCTTCCTTCGACTCCTGGAACTGGATGTTGGCATTGGATCTACAGGATGCTTTGTTCCATATCCCCATCCTGCAGTCTGACAGGCAATACCTGCAGTTCACAGTAGGCCAGGAGAATTTTCAGTTTGCAGTGCTTAATTTTGGCCCCACCTCTGCCCCTTGGATGTTCATGAAAGTGATGATGGTGGGCGCAGCTCACCTCCGGAGGTTGAGTGGTACCGGTCTTCCCCCTACCTCGACGACTAGCTGCTGAAGGCAAGAGCACCCCAGGCAGTGGTCAACTACCTCCAGATGACGGGGAACCTTCTAACATCATTGGGGCTAATTATCAACGCTGAAGTTGCACCTGAATCCTTGCCAGACGCTCCTGTTCATTGAAGCCATTTAGGATATGTTATTGTTTTATGCATTTTCCCTAGAGCTGAGAATTCAGCACATTCAAGCTATGGTCTCTGTGTTAGATCTCAGTGTGGATGACTCTGAGGATGTTGGGCATTCTGACATCCTGCCCCTTAAGCATGCCAGACGGTATATGTGGGATCTGCACTGGGAACTAAAGTGCCAGTGGGCACAGCACCAGTGGAATCTGTCAGATTATATCCAGATGTCAGAGCAGACTGCAAATATTCTGCAGTGATGGCTGCTGCAACACAATTGGGTTAGTGGCAGACCCCTCTCTGTACCCCACTTGAATTCAACAGTGATGATGAATCCACCCCTTCTTGGTTGGGAAAGCTACCAGGGAGAGGTGGAGATCAGAGGCCTCTGGTGTCCGGCAGAAGCTCAACTTTACTTCAGTTTGTTGGAGTTTCCGGCAATTTGCTTTCCGTCGAAGGCTTTCCTGCACACCAACAGAGAAAAGCTGGTGGAGATGCTCACAGACAATACCACCCCCATGTGGTACTGCAACAAGCAGGGCCAGTTGGGGCTTGAGTCCTGTATCAACACAAAAAGATGATGGACTGAATGCTGAACATTGTCAAACACCCACCCCAGTAAACAGATATGTGCCTATATCCATAGTTTTTGTGCTCACCATGCCATTCTGAACCCAGTTATATGCAAATATGTCTTTTCCCTGCTCCCCATGGGAACAGCGCAGCCCGAACTGCCAGGCATTTCCTCCCTGGACCGGAAACAAGCATCCTAGGACCGATTTCGGGTTATCACCCGTCATTAGCCAGGCTAGCAAGAATCCATTTGCATAGTGAGCATGGGACCCACGTCTGGGTATACCTTTCTCACTTGGGGCAACTAACACCACAAAAAGATGATGAACGGAAAACTGACCATTATCTCTACTCCTCTTGAAGAGCCTGGACTGCAAGAGATTTTCTCTGGTAGTGATCCACCTAGCAAGATCGCTGAAGACCACAGCTTGACACAGCTCACAGTGAGAAAGTGAGAACAGAAGCATTTTAAGACCTTTTTAAAGTTTGAATCTTAATTTTAATTGTAGTTACTTTGAAGGGCTCCTTATTATTGGCACCAGTGGCGCATTTTACTGGTTGCTACATAGCTATTCATCCTACCTGCCTTCACTAATACAGCATAACTCCATCAGGCGGTTGCGTCTCTCTCCGGTCCACCACGAGTTCTTCCCACTTGAGTGGAGGGAGTTGGTGCGTAGAGGGAGAGGCTTTGGGCACTTCCGGTTTTCGGGGAAGTAGAGCGGCGGTTAGGGGTCTAGCTGTTGACCTCTCCTACATAAACGCATGGCTGGCACAACGTGCCTAAGGCAAGCCCATCTGTGCCTGTCCACGCCTGGACTTCTCCAGGACCCCTGTTCGTCCTGCAGCAAATGTAGGTAATAAGGATTTGGTGAGATATACGAGGCAAGAACTCCTAGTCTTCAGAAAAGATGACCTAGATAACTGCACTCTTTTACATAACACCATATTATGTATGACACTGGAAGGCCCCTTCACATGTAGATTATGCCGCTTTCATAGCGTGAAACAAGCTACTCTTACTCTTAAGATTATGATGCCCAGTGGGAGTAACTGTCAAAGTTGCCACCTCGACCAGACTGATGCCTCTCCCCTTATTCCTCTGGAATCTCAAAACTGGAACTGTCAATTATGTAATGTGAGCTCTCTGTCAAAACATTCAACAGAAATATGGGACCTGTTCTCATCCAAACTTCCTGACATTGGGTCCCAATAGGAAACCTGGATAAAACCCAGCTCAAACCCAGCTATTGCTGTGGCTCTCCCAGAAGGATATCGGATCCAAAAGTTGGATACAGCTTTCAGGATGTGGGAGGGGCATAGCTATTATCCATAAAGAGTCCATTAAAGTGTATATACTTGATCAACTAAGTAATGATACTTTGGAAATTTTGGTTTTTAGAATAGACCTGCTCTCCCACCATTGCTGGAAAGGTGCTCTGGTCTATCTACCCCCAGGGTCCCTCTCTAATTTCTCGCTTCAACAAATGGAATTTATTCTAGCACATGTGATTTCAACTAGAAACTTTCTGCTTCTAGGCGATTTCAATATCCATAGCGAAGACACCACACACCAAGACACTGCTACCTTTCTGGCAGACCAAACCTCATTTGAATTAGGTAAGATCAATTGTGGCCCCACTTACATAGAGGGACATACGCTAGATATTATCTTTACCAACTCCCCTTATATCATCTGTGGTGCCACCTCTCCACTCACTTGGACAGAACATTCACTATTCGAGTTCTATATTAGGGGCCCGGGACACTTACCAATTCTCGTATTAATTCACCTAGGTGGCGTAGGCAGTGGTACAAACTCACGCCTGAGGGTTTTCAAAATACTTTCCTTAGCCCTCAAAATTCTGATACAGATAATATGGATGAGTGCCTAGCTTATTTTAACTCTACCATCAAAACCACCATCGAGCGTTTGGTCCTGCTGAAAAAATGCTCCAATCCATTAATCGGTACATTTATAAAGCGCACCACTCATCCGCGAGGGTTTCAAGGCGCTGAGGGTGGGGGGGTGGGGGGGGTGCTGCTACTGCTCGAACAGCCAGGTCTTGAGGTGTCTCCTGAAGGTGAGAAGGTCTTGGGTCAGTCGGAGGTGGGTGGGGAGAGGGAGCTCCAGCGTAGCCAGGCGTCCTCAAACAGACTGATTCTCTCACAATCTCCGAACAGAAAAGAGCAGTTGTAAAAAATTGGAAGGACTATGGTGTTTATCACATCACTCACAGGATAGAGAAAGATACAAACTAGTACTGGCCCAATACCATAAAAAACATTAAATATGCTTGCAGAACCCATATAGTGCATGAACTCGAAAAAGCAGGAAATGGCCCTAAAACCTTCTATCAGATCTTAAAAACCTTCACCAACCCAAAGGCATGATATAAAGAACAAATACCCACCCAAGCTCTATGTGACAAACTAGCAATACATTCTACCCCAAAAATTCAATTGATCTACAACAAAATTACTGCAACTGGAAGCCCTCATATTGTATCCACGGCTAACCACCATTCAGTTGCAAACAATGCACACAGGCTAGATACATTCACAGCACTCATGCCCGAAGATGTAGAGACACTACTTAGAACTATAAAATCAGGTTTCCCGCTGGACATCATCCCTCCTAAGATCACCTCTTTGCTGGCCAAGCAACTTGGAGCTCCTAACTGCTCTATAGAAAAGGGCATTCTCCCTTCCGCATGGAAAGCAGCACAAATAATTCCCATCCGCAAAAATCTTAAGCACCTATGGAAGATTTATCCAATTACCGACCCATTTCGTTATTACCTTTCCTGAGCAAGGTACTAGAAAAGCATACCAACACACATTTATCTGATTTTTTCGAAGCCTCGAACTGCCTTGATTCATCTCAGACATAGTACGGAGACTGCTCTGATTGAAGTTATTGACAACATCAGAATGTCCCTAGACAACGGACAAGCGGTGCTACTGGTGTTGCTTGATTTATCGACAGCCTTCAGACCGTGCTCAGGAGTCTTGGGTCGAATTAACCTCCATGGGAGCGCTTTAAAATGAATAACGAGTTTTCTGTCTGACAGAACACAAACTATAAATCTTGGCCCATTCCATTCAAAAACCACAAAATTGACTAAGGGAGTGCTGCAGGGCTCATGCTTGAGTCCCACCTTATTCAACATTTATGTTGCCCCCTTAGCGGGATTACTGAGGAATTAAGGTTTTGTTCCTATGTCTTATGCTGATGATACTCCGCTTCTACTCTCCTGTGACAAGAACAATCCTAATGCTCGGTCTAGCTTCTCGGAGGGTATACGCACCATTGTAAGCTGGATGTGAATTAACTTTCTCCAGCTCAATGCAGGGAAAACACAGATAATCCAGTTTGGCGAAGCAATGTTGAGGTGGTCCCCTGGGGGGGGTGGTCCGAGGAAATGGGCACCACACCTACGCCTAAACTAGTGGTAAAAAACGTGGGTGTCCATTTGGACCAGAAGTTGACCATGAAAGAGCACGTTACATCGACTGTCGTGTCATGCTTTCACGTGCTTGGTCTCCTAAGGTAGGTATTCCCTTTTCTGCCACTAAACACACGGAAAACACTTATCCAGGCACTAGTGTTAAGCCGGCTAGACTATTGTAATTCACTGATGATTTCAGCTAATGAAGCATCTTTGAACAGACTGCAAGTAGTTCAGAACATTGCTGCTCAACTGGTAGCTAATCGCCCCCCTTGAACTGCAGGGATAACGTTTCTGCTTCAGGAGGATCGTCTTTTTCAGTAGCAGGGCAAGGTGTTATACCCGGGCCTGCATAAAAGGCCTCTCTATGCATAGAGGTTGAGCATTGGTAGCTGACTAAATTTGACCTTTCTCCTCAGGCTGTTAAGATCTTCTTGCTAGTGAGGCGTCCATCTATGAAATTGGTTTATGCCAGTCGTTAGAAGAAATGTGTGGCACGTGCCGAATTGATCCACTACAAGCAAAATTATCGGCGGGTTTGTTGTTTCTTTGTCACTGGCACAGCAATGACTTGCTCTGGGCACTGATAAGGACTGGCTTGTAGGCTCTTTCTGCTTTTTTGCAGTTGCTGGATTATCCTTCTTTATTTAACTCACCTGTTGTGAAGAGATTTTTAAAGGTTTATTACACTTTTTTCTACCAAACTTTTCTTCTATACCACAGAGGGACTTAAATGTAGTTCCCACTTCATGTGCTGTTGAGCTGCTATGTGGTTGTCCATTAAGGGGCCTGACGTTAAAAGTGGTTTTCTCATCGCCGTAACATCAGGTAGGCATGTGAGTGAGCTTCCTTCAACATTTTTCCGGAATTAGTTGCTGTTGAGAACCCAAACTTCCTTTTCGTCAAAAGTGGTCACTCCATGTCATGTCAGTCAGGCTATCATTCCCTGGCTTTCTATGCTCCACCCCATTCCCGTAAGGAGGAAGGGCTATTCCATTGTTTGGATCCTAAGAAGGCACTAAGCTTTTATGTAGATGGCACCAAAGAACATTGAGTCAGTGGCCAGATATTGGGTTTTCTGAGGAAAGATGCTAAGGAAGTCCAATAACAGACCATGTCCCAGAGGATTATTTTCAACATTTATCATCTGTTGCACACTGGATAAAAAACAGCCTCCAGAGGGCTTTCTGGCTCCTTTCACCATTGCTAAAGCTGCAACTCCTGCACTGGCATGAAGAGTTCCTGTCCTTGATACTTGTAATGCAACTACATGGGGGTCGGTGCAGATGTTCACAAAGCACTACTGCCTCAACAGTGTGATCCATTAAGAAGGGACTTTTGTCCACTCAGTCCGGCTGGACTTTTTCTACTGAACCAGTTCAGACCCACCACCTCAGAAGGTATGGCTATTGTATCTATTCACGAGGTAAGGAATCTGCGGTTAGAAGTACCCATCAGAAGAACAAGTTACCTCTTTTTGGTGGGAACTTTATTCAACCGCAGATTCCTCACGGACCTTCCTTGTTGTATTGACAGAACTTTTTTTCCCTTTAAAAAGGTCCCAATATATAACTTTGTACACTGACCATTGCAAATTTGCTGAGAGACTTTGTATCTGAGTGTGTGAAGAGCATAAGAAAGCAACTGACATGACTGAGCATGGGTGGCACTTGTATGTGACAGCACTTGTCACTTCAAGAGCAGAAAGGCGCTGGTGCGGAATCACACAGTGTCACCTACTGGTGCGCAGAAAGACTGCTTTGAAGTTTCTGAATACAGTCCGACACCTGTGGAATATTTACGAGGTCAGGAATCTGCATTTAGATAGAGTATCTACCAGAAAGACTGTTTCTGAAGATAAAGCAACTTGTTCATCTGCGTTTGAGCTCGCTTTAGAAGTCATGGATTTGGCAAATTTATTCCATAGGAGTTAAATTAGAGAACACCCCGCAATATTATATTAAAACTAAGATTAACCTTCATCACCCTTATTTGACTGACGTAGTTTTTTGTAAATAGTGAAGGGTCAGAAAGCATAAAAAAACTGATGGTGTGATAAGTAACCACCACCACTCCTCCAAACAAATGTGATATGTCTCACGTAAATGTTATAGATCGTAATGATGATTACCTTCCACTGTTCCGACCTATTACACTTCCTTTGAAGTACCCGAGACAAGGCACTAACATGCTAATTTAGTGTTTTCTTTCTAGAATGTATGGCTGCCAATGTAGTGTTACTATATGCGTACCCTCTCTGGCAGTGAAAATTCATCTTCCTTTTGCATTCTCACCATTGGTTTGTAATTGTTTTTTTTCCACTAAAGTAACTGTCCCTATAGGAGGAGCCACTTTGGTGTTTACACCCCTTGTGCAAATTATACCAGTGCCTGTAGCAGGTGACATAATGTCTGCTTCCATCAGTGGATAGGCTTCAACCTTCCTGGGGAATGCAAGTGCATTAACCCAAATTGCACAAATCCTTTTAACTGCTATCTATCGCGAATTCCATTTGTCTATATTAAGTCCTAAGTAAGTTGAGGCACAAAACATCTGAAGACGAATGGTATCCATCATAAGTCTGATGGGCAGACTTTATTCACCTGCTCAAACACCCAGATCATATTAGACCACATGCACTTGTGAGATGGCCTGACCGTGGCTCTCATCCGGCTAAAAAGAACTGCTGACTTCCAGTGCGTCATTCTTTTCACTTTATTCAGTCTTAATGTCCATTGTAGTCTGTGTATTGTCTGAGCTTTATTTCGTTATCAGATATTTAATTCATGGTGCTACCCCTTGTGTCCTTCCTACCCTTCAAGTAATTTTTTGAGTTTTTACCATTTTCTCAAGGGTTGAGGAAGGCTTCTTTTATTCTACTTATTATCAATATATTATTATTATTGTTAGTAGTATTGTTCTTATTGTTATTAAACTATTTTAAAGAGCTTTTTGATGGATCACTGAAATAATATCGACTACCAAAATATCGACTACCCAAAATATCGCCGAGAAAATATCTACAACCAAAATATCGAGTTTGTATGTACAAACAGGTAAGTACAAAAATATCGAGTACAAAATATCGTGTACAAAAATATAGTTGTAAAAAATATCGACTTTAATAAAAACAATGTTTAATTACATTAATATAAAAAATTAATTACTAAAATATAATTAACAATACTTAAAATAACTTTTAATAATTAAATAATTAATGAAAGTAAAAAAATAATATTTTTTTAATCATATTTCTTAAAACATATATATATATAGTAACAAAATTTAATTAAATAATAGCCAATATTATTAACGTACAAATACAAAAGAGTAAAAATTACTATTCCCACTGCAAAGAGTGCAACAGTGGATATATGACGTTACAACGCAACTTTTACAACGCACTACCATTACAACGTAAGTATTGGTAAGTATATAATAATTTTTTTTAATTACAATTATTTAAAATTATTTAAATATAATTTAATTTAATTTCATAAAATTAAATTAATGTAAATTTAATTTTACTTTATTTTTACCCTGTACCCCTGTACCCCAAAACTGACCCTGAACCCTAAAAAAAACCTTTACCCAAAAACCCAAAACTGACCCTGAACCCTAAAAAACCCTTTACCCAAAAACCCAAAACTGACCCTGAACCCTAAAAATACCCCTTTACCCAAAAACTAAAAACTGACCCTGAACCCTAAAAATACCCCTTTACCCAAAAACTAAAAACTGACCCTGAACCCTTAAAATACCCCTTTACCCAAAAACTAAAAACTGACCCTGAACCCTAAAAATACCCCTTTACCCAAAAACTAAAAACTGACCCTGAACCCTAAAAATACCCCTTTACCCAAAAACTAAAAACTGACCCTGAACCCTTAAAATAACCCTTTACCCAAAAACTAAAAACTGACCCTGAACCCTAAAAATACCCCTTTACCCAAAAACTAAAAACTGACCATGAACCCTTAAAATACCCCTTTACCCAAAAACTAAAAACTGACCCTGACCCCTAAAAATACCCCTTTACCCAAAAACTAAAAACTGACCCTGAACCCTAAAAATACCCCTTTACCCAAAAACTAAAAACTGACCCTGAACCCTAAAAATACCCCTTTACCCAAAAACTAAAAACTGACCCTGAACCCTAAAAATACCCCTTTAATTTAACATAATTAGCAATTAATCAATTAAATTAAATTAATTACCAATTACATTTTAATTAATTAACAAATATTATTTAATTACCAATTAATTAAATATTACTACCAATTAATACATTTACATATTTAATAAATAATAATTAAATTACTTCCCACCCTATTCCCCTATAAACCCACAACCCGCTACAGGAAATACATTATTTTAATTTACATAATTAGCAATTAATCAATTAAATTAAATTAATTACCAATTAAATTTTAAATTAACATATAATATTTAATTACCAATTAATTAATTATTACTACCAATTAATAAATTTACATATTTAATTAATTATAATTAAATTACTTCCCACCCTATTCCCCTATAAACCCACAACCCGCTACAGAATAAAATTACACAATAATTAAAAAAAAATCATTAATTACAAATATTTATAACATAAAATGACACTTTTCACACATATTATAACATAAAAACACTATAAATAATTACATATTATAAAAAAAAAGATTTTTTACTTTCGATATTATTTACAGTCGATATTACTTCACTTACCTTAAAAACGATATTTTGGCTGTCGATATTCTGTCCTGTCGATATTTTCTCCAAATGATATTTAAAACTCTATATTTTGTCCATTCGATATTGTGGAGTCGATATTATGTCTGTGCACCCTTTTTGATGTCTGTTTGATTTCTATGCAGTTTTCTGACGTAGGTCTTGTTTAAGGTCATCTAAAGCACATCATTAACAATATCTACTCATGAACCACCTCTAGCCTGCCAGGATTTCTTGTATGTAGTTGAACTGCCAGAATCAAAGGCTGATATGTCTCTCTCTATTTTCTCATATTAATGTACCAACGACCTGCTGCTTGTGAATTGTGAAGTTAAAAAAGGCATGCCCTTGTCCTCCCTCAAGAGCACAGTTGTTCTAGTTGGAACTTCAGTATCTCTCGCATACGCAGTGCTAATTATTTATGTGCTGGGCTTTCCAATATTTTTTTTACATGGTTCTGGTAGCCTCAAATGGGACTTTTTGTTTGGTATGTAGGCATCAAAAATGAATTGCGTCTTAGCCGCTGGGCTCTTTCTCATTAGCTTGAAGGAAAGACATAATCAAGTTTGAAACTCCCAGTCTAGCCTTTAAATATGAGGATCTTGGGATCTTTCCCTCTTTTCTTGTTATGTGAAGTAAACTAATATACCATGCCACAAACTCTGTTGGAGCACAGAAAAATCTCTTCTTAAAGTCAATAAAACGATATCCAAACAAAAAGATGCTTCTCAGTGCAAGCTGCACTGACCTAGAACGAACTGCCATTAGTTATTCAGGAGGTCACTTTGGTTACCTGCTTGATCACTTGTTCTTGTCACTAATGCAAATAGACACAGTTTGGGTGGTACATGCTTTAGAAGCTTCTTAGTAAGTTAACCATATTCAGAGCTCCTGTTTTGCTCACTCACACCCTTTCTATTCTGATTGAGATGTATTTTCTCTCTAAGGCATGTTTCACATAAAAGGTCCTTCCGCCCTTCACTGACTTTCCTGTATTTGTAGTTTAAATGTTTTTTGTTGCACCTGCAATATGCAGGCGCTGGTGACGTTTACAATATTGACTAAGGGTGCTTAGTGTATTGTTGAACCTTATTTTTCTCAAACATGCTATCTGAGACACATCTTCTATCAACTGTTCCTAAGAGAGCCCAGCTGAGCATTTTTTCCCTATAACATGCACGATTAACTGCTTAGCCCCTCATTAGATGACTCTTGTATTTCCGATTAAGGTAGAAACCAGAGTTTTAGCCTGGATCCCGACAGACACAAGGAAAACAGTCACCCAGGCCCTAGTCAGCAGCAGACTCGACTACGGAAACGCCCTCTACGCAGGCGCCTCGACCACGCTCATCAACAGACTGCAAAGAATCCAGAATGCTTCTGCACGCCTGATTCTTGACGTACCGCGCTGCGACCACATCACACCCCACCTGAGGAACCTGCACCGGCTCCCTGTCGACAAAAGAATCGCCTTCAAGCTCCTGATTCACGCACACAAGGCACTCCACAAGACCAGCCCAGCCTACCTCAACAGTCCACTCTCCTTCTACGCACCCAACAGGAAACTCCGCTCTGCAGACCTCTCCCTGGCCACCGTCCCACGCATCTGTAGGACCACAGCCGGAGGCAGATCCTTCTCCCACCTCGCCGCCACAGCCTGGAACACCCTCCCCCTCATCCTACAACAAACCGAAGACCTTCTAACCTTCAGGAGACAACTCAAGACCTGGCTGTTCGACCAGTAGCAACAGCACCCCCCCTTCTCCCCTCCCTTAGCACCTTGGAACCCTTGCGGGTATGTAGTGCGCTCTACAAATTATTGATTGATTGATTGATTGTAATTACACACCTAGTGAGAAAAATACTCATCAGATGGTTATCCCTGTCACTTGTCACCAGAATTCTGGCAAGTGTGAACACAGTATTTACCAGGTGCAGAATTTCCCACCTCATTATCGAGTAATTCATTTATACTCAGAACCTAAACCTCATGAATGTAACAATTTACTCTAGTTCTTGCATCCCTGTCCTGCTTTAATAGACCACCATTTCTCAAGATCTTTTGGTGGCCGCACTTGTTTCTAAGTGAGTGGGCAAGATGTCTGTGTAAACGTCATGAGTTTGAATCCATGCAGACTCAGCCTTCCTTACTACTGAGGTACTAAGATTGAGTACCATTAATTTGGGTATTATCAGCAACTATAATTTAAATGTATTTCTTATTAAAAACATCCAGCAGCATCGGTGCACACTTTCACCGTCATTCGATAATATGCCCCCTTCCTGTTATAACACTATGGGAAGTCTTGTATATTTCCTTGCTAGAATCTTGAATGTATCTTGAAGGTTCACTTTAATAAATCAATTTTTTGCATTTTGACAGATATGTTTATGCTTTTACCTGCCTAGGTGCCATTTGGTTCGCTGTCTAAATGTTTTAACTTGTTTCCTCATTTTTTTTTCTTTTGCAGGTGTATGATGACAATGGCAAATATGTTTATCTCGTTACTGAATTGATGAAGGGAGGAGAGTTGCTAGATCGGATTCTCCGACAGAAGTACTTTTCTGAGCGGGAAGCAAGCGCTGTGTTATACACAATAACTAAAACAGTAGACTATTTACACTGTCAAGGAGTAAGTGAGCCACATTAATCTTACCCTTGTTTTCCATGGCATGTTGCTAATTAGTGAAATTGCAAATTCAGAAATATTTATGCAGCTGTAAACTGTACTGGAAAGTGGATGTTTGTATAGTGCACTGCAGATTTAATGCTCCAGAGATTAGTGCGACTTTGAGAGTATTTTAGTCAAGGACAATTACTCATCCTCAAAAGAATGAAAGTGAATTCCGTCCTATTTGGATTAAAGCCTTTGGGAATATCAGATTGCATACTGCTATCTCCAGCAGATACACTTGATACTTCCCACTCACTTGCTTTCATTAGGGAACCTGCCTTCTCTCACTGGCTTCTGCAGTGACCTGTTGCTTGCCAGCCAGATGGTCTCTAAAACGAAAAAAGGAAAAGGAGAGGACAGGTAAGCTGGGTACAAAAGAAAAAGAAGTGAATGAAAGAAATTGTGAGAGGAAGCAAGTCAAGAAAGATACAGGAGGAAGGCAAGCTTGAGTTTGCCAGTGAGGAAGGCAAGTAAAGAAGGCGAAGAGGTATTCGAATGAAAAGGAAAGAGAATTGAGGATGGAAAAGAAGTGGTAAATGGGGAAAGGGAGAAGAATGAATAAATCATGCTGTCAAAAGATGACGGGAAGACTGATGGGTGTAAGGAATAGTAGGAGCAAAAGTGACTAGGGTTGCCTCCTCTCTCCATGCCATCATGATACAATGTTTCTACTCCTGGGCTTTGGTTTCGTAGTCTAAAACATACAGATAAGAGTATTCTTAATTTACTTTCACTAAGCCTATTGGACTTAGGCAATAATATGTTTTAATAGTCAAGCCTATGACTTTAAGGATGCCTTCTTGACAAAAATATCGAGTGTTAATTCCTGGCTTCAGTAGCTGATAAAAATTAAGTTTCATTTCCATTAAATTCAGCAGCACTTAAAAGCAGTCCTCACACCAATAATGAGAAATATTAAAAGCAATTTTGAATGGAGAAAAATGCAGATGGAGAACTTACCATTTTAGGTCTCTGATACAAACTGCTTTAGCAGTCTCATGACAGACCTATTGTTTCTAATCTGTACCATTTAATTAGAGTGGGCCCTGAATCAGCCTAATGATCCTGATTAGATGGCTTTAATGTTTAACTAGGGTGTCAGCTTTTGGTTCAGTGGCTTTTCCCCCCATTCTTGTGATGGTCCTGTCCAGAAGCATTTTGCTCTGACAGTTTTCTGAGTGGATGAGTAGTGTCCTTCTGCTGCTAACTTGATGGAAGTTTTTGTATGCTTTTGTGCCCCGAATCTCCACAATGAGCTAAGTTCTCTCAAACAATATTCTAAACCTCACCAGCTCTCGCATATTTTAGCTGTGACAAAATGCAATTAAGTTATAAAATATAGGAACACCAGTGAATGGCCCAAGGACCTTTTATGTGAAAAATGACTTGGTGAGAAGGTAGGTCTCCACTAGAATGACAAGGGAATGTGTGAGCAGAACAGGATCCCTGAATATGGTTAACCTACTAAGACGTTTATATAGCATATATCACCCAAAATAATCTGTCTACATTAGTGACTAGCACAAATGCTGAAGCAAGTGTCTAAAAGTTGTAACCAAAGAGACCTTCTGATCACTAATGGAAGTTCATTCAAGGTCAGTGCTGCTTGACTAATTCTAATAGATACTGAACTGAACACCAACTTGAACAAGCCAACATCTCCTAGCATAAAATGAATCTGTGGTCTCAAAAATATGAGTAGTTCACTGCTACATGAAAAATGTGTGAGCCTAACCAGCTGTAGTTATTTGTTTGTTACTATGACCAATTATTTCCAGATTTCTACAGCTTAACAGTTCCTTGGGACATATAAGTTCACTTTATTTATAACCAAATGTGATCAAATGAAGAGTGAATACATCAGAGTGGAAGCTGATTCTAAAATTACATAAAGGAGAAATATGAAAAAGGTTGGAATTGAAATTGTCAATTAAGTTGCAGCTGTAATATGTGGGGTTTCAATAGGTTCTTGAATATTAGTAGAGCTTAGCTGCTGTAATCTTACATAAAATGTTGCAGCCCATGGTGAGTATAAACTGAGATTGATGTGGCTTTTGTTTAGTGGGACTTCAGCTGAAGAATTACACTGATGACCGGCGTTTCATTGCCCCATGGTGAATCACAGTTTTCCTAGTGTTAAAGCAAAATTGAAGTCTTTGCAGGGGCTCATGAACCCCTGTATGTTAAATAGAAACCTGTCAACAACCAATCAGACTGGATTCTAACCGCAACCCAAATTCTCATTTACACTACTACTTTGAGCAAGAGACAGTGTGGAATCTAATTCTTCCCTTTGTGCTGTCCCAAGTTTGGGCATCCCTGTCTCATCTAACTGAGCAGCCAACTCTTCCATGCTACTTAGTAAGGTTTGAAAAGATAGTGCCTGTTAATATGTGGTGAAGATCTGCCTAATTTTCTATTGTGCTCTACCCCTTGTTGAATTTCCAATGATGGGATTGCTTCATTTTCAGATTCCTTCCCAAGTAGCTCTGCAACAGTTTTGGCTCCATCTTTATTCTGTGTAGCAGGGCATTGTCTAGAATCAAATGGGCCCAACTTACATTACACTGTTATGTTTGACCCTCAGCTCCATTCGTGAAGCCTCCATCTCCTCATCAGTAGAAACTAAATGATGCTCTGTTTTAATCCAGTTAGTCTGTCCCGACATTTCAGACACTGAGTTTTGTCATAAGTATTTGCTAGTGATTTCCCAGCCAGTACTTAAGTCAGTGTTCTGAGCATTTTATGGCCAATGTAGAGTGGCCCATTGTCACACATGTTTATCAAGAATTTTAACATTTATTCTCACATTTACAAATTCCACTCTTGATAATCAGATACGTTGATAGGCAGATTTTCTAGGTTTACATATCGAGCATGCAGATTGGAATGGAGAGAATTTCCTTTGGTGGCAGGGTCCTCCAGCCTTATGCCATGTATCACACTTTTCAAGAACCTTGAGAAGAGGCATTTTGCCATTTCCATGTATGGAGGAATGGATTGATGGATCTCTTGCACATCTCTTTCACTCTAGGATCTTGTGGTTAGTAACTTACCGATTCATAGACCCTTTCTGGCAGATTTCTAACCCCTCACCTTTAGAATATTCCATAGGCATCAGAGTGAATCCAGAAGCTTTTTCAGCAATGTACGTACACACTGCTCGGTGGCACTCTGTATGCCTTCTAATGTGGATTGGGACCTCCACTCAAGTTTCGCAGGCTTGCCAGCGACTCCTAATCCAGGAAAATCCAGTGTACTAGGGAACCATATCCCCTCCTAAGTCATCAAGTCATGCCACAACAGATGTTGGTCACAGACCCGCACAAGGGGTGTCTCTGGTGTTTGGGCTTAGGGCATGGTTTGAAATTTTGTGACAAGTGTGTCCTTTATCAGGGCCAATAAGTGACGCTGTATGTTGCCAAACACAATAACTGACAGGCCTTGCCTAAGTTCCACTCTGGCTCCAAGATAAGGGCACAAATAGTCCAACTTCTGGGGTCGCTCCAGCAATAGGGTGACTTTGCTGTCGAAGTCTAACGTGAAGTCCAAACTCAAACACAAGAATTTGAAGCTGGACTTGATCCCATCCCACCACTCTGTTTCCAAAGATAAGGGTGCAAGGTTGTTACAATGTCAATCGGTCTCCCTCCAGCTCTTCTGTTGCAGAACCGAGTCCTTGGTTGGTCCCTGTGCACCCTGAATTCCCCTGACCGTTGGTGATGCCTCCACAGAAGTTTGAAGCCTTTAAGGAGGCCGTGTTGTTAATATTTGGCATTTTTCCAGCTCCCTCTAGCACTCCTTCTGGCCCTAAGGATCCTCAGGAGCCCCCAGTCTAGTACCACTAGCAAATTTGGCCTTGGTGCCACATGACTCCCATAGTGAAGTAGTGTGGCTCACTGGTTAGAGGCGGCAGACCCGAGAGCAGAGGACGGCCCGGGACCAGGGTTCGATTCCCGGCGCGGCAGGTTTCTGGACCAGGGTCAGCGGACTCGATAATTCTCTCGCCTCGGTGCCCACTCTGATCAGCGATCACACTCGGCAACTCTGGGCATTAGCTTGCCTCATCTTCACTAACGGCCCCACCAGACCGCCGGGGATGCCTGGTCTCACCCTGGAGATACCCATTAAGGGACCATCTCTCAGGGAAGCCAGGAAGGGTTTCGCAGCGTTCGAAGCGCCTTGGGACCCTATGGGTAAGTAGTGCGCTATATAAATGCCTATACATTTACATATACCCATCATGGGCTCCCTACCAGCTCCTGTACAGACTTCCACTCTGGTTCTACAACCTATGTCAGTCTGTCCCTCGTCGTGTGGGTGCCGGCTCCACTGGAGGTGGATCCATTGCTGATTTCTGACCCCATCTTACTTTAGTACAATCCTGACTGATGCCATGTTACAAAATTACTAAAGCTCAACTGCCCACCATACAGCCAGATTCTAATCCCATGCCCCTACTAGAGAAAACATGCTTTCATAGGCTTCATTATCTTTTTTGCACCAAATCGGACCAAAGCTTGCCACCACCCAGAGATGAGGATGGTGTGGGTGGGGATGTTTTACCTACTCATTCTGATAACCCCGATTTTGACATTTTTACAGTGGGCTTGATTATTCCCATTACACAGGGTCGAGTATGCCATTTGGACTTCAAAGGGAAGAGAATCCTTCATTTGTAAGTATAATTTGGTGTGCAGCTGAGGTTTTGGACCTACAACTACTCTCTATAGAGGTTAAGACAAATGTACTTGCGGAAATCACTGATACCTTAATGGGCACCTGGTCAAAGCCCTGTTCTTGCTCACTAGGAAATTGGCAGGTGGCTAACTGTCATAGATTGGCCCCTGACAACCCTGATTTCCTCACTAAATATCCTAATCCAGTGTGCCTGATTGTTCAGGATTCAACCAGCAAGGTGAATCTCAATTCTCTGACTCCCTTGGATAGAATGTCTAAGAGAATTGAGATGTTCGGAAAATTAATGCCCTTTTTGGCTAACCTAGCATTGATTTTGGTCAATGTAGTTAGTTTGTTGGGCAGATATACCAGTTTAGGAAATTCAAAGGCTACTCAAGCATAAAGACACCATCAGTCTCCCCAGCCTCCTCTGCAATAACCCCTGTTCCTTTGAGGCCAGGAACCTGGATCTGGAAGCAATCAAGGGAACTAGTCCTCTCAGTCCCCTTCCCCTCTGGAAGGGGACTAACCACCTAGCCACTTTAGCGTGCTACTAGTTGCACACAGCCACTCTCTGGGAGGGAGGATCCAGCACTTTCTCACAGTATGACCATTTATCACATCCAACAAATGAATTCTTCAAATCGTTCAGCATGGCTATGCCCTACCCTTTCTTTCTGTGCCAGTGAATCATATCCCTTCAACAGATTGAATCTCACAGCGGAATTCCTGTCCATTCAGTTGCAAGATCTGCGAGTTTTACTCGCCATTGGAGCTATTGTGAGGGCTCCAGACTCAAAAATAAGGGAGAGTTGCTACTATGGCTGTTTCCTCATGCCGAAGGATTGGTGGTGGGGGGGATCTTCAGCCTATCTTAGACCTTCATCCTTTGATAGCCTTCCCGCGGAGGAACAAATTCAAAATGCTCACACTGGCCCTGACTCTGTGTTCCCTGGACCTGAGTGGCTGGATGCTGTTCTTGGACCTGTAGGATATTTATTTTCATATACCTGCCCTACAGTCCCATGGATGCTATCAGTGGTTCAAGGTAGGCCAGGAGCTTTTTAAGTGCTCTTATTCGCCCTTGCCAATGACCCTCAGGTGTTCACAAAAGTGATAGCAGTGATCGACGCTCATCTTCAGTAATCTGAGATACCTTTTCCCCTTCTTCAACAAATGTCTGTTGAAAGCGGTCTCGATACAGTAAATTGTAGACCTCCTGCAGATAACTGCTAATCTTCTAACATCATTGAGTTTCACAGTCAACAAACCAAAGTCGCACCTGACTCCTTTTCAGAGGCTTCTTTTAATTGGTGTTGTCCTGGATATGGTACGTTTCAAGGCCTTACCCCTGTTGCAAAGAGCAAATATTGGACAATGATTCTAATGTTTCAGCCTCTCTCCTCAATCTCAATGAGAGCTGCTCCAAGGTTTTTGGCCTTTTAGCCTCCTGTATTCTTCTTGTTGACTGTGTAAGGCAACATATTCAGACTTTGTTATTGAATCTGGATTTTTAGTGGGCTCAGCACCAAGGATACCTGTTGAATGCCATTCAGGTTTCAGAGAAGACCTCATACAGTCTACAGTGGTGGCTGCTTGACTGCACTTGTACTGGTGCAGGCCCCTTTCCCTTCCACACCGAGAGCCGAAGGTGGTATCGGAGGCTTCACTGCTGGGTTGGAAGAGTCGTTTAGGGAAGGTGATGATCTGAGGACACTGCTCTCCTGCTGAAGCCTGACTCCATATTAAGCTGTTAAAGTTACAGGCCATTCGTCATCCTAGTGGCTCTGGATTGGGTCAGGAGAGTGTGGTACTTGGAACTTCTGAGTATAAGAATCTGCCTTCTGATCAGGCTACCACTTAGTGAGGATCTTCTGTCATCGCAGTAGGGCAGAGTCTTTTCCCCTAATCTGTGCAATGTACTCTTCCCATGTGTGAAGATTGAGTAGCTTTAATTTAAAACCCAAAGTTGTAGATGTCATAGTTGTTCCCAGGCGTCCTTTCACAAAGTCCATTTACACTGGTTGCTAGGACAAATTTGTGGCCTTGTATGTTGTCTATTTAGCACCCACCTTCTTAATCGGAATGCAACACATCTCCCAATCTGCCCACTCTAGAGGGGCCTATTGGTAGGTACTCCCTGCTTACTTCATTGTCCTCAACAGCATTCCTGTTCAGGGGTCACCCGTCTTGTGAGAGCAGGAATTTATTCAGGAGAGGTACTTTTAAAAAGAGAGCTTCCCCTTTCTAATGGCACTTCCTCTATTTTGATATTCCATCTGGGAGTGGAGTTCTTCCCTCAAGCCCAAACGATGCATCCAGCTGCTGGAGCGGAATGGCTATGTGGGCTTTCCGGTAAGTGTCAATAATGTTATGTTAATTTTATGCAGGACTTATAAAGCGCACAGCTGCCCCTCAGATAGGACGTCCCAGCCCTGGCCTACTACAACAGGGGTAACTCATTACAGAACAGCGATAAAAAACCTATGCTGCAAGCAACCAGATCTTCAACTGCTCCCTAAAAGCAGAGCTGATTAGGAGTACTCCCGTAAATGTAAATGGAGGTTGTTCCATAAAACCAGAGCAATCGGTCGAAAGGAGAGACCTCCCAAACAGACCCTATTGATGCAAGGTTTCACCACCAAATTCAAGTCAGAGGATCAGAGGACCCTAGTAGGATTGTAAGGCTGCAACAGAGATGCAAACTAGATGCCCCTTGCTTGTTCATAATCCGATCAGCTATGCACAGAGCCTTAAACTGAATAAGTTTCTCTGTCGGGAGCCAACGCAGCATACAAAGTAGCTTAGAGGCTGTGCTGAATTTAGGCAGATGGAAAAGTAGTCTCGCTGCTGCATTCTGAACGATCTGTAGCCTGTTTTTTTCTCTCTCAAACTTTCTTTATTAAGTTTAGTAAGGCACGAATTATACATTGACAGTGATAATATTGCATGAGACCATAATTCCATTCAAGGGTGCTGTTGGCATTCATAGGTTCCTAAGAGATGGGTTCTACAGTGAGAATCAAATAAGCAAGTGTATTAACACAGTCATTGGAGTAAGTAAAATTCCAGCAAATCAAGTGCCCAATTTAACCCTCCTCAACCCAAACACCCTCAGAAGGAAAAAGAAGAAATTAACGTGCATGTGTGGAATTGCTGAAGCATCTAGTGACGTGCCCCAGTCAACAGGGTGGGGTGGGATGAGGCCGTCGGACCGAGTCCGACTGAGTCACAGGGTAGCAATTGTTTCACAGGGTCTCAGACTTGGAAGACTTAGTACCTGTAGGACAGGAGCGGTTTTAGGGAGAAATCGCACTAAGGGACCGCATATAAAGTCAAAGTTTTTCTGAGTTTCTAGGAGTACATCCGCCTTTCACTCCACAGTTAGACCTTGCCAGAGGCAGGCATGCCATTGCAGCATTCAGGGGACGTACGGTAAGGTTTCTTCCAAGCTACCACTAGAGTCATTTTGGCTGCCCTAAAGTCCAACCATAAAATGGAGCAGTTCCCAGCTGTTTGGTGATTAAGGGATTCATCTCGTAGCAAACTCTCGCGTGTGTGGGAGAGGATATCCCAAGACAGCATTAATTTGTGCCAAGATCTCAGACCAGTAGGTTTGTATCACAGGACAGTGCCACCAAATGTCTAAAATCTTCCAATAGCTCACAACCCCTCCAGCATTGATCAGACGTGTCTGGATAAATCTTCTTGAGTTTTACCATGTGTAGATACCAATAATACCAATAATAGAGTACTTTGTAGTGAGCCTCGCTATAGTAATCATTGTGCCCAGTGTCTGCCCCCAGAATTCTATATGACAAGGGGTGGATGTTCAGGAAGTGGAAATCAGGAGTGAGTATAGGAAGGAAATACAACCCTGTGAGCCCCCCAAACTGTTAAACAATTTTTTTTATATGGATTAAAGGTCTCTGGTGGCTGCTAGCCTAATCTCTGGTTGGAGTGCCCAATGTTTCAGTTGGGTGTAATTAATAATCGCTACGAAGGGAGTAGATTAAAGTCACGTCGACAATTATTAATAGTAAATATGTACCACCCGTGAAAGAGATCAGATGTAGTAAGACAGCCTCCCTCCTGCTACAAATCAAAAGGTGACTGCAATAGTGCCGGCTTGAAGGCTTTGTTAAAGTATATAGGGAGGAGACGTTGCCCAGCCATTAGATTGATTCTCCCCATCCCAACCCTTAAGAATTGTTTTGGACGGAGTACTGAGATAAGTATTGAGTGATCTATCATGCTTAGGTTTCCATAGTACATCTAGACAGTTCTTCCAACCACCACTCTGTCCATGTGGAACCAGTGTTTGTCTTGTTCCCTCATTGACCATTCAGAGATCACCTGCAATTTTGCCGCTTTATAGTATAGTGAAAAGTCAGGTAAGGCAAGCTCCATCTGCATCATTGGAAAATAGCAACACTTTGTAAGGTAGTCTAGCTCTGTAGTCTTGCCAGGTAAAAAGAGTAATCGTACAGTGGAAGAGACCATAACATTCCTTTGTAAAACTAAAGTGGGTGAGTCTTTAAGAGATTTCTCAACAAATTGAAGTTCGGCCCGATTGATATTGAGCCCTCCGCTAAGTGTGGTTGGTCATCGGGGGAATACATTTTCCTTTAATAACCGCCTTAACGGCAGTTACTGTAGGGATGAAGTGATTGCTCATTTTAAAGTAGTCTCTAATTGCCTTACAGACTTCATTTCAAACGAGACAATCCCACGTAAGGGGGGCAGGAAAGAACCATCCCCGGAAGCTGGTGTTCAGGGCTTGTCACTCCAGAGTGACCTCCACCGCAGCATGGTCCAAGAAAACTGATATACAAAATAGTGTGTTGTATGGATTGGATTGATGATTAACACGTAGTCCAGTCTGAAATATATGTGATGGGAGTGAGAGAAAAAGGTAGTCTTGGTTTGTGGGGTGTGTGATTCTCCAAGCATCAACTAAGCAGTCAATGTTTTTGTTTCGTGGCTTTGGAGAATGTCCCTGTATGTGTTCCGTGGGGGTGAGTACTATCTAAGGCAGAGAACCATTTAAGGTTGAAGTCCCCCATCAAGATAATAACCCCTTCTGCAAACCCACCCATTAGTGAAATTAAAGAAGTGAAGGAAGTCAGATTGTCACAAGTCGGATGCATAGATCGAAGCCACCATTCATTTGCACCCCTTAATGTTCCCCCTGACCATTGATATCATCCCCTCTTTATCGGTTTTGCTGCCTATGATTTGAAATGTTAATGAAGAGTGAAAAATGAGGGCCGCTCCATTATGCATAGTGGCGGTTGACGATTTGTATATCAGGGGTTATGAATTGTTTCTTAACCAGTGGTCCTCACTACGCTTGCCATGTGTTTCTCTGAGGCTATATCGAGTCTCCGGTCAAAAATGTATTTCCAGATTTTGTGGTGTTTAGTCTGGGAATTAAGCTTTTTTTTTTTGTCCTCATTTGCCTTAGCCCGTAAGCACCTTTTCTTGCCTGCATGGGGGTACACCCTTGGATCCTAGAACTCGTCCCATTTACTGCAAGATAAATGTATCTTAGTGGCGGAAGAAGTTTCCGACTTTTTACAGGGCTAGCTAGATGACTCCATTAAGGTGTTTTTTTTCCACCTATTAGACTACAATTTTTTCTCGAGGGGAACCCAAACCAGAGGTCTGTGGAGCAGTAAGGCATAATCATAGGACCCGGGGGAAAAGAAAAAAAAAAAAACCCGGATATCCTAACTCCACTGTACCAACAATTCCCAAAAGGCTACTTTTTGTTTGTGGCATGATCTAGTCAAGTCCACCCTGGAGACATGGTAAAGGGATGTTAGCCAACCAGCATGTGTTGGGGCCGCTGAATCTACCCAAAACATACAAATTTGTCTCCTTGCCAAAAGGATAGCGTAAAAAAGGAAAGATCTTGCTTGAGTCGGGGAATTAAGCTTAGGTCCTTTGCCATTCCAGGTGTCAGAACTATCAGAGGCACATGGCAAACACTACAATCTTAAAGGCACAATTTTACAAGAAGTTGCGTGGGAAAATCAAACCTTGGCCGAGTATAGAATCTAAGATGGCTGCCACGAGAGATATCTTCAAACAGAAGGTTAGCGCTCCAGAATGTAACCGCAATCATAGGGATCCAGGTGTCGAGCCCGTGCTGTGGCGCACTTTATCAGATTCCAGAGGAGGAATGAAGGTATCTGCACCAGCGCCGCGAAGCTTAGTGAGGGAAAGTTGTGTCACAGCAAAATAAAGTTTTTTTTCTGGCGTAGCGGTATTCCAAAGAAGCCCAAGAATCTCAGTAAGACTGTTCCACTATATATTTCCTTTGATTTGAGCATGCGCATATAATTACTGAGGAGAAGACTGTTCTCGTAGGCATGCGCATCAGAGTTTCGAGAGGTTTTATGGAGCATGCTCTTTGCGAGAACGTTTTGGCTTGCAGTAGAAATTATTCAGTCAGCACAAGCCCTTGCAGGGGCACAGGAATGCTAATAAGAATACCAATAAGAATACCAAAACTAGCCCGTAGGAATTGAGCCAGCAAATGCCATTTTAGTTGAATCTAGTATCAGTCTGGGAGTGAAGTAACTTCTAGGTTTATGCATATGTATATATAACCATTCAATCGACAAGGAATTAAAAAGTAAGCAAAGGATACAAGGAAGGAAGGTTTTAGGTGAAACAAGATACAATCTGTACTTAGGATATACTTACCTTTACAGAACCCAGTAAACACATCAACTGTACACGAAGTAGGTGAGAAGAAACTGTAATCCATAATAAGTATTAAGTAGGAAGATACACGTAGTAAAGACTAACACATCCTTCCCTTTAGTTTGCAGCAATAACAAACTATAACCCAATAGAAGAGAAGCAATGGTCACAACAGGATTGGGTAGGTAAATAGAGAAAGGACTAACAATTTAGAATAAATGCAGGTGTTTCATGTATTAATGAGTAAATTATTTTACAGTTGAATACAAGCCAGTCTAGCAGAAGAAAACCAGAAAAAGGCGACGTCTGAAGCTGAAGAAAGAGTCAGACGCAGTATGACAGTCTCTTCTCTATCCCATCCCCGTTCCCCCCGAGGCCTCCTTGGCATTCATGCTATCAATGTGTATTGCATGTTGCTGAGAGGTCTGGCTGAGGCATTGGGAACTTGCGACGTTCTGTTCCTTTGCATCAAAAGTAGAGCATCAACTCTGATACCAGGATAAGTTGTATAATGCGATGGATGGGATGGAGATCAGTATAGCCCAGAGTCAGCGGGTGCCAGAGTATATTCTGGCTTCCATCTCCAGTGTCGCACACTGATCCATTAGCCCAGACCCTCCTCCCAGACCACTGCCTACCCCTCCACTGCTTATCACATTGTAGCCACTAATGCAGCAACATCAAGAACAGTAAAACATTAAAACTTGGGAGTCTAGTACCCCTTCAAAATTGTGAACGTATTTCAGACATGTTAGATACAGGTGTTTTGGACACATGATCGCTGCCATTTTCTGCATGATACCTTTGAGTAGCAAGGTAGTCTGGGGAAGGGCTTTAAATCCTCAGTGCAGAGAAGTACCAGAAAGGTTAGTGTCTCATACAGTAACCATTGGAGTCTCTCTGGGCTCTGTGATCCTCTGAATTGGATCCAACCCATCACATCATGAGTGTGGACCCTTGGGTGACCTTCAACTGAGTTTGCCTTTCAATTCTTATTTGTCACAATCTGTGAGCTGACTGTTGCAGACCTATCCTAGGTCCATCACTTGCCATGACGTTTCACTCTTCATTGTGATTGCCATTGTCCATTGGTAGAGGTACTCTTTAGCCCGGCAGAGGCCTCTCCCATCTTCCTCTCCAACCTTTGCCGATCAGGAAGTGACAACCCTAACAGGACTCCTCCAGTTCCACAAAGGGGTGTAACTTGTTTTGATACTCATAGGAGAAGCCGAATAGATCAATCTGTACTTGACATGGTCTTGGCATAGTAGGTCAGTCACTGGATTAAATTGCAGGCGTCGCGCCAGAGTGGCAGGGGCAATGTCTTAGAAGAGTGAGCACATTGCTCCTTGAAACAAGACTGATTCCCGTTTCTGGGCCACTTGTAGAATAATTTCTTTGCTTTTAGAGGAGTGCAATTTAGCCAGAACATCTTTGGGGCTGGTAGGGAATGAAGGTGGAGGGGGTGGCGGGGTGTGGACAAAACAAAAAACAAATACCTCCTACCTCCTCCGCTAGCTGCCAGTCCTGGAATCAGGAAACACCCAGGCTACCCATAGTCAATCACAAAGCTGCTGCAATGATTATGATTGGCTTTGGGGAGCCTGGGAGCCAGGATGCTTCCTGCTCCTTCATGCAGCCGGCGGAGACATAAAGAAGAGGCAATAAGTTTTATTTTTTTATTTTATTTTGTTCATCCTGCAAACTCTCCCTCCCCGCCTATCCCCCCCCCACCCTACCACTCCCGATCGGTAGCAGCCGCTACTGCTCAAGTCACCAATGGGCCAACATTATCCACTCTCTCCAGTCACACTTCTGTGCAATTTTCCTACAGAACCTTCGAGAACAAGTCTACCATGAAGGCCTGTCTGTCCCTTAACTCCCTCCTTTAGGCCACAAATCTGAACATTATCGCGGCAAGAGTGGTTTTCCTGGTATTAACATTTCAAAAGGGTGGATTACAGTTGAGTCTGCAGCTGATCCATGGTTTCTTCCAGCAGGCCCGCTCTCTTCCTGTCCTAGAGTGCGGGTGCCCACCGAATGGGACCTTATCAAGCTATCTCAATTCTCATTATGGCATGAGATAAATTTGAAATGCTGTTCTTCAACAAGTAAAGTAACGCAAAATGAATAGGACTGTTATTGCAGTATATATCAGGTATACCTAAACTACATATATAGAAATGTAAATACCTTCTGCTGAATGGGTCTCTTTAGTAGGATGAAGGAACATCCGTGATGCAATGGCCTAAATTACGGATATGTCTGCAAGAGTCTGAATGTGCTCAAACCTGAACTAATATGGAGTATTTTGTAGTATTCCTACGGCCTCTTACCTTAAAATGGCAGATCCGCCAGCTCTGTAGTTCTTTCCACTGTATGCTACCACCATTCTTCTGTAGTAGATAATTCACAGCTTCTTCCTAGGCAAATGTATGGTTTAAATACATTCATATAAATCACTAGGGAGAAAGATGTAAGGATTGCGGGTTCACTTCACCTCTAACACCAGTTTAAATAATTGGAAAAGTGTACCTCAAATCAAAAATAGTTGCTGAAAAGTTGCAGGGGACTCCGATAAAGACCTTCATCCACGTATTCAACCTCAGAAGCTACTAGGGTGATTTCATGTTTAGCTTTATCATAGGGTCCTATTTCAGTGTTCTGTTCTCCCGGTGAAAAAAACGCCTAATGTGGAGGTAAACCGTCTTCTGTTAGGACAGATGTGATGTGTGGGCGAGTTAAAATTATCTCCAATCCCTAAGAGTGTATTTAATAAAGATAAAAAGGAACGCGTATGTAAGTTGAAAGTGCTTACCTAGGCTGCTCATAATCTGAGATCAACCTTTGTTCACCTGGTCCTGATGAAAGCACTGACCTGCATGAGCTAGTAACGGCTACATGACCTGATGCACTAGATGTGTAGGATTAGTAATTCTTCCTTTTTATCTTTATTTTTTAACATTTTTATTTATTGAGTTTTCTTCACGTACAACACATCAATGGAGATTGCATTTCAACTGGTACATTACGGAGCGGGACTGTGCCTTGTAACCCGAGAGGTTAGGTCCCCATTTACCGGGTGCCCAACCACGTAAAATATGGATACCTATGGGAGTTCTAGTTACTGTGACGGCACCGATTATCTGGTAAACATCTTGGATTGGGACACAGTGCTCGAAGACACGAGTGATAGAATGCCTTTGTATTTGCTGCTTTTGAGTCTGTTGCTTCTGTTCGCGAGCGTCATGCCCCGGTGTAGTTTTGCCATTTAGTTCTTAAAACGTGTAACGTTCGTATTATCCATTATCTACCCATACCCCATTTAAAGATGTTCACCGATGAGTTGTATTTGCTTTGATATTTACATGTGCACGTGACAAGAGTTGTTTCAACGTCACACCGCTAAGGAGGTGACTCGCGAGGTAAAGGTTTTCTCCATGATAATGCAAAAGTAATAATGAAAGCAGCTGTGCATATCAAACGTATGCGCTTGAAAGACCCAATGGCAAGCAGCAGTCAGGATTACCCTCAGTTTAGAGAATACACCAGGTCTTCCAGATGCGCGCTGTCTAGGCTGACCTAAAGAGTGAGTTTGAACGTCTCCTGTAGGTGGAGCCAAAGCACACTCTGAATTTTAAAACATTAGTTAGGGTAGGTCACGAAGGAGCTGTGCTGTCAAGCCAGACCTAAGAACTACCTGCTCCCATAGACCAAGATGGTCACACTGGATTCATCGTCTTTTAGTCTGTTTCTCATAATGGATGACTTGCAGCTATATGTGATGCCCTAGCTTTAGTTGCACTGATTATAATACACAAAGAGATCTGAAAGAGACACGTTAGTATTAGATTCCTTACCTTAGAATATCCCCAGGCGTCAGACTGGATCCGGAAATTTTTGCGTAGCAGTACCCTTGCGCGTCGGTAGGCGTCGTCTGTGGCTCCGCGTCCGTCGTCGGCGTCGTGGGCGCCGTGATGACGTCGTCGGAGTACTTCGACGCCGCCTCCGCGTGCTGACGTCAGTTCTTATTTTTTCCGCGCCAGCAAGCGCAGATCTGGAAAAAGAAGTAACCCTAGTCATTTTTTGACTAACTTTTTGATCATTTTTGATTGTTCTCGAAGTCTTTCGACTCCGACAGTGCCGTAGGGAAGCCCGGCTTTAAGCACTGGGATGATTGCGACCGCCTGATGTCGGTCACGGATCCTCACCGCGTGTGTTTATCTTGTCTCGGCGTCGACCACGACGACAACGCCTGCTCCGACTGCCGGGCCCTCTCTTCGATAGCCAGGCGGGAGCGGTCCCGCAGGCGGTTTGAACTCCGGCAGTCGGTCCCGCACCGCGAGAGGTCCCGATCCCATGGGAGGTCGAGGGACAGGTCGCGGGCTCGGAGCCACCACAGTTCCGAGAGTAGGCCGCACTCCTCCGGGTCGAAGTAGTCATCAGGTAAGCGGCACAAGAAGTCCAAGCGGCGTCATCGCTCTTCGGACTCCCCCCAACGCTCGCGCGATGCGGCCGGGGGTTCGGGTGACACCACCCACGCGGCTCCGACGGAGTCGCAGGCGCCGCGTCCAGCCCCATACCCTACGGTCCCTGGGCTAAACGCGACGCCGGAGGAGGTCGAGAGCTTTCTCATGGCCATGAGGAAACTCTCTCCTCCGACGGGCTCCGCGGCGCCTTCGGGCCCAGCGGACCTGTCTGGGGCCCCTAGCGGGTTGGGGGGGATCTGCCCCTTCGGGCCCGGCGCCGCAGGTTCCCGTTATCCCGACGCCGCCGGCGCCTTCGGGCCCGGCGCCGAAGAGTTCAGTTGTTCCGGCGCCTTCGGGCACGGCGCCGCAGGACGCCGCTGGACCTCCTTCGGGATCTGGTTCGTCGCCGGTGAACCTTACGACCTCCCCGGCGTCGGACACTCAGGTGTCGCCTCCGGCGCCGTCCTCGGGGGGCGCCGTCCCCGGTTCCACCTTCGTTCCTGTTTAGGTGCCGGAACGGCCCCGATGGGCGCCGCTCCAGACGTCGTTTGGAGAGTTTCACTTCTATGAACAGGCCCCATTAGTTGAGAACCCTGAGTTTCAGGAGATGGGTGATGAAGAGGACTGGGAGGGGTCTGAGGACCCTCTGACCAGGGAGTGTCAGTCTCATGAGGACTGGACAGGTGACCTTGGGGAGGCCAGTGGTCTGGACACTTCGCCGGACACTGGCTTTGTCTCCCCTCCTACCGTGGCTTCGGAGGAGGGGGCAACATATAGTGTGGTGCTGATGAGGGCTGCCAAGGCCTAGGGCCTTGAGCTCCCCGTCGCGGCCGTGAGGACTAACCTCCTCACTGAGGTCCTTAAACCGCAGTCAAGCTCGGCCGAGCCTCTGCTGCCCTTTAATGAGGCCTTGACCGACGTTCTTCTGGGCACTTGGTCCAAGCCCGCTACGGGTTCGCCCATAGATAGGAACGTGGCCTGACGCCACCGCCCAGACCCGGGCGACCCAGGTTTCCTGTGGTCCCACCCTACCCCCGAGAGCCTGGTCATCCAGGCCTCCAATTCCCAGACCGCATTCCCGTCGGCCCCGCCGGACAGGGAATCCAAGAGGTATGAACCAGTATGGGAAGAAGACCTTCTCATCCCTTAGTCTGGGTCTGCGGTCTTCCAACACCGCCTGCCTCTTGGGACGTTACACCCACTCTGTGTGGGATAAGGTCGCGGAGGTGCTGCCAGAGTGTCCGTTGGAGGTGCGGGCCAAACTCGGCCAAGCCCTTGTGGAGGGCCGGGATGCAGCCAAGTATTCCATCAGGTGTGGGCTGGATACCACCGACTCGCTAGGTAGAGCGATGGCAACGACGGTGGCGGTCAGACGCCGCGCCTGGCTGAGGTCTGCCAACTTCTCGGCAGATGTCCAGAACACACTCATGGACATGCCGTTCGATGGCCGTCGCCTCTTTGGCGACAAGGCAGACCATGCGCTTGAGCGCTTTAAGGACTCCAGGGCTACGGCCAAGTCCTTTGGCCTCTCGGGCCAGCGCCAGCAATCAGCTGCCTTTCACTCCTTTCGTGGCCATGGAAGGGGTGCGCCACACGCGCCGCCAGCCATGCTCTGCAGGGCAATACCCAACGCGGTGGCGGCCGTGGGAACCGCCGTCCGGGCGGTCGGGGGCAACGGCGAGGTCAGTCCACACTTTTCCCCGCAGCATCCGCCTCAAAACCCTCCTAGTCCGTGCTTTCAGGCCCATGTGACGCCAGTGGGGGGCAGGGTTCGCCATCACCACCTCCACTGGCGCACTGTCACATCGGACAGGTGGGTGCTGCAAATCGTCCGAAGGGGCTACTCCCTCCCCTTCGAGGCGACTCCTCCAGCCATGCCACCTCAGAACCACCGTGTATCGGGGGATCATTTGCGACTTCTGCAGGAGGAAGTTACGGCCCTCTTGGCCAAGGGGGCCATCGAGCGCGTTCCTGGGCCAGAAGTAGGGTGTGGTTGCTACTCCCACTACTTTCTGGTACCCAAGAAGGGCAAAGGGGGCCTACGCCCTATCTTGGACCTACGGAACGTCAACGGCTTCCTCCGGAAGGAGAAGTTCAAGATGCTGACACTGGCTCAGGTCCTAGCTGCCCTGGACCCAGGAGACTGGATGGTAGCGTTGGACTTGCAGGACACTTACTTTCATATCCCCGTCCTGCCTGCCCACCGGCGCTACCTGCGGTTCATGGTTGGCCACGAGCACCTTCAGTTTACCGTGCTCCCCTTCGGCCTTACCAGCGCCCCACGGGTGTTCACCAAGGTGATGGCGGTGGTCGCAGCTCATCTGCGCAGGTTAGGGGTTTCAGTCTTCCCCTACCTCGACAACTGGTTGTTGAAGGCGGGCTCGCCCCAGACAGTAGTCGGCCACCTCCAGACTACGGCAGACCTCCTGCACCAGCTGGGGTTATCCCTCAATGTGCCGAAGTCACACCTGTGCCCCTCTCAGAAGCTCCTCTTCATCGGAGCGGTTCTGGACTCGGCGCGGTTTCGGGTTTATCCGCCCGAACAGCGGGTCCGGGATATTCAGGCTCTGATTCCCATCTTTCAGCCGTTATCCCGGGTTTCGGTCAGGTTGACGCTGCGGCTTCTGGGGCTGATGGCCTCCTGCATCCTGCATCCTACTGGTGCATCACGCCAGGTGGCGGATGCGGGCTCTGCAGTGGGACCTGAAGTTTCAGTGGGCCCAGCATCAGGGCAACCTATCCGACCACGTCCTGATCTCGGAGGGCACTGCGAGACAGCTGCAGTGGTGGCTTACGGACCGCGATTGGGTCAGCGGCAGATCCCTCTCCCTTCCCCAACCGGAGCACGTAGTTGTGACGGACGCGTCCCTCCAGGGCTGGGGAGGCCACATGGGAGAGGCGGAGATCAGATGCCTCTGGTCTCCGGCGGAGACCCGGCTCCACATCAACCTGTTGGAGCTCCGGGCGATTCGTCTGGCACTGAAGGCATTCCTCCCCTCTGTCCGGGGGAGTGTAGTGCAGGTGTTCACGGACAACACCACCGCCATGTGGTACTGCAACAAACAAGGCGGGGTGGGGTCGTGGATCCTTTGTCAAGAGGCTCTTCGCCTTTGGCAATGGCTGGAACGCCAGGGCGTGACCCTGGTGGCTCAACACCTGGCAGGTTCTCTGAACGCCAGGGCGGACGAGCTCAGCCGTCGGTGCATGATGGATCACGAATGGTGTCTGAACTCGGACGTGGCGCAAGGCCTCTTTCAGCGATGGGGAGAGCCTTGGTTAGATCTATTCGCCACCGAAGAGAACGCGCAATGTCATCAGTTCTGCGCGTTGGAATTTCTAAGGCGGCACTCGCTCGGAGACGCTTTTCGTCGCGAGTGGTTTGCGGTCTGTTGTACGCCTTTCCGCCTATACCACTTCTGCCCAGAGTGCTGAAGAAGATCAAGCGCGACCGGGCCCAAGTCATCCTTGTGACTCCGGACTGGGCGAGAAGGTTGTGGTATCCAGAGCTACTCAGTATGTCAGTCGATCCCCTGGTTCGTCGGCCTCTTCAGGAGGACCTTCTGTCGCAGCAGCAGGGGACGGTCCTCCACCCGAACCTGTCCAGTCTCCACCTCCATGCTTGGAGATTGAGCGGCGACAGTTGAGGCCATTTGACTTGCCTCCTGAAGTTTGTAACATTATTCTGGCAGCCAGGCGTCCCTCCACAAAGTCGGTATACGCCTGCAGGTGGAACAGATTTGTGGCATGGTGCACAGCAAAGGCTGTGGATCCCCTCAATGCCCCTCTTTCAGAGGTCCTTCTCTTCCTTCTTTTTCTTGCCCAGCAGGGCACTGCTCTGGGCACTATCAAGGGCTACCTTTCTGCCCTTTCAGCCTTTCTCAGGCTGCCTGATCAACCTTCTTTGTTCCAGTCCCCTATTGTTAATAGATTTCTTAAGGGCATCACACACACGTTTCCTCCTGTTCCGTTTGTGATGCCTCAGTGGGACTTGAACCTGGTTCTTACATTTCTGATGAGCGCTCCCTTTGAGCCACTTTACAATTGTCCTCTACGCCTTCTAACTCTGAAGACTGCTTTCCTGGTTGCCATCACCTCTGCCGGGAGAGTGAGTGAGCTCCAGGCCCTTTCTTGTACTCCACCTTTCCTTTCTGTCCATCCGGACAAAGTGGTGCTGCGTACCAAACCTTCTTTCCTGCCCAAGGTTGTCACGGCCTTCCACATCGGGCAGTCTATCACCTTGCCAACCTTCTTCCCGCCACCGCATCCCTCTAAAGAGGAAGAGCGGCTCCACCGTCTGGACCCAAAACGTGCGCTCTCATTCTACTTGGATCGCACACGCCAGTTCCGGGTGGATGGCCAACTCTTTGTTGGTTACGTGGGCGCGAAGAAGGGGAAAGCGGTGCACAAGAGGACCATCTCTCGGTGGATCATCCTGTGTATCCAGGCATGCTACTCCTTGGCTAGGAAGGAGCCTCCTGCTGGATTGCGGGCTTATTCTACCCGAGCCACGGCGACTACCACTGCCCTGGGCAGGGGAGTGCCCTTACAAGACATCTGTCAGGCGGCTACGTGGGCATCGCTGCACACGTTTGCAAGACACTACTGCCTGGACAGCCAAGTCCGGAGGGATGGCTTCTTTGGCCGTTCCGTCCTCCGGGACTTTCTGGTGTGATTATTGGTTCGCAGACCCACCACCGGGGTTGGTATTGCTGGGGTATCTATTCTAAGGTAAGGAATCTAATACTAACGTGTCTCTTTCAGATGCACAAGTTACTACTTGTGTAACGATATATCAGTAAGAGACATTAGTTAGTATTAGATTCCTTACCGACCCACCCATCCTCCCCGTTCTGCGAACCAATATCTAGGGTTAGGGTTGTCCCCTTTCAGGGCCCTAGTTTCAATGGCACCAGTGTTGGTTTTTAACATGGCTCTGCGTTTCTGGCGCGGAAAAGCTGTGCCTAAGAACTGACGTCAGCACGCGGAGGCGGCGTCTAAGTACTCCGACGCCGTCATCACGGCGCCGACGACGGACGCGGAGCCGCAGACGACGCCTACCGACGCGCAAGGGTACTGCTACGCAAAAATTTCCGGATCCAGTCTGACGCCTGGGGATATTCTAAGGTAAGGAATCTAATACTAACTAATGTCTCTTACAGATATATCGTTACAAGTAGTAACTTGTGCTTTACGTTTAATTTTTTCAATAATTTGCGTAACGGACAAATGCACTGCTATGCCCTCTAATGTTGCCACAAGGCATGCTAATCTGTTGGTGTGGTATTATAATAATGAGTTTTTATGGAGCACGTTGTTCTGCACTTCAATCTTTCTAAGTACTGTAGATTATATTATGAAGTTTAATTATACTATATTTACGGACCTCTGAAGAAAGTATGGCTGAGTTGCCGTGGCCAAGATTTACACTAATGTCTGGCTGATCATTGCAGGCATCAATGGCGAACCCTTAGCTCTGTCTTCCCTTGACAGCTAATAGTGAAACAGAGCATGTATTAAATGCTCACCCAGTCTCCCAATAAATAAAGTGTTGTTACAAATGTACCTTCAATAATATACCAACCTGTTCTATTACATATTAGATTTGAAGTAAAACCGATCAAATATTCAACTTCTCTTTTGTGATTCAAGAAAACCTTGGTTATGAAGCATGTGGGCCCAACTCCTCTCAAAAACGTATTCCCTTCTTCCTGGATTTTGTGCATTGTAACACTTCCCACCCTAGACAACTCTGAACTAACATTAGAGTATAGAAAGTTGTTGTTTGGATTTTTATTATGATACTGAAGATGTAACATTAGGTAAATAGAAATAGTCGCAAAATAAGTAAATGCAGCCTTGCAACATTTCAAAACAGTACATAAACAATGATCTCTGTGTATAAAAAAGTCCTCTGACCTCCTGGTCAGGGACCTGCTTTCTCCCCCAGCAGCTCCGCTGGTAAGTGCCGCTGCCCGTGCAGTGCTCTGTACTGGTAGATGTTCAAGGCCCTCCTCTACCCACAAGCTCCTGCCTTCGCCTCATCCCTGGTGGTCCATTGGGACAGCCTTGCTCTTCTGTTGGTTCCACTGCTGTCTGTGCTGTATTGTGCCCGTTTTTCTTTCGGTTTGTGTCTTTGTCTTTGTTTTCTGTCTTGTTACTGTGCCTGTTTTTCTGTCTTTTGCCTCCGTATTTTTTATTGGTTATCTTCTTTTTGTCCTGTTATTCTTTGCCCGTTTCCCTTCCCGCTGCTTCTGCCCCCCACGCCTCCTCCCCCTACCGGTTTTTCCGCACCCTCCTCCCAGCTGCGCTTCCCTCCCCCTTCCCTATTTAATGGCACCCGCTGCGCCGATGCAAGCACGTCGGCCCGTGACCAGTGTCAGGGACCCTGGATCTCTGACCTTTCACTACTTCCCATGACCCTTCTGCCCGCCTCGCACTCAACAACTGCCAGCTGTCCACGCCGAACACCACCCATGGCCAGTTCTCCTGCCGTCACTGCCGCCAGACCTTCACTAGCCCCCTCACGGTCACCGCCTCCACAGTAGGACGCCAACACCACTGAAGCCCTGAAGTGCATCCTCCTCAACGTGCGCTCCTCGCGCAGACACGCAGTAGAGATCTGGGACCTCCTCAACCCCTCTCACCAGACGTCGCCTTCGTCAGAAAAACCAGGACCAATGCCTCCTCCGCCCCCGACGTCGCCACCGCCATTCCTGACGGATACAAGATCCAGAGGAACGACCGCCCCAACCCCCCACTTCCATATCCAGCCCAGCCCTAGAACCACACTTCGCGGCACCCTTGCCTACAGAAACACCAGACCTCGCGCCTCATGCGCCACTACGATCGCTGACTTGATCGCACCCCAAGCCATCGCGTCCATGGACTACATACTCATCGGAGACCTGAACTTCCACCTCGACAACCCCAGCGACCCCCAACTCCGCCACCCTCCTGTACAACCTCGCCAACACCGGACTGAAACAGCTCGTCACCACCCCTACCCACTAAGCAGGACACACCCTCGACCCCACATTCGCAGGTGGGAACAACATCCGCTTCAGGCACACCACACAACCCCCATGAACAGACCACCACTGCATACACTTCCTTGTCAACAAACCCACGCCGCCCAAACCTGCACTCCGCCCTCCACGAAGAAACTGGAGCAAAGTCATTGAGGAGCAGCTCAACTCCACCCTCAACCGCGATGCCCCCACCACCTCGACCGATGCCAACCTCACAGCCAAAGAACTCCAGAGATGGATCACCAACTGCGCAGACGAGCTCACACCCCTACGCAACCCAGACAGACCGCGCCCGAGGAAGGCCACCTGGTTCACTGCTGACCTCCAAGAAACCAGACGCACCTGCAGACATCTTGAGAAGAACTGGAGAAACAACAAATTCTCGGAAGATCGTACCACCTACTAGACCGCCATGACGGAATACCACCAACACATCAGATCCACCACAAGGACCTTCATCCAGAACAAGATCCTTGCCAACTCCAGCAACTCCAAGAAACTCTTCAGCGCCATCCAGGAATTCCCCATACCCCCAGCAAAACCACAGACATCACCTCCTCCATGGACCTTTGCGACAAGCTCGGCACCTATTTCCATCTGAAAATCAAGGGCCTCTATGACCACTTCAATGACCTGACTTCTGACTCCGAAACCACTCACTCCTTCAGCAACACCAGCCAGGCCACCATCTCCTCCTGGACCCCAGTCCCCACCGAAGTCACCGCATCAACCATGAAAGGCATCCACTCAGAAGCCCCCATGGACCCCTGTCGCCCGCACATCTTCCACAGAGCTGCCACCGCCACTCCGGAACTTTGAAGCACCAACAACGCCATCTTTAAAACTAGCATCTTTAATGATGACTGGAAATGCGCAGAAGGCAGACCCCTACTCGAGAAACCATCAGTAGATCCCACGGACCTCAAGAACTGCCAATCAATTTCCCTTCTTCCCTTCGTGGCCAAAGCCACAGAGTAGACCGTCAACGTTCAACTCACAAAATTCATCGAAGAGAACTTTCCCAATCCATCCTCGACCCCTCCCAATCTGGATTCCACAGCAACCACAGCACCGAGACTGCTCTACTCGCCGCCACAGATGACATCCGCACCCTCCTCAACCAAGGACACACCACGGCCCTGATCCTACTAGACCTCTCTACAGCATTCAACACCGTCTCCCACCGCACACTCGCTGCCAGACTCCAGGATGTTTACATACAGGGAACTGCCCTCGACTGGCTCAGCTCCTTCCTCACCGGCAAAACCCAAAGAATCAGACTGCCACCCTTCCTCTTTGAATCCACAGAAATCAACTGCAGAGTACCCCAAGGATCATCGCTCAGCCCCACGCTCTTGAAAATCTACATGGCCCCCCTCGCCGCCATCATCAGACAGCACAGACTCAGAATAGTATCCTACGCCGACGACACCCAGCTCATCCTCTCCCTCACCGAGGACCCCATCACCACCAGATTCAACTTCCAGGACGGAATGGAGAACGTTGCATCCTGGATGAGCAGCAGCTGCCTGAAGCTCATCTCAGAGAAGACAGAGGGTTCTCGGACCCTCACCCTCTGCATGGAACAGCACCTGGTAGCCCACTGCCCTCGGCAGCTCCTCTGCCCCCACGGACCATGCTCAAAACCTCTGCATAGTACTCGACGACTCCTCTCCATGACCCAACAGGCGACCACTTTGATCGAGACACTACGAGTTATCTGGTAAAACGGGCGACCAAGACCTAGGTCGGACCCTCCCAGAGTTATCAGGCTACTGGGACCTAATTAGCTATTTCAGTGAGAACGGACGACCACCTATTTATTCATAAATTGGCCTACCATTGTACGGTCATATTTGGAATCCTCGTGTTTGGAAAGACCACAACAGTTCTGCGACGAGCTTAATACTACGGAATTGTTCCTTCACCTTAATAGCCCTGACGAAGTTCAATGTGAACGAAACTCGTTGGCTGAGGAGTATTGGTGTGGCATACTCTGGATGTCTTGTGCACAACTTTTGGACTTATATCTCATACTCTGAAATACTGTGTGCATAACCTTGGTCAGCCGCTCTTTTCTTTCTAATCAATGCCGACGCGTCCACCTGCTTCAACTCTCTCCGCATCCTCCGAAAGACCTTCAAATGGATCCCCCCGAAAACCGTCACCCACGCACTCATAACCGGCCAACTGGACTACGGAAATGCTCTCTAAACCAGGGTCAACAATTCTCTGCTCCGCAAACTCAAGAGCATACAGAACACCGCAGCTAGACTCTTCCTCAGCATCCCTCGACACATACACATCACTCAACACCTGCATGGCATACAATAAAAACATAGGAAATATAGCTTTTTTAATGTACACAATTGTTAGTAATTTTACTTTTATTATACCAGAATTATCAATGTGATAATTTGTAGTATATTTTTAGTAGCACATACTTAATTTGATGCTACTGTACAAGTCCTAAATTGAAAATTCATAGTAATTGAGCATAGGAGCAAAATCCAGAAAGGCTTGAACACACAACATTACTGATATATTTTCTAAAAACTTGGAACCTACCCAATTATTCTGCAATATCATGCATTATGGCAATAGGAAAACATTTGAGGGCTCCTGAGGCAAGATGGCGTCCACGCGACTGGACGTGTGAGCTGACCTCTCTCGTCGATCCACAGGAAGAGTTACCTGGTAACAAGGATTGTGGTTTAATGCAGGACAACTTGGAGAAAAATATCCGCTGCACAGTTTGTTGAACATTCGGTGAATTGAAAGGAGTTGGTGTTAAATAAATAGTGAGCAAAGTACCGCATCGATAAAGAAAATGCTGACGCTGACATTGATGCTGGAAGCGGTCTCCGCGTTCATTAAGCTCCGACGAGCTTGGTGGGCGGTTACCTACACAGGTGTTTTAGTTTGGTTTCGTGTTGACCGCCGGACGAAGGAGTGTCGGAATAATGGCCCCGAAAGGCACACGAGGAAAACGAGGTCAGGAGGCGACAGGGGGAGAGGCAGACCCGAATGGGGGGACTGCCGCTTCTAAAACCGGGATGGTGACTGTAACGGAGAAACGACCGGATAATTACGGTAAGACTAAACAAACCGAGGCTAAAACAATTCCAGCATTTTTTACGTCTGCAGAGGAAAAACGTAGAGGAAAGAACCTCACTATGCAATCTGTTATACAACCGCAAGGTATTTTAAATGAGCCCTTAATACATACAACAGATACTGTGAGCGAAGGGGCGAGTGAAGGGGCAAGACAGGATACAGTAAATAATGAGGTTATAGCCGTGCCGGAACGAAGAACACTACCAGAAAAAATGGTAAAAGGGGCTGTAGTACAAAACTTATCTATTCCCTCTCGCATAAATGGCATAGATGGCTGTAGCGATACAAGACTGGACGAGACTGAGTGCAATCTACTTGATGCCCCTGGTAGCTCTGTGATAAATACAATCTCGCCAGAGCAGTCTGTGGCGGCGGTACAGGCGGCAGTTAATGAGGCGGAATCAGGAGATTTTTTGTCTGTGTCGGAGAACTCTGCCTCATCATGTGAGGATCTTGTTGCACACTACTCCAAACAAATGCGTATGGAGGATGAGAGCGATATTGAGTATGATGAATCAGCCGATTATACTGAGGATAGCCCCATTACAGTTCGAGGCGGGGAGGAGGTAACAATAGTAGATGGGGCCACAGGAGGACATTCTGGTTATTTAATGGAGACCGAGCCAAATGTATTGGCAGAGGATCATATCACCTTATCTACTATTTATCAGACAATCCTGAGTCACATGGATAAAACGGAGCAAGAAAGTCATAGGATACAGAATTCATGCCGAAAGCTTCAAAACGCTATTCGGAGACTAGCAAAATCCCAGGCTGATTTTGGGGAGAGGTTTACAGAGGTAGAAACCAGAGTATCGAATATTGAGGATGAGTTGGCAAAGCAAAAGGTCGCTACAGAGTCTTTAAGTGCCAATAAAGATGATGTTCTCTGGAAAATGGCCGATTTTGAAAACCGAGCCCGGCGCAATAATTTAAGGATTATGCAAATCCCGGAAGGCAAAGAAGGACAAGACCCACGCAAATTTATTGTAGAACTGTTTCGTTAAACATTTCCTGATGTAACTAAATGGGACTGGGATAGAGAGGTCGAGAGGGCTCATAGATATCCCTTCAACATTCGCCTTCGACCTGGACAAAATGTATCTAAACCTAGACCTCTGTTAGTGGCCTTTAATAGCTTTCTTGCCAGAGAGGATATATATCTGCATACCCGACCTAATTGTAAAAGCATGGGGAAAGGATTTACATTTTTTGCTACACCAGATTATAGCAAATATACTATGGATAGTCGCTGGCAGCTGCGCCAGTTGATAAATCAATTTCAAAGCAGGGGTGCACAAGCCTATATTATGAATCCAGCGAAACTTAAGGTGATTTATAAAGAGAAAGCTCGTTTTTTTACTAATGCTGCTACGGCCAAAGAATATTTACATTCTATTCATGATACACAGGTTTAAAGACCGGTTGTGAATATATTGTGAATATATTAAGGATGAATGGTAGTTGTAGGAGCTTTTTGTTCGTTGCCACATTTCCTTTCTTGTCAAATTACTGATTGCTGATATGAATTTAGAATGAATAATGTTAGCATGAGTTTTTGTTAGTCCTGTGGGGAAACGACAGAGGGGGCTGAGAAGCTCGCCACCATCAACAGGACCGTGAGTCCGAAAGCCTCGGTAAAGGTGGGTGGGCATGGGGGGGTGGGATGGTTGGGAGGGGTTGGGTTGGTTGTTGGAGGGGTCAGGGTTAAAGGGGGAAAAAAACACGTTGGTAACAAGTGACAATACTGAAAAGAAAATGTATGTGTATTATATAGACTTATGGTTAACGCAATCAAGAAGAATTGTATACATCTCTAGAGCAAGCAGGAGTGCTTTGATAATTATTGGCTGATGTCACGGAATATTAAAATTAATTTGTTATCTAAATGTATCAGGTCTCAATAATGCCACAAAACGGAAGAGGATAGCATCTGAAATTCGCTATATTCAGCCGGATATCCTTTGTCTTCAAGAGACACATTTATCCTGGAACAATAGACTCCTTGTAGCAGATTTAGGATATACACTTATTGCTGCTTCTCAGCAAACATCTATGACCAGGGGGGGTTATGATTCTTGTTAAACCACGATTTTGTACTATAGGACGTACCTTAACGGATAAGTAGGGCAGATGGGTAATATCGAAGTTAAAGATTGGTGGGGGGCACAATTTACCCTCTGTTCAGTATATGGGTCTAACTTGGACGAGGCGGAAGTTCTGGATTGGTTAAACATCGAGCTTGCAAATTGGACCTCTCCCTTAATTCTGTGTGGGGATCTGAACATTAATTTAAGTACAGGGGAACTAACGGCTGGTTTTGAGAAATATAAGGGTCGTAAACCACAAGTTTTTAAAGCTCTGTATAGTTTGGTGTCAGATCATGGTCTAGTGGACACTTTGAGTAAAATGTATCAAACACTCCCGGGGTATACCTTTTATTCTTTTCCCCATAAGAAATGTGCCCGCTTGGATTATTTTTTTGTATCCACGTATTTATTGAGTGGGGCAAAGGTACAATTATTTCCCAGGGTATCATCAGATCATTCACTAATCTTAATTGAACTTTCACAATTAAAGGTGATAAATCAGTATAGAGGCTTTACGTTTGATAGAAAGCTCTGCCTTGATTAACAATTTAGAACTCATATGCTGAAATGGATACCGTATTTTATTAATAACAATTTATATTCCACGAGTATAGATATGATATGGGATACATTTAAAGCTTGTTTTAGAGGTGAGGCGGTGAGCTATGGGCTTTGTAATCAAAAAAAGTTACGAGCAGAAATTCGAGATCTCTATAACTGTTTAAGAATTGTGGAAGAAAATTTGATTTAAAGAAATTGGATACATAGATAATGTGTTAAACATTTCAATTTTTGAAGATACAGTGGCACGATGCCGGGCAAAAATTATGAGGGTATGGAGTGTAGAGATAGCCCGGAAATATCTTGTGAATAGAAGACCTGCTCATGAATATGGGGAGGCAATTGGCAGATCTTTAGCGTTAAGGCTAAAAATGAAGGAGACATCTTGTATAATCCCCAAGCTACAAGATCAGAATGGTATTGTTCAGGAGGATCCTAAAAAAATACTTGATATTTTATATCAATTCTACTCGGAATTATATACTCACCAGCCCGCCCTAGCCATGGATATTTTACAGGAGGAGGGAACTTTCAATAAATTAACAGATAGTGAGAAAGAATTTTTGGATAGTCCATTCTCTATGGAGGAATTGGAAGAGGCAATTAAAACTTTAGGCATGGGGAAGGCTGCAGGCCCAGATTTTATTCCGGGAGAAGTTTACAAATGTTTTTTTGAACCATTGAAGCATATCATGCTTGAGACCTTTAGAACTGCACAAACTGGAAAAGCCCCACTGTCTTGGAATGATGCTTCTATTGTGGTTTTCATTAAAAAGGGTAAACCTCCTGAATTACCTGGTTCATATCGCCCAATATCCTTACTTAATTGTGACAATAAGATATACTCTAAAATGATTGCGAACCGTATATCTAAAGTGATTACACCATTAGTATCCTTAAATCAGCACGGGTTTATCCCAAATAGAGGTACAATATCACACATTAACAAGGTTATTACTTTATTTGACATTGCTCAGGCGGAAAAACGTGAACCAGCATTGATATTGCTAGACGCTGAGAAAGCGCTTGACCGCGTTGAATGGCAATATTTATGGGAGGTCATGAAGAGAGCGGGATTTGGCAAAGATTTTTTGACTGCAATTCAGGTGTTATATACAGCTCCAAATGCAAGAATAGTCGCTATGGGTTCTAGATCTGAAAGGATTAAAATAACTAGAGGGACTCTGCAAGGATGCCCTTGCTCCCCACTTCTTTTCGCTTTATTTATTAATCCTTTTTTATATAATTTGTTGAATACACCATATATTAAACCATTTATAGTCAAAAATATCGCACATTCAGTGTTTGCATATGCTGATGACATTGCCGTCACTACAGTTGACCCCGCGGAGGCTATAGTAGAGATTGAGCGATTGGCTCATGATTTTGGTGCAATCTCAGGGTACAAATTAAACTCCTTAAAAACCCAAGTCTTATGTACAGACAATATTCAATTTAATGATCCCAGGGTAACGTCCGAAGTAACATATTTAGGCATCAAAATTAAGACTCAAATGAAAGAGATAGTGGATGCCAACTGGGACATTATTATCCAACAAACAAAACAATCGTTAGATAGGTGGGGACGGCTGCAGATGTCAGTAATTGTCAGAGGCAATATCATTAAAATGAGTATTCTTGCTAAAGTTTTATATTTATATCGGAGTATTCCTTTGGAGATTCCCATAAATGATATACTACAGCTTCAGCGTTTATCTACAAAATTTCTATGGGCCCCCGGGAAAGTTAGACGGGCAATGAAATGGATGACGTTACCGGTGGAAAGAGGAGGTCGAGGGATTCCCGATTTTGTGTTTTATTATTATGTATGTTTTTTGCAAAGAATGAGACTTCTTTTAACTGGTGAGCCAATTGAAGAACCAGCTGAAGCTCCTTCTATATTTTTTCTATTATTGGGGGAGCATGCAAGGGGGTGCTTAAGGAATTGGAGGGTAATTACTTTAAGCATACTCGCTTTAAAGTGCTGGATTCGGCCTTTAAAGTCTGGAGGAAGGTATCAAGACTTATTAAACTTGGGAGAATTACATATTATACACCCTTTAGCGCGGACAAATTGCCCCCTTCTGTTTTTGGGACGGATTGGCGATGGATTGGTCACATAAGAGGATTTCGCGAATTGGGAATTTGTTTGAAGCTAATGGGATTATTTGTACTTATGAAAGTTTCGTTTTGAAATATAAGCTACCTCATTCTTCCTTTTTTAAATATCTTCAAATTCGAGATTTTTGTTTGAGAAAACAAATTAGACCCACCCCCAATAAATTAGTGGAGGCGATTCGCCTTCGGAAAAAAATTGGCATGCTATATCAGATCATGATGGAGTATAGACTAGACGACTTATAGAAATATAACACTTATTGGCAGACGCAGCTAGGGGAACCGGACCTTGAAATAGTAGATACAATTTTGATGGCGAAAGATCTGTGCCTCTCAGCCAATATAAAAGCGCAAGTTTATAAAACGGTGTTTAGGCTATATTACACCCCTAAACGGATGGCAGCTTGGGGCCCTCAATATGATGGTAAATGTTTTTGCTGTGGTGACGAGAATGCTGATAGCATACATATATTTTTTAGTTGTCACAAGCTTGCTCCTTTAAATAAATTAAATAAAAAAATTAAAAAAGGAAAACATTTGAGGGCTTGTACTTGAAACAGTTCCACCTGATTAGGGATAACATTGATTTACAAACTGATCATGTTCTAGTTTGAGAGACTAAGCATTTGTAACTCTAACTTAGACATAATACCCTTCATCCTATTTTTTGTGGCCAAGGCCATAATGGCTGCCTTTCTTTCAAATGCAGTATATTCCTCTGTGACATATGCCTTTTTCCCTTGTACATAGTTGGTATCTTCTGACTGTAGTTTTCAGTGTGTGCACCAAGAAAGGTTTTGTAGGAGAATGTTATGATTGAAAGGGAGAACACTGTTAAGGGATAGAAAAGGCTGAAGGTTGTCCTGTGGTGGCTGGAGTTTCTTTGCTTGGTAAAAATATAAGTTTACTTTGGAGCCATCTGCCTACTGAATGCAACTTCACAACTTCCTTATAAGTTCCAGCCATATATTTGTATTTGCCTTCCCCTGTCAACACTTAGGCAGAGTTATTCTAGGTAAATATGTATATAGCAATGAAGGGCATTAAGGAATGATAGAACAGGAAATGATCCATTGGGCAATTGAACTATCGTTATCCTCTGAAAGGTCTGTATATGCAAGCTAAGCAAGGTTTTATGATAATGTTCTACACAAATTAAGCATGCAAATATAGTTTTGCAAACCAGGATAGTCTAGCATAGGAAGTACTTGAACTGCAAAACATCACATTAATACTTTGAAACTGATAATTGTGCATTAATGTTAAGTTTCTCCTTTTTTGGGGGTTTCCAAGTCCAACTTTAACCTGTTTCTCAGTATTGTTTTAATAATTTTATTCCAGTACTGTCATTTGACTGCACCACTTCTAGAAACCGCTTTCCCATGGCTCCCTTTTGAGTTCACATGCAGAACAGTCATTATTTGTTTACATTGCTAATATTTATGTGGATTCTTGAGAATGGAGTTTAAACAATCTTATGTTGATTAAGGTACTTTGCATAGTGCCACAACCTGTCATGTATTTAACTTGTTAATGTAGTTAAAAGTGCTGGCCTGGATGGTAGCCTGTCTGTTTTAGCAAGAGTGGATTGTCCTTTCTGAAGTGAGTTTCTGAAGATGAGAAACTCCCTTCTTTCGGACAAAGCAGTTCTCCATGCACATACATTCCTTAATACATGAATTACTTACACAAATCCTCCTTACAGAAATCTTACAAAGTTCTTACCATAATCCTGTAATTCATGAACATTTAAATATAGCCGTAATTGTAAATACATGATGGTATAAAGGAAAAATAAACATGGGCTTTGTCAGCCTAATAGATACCCTTTCTTACTCTCTGCTTTTTAAGTAGATTTGAGAGTATTCGTTGATAAGAAACAAGTAAATATAATGTTGTGTACCAATCAAAGCTTCACATATTAAATTTCAGTCTCTTCTTAAATGTTTGAATTTTAAATCATCTGAACCATTTATACATCAAGCTATCACAAACTAAGAAAAAACATGTCATCCCTGTTTTACTCCGTTAAATCACTTAAACTTGAGCCTCACCGAACTATCTTATGAAATCATCAATGCAATATGAAGCTTTCCTAACAGCACATTTAGGCAACACATTGACAGCCGGGCAAATAACTATGCCACTGCCAGCAGCCACCTATTTTTCAGAATATTTTGTGACTTGGGATGCCAGCATTCTACCTACCAGTCCTTACAGTTAAATTCCCTAGCTGTAGCTTTAACAACACCTTATACTACACTACTGTATTAAGGGCAAGTATAGACGGTATCTGCCATCATTGGAGCTTTATGAAAATGGCACACTCTGAAAGTCTTTCAACAGTCCACTTACGGACCATAGTTCTTTTGCCTGTAGTTACATTGAATGGCCGATTTTTTTCCTCCATGAAAGGAGTGGTTCTGCCATTGTGCAACTCACTGATCGATGTGTATCTGCTAAGGAAGGGGCTTTCTTTTAGTTCTAGCATAACCCAAGACTTTTTGATTTTACTACTAATATTTATTTAAAGGGGCAATGGGTCATCCTACTCCAGCCACTGGCTAACTTCTCTTTGAGAGACAGCATTGTGCTCTTTCACTAGGAGCACCAACACACATAAAAATGTTCCCTTTGGTGCCAGTGTTTTTGTTTTACTTTAATATTACTTTAGTGTTACCTTTGTGTTTAGAGCCTTATGTGATAGGATGCTTTCTACCAGATCAGAAAGAGACAGTTAGTTATAGATGACTTACCTTAGAATTGCCCAAGGCGTCAGACTATATCCAGATAATTTTTTCTCTTAGCAGTACCCCTGCGCGTCAGTAGGAGGTGTCGGCCGACTCTGCATCTGTGGTTGGTGTGGTGATTACCAGGATGACATTCGGTGTCTAGTAAGACGCTACCCCTGCACGCTGATGTCAGTTCTTTCTTTTTCCGTGCCATCCTAGCGCAGATCCGGAGAGAGCTTACCCCTTTAGTCACTTTTTGACTACGCTTTTTTCGAGTCATCGACTCCTGTTGCTTGTGGGATATCCCATCATCAGACCGGCTTCAAGCCTTGCGAGGTCTCTCACAAACTGATGTCTGTGACCGAACCGCAGCTCATGTGCCTCTGGTGTGTGGAGCACGACCACAACACAAACTTGTGCTCCAACTGCGGGGCCATGAATCGGAAGTGTTTGCTGGAGCGGTCCCGAAATCTCTTGTTGGCTCTGTGTCGCTTCCGGTCTTGCTCAAGGGGAAGGTCGGCTGGCTAAACGCTTGATCCGGAGCGTCGTGTCTCTAAGGCTCTGTCTCCATGCCTGATTCAGGGACGACTCTGTGCCTCCCCCTGAGCCGGGGCGTTCCTTGTTCAGCTTCGTACATTCTACAAAGCCCTCCACCATGTGTGTGGGCAGCCTACTCCGCTGGTGTCCCTTTGGGCCCCATGGAGCCGGTCGGTATCCCTGGGCCTTCAATACCGGCGGATTTGTACCCAGCACCAGAGGGTCCTCGTGGATCCAGGCCTGGATCCGAATCGACGCTACTCGACCTTATTTGACCTTCCCCGGTGCCGATCCCTGTGACTACGCCCCCGGCTCCAGCCGTGCCCTGAGCTGACCCTGACCCCATCCTCATCCCCGAGATGGAGCCGGATCGACGTTGGCCGACGTTGTCAATATCAGAGGTTACTTTTGTTCCCTTGTTCATCCCTGGTGTTCCATATCGCCATGAACGTGGTGATGAGGACTGGGAGGTGCCGCTGAACCCTTTGTCTCTGCCAAACCAAAGTTAAACAATTGTGTCGGAGAGTAATAAACCATTTTACTTTACACCAGCATAAGCCCAGCATTTACAGCCACCTCACAGGGTGATACAAGGCCTGCTCCCACTCCCAGCCACTGTGCTCCTTAGCGCCATCATGATTGATCAGCAATCTGTCGTCCAATAAAATGCCTTTTTGGGGGGATTAGTGTTAGAAGTCGGTACCTGTTTGCAGTGTCCCTCCACTGTGCACCCCACTTGAGAACCCTGAAAGAATGTTTTTCTGACTCTGAGAGTGCCCTGACTCTGCTCTGAGCAGGCCCTGGGCCAGTGCTGTTTTGGAAACACCCCCTGCTATGTTGAACACAGAGTGAAAACACACACATGCATTAAGGTACACTATGTGTTACTGTACATCCATGATTGGCATGATCCACCCTATAAGCCCCTAGTAGATAAGAGGGCAAGGGGGATTAAAACTACCTTTAAGTCTCTAGTGTATAGTAGGGCATGGCAGTCTGGACAGCACTGCTTTTAAATGCAAATTGTGCCCAAACTCGACTTAGGTGGTAGGCGCACTTAAAGTGTGATACACTACAATATTTTGGCATTTTAGGTACCTCCAGGTTCTCCCCTATGTGTCCATGGGGTGGGGGTTCATGCCATTATGCGGAGGGCCCTTATAAAATATGTTTTAAGTGCCCTAGAGATGGAGAAAATGCACTGTTCGCTTTCTCCATTGTAGAAAAGTGCCTCCTCAAATCAACGTTGGTGCTAGGAGCACTGTGGAGTGAGAATCTACACTGTTTGCTCATTCAGGACCCTTAATATCTCCCCTAGGTGCCCCGGGTGGGTGTCATGTAACTATAAGCAGGGCCCCCATAAAATGCGTTATATGCCCTAGTGATCAAGAAATTGTCAATTTACTTGCCCCATTGTAGATTCCTAGCCCCTTAGGATAACAATGCAATAGTTTATAAACGCATAACTATCGCTAGGAATTGAACTAAAATCCCATTCAAGGACTGTGGAGAATGTTATTGATAAATCCAACAATATGCTATTGTTGAGTTTATCCTAAAGTATACAGAAAATAAGTTATAAGACTTTCTTGTCTGTAAGCCAAAATTCAGCCTTATTTTTCAGAGGTATCAGGATTAGCCTGGCTGCTTTGATGAAGTGATAAGTGGCTCACCCATGGAGAGGCTATCTGGTGAAGAGAGCTCTGCTACACCGGACTGCCCGAGTAGGGAGGAGGGATCATAAAGCTTGAACCTTCAAAAGGGTAAATAGGACAGGCAGGGCATGCCAGGTCCAACTACCCCAACCCCTCTGACCCAGCCAGATGGCAGGCTTAAGGCAAGAATTTGCAAATGGTAGGGGGAGTAGAGCTATGGAAAGAGGCCGTATTGGAGGATATTTAACTAGTTAATTCTCCTCTGCTTTGATTTCAGCAATACTGTATTTTGGAAGAATAATGCGATCTTTGAAAAGAGTATGCCATACTTTGGGGGGTGTGGCCATGCTCTGGGGTGTTGCTCTGCACCTCATTGGGCAGGAATGCTCTCCTGTTTGACCCCAGAGAACACTGAATAAATGTTAGAGGAGCAGATCCGTTCAGATCTGCTCCTTGAAACTAAGAGGATTGCCAAGCTGGAAACTTGATTTGCACCATCAAGCCCTGCATTCTGACTGACTGTGCCTGCTTCATTATCTGGAAAGACCAGATGTCCCAGAGTGGTGCTGTAGGTTTCTAAGTGCTATACTGTATTACATCTTTAAAAATTCATATCTCCGGTTCCCTACATTGGATGGTTGTCATTTTAAAGATACAAATATTTTCTATTGTTATACATTGTTTTGGGATTTTTATTGTGTGTTGTATCTTAATTATCTACTGAATTTGTGTTTTTAAATGCTTTACATACCTGTCTCCTCTAAGTTAAGCCTGCCTGCTCACAGCCAAGCATGAGCATAGGAATCATTTATTGAGACCTGTGCTGAGCCCTAGACTGTGTTAGTGGCCGTATTGCCTGTGGTAGAGGCATTGTTACCACTGCTGATAACCTGCTTTCCAACAGGAAGAACGTCTGTGTTTTAGTGATGAACCATGCAGCATAACAGTTCTAACTGATATATGCAGGTGTTTGTAGATATTCAATTAATCCATTTCAAAGTCTTGCTGGATTTGTGCAGATCAGTTGAATGGTTTGCATCCGCACAAAGCATCTAGAATCCTAATCCCCAATCATATCCCATTTGCGAAAGCCTGGCAGGCATTTGAACTCATTCAGCACGTCACCCATCTGTAACTGAATGTACCCAGGGAATAATCCTTTCCATTCCAGTTTAATAAATGAACCACAGTAAAGTTTTGTTAGATGGGTCACCCTCCCGCATCCACACAGTGCTGCCGGGTAACTGGTGTTGGCTAGCACTTTTGTTCACTCTAGCAGCCAATTTCTGCGTTGCTAAATACTATTAGGCACACCTGGGTGGGCAATGGCCATTGTATGCTCCCCGATGACGTGTGGTACTGGGGGCACCTCTATTCCATTACATAGAGCAAAGTGCAACATTAGTCCTCTTAGAGGCCTCTGGTACTCCGTAACAATTGTTTTGTTTTATTTAAATCAGCATAGATAGCACCATCATTTTGTACAGTGCTGCTCGGCCTCGAAGTGAAAAAATGAAATCAAAAGCCTTGACCGCTTTTAGAGAGACTACTACTTGTAGGATGAGTAACTGATTCAGTGTACTCCATGAAGCTAGGCCGACTTCTGAGGTTCACTCTAGTTGTCTGTCCTGACATGGCAATTGATTGGTTGCTCTAATTTAAATATCCTGTCGACCTACAGAAGAAATTTGATAGCACTTTAGGTAGGACTTCTATTTTTATACTTAAAAGTGATATCGCACTGCACAGTCCGTTTTGGGCTTCTCTGTCTTGCAGATAAGAGTATAGGTTGCTGGCCTCAATTCCCACATCAAAACCTACTCCAATCTATCTTGTTTCTTACTTAGACAATCTATTCTCTAGGAAAGAGGAACCAGGAGCTTTTTAAACAGGTTCTGCACACGTACTCCCAAACGTAAACTACTATAACTGACTGGTGTGCAGTTCCGAGGTGTGGGAGGGAGTGTTCAGGTCTGTGAAGAAGTGCCCTCACACATCCCGAAGGATGTCATGCTTAATCATTGGGCATGCTCCTCGTCAGGCCGGCGCTGCAATGCCCGACGGGGGATGAAGCCGTTAGGTGCATATGGGTGTGTGGACTAGGTAGTGCAGTAAGTGCGAGATGCTGTTTTAAAATAGATCTAGGGCAACCTTATTGCCTACATTTTATTCTAGGGTGCACTAACCTAACTAAAAGTAGGAAGCCCTAACTGGATGCAATGGTCCTAAATGGCGTGGCATCCTTTAGGACCATTATGCAGGATTCACAGTCATTGGCAAGTGCTTTTTGTGGCATTTGCATATCGTTTGTGGCACATTCTGATACATCGGCACTCGTGTTCTGACAGGCAACAAACCTAGTTTACATTGTTTGGTCAGTAATTACAACATTTAATTAATATAGTCTTTTAGTATGAAAAGATATAAATGTTCAAAATATTTTTGATGGCATGGTTTGTATTCTTTAACTTGTTCTGTTGCCTTGTGCATACACATTGGACCTGATATAATGTTGGGCAAGTTGCAAGCTAATGTGTGAAAAGTGCTCTCTTCGGCTCAGCATTTTGCAAAATGTTATTTGTAGGTCACAAAACATTCTATGTCTTGAAGGTAAATGATGCAGGAAGCATTTTGCGATCCTCTGTGAAGCAAACTCAGTGATGGAGGCCTGCAAGGGACAACAGACTTCCAAACCTGCATTTGGATACCTGGCTTGAATTTGTTTCTCTCTGTTCAAAGCGACTAGTTGTCCCTAAAAACATTTAATCGGGGAACATATTCATGCATTTCTGCCCCCCTTAAAGACTCCTCATTCGATTGTCAAAGGGGACGCTGTCCCCACCTTCCCCTTGTTAATCAGTTACCACTCAAACTCGGATGTCGGTAACTCAAAATAGTTTGCAACTACAAATTACTACAATTACTGTCGCAAATTGCAAAGAGGGGACACCCCTTTCATGTACTATCCTATTTGTGATTTAAAAAAGGTTGCATAAAGCCTTTTATCAGTAGGGATGACCTTTTCAACTCTTTAAAAATATTTTGTTTATTGTAAGAAGGTAATTTGCTCTCGCACATCCAGTGATTTGGCAATTAATCATAGGGTGTGTTACCACACATTACATTTGTACATCAAGCCCCTCGTTTGATATCAATGCTGATATAAAAGTATGGCTTGGCTTCCCCTTTCTGTAAATTCAGAATCCCTTTGCACATCTTTAGCGCAGCAGTGAGAGAAGCCACACAATTACCACAAAATGTGTTCACGACTACAAAGTTGTTTTCTGTTGGCTTTCGATACTAGGACTTTTGTGTGTTGTTTTTTTATCGTAATAAACACTAAATCACGTCAGACTCGAAATCAGCATAATTTCATGCTTTTTTAATATTCATTTTTAGGTAGTTCATCGTGACTTGAAGCCAAGTAATATTTTGTATATGGATGACTCCAGCAATGCTGATTCTATACGAATTTGTGATTTTGGATTCGCAAAACAGCTTCGAGGGGAAAATGGACTTCTTTTGACTCCTTGCTACACTGCCAACTTTGTAGCACCTGAGGTAATGCCTTCTATTTGTCAAATCCATTAGCAAAAGCAGTATTCCACAGAATTCTTACTGTTATGTTAGGGATGTGCACCAACAAAAGCCCTGAGAGCAAACTTGTGCCATTTCACCTCCCCTCAACTCTTAATGTTATGTGGGCTTCTTTCAAGACTGTTTGTTGATAACTTAGTTAAGTTAAGGTCTCTAATAGATGTAAATCGTCTAAGCTGGGTAAGGATAGCTGAACACCAGGCTCTATAGCAACAGGATTCCTTTTTAGGATCTGCACCAATTTTCTTCTTTGGATCTACAATGCGTATCTTGCCTTGTGTACAAGGAATATTGACACAGCTGCTATTTGTAACTTGGGCAAATGTGAATATGCCTATAATAGTCTTAGGTGGACTCGGGCATAGGATATTACCGATGTCTACACAAAACAAAGAGGGGAGTGAAGAGGTAGTGTACGAAGGGAACACTGGAGGTGGATACGTCCTCCTCTAGAAATGTTTCATAAACAATAAGATCCACCCTTAGATAGTTTTATAGAATATACTGTACTCACAGGTCATGTGCGTTTCCTACAGTGGTTGGAAGCACAGAGTGTTTCTTAAAATACCCCTCGCACACCAAAAAGGCCTTTTGTGTCATGCTTCATCATAAGGGTCTTCCCACCCCGCTGTGGGACTGGGCGTGCTATGACCTACGGCTACGTGGGAGCACTGATATTCAGAACTATGTGTGGTGTAGGAATGAGTGTGTTGAAGGGTCAGGGGTGAGTGAAAAGGTAAGTTTAAAAAATACCTAGGCCTGTGGACTAGAAAACTTTATTATGAACACTGAGACTGCGGGGCGGGGTCATTAAATAGTGCACTCTATTAGTTCAATTGCCACCAAAAGGGATTTTTCCAAACTGGAATGGCAGGTGAGCAAAAAAACAATGGATTTAGCACCAGATCTTTGTACTGGGGTGAATGTCTGAGATTGTTCTGCATTCTGTCCATCATGTTGTTAGGTCTCAGCTAGCGTGGCTGCGCACATGCGCAGCTCGCTCTGTGAGATTTTATGTTTTGGAAGAGCTTCAGTAAAGGGCTTTAAGCCCCACCCCTCCTTTCCATTGGCTGGCGTCACCGTTTATGCTAAACGGTGGCCATCCATTGGAAAAGAGGTATGTATGATGTATACTTTTCTCTTTTTGAGACGGCCCACTTGGACGGGCTCGCCTGCTTTCCTTCTGAAGTAAAAGGTTTCTTATCTTTAGGCCCCATAAAGATAAGAAACCCTTTGCTTCAGAAGGAAAGCAGGCGAGGCCATCCAAGTGGGCTGTCTCAAAAAGAGAAAACTAGACGTCATAACCACGGCTGCCAGGCGAGCGCTTGTTGTGCCTTCAGATCAAGGCTGAGGCTGGAGAACGCCCCTTCGGATCAAGGCTGAGGCTGGAGAACGCCTTAGGCTTGAGGCTGTGGCTGCCTCCTGGCGCGTGGCTGCACCTGAACCTATATCCCGTTACTGGTAGGGCTGAGAGAACCGGCGGTGCCAACAGCTGAGCTCTGGTTACACGGGCGACATGGACGGCTGCCAAGGAGCCGAGGTCACTGCAGCATGAACCCTAGGCATAGTGACATGGCCGCACACTGGAGAGGGACATTTTAGAGTGGCCTAGGGTACAATGAGCAGGTTTAAGGGCATGGTGGTAGGTAGCTCTACAAATATAATATGTTCTACTTCAGAAATTAGCTGTGGAGACTACCCCAGATCTACAGGTCTCTACCAGCACGTTAGGATCACCTGATAGGATCACGCCTGGACTATGCTAACATCCTCTACCTGGGCCTTCCTGAATATCTGTTGACCCGTCTGCAGATAGTCCAAAATTCGGCAGCCAGGGCAATCTTTGGCCTTACTAGAAGAGCCAGGGCGAGCAACCTCCTTGTGACTCTGCACTGGCTGCCGATCCGAAAGCGCATCGCTTTTAAGGCTTTAACTATAGCCTTTAAGGCGCTCCACAATTTCGGCGCTGGTTATTTGCAGAAAAGGGGCAACTTCTACCTACCATCTAGACCCTTGAGGTCGGCTGCCCAGGCCAATGCCATCGTGCCGTCAGTGCGACGTGTGCGCTGTGGAGGCCGCTCTTTTAGCTACCTTGCCCCTCGTCTCTGGAACACTCTGCCCCTGACGCTGCGAATGTGCTCCAGTTTGTTTGCTTTTAGAAAGGGACTTAAAACCTATCTCTTTGCTCTGTAGGCTGTCTGTGGCTTTGGGTGCCGCATGGCTGTATGATGTTAGTTGCTGGTGTTTGTGTGAGGATCTATAGCGCCGGGACGCTCTTTGAGCAGCTGAGCGCTTTACAAAACACCCAGTAACATAACATAACATAACATAACACGTTGCTAAATCACCAGGTCAGGCTGCAACTACGCTGCACTCTAAACAGCACAGGTGTAAACTACCCGGGGTCAGACCTACTCTGTCTCTACCTCCAAAGGCTGAATCATTTCCACGTGCTTCAAATCTGTAACCTGTAAACTCAATAGAGATTTTAAGCAGCAGGTTCATAAACCCATTGAGCTAGCATACTCATAAGCTATGGTAAAGCTCTCTCCTCCTGCCTGCCCCAGCAGTTCACCTATGGTACAGCTGCACGTTAGCCAAACGTCAGTTGGGAGTTGGATTATGCCGGCTGGAGGGGAGAGTAAAGATGCGTGTTTGTGTGGCGGGGGGAGGAGAGAGGGAAAAGCGTGCGGTAATGAAGGCTGGTCTCGCGGTGGATCCCGCGCGGGTCGTTGTTTCCTTTGCCTGTGTCCGGTGCATTGTGATTGATACAAGCTGCAGTCTCCATAGGCGGAAAGAAAGTGGGGGCCGGGTGGGAAGGAAGGAAAGACAACACACAGACTCCTGCGGCCTCTGCAATGCTGCCCGCCATCTCACTCTGCGAAGCTGCTCGCCCATCTCACGGCTCTGATAGAAGTATATGACTATAGCGCAGTGAAGGCAAACTGTGAGCGCTAGACTGTGAAGCACTCTGCAGACATTCAGGAGGCAGTGGGAGAGGAGACTTATATATACCACGCGGTTTTCCATGCAAGCCTCTTCACACACAATGTAAACGTTCAATTTTTTAGAGCGTTTTAATACCGTTTACTGAGCAGTACTAGTGACTAGAACTAAGACTCGCATCACAGGCCTACCAGCGCATGCCACTCCTGTCCCTAAGTATACAGCCCCATACAGCAACGTGTGCCGTGGGATAACACCTCCAGAGCGGCTGCAGGGATTACACTTGGTATGTATCCGCTGGGTAGATACACAGCTTAAGTATTTCCATCGGAAGTTAACTTTTGGCACAGTGGCACGTTTGTTATCACTAATGGGTACACTGCCGCCTTGATGTTATTGATGTTGACTCAGTGGCGCTATAACACTTCAAAGGGAGAAACTATTACATTGAAGTGTTGACTCAGTGGTGCTATAGCATTTCAAGAGAGTAACAGTATTGTAAGTGTTGACAAAGTGGCACTTCAAGGGAGAAAATTTTGCATTGGTGTTATTAGTGTTGACAGTGGCACTATAGCACTTCAAGGGAGAAATTTACATTGGTGTTATAAGTGTTGACACAGTGGCAGAAGAGCATTTAAAGGGAGGAATTAGTGCACTGCTGCTATTAGTTTTGTCACAGTTGCACAATTGCACTTTGAAGGAGGAACTATTCCATTGGTGTAATAAGAATCGACACAGTGGCAGTAAAGTGCTTTGATATAGGGATTATTATAGTAGTGACATCGGCTGCTAAGTGTTATAGTAGTCTCATGTACTAAAGGGAACTCATTTGCATGTGGATGTGCTCCTTGGGAAAGGGCAGAATGCCATCCCTCACGGTGAAGTTATGCAATGGCTTAGGCGGGCGGACCCACTGCCCCATGCACTATGCTGCAGAAAGCAAAAGAAATATGTGAATGACACAATAACATACCAGTGGAAGGAGAAGACTGGCTGAAAGCCCCATTTAGTAATACATTATACATATCACTTTAGTAAAACCACAAGGTTTTGGCTTATGACAGACCTAAAGATAGAATCCCAGTTTAGCCTTTTGCAGTTATTTCATAGTCCCACAAGTTGGAGTCCTTAGCCTGTTGTCTTACCTTGCTATGTGGAAGCTCTAATAGCAGTAGTTTCACCTCTCCAGACTCTCACTGTAAGACACAGGTGCTAACTGGCACCATGGAATGAGGGAGACTATTATCCAGTGCTATGCATAGTGGGATTTGTGGTTTTACATTTCTATTTATACCTATTGGGTTAGAAGCCAGATTGGTAGCAGTGGTATAATTTCTGCACTCCTTGGTACATAGGGTACGTAAGAATGTTTGCAAGTCACATGTGTGCTACAGGTTGAACACTATGCTACAATAATAGTGTATAATATACATGTAGAAGAAACCTCCTTCACATAACACAATTGTAAACAAATACCCAGAGCACTACAACAAGTCTTTTCAATGGTCTACTGTTGGAGCCGGTCTGATTTTATTGATGAAAGTTCTGATCCAGTATTGTTGATTTTGCGTTCTTACACAGGAAAACAGCAGACACGTGTTTCATCTTAGATGATTTTTTCAAAGCTTTTAATTCAGTTAAAGACTGGATAGTCAACGGGGAACACGTGGCCTGGCACAGTAACGGGAACCTAAAATTGGTTGACGGTGCCCAAAATTCAAAGTAATATTAAGTTCAGCGGATCAAAGTAAGTCTGTGTTAGAAACAAAGTGCTGGGACGCTAGATTTATAACCAGCATTTAGTAATGGAGGGCCATGGTAAGTCCGGAATTTGCATAAAATATAGTAACAAGTCCTAACAAGCTGGAGTAATCAGAACAGTAACTAACAGATTGATCCCCACTGAAACAAGAAGAACAGTCACCCAGGCCCTCGTCAGTAGCAGGCTGGACTACGGAAACGCCCTCTACTCGGGAGCCCTGGCCAAACTCCTGAAACGACTACAACGTATACAGAACGCTTCTGCACACCTGATCCTCGACGTACCCCGCCACAGCCACACCACTCCCCATCTGAGAGACCTACACTGGCTCCCCGTCAACAAGAGGATAACCTTCAAGCTCCTCACCCACGCACACAAGGCACTTCACGACATCGGTCCGGCTTACTTCAACAGACGACTCACCTTCTACACCCCGAACCGCCAGCCCCCCCCCCTCCGGAGAAAAGTCATGGGCAACCGATCCAACCGATGGAACCAATTGCGGGGAAGGTGGAGTTGGAGATTCTGGATTACATACAGAAGATGGGGCAGAAACATCATCTTGAACAGGGCAATCCTACCAAGTGGGTTGAGTGGAAGCAATTGCCAACGACTAAGGTTGTCATTTGTGCATTTGAGAAATGGGTTGACTTTGAGGGACCAGGTCCGCTCCGGGAAAAGCCCCACCCACATTCTGAGATACTTGAACGAAAGTCTTCGGAGGGGGATAGTTGTTTGCCAGTCCACACATTCTCTCAATGCGTGAAGGGGCACCAGGGTGTATTTTGCCTGGTTAAGGCATAATTCTGACACTCTCTCAAAGGAATGAAGGATCTGAAGGCACCTCTGTCTGGATTGGGCCGAGTCGGAGAGAAAGAGCAGGACATCATTGGCGTATAGTGCTATCCGATTTTCATGCGAGCCCTGCCAGTGCCCTGTCAGCGCCAGCCCTGTATCCGATCGTCAGCCCAAATGAGACAAGCCAGGGGCTCTACTGCAAGAGCAGATCAGAGAGGGGAGAGTGGGCACCTCTGTCAGGTTCCTCTCCTGATCAGAATGCTTCTGATAGTTCTCAGTTTATGAGGACCCTGGTGGAGGGGCTGGATTAGAGGACCCCACCATTCTCCAGTACTGGGGGCAGAAGCCCGCTCTTTCCAGCACACTCTTCAAGTAGTGTCAGTTGACCGTATCAAAGGCTTTCTCGAAGTCAAGTAGGACTAGAGCTAGATACGAGAAAGGAGTTTACGGTGAGCTAGGGCCACGAGGAAGCATCTCAAGCAGTGCCTTGTGCTATGATGTAACATGAAGCCACATTGATCAGGGTATATGAGAGTTTTAAATACCTGCTTCAACCGGTTGGCGAGAATCGTTGTGTAGATTTTAATCTCAGTATTAACCAACAAAATTGGGCTGTAATTGGAACATGAGGCTGGGGGAGGGTCTGCTTTAGGTATAACCACAACCGTGGCTGTGTGAGTGTCAGTTAAAAAGGCGCCTTTTTCAAGAACCTCCTCAAATAGGGTGTGAAGTTGTGGGATCAGGATATCCCAAAATGCTGCGTAGTACTCGGGAGGGAACCCATCCGGACCAGGAGTCTTACGGGCAGCGAGTGACGAGATCTCTTCATCGATCTCCTCAGTCGTAATGGGCTCCTCCATGGTTGCACTTAAATATTCTGGAAGTACGGGAGAGGAATACCCTGGAGGAAAAGTGAGCTGTCTGTCGACGATTGTGAGTGGACTGTTGAGTAAAGTGCTGCGTAGTAGCTCGCAAACGTGCGCACGATGTCAGCGGTGGCACGAAAGACTTGCCCCTGTGTGTTGTGAATTTCAGGGACAATTCGGTTAGCCAGAGGATGGGTGGCGAGCCAATGAAGCAATTTGCCATTTTTGTTTCCCCAGCCATAGACTCGGGCCACTGAGGACCTCCTGATCAGTTTAGAAGACCCGAGAGAAGTGGTTTTAATCTCTTTCCGTACTCAGTGGAGCTGCCAGCATACAGCTTCCCAATCCGTTGTGGCCACAGTCATTTCTAGACAGAGCACCCTGGCCCTGCTGTCTGTGTTTAAGGAACCCCTTGGCATACCGGCGGATCGTGGCTTTGCCGGCCTCCCACAGTGTACTGTAAAGTTGCACTGTGCCCTTGTTGGCGTGGAAGTAGTTTTTCAATTCTCCCTCAATCCCTTGTTTGTTTTTTTTGGTCCTGAAGGAACCAGGCGTTTAATCTCCATATGGGCCATGGAGCTCTTGTAGAGCCCCTGATCCGTAAGAGGAGTGGGGAGTGGTCGGAGACCCCTCGTGCCAGGATTTCGAACTCAGTGACTGCCCTACAGTCCGGGACAGGGATGAAGAGAAGGTCAATATGAAATTGGGTTTGGTGTTGCAGATGTCTGGGTATACTGTAGTGTATTAGGATGCCAGGTACGTCAGAAATCGCAGAGGCCCAGTATGGAGGCCCAATCTCTGAGACGTCTGGCACCGAACGTTCTGTGGGAGGATGACGTACCCATGGCGGGTTCTGGGGCAGCATTAAAATCTCCCCCTATCACAGTCGTACCCTGGGGGAGGGAAGATACTATCTCTACCGCATCCCGGAGAGTGGATTTTAGGTTCGCCAAGGGTGCGTTTCGCGATCTCAAATTGATATTGGTGTCTCCAAGTGTGCCTATGAGGGTGCCGAATCGGCCTAGAGTGTCACTTGTTGTGTGGACTGGCGTGAAAGGAAGGGGGCGTCGTAAGAGGATCACCATTCCTCGAGCACCTCTGGAGAACCCTGAGTGCCAAACCCTGTAGAAGCCCTTGCGTGCTAGGAAGGGACATTGATTACCCAACAGGTGCGTCTCTTGCAGTATGATTAAATGAAAAGGGGTGACCCTGTGTCCCTCAGAACCTGGGTAAGTATTTCAATTAAACAAAAGTGGTTCTGTCGGGTTTAGAAAACAACAACGTTTTTAACACAGCTATAAATGCGGTCTTAGTTTTGAAGCCTCTGACACAAAAGACAACAAGCCTAATAAAGCATGTAGGAATCAATTGTTTCAATGTACTTAATAAATAAGACATGAGTAAAACAAAATTGCATTAGTCAAATATTTTATCCCAGAATTACTTCATTCATTGGTACATACAGTATCTTAATACGGACTGTCGATGACAATACAAAATGAGAAAAGTGACACAAGTGCAGGGAATTCAGGTAGTGAACATTATATACAGTGCAAACATACACATATGTACAAGTGGTGCAGTAAAAATAGTCCAGAAACTTTTTACACAAACAAGAATTTCTATCTGTCTAAGTATAGAGTCTTGTAGATGCTGGACCTAATATAAAGCGTCGACGTTTCGACCCTTAGGTGCCCCAGTTGGAGGTCACGGCGGGTCTTTCTCAAGACAGGCGGAGGGGATGACAGTCTGAAATTAAATAAGCAGTGTGTCAAAGAGGCGTTAGAGTGACATTAGGCGGTGTGTGGGGCCAATGGCCTGGGAGACCAAGTTCCTCCAGTTGGTTAGGCCTTAGGAGCAGTTGGGTGGGTTTAAGCTCACTACACTGGCGCCCGGGGGTGCGTCATGGATTTTGTACATGGTGCTGCAGAGAAACAGAATAACACATACTAACGCAGGGAGAACAGTCCCTACCAAAAATCCTAACTAACCCAACCTTCCCCAATTGAAGCATCTGTTGCCTGATAAGCTTAAAGTTGAAGTGTTAAGAGACTTTTAAGGCGTGGTTTAAGGGCACCGTGTGGGCCCGTCGACGTGTAAGGATTGTCATTCCTCCAGTTCAAGTTAATACTAGTGATAGTGCTTGGGATTAGATTTGGGCGCTGTGTGAGAGGTCGGTGTCATCAGAGGTTTGTTTTGGTGAGTCAGTGGAGTCCTCTGCAGGCAACAGATCTGATCTGCCAGAGTTTTCAGGGAGTCTAAAAGGCTCCTAGGATGTCATTGACTTGTTCTTCCCATGGGGGAGCCAGCGGGCGAGGCAGATGTCATTCAACGAGTGGTGCACCTTCTCTGAGACCCAGCCCATCGCCCATGGGAGCCCGTATGTGCGTCCATCCATGCCCCCTTCGGAGGGTCGGCTGGGGGGTCGCCCCTCCCTGGATGGATTGGGCATTCCTTCGTCGCCCAAGTCCATGCCGCCTCCGGCTTATCAAAGAAGTATGACTTATTTTGGAAAATCACCTTGAGCCGGGCCGGAAAGAGGAGACTATAGGGCAGATTGAAGTTCCGCAGATTTTGCTTTAGATGCATGTATGATCTCCTTTGGGCCTGCACTAACTTGGTATAATCGGGGATGACCATAATTTTAGCGTCCTTGTAGAACAGCTCAGGTCGGAAGTGGGCTTCTTGTAGGATGGCATCGCGATCCCTGAAGTTTAGGATCCTCGCAATGATTTCCCGGTGCGGGACCTCCCAGTGGTGGCCTGGGTGCAAGCGAACAGTGGGCCCGCTCCACCAGGTTCCACGAAGACAGGGATCTTGGGGGCATCCATACCTTGATCCAGTCCTCAACGAAGTTGTTCATTTGTGATGGTTCTGCCCCCTCAGGAAGGCCCACCAGGCGGAGGTTGTTCCGACGTGATCGGTTTTCTGCATCCTCAGCCCGTCTATGGAGATCGATCATATGGGATAGCAGCTGTTTGACCTGCATCTTTAGAGTTGAAACATCATCTTCGACCGCTGAGATGCTGGATTCTCCCTCCATGATGCAAGCAGTTACGCTGCAGAGATTCTGGTGAATGAGGACCATGTCTACCCGCACCTCCCCAATCTTGGACTCCATGGTGTCTTGACATGACTTGATCGCCTGCAGGATGGTAGCCGGGTCACCCTGGTGGGACTGGCCGCGGGCGGTGGCAGGCTCACCATGACCGAGATCACTGATTGTCTACAGCTCCATGCGGGCCTGGGCCAGTGGGGGTTTTGTCCCCCTGTCTTTCCCCATGGGTGACCGGCCTCCCAGGGAGGGAGGGGGGGATAGATTGGACCCACTGTGTGCGTCTCTGTTCGAGGTCTCCAGACATTGGCTGGTGTAGCCGTGGAGGGAGGTCCTGCAGTTCCCCAAGAGAGCTCTGTAGCAAGGTGTAGCCCGTGGTGCCTAGGCTGCCATGTTTTCCCGCTCAGATCGCCTGTTATTGCGTAGAAGTGGTCTCATGCGCAGAGAGCGTGTGATCCCATTAGAGGCAAGTGTAGGCCAGGGGGGGAAGGTGAGGGTGAGTGATAGCCCACCCCTGGTGACAACAGGAGTGTGCAGGCACTTGCATGCAGGGAGTGTAGATTAAGGTTCAGGTAGGCCCCTTGGATCCACCTGGGCCCTCAACTTCGACATGTAGTTGTCTGCCAGTCGGGGATCGATCAGTAGTGTCCCCCTTCTCTATATGTCTCTGGTTCCAGGCAGGCCCCTCCTTACAGGTTGATTTTGGGACTCGGAGTCAGGGGGGATGGTGGGCCCCCACCAATCATGGGCCAATGTAATCCCCACCCACACAGAAGCACTCCACACGCCGGGGCCAGCAGCTTTAGTGGTACTCACTGCGGCCACCGGGATGCCTGGGAGCCCTGCTACTTGTAAAGTCCAGGCCTGCCTTCACTGTCAAGCTTCTTGTGGTGAGGGAGATGTGCACTCCTGCCGATCGCGGGCAGGTCAACCGGTCAACCCCTGCTCCTCACCTCAGGGATCCCCAGGAGGCAAGGCTCACAGGCTGAAGGCTCAGTGGAGGCTTCCTGCTGATTGCTAGCCCACAGTCTCTGCCATCTCCACAAGGCAGGAGGATCCCGCTGGTGTGCTGATGTCCCGGGAGGTCGTATCAGTCTGCTGGACCTGGGGTGGGAGGTCCTCCAACCCCGCCACTCACAGGATCAGGCAGGTGAGCGATCGGCCCTCAGCGTCGCAGGGGGTAGGATCTGGCACCGAGGGGCTCACTCCAGGTGCCCTGCTCAATCAGGCCCTGTGTCTCACGTCTGCCCCTAGTCCAAACAAGATGAGGCGTCCTGCCAACCACAGGCCAGACGCCTCTACAGCAGTGTGTATGGGGGCCACCTCCGCCTTTGATCGGAGTGCGGCGGCTCCGCCGAGCCCCGGATGCGTCTCCTTCTTTCCCTGGGCGCCGCATCAGGTCATCTCAGCTGCAGTCCCATGGCACTCTTTCGACCTCAAGCAGGTCTCCAAAGCCTTGTACCGCAGCGAAGGTATTAGCAGGTCAGACTCTCAGGCTCCCGGAGGCAGACCTGCATAGAGGATTCCGATGTGGCACGTCCCGTGGCACCCCACAGGCAGTTCCACTTGCGCCGGCTAGGTCGCCACCATTTTGCCTCGACCAGGGTCGTTCCACAGCCAGCTGCTTCCCCCGCCTCGATCAATGGTTAGGACTGCTACAGGCGAGGGCTCCCCATGGCTGGAGGTGCCCGAACAGGATAACTTCGACTCGGGGAATTGTAGCATGGCAGCGGTTACTAGAGGGGCCGGAGCACTCTCAGAGTGTGACCGCCATCTTCTTTAACTTGTCTTTTAATATGGTGAATTAAACTTTTGCAAAGCAAATAGGCTTGCCAGGCATGTTGTCCTGGTGACCCCTTGACCAAACCATTAGACCTGCTTTACCTGAGGGGGAACCCCCTTTATTGTGATGTTCTATTTGGTGTACCTGGGGGGACTTTAATTGTGTGGGGGTATTAGAAATGTGGTATACTTCGTTGGCAGTGGTATACAACCCTGTCCAAGTAGAGACCACAATCCTAGTCAGGGTAAGCTAGATACACACTTTAAAGTATCCTGTGCTCACCCTCTGATAGCTTGGTATAGACCAGGCAGTGATCAAGTTATTAACCCACTCACTCATTAAATGGTAGGTGGATTTCCTCTGAGAAAGCTTAAGGCACAGGAAGATTAGTCACTCCGTGCATTAGGGAAGCAGACTTTAAGGGGGAATGCAAAACAATTACTGTACTGTTCATATGTAGCCGGGTATACAATTGACGGAATTGGTAGTGGTGAACTTTGGGGGCCAGTCCTTTGTACCCTATCCTTTCAAACTAGAGTAGCATAAGCATAACCATCCTTAGTAGTAATAGTTCTTGTTCAATCAAATATATCATCCAATTGCTGTTTGGCCAGCTAGACATCACAGGTTGCTCTCCCATGTGTGGATACATTATTACAGGCAGGTTTCATGAAGAGATAACGTATGTTCCTGAATTTGCTTTGAAGTGTTTAGTAACTTGAATTGGGCCATACATTGTTCTGACGGTGCAGACCTTCGTGTAGTGTGACAGTGTCACCCACAACCCATGGAAGACCTTCCTAGTGCCCTCAGAATGGGTTCTATGCATTGTGCTTCCAAACCATGGCAGTAGCATAAGGCTCACTTCAAAAGGGTTTATTGTCCCCTTGTAGGCAAATCAGATCTGCCAGTTTATGAATGTTGAGCAGGTTTCATGTAATGCTGGGAGTCAGTGTAAGAATTTGCATTGTTTGACGAGGGAGCTGCGGACCTTTGTGCTCATCAGGATGATTTATTGTGATGGTAGAGATACAGACATGGCAAGAATAGCAAGGTGTCTTACAACATTTGGGCATACGATAAAAAGAAATGAGTACATTTTGGTGATATTAACTGTAGTTTATATTTGGATACAGCACAGTAACTGTAGGAGAGTAGGGTCTGCAATCCTATGATCACCCAGATTTTTGCTTTTTGCTGCACTGGTTTACGACTTTCCCTGGCTGTGGGCCTGCTAATCAGACCCACAGCCTAGCTGTTCTCTCTATCCAAATTGTACTCAGGTACTGAATTGGCACTGGGCCCTCTCCAAGTCCCTGTACCCAGGGCTGAGGTGCACCCAGAAGTCTCCCAGGGGCTGAAGCATGTATTGTGCCACCCCTGGATTGACTAACTAAAACTGACACAACTGGCTGCACGACAGCTGGGGCAAGGTGGTGTACTCACCCTTTGCTTTAGATATAGTATACCTATATCTAACCCTAAAATGGACACACAGATCTCCTATCAGTCACTCCTATGGCAGGCCTTAACAATCCTGAAGGCAGAGTGCTTGGAATCGTGTGAGATGGTGCTCTGGCATGAGCTGAGCCTGTCTGCGGCTTTCGGGATCCATCCCTTAGCCGTTTCCATGATATCGCATACCATATACTCTTAAGTGCATTATAATCCTCGCGGTTATGTGCCAACTCTGGTATCGCTTTATCAAAACATGTCGAGTAAGGTGTCATACGAATTGGAATACTAACCCCTCGCCAATTCTGGCGACGGGGTTAGCATTCCACCCTTCTAGAGGGACACGACATGCCTGTAACCTATAACCCGGTTAAAAGTCAGACAGAGCCTTAGCATCCACAAAATGGATGCTGCCACCGAGACACAAGTCTGCCCTCCTGCTGCTGGGAGTCCTCCCAGAGCAGGAGATAAGGACAAAGGGTTTCCTGCCAGGGGCGGTGCCAGCACCGTCCCAGACAGGGTTTTGTGTATTGTAGGTAGGCAGGGCTTTAGAGGAAGGTGACTGCACGTGGCACCCCGGTGCTCACTGTGCATAGGCTGGCTGGAACCAGTTCCAGGGTCACTCCAGACCCTGTGCTGGGGAAAAGCCCGCCAAGGAAGTGGGTGTAACCACCCCCCTCCTAGTCCCACCCCTAGGGCAGGACTTAGTCGCGTGCCAGACCCCTTTTACAGGATAAAGGTAGAGACTGGCCCCCTTCCAAATCAGATCATCTTTGAATCCTGAAACTACTTTCTGCGAAAGGAACTCAAGACTTCTTCCTAAGATTTCTCCCTTGTGACTAAGGAGTAGTCACCCTGCATCCGCAGGCACCATCTAAGAACACTGCGGTCTGCTGCAAGTCCTTCCTCCGGAATCCGACTGCCCAGCTCGACGAGAACCGGCTTCCCTGGCACCTCTGACCTCTACCCACCTCTACAGCCCAGCTGAGAACCGTGGGTGCGACGAGACCTCAAGGGACCGGCCATCTGCAAGACTGCACGACTTCTTTCCAGCAAGCCCGCCGAGTGAATTCCTGGTGAGTGCTTTGGGGTCCGAGAAGCCCCCACCCTGAGCAGCTCCAGCACCGAAGAGCAGCCCCCCAGCATCTCCACGATCTGCGTGGGGCCCTTCTGCTGTTTACTGCTCACCGCGTTGTTTGGCTACTAGCCCGCTGGCTTGTGGCCTTCCTGACGACGCCCGACGACATTTCTGCTGCTGGTCTGGTTGCTCCAGACTGGCCCTTGCTTCCCTCCATCGGAGAAGTACCCTGGACCCTCCTGGTCCACCCAAGACGCCATTTTAGGTCCACCGCGTGGGCCTTGCATTTGCCAAGACTTGTTGCCCAATCCTGGGTCCAGCGACGTCGACAGCAAGAACCTTCGTGGGACAGCTCGCACCTCCATCCTGGTCGCCGACAACGCCTCCTGGTCCGAGAGACTGCAGAGCCCAGCAGCGCCCACTCACCTGACTGCGGTGACTTCGCCCGGTGCCATCCTGGTGCCCACTTAATCACTGGCTAGTGATTCAAGAACTTGGTCCCCTCTGCTTTCAGGTTTTCTTCTTCCTTGATCCAGGCTTGGATCCATCGAACTTTTCTTCACTGGTCGCCTGCCAGCAACTTCTTCCTTCCAGGCTCCTGGTCCGGCAACGAGATCCCCGACGTCTTTTCAGACCTATGCAGCTGCAGCCCCTGGGCTAGGTAACTTCGGCACTTCGGTGTCCCAGCATAGCCTCACTATCCAAGGGTCAGGATCCACTGTCGTTTTCTCCCTACCAGGTCGGGTTCGCCCGTGAACACTAACTTTGTGGATTCTAGCCTCCATAGACTTTGTCCCGCATCCCGCGTGAGAGTGCACACTCTGCACCCGAGTCCCCTGGGCCTCCTAGTAGTAATCTAACGATTCCCTAGTCCAGTCCTAGCGATTCCAAAGCCTATTAGAACTGTTACTTACCTGCTAGTAATTCGCATTCCACTTTTAAAGTATATGGTTTTTCGTGCCCCTCGGGCATTTGTGTATAACGTGCTAACTTAAGTATTTTCGTAAGAGTTTTGTTGTGTGCTTAGCTCCCTGTCTCATAAAGAGCCAGGGTAGTCTTGTTATAAATAAATACACTGTTTATTTTCATAACAACTTGTGTGGTGTCCTTTCACTGGGTGTTCAAGGGGTAATGTGATGGTAAAACAGCTGGCTTAACACGCCCTCTAGAGTCTTAGCCTTAGACTGCTCGTATCCATGCTACTAGGATAGCTGGTCTATAAGGTTGACTTACAACCAATCATCAATAAGGGTTGTTTGGACTGATATATAGTGATCACTAGAATAGTGAGCACTGCACATCAGGCCAACTTCTCACAGTAACTGAAATAAATTGTCCGACTTTAATGAAGGAGGAGATATTTACCGGAGAAAAAGATTCAGGAACTAAATGTTTTACACAAGCAGCAGTTAGCAGATAGGAGATGAAGTACTGAAGAGAATAGAAATGCAGCTTAAGAAGAAAGGGAGATTAGGGTCCAATCAGAAAAGATGAAAGCAATGTCTTGTGGGATATTCTTCAGTAACATCCACTTAAATTAGGTAGATTTCATTTGAAAGTAAGTGTCAAACGTTCAGGATCTTAACAATTCTCTAGAACCATCTATAACTGGGTCTGATCTCAGGTTATGTTTAAGGAATTCTATAGTCTATTCACTTGTCCTCCCATGGATTTATGTCTGTGTTGATGCAACCCTTGGAAAATTGTATGTTGAGGCTCAGGCGGTGAAGGAAGGAATTTTCCTGCTGCATTGTGTGATGCTATTTTCAACTGGATAATGCACATAACCTTCAAAATACACTAGAAGCCATCTTGGCAGCCTTGTTCTGAAGTCATTCAACCCTGGCAGTGAGCTTCTTTGGAAGACTTCTGTAGTTTATATCGAAGTAGTGTAGACCAGCATGGTGAGCACTATTTTGAACTCGGGCTGCAGGCCGGTCTTGAGTTGTTGTAGGATTTTTCAGAGTAGAGCAAGCTACTGGAATATTCAGCCAGTGTAAGTCAGTGCAATTTGTCCCAGTACTTCAATCAAGGACATTATTTTCAAATTGAGAAAACTGAGAGGTACAATATTCAGACAAGGGAACCAGGGAGGACAGAGAATGTAATGGAAGGTGATCTTTTAAAGTTTGTGTGCTGGAAGGCAGTCACTTAACCAGCTTGCCATCACCGTCCTATGGTAGACTTCCAACCCCATGTGGTGGATCTGCAGGGTTTGGTTGGCCATCCCTTCTGTACATCCCTATATTGAAATTATCATGGACTTTGGAGATGGAGATATTCAGCATATAGAGCAACAGTTAAATGCATCATTAATATGGACAACACCTAGGAAGATTCAGATATCCTCCTCTGTAATAAACGATCCCAGTTCAGGGTTTGTATGTCACATTCAGAAAGGCAAATAAAATGCTTGCACAAGTGTGACGAACCACATGTCACCTACATCCATTCAGGCCCTCTGCTATTTGGGTGGGCACAGGGCATGGCAGTACATACAGATGAGGTGTATACACGATTATGTCAGTGACTTAAAGCTAGAAGATTGTAGAATATCTAGTATGGTGGAAATTCTGAGAAAGAAGGACACCATGTAAGGTTGGTAAAGTGATAACTGCAAATATTTCTGATTCAGTCACAGTACCTGTCTGGGATAGTTATGCCAAGAATCCAGCACTATGACGCCCCCAACAATTTAAGTGTAAGCATTTGTCCTATTTATACATTTTAAAACTAACTCCAAATGAACATGGCTGGGGTCAGTATCTGCCATCATCGCCTTGTTAGTGTGTTGTGGCAACCTCCTTGAGACTGTGTAAGTAGGTTGACATGACCAATGTGATTTTAGGACTGATCTTTTCTCTCCAGGGGGGAATCACCTATTGGAAAATAAATAAACCTGAATTTAGCAAATTACCAATAGGTGGCCATTGTGCCTGTGAAAGCACTACTAGCTGAGGATCATTAATTCCTTTGGTGAACAGAGTGAAAGATCTTGCTCCTCTACTCACAAGACCCCTTAAGAAAGATGGCCCTGAAACACCTGAGCTGATAACTGCTGGGCAGTCAGCTACTTGAGGAAAATGTTGGTACACCTTTCAGTTTACGATATAGCCAGAAGGTCTTCAGTGCAAGGAGCTATGATTCACACACGATCTGAATCAAGCTATGTTTTGGGGTCGATATTATAATATATTCTCTTTGGAGATCTTGTCAGTGTGAACTAGAACATGAATTCATTTTGGATTTTTACTTAAAGTTCCATTGATTTTATCAGAAAAAAATGTAAACTGTACGTATTTTTTCAACTTTTTTGCAATTTTCTTTCTTAGGTACTCATGAGACAGGGATATGATGCAGCTTGTGATATCTGGAGTTTGGGGGTCCTTTTGTACACCATGCTGGCTGGGTAAGTGCTGCTTTTAGTAATCTGTTTTTCTCACTAAATTTGTTAGCTGTAGTGTGCAGGCATGCTTCCTGCTAGGTTTTGGACTTCCCAGTGTGAAATGTGCTGTTAAATGTTGATTATTGTATAGGTTAGAATTATTTATGGGCATGAAAACAAGCTGTACCTCCCACTTGACCCCATGTATGCTTATTTGATGAGCTTATTGTACTATAGTTACTGATATGCATTTTTAATGGAGAAAATGTTTTCTGATTCTCAAACGCACAACACATTGTTTTCATCCTAAACCACCAAGAACATAATCCAGATGCATGTCATGAAGAAGAATGCCATGTCCGCAAACTATCTTGACAGCAAATCATCCAAGTCCCCAAAATGTATTTGAATTTAACTGTGACCGCGGGGCCCCATCGATGACGAACCATTGTGCTTGGCAACCTTTACCTTTTCCGTAACACCGTTCGTTATTTTGATTTACCCTTGTGAGCGACCAAATCTTTCCCCTCTTTCTTCCCCTGTTCTTTTTCCTACTACGTTCGCCTATTCTTAATCTTTGCCTTCCATCTAATCCTGTTATTTTCCCCAATGCTTGCCACCACAGTAAACCTTAAACTAAACTTAACATGGTATAACATTTATTTTAAAACCTAACAGTCGATCTGCTGTCAAAGATGTTTACGGTCTCCTTGACGGCGTCAAAGAATTACATTGGTGGGCAAAGAAATATGAAGATACAGCATAGAATATTTTCGTACTTGTAGATTTCATCAGAACTTGGTTACAGGCACTGCCTTTATTGATAGGCCGGGGTGTTTTTTCCAAATATTTAAAAGGATATTCTGGAGTCACCCATTAGAAGGCAGGAATATCAATGTCAAGTAAATTACAAAATTTTGCAAATAGAATTAGAGGTAAAAAGCATAATTTTACTGGCAGCACTTTTAGTCCGCGCTGGGAAGCATATCTCTCCTTTTGATACAGGAGAGAAGGGGAGAGAGGAAGGCACTTTGCATAGTTTAAGAAATGTGATTATTTGTTGAAGGGGGGAGTACCCATTTCAAGTAATAGTAGCAATCCTTGTCAGAGCGAGCCACAAAACTTGTGATTAACCCTCTGGTAGCTTTGCACAAAAGCATTCATGCTCAATTTAGAGGCAATGTGTAAACTATTTATGCAGCACCTAAATCACAAGGGAAAACACCACAGAAGAATAATTTCAAACCAGATTAAAAAATATAGTACATTTTAATAAATAAAATGGCACAAAAACAACAAAAATCCAATCATAGAACCAGTCTTATGAGTTTTTAAAGTTTCAGGTGAAAATAGTGGCAAAAGATGTGAAGCGCCAACTCCAGGTATCTGGTCGTGCCAGACCAGGACAAAGTAACAAGTTCAGGTGGAGCACAGGCTAAATACAGGACCAAGTTTGTTTTACCTTCTGACTTGCTGCGAAGACGGTGCAGCGCAACTCTTCAGGGCTCTAAATTGACCTGCTTTGCACTGTGTTGGATCCGGTGAGACTTTCATTCAGGAGCTGCAGGGCTCTCTGTCAGATCTGGTAAAAACGTTGATCAGAAGCTGCTCTGTGAAGTGATGCAAGGGTCTGTGTCTGTGAAGCTGCCGACCAGGAGCTTCATAGTGCTGTGTTGTGACACCCTGCATTGGTATACGTCAAACCTTGTGAAGCATTCAGTCAGGAGACGCTTGTGTCTTTTCCCATAAAGTTCTTTTTATTAAGTATCCAATTCCAACACATTTAAAGCAGACCCAGCAAACACATTTCATCCCTTATAGGAACTTCACCAGCACCTAAACAATTTCTTTAAAAACATTTAATCAATACTTTTCACTTATTATTTTTAACATTCAATTTTGTAAATTTTTCGTTTTTTTGTGTGTGTAATTTTTAATCTAACATAAAACCACTTCCATTTTCAGGAGTGTATCGATCAAAATTTCTCTACCACCTCTTGTCAGGTATACAGACCAATATTTACACACCATCCCCAAAAATTCAATTGATCCTTGTATTTCTTAAACCAAAAGACACCAACTTTCTAATGAGTGATTGCAGTTACCAAGTGTGTACTGCCAAGCTAACACCTCTAGTTCTCCTCAAGTGCACATACAAGAAGATCACTACTTTAATTACAATTTGATTTATCCTCCTTCTCAAAATTCTTCTTAGTAGTGATCTGCTTGTATGCACGTTTACTTCTTGGTAACTGCAATCACTCTTTAGAAAGTTGGTGTCTTTTGGTTTAAGAAATATACGAATCAATGTAATCTGTGGGGATGATGTATAAATATTAGTCTGTATACCCGACAAGAGGTGGTACAGACATTTTGATTGATACACTCCTTGAAAAGGAAGTGGTTTTATGTGAAATTAAAAATTACACCAGAAAAATGTAGAACATTTAATATAAAAATAAGAACCAGGGTTGTTGATTTTTATAAGTGAAAATTATTGATTACATGTTTAAAAAAACTGTTTAGGCCCTGGTGAAGTCCCTGTAGGGATGGAATTGGATACTTAATAAAAAATAACTTTATGGAAAAATACACCAACGTCTAGAAATTAATTAAAAAACAAGATATGGAAAGTAATTGAAAACAAAAGAGTGACTACAGCTACATGCAATTCAAATTGGAAACTTCAAAGTTCAATGTGAACAAGGAAATTAGGTTGCCCTCCTAATATTCTGAAAGCAAGATCCTGTGAAACCGACAGTTAGCAGGGAGAAGCCCCTAACCCTAGCCAGGGGACCAGGCCCTTAAGGGTAGCACTTGGGGGTGAGGACTCACTCACACAAAGGCCAGCAGTGGTTGACCAGGTCAGGTCCATCTGGGTCTGATCAGCTGGTAAGTAGGAAAGGTCTCTAGAAGCTAGTGTCCCTGTAGCTCACACAGAAGGTCAGCCAAGTGACCTTTTGGAGAGACTTCTGTGGTCCTGGTTTCAAGGCAAGCAGGTCCAATCTTCCTTATTCAGGCAGCAGGAAGTCCTTCTTTTGAATCTTCTCCGGTCCAGGAGAGTTCTGATCTTAAGTTCTAGGTATGGCAATTTTATACCATGTGCCAACCTGTGGGAGGAAGACATCACTTTGTGTTTGGCTCCAGTTTGTCTAGTGAAACGAAGAGCAGGCAGACCTGATGTGAACTGCATCTGCCAGAGACAGTGTAGGCATCTTCAGAAGTCAGAAAGGCCTGGGTACAGCTCTTAGGCTACCCTCGGAAGCTTAGGAAAGGGGCTAGGTACAAGCACACAGGGCATCCTGCTCAGGACGAGAACGCCATTCCCCACACCGAAGGCCCATTGTCCACGGTCTAGGAGGATATACATCACACCACAGGAGAGCCATTAGCAGTAAGGTGACACTGACAGATAGGCACATAAGGCCTATTCAGGAATAGTCTCTGGAAACGATATCCCTCACCCGGCACATTAGGCCTATTCAGGAATAGTCTCTGGAAACGATATCCCTCACCCGGTAGGGGCGGTCTGTCTGTCCCCAACATGGAACTCTATTATTTAGCATCTCTGCTTCAGTGGGTGACGAAATGGCTTGCAGAACGTTAGCGGACACAGTATCAATATCCCCCCATGGTCTCACTCTCAGATTTATCACCTCTTTCATCCAATGGCCGGGCTGGAGGAGTGTGGCTCACTGATTAGAGCGGCAGACCCTGATGCAGAGGTCTGGCCCGGGACCAGGGTTCAATTCCCGTCGCGGCAGGGTCTTGAGCTCAAATGTCCGCGGACCCGATAATTCTCGGCACGGTGCCTACTCTAATCATGGGGTCCCACGCTGCAACTCTGGGCAATAGCTTGCTTAGTCTTCACACCGGCCCTAATCGCTAAGGATGCCTGGCTTCACCAGGGGGGTGCCCAGGAGTTGGGCGCCTCACAGGAACAGGCCAGGCCGGGTTCCTCAGCGGTTTATTCAGCGCGGGGACACACTGGTAAGTGTAACCATGCGCTTTATAAGCTTCAGAATTTATCACACACCCCAACACCATCCTATTTCGCCTTTGCTCTTTGCTGTTACAAACGCAACTTGTACCTCACCAACAAACAGATCCCATGCTCTCCAGCTGAACTCCCTTTTAGGGACCCCGAGCCACAAAATGGGCACCCCTAACTTTCGCACTGGCACGCTGCTGGGATTGATACGCTTGGTGACTTTTACACGGACGGCACTCTGACACCTTTTGACATTGTGTCCCATGAATGTTACCTGCTGGCTGGCCAGTTCCTTTTGCATAACTCAATTTTCCGATCCCTTACGTTGGCATGGCGAGTTATAAATACTGAACCAGAAATGCATTTAACTACATGTGATGGGCAACGGAAGCCACATAATACATTGGCTGACGGGAGCTCTACTTTCACATTGGCTGATGGGATCTCTACTTCCACACACTCTACAGCCTTTGACTTCTCTCCGCAACCGGTGGGAGGAGGACAGGGAGTCTCTGTGGACTGATAGCAAAAGGGACAAGCTCCTGGCCGCTCCTACGCAAATACCGAAGAACTCCAAATTCCGAATTATTCAGACCTACATCATTCACAAAGCATATTTATCACCAGACAAAATGAACAATCATTTTCAACTAACTAGCTCAGCTTGCCCTAGATGTCTGCAAACAGTAGCCACTTTGTTACACATGCTCTGATATTGTTCCACTGTACAATTATATTGGGAAGACGTGACAACAGCACTGGCCACATACACTGATAGGCCCCAAATGCATTCATGGAAGAATGTTTATTGGGTCTATTTCCAAGATCCCAAAAACATAGTCACTTCCAGAGCAATCATCCCCCAGCCCTCTCCAGCTGGAAAAACTCACTAATGGTGTTGGCACAGGCAGAGAGTACGGCATTACATAAAGAGGAGATTGCGGGTAGACGTAAATATCCTATCGCACAGTGCTGGGACACGATCCTGTTAGAACTAAAACTAATAGTCCAGGACTCGGACAGTAATACCTTGTTAAATGGTGATAGAGAAGCAGCTGACACACTTCCATAAAATTACCTGCAAACTAGGTACTATGCACTTGAACGATACATTGACACTCGAGGAGAGAATATATTGGATGCCTTTGGGGACAGAGACGAGTACAATTCAACTTTTTCTTTTAACCTGATGTTCGGTCGGGGGGGAACCTGGCATGGGGGGGGGGTAAACATTCAATATGATAGAGACTACTAGCCGCAGATTCCTTAACGTAGAATTACCTGCAGGCATGAGACTGGATCTGGAAAACTGTTCTGCCACAGCACTCCCGCGCGCTGGGGGGACGGCACCACATGACTCCACCCTGAGGTCGTCCACATTTGTGACATCAGCGAGGATACATAAATCCCACCCCTGCGCGCCTATGTCCGTTTTCTGCAGAGAATTTTCCACGCCACAATGCGGAGTCATCACAAACAGAACTGTGAGAATACTGGAACAGTGTGCGAAAATCCAGCTATACAGAAGGGAAAGAAACAAAATGTGAGGAACAGCATCATCCAGAATAGTGACAGGTACTAAGGCACCAAGTCATGGAATGAAAGAATAGAGCACAGCACAGCAAGACATAAGGAATGAGAAAAAAAAGAGCACAGCAGACGAAGAAGTTCGCAACCATCGCCCAGAACCAAGAAGGGTTCCAAGCCAGAATGGAAGAGCATTGACAAGTCATCCCCCAAACCCACCAGGAGGGGGGGGGTCTCTCAAAAGAACTGATTGCCGAGACCCAGCCAGGGGACCTCAACCCCAAGGACTGTAAGAGTCAGAAGTGCAAGAAAACACAAGGAAGCAGGGCACAACAAGTCTGGTGGAGTTAGAGCCCAACACTAGATGGCAGGCATGTGCATAGTATGTGTATCTGCAGCCAACACATGTTTCAAATATACTTCTTCCAGTCAATTTAATTGTAATTCAAAATCCTTTTTAATGGTGAATTTGGATTTTTAATTACAATTTTGAATATGCCACTTTCAGAAAGTTATTCAGAAAAGGGGGTGGTGATGAACAGAGTGTCTGAATTAAGCAGACCACTCTTACCGAGTCCAAAGATCAGGGCTTGATCCATCACCGTTATTTAGCTCACTGCCCCATCCCAGCTCAGAACCTGGCTATATGCAAATTAGTCTGTCCCTGGCCCAGTGCATCATGGGAACAGGGCAGATCAAACTACCAAGCCAATTCTTCACCAGAAAGGAGACAAGCTTCCGGGGACCGGTTTCTGCCATTTCAGGCGTCGTCGGCCCGGCTTGCTTGAATCCTGATGGACCAGTGAGCAAGGGACTCATGTCTGAGTATACCCTTCCACGCTTATGGTGGACAAAATGATTCAGAAAAGGGGGTGGTGATGAACAGAGTGTCTGAATTAAGCAGACCACTCTTACCCAGTCCAAAGATCAGGGCTTGATCCATCACCGTTATTTAGCTCACTGCCCCATCCCTGCTCAGAACCTGGCTATATGCAAATTAGTCTGTCCCTGGCCCAGTGCATCATGGGAACAGGGCAGACCAAACTACCAAGCCAATTCTTCACCAGAAAGGAGACAAGCTTCCGGGGACCGGTTTCTGCCATTTCAGGCGTCGTCGGCCCGGCTTGCTTGAATCCTGATGGAGCAGTGAGCAAGGGACTCATGTCTGAGTATACCCTTCCACGCTTATGGTGGACAAAATGATTCAGAAAAGGGGGTGGTGATGAACAGAGTGTCTGAATTAAGCAGACCACTCATACCCAGTCCAAAGATCAGGGCTTGATCCATCACCGTTATTTAGCTCACTGCCCCATCCCAGCTCAGAACCTGGCTATATGCAAATTAGTCTGTCCCTGGCCCAGTGCATCATGGGAACAGGGCAGACCAAACTACCAAGCCAATTCTTCACCAGAAAGGAGACAAGCTTCCGGGGACCGGTTTCTGCCATTTCAGGCGTCGTCGGCCCGGCTTGCTTGAATCCTGATGGAGCAGTGAGCAAGGGACTCATGTCTGAGTATACCCTTCCACGCTTATGGTGGACAAAATGATTCAGAAAAGGGGGTGGTGATGAACAGAGTGTCTGAATTCAGCAGACCACCCCCTTTTCTGAATCATTTTGTCCACCATAAGCGTGGAAGGGTATACTCAGATGTGAGTCCCTTGCTCATTGCACCATCAGGATTCAAGCAAGCCGGGCCGACGACGCCTGAAATGGCAGAAACCGGTCCCTGGAAGCTTGTTTCCTTCCCAGTATAAGAATTGGCTTGGTAGTTTGGTTTGCCCTGTTCCCATCATGCACTGGGACAGGAACAGACTAATTTGCATATAGCCAAGTTCTGAGCTGGGATGGTGCAGTGAGCTAAAAAACGGTGATGGATCAAGCCCTGATCTTTGGACTGGGTAAGAGTGGTCTGCTTAATTCAGGCACTCTGTTCATCACCACCCCCTTTTCTGAATCATTTTGTCCACCATAAGCGTGGAAGGGTATACTCAGATGTGAGTTCCTTGCTCATTGCACCATCAGGATTCAAGCAAGCCGGGCCGACGACGCCTGAAATGGCAGAAACCGGTCCCCAGAAGCTTGTTTCCTTCCCAGTATAAGAATTGGCTTGGTAGTTTGGTTTGCCCTGTTCCCATCATGCACTGGGACAGGAACAGACTAATTTGCATATAGCCAAGTTCTGAGCTGGGATGGTGCAGTGAGCTAAAAAACGGTGATGGATCAAGCCCTGATCTTTGGACTGGGTAAGAGTGGTCTGCTTAATTCAGGCACTCTGTTCATCACCACCCCCTTTTCTGAATCATTTTGTCCACCATAAGCGTGGAAGGGTATACTCAGATGTGAGTCCCTTGCTCATTGCACCATCAGGATTCAAGCAAGCCGGGCCGACGACTCCTGAAATGGCAGAAACCGGTCCCCGGAAGCTTGTTTCCTTCCCAGTATAAGAATTGGCTTGGTAGTTTGGTTTGCCCTGTTCCCATCATGCACTGGGACAGGAACAGACTAATTTGCATATAGCCAAGTTCTGAGCTGGGATGGTGCAGTGAGCTAAAAAACGGTGATGGATCAAGCTCTGATCTTTGGACTGGGTAAGAGTGGTCTGCTTAATTCAGGCACTCTGTTCATCACCACCCCCTTTTCTGAATCATTTTGTCCACCATAAGCGTGGAAGGGTATACTCAGATGTGAGTCTCTTGCTCATTGCACCATCAGGATTCAAGCAAGCCGGGCCGACGACGCCTGAAATGGCAGAAACCGGTCCCCGGAAGCTTGTTTCCTTCCCAGTATAAGAATTGGCTTGGTAGTTTGGTTTGCCCTGTTCCCATCATGCACTGGGACAGGAACAGACTAATTTGCATATAGCCAAGTTCTGAGCTGGGATGGTGCAGTGAGCTAAAAAACGGTGATGGATCAAGCCCTGATCTTTGGACTGGGTAAGAGTGGTCTGCTTAATTCAGGCACTCTGTTCATCACCACCCCCTTTTCTGAATCACTTTCAGAAAGTTGGCATTTTCATGCCTAGGCCTAATAAATATTTTTTTAAGTTTCTCTATTTGCATTATTTGTTATCTACGTTTATTACAGTATATATAGATAACCTTTGCACAATGTATGGTTGAAAGAAATACAATGGGATCAAACCTGTTGACTCGATACATCCTTAATGTGAAATATAAACAAGTTACAGTTGGATGGAGGAAATTGGGAATGTCATGCTTATAGTATATTCTTAAATAATCATTTGCTATTGTTACTGTAAATATACTTGAACCTGACAACTAAATTCGTAATTGACAGTATTCCACCGAATGTCTTCTCCCAATATGTATGTGGTCCAATCTGCCTAGTGCAGTTGAATAAGGTCTGTGTAATTTATAATACATTTCACAATGCAATGCATTTTAACTTGAAAATAAACATAATAAAACCAATCAACACAACAGTTTCATTTCTCATTGCTGTAGATAATTGTGGCAGTTGGACGGGTTACTTACCTTTGGTAACGATGTATCTGGTAGAGACAATTCTAGCTGCAGATTCCTTAACGTACAGACTCCTCCTCTTTGAGGATGTGCATGTTCAAGGGGACCATTTAGATTGATTTTTTTTCCGCCATCGGGTTCAGACAGATTGCACCGGAGCTCTGTGCAACTTTAGCGGCCTGTGAGCGTGATATGGACTCAGTGCAGCTTTACTCTTAGTCACGAGAATCCTACTCTACCTTGACTTCGTCAGCCATTCGATTTATGTCCAGGCGATCTTTGTTACATTGATTGAGGCAGCTTCACCTTGTATACTCCTTCCTACTGCTGAGAATGCTCGGCTTTGGGTAATGGACTTTAACCCCTCTGCTGCGCCGAACGTTCCGTGCTGGTGCAGAACGTTCTATTGCATGGGCGGGGCCGGAACGTTCAGTGGACGTGCGCAGCACTACCGAGGTAGTGCACGCGACGTCCGTTGAACGTGCACCGCACGGAAGGGGTTAAAAACAGACTCTTTGGGAAGTGCCTCCTTTGCAGGGTAAAGTATGCATACACGAATCAGCAGGACATCTTCCACCTCTGCCTGCTTGTCTCCTGAGCACAAGCAGGCAGAATAAGCAAGACTGCACTGCCTGTGGCCTGTTCCAAACACGAAAACTCTACAGGCTCAACGTGACTGACGCCTAGCTCATAACATGGATATGACGGCAGTGGCAGAATTCTCATCAGATTAGCAACAACAAGTCCATATCTGAGACGAGGGACAAGAGGACGTTGCAACTGAGGGTGGCATCATCTTGTGCAATCTGCACAACATCATATCCTATAACTCTAACCAAAACGAGGAACTGGACCTGCATGAACTATCAGTGCCGGCTGTGGAACTCAAGTAGGATATGGAGACTGCAAAATCCATGGGTGGATTACAGTCAACAACATCACAAAGGCAGTCCTTAGGTAGGTATTAATGCAGAGTGGTGGAAAAGATCACCACTGACACCCAGTCATACCAAAAGCAGCAGACATACCACCAGCAGGGAGGTAAAAGTTACCACAGGGGAGGATACAAGGGTGGTAATCAGAAAGGCTGAGGTTGAGGAACTCCTAGAAGGGGAACCTCTACTTCTGTAGTAGGGGATCTCTGTGTATAGTTATAATCTAGTGAATAGTCCCGCCAATGTCCGTGGACCCCGGTGCAATCAAAAATAATCTCTTAAGCTGTCTTCATTGCAGTCCTGCATGGACACTTAAGAGAAAATTAAAGACAATAATGCAGCCTGTACCTACAAGGCTACACAGTCCAGTACTTCAACTAGAAATGCCAAGGATATAACACCAATAACACATTTAACACAATCTGTCAAGTTTCACCCATAGAGAAACTTTCCTCCCCTCACCAAATCCTTGGAATGATAGAGAGGAAGGTAAGGACAGACAAGCCTCCATAGGCTGCCATTATGTGTCTGGAAAAGGGATACCATGCCTTTACGGAACTCTCTGGAGACCCTCGGTATCCCAGCATGCTCAGCCCCTTCCTTTTACTTTCAGTTCTTTTTTCCGGCTCCTGCTAGCAGGACCCTGGAGCATTGAGCTTTCCCTTTTTGGGTGTTTTGTTAACTTTTTGCCACTTTTAAAGTGTTAGTGTGTTCCCTCGACATATTTTTGCCTCTTCTTCACTTTTCTGGTGATTTTGGCCACTCTTTTATCAAATATGCCGCCCTTATTTGAGAAATGTCCAGAGTGTGCCAGGAAGAAGGCATGATCTGATCCACACAGGGTCTGTATCCTGTGTCTCCCTTCTTCTCATGTTCCTGGGACTTGTGAGATCTGCCTGCAGTTTTCCAGTAGGACCCTGAAGGACAGAGAGAAGATCAGGCTCCAAGGACTGGAGCAAAGAAGACCGCAAGGTCAAGGTGGGTCTGGGCAGGAAGGGGCTTCTTCCTCTGCCCGTGCTGAGGCCTCTGGGGGGCTCCCCAGTAAGAAGAAGGCCAGAAAACGCCACCGGTCTCCGTCGGCGTCGATAGCCTCGATGTCGGCGTCGAGAGGAATGACCACGGTCTGCTCCCCGTCTCCCCAGGGCTCTGGGTCGAAGCGACATCGACGGTCGACGTCGAGGGGATTGACGTCGAGACCTCCGACGAGGTCGACGTCGAGAACTGCTTCGTCGTCGAGTCATCATCGACGTCGAGAGGGTTCGTAATCGGGCAGGTGGTCGACGTCGAGGCGTCACAGTCGTTCACCACCGACGTCGACTCGCAGTTCGGCGTCGAGAAGGAGATCATCGAGGTCGAGAAGGAAATCGTCGATGTCGAGAAGGAGATCATCATCGACTTCGAGGAGGCGTTCATCGACGTCAAGACGGCGTTCATCGATGTCAAAACCGCGTTCATCGATGTCAAGACGGCGTTCATCGACGTCAAGACGGCGTGCATCGACGTCAAGACGGCGTTCATCGACGTCGAAGAGGCACTCAGTGTCGAGGAGGAGAGCATTGCCCTCCAGGAGGCGTTCTAAAGCCAGGACTGTGTCTTAGGTCACCACAAGTTCAAGGTCGCGGCGGCGCCGTCGCTCGGATGCCAGGGGTACGGCCTCTAGGTCCCCCCCTTCAGGTCAGGCGAAGAAAAGGAAGAGAGGGGAAGAGGCTCCGGGCTCGGAACACTCACAAGTTTATTCACCCGCCAAGCCGAGGTCACCTACACCTCCTCCGTTACCTAAGGGACCTCCTCCACGTAACCTGACGCCGCCTCTGCCACCTGTTACTCCTCATCGTCCTCCACCTCCTACACCACCACCTCCGCCGAGGTCTGCCTCGTTGCCACATCTCCCAACGCCCCTACAGGGCCACCGCAACCTAGGCTCCCGTTTAGGCCGCCACAGCGCCCTTCGCTGCGGCCTGTGGAACGTCCGAGGCCGCAGAGGTCGAGATCAAGCTCCAGACAGAGGGATAGATCCAGGAGTCGCCATCGCTCTTTTACAAGATCCAGACGGCGCCACAGGAGGGACCAGTCGAGGTCCCGCTACACGGATTCCTCTAGTGCCAGGGACTATTCACCTACCCTGAGGGATTCCCCTCGGACGAGGGTGTCTCCAGTAGAGGACATAGTGTCCTTCCAGGTTTGTTGCTACAAGGGGCGGCTAAGCTGGGCATCACGCTCACCGTGCCCGCGCCACTGACGTCCGTCATCTTCAAAACGCTGCACAAGAAGCAGTTGTCTCGCCCTCTGCTGCCCTTGGTGCCTGGGCTGGTAGAACCGGCCATGGAACTGTTCCTCACGCATGCGTCTACGAGATAGGCACCTTCAAGGCTGAAGAAGAAATATAAGGCTCCTGACTCGGACCCAGCATTTCTGTGAGTGAATCCCACGCCTGACTCGGTGATTGTGACGGCAGCAAGAAAACAGTACGCCACCACCCCATCATCAACAGTGCCTCCTGACAAGGAGAGCCGCTGGATGGATTCGGCAGGCAGGAAGGTGTGCGGGACCGCCTCCACATCAATGAAGGCCGCGAGTGCCTCAGCCCTGTTGGACGTTACGATCGGGCTCTGTGGGAGTCCCTCCAACAGTTTGCGGAACACCTTCCCCGGGAGAAGAGGAAAGATTTCCAATAGATCCTCGCTGAAGTCTGCTGGTTTCCAACCAGGTGATAAGTTCGGCTGCGGATTCTTCCCTCTTGGCAGCCCACGGGTACTGCCATGGGGTCAACCTGAAGCGCCACGCCTGGCTGCGTCTTACATCCTTGAAGCCTGAGGCGCAGCAGAGAGTTGCTAACCTACCCTTTTCGGGCGAGACCCTCTTCGGGAAACATGAGGACGACGAGATGGCCCGCATGAAGGCGGAGGCGGAAACCCTGCCGGCTGTCGGGTTGGAAAAGCCTAAGGAACAGAAAAAGACCTTCCGCCCGTTCCTGAGGCGGTACGGGGCGCAAGGCAGAGGGCAAGGTTGGCAGGCTGGACAGCAACAACAACAACAGCAGCAGTTCCAGCGGAAACCGTTCCAAAAGCGCCAGGTGGCCGAGGGGGTCAACAGTCTTCCTCCGCGACCAAAGGCCCAGCTGGGTCTAGGCCCTGAGGTGCTTCTTCCCCCTCATCCGTTACCCGCTCCGGTGGGGGGAAGCATTCAACATTACCTGGCAGAGTGGAGAAACATTACTCAGGACAAGTGGGTGCTGAATATTGTTTGCAATGGATACAGTCTTTTTCACCAGCCCGCCTCCAGCAATTCCACCAGTCGGCTCGCAATTCCAACTACGCGAGCTCTAGGCGGAGGCCGATACCCTGTTAAGAAAAAGGGCAATAGAAGACGTCCCTCTGTCTCAAAGGGGAAAGGGTCTTTACTCACGCTTCTTCCTAGTACAGAAGAAGGACAAGAACGAGTTCAGACCCATTCTAGATTTGCGACAAGCAAACAAGTGGATTCGCAGGGAAAAGTTTTGCATGCTGTCTTTGCACCAGATTTATCCTCAGCTGCAGAGAAGAGACTGGCTGTGCGCGATAGATCTGCAAGATGCGTACTTCCATGTGCCCATTGCACGGAAACATCGGACGTTCCTGCGCGTCCTCGTCGGCGCCAGTCACTATCAGTACACTGCACTAGCGTTTGGACTGAAGTCTGCACCCAGGACTTTTTCAAAATGCATGGCTGTGGTAGCAGCGCACCTGAGAAAGAACAAGGTGTTTGTCTACCCATGCCTGGACGATTGGTTGATCAAAGCCTCCACCTTCCAGGAAGCGCAATTGCACTTCAACAGGATGACCGTCCTGTTGAACCGTCTGGGGTTGCACATAAATCTGTCCAAGTCTGTCCCGGTTCCTGTACACTCCCTGCAGTACTTTGGAGCATCCATCAATACGCTGTCGGCAAGCGTGTCTCCTTCGGAGGAGAGACGCTTATCCATCCTTCGGAAGGCTCAGGCTCTCATAGCTGCTCCGTCTACAACAGTGAGGACGGTGTCTTCTCTACTGGGATCGATGGCCTCTTGTATCTTCCTCACTCCGCACGCGTGCCTACACATGAGTCCGCTACAGGAATGTTTGGAGGACCAGTGGGACCAGAGGAAAGGGTGTTGGGACGATCGGATTCAGTTGTCTCTTCACGCTCAACAATCCCTGAGATTGTGGTGCTCAGCAGAGAATCTCCTCAGAGGGGTTCCTTTCCACAAGGACATCCCGACTCAGACTATCGTGACGGATGTGTCTCTCCTGGGCTGGGGAGCGCATTCAGAACATCTACAGATCCAGGGAACGTGGTCTCCGACAGAGTCCACGTATCACATCAATTTCCTGGAACTCAGAGCTGTTCACTTGGCACTGAAGGCCTTTCATCCGTCCTTCCAGACCAACTCCTTGCTTGTGCAGATGGACAATACGACCAGCCTGACCAGCCTGACTCCTGCAGACCCGGTCGCTCCTCCCTGCCTCCCTGCCTCTGGGTATCGTAGCGCTAGCTCTGCTGCCAAAATCGATCCTGTGCTTTGTAGAACTTATTTGCCTGCTTAATTTGTGCCTGCTCAGCTGCTGTAGCGCTTTTGCGCATCGTGCCCCAATCTCGTCCTGTTTGTCTCTGTTGTTGTTTGCTGCCATTTTGTGTTGTGCCCCCAGCCCGTCCCTCACGCTCCCGCCTCCCAGCTGCCCCTCCTACCCACTGGCTATCTGGAACGTCCCGTCCGGTGAAGCCCTGTGACCAGCCTGACTCCTGCAGACCCGGTGGCTCCTCCCTGCCTCCCTGCCTCTGGGTATCGTAGCGCTAGCTCTGCTGCCAAAATCGATCCTGTGCTTTGTAGAACTTATTTGCCTGCTTAATTTGTGCCTGCTCAGCTGCTGTAGAGCTTTTGCGTATCGTGCCCCAATCTCGTCCTGTTTGCCTCTGTTGTTGTTTGCTGCCATTTTGTGTTGTGCCCCCAGCCCGTCCCCCACGCTCCCGCCTCCCAGCTGCCCCTCCTACCCACCGCCCCCTCCACTCCCCATTTATGACAGATGCACCCCACGCGCAGCGTTCACGCGCAGAGGTCGCGCCCCATGCGCGCCGAAGGTGCGCCAAAGGTAAGCCCGTCTACGCCCGTCCGCGCCTGGACCGCGCCCAGCACCAGACCCCCTGGTCCTCGCAAAACCCACTCCGCCCGCATAACGTACGACGCCGCCACCCTCCTAGCCCTCAACCCCAGACGCACACCACAATGCTACGAGGCTGCCCCAGGACGCACCCACGGTCCCTTCGCTTGCCACTCCTGCAAGTTCACCTGCATCAAGACCCACACCATATCCACTAACTCCAAACACAGCTCCGACTCTAACCACCTGAAGTGCATCCTGCTGAACACCCGCTCGGTCCACAGACACGCCACTGAACTCTGGGACCTACTCGACACTGCTTCACCGGACATCGCCTTCCTTACAGAAACCTGGATGAACGCATCATCAGCACCCGACATCGCTATAGCCATCCCGGACGCTTACAAGATCATCCGAAAAGACCGCACCAACCAAACAGGAGGAGGCATCGCCATCGTCCATAAGAACACCATCAGAATCACGACCAGTTTCGACGATTACCTTGCAACCGTCGAACACCTCCACTTCCAGATCCACACCGACCCCAGGACCACACTTAGAGGCACCCTCATCTACAGACCACCAGGAACCCGTCAACAATTCAGCGAAGACATCACTGACTTCATCAGCCCACACGCCCTCACCTCCGAGAACTACATTCTACTGGGAGACCTCAACTTCCGCCTGGAAAAGAAAAACGACTGCAACACCACCATCCTTCTGGACAACCTGGCCAATCTCGGACTCAAACAACTTGTTGACACCCCCACCCATGTAGCCGGACATACGCTCGACCCAATCTTCACCTCCAGCAAGCACATCTCCTTCGATCACACCACAGCTCTCCATTGGACGGACCACAGCTGTATTCACTTCAGCTACAAAACTACCTCGACTCACAACCCCCCACAACCTTTTCCGTGAAGAAACTGGAACAAAATCTCCACTGACCAACTCCTCACATCGCTCAAACAAAACCCTCCCGCCCTCTCATCGGATCCAAACCAAGCTGCCACCAAACTCAAACAATGGCTCACTCACAGCGTTGACGAATTAGCACCCTTGAAAAACCACCGAACCAAACAGGGTAGCAAAAAGGCCCCCTGGTTCAACGATGACCTTAAGAAATCCAAGAAACTATGCCGTACTCTCGAGAAAACATGGAGAAAAAACCCAACCACCGACAACCTGACCACCTTCAAGACAGCCACCCGCAAACACCACCAACTGATCCGATCCACCAAGAAATCAGCATTCAAGGATCGACTCGACAACAACGCCCATAACAGCAAGGAACTATTCAACATCGTCAAAGAATTTACCAACCCCACCGCAGCCTCAAACGACATTACTCCCTCCCAAGACCTCTGTGATTCGTTATCCTCTTTCTTCTACAACAAAATAACCGACATACATAACAGCTTTGAGAACATTTTCAATGAACAATCCACTCCACTCCACCCACCTCCAAACCCAAACCGCCCTCTAATAACCTTAGCGCCTGGAACCCAATCAACACTGAAGACACCATCCGCCTAATGAACTCCATCCATTCAGGTTCGCCAACCGACCCCTGTCCCCACCACATCTTCAACAAAGCAGACTCCATCATCGCACCCCATCTCCGTGATGTCATCAACTGCTCCTTCAACTCCGCTACCTTCCCAGAAAGCTGGAAACACACCGAACTCAGCGCCCTCCTGAAGAAACCCACAGCAGACCCCTCTGAACTTAAGAACTACTGCCCCATCTCCCTCCTCCCATTCCCTGCCAAAGTCATTGAGAAAGCCGTCAACAGCCAGCTCGCCGCCTTCCTTGAATCCAACAACTCACTCCACACCTCACAGTCCGGCTTCCGAGCAAACACAGCACCGAAACCGCCCTCATTGCAGCAAAAGACGACATCCAAACGCTTCTGGACAATGGAGAAACAGCTGCCCTCATCCTACTCGACCTCTCTGCCGCCTTCGACACAGTCTGCCATAGCACCCTCATACAACACCTCAGCAACATCGGCATACAAGGAAAAGCCTTGGACTGGATCATCTCGTTCCTCGCCGGGAGAACCCAGAGAGTCCGACTCCCCCCATTCAAATCAGAGGCCACCGAAGTCATCTGCGGAGTACCACAAGGATCATCACTCAGTCCCACCCTCTTCAACGTTTACATGAGTCCCCTCGCATCCATCGCACGAAAACACAACCTTAACATCATCTCTTATGCTGACGACACCCAGCTGATCCTTTCCCTCACCAAAGACCCTAACACCGCCAAAACCAATCTTCACGAAGGCATGAAAGAAGTAGCCGAATGGATGAAAAACAGCCGCCTAAAACTTAACGCAGACAAAACGGAAGTCCTCATCCTAGGATCATCCCCCTCTGCCTGGGACGACTCATGGTGGCCATCGGCCCTGGGCACGGCACCCATACCCACAGACCACGCACGTAACCTAGGCTTCATCCTAGACTCCTCCCTCTCGATGACCAGACAAGCCAACGCCGTCTCATCCTCTTGCTTCAACGTACTTCGTATGCTCAAGAAAATCTTTCGTTGGATTCCCACCGAAACAAGAAAGACTGTCACTCACGCACTGGTCACTAGCCGACTGGACTATGGAAACACCCTCTACGCCGGAACCACAGCCAAATTACAGAAAAAACTCCAACGCATCCAAAACGCATCAGCCAGACTCATATTGGACATCCCTCGCCAAGCTCACATTACCGGTCACCTGAAAGACCTCCACTGGCTTCCCGTCAACAAGAGAATAACGTTCCGTCTCCTCACCCACGCACACAAGGCCCTTTACATACTAGGACCCGAATGCCTCAACACACGACTATCCTTCTACACACCCACCCGCTAACTAAGATCCACCAATCAAGCCCTCGCCGCAGTTCCGCGCATCCACAGATCCACCATGGGAGGAAGATCCTTCTCCTACTTGGCGGCCAAAACCTGGAATTCTCTCCCCACTCACCTCCGCCTCACGCAGAACCACATTTCCTTCAGAAAGGAACTTAAAACCTGGCTTTTCAATAAATAATGCACCCCCTCCCCAAGCGCCTTGAGACCCTCTGGGTGAGTAGTGCGCTATACAAATCCCCTGAACTTGAACTTGAACTTGACCACAATGTATTACCTCAACAAGCAGCACACTGTCACAGGAAGCGCAGGCGATCTGGCACTGGCTGCTAGCCAGAGGACTGACGATAACGGCAACTCATCTGCCAGGTGTGCAGAATGTTCAGGCGGACGCCCTCAGCAGGTTGCTTCACGAAAACCACGAGTGGGTCATAAATGACGAGGTGCTCGACGACATCTTCGCCATGTGGGGCACTCCAGAAGTGGATCTATTCGCCACCGCAGAAAACAGCAAATGCCGCGACTTCGCCTCGAGGTATTACCAGCCGGGGACTCTGGGTAACGCGTTATGGATCAGCTGGTCGAATAGCTTTCTGTACGCTTTGCCACCCATTCCCCTGATTCCAGCGGTGCTCATCAAGCTGGCCCGGTCCCGGGCGCGAATGATCCTCATTGCGCCGGAATGGCCCAGACAGTGGTGGTTCACGGACCTGCTTCACCGGTCGATCCTACCTCATCGGCGGCTGCCGTGTTGGCCGGACCTTCTCACGAAGTTCGGGGGCAGATGGTGCATCCCAACCTCTCATCGTTTAGTTTGGCGGCATGGCTCCTGAGATAGTGCAATATGGCCACTTGAATCTTCCTGAGGATTGCATGGACATATTGAAGGAGGCTAAGAGGCCATCTACTAGGACCTCTTATGCTTAAAAATGGAAGAGATTCTGCATCTGGTGCATGTCTAAGAACTATGATCCGACGACCTGCAAGGAGGATGTTATCCTTCCATACCTTCTGCATCTAGCTCAGTCTGGCCTTAATTTTCATTCCATTAAGGTTCATCTTGCTGCATTGACTGCTTACAGAAAATTCCCTTCACAGACATCCTTCTTCCAGATTCCTGTGATTAAGGATTTTTTGGAAGGGTTGAAGAAGGTGTTCCCTCCTGTTCGGCTTCCTTCGCCTTCATGGGAACTGAATGTGGTGCTGTCCAGGCTGATGAAGGAACCCATCGAGTCTATTCATAAGGCTTCACTTCAGCACCTGTCTTGGAAGGCGGCGTTCCTTGTGGCCATTACATTGGCCCGCAGGGTGAGTGAAATTCAGGCATTGTGTTGCCAGGAACCTTATACTGTATTTCATGCTGCTAAGGTTGTTATGCGTACTCACCCTAAGTTCCTTCCCTAGGCAATTTCTGATTTTCATGTTAATCAGACTATAACTTTACCAAAATTTTTCCAGAATCCTTCCAGCGGAACGGTCTCTTCATTCCCTGGATGTCAGAAGGGTGTTGAAATTCTATCTGGATAAGACCAAGGATATTCGTAGATCCGACCACCTGTTTGTCAACTATGGGTCAGTTAGGACTGGTCTGGCTACTTCGAAACAGTCCATCTCTAGGTGGATTGTGTCATGTATCTAGCTCTGTTATCAGAAAGCGAATAAGCGAATAAGACCTTAGGGGGTAAGCCTAAGGCTCATTCTACCAGGGGCAAAGCAGCTACAACAGCTTTGCTTCGAAATGTTCCCATTGCAGAGATCTGCAGGGCGGCCACTTGGAAGTCGGTCCACACCTTTGCTAAGCACTACTGTCTGGACTCGGATGCCAGAGCAGAAGCTCAGGTTGGGCAGGCTTCGCTGCGGAATTTGTTCGCACAATAGTGGTGTTGTCTATATTTCTCCACCGCCGGGTTGTTTTTGGATGGGCTTGCCATTCTATTCACTAGATTATGACTATACACAGAGATCCCCTACTACAGAAGGAGTAGTTTCTTACCTGTAACTCCAGTTCTGTAGTAGGGGTATCTCTGTTATAGTCATAAGCGCCCGCCCTCCTCCCCGGTGGAGAAAATGGTACTGTGATGTATGCTACAGGCCTTGCTTTAGGCACCTTCAAAAAGAACTGAAAGTAAAAGGAAGGGGCTGAGCATGCTGGGATACCGAGGGTCTCCAGAGAGTTCCTTAAAGGCACGGTATCCCTTTTCCAGACACATAATGGCAGCCTATCAAGGCTTGTCTGTTCTTACCTTTCTCTCTATCATTCCAAGGATTTGGTGAGGGGAGGAACGTTTCTCTATGGGTGAAACTTGACAGATTGTGTTAAATGTGTTATTGGTGTTATATCCTTGGAATTTCTAGTTGAAGTACTGGACAGGGTAGCTTTGTAGGTACAGGCTGCATTATTGTCTTTAATTTTCTCTTAAGTGACTATGCAGGACTGCAATGAAGACAGTTTAAGAGATTCATTTTGATAGCTCCGGGGTCCACGCACATGGGCGGTACTATTAACTAGATTATGACTATAACAGAGATACCCCTACTACAGAACTGGAGTTACAGGTAAGAAACTACTCCGTCCAAACAATGACTGTTCTCACATTCCTCCCTGAAACACAACACTGGTAAGGGGAAGACTGCAACAGTTTCCAACAGCTCTGGCCAGAGATAACATCAGACCAGTGGGTTCCATCCATCATTTTCCATGGATGCTGCTTAGCTCATACATCCAAATACCCCCAAACATGCCGCCATGGACACAGACCCTCAGCCCTCATCATCTTCATCTTCTCAAAGAGGAGGTAAAAGCACTCTTGTTGAAAGGCGCCACAGAGTCTGTTCCAAACACAATGGCAAAGGGGTTTATTCCCTCTGCTTTCTGATACCCTAAAAGGATGTGGCGTTCAGGCCGATACTAGACTCACAGCCCCTCAATCGTTATATTCTGTCAGAACACTTTCGTATGATGACATTACAGGACTTCAGGAAGACAACTTAATGGCAGCACTCGACCTGAAGGATGCCCACTTTCATATACCAATTCATGTCTAGCACTTGTGGCGGCCCATCTGAGAAGACGCAACATTCATCACTTTCCATATCTGGACAAGTGGATGAAAAAGAGTCCAGGCATACAGAAATGCCTGCAGGACACACAGACTACCATCAATCTGTTACATAAATTGGGTTTCGCAATCGGTCACCAAATCCCAAGTACAACCTATCCAGATACAGCCCTATCTGGGAGCGATCCCCATTTCTGTCTCAGCGAAGCATACACCAATGCTCAGAGGATTCTCAATCTCTAGGACCAGTTGGCTGTTTTTCAGCCACTTCATCGCTACCAGTCAAAACAGTGATGCGCCTTCTGGGTATGAAGGCATCTTTTAAAGCAATTGTTCCACATGCCAGGTTGCACATGTGCCCCTTACAGGAGTGTCTAGCATTCACTGGTGTCAGATTTCACATATTTTACATTGCAAATACAAGTATGTACATATATTTTATTCCTACACATATAATGCTTAATTTTTCAATGTGTAGACAAGCACCATCCTCACTTGTCATTATGGGAGGGAGGGGGGGGGGGGTTGGGGAGGAGAGTGATCTATCAATGGTTGCGTTGAACATGTGCATTCTTAAAGAGGAGTCTCATCTTCACATCAGCAATAAAGGACTTCTTCGAGAAAAACAAGCTGTAGATTCCCAGCCCAACAGTAAAAGGCAGGAGTGTGCATTGCATGTGAATCTGCAGCACTTCACGCTACAAATAGATTTTTACAAGGTAAGCAACATGCTACTTCTTTAGCTGTTCACAAGCGGAATTTTAACACTTATTAAATGTAATAAGGTATACCTATGGAAGTCCGGCTTTGCCGCATTGAAAAACGACTTTGGAAATTTTTCACTGCTAGGACAGTTAAAAAATTCGAAAATATACATGTGCTATTTTTTTTTAATAACATGCATCCTGCTCTGTGAGAATTTAGGGCCTACCTAGGGGTGACTTATAAATATTAAAAAGGAATGTTTAGTGTTGGCATAAGCTTTATTTTGCCAGGCCATAATGGCAGTTTTAAAACAGCACTACAGGATGCAGTGGTAGGCCGGAGACATGTTCTATAGTGCTACTTTATTGGGTGGCACAATGAGTGCTGCAGCTTTACAGTGTTTTTAGGAAAGAGCACATGCACTTTACCCCTGGTTAGCATGAGTCAAGTGTGCAGAGTCCTAATGCCAACAAAGCAAAATAATAAGGTACTGAAGACAAAAATATTGGTGAATTACGAGCAAAACATGGTTGTTTCCAACATGTATCATGCACTACACCTAGTAAATTCTAGTTGGCTACATAGTATGGTGTTATGTTACCTGAATTCATAACTTCCTCTCTTCAGTCTTTTGGCCAAATTCACAGCATTTGCGGTGCATACTATTTGGAAGGTTGTAAGACTACTCTCTTAGTAAAACATTTCGGGTTCCTATAACATTATTTTTACCATTATTTTTCATTATTATCAAACTAATCATTTTGCTTTTTTCAATGTTAGTTTTTATTGTATTTTAGTGCTCTACAGATGGAGAGCACTGTTGACGATTAAAAAAAATCAGCCTTGTTTTTTTGTAACACATTGTATATTCCTTACCCTTAAATTTACTTTTCTGATATTTGTATGCCTATTTTATTCCTCTCCCCACGCTTTTGTCCTGATTTTTTTTGTACATGAGGTTTTTGGGCTGATTTGATCACGTCACCATGTTCGGAAGGTGGGCTAGTTAAAGTGGAAAATCTGTCGGGATTACAGAATTGCCACGTCGATGAGTTTAAAATTAGTCTGTTCGGGGGTGGGGGTTGTATATTTGTTCAGTAGTCTGCAGAAGTGGGTGGACACCAGCACCCTCGTACTATTTGCCTGTAGTTGTTGAATTGACATACTCTGCAAAGTTGTATGCAGTTCTTGGTGTGCGTGGGATCATTTTCATTAGGCAGTAAGGTACTTGTCGCTCTCATCGCTTTATGCAGAATATTTCGCTGCCGGTTTTACCTTTAATGAAGCTTATCTCTGCACACTGGCAACTGTTTGTGAATTGTTTTACTTCACATTTATCGTTTGCAGGTTATTTACACACCATGGTGAGGCATTGGAAGAGAAACCGTTTTTCTGCGTTTTTGATAGTTTGAACAATAATTTTGTTACTATTAAAATGTGTGTAACATAAATTGTTAGGAAATAAACGATTGTCGTGCTTATGTGGCACAGTTTTTAATAGCTCTTCAATGAAAGTTGCAGCTAAAAAACACTTTGCTTTTCAAAATGTAAATGGAACCCCCTTAATGCCTTATAAATCTGATGAATCAGATTATTTGATTCATGAGGCTTAATGAGTGATTCTCAAACTGTGTATAAAACCATACTTTATAATAGCTAGTGTACATAAAGGTGACTTTCATAACTTGTTTACATGTTTTCTCACATGTAATAGCAGTTATGGATAGTTTAGGTCCCTACATGCTGTACATACAATATCCTGGGAGGGATGTGGTCCAGAAAATCAATTGAAGATTTTATAACCAAGACACTTGAATTTAAATTGCAGCTTCCTCACTTGCCTAAAGTGTGCCACCCTGAACAAATCACTTTGTACTTTTGCCTCACTTCCCTTACCTACCCAAATATTTAAATATGTAACTTTTTCTGCTTTAATTTCAGTGGCGCTATTTTTTTTTGTTCTTGTTTCCGATTTCATGAATTAATTTGTTTATTCTTGTCTCAGGTACACACCTTTTGCAAACGGGCCCAATGATACACCCGAAGAAATTCTCATTCGAATAGGAAGTGGAAACTTCTCTTTGAGTGGCGGCAATTGGGACACAGTTTCTGATGCAGCAAAGGTGTAAATATGTTCAATTGTCTCCATTCTGTGATGCCAATTTATAGGTCTTAGAATGTACATTGAAACTGTCAGTTTATATCTCTAAATATATATTTTTAGCCATTACCTGACAGGACCTATAGTCCATCAGGAAGACACGCACCCATTCAATTTTTTTCTGGAGGTCACTTGTAGTTATTCACGCCTAATCTGTATTTTGTGAGTGTGTTAGTGTAGGACTCACTTGTGCACTACAGATTACTAGGCTGGAAATGTACACTAGAGAAACCCCCATACAAGCATGTTATGGCTTACAATTTATACTCTTTAATCAATTGAAGGTCAAAAGCTAGGTATGATAGAGCAGCAAAGCCAGTAGGTGGACATTAAGTGTTGCACAAATGCTTTATTATTCAGAATACACCTGTTTCCCTCTAGACTTTGAAGTCTTGTCTATTAAACATATGGGAGAGAGAGTTAGGTAAATTTAGGCTGGAATTAGTGCCTCAGGAAGTCTCTTGAGAGGTAAACTGAGAATGTTGTTCAGGTCGAGTGTAAGTGATCCTACCTGACATATTGTGCAGTCTGGTTTGAGAAAAAACATGTATGAGCTACATCCAGTCAACGATAAGCAAATGAACACACTGCCTATAGTGGATATAAAAAGACATTTACTATAATCATAAACAATCCTGTTCAGGTGCTCCAATAGGCTACTCTATTAACAGTTGCTTTTCAAGGCATATCTGTCTCTTTTATTGTATCGGTTAAGGTGGGTATATTTGTGCGCTCAAGTGGGAACTTGAACCCTCTCAAAACATCAGCCCTGTCGTATAGAATATAAATTGGGCAAGAGTAGAAGAACGTTATGTCGGTAAGTCATCTGTTTGTGGGTGTGCCACTGATGATATCCTCACAAAAAAGTGTGTGATCTAGATGTTCTCATAAAAAGAAATGCTTGATATTGTTCCCACTCTGAGCCAGCACATTGATTCATCAACTCAGCGATTGGTGTAGCAACACAAATGTCTGTGACATATCCTCAACAAATTTGCCTGTGGTGCTTGGGGTTGAGCCACATCTCTAAGGCCTGAAGGGACTGTGCATCAATGAACCCGAAGGCCCTATGAGACCAGGCGCGAAGAACTACATCGCCGAGCACCAGAAGAATCCATGACGAGACCGGTTCAAGTTGAAAGTGCGGTTCTGTTCGAGATTCAGAAGTTGCTGGAGTCATTCCAGGAGTCGATCTTCCTCTAGATCCAAATCCTTCCTTCCACTCACACTCCTATGAGAATGCATGGGATTGGCATCATATGTCTTAATATCTCTCCCAAAGTCATTTGATTTTGAAGCTGATTACTTAAATTGTTCCGGCACAACCACAGTTTCTGGGGCTGTATGTCACTACTAATCAGATCAAAGAGTTTTGCAAGACCATGCTCTGACACTTTAGATCCTTAAAGACTCCCTCTGGCGCATATGGTGCAGCACGGAGCTGAATGTTTCTCCACCTGGGTTACTACCAATGGGTTTATGCTTGGCTCCAGCTGGTTCCTCGAATCCCATAACGAGCCGACCTCCGGTTTCACTCCAGTCCCAGTGCACCAATGTCAACTTTGTTGCTGCCAGAAGACAAAGCCCCAATTGTCCTCTCAGACATTGAGTCAGTGCCGATTCAACCTTGATCAAAGTCACACCCCAGCCACCGTAGAGGCTCCATTTCATCTACTTGTTCTGCCTCGACGATGACAACAGCACACCCTGCATTCCATATTCAGTAGAGATTTGAATAATGATTATGATACGGGTGATCAGATTGGCCAACCTTATCATGATGAGAATTGGTATGATGACCTGCAGGACGATAGTGGCCTTGAACCCCCCCCCCCCTCCCCCTGAGTTAGGTCTCCTCTCACCCCCTGGCCCTGCCACTGAGTAGAGGGTTTCCTACACCATGGTTATGCGTGGGGCAGCCGAAGTCCTTGACCTACAGCTTTCCACCTTGGAGGTCAAGACCAATGTACTTATGGAGGTTCTTCAGCAGCACTCAGGTCAATCCTGACGCTGCTCTATGCAAGATCAGGATTGGCCGCTGGGCAGACTGTGAGCCTGTATCTGAAGAAGAAGAGCGCGACACAAGACGTAGCCGGCTGAAGGTACGTTTTAAAGGAAATGATTCTTTTTTATTTTGCCCCCTCCCTTCATGACCCATATACCCCCCACACCCCATGCCACTCGTAGCAAACACCGGCCGCTACTGGACACTCCCAGTCAGGGTAAGGGGATACACTTCTAAAATAACCCCTGCTCACCCCCATGGTAGCTTCGCACGAGCAGACAGGCTTATCTCACAGGCAGTGCATAAAGCATTTATGCATGCATACAGTAATACAATGAAAACACTACAAATGAACACACCAGTTTAGAAAAATAAGTACTCTATATCTAACCCTCAGCAAGACCAAAATGACAAAAATCTACAATACAGTAATAAAAATATGATTTTCAAACTGTAGTAATAGTTCAGATCCAAGCAAATTGCCGATGCAAAGCTTTTCACACAAAGTACCTTGGATGCGTCACGCACACAAATAAAAAGGGTCACAGGGAAGGTGATGCGTCAGTTCCTTACTCCAGGGGAGTTGATGCGTCAGTTCCATACTGCTGCGCAGAAGCGGTGATGCGACAGTTCCTTATTGGAGAGGAGGTGATGCGTCTGTTTCTTACTGCGTGGAGAGGTGATGCGTTGGCTCCTTACTGCATCCCCCAATGATGCGACAGACCTGGCGCTTCGATGCGATGCGACGATCTGGGACGATGCTTGGGTACTTGCAGCCACACAGCAGGGCTTGCGTCGGAATTGGAGCGGTGATCTCGGACTTCGGAGATTGGTGAACTCTGCGGCATGCATTGATTTCAGGAGCCGCGGGCTGGCCCAGCATCTGTTTCTTCTACGATGCGTCAGAATCAGGTACGGCTGCGTTGCACTTCTCGTAGTTGCATTGTTTTTCCAGCTCCCAACAGCCAGACCAACCTTCAGAGGCCACAAACAGCTACAGGCACCTCCTGGTAAGTCAGAACTCCCAGCAAGGGAGTTTACGGGAGCTGTGGGTGAAGTCTTTGTGTCCCTGAGACTTCAGAACAGGAGGCAAGCTCTACTTCAAGCCCTTGGAGTTCTTCCTCAAGCAGGGGACACAGCACACAGCAAAGTCCTTGTTCTTTCCTTGGCAGAAACAGCCACTGCAGACCAACCCCCGACAGCACACAGCAAAGGGGCAGTACCTCTTCTCAGTTTCTCTAGCTCTTCTCCTTGGCAAAGGTTCCTCTTGATTCCCAGAAGTGATCTGAAAGTCTGGGGTTTGGGCCTCTCTTTTTATAATAAAACATCACTAGTTCTCTGGAGGCAGAGTGTGTCTGTGCTCAGCCAAAACCAGTTCTGTCCTCTCTGGTGCAGCTGCTCAGCAGGAGGTGGAGACAGCATTGTCTAAGGCAGACCAGGCCCATTCAGGTGTGAAAGGAATCCCTCTCTTCTCCCCCACCTCCCCAAGTGGATGTCTGAGCAGAATGCACATGCCCAGCCCCTTCCACTCCAAAACCAGACAGTAAATACACAAAACCAGCAGTGGCACACAGGATGGCTAAGCAAGAAAATACCTACTTTCAAAAAGTTGTATTTTCAAACACAGAATGTAAAAATCACCTTTACTAACAGATGCATCTTTAGATTCTGAGTTCAGGCATATAAACTTTATTTGAGCAAATTCCCCATTCCACCCTATGGGGACAGATAGCCTTGCAATAGTGAAAAACGAAATTAGCAGTATTTCACTATCAGGACAGGCCACACATATAAGGGCATGTCCTACCTTTCACATGCACTGCACCCTGCCCACAGGGGTACCTTGGGCCTACCTTAGGGGTGACTCGCATGTAAGAAAAGTGAAGGTTAGGGCCTGGCAAGTGGGTGCACTTGCCAGGTTGACATGGCAGTATTAGACTGCACTCCGGCACCGCAATGTTAAGCCAGAGACCTTTTTGCAAGGCTGCTTGTGTAGGTGGTACAATCAGTGCTGCAAGCCTACTAGCGACCAATTCACATTACTGCTTTCTTATTCAGCAGATTTTAGGATACAACACAATCTGTTATTGTACCTTACTTTACTAATTGTATTTTATTTAAATCACCTTCAAATGCCATCATTTTTCTTTGATGCATTCAAATGATACATAATCCATTTTTCAGAAAATGATTCATCAACAAAGTAAAACAAATTTCTGCTCAATATGAAAAACATTAAAACATGTCAATGTATTGCAAATCATGCACATTTCCACATGGTTACATCAGTCAAATTTTGTTAGCAAACAGCCTGCTTATACCAAAGTTATTTGCACTTTGCCTTTTTTTATATATGAAAGCAGACTAACTATGGGGAAATGATAATGTTTGTTCTATCTATGGGTACATTTTTTTTGTTAATAAACCCTCACAAGAGTCCAACACAATTTGATTCCCTCGTAGATTGAAAGGAAAAATGCTGATGCGTTTCCAATCCCCTTCTAAGTTTGGGGATTATCGTTAGGGCTGAACCACGGTGTAATCTATAAATTTAAAAAAATATATAAAATGGAAGGGTGAAAAAAACACCACCACAGGTTAAAACTCTATTTTTATACTTCCCGTCTCTTTATATAATTCATTTTTAAGCAACAGTAGATGTACCTAATGTTTATCGTATCTGGTACTGGCTGTGCACTTTCTTTTAACTTGAAACACAATGGCCTGGTACCTAAAGGTATTGAAATAAGCAGTATAAATAACTGAGTCTGATATTTACTGTTTTCGTCCTTAAAGTTTGCTCATTAGGGACTTACTTCGCCAATAAATATTCTCATGCGTATTTTCAAGCTAATTTTCGTGCCTCATGCCATTCTTTCCAAAAAGAAACACACACAACATGGAAACGCTTTCCACACAGGATCAAAACAAAGACTTTCAACTAAACAGCCAGCACAGTGAAGTGTGCTACCCATGTAGGGAAGTGATCAGCGTGCCACATAGGGGAATTAAGTGCTTTATAAAGGTTGAACTACAATACAGGCAGTGCAAGCTGTTTTGGCCAAAGGGGCTATCGTGAAGGGGGCTTGGTACATGATGGGACAGGAACATTTTCAGTTTGATGTACTCCCCTTTGGTCTCACCAGTTCCTCTCAGGCATTCACGAATGTGATGGCAGTGGTGGCAGCACATCTTCAGAGGTAAGGAGCGTCAGTCTTCCCCTACCTCTGTGACTTGCTGTTGAAGGCAGGCTTGCGCCAGGTATTGAGCAACCACCTCCAGACTACAGCAGACTTCCTGTTATCCTTGGGGATCCACATGCCGAAGTCACAGCTGGCTCCCTCTCAGACAATTCCCTTCATCTGAGCCATTCTGGCCATGGTTCTTTTTCATGCCTTCCCCCAGGAAAGGAGAGTCCAAGACATTCAGGCTATGATACCAATTTTTCAGCCTTGTTCCTGGATTTCAGAAAAGTCATCTAGGAGGTTCCTGGGAATAGTGATCTGCATCCTACTGGTCAAGCACACCAGGTGGCACATGCGGGCTGTGCAGTGGTATCTGAAGTCTCTGAGGGCCAAAGGGGATCTCGCTGACTGCTTCCAGAGTTTGGATCACCAGCAAGCTCCTCTCCCTTCCCCATCCATAGCTGAAAGTGGCGACCGATGCATCACTTCTGGGTAAGCGTGGCCATCTAGGAGAGGTGGAGATCTGAGGCCTTTGGTGTCAGGCAGAGTCCCGGCTCCATATCAACATTCTGAAGCTGAGGCACATCTACTTGGTGCTCAACGCCTTCCGGGGAGGCTGGTGCAGGTGCTTACGGATAACACCAATGCCAAGTGGTACTGCAACAAGCAGGGTGAGGTCTGTTACCGGACCCTGTGCCAGAAGGCCTTGGGGCTAAGAAAATTGATGGAACACCAAGGAATTGTCCTCATGGTAAATCACCTGGCTGGATAGTTGATTATTAGGGTGGACAAGTTCAGCTATCAGTGCCCTACAGACCAAAAGTGGCAGCCACACATGGAGGTGACACAAGGTCTCTTCCGCAAATGGGGAGAGCCATGGCTCTATCTCTTCACCACCAAGAACATGCAATGTCAGCAATTATGCATCTTGGAGTTTCCAAGGTGTCTGTCACACGGAGACACATTCCGCGTTGAGTGGAACTCCGGACTCTTGTATGCCTTTCCACTGTTACCGCTCCTAATCTGAGTTCTCAAGAAGATCAGGACAGACCGGATCCAAGTCATCTTAGTGACTGAATTGGGCTTGGAGAGTATGCTATACATAACTCCTCGGTATGAGCATCTGTTCTCCGATCAGGCTGCTCCTCTGAAGTCCTTTTGTCTTAACATGGAAGGATTCTGCACTCGGGCCTTCACAATTTCCACTTGCATGCTTGGAATTTGAGCAGAGACAGCTGAACACTTTCGACCTTCCTCCCGAGGTGGTTGATGTCATCTTGGCAACATTGCAAAGAAAAACCATGGCAACCTTACTCATTCATTTATAACTTCATCCAAAATGTATGGCTTACACAAAGTAATTCTTATTTATATTCATATCTTGTTCCCAAACTTTTTGCCTTCCTTCTGTATTTTTTTTTACCTGTTTTTGTTGGCTTTATGACTCTTGGTACTTTACCACTGCTGATCAGTGCTAAAGTGCATTTGCTCTCTCCTGTAAACTCGATATGATTGATTTACTCCTGTATGGAATATTTAATTTACCTGTAAGCCCCTTGTACAGTGGTATCTTACATACCCAGGGCCTGTAAAGTAAATGCTACCAGTGGGCCTGCAGTGCTGCTTGCGCCACCCACAGAAGTAGCCTTTCAGACCTGTATCAGGCCTCTGCAGGGCCTGTGTGTGCAATTTACTGCCACAGTGACTTGGCATTTAAAGTGCTTGCCATGTCTGAAACTCCTTTTTAACTATATATGGGTCACCCCTAGGTAGCCCTATGGTCAGGGTGCTGTGTAGATAAAAGGTAGGACATGTGCCTTTGTTGTGTGGCATGTCCTAGTAGTATTAAACAGCCTATTTGGTTTCTCACTGCTGTGAGGCTGCTCTTCTCATGGGTTTGCCGTGGGAATTCCCTAATATGAGTTTCAGTGATAATTCCTAATCTGGAAGGAGTAGCGTTGTCATATTTGGTATGTTTGGAATAGAGGTGAAAATTCCTGCTTGTTGGTGAAAGCGGATTTTTTATTACTATTTTAGAAATGCCACTTTTAGAAGTGGACATTTCTGTGTGCTTATGGCTCTTTGAGCTTTGCAGCCTGGCTCCAATCAATGTGTGGGTTAGACTGACCTGGGCCTGTTTTGTGCATTCACTCTAGACAGTCACAAAGGGAGCTGAGGTGTGCCTCGCATATTTTGATGGGTCTTCCTGAGCTTGAGAGGTGGTAGGAGTTGTCACCGGAATAGGGCTGCTCCTGCTTTTCACAATGCCGTCTTTGCCTCCCTGTAGTGTGTCTGGATCCAGGGCTAGCAATTGAATGGGGATGTTGTGCACTTCAAAAGTAAGTTTGTTTTGAAATTACATTCACATCAAAGACATTTTGAGTGTAAGTACAGGGGCTCTGACCTCATTATTTTAGACACTGCATAGGACTTGTAACCAGACGCTGCTGGAATTACAGACTGCACCTTGCCAGAAGAACCGTTATGCTGCCAGGCAGAACCGCTATTAGACTTCCTTGCTTGTTGTACTGACCTGTAGCCTGTGGAGCTACAAGAAGGACTGCTGCTTTGTTTCAAGGACCCTGATAAGCTGGCCTGCTGCCTATTCCCTGCTTTGTGCCCCCCCCGCCCCATTGTTCTACACGGACGGGTTAGTGTGGCCCCTCCCTGTTTCACTTCAGGGTACTGAGGAGACTCTGTCACTGCGAGGAGCTGTGCGGCCAGGAGGAACTGCCACTTGACCACTTGCAGGGATTGCTTGATACACATTGTCTACTCTGCTGCTAGGTGGGACTGCAGCTTAGTGTCTGCTTTGCTGTCTTGGCTTTCTGCACACTGCTTGTGTTAACAGGAGGGAATGTTGTCTTGTGCCTTGTGTGTTAGCCTGCTTACTGTTGCCTTAATGGCGAGGGAGGATTGACCCCTTTCCACTTCAAACACTGATTCCCCCACATTGATGTAGCGCGAATCAAGAGAATCCCTGTACCACTCAGCGACTGCTGCTTCGGACTGCCGGGTATATCCTGCCAAACCAGACCCCGGGAGCACTGCAGCGCAAACTCCTGGATCTCCACCATACACAGAAACCGCTGCCTCAGACTGTTGAATGTGCTCTGCTGACTCGCACTGTGACCTGGGCACCTTGAGAACGCCGGACCCAAGCCATAGTCAGACTTACCTCCCATTGAGGAACGAGGACGTCGGGCTGCCTGCCATGTGGGACCCATGAGCTCCACATCCTGACGCTCTGGCCCCCGTTGCAGCAGGAGACGGGTACTGTGCATTGGAGCTGGCCCCCTTTGCAACCTATTCCAGGGAAACCCTGCGAGGGACGTAAACGCACGTACCTTGGGGTGCTTTACCTTGACCTCTTCCACTATAGGGTAAACCTCAATGGAGGCCCCTGGTTCTCATTCAGAATTAGCCATAGTCGAAATTACTGTATTACATGGAGTAGGTGTGCAGGGGGATTCCCGCAACCTTTGTTGCCTACTCACCATTTTCCTGCATTCCTGGGAGTGCATCATCAGGAGAGGTCCCCGGTAGGAACTCGGGGCTGGAATTACACTCAAGATGCGCCCTGGTAGGAACTATAACACCTGAGGGTTTGAACTCAAAGGAATTACGGTAATTTCTGTGGTAGGAGTACAAGTGTCCCTGTCACCTACGTGCTGTGAAAAGTACCATATGAAGCCTAGTAGAAGCGCAGGTACTTTTGAGGCTTCGATGTTTTATTATGCATCAATCATTAATTACATGTGAACAGGGTGCTTTATGTGATTGCAGTACAGATCCTAATGTCATGAAACCTGCTATTGTGTTTCTGGCCTAATATGACCATGGTGATATTTCAAGAAGTTGTGTACTATCTCGTGATTCACGTGTTTGCTTCTAACCTAACTGCTTCATATACCTGCTTAATGTTATATGTGTTGTTTTATACCTTGCAATGATAGAATAATGAGTAGCATTTCAGGATCTGCATATTATGTACAGTGATGGTGTTTTTTTGACATATGCAACATATAAGTCTTGACTTTATTGCACTAACTGCGATGTTATGACAATTGTCTAGTTGGCAAAGTGATTTATGGTTGATCTCCTGTTTGGTCTATGTGTATATACAATATATGAGATATTTTTATATAATATTGTGTGGAGTCTATTTTGTGGTGTATTTATTGTATCACTGGTGTGTGTGTGTGTTTGTTTGTTTGTTGGTTTGTTTCGCGGTCGCTTTAGACATTGCCTCTGGAAGAAGCCTGACTGCTCTGCCAAGCTACCAAGGGGGTGAGCAGGAGTTATCTTGGGTGTGTAGATCCCTTAGCATGACTAGAGTGGTGGGTTCTGCCTGGCTTAGATGCATACCCTAGAACAACCAGAAACCCCATTTCTAATATATACCAAAGGCACCTAAAGATAAATTGTGTTACTAAAAATGAATTGAAGATAGAAAATGAATATTGCTGATATATACAAGACCTACCTGTACTGGTATCTTGCTAGGCGTCACATAATTTTATCAAAGAATGAGGATATAATATTGAATATAAAGGTATGATAGATGGTATGTTTGGTGTGATTTTTGTCTGTGTAATATGTATTGCAATCTTTAGAGTAATGTGCAATATTGATCTATGAGACACTGATGTTGATATATAAAAATGAGAAGATTTACATTTAGGATGTTTCTATTTGTTGATTTTCAATAAAGGTATGAAAGAAGATTTACTTTCTCTGAGCCATAAGGTTTGGATGAAGTTATAATTAAATTATTAAGGTTGCCGGGGCTTTTCTTTGCAATGTTGACATTTTTCCTGCCCTAGGAACCGTTATTTATAGTAAGAGGTACCCTTCTTTTCGATTGTCATCTTGGCAGCCAGACGTCCATCGACAAAATTTATATATGCCTATCCGTGGGACAAATTTGTGACTTGGTGCAGTTCTCGGCAGATTACCCCCTCCAGGCAAGGTTATCTGATGTATCTGCTGACATTGTTTACGGCTTCAGTTGTTATGCACTATTTGAAAGGTTTACAAGATAAGTTTCCTTCCTCACCCTTTGTCATGCCCCAGTGAGACATTTACTTGGGCCTTATTTTTTTCATGTGTACTCCGTTTGAGCTACTTCACAGCTTTTGTTTGTGGCTTCTCACCCTCAAGACTATAATCCTTGTTGCCACAACATTGGCGTGGCATGTGAGTGAGCTTCAAGCTCTCTCTGCCAACCCGCCGTACAAGCTAGTTTTGCAGACATGGGCATCTTTCTTAGCCAAAGTTGAGAAACCGTTCCACGTCAGTCAGAGCATCACTTGCTGGTGTTCTATGCTCTCCCTAACCCCTTTGAAGAGGAGAGATACCAGCACTTGAATCCCAAGAGAGCACTGATCTTTTACATTGCTCGTACTAAAAAATAAATTGTTGTTTACCATTTGTATTGCTCTTTCTGGTAGAGACGCTATCGATCTGCATATTCCTCACCGATCCTCCTTTCCCCATTCTGTGCTTAGACTGTAACCATAAATAAATTCTTAAGTAAAAAAATCGCGCATTGGTCACACCAATTTGCCTTTGGAGCTCTGTGTCAGGGGGCGTGGACATTCTCGAAAGCAACTGATTTCAGCGAGCTGGAGTGGCTCCTATTTAGGCCCACAGAATGGCATCTGTGTTAAGCTACAAGGGCGCCTTGGGAATATTCAAAAGGAGAGTAATCTGCAGCTAGATAGTCTCCACCAGAAAGTGCATTACAGAAGTTAAGTAGCTTGTTCTTTAACAACATGTTTAATAGCAAATAGAAGATAAATCAGCTGATTTTGCAGTGGACAGAGATTTGAAAAGGATAAGCATTGGCTATGGAACAGAGAAACTAGGGGTTTCATTGAAAAGATAAAAGATGTGCTACACATAATGTGAATATTTCCCACTGAGGGATATTGGGAGTGAGCGTGGCTTTCGTTTTTAGAAGGTGAATGGCTTAATGTGAGCAAGAAGCCATCCAGAGCTGAAAGTCTGCATTGGAATTTGGTCATACAATGGCTGCGTTAAGGAAAATCAAAGTCAGAGTTTTCATCACAGATATGAGAAAGAAAGCCAAATGAGAAATGAAAGAAGAAAGAGATGTGGTAGAGAATGAGTTGATCAGGTATAAACCTTCTGAGAACTTGATAGAGATGAACAGCACAGGATCGAATCCTGGACAAATGAGCTGAAAAGTTTGCTTAGAAGATGGGGGATACTCTCTAAAGGATAGTTGTCCTGTGGATAATTTCTTGTAAAAAAGTAAAGTAGATATTGGTAGACTGTCCTTTGTTGATTGAGGGAGTGAGACCGTTATCTGGAAACCATTTGCAATTTCCTAATGTTTTAACGTTTTTTTTTGCATTTAAGCTTGCTTATATTTTTGGAAACCTTTCACATCTAGTATGATTCATTCTTTCTGGTTTCTTAGCACAGTTGGATGGTAAAAGGCTTCTTTATATTTGATAATTTTTGCAAAATGTATTGATGCATACTACTCGTATGACATGAGAAGATGGTGCACCTTGATAAGTGCAAAATGAGATCCTACTTAACCTCAATTTGACATTTATTTATCTTTTGCTATTTATTTAGGACTTGTTATCTCATATGCTTCATGTGGATCCTCATCAGCGATATACAGCAGAGCAAGTACTAAAACACTCGTGGATCGCTTGCAGGGACCAATTACCACACTACCAGCTTACTAGACAAGATGCACCTCATCTGGTTAAGGTAAACATAGCGCCAAAATATTTGGGTTGTTGCTCAGTCTCTCCACTTTAATTTCCTTCTAATTGAGCCATTAAATAGGTATTGGTTATTGCGATTTTAAACACCTTGATGAAACAGTACCTCAAATGCAATTGCCTTAATCCTTAGAAAGAATAGACTTGATGTTTTCTAAAATAAGGCATTTGCTGTCCTTGCAACAACAATACTGGAATCTCTTGTTTCTAAATGCCTCACTCTGTATCGCTGTGCTCATAAACTGCTTTTTTCCCCGACTCTGAGGCGTCCATGCCCTTCAGACTAATCAAAAGCCTCTGGCATGTATAACTCACTTCATCACATCAGCGTGTCATAATCAGTTTTCACCTACCCTCAGAAACGTCACGTTACCCCAGTATTGGACATTATTTTCAGATTCTTAATAATGGGGTATCTGGTGGACAAGTGGATCAGTTGTTTAGCTGTTTTGCTGGGCTAATGCTTCCTCTGCAGAGAGCTATGCACTCATGTGGTACCAGCATCCAGTGCTGCACAGACTGGAGTGCTGCACTTTGTGGCACACTTCCAGCGGTAGAAAATGTGCAGGGAAATGCTAGAGTGTGAGACTGCATGCAATCGAATATCGCACAGACTGGAGTTTTGGATTGAGTGGGTTGTTATGTGAAGTAGAGTGTTGCATTGAATAGAATGCTGCAGTTAGCAGAATGCTGCATGCAGTGGAATGCTGCCCAAAGTGGAATATTACCTGAAAGGGAATGTGAGTAATGTGTAATATTGCAAAGAAGTATAATGTTACAATGAGGTGAATGTTACTTGGTGTGAAATTTTGTGGCTATTGCCTCATCATAAAGTACTTTGACACCAGCATCACTAGAAAGTGTAAAACACTATAAAAGATAAATACATACACTGGTAGAAATTCAGCTTGCACACTTGAAATGGTTTTGGGTGGTATTTATTTGTGTTCTTTACCTTATAGGCTATACCTGGTTTGTTACTGTGCTAATTAGTCATTCTTATTAATAAGTAGGCTACCAACATTCAAAGACCATTGCCATGCCAGTATCTAGCAACCATATTATGCTAACTTGTTACTTCGAAATGTATCTAGGGTTGCCTTTTCACATTGCATGACATTTAGGGCAAACAAATGGTGCAGGGTGCTGCTTTCCAAGAGTTTTAAGCTGATCGGTGTGCAAGAGCCCCTGAAAGTTGCACACGTTCAGCAGCTAGGAGAAAGGTCTCTTTACATTAGTTATGCTTTTGGAATGTAGTAGAAAGTAGTAGGAGATATCAGATATTCTGAAAGCATAGCTACAGGTGTGTATGAAATACCCAGCCAACGTCGACCTATGCCTCCTCTCAATGTGGACACAGAGCCAGACCGGTGTCGACCAATGCCGGTACCGCGCTGACCGGTACTTTTGTACCACTGTTCTCCCCTGGTGTTCTCTATTACCCTGAGTGGCTACCAGAGGAGGGTGAGGAGGACCGGGAGGGGTCTGTTGACCCTTTGCCAGACCAGTTAGAGGAACTGGACTGGAGAGAGGAGTTGGGTGAGGCCAGTGGTCTGGACACCTCCCCAGACCTTGGCATGCTCTCTCCCCCTACCGTGGCTCTGAGGAGAGTGCATCTTACGCAGTAGTGTTGCGTAGGGTGACTGAGGCCTTAAACTTTGAGCTTCCTATGGTGGCGGTCAGGACTAACCTCCTGATCGAGGTGCTTCAACAGGCAGCGGCCTCTTCGGTGCCCCTGCTGCCGTTCAATGAGGCCTTTACAGACATCCTTTTGGGCACTAAGTCCAAGCCCAACACAGGGGCTCCTGTGCACAGGGGCTCCTGTAGACAGGATGATTGCCCGACGACACCGCCCGGCCTGGGGCAACCCCATTTTCCTCTCCCAACACCCCCCTCCTGAGAGCTTGGTGGTCCAAGCCTTGACTTCCAAGGGCGCATTCTCTACCACACCACCTGAAGAAGCTAAACCACCTTGGGAAGATGATGTTTTCTTCCTCCAACTTAGAACTGCTGTTGGTGAACACCGCATGTCTCTTGGGCCTTCGGTGTGGGACTCGGTCGCTCAGGTACTGTCACAGTGCCCGGAGGAGGCCCGGGCTGTGCTCTCCTATGCAGTTGCCGAAGGGAGAGACGCAGTGAAGTTCGCAATAAGATGTGGGCAGGACGCCACCGACTCACTTGGCAGAAAGATTTCAACGTCGGTAGCCCTGAGACGCTATGCCTGGCTTAGGTCCACTGGCTTTTCGGGTGAAGCCAAGCAACACTTTTAGACATGCCCTTTGATGGCCGTCGCTAGTTTAGCGACAAGGCAGACAACGCGCTCGAGCGCTTTAAGGACTCCAGCACTACGGCCAGATCCTTGGGCCTCTCTTCCACCTCCCTCCCAGGGCAGTCTCCTTTTTGCCGCTTTCACGGCTACAGAAGGGGTACTCCACCACGTTCTGACCAGAGCCACAGGCCTGCACAAGCTGTCCAGCCTCTGTGTGGCTGGGGACGTGGGTCCCACCGTCGTGGGTTTGGGGGCCAGCGGGCGAGCCAGTCCAACAGCGCCCCATCTGCAGCAGCCTCCAAGCCCTCCTAGTCCAACCTTTCAGGGCCTCCATTCGCCAGTGGGGGCCGGATTCGCCGTCACCTCCCCTACTGGCTCACCGTCATGTTGGACAGGTGGGTTTTGGGGATAGTCTGAAGGGGCTACTCCCTCCCATTCGCAACTACTCCTCCATCCATGCCACCTCAATTCCATCGCATGTCGGAGGATCACTTGGCCCTTCTCAAACAGGAAGTTATGGTCTCTTGGCCAAGGGAGCCATCGAGCGAGTTCCTGCCCCAGAAGTAGATACTAGTTGTTATTCCCACTACTTTCTGGTGCCCAAGAAGGACAAGGTCCTGTGCCCTATCTTCAGGAATGTCAACCGCTTCCTCCGGAAGGAGAAGTTCAAAATGTTGGCACTGGCTCAGGTCCTGTCTGCCCTCGCCCCTAGAGACTGGATGGTAGCATTGGACTTGCAGGATGCTTATTTTCACATCCCTGTCCTGCCGGCCCATCTGCGTTACCTGCGGTTCACGGTAGGCTACGAGCACTTTCAGTTTACCGTGCTCCCCTTTGGCCTTACCAGTACCCCTGGGGTGTTCACGAAGGTGATGGCGGTGGTCGCAGCTCATCAGCGCAGATCAGGGGTTCCAGTCTCGACTCAGGCTGTCGTCTCCCACCTCCAGACATCGGCCGACCTCCTACATTCGCTGAGGTTCACCATCAACGTGCCGAAGTCACACCTGAATCCCTCTCAGAAGATTCTTTTCATCGGAGCTGTTCTGGACACAGCGCAGTTTCTGGCTTATCCTCCTGAGGAGCTAGTCTGGGATATTGAACTATGATTCCGACCTTTCAGCCTCTACCCTGTGTTTCAGTCAGAATGGCCCTGAGGCTGCTGGGCCTCGTGGCCTCCTGCATTCTGCTGGTGGACTATGTCAACTGGCATATGCGGGCTCTGCAGTGGGACCTGAAGTTCCAGTGGGAACAGCATATGGGGAATCTTTCCGATTGCATCCAGATCTCGGAAGGCACTGCACACCAATTGCAGTGGTGGCTAACAAAACAAAATTGGGTCAACGGTAGATCCTCTCCCTTCCTCAAACAGAGTTCACAGTGGTGACAGATGTATCACTTCTGGGGTGGGGCGGCCGCATGGGAGAGGCGGAGATCAGAGGCCTCTGATCTCTGACGGAGTCCGGGCTCCACATCAACCCTCTGGAGCTTTGGGCGATCCGTCTTGCAATGAAGGCATTCCTTCCTTCTGTCACAGGAAGAGTAGTGCCGGTGTTCACGGACATTACCACCGCCATGTGGTACTGCAACAAACAGGGCGGGGTGGGGTTGTGGACCCTATGTCAGGAGGCACTTCATCTCTGGAAGTGGCTGGAACATCAGAGCATGTCCCTGGTGGTTTAACACCTGGTAGGTTCTCTGAATGCCAGAGTGGACGAACTCAGCCGCCGGTGCATGATGGATCACAAATACCATCTTCACTCGGAGGTGGTGCAAGGTCTCTTTCAGCGGTGGGGAGAGCATTGGTTAGATCTATTCGCCACCAAAGAATACGCGCAATGTCAGAAATTCTGCACATTGGAATTTCCAGGCGGAACTCGCTAGGCGATGCTTTTTGTCGCAAGTGGAGGTGCAGTCTTCTATACCTATACGCCATTCCGCCTATGCCAGTTCTGCCCAGAGTGCTGAAGAAGATCAAGCGCAACCGGGTCAAAGTCATTCTTGTGGCTCCAGACTGGGCATGAAGAATCTGGTATCCCGAACTTCTGCACATGGCCATTGATCCTCTGATCAGACTGGCCATTCGGGAGGATCTTCTGTCGCAGCAGCAGGGGACGGTCTTCGAACCAAACCTGTCAAGTCTCCATTTCCATGCATGGAGATTGAACGGTGACAGTTGACAGCTTTTGACCTTCCTCCTGAAGTCTGTAACTTTATCTTGGCAGCCAGGCGTCTCTCCACCAAAACGGAATACGCCTGTAGATGGAATACATTTGTGGCATGGTGCACAGCAAAGGCTGTGGATCCCCTTTCTGCACCCCTTTCGGAGGTTCTCCTTTTCATTCCTTCTTAGGCCCAGCAGGTCTCTGCTCTGGGCACTTTAAAAGGATATCTTTTGGCCATTTCAACTTTTCTTCAGCTTCCTGATCAGCCTTCTCTTTTCAAGTCCCCTATTGTTAACTGCTTCCTTAAGGGCATTGCTCACTTGTTTCCTCCAACTCCTTTTGTAATGCTCCAGTGGCCTACCTTATATGCGCTCCTTTCGAGCCGCTGCATAACTGTCCTCTCAGACTTTTGACTCTTAAGACTGATTTTTTGGTTGCCATCACCGTTGCTCGCAAGGGTGAGTGAGTTTCAGGCTCTTTCTTCCAAACCTCCTTTCCTGACTGTTCATCCTGATAAAGTTGTCCTTCGCCCTAGGCCTTCTTTGCTTGCCAAAGGGGTTACCTCTTTGCACATAGGACAGACCATCACTTTGCCCACCTTCTTCCCACCCCTGCACCCTTCTAAGGAGGAGGAGAGGCTCCAATGTCTGGATCCAAAATGTGCGCTTTCATTCTAGCCGGAAAGCACAAAATAATTCTAGGCAATTGACCAGCTCTTTGTTGGCTATGTGGGCGGCAAGAAAGATCGGGGGGTCGTTCTTTGCTTCAAAATCTGCTATTATGAGCACAAAGGAACCTCCAGTGGGGTTATGTGCCCATTCCACCAGGGCAATTGCATCTACTACTGCTTTGGGACGTGGAGTCCCCCTTCATGACATCTGCCAGGCAGCTACGTGGGCTTCATTGCACACGTTTACCAAGCACTATGGCCTGGACAGCCAAGTCTGGAGAGACAGCTTCTTTGGCCGTAAAGGTCTCCAGGACTTTCTGGTGTGAAAGTGGTTCGCAGACCCACCTCCGGGATTGGTATTTCTGGGGTATCTATTCTAAGGTGAGGAATGCATAATTAATTGTCTCTTTCAGATGAACAAGTTACTTACCCTCCTTGACGATATATCTGTAAGAGACAAAGATTATTTATGGATTCCTCAGTGCCCCACCCATCCTCCCCGGTCTGCGAACTGACTTCTAGGGTAAGGGACCTCCCTTTAGGGCCCTAGTTTTGTGCACCAGTGGTCAGTGTCTTGCATGGCTCTGCGCTTCTGGCTTGGAATGTTGTGTAAAAAACTGACATCAGCGCGCAAAGTCTAAGTAGATACTGTGATGTCATTACGGCGATCATGACTCCAACGACGAACGCGTCGTCGACCGACGCCACCTACCGACGCGCAGGTGTACTGCTGAAGAGAAATTCTCCAGATTCAGTCTGACGTCTGGAGGTAATTCTAAGGTGAAGAATCCATAACTAATCTATGTCTCCTACAGATATATCGTTACCGAATGTAAGTAACTTGTTCTTTAAGACCTTAACTTACACTTATTATAGTTGAAGATTTTCCAATATGCCAGATGTTACACAGTCATAAATTTATGCTTTATGGTTGGGAAGGCACTGACTCTAGAAGTTGCATTGAACACACAGAAAATAGTATGTTTGTCGCTGCTCCGAAACATGTTGTAAGTGGTTTCTCACAACCACTGCAACACATATAAAACCACTGTGAAAGGCATAGTTAAATACATTTCCATTTTGGTTAAAGGAAGATGACCCGCCCATATTTTATGTGGGTTTAAAGGACATTGCTTCTTCAAGGGAAAGTAAACCCTTAAAATGACGAGTTAAATTTTAGGAGTAAATTGAGTCTAGTTCTACTCCTATTAATTTACGACTTTTGCATTTCGTTGTAAATTTCAAAAAGTCCTAATGTGCTCCAAGCAAAGAAGTAAATCTACGTAAGTGGATTTCAAACTTTTTAAAGCCCTAGTTTGTGAATTGGACCCATAGTGAATAGAGCTGTATATGAATGCTGACCATAGGTTTACTGTAGTTGGTATTGTTTCTTCTCATGCCTGTATTTTAGCAATTGTGCAAGTGTATTTTAAAGATATTTGGCAAGCATTGGTTAATAATTAAAATGTTTTAGCTGTACAGGATTACTAATAATTCAACTGTTGCTTAGTTTGCATTTTTCTGGCTAAATAAAATCCATATGGCCTGTCATTTTTATTAAATGGGTAAATATTTGTTTTATATTGTAATGGGGTAGATTTGTGATTTTTTTCCTGTGAATCTGTGTTTTGGGGGACAATGTGTTGACCTGTATATGAATACTCTGAATAAGAGAATTGATTTATCAAAAAATAGATCGATTCTTTGCATCAACATTTTTGTATTTTGTATGCACTCTTCTATTGACTTTGATAGTGTATTGTTACTGTTCTAGAAAGTTTTTATTTTCCACAATAATTCTAATATTTAATTATTGTCTTTTGTATCTTTAGGGTGCAATGGCTGCCACGTATTCTGCATTGAATAACAAGACATTTCAACCAGTTTTAGAACCTGTTGCAGCATCAAGTTTAGCTCAGAGACGTAGTATGAAAAAATTAACATCAACAGACTTGTAGATGCACAATGGCATCAATGACAAACTGAATCAAAGGAAATAGAAGGTGACCTTCGGCCCAATCTGTGGTCGAAAGGCATTAACCGTTTCCTCCTACATTACTTGAATATTCTGAGTAGGTCCTTTACAAAAGACAGGTTCATACTGTGTTCTGTTATGAAGGACAGTGTCAATGTATTTTAGTTTATTTAAGTTGAATATCAGGGTACTTCACAAAGATTATTGTAAATTTCTGTACACTGAAAGTGTTTCTGGACTTAGTTGAAAATATTAATATTTTACATATTGTACAGTTTTTCTGGGTTTGTTTTGAAAAATGTTTTTTGGGGACCATTGTGGATGACATGGAAGCATATCAAAATATAATGCCATACAGTGCCAGTATTTGGACCTACTAATCCTATTTTAAGCTTTAACGGTCAAAATGTAATTTGTCACAAGTTAATACCTTTGGGCCTTTTTTAATTGCCTTGTGCCCAAAACAGAGGAAATATTCGTTCTGTTTTCATGTTTTATGTGCCACACCGCATGTCTCTCACAGACTGAAGAGGTTTGGTGTTCATGGCGTGTGTGTTTCTAAGGTCTGTGCATATGTTTATGGATTCAAATTTGAAGACTGATTTTGAGAGACTGCTGGTTTACTGTAAAGGACCTTTTGCCTGTGCTCGAGTGCACTTAGAAGTAAATGTGCACCTTCAATATTAAAATGGTGATGCTAGGATGGTGATAGGGTCTTGATGCTGCTTTGGAATGCATATGCAGCTGCTTCTGAATTGCCCATGATAATAGACTTGTTGCTTAAAATATGACATTTTATTTCAACATAAATGCCACTGCTATTTTTTTCAGAAATCATGTTTGTTATGTAGAAAAGTATGAGAATGAATTTATGTGGGTTGAGTTTGGAATGTGGGATATTTTGTTCCTGTGTTTGTGGGATTACCAGATCCAATGTGTTTTATAAGTTGTAGTTTTCTCTAAAATAATGCACAATTAAAATCCAGTTATATAATTATTATATAGTTTAATACTGGGTGGTACAAGTGTGACCTGAAGTGAAATTTAAGATGTTCACTAAGTACAATAGCTGAAGTCGCTATTTAATTTAATTAATTTACTTTTTCAAATATCTGACCCCAATATTGCTGCTTTTAGCAGGAATTATTCCTGATCCTAACATGAAACTAAATTGTATTATTTAATATTACAAGGAAAATGAAGTTTTAGCTGAAAACAGTGATTTCAGTTGATAATAGTTTTATATTTTCTTTGTTTTAAGTGTGCCTTACCGGACACATGTTTGCTGCAATTGTTCTTGGGAAATTTATGAACTGAGGGCTAACATATTTTTGAAATTATGTTATGTGTGCTGTCTTCGTTGTCTCTCTTGCTGTCATCTAGTGCTGGAATTTAGGGGCCAAATACAGAATGATAAAATTACATATTTAAATCACTGGTAACAATAACTACAATTTCAGTTTTTTAGAGAGGTTAGAACAGTTTGCTAGTTCCTTTCTGTATTCTTCCCATGTTGCTTTTGGTTGATGGCAGTGTTGGATGAATTTCAGTTTAGAATGTACCTGTGCCTTAGATATTTAGAAATGATGTCTGTTGGTATATTTTACCATTTTTCTTTCTTTAGATTTTGTAACTTATGAAGCTTTGTTTTTTTATTGCCAGATTGATTCATGTTACGAAACTAGTGACTGGCTTCAGCTGCCCCTCTGATGTGATGGGGGTTTTGTAAAATCACTATTGGAAGGCAGAGTTTTGTTGATGATCTAATGCACTAATATTAACAACAACCTGTAATATCTTACACAAATTAATTGATAGGAAATGGTAAAATAAACAATTCAAAATCAGTGAAGAATAGAAAAGCCAAGAAGATGGCCATCTCCAACACTGAAACTGAGTCTACGACGCCCCTTTAACTTGTCCATAAGAGAATATGACTGGTGTAAAGAAATGTTGGTGGGGCAAGCGTTAAATTGGAGGAGTAAATCACTGAAGGAACTAGCTCTGCTGCAGAACACTGATTCGTAAATGAGAACTGGTATCAAACATGTTACTTCTGCATTAATGGTATCATCATTTAGAGAGATGTAATTCTAATAAATATGAATTGCATAGGGTTATTTTGAAATACTACTTCAAATAATAGGTAAATGTATATTTAACTTGATGCTGTTCTGTGTTAGACACAGAGAAATGAATTATCTGCACCCACTAGCTGTGAAATGGGGTAAATCAACTTTAAATACTCTTGAGCATGTAATATTATTTTACTTATTTTCGCTGTTACCTGTATTTCGCCTGTTAACATCACTGGTTATCCCCAATGAAAGCCACAGTTTCTGTTGTTTGTTAAAATGCTTAAATTTAGTGTTTTGTAAATATTACTTCAGAAAGCCAAAGGTTTTTAGTCGTTCCTCTCTTTGTACTAATTGTCACTTTTCTGTTGTTGTTTCACTGTTTGTCTTGAAAGGAGAATCATGTTTTAATTTGGTGAGTTCTCTTCTTTTCATAATTTTTAGGTAGTTGGTTCAGAAAGCTTCTACTGAATGCTGTTATCTAAAATGTGTAATACCTCTTATTATTTAAGAAGCTTACCATAAGAGATATCGTACAAATAACTGAAAAAAGTGATTCTGAGGATCATATTTCAAATTAGAACATTGGAATGTTGAGAGCTCCATTGAAGACAATAGAGTAGCTCCAAGGTTATAATGACTGGTATAAGCCTTCTGCTCCCACATTCCAATGTTTGTCTTTCTGCTTCCCCCATTGTAATTTAAAGCATTTTACGCTCAGAGGGTGGAATGTTCTAATAGCCTTATAGCCCTTCTGCCACCTGGCTATTTTGGTTGTTAAAAGCCCTCCTCCTCATTTTTAGGCACTCCCCTGCAGCTCCGGCCTATAACTCATGTTCAAGGCCTTTAACAACTGGTAAAGTCCGAGGCAGCCAGCTAAAAATCTAATCTTTTATTTTTTAGTATGATGCAAAATGTTCCCATTAAATTAGGCCCTGGAATGTAGCATTGTATTAAAATGGCTTCAAACTCAAAATGTTGAGCAAATCATTGCGACATTTCTTTGATGTTCCGATGTGGATTGTGACATAAATGAGAAAGCCTGCTTAACCAACTTTTTTCCTGAATTGCATTTGTCCAGATCTAGAAAAAAATTACACATTTGCCACTTAAAATGAATTTGGGCAATGTGGTGATTGTGTACAAATTGCTCTCCACTCGCACTTGTAAAATGTGCTCATGGGGTGGGCATGCCAGTATGACAGATGTTTGTATATTCTTCATTCCCCAAAAGATGTGCAGCAATCCTAATGTGTACCACCCTAACAGGTGTCCTGGACCCCAACACTTTCTTATTGTTATATGTTATATTCTTTGCATTTTTCTGTTTAGACTCCTTTAGACATGTGCAGGGAAACTTGTACAATAAGCTACAGAAATTAAGAGGCTGGGGAAATAGGGAAGTACTGTTGACTCTTTGTCACCCTCTTCCTCCCTCCATGTGTCTTTTGGGAGCTACTGAAAAGTAAAGCAGTGGTGTGCATTGCTGTTTTACAACTTTTTATACAAGAAGGGACAGAGAAAAACAGGTGGTTTCTGCACTTGTACCGCTATTACTTGGTATTGTGGCACTCCACAGAAGAAGCTTATCACCTCTTTGATGACATCTAAATTTGATAGCGTTTTAGCAATTGATAAGACATTTGGGATGTTCTGTGCAAATTGGTAGAGGAGGTGAGGAATTGAGGATATAGTCCCAAACATTAAATTGCCCATTCAAATTATGATACAGAATATTTGAGGATCAACATCACAAAAGACACTGGCCTGACAGATCAGTACCTATGACCCCATGTGACTGGCTGCAAGTACATGGATGGGACAGACGGCACACTTTAGTTTTCTGTATATTTTTTTAAAAACTGGAAACTTAAAAAAAAAAACAGCTGTATCCATTAAAGGAACAGGTGTTGCTTTGAATAAATGTTTCCCATTTAGGAAGACATCACACTGCTGCCTCCTTCCCCTCCATTATAAGGTAGTCTGACACAATTTTTAAAGTGAAACCTATTCCATGGGGGTTGGTAACCGAGTACTGGTTTGTGTCACTGCAATTTCTTTCCAAATCACAAATTAGAGGTTGATGCCCCATTCACGTCACCTCCTATTTGTGATTCTGAAATTATTATTATTATTATTGGGCATTTATTAAGCGCCTGATTACGCCACTGGCGTGTCTCCGCGCTATGACAAGTGGTGTGGCTGTCCCCCCCTCCTCCCAACCAAGCTATCTACTGAAACAGGTGCGTTTTAAGTTTTTTTCTAAACTGGACTTCGCAGGGTTCCAACCGAAGTTCCAGTGGCAGATTGTTCCAGCGCTTGGGAGCAAGGTATCTGAAAGATCTGCCTCCCATGCGAGCTTTAAATATTCTTGGGACTTTTAACAGCCCGGTCTGCGAAGACCGGAGACTGCGTGCAGGCTCATAATGGGCTATAAGGCTCTGGAGCGGGAGAGGTGCTTTGCCACTCAAGATACGATGGCAAGTGGCAAGAGCCTTAAACTCCACTCTCCTCTCTATGGGGAGCCAATGAAGCGCCCGCAAGGCCAGTTTGGCGGATGACCTCCTGGGGAGTCTGAGGACCAGCCGCGCAGCTGCGTTTTGTAGAACCTGCAGGCGGCCGAGGACCCTGCCTGAGGCCCCCAGATAGAGCAGATTCCCATAATCGAGTCGGGAGGTAACCAGGGCATGCACCAGTGTCTGACGAGCAGGAGTGGGAAGCAGATCTAATACTTTCCTGAGAGCTCTCAGAACACCGAAACAGATCCCTGCCACTCGACCGACATGTGGGCCAAAGGTGAGGTCCTTATCCAACCATACGCCAAGGTTTCTGGCCTCGCGGCAGGGTCTTAAAATCCCTTTTAAAAGTTTGAAACTTGTGTCTAGCTCGTCTAAGGGTTTTTTTTGCATTGGAAAATACCCCTTTTCCCGTTGCAACCATGTGATTTTTCGACTCACAGGTCTTGCAATCCAAAAGGGATTTGTACAACAGGCCTGCTATTCTTAATGTAAGGAGCTGGCCTTAAGTATCATTTTTTTCAGATTTACTTCTGATGTATCCTTGTTGACAACTCTTGCAAAAACAGCCCATTGGTTTTTGGGTGGCATTATGTACTGTTCTGAGCATTTGGAATCTCACCTCTGATCCTTGAATTCACTGGTGTTCGTTCTCTGTGGGGAAAGACCACATCGACGTGCCCATTGTGGAGATTGAAAGCACTGGCTACTTGCTGTAGTTTCTTTACATTATGGCTACAGAGTGTTAAGTATTTGAGTTTAATTCTATAGCGTAAACTAGGCTAGGCCATGTTGTGTTTCAGTTGATTCTAAACTAGAGAAGGAGTTCCAATCTCCACATTTAGTTAGTTTAGTTGGCTGTGTATGGCATTCGTTTGTGAAAGCGATGAACCCCTCAAAGGGACATCTTGAGCGAGAGCAGCATGTTACTTACAACCTAAACCATGGAGACATGCATCTGCATTTGTTTTGAGCTTCAAACCCACCTAGTCTAATCTTCTGATCAGAAAACCAAGAAAGGAAACCATGGAAACGTCAGTTGCTTGTGCTTTGAAGGTGGCCCTTCATGTTTGGGTGTGGATTTCAGTGTCTTTTTTTTAAATTAGGGATCCCTTTATAATTGGAATTTTCCAGCTCCAGGATTAGGACAATCTAAGATGTTATTAAAGGGAATGAAGTGTGTATAATATGCTTTTACAAGTTCAATGTAGATTTCTCTCTTTCATGGTCAAAGCAAATGCATTTTAACTTGAAAAGAGCATTGCCCTTGAGGCAATTATAAAAAAAGCAATTGGCACCCTTTTTTCTAAACCATTTTACAGACATGCAAAAAAGTGTATATTGCTGTTTAGGAGGAATTGAGTGCTAGTTTCAGTAGGTTCTGTAAAGCGCATTATGACAGACATTCAATTTAAAAGGCTATAGTGAGGCATGGTTGTATAAAATAATGTGTGAAAACAAATCTCTGCTGTACATCTTGCCATACTTCTCAGGAGCCATTAGGTTGTGCAGCTGGACCAGCATATATGCAAATACCATCAAAACCCCAAACAAAGAAAAGCAATGTGAAAACGGCCGTAAAAACCCACAGTAAAACACCAGGTTAGTTTTAACATTTTCTGATGGCCCTTTTATTGTATGAAATGAAGTTCATCTACCCACGTTTTTATTGTTGTATTTAAACAAGGTCTAGAACAAAGTCATCATCAAAGCTCCAGCCTTTTTAGAAATGGACCAAATCAATGTACTCTTCAAACTGGACGTTGTATTTTAAAAATGCGACTTATATTAAGACGTTTAGTAGGTTTCCTTTTCTCTGTTCCATTGCATACTCATTTCTAGGAAGGTGATTTTTTTTGTGCGCAGAAAATACATGTTTGATACCAGAAATAAAGTGTAAAATGACTTGTTAGTTGGCAGATATTTCTTTTAAAGCATGATTTTTTACATTGCTTTGAGTACCCTTAAATGCCTGTTGTTGCTCTGTTACTCTGATTACAGTTTTATCCAATGAAAGGATTTTACAAGCTACAGAGGTGTGCATTAAGCAAGACATTACATTGCAAATAAGAGAAATGTAAGCAAAGGTACTCCCACAAATCAAGTAAACCAAAACGCAATTCCTAAAGTTCAGAAATAATAACTTTCATCGTTTCCCTTCCCTCAACATATTGTGGATTTTGTACCATATTGTATTTATTTCATTTTATTTTTTAAAAAAGATGTTTCTTTAAAGCTCTGTATATATTGACATTAAAGTTTGCATTGTATTACATTCTTCTGTCAAGACTGAATCAACTTTTTTATTACAAAGTATCAGTTCTGCTGTCTTCAGATGCTGCCCCAAATATGCTTGATTGTCACAATAACCTGACACAATTGCTCAAGATAAAATAGTTTGTAAGCAATTTTTGACTAGCGTTTGTTCTTTTTTTCCAACATATTTTATTGAAGTTTTTGAACAAAGAAAGCACACACAAGTAGAAGATATTTTATATCTGATAGAGACTACTAGCCGCAGATTCCTTAACGTAGAATTATCCCCAGGCGTGAGACTGGACCTGGAAAACGTTCTTGCCCAGCATCTCTGCGCGCTGGAGAGGCGGTACCATGCCACTCATCCCCGACGTCCTCCGCGGGCGTGACGTCAGCGAGGTCACATAAGCCCCACCCTGGCACGCTGACGTCAGTTTTCTTCTTTTCCGCGTGCAACGCGGATCCGGATCATGTTCTTGGCCTGTTTTAGTCCTCTTTTTTCTGCTTTTGAGCATGTTTTCTTGGGAACAGTGTGCGAATGCCTTCTGTCTTCAAGAAGTGCTTGTCTTGTACGCGCCAGATGTCGGCGACGGATCCTCACTCCATCTGCATGTGGTGTTTGGGGGAGCACCACGACTCCACGGATTGTGAGGCGTGTCAGCAAATGAAACCGAAGTCCCGACGTGAGCGCCGGTTGAAACTCCTTTCGGCACGCAGGTCCAGGTTGGCGTCGTCGCCGCGTCCGTGCCCCGCGGTCGGCTTCAAGACCCGCCGCCTCCGACATCTTCCTTCTTCCAGGCCGCAAGAGTGTCGCCCACCTGTTGTAAGAGTCGCAATTTGTCCCCGAGGGCTGGTCCCCGGCCTGTGAAGGGACGTGGGATCTCCGCGGGTGGTGCGGACCGCGCATCACCACCCTATCCGCCGTTTCCCAGAGCCCAGATGGAGGCCTATGCGGCAGCCTTGCAGGCTTCGTTGGCTTCTCCTTCTTCTCCTTCTCCTCTTGTGATGTCTGCGGATCCCTTGCCGCATGCGGGGACTTCTGTGGTGTCGCCGGTAGCTCCGGCGCCGACAGGTTCGGCTACAGGTTCGGAGGATGTGGAGCCGTCCGGGTGCGGCCCTTCGTGTTGCCCTTCTTCGGACCACAGCACCTTTGCCTCGCCTGTGGTGTCGCGGGAGGTTGCCGGGGCTCGGGCATGTCCCCGAGTCCCCCCGGTCCTCTCGGCTAGTAGTATCTTTCAGATGTATATGTTACTTACCTTCGGTAACAATGTATCTGGTAGAGATTATTCTAGCCGCAGATTCCTTCACCACCCACCCTTCCTCCCCACTCTGCGAGGCCCCTCTGCTTGGGTTTCTGCAGTTGCCTTCCTTTGGGTGCCTTGTCTTCTGTGGGTGTTATCTTTATTTTCTTCCGGCCAGGCATCCCTCTAGCTGGTTTCTCTCCAGCTGGGGGGCCTAGTTTTGCTCTTCCCTCTGTTGTTAGAGTTTCTGATCCCCACCTAGTCTTCTTCGTTGGGGGTTCATTTACCTGCCCTTTGCCTCCTGTTCCTTTCAGATGGCACTGTGGTCTGCGAATGGATTACATGTCCATGACCTCCTCCTCCTTTCAGGAGGTATGGCCATCCTTGGCAGTGTAGTCTGGGGATGGATTGCTGTTGCTCCTCTGTTCCGGGCTGGTGGCCCTTCTCCTTGTGGTTGTAGTTGCAGATTCTCTCTCTTTCTGTCACAGCGCTTTCACGTGCTTGTGCCTCCAGGATGGCTTTCGCTTTGGCTTGCAAGGTGGTTCCACAGAGCGGTGCTTGCACTTTTCTTGCTGTGGCTTTGCTGCGCTGGCCTTCTGGTGCTTTACTGCCACCTGGTGCTTTACTGCCACATGGTGCTTTCGCCTTGGTTTGTACAAGTTGTTCTTCAGATTGGTGCTCTTCTCCTTTCCTGCTTGGGCCTGCTGTTGTCGCCTTCTGGTGCCTTGGTGCCACCTTGTGGTGTTTCTCACCTTTTGTTTCTCTCTATTTTGTCTCTATGGTTTTTTCACACACTGTTCCCATGCTCTCCTCAGTTTTTTTGTGATGGCTCTGCGTTGTGGCCCGCAAAAGTTCTCCGGAGCAAACTCACGCCATGGTGGGGCTTATGAGACCTCGCTGTCGTCATGCCCGCGGAGGACGTCGGGGCGGAGTCGCGTGGTACCGCCCCTCCGGCGCGCAGAGATGCTGGTCAAGAAAGTTTTCCGGGTCCAGTCTCACACCTGGGGATAAATCTACGTTAAGGAATCTGCGGCTAAAATCGTCTCTTCCTGATACAAGGTAAGTAACTTGTACAGGTAGTCAGAGAAAGATCCCTGGGTACAAACACTATCGTGGAGATTCACTATGTATTTGAACCCTATCAGTCAAGGCATTCATACATTCTTTCTACTATAGTTACAAGCCAATCACTCCCACTACTGGTAAATAGTTAATTTCCACACTAAAATTGAACGTTCACAATCTTTTTAATAAAAGTTAAAATATACACAGAAAAACTTGAAATTTCAAAGAATGATCTTTGAACAAGTACAATAGAGAAACAGGTATTCATAAAATTTAATAAAAATTCATTATAGGCAATTGGACAAGTGCTGTATCATTTGTCTAACATCAGAAACATAGGAACATAGACATGTTAAAAAACTAATATAGCAGACACAATTATTATACAAAATTATTATGCAAAATAACCCCCTAAACACTGTGGCCTTCAAATTCCTTCGCCACACTATTCACTAGATCCAATGGTCCTCTCTTTATATGTCGATGGTACAGTCAGTAGTATCATTAATGTATGAATATCTATCGCTCCCCAGACCCTACTTGGATTCTACACAAGAACATAAATGCGTCGACGCGTTTCGGTGCTGTGGACAGTTGATATTGTAGCACCTTCTTCAGGACTGCCGTTTCTTTGGGGTCACCGGCTTCAAGGACTATTGCTTTACACCCTCTCTGTAGATGTGTGGGGAGAGAAGCAAGGTATCACTACTGTGCAGTAAAGCGTGACACATGTATCCATATGTATCTATATAAACGCTCTCATCTTAATAACTGAGTGTGTTCTTACGACAGTCTGTTATCATACAGATTTTACTTCATATTATTGCCATCACTTTAGTGTGTCTATAACATCTCATTCACGTAGTTGTCAAGGAACAAAAACTATTGTATCCCTACACCTTTGTAGGGCGAGGGAACCCATTGTTCCTCATGGCCATAAGATTACCTCCTATGCAGTTTATAACGCGTATACGGATTGATATAAGACATAATTATATAAATTTTTTTAATTTTTTACGCCTCCGTTACTTTTTTTGGGTGGAAAATAGATATTAGTTAGGCCCTTCTTCCAACATTGTCATATGTCTTGTATTATTACATACCCTGACCACTTAACTTATCCATTCAGGCACACTCTTACCCTTTGGGTGTAAGTATACGCACACCCGTAGATATCTTTGGTCTATCCCCTCAGTTGGATGTTTTTCTCTTGAGGTGGAGTTCTTCCTAATATAGGAACATAAGGCACTATCAGTACCTAGGTACGTTTTCCCCCTACCCACCATCTTGTGAGGCCGAAAGGAGTTTTTTGGGATTCAGTTACCTTTTAATTAATGTACGGCTGAAGTGGTGAGGACCTTTCACTTCCCTGTAAGTGTATGTAGACGTTTCCACTCTTCTTTCTAAGTCTGTATATTTATCTGTATAGGCGAAACAGACAAGAACAGAATAGAAGTGGAGGCCCTAGAGTCAGGTTTCAACCAAGAAGACCAAGACATTTAAACTTCTCAGGCACATCTGAAAGCAGTGGGGAAGAGGAGGTCCATACTAGAGAGGATGAAGAATATACAGGCCCCAATAGGGAATATGAGAAGGCTTTTTTAGATCAGCGCCCTCAGAGAGCCCGGGGAGGCTTTGAAGGGAGAGGGAGAGGCCAATATACGAGGAGACCAGTCCCAAGAGAACAGGACCAGGAATACCAACAGAACCAGGCCCCTCAAGAATACAAACGGACCAGGAACAAAGTATACTGGCGTTAGAAAAAACACCCATCATAAACCAATCCCATAGAAACCTTGACTAGCATTGAACAACAAGTTCTAGGGATGGGCTTCAATTTTGTACCCACAGCAGGCATTAACAAATTTCAATTGGAGAAAGACCTGAGAGCATTTTTTCGTAAAATTCGCCTCCGTCGTTTTTTCGAGAATAGGCCAGCCAGGGAAGCTCCACAAGATTCTGGTCTAAGGACAAAATCTACATTTACCCCTAGCTTAGGGATGGTAGACAAGAACCTTGAGATTTTCGAATCAATGGTTAAATTAGAGATCGGAATCCTGCTGAACAAAAAACATTTCCAGGAACATAACATTACTAAAGCCCAGAGAGATGCAATAGATTCCCTCTCCAAGGATACTCGAATAACAATTAAACCCGCGGATAAGGGCGGAGGGGTGTTAGTCTTAGACACCACTGACTACGACCAGAGAGTAATGGCTCTTTTATCCAATGAATTACACTACATGAGAGTGCCCCAAGATAGGCTTAACATTCTAAAGAGAGATGTGGAAATATTGCTCCAACAAGCACGGACCAATGGAGACATTACTGAAGAGGAATGGAAGTTCCTCAACAATGTGAACCCAAAGACTCCCGCATTCTATGGACTTCCAAAAGTCCATAAGAGTCTGGAAAATCCCCCACTTAGACCTATAGTGGCGTCGATTGATTCTCTACTAGAGCCATTGAGCAAATACGCGGACAGGTTTTTGAAACCTCTAGTGGAGAAGCAGAAATCATATATCAGGGATACCTCCGATATGATAGCTAAAATAGAAGGAATGGAATTCGATGGAACAAATGAAATCATGGTGACTCTCGATGTAGAGTCGCTCTACACCAATATACCTCAACATGACACCATTGAGGTGATTAAGACCCTGTTGGAAGAAAACTAAATTGTGGGAGGCACAAAGGAGTTCATAGTACAATGTGTTTCAGTGGTGCTCCTTAACAACATCTTCCTGTTCAAAAAGGATCTCTACATCCAACGCAAAGGGACCAGCATGGGCGCAACTTGTGCGCCGAGTCTGGCTTGCATTTATGTAAGTATTTTTGAAAATAAACATATTCATAATGAGATCAGCCCGTACTATGAGAACATCCGGAGTTGGGCACGTTTTATAGACGATGTCTTTTTTATTTGGACAGGAACAGTAGACCTCCTTGATGAGTTCCTTTCATGGCTGAATTTGGGGGATGCAAACCTAAAATTTACAGCGGCACATAGCAGAAACAAAGTAAACTTTTTAGACATCAGTATAGTAAATGAGGACATGCGATTGAAGGTGGAACTGTACAAAAAGGAGTCGGACCGCAACACAGTGTTGCACTATAGAAGTTATCACCCCAGGAGCCAAAAAGACTTGATACCCTTTGGGGAATTTCTCCGCCTGAGGAGAAATTGTACAACAGTAGATGACTTCTACAGACATGCTGGAGAAATGAAGCAGAAGTTTCAGGAGAGAGGCTACCCAAAAAAACTGATTACCCATTCCCTAAAAAGAGCCCGCTATTATGATAGGGACTGCCTCCTGAACAAGAAGTGTAAAAAGGAGATGAAGGAAAAAATAGTGATGGTGAGCCAGTATTCAGTGGTGGCTAACCAGGTGAAAAACATTATAAACCACAACTGGAAAATCTTGAATGACGGAGCTGAGACAGTATTACAACGTCCCCTTTATGCATATAGGACGAACAAAAACGTAAGGTCCAGTCTAGTACATACCTACAGGGACGACGTAATAGAACGACAAACCACCTTAAGTGGAACCAAAGCTGTAGGGAATCACAAATGCGGCAATTGCTGCATATGTGAATTATGTATAGTTACCAAGAAGGTGGAACACAATGGAGCCACACAAGACATCACCACTTTAAACAACTGCAGAACCAAGAACGTCATATATATGATTATGTGCCCATGTAATCAAGGGTACATAGGGGAGACGGGCAGAGAACTGAGGCTAAGAATAGGTGAACATAAATCAGCAATAAAGAACAACAAAGAAAATGTGCCACTAGTAGCCCACTGGAAAGAACAGGGACACAACGAGAAAGATCTGAGATGGGTCATCCTGGAGAGAATTAGGGAACAAACTAGACTAGGAGACAGTAAGAAAAGGAGGAAACAACAAGAACAGTGGTTTATGATTAAATTCAACACTGTCAGACATGGGTTGAACTCCAGAGAAGAGTGGGAAACACTGATATGAGTGAAGGAATGTAACCTGCAAAACGTACTTGGTATGAAGTACAATAGAGGGTGTCTAGGATAACACCTTAAACATAACAGAGTCAAGAAAATAGGATTCAGATAAATATTTAATGCAATGGAGTGCCAAGGATTGTAACCCCACAGAATAAATTTATCAATACACATGCCCCACAGTATAAACAAACATGAAGGGGCAGTAGAAGGTGGGGGTCCTCCATAGAAATGACACTAGATAAGAAACACTGATAAACAAACTGAGACCCCAATAAAATCGAATAAATTAGAAAATGCCCAAACCAATCTCTATCCTTCCGCTCGTCGAACATTTAAAAACATTAATCTCCCAACACGATAGAACTCCACACGAGAAGAAATGTGGAACATGCCTCCTTGAGTTGTAAAAAATGTAAAATAAAAACGAAAACCAATCATTGATTTTGCATGACATTCATCTACTAAATAAGATACATTAACTATTTAAAACGAAAAGTGCCGCTATGCATAATACTTGTAGCGTATTGTGTTAATAACACCACTTAAAGATGGCGCTCAAAGAGGTAAAGGAATGTAACGAGAATGCGCAGGCACCAGCTGAAAAGAATTTCTACAATTAAAATGGGCTTAAATACAGCGCGCCTAGCAGCGCGTAACGAATGGAATGAGGACGAGGCAGAATCGCGGCTAAAAATGAAATGAGGTAAGAGAAGGGACACAACAAACCCAGATAGGAAGCCAGGCCACCTAGCTCTCAAGTATACAGTAAGGGCGAAAGAATTTAGAAGGGGACATTACCTATAGCAATAGGAATTCTCTAGGAAATGTAATGGGGAAGTGGAACAGCTACTGAGAACGTAGGGAGGAAGGCACCACCCAAAAAAATAGCAACCCCTAGAGAATAGTTATGAGTAAGTTACTGAGAAGGGGTAGTTACTAAAAGGCAAATCTAATATTTACACGAAGTCTAGTGATATCAGGAGAACACACTCACGAGAGGTGTTTATATTACTTAAAAAGTTATACCTATGCAATAACGATGTTACCAACACGAAATAGGAGGGGACAGGGTCCCAGTGGGGTTGCATGAGTTAAAGATCTTTGCAGACAAACTGTAACCAAGGAAAGATAGGTAAAACTACATAAAAACGAACAGTGAAGGGAGAGAGGTTATAATAGAGAAAGAAATGGAGGAAACCCACTGTGCAGGGGATTCCTTAAACAAAGATAGTGAAGTAGCCGATCTAGTGATAAAACAGATTCATGCATATATATATATATCTGGTCTGTTTTCTTGACAGAACATATCAAGTTTATTCATGGAATTATGCTGATATATGCCCGCCCAGAAGAAATTTTACATCATTTTAAGGTAAGAGAATGAAAGATGACGTTAATAAATAGAACGGTGACACCCAGGAATCGTCATGGTGCATGGGGGGCGTGGTTAGTATAATATACATATCTTAATAGCCACTTTTTTCGCCTAAACAGATAAATATACAGACTTAGAAAGAAGAGTGGAAACGTCTACATACACTTACAGGGAAGTGAAAGGTCCTCACCACTTCAGCTGTACATTAATTAAAAGGTAACTGAATCCCCAAAAACTCCTCACAAGATGGTGGGTAGGGGGAAAACGTACCTAGGTACTGATAGTGCCTTATGTTCCTATATTAGGAAGAACTCCACCTCAAGAGAAAAACATCCAACTGAGGGGATAGACCAAAGACACATCTACGGGTGTGCGTATACTTACACCCAAAGGGTAAGAGTGTGCCTGAATGGATAAGTTAAGTGGTCAGGGTATGTAATAATACAAGACATATGACAATGTTGGAAGAAGGTCCTAACTAATGTCTATTTTCCACACTAAAAAAGTAACGGAGGCGTAAAAAATTCAAAAAATGTATATAATTATGTCTTATATCAATCCGTATATGCGTTATAAACTGCATAGGAGGTAATCTTATGGCCGTGAGGAACAATGGGTTCCCTCGCCCTACAAAAGTGTAGGGATACAATAGTTTTTGTTCCTTGACAACTACGTGAATGAGATGTTATAGACACACTAAAGTGATGGCAATAATATGAAGTAAAATCTGTATGATAACAGACTGTCTTAAGAACACCCTCAGTTATTAAGATGAGAGCGTTTGTATAGATACATATGGATACATGTGTCACGCTTTACTGCACAGTAGTGATACCTTGCTTCTCTCCCCACATATCTACAGAGAGGGTGTAAAGCAATAGTCCTTGAAGCCGGTGACCCCAAAGAAACCGCAGTCCTGAAGAAGGTGCTACAATATCAACTGTCCACAGCACCGAAACGCGTCGACGCATTTATGTTCTTGTGTAGAATCCAAGTAGGGTCTGGGGAGCGATAGATATTCATACATTAATGATACTATTGACTGTACCATCGACATATAAAGAGAGGACCATTGGATCTAGTGAATAGTGTGGCGAAGGAATTTGAAGGCCACAGTGTTTAGGGGGTTATTTTGCATAATAATTTTGTATAATAATTGTGTCTGCTATATTAGTTTTTTAACATGTCTATGTTCCTATGTTTCTGATGTTAGACAAATGATACAGCACTTGTCCAATTGCCTATAATGAATTTTTATTAATTTTTATGAATACCTGTTTCTCTATTGTACTTGTTCAAAGATTATTCTTTGAAATTTCAAGTTTTTCTGTGTATATTTTAACTTTTATTAAAAAGATTGTGAACGTTCAATTTTAGTGTGGAAATTAACTATTTACCAGTAGTGGGAGTGATTGGCTTGTAACTATAGTAGAAAGAATGTATGAATGCCTTGACTGATAGGGTTCAAATACATAGTGAATCTCCACGATAGTGTTTGTACCCAGGGATCTTTCTCTGACTACTTGTCACTGTACCCTGTTCCCTGGTGATAGTGGGGTACTCTCTCTCTAGATTTCTTAAGTAACTTGTACTCCAATCCTACAAAATCGTATGTAGTAAGCATTGTTGAGCAACATTCTGTAGCAATATATATTATGAAAATAGTCAGACAATATTTGATCTCCAAGTAGGCAATCAGGAGAAACATAAGAAAATTAAAACAAAAGTAAACATTGCATAGAACTCCTACCCATCTCCCTAACGTACCATCAGCTGTGCAGAACTTTTAAAGGACATAATGTAAAAATTGGGCTCGGCTTGGATCACAGTAAGTCTAAGAAAGTAATAGACTTGATACAATGTGTAGTAACGTCTGTGGTGAAGTCGAGTGACCTAGCAAATACAACGCAGGAGTTATACAAGCAGTGTCTATAGGTCAACATACTCTTGAGACTTAAATGTTTCCAGCAGGTCATCCTTCTGTAGTCCAAATGTATTACCTCATCCCACCAGCTGTATGTTAAGGGGAGCTCAGTGGCATCTAGTGATCTGACACTTGGCAAAAAAAGTGCCAAGTCCCCAAGTTGCGCCATGATTTTTTAATTTTTAGGTCATGGGTACAGACCCAGGAAACAGTGCTCTACAGTATTCAATTGGGTAATCCCCAAAAGTGCAGAAAGGGCATTATGCACATCTGCCAATATAATGTCAATGAAGGGCATGGCCATTGCATATGTAACATAGCAGCAGAGTCTGCTTGAGACCCAGGACAATTTGAGAATGCTGTTGGAAAACGTTTATGAAGTTTCTATGACATGAAAAATGCCATGTGTAAGATGAATATTGAGTGCATTTAAGCCACAAATTGTAGGGAATCATGCTTGGGTATTTCAGTAGAAAGTGCCACTTCTTTTCAGGTAGAGCATGACACAGATCCTCCTTCCATCAGGCTTTAAAAGGCGCCAAGGACGTGTGTAAGTGTGCACCTAGGAATTTGTATAAGCCTTAAAATCCAGGGCTGCCAACCGTCACTCCTCAGGCAGCAACTGCAGTTTCGGGAGGCCCACTCCCCACTGACCCATGCCCCATATCAAATCTATAAGTAACAAAGTGAGCGTTCCAAAGAATGCTGCAGGGACAACTACACCCAAAACATACAAGTTAAATTAACCATTTTGGCCAATGCGAAGGTGCCTGCCACGATAGAGGCAGTCACTCAAAATGTATTTGTGAACTGAGCGAAATAATTGCTCTTATTAAATTGCCATCTAATAAATATGTGGTAGTCCTGTAGACCACTATACCTAAATAACAAAATGTGTGGTGTTACACTGAGATATGTTGTGCGCACAAGAGTAGTGTTTTACTGATTATGTCTGCCTGGAATGAGAATCCATGGCACTTAGCGTGGCTCACACGGCAGCCGAACAGGCCACCAAACTAATGAAGTAGGGTAGATATGGGTGTTAAGTCCATATTAAGTTCTCAAACGTATACAATCATGTCATCCATGTACATGGGAAGGGCATGAATCTGTGTCCCCTGTGTTACACCCCAGCCGCACGTCATCTGTCTGATACTCTGTGCCAGAGGCTCCATAGCCAATACGAATAAGAGTGGAGATAGTGAGCATCCCTGTCTAGTTCTGCGATATATCTAGCACAGAGATGATATATCGGTGACAGTCCTTACTTTCGAAGTGGAGTTAGTGTACAAAATCAAGACCTACATTATAAAGTTGGGGGGAATACTGAATTCGAACAGTGTTGCAAATATATGATCCACCCCAACGTGTCTAATGCTTTCAAAATATATGGGAGAGGCAGCCTGCTGCCGGGAAGCAGTCTCTAGCCATCTCGATGTCCTGGTATAGGCTTCTTATATCCAATGATTCTTACATCCAATGAAGTCCTGCATGCAGAACAAATCCACATTAATTGGCATGAATTAATTTGGGGAGCTAAGGAAGTAATTGTCCTGCCAGCACTTCACTCAATATTTTGAATTCTGTATTCAATAAGGACAAAGGTCTATAGGAGGACACGTCTTCTCAGTTACAGCCACGTTTAAGTAAGGAAGTAACTAGCTTGCTATGTAGTGGGTGGTAGGGAGCCTGCCTCTAAAGAAGGATTAAAACGTTTCTCCAGGTGTGGAAGTAGTCTAGATGTGAAGGTGGTATAAAATGTGATGGGTAAATCACCCATCCTGTGCGTCTTATTACAGGCAAGTTCGCTAATCACATGATAGATTTTGCCCTGTGGCAAAGGGGCCCCCTACTCTGTGCTAGGACCTGGGGCAACTGCAAAGCATTACAAAAGGTATCTAGGTCGTTGGAAGACTTGGGCCGGTGATTCCCATAGAGCTTGGCGTAATACTCTTGGAAGGTTGGGTTAATATCCACCTGGGTGGAACAATTGGTATTGGAAGGTTTAGGCACTGAAAGGACGGGGTAGGTGGCAGTGTTGGCCGAAACATACGGACTGGGGGGGCAGGGGGGGGCACCAGCTCCTGTCCATCATCAGTATGTAATGTTTTGCATATATTCATTATAACCTATGACCCGAAGGTGCTCTAAGAGTTCTGCGTAAGTAGTTCAACATTCCTGTAATCTGTCTGCATGAGTATAATTGTGCATTGTCACGTTCCAGTACCCTTAATTGCATTTCATTTCAGTGTACTGGAAATCATATAAAACCACCTATTGTGCCCCTGCCATCGTGGCAATAGTTACCCCACGTGTTATTACTTTAAACGCTTCCCACTCTATCAACGGGGACAAAGCTGTGACGAACTTTTTTGCAAAATAAGTGGTAATGGTTGTTGCCAGGGTGTCTTTAAATACAATATCTTCTAATTGAAGAGGGTGCAATCGCCAAGTCAGAACAGGGGTAGTAAGCCGGACCCAGGACACGGTTAGCTCCAGGAATTTGTGGTCTGACAGCTTTACCTAGGTAAATGGAATCAGTAATCTGTGCTTGCATGTGTGTACAGCATAGAATACGGTCTAGTCGGACAAGTAGTTTGTGGTGGGGAGTAGAAAAAATATTCCCTCGTCCCTTCATCAAGTGTCCTCCATGCATCAGACGAGGACCACCCTGACATGCAATCACCTGGTGCTTTCACCTGTTTGACTGAGCTACCACTTTGGAGAGGGGGGTGTGGAAGTGATCAAGGTTTATATCCATAATCGCATTAAATTCTCCAAATAACCATGGGAGTTTGGACCATTCAGCCAGTACAGAGGACAAATGTGCCAGGGAGACATCTTGTCTGAATTCGGGGCATAAATACTGCCTAAAAACTATTTGCTTACCATCTAGAACCCCCCAGGTACTGACATATCCGACATTTGCATCTATCTTAGAATTATTAACTTCAAATGGTACTATCACCCGCACCCATTGGCTGCCCCACGGGTAAAGGCAGAATATGTTGTAAGAAACAATTGCCCTCCCCATTTCATGTGAAGTTTGCGCATTTCAGCAGAGGAAAAGTGAGCCTTACTGCAATGAGCTGGGACTAAATCCTGTGACTTTTGTGAGCAGAGCCCATAGCTCTAGATTTTATATCTATATGTAACAGTTGGCATTTACGTAATAAACATAAAGTATACCTAATTGGACCACTCACCAGGTATTCCATGCTATAAGAAACATGTGAGCACAACAGATGGCAAAAAAGAAAAATACAACCATACCCCAGTACCCTGTCCCGTGAAGAACAATCGTTCGACCAAAACTGTAAAACTATGTTACAAAAGTATAAACGTGTGCAACAGCTGTGTGGGTAGACCAACGAGGCCTCCAATGCAAGACCATGAGGAGCAAACCTGTAAAAAACCTACCACTCATACAGGGTGGCCCAGATTAAGGCAGCACAATATAATAAAAACAATACACATAGCTGGAGAGGTAATAAACTTATTGGGACATCAGGCAGACCTCAACACTGAGTATCAAACAAGCATGGCAAAAATTATAAAGGGGATAGATGTTTCCACAGTGTCCGATTACATTGTCTGCTGTCTGTGGTATTACAGAGGGGGAAAAGAGCCATGCTGGCATCAGAAGCATTGTTTCCCAAGAAGCCAGAGTGAGATGACAGCTGATGGAAGACACTATTGCGATCCCAGCTCGCTGACCCTCTAAGGCCTTCTATCGGGAAAAATGGACTGCTCTATAGGATTGGAAGTGGGGAACCTCATGCCGGCGTTGCCGGGGAGGTTTTCGCACATCTCGGCATGATGGTTCTGGAGGTGAGTGATGACCGGCGTTAGGGTAGTGCCGTTCTTACCAGTCCCACACAGCCTCAGTGGTTTCAAAGAACAAAGTTTGTTGACCATGGACAACTTTTAAGCGGGCCGGAAACATTAATGCATACATAACACCTCCTGACTGGAGTTGTTTCTCTGTACCTAGAAAAGAAGCCTGCCAGCGCCGAACTTCCACAGTGTAGTCAGGGAAAAGGGACATGTTGGAGTCATCCAGAACTATTGGTGCATTAGCTCGGCCTTTGCAACACAGTGTCTTGATTCTTAATGTTGAGAATGCGGGCCACAACAGATCTTTGAGTCACCCCAGGGGGGTGAGTGATGCATTGGAAATCACTGCTCCCTCTTCACAGCAAATATCGCAGAGAGTCCTTGTGGGGCTACACTTGTCTTCGGTCAGTTTTCAATGAACAGCCTGGCATTGAGTTCCTCTGTTCCCTCCAGCAAGCCACAAATACGCTCATTGTTTCACCATGCACAGCCTTCAGCATCTTCTGCTCTGTCATGTAAGATGCGGAGCTGGCCCCGAAGATTACCAAGTGCAGCTGAGTGCGCTTCTTTTTGTGGAGCCAGTGTGGATAAAGCCATTTTGATGGACTTCCTGATAGTTTACAGTAATCGACCCTAAGAAGACCCAAGTCTGTCACCAGTCTACCAATTCAGTGTTTTATAGCTGCCATTTAATCTTGTATTTTTTGCAGGATAATGTCTAGTTTATCTGGAGCAGGAAACCCTGCGATCACTGCAGCCGCGTGAGGCAGTGAGAATGTGTTATTTGACTGCCAATAATCTCCCTCTGCTGCACTTTTACGAAAGCGTGTCCATCTGCAGTTGTGTCACAGGTAATAGGAAAAAACCCCAGGGCCGGATCACGCTGAGTTGGTCTTTTAAGTGCGTTGCTGTGGTATGGCAGAGATAAAGCCCAATGTTATCATGAACGCAAACAGTCCAAGGAGCCCGGTTGGAGGAAGCAGAAACACCTGTGAGCACACCTCTGTATAGTAATTGCTCAAGGGAAGCAGTGCGACCCGTGGAGCTGCATGAGCGCCTACGAGGAACCGCATTTACTGAGAACTACGCCAGCAGTGTTCATAGGCCACACGCCCAGCCAATGGCCCATTCACTCACTGTGATCCACGATAATGCCTCCGGGAAGTATGTCAGCTGAGAAGCAGTTCAGGAATCAAGGCCCCTGGGCCAGATCTCAGTGGGTCAATCTGCTGTTGTAAGGAATAAGCAGTCAGGCCGTAACTCCTGCGGACCATGTCTGTGTGATCAGTTAATAATTCCACACTTTCGGGTAGAGTTGGATTGGGATTAAAAATCGCCCTGGGCATGCTTAAAAAAATGGCCCACATTTGCATAATGCATTCAACAAAACACTGCTTCAGCAAAATGTTATTTTAAAAAAAAAGGGGGGGGGTTTAAAGAAATACACAGATTAGTTTACAATGGTGAAACACACCTGAAAACAAGTGAGGCCACTTCTGCTCAGGCCCCTGCTCAGTATGCACACATTAATTGACCGGCCCAGCAAGAGAAAGGGGTGACAACACTGCCTGTTGATAAAAGGGAGGTAATGGACGCCCATCTACCTCAAGTAAGACCACTCGGCACCCACTGGGCCGCTGGTGGTATCCAAACAATGCAGCAACCACCCAAATCGGCCCCTCAGGCTGCTCAAAAATGCAGCCCACAGCTGGAATTTGGAAACCGGCCCCTCTGGCATTGCCCGAGTGCCCACATTACCAATCTGACACTGCCTTCGGCCCGCAGCAGTGTTCTCTGTGATTTTGGCTTCAGAGACCAGGCAGGACAGGCAGTTCCTCGGCACGAGCCCGCTTCGGCCCAGTTGCCAGCAGTTGTAATCTGGTGTGCACACGACCCTATGATCTCAATGCTGCTCAGAGGAATCCGGAACGGGAAGGAAGGGCTACGAAGGCTTCACCTATCCTTTATCTCTGGCAGTTGTGCTGTGGAGGGGCCACCGAAGTGTGAGGAATTGGACAGAAAGGCCATCCTCGCCCTCCAGAACAAGGCTGGGCCCTTCGCCATGCAGCCTGCACCATCCAAGAGTGGTCACCAGTGTCAGCTGCAGTGTAATTGGAACTAAAATGTCAGCGGGAGGTGCAGAAAACGGCTACCTTTCATCAGCGCAGCAGCATGTTTCAGTGTAGAGTGCGACTGATGCCAAATTATTGATGTTACCGTAGCGCCCTACAGGAACACTAGAGAAGTCTGTCCACCATATCAGCAGTTAGCCACGCACCATTTGACTAGCATTTATGAACATGGAATGTTACGATGCAAGGTCTTCCCAATGTTTTAAAGTAAAGCCAACATGTAGAGCACTTTATTACTTTAGCCCTGAAAAAGCTGTTGCATTAGTGACCGAAGACCAATTTTTCATCTTGGTGACAGCGCATTTCTTTGTGGTCTTCTATAAAATTATGCCATTCACCTCGAAATATTCCCCAGGCGTCAGACTGGATCTGGAAAATACTGAGCAGTACCTCTGCATGCTTTCAGGTGCCATCGATTGGCTCCATGATGGGTCAGAAGTGACGTTGCAGTGCTAATATAAGCTTCACCTCGGCACGCTTGCATCAGTTCTTTTCTTTCCACACCAGCAGTGCATATCCAGAGAGCTACTGTGGTGATTTTCTGACCAACTTTTTCAACCCTTTTGTCGACTAATTTTGAGCTTTTGCTCCCAGTGTGCTCTCCCTGCAAAGCTTGCAGGGTTTAAACCTTGTGGTATTTATATTTAAATGTATAAAGTGCATTATGCCTAATGGCGTCAAAGCACTAGCACCAGTGAAGAAATACTGCTGAGAAAAAAGACCGGAGCGCTACTATTACAAGAGGTAGAAGAGCCAGGTTTTCAGTTGCTTGCAGAAGGCTACATAGGAGTTCAAACTTGCAAACTGGGTGGGCAACATATTCCACAGTTTGGCTCCTGCCACTGAAAACGAGCAATTGCCCCACCTGGCCTTCCTAAATCTATGGATGCTCACCTCCCTAATAGAAGGTGATCTGAGCTGTCTCTTAGGGTTCTACCAATGAAATGCAGTTCTCAAGGGCATCTGCCTCTGGTGGTGGAAAGCAATATGGACCATGAAAATTACACGCTTCCTAACTCGCAGGCAGTTAAGGGAACGCACCTGTACCAGGTGGGCTGTCATATTATGAATGATCTGCAGTCTTTTAAGCAAGGGCTTGTTAGTTTTTAAGTACAAAGTGTTGCAATGGTCAAAGTGCAATGTATTTAATGTAATAACCACTGCTACTCTGTGTGCAACTGGTGTGAGAGGTAAATTCTTTTTTAATATTTTAATAATGAAAAAGCAAGAGCTCATGTTCCTATTGACCTGAGTGTGAAAGGTAAGGGTATTATCAAAAATGTCCCCTAAGTTTTCACAGAGAGAACTGGTGTAGGTAAAGAGCCCATGTCTGTGGACACCAAAGTTCTGACCACACTGAGTTTTGTGCCCCAAAGACCAAGATCTCCATCTTTTTGGCATTTAATTTCAACCAGTTCTCCTTCATCCAGATGCTAATTTCAGTCATACAGAGTTTGAACTTCCCTGCAACCAACGACATGTCGTCTGATATAGAGATGGTGATTTGGGTGTCATCCGCATAGGACAACATCTGACAGCTGAATTACCGCACCAGGTTTAGCCAGGGGGGAATCATATAGGTTTAACAGGGTGGAGCTGAGGATGTCATTATTTCAATTAAGCTTTATTCGACTTTAGGTTGCAAAATCATAAAAGCATACATTCTTTCAGTTATTTACAATAAATAAAAGTATACAATTAAAAATAGAATTAAAAATGCCATATTACAATATAAAAAATGGAGAGTGCCCAAGTTTTATTGAGGATATCACTCCGCACAGTTCAGCAGTTTAAAAAAATTACAATTTCGTTATATTTTTACATGTACTCCTTGATGGGCTTTCTGCGCGTGTCAAGATAGATGCAGCCTCGTTGGGATCATCCTTCCATTGGAATTATTGCAACTTATAATACTTAATTGAAACACTTTGTTATAAGGATAAAATAAAAGATTAAAAAAAATAAAACAGGTTACTTTAAGAAATTGGTGAGCCGGAGTCATTTAACAGGGGAGAGTCTCAATAACCCACGAATATGTGAATGCATAGAAAGCTCTTAGTCCCGGTTAATCATTCTAAATTATTTCTATGACGGACAATGCATTTCAGAAGACTGGCAATTATAATAACAAGTCTTTCTCCCTCCAGAAATTGTAGAAAGAGAAATGCAGGGCGGCATCTTCTATCATCATCCTTAACAATGGTAAAAGCCACTTTGTTCTAAACTCATTATAGAACTTACAAAAAAGAATAGTGTGTATTGTGGACTGGTTGGAAGTACGTCACACGGACAGGGGGGAAGATCTTTCACCCAATTATTTTTTGTTGGAAAAGCAACTAATCTATGGAAAAAAGTTAACCTAAACCGTACCAAAAGAAAGCGTTCGTAACCAGTGGTATTATAGGTTAGGTATGGTTGAATGTCAAAAGTAGTTTGAATAACCAAAGTATGTCTAACCGATGATTTTATAACCTCGCACGAAAGACGCAGTTCTTCGAGGTGGTTAAGACATTTTGCCTGGAAATCGTTAATTGTTACCTCACGGACTAAGAGGGGATTGTGATAGAATTTTTCCCATCCGATGTCAGCCAAGAACTTTTTCACATATGATAGCCATCTGGATCTATGTACATTCTCCATGGCCATGCAGTCAGAGATTATCATCTGTGAGAAGGTGGCTTTATCCGACGTCCAGATACGACGCCACTGTAAAAGTGGTTGGATTCTCACTATATCAGACATGTAGGAAAGTCCCAGCTCTGTGTGACATGAAAAAGTGGCCGTATTCTTTGGAAACGAAAGAAGATACCTTAGAAAAACATTTTCCACCCTCTGTAGGCTATCTGTTGCTACATGGCCCCAAACACCTGCCCCGTACAGTGCCACAGAAAGAAATTTGGCTTTATAGATCTTAGCCAATTCTAATAGAGGTCTTGTCCCCAGTTTCCGCGAAAAATTAACAAGTGCTGCGGTCTTTCTAATGAAAAGGAGTTTCCTGGATTTGGTTGCCGATTTCCAAGTAAGTTTTTATCGATCATTACTCCTAAGTAGGGATATTTTTGTGTGGTCGCAAGTTTTTCCTGATTTAAATATATGTTCCTCATTTTACGTTTATGTCCAGTCCCCGCCTTCATGCAAATGTTTTCCCAATATTAATATTTAGGTCCAGACTTGCCATGAAAGCGGAGTATCTGTTCGATGCCTTTTGGAGTTCAAGGGGGGTACGGGCTAGTATCATCGCGTCGTCCGCGTAGAGTAACGCGGGAATCCGGCGGTTGTTTACTGTGGGAAGGTCCTGGCACCCCTTAATCATTTCCTTCTCCAGACCGTTGGTGTAAAGTGTGAAGAGGAAGGGGGCCAGGACACAACCTTGCCTGACTCCCTTCTCCACTCTAAACGACGCGGTTAGCTCTCCCCCAAGCCCAAACCTTACCCTTGCAGTCACATCTGAATACATTTCCCTTAGGAAAGTTACCAGGTTCGACTGGACCCCATCTCTTCAAGAACAGACCACAATTTAGCGTGGGAGACACAGTCAAACACGGCTGATAAGTCATCGTAGACCATATAGAGAACTCCTCCTTTAATATTAACATATTTATCTATCAGGAGTGACAGGTTAAGGGCCTGATCGATGGTCCCCAGCCCCTTGCGTAACCCGTATTGGAGATCAGATATGATCCTGCCCTCATCCGCCCAATCCTGTAGTTGCTAGAGGATTACACGGCCCGCCACTTTGCCAAAGGAGTCTAAAAGGGAAATTGGACGATAACAGGCTACCGACCCCCGGTCCCCTTTTTTAATAATAGGGACCAATATTGACTTGGACCATGACTCCATAAGGCCTACCGCACATGATGCATTCAAAACCCTAGTCAAAAGAGGGGTCCAGAGTTCCATCTGGGCTTTGAAGGAATCTACAGGCACCTCATCCGGGCCTGGGGCCTTCCCACTTTTACTAGCTTTCAAGATATGAGCAACCTGATCTAGGTTTAACAGGGTGGAGCTGAGGATGTATCCCTGCAGAACTCCACAGGGGTGCTGGAACGGTTCTGCCCTGTAATTCCCACAACTGACTTTTTCCTATTTGTCAAAAAGGACCCAAAGAGGTCCAAAGTGGTACCCCTCAACCCTGCTCCAGACAGTCTTTGTACCAAGTGGGATGGGGATATTGTATCAAATGCAACTATCTGAAAGAGACAATTAGTTATAGATTCCTTACGTTGTGAATTACCCCCAGGCGTCAGACTGGGTCCAGAGAATTTTTCGTCAGCAGTACCCCTACACGTCAAAAGGTGGCGTCGGTTGGCTCCGCGTTCAGCATCGTGGTCACTGGGATGACGTCGTGGCAGCTACTTAGATGCCGCCCTCGCACGCTGCTTTCAGTTCTTTCTTTTTCCACGCCAGCCAGGGCAGATCTGGAGTGAGCGGTACCTCCAGTCACTTTTTGATTGACTTTTTTTAGCAACTTTTGTCGACACCGTTTTGAGTCCTCGACTCCTGGTGCACGTAGAGATGCCCGGTTTCAAGGTTTGCGGTTCCTACCAACGGATGATGTCGGTGACCGATCCGCACCACGTGTGCATGTTTTGCCTGGAATACGGCCATGACTCCAAGTCATGTTCCGACTGCCGGACCATGAATCCAGGCAGGCAGTGGTCCCGAAAGCTTTTTGAGGCCCGGCAGTCCGCTCCAGGCCATTCAATCAATCAATCAGGGCAATTGTAAGCGCGCTACTCACCCGTCAGGGTCACAAGGCACTGAGGGTTGGGGTTTGCAAGTCTGTTAGCCCAAGAGCCAGTTATTGAGGGTCGAGGGTCTTTCTGAAGGTGTTCAGGGAGGGGGCGCGCCTGATGTCTGCCGGTAGCTCGTTCCAGGTCTTGGCCGCAATGTGAGAGAAGGATCTAACACCTGATCTGGCTCTGTGGATGCGCGGGGTTTCTGCCAGTGCGAGGTTAGAAGATCGGAGGTTTCTTTTGGGTACATGGAAGTTGATTCGGTCATTGAGGTATTTGGGTCTGTTGTTGTGATGGCATTTTGTAGGTGTGAGTGAGGATTTTGAAGGTGACTCTTTACTCCACAGGGAGCTAGTGGAGTTTTCGGAGGTGTTGGCTTATGTCTTCATGGCGGGGGATGCTCAGGATGAGTCTGGCAGCGGTGTTCTGTGTAGTCTGGTGTTTGCGGAGTAGGGGCTTGTTTTTGCCGGTGTAGAGTGTGTTTCCATAGTCCAATCTGCTGTTGATGAGTGCGTGGCTGACTGTCTTCCTTGACGCCGGGGGGGGGTCCATTTGAAGGTCTTGCGAAGTATGCGGAGGGTGTTGAAGCAGCTGGATGTGACGGCGTTGACCTTTCGGTTCATGGTGAGTGCATAGTCTAGAACGATGCTGAGGTTCTTGGCGTGGTATGCGGGGGTAGGTGGACTTTGGAGGGCGGTTGGCCACCAGCTGTTGTCCCATGCTGAAGCGTTGGTTCCAAGGATGAGGACTCCTGTCTTCTTGGCGTTGAGTTTAAGGTAGCTGTTAGTCATCCAGACTGCTACGTTTTGCATTCCCTACTGGAAGTTGAGTTTGGTGGTGGTAGAGTCTCGGGTGAGGGAGAGGATGAGCTGGGTGACATTGGTGGTCGTGCGGGAGGTCGGGAAACCACCACCACTATTCCTCTTCAAAGTCTTTGCACTCCTCAGGTAAGTCGAAGAACAAGAAGGAGTTGTAGGAGCATCGTCCCTCTTTGACTTCTCCCCGTCCGTTAGCCGGAGCGACGAGGGATGCGGGCGGTGGTCCTCCCGTGGCTCCGCGTGCAGAGGCCGCTGGGTTGACTCTGTCTTTCCCTCCCTTCCTGGGACCCGGAGCGACCCCTTCCCAGCTCCGAAGCTTTTACGATGCGATTCATGCCATCTTTGGGCAGCCCGACTCCGCCTTCGGGCCCCGTGGACTTTGCTGGGGCCCTGGGCCTTCGATGCTAGCAGCTCTGGCCCCAGCACCGCAGGGTCCCCTTGGGTCCAGGCCTGGATCTGGATCGGCGCCGGTCGAACTTCTAAAACCGTCACCGGTGCCAAATCCACCGGCACCGCCGCCACAGCCGACGCCGGTTGTGTCCCCAGCCAGCATGGACCTCGGCCTCCGCCCTGATGTGGACACGGAGCAGGATCGGCATCGACCGACACCAGATTTGGCGCCGACAAGTACTTTTGTCCCTTGTCCCACCATGGTGTTCCTTTCTGGCCAGATTGGCAACCAGAGGACTGGGAGGGGTCTGGAGACTCTTTGACTGACCAGTTGGAATATGACCCGGACTGGAGAGAGGAGCTGGGGGAAGCCTGTGGTCTGGATACCTCCCCAGACCTTTGCAGTGGCGTTGCGTAGGGCGGCCGAGGCTCTTAACCTTGAGCTACCTACGGTGGCAGTCAGGATTAACTTCCTGACAGAGGTGCTTCAACCGGCAGCGAGCTCTTCAGAGCCCCGGCTGCCGTTTAATGAAGCCCTAACCGACATCCTTTAGGACACCTGGTGCAGGCCCAACACGGGGGCTCCTGTGGATAGGATGATTGCCCGACTCCTCCGCCTTGCCCTGGGTGACCCCAGTTTCCTCTCCCAACACTCCACCCCTGAGAGCTTGGTGGTCCAAGCCTCAACATCCAAAGGTGCATTCCCTAACACACCACCTGATAGGGAATCCAAAAAGCTGGACCACCTTTGGGTAGAAGATATTTTCTTCCTCCAGCTTGGATCTGCGGTCGGTAAACACTGCTTACCTGTTGGGCCGTTACATCCACTCTGTGTGGGATATGGAGGAGGCCCGTGCTGTGCTCTCCCATGCAGTCGCCGAGGAAAGAGATGCAGCCAAGCTTGCCATCTGATGTGGGCTGGACACCGCTGACTCGCTAGGCAGGACGATTTCAATGTCTGTAGCCCTTCGACTCTATGCCTGGCTAAGGTGGACTGGCTTTTACAGGGATGTCCAAGCTACCCTTATGGACATGCCCTTTGATGGAAGTCACCTGTTAGGCGACAAAGCAGACAACGTGCTGGAGCACTTCAAGGACTTTCGGGCTACAGCCAAGTCCCTGGGCCTCTCCACCACCCACCCTGCACAGTCTGATTTTCGCCCCCTTTTGTGGCTCCTTGCCCCAGAAGTAGGTCGTGGTTGCTATTCCCACTACTTTCTGGTGCCCAAGAAGGACAAAGGCCTGCGTCCTATCTTGGATCTCAGGAACATCAACCGCTTCATTCGGAAGGAGAAGTTCAAAATGTTGACGCTAGCTCAGGTCCTTCCTGCTCTCGATCCTGGAGACTGGATGGTAGCATTGGATTTACAGGATGCCTATTTTCACATCACTGTCCTGTCGGCCTACCGGCGTTACTTGCGGTTCACGGTAGGCCACGAGCACTTTCAGTTTCCATGCTGCCCTTTGGCCTTGCCAGCGCCTGTCGGGTATACACAAAGGTGATGGTGGTGGTCACAGCTCATCTGCACAGTTCGGGGGTTCCCGTTTTCCCCTATCTCGACGACTGGCTGTTGAAGGCGGGCTCGCCCCAGGCTGTTGCCTCCCACATCCAGACTATGGCGGACCTTCTGCATTCGCTGGGGTTCACCCTCAACGTGCCAAAGTCACACCTGACTCCCTCTCAGAAGCTCCTTTTCATCAGAGCGGTTCTAGACATGACGCAGTTTCAGGTCTATCCTCCCGAGCAGCTACTGGGTCTGATGACCTCCTCCATCCTGCTGGTGGATCATGCCAGATGGCAAATGCACACTCTGCAGTGGGGCCTGAAGTTCCAGTGGGCACAGCATCAGGGGAACCTGTCCAATTGTGTCCAGATCTCAGAGGGCACTGCACGCCAATTGCAGTGGTGGCTAACAAACCACGATTGGGTCAACAGCAAATCCCTCTCCCTTCCCCAACTAGAGTTCATAGTGGTGACCGATGCATCACTTCTGGGATGGGGCGGTCACATGGGGTAGGCGGAGATCAGAGGCCTCTGATCTCCGACGGAGTCCCAGCTACACAACAACCTTCTGGAGCTTCGGGCAATTCGTCTTGCTCTCAAAGCATTCTTTCCCTCTGTTTGTGGAAGAGTAGTGCAGGTGTTCACGGACAACACCACTGCCATGTGGTACTGCAACAAACAGGGCGGGGTGGGGGTCATAGACCCTATGTCAAGAGGCTCTCGGTCTCTGAATATGGCTGGAACATCAGGGCATATCCCTGGTGGTTCAACACCTGACAGGTTCTCTGAACGCCAGGGCGGACGAACTCAGCCACAGGTGCATGATGGATCACGAATGGCGTCTTCACTCGGAGGTGGCACAAGATCTCTTTCAGCAGTGGGGAGAACCTTGGTTAGATCTATTCACCACCGAAGAGATCGCGCAATGTCAGCAGTTCTGTGAATTGGAATTTCCAAGACAGCACTCTCTAGGCGACGCTTTTCGTCACGAGTAGAGTTGCGGACTTCTATATGCCTTAACTCCTATACCACTTCTGCCCAGAGTGCTGAAGAAGATCAAGCGCGACCAAGCCCCAGTCATCCCGGTGGCTCCGGATTGGGCACGAAGAGTTTGGTATCCTGAGCTGTTACACATGGCCATCGATCCTCCGATCCTATTCGGGAGGATCTTCTGTCGCAGCAGCAGGGGACGGTCCTCTACCCAAACCTGTTCAGTCTCCACCTCCTTGAGTGGAGATCGAGCGGCGACAGTTGACAGCCTTCAACCTTCCTCCCTACGTCTGTGATGTAATCTTGGCAGACAGGCCTCCCTCCACTAAGACAGTATACGCCTGCAGATGCAACAAATTTGTGGCATGGTGCACAGCAAAGGCTGTGGATCCCCTTTCTGCCCCTCTTTCTGAGGTTCTCTGGTTCCTCCTTTATTTGGCACAGCAGGGCTCTGCTCTGGGCACTCTAAAGGGCTACCTCTCAGCCATTTCAGCCTTCCTGACCAGACTTCTCTTTTCAAGTCTCCTGTTGTAAATCGCTTCATTAAGGGCATTACTCATCTTTTTCCTCCTGTTCCCTTTGTAATGCCCCAGTGGGACTTGAACCTAGTTCTAACTTCTCTTATGTGCGCTCCCTTTGAGCCGCTACATAACTGTCCTCATAGGCTTCTTACATGCGTTTGCCCAGATAAGAAACATACACCATACTGACAGGGCTAAAACCATTAAGCCTAGACCCACACTCATTATGTCAACAATTCCCTTTAGCTTCTGTGGACTCTATATCACATTTGCATGACATTTTCAATTTATTGACTCACGTGTGGTGACTCTCTTTGGGGACTACCGTGGGCTCTATCACTCCCTTTTGCCGTTACCTACCTTCATAGAATCCGTGGCAAATGAGATATACATCGCCTTTGACCGAACGCCGAAATATACATGATAAGTATTCTTAATTCTCTTAATATAACCTTGTCTCCCCTCTCATTTTTGCGGGGTACCAAATAAGTGGATATATACCTCATCCATATCACAGTTGCACGACAATTCTCATCTATTGACTTATATGTGGTGACTTTGTTTGGGGACTACCAGGGGCCCCATTACTCTCTTTTGCCGCTACTTACGGCATAGATTCCGTGGCAAATGATATGTACTCCCCTTTTGGACCGAACGCTGCAACTTAATTGTTAAGGACTCTTATTTCTCCAATATAACCTCTGTTTACCTTCTCAGATCAAGCGGGATATTATACTAGTGGAGATCTATTTAATCTGCTTTGTTTTTTCTTAGCCAATACTTTCAATAATCCGACTCTCCTGATTGTAATATTTATGGCCCTCGAGCTCCATCTAATCTCAGCATCCATAATCAGCATATTTTACAATTCTATTGTTAACCCGACTCTCCTTCACTATAGTCCTTTAATGTTGTCCTTCTAGCGTCATTCCTGAGCATAGTAACCCTTCAGTGGCCCTTGGAATCTGCTACGCGTCAGAATGACTGATCCAACTCTGACGTCAGGATACGAGTCATAGTATATTTGACGGTGGGGAACGGAACTCTTCTTGCTCCAGGACCGCAGAAAATTAAATGCCGGACTGTTAGAGTGTTAGAGGTAAGATAGGAACGCTGACAGTAGCACAGGGCATGAGCCTCTTAGTAATATAACGAAGACCTGCAATTATTTCAGTGAGCACTCCCGTTTTCAGCGCGTTTCCATGTTTCATTTTTAGCCGTGTTTTCACCTTATTTAGCAACCCCTCATCATGATCCTCCCCCTCAACGCTTGCATAGCGCGGGTCGAGGCTCTGAAGGGTATTTTTCAGCGTCTGTATGTGACTTCAACCTCTTCCAACCGGGCCTCCTCCCAGCACGCCCTTGATCTTTGTTTAAATGCTTTTCCAGCACGCCCCTCAAACATATAGGCGAACGGGCTGCCAGCAACGCTACGCCCTTTCAGCTGTAATGACCGCCGTTCTCCCCAGGGCCTCCTAGACCTTTTCTCTTTAAGGGTGCCTCCTCACACGCAATATGTACCAATAGAGATTCTTTTTTTGTCTCTACCCCAGAATCACGAAACTTAAACTGACTACAGACTTGATTCCTTGGTAAGCGCCTTTCTAATTTTTAAAACTGTACCGCTTCACTTATTTTTCAGTATATTTAGCTGGGTGATTACTTGCAGGAATGCCTCTATTCTGCTGCTTTTACTCTGACTTTGAATAGCTGGAATCATGTCCATACATACACCACCTTCATGTATGGAACCACTAAGCATGACTACTTGCATTTGAATTCTTGACACGATTGCTTTTGCATACAATACTCTCTCTTCCTTTTTGTGCATTCTCAAGAATTATGTGAGAACACAGGTGGGCTCACCTGTTGAACATAGATGATTTCATTTGATTCAAATGTGTTGTGTCAATGCCAGTTTCTTCAGTTTTTTGCTATAATTCCAATTGCATAATTTTATACCGATCAGGTAACGCATGTTAATTGAATCATCTTCTATGCAGTTATTTAACCTTACATTGTTTTATCTTCAATTTTGACTTTCCGTGTCTACAAAAAAAAATTTGAAAAAGTATGTTTAAATGTTTTACATCATTGCACTTTAATCGAATGTCACCTTCTCTCCCTTTTGTCTTTCTCCTTCCCTTCCTTTTCCCTTTCCCCGTCTTACCTCTTTATTTCTCCTTCTCTCCCCTACTCTGGCTTTTTTCTATATTTCATCTCTCCTTCTTTTCCTCTCTGATTTTCTCCATTCTGCCTTGTCCTGCTTCCCCACCAGCTCTTCACGTTTACTCTTTACCCTTCCTTGTCTTATCTTTGGCCTTTGTCTCTCTGTTCTACGTGTTGACATTATTTTCTCCACTACGGCGTTTGACTTTCTTACATTAACACCCTATCAGCCATGAAAAAGCCCATGGCCAATAGGCCACCAGGGCGAAACACGTGTCTGATGTTCTTCTTTCGCATATTCAACAAAAAATAAAAACCATGCATGCAAAACCACTAAAGAACGCTTGAAATTTCTTTTTGGACCACCTTTGAGAGACCGTGAGGGGACAATCCTCCATCTTCCTCTATACTTACCTCTACAATTGCTCTTGGGTGAAGCCGTTTGTGAGGAATGTGCGAGGAATGTGCCACAACACAATTAGGCCCTGACAATTGTAGCACCTAAGCCCAGAGACTTCCACCCATACAGTTAGCCGCCTCCTGCAGCTGCAACCTGAGGGGTTCCCCCTGACCAGAGCTGGTAGGAAGATCCGACGCCTAAAGACATACCTGCACCCAGTGCCCCACGGGCTTCAGTGGCCCAGCCGACGGTGTCCAGGCATTCCACAAGAACCCAACTCACCTCCCCTTCCGGTGCTCACCTTCAGGAAACCTCCTTGCCCAAGCTTTTCTTCCATACTGGAGATCTCCATTGCAAAACACAGGGCTCCCGACGTCTCCTTGGCACTCTGCATCGGCCACCTCTGTGCTGCTGGTGGTGCAGCTCCTGTATTGATCTTTGGCCCCTGCAGTGCTGGTCCTAACCCCAGGAGCTTTGCTCCCTCAACTGAGTGGCCTGCTCATAAGCAGCCTACACCCTTGTGGAACCTATGTTCTAAACCCCAAAAGCTATCCTGGCAGGTCGTTTATTTACCTGCAAACCGATATTCTTCTTTTCTCCCATGGGAAACAATATTATTGTCTTCCTCCCAAAAATGTTTTAAGTGTCAACCTGTTTTGTATGAAACAAAAGTAACTGCTTCAAACGAAAAATTGTCCTACTTACCTTTGTACTGTAGGATCCATGATGTGATATCTTGGCATATATCCCAGAGTAGCCAATTTAACTAAAAAGTAATCGACAATTAATCAAAAGTAATTTTAATGTATTTCAAACTGTTTTGAAAAGCAAATACAAACCAGTAACAATTCCAATTCCATCCACAATTGCATCTCCGTGTGCAGCCTTGCATTTGAAAGTGTATTTCATTAACTTGTGCTAACAGGCCCTCCTAATAAGCCTAACTGCTCGACCACACTACCACAAATCGAGCTGTTAGTGTTTGTATAATTTAGCAATGTTATACCTCTGGGGATCCACTGGACGCTGTGCACACTGTACCTTCATTTGGTATAGTATATGCAGAGCCAGCTTCCTACACCACCTACCCAGCCTATTCAGCAGGACACACGCTCAACCCCATCTTCCCTGCAAGCAACAACATTTCCTTTAGCCATACCTCCGAACTACAGTGGACCGACCACTGCTGCATCCATTTTTCCTTCACCAAACCCAGCCTACAGCAGCACACCCACCGCTACCCACACAGAAGCTGGAACAAGGTCATCAAAGACCAGCTCACCACCACCCTCAGCCAAACCCCACCACCAACATCCACGGACAGCAACGCCTCTGCTCCCAACATCCACCTATTGATATCCAACTGCAACCACACACTGGCCCCCCTCAGGCTGCCCTCAAGCAAGCAAACCTGCCCTCCAAGTGTCCAGACACACATGCAGTCAGCTCAAGAAAACAGGGATAAGCAGCAAGGCCCCGGCAGACCACGCAGTCTTCAAAACCAAAGTCACTGAACACAACCATCTCATCAAAACAACTGCCATACAGGAACGAATCCCCGCCACAACAGCAAGCAACTCTTCACCATGGTCAAAGAATTCACTAAACCCAGCCAGGAGATAGCAGACACCCCCCCTTCCAAGACCTCTGTGACAACCTCGCCACCTTCTACAACCGCAAGATCAAGGCAATCTACGAACGCTTCACAAACCAAGATCCACTGACCTCACATGCAACCACCACACAATGCCACAGACCCCAGCAGAACCGGCTCCCCTGGTCCTCCATCATCAGATAATAAAGAGTATCCACTCGAGATCCCTGCCCCACCACATCTTAAACAGCCTCCATCGCACCCGAACTCTGCCGCACAATCAACTGCTCCATCAAATCTTCCACCTTCCCTGAAGACTGGAAACATGCACAGATCAACCCTCTGCTGGAGAAACCCTCTGCCGACCTGCCAGACCTCAAGAACTACAGACCCATTTCCCTGCTCCCTTTCACAGCCAAATTAATCAGGAAGGTCACCATCGCCCAACTCTCTGAGTTCATCACAATGAACAACATCCTGGACAACTCCCAATCTGAATTCAGAAGCAACCAAAGCACTAAAACCGCTCTCCTGGCCGCCACAGATGACTTCTGCATCATCCTTGACAGAGGCGGGAACGCAGCGCTCATTCTCCTGGACCTCTTGGCTGGCTTTGATACTGTCTCCCACTACACCCTCTGCACTAAACTTCACAATGCTGGCATCCACAACAAATCCCTTGACTGGACCTGCTCATTCCTCATGAGCCAAACACAGATTCCAACTTCCATCTTTTCTCTCAAACCCACAGAAATCAAATTCAACATCTACTTGGCTCCACTTGCAACCATCGTCAGAAACCACCGACTCAACATAGTCTCCTACACAGATGGCACCCAGCTGATTCCATGTCAAGACTGAAGGCTAGCATTATGCATATATCTTTTATTACCAGCTTCTTGCAGCATTTTAAAGTAAAAATCACCAACACCAAAATTCCAGAACTTAGTGTCCCTTAAGCCTATATAAACTCAATCACAGCAGCCATCTACCTCTTTTATCTGCTGCTCTTTGACAGACAAGTATCGTTATTATGGTCTTCTTCAGTAATGTATGTACCCAAATTTATACTTGTATTTGTCTAATTTGGTAAATAAGTATGATTTGTAGCATTTTCTATGTGTTATTTCAATTGTAATTATAAATAGAGGTTCAAAATCGTTCATGATATGTTTGTAAATGCTTCCCCAATTTATGGGTGTTTAACTGCTTAGTGGCTTATTTTAGCGTTCGCTTCGTATTCTGAGGCTAGTAGGGTTAATAGTAAGTAATTTAGGTACCGTTACCGCGGGGCGCGACCGACCGCTTTGGGCTCGAGCTCGTCAGCTGTAACAGTAAAACGAGACCGACCTGGGTTGCACGAGGGATCAAGTTTTCTGTGACTGGCGCCTGGAGTTTTGTTCCATGCAACGGTCCGTAATCAGAGCGCAGCGTTGTCACGCTTAAGTGAGTGACTACGTACCGTAGCAGATATTTTGGTTAAGTTTGGCCTTTTATTAGTACAATTGGTATGAAGTGAGGATTGCCATATTTAATAAGGAAATGACAATCGTTAATTCTGACCAACTGTCAAACAGCTGATTCTGGTGTTTTTGGACAGTCGGCAGTGTTGGAGGCTTGGGGATTTTGAGGGCAAAGTGTTACTATTGTGAAAAAAGGATTATAAGGTGAAAGAATTTAAAGGTTTGCTCATTTGGTGAGTGACAAGTAGTAAATATTAAAAAAATAAAGGATAATGGAAGTGAGTGAGAGAGGTGAAACCTTAGGTGTTCTGGATACTCATTCATTCATTCAAGATAGCTTTATTCGGTATTTTGGCAAAAAACCATAAAAGCATGACATACAAATACAAAACAATAAGCAACTAAACAATTTTTCTCATATATAAAATTTCTTACGGTAAAACATATCATCAGGATAAAATAGATAAAATTCATTAAATTGCGTATATAAAAGTTCTAAAATTCATTTGCAAGACTCTTGGAGTTCATACAGTCTACTACTGTATACGTATTATCCGGTGTTTATAAGGAACATTATAATACGAGTTTTCAGTTTTGTGTTTATCCAAGAAGTCCTATACATTTCCCATGGACCCCCTGCATTTTACGGTATACGCCAGGAATTTTATCGCTGTCACTATGGTAACTTCATCTTGCAGCATATATAATCTAAACAGTGCGGTTTTACAAGTTCTTACACCCCATGACTTTAGCAGTGGTAGCAGGTATCTTTTTCTCCCCCATTGATAATACTTACAGAAGAATATACAATGTAAATTTGACTGTCTGGATAAGTCATCACACGGACAGTTTTCCATGATTGCAGACCAATCGTTTGTAATGGGGAAAGATACAAGCCTATAGAACGACTCCGTCCTCATTCGGGTCAGGAGCATTCTATGGTAACACGAATAGGTTGGTGCTAAATAAGCATGAATACCCGGACCATGTAAGATGTTACGATGAGCTACTATGGTGGATTTGTGCCCATCTAAGTACCATCTTCGTTCCGCCAGTAAGTCCAAACATGCCATTTTTAGGGATTTTTTTGATATTTGTGAGCATGTTGTGGGGTTTGAATAGAGATCTGGTTTACCAATAGAAAGAAAAAACTTTTTCACATAAGCTAGCCATGGTTGTTTGGTGGACGCAGAATAGGTTAAACAGTCATTAATTACTTCCCTATTGAACCCTGTATCCTCGCATGTCCAAATCTTGAACCACAGCATTACTGGTGCTATTTTTATCAGGTCTATAATATGGACTCTGTCCAGTTCATTGTGGCACACAGTAGTAGACGTGGAGCGAGGAACTGAGAGTAGATATCTAAGGAAAGCATTTTCCACTGTTTGGATCTGCGTACTATCTGCAATGCCCCATACGCCCGCCCCATATACGGCGGTAGACACGCATTTAGCAGCATATATCTTCAGTAATATGTTCACAGGTTTCCTGCCCAGTCTTTTAGCAAAGTGTTTAAGAGCGCCTATTGTACGGGCAAAGGCTAAGTTCCTCGAGGTTATTGCTGGTGACCATGTTCCCTTATTATTAAATGTAATTCCTAGATAGGAAAAGGTTTTGGTCATCGCTATCTTACTGCTATTAACGAAGGTTTTGCAGTCTGGTATGTTTTTCCTCAAGGAGCATGACATTGTAAATGTTTTTCCCTCGTTTATTTTTAAGCCTCTCGTGGACATAAAAGATGAGAAACCTGTTATGGCTTTCTGAAGACCTATCTGTGTACGGGCCATAATCACAGCGTCGTCAGCATACAGTAATAAAGATACTGGGGTACCATTTATTTTAGGATAATCAACTTTAAGATCATTTAAAACGTCTGCTATCTCGTTAATGTATAAATTAAAAAGGAATGGCGCAAGGATGCAGCCCTGACGAACACCCTTTGCTATGGGGAATTTTTTTGTTCGCTCACCATTTTTGCCGTATCTGACCGCTGCCCCCGCATCTCTATATAGTTCCTGTATGAAGTGTAGAATATTTTTATCTATTCCCAGCTTGGCCAGAGTATTCCACAGCACATCATGATCAAGGCAGTCAAAAGCCGAGGATAAGTCGACGAAAGTAAGGAAGAGATTCCCTTGCTTCTTGCTAATGTACTTGTTTATTATTAAGTTCAAGTTTAAACCCTGCTCTACAGTGCCAACTCCAGTTTTGAAGCCATACTGTAATTTGGAAAGAATCCCTTTATTTTTAGACCAAGTTTGTAGTTTAGTTAACAATATTCTACCTGCCACTTTCATTAGTGTATCCAGCAGGGAGATGGGGCGGTAGCATTTTGGGTCCTGTCTGTTCCCCTTTTTAAATATTGGAATAATTATGGCTTCATGCCATGAGTCAGGAAATCCCATTATGCTATACGCATTTAGTACATTTGCTAGTAATGGAGCCCACAGTTCTACATTGCCTTTAAATAAGTCAATAGGGACTCCATCTGGGCCAGGAGCTTTTAAATTTGCACTCTGTGAGATTGCTAATTCAACCTCAGGAGGGGTAAAAACTATATTTAGAGGGAAGCTATCTTGCGTCGCCAATTGCGAGTTCTTCCTATTATAGAAGTTATGTTCTGGGGTCATGTTTATTGCCTCTTTTTTATATAACGAGGTAAAATGGTCAACCCAGGCATCTTCCATTATGGCTATCTCCATTGAATCTGCCTTATTGTCTGTGGAGAAAAAAGGGGCGTTAATCTCCTTCCAAAAAGAGATATTATCCCTTATGGAACTTGCCTTTACTAGGGCTTCCCAGGCCTGATTTTTGAGTTCATCCTGTCGTTCGCGTAGCGTCTGCTTATAGGCACGTCTTGCTTGCTTAATCGCACTGTTATCCTTAGGAAGTGTCTTTAAAGCCTGTAAAAGATCTTTGTGGGCTTTAGAGCAGGCGGAATTAAACCAGCCATGTTCTCTCTTTGCTATACCTCTCTTTAATTTTTTTGTTAGTTTATCATTTATAGTGGCAGTTATGCTACCATACGCCGCTATAATTTGCTGGGGGGTGGTATTAGATTCTAGGCATGCCATGAATTGCTTCATTTCTTTCTGCACTAGATCTTTTAGAAAAGTTATAGCATTGATTTTTCCCCACTTTATTGCATACCCATTTTTTCTTGCCAGTGACACCGAATGACCATGAAGGATACTCGGTATGCTTAACTCGGGACTCTCGTTTTTCTCGATAGAAATTGTAGTGCTGATCGGGAAGTGATCGCTTAGTGCCAGATCTTCCGTATTGAAAACCCCCAGGCAACCCTGATTCTTATTGGTCACTAGGATATAATCTATTGTAGTTCCTGACCCCCGACCAAAGAATGTTGTCTGGAAGGCTACGTGAGGCTCACAAAGTTCATTAGCGAACCCCATGTCCCAATCATGCATTAGTTGGTTAAGCATATTCCCAATAATGGAATGTTCGAAATGTGTGGTGGGGTCTCCTCTTAGGTTATAAATTCCGCAATTTTTTGTGGCGCTATAGGGGCATAGGTGGCAATTATAATCGCCTACTACCAAAATACAGTCTGTGTTCTGGTCGCCCATCAAGAGCATTGCATTAAGCTCCGCTATTAGGGCTTTGGGCTCTACTTTAGGGACGTTTATGTATATATTCACCACAAAGAGGGACCACCCCTTTGCTTTGACTATAAGTCCTTGCAAGGATCTAGCCACCTCTACTTTGGATCCACTCGGCACATATGTAGTCAGTTTTATATTACACAAATTGGAGGTAAAGATGCATAGGCCCCCCGACCCTCTGCCTCGGTTACCCTGTATCGCCGGGATGTAGTGGGTGCTAAAGCCCTCAATATGGGTTTCCTCCTGATCCCAACATTCCTGTAAGCATACTATATCCTGTTTTGCCATGAATGATAGGAACGGGTGGGCCCTTGCTTTATTGCTCAGCCCTGCAATATTCCAGGAGGTAATTTTCAAATTTAATTTGTGTCGGCTGGGTTCTGTTGCCACTATCTGGGGGGTTGGGCTCTCAGCGCCCTCTAAATTAAGTCCTTGCTCCCTGTATGTTTGGGTAGAGGTCTGTGGGGTTGTGGGGGTACGAAGTGTGTTCCGTAATGGAGGATCAGGTGTATACCCTGCTGATGGACTATTAGCAGTAACAAACTGCTCTACACTATTACAGGTTTCTACATGAGTACCTAGATTTCTAATTTTGGGGTTTGTTGTCATTGTTGGTCAATCGACCATATCCAAGCAATCATACCTATTCCTCGTGGGGACCCCCCTCCAATAATCAGGGTGTGGGATCTCTCTTCTCGGTGGCCATGGATGATTGTCCCACCCTCCATTCCAGTGGTTTTTACTGTTCCTGTTCCTGCTTCTGTTTCCATTATAATGCCCCACCTGTGTCCAAGTCCAGTCCTGTGCTTCCTCCCAACTATTTGGGTCACCGTAATTAGGGATATTTAGTGGGGGATAAAAAAAGGAAAGACGTTGTACATCAACGCCCCCCCTTTTTTCTAAAGCTGGCCATGAGGAGATATAATCAGCTGTATCTGGGTCCTCACAATTTAGTACGATACAATCGCCCTTTAGAGTTTTTTTGGTTTCGCCAATCCAGAACACTCTCCTCATGGATACAATTCTGCCATGATTGTATGGGTGAAGAGGTCTGTTTTGGCTTAGCCACTGTAGTACCTTGTTACGGAGGGACCAGGGAGGTTCATCCGCACCATCAGCCAGCTCTGTGACCCCTGTAAATATGACAGTGTACGGGGTCGCCTCAGGCGGGAGATGTATTGGACGTCTATACCTTGGAGCCCTCCTCTCATTAACTTGTGACAGAGAAGGTTGGGTTTTTTGAGATGTCGGTAGGGTATCCTTTTGTTTTACTGTTTGGCTAATAGACTCCGCTGGAGCTGGAGTTTTTTGGGAGTTCTCGGTGGGGCCTTTCCGTTTTCCCGTCCCTTCTGTTATCACGGGATTTGGGGTGGTTTGTATGTTTTGCCTATCAATTTTTTGAGTTTCTGGGTTAAGAACTCTTTCAGGCGGGTGAGGCTTGGGCTGAATGCCTGGTGGGGGCGGGCGTTGCGCCTGCGTGTTTGTGTCATTTACAATCCCGGGGCCCTTAGCAAGCGTACCCAGTGTGTTTTGCTTAAATACTGGGACATTTAATTTGGCTAGTTGTTTCTCTATGATCATAATGCTCTTCTCTAGGGGTTGCAAATGATGTTTTAACAATCGCCCCATGCTATTTGTAATAAAGTCGTGTAATGTTATGCATGCAGAGCATGGTTTCTGTATGTCTACTCCCAGTATTTGTGTCCCTGACAGCTCTCTAGGGCAGGGGTCATGGGGTGTCGCTATGCAATCAGCACCGTTATTAATAGAAATTAATTGGCCTGGCAAAATGGTGTCAGTGGTGGATTTAAGAGAGGTCTTGGTGTTTTGCAGGACCAATATTGCCTCATCTAAGGTCTTATCCGTATTTATGTTTGACCTCTTTGCTATGGCACCCTCCCGTTTACCCATGGGGTCGAGGTCTACAATATCTACGCTATCCTGTTCGTTTTGGGAAAATTGTAGGTCTGGTGTAGTTTCCAAGTCCTCACAGGAGTTAGACCCCAGAGAGAGTTGGGTAGCGGATAAATCGACGCTATTTGGGACTGTATGAATTAGTACATTCATGTTGTCCACTTGCTTCAGCAAGGGGGCAATTGGACCCTTTTGGGGAGTTTGTGCAGACGCCAGAGGCCCCATGGACGACCTTCTTGCAACCTCCAATTCGTGGGATACCCTGTGTTGTAGTATCTGTATACTGTTGTCAATGACCTCATGAGTCTTGGTGATAAATAGGTCTAGTGGGCCGGTGATGTCAGTTAGGCTGGAGGTCTTTTTACTTCTAGTCCGTTTGTTCATTGTAAAATAGAATCGAGTGCTACAAAGCTTCTAATGTATATGGGGTTAATACAATGGGGATATTCACGATGAATCACAGGCAAAAATGGTGTATAACTATAAATGAAAATACCGTGGCCCAGTCCAGTCCTGCACAGTCTGTAACGGGCTGAAACGGGCCCGCCCTTGGCCCGGGCTTCGCCCGGCGTCCCGCTCGCGTCCCGCGAGACGGGGGTGGCCTCAGATTTAAGCGCCGCCTGGCGCGTGAATGACGCGGACTGCGTCTCCAGGAATGCTGGGTAGTGTAGTTTATGACCACACACCGCGCTCCGCTTGGCGGCCGGACCCGGTGATGTTACTGGGGTCTGGCGGCGGGAGGCGGGCGGTCAAGGCAGGCAAGGGTTCCAAGTAGAGAAACGAGGAGTGCTCTCTCCTCAAGGGCTTCCAGCAATAAACAACTTGTGGCGAGTTCCCCCCCTCGACCGGGGTGGCCTCAGATTTAAGCGCCGCCTGGCGCGTGAATGACGCGGACTGCGTCTCCAGGAATGCTGGGTAGTGTAGTTTATGACCACACACCGCGCTCCGCTTGGCGGCCGGACCCGGTGATGTTACTGGGGTCTGGCGGCGGGAGGCGGGCGGTCAAGGCAGGCAAGGGTTCCAAGTAGAGAAACGAGGAGTGCTCTCTCCTCAAGGGCTTCCAGCAATAAACAACTTGTGGCGAGTTCCCCCCCTCGACCGGGGTGGCCTCAGATTTAAGCGCCGCCTGGCGCGTGAATGACGCGGACTGCGTCTCCAGGAATGCTGGGTAGTGTAGTTTATGACCACACACCGCGCTCCGCTTGGCGGCCGGACCCGGTGATGTTACTGGGGTCTGGCGGCGGGAGGAGGGCGGTCAAGGCAGGCAAGGGTTCCAAGTAGAGAAACGAGGAGTGCTCTCTCCTCAAGGGCTTCCAGCAATAAACAACTTGTGGCGAGTTCCCCCCCTCGACCGGGGTGGCCTCAGATTTAAGCGCCGCCTGGCGCGTGAATGACGCGGACTGCGTCTCCAGGAATGCTGGGTAGTGTAGTTTATGACCACACACCGCGCTCCGCTTGGCGGCCGGACCCGGTGATGTTACTGGGGTCTGGCGGCGGGAGGCGGGCGGTCAAGGCAGGCAAGGGTTCCAAGTAGAGAAACGAGGAGTGCTCTCTCCTCAAGGGCTTCCAGCAATAAACAACTTGTGGAGAGTTCCCCCCCTCGACCGGGGTGGCCTCAGATTTAAGCGCCGCCTGGCGCGTGAATGACGCGGACTGCGTCTCCAGGAATGCTGGGTAGTGTAGTTTATGACCACACACCGCGCTCCGCTTGGCGGCCGGACCCGGTGATGTTACTGGGGTCTGGCGGCGGGAGGCGGGCGGTCAAGGCAGGCAAGGGTTCCAAGTAGAGAAACGAGGAGTGCTCTCTCCTCAAGGGCTTCCAGCAATAAACAACTTGTGGCGAGTTCCCCCCCTCGACCGGGGTGGCCTCAGATTTAAGCGCCGCCTGGCGCGTGAATGACGCGGACTGCGTCTCCAGGAATGCTGGGTAGTGTAGTTTATGACCACACACCGCGCTCCGCTTGGCGGCCGGACCCGGTGATGTTACTGGGGTCTGGCGGCGGGAGGCGGGCGGTCAAGGCAGGCAAGGGTTCCAAGTAGAGAAACGAGGAGTGCTCTCTCCTCAAGGGCTTCCAGCAATAAACAACTTGTGGCGAGTTCCCCCCCTCGACCGGGGTGGCCTCAGATTTAAGCGCCGCCTGGCGCGTGAATGACGCGGACTGCGTCTCCAGGAATGCTGGGTAGTGTAGTTTATGACCACACACCGCGCTCCGCTTGGCGGCCGGACCCGGTGATGTTACTGGGGTCTGGCGGCGGGAGGCGGGCGGTCAAGGCAGGCAAGGGTTCCAAGTAGAGAAACGAGGAGTGCTCTCTCCTCAAGGGCTTCCAGCAATAAACAACTTGTGGCGAGTTCCCCCCCTCGACCGGGGTGGCCTCAGATTTAAGCGCCGCCTGGCGCGTGAATGACGCGGACTGCGTCTCCAGGAATGCTGGGTAGTGTAGTTTATGACCACACACCGCGCTCCGCTTGGCGGCCGGACCCGGTGATGTTACTGGGGTCTGGCGGCGGGAGGCGGGCGGTCAAGGCAGGCAAGGGTTCCAAGTAGAGAAACGAGGAGTGCTCTCTCCTCAAGGGCTTCCAGCAATAAACAACTTGTGGCGAGTTCCCCCCCTCGACCGGGGTGGCCTCAGATTTAAGCGCCGCCTGGCGCGTGAATGACGCGGACTGCGTCTCCAGGAATGCTGGGTAGTGTAGTTTATGACCACACACCGCGCTCCGCTTGGCGGCCGGACCCGGTGATGTTACTGGGGTCTGGCGGCGGGAGGCGGGCGGTCAAGGCAGGCAAGGGTTCCAAGTAGAGAAACGAGGAGTGCTCTCTCCTCAAGGGCTTCCAGCAATAAACAACTTGTGGCGAGTTCCCCCCCTCGACCGGGGTGGCCTCAGATTTAAGCGCCGCCTGGCGCGTGAATGACGCGGACTGCGTCTCCAGGAATGCTGGGTAGTGTAGTTTATGACCACACACCGCGCTCCGCTTGGCGGCCGGACCCGGTGATGTTACTGGGGTCTGGCGGCGGGAGGCGGGCGGTCAAGGCAGGCAAGGGTTCCAAGTAGAGAAACGAGGAGTGCTCTCTCCTCAAGGGCTTCCAGCAATAAACAACTTGTGGCGAGTTCCCCCCCTCGACCGGGGTGGCCTCAGATTTAAGCGCCGCCTGGCGCGTGAATGACGCGGACTGCGTCTCCAGGAATGCTGGGTAGTGTAGTTTATGACCACACACCGCGCTCCGCTTGGCGGCCGGACCCGGTGATGTTACTGGGGTCTGGCGGCGGGAGGCGGGCGGTCAAGGCAGGCAAGGGTTCCAAGTAGAGAAACGAGGAGTGCTCTCTCCTCAAGGGCTTCCAGCAATAAACAACTTGTGGCGAGTTCCCATTTGAGGAAATTGGTGCAAGAGGAAGTTAGGACTTCTGTAAAGGAGACTTTAAAAACCTTTTAATGAGAAAAAGAAGGGCAGTAGAATGTTCAGAGTATGAATGCTGGTCAGTAGAGGAGCGTGAGGGAAGTAAAGAAAAAGGATTTGAAAGAGAAGGAAGAAAACTAAGAATATTGAGCTTGGTGTCAGATTTCTATTGATAAAGGTGTGCCATGCGCCACAAATTAGGAAGGTGTCTAACGCTGCACGAAAGATGGTGTCCTTAGCAGCACAAATGAGAGTGAAAATGCGCATGAAGATGAATACACTCAGGATTATGTAGATGATGATGATTAATTCATATTGGATGACTACTTTGATGGTTGGGATATGTATATGGACAAGGTGGAGAAGGAAAGGAAAGAAAAGGGGGTTGTTAAAGATCCTCAAGGTGGATATATTCTGTCCTGAGATAAGACATCCCAAAAGTGCGGGCTGGTGGCCACTTCCTCATGTGGCAGACTTTTTAAAACTATAGATAAGAAGACTTTTAGAGACGAAGGCCAGGGCTGTGATGAGGGAGGAGTGCTCTCTGCCAGTGGTTGAGAACAAAACGTGTATGACTCATGATTAGGATCCTCATTTTGTCGTGTATTTCTATAGGTTCTGAATCAGTCCCCCTATTCCTGACCCTATTCTGGTTAAACTAACTATCAAGTTAACTAACAGTCAGCCCATGAGGCAAGAAAACCCCCATGATGCAGATACCGTTATCTGACGCAGTCACACTACGGCACAGGAACGTGTTATCTGATTAGGTCATAACGCTTGAGATCTAATTAGACAAGCGACATTCCTCCAGCCCCTGATAAGGCATACGACGTTCTCATAACAAATCAAACCTATGACAACCTGGATAATCCGTGCGGCCATTGTTTTGATTTCACAGAGAACTTTTGCAAAAGAATGTGCTAACGAGCAAGTCGTATGACATCTTTATTGACGTACCTATGTCCATCCTTACGTCAATCTCGGCACCTTTAAGGTATAAATATTGCCGAACTTGCCCTATGCAAACACACGCGTGGTGACAAGACGGAGCAGCCATACTTGCCGAAGCCGAGAGCAGAAGCAGACCCTGCTGGCAGCAGCCCCGCCTTCCTGACGCGCTGAGAGACGCGCTGCTATCTCAAGCCGAGAGACCCAGCACCGGCGCTTTCGGGCAGCCCTCGCAGGCAGCCTGGAATATCGAGAGCAGAGAAAGAGATACCATTCCTCATTCATCCTAACTTCCAGGTACAGAACTGAATAACCCCTCACAGAGAATTCTTTAGTTATTCACTTGGCAAAAACAAACTTAACTTAAACTGTAACTTTCTATTCCCGCCCACGCATTAGACTTAGGTCAGGTACACGGGGTAGGCGTATTTAGAAACACCAGTTGAGTACGTTTAGTCAAATGTATATGTGTATGTAAATATATTTTAATCATTTTAAACATCATATGGCTCAGAAACCATATCAATGTTTTTACAGTATTATTTTATACTATTGCTTCTAATGTATGCACTTTACTTAACTATAAGTATTGCAATAATATCGATCCATTTCTCTTGTACGAGAAAAGAGACTGATCAATAAATAACATCTTTTATTGAACACGCCCGTCTCTTCCTTTTCTCTACATTCTGATGAGACTAAGAATGCACGTACTGACTGAGTAAAATAATTGCCTTGTGCTCACACGACTCTTGAGATTGACTCTTGATTAGGGGAGAGCAAAGTTGTCATGTTCTATGGTTGTCAGAAACTAAATCCCTTCTTGTCTAATCAGGGGAGTTAATCCCTTCCTTGAACATTCGAGAAAGTTTCTAGCGAACTCTGAGCTTAGCTGGCAAACCCAAAAATTAAGTCTAGCATCGACAGTAGTAGACCTAGTTAACGTCTGGCCTAGGCCTTTACTGCTGTAGGTACTATTCCAATGCGCAGAGCCTATTGGGAAGATAGGAGCTACACTACATGGCGCCCAACGTGTTTGGAGAGGGCGATAAAACTAACGTAAGACATTTAGAGTAACTCAGTCGTGCTTTCTCACTCAGACCCCTTTTCCCGAATACTCCAAAGACGTCTGGAGTGGGTGAAAGGTTATATCCTCCAAAACCTCGCAGGAGGGAACTCCTATGTATGGTTCTTGGTCAAGTCAACGTTGAAGGATAAAACAGTTCCGAAATATTGTGCATCTTATCTTTGTTCCATAAAGAAACCTGATCTGCAAACAAACATAATACCATCCTGACAGTAAAATGTCAGAAAGTGATGAAGAAAGAGAGGCAGTTAGATTAGCAACTGAACTCGCAGATGCTGATGCTACCATGCAAGCAGCAGACGCGGATATAATACTCATTCCGGTCATTAAAAGGAGATCTATAACCTTAAAACTTATAGAAAATGGACTGACACCTAGAGGTGGCACAGTCATATTCGTAATTGAGGCACACGAATATCGGCAGACAGAGGTATACTATTCATGGATACATTTTCCAGCAGCAAATGCTGTAACAAAGTACTTCCACTATTACAAAGTAGAGGAACCTCCTGAAACGTACACTCCTTTCGAGGAGGTGGAAGTACCACTCAAATTCCAAGAGCATTTGCTCTTATTTGATGGCGCCCTAAAACATAACAATCACATTACAAGGCTCGGTCCTTTAGGAAGACCAGGAGCAACGTGGCCGGTCTTAGCCGGATACACACCACATCCAGACATCGAAAGAATGCCTGCAGCAGAGCTGTTAATACAGCTAAAACAACTACTAAAAATTCATAGACAATTAGTTCAGTATGTAATGCGGACTTCAACAATTCAGCCAGCGATTAAACTTCCACAGCTGACCCCTCACCAGGGGAACACAAATAAAATTACACCACAGAACATCCAATCCTGCCTAGGTAAAGTTCCAGCTAAACGGGAACAAATACCATTCTGGTTGGCACAGAAAATCACCCAAATAGAGGCGGTGTTTCCTGACACCACCCCGCTGGAAAAACACAGCATTCTGACTATATGTCTCCCAATGGGAATCGCACCACACATTGAGGACTGTGACACTTGGGGTACAGTCTTTGCTTCCATCTACACAAAAACGCACGGTGTCCCATCCATTTCGGTGATACCAGATGTGCTAAAACAAATTCAAGATGAATACGGTCCAGAACCTGCTTTAACTCTTGGTATGAAATTACTAAAAGACTTCAAACAGGTTTCGGCTATATTACTAGCCAACATAAAAGGTGAAGCAGCAAACGTGGCGATCCGCCAGAGGTTAAAAGAGACAGATATAGCAGACCAACCAGCTGAAATTGCCAGAATCATAGAAAAATCCTATGAAGAACTAGGCAGAGATAGTCTAGGTGGAATACCAGTAAAACCGCAACTGACTACAAGTCCAGAAAAAATATTTTTTAATAATAATAATTCACCAAAAAAGAACTGGGATGGAAACAAACAATCCAACCCTAAAGAAAAGAAATTCCAGTCCAGAGGAAGGTCTCCTAGGCGAAGAGAGAAATCTCCAAACCAAAGACAGAGGTCACCGCAGAGTGACCCCTCTGGGAATAGATATAACCTTAGAAATAGGGATAATATTAAAAAACCTGATAGATATCAAGACATTGATACACGTCCCTCTCAATCTTTTCAGACTTCCTCGCAGAAATCGGAAAGAAGAGGACGATCAGAAGAGCACGCCAAGTCCAAAGACAAGGAACCTGCTCAACAAAAAAAGAAATTACAATTTCCAAAAAAGAAGGTAGCCAGTATCAAGGTAGTTAACAATGCCGAGAATACTGAGGACACAACTGAAAAACGGAGAGTGGGCTCAGACAATGCTAGACAGCGCAGCAGAGGTGAGCATAGCTCGCAAAGTCCTTATGAATCATCTGGAGACAGTGGACACGAATGAATACCTTCAAGTGGAAACTGCAGACACCAGAGTTAGCAAGCCCCACAAGATATACGAGATAACATTACGTATAGAGGGAGATAAGACTAGGAAAATAAGGGGACTATTTTGGGATAACCTCTCCAAAGGCTATGACATCCTTCTAGCTGAAAAAGACTGGCCACCAGAGTTTGTCAGGGAGTGCCCTCATGGCGAAGAAGTAATTATGCCTGCCTTCTCGAATCAAATACCGATTCATAAAAAATACACACTTGCTAGAAAGTGGGCAGTGGCCTTAGCACCTGCTTTATATAAAAATCATGTAGGATGGGATGAGGATTCTCCTCCTCACAAAATCCAGTTAAAATCACAACCAACTGCACAAAGGCAGTACCCAATTAAGCAAGAAGCTAAAAAACAAGTAAATGAAATACTAGATCAGCTAGAATACCAGGGGGTGATTGAAACTTGCACCTCACAAATGAACAATCCTTTGTTTCCGGTCTCCAAACCAGACAATTCGTACCGTCTAGTTTTGGATTACCGACACCTTAACACATGTTGCAAAACCTTTGCAGTGCAAAACTCACACAGTGCTGCACTAATGAATAACATAGTGCGCAAAAAATACAAAACAACCTTGGACATCTCCAATGGATTCTTTTGTCAAAACATAGCACCAGAGAGCAGATCTTTAACTGCATTCTCAGTAAATGGCACTCAAAAACAATTCTGTCGGTTAGCCCAGGGGTACAAGAACAGCCCGGGGGTATTCTCAGCGAGAGTAACAGAATTACTACAACTATATGATGATGAAGCATTATCTCATGTCGATGACATTTACTTAACAGATGATGACTTGGAGACTCACTTGAAAAGAGTGAACACCATAATACTTGGGTTCGCTGCAGAGGGTTACAAATTCAACTTCAAAAAGTCCAGAATTGCCCATCTGACGGTCCTATTCTTAGGATATGAGTTATCAAGTGAAGGCAAAAGCCTGGCAGACAATTTCCTAGAGAAATGTGCCGTAATCCAAGCTCCTAAAACACTGAAAAACCTACAGTCAATTCTAGGCTTCCTAAATTTCGGAAGAACATACATTGCAAATTACGCAGAAAGGGTCAAGCCCCTTTATGATCTAATTAAACCAGACTTTAAAAGATCCAATTGGACTCAAACACACACAGAAATTTTGAGATCCTTACAAACAGACATGCTAATTAAAACAAAATTAGAAACACGTGATAACACACGCAATCTTGTGATCCGAATCATCCCAGGGAGATGCGGATTCACATACCTGACCTCTAATGAGGGAGAAAAGGTACCAATTGCATTCAAATCACACTTGTACACTAAGGCTGAAATGAAATTTAGCCCAACGGAAAAAATTCTTACAGCGACACAGACAGCTATAGCAAAAGAACGAGCCCTGGCACAAGGTAAACGAATAATAATCGTGACACCGATACCAGCCCTAGAGGCGGTAACAAAGGCAAGCATTCCAAATGCTAAAGCACTCCATCCGAGATGGATACAATGGGCTAACTCTCTTGCTGCAACAGACGTGGTGTGCGAATTTGATCCTTACTTAAAAACACAAGAATTTCTCCAATATGAATTTGAATGTCCTCCGCCGACCGAAATTCTGCCTCTAGACCAATACGGCTGTATAATATATACAGACGGATCAGCACAACCCGCAGTAGGGGGTAAACAAGCTTACAGTGCAGCGTGCGCGATCGTTAAAGGTCGTTGGCACGAAGGGAAATTTAAACCAACCCTCACTAAAACACAATCTCTAGGAGATTGCACAGCTCAGCGAGCTGAACTACTAGCATTCAAGATGGCGCTTGAAAATACTGATCGAGAATTCCCCACACTTATAGTGTGCGATTCGTATTATTGCGTTCAGTCTTATAATGAATACTTGCAGATCTGGCTTCAGAACGGTTTTAAGGATGCAAAGGGTGGCACAATCAAGCATAAAATGCTCTGGGAACAAGTAGCTCTTTTACAAAAAGAACTACCAAAGACTCACGTGATACATACACTGAGTCATCAACGTGATGGCGTTCACGTTGCAGGGAATTCATTGGCTGATGAGGCCGCGAAAGCAGCTGTGCAAACGGCTTCCGTAGCTGCCGTCACCCGGTCAAAAACAAAAATAGACAGCGAAATATTACAAGCTGTCAGCGCTTCAGAAAAGGATTCGATAGAACCACTCCCTAAAGGCTTTCCAGTAAAATACTCATACATAACTGATGCAAACAATGTTCCTTTTGCTCGAATCCCTGGAGTGGGGGATAGGGCAATTCCAAACATGGAACATAGGTCAGGACTAATAATAGCGGCACACGAAGGGCTTGCTTCTATTCATGCTGGCGTCTCAGCCACAGTATCATTATTAAAACAGAGATACTGGTGGCCACAGATGAGAAGACAAACAAGGAACTATGTTCTAGCATGTGAAATATGTCAAAAAATGAAAGTATCAACGGTGAGACGTCCAGCGCAGACGCCCCTTCTAATCTCGGATAAACCATTAGCCTGTGTTTATCTAGACCACTGCGGTCCCTTACAAAGGGATGGTAACTATAAATATATCTTGGTCGCAGTGGACTCATGCACGAGATTCATATGGATGTGGCCCCAGCGAACGGCTGACGCCAGAACCGTTATAAAAGATTTGCGGGTCTTCATCGGCACATACGCAATTGGCATTCTGCATTCGGACAATGGTCCTGCTTTAGCTCTCGGGCTTATGAGGCGGCCATGGTCAGCATGGGCGTGCAATTGCGGTACTCTTGTCCATTTCACCCTGAGGGGAACGGAATTGTTGAAAGAAAAAACCGTGACATAAAGCAATCTATAACGGCAAAGGTATTAGGTTCGGGAGCTGGGTGGGTCAAACATCTAATAAGTGTCCAACGTAGTCTAAATAACTTGCCAAGAAATTCTCTGAAGGGATTCAGTCCGTACGAATTATTATTCGGAACTAGGATGTTGATCTCTGACCTTGATAGTCAGACTTCAGTGGTAATAGAAAAAACCTTTGATGTCAAAGACCGTTTGGCTATTTTGCAGGACTTAAACAAAACAAGAAAAGACCTGAGCAACATACAGTTGAAACAACAGCCAACGACCACTGAAGAATCACCACCTGTCCCAGCAAGACCTGTCTGGATTCCAAAAGTCGGGGATCTAGTCAGGGAGAAGATCGCGGTAAAGAAGGAATTTGGGCCTTCTTACAGAAAAGCAGTTCCTGTCTTGTCTGTCAACGGGACAAGATCAGTTGTACTACCGCCACTTGCTGGAAAAAAGGAGAACCGAGTTGTATCAATCGACCTGGTAAAACCACAACATGTGGCCAATAACAAACAGTAGGCCAAGTGGACTCCCAATAAGTAGCAGAACACCAAGGTTTGCTACCAGCACAGAGGTCCTAACAAAAAGGCTCATCACATTCGAAACGCCTAAAGAAGAACAAGAAGGACTATGCAACAATGCAATAGAACTCAGACCTCTGAAAACCCAAATAAAAACATTTAGCAGAGACACACCAATCTATACTGAAGTACCAAGTGACAATGCAAAAAACAAAAATCCTGAACCAATTGGAACAATTGACAGAACTGCATCTGGTTACTTCATCAACTTCGATGATTCCTCTGAAGGCTTCAGTGAACCAAAGACACAGCCATCATCAAAATCCTTTAAAGACAAAGCTAAGGAACCTTTGAAACAACTGAAAGAAATATATCTGGTTTCTCCATGGATTGAATTTTGGGTGGGTTTTGGTGCATTTATCCTCATACTTTGGCTCATCATGGTATTTACTTTGGGACGCTTCATTGAGGGAAAATATGCTAAAATGGACACAGCAAGTCAGAACATCAACTTGGTCCTCAAACCACACACATCTTCACACGTCGAGAAAAGAGAACTTTCTCCAGAACTTTCTTCAGCCAACTTCACAGCCAATCCTATACCTGGTGGGGTAGCCTGGGACAACACTGACTATGAAATTTATGGTCCGGTCGAGATCCTGAAATATCCACACCAAATCAAGATCTCTTTGAGTGACTTTGCAAAACCAAACTCATTTGCTGATGATTGGGACTTTGAAAGTATTAACAATATGATGTCTGACTTAGTAATGTCTGCTAAATTTACAAAACATGATTATTTGCAAGGTTCTACAAATTATGATAGTATGTATTGCTATAACCATTATGGTAACCATTTTCTGCATAAATCTGCACAACCTAGAAATGTTTTAAATTATAATCAATGGGAACATTGTGCTACGCCTCCAAAAGGAAGCTCTAGAACCGTTTACGACAAATATTCATATTTTTCAGGTTTTAACACAAGTAATGCTGAAACATTTTATTTTAAATTGTCAAACAAGACAGGGATGAAAACCATGATAACCAACACAAAATTGATATATTCAGATTCATTCTTTGAAAAAATGAATACTTTTGGATTTGATTATTGGGACAAAAATGTTGATTTGAAAAGTGTTTGGGGTACAAAAGAATGGCAAGTACAGGGTTTAGAAGCTTTGTTTAGAGCCTGCATGATCCCAGAACAAATGATATTTTTAAATGACACTGTTCAACAAACCACCTGTCTTGGCTTAGCCAAAATCAAAGATTTAAATAACCCGTCTATTCCGAAGCCAACAATGTTTAGCAATAGCTCTGATACAGATGAAGAGATAGACGTAAACCATATATTAAACCAAAACAGAACACATCCTGATTGGAAACAATGGTTGATCTGGCCCACAGATACAAATAACTGTCAAGATAGATTCCTGAATAAAACACAGGGTTTCAAAATGACCAGGCCAGACCCTAGATATCCCCAAAGACATCACCCAGGGATAATAACAACCTACAGTGTGGGCAAATTATGCCTTCAATGGCTACAGACTTCCACACTGCCTGAAATTAAGCAACACCTAACTTTACTTACTGATGGTGCTGACTTGCGTGATTTCATACTGGGACCACGCAAACAGCGTCAAAAACGTCTCATAGCAGCCTCTGTATATGCAGCATACAATGAGGCCTGGAAGGTTACTCAAATTGAAACAGCAGAAAGAATACGGGAAATATACCGTATCAATTTGGAAAAATCACTTTCTGTAGTGGACAATGGGTTAATGACTCTGTCCTCCAGAATTTTTTCATTGGACAGCATTGTGTCTTCAGCAATCGATATATTATCGCAAGACTTACTGTTATTACAACATGGACAGTCACAATTGCGTTCCATTGTACAGCTTGGCTGGACGTTACAAAATCTGCGTTCAGGCTATGTGCCTTGGCGTTTAATCAACACAACGTCACTATTCCAAATCTTTAACCTTACTGATAGACAAATCGGTATGGCGCAAAAGGGTGCTGATTATACAATCTTGAGCATTGAAAAACTAGAAAGATTACCAATGACAATGTCAGAACGACCTGTCAGTGAATGGATAATCCACGGAATCATAAATATTCCAATCTCAACCTTCAGGTTTCAATACTGCCAAAAATATATACAGGCTGGCATGTACGAGAAATTGGGAAAGGGGTACCTTAAAACAACTTGGAACCTGCCCTATTCACATGCATGTGTCAGTAATAAAGGACAGAAAGTGTTTCTTAGTGGCAACAATTGTGATATGTCACTAAGCGGCACGCTTCTGTGTAACGGAATTAGTTTGCATGGAGCCTGTGAAGGGAATTCATACAACCTTTCATGTCACCAGCAAGGCGCACCTGCAACTGAAATAGAACCATTCTTTCAAAGACTCTATAATGGGAGTTACATTCTTATTGTAGACCGCAGATGTTGCAGTCTTATGCCCGGGACTCCTTATCTAGTAACTACAACAGCGAAGGTCAAGTGCTGTGGACGTTCTTTATTCCCCAGCTCCTTTCCAGACAGGGAGGCAAGGGCATGGCCCAGTTTGAAAATTACTTCTATTCGAATAGACACTTTAAGCAGAATGAAAACAGTGCTTCTTCAGACGCCTACAAGGCTCACGTCATCAAAAGAAACGTATGATCTACAAGTCGCAAGGACGACTGCAGAGATACATACATTATTATCAACTAATTCCCCCGTACATTTCGCGGAAATCCTGAGCGAAATCTTAAATATTTCTGATACCAATGGGATTTCAGGGGTATTTAAGACAGTATTTTCGATGGCATTAACACCATTCAAAGCCATACTGGGTATTTTTCCAGATTTCGTCCATTCGATTTTTGGCGGACTTCCCCTGATCCTGGGACTAATTGCAGGAATCCTATTCCTAGTCCTTATTTTTCGTTATGGCAACCCATGTCACAGATCAAACTCTCGCGACAATGGAAGATACGATCCTAGCCATTGGGTACCGGGACCGGATATCAAAAATCCTGGGACTCTCCCGGCTTAGAGACCTGAACATGACTTGGTTTCTATCATTTCGACCAATGTGGCAAAGGTGTGTTTTACCTGTACTAAGGTGTCTGCTAAGCGGAGAAGAATGCGTGTTAGACACCTGTCTGACGCTACAATCGGATGCGCCGGTGGATGCAGATACACTGTTGGTTCCTACCAAGGTTCACGCTTTGTGCTGCCCTCAAAGGCTGCCAATCCTGATGACGGCATTCCTGGAATCTTCACCACTACGATTGAAGAGTAGTGAAGTTCAAGATGAAAGCAACATCGAACAGGTACGACCTTCTGTCAGCAATGCGAATCAGAATGTCAATGGAGACAATCATGCGCACGAATGCATGGTTACCCCTATTTCCGACTTAGTGGAACTTTCCCATGAAGCTGTTGACAGTTTTTTCGAAAGCCTGAATGATATGATGTTCTCTCCAGAACAGAAATAGAGACTTTTGAGTAAACTCGCACACGGCGTTCCCTGAATTCGGCCTTCAACTTTAAAAATAAAGTCACATGAACAATTACAATCCAGTTCACGGACAGCAAATTTTTCAGCATGCCCCTTAAAATATTTTTCTACATATTTTTTCCCGGGACACTGATCTTCTGCTTAAAGTAAGAAACTATTCCTAGAGAACTAAGATTTCTATTTTTAGATACTTTATATAGACTTTAGCTGCCCGCTGGTAGGTTCACAAATATTTTATTATGTGATGAAATGGTCTCGAACTTCCTTTCTGTATAGCCATATTAAGAGCCATTTCATGTGTATTTCTCATATACCAATAAGCAATAATGCATAACAATGCGTGTTTACTTTTGCATTTAATTCATAGCTTAAGTGCATACAATATATATGACTGCAATTTTTCAGTATATTTGAAAATTTCGAAATGCATTTATGTATTTTGGGGTGGTAAGGTATACACTATACTCTATAGTATGTTGTACTATGTTATACTATGCATAGATTAGTAGATATGACCATAGTTAGCGTGGAGTGGGTGTCGTGTATTTCTATAGGTTCTGAATCAGTCCCCCTATTCCTGACCCTATTCTGGTTAAACTAACTATCAAGTTAACTAACAGTCAGCCCATGAGGCAAGAAAACCCCCATGATGCAGATACCGTTATCTGACGCAGTCACACTACGGCACAGGAACGTGTTATCTGATTAGGTCATAACGCTTGAGATCTAATTAGACAAGCGACATTCCTCCAGCCCCTGATAAGGCATACGACGTTCTCATAACAAATCAAACCTATGACAACCTGGATAATCCGTGCGGCCATTGTTTTGATTTCACAGAGAACTTTTGCAAAAGAATGTGCTAACGAGCAAGTCGTATGACATCTTTATTGACGTACCTATGTCCATCCTTACGTCAATCTCTGCACCTTTAAGGTATAAATATTGCCGACCTTGCCCTATGCAAACACACGCGTGGTGACAAGACGGAGCAGCCATACTTGCCGAAGCCGAGAGCAGAAGCAGACCCCGCTGGCAGCAGCCCCGCCTTCCTGACGCGCTGAGAGACGCGCTGCTATCTCAAGCCGAGAGACCCAGCACCGGCGCTTTCGGGCAGCCCTCGCAGGCAGCCTGGAATATCGAGAGCAGAGAAAGAGATACCATTCCTCATTCATCCTAACTTCCAGGTACAGAACTGAATAACCCCTCACAGAGAATTCTTTAGTTATTCACTTGGCAAAAACAAACTTAACTTAAACTGTAACTTTCTATTCCCGCCCACGCATTAGACTTAGGTCAGGTACACGGGGTAGGCGTATTTAGAAACACCAGTTGAGTACGTTTAGTCAAATGTATATGTGTATGTAAATATATTTTAATCATTTTAAACATCATATGGCTCAGAAACCATATCAATGTTTTTACAGTATTATTTTATACTATTGCTTCTAATGTATGCACTTTACTTAACTATAAGTATTGCAATAATATCGATCCATTTCTCTTGTACGAGAAAAGAGACTGATCAATAAATAACATCTTTTATTGAACACGCCCGTCTCTTCCTTTTCTCTACATTCTGATGAGACTAAGAATGCACGTACTGACTGAGTAAAATAATTGCCTTGTGCTCACACGACTCTTGAGATTGACTCTTGATTAGGGGAGAGCAAAGTTGTCATGTTCTATGGTTGTCAGAAACTAAATCCCTTCTTGTCTAATCAGGGGAGTTAATCCCTTCCTTGAACATTCGAGAAAGTTTCTAGCGAACTCTGAGCTTAGCTGGCAAACCCAAAAATTAAGTCTAGCATCGACAGTAGTAGACCTAGTTAACGTCTGGCCTAGGCCTTTACTGCTGTAGGTACTATTCCAATGCGCAGAGCCTATTGGGAAGATAGGAGCTACACTACAATTTAATCAGTTCCCTGTTTAAAATGGGTCATGAGCCAAGGAAAGGATTAGTGAAGGCACTAAAGTAGTGTCAAGATCACTTGTTGGATATTTTGGGACCATTAGCCAGCATTCTGGACATGGCTGAGGAAGCGAGAATGAAAGGTGTTCAAGTAGACAATGAGTTGCTGCGTGGATGGTTGCAGAGGGCAATTTGCTTCCTCTGGAACGCAAATGCTGCATTAACAGGTGAGAGACACAAAGCAGTTGAGGATAAGTTCCAAACTGGGAGATTTTGCCAAAAAGAGCCTTCTGAGGACCCAAAGGGTATTTATTTGGGGAAGGATTGGTGATGGGAGTCGGAAAGTAGGTATCTACCTTCACAAGTCTAGCAAGGCCCAATCCTCTTTGAAAAGGGTGTTTGGCAGTGGTATTTTTTGATCGGGTGAGGACAAGGGCCCGTTTCCCTGGACAGTCATTCACAAGGGCACAGTATCAGTTCCAGGGACGTGGAACATTCAGAGGTTTTCAGTCCACGACGGGGTTTTATCCCCAGAGAGGAAGAACAGGGAGGATACACCAATCAAGAGGAAGAGCCCAGTTTGCTCAAGGATTTCAAGGTAAGTATGAGGACTGCTTTTAGTTCTATCCCAAAAGAAGTAGGGGGAATGTTAAGGTGGTTTGTAAACAATTGGGAGGTGCAAACAAATGGTCAGTGGGTTCTTCTCTCAATTCAAGGTTAAGTTTTGGAGTTCGGAAAGGAACCAATACAACTAAGAGAGCGAAGGCAGTAAGTATTTCAACAGGAATTACAGGTTTTAGTAGAAAAAGGAAGTGAAGGAGCTGTTGCCAAAAGGAGCTAGAGAGAGAGTATCCAAGGAAGATCAGGGGTTGGTAAGTACAATTATTTTGGTCCTGAAGAAGGATAAATGTTGGAGGTCAGTGATACATTTGAGAGGATTGAATCAATTTCTTATTTACAGTCATTTCAAGATAGAAGGAATCCATCTATTGAGGGATATTTTGCAAGAAAACGATTGGTTAGAGAAATTGAACCAAAAGTATGCATATCTTACAATTGCTATAGCAGAAAAGAGTCTCAGTTTTCGTCAGTTCAGGTGGTTTGGAGTTCTCTATCAGTTTTCATGCCTTCCATTTGGGTTCGTGTCGGCACTGAGGTGCTTTACAAAGGTTCTGAGACCAGTGGGGAAGTTCCTCAGGGAGAGAGATAAAGAATGATCATGTATCTGGATGATTTTTATTAATGTCTCAGAGTCGGAAGGAATTAGAAAAGCAACTGCTTGTAACTATAGATCTTTTGGAAGGACTGGGGTTTCTCATCAACTAAGAAAAGTATGTACTAATACCCAGTCAATGTTTGCGATTTTTGCTGAACACGGAGGAAAGAGTTTCACAATGATATAACACAGGTAGTGGTGGTATAGGCTGTCCCACTACCAATCTTGAGAATGCAGTAAAATTTGGTTGTGATTAGTATGAACAGTCCAAATTATTTCAGTGAGGTGATGGTGCCTCTCAAGGTAACGGTAACATCCAACTACCCAAGATGTCGACCTAAACTGAAATCCAAAGGGATGACGGTTATAATGAGCGAACTAAACAATTGTTGTACCTCGGCACTCAGTTATTTAGCAAAGAAGCAAGTGCTTCTATGGAAAATAATTCTCAGTCCTGACCTTCTTACAGAATCACGACTTAACCACGATCAGAAAAGAACATATCCAATATTTGACTATTGTATAGAGAACATTCAAAACATTAGTTATTTTTGCTATTTTAATGTCGTATTTTACACAATTGTCATTGATGTAATGTCATGTTGTTAATACATATTCTGAAGCACGTTGTTAGTTCTTCCGTGCATGGATCCCAAAAAGAACACAAAAGGCAGCCGACACGTGTTTCGTTACTGCAGAGTAACTTCCTCAAGGCTTATTTGTTATTTCCTGATTAGGATGCGATATACGCGATTTTGACGAAATTTCAAAGAAAAATCAGAGATTGATGAACCTTGGATGAGGGTTGTGTTGCCTCTCAATCCTATAAATCAGCTTGATACTTTGTAGAAGTGTAATCCATTAAAAAAAATATTCAAACTGCTGTGTATTTGCGTGATTTGTCCACAGCCAATTAATGTATGGTCCAAAACAAGATAAGATGGACCTGTATAGAGATACTGAGAATGCGGCAGCATAGATAAGTTAATCCTCAGTGTCCAGGCGATATTACAGCTATGTGCATATCCAGATGCACATTATTAATGATGACATCTTGTCGAGTTGTATCGATTTCCTGTCCCGTTAAAGCATTCACAGAAAAGTAGCCCACTATGCCGAGTATCCTGGAAAGCTGGGAACCTTGATAAGTTCCTAAATAAAATCAACGAGAAATCTTTAATCATTAGGAAAAGAGCTTAGTATGCTCTTTAAAAGCTGCTGCACTTCTCAGAAATCCCTGCCGTCTAAAGGAAGTATCGTTGGACAATACTTCCTTTCTGTGAATTCTGTGAATGCTTTAACGGGACAGGAAATCGATACAACTCGACAAGATGTCATCATTAATAATGTGCATCTGGAGATGCACATAACTGTAATATCGTCTCGACACTGAGGATTAACTTATCTATGCTGCCGCATTCTCAGTATCTCTATACAGGTCCATCTTATCTTGTTTTGGACCATACATTAATTGGCTATGGACAAATCATGCAAATACACAGCAGTTTGAATATTTTTTTTAAAGGATTACACTTCTACAAAGTATCAAGCTGATTTATAGGATTGAGAGGCAACACAACCCTCATCCAAGATTCATCAATCTCTTGTTTTTCTTTGAAATTTCGTCAAAATCGCGTATATCGCATCCTAATCAGGAAATAACAAATATGCCTTGAGGAAGTTACTCTGTAGTAACGAAACACGTGTCGGCTGCCTTTTGTGTTCTTTTTAGGATCGATGCACGGAATAACTTCTAACAACATGCTTCAGAATATGTATTAACAACATGACATTACATCAATGACAATTGTGTAAAATACGACATTAAAACAGCAAAAATAACTAATGTTTTGGATGTTCTCTATACAATAGTCAAATATTGGATATGTTCTTTTCTGATCGTGGTTAAGTCGTGATTCTGTAAGAAGGTCAGGACTGAGAATTCTTTTCCATAGAAGCACTTGCTTCTTTGCTAAATAACTGAATGCCGAGGTACAACAATTGTTTAGTTAACTCACGAAGGAAAGCCTCTGAGTTTGCCAGAAAAAAGGTACTAAAAATTAAATCGGAAGTAAAAGGTTTGTTGAAGAAAGATGATGTTACTTTGAGGGAATTGGTGAAAGTGATTGGCTTGTTTTCTTCTATTTAGGGGTTTTCCGTGGTCTGCTTCATTACAGAGCTTTACAACGATTAAAGAAAGAAGATTTGAGGAAATGCTTGTGGTATGTAGATCAGATTTCTCTATCAGATGACGCTTGAGAGGTGTTAATATGGTGGTTGGACAATCTGGAGGCTTGGAATGGCTGTGCAATTTTTGGTGTTTGTCTGGATTTTGTGATAGAAACAGATGCAAGGCTCTTTTGTTGGGGTGCATGTTTGGAAGATCAGGAGACTGGTGGGCGAAGGTCTTTGGTGGAGAATTCAGAACACATAAATGGTTTGGAGAGGAGTGCAGGTCTGTATGCTTTGCAAAGTTTTGGGAAAAAGCTAAGGAACTTCCTTTTTTATTGAAAATGGACAATGTTTCAGGGGTTTGCTATATAAACTGCTTGGGAGGAAGCAGATCAAAGAGTTTGACTCAGATTGCGAAGAAGATTTAGATTTATTGTCCAGAGCCGAAAATAGGGTTCCAGGCAGAATATTTTCTGGAACATGACAATTATGTGGAAGATTGTAATTCAAGATATCGCAGGGATTTCTGCAACTAGAAGTTAAATGTATAATTTTTTCAGAGAAGATTTCAGTTTTGGCGACCTCTAGAGGTGGATTTGTTTGCATCAAGACTAACGCTCCTTATATATAGTTATTTCAGTTGGACACCGGCTCCATTAGCAGAGGAGGTGGATGTGTTTAAGCAAGGATGGAGGTAGATTCAGGGGTTTGTATTTCCTTCATTTGCAATTATACAGAGGGTATTGTTGATGGTGAGGAGAAAGATGTCAAATAATTCTTGTGATGCCTTTTTGGTCAGGATAAGTTTGGTTTCCCTTTTTAGTTCCAGAATCTGAGGACGTTCTATTAGGGGCAGAAGGAGTTTTACACGCTTTGGTCGAGGAAGGGACAATAAGCCTTCTTGTTTCAGGGTAGGAGTGCAGTTTGCAAGACTTTTGCAGCAGGCTCCGGAATTACTCAGAGAACCTTGGGCAACAGGTACAAGAAAGAGATATGTTGGTGCATGGAAAAAATAGGGTTGGATCATGTGAAAGAATCTGCCATAGAGTTATCAAATTTGTTATCAGCTTTATTGCAGAAAGGTCTAAGATACAGAACTATAAATTGCTATGGGTCTGCAGTTGCAGCCGGTCATGGTTTGATCAGAGGTTGCTCCATGGGTAGAAAGCCTCTAGTTTGTAGAGTAATGAAGGGTATTAAGTTGCAGAGACCACCTAGACCCAGGTACAGTTCTATGTGGGATGTGAGTTTACTTCTCCGTTTATGTTGAAGGTAGGCCTATGAATAGGTTTTTAAGTTTTAAGCCATTGTCAGGGAAGAAAGCAATTTTATTGTGTTTGATATCTATCAGGAGAGTTTCTGATCTAAAAGCTTTAGAAGTTAAAAATAGATTTCATAATCTTGATTGAGTAATTTTTCAAATAACTAAAAGAACGAAGAACATTTCTTCTTATATATTTTATCCAAAGTTTGATGATGATCCTAAGTTGTGTATTTGAAATGAAATGAAATTAAATGAAAGGTGTTTTTTCTATAGCGCAACTGCCACTCCTAACGGAGTCTCCTGGCGCTGTAAGTGACAAAAGATCAGCTATATAGAGCAAAAACCTAAATGAGGTCTAGTCAACAAGCATCTGATATTCTGAAAATCCACGTCTTTAACAATTTTCTGAACTGCCCCTCCTGTTCAATTACTCTAATTTCCCTAGGCATACTATTCCAGGCCTTTGCTCCCAGAACAGTGGCTGATCTTCCGCCTCTGGTAGCTAATTTGAATGCCAGAACCTTGAGCAAGCTTGCAGTGGTGGACCTCAATGTTCTTACAATAGCGTGAGGCCTAAATCTTACTGAAAGATATCTTGGGCCCAGATGACGATGGGCTCTAAATGCCGTCAGTAGGAGTTTGAACAAGATTCTTTTATGGACTGGGAGCCAATGAAGAGCCATCAATGCAGCTGAGGCCGACGCCCTATGTGGTAATCCTAGAACCAGTCTGGCTGCCGTGTGATGGATCACCTGTAGTCTCCTCAGGATAGTTCTGTTAATTCCTGCAAGGAGACTATTGCTGCGATAGTATGAGAGCCACCGCCACTGTCTTCTTGGTGGCCAGAGGAATGGCCACCAAGAGGCCAGAGGAATCAGATTTAAAAAGTTTCTCAATGTTTTTATAAGCCCAAGACAGGTCCCGATTATTTTCAGAACATGAGGTTTAAATGAGAGGGCAGAGTCAAACCACACACCTAAATTCTTTGCAACTTCCACCATCGATGGAGGCACTGAGGTGTTATCTGGCCACCAGTCCTTTGGTTGAAAAAGATTGCTTTTACCGATGGGTAGGATTTCTGTTTTATCAGTGTTACAGCATAGATGATTATCCCTCATCCATTTTATTACTGCTGTAAAACAGGATTTAAAGTTTTCTTCCACATCGGTAGAATTCTTGTCTAAAGACAGGATCAATTGGGTATCGTCGGCGTACGACGTGATTCCGATCCCATAGTTCGAAATCAGCGAGATAAGAGGGGCCATATATATATGTTAGACAGCAGAGGACTTAAGGAAGCCCCCTGATGCACCCCAATGGAGATAGCTTGTACTGGTGACAAGAAGGGTCCCAGCGAGATCACCTGCTTCCTATTTGACAGGAAAGATGTAATCCATGCCAATGCGGAATCTGATATACCGCAAGATCTCAGTCTGGCTAGCAGGATCTTATGTGAAATAGAATCAAAAGCTGCTGACTAGTCTAAAAGGATTAAGACTGTTTGAGAGAGTATGAGAATAGAATGGAAAAATTCAGAAGGGATGGAAATAACCAGTTGTTACTTTCTTATGTGAAGCCTTACAGACCAGTTACTTTTTACAACGATTGCCTGTTGGGTAAGGACTTGTATGTTTGAAGCGGGTATTGATTTGCTGAGGTATGGAGCTCATTCAGTGAGAGGAGCTATGGCAAGTAAGGTTTTCACATAAGGTGGACGTTTGGAGGAGATTTTGCATGCAGCCGATTGGTCAAATGCTGATGTATTTGCAAGGTATTATTTAAAATCTATAAAACATGTCTCCCTATGTGGTACTAACACAGTTTCGAACATGCATAATGCTAGCCTCCGGTCTTGACATAAAATGTAGATTCTCCAAGTAGGTGAAGGGAGAATCTGGATTTCATTAAAGACATGGAGACTAGCATTATCCTTATCTCCCATTTGAGTATTTGGAGAGGGAGTGGATGATGGACAGGTAAAGCGCGCTTACCTGTCTGAAAAATGTTGAAATAAAAATAAAAAAAAATTATTATTTGTTAGGAAATAAGAATTTGTAAGATGTGTCATTACTTGATCATTGCATATTTTCAATTATATTTGTTTGTTTCTGTTACCCAATAAAGGAGGAGATGAGGAATATATTTATCTTTTGAATGACCTAAATGTTTTGAGTTATGGGACCAGTTTAAAAAAGGAAGGTGGCTGCTGTGATGGAGTTTATATAGGCTTAGGGGACATTCTAAGTTCTGGAATGTTGGTGATGTTTACTTTAAAATGCTGCAAGAAGCTGGCAATAAAAGATATATGCATAATGTTAGCCCCCATGTCATAAATGAAATCCAGATTCTCTCTTCACCTACTTGGAGAATCTACATTCTCTCCCTCACTTATGAACCCACAGCTGCTAAGAACACATTCCAAAGCAGAACGAAGGCAGTAGCCTCCTGGATAAAGAAAAGAAGCCTCAAGCTCAACTCATACAAGACAGAAGTCCTCATCCTGGGCCCCACCCCCTCCATCTGGGACGAGTCCTGGCGGCCCCTAGAGCTCCGAATGCCCCCACGGACCATTCACAAAATCTTGGCATCATCCTGGACTCCTCGCTCTCCGTGAACCACCAGATCAATACTGTCTCGTCCTCCTGCTTCCAAACTCTCCACCTGCTCCAGAAAATGTTCAAGTGGATCCCCACTGAGTCCAGGACAACGGTCATTCATGCATTCGTCAGCAGCAGACTCCACTATGGCAACACACTCTGTGCCACGCAAAATCTCCAGAAGAAGTTGCAAAACATCAAAAATGCACCCGCCAGGCTCATCCTGAATATTCCCCATGCAGCCAAATCACTAGCCACCTGAGAGACCTCCACTGGCTCCCGGTCAACATAAGAAGCACCTACAATCTCCTTCCACACGCCTATAAGGCCCTCCACAATGCCGGAGCCGCATACCTCAACCACCGCCTCTCCTTCTACACTTCTGCCAGACATCTACGCTCCGGCCATCAGTCACTGGCCACTGCTGGAGGAAGATCACTCTCCTATCTCTCTGCAAAGACCTGGAACTCCCTACCTCTGCATCTCAGGCAATCTCCAACTCTGCCTCAATTTAGGAAGGACGTCTAGACCTGGCTCTTCCACAGAACAGAATCCCCCCTAGCCCCCTCAGCACCTTGAGACCCTTACGGGCGAATAGTCGCGCTTTACAAGAACACTGATTGATTGATTGAGTCCCCCTCCTCTATGAAGGGGTAGATCAAGCCTGACAGTAGTGTAACCCAGAGGGGTGGGCGCCACTAACTCGGGTGCTGAGACTTCCTTATCCCTGGTTTTACTAATAAACATTCTATGTCCTGGGTTTGGGTCAACTCGCCTATTTCCATAATATGTTTAACCATGTAGTATGTATTAATCTGAGCACAAGAAGAATCCTCCTGGGCGTAAGTTCCCCTAACCTCGCATCTTTCATTACATATTAAAATAGGCACTCCATGATCCAAGGTTAGCACAGGGTGTCAATTATAGTGAGCACAACAGTGCATTGATGTGTTTACTGGGTTGATGGTGTCACAAACCTCTTTCCCATCTTTATGATGCCAATTAATTTGATCAGACTGAGAATGTTGATAACGCCTACCCTCTGTGATCAAGCGGGGAGCGTTCCTTGCCCGTGGCACTGTCCCGGCATGGACGAGTGCATGCGGGCTTGCCTTTGGTGTGCCTTTAGTGCACTAGCGGCATGCCCGCTGCACATGTTTGCGCATCGGTTTGCTTTTTAGTTGAAGGAAGACACGTAGCGCTAGAGCGCTGAGCTTCTTCTCTGCAGCAAAAGCAAAAGGACAGTTGGGAGAGGAAAGCAAATCCCCCAATGAGGTGAAAAGGACAAGTTTTTTTTAAGGCTCTAACAGACATTGCCAGAGATGTCCAAAGATAACGTTTAATTTATTAAAAATAGCAGCATATTGTTCAAGTTCCAAAGATAAAATGTCCCCTATACAAAGAGTGAAATCAGTAAAATCACCCCTCAAACACAATTCAGAAAAAGGAAGCAATTTAGATAAAATGTGCATTAGAAGTAAATTAAGTGCAATCAATATGCCATACTTCTTGGCCCCGCTCCCGCACTCCACCTGCAGAATTGGTGTCTGGGTTTGCTTTGCGCTACCCAGAGAGTTCCCGGGCTGGATCTACGCCCGCCCAACTGAAAGAATGTTACAATGACATGCACGTCATCTTTGGGCCACTGAATCCCTCTATCGCACATTCGAGCCGCGAGGATCCACAAAATCCAATCAAGTTGGTGGTGTCCTATATTTGGAGGACATATTTTTACATCAAACTACATTGCGGGACACCATGTCTGCAGAAACTGTGGAGCATGTCCTCCAATTATAGGACACCACCAACCGGATCGGAAACTTAAATTAAAATTGTGGATATTATAATAGTATTCAATATGTTGCTGAATTACTGATTGGATACAACAATTACTGAATTTCACTTCTTGAGTGAGAGCCCTGAAGAAGTCAATGAGGACAAAACGTGTTGGCTATGGTTCTTAATGGAATGTGAAAAGAAGAAAATGAATAAAGGATTCCAAATCAAATATGTTTAATGGATATTATGTATTAAAATAAATGTGCACTGAATGTGTTAACATTCTGAAGTCACTTTGTTTGAACTCCTATCTAATATAGATACATAAAATAAATATTTTAGGGTTCTGAACCATTGCAGATTGATTTGAAAACAGTGAGATTTTTCCTGTTGAAACTTGAGTGGGGTTGAAATTCCGGTTCTGTGTCCCAAATCAAGTTTCTAATTTGCCCCACTGCTTGGGTAAGTTCCCTTGTTTATTACCCCAATACCCCTATTGTTAAATAAGTTCCAGAGACCTCCCTGCAACTGTCCAGATGACCTGCTACACTGGACCTCCTACTGTGGCCCTGCTGGCCACTGCTGCAGTGAGTTCCTGATCTCCAAACGATGCCTCATCTGGTCCTTGATCCTTGTCAGACATCAATTGAGCTCCTCCTACTGTGAAGAAAGGGAAACGTCCTGGGCTCTTCTCGACCACAATCGGACCCTTTCACACAGAGATCTTGCAGCCTGCAACGACAGTCTTAGCAAAGTTCCAATGAACCTGACTCTTCACTCTACAGTGACCACCAGCGATAACCAGCAAAGTGAGATCTGCACTTCGTGTGAAAAAAACTACAGACTGCAGTGACTGTCAACACCAACCTCCAGCAATGACCATATGCGATGTAAACCGGATCTTCGTGCTACAGCGCCGACTGTCCGTGATGCCAGGCCTGCTCTTCCAACTACAGTGACGACCATCTGTGACAGTCTCCTTGAGGCCTCCTGCACCGCAAACTGGACATTTCGCACCGGATTTTGAGAAGGTTTTTCCAAAGGCTTAACTCAGACCCTGTATCTGACCTGCTTTCCATCGTGGTCAACCTGACAAGCTTCTTTTAAAACATAGATCTGTTGGGACACGAAAGGGGTTTAGCAGTGATTGAACATTTGTTTAGGAAGTAAGGTGCCATCCCAGAGTCAGTTCGTAGGTTTATTATCTGCAAACTCGAAGGGCCATAGAGGTTGCAATTTTTGACTCGATCGGATGTGTCAGAGGGAGACTTCCTCTCAGATTAGTTCCCATGATCGAGAGGGGCTTAGATAATGTGCTGCTTCTACTCTAAGCATGGCCAAATTTAGACTATGCAGGCATATGCGCAGTAGCAGGTCTCTTATACACCAATGTTACTTCACAAATGAATTCCAAGGGTAGCTTTGGCTTGTCTTAGATGCAGGTTGGAGGGTTGTTGGATTCATATGATTTGGTCATGCAAAATATTGAGCAATTATTGGCTAGCGGATTCAACAGATTTGTATAATTGTTTACCTGAGATGAAAATGCTGAAGCATTGGCAATCCTGATGGATGGATAAAGGCATCTTGGATTAACTTCTAAAGATCCCCGGAAGGCTTAGTTTATAGCCAGATTTGTTTTTACAACTCATTTGTGATCAACTTCATCTCAGCATATCAGTAGAAAGTAATTTGCGCCTAGGTTTCAGGAAGGAGAAAATTGGTGCAAAACTAGCTGGTTCATTGAATACATTTAACAAATTATGGGGTTGTCTCATTGCACTGGTGAGACAAGAGGAGGTGTGAGGTTTGGTTATTAAATGTACTATTTTTTGATTTTTGTAGGAAGAGAGTCGCATGCATTTTAGTAGGCAATATTTATTTTCTCTGTTAGTATTATGCATGAATGTTTTAGTAGTCCATTTCTTTTCTCTATTCGCATTATGAATGAATTTGTCTGGAAATATTTTATTAGAATTTGATTGTGCCACTATTTTGGATGAATTTTTGCTGTTTGTGTTCTGAGCCAAATAAAAAAAAAAAAAATATATATATATATATATATATATATATATATATATATATATATATATATATATATATATATATATATATTTGTGGTATTCTGTACCTGATCTTTGTGGATCTTCGATCCGCATTTGACTTGGTCCAGAGGGATAAGCTTTGGGTGATACTACTAGAGATGGGTGCTCCGGTATATCTGTGCCAACTGTTTAAACGTATGCACCAAGGCACCTACGCAAGGGTGAGGTACGGGAGGAATGGGGAGCTTTTGACTCCCTTTCCGGTGGAAAAGGGCGTGAGGCAGGGGTGCGTGCTGGCCCCAACGCTCTTCTCCCTATTCCTCAATGGACTGATTGAACATCTAATGGGAGCGAGGGATCTAGACTCGCCTAGTCTAGCAGGCGTAAGGTACAAGCCCTAATGTTCGCTGATGATACCCTTCTGCTATCAAAATCTTCCATGGGTATACAGCGAACACTGGAGGCATTTTGCTCCTTTTGTAGATCTAGAAATTTGGAGATTAACCTCTCCAAAACCAAGTATATGGTCTACAACGCAAAATCATCCAACTGCCCCCACCCCCATATGGATGGCTCGGTGCTGGAGAGAGTATCCACCTTTGACTATTTAGGGGTAACTCTAAATGACAGGATGGATTGGGGGTCGCATATGGCCAAGGCAAATCTGAAGTTGGCCCAATCATCTGGCGGCATTCTAAAGGTTCATAATGAGTGCTCATTTAAATCTCTGGGTCCGCCAGTGGGAATCTACAAACCACAGGCGAGGGGGGGGGCGTTCTACGGAGCATATCTCTGGGGACATGTCCGCGCCACCTCTCTGCCTGTCACCGAGAACAGTTTCATCAGGCGCCTATTGAGACTTCCCCAGAGCACACCTCTGACCCCTTTACGGCTAGACTTAGGCCTGCTCCCCATACAGGAGGTTATTTTAAATCTCCCCCTGCTGTACTGGAGGCGACTCTGGTCTACCCCAGAGCTCCTAAGCTATAGGGAGGACCCAAGGGACCTGTTGACCATAAGGGGTGTGGGAACAAACCCCTGGTTAAAACATGTTAAACAGCTCTGCTGTGCACTGGGTATGGGTGATTTGTGGTCCTCTCCCGAGGAAACCTGTCCCTTGATTAATAAGAGGTCACTGGGCATTGCACTTAAGCAACATCGAAAGGATCTCACATTATCAAATCCATCTTTGGGTAGGTTGACCAACACTTTCTTGGAGGTTAAGGATAATTATCACTTTGAGAAATTCCTGGACAACATCCTGCCCTTACTGGCAAGGAAATTATATGTCCAATTCAGACATGGAACACTCCTAGTGAGGGCCGAGACAAATAAGTGGTCAAAGGCTCCGCAAGTATCGAGCTCTTTCCCCGGGTGTGAAAGTAGAAAAGAGATGGATATGTACGTTCTGCTCTTCTGTCCCTTCTACTCTAAGGCAAGAGCAAAATGGATCGTCCAATTATGCAAGTCCAGGGGTCTCTGGGATTACAGGGAGGTTTTTAGAATATTAAAATATGATACCACCCCATTGATTGTGATTGCAACCGCTAGATACCTTCTGTCTATGTGGTGCGCAAGAAGCGCTAAAATTAAAAAATTTCAAACTACCTCAACTGCGCTAGCATAACCACTGTAATCCAGAAGGTGCGGATAAACTAATAGACCCAGGGATCGACTTATTTGTCCATCTACTGCTCCATTTTAATCTGTATAGGACTTTTTCATGTTTTTAATATTGTATTTTAAACTATTTTAGGACTGTGTCCGTCATTTTGAATGTATTACATTGTTGTCTAATGGCCTGTTTTCATTCCGAATTCTGTATATATGTGCTTTTATGGTTTTTAACTGATAATAAAGCTTTTTGACTGACTGACTGACTATATTTGTGGTAGTAAGCGATCATTATCAACACAAGGTCTTTCTAATAGACCTCAAGTCTGCACCGAGGACCATCTTGAGGTGCATGTTTTTGACTTCAGCCCACCTCCAAAACCAGAAGACCTTTATCAATCTCTATGCAGATGACACTCGCTTATCAAGGTATCAACATCATCACAGGCAAGAAAAATCAGTGTTTCCTCCAGTAAAGTCTTGCATTATTTGGAAGCAGTTTTGAAATATCTTCAATGCAAAAGTAAGACACATTCATCTGTTCACCAAAAGGGTTGCAATGTTCTGAATACGACCCATCTGACAGCAAAACAAAACTCATCACTCTGTAGTTCAATGGCATCACGCATTTTCCTGGCACAATCGCTCATCAACATGAGGTTCTTTGCGGGATGAGCTTCAACCAGGACGGTCCATCTCGGACAACTGTGACCAATGCCTCTTTTTCCGTTTAGTTGTTTGGTAGGGGTGCCCAGAGGCATCACCTGAAGATTCAAGGGACTTGGTCTTCAATGGACATGACATACCATATCCATCTATAAACTGAGAGAGATTCGCCAGGCCCGAAAAGCTTTCCTTCCTGCTTTCAAGACCAATCCCCTACTTGTTAAGATGGACAATATAATAACCATACATTAACTGAACAAGTTGGGAGATTCAGAACCTTAACTTAGGAGGCTCAAGCCATCTGGTAATGGTTAATAGCCAGGAACCTGAATCACTGCATTTCATCTTTCATGGATTCAAAATGTTTAAGCAGACTCTGGCTAGGACATTTTAGGAGAACAACGAGTGGGTTCTAAACAATTCCTTCTTTGGCAATTGGGGTTTCCTTCAATTAATTCTCTTCAATTAAGCACAGAAAAAAAATGCTGAGCCTTCGCCTCAAGATTTTACCAGCGAGGTATAAAGGGAAATGCCCTGTGGATCAACTGGTCAGGGATTTTTTTTTTACACTTTTCCATAAATCCTCTGATACTAGCAGTCACAATCAAACTAACTTACACAAGAGCCCTTCTTTTCCTTTAAAGAAGGTTTGTGAAACAGGTTTTTTCTGTCACTAAGGGCCATATGTATCAAGATACCCATTTGCGATTCTCAAATAGCGATTTTTAAGAAATCGCTATTTGAGAATCGCAAATGGGTATGTATGTACAAAATCACATTTTTTTTGCGATTTCTTAAAGTTCCTTAATTGCGATTAGCAAATTGCGAATCGCAATTAAGGAATACTTTCCCATTCATTTCTATGGGCCAGGAGGCCTAAAGAAAGGAATGGGAAATTATTCTCAATTTGCGATTCGCAATTTGCGAATTGCAAATTGAGAATAATTTTGTGGGTGTCCAAAGGACACCCTGTTGCACCCCTGAAATATGCAAGGGCATGTATGTGTGCCACATGGCACTTTGAAAAATGCAAAAATGTGCATTTTTCAAGGAATTCGCAACTTACCACCAACTAGAAGTTGGTGGTAATTTGCGATTCCTTAAGGACATTTTGCAGATTTTTTTTGCTTCATACATTGCATTTAAGGAATGGCAAAATTTGCGATTCCTTAAATGCAATTGCAAAATAAGGAGTCGCAAATTTTGCGATTCCTTATTTTGCACCAGATTTTACTTAATACATACCATGTAACAAATTCGCATCTTCGTGCTACAGCTCCGACTGTCCGTGATGCCAGGCCTGCTCTTCCAACTACAGTGACGACCATCTGTGATACTCTCCTTGAGGCCTCCTGCACCGAAAACTGGACATTTCGCACCTGACTTTGAGAAGGATTTTCCAAAGACTTAACTCAGACCCTGTATCTGACCTGCTTTCCATTGTGGTCAACCTGACAAGCTTCTTTTAAAACATAGATCTGGTGGGACACGAAAGGATTTTGGCAGTGATTGAACATTTGTTTAGGAAGTAAGGTGCCATCCCAGAGTCAGTTAGTAGGTTTATTATCTGCAAACTCGAAGGGCCATAGAGGTTGCAATTTTTGACTCGATCGGATGTGTCAGAGGGAGACTTCCTCTCAGATTAGTTCCCATGATCGAGAGGGGCTTAGATAATGTGCTGCTTCTACTCTATGCATGGCCAAATTTAGACTATGCAGGCATATGCGCAGTGGCAGGTCTCTTATACACCAATGTTACTTCATAAATGAATTCCAAGGGTAGCTTCGGCTTGTCTTAGATGCAGGGTGGAGGGTTGTTGGATTCATATGATTTGGTCATGCAAAGTATTAAGTAATTATTGGCTAGCGGATTCAACAGATTTGTATAATTGTTTACCTGAGATGAAAATGCTGAAGCATTGGCAATCCTGATGGATGGATAAAGGCATCTTGGGTTAACTTCTAAAGATCCCAGGAAGGCTTAGTTTCTAGCCAGCTTGATAGCCAGATTTGTTTTTACAACTCATTTGTGATCAACTTCATCTCAGCATATCAGTTGTAAGTAATTTGGGCCTAGGTTTCAGGAAGGAGAAATTTGGTGCAAAACTAGCTGGTTCATTGAATACATTTAACAAATTATGGGGTTGTCTCATTGCACTGGTGAGACAAGAGGAGGTGTAAGGTTTGGTTATTAAATGTACTATTTTTTTCTATTTTTGTAGGAAGAGAGTCGCATGCATTTTAGTAGGCAATATTTATTTTCTCTGTTAGTATCATGCATGAATGTTTTAGTAGTCCATTTCTTTTCTCTATTCGCATTATGAATGAATTTGTCTGGAAATATTTTATTAGAATTTGATTGTGCCACTATTTTGGATGAATTTTTGCTGTTTGTGTTCTGAGCCAAATTAAAAAAAATATATATATATTATATATATATATATATATATATATATATATATATATATATATATATATATATTTGTGGTAGTCTGTACCTGATCTTTGTGGATCTTCGATCCGCATTTGACTTGGTCCAGAGGGATAAGCTTTGGGTGATACTACTAGAGATGGGTGCTCCGGTATATCTGTGCCAACTGTTTAAACGTATGCACCAAGGCACCTACGCAAGGGTGAGGTACGGGAGGAATGGGGCGCTTTTGACTCCCTTTCCGGTGGAAAAGGGCGTGAGGCAGGGGTGCGTGCTGGCCCCAACGCTCTGCTCCCTATTCCTCAATGGACTGATTGAACATCTAATGGGAGCGAGGGATCTAGACTCGCCTAGTCTAGCAGGCCGTAAGGTACAAGTCCTAATGTTCGCTGATGATACCCTTCTGCTATCAAAATCTTCCAAAGGTATACAGCGAACACAGGAGGCGTTTTGCTCCTTTTGTAGATCTAGAAATTTGGATGATTAACCTCTCCAAAACCAAGTATATGGTCTACAACGCAAAATCATCCAACTGCCCCAACCCCATATGGATGGCTCGGTGCTGGAGAGAGTATCCACCTTTGACTATTTAGGGGTAACTCTAAATGACAGGATGGATTGGGGGTCGCATATGGCCAAGGCAAATCTGAAGTTGGCCCAATCCTCTGGCGGCATTCTAAAGGTTCATAATGAGTGCTCATTTAAATCTCTGGGTCCTCCAGTGGGAATCTACAAACCACAGGCGAGAGGGGGGCGTTCTACGGAGCATATCTCTGGGGACATGTCCGCGCCGCCTCTCTGCCTGTCACTGAGAACAGTTTCATCAGGCGCCTATTGAGACTTCCCCAGAGCACACCTCTGACCCCTTTACGGCTAGACTTAGGCCTGCTCCCCATACAGGAGGTTATTTTAAATCTCCCCCTGCTGTACTGGAGGCGACTCTGGTCTACCCCAGAGCTCCTAAGCTATAGGGAGGACCTAAGGGACCTGTTGACCATAAGGGGTGTGGGAACAAATCCCTGGTTAAAACATGTTAAACAGCTCTGCTATGCACTGGGTAGGGGTGATTTGTGGTCCTCTCCCGAGGAAACCTGTCCCTTGATTAATAAGAGGTCGCTGGGCATTGCACTTAAGCAACATCAAAAGGATCTCACATTATCAAATCCATCTTTGGGTAGGTTGACCAACACTTTCTTGGAGGTTAAGGATAATTATCACTTTTCAGAAATTCCTGGACAACATCCTGCCCTTACTGGCAAGGAAATTATATGTCCAATTCAGACATGGAACACTCCTAGTGAGGGCCGAGACAAATAAGTGGTCAAAGGCTCCCCAAGTATCGAGCTCTTTCTCCGGGTGTGAAAGTAGAAAAGAGACGGATATGTACGTTCTGCTCTTCTGTCCCTTCTACTCTAAGGCAAGAGCAAAATGGATCGTCCAATTATGCAAGTCCAGGGGTCTCGGGGATTACAGGGAGGTATTTAGAATATTAAAATATGATACCACCCCATTGATTGTGTTTGCAACCGCTAGATACCTTCTGTCTATGTGGTGCGCAAGAAGCGCTAAAATTAAAAAATGTCAAACTACCTGAACTGCGCTAGCATAACCACTGTAATCCAGAAGGTGCCGATAAACTAATAGACCCAGGGATCGACTTATTTGTCCATCTACTGCTCCATTTTAATCTGTATAGGACTTTTTCATGTTTTTAATATTGTATTTTAAACTATTTTAGGACTGTGTCCGTCATTTTGAATGTATTACATTGTTGTCTAATGGCCTGTTTTCATTCCAAATTCTGTATATATGTGCTTTTATGGTTTTTAACCGATAATAAAGCTTTTTGACTGACTGACTATATTTGTGGTAGTAAGCGATCATTATCAACACAAGGTCTTTCTAATAGACCTCAAGTCTGCACCGAGGACCATCTTGAGGTGCATGTTTTTGACTTCAGCCCACCTCCAAAACCAGAAGACCTTTATCAATCTCTATGCAGATGACACTCGCTTATCAAGGTATCAACATCATCATCACAGGCAAGAAAAATCAGTGTTTCCTCCAGTAAAGTCTTGCATTATTTGGAAGCAGTTTTGAAATATCTTCAATGCAAAAGTAAGACACATTCATCTGTCCACCTAAAGGGTTGCAATGTTCTGAATATGACCCATCTGACAGCAAAACAAAACTCATCACTCTGTAGTTCAATTGCATCACGCATTTTCCTGGCACAATCGCTCATCAACATGAGGCTCGAACAACAGTGTTTATAAGACCAGTGATGCCTGCTATCAGACAAATGGGAAAACAAACTCACCTTATCCCCCTATACAGCCCAGTCTCTCCTCTGATGGTGTCTACCAGAGAACTTTGTTTGCGGTATGAGCTTCCACCAGGACGGTCCATCTCGGACAACTGTGACCAATGCCTCTCTTTCCGTTTAATTGTTTGGTAGGGGTGCCCAGAGGCATCACCTGAAGATTCAAGGGACTTGGTCTTCAATGCACATGACATACCATATCCATCTATAAACTGAGAGAGATTCGCCAGGCCCGAAAAGCTTTCCTTCCCGCTTTCAAGACCAATCCCCTACTTGTTAAGCTGGACAATATAATAACCATACATTAACTGAACAAGTTGGGAGATTCAGAGCCTTAACTTAGGAGGCTCAAGCCATCTGGTAATGGTTAATAGCCAGGAACCTGAATCACTGCATTTCATCTTTCATGGATTCAAAATGATTAAGCAGACTCTGGCTAGGACATTTTAGGAGAACAACGAGTGGGTTCTAAACAATTCCTTCTTTGGCAATTGGGGTTTCCTTCAATTAATTCTCTTCAATTAAGCACAGAAAAAAAATGCTGAGCCTTCGCCTCAAGAATTTACCAGCGAGGTATAAAGGGAAATGCCCTGTGGATCAACTGGTCAGGGATTTTTTTTTTACACTTTTCCATAAATCCTCTGATACTAGCAGTCACAATCAAACTAACTTAAACAAGAGCCCTTCTTTTCCTTTAAAGAAGGTTTGTGAAACAGGTTTTTTCTGTCACTAAGGGCCATATGTATTAAGATACCCATTTGCGATTCTCAAATAGCGATTTTTAAGAAATCGCTATTTGAGAATCGCAAATGGGTATGTATGTACAAAATCACATTTTTTTAGCGATTTCTTAAAGTTCCTTAATTGCGATTAGCAAACTGCGAATCGCAATTAAGGAATACTTTCCCATTCATTTCTATGGGCCAGGAGGCCTAAAGAAAGGAATGGGAAATTATTCTCAATTTGCGATTCGCAATTTGCGAATTGCAAATTGAGAATAATTTTGTGGGTGCAGGGGTGTCCAAAGGACACCCTGTTGCACCCCTGAAATATGCATGGGTGCACATGTGGCGCACATACATGCCCCAAGGGCATGTATGTGCGTCACATGGCACTTTGAAAAATGCAAAAATGTGCATTTTTCAAGGAATTCGCAACTTACCACCAACTAGAAGTTGGTGGTAATTTGCGATTCCTTAAGGACATTTTGCAGATTTTTTTGGCTTCATACATTGCATTTAAGGAATGGCAAAATGTGCGATTCCTTAAATGCAATTGCAAAATAAGGAGTCGCAAATTTTGCGATTCCTTATTTTGCACCAGATTTTGCTTAATACATACCATGTAACAAATTCGCATTTGCAATGGCCGAAATTCTGCGAATTTCAGCCTTTGCGAATGCGAATTTGATTGATACATATGGCCCTTAGTTCTCTAGTGACAATTAAAGCCTACTACGTAGAGTGCTAAGGGTTTACTCTTAGACTTAAATCAATACATTTTTTAGCCATTCTGAAAAGGGTGAAAAGAAAATAGATATCTTCTTTAAAAATTTGAACACAAAAGTTCCATGCTCTTGATTTGAATCGAAATTTTTCTGAAGAAGAGCCAGAATGATTCTATACATGGAGTTCCCTGCCTTCAAAGCATTATTCTCGACAAAACAAATTGAACTTTCTGCCAAGCCACTGTAAAATTGAGATAAAATTAGTAGTTATAATTTTGAACTCTGTAGGTCACTGGCTCCAGTAATAACTTTTAACTTACCATGCCCCTGATGTTTATTGATGGAAATACATTAATACGCTACAGGTGCAGGTCTTGGACTCGGACAGTGATGCATCCTTTCCATCAGAAAGAAATCTCATACCCGAGCAGTAGGGAGAATGTTGCATATTAATTGTCTCACAAAAGCTTCTGGGCAAGGCAGAACGCAAAACAGTGTGCACCGCCATTATGGCGGCCGCACCAGTCAGTCCCCAGTGTGGGAGGAGGTGGGTGTCGCTGTGCCGTGTGATGATGCGGCGGCCCCACCTCCTCCGACCATCCGAAGGGTGGATGGCAGGGACGGTTTGCACAATCGCCATACGTGGGGGCCCGCCGGTTTGAAGTGGTCAACCCTGTGCCCCCCCTTTAAAAGTGGGCAGGGGGAGCGGGAACAGTCTCTTGTTCCTCTCGCTCCCCCCGGAACGGCACTCGGGCCATCGGCGGCCCGTAAGAGCATGCAGTCCGACTGTTTTTAGGTAGAATATTTAAACCGCTGCATTATTTAATGAGCAATCGGCAAAGAAACAAACGGGAGATTGGAAATCACACTGGACTGGTTTGGAATCCAGACCTTGATGGTTTCACAGTGCTAAGGGTATGTTTTCCGTTTTTTAGCAAAGAATGCCATTAAGCCTTTTCAGTTGTGCCACAGATTCCTCGTGCTTTGTTACATGTACATATAAGTTTCAGGCCCAAGATCTGGGATGCAGTTAGAGGTCTAGTGGGTTTTGACCACACAGAAGATTAGGACCATCACCTGCCGCCCCCTCCCAGGCTTTCTCTGCATGTCCGCGTTGGCAATCATTTTAATATGTTATTGTTGGAACTGGCCCTTCTTGCAGGGTCATCCTCAAACTTTTTGCTTCTTCCTCCCTTATTTTTCCTGACCCGTGGATGTTGGCAATAGGACTCTGCGCACTTTACCACTGCTGATCAGTGCTAAAGTGCATATGCTCTCTATGTAAAGTGTTATTCTAATTGGATATACATGTTTGGCATATTTGTATCACCATGAAGTCCCTAGTAAAGTGCACTGGGTGTGCCAGGGCTGGTGATGACAAATGCTACTAGTGGGCCTGCAGCACTGATTGTGCCATCCACAGGAGTAGCCCTAAAATGATGTCTCAGGCCTGACACTGCAGTGCCTGTGTGCAGTTTAGAACTGCCATGTCTTCCTGGTCAGTGTCCCCACTGACCAGGCCTAACCCTTCCCTTTTTGTGCACATCAGTCACCCCTATGGAAGGCCCAAGGTACCCCCCTGGGCAGGGTGCAGTGTATGTGAAAGGTAGAGCATGTGCTGGTGCAGGTAACATGTTCTGGTAGTGAATTACAGCCATTTTCATTTTTCACTACTGTAAGGCTATCTTGCTCCATAGGTTAACATGGGGGATGCTGGCTACAGTGGTTACCAGCATTTCTTCCCATAGGAACAAGATAGGACATAAGTATCTAGTATCCCTGAACCCAGAATTTAGTAACACATCTTTTGGGAAAGGTTGTTTTTAAATCCTGTGTTTGAGAACAGCACTTTTAGAAAGTGGCTGTTCTCTTGTCTGACCCTTCTGTGTGCCTGGGCCTGTTTGTGTATTGACTGTCTGGTTTGAGAGTGACAGGGGCTGGGGAATTCCCCAGGAGGCTGGATGAGTCAGCACTAGGCTGAATGACTGCAATTGCAACTGGAGTTGTGGGAGGAGTTAGCACCTGGGCTGAATAGGGCTGTGCCTGCCTTCCACAATGCTGGCTCCACCCCCCTGCTGGGCGGCTGAGGACCCTGCCCCTCACTCTGAAAGGAAAAATGCAGCCAGCAAAACAAAGTGCTCAGGATCCACCCAGAACTGGTTTAGACCGGGCTCAGGGCCCACATGCACCAAGAGAACAAAGACTTTAGGGGTATAAGTACAGGACCCCTCACAACAGAAAATTAGATCATCCTGGAAATCAAGAAGGAACCTCTGCCAAGGAGAAAGCAGAAACTGAAGAAGGAAGATTGTCCTGCTGTTGCTCTGCTGGACTGACCTGTTGCTTTGCTGCCAAGGAGAGGGGAAGGACTTTGCTGTTGAGCTTTGTCCCCTGTCTTGAAGGAATCTCCAAGGGCCTTAGAGGAGCTGGCTCCCTGTTTTGAAGTCCCAGGAACAAAAGGACTTCACCCCCAGTTTCCCTGAACTCTGCTGAGAGAGTTCTGTCCTTCCTAGAGTGCTTGATCCAGTTGTGGGGCCTCTGGAAGTTGTACCTGTGCTGGGAAGCTTGAAACTAAGCTTGAGTGACGTTTGAACTTGAAAAGTGTCGCATCGCTTGCTTGCGGAGCGCATTCCCGACAGTGCGAGAAGTTTCCCACCGCTACGGAGGTCGAGATCGTCGCAGCGCCTGATGCTGCTGCCAGAGACGTCGCATCCTTCGTTTGCGGGACGCACCAGACCGGTGCGGGAGAATCGAACATCGCTGCGAGTATCGTCGCAGAGCCTGTCGTTGCTGGGTGAGATCGCCGCACCGCTTGCTTGCGGACCGCATCACGTCGCTGCGAGCATCGTCGCAGAATCATCGCATTGAGGAGCTGCGAGAGAGAGGATCACCGTTGGACCGCGCATCGTCGCCCCGGAGATCGTCGCAGCCCCTATGAGATCGTCGCATCGTGCCTTTGCGAGAACAGACTTCCTACGGAACCTACGCACGGAATCCATACAAGTGGCCTTCCTCCCCATACAGACCGGATTCGTCGCAACACGCCCGCTGCTGCAGCGGGGCTGTCGCATCGCCTCCCCAGGGTCTCAGGAGCAACGCATCGCTTGTTTTTCACCGCACCACGCATCGGTAGAAAATTCTATCGCAACCTAAAGAATTTTAACGCAACCTTAAGAACTCTTTTGAAACCATATTCTTAAACTGTGTATGTTGGATTTTTGTCGTTTTGGTCTTGTGTAGTTTAGATTAAAAATACCTTTATTTTTCTAAACTGTTGTGGAGTCAGTTTGTGGTGTTTTCACTGTGTTACTGTGAGTGTTGGTACAAATACTTTACGCATTGCCTCTGGTTAGCCTAGACTGCTCGTGCCAAGCTACCTAGAGGGTGAGCAGGGGTTATCTCAGAGGGTTATCTCCTTGCCCTGACTAGAAGCAAGGGTCCCTATTTGGACAGTGGTACCTACCTCTGCCAACTAGAGACCCCCAGATCTAACATTGGTGGCAGCGGTGGGATTTGAACTTGTATTTGTACTTGACCCACAGTAATTGGTGTACATCACTAGTGAGTGCAGACCACTACGCCACCACATACTGTCCTGAAAGTATTTTTTGGATATTGAGACTCTGGCTAATGTTGCACCTGTAAAATCCTGCCAAAATGGAAGTCAACTTTTTCCACCTGTGCATCTACACAGAAGAGGAGATAAAAGCCTTTTGCAAGAAGAGGGGGCTGCCCGTGGAGAAAGGTTCCACAAGGAGGGATCTTGAGGCATGCCTGTATTCCCATGAGGCCAGAATTTGGGAAGCAACATTAGCAGATGATTCTGAGGAGGAGGACTTCTCCGACAGTGAGGAAGAGAAAGATGAGTGGCTCCTTGCTGCTGAGCAAAGGTGCAGAGAATTAGACCGGCTAAACAAGGAAGGTATGATCCGGTGGGCCTTAGCCCAGAAAAAATGGGATGCTCAAGGAAGGAGCTTTGCTGAGTTGGAGGTGGAGTCCAGCTCAGATGGTGGCAGCATGTTTATGATATCTAGTGCTGAGAGAAAGGTACAAACACCCAGAGATGTGGCGCCTGACTTGAGGGAGGGGGTCAACATACACCAGGTGGTTCAGGTTTATGATATAGTTCCAGTGGAGTGCAGTGTCCCTGAAGTAGATTGGGGGACTGGCACAGGGAACCATATTCCTAGTGGTGGGAGGGACACTCTACTGACTCTAGATGAGAGGTACAGGGAGAGGGGTTCCCCCATGGTAGAAACCTTGGTATGTGTGTGTGAAGACCAGCCAGAAGAGTGTGGGTTGTGTGACAGAGACAGTCAGATACTGTCTTGCCCGTCTCAGGAGAGTGGTGTGGGGTACTTGTGTGAGGCACTGGAGGGTGAGGCAAAGGGTAGCTTGGTTAACAACTGTGGGGGGCTGTGTGATTCATTTGTTGGAGAGCATATTTTAAGTCCCTGTTTTCCAGAGCTATGCCAACACCCGGTGGAGTGTGAGTTCTCTGATCCCAGAGAGCTTGCGTTGGAGGCAGACCTCTTGGTGGATTCCAGAGAGTCTGAGGAGGCATTGGGGAGTGATCCCAAAAGGAGTGGCTTAGATATCTTCCAGACCTGTGAGGTGGAAGCGGTTCAGTGTAGCCCAGGTAGGTCCCAGTGTAGTGGGAGGGGTGTAGGGGCTCATGTCCGGTCTCAGTGGAGAAGGAATGAGTGTGGGACGGTGTGTCTCATGGTGCCCGAAACCCAGTCTCAGGGCCTGGAGGGTTCCTTAGGGGAACACCAGGTTGGGGACCTAGACTGTACTTGTAGGCCATTTGAGGAGGATCTCCTAGTGTCTGGGGAACGGGGAGTGCCTGTAACCAGGCCTCCATCAGTTCTGGTGTCTGGCAGTGCCGCTCCACTTGGGAGGGTACAGAGGTCCAGACTGAGGGGTGAGAGGGGGAAGGAGTCCCCAGTGGGAGAACCAGTGGGTCAGGGACCAGTCGGAAGGGCTGAGTCCCCAATGAGTGACCATGGTGACCTCACTTCTGTCCTGGGGGATCTTCCCGCGCTGTCAGGTGGACAGGGGTCGGGAGATCTGCGCCAGGCAGACTGTCACAGGACACATGAGTTGTGTGTCACCCTCAAGGGGGTACTATGTGAGTCCCCAGAAGTCCTGGCGTGCCAGGCAAATGCACAACCGCAGGTTTTGGTCCCTGGGTTGGGAGACCAGGTTCAGGATTTGCCTGACCTGGAAGGAAGGACATCTGTAACCAGTGTCCTGACCAATATGGTTCCCAGAGGTATCCCTCCAGTAGGGAGGGTGCAGCGCTCTGGAAGGGGGTACAGAGGGAGGGAGTCCTTGCCTCTGACCCCGGTACAACCTGAAGGGTTAAACTCTAGGTGGGGAAGCCAGGTTCAGGTGTTGTCTGACCTGGAGGCTTGGGAGCCTAGGTTTAAGGGCCAGGCCCGGGGTATCCCCCCTGACCTGGTAAACCAGTTGCAGGATAGCACCCCTGAACTGGTGGATGAATGGTGCGGGACACCTGCCACAGGTGCCCAGGCTATTCTAGAAGGGGGTACCGCTCCAGGTGGGAGGGTACAGAGCCCCAAGGAAGAGGAGGACCTGGTGTGGGGAAGCCCACCTCAGCCTCTTGTCCAGCCGCCGGATACTGGTCCGGGACTGGTGGGTCAGTGCCAGGATGTCAGACCTGACCTGACAAGAGAGGGAGTGGACAAAGGGTGCCAAGCACCTGGGGCTACTGCCCCCCACCGTCTGATGCCACAGGGGTTTGAGAGCCATGAGAGGCATAAGGCCTGGGTCTCATCCCTGATCACTGTTGGTGGTCACTGTGGCTTGCTGTCAGTCTGTTGGGACACACCTGTGAGGAAATTAAGGTTAGGTGCTGCACAGGTGGTGTCCACAGGTGAGGAGAAGGGTTCCACATGGATTGGCATGGTGGACCCTGAGAGTATAGATAGAGTGATCCAACTGGGTTTAGGACGGCGTAGAACAGGTCTGCCCTGCTGTGTGGGCCAGTTTCCGTGTTCTATCGCCTTAAGCAGGGAATCCCATCAAGGTATCGTTTGGTCTACCCTGGCTTTAGGCTGGAAGGGGGTTGTGTTGGAACTGGCCCTTCTTGCAGGGTCATCCTCAAACTTTTTGCTTCTTCCTCCATTATTTTTCCTGACCCGTGGATGTTGGCAATAGGACTCTGCGCACTTTACCACTGCTGATCAGTGCTAAAGTGCATATGCTCTCTATGTAAAGTGTTATTCTAATTGGATATACATGTTTGGCATATTTGTATCATCATGAAGTCCCTAGTAAAGTGCACTGGGTGTGCCAGGGCTGGTGATGACAAATGCTACTATTTTTTTTTTTTAAACTCTTTATTCGTGACTGTTACAGGATATCAAGCAGTTCTGTGCATTTTCTTATCATAGCTTACATCAGTCTTTTCCGTTTTCATAACCATTAACTCGTGGGAGCATTACATTTCAGTTATAAGTTGCTTGTCAGATCAATCCCCGGATACGTTCCATATATATTCTGTAAACTCCAGAATCATGTCTTACATAAGTATCACACCCCAACCGTCTCTCCCTCCCCACCCTCCCACCCACCCTCTGTCTCCTAGTCGTTCTCACTCGTGCACCCTCCATCTCAGGGCAAGGTGGCTCTGTCTATTTGTAATGTGGTAAAAGCCTTAGGTCTGGTCTAGCCCTTGTGAGTCGCAGTGGTGCTCGTGGTTCTCGGCCCCCTCCCGCCACCTATGTGAGGTCACCCCACCGGGTCTCCCGAGCTGGCTAGGTCTGTCTCTTCCAGGTCCAGCAGCATCGAGTCCCATTCCTGAGCTATAGGGTATTTGCGCAGGCCCTTGCTCTCCTCTTCTCGCAGTGCCGCGGATTCTGCTTTGCCCCATTTCAGTAAGTCGCTGCGCCATATGTCTATTTGGGGGGCCCTGGGTGACTTCCATCGCATGGTGAGTACCCTGATCGCCAGCACCAGTGCCAGGTCCATAAGTCTCAGCTGTGCCTTGCATGTCTTGGGGCGTTTCCTGTTCCCCAGTAGGCACGGTGACGCTCCCTCAGGGATCTGGAGTGTTGTTATGGAGTGTAGCGTATGTTTGACCGTCTCCCAATAAGTGTGTAACTTCGGGCATGACCATAGCATGTGGAGAATATGTGCTTCGTCTTGGTAACATCTCGGGCAGCAGTGTGCAGTGTCAGGGAACATCCTATGTAGCCTCTGGGGTGTAAGGTAAGCTCTGTGGAGAACCATGGCTTGTATGAACTGAAACTTAACATTCCTGGACACCCGTCTATGATGGCCTAAAATAAGTTTCCATTCCCCGTCCGTTATGTTTTCACCCGAGTCCGCAGTCCAAGTCTCCCTGAGTGTAGCAATCGGCGAAGGTACATGCTCCCTGACGCCAACATATAGCCACTTCACTAAGTGTCCCCCCGTGCCCATGTAGTATAAGAGGTGTACTAGTTCATGTTGTTCCGGTTTTGTACGTTGTGGGGCCCAAGCCCGTCGCACGTAGTGTGTCACTGAGGCGTGTAGTAGGTATAAGCGTGAGGGTGCTCCCGTGGCTTGTATAAACGAGGTGTGGTCCAGCATGGTGTCGTCGCCGAACAGGTCTCCCACCCTGTCCACCCCAGTCTCCGTCCAGGGTCATAATCTGCGCAGTGTCAGGGTCCCCTGTGGTGTCGGGAGTCCCAGTAGCGGTATATTGTCCGCATATGGGGAGGTCCCAGTCGAGTATGACAGAGCTTTCTTCCAGCAGGTCAGGGCCACGTGCAAGAGGGGGTGACAGTCCCTAGGGATCCTAGCATTGGGCAAGAGGAGGGAGTGCAGGTCTCCACGTGCTACTTTGTCCGCCGTGTAAGCGATCTCATGCAGATCCTTGGCCGCCACCCATCGGGTCAGCCATTGGAGTTGGCTGGCATAGTAGTAACTCCGCAGGTCTGGCACTCCCAGGCCGCCCTGTCTGGTGTTCAATTGCAGTTTTTTAAGGCTGATCCGTCGTCTCCCCGAGCCCCATATAAGGCTGACTAGTAGTGTATTTAGCATGGTAAAAATCTGACGCGGGAGCATAACCGGCAGGTTCACGAAATAATACAGTATGCGGGGAAGCAGGACCATCTTCGAGACCGCCACTCGTCCCATCACTGATAGGGGTAAGGACGTCCAGAAGCCTATGCTGCCTCGCAGGCCATTAATGGCCTTACGGATATTACCGTCAATCTGAGCCTCCGGGTCCCGGTAGACCTGTATTCCGAGATATTTGAACGTGGTCGGCGCCACTTGGATTTCGTGAGCCCCGAACTGTATAAGGGGGGGCTGTCGGCCCTCTCGAAAGAAGAAACCCAGGGACTTCCCTGGGTTTATAGCCAGCCCAGATATGACCTCAAATCGTCTAAAGATATTCGCCAGGACCGAGTGGTCTCCTCGCAGGTTCCGGAGGAACACCAAGATGTCGTCGGCATATATTGAGATCATGTGGTCGGTGCCTTCCACCGGTATGCCGTCCTCCGCAGCTCTATCGCGAAGTGCAATAGCCAGGGGCTCCAGCGTCAGCACAAACAGTAGTGGCGACAGTGGGCAGCCCTGTCGGGTGCCCCTGTGGACTTCATAACTGTCTGACGTGTGTCTCTGCGTGCCCTGGCCGTCGGGCCTGTATATAATAAGCAGATCCACTTTAGAAGGCCTTCCGGGAAACCAAAGCGATGTAGAACTTCGAACATGAAGTTCCACGTCAGGGAATCAAACGCCTGACGGAGGTCTAGTGCTATACAGCCAGCGTGTGGTAGGTTGTGGGGTGTAGTTGTCATGAGGGCGTGGAGTCGCCTCGAGTTCTGGGAGGTACTCCTCTCTGGGAGAAAGCCACATTGGTCAGTGTGGATCAGGCCAGGGAGGTGGTGTTGGATCCTCATGGCAATAGCTTTACTAAGGATCTTATACTCCGTGGAGAGCATGGAGAGGGGCCTGTAATTACCCACATCCTGAGTGTCCCTCCCGGGTTTCGGGATAGATATCACAAGGGCCTGCATGGTGGTAGCCGGTAGATGGCCAGCCTCGTACGCCGTGGTGTATATTTTCTCCAGGACAGGGGCCAGCACATCAGCATATGTCTGATAAAACTCCCCTGGTAGGCCATCCATGCCCGGGGTTGTACCCCGATTAAGCGAGTGGATCGCTACCTTTATTTCCTGCTGTGTTATAGGCCCGGCTAGAGCCTCCTGGATTCCAGGGGCCAGCACTGGGAGCGTCAGGTCATTCAGGAAGGCAGTCATTTCGTCCCTGTCCACCACAGAGGGGGGAGCATAGAGGTTCTCCAGGTGAGTCTTAAATACAGTGTTGATTCCCAATTGAGTGTGTATCAAGTCATCCGCCGCGTTTCGGATAGATGTTATTGTAGGGCTCTCAGGGGCATCCCGGACCAACCGGGCAAGCAGAGCCCCGGACCTGTCCGCCTCTGACTGTTGTCGTTTCAAATAGGCCCCGTAGTCTATCACTCTCAGGGTCTCTAGTAGTTCAGCATGTTCAATATTACACTGCTGTAGATCAGTCCGTCGGCCAGGGTCCAGCCCCACCGCGTTTTCAAGTTCACGCATGCGCTTCTCTACCTCGCATAGCCTACTGTGTATTTCCTGTCTGGCTCCCACTAGACGGCCTATAGCAGCCCCCCGTATTACAGTTTTCATTGCGTCCCACACCACTAGGTTCGAGGACGCAGAGTTCCAGTTTGTATCGAAGTAGCCAGTCAAGGCTTCAGCTATGTGTGATCGAAACGGGACATCCTCGAGCAATTTAGGGTTTAGCCTCCAGGTAGGGACAGGCGAGGGCACTCTGCCCCAATGTAGGTCAAGCGCTAGCGGCCGGTGGTCCGAGAACGTTTTAGCAAGGTAATCTGACGTGTTGCATCTAGTCACGACTGAGGCAGAGCACACAAATCTATCTAGTCTGGTATGCAGGTTATGTACAGGGGAGCAGTATGAGTATTCTTTATAAGTTGGGTGCAGTGTGCGCCAGATGTCCGCCAACCTCCAGCCCCGAAGACACGTCCCAAACAATTCAGACAGTTTATGTATTCCCGCCGCCTGAAGGGGGGGTGCGATCTGTCAAGGGTCACATCCAGAACCATGTTCCAGTCACCTCCCAAGATCCAGGGGACGTCCACCCAGTCCGTCAATGCCCGGCCCACCGCAGCTAGAAACTTATCTTGGTCGAAATTCGGGGCATAGATGCTGCCCAGCACTACCACTTCCCCGTCCAGGGTGCCCCTCACCAATACATAGCGCCCTTGTTCGTCTGTTCGTCTCTCCAGTTCTACAAATGGAGTGCCGTGGCGCACCCATATCGTGGCCCCTCTGGAGAAAGCAGAGTACGTGGTAGAAAATATAGTACCCCTCCATTTCCTCCGTAGCAGGAGTGCTTCGGAGTGTGTCATGTGTGACTCCTGTAGGAACACTATCTGTGCCTTTTGTCGTAACAGGAAAGCATGCACCCTGTGTCTCTTCTGCACCGCCCCCAGCCCTCTCACATTCCAGGTGACCAGCCTATACTTGCCTTGTGCTTCAGCCATAACCCTGTGTAGGTGTCGCAATGAGTGTCCCCATATGTCCTAGTGAGTGATTCGCCCGTGTCAACCAGGAGACAGTACCCTCCCTATCCCAAACCCCAACTGTGGAGGCGCAGCCTCTGAACTCTGCTGTGCCGAACCATAAACATTGTAACGTAATTAAACAGGTAACGTTGCATACGCTAGTGGGGGGTCGGCCAAGCGCTGGCCGTGTCCATAGTGCCATGTCCGGTCAAGGCGCCGGCTCAACGGCGCCGCCGGGAGAGTTCTTTCGGGATTGTTCGATAGATATCTACACGTCTTGTGGGAGGGGGGAGAAAGGGGTAGGGGAGGGCGGGGGAAACAAGGCCAGCTCCACACTGGTACAGTCAGCAAACAGCGGCCAAGTGCCGTAGGTTCCCAGGAGACGCAGGAGTCCCATCCCGCGGCCCCTGCATCTGAGTTCTCTTCTCCACCCATGATTAGGTCCCTCAGAGGTTGCCCACAAAAAAGGGGCCACATACATCTCCCGAGCATCCCCCCCGGCTCCCCCCCAGTTCACACACACACACACAAAAAGGATATCGTGGTGTACTCAAGTTTCAGGTCTGGTCCATAGGAGGCATTACTCTTGGGCATTGTCCAGAAGTTCGTCCGCGGCTCTAGGTGTCACCGTCGGGAACAGGACTATACTGTTGTCCGAGTGGGCTGTGCTATCCTCAGTGTCTGTGTTAATTGTTCCTCGGTCAACTCTGAAGGAGCCCACCGCTGCCACTGCCTCCACCTGTCCCTGCTTCTGTTGATGGGCAGTCGGTTTACGCTGTTTTGGGTGAATGCGTCGGTCTCCGCTCTCGTCCTCCTCTTGAGACTGGCTTTCCCTGGCCCTGCCGTCCGTGGAAGTCTGTGTCGGGTCCACTCTTTCCTCAATGTCCATCACCTCCATCCATTCTTCCACATCTGTGGGGCTTTCAAAAAAGTGGGTTTTCCTGTCGTGGATTACCTTCAAGCGCGCAGGGAACAGTAAAGCATAGCGTAATTTCGCCTTTTGGAGTTTCTGTTTCACCTCATAATATGACGATCGTTGTTTTTGCACTTGAGTGGTGTAGTCCGGGTACAGTGATATTCTTTTATTCTCCCACGGTATGATCGATTTTATCCTGGCCTGATTAAGCAGCATGTCTCTATCTCGGTAATTTAGGATCCGAACTATGAGCGGTCGTGGCGTCTGTCCCGGTTTAGGCTGGCCAGTCGGGATCCTATGGGCCCTCTCTACACAAAAGAACGGTGACAGACCTTCAGGGGCAACGTTATCTCGGAACCATTGTTCCATGAACTTAGCCGGGCGTGATCCCTCGCTTCTTTCCGGCAGGCCAATAACGCGAATGTTATTGCGTCGATTGCGCCCTTCTGCATCCTCCACGCGTTCCATCAGAGTTTTGACTTGACGCTGGATCAGCTGGATGGAGTCCGTGTGTTCTGCCACCGCCGGGGCGATTTCAGCCAGCGATAGACCTTGGTCCTTAACTTTGTCCGCTAGTTTCTCATGGTCCGCCTTAAGCAAAGAGAGGTTAGTGGTAAGGGTGCCCATCTGTGTCTCCATCACAGCTCTGGAGTCTCTGATCTCCTTAAGTATAAGGTCCAGCTTATCACCTTGCTGACTCTCTGAGAGGGTGGAAGTCAACGTCAGAGGCGCAGAGCCCCCAGGGGCCGCATCCTGGGTAGGGCCCATGACCGGTCCCTCCCCGCCCTCCGTGTTCTTCACGCCTCTACGCCCCATGGTAAATGCCAGGTGTTCAGGTGACGGCAGGAGCGCGTCCCAGGGCAGACACCAGCCGTCCGAGGCGTGTCTATTGTCTAAGTAGCCCCTTTGTTGGCCTCTCTTAGCACTCACAGCTTGGGGTATCTGTTGAAGATTGCCGTGACCCCGCCGGGGGGGGGAGCCTCCTCTGGCCCCGTCCAGCTTATAAGGGCGCCGAGGTCCTCTGCAGCGCCATCCCCCTCGAGACGCTATGTCTGTCTCCCGGTCTGGCGTACCGCAGGGGCCAAGAGCGAAAGTAGGATCAAGTGGGTGCCACCCCGCCTGAGTCTCTAGCACGGTATGGGTGGGGTATAGCTGGGGCCTTGCCGGAAATGGACTAGTGTAGGCGCCTCAGTGGTACTATCAGTCCCATCCCAGGCCTCTCCTGCGGTCCGACCCCCAGTCCGCCTCGTGGGGTAGGCCCATACACTCTCAGCCCCTCCGCAACGCAGCCGGGCAATCAGGGCGTCCCAGCCGGGCCCGGCCTCTGCCCCAGGGGTCCCTGTCCACCGCAGTCTGCCCTCTTCAGGCTGCGGGGTTACAGCGCTACCCTAGGCCCCGGCCCTCCGTCCAGCTCAGGGCCTCCAGGGGTCCCCCTTCTCTCCCCCGGATCTCTCACCGGCAATCCTCGCGGGCGGGACACCTCATCCAGCGGTCGCCTCCGGCGGCGGGAGTACTCGGGTCACAGCGTTCGCGCTCCGACGCTCCCGGCTGCAGCAGAGGTCTGCCTGCAGTCTCCGACCCTCCGCTCGACACTCGGGGTCACAGGATGTCAGCCGTTCCCTTCGGCCGTCGCGGGGTCGGGGTCTCTGCCCCAGGGGTCCACTTCCGGTCCCGGGATCTCCGGTGTACCGACCCTTCTCGGCCCTCGCCCACCGGGCGCCGCCGCCACTCGAGGCCCCGGTCTGCAGCGCGGCACTAGGCCCCACCTTCAGCCACGGCGCATCTCCGGGGTCCCCGTCGCTAGAGCTTCAGGAGTTTCAGCGGGGCAGTCGGGGGTTAAAAGCTTCAGGATGCAGCCGTTTTGAGGTGTGAACGGTCCCACGGCGCGGGTTTCAGGAGCGATCCTCCCCCAGCGGCACCGGAGCACTAGCAAACTCCGTCCGCCATGCTGGCCTGCTAGCCACGCCCCCGACAAATGCTACTAGTGGGCCTGCAGCACTGATTGTGCCATCCACAGGAGTAGCCCTAAAATGATGTCTCAGGCCTGACACTGCAGTGCCTGTGTGCAGTTTAGAACTGCCATGTCTTCCTGGTCAGTGTCCCCACTGACCAGGCCTAACCCTTCCCTTTTTGTGCACATCAGTCACCCCTATGGAAGGCCCAAGGTACCCCCCTGGGCAGGGTGCAGTGTATGTGAAAGGTAGAGCATGTACTGGTGCAGGTAACATGTTCTGGTAGTGAATTACAGCCATTTTCGTTTTTCACTACTGTAAGGCTATCTTGCTCCATAGGTTAACATGGGGGATGCTGGCTACAGTGGTTACCAGCATTTCTTCCCATAGGAACAAGATAGGACATAAGTATGTAGTATCCCTGAACCCAGAATTTAATAACACATCTTTTGGGAAAGGTTGTTTTTAAATCCTGTGTTTGAGAACAGCACTTTTAGAAAGTGGCTGTTCTCTTGTCTGACCCTTCTATGTGCCTGGGCCTGTTTGTGTATTGACTGTCTGGTTTGAGAGTGACAGGGGCTGGGGAATTCCCCAGGAGGCAGGATGAGTCAGCACTAGGCTGAATGACTGCAATTGCAACTGGAGTTGTGGGAGGAGTTAGCACCTGGGCTGAATAGGGCTGTGCCTGCCTTCCACAATGCTGGCTCCACCCCCCTGCTGGGCGGCTGAGGACCCTGCCCCTCACTCTGAAAGGAAAGATGCAGCCAGCAAAACAAAGTGCTCAGGATCCACCCAGAACTGGTTTAGACCGGGCTCAGGGCCCACATGCACCAAGAGAACAAAGACTTTAGGGGTATAAGTACAGGACCCCTGACAACAGAAAATTAGATCATCCTGGAAATCAAGAAGGAACCTCTGCCAAGGAGAAAGCTGAAACTGAAGAAGGAAGATTGTCCTGCTGTTGCTCTGCTGGACTGACCTGTTGCTTTGCTGCCAAGGAGAGGGGAAGGACTTTGCTGTTGAGCTTTGTCCCCTGTCTTGAAGGAATCTCCAAGGGCCTGAGAGGAGCTGGCTCCCTGTTTTGAAGTCCCAGGAACAAAAGGACTTCACCCCCAGTTTCCCTGAACTCTGCTGAGAGAGTTCTGTCCTTCCTAGAGTGCTTGATCCAGTTGTGGGGCCTCTGGAAGTTGTACCTGTGCTGGGAAGCTTGAAACTAAGCTTGAGTGACTTTTGAACTTGAAAAGTGTCGCATCGCTCGCTTGCGGAGCGCATTCCCGAGAGTGCGACAAGTTTCCCGCCGCTACGGAGGTCGAGATCGTCGCAGCGCCTGACGCCGCTGCCAGAGACGTCGCATCCTTCGTTTGCGGGACGCACCAGACCGGTGTGGGAGAATCGAACATCGCTGCGAGTATCGTCGCAGAGCCTGTCGTTGCTGGGTGAGATCGCCGCACCGCTTGCTTGCGGACCGCATCACGTCGCTGCGAGCATCGTCGCAGAATCAACGCATCGAGGCGCTGCGAGAGAGAGGATCACCACTGGACCGTGCATCGTCGCCCCGGAGATCGTCGCAGCCCCTATGAGATCGTCGCATCCCCTATGAGATCGTCGCATCGTGCCTTTGCGAGAACAGACTTCCTACGGAACCTACGCACCGGAATCCATACAAGTGGCCTTCCTCCCCATACAGACCGGATTCGTCGCAACACGCCCGCTGCTGCAGCGGGGCTGTCGCATCGCCTCCCCAGGGTCTCAGGAGCAACGCATCGCTTGTTTTCCACCGCACCAGCTTCTGCTTTTGGCATTTTTCTTGCATCTAAAAGGTACTGTGAGTAAACGTGACGCAACTGTGAACTTTTCACGCATCGGTAGAAAATTCTATCGCAACCTAAAGAATTTTAACGCAACCTTAAGAACTCTTTTGAAACCATATTCTTAAACTGTGTATGTTGGATTTTTGTCGTTTTGGTCTTGTGTAGTTTAGATTAAAAATACCTTTATTTTTCTAAACTGTTGTGGAGTCAGTTTGTGGTGTTTTCACTGTGTTACTGTGAGTGTTGGTACAAATACTTTACGCATTGCCTCTGGTTAGCCTAGACTGCTCGTGCCTAGCTACCTAGAGGGTGAGCAGGGGTTATCTCAGAGGGTTATCTCCTTGCCCTGACTAGAAGCAAGGGTCCCTATTTGGACAGTGGTACCTACCTCTGCCAACTAGAGACCCCCAGATCTAACATTGGTGGCAGCGGTGGGATTTGAACTTGTATTTGTACTTGACCCACAGTAATTGGTGTACATCACTAGTGAGTGCAGACCACTACGCCACCACATACTGTCCTGAAAGTGTTTTTGGGATATTGAGACTCTGGCTAATGTTGCACCTGTAAAATCCTGTCAAAATGGAAGTCAACTTTTTCCACCTGTGCATCTACACAGAAGAGGAGATAAAAGCCTTTTGCAAGAAGAGGGGGCTGCCCGTGGAGAAAGGTTCCACAAGGAGGGATCTTGAGGCATGCCTGTATTCCCATGAGGCCAGAATTTGGGAAGCAACATTAGCAGATGATTCTGAGGAGGAGGACTTCTCCGACAGTAAGGAAGAGAAAGATGAGTGGTTCCTTGCTGCTGAGCAAAGGTGCAGAGAATTAGACCGGCTAAACAAGGAAGGTATGATCCGGTGGGCCTTAGCCCAGAAAAAATGGGATGCTCAAGGAAGGAGCTTTGCTGAGTTGGAGGTGGAGTCCAGCTCAGATGGTGGCAGCATGTTTATGATATCTAGTGCTGAGAGAAAGGTACAAACACCCAGAGATGTGGCGCCTGACTTGAGGGAGGGGGTCAACATACACCAGGTGGTTCAGGTTTATGATATAGTTCCAGTGGAGTGCAGTGTCCCTGAAGTAGATTGGGGGACTGGCACAGGGAACCATATTCCTAGTGGTGGGAGGGACACTCTACTGACTCTAGATGAGAGGTAAAGGGAGAGGGGTTCCCCCATGGTAGAAACCTTGGTGTGTGTGTGTGAAGACCAGCCAGAAGAGTGTGGGTTGTGTGACAGAGACAGTCAGATACTGTCTTGCCCGTCTCAGGAGAGTGGTGTGGGGTACTTGTGTGAGTCACTGGAGGGTGAGGCAAAGGGTAGCTTGGTTAACAACTGTGGGGGGCTGTGTGATTCATTTGTTGGAGAGCATATTTTAAGTCCCTGTTTTCCAGAGCTATGCCAACACCCGGTAGAGTGTGAGTTCTCTGATCCCAGAGAGCTTGCGTTGGAGGCAGACCTCTTGGTGGATTCCAGAGAGTCTGAGGAGGCATTGGGGAGTGATCCCAAAAGGAGTGGCTTAGATATCTTCCAGACCTGTGAGGTGGAAGCGGTTCAGTGTAGCCCAGGTAGGTCCCAGTGTAGTGGGAGGGGTGTAGGGGCTCATGTCCGGTCTCAGTGGAGAAGGAATGAGTGTGGGACGGTGTGTCTCATGGTGCCCGAAACCCAGTCTCAGGGCCTGGAGGGTTCCTTAGGGGAACACCAGGTTGGGGACCTAGACTGTACTTGTAGGCCATTTGAGGAGGATCTCCTAGTGTCTGGGGAACGGGGAGTGCCTGTAACCAGGCCTCCATCAGTTCTGGTGTCTGGCAGTGCCGCTCCACTTGGGAGGGTACAGAGGTCCAGACTGAGGGGTGAGAGGGGGAAGGAGTCCCCAGTGGGAGAACCAGTGGGTCAGGGACCAGTCGGAAGGGCTGAGTCCCCAATGAGTGACCATGGTGACCTCACTTCTGTCCTGGGGGATCTTCCCGCGCTGTCAGGTGGATAGGGGTCGGGAGATCTGCGCCAGGCAGACTGTCAAAGGACACATGAGTTGTGTGTCACCCTCAAGGGGGTACTATGTGAGTCCCCAGAAGTCCTGGCGTGCCAGGCAAATGCACAACCGCAGGTGTTGGTCCCTGGGTTGGGAGACCAGGTTCAGGATTTGCCTGACCTGGAAGGAAGGACATCTGTAACCAGTGTCCTGACCAATATGGTTCCCAGAGGTACCCCTCCAGTAGGGAGGGTGCAGCGCTCTGGGAGGGGGTACAGAGGGAGGGAGTCCTTGCCTCTGACCCCGGTACAACCTGAAGGGTTAAACCCTAGGTGGGGAAGCCAGTTTCAGGTGTTGTCTGACCTGGAGGCTTGGGAGCCTAGGTTTAAGGGCCAGGCCCGGGGTATCCCCCCTGACCTGGAAAACCAGTTGCAGGATAGCACCCCTGAACTGGTGGATGAATGGTGCGGGACACCTGCCACAGGTGCCCAGGCTATTCTAGAAGGAGGTACCGCTCCAGGTGGGAGGGTACAGAGCCCCAAGGAAGAGGAGGACCTGGTGTGGGGAAGCCCATCTCAGCCTTTTGTCCAGCCGCCGGATACTGGTCCGGGACTGGTGGGTCAGTGCCAGGATGTCAGACCTGACCTGACAAGAGAGGGAGTGGACAAAGGGTGCCAAGCACCTGGGGCTACTGCCCCCCACCGTCTGATGCCACAGGGGTTTGAGAGCCATGAGAGGCATAAGGCCTGGGTCTCATCCCTGATCACTGTTGGTGGTCACTGTGGCTTGCTGTCAGTCTGTTGGGACACACCTGTGAGGAAACTAAGGTTAGGTGCTGCACAGGTGGTGTCCACAGGTGAGGAGAAGGGTTCCACATGGATTGGCATGGTGGACCCTGAGAGTATAGATAGAGTGATCCAACTGGGTTTAGGACGGCGTAGAACAGGTCTGCCCTGCTGTGTGGGCCAGTTTCCGTGTTCTATCGCCTTAAGCAGGGAATCCCATCGAGGTATCGTTTGGTCTACCCTGGCTTTAGGCTGGAAGGGGGTTGTGTTGGAACTGGCCCTTCTTGAAGGGTCATCCTCAAACTTTTTGCTTCTTCCTCCCTTATTTTTCCTGACCCGTGGATGTTGGCAATAGGACTCTGCGCACTTTACCACTGCTGATCAGTGCTAAAGTGCATATGCTCTCTATGTAAAGTGTTATTCTAATTGGATATACATGTTTGGCATATTTGTATCACCATGAAGTCCCTAGTAAAGTGCACTGGGTGTGCCAGGGCTGGTGATGACAAATGCTACTAGTGGGCCTGCAGCACTGATTGTGCCATCCACAGGAGTAGCCCTAAAATGATGTCTCAGGCCTGACACTGCAGTGCCTGTGTGCAGTTTAGAACTGCCATGTCTTCCTGGTCGGTGTCCCCACTGACCAGGCCTAACCCTTCCCTTTTTGTGCACATCAGTCACCCCTATGGAAGGCCCAAGGTACCCCCCTGGGCAGGGTGCAGTGTATGTGTAAGGTAGAGCATGTACTGGTGCAGGTAACATGTTCTGGTAGTGAATTACAGCCATTTTCGTTTTTCACTACTGTAAGGCTATCTTGCTCCATAGGTTAACATGGGGGATGCTGGCTACAGTGGTTACCAGCATTTCTTCCCATAGGAACAAGATAGGACATAAGTATCTAGTATCCCTGAACCCAGAATTTAATAACACATCTTTTGGGAAAGGGTGTTTTTAAATCCTGTGTTTGAGAACAGCACTTTTAGAAAGTGGCTGTTCTCTTGTCTGACCCTTCTGTGTGCCTGGGCCTGTTTGTGTATTGACTGTCTGGTTTGAGAGTGACAGAGGCTGGGGAATTCCCCAGGAGGCTGGATGAGTCAGCACTAGGCTGAATGACTGCAATTGCAACTGGAGTTGTGGGAGGAGTTAGCACCTGGGCTGAATAGGGCTGTGCCTGCCTTCCACAATGCTGGCTCCACCCCCCTGCTGGGCGGCTAAGGACCCTGCCCCTCACTCTGAAAGGAAAGATGCAGCCAGCAAAACAAAGTGCTCAGGATCCACCCAGAACTGGTTTAGACCGGGCTCAGGGCCCACATGCACCAAGAGAACAAAGACTTTAGGGGTATAAGTACAGGACCCCTGACAACAGAAAATTAGATCATCCTGGAAATCAAGAAGGAACCTCTGCCAAGGAGAAAGCTGAAACTGAAGAAGGAAGATTGTCCTGCTGTTGCTCTGCTGGACTGACCTGTTGCTTTGCTGCCAAGGAGAGGGGAAGGACTTTGCTGTTGAGCTTTGTCCCCTGTCTTGAAGGAATCTCCAAGGGCCTGAGAGGAGCTGGCTCCCTGTTTTGAAGTCCCAGGAACAAAAGGACTTCACCCCCAGTTTCCCTGAACTCTGCTGAGAGAGTTCTGTCCTTCCTAGAGTGCTTGATCCAGTTGTGGGGCCTCTGGAAGTTGTACCTGTGCTGGGAAGCTTGAAACTAAGCTTGAGTGACTTTTGAACTTGAAAAGTGTTGCATCGCTCGCTTGCGGAGCGCATTCCCGACAGTGCGACAAGTTTCCCGCCGCTACGGAGGTTGAGATCGTCGCAGCGCCTGACGCCGCTGCCAGAGACGTCGCATCCTTCGTTTGCGGGACGCACCAGACCGGTGCGGGAGAATCAAACATCGCAGCGAGTATCGTCGCAGAGCCTGTCGTTGCTGGGTGAGATCGCCGCACCACTTGCTTGCGGACCGCATCACGTCGCTGCGAGCATCGTCGCAGAATCAACACATCGAGGAGCTGCGAGAGAGAGGATCACCGCTGGACCGCGCATCGTCGCCCTGGAGATCGTCGCAGCCCCTATGAGATCGTCGCATCGTGCCTTTGGGAGAACAGACTTCCTACGGAACCTACGCACCGGAATCCATACAAGTGGCCTTCCTCCCCATACAGACCGGATTCATCGCAACACGCCCGCTGCTGCAGCGGGGCTGTCGCATCGCCTCCCCAGGGTCTCAGGAGCAACGCATCGCTTGTTTTCCACCGCACCAGCTTCTGCTTGTGGAACTTTGTTGCATCTAAAAGGTACTGTGAGTAAACGTGACGCAACTGTGAACTTTTCACGCATCGGTAGAAAATTCTATCGCAACCTAAAGAATTTTAACGCAACCTTAAGAACTCTTTTGAAACCATATTCTTAAACTGTGTATGTTGGATTTTTGTCGTTTTGGTCTTGTGTAGTTTAGATTAAAAATACCTTTATTTTTCTAAACTGTTGTGGAGTCAGTTTGTGGTGTTTTCACTGTGTTACTGTGAGTGTTGGTACAAATACTTTACGCATTGCCTCTGGTTAGCCTAGACTGCTCGTGCCAAGCTACCTAGAGGGTGAGCAGGGGTTATCTCAGAGGGTTATCTCCTTGCCCTGACTAGAAGCAAGGGTCCCTATTTGGACAGTGGTACCTACCTCTGCCAACTAGAGACCCCCAGATCTAACAGTTATTTATTGTTTAGAGGGTCTCAAATTGATTGGTAATATGTTACAAAAATTCAAATGTGGTTGAAGTACAATGTAAATTTGATGTAAGCTTGATGCGCACACTGGTAACACATGGCATTTGGATGAGACACCATGCGCATTTTCATTACGTACGGCTGGGTTGGGCACATGCATTCTGGCCCTTTGAATGTGAGGGTAGGCATCTGATTTGGGTACCACATCGCAATTTAAGAGGCAAACGTTTATTGTGTGCAAAGTGACCACAGGTTAGTAATAGTTTTGATGAGGCGTGATGGAATAAGGCGGAACACTGAAAACAAACATAGTCAGTGCTGTTTTTGTTAACACTTCTTGGTAACTGCATGTATGGGCATGCACATGTGGTGTGCACCTTTAGAGTGGCTGGGTACGTGGCATATAGGCCAGTTACCTAACTGGTAATTAGTGGGTTGCATTCCCCTCTCGTAAGACATGGTGGGTCTAGCCAGGGGCATTCCTCTTAGTTTGCAGTTCTTCTCATAGGGATCCAGGATGGGAGAGGGCATTTGTCCTTCCCATTAAAGGTCATGTATCGGGATATATCCCGCGCACCATTTTTTCATAGGCATGAGCGCTACGCTGGGAGAAGCATGGTAAGCTTCTGCATCTGTATTAAAGGGCCCCAGGGCTTAGTGTTTGGGGGTGGCCACGAAGCTGGGGGAACGAGTATTTTGGCAATGACGTTGAACACATGTGGAGCCCGGCAAATGATTTAAACTCCCACGCGAATATGAAGGGGTCCTCATATTAGGTACCTGGTGCGATGCTAAGCGCTCTCATTAAAAATTCAATGTTCCTCATGTAATGCAACTGGTACTTTGCTAAGCGCTCATTTGAAAGTCCGATTCAATGTTCCGCAGGTAATGCAACTGGTGCTACGCTAAGTGATCTCATTTGAAAGTATGATTTCAATGTTCCTTATGTAATGAAACTGGTACTATGCTTAGCACTCTCAAAGTCTCTCTGAAAGTTTGATTTCAATGTTCTTTATGTACTGCAAAAAAAAACAGTTGATGGACAGAATGCAGAACAATGTCATACATTCACCCCAGTACAGAGATCTGGGCCTAAATCCATTGTTTTTTTGCACTCCACACCACCCCAGTTCAGACATGGCCATATGCAAATCAGCCTTGACCCTGTGCCTCATGGGAACAGTCCAGCCCGAACTGCAAAGCCATGTCTTTCCTGGACCGGAATCAAGCATCCTAGGACCGGTTTCTGGCTATCAGCCGTCTTCAGCCAGGATAGCATGACTCCAGTGGTGTGGAGAGCATGGAACTCACGTCTGAGCATACCCATCCCACTCGGGGTGACAACTGCAAAAACAACAGTTGATGGACAGAATGCAGAACAATGTCATACATTCACCCCAGTACAGAGATCTGGGCCTAAATCCATCGTTTTTTTGCACTCCACACTACCCCAGTTCAGACATGGCCATATGCACATCAGCCTTGACCCTGTGCCTCATGGGAACAGTCCAGCCCAAACTGCCAAGCCATGTCTTTCCTGGACCGGAATCAAGCATCCTAGGACCGGTTTCTGGCTATCAGCCGTCTTCATCCAGGATAGCTTGACTCCAGTGGTGTGGAGAGCATGGGACTCACGTCTGAGCATACCCATCCCACTCGGGGTGACAAATGCAAAAACAACAGTTGATGGACAGAATGCAGAACAATGTCATACATTCACCCCAGTACAGAGATCTGGGCCTAAATCCATCGGTTTTTTTGCACTCCACACCACCCCAGTTCAGACATGGCCATATGCAAATCAGCCTTGACCCTGTGCCTCATGGGAACAGTCCAGCCCGAACTGCCAAGCCATGTCTTTCCTGGACCGGAATCAAGCATCCTAGGACTGGTTTCTGGCTATCAGCCGTCTTCAGCCAGGATAGCTTGACTCCAGTGGTGTGGAGAGTATGGGACTCACGTCTGAGCATACCCATCCCACTCGGGGTGACAAATGCAAAAATAACAGTTGATGGACAGAATGCAGAACAATGTCATACATTCACCCCAGTACAAAGATCTGGGCCTAAATCCATTGTTTTTTTTGCACCCCACACCACCCCAGTTCAGACATGGCCATATGCAAATCAGCCTTGACCCTGTGCCTCATGGGAACAGTCCAGCCCGAACTGCCAAGCCATGTCTTTCCTGGACCGGAATCAAGCATCCTAGGACCAGTTTCTGCATATTGATTTCCAGTTCCAAAGATAAAATGTCCCCTATACAAATAGTAAAATCAGTAAAATCACCCCTCAAACACAATTCAGAAAAAGGAAGCAATTTAGATAAAATGTCCATTAGATGTAAATTAAGTGCAATCAATATGCCATACTTCTTTGCCCCGCTCCTGCACTCCACCTGCAGAGTTGGTGTCTGGGTTTGCTTTGCGCTACCCAGAGAGTTCCCGGGCTGGATCTACGCCCGCCCAACTGAAAGAATATTACAATGACATGCACGTCATCTTTGGGCCACTGAATCCCTCTATCGCACATTCGAGCCCCGAGGATCCACAAAATCCAATCCAGTTGGTGGTGTCCTATATTTGGAGAACATATTTTTACATCAAACTACATTGCGGGACGCCATGTCTGCAGAAACTGTGGAGCATGTCCTCCAATTATAGGACACCACCAACTGGATTGTAAACTTAAATTAAAATTGTGGATATTATGATATTATTCAATATGTTGCTGAATTACTGATTGGATACAACAATTACTGAATTTCACTTCTTGAGTGAGAGCCCTGAAGAAGTCCATGAGGACAAAACGCGTTAGCTATGGTTCTTAATGGAATGTGAAAAGAAGAAAATGAATAAAGGATTCCAAATCAAATAGGTTTAATGGATATTATGTATTTAAATAAATGTGCACTGAATGTGTTAACATTCTGAAGTCACTTTGTTTGAACTCCTATCTAATATAGATACATAAAATAAATATTTTAGGGTTCTGAACCATTGCAGATTGATTTGAAAAAAGTGAGATTTTTCCTGTCGAAACTTGAGGGGGGTTGAAATTCCGGTTCTGTGTCCCAAATCAAGTTTCTAATTTGCCCCACTGCTTGGGTAAGTGCCCTTGTTTATTACCCCAATCTCCCCATTGTTAAATAAGTTCCAGAGACCTCCCTGCAACTGTCCAGATGGCCTGCTACACTGGACCTCCTACTGTGGCCCTGCTGGCCACTGCTGCAGTGAGTTCCTGATCTGCAAAAGATGCCTCATCTGGTCCTTGATCCTTGTCAGACATCAATTGAGCTCCTCCTACTGTGAAGAAAGGGAAAAGTCCTGGGCTCTTCTCGACCACAATCGGACCCTTTCACAGAGAGATCTTGCAGCCCGCAACGACAGTCATAGCAAAGTTCCAATGAACCTGACTCTTCACTCTACAGTGACCACCAGCGATAACCAGCAAAGTGAGATCTGCACTTCGTGTGAGAAAAACTACAGACTGCAGTGACTGTCAACACGAACCTCCAGCAATGACCATATGCGATGTAAACCGGATCTTCGTGCTACAGCTCCGACTGTCCGTGATGCCAGGCCTGCTCTTCCAACTACAGTGACGACCATCTGTGATACTCTCCTTGAGGCCTCCTGCACCGAAAACTGGACATTTCGCACCGGACTTTGAGAAGGTTTTTCCAAAGGCTTAACTCAGACCCTGTATCTGACCTGCTTTTCATTGTGGTCAACCTGACAAGCTTCTTTTAAAACATAGATCTGGTGGGACACGAAAGGATTTTGGCAGTGATTGAACATTTGTTTAGGAAGTAAGGTGCCATCCCAGAGTCAGTTAGTAGGTTTATTATCTGCAAACTCGAAGGGCCATAGAGGTTGCAATTTTTGACTCGATCGGATGTGTCAGAGGGAGACTTCCTCTCAGATTAGTTCCCATGATCGAGAGGGGCTTAGATAATGTGCTGCTTCTACTCTATGCATGGCCAAATTTAGACTATGCAGGCATATGCGCAGTGGCAGGTCTCTTATACACCAATGTTACTTCATAAATGAATTCCAAGGGTAGCTTCGGCTTGTCTTAGATGCAGGGTGGAGGGTTGTTGGATTCATATGATTTGGTCATGCAAAGTATTGAGTAATTATTGGCTAGCGGATTCAACAGATTTGTATAATTGTTTACCTGAGATGAAAATGCTGAAGCATTGGCAATCCTGATGGATGGATAAAGGCATCTTGGGTTAACTTCTAAAGATCCCAGGAAGGCTTAGTTTCTAGCCAGCTTGATAGCCAGATTTGTTTTTACAACTCATTTGTGATCAACTTCATCTCAGCATATCAGTTGTAAGTAATTTGGGCCTAGGTTTCAGGAAGGAGAAATTTGGTGCAAAACTAGCTGGTTCATTGAATACATTTAACAAATTATGGGGTTGTCTCATTGCACTGGTGAGACAAGAGGAGGTGTAAGGTTTGGTTATTAAATGTACTATTTTTTTCTATTTTTGTAGGAAGAGAGTCGCATGCATTTTAGTAGGCAATATTTATTTTCTCTGTTAGTATCATGCATGAATGTTTTAGTAGTCCATTTCTTTTCTCTATTCGCATTATGAATGAATTTGTCTGGAAATATTTTATTAGAATTTGATTGTGCCACTATTTTGGATGAATTTTTGCTGTTTGTGTTCTGAGCCAAATAAAAAAAAAAAAAATATATATATATATATATATATATATATATATACATATACATATATATATATATATATATATATATATATATATATATATATATTGTGGTAGTCTGTACCTGATCTTTGTGGATCTTCGATCCGCATTTGACTTGGTCCAGAGGGATAAGCTTTGGGTGATACTACTAGAGATGGGTGCTCCGGTATATCTGTGCCAACTGTTTAAACGTATGCACCAAGGCACCTACGCAAGGGTGAGGTACGGGAGGAATGGGGAGCTTTTGACTCCCTTTCCGGTGGAAAAGGGCGTGAGGCAGGGGTGCGTGCTGGCCCCAACGCTCTTCTCCCTATTCCTCAATGGACTGATTGAACATCTAATGGGAGCGAGGGATCTAGACTCGCCTAGTCTAGCAGGCCGTAAGGTACAAGCCCTAATGTTCGCTGATGATACCCTTCTGCTATCAAAATCTTCCAAAGGTATACAGCGAACACAGGAGGCGTTTTGCTCCTTTTGTAGATCTAGAAATTTGGAGATTAACTTCTCCAAAACCAAGTATATGGTCTACAACGCAAAATCATCCAACTGCCCCCACCCCCATATGGATGGCTCGGTGCTGGAGAGAGTATCCACCTTTGACTGTTTAGGGGTAACTCTAAATGACAGGATGGATTGGGGGTCGCATATGGCCAAGGCAAATCTGAAGTTGGCCCAATCCTCTGGCGGCATTCTAAAGGTTCATAATGAGTGCTCATTTAAATCTCTGGGTCCGCCAGTGGGAATCTACAAACCACAGGCGAGAGGGGGGGCGTTCTACGGAGCATATCTCTGGGGACATGTCCGCGCCGCCTCTCTGCCTGTCACCGAGAACAGTTTCATCAGGCGCCTATTGAGACTTCCCCAGAGCACACCTCTGACCCCTTTACGGCTAGACTTAGGCCTGCTCCCCATACAGGAGGTTATTTTAAATCTCCCCCTGCTGTACTGGAGGCGACTCTGGTCTACCCCAGAGCTCCTAAGCTATAGGGAGGACCTAAGGGACCTGTTGACCATAAGGGGTGTGGGAACAAATCCCTGGTTAAAACATGTTAAACAGCTCTGCTATGCACTGGGTAGGGGTGATTTGTGGTCCTCTCCCGAGGAAACCTGTCCCTTGATTAATAAGAGGTCACTGGGCATTGCACTTAAGCAACATCGAAAGGATCTCACAATATCAAATCCATCTTTGGGTAGGTTGACCAACACTTTCTTGGAGGTTAAGGATAATTATCACTTTGAGAAATTCCTGGACAACATCCTGCCCTTACTGGCAAGGAAATTATATGTCCAATTCAGACATGGAACACTCCTAGTGAGGGCCGAGACAAATAAGTGGTCAAAGGCTCCGCAAGTATCGAGCTCTTTCCCCGGGTGTGAAAGTAGAAAAGAGACGGATATGTACGTTCTGCTGTTCTGTACCTTCTACTCTAAGGCAAGAGCAAAATGGATCGTCCAATTATGCAAGTCCAGGGGTCTCGGGGATTACAGGGAGGTTTTTAGAATATTAAAATATGATACCACCCCATTGATTGTGTTTGCAACCGCTAGATACCTTCTGTCTATGTGGTGCGCAAGAAGCGCTAAAATTAAAAAATGTCAAACTACCTGAACTGCGCTAGCATAACCACTGTAATTCAGAAGGTGCCGATAAACTAATAGACCCAGGGATCGACTTATTTGTCCATCTACTGCTCCATTTTAATATATATAGGACTTTTTTATGTTTTTAATATTGTATTTTAAACTATTTTAGGACTGTGTCCGTCATTTTGAATGTATTACATTGTTGTCTAATGGCCTGTTTTCATTCTAAATTCTGTATATATGTGCTTTTATGGTTTTTAACCGATAATAAAGCTTTTTGACTGACTGACTGACTATATTTGTGGTAGTAAGCGATCATTATCAACACAAGGTCTTTCTAATAGACCTCAAGTCTGCACCGAGTACCATCTTGAGGTGCATGTTTTTGACTTCAGCCCACCTCCAAAACCAGAAGACCTTTATCAATCTCTATGCAGATGACACTCGCTTATCAAGGTATCAACATCATCATCACAGGCAAGAAAAATCAGCGTTTCCTCCAGTAAAGTCTAGCATTATTTGGAAGCAGTTTTGAAATATCTTCAATGCAAAAGTAAGACACATTCATCTGTCCACCTAAAGGGTTGCAATGTTCTGAATACGACCCATCTGACAGCAAAACAAAACTCATCACTCTGTAGTTCAATGGCATCACGCATTTTCCTGGCACAATCGCTCATCAACATGAGGCTCTAACAACAGTGTTTATAAGACCAGTGATGCCTGCTATCAGACAAATGGGAAAACAAACTCACCTTATCCCCCTATACAGCCCAGTCTCTCCTCTGATGGTGTCTACCAGAGAACTTTGTTTGCGGGATGAGCTTCCACCAGGACGGTCCATCTCGGACAACTGTGACCAATGCCTCTCTTTCCGTTTAATTGTTTGGTAGGGGTGCCCAGAGGCATCACCTGAAGATTCAAGGGACTTGGTCTTCAATGGACATGACATACCATATCCATCTGTAAACTGAGAGAGATTTGCCAGGCCCGAAAAGCTTTCCTTCCCGCTTTCAAGACCAATCCCCTACTTGTTAAGATGGACAATATAATAACCATACATTAACTGAACAAGTTGGGAGATTCAGAGCCTTAACTTAGGAGGCTCAAGCCATCTGGTAATGGTCAATAGCCAGGAACCTGAATCACTGCATTTCATCTTTCATGGATTCAAAATGTTTAAGCAGACTCTGGCTAGGACATTTTAGGAGAACAACGAGTGGGTTCTAAACAATTCCTTCTTTGGCAATTGGGGTTTCCTTTAATTAATTCTCTTCAATTAAGCACAGAAAAAAAATGCTGAGCCTTCGCCTCAACAATTTACCAGCGAGGTATAAAGGGAAATGCCCTGTGGATCAACTGGTCAGGGATTTTTTTTTTACACTTTTCCATAAATCCTCTGATACTAGCAGTCACAATCAAACTAACTTACACAAGAGCCCTTCTTTTCCTTTAAAGAAGGTTCGTGAAACAGTTTTTTTCTGTCACTAAGGGCCATATGTATCAAGATACCCATTTGCGATTCTCAAATAGCGATTTTTAAGAAATCGCTATTTGAGAATCGCAAATGGGTATGTATGTTCAAAATCACATTTTTTTAGCGATTTCTTAAAGTTCCTTAATTGCGATTAGCAAATTGCAAATCGCAATTAAGGAATACTTTCCCATTCATTTCTATGGGCCAGGAGGCCTAAAGAAAGGAATGGGAAATTATTCTCAATTTGCGATTCGCAATTTGCGAATTGCAAATTGAAAATAATTTTGTGAGTGCAGGGGTGTCCAAAGGACACCCTGTTGCACCCCTGAAATATGCATGGGTGCACATGTGGCGCACATACATGCCCCAAGGGCATGTATGTGCGTCACATGGCACTTTGAAAAATGCAAAAATTTGCATTTTTCAAGGAATTCGCAACTTACCACCAACTAGAAGTTAGTGGTAATTTGCGATTCCTTAAGGACATTTTCCAGATTTTTTTTGCATCATACATTGCATTTAAGGAATGGCAAAATTTGCGATTCCTTAAATGCAATTGCAAAATAAGGAGTCGCAAATTTTGCGATTCCTTATTTTGCACCAGATTTTGCTTAATACATACCATGTAACAAATTCGCATTTGCAATGGCCGAAATTCTGCGAATTTCAGCCTTTGCAAATGCGAATTTGATTGATACATATGGCCCTTAGTTCTCTAGTGACAATTAAAGCCTACTACATAGAGTGCTAAAGGGTTACTCTTAGACTTAAATCAATACATTTTTTAGCCATTCTGAAAAGGGTGAAAAGAAAATAGATATCTTCTTTAAAAATTTGAACACAAAAGTTCCATGCTCTTGATTTGAATTTTTCTGAAGAAGAGCCAGAATGATTCTATACATTGAGTTCCCTGCCTTCAAAGCATTATTCTCGACAAAACAAATTGAGCTTTCTGCCAAGCCACTGTAATATTGAGATAAAATTAGTAGTTGTAATTTTGAACTCTGTAGGTCACTGGCTCCAGTAATAACTTTTAACTCACCATGCCCCTGATGTTTATTGATGGAAATACATTAATACGCTACAGGTGCAGGTCTTGGACTTGGACAGTGATGCATCCTTTCCATCAGAAAGAAATCTCATACCCGAGCAGCAGGGAGAATGTTGCATATTAATTGTCTCACAAAAGCTTCTGGGCAAGGCAGAACGCAAAATAGTGTGCACCGCCATTATGGCGGTCGCACCAGTCAGTCCCCAGTGTGGGAGGTGGTGGGTGTCGCTGTGCCGTGTGATGTCGCGGCGGCCCCACCTCCTCCGACCATCCGAAGGGTGGATGTCAGGGACGGTTTGCACAATCGCCATACGTGGGGGCCCGCCGGTTTAGAGTGGTCAACCCTGTGCCCCCCCTTTAAAAGTGGGCAGGGGGAGCGGGAACAGTCTCTTGTTCCTCTCGCTCCCCCCGGAACGGCACTCGGGCCATCGGCGGCCCGTAAGAGCATGGAGTCCGACTGTTTTTAGGTAGAATATTTAAACCGCTGCATTATTTAATGAGCAATCGGCAAAGAAACAGACGGGAGATTGGAAATCACACTGGACTGGCTTTGGAATCCAGACCTTGATGGTTTCACAGTGCTAAGGTTGTGTTTTCCGTTTTTTAGCAAAGAATGCCATTAAGCCTTTTCAGTTGTGCCACAGATTCCTCGTGTTTTGTTACATGTACATATAAGTTTCAGGCCCAAGATCTGGGATGCAGTTAGAGGTCTAGTGGGTTTTGACCACACAGAAGATTAGGACCATCACCTGCCGCCCCCTCCCAGGCTTTCTCTGCATGTCCGCGTTGGCAATCATTTTAATATGTTATTTATTGTTTAGAGGGTCTCAAATTGATTGGTAATATGTTACAAAAATTCAAATGTGTTTGAAGTACAATGTAAATTTGATGTAAGCTTGATGCGCACACTGGTAACACATGGCATTTGGATGAGACGCCATGCACATTTTCATTACGTACGGCTGGGTTGGGCACATGCATTCTGGCCCTTTGAATGTGAGGGTAGGCATCTGATTTGGGTACCACATCGCAATTTAAGAGGCAAACGTTTATTGTGTGCAACGTGACCACAGGTTAGTAATAGTTTTGATGAGGCGTGATGGAATAAGGCGGAACACTGAAAACAAACATAGTCAGTGCTGTTTTTGTTAACACTTCTTGGTAACTGCATGTATGGGCATGCACATGTGGTGTGCACCTTTAGAGTGGCTGGGTACGTGGCATATAAGCCAGTTACCTAACTGGTAATTAGTGGGTTGCATTCCCCTCTCGTAAGACATGGTGGGTCTAGCCAGGGGCATTCCTCTTAGTTTGCAGTTCTTCTCATAGGGATCCAGGATGGGAGAGGGCATTTGTCCTTCCCATTAAAGGTCATGTATCGGGATATATTCTGTGCACCGTTTTTTCATAGGCATAAGAACGGGATAGAGCGCTACGCTGGGAGAAGCATGGTAAGCTTCTGCATCTGTATTAAAGGGCCCCAGGGCTTAGTGTTTGGGGGTGGCCATGAAGCTGGGGGACTGAGTATTTTGGCAATGACGTTGAACACATGTGAAGCCCGGCAAATGATTTAAACTCCCACGCGAATATGAAGGGGTCCTCATATTAGGTACCTGGTGCGATGCTAAGCGCTCTCATTAAAAATTCAACGTTCCTTATGTAATGCAACTGGTACTTTGCTAAGCGCTCATTTGAAAGTCCGATTCAATGTTCCGCAGGTAATGCAACTGGTGCTACGCTAAGCGATCTCATTTGAAAGTATGATTTCAATGTTCCTCATGTAATGAAACTGGTACTATGCTTAGCACTCTCAAAGTCTCTCTGAAAGTCTGATTTCAATGTTCTTTATGCACTGCAAAAAAAACAGTTGATGGACAGAATGCAGAACAATGTCATACATTCACCCCAGTACAGAGATCTGGGCCTAAATCCATAGTTTTTTTGCACTCCACACCACCCCAGTTCAGACATGGCCATATGCAAATCAGCCTTGACCCTATGCCTCATGGGAACAGTCCAGCCCGAACTGCCAAGCCATGTCTTTCCTGGACCGGAATCAAGCATCCTAGGACCGGTTTCTGGCTATCAGCCGTCTTCAGCCAGGATAGCTTGACTCCAGTGGTGTGGAGAGCATGGGACTCACGTCTGAGCATACCCATCCCACTCGGGGTGACAAATGCAAAAACAACAGTTGATGGACCGAATGCACAACAATGTCATACATTCACCCCAGTACAGAGATCTGGGCCTAAATCCATCTTTTTTTTGCACTCCACACCACCCCAGTTCAGACATGGCCATATGCACATCAGCCTTGACCCTGTGCCTCATGGGAACAGTCCAGCCCGAACTGCCATGCCATGTCTTTCCTGGACCGGAATCAAGCATCCTACGACCGGTTTCTGGCTATCAGCCGTCTTCAGCCAGGATAGCTTGACTCCAGTAGTGTGGAGAGCATGGGGCTCACGTCTGAGCATACCCATCCCACTCGGGGTGACAACTGCAAAAACAACAGTTGATGGACAGAATGCAGAACAATGTCATACATTCACCCCAGTACAGAGATCTGGGCCTAAATCCATCGTTTTTTGCACTCCGCACTACCCCAGTTCAGACATGGCCATATGCACATCAGCCTTGACCCTGTGCCTCATGGGAACAGTCCAGCCCGAACTGCCAAGCCATGTCTTTCCTGGACCGGAATCAAGCATCCTAGGACCGGTTTCTGGCTATCAGCCGTCTTCAGCCAGGATAGCTTGACTCCAGTGGTGTGGAGAGCATGGGACTCACGTCTGAGCATACCCATCCCACTCGGGGTGACAAATGCAAAAACAACAGTTGATGGACCGAATGCACAACAATGTCATACATTCACCGCAGTACAGAGATCTGGGCCTAAATCCATCTTTTTTTTGCACTCCACACCACTCCAGTTCAGACATGGCCATATGCACATCAGCCTTGACCCTGTGCCTCATGGAAACAGTTCAGCCCGAACTGCCAAGCCATGTCTTTCCTGGACCAGAATCAAGCATCCTAGGGCCGGTTTCTGGCTATCAGCCGTCTTCAGCCCGGATATCTTGACTCCAGTGGTGTGGAGAGCAAGGGACTCACGTCTGAGCATACCCATCCCACTCGGGGTGACAAATGCAAAAACAACAGTTGATGGACAGAATGCAGAACAATGTCATACATTCACCCCAGTACAGAGATCTGGGCCTAAATCCATCGTTTTTTTGCACTCCACACCACACCAGTTCAGACATGGCCATATGCAAATCAGCCTTGACCCTGTGCCTCATGGGAACAGTCCAGCCCGAACTGCCAAGCCATGTCTTTCCTGGACCGGAATCAAGCATCCTAGGGCCGGTTTCTGGCTATCAGCCGTCTTCAGCCAGAATAGCTTGACTCCAGTGGTGTGGAGAGCATGGGACTCACGTCTGAGCATACCCATCCCACTCGGGGTGACAAATGCAAAAACAACAGTTGATGGACAGAATGCAGAGCAATGTCATACATTCACCCCAGTACAGAGATCTGGGCCTAAATCCATCGTCTTTTTTGCACTCCACACCACCCCAGTTCAGACATGGCCATATGCAAATCAGCCTTGACCCTGTGCCTCATGGGAACAGTCCAGCCCGAACTGCCAAGCCATGTCTTTCCTGGAGCGGAATCAAGCATCCTAGGACCGGTTTCTGGCTATCAGCCGTCTTCAGCCAGAATAGCTTGACTCCAGTGGTGTGGAGAGCATGGGACTCACGTCTGAGCATACCAATCCCCCTCGGGGTGACAAATGCAAAAACAACAGTTGATGGACAGAATGCAGAACAATTTCATACATTCACCCCAGTACAGAGATCTGGGCCTAAATCCATCTTTTTTTGCACTCCACACCACCCCAGTTCAGACATGGCCATATGCAAATCAGCCTTGACCCTGTGCCTCCTGGGAACAGTCCAGCCCGAACTGCCAAGCCTTGTCTTTCCTGGACCAGCATCAAGCATCCTAGGACATGTTTCTGGCTATCAGCCGTCTTCAGGCCGGATAGCTTGACTCCAGTGGTGTGGAGAGCATGGGACTCACGTCTGAGCATACCCATCCCACTCGGGGTGACAAATGCAAAAACAACAGTTGATTGACAGAATGCAGAACAATGTCATACATTCACCCCAGTACAGTGATCTGGGCCTAAATCCATCGATTTTTTGCACTCCACACCACCCCAGTTCAGACATGGCCATATGCAAATCAGCCTTGACGCTGTGCCTCATGGGAACAGTCCAGCCCAAACTGCCAAGCCATGTCTTTCCTGGACCGGAATCAAGCATCCTAGGACCGGTTTCTGGCTATCAGCCGCATTCAGCCAGAATAGCTTGACTCCAGTGGTGTGGAGAGCATGGGACTCACGTCTGAGCATACCCATCCCACTCAGGGTGACAAATGCAAAAACAACAGTTGATGGACAGAATGCAGAACAATGTCCTATATTCACCCCAGTACAGAGATCTGGGCCTAAATCCATCGTTTTTTTGCACTCCACACCACTCCAGTTCAGACATGGCCATATGCAAATCAGCCTTGACCCTGTGCCTCATGGGAACAGTCCAGCCCGAACTGCCAAGCCATGTCTTTCCTGGACCGGAATCAAGCATCCTAGGACCGGGTTCTGGCTACCAGCCGTCTTCAGCCAAGATAGCTTGACTCCAGTGATGTGGAGAGCATGGGACTCAAGTCTGAGCATACCCATCCCACTCGGGGTGAGAAATGCAAAAACAACAGTTGATGGACAGAATGCAGAACAATGTCATACATTCACCCCAGTACAGAGATCTGGGCCTAAATCCATTGTTTTTTGCACTCCACACCACCCCAGTTCAGACATGGCCATATGCAAATCAACCTTGACCCTGTGCCTCATGGGAACAGTCCAGCCCAAACTGCCAAGGCATGTCTTTCCTGGACCGGAATCAAGCATCCTAGGACCGGTTTCTGGCTATAAGCCGTCTTCAGCCAGGATGGCTTGACTCCAGTGGTGTGGAGAGCATGGGACTCACGTCTGAGCATACCCATCCCACTCAGGGTGACAAATGCAAAAACAACAGTTGATGGACAGAATGCAGAACAATGTCATACATTCTCCCCAGTACAGAGACCCGGGCCTAAATCCATTGTTTTCTTGCTCTCCACACCACCCCAGTTCAGACATGGCCATATGCAAATCAAAAATAAGAAATGTATATAAGAGGGTCTGAGGGACAGTATTTATAGACCAACTTTCTCCATACCCCCAATCAAAGACTTGTACAATTACAGGGAGAAAGTCTGTCTAATGGTATGACAAAGAAACCTCAAATGCTCAAAAGGAGCTGTTCACCAGGTGTAAATAGCTTGCCCAATTCCTGGCATAAGAGAAGTCTCCATCAGCCCACCCATTTGGCGGAGCTTCGTCATTTGGAAGACTATGAGAGGAGGGTCAAATGTAGCCAAATGTTGCTCCAAGGCTAACATAGATAGATACCTGACCTCATACTCTCAATGATCTCAGCCACAGTAGTTGTTCAAGATAAGAGACAGCTGATGAAGTGCAGTGCAAGTGATAAACGGGTGCAAGTTAAAAATGACTACAAGGACAAAGAATACGTTTATTGGGTATTGTCCAAATGTCATAAAATAAAATAGATCGCCTGATAGTATGGAATGAATTTACTATCTCCTGGCGAATAGTGAGGTCGACATGTTTCAGCCGTATTGCCAACTAGCCCGACTTTCTTCAGGACCTAGTAGATGTTGAGTGCTACTGCAGGAAAGACAATCAGTGAAATGTGTTGCACATGTAAATTAATACATAAAAGAATTAATAGATCAGTGGTTTATTACCACCCTACCAGACATGAATTCCATTTGTGTGTAGGTAAGAGCTATTTCTTCATTCCTAAAACAAAAAAAGGTTTGTCAATACAAGGGTCAAACTTATACTGGTGAACAAAAATACTTAGAGCATAGAGGAAAAATAGTCAGACAGTCGATTGTGCATTGTAATCGACCGTGCCAATTCGTCATGTAATTTTAATTTAGGCAATTATTTATTTTTAGAACATATAGGTACTCACCCAGCTTTCTGTGGGAGTAAGCCCCACCTCACCTGGCAACTGCTCGGTAGTTGAGGCCCCGCTCTATTTGTGGGTAAAACAAGGGGACATAAGGTGATTACGTCATCCTTCTTTTGTCCCTATGTTAAACTCAGGAATCAAAATTTTTTTACAAAACTTGAATCAAAAAATAGAACCATAGCGTTCAACACCATGAAAGGAAAACAGGCTGGCATTTGACGTGTAGAGTTCATAGAGAATGGTTAAATTTCACAATGTCATTTGTTAGTTCTTAAACACAATTTTTGGTAAAAAACTTTACAACAAAAATTATATATAATAAATATCAGGATAAACTTGTGCAGTAATGTGCCCGTTGTCTTTATTAGTGTAACCTAATAAAAGTAAATGGACCCAGTGAACAAGTGTCTTATCACATATATTATTAAAACAAGGTTATATCATGTTTTAAAAGTGTTATTGCAACACTCAACCAATGCTGTTGGGTTTGTCCATCTCTTTAGCCTGATGTAAATTCAAGGGATAAAGAAATGGCAACTCCCAAGGGTCAAGATCATGCAACACAACCAGTGACAAGATAAAGGAACCAATCCCTACCCAGCATGACACACATAGACCCTCTTACCTGTCCGACGGTACCCCTTTGCGATCTGCAAGCAGTGTGGGAGGTACCGATGGCAGGGCAGTGTCTCTTTTTATAGTGTTTCTTAGTGGCCCGATTACTCTTAATTGGATACTTCGACCAATTGTTAAGTTCGTTGTATTGTTATAATTGTGGCCGCCCCGCGATGCGCATAATTAGTATGAGCCGCGCGTCATACTCAGACGCTGTGTCTGCTCATAATGCCCAAGTGCGCAAGCGTCGGTGAAGCACGCCGCACTCTAGGCATGCTCTATCAGGCAGAGTGAGGCTGAAATACTAATCACGCGCTCATGCGCGTTGTGAATGCATGCCGTTTTGATGCGCCTGTGCGCCCGATCTTCGAAAAAAGTGGCAGCGTCAGTACAAGTCGCAGTACTGAACGCGGTATCATAAGAGTGATTCTACAGTAATGTATGTAATGTGGGCCGCGTTTCTGGGTGAATTCTTCTTTTGAAATCATAAGTAACTACCAAAATGCGTGATCATATGAATTAGATGCCCTCAGATATACTTACACTGATATGGCAATCTATTTGTAAAGTGAGTTAATACTCTAACTTTTTGCAGATTGTCACAAGTGATCATATTTCCATCATTTTTAATCTTTTTTTATTTTTTGAGCATGTTTTAAGGCCAGAGACTCAGATTGATTCTACTCGACCTACAAAGATACATATAATTTCACTCAAATGATGTTCCCTTATTTACAACATTAGTACTACCATTAACCCTATATCTAGTTGTTTTTAAAAAAGGGGGAATGATTATGCCAGAACTGGTGCACGTCATCATGGCTGTAGCATTTGTATCGTGTGTCACGACACCGGGAATCACAGTGCCTTTCACACATTGATGTATGGCCCTTAGTAAATGATGTTGTATATAGAGTCAATGGTATTTAGAATTAAGTGGGTTGCTATCTATTGTTTGTAAGATGCTACAACTGACTGCCAAGAACGTATCAGTAAGTACCCCTTGTGTTGATGTGTTACTTGGTACCGGCAAACGATTGTATCTTGTGGCGAAATGGTAATTACAGTCATAATAGAGTGCAACAGTAGCACACGCTATCCATTAAGCTATTACTGATAGTATACCAATGGTGGTTTGGAACTATCAAAGACTGACATCCCCACTATTTGATATGTTGTAGGCCAATCGCGCCTGCTGTCGTAGATCAAGAGCACTATCGGTAACTAGCACTATGTACTGGTGGTTATTTGGATATTTGGATATTTGGAGGGGTATTTATAAAGCGCTGCGTTCGCTCCGAAAGGAGCATCATGGCGCTGAGTAATCCTTGAGGCCAGGTCGCAGAGGGTAAGGGGGGAGGCTAAATGGAAGCTTTGGACCATTTGTCGGGGAGATTGAAAATCCATGTTTTGAGAAGTTTTCTAAACGGTTTCTCAAGAGTCTGATGTCTTAGGTGTCTGGGCATGCTGTTCCAGGCTTTTATAGCCAGGGAGCTTAGGGTTTTACCTCCTTTAGACTTCAGGTTAAACCTGGTAGAGACCATGAGATTTTCTTGGGCAGAGCGGAGGGAACGACTCGGGTTGTAGTGTGGGAAGCGTCTAGTGAGGTAAACAGGGCCTGTTTTATTGTAGGCCCGAAAGGCAACGATGAGAATTTTGAAAAGTATTCTCTTGTGCAGGGGGAGCCAGTTAAGGAGTCACTCTGCGGAAGGTATTAAAGGGAGACCCACGGAATGTTGTCATTTAACCCTTCTATATCCGTTTTAAGCTTAAAAATCCACTTTTGTTCCTTAATGAACAAAAATCTGGAAATATCAGTCACATACTGGGGAATCATGGGGCGTTCCAAAATTAACCTCCTCATATCATCTGCGTGGTGTTTCTGAGATAGAAAATGGTTCGTCAAGCACGTGGATTGTTTATTACAGCGTATTGTGCTTTTGTGCTCACTGATGCGCAACTTGATTTTATGAGTTGTGTGGCCGATATACCTTAGTGAGCAAGGACATGTAATCATGTAGATCACACGATCTGTGTTACAATTCGTGTGATTTTTCAGAATCCATGGTCGGCCAGTCCCAATATCCACGGATTCCGTCTTGGTGGTCTGCGGGCACACACTGCATGAGCCACATGGATAGTGCCCACGTACCGGGGGGAGCCCCCAAAGGGTATTGGTGTCTTGGTTCGACTGGAGCCTTGGCCGAGTGTGCACAAGGCTATCAGGCAGACTTGGGCCTCTCTTGAATGCACAAAATGGCAGCGGGATGTTTTCTGTAGCCACATTCAGAATGCGCCAATGTCTGCGTACTGTCTTCTGAACTTGGTTTGACAGTGTACAGAAGGTGTTCACAAATGTTAATCTGTTGGTTGCAGGTTTGATGATCTTATGATCTAGTAAGGCATCCCGGCTGATGTTGGAAGCCCTCTTCCAGGCTCTACGCACAAGACGTTTAGGGTAATCACGGGCCTGGAGTTGGAGTGAGAGTTCTTTGGCATGTTTGTCAAAAAGTTCCGTAGTTGGGCAGTTTCTGCGTACCCTGAGAAACTGGCCTACAGGGAGATTTTTGCGCAGGGCTTTGGGGTGATAGCTATCAAATGTTAGCAGGGAATTCCTTGACATGGGATTTTTGAACAGTTCACACTGTAACTGTCCATTCTCAACAAAAATGGAAATGCCCAAAAATGCTAGTCAAGATTTACTGTGCTCAATGGTGAATCTCAAAAGGGAATTCCGTTGATTAAGCCAAACATGGAAGGCATTAATCTCAAGGGCAGTACCTCGCCATACCGTCGTACCTCGTCATCAATGTACCTCTTCCACAGCAACACCTGATGGAAATACGGGTTGTTGTGGTTGAGGACGCAATTCTGTTCGAATAGATGAACGTACAGGTTGCGAGGCTGGGTGCAAAGACGCTACCCATAGATGTGCCCGAGATTTGAAGAAAAATCTGGTCCTCAAACCGGAAATAGTTCTCCATCATGGCTATCCTGGCGCACTCCATGATGAAGCTGACCGGGGTGATGCTTTCTAGGTCACGAGCTTCAAGGAGGCTTCTAATGGAGTCCAGAGTCTCTTGTTGGGGAATACAGGTGTATAATGACTCCACCTCGAAGCTCACTATCAAGTCAGTGTATGCATCAAACTCGATATCTGGCAGGATACGAAGCAAGTCAGCAGTATCTTTAAGATAAGTAGGCATCTCTGCTACTAGTGGTCGTAAGAAAAAATCAACAAAAGTTGATAGTGGCTCTAGCAGTGAGCCAATCCCAGAAATGATGGGATGTCCTGGTGGCGGACGTTGGACTTTGTGTATTTTAGGCAGGCAGTAGAAATATGGCATCACAGGATGAGTGGTTATCAGATACTTGGCCTCATGCGGGGTAATCCACCCTTCAGCATCTGTCTCCTCAACCATTTGTTTAATCTCCAGGACTAACCTGGGAGTGGGATCTGAGTCCAGTAATCAGTAGGATTTCGTATCTTCCAACTATCTGCGACATTCAGTCCGATATGTCTCTATATCCAGCAGAACAGTGGCACCCCACTTATCTGCTGGCTTGATGATGATGGAATCATCCTTCATAAGATCCTGAAGTGCCGGTCTGTCATTGGTAGAGAAGTTATGGTAATCATTCCTTCTAGAGTTACATAGTATCATCAAATCATGGGTCACTGCCTTCTCAAAGGTAGTTACTTGAGATGGAACTTGGTGTGCTAATGGAGTAAAGCTTGATTTGGGATGTAGTCCGGTGTTGCTTGCTCCTATCTCTTGTGTGTTAGTCTCATTTTCTTTGTCGTTAAAAAAGAAGTGTAACCGGATTTTCCTAAAAAAACCTTCAAGCTCACACCTAAGTTTAAAAGGATCTCCTGTATGTGTAGGAACATACCCTAGCCCTTTGTTAAGAACTCTATGTTCATTTGCTGTCAGAGTGCGGAGCTGAGATTGACCACTAGGTCCACTATTCCACAGGTGAATTGGTTACCTGCTGTTGGCCTCTCCTGCTCCTCGTATTGGGGAAGGATGGATCTGCTTCCCAATGTACTGTTGGTGTACCGCTTCTTTTGCCTCGACTGCGGCCTCTGCCCTGGCCTAAAAAAGACTGGTCTTGAAATAATTGATGAGGAGGGTACGGTTGTATGTGTGGTGCAAATGGAGGGGGTTGGTAACCCCATCAGCCTTGACCCTGTGCCTCATGGGAACAGTCCAGCCTGAACTGCCAAGCCATGTCTTTCCTGGACTGGAATCAAGCATCCTAGGACCGGTTTCTGGCTATCAGCCATCTTCAGCCAGGATAGCTTGACTCTATTTATGTACTGCAACTGGTGCTATGCTAGGCGCTCTTAATTGGAAGTTTGATTTCAATGTTCCTCACTTAAGGGAACTGGTGCTATGCTAGGCACTCTCATGGAAAGTCTGATTTCAATGTCAGCCACGGCCCGTGTAGGGCGTGCCACCGGGCGGTGACGTGGGGCGGGGGAGGGCCAGGGTGGGGGGTTGTAAAATGCAGGAAACTGATGATTTCAGGTAAGTACCGGAAAAAAAGAAAAATGTAGTTGCGTGCGCTACATCGCCAAATGTGATGCAGTGCGCGCAACAAAGTTCTTTTTTTTTTCTCGGTACTTACCTGAAATAGTCTGTAGCCCATATTTTACAACCCGCCACCCTGCCCCTTCCCCGCCCCACGTCACCGCCCAGTGACACGCCCTACACGGGCCGTGGCTGTTCAATGTTCCTCATGTACATGCAACTGGTGCTATGCTAGGCGCTCTTAGTTGGAAGTTTGATTTCAATGTTCCTCACTTAATGCAACTGGTGCTATGCTAGGCGCTCTCATTGAAAGTCTGATTTCAATGTTTCCTTATGTAATGCAACTGAGGCTATGCTAAGCGGTCAGAATTGAAAGTCTGATTTCAATGTAAAGTTTTAAAAGCCCTGCTTCGGGTCAGCCAGCCATCGCAGGCTGAAGACCATTCATGCTTAAGTAAGCTGTGGCCGGATCACAAGAAACACAAGGGATACATTCGGTATATTACCGTACCTATCTTATTGTAGTTCCACAAACAAATCCTTGCGGAAGCGAACATATCCCTGCTTGCTAATGAGTGCTGACAGCCTGGTTAGCTCGCTCTAATTTCATGCCACATTTTTGTGGTAGAACTTACTCGTGGAGTGAGAATGTGTCTGGTCAATCTGAGCGCGAAGAACGCAATGTTATGCATCCATAGAGTGACAATTATTTGCCACCGGAATGGACAAACCATTGACGTTTTTTCAGGTTGAAACATGACTGCCATACTGTTGGCGTCACATCAAGACGTTCCAAGCCGTGGTGATGTCACATCAATATATTCCAAGTCTTTGATGTCAGTCTTGCGAGGCGCTGGCCTCTGTGATGTCACTTACATGCATTTTCAGCGCTTGTGACGTCACATAAATACATCCCAGGCCTTGTTGTCACACCTTTGAGAGTGTCATATGCACACTTGTTCTGTTACACATATAAATTAGGAGTCTGTGTCAAATAGCATCTATGCACCCCTTGCAGGTACACGTATGCGTTAGAAGCTGGTTATGTCACACTCTACCTCTGCACCTGTGTGCTTGTACACGTGTGCAATACATGCCAGGGCTCGAAAAATCCCAAAAATGGTACTAGTCCTGCAGGACTAGTACCTTAAAAAATGTCCTCGACCTAACTGCAACTGTGACAAGATAACAAGATTTAAAGGCATCTTTATTGCTAATTAACTTTGTGAGCAATAAAAATACCTTTAAATCTTGTTATCTTGTCACATTTGCTCCGTTTTCACAGACAGAGGACAAAAGTTGGTTTGTTTTCCTACTCACCAGAAAGGGCGAGTAGGACCTAAAAACAGCTCAACCGTGTTAAATTTAGCTCGACTATGTATTGTATCACACAGTACCTCTGTACCCTTGTACCTGAACGCGCATGCATTGGATGTCTGTGTTGTGTCACACGTTACCTATGCACCCTTGTGCTTGTGCAATCAAGCAATATATGATTGTGGTTCGTCACACAGTACCTACACACCCTTATGCTCATACACATATAATATTAATATATTGTGTCACACAGTACCTCTGCACCCTTGTGCCTGAACGCTTATGCATGGGATGTCTGTGTTTTGTCACATGGTACCTATGCACCCGTGGGCCTGTACAATTAAGCATTATATTACTGTATTGTGTCATACTGTACCTATTACCTGTGTGCTTGGGCACATTTATGCATTAGATGCCTACGTTGTATCATACAGTACCTATGCACCCTGTGCTTGTACACTTTTTACACTAGACACATATGTGATGTCACACAGTACCTATGCCTCCGTTTGCTTGCGCATTTGATGTCTGTGTTGTGTCACACAGTACCTATGCACCCTGGGGGTGTGGGTGGTAAAGGGGGGTACAGTCTCATGATGTAGTCAATGGGCCTGGCAGGCAAACTGTAACTCTTATCCGAAGGCTAAGAGCACTAAACATTTGTGTTTTTATGTTCCTTTATGTATGGTGGATCCATGACTGTGGTACCTTTGAGGTGATCCGCACCGCAATGACGACAAGATGTGGACAAGAAGTGGGGACTGGAAGATCCGGAACGGGTGTGGCAAGCAGTGGTAATACGTGCTGCACCGTTGCCAGACTATAGGCCTCTATGGCACAGCTGACGTGGGCCATGTCAGGGCCACTTCTGCTACATGGCCTCACTATCTTTCAGTTCAAAAGAGGCATGGGTTTGGCCATCTAAGACGCTGGGTTGGATTCAGCTAACTTTGGAACCCACTCCTTTAGAATTAGGACGGCCACCGAGGCAGTGGCAATGGGTCTAAGGGAAGAGCCGGTCAAGAGGATTGATAGGTGGCCCTCTAACTGCTATAAGCGCTATGTGCGACTGCACATGCTCTAGCCCATTGGTTCTGTTTCATGTGAATTGCAGGTTTCTTTATCCTGTGACTCAGAGAGAAGTTTGCATCAGTACACTGTTACATAGTATCATGTGCAGTAATGTAAGTTTTTTAGCTCGTCAGTAGGGCAATGCACTGACGGATGTTCTATTTTCACGTTTGCTTGCAGCTTCCTGTGACTCAGGGCAGAAGGCTGCATTGGTCCACCATCACAATGGGAGGATACTCAAGGGGACGTTGGTCAACAGTCCATGAATGAAAAGCACAGGAGCTCACGAGGCCAGGTCACGTAAGTTGGGAACAAGAATAGAGTTTCATGGTCAGGGCGGACTGTGCTTGGGGCAATTCAGGGAGCTGGTGAACCGCGTTTTAAAAGAAAGTAAGGGACCACCAACAATCTGGATCCTGCCCCTATTGGGTAAAGACCTGGCTCGTCTGGGACGAAGGGTTTTAGTTGAGAAGCTGCTCACTGAGGTGGGATGGTTGGCAAAGAGGTGCCCCGATGCTATGATCGTCTGGTCTCACATGATCCCAAGGTTCCAATGGAGAGGGGCCTAGTCAGCGCGAGCATTGAATCACGCAGTCAAGCGGATCAACAATAAGTTTGATAAACTGTTCAGGACCCCAAAACCAAATTCAATAGGACATGGGTACATCTGGGGTGATCAATTCCATTTTCCAAAGGGAATCAGGCATTCATGGAGGACATTTTAGCATGGTTGGAGGGCGCGCGATACAGGACATGACGTCCTAGTGGGCTCAGGGGGAGGCCAGCTAGTCGGGCAAAAATGCTGGCCTGTGGCGGTAAGGTCATGATTGGTAAGCATAGTCTTCGGCCCTTAGCGGCCAGCACCAAGTAACTCCAGGGGCTGTGATAGCTAGTCGGTAAGCTGTCGGGGTGCTGGGGCTGGGAGAGTCAGTCTTTCCAGTAGGCCTGTGGCCACCCTTGCAGGCTCATGCGCATCAGGGCACAAGTATGCAGAATCGCAGCCCCCGTTATTGAGTTTAAGGCTCAGGGCGTAGGGGGGCCCGGGGAAAGTATCCGTCTGATAAGCTGTACCCCCTACGCAAGCTCACTCCGGTGGAGTATTGGTAGTTTACCGGGTCCCTATGTTTTTCTTAGCCTGCTTCCTCGCCGCTTTCATCTGCTGCCCACCTGTTGCTTTTAAATCAGTCCCGGAGGACTGCAACATTCCTGCCAGAACTTTAATCCAGTCCCGGAGGACTGCAACATTCCTGCCAGCACTTAAACCCTGTCCCGGAGGACTGCAAGATTCCTGCCCGCACTAGCCCGCACTAGCGCCAGGGACTCCAACTCCCAGAGTCCCCGGCGGTGCTAGCAACGCGAGCTCACCAGCACCTCGTGCCAGGAGGCGCTTAAAACTGGGCACGGGCACCCGCAGCGCAGGACGCGCGCGGGCAAAGCCCATGCTAAGCGCGGGCCCGTCCTTGCCCGTCTGTGGCCGGAGGAGGCTGGGCAGGGCAACCCCTCTGACGTGCACTTATAAGGACTTAAGGACTGAGGTCGGTGCTCACTAAAAGGTACTTTGTGGATGGTTTAAGACTTAAGTTTTAAAAATGAGTAAAAGAAAAGCGGGTGGGATGTCATCTGTTATCCCAGGAACAGGCGGACAGCAATCTTTATTGACCTTCCTCACAGGGGCTATGGGTGTCATTGAAGAACGTATACAGTCGGTGGAAGAAACCCTCTTACAAAATAATTCGGGAGGGCCAAACAGAAAACGCAGCTGTTAGCAAGGATATCTCTTTATGTAGTATTGTGGAGCCCGCTAAAGGAAGGGGTACAGGAAATGGGTACATTGTTGAAGTTTCAAAGGGCATAAGCAGTTTTGCGAGTGAGTCAGATTGTGCTTTGGTGTCACAGCCGCCCGCAAAACGCGCCAAAAAAACTCAGAAAATGATCCTAAGTCAAGAAGCCCTGGTCACAGACTGTAGCAATGCAGTTATTAGTACAAAACCTGCAAAGAAAGGGGGCAAGGCTCAGAATATAACAGTAACAAAGCGTAAGTGTGTTAGGGGCCAAGGGTTAGGAAAGCCAGTCTCTGATTCTCAGGAACAAAAAAATACCAGAGAGATAAAGCTCAAGACGATCTTGGAACAAATGATCACTATGCATAATACAGTCATGGAGACCTTGACGGACTTATCTGAGAGAGTGGGGGGCTTGGAGAAAACACTAAGTACTTTGCGTGGGGCCCCGACCTATGGAGAGGCGAATATTAGTAGTTTAACTACAGTTATGAGCAAGGAATGTGCGGCACCCTCCCAGCCGCCTGCACATAGTTTTGAGAGGACTATAGATAAAAAGAACAGGACCCAGCCCATAAGGGGTAGCATACTGGCCCCCATCCCGTGTTTAGCTGAGAAAGCTGAGCATAGAGAAAAGAGAGGACTGGAAGTGTTATATCACGTATGAATTGTAATGGTAAGGGTGGTTATAGTGCGGCGAACTCTACACATGAAGCTCTGGACTCACGTCCAGATCTGCCACCGCCGGTAACCCCATATGTGGTTATTTTGGCCAATGTACCTATCCTGCAGGACCCAGACCGCGAAGCCTGGGTCACTCTACGTAATAAAACCCTAGGTTGGCTGGGGGGGGGGGGGAAACGGGTCTTACTCAAGCACTATTCACTAACTTCAAAATGGTCAGACGGGTGAAATGGGTGGGAAATGGGCCGAAGATGCTCGAGGGGGATTGTGTGGTGCTGACCCTTAGTAATCCTGGTTTGGTTCATGCTGTACTAGCCAAATCGCAATTTCTGCAGGAATGCTCAACTGTTATTAAAGTGGTACCTTTGACCTATTTTTACCAACCAAGTGTACTCGCAAACAGGAGAGCTATATCTAGGGCTCCAATTAGTACCCCAATAGATCATCTTAATATTGCTGTGACAAATCGCTTTGGGATCTTGTCCTCTCTGGAGGGAGTGGACTGACGCCATGGTAGCGGGCATGAGTCGATGTGCATGGAGGGTTCTGCCAGCTCTGACTCACATATGGCTAGGTCCTCAGGGGAGAAACTGGGTAAGGCTGGCCCCCTGATAAAGGAAAATAGAATTATAGCTCCTCTTAGTTTAGATATTCATTCCACTAGTGAAATAGGAGGAGCGCAGCGCAATGGGCGTTATCCCAGTCCAGTAAGTGAGGTCAAAAGTGATGATAGCCCGCTTTGTAAAATGCTCTTTTGGAACATTGCGGGATTGGCCCCAAAGGTGTTAGATCCGGATTGGTTATGTTTTGTGTCAGAGTTTGAAATAATCTGTTTACAAGAAACATGGTTAAAAGAGGCAAAGCATATACAAGGGTATCGCCCTGTGTTTACCCCAGCAAAGGCTAGCATCCGAGGAAGAAACCAGGGTGGCATATGTACGTATATATCAAATAGGTCAAGCCTGAAAATGATTAAACTTGTAGCGGAAACTTTGTTCTACCAACTTATTATGCTAGAGGAGGCAAAAGGTCATCGAGTGGTTTTATTAAATTTTTATAACAACTGCCCCATGTACCAAATAAACTCTTTGCTACAAAATCTAAGCAAAGAGATTGAATTATTAGACAAGTCTAGCCCTGATGATACTTGTCTAATATGGGGCGGCAATTTTAATTGCCACCTGTGCAGGCATAGTAAGAAAGGGATCTGTGGCTTAGGGCAAAGAAAGTTTGAGGAAGTTACTCATTTTGTTCACACCCCGGAGGGCGAGTATCTAAATTCAATGGACTCCCAGCTTAACTTAGCCAATGCTAATGATATTTGTAATCCATCTGTCCCTTTTCATCCAACTTATATCGGGAGAGGTTGTAATACCATCATAGACTTTGTTTTGTTCTCAGATACGCATGCTAGAATGATTAAACAGATGACGTCCCATCAGGTGGTCATGAGCGACCATCATCCTATTGATCTTACTCTTATATTGGACCATCAAAAGTTCGGTAAAGATATATGTAAGACAAGGAAATATGACCCCCCTATTCAACTGTTGAGCAAGAATGGTTATATAGGCTAGGATAAGGTTGACCCCTGTTGTTCTTACCTAAACTGATTAATCATTGTAAAGATGAATTTGAATGCTGTTTGCGAGATGAGGTTAACTGGGGGGAAGTGCTTGCTGCATTTGGAATAATTTCAAAAAATATTGCAGAAATGTTAAAGGTCAACAAAAAAAGGAGCAAAAAAGCCTGGAGGCTGGTTTGATAAGGCATGCCGGGTAGCACAGAAGAAACTTAAAAAGACCCTCAATAAAGCTGTGAGGAATAGGGAAGAGGTAGCGGAGGCTAGACATGTTTATAGTCAAGCCTTAAAGGAAAGAAAGAACCCTCTGAGAGCCTTGGCTTGGCAGGCCCTGCACGAGGCAAGTTTTAATAGGAATTATGGAGCTTTTTGGAAAGCTGTGAATGCCCCTTTCCTTGTGCCTAGATTAACTGACACGATAGAGATAGCAATAGAGGAGGACAGATGGCTTGACCGTTACCGTCTATAGTGTGAACATCGCCGCTTCAGAAAACAGTGAGATAGAGAGAATTATTGCTCCACATACTGATTCTGGTATAGAGTTCCCCTTAATGATCACCTTCACATTGGATGAAGTTAATAAAGCATTAGGTGAGAGTGCATCCGGGAAAGCCCGGGGCCCGGATGGGGTCCCGGTTGATGTATATAAAGCAAACACCCAGCTGTGGGCACCCATTATTACCAATGTATTGTCAATTTGTGCCAAAGTGGGCCTTATAATATCATGGTCAGATGCGAAAATGGTCCCTATTTTTAAAAAAGTGGACAGAAGCGACCCACAATGTTACCGACCCATTTCATTGCTAGACTACTAAAAGTGGCCGGTCGAGTAATCTTGATCAAATTAAAAATATGGTCTAGTGAGGGACAGGTCCTATCCAAATTCCAATATGGGTTCCGTGCAGGTCTTGGAACTGTGGAACAAAGCCTGAATCTGAAACTCCTAATAAATAAATATACAGATGCAAAAAAGGGCAGTATTTTTCTGACATTTGTAGATTTGAGTAGCGCCTTTGACTTTGTCATACATAAACAGCTGTGGGATACGCTTGTTGCTATGGGAGTTGACCCCCACTAATTCTCTTTATGTGAGAACTGTACAGTGAAGCGGGGGCCAGAGTAAGATATGGGAAAGATTGTGAAATTTCTAAAAAGTTTTTAATCCAGAAAGGGGTGAGGCAAGGGTGCGTGCTCGCTCCTTTCCTTTTTACGTTGTATATTAACGGTTTAGGACAATTTTTTATTGATACTTGCAAGGATTATCCTTTTATTAATGGATCCCCGGTTCTTATCTTACTATATGCAGATGATGCCATTTTAATGAGTAGAACCCAGGTTGGACTACAGATGATGGTGACACATTTTGTGGAGTATATAGAAACGAGGGGCCTGAAGGTTAACAGTAGTAAAACTTATACCATGAAATGTGGAGCCAAGCGAGGAAAAAGATGTGACATCCACATAGAAAATAGTAAGATTGATTGCACTGAAATTTTTTCCTATCTGGCAATTGTCTTTGAACATTCTGGCTCCTGGTCGGCTGCAATAAACGAAAGGAAACAAATGTTTCTGAGAGCTTCGGGTGCTTTAAAGAACTTTGCGAAGAGACTTGGGCGCAGACCAGTCCCCGAACTAATAGATATTTATAAAGGCAAATCTATTTCTACTGCTGTATATGGTTCAGGTATCTGGGGTGTCTCTAATGTTAGCGCATTGCAGTTAGTGGAAAATGCTTTTCTACGTTATCTTTTAGCAGTTCCTAATTCTACTTCTACCTATATCTGTCACAGAGAACTTGGTCTACCATATATTTCGGACATAATTATTACCAATGTAATCTTATTATGGCACAGGATTTGGACAATGGAAGAGATGAGTTTCAATAGACAGATTATCATGGACTGCCTAAAGCTGGACAGGGCATGCAAGATTGGTTGGCTATGTTTCATTAAAACTTTATCTATTAAGATCGGCAGACCAGAATTCTATGATTGTCCCTCAAGCCTGAGTAGTGTGCCCCGAAATTTTTTAAAAGACCTCTGTATGAATTTTTTGAATAACAAGAGATGGCTAGAGGAATGTAGCAAAGTGAGCTTGAGAGATAACAATTTGCTTATAACAAACTGGAGTTTGCAATTATATCTGACCACTGTACAGGGTAGCTATGAAAGGATGCTTCTTACCCGATTTAGGTTGGGCAATTTTCACAAGCTTGTTAGCTTCCCTAGAAACATGGACTGGTCTGTAGACACATCTATCTGTCCATGTGATGACATGTCGAGACAAACCACCTTACATACCACCCTATTTTGCAGATTTTATGTACTTCCAAGAAATAAGTTCCTAAAGCCACTTTTGTTATTGTTAGGCCTAAGACAGTGTCGTACTGCTTTACTTAAATTACAAATGCTGGAATGTGAAAAGTGTATTGAATATGTGGTGCATTTTCTAAAAGCAGTGATTAAATATAGAAACTCCATGGATTAGGACAGAGCAGTTAATATGTATAGGTAAAATATTTTAATATGTTCTTTGTTTTCTGTATTTTATCTGGTATTTTTATAGAGATTATTGTGCTTTTATGATCTTTCTGTACGCATCGAATAAAGCACGTTTCTGATTCTAGTTTACTGGGATCTGGGGCTGCCAGTCACTGACCTTGCAGTAGGCTCTAGAGGGGACAAGCAGAAAGTAAAGTATTTACAATATTTTAGATTAAGGTAGGAGTGGATTTGTATTAGAGCATGTTAAGGTCTGCCAGTGACATCCTATATCTATCAATGTATCTGGACTTTCTGCGTAATTGTACATAATGTAAATAATAATCAATGTTTTTAATTATGTAATAAATACGTCCGGGGGGTCACTCCCCCTAATCCAAAAGAGTGTGGTTTGAAATGCTTGCCTTGGGGGTGGGGGGAATACACAACCATCCAAGGGTGGCCTTGGGTCTCAGCGGAAGAAGGGGACTTAGGCAGTACCAGGCCATATGTAGCAGTGTTCTCCACCTTCTTTGTGATTCCTGCATTATGCACAAGGTTGTGCCTAGATTGCCGTGCTTGACACTTTACTAGATTTTACATCGATGACAATTACAGTTGCAGTGAATTCAGATTATTGGCCTTATTCTCCTATGCATGATTTCTGTCTTTTTTTCTCTATATATATACTGGTGCAAATCCTGTGTGCATTAAATCAAGTTTTAAATGCACAGTAGGCGCTTTCTCAGTGAACTTCATTTTCCATGACTTCCAACTCATTTATATTTACAGTTAGGGCTGGCATCAGCTTAATTAATGCCCTAAATGAAAGCAAATTTGGCATACTCTAAATTTTTTATATTAATTATTCTATCCACATGCAAAACACGACTGCACAACACTGACAACATGACAAATCCAATGTACGTGGCTTCTCTGGCATACATTGCATGTTATTCGGAAGCAAAGAGGCAAGTATTGAGCTTGAAAGAGAACTGATTTGAGGCAGATAATACATGGAGCCAAGAGGGTGATTTTAATATTTTGACAAAAATAAGTAATGTGTGCAAAATTAACGTTGAGCTTTTATTAAACATTTACAAAGCAATAGGTCTCACATTTGCAAGAGTTTGAGCTATCAGCATTGTAAATGATAATGCCTTTTATTTATGTGTTGGTTTTAAAACATAAATAAAAGGCATTGTCAATTACAATGCCAAGAACATAAACTCTCAAATACAAGACCTATTGTATTACAAATGCCTCATGCCATGCTTTCACTTTAATGACCTGCATCTAAAGAAAAGTATGCAGCCGCCATTTACATAAAAGCGCGGTATGGTGCACTTTTACAGGGAAAAAAAGCATTTCTTTAAGTTGACAAATGTAATTAAAAAATAAAAAATAAATTATTTGGGTGAGCTGCGCGGCCCATCCAGTGATTGGTGCGTGTGGCCCCATTGTGAAAGTTCCACCACTGAAGTTTGAAAATCGAGGTCTTCGATTAACATTCTAGTCCCAAACAGTAATTCATACGGAGTGCTTCCACCCAGAGAATTTCATGGCAGATTGTTAAGACTACGTTGGAAACTTTTTAGATGTTTGACCCACCCATCACCCGAACCTAATAACTTAGCTGTTATGGATTGCTTTATGTCACGTTTTTTTCTTTCCACTACCGCATTACCCTCAGGATGGAAGGGACTAGAATACCGCAATGCAACGCCCAAGCTAGCCATGGCCTCCTTGTAAGCTCGAGAGCTGAATGCAGGACCCTGGTCAGAATGTAGCGTGCCGATTGCGTATGTGCCGATAAAGAGTCACAAATCCTTTATAACAGTTCTGGCGTCAGCCAAGCGCTGTGGCCACATCCAAATAAATCTTGTCCTAGTAGTTGTGGGACTGCATCCGTCCATTATGACGTTTGCGGGTAGATAGTCTAATGCTGTCTAGCAATGGTATCTGAACTGGGCTGGCTACACTGTAGTCAGGTATCTGGTGGTGTTCAAAACTATGATATCCGTAACATATATCGCAGTTGATTCCAAATTCGTAAACCTGGACACTCATCCCTGGCCACCAGTACATCTCTTCTAGTTGTATTAGCGATTCAAAGATCCCTAGATGTCTCAGACCCTCTCCCATATGTGCTTCGTGAACCAAAGCACCTCTCTCGTTCCTGTTTGGAATTACTCTGTCCCCCGCTCCAGGGATTCGAAACATACATCAATTATGTATGTATTTGTGAGTGGATAGTTTAAAGGTAACGCTATATAGCTGCCTTCCATTGAGGCTTTTACCGCTAGTAACGTTTCACCGTCTATTACTCTTTTCGATCGAGTGATTGTAGCTACGGAAGCCGTTAGCACAGCTGTGAAAGTCAAAGCGCGCTGCAAATACAAAAAAGAGTGCCTGTTATTGCTAAAGCTGGCGTCTCACCAGTGCTGTTTCGATTAATTAAGCAAAGAGTTCTCTTGAAGGGTTATTGCAAGCTATAGAATTGAAAGGTTGACCTCAGCTTAACCTTGTCTTTTAGAAATAAGATTGCTTGAAACTCTGTTAACTGTTTCAGTTAACATAGAAAAGAATGTTGTCTTTTGTTTTGTGAAATAATGAAGAAGCTTCACATAAATTACAGCATGTAATTCTGAACTTTGTAAATGAATCTAGGACTCTAGTATAATTTTTCCAGATTCATGCCCTTATATAGGTATAGATTGTGCGATCCTTATATAGGCATAGAAATCATTACCATATTTAGACTGAGACTATGCATCCCAAATACGGCATGGCTACTTCCACTAAATTCCAAGAATCAACAACGATTTCTTAGAGAAACCCACCTTCAGCAGCTAGGGACTTCCCCTTGCCTGAATACTAATTTATCTAGGAAATCTTGGACTTATCGAAGAACTGAGTCTTTGATGACGTTATTAAGTCCAATCACACGTCAAACTCGGCACCTTCAAAGTATAAATATGCCTAGATTGGCCCAGACAAACACACGGTGGTTTGGACCAGATCGACTTACTACTTGCCTGACGCCCTGCAGCAGCAAGTGCCGAAGGAAGCCGACCCTCCAGCTGACACACTGCGAGACGCTGTCTTTTCTCCTGCCGAGAAATCCAGCTCCAGTGTTTCCAGGCTACCCTTGCGGGTTGCTGGGAAATCTAGTCCTGAGATAGATATACAAGACTTCCTGTATTCTAAACCAAGGTACGGAGCTTATTAGACCCTTAGAGAATTCTTGGATAGATTCTTGGCAGAGAAATACTAAACTGAAACTACTCCTCACTTACTTCTCCCCTTCTACTAGACTTGGGTTAGGTACACCGGGGTAGGCGTATTTTAGAAGCACCAGTTGAGTACTTTTAGTCACTATTTTATCACTGTATGTATTTTATATGTTTTAAGCAATTTATGGATTAGAAACATATCATGCCTTTACAGTACTACTTTATAATACTTATCGTATTATATGCCTTGTACTTTATAACCAGTATTACTATTGTAGCAGTACATTTCTTATGCTTGAGAAAGAAGACTGTTCAATAAATACCTTTTATTGAAAATGCCCGTCTCTCTATTTTCTCAGCACCTCTAGTGAAACCAAGCATGCACGATTAAAATAGCTATCTATTGTTTCTGCGACTCTAGAGATTGATTTCTTATTCTTGGGAAACAAAGTTGTCATGTTTATGCGGTTGTCAGAAACTAATCCCTTCTTGTGTATTCGAGAAAGTTTCTAGTGACCTCTGAGCTAGCTGGCACTCACAATTAAGTCTAATAGATTCGGTAGAGAACTAGTCGACCTCATTCCTACGTCTAACCTCAAGGATTTATTATTCCAATGCGCAGAGCCTATTGGGAATATAGGAACTACACTACATGGCGCCCAACGTTTGGTAAGGCGATAATTTAACGCTAGATACTAGAGTAACTCAATCGTGCTTTTCACACAGACCCCTTTCTCCCGTAAAAACTCCAATTGACGTCTGGAGTGGGTGAAAGGCTAATAGTCGCCAAAACTGAGAAGGACGAGAAAATCCTATGCATTAGTTTTTGGTTTGTTCAACGTTGAAGGATACAGTGTTCCAAAATATTGTGCACCTAATCTTTGTTTCCTTGAAACTTGTTCTGCAAACTCTTCAATCAGTAAAAAATATTGGTTACTGACGAAGAATTAGAAAGAGCTGCAGCAGCACCTCAAGCAGCCTTAGATGACAGAAACCTCCTAGAGAATGACCCGGATGCTATAATGTAAGGAAAACTATAACTTACAATCTGATAAATAATGGAGTATCATCGAGAGGTGGTAAAGTAATCTTTGTTATAGAGGCACATGAGTATCGGCAGACAGATGTATTCTATTAATGGATTCACTTTCCTCCAGCAGATGGAGACACACACGAGTTTCACTACTACAAAGTAGAGGAACCTCCAACAGAATACGTTCCTTACGAGGACGTTGAAATTCCATTAACTTACAAAGAGCATCAGCTCTGGTTTAAAGGCGCCCTACAACATCAAAATCACATAACCAGGCACGGGCCACTAGGTAGACCAGGAGCGACATGGCCAGTATTAGCCAGCTATACACCACATCCTGACATTGAAAGAATGACAGGTCCAGAACTGTTAGCACAGCTGAAACAGTTAATTACAATTGGTTCAATATGTCATGCGGACCTTAACAGTCCAACCTACTGTAAGGATTTCACAGCACAACCCTCACCAGGGGGACACAAACAAAATCACACCACAGACTATACAGTCAGTCATTGGTAAAATGCCTGCCAAAAGGGAACACATTCCGTTTTGGTTAGCACAGAAAATTACTCTAATTGAGGCAGTATTCCCTGATAGTACACCTCATGAGAAACACAGAATTCTGACAATCTGTTTACCAATGGGGATAGCACCACATGTGGAGGACTGTGACACTTGGGGTACAGTCTTTGCTTCAATCTACACAAAAACACATGGTATGGCGGTAATACCAGACGTTCTGAGACAGATTCAAAATGAATACGGACCAGAACCTGCTTTAAATCTTGGTATGAAATTACTGAAAGATTTCAAACAGGTCTCGGCAATACTATTAGCCAACATCAAAGGTGAAGCAGCATTCATGGCAATCATCCAGAAGTTGAAAGAAACAGATATAACAGACCAACCATATGAGCTTGCAAGAATTATTGAAAAATCATATGAAGAACAAGCTAGAGATAGTTTGGGTGGGAAACCATTAAAACCCCAGCTAACTGAAAATCCTGAAAAAGTTTTTATTAAAAATAATCTAATTTCTCCTAAAAAGAAGTGGGAAAACACTAAGCAAATACTTCCTAAAGAGAAGCATTCGCAGTCCAGAGAAAGATCTCCTCCACAGGGAGGTAGGTCTCCCCAACGGGAGCCCCTCTGAAAAAAGGTATAACCTTAGAAATAGGGATACTTTAAGAAAACCTGATAGATATCAAGATACTGATACATGTTCCTCTCGTACATTTCAGACTTCTTCGCAGAAATCCGAGAGGAGAGGACGATCAAAACAAAAAGAGGAACGCGTGAAGCCCGAAGAAAAACAGCACGTTCCAAAAAATAAGAAAACTCAATTCACCAAAAAGAAGGTAGCAAGCGTAAAGATCAGACATGCCGAGGATCGTGAGGACACAACTCAAGAATGGGGAGTGGGCCCAGACAAGGCTAGACAGCGCAGCAGAAGTGAGCATAGCTCGCAAGATCCTGATGGATCATCTGGAGACAGTGGACTTGAATGAATGCATTCAAGTTGAAACTGCCGACACCAGGGTTAGTGTACCCCACAAGTTATATGAAGTATGTAAGTATATGAAGTAACACTCCAGATGGAGGGGGACATACCTAGAAAAATAAAGGCACTCTTTTGGGAGAAGCTTTCTAAGGGTTATGACATTCTTCTAGCTGAATGAGACTGGCCACCTGAATTTGTCAGGAAGTGCCCACATGGCGAAGAGATAATTATGCCAGCCTTCTCAAATCTTATTCCTATTCATAAAAAAAACACCTATGCCAGAAAATGGGCTGTGGCCCAGGCTCCAGTATTATATAAAAATCACGTGGGATGGGATGAGAACTCTCCTCACCATAAAATCCAGTTACAAAAATCAACCTACTGCACAAAGGCAGTATCCAGTTAAGCAAGAAGCTAAAAAACAAGTCAGGGAGATTTTAAATCAACTTGAATACCAATGGGTGACTGAAACATGCACCTAGTCAATGAACAATCCTTTGTTTCCTGTCTCCAAACCAGGCAATTCATATTGTCTAGTTTTGGATTACAGACATCTATGCACATAGTGCAGCCCTGATGAATAACATCGTGTGTAAAAAATATAAAACCACATTAGAAATTTTGAATGGGTTTTTCTGTCAAAACATTGCACCTGAAAGCAGGCATTTGACCGCTTTTTCAATAATAGGGACACAGGGACAATTTTGCCGTCTCCCCCAGGGATTCAAGAATGGCCCAGGGTTATTTTCAGCCAGAGAAACAGAGTTACTACAAATGTATGATGACGAGGCATTATTTTATGTCGATGACATCTATCTTACAGACGATGATTTGGACGTGCACTTGAAAAGAGTGAACACCATAATACTTGGGTTCGCTTCTGAAGGGTACAAATTTAATTTTAAGAAATCACGAATTGCCCACCTCAATGTCCTATTCTTAGGATACAAGTTATCAAGTGAAGGAAAAACCCTGGCAGCCAACTTCCTAGAGAAATGTGCGCTGCTCAAACCTCCAAAGACACTGAAAAACGTACAATCAATTTTTGATTTCCTGAATTTTGGAAGAACTTACGTTCTAAATTACGCAGAAAGGGTTAAACCTCACTAATCAAACCTGATTAACAAATTTGACACAAAACCACACAGAAATGTTGCGTTCAGTGCAAACAGACATGTTAGCAAAAACACAATTGGAAACACGCAATAATACACGCAATCTTGTGATCCGAATCATCCCAGGGAGATGCGGATTCACATACCTGACCTTTAATGAAGGTGTAAAGGTACCAATAGCATACAAATCACACTTGTACACACAAGCTGAAATAAAATTCACTTCTACAGAAAAAATTCTGACAGCGGCTCAAACTGCAGTAGCAAAAGAGAGAGCCCTCGCGCAGGGTAAACGCATAATGTTCATTACACCTGTACCTGCCTTAGAGGCAGTGACAAAAGCAAGCATTCCCAATGCTAAAGCTTTACATCTGAGATGGATACAATGGGTTAATTCTCTTGCTGCAACAGACGTTGAATACGTTTTTGACCCCTGCTAGAAGACACAAGAATTCCTACAATACGAATATGAATGTCCTCTGCCGACCCTAATTCTGCCTCTAGAACATTACGGATGTATAGTCTATACCGACGGATCAGCACAGCCCGCAGTTGGTAGTAAACAAGCCAATAGTGCTGCGTGCGCGATTGTCAAAGGTCGCTGGCGCGAAGGTAAATTTAGACCTATGGTCACTAAAACTCAATCACTCGGAGACTGTACAGCTCAGCGAGCTGAACTACAGGCTTTCAAGATGGCGCTTGAGCATACCGATCGCGAATTCCCCACACTAATAGGGTGCGATTCGTATTTCTGTGGCGAATCTTACAACAAGCATTTGCAGAACTGGGTTCGAAACGGTTTCAGAAATACAAAAGGTGGCACAATTAAGCATAAAACGCTTTGGGAACAGGTAGTTCTATTACAGAAAGAACTACAAAAGACTCACGTGATTCATACACTGAGTCATCAGCGTGATGGCGTTCACGTTGCAGGGAATTCATTGGCTGATGAACCAGCGAAGGCAGCTCTGCAAACGGCTTCCGTAGCTACAATCACTCGATCGAAAAGAGTAATAGACGGTGAAACGTTACTAGCGGTAAAAGCCTCAATGGAAGGCAGCTATATAGCGTTACCTCTAAACTATCCACTCACAAATACATACATAATTGATGCAAACTCCGTTCCTTTTGCTTGAATCCCTGGAGCGGGGGACAGAGTAATTCCAAACAGGAACGAGAGAGGTGCTTTGGTTCACGAAGCACATATGGGAGAGGGTCTGAGACATCTAGGGATCTTTGAATCGCTAATACAACTAGAAGAGATGTACTGGTGGCCAGGGATGAGTGTCCAGGTTTACGAATTTGGAATCAACTGCGATATATGTTACGGATATCATAGTTTTGAACACCACCAGATACCTGACTACAGTGTTGCCAGCCCAGTTCAGATACCATTGCTAGACAGCATTAGACTATCTACCCGCAAACGTCATAATGGACGGATGCGGTCCCACAACTACTAGGACAAGATTTATTTGGATGTGGCCACAGCGCTTGGCTGACGCCAGAACTGTTATAAAGGATTTGCGAGTCTTTATCGGCACATACGCAATCAGCACGCTACATTCTGACCAGGGTCCTGCATTCAGCTCTCGAGCTTACAAGGAGGCCATGGCTAGCTTGGGCGTTGCATTGCGGTGTTCTAGTCCCTTCCATCCTGAGGGTAATGCGGTAGTGGAAAGAAAAAACCGTGACATAAAGCAATCCATAACAGCTAAGTTATTAGGTTCGGGTGATGGGTGGGTCAAACATCTAAAAAGTGTCCAACGTAGTCTTAACAATCTGCCATGAAATTCTCTGGGTGGAAGCACTCCGTATGAATTACTGTTTGGGACTAGAATGTTAATCGAAGACCTCGATTTTCAAACTTCATTGGTGGAACAAAAAGCCTTTGATGTCAAAGATCGTTTGGCTGTCTTACAGGACTTAACTGAAACAAGAAGAAGTCTGAGTAACGCGATACAGAAGCCAACAACCACTGAAGAAAAACTACCTGTCCCAGCAAGACCTGTCTGGATTCCAAAGATTGGGGAACTAGTCAGGGAAAAAATCGCAGTAAAGAATGAATTTGGGCCTTCTTAAAGAAAAGGAGTACCTATCTTGGCAATCCAAGAAACAAGATCAGTAGCACTACCACCACTTGCTGGTAAAAGGGAGAACAGAGTTGTGTCCATCGACCTGGTCCAACCACAATCATGTGACCGATAATAAGTAGTAGGCCCAGTGGACTCCCAAGATGTAGCAGACGACCAAATCTTGCTACAATCCAAGAGGTTCAAACTGAAAGACTTATCACCTTTGATAAACCTGCAGTAAGAAAAGAAGGACTATGAAACAAAGCCATGGAACTTGTGCCTCTGGATACCCAAATAACAGTTCATCAAGAAACACCTGTCTACAATGATGTAGCCTCTGACTATACAAATATGACAAAGGAAAAAGCAACTCCAAAGATTAATAACAATTCTGATGCAATTCCAACAATTGACAGAACTGCCTCTGGCTACTTCATCAACTGTGATACATTTTCTGAGCATCCCAGTGAACCTGAAGAAAAGTCAGCAAATAAAACTTTCAAAGAAAAAATGACAGAACTCTTTTATCAACTTGAAAAAACATATCTGGTTTCACCATGGGTTGAATTTTGGATTGTGCTAGGTGTACTTTTCCTCCTGCTCTGGCTCTTACTGGTATTAAGTTTGGGTAGGATAATAGATGGACACAGCAAGTAAGAAAATCAACTTGCTCCTGAAACCTCACAAATCATCTCATCGTGAAAATAGAGACCTCTCATCAGTGAACATCACAGCCGTTCCTATACCTAGTGGTATAGCATGGGACAGAACTGATTATGACATCTATGGCCCGGTGGAGCTGCTGAAGATTCCACACCAATTTTAGGTTTCTTTGAGTGACTTTGTCTCACCCAGCACATTTTCTGATGATTGGGACTTTGAAACTGTTAATAACATGATGACAGATCTAGAAATGTCAGCTAAATTCACAGAGCATGAATACTTAAAAGGTTCATCAGATTATGAACAAATGTATTGTTTTAATCATTATGGTCACCATTAGTTGCATAAATCTGCAAGCCCTAGGAATGTTTTTACTTACAATCAATGGGAACATTGTCCAACGCCAAGAGGCAGCTCAAAAATGTTTTTGAAAAGTTTCCGTACTTCACAGCGTTTAATGTTACAAATCCAGAAACGTTTTATTTGAAAAATATAAATGAGACAGGAATAAAAACAATGTTCACCAATACTAAACAAATTTTATGCTCAGCTGTCTACATTAGGTTTTGACTTTTGGAAAGACAACATTGAGACAAAAACTGTCTGGGGCACAAAAGACTGGCAGGCGCAAGGTTTAGAAGCCCTGTTCAGAGCCTGCATTATACCAGAACAAATAATGTTTTTAAATGACACTGTTCAACAAACTTCTTGTCTTGGCCTAGCTAAGATAAAAGATTTAAACAAACCGCCTATACCTAAGCCCACATCTGACAGTGATGATACTACAGAAGAGGAGGTAGACATACCCTATATTTTAAAACAGAACAGAACTAATCCTGATTGGAAAAAATGGTTAATCTGGCCCATAGACACGAATAACTGTCACGATAGATTCCTGAACAAAACACAAGGGTTCACAGTGAATAGGCCGGATCCCAGATACTCCCAGAGACAACATCCAGGGATAGTAACTACTTATAGTGTAGGAAAGCTATACCTTGAGTGGCTACAGAAATCTACACTTCCAGAAATCAAACAACACTTATCTTTACTTAAAGAAGGCAATGATTTGTGAGATTTCTTAATGGGACCTCGCAAACCACATCAAAAACGTTTCATATACGCCGGTATATACGCTGCGTACAACGAAGCTTGGAAAATAACGCAAATGGAAACTGCAGAAAGAATACGAGAAATTGATCGTAGTAATTTAGAGAAAAGTCTCTCTGTAGTGGACAATGGGTTAACGACTTTGTCCTCCAGAATTTATTCATTGGACAGCATCGTATCATCTGCAATTGACATATTAGAGCAAGACTTGCTAATGTTACAACATGGCCAGTCTCAATTACGTTCTATATTGCTGCTAGGCTGGATGTTGCAAAATCTCCATTCAGGCTACGTGCCATGGCGTCTAATCAACACCACGTCATTGCTTTCTGCATTTAACCTTACAGATAAACACATCTCTTTGGCACAAAAAGGAGCAGACCATACGGTGCTGAGCATTGAAAAACTGGAAAGATTGCCATTGACAGTTTCTGAGAAACCTGTCATTGAATGGATAATACATGACACCATCACGATACCAGTGACGATTTTCCAATTTCAGTATTGTCTACAGCATATACCAGCGGGCCTTTATGAAAGGTTAGGTAAAGATTACATTAAGTGGACCTGAACTTTACCATACACACACAAAAGTTGGAATAAGGGAAAGGGAAAAGAGGTATTCCTTAGTGGTAATAATTGTAAGAACTCACTAAGTGGTACACTTTTGTGCAAAGGTATTAATTTACACGGAGCCTGCGAAGGTTCTGCAAATATTCTTTCATGCCATCTGCACGGTACACCCTCCACAGTGATAGAACCAATTTTCAGGCAGCTATCCAATGGCAGTTACGTTATGCTCAACGACCACAGCTGTTGTGGCATGTTGCCAGGAAAAGCGTATCTAGTCAGTGTCTCGTCCATGGTCACTTGTTGTATGCAAGTATTGTATCCAACTCACAAAACAGACAGGGGGACGGAGTTATGGCCTTCACTGAATATCTCTTCTTTACGCATTGATACTTTAAGCAGAATGAAAGTCATTATTTTACAAAAAACTGTGCCACTGACCTCGTCTAAAGAAACGTATGATCTGCAAGTTGCAAGGTCTTCTGCAGAGATACATGCATTATTATCAACAAACTGCCCAGTACATTTCTCAGAAATGTTAAGTCAAATCTTAAACATGTCTGATACCAGCGGCATTGCACATGTATTTAAGACGATTTTTTCGGGACTGTTAACACCATTTGAAGCAGTCCTCGGCATTTTTCCAAATTTCGTGCACTCTGTGTTCGGCGGCCTGCCTCTCATCTTGGGACTAGTAGCAGGAATTCTATTTTTATTCCTTCTGCTCCCATATGGCAAGTCCGGTCACCGGCAACACCCAGACTACCATGGAACAATGCCTCCTTGCCATGAGGTATCGTGACAGAATTTCACAGATTCTTGGCTTGGCTCATTTAAGAGATCTGAACACAACCTGGTTTCTATCGTTCAGACCAATCTGGCAAGATTGCATCTTACCTGTTCTACGATGCCTGCTTTGCGGACAGGAATGCGTGTTGGACATTTGTCTTACACTTCCATCAGTACTGCCATCGGACGTTGACGCTTTGCTCGGTCCAGTAATGACTCATGCATCGTGTTGCCCCCAACGGCTGCCAATTCTGATGACGGCATTCATTGAGGTCTCACCGGCAAGTCTAACTGAGGGTGAGATATGAGACACTGCAGGCACACAGGTTCCATCTACTACGGACATTGCTAATGCATCAAACGCTGACGGCGATGATCCAAACTTCTGCACTTTTGATCTGCTAACTGAAGTGGTTCCACTTTCACCTACTACGGTAGATGGTTTCTTTGCCACCCTAGACGATCTGATGTTTTCTCCTGACTCCGAGAATAACTTTTGATTCATGCACATGGCGTTCCCTGAACTCTGAAATTCGGCCTTCATTTTTCTAAACAAACTATCTACCAATTTGAACTTTTTCCAAAATAGAATTATTGGCACAGAGTAATCTGCTTAAAGTAGAACTATTCTTAGAGAACAAGATTTCTTTTGAAAACTTCCTAATGACAATATTGGGCCTAATAATCAGAACAAAAACGTTTTATAAACTATGATATGGGATGGTCTCGAAACATTTTTTTCCTTTCTGTAAAACTTCAGAGACATTTCATGAATGTATTTTACAAATGATAGAATGTATGCTATGCTTCATGTCTCTAGAGACCTGTTTGTTCTATATTCGTTACATTTAAACAAGCCTTTTCAAATGCAATTTGTATGTTGTATTTTGGGTGGGATTGTAAACACTAGCTTTAGATATGTTTAGTGCTAATACATTTAGTTTTATTGAACTTAAAATTGTGGAGTGGGTATTATAAATGAATCTAGGACTCTAGTGTAATTTTTCCCGATTCATGCCCTTATATAGGTATAGATTGTTCGATCCTTATATAGGCATAGAAATCATCACCATATTTAGGCTGAGCCTATGCAGCCCAAATACGGCATAGCTACTTCCACTAAATTCCAAGAATCAACAACCATTTCTTAGAGAAACCCGCCTTCAGCATCTAGGGACTTCCCCTTGCCTGAATACTAATTTATCCAGGAAATCATGGACTTTTCGAAGAACTGAGTCTTTGATGACGTTATTAAGTCCAATCACACTTCAAACTCGGCACCTTCAAAGTATAAATATGGCTAGATTTTCCCAGACAAACACACAGTGGTTTGGAGCAGATCAACTTACTACTTGCCCGACGCCCTGAAGTAGCAAGTGCCGAAGGAAGCCGACCCTCCAGCTAACGCACTGCGAGACGCTGTCTTTTCTCCTGCCGAGAAATCCAGCTCCAGTGTTTCCAGGCTACCCTTGCGGGTTGCTGGGAAATCGAGTCCTGAGATAGAGATACAAGACCTCCTTCACTCTAAACCAAGGTACGGAGCTGATTAGACCCTTAGAGAATTCTTGGATAGATTCTTGGCAGAGAAATACTAAACTTAAACTACTCCTCACTTACTTCTTCCCTTGTACTAGACTTAGGTTAGTTACACCGGGGTAGGCGTATTTTAGAAGCACCAGTTGAGTACTTTTAGTCATTGTTTTATCACTGTATGTATTTTATATGTTTTAAGCAATTTATGGCTTAAAAACCATATCATGCTTTTACAGTACTACTTCATAAAACTTAACGTATTATATGCCTTGTACTTTATAACCAGTATTACTATTGTAGCAGTACATTTCTTATGCTTGAGAAAGAAGACTGTTCAATAAATACCTTTTATTGAAAACACCCGTCTCTCTATTTTCTCAGCACCTCTGGTGAAAGGAAGCATGCACGATTGACTGAGTAAAATAGCTATCTATTGTTTCCCCGACTCTAGAGATTGATTTCTTATTCTTGGGAAACAAAATTGTCATGTTTATGTGGTTGTCAGAAACTAATCCCTTCTTGTGAATTCGAGAAAGTTTCTAGTGACCTCTGAGCTCGCTGGCACTCACAATTAAGTCTAATAGATTCGGTAGAGACCCAGTCGACCTCAGTCCTACGTCTAACCTACAGGATTTATTATTCCAATTTGCAGAGCCTATTGGGAATATAGGAACTACACTACATCGGCATTGTAAATGATAATGCCTTTTATTTATGTGTTGGTTTTAAAACATAAATAAAAGGCATTGTCATTTACAATGCCAAGAACATAAACTCTCAAATGCGAGACCTATTGCATTACAAATGCCCCATGCCATGCTTTCACTTTAATGACCTGCATCTAAAGAAAAGTATGCAGCCGCTATTTACATAAAAGGTATGGGGGGGAGCTACGCTAGCAAACAAGATGGCCGCTTAGGCTCCCGGCTCCGCCGACCTCCGTCTCCTGCCGGATGATCCCTGTCATATATCCTGAGTTTACGCCCGACCTCCGTGTGAATGAACCGGTGTACAGTCTGATGGTGCAATCCCGAGAATTTTACCGGCTTGATTGACGGAGTTACGTCGTGTTTTAATTTGCGGCCTAGCCCAGCTTGTGAGCCGGGGCCTCGAGTACTGGCCCAGCCGGGTTACAGTTGAACAACATCGGCCGTGGGACTCAGGCAGGGTCCGGTCTATCGTTGTGGAGGTTGTCTTTGCCCGATTCTGATGGCAGTCATTTGGGCTGATTAACATCGAAGGAGTGGTGACAAGGCACGACTGAGGCTGTGGGCAGAGGTCCCTATCCCGGAGACCCGGTTTGCCCCTCGCCGGTGTTCGATGGGTTGGGGTCGTCGCTCGCGGTGGTGGAGTACAGATCGCTGCTATGGTAAACGATAAGTCGCCCTTCGCTGCCGTCTGTTCCGCTCTTGCCTGTTCCCCCGGAGAGACCCGGCTCTCTGGGGAAAGTGACCATGTTCGATATCGAGCGAGAAGAGATGGGTCGGACGGAGTGTGAGCCGTCGCTGAGGACCGTACTGGCCACCATTGGGGAACTTCACTCGCATGTGGATCCATTGTCCACAAAATGATTGCGGGTATATTTGAGACAGGGCGTGTGAGACCGGACTCTGCTCCATTGCAAGATCTAAAGCGAGCTAAGATTCCCACGATGAACATCTTAACGGAGGATGAGGGCCCCGCGCAGCAAGAAGTATTGAAGCCCTTGGTCAGTGTGCTGGTGAATAATTGCGAGCTTGGCGCTTCGAAAGGGTCGCTACGCCTAACATCGCTGCCGACTGTGGAAGAACTAATCGGTGCTCCATTCCCGGAGACTCGGATTGAAACAACATCTTTTCCCTCCCTGGCAGTTTCACTACGGTCGCGGAGGAAACAACGTTGGGATTTAATGTCGGTGATCTTCTGTGCAAATGGGGTTCTCGAAGACTCAACATTTTTGATTTGATCCAGACTGAACTTTTTTGAACTCTTTTCGCACTTCGATTCTCCTGTGGATGTGGTGGTTCGACTGGAAGGGGTTTGCATGATAGATCGAAAGGGCCAAGAATGAGACTGATTGACTGGGTTTGATATCAAGGCCTCAATGGATGTGGGATTTGCTACCATTATGCTTACGGAAGGTTGGGCGGTGTTTACAACTTCCCCTGTTTCGTTCTGTCTGGGTTTCCTGAGCTTCTTAGTTCTACTACAGGGGTTGCTTGTTTCTGGCGGGGGGAGGGGAGACCGGGAGCCTATACGAAGATGTCCTCCTCCACTTTTCTATATTTAGTATTTAATTAGATGGGGCGACAGGCACACTGCTAGTTGGAGTTAGGCGAAAGCCATATGCAGGGGTGCAGGGTGGGGGGAAGGGGTTCTTTGTATTGTTTATGTTTTTGTTTGTAAATGTAAATGTAAATGTATAGGCATTTATATAGCGCACTACTTACCCGTAGGGTCCCAAGGCGCTTCGACCGCTGCGAAACCCTTCCTGGCTTCCCTGAGAGATGGTCCCTTAATGGGTATCTCCAGGGTGAGACCAGGCATCCCCGGCGGTCTGGTGGGGCCGTTAGTGAAGATGAGGCAAGCTAATGCCCAGAGTTGCCGAGTGTGAACGCTGATCAGAGTGGGCACCGAGGCGAGAGAATTATCGAGTCCGCTGACCCTGGTCCAGAAACCTGCCGCGCCGGGAATCGAACCCTGGTCCCGGGCCGTCCTCTGCTCTCGGGTCTGCCGCCTCTAACCAGTGAACCACACTACTTCACTTAACTAAACTTAACTGTTTCTATGTTTAATATCTGATTAATATCCTGATATTAGGGGCCTTCCTGATGGGTAATCCTGTTTGGTGGGTAGACGGGTCATGGGGTGATATTGTTTACACTGACCTCTACAACGTGTGGCGTTCTATTGTTGCATGCTTGTTGCGGTCGCTGTTTAGTTCACTGCTCTACTGTGTTACGCTCTCCTGCCACTCGAAATTGCCCTGCTCATTACAATTTTGTTCCTTTGGGTGGTGGGGTTTGTGATCGGTGCTGGTTGAATTGAACTTCATATCTCCTGTATATCATACGGCCGCACGCCAGTTACAATCAATGGCTCAGCTTTTGCCTCGGGGGTCATCCGTCTATTCTGTTCCATATGATTGTATAATTGTTGTTTGTTTCGTGATGTAAGGCACCTGCCGTTGGTTTTTCTTGTTTTCAATTAATAAAAATAATTTTTTTTAAAAGAGTGATATGGTGCGCTTTTACAGGGAAAAAAAGCATTTGTTTAAGTTGACAAATGTAATTAAAAAATAAAAAATAAATGATTTGGGCGAGCTGCGCGGCCCATCCAGTGATTGGTGCGTGTGGCCCCATTGTGAAAGTGAAAGCGCGCTGCAAATACAAAACATGAATGTGCACTTATGTGCAGCACTATCTGTGAAAGTCTATCACCATGAATGTGCACTTATGTGCAGCACCATCTGTGAAAGTCTATCACCGTGAACGTGCAGTCATGTGCAGCACCATCTGTGAAAGTCTACCACAATGAATGTGCACTTATGGGCAGCACCATATGTGAAAATCTATCACCGTGAATGAGCACTCATGTGCAGCACCCTCGGTGAAAGTCTATCACCGTGAATGTGCACTCGTGCAGCACCATCTGTGAAAGTCTATCACCGTGAACGTGCACTCATGTGCAGCACCCTCTGTGAAAGTCCACTCATGTGCAGCACCCTCTGTGAAAGTCTATCACTGTGAATGTGCACTCATGCAGCACCATCTGTGAAAGTCCACTCATGTGGAGCACCCTCTGTGAAAGTCTATCACCGTGAATATTAACTCGTGCAGTACCATCTGTGAAAGTTTATCACCATGAACATGCACTCATCTTAAATGTGAAGCTCCATCTGTGAAAGTTTATCCCCGTGAATGTACACCCCATTTCTGAATGTCTAACATGTGAACTGCGTCTGTGAACAATAGAAAGGTGTACTTCCGATTGTGAGATCTAACATCAGAAATGTTCAGCTGCTTATGTGAGTCAAATATCGAAAACGCACAGCTCCGTCTGAGAGAAGCTAACATTAGAAATGCACAGCTCTATCTATGAAAGTCTATCACTGTGAAGGTGCACTCACGTGCAGCACCATCTGTGAAAGTCTACCACAATGAATGTGCACTTATGGGCAGCACCATCTGTGAAAGTCTATCACCATGAACGTGCACTCATGTGCACCCTCTGTGAAAGTCTATCACCGTGAATGTGCACTCATGTGCAGCACCCTCTGTGAAAGTCTATCACCGTGAATGTGCACTCGTGCAGCACCATCTGTCAAAGTCCACTCATGTGCAGCACCCTCTGTGAAAGTCCACTCATGTGCAGCACCCTCTGTGAAAGTTTATCACTGTGAATATTAACTCGTTTATCACCATGAACATGCACTCATCTTGAATGTGAAGCTCCATCTGTGAAAGTCTATCCCTGTGAATGTACACCCCATTTCTGAATGTCTAACATGTGAACTGCGTCTGTGAACGATAAAAAGGTGCACTTCCGACTGTGAGATCTAACATCAGAAATGTACAGCTGCTTATGTGAGTCAAATATCAAAAACGCACAGCTCCATCTGTGAGAAGCTAACATTAGAAATGCACAGCTTCATCTGTGAGAAGCCACATCAGGATTACACGGCCACACTTGCGAGAAACTAACACCAGAAATGCACAACTCTATCTGTGAAAGTTTAACAACAGAAAGGTGCCCTTCCCTCTGTGAGATCCATTGGTCGAAGTGGGCGGGAATGGCAGGGTACGGCGTGCCCCTACTTCTTTAATTCTGTAGATTCCGTTCCCCTACTTTTTTATTATGAACATGCGTCCCTGGACGTCAGAAATATTCTGTTCGTGGACGGGCGGGGAGCAGAGAAGGAAAAGGTCTTTGTCTCTTACTTCCTGCCCAGACAAGACAAGGAAGGTGTCCGCTTCTGCTCTGCCGCCCCTCTTTCTTACTCCTATTCCCTCTCGTTCTGGCTAACTCCTTCTCACTTTTCCGAAAATCATGAATCAAGAAATGGTTCTCACCGTCTCTTTCTGTCGTCCATTTGTACCCCTGTGAAATGGATGCAAAAAGAGAAAACCACTTTTGCTGGAAATGCCGTTTTGACATTTTTCTATTCCAAAGTGCAGCCTCGGAAATAAAATGTCTAAACTGTGAAAAATAATTAATTAAAGCAAGATGGAGTGTTCTTAAAGTGGCCAGATGATTTGTTTCAAACCCCAACACATTAGCGCCACTTTACAGAGTTTGCCAGTAAAGCGCTACTTTTGTTTTCTTGTCTTTCTTTGAACAGCATTGTTTTCCTCCAGTACCTCCTACCTGGAGGCACGGCCGGCGCTAGGCAAGGGCAGTGTGGGCAGCTACCCAGGGCCTGGCACTCTGCCTGCCAGGATGGGGCCCCCCACAATGGCAATTAACACCCCACTAGTCCTCGTGTATGTCTGCCCATCAGAGCCCCCCTCCTGGGGCCTCTAAGGGATGGTGTGGGAAGGCCTAGGGGAGGGTACACCTCTCAGGCAGCCAGTTCAGAGACTCGGCAGGGCACCCATTGTCAGCACTTTAGCCCACACAGGTTTAACTCAGCCCCCAAGCAATTCTCACACCTTCAGTTCGAAATGGGCTGTACAAAAGTTGCTTGGGGTGGCTGAGAAGAGGAGCTGCGGCCCAAGTGGAGTCTGCACAAAGCAGCTTCCCCGAGATCAGAAGGTGTCACTTATGTAGATTTCAGGGGCCTCCCACATTCCCTTTTTCCCAGGGCCCCGAAAATCCTAGGGCCGGCCCTGCCTGGAGGTACTGCAATACCTGGTTGATGGGTGGATTGGAAAACGAAATGTGTACGGCGGCTTTGTGTTCACAAATGTGGTCTTTTGAAACCATACTGCTTACGTTTTGTAAGCATATAAGCAGTGGACATTGAAATGGGTCCTTTCTGGGCCTTGTAGTTATGTCCTTAACTTTTCAGGCAAAAATGTTACCGCTTAATGTTACTGCACCATGTTACTGCTTACATTTTACATGCTTTATTAAATCTTTCATTCCTTATGAGTGTTTGCTTTTTCCAGGATGTTGTTACCTTTTCTTTTAGGCAGCTTATTGCTCTTGCCTAGTGTGTATTTTGAATTGAGTCGCATCCAGTAATTTATAGCAGGTCAAATTGGATTGTAGCTGAAGGCAGTATGAGTTTCTCTCAGTGGGGCAGTATGGTGTTCAGTGAGGGAGCAGGTGTAGCACTGGGGGCAGAGCTGCTAAATTTAGAAATGTGCAGCTGCTTATGTGAGAGTCAAATATCAACAAGCCACTGATCGTTCCCAGTGCGAGTGAAACCGCTCCTCGCAAAGCATTACAGTAACTCAATGTACAACCCGTTTTCCAAAGAGAACACAGATTAGACAGTGGAAAAACGTAAAATTCACGTGTCACTAGACACTGTAATGCAAGAAACAAGGAAAAATGGAAAAAGGAGGAATCAATCTACACTATTTTTTCAAAAATAGGAGATGGTCAATTCGCCTATTTCTATGCCATAAGTTCAATGTTGAATTAATAAGACATTCGGGACATCACCACTCCCACAAGGGGACATGATTACACATTTTATTCTTTGTAATCAACATAAATTCTTTTTATCTCATTTCTTATTCTCTTTTTTCTTTTAACAAAACACAATATATTTTACAAACTCTTTATACACCATATACCACTATATACATACCTATATACACACCTATATACAACAATTAACAACATAAACACTTTTGACAAAAGTACAGAATCACAAAAAAATATAGAATATACAAACTTTTTCTTTTTTCACCCTAAAAAATGTTGCAGCAAAGGCTGAGTGCCCTCCCATTAACTCTAGAGGGGGTACACTAGGAGGTAGTCGGATACCAATGGTTCAATACACAAATTTATAGAACCTAAATCAAAAAAAGTGTCACAAGGCATTTTTCCAAATCAATTTCAACACAAGGACTCCCCCATTTGGAAAGTGTTGACGCGGTCGCGTTTCGGCCTTCCAGTAACTCTGGCCTCTTCAGGACAGGGCGATAAAGAACAAAAATAATTCAATCCGGCAGCTGCAGGAAAAACAGGTCACTTCAAGAAACACCAATAACTTCTTATGGTCTGCTGGTAGTAATGTGTATTCAATCGCATCCCAGTCTCTTTTCTTTGCACAGTCCACGGGCTCACTCTACTCAGCAAAGTAACTCCTCAATTAACCACCAAACCATCATGGTCGGGATTACGTCTGCAATCATCTAGACACTGTAATAACGCGGAGCTGCGGTAAAGTGCTATTAATCAGGCAGATTCTGAGATTTTAAAAAACACCTTATTTTACCTCACTGATGATGAATGGGTACGAGCTTTTAGATAACACATACTTAACGGAAGGTAGTTTTGCAGTGAATTGTTTCAGAAAGCAAACAAGAATGGGCTGCTGTCAGTTCTTTAGAGATATTTATTTACATGTAAAGTCAAACCTACACTGCAAGACATTCTGCATGCAGTTACTTACAGAATCTCACATTTCTTTCTTTTACCTCGTCCGGTTTCACAGACGCAGACGGTTTCTCAGTGGCTCGAGCTGCAAGTCTAACGGGAAACTGAGAACACACACTTTGCTTCTGGTGATCACGTGATCAGGGCAGGATGCCAGATATTCGGGGAATTTCATGAACAATATCCCTTTCGGTTTCAAGTTGTATAGAAGCGCGTGATTTAGGACAGCAACTAAAAAAGGAATTGACTCGTCTTTTCAGATCTCCTATCGTAACCATTGGCAAATTTCAGCGAAGTATGAGGGCAGCCCAAGAGGTCCAGTTTGAGTTACAGGGGGCGCCCCAGCCCCCACCAGAGGTCCTCGCTGCCCAGGGAACCATGTTTCATCCAAACGTCATTGGCGGCCGAGAAATGGAGCCGCGAGCGTGCCAGTCACAAACAGAGGAGCATGACGGGAGTGAGGGAGGGCAAAACATCCGTAAGCAACTAGAAGCAAATGGCGGCCGTAAAATGGGAGCCGCGCTAGGAAAAAGTAGTCCCTAAATAGACTAATTACAGCCCAGCAGCGTAACTAAACAGTAGTTAGTCGGTGCTGCTTCCTGCAAAACGGCAGCACAGAGGAAGTGACGTTACGCATCCCAAACCAACCATAAGCAAGATAAGAAAGAACAATGCAATATTAAACAAATGGCCATCAGCAGCACATATTAGCTGCCAATAGGCGGAGTTTCACTCAACATTTACATTACTTTAGTCTTGCTGAGACAGCGCATGCAGTGCATGCGATGCTCAACATGAGACCTAAAAAGAGTGCCTGTTATTGCTAAAGCTGGCGTTCCACCAGTGCTGTTTCGATTAATTAAGCAAAGAGTTCTCCTAAAGGGTTAATGCAAACTATAGAATTGAAAGGTTGACCTCAGCTTAAGCTTGTCTTTTAGAAGTAAGATTGCTTTAAACTCTGTTAACTGTTTCAGTTAACATAGAAAAGAATGTTGTCTTTTGTTTTGTGAAATAATGAAGAAGCTTCACATAAATTACAGCATGTAATTCTGAACTTGACGTCTTCTTTTTGCATAATTTCCTCACTGATATTGTGTAAAAAATATTCTGTCAAAAACTGGTAAATGTTTCACAGAGAAAAACATTCATAATTTGACATACGCTTTATTTTGCTTGCAGAGAAAGAGAAAACACACCTATTAAAAAATGCATTGCTCATGTCATGACCTTTTCTTTTAACATTTTGTGTTTCTAATGTCTGAATTTCCTTCTTAATAATCTCCTTTCTTGCAGCTGATGTAATGCTTTCACAGAGATTGTTTAGTTAAAATACATTTTGCTTTATTAGAAGGTTAGGAATAGGATATGTAGTGAAATCATTTAAACCGAAGACTTGAACAAGAAATGTGCCATGAGAAGTTAGATGTATTAACAAAAGTTGGAAATGGGGAACCGGAAATAAGTATGTGCTCCCAGGAGAATAATGAATTCTCACTGGCTGAAGATGAAAGAATAAGGGAACATGTATTGCAACAATGATTTTATGATGTCTTATAGAGTGTGTGTACCTAGTTCAGTTTCAAAGAATCCTTTTGTTACTCAGACCCATACCCTATGCATTACCTCTTGCTGATTTTCATTTTCACTTTCATGCTCTATTTTCAGTCTTGCCATACTTTTGAGCTATTTGAGGGTTCTGACTGACATCATTTACGCCCCATTCATAGAATAGGGATTATTTCTTTTATGAAACATGCTTAATGCACTATTTTAACATGATCTGCTCTAACCATATTTTTTACTATAATTTTTGTAACCTTATTGATATTTGACTAATGAATAAAGAATCAGAATTTCCTAAACTTTTTAATAAAAAATAATACCCTTCTAAACTATTACAACTCTCCTTATGGACTAAACTTTGGAATTGCGTTTAAGGTTTGCTTGTGATGATGAAATAGCTCTTTGGATCATAATATGGTGGCAAAGATCCATCTTTTGAGAGGAGAAATCAGCGCAGGAACAGGTCCTGATCTGTGAGTGATGGTAATTGATAGGTTGCACCATATTTATTCAAATTTGACCCACCTCAGTGCACTCGGAGCTATTCTAGTGGGGTTGTGTATATTGGAGTGGAGTGTTGGATGTGCCTCAAAGTTGTGTTTGCAGTGGAGAGATAGTCTCGCAGGGTTCTGGTCAAACCTCGTGCTTTATATGGGTTTTATGTTCTCACTGCTGGTGCATCGCAACAGATTGATGGACTGTATTTCCCTCTGCATGGACAGTGCAGGTTGTTACAATGTAGTCTAACTTAAGTGTTCTTGTGAGACTTCATACTGTGTGGCATGGCTTTTGCGCTTTCATAGGAACTGGGTGAGTGATTGTTCAGGAGGTCTTATTGAAGTGCAGTGGTGCAACTGTTCTGCAGCTTTGGAACCTTGTACTGGGACTCAGAGAAAGATAAGCAGAACACAAGCATTGAGGTGGCCGGGGTAAAGGTAGAAACTATGCTTAGTTTCTACAATACAAAACCACCGGAAAACAGACTTGCTAAATGGGCCCAAAAAACAATGGTTGTAAATTGTTTAAGAGGTTTATGGAATGCTACATTTGCTACCTATTTATATAATAGAGCTGTGCGACACACTACAGCAATTTCAAAAAGGGACGACTGGTGCCTTTAAATGTTAAGCTTGGAACTAGAAGACACCCATTTGAACCCTTGAGGATTAGAATCTGTGACATACTAGTTTAAACACAGATCGAACTCTGCAGTGGGTGCTGAACCTACATATCTATATGGGTGGGATTAAAAAACAAACGTGTGGCCTTCAGGTTGCTCACAGGTATCTGTAGCAGGCATATTATGTTCCTGATCTACAATGCTAGGATCGTGACATGCAGGTAATACACAGGTCTGTTCGATAGAATTCCAACATTTTGAGGCCTCATATCAACGCAAATGCACATTCACGAGAAGAATGGAAATTGCATTTGTATACCAAAACAGCATACCTCCCTGGCTCCAATGGTGCAAAGGGCACTTGAGCCACCTCTGGGGTTCCAATGCTGTCTGAAGCATAAGAAAGCCTGCCCTGCTGCTGGCGTCACTTAGTGTGTGTTCTGTGTATGAGAGAAACGTGAATATCTTCTGACTTTACTTGGTCCATGTGTGAGGGAGGCATGGCACTTCTGCTACCTGTGCAGTGCCAGGCATGTCTATGATTACTGTCTAAGCTGAACTAGCATGCATGTTAGAGAAGCAATACTCTTGCTGCCTGTACTTTTTGTTCTGTGTGTGCATGTCATAACAGTTGCACTTCAGAAGTCGTGTCTAATAAGAACTTGTTTTTGTACAGGGCTTCACACTGCGCTTCTGCTCTTTTTAAGCACTTTAAATAACTTTATGGCACTCAATTTACTGACCCCAGAAGACTGGAAAGCTGAATCTGAACTGCCTGCATTTTAACCAGTATTTTTCATAACCCTTCATATAGTAGAAGTGTGAGTGCAACTTAGTGAGCCATTGTAAGGGTTGAAGGTGCTTGTTCTTCTGCAAAAGTGGTTTACTTTGTTTGTGTGTATGAGAAACTTGTGGGAAAATTATTATTTATTGAGACAGGTGTAAGTCTCACTTCAGTGCTAAACAGAATTCTAGTCGGCGTGAACCATAAAAGTCACTGAATAAACTTGTGCTTAACCCTAAGGTAGCTTGGCACAAAAGCAGTCAAGCCAACATTCTAAAAGTGGCATATTCAGAATGGTAACTTAAAATTCGACTATACCATTATAGAGAATTCTAAATTGCAATTCGAATGAGAGTAAGAAGTATACCTCTACCTTTTACAAAACTGAAGCTATCACTCATTAGGTGTAACAAGTTACCCTTTAGTCTATGGGAGAGATAGCCTGGCTACAGTGAAAAAGGACTTCAGGAGTTTTTCACTGTCAGAGCATGTAAAATGTAAGCGCCGAAATTTTAAAATACTATGCACCCTGCCCTATGGGTCTTTACTGCCTACCTTAGGGACGACTTATAAGTATTAAAAAGGATGGAATTGGTCTGGCAAAAGGTTTATTTAGGGAGGCCAAAATGGCAGCTTAAAACTGCACTACAGGATACAGTGGCAGCTCTGAAACATATGTTACAGTGCTACTTTAGAGAGTGACACAGGTGTGCTGCAGCCCACTCACAGGAATACATGTCCTGGGTACATCTAGTACCATTTACTAAGTAAGTAAAAGTAAATTAAATGGGCCAGTTAGGCGTAGACCAATTTTACCATGTTTAAGGGAGAGAGTACAAGCAATTCTCCACTGGTTAGCACGGGTAAAGTGAACAGAAGGATATTCGATTTAACATTATTGGTGAGGTCACTGTGTTTGCATAAGGGAAATATCACTACTGTGGTGCTTGCTATGGCCTATAACATCTGAGTAGATGTACAAATAGCAAAACATTGCTTACTAAACATATCTTTTTTTAAATTTGCATCCTAGAACTTGTCCTGCATTTATAATGAGGGGAAGCAAAACTAGGAGTGCCAGATTGCAAAAAGAAATCACAGACTTTCATAAATACCCAGAATTAAAATTCCGTATCTTGACATCTGTAAGCTCAAACTGGGTCTAGGCAGTGGCGTCTGGGTACGGCTTGCAGGTAAGGGGGCTCTTTAAGAAAAAAAAATAGAACTTACCTTGCGCGCCCGCTGGGCCCCACGTCTTCTTTCCTGCTCGCCTGTGTCCGACGGAACAGGAAGCAGGCACACAGGCTCCCATCCCTAAGCCCATCACAATGCTGCAATGCAGCGTTGTGATTGGTCTGAGGGCCGTGATACGGCGCTCAGCCAGGGGCTGGAGGGGTGGACATGTTCTCCATTGGAGGCTGTACTTAAGCCTGCATGGAGAACAGGGAAATGCGCCCGACTGTTTTTTCCTCTCTTTGCTGCTCTTGGCAGTGGGGTGACGCTCCTCTGCCTAAGTGGAGGAGCTGCCACTGGGCCTAGGCTGTATCCCTTACTGACCCGGTCTGTGCCTGGGGTCCCTGGGGAAGAAGAAACCTTCCCTGTCTCCACTATGGCATACTGATCACTCCTGTCTGCTTCCCTAATACCGGTGATCTTCCTGAAGGGCTATTTGATGTGCACTCCCCCCCCCCCCCCCCCCCCGATTGTTGCACTCAAGAGCAGTGACTGGCCTGCTTCCCCCACACACCTCCCTACACCCTCCCTTCTACCCTCCGATGCCAATTATCAACAAGCAACAAGCTTCTCACTGGGGGTCCCATGTAGGCTCGCTAGTTCAAGTGCCTTGTATGCTAGGTTACTTCAGAGGGCTTCTGCATATTCAACCATTCGCTTGTTAATTTTCCGTATTTTAGAAACCAGATTCACCAAAATAAATCTATAGGTGACCCAAAGAAATATGCACAAATCTGTTAATAGGACTAGCAGGAGTGGAGACCCGAGTGCTTCAGAGGAATGCCCGGTCGCAGCTTCTGACATTTGGGGCTTTCTGATGGGCTTAGAGGTGGGTGGGCAAGCCAACTAGAGCAGAGTCTGGTGAATCTTTAAGAGCTGTGCCCTAAAAATAGTTGGATTCTAAATCATACAACAAAGCGAATGTGAAAATATGATATTCTCTTTCAAATTAAGGAAAAAAAATATTTAACATGCATAAGCATTTCACATAAGATTATTATTGGACAATGCACTACCTGAACCCACATATTGGAACCTATGATTCATTATAACGAAGAAAAATGAGGCTCTGTAAGATAAAATACGTGCCTAGTATCAAACAATTTGGTGTAGCGGGGAAGCCAGGATTGGTCCCAGGTTTTCTAGTTCCACAATATGCAATTCATCACCTGGATGGCTACCTCTTTCCCTCCTTTATAACAACAAACGTTTGTGCTCTGTTTTTATTTCTTGGGCGGGGGTAGTAGACAGAATCTGTATAATGCTTTGCTTGTTTTCCTTGTGCTGAGCCAGTGCTAGGCTGTTGGCTGGAGCTAGCTCAAACCTTAAGTGGCTCACCCACCTCTACAAGGAGTTAGGTATGAAGGAACAGCAAAGCTGAGTAATTGAGCAAGTTTAAACTGTCTTCATTTTCTTTTCAGCTGATGGAGAGGTGGCGTAGCTAGAGCCTGTGGCGCCCTGGGCTATCGCTCAGATTTCCGCCCCTGGGGGGTGGGAGGGTGCTGGGGAAAAAGGACCGAGAGACACGTAGTATTGCCGCCAATAGTTACCTCGATCATGCAAGTTACATGCACATACATGACACGGTCCAAGGCTACACAGTTGAATACACCAGTGACCAGCATTACAAAGGAGAACACACAGACTGCCACCCTGCAGGATTTCAAGAAGGGCCTAAAAACATGGTTATTCGATTAACATACCTCATCAGCAGCATACATGAGAATAGCTAAAATTATAAAAGTGAATTAATCACTGGTGTTGGTGAATATATGACTAAAGAGTTTTGATTTTAACTGGTACACCAGATGTTTGATGTTCTTGGGTAATATCACATATATGTGGGAAATGGAGTGAGGACGATGGGCGAGGAGGTAATGATCCGTTTAATTACTAGTAATCTTTATTACTTGTCACAGTTCTAGTTAGCGACCCTCCCTCTTCATACACACGCAAACCGACTGTACAGCTTCATTTTTATATACCCTGGATAATACAAGAAGTTTGGAGGTGTGCTTTCTCCTTTTCTAGAGGAGGGAACAGTGAAGTCATAGGATGAAGTTATATTGGGTACGTTTTTTTAATGCTATTGCTGAGATTGGTAAACAAAGCCTGCATGCGCAAAACAATCACTCATATGGGTAAGGATTGGGAGGTGTAAGAAGGGTGAGGAGGTAATGCGTCATTTCGGTGGCCGTGAAAATAGCATTCAGGTATTCAGCATAACCTTCATAGCTGCCAAGGTTTCAGATTGCTATGTGTGACATTTTCATAATTTCAATGTAATTATGAGTGACGTTTCAACGACTATGAGTGACACTTTCTCGAAAGCAAAATCAAGTCACAATCCACGATTCTCAAGTAAGGGTGAAGTTTGCCTTTTACAGCAGCCTATAGTGCCACACATCAAGGGTAAGCCAAGTCTCCAACTCACCACATTAAATATAATTATCACACATTATAGCGCTTCCTCAGTGTCAAGCTGAAGTGCTGCAGTATAGGAATTGTTCATATAAGAAATATGGTAGCCAGTAAGCGGTATGTACTAGGGACCTCTCAGCTCCTTGAGTGTGAAAAACATATTATAAGGGCGGCCTGCAGTGTCAGTGAAAGACAGTCATTATGCTGTCTGGGGGTAGGGGGGCTAGGAGCATGAGAGCCATATTAAAGATGTGCTCTCACCTGACTTCCCTGTGGTGCCGGCCACAACAAAAACAAAATCAGCCAGGATCCTGCACCATGCCCACTTCGCTACCCACTGACAGTGGAGCAGGCACCTTGCAGGAAAATCAGCAACACAGGCAGGGCAGTAAGCAGCAATCCATCACAGATCTCCAAGGGTTGGGGAGTAGTACTATTAAGGTACGTTATCGGATAATGTCTAGGGTTAAAACAAATAAAGTTTTGGTGACACTGTACATATTAGAGTGTGGGCAAGGCGTAGTGTAAGGATTAGCAGTTTATGCGTGGTTAGGGTTTGAATTTGGTTGTATTTACTAAGAGTGCTAAAAAATATTTTTGCTACAGAAGACTCAGTTGTATATAGTCCACCATGGTGGGTAAAGTAGTGGTAATTTAAACATCTGTTTGAAGTCTCATTGTGACGGATTCTCAGAAAATATCCTTCTGAGTAACAGTCTCCTGGAATGAAAAGGATCCATTGCACAGTGCTCCTCCATCAGAAGACACACTGCTGAAAATGACACGCACCACATATTTTGTCCTCCTCGCTTAACTTTCCACTAGGAGTGCTTTGACTCTTCCGTCTGCTGTGCTACCTCTATATAAGGGCACTACATGGACTAAATAGTTAATACAGAAGTAGGAAGAACACACACACACACGCACACACACATACACAGTATTTAAACCTTCACGAACATCATCCACTCATTTACATATCCCTGATGGGGTAGAGAAAAGCATGATAATATAACAACTTCAGTTGGTATTCAAGAGTCCCTTCACTAGTCTGCACTTTGCCATTCCCAATCTGTATCTCAGTAAACATAACTTAATTTCAAACAATAAATATACAGTACGCTTCATCTGCTATAAACATTCTAGTAAAACGTAAGAAGGATGTTTGTAGAGCATTATTTTCAACATAATGGCAACTCCATTTAGGATATTTTTTTCAAATAACGGATTTGAAATGAGCATGCAGACTTTATAGCTCTTTAACACGATCCAGGTAGCACGCGTCCTGTGTGCGTTCTATTTTACTGAGGATAAAATAAAATCCATAGCTGCCCATTTCCAAATAAACAAAATGTAATAATTATGTAATTATAAAATACAAAGAGGAAGTCGGCAAAGAAAATAAATGCTAAGAAACAAAGCAAAAGACATTTTTCAGTAAGACTGTTCAGCCTGCCTGCTAAGGGTACAGTAAACATTTCATCCACAATCATAATAGAGCTGAAGTCAAGGATTGCTATCAAATGCGCTTAGAATGTAAAAAATTAAGAGAATAAACGAAGTACTATGAAGTAAGTCATCTCGGCTTGAAAGACAGTGTTAATCTCAGAAGGCTGCAAACTGAAGCTACTTTATTTTTCTTTCTAATGGTGAGGATTGTTACGAGAGAGCTAAGGATGGTGGGCGGGGTGAGGGAAGTTAAATGAAGTTAATTACCTTGACACTACTACTCACACAACTCGGCCGCGGTCTAATCAGGACTCGCGCAGAATTCTCGAGGTTCAGCTGCAGGAATTTTCTCGTGTGGCGTGATCGGCTCAGGAGGCGTCATACATTATTGGTACCTCAGCGCTACATAAAACACTAGCTCTGCCTCGGGAACTTCAACTACAGCAGCGGGATTTGCGTTCTGAGCATACCGGCCACCAGCTGGCGCCTCCTGCCGCCCGCCTTCATGTGTCCTGTCTCGGCTGTACAGTCATTGGGCACACCTTTTCTATCAATCTTACCATCAGTAGGATTAGATGAGTTGACTTCATCACTTCCAGCTATTCCGACATGGGGGGCTTGGGGGGGGCGGCCTACCACCGGGAGGCTCCCCCCCCCTGGCTTTTTGGGAGGGGCGGGGGGGGTGGAGGGCAAGGACCCCGACGGCCATTTTGCGATTTGGGTGGTTTTTTGGTATAGCCCAAAAGTAGCCCAAAGGCAGCCCAGCGCTTAAATGCGCTGGGTGCCCACTCCCAGCCACCATTTTGGCATTGGTGACCTGGTGGCTGGGAGTGTAGCGGAGTAGTTTTTTGTCAGTAGTTTGGGTCGTTGGTCGGTTAGGCAGAGTTTGTGTAGTGCCAGAAGCGGTGTGTTGTAGGTACAGAGCAGGGTTTTGTGCGGGGCTTTTGCTGTCAGCGGCGTGTGTGGTGCGACGATGGCAGAGGACAACGTGAGGTCCTGGAGGCGATTCGCCTGCTCAGCGAGGCGGGCCGGCTTGACTTGGTGCTGGGGGATTTGCCTGGGCCTTCGAGCCCGGTTCGGCAAGCGTCGGCCGGAGTAGCCGCGGCAGTGGGGGCTTGCCTTCGCCGAAGCGACCGAAGCTGGTGGCGGCTGTGGAGCGGGGCCGCCCGCGTGGGCGGAAGACGGCCCCCCTGCGGCGTGGTGCGGCGAGTCGTGGTGCGGCGTTCCCTCCGCTTACGTTTGTCGAGGTGAGTCGGTGACATCTCAATTTTGCTCGCCGGGTGGTTAGAGCAGGGAGGACTTTCTGCAGACGTCTGGGGAGGGCGCTGTCGGGTCACCATTTGCCTCACCACCATGTACGTTTGTCGGTGGGTGTGAAGGAGGACATGAGAATGTGGAGCACATTTTTGCGCTCCTTCAATGGTATTCCACTGGTCAGGGAGGAGGAGTTGCCATGGGATGTTCAGATTTTCTCGGATGCGGCAGGCAGCGATGGTTTCGGAGTATATTGGCAGGGGAAGTGGTGTGCGCAGAGCTGGCCGGAGCAGTGGAAGAATGGTGGCAGGAGCATCGCCTTTTTGGAGTTGTTTCCAGTTTTGGTGGCTTTGACTTTGTGGGGCAGGGAGCTGGCACACAAGAGAGTGTTGTTTCGGATTGATAACATGGCGGTGGTGCAGATCATCAACAGACAGTCGGCCAGGGACAAACAGGTGCTGAAGCTGCTGCGGGTGTTTGTGCTTGGTTGTTTGAGGCATGACGTGGCTTTTAAGGCCTTGCATATTCCTGGTGTGGACAATGACATTGCGGATGCTTTGTCTCGTTCACAGTGGGAGAGATTCCGTGGGCTGGCCAAGGAGGCGGACAAGGCCCCAACCCCCATGCCGGAACATCTGTGGTTTGTAGGCAACGTAGGGTTGTACAACTGGTGGTAGGTTCATTGTCTGTTTCTACTCGGGAGGCGTATGCTTTGGCGTCGGAGGACTTTCTGGCGTCAGGCGCGCGTAGGAGGGTGGAGGAGTGGAGACGCTCGGAGGATGTGGTGCAGTTTTTGCTGACGTTGATGGACAAGGGCCTCACGAAGATGACGATTGCGGGAAAGTTGGCGGGTATTGCATTCATGGGAAAGTTATGGTGGGGCTATGCCCCGTCGGCGGGCGAATTGGGAAGAAGGATGTTGGAAGGTTGGGACAGGAGCAGGTCGGCTAGGGTGCGCAGGCCGGTGTCGTGGCAGTTGTTGGCGCGTTTGCTCGCGGTTCTTCCGGCGGTGGGCAGGGACGGTTTCGAAGTTTGCCTGTTTTCCACCCTTATGGTTTGGATGTTTTTTGGGGCGTTCCGGGTGTCGGAGTTGTTGGGTTCCAGAGCCAAGGAGGGTTTGCTGTGGCGGGATGTTTTCTTTGCGTAGCAGGGGGTGCACATTTGGCTGACGGGTGCAAAAACAGATCAGACGGGTCGGGGCAAAGGGATTTGGTTGGAGGCAGTGTCTGCGGGATGCACGTGCCCTTTATGGTGGGCGAGGCGCTGGAAGAGTGTGTCTGGTGGCATGGCAAGCGCGTGGGTGTTTTTGCAAGCGGATGGGAGCGGGGTGACGGATTACCAGCTTCGGATGGTGTTGCGAAAGGCATTAAGGGAGCTGGGTCTGGATGGGGGTCAGTTTGGGACTCATTCTTTCAGGATTGGGGCGGCGACAGAAGTCTGTAACAGAGGGTGGTCCAGGGGTGAGATTACGCGGCTGGGGCGATGGTCTTCTAAATATTTCCAGCGCTACGTTCGGAGCAATGCAGATGACGCGCTTGCGACTTCCTCCCCTCCATGATGTTCATATTGTTTTTCTTGTTTCAGGTTCGGTTGCGGGCCCCCTTTCCCCGGCTTTGAACATATGGATCGTTGGGCATTCCTTTGTGAAGTGGGCTCAGGTGCAAGCTCGGGAATGCTATTTCGGACAGATGCTGGGTTTTAATTCTCGCTTTTTTAACGCTGTGTGGAGAGGAAAGGGGGGCATGTTGTGGAGGGACTTGGTGCAATCTTTGAATTCTTGGTTGGTTGGGGGGCAATGTCCGGATGTCTTGCTAATACACCTGGGCGAGAATGACATGGGTGGGGTGAAGGGGGTGGTGTTGCTGAGAGCTATTAAGAGGGACCTGGCGATGCTGAAAGAGCAGTGGGCGGGTTGCCACGTTTTGTGGACGGAGTTGGTCCCCCGGAGGGTTTGGAGGGGGGCGCGCAATCCTAGAGCGATTGATCGGGCGCGCAGGAAGGTCAACTTGGAGGTTTCTCGTTGTTGCAGGGAGCTGGGTTTTGGTAGGGTTTGTCACAGAGACATCAAATTTGAGGCGGTGGAATGTTTCAGGGGCGATGGGGTTCATCTGTCTCGGTTGGGGATGGAGCTTTACTTGCTCGAGTTGAGAGAGGTGCTGTCACGGTGTTTGGTGGTGCGGGATCACCACAGGTGTCCTGAGGTAGGTCGGTTCCTGGTTTCCCTCTTTTAAGAAGCTAAGGTTGTTGCCAGGTTTTGGGGGCAGAAAGAGGGGGTTAGTTCCTCCCCCCCGTCTTTCTGGGTGGCGGAGTTTGGTGGAAGTTTGGCCAGGGTTGGCAGAGTTTTTTGATGGGATGGTGGTCAGGGGGTCTTTGACAGGGATTGTTGAGCGGTTGTATGATTGGGGCATTTACAGTGTTTGGGGGTTAGTAAATGATGAAAAGGCAGGCAGGGGTGTTTGCGTTAATAAAGATGTTGGTTTTATAAGCATATGTATTGTGTTGAATATGATATTGTATGTTATTAATGTTGTAATGCCGGGGCAAGGGCGGGGCTCAAAAGACCAGTTAGGGGCGGGGGAGAGGGGGGCGGTGTTAGTACGTTAAAGTTAGTGAGGCTTAGTTTTGTAAGGCATTGCCGAGGGCTATATATTGTAATGTGCACCTGTTCCAAATAAAGTGGCCTTTTTCTCACCTAGAAGTCGTCGGTGGTCTTCTTCACCCCTCCCTCCCAAGGTGGGCTTGAGGGGGGGCGTCCGACCACCGGGAGGGTCCCCCCAGGCTGTTTGGGAGGGGCGGGGGGGGTGGAGGGCAAGGACCCCGACGGCCATTTTGCGATTTGGGCGGTATTTTGGGATAGCCCAAAAGTAGCCCAAAGGCAGCCCAGCGCTTAAATGCGCTGGGTGCCCACTCCCAGCCACCATTTTGTCATTGGTGACCTGGTGGCTGGGAGTGTAGCGGAGTAGTTTTTTGTCCCCTCCCTCCCTCCCTGTTTTTCCCGCTGAGGTTCTTTTCCCCCCTCATGTGTTTGGGATTCCCCCTTTTTTGGTAGTATTCCCCCTTTTTTCTTCGGGGGCCGTTTTTGGTGGTTCTGGTGCACAGGGGGAATTTTTCTGTACTGTCGCTTGGAGCAGGTGCCTCGCTGTGGGTTATGCGGAGTTTGGTGGAAGTTTGGCCAGGGTTGGCAGAGTTTTTTGATGGGATGGTGGTCAGGGGGTCTTTGACAGGGATTGTTGAGCGGTTGTATGGTTGGGGCATTTACAGTGTTTGGGGGTTAGTAAATGATGAAAAGGCAGGCAGGGTTGTTTGCGTTAATAAAGATGTTGGTTTTATAAGCATATGTATTGTGTTGAATATGATATTGTATGTTATTAATGTTGTAATGCCGGGGAGGGGGCGGGGCTCAAAAGACCAGTTAGGGGCGGGGCGGGGGGGGGGGGTTAGAACGTTAAAGTTAGTGAGGCTTAGTTTTGTAAGGCATTGCCGAGGGCTATATATTGTAATGTGCACCTGTTCCAAATAAAGCGGCCTTTTTCACACCTAGAAGTCGTCGGTGGTCTTCTTCACCCCTCCCTCCCAAGGGGTGCTTGGGGGGGGGCGGCCGACCACCGGGATGCTCCCCCCGGGCTGTTTGGGAGGGGCAGGGGGGGTGGAGGGCAAGGACCCCGACGGCCATTTTGCGATTTGGGTGGTATTTTGGTATAGCCCAAAAGTAGCCCAAAGGCAGCCCAGCGCTTAAATGCGCTGGGTGCCCACTCCCAGCCACCATTTTGTCATTGGTGACCTGGTAGCTGGGAGTGTAGCGGAGTAGTTTTTTGTCCCCTCCCTCCCTCCCTGCTTTTCCGGCTGAGGTTCTTTTCCCCCATTATGTGTTTGGGATTCCCCCTTTTTTGGTAGTATTCCCCCTTTTTTCTTCGGGGGCCGTTTTTGGTGGTTCTGGTGCACAGGGGGAATTTTTCTGTACTGTCGCATGGAGCAGGTGCCTCGCTGTGGGTTATGCGGAGTTTGGTGGAAGTTTGGCCAGGGTTGGCAGAGTTTTTTGATGGGATGGTGGTCAGGGGGTCTTTGACAGGGATTGTTGAGCGGTTGTATGGTTGGGGCATTTACAGTGTTTGGGGGTTAGTAAATGATGAAAAGGCAGGCAGGGGTGTTTGTGTTAATAAAGATGTTGATTTTATAAGCATATGTATTGTGTTGAATATGATATTGTATGTTATTAATGTTGTAATGCCGGGGCGGGGCTCAAAAGACCAGTTAGGGGCGGGGTTAGTACGTTAAAGTTAGTGAGGCTTAGTTTTGTAAGGCATTGCCGAGGGCTATATATTGTAATGTGCACCTGTTCCAAATAAAGCGGCCTTTTCCACACCTAGAAGTCGTCGGTGGTCTTCTTCCCCCCCCACCCCCCCAAGGTAAAATTGTATGGAGCGCAGCTCGAACCGGTGCTGCCAGGTTTTGCTCAGACAGTCAGACACTGCTGCGAATTCATATACTGCAGAGTCAGATCGGCCCCGCTCCTACCACGCACGAGGGGCAGGGGGGCAGAAGAGGCAGAAAGCCACCCGGCAGTGCATGGGAGGTTGCCATCACCCAGGAGACTGCATGTCCTGACCTCAGTGACCCGGTCGCGATTTGTGCACTTACCACACCAGTGCATGCAGCTTGCGTGTGCTTGCGTGCAGCGTGCGTAAGCAGGTGAGCTTGTTTGCACTTCAAACGGGGCCGCTCGGCGGGCGCGCGGCACTGGTGGCCCGTTGCGGCGGCCTTTATTATTTATTTGGGGACAGTGAGTGTCCCCAAATAAATGATAAAGGCCGCCGCAACGGGCCACCAGTGCCACGTGGCCGCTGCCCCCAAAACAGTGCCTCCTGGGGCGGTCCGCCCCTCCCGCCCCCCCTAGCTACGCCACCATCACATTGACTTGTTAAAGGACATGATACCTGAGGTTCTACCACGATGGAGCATAGCTGCCAAGGTTTCAGATGCTTATGTGTGCCATTTTCATAATTTCAGTGTAATTATGAGTGACATTCAGCGACTATGAGTGACACTTTCTCACGAGCAAAAATCAAGCAATGAATACGAGAGAAGCATTTAAATATCAGAAATTACACCAATTTGAGCAACAAGAAATTCTAAGAAGATCTTAAAAGTGCTACAAAGTGTCAGAAATGGAAGGGTTCTAGTCTAACTGACATGGCACACAGATTCAGGTCATGTGTCCTTATGTAACGCAACTGGTGCTCATGTAAAGCTCTCTAATACCTGATACCCTCGGGTCAAGTTTGCGCTATATAAAACTCCGAGAAAAAAAATGCATAGGGTTGTTTTTGTTTTTTTCATTTTTCATTCTAATCAGCTCACAGTAATGCCTTTAAAAAGTACAGTGTGGGTCTCTGGTGTGTTTGCACTTGTGGCTAATAGCTGCCAGAACTCACAACAGCAATAAAGTCTGTCAGATTCTGGTCATGTTACACATTATATCGGGATAAGATGAGGGAGAGTGTTAAGAATTACTCCACGATGTGTAAAGAGAATTCCTTTAATAAATACGAGCCAACACGCATGCTCCTACAAGCGTCGGAGCTGAGCTGCAGTCAGCTTGGCGATCAGCTGGGAACTGTCACTTCTGACAGTTAACAGCTGATGACCTCACTGCTGGTACGGTGTCCTCGCAGGGACACTAGCAAGCACATCAGGTAAGGTTTCCCGTGGTGGACACAAGTATTCTAAACACAACACATCTCCCTCCTTTAAGGAGAACTGAACCCAACAAAAAACAAGAAGGAGCATAAAGCTCCGCTATCCACATACATAGTCTTTAAGTTTAGCAGGCGGCCCCAAAAGTCTACCAGCCCTGCTTCTGTCCATTGGTTGTGCATGGTCACACACCGGAATGGAAGGTAACTTGCGCCTTGCGCCTACCATCTGGATGGAACGGTTGAACGGTCCTCTGGTTGAGTTTCTCCATGCACACCGTTATCACTCCTTTCGCTTGTCGTTGTAGGAAGTTCGATGTCAGATTCAGTGTCAGTAAAGTATTGTTTTGTCGGACTTCCATTCTGCGCCCCAGACTGCTCTTCAGTGGCATCAGAATTTGTGTTGTCCTCTGTCTCGTCTAAAGGATGTTTGTGTGCAGACAGTGCTGAGAAATGCCAGACTTTTCCGTCACTCAGACGTGCAGAATTGCAGTAAACTTCACGTACCATAAGGGGTTTGGGGTATCTTTCTTGACCCTTGCCAACATGTCCGCTTCTTTTTACGTTTACCATGTCTCCTGCTTTGATTGCCACAGCCTTGCATCCGTGTTTGTTGTCGTAGATACTCTTGCTCCTAGATTGTGTTTGAGTTAGTCTCTCATTCACCATCTTTGAAGACCAGTGTACTCTGCGGGCAGCCTTAACCCAGCCCAAATTGTCCTTTGTGAGTGGAGTCCGTCCGCGCATGAGTTCAAAAGGGCTGTGACCTGTAGACTCACATGGCGTGATGCTGTAGGCCCACACTGTTTTCATTATTTCTTTTTCCCAGTTAAGTTGGTTAGAGTTGGCTATCTGAATGATACCTTTGAGGACCCTATTAAATCTTTCTACGGCCCCATTGCCAGCAGGATGGTAGAGTGAAGTTGTTTTGTGCTCAATGTTATGCCTAACCATGTACTCTTTAATCAATTCGGAGGTGAATTGTACACCGTTGTCACTCACTACCCGTTTTGGTAGTCCTTCGCGTGTGAAGGTGTCCTCTAAGAATTGAACCACGTGATGTGAGTTAGCCTTCTTTGTGGTTCTTACTTCGGGCCACTTGGTGTAGTGGTCAATAATGACTATTATGTATAGTTGTTCACTGTCATTGAGTATATGTCCCATTACGTCAATGCCAATTCTTTCCCATGGCATGGATGGACATTGTAGTGGATGCAGAGGTGGTTTAAAAGTTACTTGTGCCTTGTCAGAATCCATGCACAACTTACAACCTCTGACCTTTTTTTCTACATCCAGGCTGACACCTGGCCACCAATACATGCTTTTCACTCTGCCTTTGCTTTTCACGATTCCCAGGTGTCCCTCATGGCATATTTCCAAACTTTTCTCCCTGATAACTGTCGGCGGTACATATCTTCCGCTTCTCATAAGTAGTCCATCCTCTATTGATAATTAATTTTTAACTTCCCTGAAGGGTTTAGCTTGATCACTTAACTTTTTTTTGCTAGACCATCCTTCCTTGATCATTTGTATTATTAATCTAATGACTTTGTCCTTATCCTGTTCTTTCAACCATTCTTCCTTCGTTATGCCGCTAGAGCACTCCCACAAATTCGCTATGCACGAATCATCCATTTCATTGGTCTCACTGTTACTTTTTGATTCCAGTGGCATCCTGCTTAAAAAGTCTGCTACCACGTTCTTTATACCTGGAACATATTGTAAGTCATATATGTAATGGAACAGGCGCATCGAAAATCTTGCAAGGTGTGGAGAAGCTGTGTGTAGACCTTTCGTGGTGAGCACCTTCGTTAAAGGTTTGTGGTCCGTGCAAAGGTTTACTTTCCTACCCCAGACGTACTGTCGAAAATGCTCGAGAGCCCAGACACAGGCTAACGCCTCCCGTTCAATTATCGAACATTTTTCTTCAGCTGTATGTTGTACCTTGGGTTATCTCCTTGTTAGCTGCTCAGCCAGTATGAATGTGATGTTTGTGTGGAATGTTGAATGATGGATGACAGAGTACGTAGAATGTTAGTGTGCCTGGTGTGTATGTGGAATGACAGTTGAAGAGAGTGGGCTGAGCAGTGACCATCCTGTTCCTGGTGGGGTTTTCTCGAGTATATCCTGTTACCATCTTACTTGAATAAAGAACATCAAGAAACTACCTGACTACCCATCATTTATTCACAACACTGATGTTAGTGATCGTGATGAAAATGCTATTGTGTACTCTGCTCCTTTTGCATCTTTCTGTGTTAGTACGGCCCCAATGCCTTTGTTATACATAAAGTGATTCATGCAGCAATTTATATAGGTAAGACTGTAATGTTTAAATGATTTATACAGCAATTTATAAGTAAGACTGTAATGTTTAAATGATTTATACAGCAATTTATATAAGTCTATTATACGTAAAGTAATTCATGCAGCAATTTATATAAGTAAGACTGTGATGTTTAAATGATTTATACAGCAATTTATAAGTCTGTTATACGTAAAGTAATTCATGATATTTAAGTCTATTATACGTAAAGTAATTCATGCAGCAATTTTTATAAGTAAGACTGTAATGTTTAAATGATTTATACAGCAATTTATAAGTCTGTTATACGTTAAATAATTCATGATATTTAAGTAAGACTGTAATCTTTTATGATTTATACAGCCTTTCAAGTAAGCCTATATTACTTTTAATGATTTATACAACAATTCTAGTAAGTTTGTATTTCTTTTAATGATTTATACAGCCGTTTAAGTAAATTTACTTACATGGTACAAATTTAGTGATACATATTTAGCAAGATTAGCTCCTGATGGGTTGCATCTTGTAATTGCTGATGCTTCAAGTTTATACTTTATTTTTCTTCTATAGGGTTGTTGTGTATAAGAGCTGGCCTCCATACACTCAGTCTAGTTTGCAGTGCAGGGTGTGCGCACAACCTTTTCACTGTTTTCACCCTGCGTAATCTTTATGCTTAGTATCAGCCTTACCTTTTATCTATATGTACTCACTTTTATTGTACTATACCTACTTTACACTTGATTATTATATACACATTTTGGTATTATTGCATTTTACCATCTCTGTAATTTTATAACGTTCCCAAGGGAAGGGGATGTGTCTTGCTATATTTTCTCATTTTCTCTTTTGCACTCTTTCCTTGCTGCTTATCTTTTACGCAGTCTTCCTTTCTCTTATCTTTGGTATTCTGGTCTTATTTTCATAATATATTGCAAGTTTTATCTTTTGCTAATTTTAAATTGCTATGTAGTATATTATTGTGTTTTATTCCCATTTGAAGGAAAGGGGATATTTTGTACCTTGGGTTATCTCCTTGTTAGCTGCTCAGCCAGTATGAATGTGATGTCTGTGTGGAATGTTGAATGATGGATGACAGAGTGAGTAGAATGTTAGTGTGCCTGGTGTGTATGTGGAATGACAGTTGAAGAGAGTGGGCTGAGCAGTGACCATCCTGTTCCTGGTGGGGTTTTCTCCAGTATATCCTGTTACCATCTTACTTGAATAAAGGAACATCAAGAAACTACCTGACTACCCATCATTTATTCACAACACTGATGTTAGTGATCGTGATGAAAATGCTATTGTGTACTGTGCTCCTTTTGCATCTTTCTGTGTTAGTACGGCCCCAATGCCTTTGTTACTTGCATCAGTTGTCACGTAGTTTTGGAGAGTGGGATCAAATTCTTTTAATGGTAGCGTTTTGCACATCTCCCGTTTTAGATCTTGAAATGTTGTTCACATTCCTCAGTCCAATTGAATGTGTTTTTTAGTTTCAATTGCTGTCTCAATGCATAAGTTTTGGTGGCAAAGTTCCTGATGAACTTTGCGTAGTACTCCACCAACCCAAGAAATTACCTTACTTCGTTTTTTGTTGGTGGGTACTGGTGAGTCCTTTATAGCTTGAATTAGATTGTTTTTTGGACTGATGCCTTCACCAGTTATCTGATGGCCACAGATAGCTTACAGAATTGCATGCGAATTTGCATTTTGAATGCTCTGCTGTTAATCCTTTTTTATTCAAAATGTCTAGAACTTGCTCCACTCTACTGTCATGTTCCTCTCTTGTTTTTCCAATCACCAGGATATCATCCTGGAACAACAATATTCCAGTGACACCTTCAAATATGTTATTCATTAATCTTTGGAACATTGCTGCCACGAAGGCTAACCCAAATGGAACGCGGGTGAATCTAAAACATCCAAACTGTGTTACACAGTTGGTTAAAGCCTTGCTCTCACGGTGTAGTTGTACTTGATGGTATGCTGATTTTAAGTCGATGATGGTAAACCACTTGACGCCCTTGGTGGTGGACAGCATCTTATTTATCTTGGGGAGTGGGTACTGTTCCACTACGATATTTTGGTTCAGGTCTCGAAGGTCTATGCAGAGTCTAAGTTTTCCGTTGGGGCGTTTTGCTACGACGAGAGGTGCAACCCACTCTGATGCCTCTACCTTCTCTATTATTCTGTCAATTAGTAATTTGTCCAGTTGATTTCTGACCTCATCCCTTATTGCAAAAGGTATGTTTCTTGCTTTGTGCACTGTGGGTGTGGAGATGGGTTTCAATTTTATTTTATGCTGGTATCCCTTTAGTACCCCCACATTACCACTGAATACCTTGGGGTATTTTGCTAGTATTTGACTAGCATAGTTGTCCGTGTCAGATAGACTCAGCACAGGCTCATTGCTGTTTGGATCCAGCTTGATTCCCAGACTTCCTTGGTCCATCCATCCGAGTACGGATGGTCCTACTTTTGAAACATAGAGCTTACATTCGGCTTCTCTACCTTTGTATATAAACTTTAGACTTCTGTAACCGCGTACTTCTATAGGTTTACAATTTAATGATTTTATTGCAATGTCTGGTTTATGGAGTCTCTCACCAATTTTCCCTTTGAATTTGGCTTCCCAGACCTTCTCGTTTACGATGGTATAAGGTGAGCCCGAACCCGCCACTATGTTTATTTCCACTCCACCGATTGTCATGGTACATACTGGTTTTCTAGTCTTGGCCTTTAATTTGGTTTTACTGTCTTTTTCTTGTTCATCGTCTATGTTGAGAATGTACATGTTAATGTCTTCATCGTCATCATCATTAAACTCTTCTTCTTCATCTTCCACCTCTTTCACACGTTGGGGTCTTTTCCTATTGCATGCTTTGTTAAAATGTCCAATTAGACCACAAAATGTGCATTTAGCTTCACGGGCAGGGCACTTAAAGTCATACGCCATGTGAGCAGTGCTTAAGCATCAGTAACAATATCTCTTGCCCCGTGTCTCATTCCTCCTGTAAGTTTGTGTGGAGTCTTTCGTTTTCACATTCTGCTTACCGACCTTCCAACTCTTTTGATCAGACACCTTGTTTACGTTCTCGCCTTCCTTCTTTACTTTGTCGTCTTTTAGCACCGCTTTAGCGCATCGTCCCGTGAGTTCAGCCTTCCTGGCTATATCTATTATGTTCTGCAGAGGGTACTCACCCTTAGCCCATAGATAATCTTGAATGTTTTCATTGACCCTTGCATTACAATTTGATCCCTTATTAATTCATCGTGAAGGTGTCCAAAATGACAGTTTATTGCTAGGTCTTTAAGAGCAGATACATAGTCGTCTATTGACTCTTCCTTTCCTTGTTTCCTATGGAAGAATGTATATCTGTCTACTCCAACACAAACCGTGGGTTTGTAATATGCATTTAAATCATCGATAGCGTTCGAGAATGCATTACCTTCATTTTCTCCTCTTATTTTCTTGTTTATAGAATTATAAACTTTTATTCCTCCTGCCCCTAAGTTGTGCATTAGCATTTTGTACTTCTTTTCAGGTTTTATTTCTGCATCTTCTTCAAGAGTGGAAATGTAGTTGAGGAAATATTCCCTCCACTCTTCCCACTTTAACACTGGTTTACTGCCTGCACGCAGAAATGATTCAGGTGGTGAAAGGTTCCAGATACAGCCAGTTGCCATGTCACTCATTTGTATTTTTCACTTATAAACAGTTCTTGTGGAAATAATAACTTTATTTTATGTGCAATGTGCTATGGTTATGACCCCTGAAAGTGTTGTTTGTGTACGTTTAATTTTGCATAGGTGTCATACTTTTTTTCCTTATGTTGAACAAATGTACACTGCATTAACTTTTAATATATTACTTTTCCGTTTTTTTCTTTGGACTTGTTTATTACCGTCTAGTCCTCCGTTTGCGCAGACTCGCAGAGCTTTCTCTTTTTGTTGTTACTGACGTGCGCGCAGTCTGCGTCGTCCTTAACGGGTGGATTCCTTCCTGGTTGTCTTTTTTCTGTTGCCTGGTCCGCTGTATCCAAATGCATTTTTCTTCCTCCCAAAATGGCCACGAGCGTCAGTCACGTGTGACGCGATGACGTGGAAGCCAGCTTGCGGTGACACAGCTGTCCTGGATGCTGTTGATGAATGATGGTTGGAATGTGCCGTTGGTCAGAGTTGACAGGTTTTTTATTTCTTTTCTTTTTTTGCCTCAAGTCCCACAATCTGTACCAAGTATCCGTCAGTACGGCGGTCAGTATGCGCAATTTAGTCACATACAGATGTCGATGATTCTTGCAGTCTATTTGAGTCAGTTTACACTCTTTCTTCACACAAATTTCCCTTACGTAGCGGCAAGTCTCTCAACATTCGGCCAGGTTTATAGTTAAATTGCCACACGCGTATATTCTCTGTTCCTGTCAGATTTTTGCAAATTACTCACTCTGCATCCATGGCAGGTTTCTTTCCATATTTTATTTTCGATCGACAATGGTTTTTTTTTCCTTTAAAGTTCTAGCTTCTTTGTTCTTTGTTATTTTTTTTCGTTATAAACACCGCTAGCAGCACAATGACGAGTAGCGCAGATGATCTTTTGATTCTTCCTGTTTTCCTTATAATTTTCCGTGGGTTCCGTGTTGGCTCGACGTCACCAGTATTGTTAAGAATTACTCCACGATGTGTAAAGAGCCTTCCTTTAATAAACATGAGCCAACACGCATGCTCCTACAAGCGTCGGAGCTGAGCTGCAGTCAGCTTGGCGATCAGCTGGGAACTGTCACTTCTGACAGTTAACAGCTGATGACCTCACTACTGGTACGGTGTCCTCGCAGGGACACTAGCAAGCCCATCAGGTAAGGTGTCCCGTGGTGGACACACGTATTCTAAACACAACAGAGAGGTGTGAGTTACAACTGGTCCACTCCTCCAGCTCAGAATTGATACACTCGTGCATACCGTCACTTGATAAAGTTCCACAAAGGCTCTGCCAGGCCATTCTTACTTAATGCTTGTAAAAAAGCCAAAAAAACTTGACCCATCTGCACTCAGATCGTTTGACTTTCGGATTGTCCTTAGAGAGGCCAGTAGAACCACTTGGTGCATCTGCGTTCTTTAATTACGTTTCCTCTCCAAGAAAGATGAGAATTAATTGTAATCCAACCTGAGATGGAAAATAGGGTAAATAGATTTCCTTTCCTATCTCTAACACCCAGTTGGGGGGGGAGGGGAGGGTTGTATTGCAGGTGACAAGGCAGAAGTCCAGGGTGAGGTTATCTGTCAGTTATGGGGCAAATAAGGAGGGTAGGGTCCAGGGTGGGGTTATGTCCTGTTGCTCGAGGTCCAGGTTAGAGGTTTTATGTGGGGTTCGTGTGCGAGGCCTGAGGTCAACGTTGGGCTCAATCCATCAGTCGGTGGAGGGGAGAGAAGTCTTATGACGGCCCCATCAGCATGATTCGGCACTCAACAATGGTGACTGTGTGCGTGCAGGCCCTAGAGTGAGCAGTGCTGATGTGCGAACTCATGGGAGGCGGAAGGTATTTTGGGGGTCTGCGCTGCTCTAGCAGGTTTGAGCTGGTTCTCTGCTTGTGTCTATAGGGTAGGGGAATTAGAGCTAGTCCCAGAGGAGTGCCTCACGCCATAGGAGGAAACAAAGAGATTGATTGCGAACAGCAGGACTGAGCTGCTCCTTTCCAGTCCTCTAAACTAGCCCCTCACCTCCCCTCAACCCTACACATTAAAGACCAGGACTGAAACTACTACAGCTAGGAACGGTTAGGTTCAAGCCTAGAGAGACAGACACCCCCTTCACGAAAATGAACACAAAGGTGACCTCTCAACCCCCAGGGGTGCACCCCGGAAGCAGGACACCCAGAGTCTGTGGCTTTGTTTCTCCCCAGGAGTGACTCGGATGCCCCCCCTCCCTTTGATAGGAGCCTAGAGTACACCAACTGACATTCAAAGAGAAGTGTCTGGAAGGGGGCATTGTATGCGCAAACAGATGTGTTGTGGATGCCACACTCCTCTCCCTTTCAGATGTTCCACATGTAGTACCTTTTGCCTTCTGTCCCTCACCCACTAGCACCTTCAAAGTTGTCACATCTCCCTCCTGTCACCAAAGCCCTTGGTAGAAGACCTTTGTCTGCCTCTCTCCATCAAAATCCAGAAAAAACAGTACAGTGGCCACTGTCTGAGATTGACACTTACCTTGCAAGGCCATAGCCGCGGGATTTCAGTTTACGGCCGGGCTGCCCGTATCCTCAGAGTCCTAGCCGCAAAGAAATAGTTAAATCCTTCAACAAACGTGCTGCCCGGACATTCAGGCTCAAAAGCAGCGTGTGATTGGGTCCGGCGCCGGTGCGGGGATCACTAATTTGATTCTACTGCACGACGGTGCCATTTCCGCAACCTGCCTCCCACAAAGTATATTAAAACTGTAGCCACCACTCACGCTGCAAGCAGGATGTGACCCTTAACGTCCTGGCTTATTAAAGTCACTGTGTTCGAATCTGGCCTGCTGCGGGCAGCCATCATGCTATGAGAGTAGGCTGTCTCGTGAGTGGGCAGCAGCCAGTGCACTCTCAGATTCTGCCGCCGCTTGTAACTTTCTGTTTCTCCGGACGTGACGGCACTCTACCGCAGCACATTCGGATTTAATCCCGGCCCCCTGGTGACATCGGTGATTGGCACATGCAGTATCGGACTGAGGGGGCAGCACGGCCCCGCTGCAGTGGGCCGCACCATAATTTGCCGCAGTCTCTGGTTAGCTGTTTAGGAACGGAAGCAGGCGCACCTCTCTCGAAGCAGCAGAGAGAGCCCGGGCACAGTGACAGACGCCACTGGTGGCTTGCCTGGCAGCAGGTGTCAAAATGCGTGACAATGCATTTCAGTTCGGTGATGCGGATCACCGCACTGAAATGCGTGAGCGTCACACCTATTGCGTGACGCTTGGCAGGACTGATGAAGTGAAAGAAGATATTTTTGGCAGCAGAGAAAGCTAGCATTACTTACTGAGGTATGGTATGGGGTCCTGGGATGGAGAGGAGGAGAGCACCTCAAATGGCACATCAGCTGGAGTGGCCAAAGTTGTGGTGGTGTTCACACAAACATCGGAGTGAAACAGTGGTGCTGGAACAATTTTCAGAGTGGGGGGACCGCCATCAGTATTACATTACTGAAGTCATGAATTTTGACAAATCCAAGCACCACTCTTAGGGCCTGATTACAAGTTTGGCACTGCCAAACCCCGTGGTAGCCCCGCCCACCAGATTACGAGTTTCCTTGTGTCTGGCGGACTGTTTTTGACGGTACAGCGGCAATGCCACTGAAAATTGGCACCACAATGGGAACGCCCCAAACAGTGCCTGCATCGCATGGACTACAAAGTTCATGATGTGCAGGAATTGGAGTGCATGCACACAGAGAGGGCACACGTTGTCCACTCTTGTATGAATCCCATGCACACAGACAACAGGGGGCGCTGTAAGGCCCCCTTTGGTTTTAGTACTGCCAGCCTTTTCATTGAGGAAATACGTCCATGACACCGCTGGCGGTCCTGAAACATATAATAAGCCTGATGATGCTGTAGCAGCACCACCAGCATATTACTTAGTCCCTCATTGCTGCCCCACTGCCAGGCAGTTCCCTGGCTGCGTTGCAATGGTGGTACAACCCCCAAAGTCGTAATTGGGCAGTCGGTGGCTGGATTGCTCTGCTGCACCCCGCGAGTCTGGTGTCCTCAGGCTGCCAGACTCATAATTTGGCCCTTAGAGGAAGTGTAGAATATGAGCCACACAATTCAGCAGACGAGTGATAAAGATGTGGTATGTTGCCAGTGAGGCATTTTGTAGTACTTGGTCTTGCATATATTACTAAAGTCTTGAGTGGTAGCTTGCTACCATTTACAGTCAGCACATTTTCCATTGAAATGGCCACTAAATATGCACATACATTTTTACTGGTTAAACTATATACCACACATACACTTTGACATTCAAATGGCATTAATATTAGGCCAACTTAATTAATTATGACGTGTTAATTTGAGTGTTTGCTTATAATAGCCAAGTGTGGTTTCCTACTACAAATTATATGGTAAATGTGAAAATCGGGTTTCACAAAATGTATTATTTGTGCATCACCAAGTAATCAATCAATCAATTATATATATCATGTGTAAAGCGCACTACTCACCCGTGAGGGTCTCAAGGAGCTGGGGTGGGAAATGCTGCTACTGCTCGAAAACCCAGGTCTTTAGCAGTTTTCTGAAGGTCAGCAGGTCTTGGGTCTGCCGTAGGTGGATGGGGAGGGTGTTCCAGGTCTTGGCGGCGAGGTGGGAGAACGATCTGCCGCCGGAGGTCACTCTTTGGAAGCGGGAGACTGTGGCGAGGGAGAGGTCGGCAGAGCTGGCGGGTGGGGGTGTAGAAGCTGAGTCGTCTGTTGAGGTACGTTGGTCCGGTGTTGTGGAGTGTCTTGTGGGCGAGGAGCTTGAAGGTTACCTCTTGTTGACTGGGAGCCATTGCAGGTCTCTCAGGTGGGGTTTGATGTGGCTGCTGGCGAAGGATGTCGAGGATCAGGCGTGCAGAGGCGTTCTGGATGCGTTGGAGCCGTCTCAGGAATTTGGCCGAGGGTCCTGCATAGAGGGCGTTTCTGTAGTCCAACCTGCTGCTGACGAGGGCCTGGGTGACCGTTCTTCTCGTTTCAGTGGATATCCACTCGTAGAACCTGTGGAGTATGCGGAGGGTGTTGAAGCAGGAGGAGGAGATGGCGTTGACCTGTTTAGTCATGGAGAGGGTGGAGTCGAGGATGACCCCTAGGTTGTGTGCATGGTCGGTGGGTTTTGGGACGGTTCCCAGTGCGGTCGGCCACCAGGAGTCGTCCCAGGCTGAAGGGGTGGATCCGAGGATGAGAACCTCCGTTTTGTCTGAGTTCAGCTTCAGCCGGCTGTTCCACATCCATTCAGCGACGGCCTTCATTCCTTCATGAAGGTTGGTTTTGGTGGTGTGGGGGTCCTTAGTGAGGGAGAGGATCAGCTGGGTGTCATCATCCTAGGAGATGATGTTGAGGTCGTGCCGACTGGCGACGTGGTCGAGCGGTGCCATGTAGATATTAAACAGAGTTGGGCCGAGGGATGAGCCCTGGGGTACGCCACAGATGATCTCAGTGGCTTCAGAGCGGAAGGGGGGAAGGCGGACGCTCTGTGTTCTGCTGGAGAGGAAGGAGGTGGTCCAGTCCAGGGCCTTCTCTTAGATACCGGCGTTGTGGAGGCGTGTTCGTAGTGTGTGGTGGCAGACCTAGTCGAAGGCAGCTGACAGGTCCAGGAGGATTGATTGGACTAACATTTTGTTTCCATCATACTTTCAATTACATAGTGTAGAAAATGATCGGCAATGTGAGGAGAATCAAGAAATAGTGCATCAGAAATGTGTGAAGGTAGACAAGGCAGGGTACATTTGACAGTTTTCACCAGAGACGAGACCTAGAAAAAAACAACAGAGGGAGCTGGAGCTGGAGCTGTGTCTGAGTGCTCCAGTGACCTTGCTGCCCGTGCAGCGAGATACCTGCTGGGGACGAAAATAACTCCCAGATTTCCCAGGGGGCAAAAACAGTGACACAAGAGTGAAAGGTAGAAAAGCAGGGACCACTGGCAGAGTAAAACATGCATTTGCAATGCAATAGGTCTCGCATTTTCAAAACTTTGACCTATTGGTATTGTTAATGACAATGCCTTTTATTAATGCAGGTTTTTTAAGCCCATAAATAAAAGTCAATGGGCCAGATGTAGGAGCCCTAACACCGGTCGGAAACGGCCGATTTTGGCAGTTTCCGACCGGTATTAGGGGTTTCAGATGTAGGGCATGCATTTACAGAATCGGTATTTTATCGATTCTGTATTTACCGATTCGGTAAAATTACCGAATCGGTAAATACAGACTCGGTAAAATACCGATTCTGTAAATGCAGATGTAGCTGGCACATGTCAGAGTGCCACAGGCCTTCAGAATTCGGTATTTTACCACCTAATCCTATTGGGTGGTAAAATACCGAATTCAGGTGTGCATGCACATCTGTGCATGCACACCTGTGCCATGTGGCACACAGACATGCCCTAAGGGCATGTCTGTGTGCCACATGGCACACATGCCTGTATTGGGGGTGCTAGAGGGTGTCACAGTGACACCCCCTGCACCCTTGCTGAAATTGGTATTTACCGAATCTGTAAATACCGATTCGGTAATGCCCATTGATTCCTATGGGCTTCAATGCCCATAGGAATCAATGGCCATTACCGATTCGGTATTTACAGAATCAGTAAATACCGAATCTTAACGATTCGGTATTTACCGAATCTGAAATACCTACATCTCCCCTCCTCTATTTTACCACTTCTTAAATACCGATTCGGTATGAATCGGTATTTAAGAAGTGGTAAAAAAGATTTACCTACATCGGGCCCATTGTCATTTACAATGCCGATAGCTCTCTCGTAAATGTGAGACCTATTGCATTGTAAATACTTGTTTTCCTTATGGTTAGCGGGGGGTAACGCAGACATTGGCAGAGTGAGAGGTGGGGTGAAGAATTAACAGACAATGAGAGATCGAGCAGAAAGAAGGATAAATGAAAGAAGCAGCAGAAACACTGAGAAAGAATTAGGAAACAGTGGTCAGGCAGCCTTTTTAAAGTGGACTTGACAAACAAAGCGATTCCGTGGGAAATAATAGTAGAACAAAACTCACTGGAATAGCTACCCCTCAATCAGTAGGCTGAAAAAAGATGCTAAACCCAAAAGGATGCAAACATTTCAGACTAAAAGTGGCATAAAATGGACACAGACCAGTTGATAATACTGGACCTGAAGCATTAAGTCAAATTTGGCCAATGATTTGTAGGGCATAAGCCGGCCCCTCGTTCCTTGCTTGTGCCTATCTTCCTGTTTACTAAACAGAGCCACCATTGTCTCATCAGGTAGAAGCATGAGCCTCATTTTCATAGCACAAACACTTTAAAGCAGTTTAACCCCCTACACAGAGGAATAACAAAATAAAGAAGAAAACGCTACCCAACTATTAGAAAGAAATGGATACAAACCGTGTTATGGAAGGAGGTATTTTTGGTAGACGTCTGGGCTTGTTGTTTCACAAAGAATGTAGAGGTTCGCTTGTTTCTTGTTTTTCCCTTAGTTTACCATATTGGGATATCGTTTTTTTAAACATGTAGCGCTGACAGAATGGTTAAAAAAAATCTGTTTTAAAGAGATGAGTTTGCTTCTTGTTAGAGGATGTATTCAGACATTACTAAGACATCTCAACTTGAAGGTCACAGAGATTAATGAATGTTAAGGCTAAAATAACTGATCTGGTCTGTGTCCCAATAATTGCTGACACAACTGCTGCCAGGGCACACCTGCACAATGGTAAAAAACAGATATGCTTTGAAAAATCGTACGTCAGAATTCAACACTCTGCACAACTTTGCACTTTCACCAGGAAGTGTGATTTCCCCACCATTCGGTTTCTTTCACTGCTGAAGGTCGAAAGCAACATTTATTTAAGATGGTCATTTAGGTAAGTTTCACAGCTGTATGTGGGCAAGATAAAAACTAGGCCAGCTTAAAAAACTGACGGATGCACAGATGTTTGCGAGATGACAAGGAGGTATATCTTACAGGGAAATCTTGTGATTCGACAATAGGTCGCACCCTTGTCTGCAAAAACATAGTTACACAGGGCTTGTAGTGTTACCGCCCCGAATCTTGCATGTGTTTTAAAAGGTATTTTAAACCCACTTTCACTCTGCTTGCTAATGGTAGCTATCTTCTTTTACATAACGAAGAATGTTGTGGTTTGTTGGCTGGCATCCCATATATTGTAACAGTTTCACAGCGCCTAGTTAATTGTAAACATTTGCTTTTCCCGCCCCCGCAGGGGAAGCTCGAAGTCTCGATTTGGCTTTGCATCCCGACTTTGAAAACAGACTTCAATAAGTTGAGCAGTATAAGAGCGCTATTATCTGCAAAAAGTCCCGCTCACTTCTGCATGTGAAACATTCGTTTTGCAGATAGCGAGCACTAATTCTAAAATTCAAACCCTTTTAAATACCAATCTCCCACTCCATTTCGGTGAATTAATTCACTGGTTCCTTTTTTTTTTTATAGTAGTGGGCTCTGGCCTTGTGACCTCTTTTCAGACTATATTTGGTGTGATGCAAGCCTTTATTCATTCTATTTTTTCCAGCGTCTTTGGAGGTTTACCTCTGTTGGTCACCATAGCCGCTTTTGTCCTGCTATTGATTTGCCTACAATGCAATGGCTGCTCCTCTTGTGGTCCTTCACAACCCATATCGGCTGCAAATGCTTTGTGACCGTATGCTTGACTGCTATGGTACACTGCCGCTGGTGACACTCAGCATAGCTTATGGACTGTCTTTCTGCTTTGCGTACTCCACTTGCTTGCAACCTGTCTTCTCCTGCTTGAAATGTTCCTTTCAATGGGCATTGGATCTCTTCCTCTCCAATACGTCATCTCCCAACACGGATTACGACCTGTTGATGAGTCCCATAGTGGCCCAAGAGCAAGAATGCTCCGTGGTTGGTTTTATGGCATGTGCGGCGGTGTAGCACGGTTACAACGAATTTTTTACAACGCACTACCATTACATCGCAACTTTTACCACGCAAACCATTACAACGCAATGCGCTGGGGGGCGCTCTAGGATAGGGAATGTATTTAATATACTATCCAACACCTTCCCTGCTATCCACGGGGACTGGAGTTGGAATAGTAAATTAAATAATTCACTATCCAGCGCCTAAAAGCATTATGCGTTGTAATGGACTGCGTGGTAAAAACCGCGTTGTAAAGGCATGCGTGGTAAAAGCATGCGTTGTAGTGACACCAATCCATGTGCGGCTGCACTTGGAGTGTTGCCACAATGGGATATCTGTGCGGCTGCGCAGGATCGCCTACAACGTAGCTACATTGAATATCACGCAAGTTGTCCTGCGGTGGTCCTGGAAGCTCTGAATTGTGATGACCATGCTTGGTCGTTCTGCTTGCTTAATTGGATGGCATCTCTTTTTTCTACCGATGACGATTTAATATTGGAGGCAGTGGCTGTTTACTGCTCCTACACTCTGTTGGAATAAAATGGCTGGTGCATATCTTTGCCTATTTTTAATGGTATTTTTTGGCAAACTAAAGGTTTGCATCCAATTTACAATCCCAATTTTATTTCTTCTGATTTTTTTTCCTCCCCACAATCCACTTTTTTCCAAATTCGATAGACTATAGAAACTCATGAACTCTGCTCATGCTTCTTGAACTCTGTGTTCGCCCTATGCTTACATCCAATGGACTTACCAGGGGAGGGTGTAGTGAGGATATGGGATTTACTACGGACATTGCTAAGTTAGCATATGTTAGTACATGCTTGGCTGTCATGTTGCCGCTTTTGCACACGTTTCTATATTACTTTGTTTTCGCAAAACCAGTGCTTGTGCTCGTCCACATGAGAACTGTCTACCTTTCACGTTTCTTGCTGTACTCTGTGGGTCTCGTCTGCACATCCTATTCAAGGTCGAAAAACAATGTCTCTCGTTGATCTGCTTTGGTCAGTCCCACACATGTTAGACGTAATACACACACAGCTGCACTACTGGAAATCTTAAATTTAAAAAAAGCATTGCATGCATGTTAGGCACTTGAAGAATACCTTTCCAGAGGGGAGAGCTGTGCTTGAACGGAGATGTAAAGTTTTTGCATCTAAACCTAGAGGCATGGGGCCTCTCCTGACAAAGCCAAGAGGTCTTCTATTTCTACAATAAACTAGTTCCTAGTACGGGGAGGGTGGCAAGGCACGGTAGTCCTTTTTCCACTATCTTTATAGAATGATTTCCCCGTTTATTTCTTATGGAATTGTAACAATGCTTACTATCTTGTGTTTATGCATTTTGCTGCTAGTATTGGCTCGTTTACTGCGTTATTGAGCACGTTAGTTAAAATAAACATTTTAAACTATACATTGTCTCTAATTATTCATGTTGTGGACAAGTATGAGTGAGTGAGCGAAAGAGCATTTTTGCTCCCGCAATTTCTGGGAGGATCTGAGTTGCATGTTCTAGGATGTCTAATCATATGTAGCTTCGCTGTAGTATGGAGAATGAATGAGACACTATAGCTAGTTGGATTGGGGTTCCAGGCACTATGGTGGGTTTTTGGTACACCACTACACACTGAGGTCCTGGTTTCCTGTGCATAGTTCTTTATATGTGCAGAATCCCTACAACAGTTCCTCATTCTCCAGAGACAAGAAAGAAATATTGGTTTGTTAGCCGCATACTAAAAATAACATGTACCAAAATACAATTCTATTGTGGCGTGGCCTGTACAGCTCCTCTGGGCTTTGTAATGAAGCTAAGAAAGGTTAGCCCCGGCACCTCTTCTGGTACAAATTAAGCACTATAAAAGTGGCAGTAACCAAACATCATGCTTCTCAGAGAATGTGCGGAATATCATTAAATGGATCTTGCTATACTTTTACCATGAGCACTCCAGATACAATCTTATTAAAATGTATACAGCTGATTTTCATAACAATTTATATGGAGCATCACTGCCGTCAAAAAGGATGGTATTATTTTAGAGCGGATCGATTCGCAATTATTCAGCACTTTCTAAGCAGGTGATAAGAAAGTAAGAATGCTAAACATTATTAATGTTTCAATATAACACCAAAACTTTAAACGTTCCCATTTCAAGGAAGCACAAAGAAACCAGTTTTTACACAGCGCTTGCAAACAGCCACAGAGAGAGATAGCTCGGTGGGTTGGCTAAACGCTGCAGAGATGCGAAATACCGCAAGGAAAACTCAGTTCCTCATCCTCCCGAGACCAGAAAGAAATAGTGGTTTGTCAGCCGCATACTGAATATATAACATGTGCCAGAATGCAATTCTATTTGTGGCGTGGCCTGTACAGCTCCTCTGGCCTTTGTAATAAAAGCTAAGAAAGGTAACACCCTGCACCACGTTTGGTACAAACCGTTCCCGTTTAGAGGAAGCACAGAAAAAACACATTTTACACAGCGCTTGCAAATAGCTACAGAGAGAGATAGCTCGCTGGGTTGACAAAACACAGCAAAGAAGCAAAATACTGCAGGGATAACTCAATTCCTCATCCTCTTGAGGCGAAAAAGAAATAATGGTTTATCAGCCGCATACTAAATATAACATGTGCCAAAATACAATTCTATTTGTGGCGTGGCCTGCACAGCTCCTCCGGCCTTTGTAATAAAACTAAAAAAGGTAACCCCCGGCACACCTTTTGGTACAAATCGTTGCCCTTTAGAGGAAGCACAGAGAAACCACATTTAACACAGCACTGGTAAATAGCCACGGAGAGAGATAGCTCACTGGGTTGTCAAAACACAGCAAAGAAGTTCCTCATCCTCCCGAGACCAGAAAGAAATAGTAGTTTGTCAGCCGCATACAAAATATATAACATGTGCCAAAATACAATTGCATTTGTGGTCTGGCCTGTACAGCTCCTCCGGGCTTTGTACTGGGGCTAAGAAAGGTAACCCCCTGCACCACTTTTGGTACAAATCGTTCCCATTTAAAGGAAGCACAGAGAAACCACATTTACACAGCACTTGCAAATAGCCAAAGAGAGAGATAGCTCGGTGGGTTGGCTAAATGCAGCAGAGTGTTATGTTATGTTAATTTGTTATGTTAATGTTGTACTTCTATAGCGCACGGCCACTCCACGGAGCATCCCGGCGCTTTAGCGAAGGTACCCGCCAAAAGGGAGCAACATAACAACTGAAAGGAAACATAAAAACAGAAAAAGCCAGTTAAGGAAAGAGCCATGTTTTGAGGGCCTTTCGGAAGGAAAAAAGGCTGGAAGCCTGTCTTAAGGAAATCGGGAGGTCATTCCAGGCACGGGGAGCTAAATAACGAAAAGACCGGCCTCCTGCTCTGGCGCGCTTGATAATAGGAACGGTCATTTTGAATAAGGAGGAAGATCTAAGGGACCTAGAGGGCTGGTACCAAGAAAGTCGTTTTGCAATGTATTTAGGGCCTATGCCATGTAAGGCCTTAAAGGTCGTGGTCAAGGTTTTAAAAAGGATCCTTTTGGTGATGGGTAGCCAATGTAGAGTTGAAAGAAGATCAGCAGCTCCGGCCCTTCTTGGAAGACCAAAAATGGCTCGGGCCGCTGAATTCTGGGCAATTTGTAAGCGTCTAACCAAATATTTGGGAAGTCCCAGAAATAAAACATTAGCATAGTCCAGCCTAGATCCAACTAGCGCCTGGACGATGATTTTCCTGTGCTGGATGGACACTAGGGGGAGGAATTTACGAAGCATCCGAAGGATGCCAAAGCATTTCCCGGTAAGACAAGAGATGTGTGGTCCAAAAGATAGGTCACTGTCAATAATGACTCCCAGATTTTTGGCCTTCAAGGACACACTGGCAGGAGGGAACATGTCCTGCGGCCACCAGGGTTTCCAGTCTGGCTCGGAAGTGCAGCCAAAGAAAAGCCACTCCGACTTGTCGGAGTTGCACTTCAGTCCATGACATCCAAACCACTCAAAGGCCGCACTCAAACAGCCCCTAACCTGGGCGCCGTCAAACAACCCACCCCTGTCGCTCGCAAACAGGAGTTGGGTGTCATCGGCGTAGGAAACAATCCGAGCGCCGAAAGACTCCGCCACCACCGCCAGAGGAGCCATAAAGATGTTAAAAAGGAGGGGGCTCAAGATGGAACCTTGGGGAACCCCCACTTCTAGCGGTGACATCTCGGCGGAGTAAGGAGGCGCCGAGATTGTTTGTCGGCGGTCGGCTAGAAAGGATTTGAGCCAACTCCACACCGTTCCCCGCAGACCAAAGTCCCAGAGTCTAGAAAGGAGAAGCTAGTGGGGAACGGTGTCGAATGCCGCCGACAGGTCAAGCATTACCAACATAGCCTTTCTTCCCGCGTCTAACTCCTCCCTGATGGCGTCCGTGACTTCAAGGAGGGCAGTCTCCGTGCTAAAATTAGCACGGAAACCCGATTGAGTACTGTGCAACAGGCCATTTTCCTCGATGAAATTGACCTGTGCACAAACCTCTCGGTCACTTTCGCCAGAGCAGGGAGTAGGGAGATAGGTCTATAGTTGGCAAGGACCAAAGGGTCGAGTGCTGGTTTTTTCAGGAGTGGCAGGATCATGGCGCTTTTCCAAGCCCGAGGAACTACCCCGGATGATAGCGACAGATTCAAAATGGGATTAATCAGGTCATTTAGAACTGGTGCCATATTTGCTAAACACTTGGCAGGACAAGGGTCAAGTGGAGATCCAGATCTAAGATTTGCCAAGATGTCTAGTGAACTCTCACAATCAAGTGGGGGGAAGTCACACAAGAGGGGACCATGGTCTAGTAGGGGGCACCCCAAACTCACAGTATGCTACTGAAAAGTAGACAGGAGAGAGTCTTGAATGGTGGTGATTTTATCTACGAAATAAACAGCCAATTCCCTCAGCCAGGATTCAGAATGGGCATGGATGGGGGTACAGGTAGATGGAGATGTAAAGTCTTTCACCACCCTAAACATTTCTTTACACGAATGCTCCGCCTCATTTATTCTAAGTTCCAGATAAGATTTTTTTTCTTCCCAGATTGATTTATGGTATGCTCGGGTCAATGCCTTAAAATTCTGCCTCTCAGAATGGTCATAAGTTCGCCTCCATGCTCTTTCAGCTTTCTTAAGGTCTTGTCGTGATTTTTTTAACTGGGGAGTAAACCATGGGGCTGATGTCCTTCTTTCGGCTGAATTTTGTTTCTTGACCGGGACCAGGCTCTCCAAACAATCTGTTAGCCATTTATGGAAAAGGGCAATATTATCCTCTAAGTTGTCAGAAATAGGACACGGAGAATTAGTCAGGGCGTTCGATACCATATCTCTGGTAAGAAGATGGAAGGATTTAGAGACATGTTTCGCCGACCCAACAAGTTTAGTCCGTGTTGAATCAGTGACAGGAAAAGAGAAAGAAATTAGAAAGTGGTCCGACCACAACACTGGCAGAGGAGAACGTACACAGATAGGAAGAGTGGAAAAAATCTGGTCCAGCGTATGGCCTTTATTGTGAGAGGGTCCTGCCACATACGGAGATAATCCGAGCACGGAAGTAATATCCAAAAGTTTTTGAGTGTCCGGGTCTAAACTATTGTCCATATGGATATTTAGGTCACCCAATAGAAGGCAGTGATTAGATCTAAGGCAGGGGGTCGATAGAGCTGCCTGCAGTTCTTCTAAAAAGGGCCCCACCGACCCTGGTGGTCTATATACAAGAATACCTGTGCAGGCCTGGGAAGGCGAAAGCTGAAGGGTGAAGCCAAGGGCTTCACTACCCTGTATATTATCGACAGGAAAAGTGCGACATGGTATGTTCTTATTTACTATGATCGCCACTCCACCACCTCTTCCAGATGGCCTATCTTTCTTAAATATATTATAGGCGGAGGGTAAGGCGTTAGCCAAATCAGGGGCAGAGGAATCAGCCAGCCAAGTCTCCGTCAGGAATAGACAAGATACTTGCGAGTCCTGCAGCAAATTCCAAATATCTAGTGCATGGCCAGGCAAGGATCTGGTGTTTAATAACAGACATTGGTGGTGAACGGATGGACTAATCTGTGTAAGGAATTTACGATCAGGAAGACGCCATCCACATTCGCTACGGCCTTTCCTCAATGCACGGCCTCCTGGGAATACATGCTGGCAGAGGCCGCACGGAGGACGGAGAGTATGCAAATCAATACTAGAATAAGTAATCATGATGAGTAGCAATATGCAACTAACCCGGATATCGAACGTGTTGCCAGCCGTCCTGCCCCGGCCGCCTACGAGCCGCTGACGGGCGCAGACGGGCGCGACTCAGGCGCAGGGAAGGCGCCACACCTGCGCGTCACCGCTGCGCGTTGAGATAGGTGGAGCTTTAAATAGGCCGGCGAAACCTCGGCGAATGAGTCTCCAGAGTACCCGCACCAAGATGGCGGCATCGCGCTTCAAAAGCCTACCCAAGATGGACTCCACCACCCCGGAACCGGGCCCGCCAAAGTAGGGGTGCTTTTTTTGATGATTTTAGTGTGGGAGTGAGGGGCCAGGCACAGCGCGGCAACTAAAAACAAGGTACAATGAAATAATACCAAAAACAAATGCAGAACAGGGAGATTAAAAAGTTATCTGCTGGCAGCGCAGTTACGCTGCCCAACAGCGCTCCGGTTACTACCTCGCAATGGACACCTTATCCAGGCTGTCCCGATCACGGTTCCGCCTTAAATAGTCCGGCGAAACCTCGGCGAATGAGTCTCCAGAGTACCCGCACCAAGATGGCGGCGTCGCGGAGATGCGAAATACTGCAGGGACTACTCAGTTCCTCATCCTCCCGAGACCAGAAAGAAATAGTGGTTTGTGAGCCGCATACTAAAAATAACATGTACCAAAATACAACTCTATTTGTGGCATGACCTATACAGCTCCTCCAGACTTATTATGACGCATGCATGAGAACAAAAGCATGTACTTACAGCATGCAACACCTCCTTAGCCTTGCCACTGACAGCAGCGTCCCTTCCGACCCTACCAGACCTCACATAAAAAGTTCCAAGTGACTCTTTCTACACTTGCTGCCCATTTGGTGGGGGTCTGCAGCTCACACCACATGAAGCTCTCAAAGGTACCCTCTGCTTCACAGCCCAACTGAAACCAAGGTAAGGCGGGAGACAATACCAATGAAACACTCAACACCATGCTCATCACAGAAATGCTCTCCAATGTGTTATGAAACACTCAACAAATCAATCAATCGAAGAAGCACTCCTCTTTTTGATCAAAAGTTAGAACCTCTATTCTCTGTTTTTGTAGAGCGTGCTGCAGTGGTGGCACATTTGTCTGGACCGTGCCTATTCACTAACCGACCTAACACAAGACACTTAAACCTGACCTCTGCGCACTGTTTCGATGGCGATTTCCAACAAATGTTATACACTGTTCATAACAATATTTTGTTCAAATGTTGTAATTCATAAAGCTTAAACACACATTAAATGAATGAAAAAAATACTATCTCAGTAGCTTTTCCATCAGCTTCACTTTATGAAAAATAATGATTACTCACACATTACATACATCAATTTTTTGCAATATGAAGAATTCAGGAAGTCATTCCAATCTTTCACAGAATGCCCAATGCATTTCGAGTCTGGTGAGCCCTTCTTCGGGGGCCTTGAATTTACAAAATGCATGTAAATAAAGTTTTAGAAAAAATAAACCATCAATTTAAGCGCAACATAGAAATACATGAAAGAGTCTTTCTATGCAAAAAGATACAAAACCACAACTTATTCAAAATCATGGATTATCCATGACACATGGTCGTGAAAATGCTTGTGAATTGATCAAATAAAATAAAACCACGTAATCGGTGTTAGACTGTGGCCCCTTCACCATTGTGTAAACCTCTCTCAAATGGTGACATCAACTGAAATATCACGTCATTACTTACTGTGGACGCTTTGCTCCTTAACTCTACTAAATCTAAAGCCAAAATAAAATACAAACAGAAGCTAAAACTTTTTGAAACCCTTTGGAGCTTTTCCTGCTTCAATCCATCAGTATAGCACATACCTTTATGAAAATCCTGCTCTGCGCTAATCGCCGGTAAACACACTACTTGAAATCTTGCATTTTTGTCTTTATCACAGTTATTTTCAATGGGGCGATCATTTCTTTTTACAATAGACAGGAACTTCGATGGGCTTTGCGGGGGTGCCCGCATATGCTAATACCTTCATGGCAAAATTTGAGTCTGATTTCATCTAGGTAGCGTTAAGGAGCATAGCCTTCACAGTAAGTAATGACATGGTATTTCAGTTGATGTCACCATTTAAGAGAGGTTTACACAATGGTGACAGGGCCACAGTCTAACACTGGTTATGTTGGTTTTATTTTATTTGATCAATTCACAAGCATTTTCACGACCATGTGTCAAGGATAATCGATGGTTTTGAATAAGTTGCAAAAATACGTAGTGGTTTTGTATCTTTTCGCACAGAAAGACTCTTTCATGTAATTTTATGTTGCGCATAAATTGATGGTTTATGTTTTCTAAAACTTTATTTACATGCATTTTGTAGATTCAGGGCCCCCGAAGAAGGGCTCACCAGGCCCGAAATGCATTGGGTATTCTGTGAAAGATTGGAATGACTTCCTGAATTCTTCATATTGCAAAAAGTTTATGTCTTTAATGTGTGATTAATCATTATTTTTCATAAAGTTAAGCTGATGGAAAAGCTACTGAGATAGTATTGTTTTCGTTCGTTTAATGTGTGTTTAAGCTTTATGAATTACAAAATTTGAACAAAATATTGTTATGAATAGTGTATAAAGTTTGTTGGAAATCGCCATCGCAACAGTGCGCAGAGGTCAGGTCTAAGTGACTAGTGTTAGGTTGGTTCATGAAACACTCAACACCATGTGCATCACAAAAATGCTCTCCAGTGTGATATTAAATTAAAAAGAATAACATTAACACGGCACTGGCAACACTCAAATGCTTAATATTGCAATGCTCAAGGCAGGAAGTGTCAATTAACAAGGAGAAGAGGAGGGTAGCGGTGGGGGACAACGAAAGTGGGTAACAGTAGGGGTGATGATGGTGGGGGCACAACAGACGTGCATCAAACACTGCAATACAGACAAAAAAGCAAGCCATGAAAAAGAGTTCCAAGACAAACACTTCATTCCACTAGCAGCATGTATACTGTAGTTAGGCGATGCTGCATAGGCGTTCCAAAAGAAATAGAGGACAAACTACAAAGTGCTTTGGCCTGTGAAAACAAAGAAATGAAAGCAGACAAGAAAAGAAACCAATTAAAAGCAAAGAGTGTGGAGTAGGTGGAGATTCAACACATATGCAGATTACTTGATGTCTCGGAGAGACAGCGCTTGCGCTGCCTATGCAAGACCTAAAAAAATGGTACCTGATGTGAGTACAGGCAGTGATTGTTGTCCTGAAAGTGGGTGTGGTAATCGGCCTGTGTAAATTAGCTCTGGGGCACCGGGCAGAGGCAGCACGGTGATGGTGGAGGGTCCAGGACTGGTTGTCTGCATCAGTTGTGAGAGATAGTGGTGTTTGCAGCAGAGACAAACGGAATGCGCATGGTAACCTCATATGAGAGGAGACAGTAGCAAGAGGCTAGGGCTAATGACATCATGAAGAGCAGAGGTGATGGTAAAGTCTTTTAGGGGTAATGGTTGGTGGGAAGTTGTTTCTATACTCTAGAGAGATGTACCGAATGCCCTTTGCAGACAGAATACCTAGGATGGGAGATGCAGGCGAAGAGACAGGAGCAGGGCCGAACTGGGAACCAAAACCGGCCCGGCAAAGTGCTTGGCCGCCTCCCCTACCTCCCCTCAGGGGTTTGGGGGTGCCGCCGAGCTCTTTGCCAGGGTTATAATATGTTATGAGTTATAATATGTGCTGATTTTAATGTATCAGCACATGGTTCTCAAATCCGTGATTATTATACCACGTGATCCCATGGATGTAACTTGCATCGCTTTCAATTGAATTTGGATGGACGTACATACCCACAGATAAGACTGCTATCAATATTGTGTGAAGACAATTCTATATGGTTATTATCCATCTTCTCTTGCCCACTACGAAGAGTGAATGCTCTGAAGAAGTCCTGCATTACAGGACGAAATGCGTTGACTGTGGCTTTTAAAAGAACAAAACAATAAAGAAGAAAGTTTTTTCAATCAACCTGAGGATCATTCGATTATAATTATATGTAATGATTTGTTTTCTTGGAGTGGTGCAGCCCTGATCTAGTTTGCTTGTATTATTTCCCTATAGCTGAAATAGGGGTGTACTCCTGGACAGGGGGCACTTTCAGAAGCATGCACACATGTGAATCCACAATTTTCTTATTTGTTTGGCATATCTTTTTCATTGGTGCCAGATCTTCTGCAATAGGTCCCCAGTCCAAGTTGTGTTTTTTCAATTATCTAAGGGTATCAATAACAACTACCACTTTGCAAATGTAGCTTGAAAAGAAAGCAGAAGATCAAAGTAAAGGGGGAGGAGCGGAAGATGAGGAAACATCATGACCCACATGAGTAGCCCTGAAAACCTGTCTCAGGCATGCTATTGCCGTATCTGTGAGTGCAGTTTTAAACTTCCATGTTGACCTGGCAAGCGCAACCACTTGCCAGGACCAAGCCTTCCCTTTTACTAAATTTAAGACACCCCTAAGGTGGCCAAATGTACGCCCATGGGAGAGTGCTGTGTATGTGAAAGTAGGGCATGTACTGGTGTGCTTTACATGTCCTAATAGTGAAATCCTGTCAATTTCGTTTTTTTCGCTATTGCAAGCAGTGGTCCAAGTAGGCGGGATCAGAAGGGCATGAAGTGCCCCTACTTTTCAAATTTAAGTAAAACAGTTCCCTTACTTTTTGAGAAAAGAGGATCATCTCAGGACGGTTAATTCCACGAGTTGAAATGCTTCAGCTGCAGCGTAAGGCAGGGAGTCTCCTATGCTTTGAAACTGAGGGAGGGGAAGGCAGCTAAAAAGGCCTTCTTGCAAGGGTGCTTGATTCCCTGAAAGAAAAATATGAATGTGCGTAACTAGTCAATCTGCAAAGGTAAAGGGTTCTTGGAAGCCGGTATTGACTTTAATAGATGTAATCGCTTGAGGATTCCTGGTGACCGTTTTATTGCAAGGGCGTTACCAGCTAAGCTTTGAAGTGTATGCTTTTAATGGACAGTTACAAAAAAAATGCACTATGTAGCTTCTGGGTATTACTAAAATCTATATCTTTTGGAAGCACTTTCTCTTAAACCTTTTTACACATTTTGTATCATCCCACCTTATACTGTGTGTAATGCAAGTTTAAAATAATGACTTACATATTCCTAGTCCATTCTGTCACAGACTGGGACGTCGTAGCACTAAACATACGCAAGTCACTATTCTCCACTGCATCAACCATGATTCAATTCAGCGGCTCTCTGTTTGCTGACACAGATCTAAAAAGTAGTGCACTCACTCAAAATTGTAAACTTACTCAAAAGTGTAAGTTACCTTTATGAATCAGACCTTGTGGGTTTAAGATGGCCACCACCATTGCAAGCCTTGTAATAGTCCCATGACACTCGTACATGTATTTTGTCTTGACTCCAGTGCTTAATTTGAGCCGGTGGCTCTGGTGCTCAGCAGCGGCACTTAATCATCAACACAGGCGCTTTTCATGAGCACCAGTTAATGACACATTAATTTATTTTAAACACAGGGAGATTAAGTGATTTGCCCAGGATCACAGGATGTTGAGCCGACGCTGAGACTCAAATCTGGTTCCAAGCACTTAAGGCAGCTCCAGCCATTATGTATGAAACAAAGGTACCCACCCCTTAATGGTTAATTATGAGGTCTTGGAGAAAAGGGGAAAACAGAAATATATACTCAACCTCCCACTCGACCTACATCTATTCAGCAATGGCTGTAATAAACGCAAGCGGGCTATCCCTTTGCTGTAAATATCAGTAGATACAACAAAAATGCATTTATTTATATCTTTGTTTAATGTCCATCCTTATAAATGAATCTCAAAAATAGTAGAATTTTGTTTTAATCATATACATTTTTTTATATTAAAAAATATATGATTTTATGTGTTCATATGTACAGTGCAGTTCATAAATTATTCAACATGTTTCAGTTCTCTTGAATGTGCAAAAGGAGCATAATTGTGCAATTTGTACATTCAAAACGGCATCATTGTACATATCTCCATGTTGTGATACTGTCCAGTATCACATCTCACCTTACCTCACATACAGTCATATCCTTTCATGCCAAGCACACACATACACACATACACACATCACATACATTGCTGTTCCAGCTTATAATGGCATGCAACAAAAACTCATGGCGAGAACCCGTCCATATTGTCCATGGTTATGCCGCCAGCTGGAAGACAAACAGGCCGACGCACGTTTCAGTAGATAAGAGATACTTGAATCCACCTTCCTCAGGACCGCTTAATTTCTTTAATGTATGCAGTGGAGGTTGAATACACACGATGGAAGGCATGTGTACAAGACGGAATAACATCTGGGGGTTTTCCCCAAATGGTGAGAATACTTCCACCTGTAATGTTGGCTCCAGCGTCAGTGTTCACTTATGGGTCATTGGTACACTTTCCATGGTGGTGACACATTGGTGGTTTTGCTAAGTCCTGCTTTACGCTGGGGGTGCCAGTATGATTTCAGGAAGCTATACAAGGTCCAGATATGTAACTACATACCAATGCTTTATGCTTAAAGTTTCTGTTCCTTTCATATTTCAAGTAACTAGTCTCATAACATAACATACTTTTTTTTTACTAGATAATAATTACATGTTTTAATCGTACTCCTTTGGGTTTACTCAGCTCCTCTCATCTGATTGTGTTCACAGTGGAAATATCTGTCTGTAATTTCTTTGTATTATTCTACCTTATTTTGGTGCTACTGACTTTGTAATCCAAGGATGGTTAGCTCTCTTTAATCGTGTTTATATTGACACTCCCCGCAGAAAAATTTCAGCACATCCATTCGTCAATCAGAGCAGGATACTTTGGTCGAGTGAATATATGGTGAACAGCCTTTACAACGAAACTTTTACAACGCACTACCATTACGACGCAACTTTTACAACGCAAACCATTACAACGCATTGCGCTGGGGGGCGCGCTAGGATAGGGAATAGGTTTAATGTACTATCCAACACCTTCCCTACTATCCACGGGGACTGGAGTTGGAATAGTAAATTAAACTATTCACTAGCCAGCGCCCAAAAGCACTATGCGTTGTAATGGTATGCGTTGTAAAACTTGCGATGTAAAGGTAGGCGTTGTAAAAGTATGCGTTGTAAGGTCATACATCCGAATATATAGCTCTGGACATTATGCCACATCCTCTCCCGTTTTCATTGTTAGTAGTTGGCTCTATTATAGGCGGTGCTAACAGGAGAAATGGGTTGGTGCAAGCTGCCGCCTGACGAGAGCCCCAGCACTTTTTTTTTTTAAACAAATTAACCACTGTTTGATTGCATTTGTGTATTTTGTGTTGTGCAAGCGTTGCATCCGTGAAGCCTGATACCACCAGTGCCCAAGCTCTGCATGTACCACTGAAATCCTCCACAGAGGAAGACCAGAGCACCTCTGAAATTCAGAGAAGTGCCTCTCCGCACCTGCCGTGCGTGCACATGGGAGCATGGTGCTTGGATTCTGGCTGCACCTGGCACCTGAGCAGATCTTTGATTGTAGAAGTCTGCACCTGAAATAAAACTCTCATTCCTGGGGTGTAGTTATCTTTGGCGCGAATTATGAAAGGCCCTTAATTATTTCTTGAGGTTCAAACTAAACTACTTGTGTTTCCGAATCTCCTTTCGTTCTAATAGATCGACCGATTTATGGGGCGGCGATCAGACAATATCAAGCTGTGCCCACCCTAGCTGTCTGGACTCCTTCCACGCCAATTATGCCATTTTATTTTTCCTACACTCAGTGAGTTGTAAGCATCATCCTGCACCAGCAAGTTACTGAACTGGCAATGTGGAGGCTTATTTACAAGCCCTTTGCGTGCGTCACTTGTTATCTTCTTGAAACTTTATTGCGGCTATTACAGCCATAAAAACACAATTTAAAAATACATTTTTTTCCATCAATTTAAAAAAATTCGAAAGATGATCAACATAAGAGTGCGAAAGTACAAATTACTCAGACAACTATAAGTTCGATTTTAGGGGGGACGGCCAATAAGGATGCAGCATGGTGGGAAATATAATTATTATAAATATCTTAAAAATATAATGTATCTAAATAATAAAAACAATACAAAACTTGCTATCACATTAATCAAGAAATGTGCACAGCAGGTGTAGTGACACTTGTATTCAGGGAAGTGAATGGGCCACATTTATTACGTTTTTTATAGCGTGAACATGACCCAGTCAGTATCAGAGCGCTTTACATGAAGGGACGTAGGGTATCAGTTGGACTGGTTAAGTAGTCACATGTACGAATGACATCACCACCCTGCTCATGGCCGCTTTTTACTTCTCCTGGAAACAGAGGATTTTATCATTTTTATTGTATGATTGCTGATAGTGTTGCAACGCCACTATTCCTCGCGCTGCACCTTGCATTAGGCAGAGCACCATTTAATAAGGCCTGTGACCTGCGCCCTGGCTGTCCCAAGAGATATGAACTAACACGACCTGGCTTCTTACTGTTAAACTGTCATACGGGCGCCGTTTTCCCAGAAACGTCTACATTTCCTGAAAGTTACGTGAACTTTATATCGTGAACCTTATCTCTCGAACTGTCTGAAAACTCATAAAGTTACAGTTACATTTACCATCTCTGGCTGAATGTTGATATTATATGGTGTAGGACGACACCTAGTGGAACGAAGTAAAATTAACAGAATTGATTTTGATATTTTTAAAGTAGCATTTTGTATTGCAATAGATGTCATAATGCACCGCTTACTGCCACTGACGAAGCATCAATGCGCTTTATTATGTGAAGAACAAAGAGATTTCTTTAAGTTTGAAAGCGGGAAATGTAATGTTGCAATGAGTGATTAGAATTTAATCGTTTTATGTACAATTCTGTATTGCTTAACACGAAGATTAGAAGACCAAGGCATAGTGACAGGTTGAGCTGGAATAGTAGCAAATGCTGGAAAGGCAAATACAACATTTCCTGGTGTACTTACAGTACTTCTAAACACACCTAACCAAGGGTTGCACATGGAGCATCTTTCATGTGTAAGACGTTTATGATTTACTCCTCTCTGACAGAAAAAAGGACCACCACTAGTATGTCCTATGCATTAATGACACTCTATTCGGTGATCTTTGAGCACCTAACACTTTTTAAGTTCGTTTTTAATTTGTTGCTAAGCCTGACAATAGATACTATTGTATATCCCAAACCTTTATTATCTGCTTTACCGTTAGATTGCTTGGGAACAAGTCTTTTGAGAAGGACCACCCCGTCCATGCTGCTGTGCTACTCATCAGTGGGACAGGCTTCTCTCACGCCATCCTCGGGCCTGAGTTATCTGTCGCCTACCCATGAGTAAGGAACTGCAGTCAGCGCCATATTGGAAAGACCAGAGTCTTTCTATATCGTCAAGAGTTTTTCTTAGTACACATGAATTTTTTTTAGCTAGGTAAACCTCTAGGAACAGTACGATATAATAAAACTATTTCGTTATGCAATGTAAGCCATTCAAAGGTATAATGCAATGCAAAATATCTTAAACCATCTACTTGTTTTCCAAATAAATTAGTATCCACCCAATATAGAGGCGGACTGAGCTTCCAAAACCATCAAAACACACCATCCTTACCGATTTTACACAGTCAAAAGTATATTTTGAATTTAAACTCTAAAGCTGCAATAGTATATCCGACGTCCTAAAGCACACAAAGTGACCTGTATTGAATCCGCATAGTTTTTATTCCACTTGGAAAGTGATATAGTCAGGTGTTCAGAGTGTATGAAAAGGTAGACAAAAGAGAATTTATAGAGGAGAAGATAGATAAGAGATAAAAAAAACACTAAATAATACAGGATAATTTTCAAATTCAGGACTGTATTACATCAATCCAATGAGGTCTTAGAACGTCCTATTCACATGTAGCAGGAGATATGTAGAAAAGTGGTCTGGCAAAGTAACAAACATTCTCCTATTTACACGGTGGTACTGTCTTGTGGCATTTAGTACTGTGCCTATAATGATCCAACTAATATGTAACATGATGTATTGAGATAAATTACCTAGTACAATGTCCAGTTAACCTACACTCTGTGATCATACACCTTATCCTTCTTGAAGAAAGAGATGCAATTCTATGTCCATATTGAGTCCAAGGTCGACAGATCTAAGCTAAATCAACCACTTAGTCTCTAATTTCCTAAGTGCTAAAGTTCGGTCACCACCACGGGCATTCTCTTCAGCTAATGCAATGCCATGAAATTTAAGTCTGATAAGTTCTGATGTTGCATGCACAGAGTTATAATGAACAGCATGTGAGTTGTTGGTATTACCATTGTGGATTGCTCTTAAATGCTCCTGAATCCGTTCCTTAAGTGGCCTGATCGTACTGGCCAAATAAATCAGACCACAGTAACATACAATGCAGTAAACAGCATTCTTAGTGTTACAATTTATAACATGTCGTACTTGCTGGACGTGTCCTGTATTGTAGCAAAAACTCACTGTTTTATCTGCTGCATATTAGGAGACATTGCATGAAGTGCACCTATAAAATCCCAAGGTTTTTAAAGAGAAACAAGATCTTGATTGCCCTGCCTGAGTTGGAAGTATATAGGATGGGCACAGAATGTTTCTAAGTGTCCTACCCCTGCTGTAAGTGATCTGTGGTTTGTTGGCTATACACTTGTTTAAACTATGGTCCAACATCAAAAGATGCCAAAGTCTTAGTAGAATTTTGAAGAGATCCTGACTATGTGAATTGAATTGTGTAATAAGCGCCAAATTGCGCATTTGTCGCATCTTTTTTGTCCCTGTTCTTAAAAGGTTTCAGAATACTCTCTTGTGTATATTAGTTTGTGCCTTTTCGGGGAGGGGGGGGGTGGCTTTCGCCCGTCGAGTAGAGCTCCGGGCAACGAGGGACGGCAGACACGCTCCGAGTGCCACCCAAACAATTCCAGTAGAGGAAATGGCACTGTGAAGGGTGTCTCATCTCCAGAACTACCTCTCCATCGAGCTGTAAGGCACTATGGCTGTGATTTTTACAATATTTCCTCGAGGACAGAGCTGAAAACTGCCACGGCCGCCACTTTGAAATCGGACTTCACACTACAGCCGTTTTTTCCATGTTTGCAGAGTCATTCAGAGATGAAACGTACTTTTTGAGCCTACTTACTTTATATGAGGCCTTTCTAGGTTCTTTGTCCTCTTAAAACCCGAGAATTGAAGTTGTTGCAAGGATTCTGTGTCACCTCACTCCAGACAGCTTCTGAGGCAACACTGTGAAGCCACCATTTTGTGGAAATTCCATCTATATCATTGACGTGAATTTTTATTTTTTTTCCTCTCGCATGAATGTGCTTATTAATAAGTATAAAAGGTGCTTCAACATTTTAGCCAAGGGACTGAACTCTTCTCCACAAGTAACCAATTGTTGTGTTAAGGATTATTGCACTCTCGAGAAGGCGGATTCACAGTTAATATGTGAATTGGTGTGCAGGCAATATTTACGGATCTCCTTTCACCTATTCAATCCTCATTCAAGTCAGGAGTGACTACAAAGTGTTTTTTACCCTGTTTGACGCAGGGGCTTATGAAGCTTATATTCTTCGCATTAATCCTCTTCTTCACTTGCTATCGCTGTTATTACAACACATCTTAGGTTAGACAGTCTGTTTCCATTCCACACCCATTTTATAATTGATGGGTAGGATAAAAGGGAACTTGCATACCATCTCTAAGCCTAAGCATTCTTTTATCAAGAATTCAGAGCTTTTTTCTGAGCTCTCTAGACTTGAAGATTCAGGTGTGCTTCAGGTAGAGGATAACAATACAACGATGGAGTCCAACCCAGCTCTTGCGGGCAAATCAAATGTAAAACGTCTAAAGAAAGATCTTCCCTCACCACCAAAACCAACATCTCCAGTTTCTATGAAATTGTTGCAACAGGAAATAAGAGCACTTAGACCTTGTGTTGAAGAAACAAACTCCAAATTCTTTCTGAGAATTGGTCTCTACTGGACACCAGGCTCACAACAGTGGAAAAAAGTGTCTCCTGCTTTACTGAAACCTCCAACCGTGTGTCCTTCATGCAGACCCAAGTTTCGTCACTTCAGAAGCAGGTCGAGGATCTTGAAAATCGCAACAGGAGAAATAATATCCGTATTTATGGTCTGGTGGAAGGTGCAGAGGGGGCGGACTCTGTCGGCTTCTTAAAATCTTTCCTCCCCAAGATTCTCCATTTACCAGAGGATGATGTGTAAAATATTCAACGGGCACACAGACTGGGCCAAGCTTCCATCACCAACTCTCCCTCGCAACGGCCTAGAGGTGTCATCCTTTATTTCCTCGAGTATACAGATTTGCTGAAAGTATTATCTGCCGCTAAAGCAATCCCACGTATCTCATGGTCGGGTTCTGCGTTGTTCTTTGCACAAGATTACTCTAAAGTTACAGCGGCCAGGTGCATGGCTTTCCTCAATATGAGATCAGACTTGCGTTCTATGGGTGCAAGATTTGGCCTCTTCCACCCATGCTTATTTAAGGTCACTTATAACAACAAGACTACTACTTATGAAGACCCAGTCTGCATACAAAGATTCATCAATGCACATAAGTTGGCTCCTATGGATTCTTCTGTTTCTACTTCCTCTAGTATTACTTGACTTTTCTGCATTGTACACCTGATGGTACACAGACAAAATATCGAAATTAAAATATCGATATACAATAATATCGATGTTTTAATTTCAATAGTATAGAATATCAATGTCCAAAATATCGACAGACATAATATCGTTTTTTTAAGGTATGTATGTTACTAATATCGAATTTCACTAATATCGAAATTTTGTTTAGTGTTATGTATTTTAATGTGTTGTTTATATGTTTGTTAAACATGTTTTGTAATGTATGTTTGAAAATTTGTAAATTTGTTTACATTTTGCGTTTTAGTATCAGAGCGGGTTGTGGGTTTATAGGGGAATAGGGTGGGAAGTAATTTAATAATAATTAATTAATTAATATATGTTTGTAAATATTTTTAATTAATACTTAATTGGTAATTAATTAATATTAATTAGTTAATTAATTAATATAATTTTGTACATATTTTTAATTAATAATTAATTGGTAATTAATTAATATTAATTAGTTAATTACATTAATTAGAGTAATTTTTTTATATATATAATTTTTTGTTATTGTTAATTAATTAATTGGGAAACAATAATATTAATTAGTAAATTAAATGATTCACAGCTAATGTGCTAATATATTTACTTTATTGTTATTGTTAATTAATAATTAATTGATAACTAAATAATATTAATTATGTAATTAAAATATTTAGAGTTAATGTGCTAATATATTTAATTTTTTGTTATTGTTAAATAATAATTAATTGGTAATTAATAATTATTAAGTGAATAAATGATATGATTTATTTCTGTGTAGTGGGTTGTGTGTTTATAGGGGGATAGGGTGTGATATAATTAAATGTAATTAATTAAAGAGATTGTAATTTTCTTTGGTATTTATTGTTAATTAATTAGTAATTAATATGTGTTATTTAGTTCATTTATAATTACATCAATTTAGTAATATTAATTGTTATTAATTGATGAATTGAAATTTATATTAATTGTCTTTTTTATATGTGTAGTGTGTTGTGTGTTAAAGTGGGAGTAGTGTTGGAATTAATTTTTACCCCCATGCTATCCAACGCTTTCCCTACTGTTGCACCCTCTGGAGTGTGAATAGTAATTTTTACCCCTACGCTATCCACCGGGGAAACAACCTTTACAACGCAACTTTTACAACGCACTACCATTACAACGAAATTTTTACAACGCAAAAACCATTACAACGCATGTGTTTACAACACATGTTTTTACAACGCAGGTACCTTTACAACGCATACCATTACAACGTAAGTATAGGTAAGTATATAATAATATTTTAAATTTTATATGTTTTAGTTTTTTTAAGGGGTATTTTTAGGGTTCAGGGTCAGTTTTCAGTTTTTGGGTAAAAGGGTATTTTTAGTGTTCAGGGTCAGTTTTCAGTTTTTGGGTAAAGGGGTATTTTTAGGGTGTAGGGTCAGTTTTCAGTTTTTGGGTAAATGAGTATTTTTAGGGTTCAGGGTCAGTTTTCAGTTCTTGGGTAAAGGGGTATTTTTTGGGTTCAGGGTCAGTTTTCAGTTTTTGGGTAAAGGGGTATTTTTAGGGTTCAGGGTCAGTTTTCAGTTTTTGGGTAAAGGGGTATTTTTTGGGTTCTGGGTCAGTTTTCAGTTTTTGGGTAAAGGGGTATTTTTAGGGTTCAGGGTCAGTTTTCAGTTTTTGGGTAAAGGGGTATTTTTAGGGTTCAGGGTCAGTTTTCAGTTTTTGGGTAAAGGGGTATTTTTAGGGTTCAGGGTCAGTTTTCAGTTTTTGGGTAAAGGGGTATTTTTAGGGTTCAGGGTCAGTTTTCAGTTTTTGGGTAAAGGGGTATTTTTAGGGTTCAGGGTCAGTTTTCAGTTTTTGGGTAAAGGGGTATTTTTAGGGTTCAGGGTCAGTTTTTAGTTCTTGGGTAAAGGGGTATTTTTTGGGTTCAGGGTCAGTTTTCAGTTTTTGTGTAAAGGGGTATTTTTAGGGTTCAGGGTCAGTTTTGGGTTTTTGGGTAAAGGGGTATTTTTAGGGTTCAGGGTCAGTTTTGGGTTTTTGGGTAAAAGGGTATTTTTAGGGTTCAGGGTCAGTTTTGGGTTTTTGGGTAAAGGGGTATTTTTAGGGTTCAGGGTCAGTTTTGGGTTTTTGGGGTACAGGCGTACAGGGTAAAAATAAAATAAATGTATATTTAAATTAAATCAATTAAATGAAATAAAAAAAAATACATTACATTAATACGTTTTTAATTTATTTTAAATGTATATGTATTAGTTTTAATTTTTTAATTATGTTTTAATGTTTTTATTTATTATTTGTAAAATTATATGTATTTTAAAATTATTTTTACATTATTATTTATACATTTAAAAAAACGATATTTTTAATTTCAATATTTTTGTACTACGATATTAATTTTTCGATATTTTTGTACTTACCTTTATGAAGATATGACTCCGATATTTTTGATTTCGATATTTTTGTGTCGATATTTTTGTATGTAGATATTCTGTCTGTCGATATTATGTCAGACATTCACACCTGATATGTCTTTGATCCCTAAGTACAAGACTCAATTTGTTCCTTCATTTGCATCTCTGCTTACATATATCAACACTAAGAGATGTTAATGATGTCATGGGTTTATATTTTCAGGACCCCATGTTACCTATAGCCTACTATTCTTTGTTCCTCGTTTTCTGTTGGTTACAGTATTATTGATGGTACTCTTTTTTTCTTTCCATAGTTTTCTCTGCAGTTTGAAGTACTGCTTTCCCGATTTTTTCCGATCTTACCCAGGCATTCTGTGTACTCCGTGTGGCTCTACGCTCCCCCACACTTGTGTTGCCTTTTTGTAGATATGTTATTTGTTTTGTTTGTGGTTCTCTGTATCACTTCTATTGTCTTTATCTCTCTTTCTCCGGATGTCTATGTTTTTTCTCTCTCTTTTCTTACTCTCATATTATAAATTCTTTATAACAATATAGCCTTGTTCTCTCCTTCCCTATTTGTCACTTGCCATTCACAAATAATCTCTTCTTCTTTATGCTCTATCTTCCCTAAATCTTTTCAAAGGACTCCCACCACTTTTTGACTTAATATTCCTTGTTCCAACTCCTTCTTATTCTTTTTTTTAAGTTAGCTTGAATATGATTTTGTCGAATTGGATATTTACTGTTGTTCACTTTGTCATTTTTTTGGTGATTTAAAATGTCATTAAAACTAGTTTCGTGGAACGTTAGAGGTTTAAATTCTCCCATTAAGAGACAGAGAGTTTTAACTCATGTCGCCAAATTAAAAGCTGATGTTGTTTTTTTGCACGAAACTCATCTTACGGAAGTTGAATCTTTGAAACTAAAGAAAGGATGGGTAGGAGAAATTTGTTTTTCTCAGGGCGATGGGAAACGAAACGGAGTTATAATTTTGTCCCGTAAATCTCTCCCAGTTACGATTGTATCACAAGAATCAGACACTGATTGTAGATGGTTACTTGCCAAATTATTACTCAAAGGTGTTCCAGTTTCTTTTCTTCACATTCATGCTCCGACTGTAGCAGATAACTCATTCCGGCCCATGCTAGCCAAACAAATCTCTCAAAGCATGGACGATAATTTTGTACTAGCTGGAGACTGTAATCAAGTGTTTGACCCATATATAGATAGAAATTCCTAGGTGCCTTTTGTCCCCCATAAACCCCACAGATCTTTTGTCCACACTATAACCCAACATAAGCTATTAGATGCCTGGCGTCTGTACAATCCAACCACTAGGGAATATACCTTTTATTCTCCAATGCATCAAACCCAATCTAGGATTGATTATATCTTTGTGTCCCATAATATTTCTCAGTCCCTTTCATATGCTGATATCGGCCCTATTCTTTTATAAGATCACGCCCCGGTTTCAATTGGTATAGATATATTACCCAAGACAAACTCTCCCAAGAGATGGCGTTTTAACAACTCACTCCTTTTAGACCCAAAATTCATGGCATCCTTTACTGAATTTCTCAATGAATATTTTAGGATAAACCAGAATGAATCCTTACCCTTTTCCACTATTTGGGATGCCTTTAAAGCTTCAGCTAGCGATTTTATTATTAACTTTGTAGCAAAGAAACAGAGAATTGCACGTAAACTTACTATTAACCTCCTTAATGATATTAAGAAACTAGAGCACTCCTATCATACTTTGCGTTCACAAGAAAGTTTAGCAGCTCTGATAAGTTAAAAAACTACAATTTAACGAAAAATCAACTGATGATGCCTCTTTATACCTTCTAAAGTCTAGTGCAAAATTTTACGGTGGTAGGAATAAGGCTGGGAAGATCTTAGCCAATTATCTCAAAGTGCGGCCAAACAAATTAAATATTGAAGCTGTATTCGATAATCAATCCTCTGATCTGAATTTCTCTAAATTTCTCATGCCTAAATTACATACCCTAATACACTTTTTTCAATCAGCAAATGGATCCACCGGTTCTTTTTCAGAAGCACACATCTGTCTTATCCCCAAAGAAGGCAAAGATGCCAAATTTTGTAAAAATTATAGGCCTATTTCACTGGTCAATATTGACTATAAAATATTTTCCAAAGCACTAGCCATTCGTCTAGATTCTTACTTACCGACCTTATTAGGAAAAGAACAGTCTGGATTTATCAAACGACTGGTTATCACAGATAATACACATTTGTTTTTTAATGTTTTATCCAAATATTCTCGTCTCAAAAACTCTTTAGCAGCAATAGCTTTGGACGCAGAAAAAGGTTTTGATAGAGTTGAATGGAAATATTTATTTTATACTCTAAGTTGGTTTGGTTTCGGCCCAAATTTTATATCCTTAATCTCTCTCCTTTATTCTGGCCCTCGCGCTGCAGTTTGTGCCAATGGTTTGATTTCACCTTATTTCAATTTAGGTAGAGGGGTGCGCCAAGGTTGCCCTCATTCTCCCTTTCTTTTTAATTTGGCCTTAGAGCCTTTTTTATCCAAATTACGCCAAAATCCAAATATTCATGGTTTTCAAACATCCAATGTCCATATTAAACTTGCGGCCTACGCTGATGATATTCTCCTATTTTTATCAAAACCAGATGAATCAATCCCTGCTTTTTTAGAAGAAGTGCGGTCATACACCCTGGTTTCTGGGTATAAATTGAACAATAATAAATGCGAAATTCTGCCCTTAAATAAATACACCTTTAAAACAGATTAAACTGCTTCCAAATTCACATGGAGTTCCACCCACATTAAATATTTAGGTCTGTACTTTACTTCCTCACTTTCGGACACAATAACATTATGCATGAACAAATGCATTCAGAAACTCTCCGATTTAACCACTAAATGGCATCACCTATATCTTTCATGGTGGGGCCGTTTGGACACTATTAAGATGATGTTAACGCCCATAGTCTTATACACAATTTCCAAAATCCTAATTCCTATTACTGCCAAACTTTAAAAAAAAGTGAATTCTATATTATCTTCCTTGTTATGGAGTAACAAGAAATCTCGTTTGTCTATTTCTAAATTATCACACCCTAAAGCAGAAGGTGGGGTCAATTACCCAGATTTTCAGGCCTACCAGTAAGCTTTTCTCTTACAACAGGCTTCTCTTTGGCTGCTTGACTCTCCTGAACACTGTCCTTTATGGTCATCCATTGAACACCTCTTTTTGTCTCCCTTCTCTTTTCATGAATACTTATAATTTTCACACAAGCCGCAGCATCTTTCTACATCTATAATAAAACACACTGCCAAACTCCTCCACTCAACTCCCCCTTTAACCCACCTCAATATTAATTCTTTTCTGGAATCAATGATTTGGCATAACAAGAATTTAACCATACGTGATAAACCTTTTTATTGGAAAACTTGGAGACATAAGGGAATAATATGGGTTAATCAGTTATTCTTACACTCAAAGTTTATCTCCTTTAGTTCGCTTAGTCATTCTTTCAGTTTGCCCTCTTCATTCATTCACAAATATGATTTGCTTAAAAAGACCGTCATGGATGTGTACACCCATCTTCCTAACACACACGATAATCCTATTAGTTCGTATCCTTCTTTAAGACTGTATACCTTACTACAAACAGCCCCCAAAGCATCTGTTATTTATAGATTTTTACATGATTCCGTTGTTGAAAGACAAAAGTCTAAGACAAAAGAGGCTTGGGAAAGGGATTTTACTGCCAATATCTCTGTGGGGGAAAAATATGGAATAAAATATGCAAATCATCTAGAGCAGCCAACACAACACGAACATTGTTCTTTGTTTACAATAGACTTTTATTTACACCAGTCACCCTCAACAAAAGGTTTCCGAATGTACCAGACTCAGGTTGGACTTGCAAAACATAAAAGGCTGATCTGTTTCATATGCCATTCTCTTTCCCTTCTGTCTACACTTTTTGACAACAAGTTTGGTCTCAAATTAACATGATTTTTTAAACCAAATTTCCTTTTTCCTTTATACATATTTTTTTAAGTAGCCTTTCTTTTGTTTGGGAGAGTGTAACATCTAATGCTGTAATTATTGACCTATTACTAGCAATTGCTTTTCAGCAAATTACTATTAATTGGAAAGAAGCCAATAACATTTCATACAAGGCTTGGTGGTATGCTGTCTGCCATAATCATAGGTTGGACAGCACTTTTGTTTACCCTTTATATATGGCAGTGAAACATTCGATCCTTTGGTCACCAGTCACTTCGTATATCGATGCATACGCCAAAGGATTTCATCAACCTATGCCATTCCAACAAGAAGTCTTGAAACCACCATGAATCCTCTATTATTTTCCAACCAGGTTTTTACATTCTAATGATATGTACATCATTTATTGCGGTTTGTTTTCATTTTCATTCTCCTCCAATGTTAAATCAGATTCATACTATTTTACTGTAACAGTTTTACAATGTAATGTATTGTTATGAATTTGATATTCCATATTCTTTGTAGACATCTTATCTTTCTTTAATACATTTTTCTTGAACTTAAAAAGTTTGTGCCTTGTCCAATATTTTCTATCAAACCCTCTAGTTGTAAATCTGGTTCTTAGATGATCTAATTCCTTCTGAAAGAACTTGTCATTACTACAGTTTCTTCTTAGATGTGTCATTTCCCCGAAGGGGATGGCTTTGATTTGCATATTGGGATGGGCACTATTCGCATGTAGCACAGAGTTACACGCTGTAGGTTTATGGTAAAGTCTGTATGCAACCTTCCCATCTTCTACATACAGTGTGATGTCTAAGAAGTCAATCTTCTTACTGCTGACATGGTGTGTGAATCTCATATTGTATAGGTTATTGTTAAGATGTATTATAAAGTTGTTGAGAGTGTTACTATCTCCACCCCAAATCATAATGACGTTGTCAAGGTATCGCCGCCAAATGGATGATTGGTCCTGTCATACCAGGCGGGCAAGCTATCCATATATGCGATGTTGTTCAAAGAATCCCATACATATTTGCAAAAGAGGGTGAAAATGTTGACCCCATTTCAACTGCAGATAATTGTCTGAACCAAGTGCCCTTAGGTATAAAGAAATTATTGTCTAAAATAAGACGTGTAAGGTCCAAAAACATCTGGGTAAGCTCATATAATGTGGCATCCCATTTAGATAGAACATATGTCAGAGCCTCCATGCCCTTATTCAAAGGGATGCTAGTATACAAGGTATTACATAACGACGAAACCTAGGGGTCTGAAGCTAGAGAAAATCTCTCTTACTAGGACCCAAGAGTCACAGGCAGTGACTTATTTGGGTTGAGGAGAACAACTTCCAAGTAATTCAAAAGTGAGACAGCTAGTAACACAGGACCATCAGTGATTGTGAATCGAATCATCCACTGGTATGTAGGATTCCCATCAACGACTTGCAAGGATCAATATTATCATTTGGTCTTCCTTGCAGGGTCGTGTGTCTCTAGATCATTGAGACCAAATAACGTACCCTCTGCCAGAATCAAGTTCTGAACACACAATCACTTCAAGACCATGTAAACATTGTATGATGGGATCAGGTGCAGTGCAAAAAACAAAACAAAGTAGTGGTGAATAGAAGTGGTGAATTAAAAAGGATAGGGGAGCGGGAAAGAATTTTATTAAACCCTGTCCACTTCCTACTAAAACCAAGAACAGTGCAAAAAATCTAGCAGTTTAAACAAATGACTGCATGGGGGCCAACCTGTTTCAGCCTAGCGGGAAAAATACCCCAGGCTTTCTTCAGGGCCTCTGTTCTAAATAGTAATGCTACTGCAAGTGAAACATAAAACAAATGTGAAAAAGGATATAGTTATCCAGAAAACTGTTTCTTTTCCTCCAAGTCACTTTGTATCTGTAATAACAAAAGACAGAAAAACATATGACACACTGTGTTGACGCTGTCCCACTCAACTAGCAACTTGTCTTGAAGAATATTAAAAACTTGATTCCTCAAACAGAGTGACCGGGGACCAGACCTCACCTCTCCTGGACCATGCTCAGGGGTTATTGAGGCCACGCTCTGTAGAGGTGAAAACCAAGAACTAGATATAGTGGCGAGCTGCATTAGGTTGCCACTCCTCCCTATATCTAGTACACTCACACACATTACTTTCCGCCTCTACTTTCTCTTCCCTACAAGCTACCACTCAATCGGTGAGTAACCCACCTAGGTGACTCCAAAACTGCTGATTCAATCATAAAAGGCATACAAGAACCCATACGGAAAGAACTCTCTGCCTGAGTATAAGGTTGAGTAGCAGCTCTGTAGAATCTTGCTTGTAGTGATTCTCAAAGTAACTAATCCAGGTATAAAAATTAATACAAAGAATATATCCCTTAAAAACCTTTTTGCCCTGCTGTGCTCAGTGTGTTATAATAGCATCAGCACTTGAAGATATGTATATAGTCTGAATAAATACACCCAACTAAACAGAGCAACAAGAGCAACACTGTATAAACACTCACCTATCCGTCGTTGCCTCTGACTGTTTCCTAAGTCAGGGGGAGGCAACGAACGGATCTGTGAGGCTCTTATATATGCAAATCGGTTAGCTAATCGATTCTCTATTGGAGTAAGCCAGTCCTCTCAAACGTGAAAAATATAACATGGTCCTACCTCGATAGATGTCTATTATAACGACTCTCGGGAATTAGGGGTGTTTTGATTCTAAAAGATGTTTAAGAAGATCTCTGGCGTGTATTCTTTAATGCGGTGCTGGAAATGCCGGATGACGACATCTCGCGAGAACCGAACTCCCAAGGACTACAAAGTGATGTCATCACTGGTAGTCCAGTAGTTTTTTAGCGTTTAGCAAGTTATGCTATAACAGTGCAAGTAAGGTTCCGCGCTGTCTACTTAAATGTATTACTCTTACAGTATTTTAAAAGGACAAAAACGAGCCCAAAACAAAATGTAAATGTAGTTGAGCTTATATAGCGCACAGCTACCCGCGGTGGGTTTCCCGGCGCTTGCTTAGGGAACCCTTCCTGGTATTCCCCTGTGAGATAGCAGGGTATCCACAAGGTGAAAGTCAGGCATCCCGCCGCGAGGGGCCGTTGTGGAGATTAAGCAAGCTATTGCCCAGAGTCGCAGAGTGTGAACCCGTGAGTCGAGGAGGCACCGGGGCAAGAATTATCGAGTCCGTGGAATTTTTTAGCCCAAGACCCCGCCGAGGCGGGGAATTGAACCCTGGTCCAGGACCGATCTCAGTTTCCGGGTCTGCTGCCTCTAACCCCTGAGCCACACTTCTCCACTCCAAAAACGAGAGGAGCAGTGTTACAACGTGGCGTCATAATTGTTCACCAGTAACACTGGACTACCAAATGACGACATCAGACTCTGTTCTGTAGTTCTATTGTCTACAAGTGCGATACGAGAAAAAAGGGGTTAATTTACAGTGCCGAGCCATCAGAATGGAATAGTGCTAAAGACAGTCACAATTCTATAGGTGATGTATAAACAGCTACTTGCTAAAAGGCTGAATACAACTGACCAGGGTGGTGAAACATGGTTGAAAACCCTGGTTAGAGAGCAGAGAGAACAGAAAATGAAATCTGAACTCCATAAATGCCACACAAAATAAAAAATAATAAAATATAATAAAGGGCCCTCCCTATATAGCCTAAGATGTCAGTAGACAAACAGGCGACCCTCTGTTATATACAACTATGTACCTGCAAACCTTCTTTTATTACCCAAAAACCATAAAGGACACTTGAATCTGATGTCTATCAGATATAGCATGTATCATAAGCTAGTCCAAGGGATTTCATCGTTTAACCCTCTGATGTCAGTCCGTAATCTATATATCCATCTTTGTTCCTTTGTGAACAAGAATTTGGATATGTCGGCCGTGTATGAGGGAATAAACGGTTTCTCAAGGACAGTCCAAGTAAAGTTTGATTCGCTGTGATTATGTTCTATAAAGTGCTTGGTCAATTTGGAGACACTTTTTTTGCACCTGAATGCACTTTTATGCTCCAACATCCGGGTGCGGACCTTGCGAGTAGTCATGCCAATGTATTTCTCTTGGCATGGACAAGTGAGTTGATAAATAACTTGCGTGGTATTACAGTTCGAGAACTGTTTCAATTCCCAGGGTCGATTGGTACCAATGTCTATGCTCAATGTTTTGGAAGTTTGTGGGCAAACCGAGCATCCTCCGCATGGGTGATGCCCAGTTACTGCTGGTAAATCCCACAGGGTGCCAATGTTTCTCTTGGGTGTTTCTTTAGGGCGGGTATGAATTAAACGGTCTTTCAAACTACTCGACCGTTTAAAGGCAAACCACGGAAGTTCAATTTTATCGTTGCTGCAATTAAGTACTCGCCAATGTCGTCTGACTATTTTTTGAATACAGTTGGACTTGGTATTAAAAGTGCTCACAAAAGTGAGACGGGTCAGGGGAGCCTTGGCGGGTTGTGGTTCCAAAAGTGCCTCTCTGTTATTGTTAACTGCTCGTTTCAGCGAGCTCTTGATAAGTTTGTTTGGATAAAGTCTAGCCCGTAATTGATTCAACAGACCAGTTGCATGTTTTTCAAAAGTGTCTGGCGTGGAACAATTCCGCCGGAGCCTAGCGATTTCGGATGTTGACTTTCTTATAATAAAAGCGAATTCCATGCCATTGGTTTTCGATAAAGTTCGCTTTCTAATCCATTAGGAGTGGCATAAATGGATAAGTCCAAACAAGAGATTCTATATTTATTGATCTCTACCGTAAATCGAAGGAACCTATTTTGGATATTCAACCATTCGTGAAAGCGTAGGATAGATTGCTCATCGCCTCTCCATATCAATAAGATATCGTCGATGTAGCATTTCCACCATATCAACGAAGAGAGAAAAGGGTTGTTATCTGTCAACACAACCTCCTGTTCAAACGTGTGGACGTATAGATTTGCCAAACTTGGGGCAAAAATACTGCCCATGCTGGTTCCCGTAGTCTGGAGGTAGATGGTCTCCTCATACTGGAAAAAATTCTCTTTCATGGCGATCTTAGCTAGGGCCATAATGAAAGGATTTGGAGTGATTGAATTTAAATTAATTCCACCCAGGATGGACCTGATAGTGTCTAACGTCTCATCCTGGGGGATGGAGTTATATAGGGATTCAACATCTAGTGAGACAAGAAAATCTGTCTCCTGGTTAAATTCAATCTCGGGGATTACTCGTAAAACATCTTTCGTGTCTTTCAAATAGGTTGGCATGGTTTGCACTATAGGCCTTAAAAAATAATCTACAAAGGCCGATAAGGGCTCCAAAATGGACCCTTGACCCGAGATTATAGGTCTCCCAGGAGGTGGTCTCTGGGCCTTATGTACCTTGGGTAAGGTATAGAAATAAGGCATGATAGGATGTTGTGTTTGTAGGAGTTGTGCCTCATGCGATGTTATCCAACCCTCTCCCAAAGCTTCTTCCACTAAGCTCTTGATTTCATTAGTTAGCCTGGTGGTGGGATCAATCGATAAGGGCTGGTAAGCAACTCTATCACCTAGCTGACGTAAGCATTCTGTCCTATAGGTCTCCGTATCCTGAATTACAATAGAACCCCCCTTATCAGCAGATTTTATCGTGATGGAGGGGTCCTGAGACAACACTTCCAAAGCCTCCCTCTCTGGTCTCGAAAGGTTGTTGTAGCTGCTCTTGGGTATTGTCCAGATTTTCTCAATGTCATCCCTAACTGCCTTCTCAAAGGTAGCTACCTGTGGTGGTACTGCATGCATCGGTGGCAAAAAATTACATTTGGTCCTTAGACCAGTGTTCTTGTTGTCTTGATCACTGAACTCATCGTTCTTATCCTTAAAAAAGTAGTGTAGCCTGAGTTTACGAAAGAACTGGGCTAGTTCTATTTGTAAGCGAAAAGGGTCCCCATTATCAGTTACAACAAATCCCAACCCTTTGTTCAAAACAACCTCTTGCATGGTTGATAGAGTTCGCTTGCTCAAGTTAACTACCAAACTAGGCTCTATGTGTTCATTTATTCTTGGGCCCCTCTTCTTGTTTGGCTCTGTGTCCCTGCATGTGGTCCTGTGGAGTCCTCCCAGTGTACTTGTGGCTGAGCAAGTCTTCTTTTGCCCCTTGGGCGCCGGGGACCAAACCCTAAAAAAGGCTGGTTATTAAAATTTTGATAACCAGGAAAAGGGGCCATAGGCGGTTGGAAGGGATTAAAATTGCCTGGGTGGGCCCAGGGTGCTGGTGGCCACCATTGTTGTTGTCCAGGGCCTCCTTGTTGTCCCCTGAAGTTTTGATATCTGGCTGTCCTTCCTCGACCTCTCCCTGCATATGGCGAAGGATTAGTGGTATCTTGGTCGCTCCCTGTATCTGAACTTGATCCTGAATAATTGGAGCCATATTTTCTTCCACTTCTACTGAAGTCAGGGGCTTTATATGTATCGCTCGTGTAAGGATATACGCGATCGAGTTGGAACTTAGCCAAGTCCTTTTTGAATTTATCAATTTTTATCTGTATTATGGAATCATTAAAATCCTTGGTGTTTTTATCAGATTCTTCTTTTTGTTTCTTAAACATAGTTGTAGTCACTGTAGTTTTAATTTGAGTTTCAAGGACTTGTATATCAATAAGAATGGTATCGGCCACTCTCTTGGCGGTGCTAATTATCAAGATTAACCAGTCTCGCGTGCACCGCCACGCAATTAATGACCAGTCTTTCAGAATAGATTTATCATTTAAAAAAAGTCGAGGAGCATTTGATACAATAAGTCCTGGAGGTGCACAACTGGCCCTTAAATATTCTGCCATAACTGTGCCGTGTACCTGTGTGCGTGAGTGTGACTTTTTTAATGTAAGGCATTTGGTCCAATCTTCCATGGCACTAATAGTTGGAGCTGGAAGAGTTTCTAGAATACTGGGCATATTATCCAAGATTGATTGGAAAACCGAATCATGAAATGCCAAGCCGCTGCGTTCAGCCATGATGACTCAATTGCAATGGAGTTTAGCCAAGCGGTAAAACACCAAGAGCGAGAACCAAGGGAAAGAGAAGTGAGTGAAAGACAAACAACACTGATTCAATCAAGTAATCAGTGGGCGACTTTTTAGAACGTAAAGTCTTCAAAAAATGACCCGCAGCTAAAGGCTGCTCTAATAATCACAAAAGATAACGGTAGATAGAGGGTCTGAGGGATATTTTAAAGACCAAGCCTAGGTTGCATTCCCCCGAAAATGTAATACATAACAACGAAACCTAGGGGTCTGAAGCTAGAGAAAATCTCTCTTACTAGGACCCAAGAGTCACAGGCAGTGACTTATTTGGGTTGAGGAGAACAACTTCCAAGTAATTCAAAAGTGAGACAGCTAGTAACACAGGACCATCAGTGATTGTGAATCAAACCATCCACTGGTATGTAGGATTCCCATCAACGTCTTGCAATGATCAATATTATCATTTGGTCTTCCTTGCAGGGTCGTGTGTCTCTAGATCATTGAGACCAAATAACGTACCCTCTGCCAGAATCAAGTTCTGAACACACAATCACTTCAAGACCATGTAAACATTGTATGATGGGATCAGGTGCAGTGCAAAAAACAAAACAAAGTAGTGGTGAATAGAAGTGGTGAATTAAAAAGGATAGGGGAGCAGGAAAGAATTGTATTAAACCCTGTCCACTTCCTACTAAAACCAAGAACAGTGCAAAAAATCTAGCAGTTTAAACAAATGACTGCATGGGGGCCAACATGTTTCAGCCTAGCGGGAAAAATACCCCAGGCTTTCTTCAGGGCCTCTGTTCTAAATATTAATGCTACTGTAAGTGAAACATAACACAAATGTGAAAAAGGATATAGTTATCCAGAAAACTGTTTCTTTTCCTCCAAGTCACTTTGTATCTGTAATAACAAAAGACACAAAAACATATGATACACTGTGTTAACGCTGTCCCACTCAACTAGCAACTTGTCTTGAAGAATATTAAAAACTTGATTGCTCACCCAGAGTGACCGGGGACCAGACCTCACCTCTCCTGGACCATGCTCAGGGGTTATTGAGGCCACGCTCTGTAGAGGTGAAAACCAAGAACTAGATATAGTGGTGAGCTGCATTAGGTTCTCACTCCTCCCTATATCTAGTACACTCACACACATTACTTTACGCCTCTACTTTCTCTTCCCTAGAAGCTACCACTCAATCGGTGAGTAACCCACCTAGATGACTCCAAAACTGCTGATTCAATCATAAAAGGCATACAAGAACCCATACAGAAAGAGCTCTCTGCCGGAGTATAAGGTTGAGTAGCAACGCTGTAGAATCTTGCTTGTAGTGATTCTCAAAGTAACTAACATAGAGGGTAACAAAAGGAAATTCCTCTGACCAAACTAGATCATCCAATTTGTTCAATAAATCCTTTGTGTCTCTAATGAATGCTGGTAAATTGTGCACTATGGGTTGTAAAAGAATTTCATTATACTTAGAAATGTGTTCCGTAGGTGATCCAATCCCTGAAATAATGAGTCTGCCTGGTGGAAAGGTACAATTCTTATGTATCTTAGGTAAAGTATAGATACATGGGGCTCGTGGTGATGGAATGAAAAGATATTTATATTCCCTATCCGTTAAAAGGCGGGAATCCCGCCAATGACTAATTCTCTGTTCAATAAGTGATGTTACCTCCTTTAATGGACCATGCTGTATTCTGATGTATGTTTTAGTATCTGTTAGTTTATTGTCAATTTCCTTAACAATATTGCCCCCTTTGTCCACCTCATTGATTGTCACCTCAGTGTAGCCTGACAATTGGTGTAACGCCGTACGTTTGGCTGTGTTGAGGTTATCTCTAAGAGTACCATGTTTATTGAGAAATTTATTTTCTAACACATACAAGTAATTTGTTAGAGCCTTATGAAATGAGTCAATGAGAGTCTCTGGTGGTAACATCGGTAACAAATTAGACTTTGTCCTTAGTGCACTTTCAATGTTTAGATTTGTGGTTATGTCTAAATCATATAGAATTTTACCAATAGTAGATATTGGCCCAGTGCTGCCATCTAAAGACAACAACATTTGTAAGTCTTGAATATCTTTAATTGTTTTGTCACTTTCAGAGAAAGAAAAAATAGAAATTGAACATGGCCTATGCTTGGTATCAAAATATTTGTAAAGTTTTAATCTGCCCACAAACTTAAACAAAGCAATGTGAATCTGGGTGAAATTGGGTTTGGACACCAGACAAAAATTGAGGCTCTTTTTAAGTACATTGGTTTGTGCAGTGAATAATACATGTTTAGAAAAATTAACAATCGAAACATCACTTTGAGCATCATTGTTGGTAATGGTAAATTCGGAAGTAGACTTTATTTTACCACCTACAGTAGCACTCAGTTCTTTTGAATGCGAGATGTGGATCTCGTCATCATTCTTTTTGCTTGATTTGTGCCTGTACTCTCTTTACCATCCATTTAATTCCTTTTCTTTGCAATTTTGGCATAAGTTTCGGGGATTACCTCCATGTATGTTTGAAACGTTAATATTCTCAACAACAGTTATTTGTATCTTAGCTGCAATTTGTATACAAGCATCAATCAATCAATCAATCAATCATGCCATTTGTATAGCGCACTACTCACCCGGGAGGGTCTCAAGGCGCTTGGGGGGAGGGGTATGCTACTGCTCGAACAGCCAGGTCTTGAGTTGTTTCCTGAAGACGAGATGGTCCTGGGTCAGCCAAAGGTGGATGGGGAGGGAGTTCCAAGTCTTGGCAGCCAGGTAAGAGAAGGATCTTCCTCCGGCGGTGGCTCTTCGGATGCGTGGTACGGCTGCGAGGGCGAGGCTGGTGGACCGTAGCTGGCGGGTGGGCGTGTAGAAGGTCAGGCGGTCGTTGAGGTACTTGGGGCCCAGGTCGTGGAGAGACTTGTGTGCGTGGGTGAGGAGCCGGAACGTGATCCTCTTGTCGATGGGGAGCCAGTGCAGGTTCCTCAGGTGGCTGGAGATGTGGCTGCGTCGGGGGACATCCAGGATGAGTCGGGCGGAGGCGTTCTGGATGCGCTGGAGTCTTTTCTGTAGCTTGGCTGTGGTTCCGGCGTAGAGGGCGTTTCCGTAGTCCAGTCGGCTGGTGACGAGTGCCTGGGTGACAGTCTTCCTGGTCTCGGTCGGGATCCAGCGGAAGATCTTGCGAAGCATACGCAGGGTGTTGAAGCACGATGAGGAGACGGCGTTGACTTGTCTGGTCATCGAGAGGGAGGGGTCCAGGATGAAGCCCAGGGTGCGTGCGTGGTCGGTTGGCTTGGGTGCGGTGCCCAGGGCTGGGGGCCACCAGGAGTCGTCCCAGGCGGAGGGCGAAGATCCCAGGATGAGGACTTCCGTCTTGTCCGAGTTCAGTTTCAGGTAGCTGTCCTTCATCCACTCGGCGACATCTTTCATCCCTTCGTGTAGGCAGGTTCTGGCGGTGTTGGGGTCTCTGGTGAGGGAGAGGATCAGCTGGGTGTCGTCGGCGTAAGAGATGATGTTGAGGTTGTGCTGGCGTGCGATGGCTGCAAGAGGTTTCATGTAGATGTTGAAGAGGGTGGGGCTGAGTGAAGATCCTTGCGGGACACCGCAGATGACTTCGGTGGCCTCAGAGCGAAACGGGGGGAGGCCGACTCTTTGTGTTCTTCCGGCGAGGAACGAGATGATCCACTCCAGTGCCTTCTCTTGGATACCGATGTTGCTGAGGCGCTGGACTAGGGTGCGGTGGCAGACCGTGTCGAACGCAGCGGAGAGGTCCAGGAGGATGAGGGCCACTGTTTCCCCCTTGTCGAGCAGGGTCCGGATGTCGTCGGTGGCTGCGATGAGGGCGGTCTCGGTGCTGTGGTTGGCTCTGAATCCGGACTGCGAGGGGTCGAGGGATCCGTTCTTCTCGAGGAAGGCGGTCAGCTGTCTGTTGACGATCTTCTCGATGACTTTAGCAGGAAAAGAGAGGAGCGAGATGGGGCGGAATTTTTTGAGATCGGTGGGGTCCGCTGTAGGTTTCTTCAGGAGGGCGCTGATCTCGGCGTGCTTCCAGCTCTCCGGGAAGGTGGCGGTGTTGAAGGAGGCGTTGATGATGTTCCGGAGTTGGGGTGCGATGGTGGAGTCGGCCTTATTGAAGACGTGGTGTGGGCAGGGGTCGGTTGGTGATCCGGAGTGGATGGTGTTCATTGTGCGGGCTGTGTCTTCGGTGGTCACCGTGGTCCAGGTGCGAAGGGTGGCGGTGGGGGGCGTTGGTTCGACGGTTGGGTGCGTGGGTTGGGCGCCGAAGCTGTTGTGGATGTCGGCGATCTTGCGGTGGAAGAACGAGGCGAGGGAGTCGCACAGGTCTTGTGACGGAGTGATGTTGTTGGTGCCGGTGCTGGGGTTGGAGAACTCCTTGACGATAGTGAAGAGCTCTTTGCTGTCGTGGGCGTTGTTGTCCAGTCGTTCCTTCAGGGATTTCTTCTTGGTGGTGCGGATGAGCTGGTGGTGCTTGCGGGTAGCGTGTTTGAGGGCGGTAATGTTGTCGGTGGTCCGGTCGAGGAGCCAGGCTTTCTCGAGGGTGCGGCAGGTCTTCTTGGAGTCCTTGAGGTCGTCGGTGAACCAGGATGCCTTCTTGCTTCTGGGTCTGCTGGGAGGGTTCTTTAGTGGCGCGAGGTCGTCGGCGCAGGCGATCAGCCACTGTGTGAAGTTGCGGGCTGCTTCGTTGGGGTCCGTTGTGTTGGCGGGTGGGCTGTGGCTGAGGGAGGTGGTGAGCTGGTCTGCGGTGATCTTGCTCCAATTCCTGTGAGGTACCTGTTGCGGGTGGTGGTGGGTCGTGGATCTTTTGAAGCTGAAGTGGACGCAGCTGTGGTCGGTCCAGTGGAGTCCGGTGGCGTGGCTGAAGGTGATGTACTTGCTGGAAGAGAAGACGGGATCAAGCGTGTGGCCGGGCTAGAGGGTGAGGGTGTTGACCAGTTGCTTGAGTCCGAGGTTGGCGAGGTTTTCCAGCAGGGCGGTGGTGTTGCGGTCCTTGTTGTTCTCCAGGTGGAAGTTGAGGTCCCCGAGGAGGATGTAGTCGGTGGAGGGGAGGGCGTGCGGGCTGATGAAGTCTGCGATGTCTTCGCTGAATTGTGTGTGTGGTCCCGGGGGTCTGTAGACGAGGGTGCCTCTGAGGGTCGTCTTAGGGTCGGTGTGAATCTGGAAGTGGAGATGTTCGTCTGCGGCGAAGGAGTCGTTGGCGTCGGTCGTGATGCGGATGGTGTTCCTGTGGACGATGGCGATGCCACCTCCGGTCTGGTTGATGCGGTCCCTCCTGAGGATCTTGTACCCGTCCGGGATGGCGATGGCGATGTTGGGTGCAGAGGAGGCGTTCATCCAGGTTTCCGTGAGGAAGGCGACGTCCGGTGATGTAGCGTCGAGGAGGTTCCAGAGTTCCACGGCGTGTCTGTGGACGGAGCGGGTGTTGATCAGGATGCACTTGAGGTGGTTGCTGCAGGTGTTTGTCTTGGCGGGTGCGGGGCAGGTTCGGAGGCAGGTGAACTTGCAGGTGCAGCAGGTGAAGGGTCCGTGGGTGCGTCTCGGGATGGCTCGGCAGCAGGCGTGGGTCCGGCCGGCATTGAGTGCGAATATGTATTATATCTGTATTTCCAGCCTTGAAAAAGTCTTAAGAGACTAAACACGTGTTGGCTGATGTCTTGCTGGAAGTGTTGTTGCACAGAATAAACCAACAGTGAAAACTTGGAATAGAAACTGGATTTTCTTACTGTTGTTTGTGAAACATTATCTGTTTTTATCCTTCAGAAGGACTCATAATCTATAATGGATATATGTTCATGCTTATTAAATATCCATTACTGCTATGGGTATAAAGAACTGCCTATGAGGGTGCTGGGTGCAGTTCTATCAAATGTTTAATGTTTTTATCTCTCTGTGCACGAAGGACAAACTCTTGAAAGGCCCAAAGTAGACCTACAGAGGAAGTAACCAAAGGACATAGAACCCCCTTTAACCTTTAGGACATTGCTAAACTATTATGTGACATAATTACAATACAGCCAATAAAGTGTACTCACAACTCAATATGTTTTCTCTGCTGTTCTAAACAACCCGATGTTACATTTGTTCTTACTTAATTGCAACACAGAACCCTACCTTATTGTAGCGAGTTTGAATCAAACTGGAGGATCTTTCAGAAAACCACAAATGAAAATGACAGCGTAAATGCATACCATTCCCTCCTTGTGTCAAATCATAACGTGCTAACTAGGAAATCACTATTATGTACTGTGAGTACCCAGGTTATGAGTTCCCTAATGTTAATTATGCCCACAAGACTGCCATTGTGGTGGTTGAAGCCTTTGGTGAAAATCAGGATGGTTATGTCTCCGGCGGCATGAATAGCAGTAGGTTCCGAAACTTTACTTGACCTGTACCCTGGGGAGAGGTGTTAAACATTTGAGGAGGTGTTAGGAGTGCGCCCTGGCCAATTTTTACAATTTGCCAAAATTACTAAGACAGCTAGTGATTTCGGGACAGGCTTCCTATAGACTCCGGCGGGATCCCAAATGCTGGAGGTGCTGTTGTAGGATGGCTCTGTGAGGGGACTGGTCTCCCAGCTGCATGGCACACTAAAATGGGATAGACCAACCACCTTGATTGACACCAGAAAAGGTTGGGACAGTAACTTGGAGGAGCCCTTGAAGTACCGTGACTGGGCAAAAGCTTGCACTCTGGTGGGGGGAGTTTCCAACAACGCACAAATTAACCGGTCCCAGGATGGTTGTTTCCGGGCCGGGGTGGACCTGGCTTGGCAGCTCGGGCTGGACTGTTTCTATGAGGCACAGGGTCAAGACTGATTTGCATATGGCTGTGTCTGAACTGGGGTGGCATGGTGAGCAAAAGAACGAAGATGGGTTCACCCCAGATCTAATAGTGACTGGGGGTGAGTGTCTGAAGAGTTTCAGCTCTGTTTGATTTGTTCTGCTTCTAGTGGCAGGCTCTGAACCCAATACCATGTCCCTGGGGCCTCCAAGTCACAAGATTCTTTATAGAAATTATTTCAGCTTTCTAGAAGCCTCTGACACTACTGCTGCCTTCTATCTAGCGGTACAAAAGGGGGTGGTGATGGACGGAGCATCTGAACCAACCAAACACTCACACCCAGTCAAAAGATCTCGGTTTAATCCATCACCGTTCTTTAGCCCACTCTGCCACCCAAGTTCAGACATGGCTATAAGCAAATCAGTCTGACCCTGTGCCTCATGGGAACAGTACAGCCCGAACTGCCAAGCCATGCCTTCCCTGGACCAGAAACAAGCTTCCTAGGACCGGTTTCTGGCATTACAGCTGTCTTCAGCCAGGCTTGCTTGAATCCAGTGGCAAAGTGAGCAAGGGACTCACGTCTGAGCATACCCGGCCAACTTATGGTGAACAAAGCGGTACAAAAGGGGGTGGTGATGGACGGAGCATCTGAACCAATCAAACACTCACACCCAGTCAAAAGATCTGGGTTTAATCCATCACCGTTCTTTATCCCACTCTGCCACCCCAGTTCAGACATGGCTATATGCAAATCAGTCTGACCCTGTGCCTCATGGGAACAGTCCAGACCGAACTGCCAAGCCATGCCTTCCCTGGACCGGAAACAAGCTTCCTAGGACCGGTTTCTGGCATTACAGCCGTCTTCAGTCAGGCTTGCTTGAATCCAGTGGCAAAGTGAGCAAGGGACTCACGTCTGAGCATACCTGCCAACTTATGGTGAACAAAGCGGTACAAAAGGGGGTGGTGATGGACGGAGCATCTATCTAGCAGCAGCTTACCCGCAAGGGCCTGAGCTTGCCTTTTTGCCCAGTCTGTGTGTGATTTCCTTACTTGGGTTTTTCCAATCAGCCACCACTCCGTCCTCTACAGCCAATCAAATCAAATCAGTTTACTGAATAGTTAAAGAAAGCATTTTATTTACATAGACGCACAATCGATAATGTCTTTAAAAAAATAACTATTAAAATTAGCAGTCAGCTTAGGCAAGTGCTTATGTAGTAAATAAGTACCACAGAAAAAGAGCCACCAGCCCTATTTACACTAAATCTAAAAAACACATTTGTCAAAGTGGCTAATTCTTACATATGAACTTTGCTCTTTTTACCACTTTGGGCAGCTTTTATAAAAATGTTAAAACCACTTACTAACTGAAGATCCAACCTGTAACACCATATATTGGCTTGGATGCAGGTTCATACGCCTAGTCTTCTGAAAGCAGGCCTCAGGGATAGAATCCTCTACGGATATAAAAATCAGGCAAAAAGTGCTTATTTGAATCACATTCTCTTTTATTTTCTGGAAAAACTTGCTCGGTGGTGAATGTCCCTTTTCTATCTACAATGGCCTAGACTTACCCACATCAAACAGGGCACATCACAGCCTTATCACATAAAGGACACCATTCTGTCCCAATTCTCTGCTGCATCTGGACAGGATGGTAGGTGGCAGCTCAAACCTAAACGAAGGCACATCTCTGTCTGAGTTAATCTTTGCCACTCTCATGCCGGACTATTCCCTTCTAATTCTAAACTTTTCAAAGGGACCCAGAGTTGAGAAGCAGAGAAAGTTTCAGTTCTTACAGACTTTTTTTCTGGGAGCAAACAAAACCTTGATTTGGAATCACTTGATGGATGGCGGTTATGGATATTCCAAACCCACCCTTTTTCATCCAGCAGGAAACTCTTAATCCACCTGGAATGGAAAAAATGGCTTTTTGTCTACTGGGGCCTGTCTTCTGCCAGCTGGTGCAGAAGAGCAATTAACTCACTTAGCCAGACAGCTCAAATGGCAAAGTTTTTGAAGAGCTTTGACATATTATAGCGTATGGTAAGAAAGCCAAATTGGTCAAGAATGACCACAAATCTGTATTCTGGGCCCTGTCATTTACATACAAGAAAAAATGCTGATCCTGGTATTAGGTTTCAGTCTGGTGAAATAGTTAACCACAGTTACACAGAAAGAACACACTGAAAACTTTACTTTTGATACACTTAACCGAAGAGGAACGGGTTAGCCCATTGTGGCCTCTGGTTAAATCATAAATATTTAGACTAGGTCGCTTCTGCCACAGTGCTACCTGTGTGCAGATGCATTGTGCTTCACTCTGTTTGTCCTCTAATCAATTATGAAAAAAGGGCATCCAGAATTGCTTGGTATGAAAACCTCCAGAAAGGAACATATGTGACCTGAGACCCGTCTTGGCCTTGCTAGGCCTTATCAATGAGGTATAACTTGAATTGTGCTGCCCAGCGAGCAAGGGACCCGTAACTTGGCCACTAAGGGCCTGATGTAGGTAGGCCAATACCGGTCGGTAACGGCTGAATTTACAGATTTTCGGCCGTTACCGACTGGTATTGGGCATTTGGGATGTAGGGGACCCGAAAACATCCAAATCGGTAAATTTACCGATTCGGTAAAGTTACCGATTCGTAAACCTTACCGATTCGGAAAAAATACAGAATCGGAAAATATACCGAATTTGTAAAGTTTCCGAATCTGTAAATTTACAGATTCGGAAAAAATACCAAATCGGAAAATATACCGATTCGGAAACCTTACCGAATCGGTAAATTTACAGATTCGGAAAATAAGAAATGGTAAAAATTAGTTTTTGAGATGTAGGAAACCTTTTAAATACCGAATTTGCATGAAATTCGGTATTTAAGAGTCGGTATTTACCATGGAATCAAATCAGGTGGTAAACAGGTGCATGGTATAAAAAAGCCCCCAAAATGCAACATTTCCACCAGAATGGCGGCATTCTATGTCATTGCGAGGCGGATACAGCTACAGGCAGAAGGAGAGAGGGTCTGGAGGAGGGAGGAGCAGGTGTAGAGGCAGAGGATCAGTCTATTCCAGCTTACTGAGCCAGAGATCCTACAAAGGTACAGGCTGGCCCCCCAAACTATCCTGGACCTAATCAGGGACCTTCACCCACTATTGGAACATTCAACCACAAGGGCACACACCATCCCACCCCATGTGCAGGTGCTGTGCAGCCTACACCTGCTTGCATCTGGGAGTTACCAGAGTGTGGTTGCTGTGGTAGGTGGTGTGTCCCAGAGCTGTCTGTCACGTTTCTTTAAAAAATTCCTTGATGCCATGTTGCAGAGAATGCATTTGTACATCAGCTTCCCTGCAACGCATGCAGAACTGCTAAGGACAAAGACAGACTTTTATCAGATGGCGCATTTCCCAAACATAATTGGCTGTATTGATGGTACCCACATACCAATATGCCCACCTGCTGCCACAAGGTACATTTATCGGAACCGGAAGTCCACCCACACCATAAATGGACAGGTGATCTGTGATTCCAAGTACATGATCACTGACCTAGTAGCCAAATACCCCGGGGGTACCCACGACTCCTACATCTTCCAAAACAGTGGGATCTACGCACGCCTGACAGCGGGGGAATTTGGAGAAGGATACTTGCTAGGTAACCCACTGTGTGAAACTTCCTTGATACGTATGACAGGTAGATGTGTGTGCGTGCATGTGAGTAATGTTTTTTCTCTTGCCATTAGGGGACAGTGCATATGCCCTCCGGTCCTTCATCCTCACTCCCTACCTCAACCCTACAACACCAAGTCAGAGGAGATACAACAGGGCACACAAAACAACCCGAAACATTGTGGAGCGCACCTTTGGCATGTGGAAGAGCAGGTTTCGCTGCCTCCACAAGAGTGGAGGTGCCCGCCAGTACACACCAATCATCTGCTGCAAGATGATTGCAGCCTGTGCAATGCTGCACAACCTTGCGGTCAAGAAGGGCAAAGCATTGGATCTCTCAGATTATGAGGACCATGATGATGAGGAAGCAGTGCCTGAACCACACGCATCTGGAGTTGCAACACCAACTGATGGCAGACACAGGCAGGATGAGATAACACGCAACTACTTTTAAGTAAGTAAGGAGACACAGACAGGTGGAGTATGCACCAAATGTAGTTTAATTTGGTAATGAGGTAGGTTATTAAAGCACAACTGTGCAACAAAAAGTATTTAACTGCAATGATGTCAGTCCTGGTTCACCTCACCATGAACTTTAAAAGTCATTTCCTTCCTCGCTTCCCTGTAACACCTGTAGGTTGCTCACCCTGCTCACTGTCTTGCTGGCCTGTGGCCTCAGCGTGGAGCCTGCTCCTCCTTGTTTCAGGGACAAGGGTGCTTCCTATGCTGCTCCTGCTAGTGCTCTCCTCACTTACAGGCACATCCAGAGCAGCTGTATGTGCAGTTTGGGAATTTAATAGCGCCTCAAGAGCACTGGTCATCCTGCCCATGCCCCTAGTGACCTCATTGGTGTTTTGGGTCATAGCCTCCTGCATGTTACTGCTTCTCCTGCATGACAGGGATGTGGCAGTGGCCAGGCGGTTGATGGCTTTATTTAGCCCATGACCACGCTGCCTTTCTTTGCGCCTTGCCTCGAAATCAGTGTCTAGTTTGGTGCATAGCAGCTGCACCGAGTTGCCAATCCCGCGCATCCCTGCTGCCATCTCTTTGTTGACTTGTACCAGCTCACTGTTGCGCTTTCCTATTTCTCCTATGATGCTGTTCAGGGACCTCATTTGTCATTGGCATGCCTGGATGGCTCTTCCCTGCATCATCTGTATTCTCACCATGCTCCCCTCCAGTCCACGGAACACACTTGGACCCTCAACTGGTTCATCTGCTGGCCTCTCTTGGACTCTGCGGCGTCTTGCACCACTATGGGCCACCCCTGCACTGGAGTGCCTTGTACCAGTGATGACATATGCAGGCAAGTTGTGTGTTTCGTCGCCCTCAATGTCAGCTACTGCTGACTCCATTTCTAGGAGTGGGGCCACAACATGCCTCCTGCTGTGGTGTGATGCAGGTATGGTATCATGCTGTGATGCTGGCATTTCTGGGGATGACAGCAACAGAGGGGATTGAGATCTGCCAGGGGACGCCAGGAAATCTTGAGGCATTTCTGAGTCTTGTGCAGGAGGATGGCTACTTGATGCACCTGTGTCCTGTGGTACGGTGTGGGTAGTTGGACCTGCTTCCTGACTCTCCTCCCTCTCAGGTGGTGTGCCTTCAGTCTCCTGCGAGACGTTTCACCTGTGGACATTTGAGCGTACATTAGCTAAGCGCTACTGTCTCACAGTCACTACAATTAAATATGTATCACATTGGCTATATTCTCTATGCAGTCATTTCCTTCACTAGTTGGTAGTTGTGCTGTATGACATGTTATTACATCTCCTGACTACATATCGCATCATGCATTGGCCCTGTATAGTGCTAGCAGTACTGGACTGGGGTTCACTTGGCCACAAAGGGTACAGGTAAGGATGATGGTATGGGGGGGAATGCTGTGCATGTCTCTTACCTTTTTTGCTTGCAGCTCTGGCTGAGCTGTCTACTTCTCCCAGTCCGCAGACGCTGTCCGGTTCAATGGTTAAGGCCACCATTTCCTCCAGGTCAGTAAGGGGGGTGCTGGCTTCTCGCCTCCACCAGTTTTTGATGCCTGCTTGTGATGTTCAGCCAATTTCTTTTTGGTTTGGCTCCTGAGGTCATAAAATCGTTTTTTCAGGTCCTCTGTGTCTCTGGTGGTCACCCCAACTGCATTTACCTTGTTCAAAATGTCCAGCCATATTTTTCTTTTGGCAGAATCTGCCACAGTGAGGGACTGCCTGCCAAACAGTTTGTGGTGCACCTTCACCACCTCCTCAACAAGGACCTGCAACTCCATGCTGCTGAATTTGAGTTTCCTCCTCATCTCAGGCTGCTCTTTTTCCTTGCTGCTTGCCATTTTACACTTTTAAAAGTGCACCAAACCCTTTCTGCTGCTCAGTGACTCAGCTCAGCTCCAACTGCCTTTCCAGGAGCTTCTAATTAGTTGCAGCTGCCTGTGTAGCCACTTCCTGGGAGGGAGGGGGTGGGTGGTAGCACCTGATTGGCTGCCTACTTAAGTTTCACTTTTGTTTGCTTTCCGATTCGGTATTTACCGATTCTGTATTTACCGATTCGGTATTCCCCATGCATTCCTATGCGGCAAAAGGGCCATAGGAATGCATGGGGAATACCGATTTGGTAAATACAGAATCGGTAAATACCGAATCGGTATTTTCCGATTGTCCGATACCGAATTTTACTGATTCTGTATTTTTTTACTGATTTTTTTTTTCTACATATCATTTACCGATTCTAAAATACCGATTCGGTAAAATTCAGTATTTTAGAATCGGTAAAATCGGTTTACCTACATCTGGCCCTTAGAGCGTTACATCAAGCAGACAAAATATGATGGGTGAAATGTTTGCAAATAATCTAAAAATGTGGCAATTGCTCTGAGTAGCATAACAATGCATTGTTTGTCACACACTGTAGCACACTAGCAAGTAGCATAAGCAACCCCAGGTGGATATTGGCCATTTTAGGCCTCATAAGTGTGATTCAGATAGGGGTTGGGTCAAATCCAAACTAAATGCCAGTGACTTAGACTATTTGCGAGCATTCCTTCATTAAACTTTTGTGTGTTTTGTGTAATGTCATATGTGACTGATGAAATGCCCAGAAGTGGATCCATTGCTCATTGTACCACAGTTTCCAATCTATACCTCTTTGATAAAACCTCATGGGCTGAAACCAGTCTGTGGTGTTTGTGTTCCTTTCTTGTAGGGACCTGGATTTCAGTTTGAGTTGGACGGTTCCCAAGGTGGAAGGTTTTGGGAACCTTTAGCTAAATTGATTCAAATACTCTCATCAGGGTTTTCAATAAGGTACAGTAAAGTTTAAATATTCTACTTATGCAGATGATGTTTGTTATATGCTAATGCTCCTGATAGACAAAAGCAGTGATCCCCAAACTATTTTGACTTGCAACTCCCTTGACCTATTGGCTGTTGGCCGTAGCCCGCCATTACGTTACTTTCTTTTAGCGGGTGGGGGATGTAAGCCCGGCCTTGGGAGTACTTCCATTTTCTCCCTCAAAAATAAGTGAGATGTAGTCAATGAAGGTATTATAATCCTAGTTTGAATCCTTTCCTATCTACTTCGAGCCCCATGCAGTGTCAAAGACTGAATGGCGGGACACAGGGTTCTCGGAGAAGTGACCTGTTACTGCAGTGGTTCCCAAACTTTTTCGACCTGCAGCTTCCCTGACCTATTGGCCGTTGGGCGCTGCTCCTCATTATGTTTAATATTTTGGGTGGGTGGGGGGATGTAAACCTGGACTCTGGATTACTTTTATTCCCCCCTGAAAATAATTGAAAAGAATCCAATGACAGTATTATAATCATAGATGTAATCCTATCCACTGCAGAGCCCCACACAGTGTCAACGACTGATTGGAGGGACACGGTGTTCTCGGAGAAGTGAACTGTTAATGCATTGTGATGTAACATAGCATAAGTATATGTAAAGCGCATGTTCCCCTTAGGCGTCTTGGCTCTGAATAACAGATGTTTATTGTTACCCAATTCAATGGTACTCATTTTATCGACCTCAGATGGATGAAAGGCTGAGTGTACCAGCCAGGATTTGAACCTATGACCATGAGGTTGAACACAGTCCCCTGCAGTGGATCCATTAGTCCACTGAGCCACCAGACCCAGCTTATGTGGTACTCTTTAAAGAGGTGTGCCTTTAGCTTGTTTCTGAGCAGGGTTTGTGAGGCCCTGGTAGATACAAGAATGTTGTTTCAGATCCTGGGTACACTGATAGAGAAGGTCTGCTTTTGTTCCTTTTTTGCACATTATTGCCTCCAGTATGATGGTACCAGGCTGTTCTTGTTTCCTTGGCAGTGTGGTCCTTGAGACTTAGGTTGGTGTCCAGGGTGAATCCAAGTAACATGGTGCTGTATGAAAGTTGTGGTCTGAATTGATCCACCGGTTTATGCCTCTGACTCAGGTTTGGACTAGCAGTCAAATATCTACTTCCTCTTTCCAGGACTAAATGTAGGGCTCACACTGTAAAATGTGATTGTAGACAGTATGTCTTAAATTGTAATAACTGCTTCTTGTTGGTCAATAAGGATCTCCAGATTAGTATCAATGCTACTTACGTAACCTATGATTTTCCTTGGTGGAAAATGCTTACTTATTCTTTCATTCCTTGCTTCTTATGTAAAAGCACTCTAACATGTTTAGGGATAATATCTGTGCCATTTAATAAAAATAATGAATACAATAAAAATAAAAACAAGACGTGCAGACCCATCTATTCACGAGCTCCTCAACTTGTAGTGCCTGACATTAGGGAGAGAAGCTGAGAGAATAAAGGATTTCTTTTGTCTTTCGCCTGCAATGCCACAGAACATAGTGACACAGCGCTTCTGTCAGCCCCGTACATTAACTATTGGTGGGTCTTGGGCTTCATGGACCACCTAAATCTGGCGCCTATACCTGTACTGAACCTCTTCTTACATTGTGCCAGGATCTCTCCACTTAAGTTGCATAGGTACCTTTTCTTAAGGGTCACATTTCGTCCACGTAAAAGTTGCGCAGGGACTTTCTCACACCTAAACCTAAACAGGGACTATTTTCTCAGTCACGCATGTGCCACCTTGTGCCGTGCAGGAATTTTTCTCCACAGCTTGGAGCATGCAATGCCTCTTAACCTAGTGTCTGAAAGGCAGTCAAATGAATACCATTGCTATACTTGTCAAGTTTATCCGTTCATTAACGTTGTTGCCCCATGAGCTGGCACGAGAGGTGATAGGCGCCTGTGTTCAGACAATAAAGGAGGTTACGCATTCACGCAGGGATTACCTTCGCGTGGCTCACCAGAACTGGCATATTGATAAAGTGCTACTGACCAGCAGGATATGCATTAGGGAAAACAATATTCCACTGATTAGAGTAACATAGGGATAGTCCTTGGTCCTGAGGAAGTAAGCCATGGGGGATGGCTTCTGAAACATGTCGACCCTGTAGAAAGTGACTCATTACAGTACACCATCTACACCTCCCTAATTTTTAATATTTCCAGCTAGGGAAGGCAATAAAGTTATTTTTTCCTCTAGCCAGGAAATGTATAATCTGTTCCACATATTTTTCACGACCCTACCTCCCCATGCACTACACATAATCCCCATCACGACAAAAGTGCTCCCGCGTCTACGTAGGTCGTAGCACGCCCCGTCCAGTAGAGAGATGGGAAGACCCCAATGATGAAGCATGACACTGAATCAGGTTTCAGTGGGTGAGGAGTGGTTTACAATTTCAATAGGATTGCCCTTCCAACATCAATGAGAAGGTGCTTAATTTTTCCACACCATCCCTTTTGTGATTAGAACCATTAAGGTACCAATGTATCTAGTAGAGTAACGGTATAGCTTAAACTGGGCTGCTTTTCCTGCTAGCAGCGCCATCGAAGTGACTACTTTATAGCGGTGGAGGTTGCCCATATGTTTACAGGCTGTCTTCATTTCTTACACCGATGACTGAAGGGCACATGGCAGGGGTGAGGGTTTCCCTATCAACTGACACCGTGAAAGGAGGGAGCGCCTGTGCTTTGCTACCACTGCTGTGGTCTCTGCTGCGCTACAGGGTGTTGGTGGGCTGTTCCATTTCATTCATGCATGTATTTTCATACTGACCTTACCGTGTCCAGTGGATGCTTCAATATCCTCTTCAAAGCACTGAATTCCCATTAGTGCATGCGGTGCCCCTTGCTAGATTTGACAGCACACTAGGGTGCCGCAGTGCACAGAGTGGAAACCACTGCACTAATGTATCAAAAAAGTGATGGGTAGAAGGCTTGAATTAATCTCAGCCACTGGTAATTACCGGTGACTGCATCCCACTCAATTGTTATTTTGCTCAACATGCCACCTCAGTTTGGACCCAGCTATATTCAAATCAGTTTGAGCCTACTCCAATGAGAACAGTCCAGCCCGAATTACCAAGCCAGGTCCTCCCTGAACCGTAACACAAGAAGCCCAAGACTGGTTTCACCCTACATAGGACTCATCCGCCAGTTATAGCTTGATTCCAGTGACACAGTGTGCACTGGACCCATATCTGGGCGCATTCATACTACTTAGGGCAGCGCACTAAACTATACCAAAGGTGATGGATAGAATGCTTGGATTAATCTGAGCCACTGATAACTACTCCGGCTGCATCCCAATCCATCATTATATTGCACTCCATGCCACCTCAATTTGGACCCAGCTATATGAAAATGTATCTTGACCCTGCTCCAGTGAGAACAGTCCTGAGAGAACTGGCAAACCAGGTGCTCCCTGACCAGAACACAAGCAACCCAAGACCATGATGGCTTTTGGTTTCCCATTAATCCATAATATTGCTTCCATTTTATATGTAGTTTATTGTTCAGATTCACAGTAGAGTTTTGACTATACCACTACATGTATTGGTACTATGTTTTCACTTCCTTTTGGTTGTTTTTTATTTTATTTGGCCATTACTACGTAGACCTGGGTGGTTCTTGATTTTATGTGGCGCTTCTGACTCTACAGTAGTCTTTAGAGGACATCTGGGAGGTGTGCCTGGAGCCTATTTACAGGTATTTCACTCATGCTTGGTGGCATATCGATTGATAAAGGGAAATGGTAGGTGCTGCACACCTCAGCTGGTTGGCACAATAGGCTTGTTTGTTGGCAAAGGGCCGTGGGCCTATCATAAATTGTGAACCACCTTTAATGGCTATTTCAGTTAATCTTTCACTGATCCCTGTACAGTGTTTTGTTTTGCTGGTGATGCAAGGGTCCATATTATGGACCAGCAATTTATTAGTCCTCCGGTAAATTCTAGTTTTATGTGGCCTGATGGTTTTGGATGGCCCTCTACTCACTCTGCACTGTGGTTTTATCCTGGCGCTTTGGATTCACAATAGTTATTGGCACGGTTGAAATGTTGCGATGATGTTAGACACAGTGGCTTCCACACTGGTGAAGTAAAATAAGCACAGAAGATCCTTTAAAGGTCCCTCCACTGGTATATGGACACAGGACATTTTGTCTACTAATGCCACAATTGTTGTTGACCATTTGAATTATCCCTGATTGTGAGCATTGATTGTGAACATTGATGGTATCGTGATGCAATATAGTGGAAAGTTCTTCTCATTCTTTGATATAACTTTTCTCACCACACCAGGAAGGATTGGCCTGACTTTTTTGTGACACTTTTAATTATATACAGTAACCCTGATGTGCCCCCTGCTTTCTCTTTTTCTACAAATCTGTGCTTGGTTACATCCTACATTGTGTTTCACACTGTGAGAAGATAAAGGGATGATTTTCTTAATTCTTGAACATTGATCATTTAGAGTTTTTGGCTGGTGTAATACTTATAAAGGAGATCTAAAGAGAACAACATAGCTGTTACATATCCAATCTAGGATAAATGTTGTATTATTGCCTGACTAAAGGTGCTTCATATCTGTCCTGATGATGACCCCTTGGAAAATAGGTCATTTACTGGGTCGAAACATTGACATCTTAACATATAAACATACATTCATGTGTTTCCAACTGTGTATGGTGTTGGGAATAGATACTACACTCAAGCATAATAAGAAACTTGGGAATAAAATTTTAGATTTGACCCACAAAATTCTGACTGAATCTCCATTTAACAATGCTAAAGATGCTCTTGAGAATCTAGAGAGAACACTAGTTGAATTTAACAAATTAAACAACACTGTAAATTTGAGAAGTTAGAAAAGGACATCAAGAAATACGACAAGTTTAAGACTTACCCATATCTTTCTTATCATCTTCGAATGTAATGCCTCTGGAGATAGTAGCATTTGAGAAAATGGTTTTCAATTACATTAATTCCCTGAGTAAGGAGAGAAGATGGATACCTTTTAACATACCCAGAAGTGAAAGTAGAGCTATCAAGACATTGAGAAAAAAGCATGAGATGGTTATCAAGGCTGCTGATAAGGGCAGCGGTATTCTGATCCAGGATTTAGGTGATAGTGACAAGAGGTACTGAACCAGCTCTCCGATATTAACTGCTATCTCAAATTGAGAAATGACCTGGTGAATGACATTAGAAAAGAGACAGAGACACTTACCAGACGAGGTGTAGAGCAATGATTTCTAAGAAGTAATCCAGAATTATTTTGTATTTACAAGAATCTTCTGCACACTCCTATGCTCTATTCATTACCTAAGGTACACAAGAGAGTGCCAAATCCACCAGGTAGGCCCATTGTTTCTGGGTGTGGATCTATTTCAGAGCCACTATGTTCCTCAAACTACGGGAGTCTAACACTAAAGCATTTCTCAGAGACAGCATGCAATATATCAACAAGATAGAGGGTACTCCTATCTTGAATGATAATATCCTGGTTACAATGGACATCCAGTCCTTGTACACCAGCATGCAACAGAAGGAGGCTTTACAGGTCATTAAGGTGGTTGTGGACTGGCGTGACCAGGTTCCCATATGGTTTATGACCTGTGCTAGAAATTGCTCTTACTATGAATTCCGTTGTGTTTGAAGCTAGTAATACTTTTAGACTAAAGGTGTGGTGATTGGGGCTGGATTCGGTCCTGACATGGCAAACCTTTTCTTGGCTGATTTTGAAGAAATATACATTTTTTACTAAGCCAATCCCTTTCTGACTAACATTAAAAAGCAGTACAAGTTCAGATGTGTTAGAAATGGGATTCCTGGTTGGCTAAGCTTTGCACCAAAGCCAGGCAGAAACCACCACTCTAGTGAGGATAAGAGAGTTACACTCCTAAAATAACCCTTACTCACCCCCTTGGTAGCTTGGCACAAGCGGTCAGGCGCATCTTAGAGGCAGTGTGTAAAGCATTTGCACATAACCAACAGTAATACAGTGTAAGGACTACAAACGGACACCACACCAGTTTTAGAAAAATATCCAATATTTGATATACTTAAACAAGACCAAATACGATAAAAATCTCAGTACAGTACTTTAAAAATAGATGCGTTGCAAGATGTCTTTAACTTGCCAAGATACGTCGAAGACACAGTTCCTTGATGTCGATAGCTCCGTCCGGGCTATCACGGCGTCATAAATAAACAAATCCAAACAGTTCTGGATGACTGCGGCGTCGCAGGTCAGCTGCGGTGTCAGGAAGACCCGCCAACAGTACTTTTCAGAGATGTAGGCTCGTCGATGACCTCTCGTTGTCACGCCCGTTGCAGGTCGATCTCCTCTCTGATGGAATCAGGAGCGCTAGCGTCACCAGCAGGCGTCGGGTGCTGTGGTGCAAAGTGCAGCGGTGCGGTGCCCTCAGGTCGCGGTGCGAGCAGCGGCTCAGTGGCAGCGTCAGGTGGTGTCATCGGTGAGACCCGGGTCGCATTGTGAGAATGAGGGCGGTGCTCGTCACGGTGCTGGCAGATCACAGTGCAGCTGCGGCATCGCTGTTGCTGAAGAGCTGTAGTTGGGTGACAACTGTAGTCGATGGCACCGGAGTCAGTAGGCCAAGGCTGCGGTGCGGGATGAGGGCGGTGTGTCGTGTAACTTTTCGAGTGGTGTCCTCGAACCACGGCGCAAGCAGCGGCGTCGAGTCCGGTGTGGAGCATCGTCATCAGGGATACCAATGCAATGTCGTGAAGCAAGGCGGTACGGAGTGCAGTGCCCACAAGTCGCAATGCGAGCAGCGGCTCGGTGGCGGCATCAGCAGGTGTCGTTGGTAAAACCAGGGTCACGGTGCGGCGTTTGGTGGTGCTCTCTGCAGTGCCTTCAGGACACGGTTTCAGCAGCGGCGTCGTAGACGGCATCGGGCTTGAAGTCTTTGCTGTTCCTGAGACTTCTTGAACAGAGGGCAAGCTCTACCTCAAGCCCTTGGAGATACTCAGCACAAGTAGAGAACGTTCAGTCCAGTCCTTTCACTTCCCAAGGCAGAAGCAGCAGCTGCAGGCCAACCCAACAAAGCAACAACACAGCAAATGGGCAGTACTCCTCCTGGCAGCTCTTCCAGCTGTTCTTCTTGGCAGGTTCCTTGATTCAAGCGAGTTCTAAAGTCTTGGGGTCTGGGCTCAAATATTTATACCAGCAATTCCTTTGTCCTCTGAAGGCAGAGGGGCCTGGTCCTAGTTCAAACCAGTTTGGGGTGTATTCTGTCGGGGTGCACCTTATTCCTTTGTCAGTGTGGGCCAGGTCCTCAGACGCACCACAGGAGGTGGAGGCAGCATTGTGGAAGATGAGCCCAGCCCTATTCAGACCCAGGTGCTACTCCTCCCACCCATCCACGTGTAAATATGCCTATTTAGCCCTGCTGACTCCCCCTGTCTCCTGGAGTCTCCCCCAGCCCCTGTCAATCACAGACCAGATAGCCAATATACAAGCTAACAGAGGCAGGCTGGATTGTTAGGTCAGAAAATATCTACTTTCTAAAAGTGGTATTTTCAAACACTGACAGTTACAACCAACTTCACTAAAAGATGTATTGTATCATTCTGAGTTCAGGCATACTGAACTCGAATTTCTACCATGTTCCCCGAGTCAGTTAGGATTATAGGATGTAATAATCAAACTGCCCATTCTGGCCTACGAGAAACAGATAGCCTTGCAATAGTGAAAAACGAAATAGGCTGTAATTCACTATCAGAACATGCCACACACACACCAGGGCATGTCCTACCTTACACATACAATGCACCCTGCCCATGGGGGTACCTTGGGCCTACCAGAGGGGCGACTCACATGTAGCAAAGGGAAGGTTTAAGGACTTGCAAGTGTGTGCACTTGCCAAGTCAACATGGCAGCCCCAGGCTACGCACAGGCTCTGCAATGGCAGGCCAGAGTTACACTTTACGTGGGTGGCACAATCCAGTGCTGCAGCCCACCAACATCATTTGATTTATAGGCCCTGGCACTCGCAGTGCACTTTACTAGGGACTGATATATAAATCAAATGTACCAATCATGGAAACACCAATCCATAATACATTTTATACAGGAGCACTTGCACTTTACCACTGGCCAGCAGTGAGGAAAGTGCGCAAAATCATCACACCAGCAAAAACAGAGTCAAAACCGGGAAGTCAGAAAGCAAAAAGTCAGGGGAAACAAGCCAAAAGATGCAAAGTCTAACAAGCTGCCTTTCACCAAATTACTTTAAATTGGAAGGACAAATTATTTCGTCAAGCATTGTGAAATAGACTTTAATTGAATCATAAAATGTATATCTTTCTTTGATAACTTTAATTCGGTCGTAGACCATAAAAGTGCAAATAAAATACATACAAGCACAGTAATAAAATCCATTGATAAAACCAATAAAAAAAGTTATTAAACAGTAAGTTATCAAAAAGAGGGCTGTTGCCCCAGCTAATTCATTATAATAAAAGTAGTCCTTCTGCGCCACATACCATGTAGGAAGCGGGAAACCGAAAAAACAATAGGAGGAGAGGTGTCATATGTTAAAACTCTACAAGCCTGTGCACATTGTTTAAGTCCCAAGTTTCTGCACAGCGGTGTCAACCAGCATTTCCGTATTTTACTATACGCCGAGCAGAAGAACAGAACATGCGCAATATCTTCTATACTATTGTTGCAAGCTGGGCAGGTTCTCTCCTCTGAATCGGCCCATTTAGAAGTCAGTGCCCTAATGGGCAGGCAGCCATGTCTTAGTTGGGTGTATAATTTCCTTGCAAGGGGAGGCTGCACTAAATCTAAAAATTCCTCCCTCTTGGGTGCAATTTTCACCTGCAAGAATTGAGTGGACAGCCTACCTTGAGCTATAATGTCTAAGAGAGGCCAACAACTCAGACCTCTGCAACCTCGGGAAACTCTCCTCAGGGGACTCCCACAGTTGAGGCAAGCCAATTTGGTAGGAGAGGGCCTTGATGTGAAATAACCAGGGTATATTTTTGTTCTTTATCCCCCCCCACACTGCAGAAAATTCCGCTCTGTAATCTACAAGCTCCGGTACGGACCAGAGCCTTTTCCAGTGGAGCTGGGGTCATGCGGCTATCGATTCTATAATGGACTCGAGGCCCAAGTCTAGACGCAACGGTATGAGAGGGTTGCTTTGGGGTAGACCCACCAGATTTCTCATAAAGGCCTGCTCAACCTTTAGTAGACTCAGTGCATTTTTGTACCCCCAAAGTTCTGCACCATACATGGCAGCTGACCTTGCCTGGGTTCTGTAGATCTCAAGAACAGGGGCAGCTGGTTTAAATTGTGATGTTTTGTGGAATTTGCCGATACCCCCTAAGATCTGTGAAAGTCTCAGGGCGGATCTAGATACCTGGCAACCCCAGTCAAAATCTTCGGTCAGCGTGACACCTAGATAAACGAAGGTTTTCACCCGTTCGAGTGGGGTGCCAAGCAGTACAGGGTTCGGGCGGGTGTGCCTCGGGGGATTGAATATCATAAACTTGGTTTTCTCCAAGTTTATCTCCAATCCCCGCGAAGCAGAAAAGGTTGCAAACCCGTCCAAAACCCGCTGGATGCCCGTTGATGTTCGGGACAACAACAAGGTGTCATCCGCGAACATCAGAGCGGGCACCCGACCAGTAGCCAACCACAGGGCATCACTATCCCTGACACCAGCTAATTCATCCACCAAGCCGTTAACATAAAGGCAAAAAAGTGTAGGGGCCAGGGCACAACCCTGGCGTACACCCCTGGATACGGGGAAGCGGGCCGAGAGTTTTCCGTTCCTCCCGCACCTCACCTGGGCGTAATTCCCTGCATGGAATCGAATCAAAACATCTAATAAGTAGGACGGGAGGCCTAGTTCTTCCAGCACCCTCCATAATCTCTCCCTAGGCACGAGGTCGAAAGCGGCCCGCAGGTCTACAAAAACAACGTAGAGGCTACCATATATAAAATGTATATAATTAACCGCACTACAATGCAATAACGTATTACAATTTATCATTGCAATAAATTCCTTTGTAGTAAAATACATCCCTAAATTCCCTTCACATGTCATTTCTCTCCAGAATGTTGTTTGCAAATTTTCTCTGATTTTTTAATGTTATTCGCTTTTGCAACTATTTGTTTATAATGTTTTACATCGCACATCTTACTAAGATCGTTCCTTGTTGATTAATGATTCCCACTTATATTCATGTTATATATTTTTTTTACAATAAAGTATAATATTGCTAAAAATGTATCCTTTGGGCATACGTTTTATCTTCACTCTTTTAACTCTTCCTTACTTCTATCTCTCTCTCTGTAGCTTCCTTTCTCTCTTATCCTTCCATCCTCTGCTATTTCTTTCAGCACGCTAATTGATGTCACTTCTGTTAACTATTTTATGTTGCATAATTCCCTCTTGGAAGTTATTTTTTCTGTATTTTAGTACTCTAGTCAGTCACTACTTATGATTATGCTCAATTGCATTCTGGATGAACTTTGTTTATTTTCAATAAAAGTTTTCTCAATCTTAAAAAGTTAAGGACTGCGATAAAAAAGTGTTTCTTCGGAGCAATGACGCGTATTGGTAATTAGGGCCTTACCTCAAATGGGGTTACTTATGCCCACTCAAAGCCATACAGTTCGATACTTTTTTTAAGGCTCTAACATAGGCTTCATTCACTTGAGCTTTTTCAAAGCGACACATTAAGAAGCTCAGTTCAGACCTCCAGAAACTGAAAGAAGCAAATCAAGCAAAAGAAAAAACAGAAAAAAATAAAAAAGCAAACAACACTTCCTGTGGACCGTGCAACTAGAAGTGTGAAAGACAGTCACACACACCGTTGCCAGAAAAATACATATCACCACTTTTCCTAATAAGTCACCCCCATTTTAAGTAACCGAAACCGCTGCACGTTACCGTTAGCTGAAAATGTGTGTTGTGGTCTGTTTCCTAATCTCACAAACAGCTAAGCACAATCTCAATAAATGGAGACATATCATATCCTATTTTTAGCTCAAAATGAAACTTCTCACTAGGTAGCTTTAGTGCACTGCGTTGAATGAACATCAGGTGCAAGCTAAAGATATATTCTGACACAGTGAGGAACGTGTGAGTTGCTAATTGTCATTACATTTTTCTTTGGACCTTAAAAGCTATGTTTTTTAATTTTCTCCATGAATATTTTACTACATCAAGAAATCGCAATCTGGGGCAATGTTCCATTTTTCATTTCGTGTTAAGTGTTGTACTGATTTCGACTGTGGCACACTAAATATGATCCGAGCAGCAATTGGGAACGTTATGAATATAACCCAGCAAGAAGTACAGCATTTCTTTAAGTCTATCACAAGATGGCAGCAGAAGACAAGATAATGATTTGCAAAGTTTGTAAATATTAAACATTTTGCTTTTAGCGATTGTTGCGCAGAGTAATCATGCAGTTTTACTCAGGGCCGTAGACAGGTGGTGTCTAGGTTTTGGGTGGGCATGTTCCCCAACGATGACAACCATTTAAAAGGAGTACATAGAAGGTTCACAAACGATGATTTGGTCATGGGGTCAATGTCTTTAATATATAATATTTTACTAAATGTGACTAGGTTTTAACACAGTGCATTTTCTATTGCAATTTTAAGACAGGTGTGAGTTGATACCGGTTTTGTCGTTCTCGATTAGATGGCTGAACAACACGCTCTGTTATTCGAGAAGAATTGCCTTTTCTTCCTCTTACTTACATTGAAACTATATGCAAATAGGTGATATAAATTATGAAAGGAAGAGCTCTACATTGTACAGTCCAGTCCGCAATATCCTGATTTCTTGCCTCTTCACATAATCCTTGTCTCTAAACTTGTCTCCTCTCAACCGCAAACAAAATATATTTCTCAGTATCGAACGTCATTAGGTCTCGCCTACGCAGCCCCCATGCGCTGCAGCCAAAAAGACCTTTTGGAATGGCTTTGGCTTTTCAGACAAAAACGTGCATGCGTTCCGTTGCCTTCAATGGCAACGCGTGCATGTGAGGCGATTCACTTGCGGGAGCGAGCTTGACACCATATGTTTGTAATTAACTTACAACCACATGGTGTGAGTGGCTCGCTCCCGCTTTGTGTGCTCTCGCACTCCCTCCACCCCTCCCACTTTCAGCACGAGGCACGCGCTGGTTTCTTTTGCAGGCTCATTTGTTTCCATTTTCCATGGAAAACAATTCGCTTTTCCTACATAAAATTTTAAATAACAAAACAAAAACAAAACTCCAATAAGAACCAGCGGCAGAGAAAGGGTTGCTCAATGATGTGTATTCATCGCCGAATCACAAGAAGCTATGGAAGCCGATAACGGTGTCGCAGTGAATAGTAAAGATGATTCCGCAGTGCTTGTCGATGGTATTAATTCGACCTCTGATTAAGCATCGCACCAAAGATTTACAGAGGGGCTTTCAACATTAACTAGGCCGCCATTCACAAAACTCAGGGTGGCTTTTTTTCGTGGCATTTCACACAATCAAATAAGCTCACGCCAATCGCACCAAGCTTCACGGCCACACGTGAGCAATCGGGATATACGGATGCAACCTTGGCCTTTGACATGGGAAAACAGCAGCGCTGCATGGGAGACAATGGAGAAAGTGTTGGCACCCTTTGTGACGACGGAGTGGGTCTCTCCCCCTCACATCTGTGGTGTCTACTTGGGCACGGTAAGAAGGGGGTGCTCGCCTTTCTGAGCGAACCATCAATCTTGCCCAGACCCTATCAAAGCAGCGAGTAAATTAAAAGAGACCAGCTTCTCTAAGGTATAGTGAGGCCTAGCGGGGTGCCGTCACAATGCCTAATAAGGCTGCGGCCTTCAGTGTAACCTGTCGCTGCAAGCATGAGGTTTCCCACACACCTGCAGTTCTAATGGGTCTTGGGAGGTGTGTGGGTGGAAGGATCTCCAGGGAAGGAAATGTGACTTGGGGATCCTCGAGGGAGGAGGCTAAAGCGAAAAACTAGCCAAAGAATGCAGTGTTCGCAGCTATCTCAGATTTTTCATATTGAATTAATTATATGTCAACCAAAGCGGCTTTTTATGTCCGCCCCGAAACAACTTTATCTTTTTTGCCTGTAATCAAAAAACAATAGTAAAAAAAAATACAACACATAAACATATACATACATAAAAGGGCTTTGGGAGCTATTACATTGGTCTGTCCGCCTGTCATTCACATTATGGTTCTTCCCACCACAACATATTGCACGGGCAATAGGCCAGCTACCTCCGCCGTTGCCCTGTAATAATGGCATTTTACCGCTCACATGTGCATGTTGTTATCCATCTTAAAGAAAGTGTAGTTCAGTGCCAGGGCCAGTGGGCCTTACCAATGCTTTTTCATTCTATTCTTTATCCTTTATGTTTTGTTCTTCTATTTTTGTAGTCATCCTTGAATGGTTAAACTATGCCTTCAGCTTACAGTAATTCAAGCCAATAGTAGTGTTTCTTTGCACCAATAAGAATCATAGGGGCAGATTTACAATAACTGGCACATCCCTGCATATCAGCAGGGATGCGGCAGTTATTGTGCGCTGCAGCTCCGCCACCCTGGATGCGCCGCATTTACAATGCGGCGCACCATGGGGCAAAAACGACACAGATGCGTCACGCATCTGTGCCGCAAAAGCGGCGAATTGCTGGAGTTGCGTCGCAAGGGCGACGCAGCTCCAGCAATGCTCTGGGGGGCCCTATATCCACAATGCTACGTCAATCCTTACGCCTGCTTCAAGCAGGCGCAGGGTTTTTATGCAGCATGGGCCCAAAAGTGACTGAGTGAAGTCTTGTAGATTTCACTCAGCCACTTTTGGGAGGTGTTCCTGCGCCAGAACACCCCCCTACGATGGAATGCCTCCTTCTGGCGCCGGGCTTTACAACGTGACACATCTGGGAATTGAATTGCTATATTGTACAGTTAATTAAAACACACAATATAAAATGTCCTTCTTAAAATCGTTTTACAACTTAAATACACATATATTAAAAAGGTTATTAAAACCCTATTCAGTCATCGTACTAGTTTGCATTGTCTGTAGTTCGCCTATAAAATAAAGATGTGACTCAAAGGGCTGGTGGGTGCTTTGACTTGTCGGGACCTTGGCGGACTAGTTCTTAGTTAGCAAGTTGTTACGTGCTGTTTGCCACCACGCCTTGTGATTGATTCATAAGTCATGTGGACACGGTGTCAAAGAAGTTTGTCAGTCTACAATTTAGCTGGACCTCTTCAGGTTTAAAGCATATCAACACAGCTTCCCTACAGCTTGTTATACCTTTTTGTTTCCAGAGTGATTGAAGTAGGGCACGCCTTATGTCTATCAGGTTAGGACAGATACAGATTATATGTAATAAATCCTCGTTCCCTGATCTGCAAAGTTGGCAAAGATGTTCTTCTGGCCTCCTTTTCCATGGTGTCAAGTGGGATAGAATTGGTATAATTCCGAAACGCAGGTTTAGAAATGTATCTTTTGTCTTCCGTGTGAGACCCATTTTCAGATATTCCTGTGGTTTCAGGGCGTTATAATCTTTCAGCACGGCCCACCCATGTGCCCTCTTGGACAGGGTTTCTTTATCTTCAATAGATGAAATCAGTTTAGTAACTTTTGCTACCAACTTTTTGAAACTATTGTTGTCAGCCGATGACTCCCAAAGGCTGGTTAATTCCAGATGTTCCAATGAGTTTAGAAGGTATTTCTTAGTGGGTGAATTTGATCGTATTGACAGTTCCGTCCATAGATGAGCGTTTAGGGTTCCTTGCTCCGCACCTTTGATTTTGCGCCAGCATTTTATATAGGCGCCTCTTCTCTCAACCGTTTGTTTTTGAATACCCAATTCAAGGCGGATTTGGGAGGGGGACATGTAGTTTGGCAGATGGAAAATTGCCCTGTATGTTCTACTGATTGTTTTGTCTAGAGCGTTAGTGTCTTTCTCTTGCATGGGTTCACTAACGTATGTAAGCATAGGCTGCTGGTGTGCTCTAACCACCTGTACGAGGGGGTCAAACGATGGATCAGGGAGAGCTTTCTATAGCAGCTTCATTGAGAATTGGAATGTGGTGCCTTTCCGTGCTATGGCCTCTAGCTGGGGTTCGAACGAGCCTCTGCTGTCAAGTAATACGCCAAGATATTTGTATGTGGTGACTCGATCCAGCCTCTGTCCGTCCAGGGACCATGCCAGTTTCTTGGTCTTGTTATAATTTACTGACATGACCTTAGATTTGTTCAAGTTAATTTTCAAAGTGCTGTTTATTGAAAACGTGTTAGTTGTATCCAAGAGGTGTTGCAGTCCAATTGGTGACCGACTTATTAAGACCAAGTCATCGGCGTAAAGAAGATTTGATAGCGAGATGTCTCCCAGCCGCGGCGCATGTGAGTTGGTTTTGTCCAATTCTCCAGGCAAGTCTGCTAGGAAAAGGTTAAACAACATGGGGGCGAGGATGCATCCTTGCTTTAGACCTTTAGTGGTGTTAATTTGCCTTAAAAGATGCGTCCCGCTGCCAAGTTTGATCTTGACCCAAGTATTAGTATGGAGTAGTATCAGCTGCTTCAGCAGTGGCCCCGGTATCCCCCAGTTGTCCAGTTTCTGCCATAGTTTGTTTCGGTCTACATGATCAATCGCTGCACTATAATCTATGAAACATAAAAATAGTGAGCTCTTGGTTATCTTGGCAGCGTCTGACAGTAGGGTTAACGCCATGATGTTTGTGGTTGTGCCCTGTCCTTTGCAGAATCCGGTTTGATTTATGGGGATGATGTGATTTAGGGTTGCCCAGGATGTTAGTTCCTCCAAGAGGAGACCTGCATAGTATTTTGCCTCTGTGTCTATTAAGGCAATAAGACGGTAATTACTTGGATTGCTCCTTTTGCCCTGTTTGTGGATCGGGCTAAGTATAGATCCTCTCCAGGTTAAAGGACATATCGCTGTTTCCCTAACTTCCAGAAAAAGAGGCACCGATATCTCACTCCAGAAGTTGGCATCATGTTTATACATTATTGCGGGACTCCATTGGGCCTGGGTGCACCTTCCAATTTCCCTTTGGATATTTGTTGCTTGATGTTGACTGCTGTAACTGTGTGTTTTTTGTCCTCACTCCTTGGGGGTGCTGTAAAACTTGCTGTACCATCTTTCATCAGCGTTGCGGGATTGCACGAGGTCTCCGCAGTAGTGATATCTTCGTTTGCTCGCTGGTTGAGTGTTGTTTTCCTATTGCTCTTTATGTTCCTCGTGGTTGTTGGATTTTCTCCTCTTGGTGAGCCCCCCTCTGAATTTTTGTCATTGAGGTGTGTTAATAGATAGTTTGCCCATTCGTGTTGAGGTATGTGAGAGTTTATTCCATTATGGCCTGGGCGTTGAAGACTTTGAATTCTTCTGTTTTGAATCGTATGTGATTTTCACCCAGAGGTCCTCGTTGATTTGCCTTTTCTTTTCCCAGATGAACTTGTTGCGCCGAGTCCTTAGGGATCGCAGCAACTCGTGCAGGGCATCATTGATTGCGGAGCTTTATAAGGGTCTGGTTTATTTCCCGTTTTAGTTCTTTTATCTCCAGTGAGGTTACATTTGCTGTTGTATGAGTTGATGTGTTGATTTTTTGCTCTGTGGCGAATTTTGTTCCAAGTTCTGTTACAAATTCTTCCCAAGCCTCTAGTGGGTTAGTTGACGAGCTTATGATCCGATGCAAAATTGTTTTAGCGTTCATATTTAGCTCTTCTACTTTATTGGTCTTGCACCTTATCCGTCAGAAGTTGGTGGTGTGCTCCGTGCCAACGTTTTTTCTTACTTCAGGTCATTCCCTCTAAAGACTTGTAATGCCACTTCCTGTGGTAGGTGGTCGCTTTGACCATTTACACCGATCTTGAATGAGGTAATAGTATCAAACAAAGGAAGTGTAGCGAGGATGAAGTCGAGGTGCGAGGAGGTACTTGAGGAAAAATACGTAAGTGCTGGAGGTGTGTCCTCTGCAAATCGACCATTTAGTACCCTCAGATTTAACTCCTCTAGGTCTCTTAATAGCTGACTAGAGCATCTTGTTTGCTTGTTAAGAGTGACTAAGGCTTGAGTTGGAAATCCCCAGGCGATGTTGAGGTCCTGTACTGTATCGTCATCTGATTTATTTCCGAAGAGTTGGAGGTTAAAGTTACCTGCCAGGAGTAAGTTCTCCATTTCTCTTTCTTCCATGAGTCTTGCCACCTTGGTGACCAGTTCTCTTGCCACTTTTAATCTATGCTTGGGGTGTAAATATATGTTTATTATATATAATTGTTGCACAACCTTTTTTTTTAATCGTTATTGCAATTGCCTGTATGGCACTTGGAGGTGTAATTTTTGCCTTTATTCGTTCCATTTTTCCTATGGTTAGTATTGAGGCGAGCGATGCCAGGCCACCTTGGCTGTGACCATAAGGCGAGCATCGAATGGCAGGGTGGATTTGGGATGAGTATCCTTGTATACAGAACTCTTTCTCCTCCCGGGTTTCTTGGAGTAAAATCAGGTCGAATGATTTTAGGTAATTTAGTGTTTCTGGGTCATCTAATTTAGTTGTCAGACCATTTATGTTCCAGGTACATATTTTAGTTATTAAGTTGTCGGCTAGTATGGAAGGCTGGCTTGGTATCATTTGTCACTTTGCAACACCTGCGGTTATTGTCCGCCATATTTTTGCCAGTTTGGATCTGATTGTTGGGCTGTCAAGGATATTAGGTTATTATTCGGTCCTGGGGAGTTACTGCGTGCTCCTTTTAGAATCGATTCGACTCTTTGCGTGTATTCTTTATTAATTCCTTCTAGGAGTGGGGTGGGATAGGCTGGTCTTTTTCCCGGTCCAGTTTTATTCCCCATTTGGAGAATATTTGCGTTTCCCCTAGGATTAGGCGTACTACGTCTTTTGTTTCCCATACCGACTTTGTTATTTTGTTTTCTCGTTTGTCGGACAAAGAGTGGAATTCGATTGCAAGCAGATCTGCTGTGTTAATTTGTGATAGGCTATCAATTGAGTGGATGAGTCTTAGTATATTTCCTCTGTTTAGGGTGTCCACTCTTCCTCTGGATTTGAATTCAGGAATGAACAGGATAATGTCCGTCTCATTTATTTCAAGGGACAGTGTACACCGATGTGCTATTGGGATGTGTTGTCTAACAGTATATAAGGGTTCTTCACTATGTAACACTTTGTTGTTTGTAGGGATGATTCCGTGTTGGGCCAGGGTGATGGGCTCCGTATGAAGATTGGCTCTGTCTGTTGACTGGCTGATGTTTGTTTCGTCTGCGTTGAGGAGGGTCAAATCCTTTGGGGCCTGCTCTGTGACGTGTATTCCACGTTGCGTTAGATGCGATGATGCTATTAGGTGTGTTTCTTCCTTTCCCCTTCCCTTGCTCCGCGTGTCATGTGCGAAATCTGTTGCAGAAGTAAGTTGCTTATTATTAATTGAGCCAGTGTTTTTCTGCTCAGGATGTTTGCCAGTTTCCTTTATAAGTTGTGTCGATGAAGTGCTCTTTGCTGTTTTCAGAGTCGTTGTATCAGTTGATTCGATGTCTATGGGAGATGGCTTGTTTTCCTCCATGACCTTCTCGTTGTTTCGTATTTCTTCTTTATCCCCAGGCATTGTGTTTGACTCGATCACATTGATGCAACACGCACCTATTGTCTTTCTGATCCTCCCCTTTCTATTTGTTTACGACGGGCACGTGTGTTCGTGGATGTCTCTGCGCAGTCCTTGCCCTTATCATTAATTGAGATGTTCAAGAGGGAATCGTCTCGAGCATTTTTGGGTTTTGTAGATACTTCTCCTTTTTCGCTGAGATCTGTGCTTCTAATCTTGGCCTCCGCAATTTGGTGTCTTGTTTTAATTTCTTTTAAGTCCACCCAGAGGTTCCCCAGTATTGTTGGTAGTGTTGATAGCTTGTCAATTATCGGGTAGCAGATGCATTCAGTTCTTATTATTTGTGAAAGTTTTGCTGCTTCTTGCCCTCTTTTTATAAGGCCATTAAGGTCTGCTAGTTTATTTTCTATCTCGATGGTAGCGTCCCCTAGCGCCTGGAGGACGGTCAGCTGCATGTCCAGTTTGTCTGATTGATACTGCAGTGCTGTAGCTGACAATTGGATTGTGTTTAATAGGTTTACCCAGAATGTATTGGTGGGACCGTTACTCCCTTCAATAGGTGGGGAGGCCAGCTCTTCAGTGGAGCTGTTGTGGGTAGGTCTTACCTTGTATGAGGCCACTAGGTCCTCCCATTCTTGTGATGCCAGGAAGGTCATGTCACTGCCGGGTGTGCTCAAGTCCGCTGTTGGCAGATGTGGAGAGTGAGTTGGTTGGTCGAAGCTCCTTTGCTGTTCCTCGGTTGTTGGATTGCCATGATGCGTGACTAATTGCTTATTTGGGGACGGTTTGTTACGAGGTGTGTTGGGGTTGCTCCTTCATTTTTACGCTCAGGGTTCTGATGTGATTGGGAAGTTTGAGAAGAGGGTGAATGTTCTCTCAGATCGTTAACCCACTGGTGCTTGGGGGGATCTTCTAGTTGTGCGGCCAACTTGTTCTCTTTATCCTTCTCATTCACGGGTGTGAGCCGCCTAAAGCTCTTTGCCAGGTGCTTGGGAGGGGGAGTTGGTTTGGCCCCTATCCACCACGATTGTTTCTACGGTATTGCCATTTTGTCCTCCTTGTGTTCCTTCCCCCGTTCTAATTTTCAAATGGGTTGTTGTCTCCGTTTCAGTTTGGTTGTTGTGTATTTCAGCGACAGTTGTTCCTGGCGCTTGGGGTAACTGGCGTTCTGTTTTTGGCTGTGGTTCCGCTACATCCGGTCGCAGTGGGGATTGTAGGCCCGTTATGATGTCATTGCTTGAGTAGATTGCATTGCCAGGATCTTTGAGAAAAGTGAATTTTGTGTAGATTTTTGGCTGGAAGAGACTTGTGCGCTTTGTTGGAGGTTGTACGTCTATATCTATGTCCACAATCTCGTCCATTTTTTTCTTTTTTTTGATCCTTTGGGGCTTCTGTATGGCTGGTTTCCGTCTCTTAAGCCCATTGCAGATAAACGATTCATTGCTGGGTTGTCCTTAGGACAGGTTGTTAGGCAGATTTTTGTTTCTTGAATGTCGGCTTTACAGATGGTACCATTGTCCTCGATGTTGCTCCCACTGGGGTTGTCGTTTCCTGAAGCTTCTTTATTCCCATATTTTGCATGTACGACTGCCTTCTTTTTTGATTTGAGAGATGGCCTTGTGAGTGGTCTTCTTACTCTTCCAGACCTCATGATGGTACTGCAGGGAAAAGGAGTTTAGGATTTTAGGTGCCAAAGCCGGGCTTTACAACGTGACGCATCTGCGAGATGCGTCACGTTGTAAATACCCCGCACCATGGCGCATCTTTTGCGCCACCGCTGCGTCACAAAAGTGACGCAACGGCAGCATAAAAGAGGCGCAGGGGGCTTGTAAATCTGCCCCATATTCTCTTAATTTCTGTGCCTGTTCTGTTTTAGCATCTTTATCAGTTTGTAATTACAATGCGGAGCAATTAGAAACAAGAAATGCCAGCAAAACATTAAACATTAAATAGTCACCATTCAGCACTAAGACCAACCGAGAGAGAGAGAAACGAGAGAGAGAGAGAGAAACGAGCAAAAGCAACAAATTCAAAAGACGAAGAAAGAAAGAAAAATAGAGGAGTTGAGTCTCCCAGCAGAAAGAAGGAATAGAGTTCCACAGTTCGTTGTCAAATATCAGATGTTATTAACACCTGAATCGAAAACTGAAGAAGCGTCTCGACACAGTACATAGGAATGCATTAGTCAATGATCATTATAGGGTAAGATATTTTACAAATCGACACAGGGTTCATATGGAAAGCAACAACCGTCAGGATAGGCATGTTAGAGTTACACAACCTCTCATATAAGGTGATAGAGGCAAAGTCTTGTAAAATTGGCTTGTCTTATCAGATCTGGTTGGAATTATGAGGGCCTATCATAATTTTGCCCCCTATTTATGTGTGCCAAATGCGAAGCAGAGTCAGGACTGTTTGCTTATAGCTGGGTGCAAACTTAGATGGCATGGCGTGCAAAATAACCATGGACTGGGATACGGCTGAGTAATTTCAGGTGACTGAGATTAATTCAAACACATCATCCATTACTTTTTGTATACTTTACTGTGCCGCCCTAATTGTGGCGATATGCCCAGAGTGGGTCCTGGGCACACTGTGTGACTGGAACCAAGCTATATCTGTCTGATGAGCCTTAATCAGGGCTACACCATTTCTAGATTGCTTGTGTTCTGATTCAGGGAGGACTTAGCCTGGCAGTTCAGACTGGACTGTTCCCAGTGGAGCAGGGTCACGACTGATTTGCATATGGCTGGGTCCTAACTGAGGTGACATGATGTGTAAAAAATAACAATGGACTGGGCTGCGGCGCAAAAAAATACCAGTCACTGAAATTAATTCAAGCATTCCATCCATCCTTTTTTGTGTACTTTAGTGTGTTGCCCTAAGTGAGATGGGTACCTTCAGATGTAGGTCTGGTGCCCACTATGTCACTGGAATCAAGCTGATTGATGAGGCCCAAAAAGTATGAAACTGCTCCTTGGTTGCTTGTGTTCCGGTACAGGGAGGACCTGGCCTGGAGTTCGTACTAGACTGTTCTCATTTGAGCAGGGGCAAGACTGATTTGCACATGGCTGGGTCTCCAAAATAGGTGGCATGATGTTCAGAATAGCTTTAGACTGGGAAGCGGCGCAGAGTATTTGCCAGACACTGACATTAATTCAAGCATTCCACCTATCACTTTTTGTATACTTAAATGCAAAATGGGATCCATATTTTTTCATATTTAGGAGTATTGTCATGGATTACAACTAATTGTTCAATAATATTTGTTTAACACATCTTGGGCCACCCAACAGACATATATGGAGACTCAGGGGACTTTCACAGCTGTGCAGTCATAAGTCTGGCTGCCAGAAACATATATGTCACTAGCCAAATCAGTGGAGACAGAAAACAATATTCTCCCTTCTTACCTGCAAAAGCAAATAAAATGATCAGCAGGTTTAGTGGGACATTTAAGCTGGTTATATTTCTGGATAGTGTTGTCCCATAAAGTCTGAACATGATGGCATTACCACTGTACATGGGCTAACATACCACTTTGGCCATAACCTCTTCAACATCTATTAGAGATACCGGAAAACGAATTAAGGCACATTAGGGTCATATACCACTGTATTATAATTTTCTCGAATTTGTTTTATGTTGAACTCATATAGAAGTGGCAGACACCTAATTCCAGATAATGGACCAAGTATTGTCAGCTAAAGTAAAACTGAACTTCTCTTCCCATTTGTCTCTTACCACATCCAATGCCATCTATAAGTCTGCATTTTCTATAAAGTATAGTCTAACTCTCCCTCCATTCGAGTTTCTGAGGACAGTATCCTTGGGGTGTCACTTGGGAACAATCCAATTCCATAGATAATGGGGCATGGTCAGACAAATTGTGAGAGCCAATGTCTACTGTTACTACATTTGGAAGGAACTGTCTCTGAATTAGAAAGAATTCTATTCCTGAGTGTGGCTTCAAATAGAAAGTATATTCCTCCCCCATGCAGTAGCCTCCATAGAGCCATAAAATCCAGATCGCGTAGCACCTTGACAAAGGTCAGAGAGGGATCATAAGTTCCCTGCCCAAAGATAAAGTGGAATTAAGTAGGATCAAGCACTGTATTAAAATCACCCCGAAAAAGAACAACCTACTAGAAAATTAGATCACTGTAGGGAATAGTGAGGCAAAGAATTCCTCCTTGTCGTTTGGGCCATACACAGCAAAGATAGTTAACAACTCAACCCCATACTTACCCTGACCCCCAAAACTCTACCCTCGTTATCAGTGTAATTGTCATCTTGTCAGAAATCAAGTCCTCATCACAGGGTGATGGATGTACAATATATGAAATGCAGCAATTTCGTAGTAATGGAGTGAAACTGTTTCAGGAACCAATACTGTTGTGTAGTTCCTATAAAACCTATATAGGATCTCCGCGTTTAGACAACATATACTGTAGGATTGGTGTCAGACTGATTCTAGACACCCCTATCGGGTAAGTTAGCCTGTATACCAGCTAGCTCCCAGTGCCACTAGAAACCCCTCTTACCAAGGAGAGAATAGTTCTTAGCAATCATCGAACATGACAACTGTTAGATTTGGGGGTCTCTAGTTGGCACAGGTAGATACTTGTGACAAGTAGGGACCCTCTCCTCTAGTCAGGACAAGGGGATTACACACCTAAAATAACCCCTGCTCACCCTCTAGGTTGTGTGGCGCGAGCAGTCAAGGCTTATTTCAGAGGCGTTTTAAGTTAAGCAGTTGTGACCAGATACAGTAACACAGTGACAACACTACAAATGGACACCACACAGGTTTTATATAAAAAATAAGTAGACTTTATATAGCGTTACCACAAGACCATAAACGACAAAAATACACACTAGGATTACTTTTAAGATGGTAGATTTAAGCTTAGTTCAGTTTAGCTCTTAGATGCGACACTCTGCGTCAATGTACCTTAAGTTGCGTTGCGCTTCCACGACAAGCAATGTCGCAGCGATGGGAAATGCGTCAAAGTCAGGTGCAAAAAAATAAAGACATGAAGATCTTCTAGATGCGGCGCGCTTCTCGGGGATGCGAGAAGTTTTCGGTTCGATGCATGGACTGCAGCGACCACACCCTTACAATGTGACGGCAACAGCTCCAGCTGTGACGCTCTTCTCCACAATGCGTGAAGCTTCCGCTCGATGTGGCAATTACAGCGGCAACATTCAAGATGCAACGGCAGCAGCTCTGATGGCGGTGCGCTTCTCGGGGATGCGAGGTGCTCTTGATCAATGTGATGCAGTGCGACAGTTCCAGCGGCGACACCCTCCTTGCTCCGGAGTTACGATGGCAGGCACAGCGAAGGCAACACGCTCCGACCTCGTTGCTAGATTCTTCTCCTGATGCGGTGCAGTGCGACAACCACAGCGGCGACACCCTCCTTCTTCGGAGTGGCGACGGCAGCAGCAGTGACGGCGACACGCTTCCTCTTCGTTGCGGCACGCTGCTCTCCGATGAGGTGCAATGCATCAGTTCCAGCGGCGACACCCTCCTTTCTCTGGAGTTGCAACGGCAGGCACAGCGACGGCGACACGCTTCCTCTCGTTGAGTCGCGCTTCCAGCTTCTTGCGACACACAGTTCCTCAAAAGGCCCAAAACAGCAGCAGGCACTTCCAAAGAACTCTGGAGAGCTGGGGGGTGAAGTCTGTTGTCCATGAGACTTCAGCAGGAGGCAAGCCCTTGGAGATCATTCACAAGTTGAAAGCAAAGTACACAAAGTTCCTTTCTCCTTCCTTTGGCAGTAAGGCAACCACTGAAGGCCAATCCGACAAGCGGCACTTCAGCTTGGGAATAGTCTCTCCTCAGTTTCTTCAGGTTCCTCTCCTCAGTAAAGGTTTCTTCTTGTAGTCCAAAGTGATCTAATGTCATAGGATCAGGGTCCCAATATTTATACCCAGAAATCCTTTGTTCTCTGAGGGGAGAAGGGCCTTTGCCCAGTCCAAACCAGTTCTGAAGCACCCTGTTTACCAGACTTCTCCTTTCTTTTCATAGTGCAGGGCATTCACATCAGATGCCCCACAGGAGGTGGAGCCAGCATTGTGGAAGGCAAGTACAGTCCTGGAGCACTTTGTTTACATGACTCCTTCTCTTCTTTCAGTGTGCAGGGCAGAGACATCAGCCGCTCCCCAGGGGGTGGAGCCAGCATTGTGGAAGGCAAGCATAGCCCTATTCAAGGTTCAGGTGAACTTCTCCCTCCCATCTAGATGCAGATCCCTCTATTCACCACTGGGTGACTCAGCCTGTCTCCTGGAATTCCCCAGCCCTCTCACTCACAAAACCAGACATAGGAATACACAAACTAGCAGAGGCAGGTTTGAATGGTTAGACAAGCAAATACCTACTTTCTAAAAGTGTTATTTGCAAACACAGAATAATAAAATAAACTTTACTAAAAGATGTATTTTATTATTCTGAGTTCAGGCATACTAAACTCGAATATCTACCATGTTCTCTGAGACAGTTAGGATTATAAAATGTAATAACTCTAACAGCCCATTCTGGCCTATGGAGAACAGGTAGCCTTGCAATAGTGAAAAACGAAAATGGCTGTAATTCACTATTAGCACATGCCACACACCCCAGGGCTTATCCTACCTTATACTTACAATGCACCCTGCCCTTGGGCCTACCATAGGGGTGACTGATAAAATAAAAGGGAAGGTTTAGGGACAAACAAGTGGGTCCACTTGCCCAGTCAGCATGACAATACCAGACTGCATGCAGGCTCTGCAATGGCAGACCTTAGACACATTTTACAAGGATGTTTCTGTGGGTGGCACAATCAGTGCTGCAGGCCCACCAGCAGCATTTGGATTACACGCCCTAGCACACTCAGTGCACTAGACTAGGGTCTGACAGGTAAACCAAATAGCCAAACATGGAACCACTGATTACTACATCAATTTACAGTAGGGAGCACTTGCACTGTGACACTGAATAGCAGTGGCACAGTGCCCAAAGCATATAACACCAGCAAAAATACATGAGGCAACAGCAAAAAAATGGAAGGGAGACCCACGCCAATGGTGCCGGGTCTAACAACAACCCTGTCCCATCAGGGTTTGTAGAAACAGTGTACTACTTTTCGCTCAGTCACTCATGCTCACTTCGTCTCAGAGAGATACACAGAATAAACAGTGGGGATGTTTTTAAATAAGCATTTCTTTTTATAAACATTTTTATTGACATTTTATGTTGAAAACAAGCATTGGCATAGCCAATAGGTCTCGCTTTTGGAACCTTATAAGTATTTAGTTATGCAGCACAATATCCTTGGTGCAATAACATCAACTGTTGCATGGCTAAAAACTTATAAGGTCCCAAAGGCGAGACCTATTTACTATGCCAATGCTTGTTTGTAAGTGTGCCTGCTACATTAAAATGTTCTGTGCAAAACCCTCAGCTTCTCTTTGGACCTATGTCTGCATTGTCTTAAAATATCTAGCATAAATATGCATTTTACTATCTCTCTTTTTTAATTACATTTTGTAAGAAAAGGCGGTACATTAAAAATAATTAGCCAGCAATGGACACATCAGTGAAATGACCCAAATAGCAGGGCTGTCTAGCCTGGCAGTATGCCGGTATCAATCTCCATCGTCAAAACAATAAAAGAAAACAGTCAGTCCCAAAATAATAACAGCAAAGCATCCACTGTTTGCGATTTTACCATCTCACTCTAAATTATCCCTCACCCAAATTCAAGTCATAGACAAATGCAGTTCACACTCTTCATCACTCACAGCCGCACTATGCATCAAGGCATATGAATACTATGCATGTTTCTTATATGTACAAGTATGTACTACCCCTGGCATATAAACAACATGCAGTTCTCTAACATATGCACAGTGTATACCTAAGGTCTCTGATATATGCAAAGTGTGCACAGGCTTTGGCCTTTACATAGTACACATGCCTCTTATAAATGCATGTTCTATATATCAGCTGTCTGATATTTGCTGTGGGGACCTCTGATAAATGCATGCTATTCATGCCTCAGACAGTGTATTCATATTGTGTAGACAGCGATTCAAAATGGCCTATGAGTAAATAGTCATCCCTAACATCTGTTGTGATCTTCAGGTACGAAGTTTAAACCTTGTCAATCCAGATTTCCATCCTTCCACGGTCATTAAATTGTGTATCATTAAAATGGGAGATAGTAACACCTATTATTTGGAGCACTTAAAAACTTTAAAAATACTGTAGGAAACACTATATAAAAAGTAAAATTCTCTTAATAATATTATTATTCTCATTATTACCACCACTGCTACCACTCTTTTTATTATTATGTCAGATATTTGAGTACTAGCCATATGCAAGAGGCGAGCATCAGGTTATGTATTTGAGGCTTCAATGGATATATCAGATGCCTGCATTCTGTGCATATATCTGAGACCTCTGACTGTGCATTTATGATTGGCTAGGTATGCTATGCATCGTTTCCTATAGCTGGGACTTCCATATTAAGCATATGCTAGAGGCCTGCACACTGTACATACACCTGAGTCAGACAAATTACATACAAATATTCAATTGAAAAAAAAAATTAAATAATGACAAAATAATTGTCCCCACTAAATTGAGGGAGCACATTTTGATGTCGTGTGTGGCAGGGGTTTCATATGGAAATAATGCACGTTACATGCAAGACAGGCCTGATTGCATGTAAACAAGACTACATTTAATATTAGAAACTCCATGTGTAGGTGTAGGTCCTGGGAAAAGCAAACCAAGTGTTAGGCCTGGCACCATTGGCGTGGGCCTCCCTTCCATCTTTCGCTCTTGTCTCCTCTGTGTTTGCTGGTGTTAGATGCTCTGGGCTCTGTGCCATTGCCATTCAGTGCCACCTCATGAATTCTCCCTATTGTAAATTGACTGTCTGAATTGGTATCCCCATAATTGGCTCAATTGGTTTACCTGTTAGTCCCTAGTATAGTACACCATGGGTGCCCAGGCTGGTAGACCGAATATTGCTGGTGGGCCTGCAGCACTGATTGCGTCACCCACAGTAGCAGCTTGTAAAGTTTGTCCCAGACCTGCCATTGCGGAGTCTATGTACAGTCCAGAACTGCTGTGCTGACGGTGAAGTGAACCCACTTCCCAGTCCCTAAACCTTTCCTTGGCATCATGTAAGTCACCCCTATGGCAGGGAGCATTGTATGTGAAAGGTAGGACATGTCCTGGTCTGTGTAGCATGTCCTGATAGTGAATTACACTCCATTTCATTTTTCACTATCGCAAGGCTATCTGTTCCCTTAGGCCATGATGGGAAGTTTGATTATTACATTCTATAATCCTAATTGACCCAAGGAACATGATAGGAAAGTCGAATTTAGAATGCATGAGCTCAGAATATTAAGGTGCATCTTTTAGTGAAGATTATTTTTATATTCAGTGTTTGAAAATACCACTTTTAGACAGTGAGTATGTTCTTGCCTAAGCCTTCCAGTGTGCTCTGCTGTTATGTGTATTGGCTGTCTGGTTTTGGAGGGACAGGGCATGCTGAGCCCGACCTGGATTGAATATAGAGATCTGCAGCTGGAGTATGGGGAGGGGTGACCTCGTCATAGCCGGTCGTTCCTCCCGCCGCGTGACTCCTCCTGAGTGCGCCGGTCCCCCCTGCTCGTGCCGCCTGGTCGCCGCTGCCCCTGGGCTCAGGTGCCTTGGTTATAGATTACTTTCTGCTCTGTGCCTTTTTCGCCTTGTATCCCGCTCTGTGCCTTTTGTCGTTCGCCCCCTGTACTTTTCCATTCCACGCTTGTTCTGCCGCCTGTGCCCATTTTTGTGTTGTTCTCTGCTCTGTGACGTATTTTTGCTCGCCCCCTGTGCCCCTGTACTTGTAATCTTTGCGCTTGCTCTGCCGCCTGGTTTACCGCTGTTTTCTCCCCGCTCCCTGCCGCTGCTCCACCGTGGCCCGCCCCCCTTTTCTCCTCTGTACACTCTCTCCTCCTAGTCGCCACCCCGCTCCCGCCTCCCAGCTGCTCCTCCCTCACCCCTCCCCCCCACTCTCCATTTATGGCAGAGTACGCATGTACGCGCAGCGGGCGCGCCGATTGTGTGCCGAAGGCGCGCCAAAGGCAAGCCCGTCTGCGCCCATCCGTGCCTGGACCGCGCCCAGCGCCAGACACCCTGGCCCCCGCAGATTCCATCCCAACCGCCGGACTTACGACGACGCCACCCTCAACGCACTCAACACCGGCCGGATCCCAGGCTGCTACCGAGCCACCCTGAGACGCACCCACGGACCCTTCACCTGCCAATCCTGCACGTTTTCCTGCAGCCGGACCTGTACCGCATCCGCCAAGCCGAGCACCAGCAGCAACCACCTGAAGTGCTTCCTGCTCAACACCCGCTCCGTCCACAGACATGCCGTGGAGCTCTGGAACCTGCTCGACACCACATCTCCAGACGTCGCCTTCCTCACGGAAACCTGGATGAACGCCTCCTCAGCGCCCTACATCGCCATCGCCATCCCGGACGAGATCAAGATCACCCGGAGGGACCGCGTCAACCAGACAGGAGGAGGCATCGCCATCGTCCACAAGAACACCATCCGCATCACGACCGACTCCGACGACACCCTCACAGCCGCCAAACATCTTCACTTCCAGATACACACCGATCCCAAGACCACTCTCAGAGGCACCCTCATGTACAGACCCCCAGGACCCCGCACACAATTCAGCGAAGACATCGCAGACTTCATCAGCCCACACGCCCTCCCCTCCGCTGACTACATCCTCCTAGGGGACCTCAACTTCCACCTGGAGAACAACAACGACAACAACACCACCACCCTGCTGGACAACCTCGCCAACCTCGGACTCAAGCAACTGGTGAACACCCCCACCCACTACGCCAGACACACGCTTGACCCAGTCTTCTCCTCCAGCAAGTACATCTCCTTCAGCCACTCCACCGGACTCCACTGGACAGACCACAGCTGTGTCCACTTCAGCTTCAGAAAGACCACGACTCACCACCACCCGCAACAGGTTCCCCGCAGGAGCTGGAACAAGATCACCACCGACCAGCTCACCACATCACTGAGCCAGAACCCTCCCACCAGCTCAACAGACCCCAACCAAGCAGCCAACAACCTCACACAGTGGATCACCAACTGCACTGATGACCTCGCACCTCTGAAAAACCATCCCAGCAGGCCCGTCAGCAAGAAAGCCTCCTGGTTCAACGACAACCTCAAGAACTCCAAGAAGAACTGCCATACCCTCGAGAAAGCCTGGCGAAAAAACCCGACTACAGACAACATGACCGCCCTCAAGCACGCCACCCGCAAACACCACCAGCTGATCCACACCACCAAGAAGACAGCATTCAAGGAACGACTCGACAACAACGCACACAACAGCAAGGAACTCTTCAGCATCGTCAAAGAGCTCTCCAACCCCAGCGCCGGAAACAACGACATCACTCCCTCGCAAGACCTCTGCGATTCACTCGCCTCGTTCTTCCACAGCAAGATCGCCGACATACACAACAGCGTCGGCGCACAGACCACGCACCCAATCACCGAACCGACGCCCCCCACTACCACCCTCCGCGCCTGGACCCCGGTCAGCACTGAATACACCATCCGCACGATGAACACCATCCACTCCGGATCACCAACCGACCCATGCCCCCACCACATCTTCAACAAGGCCGACTCCGTCATCGCACCCCAACTCCGGGACATCATCAACCGCTCCTTCAGCACCGCCACCTTCCCGGAGTGCTGGAAGCATGCCGAACTCAGTGCCCTCCTGAAGAAACCATCAGCAGACCCCGCCGACCTCAAGAACTACCGCCCCATCTCGCTCCTCCCTTTTCCTGCCAAAGTCATCGAGAAGACCATCAACAGACAGCTTGCCGCCTTCCTCGAGACGAACGGATCCCTCAACCACTTGCAGTCCGGCTTCCGAGCCAACTACAGCACCGAAACCGCCCTCATCGCAGCCACTGACGACATCCGAGCCCTGCTCGACAACGGGGAAACAGCGGCCCTCATCCTCCTGGACCTCTCCACAGCGTTAGATACTGTCTGCCACCGCACCCTAGTGCAGCGCCTCAGCAACGCCGGAATCCAAGAGAAGGCGCTAGAGTGGACCATCTCGTTCCTCACCGGAAGAACCCAGAGAGTCCGCCTCCCCCCGTTCAGATCCAAGGCCACCGAAGTCATCTGCGGCGTACCACAAGGATCATCACTCAGCCCCACCCTCTTCAACGTCTACATGAGCCCCCTCGCAGCCATCGCACGCCAACACAACCTCAACATCATCTACTACGCCGATGACACCCAGCAGATCCTCTTCCTCACCAACGACCCAGCCACCGCCAGAACTAACCTACACGAAGGGATGAAAGACGTAGCCGAGTGGATGATGAACAGCCGCCTGAAACTGAACTCAGACAAGGCGGAAGTCCTTATCCTTGGATCATCACCCTCTGCCTGGGACGATTCCTGGTGGCCCCCTGCCCTGGGCAGTGCACCCAAACCAACGGACCACGCACCCAACCTGGGCTTCGGCCTGGACTCCTCAACGCTGTCTCATCATCATGTTTCAACATCCTACGCATGCTCCGAAAGATCTTCCGATGGATCCTCACCGAAACCAGGAAGACGGTCACACAGGCACTCGTCACCAGCCGACACCCTCTACACCGGAACCACAGCCAAACTTCAGAAAAGACTCCAACGCATCCAGAACGCCTCCGCACGCCTCATCCTGGACACCCCCCGACACAGCCACATCTCCGGACACCTGAGAGACCTGCACTGGCTCCCCGTCAGCAAGAGAATCACGTTCCGACTCCTCACCCACGCACACAAGGCCCTCCACGACCTGGGCCCCAGGTACCTCAACATCCGCCTGACCTTCTACACTCCCACCCACCAGCTACGATCGACCAGCCACGCACTCGCCGCCGTCCCACGCATTCGAAGAGCCACCATGGGAGGCAGATCCTTCTCCTACCTGGCAGCCAAGACTTGGAACTCCCTCCCCATCCACCTCCGTCTGACCCAAGACCACCTCTCCTTCAGGAAGCAACTCAAGACCTGGCTGTTCGAGCAATAGCGGACCCCCCTCTCCCAAGCGCCTTAAGACCCTCCGGGTGAGTAGTGCGCTATACAAATATCTTGATTGATTGATTGGGTGACCCTTTGATCTGAGCATTGCTGTGCCTGGGAAGGTGAATGATGGCTCTGCCTCCCACTGTTTGTCTGATGGCAGACCCCCTCTTCCTGAAAGGCAGGATGCAGCCTTGTAAACAAAGTGCTCCAGGATGACACCAAACTGGTTCTGGCTGGGTTTAGTGGCTTGTGACTTTTTAGAACAAAGACTTTTGGGGTATACATATCTGTGCTAAAACCCCTGCATGGGGTGTCACTTCTGGATGTCAAGATGAACCTCTCTCCTTGTAACTAGAGGGAAAGGACTTTGAAACTTTCATCCATCTGGCTGAAGCAACTACCCAAGGGCGTGATTGGAGCTTGCCTCCTGCCGAAGTCTCAGGGACATTACACTTCACCCATCAGCCTTCTGAATTCCTATTGAGGGGAATTCTACTCGCAGGTGAGGCTTCTGTCGAGAATTACAGAGCCTCTGGGTCTACTGCTGAGAACGCGGGCTGAGAACCACCGCTATCGCTATTGTGGATCGCTGCAGCTGAGGATCTGTTGCCGCTGAGAGCCCCCATATATCCATGCTACGAGAATCATTGCTATTGCTATTGTGGGCCGCTGCAGCTGAGGAGCTGTGACTCTGAGTACCCACACTGGTCACCACATCGAGGATCTTTGTTATCACCTGTGTGGGCTGCCGCCGAGCACTGTTGCCGCTGGTTGCCCGCCTTTAATCACCGTCCCAGTATCATCGTGAGTGCGCGCCTTGGACCGCTGCAGCTGGGAGCTGTGGCCGCTGTGAGTCTGCCTGTCATCATCATGGCTCCCTTACAAAGCTGCGTGCTGTGCCCTTTAAACCTCGGGTACATTGTGCATCACAAGGCCGCGTAGACCCCGGCCTCGAACATTAATGATCCACACACAAAAACTGGTGTACGCTACTAGTGAGCACAGACCTAAACACAACCACATACGTTTCTGATTTTGTTCTATTTTTTATCGTAATTGTCAGTTATTGCTAGAATGGGTAAGCCAACATCCAATGCTTTGGAGGATCTCACCTTTGAGGAAGAGAGGTTAGAAGCCTACACTGCCAAACAGCTAAAGTCTTTTTGCAAGCAATTCATAGTCCCTATTGCAGGTCTCTCTAGGAAGGAGGAGTATTAGAAGGCGCTAAAGGTCTGGTTAAAGGTGAGGGAGTCCCCTGGGAATGGGGGAGAGCCTGTGAATGGGGGAGAGAATGCTAGAGGCAGCTGATGATGAAGTTGATTTAGTTGGAGGTAAAGCCCTTTCCAGTCCAGGTGCTAGTGTGTCCTCAAAGAGCCTGTCTCCAGAAGAGATGGAGGACAGGGAGAGAGATAGGAGGCATAGTTTAGAGATGACCAAATTAGAAGGTTAGAAGGACCTAGAGAGTAAAAAGTTGGATATTGAGAATAACAGGTTGGCATTTGAACGTGAGAAAATGAAATTGGAGCATGAAAGAGTATAGAGGGAGCTGGAGATCAAAACTAAGAGTTTAGAGATCTCCCTCTCTGGTGGCAGCATACCTTTACTACCTACTGAGAGTAGAGTTTACATACCCAAGGATGTCATCAAGGATTTCCATAAGAGTGGGGATATTGGGCAATGGTTTGCTGCCTACGAGATAGCAATGGTGTCCCACCGGGTCCCTGAAAAGGAGTGGGGAGCGAGGTTGTTGGGACGCTTTGTGAGTGATGGGAGGGATACCAGTTGGATCTGTCTGAAGACAGCAGGATGGTATATGCCCATATGAAAGAGGCCTTGATGATGCGATATGGTTTGACCCCAGAAATGCACAGGCAGAGATTTAGAACCTGTAAGAAGTTAGAGGGTACCACTTGGGTTGAATATGTGTCTTTTTTTGCAGAGCAATGGATCGCTGGGTAAAAGGTAGCAAAGTGGAAACTTTTGAACAACTGTATGATTTGTTTGCGTGGGAGCATTTAGCTAGTAACGGTTTTCCAGAGCTACGCCAGCACCTTATTGATAGCAAGCTAACTAACCCCAGGAAGCTTGCTGATGAGGCGGACCGCTGGGTGAGCACCCGGGTTCACAAGGGTCATGAGGGAGACTTCGCCAAAGGTGGGCAAGGTCCCCAGCATAGAAGTGGGGGGCACAGGGGTAAACAGAGGGAGTTCCAGAGAGGGCCCCACAGTAGAGTGGTGTCCCAGTCACCCCCTGAGAAGAAGCAGTGCCCCCGACAGGTAGGCCTGTTCATAGGGGGCCCCTTACTTGTGTTAAGTGTGGTCAATTGGGCCACCGGTATTATGATCCTCAGAGGGACACCAATGCACCACCCCGTGCACCAACCCACCAGCTTGCTAGTGTAGCCCAGGGAGGGGAGGAGATGGGTGCCCAAGGTAGGTGGGATCCCCTAGAATTGACCCTTGTCGCGGTAGAAGACTTTGAGAAGGTCCCTAACCCCACGCTGCCTTATAACACTAAGAAGTACAGGCAGTGGGTGACCATCAATGGCCGTAGGGTGGGGGCTCTGAGGGACACAGGAGCTAGTGTGACTGCTGTCAGCTCCTGGGCGGTGTCCAAAGAGCAAAGTGTCCCCCATGCATTCTGCCCAGTAGTGTCAGCAGACAACTCTGAGAGCCAGTGTGAGGTGGCTCATGTTCCCTTTGAGTGGGGGGGGGGGTGTCTCAGGAACTCTTCAAGTAGCTGTGAGGCCAGCCATGCCGGTAGACTGTCTGTTGGGCAACGATTTAGGGAACTCCCTGAGGGCTACGGTGAAGAGGAAATCTCACCTGGAAATGTTGGGTGTGCCTGGATGGGCGTTTGCGACCACTCGGTCCATGGCAGCCAGTAAGGATGTGCAGAAGGACTGGAGCCTGAAAGTATGGCCCAGACCCCTGCCTTAAAGAGAAGGGGTAGGGGCTGCGGGAAACCGGCCCCCATAGTTCCCACGGTCCAGGAGGGAGCAGACCTTGAGGGGGATGCCCTGGAGCCTACAGGGGAACATGTAGCCAAACTGGGGGATCTGCCTGAGCTGACCCCTTGGCAGCATGAAGACAGGCCCACCAGGTAGGAATTTTGTGAACAATAGAGAACGTGCCCTTCTCTTGAGGGACTGCAGCGACAGGCTGCAGCCCACGCAGCAGATGATCAGTCAGGGTTAAATCTGATCTATTGGGAGAATGACCTCCTTTACAGCGAGCCTAAGGTTGCTGAGCCTGGGCCAGCCCTTGTGCTGGTGGTACCCCAGTGCTTCAGAGCCTTCCTACTGGGGTTGGCTCATGATGTGCCATTGGCCGGACATCTGGGGCAGACCAAGACCTTCGAGAGGCTGGTCACCCACTTTTATTGGCCCCAGATGTGCAGGAGCTCAGATGCTCACTGCAGGACATGTGAGACTAGCCAGGCAAGTGGGAAGAGTGGGGGGAAGATCAAAGCCCTACTCCACCCCTTTTCCAGTTGTCAGTACCCCATTCGAGTGAGAAGGCATTGACATCGTGGGGCCTCTGGACCCCAAGACAGCCATGGGAACAGGTTCTTCCTGGTCTTGGTGGACCTTGCTACTCGGTACCTTGAAGCCGTCCCACGCAGGACAGTGACGGCCTGCGTAGTGGGACGTGCAATGATGGGGATTTTCTCCGGTGTGGGGTTCCCCAGAGAGGTGGTGTCTGATAGGGGTACTAACTTCATTTACAAATGTATGAAGTCCCTGTGGGAGGAGTGTGGGGTAACTTATAGGTTTACCAACCCTTACCACCCCCAAGGTAATGGGCTGGCTGAGAGATTCAACCGTACCCTCAAATGCATGATTATGGGCCTGGAAGTGTCCATGAGGCATAAGTGGGACGTCTTCTTGCCTTGCCTGTTGTTTGCTTACCCTGAGGTGCCACAGAAGCCCCTAGGGTTCAGTCCCTTTGAACTGCTCTACGGTCACCCGGTAAGAGGGCCTCTGAGTCTGGTCAAGGAAGGCTGGGAGAAATCTCCCAGGAAACCTCCCCAGGATGTGTTTAGTTACATGCTGGCCTTCAGGAACCAGACTTGGTGTTTCAGGAAGCTTGCTGAGGCAAATCTGGAAGCCAGCCAGGAAGAGATAAAATGTTGGCAAGATCGGAATGCCACTCTGATTGAGTTTCAGCCTGGTCAAAAGTTTGGGTCATGGCACCAGTGGAGCCCTGTGCTCTCCAAGATAAGTGGACCAGACCATTTGAGGTGGTAGAGTTCAAGAGTCCTGTTACCTACTTGGTGGACTTGTGGTATCCCCGGAACACCTTGCGGGTCCTGCATGTCAACCGCCTGAAGCCCAACTTTAAGAGGTCTGAAGTGGGCCTGCTGCTAGCCACAGATGCTGGGATGGAGGAGGAGAGTGAGCCCCTTCTTGATCTCCTGTGTGCAAAGGAGCAAGATGGGTCAGTGGAGGATGTGGTCCTCTCCACCACACTGACCCCTGAGCAGCTGAGTGATTGTCGCCAACTGTTGGGGCAATTCAGTGATCTGTTCTCCCTGGTGCCTAGTGTCACTGATTGGTGTGTCCATGAAGTGGACACTTGGAACAGTCCTCCTATTAAACATAAGGCTTACCGAGTGACTGACTGGGTCACGGTATACATTAAGGAGGAGGTTTCCAAAATGTGTGCTTTAGGGGTGATTGAGTCCTCTAGCAGCGCTTGGTCCAGCCCAGTGAGCTTGGTACCAAAAGCTGCAGCACCTGGTGCCACCCCAGAACTTTGGTTCTGCGTGGACTACCGAGGTCTCAATTCAGTCATGAAGACTGACGCGCACCCCATCCCCAGAGCTGATGAGCTCATAGATCGGCTAGGGGCTGCACGGTACCTCAGCACGTTTGATTTGACATCTGGGTATTGGCAGATCGCCTTGACTGATGGGACAAAGGAGAGGTCAGCATTCTCCACACCGAAAGGGCACCACCAGTTCCGGGTGATGCCCTTTGGAATGAAGAATGCCCCTGCCACCTTTCAGAGGTTGGTCAACAGAGTGTTGGTTGGGCTGGAAGATTTTAGTGCCGCCTACCTGGATGACATTGCAGTGTTTAGTTCCTCCTGGGAGGACCTCCTGCGCCACCTCTCGGAAGTGTTGATTGCACTGCGAAGGGCAGGCCTCACAATCAGGGCAAGTAAGTGCCAGATTGGGCAGGGGTCTGTGGTGTACTTGGGACACCAGGTTGGGAGCGGCCAGGTGGCGCCCCTACAGCCCAAGATTGAAACCATCCTGGCTTGGGAACCCCTAAAGACCCAGACACAGCTGAGAGCCTTTTTAGGACTCACAGGTTATTACAGGAGGTTTGTCAAGGGGTATGGCAACATTGTTGCACACCTGACAAGCTGGCTTCTAAGAAGCAGCCAAAGATTGTGAACTGGACTGACACCTGTCAGGAAGCTTTTGACGCCCTGAAGACTGCCTTGTGCACAGCACCTGTACTTCAGACGCCCAACTTTTCAAAAGGCTGTTCTGTCACAGATCAATGAAGAGGGCCTAGACCAACTTGTAGCCTTCATCAGTAGGAGGTTACTTCCACGGGAACAGAGGTGGAGTGCAATTGAACGTGAGGCAGTTGCTGTGGTCTGGGCACTGAAGAAGCTGAGACCATACCTGTTTTGGACTCACTTCCGGGTTCAGATGGACCACAGGCCCCTCAGATGGTTGATGCAGATGAGGGGTGAGAATCCAAAGGAGTTCAGGTGGTCTATTTCCCTACAGGGTATGAAATTTACGGTGGAACACCGCCCTGATACAGAACACGCCAATGCTGATGGTCTTTCCAGATTTTTCCGCCTTAGTGATGAGAACCCCCAAGTGGGTGGGTAGTTCTCTCCACATTTCAGCAAGAGGCGACACGTGTTAGGCCTGGAACCATTGGCGTGGTTTTCCCTTCCATCTTTCACTCTTGTCTCCTCCTCAGTGCCATGGCGCAAAGGCTCCCTATTGTAAATTGACTGTCTGAATTGGTATTCCCATAATTGGCTCATTTGGTTTACCTGTCAGTCCCTAGGTTAGTGTACAGTGCGTTCCCAGGGCTGGTAGACCAAATACTGCTGGTGGGCCTGCAGTGCTGATTGCGCCACCCACAGATGCAGCTTGTAAAGTGTATCCCAGACCTGCCGTTGCAGAGTCTGTGTGCAGTCCAGAACTGCTGAGCTGACTGTGAAGTGAACCCACTTCCCAGTCCCTAAACTTTCCCTTGGCATCATGTAAATCACCCCTATGGCAGGGGGCACTGTATGTGAAAGGTAGGACATGCCCTGGTCTGTGTAGCATGTCCTGATAGTGAATCACACTCCATTTAGTTTTTCACTACCGCAAGGCTATCATTTCCCTTAGGCCAGGATGGGCAGTTTGATTATTACATTCTATAATCATAATTGACCCAAGGAACATGATAGGAAAGTCGAATTTAGTATGCCTGATCTCAGAATATTAAGGTGCATCTTTTAGTGAAGATTATTTTTATATTCAGTGTTTGAAAATACCACTTTTAGACAGTGGGTATTTTCTTGCCTAAGCCTTCCAGTGTGCTCTGCTGTTATGTGTGTTGGCTGTCTGGTTTTGGCGGGACAGGGCAGGCTGAGCCCGAGCTGGATTGAATAGAGAGATCTGCAGCTAAAGTAGAGGGAGGGGTGGCCCTTTGACCTGAGCGGGGCTGTGCCTGGCAAGGTGAATGATGGCTCCACCTCCCACTGTGCATCTGATGGCAGACCCCCTCTTCCTGAAAGGCAGGATGCAGCCTTGTAAACAAAGTGCTCCAGGATAACACCAAACTGGTTCTGGCTGGGTTCAGTGGCTTGTGACTTTTGAGAACAAAGACTTTTGGGGTATAAATATCTGTGCTAAACCCCCTGCATGGTGTGTTACTTCTGGATGTCAAGACAAATCTCTGTCCGTGTGACTAGAGGAAAAGGGCTTTGAAACTTTCATCCATCTTGCTGAAGCAACTACCCAAGGGTCTGATTAGAGCTTGCCTCCTGCCAAAGCCTTAGGGACATTGGACTTCACCCATCAGCCTTCTGAATTCCTATTGAGTGGGGTTCTACTAGCCGGTGAGGCTTCTGTCGAGAATTCCAGAGCCTCTGGGTCTACTGCGGGGAACGCGGGCTGAGAACCATCGCTATCGCTATCGCTATTGTGGCCCCTGCAGCTGAGGAGCTGTTGCCGATGAGAGCCCGCATCTGTCTGTGCTATGAGAATCAGTCAGTCAGTCAGTCAAAATTTTACTTTATTTGGTTTATCACAACCGTAAAGTATACATATACAAATTTCAATTATATAGAAGATAAAAATTCATTTTCTTAAAAATATTTTTTTCTATTTCTTTCTTCTAAAACATTATTTTCCAGACCCTGCTACGAGAATCATCGCTATCGCTATTGTGGGCCGCTGCAGCTCAGGAGCTGTTGCCGCTGCGAACCCGCATCTGTCTGTGCTACGAGAATCATCGGGATCGCTATTGTGGGCCTCTGCAGCTGAGGAGCTGTTCACGCTGAGATCCCGCATCTGTCTGTGCTACGAGAATCATCGCTATCGCTATTGTGGGCCGCTGCAGCTGACGAGCTGTGCCGCTGAGTGCCCACACTGTCACCACATCAAGGATCTCTGTTATCACCTGCATGGGCTGCCGCTGCCGAGCACTGTTGCCACTGGGTGCCCGCCTTTAATCACCATCCCATGATCATCGTGAGTGCACGCCGCGGACCTCTGCAGCTGGGAGCTGTGGCCGCTGCAAGTCCGCCTGTCATCATCGCGACTTCCTCACGAAGCAGCATGCCGTGCCTCTTTAAACCTCCGGTACATTGTGCATCACCGGGTCGCATATACCCCGGCCTCGAACTAAGTCTGTTTCTCCTGCTTTTGAGTACTTTTATTGCTTTTTGAGTACATTTATATTTACGTGCATTGTGACTTCTTGTTCGCTTTTGAGCGTTGTGTTATGTAAAGATACTTATTTTTCTATAGCTATGTGTGTGGTGTCCCTTTGTAGTGTCTTCACTGCGTTCATGGGGAATGGTCATAAATTCTTCACACACTGCCTCTGAGATAAGCCTGTCTGCTCGTGCTACGTTACCACAGGGTTGAGCAGGGGTTATCAAAGGGTGTAGCCCCCTTACTCTGACTTAGGAAGAAGGATCCCTATTTGGACATTGGCACCAGCCACTGCCAGAGATCCCCATTTCTAACACCATTGTTTTGAATACTAATACAAACAAACATGTGCTCGATAATCATGCTTTAGAAAGTCTATGCTTTCTCACACCATTCAAGCGATTAGCACGGGGAATGAACCTTGTAGAGATCCATCTTGGTAGGAAAAAGAGAAAAGCTGCACTAATTTCTATCAGCTTCTGTTAAAGGCCATTTTATGCAAATTTTTGTATCAAAGTAAGAGCCAGACTCAAGTGACCCCTCCTCACTCCAAAAAGACACCTTTAGTAATAAAGATATATCAGGTACTGGCACTGGGATACTGGGGATTAGATTTACTACTATATCATGCAGCAACCAAAATTGCTGTGCTGCGCTGCATTGACTGGGGAAGGCAGAGAGCAAGACAGCACCATAATTACCAAGATCGGGCACTCCTGCTTTTTTCCATAGCTCTGGTGCGCAGTCAGTCTCCCTAGCTCTTTTTAAAAAATATATATATATTTATCCAGTCAATCACAGGCTCATAACAACAATTCATTATTTGAACAAAAAGAAAAGTGGTATACAAATATATTCTTCAGCCTATCAGCATATATATTGAAAAGTTATAGTTATTGCCAACTATCCGTGTCCATTTCTTCACCTTATGCTTTATTGTAGTGTCTATAAAATATTAGATTCTAGTCTGCCCCCCCATATTTGCATACATTTCTGGATAGCGCCTATTCTAAGGGAAAATAGTTTTTCCCTTTCTTTTGTGTTTTTCATTTTAGCTACCCATTGTGCAAATCTCGCTGGATCTGGTGAGTTCCAATTTTGTGAAATTAAAGATCGAGCCATTAGGGAAGCATTAAAAACAAATTGTTTTTGTCATACTATTAAAGTTTGATCCGGGATCCCGAATAAGATAGTTATAGGATTGGGGTCTATGTTCTGTTTGAGTTGCCTACTGATTGACTGAAAGTTAGTTTAGGGCAAGAAAAGCACATATGAAGCCAGTCTCCTCCTTGATGATTACATCTAGGGCAACCGTGTGATATTTCTGGGAATATTTTGTGCAGTTTCTCAGGAGTGTGGTATAGTAGCCATTTGGAGAAGAGTGACATACGTTTAAAATTTGCTCCGCATGTGGCTTTAATGGACCATTTGTTATATTCCTTCCATTGAGCTGCTTCTATATGACAGCATGTGGTTGCCTCAATTTTTAAAAGCACTCTTGGGACTATTTGAACATAGATTTGTTGCTGGAGAATGTGATACCAGTTCTGGATTCCTGTCTTTTGTTTGATATATAGAGCATGAGTAACGGTTGCGGGAAGTGAGCCCTCCGACGTCGTAGCTTTTGCACTGGACTCAAAATTTGGAGGTAGGAAAATACTAGGAACGTTTCTTTTTTGTCATGTCTGATTTGTTTTTAAAGTTGGTGTATCGATTATAGCTCCTAGTTCCCTACAGTGTACTAATTAAGTTTCTAAATGTAAAGGTGTAAATCGATATTCTTCCTTCCCTTGTTTAAGTCTATCAATGAATTATACAGGGTGTCTTATATCTATAGTGTTTGGGTAGCTTGGGGATTTTAATGAAGTGTTTTCGATCTAGGTTTTTTCCAGAAGCATTTGGTGAAGATAGAAATTGATTGTGGGCTGATGTTTCATGTCTACACCAATCTAGAAGGGTGGCCTGGAAGTATTTTTGAATGTGGGGAAGCCCTAGAACACCTTCTTCAGGACTCATTTGTAGTGTAGTCCATTTTGTGTGTGGTTTCTTCCCTGCCCAGATAAATTTCCGAACGAATTGATCTATTTCTAGGAAGAGCATGTGGTTGCCTCAATTTTTAAAAGCGCTCTTGGGACTATTTGAACATAGATTTGTTGCTGGAGAATGTGATACCAGTTCTGGATTCCTGTCTTTTGTTTAATATATAGAGCATGAGTAACGGTTGTGGGAAGTGAGCCCTCCGACGTCGTAGCTTTTGCACTGGAGTCAAAATTTGGAGGTAGGAAAATACTAGGAACGAGACAGTTTCTGTTTTGTCATGTCTGATTTGTTTTTAAAGTTGGTGTATTGATTGTAGCTCCTAGTTCCCTACAGTGTATTAATTAAGTTTCTAAATGTAAAGGTGTAAATCGATATTCTTCCTTCCCTTGTTTAAGTCTATCAATGAATTATACAGGGTGTCTTATATCCATAGCGTTTGGGTAGCTTGGGGATTTTGATGAAGGGTTTTCGATCTAGGTTTTTTCCAGAAGCATTTGGTGAAGATAGAAATTGATTGTGGGCTGATGTTTCACGTCTACACCAATCTAGAAGGGCGGCTTGGAAGTATTTTTGAATGTGGGGAAGCCCTAGAACACCTTCTTCAGGACTTATTTGTAGTGTAGTCCAGTTTGTGTGTGGTTTCTTCCCTGCCCAGATAAATTTCCGAACGAATTGATCTATTTCTAGAAAGAAATTATGTGGGACCTTGGTAAGAACATTTGAAAAAATAAAAATGAATAGCGGAAGTACCGTCATTTTTATTAGTGCTACACTTTCAATTATGAATAGCAGGAGGTTCTGCCAGCTATTTAGAATATTCCTTACCTTATTGAGTGTTGTAATATAATTTAGTGTGAAGAGCTGTGAAAAATTGTGTGTGACCCAAATGCCTAAGTATCAAACCTGATTATTTTTTACCACTCGGATCTGGAGAGATTGAGATAGAATCTGGTCATGACAATTGAAAAATAGGATCTCTGATTTGCTATTGTTGATTTTATACCTTCCTAGGTTGGAAAATGTTTTGATTGTGTCAAATGTTTGTTTAATATTTTTTTTCTGCTTTGAGATAAAGGACTAGATTGTCTGCAAATAATTTCAATTTGAGGGCACCTGCTATTGGTGGCTTGATTGAATGGTTTTGGTTTATTGAGTTCGCTAATGGCTCCATGTATAAAGCAAATAGAACGGGCGATATTGGGCAACCCTGTCTAGTTCATCTTTGGATCTCAACTATACCTGCAGTGTTGAAGTTAATTATTATTTTGGCCTGGGCTTTATCATATAATTTCTTGAGTAACTCTACAAGATCTTGGGGAAAATCGATTTTTTTTTAAATACTGCAATTGACCAGAGCGAAAGCTTTTCCTGCGTCAGTCATGATAATTGCTGCTCGCTCGCTCGCATACTGCTATTTTACAAAAATTCGATTGCTTGAACTAGAACGTTTGTATTATTAGTGATGAATCTTTCTGGTACAAAAGCCACATTGGTCCTCATGAAGCAAACTAGCAGCGACCATGGTAATTCTCGTTGCCATGATTTTCATAAATAAATTGTAATTATTGTTTAATAAAACGAATAGGTCAATAAGGTCCAGGTGCATCCGGAGACTTCCCCTTTTTTAAAAAGCGGACTATAACTGCTTCGACAAATGTCTTTGGTATATGGCGACCTTACAGAATTGTATTATATACAGAAAGCAAAAGATTTGTTATTTGTGGCAGAAATATTTTGTAGAATTCAATGGGTATTCCATCGATGCCACAGGCTTTCCCACGAGGTGCGTTTTTTTACAGCCGCATGAATCTCCATTTCGGAGATTGGTGCTATCAACTGAGCTTTCTGTAGGGGTATTAGTCGGGGTAGAGAAATTGAGTTCAAGAATTTGTCTATTTCCTCTGATGGTGTAGGTATTGAAGCTGTGTAGAGTGTATCGTAGTGTGATAAAAAACCTTTATTGATCTATTCTGTCTGATGGACGTTTTGACCTGTCTGATCATCAAAGATAGATTTTATCCTGGCATTATTAAGATTTTTCTTTACTGCCCATGCCAAACGTTTGACAGCGTGTTCGCTGTCCTCATACCAATTTTGAAAATAGATTTTTTGATTTATTATTTCCTGGTGTTCATAAAAGTCTCAGATTTTTGTGCGAGCCTGGTTTAAATTAAGGGCCGTTGTTTCCGAGTGGAATAGAAGATTAATTCGGCCAGCTTGATCGAAATTCTGCTGAAGATGTTTAGCTAAATCTTTTTTCTCTTTAATAATTCCAGCTTTACGAGAAATTGCCTCCCCTCTGATGAAGGCCTTATAAGCATCCCTTACCGCAAAGAGGCTAGCTGTTCCCATGTGTATAGTGGCAAACTCAAACAGTAATATCAGCATTTTTTTAATCCAGCCCTCTTCAGTTAGTAGAGTTTTGTCTAAAATCCATAAGGGTTGTTCCCTTATGTCGGTTTTTGCCTTGATCTCTATGATTGGGACCAAGTGATCGGACAAAGGATTGGGAATTATCCAGGACTCGCCTTTTTCACATTGATGGGAGATTAAAAAGAAATCTATTCAGGATGCTGTGTCATATTTTTTTGAAAAGCAAGTAAATTCTTTGCAAGCAATATGGCAAGCCCTCCAAGGATCTACTAGCGCAAAGTCCTGAGTCATATTTGCCAAGTATCTTGCGGTTAATAGTTTATTTTGGGATTTATTTTTTCAAGAGGAATCTAGTCCTGGATTCTGGATAACATTAAATTCTCCTCCAATAATAATAGCACCTTGTAGAGGGATTAGTAGATCAGTTATTTTTTCCAGTGCTTGGATTCCATCTTGTATAGTACCATAGTAGCTGATTATATGGAAAGTTTGCTCCCCCAATTTTAAATTACCCTTTACCCATCTGGCAAGAGGATTGCTCATAATCTGGAGAGCTTCTCCTTGATAATAGCAGGAAATAAGAATTGCGACCCCCCTAACAGCGGCCTCTGCTGAGGCAAAAAACGCCAGTTTTATCCATTTAGGCTATTAGGGTGTGGGCCTAGTTTTTAAAAAATGTGTCGCTTGGAGTAGGATTACATGAGGATGATTAACGATTAGCCATTGAAGTATGGCTTTTAATTTAGTTGTGTTATTGCCTCCGTTGATTTTGCATGATGCAATACGAAGCATCTGTTGTTCAACCATTTGGACCGGTTATTGTTTTCTGATTTATAATCTTATTGTTGGATCTATTATTTTCACACCTACAGATAAGAAAACTAACCTTAATTAGGGCTGTGATTGTTTTTCTTTGTTTTTTTCCTGCTGCCCGCCACACACCCTGAAGTGCCTCCCTCCCTTTGTTCTCCTTTGAAATTGGGTCTTGCCCGCCATTGACCCTTGTCCCCCTTGTGCCCTGGATCCCTCTTACCAGTTACCCCCTCACCCCTACTCCTATTATTGTACCTTGTCATGCTACTGAGAGCTTCGCCCCCCTCCTGGAGGAGATGACAGTAGTTTCCACTTAGAAAAGGGAAAAGGACAAGGATATCATCTTCAAATCGGGGCAAAATAAGTGAATAAACATAACGTGTTTAGGCACGTGCTTTTAGCATACACGAATGTTCTTCTGTATTTCTAGGCATGTATATCTGCCCCTCTTATTGGCCTGAATATTGCTTGCTATTTCCTCTTTCTCCTCCCTCCTTGAACGAGAGAAGCAGTTCTCGAGCTCGTTCAACGGACTGAAATATAGGTGATTTCCCTTTAAACAATACTTTGAGTTTGGATTGTTGGATTATCCCAGCTGGTGCGTTATGGCAATTGAAATCATCAATCATGTGGTGGATCTGTGCACACTATATTGAGATCAGGATCGGCCACTGGTGTTGCAACCATGCAAGGGGGATGTCCTCGCTAGCGCTTTTAACAAGATTCATTTTAATCTTCCTTACCCGCAGGGCTCTGTGTCTGGCTCTATCAGGGATGAAGACAGAGATGAGAGCGGGGATGGAGTTAGCTGGTCGGAAGGGCGAGATGCGATACCGATGGTATTTTCTCATGATTGAGACTTTTTACTCCTTGTGTTAGCTTTTTTTTGCAGTCTTATGATCTCTAGAAAGGCGCTTCATTGAGTGGATGTTGCGTGTTATCTTCTTTTTTTTTGTAATCTGGTCCTGACTTTTATAGCTGGCTTCAATTAGTTGAGGGGAAAGTGTAAGAGTCAGCACAAGGTGGTCGGAAGCCACATCCGCAGTGGGCGCACCTCCGCCGCTGCCAGCTTAGCTCCCTCCCCCTCTGGGGGGAGCCTAGAGCTCACCCTCTGAGCTACTTAAAACCCCATGCTGTTAATTGCAAAGTTCTCGCTCTGTATATCTCATCAATTTCCTCTTTTTCTTGGCGTTAGTATCAGCAGGCGTTAGGGCATGGCCTGGCAATCCTGGATGATCTTAAAACATTCTAGTGACCTAGGCTAACACCAACCACCCGCCCTCTAAGAGTCAAATAGTCTATCCATATCTCTCTCTTTTCTAGCATTTCATATTTTCCCATTTATATATAGCTATGATAGGATATCCTCTAGATGCTGGATATTGAGGATCTAGAGACAGGAGGGAAGTATTTGATGGGTACAGTCTCCCTAGCTCCACGCACACACCTCCAGCATGGGTTAGCATAGGTTTTGTATTGCAAGGTCATCATTCCTGTACAAAATTCTATCAGTGTGAGAGTTCAGGTTTTGAAATAGCTCATTAAGAAACCGGTCAGGTCTTTCACGATACCTGCCCTATGCTATGTATTTTTTATCCTAAAGTTTTCCCATTAAGTACTCTTTCAAGCATGCCGTGATACCCTACGAGTGAGAATTATATCTGAAGAACTTTTAGCATCATGTTCTTATGTTGGAGAACATCTTTTTGTGTGAATCAATTAGGGGTATAAGATGGCTGTCACCAAAGCATCAGCTCCTATGTGCTGGCCCCAGCTCTGCACATTATTTTAGCTTGTTTTGTATACAGAATCCAAGTCAGCCATGAAAATCAAGAGGCCAGCCATTTGCAGTAAGATACTTGCCATCTGAAGACAAGTGGGGTGGTGGGAGCACTGTTCACAAGAGTCACTGTTCAGTACTGCCACATGTGTCATGAATATGTATGTATGTATTTATTTATGTATGTAAATGGTATTTCTATAGCGCAAACCTAGCCAAAAGACAGAAGTGCTGTACATAATCAAAGGCAAGCCTAAAGTCAACAAGTAATAGGAGTGGAATTTGAGTCGTGAACGGTTAATGAATTGTGTTGTTGCGATCTTTAATGAGGTGAGTCTTCAACTCTTTCCTAAATTGGGACAGCCTTGGGGCAGTCCTGATGGTTACACAGATGTTGTTCCAGATCCTGGGTCCAAAGATGGAAAAGGTCTGCTGTTTTGTTTCCTTCGTTTTTTAAACTTTTAAGTCTGCAGTCTGAGTGTGTCCTGGCTATGGGTTTGCCAAGAACCACGAGAGGTTGTGAGCTTGTCCTCAAGTTAAGCAGGGGTGGTGGTTGTTGTGGCTTTGTAATTGATGCAGTTAATTTTGAAGATGGCGCAGGCCAGAAAGGGGAGCTAATGAAGTTCCAATAGGATGGGGCAGATGTGTTCCTATTTCTTCAGGCCCTGAAGAGTGTGTGTAGAGCTGTGGAGTGTAGAATGCATTTAATGGATGCAAGTGAGTAGGACATTACAGCCATCCACATGCAAGAGTATGAGTGTTTGAATAGCAGTTCTGAAATCACTTTTTGGGGAAATGGTTTCACTTTCTTTAGAATAGAGTGCTGGTACAGGGCTGTCTTTGTTTTTTCTTTGGCAATGTGTTTCTCCAGGGAGAGGTTGGTGTCCATGGGGAATCCAAGGGACTTCCAATTGGGTGAAAATTAGGGTTCAAAGCCATCAAGGCTCACGACATTGAGCCAGGTTTGTACTGTATCTTGTTCCTTGTTCTTGGCAAATAACAGGAATTCTGTCTTGGTTGGGTTGAGTTTCAGTTAGACACTGGACATCCAGGTTGAGGCATTGAATGCCAGAACAGGAGAAGACTTTCAGGTAGAGTTGTGTATCATCGGCATAATGGTGTATCTTGATGCTGTGATATGTAAGTAGAGCACAAAGAGGTTCCATGTAAAGGTTGAAAATGACAGGAGACAGCTTGGAACCCTGGATGACTCCACTGGTGATGGGGATCTTTTATGACCTAAAGTTGCCCATAATAGCAAACTGGTGATGTTTGTAAATGTAAGAGGAGAACCATTGAAAGAACTTGACGGTGAATCCCATGCATTTGAGGATGGAATTGTTGACTATGTCGAAGGCAGCTAAACTTCATTATGGTCAAGGCGGCGACATCTACAATGTGTAAGGTAGCAGTGTCTGTGCTGCAGCATGATCTAAAGACAGACAGGTATTCATGCAAGATATAATTACAGTGATGTGGTCTTGGACGTGACCTTATGTTGCTTTTTCAGTGATCTTGCCGATGAATGATAGGTGACTGATTGACTGGTAGTTGGTGATGTTATCAGGGTCTAGTGTAGGTTTCGTTTGGAGTGAGAGGATTTGGCCTATCCTGAGACCTTCTGGAAAGATGCCTTGAGCAAGGGAGGCATTACCAATTGTATCAGGAGTTCCCACCACCAAGGGACTTTGATCTCTTCTTATCCCAGGTGGCACAGCTAGGGACCATGGCCTTCAAATATGTTGTGCTGTCTCCCAATACAATAAGACCACAGTTGCACCAGGGTTCCTGCAGCTGTACGAACCTGTCCGCTTTTGCATCAACTTCAGACACTGCTACTTACAGCGCCTCTATGATGCTCCCAGGACTTATCAAGGTCCAAGGCATTTATTGATTGAACAAGTGCTGTAGAATAGGTCCTACGCTTTAATACATGTGGATGTGTCCAAACACCGGATGTGGTTTTATCTGTGGTGAGGAATAGATGTAAAGTATGTCCAATACACAATTTTGTCTATACATCTATAGGAGGGAGCATCTATTTGTGAAATCTAAGCCTGTTTGGACCATATATGACAATGACTGTTCAATGAAAGGAAGCACTATTGGGGTTTTTTAAGCTTCACTTAACAAAAGATCGGTCTTTCTCAAAATAGCGTGGCTCAATTTCTCAATTTCTGGAATAATATGCTTTTAATGACTTTTTATTATACTTCAGGAATATATCTTTCCCTCTATAGCCTTGAAAAAGTCCAAGGTTGGATGAAACACGTCAGCTGAGTCATATGTAATTTGTTATCATTGGACCAACGATATTTAATGGTTGATCTCGTCAAGAAAGAGTTAAAATTGATGTACCACTTTTTATGAATCACAGACTTTGATGCCAGTTTACACATTTACTTACTTACAAGCATAAGTGAGTTCTACATTATTTCTTGTTTTGAGCTATGTGAACCATGCCTCCTTGCAACCCATGATATATCTCTAATATTCTCAGTGCAGAATTGTAGGTCATAAGACCTTAGATCCACCTAGCTTTCTGTGGGGTCTTTAGTTTACCTCAATGTTAGGTATTTTCTGACAAGAGCACCTCATGATCATAGAGTGTGTTTTGCTCTTGATTTCTTGTTGCTGTGAGTATGCTTGTTTGTGGCTGATTAAGCTTCCTTTCTCCGTCAACATGTACTAATGCATCATTTTAATGGGTATGGGAATACTATACCTCACTCCATCCACACATCATTCCTGGGCTACGCTTAACATTTGCACCTTCCTATTTCCCCTTCTGTGTGTGGCCATCACAGAGAGCCATTACATTTGGGAAGACTGCTTTTTCGGGTGATTTAATCAATTACTGATCCTCGTTACCCTCTACTATAAGACCAGCACATCACACCCAGATTATGATTTCATTAAATGGTAAAATTAGACCATAAGAAATTAGGAGAGCAATATGTCCTGCAGCAGACTTTTTATTTTTGCAATTAGGCTATAGCTAGTTTTGAAACCCTCATAGTTGGAAGACTTCCACATTTGGAATTTCTACATAATCTACCACCAGTTAACTGATCTCAGCATAACACTTTTTTTTAAAAACAGATTTTATTGGCATTTGATACACATAACACACAATTGAACAGTTCTCTTAACATTCACATGTTTGCATGTTTATGTCACATTGCTCTTCCTCTTTACTGCTTTGATGTCTTTACAGAGTAACCTGTTCAACGTGTTCAACAGGTCTATCTCGGCATAACACTTGGCTAGCACTAACACATGACATGCCAATGCCCAGCTCCTTCTGTGCTCTGAGTACAGTGTTTTGAGCTAATTTCTCTTGACATTTAGGAGCAGTATTGTGAATCCTCCTAAAGATCTCATGGGTTGGTCTAAAAGCCAAGAGTCGAGTTCCATCGCAACTAACGATGCGTCACGGACAGTTACTAACCAACGTGAGAGCACAGTGGTCCTGTAACTTCCACTATTTAAGCAACACTAAATTGCAGGCAGATGTTTGGTGCCACCTGTAAACTAATGCTGGACTTCCTGCTGGGGGTGTTCTGAGGAAAATGTCTTCCTTCCTGTCAGTCAGTAGAATGTTTTCCACCATTTGTCCCACCATATGATGACTGCTGACCTTCTGGAGGAAGAAAGAACTCTTCGCCTGGGTAGACCTCCTCAGAATCCTGTCACAATACAACGTAGGTCTGGCCTAGGGGTTTTCCACAGACCAGGTCAGTGCTGGGCAAGCATTTATAAGTCAACAATATACATTGTAAAACTTTCATTGAAAACTAACTTTCAGAAGGGAATTATGACATAATATGTTTTATCATGCTTTCCTTCAGTGTGCCGACATTTGTGCTAATAGAACGTGTGTGCTTCCATCAGAGTTTAAGTACAAGTGTAACTAAATTTTTCAGAAGGAAAGGACCCAGACGGTGAGCTTCTCATGTTATCTCTCGTGCAGCGGACATCAGCACACGACACCTTTCCAGGTCAGGGGAAGCAGAGTAATTCAGCTGTGTTTTTGTTATTAAAGCAGGATACATGTGCTGTGACCACTTATCATGTTACTGTATATGCATACGAGTGCGTGGCAAAAAACATTCGGGCGAGCCCTCAGAAGAGATTAAAAAACATAGGTGCAGACTATGGAAAACGCTTTGAGGTGAAGCCGAGGCATACACATTCTTTTCACCTCAAAATGTTAACTTGCATTGCCACCTACAAGAAGTAGAACCTACCTGAAACCACTCTCGGTCAGATGGAAACATTAAAGTTCTCAAACCGTACCGAAAATTTACCAGAAAATGCTATAGACCATAAAAAAAATCCTTCCATCGACATGAAGCAGTACTGAATAAAACTACAATGTATTCCAAAACATCTAAGGCATTAATTCTCCCACGCGCGTGGTACCCCGACTCGAGCCCTGTTCCTACTGTAGAAGGACCACGGGCGATTTGTATGTGGCTACTTCCGGTGTAAGATGGTATGGTGGGGAAATTGACAGACTGCAAAGCAGCCTGATTAAATGCATTTGACTGAATTTAATTCAAGCATTCCACCCATCACTTTGTCGTTTCTATCAATGCGAGGCCCTAAGTGCGATAGTTGTGCACAGATTGCGGGTCCCATGCTTACTGTGCCATAGATCTCAAGCTGCACCCTATTCACGAGGCGCAAAAAGGCAGAAAATAGTCAGTAGTTTCTAGTTAGAAGTGCCCTGGCCTGACACTTCGGGCCAAACTTCTTCTATTAGAGCAGGACCAACGCTGTTTTACATAAGGCGTGGGATTGTGAGCAAAAAACACGTAGGCCTGGAATGCGTCCCCAAAACGGAAATGTAGTTATTTCACAACGCCCACCCTGAATGACAGTATCCCATCAGTGAGGTGACTAACACCACAAAACATCATATGTTGCATGCTTCCTTAACATCTTATCTCAACTAGTATCCACATATGCACTAAAATCAGCTCTGATACCATTGGCGCCAGCACTCTTTCAGTCGCTCACAGCCATTGTGCCACCTGTAGTTCTTGTGGGCAATAAAGATTTCTAGTTTTCATGATTCAATGAATACCATTTGCAGTTGTTGGCCAAATAGTTTTCTTTTCCTGGTAACCTAGCTGAGGCAGTGTTCACACTTTTTTTTTATGTAGAGAAGACACTGCCACACAGTTCCCTCCTTTACAATATGAGAGCAGCCCATTCTTTAAAAAAGTTAAGGGGTAGATGTATCAACATACCCTTTTGAGATTTCTAAATAGCGATTTTTAAGGAATCGCTATTTAGAAATCGCAAAATGGGATGTAAGTAGAAATTCGCTATTTTTTAGCGATTTCTTATTCTTCCTTATAATTAAGGAATAATTTCCCATTCATTCCTATGGGCCAGGAGGCCCATAGGAATGATTGTGAAATAATTCTCTATTTGCGATTTGCGATTTGCAATTTTCTAATCGCAAATTGAGAATAATTTCAAGGGTGCAGGGGTGTCTCAAGAACACCCTGCTGCACCGCTGAAATTTACATGTGTGTGCATATGGTGGACATACATCCCCTATGGGCACGTATGTGCGTCACATGCCACCTTCACAAATGTCAAATTGTGCATTTTTAAAAGAATTTGCAAATTACCACCAACTACAAGTTGGTGGTAATTTGCGATTTCTTAACCTAAATTCGCAATTCCAAAATGCTACATACATAGCATTTAAGGAATCGCAAAAATGCGTTTCCTTAAATGCTTAAGCAAAATAAGGAATCGCAAATTTTTGCGATTCCTTATTTTGCGATTTTTTGTTACATGTCAAAACATGCAAAAAGACCGTTTGCGATTCGCAAACGCAGGAATTCTGCGAATTCCTGCCTTTGCGAATCGCAAACGGCTTGATACATCTACCCCCATATATTTGCAGTGGAATAAGTGTTTGCCATTATGTGGTTTGTCATTGGATTCATAATTACTTCACTTAAGACAGGGACACAGGAGCCTATTTTCTTAGTTCAGCGCTAGAATGTAATAATTTGAGATATTTCCAGGGTGTTATTTTATGATTTGGAAGACTTATTGTCTTGAGGTGTTTCATTATTGTTCACATTTGCATAATTTGTTTGTTTTGGCCTCCATGCACCTATTAAATTTCATTAACAATGAAATCGGAATTTAAAAGGTGTGATCATTATTCTTATAAATTGGGCCCTTTAAAATGGGGCATAACATACACACTAAAATCCCCATACACGTCTTTTTACCGAGAAATGTCATTGAGTAAATTTGGTCATGTATGACCTGCCTGAATTCACTTGGTGACAATTGCGGGGGTACGGTACTTCTGTCAAACTTGTGATTTCGGACTCTGTGCAAGCAAGTCTTTACGCAGGGATTGGAAAAACAGTCCACGCGTAATCATGGCCCTGACAGCTCGTTCATCTCTGGAACATAGACTTCAGAATATAATGGGGAACAGAGAATAAACAAGAATGGCAATGCAGAGCAGAAACTACACTACCCAATTTTGAAACTTACCTGCTTAAATACACGTTTTTATGAGGGCAAAGGTGAGGTTCTGTTTCACAGGGGTATTGCAATCTTTCAATGGTTTCATTTTCAAGGAAATAAAAGCAGTATAGTGTTTTTATGAGCATTTGTGCTATAGTAGGGCCACTCATTTGTGAAAACTCACAATCTTAAGGTTTGTGGGTGTTAGACCTGGCACCATTGGCGTGGGTCTCCTTTCCATTTTTTCCTGTTGCCTCCTGTGTTTTTGCTATGTGTTTTGCTGGTCTAGATACTTTGTGCTCTGTGCCACTGCTATTCAGTGCCACAGTGCAAGTGCTCCCTAGTGTAAAGTATTGTATTGGATTATTGACTCTGTGATTGATTCATTTGATTTACTTGTCAGACCTCAGTACAGTGCACCATGTGTGCCCAGGGACTATAAATCAAATGCTGCAGGTGGGCTTGCAGCACTGGCTGTGCCACCCACAGAAGCAGCTTGTAAAATGTGAATCAGGCCTGCCATTGTAGAGCCTGTGTGCAGCCTGGGGGTGCCATGTCGACTTGGCAAGTGCATCCACTTGCCAGTCCCTAAACCTTCCCTTTTCTACAAATTAGTCAGCCCAAAGCCCTGATGTGTGTAGCATGTCCTAATAGTGAATTACAGCCAATTTAGTTTTTCATTTTTGCAAGGCTACCTGTCCCTATAGGCCAGAATGGGCAGTTTGATTATGACATTTTATAATCCTAACTGACTCAGGGAACTAGGTAGAAATTCGAGTTTAGTATGCCTGAACTCAGAATGATAAAATACATCTTTTAGTGAAGTTGGTTTTAACATTCTGTGTTTGAAAATACCACTTTTAGAAAGTAGGGATTTTCTTGCCTAACTATCCAAGCCTGCCTCTGCTAGGTTGTGTATTCCATGTCTGGTTTGTGAGTGACAGGGGCCTGGGGTGCCTCCAGGAGACAGGATGAGTCAGCACAAGGCTGAATAGACTTATCTGCATGAGGAGTGGTGAGAGGAGTAGCTCATGGGTCTGAATAGGGCTGTGCCTGCCTTCCACAATGCTGGCTCCATTTCCTGAGGTGTGTCTAATGACCCTGGCCCACACTGTCAGAGGAAAGAAGGAGTCCTGTAAACAAAGTGCTCCAGGACTGCACAGAACAGCGTTGGTCTAGGTACAGACACTAAACAGGAAATGTGGGATCACACTGCTTAACCTCCCAGCGGGTTCGCCCCTAAGCATTATGGTGGATGCAGTTCATCAAGCGTGTGTACTTGCAGAAAAGTTCTTTCGAGTGTTTCACCAGGTTGGTGCAGATCAATGCTGCCCATCTCTAAACACGTGTTTCTAGATTATTATCCGTCATCAGTAGAGATTAGGCATAAAAATATTTGGGTTTGCTGAGCAGGCTGCCAACGTCTTCTTGGGTCGCAGTACCTCTCCAGTCGCGCAGGTGCCTCTCCATGAGCTCGTTAGTTCAGAGCGGCTCAAGGGAGCTTTTTAAACAGGAAACAAATGTGGGATCATACTGCTTCACCTCCCAGCGGGTTCGCCGCTATGCATTATGGTGGATGCAGTTCATCAAGCGTGTGTACTTGCAGAAAAGTTCTTTCGAGTGCTTCACCAGGTTGGTGCAGATCAATGCTGGCCATCTCTAAACATGTGTTTCTGGATTATTATCTGTCATAAGTAGAGATTAGGCATAAAAATATTTGGGGTTGGTGAGCAGGCTGCCAAAGTCTTCTCGGGTCACAGTACCTCTCCAGGCGCGCAGGTGCCTCTCCACGAGCTCGTCAGCTCAGAGCGGCTCAAGGGAGCCTTTTAAACAGGAAACAAATGAGGGATCACACTGCTTCACCTGAATAGACATATCTGCATGAGGTGGGAGGAGTAGCACCTGAGTCTGAATAGGGCTGTGCCTGCCTTCCACAATGCTGGCTCCACCTCCTGTGGTGTGTCTAATGACCCAGGCCCATACTGTCAGAGGAAAGAAGGAGTCCTGTAAACAAAGTGCTCCAGGACTGCACAGAACTGGTTTGGACAAGGTACAGACACTATTCGCCTTCAAAGACAAAGGATTTTGGTGTATAAAAGGGGGGACCCCAGAGCCCAGAACTTTAGAGCACATCTGGGAATCAAGACAAACCTTTGCCAAGGAGAAGAACCAAGGAAGCTGAAGGAGGAGACTGCCCCTGTGCTGTGTTGTTAGGGTTGGCCTGCAGTGGTTACTTTATTGCTAAGGAAAGGAGAAAAGGAACTTTGTGTGTACTTTTGCAATCTTGAAGAAGAATCTCGAAGGGCTTGAACTGTGCATGCCTCCGGCCTGAAGTCTCAGGGATACAAGCCTTCACCCCCAGCTCTACTGAATTCCCTTGCTGTGGAATCCTGCCTGCAGAGAGGTGCCTACTGTTGTTTGGGCCCTCTGAGTAGACTGCAAGTCGCTGGGAGCTGGAAGCGCGATGCAACAAGGAGAAGCGTGTCGCCGCCGCAGCAGTTGCCGTCACACCACTGAAGAAGCGTGCTGCCACTGCAGCTGTTCGCCGTTGCATCATCGACGAAGCGTGTCGCATCACCGGAGAAGCGTGTCGCCACCACAGAGGTCGCCGTCGCATCACTGGAGAAGTGTGTTGCCGCATCAGAAGGTCGCCGTCACATCACTGGAGAAGTGTGTCGCAGGGCGTGTCGAGGCTCAGAAGCTACTGAGTGCACTCACGGCCGTCAGGCGTGCACACATCACATCCAAAGTTGTCTCATGGTGACACCATTTTCTCGCATCGCCTTGGATCATTGCACCGCATCGAGGTGCCATCTTGTCGCATCGCACCGGATCACAGTAAGAAACCGACGCATCACCTGCTCTCCGGTAAGGAACCGACACATCACCTCCCCTGCAGTAAGGAACCGACGCATCACCTTCCCCGAAGCAAGGAACCGACGCATCACCTTCCCTGCGACCCTTTTGTTTGTATTGCGTGACGCATCGAAGGTACTTTGAGAGTAAAGTATCATATTTACCATCTACATTGAGCTGAGATATTTATACCATTTTACAGTCTATTTTTGATTAAAGTTTTGTGGATTTTTGTCGTTTGGTTTTGTGTTATGTCTAGTAAAGATTACTTATTTTTCTAAACTGGTGTAGTGTCCATTTGTAGTGTTTTCACTGTATTACTGTATATGTTCACACACTGCCTCTGAAATAAGCCTGTCTGCTTGTGCCAAGCTGCCAAGGGGGTGAGCAGGGGTTATTTTAGAAGTGTACCCCCTTACCCTGGCTAGAAGCAAGGGTCCCTATTTGGTGAAAGGTACCTACCTCTGCCAACTAGAGACCCCCAGTTCTAACAGTGGGTATTTACATTTGTTTTGTTGACATTTTTCCACCTTGAATATTGCTGTCAATTGTCTCATGTTAAAGCCAGGAATAAATCTGTTTTCAGGATGGGAATAAAGAAGAGAAACGCCTGACGATGATGCGGTGCAGAAGATTATTTTTTCCATTTGATGAAAAAAAGATAAGGTGTGGGGAATCGAAATGTTTTTACCATTCTGTTTCCATGGGAAAATCGCATTAGTAGCTTCAGGTCAAAGTTATATTATAAATTCCCTTTCATGTGACATTTCCACAGGCAGAACTGTGTGTCTGTAGAGTTTTGCGTGTGTAACTGGATATTTAGGTGAATGCTATGGAAATCTGTGGCAGGCAGAGATTCGCAGGAGGAATCCTGGAAATATTTTATAACTCCTGAAAAAAAGCAGTACTTTATTCATAAAATAGGGGGGATATTCTCAAGGACCGGTGATACCTACTGCAAACGCCAGTTAGCGGCAGTTTTTTCATCGCCGCCTAACCCTGGAAACTATTGGGGCGCTAGGTGGCGCCAAACCGTAATGGCCGCAATGGAGTGAGGCTCCCGCCTGACCTGGCACTCTTCACAATCCTTCATCATCCTGATCGGTTAAATTGACCTGGAACCCTTACCATCGGCTCCACGAAGGTACCCCGCACACAACGGTGTGTCACTTGCCGAATTTGCGCGCCCGGCTGCCTTGGGAGAAGCCGGTGCTTCCGGAGCGGGAGTGACTGACGGAGCAGAGACTGCACGCTGCCGGACCCACACACTGGGAAAGTCCGGGGATCAGCGGCCCACACAACGCGACTGACGGAGAGCGACGCGGAGGCTGAGTCCCTTCCCCCCCTCTCCCCTGAGGCCGGCCCGAGAGGAGACTGAGATGGGAACCCCGGCGCTGGGCTGTGCAGCGAACACAGCTTCTGAACTGACGCCGTTCCCGCCAAGGACAGCGCCGTACATTGCGCTCAGCCGGGAAGGCTCTGGCGGCTCAACGGGCCGAATCGGAGGTGAGGGGGTTCGAGCGCCTGCATTTCGCGCCTAATTTGCTCCGCTGGGACTGCCTGGGCTGGGGAGATCTGAGGCGGCCCCCTGCTTGTACTCCACAGCGCGCCTGTCGCACAGCGCGACGAGACAGCGAGGAGGAGCGGCCTACATCGGCCTGATCTGCACCGCGGGCCTGCGCTGCGAGGGAGCCTCGCCTACTGCAATACTAGCTACGTCTCTGCTCCACCTCATAGTACAGGAGCCCTGGCGGGGAGACAGTGTGTGGGCCTACAACTGTGACTTGTGTGAACAGAATAGGGGGCTGATCTACGAGGCCACGTGGTTACTGTAGGTCTGGCCTAGGCGACGCAGAAATGAGATGTTGATGGACCGTCCCCTGGGAATGGCTGCTGGGCCCCTCTAACACTGTGGTCCTGCTTGGCTCGTGGAGTGGGCTCCCTGTCTGGGTGGCGTGGATCCCTGACTCCAGAAAGATCCGAAAGACACTGTGAAGGCACCCTCTCTCCCGGGGGGAAAAATCTGACGATCTAACTGCCCCTGAGGTCGGCTACACCCGCTAAGGGACTGGATGAGTGACACGAGGGAATCCAAAGTGTGACCGACACCCGTGCACCCAGCTCAGGCGACAAGGTAAAATAGGAGACCTCACACTGCGCAGCTTGACTGCCTGTGCCCACCACTGTCGGATCTCCTTTAGTTGTAACTCTGGCGGCTTCTTCACTGGCGGCGACCCGGACCCCGAGGCGCGAAATGGGACGCAACGATGCCAGACAGTCCAAGATACCGTTTGAGTCCAAGAAACCTGCCGGGAGAACGTCGGAAGTGGAGAAAAGCCCCCCTGCACAGTCCCCCCCGGACGAAGATTGGAAAACGCTCCTGCTTGGAATGCGGCAGAGCTTGTCAACCATTGACGCCAAGATTGACACCATCAACAAGCGAATGGATAGGGTGGTGACGAGACTGGAACAACATGACACCCGTATCAAAGAAACCGAAGACAGGATTTCTGTGCTGGAAGATGGGGCGACGACAACCACCAAGCAAGTTACGCAAATGGATAAACTGCTCAAAATAATTGCGGATAAAAATGAAGATTTAGAAGCGAGGTCCAGGCGCAATAACATCCGCGTCCTGGGCCTTGCGGAAACAACAAACACTGGGAAACTGGAGATCTTCATGGAAAAACTGGTGGTGGAACTGTTCGGAAAAGATTCTTTCTCCCCGCATCTGATAGTGGAACGGGCACACAGATCACTTGCTGCACCTCCCCCCCTTGGGTTGCCCCCGCGCCCTATCATCGCCCGCTTCCTGAACTACAGGGACAGAGACGCAGTTCTTCGTCGTGCAAGAGAGCTGGGCACAGTACCCTATGGCAACGCAACGCTGTCCTTCTTTCCTGATTTTACCCCCTTAGTACAAGATGCAAGACGCAAATTCGCTGCCGTGAAAAAGAAACTACAAACCCACGAAATCCCATATGCCATGCTTTATCCTGCAAAGTTAAAGATCACGCACCGTGGCACTCACCACTTCTTCACCAACCCACAACAGGTGGAGGATTTTCTAAAGCTGCAGAGGAAGGACAGACTCCGGGAAGAGAGGGAGGAACGACGGTCCAGGTCACAATCTCCGTTATCCCAGCAAGACTAATCATGGCAGCCTGTTAATCATCGCGGTACCATCGCCGGTAACGGACATCCTCTGGTCTAGATGCAACACTTACTGGTGAGGTAACACTTCAAATTTTTTCTCTCACCGATCTACAACATTGACAAGTGCCGGATCACCCACCTCCGTCCCACGGCCGGAATCTGGGACTGGTCCCGGATGCCAGTGGGTGCAAGTAAGGAGGTGGAGGGCAGGTCTGGCGCCCCTTAGACTACGCCTCCAATGGGCGATCCCCATGACTCTTTTCCCCCTTCTGGGGTCAGGGTTATTGTAGTTATGATGTTGTTTTTGGTACTGTTTGGGGTGGGGGAGGGAGGGTGGGTGCTGAATGCCCGGCAAGTTGGGGAAGCCGGAGTGGGAGGGTGGAACGCATGCACTGCCTCAATGATTATCAGTACACTTGCTACTCTAGTAGGAGGCGGACATTTCAGTGTTGCGGGGTGGAAGCTGATCCGGTCTGTTGGGGTTACCGGAGGGAGGAGTGGAACGAAGGGTCGGCTAGTTCCTTACACTGTTTTTGGTCACTTGAAGTTGTGTCCCAGGGGGAGGAGACCCCAGGGTGGAGGGTTGGGTATTGTCCTAATTTGTCATTCTGCTGAAACTTTTTCGATGCATGTTGCTACACCTACTTGTTCTATTTACTTGTCATTGTGGGGATGGGGGACGTAACTGATTCGCCACCTGAGCTCCGGCTCCAGATGTTGTCATGGAATGTGCGAGGGCTCAATAACCCTAGAAAGAAAAGACAGATCTTGGGGTACCTAGACAGACATGGTGTGGACATAGCTCTTCTGCAGGAGACTCATCTGCTGCCGAGTGGGTCCCCTCTTTTCGCATCCAGGTGGGCCTCGTGCAGGGTCTTTTCGTCTTACTCCAGTTATGCTAGAGGGGTCACGATCCTTGTTCGTAGAGGGGTAGGGTTCACCCTAGCGGGCACTGACATGGACAGTGGGGGGAGATACTGCATGGTCTGGGGGAAATTGTACTCTCACACAGTGCTCATTGCTTGCTACTATGGCCCGAACACAGATGATCCGTCTGCACTACTCACGTTGTGGGGCAAAATTCAAACCCTGGGCATAGATCATGTAATACTTGGGGGGGACTTCAATACAGCCGTACAACCTGTTCTAGACAGATCGCACCCGCAATCGACGCATTACACTAACACTCAACGCTCCCTACTGGGACTTCTGGAGGATCACCATTTAGTAGACGCCTGGAGACACTCACAGCCCACCATGCGCCAGGGTACTCACTATTCAGCAGTTCACTCTACCTGGGCTCGCATAGATTACATCTTCCTAGCGGCAGGCCTCACACCCTGGGTAGTTCGCACCATTCACCTGGCTCGTACCTTTTCAGACCACTCACCGGTCCTCCTTACCCTGCGCGTCCCCCATGAAGTCTCCCCTTATTTAAGCTGGCGCCTCAACCCCGCGCATCTTGCAGATTCAGCCTTTAAGTCGGAACTTGAAATGGACATACAGGACTTCTTCGACCGTAATATTAACTCAGTTGGCAGCCTTACTACTGTCTGGGAGGCTTTCAAAGTCACCGTCAGAGGCTGGTGTATTTCCTAAGGAGGTGGAGTACTCAAATCCCTGCGGGGAGAGCTGCGCAAGTTAGAGTCCGAGTTACGCACACTTGAGAGGGAAGTCACTCGCGGCACGACGGGAAATGAGAAACGAGCTCAGCTCAGGGAGAAGATCAATGAATATTCGGAAGCGGCGGATAAAGAGAGTCAATTCCGAGGTAAACCCTACATGGCGCGCATATATGGCGAGGGAGATAGGCCGGGTATGGCCCTTGCCACAGCTGTAAAACCCCCTCGACATTGTAATTACGTTACCTTTCTGTGCGATGACCATCAGGTGCCTCAGAGGGACCTGCCGGGGCAGCTCCGTGTACTCACGAATCACTACAAGGCGCTGTACTCCTCACAGAGGCGGGCGCCGCTGGAGCTTCATACATACCTTGACGACACGGCTATTGCCTGGTTGGGCCCGACGCAACAGAAATTCTTACACCTCGAACTAGAGCTGGATGAAATAAAGGACGCCATAATGTCCATGAAATCTGGCAAATCCCCGGGATCGGATGGGCTACCGATAGATTTCTATAAAACCTACATCCACATACTTGCCCCCATCCTGAAGCAGGTGTATTACTCGGCTCTTGAGGAAGGCACACTGCCCGACAGTATGAGAGAGGCTCTGATAGCGTCACTGCTTAAGCCAGGTAAACCTCCGGAGCTTTGTGATTCCTACCGTCCCCTGTCACTTTTAAATACTGATGTCAAAATACTAGCTAAAGTGCTCGCGACGCGCCTGAATCTTCTTATGGAGAGGCTGGTCCTCCCTGATCAGGCGGGGTTCGTCCCGAATCGTGCGACTTCGCACAATCTTCGTACCCTGCAGGCGGTCATGCAAGATATAGACCCCAAATGTGAAGCAGCTGCAATATTCTTAGATGCTACCAAAGCATTCGACTCCCTTGAATGGGACTACCTCTTGGAGTTACTGGAACGGATGGGTACTCCATTCAGCTTTTTGGATTGGATAAAACTTTTGTACACCAAACCTCGGGCTTCGGTACTCCTAAACGGGTCCCGATCCGCACCCTTCGAGATACATGGAGGAACCCGACAGGGTTGCCCATTATCTCCAGTATTATTTGCGATAGCAATCGAACCCCTGGCAGCCAAACTCCGCCAGCACCATAACCACAGGTCCCTGATATACCCAGAACGTCAACTGCTTGTCTCCTTATACGCGGATGACATGACTTTATACGTTCATAAACCGCGAGATAATCTCAATCCCCTACTGCGCGAGGTTACCAAATTTGGAGCGATAGCGGGGGTACAAATCAACTGGTCCAAATCAGCCCTGTTCCCCCTCACTGATAACACTCCCCAGTTCCCCCTTGACTACCCGCTAGTATGGGCACAAGACGAGATAAAGTACTTGGGAGTCGTCGTGACCAGAAACCGTGATGCTCTGTTCAGAGCGAACTATGGTACGGTCCTTGACAAATTAACGGACAGCATCACGAAATGGATTCATCTTCCGCTATCCATGGCGGGGCGCGTGTCCATGATCAAAATGGTCATACTCCCTAAGCTGCTGTACCTCTTCACTAATATTCCCTATAGTCCAGGCCCACATTTCTTTAAGGCTTTGGAGTCCCAACTCTCCCGACTTATATGGGGGGGGAAACAGGCTCGGCTAAAACTGACGACGCTCATGTTACCTTACCATCTGGGTGGATTTGAGGTGCCGAACTTCCGATTGTACTATGACTGCGCACAGGGCCACTTTGCTTCCTACTGGCTTCATCCCCCGCCGTTCATGGCGCACCTCGCTGTGGAAGACGGATATATGCGACCAGAAAAACCGTCGGGGTACCTTTATAAGGAGGTTAGTGTAACGGACCGGGACCCATCCACGGTAGATTGTACAGTACGCGCCTGGCGTAGAATCGCGGAGCGTATGGGGGTGACCCTTATGTATTCCCCAAAAATGATTCTGGCATTTGACCCTAGAGTGAGCATTGCCCGAGAGGAAATAGGCCGTAAACTACTCTCCAAACTAGCCTTTTACAAATGGGGAGACTTATACGTGAATGGCAAGTTTCGCACGAAGGCTCAATTTTTCGGGGAGCAAACTCCTTCTGTTATGGACACATTCCTATACACGCGGCTCCGACAGAATATCAAATCTGTAACACCGAAGTTCCCTGATGAGCCGGAGACCTTTGCACCCCTGCATGCACTGCTACAACAGGACACCCCAAAACACGTTGTTTCCATGCTCTACAACCACGCATATGCGTCTTCCGCTCCCCCGGAACTGCGTGCAAGACGTGACTGGGACGAGGACTTAGACCCTCCCCTTTCAGACGAACAATGGGAGGGCAGCTGCTCCCATACAGTTTCGGTGACGGGAAATGCTCGCCTCAGACTGATCCACTATAAATTCCTCCACCGCCTATATTACACTCCTGCCAAACTGTACCGATTTGGTCTTCGAGAAGATGACCGTTGCGCCAGATGCGGACAGGCAGGAGCGGACTTTATGCACTTAGCGTGGTCATGCCCGGCAGTCGCGCTGTATTGGACGCAGGTGACGGAGGCCATGTCCACAATGGTAGGGATAGAATTAGAAGCCTGTCCCAGGGTTGCATTATTGGGGCTCCCCACCGCATCGAATAACAGATTCCGGAAGTTCACTGCAATGGGCTTCCTACTTGCAAAACGCCAAGTGGCGTGCAGATAGGGCCGGGGCCGTGCCCCCAAATTCAAAATATGGCTGGCAACAATGTCAACCTGGCAAGACCAGCTGCACAGTTACGCTGAATTACTTCCACATAAATCGCGTCCCAAGGATCTATGGGGCCCGCTCACCGCCTACCTGCTCCGCGCCCAATCTGCTGCTGAAGCTGGTAATGACTCCCAGTCGTGAGGACGAGATAGAGCACGCCTGACACCCGCCTGCTGGGACACATCTGGCTGGAAGTATTGCCTGCAATGCTCCTCTACGCGCGATTCCTAGAGCCACCGAGGGGGAAGTGTGAGGTGGCACTTGGATCGCTCCTGGTGCGCACGAGAGTCGAAGTTGTGGCCCACTACCTGTGCTGCTTGGCCCAGCTAATCTCCTCCCTCCCACCCCCCCCTCTCCCCCCACCTCCCCCCCTTCCCCCCCCCTCCTCCCTACCCTCGCGCATTGCACATGATTCGGCATTTCAGGGAAGAACAACGACCCCATGCCAGGAGACTGGCATAGTCTATACACATACCCCCCCCCCCCCCCCTCCCCTAGTGGGAAGCACATGCCTGACTGTACACTAAGATGTGCAACCATACATACATACACTCCACCGCTCAGAGTCACAACACACCGGACTTGGAATCCGGAGACCCTGACCGTCCAACACTCCCACCGGGGAAATCACAGAGGAATAGGAATGACCTTCTTCGTTCTGTACCGAGTTGTTGTTAATGTTTATAGTGCGACTAAAAGTAAAAATTAGACCTCAAGGAAATACGAACTGCAATTAACGGATAGTATGCTTGCGGTAATACGCTTCATTCTACAGCTTTGTATAACAGTTAACGCGGCCGGCCCAAGTGGGTTGTAGGCGACATGCTGTGTACGAAATTGGCACCGAGCCCAGAGCCGGGGAATGTGATTGATCTATGCACTGTCGCTGCCGGCCTGTCAGATTGGGTTGTAGGCACAAAGCTGTGGTTTACCTCTGTAATAACAATAAAGGTCTTCAAAAAAAAAAAAAAAAAAAAAAACCCTGGAAACTATTGCCATGTTAACGATGTATTACCAAGCCGTCGCTACATGGCGATATTATCAAGGAAGCGCGGTGAAAACTGCCGCTAACATCAGCGTGATGGCGATAGGAAATCCACCATTAGCGGGCGATAACTACCGATAGGCCCATTAGCTGCAAAACAACTCACATTAGTCAGCGGAACGTGAGTTATTTTTTTTCTCTAATTCGAAAAATAGCCTATCAGTCAACCTCCATAGTAAAATAGGCATAAAAAACAATAAACTGCAGAATGGAGCAACCAGGGCCAAGTGCAGCACACATTAAAAACCCCTGCAAGTCAGTCAACATCCATGATGACCAGGATGAGAGCCTGGATGCAGTTTCGCCCTCAAAGAGCACCCCGACCTTCAAGGAGGAGGCATTGCCATCACCTACAGAAGCACACTTCGACTGACCACACACTCTAATGACCCAAGTGTGAACGTCAACCACCTCAACTCCCAGATCCAGACCAAGCCCAAGCACATCCCCTGCGGCACACTCATGTGCAGGCCCCCTGGGCCATGGCCCCTCATTCTCCAATACCATTGTAGACCTCAGTGCACCACAGGGTCTCCCATCCGCCGATGACATCCTACTCAGTGAACTCAAGATTCACCTGGACAACCCCAGTGACCAGAACACCATCCCCTCCTGGGGAAGGTGCCCTACATCAGACGTAAGCAGCAAGTCACCTCAACAAGCCACACAGCCGAGCACGTCACCTCCGACAGCAGGAACTTCAACTACAACAACAACATCGGACTCTCCTGGTCGGACCATCATTGATAGCATCACGTCTTCACTTTGCCCACCGGACGCCACGGCCATCATCGCAGCTGGAGCAAGGCCACTGAAGAAAGTCTCATCCACTTCCTCCGCAACAACACTCCACCAATGCTTCCAAACAATGACACCGCAGCACGCAACCACCACCGATGGATCTCCAACAGCTCCGACATTTGGGCACCCTTGATGAACGGCACTGTGTGAGTACCTTTCGCCTGCCTGATGGCAGTCATGTGGGTGATGCAGTGCCACAAGGATAGGCTGGCCCCATGCATTGCTGGAGTTGCGTCACGGTTGTGACACGACTGCAGCAATGCGTGACTTTAGCACAGACAGATACGTCAAGATTCCTGACACATCTGTCATTTCTTGCGTCATGGAACATTGTACAGTGAATGCAGCGCATCCATGCTGTCGCAAGAAGGGCGTAGTGAGAAGTGTTGCAACGCTGGCTTGTTACAGCGCTGCAACACTTTTCATGACTGTGGTACAGGAATACGCAATATCTTATTGATGGTGCGCATTCCTGCATTGTAGTTTTGTCGCAGGGCAGCGCTGCAACATTGCTTTCAGCGCTGTTCAGCACCAAAACATGCTGTGATGTGGCCCCAAGCATTATCCCCATTTTTAAGACCAGCTATTTTCTGGTCTTAAGTAACTGGCTCTAACTGCAGTTAGAGCCAGTTTTTTGGTCTTCAGAACTTCAAGGATCCTCTTGTGAATATGGAGTAGTGTTGTTTGCGTGCGGCTTTGCATGGGAACGCCTCTCCTGCATATAATTATCGCTAAGAGAAGTAGCGATCTTTATAATGGACGTTTTCGCCTAAAATCTGTCTCTAATGGCTGTTAGTGACAGCTTGGTAATAGGGCGATAAAATTATCGCTGCATTACGGCAGAAAAGTGCCGCTAAAGAAGTGATAAGTCCTTGTGAATATGCCCCTATGTGTGAGCCTGTGTGGGTGGACTTTTCAATAGGCATATTTGTCAATTGGTGTCTACACAAAGAAATAATAGAGGTTGTGCGCAGGTACTGTTGGGAATGAAAGATCCATGTATTAACTGTCTTAGCTTTTGTATATCCATAGATAACCACGTACTCTTTAATTTAGGTTTATGAATTAGCATCCTTCTTTTTTAATTTCTCAGTTGTCGTTCTTGTGTTGTTCTTTTTGTGCAGTGTGTACTTGATGTGATTTATCGATCACTGGATATTTATGTGAATTTGAGGAATTTTATGGATACGCTGCAACAGCACTTTCAGGTTTCTTCGGCTGACACTATACATTTCACCAGTTTGGGTATTCAATATGTTTTTCTGGTTTTAGTAGCTGTCCAAATGATCTATTATTATGAGGGACACTTACCAGGACCGGAGGGGGGAGGCGAGGAAGCCCCCATTGCAGCCGCCACCGCCAGGAGTCATTTTTTGCTGTGGATAGCGCCGCCGCTCCGGGACTACATCTCCCGGCACCCTCAGTGGCGGCGCTGCTCTGACACCTCACAAGAGCGCCAGGAGGCGCCTTTAAACTGCGCTCTGCTCCGCATCGTGGGACGCCGGGCTAAGCCCGGGCAAAGGGCGGGCCCTCTGTGGCCCTCAGAGGCACGAGGAGGACGGGACGGGGCCATCCTCTTGGTTCTCTAATGGGAGGAGGTAACGAAAGACACTTGATTAATTTTTTGTTTTTCACCCATTGACATTGCCTTACCTCAAGGACATTTTCACCACTTATCCGTATGATTTGTTGACAATTATATTGTTACATCCAAACCACACTATGACTGACAAGGGGGATAATATAGTTAGCACAACACTGACCATTGCCAGAGATGTTGATAACGGCATATCTTCCCAGCCCACACAAAATAGAGGGACCAAGCAATTGCCCTCACAAACAGTAGACACGGATCTAGCCTTCTCGTGGTTAGATGAGTTAAACAACTTGTGTAAAACCACTCATGTTGCAGTGGAATCACCGCTTCCTGCTGAAAGTTTCTGTGCATTGCCTGAAATTGGTAGCCCCTTGCAACCCCTCCCACTATCCAAAAAAGTCAATACTGAAAACATCCAAAGGTCTCCATTTACCCAGTTCTCATCTGCTAAAAGGAAATGTAATAGGGTTAATACCATCGGGAACCTATCAAAAATCCATAAATTGTGCTTAAGCCCCTCAGTTCCAGCCAGTAATTCTGCCACGACTCCTCCTGAGGCCGTCGAGAATTTAGTCGGTTTAACATCTCCCATACAACTGGGTTTATTATCCCTTATTGAACAACTGGTCAGTTCTATTATTTCTCCACTAATGGAAAAAATAGACGCACTGGGGGACAGGCTGACTGAAATTGAGGAAACTATCAAGTCTAACTTGCTAGCCAACAAATGTTCTGTAACATCAAATAGTTCCCATTCATCTCCTCCTCCCAAAGACCCTAAGCCAGTCACGCAAGATAAAAGGGTTCCAGCACAACCAATAGCCCTTAACGCACCAGCCCCAACAGCTCTCAAAACCTCTTTCAAACCCGTTTTTCCGCAGCGTGTTGCCCGTAGACCACAGAGTAACAAAGTTTTTCCTATGCAACTCCCACCGGAGGCAGCTCCTTTTGTGTGTGTCCTAGCGGGAGTACCAGTTCTTACTCCGGGAAAAACCGAGAGACAACACGACCTGCTGAACAAAGTTAAATTTTGGCTGACAAAAAACAGACCTTTGCCACCGAACCTCGAGGGCACAATAATGAGTGTTAGAAGGGTGGGTTGGCTGGGTTCCCTCCCAAAAAATATTGCTGGCGACCTAGTACTCGTTAGATTTAGGCAGAGACACATTGTCCCGTACCTGCGTATCTATGCACCCCAAGTGGGAAATGGCCCAATCTCCGTATGTGACTTGCATGATTTTTACCCCAGAACGCCGCACATCCCCTCACTTAGTCCAAAGGCAGGGTGCAACATGTTAATGGGTAGAGGACATTGTGTATCGAGCGGCCCTAGCCTTTCCCACTTATACCTGTCCCGAACTGTTGTTTTACAGTCCCAAGTCTTGGAACCCCTATTAATTGCTGTTTGATTTGATCTTAACTTGTGAAAAGTACACTATAATTAAGATATTTTTTCTCACAGGTTGGACAAAAGATTTTTGTTTTTTCAATGGTCAGCTATTATGTGTTATTATTGTATGTTTTTATTTATAACTGTTTTTAACTGTATGCTTTTATGATTTTTATTTCAAAATCGAATAAAGCTATATTGAATTGAATTGATCTATTATTATTTTTGTAAGGCAAGAGAATTTCTTTCGAGGGTGTATTCCAGGGATCAATTATATTTGTCTATGGCATTGTGATGTGTCAGTTGTTTTTAGGTCTGGTGCTACCCAAGACTTTTTGATTGTACTAAAATGTATATATATATACGTAGACAGTTTACTTAGTTAAAGGGGATTCTGGTCAGCTTTCTTTATCCGTTATTCTTTTGCTGTGTCATTCACATTATTATTATTCTTCTGCCCGCAACAGCATGGGGCCGCGGGTCAGTCCAAATGAATCACATCAAGGCACTTTCAGGTTAGGATAAGTATGTACCCTAGGATTCTGATGTTGTTTTAAGGTCAGGCGCCTGGCTGTATTGAGTTTGACCTTATGTATGCTGGTTTTCGAAGTAAAGTATCTTCACAGCATCTGGAGTACGTTTTTGCTGGATGATCACAGGGATCATCTGGGATGAAATCTTGTATTGGGTATTTAGGAGTTTTACTATCACTGGAAGGATTCATTTGTGGGTGAATTAAAGGAAATGTTTGGTGCATTGATGAGAACCACTTGTAACACTTTCATAGTCTGCAAGGTAGAGTCTCAGGGCATCTTTTCAGCTATGAATCTTCTACTCATTTACTAGCCAATTTGGATATTGGATATTAGAGGATGAGAAATGCTGAGGCAAAGGCATGTTGCGTAGTGTAGTCAGAAGGTGGTGGTGCTTCCCAATACTAGTGGCAAGCACTCAGGCAGGATGAAATGGAGGACAAGATAAAGTAGGTAGAGGGACTGGCACATTGTACTAACCACAGATACGATATGAGAATTGAGAATGTTGTTTGACTACACTCCATACTTTGAACTTGGTGCTTGGGATGACTGACTTCCAAAGATGAGTGCACACTAACGCAGAGGGGAGATTAAAGAGCCTATACTCAGTACTACCTCCCTATACACATAAGATCTCAAAATCAAGAGACTAGCCGCCTCCGTTTCAAAATAGAGCGAAATGTTAGCTCCTAGCATTCTAGCCTATGGACTTTGTATGGCTTGAGAAACGACACATGAATCAGAACATAAAGCATTATGTTCTTAAGGAGATTTGTTTTTTAAAGGATGTGATCCCTCACCCATGCTTGGTGGCATGCATAACCATCGGATGGTGCTCCTTCTCAAGCATCTTAATGGTGCGAGGTGACACAAACCCTCAGAAGGGCTCTGGCTCAGTAATAGGGAAACTCTTCTCAAGGGCAGACAATCCAGGTTTACGGCTAGGTTATTTGGTACATTGTACTAAGAGGTGTGAGCCTTCTGAGTATCTATCTGTATTATGGGCAGGCTGGTCATGCATCACAGCTTTTCAAAATCCTTGGAGGGTTCCTTGGATTGCAGGTAGTTGTCAGCAGTAGTAGCTCTTTGGGTGTCAGAGAGCCAGCCCTCTTCCACCAATTAGTTGAAACCTTCTGTCATCAATTGAATGCACTCCCCTGTCTCCTGCCATTTCAGCCTTTGTATCAGTAATAGGCCAAGAGTGTCCGGACAGGTCCAGCTGGTTTTGAGACGTGACCGGTAGATAACAATGAATGAGCACTTCTGGAGCTTTAGAATCCATTTTTGAAAACACAAAGCTGGTTTGGATGACAAGTCTTTAAAAAGAGGTGCTAGTGATTTCTGGTTGTTGCCACTAGTCATGTCTGGCTGTGAAGGTGCAAGTGAAAGTGCATGCATCCCCATTGAATGTCAGTGGCTTTCTACTCAGTTCGTGAGAACCTTTGGTGGGAGAGCATAGCTGGGTTGGCCTATTGGGATCCATTATCCACATTTTAACGTCTTCAGGACAGCAGCACATTGCACGATGGTGCTGGCATCTACTGATAGCTCTCTTTCTTTGATGCTGTCAGAGTACAAGAGCATGTTATCCACTGAGAGGGCTTCTTTGGTACTTTGGAAAGATTGTTGATGCTCACCTGCCCCTTCTCAGGCAGATGTTAGTTTCAGGATGTCTCACAATGGTTTGATGAGAGAAGGAAGGTTCCAAATGAACTGGCCACAGTAGGTGAACATTCCCAGGCAGCTGGATACTTCAGACACCAAAGATGGTGGTGCAGCAGATTTTGGCTTCACTTAAAGTTTGATGTGTGACACACTGTCCCACCAGGTTAGCAGAGGCTCCTCTAGCATAGGACCCACCTTTAGATTAAGAGATCCCCATCTGATTGGCAGGCATCTTTATTTCTTCAGCGCTACTGGCTGTATTGAAGACACTGATCTTTTGCTAAGTGGATGCCATGTTTAATGTGCTTGTTCTATAAAGAATTTGTTATACAATAACTACGTTCCAAAGTAGGAGTTTGAAAAATATCAATGGTCCTCCTGAGGTGCAGATTGTGTTATTTTCATTCACAAGATATCCATGCCTCACCTTCACTAAGAATTGGAAACCACTATGAAGAGCTGCTGCACAGACCAATGGGTCAAGCGATCTGCTTGTAAACCTAGCTCAGGATCTTCAGACAAACCTTAACAGTAGCCTGAGCTCTAAATAGAGAAAGAATTGCAAGTTTTTGTGTGTGTATGCACCATTGCACCAAATTCTGAATGGCTCTCTAAATGTCTTGTACTTTGGTTAGGTCTGGTGCCACTCACTTGCTGAGAATCTATAACTAATGAATTATATGCTGGGTATCAGAACTACATATTACCCATTTTAGGACAGCTAGTTTGTAACAGGATGATGGACCGAACTCAACTACAGAAAATTGAAATTATACTGGTTTTTATTCGCGCAATTTTAACACTCCAATGTGGCCGAACTACAACACATTTGGATCTTCTCTTTGTTTCCTTAAGTTGATTTCATGTTTTCGCCTCTGGTACAGCATGCAGAGAATACCCTCAGGGAGAAAAGGACGTAGGCCGTAGTAATCCGGGCCCTAGGACGTAGGCCTTAGTAATCCGGTCCCTATTGACGTTCAGATCCCGACACCACACCGTGATGTGACTTTTGTGTTCTCCTCTGAGGTTAGTGAACAGGTAAATATTTCTTACTTAATAACCCATGTTGGACCTGGCCCTTTTTGCGGAGTTATCCCCAAACATTTTGCTTTCTGCCACCTATTTTTTCTGACCTGTTTTGTTGGCTCGAGGACTCCGGGCACTTTACTACTGCTAATCATTGCTATAGTGCATATGCTTTCTGTGTAAATTGTAATCAATCAATCAGGGCATTTGTTAAGTGTGCTACATACCCGTGAGGGTCTCAAGGCTACTGGTCGAAGAGCCAGGTCTTGAGAAGTTGTCTGAAGGCCAGGAGGTCTTGGGTCTGCCGTAGGTTGGTGGGGAGGGTGTTCCAGGTCTTAGCGGCGAGGTGGGAGAAGGATCTGCTGCCGGCGGTGGTTCTTTGTATGCGTGGTACTGTGGCGAGGGCTAGGCCGGCTGAACGGAGCTTGCGGGTAGGGGCATAGAAGCTGAGTCATTTGTTGAGGTACGCTGGGCCGGCGTTGTGGAGGGCCTTGTGTGCGTGGATGAGGAGCTTGAAGGTTATCCTCTTGTTGACAGGGAGCCAGTGTAGGTCTCTCAGGTGAGGTGTGATGTGGCTGTGGCGGGGGAAGTCGAGGATCAGTCGTGCCGAGGTGTTCTGGATGCGTTGCAGCCATCTCAGGGACTTGTTTGATGTTCCTGCATGGAGGACATTTCCGTAATTCAACCTGCTGGAGACGAGAGCCTGGGTTACTGTTCTTCTTGTTTCGGTGGGGATCCACTTGAAGATCCTGTGGAGCATTCGTAGGGTGTTGAAGCAGGATGAGGAGATGGCGTTGACCTGTTTGGTCATGGAGAGGGTGGAGTCGAGGATGACCTCCAGGTTGCTTGCGTGGTCAGTGGGTTTTGGGGCTGCTCCCAGTGATGTCGGCCACCAGGAGTCATCCCAGGCTGAAGGGGTGGAGCTGAGGATGAGGACCTTCGTCTTGTCCAAGTTCAGTTTCAGTCGGCTGTTCCTCATCCATTCGGCGATGGCCTTCATTCCTTCGTGGTGGTTGGTTTTGGCGGTGTGAGGGTCTTTGGTGAGGGAGATGATCAGCTGGGTGTCATCAGCGTAGGAGATGATGTTGGGGTCGTGCTGACGGGCGACGTAGGTGAGGGGAGCCATGTATATGTTGAACAGCGTTGGGCTGAGAGAGGAGCCCTTGGGTACGCTGCAGATGATCTCGGTGGCGGTGGAGCTGAAGGGGGGGAGGCGGACGCTCTGTGTTCTGCCAGAGAGAAAGGATGTGGTCCAGTCTATGGCCTTCTCTTGGATCCCGGCGTCTTGTACGCTTGTTCATAGTGTCTGGTGGCATACCATGTCGAAGGCGGCTGACAGGTCCAGGAGCATGAGGGTTGCTGTTTCTCCGTTGTCGAGCAGGGTCCTGATGTCGTCTGTGGCGGCGATGAGGGCGGTTTTGGTGCTGTGGTTGCGGGGGTAAACGGACTGGGATGGGTCCAGGATGTTGTTGTCCTTGAGGTAGCGGGTCAGTTGCTTGTTGATGATTTTCTCGGTGACCTTCGCCGGGAACAGGAGCAGGGAGATGGGACGGAAGATCTTGAGGTCCTTGGGGTCGGCCTTGGGTTTCTTGAGTAAGGCGTTGTTCTCGGCGTGCTTCCAGCTCTCTGAGAAGGTTGCTGTCTCGAAGGAGGTGTTGATGTCTTTCCGGAGATAGGGTGCGATGATTGTGCTGGCTTTGTTGAAGACGTGGCGTGGGCATTGGTTAGATGGGGATCCAGAGTGGATGGAGTTCATGATTTTGATGGTGTCATCGTCGTTGACGTTGGACCATGCGATCAGGCTGCGGGTGGTTGCAGCGGTGGGGGTCTCGGTGGTTGGCGGGGCGGTCGTGTCGAAGCTGTCGTGGATGTCTGCGATCTCGAGGTGGAAGTAGGTGGCCAGTGAGTCGCACGGGTCACGCGAAGGGGGGATGTCTGGAGCTGGGGTTGGAGAGTTCCTTCACGATGCTGAAGAGCTCTTTGCTGTTGTGTGCGTTGTTATCCAGGCGATGCTTGAATGCGGTCTTCTTGGCGGTTCTGATGAGTTGATGGTGTCTGCTGGTGGCATTCTTGAGGGCCGTGAAGTTGTCTGCTGACCGTTTGCGGAGCCAGTTCTTCTCCAGTTTCTGGCGAGTATGCTTGGAGGCCTGGAGGTCTTCAGTGAACCAGGTGGCTTTCTTGCTGGTGTGGCTGTTGGAGGGTGTCTTGAGGGGGCGAGGGTGTTGCGCAGTCAGTGATCTATTGTCGGAGGTTGAAGGCGCCGTTGTCGGGTTCGGTGGGGTCGGTTGGTGGGCTCTGGGCGAGGGCAGTAGCTAGCTGCTCTTCGTTGACTTTTTCCCAGCAGCGACGAAGCATCTGTTGGGTGCGGCGATGTGTGATCAATCAATCAATCATAACACTTGTATAGCGCGCTACTCACCCGGAAGGGTCTCAAGGCGCTTGTGGGAAGGGGGTTGCTACTGCTCCAACAGCCAGGTCTTGAGTTGTCTCCTGAAGGCGAGGTAGTCCTGGGTCAGCCGAAGGTGGATGGGGAGGGAGTTCCATGTCTTGGCCGCCAGGTAGGAGAAGGATCTGCCTCCGGCGGTGGCTCTTCGGATGCGTGGTACGGCGGCGAGGGCGAGGCTAGCGGACTGTAGCTGGCGGGTGGGTGTGTGGAAGGTCAGGCGGTCGTTGAGGTACTTGGGGCCCAGGTTGTGGAGAGACTTGTGTGCGTGGGTGAGGAGCCTGAACGTGATCCTCTTGTTGATGGGGAGCCAGTGCAGGTTCCTCAGGTGGCCGGAGATGTGGCTGCGTCGAGGGATGTCCAGGATGAGTCGGGCGGAGGCGTTCTGGATGCGTTGTAGTCTTTTCTGTAGCTTGGCTGTGGTTCCGGCGTAGAGGGTGTTTCCGTAGTCCAGCCGGCTGGTGACGAGGGCCTGGGTGACCGTCTTCCTGGTGTTGATCGGGATCCATCGGAAGATCTTGCGGAGCATGCGGAGGGTGTGAAAGCATGACGAGGAGATGGCGTTGACTTGTCTGGTCATCAAGAGGGAGGAGTCCAGGATGAAGCCCAGGTTGCGTGCGTGGTCTGTCGGAATGGGGGCGGTGCCCAGGGCTGGGGGCCACCAGGAGTCGTCCCAGGCGGAGGGTGATGGTCCAAGGATGAGGACTTCCGTCTTGTCTGAGTTCAGTTTCAAGCGGCTGTTCTTCATCCACTCGGCGACGTCTTGCATCCCTTCGTGGAGGCTGGTTCTGGCGGTGTCGGGGTCTCTGGTGAGGGAGAGGATCAGCTGGGTGTCGTCGGCGTAGGAGATGATGTTGAGGTTGTGTTGCTGTGCGATGGCTGCGAGAGGTCTCATGTAGACGCTGAAGAGGGTGGGGCTTAGTGAAGATCCTTGCGGGACGCCGCAGATGACTTCGGTGGCCTCGGAACGAAACGGGGGGAGGCGGACTCTCTGTGTTCTTCCAGCGAGGAACGAGATGATCCACTTCAATGCCTTCTCTTGGATGCCGGTGTTGCTGAGGCGTTGGATTAGGGTGCGGTGGCAGACAGTGTCGAACGCGGCGGAGAGGTCCAGGAGGATGAGTGCCGCTGTTTCTCCGTTGTCGAGTAGGGCTCGGATGTCATCGGTGGCTGCGATGAGGGCGGTCTCGGTGCTGTGGTTGGCTCTAAATCCGGACTGTGAGGGGTCGAGGGATCCATTCGTCTCGAGGAAGGCGGCAAGCTGTCTGTTGGCGATCTTCTCGATGACTTTGGCAGGAAAAGGGAGGAGCGAGATGGGGCGGAAGTTTTTGAGGTCGGTGGGGTCCGCTGTAGGTTTCTTCAGTAGGGCTCTGAGCTCGGCATGCTTCCAGCTCTCCGGGAAGGTGGCGGTGTCGAAGGAGGTGTTGATGATGTCTCGGAGTTGGGGTGCGATGGTGGAGTCAGCCTTGTTGAAGACGTGGTGGGGGCAGGGGTCAGTCGGAGATCCGGACTTCCTGAAGGTAAAGTGAATACAGCGGTGGTCGGTCCAGTGGGGTTCGGTGGTGTGGTTAAAGGAGACTTGGGGGCTTGCCGAGAAGATGGGGTCTAGCGTGTAAGCGGTGGCGTGGGTGGGTGTTGTCACAATTTGTCTGAGTCCGAGCTTGGCGAGGTTGTCGATCATGGGGGTGGAGTTGGCGTCGTTGTTGTTCTAAAGCTGGAAGTTCAGGTCCCCGAGGAGGATGTAGTCTGTGGAGGCGAGGGCGTGGATGCTGATGAAGTCCGTGATGGAGTCGCTGAACTGTGGTCGGGTCCGGGGGGTCTGTAGATGACGGTTCCTCTGAGGGTGGTGGTGGGATCGGTGTGGATCTGAAAGTGCATGTGCTCGGCGATGCTGAGGGTGTCGTCGGTGTTGGTCGATACTCTGAGGGTGTTCCTGTGGACGATGGCGATATCTCCTCCTGTTCCGTTGGTGTGGTCCCTGCGCGTGATCTTGTATCCTTCCGGAATGGCAATGGCCAAGGATCTTGTATCCTTCCGGAATGGCAATGGCGATGTCGGGTGTGGAGGCAGGGTTCAGCCAGGTCTCTGACAGGAAGGCGACGTCAGGGGAGGTAGAGTCGAGGAGGTCCCAGAGCTCAATGGCGTGTTTGCGGGTGGAGCGGGTTTTAAAGAGGATGCATCTGAGGTAATTGGGTTCCTTGGTGGGCGGTGTGGCTGGCCGGATGCTGGTAAAGTTGCAGTTCCGGCAGGTGAAGGGTCCATGGATGCGCTTCGGTATTGCTCGGTAGCAGGTGGGTTCTCGGTTGGGGTTGAGTGCGTGGAGGGTGCTGGTGTTGTGGTGCTTTCAGGCGTCATGGCGTCTCCGGGGTTCAGGGGTTCTGGCGCTGGGCGCGGTCCAGGCACGGATGGGCGCAGACGGGCTTGCCTTTGACGTGCCTTCGGCGCGCCAGCGGCCTCCATATAAGGGGAGCAGGGAGGGAGGAGCAGCTGGGAGGCGGGAGCGGGGCAGCCTATGGGAGAGTGAGGGGGCGGGGCAGGGTGCTGGTGGGAAAAAAGGGGGTCAGGGACTAGTGAAAAAAAATTGTGGATGACAATGGCAGAAGAAACAAACGCTTGAACAATACCAAGGGGCACACAGAATAAAGGGCAGTAAACCAGGTACACAGCAGGCACCGAGTGGCGCGATGAAGCGACAAACTTATGGCAGCAGGGGGGAGAGGCACAGACACAGCAGAGGTGCTGTGCGGCGTGGGGGTGAGGCCCGACCTGCAAGCAGGGTCAAGGGTCGCTCCCCATGGTTTATCCATGACTGGTATATCTGATTTATAAAAAGTCCCTAGTAAAGTGCACCAGGTGTGCCCAGGGATTGTACATCAAATACTACTAGTGGGCCTGCAGCACTGGTTGAGCCGTCCACACGAGTAGCCCTGTAACTGTGTTTCAGGCCTGACATTGGTATGCCTGCCAGTGCAGTTTTATACTGTCATGTCGACCTGGCAAGTGCACCAACTTGCCAAGCCCAAACCTTCCCTTTTACTACATTTAAGGCACCCCTAAACTAGGCCCAAGGTACTCCAGTGGGCAGGGTGCAGTGTATGTGAAAGATAAGAGATGTACTTGTGTGTTTTAAATGCACTGATTGTGAAATACAGCCAATTTCGTTTTTTTAACTATTGCAAGGGCTAGCTCTCCCATACGTTATCATTATTGCTGCCTTGTAATATGTTACCAGTGTAACTTTCAATTGGGACCAGCTAGATATTTGGAGTTTGGGCTCTCTAAGCTCAGAATTTTAAAAAAAGCACATCTTGTAGTGAAGGTGGTTTTTAAATTGTGTGTTTGAAAATGGCACTTTAAGAAAGTGGGCATTTTCTTGTTTTACCATCCTGTGCCTCTGCCTGCCTGTGGACTCAATGACTGGTTAAGGCAGACAGGGGCCTGTTTGTGCATTCACTCAGAGGGGGTTGAGGTGTGCCCTGCATATCCTGATGGCCCATCACCAGGCTGATTGGCCTTCCTGAGCTAGAGTGGTGGGAGGAGTTATCACAGGCACCTCAATAGGGCTGTGCCTGGCTTCTCACATAGCTGTCTCCACCCACTGGAGAGTGTCTGGAACCAAGACAGGGCACAGCAAGAATTTGTGTACTACAAAGACTATCATTTGAAGAATGCCTACTTCAAAGGCCAAAAGGTTGTGTAAGTATTGGACCTAAAAACCCAGACTTTTTTTTTAACACTCCTGGATCAAGAAGAGACTCTGTCAAGGAGAAGAGCTGAAGAGCTGTAAGGAGGAGCCCTGCCCCTCTGATGTGTGTTGCTTTGCTGTGTTGGCCTGCAGTTGCTGCTTCTGCTTTAGAGAGTAAAAAGACCAGACTTAACTGTGTATCCTGCTTGTGAAGTTTCTCTAAAGGCTTGTGTGGGGTGCCTCCTGTTGGAAGTCTCAGGGCCATCAAATACTTAATCTGCATGACCTGCACTTTCACTGCTGGGAGTCCTGATTGCCAAGTGGTGCCATTTCCAGTTCCTGGGCCCTTTGAATTATGTAGCCGGTGCTACAACACAAAACAGCAACATCAACACTGTTAGTGATGCTGCTGCCTGAACCAGAGCCAAGGGCACTGCTTCTGGAGTGCGCGACGCACCACCCTGACTCGCACTGCAGCCCGGGTGTTGCTGACACCATCAAACTTATCAACTCTAACGTTGTCATCAAGGCAGTTGCCTGCACTGGAGCCGAAGTTCCTGCTCGTGGAGTGCATGACCCACTGCCCTGACTCGCACCACAACCCTGACCTCTCTGAAGCCAGTACTTCACACTGATGCTTGTCGATACCAGTGTCTCCATCACATAATCGCTGAACTGATAACCCACATGGGTGACTTCCTGAACTCATTGACACCGCTCTGTCGTACGGAACCGATGCCTCATTGCCACCTCCCCTCCTCTGCACAGCAACGACGATGCCTCGCCACCCCTGTGACAGTAAGGACCCAACTCCACACCTCCCCTGTGTCAGTAAGGAACCGATGCTGCCTCGCCCATTGACTCCTCACCTCTGTAACACCGTGCACTGGCTGTTGACTTCAGCATTTCCCGAGGCTCTGTCTGTTTTTGGGATCTACCTGACTCGGTGGCCGCTCAAGTACCTTGCAGACGGTGCCTACTGTGGAATTGTACCTGTCACGATGTTGAGATAGCCCTGGTTGGAGGTATTGTCTTCTGAGAGCTATATTCTTACCGTAAACTTTTTTAAAGTGATATTTAGAGTTATGTATGTTGGATTTTTGTCATTTTAGTCTTGTTTAGTTTAGATAAAGATTGGTTATTTTTCTAAAATGGTGTGGTGGCCATCTCTAGTGTGTGCACTGTGTTACGTTATGCTTTATGTACAAATGCTTTACACATTGCCTCTGAGATAGGCCTGACTGCTCATGCCAAGCTACCAAGGCGGTGAGCAGGGGTTAGTTTGGGTGTGTAACTCCCTTACCCTGACTAGAAGGAAGGCTCCCAACTTGGACAGAGTGCATCCCACTGCCAAATAGAGACCCCCATTTATAAGAGCCCAATGTGCACAAAATAAACTGTAGTGATATTTGTCGAGGCTATTCTTAGATAGGGCTACACTTGTAACCCTATCTAAGATCCGAGAACAAGACTTAGCGAGGTAAAGGTTTAACTAGAATCCAGCCACAAATTCCAGTGCTACCTCCCACCGGGATACCATTATTTTCCCCTTTGAAGTCACTTGCTTAAGGCCATGGCTCTCGTCTAGAGCCGCATTAGCCTGGTCCAGCACCCCTATCCCCGTGGAAGCCGTCTCAAGTTCAAGTTAAGTTCAAGTTAATGCATTTATAAAGCACACTACTCACCCAGAAGGTCTCAAGGCGCTGGAGGGAGGGGTTTACTATTTATCGAATAGCCATGTTTTCAGTTCTTTTCTGAAGGAGATGTGATTCTGAGTAAGGCGGAGGTGGGCGGGGAGTGAGTTCCAGGTCTTGGCAGCCAGGTAGGAGAAGGATCTGCCACCCATGGTGGTTTTTCGGATGCGCGGGACTGCGGCGAGGGCTTGATTGGCTGATCTTAGTTGGCGGGTGGGATAGTAGAAGGACAGTCGGGTTTCGAGGCATTCGGGTCCTAGATTATAAAGGGCCTTGTGTGCGTGGGTGAGAAGGCGGAAAGTAATTCTTTTGTTGACGGGAAGCCAGTGGAGGTTTTTTAAGTGACCGGTGATGTGCTCTTGGCGCGGGATGTCTAATATGAGTCTCGCTGATGCGTTTTGGATGCGCTGGAGCTTTTTCTGCAATTTTGTTGTAATTCCGGCATAGAGTGTGTTGCCATAGTCCAGTCGACTCGTGACCAGTGCATGGGTGACAGTCTTTCTAGTTTCGAGGGGGATCCAGCGGAAGATCTTTTTGAGAATGCGAAGGACGTTGAAGCAGGAGGACGATACGGCGTTGACTTGTCTGGACATTGAGAGGGAGGAGTCTAGAATGAAGCCAAGGTTACGTGCATGGTCTGTGGGTGTGGGCGCAGATCCCAAAGCGGAAGGCCACCAGGAGTCGTCCCAAGCTGAGGGGGAGGATCCTAGGATGAGCACCTCCGTCTTGTCTGAGTTGAGTTTTAAGCGGCTCTGTATCATCCATTCGGCTACTTCTTTCATGCCTTCGTGAAGGTTGTTTTTGGCGGTGTTGGGGTCTTTGGTGAGGGAAAGGATTAGCTGGGTGTCGTCGGCGTAGGAGATGATGTTGAGGTTGTGTTGGCGTGCGATGGAGGCGAGGGGACTCATGTAGACGTTGAAGAGGGTGGGACTGAGTGAGGAGCCTTGAGGTACGCCGCAGATGACTTCGGTGGGCTATGAGTGGAATGGGGGGAGTCGGACTCTCTGTGTTCTCCCTGCTAGGAATGAGATGATCCAGTCCAAGGCTTTTCCTTGTATGCCGATGTTGTTGAGGCGTTGTATGAGGGTGTTGTGACAGACAGTGTCGAAGGCGGCGGAGAGGTCGAGAAGAATGAGGGCCACTGTTTCACCGTTGTCCAGAAGTGCTCGGATGTCGTCGGTCGCCGCAATGAGGGCGGTTTCGGTGCTGTGTTTGGCTCGAAAGCCGTTCTGTGAGGGATCCAGGGAGTTGTTGGATTCAAGGAAGGCTGCTAGTTGGCTATTGACGGCTTTCTCTATGACTTTGGCCGGGAAAGGGAGGAGGGAAATGGGTCGGTAGTTTTTCAGATCTGAGGGGTCTGCTGTTGGTTTTTTCAGAAGGGCGCTGAGTTCGGCGTGTTTCCATATTTCTGGAAAGGTGGCGGAGTCGAAAGAGCAGTTGATGACATCGCGGAGTTGGGGAGCGATGATGGAGTCAGCTTTGTTGAAGATGTAGTGGGGGCAGGGGTCCAAATGTGAGCCAGAGTGGATTGAGTTCATGAGGTGAATGGTGTCTTCAATGGTGATTGGGTTCCAGGAGTTGAGGTAGTTAGTTGGAGGGGTGGGATCTGAAGGGGGTGGGGTGAGTTGGTCATTGGGAGTATTCTTGAAGCTCCCAATGGACCGTAACCCGCCATCTCCTGCATCTCTGCGTCTTGCCTCACCTTTGTTGCTGTTGTTGGGTTCCACCTGCCACCAATTTTTGAGTCCAAAGACCACCTGTAAAGATTACTCTGGTTCCACGGTGGTCCTTCAGAGCTGCCTGCTCTCTTTCACTGCAATTCATTTCTCCTGCATGCCGTTTTTGTGTTCGCTTCCCTCCTCCCTTGTCCTTGTCGGTATTTGCCAGCATTGCTGCTCCTCTTAACCTGATTGGCTTGGACAATGTCAGCCACTAGAATTCTGATTGTGTGATCCTTGGTACTCCTGACGGCACGGCCAAGTTGTGGCTCGTGAGTGGCAGTGGTCTCCTACCTTACACTGTTCTTCAATAGTGTTTGCATGGCTACTTTGGGCCACATATAGAATGCGGTAATCTAATTGTGCAGTGCCACAGGCTGCTTTGTGTGGTTGATGTGGAGATGCATCATCTTGTCCTTGAGGCACCCTCTAACTTTGGGAATTTCTGAAAAGTCTTTAACAATGTTACTAAATGGACTGACAATCGGTGAAAACTAGAAGCTTCTCAGAAGTGCAACGATTGATTAGGGTGCCTATCCTAGATATGGTGACAAACACTTTGGTGAGACATGTGAGCATTGAACACGTGGTAGAGTAGTATAGGTGCAATGTTCCCATATGTATAAATCCAAACTATAGTTGAATGTAGGATGATAGATCTTGTATTTTTTACATTCCATTGATGGATGGGCCTGTCTCAATGAGCTTGGTTACATGTTGATCACCCATCTGTACTTGACAATTTAGGTGATTTTTTTGACAGACCATGGACATGACAATTGCACGCACTACATGTGCTCTTGTTCCTTCAACACTTCATCTTCAACCAGGTCTTCCAACGCTGGCAGTGAGAGTATAGGCTTAATGGCCTGGACCTTCTGAGTCAGAGAGTTAGTCTGTGATAGGGTGGGCTTCTGAATGCTGGACCTGCAGACTATCACATAAACATCTCTATCTTCACACACACTTAGCACTCACCTTGTGCTGGGTAAGCTCTCAAATTAGGGACAGTACCATCACATTGACTGTATTTTGGCACAAAGGTGGTGGAATGCGAGGTCATTTTGGTGATTTCAGTCTATAGCTTCTGTGATTATTTGGGCTTGGTCTAGCATTGATTAGATTTGAGAGGCACAGTGATTTGCAATTTCGGGAGAGTGATCTCGTGTGAGCATGTTAGCTTAAGAGATATGCACACTTGAATGACTTGTGTCTGAATCTCTTTGGCCTTACCAGGTAGTGCGAATGTGCTTGTCAGGTCTTTCAGGTGCCCTTTAAAATTGCTGATTTGACTCGTTTGATCCTTGCCTATCTTCTTGTAGCTAGAAACCATGTTTAAATAGGTGAGGCTATTACAATTCTTAAGCAGCAATTGCTGTTCCATGGGCACAGGGTGAGCCAGCCTCTGCTAGATTCTATGACTATACTGCTTTCCCCGCCAAATGGAGAGCCAGAGGTCGCTTTACCATATCCAAGACAAGCTGATTCTTGCCTTTGCTGGCTTCATTGAATGCTCTTCATGCACCCTTTTGATTATACGACCAATCCCCATCTCTCATCTGTCTGGTAGTGTGATGGTGCCTCAAAACCGCACCTCTGGCAAAGAAGGTTGGAAGTTCTGCCCAAGGACCACCTGAGGGTAGTGGACTTTGTCTTCCTGTGGTGAAGTGGGAGCATTGACAGCAAACTCCGCAGCAGGGAGGCAAGGAGCTGGGCAGAGGGAGAGCCAGTTGACAGCCACACAGGTCACTAGGACACGTGCCACAGAAATGAAAGTGCCAAGCTTTTTTATTCAACGGTGAGCTTGTGTCATTGACAACAACCAAACACTGCAGGTGTGTTACTCTAACGAGCGTTCATACGAAAGAATAGAGTGGGGAGAAAGACTACAATAAAGGGCATGTTACCGTGCAAGCAAAGCAGCATTGCAGGCTTAATTCTAAGTGACATAATTTAACATAGCAGTTATCATCTGCCTTATTTTCTTCTATTTTTGATTTGTATGGTTGTGAATTATTTTCTTTGATAAACACTAAAATACTCAAAGTGTAGTTTACGAAAACCTCTAAGAACCTCTTAGATGAATGTTGGGGTAATTCTACATCACATATCAATCTTCGGAAAAAACGGAGCACTGATGTTTTAGCTCCAAAATATTTTTTTCAGATTTAAATGTCAGTCTTTCCCTGAGCTTCAAAGTCTTTGATTATTTAGTAAACAGTATCGCATCTTATAGCATCCTAAACCTCAGTGCAAACCAAACTGTATGATTGGCAGTCAGGAAGCTGATCAGACGGATTTCCACGCGCTGCAGGTCAGACTGTGGGACTGATTGCATCAGTGGTGTTCCAGGTTGCATCAAGGGGCCTCACTTTTCATCTTCTTCCTTGCTTTTTTTTCTCTTAGTGCTGCACACTCTCTTCTCGACCCACCAACTCACGCTCCAAATTAAATAGAGCAGCAGTGGCACATGAGTGTAAACACAGGACACTTAATGAAGGAAGGAGTGTGGTATTTTGCCAAAATGGTAATGCATCTGCTGTACTAATGGATGCCCTTTGCTATAGTGAACACACAGTCCCTGATTAGACATGTAATTCGTAAAGCCAGTGATTTCTTCTGCAGAGGTTAATTTGATGCCAGAAAAGCACAAAATCCTTGTCATTAGCTGATAGATGAGCTTTGACAAACTTTGTCAACTGTTGTGCCTGGAGATGACACAGCAGCAGATGGACCCATTGTTCATGTTCTGAGAAAAGGCCATGATAATCAGAGGTTCTCTTTTGCATTTGGCATTTGCTAGAGAGAGGCTCCCATGAGGCTGTTTTTGTAATGCTCCTCCCTGCATAACAAAGACCAGAGCTGCTCAGTGTAAAAATCTGTGTAGAACCACATACACAGTTCCATCAAGGGTTCAATGAACGTTTTAACAAAACCGTTTACCTGAGACCTTGGGGATGCAATGCGACGGTCCTGCTGCACGCAGGAGAGCATTGCTTCGGGTCCGGTCTGTAGGGGGAATCAATGCGTCTATTCTAAGGCAACTCCAATCCGCAGATGATGAGTCAGGAAAACTTTCCACACAGGTATGATGCGTGGAAATCCGGGGTGCGTTCATGATCGATGCAGCGTCGTCAAGCGGTGCTGCTTCGGTTTCTTCACCCGCGACCCCTCAATGCATTGGTTCTTGCTGAGGTGACAGGCGCTGCATCGGTTTCAGCAGCGGAGCGGCGGTGTGTGGAGATTCTTCTCGCACCACGGTGCTGCATCGGAAAAACTGCAGTAAGAAGGGTGATGTGCCAATTTTCTTGTAGTATGAATGCGCATTATTTCCTGTAGAAGTAACGTCTCCTGAAGGCACTAGAGATGAACTTCTGTTGCGTAGTTTAAAAAAAAACATTCAATGCTGGTTCGTATGGAGTTTTAAATTCATCATTTTATTCTCATATTATTATTTTCATGAGATGTTACATCATGTTGTGATTTTTGGCCCAATGCATTTCGGGCGAGAGCCCTTCATCAGGGGCCTTGTTCTCTGAAAGCAATCAAGTAAGCACATTTAGCAGTAAGCTTATAAACACACAATTTTGTCAAATACATGTCGCTTTTGGTGATGATTATGTACATGCATATTTATACACAACAACGTGAACGAGCAGTGGCAAATCTAGTTTAAAAAATGGTACTCTGTGAACTGTGCGTGCTTTCTTATGTAAAACAATGGTCAGGAGAATCGATTCTTAGGCGTCTGGTGAAATGACGTACAATTGTGGTTGTGCGCTGTTCGTGATAACTAAGAACACGAGTGAAAAAAAGAGGAAAAGAAAGGTGGTGAAAAATGAACTTCTGTTGCATAGTTTTAAGAAAACATTCAATGCTGGTTCGTATGGAGTTTTTAATTCATTATTTTATTCTCATATTATTATTTTCATAATATGTTACATCATGTTGTGATGTTTTGCCCAATGCATTTCGGGTGAGAGCCCTTCATCAGGCACACCCTCCAGGATTTCGCGATTTCGCGATTTGCAAAAAAATCGCAAAATCGGCAGTTTTGTAAAAATGCTGCAATTTTTACAAAACTGCCCGCGAAATCCGAGGAATCCGCCCCCATCTATTGGCCCGTTGGCTCTCGCCATGGAGCCAATAGAAGGAAGAGGTCCTCACAGCAAGCAGGCGAGAGGTGGAGGGCTTATTTAAACCCCTCCACCCCTCACCTGCCTTTCTGCTGCTTCCTGCTTCTCACCTGCTGTCACCTGGAGCCTGAAGGTATGTCTGCTGTTATTTTTTTTAGTTTAGCTGCTGGGCCCGCCGCGTGCCCCTGTGCGGCGGGCCCGGTGGAAAGGTGGGCCCGCCGCACATGGGCACGCGGCGGGCCGGGCATTTAAAAAAAAATGTATTTGCTGCTGGGCCCGCCGCGTGCCCCTGTGTGGTGGGCCCGGTGGCAAGGTGGGCCCGCCACACAGGGGCACGCGGCGGGCCCAGGGGGGCATTTAAAAAAAAAGTAGATGGCTGCTGGGCCCGCCGCGTGCCCCTGTGCGGCAGGCCCGGTGGCAAGGTGGGCCCGCCGCACAGTGGCACGCGGCGGGCATTTAAAAAAATAAATAGATGGCTGCTGGCCCACCTTGCCACCGGGCCTGCCGCACAGGGGCACGCGGCGGGCCCAGCAGCCATCTACTTTTTTTTTTAAATGCCCCCCTGGGCCCGGCGCGTGCCCCTGTGCTGCAGGCCCAGTGGCAAGGTGGGCCGCCGCACAGGGGCACGCGCCGGGCCCAGGGGGGCATTTAAAAAAAAAAGTAGATGGCTGCTGGGCCCGCCGCGTGCCCCTGTGCGGCAGGCCCGGTGGCAAGGTGGGCCCGCCGCACATGGGCACGCGGAAGGCCCGGGGGGCATTTAAAAAAAAAAGTAGATGGCTGCTGGGCCCGCCGCGTGCCCCTGTGCGGCGGGCCCGGTGGCAAGGTGGGTCCGCAGCACAGGGGCACGCGGCGGGCCCGGGGGGGCATTTTAAAAAAAAAGTAGATGGCTGCTGGCCCGCCGCGTGCCCCTGTGCGGCGGGCCCAGTGGCAAGGTGAGCCCGCCACTAATGGGCACGCAGTGGGCCCAGGGGGGCATTTACAAAAAAAAGTGGATGGCTGTTGGGCCCGCCACGTGCCCCTGTGCGGCGGGCCCGGTGGCAAGGTGGGCCCGCCGCACAGGGGCACGCGGCGGGCCCAGAGGGCATTTTGTTAAAAAGTATGTAGTGGGGGAGGTGGCAGTGAGGTAGGATAGGTGCCATGGGAAGGCCGCCGCGTCAAGCCTGCTGTAACTCTTTTTTCTTCTTTTTGTAGGGTCCCGGAGGGAAGAATCTGCTGGTTCAAGAGCCGGTGCAGGACACAGGTAAGTGTTGTCCCCTCCGCATGCCCGGTATGCAGCGGTCCCAGGGGGGCATTCTTTTGGGGCCAGCTGGTTACGCGGGGCCAGGGGTCACATGGGGGTGCTGTGGTTTTTAAAGAGGCGTAGTGCGGGAGGTGGCAGTGATGTGGTACAGTTGCCATGGGAAGGGCTATCCAAGCCTCCTGTAACTCTTTTTTCTTCTTTTTGTAAAGTCCAGGAGGGAAGAGTCTGCAGAAAGAGACAGTACCTGCACCATCTTGCTGAGAACCATGGGATGAAACCACGGATGGCACCTGACCCCTGCAGTACCCGGTGGAATTCTTGGTTTGCTGCTGTCCAGTACCATTGCAAGCATTTTGAGGCCTATGCTGGGTTTTTTGAGTCTGAGATGCAACTCAGCAAGTCTCCCTCAGATTCCCTTGAAAATCTGCAAAGGATTTTGAACAGCGACCAAAGAAACTGCAGTAAAGGGCAATTGGACATTGTGGCGAAAAATGCCAAAACATTTTACATCTGATGGACTTATTCCAGAGTCAGACACCAGTGACAATGACCTAACAAACAATTCAGTCCTCACTCTGGAGTCACTAGAACCATTTTTACAGGCCACTGCAGGGGCTAAATTAAGTATGACACAGAAATAAAAGATAACAGCCCAGCTTAATGAAGCTTTAGAAAATTCTCTGGAAAAGGCGGGCAAATACATGGGGGGGGCAATCAGGGATTGGGTTCTTGAAGCAAGTGCGCCTTTTCAATCCTGCATGACTCTGCATCCTGCCTAAGGACAAGAGTGCATATTGTGACATCCCTGGTTTCAGCGAAGTTCCCGATCAGGAGCTTGCCTCTACTTTGAACATGTAGGCCCAGAAGCAGTACAGGCATCTGTTTCTGGCGTGATTGACACTGACCTCTTATGGCGTGGGATGGCTGACCGCATTCCAGTCCTTTCACAGCTTGCAGCTGTGTACAAGGACTGTGTGACCAGTTCTGCAGATGCTGAAAGGAGCAACAGCATCTACAAAATTATTTTGTCAGCTAGACGACGGTCCCTCTCAGAGCAGTCCATCCGGGCATTATCGTTTTTGCATTATAATCAGCAGCACAATATTGGGCTTGATTTGGACTGCTCTGAAGAACTGCTAGAGTAATACGACAAGCATACATGTCCCGTGGGCATTTATTCATTAACATGTTTATGTCCTATATGTAGCCTTGAAGCCAAACAAAGTGCCTATATTGTAAATAAACCAAATACACATAGCTTCATGTTGTTAAATACCTCAAAAACGAAGATATCTGTATTTGTCGTAGCAAAAACTGCAAAATAAAATGCTGCAAAATTGCCGCTAAATTTCCATTTTTGTGCCGCTAAATTTCAATATTTGTGCCGCTAAATTTGCTAACCCATGCCACTATATCCTGGGGGGTCTGATCAGGGGACTTGTTCTCTGAAAGCAATCAAGTAAGCAAATTTAGCAGTAAGCTTATAAACATACAATTTTGTCAAATACATGTCGCTTTTGGTGATGATTGTGTACATGCATATTTATACACAAAAACACCATCCACCTTCATTTAAGAAATACACACTTAGAAGAATCCTCGAGTGCGATTTCCACATTCCATTTTTGACAATCATAATTTTCTTGTAGTAGCATTGCTCTTCCAGTTCCCAACAGCAGAAACAAACTCCAAAGCCCCCAAAACCGTCACAGGCACCTCCTGGCAGGTCAGAACTCCCAGCAAGGAAGTTCAGGGGAGCTGGGAATGAAGTCTTTGTGCCCCTGAGACTTCAAAAAAGGAGGCAAGCTCTACTAAAGCCCTTGGAGATCTTCTTCAAACAGGGAAACAGCACACAGCAAAGTCCCATGCTTAAAGATTTTGCTGTAGAAATGGCAAAAGACTTTGTCCCTTTCTATCTCGGCGTGAACGGCACTATGCTAATCCTATGTTTAAAGACTTTGATAGAAAAGCAGACATTTGAGGTGAGCAGATCTAGGGTGTCACTGGTGTTGAGAGTGCTCTATACAGAAGTTGCTTTCCACGTAAACTTGAGAACTGCCCAGAGTTCTCTGCTTCTTTTTTTGCATAATCTATGCATCACTCTATGCCTGACAGGGTATTGTTTTGATATAGATATATATTACCTACTGGCGGTCGCCAGTAGGTAGTTATAGTTAGGATCGTTTTCCATAGGAAATCCGCAACATTCTATTGGGAATAACTTTGGCGCCAAATAAGGGATCTGCCTGTAATTTTCCTTAACTTTGCCTCGCTGCGCTCTGCTCCTTCCCTGAAAGTTTCGGGGGGATCCATCAAGCGGGGGCCGAGATAAAAGGGGGGTCCCAAAACGTGTTTTCCCCATGTTAATTTCCATAGGGCGGTTGGACTCACTTTTAGCCCGAACGGCTGAATGGATTTCCACCAAACTTGGCAAAATTGTAGGGACTGGTACCCCGATGTGCCTTTGCTATGTCTCAAGGTATATGCTCCAGTGGTTTTTACGAAAATTAACTTTGAAAAAATATATATTGGGCTACATTGGGCTATATATATATGTTAGAGCCCAAATGTAGCCCAATGTAGCCCAACGTAGCCCAATGTAGCCCAAAGATGGCCACCAGAGACAAAAAAAACCAAATGTAGCCCAAATATCAGCCAGATGTAGCCCAACTATAGCCCAATGACAGAATGTCCCAGAGTGTTCTAAAGAACAACTAGAGCGCTAACAGTCTTACTTATGACAAAAGTATGGCACACCTAAAGTCATCTTGATTGGAATAAAGTGTTAACACTTAAAACATTTAATTTGCAAAGGAACAAAATGAGGGGGTTCATTTTGCCATAGAAATTATGATTAGTGCTGAAGAAAGAAAAATTAGGGCACATTTTGAGTGACTTCTCAAATCCTCTTATATTTCATTAAAAAAATTCTGATATGCAGTCTCCCAAGATGGGCACCAATCAATCAATCAATCATGCCATTTGTATAGTGCACTACTCACCCGGGAGGGTCTCAAGGCGCTTGGGGGGAGGGGTATGCTACTGCTCGAACAGCCAGGTCTTGAGTTGTTTCCTGAAGGCGAGATGGTCCTGGGTCAGCCGAAGGTGGATGGGGAGGGAGTTCCAAGTCTTGGCAGCCAGGTAAGAGAAGGATCTTCCTCCGGCGGTGGCTCTTCGGATGCGTGGTACGGCTGCGAGGGTGAGGCTGGTGGACCGTAGCTGGCGGGTGGGCGTGTAGAAGGTCAGGCGGTCGTTGAGGTACTTGGGGCCCAGGTCGTGGAGAGACTTGTGTGCGTGGGTGAGGAGCCGGAACGTGATCCTCTTGTCGACGGGGAGCCAGTGCAGGTTCCTCAGGTGGCTGGAGATGTGGCTGCGTCAGGGGACATCCAGGATGAGTCGGGCGGAGGCTTTCTGGATGCGCTGGAGTCTTTTCTGTAGCTTGGCTGTGGTTCCGGCGTAGAGGGCGTTTCCGTAGTCCAGTCGGGTGGTGAGGAGTGCCTGGGTGACAGTCTTCCTGGTCTCGGTCGGGATCCAGCGGAAGATCTTGCGAAGCATACGCAGGGTGTTGAAGCACGATGAGGAGACGGCGTTGACTTGTCTGGTCATCGAGAGGGAGGGGTCCAGGATGAAGCCCAGGTTGCGTGCGTGGTCGGTTGGCTTGGGTGCGGTGCCCAGGGCTGGGGGCCACCAGGAGTCGTCCCAGGCGGAGGGCGAAGATCCCAGGATGAGGACTTCCGTCCTGTCCGAGTTCAGTTTCAGGTGGCTGTCCTTCATCCACTCGGCGACGTCTTTCATCCCTTCGTGTAGGCAAGTTCTGGCGGTGTCGGGGTCTCTGGTGAGGGAGAGGATCAGCTGGGTGTCGTCGGCGTAAGAGATGATGTTGAGGTTGTGCTGGCATGCGATGGCTGCGAGAGGTTTCATGTAGATGTTGAAGAGGGTGGGGCTGAGTGAAGATCCTTGCGGGACGCCGCAGATGACTTCGGTGGCCTCGGAGCGAAACGGGGGGAGGCGGACTCTTTGTGTTCTTCCGGCGAGGAACGAGATGATCCACTCCAGTGCCTTCTCTTGGATACCGATGTTGCTGAGGCGCTGGACTAGGGTGCGGTGGCAGACCGTGTCGAACGCAGCGGAGAGGTCCAGGAGGATGAGGGCCACTGTTTCCCCCTTGTCGAGCAGGGTCCGGATGTCGTCGGTGGCTGCGATGAGGGCGGTCTCGGTGCTGTGGTTGGCTCTGAAGCCGGACTGCGAGGGGTCGAGGGATCCGTTCATCTCGAGGAAGGCGGTCAGCTGTCTGTTGACTATCTTCTCGATGACTTTAGCAGGAAAAGGGAGAAGCGAGATGGGGCGGAAGTTTTTGAGATCGGTGGGGTCCGCTGTAGGTTTCTTCAGGAGGGCACTGATCTCGGCGTGCTTCCACCTCTCCGGGAAGGTGGCGGTGTTGATGGAGGCATTGATGATGTTCCGGAGTTGGGGTGCGATGGTGGAGTCGGCCTTGTTGAAGACGTGGTGTGGGCAGGGGTCGGTCGGTGATCCGGAGTGGATGGTGTTCATCGTGCGGGCTGTGTCTTCGGTGGTCACCGTGGTCCAGGTGCGAAGGGTGGCGGTGGGGGGCGTTGGTTCGACGGTTGGGTGCGTGGGTGGGGCGCCGAAGCTGTTGTGGATGTCGGCGATCTTGCGGTGGAAGAACGAGGCGAGGGAGTCGCAGAGGTCTTGTGACGGAGTGATGTCGTTGGTGCCGGTGCTGGGGTTGGAGAACTCCTTGACGATAGTGAAGAGCTCTTTGCTGTCGTGGGTGTTGTTGTCCAGTCGTTCCTTCAGGGATTTCTTCTTGGTGGTGCGGATGAGCTGGTGGTGCTTGCGGGTAGCGTGTTTGAGGGCGGTCATGTTGTCGGTGGTCCGGTCGAGGAGCCAGGCTTTCTCGAGGGTGCGGCAGGTCTTCTTGGAGTCCTTGAGGTCGTCAGTGAACCAGGATGCCTTCTTGCTTCTGGGTCTGCTGGGAGGGTTCTTTAATGGCGCGAGGTCGTCGGCGCAGGCGGTCAGCCACTGTGTGAAGTTGCGGGCTGCTTCGTTGGGGTCCGTTGTGTTGGCGGGTGGGCTCTGGCTGATGGAGGTGGTGAGCTGGTCTGCGGTGATCTTGCTCCAATTCCTGTGAGGTACCTGTTGCGGGTGGTGGTGGGTCGTGGATCTTTTGAAGCTGAAGTGGACGCAGCTGTGGTCGGTCCAGTGGAGTCCGGTGGCGTGGCTGAAGGTGATGTACTTGCTGGAAGAGAAGACGGGATCAAGCGTGTGGCCGGCGTAGTGGGTGGGGGTGTTGACCAGTTGCTTGAGTCCGAGGTTGGCGAGGTTTTCCAGCAGGGCGGTGGTGTTGCGGTCCTTGTTGTTCTCCAGGTGGAAGTTGAGGTCCCCGAGGAGGATGTAGTCAGTGGAGGGGAGGGCGTGTGGGCTGATGAAGTCTGTGATGTCTTCGCTGAATTGTGTGCGTGGTCCCGGGGGTCTGTAGACGAGGGTGCCTCTGAGGGTCGTCTTAGGGTCGGTGTGAATCTGGAGATGTTCCGCTGCGGCGAAGGAGTCGTTGGCGTCGGTCGTGATGCGGATGGTGTTCCTGTGGACTATGGCGATGCCACCTCCGGTCTGGTTGATGCGGTCCCTCCTGATGATCTTGTACCCGTCCGGGATGGCGATGGCGATGTCGGGTGAAGAGGAGGCGTTCATCCAGGTTTCCGTGAGGAAGGCGACGTCCGGTGATGAAGCGTCGAGGAGGTTCCAGAGTTCCACGGCATGTCTGTGGACGGAGCGGGTGTTGATCAGGATGCACTTGAGGTGGTTGCTGCTGGTGTTTGTCTTGGCGGGTGCGGGGCAGGTTCGGAGGCAGGTGAACTTGCAGGTGCAGCAGGTGAAGGGTCCGTGGGTGCGTCTCGGGGTGGCTCGGCAGCAGGCGTGGGTCCGGCCGGCATTGAGTGCGTTGAGAGTGGCGTCGTCGTAGGTCAGTCGGGTCGTCTTGCCTCGGCGGGGAGGGCCAGGGGTCCTGGCGCTGGGCACGGGCCAGGCGCGTACGGGCGCAGACAGGCTTACCTTTGGCGCACCTTCGGCGCTCAATCGGTGCTCCCGCTGCGCGCGTCCGCTGCGCGGTCGCTCTGGGGGCGTCATAAGTAAGGAGCCGGGAGGGAGGAGCAGCTGGGTGGCGGGAGCGGGGTGGCGAATGGAATCACAGGGGGGCGGGGCCGCAGGGAGGCAGCGGCGAGAAATTCCAAGAAGCAGCAGGCAGCGGGAAATTCCCAGGAGCAGCGGGAAATTCCCAGGAGCAGCGGGCAGCGAGCGAAGGAATCTGCAGGCAGGAGGCGGCAAAGGCAGGCAGGAGCGGCAGCAGTGAGTGGGGTGACCAAGCCCTGTGGAGGGCTGAGCGGTCACACTCTGTGGTCCCCTACGGTCCCCTTAAGTAAGGAGCCGGGAGGGAGGAGCAGCTGGGTGGCGGGAGCGGGCGGCGAATGGAATCACAGGGGGGCGGGGCCGCAGGGAGGCAGCGGCGGGAAATTCAAAGAAGCAGCGGGCAGCGGGAAATTCCCAGGAGCAGCGGGAAATTCCCAGGAGCAGCGGGAAATTCCCAGGAGCAGCGGGCAGCGAGCGAAGGAATCTGCAGGCAGGAGGCGGCAAAGGCAGGCAGGAGCGGCAGCAGTGAGTGGGGCGACCAAGCCCTGTGGAGGACTGAGCGGTCACACTCTGTGGTCCCCTTAAGTAAGGAGCCGGGAGGGAGGAGCAGCTGGGTGGGGGGAGCGGGCGGCGAATGGAATCACAGGGGGGCGGGGCCGCAGGGAGGCAGCGGCGGGAAATTCAAAGAAGCAGCGGGCAGCGGAAAATTCCCAGGAGCAGCGGGAAATTCCTAGGAGCAGCGGAAAATTCCCAGGAGCAGCGGGCAGCGAGCGAAGGAATCTGCAGGCAGGAGGCGGCAAAGGCAGGCAGGAGCGGCAGCAGTGAGTGGGGCGACCAAGCCCTGTGGAGGGCTGAGCTGACCAGAGACAAAAGAGCCCAAATGTAGCCCAAATATCAGCCAGATGTAGCCCAACTATAGCCCAATGACAGAATGTCCCAGAGTGTTCTAAAGAACAACTAGAACGCTAACAGTCTTACTTATGACAAAAGTATGGCACACCTGAAGTCATCTTGATTGGAATAAAGTGGTAACACTTAATACATTTAATTTGAAAAGGAACAAAATAAGGGGTTTCATTTTGCCATAGAAATTTTTTATTTATATATATTCACTGAAAAAACCATAGGTTACACACCAGTTATAGTTAGGAATTAGCATTTAAAAAACCTTTGAAATTCACTGAAAAAAACATACGTTTCACACCAGTTATAGTTAGCTGGAAATTTTACTCGCATAAAACCATTGAAATTTCCACGTTATAGTTAGTTGGACTCACTATAACTTGCACGTCTGCAATGCACTGCTGATGACGTCACATATTACATCCCTCATGCATATATTTAAATATTTAAACATTACTCGCTAATATATGTATTCACTAAGATACACTTAATAAGCCAGTTAACCAATCAATTTTTTTTTTTAAAAACACTGAAAAAACCACAGGTTTCAGGCCTTATATAGTTAGGAATTAGCATTTAAAAAACCTTTGAAATTCACTGAAAAAACCATAGGTTTCAGGCCTTATATAGTTAGGAATCAGCATTTAAAAAACCTTTGAAATTCACTGAAAAAAACATAGGTTTCAGGCCTTATATAGTTAGGAATCAGCATTTAAAAAAACCTTTGAAATTTTTGAATGTGTGTGTCAAAGGTTATTTTATGCTGATAGGAGGTCTGCCTCTTTGTCACAAGGATGTTGTCATCAGTGATGTCATTTGAGATGTCATGAGTGATGTCACTGACCATGTCATGAATGATCGAATATGTGACATCATCAGCAGTGGATTGCGGGTGCGCGAAATATAGTTAGTACAACTAACTATATAGGAGCAATTTCATTGGTTTTGTATGAGTAAAATGTCCAGCTAACTATAACACTACTAAAACTTATAGTTTTTTGAGTGAATTTCAAAGATTGTTTAAAAACGAATTCCTAACTATATAACTTCTGAAACCTATGGTTTTTTCAGTGAATATATATATATATATATATATATCCAACAAAACTCCTTGCCACTCCTTGGAACACACAGAGCACGGACCACAGGTAGGTGCAGATTTTCTTTATTTCATTGAGTCCACCTTCATGGCTAGCAGCATAACGCGTTTCGGCACTACAAGTGCCTTGATCACATGATGCGCATTGTCAGTTACAACCTGTTTTTAAGCTTAACATTTTTTTCACATTTTCAAGTTTTTTTCTTTTTTTGGTGTTTTTACCTTTTCTGTGTTATTGGCTCTTAAAGTGACAGGTGCAAAAATTCAGCATGAACATAGACAAAATACTGCCGCAATTGGTCTTAGTATGTACCTCATGTTACAGCTCAATTTGTTATACAATAATAGTTTAAATACTCACATTTTGAAAAATTGCAACTGTTCAAATTCAATGATAAAAGAAAATTTGATTTTGTGTCCAGGTTTAAATACCCTGTCGACTATCTTCTCGTAGCTGATCATCTATTTACATATATATCTCATGTATATATAAGACAATGGCTGACAGTTAAAGTACTTTGATCTAAAATTTATATATAAATATTCAATATTATGCTGAACATTCATAATTCTAAAACCTGTGCAATAACAATAAATAACAGTGTATAAAATCCCTATAAAAACCGTTGTAAATATGTGTAAAATAAGTGTGTAAGAATGATTTTTTATCTAATAATGCAGCAAGTTGGTTTAGGGTCTTGTTAAAGACAGGTGTAAAGGTCGTCAGCAATGTTAAGCCCTCCCGGCTGTTTAGTATCTAAATCTAAAATGTATCTTGTTTCAAGCTTGTGGAGTGCCTTTTCCCTATCCCCTCCACTCTTAAAGGGTGGGATGGCATCAATTAAAAAGTATTTGAGTTCCTTGGGGTCTGAGTTGTGTTTCTGCCCAAGGTGTCTCGCCAAAGGGTACATTGTGTCTTTGTTTTTGATAGCTCTGATATGTTGTAGTATACACTTGTGTCCCTGTAAGATGGTACTCCTTACATATTTTAGGGCACAGGGGCATTCCAAGACGTATGCCACAAAATCTGATTTGCAGGTTAGGGCTTTAGCTATAGGTTTTTCCGCTGTAGAGAAAGGGGTTGTATAGAATGACTTATTAACCCCGTGCTGGCATGTCTTACATGTTTTACAGCGGAAAAAACCTTTTCTTTGTGAAAGCCAGGTATTTTTAGGCTGTACATAGGGATCATTCTTAACCAGGACATTTATCATAGAGATTGCTCTATTATAAGTTATAGATGCTTGTTTTGGTAGAGTATGGCCTATAACAGGATCATCTAAAATTAATGGCCAATTTTTTCTGATGATCTTTTTTAGTGGCTTGTCCCGTTGACTGTATTTAAGGGTGAATCTGAAGGTGGGAGTTTTTGAAGATAATTCCGTTTTTTAGTAGCATTGTTAACTCCTCTTCCCTTGCCTGTTCTCTACTTTTTTTGATGGCCTGGTCAATGCATCTGTTAGAATATCCTCTGGCTTTAAATCTGCTGGCTCACGACAGTTGTGCCTTCTGCAGTTCATCCTCTTGGATACAGATCCTTCTTAGACGTAGCATCTCCCCATAGGGGATACTTTGTATAAGGGCTTGGGGGTGAAAACTGCTGGCGTGCAATATTGAGTTGCCAGCCGTTGGTTTTCTATGCAGTTTACTTTGAATTTTTCCTGCCTGAATGTACATTTCTACGTCCAAGAAGTTTATGGAGGTTGAACTAATATTTGATGTGAAGTGCAGATTAAGATCATTTGTGTTTAACTCTGTGATGAAGTGTTTAGCTTCCTCTACATAGCCCTGCCAAATCAAAAACAAATCATCAATAAAGCGTAACCAGCATTTGATGTTAGTATTTACAGCAGCAGTGTGTCGCTTCAAGAGAACCAGCTCCTCCCACTAGCCCATATGCAAACAAGCATAACTGGGAGAGAAGCTGGCACCCATTGCAACTCCTCGCTGCTGTTTGTACAAGGTGTTTTGGATAATAAAGATATTATTGTTCAGACAAAATTCAACCATGCTGAGCAGCATTTTGTTTGTTAGTCTGGTGTCATTTTTCCTAAGTAGTACTGGAGGGCTCTCATACCATCTTGATGGTTTATTGATGTATATAATGACGTTACATCTAAGGTTATGAGTAGGTAGTCCTCTCTCCAATCAATATGCTCTATTTTTTGGAGGAAATCACTAGTGTCCCTTACATATGATGGCAGCTTCTGTATTGCTACTTGGAGAAATATATATATGATGCAAAACTTCTCCTCCCATCCGAGTAGGAACAAGGGGCTTCACAGGTCATTTATTGGGAACTATCAGGCATGACGGTTTTCGGCGATTAGCCTTTTTCCAAATGCCACAGTTCGTAGTCGAAGTACTCCAACGAATGTCCTTCTTAAGCTCCTCCTTACACAGTGGCAGGTAGCTTACCTGCATCGCATTATCCTGCTGACTCCTCAGTAGTCCCACGCCAGGGACTACGGCTACCATGATGCAGTGTGTTGGAATTCGAAATGCAGTGCAGTAGGGGAACTTCACGAACATTCTGGGAACAATATGACCTTGTGTCCCCTACTTCCAACCATCCAGACACACAGGCGTCAAGACTAGAGGCATAAGTACAGTGCCAGCACCTCTCCATGAAGTCATAGACTGCCGATGGCAGCAGAATCTCAGCAGCGGGGGGGCTGAGTGGAGGGTCGCGGTTATCCGATACCTCAGTGTTATAAAAATCACTGGTTGTCCATCCTTGCCGGGACCTCTTCGTTGAAGGGTCACTTGTAAGCGCGCCTAGGGCTGCTCGCTAATTATGATGCAAAACTTCTCCTCCCATCTGAGTAAGAGTAAAAACAAGGGACACAGCGTTGCTTCGCAGGTTATTTATTGGGAACTATCAGGCATGACGCGTTTCGGTGATTAGCCTTTTTCCAAAATGTCACAGTTCGTAGTCGAAGTACCCCAAAAAATGTCCTTCTTAAGCTCCTCCTTACACAGTAGCAGGGAGCCCACCTGCATCTCATTATACTGCTGACTCCTCAGTAGTCCCTAGCCAGGGACTACAGCTACCATCATGCAGTGTGTTGGAATTCGAAATGCGGTGCAGTAGAGGAACTTCACGAAAATCCTGGCAACAATATGACCTTGTTTCCCCTACTTCCAACCATTCAGACCCACAGGCGCCAGAACTGGAGGCGTAAGTACAGTGCCAGCACCTCTCCATGAAGTCATAGACTACCGATGGGAGTAGATTCTCAGCAGCGGGGTGGGGGGGGGGACTGAGTTGTGGGTCGTAGTCATCCGATACCTCGGCATTATAAAAATCACTGGCTGCCCATGCTTGCGGCGACCTCTTCGTGGAAGGGTCCCTTGTGAGCATGCCACGGGCAACACGCTAATTATGATGCAAAACTTCTCCTCCCATCTAAGTAGAAACAAGGGACACAGCGGGTCAATCACTGGGAACTATCAGGCATGACATGTTTCGGCAATTAGCCTTTTCCAAATGCCACAGTTCGTAGTTGAAGTACCCCAACAAATGTCCTTCTTAAGCTTCTCCTTATTCAGTGACAGGGAACTCACCTGCATCGCATTACCCTGCTGACTCCTCAGTAGTACCAAGCCAGGGAATACGGCTACCATCATGCAGTGTGTTGGAATTCGAAATGCGGTGCAGTAGGGGACATCCATGAAAATCCTGGGAACAATATGACCTTGTGTCCCCTACTTCCAACCATCCAGACCCACAGGCACCAAGACTGGAGGCGTAAGTACAGTGCCAGCACCTCTCCATGAAGTCATAGAGTGCAGATGGCAACAGATTTTCAGCAGCGGGGGGGGCTGAGTGGTGAGTCGAGGTCATCCAATACCTCGGCATTATAAAAATCTCTGGTTGCCCATGTTTGCCGCAACCTCTGTGATGAAGGGTCCCTTGTAAGCGTGCCAGGGCAGCGTGCTAATTATGATGCAAAACTTCTCCTCCCATCCAAGTAGAAACAAGGGACACAGCGGGGCTTCACATGTCATTTATTGGGAACTATCAGGCATGATGCGTTTCTGCGATTTGCCTTTTTCCAAATGCCACAGTTTGTAGTCGAAGTACCGCAACAAATGTCCTTCTTAAGCTCCTCCTTACACAGTGGCAGGGAGCTCACCTGCATCGCATTATCCTGATGACTCCTCAGTAGTCCCAAGCCAGGTACTACGGCTACCATCATGCAGTGTTTGGAATTAAAAATGCGGTGAAGTAGGGGAACTTCACGAAAATCCTGGGAACAATATGACCTTGTGTCCCCTACTTCCAACCATCCAGACCCACAGGCGCCAAGACTGGAGGCATAAGTACAGTGCCAGCACCTCTCCATGAAGTCATATATTACCGATGGCAGTAGATTCTCAGCAGTGTGGGGAGGCCTAGTTTTGGATCGCAGTAATCCAATACCTCACTGGTTGCCCATGCTTGCTGCGACCTCTTCGTGGAAGGGTCCCTTGTAAGCGTGCCACGGGCAGCGCGCTAATTATGATGCAAAACTTCTCCTCCCATCCAAGTAGAAACAAGGGACACAGCGGGTCATTTATTGGGAACTCTCAGGCATGACACGTTTGGCGATTAGCCTTTTTCCAAATGCCACAGTTCGTAATCGAAGTACCCCAACGAATATCCTTCTTAAGCTCCTCCTTACACAGTGGCAGGGAGCTCACCTGCATTGCCTTATCCTGCTGACTCCTCAGTAGTACCAAGCCAGGAGATATGACTACCATTATGCAGTGTGTTGGAATTCGAAATGCGGTTTATACATACATCAAAGGTTACAGGGACATTATAGTTCGGAAATGGAATTAAAAAAACCTTAGAAATTCATTGAAAAAAAGAACGGTTTCAGGGATGTTATAGTTAGACTCAGGTTTCATTCATAATAAATCAGTGAAATTCAGCAGTTCTAGTTAGCTGAACTAACTATAACTCATGCTCCCTGCAATGCACTGCCTATGACCTCATATATTCATCACTCATGACATGGTCAGTGACATCACTGATGGCATTTCAAATGGCATTTCTTTGGTTTTTTAACTAGCAGTCGCATTTGCCCCCAAGTGTTCCTGCCCCCAAGGACCCTCAGCATCGAAGGGGATTTCATCCCCCAACCAGCAGTGCACCAGGAGGCACCTTTGCAGAGTGGTGGGAAAAGGGGACGTGACCTCCGACAACCTCTCAGCAGTCTGCCTGTGTGGAAGTTCCTGGATGCAGCATGGGGGATAGTTGGCCCCCAAGAACACTTAGCAGCCAACGGGACTTTATACCCCAATCAGCGTGCCAGGAGGTGTGCTTAAAAAGTGGTGAAGAAAGGGGACGTGGCCTCAGAAGTCCTCTTAGCAATCCTGCTGTTTTGGACTTACTGAAGGTAGTAACAGGAGGGCTTGTTGGGCCCCAAAGAGACTCAGCATTCAAGGGGACTTCATCCCCCCACTAGTAGTGCCCCAGAATGTGCGTTTGTAGAGTGGTGGGAAAAGGGGGCGCAGCCTCTAACCACCTACCTCTCAGCAATCCCGCTGTGTGGGACTTACTGGAAGTAAAAGGAGGGGTTTCTGGCCCCCAAGGTCCCTCAGGAGGCAATGGGATTTCATCCCCCAACAAGTATTGCACAAGGAAGCATGTTTGCAGGGTGGTGGAGAAAGGGTGTGTGGCCTCTGAAGATCTCTATGCAATCCTCCTGTGTGGGACTTACTGGAGGTAACTGGAGGCCTTGTTGGCCCCCAAGGACCCAATGGAGCCAAGACGACTTCATCCCTCAACCAGCAGTGTGCCAGGAAGTGCATTTGCACAGTGTTGGAGAAAGAGGGCATGGCCCCTGAAGTCCTCTCAGCAATCAGGCTATGTGGGACTTACTGGAGGTAACAGGAGGGCTTGCTGTCCCCCAAGGACCCTCAGCATCCCAGGGTACTTCATCCCTCAACCAGCAGCGTACCAGGAGTGGTGCAGTAAAGGGCGGGCCTCTGGCAACTTGCCAGTCCATTTATTTATTTATTTATTTTTTTACCAGGAAGGGGGCTGCGTGGCCCCCTTTCCTGGGCCAATTGTGGCCCCAGGGCACACTACCTAGACCCCATCGCACAGGGTCTGGCCTTTTTGGTTTTTGCTAATTTTAAATTTAAGAGAAGGGGCCTCTCTCCTGGGTCGATTATGGCCCCAAGGACCACATCCCCTGGGGCCCAGCCTTTTTATAAAAAAAAAGAGGGCCAGGTCTCTATTCTGGGTGCCCTGGTTTCACCCAGGGCACCCATTCACCACTGATGGGCACCACAGTCCCTGCGAGCTACTCACCTTCTGCGTGCCAGCGTTGCTTTTCATATAGAGAGCTGCTAAACATGCAGCTACGTCTGTGTCAAAGCAATTTTGCTCTGCTTCCAGCAAGTGAAAGTGCCTGTTGAAAGTGAAGCACATTTTGCAGTCGCTTGGCTCCCGCTAAACCACAGCAAACAGCTATGTCCAAGGAGTGGGCACCCCAGGACATAACAGGAGCTGTCCCTGGGGGTGGAAGTCCCAAGGGCTATCTCTGTCTCCAGGAGGGGGACTTTGTGGACCCCTTCTTTGCCAGAATTTTGTCCCAGGGCTGCAGGGGGCGGGCCGTGTGCCCCCCCCCCCATTCAATATTGCAAAAGCCCCCCACATTAAATAAAATTAAAGCCCCGGGGAGGTTGAGGTCCCTGGGGCTCGGGGGCTCTAAGATGCCCCCCATTTATAAATAAATATGCCAGTGAAAAGTGTTGGTCCCCGGGGCAGCGGGGAGGATATATGGGTCTCTCAGACATTTCTTTGGAAACAAGCTCCAGGGAGGTACTGGTCCCCAGGGCATCACCACGCCTCAGGAGGGACGGCCCATGCTCTTCCCCTCCTTTATTAAATTGCCCCCGGGACCTAGCCCACCCGGGGACAATTAGAAAAGAAGAGAGAGAGCACGTGCTTCTTTTTAAAACTTTTTTAGCAGAAGCCATGGAGCCAGCGCAACTCCCTCCAAAACTTTACAAAAAAAGTGCTTTTTTTAAGGCTTAGGGGGTCAGGGTGTTTCGACCCTGCTACTAAATCAGTAACTGTTGCGCTTTGTTTCCCCCCATTTTGTGGGTCCCCTTTAAGGGGGATAGCCTGTGCAGACTGGCCCCACCCATACCCAGATCTCAGGAAGTGTGGCCATCTTGGGCATGGTATTATAAATATTGCATCCCGCTTTTTGATGCCTTGTTGGGCTTTGAGACTTCCTCATGAGAGGACGTCTTGCAGCGATCTACCTACCTGAATACGGATTGGAGAACTCCTTCCATTTCTGCAATTCCTCTGACGCCCTGAGTGGCTCCACTTAGACTCCTACTCTAACTCTCGATCATTCCCAGCAAAGGAAAAGAAAGAAGGAAAACAGGTACAACGCTCTAAGACGCGTTACCTTGAGACCGTAAAATGAAGTCACTGGTTAGTGTGCGCACTAAAAAACTGATACCATGCAAAGTAAATAGCGCTTCCTTCAGAAACAATTGTAAGGATCATGGACATGAAAAATCACAGATGAAAAGGCCATAACAGACAGAATCGATTAGTGCATACCAATAAGGTGAATCAATTGACAAAATCCTATTGGTAAGGTTGATGTGAATATTTATGTTGTAGTGTACTGCAACTGTTGCTAATCACAGTTTTGTTGTATCATTGTGTACTAGAAGGGACAACATTATACCAATGGAGAGATTGACATGGTAGCAACTGTTAAATCCCTGAAAGGAATATATACTGATTGAGCAATGCCTTTCCAGCCCACATAATTCTTAGTTAACTTAAGTCCAATAATTGTGAAGGGAGGGTTATGGGAAAACGCTTGGGAACTTGTATAGAGGTCTACTAGTTGTTGATCTGTTCGCTCAATGTACAGGAGGATAAAAGAGACCCACTAAATCAAAAACCCACAAGAGTGACAATCTGTTAATGAAAAAAACGGACATTTCCCTAGATTGGAAGAGCGCTAACATCAAGAAGCAGTCCACGCGCCCTCCCTCACTCTTCTGCTCTTGCTCCCTCTCACTTTCCTTCCCCTCCCCTTTTCCCTGGGAGAGCTTCTTTGCTCATGCTTGAATCTCATTGCATGGGAGGAAATTGGTTCTCAGGGGTATTGGTGGTCTGTTCTTTGCCTCCGAAGACCATAGAAAATCTAGGCGAGAGAATTGGCATCTTTAAAGTATCTCTGTGGTCCATGAAGCTGTTTATATACCGCATAATATAGTCTCCCCTTGCAAAAATTAACAAATGTAGTAAATAAAACCCAGTTACAAGTATAAAAAGGTCTTTGAAATGCATGGAAAAGGCAACCTTAAATTGCCTCGAGTCAAATGTGAATGGTAAAAGTTACTGAACATGTAGCGAATGAAAGAATTAAAAGAAACTAAGACCAAAACAACAATACAAAAAACATACAGTCCATGCGCGGCTAGGACTGAAGAAATAAACTCACTCACATACACTTGCACACAGGGCCAGACCTACATATAACAGCCACAGATAGGGAAAGCACTCACAGGTTGATTTCAGCAGCCCCCAATTCCACTTCGCATTACACCACCATGAATGCAGCACTGATAGCTAACAATATAATGTTTTCATGTTTAACTAGATCCATGGTCAGCTATAATAAACCATGCAGCATGAGGATGGAATGCAGGCTGTGAGAAAGAGCCCTGTTTCTGCAAGGTTGCCTCCACTTTTTGCTGAATTGCTGATGTTCTTTGACTGAGTGTGCCCTGGGCTCCTGCCAATCAGGTACCCAGGACCTATGTTCTTTCCCTAAAACTGCATTGAAGACCATACCCAATTGGCACTCTCTAGCCACAGGCCAGTCCCTGGTAAATGGTACCACAGGTACCCAGGGCACAAGGAGTGGCGCAAGGGACTTCTTTAGTATTAGCAAAAAGGTGGAAAACCTAGTCATTTGTTCGATTTGTAAACAAGTAGTTAGTCGGGGTAAGCTTGGTACCAACTATGGTACCGGAGGCCAGAGAGGTCATCTAAAAAAACACCACATTATCCAGTGGGAGGCGCACCTAGGTAACATCCGGAAAGCCAAAAGTACAATCCAAATGTAGACATTGATATTGCATCTGATGACGAAGAGGAGCTGACCATGCAGGGGGGAGGTGAACAACTGAGAGGCATTTTTACTGGTACACCCAGTACCCCTGGCAGCAGCACTGCAGTGGTAGGGCCAACAACCTCCTCTACCCCAACAACATCAAGGAGGCACAGTAGACTGTTAGAGACACCAATGCGAAATAGTATATCAATGAGCCTAACTAGGTTGAAGAGGTCTGGATCCTCCTCATCACATATGAAAACGGTCCAGACCACCATTAAAAGCATGTTTTGGTCAGAGGCGCCATTTGAACGCAACCACCCAATGGCACATCTTTATAATGCAATGCTGGCTAAAATGTTAGCGCTGGACCTTCTCCCTTTTTCTTTCGTGGAAGGGGTGGGTTTTCTAGAATTTGTGGCAACAGTCTGCCCTAAATGAAAGGTTCCTAGCCGGTCCTATTTTGCCAGAGTTGCGGTTCCAGCACTACATCAAGATGTGCTGGAGGTGATTGGGGCAGCTTTGCAGAAGAGTGCTGTTCACACTATCAACCTGACAACAGAAATGTTGACCAGTTGCCAAGCCCTTGATTACATGTGCATCACTGCACACTGGGTCTCTTTTGCAGGGGTTAGAGACAAGTTATATGCAGGTGTTGACAGTGACACCGTTTTTAAAGCTAGTCGGAAACATGCAACAGTAGCCATGTTTGCCATGGAGAAATCTCAAACTGCAGTAAACATTTTGGAGGAGTTTAACAGTAAGGTCTTTGAATGGCTTCATCCAAGAAAGCGCATGATTGTTTATATTTCCGCGGATAATGGCAGTAATATAGTTAGGGCCATGAATGATGGTGGCTATTTCAGAGTGCTGTGTTTGGCGCACAGTATTAACATTGTTGTTCAAGATGTCTTGAAAAAAGAAAACAAAGTCAGCAAGTTACTGACCACCTGCCGAAGAATCTGCACACATTTCAGCCATTCTTTTAAGGCCCGGAAGCAGCTGAGGAACATTCAACGTGACCGTAGAGTGCCAGTCAGAGGACTCATCCAAGAGGTGGTAACACGTTGGAACTTAACCTTCTACATGCTTGAGCGTCTGTCTGAGCAGTGTTTGGTAATCAATGAGTATGTCTTTGCACGGGGTTCTACTATGAAAGACATGAGGCTAGAGTTGGAGGAATGGACCTAGTTAAAAGCCTGACAGACATGCTTCATCCTGTTGAGGTCTTCACGCGTGAAGCCAGCAGGGAGGACTGTACTTTGGGCAAAGCTATCCCATTGTTGCACATGCTAGAGCACCAACTGAAGGCGGTGTCTTCAACGTTCAAAGGTGATACTGACAAGCAAGACGCATATCAGTTGGCGGAGAGCTTATTAATCCGCCTAGTTGACAATGAAAGGCTTAAAAAAATACATACAGAACAAAATTACATTTGTGCTACTATTCTGGATCCACGGAACAAAGGGAACTGGCCAGCAAAGCATTCATTCCTTTTAATGAAGCAGATGTTTCAAAGTACAAACATTGGCTAGCTCTGTCAGCCACTCTGTGCGAAAAAGAGCGGCAGGAAATTGAAGGAACCGGCAGAAGTAGTACAAGAATCAGCAGGCCATCCAGCGTCAAGGCCCTCCACTTCTGTGGCCCAAGGCAGTCATTTTCCCTTTCAGCCGGTATCGACACCAGCAACCGTATCATCATCCTCACCTGCACCAGGCCCAGCCATAATATTGTTGGAAGCGGATTGGATAACTCATTAAGGGTTTTCTCGTTCCAGTGTTGATGCAAAGGCCTCAGATGGTACGCAAAGTTCAGCACCCCTGGATGACCTTGAGTGGATGGTGCATGCCTATCTGGATGACCCAACAGAGGTCTACATTGACAACAACCCATTACTGTATTGGTATGGGAAAAGGGGTCAATGGCCACTGATCACCAAGCTGGCTCTAAATTATTTGTCTTGCCCACTCGCAAGCGTGTCTTCTGAACGTGTTTTCAGTGCTGCTGGTGCCATTGTAACTTCAAAAAGGACTCTCCTCTCGCCCAAAAATGTGGAGAGGTTAACAATGATCAGGATGAATCAGCACTTCATACCACCAGATTACAAAATACGTGAATCCACGCAGGAAGAAGAGGACACCGACTTAGGTGACGGAAGTTCTTCTCTGTTAGCTGACCTACTCCCATCTCAATTCACAGAGTTTGAGGACGAGCTATACTTCCCTGACACCTACGCCTGAAACTGACTTCCTTTTTTTTTCGTCCTGACTCCTTATTCACTTTTACTCCTGTGTGTATTTCTTTGTTTTGCAACTTTTACCACAACAAAACTCTAATCACAACAAATCCATCAGCAGCACTGTCTTCGTCTTATTTCCTTATTGAAGGTGCCGCTGTCTGCCATCCTGAAGTTCACAAGTTCACAAGTCAGTCATGCTCCTCTATCCTCCTCCTACAGACTCCCCCTAACCATTTCCCTCAAGGCAGATGGCTGGATTACACAGAATGAAAAAACTCTTGCTTCGTAGACGAGTCCCCTCAAAAGAAGTGGGACTGGAATTACTGACTATATGCTGATTGCTGACAGTTACTTCTGAAATTGACACGAGATGCTGCCCTGTGGGCCTTCACTTTAAGAACAAGATGCGGACAAAAAGTGGAACAGGTCATGAATAATGAGATGGCATGCAGTGGACAGCACTGGCTGTCTGGCTCTGATTAAAGCAATTGCTGTTTGTTTGTTGTGCATGAAATGAATCATATGTCTTCTGTTATTATTTAATCTTTTACACACTAAATGTAACTCAAGTCTACTCTGTTTTTTTTACCTTATTTAATTCAAATTGTACTTCTACTGCAGGGGTCACTACGTTGCATTTTTTAATATGCAAAATGTCCTTGGATTCACTGTGTGTGTAGACTGCGACTACATGAACAACATTGAGTTTGCCAATATACCATGATGATGATGAGTCTTAATGATCAAAGTTACATAAAATCTTTTTTCTTTACAGTCACTCACTGGGATGGATAGATCATCATTGTCAGTTTACCGAAGAACTATGACAATTTCGTGAGTGGCAAACAGGTAAACAAATCAACAACAACTACAGCAGAACTACATGTCTGTCTAGTCGTGGTATGGAGTGGTCGAGCCAGTGTAGTGTTGTTATGCCAGAGTCCAAACAGCAATTCATATAAATTGCGGCTATGTGGCTTGCTGCATACAATTAGATATGCTTTGTCTGTCTGTGTCAAAGAGGTATGCTACATCAGGTTGCTTCACTCAGTGGTGCCTGCCTTGACCGGCTGCATGGCCCTGGCCTACTGTGTGCTAATTACTATCCTTGAAAAGGAGACTCAGAGTATGCATTTTAGAAATGATGATTGTATGTAATACTGTCGCCTCTGAAACTGAAAGTGTTATTTTAGCACTACACATCGTACCTTATATTTTTTTCTCTGTGGTGTTTTAATAATATCACTTCCTGTTTTTCCATCAACAATTACAGGCCGGCTTTTACCCTGTGCGATGGGAAAAACAATTAACTCAGGCTTACCATTAGCGATCCGCAATTCTGCATCCGCCAGGCAGGCAGTGGACAGTGTGTCTGTCTGGTCACCAAGATTGATCAACGGAACGTCAGATGGAATGGAGGAGTACCGCGAATAAGAGGAATGGCTGGATGCATGCAACTTCCCAAATTGAACAGGACAACTACAACATACAGTTACAGTATCCTCTTCACTTCTCCTTATCTTTAAAATAATGTTATTGTTGTGAACTTCTATGTGTGTGACTCTGTACGTTTGTTTGCTCTCTGCTTCAAATTCATCCCTCCAGCTATTTGATAAGTTTCTTTGCTATTTTTAAAACTAATTTAATGTACTAATAAGTGTTTATTCTGTCTGAGGGCAGATAGGCAAGTGAAATTGCGTAATCACTGCAGCCCTGCACTGTCAAATTGTTTCTTCATAGTTAGTAAGTTGTAGTAAGTACTACTTTTCAGTAACCTAACAATCTATTTAGAAAACAACTTCATGCATGCAGTAGTGCACTTCCTTTATGTTCCTTAAAAGATTTATGGCTATCTTTGTATCCAAAGATTTGTTTTTCATCATTTATTGTTTGTCCATGCTGTGTTTTTTTCCTCTCTCCACAAAACTTTCCCAAAAACCCCCATTCCCATCCAAGTTTCAAACCCTAATCCTCTTCCCCCGGGCTGTGTGGTTTTCATTGAGGTGACTAAATGACAACAATAATTCCACACACTTGCTGGGGAGGATAAGGTCAAAGCAACAGAAAATCAATTTCAAGGCCGGTGAAGGAATCCGAGGATATATTCTTATTCTGCTTGACACACACCCATGAGTAACTATTTGCAAATCAAATCAGCATTTCATGTGCGCCATCAAGTGGATTGATCATCAACAACATCCTCCTCCTACACGTGACGAATCGCATGCTTACGCTGCTGTGTCCTTCACCTTCAGTACTATTTCTTGTAGTAGCCATACTCCACGCAACTAGTACTTATATTTTGAATAATTTAGCATTGCTTAGGCTACAATTTATGGCCCTGTTCTTGTGTACTGTACTATCTATCGTACTGTTCTAATGCTACGCTCAGGCCGCTCAATGTTTCATTTCCTTTTTTTTCATATGCTGCTACTGCCAGTGTGTACCACTACTACTACCACCACAACGATGACATTTCATCCATCCAGGATTCCATAGCCAACCTTAATCACCATTTGCCATGCAGCCAGCCCTGTGCCTAGCCCTATTCTCAAACACAAATCACAGGTAAGATAAGCATTTTGGGAGAGGAAGAATAATGGAGTAGAAGGAGAGGAGAGACTGACGGTAGTACTAGTAAAGTAGTAGGACAATTGAATTCACTAACTCTGTCAGTGGCACTTCTGTAGAAATGTGGGCGATTAGACAATTTGAATCAACCAGCCAGTTAAGTTTCAGGAAAACAAACGTACAGTTAACCCCCCCGCCTCCCCACAAAACAGTAAAAAAAACGCATATGCTATGTTTAAGTAGAAATAAATAATTATTGGAGCCATAACAAAAATAAACTATCCCACAAGAAGACCCGACCCACCCCCCTCCCTAACCCCAACGAATGTCCATGAAATCAAAGTCCCCAAAGTCCAAAAACCTCAACGTCCAATTCCACCCCCCAAAAGTCTTTATAAAAGGGGCAAGGAACAGTCTCTCCTCTACTTCCGCCGGCGGTGTCCTGTGGCCAGGTGGCCACACAGCTCTCTCCGGAGGTCCTTGAGCAGGGCTTTCTGCCTCGCCACCTCCTGCTCAAGGTTGGACCCTCTGAGGGTCAAGCGGTGCACACGAGCCTTGCACCTGCAGGTACTGTGGGGGGCAGATGATTTTTTTGCTGCTTGGCGGTGGCGGGTGGCTGCCGGACCACGGCTCCGTACCGCTGAAGGCTTGCACTGACCGTATGACCCAGGGGCAGTGGAGGAGGATGCAGCTGCTGTGAATGTTGCCGACTGCGTGTCCTCCTCCTCCTGGGCCACCGGCCGCCGATATTCGGCGACAATTGCCTCCAGCTACCGTTGCCGGGCCCGTCTAGCCAACTCCTTCCTTGTTAGTTTGGAAGGAGCATCTATATGAAGAAAGAAAAACATACTGTAACCAATGCTCTTTAAGATTAACACAAAATAATTAAGCAGAAAGTTGTGTCACAGTAGCACTAGCAACTTGCAAGCACAGTACATTTGTGGCATGTATCTGTCTAACCTCCCACTTCGTCGGCCTCTGCTCTAACATTAGTGGGAGTATCAAGAATTCTAATAGCACTATATGGACTCACTACATTACACTCAGACAGTACACCAGTCTTCTTCTTCTCTCTTTTTTAGCGAAATTGGTACGTAAACTTGTGGAAGCCGGCATAATGCCAGTGCAGTCAACTTGCACCCGAGAAAAACAGACGCAAGCCATGATGACACAGACTTGCGTTACTGTTACCAGTCCAGTACATGCAGGTGGTGAAGCTACTTTTCTATTAAGGGTGGCACTGGCCATACTCTGTTACAAGGGCTACTTCTCAATTAATGTAACTTTCACCCTGGCCTGCCCCTGACTACTACAAAAGTAAAATGAAGAAGGTAATATGATCATCTATCCCTTCACAGGATATTTGCTTACATATGGGATGACTTTAGGTGCTTTGTTTTTGATTGACTGAACACTGATAGGCCACACATCAATGTCAATGACAGAGTTGTAAAAAAATGATTAACAGAGGTAGTGAGTGGTCCCTGACTCCCCGTTATTCGCCGGATATATGCTGTGCTTGCAAACTACTGTTACTAGTCATGGTAGTATTCTGAAAAATTACAACTTCTTTCCTCGGCTTTGCTACTCTAGCACGGAGGTGCGGAGTTACATGCTCTTCAAAGTAACACTCATCATCTAGTGACCATCTACTCTGTCTACATACACCTATGCTATCTATGAGGAAGATACCATCCCGGCATCCATCCATTCAAAGTAACTGTCAATCACTCTTCATAATGTCTCAACTGGACAAACCTTCCTTTTTCTCACTGAAAAACAACCTTTTTATTTTATTTTGTAAACTGCCAGCCATGCATCCGTGCTTGACTTGCATTTGAATTTGAACCAAAGGATACGCACGCTGGGATAGGCGCTGGTGTTTTAACGCTGGGGTAAATCTTTAAAACCCGTTTAAAAAAACTGTAACTTTAAGTATTTTGCTCATTTGCACATCTTACCTACTCTCATCCTCTGACGCCCCTTTCGCATCGCGCTCCCCGGTCCACCATGGGGTTTCCCCGATTGTTGTGGAGGGAGCGCACGGCAGGCAGCACTTCCGGGCTAGAGGTTGGAGGAGGCAGACTATAAAACACAGCCTGGCAGCCACGCTCAGCAGACGCACGTTGGGATAGGCACTGGTGTTTTAATGCTGGGGTAAATCTTTAAAATCCTTTTTAAAAAACTGTAACTCCAAGTATTTTGCTCATTTGCACAAATTACCTACTCTCTTCCTCTGACGCCCCTTTCGCCTCGCGCTCCCGGGTCCACCACAGGGTTTCCCCGATTGTTGTGGAGGGAGCACACAGCAGGCAGCACTTCCGGGCTAGAGGTTGGAGGAGGCAGACTATAAAACACAGCCTGGCAGCTACGCGCAGCGGACGTGCCAAAGGTAAGCCCGTCTGAGCCCGTCCGTGCCAGTCTGCCACCAGGAGCCAGGAACTCTGCCATATTTATGACAAAAGAGCCCAATGATCCCAGGATAAACTACAAATATACTAGACAGGAGCTAACTGCCCCTAGGTACCCCATTCCCCCCACTGGCCACACGTACAGCAACTCCCCTTTGCAGGCACAAATTCCCTGCTGTAGTGGAAGGCCCCCTTGCATGCAATCATTGCAAATTTCAGACCATTCCACCCCTGTCTTCGAAAAACCCTGCTACTATAACAATACCTGCTACCTCGAACGCCACCAAAGCAAGCTGGAACTGCTTTCTAGCCAATGTACGTTCCCTCCCCAAGCATGCTATTAATATCTAGGACCTCATATCCTCCTCCGGCCCAGACTTCAGCTTTCTTACTGAAACATGGATCAAACCGGCCTCCACCCCGGCCATCGCCATTGCACTTGCCGATGGTTATCGCATTTTAAAAGCAGACAGGCCACGAAAAAAAGGCGGAGGCATTGCAATCATATATAAGGATCCTATGAAGCCCTAAATGCTAGACCAACTCTGCAACGACACCATAGAAATCCTTATATTCAGAATAGACTTCCATTCTCAGTTGAGCTGGAAAGGAGCTTTGATCTTTCGCCCGCCTGGTCCGCTCCCTCCTTCTCTGCCTCATCTAGTAAATATGATTGCTCCTCACGTGATATCCTCCAACAAATTCCTCCTACTCGGGGGCTTTAATGTCCACAGCGAGATCCCTTCAGATCCAGAAGCAGCTTCCCTCCTGTCAGAAATGACTGCCTTAGGGCTGACCAAAATTAACGATGCACCCACACACACTGCAGGTCTCACACTAGATCTGATCTTCTCCAACTCCCCAGAGACAACTTATAACACCACCAGACCCCTTCAATGGTCAGACCACTCAATAATCGATTTTAATCTTAAAGGCCCCTATGAACGCGCAGCTAAGAAAAACCCTGCCAGACAGGCCCACAGACAATGGCACATACTATCACCTGCCCTCTTTCAAGAACAATTCATTCCCCCTGATGAGCCAACCCTAGACACCGTGGACAAACGTCATAAGGCCCTTCAGAACGCAGTTAAATTTACCATTGACACCCTCATTTCCCTTAAGCAAACCTCTCATGCCCCAAAGCGCACTCAGACCCCTTGGTACTCGTCCGCGCTTAGAGAAGAAAAAAGCATATGTAAAAAGCTTGAGCACTAAGGACGCATCTGACAAGAGCAATTCAAGACAGCCCTCGCTACCTACCACAAGAACCTAAAGGCGGCCCGTAAAAAGTACATAGCCACCCAACTAGAGCAAGCCGATAACGGCCCTAAAACCCACTTCCAGGTCCTTAACAGCCTCATTAATCCCACCGCCTGCAGTCCGGCTGAAGAACCCACTCAATTTTTGTGCGATGAAATAGCCAGTCGCTTCTCCCAAAAAATCGATGACATCTATAATAACATTTCTGCTACAAATGCCAATCTCAGCCACAATATAGTCATTGATCCAGCCCAGAGACCACTTAGTCTCATCACCCTGGACAAATTCCCCCTTCTGACCCTTCCCGAAACCGAATCCCTTCTTACTTCAGCCAAATCAGGCTCTCCCAAAGACCTTCTCCCAGCCAAAATGGCCAAAAAACTTGCAGCCGAACTGGCCACACCATTGTGTGCAGTCCTGAACAGTTCCATCAAAGAAGGCAAGCTACCGGATGATTGGAAAGCAGCCCAGATTATGCCCATTAGGAAAAACAGTAAACTCTCTCCTGAAATCATTACTAACTACCGGCCAATCTCACTTCTCCCCCATAACAGTAAACTATTAGAAAAACACATCAACACCCACCTCTCCAACTTTTTAGAATCCTCCAACTGTCTAGACCCCACACAATCGGGATTCCGTCCTAAATACAGCACCGAATCCGCCCTGGTCAATGTGATCAATGACATTCGTATGCAGGCGGACGCTGGTCGAGCAGTAATTCTTATACTGCTCGACCTCTCCGCCGCATTCGATACCATCTCACATCAGATCCTGCTAGAAAGATTAGAATCAGTTGGGATCCAGGACACGGCACTAGACTGGATAAGGGACTTCCTCAGTGGCAGTCCATCTCGGACCTTTCAGCTCATAAACCACCCCAGTGACCAAGGGAGTACTGCAGGGCTCCTGCCTCAGCCCCTCGCTATTTAATATTTATGTAGCCCCTCTCGCCGCACTCCTCAAGAAAAACGGGTTCATCCCAATCACGTACGCAGATGACATGCAGCTCCTCCTCACCTTCGACAAAGACACCCCATATTAAAAACACTTTCCTCGAAGGAATGAGGACAATAACATGGTTGAGCAGAAACTTCCTGCAGTTAAATGCAGGAAAAACCGAAATAAGGCTGTTCAGAGAAGCACTCTGTACCTGGTCCCCCAGCTGGTGGCTGGAAGAAATGGGCCAAGCACCATCACCCAAGTCAGTTGTTAAAAACCTTGGAGTCCTAATCGACAGCAAACTCAACCTCGACGGACATACAGCCCCCACTAAACGAGCCTGCTTTCACGCACTCAGCCTTCTCCGCAAAGTCTTTCACTTTCTCCCCACGTCCACCCGGAAAACTCTGGTCCATGCCCTGGTCCTTAGCCCTCTAGATTTCAGTAACGCCATGCTGATCGCTGCCAAGGAATCTGCACTGGACGGCCTCCAGGTGGTGCAGAACACTGCTGCCCGCCTAGTAACCAGCTCACCCTACCGCACCCCCTAACTGCCCCTGCTCCGTAAACTCCACTGGTTACCCATTCGCATGAGAATTACATTTAAAATCTGTTGCCTTGTGTTTAAGGGCCTTAACCAGCTGGGTCCCTTGTACCAACAAACTGACCAGACACTCACCCTCGGGCACTCTCCGCTCACAGGGGAATGGCCTTCTCACCATCCCACGAATCAAACAAACCATATTGGGAGGCAAATCATTCTCCCATCTGGTGCCCCAATACTGGAATCAGCTCCCTTTGGACATTCGCCTCTGTACCAACTACCTTAGCTTCAGAAAAAAACTGAAAACCTCACTCTTCAGCTAAAATTCCCCACTGCTATACCTGCTGCGTCTACAGCGCGGAGATATCCCATTTGGGGTGATTCAGGCGCTCTAAAAATGACATAAATAAATAAATAAAATAAATAAATATATTGCGCACACTTAAAGTTTCTGTTTCACCCACCCAGGCAGTTCTCTTTTCTTTCTCCTTCCACCCATCCTTGCTTCAGCGTTCAACCGGCCATGCATCAGATTCCCATTTCCCAGCCACCTCGGGCAGCATTCAAAAACACGTATCTTTGCCAGTCTTTAATTTCAACTCGCTCATCCTTCCTTACGCCCTTCTTTCCCTTTTCGTTCGTCTCATCCATCAAGTTCACAGCTGAGTTGAAGTCAAATTTAGAGGAGGCCATTACTGGTCAACTCCCGCCGCTAATGCTATTGCTAATGAGAAGTCAAGGGTGACTGTCTTCTACCTGGTTGACAAAAACTTAGTTCTAAATTTGTAAGTCTTCTTAACAGTAAAGTGTACTTGAACTGTACAACATATACACTTCTGCAGAAAGACCACTCTGCAATCTCAATAAGTAAGGAATATAATAGCTTACCATTGCCCGCCACTACCGTGGCATCCCCCACAGCAGTTCCTGCTGGCTGTGGCACCCCATCCGACCCTGGAGTGCCCACCTTCGTGCTGGCCCCGGCACTGGTGGATGACTGTGCCGATGGTGTTACGCCTAGGAAAATACATGTAATATTTTTAGATGCCCTATAAACCAGTCCCTATTTTGTCTAGGAATAAAAAAATGTTACTAGTACTACATAAACAAATTTAATAACTTGTGACTCTCTAGTCTAAACTAAAAATGTCCCTTTCTTCAGGGAAAGGTGTTTTTTATTTATGCTTAGCCATAACATGTGATGCTACACTTTTTTGCACAACTGATGAATGCTTGCTTTTTAACACGCCCCATTTTTCTCATAACAGACAGAAGCTTCCCTTCTATGAACAAGAGCAAGATCATCATCATATCTTAGGCGGAGTCGTCAATGATTCATCCCCACCAAGACTTTAAGTTCCAAGTCCAACCAGGTGAGGGCTGTCCCACAGTTAATGTGTGATTTCAGCCACTTTTCAGTCGTTCACCGTTTGTTATATAACATTGATTTTAATAAATGTTTTTATATAATGCACCATTTTAATTTTTAAAGAGTACACACAGAGCTAGTTGTGTTACTTTTAATAAAGCTTTAAAATTTACATAGACTCTGTGGTTTTTGGTCATGAGTGAGTGAGCGAAATGGTTTGCAATTTGCAAACATGAGTACGTGACTCTGAGAGGTTGGGACTTTGACTCCATAGTCTTCTGGGTTGTATAATCATTGAGGATCATCGCTGCATTCGGGAGTTAAATAATGACTCTCTGACACACTAGAGATTGGGGGTTCAACTTCTGTTATGACTGAGGTATGTGGAAAGTCTAACTGCGCCTATTATAATTTATAACCAATGCCCTATTTCTTGTCCATAGTTCGGTATGTGCAGAATAGTCCCTGCAACAGTAGTAGTATGTCCTCCTATCCAATCAAAAAGTAAACTAGTATCTTATTCTTGGTGGCCATTAACATTTTATTGTTGGGAATTGTCAAAGCATAAACAAGAAGACTTCAATAGACATTATGGACAACCCGGACGACTGCACTCAGTGCCTAGAGCTATTGCTGAATAGGAGTTTTGTTTAACAGTACACCTTTTGCCAACTGTGCAAGCTTAGCTAGCTACACAGACAGACTAATATTAATCTCGTAGTAGCTCAGAGAGTCAATGTAGAGGCAGGATAAGAATTTAAAAACAGTCTACAAGAAGATCAAAGACGATTTAGGAAAAAATAGAATTATGAGGAATGTTTGGAATAAATAGGTGCTGTAAAAGATAGGGAAGTATAATTAATAATATTAACAGGAAAATGTACTGGGGCCAGCAGAGGAGCCCTCGGCGGACCTATCCTGGCCTTCCTGTTGTTGTTCCTGCTCCGCCGGCGCTGCTACCTCCCCCTCTGTCCTCTTGCCCCTGAGGGGATCTGATGTACAACATGAAAGAAAGACACAAACATGGATGATTGTTGTCAACCAAATCAAACATTTAAAAAAACAATAGCAAATTATTTCGGGGAAATAGACAACAATTGCACTAAATTTATTGACCTATCTGATGTGGTCTACTAGGATATTACTAGTATTGCTGGATTTGCTGACCGTCTACTTGGAAAGTTATGTAACTCACTAAACCAACTACAAAAAGGGTCTACTAGGACTGGCAGGCAGCACTCCGCAGCACGCGAAGTGACAGACATAGTCCGTCATGATTGCAGCCCATTAAAAAGTTTCCTACTAAATAACCAGTCATAATATACTCAAACTATCAATCCACCACCACTAACTCTTCTTAGCGGCAGGAGTACAAAGGAAGGACTGGACTTGAGTCTCTAGTGTCCATCATTACGCAGTTCTGTAAAGTACACTCATACATAATCACTAAGGCCAAATGAGCACAAAATAAATTGAAAACAAGTAAGCATAGTAGCACCGCAGTGAGCAGGCGAGCACCTGCAATCACAGAAGCTTTTGAAACATAATTTACCTGCAATGTAATCTCTAGTGTCTAGCATTACGCACTTCTGTATAGTCCACTCATACATAATCACCCAGGCCAAATGAGCACAAAATTGAAAACAAGTAAGCATAGTAGCACCACCAGTGAGCAGGCGAGCACCTGCAATCGCAGAAGCTTTTGAAACATAATTTACCTGCAATGTAATCGGCAGCATTCTTGCTCTTCGGAAAAAATAAATATTTGCACTATCATAACACAGAGCAGAAGACAAAAAAGTAGTGATTAAATAGCTACTAGTACTCACCAAGCCCAGGGATCTCCACACCAAGCAGGTCGAGCAGGTCGTGTTCCCGGTCCAGGATGTTGGACCATCGGTGCGTCGCCTGGTTGTAGGTGCGCGGACCCCAGACTCCTGATATATAGCCCGGCACACCTTCTCCCATAGCTGGCGACGCTCCCGGAGCCTGTACCCGGTACCGGGCCTGCCGCCTGCCGCGACGGTCTTGGGGAGGTGGTGCTGGACGAAGAAAACCAGTGCGGCCACATCCACCGCGCTAAAGATCTCCCGGGCAGTTACTTCCTCCCCCCTTAAGCGCCTGCAACGGAGCTCGCTACGTGGTGCGGGACCCTTCCCCTTAGACTTGGAAAAAGAAAAGAGAGAGCTAAACAAAAAAAGTAGTTATTAAAGTAACAAAAAGTTGAAAAAAACATAAAATATAGATGTAGAAAAATAGAGGGATAGATAATGAGTAAAAAAAATCCAAAAAAAGTTCAAAAAAACAAAGGATTGCAAAGATGAAAGCAGGATGGAAAAAGCATGCCCAGGACCATAGCAATGAATGAAAAACAAGATGGCCGTGCCCATTGCGACCACGTGGGTAAGTTCGTGCAATATTTTTTCCGAGAGCACGCAAAAACGGACGCGAACACGCAATTGCGGTTCACACGTAGGAAATGCACAACGCGAGCATGCAACTGGTGCCCGGTAATGGAAATACTCAACGTGAACACTGAAAACAAGATGGGCTCGCCCATGTATGACCGCATGGGTAACTTTGCGGTCACCACACTGAAAAAAACCCCGTGAACACGCAAAGCACCCCGCGAACACGCAAAAACAAAAAAACACCCAAATTCGCAGATTTTGTGGACCGTGAATTCGCGCAAATTCGTGTACCGCGAATTCGCACATTTACAAATGCAATTCTATGTCAGGACTGGAGACGAGGATTATGCCTTCTCTCTTCACTTTTATTAACAGCAGCCAATTTTCAAACAAGACTACATTTCCCATGAACGCTTGGGAAACTTGTAGTAAAAGAAAAGTGTCCACTCAGGAACAGTCTTGAGTCCTTCAATTAGGGACACTCCAGCTCAAACATAGTCTATCCTCACTGGCCCTTCATCCTCTTTCGTCGCGCAACGTCAGCTGCTAGATCACTTTCATGCATCCTGTTTATTCGCATCCCGCCCTACGAGGACAAATGTACATCGTCACTCAACAAACAGGTATTCATCAAGCCTGTAAACCAAAAGCAGTGAGGCAGATTTCCTCAAGAAATGACCAAGAAATCAGTTCTTTCAACAGCCTAGAATCAAACTGAGTTACTTACTCCAGTAAGGGTTGAGTAATCTTTATCCAAAACTCTAGGGCGGGATAATCCTTGCCTCTGAGTCCTTAATAGAATTGATACTTTCCGTTATGATAGCTATGAAATTTTTCATTCTATGTCAGGACTGGAGGTGAGAATTATGCTAGTTTAAAGCTTGCTCACCACAAGTTGAACCATGTCCAGTACTGGCTTGAAGTAGAACCTTTTAAAGGTATAGTCCGAAGACCAATGCGCCGCGTTGAGAATATCCTCCAAACGGGCACCCAAGCCAAATGCTTTCATGGGCATTGGTTCTCGAGCAGAGTGAGCTCCACAGCCCTTTAGACTTCTACCTGCCTCTTGCATAGCCCACCTAACCCATCTGGCAATGGTGGGAGAGGACACCGCATTAAATGGTTTGCGTAATGCAATAAGGAGTTGACGTTCTCCTGGTGAACGGAACTCCTCTGTCATTTCTTCTTATGCTTTCAGACAGCAGACCACCCACAACTTAGGGGGATCAAAGGATTTTTTCACTTAGATTTAGGTAGAAAGAGGAACTTTGTAGTTGTGTGTAGTAGTGCACACAGGAACTGCTTCACAATTAGGCAGTATTAAACAAGGGAACTGTTCACCTCTTGGTCAAGGAGGGAACAGGAATCACCACCATCCACAAGCTGTGCCAAGCATAAATGTGGCACCCCTGGGCCCCTTCTTCAGAATAATGCTGGACCTATGGAAGTCAGATGAAGGACTGCACCTGCTGTTGAAACCTGTGAGGAGAACCTGTTCCACCTTCTACCCAGGCCAAAGAAGTGGACTCCAAGGGTAAGTTGGAAGTCCTTCTTTTAAGCTACAGGGATTCAAAAGCTACAAAACAAACACTTTCTGAAGGAGCCCAGTTGACCAGTTTCAAGTGAACCTGCACTGGACCCTGTTGGTGGTTTTTGTAGAGTAAGTCCTACCCCCAAGTGCTCTTCTTGAGAACAGACAAAAGACCAGGACAAACCTACCAAGTCAATCTCCAAAGGGTGCATTACTGGTGGGCCTGACTTTGTTGCAGCTCCTGCTAAATTCTTCTCCACAGCATTAAATCCAATTCAGTGGGCCCGGCCGGCATCCAATGATTTTGCCCTCTTCGGCTACAACCTGCAGCCTTGCTCAGCTGAAGGAATCCAACCTTAAGATAAGAGACTAAGTTTGAAGGTAGAAATCTTCACGGGACCCGACACCATGAAGCATCTGATTGACTACGATTGCTACCTGGAAGAGATCTCTGGACTTTTCCCACTCTGAGTTTCCCCCACAGAAGTCTTCACCGAGTACTTGTCCTTTATCAGCCCATCATTGATGACCCCCTCTTTGGATCCAGACTGTTGCCTTATCCCAGTCAGGACTCAACTTTCTCAAAACTTTTCCAAGACAGAAGGTAACTCTTTGACCTTGACTGCTACCAACCTTTTATCCAACCTCCCCTCCATTGTGGCCAGTCTTCAAACTTACCTTTGCTGTAGTCTAGCATGATCAATTGCCCACAGTTGGGGCTTTGCCCTTTTTGGTGCTATTTTTAATCAAAACTTAAAAAATTCACATCTCCGGTTCCCCTAATTGGGTTTTTGTCATTTTGTTCATTAAAATATTCACTCTTTTTTTAATAAAAGAAGGATTTTAATTGTGTTGTGTTTTTGACTGTTAACTGTTTTGAGAAAATACTTTACACACTTTCTTAAGTTACACCTCTCTGTCCTGTGCCATAGCTACCAGGGATTAAGCTCAGGTTTAAATTACTGAAGCCTTTATTGGACCGTATAAGGATAGTGACATTATCACTTGAGGTGCACTACCATCCGCCCCAACTAATAATCTACATCCTCACATTGGTGTTTAGCGGTGTGATCCAGAACTTGTTCTTAGCAGTACCACTCAGGTATTAATTAAAAAATCCTAAATTGAACTGAAAGCAAAAATTTATTTCAGATTTTTAATTGTCATCAGGCCTTTGATGTGATTATTTTTGATTTTTTAAAATTATTTGTGATTTCAATTTTTGCACATTTCAAAAGTCTAAGGATAGGATAGGATAGGATAGGATGTGCATTTGTAAAGCGCGAATTGCTGCCCGGAGGCGTCCAAGCGCTAGGAATACCGCAGATCCGACCAGTGGCTCAGGAGGGGAGAGGAAGGGGATTAATTAGACTGGGTGAAATAAAAAAGTTTTCAGCTGTTTACGGAAGGTCGTGAGGTTGGGGTTGGCTCTTAGATGCAGAGGGAGGGCATTCCAGGCCCTGGCAGCATTGTGAGAAAATGTCCTGCCTCCTGATCTGGACCTTTTAATTCTGGGGGCCAATGCAAGGAAGGTCTGACTAGAGCGCAGGCTTCTATTAGGCGTATAGTGAGTAATTAGGTCCCGTGTGATCCTGGGACCGGTGTTCCAGAATGACTGGTGTGCTATGCACATAGCTTTAAACATTACTCTCTGGCGCACAGGCAGCCAATGAAGGGTTGCCAGTCCGGTCCTTACTGACTGTCTGCGGGGGAGGTCAAGTAGAATGCGAGCTGCGCAGTTCTGAACTATCTGAAGCCTTCTCAGAGTGGATTCAGGAGCGCCGAGATAAAGTACATTGTTAAAATCAAGGCGCGACTGGATCAGACCTTGTACGGCTGTTTGTTTGGCTTCCATGGGGAGGAGGGGGAGGATTTTCTTTAGCATCCTCATGATGCCGAAGCAAGTGGCCGACAGTTTTGTAGCTTGTACATTAAAGGACAGAGATCTGTCCAGCCAAATTCCGAGACTCTTAATGCTGTTTTTAGGGGTAGGGGGGGGACCCAGACTGGATGGCCACAGGGAAGCGGGGAAGCTAAGATCCGTATGGCCTAGGACCATAAGCTCGGTCTTGTCTCCATTCAGTTTCAAGGACGATAGGGACATCCATGTCTTCACTGCCTCCAGACACTCTCTAAGCCCGCCCTGTCCAGGTGGATTGGCTTCCTGTGTCAGGGAGACCACCAACTGCGTGTCGTCCGCATAGGAAATTATCTTGATCCCAAATGGGCGGACGACAGCGGCCAGTGGCCTCATGTACAGGTTAAAAAGTGCAGGGCTTAGAGAGGAGCCCTGAGGGACTCCGCACTTCAGAGGTCTGCTGGTGGATATAGACTCGCCATCGAACACACGGAAGGATCTGTCCTCTAGAAAAGACTGGAACCAAGACCAAGCCCTGCTCTTAATCCCAACCTGGGACATGCGGTACAGCAGAGTGTCATGGCTGACCGTGTCGAAGGCCGCGCTAAGATCAAGGAGGATCACTGCCACTGATCCTCCCTGATCTAGGATTTTTCTGGCCTCCTTGGTGACCATGAGGAGGGCGGTTTCGGTCCCATGTTTTGGTCTAAAGCCAGTCTGGGTGGGGTCCAGTAGTTGGTGATCTTCCAGAAAGTTTATGAGCAATTGGTTTATGTATTTCTCCAAAATCTTGCTTACCCATGGGAGCAGGGATATGGGGCGGTAGTTACTCAGTTCCGTGGGGTCCAAGTTGGGCTTTTTCAGCAAGGCTTTGACCATAGCCTGCTTCCATGCGGTAGGGACTATGCCCGAAGAGATGGAGGAGTTTAAAACCTCCCTGATGATTGGCAGAGTGGAGTACGAGGCTGCCATTATTATATCTGGTGGAGCAGGATCAACAGGGGAGCCGGATTTGACTTTCTGTGCTAAGGGTTCAAGAATAACGAGATCTAAAGGAGGAAAGTGAGTTAGCGTGGGTAGCTGTTGACTGGAGGAGGGGGCTGAGGGATATAGAGGAGGGGCTAAGAGAGTGGAATTTTTCGGGGGAAAGGCAGCATAGATCGAACTTATTTTTCGATGAAAGAATTCGGCAACGTTATTGCAGTGGTTGGTGGACTTGTCCGCTTGTACGCTAGGAGGTTGTTTAGTTAGTTTATTAATGATATGGAAAATTTCCTTAGGCTTGGATTTGGCAAGCAGAATTTTCTCGGAGAAGTATGAGGCCTGAGCCTCTTTTATCAAAGTTTTATATTCACCGATAGCTTCTCGGTAGAGTATTTTATTGTCTGTAGAATAGTCGGATCGCCAGCGTCTTTCCGCTTTCCGGCAGAAACGTTTTTTCTCTCTAAGGGTCTCCGTGTACCAGGGAGCAGTTTTTTGGGGGCGTTTGAGCATGATTTTCTTTTTAGGAAGGACAACGTCAAGAGAATGGGTGATCCAGTTGACGTATGCCTGATTTGCTAGGCTGGGATTATCTTTAATCAGGGGAGGATTCTCAGCAAGTTTGTTGATCCAATTGTCAACTGCTAGGTGAGACCAGACTCTCATGTGTCTTGTAGTAGGTATTAGTTCAGGGGGCTTAGAGATGGTCCAGTTAATGGGGATCAAGAGGTGGTCCGTCCAGGGCAGGGGGATAGGTGGGCTGGTTAGAAGACCAGGGCAGTTGCTGAAAACCGGGTCCAGCAAATGGCCCTTTACGTGGGTGTAAGAGTTAACCCGCTGGGAGAGTTGCAGAGCTGCTAAATCCTCTACTAAGGTCATGGCAATGTGATCTGAAGATGAATCGAAATGAAAGTTAAAATCTCCTAGCAGGATGAAGTTGGAAGTGGAATTGAGACGTTCAGCCACGTTTGAAGGTAGGCTGACGTGGAACTGCCTCGGGGGGCCTGGAGGGCGGTAGATGAGAGTGCCAGAGATACATCTATTAGGTGATAATTCAATATTGAAAGTAAGGCTTTCACAGTCCGGAATGGTTTCGGATACCACTCGGCAGTGAAGTTGTTCTTTATGAATTATCGCCAAGCCTCCTCCTCTCCCTTTAGGCCGATCTTGGCGAGATATTTGGAAACCTGATGGAAGGGCTTCTATGACCGCTGCATGCACATCGTTATAGGGCATGTAGGGGCCGTGGCCTCGAGGGGGGCGTGTCCCTCGCTTTCGCGTGGCCGATGGCGGCGAGTCAGGACTTCTGCAAGCACTCCCTCTGAGCGCTAAATCCGCTCCAGGGGATGCTCGAGGCAGGAAAGCAGATACTAATCAAGGTATTTTAAGACATGTTAAAAACGAGTCACAAATGATTTTTAAAAACAACAATGTGCAAAATGAGCTGTGCTATCTCCCGGCTGTGCCTCAGGAGGGGTGGGGGTATTCTGGCGCGCTCGTAGATCAGCGTTAGTTTATACTTTCCAGAAGGGGGCGTGGCCTCGAGGGGGGCGTGTCCCTCGCTTTCGCGTGGCCGATGGCGGCGAGTCAGGACTTCTGCAAGCACTCCCTCTGAGCGCTAAATCCGCTCCAAGGGATGCTCGAGGCAGGAAAGCAGATACTAATCAAGGTATTTTAAGACATGTTAAAACGAGTTACAAATGATTTTTAAAAACAACAATGTGCAAAATGAGCTGTGCTATCTCCCGGCTGTGCCTCAGGAGGGGTGGGGGTATTCTGGCGCGCTCGTAGATCAGCGCTAGTTTATAACTTCCAGAAGGGGGCGTGGCCTCGAGGGGGCGTGTCCCTCGCTTTCGCGTGGCCGATGGCGGCGAGTCAGGACTTCTGCAAGCACTCCCTCTGAGCGCTAAATCCGCTCCAGGGGATGCTCGAGGCAGGAAAGCAGATACTAATCAAGGTATTTTAAGACATGTTAAAAACGAGTTACAAATGATTTTTAAAAACAACAATGTGCAAAATGAGCTGTGCTATAGGGAATATTGAGTTGGATCTGACTAGCTTGACACATCTGACAATGGTAGAGATGAAAGCCCTATGCAAAGAAAGATAATTGAAGATGGGCCACAATGCCAAGAAGGCAGATTTTGAGAAGGCCCTCGGGCCTAGGAGGAGGCAAGAGGCAACTGCATAGGATGAAGGAGAAAGGGAAAACCTGCCCCAACATGAGCTCCTTGATATACCAGCCAGGGCTTGAAGCGAAAGGGACTCTTCCCAAGCCCCTCTGAACTGGCCATCTACCAGCAGGAGCACAGTGACAGGCAATTAGAAAGGTAGATGCAGGCCAAGCTCACAGCCATAGTCCTGGAGGAAAATAATCTGGCATCAGAAGTAAAATAAATTGGGTTTGGAGGAAAAGAAGGCCTAGCATGTTTTGATGCCCAGTGTTTACAGGGGGCCACACATCCCTTGTTTGCTCAAGGGTATTTTCCCTAGTGTTGTGGTGGGGGACAACATTGACAAGTGGTTTGCCTCCTTTGAATGAGCCCTGAGAATGTGCATGGTGGGCATTAGTATTTGGGGGCATTAATATGGGAGTTAGTACTAAAACTGGGGTGGCATACACTCCTGATTCTAGAAGCATGGGTAGCTAACGCTTACACTCACATAAAGGATGCCCTTGGCCAGAATTTAGGTCTCACACCTGACAAGTACCAGAAAATGTTTTGGGACACACACAAGACACACAACAATCCTGGGTTGACTTTGTAAATATCTCACTAAAAGCACTAGAGGGCTTGGTGAAAGGCAACACTGTCCCTACCTATGATGGACTATATAATCTAATCATGAAGAAGCACATATTCAGTTACTGTCATTCAGAGTTACAGCAGAATCTAGTGTATTCCAAGTTGCCTGACCTGATGCAGCTTGATGAGGCAGCTGGCGTGGGAGTGTATTAGGGTGTCCTGGGAACGGGGGTACTCCTGAGACAGGGCGTTCAGTAACCCCTCTGGCAAAAGAGGGGAGCAACACGCATAAAAAAGGAGTCCTCAGAAGGGCCCCACAGCTCAACTCCTGAGGGGAAGTCTAGTGTCTTTTCCAAACTCAAGTAGGAGGGCACAAGTGAAATTCTTTTTGACCTTGTGAAGGCAGATGTGTGCTTGGACTGGTACAAGCCTGGACGTAAAAAGGCAGACTCTCTCTGATCCAAGAATTTCCCCACAGGTGGGCTGTCCTAAGGGATTTCATGTATAGGAATTAGGGTAAAAGTTTGCCCAGGACAAACCAGGGGTTGAATTGCAGCCACCTTAGTCTCTGTGGGTAGGGTGGATGATAAAGGCCTAGCCGCCTTACCTCCCAGCATGGTGAAGTACAAGCAATGACCAATCATTAACGGGACCAATGTAGAGGCTCAGAGGGATATTTGGCCCAACATGACCACAGTGGTGGTCTGACTGGTTTCCCCGTAGCAGATTATTCTAGACACTCTATATAGGGTAATCAGTGCAATGAGGCGAAGTTTCATCTAATGGCAATGGTCATCTTTCAGTGGAAAGGTGTTACTGTTCTGAAGAAGGTAGCGGTGAGCCCTGCCATTCCAGTGGAGTGTCTGTTGGGAAAAGACCTGGAAGTAGAATTCTCTGCTTGGGCTGAGGTGAAAAGGAAGACTCATGCAGAAATGTTTGGTTTGTGAGTGTCTGTGGGCTCAAGGGCTCTGACAGCCTGTCAGGAAAGTCAAGAGAGACTGGAGTCTGGAACAATGGCCCAAGTTTCCACAACCAAGAGAAAGTGCAAGAGGTGTGGGAAACCAGCATCACACCTTCCTAAGGTACAGAAGGAATCTGCTGCCGGGGGGGAAGATCTGGATGAATCAGGGGAAGAGGAGTGGATGAATCAGGGAAGAGGATCCTCCCCTGAGAGATTCGCCAGACCTTTCTGAGTTACATGGGGCAGACGGATCCTCCAAACAGGAATTCTGTCTAGCACAGAGTACATGCCAAACTCTTGAAGGTCTTCGGCACCGGGTTCACGTCCAAGGGCAGGACGACACCACTGAAACCAGTAGGATCTATTGGGAGGAAGGTATCCTATGCAGTGAGGCTTTGGACTCAATGCCTGGATCAACCACAAGATTGAAGGTCCCCGAGAGTACAGGGCCTTCGTCTTATCCTCTTAAACCAAGCCCATGAAATCTCCTTGGCTGGGCATTTACAGAAGACCAAAACCTGGAACGGGTTGGTCAACCACTTTTACTGCCCCAGATGTCTGAGAAGCGGAAGGAGTTCTGTCACCAGTGGCAAGATAGGAGGGCAACCTAAGGCTCCCTAATTTTACCATCTGTGGTTGGGACTCATTTTGAGAGGGTGGGGATTGAAATTTTTGGTCCCATGGACCCTAAAATTACTTCAGGGAATAATAGGTTTATCTTGGTGGTGGTGGGCCATGCCACAGTCCACCCCAAAGACATACCTCTGAGGATGGTAACTGGGCTGATCGTGGCCAGTGCCCTGCTTGGTATCTTTACCAGAGTAGGGTTCCCCAAAGAGGTAATCTCATATATGGGGGCACATTTCATGTCTGCATACTTGAATGCTATGTTGTATGAGTGTTGGGTGACTAATAGGTCTACCACCCCTTAGCAATCCCCAAACTAATAGTCTTGTGGAGAGATTTAGCAAGACCTTAAAAGGTATGATTATGAGGGTTGTCTGAGAAACTCCACAGGAGGTGGGATGTCCTACTCCCATGCTTTTTATTTGTCTACAGCAAAGTATCACAACAGGGAGCGGCTTTGAGCTCCTTTGAACTTTTGTATGGGCACCACGGCAGAGGTCCATTAAGTCCTGTCCAAGAAAGGTGGAAGAAACCTCTCAAGGAACTTAAACACAACATTGTGGACTATGTGGTAGGCCTGTGTTCCTGGATAGCTAAGTACATGAAAATGGACTTAGAGGCCAACCAGGAGCTTATTAAGCACTGGTATCACCAAAAAGCCACCTAGGTGGAATATCACCCAGATCTGAAAGTCTAACTTGTGGAGCATGAGCTTCCATGGCCCTCCATGACAAATGGACTGGGCCCTACACTGTACTAGAGTAGATGGGGGAGGTCACTTACCTGGTACTCCTTGGTACTCCTAGACACCCCCACTGGTTGATCTATGTTAACTGTTTGAAAGCCCATTTTGTAGGGCAGATATGACCATGCTCATGGTCACTGATGGAGGGGAGGAAGAAGAGAGTGAGCATCTCCCAGACCTCCTATCTACATTATCAAGAGGTTTCATTGGAGGAAGTAGTGTTCTCATCTAGACTCCAGAGCAGCTGCAGCCAAGACTGTCACCAATTGTTGAGTTATTTTGGTGGGCTGCTTCCACTGACCCAGTGGTGTGTACATGACACTGACATTGGTGACAGCTTACATATGAAAAAGCAAAAACCACTGGTTGTCATACAACGTAAGGGCCAGTATAAGAGAAGAAATTTCCATAATGTTGTCCCGGGGGGGGGGGGGATTGGGTGTTTGAGGGGGAGGTGTGGGGAGGGCAGAGAACACGGATTTTCGGTGGAATACAAAGGACTGAATGCCATCACCAAGACTGACGCATACCCCATCCCCAGAGCTGATGAGCTTGTCGACCGGTTAGGGGCTGCCACGTATCTCAGCACTTTTGATTTTGCTTCTGTGTACTGGGGGGGAGCAATATGTGTATAACAAATTACATTAGTCACTCTTCATAATGATGATGATTCTCAGACAAGCCAACTTTTTTACAACCACATGTACTTCAATTACAACTCTTATGTCTCCCACCTTGGTTTCTCCAACCTGAAGACCTTCTTCCATGTCTTTCACTACAGATATGTTGAGGATGGTTACAATATTTACATTGTAAGTATTGAGGTACAGCTGAGATGGAAAAACATCCCCTGTTTCAATGTTTTCATATGTCTGCTTACCAACATATCTTTTCAATGTTTGGAACAAGTTTTTAATTTCTCCAAAATCCTGTGGATTTATTGATTTAGTATTGATTTTGGGGCACATGCATCAAAGTTAGGAATTGCAAGTCCTTAACAGCGATTATTAAGGAATCACTATTGAGGAGTCTTAATTACCTATGCATGTAGGTTTTGTAATAAAAAAATAAAAACTGTGATTCCCACACATTCCTTAATAGCGAATCGCAAATTGTGATTTGCTATTAAGGAATGGCTTACCATTAATTCTTATGGGCCTAGAGGCCCATAGGAACGAATGGGATAGCATTCGCAATTTGCGAGTACCAAATAGGTACTCGCAAATTACGCATGCAGTTTCAAGGGTTCAAGGGGGCCAAAAGGCCACCCTGATGCACCCCCAAAAACAGATAAGTATGCACATGTGGTGCACACACATGCCCTAACGGCATGTGTATGCACCACAATGCACTTTGATAAATGCTTTTTTTACATTTTTCAATTGGTAAATGATGGTTATTTGCGATTCCAAATTGCGAAAACGCAATTTGCGAATGCATGATGCTTTGCATTTAGGGAATCGTAATTTGCGATTCCCTAACTGCATTTCCAATTAAGGGAATCGCAAAAAAATTGCAATTTCCTTATTTTCAAATTGCAAAAAAGGTACATGCATCTGAAAAAGCCATTTTTGCTATCACAAACGGCCGAATTTTGCGATTCGCACTGTTTGCTATCGCAAAATGGCTTGATGCATGTACCTCTGTTTTTTATCTCCTGCCGTGGCCATGTTTTTTTTGTGATGTCTTCAGCATGGAAGCATGACATTAGATGACCATGCTGTCTTGTCACCTCCAGGACCTCAAGCTTGGGACCCATAGACGTGTACTTTCTTACTCTACTGCGGTCCATAATGTAAGAGTTTAACCGATTTCTGTATGTAATGACTGAGTGATATCAAAAGATAGTGACGGATTCTGTTTGTCTTGTTTTAAGGTCCCTTTTCCATACAAAATGAATGTCTCCACACTCTGTTCTGGTTGTTTCTGCAACCTAGAGATTCATTTTCTCAATCCAGGAACTTCCAATGCCAGAGACAGGTACTTCTAGATGTTTTGTGCATGTAATATTTATTGGGTACAGTAGTTACTGCAACCAATAAATAGCACACAGTCAGTAATTTGCACATGTGGTACATACTGATTATGCTGTACATGGTAACAACTCATAATCAGTGTTATTTAACTTGTGAAATTCAGTGAACCTTGCAGAACTGATATTTCCCAGATGTGTATCACTTGAGCATGCACCTGTTTTTTTCTTTAGGCTGTGCAATCTTGCAGGAGTGAGGTATGATTCCAGAAGCAAGTTCCCAAATGCCACCCAAACACTGACACCCACAAATCCTGCTGAAAGATTCAAAATGTGCCAATCCTCAGAGGATAGTTGAAGTGGATTGTGAAAAGATGAATAATGTCCTCTGTTCAGTCTGGTTTAAGCATGGGCGGATTTAGCGAATCTGGCGTACGCGAACTTGCGTATTTACGGATTCGCAATCCGCGAACTCTCGCGAATTTGCGGATCTTTGTGTTTTTTGTGTTCGCAAGGGTTCGCGAGGATTTGTGTACCAGTTTGCAATTGCAAACTTACTTGTCGGCTCGCAACGGCCGCGACTATGTTGTTTCTACCTCTAGTTCATCATCACAGGTTCACAGCACCCTCTGTTTCACCACTGCCACCCTCTGGTACACCCATGCCACCCTCTGGTACATCCTCACTGCCACCCTCTGGTTGGTTTATCACTGTAAATTATGGGGGTGAAAAAAAGCAAGCACACCTGCCCTGCTTCAACTGCCATGAATTAATTTGGGGTTGATTAATGTGTCAGTGATTTTGAAACTTCCAGTCTGGCACCTGCTTCCTTCCTTATCTGTAATTTGCTTTCTGCTGCAGTGCAATTTATTTTTTCACAGGACCTTTATGGCCTACTTGTAGCTATTCTATGAGCTTGCTGTTTGGGTCAGAGCAGGGTCATAGAATAGTTGCAAATAGGCAACTGAACTCGGGAGGGGCCCCTCAGGAAGCACTAGAGTGAATGGTTACTAATGTTAAGATTGAACTTTTGCACCTGCTGATTTCTTTCAGTTCTGCAAAAATCATTTTTCTGCAATTTCGCGCGATTTGCGGGGCGCGAATCCGTGCCAGATCGATTTCGGAAGCCGCGAATTCGAGCGAATACACGATTTGTTTTTTTTGCGGCGTGTATGTTCGCGTGATTTTGTGCATGTTCGCAAGGCGCTTGTAGCGCTACGTTTGCGAAGTTACCCTAGCGGTCGTACATGGGCGCGGCCATCTTGTTTGCGTGACGTAATTCCGTTTCCGGCCGCTATGTGTAATCTCGCAAAGTATGCGGCTCGCTAGTACAATTTCGCGCGTGATCGCGAGGAAAATCTCACGCGAACTTACCCACGCGGTCGTGAACGGGCGCGGCCATCTTGTTTCTCATTCATTGCTATGGTTCTGGGCATGCTCTCTGTATCCTTTCTTAATCTCTGTCATCCTTTGCTTTTTTGAAGTTTTTTTTAATCTATTTTACTTATTATCTATCCCTCTATTTTTCTAGCTCTATATTTTTGTGTTTTCTGCTACTTTTTGTTAATTTTGAACTACTTTTTTTAACGCTTTTCTTTTCTTCGTCCCTGTTCTATTTCTTCTTTCTTATTTTGCTTCCTTTCCGCCCAGACCATGGCAAAGGGAGCCGGGAAGAAGCCCGCAAAGGGGAAGGGTCCCGCACCCCGTGCCCGGCTCCCGTGCGGGCGTTTGAGGGGGAAGACAGTGATAGCTCGGGAGATTTTTAGTGCGGAGGAGGTGGCCGCACTAATATTTCACGTCCAGCGCCGCCTCCCCAAGACCATCATGGGAGGCGGCAAGATCGCAACCGGCTACGGCATCCGGGAGCGCCGGAAGCGGTGGGAGAAGGTGTGCCGGGCCATGTTTAAACTCTCTGGGGTCTGGCGCCCTTATAACCAGGCCACCCACCGCTGGACGGATGTCATGGACCGGGAACGCGACTTGCTGGACGTGCTTAGCGTAGAGATCCCCGGGCTTGGTGAGTAGTAGTAGCTATTTCTAGCTATTTCATCACTACTCTGTTTTATCCGGCTCTGTTATTTGCAAATGTTTGTTTTTTACCAAGAGCAATAATGCTGCCGATTACATTGTAGGTAAATTATATTTCAAAATCTTCTATGCATTTCAGGTGCACTGCTCTCCTTCTCAGTAGCCTTGCTACTATGCTTATTTGTTTTGTATTTTGTGTTCATTTCATTGGCCTGAGAAATTATGTATGAGTGTAGTGTAAAGAACTGCGTAATGCTAGACACTAAGGGTCATATTTTCAATTACCGGCGCATCCCTGCAAAGTAGCAGGGATGCGCCAGTAATTGTGCGCCATGCCACCACCTCCCATGGGCCCAAAACATCACAGAAGCCTTACGCATCTGTGCCGTAAAGGCGGCGCATTGCTGGAGTTGCGTGCCAACGATGGCGCAGCTCCAGCAATGCTCTGGGGTGCCCTATCTCCCCAATGCTGCATCAAGCCGTACGTCGGCTTCAAGCAGGCGCAGGGTTTGAGTCACGCATCATTGTCCTAAAAGTGACTGATTGACATCTTGTAGATTTCCCTCAGCCACTTTTAGGATTCGTTCCTGCGCAGGAACGCCCTCCCTTGCGCCGGAACGCCCCCTGATGGCGCAGGGCTTTACAACGTGATGCATCTCCCATATGCGTCACTTTGTTAATATACGCCGCACCATGGCGCCTCTTTTGTTCTGCCGCTGCGTCACAAAAGTCACGCAACAATGGAGCAAAAGAGCCGCAAGGGGCTTCAAAATCAGCCCCTACAGACTAAAGTCCAGTCCTTCCTTTAGACACATGGCTATAAGAAGAAATAGTGGTGGTGGTCGGTGGATTTATAGTTTGAGTATTCACTGATCTGCAAGCACGATGGACTTTGTCTGTCACTTCGCGTGCTGCGGACTGCTGCCTGCCAGGCCAAGGTAAACCTTTTTAGTAGTCTGTTTAGTGAGTTACATAGGAACTTTCAAAGTCAACGGTCCGCAAATCAAGCAATACTAATAACGTAGTATACCACATGAGATCGGTCAATATATCCCGTGGAATAGTTGTCTATCTATTTGCTATTTCGCCAAAATATTTTGTATTGTTATTTTGAAATGTTTGATTTGGTTGACAAATATCATCCATGTTTTCTGGTCTTTCTTTCTTTCATGTTGTACATCAGCTCCCCGGGGCAAGAGGACACAGGAGGAGGAGGAGGGTGCTGTTCAGGATGCAGGCCAGGATCGGGCAGGCGAGGGCTCCTTTGCTGGCCCCAGTAAGTTTTAATTTTAATATAGAGTACCTATTTTTTCCTAGCGTTCCTCATTCGATTTTTTCTAAATCGTCTTTGATCTTCTTGTAGACTGGATCTAAATTCTTATCCTGCCTCGACTATGACTCCCTGTGGTATTACTAGATTATTCTTATTAGTCTGTCTGTGTAGCTAACTAAGATTGCACATTTGGCAATTCCATTGGACTCCCATTCTGGTCAGCAATAGCTCTATGCACTGAGTGCAGTCCTCTGGGATTGTCCATAATGTCTTTTCAAGTCTTCGAAATGTTTATGCTTTGACAATTGCCAACAATAAAAAGGTGAATGACCACCAAGAAAGAATAAGATACTACTTTACTTTTGGTTTGGATACTAGGACAATCCATTCTACTACTGTTGCAGGGACAAATCTGCACAAACAGAACTATGGACACAAAATAATGCAATAAATTATTACATTGTATTTAGTTTTTTTCACATTTCTTTATTCCTCCTAGACCAAATAATTTATAGTAGTGAGTGGTGTATTCTAACATTCTTAAATGTACTTTGTAGGTGGAACATCTGGTGGCGGGGCCAGCGCGGAGGTGGTGGTGTTGGACGAGGACTCTGGGGAGGAGGCGGTGCAAGTGCCGGACATTCCTGTGAGGGTTCACACGGTGGTGGCGGGAAGAGGTAAGCTATATATTCCTTACTTATTGAGATTGAAGACTGCATAGTGTGCTTTCTGCACGGGTGTATTATAAATCAACCAGGTAGTAGCCTCCTCTAAATGTACTTCGACTTAGCTGTGAAGTTTTTGGCGAGAAGAATCCCAATAAGATCTGAGATGAACTTGATGGATGGGATGAACGAAAAGCGAAAGAAGGGTGTAAGTAAGTGTGGAAGGATGAGAAATTTAATCATGGCTGGCAAAGAAGAATGATATGTGTTTGCTTGGTCCCCGAGGTGGCTGGGAAGGAAAGAAAATGGTATGGTGCATGGCTGGGTGAATGATGAAGCAAGGATGGGTGGAAGGAGAACAGCCTGGGTGGGTGAAACAGAAACTGTATGTGTGCATATACTTTGAATGGATGGATGCCTGGATCATGGTATTATCTGACTCTTAGATAGCATATGTGTATCTAGAGAGAGTAGACGGTCACTGGATGAACTAAGTGTTACCTTGAAGAGCATGTAACACCGCACCCGCACGTCCGTTCCAGTGTAGGAAAGGCAAGGAAAAGAAGTTGTAATTTTGTCCAAATACTACCATGAATAGTAGCAGTAGTTTCTATTGCAACTGCAAGCACAACATATATCCGGTTCTTACGGTGGACACTCCCTACCTCTCTTAATAACTTTAGTTTAGTAGTAGTACGTCATTCATGTGTGGGTGTATCACTGTTCACTCAATAATAAGCAAAGCACCTAAAGTCATCCCATATGTCATCAAATACATCCCATGTGAAGTGATAGATAATCAAATTATTTAGCTTCTTCATTTTCCTTTTCTAGTACTCATTTGCACTGTAGGGTGAAAGCTAAATTAATTAAGCAGTAGCCCTTGTAACAGAGTATTCTCAGTGCCACCCGTAATAGAAAAGGAAGAGCTTCACCACCTGCATGTACTGGTCCGGTACAGTAACGCAAGTCTGTCTCACTCATCATGGTGTGCGTCTGTTTTTCTTGGGTGCAAGTTCACTGCGCTGGCATTATGCCGGCTTGCATAAGATAACGTACCAATTTTCCTAAACAAGAGAGAAGAAGAAGAATAAGACTGGTGGACTGTCATAGTCGACTGTAATGGAAGTCCATAGTGCTCGTAGAATTAGTTCCTTAAACTCCCACTAATGTTAGAGCAAGGATGAAGAAGTGGGAGGTTAGATAGATACTGTCCTCAATAGTTATGTACTGTGCTTTCAATTTGCTACTTGTGCTGTGACACAACTTTGTGCTCAATCACTTTGTTTTATTAATCTTAAGGAGCATTGGTTACAGACTATGTCTTTCTTTCTTCATATAGTTGCTCCTTCCAAATCAACTAGACCATCACGGAGGGAGCAGGCTCGAGTGGCCCGGCAACGGAGGCTGGATGCCACTGTCGTCGAATATCGGCGGCTGGTGGCCCTGGAGGAGGAGGACACGCAGTCAACCGGTACGACAACAACAACATCTACTGGGACAGCTGCATCCTCCTCCGTGCCCCCACGGGCTGCCAGCCAGCGCAGTGCTCCAGCGGTACGGAGCTGGGCTACCAAAGCCAACCGCCACCGCCGAGCAGCAAAGACACCAGCTGCCCCCCACAGGAGTTGCAAGGCACGCCAGCGCCGCTTATCCCTTTGAGTGTCCTACCTGGAGCAGGAGGTCCATACCTACAAGAACTTGGTGGAGGGCCTCCGCTTCGACCATGCCACCCTCCGCAAGGAGTATGATGCCCTGGCCGCTAAAGTCAACAGCACCCTCCCGTAGTGTAGTGTCCCTTGCCCCTTTTTTAGAGACTTTTGGGGGGTGGGAATTGGGAGTTGGGTTGTGGGACTTTTGAAGGACAATCGTTGGGGTTAGGGAGGGTCTTGCGGGAGATTATTTTGTTAGGGCTACTAAAATATACTTTTTGAAACTTTATCTGACCATACCTGTTTTTTACTGCTTTTGAGTCTGGTGGGTGGGGGTTTAACAGTAAGTTTGTTTTCCTGAGGAGTCCTAGGACTTTAGTAGTACTACAGTCAATCTCTCGTCTATTCCTAATACTACATTATACTACCTCCCACCAAACGCTTATCTTACCTGTAATTTGTGTTTGAAAGTAGGGCTAGTCCCAGGGCTGGCTCCAGAGGAAATGGCGATTAAGGTTGGCAATCCTGGGCGGATTAAATATCCTCATTGCGGTGGTACTAGTGGTATGACACAGTGGCAGTTGCATGCATATGGAAAAAAAAGAAAATGAAACCTGGTTTGTCCTTACTATAGCATTACAACGGTACGATAGAGAATATAGGAGGTGACAGTTCACTAGAACAGTGCCACACAGAGCCTAACAAATGGTAAAGTAGAAAGTATAACTAGTACTTGTGTTGAATTTCTTTGACATTGGCTACTACTACAAGAAATAGTACTGAAGCTAGCTGAGTAAGTCTAGAATATATCCTCGGATTCCTTCACCAGCCTGTTGCTATGACCTTATCCCCCCCAGCAAGTGTGTGGAATTATTGATGTCATTTAGTCACACATCAAGCAAAACCACAGTTAGGGTTTTGAAAATGGATGGGAATGGGGGTTTCTTTTTGGGTAGGTTTTGTTGAGAGAAAAAAAAAAGCACAGCATTGACAAACAAGAATTGAAGATAAAGAAATCTTTGGGTACATGGCTAAATCTTTTGAACACTAAGTGCCTCTCACAGAGTAAGTGATCCCCCCTTTCCCACCATGGATTTTCGCTTGCAACAAAAATTACACATTCCCACGAGTGCTCTAAAACCCCAGAACTCAGTTGCAAAAACCAAGAACACCCCGAAACACATGCAATCCTGCTGCTAGGGCTAACCCTAACGAACCCTAAGTTACAAAAAGTACCAAAACCTTTTTCATCATGGATGTTGTTAAAAGCAGTTTTATCCGGTATTAGACCTTCCCAGCAATGGCCCCAGAGCCGTCAACCCAGGCGAAAACAAGTAGAAGACCCCCAAACAGCTAAAAAGCAAAAGTACAAAAATGTGGACTTTGTCACTTTTGTGAAAATTTCCAAAACCACTCAGCGCAGGCTCTGCAGCTAGGCCCTAACTCCCCTCTGCCTCCATGGATTTCCTTCAAACCTCTTGCTATCTAAACTATCCATACCCAGTAGTGCTCCCAGGCCCCGAAACCCACCCTCAAACACCAGGAAGCCCCCCAAACAGACCCCTGAAAACGCTACATTGAGCAAAAAGTCAGACAAGGCAAAACCTTTTTTCCTCATGAATGTTGTTTAAACCAGTTTTATCCGGTATTAGACCTTCCCAGCAATGGCCCAAGAGCCGTCAACCCAGGCGAAAACAAGTAGAAGACCCCCAAACAGCCAAAAAGCAAAAGTACAAAAATGTGGACTGTCACTTTTGTGAAAATTTGCCAAATCACTCCGCGCGCGCTCTGCAGCTAGGCCCTAACTCCCCTCTGCCTCCATGGATTTCCTTCAAACCTCTTGCTATCTAAACTATCCATACCCAGTAGTGCTCCCAGGCCCCGAAACCCACCCACAAACACCAGGAAGCCCCCAAACAGACCCCTGAAAACGCTGCATTGAGCAAAAAGTCAGAAAAGGCAAAACCTTTTTTCCTCATGAATGTTGTTTAAACCAGTTTTATCCGGTATTAGACCTTCCCAGCAATGGCCCCAGAGCCGTCAACCCAGGCTAAAACAAGTAGAAGACCCCCAAACTGCCAAAAAGCAAAAGTACAAAAATGTGGACTTTGTCACTTTTGTGAAAATTTGCCAAATCACTCTGCGCGCGCTCTGCAGCTAGGCCCTAACTCCCCTCTGCCTCCATGGGTTTCCTTCAAACCTCTTGCTATCTAAACTATCCTTACCCAGTAGTTCTCCCAGGCCCCGAAACCCACCCACAAACACCAGGAAGCCCCCCAAACAGACCCCTGAAAACGCTACATTGAGCAAAAAGTCAGAAAAGGCAAAACCTTTTTTCCTCATGAATGTTGTTTAAACCAGTTTTATCCGGTATTAGACCTTCCCAGCAATGGCCCCAGAGCCGTCAACCCAGGCGAAAACAAGTAGAAGACCCCCCAAACAGCCAAAAAGCAAAAGTACAGGTGATTAAAGTTTTAATTATATTAACTTGTGCAAAACAAAGAGAGACAGAAACACAGGAATAAAAGTCAATAAGTACGAAAAAGAAAATGTCTGAATTCATTGGCTCATTTTCAGGCCTCGGTGTCAGGGAAGAAGAGTTCATCCTCATACTCTGCGAAATCATCAGGCAGGAGTAGGTCAGTGTCACCTAACACAGAAGAAATTCCCTCATCTAAGTTGCTGTCCTCCTCGTCTTCTTCCAACGTGCGATCTGGTACTTTGAAATCTGGTGGTATGAGGTGCTCATTCATCTTGATCATTGTCAATATCTCCACATTTTTGGGCGAGAGGCGGGTCCGTTTGCAAGTTACAATGCCACCAGCAGCACTGAAAACACGTTCAGAAGACACGCTTGCGAGTGGGCAAGACAAGTAATGTATAGCCAGGCGGGAGATCTCTGGCCACAATTCTTTTTTCCCATGCCAATACGCCAATGGGTCAGCATTAACATAGACCTCTGTTGAGTCATTCAGATAGTCCTGCACCATCGACTCAAAGTTCTCCACGTTTCCTCCACTTTGCTGAATTTTCGCTCGGACCTTTTCAGAACCACAACCAATCTAAGCTAACCAATCCTCTTCATCACCCGATATTTCTGTTGTGTCTGGTGCAGATGATGCGGTTGCCGGTGTCTTTAACGGCTGAGATGTCACTTCTGCCACAGCCACAGGTGCAGAAGTGGAGTCTTCTGACTGGGGATGGCCTGCTGATGCTGATGTACGGCCTTTCCCTTCAATTTGCTTCCGTTCTCTTTCAAACCTGATGGCTGACCAGGCTACCCAACGTTTGTACTTTGTAGCATCTTCATCACTAAAAGGAAATAATGCAGAGCCTGCCAGCGCCTTTTTGTAGCGTGGATGCAGAATAATAGCACAAATGTAATGCTGTTCTGAGTGGATCTTTTGAAGACGTTCATCGCCACGTAGACGCTCTAATAATTTCTCAGCCAAAAGAAAAGCTTGTTGCTTTTCTTCATCGTTTTGAAACTTTGAAGACACCGCCTTCAGTTTGTGCTCCAGCATTCGCAACAATGGGATAGCCTTTCCCAAATTACAGTCCTCCCTGCTGACTGCACGCGTGAAGAACTCAAAAGGACAAAGCATGTCTGTCAGGCTTTTAACTAGCTCCCATTCTGCCGCATTTAACCTCAGGTTCTCCTTCACAGCTGTACCCATTGTTAAGAAATACTGATCGAGTACCGTAAACTGCTCATACAGACGCTCAAGCATGTAGAACGTTGAGTTCCAACGTGTTGGCACCTCCTGGATGAGTGCTTTCACTGGCATTCGACGTTCATGTAGCAGGCTCCTCAGATGCTTCCGGGCCTTAAAAGAATGGCTGAAATGGTTGCACATTTTTCGGCAGGTGACCACTAACTGGCATGCTGGACTTTCTTTCTCCAAGAATTTTTTAACAACCAGGTTTATACAGTGCGCCAAACACGGCCCTCTGAAATAGTCACCGAGTTCCATGGCCTTAACTACATTGGCGCCATTATCCGTGGAAACATAACCAATGCCGCGTTTTTTGGGAGACAGCCAGTGAAAGACCTTTGTGTTGAACTCATTCAAAATGTTTTCTGCTGTATGACGTTTCTCCAAGCCAAACATGGTTAGTGTTGCATGTTTCCGAGCAGCTTTAAAAACTTGGTCCAGGTCAGCACCTGCGTTTAGCTTTGCTTTAACCCCTGAAAAAGAGACCCAGTGTGCAGTGATGCACATGTAATCAGTGCCTGCGCCACTGGTCCACATGTCTGTTGTGAGATGTATAGTGTGAACAGCACTCTTCTGCAAAGCTGCCCCAATCACCTCCAGCACATCTTCATGTAGTGCTGGAACCGCAACTCGGGCAAAATAGTACCGGCTAGGAACCTTCCATTTAGGGCAGAGCGCTGCCACTAATTCGAGAAAACCAACCCCTTCTACAAAAGAAAAAGGTAGAAGATCCAGCGCTAGCATTTTAGCCAGCTTAGTGTTATACAGACGCACCATTGGGTGGTTGCGGTCATATGGCGCGTCTGAAAACAACATTGTTTTAATGTTGCCCTGGACCATTTTACGGGATGATGATAATGACTTCTTCGACCCAGTTACGCTCGCTGATGAACTTTTTCGCATTGGTGTCTCACTCTGTCCCACACTCTTAGTGTGGCTCCCAGGGGTACTGGGTGTAAGTGAAGTGTGTGACACTTCTTCTTCCTCGTCATCATCAGATGGAACATCCACGTTTTCTCGACTTGCAATTCGGGCTTCCTTGATCTGCTTTAGGTGCTCCAACCATTGGACAGTGTGCTGTCTCTTAAGATGACCTCTCTGGCCTCCAGTCCCATAGTTGGTACCAAGCTTACCATGACTAACTGCAAGCTTACAAATGCTACAAATGGCTATGTTTTCCCTTTTTGTGGAAACACTAAGGAAGTCCCAAACTGCGGACTTGAAATGTCTGTGGGGGCCGGAATAGGCGATACTGGTGGTGGCCGTGCTGCTAATGCCAGATGAAGTGGAGGATGTGTATTGCTGAACTTTACTATGTTGTGCACTTTCACCACCACTAATTGAGGTCGAGGTGGATGGAGGTCCCTTCTGGCGAGTAAGAAATATGGAAGCGGCACGTTGTGGTGTACTAGTTAACATCAATGATTCTGGTGTTCCCATTGACTCCTCGTCGACTTCATCATCACGCTCAGCAGCTTGTCGGGCTAGGGTCAAAATGTCTGTTTGCTGTGTGCCCGCTGGGGCTTCAGTGACGTTAGTGATGATGACTGCGTCGTCGTCGTGAGAGTCTTCAGCAGCAGGAGTATCCGCCACTTCTTGTTGAGCGTCATCACACTCCATAACTTTGAGAGTTTCGACGACCTTCCTTTTACGCTTTGCTACCTTTGTCAGATCATGGTGTGCCTCCTCAACCTCACTCTCAGACGGCAGTGGTGCTGGTTCCCAAGTAAGATCCATATCATCAGAAGGAGGTGGGCTTGAAGAAGATGTAGACAACAACACCCTTGATCTTTTCCTTGCTCGGGATGTGGACGACAATGAATGATCATCAGGAGGAGTGGCTTCCTCGAATGATACCTCGGCTTGATTGTCGATTTCCAGATGTGCCCCTACTTCTGGAGGAACAACTATTGTGGCCACTTGTTGTGCCCCTCCATGCACCTCTGCTTGCTCCTCTCCTTGCGCCGCCTCCTCTCCTTCCACATGTACTTGGGCTTGTACTACTTGCACATGTGATTGTTGTTGCGGCTGTGGTTGTTCAACACTCGTCAGATGAGTTACAACAACCTGTGTTGATTCTTGAGGAACATTGCTGCTACTTTCTTGCGATGAGCCAACATCACTGGTCGATGGTGATTGAACAACTATACTGGCTGCCTTTGAAGCACTCAAGGGCTTGGACCTAAGTTGGCGTGGTGGTGGCGGCACTGAGCCCAATGGAGCGGAGGTGCTGCTCCCAGCTTGGTCCCCAGCAGACCCCGCTGCTGCAGCAGGCGTACTTTTTTCCCCCCAAAAATGTGGCGGTCGTCATCACACCAGTCTCCTTGGCAAGTGGCGCCACTTGCTTCTTCTGCTCCTTACTGGCAACTTTCTTGCTAGAGGAGCTACGGGCAACTTTTTTTGGGGCCATCTTCTTCAGATGTAACTCTGAACAGCAGGCCTCAGTTGCACAAGTTGCAGAGTTGTCTGTGGCCACACATGACGTTGTGCTGCACACACCGCAGCAGGACTTCTTCCTGGCACTGGTGGTTCTCTTGTGCACCTACAAGCAATGGAAGACAGAGGAACATCAGTTATACACCCCAAAAAGTCAAAAAAACACACACAAATCAGCACAATCCCAGCCCATCCATGGCCTCAATGGTGTTTAAATTCAAGAAGACAACCCACAAAAAGACTAGGCCCATGCACCACTCACTACCCCTGGCCAAAAGGCCCCACCAGCAGCCCAAACAAAATGACAAAAAACACAAAATTCAGCACAATCCCAGCCCATCCATGGCCTCAATGGTGTTTAAATCCAAGAAGACACCCCACAGAAAGACTAGGCCCATGCACCACTCACTACCCCTGGGCATAATGGATGAAAGCTAGGCAAAATAGGTGCAGGCCTCAGACACTGCCTCTCTTCAAAATGGCCCCTTGCACCCCAAGCACATGTTGCCTGTACCAGCACTCAAAATGGCCACCACCACCACCCACATGGCCAGTCCAAATCAACAGTAGCACCCCCAAAAAAAGGAAAAACACACAAAAATCACCACAATCCAATGCCATCCAGGATGTTTACATTAAAGACAGTGAGACCACCACACAGCCAGACTCAGTCCATGCACCACTCACTACCCCTGGGCAAACGGCCCCACCAGCAGCCCCAAAAAAACGACAAAAAACACAAAATTCAGCACAATCCCAGCCCATCCATGGCCTCAATGTTGTTTAAATCCAAGAAGACACCCCACAGAAAGACTAGGCCCATGCACCACTCACTACCCCTGGGCATAATGGATGAAAGCTAGGCAAAATAAGTGCAGGCCTCAGACACTGCCTCTCTTCAAAATGGCCCCTTGCACCCCAAGCACATGTTGCCTGTACCAGCACTCAAGATGGCCACCACCACCACCCACATGGCCAGTCCAAATCAACAGTAGCACCCCCAAAAAAAGGAAAAACACACAAAAATCACCACAATCCAATGCCATCCAGGATGTTTACATTAAAGACAGTAAGACCACCACACAGCCAGACTCAGTCCATGCACCACTCACTACCCCTGGGCAAAAGGCCCCACCAGCAGCCCCAAAAAAACGACAAAAAACACAAAATTCAGCACAATCCCAGCCCATCCATGGCCTCAATGGTGTTTAAATCCAAGAAGACACCCCACAGAAAGACTAGGCCCATGCACCACTCACTACCCCTGGCCAAAAGGCCCCACCAGCAGCCCCAAAAAAACGACAAAAAACACAAAATTCAGCACAATCCCAGCCCATCCATGGCCTCAATGGTGTTTAAATCCAAGAAGACACCCCACAGAAAGACTAGGCCCATGCACCACTCACTACCTCTGGGCATAATGGATGAAAGCTAGGCAAAATAAGTGCAGGCCTCAGACACTGCCTCTCTTCAAAATGGCCCCTTGCACCCCAAGCACATGTTGCCTGTACCAGCACTCAAGATGGCCACCACCACCACCCACATGGCCAGTCCAAATCAACAGTAGCACCCCCAAAAAAACGAAAAACACACAAAAATCACCACAATCCAATGCCATCCAGGATGTTCACATTAAAGAGAGTGAGACCCCACAATCAGACAGAGTCCATGCACCACTCACTAACCCTGGGCAAAAGGCCCCAACAGCAGCCCCAAAAAATCGACAAAAAACACAAAATTAAGCACAATCCCAGCCCATCCATGACCTCAATGATGTTTAAATTCAACAAAACAGTTGTATAATGCATGCACCCATAACCAACCCTGGTCCTACTGGATACTGTGGCTACCCACAATATATTTTATTTAATGTTCTGAAAAAGTTCCAAAATTGTAGTTGCAGCAACTGTAATGCCCCAACAAACTTACTTGTGAAAGTTGATTTCTAATCCAAAAGTGATCCAAAGAAAGTCAAAAAGGCCTCAAATCCAAATATCCAGCAGCCCCACAAAAAATAATCCTTCCAGGTCAAGGTCCAAATGAAAGTGACCAGCACATGAACAAAGCACTGGGAGGAGCCTGCTGGACAGGAACAGGAAGTTGGAGACTGTGGGGCACTTCCTTCCTCTTCCCCCCCCCCCAAAAATGGATTCCTTGCAACAAAAAAGTGCAGGCAAATGTCAACCTGAGGAGTGATTCTGATAAAAATCATCATTTTCTGAAGGTTTATGCTGTTTGCTGGTGGATTTCTTGTGCAGAATTGCAAAATCTCTATTTCGCGAGTGCGAGATTGTTCCTGCCCGCCGCACCTACGTGTTCACAATTGCGAACTCTCGCGATGCGTGCTGTGCAAGGTAAGGTGGCAAGCCGCGATTACGTATTCGCGGGCGCCAACTCCCGCGGGATCCCGCAGCAAGATCCAAAATGGCGCAGCACTCGCAAAATATCGAGAAAAACAACTCGGCAAAGGCTGAATGACGGAAAGTGAACGCCGTGCGCCACGCCGCGCGCCGCAATATTGTATCACCAAGCAAAAAAATCCGCCGCGTGCGAATTGACGAATTTTCGGAAAATTCGCTAGAGTTCGCGGATTGCGAATTTACCGAAAATCCGCAAATTCCGCGAGCGGAACGGATTTTACGCCCATGCTTAGTCTGGTTCCTCTTAGCATAGGTACTATGCACTGGTTACCTCTCAGGTTGCTAATGCTATGTGTATACCTGTATCAATCAAAACAAAATGAGATTGTGTAAACTATAAGGTACTTCTAACACAGGGTCTTCAATAACTGTCCCCTAATATCCAGCTTACTTAAAACCTCCCTCTTTCCTACATAAGGCTCTGGTTATGGGAAAACATGACAGGCCTTCAGTAACTCATAGAGAAAAACAAATACTGCAACCATGTGAGATTTCTGAGGACGATGTTTAGTGTAAATTAATCACCCTTCTTGGAGCCCTGCTGGTTACCTGTTATGTCATTCATAGGGTACCATTTACCATAATCAGAACTTGGGATATATTTATTCATTCCCTAAAACACTTCCGGCTTTTGGGGTGAAAAATAGATAAAGGCTGGACCAGAGGAAATTGAAATCAAAGAATCCAAATACACAAGCAGAAAGGTTTAAGTGATAGTCTTTGGAAAATTCATCCTAATCACATGTAATGTCCAGGAACTTCAGAATCCGGAATAGTGATGCACAGATAAAAGGCAACCATTATGGTAACTATTTCTCCAGACAACATTTATACTTAGGGGAGGGCAGGGCTTCTAATACACAGTACGCACCCGCAAAAGAGGTTTGGGACGCAGCTGACCACAGGGAGGTCAGTTCCCCGGGGAGATTGAGAGGGTGGTACACTGCAGGGCTGCCATTTTGTATGTGGGATGTAATAGTGCCCACTGTAGCTCAACTGCTATATAGGAGCTGTTTTGGGTCTCCCTGCCACTATTTAGGTACAGGTGACCTGGTGACTGGTGGCAGGGAGTCTCAGTGGTGATCTTTTTTGTTGCATATTTCTCAGTTTAGGTAGATGCAGTGATTTATTGCCAGAGTAATGGCATCTGCTGATGCCAAGGTTGTGGAGGGGGTGAGGCTATCGTGGAAGTGCCTCAATTTTATTGTGGAAGGTGAGCCTGATCTGGGCGCGGTTTGCTGCATCAAACCACATGACTGTGGCTGTGGTCACGTGTTTGCTGCCTCGCAAACTGCAGGTGGCTGTGGCGGGGACAGACAAGGTGAGTGCCAGGGGTTGCTCTGTGATGAGGCGAGCGGCCCTGAGAGGCATAACAAAGGGCAGGGCTGCAATTTTGTATGTGGGATGTAATAATGCCCACTGTAGCTCAACTGCTATATAGGAGCTGTTTTGGGTCTCCCTGCCACTATTTAGGTACAGGTGACCTGGTGACTGGTGGCAGGGAGTCTCAGTGGTGATCTTTTTTGCTGCATATTTCTCAGTTTAGGTAGATGCAGTGATTTATTGCCAGAGTAATGGCATCTGCTGATGCCAAGGTTGTTGAGGCGGTGAGGCTATCGTGGAAGTGCCTAAATTTTATTGTGGAAGGTGAGCCTGATCTGGGCGTGGTTTGCTCGGCTTGCCAGGCATCAAACCACATGACTGCGGCAGTGGTCACGTGTTTACTGCCTCGCAAACTGCAGGTGGCTGTGGCGGGGACAGACAAGGTGAGTGCCAGGGGTTGCTCTGTGATGAGGCGAGCGGCCCTGAGAGGCATACCAAAGGGCAGGGCTTCTATAGTGGGGGCGGGCCAGGCATCAACGGTCTTACCAGCGCCTCTAGCTCCTAAATTGCCAGCGGCACTGCAGAGCGTTGTGGTATCAGACAGAGTTGCGGCTGTTTTTGCAGCCACTGCCCCAAGTAAAGCAGGCATGGTAGCAGCCAGACCAAGCGGTTTCCATATGTACGGGTCGGCGGTTAAAGGCTCAAAATAAAGTGGACAGCTTCTGGTGAACTAACCGCGTTAGAGACTGATAGCAGCTTCAACACAGGGGGAGGAAGGGGCTGCATTGAGGCATATGCATGCCCCACATGGATATGGGGCTCTCGCAAGTTGCAGCTGCAGTGGAATGGGTGGCGCCTTAACAGAACAAATGAGGAATCAGGGCTGGGGCCTAGGGAGGAGCCCCAGAGGACGCCGCAGGGGCCCCGCACCCACAGGCCAGCAGGTGGCCCTTGGGGGGCGAGGGAAACTGGGGGCAGTGTTCTGCAAAGTGCAGGGCAGCAGCCATTGAAGGCTGACATTGGTGAGCGGGAGTTGGATGTAGCCGGGGGGGTCCCTTTGGTGAGGAGTCCCGTATCTGTATTGGTAGCAGGGATGTTGGAATGGAGTGGTGAAGAAGATGAAGGGGAACTTGGGGGACAGGGGTCTGGGTTGTCCAGCAGTGAGGAATGCCAGCAGAGCACACAGGAGGGGGTAGTGAGGTGGGGTACGGGGGATGCGCAGGAATAGGTGCAGAACAAGGCAGCTGGTTCTAGGTACCTGAGGTGGATGAGGACTGGGCCTTAAGAGAGCGGGGTGCCAGTAAACCAGTCCTGTCATCTTTCTATCAGGTGAAGGAGCGTTGCAGGTTTCTGGACTCAGGAGAGCTTGGTGTGGCTCACGTACCCCAGGATGAAGAGATGGCAGGGCCCAGTATGGTTCACCAGACACCGTTGAGAGGCCCCTCTGCAGCTGGCAGAAGAAGGTTCAGAGCTACCTTGTCGGCTCCACCAGCCAGAAGGTCTTGGATGGCCCCGGCTATCACAGCGCAATGAACAGACAGGTGGTGACAGCAAAGCGGTATGGTGAGCCCTCCTGCACACCACATATCAGCCCATGAACCCAATGAGAGCAACGGTACCTCGACAGGAAGTGAGTGCAGGCCCAAGATGGGACAGTGCGGAGGACCCTATGAATAGGATAGCTGGTCGATTATGATGAAGAGAGCCTTCAGGAAGGCGAGGTGTGGGATGGAGAAAAGCCTGTGGAGGTACAGATTGGAACATGAGAGGGGGGTCCTGCTAATGTGTTACTGTCTGGTATGTTACAGTCAAGTGAGGATTGGCAGAGTTTGGTGTTGGGTATGAGGAGTCTACCGGCAAGGCAGCAAGCATCTCCACAGGCCCCAACCTTTGAGCCAGGTAAGGGCCAGCTCATTGGAGTGGGTCCGGTGATAGTGTCAAAGGGTATGGATGGGGGCTACAAAAGGGTGGGCAGGTGAGCGGCTGCTGAAGGGTAGGTATGTGTCTGTGAGTATAGGTATGGACGGAGTGACAGACAGTACGAAGGGTGAGCAAAGAACAATGACAGAAGGTAGTGGGGTAGCAGTGCAAAGGTGGCCAGTGAGGAGAGCAAAGGTGGCAAAGAGGACTAAATGGAGGGGCTGAAAAGCAAAGAGCTACAGATTAAGAATCAGTCCTTTATGAGCATAACAACGCCCTTGGGGGCACACCTGATGTTGGCTGCCAAGGAAACTTTTTGGAAGGGAGAATACGTGTAGATGTTTAACCTCTTACACCGAGAGCTGCACTCCAAGGAGGGGTCAAGAGAGGAGGAGTATGAGCTGGCCAAGCGACCGAGGGTACCGCTGGTGGCAGAGAACTGGACTCCAGTGTTTCTTATTTATGCCAGTGTTTTTTGCTAGACGTTTCAAGATCACTGCGTGGCACTGTTCAAATATATGGACATTATAAGCACAGCTCAAATCACTTTTGGTTTCTATGCCTGGACACAATATGATGAGGAATTCCTGGGGCGCTTGGCATGGCATCGCGAGGTGATGTGGGGGAACTGGACACAGACCACTGGCAGCATACAATGGGCCCACATAGTTGTGGAAGACTATTTTTGCCACCAGTAGTTTGCCAATACTTTATCAGCTCTTTTAGGGGCGCCCCACCCTGGGAGGGGTGGGAACTACATCAAAAGTTCAGAGTGGGATGGGGAAACCTGTTGAAGAACTTTAACAAGTTCTCAGGAGTACTGCAATTTTTGGCATGAGGGCTCCAAGTGTGTGGGTAAGCACGTACTCATCTCTTGATTCAGGCAGTAGGAGGGTGCCAGGAACTGAATACAGTACATTAGCAGCCAAATGCTGGTGGTCTGGGGGCACACCAGCAGCAGCAGTCCTATGGCAATATGAGGGGAAGGGGGCACAGGGATCTGGTGCAAAAAGCTTGCACTCCGGTTAATGTGGACTGGTTGGAGTACTGGCTATGTTTTTACGATCGGCCAGGGGAGTTAAGGGTATTGTCGCATTGGTTTCAAATGGGGTTTTGACTTGGGTATGATGGCCCATGGGTTCGGAGATGGGTGGACAACTTGAGGTCCACAATGGAGGACAGACAGGCAGTGCAGGACAAAGTGGACAAGGACGTTTTGGAAGACTTTGACGACTGGCCAATGGAGGCTTTGATTGTGTCACAAATTGGTGTGGTGCTTAAGAAGGAAAATGGGCAGTTTCAGTTGATATAGCATTTATCTTGGCCAGAACGTGGGTCGGTAAAGACTTAATTTCTTCATTTCGGAGGATGTGGCATCAGTGTCATATTCCTCCGTGGACGTGGCCATGACACTGGTGAGGGGGGGTGGGCGTTCCCAGGAGCAAAATTGCACAATGTGAAGTGAAGTCTGCTTTTCGGCTGCTTCCTGTACACCCGGATAATTTTCATTGATTAGGCATGCAATTTGAAGGGTGGTGGTACATGGACAAGGCTCTGCTGATGGTTTGCTCAATATCATGTGCACTGATGGAGTGTTTCAGTTTGTTTCTGCAGTGGCTTTTCACAACATGTACGGGCCATAAGCTGGTGACACATTACTTGAATTATTTCTTTTTTGTGGGAGAACTCAGCTCAGCGGACTGCCAGTGGATGCTCGTAAGCTTTCAAGACCTCATGGGTGATCTGGGCATTCCTTTAGCACCTGAGAAAACTTTGGGACCGGCTAAGTTCAGTGTTGTCTTTTCTGTGGATTGAAGTAGATTCTCCAAAAATTTAACCACAATTGCTGCAGGATAAACAGGAAGTGATGCAGACATTGTTGGCTAGCAAGTTGGTTAAGGATAAGGTGAGGGAGATTCAAGTGTTGTTGGGGCACATAAAGTTTGCATGCAAGGTGGTAAGGTCAGGAAGTAAATTTTTTAGAAAGCTACATTTGGCTCTATTAGCTTTCTCATTGCCACATCGTCACTGTGCAAATTGGCAGGGTGTTAAAGATCTCTGGATGGGGTGGTCTTCCTTGACTTCCTTCAATGAAATTGCATTGGCCAGGCAGGACACGCTTGATTGGGTGTACAGATCTTCTCGGATGTGGCAGGAGATGTTGGAATTGGCTTGTATTGGCGAGGGCGATAGTGCCTGGAGGAATGTAAGGTGGGGAAGAAGCATTGTGTTTTTGGAACTTTTTCCTTTGGTGGTGGCTGTCACATTGTGGGGAGTAGAGTTGATGCACTACAGGGTGCTGTTCAGGGTGGACAACAAGTCTGCGGTCCAGGTCGTGAATAGACAGTCAGCGACAGAGGCGCACGTGTTGAAACTGCTAAGTGTTTTGTGTTAAGATGCATGCGGCATTATATCTTGTTCAGGGTGCAACACGTTCCGGGCGTGGACAATGACATTGTGGATGTTTTGTCGTGTTCATAGTGGGAGAGATTCTGTGTGTTGGCCAAGGGAGCAGATAGATACAAGACGCCCATGCCAGAGGAGTTGTGCTCCGTAGCAAGCGCAGGAAGGTCCATCTGGTAGTAGGGTCTTTAGCCGAGGCAATGTAGAGAGCATATTGTAGTGTAGTTCCTATATTCCCAATAGGCTCTGCGCATTGGAATAATATATCCTATAGATTTGACGTAGGACTGAGGTCTACTAGGTCTCTATCGAATATACTAGACTTAATTTTGTGTGCCAGCTAGCTCAGAGGTCACTAGAAACTTTCTCGAATTTACGAGAAGGGATTAGTCACTGACAACTGCATAAACATGACAACTGTGTTTCCCAAGAATAAGAAATGTATCTCTAGAGTCACGGAAACAATAGATAGTTATTTCACTCAGTGAATCGTACATGTTTCGTTTCACCAGAGATGCAGAGAAATAGAGAGACAGGCGTTTTCTATAAAAGGGTATTTATTGAACAGTCTTCTTTCTCATGCAGAGGAAATGAATTGCGACAATCATAATACTGGTTGCAAAGTACAATGCGTACAGTACGAAGAATATTATAAAATAATACTGTAAAAGCATGATATGGTTTCTAAGCCATAAAATACATAAAATACATACATTAATAAATAAAGACTAAAAGTACTCAACTGGTGCTTCTAAAATAAGCCTAACCCAGTGTACCTAACCTAGGTCTAGTACAAGGGAAGAAGTAAGTGAGGTGTAGCTTAGTTTCAGTATTTTTTGCCAAGAATCTATCCAAGAATTCTCTAAGGGTCTAATCAGCTCCGTACCTTAGTTTTAGAATGAAGGAGGTCTGGTATCTCTCTCTCAGGACTCGATTTCCCAACAACTCGCAAGGGTAGCTTGGAAACACTGGAGCTGGAGTTCTCGGCAAGAGAAAACACAGCGTCTTTCTCAGTGCGTCTGCTGGAGGGTCGGCTTACTTCGGCACTTGCAGTAGCAGGGCGCGTCGGGCAAGTAGATAGTCGAACTGCTCCAAATCACCGTGTTTTTGCTGGGCAAGTGTGGGCATATTTATACCTTGAAGGTGCTTGGATTGACGTAAGGTTGGGCATAATAACGTCATCACAGACTCAGTTCTTTGAAAACTCCATGAGTTCTTGGATACATCAATATTCAAGCAAGGGTAAGTCCCTGACTGCTGAAGGAGGGTTTTTCCAAGAAATCGTTGTGGATTTTCGGAACTAGTGGAAGTAGCCATGCCGATTTGGACTGCATAGGCTAAGTCTAAATATTGTTATGATTTCTATGCCTATATTAGGATAGGGTGATTTATACCTATATATGGGCATGAATCGGGAAAATTACACTAGGGTCCTAAATTCATATAAAACAATATGGACAGGCTTAGGTGGAATTCTTGGCATCTGGGGTGCAGCCCAGGGTAGCAGGGTGGTACAAGATTGACGACGTGGTGGAGTTTATATTGAAAATGAAGAAAAAGAGCTTGACATGCGAGGTCATTTCTGGAAAATGTGCAAGTATTTATTTCATGGGAAAAATTTTGTGGTGTTTCACCCTGTCAGCTGGGAACTGGGACAGGGAAGGCTTAAATGATGAGCGAGTGAATAAGGACTCTTGGGGAGACTTAAGAGGCCGGTAATGTGGCAGTTGTTTTGTAAGGTGCTGCTACATCTGCACAGGGTGTGCGGGGGGGGTTGAGGAAGTTTGTCTGTTATCCACATTGATTTCATGGATGTTCTTTGGCTTGTTTCATGTGCCAGACATGTTAGGGTGCAGGGGCTGGAGTGGAGTGCTATGGGAGGATGTCACAAGAAGGGAGGACAGGTTGGAGATATGGCTACGTGGCTCCAAGACTGACCAGAGAGCCCATGTAAGGAGTGTGGTTTTACAGTCTTCATTGCCCAGGCAATACCCAGTGGCATGGGGTGACAGTTGGGCAGCACTCTCCGGAGGATCAGCGGCAAAGTTTTGAGGCAGCAGTTTGGCTGAAAGGTTACAGCTTTTTAATTCTCTCCATCTTGTGCAAAGCACTTGCAGTGTTAGGGGTCCCTCCTGCAGAATAAGGGACTCATTTTGTATGCATCGGAACTTTGACTGAGGCTGCTTATAGAGGGTGGGAGTACAAGGACATCATGCACTTGGGGCATTGGTCATCAGACTGCTTTAGGCTCTACATGAGCTTTGCGGAAGGAAAGGGAGGTGCTGCAGGGCATGTTGTGTGAATATTGACTGGTGTTTTCCTTTTCAGGTTCTGAAGCTGGCCCGGCAGTGGAGGATGTGGCCATTTGAGTGGTGGGCCACTCGTTCATCAAGTGGGCAGAGCAACAACTGGCACAGAGTGGTTACTGGGAGAATTTGTGCTTTGTTTCCTGTCACATGGCAGGGTAAAGGGGGCATGAGATGGTGTGAATTAATGCAGTGTTTGAACATCATGTTGTCTGGGGAAGATGCCCAGACATTTAAGTTCTCCATTTGGGGGAAATTATCATGTGGTTGGAAAAGGTGTGGGGTTGCTCAGGGCGAGGAAGCAGGATTTATTACAGATAAAGGCCAGTTGAGCCGGTTGCTTTGTTCTCTGGACAGAGTTCATGATATGGAGGAATTGGATGGGGGCCAGCAAACCCTCAGCGAATGATAGGGCACACAGGAAGGTGAACAGGTAAATGGGTAGTGTTAGAAATGAGGTCTCTAGTTGGCAAAGATTTGCACCATGTCCAAGTAAGGACCATGATTCTAGTCAGGGTAAGCTACATACCCACTTTAAATGAACCTGTGCTCAGCCTGTGGTAGATTGGCACAAAGCAGGAAGGCTTAACTTAAGAGGCAATGTGTAAAGTATTTGTGCAACACACATACACATAGTAACACAATGAAAACACAAAAAGATTCCAGACAGGTTTAGAAAAATAGGGAATATGTATCTGAGTAAAACAAGACCAAAACAACAAAATAAAAGTTGAGATGTGAATTTTTTTTAAATAAATGCAAAAAAATGTGCTCAGAAGTCACTAGCGGTCAAAAGGTTACTCTAGGTCCTTAGGGACCGGTACAAGTCCAAAATTCAGGCCGACTGTGATGGAGAGCAGGGCGACTACAGGACTCAGGTAGATGCTGCTGAAGTAATACCTTGACTGGAGCAAGTTTCAACTTGGACAGCCTACTGCATCATCGTTGAGCCATACAAAGGTGGGCCCGAGTTATCGTCGAGCTCCGGTGAAGTGAATGCAATGTGTCTACAGCGAGACACGCAGAGTGTCGTTGTCGAGCCGCACAGGCTATGGGTCTGCAGTTGTTGAGCAGCCTCTGTGTAGGTGTCAAAGGGCGATGTAGCAGAATCTTTCACGTAGCTGGTGCGATGCATTGATTTTTTCAGATATCAGTTGTAGAACCCACTTCTGAGGCTCTGGACTGGAGGGGGCACCTCAGGCAAGGGTAGCACTCAGAGATTGCAGAGTCCAGCAGCACCAGCAGGATTACAGGACGTCTTTTGTGCCACGGAGTCTTCAGAAAACAGGAGTCAAGCCAGCAGCTAGAAAGCTGCAGATGAAATACGAGCAGCATTGCGAGTGAGTGTGTATGCGACAGAAAGAAACATTTCTTGTTCGTGCGCCGATAAGCGCATTAAGGCTTGATTAAAAAGCACTTTTTAGACACTGCTCACAAAAAGTAAAATTTTAACTACTGTCTCTGATTTTATGCTAAAATGCTGATGTAATAGCGATTTTGATTTTACATTGTACCTGGAATCTTCTCACATTTAGTTTTTGTTGGTACTCAGCGCCACCCCTCCCCGGTCCACCGCAGCTTGTGCTGTTTGTGTGGAGGGAGCTCCAGGCAGGCACAACACCAGTGCACCCTCACTTCCTGTGGCTCGAGTTTGACGGCCATTTTGGGGGTAGCGCTCTAGTCGTCGGCAACCTCCGGCTGCCTTAAAAGTACAGCTAGAGCATCGCCGCCCTAGAAAGCTGCAGATGAAATACGAGCAGCATTACGAGTGAGTGTGTATGCGACAGAAAGAAACATTTCTTGTTCGTGCGCCGATAAGCGCATTAAGGCTTGAGTAAAAAGCACTTTTTAGACACTGCTCACAAAAAGTAAAATTTTAACTACTGTCTCTGATTTTATGCTAAAATGCTGATGTAATAGCGATTTTGATTTTACATTGTACCTGGAATCTTCTCACATTTAGTTTTTGTTGGTACTCAGCGCCGCCCCTCCCCGGTCCACCGCAGCTTGTGCTGTTTGTGTGGAGGGAGCTCCAGGCAGGCACAACACCAGTGCACCCTCACTTCCTGTGGCCCGAGTTTGACGGCCATTTTGGGGGTAGCGCTCTAGTCGTCGGCAACCTCCGGCTGCCTTAAAAGTACACAATGCCACGCCCGCGCAGCGGACGGGCGCAGCGGGCGCGCCGGCGGCGCGCCGAAAGCCGCGCTCGGCCCGGGCTCAGGGCCATCCCCCTTGGCCAAATTGCTCCAGACACAGTGGCACTTAGATACAGCAGAGAGACACTATTGGGGCTGGACCCATTATCAGGTAAGGCATTCTGCCCACGATTAGCACCTAACCTGAAATCCAAAGACAATGATTCCTGCCCAATCTGTCTTACCTATCTACCGCATATAAATCCCCTTCCAATCGATCTAATGGCCAAAGTAAACCAAGTTTCCGATAACAACCATTTCCCATCTGGCGAGATATTGCATCCAGAACTAGGATGCAGATCCAAAGAAGAGCTGAGAATTGGGTTATTAAACGTTAGGTCTCTTCCCAAACATGCCACCGAGATACAGCTTTTGATCGAATCCAATAACCTGGATATTCTGTTCCTAACAGAAACTTGGACGGTGGCTGGTTTAGAGCTTGAACTAGGTCCAGCATGCCCTGAGGGGTACAAGATTCTCCATAACCCAAGGCCCAAGGAACGAGGGGGAGGAACGGGAATCATTTTCAGGGAGGAATTGAACATTGCCTTGCTGGACATAGACAAAATCTCCTGCGCTGAATTATCTGGGATATCAATCAAACTCGACACAGGTCACTGCCTCACTGGCCTAATCTGCTACAGGCCACCAGGGTTCATTAATGCTATGCAACAACAAGAATTAATCTCAGTCTTTAACAACTTGACACTCACCCACAGCAGAGTACTAGTACTGGGGGATTTCAACCTGTGGACTAACGGCACTTTGGATACCGCCTACTATAACATCATACAATCCTGTGCTAATGTAGGATTAAAACAATGGGTAACCGCTCCCACACACAGGGAAGGAAACACTCTAGATTTAATCTTCGCTGAAGAAAATCTTATAGCCTTGGGAGAAATCCAACCAGTGGGATGGTCAGATCACCATCTCATAATGTTTGATATCCACACCCTGGGCAATACAGATCAAGTAAATACACAAGTTAGAACTTTTATCAGCCGCGATTGGAAGGGATTACTAAAGAGGAAAGGAGAAAAGGAGACAGACCTCTTTCAGATGCAAACCCTCCTTAAACCAGAAAATGATATTGCTACGAATTACAGCCTACTTTGTGACCATGTAACCAAGAGACTTGATTGCATAGCTCCCCTGAAAGCAATCAGGAAAAGAGGTAGCCCCTCCGCACCCTGGTATACAGATACATTAAAAGATCTGAAAAACGTCTGTAAAAGGGCAGAGAGACAATGGAGAAGAGGCTACGAAGAACAGAATAGACTACTCTGGAGGCTGACAATAACTCAATACAAGAAAGAGATCGCCACAGCCAAAGCAGAATACTTTGCTGCTATTATCTTAAAAAGCTCCAACAAATCACACGATATCTTTAAAATTGTAAAAGATCTGTCCCATCCTGTTTGCACTAACAGTAATATCAAACCTTCACAGGAACTATGTGATGGTCTGGCCTCCTTCTTTCAGGAAAAGATTTCCAAACTTATTGAAAGTATGGAGGACACCCCCTCCTCCATAGTGCAGCACCAAAGCAGCATGGAGAATGATAAGAGGGATGAGGAAATAGAAGAACGCATGATACCAGGGGCTATACTGGACACATTCGATACCCCCGCAGAACAAGAGTTCGCACAATTAGCCCTTAAGGTAACATCTGGATCCCCATTGGATCCTCTACCCCACAAAATAGTGAAAGAACTGGGGGCTGAATTCTTTCCTGTACTGCGCCAGCTATGTGTACAATCCTTCTGCACAGGTACTGTGCCGAGGGAGTGGAAGCAGGCAGTGGTCACACCCCTGTTAAAGAAATCCAACCTGGACCCCAATTGCCATAAGAACTACCGACCTATCTCTCTCCTGCCGTATCCAGTAAAGATCATGGAACGGATGGTCAGTAGGTCTTTGTCCCTCTTCCTGGAAACTAATAACATCCTTGAGGAGGAGCAATTCGGGTTCAGACCAGCCCATGGAACCGAGTCAGCATTACTGATGGTCCTGGATGACCTAAGAATGAGGGCGGACAGGGGGGAGTCAGCAATTTTGATTCTGCTTGACCTGTCCGCCGCATTCGATACGGTGAGCCACGACATCTTGCTGACTCGGTTGGAAACCGCTGGAGTAGAGGGTATGGCACTTGAGTGGCTCCGCTCTTACCTGTCAGATAGATGGCAGGCAGTAGCACTGCCCCCGTATCAGTCTGAGTTTGCTATGGTCCCACATGGGGTCCCTCAGGGGTCTGCGATCAGCCCGATCCTTTTTAACGTCTATATGCAGCCCCTGATGGCCATCATCAAGGCTCACGGTATTAGTGTGATCAACTATGCGGATGACACGCAGCTGATGATTTCCCTTGATGGTGCCCATGCAGAACCTCTTGAGACCTTCCACACCTGCATAAGGAAAATGGCAACCTGGCTAAAAAGAAATTCACTACAGTTTAACAGCAGTAAAACTGAGATAATGCAATGCAAAGTGGGAAGAATAGCCAGAAACCTGCCCGTTGACTTTTGGCCTCTGGACTCATGTGAGCCATTGGCACCAGTAACAACTGTGCGGAATTTGGGGGTCAATCTCAATGACAAACTGAGTCTTGAGTCCAACGTCAACAGACAGGTGAGCAGCTGTTTCGCTTTAATGCGGGGCCTTCGAAAGCTGCTGCCCTTACTTCCAGCACACACCAGAGCAACCGTGGTCAGAAGCATCATCCTCAGCCGCCTGGATTACTGCAATGCTCTGTTACTGGAATCTCCTGCTTATCTGATTTCCAGACTCCAGAGCATCCAGGCGGCAGCTGCAAAGATGGTGCTTTCTCGAGGACGTCGATCTTCCACCACTCTTGCTCTGGCTGAGTTGCATTGGTTGCCCATTCAGCAGAGGATCCGGTTCAAATCCCTGTGTACCGTTTTCAAGGCTGCACATGGCTTAGGTCCTAAACCCCTTCAAGCCAAATTCAAGTGGTATGAACCTTCACGGACCCTCCGCTCCTCATCCACCAATCTCCTTAGTATACCCAGGATCAGGAAAGCTACTCATGGTGGTAGAGCTTTTAGCATAGCGGCAGCCCACCTCTGGAATAGCCTTCCTCTGGCAATTAGGAAAACCAACGAACTGATGCTCTTCCGCAAAAGGATAAAGACCTGGCTATTTCCTAATGTCACACCTCCCTAGAGCTTCTCCCCTCACTTGCCCTTACTGCTCAGCTCCTCAGATGCATTTTTCAGCGCCAGGATGCCCGTAGGGTTGCAGCGCGCTTTATAAATGATATAAATAAATAAATAAATAAATAAATAAAATAAGCCCTTGGAGTAACTCAAGGTTCAAGTGAGATGGGCCCAGACCTTGCCCTCAGCCGGGCAGAGATCAGCAGGCAGCAGGAAAGCTCAGCAAAGCGGAGAAGCATTTCCTCAGAATAGTCAGTCAAGGGAAAGTGGAACGCTTTACAGCACATTAGCCTTTACTCCAGCAGAGTTCTTCCCATGTCCTGTAGTACACTCATTTGGTAGGGTCAGAGCCCCAGTACTTATACCCAAAAGTGCTTTTGATGTAGGGGGTGACTTCGAAGGAGCTCTCTGAAGTACACAAAGATCACTTTCAGCCCAGTCCTGCCTGTCAGGCTATCTTTGAGGGGTAAGTCAGTGCTTTGTGTGTGGACAGGACGCTACCTATTGAAGTGTGTCAGCCCATCCCATTTCTCCCTGCCTAGGAAGACCCATCAGAATGCAGATGAGTGCTCAGAATGCAGATGAGCCTCATCTTCCTGTGTTTGTGGCTGTCTAGAGGAAATGCAGAAAGAAGGCCATTCAGCCAGCCCAGACGTGTATTTGAGACAGGTTGCAGGCACACAGAGCAAGGTTTACAGCAGAGAAATGTCCACTTTCTAAAAGTGGCATTTCTAAAATAGTAATGTCAAATTCAACTTTACCACTCCTTTCTAATCAGGAATAACAGCTTAAAAGTGTTTGAGGAATCCACAATGCTATCCTATAAGAGGATTGGCCTCACCACAGTGAATCTTTTTTGTAGCTGTTTGTCACTACCAGGACATGTAAAACTTAAATTACCTCCTGCCTACCTCTTAGTTATACAGCACCCTGCCCATAGGGCTACTTAGGGCCTACCTTAGAGGTGACCTATGTGTAATAAAAGGGAAGTTTAAGGTTTGGCCAGTGGTCGAAGTGGCAGTAAACTGCACACACAGGCCCTGCATTGTCAGGCCCGAGACAGGGTTGAAAGGCTATTTGTGTGGGTGGCACAATCAGTATTGCAGGCCCACTAGTAGCATTTAATTTACCAGTCCTGGGTATATGCTATACCACTTTACAAGGGACTTACAAGTAAAGTAAATATGTCAAACAGGTGCAAACCAAGTATGCCATGTTTAGAGAATAGTCAAAGAATCAAACAAGGGTCTTGACTCCTAACTCAGCAGGGCTGAGTCCAACCAAATTTTTATATAACAAAACAAAAGCCAATGCTGAGAAACCCAATTATCAACAGATAATTAACCACAATAGCTGTTCTCGAATCAAACAAAAACAACCTGCTCATAATATAGCATCATGTGAGATTTATTCTCTTTTGTAGAATTTTCACTTTTTAGAACAATATTTTTAGTGCATGGGAGTACAAAGAATTTATATACAATATATACAAACATAAGCATCAATCACAAAGAACATTTTATACATTACATACACACTTGGCCATTCAATCATACAAAGAACATTCACACAAATGGCAAAAAAACAATATGTCCACGTATTGGTAACGAGTAGATGGAAATAATCCTTTCGTGATAGTCAGTTTCTAAAGTCTGTGTGATTCACAGTTCTAACAGAGAGTCTCTTATAACAAGTTGAAGAACTGTTTTATGTCATCAGTAATAAACCAAATAAAGAGGACGTAAAAAGGATGGTGTGCGTCACTACTTTTTGCCCAGCTGCAAACCAACATAAGAAACTTATAATGTCCAATTGGCATTTACTCAAAAACCTCCATGAGGATTTTTCTGCACCTCCGCTCTTCGCATACAAAAAAGAGAAGAGTGTGGCTAACCACGTCGTAAGAGCTGCCCTACCTATTGTGAAGGCACCAACACTACAAAGTATGTTTGGGCTTCCCCCCCCAAAAGGGCACCACAAATGTGGAACATGTACGTGTTGCAATGAAACCATAGAAGACTCGGTGTTTACCTTTGAGAATATCTATTGGAAGCACGACGCTTTTACAAACTGCAAAACCAAAAATGTCGTGTATGCGATTATCTGCCCTTGCCCTCTGGTATATATTGGGAAGACAACACAAGAAGTAAGAAATCGAATTACGCAGCATAAATCAAGAATCCACAGAGGAGTTGAAAATGCCCCACTAGTGAATCACTGGTCAAAATGTAAACATGTGAAAAGTGATTTAAAATGGACAGTGTTATCCAAAATCGAAAAAGACCCAAGAGGCGGCGATTTGGACGCAAAATTGTCACAGCGCGAGGCGATGTTAATAATGAAATTCAACACGGCAATCAGGGGGTTAAACGAGATCTCTGAAATTTATAAACCGACTGTCTGATTTGTCTTAACATTGTACTGTCCCCTCAACCAGAATGGACTATAATCCAGTCCGCCGTTTGCATCCACCAATGTTCAAGGACGCAAAGACATTAAACTATAAGTCCCATGAGCACTGGGAACCCACCAGTAAACCAGGAAGCATCGCGCTTAGCAGCGCAACCAGTTCAGGTGAATCACTCGACCAAATCTGAGAGAAGGACGGACGCCTTTTCCCTTCATCGGTATGTACATTCACCAGTCCGATTGACACTCTGTAAGCGTTTGAGACGTCCAGCATGTTTGAAAAGCCCAGCATGTGAGACGCTTTCCCGTTTGTCTTACAGCCTAGGAACGGCCGCTTTTTACAAACGAGGATATGCCGGCAAGTAAGAAGCCGCCACAACAGCGGGTAAGCACGACGCCCCTTAGCTAGTACCTCTAGAATGAGTGCTGGTCTATATGAATGTAGGATTTAATATAGCGCGTGTCTGCATGTTTTCTTTTCACAGTCCCCGTGAATACTTCTCCTGTGGGATACGAATTTAACCCCGTAGCTGGGATACCTACTCTTCACACGATTGACTATGATTTACGACATTTATCTTAAGGTAGGGAGCGGCTATGGCTTTTCTGGAGTTGGTCTCTTATCTCCTTCTAGTAAGCAATTCTAAGCAAGCATCTGTTATTTTTTCAGAACCCATCCGGTCCTGAGGAGAACCCCAACAACAAACAGGGGTTCGAAACGCGTCGACCAGCCCTGTCCCGTATTTGGTTTATTACTGATGACATAAAACAGTTCTTCAACTTGTTATAAGAGACTCTCTGTTAGAACTGTGAATCACACAGACTTTAGAAACTGACTATCACGAAAGGATTATTTCCATCTAATCGTTACCAATACGTGGACATATTGTTTTTTTGCCATTTGTGTGAATGTTCTTTGTATGATTGAATGGCCAAGTGTGTATGTAATGTATAAAATGTTCTTTGTGATTGATGCTTATGTTTGTATATATTGTATATAAATTCTTTGTACTCCCATGCACTAAAAATATTGTGCTAAAAAGTGAAAATTCTACAAAAGAGAATAAAGCTCACATGATGCTATATTATGAGCAGGTTGTTTTTGTTTGATTCGAGAACAGCTATTGTGGTTAATTATCTGTTGATAATTGGGTTTCTCAGCATTGGCTTTTGTTTAGTTATATAAAAATGTTTAGAGAATAGGGCACATGCATTTTAGCACTGGTTAGCTGTGATATAGTGCACAGAGTCCTAAACCTAACAAAAAGAGAGTCCGAAAAATAGGAGGAGGCAGGCAAAAAGTTAGGGGTAACTCTTCAGAAAGGGCCATTTCCAACAGTTTGGTTTTGTAGGGAAGTTGGTTTCTGGTCCATTTGCCATGCAGACATCAAGTACTGTAACTTGGAATTTTTTAGTGGTGATGATGTGCACCTCCCGTGGGTAGGTATGGAATGGTTCTTGCTGGAGCTGAGAGAGGTTTTGGCAAGGAATCTGAGGAGGGTAGAAAAAGTCAGCACACGCCTTTTTCTGGGTAGCTGTGTCCTGGAAAGTTTAGCCTGAGTTTACAGAAGCTTCATTGTCATTGCCATTAGTAAACCACATGGAAAGGGAAGGTAGGCAGGAAGTTCAAAGTTAAGTATAGGAAGTTTGGTTGCTTAGAGGTTAATACATGCAGTCATAGGCTGTAGGGGTAAATTAAAGTTGCTAAATGTTGGAATGCACTACAATATGGAGGAGATAGTTGTGGGCGTGGGCGTGAAATGTGGTTGGGACAGTGAGGCTGGGGGTAGTATATTGGAAAGTTCATTTGATGTATGGTGAAGTTTTTGTTTTGAAAGTGGGATTGCCCAGTTAAAGTTTGTGATGTGCACCTGTGGCCTTTTTCACACAATACAAGTGGTCAGTGCTGACCCCTCCCTCCCAGGAAGTGTTTAAGAGGCAGCTGACCACAGGAGGGGTTGTCCCCCAGGAAGATTAGGAGGGTTGTGCAGTCCAGGACTACCATTTTGTATTAGGGCTATATTAGAGCCTACAGTAACCCACCAGCTATATAGTAGCTGTTTTTGGACTCCCTGCCTCCATTGTAGGTACATCTGACCTGGTGACTGTTCGCAGGTAGTCTCTGTGGTGACCCATCCCCAAACTTTTAGCTTTCAAGGGGTTTTCGTTTGGCTTTGGTCCTGTAGTTGAGACAGGCACACAAGGGACAGTCTTTATTGTACAGTTGCCGCTTGAGACAGGTGCTTGGCAGTGGCCTGGAAAATTTTGCATGAGTTTACAGAAGTCTGATTGGTGTTGCCACCGGTGAACCACGTGGAAAGGGAGGTTAGGAAGGAAGTTTAAGGTTAAGTATAGGAAGTTTGGTTACTTAGAGGTTACTATTTGATATTTTTTTTTTATTTGATATTTATGTGTATTTATAGAGCGCAGACATTCGCTCCGACAGGAGCATCTTGGCGCTAGGAAAGCGTGCTACGAGTACATGAAAGTGGAAAAGGATGAAAGAAAAGTGAAGAAGCTGAAACTAGATGGCTGCCAATACTGCGGTGTCTGATTGTTGGTACACCCATGTCTTTAGAAGTTTTCTAAAGATGCTCTCCTTGTCCGTCAATCTAAGATTGACCGTTAGAGTGTTCCATGCCCTGGCTGCCAGGACAGTAAAGGTCTTCCCACCCCTGGTCTTGTACTTAAATCTTGGAATGGTGATTAGATTTTTGCCAGAGGATCTCAGACAACGCGAGGGGTGGTAGCGTATAAAACGCTTTGCAAGATAAAGGGGCCCTGAGTTTTTCATAACTCTGAAGACGGTAAGAAGAAGTTTAAAGAAGATCCTTTTGTGTAAAGGTAGCCAGTGGAGGGTGTTTAGCGCCATTGAAGCTGATGACCTTCTAGGAAGTCCCAACACTAATCGAGCAGCTGCGTGTTGTATGCTCTGCAGCTTTTTGAGGGTGGACTTTTTCACTCCCGCCATTAAACCATTACAGTAATCAAGTCTGGAGAGTATCAAAGCTACCGCGACTGATTTTCGGGCTGCAATGGGTAGGAGGTCAAAGAATTTCTTTAGGGACTTAATAAGTCCAAAACAACGTCCAGCCGTGATCCTGACGTGTTCGTCAAAAGAGAGGGATGAGTCAAATTGCACGCCCAGGTTCCGTGCTGAAGATACGGCGCTGGGAGGGGCCTCAGATCCTATGGGCCACCAGTCCTTCGGGCAGAAGGATAGATCTTTACTCAGCGGTATAATTTCAGTTTTGGCGCTATTACATTTTAAATGATTTTTATTACATGCTGTTATGGGCTGTAGGGAAAGTTAAAGTTGCTAAATGTTGAAATGCACTACAATAAGAAAGAGATAGTTGTGGGATGGGGTATGTGGGTAGAACAAAAGGGGGATGTATGTGGGTGGGACAGTAGGGGTGGGGACAGGATCTTAGATAGTTCATTTGATGTATAGCAGGGTTTTAGTTTTGAAAAGTGGATTTCCCAGGTAAAGTTTGTGATGTTCACCTGTTAAGCCGCCTTTTCAAACAATACACATTTTCAGTGGTCTGTGCTGTGCCTCTCACTCCCAAGAAGTAGACAATGTCCTGTACACTGGATCACTCTCTCCAGGTCACTTCTGTGCAGATGCCCTCCCCTTGGAGCCACAACAGCCATGACAGAATGTGTGCTTTTGGTGTTTTTTTCCCCAAAACACGTAATCTCAGACCATGTGTGCTATTAAAACAGTGCTCTTGAGTTTTCACCATGATACGGAAAGAGAACCTGCATATCTTATTTCCTAAACATTCACGTCTTTTGAAAATAAAGAATCTTTCTAAATGCGGTCTGATGCTGCTGCTTCATTTCTGTTCATTAAATTTGAAAACATGAATATATATTTTTTGCCACCGTTTTCCAGATCTTTTAGGATTTTTATCCAGGTTGCATTTTAAGTCGCCTCAAAAATTTGAAACATTTACAAAGTGTGTCTCATATTATTACAAAGACTTGGAATACCTCTTGTTTTAAGCTTATTAGCAGTAGAGGATCATTTCAGTTTAAAAGCACTGTTTAATGATGTTATGCTGTGTTACTTCATGTGATGTTGCTATTTTTAGGTTAAGCATTCGCGACCTCTTGTATATACTTAAGTATATACTTTAGTATTGTATTATACTGTAATTGCATTTATATACTTTAGTATATACTTATACGTGTATGTACTTTGTGGGCTCTGGAGATCAGCCCTAAGACTTGTCTGCTTCCGCTTACGTTTTTTTCTGTTCAACTGCCTCTATTTAACTGTCTTTATAGAACACGACCAGCAGAGGTCAGTAAAATACCAGAATTGCTTTCTGCTGTTTAACTGCCTCTATTTAACTGTCTTGCTAGAAAACCACCAGCAGAGGTCAGTAAAATACCAGAATTGCTTTCTGTCGAGGTACTTTCTTTTTTAAATTTTTCTGGCAACTGCCTCTATTTAACTTTCTTGATAGAAAACGACCAGCGGAGGTTAGTAAAATACCAGAATCACTTTAGCATGCTCTAGATTCCAGTCCATGGAAATCGTCTCCCATGAGCACCCCTAGACAAGAATATATATATATATATATATTTTTTTTTTAATGGAAAGTTCATAGTTATACAATATACACTAGAAATACCGATATATACAAATGTAGAAATAAATATACATAATACATAATATATAGGCAGGAGCAATTGATGTAGACATTATACAAAGAAGAACAGGGATAAAAAGAGTGGTGATCATACCAAGATCAGGAATTTGAAGGACATTATGAGGCCCCACACCTCGACAACCTCCATGTAGCCACTGGCGCCCAGATCCGTAGCCCCATGTCTCTAGATTGAACTCCCTTTAAAGCATACAATTCTGACTCGATGTTGTGGATCCCTAACATCCTACAGATCCACATTTGGAAGGTTGGGGCCTCAACATCCTTCCAACCAGCAGCAATTAATATTCTTAAGACGGCTGCTGATATAAAAATGAGCGCCTCCATCTCTGTGTTTAGACCCAGTTTAGCATCACAACCGATTATTAAAAGTGTCAGGGATAAGTCTATTCTGCCATCTAGCAGCCCCTCTAAAAAAGCTTCGATTTCCTTTTTGATGGGTCCCAGTTTCCCACAGCTACAAAACATGTGCACGACATCAGCTGGCCCGTTCCCACACCTAGGGCAGTTGTTGTCCGCCCTCTTACCCCAATCAAATAATTTCGCCGGTGTGTAGTATAAATTAAAAGGGTCTTAAAATGCTGCGCTCTTAGGTTTGTGGATCGCAGGAACCTTTTATCCATTAGAATAGCTCTATCCAAATCAATATCTGGATCCCCCAGTTTTGAGGCCCAAGCTGTCTCTGTCTTAACCATGTCATCGGGGAGCCCTTCCAAGAATAGCCTGTATATTTCCCTAATTCTACAGCCACCCCCCTTCATGTAATCCAGTAGAGCACATCCTTTGGACATATTTATACAGGGTCTTTTCGATTTTATTGTATTTACCAACTGTATGTACTTGAACTCTTGACACCCTTGCAGTGAATACCTTGACCTCAACAGCTCGAGGGGCCTACATACATCCTTTACCATTACTTGACCCAGTGTGGTGATTCCCTGTCTTTCCAGTGTCTCCATGGGCCATCAATGCTTAGATGCAGGAATAGTCCTGAATTCCAAAGTAGGGTGTGTTGATTATACCTTGGAATATTCAAATTTTTCTGTACAGAAGACCATAGCCCCCAGATATCTTCCAATATTTTATACCCTGATGCCTTAAAGTAGCGTTTATCGAATTTCCTCAGCAATACCCCATAAGCTTCACTCCCAAGGGCCAGCTGAAAAATAGAAGGGATATTCTCCTGGCTGTATTTAGGGTCCTCTGGAAAACAGAGTATAGCCATTTCTGCAGGAAGACAAGACCAGTTATAAAACCTGAGATTAGGTATTCCCAGCCCACCCCTTTCCTGAGGAAGAGACATGAGTTTACTTGATCTCCTCACCTTGCCGTATTGCCAGACGAAGTTCATAAAAATAGCTTCCATTTCCTTAATCAATATATCGTCTATAATGTAAGGGATAGACCTAAATGTATATAAAATCTTCGGAAACATCGTCATTTTAATAACATTGGCCCTACCTATGACTGACAGGTGGAGTGTATCTATTCTTTTTAGATCCTGTTCCATTGTTTTCAATAGCGGTACAAAGTTATCCCTGATAATATCCCTTGGCTGAGCATTGATTGTTATACCTAAATACACTACTGAATCCACATATCTGTCATCCTGTTTGGCTATATTTCTAGAGCATAGTACCTGCGTCTTCGCCACATTTAAGCGGTATCCAGATAGCCTCCCAAAGTCAGTAGTAATGCTAACTATTCCCCTCATGGCACTGTCGGGATCCGTGGTGGTTATTGCTAGATCGTCCGCATATGCGAGGACCTTGGTGTGGAAACCATTAGTGACAACTGGCTTAATACTGGTACTATTCATTATGAGAGTTATTAGAGGGTCTATATATAACGCGAAGAGGATGGGTGAGCACGGACACCCTTGTCTCGTGCCCCTCGTTATATGAATCTGCCCGGAACTCTCACCCATAAGCTGAATACTCGCGGTAGGATTGAAATACATAGCCTGAATTGCCTGAAGAAATCTGGGACCAAATCCTCTATCTTCCATCACTTTCCACAAAAAACTCCACCTAACGCGGTCGAAAGCTTTTTCCGCGTCGAGGAGGATCATTGCGCCCCCCCCCCCCGGGCAGCATGGATGTCAAACAGTGTTATAGCTCTTCTAATGTGGTCAGTCGTACCCCTGCCCGGGACAAAACCATGCTGCCAGGGAGAAACCAGAGTCCCAATAATCCTCCCCAACCGTGTCGCCATGATCTTTGCATATAATTTATTATCGCTATTTATTAACGGTATTGGCCTATAAGAGCCAGGGCTTTCTTAGGTTTACCTTTCTTGTGGAATACCACGATATTGGTTTTGGTCCAAGACTCCGGTATAACTCCAGTATTCATGACCCCGTTAAATAGGTCCAAGAGAAGGGGTGACGTTTCTTCCTTCAAGCATTTATAAACCTCCAAAGGTATGCATCGGGCCCTGCTGCCTTACCAGGTGTAGTGCATCAAGTAGTTCGTCCATAGTAATACCCTGTTCCAAGGTCTCCCTCTCACAGAGGGTAAGTTTACTACCCACTTCAGGCAATTTTATACTCAGGTCGTTGATAGCCGGCTCTTCCTTATATAAGTCTTGATAAAATCTCTTAAAGACATCAAGGATTTCGGTTGGTTTATTAAAAATTCGATCCCCTTCTTTGATTTCAGTAAGAATGTTCTTGGATGTGGCCTGCCTTATCCGTAAAGCCAATGCCCTGCCTGCATGTTCTCCTGTTTCGTATAGCCTGGCTCTTTGGGTTTGATATTCTGCTGCGGCCTTTTTAGCCAATTGCCTCTGGATTTCAGCCTTCATACTATTCAGCCGTTCTAAACTTAAAATGCCCTGACTCCCATGACTTACATCCCTCCTGTGTTGTTCCTCTGCCTCTGCCAGATTCCCCAACAGGCGTTCTCTCTCTTCCTTAACTCCTTTCCACATTCGGCTAGTGTAACTGATTGTCTCCCCCCTCAAACCTGCTTTGAAGCTATCCCAGACAGCGACACGGGAGGCACTGTATCTATTCGCATCAAAGAATGACTGAGACCAAACCTTCACGTGCGCTATATAGTTGCTATCCACTAGCAGCTTTCTGTCAAAGGTCCAGGATCTGGCTTTTTTCGTTTGTTTATTGATGGCCATTGTTAAAACAAGGGGGTTATGGTCTGATATTAACCTAGGAAGCATTGAAATTCCTACATTAGAAAGATAGGTAGCCGATATCATAAAATAATCCAATTTTGTGTGCTTATTGAATGGATGTGAGAAATATGTGAACCCGGGGTCATCTTTTTTTAAGCTTCCCCACACATCCCTCAACCCATGAGATTGAATTATAGAAGACACTGCTCTAAATACCCGGGGCTTACGACCTATATAGGGGGTGCCGCTTTCAAAATCTGCTGAAATATTGAGATCGCCACAGATTACCATAGGGGCTGGCCAGTTAGTTAATTCCCTCTCTATGTGATCCATCACCCCCGGGTCATCCAGATTAGAACCGTATATTGAGCAAAGAGTGATACCTAGATTCAATTCACATATTGCCCATCTTCCCAATACATCGGCCTTATATCTTTTTACCCCCCCAAACCTGTCCTGCCAATAATTGCTACCCCCCTTATCATTGATGTCTGCGAGGAACAGGATAGAATTTCATACCCCCTTAAGTTTAACCAGTGTTTCTTTTTCCAGGGTAGGTGAGTCTCTTGTAGGCATAAGATGTCAGCCCCTATTATTTTAACATACTCCTCAAACCTGCCCCTCTTTTTCCAATTATTCATACCCCCTATATTCAGACTTACTACCCTAAGCCTAGACATAACCCTGCAGGGAACCTAGCCACCATACTACCCAATCAAATATTCTCCTGAGCATATCATGAATATACCATTTTTCTTTCAACATTTCAGTTGTATTGATGTACATATTTATTGCATGAACTTTCTTTTCTTTTGTTTTCTCCCCCCACCCCACCCTACCACTCCAAACCCCCTCCCCCCTTGACCCCAACCCAAACCCCCGCCCTAGTGGAGTGCGCAGACTGAGTCTGTGCGTGTGATGGATGCAGCAAGGCATAGCAGTGGACTCCCTAAATACAGCTTTATAAACCACACCTCAAAATCAAACAATAAACCCTCTAATAGTAACACCAAAAAGGAAAAAAAAAAGAAAAAAAAGATAAGGGAAACCTAACCTCAGAAATTCATGCACTGCCCCTGATAGCCAATATTATGCCCCCCTTAAGCTTCATCGTTCTTTTAAGCGAATCGTTGAGGAACTGGTTAGAGGGCATACTAAAAATTACTGGATTGAACAAATCTGTTGCTATACTGAAGCCAGGTACTCCCGCGCTTTTATTTCTGAGGAAAAGTATATTGTCTTGCCCAAATGGATTACCTTTAGCTGGGCTGGATTAATAAGGTACACCTATATTTTTTTGTCCTGGAAAGGCTTGATTAATTGTCTTAATCTCCAGCGCTGTTCGACGGTGGTGTGACAGAAGTCGGGCCTTACGAAAAAAGAGCCCCCCTCAAAGGTTCTTTTAGCATCTGGCCTAGCCTTCTCTGCGATGGACTGTCTCAGCAAAAAGTTCCCTATATATATCAAGATTGCTCTGGGCTTATCTCCTGCTCTAGCATTCTGCCTCACCTTGAACGGTGTCCGATGCGCCCTCTGAATTTCGGTGGTCCAGTTCCACCCAGCAACATCTGGAAAAGCTTTCTCAAAAGTTTTGACAATGAAGGCCTTAACGTCCTGCCCTTCACAACCTTCAGGGATACCCAGGACTCTTAAATTGTTCCTCCTTTGCCTATTTTCTAGCTCTTCCAGCTTCCATTGGACATCCTGTGCCGCCGCCTCCACTTCGGTAGCGACTATCCTCTCTTCCAAATTTGAGACCCTGTCACCTACGTTCACACAGGCCTTTGAGAGCTTTCTCACCACTCCTTTCATTTTTCTCATCGCTGCTTGAGCCTTAAGGCTATCTGATCCTGTCTCCTCCCGGTGCGCTGTAATCCCTTGATGAATTGATTCCATCATTGACATCATTGACATCATTGAAAGTTGTGTGGTCTCCTGATTCTGTATATGGCTCAACCCCTGGTTTGAGTTCCCTTGTAGCAGTGTTGTCGGTGAATGATCCCATGACAGCTCTACTTGATTTTTTTTGGGGAACGTAGTTTTAACAGCCGTTGACGGTAACCCCACTTCTTGGTCACTATCTGTTTCTAGATTACTGCCATCGATATCAGAACTATGCGGCTCCTCCTCCTCTGACCAATCTGCCTCCTCAGCTACAGAGAAGAAGCACTCACTGGGGGTCTTCTCCTTCTCCTTCTCCCTCTCTCCATGGATTGGGCCCCTTTGATTGGCGTTTGTTAATACTAGTACTTGTTCGCCTGGAGCCATGGTGACCACAACAGTCTCTTTTGATAGTTCGCAAGTGTTCGAGAGAGTAGAGCCGTTATTAGGCGCCCCTGGGGTCTCTCCCCCTTGACCAAGCCGATCATTATCACGGTTAATATTTGTGGCAGAAGGACCGGCGGGCTGCACCGCCTCATCTTCAAGAGACGTAGTTGCCATATCCTTAACCGGTGTAGGGGCTTTTACCTCATTGCCCACACCCTTATCAGTGCCCAATACCACTAAGGTTATTGATCCCGGGAGGTCCATATTGCCCGGAGCAGCATTCAAGACAGCCTCCTCACCTTCGGATTCCTGGTATGCCTGTAGCAGTGACTGTGACTGTGACTGTGGATCTGTCTCTGGCTCATGCTCAAGCTCTGTCTCTAGCTCTGGCATTGGTTTCGGCACTGGCTCTGGCTCTGGCTCAAGCTCCTCATCCTCTTCTGTAGCCGGTGACGAAGTAGTTACTACTACTGGGGCAGTTTCTGTTGTTTTAAGCTTGTTTTGCTTGTCCTTGCGGTTCATCATTTCTACTATACTCACAGTGGCGGTGGTTGTGGCAGCTGCTTGTCTTGTTCTTACGGATGGAAGCCTCGCCTCTTTAGGGGTTCCTTGTCCTGAAATCTGTTGCCTTGTCCGAGCCCCAGGCTCAACTTCAAACAACACTGTCTCGGTGCCTACACTGTCCGTAGCTGCGCTTGCAGAGTTTACGGGATTAACCACTGTACCGGCATTTGTGTTTGTGTATCCTTTTTTTTTTCGGCGGCTTACCTCCAGTGTTAGTTTTCGGAGCCATCCGTGGAGAGAGCTGCCGCTTCGCCCGTCTTTGCCTCCTGTCTCCACACCCCCTGAGCACCGCTCCGCCGCTGCTGCTGCCTCCAGTCGACTCCGTCCAAGCGCCTGTACTGCTCCGCCCCCAGGCTCCGCGAACACCGCGAGTCCCACAGGTGAGCCTGCCGGCTAACCCAATCCTCAGCAATAGTGCAGCGGCAACCCTCAGCAGCCCGGGGGGGAGTGCCTTGCGGTAGAAAGCGAGCAGAGGCATCCAAATCGTTCGTCAGTTTCACTCCCGCAGTTCTCTTGTATTCCTTCACCTTTGAGCTTATTCACTCTGAAAAAGTCTCTCCATTAAGCGCCCAGTGACCAGTGGGTGTACTCGGCAGAAGGAATCTCGGCATTTAGACAAAAGATGAATGAGGTGAGCCCGCACCCATGTCCACACTGCTAGCGCTGCTGCTGCTCAGCCGTACCTTACGGCCGCCATCTTGCTCGCTCGACAAGAATAAGAGGTCAGTAAAATACCAGAATTGCTTTCTGCTGTTTAACTGCCTCTATTTAACTGTCTTGCTAGAAAACAACCAGCAGAGGTCAGTAAAATACCAGAATTGCTTTCTGTCGAGGTACTTTCTTTTTTAAATTTTTCTGGCAACTGCCTCTATTTAACTTTCTTGATAGAAAACGACCAGCAGAGGTTAGTAAAATACCAGAATCACTTTAGCATGCTCTAGATTCCAGTCCATGGAAATCGTCTCCCATGAGCACCCCTAGAAAAGAATATATTTTTCAAATCTTGAATTTTCAGTAATATGACCACCGAAGGACCTGCTTTCATATTAAAAACAGAGCTTTGGACTAAACCATTTCCTGCTGAAAGCAGGCAATATTTCTCTTCATGTGTTCCCATTCCTGGCGTGTCACACATTTTGGTGCTTACTTTCCCTCCATGTTAAAGAACAGTAGATGTTTCAGCACCCAGGCTAATGTGCTGCATAGCTAAATACATATAAGGTCCCAAAGGCGAGTCCGATTGCATTGCTAAGGCTTGTATTTATATATATTTGCCACTCGCCAATTACTTTGACTCACAGGCACATATGTTTACGTTAGTGGATAATCGCTCGCTGGGTTTTCCATGAGAGAGGAGCAAAAGAGATGTCATAAACAGCAGGGGATGGTCAACCTGGCCATTGCATGTGAAAATCGCGACTTTGCGAGACTCCCGATTTATCAGATACATACAGCTGACAATCTTCTGGAAAAAAAAACTTGATAGCACACATAAAATGTAGACTCTTGTTTATTTTCGGCCGTGCAGGAAATCTGTGTCTCTTCACTTGCACCAGGCTCCTTCTTGGCTTTTCCCTTGCCGGTTTATCTAACAGGTTCATGCATTATTCATGACGGGGCAGTGCAGACATAAAGGATTGCAGAGAGCACAATAAAAACTATGATATATGGGGCGCAATAAAGATGCCAAAAATATGCCCAGAAAATTTGTTGATTTGTTTAATCTTTACTGCTGAAAAAACGGAAAACCTAACTATAATTTATGATGTTCTGTGCTACAATTAGGATGTGCACAGATGGAAAAACCCAATTACTCACTCCTACTTGCTCTGCTACACGGAGCCATAAAAGTCTAGGAATAATACCTATGGCAGGTCAACAAGAATTTAAAGACTACCACCAAAAACGCGTGCATCAATCACTTAATACTACTCTATAAACACTGTGTTTCCAGTTTCTAAAATCTGAATATATTAGTTCAGTAATTTGGCTTTTGTGTAGATTTTGTCGCAGTTTCGCTTAGCAGAGCCAGGTTACTGAGAACTGGGAAGGATACCTTTAGCAATAAGTGAACTGCAGTTGCAATAAAAGCCACAGAAAATACCTCTTCGGAGTTTCTGTTTTAATTTGTAAGAAGCAATATCCATTTTCTACTTTTCTACAGTGAATAGGTCTTATGGTCGTGATGAATTGCCTGTATTTTTGTGTTTGTTCTTATAGTAATATAATCCACGCAGCCATGAAAAAGATGCTCAAATCGTGTTATGCATAGGTACACCTTACTTGACAGCGTACACAGAGCCTTTTTTTGTGTTGTTCAGAACAGTGGCCCAGAGCCAGGTATTTGGGCTATAGGCTATTATGATTCCCTTTCTGATAAATTCTGTTCCCGTACTTTGGGGGAATTTTGTCTTCACCTGCAGTCTAAGAGGTAGATTTACAAGGCACTTGCGCCACGTTTACGCCACTGTTGCGTCACGCAACGGTGGCGTAAACGTGGCGCATCCCAGCGACCCATTTACAACGTGACGCATCTAGGCAGATGCGTCACGTTGTAAAGCCCTGCGCCACATGTGGGCGTTCCGGCTCAGGGTGCGCCTCGCAAAAGTGCCTGCGTGAAATCTATAGAAGATTTCACGCAGGCACTTGTGCGACGCTGCTACGTCAATTCCTTACGCCTGCTTGAAGCAGGCGTAAGGAATGACGCAGCACTTTAAGAATAGGGCACACACGAGCATTGCTGGAGTCGTATCGCGCTTGTGACGCGACTCCAGCGATGCGCCACCATTACGTCGCGAGATGCGTCACGCATCTGACTACCCTTGCGCCTCGGCGCGCCGCATTGTAAATGCGGCACATCCGCCGTGACGCAAGGGTAGTTTTGCGTGACGCATTTGTTCTGGCGCATCCCTGCTGATTTGCAGAGATGCGCCAGAACTCATAAATATGCCCCAAAGTGCATAGAAGAGTATGGGAACCGACACAGTGGGGGCGTGGTCAGTGAGTGCTGGGCCGTAATCAGAGACGTGGCTACAAATAAAATATTCGGAAACTATTTTGGTAGCCATTGACCTACAAGTAACTGCACATAAAATATAATACACGCACATCAAATGAAAAAAATATGCAACTGAAATTAATTTGTGAGAAATGCATTTTTTTGGTAGGGCAGTTCGGTTGGTTCATGTGATCACTTCAGATACCTGTGCAAGTATCAGGACGGTCACTGATTTGAATCCTTGTTGGTTTCTTGGGGAAATAGTGATGTGTGCTTGTAGTGCTAAGAGGCCCAAGCCTGTAACAGAAAGCACCGTGACTATTATAGTCATTAGTTTAAAAGATATATTAAACCAAGTATACAATAGGCTGCAGTCAGCCTGTTGCAAAATGTGCAAAACATTTTGATTGAATGTTTACAGTGCTCTCAAAAGTTTAGTAATCTGCTTATTGCACCTAGTACAATATAATGTAATATAGTTTTATTATTTTCTTTGACATAAAAGTTTAAAATTCCAGATTCTATCAATTAACACCAAGGAGTCTTTAGATTTGCTAACTAATTGCACACATTTACATTTCTTTCAGGCAGCAGGTACCAGAGAGAGGGTAGGGGCATATTATCAAGGACTGGTGTTAAAATTATCGCTGTTTTAGCGTCAGGAAACTGCTGCTAAAACGGCGATAATGGGCTTGATAGTACGCCCTTGTTAATTCCCATAGAAGCCCATGTTAACACAAGAACATGAGCTTCTATGGGAATTAACAAGGGAGGGTTATCAAGCCCACTATCGCCGTTTTATCGGCATTTTCCTGTCGATAAAACGGCGATAATTTTAACACTGGTCCTGGATAATATGCCCCGAAGTTTCTTTCTTTTTTTAGTTACTTCTTCCTTCACAGCAAAGGGGTCTCTTCTCTCCTTTCAACCAGCAGCAACCGAACCGTACAGGAATAGTTGATTTTTAAATAAAAAAAGTATGGCCACTGTTTTGCAGAAATTAATAAAGCTTGGTAACGTCGCTCCCCTGCCCACTTCAACCTCTGGTCTTCACCATGGTGTCTTGCACCATTCCGCACTAGATCGCAAGTTCCCTTAACCCCACTACATGTCCAGCAGTCCTAGAGGAAATGGCATTCGATTCCCTTGTTGAGGACCCTGGAGGATTTCTGACTGTAGGGTCCTAGTTTTCTACTCACAACCTGACATATCCTTTTATAGAAATCCACTTTATACGAATTATGAAATTATTAAATATATTATTCAGAAGAAATACTGAGTTGTTTTTATAAGAAATGTACCTTTTCGTTCAGCTCAAAGGAGATGCAAGTGTGATTGTATCTGTATCATTTGCACCTACTCTTAACACCTTGATGGAGAAAAGCTCTCCCAAAATACTAGAGACCAAACTCTCCTGAAGATTCCAAGTTAATCTGACCTGAGCCCCAAAGGATAACACTAGCCTAGGGATACTACTATGACAAAATAGCTCTTTCCACATAGGAGCTATTACAAGGATTTGGACAGTAACTTGGCCCTAAAGGTGCTAGCACCTTCAGTATTGTGTGTGTTTGCTATCTTTAACCACCATAGGACTATATGACTTGATAATGAAAGTTCTTAGCCTCTTTCAGGATAAATCAGGGGCTAGGCGTTGTTTATATTAAGTGTTATTTACTGTGCTATAATGTATCTGAGTTACTAACCCACTTCAGTATCATCTCCTATAGTATGCCTTAACTCTTCATCCTCACTACGTTCTAAAGAGTCCAGTGCCCAAAAGGAGTAACCTGGCTATCCAACTAAAGCCCAATAGTTCTGGGGCCGAGGAGCTCCAGTGTAAACAGCATTCTTCACTAGGTTGTCTAGAGAAGTTTTTGTGCTGGTTGGTAAACGTTGGGTGTCAGATTTGTAGAAAACGTAGAGATTGGTTGACTTTTATGCTTCAATCAAATCTGTATGTAGCATGCAAAGTGTAGTGTATGAAATGATGAATGGTCAGTAGATTCTTGAAGCTCTTTATTTCAAGTAAGATGAACAGGAATAAAACCCCACCAGGAACAGGATGTTCACTGCTCAGCCCTCTCTCATCAACTGTCATTCCACATCCACACCAGGCACACTAACGTTCTATTCACTCTGTCATCCATCATTCAACATTCCATACTGACGGATGTATGACGTTACAACGCATACTTTTACTCCGCGTACCATTACAACGCGGTATTTACAACGAATACCGTTACAACGCATAGCGCTTTGGGGTGCTGGATAGTGGTAAGTATAATTTACTATTCTAACTCCAGTCCCCGTGGACCCTAGGGAAGGTGTTGGATAGTAAATTAAACTTACCTCTTATCCTAGAGCGCCCCCCAGCGCAATGCGTTGTAATGCCATGCGTTGTAATGCCCGCGTTGTAATGGTAGTGCGGAGTAAAAGTTGCGTCGTAACGGGTGTATACCATACTGACATCACATACATACTGGCTGAGCAGGAAGCAAGGAGATAATATAAAGCACAACATATCTCCTTTTCTTCAACGAAAAATAAACACAATAATATAATACATTGCGAAAGATAAAATTTGCAATATATATGCATATTTAAATTTAGACTAGAATGAAATAGACTAAGTAAAATATAGGTAAACACAACCTAAGCAAATAATATATATGTACATTTAAATTAAAACTAGAATGAAATAGATTAAGTAAATATAGCTAAATATATCCTAAGCAAATATAGCTGAACACATCCCCTTCCTTGGGAACATTATAATTGTAAATTGCAACAATACCAATGTATGTATAGAATAACCACTGCCAAGAAGGCACAGCTGAAGCTAAGTAAAAGGTTTATGTAGGGTATAAATAGTAGGAAGGGCGTGCGCACACCCTACTCTGAATATGTATAGAGACCAGCTCTGAACTACCCTATGAAGAAAATAACCTCTAAACTTAAAGTGTCAGCAAAACAAGAAGCATCATATCATGAAGCTAAATTTGTAGTACTAAATTCGTAATATATAAATAACAACAATAAATTAAATCATGAAGGTAATACAGACTAACTGCTGTATCAAGCATTGAGAGTAATACAGATTCATACGAATTGCTGTATCTAGCATTGAAAGTAAAACCGGCTTGAAGCACTGTACTAAGCATATAACGAAACATATGCATACCTGAATTGTTGTATAAAGTATAAATATATAACATACTTATATGAATTAGTGTAAAAAACATTTAAGTAACACATATTTGAAATACTGTATGAAGCATAAAACGTAATACATACTATTGGATTACTAAATTATAAGAATAGCTGTAAAAACACCTTGCATAAAATTTTGTAAATATCAGTATAAATTATTTAAACATAGCTGTATAAATTATATAAACATCACTGCTACCCTATTAACGGAAAAGCAGTTCAAAAAGAATTGGTGTATGAATCATAAACATTGCAGTCTTAGTGATATAACTGTATCAGTTACTAAAGGCTTACAGTGTTATTTAAATTGCTGAAATATGCTGAAACACCTATAACATAACCTTTAAGTAGTAATAAAATGAGTCCCCATGTTTAAATAAGAGCTACATGAAGTACCGACTTAATCCAGCAGATGGCAGTAAGACGATGACTAAAGTAATTGAAAACTAAACAGAAAGAATGAAGATTGAATATTATTCCGTCAGTATTTCATCAGCTGCGACACCTCAAGGCTCGACAGGTCCACGTTGAAAGAAAAGGACAGAATGACAATATTTGGAGACTTCTTATAGCAACGCTAGCACTTCTCTCATCAAGTCTCAAATGTATTTGTTCTTCTTCGTTTACCTCGCGCTGTCACAGCAAAGTAGTAGTTGAAATGGGGAGTCAAACTTGACCTCGTATGTGAAGACGAGCTGACATGCACAAGGAGAAACGCGCTGTGACCTATGAAATACCAGCGCGGGCAGAGTGTCAGAGGAATGCGCTCCGCAGGATGTGTGGCGTAGCATTGTTTCCGGTTATCACGGAAACGAATATGTAGATAGGTGGCAAAGATCGTCATGACGTGACACGTACTCTTGCAAAGATTCTGAAACGTCACCACAAGCAGGATGGCTTCACCGAGGAAGGAGCTCTCCGTGAGAAAGGCAGTTGGCAGTTGAGAAAACGTAAGATGCCTTATCATTTGTAACTGAAATTAGTTCTGAAGTACAGGCTTCCACACAATAGAATTATAATGGGAATCACCCGTTTCTCAATGAAAACCACTCGTTTTTTCAGCAAACTGTAAAGCACTCATAGGACATTTGATATAAATTCCTTGCTCTCAGACTTCCACAAAAGTGAATTTTAAATGAAAGTAACTCGTTTTTTCTCTTTTGTAGCAAGAAAGGTTGTCAGACTCTGTGAATCTCAGTATTAAATCACTGTACTCCACACAACCGAATTTTGAAGGAAATCTTTTGTTTTCCCTTTCCCTTAGCAGCACAGGTTTTCCCTTTTTCTTGGTGGCAAGTTAGAGTATTTGAGCTAGATCTGGCACATATGAGAGTTTAGGGCAACCGATTACGGGGTCACTGGTGGGGTTTTGGAGTGCCAGGTAGCTTGGGGAAAACTTTAATAATTTAAAAGTCCTTTACCTTAATTGAATTCTTCTCTTTAGGGTAGTACTGCTTGAAGGTACCTTGTAAATAGGATGTAGCACGCTGTGAGTTCTCCAAACGTCGCCAAAATGTAGTGTATGAAATGATGAATGGTCAGTAGATTCTTGAAGCTCTTTATTTCAAGTAAGATGAACAGGAATAAAACCCCACCAGGAACAGGATGTTCACTGCTCAGCCCTCTCTCATCAACTGTCATTCCACATCCACACCAGGCACACTAACGTTCTATTCACTCTGTCATCCATCATTCAACATTCCATACTGACATCACATACATACTGGCTGAGCAGGAAGCAAGGAGATAATATAAAGCACAACACAAAGATCATTCCTTGTAGGAGGTTTTAAGGGCACTTTATAAAGTTGTGGACGATGGCTCTGATGAAAACATTGGTTATGTTTTCAAATTTAATGTAGTGTTCAGTGATGTCTGAACTTCAGCTTTTGTTGCAGTAACTTTTCTTGTACCAAACTGCATCTGTGAGATTGAAGGACAAACTGCATGTAGACGACAACAGCTTTTCAAATTGCTTCTAAAGGGGTCAAGCAAAGGTTATTAGTTGAAAGAACATCTTACTACAGCTGTCTCACATACATGACTATCAGGCAAAGAAGCAGCAAATTAAGGTGAACGGTTACCTGCATGTCTTCAAGAAGGCTTGTCCATAATGTATTTTTGACCGCTGGATTATGAAGGTAATTCCTGCTTGATAAAGTTCTCCACCCATTTCACCAGACTGGAGATGTGTTCTACAGCTAAAAAACAATGGCAAAACAGTTATTTCTTAGAAGGGATTTAATCCTGAAAATCAAGAATTAGATTCTTGAAATCAAGACTGCCATCACACTAGTACCTCACAGGAAAGGGATACTGGAAGGATATTACTTTGTCTCCCAGTGCTAGAGAACGCTGGTTTCCCGTTACGAGTGTGAAGTTTATTACTGAGATTTGACCACGTACACATGGGGTTTGGAGACTATTTGGAGATTTAGAAAATTTGAGTTGTGGATACGCAGGAATAAGGAAACTGAAACTCTCTACCATAAAGATACTCTTGTTAGTGGGATTATCGCCTGTGAAAATAATACTGGCTATCAGCAGAGCTTTGACTGAGGAGGATTCGGACTACATTAATGGAGAAAGGATAAAGAGTTGTGCGTTTGATACCGAGACGGACCAGTTTATTTGTTATGTAACTTGGAATCTGAATTTCAGCCCTGAAGAAGTCAATAAAGCTTGACCAAGCTTGGCGAAACACGTGTTGGCTGCTTAGGATTTGGTTGATTTTGAAGAAATATTTTATTGAATGTTTTGGATATGCAGACAAGAGAAGTCTGTTGTATCAACTGAAAAATACATGATTTAAAGCCAAGAAGAATAAAATGAACGGACATTGAAATCTATATTTGTGGACTATATACATTTTGTGTGCTCGGGGAGGATTTTACTTATTTGTGTTATTCGCACAAGCGGATAGGGGCAGGGTTGTATAGGTAACCAACCCTTCTTCCTCTAAGAGCCCCGTCATTTACTAATTGCAACTTTGATACTTTGACCCAGATGTATAGTTGAGCGCCCTTTCTGTTTACCTGGTTACCTGGTGTTCAGTTAGCAAAGCATATTGATTTGTATTGAGGTTGCAGAAGGTCAAGCACTATGCTCTTATGGTGTTGATTGGTCTGTCCATATTATCCTAGCCCTACTTACTCTACTTTGGATTCACCTACTACTATGCAGTGCTTCATTGCTCTATAGCTATGTTTGCGATGTAGAAATTGATATGCAAAATATACAGATCTGAATTCTTTGCACCCCATCTTCAGTGCCCCAGATCTAGAAAAATCTCCTCTTTAATGTTTCAAATGCTTTAACAGTTTAAGTGCTTTTTCACGACCCTGTTTTACAGTTTTAAATGAGATTGTCCATTTCATCTTGGGTAAAGGTGAATTAAAGTGTTTTCAGGGCTTATTCCACTACCTCTATTCAATAAACACCTTACCATTCTTATAGACTTACTTTAGCCCGAGCAGCTATTATTTGTTTTAAATGCAGAAGCCACACAAATCTGTCATATGGTCAGTGGAATAAAACATGACTTTGAGGACATTTTGTTTTCACTTCTGATAGTAGATGAGAAAAACTGGGATTAAGGAAAATGTGGACCAAGATGAAGGTGGTCATGCTAGGCTCACATTATGCTCTTTACTACCATTGGACTAGATCAGATCCCCATATTCTTCACACATCCCAGATCTTCTGCAAAAAGGTAAGATCTAGGTGGTTCTATGAGATTCAGTACATCGTATAAAAGGTCTGCTGATTTCGGTAAACATCCTTTACAATGCAACTTTTACCACGCAGTGCCTTTTTACGACGCAACTTTTACAACGCAAACTATTACAACGCATTGCGCTGGGGGGCGCTCTAGGATAGGGAATAGGTTTAATGTTCTATCCAACACCTTCCCTACTATCCACGGGGACTGGAGTTGGAATAGTAAATTAAACTATTCACTATCCAGCGCCTAAAAGCACTATGCGTTGTAAATGTATGCGTTGTAAAACTTGCGATGTAAAGGTAGGCGTTGTAAAAGTATGCGTTGTAACGTCATACATCCGCTGATTTCATGTTGTGTGTACAACTCCAATGTTAAATGGTATCATAGGGTCCCTCTGTGAGCATAATAAATACTGTTAGACATTGGGTTGCTGGTTGACTGGGGTGTGAACCCAGGTCAAGCAGCAACCACAATCCTAGTCATGATAAGGAACAAGCAAACCTCAAGTTAACCTGTGCTCAACCCCCTGGTTGATTGGCACAGAACAGCCTGGCTTAATTTAGAGGCAATGTGTAAAGTATTTGTGCAACACTTCAGACAGTAAAACAGTGAAAATACCACACAAAAAGATCCCACAGCAGGTTAGAAAAATAGAGCTTAATTTAATAAATGAAACATGAATTTTTAAAGAGTAAACTCCAATATAGCGCCTGAAAGCATAAAGCGTCAACATCGGCTATCTGGTCAATCTGGACCAAGTCAAACTCAAAAGTCTATGCTGACTGGGATCGAGCGCGGGTCAGATACAGTCCCAGATTAGTCCAGCTGAAGGGTTAACTTCTCAAGTTTTGTGCCAAGAGTCACATTTACGTTGCAGAGGGCCGCAAGGAGAGTGTTGCTGGCAGTGGTCGGCATGGCTCTAGGAGCAGGCGAGGCGTCACAGACTGGCAAATTGAATGAATGAATGACTACTCATTTGTATAGCGCATGGTTACCCGGAGGCATCCCAGCGCTGCAGTGGTTCAATTCATCCCCGGAGAAATTAAGGAAATAAGAAGGTTTTCAGCCTATTCCTGAACCTAAGATGGTTCTCCTCCATCCGAATAGGGTCGGGCAGGTTGTTCCAAAGTTTTGCTGACTGAACAGAAAAACGTCTGCCACCCATCCGGGTTCTCCTTATTCGTGGGACTGCCAAAAAGTTCTTGCTGCTGGATCTAAGGGTCCTATTCGTTTGATAAGGACAAAACAGAGGTTGAATAAGATCGGGTCCTGTCTTAGTTAAGGCTTTGTGGACGATGGTCATAGTCTTGAATTCAATCCTTTGTTGTACCGGCAGCCAATGTAGTTGTCGAAGCGCTGGTTTGGCAGAAGTTCTACGTGGTGTCTGTAGAAGCATCCGGGCTGCACAGTTCTGTACAGTCTGTAGGACCCTAAGTGTCCCTTGTGGGGCCCCCAGATATACTGCATTGGAATAGTCCAGGTGCGTTAATATCAGGGCCTGGACTAATATCCGCCTTGCTTCAACTGGAAGCAGTCCGATGATTTTTCTAAGTGATCTCATCAGGGCGTAACAGGTAGCTGCTACCTTCTGGGCTTGCACCAGAAAATTAAGTGCTGGGTCCAGCCACACCCCTAGACTTTTAATTTTCCCTTTTGGGGGGGGAGGATGGCCCAAGGTGTTAAACCACCAGCCGTCAACCGCAGAGGGAGCATCATGCCCAAGCATCATGATCTCCGTCTTTGTTCCGTTGAGTTTCAAGAAAGAATCATCCATCCAATCACGGACTCTGCTAAGGCAAGAAGAAAGATTGTCATAGGTCGACATCTGCCCCGAAAGAGTGATGATAAGCTGAGTATCATCAGCGTCAGTCACTAGTTGCACCCCCATGGTAACACCACCTCAGCCAATGGCCTCATATATATATTAAATAAAGTCGGGCTGAGGGATGAACCCTGGGGAACTGTAGATGTATAGGAGGGGAAGAGATGTCATCCTCAAATACTGAAAAAGTCAGTTCGGAGAGGAAGGATTGCAGCCATTTCAGCACGGTCCCAGTGACACCTACATCATTCATCCTTTGAATCAGGATAGAATGATTAACGGTGTCAAAGGCCACACTGAGATCTAATAACAATATGGCTGTACCGCTGCCTCCATCTACAATCTTTCTTGCTTCCTCAATTACTGCAACAAGAGCCGTTTCAGTGCCTTGTTTGCACCTGAATCCGGTCTGGGTTGGATGTAATAAGTTGTTATTTTCTAAATGGCTGGATAGCAGGGAGTTTACATATTTTTCAGTACGTTTACTGATAGTAGGCAGCAGGGAGATGGGGCGATAGTTGGCCCAGTCATCAGGATTGAGATTGGGCTTCTTCAATAACGCCTTTACTCTAGCCTGTTTCCAATGAAGAGGGACTACACCAGCTGACAGAGAGCTATTAATCACCTCCCAAATCACCGGAGCCACAGTATCTGAGACCAGATTGAGAACGGTGGGAGGTACTACATCAGCCGGTGAACCTGATTTCAGGTTGCTCAAAAGTGATTGAACCTTAGGGCAGCCAAGAGGGGGGAATGTCTCAAGAAGGGTCAGATCTGAACTAGGAGGCAAAGATAATGCTAACGGGGAACCCCGGAATGTGGAGTAGATATCTGCTATCTTTGATACAAAGAAATTTGCTAACTCCCTACAGCGTGTGTAAGCAAGACGAGGGTCAGCAGTGGGGGCAGGAGGAGTGACTAAGGACTTAAATATTTTAAAAATTTCCCTGGAGGAGCTGGAGGCAGAGGTAATTCTTTCTTGATAGTAATTGAACTGGGTGGTTTTTATAGCCTTTTTATAATTACGTAACACAGTCCTATAGGTATCTTTACTGACTTCAAGATAGGCTTTCCTCCAGAGCCTCGCTTTCTGCTTGCAAAGCTGTTTAAGGTTTCTAAGCGTATACCAGGCTTTTTTATTCAACCCAGTGCGATGGGAGAGTTCAACCTTAGGTAGAACCACATCCAGTGATTCCTCTAGCCAACGATTATAACGATCGTTTGCTTCTGAGGGTTCATTACTAGGTTCCGGTAGAGTTTCTAAGAGATTGAGAGCCCATTTCTCATTTGCTAATTTAGACCATGCACGCCTATTTTTTTTTTAAAAACAAGCCTGGCCTGTCTGTTCCTGGCGAGTAAGGGAAAAGGACAGGAGGGAATGGTCAGACCAAGGAATTAAGGTGGATTTTATGAACTCGAGCGTGCTTCGGTTAGTGTAACAGTGGTCCAGCGTATGTCCTGCTTTGTGTGTGGGACCCTTGATAATTTGTTTAAGTTGGACCGTATTTAACGCTGTCAACAGACTCTGACAAATCGGAGAGTCGGATTTATCTAGCTGGATATTTAAATCTCCCAATACCGTGAAATTAGAAGCGTTACAGGACAGATTGATGACCGAACTTAACATCTCTTCACAGAATTGTCCAATCGCCCCAGGAGGCCTATATACCAAAAGCCCAGAAAACGAGCATATTGGGGAAAGAGTGACTGAGAGCATCATACACTCTGCCCCAGAGATATTAACCTTCTCTACTCTACAGCCTATGGATTTTTTATGCACTATGGCGATCCCTCCTCCTCGTCCGTCCGTCCGATCTTGCCTCGAAATTGCATAGTTCGAGGGGAGGGCCCGGACAATATCAGGGTCAGAGCCGTCGTTAGTCCATGTTTCTGTGAGGAAAAGAACCTCAAAGTCCATTTCCTCCAGTAGCAAGGAGATCTCTAGGGCGTGCTTAGGTAGGGAACGACAATTAAGCAAAGCTAGTGAGAAAGGGTGTTCCTCAGGGGCTATTATTTCAGGGGTAAGATAATATTGACAACCCATGCAGGGCTTATGATCTTTATGAGTATCTAACAAGGTACAGTTCATTCCGATCTTACCTCTTAGTTGCAGGAGTTGATTCCTGTTATATGACATCAGAGGTTTATTAGCAGACAGAGTGGCAGGGGGCTGGCCCCTGGGCCCGGCGTGGCCCTGATGGGCCCAGACCGGCTTGCCTTTGGCGCGCCGCCGGTGCGCCCGCTGCGCCCACGAGATCCACCTTCCATTTTATGGAGGGTGTTGGACTTGGGCCTTAGGGCAGGTTCACCCCTAATCTTTTTGCTTTTATTTGTGACCCTGTGTAGTGATTTTTGGGTCTCTGCGCACTTTTTCACTGTGTCCCAGAGTAAAGTGCGTGCGTGTAGTATGGCTGGCCTGCCCTCCCATAGGAATGCATGGAGAATGTGTGTGTCCATGTTAGTTCCTGATGTGTGGGGAGTGCAGGCTCGAGTTTGGTATGTATGAACTCGTGAGAATGAATGCTGCGCAATGGTATGTGCGGCTTGTATGTGTCTAGAAGGGAAGTGCTACTTCTGGACATTGATGTATGTGTGCAGTGAGGATACTGGAGCGTGATTGGCTGGAGCTGGCTGGCATGCCAGGCTCCAGGAAGTCTGCATGGGTCTGCCCGGTGGTGAGTGTGAGATCAGCATGAGTGATGTGTGGGAGGAGTGCACCTGGGTCCTTGATGGGCTGGGGTTTTCCCCACACAATGCTGGCTCCGCCCCCCTGTGGTGTGTCTAACGACCCTAGCCCTGCCAGTGAATGAAAGGGGTGGTTGGGCCATCAAGGGTACTCCCAAGCCAGCTGCAACTGGTTTCCCCCCACCCTGCACCCTGAAACAAAGGATTTCACAGTATAAGAAGGGGCTGTGTCCCCTTACAATTTGTTCTACTTTTGGATCCTTGCCAGAGGGGGCTGTTGCTGCTGCTGGGGCCAGGAGGACCGCCACTTGGCTTGTCTCCCTGCCTGGAGACCCAGTGTGCTGGCTCTGGCCCTGCCTTGCCCCCCTGCCTGCCTCCAGACCCTGCTGGAGCCTTTGCTTTTGCTCTTAGCGCTTGGGACCGCTTTATCTTTACTGCCTAGCGCTTGGGAGCGTTTATTTGCCTGCTAGCGCTGTGGAGCGTTTTTCCTTTTGCCCTTAGCGCTAAGGAGTGCTTTATTTTGAGCCCTTGGCGCCTGATAGCGCTTTATTTCCCTTCTAGCGCTTCGAGCGCTCTATTTTTGTGCAGCCGGTGCCCACCCGGCGTTTGCCCGCTTTATTGCCGATTTTCGGCATAGCAAATGCCCACCTCGCTTTATATTTTAATTTGAGGCCGGTGCCCACCCGGCATTGCCCCGCTATTATTTTATTATTTACGAGCCGGTGCCCACCCGGCATTGCCCCGAGGTCACCGCCGCAGCCCAGGAGCGTCGGAATCCGTTGCCGGGCCGCTGCCTATCGCGACCCGGAAGTCCCGCCTCCTGACCCCCAGGGCCGCGCTGCCATTGGCGGCCCCAGCGGAAGTCAGGCGGCGTACAGCAAGACGAGGCCAGGCGGGAGGCGAATGAAGCAGCCGGCCCCCGTCCTCGAGGCTCCCCGAGGGAAGAGGAGCCCTGCGCTACTGCGAGGAGGTCTGGTGAGTGGGGCCGGGAAGACGAGTGCAGGGAGGAGGGCGTCGGGGCCAGTGCCGGTGCCCGCCCCTCCCCTGCAGTGCACGGCCCTGAGAGCGGCCCAAGTGTGTAGAGCCGATTGAGGCTCTGGGGCCATTACCTGATCCCGAGTCCCCGCGAGGGGCTCCAACGAAGCCTACAATTTAGATTGGAGCCACGAGGCTCCTGGGGGCATTATCTGAGTCTGAGTCCCCCGTGAGGGACTCCAACGAAGCCCCCATTTGATTTACGAGCCCCGAGAGGCTCCAGGGCCCTGCAGTTGTTCTGAGCCCAGCGAGGCTCCAGCCCACATATTGTTTAGAGCGCTGAAGCTCAAAATTGCCTATTGGTTGTGTGAGCCCTGAGAGAGGCTCAAGGGGGCATTTTAGCGTTTGAGAGCGCTGAAGCTCTATAGTGCCAGCAGATTGATTTTGCGAGCCCAGAGGAGGCTCACAGTGCCCACATTTGTTCTAGAGCCCCAGAGAGGCTCTTGGGTGCCATTCCTGGTTCTTGAGCCCACGAGGCTCCAACGTTGGCCAGCAGTATTCACAACTGTCCAGCACTTAGTGGACAGTTGCTACGTTTAGGCTTTGTGTTCTTGGCTGCCTGCGCAGCTTCCCTGACAGTGAGACTCAGGGCATTTCAGCCCTTGCGAGGCCAGTTGGCCTTAGGGACAGTTCTAGTGTTGTGCTTCATGCACCCTGCGCAATTTATGATTTACTGCTTATGTGATTTCTGCGCAAATGTTCTACCTGCACCTCTGAATGTGTTTTAATGTTTCATGTGCAATTGTCTATGTTATTACCTTTGCTAAAAGTGACCTGCTTAGGTGATTCTTTATGTTTTTATTCCCCTTTGCTAAAAGTGACCTGCTTAGAGGATTGTTTGATATTGCCTTTGCTAAAAGTGACCTGCTTAGGTAATTGTTTATGGTTTCTTCCCCTTTGCTAAAAGTGACCTGCTTAGAGGAATGTTGATGTTTTTATTGCCTTTGCTAAATGTGACTTGCTTAGGTGATTATTTTAGGTTTCCTTCCCTTTGCTAAAAGTGACTTGCTTAGGTGATGGTTTTCCTCCCATAGGTCCTGATGATAAGGTCCTAGTTCCCTGCGTGATTTCCCTACAGTGTTTAGGGTGGCGTAGGAGGTATTTACCCTTTACCAGTAGTTACTGGTTGTATGCTACATTTACTATTTCTGTGTTACAGTCATTATATGTTTATGTACTAAGTGTTATACCTACAAGTATTATTTCTGAAAAGTGCATACCCCTGACAGTGGTCCAGGTGGCCCTGTCCTGTACATAATCCCATGTAAATCTTGCCCGTGCCTGTTGGCACATTGTAAAGTGTGTGTGTTATCTAATGTGTTTTTATTATTATAATACAAATGCTATTTTTGATATATCCTTGTGTGGAGTTTCCTTTGTGGTGGGCCTAGGGTGTTGTCGCTGGGGTGCGCGCGCAAACGCTTTACACATCGCCTCTGAGATTAGCCTTGCTGCTCGCGTCACGTTACCTAGAGGGTGAGCAGGGGTTATCTTGGTGTGTGACTCCCTTGCCCTGACTTAGAAATGGTTATCCCTGACTGACTTTGGCGTGAGCCTTGGCCGGCCGGGGGTCCCGTTTCTAACAGAGGGTAACAGGGCGGGAAGGCGGCCCGACAGCTGGTGAGGTGAGCTAACTTCCCTCACCAAAGATGGCGTCTCTCCGTGTCTTTACCGCACCAGACCCTCAATCGTTCTGGGCGGGGACCAGGGTTCAAGCCCTGCGAGTGCCAGAAAAGTTCCTTAATTATTAAAAACAACGCATTTCACACAGTAAAAACGGCTAAGGAATGGTGATTATTTTAGCAAAAGTATAGAGCACCTAACCCCTGGCTTTCCGCCTCAGGGGAAAAGAATAAAACGCACTGATCTGTGCTGCCGCGTGAGCGAGGTTTAAATACCCCGTCCGAGAAGGCGGCCCGACAGCTGGTGCGGTGAGCTAACTTCCCTCACCAAAGATGGCGTCTCTTTGTGTCTTTACCGCACCAGACCCTCAATCGTTCTGGGCGGGGACCAGGGTTCAAGCCCTGCGAGTGCCAGAAAAGTTCCTTAATTATTAAAAACAACGTATTTCACACAGTAAAAACAGCTAAGGAATGGTGATTATTTTAGCAAAAGTATAAAGCACCTAACCCCCGGCTTTCTACCTCAGGGGAAAAGAATAAAACGCACTGATCTGTGCTGCCGTGTGAGCGAGGTTTAAATACCCCGTCCGAGAAGGCGGCCCGACAGCTGGTGCGGTGCGCTAACTTCCCTCACCAAAGATGGCGTCTCTCCGTGTCTTTACTGCACCAGACCCTCAATCGTTCTGGGCGGGGACCAGGGTTCAAGCCCTGCGAGTGCCAGAAAAGTTCCTTAATTATTAAAAACAACGTATTTCACACAGTAAAAACAGCTAAGGAATGGTGATTATTTTAGCAAAAGTATAGAGCACCTAACCCCCGGCTTTCCGCCTCAGGGGAAAAGAATAAAACGCAATTGGAGCCTCACGTGGTCAGTTCTCCGTGGTGATTGATGCCTACTGTGCAAAGAGATGGGCTGGCAGCGGCTTGCACTGATTTGCAGTGTGGGAGGCGTGGTTCCGGTAAGAAAGGGCCCACTTGCATTCACAAAGAGCCAAAGCGCTTGAGCCCACTGAGCCACACCAAGGGTCCAGAACCTGTTGCTGACCACTTGGAGGTTAGAAACTTGCTGAAGATGGGTTCAGGAGCTGTAGGGGAGCCTTTTATGTCCTTGAGGCTCAGATCAGGAGAGCAGCAGACGACCCCTTTGAGTCACTCCAGGGTCCTGGGTTCAGGTGTGTTGCAGGTCCAGTTCTTCCACACCAGGCAAGAGGGGAGCAGATCAGTCCAGCTGGGAAGTAGCTAATCCAGATTAGCAGTCCAGCAGAGTGCCAGACCTTGTAGCAGCACAGCAGTCCTTCTTCCTGGCAAAGTATCCAAAAGTCCAGCAGTGTACTCAAAAGTTGCTGTCTGGGGTCCTTCTTTCATGCACTGATGCCATGGTTCTGGAAGGTGGGAAAAGCTTCTAGACAGTGTCTTTGAAGTGCATAGAATTCCTGTTCTTCTCTGCCATGTCTCCAAGTTTGCTGAAATGACAATCCAGGCTCATTAGGGCCTTTGTGTGGAGGTAGGACACAACCTATTCAACTGTAAGTGGGCTGTGCCCAGCTTCTCCCTCCTATCTCACCAGTGATGGACCATTCAGTCACACCTAAGCTCCTTTTTGTGTGTGGCTGTCTATGAGGAATACACAAAGCCAAACTGCCAAGTACACCTAGACATGTAATAGAGACAGGCTGTAGGCACTAAATGGCTAAGGCAAGATATTGGCAATTCTATAAAAATGGCATTTTCAGAATTGTAATTTAAAATCCAACTTCACCATAAGTTAGTATTTTAAATTTGATTCCAAAGACACCAAACTTGAAGGTGTTTTATTTTCCCATTTAGACATTTCAGTTTTAAAATGTAATAAGTTAAATCCGATGGAAGAGAGCGCCTTGCACTAGTGAAGAACAATTTTGAGAGTTTTTCACTACCAGGACATGTAAAACTTAAAAGTAGATGTCCTACTTCTTAAATATTAATATTATTTTATTTATAGTTGCTCAGTATTAAAAGCCATTGCATACAAAATCTCTAAAATAATGTATTCGCATAAATACTACAATTATGAAATGTAATGTTTTACCAGTATTTCATGAATTTGAATCATGAGATTTGAAATTTTTACATAAGACAAATGCTAGCAAAAAGATCAAGCTGCAACTCATAAAAAGTTGGCAGAGTGACTATCCAATTGTCGGCTTAAGTTGGCTGTCATCATTATGCTAAACATTCTAACAGGAGGGAACATTAGGAGCCCCATGAATGAATGCACAATTTTGTGACTTCCTAATTGTGACTTTTGGTGACTCGCAATTAGGAAATTGCAAAATGGCATGCATGTTCACATGCCGACCTTATTTACTGACACAGTAATGAGTCGCATTGCTAAAGAGGAAATAGTAAATAAGGATTTCCTATTTGGTCGCAGTCTGCGAATACAGGTGGGGATCGGCCACTACAGTGGGGATGTCTCACAGGGCCTTGCCCAAATTACTGCAGCAGTGGAGGCTATCTAAGTTGGCCAAATTGTAAGCGGGGTGGCAGAAGCTTCGTACACTCTGGTGTCAAGCATCAGCAGCATCTCTGCCTCTGATACTCATGAACTGCAACACAGTGGCAGCCACACTCTTGCACCTCCACATGGTACCAGCTCTTATACTGGACACACTACCAAGAAGTAATTGATTGGTGTAAGTCAGTGATTGTTATTTTCTGTTCTTCACTTCAGTTGCCGGTGATGTAACCGACCTACATTTTCACTCTGGACTTTTGATTTCTGCCGATAGACAGGTTGTCTGTCAATGTGCGTAAAAACCTACGATTAAAAAGAGCTTAAGTTTGAGCAATCAATCACTTGTTGTGACATTTCATGACATTATCATGTATATAGACATGCCTTACTGTGCAAAGTAATATCTGGCTGTGTGGTCCCTGCGCTTTCTTCCCTCTGCTGATCTGCTTCCCAAGGTTGGCTTCTGTGCAGGTGTGCCTGGATCCTCATCCTCGGAGTCACTTCCAGTTACCTCAGTGGGTAGGCCTCTCCTGCAGACAATGTTGTGGAGTATGGCACAGATTGCCATGACCTTGCGAGCAGTCTTGGGCACTCACTGCAAGGCACCCCCACTCTTGTGCAGGCACGTAAAGTGGCTTTTGAGAAGTCGGAATATCCACTCGATCACCAACCTTGTGCGCTTATGTACTGTGTTATATTTTATGTGGGTTGGCGGGAGACAGGTAGGGTGTGAGGTTCCAGGGCCTCAGGGCATACATACTGTCACCTGACAAAGCAAATACCTGTGTTAGACAACATACAAAGACTGAGAATTGGGCAAATACGTATATGTGTTATCAATACTTTTTAGTACCTAGTTAGTAACCGTCATCAAACTCCCCTCTTTTCATTCATTGGTATATCCTACTGTGCTTGAACATTTAGGAGTCATGTGTGCTCCCTGGATATTTTGGCAACAATATTTATGATGATAATGTATGCATTTCAGACCACTTGAATGTTCAGGGAATGGGTGTTCTTGCAGTTCCTGAATAGGTTTTCCAGATGGGATGGGGGACATAAGGGCACGTGGGCTTTGTCTATACACCCTATGACGTATTGGAATCTGGCTAGCTGGTAAAAGTGCAAATTCTCAGTTTGCATTTCCACATCATTCCTGGACAGGTAAATGTGTTTGTGTATGTGGAGGAGCATGTCATCTAGGAAAGTGCGCTAAAAACATGAAAGCGCACTCTGCGGCACCCATCCGGTCACAGCTATCACATTTTGGTGACTGCCTCTGGCCAATAGGTGTAGGGAGTGCATGGGTGGGGATTGCATTGCTGAGTTGCGTGCTGCTTTCACGGTGAGGCTTTAAGAGGGCTATTAGCTCCAAGATTACATTGCTACTCAGCCTGTATTGTTCATGTTTCCTCTGTCTTCTGGGACATGGTCAGGCTGACTCAGAATATTCTCTCCTGTCTCTGCCTCCTCTACTGAGCAGCCAGTATGCACATCTTCCTCGCTATCACAGACATTGTGGAAGCCCCTGATACATTCTGGGGGTGCTTTTATACTTTGTAATCTGTTACGACCTGAAATGAATTGGTGGTAAATTGCATGTGCAAATAAGACAATTTGCAACTTGTCACAATTTGTGGCTCGCTTGTACATAAAGTTTACGACTCGTAGTTAGGAATTTTCTAATTACGACTCACCATTTGCAAATAATAACAACTCGCATAACAGCCACGATGCTATTTTTTGTTTGGTGAATGGCTGTCGTACATCGAGTGCGGCCCGTTTTGCATTTGCAAAATGCTATAGAGTAATTTGCGAGTTGCAACTGGTTCCTACATGTAGCCCTAAGGTTCTTTGCTGCGTGAGTCAAAAATTTAACAAAGCGAGCAGTTAGTCTGTATTCAGTGATTTTCAGGGATTGGATCATGCATCTTCTGCACATGCGAATCCCTTCTATTGAAAAGATAGGTTTGAACCAATATCTGTGTTCCATCTGAAGGGAAGGGCAAGTGTATGTCCAGTTGTCTCTCATCAATGGTCACGTACCCTGCATTGCTTTCTGCCATCCGTGTTACCCCAGCTTAGGGCCAAATCTAAGGTTGGTAGTTTTCTGAGTCAGTACATGATGAGCTACCGGTTAAATGAGTAAGAAATACCAGTGTCCAAATTGGGTCGCGAGTGCAGGGCCTTGTAGCTATTGATAACAAGGTGAGTGCGGGATCGGCATGCCAGCGTTCTCTTGTCATTAGTGGAAGAGAGCCACCGCATGACTTTGCTGACTGCAATTGTAAAAACTGAAAACAGAGTTACTGAGTTCCAGAGATCCTCTGCTTGTAAAATTGCTTGGTAGAGATATACCCGAACCAATGAGGATAGACCTTGAATCTGCATTTCTGGCCTTAGGAGCCAATTTAGGGGCATATTATCAAGAACGGCGTTAAAATTATCGCCGGTTTAGCGGCAGAAAACTGCTGCTAAAACGGCAATAATGGGCTTGATAATATGCCCTGGAGAACTCCAATAGAAGCCCATGTTCACACCAGAACATGGACTTCTATTGGAATTCTCAAGGGCATATTATCAAGCCCATTATCGCCATTTTAGCGGCAGTTTTCTGCCGCTAAACCAGCGATAATTTTTAACGCTGTTCTTGATAATATGCCCCTTAGAGTGTCCAGTTTTGAACTATGGAGTTTATGGCAGAGTTGTACATATGACCACTGGCGCATTACATTTTGGCTGATGAGTCAAAACTCCAGCCGTATTTGGGATGGGGATGCTCTGTGTGGTAATCTGAATACCTTCTTTTATATACTTTGCCCTAATTACCTCTAAGAGTGGTCTTAACAAGGAAGCAGACATACAGGTGCCAATTTTCCAAAGGCATATTGAAGAGCTCCTGCTCTATTCCGGATGTATTTCTTTTGGAACAGGAAAGACCCACGACTGTCAATTAAAATGCCCAAATACATGTAGGTCTTGTCTCTGGGGATCTTGCTGCCATTTTGAAACCATTCCCTACCATTTTTTCAGTTTTTTCCCTATGATCATTGTTTTTGGTTTTTATAAATTCACCACGAGGTGAATCTTCTCAGAAAATATTTGGAGGGTGTTTAGCATTCGCTGGAGGCCTATTTTTGGTTGACTCAGAAGGAGTGCATCATCTGCGTAAAACAAACAGCCCAGGTGCTTTCCGCATATTTTGGGGAGATGGCTGAGATGTCATTTAAAGGGGTTGCTAGATCAGCCAGAAAAAGATTGAAAAGAAGGGGGCCTAGTATGTATCCCTGCTTCAAGCCGAGATGGTTGGAAGTTTTCTAGAAATGATACTCCCATCCCCCACATTTATGCACACCTAAGTGTTTGTATGCAGCTCCATGATTGCCCTGAGAAGGTGTTATGGGATCCTAAGTGCTTCCAATTTTGCCTATGAGAGTGGTCTTGGAACCGAGCCAAAGGCTGACTTAAAGTCTATGAAGCAGAGATACTTTTTAAATACATTGCACCCTGCCCTCTGTACTCGAAAGAAAGGTTTGTGCATGGTAAAAGGTTTATTCTGCCAGGTCGAAATAGCAGTTTACAACTGCACACACAGGCTGTGCAATGGCAGACCTGAGACATATTTAAAGGCTTCTTTAGTGGGTGGCACAATCAGTGATGCAGGCCCACAAGTAGCATTTAATTTACAGGCCCTGGGCACATGTAGTGCACTTTACTAGACACTTATAAGTAAGTTAAGTGTGCCAATTGGGTATAAACCAATGTTACCATGTTTTGAGCAGAGAGCACAAGCACTTTAGCCGTGGTTTGCAGTCATAAAGTGTGCAGAGTGTCAAGGCTAGCAAAAATGAAGTTAGTAAAAACTCTGAAGGCAAAAAGTAAGGGGGAAACCACACCAAGGATGCCATGTCTAACAAATACCATCTATGGGTCATGCAGTGCCAGATTTTGCAACACTTGTTTTAGCAAATGGATAATATTTGTGAAAGCAAATCCTTTAAATGGTGTCACTATCTCAATGTGTGAAAATGAAAAAGCAATTATTCAGCCATCCTAAGGTCAAGCTACTACTCGAGTTCTGACAAAAAGATTTAAAGAAAGTTTAGTACGCTAAAAACAATTTAAAAGCAATGGCTGCTTTCTGTGCTAAATGTATGTATGGGATATAAAATATAATGTGTGATGATTAAGTGTATTTTTACATATAAAATGGGTCCCAATAAACGAATATTCCAAATTGTGATTCATGATTTGCGAACTTAACTATATCCTGATTATAGAATCGCAATTTGATATTTATGAAGGCAACGTACTGCCATTTTGCAATTCCTTAGGATTCAGATTTGAAGAAAAAATAATTACCATTGACAATATCAGTAATAGACACACGTTGTGATTCTCTAGTCTCCAATAGTGATTGCAGCATTGGAAAGCACTGGAAACTAATGATAACATGAACACCAGAAAATCTTGTCCATGTAGCACATGGTCAGTGTGGAGAGTTGTATGGAGGTGTTAGAGGAGTTTTTCAAGAGCATTAAATGCTTATTTGAAAATGGCAGCAAATGCAACAGAGAAAGAGGAGAGTGCAAGAAAGCAGAATCAGTCGTTTTCTGACTTGGTTTGAAGGTTTTGGCAAATGAATTTATGTTCACTTGTTTGATAAAAAAAATATGGCTTGCAATCCAAGATAAAAATAAATGTTGTTGGAGTTACACCTCGTAGCATAGATGAAATCAGCAAGTCATGGTACGATTTGAGGAGGCAGAAAAAGGAGTAGATGGCTACTAGAATGCAAGAGGAAGATGGCACAGGAGGAAGACTGTTGGAAAATGGCCCTCTTTGAAGGGTCACCCTAAACCTTTTGCCTTCCTCCTTCTATTTTCCTGACCTCATTTGTATTGGCATTCAGATTCTGAGCGCTTTACCACTGCTGACCAGTGCTAAAGTGCATTTGTTCTCTCCTCTAAACGAAGTGTAATTGGTTTACACCTGTTTGGCATATTTGATTTACTTGCATGACCCTTGTAAAGTGGTATATCATATACCCAGGGCCTGTACTTCAAATACTACTAGTGGGCCTGCCACCTAAGTAGCCTTTCAAACCTTTCTCAGGCCAGCCACTGCAATGCCTGTGTGTGCAATTTACTGCCACATCGACTTGGCATTCAGATTACTTGCCAAGTGTGAAACTCCCCTTTTATTACACATAAGTCACCCCTAAGGTAGGCCCTAGGTAGCCCTAAAGGCAGGGTGCTGTGGAAATGAAAGATATGACATGTAATAGTATGTTTTGCATGTTCTTGTAATGGCAAACAGCCTTCTTTGTTTTTTCACTACTGCCTTCTGTGAGTCCTACCCTTGCCTGAGGTGCCCATAGAAGTTGGTTCTGCAGCTGATTTTTTCAAAACCAATGCATCATCACCACTTTGTCGATTACGCATTGCCCCTTGATGTAAAGGCTGTTTAATGACAGTGTTTCTACAGTCTGCGCAGCCCGACAACGCTGTGCGTGGCTCGTTAATTCTGCATTACCTTCACTTCAGCAAAGCTTGATGATGACACAGTGACCCCACTACATAAAAAATATCGACTCGTTGAACCCTCAACGTCAATGCTTTGCTCCATCCAAGGTACTTTCTCAGCAGACCCTGCGTGGGTCTTGTAGCCAACCCTCCCTCCATAGCTGTCAGCCTAAACTTTGGATTTGCACTGGTCCCGTGCGACCTCAAGTAACCTTTTGAATGATAGTGACTTCTAAGCACTATTTTTGCATTTATTATTTAAAAATAAATGTATCAGACATTTTTCAGATACATAAGACAGTCACAGTCTCCATCAGGTCCTGTGTCTGTCTGCTCTTGTCTTTCTAGCTTTCTGTAAACCTCTCCTTCATTATCTTCCTAGGCCTGTAACTTGTTTATGATAATTTTGAGTGCTTTTAACTGTCATTGCTGAACGTTTAACATGAAACTTTTAATAGCACAAAGTTGCATGGAAAGTAGGTTCTGCTCTTCTACCCCACTACAGAGTGTGTTGTGGGGATATACCATTTGAAATCACTCCTGCTGTGCCAAACTGCTTTCTGAAGGAAGGGCAGAGCAGAGGAGAGGGCTTGTCAAAAGAAAACATGACCTCAACATAAGATTTAAAGACTCAGACTCTAAATCACATTTGGTGCCTGGTGTCTGAAAAAAAGGGCAGCTTAAGGCCTCCAAAACTGTCACCTGTCAAACAACCAGTAAGGCTGTGTGAGGAGAAGTTCTGCAAGACATCTGCCTGTGACCAGGACTGAAAGCCAAGGCCTTCCAGTCTGCCAGCTGGGTGAGGGACCATCATCCAGGTACTCCAAGACCACCTGCCCTGGGGCATGATGCACCAGTGCCTGCATGCGGCCAAGACCAGTGTGCCCTGTGAAGGATAGGAAAGCATTGGAGAGGATGAGGTCCAGTGGGGGATCCTGGCATTCGGATCCCTGTAAGAAGGTGCGATAAGACAGCTGTTGCACCACTCAAGTCATTGCGCATGTGCAGGGGATAGTTGGCAGCCCCCTTATGCCAGAGAAGGGCTGCCGTGAAGTAAGCAGTGAACGGTGCTGCACCAATAAATAAGTAACACTATGTTAAAAAAAACTTTGAAATTCACAGAAAAAACACAAAGGTTACATTTTCGTCATAGTTTATTATGATAAAATGATTTTTTTTTAAACCTTAGAAATTCACTGAAGAAACCAAAGGTTAAAATAACGTTATAGTTAGGTTAATTTGTCAGTGACCACATTAAAGTTTTGAACAAAAAAAGAAATTCACCAGTTATAGTTAGCAGCACTGCTAACTATACCTTGCGCCCCCATAATGTACTGCTTATGAATTCACATACGACATCACTCTTGACATGTTCTATGACATCATTTATAGCATCTCAAATGACATCATTGATGACATCACTCATGACATAATCCAATCAGTGTGTTAGTTTGTTTTATAGTTTACATAGTGGTGGGTAACTACCACAGTACTTCTCCTTTTAAAAAAAAAAATATATATTTTCCAAAATACAATATGAGATACATAATCACAGTAGTTCATTACATCTTCTCCCCCTCCCCAACAACTTTGCTATAATCATTTTGTAAGAAAAAAAAAACCCAGCATTGGAGATTCTATCTTACATCGTAAATTCATTGCAATTTTGACCATCCATAATTGTCAGATTCTAACTAGGCATCAGATAATAACTGAAATGAGTCAACAAAAGGAGAAAAGATAGAGACTAAAGAAATATTCATGTCCTGTACTTTTCATCATTATCTAGCCACTTCATTAAAGGTTCCCATATCTCCAGACCCCTTTTTTGTTGCACGTCTGCCCTTCTTTGCGTAGATAGCGCTCTCTAGTTTGCATGTGGTTAGCAGCCGAGCCTGCCATTGAGCGAACGAAGGGGGGTTCATGTCCTTCCAGTGTGAGGCAATACATATTCTAAAGATAGTCATAGTAACAAAAATCAAAGCGCCCCCCACCTTCCTACTGATCGTCTCATATAGTCCCAACATTACTACGGTTGGGGTGAGTTGAATATTCATTACCAACACTATCCTCAGAAACTGCTGCACTTCTTCCAATAAAGTTTTATGTTTTGGACATGATGCAAAGATATGCACTGAATCTGCCGAAAACTCAGAACATCTGGGACACAGTGTGCCCCTACCAGTTCCCAACTTTGGGGCCCATTAGGATGTCGGGCGGATCGCCACCGCCATGCGGGCGGTGGCGATCAGCCCGACATCCTTTGGCACCCGCCACCCATTTACCCCGACCGTCCGCCGCTTTTCCACCCTGGTCGCCTTGCGGCCGGGGCAGAAAATGTTTAATATGGTGGCGGTGTCTATTTGGGGAATGCCTTTCCGTGGTAGCAATGCTGCCACGGAAATGCATGCGGAGACTCCCGGCGGGGGCCCGTTGCGGGCCCCCTGGGACTTCGGGTGGGTGGGGGGGTACCTATGGTATCCCCCGCATTTCAAAGTGCAACATGGCAGGCACCGCGCGGTGCCTGTCATGTTGTGCTTTGATATGCATTTTTTACCATTGCGGCGAGCGGCGCTTTCAGGACCGCCGCCGCAATGGTAAAAATACAGGATGCGCCCGCCACACTGGCGGGCGCATCCTAATGGCCAAGGCGGGACCGCCGCTCCAATGGCGGGTGGTCCCGTTTTGCACGGGGATGGCGGGCAAAGTCCGGCCGCCTTCCTAATGGACCCCTTAGTAATCCTGCTGGCGGTAATATTGATACAAAAGGGGGTGGTGATGGACGGAGCATCTGAATCAATCAAACGGATGTATGACGTTACAACGCAGGCTATTTCAACGCCTGCCTTTACAAAGCGGTTTTTACATCGCATACCATTACAACGCATAGCACTTTTGGGTGTTGGATAGTGAATAGTTTAATTTACTATTCCAACTCCAGTCCCCGTGGACACTAGGGAAGGTTATTGGATAGTAAATTAACCTATTCCCTATCCTAGAGCTCCCCCCAGCGCAATGCGTTGTAATAGTTTGCGTTGTAATGACCGCGTTGTAATGGTAGTGCGTTGTAAAAGTTTTGTTGTAAGTGATGTTTACCAATCAAACACTCACACCCAGTCAAAAGATCTAGCTTTAATCCATCACCGTTCTTTAGCCAACTCTGCCACCCCAGTTCAGACATGGCTATATGCAAATCAGTCTGACCCTGTGCCTCATGGGAACAGTCCAGCCCGAACTGCCAAGCCATGTCTTCCCTGGACCAGAAACAAGCTTCAGAGAACCGGTTTCTGGCATTCCAGCCGTCTTCAGCCCGGCTTGCTTGAATCCAGTGGCAAAGTGAGCAAGGGACTCACGTCTGAGCATACCCTGCCACACTTATGGCGGCCAAAAGCGGTACAAAAGGGGGTGGTGATGGACGGAGCATCTGAGTCAATCAAACACTCACACCCAGTCAAAAGATCTAGGTTTAATCCATCACCGTTCTTTAGCCCACTCTGCCACCCCAGTTCAGACATGGCTATATGCAAATCAGTCTGACCCTGTGCCTCATGGGAACAGTCCAGGCAGAACTGCCAAGCCATGTCTTCCCTGGACCGGAAACAAGCTTCCGAGGACCGGTTTCTGGCATTCCAGCCGTCTTCAGCCCGGCTTGCTTGAATCCAGTGGCAAAGTGAGCAAGGGACTCACGTCTGAGCATACCCCGCCACACTTATGGCGGCCAAAAGTGGTACAAAAGGGGGTGGTGATGGATGGAGCATCTGAATCAATCAAACACTCACACCCAGTCAAAAGATCTAGGTTTAATCCATCACCGTTCTTTAGCCCACTCTGCCACCCCAGTTCAGACATGGCTATATGCAAATCAGTCTAACCCTGTGCCTCATGGGAACAGTCCAGCCATCATCCCCTTTTGTATCGCTTTGTTCACCCTAAGTGTGTCAGGGTATTCTGAGACGTGAGTCCCTTGTTCACTTGGCCACTGGATTCAAGATAGCCTGGCTGATGAGGATTATGAATCCGAAACCGGTCCCAGGATGATTGTTTCCGGTCCAGGGAAGACATGGCTTGGCAGTTCGGGCTGGACTGTTCCCATGAGGCACAGGGTCAGACTGATTTGCATATAGCCATGTCTGAACTGAGGTGGGTGAGTGAACTAAAGAATGGTGATGGATTAAACCCAGATCAGTTGACTGGGGGTGAGTGTCTGATTTGTTCAAATGCTCCGTCCATCATCCCCTTTTGTATCGCTTTGTTCGCCCTAAGTGTGGCAGGGTATGCTGAGACGTGAGTCGCTTGTTCACTTGGCCACTGGATTCAAGATAGCCTGGCTGATGAGGATTATGAATCCGAAACTGGTCCCAGGATGCTTGTTTCCGGTCCAGGGAAGACATGGCTTGGCAGTTCGGGCTGGACTGTTCCCATGAGGCACAGGGTCAGACTGATTTGCATATAGCCATGTCTGAACTGGGGTGGCTGAGTGAACTAAAGAATGGTGATGGATTAAACCCAGATCAGTTGACTGGGGGTGAGTGTTTGATTTGTACAAACGCTCCGTCCATCATCCCCTTTTGTATCGCCCAGGGGTAATATTGAGGAAGAATCCCGTTTTGTAAAATTGTGCCTGTAATTTGGATGATAACAATAAGTTAGATGCCATACTTAATGCAAGACAATGGGAATCTGGGAAGGTGTTCAATTTCAACTGCCACTTTTCATTAATTTTTCCAATATCATCCGGCATTTTGATATTCAGAGCTGTATAAATGTAACCAATTCGGGGAGGTCTTAGCCCCTGTAGCTTATCTAGCAGATCTATCCGTTCAAAGCCACCTGCTCCTCCCGACTTGTGCAAAAGAAAGTCTTTCACAGTGTGGTATCTTTAGAACTGGTTATCTGTTAGATTGTAACAGTCTTTCAGCTCACTAAAAGGTCTTACCCCCTTTGAAGACACCAGATCCCCATTTTCAATATGCCAGCTCTATACCAGTTTTGCAGATACGTTTTCTCAAAGATAGATGGCAGATTTGTGTTATTTCTTATAGGAGTATAGTAGTTTAGTCTACCCAATCTAAATAATTTACGCATGTTGGAAAAAACCCTATATGCATTCAGTAGAGTTTTGAATCGCACTTGCTTGTAATAACCAAATTCTAGCTGCTTCCACAGGCACCCCCTAACATTTTCTCCTAGTAACAATATATAGGGAGATGGTAGTCCCAAGGTATCCAAAGCAGATTGTTCATGTAGTAAATCCGAACAATATTGTAAGACCGTTGCCCAATAATATAGGGGCATATTATCAAGGACCGGTGTTAAAATTATCACCGTTTTATCGGCAGGAAACTGCCGATAAAAGGGCGATAGTGGGCTTGATAATATCCCCTTGTTAATTCCCACAGAAGCCCATGTTAACACCAGAACATGGGCTTCTATGGGAATTAACAAGGGCGTATTATCAAGCCCATTATCGCCATTTTGTCGGCAATTTCCTGCCGATAAAACAGCGATAATTTCAACACCGGTCCTTGATAATATGCCCCATAGTTTTATATTGGGAAGAGCCCATCCCCCCTCTCTCTAGGCAAAAAGAGTAATTTAAAAGCCCTTCTTGGCTGTGCATTGGCCCAAATAAATTGTGAGAATTTTTTTTCAAACAAATGGAGCATACTATTATTAAACTCTAACGGAATAGTTCTAAGCAAATAAAGTAATTTGGGAAAAAAGGTCATCTTTATAGCGTTGCATCTTCCTACTATTGGCAGATGTAAATTGTCTATTTTTTCAGTGATTTTTTGATGTCGGCTGCTAGCGGAGCAACATTTTCTTTTACTATAAGGTCTAAGTCCGTAACTATACTATCTCCTAGATATTTAGCTTTCTTTACTATTCTATTATCCACCCATGTTATTTTTTCATTTACTATAATCTGTGTTTTAGTTTTATTAAGAGCATACCCCGACAGCTTTCCAAACTAATGCGACTCCTGTTCCAAAGCCTTGATAGCAGTTTCAGGTTCAGGAGTGACTACAGCCAAGTCATCTGCATAGGCCATTATTGTAGTGTCCATGCAGTGCCTACTTACAGCAACTATTTCCGGGTTAGATTCTATTTTAATGATGAGCAGGTTAATAATCAGAGCAAAAAGCAATGGGGACCATGGACACCCCTGTCTTGTCCCTCGTGAAATCTCTATTTGTTCCGTCAAATGCGCATTGATAGATATTCTAGCTGAGGGGTTCTTATAGAGGGCTTGAATAGCCTGCACTATCTTGGGGCCAAATCCAGTTTGCCGCATTACATCTCAGAGGAATTGTAAGGAGACCCAATCAAAGGCTTTTTCAACATCGAGTAGAATTAATGCGATCGGGTCTCCTCCACCCTTGCGGCGTCAAATAGAGTTATAGTCCTGCGGATGTGCTCTGTAGTTTCTTTTTTAGGGATGAACCCATGTTGCCATTTAGAAACAACTGTCTCGATGTTAGCAGATATTCTTGATGCCATCATTTTAGAAAAGATTTTTGAGTCTGTATTTATAAGTGTAATTGGCCTATAGGATGACATTTCTTGTGGTGGTTTATCTTTTTTAGGAAATATTACAATCTTGGCGTACGACCACTATGGAGGTGGAGAAGTGCCATTAAAAATGGAAGTAACCACTTCCGTGAATATATCTTTAATTTGTAATGAGAAATGTTTATAAAAATCCACTGGAATAGAATCCATGCCCGTGGCCTTGCCATCCGGCAAGCTTGGCAAGGCGATCGCAATCTCTTTCCTGGTTGGGGGATAATTCATTTGATCCTTGCTCTCTGAACTAAGTTCAGCCATCTGTATTTTCTCGAGGTATTTTGCAATTTCTAATCCTCTAATTTCAGGGGGCCTGTTATCCTCCTCTGTGTATAACTTTTCATAGAAATCCCAAAAGGCCTCTTGTATTTTATCCGGGTCATTCGGGACCCCATCTGAGATTGTATTAATTGAAGAGATTGCGTTTGCAGTTGACTGCTGCCTGATAGTAAGTTCAAGTTGGTGGCCAATCAGTTCACCACACTCGTATAATTTTCCTTGCACTGTTGCCCATTTTGCTGCTGCCCTCTCGGCAAATACAGGACCAATCTCAGCTTTAGCAGCTGCTACTACAAGCTGTGCAGATTCCACTCCTGTTCCGGTTTTGACAGCTAATATTAGTTTACTTTCTGCTTTGGACATTTTTCTTGCAAGACAGTTATCTAAACCTTTTCTCTTTTATTCCTTCCACTGGAATACTGAAGCGTCTCCCCCCTGATTCCTGCCTTTAAAGCATCCCAAACTATCATAATAGAAGTTGACCCTATATTTATATTTAAAAACTCTTGAATCCAACCCGCATGTGTGTGCAATACTTGGCATCAAATAAAAGTGCTTTTTCAAAACTCCAATTCGAGCTTGGACCGCTATAGCCCTATCCCTCTAAAATTAAAGTGAGTGGGTTGTGGTCTGACAAAAATCGGGGTGCAATCTCGATATTACAGAATTGGGTTAAAGATGAAGATACCATAAAATAATCAAGTCTTGCTAGAGAGAGGTGAGGAGTGGAAAAAAATGTGCTACCATCCTGATCGGGTTTTTTATTAGCACAACATCAGGCAGTGGGTGTTTACTAAATTTAATACAGCCTGGAAAACCCTTGGTTTTCTACCTTTATATTTCCAATTTCCCTCAGCTTTCCAGGTACTAGGTAAATTTAAATTTAGGTCGCCACACAGAATTATAGGAAGTGGCCATTGTGCTAATTCCTCATTAACCTGATTGATTACACCAGGGTCATCTAAGTTGCTCCCATAGATTGAGCATAGAGTGAATGTGAGGTTTGGAGGAAGGGAGCACTGTGCTATCACCCATCTCCCACTACAGTCCGATTTTACTCTGTTGGTGCTATGAGGTAGTTTCTTTGAGACTAGAATCCCTACTCCCTTTATCTTAGCCCCTTGTGAAGTTGCCCCATTACCTTATACCCTAATGAATTTAGTAAATGCTTTTGCCCTCCTTCGATATGTGTCTCCTGAAGGCAGACTATGTCAGCCCCCAGCGAACGCAACCCCTGGCCTACTTTATGTCTTTCTGATACTTCATTTAGGCGACAGATATTTAAAGATATAACTCTAAGTTTATTCAGCATACTCATTTCCTAAGTTGCATTATCTGGCCCAGCATGATTTCCAGATGTTTCTCTCTTTTTTTTTTTAACCTTAACCATGTGATTTTGTCTTAAAATTACACTAAATTCGCTCAGACCCTGCCTCTTTCCTTGTATATATCAATTTGTTTCCCTTTTTAACCGTCTTTTTTGCGTTAAGCGCCCTGTGCCTAATTCAGTCAAACACACAAATGAATGAAAAACCAACTGAAAAACCACTTGCAAAGACAATTTCCCCCCCAATGCAAACCTTTAACACCCCCTTCCTGCCCCCCTACACCCCCCCAAAATTGAGCAGTCAGGAAAACCCTGAATTTTATTTATTTATTTAGTGTTTTATAGAGTGCGAACCAGACCTGTGAGGCTATCAGAGCTCTTTATAGTAGTATCGGGTGGGATAACAGGATAAAGAGGGAGGAGAGCAGAAGGGATAGGGACCAAATAGAAAGATTTTTTTCTTGAATCGTGCAGGTTGGAGCAAAAGGACTCTGGCAGACCGGGAGTTTCTGGCTCCTCCGGATAAAACAAGTTTCTGTGTGAGAAAAGCAGGGGACTTGGAGTAGAGAGCCTTGTGGGGGATGCATGCCAGCTTAAATTGGATTCTGGCCTCAAGAGGAAGCCAGTTCAGAGCTTTAAGGTGGGGCGAGATATGGTTGAACTTCTTAGAGCCAGTTAGAAGTCTGGCAGCGGCGTTGAGGCAGGCTTTCAAGGGTGCCAGAGAGGACTTAGGTAGGCCTGCGAGGGTGAAGCAACCATATTCTAGCCTAGAGATGACTGGAGCCTGAATTGCCGATTTTAGATCTGGGGGGTCCAAGAAAGGTTTCAGGTTTCTTAGGTAGTTCAAATGAAATCTGGCAGTTTTGGCCATCGTGTTGATATGGCCCGCATGTTCAGGTGGCCGTCTAAGGTAATTCCTAGGGATTTAGCAGAGTCCACAATGGTAGGAGAGCAGTTTAGCGCTGTGATAGCCTTGATCCAAATTTGAATGTCTGTATTGGCGTTAGGTGGTGAGATTAGGATTAACTCTGTTTGGTTGGCATTGAGTTTAATCTGGTTTGATGTGAGCCAGTAAACCATCAGCTTCAGGGCCTCATTCAGGGAGCGGATGTCCTCTGGGGAAGAGATTTTGATGTAGAGCTGTGTGTCGTCAGCGTACATGTGGTAGGAGATATTGGCAGTATGCAGCACCTCTGAGAGCGGTTCGAGGTAGAGATTGAAGAGGGTAGGGGACAGGATTGATCCTGAGGTACTCCAACTGTGATCGGAGAGGACTCGGATAGGTTGCCATTGATCAGGACTCTCTGTGAGCAGAACTGGAGGAAGTACCTAAACCACGCCAGAACTGTGCCATCCATGCCCATCCTAAGTTTGAGGCGATTCAGGAGAATTTCGTGGTTAACCGTGTCAAAAGCCGAGGATAGGTCAAGGAGGATCAAGAGACAGGTTTTGCCTTGGTCAAGGGCTTGAAGGGCATCATCCACAATGTGGAGGAGTGTGGTTTCCGTGCTGTGCCCAGGTCTGAAACCAGATTGCAAGTCATCTAGAAGGTGGAGGTTGGTGATGTGTTGGCTCAGCTGTTGTTGTACACATTTTTCCAGCACTTTAGCTAGGAGAGGGATGTTTGAGATGGTGCACAGACATAATATCGACTCCACAATATCGAATGGACAAAATATCGAGTTAAAAATATCGAATATGATAAAATATCGATAACAAAAATATCGTTGTTAAAAATATCGATTACAATAATTATAATAAAATATCGAGTACAAAAATATCGACTCAAAAATATCGATATGACAAAATATCGAATAATAGTCAAAGGAAAAAATATCGATATTATGTTGAAAAAAAGTAAAAAATATAAATAAATTTTAATAGTAATATAAATTGTAGTTAATGTTTAGGAGCGGGATGTTGGGTTAATAGGGGATAAGGGTGGGGAGTAATTTAAAATAAATATTGAATTTATATATGTTTGTAAATATTTTTATATTTAAATTAATTGGCAAATAATTAATAATATTTAGTTAATTAATTTATATAAATTTGTTTAAATTTTTAATTATTAATTAATTGGTAATTAAATATTATTAATTAGTTAATTGGAAAATAAATAATATTAATTAGTTAATTAATTAATATAATTGGAAATAAAATGTTAAGTAGTAATTAATTGGTAAGTAATTATTATTAATTAGTTAATTGGAAATAGAATATTATTATTTACTTAATTAATTAATGTAATTGGTAATACATTTTTAATTAGTCATTAATTGGTAATTAATTAATATTAATTACTTAATTGGAAATTGAAGAATATTATTTGGTTATTTATTTAATATAATTGGTAATAAAATTTTAAGTTGTAATTAATTGGTAATTAATTATTATGAATTAGTTAATTGGAAAATAAATATTCTTAATTTGTTAATTTATTATTATAATTTATTTTTTATTTTATATTACTAATTAATTGGTAAATAATTAATATTAATTAGTTAATTACATTATTTAGAGTAATAGTTATATATAAAAAAGTTGTTATAGTTTGTTACATAATTGGTGAAAATTTCATTAATAATTAAATGAAATTAATTACAGTTAATGTGCAAAAATATTTTCATCGTTGTTATTGGTATAAATTGTACTTAATGTTTAGGAGCGGGATGTTGGGTTAATAGGGGATAAGGGTGGGAAGTAATTTAAAAGAAATAATTAATTATGATATGTTTCTTAGAAATGTAAATTATAAATTAATTGGTAACTAATAAATATTTTAATTTTAATTAATTCATATAATTTGGTACATATTTATCATTAGTAAATAATTATAAATTAATTATTATTAATTAATTAAATTATTATTTATACAATTATTTTATATAATTATTTGTTATCATTAAATATTTGTTTGGGAATAAATAGTATAAATAATTACATTCAATTAATTACAGCTACTTTGCTAATATATGAACTTAGTATTTATAGTTAATTATTCATTAATAGTTAATTAAATAATATTATTTACATTTGGGTAGAGGTGGAATTTTTGTTTTCAGGGACATTTTTCTCTATTTAGGTGAAGGGGTATATTTATGTTTCAGGGTCAGTTTTCAGTTATAGGGTAAAGGGGTATTTTAAGAGTTCTGGGTCAGTTTTGAGTTTGTGGGTAAAGGGGTATATTTAAGGTTCAGGGTCAGTTTTCAGTTTTTGGGTAAAAGGGTATTTTTAGGGTTCAGGGTCAGTTTTCAGTTTGTGGGTAAAGGGGTATATGTAAGGTTCAGGGTCAGTTTTCAGTTTTTGGGGAAAGGGGTATAATTAATGTTCAGGGTCAGTTTTCAGTTTTTGGGTAAAGGGGTATTTTTAGTGTTCAGGGTAAGTTTTCAGTTTGTGGGTAAAGGGGTATATTTAACGTTCTGGGTCAGTTTTGAGTTTGTGGGTAAAGGGGTATATTTAAGGTTCAGGATCAGTTTTCAGTTTTTGGGTAAAAGGGTATTTTTAGGGTTCAGGGTCAGTTTTCAGTTTGTGGGTAAAGGGGTATATGTAAGGTTCAGGGTCAGTTTTCAGTTTTTGGGGAAAGGGGTATAATTAATGTTCAGGGTCAGTTTTCAGTTTTTGGGTAAAGGGGTATTTTTAGTGTTCAGGGTAAGTTTTCAGTTTGTGGGTAAAGGGGTATATTTAAGGTTCTGGGTCAGTTTTGAGTTTGTGGGTAAAGGGGTATATTTAAGGTTCAGGGTCAGTTTTCAGTTTTAGGGTAAAGGGGTATTTTTAGTGTTCAGGGTAAGTTTTCAGTTTGTGGGTAAAGGGGTATATTTAAGGTTCTGGGTTAGTTTTCAGTTTTTGGGTAAAGGGGTTTATTTAAGCTTCAGGGTCAGTTTTAAGTTTGTGGGTAAAGGGGTATATTTTTAGGTTCAGGGTCAGTTTTCAGTTTTTGGGTAAAGGGGTATATTTTTAGGGGTCAGGGTCAGTTTTCAGTTTTTGGGTAAAGGGGTATATTTTTGGGTTCAGGGTCAGTTTTCAGTTCTTGGGTAAAGGTTTTTTTTTGGGTTCAGGGTCAGTTTTTAGTTTTTGGCTAAAGGGGAATATTTAGGGTTCAGGGTCAGTTTTCAGTTTTTGGGTAAAGGTGTATTTTTTAGGGTTCAGGGTCAGTTTTCAGTTTTTGGATAAAGGAGAATTTTTTGGGTTCAGGGTCAGTTGTTAGTTTTTGGCTAAAGGGGTATTTTTAGGGTTCAGGGTCAGTTTCCAGTTCTTGGGTAAAGGAGTATATTTTTGAGTTCATGGACACTTTTTAGTTTTAGGGTAAAGGGGTATTTTTAGCGTTCAGGGTCTGTTTGGGTATATAAAGTATGAGAAATTTTTATATAAATATTACAAATATTTGAAATTTTTCAGTGACAAATACTTGCTATTTTTTATGCTAATAATAATTTTTTGAACTACTCAGCAAAAAATATACTAAAAAAATATGTTTATAATATTTATACAATATATATAAATATTTGACAATTTTTACTCAATAACATTATACTAAAGTAGCTATTCTTATTTATACATGGTCAGTCTTCAGCACCTTTCAAGATATTATTTTCACTTGAGTAGGAATAGTAAATACTAATTAGTGAGTGTCCAGCAACTTCTCTGATAATACTTTGACTGGAGTAGGAATAGCAATTATTAATTGGTCTGTGTCCAGCACATTTGCATATAAATTTATTTAGTGTGTTATTATATTACAAGACAATGCAAAATGGATGTTTTCACAAAACTTTATTACAATTTTTTTATTTTTTCATGTGTAATACAATACAATCACTATCAAATATAACATAAAGATTTTTGGAAATGTTGTATTTGCTGAATAACACATTATCATTTATGTACATGTTTTAATTTGTGACACAACATTTTTTCACAACATTTTTTATGTCAAAACAAAATCTTATTATCAATCACTTTCTGTTACAAGTATTTATATTGAAATAAAAAATATACCAGTTATTTTTCTGTTTCTTCCATTTATATTTAATAATGTTAATATTATATATTAATATTATTAAATATTTAATTTTTATATTTACATTTGTATAAAGTAACATGACAATTATTATATTTGCTCAAGATATGGAAATACTAATTAAGACATTTTTTTACACATATTTCTGACAATGTTGTTTTTAAATTATACATATACATTTTTTATGTTGTTAACTTTAGAACTGTAAAGGGGAATAATATGTATAATAATAATATCTGGTATTGGTAAAAGATTATTTATGCAATTATATACTTTTATAATACTTAGAAATTATTATTAAAAATTTATAATTAATTAATAAAAATAATAACAAATATAATTATTATTATTAATTAATTAACTTAAACATTTATCTTTTCTTTTCAGAAATACATACATTCAGAGAAATAAAAATACATTATTTAAGGCAATTATTTATATAGTAAATGGTTATACATTTTATATTAATAATAATAAATAAGGTATATTATTTATTATTATTAATTATTAACAAAACAATTATTCATGTTTAGTTACAAAGAAACACAACATTTTTCCTATAAATTTACACAAAAATAAATTATTTACATATATTACTTCAAGTGTTACATACTTATTTAATATTATTAATATATATTAATTACTATATATTAAGTAATATTAAATAAATTTATTTTTTTATACAGTTTAAATTATAATGAGTCTACTGTATTAATTTGTTACAATAACAATGTGTATGTATTATATTTTTAGACCATAACATTGTATTTTCTATGATACCTTCTCAAAATTGCTTTAAGGGGACTACTTTTTTACCGCGTAAGGTTATTGTGCTTATTCAGGACTGGAGAAGCTCGCGGTTGGGTGTTGCTTCGTGTGGAGAGAGGTAAGGTAAATTTAATATACTATTTATGACTGAGTGGTAATGTGTGAGGGTATATTCGAACTGTGTAGTGTTTTTGAGTGTATGTATGATTTGTTTATGTAGCGTTTAGGTGTAATGTCGTCGTTATAAATGCGTCGTGTATGTTTTAGTTCTAGTGTTATTTGAATTGTTAAGAAATGTCTTCTTACATGCTTAATTTTAATTGTGAGTGTATTTACAAATGTTATAGGCTATTTGTGGGTGGGTTTCGTTATGTATGTTTTTTTGCAGGTTCCGGTTCCTCGCATGAAAACTACATGGAAGGAAGCGTGGTTTTTTTTGGAGATACTAATGTATGACTTATTATGGTTATATTTTTACGTGTATCTCCTATTTTTCGTGTTTGCCAGGAGCGGATTTTATAAATTTTTACCTTTTTGTTTTTTTTTGAGTGTTTCGTATCGGATTGATACATTGGTATGCATCAAGGTTTTTTTTAAGTTGTGTGTATATCACTTTAAATAATAAAGTGTCCACACTACTGTTTTCGGGATTTCCTGGATCGTTTATTTTATTTTAACATTTTTTTCGGGTTTTTGATAGTTTCCCATATTGGATTTCTCTTACTTTGTAATGGATTGTATGGATTGTATTTTGCTTCATTACGTCTCTGTCATCTACAAAAATTGTAAGTAATTTTATATTTTTATTTATTGGGTGGGAAATGTCGATCTTTATGTAATGTGTATGTGTGATTTAATTATAAATATTGCATATTTGTTCAGAAATAATGTTCAACATTTTGATAAGTTAGTAAAACAAATATGTATTATTTATAATTTTTTTGAAATGTTTATGATTGTTATATGTACCATTATTGTAAGAAGATATTAGTATATTTTGTAGACATTTTTATAGTAGGGTTTTAGCTATTATTGACAGATATTCTAATCCTCTAGTTGTAGGGTATAGTGTGACTTGACTTTGCAGTTGTCGGAACATTTGTTTAGTTTGTTTACTTAGTTTTGGACCAATTTGGGTCACTGATTGTTCCATTCTTAGTTCTTGATAGCTTTGTTCTTTTATCAAAGCTTGTAGTAGGTTATGGAATGTGGGTCTGGTTCTGCTTGTCGTAGCTTGGAAAGCATTATGCCACCCTTCTACACTGTTGTTGGTTTTTGCCTCTTGGTTTAAAGTACTAAGATAGACATTCCACCAAGGGATTTGGAATTTGGGTTGGCGTCGATGTCCAGATCTGTGCAACCTTCCCACCCAAGTATCTTCGAAATAATCCAGTAATGGGGTTAGTTTATCTTCATTTCTCTTGTAATATGTGCTGTCAATTAATAAATTATAGTGTTCCGCTACATCGGTAACAGGAACGTAGGCCAGTGCTATCAATTTTTAAATTTGATAGGCAAAGGTGCTATCTGTTGAGTACAAAATACTTAGGGGTCGATCAGGATGGCGGACGGAAGAGCCACCGCGGCCCTGGAGTAGGCGGAAAAAGCCTTTTCCGTGTCCGCCTGCCGCGGATACTCCGTCCGCCATATCAGGATAGGAAAACGTGTCAAATTTCCGTCCGCGACGGAAAAACACGCTCCGCCGGCCAACTACACACGACCACGCGGCGGACGGAACACATCCGGACGCTCCGCCGTACGCACTGACGTCGAAGACCGTCCCCCAAATCAAGATGGCGGAAAACACACATAAAACCGCAGCGGAAAAACAACCTGTCTTAACACGGCGGAATCCCCACAGCGAACATAGGTGACACAGCCGAGATACCCACCGCAAGCTGACCACCACCATGGACCCGGCGCTACACGCTTTCCCGATGCTCTTCGCGATCCACCACGTCCTAGTCATGGCCTACTATGGACGACGACGCAGGTAAGGTACAAACCATTGGCTGTCTGGAGGGGAATACCAGCAAGGGACGTGACGTAGGGAGGGGGAGTGTCATGTTACCGAAACCACTGATGAGAAGCATATACGAATACACATTTGCAGTACGCAAGCAGGAATGACAACGACAGACCACGAGACTTGATAGACTACCTTTATTGTCCAAAATAGGGGTCAAATCACAGTGTATGCGTGAGCATGGGCAAAGTGGGCACCAGAGCAGGTACAACATAGCAGGCAACGAGAGGGCAGCATGCAGTATCAGAGCAACAACAGGGCATTGTGCATTACAGAGCAGGTACATCATAGGCAGGTAACGAGAGGGCAGCATGCAGTATCAGAGCATCAACAGGGCATAGTGCATTACAGAGCAGGTACATCAGAGGCAGGTAACGAGAGGGCAGCATGCAGTATCAGAGCATCAACAGGGCATTGTGCATTACAGAGCAGGTACATCATAGGCAGGTAACGAGAGGGCAGCATGCAGTATCAGAGCATCAACAGGGCATTGTGCATTACAGAGCAGGTACATCATAGGCAGGTAACGAGAGGGCAGCATGCAGTATCAGAGCATCAACAGGGCATTGTAGAGTACAGAGCAGGTACATCATAGGCAGCACGTGAGAGGGGCTAAGTGCATCAACAGTCCATTGCACAGAACAGGCCCATCATAGGCAGCACGTGATCAACAGTCCATTGCACAGAACAGGCCCATCAGAGGCAGCACGTGAGAGGGCCAAAGTGCATCAACAGTCCATTGCACAGAACAGGCCCATCAGAGGCAGCACGTGAGAGGGCCAAAGTGCATCAACAGTCCATTGCACAGAACAGGCCCATCAGAGGCAGCACGTGAGAGGGGCAGTATGCAGTATCAGAGCATCAACAGGGCATTGTGCATTACAGAGCAGGTACATCAGAGGCAGGTAACGAGAGGGCAGCATGCAGTATCAGAGCATCAACAGGGCATTGTGCATTACAGAGCAGGTACATCAGAGGCAGCACAACTACGTGTCCCTACCAACCCGTCACAGGGACCACAAGAGTGCCACGCAGTTCTCAATGGACACACCATGTGAATTAACATTTGAGTGAAGTGTACAGCACCTCACATCACAGATTCAGAGGGACTGCGTGAACTACCTGCCTCGGACACACTGGCAGCACCAGCAACAGGAGTGTGAGACACAGCCACAGCCCGAGTGACACACACATGGGCCACGGACCCAGACACACTGGCAGCACCAGCAACAGGAGTGTGAGACACAGCCACAGCCCGAGTGACACACACATGGGCCACGGACCCAGACACACTGGCAGCACCAGCAACAGGAGTGTGAGACACAGCCACAGCCCGAGTGACACACACATGGGCCACGGACCCAGACACACTGGCAGCACCAGCAACAGGAGTGTGAGACACAGCCACAGCCCGAGTGACACACACATGGGCCACGGACCCAGACACACTGGCAGCACCAGCAACAGGAGTGTGAGACACAGCCACAGATGTAGTCGCTGACACGTGAGCCACTGACCCAGACAGACTGCCAGCACCAGAAACAGGAGTGTGCAACACAGCCACAGATCTTCTAACTGACACGTGAGCCATAGACCCAGATACACTGCCAGGACCTGCAACAGGAGAGGGCACAACTGACACTGTGCCACCATCTGATACATGAGAGTCAACTGCACCGGCGCCACTGGGACAACTGAAATGATGAGCCACAGGGCTGTATGGGCCAGGAGGCAGGGTGGGCCTGGGAGCTGGGGATAGCTCACCTAGAGCCAAATCGGGGTTTGCAGGTGTCAATGGTGTGTGTCTGCGTTTCTTAGGGAGGTGTGAGTGCACCCTGGACAGGACAGGACTGCCAAGTGGTGGGGACTCCAAAGAATCACCACCCAGCATAGGTGGAGCAACTGCTGCCGGGGATCTGGTTTCGGGGGACGTGCTGGAGCCTGCTTGTCGTTTGCTCTGTGCCTGCCGCCTGGACTCGGAATGATGTGTAATGGGGGATGCAACAACAGGGGACACCCTCCTCTGCTTCTGACTGGCCTGGATGGGAGTGGAGGTATGGGGGGACTCCGCCGCGGAGACATCAGTTTGGCGTTTAGTAGAAAACATCAGCCTCAGTGCAGCCAGGGGTGAAGTATGCCTGTCCTTGATTGCGCCATTGTCCATGCTAGATGCCTTGTCCGTAGGATGTGCCTTATCCTTAGGTGGAGTGTTGTCTCTGGATGTAGCCTGTGCCCTGCTCGCCGCCCTGTTCCTGCCAGCAGACTTGTCGTCTGTGGTGCACCTGCCTCCAGCAGACACCTGCTCCCTGTGTGTGTCCCTGCCCTTGGGAGTGTTCCTATCCACTGCTGTGGGCCTGCTCTTGGGAGTCTCCCTGCTCTTAGTAGGTGCCTTAGTCTTCTCACTGTCCTTGGGAGTGTTCCTATCCACTGCTGTGGGCCTGCTCTTGGGAGTCTCCCTGCTCTTAGTAGGTGCCTTAGTCTTCTCACTGTCCTTGGGAGTGTTCCTATCCACTGCTGTGGGCCTGCTCTTGGGAGTCTCCCTGCTCTCAGTAGGTGCCTTAGTCTTCTCACTGTCCTTGGGAGTGTCCCTTACCTCTGCTGTGGGCCTGCTCTTGGGAGTCTCCCTGCTCTTAGTAGGTGCCTTAGTCTTCTCACTGTCCTTGGGAGTGTTCCTATCCACTGCTGTGGGCCTGCTCTTGGGAGTCTCCCTGCTCTCAGTAGGTGCCTTAGTCTTCTCACTGTCCTTGGGAGTGTCCCTTACCTCTGCTGTGGGCCTGCTCTTGGGAGTCTCCCTGCTCTTAGTAGGTGCCTTTGTCTTCTGACTGGCCTTGTCCAAGGAACAGTCCATGGACATGTGAGTATCCCTTGCCTTCGGAGTACCTTTCGTGTTGAATGCCTGTGTAGCTCCGGAAGGCATGTCCCCCAACAACACTTGTGGATCCTGTGTGTGTACTCCAGTGCATCTGACGTCGTCTACGTGAACAGATTTAGCTGATCTAGGGGATGGGGTCTGTGCCCTGCGTGCCCTGACGTGCTGTCTGACGCTGCTTCTAGTGCAATAACCTGTATTTGAGTCCTGCTCTGAATAATCACTACCCCCTGAGACATCCAGCGGTGTAGATGGGGAAACAGAAGTAGCACCCTGTTCATTCGACTGTACTATTGCAGACGACACACTGCTTGCCAATGACTGCACGTCCTGTGTAGACCTGCAAGATCGCCATGCATCCCTTCCATGAATGCCACCACCTGCCCCAACTTCCTATCATGATCCTGGAAAGCATTTGTCATATTGGTCTGACCCACACACAGCTGTCGCAGCAGATCAACGGCCTCAGCACACAGTGCATTTTGGCTCACCGTGGCAGGGGCAGCGGTGCCTGCACCGAACGCCACTCTGCTCCCCCTACTCCTTCGGCCACGAACAATACATGGTGCAGTTGGCGGAAGTGTGGGCCCTGTGTGCTGTCTTCCGACAGAAGGTGATGAGTGCCCACTCCCAGTCTGTGACAACAGTGCAGGCTCACCAAGAGTGTCCGACGAGGAGGACGATGGTGTCTCCACATGCGAGTCCTCAGGGACGGTCCTGTCCCCCTCTCCGGCGCTGGCCTCCTCCGTGTCAGTCTGCGTGTGTGCGAAGTCTGAGCCGGACTCATTTCCTCGGCTACTCTCCACCGTCTGTGGCTGAGTGTCCTCTGTCAAAGCTGAAATGCACAGAAAAGATGTGTGAGTCATGGGCACACTCACGTACAGAAGGAACAGGATAGCCAAATCACATAGCAGACAAAGGTTCATGAGCCCTCATCCTGCACATGGCCCACCCCTACCAGTCATCCTCACATTTTCTGCCATGGGGACATGGACCACTAGGGGATGTGCTTTAACACTCAACTACTAAGCAAGTGGCGTGTCAACATGGCGGACCTGGATGTCAAATGAGTACCACCCAATGGGACCAAAATGCCATCACAGGCATACATACGCAACACGGAACTCAATAGTGTGTCTGTGCACCAATACATGCATAGCACTCACAAGTTTCCTACACAGACAGTATGCTCACCGCTAGTTTGCTGTTGATCGGCACTCAGACGTTCGGCCAGTTCAGGATGCGTCACTGCAATGATACGGTGCATGAGAGGGGTCATGGAGCGTCGGGCCAGACGGGGCGTCCTTGGAATCAGGCCCAGTGTTACTTCCGCTACATTCTTGCTCAGCCTGGAAATGTCGTCCCAGCGTTTGTGGCAGTGTGTATGTCGTCTGTTGCACACCCCCAATGCCCGTACTTCCCGTGCTATGGTCCTCCACAGGTCCTTGCGAAGGTGCAGCTTGACCTACCATGATGGGAGACAAAAGGGTTTAAGTCAGTGGACAGGTGGCCTGTCACACACATAGGGGCAAGACGTTACTGTCAGCAGCCATGCACAATCAGGAACATATGTCTAGCCCACACTACACAGCTAAGATATAAATAGGCCTGATCATTTGGCCCCCTCATGCACACCAACATGTCCCACACTGCACTTACCACCCGTCCCGGTGCGCCGTAGAGGCGTCCATAGTTGCGGAGTACACCGTCCACGAGGACATCAAGCTCCGCGGCGGTGAAGGGTCGAGACCGGATCTCTTTGCCACTCGACATGGCAAGATCACGGAGTATGGCACTAGAGCAGCAGTCGGTGGTCAGCTCAGCAGCAGCAGCAGCAGGTCGAGGTGATGGTCACAGGCAGCAGTCGGTGGTCAGCTCAGCAGCAGCAGCAGCAGGTCGAGGTGATGGTCACAGGCAGCACTGGTCCCCAGGGTAGGAAGTTTCATTTTGGCCAAGACACATATATAGGGCCCTCAGCACGTGTCAGTGGCATACGTCGCCAGCAATTGGTCAGCCCTGGAAGCGTGATCGTGAAATGGGCCAATGACTGGCCCTGTTGTTGCGGTGCACAGCTTCCGCTACTTGCGATTGGCCGTATGCGGCCAGCGTCCCTCTTCCCATTGGCTGCATGTGCAGGGACCGTCACGGGCACACATCGGCAACCGCACGTGCAAGCTTCAGGCACGGATGCTTCAGTTGCAACAATGTACTATCACTGGCGCCTCCATGGCGGGGCACGTACACAGCGGGGGAGGTGCAGGCCTATACACCCTGCAGATGTACTCAATGGACATGCCAGTTCATGACCCCCCTTACAGTCACCTTGCATCATCCACCGTACACCGGCCGGAGCGGCCGGCCCATGAACAACCGCCGTGCCCGGCCATGAACACAACCGCCATGGCCGGGACCGGCGGTTGTTCATGGCCGGGCACGGCGGTTGTTCATGGCCGGGACCGGCGGTTGTTCATGGCCGGGACCGGCGGTTGTTCATGGCCGGGACCGGCGGTTGTTCATGGCCGGGCACGGCGGTTGTTCATGGCCGGGCACGGCGGTTGTTCATGGCCGGGACCGGCGGTTGTTCATGGCCGGGACCGGCGGTTGTTCATGGCCGGGACCGGCGGTTGTTCATGGCCGGGCACGGCGGTTGTTCATGGCCGGGCACGGCGGTTGTTCATGGCCGGGACCGGCGGTTGTTCATGGCCGGGCACGGCGGTTGTTCATGGCCGGGCACGGCGGTTGTTCATGGGCCGGCCGCTCCGGCCGGTGTACGGTGGATGATGCAAGGTGACTGTAAGGGGGGTCATGAACTGGCATGTCCATTGAGTACATCTGCAGGGTGTATAGGCCTGCACTTTCCCCGCTGTGTACGTGCCCCGCCATGGAGGCGCCAGTGATAGTACATTGTTGCAACTGAAGCATCCGTGCCTGAAGCTTGCACGTGCGGTTGCCGATGTGTGCCCGTGACGGTCCCTGCACATGCAGCCAATGGGAAGAGGGACGCAGGCCGCATTCGGCCTTTGGGAAGTAGCGGAAGTTGAGCACCGCCATGGCGGCGCCAAATATGTGATCTTGTCAGACGCTGCACCGTGATGTGTTGTGTGCAGTTGCGTCATGAGGGATGTGAGCGTGATTGTGAAAGGTCATATGTCATACAATATAGCATGTGTGTCCATACAATGGACATCGGTCGGCACACAATGGCCAACAGATGTGCATTCGTACGTGTTGACGTCGGGTTTGACCCTACAGACGTTGTTACATCTTCACAACTACACAGTACATCACGGCTGTGTGGCCAATTAATGCATCTGTTGTCAGTTTCTTGTTGTGTCGAGGTGACTACAGTGGTGGTGGTACACATGCATTCCGTGTATGTGATTTATACGTTCTGTCACCATGCATGTCATTACCGTATGCACATCATCATTGGTGGTGGCATTTGTGCTTGATGACATGGCGTGTGTAAACTTATCGTTTGTGTGCATGCAGTTGCATGAGTGTCTGTGATGTGTCTACGATACATTAGGGTGACGACTGGAGTTTTGTCAGTAAGGTACACATGTGATGGAGTTGTACACGTATGCGTCGTTTGTACGTTGACCTAAGTTACATCTCTCTCCCACACAGGAGGGCTCCAAATGTGCATCGCCCATACACTCAGCTGGAGGATATGGTAGACGAGGAGGTGATTCGGAAATTCAGGCTGGATCGACGTCGGGTGCTGGAGCTTGTGGCTCAATTGTCTCCTCATCTGCAGCCACGTAGAACGTATCCTGGCTGGTTTACACCCACTGCAAAGGTCATGGCGGTACTACATTTCTTCGCTACTGGCACATTTCAGTATACAGTTGGAGGTGCCGGGGGTATGTCACAGGCAATGTTCAGCACGGTTCTTCGGGATGTGTTAACAGCTATGATGCTGTACAAGGATGAGTACATACATTTCCCACGTCCGGAAGAGTTGCCAGCTGTCAAAGCTGGTTTCTATGCACTGGGCCACATACCTCACGTTGTGGGCTCAATTGGTGGCACGCACATCGCGCTCATTCCACCACGGGCACGCGAACAAGTGTTCAGGAATCGCAAACACTTTCATTCGCTGAACGTGCAGGTGGTGTGCCTGGCGAGCAACATCATCTCCCATGTGTGTGCAAGATTTCCTGGATCCGCACATGACGCCCACATCATGCGAACCAGCAATGTCCCACGACTCATGGCAAATCTGCCACCCGGTCAAGCGTGGCTTGTTGGTGAGTGTGCAGTGGGGACTCTTGTGATCTCTGTGTTGCATGGGGTACCCACCATATCTTGTTCTGATGTTTGTCTCTGTCATCCCCCTACATAGGCGACTCGGCTTACCCAAACCGGCCCTGGCTCCTCAGTCCCCTACGTAATCCGAGGACGGCGGGTGAAATGCGGTACAATGAGGCACATGGAAGGACACGGAGAGTCATCGAACGTACCTTTGGACTGCTCAAGTCTAGGTTTCGGTGCCTCGATAAGACCAGAGGGGCCCTGCCTTACTCACCAGGAAAAGTATGCAAGATCGTGATTGCCTGCTGCATGCTCCACAACCTGGCAGTACGCAATAACATTGAACTGCTGTTGGACCCTGAAGACGAAGGAGTTCCTCGGCCTCCCATCCCACCCATGTCGACTGATGAGGATAGTGGTGAGGAGGAAGGTGTGGACCAGAGGCGCCAGCTCATTGATCGCTACTTCCCTTGAATGTGAGTATCTACCTCTAGTGGCGGATGACAATGCCTCATGTATGTTTTCTGGTGTTGTGTGGATATGGGGTTAATCAGCTGGGTGTGGTTTGTGATGGTTGCACATGTGTGTCTTCATGTCTTTGGACATAGGAGTGTCCATGATGTGTGTGCTCCCATCCCATGCTTGTGTGATGGTTGTCGTTTGTGTAATGTTGCTGTGCATTGTGTTGTGATGTGTGTGAATCTCTTTACTGACGTGTGTTTGCTGTCTCTGGTTTTCTCTAGGTCACTCCCGCAGCGCCATGATCATGTGCGACTATGATCCCTGTACCTGTTTACGTCTGTATCTGATGGCAATCATGTGAATAAACATGGAGGCAAAACATCATTGTGTGAGTAAATGCAATTTATTGACAGGTTGTGCTTTTGTGCTGGTGAATATTTACAAGTAAGTGGGGGGGGAGGGAGTTGGAGTTGAAGGTAATGGCAGATGAAATGTCCGTGCTGACACCACATTGGGGGGTGTCAGGCTAGTCCAGCAGACCAGTGGCAATGATTGTCTATGTGGGACAGGATGGTTTGCAGGGTGAATGTCTGGCACAGGCAGTGGCATTGTCAAGGTCGTCCCCTCTTGGAGCGTGTGCCTGGCGCTCCAACACTGCTCTCAGCAACTTCCTGCCTCGGCCGCCCCCTCCGTCTCGGAGGTGGTACAGAGGCAGCTGGGAGGGCAGGTTGGTGATGGGCCACATCCGTCGCCAGGGGCTCAGGTGGTGGTGGCGGCGGTGGAGGCGGAGGCGGAGGTGACGGGGGAGGCGGAGGTGACGGTGGCGGTGGCGCTGACACACATGGTGGAGGGGGGGGGGGGTTGTTCCGGGCAACCCATTCCCTCCACATCGTTGCCTGCTGGCTCATGATCACCAACATCTGGCCAAGGATGCCAGAGATCTCGCGCAGGCTGTTGGTGTTGTCCACTGAGTCCTGGTGAACACGATCAGCGTTTGCCTGGGACCGGTCGTATGAGGCCTGGCACCTGGCAAGAGCTTGTAGGGACTGTGCCACTGGCTCGGGTAGCTGTCCCTCCTCTGACCGGCGGTGTGTGGGTCGCCTGATTGGCAGTTGTCCCGTTGCCTGTGTTTGTGGCCCACTCACCCTGCTTGTGTGTGGGGCCGTTGGACCAGCGTTGCGCGCTGGGTCATGCTGGGTGGCACCGGCAGGAGTCGTGGTGCTGGTGGTAGTGGTGGTAGTGGTGGTACTGGTGGTACTGGTGGTACTGGTGGTGGTGGGGACTGTGCAGATCACAGAGACGGGTGCCGCGGGAGTCACACATGCGACGTTGGTCGGTCCCGGGAGTCCCTGTGAGCCAGATGGCCCTGGCTGCGTGCTTGGTCCCGCTCCATCCTCCGCCCCGGAGCTGCCTGTGTCGTCGTCGGCAGAGAGTCCTGTAGGTGTGGGAGGCGAGGCTGGCGGCCGGGTACTGCTTTCCCCAGTCAGTTGACGATCACCTGAGGGACAAGATCGAGCTGGTCAGTAATGTGGACAGTACATGGTTACATTGATTTGTATACATTTCTGTTTCCTGTCGCACACACCCCACCCTCCACCACCACCACCACCCTCCCCGTGCACATGGGGGCCTGTTGGGAGTTGTAGTTTGGGCCTCTCACACACCCCACCCTCCACCACCACCACCCTCCCCGTGCACATGGGGGCCTGTTGGGAGTTGTAGTTTGGGCCTCTCACACACCCCACCCTCCACCACCGCCACCACCACCACCACCCTCCCCGTGCACATGGGGGCCTGTTGGGAGTTGTAGTTTGGGCCTCTCACACACCCCACCCTCCACCACCACCACCCTCCCCGTGCACATGGGGGCCTGTTGGGAGTTGTAGTTTGGGCCTCTCACACACCCCACCCTCCACCACCGCCACCACCACCACCACCCTCCCCGTGCACATGGGGGCCTGTTGGGAGTTGTAGTTTGGGCCTCTCACACACCCCACCCTCCACCACCGCCACCACCCTCCCCGTGCACATGGGGGCCTGTTGGGAGTTGTAGTTTGGGCCTCTCACACACCCCACCCTCCACCACCGCCACCACCACCACCACCCTCCCCGTGCACATGGGGGCCTGTTGGGAGCCATGGACATGTTAGTGTGTTGGTGTCCGACGTGCATGGGTTGGGGCGTGGGGGATGTTTAATCTCAGTTGTGTGAGCCTGACCATGTCGTGCTGATCGTGGTGCTTGGTTTGTACTCACCAGTCTCTTCTCCTTCGTCAAGGCCGTCTAGGCTCTCTGGGTGTAGTATCACCAGCACCTTCTCCTCCCAATCGGTGTAGGGTATGGGCTCCGGGGGTGTGCCACCGCCAGTAAGATTGGCTCTGGCGTGGTTTTTCGCTCGGATGCCCTTGACCCTGGTCTTAAGGTCATGCCACCGCCTCTGAATGTCGTGCTTGGTCCTCGGCACAGTCCCCGACGCATTCACCCGAGTGACGATCCTGTCCCACATGTGGTTCTTTTGCGCCACGGTCGTCTGCTGGACTTGGGCCCCGAAGATGTTGGGCTCCACACGGATAATTTCATCTACCATTACCCGCAACTCTGTCTCCGTGAATTTGGTTTTTTTTTTGGGTGCCATGGTGTGTGGTGCTCAGTGTGTGAGTTGAGTGAGTTGGGAGGTGCAGGTGTGTGGTGTGTGATGTGTAGGATTTGTGTGGTGGGTGTTTGTGTGGTAGGGTGGTGGGTGGGTGTCTTCTATGTGATTTTATGTGAGTTAGCAGTGTCTCGAATGGCCCTCTTGCTGGCAGCAATGCTGTGGTGCAAGGGATTGTGGTTGTGTGGGGGTGTCTTTTTGTAGTCGTGTCTCAATGGTTGTTGCGAGTCAGGTGGTAGGTGGGCGTGTTGACTTGTGTGCATTATTGGATAATTGGGACGTGTCATGGTGGCTTGGGCTTGGGGGGGGGGGCCTTGTCAATGTTCGTATGTTTGCTTAGGACTTGCGGTGCACTTTCATACATTTGTTAGGCGCTAGGGATGTTGTGCGTGTTGGCCTTCCGCCCTGATGCTGTGGTTCTCGTTGCATTGTTTCCGCCGCGGACGTGGATGGCTGTGAGTTCCGTTGTACGGGCGGATTTATCCTAATTGCGGCCACGGAGTATTCTCAGGGATGGCGGTACATGTTTTATTTTCCGCGGTCATTTCCGTCCGCGGCAGTGGTTGTTCATTGGACTCCGTCCGCCGCGGACGGACTTGGTTGTGTTCCGTCCACCGCGGACGGTGTTGGTTGTGATCCGTCCGCCGCGGTCGGAGTTTCGTGACATGAATATCCTAATCCCAACCGCGGTTTCTCCGCGGCGCAGCCGGGAGTAAAATTTCCCCCACCATGGCGGACAGTACCCATTTCCGTCCGCCATCCTAATCGGCCCCTTAATGTTGATTTTTGGAGATGTCTCCATATGCTCTGATTGAAATGATAGTAACAACCCTGGATTGCTGTGTGGGGAAATATTTTCAAAATGCTATTAATCATAGCTAATTCGAAATCAATAATTATTTTTTCTGGAAAATAATTATTCATTTCATTTTTGAGAACATTTAATATTTCTGTGTAAGTGTTTTGCTGTTTGTTTGGTAGCAAACAGTAAATGAAAGGGATAGTTATGATATAACCCGTGGATGGAATATAGTTGATAAAATGGTTTTGGGCATGGTTTAAATGTTCCATCCATCATCCATTGGGGACACTGTTGGATTTTTCTTAAATTACTTGCAGTTGCAAACATTATGATTCTGTTTGTACTGCTTTCATTGTCAAACAGGATAAATTTGTCTTTATTGTGTGTGATGGACATTTCTGGTGAAATAATAATTTCCTCAAAAGTAGTAGGGTTGGGTGGAGTTGTGGAAGTGCGTCTTTTAGTGTATGCTATTGTGCGTTTTAGTGAGTCAATAGAGGGTAGTTGACCTGAAGCATGGGCTGGGACTTTTAACAGTTCCTCTTTAAGGATTTGTGTTGTTGGTCTATCACTTTGTGTGCTAGCAGTCTTTATACTTTCTAAAGCATCTCTTATTTCAATTTCTGTGACATTGGGGGTATGATTGTGTTCCCTGGTAAATAGCACATTAGTTTCCTCTGTAGTAGCCCTTCCATAACATTTGTTAGAGTAATATTTTGTACATTTCCAGAAAACTTTTCTACCACTTTGTCTTTCCTGACTATAAACATAACCCATATAACATAACAGTAATTTGTTTTTCTGTGACATTACAAATTCTGCACCTTCTGTCATTTTGTTTTAATTGTTCTAGGAAAGAGTACAAAGAAACAAAATCAAATAACATATATTTCACTTAGTGGTGCAAACATAATTAATGTTGTATTTATACTTACGTTTACTAAAAGTAGTAATCACAAATACAGAACTGTATTTTGAAGGACTTTCTTGTATGTATCTCTTTATATTCTGTTGGTATGAAAATATAGAAATGCTAAGTTAATGTTTATACATAACACACGTTTTTCCTAGGAGAAAGCAGTTTTTTAATTTGCTTAGTACTACATTTGATGTGAACATTACATATACTTACTTGTTTAAATAGTTGAGTTGTAGTATTTGGTGGAGTACATCAAGGTAGTCAAGTTTAGATCTGTAGAGAAGATAGAATAAATACATGTCACATATTATAAATTTTATTTTTTACCGTTGGGAAATTGGAAATATTTAAAAGTATACTAACTTCTAAATATGTACTTTTCTTTGCTGTAGGTAGAATAGATGTATGATGTATTCACAATATCTGTAGAGGAAATATAAAATACATAACATGGTGTTAAGAACATAGTTCTTGGTTTTTTTCTGAAGTTTTAGACTAATTGATGTATACTTACATTTTTTACAAGGGTAGTCTTGTCTTTTGGTATAGTTGATGTAGGATGTTTTTATTGGATCTGTAGGGAAGATGTAATATGCAAGATATGTTGTTTAGAAACTAGCATGTACTAGTGTAGTTCTATACATTTGTAGTGTTGAAATAGGAAAATCGCTGAATATCTGTGAATAAAATGTTTTAAGTTAAGTATGAATCTTGTGAAATAGTGTTTAAAAACAGCTGTTGTTGTAGAACATAGCATTAATATATACTTACTATCTTATTTTGCAGGGGAAGAAATAGGAGCAGGTATTAGGATTTAGTTTTTAGTAGTTTCTATCAGAAAAGTAGGAGGAGATAAAAATGACATAAGTGGAAGAGTTAGGAGATATAAGTAAAATAGTAGACTACTAATTTAGATTTTTAAATAATGCAATGTAACTTACTTGAATGATTAGCTAGTGAGCTGGATCTTTAAAGATGTTTGTTCAGGAACAAAATCTTCATAGTGTTGGCATCTTCTTTCTATAGAGTTAGCAGCAGCAAATGGTAGAATGGATTTATCCCTTTTATAGTATGTGTATTTTGTGTGCTTGAATATGATTGGTTGTAGGATGAAAGCAAGAATTGTATAGGCTAGTTTGAATTTTTTTAAGTTAATTGGTGTGTTTGGTGATGTGAGAATGGTGGTATGTGGTTGTTTCCGCATTAAAGCAGGTTAGTTGTTAAATAAAATAGATGTGTAAGTTTAAAAATATTATGAAAATTTGAGTTACATGTAAAGAATCTTTTTCAAATGATATAGCAAATTTAATATAATGTATAGGAAATGATGATAAATAGTAATGTTATAAAAGTAACAGGTATTATATGTAAAATGTGTTTTTGTATAGAACAATGACTTTTATAGCAAGTAATATGGTATTTTAGACATGAAAGGGTACAAAATATAACTCGATATTTGTTTAGAAACGATATTTTTGTACTCTATATTTTAGTAGTCGATATTTTGGTAGTGTTAGGTGTAATTTCATGAACAACGATATATTAGTAGTCGATATTTAATAAGACTATATTTATGTACTCGATATTCTAAGTACTCGATATTTTGTAGTCGATATTTTTGTATTTTGTGTAATAAGTATACAAAGTCGATATTTTTGTAGTCGATAATTATTCAACGATATTATTGGTAGTCGATAATGTGACCGTCGATAATATTTCAGTGATCCGTTTGAGATAGGTCTGTAGTTGTCAGGAGAAGCCGGATCTAGTGTCGGTTTTTTTAAGATGGGGACAACCTGACTGGCTTTGAGAGAATCAGGAATTGATCCCTGTAGGAGGGAGGAGTTGATTATTGTCGTCCAAGAGGGGATGATAGCCTGAGAGGCAGCAGCAAGGCAGTTTGACAGGAGAGGGTCGGTGAAGTGGTCGTTGGGGCTTATAGAGGAAAGGATTTTTGAGACTGAATGTTCATCATAGACTTTGAAGTTGGACCATAGCGCTTGGTTTTTGAGGGCGGTCTGGGAGGGCAGCGCGGAGTGTGGAGGAAGAACGGGAGGGGTTTGGGAATAGGTAGCAGACAAGAGTTTCTTTCCTAAGGCAGAGATTTTATCACAGAAAAAGGAGGTGAATTGCTTGCATGGAATTGGAGATATAGGGGTTTATTTGGAAGATTTCGCTAGTTTGTTGGATTGGTGTTTGACCAACTCGAATAATTTGCGAGGTCTGTTCTTAGCGTTATCCAGTTCTTTCTGAAGAATTATTTTTTTGAGTTGATGATATTTTTGTTATAGGTGTTTCTGGCTTGCCGGAGAAGTTTAAGATGGTCTGCGGAAGGGTGCTTTTTCCAGTTCCGTTCTGTTTGCCAGAGGGACTTCCTCTCATTGTTAAGGGATCCGTTGAACCAAGGGTTCCTGTCTTTGATCTGTGTTCTTTTCAGTTTTAGCGGAGCAAGGTCATCAGTTATATTGGAAATCGTTTGCGGAATAGTGTTCTGTAAGGTTGTCGATCGTGGTGAAATGGGGGGCAGGGTGGAGGTCGGATGCACAGCTGGCAGCCAGTTTCTCGTGGTCAAGGTTCTTGGTGTCTCTGATCCATCTTTTCGGGATCACCGGTTGCGGTGTCCATGTCTTGTGAGTGCCAAGCAGACGGAAGGTGATAACGTGGTGGTCAGACCAATCGCAAGGATCTATGGAGGTAAGTTTGACCACAGATTCCTTAGAGATGATCCAGTCTAGAATGGCACCTTTCAAGTGAGTAGGGAGGGAGCACGCTTGGGTAAGGGATTGGTTGGCCAGGAAGTCTTTGATGGCATTGACCTGCGGATCCTTGGAGTCGTCCTAGTGCAATTTGAAGTCATCAAGAAAAATGTCATTGGAGTTATGGGAGGACTTGGCTGTGATGATTTCCATGAGGTAGTCTGTGAAAGTGTCATTCTTGCCTGGGGGATGGTAAAAGAAGTGCGGTCGGCACTGAAGGGTGGTGCTGTTGCAGATAGAGAGGGCAAGATATATGCAGGAATCTGTAGGTTCGGCTAGAAGTTCAGTGATAAGGAGGTTGGAGCGGTAGATGCAGGCAATACCACCCCCTTTTTTTGTCATTGCCTTTCCAGCCTTATGATGTAATAGTTGGGTGGGACTAGAAGGTCTAAGCAGGGCAAAAAGGATTCATTAAGCCAGGATTCCATCAGGATTGCTACGTCCGTGTTTAGTTTGAGGATGAGATTGGCTACATCAGCGGGATGCTTTACCGCAGAGCGACAGTTGATAAGGAGACCGGATAAAGGGGGGAGGTATGCGTGACGTAACTAGGGGAGGAGGTTGCGACTAGCGCTAGGTTACTGTTGACTATGCCTCTGTTGCAGAGAGTACCTGGTCTAAAGGGATTGATTGCAACCATGCGTTTAGGTTGTTCTGTCTTTGGGTCAGAGGAGCATGACGATTTATAGCTAACAAGGAGGTCTGCAATTTCATCCTCCGAGAGATCCAGTGGGATGGTCGTAGTAGGGGTAGGTTTGTAGGTTATGAGGAGGGCCTGTACTTCTTCCTCTGTGAGGTAGCAGGGCTGCCTGTGAGGGCGCAGGTGTCTCAGGGATAGCGGAAATGGGTGGAAAGGGGGCTCGGAGTAGGAAGTGGGGGGGAAAAGTTCTGTGAGAGCCTGATATTCGGGAGAGTGAGCTTGGTGAGGCGCAGGAGGTTTTTGAGGTCCGTGAAGGACTTGTGGATGCTCAAGGTTAATTCAGTAGCTTTGCGGTGGAGAGTATCCAAATCTCTAAGAGAGGGGTGCTCTTGCAGGCAGGGTGCCAACGGTGTGAGGACGGGCCTGGTGGAGAGTGCAGTAGGCCTAGTAGAGTGGTCAAGGCGATCAGAGTCATGAGTTTCAGTATCCCCACGGTAGGGAGGGTTTGAGGTAGCGGGTTTAGGGAGGCTACTGATGGCTTGTGTTGGTGGCCTGTTGGACGGGCTAGGACGTCTAGAGGGTTGGGAATAGGGGGGGTGTCAGGATCCATAGGAGAGGAATGGGAGAAAGAGGTTAGAGGTCGGGGTGAGGGCTCGTCACAGTTGGTAGGCGTTGGATGCATAGTTGGGGGCTCTGACGGCCTGTGTTGGGAGCCCTGTCACGAGTGGCTGGTGGGAGGGCAAGTTCCCTTGGAGGTTTTGGAGGGGGAAGGTGCATGGGGAGCGAGGATGAAGGGGGGTCGTGCACATGATTTTTAAGGAGAGGGAAGAGGTCCGCAAACTTGTTAAGGTATTTTGGTGGAGCGTGGATCAGGATGATGCTGCTTTTATATAAGGTAATGGTGAGGTCAGCACGTAGGTTTGCAGATGGTGCGATTGTGAGCTTGCTACCGTGAGGAATGTTCCTAGTATTATGAACGTTGAGGAGGTTCGAGAATGCGTTGCGCCAGACAGACAATCTCCTGGAGTAGAAGATAAGGTCATTGATGATTGATGGTTAACTAGCGTGAGTTCCATTCACCACACCTCCCAGTCCATTTACAGTCTATTCATGAGTCGACAAGTTCCCTTGTCTAGAGATTACCCCCTTTGTTGATTAGTTCAGTCTTTTTCTTCGTGTTAGCTCTTTTAAATATTCTCCAGCCTTGATTTCTGACAAAAAAACCCTTGTAGATCCATCAAATATAACCTGTAGTCTCGCCGGGTTCATTAGATAGACTTGTGCACCTTGCTGCTGAAACGGGGATATCAATTGGTGAAGCCTCCATCTGCGTTCTACCGTTGCATGGCAGAAGTCTGGTTTGGCGAAGAATTTTATTCCGTGAGCTTCTTTCTGGGAGTTTGGCCTCGACTGGTCATATACCATTTGCCTTAGAAGAAAATTAAAAAAAAAATTTTTAAAACCTAGGTTTCTCATTCTTGGAGCCAGTCCCATTACGCCTCAACTTGATGTTAAAGTGGAAGCGATGCACCCTTTGAACTTCTTGGTCCCAATTCCAGTCAGACTGTGCAGGGAAAGCGTCTCGGTGTAGCCTGACAATGAACCCTCTGGGGTCATCCCCTTCGGTCCCTACCGGAACCCCCAGTATCCTCAAGTTGTTTCTCCTTTGCCTATTGTCTTGCTCCTCCATTTTTGCCATCAGGTCTAATAGGTATGCCTCATGGTATCTCCCTGCTTGCTCAGGCTAGCTACTTCCACCTCCAGTGATTCCGTCCGAGCTTCCACCATTGAGACCCTGTCACCAATGTCTGTGCAGATTTTGTTTAGCTTCCTGATTCCACCTTGTAGTTTTTTGGCGGGACCCTTGGCAGTGGTGCTATCTGCGCGGGCTTCTTCTTGGAATTGTTTTAATGTTAATTAGCGAGCTTCAGTTCTGTTGGAAATTGGGTATCTATCTGAAGGGTAGTGAGCTCAGGGAGTCAGAATAATCCCATTTAAAATGCTGCCACTTTTTACTCCGTGATTTCTTTCTTTATTGTACAGTTTTTGTAATGGCCAGAGAATCTTGCTCATTATCAAATTTGTTAGACATATTGCTTTCACTTGAGCTAGTATCCTCGTTCTCTGTACTGGATGCCGATCCATCGGATAATGAATAAAAAATTTCACCAGCCGGGTAAGGGGTTTGGGGAACTAGGGGTGCTGGCAGGTCAGGGTCCACATTTGACTGAGTGTTAATCAGCTCGTTATTTTTTTTGCTCGTGTTGATCGTATTGCCCTGACATTTCTCTCCCTCCATACTCTCTATATCTCCATTTGTGTTAGCAATATCCATGGTATGCGTGGGTAGGTCTGTATTCATCCTTGCTGGGAATAATCAACTGTCTGACCCCATGGGCACTACCATAGTTCGAAGAGTGACCTGTATTGAGGTCCTATGACTCTCATGGCTTAAAGAGCTGATATCTCCACTTACTGGTGTATTTGGTACACCAGCTTCTGTATTCTGTAATCTGTATTCTTAGTAGTCCCCTTAAGTACAACAATATGTTTGGAGATAGAGGGTGAGACCCCCACCCCTCCCCTGCACCTTCTTTTACTGGTCCAGTCTTTCCTGCATATTTTTTAACAGCCCCCAAGTCCCATTTACCTTTTGGTAAAGCATCCGCCTTCTCTGTCTTTCCGGCATCTGCCTGCAGCATGGCGGGTTTAGCCTTCAAGTTTTTCTGTCCCCTGGTGGTCATGCTCCCTCGTATCCGAGTGCTCCCCTGTCCTGCAGTTTGTGGGATTCCAGTCTGGACCCGCAGACCACCTGCGATGCAGCTCCTTCTTGCGGCTGCGGAGTTAGTAACGTAGCGGAATGTCAGGCGGATGATTAACAGAGCTTGCTTCGTAGCTCCACACGTCCCTCCTATGGGCATCTGCTGCGGCGTGGCTGTGGCGTAGTTGTGGCGTTCTAGGTCAGCTAATCGAGTGCTGACCTCCGTATATTGACTCTCCCGTCAGCTGCGGCGTGGTGAACAAAGTGGGTGTGTCCTCACTCTAGCGCCATCCTGCTCCTCCCCATAGTACTTTTCAACCTAAATTTGTACAGCCTGTGTCTTAACTGATTAAAATCATAGTCTGTTAACATTCTATGTGCTGCTGAGTGGTGACTTTGGCCTTTTAAATGCGTATGTGAGGTGCTTCATACTTGGTAAAAAGTGTACACTCTGCTCTATATTCAAATTTGCTAACCCAACTCTGCATAATTTACAAAATCGCTCAGCTCTGAATAAAGTTTAGAGGCAATACAGTATTGACAATGACCAAACTCGCTCAGCTCTGGGTATAGTGTTGACTTCTCAACTCTGGATAAAACTCTTGATCTCCCAGCTTTGGGTAAAGCTCTATCTCATTCCATGCTCTATAATGCTTAAGGTCACTCAGGTATGGTTAGTTCATAGGATCAAAAATGTCTAAATAAACCCAACACTCACACAAGGTCCCCACAAATATGGATAAAGTCATTGTAAATGTATCAGTGGCTTCTGGGATCCTATTCCATTCTGAGGGGAAAAATGCAAAACAATTACTTTACTTTAAATTCTAATCATCGTTTGAGGTCCTGAGCCTGGACTGCATTGCTGTAAAGTGTTTATAATCACATCTGGGGCTCAATGTAATGATCAGGCCATCCAAAAAGTGTAGGCAAAAGCACTCTTTGAGATGTTAACAAATCCAAATTTTCTATGAAGTCCTAGCCTCCACAAACAGTCTTCTTCACAGAAACTGTCAAAAAACTAGCCACATTTCCAAGGAGAAAGCAAAGTCAATAACATCATTTAGCATCTAAACTCTACAGACCAATAATACATATATAAGAAAATCAAGGCTCTCCACAAGTAAAGGATAGATAGATGTACTCTAAATTATATAGGTTTCCAAACAAACATATTTCAGGATCACATAAAGTAGCCATCATTAAATGACTTACAAGTTATCAGAGAGAGCTACAAACAAATGTATCATGCTTTGCAATCATCATGCTATTTGCTTTCCAATTGACCCATAAGTACATCACGTCACACATTGACAGTTCGAGTTCACTGTTCAACAGATCAGCACATTTACGCACAAGGAATAATCACTATCAAGCCTCACACAGACACAACTCGTGATCACTCGCCTAATTCACACTGACAAGTCAAGATAAAATCAGTCTCACACACACACACACACACATACACACACAATGACAGACCATATCCACCCTGATACTACACACATTTACTTCCATCCGTCACACTGCCACACAAAAAATGCTCACTGTTCCGACCACCTCAAAAAAGCTCACAAGTTGTGATCAATATTCACTACCATACAACAAGTCACAATCACTCTTCAGCTTCACACTGACACACTATAAACACCTACTAACCCCAAACAATCATACAGCTCAATACTACTACCTAGCTTTCCTTTGCAACATAACACCTGATCACTGTCCACCCTCATGCACAACTTATAATCACAATCAACCTTCCTACCCACATGGGCACTTAAATCACTATCACTGTACAGGTAACTTCACACTGGCACAGAAGTCTTGATCATTATCCATCCTCCTACTAACTTATAATCACTATGCAGACTCACACCTCTACACAACCCACAATGACTGTGCAGTATAACACATATACACAACTGAAGACCATTGTACAAACCAACATATGCTGCCAGTGTCACAGTCACACTCACTATAACTACATAGCCTGAAACTCCATACATAACTCATGATTATTTGACGGCTTTTCACTTACACTGGGCGCAATGGATGATTACTGTGCTGAATAGTTCACAATGAAACAACTCTGATCAACTTCATGCTCACATACAACTCATGATCACTGCCTAGCCTTACACTTAGACACAAGTCATGATCACTGTCCACACTCACATACAGCTATTTGGTGGTCACACTTGCATTGAAACAGCATATGATCACTAGCCAAACCTAAACTGACACAACTCTGGGACACTGTCTAGCAGAGCCCTCCAAATGACTCACAATTTATAATCACTGTCCCAGACATCTTGCACTGACTCTTCCAATCTTTCTTTTATTTGACCAATAATTTGTATTTTTCTTTTTATTTGATGTATTTCCCCCCTCTTGCTTATTTATCTACTTACATCAAGTCTCTTGTCACTAAAGTTGGATTCAGACATAGGCAGCACCTCAGGCAGTTGTGTTGTTTAAATATTTTTCTCCAAGGCCAAGCCATCTTCTCCCAGGCAGGACAATGAAGAACACTGAAGAAGAGATGTTTACTATTCTGGTGTGGTTTCCTAACCTCAGAGTGGCAGGGATGGTCATTCTTGTGGCGCTAAGAGCAGAGTGGGCGTTGCAGATGATCATTACTGTAGCACAAACACTGTAGCACGAAGATCCTGTTGGGCATCGCAGATGGTCATTGCTGGAAGGTCATTTTGTTGGGCACCACAGGCTATCGATGCTGTAGCATGAAGTGCAGAACGCGCTTTGCTGGTTGTTGCTGGCAGATGCTGTAGAGCAAACAGTTGGGTCGCTATAGACGGCAAGATCGTGGTGCGAACTGACCCATTTGTGGTTGCTAAGAGCCCAAAACTTCAGGTTTTCTCCATCTTCTTCAGATGAGTGCTCTCTAATGCCAACCACGGGCCCAGGACTTGGGGAGGCACCTCTTGGAGATCAGGCAATTACTCTTACAGAACCAGCTGCGCTAAGCCTGGTCCAGTTGCATCTACAGTTGCAGCAGGTCAACTTGGCAGTTGTAGGGAGGACACTGGAGCTCCCTGTAGCTCTGAATAGGAGGTCAGTCAGCTGACCCTTGGAGTCACTTCATGTAATCTGGGATGAAGGGAGCAGGTCCAATCTTCCTTCTCGGGTAGCAAGGCAGTCCTCTGGCAGGAGAACAGCCGTTCTTCTGTAGTATGCAGAGGTCCAGGAGTGTACCAAAGAGTTGGTCTGAGTGTCCAATATTTATATCTGGTGCCAGCTTTGTAATGTGATAAACTTGACTCACAGTGGTAACTGTGAACGAGCAGCCAAAGGCTTCCTCAGGGGGAATTGTAGATGCAGGTACTGAACACGACTCATAACTCAAAGGGCACACGTTACGAGTAATAAATCATTGTCCAGTCCGATACTCACTTTTGTAAGAGTAAGAAGCATTTTATTAATAACTCTACACATGAAAAGAAATAACAATAACACTATCCCCTTCAATGTATGGCACTATTAGTTTTCCGGCAAATTCCTGTCCTACTCTTTGGCTTATAATGCGGTTGGGGTTTTCCCCATTCACTGGTGGTGGCATCCATGGAATGCTTATTAGTAGGCCGTACTCAGGAGTTCCCATTTGACATCTTAGTATTTAGTCAAAAGTGTCCATGGTGCCTGTTGGATTGTGATTTAGTGGTGGGGTAAGCAGGTGTCTACCACTAGTAATAAGCCCCAGTCAAGGTCTCAGTAAATTATTCACTTGTTCAACCCTTGGTAGCTGCCTGTGAACAGGCAGACTTAACTTAGGTGACAGGTGTATAAAGCATTTAAAAACATCAATACATTCCTAGTGCCTAAAAGCACCACTTTTGGACTTCTGGATGTGCTTGACCGGGACAAAGTCAAAGTTTTAGACTGACCGCGATAGAGAGCGGGTCGGATATAGTGAGCGATATGGCCCGGTCATGTTTTTACCTTCTGACTTAGTCACTTTTTTAGAGCTTCTTCTCTCGATGTCGAGCATGGCTCCTAGTCAGGCTTAATTTCCAGTCAACGGCTTGGTTCAGCGTGAGGCTTCAGTGAAATCCTGGAAATCTTGAGCTCTGGAGCTTTCAGGAAGATGAACCTGAAATCCAGGCCAGGATGTCGTTAGGCGTCAGTGGCTTGACTCTTGACGACAAGTCGGTCCACTCATGGAGCTTTTTATCAAAAGTTCTCCAAAGGTCTGCAAACTTCTGGAAAGTCTTTTAGATGGTCCGTTTGGAGTTCTAAAGTGTCGACACCACCAATCCAAGGTTCCAGAAGCTCTGAGGGGCTCCTTGGAATGTTGGGACTACAGTTCCCACAATGCACATGACCAAATCCTTGAATGTCCTGCTGAAGATGGTCAGCTGGGCTCTTCTTGTTGGAGATGATGCAGGTGGAGCTCTTAAAAGCGGTTGCTTTCAGGGAGCCCACTCCTTCAGTTTTGAAATCAAGGCAAAGTCCTGATGAGCCGGAGACCAAAGTGTAAAACAGGTGCATTCAGTAAGAGTTTAGTCCTCTTGGTGCAGGCCAGGGTTTCAGCAGGACAGCCCTTCTTATTCTTGTACTTTTAGGCAGGGATCTGAGTTGCTGGGCAGTTCTCTCACATTTATCCAAGATTCTTGGGTGACAAGCAGGGGGACAACCCTGACCAGTAGGGTACAGGGTTCCACCCAGACGAATGACAGCTTCCTCCAAAGTGTGGCATATTCGTGTCCCAGAAAGCACTGTTTGACATAATCCAAAATGGAGAAACTCTTTCCTGGAGGTTAAGATTTGGCTAAGCCAATCCACGAGCATGGATAACATACCCTAACACTCCCCTTCCAACCCCTCTGCTAATTCAATTAATGTGGCTCCTATCTGGCTGGGGGTTCAGTAAGTATGGGTGAGCCTGTGTCCTGTCTTAACTCTCATTCCTTCTTGGAAGACCAGTTTGGCTACTCTAACCCCATCCTGCCTTTTGTTCTGCAGCTGCAGATCTCCTCCCATCAGGTGTCCTCTGTCTCTATGCAGGCCACTTGACCACACCATGGATTATTGGCCCATTGTTTGAACGCCATAAGGGTTTAAGGCAAAGCTCTCAAGCTACTAACTTCCTTTCTATCAGAGAGATCTGAATTTCTGAATCTTGGTCAGTTTAAATCCTCACCTTTTACTTTGCCATGTGGAGTCCCACAGGGCTCTGCACTGAACTCAACGCTTTTAAAAATCTATGTTTCTGAATTTGCCCCTCTAATTTAAAGTTTTATCATAACTTCAACATCTTATGCCGACGCTACCCAACTGATCGTATCAGCTATAGATAATATCATAAACTATCATCTAAGATTACACAATTGCATGACTGCCTTAACTAACTCGATGAGTAGACATTGCTTAAAGCTAAACTCTAGTAAAACAGAGGTTGTTCTGTTAGGAAATCTCTCTCCAAAATGGTGGCCAGAGAGTTTGGGGTCTCCTGCCACTCCGGTGACTAAGGCTAAAAATTTGGGGGCAGATTTACAAGCCCCCTGCGCCGCCGGTGCGTCACGTTGCATGACTCACCGGCGGTGCAACCTGCTGAATGATATTTACAGTTAAGGAGATAGGTCCCGGGACGTAGGGTCGGCTGGACCATATAATGCTTATTAGAAAAACAAATGCCAACCCCACCAATTTTCAAGTGCTCGAAAATTTAGAGCAAACAAACCAAATTAAATTCCAGATTTGTTCGGTATATTTTATTTATACCCTTTACTTAGAAATTTTTAGACATATAAGATCAACCAAAATGTCTGAGAAAGACACTCAACATGTAACACTTAGCATAAAACAATACAGCAAAGTAATGTAAATCACTAAACAAATTACCAACAAACAATTATATGAACAAACAATTATATGATACACCTTTTGTCTTATTGAGTGATAGCAAGCGATAAATCTCTGCACATATTGAAACCACACTCAATTAAAGCATAATCAGTATTTCAACTAAATGATAGAGACACGTTCAGGGTAACAATTGAAGAACATGAATTAATTAATCAGTGAGACTCAGAAATGAATTCTGTATCTTTCATATATTCTTTCAATACTGCCGACGCGTTTCGAATCCATAAAGCAAGTGGACGGACTCTCATCAGGGCTCAATCAATGTAGTTCTGATAGTCAGTCCGGGGAGCCTATTTCGGGGATCTTGTCACACCAGTAAATGTAGCGGGACCTTGTTATCTTGGGCAGTCGCAAGTGTTTCTTCCTGTCCCAATTATTCAGATTTCTTATAGGTCCTTGTGTGACCTGGAGTTCACTAAGAATAATAACAAAGTTTCTGGAAGATCCTTACGATCTCAGGTATCTGTCGGTTGGTCGATCTGCACGTTCACGTTGCAGGTCCCCGACCAAGCCGCTGTGTTTTCGTAAAGCGGAAAACAGCGATGTTCAAATCACGCCGCGTTGCGCTTTCCCCTTTCCCTCAGCTGGTAACCGGTTCAGTCAAGGCTCCATCGTTAGACTGTCAGATTCAGTTCAGAAACCGCTACATTTACTGGTGTGACAAGACCCTGAACGTGTCTCTATCATTTAGTTGAAATATTGATTATGCTTTAATTGAGTGTGGTTTCAATATGTGCAGAGATTTATCGCTTGCTATCACTCAATAAGACAAAAGGTGTATCATATAATTGTTTGTTCATATAATTGTTTGTTGGTAATTTGTTTAGTGATTTACATTACTTTGCTGTATTGTTTTATGCTAAGTGTTACATGTTGAGTGTCTTTCTCAGACATTTTGGTTGATCTTATATGTCTAAAAAATTCTAAGTAAAGGGTATAAATAAAATATACCGAACAAATCTGGAATTTAATTTGGTTTGTTTGCTCTAAATTTTCGAGCACTTGAAAATTGGTGGGGTTGGCATTTGTTTTTCTAATAAGAATGATATTTACAAGCACAGGTGAAGCCACCCTGCTTAAACCTGTGCTTGTAAATATCCCCCCTTTTCACGCATCACTTTACGTGTTAGGGGTGTGACATGGGTGTTGCTGTGGGTGTTCCCACGCAACACCCATGTCCACTGATGCATTGCCAAATTTACGAGGAATCGTAAATCTGGAAATGGGTCAGAATGCTTCGCCACCCTAGGGGTGGCGCAGCAAGGTGCAATAGGGAGAAATGTTTTCATTTCTCCTCGTTTTTTTCCTCTTTCAATGTGTGCTGCATTCTACAGCACACATTGGAAGAGGAAATCACCTCAAATTATTGTTTTTGTGTGTCGGAAGGTAACACTTCCTGCACAAAAACAATATCCCCAAGATGCAGTCATACTTGCACCATGGTGCAAGGGTGCCTGCGCCCGTGCATGGCAGCAGTTTGTGCGCCAGTGCAGGGGAAAGCACAGAGATGCAACATATTGTTGTAAATATGTCGCTGCCCTGTGCCTCGAAACTAACACAGCACGGTGCAGCAAAATTACTTACAGCACTGTGCTGCGTTAGTTTCTTGTAAATCTGCCCCCTTGGATTTATCATCGATGATAAGCTCAGATATGAGGTACAGGTGTCAAAAGTAGTATCCTCCTCATTTTTTACCATCAGAACTTGGTGGACAATTTTTCCTTTCATTTCCAGAGATACCAGAAAGACTGTTGTTTCCTTACTGATTTGATCAATACTGGACTATTATAATCGCTTATACATGAATCTCCAGGTTAAACTACTTGATAAGCTCCAGGCAGTGCAGAACGCAGCAGCCAGATTGACTTTAGACATTCCCCATATACCAGTCTATATCAGCAGGCATTCGGGAGCTGCACTGGCTCCCGGTGTGACAACGGATCGAATTCAAAGCACTCTGTATGCCCCATAAAGCCTTACACAGAGAAGGACCAAAATTCCTGTGGAAAGTTTAGAACTGGCATTCACTGAGTAGACTTCTACGATCAACCAATGCAAAATTGATTACCACCACAAGAATCAGGAAAGTGAAATGGAGAGGAAGGAGTTTCCTTAACAGCACTGCAAAGCTGTGGAACTCTATCCCATTGCATGGTAGATCCATACCCACCCTCCTTGCTTTCAGAAGAGAACTTAAGACCTAGCTTTTTAGGAATCAGTAATGCTCTAGCTTAGTGGCTCATGACCCGCAAGCGCCAAGACACCTACGGGTGATGTGCTCTATAAAAGTATATTTAACATAACATAACATAACATCAGAGCAGTTTGGCTCAGCCTGTCAAAGTATGGACAATGAGGAGAGACTGCTAGAATTCTGGATTTTGGCACGTCAGAAACACAAATTCTATAACTTCTTTTCTCTAATAGTTGTAATAAATCTAACCATGGCAAGTTGTTGGATTTATCATAACTATTCTTTTAAGTCTTAGAATTTTTGCTTTTGCTCACTCCTGTCAATAGATATACTTTATTAAAGTACTGCCATTTTAGCCTATGGAGCTAATGTACTCAAATGGGGAAAAACGAAATTGGCAGTTTTTCCCTCAACAAGGCATATAGGGCAGACCTTGGGGGTTGCTTTTCTGGAAAAATAACATAGTTTAAGACTTTGGAAGTACCTTTTATTCCAAAGTCGAAGTTTGCATATAATTTTAATTTAAAAGTAGCCTGCAAAGTGGGCTGACTTTTAAAACGATAGCAGGTCATACAGCAGTGCACATTTAAGTGCATTAAATCATCTAGGCCTATAAACCTACATGCCTTACCATAAATTAGGGACTTCCAGGTAGGTTGTCAGTACCAATAGCAATTATACCTAAGTGCCATGTATCTTTTACATAGAACAAAGACCCTGGGTTGGGTTAGCAGAGCCCAGGGCACAATCAGAGTTAGAAAAACAGCATTTAGTAGTAAAAAGTGTAGGCAAAAAGTGGGGGGACACTGCAAAACACCTTGGTTTCTCACAATGCAGCAGCACCATTAGCAGCTAGTTCACCGGAGGTCCCAAAGGCCCAGCTCCAGTCTTACCCGCTCCGGCGGTACGGAAACCTTAAGAGGTTCAGTGAGTTCCCTCTCCAGGGGTGTTCCTGAGTCATGATCCTGTCGTCAAAGTCGGGCTACTCATGGTGCAAACACCAGCGCCTGGCAGGCACAGACTCCTTCCTTCAAGCAGTGCTAGTGGTTCATTCTAGCGATCAGAGCTCAGCAGACACAAGGCAAGTCAATTTTCCCCTAACAGGGATGGGTGGATTAAATCCACCAGCTCCCAACTGGAGTTCAAACGAGGGTGTGATGTCTTAAGCCACTTCTTTGAGGTTCTCAGGTGATCCGTCGGGTGCAGTTCACAATTTGCTTGCTTGACCCACCTGTCACAACAATTTGCTTCTCGTCTGGGCAACAAATCTAACTCTTGGCCATGTTGGTGTCAACAGCTCCACCAGGCATACAGGGTTGCCGCATTACTCATGGTTGGGCACAGACTCCTCTCTTGGTATCACACTTGCTATCGTGGCCCCTTCTGCCAATCTCGACAAACACAAGTGTCACGCTCCTGGTCCATATGAGTTCCACGGTGATCCCCTCTGGCATAAAGGGTCCCTGTGACAAGGCAGTCCAGGCCTGGTTCGTGTGCACAAGGCTGTATGTATGACTCTCTCCTAGAATACAGGGGTCAAAAGACCACTCTGGCACCCAGACAATGACCTGATTGGTTGCCAGCTGTTCTCCTCACACCTTACTCAGAGAGTCCTCTTAGTAGAGGACACCTCTGGAGCTTGCTCACTCCAATGCTCTCCTCACAGGGTACACTCATCTTGACAAAGTTTCCCTGGGTGATGTCTCCTCACCCAGCAGGGAGATTAGCAGACCTTTGCCCCCAGTCCTGGTTTACTGGCAGATGATAAAGTTTGGGGTCTTAAGCTCCCTTTCTTATAGTCCATTTCCAGACACCAAAATGTAATTTGGGGTCTGAGTATTTGAAGTTTTATGTTGGGATTCTGATTCTTTTCAAGAGGACATTTCTCGTTTTCTTCTTGAAAGAATGTCTGTCACAGCAGGAAAAAATCCAAAGCTGATTGACCAACAGTACAATTCATAGGTTTGACCAGAGTTCACACATGGATGTTAGCCGCAGTGATATGTACATCAAAAGATAGGCTCCCAACCCTACCCTTTATGATACCCCTATCAGTCTGATCTTACTTAAGTCTATCCAGGTCCTTTCCTTGTGATCTATCACTCAAACAAAGAGCAACTCTTTAGAGTGTAAGAGGGAGCCTCTCTCTCCCTTCATGCAGTGTGCCCTAACCAGTTCACAGGAATGCAGCAATACACACATTTGTTGGGGGATTCCTCTACTCCTTGCAGCTTCACCGGGGAGGCTTGGGCTTCTCAAAATGGAACCTAGGGTCCTGCATGTAGTATACCATTGTAGGCATAATTGCACTTAGTGTACTTCCATAACACACATCCCCTCCAGTACTGTTACCTCCATACACTGTACCCTTACAGGCACAACGACATTCAGCACACACATTCAGTCTGTGAGCACTGTACAATAAAGTATCTTTATGTATTGAACCAGGGTGTGCTATTTGCTTACTATTTTCAGACACACATTGCCAACACACACACTCACAATGTACATGCTGCACCCTTATTGTATTGTGCTTCATTCACACAAGCACAAATACACCCGGCACCTGCTTTCATTGCGAGTGCACTGCATCTCTCATGTCATGTTTTTTATAAACAAACTTTATTGGGTTTTTGTTGTTGGTCCTAATTCCTCTTTTTCACAAGTAACAAATCAGTCTGCTTGCTTTGCCGTACAATATTACATATGAACTATCCAGCGTACTCAAATATTATGAACATTAGAAGTTTCATCGGTTACTAGCAAAGCATAAGTATACATGCAAAAGGGGGAAGGAAATCCGTACACATAATATCTTCAACACAAAAAACTTACAAACCATCCCTAGACATCACCCTTTAAGCAATACCTGTTTAACTCTACCCCCCAACCATTTGGAGTCCTGGCTCCCTTCCCAGGCTCTGGCTGTGTGGTGCAGTGTTTAGATCATATTTGTCCCTCTCCATTCAAGCTTCTTTGATTACAATCAGTTGTACCGCTGCTACGTCCTGAACCAATGATGTTTAGCTACTCTCGGCAATCACCTTTTCCCCCTCTATCATTGAGTATGTGGAACACCAGAGATGTCTTCGGGTATGTTGTTTTTGCACACTTCTATCATAGTGTCCCAATCCAAGGAAATTACATTCTTTTGTAGACCGCGTGCCTCCTTCCGACGCAGTGCGGCGCTTTCAGCCCACGCCACCTGACCAGTTTGCTATGCCATGTGTGTAATGTAGGAGCTCTGGCTGACTTCCAGCACATGGTAATGGCCCTTTTTGCAACTATAAGCTCCAAATCCAAGAAGCGTAATTGAACCTTTAGTGTCTTCTTACATCTCCGGATCCCAGTAAACACTCCAGTGCTGCACCTTCCAGTCAGAGGTGAGTGGCTTCTGCAATCAATTTCTTAACCCCTTCTCAAAACCCACCTAGACGTGGGCATGCCCATAACATATGAAGGAGACCTGCCTCAGTCGTCTTACATCGGGGGCATTGATGAGCAGTAGCTGGATACATTCTCTGTAGCCTATGCGGGGTCAGCTAAGCTCTATGTACAATCATACATTGTATAGACTTAAACTTGGCATTTCTCCTTACCTTCCGCGGGTATTCCTATACGTTTAACCATTCTTTGTCCGTTAATTTTCGTCCCATGTTCTCTGTCCATTGCATCCCAGTGGTATCTAGGGGGGTCTCAGCATGCGCTCGGATACCAATATATAACCATTTTATTAGATGGCTACCAAGACCCATATAATAAAGAGCATTTACAAACTCATTCTCTCGGGGTTCCTCCGTTGTGGGGCATACTGTTTTTTAACATAGTGTAGCACAGCTGCATGTGTGATATATAGCGTGGTAGGTGCCCCCTTGGCATGAATAAAGGTTTCATGATCCATGAGTGACCCGTCACCAAAAAGTGCCCCAATAGTCTCCACTCCCGCCTCCAACCAGGGACCAAGTACCTGTATCGTCAATCTACCGCTCGCAAGTGGCGTTCCCACTAGTGGGATGTTACCAGCATAAAGTCAACCTCTAGTTGTGTATTTCACGGCTTTCTGGCAACACTGCAATGCGATATATAGGAGGGTGGGCAGTTCTAGGGGAGGTTTGGTATGTGGTAGGAGTAGAGCGTGGAGCACTCCCTTTTCTATGTGTCTGGATGTATACCCAATCTCCTGCAGGTTTCGCCCTGCTGTCCAGTAGGATAACCACTGCAACTGGCATGCATAATAAAAGGCTCTGAAATCAGGTGCTCCCAGGCCTCCCCGTCGTGTATGTATTTGTAGTTTCTTAAGGCTTATCCTGCGATGACCCGCACCCCAAGATGAGGTCTATCAATATAGTATCTAATGAGTTAAATATAGTGGCCGGCATTAGTAAGGGCAAGTTCGTAATGTAATATAGTAGACGGAGAAGTACCACCATCTTAGACAAGGCCACTCGGCCCATAGCCAATAGCAGAAGCGTGGTCCAGAAAGCTACCTGAGATCTTATACCCCGGATGGCTTTATTTATATTGCCCTCCAGAATGTCCGCCTGTGATCGGTAGATGTTAATGCCCAGGTATGTGGCGCTGTTGGTATCGTGTGTTCCCCAAAGGAATACTGTCCAGGTGTATTTGGTCATGAAAGAAAAAAGCATTAGATTTTGTTTTGTTAATGGATTGACCAGATATACTTTAAAAATCAGCAAAAATACGGGGAATCGGACCCTGTCCCTCCAGTGTATCTGTACCACATACAATCAAGTCATCTGCGCTTGCAGACAGCAGATGCACTGATGTACCCACCTATATTCCACAGTGAGTAGCCTCCATCCGTAGACGGAGGGCAGTGGTTCTAGTGCTAAGACAAAGAGTATTTTGGATAGGGGACAACCTTGTTGCGTGCCCCTGTGAATGTGGTATTCTCTGGAAATATGTTTTCCCAATCTGACTCTAGCCGTTGGAGCTGCATATTATAGCCTTATTCACCGGAGATATTCGGGGGGTAAGCCGAAACGCGCTATTGCATTGAACATGTATTCCCATGACAGTGTATCAAATGCCTGTTGCATATCTAATGAAATGCAGCCAGCACGTTGGTGTTGTATAAGATCTGTGGCCATAATCTGATGTAATCTGCGTATATTTAAGGACATGCTCCTAACTGGTATAAATCCACATTGATCTATATGGATCAGCTTATTGAGATATGGTTGGATTCTATTAGCTAACACCTTACTTAGGATTTTATATTCAGTGCATAAAAGTAACAGAGGGCGGTAACCCGACATATATTTTAAATTCCTACCTGGTTTGGGCAGCGATATTACCAGTGCTTGAGCTGTGGTACATGGGAGATGTCCTAATTCAAGTGATTTGTTATATATCTCCTCCAGTTGTGGTATTAATATATCCGAAAATGCAGAGAAAAATTCAACCTGCAGCCCATCCGGGCCCGGTGACTTTATTACGCGCAAGCCCACCTATTGCTGCCTTTGTCTCTGTCCTAGTAATGGGTCCTGCTAGTGCCTCCTTCATGCCTCTCGGGGCTGTGGGTAAGGAAAGTCCATGAGTAAATCATCAATGCAGGATCTTTCCGAACAGGGCGATGCACTGTATAAATTCTCATAGTATGTGCTGAAGGCTTCATTAATGACATACTGCATATCTGCTGTGCCCCCCTCCGGTCCCCCGCCGGGAGAGTGATAGAGCTAATAACAATGGTAGAAGGGTTCCTGTTTTATCTGCATCTGAATTTCGCATTTGAGTATATGTTCTATAGTCTATCAATCTGAGAGTTTCAAGCAGTTCTGCATGTTGAATACGGGCATCCTGCAGTGGAACTTGTTTCGCAGGGTCGTGTACTGCTTCCTGTTTTGACATGGCATCTTCAATGTCCCTCAAATTTCTATGTGTCTCCTGTCTGGCTCCCACCATGGCGCTAATTGCCATTCCATGTATAACCGCCATCACTTCGTCCCATTCGATCAAGACTGTGGAAGCGGTGTTCAGTAAAGTAGTTGTTAAGTGTTGAGGAGAGTGTGTTATGAAACACTGCGTCCTCTAGTAACTGGGGCCATAACCTCCATGTAAGAATCGGAGTGAGTATTCTGCCCCAGCTCAACACCGTCTCCAGAGGATTGTGGTCAGAGGGAGTCTTTGCTCGGTGAGTAGTATCAGTCAATATTACACAATAGGGCCTGGCCTTGTAAGAGGGTGGACAACAAATTTCTTCTGAGGAAAGGCTTATGAAGTGAAGCTATCTGCCTTCAACTAATCTCTGGCAATATGTCCAGTCTGGGACAGTCCTAGAACCCTCAACCATTCAAATTTCTAAAAAGGAACTGCAATAAGTCAATCCGTCCACACAAACCCTCTAACCCAATATGTGAGTGAAAGACACTTATGAAAATAAGTGAAAGAGTGAGTAGGCACCTCACGTACGCAACACCAGGGAGGTTACCAGCAGGTTCTCACCAGCATGTCCACGCTTGTCATCATTGATTGCCTACTCACTTGTAAAAAGGTAATTTTTATGGCTTCCGCTTCCATCAGATGTGATTCTTGGAGAAAAGCTACATGTGCCCCCGGCGTAATAGTTGTGCATGTACTCTATGTCTTTTGTGTACAGAGCCCAGCCCTCAGACATTGCAAATAACACATTTATACTTGTCAATTGCCTGCATTCTGAATTAACTGTGTTCTCTCCCTCCCAAGTGGTGGACCATGCAGCCTTATGGGACGTAACAATTGCATTGCGTCAGAGCCCTGATCCCCGAAAACTAAACCCAATACTAGGTCTTGCCCATAAACTAAACTAGGCCAGACCAAACAAAACAACCATTGAATAAATACATAATGAACTATAGCCTTTGCAAAGTGGGGTCTGGCAGCCACCGTCATCATGTCAAGAAACATGCAATCAAGAGCTCCTCCGAGCCCGAGCAAATACTGTTTAGTTTTACATTCATCAGAAAACTTATAGTCGACCAGAGTGAAAAAGGATATAATAGTCCTGGGGCGCGGCTGTGTTTTAGTGTTGCTAAATTCTCAAGAGGGTTACAGTCCCAATAGGCCATCCTCCGTTTGAGGTGTCACGGTGGGAAAGAGTGTCAAACTGCTTTCAGAGTCTGATCTAATCGTACGTTGTTCCGATGATCCTGAGTTCCTGCGTGAGGAATTGTCTCTAAAAGTGTTCACAGCGACCAGCGCCATCTCCTTGCTTACTTGGGCTTGTTTCTGTGTTGGACCAGAGAATGACGACGAACCCATGAGTCCAGTTATCCGCTGATATCGTCGATGTCCCATCTTTCCGGGATCACGTGGTGGACTCGATAGAGATTTACCCGATAGCTGCGTTGGGTCCATAACCTCCAGCCATTCTTCCACATCCGCGGGACTTTCAAAGAAGTAAGTCTTCTGCTCATACATGATCTTCAAACGTGCAGGGAAGAACAGTGCATATTTAAGGTTCATAGTTAGCAACTTTCTCTTCACCTCTTGATATGAGGACCTCCGACGTTGGACCATAAGTGTGTAGTCGGGATACAATGAGATCTGACAATTCTCAAATTGAATCTGTTTCTTTTCTCGTACTTTTTGAAGTAACAAATCGCGGTCTCCATAGTTGAGGATTTTCACTATCAAGGGTCTCGGGGGCGCCCCCACTCTCAGTTTCCCCGTGGGAATGCGATGTGCCCTTTCGATACAAAAGAAATCAGAGAGACCCTCTGAGGTTACATGCGTGCAGAACCATTGCTTCATGTAGGTGGTCGCCTCCGTCCCTCAATTCGCTCCGGCAGCCCAATGACGCGGATATTATTGTGTCGTGCTCTGCCCTCAGCATCCTCAACTATGTCTATCAGGCCTGTGACCTGTTGTTGGAGGACCTGGATTTGTTTTGTATTGTCCTTGTGTTGTGGCACTAAGTCCTCCACGGCGGAGCTATGATCCTTCACCCTGTCCACGAGTTTGGCATGATCTGCCTTGAGTAGGGTGAAACCTGTGGTGAGCATGCCTATCTGCTGCTCTGTGGCTCTCTGGGAGTCTCACACCTCTTTAAGAATCAAGTCCAATTTGTCAGGGGTCCCTGCTTCACCTGTAGGGGGGATGGTATTAACTGATTGCATACTCATAGTTGAGCCTCTCTCATCCGCGTCTTGTGAGTTAGCGTCAGCTGCCTCCTGCAATTTCCCTTTTAGGCGACCCATGACTCTGTACAAGCATTGTTCACCACGCACCTTCCCTGTCGTGTGTTACAGTGCTTACTATCTGAGCGGCTCCACCTTCACGAAGATGGCAGTCCGGCTTCGTTGCGCAGCGCGTGCTTTTCTTTTCTTTGCTGTTGTGGGGGCCCAGAGCAGACGGCAGGCAAAAATCAAACCTGTGTGCGGGCCTGCTACATTGTTGTCATCTCGGTGGGACCCACCCTCAAAAAGCCACTGGAACTCGCTGTAGAGGCTGGGGGCACAGCAGGAGTCTGTGAGTGTCTGGTCTCCTCCAGAATCACCAAGAGCTATGTTACAGGTCCAACCTGGGCAAAGGCCCAGCATACACCTAGAGAACTCCTCCCGTACCGGATATATTGACAACACTCCGGGCAGATCTGAACGCAGGGAGCGAAATGCAAACATCTCTCATGGAATATATTCCCAGCAGTGAAACATACACTAGTCAGTCAGTATAATATTGTATTTAGACAATCAAGTCCATAAAAGTTCCAAACACAGGAAACAAAGAATTGCACAAACATAAAAATAAAAATGACTGTTGTGCAAATAAGCAGCGTCTCGCATTGTGGGTTCTATCTTTAAATTTTGATTTTAAAACCCTAGGGCTATGGTTAAAGTGTAATATTGTAAAATACTAGTATCTAAAAATATAAAAGACATGAGTGTCTGTTAATAGTGCAGTGTAGACTATGTAATAAATTGTCTCTTGAGTATTCTGTTTCAGGCAGGATAAGTAGTAGTTCATGTTCGTGTTCCATAGTGTGCCCATGTGCTTAGCAGTCTGCCTTTTTTCTACAATTTTTAGAAATTCGTGGTGGATGTCCCCGGTATTGGGCAGGCATTGCATAGGCACCAGCCGGCTTCCCAAATTCATTTTCCAAACTGTGCTAATTTTTTGGGTATCACTGTGGTGTGGATTAGTTTTAGTGCCTCTTTGCATGATCTTGACCTGTGCTGCAAAAAGATTGTCCTTAGGTATTTACGCCTCTGTTGTAGCAGGACTCCGCATCAGCATATAATATAGGTAGCCGTTTTTGAGGGGTATTGGCACAGCCTACATCACCCACGCCTCTGTGTCAAGCTCTTCCAATGCGCCCTCTATTCCCATAAGGGTGTTGTCGAAAGCCTAAGTGCTAGTATATTCTTAAAGGCTTGTTTGCCAATGGCTGATTTCAATTATGGTTGTCAATATGTGAATTTGTGTGATGCAGAGAGCCCCTCTGCTCCTCTAATATTTCAGATTTGGTTTATATTGTGTTGTCTTGAAGCCATCATGCCCTGTTCCCTTAACTTTTTCTTCAGCTGTTCTGTGGTAATTGGGAGGTTGGGCAAATTTTCTGCATCCGCATTTAATGTTGTTCTCGTCGAGCCAAGGTACTTCGCCCACTTGCTTTTTTATCCAGAAATATTGCAGTCAGTGCTCCTTGCAGGGCTTACAGGTTTGCCTTGGTCAGATGTTGGTGGAATTTGATTACATATTTTTAACACCTAATGTCCATGCTCACCAGGCTAAACTCAAGAGAAATTAGAGTGCATTGAGTGTTTTTTGGAATGCCGAAATATTGTAATTAATGTATGTGGCTATTGGCTGTGCTCTAGTGGCTCTGTGAGCTTGCCAAGGAAAGCAAGGTGGCCATAATTTATTGTTGGTAATAATTTTGCCCCTATGACTAGTATCGCATACACTAACCACATATATACTGCACAGTACTGCTCTACCCTGTACTGTACCATTCCCAGGCAAACATACAACCAGCACAGAGTCACTAATCTTGCGCTGCTCAGCATTACACATTTACCTTATATAGGCCAAGGGTGAGGTGAGCACACAGCAGTAGAACTTTTAAGAAGATGAGTGAGCCTGTAGGCCTCACTCAAGTGACACATGGTAAAAAGGACCTGTTCACTACTACTGATCACTACAGGGTAAGCTGCCACTGCTGCTTAACTCTTGGAGAAGGTGGTAGCCTTCTACCACTATGAATGTAGAGCTTTGGGCCCCCACCCCCTCAGTCCAACAAGTCTGCAGTCCAGTAGACAGACACATGATCCATGTTTGATTGTGCCACGAAAATCTGCATTAGGGGTCCCGAACAGCACAGTTGGGCACTTAGGGCAGGGGTGCACATCTTTTACCATGCAGAGGACTTTTCAATCCAAACATAGGTGTGAGCCAATTTTGCCAAGTTTAAAGGAGAGAGCACAAGTGCTTTAGCTCTAGTTAGCTGTAGTAATGTGCGTAGAGTCCTATGGCCAAGAAAAATAAGTTCACCAAAACAGGAGGGGTGAAGGCAAAAGGTTTGGAGGTAAGTCACACCACGGATGTTAAGCCTAACAGTGTGAAAAGCGAAACACTTACCTGGAGTGATGCACTCTAAAAATGAAGCAGTTTGCTAGCACCTATTTACAGACTGTAGCACCAGAGGTGCTGCAGCACCCTCGACTCCCGTACTTCAAGCGCCCTTAAAGTAGGTGTCACCTACTCACAGCAAACATAGTGTGAGTTGGGCTCTTGCCTTATTAATATTGTTTAAAACTTTTTAGCTGGCTGATAGGTTCTCACATGACATAGGGGAACCACTCAGCTATGAAAACCTTTGCTCCAGGCCTCACTCAGAAAGCCCAAAGTAGTCTTGCTATTAATGTATACAGTTCTCCTTCCTTTAGAGAAGGAAACTGAGGGACATATTTACAAGAACTTAATGTCATCGTAGTGTCAATTTTTTGAGGTTACGGCAGCTTTTAGTTTATTACCGTTGTTACAAGTTGCTGCTAACTGCAGTTATCGGCACCTTTCCAGCATAAAAGGGAATTTTCAGGCTCGCCACTTCTGTTAGCGGGACTTCACGAAAATGAGATGCAAGGTAGGCGTTCCCGTGATAACACTGCCCCCCCAAAACTACAGCTAAGTCCAGTTGTAGGCAGTTTTCTAAGACCCAAAAATAGCTGGTCGTAAAATTGATGCAAACACTTGGGTACACATATAAGATATTTGGGTGCTGGACAGCGCTGCAAGGAATATTGCTACGCTGCCCTGCACAAAAACAAAAGGTCAGGAATGCGCCCCATCAATAAGATAGGCCACATTCTTAGGCCGCAATCATGAAAAGTGTTGCATCGCTGCGACAAAACAGTGTTGCATCAATTTTTACTGTGTTGTCCTTGCGAGACCATGGATGCGCCATACTTAATGTAAGCCGCTCCATGTCGAAATCAATGACAGATACATCTGGAACCATGACGTATCTGTCAGAATTAAAGTCACGAATTGCTGCAGTTGTGTCGCAATCATGATGCAACTCCAGCAATGCATGGGGGCAATCTATCTCTATGGCACATCACCCTTAAGCCTGACTTGAGAAAGGCTTATGGATTTGACACAGTGGCGTCCTTGAATTGTTGCAGTGAAATCTGAGACACTTCACTGCACCACTCCTACTAGGCTTAGTTGCGTGGGAACACCCTCCCTGCAGACATCATACCTGACGCAGGTATAATGTGGCACGGGCTTCACAAGGTCACGCATATGCCTAAATACATCACTTTGTAAATACGGCGCAACATGGTGCGGAGGGGGCTCATGAATAACCCCCCTGTATTTTTCCCCTACAAGGGCTCACCATGGCTTCCATCCGCCAACGCAGGCACCCTTGCGCCATGGTGCAAGGGTGACTGTGTTACGGAGTTTATTTATTTTGTGGCTCCATCTCTTCTTGAGATGTCTGCAGGTGCATCTGGAGTAGTGGAGGGCCTTCTTGGAGTGTTGTTTGCTTGTTTTTTTCTTGAGGGGTGCCAGGGTGTCCATGCATTTAGAGATCCATTGGTGGAAGTTGCGCACGGTGGTGTTGGTGTCTGTAAGTGTTGGCGGAGTGGTGGTGTTGAGGGAGTTGAAGAGAAGTTAATCTGTTGCCTTGATCCAGCTGCCATGCATGGGGAGGGGGCAATGATGGCGGTGGTGTATGGTAGGCGTTGTGAAGGCGTGATGTGTATAATGATGGTCGGTCCAGGAGAATTTTGTGGTGTGGCTGTAGTTGAATGTTCCCGCTGGCGGAGAAGACAGGGTTGAGCGTGTGCCTGGCTATGTGGGTTGATGCGGTGACTAGCTGCTTGAGTCCAATGTTGAGAGGTTCTCCAGGAGGGTGGTGGTGTTCTGGTCACTGGGGTTGTCCACGTGGAAGTTGAGGTCTCTGAGTAGGATATCGTTTGTGACTGGGAGAGAATGGGGTGCGATGAGGTCTACGATGGCATTAGTGAATGAGGGGTTATGGGCCTGCTGAGGGTGGTGTTGGGCTTGGTCCGGAACTGGAAGTGGAGGTGTTCCATGGTCGCATTAAGGAGGTCCCAGATTTCTGTGGTGTGTTTGTGGAGGGATCAAACGATGATGAGGATGCATTTGAGCCGGTCTGGCGTGCTGTTTGTTGGCTGGGTGGCGAGAGGCGCTTGTGTGTTGATGTGGCAGAAAGTGTGTTTTCAGTTTCGGCAGGGGAAGGGTGCAAGGGTATTCTTTAGTGATGCTAGATGGCAGGCGGTGTGGCATCCAGGTTTGAGGGCAAGGAGGGTGCTGGTGTCATAGCTGTGGAGTGTCCAGGACGCAGTGTCCCTGGCACAGGACATGGTCCAAGAACGGCAGTGCCGATGGACTTGTATTTGGCGCGCATTTGGCGCACCAGTGGCACAGCCACTGCGCATGGCTACACAGCGGCAGCCATTAAGTAACGCTATGGGGGGCTGGAAAGCTGGGAGGCGGGTAACAGGGGAAAGGACACTGAAGGGGGCGGGGCTGCGGGGGATCGCAGCATCAACAAGGGAGAAGACAGAGAAAAAGGAACCGTACAAAAGCACAGGAAATACAAAGCCAAACAAAACAAAGAAAAAAATACAAAGCCAAAGGTAGAAAGCAACGGAGAAGAGCAGAAAGGGGACAGGAACAGCAGAAAAGAAGGACAGGAGGGCAGTCAAGCAGCAGAGCAGTGACTCTCTCCACTAGACTACCAACGACGAGGCACAGGCAGGAGCCTGTAGGGGAGGGAGGGCCTTGAACACCTGACCTCCGGGTCAGAGGAACCCCAGCAGCAACAGATGGGGACAGCAGCAGCAGCTGCCAGATGGCACTGCACTGTGGGAAGAGCAAGGTCACTAAGGAATAGTCCCCCGTACACCCCAAGAGCTCACTACCAGGGGGCGAGGAAAGGCAGAACCAACCATTGCCTCTTCCGATCTAACATTGGTGACCAGATTCCGTGTTCCCCTGTTCCCTAGTGAAAAACGGCAGATCAAGCTGCATACCCAAGGGCCTGGGCCCGAAATGGCCCCGTGCCTCTGGCACTTGCTGCTAACAATGGCTGATCTCAGCATTTTGAGCCAGTTTGTGGAGTACCCCACCAGTCTTGTGCGGTGTCCTCGGCAATGTGCGTCCTCCGCAGCACAGGGATTTCTCAGGGCACAGTGTGCGTCACCCAATGATGCTAGGTCTGGGCCTGACACGCCCCCAGGCCTCTTTCGCTCGCTGTTCCACCTTCTCCGCACCTGGACATCAACACTGGTGCTCAATCCGCCACGCTCTCTCCCAATCTGTGACTCAGCCAGGTGGGATTGCTCAGGCGTGGGCACAACAGTCACAGCCAAGTCCGCTGGGGAACCTCTGGATGCAGTTGATGCAAAAGCACCCCCTTCGGTGTGAAATTGCAGCGCTCCTGCAACACAAGTTTGGCACAGTTCAGGGGCCTCACCCTCCACAGCTTACAGCAGCACAGCTTCCTCCTGTGGTGCAGAGAGGCACAGCCCACCATTGGCAACTCCTCCGTTCCCCCAGTGTAGGGGTGGCGTGGGTTATGTAATGCAGATCTCCCTACGTTGGTGCGCAGTAGTGCCCTTACTGACCACAACTCCAAGGGCACCAGGCGGTCTTCACACACAGGTCAGCAATGTGTCTCCATGCGACCTGCCAGACTTCAACACCAGGTAAGGGCGATCGCCGATGCCTCAATGTCCCGACGCGGCCTGCCTCCACCGTCAGGTCATAGCAACTCCACAGCACCTCTGCCTCCCACTCTGCGACTCAGACACAGGCCCAGCGAGGACTCCGGGCCCCGGGGATTGTCCACGCTTCCAGACTTTGACTGGCATGTTGTTGCAAGGAAAGCGCTATGAAATGTGATACATCACTGGTTTTCCGCAGTGATGTGCCTCTTTACTTAAATGGAGCCCTGAATATGCATTTCCTCTTCCCCTGGGACTCTGGCTGGTCATTCTGGGTATTGGGGAGGGGGGGGGGGGTTTGTTTACCTGTACTGAAGTTGGCCCTAGCTGCTCCATTCTGCATTCCATTGTTTTTATTTTCTTTTTATCATTGGTGGTGGACTTATAGGCTATTTTTGCCTCTAATAGGCCTTTCGTCACTCTTCTCTCATTAGTGTAAATGTTCTTATTGTCTTGACACTAGCGTTAGCGGCCGTTTTTGCCGTAGGTAGCTGATACTATCGTCCTGTAGCAATGTATTGTACATACAATGGTAGCAGAGTGACAGTTTTCGTCGATAGGCAGAGTTACAAAAATTGCCGCTGACGCTAACGCTAGTTGTAAATATATGTGGTATAGTTGTTACTAGTGCTAATGTTTTCAGTTTTCTTAAGAGTGGTCTAGTCCAGATTACAGCAGTTAAGTCTCCTACTGGCCTTGATGTATATGGGACCATACGTGCCCTCCGCTCTTACATTCCCTGTTGCTGTAGCCGGAGGTTCTACTTTCAGGGAAATAAGAAGTTAATATGCTTACTGTTATTGTTGATCCGCCAGATGCTTTTTTCAAGGGAGGGTATTCTCCTTCTGATATAGATTTGCAAATCGCAGTTTCTTTATGTATTTTATTTTCTAACGTGGACTATATCACGAGAGTAAAAGACCATCCTCTAACAATCAGCACTAATATAGATGATTCTTACTTAAATAAGCATTCTTGCCTCTGTGTTCAGGTAAAATGCTGCTCAGGACGAGACTCCTGTTTTGCTTCAGTTTTCTTACACAATAATTATGTTGAAAAAATGATATCACACCTGTCACTAAACAGAACCTGTGAAGGTACCCATAGTGTGGCTGCTTACTATTCTACACAGTACCACTAGGTGGAGCTAATTTCTTATTTTTGCTGGTCATGATAGTCGCTGAATTCTCTAAAAAACGATTATTTTAATAAAAGCTACTATATGAAGTGTTCTGTACATTTATCAATACTAATGTAGAGCACATTCAGGATCACATTAAATGCCTTATTAAAAGCACTTATTTGATACAGTTTAATGGTGTTGCAATTTGAACATTTTTAACATAGCCTATATATTGAGCAAACACTGTCAATGCCAAAAACCATTGCCATTTGTTCTGCACTCTGTCGGCATTGCCAAAGCTTCTTTGTGTACTTTGATGCGAGCGCAGACAAAAGCATATAAAAACTGGATAGGACAGTAAAAACAGGTTGATTTCTTTCTTGTAGCATTCTTTTTCCAGATGCTACCGGGCAGGGCAGCGCACAGACTGTAAAATAGTCCCTCATACATTCCAGTGGAGGTGAAAGGGCACATCTGAACAGTTCAGTAGTAAACAAACTTCTCCTGTGCACTGATCCAAAGTATGAAAATGTTGTAAGCCGATGACTGAAGTGTAGAGAGCCACCCGGGCTTCTCTATACATTGTTGCTGTTCCCTACACGCATCCCCACACCCCCGGGGCGGGCTCGCTCCGGGGTATAAAATAAAGAAGCGGAAGACCACTCAGGGTCGTTCCGGCACTATAGCAATCAGTGTACCTGTGTCCTTATTGTCTGCAGAAGTCCACGTGCCAGGCCCTGTCCTGGCCCACCACATTGGCGACGAGGCCGGTCTGGACTCACGTGTGCCCGCTCGCCTCCTGCCCCTGGAGCGACGGCGCGCTGTCGGCACCTCGCGAGAGAAACCGTGGAGCCCGCCCGCTTTGCTCCGGCGTCTGGTTGTGCTGTCTCCCTGCTCGCGCTCTGGCTTGAGGCCCGCCCACGCGTCTCCTCCTTGGGAGCGCTTTCAGCTGGCGGGACTCGCCGAGCGCGACGTCGAGGGTGAGTGATCATCCTGCTGCCCATGCCTGCGAAGACACCTTGCGGCCTGCCCGGCCTTGCGTGCACCTCTGGTGGCGCACAGCCCCCCCCCCTACGTGCGAGCAACGCACGCCTGCGGCCTTGAGGGGGAGGGGTGAAACAGAGCGGCAAGCAAGTTAGGCCCCGCGGAGTGAGGACAGAGGCCCATATCACGCTCCAGCAAGCGCGAGGAGCGGCGCATCCTGGCCGAAGCGGAAAGACCCAGTCACCTTTGCCGAACAACAAGCACTGGCAAACACAAGAAGCTTAGACTGTGGCTTCAAGCAAGAGACACATCCCTGGACAGTGTGGCGGCATTTCAAGGGCGAGTGACAGGGCCACACAATAGACAGCTACCCCACCCTCCCTGCCATCCTTTACTGTAGCCCACATGCGCACCGCGGCACGGTTCAGAAGAGCGGCCAGAGCTGCCTCGCTCCGTCCACAAGCCAGAGGCGGGCCGTGTGAGTGCACGGCGGCGCCAAGAAAGCGCGCCCACATCCACGGGGGGAGGAGGAAGCGGCGCATAACCCGCCCATCGCTCCAGTGAACCTCGGAAAGACACCAGGAAGGGCTGAAATATGTCTAACCCTGCGACGAGGTCAGGCCAGTTAGGCGATGGCCAGAACCAGGGCGCAGCGATCGCGCCACAGCCGTATGGCCCTGCAGGAGCAGCTCAGAATCAAGCTGTGATGCTAGCCCCCCAATCGTCCGGCCATGCGCACACAGGTGTAGCGCCCCTTCCCCCATTCAGCGAATCGACTGACCCCGTGACGGCGGCGCTGAGATGGAAGGCGTGGCTCGGGAGGCTCAACCTCTACTTCAAGGGCACCCGTGAGACCGACGGGACGGTCAAGAGGTCCCTCCTCATCCTGTATGGAGGCCCAGAAATCTACGATCTCTTCGAGACGCTCCCCAACACTGGGCCGGACGACGACTACGATGCAGCAGTCACTGCGCTTAACACCCATTTCGACCCCCAACTCAACAATGACTTCGAGAAGTTCAAGTTTAAAAGGGCATGGCAAACAGAGTCCGAATCTGTCGACATGTACTATGCAAGACTGCGCCCGCTGGCCAGCACCTGCCCTTTCCTCAACCCAAGAGAAGAAATAAGAGATCAGATCATCGTGGGGTGTCGATCGGCAGCCTGGAATATCGCTGGACAAAATCCTAATCCTGGCCCGCTCACACGAACTGTCTGACGCGAGGGCGCGAGGGCTGAGGAAATGGAGATTGCCCTCCGATCGCCGATGGCCCTGCCCGCAGTGACCAAAGCTTCACCGATCAAAGAAGAAAGGAAAAGGAGGCCCCAGTCCGGTCGCCAGCGACACGTGCCCAACCGTGGTACACAGTGTGCCTATTGCGGAGAAGATGATCCGGTGACGGCGACATGCGGAGCAAAAGGGAAAACATGCCTGAAATGTGGCCGACTGAACCACTTTGCAGTGGTGTGCCAGGGCGGAAGATACAGACCGAATGCTCCCAGGTCCCGCGCAGCGTATGGACCCAGACAGTTGACGCAGCGAGTCCGGCAATTGTCACTAGAACATGAATCGCCGCCCCCCGACAATCAAGCCCAGGAAAGGCGACCACGGTATGAGGACGACGACGAGGAAGAGGTTACGTCATCTCATACGTCAGCCGAGTGTCCACGAAAAGGAGACCGCCGCCCATGTGCACCGTCTCTATCGCCGGCACCGAAGTGAGAGCCCTCATAGACACGGGGGCGTCCGTTAATGTCATGGACTCGGAACAATATGAACAAATGTCGCCTAAGCCCGCCATTGCACCTTCCAGCGCACGTATCTACACTTATGGAGGCACGGACCCCCTGCCACTGCGCGGAGTGATCAGCACCACCATCGTGAATGGAGAGTACTCGACGGAAGCTCATTTCCACATCACAGAAGGAAAGAAGGGCACTCTTCTAAGCTGCCACACGGCAGAAGACCTAGGGCTTGTATTCTTTGCGAATCAAGTGCATCAGTCACATGCAGACAATCTGCTGCAGGAGTTCCCAGCGCTATTCAAAGGCCTTGGGAAACTAAAAGGAAAGAGATTTTGTCTACACATAGACACCTCAGTGCGCCCCGTGGCTCTCCGGCACCGGCGGGTACCATTTAACCTCCGACCCCAGGTAGAGGCAGAGCTCAAAAGGCTAGAAGATCTCGGGGTAATAGAAAAGGTGTCAGGTCCGACCCCCTGGGTGTCCCCACTGGTCGTGGCACCCAAACCAAAACAACCAGGGGCAATCAGACTGTGTGTTGACATGAGACTCCCCAACGCAGTCGTGACGAGAGAGCGACATATTACCCCAGCCATGGACGACATCGTCGCTGACCTGAATGGGGCGAAGTGGTTTTCGAAGTTGGATCTCAACTCCGGGTACCATCAACTCGAACTAGAACCAAAGAGCCGCTACGTAACCACTTTCTCGACCCACGTAGGGCTACGAAGGTACCGGCGGCTAAGTTTTGGCGTGTCCTCAGCGGCGGAGGTGTTCCAGAACGCCATACGCGAGGTGTTGTCAGGACTGAGCGGGGTGATCAACCTCAGTGACGACATCCTCATCTACTCTAACACCCTCGAGGAACATCATGCCCATTTGAGAGCAACGCTGCAAAGGCTAGTGGAGCATGGATTGACCCTGCATCGGTCCAAATGTTCATTCTACCAAGAATCCATCGACTTCTTCGGGTATACATTCACCCGAGATGGGCTGAAAGTCGACCCCAAGAAAGCGGAAGCAATCCGGACAGCGAGCACTCAGTGGACTCCCACTGAGGTACGGAGCTTCCTAGGCATGGCCACTTATTGTGGCCGTTTCATCCCCAACCTGGCGGCCCTGGCTGAACCCCTGAGGGCACTCACTCGACAAGACCACAAGTGGGAGTGGACCGGAGCGGCCAAGAAGGCGTTCCAAGACATTAAAGCAACCCTTCTAGACAAAACTGTAATGGCATACATCCAACCGCGCAGTAAAACGGAACTGATCGTGGACGCCCGGTGGGCCTTGGCGCGGTGCTCCTACAGGAATATGGCATGGAGGAATGGAAGCCAGTCGCCTACGCGAGTAAGGCCCTGACCGACACCGAAACCCGGTATGCCCAGATTGAACGCGAGGCACTGGCGATAAAGTTGGCGTGCCAATACTTGTTATGTTATGTTATGTTATGTTATGTTATTTGTGTCTTTTATAGTGTCCCGGCGCTTTATTGACAAACACAACACATTAAAAAAAAAGGAGTCTAAGAGACAAAGAGCCACGTTTTCAGGCTCTTCCTAAAAGCCAGTAAGTTTGAGGTGCTGCGCAGTGTCAAAGGCAAAGAGTTTCAAAGCTGTGGAGCCCGAGACATGAAGGAACGACCTCCAATACGGGCCCTCCTCACGCGAGGAACAGTAGCAAGAAACATCGACTCTGATCTCAGAGATCGTGACGGATGATAAAAGACAAGCCTCTTTTGAAGATACTTAGCCCCTGCAGCATACAGGGCCTTGTGTGCCAGAGTTAGGGTTTTAAAAACTATCCTCTTCCTGATAGGCAGCCAATGGAGAGACTGCAGCAAGCCAGAAATTCTGACTCGCCTATGCAGGCCAAAAATGGCCCGCGCTGCCGCATTCTGGACCACCTGCATCCGTTGCAGGAGATATTCCGGCAGGCCAAGATATAGGGCATTAGAATAGTCCAGTCTTTAACCAATCAAGGCCTGTACCGTAGTCCTCCTGTGGTCCTCAGATAGCAAAGGAAGAAACTTCCGAAGCATACGAAGGAGACCAAAGCAGGTGCCAGTGAGGGCAAGGACCTGAGATCTTAAGGTCAGGCCGTTGTCAATTTTGACCCCCAAATTCTTAGCTAGCTGAGACGAACGCACTGGAGGAGACATGTCAGCAGGCCACCATACCTGCCAGTCCGGATCGGATTGACAGCCGAAGAAGAGTACCTCCGATTTGTCTGAGTTGCACTTGAGGCTGTTCAGTTGGAGCCAATGAAAAACAGCCCCAAGGCACTCCCGGATACTCTCTCCATCAAAATCCTCTCCTTTCCGACACGTAAAGAGCAGCTGGGTGTCGTCAGCGTAGGATACGATCTGGGCCCCGAAAGACTCAGCCAAGGCCGCCAGAGGGGTCATAAAGATGTTAAAAAGAGTCGGGCTCAGCACAGAGCCCTGCGGGACTCTGACTCCCAATGGCGGCATCTCGGCAGAACTAGAGGAGGCCCAGACCATTTGATGGCGGCCAGCCAGAAAAGATGTAAACCAGCTAAGCACCGTCCCCCTCAGACCGATTTCATGAAGTCTGACAAGCAGACCCTCATGGGGGACGGTGTCAAAGGCCGCCGACAAATCCAACATTATAAGCATGGCTCTGCCACCCGAGTCCAGTGTCTCCTTAATGGCTTCAGACACCTCCAGCAGCGCCGTCTCAGTGCTAAGATTAGGGCGAAAGCCCGATTGAGTGGAATGGAGTAGATCATGTGATTCAAAAAAATTAGAAAGCACAGTGTGCACGTGCTTCTCCAAGATCTTAGCCAATGCAGGAAGGAGAGAGATGGGCCTATAATTGGCCAAGACCTCGGGATCCAAACCAGGCTTCTTAATAAGGGGGATGACCATTGCCTGTTTCCAGGCCGGTGGGACCACTCCTTGGCTCAGAGAGAGATTCAGGAGGGGATTCACCAGCGGATTCACCACTATCGCTATCTTCGCCAGAAATTTGGCCGGACATGGATCGAGCGGCGAGCCCGATTTGAGATTGGCCAAGAGTGTAAAAGACGACGGAGTAGAAATAGGCGGAAAGTCTGTCAGGACTGACCCTTGGGGAACCGATGGAACTGGTCCGTCCTCAAAGTAAGGTGAGACAACAGGCGGCCTCAATGGAAAAGAGTCCTGAATCAGCTTAATCTTAGTAGTGAAAAAGCATGCAAGATCCGATGCCCACGTCTCAGTGGGGGCGGTCTGGGTCACATTCAACCTTGGAGCAGTGAATTCCCTAACGATCGTAAAGATCTCTTTACAGGAATTCGAAGCCGCCTCAATCCTCCTGGCAAAGTAACTCTTTTTCTCAAGAAGGATATCTCGATGATAGGCCTTTACCATAGCTTTAAATTCAAGTCTGGCAGCAAGATCGTACTGGGCCCGCCAAGCCCTTTCCGCCACCTTGCATTGCCTGCAAGAGGCAAGCAGCGCTTCGGTGAACCAGGGAGCAGAAACCCGTTTGGACAGCGAACGCGAAGCCCTCAACGGGGCCAAGTCATTCAGCCTGTCCACAAACCAGGCCTGCAAAGACTCCAGGTCCCTATCTAAAACCCCTGTGAGAGGGCAAGGATGTTCGCACAATGCCTGCGCCAACATTTCTGGGGTCACCCGATGGAATGCCCTTGACGCTGATCCTTGCTGTCTGGGGGCACTACTCGGGGATTTCTTATTGGCCAGTATGTAAAAGTTGACCAACCGATGGTCTGTCCACAGGACCGGCAGAAGTGCCGTCACCTCTATGGGGGACGTAGAGAAAACCTGGTCCAAAGTATGGCCTTTATCATGCGTAGGTACAGAAAGATAGGGGGCTAAGCCCAAAGGGGCCGTAATGTCGGACAATTTGATCACATCTGGGCCCGAAGCCTCATCCATATGAAAATTGAGATCGCCAGCCAAGATACAGTGGTCCGCTCTCAGGACCAGCGATGACATAACAGACTGGAGCTCATCAAAAAAAGAACCCGCTGGACCAGGGGGTCTGTACACTAGCAGCCCTTTCACTGACTGATGCGGCGCCAATGATAAAGAGAAGGCAAGGGATTCAGACCCTTTAATAGCCTCAGTGGGAATAATAGAACATACAACAGATTTCTTCACCACGAGTGCTACACCACCGCCCCTTCCTACCAGCCTATCTTCCCTATAAATATTATAATCTGGAGGAATCGCCATAGCGATATCAGGATTGGAGGAAACTCATAACCAGGTCTCTGTTAGCATCAAGCACACCGGTTTTTCCATGGTTAAAAGGTCAAAGAGCTCCTGAGCGTGACTGTGCACCGACCTGGTGTTTAACAGCATACAAAGGTGCTTCACAGAGACCATCTCCAGAGTAGGGAGTGTCCGTGGCGCATTACCTGGCGACCAACCACAGCCCGGGCATCTCCTCTTGCCCCTATGGCGGCCAGGAAACACCTTAAAACAAGCACACGATACCTTTTGTAAAGACCGCAGCTTCGAAGATGTATAGCAGACCATAATAGCACCAGGTAAAAATTACACACCAGATCCAAGCCTCCTGCTGCTCCGACCGCTTCCGGAACGCTGACGGGCGCAGATGGGCTGAACTCTGGCGTGACTCCGGCGAGAACGCTGCGCGAGAACGCTGCGCGTATAATGGCTGCCTTATATACTGATCAGCGTGTCCTTATGACAGCTGATCTGCTACACATGAATGGCCCGGCGAGGAAAAACACTCACTCAAGATGGCGGCCAAAGCTGAAGGGAACCGGGACCCGCAAAGCGCGGTGAGAGTTCCAATTATAGTGCAGGTGAGGGAGCGCGATAGTAACTAAAAGCAAGGTAGAATAAAATAAGCAAAAAGCAAATAGCCAACAGGGATGTTTTTTAAAAACGCTGCCGCGTTCGTGAATAGCTCGCCCTGCAGCGCGCTATGCTATGCAGTTGGTATGTCAGGGTTAGGCGTCCGTTCTAGATGAAACAGAATGGCCCGCCTAGAATGCCCCCTTATATACTGATCAGCGTGTCCTTATGACAGCTGATCTGCTACACATGAATGGCCCGGCGAGGAAAAACACTCACCCAAGATGGCGGCCAAAGCTGAAGGGAACCGGGACCCGCAAAGCGCGGTGAGAGTTCCAATTATAGTGCAGGTGAGGGAGCGCGATAGTAACTAAAAGCAAGGTAGAATATACCTTAATTCACCTATATTTGTGTGGTCAAGAGTTCAGCGTGGTGACAGACCACAAACCTTTTCTGCCTTTGTGTACAGGATCATCCCGACTAGCACCCCCACGGATAGAACGCTGGGCCGCCCAGTTACAAGGATACAACTTTAAGATCCTGTTCAGGCCGGGGGCGCACAACCCAGCCGACTATCTGTCCCGGCACCCGGATGTGACAAAGCCGGCCCACCCCCTTGAAGATGGACCGGGAGTGGAAGAGTTCGTTCACATGATCTCGCAAGCCGCGTGCCCTGACACGATGACGCTGAAGGAGATCGGCGAGGCCACAGCCAAGGACAAAACACTTTCCCGCGTCAGGAATGCTCTAGAGGCGAATCGCTGGGCACATTTTTTGGATGGGGCCCAGAGCCTGCGGTCGGAAGTCAGCCATTCGCGGCAGCAACTATGGCAAGTCAGGAGTGAGCTGAGCGTGGGGGACGAAGGGGTCATCCTCAGAGGGCATTTGATCGTAGTGCCAGAGAGTCTTCAGCGTCAGATGTTGGCGATAGCACATACCGGTCCTCAAGGAATGGCCAAAACCAAGGCACGTCTGAGAAGCAAGGTCTGGTTTCCGGCCATGGACAGCATGGTGGACGAGATGGTACGCTCCTGTCACGCCTGCACCATCACAGGCGGAGACCCTGCGCCAGCACCGGTGATAACAGAAGAGGCCCCCCAGACACCGTGGACGCACCTCAGCATCGATTTTGGGAGCTTCCCGGATGGCCGACACACCCTAGTTCTAGTGGATTCATTCTCCAAATTTCCGGTGGTGGAAGTGTTACCCTCAACTGCTTTCCCCCAAGTCAAGAAGGCCCTGAACCGCATTTTCACCACAATGGGGCTCCCAGAGGAGATTAAGTCGGACAAAGGACCACCCTTCCAGGGAAGAGAAGTTCAAAGCTACCTTGAGAACCTCCGTATCAGACACAGGAGAATCACTCCACACTGGCCCCAAGCAAACGGGGAAGTAGAAAGACTCATGAGAACACTTAACAGAGCTCTGAGGATCGCCGTGGACAACGGAGAGGACCCCGAGGCAGCTTTGGATCAGTTCCTGGGTGCGTATCGACAAACGACACATAGCACCACCAAATGTGCCCCTGCCCATGTGCTGTTCAAGAGGGCACCTCGGGACAGCATCCCGACGGACCACACATGGACCCCGGAGTCAAGAGATGGAGAGGCTATCCAAGCTCGAAGACAAACCACCAATCAGAAGGCGAGTGAAGCACGGCATGCCCAACAGCCAAAGCTACAGGAAGGAGACACGGTGGTGGTCCGAGATCGACACCCAGGCTGGAAATTTTGAACACCCAACGAGCCGGAGGTGTGGACAGTAGACAAAGTTTAGGGGACCATGGTCACTGTCCGGCGAGGCAGTTAAGTGGTAACCCGAAACGTGTCATGTTTCAAGAAAACGGGAGGGACGGCCGGCCCCCCTGCGAGAGTCAATGATCAGGAGCATGAAGAGGATTACACTCAAGATTTTGGAGGGTCATTCTCAAACTCACCCCCGCCCAGACAAGTCGGAGGAGGCTCACTCGGAGAAGCAAGTCAAAACACCGCACATAACACCGGCCAGTCGTGCCCTGCTTCAAGTGTCGTGAGTGAGGAAACAACCCCGGCTGGGGTTGCGACATCCCTAGCTGTCCGAAGTCGGTGATACAATCTGCGACCCAATCCGGGTCCGAGCCAGAGACTGAGAGACTTTGCATGGACATCACTCTGATTGCACCCCGGCCAGAAGGGGCAGACTAAATTGAAGGAGGGATGTAGAGAGCCACCCGGGCTTCTCTATACATTGTTGCTATTCCCTACACGCATCCCCACACCCCCGGGGCGGGCTCGCTCCGGGGTATAAAATAAAGAAGCGGAAGACCGCTCGGGGTCTTTCCGGCACTATAGCAATCAGTGTACCTGTGTCCTTATTGTCTGCAGAAGTCCACGTGCCAGGCCCTGTCCTGGCCCACCACATGAAGGTTCAAAGGAAAAGGAAGCCAATGGCACAAGCAGGACGAAGGAAGAATGGAAAACAACGTTTTTTTAAAATTCATTTTAGTGCAGATTCATAACGTGCATATTCTTACATTTTAACATTCCTGTATCCGACAACATCAATGCATAGGTCGCGAAGCAAAACACTACACAACCTGTGAACCCACATCCCGGAGGACGGGCGGCGTTACTCGTAGAAAACAAAAGAAGCACATATGGCAAATGTTACATGCGACAGTTCAGCCGGAAAGTCTTACATCTGCATTTTCTTTGTCTTCCCTCCCTCCCACCCAGCCCCAACCGTGTAAACTGTTATAACCCCCAGAGGCACCAGCAGATTGTCAGTACAGTCTTTATAAAACCTTTACATCACTTTACCCACAAATCAGTATCCATAGCGCGCATGACAACATCAGGCGGTAATCCTTACCTCTCTAACCCCACATCCCACCCACGCCCATCCGAGTACAAGTCTTTAGTATCACATTCCAAGTGGACATCCCTGCCAGGTCTCTCTGCGCTTCTTGCCCATCATCTCATGTCCCTCTACTTCCCTCCCATTCACAGGGCATCCTGTAATTGCTGTGGACCCTTCAGAGGCCCCCGTCTAGACCATGATATTGTCTCCATTTACTCCACACTCTGCGGAATTTCCTCGGACAGCCTCTTGCTTCATATGTGACTCTTTCTGCCGCCATGTAGAGGTCTAGTCCCCTCCTCCACTCCCCAATCTGAGGTGTGTCAGCCGCTCCCCACTTCCTAGCTACGTCCCTCTTAGCCACCACCAAGGCCAGTACTAGGAATATTAGCTGCGGTTGGGCCAGATCTATATCGTTGGTCATTCCCAGTAGGAACAACTTCGGGTCCAGCGGAATATCTATCTCCATAACTGCGCCCAATTCAATAGCGATCTCGTTCCAATAGGCCTGTATATGTGTGCATGACCATAGTATGTGTAAGAAAGTCCCGTTCTCGTGCCCGCATCTCACGCAGCGAGAATCTGATGTCCTCCCCATTTTAGAGTCTCACTCTGTCATAATAGACCCTGTGCAGGATCTTAAACTGAATTAGGCGAAGGCGAGACTTCTCACCCACTTCCTGTTCCCATGTGTCTCTGAGGCCCGCCAGTGTGTCTGGTTTATTGTTCATAATTGTTTTGTAGGTCAGTGAGACCGCCTTCCCTGGGATCTTTTCTTGCGGCAAACGGCCCTCTAGTGGCGCATATTCGGGGAGCGGGCCCCGTAGTGTCCCTTCCGCCAGGTAAGCGTGTCTCAATTGTATGTATTTGTATAGTTGAGAACGCTGTAACCCAAATTCGGTCTGCAGAGATGCAAATGACTTCAGCGCTCCGCTTTGAATGATGTCCCGTAATGTGGAGATGCCGATATCGTCCCATCCCTGGAACCCCTTCAATTTGCGTAACTCTTTAAGCCAGGAGCATTCCCATAAAGGCGTTTGTCTCGTAGCCCTGTGCGCCCACCCGGTGACCTTTGTGGCTCTAGTCCATGCCCCTAGTGTAATCCTTGTTGCCGCCAGTAGTCCTGCCTGTCCCTTCCCCCCATATATGTAGTACAGACTTGAATGTGGTCCCATTTGGTACCGTTCCAGAGCATATGTGGGGTGGGTGGCGGGTGCATGTAGCCAATCATTAATGGGGGCTAAATGTTCCGCCCAATAATATGTCTCTAGATCAGGAAGCGAAATTCCCCCCTCGTATTGATGTCTCTGTAACGTCGTGAGGGCAACCCTGGGGTGTTTCCTAAGCCATAAGAATGACCGGAGGTCCGCCTGTATGTCTCGGAACGTCTTGGAAGGTATCTGATAATACTCATTTTGGAAGACGTAAAGGAATTTTGGGAGCAATATCATCTTGAACATTGCCGCTCTACCGAGTATCGTCAGGGGGAGAGACCGCCACCTATCTGCGTCAGTTCTGAAAGTATTCACGATTCAAGAGATATTACGATCGTAGGAGGTGCTTCTGTTAGCTGTGATGAATATCCCCAAATATTGGAAGCCTTCTCCGGTCGTCTGTAGATTCCGTGGCAGCTGTGGCCATTCCTCACACCCTTGGGGATCGTAAAGTGTCGATTTGTGCCAGTTAATCTGGTAACCTGACCTTGCGCCATAGTTCGCCAGTACAGCAAATATTGCCGGTATTGTGCTTTCTGGCCGTGTAACATAGAGGAGGACGTCGTTTGCGTAAAGGGAAATTTTTTCATATCGTGTGTCTGTTTGACTGATACAGAACCCCACGATCCTCTCATTTTGTCTGACTGCAGAGGCCATTACCTCGATTGTCAAGGCGAATAGCAGGGGTGACAGGGGGCATCCCTGCCTGGTCCCCCGCTGTATGGGGAAGGTCATTGACATCACTCCGTTTACCCGTACCCGGGCCTCAGGGCCTGCGTATAATGGACCAATTTTCCTCCTGAATTTGGGTCCAAACCCCAGGCGTTCTAATACTCCCTCTAGGAAGGGCCAGTGGACAGCGTCGTAGAAAACAACTTTTGGCCATGAAGGTCACAAGCACTATACATGTCAAACCTAAAAAACAAACAAATTAATCACGAGAAATATCATTGAAAACTCGAGGTGAATACATCCTTATATAATTACATAGCGATGAATCTGAAGCGAAACTTTTATTCTGTTGCATGCAAAAGCACCACTGTAAAGTCGACTAGGTAGACCATGATTATACATCAAGAGTGAATGAAAATGTTTGTAAAAGTATGTGATGAAAAGAGCAGTTTGATGCCGATCAGCAGATGGCAGGAGGCGAAGGATTTTGAGATGCCTATTGGCTCGTTCATGCAGTCACTACAATTGCTGTGGGTCAGCCCACTGGAAGGTTAGCCCCACTAACTGTGCATGGAATACTGTATTTGACAGGGGGCAGGAAGATGGCAGCCGGCTGGACTCTTGGGGGTGTGATCGCTTAGCTTGTCTTTCCACTGTTCTGTCCACTACTTCAGCCAGCAAAATGCCACAGGATGGAATACACCCAAATCAACAATTGGGTCCCATTGGAAGAGGGGGGGAGACAGCACAGACACAATATAAGGTGTGACAAAGACCGCTTTATTGGAAGCAGGTGCACCTCACAAACACAAAAACCCTTGGCCTGTGCCGTACAAAACTAGGCCTAACTAAATATGAACTACCTAACAACCCCCTACCACCACCCCTAAAATGGTTCCCCAAAAGAACAACATAACCATAAATGACCAACTGCACAATGCCTGACTACCTGGCTAAATAACTTGTCATCTGTACACTCCCCCCCCCTGTCAACAAACGCCCCAGTCCTCTGACCATGGTCCCCCTATACTAGGAAAAAGCACCCCTTAGTCGACCATCACACCAGCAACTGTTCCAGCGACACAAGACCCCTACAACAACAACCCCGTGATGCACCGGCTCCCAAGAAAACTCCTGAAAACCCTTCTCCCAAGAACAAACCCCCAACTACACTGACCCAAGAAAACCCCTGTACTCAAAACAGACCACCTAGAAACAATTGTTTTGGGAGGGAGGGCGGGCAAAAATGCTTCTGCCCAGACCCTCCGGCTGTTGTGTCACTGTCCCCAAAATGGTGGACAGCGACACAACATGGCCACTTTTATCTCCCCCCGCCCAAGGCAGCCCAAGACCAGCCCAAACTGAGCCCAACCAGCCACCAGCCCAAAACCAGCCCGCGAAACTGCGCTGGATCGAACAGCCCACCCCCCCCTCCCGGGGGCAGCAGGCCTCCCTCCGGTCAGCCGCTCCCACGCAAAGCCCCATTGGGGCCCATCGGGAGAGGGGGGGAGACAGCACCGACCACAGACACAATATAAGGTGTGACAAAGGCCGCTTTATTGGAAGCAGGTGCACCTCACAAACGCAAAAACCCTTGGCCTGTGCCGTACAAAACTAGGCCTAACTAAATATGAACTACCTAACAACCCCCACCCCTAAAATGGTTCCCCCAGAGAACAACATAGCCATAAATGACCAACTGCACAATGCCTGACTACCTGGCTAAATAACTTGTCATATGTACACTCCCCCCCTGTCAACAAACGCTCCCCCCAGTCCTCCTACCATGGTCCCCCTAGACTAGGAAAAAGCGCCACTCGAAAGCCACACTAACGGCTTTCGACCCCCCCCCCCACCTAGGACACCTGCACTCTTGGGTATCTACACACCCCAATAGCTCGGTCCAGTGCCTCCTTCAGTTGAACAATATACAATCCCTCAAAAAAGAGAGAGTTCCCCAGATAAACCAGAAAGGACTGGGTAGTATAAACAGTAAACAAAAAAGATTTCCTTTCTGTGTTCCTCAATTATTCACTACAATAATGGGATGACCATCCAGTAACTACTCTGACACAACTAAGGGATTTTTCAAAAGCAAAATAGGTTTTGTTTGTTTATTTTATTAAAAATATTCTTTCTTTTGTTCTTCATAGTTTCATTTTAAAAACAATACATAAAATGATATAAACAATAACACAGTTTGAGGAATAACTTCCTCAGGACACTCTAATTCAATCTCATTTTACAATGTCCTAACATCCTATGTCTACCATTATACACCAGTATTCACATATACAATGATAAAATTGCCGCTCCCCCGCAAAACCCCAATCTCCTCTTGATTCAATGAAATCTATCCCTGTTCATGGATGGCCTTCAGTTTAAGGTTTCTTTGTTTAGCATTTGGCGACAGCAGCTGCGCCAGATACAGGCCTAATACATCTGACGAGTGATGTCGCTAAATGAGAATATGGTCAAGGGAAGAGAGAAAAGTACGCAAAAACATACGAGAAATGAGTAAACTACACAAACAACCTGCCCAGAGGGGAGTTAACAAACATGACAAATGCGATCTCCAAGTATGCCATCTTTATGTTCACATTTGGTCTGTGATCGGTCTAAGTGCATTAAAGTGTGGTGGTGGAGCCAATGGCATGACTAAAAAACAAAGGGCAGATTTACAAGAACTGACGCATATTTGCATATTATCAGGAAGGAAAGACTAGACACTTTGAATTCTGTTTCAGAACAGATTATTTTGTTTTTTGACCTTAATGGACCAGCATCCTTTGTGTGCTTTTACTGTATTTCTCTTTCTTTTTTGTGAATGTATAAATGATTCAGATGCATTGTTTATTTCAACTTATGAATTTCCCCTGACGAAGGGTGGAGTAATACGCCCGAAATGCATTGGGATTTTGTCACTTCAACAAGAAGCTTACATTCATAATTTTTGTATCAGAAGTTGAAGTTCTCCAAGGGAGATTTACATGAAGAATGATTTAAAAGAAGAATGTTTTTGGGCACAACAACAGAAAATGTGGTTTTGTCTTTATGATTGTTTTTGATTGAATTTGGTTTCTATGGTATTCATGTTTATGTGTTTATATGATACACTTGAAAAACTAGAAAATAAGGGTTACACTCTCTTTTGAATGTTTAGCGTAGTGCATTTGGAGGCTATGTCCTTTGATTTAGTTTTTTCACACTTACTCTACATCAATAGCATCTCCATACAACATTCTTAAAATATAGATCATTTGCATTAGCTCTCCAGCAATTGTGGAGCCTAATAATTGGTCTGAATGAGGTGTGAAAGAGGCGTGAAATTCCTCCCTAGAGCTCAACAATAGGTTGACCTGAATGGGCAGATATGACTCCTCTAAGCTCAGTAGAATATGTAGGGTGGGAGCTGTTGGTATTCTTTTGATACCACAGTATCAAATTCTGTTCGGCAGATGTGTCTAAGCCATATGTAAAACTTTGGTGCACTTGGGAGAGAACAGGATGCCACGACAATTCTTATGTATTCCCTCTCTGGATGGCGTAGCACCCTACCTTATTTCCTACAAGACTTCTGTCTCCAAGTTTGTTGTAGGTACAAGGCTTCAACTTGGATGTCAGTATTATGTGTGGAAGGACACAGGTACTTACCATAGTGCAGTCCCCTAAACACCAACACCCGTCAGAACCCAAGTTTAGTGTGGCCAACGACTTTTGCCATCATGAAAATGCCATGGCACATGTTATTTCTAGGCCTGTTTGCAGTAAGGCATTCAGGAACTACTGAAAAAGTGGGTAGGGTTGCCCATGGACTTTTTGCACCATTGTTAGGGAATCCCCAGGAGTCATCCCACCCACTAGCTGGTGCCAGGCATGGAGGTGACAACTCATCAGAACCCTTTGTTGCTCCAGCCATGCTCAAAGCAAACCCAGTGGAAGGGAAGCTACCCCCAGAACTGGCTTTTAATGTACACAGAGGAGAGGACAATTCATTTTCCTAGCCACACTTTTGGATAGGCAAACAGGATCTTCACAAGGGAGGTAATGTTCCCACACTTTGGATTTTGGGAGTAAGGTGCACCGGGAAATTGTTTACAGGAGTGCAAAAAGGGACTGCTGCAAAATTGGGTAGGGTTTCCCCTGGAACCTTTTACTCCATTGGTTAGGGAAGAATGAGGAGTTGCCCCCAACCCAGTAGCTGGTGCCACCCATAAATGTGGCACCCCAACGCACCCTCCTCAGAACACCTTCTGGACCTGTGGAAGAACAGAAGAAGGACTGCAACTGCTGTTGTGGTGTTTTTGACATTTTAACTGTTTTGTTACTTCTAAATGCTTTACATATTTTTTAAGTACAACCATTCTGCTCTGTGTCCGAGCTACCAGAAGTTGGGCTCAATTTTTTTGTCAAAGGTCTTTTTATTAAGATTTTTTAAGTGTACAGAACCCAAAGGCACAAGTGTCGCCACAGAGTCCCACGCAGGGGACACAAAAAGAAGAAACCCAACAAGGAATCGGTAGACATGTTAAGTACAGTAATCTAAGTAAATCAGCTCCTACAAACGCAGTAGCCCAGATAAAGGATACAGCTGCTAAACGACCGGAGCGCAGCTTATCAGTCCAACATAGTAAACAGTCAAAGTATGTGTCATTACCGAGCAGTTAGGCAGGACATTATGAGACTCAGCATACTTCCGTGACATCTCCTTCATCACATGGTGCCATAGGGGTACTGCAACAGGGATAGACATAGTATAGTGAAACGAGTCCCAACGAGGAACATGTGTCTATATGATAGTAAAAGAAACAATAAACAACCTTCCCCATTCCCTCCCTCCACCCCCCCATGGTGTCGGCAAGCTACATATAGTCGGGATAATAGGTGACACTAGCACAACAATCAGAATTGAAAGAGATGGAGTGCTCTGACAGTAGAGGGGCACACTGCAGATGTCAGGCCGCGGGAAGGAAAGGTAACCAGGGGACCCCATTTGAATTCAAAATTCTTGTAATCATCTCTAAAGATGTCAGCCATACGCTCTAGGCTAAGTAGCCTCCAAAGGCAAGAATGCCAAAGAGAAATAGCTGGAGCCTCTTTCTTCTTCCATGCGGCCGCCAAAGTGACTTTAGCCGCCCGATGCAAAGCCAAATGATCATCCTATCAGCTCGGGTCTGGTGTTCAAGGGCATCACGAAGCCCCAAGAGGACCTCCGGGGATGGGATAACCCAGCATCTCTTTTATATGCGCCAGAATTTCCTCCCAAAAAGGACGAATAGTCGGGCAATCCCACCATATGTGGCGAAAGTCACCCAAAAACCCGCACCCCCTCCAGCACCTATCCGATGAAGCGGGGAAGATCTATCGTATTTTGGAAGGATGTAGATACCAATCCATCATGGTCTTAAGATGGGCTTCCCTGAGGTCTGTGGAGTGATTAAAACGAGCAATGTCGGACCAGAGGTGGGCCCATTCCTCATCTGAGATCGGGCGTTGGATCATATCTTCCTACCTGGACATATATCTAGGGCGTAGGGAGAGGGCAGTTTTAGGCAAGAATCTGTAAATAAAGGATATCACACCTTTCATAGTGGAAGTGCTGGCAAGAAAAGCTTCAAATTTTGTAAGGGGCCGGGTAGCCGCCTCCCGGATCTGTGGGGAAAGGGCCCAGTGCATCAGTTGAGTGTAGCGGTAATGTTCTGTATTTCCCAATTGAAAGTCTCTTGTGCAATGGTCGAAGGTGAGGGGGTCAAAGTTGTGGAACAGATGTTTAAGAGCCAGGCAGCCTCCTTTCTTCCAAGCCTCAAAAGGTCCCTCGTGGAGGGCCGGGGGGAAAGCAGGGTTTGGGTGAATTAGGGTAAAAGGTGATGGGAATGAAGTCCACCTCTCATCACCCGAGACCATATCCCAGACCTTAAGCGTGGTGCGTGTAGGGGTACTGATGTATGTGTTCGGGGGTCTGTCCTTACGGGGGAGCCATACTAAATCCCATATAGTCCTACCTGTCACGCTACGGTCCATATGCAGCCAGTGTTTTTCAGATTCCTGCTGGGACCACTCAACCAACACTCTCAGCTGGGCCGCCTGATAATATAGGTGGATGTCTGGAAGGCCAACTCCTCCGTCGGAGCGGGAGCGATGTAGCAGGTAGTAAGAAAAGCGCGACCGTCCACCCTTCCAGATAAAGCGCAGGATCATAGCTTTTACGTTCCGGAAAAAATCACTCTCAATCTCTATAAGCAGCGCTTGAAATAAATAAAGAAGCTTAGGCAGGAGGGTCATCTTTACTGCATGTACGCGACCCAGCCAAGAAAGGAAGAGTGGTTTCCACTTAGTGAGGTCGGCCTGGATGCGCGCTAGTTTGGGAGGAAAGTTGGCCGTGTAGAGCCCCTGGATTCTTGGAGTCAATTGCACCCCTAGGTATTGAATAGTCGCAGAGGCCCAAGACAACGGCGTGAGGGATTTACTTCTTTGGACCACCCCAGGTGGAAGGGTGAGATTAAGAATATATGATTTACCTACGTTCATTTTAAAACCTGACACAAGCTCAAAACGCTCAAGCCCTGATCGGAGGTTCGGAAAGGAAGTTTCAGGTGCCGATAAAGAAAGAAGAACATCATCCGCAAAGAGAGATATTTGATGGGATTCACCAGCAACCGGTATTCCTTGAATATCAGAGTTATTCCGGATCGCTAGCGCAAGGGGTTCAATGCTGAGGGCAAAAAGCAAGGGGGAGAGGGGACAACCCTGCCGAGTACCTCTGGAGTGGGGGAAGGTAGGTGAAGGTACCCCATTTACCACAACTCTGGAGTTAGGAAAGCTGTAGTTAGCTCTTATCATGGTGAGAAATTTGGGCGCAAATCCAAATGCTGAAAGGGTACGAAATAAAAAGGCCCAGTCGACCCTATCAAAGGCCTTCTCTGCGTCTAGACCCACTAGGACTGCCGGAATTTGACGCCTATTTGCTTTCTCTATGAGGTGTATAATTCTGCGTGTGTTGTCGTGAGTCTGGCAACCCTTAATGAAGCCAGACTGGTCAGGGTGGATAAATACGGGCATGAGGTCATTTAAGCGCTTAGCAATGATGGAGGAGTAGAGTTTAGCATCTAGATTCAAAAGGGCTATCGGCCTATAAGAGGCACAGTACTGGGGATCTTTCCCCGGTTTAGGAATCACTGAAATTAATGCTTCCGCCATAGTACCGGAGGTCGTTCCATCTTCCGCCATCTTATTAAAAAGAGTTACAAGATAGGGAGAGAGATCAGGGGCAAAGGTCTTATAGAAAAGGACCGTGAGGCCGTCGGGCCCAGGGGCTTTATTAGGTTTCAGGGCTTTAATAGCTAAGGTGACATCCTCTGTGGTAAAAGGGGCAGTGAGGAGATCATTCCTCTCAGAAGATACCGGAGGCAAAGAGAGGGACTGGAGATAGTCCTGTTGCGCATCCGCATCCAAGGAATCCCCGGTGTAAAGGTCCCTATAGAAAGACCCAAAGAGTGCAGCTTGCTCTTCATCTTTGTGCGTCACCCACCCGCAGAGTCCACAATACCACCTATGTATTCCCTCTCACGCTTGTCCTTCAATTGTCGGGCTAGATGTTTACCCACTTTGTTAGCTTGAGTGTAAGACAGGTGTCGCAGCTTGAGGAGGGTGAATTCCACCCTGTTGGTGTAGATTGCCCTAAGTTTGCCTCTAACGGCTGTGAGTTGGAGCAGCGTTTGCCTTGTGAGGTGAGCTTTATGGGTGCGCTCAAGGGCCGACAGTTCAGACTCCAATAAATCACGCTCCCGAGCACGTTGCTTGTTCAGGGCAGCGTTGAGGGTGATACATTCCCCCCCGTAGAACAGCTTTCAAAGTGTCCCAGGTAGTGTATACAGAGGTATCCTTCGGGTGATTATTTTTAAAGAAGTCAGCGATGGCAGTCCTCAATTTAGTAAAAGATTCTTTGTCGCGAGTGAGAGAGGGTGGGAAATACCATTTGGGCGAAGCCCGGGCCTTACCCCACCAGTCAATGCAAATAGAGTATAAACTATGGTCGGAGACAGAAAGGGGAAAGATTTTAGCGTCCTGTAACTCACCCTGTAGTGACTGACTAATAAAAATATAATCCAGTCGAGAGTAGGAACGGTGGGCATGAGAATAGAACGTATAGTCCCGTGCCTGGGGAAAGAGCGTGCGCCAAGTATCTAAGAGGCCCATGTCCCGAATGCGTTGTTGCGTGTTCCCAGAGAAAGCACCCGTATCAGCCCATTGTAGGGATGAGCAATCTAAGTCCTTCTGCCAGATTAAGTTAAAATCACCCATAAAAATCAATGGACCTTCTGCAAAGTCCGTCAGTTTCCCAATAAGTGTATGGAGGAAAGTCATTTGTCCAACATTGGGGGCATACAGAACAGCAAAAGTGCAAATCTTCCCTCGTAGCCGACCCTTAATCATGAGCCATCGCCCCTCTTTATCAGTTTGGACTCCCAGTGGTTGAAATTGGATAGCAGCGCGAAACATTATAGCCACCCCCCGGTATTTCGTAGGGGCCGAGGATCTATAAATTAGTGGGAATTGTTTGTGCTTAAGACGCATTTCGTCAGCTCTAGCTAAATGTGTCTCCTGTAAGGCTACAACATCTAAGTGATGATCTATAATGTATTTCCACACTTTGAGACGCTTCTGCGGGGAGTTAAGGCCTTTGACATTCCATGTCGCAATTGTGATCGGCATTAGAGCACTAATGGGTGAACAGGCCCCCTCCAACCTCTGATGTGACCCACAACAGCCCCTCCCCAAGCCACCCCATCTGAAGGATGCAGGGAACTAGACCAATGTCAGTGTCCATCTCTAACCGCATTCATCCTCACCAGAAGTTTTTTTACAAAGCCGCCACCACAACCTACCCTGTCCCACCCTAAAACCCCCAACAGAAAAGGAACAAAGAAAGACTGAGAACAAAAGTAAACACCAATTCCAGTCTCACCATGAGGTCAGAAGGGCCCCATGGAGATCATGAGGGACTGCGGGCCTAAGGGCCTGGTCCACGCCCGCTCCAATGGACAGCCAAATTAGAAGCAATGTAAGGCTATGATAGGGACCATAAGAAACGAAGGGGAGCCAAAGAATGGGCCCACTCGACCTCCAAGGGCCACTGAAAGCAGAGCTTAGCTCCCAAGAAAGTCAATAACTGGATTACAAGCCCCAATACGTGACCCATGTCAGTGAGTGATCAGAGGGCAGTCCCAGAAATGTATAACCAAAAGAAAGCACCCTCAGACTTACATATAAGGTCCATGGGGGATATGAGTCACCTCTCCTGAAGAGTGTCCACCATAACAAAGGCAGAGGCCGCAGTGGGGCTAAGGGTAGCGACAAACCCGGCTCACCCGGTAGATGCGGGCCCCTACCAGAGAAGTTCAGCAGGTTCCAAGGATCATCATCAGCATCATGGGGCAACAGTGATATGGGAGAACCACCTGGACAGGAAACTGGAGGCAGTCACCGTTTCGCCCTCCAAGACCAGGCAGAAGAAGAAGAGGTACCTCCGGGAGACCCTCCACTCCCGCCCGGCGCCGGAGCTTCCTCGGATGGAGAGATGCCCAGCAGATCCAGGCCTTCCTGAAGGTCGGTGACATGGCGTCGTTTATTCTGGAATTCGAAGCTCAGCCCAAAAGGATAAGTCCACCTATACCTGATTCTTTCATCTCGGAGCTTAGTGGTGACGGGCCTGAGAGACTGCCTCCGGGCCAGTGTTGAAGGCACGACATCCTGGTAGATGCTACAGGAGTAATTTTGAAAAGCGATGATGTCTTTGGCCCGTGCGGCTTGGAGGACCGCCTCCTTGGTCTTGTAGGAGTGAAACTTAACCAAGATATCTCGCGGGCGCTTCCTCTCTCCCTTCTGCAAAGACCCCACTCGATGGGCCCTGTCCAATTTTATCTTAAGAGATTGCGGGGACAAGAGCTCGGAGAAGAGACAGTCACAAAGGCCTCCAGATCTGGCCCTTCAGCACCTTCCTCCAAATCTCGTATACGTAGATTCTCCCTCCGAGACCTATTTTCGAGATCCTCCGCCTTAAGTTGCGATTGAAGAAGTTGCTCGTTAAGTGACCGAACATCATCCCGAAGCTCGGCTGCAAGGTGCTCATGCTCCTGATGATGCGTTTCGAGGTCAAGGACCCTAGTGACCACAGAGTCCACGTCTTGTTGCAAGGAGGATAAGCGGTCCATCAAATCAGATAGCAGCTGATCGATGGAGGACTTGAGATCTTGGCCAATGTCTTTGCGGAGGTCAGATTTGAAATCCTTGAACATGGATAACAGTTCAGACTTTGTGAGGGCCATCGTTGTGGTGCCGGCTTCTCCCCTCAGTGACGCTTGCTTTTCAAGGGTCAAGAAGAAATCCGAGACTTTGATTGGAGTCTTGGCCGTCGTTTTTTTCGGCAGCATAAGGCATCACCTTCTGGAATGTGGGAACACAGCAAGAGTTGGTAAATCCGCGACCAAGGCAGTGACAACTTGAGATGGCAGCCAAAGAGTGGGGGTGGGCTCCCGTCCTCCTCATGAAGCAGCTGAGCTTCCCCTCCTGCAACAGGCGTCAATTCCGCTTCCGTCCAGCAGCCCCGCCCACAACCAGGCGGCCTGCGGATGCAGCGGCAATCTTAGCTCTCGGGGGGAAATGAGGTGTAGGCTCCATCTGTGTTAAAACTGTACAGCGGGGTGGGCACCCGCTCGTAAACACCGAAATAAGCGGGGTGGGCACCCGTTAATAAATAAAATAAAATCGGGCAGCTGCAATCGCGGGGTGGGCACCCGCTAATCCCCGCAATCAGGGGAATCCCTATGCGGGGGATTCCCTCAGGGCTGCCAAGCTCTAGGGCTCCTCTGGGAGCCAAATCTTAGCGCTCCTAGGGCGCAAAAGGGCAGCATCTTGTCTGGGCAAAGGAAAAAGCAAGGCAAATGGTCCAAAAGGTCCTGGAGCATCAAAGATGGAGCAAACAGCTCCCAGCAAAAAAAATCCTCCAGGCATCCAGGGGCTGGGCAGGGCCCAGGGAGGCAGGCCTTCCCCTGGGCCCCAGCAGCAGCATGCCCCTGGTTGTTTCAAGTCAAGAACAAGAACATTTTACATTGGGTCACAACCCCCTTTTTATACACACATTTCCTTTGTTTAAAAGGGTGCAGGCAATGGGGGATCCAGCTACAACTGGTTCAGGGGAACTCTTGAGCACTCTGTTTTTCTCAGCACCTCTCTCCCTTTCACTGGACAGGCTAGGGACATCAGACGACAACAGGGGGTGGAGCCAGCATTGTGGAGGGAAGGCACAGCCCTATTCAGGTACCAGGTGCAACTCCTCCCTCCCATCTACATGCAGATCTCCCCGTTCACCACCGGGCAGACCCATCCTGACTCCTGGAGCCAAGCACACCAGCCAGCTCCTGTCAATCACAAGCCAGACAGTCAATTCACATTCACTGCACACAGAAATGCCAACTTCTAAAAGTGGCACTTCTACACTACACACATTAAATCTGCACACACCGTCGCGCAGCATTTAATCTCACGAATTCGCACATACCAAACTCGCACCTGCACTCCCCACACATATCCCCATGCATTCCTATGGGAGGGAAGGCCACTCTCACCACACATACACAGAGAGCACACGCACTTTACACTGGACCACAGTGAAAAAGTGTGCAGAGGACTAAAATCACCAACGCCAGGTTACAGAAACAGGCTAGGAAAATGCCAAAAGTTTCGGAGTGAACCTGCCAAAAGGGCCAAGTCCAACATATACTTTGACACATTATTTTTTTGTCTTCATCAGTAGTGCATAGACTTCTGTGAAAAGTACTTTTAGAATTTTCATGAAGCTGCCTTTACTTTGAAATCACTAAATCCAAGAGCCTGTACATGATGATCTAGATTTCTAAGCATACGCCTAGGTTGACTGATTTTCCACCAGCAAAGTAACTATTGGTTTATAGTTAAAGTTAGTGGTTAACAGTCAGATGCAACTTACTTTTTTCTTTTTTTCTTCATAAGAATCATTGCCACAGGTAAAGAAAACTGGTACCCTAGGCTTGCATGAAAAATGAGCACATTTGAGTGTCTCATGCCCAAATTCCTTAGGTGCCCTGGTCATTGGGAAGATTGGTGAACACCTACAAGGTTATATCATTGCGGGTTTCTGCAACCCAGTGTCTTCTCGTATAACTCTTTTTCCACCACTACACATGTATGACTGCACCAAACAAGTAGTGGATGGAAGGTTTGAATTAATCTTAGCCAATTATGATAATGACAAAATATGGGTCCCGTGCTCCCTATGCACGTGGGACTCAAGCTGCACCTCAGAGTTGAGGCCTAAGGTGGCTCAAACTGGTCTGAGATTGGTACTTTCCCCGTCGGGTCGGGACCTGGCCTGGTAGTTCATGCTGAACTCGTTTGGAACAGGACCAATACGACTTGTCTGTGTCAAGACTAGCAAAGTGGTAAAAAAAATGGAGTGGACTGTGGCCCTGAATGATCAGCAGTGGCTGTGGTTAATTCAAGCATTCCTCCCATTGCCTGGTCTCAATAAATAGACTGCAGAACATCTCGCAGGCTTTTGGATTTTCTCCTGTTGGAATTGGAATGTGCCTATGTGAAAATCTGCAAATCTTGATTCCGTGAATCAGAGTTTACAGCGTATTCAGTAAATTAACATTTTTTATTCCACCGAAGTAGTTCAGTGTGCAAACAGTTTATGAATTTGTCCTTTAGTACTCGTTTTCTAGTGGACGTTTACTTCCCTAACATACATTGTTTGAACTTCCTCTTTACATCTTAAATTGAGGAAGATGACACCACACCACACCACGAAATGACCGAAAGTTCCCTTAAAGTGAGAATAGAACGCAAAATGCACCAGTGCCATATATGTAAAACGTGTAAAAACAAACATGTATTAAAAATAATCGAGAGAAAGATCATTACCATTCCGAAGTGTACAGATGCTTCTACATTAGGCAGTGTATAGCGTTTAAAACCAGATGTGCAACTCTGGTTGCACATCTGGTGCCACTCACAGTCACAGATATCGACTGTGACTTGAAATGTTTATTAAAAATGTGATTGCTGTGAAAAGAGCCATGTGAAGCAAACGAGTAGAGCTTTCCGCGGCATGACACGACAGTCATGAGAGCAAAAATGCTTTTGAGGTCATTGTTAGCTGCCCTTCATCTCACCTGACGCATCTGAACAGCGACTGCATCAGAATCAGCAGGAGATTCACCCTAAAGGACATTTCTAAACGGTGGGTTTATCAAAGGGTGCAAGGAGCCTGCCTTTCGCTTTTCAAAATGAACAATGGGACGTGGATCTGTATAAAGAAAAAAGGTAAGGGGGAAACTGACTTCGACGAAAGGGCACGTAGAAGAACCAATGCATATATTTTAGACATTCTGAGATGCCCTGCAGCTTTAGTGCCAACTGACACAAGTTAGAGCAGTAACCTATGAATTCATATTTTCATGACTTCTTCTTAGGGAGGTTGCCAGTGCTTATATTTCTCCTCTTTGATAAATGCATTCATGTTCATGATTAATCGTTTGATCATTTGGTGATACTTAGAATATGCTGTGATATATCCGTGGTTTGGAACCTATATACTTTCACCCATAGGAGTAAGTAATTTAGGGCCAGATGCACAAAGCCATTTGGCAGTGGCAAATTATGCAATTTGGTAAGCCACTGAAATTGTGACTGATATATGACTTTTTAAAAATGTTCTGGACCCATTTGGCGATTTGATAAGTGTTAGAACTGGGGGTCTCTAGTTGGCAGAGGTAGGTACCACTGTCCAAATAGGGACCCTTTCCTCTAGTCAGGGTAAGGGGGATACACACTTTAGATGACCCCTGCTCACCCCCTTGGTAGCTTGGCACGAGCAGTCAGGCGTATCAAAGGCAATGTGTAAAGTATTTGTTCCAACACTCACAATAACACAGTGAAAACACCACAAATGGACTCCACAACAGTTTAGAAAAATAAAGGTATTTAATCTAAACTACACAAGACCAAAACAACAAAAATCCAACATACACAGTTTAAGAATATGGTTTCAAATGAGTTCTTAAGGTTGCGTTAAAATAATCCACAGTTGCGTCACGTTTTAGCCAACAGTAACTTTAGATGCAACAAAAGTTCCAAGTGAAAGCTGTAGCATTGAAAAGCAAGCGATGCGTCACTCCTGAGACCCTGGGGAGGCGATGAGACAACCCTGCTGGCCCCATCGGGCGTGTTGAGGTGACTTGGGTCTGTATGGGGAGGAATGCGATACCTTGTGTGGATTTCGGTGCACAGGTGTTGGTGGAAGCGGCTCGCAAAAGGTACAATGCGACGATCTTCGGGGCGGCGACGATCTCCGGTGCGGCGAAAATGCGCGGCTCAGCGCCGATCTCACCCAGTGACGATAGGCTCTGGGACCATACTCGCAGCGATGGTAATCTTCCCGCACCGGACTGGTGCATCCCGCAAGCGAAGGATTGCAACGACTCTGGCAGCGGCAACAGGTGTTGCGACGATCTCGGCCTTCGTGGCAGCAGGAATTTCCTTGCACTGACGGGGATGCGCTCCGCAAGCGAGCGATGCTTTAAAACTTGCAGAAAGTCTTTAAAATCTTGGTTTCCAGCTTCCCAACACAGGTACAACTTCCAGAGGCACCACAACTGGCCCAAGCACTTTAGGAAGGACAGAACTCTCTCAGCAGAGTTCAGGGAAGCTGGGGGTGAAATCCTTTTGTTCCTGGGACTTCTTAACAGGGAGCCAGCTCTTCTCAGACAATTGGAGATTCCTTTAAGCAAGGGGACACAGCACAAAGCAAAGTCCTTCCCCTCTCCTTGGCAGCAAAGCAACTGCAGGTCAGTCCAGCAAAGCAACAGCAGGACAGTCTTCCTTCTTCAGTCTTCCAGCTTTCTCCTTGGCAGAGGTTCCTTCTTGATTGGTGGAGAAGTGTGGCTCACTGCTTAGAGCGGCAGTCCCTGGTGTAGAGGCCTGGCCCGGGACCAGGGTTCAAATCCCATCTCGGCTGACCTCGGCGGTTCTTGGGCTCATAATTCCTTGGACCTGATTTCTCGCCTCGGTGCCTACTCTGAGCACGAGTCCCATGCTGCAACTCTGGGCAATAGCTTGCTTAGTCTCCACAACGGCTCCCTACAGCGCTGGGGATGCCTGGTTGCACCCCGGGGATGCCCAGGAGTGGACATTTCACGGGGAAAAGCCAGGACGGGTTCCCTAGTGGTATGAGTACAGCGCCAGGACACTCTGGAATCCGGAGTATTAGTGCGCTCTATAAATACGCCTACATTTACATTTACATTTGATTCCAGGATGATCTAATTTTCTGTAGTCCGGGGTCCTTTACTTATACCCCTAAAAGTCTTTGTTCCCTTTGTGCAGGACGGCTCTAAGCCCGGTCTGAACCAGTTCTGGGTGTTCCTTGAGCACTTTGTTTTCCTGGCCTCTCCTTTCCTTTCAGAGAGAGGGGCAGGGTCGTCAGCCGCCCAGCAGGAGGTGGAGCCAGCATTGTGGAAGGCAGGCACAGCCCTATTCAGGCCCGGGTGCTACCCCCCCCCACCACTCTAGATGCAGATGGAGCTATTCAGCCTAGGGATGGCCCACTCAGCCTCTGGGAGACACCCAGCCCCTGTCACTCACAAAGCAGACAGTCAATTCACAAACAGGCCAAGGCACGCAGAAAGGTCAAACAAGAGAACAGCAACTTTCTAAATGTGCTGTTCTCAAACACAGGATTTAAAAACAACCTTTCCTAAAAGATGTGTTATTTAATTCTGAGTTCAGGGATACCAGACTTTTATGTCCTACCTTGCTCCTATGGGAAGATATGCTGGTAGCCAGCACTCCCCATGATAGCCTATGGGCAAGGTAGCCTTACAATAGTGAAAAACGAAAATGGTTGTATTTCACTACCAGAGCATGTCACCTGCACTAGTACATGATCCACCTTTCACATACACTGCACCCTGCCCAAGGGGGTACCTCGGGCCTTCCATAGGGGTGACCAATGTGTACAGAAAGGGAAGGGTTAGGCCTGGTCAGTGGGGACACTGACCAGGAGGACATGGCAGTTCAGAGACTGCACACAGGCACTGCGGTGGCAGGCTTGAGACACTATTTTAGGGCTACTCATGTGGGTGGCACAATCAGTACTGCAGACCCACTAGTAGCATTTGAATCACCAGCCCTGGCACACCCAGTACACTTTACTAGGGACTTCTTGGTGATACAAATATGTCAATCATAGATAACCAATTACAATAACAATTTACACAGGGAGCACTTGCACTTTGACACTGATCAGCAGTGGCAAAGTGCCCAAAGCATCTAAACCAGCAAAAACGAAATCCAGCACAGCACAAAAATACAGGAGGTAGAGGCAAAAAGACAGGGGAAGCTACGCCATAGATGCCAGGTCTAATAATAAGTGTTTACCAAGTCGCAAAACTAATTTAGAAAAACATACCAAATTGCAATTTGAAAGGGGTGTACTTAGGTTGGGGTCCCTTCCAAATTGTTATTTGGAATGGCATTTGTCAATGGTGCACAACTATAAATTCGGTCACAAACTGTAACCGTTGTTAGGATATCAACTACTTAAGGAGGTAGTAACCTATTTGGCAAACGGAAGGGGCCCTTGAGTATCCCTTGCCCTTTATGAATTAAAAGTTTATTTGGGAATGAGCAGTGGTCAAGGTGACAACTGCCAACTCCTCAACAAAGTTTAAAAAAAAAAACTACGGGCCTCATTTACGAGGCCCCGTGTGGCACTATTGCGCTGCCAGATCGTCACTTTTTTGATGCTCCAGTGGCGCAATGTGCCGAAGCATATTTATAAGGCCACGCAAAGCCACTTTACATGATGGTCTTGTAAATATGTGCTTCCTTCAATGCAGAACACTGTGTGAAAGGGGCGTTCCATGGGTGTGTTTGTGGGTGTTCCCACCCAACACCCATGGAATCTGAAGCATTTCCAGAGTTACGAGGAATTATAAACCTGGGAATGCATCAGATTCTAGCGCCACCCCAACGGTGGCATTAGGGAGGAGCAACGAGGAGTAATGTTTTCCTTTCTCTTAATTTTTAGGTCACGGGCCTAGCGTCCCACTGCACTGTGGGCGTGGCCCAGAGTCCTTTTCTCAGGACTTCCGAAAACATACCTACGAATTTCAGGCTGCTCATGCTTTTTCGTGCTTTTTTTTGCTAGGTGCATTGCTATTGGCCTTCGCGTGCATGTGCTTTAGAAACAGAACACGCAATAGGCCATAGGACCTCAAATAGCTCCGCCTATGGCCTATTGGTGTCTGTTACGCGCACCAGAAGGCCATATATCTTCAATTATCTCGGCCGTCATGTCGGAGATAATTGAACACATATGGTGGCAGTGGCATGCGTGCACCACACGCTGGCACTTTTCAGTGCTGCTTGTTTCCTAGAGAGAATTATCGACATTTTTCACCTTTATTGAATTTTTGCAGTTTGCCGAAGATCGGATTTATCGACACTTGGAGCTGGCGCTTGCTTTCCAGCTGAAGTTGAATCGTATGCGGAATGTCGACTTAAAAGCTGTGCCGTGCGCCATCTTGTGATTGGGGCCTCCACTCCCAGAATGTACAGATGTCCCTTTACCTAGGTTTTGTAAACCCCTTGTTTTCAAATTTATATCGCGTCAGTAGAACATCTAAATATTGAGGTCGTTCTTGGTGTTGCCATTCGCATCTTGTGATTGGCACACGGCACAGCTTTCAAGTCGAAATTCCGCCTACGATTCAACTTCAGCTGGAAAGCAAGCGCCGGCTCCAAGTGTCGATAAATCCGATCTTCGGCAAACTGCTAAAATTCCAAATATATTTTTAGCTCACTGGCCCCAACTACACAAATATGGCATTTAAGAGCTAAATTAAGAATTACAGACAAACCTCGTCTCGCGCACTAAAAGTGAAAAATGTCGGGAATTTTCTCTGTAACATAAGAAACAAGATGCACCTTTATCTTGGGGCTGCCAAAGTTGAGGCAGGCGTTGAAGTTACAGATTACAGGTTTTTTATACGTGCGATACTTCGAGAGTGTGAGTGCAGAGTGTGAGTGCAGAGTGTGAGTGCAGAGTGTGAGTGCAGAGTGTGAGTGCAGAGTGTGTGAGTGCAGAGTGTGTGAGTGCAGAGAGTGTGAGTGCACAGAGTGTGAGTGCAGAGAGTGTGAGTGCAGAATGTGAGTGCAGAGTGTGTGAGTGCAGAGAGTGTGAGTGCAGAGAGTGTTAGTGCAGAGTGTGAGTGCAGAGTGTGAGTGAAGAGTGTGTGCAGAGTGAGTGAGTGCAGAGTGAGAGTGAGTGCAAAGTGTGAGTGCAGAGTAAGTGTGAGTACAGAGTGTGAGAGTGCACAGAGTGTGAGAGTGCGCAGAGTGTGAGAGTGCGCAGAGTGTAAATGTCGGGAATTCTCTCTGTAACATAAGAAACAAGATGCACCTTTATCTTGGAGCTGCCAGAGTTGAGGCAGGCATTGAAGTTACAAATTACAGGTTTTTTATCCATGCAATACTTCGTGTGAGTGCAGAGTGTGAGTGCAGAGTGTGAGTGCAGAGTGTGTGAGTGCAGAGTGTGTGAGTGCAGAGAGTGTGAGTGCAGAGTGTGAGTAATTACAAAAAGGGGGTGGTGATGGACAGAGTATCTGAGTTAATCAGAACACTCCTACCCAGTCAACAGATCAGGGCTTGATCCATCACCGTTTTTAGCTCACTGCACCATCCCAGTTCAGAACCTGGCTGTATGCAAATTAGTCTGTCCCTGGCCCAGTGCATCATGGGAACAGGGCAGACCAGACTACAAAAGCCAATTCTTACACTGGAAAGGAAACAAGCTTCCGGGGACCGGTTTCTGGCATTACAGCCGTTTTCGGCCCGGCTTGCTTGAATCCTGATGGTGCAATGAGCAAGGGACTCATGTCTGAGCATACCCTTCCACACTCATGGTGGCCAAAATAATTACAAAAAGGGGGTGGTGATGGACAGAGTATCTGAGTTAATCAGAACACTCCTACCCAGTCAACAGATCAGGGCTTGATCCATCACCGTTTTTTAGCTCACTGCACCACCCAGTTCAGAACCTGGCTGTATGCAAATTAGTCTGTCCCTGGCCCAGTGCATCATGGGAACAGGGCAGACCAGACTACAAAAGCCAATTCTTACACTGGAAAGGAAACAAGCTTCCGGGGACCGGTTTCTGGCATTACAGCCGTCTTCGGCCCGGCTTGCTTGAATCCTGATGGTGCAATGAGCAAGGGACTCATGTCTGAGCATACCCTTCCACACTCATGGTGGCCAAAATAATTACAAAAAGGGGGTGGTGATGGACAGAGTATCTGAGTTAATCAGAACACTCCTACCCAGTCAACAGATCAGGGCTTGATCCATCACCGTTTTTTAGCTCACTGCACCATCCCAGTTCAGAACCTGGCTGTATGCAAATTAGTCTGTCCCTGGCCCAGTGCATCATGGGAACAGGGCAGACCAGACTACAAAAGCCAATTCTTACACTGGAAAGGAAACAAGCTTCCGGGGACCGGTTTCTGGCATTACAGCCGTCTTCGGCCCGGCTTGCTTGAATCCTGATGGTGCAATGAGCAAGGGACTCATGTCTGAGCATACCCTTCCACACTCATGGTGGCCAAAATAATTACAAAAAGGGGGTGGTGATGGACAGAGTATCTGAGTTAATCAGAACACTCCTACCCAGTCAACAGATCAGGGCTTGATCCATCACCGTTTTGTAGCTCACTGCACCATCCCAGTTCAGAACCTGGCTGTATGCAAATTAGTCTGTCCCTGGCCCAGTGCATCATGGGAACAGGGCAGACCAGACTACAAAAGCCAATTCTTACACTGGAAAGGAAACAAGCTTCCGGGGACCGGTTTCTGGCATTACAGCCGTCTTCGGCCCGGCTTGCTTGAATCCTGATGGTGCAATGAGCAAGGGACTCATGTCTGAGCATACCCTTCCACACTCATGGTGGCCAAAATAATTACAAAAAGGGGGTGGTGATGGACAGAGTATCTGAGTTAATCAGAACACTCCTACCCAGTCAACAGATCAGGGCTTGATCCATCACCGTTTTTTAGCTCACTGCACGATCCCAGTTCAGAACCTGGCTGTATGCAAATTAGTCTGTCCCTGGCCCAGTGCATCATGGGAACAGGGCAGACCAGACTAAAAAAGCCAATTCTTACACTGGAAAGGAAACAAGCTTCCGGGGACCGGTTTCTGGCATTACAGCCGTCTTCGGCCCGGCTTGCTTGAATCCTGATGGTGCAATGAGCAAGGGACTCATGTCTGAGCATACCCTTCCACACTCATGGTGGCCAAAATAATTACAAAAAGGGGGTGGTGATGGACAGAGTATCTGAGTGCAGAGTGTGAGTGCAGAGTGTGTGAGCAGAGTGTGTGCAGAGTGAGTGAGTGCAGAGTGAGAGTGAGTGCAAAGTGTGAGTGCAGAGTAAGTGTGAGTGCAGAGTGAGTGCAGAGTGAGTGTAGTGTGTGAGTGCAGTGTGTGAGTGCAGAGTGTGTGAGTGCAGAGTGGGAGAGTGCGCAGAGTGTGAGTGCGCAGAGTGTGAGAGTGTGCAGAGTGTGAAAGTGCAGAGTGAGAGAGAGAGCAGAGTGAGTGCAGAGTGAGTGCAGAGTGAGTGAGAGTGAGTGCAGAGTGAGAGTGCGTGCAGAGTGAGAGTGAGTGCAGAGTGAGTGCAGAGTGAGAGTGAGTGCAGAGTGAGAGTGAGTGCAGAGTGTGAGTGAGTGCAGGTTGTGAGTGAGTGCAGAGTGTGAGTGAGTGCAGAGTTTGAGTGAGTGCAGAGTGTGAGTGAGTGCAGAGTGAGAGTGAGTGCAGAGTGACTGTGAGTGAAGAGTGAGTGTGAGTGCAGAGTGAGTGCAGAGTGAGTGCCGAGTGAGAGTGAGTGCAGAGTGAGTGAGAGTGAAAGCAGAGTGAGTAAGTGCAGAGTGAGAGTGAGTGCAGAGTAAGTGAGTGCAGAATGAGAGTGAGTGCAGAGTAAGTGTGAGTGCAGAGTAAGTGTGAGTGCAGAGAGAGTGGGTGCAGAGTGAGTGCGCAGAGAGAGTGAGTGCAGAGTGAGAGTGAGTGCAGAGTAAGTGCAGGTGCAGAGTGTGAGTGCAGAGTGTGAGTGCAGAGTGTGTGCAGTGTGAGTGCAGAGAGAGTGAGTGCAGAGTGAGAGTGAGTGCATAGTGAGTGCAAAGTAAGTGTGAGTGCAGAGTGAGTGCAGAGAGAGTGAGTGTGAGTGCAGAGTGAGAGTGAGTGCAGAGTGTGAGTGCAGAGTGATCGAGTGCAGAGTGAGAGTGAATGCAGAGTGAGTGCAGAGTGAGTAAGTGCAGAGTGAGTGAGTGCAGAGTGAGAGTGAGTGCAGAGTGAGAGTGAGTGCAGAGTGTGAGTGAGTGAGAGTGAGTGCAGAGTGAGTGGAGAGTGAGTGCAGAGTGTGTGAGAGCAAGTGCAGAGTGTGCGTGAGTGCAGAGTGTGAGTGAGTGCAGAGTGTGAGTGCAGAGTGTGAGTGCAAAGTGTGAGAGAGTGCAGAGTGTGAGAGAGTGCATAGTTTGAGAGAGTGCAGAGTGAGTGGAGAGTGAGAGCAGTGTGAGTGCCAAGTGAGTGCATAATGAGTGAGTGCAGAGGGAGTGAGTTAGTCCAGAGTGAGTGAGTGCAGAGTGGAAGTGAATGCATAGTGAGTGAGTGTGAGTGCTGAGTGAGTGTGAGTGCCGAGTGAGAGTGAGTGCAGAGTGAGAGTGAGTGCAGAGTGAGAGTGATTGAGAGTGAGTGCAGAGTGTGTGAGAGTGATTGCAGAGTGTGAGTGAGTGCAGAGTGTGAGTGAGTGTAGATTGTGAGTGAGTGCAGAGTGTGAGTGAGTGCAGAGTGTGAGTGAGTGCAGAGTAAGTGCAGAGTAATTGCAGAGTGAGTGTGACTGCCGAGTGAGTGTGACTGCCGAGTGAGTGTGAGTGCCGAGTGAGTGTGAGTGCCAAGTGATAGTGAGTGCAGAGTGAGTGCCGAGTGAGAGTGAGTGCAGAGTAAGTGCAGAGTGAGTGTCGAGTGAGTGCAGAGTGAGAGTGAATGCAGAGTGAGTGAGTGCAGAGTGAGAGTGAGTGCAGAGTGAGTGAGTGAAGAGTGAGAGTGAGAGTGAGTGCAGAGTGAGTGCCGAGTGAGTGCAGAGTGAGAGTGAGTGCAGAGTGAGTGAGTGCAGAGTGAGTGAGTGCAGAGCAAGAGTGAGTGAGTGCAGAGTGAGTGAGTGCAGAGTGAGTGAGTGCAGAGTGAGTGAGTGCAGAGTGAGAGTGAGTGCAGAGTAAGTTTGAGTGCAGAGTGAGTCCAGAGTGAGTGCAGAGAGAGTGAGTGCAGAGTGAGTGCAGAGTGAGAGTGAGTGCAGAGTGAAAGTGAGTGCAGAGTAAGTGCAGAGTGAGTGCAGAGTGAGAGTCAGTGCAGAGTGAGAGTGAGTGCAAAGTGAGAGTGAGTGCAGAGTGAGAGTGAGTGCAGAGTACCCTCAAACTCTACCCTCAAACTCAAACTCTACCCTCAAACTCAAACTCTACCCTCAAACTCAAACTCGACCCTCAAACTTAACACCTACCCTCAAACTCAACATCTACCCTCAAACTCAACGTCTACCCTCAATCTCTACCCTCAAACTCAAAGTCTACCCTCAAACTCAAACACCACCCTCAAACTCAAACTCCACCCTCCAAGTCCACCCTCCAACTCCACCCTCCAACTCCACTTTCCAACTCCACCCTCAAACTCAAACTCTACCCTCAAATTCTACCTTCAAATTCTACCCTCAAATTCTACCCTCAAACTCTACCCTCAAACTCAAACTCTACCCTCAAACTCCAACTCTACCCTAAAACTCAAAGTCTACCCTCAAACTCAAACTCCACCCTCCAAGACCACCCTCCAAGTCCACCCTCCAAGTACACCCTCCAACTCCAGCAATAGGAACAGTAATGATACATGGGGAGAAAATTACAAGTGAACAAAGTACAACCACAAACGTTAAGTTACAAGGCGCAAAAGTGACAATTGTGAGCAAACAAAAATACAAGAGGTAGCAAACTGTGCAATACAGGAGGAAAAAGGGACATGTGTGCAGGTTACAACAGCGAACAAAGTACAAGTTGAGGTATAATACTGTCCACCCTCCAACTCTACCCTCCAAATTTTCACCAAGCTCACACACACCACCAGCCGTCACTGCACGCTTTCACCAGGCGCACACACACACCACCAACCATCAGTGCACACTTTCACCAGGCATACACACACCACCAGCCGTCAGTGCACGCTTTCACCAGGCACACACCACCACCCGTCAGTGCACACCAACAGCCATCACTACACACATCAATTGTTAACGAATCCACAATTAACTATCGTACCAATAGCAGTATTGCAAACTTTACTTTTAAACATAATCATCTAAAGCTCAGCATGCTACCGTTGCTACAATTCCAATCCAAACCACATAATTCCATTACACACTACATACATACACTCCATAACACATGGCGAAAAGACATTGCCATTTACAATGCCATTTCCTCTAACTCAAATAAATCCGAGACCTATTGTATTTCTAATGCTTATTTCCTCTTACTATGTATACTGCATTGTGCAGTGCACAAAGAAAGATGAAACTGCCTTAAGTGATTGATTGTGTGCAGAAAGGTGAATCTTTCTCCACAAAATCAATCTGCCCAGCAATGCAGGCACCCTTTCACCATGGCGCAAGAGTGCCTGTGTGGGCACAACACAGCCCATTGCGTGCCAGCGCAGGGGAAAACGACAGGAATGCGCCGTATCTCATAGATACAGCACATTCCTGTCCTTTTCTTTTGAAGAAGGGCAGCGCAGCAAAATTCCTTCTGGTGCTGCCCTGCGCCAAACCTCGTAAATGAAGGCCTACATTTTTTTTAAATGCAGGTTGAGAGTGAGTGCAGAGTGAGTGCAGAGTGAGAGTGAGTGCAGAGTGAGAGTGAGTGCAGAGTGTGAGTGAGTGCAGGTTGTGAGTGAGTGCAGAGTGTGAGTGAGTGCAGAGTTTGAGTGAGTGCAGAGTGTGAGTGAGTGCAGAGTGAGAGTGAGTGCAGAGTGACTGTGAGTGAAGAGTGAGTGTGAGTGCAGAGTGAGTGCAGAGTGAGTGCCGAGTGAGAGTGAGTGCAGAGTGAGTGAGAGTGAAAGCAGAGTGAGTAAGTGCAGAGTGAGAGTGAGTGCAGAGTAAGTGAGTGCAGAATGAGAGTGAGTGCAGAGTAAGTGTGAGTGCAGAGTAAGTGTGAGTGCAGAGAGAGTGGGTGCAGAGTGAGTGCGCAGAGAGAGTGAGTGCAGAGTGAGAGTGAGTGCAGAGTAAGTGCAGGTGCAGAGTGTGAGTGCAGAGTGTGAGTGCAGAGTGTGTACAGTGTGAGTGCAGAGAGAGTGAGTGCAGAGTGAGAGTGAGTGCATAGTGAGTGCAAAGTAAGTGTGAGTGCAGAGTGAGTGCAGAGAGAGTGAGTGTGAGTGCAGAGTGAGAGTGAGTGCAGAGTGTGAGTGCAGAGTGATCGAGTGTAGAGTGAGAGTGAATGCAGAGTGAGTGCAGAGTGAGTAAGTGCAGAGTGAGTGAGTGCAGAGTGAGAGTGAGTGCAGAGTGAGAGTGAGTGCAGAGTGTGAGTGAGTGAGAGTGAGTGCAGAGTGAGTGGAGAGTGAGTGCAGAGTGTGTGAGAGCAAGTGCAGAGTGTGCGTGAGTGCAGAGTGTGAGTGAGTGCAGAGTGTGAGTGCAGAGTGTGAGTGCAAAGTGTGAGAGAGTGCAGAGTGTGAGAGAGTGCATAGTTTGAGAGAGTGCAGAGTGAGTGGAGAGTGAGAGCAGTGTGAGTGCCAAGTGAGTGCATAATGAGTGCGTGCAGAGGGAGTGAGTTAGTCCAGAGTGAGTGAGTGCAGAGTGAGAGTGAATGCATAGTGAGTGAGTGTGAGTGCTGAGTGAGTGTGAGTGCCGAGTGAGAGTGAGTGCAGAGTGAGAGTGAGTGCAGAGTGAGAGTGATTGAGAGTGAGTGCAGAGTGTGTGAGAGTGATTGCAGAGTGTGAGTGAGTGCAGAGTGTGAGTGAGTGTAGATTGTGAGTGAGTGCAGAGTGTGAGTGAGTGCAGAGTGTGAGTGAGTGCAGAGTAAGTGCAGAGTAATTGCAGAGTGAGTGTGACTGCCGAGTGAGTGTGACTGCCGAGTGAGTGTGAGTGCCGAGTGAGTGTGAGTGCCAAGTGATAGTGAGTGCAGAGTGAGTGCCGAGTGAGAGTGAGTGCAGAGTAAGTGCAGAGTGAGTGTCGAGTGAGTGCAGAGTGAGAGTGAATGCAGAGTGAGTGAGTGCAGAGTGAGAGTGAGTGCAGAGTGAGTGCACAACACAGCCCATTGCGTGCCAGCGCAGGGGAAAACGACAGGAATGCGCCGTATCTCATAGATACAGCACATTCCTGTCCTTTTCTTTTGAAGAAGGGCAGCGCAGCAAAATTCCTTCTGGTGCTGCCCTGCGCCAAACCTCGTAAATGAAGGCCTACATTTTTTTTAAATGCAGGTTGTTTTAAAAAAATCTATTTCATTCAACTGTGGTAAACTAGATGGTGGTGTGCTGACTCCAGTATGCCACCATCCTTGTGATGGCATTCAATTGGAGTAAGTTGCAATTTGTGATCTACCTCATAAATATTGATAGGGTAGGTTGAACTACGACCCACTCCAAATGGTGATTTTTAAGACCGACCTATTAGTATATATGTAGGTTTGTAAAATCATTATTATATTTTCAAAATGTTTGTGTACAATTTGTGACCATTTTTCGCAAATCGATTCTTTGTACTTCTGGCCCACAATCCAGTCAAAGGACGAACTTCAATCACAATTCTGGTTACTGAAATATTGCTTTTCAGGGACTCCATCTAATGCATTATTTGTTATACATTTGCAATTCTGGGGTCCCTAAAATGTATTCTAATTTCATTGAAGATACTCTTCCATACCATAGGCAATCCATTTTTTCCAACTTGTTTAAGAAGCTGTCTTCTCATAGCTAAGGGCCAGATATACGAACAACTGGTCACAAAATACTGGTGGCAACTAGTAATTATGTTACCAGTAAAAAATGTTACGAATAACCCAATGTACAAATAGAGTGGTTCCTAAAATTCAGACTGGTAGTGGGTTGCAGTCCAACTTATCTTATGAAAATTAATGAGAGAGGTAGCAAATTGCAACTCACAACTATTGAAGTTCATCACTGGTATAATGACCCGCTCTGTTCAGTATACAACCATGTCTTTGATTGCTTTTAAAAGAAGCAAATAGTTTTTTTTGTCAAAACTGTCTTTATTATGTTTTCAGGTATACAAATAGCAGGACAGATCCTATAGTACAGTTCCTTCAGCAGAGTACACAGCTAATAGCAGATTCAGGGTCTCATATAATTCAGAACTAGCCAGTTTCAGGTAATGTGGAAAACATATGCATCATGCATCACAAAAAACAAAAGTCTTCAATCTCCAACACCCTCTCCCTCCCCCTCCCGCCATGCCTAATCCAAAACTAACTACGGGACATAACGACTCTTGTCAGTAAATGAATGGGATCTTCGACTCCAAACTGGGATACAGCTAGCAAGCCATTTCTGCACCCCCGTCTCCCCTCACACATATTACAAGCCCCCTTCACAACTGAACAAGATGTAGGGCTCTCCCTCGAATAAGGCAGGCACATAGCAGCAGACCCACAGAGAGATATTGTACAAGAGGACCCCAGATATATTCGAAACTTGTATAAGTATCTGATAGTATATCTGTCATGCACTCCACAGTAACCGCTCTCCATAACCTGGCACGCTATTAGGTCATGGAAGGCGCCTCCTTACGTTTTCATGCCTCTGCCACTTCCATTTTTGCAGCACCCAGACAAAACCACATAACTGTCTTATCCCCAATGGCTTGATGCTTCAATAATTAACTTCTCAATCCCAATAATTGCAAATAGTTTTTTTTTTAAATGAAGCCCATTTTCCATAAGAGAAACAAGGCTTCAGGGGCGTGGCTAGCGGGCCAAGATGGCAGATGCATTCCTCTGAAGCTCCGTGTCTCTACCCCCTAATCCGGCATGTATCCTGACCAGCTATAATCATTTCCCCATCCAGCAACCCAGACTGAGTGATGGTTCGGCTCCTCTATCTGCCTATTCTTAGCCCCAAATTCTAGAGTAAAGCAGAGGGCCGATGGATGGGGCCTGTGTCCCTGCCACATCCCAACTTGGCGCAGTGAAGGTGGTTGCAGTGGTGCCAAGTCAGCAGTGTCGTGTCACACTCACTGAGCCGGGGGCTCACCGGATCTTTGGAGCCCCTGTACAGTGACCGTAGCCGCCGTGGGCTTGGCGACCGGACATTGGTGGGACGCACATGTGGGCCTACTGGGAGGCCCCAGCTGATGGACTTACTGGTGGCACAAATAGCGAGAGCCGCGCAAAGAAGAACTGTGCCATTCCCTACCACCATGCTTTCAGGCCGTGGCGTGGTTTACTGCAGGAATCTGGAGACCATACCGGGCTGGGTCTTATGCGGCAATGCGGCCCCCAGGGGAAGTGAGGTCGACAGACCAGTCTTTCCCTGGGGTATTCGCGCGAGGTCAGGACAGGAGAGTTAGGATAGGCTGGGGGGTGGGCTTAGGGGTGAGGATCTGGGGAGGGTACTTAAGGGGACAGGGCAGGAAGTTCTTCCTCTTCCTGTCCCCAGTGCCGCAGGGATAGAGGTTAGTTTGTTGCGGAGGTTAGCTGGTGGTAGTTGTGGAGGTTAGCAGGTTAGGGCCTTTGTGGTTGGGGTAGGAGCGAGGGTTTGTAGGGCAGGGATTGTAGCAGGACGCCGCTGGTGCCCCGGTGTGGTCCTGAGCGGTGCGCGTTAGCAGGTGCAGCGGGGCGCGGTTGTGTTTCCCTGCGCGCGGTCCCGGAGTACTGGTGGGCGCGTACAGGCGCCCGCAGTACACACATCTCGCGGGCGTGAATAGGCTGCCAAATCTCACGCATCTCGCGGGTGCGACCGGGCTGCCGAATTGCATGCATCTCGCGGGCGAGTTATGTTATGTTATAATGTTATAAAAAGTTTTAGAACGCGCTCGATTACTCAGGAGTATCCTGGCGCGGTAGAGTATGTAGGGGCAGAGAGCAGAAATGTAGGTAGAGGATGTAAGGGGGATTCAAATTATTATATTAAAAAGATGAGTTTTTAAGGCTTTTTTAAAAAGGGCAATATCCTGCATAGCACGGAGGTGAAGGGGAAGTGCATTCCAAGCTCTGGCCACTATTACAGAAATAGACTGACCCCCCAGCCGAGCATGCTGGAATCGGAGAAGGACCATCTGACACTGGTTAGCCGATCTAAGGCAGCGTTTGGGGATATACATTGAGAACCGTTTTCTCAGATACAATGGCCCTTGCTCGTGTGTCGCTCTGAAAGAGAGAACTAGGGATTTAAATAAAATCCGCTGTGCCACCGGCAGCCAATGTAGACTACGCAAATGATGGCGGACGCTAGACCTCCTGGGGATGTTAAAAAGGAGTCTAGCTATCGCATTCTGAATAACCTGAAGGCGTTTAATCAGGTAGGTTGGAATACCACTAAACAGAGCATTAGCATAGTCTAACCGAGATAAAATAAGGGCACGTGACACCGTCTCTTTAGCTTCCCTCGGAGGTAAAAGGAAAAATCTGCGCAATGCTTTCAAAGTGCCAAAACAGACACCTGTTAATTTTTTTATATGGTCTTCAAATTTGAGATTTTCACTAAACCAAACGCCCAGGTTTTTTGCCGGGCCACCCATGGATTTAGGGCAGGGAGCGTCTGGTGGCCATAAGAAATCTCTAAAGTTACTAGGGAAAGCACCATATAAGAGGACTTCAGATTTTTCCTCATTGCACTTCAATTGGGCAAGCGCAAGCCAACGAAATACTGAAGAAAGACAGAGCTGAACAGCTGACGTATCCAGATTGTCGCCTGGCCAGGTAAACAGAAGCTGGGTGTCGTCAGCATAGGCAATTATTTTTGCCCCTAATTGCTCTGCCAAGTAGATCAGAGGGGTCAGATAAACATTGGCTCCCGAGTTAGGCTCCCGAGGTGCATACTCTGTGAGAGGTGCTCCAGGAAGGGGGGCCATGGCGACGCCGGACTCAGAGGCGGTACGTGAGGCTCTGCTAGTGTTGGGGAGGGCTGGGAGGGCAGACCTCCTGCAGCCAGGAGTCCTGGACCAGGCGTGGGTCGGCATGACCCGGACACCGAGGTCCGCGTCGGCGGGTGTGGCTGCGGCAGTGGCGGCTTGCATGGACGAGCTGCCACTGGCCCGTTCAGGTATATCTGGGAGGGGCAGCGGCAAGAGGCAGCAGGAGGCGCATAAGCGCGGAGGGCGGCGTCAGAGCCTCCCCGTGCAATTTGTGGAAGTGTCTGTGGGGCCAGGGGGGGGGCCTAGAGATTGCGCCGGGGGGCGGGGCCACGGGCCGCTTGCCACCAGTCATGCACGTAGGCAGCCCAGCGCACTCGGAGCCGAAGGGGGATGAGCCGGAGCAGGGGGCCAGTGGAGAAGGCTTAATAGAGGTCAGTGAGGCCAGCGGGGAGGAGGGGGAGGTGGGCTCCGAGGTGTCAGCAGGGGAAGAGTTCACCCTGGTGCTGTCTGAGGGGGAGTCTGGTCTTGAAGATGGCCCGTCGGGGGAGCAGCCAGTGGATTTGTCCAGTGGCAGAAAGGGAGTAGTGAGGGCACCTTTTCCCAAGGGGAAGGGCCCGGCGAAAGCACAGTACCGCCAGCAAGGGGGGGATCACCCATTGGGGGCCTCCCGGCACCACCTCGGGGGAAGGCGCTTGTAGGGGAGCCACCTGGGCAGGAAGCATGGTATGCCAGGTGGGCACACATGATCGAGGAGGAAAGGATTCGCGACCAGCGTCGCATCATTGAGGAGTCGGAGCAGACATGGCAGCGCATGTGCGCTGCCTGGGAGGTGCAGGCGGGTGGGGTGCACGGGGGCAAATGGGCCGGGGCTGGGAGCTGGTAGGGGTCGTGGCGGGGGGACCCCCGGGTCACGTGGCGAGTGGGTCTGGGTAGAGGGGTCAGGGACTGCTTTGGCGGCACAAAGACCTGGTGGCACTTGGGTCTCCCCGGCACAGACGGCTCGGGGGGGGGCGGGAGCAGGCCAGCTGTAAGCACTGGCAGAGGCAAGGATGGGCCGGTGGGGCACAAAACGGCCTCCAAACGCTGGGACGAAGCAGCAGGGGGCTCCGTGGCAGCCTGCCCTCCACCGAGGGAGCGCGCAGCTGCAATGTTGGAGTGCGAGTTTGTGCATGGAGTGAGAGGGAAAGGTGCGAAAAGAGTGGTGAGTGAGGTTCAAGTTCAAGTTCATGCATTTATAAAGCGCACTACTCACCCAGAGGGTCTCAAGGCGCTGGAGGGAGGGGTTTACTGTTTATCCAATAGCCATGTTTTCAGTTCTTTTCTGAAGGAGATGTGATTCTGAGTAAGGCGGAGGTGGGTGGGGAGTGAGTTCCAGGTCTTGGCAGCCAGGAAGGAGAAGGATCTGCCACCCTTGGTGGTTTTTCGGATGCGCGGGACTGCGGCGAGGGCTTGATTGGATGATCTTAGTTGGCGGGTGGGATAGTAGAAGGACAGTCGGGTATTGAGGCATTCGGGTCCTAGATTATAAAGGGCCTTGTGTGTGTGGGTAAGAAGGCTGAAAGTAATTCTTTTGTTGACGGGAAGCCAGTGGAGGTTTTTTAAGTGACCGGTGATGTGCTCTTGGCGCGGGATGTCTAATATGAGTCTCGCTGATGCGTTTTGGATGCGCTGGAGCTTTTTCTGCAATTTTGTTGTAATTCCGGCGTAGAGTGTGTTGCCATAGTCCAGTCGACTCGTGACCAGTGCATGGGTGACAGTCTTTCTTGTTTCGAGGGGGATCCAACGGAAGATCTTTTTGAGAATGCGAAGGACGTTGAAGCAGGAGGACGATACGGCGTTGACTTGTCTGGACATTGAGAGGGAGGAGTCTAGAATGAAGCCAAGGTTACGTGCATGGTCTGTGGGTGTGGGCGCAGATCCCAAAGCGGAAGGCCACCAGGAGTCGTCCCAAGCTGAGGGGGAGGATCCTAGGTAGAGCACCTCTGTTTTGTCTGAGTTGAGTTTTAAGCGGCTCTGTTTCATCCATTCGGCTACTTCTTTCATACCTTCGTGAAGGTTGTTTTTGGCGGTGTTGGGGTCTTTGGTGAGGGAAAGGATTAGCTGGGTGTCGTCGGCGTAGGAGATGATGTTGAGGTTGTGTTGACGTGCGATGGAGGCGAGGGGACTCATGTAGACGTTGAAGAGGGTGGGACTGAGTGAGGAGCCTTGAGGTACGCCGCAGATGACTTCGGTGGGCTCTGAGTAGAAAGGGGGGAGTCGGACTCTCTGGGTTCTCCCGGCTAGGAACGAGATGATCCAGTCCAAGGCTTTTCCTTGTATGCCGATGTTGTTGAGGCGTTGTATGAGGGTGTTGTGACAGACAGTGTCGAAGGCGGCGGAGAGGTCGAGTAGAATGAGGGCCACTGTTTCACCGTTGTCCAGGAGTGCTCGGATATCGTCTGTGGCTGCGATGAGGGCGGTTTCGGTGCTGTGTTTGGCTCGAAAGCCGTTCTGTGAGGGATCCAGGGAGTTGTTGGATTCAAGGAAGGCTGCGAGTTGGCTATTGACGGCTTTCTCGATGACTTTGGCCGGGAAAGGGAGGAGGGAAATGGGTCGGTAGTTTTTCAGATCTGAGGGGTCTGCTGTTGGTTTTTTCAGAAGGGCGCTGAGTTCGGCGTGTTTCCAGATTTCTGGAAAGGTGGCGGAGTTGAAGGAGCAGTTGATGACATCGCGGAGTTGGGGAGCGATGATGGAGTCAGCTTTGTTGAAGATGTAGTGGGGACAGGGGTCAGAAGGTGAGCCAGAGTGGATTGAGTTCATGAGGCGAATGGTGTCTTCAATGGTGATTGGGTTCCAGGAGTTGAGGTAGTTAGTTGGAGGGGTGGGACCTGAAGGGGGTGGGGTGAGTTGGTCATTGGGAGTATTCTTGAAGCTGTTGTGGATGTCAGCAATTTTGTTGTAGAAGAAGGAGGATAGCGCATCGCAGAGGTCTTGGGAGTTAGTGATGTCGTTGGATGCTGCGGGAGGGTTGGTAATTCTTTGACGATATTGAAGAGTTCCTTGCTGTTATGAGAATTGTTGTCGAGACGGTCCTTAAATGCTGATTTCTTGGCGGATCGAATCAGTTGGTGGTGTTTGCGGGTGGCTGTCTTGAGGGAGGCCATGTTGTCTGAGGTTGGTTCTTTTCTCCAATTCTTCTCCAGGGTGCGGCATGTCTTCTTGGATTTTTTAAGGTCATCATTGAACCAGGGAGCTTTTTTGCTGGATGATTTCGACTGGTGTTTTTTCAGGGGTGCTAGTTCGTCCGCACTGTGGGTAATCCATTGCCTGAGGTTGGTGGCCGCTAGGTCTGGGTCCGTTGCTAGGGTGGGAGTGTTTTGGCTGAGTGATGTGAGGAGTTGGTCGGTGGTGATTTTGTTCCATTTTCTTCGGGGTATGGGTTGTGGACGGTTGTGGGTCAGGGTTGTTTTGTAGCTGAAGTGAACACAGCTGTGATCCGTCCAGTGGAGAGCTGTAGTGTGATCGAAGGAGATGTGCTTGCTGGAGGTGAAGATAGGGTCGAGCGTGTGTCCGGCTATGTGAGTGGGGGTGTCAACAAGTTGTTTGAGTCCGAGATTGGACAGGTTGTCCAGAAGGGTGGTGGTGTTGTTGTCGAGAATGTTGTCAAGGTGGTAGTTGAGGTCTCCTAGAAGAATGTAGTTCTCGGAGGCGAGGGCGTGCGGGCTGACGAAGTCAGTGATGTCGTCGCTGAATTGAGATCGGGTGCCTGGGGGCCTGTAAATGAGGGTTCCTCTAAGTGTGGTCCTGGGGTCGGTGTGGATCTGAAAGTGGAGGTGTTCGGCGGTTGCAAGATTGACGTCAGAGCTGGTTGTAATTTTGATGGTGTTTCTATGGACGATGGCGATGCCTCCTCCAGTTTTTTTATTGGTGCGGTCTTTTCGAATGATCTTGTAAGTGTCAGGTATGGCTATGGCGATGTCGGGGGCAGAAGATGCATTCATCCATGTTTCAGTAAGGAAGGCGATGTCAGGCGACGCAGTGTCGATTAGGTCCCAGAGTTCGGTTGCATGTCTGTGGACCGAGCGGGTGTTCAGAAGGATGCATTTCAAGTCGTTGGGTTCGGAGCTGTGTGTGGAGGAAGTGGGTTTGGTGAGGGTCCTGAAGCAGTTGAACTTACAGGAGAGGCAGGAGAATGGGCCGTGGGTACGTCCTGGGGTAGCTTCGCAGCATAGTGGGGTGCGTCCGGCGTTGAGGGCGAGGAGAGTGGCGGCATCATAAGTTATTCTGGGGGGTTGGGAGCGGCATAGAGCAGGGGGACGGGCGCTGGGCGCGGTCCAGGCGCGGACGGGCGCAGACGGGCTTACCTTTGGCGCACCTTCGGCGCGGCCGCACGCGTGGACGCTGCGCGTTGGGACATCTGTCATAAATGGTGAGTGGAGGGGGGCGGAGCGTGGGAGGGGCAGCTGGGAGGCGGGATCTGGGAGGAGACACGGGCTCACACAAGTAAACACTCCACAAAATGGCAGCCGGTACCTGAATCGAAACTGGGGCACAGCCGGAGTGCGAGTCAAGGTACAGGGGTTGCCAAAAACACTATTCAGGCTCAATTAACTTCCCCACAATGCAAATTCTATGTGCAAAGATAGATTAACACAAGCAAATGATACCAGGCGCTGAATGCGCTCTAACAGGGCAAGCAGGCAGCAGGCAAATAAATTAATGCACAACGATACCAGGCGCTGCGTGCACTTCAAATGCGCTCAGTTTGGGCAAGCAGGCAGCAGGGAGCAAAGCGTCTGTTGGGAGGCAGAGAGCAGGGGGAGCGATCGTTATGGACGGAGTCCAGACGGCCACAGATTGCAAGAGGACGGGGCGCGTTAGCAGTACTCGTGGGTGGGAGGGGCAGCTGGGAGGCGGGATCTGGGAGGAGACACGGGCTCACACAAGTAAACACTCCACAAAATGGCAGCCCGGTACCTGCATCGAAACTGGGGCACAGCCGGAGTGCGAGTCAAGGTACAGGGGTTGCCAAAAACACTATTCAGGCTCAATTAACTTCCCCACAATGCAAATTCTATGTGCAAAGATAGATTAACACAAGCAAATGATACCAGGCGCTGAATGCGCTCTAACAGGGCAAGCAGGCAGCAGGCAAATAAATTAATGCACAACGATACCAGGCGCTGCGTGCACTTCAAATGCGCTCAGTTTGGGCAAGCAGGCAGCAGGGAGCAAAGCGTCTGTTGGGAGGCAGAGAGCAGGGGGAGCGATCGTTATGGACGGAGTCCAGACGGCGGAGAGTGGCAGCAGTGGAAGTGGATGAGGAACGATTGGACTATGAGGATGAGGATGAGGAGTTGGAAGAAGGTGAGGTGCGTGACGATGAGAGTTGGGGGAAGGGCGGAGCGACAACAGGCAGATTTGGTGTTTTCCAGGTGGCACAGGACAGAGCTGGTCGGGCGGCCAAAGGGAGTCAGAAGCCGGCGGATGCCCGGAGGACGGAGCGGGGAGCTCCAACGCCTTCGGCAGGTGAGGGCGCATAGTGGGATGCTTGGGATGAAGGTCCTAGAGGGGGGCACAAGAAGGCCTGCCGGTCGGTGGGTGTGGGGGATGGATCTGTGCGGGATGGGGGATCCTTGGGGGGGACGGGTCCCGTTCCAAAGGATGGTGAGAAGCAGGTTGTGACGGCCAGCGCGCAGACAGACGCGACGGAGGGTCAAGGTGGGAAGAAGGACAGTGCGGACAAGTTGAGGAAGAAGTTGCCTTACATGGGCTTGGCTATGCCACTCGGGTCACATTTGTCGGAAAAGACAAAGGCCAGGATTTGGAAGCATTAGTATGTGGATGTTTTCAAACTTTTACATAGAGAGATTCAGGCAAAGGAGGGGTCAAAGGAGGAAGAGTGGGAGTTGACCAGACGGCCGAGGGTGCCCGTTACGATGGAAAATTGGACGTCAGCGTTCTTGATCTATGCGAGTATCTAATGCGAAAAGCATGCGGACAGGTATATGGATGTGATACGGAAGGCCCAATTGCATTTTGGGGGTTTCGCCTGGTTGAGCTATGATGAGGAGTTTAGGGCCAGGATTAGTGTGAACCCGGACAAGCCATGGGGTGACATCGATCAGGAGCTTTGGGTGCAATGGATGTCTTCTACGCAGGCGGCGGCATCTACTCATACGGCGAGTGGTCTCCCGGTTGCTTACCGGTCTTTTCAGCCTCGTCCCGCCCAGTCTGGGGCGGGGGGTCAGGGAGTGTCCGGGGGTCAAGGAGTCAGGGAACGTGGACGGGTGCAGCTGGACAGCAGTACACACCTGGAAACACTGGGGCCTGCTGGAACTTTAATAAAGGTTTCTGCACGAGACACCCATGTAAGTTTAAACACGAGTGTTCCAAGTGCGGGGGACGTCACCCGGTCACACAGTGCCTTACGCTTGCCACACCTTCAAATCAGTGGAAAATTACTAAAGGTAGGGGACAATCTGGGCCAAAGGGCCTCTACACCGGTTAAGGTGGAGGCCATGGGTCCATGGCTCTCTAGGTACCCTGATAGAGAGGCTGCTTTGAAAATTCACTGGGGGTTTGTGGAAGGATTTCGGATTGGCTATCAGGGTCCCCGGGAGAGGCGTTGGGCGGAGAACCTGTGTTCAGCGAAGGAGTTGCCAGAGGTGGTGGCAAGCAAGTTGCGGAAGGAGGTGTTGGAGGGTAGGATTGCTGGCCCGTTTAACACGTGGCCGATGTCGGACCTTATCATCTCACCACTGGGGGTGGTTCCCAAAAAGGAGCAGGGGGAGTTCAGACTGATTCACCATTTGTCGTGGCCGGAAGGGAGTTCGGTGAATGACTTCATCGCGGAGGAGGATTCCAGGGTCTTGTATGCGTCTGTGGATGATGCCGTTGGTTTGGTGAGGGCTTGTGGGAGGGGGGCAGAGTTGGCCAAATGTGATATCAAGTCGGCCTTTCGCCTCCTCCCCATTCACCCGGCGGATTTTTCCTTGTTGAGCATGCAGTTCGAGGGGGCCATCTTTGTGGATATGGTGCTGCCGATGGGTTGTGCGATTTCTTGTGCGCTTTTTGAGACCTTCAGTTCCTTTTTGCAGTGGGCCTTCGTGAAGAGGAGTGGGCACCAGCTGGTGTCGCACTACCTGGATGATTTCTTGTTCGTCGGGAAGGGACTGACGGGAGAGTGTGGTGTGGCTCTGGGACAGTTCCAGTTGTTGGCGCAGGAGTTTGGGGTTCCATTAGCACCGGAGAAGATGCCGGGACCTAGTTGTTGTTTGACGTTTTTGGGCATTGAGTTGGATTCGGTGGCTTGGCAGGCGCGGCTGCCGGCGCAGAAGGTGGCAGAGATGCAGGATGTTCTGACGCAGGTGATTGGTGTCCGCAAGATTGATTTGAGGTCTGTGCAGCGCCTTCTCGATTTGCTGAATTTTGCGTGCCGGGTGGTGAGGGCAGGGAGAACGTTCTGTAGGCGCCTCGGCATGGCCATGTCGGGGCGGTGCTCGCTCACCACAGGGTCAGGGTCACGATGGGAGTCCGGTCGGACTTGCGTGTGTGGCTGGTATTCCTGGAAGAATTCAGTGTCCCTGGATTTTGCGCATGACAAGATGGTCCGGCGGGTGCAGCAGGTTTCGGAGTTTTCTGAGACGGGCGTTGGTGTGCAGAGCAGTGGCCTTCTCATTGGCTGTGACAGGGCAGGAGCATTGCTTTTCTTGAGTTCTTCCCTTTGTTGGTGTGGGGGCCGGAGTTCCGGAACCGGTCGGTCTTGTTCCATGTTTACAACATGACGGTGGTGGACCTGGTGAACAATCAGAAAGCGAAGGACCTGCGAGTACTGCGCCTGCTGCAAAGTTTCATGCTGCTCTGCTTGCATTTTAATGTGCTTTTCCGCGCGCAACATGTGCCTGGGGCGAGTAATGAAATTGCGGATGCGTTACCTCGTTCGCAGTGGCAACGTTTCAGGAGGCTGGCGCCAGGAGCAGAGGCTTGCAAGACCAAGGTGCCGGAGGGTATCTGGGCCTGGGGGGAGTGAGAGTGGTGGGTTTGGTCGAGAAATCTATAGCTGAATCCACGAGGCAATCGTACAGGTTGGCATGGCCTGAGTTTGGTGCCTTTTTGGGTTGGAGCAAGGCTGTGTGGGGGATGCCCCAGAGTGACTGTGAACGAGGGGTGGTGCCTTTTGTTCTGGATTTCATGGACAGAGGATTGTCGCAGACTACGATAGCTGGCAAGCTGGCTGGCATCTCGTTTTACAGCATGGTTTACTTGGGCTTTAATTCAGCCAGGGCGGATTTGTTGAGTCGAATGTTGAAAGGTTGGGGTCGCATGAGGTCAGAAGGGGGAGGGGGGAGTTGCCGCGTGATGCGATCACGTTTGAGTTGTTGGCAAGAGTGCTGGGGGAGTTGCCCCACTGCTGTTATGACGATGGGGAGGTGGCGTTTTTCCGATTGTGCATGGTCTGGATGTTCTTCGGAGCATTTCGGGTGTCGGAATTGTTGGGAGTGCGTGGGGCCCTGGGACGGTTGTTTGAGGATGTGAGGGTGGATGGGGCCCGGCTGGGTATATGTGGGTCGTTCAAAGACGGACTAGATGGGTCAAGGCAAATGGGTGTGGCTGAAGGAGAGTGGGTGTGCGGGCGTGTGCCCGGGGCATGAGAGGACGGCTTTTTGGGGACGAGTGCAGAGGTCGGAGGGAGAGATTTTCGTACATGCTTCTTTGAGGCGCTTGACATCCTTTCAGTTGATGGCTGTGTTGCAAATGGCTTTGCGGAGGATTGGCAGGGATCCAGCGCATTTTGGCACTCACTCGTTTCGGATTGGTGCGGCTACGGCGGCGGCCGGTTTGGGTTGGTCATGGGAGGAGATTCGAAGAATTGGGCACTGGAGGTCCCGCTGCTGCGAACGCTATGTGCGTAAATGAAGGGGGGCAGAGTAAGGGTAGAAGGGGGGCTGTTGCAGTTGTGTTGCAGATCTGTACTTTGCTGTGGTGTTAATCTCTTTCTCTTCGTAGGTTGCGTTCGGGGGCCAGGGGCCAAGACGGTTACCTGGATTGTTGGACACTCTTTTGTACACTAAGCCTCGAAATATGCGGTCAGGCAGGTGTACGGTCGTAGCCTGGGCCTGCGGAGCAGTCATCACGAGGGCCATTGGTGGGGTAAGAGCGGGATGAGATAAGGCGATTTGTTGCCTTGGCTGACGAAGAAGGTGTCTCAGCTGGGTTGTCCGGACATGCTGGTTATCCACCTGGGAAAAAATGACTTGGTTAAACTGTCAGGAGTGTCCTTGTTACATTTGATGCAGAGGGATCTGGAGGCAATGAGGAGCAATCTGGCTGGCGCCTGTATTGTTTGGACCGAGTTTGTACTACGACGAATCTGGAGGGGGGCACTTAAGCCTGCAGCCATTGAAAGGGCAAGGCGGAAACGGAATAGGGCAATGAGACTTTTTTGTGCTGACCACGGGATTAAAGTGATTGCTCACGTTGGGCTCCGGTTGGAGGAGCCCCTTCTCTTTCGGGACGATGGAGTGCACCTTTCTTACCTGGGAAATGCTTCTTACCTCATGGAAATGCGGGATACTATCAGTCTGTTGTGGAATGAGGCTATCTGATGTAGGCGAGATTGAGTACGAAAGGTGCACGATTGGTGGGGCAGGTAACCGCCCTCCGGGGGTTCCCTGGGTGGCAGGACTTGGGAGGGGTGGGGAGTCCATGATGGGCAGAATCACCCTTCCGGGAGGGGGTTACAGGTGCAGGATGGGGGGTGTGGTAGACGGGGGTGAGATGGCGGGAGATGCTGGAGGAGTATGAAGGTGAAAGGGGAAAGTGAATGGTATGTGTGAAGAGGTCGTGGTGTGAATTGGAGTGAGTAGTGGAGTATGTGAATGGATGAGGTTTGGAGATCATGATGTTGGGGGGATTGTTAAATGTTATCAAGGTTATGTTTTAATCTGGTTGTCATACCTGTCCTAATAAATGGCCTTTTACGCTAAGCTAAAGGCGTGGAGTGGTTATTGCGCAATGCGGCCCCAGGGGAAGTGAGGTCGACAGACCAGTCTTCCCCTGGGGTATTCGCGCGAGGCCAGGACAGGAGAGTTAGGATAGGCTGGGGGGTGGGCTTAGGGGTGGGGATCTGGGGAGGGTACTTAAGGGGACAGGGGAGGAAGTTCTTCCTCTTCCTGTCCCCAGTGCCGCAGGGATAGAGGTTAGTTTGTCCGCCCTCCCACCCTACAGGTTTCAGGAGTGGGGTACGGGCTGCTTGTTGGTTTGCTAAAATTGTTTGGCGTGCCAGTTTAGGACGGGTTGACACAAGGGGGGGTGTTTGCAGGACTTGGGAGGGGTGGGGAGTCCATGACGGGCAGAATCACCTTTCCAGGGAGGGGGTTACAGGTACAGGATGGGGGCTGTGGTAGATGGGGGTGAGATGGCGGGAGATGCTGGAGGAGTATGAAGGTGAAAGGGGAAAGTGAATGGTATGTGTGAAGAGGTCGTGGTGTGAATTGAGTGAGTAGTGGAGTATGTGAATGGATGAGGTTTCGAGATCATGATGTTAGGGGGATTGTTAAATGTTATCAAGGTTATGTTTAAATCTGGTTGTCATACCTGTCCTAATAAATGGCCTTTTACGCTCTCATTTCTCCTCGACTGGACTATTGTAATGCCCTCTACCTAGGTATAAACAAAAAGCTCATCCATCGCCTGCATGTTGTCCAGAATGCAACAGCTAGGTTTGTAGTCGATGCCCCCAGACGTTCCTCTGGATCCGGGATCAGAAAAAACCTTCACTTGCTGCCCGTACAGGCCAGGATAAACTTTAAGGTACTTGTCCTTACCTACCGTGCTCTACACGGATTGGGTTCGGAGGACATTGGGTCTCTCGTGTCCTTCTACACTCCGGGCAGGACCCTGCGATCGGCTAACAAAAACCTTTTGTCTATCCCTCGAACTACCAAGGCTAGGTGGGGAGGTAGGGCCTTTTTCTCCCTTGCCCCAAAACTGTGGAACACGCTTCCAGCCGACCTTAAGGGCCAGCCGTCCCTCGCCCTTTTCCGTAAAGGTCTAAAAACCTGGCTTTTCGCAGAAGCCTACCTGTAACTTCCCTCATCGGGTGACACCCACCTCTCAGCTGTTTCCATCAGATGTGCCTTGATGCCTCCGGGTTAAGTCGCGCAATACAAATCCCAAATTCATTCATTCATTCATTCATTATGCTAAGCTAAAGGCGTGGAGTGATTATTGCGCGAAGGTGCTGCCCTGTCGACTGCCGGCTGCCGTTTGGACCTCCCCCTGCTGTTCTTGAAGGTGTCGGGCAGATTGCCTGATTCTGCCTATCCAGCCATATGCAGGGTAAAGGTAACATCCTGCCTGACTGCACCCTGGCTCCCATGTGACATTTGATGTGGTGAGTGGGTCACGTGAGAGAGACTTGAGGCTCCCCAATGGGCCTACTGCCATTGTGCCCCTCCTTCCCCCACACAGCGTTGAACATCTCGCGCTGACCTAGAAGTTGGATCGGGGCTAGGCCACGCCTTGCAGGTGGCCGGGGAGGGGTGAACTACCATGGAGCCTGACCCTGTTGGCTCGCCCTCCTCGTCTATAGCTTGGCTCCTGTGTGGTGTAGGGAATGGCGAGTAACACGTGAGTGTCCCGAGCCCCACAGATGGGTCTGTTGCCTCTACAGGGAGTGCCTCAGTTGCACAGCATTGCGCATTTGCACTGGCCCGCGGGTCCGTTAGGACCTAGGCCGTGTCGTGCAGATGACTGGAAGGGGAGAACTGCCCAGCTGAGGCCTGAATCTGTTGACTCTCTGAGGGCTGTCATCACTTGTGAGGCACTGCAGCACAAGCCTCCATTGGGTGCGTCCTGTAGGGGCATGTAGGCTTTCCCTTCACCAAAATGCGCTGACCCTGGGTGGGGCATCAGAACTGAGAGATTCCTTTTATTCACCTAACTGACCCTGGCAGCACGTAGCACCTGAACTGACCTTTGCTCTTTATCTGTGAACCAGTGCTGTCCCCTACAAATTAAAGGCATGGTAGCAGGACCGGGCCCGAGTCAACCTGCTCGATTAGCTGGCAGCAGTGGATAACCTGGGGGGGTGCTCTAAGGGAGGTGGGGTCCGATGGTACATACCTGCTTGTTGGACTTGGGGCACCTGCACAACGCCCCCTTGGGAAGAAGTGATTTGAATGCAGGGCCCTGTTTTGCATGATAATCTTTGCTGCTGTCCTCTTTGTTTGGGCACTTCCCCTTCGTGCCCCATTTCTTTCTCTACTTAAATGCCTTTCTCTGCTACCTCCTCTCCTCTTGCTTTCTTCCCTTCATCTTCGGCACAGGTACGGGGGTTGGATTGGCCCTAGGCTCAGCTCAGGGTGATTTGTGGGGGGGGGGGGCAGGGGTGGGGCACAGGGACATACTTCCGGAGGGCATAGAGACTGGGTCCAGTCTGGGGCCATCTGACATACCCACTGTCTTGGTGACTGCACCACAGATGCATTGGGTTACCTACACAACAGGCTTACACCTCATAGGGGTGGACACTGCTGGCTTTTTGTTTTGCCATTGGCTTATATCCTGAGTGTCTTTTGTGAAAGGCATTAATGGGTAACCTCAGGTAAATAGATGCCCACTGCCCAGCAGAAAATGAATGGTAGCTTTCGTTCAACTACTCCATCTGCTCCAGCAAGGCCTGTGCTGGAACCTGTGGGGCAAGGGGGGCCAGCTATGGGGGAGAAAAGCTGCATCCTGATGTGACACCTAGCACCAAACTGGACAATGTCTTCTTAGCAGTGGCAAGAATTGGTACAACAATGCAATGTATGCTGACCTTCCTCGAAAGCAAGATAGATAAAGTGACTGTGTAAACTAACTGACAAACTACAAGATACTGAACTCACACTGGTGGAACTGCAGACCGTCATCCAAGAAAATGCAACCTTGATACAGTCACTGATGGGAAGTGTGAAAACCCTGGAGACTAGAATGGAAGACTCTGAAGGCTGATCCAGCCACAATAATATTCGGGTAGTGGGACTTCCGGAGGGCATGGAAGACTGGGACACTGTGGCATATGGTGAAGCATGGATTCATGAGTTGGTACATCCTACAGTGCTATCCCTCCACTTCGCGGTTGAGCGTGTGCACCGAGTGCCACCACTGAGACCTTCACCAGGGGCTAACCCCAGACCCTTTCTGCTTCACCTCCTCAATTACAGAGACTGAGCCAGCATACTACGCTAACAAAAAGAAATTAATGTGAACCAGGAAGGGATCGCCAGTGCCGCCGGACATGACACTGCAGAACACTGATGACATTTTCTGACTCGGCTGGGCAATCAACGCCACTTCATCTCCACTCCTTTGGTGACTCATGAAGACATCTGAGGCAATGGCTACCCACGGGTGATACCCGCCCCAGAACAGAACTAATAGGACCCACAAGTGCCCAGATGCACAGGGCGGGACACCGCATTGTTGTGGAGTAACCTGCGGCACACATCATAGCAGGTACACCACATGTGTTTTATCAGGGGTGCAGGGAAGATTAAAAAAACCTACTCTGCTACACACTCTCCCTATTTTCTGATTAAGATTCTTGATCAGTTTCCACTATTTGGCCACAATGTTTGGGCGGGTCCCTGCAACTCATACGCTCCAAAAATGTTCTACATGTTAAACGATTCAGCCAAGCAATGAAGCCTTCCTCCCACGTATGCTGTAAGCAGCACACAACAGGCCCCCATTCTCATGAACACCTACATTGCATGCAGAACCTATTACTAACACAGGCATGGCTCATGCTAACATTATCAGGTGGAACGTAAGGGGCATGCACCCACCTTCACATGGTTACTCAATATACTCCTCTCTGTAGTTCATATCTGCTTACGTGGCTCACCTGCAGGAAACTGACCTGACCGACTCCGGGGTCACTTGTATGGTCAGGTGTTTGCTGACGATTATTCATCCTATGCCGGGGGGTACTGATTTGGGTACGGGTAGGGACCCGTTTTGTGGCAGAGCAGGTGAAGGTTGACCCAGGCAAAAGATATGTCCTTATAAGATGACGTCTCAATGGGCTACAGCTCATATTGCGGGTGATATACGCTTTTCTAGCTCAGACCAGGCGACATGTTAATATTCTATATGCTACACTGGCCGAATGGAGTGAAACTCCATTGCTGATAGGTGGTGATTTCAATGCCATCCTTGACTCTATGTTAGACCGCTCACCACTGTCACGCACAGTCTCTGTCTCGAATGCTTGCACACTAGGTGACTAGGTGCTTAAGCTATGCAGGACATTCCGCTTGCACTCATGCGGTCTCAGATTTTAATTTTTGCAGCCTTTTTTCCTCAGCTGCAGCCCCCTGTCTTCTATCCTAATGCAACGTGCAGAATTAGGGGAACAGAGTTAACTTTTCAAAATTCATGAAGCCGTCAGAATTTTGGCATCAAGTAAGGCCCCGGGACCCAACGGCTTGCCGTCTGAGTTCTACAAGACATATGCACACACATTAATCCAGCAACTGCATGCACTATACAATGCAGCTGCATGATGTACTGCCTGTTTCTCTGCCCATCCGGACAGGGATCCTGCTGATCTAAGTTCCTATCACACGCTTGCTTTGTAAAACACAGATTAGAAAATCCTAGATAAGGGACTTGCTGACTGCCTGGTGCATTTGGTTCCAGCTTTGGTCCATGCTGACCAGAAAGGCTTTGTACCATCTCGTAGCACTTTGTTAAACCTGAGGTGCTTCATTAGGGTCTCTGCCTAGTCCGCTCAACAGTGACCCCACTCTGGGTGTCTAATTCTCGATCTCAAGAAGGTCTTAGACTCCCTGGAGTGGGACTTCTTTTTTGATGCCCTGACCAAATATGGAATTGAGGGCAGATTTCTCTGCGTGGTCTGCTTGCTATACACAGTGCCGACGGTTAGTGTGAGGACTGGCTCCCACATCTCCGACCCCACACTGATATGCCGCAGAACCTGACAGGAATGTCTGCTGTCCCCACTGCTCTTCTCCCTGGCAGTTGAGCCACTTGTGGCTGCGATTCGGGTGTGGGCCAGGTAGTACCCCATGGAGACTGCATACATATAGTCTCGCTGTACGAGGATGATATTCCGGTACATCTTGGAGATACATGATCGATCCCAACCACTTTAGCCCAAACACTTACTGACTTTGCAGACCTCTCTGGACTTCTTTTTAATTGGAAAAAAGTCATGTCTCTACCCTTTTACGTCCAGGCGCCCAGACCCAGCTCTCTCTCTCAACAGAGATCGCATCAGGTGGCAGCCTGACACCTTTGGTTATCTTGGAGTCAGAATGTATCACCAACAAGAGGACCTCATAGGAAGTAACCTAGGGAGGGCGATCACCACACTCTGGTACCAAATGTCCCTTCGGTGCACATTCCCAGTGTCGGTCATGGGCCGGACAGCTCTACTGACAATGGTGGCCATACCGAGGCTACTTTACTACTTTGCCAACCTGCCTCTGCACATTTAACCCTTGCTTTTTTGCACATTTGAACGGATGATGAGAAAATGTATGTGGAAGAACTCCTGCTGCCGAGTAGCCCTTACCAAACTTTATCTACCAACTGATAGGGGAAGACTGGCAGTCCCCAATGTGGAGCAATACTATCTTGCCTCACAGCTGCTATGGGTAGGGAGGTGACTGGTGGGACTTCAGCTACAAGGCACTGCTGATGTCTTCCTGCCTTGGTCGATGGTGTCCATAATATATCCATTCCACCCCTGCACAAAATGAAGCTCACCCGAGCCACTACATTTGTTGGTTGCATACTAATGTTTCTGTAGAAGCGGCTATATCACACACTTGACGTTGCCATATGCACCAGCACTGCCCCTGCAAGGCATGCTGAGCGGTGGCATCATCACATCATACGCTGGATGACTTATATCGAGATGGTAACCTACTTCCTTACGACACACTAACATAAATACAGGACTTGCCTGTTGGCCACTTTCTACTGTACAACTCCGTGCTTGCTGCCATGGGTAACAAAAGGGGGGAACTAGACCACAGAGCACACCACACATTTGACTATCCAGTATTTACACGTTATTGGGAGGGGTAGGCATCTCACCAAATGGTGACGCTTATACCCTTGAGACAACATTGGGAAGCAGACAGTCATTGCCCCTTTGCTGATAAGGAATGGGCTGAGGTGTTCAGTAGTCCCACCTGTATTCCCGGTAATGCTCGCTTCTGCCTTATCCAGCATTACATAATACAAAGAGTATACCTTACTCCTGCCAAAATAAACAGATTTTCTGCACCGCGCAGATGCCACCTGCCCTATGTGCCAGGCCACTAATGCTGATCTTCACATGCTGTGGGCATGCTTACTGGCGCTCGGTCGGCACTTCTTTTGCTGCCTGCACTGGCCGTATCCTATCACTCAACTGGGAGGAGTATACATTACACCTCTACCCTAGAGGCAATTGGCAGAAAGTCACCTCTCGCTTTCTTGACCTGGTTATACTGGCAGCCGAATGCCTGATCACAAAACAATGGAAGTCACCTGGCCCTCCCACCTCCATGGCCTGGAGACAGTCACTGCTTGTGTGGGATAGGGGAATGTGTGGCATTGTGTACTGAGGATACCTTAGGCCTCCACAAAATACCATTAGCAGCAAACAGGACTTTTAGGATGCACTACCAGGTGAGGCACAAGCTCCTGTCCCCGCCTCCCCGGTGGACCCAGATACCGTAAGACTCTGACCCACCATTGCGCAACTGTGGTAGACTAGCAGCGAATGGTTGAAGTCCTTGCTCCAACTTACCACATCCTCTCCCTAATGCATGGAGCTGCAAACACACCTGATATATTTGTCACTAACACAAGCAGGGGGCAGACAACATCTCAAATGGGAAAGTTCTTCCTAGTTTTTTTTATTTGTCCACCCCTTATCCTTCCTTTTCCCCAAAGCCATGTAAGGAATCCATCCTCTTCACTAATGATGGGTGTGGACGTACACTCCTAACCTAAGCACGCTCAACATCAATGTGATTATGAGACACCCCTTCTATGGATCCAAGTCAGCATCGGAATGCTCATTACATTGTAATCGAAAAACTGTATACAATATGTTGACTGTTATATATATATGGCAACTGTGCTTGCAATGGAACACCCATGCCTGCTCATTTTCTCAAACGTTTAAATATGACTGTGTAATAACACAAACAGTTGTAACCATACAAATTGAGGGGTGGGTCAAAATATGCATGTAATAACACAAACAGTTGTAATCAAACCAATTGAGGGGTGGGTCAAAATATGCAAAGAGCCTATTAATGTTATGTTCAGGTTTCTCTTTCTTTTTATTCAGTTCACCCGTCTATGGATGGGTAGGCAAATGGCCTCATCACTGTGGAATATTGGAGGTAGCATGCATATTCTCCGAACCAGCAAATTGCAAATGGCCATCCTTATAAACGCTCTTACCAGTATGTCCCTTTTGGTTCAGTTAAACTGCTCAGTACCACACGCTATAACCATGCGCCCAAGTCTTGTAATGTTGCATTAATGTATATCATGCACATTATTATACCAGATGTGGAAACCACATACAATGATTGTAATACAAAATTTAATAAACAGATTTAAACCAAACAAGGAAGCAGGGCTTTGTTTATATATGTTTTCTTTTTTCTTACATTTTGTTCAAGAATTGGTAGTGGTCCCTTGGATCAGTCACTGCCTACTGCTAAAATGTTACAATTACAAAGAGGAAGAGATCACAGGAGGATTGCCTCCCTTTTAGCGTATGCATCACCTCCTTTGAGGTGTCGCAAATGTTTTATGTTTAGCGACTGGATCTCAGTCGAACAAACATTGATACATGAGAGCTCCTTCCAGCTATTGATCCGTTAGCCATTGGAAAGGCCATTTTAGGAGTCAAAAAAAGTTTCCCAACACCTAAAATGGGACTAGTACATAGGAAAAAGCATTTTGACAGGTGCAAATTGTGGAAAAGTAAATTTTGCCATGTTCTGTGTCCCTACGTGTCATCCATCATATGTTATGTGTGCATGACCAATATGCATATGTTATTCCCCATGTCCGATTAATGACGCAATTATAGTTGTGTCCTCCTCTAGTATGCCAGTTTCCAGTCCTCGTGAGTAATATGAGTATCAGGCCTATGTAAAGCTACGTTGCCACGTTTCTCAGTGTGCACGTTATTTCATCATAAAGTCCCCGTTTCCAGGCCTCAACAGGGCCCGGACATCAGATTCAGCCCCTGTCTCCTGAAGCCTTGCTGAGGAGCGATCCAGCCCCCACCTGTATCCTCGACCTTTCACTTACTTCCTGCCTCGCAGTGCCCGGTGCAGCTTGGCTCTGCCTCTGAGTCTGCCAAGACTATGTTATGATTCCAGCTATCAGTTCAGTCCTCCTTCTCTGCATTCCTAAACTACTGAACTGCATCAATAGTTTCCGTCATTGTCTAGCCTATGCGGCTCCATGTTAAGAGAAATACTGTATTTAATGGTCATTTAATATTCTTCATCACGCACTACATGTAGAATAAATGCATGCTCTGGTCTTAGAGTCAATTAGCTTTTCCCCTCATGACTCTTAGTTTATATCAACATGTTCCCTAAACATCAGATACTAGATAGGGTTTAGGTACATGTCGCTCCGACCCTCCAGACTTTAGTCTCTGCTCCTAGCACAGAGTTCATAGCCCCCAGCTTCTCCTAGTAATACGTCATTGCCAGTTTGCGCGCACCACCAGGTTAGAGGTCCCGGCTCCTTAGGTAGCCCCCTCCATGGTTTCCGCCCATTCATGACATATTCTGTTACGTCTGCACCACATGTCTATGTATACGCCCAGTTACACCTCTTTTTACTCTTATCTTTCGCGACTGCTACGCGTCACGCCTTCTGCTCCACCCACTGCTACGCCTACTGCAATGTAATGTTATGTGTTCGCGCTATGTATATATGCTCGTGTATTGTTATTAAAAGTCAGCGCGCTCATCCCAGACCCAGCCCCAGCAGCTGCTGGGCCCTGTCATCCTATTCCTATGCAGGTTGTCCTGTTCCTGTCCTTATGCTGTATTAAACCTGCAGAAACTCCTACTACCTCGAATCTTGACTCTTATTTATTGAGCTATCTGTTATGATATATGTCTAGTCAAAAATAGGGTATTATTTATTTATTTACCACATAATGGCGCCCGAATAGGGACTTGCCCTTTCCCCACGCGTCGGTGAAGCCACGCCGACCCCCTGACCCTCTGCAGTCGTGACGGAACTCTTCTGCGCAGTGGCAGATATTTCTGCTCAAGTATCCCTCAGGCCCACGGAGGAGACGGAGGAGGCGGTCCAGCATCCAGACGAGACGGTGGAGGAACGCGGCGAGTCCCGACCAGAGCCCAAGCCAAGAGTCCAAGGTCCGAGGTATCCGGAGGTCCACCCGTAACTGAAGTCCGAAGTCCGAAGTTCGTCGTCGTAGCAGTCCAGTCCAGTCCGAGGCCTTCCGTTCTTGCTGCCCGGTGAGTACCGTTATTGGGGTGGTATCTAGACAGGGTCAATTTGATTGACTCTGGTCTGTGGGTTGGTGGTACACAGTCCCACAAACGAAGTGTTCACTTCGGTGGATGCGGGTCCTGACGTGTCTCTTTATGAGACCGGTAAGTTTCGTACTGTTTCAGCAGTGCATCTAGTTTCTGTTCTAGTCAGTTTCTGTTCTCGAGAAAATTCACGTGTTCTGTTCTCAATATTTCCAGGTAGTATTCTGTCCGAACTGTTATTTTAAATGTTTTTCATGTATTCTAATGTCGTGGTATGAATGGGAAATAAGTATCGTGTTTATTGTGTATTGTATTGTGTCTAGATTACAGTTCAGTCATGCCTATATTTTCCAAGTTACGTCAGTTAAAGACTAGAAAGGGTCTGCTGGAAGCAGCAGTTCCCGTCCCGCCTAGGGACAGTCCAGGTCACTTTATGTATCAGAAACATGGCATAAGTGCCATATTGTATCTAGATTTATGGGTAGAATATACCAAACAGTTAGAAGAAAAGTATAGATGGCCCGTATCGGGTACATGGGATGCCGAATGCATCATGCGAGTAGAAGAAACATTATGGAAAAAGAAAGCCAGACAATCACAGAAAGACGCCATCGAGTTATGGCGCAAAGAAGCTCATAAGAGAACCGAAAAAGAAATCAGAAAGTCAGAACTAAGTAGAGAATCCCAAGAACGAGCCCAAGAAAGAGAATTAATCGAGATAGGTGAACGAGTTAGAACTGAGCAATCAGACAGACAGAGGAATGCCCTCATTAAGGGTATGTATCCTCTTCTTGCTGAGGGCTTGCCAAAAGCGACCCCAGAGGCATCCAGTAATTTCCCGCCACCATTAGTTCCGACCAAGCTACGTCACAAACCGACCGCAGCTGATATTTTCATCTCGTCCTATTTGGACGACACAGTCCCCGAATATGCAAATCCTGTTCGCACTCCGCCAGTCCCTGTAAACCAGGTAATTCCTGCTCCTCCAGACACCGGGGTGCCCTTAACAGCCCCCCTGGGTCAGCCCGCCATACAAGTCCAGCCCACGTTACAATTACCCACCCTGCCAGGACGAAAAGCATCAGTTGATGATTCCAGTTTAGGGGCCGCAGGAGGAGGTCTTCCTCAAACCCCGCCGCCATACAAGCGTTTATCAGCACTCGAATTACATGCTCAAGCATCACAGCGTACTCCCAAGAGTAATAAGTCTGTTGCAGAAATCAGGCAAACCCTTGGCGAATGTGTCTATGACCCAGTTCCAGGCGAGTTTAATATGGTTTTATATTCCGTACGCGTAAGGAGGGTGACCGAGTATCTAGTCACCCTGCCGAATATGAAAGAAGATCTAGACAGGATATATCGTTTCATCCGTACAGGGGATGACCCACAAAGTATTAGTGATGCCATGTCTCAAAGGAAAGCCGAGATTCAGCGCATGATATTAAAGTTCTTAATTAACTGTCTAATAAGAGAACAGGATTACCCGTCTAAAGACCCGGAAGAAATGAAAACTCTAACAAAGTGGAGTGATAATATAGCCGAAGGAAAGCACAATACCATTGGTGCCATGGAAAGTATGTACAAGAAAATCCGTAGAGAAATAATAAAGATACACGAACAGCGTAAAGCAGCACAAGTAAGCGAGAAAGAAAGTACCTCTGATCCTGAAGAGGAAGACGATGAGAATACTGCCAGAATAGCGTATGTAGGAAAACCTAGATTTCCAGATCGCCATTTACGTCTAGAACACAAGTCTACTTTCCATCATTCAGCACCAGAACAAGGTTCCCTAGAACAAGTATTCCAAGCTACCGATCACATTCTGAAATCACGAATCGGTTATAGTGAGTTAAGTACTATGCATGAACAGGAACTAGTCCGATCAGCAGTCCGATGGATTACTGATTCTACCACTTTTCCAGACGAAATAGTGGCACAAATGTTTCTGAAAATGCCCCCAGCCGAGCAGCGACTGGTGGGTATGTATATGATCCAGCACCTCATTACTCTGTATGAGGGTCAGCACTCTGATCCAGGCCCGTTACATGATATCCTGAACGAGTTACTCCAGTACAAATGGAGAGGTCTAGGTACCGATTTAATTAGTGTTATTCTAGAACAGCGCCACAAATATAGAACATTCTTGAACCCGCATTTTGTCCATGTCTCACCCCCAGAAAGTAAATCATTCTACATAGACAGACAGAATCCGTTACGAGAAGTCCACCCAGTCAGAGGAACGGGTGGCGAAATGCAACGAGTGTTTGTATACACTCCGATCACAAAGATGGAACTTCTCGAGATGAAGAAATTAATTCCCTGTCATGACAAAGATCCAGCAGGGTTCCATAGAGAATTAAAAGACATGCTCCGTATGGGAGAATACACTTACCCAGATATCATTAAGATGTTAAAGGTCCTGTTGCCCGCAGGGGTGTATGAAAAGCTAAAGGAGAAAGAATGGGAGGTGGGAGAGAAAAAGATAGATTGGGCAGTCCTAGAAGCAGAAGATAAGATACGTGTACCAGGTACTGGTCTAGGAGAGAAATGTAAAGAATTACCAGAATTATTGATTCAAGTTTTACCCAGATTATTAACAACGAGAAAAGAAGACTGGGATGCAATCTCAGCCTGTAAACAGAAACAAGATGAAGATATTAGTGATTTTTATTCTAGGTTTGAAAAGTGCTTTAGTATCAACAGTGGCCTCAAGACAAGTAGTGAGTCATACCCTCACCTTTTCGTTACTAAATTAGTCGAGAATTCAAGCCCACAAGTTAAAAATCGAGTTTTGAAAGTCGAAAGCACCTGGCAAGCTAATACCCCGTCCCAGATGCTCCAGATGCTCCAGTACCACCAGAATAGAATCAGAGAAGAGCAAGAACATGAGAGAAAACGTATGAAAGACACGAAAATGAAAGTGCTAGTTGCACAATCTGTTCCTCAAGATAGTCAGAAGAGGGGTCCGAATCAAGCCAGTCATCCTGCAGCACCCGTTAAAGGGAACTGCAATTATTGTAAACAGCCAGGTCATTTTATAAATGAGTGTGCAGTTCTGAAACATAACATAGCTACTGGTAAGACTAAAGAAAGACCACGTCCGCCTAGACAGGAACAAGTTTCACAGATTCCTCAGCCACAGAATGCACCACAGACAGTTACAGCACCGCAGCCTATTGCTGCAACACAGCATGTCACATCGCAGATGTACCAGTATGCACAGTCTGAGTATCCAGAGTACCAGCCATATTCATGAAACAGCCTAGAGAGGGAGGTAGGCTTGCCTCTCATCGAGATACCTGTAGATCAAGAAGGTCCCTATGTTCACAGTCAAGTATTAGGGAAAGACAGAAAGTTTTTGATTGATACAGGGGCAAGTAGGACCACAATTAGTCATGCCGAAGTTCCAGGGGCTCCGCTCTCAGGCTCAAGAAATGTTTCCCTTGGATTTTCAGGAAAGCCTATCGTTAATGAGATTTCAAAGCCAGTCACTCTAGAAGTAGGTCCATTGTCCCGCACTACTGATCTGTTACTTACTAAGTCATGTCCAGAAAATCTATTAGGCATTAAAACACTGAAAGAGTTAGGTGCCGTTATATGTTGTTCCCCAGAGGGAATACGATTGTTCCTACGTGACTTTAAGGGTCACTATGTATTACGAGATTTTGATTCCAGACTGTCTAAAGTTCCGCAGCATTTATGGGCGCAAGGTCCAACTGATGTAGGTTATATGCAAATCACACCCCATCGTGTGACTCTCAAACCAGGTGTAGTGTTACCACGAATCAGGCAGTATAGATTGCCACCTGAGGCTGTAGCAGCCTTATCCAAAATTATAGACGAGCTCATGGCTCAAGGAGTAGTTGTAGAAACTGACTCCAACGTATGTAACTCTCCGATCATTCCAGTCATGAAACGTACTGATCCAAATGCACCCCCAGTATATCGATTAGTGATTGATTTACGAGAACTTAACAAATGTATTATTCCTCAGTACCCAGTTGTCCCAGATATCTCTTCCCTATTGACAGCCATTGATTCTGAAGCCACGTTCTTTACTGTAATCGATCTTAAGAACGCATTTTTTAGTGTTCCGATTCATCCAGACAGCCAGTTTCTTTTCGGATTTTGTTTAAATGGAAGGAGCTATATGTTTACACGAGCTCCTCAAGGTTTCACAGAAAGCCCTAGTATTTACAGTCAAGCACTCAAGAGACAACTAGACAACATTCACATGCCAACTGACACTGCCCTGCTCCAGTATGTCGATGATCTACTGATTATCAACAATAAGAAATACAGAGTTCCCCGGTTGCAGTCAGCTAAAGGACTGTCATTGGTCTCTCTCTTGTCGGGTCAAACAGTAAAAAGGTGAGTGTAGTGAACCCTCTCTTGGAATTTTTGGGGTACCTCACACAAGTCGCCGGTTGGACTACACTTGTAATCCCACCCGGTGATCGTTCAGCGTCATCATCGGTACCCTGCCCCTGCGCCAGGCTGGCAGTGCAATGCCTGTCGGGCAACAATACTTGTTGCTCTTTGGCGGGGATCTTCTATTCCTTCGCCAAGGGTGTGTGGATGTAAGGGGACCATGCAAGGAGGTAATATGTGAGTGTGCAAAAGTGAGCGTGGGTGAAATAAAAGGAGTCAGTGGAGTCCAAAAATTGGGATTTTAATGATATGGCTCACTGCTCTATTAAAAATACAAGGGGTATAGAGGCAGAACTATCAAGGTAGTAAGCCTCATTCAACCCTTGGTGAGTGGATGGTCAACATGTTTCTTGCTTATAGAGCAATTCGTCAGGACCAAGGGGTGCTCATATGATTTGCAAGGGCTCCCCCGTGATCAGGGGGCCCAATATACGACCTGGTAGGTGTCGTATGGCAGTCCTTTCCTCAGGACCCTTCCCAGGACTAAATGGGAGAGAGAAGAGAGAAGTGTACTGTTAAGGAGAGACCAGAGAGACATCATGGACAAACGTGGAAACATTCGCGTTTTGTGACTGTCATAATATACAGTGGGTGAGCATGCCTTTGGTTTGCTCAAGGAAGATCGCATGCTTAGTGGTATCCAACAAAGTTGGTTGGAAGTTTGTCATGCAGTAAAAAACCTGTGAAAATCAAGGGCTATTACTGTGCTATCAGCATGCGCGATAGCTAGTGGAAATTGAGACAACATTTGTGGGGAGAAAAACAGACTTCAAACATGTCTTTGTGAAGTTTCAGAAAAGAACACTAGAAGGAGTCAGTGTATGGGTAACTAACCCTTGGATTAAACCGTAACACCAGCCGCAATAATACAGTGATGGTAAAATTTAGAACAACCTTACCCGTTTGTTACACTACGGAGGCTTCCTCGAGCTGACCGGGTGGGGCCAGGACTTGGTGGAGACCACCTGTTAGGAGGAAGTATCACCGCCATGTTATCGATTGGCGGTCAATGCGTCTCCCCATTCAACTGCTTAAAGCTTGGTCCCGCCGTGGCGCTCAGAAAGAGGCGCACGTGGGGGCGCAGAATGGAGCATATGTGCCTTACCTCGGAGTTCCTGGCGTAGGGCGTCTAGTCACCTACCCTTCCCACTGCGGACGGTGCCGCAGATCAGCCGGTAAAGCTTGGCGTCCCGGGCGCACTACTTATGACCCGTGTGTGTGGCCAGTTTAGTGGGCGTGGCCCCGGCGTGTTACCAGGCAACGAGTGGTAAATAATGGACACAGAAGATTCACTCGCTCCGTGTGTTGCCGGTGGTTAACAACGAAGACGGCTTCGCGTGCTAACGAGGAGGGAGGGAAACGTGAGTGCCATCTTGAGAGGGAGGTGGAAATAGGCAGCTTAATGGTTATGGGCTGGGTTCGGCATAGTAAGGACAATCAGTCCATTGGTCAGCTATCTAGTGAGCATTGTCCAGGGCACCGCATCGTTGAGCCCGTTTTCATCTGTGTGTAGACGGTGTACCCATCTCTGCTCCAGTCTGAAGAGGGATTGCTGATTCATACCAGGTTGGCATTCTAGAACTGTCCACTTTATGTCCTCAGTGGTATGTTTGTGTTCCTTGCAATGTTCATACAGCCCGGTGTGTGTTTTGGAGCATCGAATATTACTGTTGTGCTCCATTATCCGTTGTTTCACCGGGCGCATTGTCATCCCGATATAGAGCAATCTGCAGGGGCACACCAAGATGTATATACATCTCGAGCTGTTACAATTGGTGTGTTTGTGAAAGGTCCAGGTGAAATCTCCTGGGAGTTCGATTGTTCTGCCTTGGATGGTTTGGGGGCATACCACACAGGAACCACATTTGTAGTGTCCAGTGACCGGGGGAAGATCCCAGAGGGTCCTGACTGGTCGAGTTTGTAATTTCTTAGGGCGAGTGTGGATCAATGTGTCCTTGAGGTTGGCAGTCCTTTTGAAAGCGAACCGTGGTCGTGCCAATTCCATCCCAGTGGAGTTCAAGATACCCCAATGTGTCATCACGGCTTTCTTGATAAATGATGAATGCCTGGTGTAGGAGGTGACACAGGTGATGATGTCATCTGGTTCTTTAGGGTGGACCTCTAGAAGGGCATCTCTATTGTTGTTCAATGCTCGTTTGTACGAATTCTTTAACAACCGGGTGGGATACCCTCTGTCCTGGAGTTTATGCTGTAGGGTCCGGGCCTCTTGTCTGAAGTCTTGGACAGAGCTACAATTCCTCCGAATTCTAAGGAATTGCCCAAAGGGTAAATTATCTCGCAGGGCTTTAGTATGGTGGCTTTGGTAGAGAAGCAAGCTATTTCTGTCAGTATCTTTCTTGTATAGCGTGGTGGTTATTGCTTCGGGTCCCAGATTGATGGTGAGATCGAGGAATGGTATGGACGTCTCCGAGATGGTTCCAGTAAATTTAAGGAAGGGGTCTTGTAAATTAATCCAGTCACAAAAGGCTTCACAGCTGGGACGGTCCCCTTTCCAAAGAATCAAGATGTCGTCGATAAAGCGACGCCAGAGAGTTAAGTTCTCTCGGTAGGGGTTTTGCTCCGGAGGGTAGATGTACCTCTTCTCGAACGAAGCCATATAAATGCAGGCCAAGCTCGGCGCGAAGGTAGAACCCATCGAAGTCCCCCGCACTTGATGGTATAACTGGGATTCATACCTGAAGAAGTTCTCGGTCAGGGCGATGTGGGCCAGTTCCATAATGAATGTTATTGGTGTTGGGGATAACCATTCCTCTTCTCGCATCAGCGAATCCACTGCTTCCAGGGTTGCTTGTTGCGGGATATTAGTATAAAGTGCCTCCACATCGAGGGTAAGAAGCAAGTCAGTGTCCTCTCTGCCATCTATGTCTGCAATTAGACGGAGTACATCCCTGGTGTCTTGCAGGTAGGATGGTATCTGTTTGACGTAAGGTTGGAAGAACGCATCACAAAATTGTGACAGTGGTTCTAGTAGAGATCCAATTCCAGAGACAATGGGTCTCCCAGGGACAGGAGACGTGCCCTTGTGTATTTTCGGGAGAGTATAAAAGTAGGGGATAACAGGATCCGGAGTGATCAAGAAATCTGCTTCCTTTCTACTAATCCACTCGTTGGTCTCCCCCTCAATCACAAGGCCCATGATGGTAGTTGTCAATCTTTTAGTTGGGTCCTCAAGGAGAGGTCTGTAATGGTTGGTATTTGTCAATTGTCTTCTGCACTCACGATCATAGTCTTCGTAGTTCTGAATGACCGTGGCGCCCCCCTTGTCTGCTTGTTTAATGACGATCGACTCGTCTTGGCCTAGTGTTTTGACTGCTAGTCGTTCTATATTGGACAGATTGTGGAAGGTTTTCTTCGAAGGTATCTCACGCATGCTCCTCAGGACCGCCCGCTCAAAAGTCAGGACTTCGGGTGGTACCATCCCGTCAGTGGGAGTAAAGGTGGAGGGTTTTCTTAGACCTGTATCAAGATCCGGGAGCTCAGGTTGGTTTTCAAAGAATGCCCGAAGACGGATTTTCCTAAAAAATTGTTTCAGTTCGATCATCTCTTGGAATGGGTCTGGGGTCGGTGTGGGAACAAAGCCAAGACCTTTCTCTAGTACTCGTGTTTCGGTTGGTGTCAGGGTTCTCTTTGATAGATTGACAACTAAGCTCGTCTCCCCCTGGATGACATGCTCCTGGTCTCCATTGATGCTGGTGCTGGTATCTGGTCCTACCACTGTACACCCTTTTGCCCTCCTCGCTTTCGCCCTCTTCCTCTGCCCCAGCCTCTGCCGTGAAAAGGTGGCAGATTGGGGGGGTAGAATTGCGGGGGGCCCTGTGGGTAGATGGGGTACTGCCAGGGGGGTGCCATCTGTGGTGGCCCATGGAAGGCTGGGCCTTGGTAATAGCCTTGTTGCCATGTCCGAGGTGGTCGGGGATTTCTTGGTGGGACTCCCCCACTGGAATCACTACTATCCGATCCACGTCTGGTATCGCTCCCTGAGTTTTCATCAGAGGAGTAGGTTTTCTTTTTCCCGTTGTAATCATCCTTCAAGTAGGGGTAGACTTTTTCTTTTACAAATTTGGCAATATCTTTCTCGAGTTTGGTTGTTTTTTGTTTCAGTAGAAACTCATGGTGATCCGCCATTTCTTGATTTATTTCCGAGAGTTTGGTCGTGAACGCTGTCTTATTGTTCTTGGATATGGCGGTTTTCATGGTAGCTTCCATAGCGGAGATCTTCTCTATTAAAGCGTCTGATAGACGCTTCGCCGTTTGACTGATGAGAAAGAGGAGATCCTTGGTGCATTTCCACGAAACTTGACACCACTCTAATTTGAACCTTTTATCGTCCAGAAATAGTCTCGGAATTATGTTCACTATCAAACCTTGTGGGGCTATATTACTCCTCAAGTATTCAGTCATCATGATTCCGTGAATGGTGATCCTGATGAGTTCCTTTTTCATTTCCGATAGTATGGTCCAATCATCGGAAGATGCGCCGGATGATGTGGTAGGGGGATTTGTAAGGAGGGATGGTGTCGATCTTAGGGCATCGGCTATGATGTCCTCATTGAAGCTCAGCCCTGGGACGTCCTCCATGGTCGTAAAGGTTCCGGATGCGGTGCCAAGGATGTCTGCCGGCCAGAGTGAGGTGATCGTTAAGATTAATGTGATTCTCCCACTTAAAATGTTGTCTCAGAATGGTCCAACGTGGCGAGTGAGATCTTCGCCAATTGGTAACCTATAAAAGGGGTTCCCGTGCCAAAGGCACGCAAGGAATTGTATCAACAGGGAGGAACACAGGGTTAGGACAATTATTTAAAGGGGTCCAATGTATGTGTCCTAGAAAGACTATCAACAATAAGAAATACAGAGTTCCCCGGTTGCAGTCAGCTAAAGGACTGTCATTGGTCTCTCTCTTGTCGGGTCAAACAGTAAAAAGGTGAGTGTAGTGAACCCTCTCTTGGAATTTTTGGGGTACCTCACACAAGTCGCCGGTTGGACTACACTTGTAATCCCACCCGGTGATCGTTCAGCGTCATCATCGGTACCCTGCCCCTGCGCCAGGCTGGCAGTGCAATGCCTGTCGGGCAACAATACTTGTTGCTCTTTGGCGGGGATCTTCTATTCCTTCGCCAAGGGTGTGTGGATGTAAGGGGACCATGCAAGGAGGTAATATGTGAGTGTGCAAAAGTGAGCGTGGGTGAAATAAAAGGAGTCAGTGGAGTCCAAAAATTGGGATTTTAATGATATGGCTCACTGCTCTATTAAAAATACAAGGGGTATAGAGGCAGAACTATCAAGGTAGTAAGCCTCATTCAACCCTTGGTGAGTGGATGGTCAACATGTTTCTTGCTTATAGAGCAATTCGTCAGGACCAAGGGGTGCTCATATGATTTGCAAGGGCTCCCCCGTGATCAGGGGGCCCAATATACGACCTGGTAGGTGTCGTATGGCAGTCCTTTCCTCAGGACCCTTCCCAGGACTAAATGGGAGAGAGAAGAGAGAAGTGTACTGTTAAGGAGAGACCAGAGAGACATCATGGACAAACGTGGAAACATTCGCGTTTTGTGACTGTCATAATATACAGTGGGTGAGCATGCCTTTGGTTTGCTCAAGGAAGATCGCATGCTTAGTGGTATCTACTGATCACAGCCCGTTCTGAACGTGACTGCGAGCGAGCGTCACTGACGGTTCTGTATTTCCTAGCCGAGATGGGGCACAAGGTGTCCCCTTCGAAGCTTCAATTCTGTGTCCAGCAAGTGGTCTACTTAGGACACTTACTGTCCAAGAGGGGTAGGCAGTTGACACCAGACCGTATCCAGTTGATAGCGAGTCTTCCCCAGCCCAAGACCCAGAAGGAGGTACGTGCCTTTATCGGCCTTACTTCTTATTGCAGACAATGGATTCCACAGTATGCATTTCTAGCCAAGCCACTGATACAGTTAACGACACAGGAGGCAGCCGTATCGACTGTCCTCTCTTGGACATCTGAACATACACTGAGTTTCAACGAGTTAAAGAAAGCTTTATGCCACGCTCCAGTTCTAGCCACACCGAACTACAGTAAGCCTTTTACACTTTTCGTCACTGAACGTGAAGGTACAGCATTATCTGTTCTCACACAAGATCAAGCAGGACAATACAAGCCCTGTGCTTATTTTTCTAGCACACTAGATCCAGTCGCCCAGGCTCTGCCTGCGTGCCTCAAGTCAGTTGCAGCCACAGCACTAGCTATCAGACAAAGTGATTCCATAGTTTTAGGACACTCCCTGACAGTACACGTTCCACACTCCGTGGAAGTTCTTTTAAATCGAACACAAACACAGCACTTGACAATTGCACGTTTAACAGGTTATGAATTGACACTGTTCCAGCCACACATAGAAATCAGACGCTGCAACGTTCTGAACCCTGCTACACTGTTACCATCAGTTAATTCAAATTCTGCCACACACGACTGTGTGGAAGTAGTCAACATTACGACAAAGCCAAGACAAGATCTGACAGATACTCCGTTACCAGATCCTGACCTGACACTTTATGTGGATGGTTCATGTATGAGAACTAGTACAGGAGAACTAGTAGCCGCGTATGCAGTGACTACTGACACTGAAGTTATTGAGACACACCGCATTGACACTCTGTCCGCTCAAGCAGCAGAGCTAGTTGCTCTGACACAAGCCTGTATACACGCCAAAAACTTGAAAGTTAATGTTTACACAGATTCACGCTACGCATTCGGAGTTGTACACGACTTTGGAGTGCTCTGGCAGGAGAGAGGTTTCATGACTTCTCATGGAACCAAGATTCAGCATGGTCTCCTTATTCAAGCTCTGTTAGATGCCATACACTTACCGACATCTATCGCTATCATGAAATGCAAAGCACATACGAAAGTTACTGACATTATTTCTCAAGGTAATGATCTAGCAGATCGCACAGCCAAGCTTACAGCACAGACTCCAGACATTCAAGTTAATCCGACACAGACACATACTCCAGATCCGACTACATGTATGACAGTTAAGGACCCTACACAAGATGTCATAGATATCCAGTTACATGCTACTCCCGATGAAATCAAGAAGTGGTCTGAACAAGGAGGGGTCCAGACAGATCAAGGATGGTTAACAAAGGGTAGGACCACATGGTTTCTCCCCGACTCTATGGTTCAAGTCATCATTAATACCGCACATAGTCCAGCACATTTAGGAGAAAAAGCTATGTTAGACAGTATCCAGAACATTTGGTTTAACAAGCATTTACGAGCTGCAGCCAAGCAGAAAGTCCGTACCTGTATGATATGTTGTCAGTTTAACCCAGGTAAAAGTGTCCCGGTGGAACAAGGTGGTTTCCAGCCTCCTGACCACCCTTTTGAAGTCCTCCAGATGGATTATATTCAGATGGAGCGATGTCGAGGTTTCAAGTATGTCCTTGTAGTTGTATGCGCTTTGTCCAGGTGGACAGAAGCATATCCAGTTCCAGATTACACAGCCGCGACCACTGCCAAACAGTTGGTTCGTGAGTTTTTCCCTCGATATGGACTCCCTAGAGTCGTATATTCTGATAACGGTCAGCCATTCTCATCTGAACTCATGAAGCACGTTTCCCTGTTGTTAGGGTACCAGTGGAAGTTTCATTGTGTACGCCATCCTGAAGCAGCCGGTCTCGTTGAGAGACATAATCAGACTCTGAAAATTCGAATTGCCAAAATATGTAAAGATAAGGGTGTGGACTGGCTAGTAGCTCTGCCAGTTGCTTTGTTTTATATGCGCATGGTCGCACATTCCAGATCAGGTCTGTCCCCGTATGAGGTCGTATTCGGCCGCCCCCCTAACATGTGGGGTACTCCTAGACCCCGAAGTATTACTGATGTTTCATGTAATATGCTGACAGACTACCTAGCTTCCTTGATGTCTGCCCTCAACTCATGTCGTTCACAGGTTGCCGCCGCATTTCCAGACAATACCGAGGTGGCACCGCATGAGATTGTTCCAGGTTCGATGGTGCTCGTCCGGAACTTCGACAGATCAAGTCCGCTGGAGCCTCGTTGGAAAGAGCCCCGACAGGTCCTCCTCACCACCCGTACAGCCGTGAAGTTGGAAGGACGCAAGGGCTGGGTGCACCTTTCTCATGTTAAACTTTTTAAAGGACTGAAACCCGTCTTTAAGAACATTTCCCAGGATTCGAAGGATTGCCAAAATATTGCTCTCAAGGACTGTCCCGCAAATGACATTGATACAACCCCTCCCTTGGTAGAGAAAACTCCGCAGCAGGAGTATAAGCAAAAACTCCGGTCTAGTAAAATAAGTCAGTCAGTTTGATTGTATAAGTCCTCCCCTAGGTGAAACGGTTAGACTGTTTCTGACATGTATAAAATAGACCCCCATAGTGAGAGAGTTAGTCAAAACTCAAACCGATGTATCGTTTTTCTGAGTTTCATATTATTCATCAGCATAATGATTTCCTGCACTAGTTACGCATTTTTCCTGTGTTTTCCAGTTCCTCATGTAAATAAGCCTTCTAATGTTACCGTAGAACACACGTTTAGTGATCTGCCTCCTCACGAATATTCATACCGCCTCGCTATGCGCAATAACTCATTTATCCGCATGTTACATTATTCACACCAGACCAGCAATGCCACTAATTGTTGGGTGTGTGGTCGACTCCCCCCTTTCCAGACGTCAAAGGGAGTTCTGCCACTTTTTCCTTATCCTTTTTCACATAATGGTTCGTGTGGAGCATGGTCCACGTTAACGTCCTCCTTAACAGATATGTCTTTTCTTAACAGCACATGTTTCCCAGACAAGCAAGGTTTCCCCCACAGAACAGGTTTAGATCTAGAAAATGAAGTGTACAATTTAGGTAACTATTCGTCGAATTTCATGGTCCTGAATGTTCAGTCTGATACTACTCCAGACTCACCTGCTATTTCAGTACTACCAGTCAAAGGCGAATTATGTGTTCGTAATTATGGTTCTGTACACGTAGGACATAGTGATTGTACTACTATTATCAAGTATAGTGACAGTGGGAAATCTATTTTTAAAGCTTCACGTCATTCTTATTTTGTTTGTGATCAAACCGCATATGTTCGTCTGCCCCTCGATTGGGAGGGAACCTGTTACATTGCCTTCCTACTGCCACCTGTTTTCCTAGCCCCACCTGACTATCATAGGAATTCCTTCCTAGTACATACTAGACACAAGAGAAACCTCCCGATTGTCGATTATACTGAAACTGCTGCAGAGCAATTCATTGATATCGATAAAGGTGTGTTCCCTTATTTAGGTACAGTTGTAAACAGTAAGCTAATTCGTAGGTTAACAAGAACCCTTGAAGCAGTAGTAGATGAGACTGCCTCCGCTCTAGGTAACTTAACCGAAGAGCAATCCTTTATGAGAATTGTCGTGCTCCAGAATCGTCTCGTCCTTGACGTCATACTGGCCGATAGGGGCGGGGCCTGTAGAGTCCTCGGATCCAGTTGTTGCATTTTTATTCCAAATAACGCGCCGTCTGTTTATTCAGCTATAACCAGACTCCATAAAATTGCCCATCTGTTACACCAAGATCCAGGCACCTGGACATGGTCCGGTTGGTTCTGGAATATAATTTCCGCCTGGGGATGGAAAGTCCTGTCCTTTCTAGGTATCGCAGTAGCGATCATATTAAGCTGCTGCCTCTGTATACAATGTGGCCCTGCGATTTGCGGCATGTGTGCTACCTCTTGTATTCCTAGTCCCAAGCCCCGTTCTAAATCCCGTTCCAAGACAATTCGAGATGAACAAATGGTACTGTATGAAATGATAGATGGTATCATGAATATTGATGTTTCCTGATGGAAACGTAGTGACAAGGAGGGAATGTGGAAAAGTAAATTTTGCCATGTTCTGTGTCCCTACGTGTCATCCATCATATGTTATGTGTGCATGACCAATATGCATATGTTATTCCCCATGTCCGATTAATGACGCAATTATAGTTGTGTCCTCCTCTAGTATGCCAGTTTCCAGTCCTCGTGAGTAATATGAGTATCAGGCCTATGTAAAGCTACGTTGCCACGTTTCTCAGTGTGCACGTTATTTCATCATAAAGTCCCCGTTTCCAGGCCTCAACAGGGCCCGGACATCAGATTCAGCCCCTGTCTCCTGAAGCCTTGCTGAGGAGCGATCCAGCCCCCACCTGTATCCTCGACCTTTCACTTACTTCCTGCCTCGCAGTGCCCGGTGCAGCTTGGCTCTGCCTCTGAGTCTGCCAAGACTATGTTATGATTCCAGCTATCAGTTCAGTCCTCCTTCTCTGCATTCCTAAACTACTGAACTGCATCAATAGTTTCCGTCATTGTCTAGCCTATGCGGCTCCATGTTAAGAGAAATACTGTATTTAATGGTCATTTAATATTCTTCATCACGCACTACATGTAGAATAAATGCATGCTCTGGTCTTAGAGTCAATTAGCTTTTCCCCTCATGACTCTTAGTTTATATCAACATGTTCCCTAAACATCAGATACTAGATAGGGTTTAGGTACATGTCGCTCCGACCCTCCAGACTTTAGTCTCTGCTCCTAGCACAGAGTTCATAGCCCCCAGCTTCTCCTAGTAATACGTCATTGCCAGTTTGCGCGCACCACCAGGTTAGAGGTCCCGGCTCCTTAGGTAGCCCCCTCCATGGTTTCCGCCCATTCATGACATATTCTGTTACGTCTGCACCACATGTCTATGTATACGCCCAGTTACACCTCTTTTTACTCTTATCTTTCGCGACTGCTACGCGTCACGCCTTCTGCTCCACCCACTGCTACGCCTACTGCAATGTAATGTTATGTGTTCGCGCTATGTATATATGCTCGTGTATTGTTATTAAAAGTCAGCGCGCTCATCCCAGACCCAGCCCGAGCAGCTGCTGGGCCCTGTCATCCTATTCCTATGCAGGTTGTCCTGTTCCTGTCCTTATGCTGTATTAAACCTGCAGAAACTCCTACTACCTCGAATCTTGACTCTTATTTATTGAGCTATCTGTTATGATATATGTCTAGTCAAAAATAGGGTATTATTTATTTATTTACCACAAAATGACAAATTAGAGAATTTTCGATCATTAAAATGCTTAGTACGTCGGGCCCTACACCCTTAACTACAGGACAGCCACAAAGTTACACTAACATTCAAGTACTTAATAAAGGCATAACCATCAGGTAAATGTCTAGAGTGTATGCTTTGCAATTGTCACCTGTTAGATCTGGGGGTCTCTAGTTGGCAATGGTATTCACCTTTGTCCAAATAGGGACCCTTACTTCTAAGTCAGGATAAGGGGATTACACTCCTTAATAACCCCTGCTCACCCCCTTGGTAGCGTGGCACGAGCAAACAGGCTTATCTCAGAGGCAGTGTGTTAAGAATTTGTGAATATACACAGTAATACAGTGATAACACTACAGATGGACACAACACAGGTTTTATAAAAATAAGTATTCTTTATATAGACTTAACACAAGACCACATACGACAAAAATCCACAATACTACACTTAAAATTACTTAAAAGATGATTAAAGTTTCTTAGTTCAAGTTGATGGTAAATGCGACAAAGTTCTCAATAAAGTACCTGGATGCGTAACGCAAAGTGAAAAAAAGGCTCGCAAAAGGGGAGATGTGTCGGTTCCGTGACCCGGGGGAACGATTGTGTCCTTCCTCAATGCTTGCGCAGAGTAGGGGACTCGTCGTGAGCCTTACTGGTGCGGAGGTGATGCGTAGATTCTTGGCCTGCGGGCCCGTTGCGGTGCGCAAGATGGCGCCTTGATGCGATGCGACGATCTGGTTGTAATTAGAGAAGATGGCGCCCTAGATGCGGCGATGCAGTGACCCGGGGGAACGATTGCGTCCTTCCTCAATGCTTGCGCAGAGTAGGGGACTCATCGTAAGCCTTACTGGTGCGGAGGTGATGCGTAGATTCTCGGCCTACGGGCCCGTTGCGGTGCGCAAGATGGCGCCTTGATGCGATGCGACGATCTGGTTGTAATGCGAGAAGATGGCACCCTAGATGCGGCGATGCAGTGATGATGCGATGACGCCCTGGCAGTCTTGCGACGACTCTGTACTTTGGATCCGCGGCAGGCCCTGCGACGCGCTTCTCCGGTGATGCGATGGCGACTCCCTCGAAGGCGTCACGCTTCTCCGGTGATGCGACAGCAGGCAGCTTCGATGAACACACGCTTCTAGGGAGATGCGACGAAGGCTCGCTTCTCCGGCGTTGCGATGATTTCAGCTGCGGTGGCGACATGCTTCTTCTCGATGCATCGTGCTTCCAGCTCCCAGCGGCACGCAATGACTGGAGTCAGAATTCCCAGCAAGGAAATTCAGGAGGGAGCTGGAGGTGAAGTCTTTTGTCCCTGAGACTTCAGCAGGAGGCAAGCACAGTTCAAGCCCTTGGAGAATATTCTGTAGATAAAAGTCCTTACAAAGTTCCTTCTCCTTTCCCTTGGCAATGAAGCAACCACTGCAGGCCAACCCAGCAAACAGCACACTGGCAGAGGGGCAGTCCAAACTCCTGCAGCTTCCTTGGTTCTTCTCCTTGGCAGAAAGGGTTCTTGTTCCAGAAGTGATCTAATTTCTTGGGATCGGGATCCCAATATTTATACCCCAAAATCCTTTGTTCTCTGAAGGCAGCGAGGCCTCTGCCTAGTTCAAATCAGTTCCTGAGCACTTTGTTGACATGACTCTCTTCTTCCTTTCACTGTGCAGGGCAAAGGCATCAGTCGCCCCACAGGAGGTGGAGCCAGCACAAGGGAGGGAAGATACAGCTCTGGAGCACTCTGTTGACATGATTCCTCCTCTCCTTTCACAGTGCAGGGCAGAGACATCAGACAAGCCACAAGGGGTGGAGCCAGCATTGTAAAGGGAAGGCCCTTCACTATTCAGGTCCCAGGTGCAACTCCTCCTTCCCATCTAGATGCGGATCTCTCTATTCACCACCGGGCTGCCCCAGCCTGCATCGTGGAATCCCCCAGCCCTGTCACACACAAACCCAGACAAGGAATACACAACCCAGCAGAGGCAGGCTCAAATGGATAGGCAAGCACATACCTGCTTTCTAAAAGTGGTATTTGCAAACACAGAATATTAAAATAAACTTTACTAAAAGATGTACATTATTATTCTGAGTTCAGGCATACTAAATTCGAATTTCTACCATGTTCCCTGAGTCAGTTAGGATTATAAGGATGTAATAATCTTAACTGCCCATTCTGGCCTATGAGAACAGGTAGCCTTTGATAGTTAAAAATGAAAATGGTTGTAATTCATTATTAGAACATGCTACACACATCAGGGCATGTCCTACCTTATACTTACAATGCACCCTGCCCTTGGGCCTACCATAGGGGTGTCTAATATGAAGCAAAGGGAAGGTTTAGGGACTGGCAAGTGGGTGCACTTGGCCAAGTCGACATGGCAGTGCTAGACTGCACATAGGCCTTGCTTTGGCAGGCCTGAGACACACTTTACAAGCTGCTTCTGTGGGTGCCAGAACCAGTGCTGCAAACCCACCAGCAGCATTTGATTTACAAGCCCAGGGCACACATGGTGCACTGTACTAGGGGCTGACAGAGAAATCAAATAACCCAATCATAAAATTCAATTAGTATATCAATTTAACATAGGGAGCACTTACACTGTGGCACTGATTAGCAGTGGCACAGTGCCAAAAGCATAAATCCAGCAAAAACATATCAAAACAGAGGAGGCAATCCGTCAAAATGGAAGGGAGACTCACGCCAATGATGTCAGGTCTAACATCACCATTAATCATTCTGCATGCATTTGCCTCTTTAGGGCACAGGTTTACAGTGCTTAAAACTGCAAAAGTGCTGAATGAGGTGCAGCATAAAGGTATTACTATTATTGTTATTAATATTTGATAGAACTGGGGGTCTCTAATTGGCAGAGGTCCGAGTAGGGACCCTTGCTTCTAGTCAGGGTACGGTGCATACAAACTTTAGATAACCCCTGCTCACCCCCTTGGTAGCTTTGCACAAACAAACAGGGTTATCCCAAAGGCAATGTGTAAAGTATTTGTACTCACAAAACACAGTAATATACTAAAAATGCCACAAATGGACACCACTCCAGTTTAGAAAATAAAGTGTCTTTATCAAAACTCAACAAGACCAAAACGACAAAAATCCAACATAAATGGTGTAAAATAGCACTTAAAACTGTTATCTCCAGGGGGCGTGGCTTGTGCGCCCCTGCGAGATGGCGGTCCGCGCTTGAGCTACGGGACATCAGCGGCTGTCGGGAAGATTTTAGGCTCCCTGTAAACAGCGCTCTTTTCCTCAACTCAGCATTTTGACTTCGGATTTTGCCGTGAACGTGCTGGCAAGTGCTTTTCTCGCTGAAAACGGCAGGAACCTTGTTTTATCACTGTTCTTCAGCTCTGCGCCTTGGATTCTGTTGCGGCCGCCATTTTGTTTCCTGTGGCGTCGCTTGGGATTTTCTCTTCAGTGATAGGAGCAGCTGTCTGAACTTTCGCCTTATAATGGTCTGAGGTGACATTTTCGCTATTTACAACCTTTGTGGCTCAAAATGTGCTTGCCTACTCACTATCACCTTTTTGGAGAAATTTGGTTAATATATCAGCGTGACTGACATCCTTTCTTTGTTGTCTTGCCATTGATTTGGGTCAGATCTAACTGCTGTGTTATTTTACCTGCTATTCCGGTCTATGGAGCATGGCAAGGGTTTTTTTCAACGCTCACTTGGATTTATTATGGCTTTATCGTTTACTTCTGTGACTGTCCGCCATTTTGCGCACTGACATAGCGTATGTGGACATTACTGGTCTCTCACGATATATTTAACAGCTTTGCTGGTTCCTCCAGAGTTATACATTGCTCTTTTGTCCTTTTTTGGATCTTTTCAAGTCCGCTTATCCATATATCTTTTTTCCAGTGTATTTTTGAGATTTTATTTGCACCTTATGGCTGACAACATGGGTCCTCCTGCTAAGGACTCTAAAGGGGCGCTGAAGAGATCCAAACAAACGTCTCCTACCTCAGAGACAGCTCAGAAAGATACGAATTCCACTTTGGACACCATTTTGGCACGTTTGAATTCTGTGCATGATATTGCCCAATCCACTAAGACTAACACTGATTTATTACAGGTCGAGATGGCGGCTATCAGGAACGATTTTAAGACATTATCTATTCATGTTACAGCTGCGGAGACACGTATTGGTTGTGTGGAAGACACTGCGCACCAATATTCTAGGTCTCTTCAACAGATGGAGCGCTCAATGGCGGCAATGCGGAGAGATCTTACGGAGCAGGAGGATCGCAATCGCAGAAGCAATCTGCGGATTTTTGGACTGCCTGAAGATGTGGAGAAAACGGCCTCTTCTATGATAGACTTTCTCTACCAATGGATTCCCGCTACCTTTCAAATATCATTCCAGAAGGACTTTGAAATTGAAAGGGCTCATCGAGTACCTACCTTTCGACCCAAGTCCTCTACACATCCCCGGGCGATTATTTTTAAACCGCTGTGTCATCAACACTCAGAGTAAATTTTAGCCCATATGAGGAAGGACAAGGCGGTAACTTGGGAAGGTCATCGGATTGCTATTTCGCAAGACTTTGCCCGAGATACGGTCATTCGAAGAAAGGGCTTTCTTAGCTTGAGGAAACACCTTCTAGACATGAATATTCCTTTTTCCTTTGCTGGTCCTTCAAAATTTCGTATCACTTTTAAGGGTCGGCCTCGAGTTTTTGATGAGCCTTCTGACCTCTCTACCTTCCTAGACAATCATTCTGAATCTCAGATGGAAGCTTCTCCTGCTCCTGGTTCTTCTGGTTCTTGATTTCTGGATGTTTGCCCCTGATCCTCTCATGGTATTATGTTTCTGTATGTTTAGCTTGTGTACTTACTTCTAGAGGTACATGCTATAGCTTACTTATTCCCTGCATTAAGATGTTTTTAGTAGCCTTTACGTTGTTTGGTGGTCTGCTCATCTTGATGTTCCTTCCCTTCTTTTGGTTCTCCTTTATTGTTGATCTTCAACCCCTTTTTATTGTTGTCTTTTCTGAGCTATTCGTCTATTCCGACTTTTGACCTCGTTTCCTCTATCTGTGTTGTTATTTCCCTATAATGTTATTCGTAGTTGCTTCCCACTCTGTGTTTTATCGATTTTAGTTATCTATTTAGGTCTCTGGCTTTTTCCTTCTTTTTTCTATTTTGCTGCTATGTTTTGTATTATGTGTGTATCCTTCCTTCCTTCTTGATCTGTTCATATCTGTTCTTATCGTTTAGTTTTATTGGCTGTAACCATCTGGATGTATTTCTGTCTATTCATTGTATTAATTTTTCTCATCGATTTCATGATGTTATTTGTTCCCAAGGTAATGCTGCTTATTTTCTTGGTCTTTTTCGTCTAAGATATAAGTCTTTCATAGGATGTAGTCTTTTAGTTTGTTTGCCTTTTATCTTCGTATTTATACATTGTCTTACTCATATTTTTATTTCTTTCATGTTTATATGTACAATTTTTCTATGGATCCTGTTTATATAATAATATTTGTTGTTTTTCTGTTTTCTTTTTCTTTTTATGCTAAATTATATTTTCTTTACTTATGATGATTCGTATTTACTCATGATGTTGCTTATTATAATATATATTGCAATTGTTTACTGTTTCTTGCAACTTTATAGATTTCTGACTTCTTTGTTTCTCTAATTTACTTTCAAAATTATATTAGAACATTTATTTGAGCACTTTTTATGCCTTTTACTTGTCTCATTTAGTTTGTTCCTTCTCTTCTAGATATAAGATTGTTCTTAGGCTAGTAGTCTGGTAGTTCTATTGCCCTTGGCCATTATAATTGTATATGTATCCTACCCATATAATTAACTCTATCGAATGTTTACATACTATTAGTGTACGGTTTATATTCATATAATATCATATTTGTTGATTATTTATTTCTGTTTCTTATAAGGACTTATATTTACTACTTCTTCTGGTTCATATTTATTCATGTTTTGGTTCTTTTTACAGTGTATATTGTGATTATTTGCTCTTTCGAGTATATTTCATGGTTCTTTGAGTGCTTCGTTATTCTAAGTCATTCTCCAACATAAATTACACTGTTTATTTTATGCATTTCATTTGTAATGTTGTTTATTATGGGACTGCTATATTAATTGTTTATTGTTCTTGACGGTCCCTTTGCTTGTCCCTCCATGTCCCCCCTGGTATGAATTTGGTCCTTTATGGACCTCCCCTCGTGGGTCTTCTTTTTCTCTTTTTCTATTCCTTCTCTTTGCTACTTTTCTCTTTCTTCCTCTTTTTTTCCTGGATCTCCTATTGGTGTTCCCACATTCTGTGTTTCAGGATGTATCTTTAGCTGCTTGAGTTGGTATTTTTCTTTCTTTCTTTGCAATCTATATATTATGGATGTTTACGTTCTACAGAATTATGCCTGGCTTGAATGTTTTGTCCCTTAATGTTAAAGGATTAAATCATCCGGTGAAAAGATCAAAAATTCTAGATTACTGTCGATCTTTATCCTCAGATTTGGTATTATTACAGAAAATGAAAGTTTCCTATAAGGAGGCTTTGTATATGAGGAAAGACTGGGTTCTGGACGTTGTATGCTCTGATGCCTTAGGAAAACGAAATGGTGTAATAACCTTGATTTCTAAAAACTCGGGTTTATCTGTGATTTCTGCTGAACATGATTCAGAGGGCCGATGGCTGTTATCCAGACTCTCTGATGGTACTAATGACCTTTATGTTTTAAATATTTACGCTCCAAATGATGATGATCTCTCGTTTTGGCGAACACTCACTAAAAAATTGGCTGATACTCCTCATCAGGGTAATTTAATTGTTGGTGGAGATTTCAATTTACCAATGGATCCTGTGTTGGATAGGAGCTCTGCTTTTAATTTCCGTCCTCCTAGGGCGCATAAACAAATGTTGAACATGTGTTCCATTGTTCAGCTGCAAGATATCTGGCGCCTTCATAATCCTACAGGTAGTGACTTTTCTTTCTTTCTCTCTCCCCATTCTAGCTTTTCTCGGATTGATTATCTTCTGGTTCACTCGTCTCTTGTTCTGTCTTCATCCTCCCCTTACATTCATCCTATTCTCGTATCTGATCATGCTGCTGTTTCCTTCTCCCTTTTGTCCTTTGCTTCTAAACAAAGACCTCGTTCTTGGAGGCTAAACGCAGAAATTCTTCATGATGATGCTCAGGTTTTAGATATATCTAATGAAATTGAACGTTTCTGTGCCATTAATGATGGTTCGGTTAGTTCCCCTATAGTTTTGTGGGATGCTTTTAAGTGTACTCTTCGGGGTCACATTATTAATTGTATGGCAAAGAGAAACGTTGCCATCAAAAAAGAACTTTCAGATTTAGCAGATGAGATTAAGAAACAAGAACTTCTCTTTCGTAGGTCTAAAGATAAAAAGTGTTTACACACCATTAAACACTTGAAGTATTCCTATAACACTATTGTTACCAAGAGGGCTCATATTGGGGTTCAAGACCAAAAATCTAAACGTTTGTTATTAAAAATCGTGTAGGTAAAATGTTGGCAGCAACGTTGAAGTTTCAGGATTCTAGTTTTAAATCTTCTCAAATATCTTCCATTTGAGAAAGTACTGGGGTTAACAAATTTCAAACTCAGGAGATCCTGGACGTTTTTCGGGATTTCTATACTAAACTTTATACTCCCACTACCCAAGCCTCTTTTGAGCAATGTCAAGAGTTCCTTAAAACAATTCATATTCACTCTGTGTCGGTGGAAGAAGGTCAGAACTTAGGTGGTCCGATTACTTCTGAGGAAATTATAGCTGCAATTAAAGGCACTCGGTCTGGAAAGGCTCCCGGACCTGATGGTTTTCCCATTGTGTTTTATAAAACTTTTCTTTCTTCTGTTGTTCCTTGCCTTAAGTCTGTTTTTGAAGCTTTCATTCAAGGAGGTTCGGTCTCAGGTTCGGCAGCTGATGCCAGTATAGTGGTGATTCCGAAGGAGGGAAAAGACCACTCAGATCCCAAAAATGTTTGCCCTATTTCCCTTCTTAATATGGAAGCCAAGATCTTTGCAAGGTGTTAGCCAAACGCTTAGAGTCATTTATTCCTAAGCTTGTTCACCCTTCATAGACAGGTTTTGTTAAGGGTCGACTGGCAAGGGATAATATCCGAACCTTCTGTCACATTCTGGGTACAGCTAAGCAGTCTCACCTTCCAGCTGCTGCTCTGGCCCTTGACGCCGAGAAGGCTTTTGACAAGGTTTCTTGGCCTTATTTACATGCTGTTCTTTGTGCTCACAATCTTGATGACTCCTTTATAACCATGATTATGGCCTTATATGCCCAGCCCAGAGCAAATATTAGGGTCAATGGTGCTACGTCTTCGTTTTTTAATCTTTGCCAAGGTACCAGGTGAGGTTGTCCCTTGTCCCCGCTTTTGTTTTTACTTTCTATTGATCTGCTCCTTAGATTAATTGATCTCCATCCAGATATTAAAGGGTTTAATTTTGGCCCACATTGTCTAAAAACGGCGGCCTATGCGGACGATGCTCTTATTTTCTCGGATGGCATTGAGCGGGCGATCCACACACCTGTTACCAGCCGTGAGGGGGAACGGCAGTGAAGTCGGGCAGAGAGGGAGCGCCGTGAGATTCCCTCACAACTACCAGCCCCAGCAGCCTCGGGGCGGCGCGCCTGTGACGCGTGTTCAGAGCGCCCGGAGGCGCTACAAAGCAGACTGTGCCCATGAGCCCAGGGGGACCAGCAACACACCTGTTACCAGTCGTGAGGGGGAACGGCAGTGAAGTCGGGCAGAGAGGGAGCGCCGTGAGATTCCCTCACAACTACCAGCCCCAGCAGCCTCGGGGCGGCGCACCTGTGACGCGTGTTCAGAGCGCCCGGAGGCGCTACAAAGCAGACTGTGCCCGTGAGCCCAGGGGGACCAGCAACACACCTGTTACCAGCCGTGAGGTGGAACGCCAGTGAAGTCAGGCAGAGAGGGAGCGCCGTGAGATTCCCTCACAATTACCAGCCCCAGCAGCCTCGGGGCGGCGCGCCTGTGACGCGTGTTCAGAGCGCCCGGAGGCGCTACAAAGCAGACTGTGCCCGTGAGCCCAGGGGGACCAGCAACACACCTGTTACCAGCCGTGAGGGGGAACGGCAGTGAAGTCGGGCAGAGAGGGAGCGCCGTGAGATTCCCTCACAACTACCAGCCCCAGCAGCCTCGGGGCGGCGCGCCTGTGACGCGTGTTCGGAGCGCCCGGAGGCGCTACAAAGCAGACTGTGCCCTCTCGCCCCGCGAGTCGCGCGCGGGAGCACCCGGGTGAAGCCCGGGTCAAGGGCGGGGCTGTCTGTGGCCGTCCGGGGACGACAGAGGACGGGACGGGCCACCCCCTTGGCTACAACAGTGAGTATATGTAAATTCACATCTAAAGGATTGACTTTGGTTATCAAGTAGACAGCAGGGGGTTGTGTGGTTGTGTTTTCCCAACCCTCTGTACACCTCCTGCACTACTAACCTGCTACTAACTATGTCTATCCAAACTACCTTAACGGATAACTACCTACTTAAAGTAGTTAGTAGAATTAACAGCGATAGAAGAAAATCCTTTGGACAAGGCAATTTACCTGATTTTCCCCTTAATCAATCATCGGACCCTGCCATTGAGGGCAACATCGTCACTAATGCGACAGCCGAGACCAATAATACCAGCGGCAATGTTGGAACTATTGCCGTAGAGGTTTTAGATGATTCTACCGCAGTAGAAGACCAACCTGAAATCCCAGACGGTACTCCGCAACAATGCACAAGGGCTACACGATCCATGAGAGCATGTAGGAAACCTATTACTAAGCGGGGTAATCACTCGACCAGGAAGAAAAAGGACTCTATTCCCAAGGATAATGTTTGTGACAAAGGGACTCTTACTAAGGACAACTGTGTTACTATTAATATTGACCAATTCAATTTATTAGTCGGTTGCATCGATGGTAAACTGAAGTCGGTTGTGGAGCCATTACTTGATAAGATTGATGTACTATCTGCAGAAGTATTGAGATTGGGGTCCATGTTAGACCAGCATGTGGCTAAGATAGTTAATCCTGAATTACCCAATAGAGTTCCCACATGTAATCAATCTGCTCCTAAGCCAGCTCCTAAGCCAGCTACGGGGAGGTCCTGTAACACGAACACTGCTACCACCGGCTCTGAAGTGGGAAGACAAACCCTGCAGGCACCATCTGTACTGACCGGTCCGAATTCATTACCAGCTTGCAATAAGGGTCGGCCAGCGCAGGTTCCGGTAGTTTCGGTTGCAGCTGCAGGGTTTGTAGGGACAACTGTTGGTAAAAACTCATTACCAACCTCTAATAGAGTTAGGGCAGCGCAGACACCAGGCGTGCCAGCAGCTGTCGCTGGATCTGCAGGGGTTTCTGCTAGCATAAATAATCGTTCAGTAGACCTCCCCCCGGAGTGTGTACCATATGTTGTGCTTCTAACTAATGTTCCCTCTTTTAGCCAGGCTATACCTCTTCAAGAGTCGTGGGACTCTTTAAAAAAAAACAGTTTCATGGCTAAATCGACACTGTGGATTTCCAGTTAACTATTCAGATCAAATTTTATCTACCAGAAGGGTCAACTGGATCGGCAACTCTAAGAAAACCTGTGGGGGTGACTGTGTGATCGTCAACTTTTAATACCCCCAACATGTTGCGACGGTCTTACTTAGAGCTGCTGCTTTAACACAGCTTGAGACTGATGTAACTGCACGTCCTTGGGGCTATTTTTATAATCACCTTAATAATTTACCTCCCGCCAATTGTAGAGATGGGGTCTTCACCCCTAACTCGGTACCCAATGGTGATAGATTTTTTCTACCTACCTCTAACCATGTATTCAATTGTGGCAGATCTATCCTGCCCATGCCCATATTGAACCCTATCCCTAATGGTGATATTTTTTCCCCACCTACCCCTAATTTCGTTCCCAATGGGGATAGGTTTTTCCCACCTATCCATGGGATGGTTTACCAAGTCCCGGTCCAGAACAGGTACCAGTCCCTGAGTTTCTTGGACCAGAACGATTGACATCAGATGGGTTGTGGGACCTGGAGGGACGTTACCTTGAGTACCACATTAAATAATCAAAGTGAGGAGAGAGTGGCTATCCAGAGCCCATTTACTGCCACCATGGGTAATTTGAGTAGTGTGACTGCAGTTCACTGTGTGAATGAGATTGTTGAAGAACCGGTGAATGTTACAGGTAGGCTTATAGATGGGCCTGTGGATGACTGAAGTGCCAAGGGTAATAGTACTAACAATGTCCATGGTATTGCTAACTACCATCATACTGTGGGGATTTCGATTGCCAGCTGGAATATTGCTGGATGGGCATCTAAAGTTCATAAAATGGAGTGGGAGGGTATTGTTAGTTCTTATGACATTTTATGTTTACAGGAGACGTGGTGTGTTGAGAAACCTAGCCTTGAAGGGTACACTTGCTATAGCCTAGAAGCCTCTGAAACTAGGCATGGCAGGGCAAAGGGAGGACTTCTTTTTCTTATTGCAGTAAACTTAAAGTTGACTATCGTTAAACATTTGTTAGTTGAACCACACTCACAAATCCTTTGGGTACGTTTACTGGATGGCACTGATGTGCTTTTAATAAATTTTTATAACAACATTTTTTTTTTTTTTTTTTTTATAAATCTTTTATTAATATAAAGGTGGTGCAATCAGTGAGAATGATACATACACTTGTCACATTTATGTTTGCATAACATCAACCTAGAAACATAAGCGGTAGCAATCTCGTTATAGCACAATCTTAATCTGTTCGCCCAAACCCCGCATATGGAGTTCCGTACATCAATACATATTACCAATAGTGCTTAACTTGTCAAGTAGTAGCGCCACGATGCCCAACCTGTGAAATTGTCTTGTAACTTTTAAGAAACATTCCCCCCCCATATCCCAACGTAGTGTCATCACTTCTAATTAGGTCGCATACTTCTCCTCACCCAACCATGCTTCTTTGCCCTTGTGTCTGAACTCATTGCCATCTTCTCATCACGCTGGTACAATTAGTACTGAAAAGCATAAACCCTTAGTCTCATCCCTCACTCCTCCCCCTCCTCAGAATCTAGGTCATCACCCTCCGGTAAGGGCTCACAGATTTCCCCCCTGTAAACATTCCAGTCTGTCCACACCTTGTTCCATTTCCTGGGGGCAGCTCGAAGGACATACACAGCTCTTTCCGTGACCATTAGGATGTCCATGTGTTCAGCCCAACCTTCCACTGTGGGCACGTCCGGAGCCCCCCACTTCTGTGCAATATCACGTTTCGCTACTGTCATGGCAAGTGTGGCCCAGATGATGCCATATCTGTTCAGGTCATTGGGGTCCCAAATGTTTAGAAGGCATTTACGCGGGTCTGGCACAGTGGAAACTCTAAGTGTCTGGGATATGGTGCGCATTACCCGTGTCCAGTATCCCCGTATTTTTGGGCAGTCCCAGAGTGTGTGGAACAGTGTTCCCTCCTCCCCGCAACCTCTCAAGCAAAAGGGAGTGGGCGCTCTGTGTATTTTGTGGAGTAGTGTCCTGGTGTAGTAGATGCGATGTAAGATTTTTAGTTGCACCAGTCTAAATTTGGCCGAAATGCCTATTTCCCTTGGAGAAGCCAAGGCCTCATTCCACTCCGATTCATCCATCATACCTACCTCCCCCTCCCAATGTTCCTTAAGTTTTGTCGTGGGGTCTTTTAAGTTGTTGATTAGTTTTTTGTAAGTGAGGGACGTGGCGCTCTGCTGCATATACTCTGTTAATAGCCTGTCCTCAAGTGGCGAGGAGTCCGGCAGTGCAGTGCCCTGCGGGACCGCTTGTAGCAGTGCGTGTCTAATCTGGACATAGCGAAACGTTTCAGTGGGTCTGAGATCATACTGCTGTTGAAGTTGCGAGAATGGTATCACTGTGTCATTGTCCCAAAGGTCCCCCACCGTGGAGATACCTATCAGGTCCCACTGTGTGAATCCCTTGCATGTTCTAAGGTTCCCCAGTGACTTCGTGTCCCACAGTGGCGTCATTTTGGTAATTCTGCCTGTCCAGCCCAGTCGTGCCTGTGCTGTATGCCAGAGGGCTGCTGTGTGTCGTGTCGGGCCGTGCAGATGTTTAAGCCTTGGTTTATTATACAGTACCGACAGCATGGAGTCTGTTCCTAATTGTGCCCAATCAGCCCTGTATGCTGGGTCATTTCTCGGGGCGTGAACCCACTGGTTAATTATTTTAAGTTGAGCCGCCCAGTAATACACCTGAATGTTGGGAAGTGCGATTCCCCCCCTCATACCAACTTTTTACCAATTTGTCGTAGGCTATTCGCGCTGTACCATTGCTCCAGAGGAGATTGGAGACCAATGCCGCAATCTGTGTAAAGTATCGCGGAGGGACAAGATGCGGGGTGCTTTCCAGTACATACAGAAATCTGGGGAGTGCCATCATCTTGAATAAGGCTGCGCGCCCCAAGAGGGTGAGGGGCAGGGCCGCCCAGTGCTTAACGTCAGCTCGCAGGCGGTCCAGAGGCGGTTTTAGGTTGCTAGTGAAGAAATCTGTTTCAGAATGCACAATGACAATGCCCAGGTACCTGAAGGAGGTCACCGGTTCTGCTACAGGGCAATCGACCGGCAGTCTCGGCGCCGGCCCCTTCAACATGTAGATCATTGATTTCGACCAATTAAGGGTATAGCCCGAAGTCGCCCCATGCGTGTTGCAAATGTCCAGAAGGGCTGGGATGCCGTTATCAGGGTCGACCATGTAAATGAGCATATCGTCGGCATATAGGGAGACCTTGTCTTCCCACCCCTCCTCCCATTGAATGCCTCGAAACAAGGGTGTGTGTCTGATCAGGATAGCTAAAGGCTCGAGTACCAATGCGAAAAGCAGGGGCGATAAAGGGCATCCCTGCCTGGTACCTCTGCTCAACGGGAACGTCGGTGAGATGTGGCCATTAGACACCACTTGCGCCACTGGGTTAGTATAAAGTAGACGTATCCAGGCGATATATTTCGACCCAAAGCCCATACGTGCGAGCACCTCGAAGAGGTACTCCCATTCCACTAGGTCGAAAGCCATTTTCGCATCTAGGGAAAGGATCACTGCCCTCTCAGTGAGAAGGTGTGATCTCGCCATTACCCCATGAACTCTCCTGAGGTTCAGTGCCGTGCTCCTATGGGGCAGAAAGCCTGATTGGTCGGGATGGATCAGGGTACTCAGGTGTGGCATCAGGCGGGTGGCCAGAAGTTTAGCCAGTATTTTGGCTTCCGCATTTAATAATGATATCGGGCGATATGAGGCACAGTCTTCTGGGGGGTTACCTGGTTTAGGTATAGCTACGATCGTGGCCGTGCGTTGATCCAGTGGCAGTTCAGCCCGTTCCCTACTGTCCAGATACATGTCCAGCAGGGGACCACTAAGTTCTGAGGCCATCGATTTATACCATTCCACCGGAAGCCCGTTAGGTCCCAGTGCTTTGCCTGATTGTAGTGAATGTATTGCCAATTGGATTTCCTCTTCTGAAGGATCTGCCTCTAACTCTTGTGCAGCCTCCGGCGGTATGCCGGGGAGGATAATGTCCGCCAGCGACGCCGCCGCCATTTGAGCAGTGACAACATGCTCTGGTGTATATATGGTGTGAAAGTGACGTGCCAAAGCTTGCCCTATGTCCTCTGGGTGTGTTAGTACGTGGCCGTCAGTATTAATGAGTCTCTGAATTCCTCTCGCGCCTCCCTCCCTCCTATCTAACCACGCCAGCATTTTCCCTGCCTTGTCGCCTACTTCATAAATTCTATGTTTAGTGTTTGCTATGTAGCCCTTCTCGGTCGTTCTCAGGTGGGTCTGGTACTGCTGCTGCCGCAACTTTAGCGCGTGTGTCGTATCCGGGGAAGGGTCCGCCATGTGTGCCGTGTTGGCAACGTGGAGAGCCAATTCTAGCTCTGTGAGCTCCTTCCGGGAATCACGCTTGTGTCCCGTAATGGCTGCTATCGCTGCCCCTCGCAGGACGGCCTTGTAGGCCTCCCACAGAATCGACGGGGAGGTCACCGAGCCACTATTCTCCGCAAAGTATTGTGTCGTCGCTAATTTCAATTTCCGTCTTAATTTAGGGACCTTCAGATAATTCGGATAAATGGGGTAGAGCCTTGCGCATTTCTGTTCTCCAGTAGTAAGGGTGAGCCTGACTGGCGAGTGGTCAGATATGCCCCTGGGTAGAATGTCGATCGTGTCAACCGTGCCCAACCCCCCCCCAGGAACAGAAAGTAGTCAATGCGAGATAGGCTATTGTGGACTGCGGAGTAAAAGGTGTACTGGGTCGCTGCGGGGTGTAAATGTCGCCATATATCCACAATGCCCAATGCACCTAAAAATTCAGGAAGAGGTGAAAGTCCCCTTGAGCGGGCCCTAGTGGGAAAGGCGTCTAACGCAGGGTCCATGATGGCATTCAAATCCCCCCCAATGATTGTGTCACCCTCAGGGAGGTCCAGCAGGAATTTACCCAGTGCAGGTAATGTCACGGAGTGTAGTGCCGGGGGAATGTATATTGATACCACATTAAGCGGTCTACCCTCCCATTGGCCATGTATCGCTGCGAAGCATCCCCGGTCGTCTGTCGCATGGTGTGTGAGTATAAAGGGTGATGACTTTTTCAGTAGTATCCCCGTTCCCCTGGACCCTGAAGTAAAATCTGCATGTGTCGCCATCTGGTATCCGCGCCGATCAAGCGCTTTGCATGTCGTCCCCGTAAGGTGCGTTTCCTGTAGCAGAACCACATCTGGGCTCTGCCGTTTAATAGCCTGCAGCACCAGGCCCCTCTTTATTTTGTCACCCAACCCCCTGACGTTCCATGTGAGCAGGCGCAGAGGGGGCACTCCCACCGTTACCGTGGCATTCCCAGCGGGTGGAGTCTGAGGTAAGTTAGCCATGAGACCGTTTGGGGATTGTCGTTAGCAATGTGTCGGTGACTGGCGTGATGAGAACGAGGAGCATGCCATGGCCCAGGGTGGTATCAGAACGTGTGAGGTGAGTGATGAACAATACCAAAAATGCAAACAGTAAAACATTAACCCCATCCCCCCTCCCTGCTCCCCTGCTCCACGGACAGAAACCCGCCCGTATCCCCAACTTCGCAGAGTGCTTTAGTCCTTCCCCAACTATCTTACTTGCTCGTGGGGTTGGTGAGGCCCCCTCAGGCACTAAATGTGTCCACCTTACTCAGCGGCATCAAGTCCAAGGTCCGGCGCGGCATCCCCAGGTCATCTCGTGCACAGTCAATCACCAGATCAGTGTTGGTCACCCTGGGTTAGCGGATCTTGTGTCGAGTCGGACTCCGTTGCCGCCGTGTCCTCGCGGTGAGGCGGGGGGTCGGTCTTGTCTTCCAATGGCGTGATGTTGCGATGATTAGTCCGATCTTTGCGTGGACGATGACGCTGTGCCACCTGTCGCCAGCCCTCCAGCCAGTCGTGAGCAGTCTCCGGCTTATCGAAGAACCACGTCTTTCCATCAGCCACTACCCGTAGCTTGGCGGGGAACAGCATGGAATACGGCAGTTCCTTGTCCCGCAGTGCTTTCTTCACCTCCGTGAACGATTTGCGGCGTCTGGCCACCTCTGCCGTGTAGTCCGGGAAGAAGGATAATGTCGCATTTTGAATCTTAACAGGTGGGGAGACCCTTGCTGCCTGCAGGACCGCATCCCTGTCCCTAAAATTGAAGAGTCTCGCCAACACCGGCCTCGGCGTCGCCCCCTGCTTAGGGGGCCCGCCAGGAACCCTGTGTGCTCTTTCCACCGAAAAGAAGTGGGATAGTCCTTTAGGTTTCAGCTTGTTCTTGATGAGGTCTTCGACGTAGAGGTCCATGGCCCCCTTCCCTTCTGATTCCGGAAGACCAAGGATACGTACGTTATTTCTTCGTGAACGCCCTTCTTGGTCGTCCAACTTGTCTTGCAGGAGTTTGGTGACTTTGTCCATGCGTTCCATGGCAATCTGAAGTTCGGACGTGTCTTCTATCAGCGATTTCGTGACTACCTCCACCTGGGACACTCTTTCAGCCATTTTGTGAAAGTCTGCACGTAGGAGCGTGACTTCAGAGGAAATGGAGCCCACAGTCGCCTTGACCTCCGTAAGGGTGTTCATAATGTCCTCCAACGTTATTTTTGCGGACCCTTCCGTCGCCGGGGTGGCTCCCGTGGAGTTGCGCCCACCGTGCTGTTCCTGTCCGTGCTGGCTGTAAGCAAATTTTTCCAGTCTGACCTGTGTAGTAGACCCAGTCCTGGTGCCCTTGCCCGCCATGGCGTTGAGACTCGTGGATTTTGGGTCCTCCTCCTCGCCCGCCGCGGATCACTGAAGGTTAGCGCTTCTCCTCCCGATACGTACGCCAGGGGGCCGCCGTCGGGGGTGCAGTCCGACAATATATTCCAGTCCCCTCAGCGCAAGCACTTTAGTGCAGGATACCACCGGTGGGCATCCGCGCGCCCGGGTGTTATCGCCGTCTGGAAGGCTTTGCTGTTCTTATCCACTATGTCCGGCGGGCAGAGTACCGCGTCGCCGGCAGGCAGAGGTCGTGCCGCGGTCAGGAGGGTGGCACGGTGGTAGAGCCGGCAAGGGCCCAGGCCGCACGCAGCCAGGCGGAGCACCACACTAGACGCACTCAGGCTCTTCAATGCGCGATTATGGCGTCGCGGTCAGAAAGGAGGGCAAGGACCCGGCAGGGTGCCTCTCACTGTGAGGCTGCAATATCAGGAGTGGGTCAGGACCGCCAGTCCAGCTGCCAGTTTGCTAGGGTTGTCGGGCGCTGGCCGTTTCCACCGCGGTCATACGCGGTACAATGTCTTCCTGAGCCGTCCCCCGGGGGCACCAGACTCCTCCGCTGTCGGCTCACCGCCCGCCCGCACAAGTAGACGCACTCACCCCGGGGCCAAGTCAGGCGAGGCTCCCCTGTCGGATCCCGTAGACGTCCCGCACAATGTGGCCGGAGGGGAGGGGGGGGGGCTCACCGCCTCTCCGCGTCCCGTGGCCACCTCGTCTCTCCTTCGTCCCCGTGGATTTCTCCTCCCCGCCGCCGCCCCACGCCAACACCAGCAGGCGGAGTGGGGTTCACTGTACCCCGGCACTGGGCAGATGGCACCTCCGCTGCTCCGGTGGCAGTTTTTGTTGAGTGCGAGTCCCCAGCGGGTCTCCGGGCAGCGTCACTGTCCTCAAGCCGGTCCGGCCTCACTTCCGCCGGGGCTCGTGGGGCACGCAAGGCCGGTGCTTCTCCTCCAGCAACAGGCCCCGCACGTCAGGATCTGGTTCGGCGGGTTCCGGACCTCGGCGGCCTCCAGAATTTCACCTGGGGTATCCGCTCCGACCCCGGACCCGACCGCCGCCGCTTCGGGTGGTTGCTGTCCCGGATATATGTGCCGGATTAATGATTATGTCGCAGTGCCTGAAGGAGCTCTCAAACTAAGCTGTCGCCATGTTGGCTGCTAGCCACGCCCCCTATAACAACATTTTTAACAATTCCCGGGACACAGTGATAGATGAGTTATCATGTGCCCTCATGAAGCTGGAAAGCGAAGCAAAATGCATTTTTACTTACATTTGGCTGGGGATTTTAATTTAACAGTTTGTAGTTTATCCTCTTCCAGGGTTTGTGGGATCCTAACTAATAGCGGGGAGAGTATGTCGCATTTCCCTCATAATGCCTATGGAGAGTCAATCAATAGCGGCATGGCTTCGTATGATTTAGAGCTATTGATTACTGTACAGGAGGGTAGTGAGTGTTCCATCCCCACCTTTACTGGTCGGAATGCGGGCTCCACTATCGACCACATCATGGTTTCGTCTAGTTTGGTACCGCACTGTTTAATTAAAGTAAGGGATACATCCTCTTTGAGTGACCACAATTGTGTTACCATGCATATTACCACGTGGAAGTGTAGAACTGAACTGCCCACTAGAGTGCTGGCCAATATAGAGCCACATAGGACCAACGGGACCAGGCTGAGATGGAAAGGGGAAAAATCAGCTACAGCGGAACCCATAATCATAAATAAATGCCTGACGGACATTGACATTATTTTGTCCCCAGGTTGCACGCCTGTTCATGTTATGACCCATTTTCTTAATATTAATAATGTCATTAACAACATCTTCACGGGGAATAAATTAGGTAGAGGAGAGAAAGGGATTGGATGGTTTGACCATGCATGCACGTCCCTTCTCTCGCAACTTAAACATGCTCTAGCCCACACCCCTAGGGATAATGATAGAGTCAGACTTCTGAGAATTGATTATAAAATGGCGCTATCCAAAAGAAAGAAGGAGTTACGGCAGGAAGCCTGGGATCACCTTAGCCAGGCAGCAGAAACTGCCGATAGTCGCCTGTTTTGGTCCACTGTTAACTCCCCTTTCCTTCAAGACGATAAAATCCCCCATCTTTCATCTAATGTGGGCAGTGAGGACTTGGTGAACCATTTCTCGGCGATCTTTCAAGATAACACTCTGTCGTCCAATGAACATATGCTATGGCCCGTGGTGCCTCTTGACATCTCTCTGGGGGAGGTGGAGATTAGTATTAAAACCAGTAAGAAGGGGAAGGCTCAGGGGCCAGATGGAGTCCCGATAGATGTATACAGGGCTCAACCACAGCTTTGGGGACCAATACTTACCTTGGCATTCAATGCTGCGGTAACCACCATGATTCCACCGACCTGGGGTGACTCTATTATTGTCCCTATTTATAAAAAAGGGGAAAAAGCACTAGCCTGTATTTACTGGCCGATTAGCCTGCTCGATTCATCAGTAAAAATCATGAGCAGAGTACTGCTTTCCAGATTAGAAGAGTGGGCAGATGAGAACGGGATTCTTGCCAATTCTCAATATGGGTTCAGGAAGGGAAGAGGGACCCTAGATCAGTGCCTGAATCTAGAATTATTGATTGGCAAGTACACTAGAGCTAAGCCCGGTAATATTTATCTTTGCTTTGCTGACCTAAGCAGTGCTTTTGATTTAGTTAATCATTCACTTCTGTGGTCAGTTTTGCTAGACAAGGGTGCCCCTAAAGAAATTCTTTTTTTCCTTGCCAGACTATATAGCAAGTTACAAACATGTGTCCGGTATGGTACTAGCGGGGAGTGCACTAGTAATTTTAATGTGAAACGGGGAATTAGGTAAGGGTGCATCCTTGCGCCCCTGTTGTTCACCCTTTTTGTTAATGGGGTTGAAGCCGCCCTGATGACTGTTAAGGCTGATGCTCCACAGGTTGCCGGGGACAGTGTCCCAGTTCTGCTGTATGCAGACGACGCGGTGCTCCTGTCACGGACACCTGTTGGTCTGCAGCGTCTGATGGACAAGTTCACCGAATTTATTGGGAGCAGGAGACTGCTGATCAATAAGAAAAAAACCCATACAATGACCTGTGGAACAAATGCGGGTAAAAGCCACTCCTTTTTTATAGATGGGGATAAAGTTCAGCATGTGAATAGTTTCTGCTACCTGGGGGTAACTTTCACTAGTGATGGCAGCTGGGGGCAAGAATTAATGAATGTTCAAACTAAAATGAGTAAAAGTTCTTATGGCATTTTTAAATTCGCGTCTAAGCTGGGGGATAGGCGAATCAAGGATATGATGGAAATCTACAAGGCACGTAGTGTATCCATTGCCCTTTATGGGGCGGGGCTCTGGGGTTACTGCAATATTGAGCATTTGCAGACAGAAGAAAATAACTTCCTTAAGAAATTATTGTGCCTCCCTAAATCTGCCCCTACAGAGTTGATTCACAAAGAGGTTGGGGTCTCTTACCTGAGTGAACTTGCTTCACTTAGGCCTTTGTTGCTTTACCGAGCCATTTGGCTCAAGGAAGAGACTGAGTTCAATCAACTTGTAATTAGGGACTGCCTTGGACTAGACAATTGTTTGCAGATACCATGGCTTAAATATGTTATAGATTGTTACAAAAGCATCTTTGGTATTAATTATTTGCTAGATCACTGTCCCCCTAGAGGTCTTGCCAAACAAGACATGAAAAACTCTTTTAAGTCTTACAGAACCCATAAACGCTCAGCTGTGAGTAATTCTCTTGCTACTGTTAATACTTATAATAAATATATTGTTACTGAGGGATTCCAGAATTACCTGAGCATGGTAACTAGGCCTGCACATAGATTTGTAGTGACTAAACTAAGAGTTGGAACTGCTCATGTACTGGTGGCTTTCCCACATCCAAAAAAGCATCCGGTTAGCCCCTGCCCCTGCGATGGGCATTCGAAACAAAGCACAGTGCACTTTATGCTCATTTGCACCCTGTTCAAGAACGTTAGGATATCCTTTTTAAAACCAATATTTCTCAAGTATGGTGTTTTTAATGTGGAGGATGCAATGTGTTTGTTGTACAACTTGGACCGCCCCTACATATGTTTTTATATTGCCAGTTTTATTTGTAAATCCATGACTTTTAGGAAAAGTATGATCTTTTAATCATTGCTTGTATTTTTATCTTGTTGCATGTTGTTCTGCTTTTATGGTTACTATTCTTAATGACCGAATAAAGCTTCATGAACTGAACTGAGCGGGCCATCCCAGCGATTTCAGATATCATTACTCGTTTCTCTGGTGTTTCTGGGTATACCCTTAATAGGGATAAAACCGAAATGTTCCCCATAAATGCTTATTGTTTCCAGGCTCATATGGGTTCCGCAGGATTTAAATGGCAATCTAAATACCTTAAATATTTGGGAATTTGGTTCTGTAGTACTATTTATGATACAGTGGCATACAACGAGGCTCAGACTCTGATTAAGGTGCGACATCTTCCGGATACATGGTCCCCCAAACATATCTCCTGGTGGGGTCGTCTCCAAACTTTAAAAATGATGGTTACACCTATTATCAATTTTGTTTCTTCTATGCTCCCTGTGAAACTTTCTTCCTCTTTTTTTTCACGAGGTGGACTCCATTACTTTCAAATTTCTTTGAAATGACAAGAGAGCCAGGATTGCGTATCAATTTCTAAGGAAACCCTATGATATGGGTGGTTGTAATTTTCCTGATTGGGAAAAGTATCAATTTGCTTATTTAGCTTCACAGGGGGCTCTTTGGTTTTCTTCGGTTCCTGGTCACATTCCTTCTTGGTTCTTCATTGAACAAGATCTTTCCTCTCCTTTACCACCTTCTTCCTTTTTAACCTCCTCCACTCTTTCTATTCCTTTTTTAACGTACGTTCGTACGATCATTTTGGACACTATTGCAGCTGTTAAATTGGTTGATAGGAAAGTTACTGTTCCACTTCATAAATCTAGAAGGTCTTCATTATGGCGTAATTCTAGAATTAAAATTGTTATTGATCCTACGTTGGTCTCTTATTGGGCTAATAAGGGGATTACACTAGTGCGTCATCTTTATGACTCAAATAATGATCCATTGCCTTTTTCTTCCCTAGCTCAACAATTCTCTCTTACTAATTTGGACTTTTACACATTTCTAACAATAAAAGTAGCTTTAGCTAAGTTGCGTCTGGATCCAAATTCTCCTACTGTTATGCTATTCCAATTGTGGACTCGATCAGGTCATGTCGCTTCCAAAATCTATACATTTTTGTCCTCCACTTCCTCTGCCACAAATACTGTTACCCAACAGAAATGGCTATCTCATTTCCATCAGGAAATATCTGATCATATGTCTTCGGAATCGTGGCAATTGATTGGGCAGCTTTCTCTCTGGAATAAAGTTGCCCCCTCTTTGATCCAATCTAAATTCTTCTCTATCAACCTTCTTCATTGGACTCCAGTACACCTTCACTCTCTTCATTTGAAAGATGATGATCTCTGTTGGAGTTGTGGCTTATCGGCTGGGGACTATCCACATATGTTTTTTGAGTGTTCGCTTCTCCAACCCTTCTGGGATTTAATACACAAACATCTTCAGTTGATTTTTAACTTTCAGTTCCAGCTCTCCTTTCCTGTCATTATGTTGGGCCCACTAGCTTCTCGTATTCCCCTACCTTTGGATTCTTTGGATTTACAATTAATGGATCTTTTGTTGACTGTAGCGGTGAAAGTGATTCTTATGGAATGGAAGTCTTTTTCCTCTGTCTCTTACCATACATGGTGGGCGTGGGTTTCCTTTTTGAGGAGTGCTCACACTTCGGTTAATGAAGTTCATCTTTCTCCTTCAATTCCTAGTGGAGTGTGGAGAACTTTAGATACATATATGGATTAGCTTCGAAGGGTTTAGTTGCCCAATATCCCTTTGTTCCCTCTAGTTGAATATTGTCATTGTGTGTTGGTGTAGCTCCATAGAAGATCCTACCTTTCTCTTCCTTTCCTCTCCTTTTCCTCTCCTCTTCCTTTTCGCGCTCTTTCTGTCTTCTACCTTCTTTTCCTCTCTCTCTCTATGTCTTCTCATCTCATGGTGATGCCTTTGATGCTCATTACGATTCCTATGTATACATTTCTCTTCCTTTATAATAATTTTAACAATTACTTCACCATCAATTTGTTTCTGATTGGTTTGTTATTACTTTGTGCCTTCTCCATGTTTTCATCACTTGTATCACCTTGTTTGTATTTTAACTATTTATATGCTTCTTTATCTCTAATAAATCTTATTGAAAAAAAAAAAAAAAAGAAATAAAACTGTTATCTCCAAAATAAAGCTTGTAGAAAACAAATAGCTCCACCTGGGGCTATTACGACATCGTGACTGCAATAAATCCAAAGCACGGTGCTGACCGCGAGGTGCATGACATAGGGCACAGAGTCACATGGACCCCCAAACAAACAGTACCTTGGAAAATGAAGTCTATGACAATGCATGGCATCGTGGAGGTGCGGCGGCGGTGCCGAGGCCGGCCTCCTGGCTGCCATAGGGGCGGAGAGGCGTCGTGTCCATAAGGAGGTGACTTGTCGAATCCAGGACAGGGGAAGTCAGTTGCATCAGTGGTGAGCAAAGTTTCCTCTAATTTTTTTCTCAGTGTGCGTTAGTGTCAGGTCTTAGTGCACTGCAGCCAAGGCTATGTTTATCAGTGACTAGACCGCGCATGTGGGTGCAGTGCCAAATATCACTCCAAATGTTTGCTTTAAAAAAGTGAAAATACAGTGCAATTCCACACATACAGCACCAGGTGAAGGGTCTTAAGTCTGGTTTGCAATTTACATACACACACCATTACATGAATTAGTTACATAGACAAGTACACTTCGGGTAAGTAAAGCACAGGACTCAACGGTGGTATCATTATAAGATTTTACAAAAAATTCTCACTGGAGCACTGTTCATAGGGTGGGGAAATGTTGGGAGCATATACAAAGATCATATATACACAATAAGTTACACAATAACATACCATATTTACAATATGATGTGCAAGCTACTGAGTAAGGTCTGGATATCTCACCTGGGAGATAGTTTGTGAAATGTGTGATATTCAGGCAAACATCAACTGTGGGACAGGGCCGTTCACACAAGTCAAGTGCCATCACTAGATGGGTGACATGGTTACTTCTCACGTCGATTCCTACCATTTTTCCATCGCTGATAAACTCTATCAAAGTAAATTTTCCCATACAGGATGTAGGCCTTTGTCCTCATCAGCATATCCAAATGCTTCTCCTCTAGTCTATTTCTCAATTTCCTCTTGATAGTGTTCATGAGGCTAAATCCTTGTTCACAATCTGCACTAGATGCTTGAAATGTCGCACAAACATCAACAAGCTAAGACACCACACTTTACTGAGCCAACATTGCATACAGTGAAATTCACCATGTCTTGAAAGGTGATGAATAACCTGCCCTTTACATGTTCTGCCACCACATATTTATGTACTAAATATTGTCGAACAACATCTTCTAGAGTTTCACAATCACCCAGACCAAATATGTTTAATACTTTTCAACAAGTCTTTGTACATTCTTAGTCCCCAAATCAAAATGTGATTGTGATGCTATTGCCTGGAATTCAAAATTTACCCATTCTTTCAGTTAGTCTTCAGGGAACCTCTTTTGCCTGTGCTCAAAAAGAAGGGAAACAAAAGACAAAATAGGCCCACTGTCAAACTCTTGTTCTTCTTTGTACAACACATTCAGATCTCTTACTGTGCTGCTCCAAAAGACAGTGTCCCCAAGTACTGCTCCTTAATCTGGCCAATATTTAATCTTGCATACTGTACAGCTTCAACAGAAGTCATAGGAACGTTTTGGGAAGAATTTGCACAAAGATGCAAATTCGCCCAAAATGTCATTAAGTACTGCAAGGAAAATATGGTAGCTTGAGTTCAATAGCTTTTGTAACAATATTTAGCAACTGGATCATTCTCCTTAACGTTCTCATGCTCAAAGTACTTAAGAACAGCCTCGTAAATATGAACTAGTGCACCAACTGCAAAATGCCTTGAAAGCCACCGGACTTCATTCAATGGTCGAAAGGAGACCGCTTCACATTCTATGACCAATGCAATTTCATCCAGCTTGGACTTCCTTGCAGGAGATCTGGAGAGCACAGTGTAGTCAGTCCTCAATAATGTCTCAATCTCTTTAATCATCAGAACCCTCTTCCAGGCATCACCAACTCCCAAACCTTCTCAATAGGTGACACAATGCTGCTCAACGATATGAGGACTGGATTGTTTAAGGTGAGTAGCAACACCCAGCATCACAGTCGCACCATCGAATGTCAACATGGCCATTTTCATATGGTTCAGATCATTGGCAGCATATAATTCTTTCACACTAGTAGTGATAGCCTCAGCATTACAACTATTTAGCTTCAATATGCCCCCAAACATTGATTTGTGCTCTGTTGATGTTACAGGTCAGAACTTGAAGTGTTACAAAGTTCTACCATAGCTTCATAGTGTATCACGCTATTGATGGCCTCACAGAACTCAAATGCATAGTCCTTGCTCCTCCAGCTGTCTGTTATCTTCACATACAAAGCTAGGTCTTCATAGATGTCTTGGACAGACAATATTGAAGTTGTTGATGAGAATCTTTATTTCCTCAGGCAGGGATCTTTTTCGTTCAACCACTTCCATTCTGTTTGCTTTGTCGGTGGTAGTTTCTGTCAGCTTTGCCCACACACCACAACCAAACCTGGCAGCAGCACTTCTGTTTCTCAATAGTGGAGGAGTGTGGCTCACTGATTAGAGCGGCACACCCTGATGCAGAGGTCTGGCCCGGGACCAGGGTTCAATTCCCGACGCGGCAGGGTCCTGAGCCCAAAATGTCCACGGACTCGATAATTCTCGCCTATTCTAATCATGGGGTCCCACGCTGCAGCTCTGGGCAATAGTTGCTTAATCTCCACTACGGCGGCCCACCCACTGCGGGATGCCTGGCTTTCACCCTGGGGATACCCAGTAGGGGTTATCTCACAGGGAAAAGCCAGGACGGGTTCCCAAGGCAAGCGCCTTGATGCCTTCGGGTGATACGTGCGCTATAAAAGTCGCAATACAATATCACCACGGCAGGCTTGTGAACTTTGCTAACTAGATGCCATTTCATGTAATCCAGTTTCTAACCATCACTCCATTTCTTCCCTGTAGAAAAGTTCTCAACAATCTTGGCTTCGGCACATGCTTGGCAAATCAAGCCCACGTCTGGACTGTATTGAAATAGTTCCCCGAGTTGCACGCAAACCTTTCTTTGTGATTTCTATGTCTCAGCCTCCACAATTTCTTTCATCCACTCATCCTTGAATACAAGGCAACATTTCTTTCTTTGTGTGGAAGCACGCACTCTGCAGAAGTTACAGCTTTACACTTGAAAATTTTCATGCTAACCAGTTTTATCCTGCTGTGCCACACAGCCTCCAAAATAAAGGAACATGGCTAAAATGGATGCCAATGCTCATGAATGCAATCTGTTATATAGTACTGAGGCATCGCTGACAAAACGTAGAGTGTAATTACCTGGATTTTTCTGTTCTCTGCCCTGCCCTTCCAAACTTATATGTAGAGCTGACCGTACAGCTTGCAATAGAAGTAAAGATTGTTACAGCAAATTGTGATACAGCAATATACTATGTACACTGTTAGAAGCGGGGATTCCCGGTTGGCTAAGGCATGAGCAAAAGCCAGGCAGAAACCCCCGTTCTAGACAGGGCAAGGGAGTTACACACTGAAGATAACTCCTGCTCACCTCCTTGGGAGCTTGGCACGAGCAGTCAGGCTTATCCCAGAGGCAATGTGTAAAGCGTTTGTGCAACACCCACCCACACAGCGGCGACACAGTAGGCACACTACAAAAGAGACTCCCCACAAGGTTTTATAAAAATAGCCTTCGTACTATAAAAACACATTAGAATGCAAACACATACATATATATATATACACTGTGCCTACAGGCACCAGGTCATTATTTACAGGAGATTATGTACAAGGCAGCGCCAATCAGGTCGCTGCCGGAACCATCACAAAAGTACACGTAATAAATGTAAAACAACCAGTAGTACATGTGTAACAGCCAGTAATAAAAGTATAACAGCCAGTACCTACTGGTGGAATAGTGAACCCAGCCTTATACCACGATAGGCATACATCACATTTAGATCAGGCATAACCTAAGAATCATAGTTTGACATTAGGCATAATCACATGAGCATCTCATTAGGCATAAAACCACCTTAGATCAGGCATAAATCATGATCATAAATCACATCCTGCATAACCACCTTAGCATGAGTACATTAGGCATGAGGACCGTAGTGCACACATTGTACCTACTGAAATGACCCCAGTCAGTTGTTGCAGCTGCCCACGCTCTCGTGGCGCATCTGTAGACACAAGCACTGGCATTAACAAGGTGCAGATTGGGGGCCCACGTTGCAGCTGCCCGCTCTCTCTTGCGGTCCAGCTGTGGTCCAAAAGTGAGCAGCAATTCTCTGGAGGCCCACCCTGGGGCTCTGGAAATAGTTTTGCCCCCAAAAATGTTGCAGCGGCCCGCAACTGCGCGGCAGCTGTGTAACTTAGCCTATGGCGCTATGGCGCCTAGGGAGCCCCTACTTTGGGACTCTGAAAAGAAAATGGTGCCCACAGGTTGTAGCCCAATTTAAGCCCCCGCTCAACGGGTTCTCTTCCGGTGCCTCTTATGGCACTACCCTGCCATCCAGAGACAACACAGCACTTGGCTTGGCACCGACGTGCCTCCTGCGCGGCCACAAAAGAAGATTTGGTCAGGCACCCCAGTGCTTCCGGGAGCACGGAGGCTGCTCACGGGGAGCTTCACACTCACCGGAGCTCTAAGGGAATCCCCGACTCTCAGTGCCGGTTCGCCGCTCTTCGGTGGCTTTATTTATTTATTTATGTGCTTATATAGCACAGGACTCGACCCCCGTAGGGGTATCTCCGCGCTTAGTTCACCAAATGTGCATCAAAACAGTGCTTTAGGGGGCATATGAGATTATGCTGTCAGAAACAGATGTGTCTTAAGTGTTCTCCTGAATTTAAGGTAATTGGTGGTTTGTCTCAGGTCAGGGGGAAGTTTGTTCCAAAGGGTAGGGCCCATATAAGATAGAGCTCGACCGCCCTGCCTTACCTTGCTAACCGAAGGGATCTGTAGCAATAGTTGGCCACTGGAACGAAGAAAACGTCCAGGATAGTAGATGTTAAATTTTTCAGCCAAATATTGAGGGCCTGAGCCAAACAAACTTTTATGTACAACACAACAGATCTTGAACTTAATCCATTGATGAATGGGCAGCCAATGGAGTCTTTCCAGGAGGGGGCGAGAAGGGGTTCTGGGCGGGACATTTAAGACCAATCTCGCCGCGGTGTTTTGGGCCACTTGCAATCTGCTGAGTACCTCTTCATTAGCAGATAAGAGGAGGCCATTACAGTAACCTAGCCGGCTGACTACGAGGGCCTGGACAAGAGTCTTTCTAAAAGTGTCCGACAAGAACGGGAATACACGCCTCAAAAGTCCAATCATCCGAAAACAGGACCCTGTCACCTGATTCGCATGCTCTTTTAGCAATAGTCCCTGGTCCAAATGTACACCTAAGTTCTTCACTGTCTGTTTAGGGCAAGGGACAGGGCCCAAATCCAGTGGCCACCAATCCGGAGACCAGTGGAGAGGAGCCTTCCCAAAGAGCATGACCTCTGTCTTGCCCACATTACATTGTAGGCAGTTGGAGGCCATCCAGTCAGATACCGCACTCATTCCCTCTGCAAAAGAGTGTTTAATTGCAGGAGTGAGGGTCTGGAATGGAAACAGAAGCTGAGTGTTGTCAGCATACGACACTGGAGTTAAACCATATGCTCTCACAATGTCAGCTAAAGGGGCCACATAGAGGTTAAATAGTGTGGGGCTTAGGCATGAGCCCTGTGGGACTCCCTTAGTGAGCTCCCTAGAGATGTAATGGTATGAGCCCACGCTGACACTTTGTGAGCGGCCTGAGAGAAAACTCTCAAACCAGGACAGAGCTAATCCTCCTATCCCCACCTTCTGCAAGCGGCCGAGGAGAATATCATGTGAAACCGTGTCGAAGGCTGCGGACAGATCCAACAGCACCAGAATCATAGAGCCCCCTCTGTCCTGTGCCATCCTGATGTTATCTGTCACAGAGAGGAGCGCTGATTCGGTGCTGTAGTTGGGTCTGAAACCAGATTGTGTGTGGTCGGGCCCTCCTGATGCCTCGATGAATTAGGACAACTGGGTATTCACATGTTTCTCGATCAGCTTGCTTAAATATGGCAGATGGGAAATTGGGCGGAGGTTGGATAGGTCTGTCCATGGTGAGGCCAAGTTCTTACGAATAGGGTTAACTACAGCTCTTTTCCATTCTTGAGCTACCCAACCTTCCCTAAGAAAAAGGTTTATTATTGTTAGAATCATAGGGCCAAGTAGGTTGCCCAGAGAAGCAACCATTTTGGCAGGCAGGAAATCCAGAGGAGACACTGTTTTAATATGACTTGTCAGCGAGTTAATATCATCTTAACTAATCTCCGGAAAAACAGTGAATGTGGGTATAGGTATGCCACTATTATGTGAGCTTGATAGTGGAGGAGTGCTAGTGGCATTACCCTTGCAGTTAACTACTTTTATAATTTTTTCATAGATCAACTCTATTTTATTTTCAAAGAATGAGGAAATGTCATCACACAGGGATTGAGAGAAATCATCAGGACTCTCACAGGCTATAGGTTTCACAAAAGTCTGTAGTATCCTGTAGAGTTCTTTGGAGGAATTACCCGCCTCTGTCAGCTGTGAGGTAAGACAGCTCTTCCTAGCCAACCTGATGTTTTTGTGGTATAAGGATAGGGCATCAGCATATTCTTTCCTACTTTCCTCTGTGTGGTTCTTCCGCCAGACTTTTTCCAATCTCCTACATCCCTGTTTCTCCAGCCTAAGTTGTTCAGTGTACCAAATCTCTTGCTTGGATATGGGATGCTGTTTATGCAGTTTCATAGGGGCCAACAGATCAACCGCCTCTGAAAGGGTGGTGTTAAACCTAGATAAAGCAGAGTCCACATTGTCTGTAGCTAATATAGTGGGTTCTATCCACACTTTCTGTAGGTCATCCGATGCCACCTTGTGCCATTGTCTGCGCCACTGGGGCGGAAGGACAGGCTGTTTATTAGGTTTGTCCAGGCCAAGGAGGACAAATTCCACCAAAAAGTGGTCGGACCAGCTTTCTCGGGTCGAGGGTCTACATAATATCTTGGGGCAGTTAGAAAAAATTAGATCCAGAGTGTGGCCTCCTATATGAGTAGGACCTTTATTCTGTATTTCAAGCTCTAAAAGGGAGAGATCAGAGAGCAAAGACATCGTCTCAGGAAGATTGGGGAGGTCTACGTGAATATTAAAATCCCCTAAAAGAAGGAAATCTTTAGCTTTAAAATATGGGGCCAATAGTTCGGTCAGAGCAAGAGTAAAACCTGTGCTAGGCCCTGGAGGGCGGTATACTAATGCTCCCTTCCAGTGGGCTTTAGAAGCCAAACTGATCTTAAAGATCGTGACTTCCATCAGGGAGCAACTTCTTTGTTCAATTATAGTTACCTTCAGTCCTTCTTTATAAACTATCGCAATGCCGCCCCCAGTTTTTATCGGACGGTCAAGCTTTGAAATGTTGTATCCGGCAGGGACCCCCAGAGCAATGGCAGTGACCATATGCGGTTTGAGCCAGGTTTCAGTTAAAAAGCAGATATCTGGCCTTGCCGTTGTAATAAGGTCCCAGACTTCACAGTGGTGCTTTGGTAAGGAACGGATATTGAGGAGAAAAATCTTCAGGCCCTTAGGAGCCAACGTCCCCTCTATCTTACATCCACTGAAGGTGTCAGTGTGAGATGCCTGAAAGTGGCAATCAATACATGAAAAGGGGCCTTCTGGGCATGGCCAGGAATTGCAAGCACAACCCACTAGAGGCACTGGTTGCAGATTTCTTAAAGCTTGGGCTGTGTACCTGATGCGGTGATCCCCTATGGGGTACGTGCTGCGTTGAGCAGGGTCCATGGCCCCGTCTGGTCACGGACGGGCACAGACGGGGACTCTTAGGCTACTCTTCGGCGTGTCTTCGGCTCTCCTGTGCGTGACTGCTGCGCGCTCGAGAGGGGGTGAGGGCTAAATAGCCCAGTGAATACAACCACTAGAGCGCTAACTGCTCCAGTGGTGAACAGGAAGTGCCTGGCTCTCCCTGACCCGCCCTCCACGCACCGGTACTAGCTACCGCGTCGGACTGGGGCGGGCAGGAGTGGTGATCGAGCCCAGGCTTGCCCAACTGCCCTGAAGGTACCGTCCCCCCCCCCTCTTAATTCAGGATAGGGAGAAGGTATAATCGGCAGTGCAGCTTAGGTACAGGCTAGCACAAATGAACTTACAGTTTCTGATGTCAAATTTCCATTTTTAAAATCAGCGACAAATTAAATGAAAGCGTTTTTAAAATTTCACAAGCACAGCATAAAACACGATTTTGGCACATCAGTAGAACTAGCGGGTTGGGGAAACTCTGCCACAGTCAGGCTTCTCCTGAAGGTTCTGTATCCCTGGGGCTCCTGCTGGCACATGGGGGCCCGCCTCCTTGCTCGGCACGTCCGGCGTCCTCTAAGTGACTCGCGGGGCTTCCCTTTACGCTTTGGAGCCCCGCCCACAGTTAGGCGCAACCCTGACTGACTTCCTGGTTGCCGCGCGATTGCAGCGGCCATGTTTCCTCTTCATCCTGGGTCTTGGTGGTGATTCCAGGTCGATGCGGGGTGGGCACCCACTTGACAACACCAAATGCGAGTTGGGCACCCACTAGGAAGCACAATAAGTGGAGTGGGCACCTGCTCCTCTGGGCAACACTTGGGGTGGGCTCCCGCTCTGTAAACATCACAGTGGGAATCCCTCACACCGGGATTCCCTCGCAGTAGCTGATGCCGCAGCAGCGTGCAGCAAGTCACAAGGCTCTTCTCTTCTTGGAAGCAGGCAGATATCAAAGTCCTTTGGGGCTGGAATACAGTTGTAGATCTCACAAGGTGCTAGGTCCCATAATGAAGAGGCAAGGCTGGGCAAGGTCAGCAGACCAGGGGACAGCACACTAAGCAGAGCAGCCTTTCCTTAGAACAGTCAGGCACAACAAAGAGGCAATCCTTCCAGTGCAGAAGCCTTTACTCCTGCAGAGTCTCTTCCTGGGTCCAGCAGACGCAAAAGTCCTTGGTGCAGTCAGGCAGGCCAGCACGCAGGGACCCTCAGGAGCAGCAGCTGTGTCCCTTGGTGGTTCCTCCTGGCAGAGTGTCCCCTCAAGTCAGCACAAGCATACCAACAACATGGGGTCACAGCCCCTCTATTTATATTATACTTCTTCTTTGTCCACCCCCTTCTAGAAGCCTCTGGAAGGTTCTTTGGGGAAACCATTCCCAACTGGTTTTAGGGGCATGTAGAGCACTTTGTTTACCAGGCTTCCCCCCTCCCTTTGTGAGCTGGGGCTTGGTAATCAGACGCACCACAGGGGTGTGGAGCCAGCATTGTACAGGACAGGCACAGACCTATTCAGGGACAGGGGACTTCTCCTCCCACTAATCCAATTGCAGATCTCCTATACAGCTTGACACTGACTCACCCTGCCCTTCCTGGAGCCACACACACCACACCAGCCCTGGTCACTTCTAGAACCAGACATGCAATACACATCAAGCAGGCAGGCAGGCAAAAAAGCACACATAATTGCCAACTTCTAAAGGAGGCACTCCTAAAATAGTGAAAATAAATCTGCGAACACCATTGTACAGCATTTATTATTTCCATTCCACACATACCAAACATGACATACCTATTTTGATTTATTTGGGAGATATCCCATAGGGAGGGGGGTTCCCAATGTTAGCCTTTGGAGGCCAGTGAGCACATGCACTTTGCACTGCTAAACAGTACAAAAGTGCACAGAGTCCTAAAACCACCAACCCATGTTAGAAAAAAGGCTCGGAGGAAGGCAAAAAGTTCAGGGATGACCCTGAAAAATGGGCCTAGTCCAACATGCACCATAAGGGAAGTCTACTTAAACAGTTACCTGTTGTGCTTGTACTCATGTATGTCCGTTCAAGTATGTGTGGTAATGTCTGTGAAACCCGCAACACAAGAAACATTGAGTAAATTGTTATACTAAAAGGTACAAGGTGCACCACAGTTTACCTCTACCAAAAAATTACCTATTATGCTTGTACTCATGTATGCCTCTTCAAATGTGTGGGGTATTGTCTGGGAAATCTGCAATGGAAGAAAACATGGGTAAGGTATGTTGTTATACTACTATGTACAAGATGCACATAGTTTAACTCTACCTAAAAATAACCTGTTATGCTTGTACTGATGTCTGCCTGTGCAATTGTATCCGTAGTACGGTCTCACAAATCTGCAAAAGAAAAGGGGTGCAGATTGTGAATCTATTTACCCAGCAACCCCCAACCCAACAACAAATGTAAACAGAATTACCTTGTCTTTGTGGGTACTCATGCCTGACCATTCAAATCCCAATACCTTACAGGCTGCAAACTTGCAATTGAAGACAAGATTGTTAGCAAAGGTTCTAAGAATTACAAACAATGAATGGGACTGGTCCAGAGACTCCAATACAAAAAACAACCAAATAGTTACCTGGGATTCCAGTTAAGGCCAAATTAGCACCCACCCATGTGTTTCATTATTAGCATCCATTACGCTAAACTGGACTATAAATCTGCATTGTGTGTTACACCTTCTGTGATGCAGCTTTTCCCTGGCAATCAATCTGGGCAAATGGTTGAGTTGGGTGAACTAGGAAATTCACAAGGAGTACTGAGTCACACACAAGCCATCAAAAGATCCCACATGACCACGATGCAGCAAGTGGCATGCAAAAAATATGATGAAGACGTTCTAATTAAAAATAAGTTACTTGTCTAACACTTCTATTTTCTCATATCACCTTTACTATACCAACCCCCCACACAATCCACCCACTCACCTGCATATTGTTTACCTTTTGCCATGTTGATGTTTTAATAGGTATGCGTCTCATTGACACACATTTTCATGTAATCTCAATTACAATAGACCATGGGCAAATATTTTCCCAGGGGCCAAAAATATTTGGTCGTTGTTAGACCCGGGATCCCTGGTTGCTTGAGGTAGGTACCTTAGGCCAAGTAGGGACCCGCGTTCCAATGTCAGGGAAAGGAAGGTCACCTTCTTAGATAGCCCGCTCACCCCCTCGGTAGCTTAGCACGAGCAGCCAGGCTAATCTTCAAGGCAAATGTGTAAAGTGTTTGCAACCACGCTCACAACAACCCAATGATTACATCACAAATAGACTCCACACGAGTTTTATAAAAACGAGTATACACTTTATGAAAAAAGATATACGATAAGACCACACAATATAAATCCGGCATATTAGGTCGTGTACTATTTCTCCTGGCTGGTTGTTAGGCCAGCCAGCCCTTGTAAGTTCTGGTATTATTATTGAGCACTTCTAAACATTCTCCTGTAATCCTAATATCATGTCATACAGTTCGTAATGCTTGAATCAGGCACTTTTGCAATGTAACAAATGCTGTAAGGCGTAAGGCAGCAATCAGACACTCTGCAATGTAAAAAGAATGCACTACTTAACGCAACAATCAGGCACTTTGCAAGGTAAAATAATGCAATGCGTAATACAACGACCAGGTATGTCGTTATGCAGAAATAAGGCAATGCGTAATACACTAACCAGGTAATTCGTTATGCAGAAATAATGCACTGCGCAATACGCTAATCAGGTACGTCGTTATGCAGAAACAATGCAATACGTCATACGACAATCAGGTAGTTCATTATGCAGATAAAATGCCATGCATCATACACTAATCAGGTAGTTCGTTATGCAGGAATAATGCAATGCATAGAAGTCTAATTAGGTACTCCGTTATGCGGAAATGATGCGATGTGTAATACGACAGTCAGGTACTCCGTTATGCAGAAAAGGAATAATGCGTAATACACTCAGGCACCGATCACTATGCCTTAGGCGGTTTCTCCGCCTCTTCCTCTGACTCGCAGTCAACCTTTCAACAGTTGCCCCCAACACGGGTACGATGTAATCAAAAAGTGCAGCTCCGCACTCCCGCCCATGTACTGCCACTCCCTTGGCAATAGGGGCCGCGATCCCAGCCTAAGCAGAGGCTCGGCTGCTGACACGAGAGAGAGTCCAAAAGTGTCTGCCTCCGAGCCCTTGCCCTGCCCTAGGAGTCGACACATGTTACCTTGGGGGCTCAAACCCACTCTCCTCTCCTCGTCCAGTGGCTGGGCCTCCAAAGCAACTTTGTGAATTGGCAACAGCTGGCTCGGGCCGGCTATTCCGCTCCTCCAGGACTGCTGGACCGGGCAGCTACAGTTACGAAGATCTCAGGCTGCCACAGAGCACATGCACACAGCGTCGCTGAGTCTTCCTTAAGCTTCAAGTGCACGATCACTTGGCACTCCACACACAGGCCTCAGGCTATAAGAAGATTACGCGCACAGTGTCGCTGAGACTCACTTTAACTCCAGTGCATAGGATAACAAGGCAAATCCTCACGATGGTCGACAGTGCACAATGCACACGCAGGCTGCGTCGATGAGGCTCACTTGGATTCCGGTGCACACAATAGCAAGGCAAATTCTCACGAAGGTCTCACGATGCACAACGCATACGCTCGCTGATCCTTGCGTGGACTGCAGATGCCCACGATCACACGGCATGCCTTACGAGGGTCTCAGGCTGCAACAAGCATGCACACACAGGGCCGCTGAAACTCTCATGGAAACTTTTGTGTTCCTGTGTTTCCAAACAGGGAGCCAGCTCACCTCGGGCAATTGGGGATAAGTTACTTCAGGACACAGCACACAGCAAACTCCTTTCAAGCTGGAGGACACAGCACACAGCAAAGTCCCTTTAGCCTTTCCTTGGTTAAAACAACAAACTGCAGGCCAGCCCCAGAACACACAGCAAGGGTCAATCCTATCCTTCAGTCTCTTCAGCTGTTTCTTCCTTGGCAAAGGTCCTCTTGACCATGAAGTAGCTCCAGGATTGTTCACACTTGATCAAGCCATTCTCCAAAGCTTAGGGGTTTCAGCTCTCATAGTTATACCCCTCAATGGCTTTGAAGCCTTTGTGTTTCAGGGGGTACTGACCCCTGTTCAAACCAGTTCTGGGTGCCTCCATGCCAGTGACACCTTTCGTCCTTTGATTAGTGGAGGCCTGGATTCTCAATCGCTCAGCAGGAGCTGGGACAATTTTAGGGACTTCAGCCAAAAAGGTCCAAGTCCCACAGTCGTGGTGTGTCAGAGGGCCTCACTGATGCAGGCAGGGTGGTGGTCAGGGAGTTGGGAGGTGTTAAGGTCGGCATAGAGAAGCATGTACATTTAGTGGCTGAATTAAATTGCACAATGTGCTTCTGTGCTTATTTTGGCTGGCTGCATATTGCGTGACATTGGTATCATGTGAATGTGTCCATTTACCGACAGGAACTCACTAGGGAGACACAGCGGCAATTATGTTTTTTTGCGCACCCCTGACTGTCCTCATGCGTGACTATTGGGAAAGCAGAGGAGGTTGCACAGTTATCTCTACAGAAAGAGGCAGGATATCAAAAGATGTGACTGCCTCCAGCTTCGTGCTGAACGGAAGAGCTCACTCGTTGAGTCGACCACTCAGGTCTGGTAATTTATGAGTTTTGAAAAGTTAATTTACAACATTAATCATACTAGGGATGATACAACCTGCATTTTACTAGGGTTTCATCTTGGTTAAGGGCATTAGTGATTGAGCGGGTCTTTCAAATAGCTAAAAGCTCTCAAAAAAGTGCAGATGAAACAAAAGCAAGCTTTTGCAATGGAACAATGTTTGAATCTTTAACTACAGCTAAAGAAAACATGCTTGTAGCAGTGCATTTAAAATAAATTGCTGTGCCTTTTTTAAGCAATGATGACATACCAAATTGCAGCACCAGTCATGAACTGCAAATAACAGGAAAACTTTAACAAATGCACACAATCACCCCGCAGCCCAGCTTTATTAAGAAAAGAAAGGCAACATAAATACTTTCACAAAAGCACACAATCTGCCACGCAGCCACCCTTTAGTAACAAAAGACATGCAGCAAGTTTACAAACCTGGTGTGTGTTTCCAGAATCACCTGAAAGCAAATGTTGTGTTTGTAGACTTACTGCATTTCTTTTCTTAATAGACCTGGGCTGCAGGGTGATTGTGTGCATTTGTTAAAGTTTTCATGTTAATCGCATGAAAACTTTATTTATTGGGTTGAGCTGCAAACAGGAGAGCTTCTTTCAGAGAGCTGGAGAGCTACCAGTAGCTCACGAGTTACTCTTTGGAGAAGACTGATCCAGTGGCGCAGCAATGGGGGGAGTCGGGGGCAAAGTGTCTAGCTACGCCACTGGCCTGGTCTAAACTCTGAATGCCCTCTCTAAATAACAGCTGAAAATGTACACTATTTGTTTCTTTCTGCAGCTAAACACCCTTTAAGTATCAACATTCATGTAGGTAACACCAGTTGACAAAATTCAAATTTCTTCGTCTCTTGAAGACAGCAATCAACAGGTGGAGAGTTAGCTTGTTAATGTGGGTGGTGTTGTGTTGCACTCTATGCACAGCTCCTCATAGTAATCTTGTCATGTCATTTTTATGCAGCCTGCTGCTCTGAAATCCCATAGACTGGAGTGCTTTAAATGGCAAAATCCCCTGTCTAGTATCTCGTGTGAACAATGAGCACATGGTCATATACTTAGTGCCAAATGTCATGCACAATAGCAGCAGATGACTGGTTCAAGCTGGGCCATCTTAACAGCATTATAGCCCCCATGCATTTGTCAAAGTTTTCATTTTAATTACAGTGCCCGTCATGAGCTGCAATTAACATGAAAACTTTAATAAATGCACACAATCACCCCGCAGCCCAGCTCTATTGAGAAAAGAAATGCAGCAAGTTTACATACACGGCGTGTGCTTTCAGAATCACCTGAAAGCACCGCTGTGTTTGTAGACTTGCTGCATTTCTTTTCTAAATAGAGTGCAGCTGGGGGTGATTGTGTGTATTTGTAAAAATGTTCAGATTAATCGCAGCCCCTGTCATGAGCTGCAATTATCATGAAAATTGTAACAAATGCACACCAATCACCCCGCAGCCCAGCTCCATTAAGAAAAGAAAAGCAGCAAGTATACAAACATGGCGTGTGCTTCTAGCTGATTCTGAAAGCAAACAATGTGTTTGTAGACTTGCTGCATTTCTTTTCTTAATAGAGCGCAGCTGCAGGGTGATAGTGTGCCTTTGTTAAAGTTTTCAGATAAATCGCAGCACCCGTCATGAGTTGCAATTAACATGAAAACCATAACAAAGGTACACAGTCACCCCGCAGCCCCGCTCTATTAAGAAAAGAAATGCAGCAAGTCTACAAACAGAGTGCGTGTTTTCAGGTGATTCTGAAAGCACACGCCAAGTTTGTAGACTTGCTGCATTTCTTTTGTTACTAAAGTGCGGCTGTGTAGGAGATTGTGTACTTTTGTGAAAGTATTTAAGTTAATCGCAGCTCGTGACGTGTGCTGCAATTAACATGAATACTTAAATAAAAGCACACAATATGCCATGCAGCCACGCTTCAGAAACAAAAGAAATACTGCAAGTGCCCTCCTTAATCCCACAGACATCTGCAAGAGACACACTTACCTGCTGCTCCCTCATGTTCTTTTCAAGGTGGTTTCTTCCTCCGCAATCAGGAAATGCCCGTTTTTCATGCCGCTCGCCTTTTAAAAGCGGCAGTGCAAACGCTCTCATGGGATGTGCTGTATGTACGCGCTTCACACATGGCATGGCACACTCGAGGTGAGAGAGGTACGTGCACACGCATGCACCTTATAGGGAACAGTGGTGGTGACAATGCGAAGTCGGCGAGTTCGTGGAGTCACCCTCGGTGGGTATTGGCGCAGCGATAATGGGATGCAGGTACTGGCGATGACAGAGTCGGTACGAACACTGGCGTTGGGCACAGCCGATAACTGCATGTGTCGGCAGGTGATAATGGGTATCAGAGCTGCGGTCCAGGCCGAGCGGTGCGTCGTGCACTTCACAAGCGGTGCCCCTGTCCTCGGTGTAGGTCACAGAGTCGCAGTTGCATCGCTGACGGCATCAGAGACAGGTTTTCTTGCTTCTTTCAAGTTGCTTCCTGCTCCCAACAGCAGGTACAATCTCCAGAGTACCAAAACTGGGACAGGTACCCCCTGACAAGTCAGAACTCTAAGTAATAGAGTTCAAAGGGATCTGGGGGTGATGTCTTTGTGTTCCTGAGACTACAGAACAGGAGTCTAGTACACACAATCCCTTGGAGATTCTTCTTCAAGCAGGTTTCTTTAGCAAAGGTCCAGTCTTTGTCCTTTCCTTGGCAGAAGCAGCAACTGCACGCCAACACCACACAGCACACAACAAAGGGACAGTACTCCTCCTCATAGCTCTCCAGATCTTCTCCTTGGCAAAGGTTCCTCTTGAGCCCAGATGTGATCTAAAGTTCTGTCATTTGAGTTCCAACACTTGTACCCCATTTTGTCTCTGTTCTTCTTTGTGCAAGGATCTCTGAGCCCAGGCCGAACCAGTTCTGTCCTCACTGGTGCTGTATGACCACATGGGGGTGGAGACAGCATTGTGCAAGGCAGACAGGCCCTATTCAGGTGCAAGGAAAACTCCTCCCACTACTCTAAATGCATCCATGGTCTATTCAGTCCAGTTTTGAGTCATTTAGGAATTGCCAGGCACAGCTCAACCCCTCCAGTGGTTGTCTACAGTGAATGCACATCCCTAGCCCCTGCCCCTCCAAAACCAGATAGTCAATCCACAAACAGGCAGAGGCATACAGAAGAGTTAAACAAGAAGCTGCCTACTTTATAAAAGTGGCATTTTCAAACACACAATTTAAAAAACATCTTTAGTAAAAGATGTGTTATTAAATTCTGATTTCAGAGAGCCTAAACTTTATTTCTCTGTCTTGTCCCAATGGGTAGTTATACTTGAAAGATGTTACAACGTATCTCCCATGTTATCCTTTGGGACAGATAGCCTTTAAATAGTGAAAAATAAAATACACTCTATTTCACTATCAGGACTTGTCACACACACCAGCACATGTTTTACCTTTCACATACACTGCACTCTGCGCAAGGGGTATCTTACATATAAGAAAAAGGAAGGTTAGGACCTAGCAAGTGGGCGCACTTGCCAGGTCGGCATGGCAGTGTAAAACTACACGCAGATGCTGCAGTGGCAGGTCTGAGATACAATTACAGGGCTACTAATGTGGGTGGCACAATCATTGCTGCAAGCCCACTAGTAGCATTTGATATAAAGGCCCTGGAACACTCAGTGCACTAAGCTAGGGGCTTACCAGTAAATCAAATATGCCAATCATGGAGAAGCAATTGTAATAACAACTTATACAGGGAGCACTTGCACTTTGACACTGATCAGCAATGGCAAACTGCCCAAAGCATCTAAACCAGCAAAAAACATATCCAGCACAGCATAAAAAATACAGGAGGTAGAGGCAAAACGTCATGGGAAACCACACCAAAGATGCCAAGTCTAATAAGTATCCCCTCCAGCTGAAAAGTGGGGAGAACTACCCACCCTCTTGGGAGTTCTCATCACTAAGGCAAAAGAATCTGGACAGACCATCAGCATTGGCGTGTTCTGTAACAGGGTGGGGTTCCACCATAAAAGCCATTCGCTGTAGGGAGATGGACCACGTCAAGCGTTTTGGGTTCTCACCCCTCATTTGCATCAACCATCTGAGGGACCTATGGTCTGTTTGAACCTGGAAGTGAGTCCCAAACAAGTAGGGTCTTAGCTTCTACAGTGCCCAGACTACAGCAACATCTTCTCTTTCAATTACACTCCACCTCTGTTCCCTGGGAAGTAGCCTATTACTGATAAAGACTATGGGTTGGTCCAAGCCCTCATCATTCAACTGTGAGGGTAAAGCTCCCACACCATGCACTGAAGCATCTGTCTGCACAACAAATTCTTGGGAGATGTTGGGTGCCTTGAGTACGGGCGCCATTCACATGGCAGATTTCAGGGCATCAAAAGCAGTCTTTTCTTGGCTGTTTCCTTAAAGTCAGCTCTGTCAACGGGGAAACAATGGTGCCATACCCCTTGACAAACCATCTGAAGTACCCGATGAGATATAAAAAGGCTCTCAGCTCTGTCTGGGTCTTGGGTATCTCCCTAGCCAGAATGGTGTTGATCTTAGGCTGTAGGGGCACCACCAGGCCGCTTCCTACCTGGTGCCCTAAGTACACCACAGATCCCTGCTCTATCTGGCACTTACTGGCCTTGATAGGGAGGCCTGCCTTCTGCAGAGCCTCTAACCGTTTGCAGAGGTGTTGCAAGTTCTCCTCCCAGCTGGAGCTGAACACAGCAATGTCATCCAGGTAGGCAGTGCTGAATTCCTCCAGCACGGACAGTACCTGGTTGGCCAGTCTCTGGAATGTGGTGGGGGTTATTTAACCCAAAGGGCATGACACAGAACTGGTAGTACCTCACTGGCATTGAAAACACAGACCTCTCTCTCTCGCTCCATCAGTTAAGGCAATCTGCAAGTACCCAGACGTTAGAACAAACGTACTGATTTACCAGGCAACTCCCAACCAATCAATGAGCTCATCAGCTCTGGGTATGCAGTGCACATCAGTCCTGGTGATGGTATTGAGCCCACGGTAGTCCACTCAGAACCAGAGTTCAGGAGTGGTACTCTGTGCAGCAGCTTTCGGAACTAAGACCACTGTGCTAGCCCAGGGGCTGCTGTAGGGCTCTTTCACCCCTATCACCAACATCTTGGATACCTCTTCCTTAATGCTTGCCCTGACTTTTTCAGTTACACTTTAAAGTTTGTGTTTTACAGGTAAACTGTCTCCAGTGTCCACATCATGGACACACCAATTGGTGGCTCCTGGAGTCAGGGAGAACATGGAGGCAAACTGCCCCAGCACCTGGCAACAGTCCCTCTGCTTCTCTGGGGCCAGGGTGGGAGAGAGGTTCATTCCATCCACTTACCCATCATGTTCCCTGACTGAAAGGAGGAAGAGGCTCCCTCTCCTCTTTCCTTCTATCATCTGTAGCCAAGAGCATTGTTACTTCAGACCTCTCAAAGTGAGGTTGAGGCGGTTCATGTGGAAGACCCTCAAAGGGTTCCTAGGAGTCTGAAAGTTCACCAAATAGGTTACATCACTCTTGCGGTCCACCACCTCAAATGGCCTGTCCACTTGTCTTAGAGTGCACAGTGTTTCACTGGTGTCTTCACCCACACTTTTTGGCCAGGCTGACACTCGACTAGAGTGGCATTCTGGTTGTTCCAATGTTTTGTCTCCTCCTGGCTGGCTTCCAGGTTCACCTGAGCGAGCTTCCTGAAGTGCTGAGTCTGGTTCCTGAAGGCCAGCATGAAGCTGTACACATCCTGAGGGGTCTTACTGGTAGTTTTTGCCCAGCCCACCTTCACCAGACTGAGAGGCCCTCTCACAGGGTGCCCATACAGCCGTTCAAAGGGACTGAACCCTAAGGATTTCTGCGGTACCTCCCTGTAGGAAAACAACAGGCATGGTAAGCCTACATATCACTTATATCTCATGAGTTCTGTAACACCCTTTATCATGCCTTTTAGGGTTCGGATGAATCTCTCAACCAACCCATTTCCTTGGGGATGGTATGGAGTGGTGAATTTGTACATTACACCGCATTCCTCCCACAATGACGTCATATACCTAGATAAGAAGTTTGTCCCACTGTCAGAGACCACCTTTCTGGGAAACCCAACATGGGAAAAGATCCCCATCAATGCACAGCTCACCACAGGGGGCGTTATTGCCCTGAGAGGGACTGCGTCTGGGTACCAGGTGACATGGTCCACCAAGATGTGGGGAACATCCTTTACAACGCAACTTTTACAACGCACTACCATTACGACACAACTTCTACAACGCAAGTTATTACAACGCATTGCGCTGGGGGGCGCTCTAAGATAGGGAATAGTTTAATTACTATCCAACACCTTCCCTACTATCCACGGGGACTGGAGTTGGAATAATAAATTAAACTATTCACTATTCAGCGCCCCCAACCCAAGTCGTTGTAACGACTTGCGTTGTAAAACCTGCATCGTAATGGCATGCGTTGTAAAAGCATGCGTTGAAACGTCATACATCCCCAAGATGTACTTGTTAGCTAAGGCTGTCTTGGGTTCCAGTGGCCCCACAATATCAATGCCCACCCACTTGAAAGCGGTGCTCACCACAGGAAAGGGTTGGAGGGGAGCCTTACACATCCCTCCTGTCCTGCCGCTTGCATGGCAAGTCTTACAAGACCCACAATGTGTGTCAGTGCTCTTCCACATTTGGGGCCAAAAGAAGTGGATGGCAAGCGTGTTAAAAGTCTTGTCATGCCCCAAATGTCCTTCCAAAGGCACATCATGATCCAGACTCAGTAGGAATGTCCTCAAGAACTGGGGTACAACCAGCATACAGGCTGTCCCAGTTTCGACAACCTTAAGCTCACTGTAAAGGAGACCGTTCTCCCAATAAATCCAATGTGATCCAGTCTGAGCACCTACTGCCTGGTCTGCAGCCTTCTGCCGCAAACCAACAAGAGTAGGGCTCCATCTGTGTCTTGCAGAAGTCCTCCCTGGAGAGACCCACTTCCTGCTGCCAATGGGTCAGTTTAGGTAGGTCTCCCAGTTTGGCTACTTGCTCCCCTGTAGGTTCCAGGGTATTTCCGTCAATGTCTGCCTCTTCCTGGACCAGGGGAACTTCTGTGGCAGGTTTCCTGTGCCCCCTGCCCCTCCTCTTTCTGGGAGGCACCTAGGCCACTGTTTCACGCTCCAGGTCCTCTTGATTACCCTTACTGGCTGCCATTGACAGAGTGGTCACACACTTCCACTCAGGCAATCCTAGCATCTCCAAATGGGCCATGCATTCCATGTCCTTCCAAGGGGAACTCTCCAGGTCATTGCCAAGCAGACAGTCAACAGGCATATATGGACTCACAATGACCTTCAAAGGACCTGAGACCCTGCACCACCTTACACAGGAGCACGGAGTTGCCTGCAGCAACTACAGGGTGAAGTACATTTTGGATGTCCTGCTACTCAGACACCCATTTATACCTGACAGATGTCATATTAGTTCTGTGTCTCTCAGAGCGTCCACCCTCTTCCAATTGATGGTCAACCACTCCAAGTACCTTTTAGAGTTATCCGGAAGTCAGGTTTCCTGAACCATCTTTTTATCTCCTAATGAGATAAGGGCCCTCACCCCCACGAGATCCCAACTCCTCATCCAGCACAACACTAACTAACCCTCTGTGACTGTGCACCAGTGGATGCTCGTGGTGTAATGGGGCACTTGGGGTAATTCTGCATGTGACCCTCCTGACCACATGCATAACACTTGCGGGACCCCAGTTGCCTGGCCTACCACTAGGGGATTGTGGCTTCTTACTCCTGGGGAAATGTGAATCTTTATCCTGGGAACTATTTTGGGACCCTTTAGAGAACTACTTTTGGTTACCCTTGCCCCCCTACTCTTCTGCTGGGGATCCTGTCCACCTTTGAATGGGTTTCCCACATTCGCCTTGTGGACCCTGGTACTCGTCAAGCGGTCCACCTCATGAGCAAGCTTCCTGGGGTCAGTAAGCTTACTATTCATCAGATGCTGGCACAGCTCTGGAACACAAAGACTACTCACGTGCTCCCAACCAAGCAGATTGTGCAATCCCTGGTAATCAGTTACCTTGCTGCCCTTTATCCAACCATCCAGTGCTCTGCAAAAAAGATTCACTCATTCAATCCACATATTGGATTCCTTCATCTTGAAAGATCTAAACATTTCCCTATACTGATCAGGTGTGAGCCCATGCCTGAGACATAAAGCCTCCTTCATATTGGGGTAGGTCAGAGCACCCGCCTCCTCCAAAGGTGTCAGGGTGTTCCTCCCATTGGCCTCAAAGTGTTTCCACAGGCCCACCCCCCAATGATTTTCTGGGACTTTCTTTATATGCAGTGTTGCCTTATAAGATCCAAACCAAGCATAAATATCCCCCCCTCTGGAAATTATGCACTAGGTCCTTGGGAATTTATACCTTACTCCCTTGCACTGGATGTATGCTGCCACCATTTTTACCGGTCCAGTTTGGCCGTGAAGTCTAGTTCTCTCATGCTCAATTCATGTGCCAAAGGCAATTTCTTTTCTTCCAAGGCATGAGCGTTCTTGCTATCTTCTGCCTTTGCCTGGAGTCTCATGACCTCCAACTCATGATCCCTGGCCCGTTGCTTTTCCTCCTTTCCTCTGGAGCCAAATTCATGGAAGAATTATTTCTGCCAGCCACAGAGGCAGCTCTCGTAACAGGCAAATCCTGGGATCTGAAACTGCCCTCTGGCACCCCAATCCACATCTGCATCATCTGCCTCCTCAGCTTCTCTGACCTCCCACCAGGCACTCAAGGCCTTTTGCCGCTCCTCCTTCCTAGAGGTGCTTTTAATAATGGGGCATCCAATGTTCTTGCAAAATTGCTTGAGCTGATCTACTTTGTACTTTGTTTCAATGCTAAACTCCAATTCTGCTTCCTCAGATGGTTTACCAATGAGAGACATGGTGTGTGGATACTTCAAGAGTCCAATAAAAATATAGCACCAAAAACACAGTATGTGGTTGCTTAGTGGTCTGCACTAAACCAGTGATGTACACCAATCACTGAGGGTCAAGTACAAATACAAGTTCAGTCCTCTCCGCTGACCACCAATATTAGATCTGGGGGTCTTTAACTGGCAGAGGTATGCACCTTTGTCCAAGTGGGGACCACTGCTTCTAGTCAGGGTAAGGGGGACACATATTCTAGCTAACCCCTGCAAAACCCCCTTGGTAGCTTGGCATGAGCAGACAAGCTTATCCCAAAGGCAATGTGCAAAGTATTAATACTCACAACAAATAGTAATATAGTATAAACACCACAAAAGGACACCACACCAGTTTAGAAAAAGAAAGTATCTTTATCTAAACTCAACAAGACCAAAACGACAAAATTTCAACAAGGGTGTAAAACAGCACTTACAAACATTCACTCCCACAATAAAGCTTGTAGAAAACTAATAGCTCTATCTGGGCTTTTTACGACATTGTGACAACAATAAATCAAACGAATGGTGCAGACAGTGAGGAGTGCAGTGCTAGACACGGAGTCACACGGACCCCCAAACAAACAGTACCTTGGAAAACAAAGTCTATGCCGAAGCATGAAGTTGTGGAGGTGAGGCGTCGGTGCCGAGCTCGAGGCCAGCTCCCTGGCTGCCACGGGGGAGGTGATGAGTCATGTCCAGAAGGAGGCTGAATGTTGAAACCAGGACAGGGAAAGTTGGTTACGTTGGTAGTGAGGCATCAGCGACGATCTGAAGTTGGCGAGTTCATGGAGTCACCCGTGGCGGTTATCAGCGTGTGATAATGGGTTGCAGGTGCTGGTGGTGACGAACTCGGTGTGAGCACTAGCATTGGGCATGGCCGATAACTGCAGGCGTCGGCAGGCATCAATGGGTGTCGGAGCTGCAGTGCAGGACCGGCGGTGCGTCGTGACCCTGGCCTCTGTGTAGGTTGTGGTATCGCAGCGATGTCGGAGACAGGTTTTCTTGCTTATTTCAAGTTGCTTCCAGCTCCCAACAGCAGGAACAACCTCCAGAGACCCAAAACTGGAATAGGCACCTCCTGGCAGGTCAGAACTCTCAGCAATAGTGTTCAGGTGAGCTGAGGGTGAAGTCCCTGTGTCTCTGAGATGTCAGAACAGGAGGCCAACACACACAAGCTCTTGGAGATCCTTCTTCAAACAGTTTCTTTAGCACAGTTCCAGTCTTTGTCCTTTCCTTGGCAGAAGCCGCAACTACAGGCCAACCCCACACAGCAAAGGGGCAGTACTTTCCGGCTCTTCTCCTTGACAAAGGTCCCTCGTGAGTCCAGAAGTGATCTAAAATTCTGGGGTTTAAGGTCCACTACTTATACCCCATACTGTCTTTGTTCTTCTTCATGCAAGGGTCACTGAGCCCAGTCCAAGCCAGTTCTGTCCTCACTTGTGCAGTATGACAATAGGAGGTGGAGACAGCATTGTGCAAGGGAGACAAGCCCTAGTCAGGTGCAAGGGAAATCCCTCCAACTATTCTAAATGCAGCCAAGGTCTAATCCCGGAAGGGACAGGCATACCTCAACCCCCAGTGGCTCTCTACAGTGAATGCACATCCCCAGCCCCTGTCACTTCAAATCCAGACAGTCACTCCACAAACAGGCAGAGGCACACAGAATTATTAAACAAGAAAATGCCTACTTTCTAAAAGTGGCATTTTCAAAAGCACAATTTAAAAACCATCTTTACTAAAAGATATGTTATAAAATTCTGAGTTCAGAGAGCCTAAACTTTGTTTCTAAATCTTGACCCAATGGAAAATTATACTTGTAAGATGGTACAAAGTATCACCTATGTTATCCTATGAGACAGCTAGCCTTTCAACATTGAAAAACTAAATACACTGTGCTTCACTATCAGGACAGGTCACACACACCAGCACATGTCCTACCTTTCACATATATTGCACCTCTGCCCATGGGGGTACCTTGGGCCTACCTGAGGGGTGTATTACATGTAAATAAAGGGACGGTTAGGGCCTGGCAAGTGGGTGCACTTGCCAGGTCGACATGGCAGTGTAAAACTACGTGCAGACGCTGCAGTGTCAGGTCTGAGATAAATTTACAGGGCTACTCATGTGGGTGGCACAATCAGTGCTGCAAGCCCACTAGTAGCATTTGATTTAAAGGTTTTGGCACACTCAGTGGACTTTATTAGGGGCTTACCGGTAAACAAATATCCCAATCATAGAGCACCAATTGTAAAAACAATTTATACTGGGAGCACTTGCACTTTGACACGGATCAGCAGTGGCAAAGTGCCCAAAGCATCTAAGCCGTTAAAAACGAAATCCAGCATAGCATCAAAAATACAGGAGGCAGAGTCAAAACGTCAACAATAATATTATTGCTTTACATCATGCATTTCTAAATGTGTAGATATTTAAAATGGGTTGACTTCTTCACAGAACTCCCAGGATACCTACAGCTTCTTTAGAATCAACCGCAATGGATCGCATACCGCTAGCCCCTCCTCCGGATCGCCCCTAAGGGTTCTGGTAGGTATAGTTCATAACTGGTTCACCTCAGTAGGTGCAAGTAAGTACTTGTTGTTGGGAAGATCTCTAGACCCGAGACATGGCCCGGGTTTCGGGATATCTTCCCTCATCAGTAGAGAACGTATTTGGGGTGGAAAAGAAGGCCGCCAACCAACCGTCACAGGCCTCGATGTCTAACCGGCACGGAGGTGCGTCATCCAGAAGCTCGTCAGCTTAAAGGCTCAAGGGAGCCCATTTGTAGAATCAACCGCAATGGATCGCACACCGCTAGCCCCTCCTCTGGATGGCCCCTAAGGATTCTGGTACGTACAGTTCATGAGTGGTTCACCTCAGTAGGTGTAAGTAAGTACTTGTTGTTGTGAAGATCTCTAGACCCGAGACATGGCCCAGGTTTCGGGATATCTTCCCTCATCAGTAGAGAACGTATTTGGGGTGGAAAAGAAGGCTGCCAAGCAACCGTCACAGGCCTCGATGCCTAACCGGCGCGCAGGTGCGTCATCCAGAAGCTCGTCAGCTTAAAGGCTCAAGGGAGCCCATTTGTAGAATCAACCGCAATGGATCGCACACCGCTAGCCCCTCCTCCGGATTGCCCCTAAAGATTCTGGTACGTATAGTTCATGAGTGGTTCACCTCAGTAGGTGCAAGTAAGTACTTGTTGTTGTGAAGATCTCTAGACCCGAGGCATGGCCCGGGTTTCGGGATATCTTCCCTCATCAGTAGAGAACGTATTTGGGATAGAAAAGAAGGCCGCCAAGCAACCGTCACAGGCCTGGATGCCTAACCGGCACGCAGGTACGTCATCCAGAAGCTCGTCAGCTTAAAGGCTCAAGGGAGCCCATTTGTAGAATCAGCCGCAATAGATGGCACACAGCTAGCCCCTCCTCCGGATCGCCCCTAAGGATTCTGGTACGTATAGTTCATGAGTGGTTCACCTCAGTAGGTGCAAGTAATTACTTGTTGTTGTGAAGATCTCTAGACCCGAGACATGGCCCGGGTTTCGGGATATCTTCCCTCATCAGTAGAGAACGTATTTGGGGTGGAAAAGAAGGCCGCCAAGCAACCGTCACAGGCCTCGATGCCTAACCGGCACGCAGGTGCGTCATCCAGAAGCTCGTCAGCTTAAAGGCTCAAGGGAGCCCATTTGTAGAATCAACCGCAATGGATCGCACACCGCTAGCCCCTCCTCCGGATCGCCCCCAAGGATTCTGGTAAGTATAGTTCATGAGTGGTTCACCTCAGTAGGTGCAAGTAAGTACTTGTTGTTGTGAAGATCTCTAGACCCGAGACATGGCCCGGGACTGGGGATATCTTCCTTCATCAGTAGAGAAGGTATTTGGGGTGGAAAAGAAGGCCGCCAAGCAACCGTCACAGGCCTGGATGCCTAACCGGCACGCAGGTGCGTCACTCAGAAGCTCGTCAGCTTAAAAGCTCAAGGGAGCCCATTTGTAGAATAAACCGCAATGGATCGCACACCGCTAGCCCCTCCTCCGGATCGCCCCTAAGGATTCTGGTACGTATAGTTCATGAGTGGTTCACCTCAGTAGGTGCAAGTAAGTACTTGTTGTGTAGAGCTCTAGACCCGAGACATGGCCCGGGTTTTGGGATATCTTCCCTCATCAGTAGAGAACGTATTTGGGATGGAAAAGAAGGCCGCCAAGCAACCGTCACAGGCCTGGATGCCTAACCGGCACGCAGGTACGTCATCCAGAAGCTCGTCAGCTTAAAGGCTCAAGGGAGCCCATTTGTAGAATCAGCAGCAATAGATCGCACACCGCTAGCCCCTCCTCCGGATCGCCCCTAAGGATTCTGGTACGTATAGTTCATGAGTGGTTCACCTCAGTAGGTGCAAGTAATTACTTGTTGTTGTGAAGATCTCTAGACCCGAGACATGGCCCGGGTTTCGGGATATCTTCCCTCATCAGTAGAGAACGTATTTGGGGTGGAAAAGAAGGCCGCCAAGCAACCGTCACAGGCCTGGATGCCTAACCGGCACGCAGGTACGTCATCCAGAAGCTCGTCAGCTTAAAGGCTCAAGGGAGCCCATTTGTAGAATCAGCCGCAATAGATGGCACACAGCTAGCCCCTCCTCCGGATCGCCCCTAAGGATTCTGGTACGTATAGTTCATGAGTGGTTCACCTCAGTAGGTGCAAGTAATTACTTGTTGTTGTGAAGATCTCTAGACCCGAGACATGGCCCGGGTTTCGGGATATCTTCCCTCATCAGTAGAGAACGTATTTGGGGTGGAAAAGAAGGCCGCCAAGCAACCGTCACAGGCCTCGATGCCTAACCGGCACGCAGGTGCGTCATCCAGAAGCTCGTCAGCTTAAAGGCTCAAGGGAGCCCATTTGTAGAATCAACCGCAATGGATCGCACACCGCTAGCCCCTCCTCCGGATCGCCCCCAAGGATTCTGGTAAGTATAGTTCATGAGTGGTTCACCTCAGTAGGTGCAAGTAAGTACTTGTTGTTGTGAAGATCTCTAGATCCGAGACATGGCCCGGGACTGGGGATATCTTCCTTCATCAGTAGAGAAGGTATTTGGGGTGGAAAAGAAGGCCGCCAAGCAACCGTCACAGGCCTGGATGCCTAACCGGCACGCAGGTGCGTCACTCAGAAGCTCGTCAGCTTAAAAGCTCAAGGGAGCCCATTTGTAGAATAAACCGCAATGGATCGCACACGGCTAGCCCCTCCTCCGGATCGCCCCTAAGGATTCTGGTACGTATAGTTCATGAGTGGTTCACCTCAGTAGGTGCAAGTAATTACTTGTTGTTGTGAAGATCTCTAGACCCGAGACATGGCCCGGGTTTCGGGATATCTTCCCTCATCAGTAGAGAACGTATTTGGGGTGGAAAAGAAGGCCGCCAAGCAACCGTCACAGGCCTCGATGCCTAACCGGCACGCAGGTGCGTCATCCAGAAGCTCGTCAGCTTAAAGGCTCAAGGGAGCCCATTTGTAGAATCAACCGCAATGGATCGCACACCGCTAGCCCCTCCTCCGGATCGCCCCCAAGGATTCTGGTAAGTATAGTTCATGAGAGGTTCACCTCAGTAGGTGCAAGTAAGTACTTGTTGTTGTGAAGATCTCTAGACCCGAGACATGGCCCGGGACTGGGGATATCTTCCTTCATCAGTAGAGAAGGTATTTGGGGTGGAAAAGAAGGCCGCCAAGCAACCGTCACAGGCCTGGATGCCTAACCGGCACGCAGGTGCGTCACTCAGAAGCTCGTCAGCTTAAAAGCTCAAGGGAGCCCATTTGTAGAATAAACCGCAATGGATCGCACACCGCTAGCCCCTCCTCCGGATCGCCCCTAAGGATTCTGGTACGTATAGTTCATGAGTGGTTCACCTCAGTAGGTGCAAGTAAGTACTTGTTGTGTAGAGCTCTAGACCCGAGACATGGCCCGGGTTTTGGGATATCTTCCCTCATCAGTAGAGAACGTATTTGGGATGGAAAAGAAGGCCGCCAAGCAACCGTCACAGGCCTGGATGCCTAACCGGCACGCAGGTACGTCATCCAGAAGCTCGTCAGCTTAAAGGCTCAAGGGAGCCCATTTGTAGAATCAGCCGCAATAGATCGCACACCGCTAGCCCCTCCTCCGGATCGCCCCTAAGGATTCTGGAACGTATAGTTCATGAGTGGTTCACCTCAGTAGGTGCAAGTAATTACTTGTTGTTGTGAAGATCTCTAGACCCGAGACATGGCCCGGGTTTCGGGATATCTTCCCTCATCAGTAGAGAACGTATTTGGAGTGGAAAAGAAGGCCGCCAAGCAACCATCACAGGCCTCGATGCCTAACCGGCACGCAGGTGCGTCATCCAGAAGCTCGTCAGCTTAAAGGCTCAAGGGAGCCCATTTGTAGAATCAACCGCAATGGATCGCACACCGCTAGCCCCTCCTCCGGATCGCCCCCAAGGATTCTGGTACGTATAGTTCATGAGTGGTTCACCTCAGTAGGTGCAAGTAAGTACTTGTTGTTGTGAAGATCTCTAGACCCGAGACATGGCCCGGGACTGGGGATATCTTCCTTCATCAGTAGAGAAGGTATTTGGGGTGGAAAAGAAGGCCGCCAAGCAACCGTCACAGGCCTGGATGCCTAACCGGCACGCAGGTGCGTCATCCAGAAGCTCGTCAGCTTAAAGGTTCAAGGGAGCCCATTTGTAGAATCAACCGCAATGGATCGCACACCGCTAGCCCCTCCTCCAGAGCGCCCCTAAGGATTCTGGTACGTATAGTTCATGAGTGGTTCACCTCAGTAGGTGCAAGTAAGTACTTGTTGTTGTGAAGATCTCTAGACCCGAGACATGGCCCAGGTTTCGGGATATCTTCCCTCATCAGTAGAGAACGTATTTGGGGTGGAAAAGAAGGCCGCCAAGCAACCGTCACAGGCCTCAATGCCTAACCGGCACGCAGGTGCGTCATCCAGAAGCTCGTCAGCTTAAAGGCTCAAGGGAGCCCATTTGTAGAATCAACCGCAATAGTTCAAGTTCAAGTTTAACATTTGTATAGCGCGCTACTCACCCAGAGGGTCTCAAGGCGCTTGAGGGAGGGGGGTACTTTACTTATCGAATATCCAACAGCCCATTTGTAGAATCAACCGCAATGGATCGCACACCGCTAGCCCCTCCTCCGGATCGCCCCTAATGATTCTGGTACGTATAATTCATGAGTGGTTCACCTCAGTGGGTGCAAGTAAGTACTTGTTGTTGTGAAGATCTCTAGACCCGAGACATGGCCCGGGTTTCGGGATATCTTCCCTCATCAGTAGAGAACGTATTTGGGGTGGAAAAGAAGGCCGCCAAGCAACCGTCACTGGCCTCGATGCCTAACCGTCAAGCAGGTGCGTCATCCAGAAGCTTGTCAGCTTAAAGGCTCAAGGGAGCCCATTTGTAGAATCAACCGCAATGGATCGCACACCGCTAGCCCCTCCTCTGGATCGCCCCTAAGGATTCTGGTACGTATAGTTCATGAGTGGTTCACCTCAGTAGGTGCAAGTAAGTACTTGTTGTTGTGAAGACCTCTAGACCCGAGACATGGCCCAGGTTTCGGGATATCTTCCCTCATCAGTAGAGAACGTATTTGGGATGGAAAAGAAGGACGCCAAGCAACCGTCAAAGGCCTGGATGCCTAACCGGCACGCAGGTGCGTCATACAGAAGCTCGTCAGCTTAAAGGCTCAACAAGGGAGCCCATTTGTAGAATCAACCGCAATGGATCGCACACCGCTAGCCCCTCCTCCGGAGCACCCCTAAGGATTCTGGTACGTATAGTTCATGAGTGGTTCACCTCAGTAGGTGCAAGTAAGTACTTGTTGTTGTCAAGATCTCTAGACCCGAGACATGGCCCGGGTTTCGGGATATTTTCCCTCATCAGTAGAGAACGTATTTGGGGAAGAAAAGAAGGCCGCCAAGCAACCGTCACAGGCCTCGATGCCTAACCGGCACGCAGGTGCGTCATCCAGAAGCTCGTCAGCTTAAAGGCTCAAGGGAGCCCATTTGTAGAATCAACCGCAATAGTTCAAGTTTAAGTTTAACATTTGTATAGCCCGCTACTCACCCAGAGGGTCTCAAGGCGCTTGAGGGAGGGGGGTACTTTAATTATCGAATATCCAACAGCCCATTTGTAGAATCAACCGCAATGGATCGCACACCGCTAGCCCCTCCTCCGGATCGCCCCTAATGATTCTGGTACGTATAGTTCATGAGTGGTTCACCTCAGTGGGTGCAAGTAAGTACTTGTTGTTGTGAAGATCTCTAGACCCGAGACATGGGCCGGGTTTCGGGATATCTTCCCTCATCAGTAGAGAACGTATTTGGGGTGGAAAAGAAGGCCGCCAAGCAACCGTCACTGGCCTCGATGCCTAACCGGCACGCAGGTGCGTCATCCAGAAGCTCGTCAGCTTAAAGGCTCAAGGAAGACCATTTGTAGAATCAACCGCAATGGATCGCACACCGCTAGCCCCTCCTCCGGATCGCCCCTAAGAATTCTGGTACGTATAGTTCATGAGTGGTTCACCTCAGTAGGTGCAAGTAAGTGCTTGTTGTTGTGAAGATCTCTAGACCCGAGACATGGCCCGGGTTTCGGGATATCTTCCTTCATCAGTAGAGAACGTGTTTGGGGTGGAAAAGAAGGCCGCCAAGAAACCGTCACAGGCCTGGATGCCTAACTGGCACGCAGGTGCGTCATCCAGAAGCTTGTCAGCTTAAAGGCTCAAGGGAGCCCATTTGTAGAATCAACCGCAATGGATCACACACCGCTAGCCCCTCCTCCGGATCGACCCTAAGGATTCTGGTACGTATAGTTCATGAGTGGTTCACCTCAGTAGGTGCAAGTAAGTACTTGTTGTTGTGAAGTTCTCTAGACCCGAGACATGGCCCGGGTTTCGGGATATCTTCCCTCATCAGTAGAGAACGTATTTGGGGTGGAAAAGAAGGCTGCCAAGCAACCGTCACAGGCCTCGATGCATAACCGGCACGCAGGTGCGTCATCCAAAATCTCGTCAACTTAAAGGCTCAAGGGAGCCCATTTGTAGAATCAACCGCAATGGATCGCACACCGCTAGCCCCTCCTCCGGATCGCCCCTAAGGATTCTGGTACGTATAGTTCATGAGTGGTTCACCTCAGTAGGTGCAAGTAAGTACTTGTTGTTGTGAAGATCTCTAGACCCGAGACATGGCCCGGGTTTCGGGATATCTTCCCTCATCAGTAGAGAACGTATTTGGGGTGGAAAAGAAGGCCGCCAAGCAACCGTCACAGGCCTGGATGCCTAACTGGCACGCAGGTGCGTCATCCAGAAGCTTGTCAGCTTAAAGGCTCAAGGGAGCCCATTTGTAGAATCAACCGCAATGGATCACACACCGCTAGCCCCTCCTCCGGATCGACCCTAAGGATTCTGGTACGTATAGTTCATGAGTGGTTCACCTCAGTAGGTGCAAGTAAGTACTTGTTGTTGTGAAGTTCTCAAGACCCGAGACATGGCCTGGGTTTCGGGATATCTTCCCTCATCAGTAGAGAACGTATTTGGGGTGGAAAAGAAGGCTGCCAAGCAACCGTCACAGGCCTGGAGGCCTAACCAGCACGCAGGTGCGTCATCCAGAAGCTCGTCAGTTTAAAGGCTTAAGGGAGCCCATTTGTAGTATCAAGCGCAATGGATCGCACACCGCTAGCCCCTCCTCCGGATTGCCCCTAAGGATTCTGGTACGTATAGTTCATGAGTGGTTCACCTCAGTAGGTGCAAGTAAGTACTTGTTGTTGTGAAGATCTATAGACCCAAGACATGGCCCGGGTTTCGGGATATCTTCCCTCATCAGTAGAGAACGTATTTGGGGTGGAAAAGAAGGCCGCCAAGCAACCGTCACAGGCCTCGATGCCTAACCGGCACGCAGGTGCATCATCCAGAAGCTCGTCAGCTTAAAGGCTCAAGGGAGCCCATTTGTAGAATCAACCGCAATGGATCGCACACCGCTAGACCCTCCTCCGGATTGCCCCTAAGGATTCTGGTAGGTATAGTTCATGAGTGGTTCACCTCAGTAGGTGCAAGTAAGTACTTGTTGTTGTGAAGATCTATAGACCCAAGACATGGCCCGGGTTTCGGGATATCTTCCCTCATTAGTAGAGAACGTATTTGGGGTGGAAAAGAAGGCCGCCAAGCAACCGTCACAGGCCTCGATACCTAACCGGCACGCAGGTGCGTCATCCAGAAGCTCGTCAGCTTAAAGGCTCAAGGGAGCCCATTTGTAGAATCAACCGCAATGGATCGCACACCGCAATCCCCTCCTCCGGATCGCCCCTAAGGATTCTGGTATGTATAGTTCATGAGTGGTTCACCTCAGTAGGTGGAAGGGTCCGTTGTTTTTGCGGGAACTCTTTAGGTGGTACGAGCCAGGTGGATCACTTCGGTCCACTGGTGCAAATCTTCTAACTGTGCCGAAGATTCGGACTCTGCACTGGGGAGGTCGGAGTTTTCATTATGGCACTTCCAAGTTGTGGAATCTGCTGCCACCTGAGATTAGGAAGGCTGGCTCTCTCATGAGCTTCAGGAAATCTTTGAAAACTTGGTTGTTTCAGTGAGAGGAGTCGGTTGGGGTTCTACTCTTGGTTTCTTTTTAGCGCCGAGTCACCATTTTTGTTATTTGCGCGCTTTATAAATGTCAATATAATTATCATTATCAATATCAAGTAAGTACTTGTTGTTGTGAAGATCTCTAGACCCGAGACATGGCCCGGGTTTCGGGATATCTTCCCTCGTTAGTAGAGAACGTATTTGGGGTGGAAAAGAAGCCCGCCAAGCAACCGTCACAGGCCTCGATGCCTAACCGGCACGCAGGTGCGTCATCCAGAAGCTCGTTAGCTTAAAGGCTCAAGGGAGCCCATTTGTAGAATCAACTGCAATGGATCGCACACCGCTAGCCCCTCCTCCGGATTGCCCCTAAGGATTCTGGTACGTATAGTTCATGAGTGGTTCACCTCAGTAGGTGCAAGTAAGTACTTGTTGTTGTGAAGATCTCTAGACCCGAGACATGGCCCGGGTTTCGGTATATCTTCCCTCAGCAGTAGAGAACGTATTTGGGGTGGAAAAGAAGGCTGCCAAACAACCGTCACAGGCCTCGATGCCTAACCGGCACGCAGGTGCGTCATCCAGAAGCTCGTCAGCTTAAAGGCTCAAGGGCGCCCATTTGTAGAATCAACCGCAATGGATCGCACACTTCTTTTCCACCCCAAATACGTTCTCTACTGATGAGGGAAGATATCCCGAAACCCGGGCCATGTCTCGGGTCTAGAGATCTTCACAACAACAAGTACTTACTTGCACCTACTGAGGTGAACCACTCATGAACTATACGTACCAGAACCCTTAGGGGGGCTCCGGAGGAGGGGCTTGCGGTGTGCGATCCATTGCGGTTGATTCTACAAATGGGCTCCCTTGAGCCTTTAAGCTGACGAGCTTCTGGATGACGCACCTGCGTGCCGGTTAGGCATCCAGGCCTTTGACGGTTGCTTGGCGGCCTTCTTTTCCATCCCAAATACGTTCTCTACTGATGAGGGAAGATATCCCGAAACCCGGGCCATGTCTCGGGTCTAGAGATCTTCACAACAACAAGTACTTACTTGCACCTACTGAGGTGAACCACTCATGAACTATACGTACCAGAATCCTTAGGGGCGATCCAGAGGAGGGGCTAGCCGTGTGCGATCCAATGCAGTTGATTCTACAAATGGGCTCCCTTGAGCCTTTAAGCTGACGAGCTTCTGGATGACGCACCTGCATGCCGGTTAGGCATCAAGGCCTGTGACGGTTGCTTGGCGGCCTTCTTTTCCACCCCAAATACGTTCTCTACTGATGAGGGAAAATATCCCGAAACCCGGGCCATGTCTCGGGTCTAGAGATCTTCACAACAAAAAGTACTCACTTGCACCTACTGAGGTGAACCACTCATGAACTATACGTACCAGAATCCTTAGGGGCGATCCGGAGGAGGGGCTAGCGGTGTGCGATTCATTGCGGTTGATCTACAAATGGGCTCCCCTGAGCCTTTAAGCTGATGAGCTTCGAGATGACGCACCTGCGTGCCGGTTAGGCATCAAGGCCTGTGACGGTTGCTTGGCGGCCTTCTTTTCCACCCCAAATACGTTCTCTACTGATTCAGGAAGATATCCCGAAACCCGGGCCATGTCTCGGGTCAAGAGATCTTCACACCAACAAGTTCTCACTTGCACCGACTGAGGTGAACCACTCATGAACTATACGTACCAGAATCCTTAGGGGCGATCCAGAGGAGGGGCTAGCGGTGTGCGATCCATTGCGGTTGATTCTACAAATGGGCTCCCCTGAGCCTTTAACCTGACGAGCTTCTGGATGACGCACCTGCGTGCCGGTTAGGCATTGAGGCCTGTGACGGTTGCTTGGCGGCCTTCTTTTCCACCCCAAATACGTTCTCTACTCATGAGGGAAGATATCCCGAAACCCGGGCCATGTCTCGGGTCTAGAGATCTTCACAACAACAAGTACTTACTTGCACCTACTGAGGTGAACCACTCATGAACTATACGTACCAGAATCCTTAGGGGCGCTCTGGAGGAGGGGCTAGCGGTGTGCGATCCATTGCGGTTGATTCTACAAATGGGCTCCCTTGAGCCTTTAAGCTGACGAGCTTCTGGATGACGCACCTGCATGCCGGTTAGGTATCCAGGCATTTGACGGTTGCTTGGCAGCCTTCTTTTCCATCCCAAATACGTTCTCTACTGATGAGGGAAGATATCCCGAAACCCGGGCCATGTCTCGGTTCTAGAGATCTTCACAACAACAAGTACTTACTTGCACCTACTGAGGTGAACCACTCATGAACTATACGTACCAGAATCCTAAGGGGCTATCCAGAGGAAGGGCTAGCGGTGTGCAAATCCATTGCGGTTGATTCTACAAATGGGCTCCCTTGAGCCTTTAAGCTGACGAGCTTCTGGATGACGCACCTGCGTGCTGGTTAGGCATCCAGGCCTTTGACGGTTGCTTGGCGGCCTTCTTTTCCATCACAAATACGTTCTCTACTGATGAGGGAAGATATCCCGAAACGCGGGCCATGTCTCGGGTCTAGAGATCTTCACAACAACAAGTACTTACTTGCACCTACTGAGGTGAACCACTCATGAACTATATGTACCAGAATCCTTAGGGGCGATCCAGAGGTGGGGCTAGCGGTGTGCAAATCCATTGCGGTTGATTCTACAAATGTGCTCCCTCGAGCCTTTAAGCTGATGAGCTTCTGGATGACGCACCTGCGTGCCGGTTAGGCATTGAGGCCTGTGACAGTTGCATGGCGGCCTTCTTTTCCACCCCAAATACGTTCTCTACTAATGAGGGAAGATATCCCGAAACCCGGGCCATGTCTCGGGTCTAGAGGTCTTCACAACAACAAGTACTTACTTGCACCTACTGAGGTGAACCACTCATGAACTATACGTACCAGAATCCTTAGGGGCGATCCGGAGGAGGGGCTAGCGGTGTGCGATCCATTGCAGTTGATTCTACAAATGGGCTCCCTTGAGCTTTTAAGCTGACGAGCTTTTAAGCTGTTGAGCTTCTGGATGACGCACCTGTGTGCCGGTTAGGCATCCAGGCCTGTGACGGTTGCTTGGCGGCCTTCTTTTCCACCCCAAATACCTTCTCTACTGATGAAGGAAGATATCCCCAGACCTGGGCCATGTCTCGGGTCTAGAGATCTTCACAACAACAAGTACTTACTTGCACCTACTGAGGTGAACCACTCATGAACTATACGTACCAGAATCCTTAGGGGCGATCCGGAGGAGGGGCTAGCGGTGTGCGATCCATTGCGGTTGATTCTACAAATGGGCTCCCCTGAGCCTTTAACCTGACAAGCTTCTGGATGACGCACCTGCGTGCCGGTTAGGCATTGAGGCCTGTGACGGTTGCTTGGCGGCCTTCTTTTCCACCCCAAATACGTTCTCTACTCATGAGGGAAGATATCCCGAAACCCGGGCCATGTCTCGGGTCTAGAGATCTTCACAAAAACAAGTACTTACTTGCACCTACTGAGGTGAACCACTCATGAACTATACGTACCAGAATCCTTAGGGGCGCTCTGGAGGAGGGGCTAGCGGTGTGCGATCCATTGCGGTTGATTCTACAAATGGGCTCCCTTGAGCCTTTAAGCTGACGAGCTTCTGGATGACGCACCTGCATGCCGGTTAGGTATCCAGGCATTTGACGGTTGCTTGGCAGCCTTCTTTTCCATCCCAAATACGTTCTCTACTGATGAGGGAAGATATCCCGAAACCCGGGCCATGTCTCGGTTCTAGAGATCTTCACAACAACAAGTACTTACTTGCACCTACTGAGGTGAACCACTCATGAACTATACGTACCAGAATCCTAAGGGGCTATCCAGAGGAAGGGCTAGCGGTGTGCAAATCCATTGCGGTTGATTCTACAAATGGGCTCCCTTGAGCCTTTAAGCTGACGAGCTTCTGGATGACGCACCTGCGTGCCGGTTAGGCATCCAGGCCTTTGACGGTTGCTTGGCGGCCTTCTTTTCCATCACAAATATGTTCTCTACTGATGAGGGAAGATATCCCGAAACGCGGGCCATGTCTCGGGTCTAGAGATCTTCACAACAACAAGTACTTACTTGCACCTACTGAGGTGAACCACTCATGAACTATAAGTACCAGAATCCTTAGGAGCGATCCAGAGGTGGGGCTAGCGGTGTGCAAATCCATTGCGGTTGATTCTACAAATGTGCTCCCTCGAGCCTTTAAGCTGATGAGCTTCTGGATGATGCACCTGCGTGCCGGTTAGGCATTGAGGCCTGTGACAGTTGCATGGCGGCCTTCTTTTCCACCCCAAATACGTTCTCTACTAATGAGGGAAGATATCCCGAAACCCGGGCCATGTCTCGGGTCTAGAGGTCTTCACAACAACAAGTACTTACTTGCACCTACTGAGGTGAACCACTCATGAACTATACGTACCAGAATCCTTAGGGGCGATCCGGAGGAGGGGCTAGCGGTGTGCGATCCATTGCAGTTGATTCTACAAATGGGCTCCCTTGAGCTTTTAAGCTGACGAGCTTTTAAGCTGTTGAGCTTCTGGATGACGCACCTGTGTGCCGGTTAGGCATCCAGGCCTGTGACGGTTGCTTGGCGGCCTTCTTTTCCACCCCAAATACCTTCTCTACTGATGAAGGAAGATATCCCCAGACCTGGGCCATGTCTCGGGTCTAGAGATCTTCACAACAACAAGTACTTACTTGCACCTACTGAGGTGAACCACTCATGAACTATACGTACCAGAATCCTTAGGGGCGATCCGGAGGAGGGGCTAGCGGTGTGCGATCCATTGCAGTTGATTCTACAAATGGGCTCCCTTGAGCCTTTAAGCTGACGAGCTTCTGGATGACGCACCTGCGTGCCGGTTAGGCATCGAGGCCTGTGAGGGTTGCTTGGCAGCCTTCTTTTCCACCCCAAATACGTTCTCTACTGATGAGGGAAGATATCCCGAAACCCGGGCCATGTCTCGGGTCTAGAGATCTTCATAACAACAAGTACTCACTTGCACCTACTGAGGTGAACCACTCATGAACTATACGTACCAGAATCCTTATAGGCGATCCGGAGGAGGGGCTAGCGGTGTGCGATCCATTGCGGTTGATTCTACAAATGGGCTCCCCATAGCCTTTAAGCTGACGAGCTTCTGGATGACGCACCTGTGTGCCGGTTAGGCATCAAGGCCTATGACGGTTGCTTGGCGGCCTTCTTTTCCACCCCAAATACGTTCTCTACTGATGAGGGAAAATATCCCGAAACCCGGGCCATGTCTCGGGTCTAGAGATCTTCACAACAACAAGTACTCACTTGCACCTACTGAGGTGAACCACTCATAAACTATACGTACCAGAATCCTTAGGGGCGATCCGGAGGAGAGGCTAGCGGTGTGCGATCCATTGCGGTTGATCTACAAATGGGCTCCCCTGAGCCTTTAAGCTGATGAGCTTCGAGATGACGCACCTGCGTGCCGGTTAGGCATCAAGGCCTGTGACGGTTGCTTGGCGGCCTTCTTTTCCACCCCAAATACGTTCTCTACTGATGAGGGAAGATATCCCGAAACCCGGGCCATGTCATGGGTCAAGAGATCTTCACAACAACAAGTTCTCACTTGCACCTACTGTGGTGAACCACTCATGAACTATATGTACCAGAATCCTTAGGGGCGATCCAGAGGAGGGGCTAGCGGTGTGCGATCCATTGCGGTTGATTCTACAAATAGGCTCCCCTGAGCCTTTAACCTGACGAGCTTCTGGATGACGCACCTGCGTGCCGGTTAGGCATTGAGGCCTGTGACGGTTGCTTGGCGGCCTTCTTTTCCACCCCAAATACGTTCTCTACTCATGAGGGAAGATATCCCGAAACCCGGGCCATGTCTCGGGTCTAGAGATCTTCACAACAACAAGTACTTACTTGCACCTACTGAGGTGAACCACTCATGAACTATACGTACCAGAATCCTTAGGGGCGCTCTGGAGGAGGGGCTAGCGGTGTGCGATCCATTGCGGTTGATTCTACAAATGGGCTCCCTTGAGCCTTTAAGCTGACGAGCTTCTGGATAACGCACCTGCGTGCCGGTTAGGCATCCAGGCCTTTGACGGTTGCTTGGCAGCCTTCTTTTCCATCCCAAATACGTTCTCTACTGATGAGGGAAGATATCCCGAAACCCGGGCCATGTCTCGGGTCTAGAGATCTTCACAAAAACAAGTACTTACTTGCACCTACTGAGGTGAACCACTCATGAACTATACATACCAGAATCCTAAGGGGCGATGTATAGGAAGGGCTAGCGGTGTGCAAATCCATTGCGGTTGATTCTACAAACGGGCTCCCCTGAGCCTTTAAGCTGACGAGCTTCTGGATGACGCACCTGCGTGCCGGTTAGGCATTGAGGCCTTTGATGGTTGCTTGGCGGCCTTCTTTTCCACCCCAAATACGTTCTCCACTAATGAGGGAAGATATCCCGAAACCCGGGCCATGTCTCGGGTCTAGAGATCTTCACAACAACAAGTACTTACTTGCACCTACTGAGGTGAACCACTCATGAACTATACGTACCGGAATCCTAAGGGGCGATCCAGAGGAAGGGCTAGCGGTGTGCAAATCCATTGCGGTTGATTCTACAAATGGGCTCCCTTGAGCCTTTAAGCTGACGAGCTTCTGGATGACGCACCTGCGTGCCGGTTAGGCATTGAGGCCTGTGACGGTTGCTTGGCGGCCTTCTTTTCCACCCCAAATACGTTCTCTACTGATGAGGGAAAATATCCCGAAACCCGGGCCATGTCTCGGGTCTAGAGATCTTCACAACAACAAGTACTCACTTGCACCTACTGAGGTGAACCACTCATGAACTATACGTACCAGAATCCTTAGGGGCGATCCGGAGGAGGGGCTAGCGGTGTGCGATCCATTGCGGTTGATCTACAAATGGGCTCCCCTGAGCCTTTAAGCTGATGAGCTTCGAGATGACGCACCTGCGTGCCGGTTAGGCATCAAGGCCTGTGACGGTTGCTTGGCGGCCTTCTTTTCCACCCCAAATACGTTCTCTACTGATGAGGGAAGATATCCCGAAACCCGGCCATGTCTCGGGTCAAGAGATCTTCACAACAACAAGTTCTCACTTGCACCTACTGAGGTGAACCACTCATGAACTCTACGTACCAGAATCCTTAGGGGCGATCCAGAGGAGGGGCTAGCGGTGTGCAATCCATTGCGGTTGATTCTACAAATGGGCTCCCCTGAGCCTTTAACCTGACGAGCTTCTGGATGACACACCTGCGTGCCGGTTAGGCATTGAGGCCTGTGACGGTTGCTTGGCGGCCTTCTTTTCCACCCCAAATACGTTCTCTACTCATGAGGAAAGATATCCCGAAACCCGGGCCATGTCTCGGGTCTTGAGATCTTCACAACAACAAGTACCTACTTGCACCTACTGAGGTGAACCACTCATGAACTATACGTACCAGAATCCTAAGGGGCGATCCAGAGGAAGGGCTAGCGGTGTGCAAATCCATTGCGGTTGATTCTACAAATGGGCTCCCTTGAGCCTTTAAGCTGACGAGCTTCTGGATGACGCACCTGCGTGCCGGTTAGGCATTGAGCCCTTTGACGGTTGCTTGGCGGCCTTCTTTTCCACCCCAAATACGTTCTCTACTCATTATCGAAGATATCCCGAAACCCAGGCCATGTCTCGGATCTAGAGATCTTCACAACAACAAGTACTTACTTGCACCTACTGAGGTGAACCACTCATGAACTATACGTACCAGAATCCTTAGGGGCGATCCGGAGGAGAGGCTAGCGGTGTGCGATCCATTGCGGTTGATTCTACAAATGGGCTCCCTTGAGCCTTTAAGCTGACGAGCTTCTGGATGACGCACCTGCGTGCCGGTTAGGCATCCAGGCCTGTGACGGTTGCTTGGCGGCCTTCTTTTCCATCCCAAATATCTTCTCTACTGATGAAGGAAGTTATCCCGAAACCCGGGCCATGTCTCGGGTCTAGAGATCTTCACAACAACAAGTACTTACTTGCACCTACTGAGGTGAACCACTCATGAACTATACGTACCAGAATCCTTAGGGGCGCTCTGGAGGAGGGGCTAGCGGTGTGCGATCCATTGCGGTTGATTCTACAAATGGGCTCCCTTGAGCCTTTAAGCTGACGAGCTTCTGGATGACGCACCTGCGTGCCGGTTAGGCATCCAGGCCTTTGACGGTTGCTTGGCAGCCTTCTTTTCCATCCCAAATACGTTCTCTACTGATGAGGGAAGATATCCCGAAACCCGGGCCATGTCTCGGGTCTAGAGATCTTCACAAAAACAAGTACTTACTTGCACCTACTGAGGTGAACCACTCATGAACTATACATACCAGAATCCTAAGGGGCGATCCATAGGAAGGGCTAGCGGTGTGCAAATCCATTGCGGTTGATTCTACAAATGGGCTCCCTTGAGCCTTTAAGCTGACGAGCTTCTGGATGACGCACCTGCGTGCCGATTAGGCATTGAGGCCTTTGACGGTTGCTTGGCGGCCTTCTTTTCCACCCCAAATACGTTCTCTACTAATGAGGGAAGATATCCCGAAACCCGGGCCATGTCTCGGGTCTAGAGATCTTCACAACAACAAGTACTTACTTGCACCTACTGAGGTGAACCACTCATGAACTATACGTACCAGAATCCTAAGGGGCGATCCAGAGGAAGGGCTAGCGGTGTGCAAATCCATTGCGGTTGATTCTACAAATGGGCTCCCTTGAGCCTTTAAGCTGACGAGCTTCTGGATGACGCACCTGCGTGCCGGTTAGGCATTGAAGCCTGTGACGGTTGCTTGGCGGCCTTCTTTTCCACCCCAAATACGTTCTCTACTGATGAGGGAAAATATCCCGAAACCCGGGCCATGTCTCGGGTCTAGAGATCTTCACAACAACAAGTACTCACTTGCACCTACTGAGGTGAACCACTCATGAACTATACGTACCAGAATCCTTAGGGGCGATCCGGAGGAGGGGCTAGCGGTGTGCGATCCATTGCGGTTGATCTACAAATGGGCTCCCCTGAGCCTTTAAGCTGATGAGCTTCGAGATGACGCACCTGCGTGCCGGTTAGGCATCAAGGCTTTTGACGGTTGCTTGGCGGCCTTCTTTTCCACCCCAAATACGTTCTCTACTGATGAGGGAAGATATCCCGAAACCCGGCCATGTCTCGGGTCAAGAGATCTTCACAACAACAAGTTCTCACTTGCACCTACTGAGGTGAACCACTCATGAACTATACGTACGAGAATCCTTAGGGGCGATCCAGAGGAGGGGCTAGCGGTGTGCAATCCATTGCGGTTGATTCTACAAATGGGCTCCCCTGAGCCTTTAACCTGACGAGCTTCTGGATGACGCACCTGCGTGCCGGTTAGGCATTGAGGCCTGTGACGGTTGCTTGGCGGCCTTCTTTTCCACCCCAAATACGTTCTCTACTCATGAGGGAAGATATCCCGAAACCCGGGCCATGTCTCGGGTCTAGAGATCTTCACAACAACAAGTACTTACTTGCACCTACTGAGGTGAACCACTCATGAACTATACGTACCAGAATCCTTAGGGGCGCTCTGGAGAAGGGGCTAGCGGTGTGCGATCCATTGCGGTTGATTCTACAAATGGGCTCCCTTGAGCCTTTAAGCTGACGAGCTTCTGGATGACGCACCTGCGTGCCGGTTAGGCATCCAGGCCTTTGACGGTTGCTTGGCAGCCTTCTTTTCCATCCCAAATATGTTCTCTACTGATGAGGGAAGATATCCTGAAACCCGGGCCATGTCTCGGGTCTAGAGATCTTCACAACAACAAGTACCTACTTGCACCTACTGAGGTGAACCACTCATGAACTATACGTACCAGAATCCTAAGGGGCGATCCAGAGGAAGGGCTAGGGGTGTGCAAATCCATTGCGGTTGATTCTACAAATGGGCTCCCTTGAGCCTTTAAGCTGACGAGCTTCTGGATGACGCACCTGCGTGCCGGTTAGGCATTGAGCCCTTTGACGGTTGCTTGGCGGCCTTCTTTTCCACCCCAAATACGTTCTCTACTCATGATCGAAGATATCCAGAAACCCAGGCCATGTCTCGGGTCTAGAGATCTTCACAACAACAAGTACTTACTTGCACCTACTGAGGTGAACCACTCATGAACTATACGTACCAGAATCCTTAGGGGCGATTAGGAGGAGAGGCTAGCGGTGTGCGATCCATTGCGGTTGATTCTACAAATGGGCTCCCTTGAGCCTTTAAGCTGACGAGCTTCTGGATGACGCACCTGCGTGCCGGTTAGGCATCAAGGTCTGTGACGGTTGCTTGGCGGCCTTCTTTTCCACCCCAAATAGGTTCTCTACTAATGAGGGAAGATATCCCGAAACCCGGGCCATGTCTCGGGTCTAGAGGTCTTCACAACAACAAGTACTTACTTGCACCTACTGAGGTGAACCACTCATGAACTATACGTACCAGAATCCTTAGGGTAGATCCAGAGGAGGGGCTAGCGGTGTGCGATCCATTGTGGTTGATTCTACAAATGGGCTCCCTTGAGCCTTTAAGCTGACGAGCTTCTGGACGACGCACCTGCGTGCCGGTTAGGCATCCAGGCCTGTGACGGTTGCTTGGCGGCCTTCTTTTCCATCCCAAATATCTTCTCTACTGATGAAGGAAGTTATCCCGAAACCCGGGCCATCTCTCGGGTCTAGAGATCTTCACAACAACTAGTACTTACTTGCACGTACTGAGGTGAACCACTCATGAACTATATGTACCAGAATCCTTAGGGGCGATCCGGAGGAGGGGCTAGCGGTGTGCGATCCATTGCGGTTGATTCTACAAATGGGCTCCCTTGAGCCTTTAAGCTGACGAGCTTCTGGATGACGCACCTGCGTGCCGGTTAGGCATCGAGGCCTGTGACGGTTGCTTGGCGGCCTTCTTTTCCACCCCAAATACGTTCTCTACTGATGAGGGTAGATATCCCAAAACCCGGGCCATGTCTCGGGTCTAGAGATCTTCACAACAACAAGTACTCACTTGCACCTACTGAGGTGAACCACTCATGAACTATGCGTACCAGAATCCTTAGAGGCAATCCGGAGGAGGGGCTAGCGGTGTGCGATCCATTGTGGTTGATTCTACAAATGGACTCCCCTGAGCCTTTAAGCTGACGAGCTTCTGGATGACGCACCTGCGTGCCGGTTAGGCATCCAGGCCTTTGACGGTTGCTTGGCAGCCTTCTTTTCCATCCCAAATATGTTCTCTACTGATGAGGGAAGATATCCCGAAACCCGGGCCATGTCTCGGGTCTAGAGATCTTCACAACAAGAAGTACCTACTTGCACCTACTGAGGTGAACCACTCATGAACTATACGTACCAGAATCCTAAGGGGCGATCCAGAGGAAGGGCTAGGGGTGTGCAAATCCATTGCGGTTGATTCTACAAATGGGCTCCCTTGAGCCTTTAAGCTGACGAGCTTCTGGATGACGCACCTGCGTGCCGGTTAGGCATTGAGCCCTTTGACGGTTGCTTGGCGGCCTTCTTTTCCACCCCAAATACGTTCTCTACTCATGATCGAAGATATCCAGAAACCCAGGCCATGTCTCGGGTCTAGAGATCTTCACAAGAACAAGTACTTACTTGCACCTACTGAGGTGAACCACTCATGAACTATACGTACCAGAATCCTTAGGGGCGATTAGGAGGAGAGGCTAGCGGTGTGCGATCCATTGCGGTTGATTCTACAAATGGGCTCCCTTGAGCCTTTAAGCTGACGAGCTTCTGGATGACGCACCTGCGTGCCGGTTAGGCATCAAGGTCTGTGACGGTTGCTTGGCGGCCTTCTTTTCCACCCCAAATAGGTTCTCTACTAATGAGGGAAGATATCCCGAAACCCGGGCCATGTCTCGGGTCTAGAGGTCTTCACAACAACAAGTACTTACTTGCACCTACTGAGGTGAACCACTCATGAACTATACGTACCAGAATCCTTAGGGTAGATCCAGAGGAGGGGCTAGCGGTGTGCGATCCATTGTGGTTGATTCTACAAATGGGCTCCCTTGAGCCTTTAAGCTGACGAGCTTCTGGACGACGCACCTGCGTGCCGGTTAGGCATCCAGGCCTGTGACGGTTGCTTGGCGGCCTTCTTTTCCATCCCAAATATCTTCTCTACTGATGAAGGAAGTTATCCCGAAACCCGGGCCATGTCTCGGGTCTAGAGATCTTCACAACAACTAGTACTTACTTGCACGTACTGAGGTGAACCACTCATGAACTATATGTACCAGAATCCTTAGGGGCGATCCGGAGGAGGGGCTAGCGGTGTGCGATCCATTGCGGTTGATTCTACAAATGGGCTCCCTTGAGCCTTTAAGCTGACGAGCTTCTGGATGACGCACCTGCGTGCCGGTTAGGCATCGAGGCCTGTGACGGTTGCTTGGCGGCCTTCTTTTCCACCCCAAATACGTTCTCTACTGATGAGGGTAGATATCCCAAAACCCGGGCCATGTCTCGGGTCTAGAGATCTTCACAACAACAAGTACTCACTTGCACCTACTGAGGTGAACCACTCATGAACTATGCGTACCAGAATCCTTAGAGGCAATCCGGAGGAGGGGCTAGCGGTGTGCGATCCATTGTGGTTGATTCTACAAATGGACTCCCCTGAGCCTTTAAGCTGACGAGCTTCTGGATGACGCACCTGCATGCTGGTTAGGCATCAAGGCCTGTGACGGTAGCTTGGCGGCCTTCTTTTCCACCCCAAATACGTTCTCTACTGATGAGGGAAAATATCCCGAAACCCGGGCCATGTCTCTGGTCTAGAGATCTTCACAACAACTAGTACTCACTTGCACCTACTGACGTGAACCACTCATGAACTATACATACCAGAATCCTTGGGGGCGATTCGGAGGACGGGCTAGCGGTGTGCGATCCATTGCGGTTGATTCTACAAATGGGCTCCCCCGAGCCTTTAAGCTGACGAGCTTCTGGATGACGCACCTGCGTGCCGGTTAGGCATCAAGGCCTGTGACGGTTGCTTGGCGGCCTTCTTTTCCACCCCAAATACGTTCTCTACTGATGAGGGAAGATATCCCGAAACCCGGGCCATGTCTCGGGTCTAGAGATCTTCACAACAACAAGTACTTACTTGCACCTACTGAGGTGAACCACTCATGAACTATACGTACCAGAATCCTTAGGGGTGCTCCGGAGGAGGGGCTAGCGGTTTGCGATCCATTGCGGTTGATTCTACAAATGGGCTCCCTTGAGCCTTTAAGCTGACGAGCTTCTGGATGACGCACCTGCGTGCCGGTTAGGTATCGAGGTCTGTGACGGTTGCTTGGCGGCCTTCTTTTCCACCCCAAATACGTTCTCTACTAATGAGGGAAGATATCCCGAAACCTGGGCCATGTCTCGGGTCTAGACGTCTTCACAACAACAAGTACTTGCACCTACTTAGGTGAACCACTCATGAACTATACGTACCAGAATCCTTAGGGGCGATCCAGAGGAGGGGCTAGCGGTGTGCGATCCATTGTGGTTGATTCTACAAATGGGCTCCCTTGAGCCTTTAAGCTGATGAGCTTCTGGATGACGCACCTGCGTGCCGGTTAGGCATCCAGGCCTGTGACGGTTGCTTGGCGGCCTTCTTTTCCATCCCAAATATCTTCTCTACTGATGAAGGAAGTTATCCCGAAACCCGGGCCATGTCTCGGGTCTAGAGATCTTCACAACAACTAGTACTTACTTGTACCTACTGAGGTGAACCACTCATGAACTATATGTACCAGAATCCTTAGGGGTCGATCCGGAGGAGGGGCTAGCGGTGTGCGATCCATTGCGGTTGATTCTACAAATGGGCTCCCTTGAGCCTTTAAGCTGACGAGCTTCTGGATGACGCACCTGCGTGCCGGTTAGGCATCGAGGCCTGTGACGGTTGCTTGGCGGCCTTCTTTTCCACCCCAAATACGTTCTCTACTGATGAGGGTAGATATCCCAAAACCCGGGCCATGTCTCGGGTCTAGAGATCTTCACAACAACAAGTACTCACTTGCACCTACTGAGGTGAACCACTCATGAACTATGCGTACCAGAATCCTTAGAGGCGATCCGGAGGAGGGGCTAGCGGTGTGCGATCCATTGTGGTTGATTCTACAAATGGGCTCCCCTGAGCCTTTAAGCTGACGAGCTTCTGGATGACGCAGCTGCGTGCCGGTTAGGCATCCAGGCCTGTGACGGTTGCTTGGCGGCCTTCTTTTCCATCCCAAATACCTTCTCTACTGATGAAGGAAGATATCCCGAAACCCGGGCCATGTCTCGGGTCTAGAGATCTTCACAACAACTAGTACTTACTTGCACCTACTGAGGTGAACCACTCATGAACTATACGTACCAGAATCCTTAGGGGCGATCCGTAGGAGGGGCTAGCGGTGTGCGATCCATTGCGGTTGATTCTACAAATGGGCTCCCCTGAGCCTTTAAGCTGACGAGCTTCTGGATGACGCACCTGCATGCCGGTTAGGCATCAAGGCCTGTGACAGTTGCTTGGCGGCCTTCTTTTCCACCCCAAATACGTTCTCTAATGATGAGGGAAAATATCCCGAAACCCGGGCCATGTCTCTGGTCTAGAGATCTTCACAACAACAAGTACTCACTTGCACCTACTGACGTGAACCACTCATGAACTATACGTACCAGAATCCTTGGGGGCAATTCGGAGGACGGGCTAGCGGTGTGCGATCCATTGCGGTTGATTCTACAAATGGACTCCCCCGAGCCTTTAAGCTGACGAGCTTCTGGATGACGCACCTGCGTGCCGGTTAGGCATCAAGGCCTGTGACGGTTGCTTGGCGGCCTTCTTTTCCACCCCAAATACGTTCTCTACTGATGAGGGAAGATATCCCGAAACCAGGGCCATGACTCGGGTCTAGAGATCTTCACAACAACAAGTACTCACTTGCACCTACTGAGGTGAACCACTCATGAACTATACGTACCAGAATCCTTAGGGGCGATCCGGAGGAGGGGCTAGCGGTGTGCGATCCATTGCGGTTGCTTTACAAATGGGCTCTCCTGAGCCTTTAAGCTGATGAGATTCTAGATGACGCACCTGCTGCCGGTTAGGCATCAAGGCCTGTGACGGTTGCTTGGCGGCCTTCTTTTCCACCCCAAATACGTTCTCTACTGATGAGGGAAGATATCCCGAAACCCGGGCCATATCTCGGGTCAAGAGATCTTCACAACAACAAGTACTCACTTGCACCTACTGAGGTGAATCACTCATGAACTATATGTACCAGAATCCTTAGGGGCGATCCAGAGGAGGGGCTAGCGGTGTGCGATCCATTGCGGTTGATTCTACAAATGGGCTCCCCTGAGCCTTTAAGCTGACGAGCTTCTGGAGGACGCACCTGCGTGCCGGTTAGGCATCAAGGCCCGTGACGGTTGCTTGGCGGCCTTCTTTTCCACCCCAAATACATTCTCTACTGATGAGGGAAGATATCCCGAAACCCGGGCCATGTCTCGGGTCTAGAGATCTTCACAACAACAAGTACTCACTTGCACCTACTGAGGTGAACCACTCATGAACTATACGTACCAGAATCCTTAGGGGCGATCAGGAGGAGGGGCTAGCGGTGTTCGATCCATTGCGGTTGATTCTACCTACAGCTTCTTTAGCTGTTTCAGAATTTACAGGCCCATATTAAGGCATATTTGGTGTACTGCTTTTATTATCTAGCTCTGGATGTGTAAAGACTCCTCCATAATGCCATGAATCCGCATGCATTTTCTAATGCTTACTATACCACTTAAACCTGGTTCATTCACATGTGAGTTGAGAAGAAAAGCATTTGCACACATTTTCTGCTTCTTAATTTGACAATCAGTGGTATGTGGATTTATTTGTGTGTCGGCAGCATGTTAAAAAAGCTGCAGATCCACTAAATTCTCTCAGATACTTTACGCATTCTTTAAGTCAAGCATCGAGGTATACGTACTCACATAGCATAGATACCAAGATGCGCCTCAGCCCTAGCGAGAAGTAAATGTGTTATGTCATTTACTCCTATAGTTGGCTATGTTTAACGGGAGTAATGGATTTATTCCAGGACATTTCTTCATAATCACTGTACTTCTGTAGCAATTTTTAAAAGTCTGAATTCGAGGCAATCTGTGATGTAGCTATGTATTAGAATTCTTATCTCCCCCTTGTTGCAGCTAACTGGTGCTTTTTGTTTTCATTTCAAAGAATTTTATTATTATGAAAAAGCAAATGAAGATACACAATACAAGTGTCAGTGATACAATTGATAAAGGATAAAACAATCAAAATATAGTAGGCAAGCATACGTTGTAAAAGAGACATCTGTAACAAAGGTAGCCCGCCAGAATCAGATAAATAAATTAAGTATGGTAAAAACAATTAATATATATCAGAAACAAGAATCACGAGTATCACTATCAGTTAGAGTACCCAAGGAAAAGAAAGGAAGGGAAAGAAGAGAGAAGAAAGAAGAAAAGAGAGAAAAGAAGAGAAGAAAGAGAAAGAGAGAAAAAGCAAGAAAAGAAAGAGACAGGAGGATTTCCACCGGACCATCCCAACAGACAAGACACCATTCAACCAGACATATCAAAGGGGTATTGTACAACCAACCCTTTGGAAGATAAATCCATATAGGTATCCAAAGCAGTCCAAACACCACTAGCAATAGACGGAGAAAGATGGGCGTGATCAACTGAGGTATGAGCACTGCGTAAAAAGGAAACCCAAGCCCACCAAGTATGATAAGAAACTGAAGAAAATGATTTCCACTCCATTAAAATTACTTTAACTTCAACAGTCAATAATAGATCTAACAGCTGTAATTCCATGGAACCTAAGGGAAGAGGGACTGGGGATGCTAAAGGGCCTAATAGGATTAATGGAAAAGATAGTTGAAACTGAATACCAAAAATGAGCGTGAGGTGTTTGTGAATGAGATCCCAAAAGGGTTGAAGAAGGGAACAGTCAAAGAACAGATGAGGAAAATCGCCTGGTAATAAGCCACAACTCCAACAAAGATTGTCCTCTTTGAGATTCAGTGAGTGTAAGCGAGTAGGAGTCCAATGGAGAAGGTTAACGGAGAAAAATTTAGATTGCATTAACAATGGGGCGATTTTATTACAAAGAGAAAATTTACCAATCATCTGCCAGGTGTTTGAAGAAATATGGTCCGTGACACTCTGGTCAAAATGGTGTAACCATTTTTGCTGAGCTACAGTATGGGTAGGTATTGAAGTAGATTGTAAAAATTTATAAATTTTAGAAGCTACGTGACCAGTCCTAATCCATAATTGAAAGAGAGTAATCGTAGGGGAAGTAGGATGAAGGCGCACCTTAGCCAGTGCCACTTTGATCTTGAGAAAGGTATAAAAATCTAAATTAGATAAAGAAAACTGTTGAGCTAAAGAGGAAAACGGTAATGGAGCATTATTGGAATCATAGAGATGATTAACAAGCGAGATCCCTTTAGAAGCCCAATAAGACATTAAAGAAGAAGCAATAGTAATTTTAATTTTAGAATTCCGCCAAATAGACGACCACCTAGATTTGTGTAATGGAATTGCCACCCTCTTGTCCACCGTTTTTACCGCAGCAATAGTATCCAATATAATAGAACGGGAAAAAGGAATAGACAAGGTAGACGTAGTTAAAAAAGAAGCAGTCGGCAAAGGAGAGGCCAGTTCTTGCTCTATTAGCAACCAAGATGGAACATGAATAGGAGGGGATGAAAACCAGAGAGCACCTTGAGATGCCAGAAAGGCAGTTTGATATTTTTCCCAATCGGGAAAGTTACAACCTCCCATATCATAAGGTTGTCGTAAGAATTTATAAGCAATTCTAGCCCTTTTATTATTCCATAAAAATTTAGAAGTAAGAACATCAATGTCATGAAAGAAGGAAACAGATAACTTAACTGGGAGCATGGAAGAGACAAAATTAATAATAGGCGTAATCATCATTTTAAGAGTCTGAAGGCGCCCCCACCATGAAATGTGTTTCAGAGACCAGGCGTCCAACACACGCCGTACTTTAAGAATAGTCTGATTTTCATTATAAGCAACTGTATCATACAAGGTGGAACAAATATAGATACCCAAATACTTCAATTGCTTAGATTGCCATTTAAAGCCAGCAGAGCCCATATGTGTAGAAAAACAATAAGCATTCAGTGGAAACATCTCAGTCTTGTCCTTATTTAAGGTGTATCCTGAAACCTTTGAAAAAAGAGAGATGGTATCAGAAATAGCAGGAATGGCCAAAGCAATATCATCTGAGAAAATAAGGACATCATCTGCGTAAGCCGCAGTTTTAATCCGGTGAGGGCCAAAAGAAAAACCCTTAATATCTGGATGTATGTCAAATAGTCTAAGGAGGGGATCAATGGATAATAAAAACAAAAGTGGAGATAAAGGACATCCCTGTCTAGTGCCCTGGCGAAGATTAAAAAAGGACGACGTAGCGCCATTGACTCTTATGTTGGCTCGGGGTTGTGAATAGAGGGACATGACCATATGAATAAAGGAGTCACCAAGATTATGTGCACATAATAAAGCACATAGAAAAGGCCAAGAGACCTTATCGAAGGCCTTTTCTGCATCGAGAGCCAAAGCAGCGGCCGGGAGCTTGGAGCGTTTAGCTGAACTGAGAATATGACAAAAGGTTCTGATATTATCCCGCGCGAGACGACCCTTTACAAAACCCGTTTGAGATGGATGCACCAGTTAAGGAATGAAGGATTCTAAACGCTTAGCTAGGATTTTAGCAAAAATCTTAGCTTCCATGTTAAGAAGGGAAATAGGACGGAAGTTTTTGGGGTCAGATTGATCTTTTCCCTCTTTTAGAATCACTACAATGGTGGCATCAGCAGCAGAACCAGAAACAGATCCATCCTTAATAAAGGCATCAAAAACAGATTGAAGCTTGGGAACAATCAAAGGAAGAATGGTTTTGTAAAACAAAATAGGGTATCCATCAGGCCCTGGAGCTTTTCCAGAACGAGTGGCTTTAATTGCAGCAATAATTTCGTCAGAGGTAATTGGTCCATTTAAAGAATTACTATCCTCCACAGAAATAGATTTTACTGGGACAGATTTTAAGAACTCTTGACATTGCTCAAAAGAGGATTGATTAGAAGGAGTATATAGGTTATTATAAAAACCACAAAAAACTTCAAGAATCTCCTCAGTCTGAAATTTTTTATTGCCAAGGTGATCATTAATAGAAGAAATCTGAGAAGAGTTATAAGAGGATTCCTGAAATTTTAAGGTAGCCGCAAGAATCTTACCAGCTCGGTTTTTTAACAATAGCCTTTTGGATTTCTGAGCCTGAACCCCAATATGGGCTCTCTTGGTGACTATGGTGTTATATGTATATTTTAATTGCTTAATCGACTGTAGGCAGGATTTATCTTTAGAATGTCGAAAGAGAGCTTCTAGATTTTTTATCTCAGTTGCCAAATCGGTAAGTTCCTTTTTGATAGCAGCATTCCTTTTCGACATACACTTAATAACCTGACCACGGAAAGTACACTTAAACGAATCCCAGAGGACAATTGGGGAAGTAACTGAGCCTTCATTCTCAAGAAAAAAAGTATCAATTTCATTGGAGAATTCACGAATCTGGGTATCATCATGCAAAATTTCAGTATTTAATCTCCAGGAGCGAGGTCTTGTTTTAGGAGCAAAGGACAGCAACGTAAAAGTAACCGCCGCATGATCAGAAATCAGAATAGGGTGAATAAGCGGAGAGGAGGAAGAAGAAACCTGAGAGGAGTGTACCAATAAATAGTCAATACGCGAAAAGGTAGAATGAGGGGAAGAAAAGAAAGAAAAATCACTACCAGTGGGGTTATGTAGACGCCATATATCCTCAAGATGAGGTACAGAACACATATTAATTAGTTGTTTATGCGATTTAGGAGGGCGAAACTGAAAAGCTGAATTTCTATCTAGAATGGGATCCATTGGTAAATTGAAATCCCCACCAACAATAAGATTACCCGAGTGAGGTGTGTCGTTCAATATTTTGGTAACTGCTTTCCAAAAATACGGATCATCCTTGTTAGTGGCGTAAATATTCATGACATAAAGATCAGCATTGCCATCAGACAGCTTAGTTAATAGCCAGCGACCCTCGGTATCGTGCTCAGAAGAGACTATGGACAAGCCCGAATTTTTAGAGATTAAAGTGATAACCCCATTTCTTTTACCACAAGCATCGGAGCAGACAACATCTGATACCCACTCCTACTTTAGGAAGAGTGCCTCTCTGGTAGAGACCTTCGTTTCCTGAAAAAGAACTAGATCCAAGGAAAGAGATTTGCAATAATCCAAGATTTTTGACCTCTTGACTGGATGGTTCAAACCCTTAACATTAAGGGACACACATTCAAGCCAGACATAATCTTGCAGAAAAAGAAAATACAATACATGGATGAGAGAAAGCAAACAAGCAACACCAATACAAGCAGCCAACCACAAAACATTAAGACCAAAAAGGGAGAATCCTATGAGGAAATCCAAAGAGAGAAAAGAAAGAAGAGAGAATGAAAAAGATGAAAGTGAGAGAAGATAGAGACAGATAGTCAAGGAAAGGCAAGAGAAGGAGGGAAAAGAAATTAACGAGAAAGGTCTGAAAAAGACCAAAGTCATACTAGGGGGAACATGGGAAGACGAGCAAGGGGACCGTCATGAGGTATAATAACAATCAGCTTGAACAACCCCAATGTATCACATAACTTGGTATGATTAATCAGGAAAAGGAAGACATCTGAAATCTGGACTGATATTAAGAGGAATATTACAAAAAGAACAATTCAACCGGTAAGTCTATAGAAAAAATATGCATATATCAAATACTACATAGGAGGAGAGAGAGAGCACTATTAAAAAATGAATGAAACCGAAGGGAGAAAGACATCAAATAAGTGTGAAACATGCCAATCAATGAAGTGTAAGTAGAAAAAAGACAAGAAGTAATTAAATAGGAAATAGGTAGAAACTACAATGTATCAAAACAGTAGCTGACTCTAAAGGGTATAGGACCATTATATGAATAAAATCTCAGAAATAGCTTAAATAGATACTAAGACTAAGTAAACTAAGCAAGAGCAAACCTCAAATGCATCAGGAAAAAATGAATAATAAGAAACGAACTACCCAAGAATACTATAAAATGCAATATAAATACGATAAATTACAATAAATTAGCCCTAGTAGAGGAAGATATTAAATGGCTGTTAAGCAGAACAATCAATGAAACAGCAATGGAGATATGTACAAGAACTAAGTATACAGTAGATATTCAAAGGCACGGATAAGCAATTAATTACTGTTCGTAAAATATACAAACCTTGTTATATTTAATCTAATGGAAAAAGGAAGGAACAACTTAAATATATAGTAAAATTAAATAGGGTAATAGAAGAAACATCTAACTCATAAGTTAGAGAAAAAAAAAATTTGCATATATGATACCTAGACAAGATAGCAATAAAATGCAATATAAATAGAATAACTTAGACCTAGTAGAGAAAAGCATCTAATAATGGTAAAGCACACTAATCAGTGAAGCAACAATTAAATAAGCATATAAATAAATAGAACAAACAATAACTGTAACATGGTAAGAACAGCTTAATGCTAGCTATATAGAAATAGATAATAGAAATCTGCGAACAAGTCTTGTAACCAAACAATAAACAGTACAAGAGATATTCAAGCAAATAATCAATAAAGACATACAAACAATAACGAAACACCAAACGGAAGAACCAAGTAAAAAACAAGTGAAGAAAATTGACGTTGCAGAAGACTAGAGGAAACCTAAGATCGAGGATAGAAAAAAGACCAACTCTCACATACGGATGATAGGAACATAAAGGATACCATAAAGTGAAAAAAACAAAAAGAGGAACCTAGCATGGACATAGACCCTACAAATAGAACAAAAATCAGGTAGACGCGAAAAGACTTAGCAGGAATAAGGGCAACCGGAAAAAAGACACTACTACAAAATTGAAAAAGGGAACATAAATGAGATATGCCTAATATAACAATCAATTACATCATAAAGAAGGAAAGGAGAACAAACCATGGGGAAGAAGAAAAACACTACCAAAGCGAAAAGAACTTGGCAGGAATAAGGACAACCGAAAAAAAGGCACTACTACAATAATGAAAAAGAGACATAAATTAGAAATACCTAATATACCAATCAACGACATCATAGAAATGGAAAGGAGAACACACCAGGGAGAAGGAGAAAACACTACCAAAAACGTAACTTACATTACCACGCACAAAAACACCAAAGACGCACCATCAACAGTGGACCAGAAAAACACCACACAGGTCTAAAAAAGACAAGCTCAATAGATCTGGAAAAGAGAAAAAAAAACATTGCAGGCATAGGAATCACATCAAGTGCCAGAAGCACCAGGAACAAGCGAAGCCTCCATTTGAAGTTCCATCTGTAGCTCCATCTGATTGTCTAAGAAAGAGGCCAAATCAGCAGGATCATCGAAGATTCTGGAGCGACCTTTGAAGGTAATGCGAAATTTTGAAGGGCCAGAGAAGGAAAAGGGGATATTCATCTCTGATAGACGTTTCCGGAGATTAAGAAAGCCTTTCCTCCTTATCACCGTGTCTCTGGCAAAGTCTTGAGAAATTGAAATGCGATGACCTTCCCAGGAGACAGCTTTAACCTTCTGCATATGAGCCAAAATTTGTTCCGTTTGTTGATGACGCAGCGGTTTAAAAATGATCGCCCTTGGTTGCGTAGCAGATTTAGAACGAAAGGTGGGGACACGATGTGCCCGTTCCAGCTCAAAGTCTCTTTGAAAAGAAATTTGTAGGGTAGAAGGCAACCATTGGTATAAAAAGTCAATCATAGACGGTGCTACTTTCTCGGCTTCTTCAGGAAGGCCAAAAATGCGCAGGTTGGATCTGCGGTTACGGTCCTCCTGCTCAGTGAGATCCCTCCGCAATGCCGCCATTGAGCGCTCTAACTGCAAAAGAGATCGAGATTGCTTTTGCATATTATCCTCTGCACCACTGATACGTGTCTCCGTGGCAGAGACACGAAGGGAGAGAGCCTTAAGATCATTCCTGATGGCTGACACCTCCACTTGTAACAAATCTGTATTAGTTTTGGTAGACTGTGCAATGTCATGTACATCATTAAGACGCATCAGAATAGTCTCCAAAGTGGAATTGGTATCTTTTTGAGAAGATTCAGGTGTAGGAGCTACTTGTTTGGACCTCTTAAGAGAGGCTTTGGAATCTTTTGCGTCTTTAGCAATTGGTGACAAGCCCATATTTGCAGCTGTAGAGCCCACAAAACAGAGGGAGACGAATAAACCAGTTCAGATAAATGAGGGAAAGCAAAAGGCCAGAGGATATTGGCGTACTCAGTCTGCAAAAAAAAGAAATGAGCACAAATAGGAGAGCGCACGTCCAGCAGGAAAAGCTGAGTAATAAATAATGGCGGACTTACACGCAAAAAGAGAGGAATCTCATCACAATAATATCATGACCCTGCAGGTATCAAGAGGACGCCTTCAGAAACCCAAAAAGCAGGGTATCAAAGAGCATATAAGTACCATTGAAAGGCAGTGGAGGCGCTCTGAAGGAAGGTAAAGTAGAATGGAATCCAAAATAGTCTCACTTTAAGCAGCCCGCAGCATGAAGAGTGAAAGAAAACCGTTATAGGCTTATAAAGGATAACAATAGTCACCAGCACCTGTTTACCCGCATTCCTGGCAAGTTCTTAGCAATGGCACCGCCGTTTTGTGAAGAAAATCGGAACTTCATCAGTGAAGAAAAACAAAATGGCGGCCGCTCGTAGAAACACCGAGCGCCACCTTAAAACAGCAAAAAATCAGGCACCAGCAGCTCCAGGCCGCAGGAAGGTCGCCCAAACAGCACTCGGCAGCTTCCGAAACATGAGACCCGCTTTGGACGACTATGGGGTAACTGGAAGCGGTTGAAAACCTCCGACGGCCCTCATTCGTCTTGGAGCTCAAGCGCGACCCGCCATCTCGTAGCGGCGCGCAAGCCACGCCCTCCGCAGCTAACTGGTGCTTGGACTAGATTTCCTGCAGATAGGCGACTGTTTCACCTGTGTGACCTACCTATGCAGTTGTTTTCAAATCATATTTTTTTTTGTAGGGCATTAAAATGCCACTGAACTAAGATTCATAATCTTTCATTAATGACATCCTTTTGATTCTTTCATTGATATTAATATTACGTTAGAAGTTTGAAAATGCACAAAATGTCTTTTTCTTTAATATTATTATTTGATCATTGATAATTTAAAGAGCCTGCTGCTTCATTGAAGGAGGTGTCTACCCTACTGCCAGTGCCCGGTTACCCACTCCTTCCTGCCCGCAACCGGACTGGACTACATGTCTTACCAGCCCCAGAGGTGGGGCCAGCGGGGAATTCCTTTTTTCATGCCTCCCGTGCAGCTAATAGTTTGCCTGCCCCTCCCACATTGCAGGCTGTTCGTGGGTGAAGCCCGGGCCAAGGGTGGGGCCCATCAAGACCTGTCAAAGCCTGGAGGAGGCTGGGCTGGGCTGGGCCATGCCTCTTTTGCCGGTCTCCCAGCTATAGGTATCGTACACCAATGTCCCTGCGCTGCTTGCTGTCCCTTTGCCACCTGCTGTTCCTGTGCTGCCTGCTGTCCCTGCGTTGCTTACTGTCCCTGTCCCTGCACTGCCAGCTATTCCTACGCCTCCTGCTGTCCCTGCACTGCCAGTTGTCCCTGTGCCACCAGCTGTCCCTGCAATGCCTGCTGTCCCTGCGCTGCTTACTTGCCCTGGCATGCTTGCTCTTCCTGCTTTGCCTGATGTCCCTGTGCCTCCTGCTGACCCTGCGCTGCCTACACTAGGACCACCCCCAGGACTGCAAATTGAGGCTGCAGCACAACCGTGCAGTGGACGCGTGCAGCAGGCGTGCTGTCAATGAACCGCTGGTTGAACAACCCCCATGCCAGGACCCCTGGCCCTCCCACCACCCAAAACTTCACCACCAAAGAACTCCTGGACCTGGACCCTGGATTCTGAATTAGTGGTTTCTCCTCCCCTCCACAATCCACCAAAGGACCTTTCACCTGCCAACACTGCCACTTCTCCTGCGACTCAACCTACAAAATATCTGCACCACTCCTGCCCACAAGACCAAGAACACCCAGCAACTGCTCCACTGTATCTTGCTCAACTCCCACTTACTCTGCAAACAAGCCACAGAAATCTGGGACACCATCCCCTCCCTTTCCAAGGACGTTGCCTTTATCACTGAAACATGGCTTAACCCCTCCTTGTACCCCGACATCACCATCACCACTCCTGAAGACTACAAGAACATACACTGTGACTCCACAAAGAAACAAGGTGGAGGCATCACCATCATCTTCAAGGAAACCATCAGATACACCATCACCAATGACGATCCCATGCCTCTCATGGAACACCTCAACTTCCTTCTACAAACTGACGCAAAGACCATGATAAGAGGCACCCTCCTCTACGGACCGTCAGGACCTCGGGCAACATTCTGCGATGCCATCCCCAACCTCAGCGCCCTACTAGCAATTGACTCACACCACTACATCCTACTTGGTGATCTCAACTGCCACATCGATGACCCCAATGACGCCAACTCCGTCGCCCTCTTGGAGAACGTGAACAACACCAATCTCACTCAGCTGGTACCCAACCCACACACAAAGCCAGGCCCACACACTCGACCCCATCGTCACCTCCAGTAACAGATTCCAGTTCAGTCACACCACAGAACTCACCTGGACCGAGAACACCATCGTACACTTCACAATCACTGATGCCCAGCACACCACCACCAGGCAGCAGGAGCAAGGTCTCCGAAATTCAATGGTCACATATCCTCTCCACCTCCCAACCTGAGGCCTCCACAGACCTCAACCATGCTTTCCAGAACTTCACTATGTGGATCCCCCTACTGTACAAAAAGTCACCCAGCTGAAACCAACAAGAGCCCCAAACATGCCAGCTGGTACACCCCAGAACTTAATACCACCAAGCGCAATGGCCATGAACTGGAGAAATGGCAACAAAAACCCCACCAACAGAACAGCTCCCAAAACAACCCTCAGCCACTACCACAAGCATATCAAAGAAGCCAAGAAAATAGTCATCACCACCTGCATCAACTCCGCGGCGAACCACACAAAGAAACTCTTCAAAATAGTCAAGGAATTCTCCATCCCAAAAGCCATAGAGAATACCATCCATCCCTCCAAAGAACTTTAAAATGTTAACAGTCACATGAAAATCTGAGATTTCACATCAAAATAAATCCTTAAAAATGCCTCAAAGAAGTCAATTTCAACCAATAAATCAATCAAACATTCATTTGTAGAGCGCACTACTCACCCGTGAGGGTCTCAAGGCGCTGGGGGTGGGGGAGGTGGGGGTGCTGCTATTGTTCAAACAACCAGGTCTTGAGAAGTCTCCTGAAGGTCAGCAGGTCCTGGGTCTGTCGCAGGGGGATGGGAGAGGGAGTTCCATGTTTTGGCGGCGAGGTGGGAGAATGATCTGCCTCCAGTGGTCATTTGATGGATGTGTTGTACGGTGGCGAGGGTGAGGTCAGCGAAGCGAAGCTGGCGGTTCGGGGTGTAGAAGGTAAGTGGTTTGTTGAGGTATGTCAGTCTTGTGTTGTGGAGTGCTTTGTGAACGTGAGTGAGGACCTTGAAGGTGATCTTCTTTTTAATGGGGAGCCAGTGCAGGTCTATCTGTTGGGCAGTGATGTGGCTGTGGCGGGAGATGTCGAGGATAAGGCGTGCGGAGGCATTCTGTATGCTTTGGAGTCTTCTCTGGAGTTTGGTCGTGCTTCCCCCATAGAGGGTGTTGCCAAAGTCCAACCTACTGCTGACCAGGGCTTGGGTGACCATCCTTCTGGTTCCTGTGGGGATCCATCTGTAGAGCTTGCGAAGCATGCAGAGGGTGTTGAAGCAGGAGGAGGAGATGGCGTTGACTTGCTTGGTCATTGATAGTTCTGAGTCCACGGTGAACCCCAGGTTGCGTGCGTGGTTGGTGGGTGTCGGTGCAGCTCCCAGTGTGGCCGGCCACCAGGAGTCGTCCCAGGCGGAGGGAGTGGAGCCGAGGATGAGGACCTCCGTCTTGTCAGAGTTCAGTTTCAGGCGAATGTTCTTCATCCATTCTGCGATGGCCTTCATTCCTTTGTGGAGGTTGGTTTTGGCAGTGGCAGTGTCCTTGGTGAGGGAAAGGATCAGCTGGGTATCGCCGGCGTATGAGATGATGTTGAGGTCATGCGACGACATTGGTGAGCGGTGCCATGTAGATGTTGGGCTGAGGAATGATCCTTGGGGTACCCCGCAGGTGATCTTGGTGGCTTCTGATCAGAATGGGGAGGCAGATTTTCTGGGTTCTGCCGGTGAGGAAGGAGGTGGTCTAGTCCAGGGCTATGTCGCGGATCTCTGCATCGTAGAGGCGTGTGCGTAGGGTGTGGTGGCAGACGGTGTCGAAGGCATCAGAGAGGTCCGGGTGGATGAGGACCGCGGTTTCACTGTTGTCCAGCAGGGTCCTGATGTCATCGGTGGTGGTGATGAGGGGTGTTTCGGTGCTGTGGTTGCTGCAGAATCTATATTGGGACGCGTCCAGGATGTTGCTCTCCTCGATGAAGCGGGTCAGTTGCATGTTGGCCGTCTTCTCGATGACTTTCGCCGGGAACGGGAGCAGGGAGATGGGCCGGAAGTTCTGTAGGTAATTAGGGTCCGCCTTGGGTTTCTTGAGTAGGGTGTTGATCTCTGCATATTTCCAGCTCCTCAGGAAGGTGGCGGTCTCGAAGGAGCTGTTGATGATCTTCCGGAATGGAGGTGCGATGATGGAGCTTGCTTTGTTGAAGATGTGGTGAGGGCAGGGTCTGATGGTGAACTGGTGTGGATGGTGTTCATGATTTTGATGGTGTCATCGTCGTTGATGTGACTCCAGGTCAGCAGGACGCCAGTGTGGTTGGGGGGTGGAGGGTCTGTAGTGTGGCGGCTGTCTTGGGAAGCTGTTGTGGATGTCTGTGATCTTGTGGTGGAAGAAGGTGGCTAGGGAGTCGCAGAGGTCTTGCGACAGTGGTATGTCGGTAGAGCTGGAGCTGGAGTTGGCGAGTTCTTTCATGATGTTAAAGAACTCTTTGCTGTTGTGCGTGTTGTTGTTGATACGCTCCTTGAAGGAGGTCCTTTTGGCGGTTCAAATGAGTTGGTGGTGCTTGCAGCTGGCGTTCTTGAGGGCAGCGTGGTTGTCCGGTGTCTGTTCATGGTGCCACTTCTTCTCAAGTCTTTGGCAAGTCTGCTTGGATGCTTGGAGGTCGGTAGTGAACTAGATAGCCCTTCTGTTGGTATGTCTGTTTGAGGGTTACTTGATCGGGGCGAGAGTGTTGGCGCATTCGTCGATCCATTGCCTGAAGTTGTGAAGTGTGTTGGTGTTGGTGGGGTCGGTTGGTGGGTCTCGGGTGAGGGTGGTGTTTAACTGGTATTCGGTGACCTTGTTCCAGCTGCGGTAGGGGATTCGTTGCGGGTGGTTGTGTGTGGTGTGTTTCTCGAAAGAGAAGTGGATGCATCAGTGGTCGGTCCAGTGGAGTTCGGTGGTGTGACTGAAGGTGATGTGGTTGCTGGCAGAAAAGATGGGGTCAAGCGTGTGTCAGGTGGAGTGGGTGGGTGTCGTGATGAGCTGTTTGAGTCTGAGGTTAGCGAGGTTGTCGAGCAGGGTGGTGGAGTTGCTGTCGTTGGCGTTCAGGTGGAAGTTCAGGTCTCTGAGGAGGATGTAGTCTGTGGATGCAAGGGTGTGTGTACTGGCAATGTCGGTGATGGATTCGCTGAACTGTGGTTGGAGTCCGGGGGGTCTGTAGACGAGTGTTCCTCTATGGGTGGTGTTAGGATCGATGTGGATCTGGAAGTGCAGGTGTTCGGCAGTGCTGATGAAGGCTTCAGAGCAGGTCAAAAATTGAGGGTATTGCTGTGGACGATGGTGATTCCTCCTCCTGGTTTGTTAGTGTGGTCCCTGCGAGTGATCTTGTAGCCGTCCGGGATGTCTATGTCAATGCCGGGCACCAGGGAGGGTTTCATCCAGGTCTCCATCAGCAAGGTGACGTCCGGGGAGGAAGAAGGGCTTGGGAAGCTGCAGCTAAGGCAGGAGAAGGGTCCGTGGGTGAGCTTCGGGGTGGCCTGGACGCAGGTGGATGATTGGCCTGTGTTGAGTTCATGGAGGATGTTGGCGGCATAGCGGTGTCGGGAGTCGTGGTGCTTGCAGGGGCCAAGGGGGTCTGGCGATGGGCGCGGTTGTCCAGACACGGACGGGCACAGATGGACCGTGCACCAACCGCCATAAAGAAGGGGAGGTGGGAGGGAGGAGCAGCTGGGACGTGGGAGCAGGGGATGAATGGGCGAGTGGGGGGGGGGGGCGGCCGCAAGGGACGCAAGGGCAGGAAGGGAACAATGGAAAAAGAGAGAGAGTTACAGAAAAAAGGGGAGAGGAAGGCAGAAAGCCAAGCAAAAGTACGGACACAGCAGATAAAGGCAGAAAAAAAGTAGAGCACAGCAGCCAAGCAGAAGCAGGCGCTTAGAAAAGGGACACAGCGAGTGGACACAGCGTGCTGATGGCTCGAACTTGCAGCATTGGTGAGGGCGGGAACACAGGCCCAGTCAGGTGGAGCTGTGCGGAGGGGGAAGCGACCAGCCTGGAACAGGGTCAAAGGTCGCTGTTTCAAGTAGGGCAAAGGATACAAATGTATTGCGAATAATGTTCCATGCAATTTGCATGTCAATCCATATTTGACATCGTTCCCAGGAAGCTTTTCCTGTGATTTCCTAAATTACTGATCAGTATGTGCAGAGGTAAATACCTCATTGCAAACCCTGGCTGCCTTCATGTGTTGTGAAGTAGACATTATCCTGTCAGGACTCCCAATTTTGTTCAGTGGAATACCTTGATTAATTCAGTTTCTTCAACATTAAAGAAAGACTTTGAACAGGATAACATTAGTGCCCTTGTTAATTTCACTTTGTACAGTGTGCAGTGAGATGAAGCAGTGAAGATCTACATCTTTGAAATTTTGTTCTTTAAATATCAGTGACATTACTTTTATATTTCTTCTTTAAAATATTAACAGTCACATGAAAATCTGAGTTTTCACTGCACATTTTTGCCATGTTCAGTCCTGGACTACAATGTCCATAATGCACTGCCACAGTCTTGTTAATCCTTGCTGTAGTGTTTCAAAGTCTTTACAGCCTTTCTAATGATCACAACACAATAAATCATTAAAAATGCCTCAAAGAAGCCAATTTCATGTAGGGCAAAGGATATAAATGTATTGTGAATAATGTTTCATGCAATTTGCATGTAAATAAGTACTTGATATTGTTCCCAGGAAAGCTTTTGCTGTGATTTCACAAAATTACTGATCGGTATCTGCAGAGGTAAATACCACATTGCAAGCCCTAGCCACCTTCATGTTTTTGTATAGTTGCCTCACCTTGATTAATTCACTTCCGTCAACAGTCATTTTCGCGGTGGGCAGGCTTCCATTCCCCAAAATATATGCACAGAATCTGATGCCAAAAACAGACATCCAGCCTCTCGGGTCGGGGCTTTCAAAGCGGGCGTCACTGCTTTCAATATTCCAATTTAAATCACTAGCCAACAAGACAGCAACATTAGGCAAGCCCACCATCCCTTCCTCATTTCATCATGTGTTTATTCACAGCACAGATTCCAGCATGACGCGGTTCGACCTCTTCAAGTCTTAATCATATGCCAAATACTAGCTAACCAGTTACTCTGCTTTTAAAACGTAACTTCCATCAACAGTAAATAACGATTTGAATAAGATAACATTAGCTCACTCGATAATTGCACTTTGTACAGCGTGCTGTAGGATGAAGCAGTTATTGTTGTTATTGTTATTGAGTATTTATAAAGCGCCCAGCTACTCAATAGAGTTTCCCGGCGCTCAGCAGAACATGCATAAACAATTCCAGGACCGGCACGCCGGAAGAGATTAACCATAGAATAACCATGTTTTTAGTTGTTTTCTGAAGAGCCATACATCAGTCAATTGTCTGAGTTTAATGGGAAGCTCATTCCAGAGGCCGGCCACCTGGACTTGAAATGAACGACCACCTCTGCGAGAACGAGCAAATTTAGGCACCCTCATAAGATGTTGTTGTGCAGATCTTAGGCTTCTGCCAGTTGTATAGAAGGACACCCTTTTCCTGATGTAATGGGCTCCTGTACCATGTAGCGCTTTAAAGGCTAGTACCAAGGCCTTAAACCGTATTCTGCTATGAATAGGGAGCCAGTGTAAGTTCTTTAAATGGGGAGAGATCCGTGCTTTCGGGCCCAAGAATAGCTCTGGCTGCAACATTTTGGATAACCTGGAGTTTGTTCAGGAGACAGTGCAGTAAGCCCAGATATAGGACATTTGCATAGTCTAACCTTGAAATAATGAGGGCTTGACCAACTATCCTTCTGTGGGTGAGCAATAGGAGAGGTGAAATCTCCTCAGCACTTTCAGTAAGCCATAACAGGGCCCTACTACCGATTGGACTTGTTTTTTCATATCGAGAGAATTGTCCTTTTTTACCCCTAGATTTCTCACAACTCCTGCAGATGCCTGAGGGGGTGACATCTATTGGACACCATCGTCTCAATGCATCCTGAAGAAAAGAACCAAAGGGAATCACTTCGGACTTTTCAGGATTGCATTGGAGCTGGTTAAGTCTAAACCAAGCAAAGACCTCGCTGAGGCAGTTGTTAATCCTCTCTCCATCAAAACCTCGCCCTTTTTACAGCTAAACAGCAGCTGAGTATCATCAGCATAGGATATGATTGTTGCACCTCCGGCTTCTGCCAAAGGGGCGAGGGGAGCCATATACAGGTTGAACAAAAGTGGGCTTAGGATGGAACCCTCAGGGACACCGACCTTCATGGGGGGCAAGCAGGCTGAAAATGTGGGGTTCAAACCTCCTGGCATCTGTTCTCTGAAAAGGAGGCAAACCACTCTAACACCGGGCCCTCAAGTCTGCACTCCCCCAATCTCTGTGGGAGTTGGTCATGGGGCATGGTGTCGAAGGCTGCTGACAGATCCAACTGAACTAAGACCGCTCTCCCGCCTATATCAAGAATCTCTTTGATGGATTCCGAGATCTTGAGTAAAGCCGACTCCATGCTAAAGTTTGCACAGAAACCGGATTGGCTCGTATGGAAAAGATTGTTAGTTTCAGTGAACTCGGTAATTACCGAGTTCACATGTTTTTCCATAGTTTTAGCAAAAAAAGGCAGGAGAGAAATTAGTCTGTAGTTAGATGTTAATGTGGGATCTGCCGTAGGTTTTTTTAACAGCGGCAGGATTTTGCCCTTTTTTCAAATGGATGGAACCTGGCCACTACTCAGTGACAGATTCAGAATCTCATTAATCTCTGGATGAATAGTGTCCGCCGCAGTTGCCAGTATTCTTGCAGGGCATGGGTCAGCAGGGGAGCCAGAATTTTGATTTTTCATTATTTTTAGGGATTGCTCCAAAGTATTGGGAGGAAACTGGGAGATGGAGACTTTGCATACTAGGTTGGCACTAGGGGACGTAGAAAAAGAATTGGCCTGAAGTCCCTGGGGGGATGAAAAAGATGATTGAATGCCAGATATTTTCTCATGGAAAACGAGGCCAGCTGACTTGTCCAGATTTCGGATACATCACATTTCGTGATAGTTGCTTTGGGCAAGGTAAAATGTTTGACAATTTAAAAAAAATCCTTGCTCTTGTTCCCTGATGCCTCAATCCTGCCAGAGAAGAACATTTTCTTCTCCTCCAAGATTCTGCAGTGATACAATTGTAGCTCCTTTTTATACATTGCTTTGCTATCTTCACTGTAATTCTTCCTCTACACTTTTCCAAGTATTTACAAGTGCTTTTACATTTCCTTAAAGTTTCGTTGAAACAAGGCGCAGGTCGCCTTGTTGTACGTTGCACGAGTAAGGACTGCGGGACAAGGGTCTCGATGCATTGCTTGATCCAGTTCTCCAAATTGATGGCGTTATCCTCTATATTACTACCCATAGAGTGAGGGTGAGAGGTAAGCTCTATGCTCAAGGCCTCGGGAGTGATTTTATGAAAGGGTCTTGATATAAAAGGAGACTGCTTCTCCTTGGTGTAATCCGGTTTCGTTAGTTTATATATCTTTAAACCTATCAGAAAGTGGTCTGTCCACACTAACGTGATAGGCTCCTCTATTTGTAACGGGATATTGGAAAAGGTTTGATCTAGCGTGTGACCTTTGTCATGGGTGGGCATAGATACATGAGGAGATAAGTTCAAAGTCTCCAAGGCCGCAGTAAAGACGTACATCCTTGAAATTATGTTCTTTAAATATCAGTGACATTACTTTCATACAGTGGCGGATCCTCCATGGGGGCGTTTGGGCGCCGCCCCCCTGCTTTCTCGCCGTTCGAGAAGGCAGAAACAGATGGTAGTTATTGCCGTAATAACTACCATTTGTTTCTGCCTTCTCGCACGGCGAGAAAGCAGAACTTCCTGGTTTAGAGTGGGCGTTACTCGAGGGCAGGGGCTGCCCAAACAGACAGTATTAACAACAGTGGGAAAGCCACTCCCCCCTGCCCTCGAGTAACACCCACCCACTCCCCCTGTTCTCTCTGTATGCTGCTGCTGCAGCATACAGAGGGAAATGACGTAGGTGGGGCAGCCGGCCGCACCAATCAAGAACGCAGCGGTGGAGAGGAGGGAGGCTGCCTGCCGCGCCGCCTTCCTGAGGACATGCTGCAGGACTTGAACCAGGACGGCGGGAGTCGGGACGGAGTCTCCGGATGCCTGGTAAGTGTACTATTTTATATATATATTTGATTTGAATTTGTTTCCAAACCCCTCCCGCCTCCCCCCTCATCCCCTCAGGTCGTCGCGTCCCCATTTCCAACTCCCCCCACCCGCCCGTAATGCTGGCCGCGACTCTGTGAGAAATGCTGCCTAACCTGCCTGTAGCTATGACAGCTGGAAACGCACCCAGGGCTGTGAAGCAGGTTTCATTGCTCATGTTGTGTTGTACAGGAGGCCCGTTCTCGTCTGTATTATTGTCAGTTAAGTCTATTTGTGTCATTAAGTGTGCGTGAGTACTGTAGTTGCTGTTAGGCATGAATGTCGCTTTGCTGTACACATTAGGAGCGAAAGTTCACCAAGTTATTGTTGGTGCACAGCCAGGTCATCGGAGCGGCTCCATGGGAAGGGGAGAACCCATGCGTGTCCTTTGAGATGCCCTTAGTCACAAGCATGATGGTCCATGGAAACACGCTGCAATCAAAGAACCCACCCTAACTCTAGAACAATCAATAAGCAACTTATTATGTATTCATTTTGAGTTGCACTAGCCAACCAGGTCTGGACGCACACGTTCACCATCCCTTAAACTTCAAAAGCAGGGATCAATTCGATTCCTCATGAAGAAAGGAGACGGAAAAATTGGTATTGGCAAAATGTAGCCCTTGTCACCTCGTCATAAAAAGGAATGTCTCAATCTTATTAAGCTCTCCGTTACCCGAGATGGAAATGTGAAAAGAGCACTGCGGTTATTACTATTGTAAAAACCAGGCACATTTTCCACATATTGAGGAGTGTGCTTACAGATGAGTTAAAAGGAATTTTTTTTTAAAAGGTAAAAAGTGTAAGGGTTTCACTTGTTTTTTGTATTTAAAAAGGGCAGATCATCAACAAGTAAGGTAAATGTTCTGCCATGAATATTATAATGCTGGGAGTCGGGACGCTAAAGGTATGAGAACGAGAGGTGACTGAATTGCAGTCTTATATCAAGAAGTGGTAAACATTGATTTAGTGGGGAGGTGTGAATTATCGGCTCTGTTTCTTTATGCCCACATGACTGGACTCTCTATTTTTTGCTGTATGTGACACCCTCCTTCCTGCTATTTCCGGTTTGGAAAATTTGTGTAATGTAACTGGTGCTCTTGTACAGCACTACAATGCCCCTAGGCTGAGTTCGCACTGTAGACAACTGAAAAAAAGAAAATCATGAGGTACGGCTTAAGTTTATTAGGTACGCCAATGTTTATTTCGCCCAGAGTGCTGCTGGCGTAAAGGCTGACCCTGCTGACGAGCATACAGGAAATTGTGCGGCTCCCATGTCAGGCCCGGCGAAGAGGGAGGGGGGGGGGTGCAGAGGGGGTTTGGAATAAGTTAGTTAGTCACTTATCAAGCATGGCTGTTAATTAGGATTTCATGAGTTGATGAAGGCCAGTCGAGCTGGCTCAGGTTCATCTAGAACCTGGCCTGGGCAGTGTGTCACCAACCAGATGCAGTGCAGAGACAGCAGTGAGTGCAGGTGAGATAATTACACATCTTACTTGTTGCACTGTTGAAATTTGCATGCTTGAATAACTGTTGAACATATGGGGTAATCTTTAAAATGTTTCTACATATTTCAAGACTTCACATTCATTATTGCTTTCTATACCTTCTTTTGTTCCCTCAAAATTCTTCATTAAAATTATTTTTAAAATGCGCTATTTGCTGCTATTTTTTGCAAACTTTTCTCAGGGGTAAGACCACTTCTAACTGCCCTTATGTTAGTTGGGCTCGCTCCCTTGTTAGGTAAAAGTCATCCCCAACTTTTAAGTCCCCCCACTTTGAAATGTCACCAGCCGCCACTGCTTTCATAATATTTCTTTTAAATGTTAACAGTCACATAAAAATCTGAGTTTTCACTGCACGTTTTCGCCATGTTGTTCAGTCCTGGACTACAATGTCCATAATGCACTGCCAAAATGTTGTTAATCCATGCAATGGTGTTTCGTAGTCTTTACAGCCTTTCTTATTTTCCCACGAAATAAATCCTTAAAAATGCCTCAAAGCAGTCAATTTCATGAAGGGCAAAAGATATACATGGATTGTGACTAAGGTTCTAGGCAATTTGCATGTTAATCCAAATTTGATACTTTTCCTAGGAAAACTTTTGCTGTGATTTCACAACATTACTGATCAGTATGTGCAGAAGTAAATACCTCATCGCAAACTTTAGCAGCCTTCGTGTGTTGTGAAATAGGCATTATCCTGGCAGGACTCCCATTTTTGTGCAGTGAAATACCTTGATTAATCTGAGTTTTCACTGCACATTTTTGCCATGTTATTCAGTCCTGGACAACACTGTCCATAATGCACTACCACAGTGTTGTTAATCCTTGCTGTAGTGTTTCAAAGTCTTTACAGCTTTTCTAATTATGACAACAAAATAAATCCTTAAAAATGTGCAGAGGTAAATATTTCATTACAAACCCTGGCTGCATTCATGTGTGGTGCAATAGACATTATCATGGTGCGCATCCCATTTTTGTACAGTGGTCTCACCTTGATTAGTTCACATGCTTCAACAGTCATTTTTGCGGCCGGCGGGTGTCCATTCCCCAAAATACAGACACTGTATCTGATGGCAAAAACTGTCACTCACCCTTTCGGGTCGGGGCTTGGAAAGCGGGCATCACCACATTCAATATTCCAAAAGAAACACAAATCAACAAGACAGCACCGTGAACCAAGTCCACCATCCAAACCTCATTTCATCATGTGTTTATTTCACAGCACAGATTCCAGCATGACGCACTTCGACCTCTGCAGGTCTTAATCATATGCCAAATGCCAGGTAACCAGTTACTCTGCTTCAATAACGTAACTTCCATCAACAGTAAAGAAAGACTTTGAATAAGGTAACATTCTTTTAGGCATTTTTAAAGATTTATTTCGTTGTGATAATTAGAAAGGCTGTAAAGACTTGGAAACACTACAGCAAGGATTAACAACACTTTGGCAGTGCATTATGGACATTGTAGTCCAGGACTGAACAACATGGCAAAAATGTACATTGAAAACTTAGATTTTCATGTGACTGTTAACATTTTAAAGAAAGAATATGAAAGTATTGTCATTGATATATAAAGAACGCTGTACGAAGTGCAATTAACGAGTGAGCTAATGTTAGCCCTTTCAAATCTTTCTTTACTGTTGATGGAAGTTACGTTTTAAAAGCAGAGAATCTGGTTACCTGGTATTTGGCATATGATTAAGACCTGCAGAGGTCGAAACGCGTCATGCTGAAATCTGTGCTGTGAATAAACACATGATGAAGTGAGTATCGGATTGTGGGCTTGCTTCACAGTGCTGTCTTGTTGGCTCGTGTTTTCTTTTGGAATATTGAAAGCGGTGACACCTGCTTTACAAGCATCAATGGTTACGATTACAATGACAGGAACCTGCACAGGGAGTCCTCTCTCCATGTGAGGTGGCATCAACCACCATTCTATGAGCTGAACAACCTCGCCCATAACTGGAATCGGGAATTCCTAGTTCTTTGATGATGGATCCCACCAACACTTGGTATGGGAACCTGACCCAGATGGAGACAAGCCCACAAGAATGATGAGCAGCTCTGGTATTTAATTATGATAAACAGACAGGAAAGGCGGAATCTATCCATGTGTGACAGTCATTTGAAAGAGTACTTGCTGAAAATAATATCAATGCAACTCCGAAAATATCAATGCGTAATGTGACCACCGAGAAAATGTAAAAAACTTACATACTACTTCTGCCAAGGCCATTGAGCTCTATGTCACACCCTCCCATTATGATAGTGAAAGTCGTGAATCTGCCATCCCTCCAGACTGTCAAAAAGTCTGCACCCACCCTACACATGAATATTCTACTAAACATTTCATCCAGTTTCAATAAAGCAAGTGGATATATACTAGAATCACTAGCCTTGCTCAAAACTCTGGTAATTCTAAATTATGTATTACAAAATATGCCACGTTTACTGGCAAAATAAGCCTTTCCATTTTGTGTGCACTCTTCATTGGACGCCTGTATGTACGACAGCAATGCAAAAGCATGAAGAACAAACAGTGAAATTCTACTTATTACAATTCTGGAGATACGCCACAACTATTCAACTTTTGCCTCACCTGTACATATTTGCTTTTATGAATGGATCAGATAAAAATAATTACATTTTAGTGTGCATACTTGTGTTTAACTTGTGCTGCAAGAGCTGACGGCCAATCCTGTGCTTCACTTCACCCCTGACTCAGATGGCTAGTAAATTGTCCTCCCACGACTGTGTAGAACAGGGAACGCTGCTCATTTTTGGATTTAAAATTAAGGAACATTTCCTCGATTTACATTCAGACTACTTTTTAAATACTTTTTTACACTCATATGCACGTGCACAGAGCTTGTAATATATATAAAGCTCAGCTCGATGCACATAGTACAAGTTTAGGTAGTAATGTGAATGAGCCACGCGCTGGTGTGAAAGAGATCACACGGCGTGCCCTCCTTAGCAATCAGGAAAACACAGAACACACGGCTGATGATGAAGGGACATGATTAGGTTATTAGAATTCTGTGCACACAGCCTTATCTTCTGCCTCTCCGATTCTAATCTGATGATTGTATCTAAATTATACACCATCCCATGGTCGCTAACCCACCAGAATATTGAACAGATCAAGCCTTTTCCCTTGCAGGCCACGTTTCCTTTGTTGCCTTTTCTCATACTGTTTTCCAACAAAATGCTGGAAATTCGCGTGGGCGGATCCAGCGTAAACCATGTTGCTACCGCCGCATTGATTTAATATTTCTGCTTTCAGGGACAACGTCTCCCTCATTTATCATGCCTCTTTGCTAGGAAAAAGCTTCAGCTGAAATGGGTATCAGATTTTGGAGCCAAAAATAGGCCTTTGCAATAATACATTTTGGTCAGATAGCAGTTCTCAAAGACGAAAAAGCCCCATTTAATGGAATGCAATAAATTGTTTTTGAGGCTGGCTAAATGCAGAGATACACGCTGTTAAATTCACATTCTAACGCTGATAGAACTATAACATTAGATGTTCTTTTCTCAGTGTTGAAAAATATGTTATCTGGATGGTTAGCGCTTTTAGAAACTTACAGTAAAACTAAATAATGCGTTCTCCAGGGTGACAGATCTGTTTACACTTTAGAGAAATAGTACTTCGTTTTTTCAAAGGGATGTTGAAATTGATTTTGAGGCCTGTACATAAAACTAGAAGATAGAAACAAAAATGGCTAAACAACATGAAACAAGACACAGGTAATTTTTTTTTCAAAATTTGCAATTAGTTATTGTTTTGTTTTAACTGCAGGCCATTTTTAATTATCCTACTTTTTAACTTGAAATACTCATTTTTTTATTTCATAGGCTATCCCCAATGTTGTGACTTGCTTTCAATGTATGAAAAGAAAATACCATTAGAGGAGAACTGGGAGTACTGCCTGTTTGTTTATTCCAGCACCAATAGTACAAATTACAATTTACATTTTCTTTTAGGGTTAAAAATAATAATAAAAAAAAAAGTACTTTGCATTTCTTTTGCTTAATGGTTCTGCTGAGCACAAGGGCTGTGCTTCACTTTGAACATGGATGGTTTGGAAGGATAGACTTGGGTGGAACACAGAAGTCAGGAGAGAGAATATTATCTAAAGCTGTCTCTCAAAGTTTTGGAAAACTGGGAAATGAGGCCTGATGTGATATATTTTTGCCATAAGTCACAATAGGTGTTGTGAAAGGTACGAAGGGATTGTTTGGGAATTGTGGTATGGGCTTCTAATAGGAGTCAGGTAATGACTGGTGGATCAAATCGTTAAAGCACTGCTCTCAACCACTTTAACACAAGGCTGCTGCTCGACCAGGGAATACATAAATAATACTCTATTTGGGGTCATTTATTTCTGCCTAGGGTAGGATTGAGGGCTGATACTAGCTTCTGAGTTTTTGACTCTAGAGACTAAGCCTTCTGTAGACCCACAGGAAGAAAAAGATCCAGTTTCTTTGTAATATCTAGCTAGATCAGTCGGAACTTAAGGGCATATTATCAAGGCAGGCGATTAAATTATCGCCGCTTTAGCAGCAGAAAACTGCTGCTAAAACGGCGATAATGGGCTTGATAATATGCTCTACAGAATTTCATTTAAAGCCCATGTTAGATGTGCGATGCAGCGAGCACAAGGTCAGAGGTTTTATTTATTCATTTTATTTTTCCTCTCCCGTCGTATATCAACTAACCCCAACCCCCCCGGACCCAACCCCCCCCCCCCGCCATACCGCTCTTACCTGTACCAGCAGTGCCTGGCTGCAAGGTTTAAAATGCACACTGAGAGTCAGAAAAGTCTTTCCAAATCACAATGTGCACTTTGTGACTCACTGTGTAATTGAAGGTAAAGGGGCATGAAAGGAGAGACCCACCCTTCGTTCCCATTCTTGGATTAATGTATCACTGATTTGTAACAGTAATTGCATTCGCAACCCATTGATACACTAACGACATCCGAAAGGGTTGGTATCCATTTACAAAGTGAACGCTGTTCCAGAGGGCTGTCAGCTATAGGGGGAGAAGAAAGTGAATCACGGGACCCCTGCATGTTCCCATAATGCAATTTACACGTGCCTATTTCATTTCTTCATTGAAGTCTCTCTCCGTTTAAACAAAATGCAAGCATTTTGCAAATGCAGAGATGCGGTATGCTGTCCCCTGTAAACCTCAATACCTGGATTTGCTTCTGTTTGGAGGGATTCCCAAAAGGTATTCTGGATCTTGACCGTCCTGATCTCATCGGAGGCGGTCGCTCCCCACGCTCCCTGGTCGTGTTGGGTATCGTTGAATGTCATTTGCGCTTTGCCTGCTGCTCGAAACTTGTGCTGCCTGATCTAGACACATAGCGCCTTATTACCGTGTAGCGCTCGATTGGCTCATTAGCATTTTAATACCATTGCGCATTGCCTGCTGCTCGTTACTAGTGCTGCCTGATTTAGATATATATCGCCATATTGCCGTGTAGCGCTCGTTCGCTCATTAGCTTTTTAACATCATCTGCTCATTTAATTAGTGTTGCCTTGTTGCGCACAGCGTGATCCCACTCTGTGCCCCCAGCCTGCTTGGGTTTCACTCTTGCTACCATCCATTTTGTTTGTTGTGCCTCGGAGCCCGTCCTCTACACCCCGGCCCCGCCTCCCAGCTGCTCCTCCCTCCCACGGACTCCTAAGGCTAACTCCGTCCTCACCAGCGCTGTGACCGTCCTGATCTCATTGTAGGCGGTCGCTCCCCACGCTCCCTGGTCATGTTGGGTATCGTTGAATGTCATTTGCGCTTTGCCTTCTGCTCGATACTTGTGCTGTCTGATCTAGACACATAGCGCCTTATTACCGTGTAGCGCTCGATTGGCTCATTAGCATTTTAATACCATTGCGCATTGCCTGCTGCTCGTTACTAGTGCTGCCTGATTTAGATATATATCGCCCTATTGCCATGTCGCGCTCGTTCGCTCATTAGCTTTTTAACATCATCTGCGCATTTAATTAGTGTTGCCTTGTTGTGCACAGCGTGATCCCACTCTGTGCCCCCAGCCTGCTTGGGTTTCACTCTTGCTACCATCCATTTTGTTGTTGTGCCTCGGAGCCCGTCCTCTACACCCCAGCCCCGCCTCCCAGCTGCTCCTCCCTCGCTCCGCCCCCCCCCACTTTCCACTTATGTCGGAACAGCTGACGCGCAGCGGTCACGCGCAGCGGAAGCGCCCCTTGCGCGCCGAAGGTGCGCCAAAGGTAAGCCCGTCTACGCCCGTCCGCGCCTGGACCACGCCCAGCGCCAGACCCCCTGATGCTCGCAAATCCCCCCCACCCACATAATGTAAGACGCCGCCACCCTCCTAGCCCTTAACCCCGGACGCACACCTCTATGCTACGAAGCTGCCCCGGGATGTACCCACGGTCCTTTCGCCTGCCACTCCTGCAAATTTACCAGCATTAAGACCCATACCACTTCCACTAACCCCAAACACAGCTCCGACTCCAACGACCTGAAGTGCTTCCTGCTGAACACCCGCTCGGTCCACAGACACGCCACCGAACTCTGGGATCTACTTGACACTACATCACCGGACGTCGCCTTCCTTACTGAAACATGGATGAACGCATCATCAACACCCGACATCGCCATAGCCATCCCGGACAATTACAAGATCATCCGAAAAGACCGCACCATCCAAACAGGAGGAGGCATCGCCATCGTCCATAAGAACACCATCAAAATCACGACCAGCTCCGACGACAACCTTACAACCGCCGAACACCTCCACTTCCAGATCCACACCGACCCTAGGACCACACTCAGAGGCACCCTCATCTATAGGCCTCCAGGAACCCGTAAACAATTCAGCGAAGACATCACTGACTTCATCAGTCCACATGCCCTCGCCTCCGAGAACTACATTCTACTAGGAGACCTCAACTTCCACCTGGAAAAGAAAAACGACTGCAACACCACCACCCTTCTTGACAACATGGCCAATCTTGGTCTCAAACAACTCGTTGACACCCCCACCCATGTAGCCGGACATACACTCGACCCAATATTCACCTCCAGCAAACACATCTCCTTCGATCGCACCACAGCACTCCATTGGACGGACCACAGTTGTGTTCAATTCAGCTACAAAACCACCTCGACCCACAACCCCCCACAACTTATCCCCTTGAGAAAATGGAACAAAATCACCACCGACCAACTCCTCACATCGCTCAACAAAAACCCACCCGCCCTCTCATCGGACCCAAACCAAGCTGCCATCAAATTCAAACAATGGATCACTCACAGCGCTGACGAATTAGCACCCTTGAAAAACCATCACACCAAACAAGACAGCAAAAAGGCCCCCTGGTTCAACGATGACCTTAAGAAATCCAAAAAGCTATGCCGTACTCTCGAGAAATCATGGAGAAAAAACCCAACCACCGACAACATGACCACTTTCAAGGCAGCCACCCGCAAACACCACCAGCTGATTCGATCCACCAAGAAATCAGCATTCAAGGATCGACTCGACAACAACGCCCATAACAGCAAGGAACTATTCAACATCGTCAAAGAATTCACCAACCCCACCGCAGCCTCAAACGACATCACTCCCTCCCAAGACCTCTGCGATTCGTTATCCTCCTTCTTCTACAACAAAATTGCCGACATACATAACAGGTTCGAAAACAGTTCCAACAAACAATCCTCTCCACCCCCCTCAGAACCTAAACCGCCCTCTAACAACCTCAGCGCCTGGAACCCAATCACCACTGAAGACACCATCCGCCTAATGAATTCCATCCACTCTGGCTCGCCAACCGACCCATGTCCCCACCACATCTTCAACAAAGCAGACTCCATCATCGCACCCCATCTCCGTGATGTCATCAACTGCTCCTTCATCTCTGCTACCTTCCCAGAAAGCTGGAAACATGCCGAAGTCAGCGCCCTCCTGAAGAAACCCACAGCAGACCCCTCTGAACTTAAAAACTACCGCCCCATATTCCTCCTCCCATTCCCGGCCAAAGTCATTGAGAAAGCCGTCAATAGCCAACTCGCCGCCTTCCTCGAATCCAACAACTCCCTCGATCCCTCACAGTCCGGCTTCCGAGCCAAACACAGCACCGAAACCGCCCTCATCGCAGCAACAGACGACATCCGAACACTACTGGACAACGGAGAAACAGCGGCCCTCATTTTACTCGACCTCTCCGCCGCCTTCGACACGGTCTGTCACAGCACCCTCATACAACGCCTCAGCAACATCGGCATAAAAGGTAAAGCTCTGGACTGGATCATCTCGTTCCTAGCTGGTAGAACCCAGAGAGTCCGACTTCCCCCATTCAAATCAGAGGCCACCGAAGTCATATGCGGTGTACCACAAGGATCATCGCTCAGTCCCACCCTTTTCAACGTTTACATGAGTCCCCTCGCTTCCATCGCGCGTCAACACAACCTTAACATCATCTCCTACGCTGACGACACCCAGCTGATCCTCTCCCTCACCAAAGACCCCAACACCGCCAAAACAAATCTTCACGAAGGCATGAAAGAAGTAGCCGTATGGATGAAAAACAGCCGCCTTAAACTTAACTCAGACAAAACGGAAGTGCTCATCCTAGGATCATCCCCCTCTGCATGGGACGACTCTTGGTGGCCTTCGGATCTGGGCTCAGCACCCATACCCACTGACAACGCACGTAACCTTGGCTTCATCCTAGACTCCTCACTCTCGATGTCCAAACAAGTCAACGCCGTCTCATCCTCCTGCTTCAACGTACTTCGTATGCTCAAAAAAATCTTCCATTGGATCCCCGCCGAAACAAGAAAGACTGTCACCCACGCACTGGTTACTAGTCGACTGGACTACGGAAACACCCTCTACGCCGGAATTACAGCCAAATTACAGAAAAAACTCCAACGCATCCAAAACGCATCGGCGAGACTCATTTTGGACATCCCCCGCCAAGATCACATCACCGGCCACCTGAAAGACCTCCACTGGCTTCCCGTCAACAAGAGAATAACATTCCGTCTCCTCACTCACGCACATAAGGCACTCTACAAACTAGGGCCCGAATGCCTCAACGCTCGACTATCCTTCTACACACCCACCCGCCAACTAAGATCCTCCAATCAAGGCCTCGCCGCAGATCCGCGTATCCAAAGATCCACCATGGGAGGTAGATCCTTCTCCTACTTGGCGGCCAAGACCTGGAACTCACTCCCCACTCACCTCCGCCTTACACAGAACCACATCTCCTTCAGAAAAGAACTTAAAACCTGGCTATTCGATAAATAATGAACCCCTCCCCAAGCGCCTTGAGACCCTCTGGGTGAGTAGTGCGCTATATAAATTCCTGAACTTGAACTTGAACTTGGATTATTAAAATTCAGGGCGGGATTCCTATCAAATGTTCCCTGCGAAGGATGTGTACTTAAGCCACAGTGGGAAAAGAAGATTAAATCCCAAAGCAGTCAGAGAGAAAAAAACTCTGATGGGTTTGCAACCTAACCTTAGGTACATTCTGATATTTTTATACGCGTTACAGCACAAATTGCAATCAGCTTAAAAAAGAAAAAGAAAAACACTACAAATGTGGGGCCTTATCTATGAGGCCTTGCGACAGTTTTGCGCTTCTGTTGCATCACTTTTTGTGACGCATCGGCTGCGTAAAACATGCCTTCTGGTGTGCCCTATTTAAAAAGTGACGCATCTAAGCAGATGCGTCACTTTGTAATTCCCTGCGCTACATTATACCTTCGTCAGGTATAATGTATGCAGGGTGGGCGTTCCCATGTAAGTAAGCCTCGTAGAACTGATACAGTGAAATCTATGAAATTTCACTGTGTCACTTCTAGGGTGCAAATGCGTCAAAACCTTACTCCTGCTTCACAGCAGGCGTAAGACTGACGCAGGCCATTTCACCTGGGGCTTGCCCCATGTGAAAGGTCACATTGCTGGAGTTGCGTCACTTTTGTGACACACTCCAGCAATGCGTCACTTTTGCGCCTGTAGATATGTCAGAAATACTGACGTATCTGTAACTCCTTGCGACATGATGCGTCATACAGTAAATATGACGCATCCATCATGTTGCAAGGAGGGCGCACTCAGAAGTGACGCATCACTGCTTTCATGCAGCGATGCATCACTTCTAATAAATGAGGCCCTTGGTATTTTTCCATTTCAGTGTCAAGATAATTGTTGGGAGATGATACTTTATATATTCTAAGCCAGTACTTGGTTTGGCTAAATTTAACCGGTCACATCAGCTCTTCTATAACGGTGTGCTTTTGTTCTTCCAGTGCAGCTCCTGACTGGTCTCACTACCTATTGGGTTCTCAGCTGGAAAGTCCGAAATAATTTCATACTACTATTTAGTTCCTTTTAAGGCAATAGGGGAGGCAATAGGGGAAATGAAGTCTGCACTGCTTGTTGCATCTGAATCAGTTATGAAACTGAGACAAAATATTTTCTCCATAATTCAAAGTGAATGCCATGTAGCTCGTGAAGCTACACTTATCCCTAACATCCCTACCAAGACTCATATAAATGACTATAAAAAATAGTACACGTGGCCCTCCTCTGCTGCCAAACTACAGCTTTCGAGCTTTCCCTCGATTCTGGGCAGACATTGTTCATAAAGATTTTGCTGAAACAGTAACTGAGATCCTAGGGATGCTCAATAGTAGCACTGTGTTTCTATAGGTTTTATTTTATTTTGTGTAGATATTTAATCGAGTCCTCTGTCCATAAATGTAGAGGTGTCATACACCTAAAACAAGTTAATTTTAGTGGGGCTTTCAGTAAAATATCTTTACTTTTGTGTATTGCTATGGCAAATATTTACTGGTTTCTTCCTGATATTTGTGTTTTAAGTAGAAGCCAATTTTAATCAGAATCTCGTTGAATATTTTAAGAAAAGTGCAATGCTTTCTTTATTCAATCTTAATTTGGATTCCTTTTCTTCAGTCACATAAAAGTTGAGTGATATGAGGAATGCTTTCAAATAGCCTAACCTGGCAGTCCCTCGGTGTAGCATTATTGCCTTTCGTCCCCAATCTAAGATGTTTTACTGATTGCTGTTGGCTCATACATAAGCTTGAGTTAGTATCTCACCAAGATCATGTGATGAAACCTTTTAACTTCTGGTTTGGAGATGCTGCAGGTGAGCGTGCAAATGTTAAATATCACGAGGGCATTCTCAGGACAGATCAATCAGATTCATATTTCAAGTAACTGAAAGTCACTCCGTTTTTCAATCCCCATACAGCACCAGGCTCATATTAATTACCAAAACCTGGATTCCATCATAATTATCAGACTACGTACAACATTGCTATATAGAAATAAAAACCACCCAGGTGGGGGGCTGACACTGTTTTGTGTCACTAGAAAACTTTATGCCCTGGTCCTTCAAGACCGTTGAGGATCTTTTACCACTGGTAAAAAGCTAGCTATTACTGTCTAGTTATCACCCCTTCATTACGAAAAGTTCTTCGAAGTTTGATTTCATTTCCCTCACTAGGGTTCCAATAAACTGAAGTTTTATCAATCACAAAGAAATATAAATCAACAACCGCATATCCAACAAATGCCCTTGTTCATGATCTTAGAAGGGTTCTTATGTTTCTTGACCCGCTGCACCAAATCCATCAGATTGTAAATGTACAGACAACTCTAAATCAAAACCAGCATCACCAAAAAATAGATTGCATTGTTCTGTTGGTTAATGTTATGTGATATAAACATTACCAGCAGTAAAAAAGCTGTGGTGCTTGTCCAGCACTTCATTGCATTCCACAAATGATGGGAGAAAATCCCCTTCTCCTGAGCCTAAATCAGCCATACAGAGTCAACATCAAATGATTTGTGATAGGAATCACAGTCTTAGAAGGCGCCAACATAAGTATAACAACCTCACCTTTCCTTGACAACACTTTCTGCTCTCTCCTTCCAAGATTATTTGTTTTAAGTCATGCTGCAGAATCTAGAATATAGTCAATGGAATAACTTCCTATTTTATTAACCCCTTGGGCGCGGCCGCAATTCTGCGCCTGTGCGGCCATTTTAATGAGTGGGCGGGTTCATGATGGACCCCAGCCGTCATCAGCACACGCCCACCGTGATGCATGACGGACGGGGGCCGTCATCAGCAAGGAAGGGGTTAAAGAGCTATCCATATCTGACATAGATTTCGGCTATTGACATCAAGCCACAGCCATACCACTCTGAAAATAACCCTTTCCATCGCAAATATCCCGACCCTAGAACGTCAAGGTGAACCAGATCAGAATTCTCCATTACTTCTGCAGTTATTGCAGGAACTCTGTCCACATATGTTCAGGAAACATCTGAGCAACTAACTTATGACACTGATCAAATCGGAGCTAGAACCATTCTTCTTCCTCTAGTTCCTCAGAGCCACACAATGACAGGCAATTAAATTGTAAAGGTTTCCTCTTATTGTATTAGGCACTACAATGGCTCGACACAGCATACAGGAGAGTGAGTACACGTGCTAACACTGCATTAAGGAGAGTGCACAAGACCATAGCGTCCTTTTGAAAGCTGTAATGATTACATTTAAAACTCCAAGCATGTTACTCTCCCATAATCCTGGAAAAGAAATATATACTCATAAATTTGTTGTTACAGGAATATTTCTATTTTTCTAAATTTATCCTAATCCACGACAGCCATACTACTTTTTGGAATTGCCATTTCCTGTTTGGGACTATAAAATGGGAGTCCATCTTGAGTCCAGTTGTGTCACGATTGTTTATGCTAGATGTCTTGCTCTGGAAGTTGTGGAATCTCCACCTTCTCTAGATTACTTCAACTGTCACTTCGCTCTTCATTTTGATGATAGGCCTGGATAGCTGGAATGTTTTTTCAAGTCTCCAGTTTTTACCTTCGTGCTGGTTATTATTTCTGGAGCAATACTCGACATTAAGTCGAATTCTGGTATCTGGGTTTGTTTCTGGAGATAGTGGGCTCTTCCTATGCACCAATGAGGCACTACAATCGTCGCCAAGGAAACCAGCTCTTGACATAATTTCCCTTAACACCTAATCTCCTCCCCTTACAATTCTCATAGTATCAACCCTTGAATGATAAGAGGCTTGCTATTTTAATGCACTGCACTTGTTTTCTTAACTTGTCCTCACTATTGCAGTCTGCTTTTTCCTAAATCTAGATCTGGGCTTTATAAACATACTAAATATGTGGAGATGGCCAGCTCTGTGATTCCTCTGCCTTTATTTGAATTGAAGAGCGCCACATTACTGTGCTCTCAAAACTTGGAGAGAAGCTTTATGGTGGTGGGCGGCCAGGATGAAATGCAGTGTGTTTCTTTCTCTCAGCAGCTTGCTAGTTTGCAAACAAGAGTCCCCTATACTTTTCTTTTCGTTGCTCCCACAATTTTATATATGTGGCATGCGTCTCCTTGATGTATTGGTAGCAATGGAGAATTAAGTAAAGTAAGGGTTGTGCCCATATATATTAAAATATCAACAGTAAATTCCCTGTGAATTAATTTTTCTGTGGCCAAATCTCATAAATTGTGATGGTTTGATAACAGTTATGCCTCATTCAATCATTCTGAGAAAGATCTGAAGCAGTTAAGCTCTGATTTTTATATTAGCCTGTCTGGTAATAAATATTATACATCGTTTTGGAAAACACAAAAAAACTGAAATTGAGCTATAAAGCTCCTTCGTTACTAAAACCTCAATAATCATTGTCTTGTTGCAATACTGGTTCCCAGCCTACTACAATGGAGGATTCGATATCTGTTAATAAAGAATTATTGGCATCCAGTATCTCAAACTCTTCTATTTTGACTAAAACGTCCACTAACATCAGGGATCCCCAAACCTTTGTGAGTAATGAGCAATATGTGTGTATCAGTCGAAAAGTTGAGCATCATCTGAATCACAATGGAACATATCAGAACTGATGTGTGAAAGTATTACACTCTTAATTAGTATGGTAATGAACACTTTAAGGGAAAATAATGCATTTTCGTTTGCGGCATTCAACATTTTTTAGGTACATTTACAGGCATATTGTGCATTTCTAGCATAATTTTATCATGTAAGGGCGAGTAAAATTAGATTAGATCGTAAGACTAATTTACCAAAGACGTGGCGAACTCTCAAGAAATTTTTGAAAAATAATAGCAAATTCCCAATTTTAAAGAACATTTTGCAAGGAGAGTTGGACAATACTGGAAAGGCTACTTTGAAAGGTATAGATTTCCCTTATAGATTAGTTGCAAATGTTACATCTTGCAGTGTATTAGGCCAGTGACATTTTCCCATACTTCGAGTTTCGAATGCAATTAAACCAGGAGGCTTGGGGCGCTTTAGCACTATGACCGTTTTAGACATTTAGGACCAGATGCACGACCATAAATTGCATGCGCAAACGCGTTTGCGACCCATTTGGGCATGCAAAATGGCCCTGTGCCATGTACATTTCCTAAATAGCGAGTCACAATTTATTTGCGACTCGCTATTTAGGAATTGTGAGTCGCTATTAGGAAGAGGCGTTCCCTTCCTAATAGCGTCCGCAACCTAATGTATGAATGTTTTGTGGCCGCAATTGCATTTGCAAAACGCTTGCAAATTACCACCCTCTTCAAGAGGGTGGTAATGCAGTCGCAATTTTGAAGGGGTCCCATAGGGATCCCTTCCACTTTGTGACTGTCTCAAAAAATATTTTTTAAGGGCAGGCAATGGTCCCAGGGACCACTACCTCCCTTAAAAAATGAAACAAAAACGTTTAATTTATTTTTTAAATGCATCCAGTTTTCCTTAGGGAAAACGGACTGCATTAAAAACAAGCATTTACAATGCAACGGTTTTGCCTTTGTAGAAGTTAGAGCTATTGGCATTGTAAATGACAACATTTTTATTTATGTGTTCGTTTTGAAAACAGATAAATAAATGGCATTGTCATTTATAATGGCAATAGCCTAATCTCTCGCAAATGCCACACACACACACCCACAGAGAGCCCCCCCCACACAGAGCCCCTCCACACGGAGCCTCCCCACACACACACAGGCCCCCCCCCACACACACCCAGACAGAGCCCCCCCCCACACACACTCAGACAGAGCCCCACTTGGGTCGTGGTTCTTATACCACTTTTTTAGTATATGGTTTGGTCCGCCTCTGAGGCCCAGTGTTTCTTAGTGCTATTTACTGGCCATACCTGTACCATGCGGTTTGCATCTAGTGCTTCGATAGCAGTTCATAGCTTCAATGTGCGGCACTCGTTCGGCAAGCAACAATACACAGCCATGGTACTTCTGATTAAGTAAAGTGTGAATTGTCCAATGTATAATACGTGCTCACTTTAGCCTCAAGTTTACATCTCATTGTGCAGTTCTCGTGCATTCGCTAAGGGTTTTACCAATGCGATATTCAAAAGCGGTCTGTCACCACCAGTGCTCTTAACAACAATCGAGGAGTATTTGGGCTGGCGCTGCTCATAGGCGCTCCTCGTTAATACTGCCAACTCTTACTTGGGCGAAATGCTTTTGTACGGACCTGCACATTGGTAGTTCTGCAGTTCTAATCATCCCTACCGACACGAAGATGAGAACGGAGGCGCACTTCCTACCTTGGTTCAGCCGGGAGTCTCTGCACTGCTTGAGCGCTAATCACAAACGCGTTACTCGGGACATGGTCTGTGTTTGAACGGCGCGCGGCTGTAACTCCTGAAGTCTCACGAGATGATGCGGAGCGTGACCTGCTCCTTTTGAAAACAATGATGTTAATGGCTCCCTGCATTGGAGTGAATTACTGTCCGTTACCGGTACATACTGTATTATTTTAGCGTATACGAACCTAGGTACTTTGTACACTCTGATGCTCCTGCAACCTGCATTGCACTTACCCGAAAGATCCTACAGTTTATTTGTAAAGTTTTATTTGTAAAGTTTTATATAGCGCGAACTTGACCCAAGAGGTATCAGAGCGCTTTACATTTAGGATCGTTGCGTTACAAGTTACACCAGATACAAGAGCTTAGTAAGATACAGTACATTAGATAGCGCCACACGTGTGAGTCTGAAGACAACTTAAGGCCCTGGCACGAATTATTTTACAAAAAAAGCACTGCCAGCACAGGGGCAACTTCAGCATAGGGGCTCATGAGATGCGGAGTATGAGGAGTAACAGAGAGCGGACAGTCAGTCATGTATGTCATATTGTTCATTTTCTATAGCGCTTTACCCCTCCTCTACTCTGCTTTAAAGCACTGAGTGGGGAAAAAAGACATAAGGCAGGGAAGGACATGAGAGGGCAGCAGGCACTAGACATAGGGCGAGTGTACAACATATGGGAGGTGGGTACATGATATGTAAAGGTGAGAAATTGTGCAGTGCTTAAACGCCCCACTTTTGTGTCAAAGCGCTACAGAGGGGCAGAAAGTAAATGGGGGTTTAGGGTGAGGATGGGAGAGGGAGCCCCCGCCGACAAATAAAAGGCGAATGAGTAAGCCCCGGAGTAAGAGATGCTTTAGGAACAGAGACATGAAATGACACAATACAGCAATATTTGAATTGAAGATGAGGGCGTCTCCTTTAACAGGGGAGAACTGGCCAGTGTGGATGAGGTCACAGGGTGACAGTGCGCCCCCACCCCCTCCCACGACGAGCCACCTTTAAACTCTCCCCTACAGTGTGATAAAGGCTGCGCCGGAGCTTCGGCAGACCTCTGGTGTACAGAAAGAGGGGTGCACAGACTGATGGGTCCTTATCTGACCTCATTAGGCGTTTTTACACACTACCCCCAGATGCAAGACTTCAGCCTGGCACTGTTGATTCGCAACACCTGCTCGGCCGATGCCAGCACACAGGGAACCACGTCACCATAAAAGCCCCAACACACGGTATGCCAGAAACACTCCACTCCCTGGGGCTGAAACTCACGGCTTGGCACTCAGTGTTAAATGTATACTCATGCTGTGAACGGTAACATTTTGGGCGCGTGAGTACATTAACACCATGAGTGAGTGAGCACTTCGAGTATCCGAGCAGGCGACAATTCTGTTCATGCAGAGATCTCACTCAGCTCCACGTCGAGTGTGACACATTCCTCTTGCATTGCATTCTGGTACTTGAAGTGTTTGCAGAATGTAGGAAATAAAGGCAAACCACCACTGGGATGGGGCAGCTCCAGGCCTCGTGGCAAGGACACAGAATGTGTATTTATTTTTTTGAGAAGTTTTATATAGCGCTGGCTATACCCCGAGGTATCAGAGCGCTTTACATGAGGATCAGAGCGTTACAGGTTACATCAATTGCAGGCCTCAAGTAAAGACAGAGGAGAAAATAACAACAACAAAATGTAGTCACCTCCCCTACTCTGCAGGGCCCTCTTGGTTCTCACCAGCCTCATCTTCCATGTGGGCCGCAAGCGCTGGACGCTCACCCAGCAGCTTGGCCAGAAGATACTATTTCTGCTAACTAGTCCCACCTTTCAATCACAGAGGAGCCTTTTCTACTGTACATTCATAAAAATAATCTTCGGTCATCCCTACAAGTAAATATGCCTCGTCGTTAGCCACAGTGCCCGGAAGCCACAAACTATGGCACACAGCGCTATCTTCTCAGCAAGTTACATAAAACTTGTAACATTGTTTCTGGAGACGGGCTTTGTCCCGCGAGGGTAAGAGCTCTTCGGGCTGAGCGACTGCTCCAGAGCTTTCAGTGTTACCATGGCAACACATGTTCGGATGAGCCCCTCCTACTTTCATCTATGTGAGCAGATAAAATGAGTACCACTAACTTAGATATTAACTGCAGCTATAATTTAACCACCATGAGGCAGTTCCGTCTGTGGCACGCCACGAGGGGTTTGTTCAACATCGATTACATTGTTATTATGACATTTGCAGCACCTGCTTTTCTTAAACTCTGAAACAAAAAAAGGGGTTTGGAGAACCCATGTAATAGTGGCATGTACTTTCGGCAACAGTAACGCATCATAGTAACGCATACACTGTCTCTTCCTACAATGCTGTCTGGGGGCTCCGGTGACAGTCACGAGCCACTTGCTGCCACCTTGGGGAGAGTTCAGTTTAAGCCCCACCCTTTCCCCCCCTCCCCCCCGCAACCGAACCCGTGGGGAGAAGCGCCCCAATAAATCAGAGCAGTCCCTTCGTTTAACTCTTTCAATACTGTGACATGTAAACAGTTCCCGTTCTCCCCGAAACACTAAAATGCGCCCACCCCACTCCTACCACTCCTATACCAAGGCCCCGCCAAACTTTCATGCAGATAGTTCACCCCAAAAGGGGTCATAATCAGAGCTGGGGTGGCACATATTGACAGACGGGTCCCCGCTGGAAAAAGCATGAAAGGCTGTGGTAGTAGTGCATCTTGGGGGCCTCGGGCAAGACATTTTGGGGGCACCTGTGCAGAACAAGTTTGAATGTTATAAACCATTCCCTGAAAATTGCCAAAAAGCGCATCGACGCCTCACCAGGGTAGTAAGCGCTAAATAATTGCAATCACAATAATGTATACCCTCTGTGATGCCAAATAACACTTGAATTATATTAAACTTTAACAGGGTAACACAACCGTTGAAATATGTTATGACCTGGACCAGTGCTTGAAATGGAAAAATAGAAATGCAGGCACTCTGTATGAGAGGACCCGCTTCTTGAAAAGAGAGAGAGAGGCGGAGGTCAAACAGAGAGAAATTTCACTTTCACAGAGGGGCCCTTGGGAGGTGGGGGCCCTGGGCAATTGCCCACGTTGGTCTTGCCTTATAAACGTCCCTGGCTGGTAGACGGTGTAATATCACATGGACCTCATTCACAGCTCAGAGAGTTCAACGCGTAATTAAATCTTTCCAACCACTGCACCACGTGAACCCAGCGCACGAGGCATTTTGTGTACGTAACACGCGCATTACAAGCAAGAACAGCAGAGCCGAAAACTTACTTAGTTCAGTATGCCCCCACAGGAGAGGCACTGGACCCGGTCCTTTGGCCCCACGTGAAAGAAGCCGGCGCTGGCCAGGTGTGCGCCAAACGCTGTGCCACGGTCGGACACCTTTCGAAGAACCTCAGCCTGTAGAGCTCGCGCGTAGTTCTTGTTCTTCGCGCCATCTTGCTGGTGCTCGAGCACAGAGAGACAAGTCAGGTCCCGGGCCGCGCTGTGATTGGCTGACGTCACGGGGGTGTCCCGGGCCGGCAGCCAATCACAGCGCGGCCCGGGAATGACGTCACGGGGGTGTCCCGGGCCGGCAGCCAATCGCAGCGCGGCCCGGGACAAAGGGGCGGGGCTTAAAAAAAGCACCAGAAACGCCCCCGAATCGCGTTTTCGGGAGAAAGCGCGATTGACAGCCTCTGTCTCCCAATGGCTAGCCTCCATTTATGGAGCTAGCCAATGAGAGGCAGAGGCGGGTCATCGATCATATATAGAACTCAATAGGTTTTTTAGCGAATGCTCACTACGTGAGCATTTGCAGGCAAAACCTAAAAACTGCGTTATTTAAAAGCAGTCCCAGACATGGTGGTCTGCTGAGCTCAGCAGGCCACCATACCTGGGAGGGCCTGTCATTCCCAATGGGCTCGCAAATTGGGAGAGGTTCATTAATATTAATGAGGCTCGCAATTTGCGACCCCTTTGGGAATCGCAAACAGTGTGTTCCACACTTTTGTACATGGCCTATTGAGCCTCGCAAATTGCGAGTCGCAAAAGACTCGCAATTTGCAAGGCGCAATTTTGCGCTTCGTACATCTGGTCCCTAGGCCCTCATTATGAATTGCCCAGAACATTCTGACTCCTGTGTAAATTCCTGTTTGTGCATGGTCAAAATTGGAAATTATGCAAATATTATCACACTGGGTATTTATTGGGTATATTATAGTTCACACACCTGGTTACATTTGGGAAGGCCAAACCTCCTGGAATTTAACAGGTGAAAAATGCCTGGTAATTACTGAAGCATGCATATTTTTGTGAAGTAAGAACGAAGGGCCAGTTGTACTAAGAATAGATTCACAAAAAGTGATTGCAAAACGTGCACAGACTTATTGTGAATCCAATCTAATTTTTATTCATTTTGTTTAATTTTCTAATGTTTGTTCACAAACATTAGGAAATTGTAGTGAGTCATAAAACAGATTTCCTAATGAACAATAATTAGGCAGGTCACAATTCGCAACTCACTTTGCTGGACTAGAATCACAGGGATGGTGGCCTTCAAGGATCAACAGACCACAATCCCTTTCCCTTTGTGAATGAATTAGCATCCCAACTAGCAAGGTGGGCTTGCGATGGATGGGGTATTTATACTTTTACCATCTGTTGGCAACTGATATGTGGAAATCTTGCATGATCATCCTGATTACTTCTTGAATGTTCTTTAGAGTACAATGGTCTGAGTGTGCCCACAGGTTGATTTACTTTGCTGGCTTTTCAATACATTTTGAAATCAACATTTATAAATGGAAGGTGAACCTCGACCAATACCGAAAGTCTGGGTGATGCTGTATGTGTGCGCGTGGCATGAGGAGTATTCTGTTGTGCGAGTCGAGGTATCGGGACCATGACAGGCCACCCCACCGACCACTACTCAGCTACTGGTAAAATGCTTAGTACATCTGGCCCACAATTGCCGATTATTCACCCAAAACTTGTAAAAGGCACTATTTAAATCACACAATGACTTCCAACCCATGTGGTGTGGCTTTAATTGAGTGTACTAAATATCGCAAATTTAACTGGGTAAGTTGGATATTCCCCCATGGTCCTCTAATAATTTACACAGGGAGTCCTAGCGCCTTTGCGATTTTTCAATGAGCCCCAATTACCACACTGAATAAGTTTCCATGAAGCATCATTCCATAATGTCCCGGTAAAGAAATCCACGGGCAGGATCGACCATTTCTGATCTCAAAATTAACAAATAAACTATGTTTACCCTTATGAGTCATGGGTAGTATTGTTAAGGATAAGTGTAGCTTCACAAGCTACATGGCAAGCACTTTGAATTATGACGAACATATTTTGTCCCAGTTTCATACCTGATCCAGATGCAATGGTCAGTGCAGACTGCATTTGTCCTATTGCCTTAAAAGGAACTAAATAGTAATAGGAAAGTATTCCAGACGGTCCAGCTGAGAACTCAATAGGTAGTGAGATCAGTCTGACAATAGCAGGAGCTGTACTGGGAGAACAAAGGCCCACTATTATAAAAGAGCTGATGTGATGGGTTACATTTACCAGGCCTCAGACCACAGTAGAGGTGAGAATTCCAAAGGTGCAAAACGAAAAAACAAACAGTGGAAACAAGCAACATACCTGGAGTTACCCACTGTTTAAGTTAACCGATTCCATTATGAGCCATCATTTAGCATACTTTGTAGTTTTTTCATAATTCTCCATAATTCTCCAGCTAGCTCACTAAAACGTTTATTCGAAATATCCAGATAGCACACTTTGCTATCTTTAAAAAAAATATATATCACAACTATCACTTTACAATTTTCCATAATCTGCTTTAGTTCACTTTGTAATCTTTCACAATGTTATAAGTACTAATCAGTAATGACTTAAGTAATGCAATACTTTCCCTGTTCCATAATGCCCTAGTAATCACACGTTTGCACCTTTTGTTATGCCACAGCTAGCACTCTTTGCTGTTTTCCAAAAAGCTGCTTGTATACACACTTCACAATCTTTACGCTTTTCTCTTCTCAATGGATGAAGTTACTTCACTAGGGTCAAACCTTCTGTATCTGACCCAGAGAGTAGGTTTTGGTACAGGAAAGACAAAGACATTTGGACCTGACATCCTTTGCATGGTTTTCCCTCAACATTTTGCCTTCCATACTCCTGTTTTTGCTGACTTTGATTTTCCTGGCTTTAAGACTATGTAAACTTAACCACTGCTGGCCAGTGCTAAAGTGAAGGTGCCTTCTCCTTCTAACATGGAAACATGGGGTAGGGTGCAGTGTATTTTTTAAAAAGTTGAACATGTACTTTTAACTTGTACATGCCCTAGCAGTGAAAAACTCTCAAATTCGTTTCTCTCCACTGCACAGGCTGCTTCTCCTACAGGATTACATTTGGTTACTTGATTACATTTAATAAGTGATATATTTTGAACTGGGAGCAGATCGGCATGTCTAAAGATTTCTGTGTGACGAATCCCCGAGGCAGAACCATACGTTACAGCCTGCAGCTTCTCGGAACCGCAGCTGCACAATGCAGGACTTTGCATCTCAAACCTTCACGGATGGCATCCGCATCAACAGCACAGGACCTGGCATTGCAAGTCCCTTCCATGGCCTCATCGGAACCACTGCTGCGCGATGCATCTCTGATGCAGACCCTTGCATCACCGCCCACTGGCCCTCAGAACCACCGCTGCACATCACATTCTCAACTTGGTATCTGTACCTGCCCCACACTCCAACGCAGTCAGCCTAAAGTATAACTTTGTCATGGTCCAGGACAACCGGATAACCATAGTTGGTGCTTCGTGCTTCTAAACACTACTTTCACTTAAAGTTTTAAGATTGCATATGTCCGGTTCTACTGATTGGTTTCTTGCCATTTTGGTTTCAAATAATTTACTAAATACACTTGATTTTTATAAATTGCTGTGGGGTTTTTCTTGTGTAGTGTTTTCACTTTATTACTGTTTAAAGTGCTGCATACATACTTTACACGTTGCCTCTAAGTTAACCCTGACTGCCTTGTGGCAAGCTAACAGAGGGTTCAGCAGAGGTTATTTTGGGGTTTCCTGTGTATCACCCGGACAAGAATTGTGGTTGCTTCTGCAGAGGAGATTTTTATTCTTCTCAACCACTAAATCTGTTATTTGGACAAACTATTGAGTTGCAAACATCGGAATACAGAAATAGCGCAAAAAAAATATTGTGAAACAAAAATATTTTTATGCAGGAATATCGTTTATTACAGGTAAGTAATATCGTTGTTAAGAATATCGCTGCTGTTAACATCAATTTCAATAATATAGTTGTAAAAAATAATGCTTTTTTAATTATCTTGATTTGTATTTTAGTTCATATATGAATTTTGAGTTATCATTGTTTGTATAACTGTTATTAATATTTTTAAATATAGTTTGTAATTTAAAGTGATTTATCATTTTTAATTGAATTGCTAATAGTAATTCATAGTGTCATTGCGGATTGCTGGGTTTATGAGTTATAGGGTGGGAAGTTATATGTAAATTGTTTAATAATTATTTTTTTTGTTATGTTTTAGGTGTGGGCTGCTTGGTTTGCAGGGGTATAGTGTGGGAAGTTAATTATGCAAGAATGAATAAAAAATCATTAATAGTTTATTATTAATTATTTAATTGATTAGTATGTCAATTGTGTAATAACTTTAAATATTAGTTATAATTTATGTGTGGGCCATTTGCTTTGTAGGGGTATAGGGTGGGAAGTTAATTAAATAATAATTAATGAGCAATTATTTCTTTATTACTAATTGTTTAATTGATAATTATCTACATTATGTGATATTGATTTATTTTAGTTATATTTTAGTTGTGGGTTGCTACGTTTTAGGGGTATAAGGTGGGTTGGTAATTAAGTAATAGTTAATTTAAAATAATTATTAATCAATTAGTTAATTGATGATCAATTATGTAAATGGTGTTATATTTATTAATTTCAGTTATATTTTAAGTGTTGGTTGCTAAGTTTGTGGGAGCATTATGGTATAGGTAGTCCTTAATGTTATACCCAAATGGGTTTTTCGTTGCTCCAAACAATATAAAACCCACTTGAGCAACAACAAACCCACTTGGGTATAACATGCAGGACTGCCTATACTATAATGCTTTGCACTTGTAGAATGCTCACTGGGGCTGGAACTGGTATTTAAATGCATAAACATATATGGTCCAGTAGAAGGCTAGGAGTAGCCGAAACGCGTAGACCGTTATCTGATGCACTTTATTTTTCACATGGTGTGTGAATAAAATATCTTAAAAACTAAGCTGTTGCAGTGCCGTGACTCCGTCCATGTAGAATTGTGGTGAGGAGAGACAAAGTGGAAACATATATATATATATATATATATATATATATATATATATATACACACACACACATATATATATATATATATATATATATATATATATATATATATGTATGTATATATATATATATATATATATATATATATATATATATATTACCTACTGGCGGTCGCCAGTAGGTATATATAGTTAGGATTTTTTCTCTATGGGATTTTTGAAAATTCTATGTCTAATAACTTTGGCGTTTGTGGACGGAATTGGCTGAAATTTTCAGGAAAATGGCACATTTTGTTTCTGAGCAGCCCCTGAAAATTTTGGGGGGGTTCGTCAAGGGGGGGCCGAGAAAAAAGGGGGGTCCCAAAACGCGTTTTTCCCATGTTAATTTCCATAGGGCGGTTGGCCTCACTTTTAGCCCGAACGGCTGAATGGATTTGCACGAAACTTGGCAAAATTGTAGGGACTGGTAGCCCGATGTGCCTTTTGTAGGTCTCAATATATGTGCTCCAGTGGATTTTGAGAAATTAACGTTTAAAAAAAGATATATATCTGTAAGCGCGCTCTGGGCAGCGCTCCAGGACGCGTACTTTTCGCGCAACGGAGCTTTGTGAAGCGAAGCTGATTGGTTCTCTGGCGTCTGTCAACATTCCAAAAAGTCCGTAGCGGCCGCCATCTTGTCTCTCGGTAGGATCGAGAGACAAGAGGAGGCCAAAACAAAGGGGCAAATAACCATAAGGGGGCATAGTAGATCCTCCCTGACCCCCTAGGTTTAATGTGGAGGCTTTAAAACGGCCCCGCGGGGCAAAAAAAAAAAAAATTTTTTTTTTGTTTTTTTGCGTGGGTAGCGCCCGGTCCGGGAACCGGGAAGCTTTCTGGGCAGCGTACTGCAATGAAAAATGAATGATAGACTTTTCAAATACTGTTGTTAATTGATTGTTGGTTTTGTTGATTATTTTTTATTTTTTTTTATTTTTTAAGGATTGTTTATTGTGTTTAATAATTTATTAAACTTTCTAACGCGGCACGTCATATGACGCATTACGCGACAACGCAGGTCCAGAATATAGTCAAAATGTCTCCACCAACCAGCGGACGGCACACAACCCCTTTCAGCAGGCTAAATAGTTCTGTTAAATGACAACAGAAGGGACAGGCAACAAGAACCATCAGTCAAAGAGGGGAGGGCAAGTTCTTCTCTACCGGGTCACGTTGGAGCGCTACCGGAACTGATCGAATTGGTAGTCTACAGTGTTTCTGGATGTTTCAGACTGAAGCTGGCGTTAGCATGAGAGCACCACCATTTCGTAGCTCCGTCGTGGCCATTCCACGAGCAATCATGCTAGGCGCTCCCCACCAGAAGCCTGCGGGAGTCGGGGGCCCCCAAGACTTTTGTAGAATCTTCAAGGATGAGGGGACGCTTTCGAGAATGGAGCCCAAGCTCTAGCAGACAAGCGTCCGAGTTCCAAGGTGTCGCAGGCCCATTTTAGTGGACCACGCCCAAATCTGAAGAGATGGCCGCCATTTTGAGAGTCCTGTGGCAGCCGCCTATCGCTGCACCGCAAGAGCGGGAGCAACTCAAGTACATGGTGAGCGAGACGCTGTAGTCGAAAGAGCGGGCGGTAAACAGCTGAATAGCGGAAGAGGCACAGTGTAGCAAAAGCGGGCTGAATGGCAAATGAAACGGAAAAGGGGTGCCCCACTACAGCGTGTCTTTAGGTGAAACGGATTGTGGGACAAGGTGAAGAATGGAAGAGTCACCAAAAGGAAAAAAGTTCCGCTTGACCCCGGGAGCCGGCCACCTATGTCGGGGGCGATCTCAGGCCACACCAGGGCAACACGACTTGGGGAGGGGGCCGGAGCCAAGCGCCCCCTCCGAGTCCGCGACATGACACCGTCCCTCGGGGGCCTCCGTCAAGCGGTTCAGGGTGGCACCGCATCACAACAGCCCCCACTTACTTTAAGAATAGTGAAGATGAAGCAATTGCAAATAGGCTTCAGACAATGTTACAAGCACTCCTCAAAACTTTGAACTTTCAGAGTGCATGAGTTGGGACAGCGAGGGGTGATTTGGTTTCTCGGACTGTTTTTCTGGTCTCTCACCACTGGCATACTTTAACGTTTTCTTGTTTCTAGGACATTAATAGGTTTTATCATTACGTTATGTTATCGTTTCTTTGTTTGTTGTTTAATAAAAGTTCATGTTCATCAGTGGCCTACTGATTTTCGTTTTCCTATTTTTTTCTTTCCAGGTTGTTTCATGGTAAAGTTTCTGTTAACAGGATACAGTGATCACTTCGTTATTATTGCATATGTCCTTTTCACTAGGGGTGCTCTCTGGTCGGGCCAGATGACGTATCTCTAGTAAATGGTCCGGGTGAAAAAGGTGCATCAATCAGTGGGGAGTAGATAGGCATGACAGATTACAACGGGGGAGAAAGGTCCGCATTACGTACCCTTTCACTACTTGCAAAGATTTTCCTACGTTTATTTGCAAACAGGGAATACCTCCAAAAAGAACTAATTCCCAAACAGTCAATGTTCGGACAATCAATCAATCAATGAGGAATGAAATAGGTACGACGTGTTAAAGGCTTGCGTTACCTACCCTTCACTATCTGCAAAGGGAGAGAGAATATTCCTATTCTTCCTCGTTTGCAGGTAGAGAAGATCCTTAAGAGAATTAACTTCGAACAATTCAATGCTCGATTGAAACAATCAACAAGGGGTACTGTGAACACAAATGAACGCCGCTTATGTACATACGCATTGCTATTTTCAACAGGTTGTTCCTAATGTTTCTATTTTAGCGAGGTCAAAAAGAGATCCCATTAGTGGCCTACTGATTTTGCTCGATTCCTTTTGTTTTTTTACACGATTTTTCGCTATCTGCAAAGACTAAACAGAGTATTGCGACTCTGTGCTTGTTTGTAAATAGAGAATGAACCAAAGAGAACAATCAATCAAATGGAGAGAGAAGCAGGCACGACGTATTACAAAGGGGGCAAAGGGCTGCGTTAACTACCCTTCACTATCTGCAAAGAGAGAGTACTCCTAATAGAAATGAGGGGTGGGGGGCAGTATTCAAAGCAGATCAGTGTGCATAAACACGAAAATGTTTTTACTTACCACGTACTTGACATTCGACAGCTTATGATATTTGCTATTAAAAAACCATTGAAATTCACTGAAAAAACCATAGGTTATAGACCATATATAGTTAGGAATTAGCATTTACAAAACCTTGAAAATTCACTGAAAAAACCATAGGTTATAGACCATATATAGTTAGGAATTAGCATTTAAAAAACCTTATTTTACTCACACAAAACCATTGAAATTCCATATATAGTTAGTTGCACTAACTATATATCGCGCACCCGCAATCCACTGCTGATCATGTCACATATTACATCATTCATGACATGGTCAGTGACATCACTGATGACATCACTGATGACATCTCAAATGACATCAATGACCACATCACTGATGATATCATTCATGTGACAATACAATGCATCTCCTCACGTTTTAATATAACCTCTGTTTCACCCAGTGTTAAATACAGAGTATAATTTTTGAAACCATTGACACACCAATACTAGTTACTACATACGTACTCACTGATTCCTACGTCTACACACACATTCACTCATTCACCCATACAATCATTCATACATACAATCACTCATCTTTACAACACTATCATATGCACTCATACACCTATACAGACACTTACACTCTGCCACTCATCCATGGAGTTACTCACACACCTAGTCAGTCCTGTAAAGAATCAATCACACTTCCATTTTCTTGTCTATACAGTTAAACATAGAGCACCTTACATTTTCAAACATACACTAACACATACTTACTTTCTTATACAATCATTGATACAAGTACACATTGATCGGCACAGAGTCACACACCTCCCAGCCAGCCACACACACACTCAGTCTCCTATACAAATACTTGGACAATCAATCAATAACCCATATAGTTAATCATATAGCTACTGATCAACACATGCAGCAGTTTACAGAACAACAGACATAATGATGCACAAATTAAGACAGTTTAGTCACTAACCCATGCACTCAGTGAGACACATTTAATCACTCACTCATACATTCAGTCATGCACCTACTAAATCCTTCGTCCAGACACTTATACATCTACTCATTCTTCAATATGTAAAACATATTTAAACTTTACAGAAACACACAGTCACTGGATGATGTCATCAGTGATCTCATCAGTGATGTCATTTGAGATGTCATCAGTGATGTCATCAGTGATGTCATTTGAGATGTCATCAGTGATGTCATCAGTGATGTCACTGACCATGTCATGAATGATGTAATATGTGACATGATCAGCAGTGGATTGCGGGTGCGCGATATATAGTTAGTGCAACTAACTATATATGGAATTTCAATGGTTTTGTGTGAGTAAAATAAGGTTTTTTAAATGCTAATTCCTAACTATATATGGTCTATAACCTATGGTTTTTTCAGTGAATATATATATATATATATATATATATATATATATATATATATATATGTATATATATTACCTACTGGCGGTCGCCAGTAGGTATATATAGTTAGGATTTTTTCTCTATGGGATTTTTGAAAATTCTATGTCTAATAACTTTGGCGTTTGTGGACGGAATTGGCTGAAATTTTCAGGAAAATGGCACATTTTGTTTCTGAGCAGCCCTTGAAAATTTGGGGGGGTTCGTCAAGGGGGGGCCGAGAAAAAAGGGGGGTCCCAAAACGTGTTTTTAACATTGAGTTTTCCATAGGGCGGTTGGCCTCACTTTTAGCCCGAACGGCTGAATGGATTTGCACGAAACTTGGCAAAATTGTAGGGACTGGTAGCCCGATGTGCCTTTTGTAGGTCTCAATATATGTGCTTCAGTGGATTTTGAGAAATTAACGTTCAAAAAAAGATATATATCTGTAACAGCGGACCGGGCAGCGCTCCAGTTCGCGTACTTTTCGCGCAACGGAGCTTTGTGAAGCGAAGCTGATTGGTTCTCTGGCATCTGTAAACATTCCAAACAGTCTGTAGCGGCCGCCATCTTGTCTCTCGGTAGGATCGAGAGACAAGAGGAGGCCAAAGCGAAGGGGCAAATGACCATAAGGGGGCATAGTAGATCCTCGCTGACCCCCTAGGTTTGATGTGGAGGTTTTAAAAGGGCCCCGCGGGGCAAAAAAAATAATAATAATAATAATCGAACGGCTGAATGGATTTGCACGAAACTTGGTAAAATATTAGGGACTGGTAGCCCGATGTGCCTTTGCTAGGTCTCAATATATGTGCTCCAGTGGATTTTGAGAAATTAACGTTCAAAAAAAGATATATATCTGTAACAGCGCTCCGCTTCGCGTAACGGAGGTTTGCGAAGCTGATTGGTTCTCCGGCGTCTGTAAACATTGCAAACAGTCCGTAGCGGCCGCCATCTTGTCTCTCGGTAGGATCGAGAGACAAGAGGAGGCCAAAGCGAAGAGGCAAATGACCATAAGGGGGCATAGTAGATCCTCCTTGACCTCTTAGGTTTGATGTGGAGGTTTTAAAAGGGCCCCGCGAGGCAAAAAAAAATAAAATAATAATAATCGAACGGCTGAATGGATTTGCACGAAACTTGGCAAAATTGTAGGGACTGGTAGTCCGATGTGCCTTTGCTAGGTCTCAATATATGTGCTCCAGTGGATTTTGAGAAATTAACGTTCAAAAAAAGATATATATCTGTAACAGCGCTCCGCTTCGCGGAGATAAAATTATATCTGTATTACCTAGCTGTTGCTAACACCAGTTAGCGACGGCTAGTAGGAGATAGCGACCATCTTGGGCCCCACTTTGCATGTGAGTGATATTTATCACTAATGACATGCAAAGTGGGCATGCCAAGATGTTAGCGACTGGAAACAGTCGCTAACATCGCTATCTCCTATTATCAACTTTTGGAAATATTCGCGATAAGCGCGAATATCTCCAAAAGCTAGCACCTGCCCATAGCAGTTCTAAGGCATGTTATCCAATGGGAGGTGGATAACATGGCTAAGAGCATTAGCTCGGTAATGCATGAATATCGCTGAGTTTTCAGCGATATTAATGCATTGCGGTCGTTTTTTATCGTATTTGCGATAAACCTTGATAATAGCAAGGTTTATCTGCGATAATTTCTGACGATGCTTAGCGGTAAAAAAATCGTTGCTAAGCATCGTTAGGGATAAATATCGCTTAACTTTGGTAATATGCCCCAACGTCTGTTAACGTTCGATTCGAAGGAAATCAGGAAGTGTTGAAAAACATTGTCTGCGCCATCTTGCCTTTTTTCAAATGCCACACTTTTGTCGTGCACGGCAGTCATTTTAGATGCCTTGACCAGACCCACTCTGTGCACGCTGTCGATCCTTAGCATGACTCCCCACCCTCGCAAGCATCTCCCCCAGGCAGTGGTCACCCCCGCTCTCTGTCTTATGCATGGGTAATAAACCACCCCCCATCTGCGCTGCTCTTCCCTGAGAATCACACCCTGTGCCCGCCCGACACCTCCCTTTTGCCCTATTCACTACCGCACCCTCTGACACTCCTTTTCCTCTGTGTCCGATTGTCCAGGCCGGTCCTAGGGTATCAGCTAGCCCTGCAGATGTAGTTTATGGCCCCAGCTGTAAAGAATCACCCCTCTTCAAAGGAGTTATAGTAGATCAAGGCCCACACTCGATGAGATCCGTCACAGCAGACGCGTTCCTATTATCTGAAAACCATCCTGTATTGTGATTGGGGAGGGGACCGAGCCTGAAGCGGAAGATTCCAGGGATGACTCTTTGTACATCAAAGTTTTTACAATTATGTGTCACATTAAAAATATATAGCACTCCAACAAAGTAGTAAGATTATAAAACTTTAATAACTTATAAATATATACAAGAAAACAAAAACAGTAATAACATATAAACATTTTTAGGGAAAAACAACGAAGTAGCGGTCGGCTGTGCGAATAGTCCCAACGCAGCACAACGTCCAGATTTCTGGCGTGGGGCGTCGCGGGGGGTGGGTCATCAGTAGCAAACTGTTGTGCGAATAGTTCCAAGGCAGCAGAACGATGGCACCAAGGTGATGTCAAGTAAGTTGCCGCACTGGTTTTGGTATCCTACAATGCTGCTCCGAATAGCGGCGTGGGGCGCCCCGGGGGAGACGGCGTGAACGGGCCTCTCCAGGTGGAGTGTCATCTGTTGTACTGGGGCGCCCCTTTACCGTTTCAGTTGCCATTCCGTCCGTTTTTGGTCCACTGTGTCAAAAGCCGCAATTCAGCTGAGTTGCGCCCACTCTTGCGGTGCAGCGATAGGCGGCTGTCACAGGACTCTCAAAATGGCGGCAGGCTCTTTCCTTTTTGGGCCTGGTCCACTGAAATGGCCCTGGGACACCTTGGAAATCGGACGCTTGTCTGCTAGGTCTTGGACCCCATTCTCGAAAGCGTCCCCTCCGCCTTGAGGATTTATCAAAAGTTTTGGGGGCCCCCGACTCCTGTAGGCTTCTGGTGGGGAGCGGTTGCCATGATTGCTCGCGGAATGACCACGACGGAGCTACGAGATGGTGGTGCTCTCATGCTGAAGCCAGCTTCAGTCTGAAACATCCAGAAACAAGGTGGGGCTTTCATCGTTTGGGGAAAAAAAAAGTTTTCATCCAATGAAAAGTGTTGTTTTTAGGTCATATGATCAAGCCTTCCATCATTAGGAAACCAAAAGTAAAATGAACCAATGAAAAGTTTTATAAACAAGTCACATGACCTGTTATGCGGCATAGGGTATAAAATGCGGAGAAAATACGTTGGCACGTGAGGCGGCGTCAGTAGCGGACCGATGTGCGAATAGGCCGAAGGCAATACAACGCGCCAAGATCCGGATGGCACCGAGGTGGTGTCCAGCAAGTTGCAGCACTGGTGTGGCCATCCTACAATGCTGAAAGTCGGCGTGGGGCGCCCCGTTGGCCTGTGAGTTTGCGTCAGTAGCGGACCGATGTGCGAATAGGCCGAAGGCAGCACAACGCGCCAAGATCCGGATGGCACCGAGGTGGTGTCTAGTAAGTTGCCGCACTGGTGTGGCCATCCTACAATGTTGAAAGTCGGCGTGGGGCGCCCCGTTGGCCTGTGAGATGGCGGCAGTAGCGGACCGATGTGCGAATGGGGCCAAAGGCAGCGCAACAATATTTTCGGAAGAGAGACACCACAAGGCGCTGAGATGCCAAGATCCGGATGGCACCGAGGTGGTGTCTAGCAAGTTGTGGCACTGGTGTGGCCATCCTACAATGGTAAAAGTTGGCGTGGGGCGCCCTGTTGGCCTGTGAGATGGTGTCAGTAGCGGACTGATGTGCGAATGGGGCCAAAGGCAGCGCAACAATATTTTCTGACTGACACCACAAGGCGCTGAGATGCCAAGATCCGGATGGCACCGAGGTGATGTCTAAGTTGCGGACCGATGTGCGAATGGGGTCAAAGGCAGCGCAACAATATTTTCTGTATGGAAGATACCACTAGGCGTTGAGATGCCAAGATCCGGATGGCACCGAGGTGATGTCTAGCAAGTTGCTGTACTGGTGTGGCCATCCTACAATGGTAAAAGTCGGCGTGGGGCGCCCTGTTGGCTTGTGAGATGGTGTCAGTTGCAGACCGATGTGCGAATGGGGCCAAAGGCAGCGCAACAATATTTTCTGTATGGAAGATACCACTAGGCGTTGAGATGCCAAGATCCGGATGGCACCGAGGTGATGTCTAGCAAGTTGCTGTACTGGTGTGGTCATCCTACAATGCTAAAACTCGGCGTGGGGCGCCCTATTAGCCTGTGAGATGGCGTCAGTAGCGGACCGATGTGTGAATGGGGCAAAGGTAGCGCAAGAATATTTTCTGAATAGAAGACACCACAAGGCGCTGAGATGCCAAGATCCGGATGGCACCGAGGTGGTGTCTAGTAAGGTGCACTGGTGTGGTCATCCTACAATGCTGAAACTCGGCGTGGGGCGCCCCATTAGTCTGTGAGATGGCGTCAGTAGCGGACCGATGTGCGAATAGGCCGAAGGCAGCACAACGCGCCAAGATCCGGATGTCACCGTGGTGGTTTCATAGTTGAGAGGCACTTCATCTGCAGTGGGGCGCCGAGATCCGGATGGCACCGAGGTGATGTCTAGCAAGTTGCTGTACTGGTGTGGTCATCCTACAATGCTGAAACTCGGCGTGGGGCGCCCCATTAGCCTGTGAGATGGCATCAGTAGCGGACCGATGTGCGAATAGGTCGAAGGCAGCACAACGCGCCAAGATCCGGATGTCACCGTGGTGGTTTCATAGTTGAGAGGCACTTCATCTGCAGTGGGGCGCCGAGATCCGGATGGCACCGAGGTGATGTCTAGCAAGTTGCTGTACTGGTGTGGTCATCCTACAATGCTGAAACTCGGCGTGGGGCGCCCCATTAGCCTGTGAGATGGCGTCAGTAGCGGACCGATGTGAGAATAGGCCGAAGGCAGCACAACGCGCCAAGATCCAGATGTCACCGTGGTGGTTTCATAGTTGAGAGGCACTTCATCTGCAGTGGGGCGCCGAGATCCGGATGGCACCGAGGTGATGTCTAGCAAGTTGCTGTACTGGTGTGGTCATCCTACAATGCTGAAACTCGGCGTGGGGCGCCCCATTAGCCTGTGAGATGGCGTCAGTAGCGGACCGATGTGCGAATGGGGCCAAAGGCAGCGCAACAATATTTTCTGAAGAGAAGACACCAAAAGGCGCTGAGATTCCAAGATCCGGATGGCACCGAGGTGGTGTCTAGCAAGCTATGCAGTTGAGTTGTGTGCGCACTTGCGGCGAATAGGTCGAAGGCAGCATAACAATGTTTTCTGAATAGAAGACACCACAAGGCGTTGAGATTCGGTTACCACCGAGGTGATGTCTAGCAAGTTGCCGCACTGGTGTGGCCATCCTACAATACTGCTCCGAATAACGGCGTGGGGTGCCCGAAGGGGGGGGGGGAGGCGGCGTGAACGGGCCTTCCTAGGAGGAGGCTCGTCTGCTGTAGTGGGGCGCCCCTTTACCGTTTCAGTTGCCATTCAGCTGAGTTTCGGCTGCTCTTGATGCTACAGCGACAGGCGGCTGCAACAGGACTCTCAAAATGGCGGCCTGTTCTTTGGATTTGGGCCTGGTCCACTAAAATGGCCCTGGGACACCTTAGAACTCGGACGCTCGATTTTTTTTTCCTTTCCTGTACATGCAAAAAAAGGTAAATGCCCGGTACGTTACACGCTTCATCTGCCACGATGAACTCTCCAGAGGAACCGAAAAAAAATATAGTTATGGTAACTATACCATGCATCGTCATATGGAGAGGTGGCACCAATTAATTATAGTGCTGCATAAAAGAGAGATTTGGAGGAGAACCCCTGACCTGCTAGTACATTCATCAAAGAAGTGGCACTGACAGCATCAGAGGCAAGGGAAACGGTCCCAAATATTTAGAAGAACTTTGGAAAGATTAAAATGACATGTTTAGATTGTGGCAAATTAATTTCATGTGGACAGATGAGTGTTACTCTAATAAATACAGCATATGAACATCATCATAGTCGATGGTTGGTAGAGACATTTTGACTATATCCTGGACCTGCCCGTCCTCGCCCAAAATGGCGCCGGAATAAATGGGACTCGTAACTCCTTGTTGTGTACTGGTTGCAGAACCTTGAAATCACGAGATACGTATGCAGTTTTGAAGCACATGGCGGGCGGGGACGAGAATTGATTGAATATTTCGACATCCCTATTGATATTAAGTTCTGATGTGTTATTGATTTTTGTACTATTGAAAGTTCGAATTAACGTCACCCATGGTACTTGCCCGCAAATGTATATCTAGATAATTTTATTGTAACTGGCCCTGTCGTATTTTAATTATAAAATGTACGTCCACCGATTCCGTAACTGTTAGACACCTTAGTTCTTGCAACCTAATGGCCCGCCCGTTACGTTCCTCTACAGTGTAAATGTCTACTCATCATATACGATTACAGTTTGCTCCGTGGCCGGCCCACGTGGTTATAGGCTCGTATTTGTATAATGAAATTTTCACAATAAAGGTTTTTAAAAGAAAACATGGTAGTAGTATATACATTGGTAAAGTTTTTAATAATAGTCACTGTTTTAGAATCATTAAAAGGCAAGTGAAATAAAGCAGACCAATTACATGAAGGGTAAAAGGTATAATACGAAGGAACGCAGTAAAGATAAATGGTCAAGGGCTGTTGTGTTTTCTATTCCTGCAACATAAAGTGATCGATAAGAATCTCATATTCAGGCGTATCGGCGACTAAGACAGCAGGTCGACCCTCTTTTGCTCAACGGCTCCGTCATGGGACGAAGAAACGCTCTTTTTCTCGAAAAAAGAATATATTTTACTTGCAGGACAGTTGTAAATTTTCTGGGAAAGTACATTAGCCTGGAACATTATAACATATATTTAAGAAAAAATAATGTTCGGAAGTAATAAAAAGCGTAATTTTTAGGTCATATGACCAAGCCTTTCATCATTAGAATAAGAAAAGTAAAATGAACCAATGAAAAGTTTTATTAACAAGTCACATGACTTGTTATGCTTACGTTACGCGCTGCGCGCCCCGGATGACTTCCGGATGCGCTAACGCGGCGCGTCATATGACGCATTACGCGACAACGCAGGTCCAGAATATAGTCAAAATGTCTCCACCAACCAGCGGTCGGAACACAACCCCTTTCAGCAGGCTAAATAGTTCTGTTAAATGACAACAGAAGGGACAGGCAACAAGAAACATCAGTCAAAGAGGGGAGGGCTAGTTCTTCTCTACCGGGTTACATTGGGGCGCTACCGGAACTGATCGAATTGGTAGTCTACAGTGTTTCTGGATGTTTCAGACTGAAGCTGGGGTTAGCATGAGAGCAGTACCATTTCGTAGCTCCGTCGTGGCCATTCCGCAACCAATCATGGCAGCCGCTCTTTATCGTTATTTTGGGCGGGGTGGGTGGCGGAGCCGAGCTGTTTTGCAGCCATCATTGTGTGGAGTTCAGTTCATTTCACTAGTTTTGTATTTGTCATGAGGGGTTGTTCCTAATGTTTCTATTTTAGCGAGGTCAAAAAGAGATCCCGTTAGTGGCCTACTGATTTTGCTCGATTCCTTTTCTTTTTTTTACACGATTTTTCGTTATCTGCAAAGACTAAACAGAGTATTGCGACTCTGTGTTTTTTTGTAAATAGAGAATGAACCAAAGAGAACCAATTCTAAAACAGTAAATACTTGGATAACAATCAGTCAAATGGAGAGAGAAGCAGGCACGACGTATTACAACGGGGGCAAAGGCCTGCGTTAACTACCCTTCACTATGTGCAAAGAGAGAGTACTCCTAATAGAAATGAGGGGGGGGGCACCATTCAAAGCAGATCAGTGTGCATAAACACGAAAATGTTTTCACTTACCACGTACTTGACATTCGACAGCTTATGATATTTGCTATTAAAAAACCATTGAAATTCACTGAAAAAACCATAGGTTATAGACCATATATAGTTAGGAATTAGCATTTACAAAACCTTGAAAATTCACTGAAAAAACCATAGGTTATAGACCATATATAGTTAGGAATTAGCATTTAAAAAACCTTATTTTACTCACACAAAACCATTGAAATTCCATATATAGTTAGTTGCACTAACTATATATCGCGCACCTGCAATCCACTGCTGATGATGTCACATATTACATCATTCATGACATGGTCAGTGACATCACTGATGACATCACTGATGACATCTCAAATGACATCACTGATGACATCACTGATGACATCTCATTTGACATCAATGACCACATCACTGATGATATCATTCATGTGACAATACAATGCATCTCCTCACATTTTAATATAACCTCTGTTTCACCCAGTGTTAAATACAGAGTATAATTTTTGAAACCATTGACACACCAATACTAGTTACTACATATGTACTCACTGATTCCTACGTCTACACACACATTCACTCATTCACCCATACAATCATTCATACATACAATCACTCATCTTTACAACACTATCATATGCACTCATACACCTATACAGACACTCACACTCTGCCACTCATCCATGGAGTTACTCACACACCTAGTCAGTCCTGTAAAGAATCAATCACACTTCCATTTTCTTGTCTATACAGTTAAACATAGAGCACCTTACATTTTCAAACATATACTAACACATACTTACCTTGTTATACAATCATTGATATAAGTACACATTGATCTGCACAGAGTCACACACCTCCCAGCCAGCCACACACACACTCAGTCTCCCATACAAATACTTGGACAATCAATCAGTAACCCATATAGTTAATCATATAGCTACTGATCAACACATGCAGCAGTTTACAGAACAACAGACATAATGATGCACAAATTAAGACACTTTAGTCACTAACCCATGCACTCAGTGAGACACATTTAATCACTCACTCATACATTCAGTCATGCACCTACTAAATCCTTTGTCCAGACACTTATACTTCCACTCATTCTTCAATATGTAAGACACATTTTAACTTTACAGAAACATACAGTCACTGGATGTTGTCATCAGTGATGTCATCAGTGATGTCATTTGAGATGTCATCAGTGATGTCATCAGTGATGTCACTGACCATGTCATGAATGATGTAATATGTGACATCATCAGCAGTGGATTGCAGGTGCGCGATATACAGTTAGTGCAACTAACTATATATGGAATTTCAATGGTTTTGTGTGAGTAAAATAAGGTTTTTTAAATGCTAATTCCTAACTATATATGGTCTATAACCTATGGTTTTTTCAGTGAATTTTCATGGTTTTGTAAATGCTAATTCCTAACTATATATGGTCTATAACCTATGGTTTTTTCAGTGAATATATATATATATTTACTTATTTCTTTTGGGGGGGTTATGTTCCTATTATGAGTTTTGTATTTGACCTAAATGAATAAGGTTACTCAAATATGTAAAGTGTTTGATGTGAAATACTTTCACTTCTGTTGCACAGACTGGAGTGAAAAAAGTAAATTAAACCCCTCCAAAGTCAAACGCTTTACCTACTGTTGCACAGATTGGAATGGGAATGGTAAATGTAATTCCTCCGATGTCCAGAACTTTCCCTACTGTTGCATGGACTGGAGTAGGAATAGTAAATCTTACATCACCGAAGTCCAACGCTTTCCCTACTGTTGCACAGACTGCAGTGGGAATAGTAAACCTTCCCCTCCGAAGTCTAACGCTTTCCCTACTGTTATATAGACTGCTGTGGAAATAATAAATGTAATCCTTGGAAGTCCACTATTTTCCCTACTGTTGCTTAGACTGGAGTGGGACTAGTAAGTTTAACCCCTCTGAATTCCAGCGATTTCCCTACTGCTGCACAGACTGGAGTGAGAATAGTATATCTTGCAGTTGCGAGTAGCCACAAACTTGTGGATTTTCACATGGAGTTCAAGAGAAGTACACTCTGATGCCAGCCAAGGGTCCAGGACCTGGAGGGCACCTATTGGGGATCAGGACTCACTCCAGAAAAGGCAATCAGCAGAGTGTACGCAGGTCCAGGCAGGTCCAGTTGGTGTTGCCAGTCGGGAAGATTCAAGGATGCCTCTGGAACCTCAAACAGAAGGCCAGTCAACTGAGATGTGGAGTCACTTCTGGGAAACCTAGGGTCAAGGCAAGCAGGCCAAGTCATGTTTAGACAGCAGGGCAGTCATTCTTCTAAAACTTCCAGAGTTCCAGAAGTATTCTGAGGAGAGGTTCTGAAGGCGCTATTCATATTAATTTTAAAATAAATAAATCCAGGATGTGTAAAGGATGGCAAATCATTCATTCATTTCGATCTTTATTTCGACAATGTTGTCATAAAAGAAATACATTTGATTCAGCAATTAAAAATTGGAAATTCTTACATTGTAACATAATACATTTGAATCAACAGTTAAAAAAGGGAAGTCGTACATTACAACCAAATACATGATAAAAATGTGATCAAAGATCTTAATCATCTGAGAACCAGGAAGATATTTCATCACAACACAAAAAATAGCAGTAGGGATAAATGGATGCATTGTCAGCTACTGGAGCCCGCCCAGATAAAATCAAAAAACAAACGCCCTCGCACCAGTGCAACATTTCTAACAGACCCTACGTTAGACAGAGTTCACATATTAAGCAGAGTTCACATATTTCCTTCTAATTGCCCACATGACTGCTAAAAATGTTGTTAAAGCGAAAACAATTAGAGAAGAAAGGTCCGATTTGAATATTCTGTATGCGTGCAAACAGTGCGTGATCCCCAAGTTTTTACACAGTGGAATAATCCACTTCTTTCTGGCTATTGTATAGCTAGGGCAAAAGAAGAGGACGTGCATTTCATTTTCCAGGTCTGAGGTGCATCCAGGGCAATTTTTGAGTGACGCTGGACACCACTTACTGGTGAAAGCTCGGATTGGCAGAGAACCATGCCTCCATTGAAAAAACAGCTTCCTGGCTACAACTGGACTAACATCATTGAAAACAGACTCAAATTTATAACAGTCTTTAAACATTAGAAACGTAGCGGATAAGGTACTAGCTTGGGCGTTAGCTCGAGAGGCAGTTAAGGTGTTTTCATGGTACAAACTTGCTAGGTGCTTGCGCGATATGTTAGCACAGGCATGCTCCGGGTCAGACCACATAGGCGCAAGACATAATCTCTCAAATTTCTCTCTTATGTACTTTAACCATGGCAATTTCCGAACGTTCGATAGTCTTAAAACGTCCGAGAGCTCTTGCCTATAGGTCATTAGCTCGGGGGTAACCCAGAGTCTCCTCTAAAAAGTTAGAGGTTTAAGACCGAGTTCTTCATTAATGGGTCTAAGGCACAGGTCTAGCCTGAGCGGCAACAATGGTGTGCTCTGGGGCAGTGCTACAGCTATGGCCCCACAATTCACCACCGTGGATTACAGCCCCCCGTGCCTGCAATTTGTAAATTTCCAAGGGTGGACCAATTGGTTTAACGTGAGATTTATTTAAGAGCTTGATAATAGACCCCACTTTTTGGGACATCTTAAGTTGGAGTTTTATTTGATGTTGTCCCCAGGTCATATTTTCATTTAGGGTGAGACCAAGGTACTTGTTAGTTTGGACTCTTTCAAGGCGGACTCCACCTATCACTGGGCTTGGACGAGTTGATGTTGGGGGGTTAAACACCATGAATTTGGTTTTGATGGTGTTTATTTCCAGCCCCCGGTTCTGGCAGAAAAGCACAAAGCCATCCAAGACTCACTGGATGCCCATAGGGGTCTTTGAGAGCAGTAAGGTATCATCCGCGACCATAATCGCAGATATACCAACCCCAGCAAGTCTTGGAGCGTCGCTGTTAGGGACCGCGTTGAGGTGGGAGATTACCCCGTTGACAAAGAGGCAAAACAGGGTGAGCGCCAAAACGCACCCCTGTCTTACCCCCCTGCCAACGGGGAATCTAGATGACAAAGATCCATTTTTTCCCACACCTGACCTGTGCGTAATTTTCAGTGTGCAATCGGATTATTATATTCAGAAGGGCGGGAGGGATGCCCAACTCTAAAAGCACACTCCACAGTTTCCGTCGTGGGACTAGGTCGAAAGCCGCATGCAGGTCTACAAAAACAGTGTGAAGTGAGCCGCCCTCAATCACAACGGTTTTCCAGTGTAGCAGGGTAAGACGAAAGATCTGCTCCCTAGTAGATACCTTCTTTCTAAAACCCGCTTGATACGGGCTTAGGATGTCAGATTCCTCCATCCAATCCAGGAGGCGGTCTAGGATCAGCCTCGAGAATAGCTTTTGAGAAACATCAATGAGGCTGATCGGCCTGTAGTTGGCTGGGAGAAGAGGAGAGCCCTTCTTGAAGATAGGAACTATCTCTGCTCCCAGCCAAGTACAAGGAACCGCCATGCCTCTCAGAATGGCATTGAAGATTACCACCAAATAGGGGGCCCAGACCCTGGTTTCGTGCTTGAAAAGGTCTCCAGGCACCCTATCTAGCCCGGGGGCTTTACCAAGCGAGAGTTTAGATATGGCAGCCCTGACTTCTCCCTCTGTGAATTCAGGTTCAGGGATTTGTGGGCTAAGGGAAAGAGCTATTCCATCTAATGCAAGATCCTCAATAGGATTTTCCCCCTGGTACAGGCTGTGGAAGTGTTCTTCCCACGCTTCCGCAGAGATGTTAGGGGCTACGGCAGATACAGGGTCAGACGACCCCGTGTTCACAATCTGCCAGAACTTCCGGGCATCTCTTGTTGACAGAGCCGCTGTTAGGTTTGCCCAGTTCTCATTAGCCCACTCAATCTTGGCATGATGGATTAGCAGACGGTAGGCTACCCTCCTTTGCTTTATTAGTGCCTTATTGGTGTTTTGTTTCAGGGCCTCAAGGAGTTCGGTTTTGGCCGTTCTACAGGCCTTATTATACCAGGTTGGTTTATTTCCTGCTCTTTTCCCTCTGGTCTCTGGGAGATTCAGAATCTCAGCTAAGCTGTTAACTAAGTTCATATTCAGCTCACCAAAGTTATCATATACTTCTTGCGGGGGGGGGTGACAGATTTAGGGCACAAGTGGCCTCCAAAACCGGAATTACCCGAGCGTACAGCTCTGCCACCTGTTCCGGTTGGGTAACCAATTTGTCCCATCTGACCCTCCACCTGTTATTTGATAGAAGAGCCCTGTTGCCTATATCGGACTCTTTACTGCTACTCTCCCTAGGAATACCTGGGGATAGAAAATCTAAGATCAGCGCGTTATGATCGCTGTCAGCCCTAGGTACCACCCTAAAATCAAGAACCTTATGCCAAGCACGGCACTCAACAAGGACATAGTCCAGGCGGGATTCTTGCCCTGATTTATTAAAAGTGCACTTTGAGGGAATATCTGATTTTACGCGGCCATTACAGGCCCTAATTGAGTAATTCAGAGTCAGGGCCATAATCTGTACAGCCAGAGGCGCCCTTGACCTTGGTTGGGGACCCACCACTAACAGAATCTTCCAATGGTCATCCTCGTCCTGGCTCTCTCCTTCCATTAGGCCAGCAAGTGGCTCAAAGTGAGAGTTGAAGTCGCCCCCTATCACTAATGTGGTCCCCTCAGGAATCTTGTTTAAAAAAGAGGAGAGCTCTTCAATGGTTCTGGACTTGGATGTAATATTCACAGGCCTAGAGTAAATATTGACCAGTGCGAGTCTAGAACCATTCGGACACTCAAGGACCACACATTGTACATCCTCAGTTCTAGTATCCACCACCCTCGCCCTACAACCCAAATGGACTGCTACCCATGTTGTTAACCCTCCCGACGGTCTGCCCTTTCCCCCCCCACCTTGCTGGGATTGAAAATAATGCAAAACCAGATCGAAAATGGTCCTCCCTTGCCCAGGATTCTTGAAAGAGACAGACGTCATTCGCATCTATGAAAGTGCCCCATTCAGGGCTATCCACTTTATTGCCCAGGCCTGCCAAGTTCCAAGAAAGAATTTTTAGTGGGGTGCAATCCACTTGTGATCGTTGGGCTGGCAAGGTGGATTCAGCCTCAACGATTGAAGTGGGAGCCTTACTGGTTTTTGCCTGCCCAATGAGTTCACTGTCAATGGAGGAATTAGATGTTTCATCCTCCGGAGACCCTAGTTGAGTGTTCCTCCCTCTATCGTTTTCCTGCCTGCAATGGTGCTTCCCCACAGGGTAACACCCTACGCTGGCTTCATAGTGCAGTTTGTCAACCTGGTCCAAGGAACTATACCTGTTGGTGTGAAAGTAGTTGGTAGTCCAGGGAGTGTCATGCAGAGTGGGCCTGATTCCTCTGTGATTGCCCTTGTGTCCCACCCTTGTCCAACCCTCTTCCAACCTGGGGCCCGATTGCGTATTAGGTGGTGGATAGAAGAACGACAATGGGAGAGACAGAATTGTAGTGTTCTCTATGCTGGCGGGCCAGTTACAGATATGAAAGACAATCCCTGGGTTCCTAAAATTCACCAAAATACAGTCACCTTTGATTGTTTTGTTGGTATGACCCACCCATGGAACCCTTCTAACCATTAAGATTTCACTTGAAACATGGTTAGGAAGGGGACGAAGGTATTCAGCCAACTAGCAACTTTATTCCTCAGAGATGAGTAGGATTCTACCGCTGAGTTACTGAGCTCAGGGACGCCAGTAAGAACCACTACATGAGGAGCGGCCTCAGGAGGTAAATTAACTACCTTTTTTATCCTCAGTATCCGCTCATCATTCACAGTTAGGTCACTGGGCTGCCTGCGGGAACTAGTCGATGCAACAGAGTCCTTATTCTGTGCTGGAATGGTAGAAACTGTTTGCGGAGAAATATTTGGTGGAGGAGGGGGGTTTGATGTTAAGGAGCCCCCCCTAGCAGCATCAGAAGCCTTCTGCGTATTTTCCGCAGACTTCAACTGGTCTACCAGAACCTCAGTTGCCGCTTCTATAGATTGCAGTTTGCTTTCAATTCGATCCAGTCTAGCAACAAGGGGGTCAATCAAGGTTCTCAGAGTATTTCCTAGGGCGAGAGACAAGTGATCACCCCCAACCGGAGCGACATCCCTAAATCTCAAAGCAGTAGGCTGTACAATAGGCAAAGGGTTAGGTGGATTAGTAATGACCTTATTTACTTGCGGAGCCACACTAGCTTCTAAGGGCCCTACAAAATCTTTGGTGGTGGAACATTTATCTAGATTCGCCTTTTTTCCACCCCTTGCCTGTGGACCACGTTTTCTTTTTGGGACAGCCCCTTCTCGGATTCCTTGTAAGTGAACAGTCACGGAGTCCTGCCTGTCACCACGTAACTGGCTATTAGCATTTAATTGCACCGGCATGGCCTCAGAGATAGCCCCAAGGGAGACTCTGTTGGGGACAGGGCTTCTCCTAAGCTCTTGTAGTACAGATGTTATAGTCTGATCAATGGTACTAAGAACAGTAGTATGGGAATCACCATGTTTTTTGGGCGTTTTGGCATTAGCGATTAGACCCAATGAGGATCTTCCTAACATTTTCAATTCCCTGCGAAAGCCGCCTTTCTAGTACAGTTAATTCATTAGACAGGAGTGAATTAGCTCTGAGCAGGAAATTGTCCAAAGTACCTGCCACCATTGTGCTTGACGCCGTCGCTCTGCTTCTCGTCTCCCGAGTAGACATGGTCCTTAATATGCGGAAAGCCTCCAACCACAATCAGAAACAAATGGCTAATGCACATATAGTCAAGAGGAGGATGGACCAAGAGGGGTGGCCCGGTCCGGTCTTAGCCGGGCTGTAACGGGCTAGAACGGGCCCGCCCTTGGCCCGGGCTTCACCCGCACGCGTCCCGCGAAGCGTAGTGCAAGCCCAGCTATATAGGGGAATGCCGGTGGTGGGCGGGAAGGGGACGAAGCGTTGCCGCACGGGCTGCCGGTTCTCGCAGTCCCGCCGGTAAATGCCCCAAACGAACAAACAAGGTCACTGTCTGTTAGAACCGGGGTCTCTAGTTGGCAGGGGTATGCACCCTAGTCCAAGTAGGGACCACCGCTTCCGACCTGGTAGCTTGGCGCAGAGCAGCAAAGGCGTAACTTCAGAGGCAATGTGTAAAGTATTTGTGCAACACACAACGACGATGACACAGTAAAAACACTCACAAAAGGAACACCACACCAGTTTTGTATAAGAATAAGAATTTCTTTATCTAAAAATTATGCGAGAACCAAAAGCAGGTAAATCCAGCTCCAGGCAAGATCAATAATAAAAAGGATTCCAGTTTCCAAGCAAGATCAATAATCAATAAGAATGAATCCAGTTCCCAGGCTTGATCAATAACAAAAAAAGGATTCCAGTTTCCATGCAAGATCAATAATCAATAAGAATGAATCCAGTTCCCAGGCCTGATCAAATCACCAAAAGCTCATGTGTGCCAAGGGCTCTTGCTGGTAATGTCTTTCTCACAGTGTCCTTGGATGGTAAAAGTACACTTGAGGTAGGTTCTTATGGTCAAAATTCACTGGGGGAAGGTTCTTAGGCCAAAGTTCCCTTGTAGCGTAATAAGTGTGCCTCTCATAGAAATGATGCTCCCAGCGTAGGAAGTGTGGCTGCCCAGGCACTGCTGGTAATGCTAAATAATGCCCCAGTGTCAATTACCAAGTAATTATGCCCCCGTAGGCCAGTCAGTGAAGAACGGTTCCCAGCCAAGCACAAAGCTCACACTCCAGGTACCCGGCCAACCCGCACCCCGCCCCTTCGTAGCAGCCTGGTTGCACTGAGGCGTTACCTGGGGTGGTGGTTGCGGACGCAGGTGCGAGGCTCCTCTCCCCCTGGGGCCTTGGGCTCAGCAGGCGCTGCACGGGTGGGGGTCACAGCCACACAGCGCTCCTTTAGCACAGCGCTTAACAGTGCCTCCAAGTCCTGGGCAACGACGGAGCCTCCTGCCACACAGCGCTTCGCTTTTCAGCGCTACACAGCGCGCTCCGGTCCCAGTGGCGGTGACCTTAGGGCCAGTTTCAGTGGGCTTGCGCCAGAAGCAGAGGCAATCACAGAGCCCTGGGAGGATCACGGGGCAAGCAGTGCTGAGGGCAGGCACAGCGTTGCAGGGCAAATCTTGAGACTGTTGTTGCTGTTCCAAAGGGCAGTCTTTAAAACGCCGTGGTCCAAGGACAGGTAGTTTCCTTTAGCTTAAAAAGGGTGCAGTCCCAAAAAGGCAATCTTTAAAAGGTTGAAGACTCTTTAAAATGCTGTTCAAAGAAAAGTAGTTCCTTTGGGATGTTGTGGAGACACTCTGGTGGTGATGTTGCAGTCTCCCATGCAGGGCAGGATCAGCAGACAGTAGGGCAGCTCAGCAGGTTGTGGGGCAGCAGTTCCTTGGAGCAGTCAGCCTCCTTCCCAGTGGCAATCCTCTTGCGCAGCAGTCCTCACTCCAGCAGGGATTCTTCCAGGTCCAGCAGTGTAACAAAGAAGTGACGCCAGGACCCTCCCGTATATATTTTTCAGTCTAAGGGCTAGAAAGTGGTGGAAGTCTCTTGAAGGGTCTGGGGGCAGGGGCTTCTGGAAGAGTCCAGGGAGTTCTGGTATGTTCCCTGCCTTCCCTGACCTAGCTGTCACAGTGACGAGAGACAGGCCGTTAAGGCTACAGTGGGCAGCCCATCACAGCTCATCCCTGGGAAGAAGGTGTGAATCACCGCTCCCACCTCCCAACCCAGGCAGGCTATCAGTTTGCAGAGGGGAGGGGGGAGTCTGCAGCCTAATCTAAGTGTTGGCAGGAAAAGGTCCCCTTTATAAAAGTGGGATCCCTAGCGTAGTAATGCCCAAACCTTATATATCATTGGAAAGGGTTCCCCGCCCCGAGTCCAACAAGACCAAACATGATAGACTTCACGAGGTTTTAGGGAAGAGCACCTGCACCTCAGCACTGTTTAGCGTACTACCGACCCCTGCCCTATCTGGCATTTGCTAGCTTTGATAGTCAGGCCTGCCTGCTGCAGAGCCTGAAGCACTTCCTGGAGGTGACCCAAATGGTCCTCCCAGCTGCTACTGAAGACAGCTATGTCGTCCAGGTAGGCAGCAGAGAAGGTCTCTAAACCGGAGAGGACCCGGTTCACCAGCCGCTGGAAGGTGGCAGGAGCATTTTTCAGTCCAAAGGGCATCACCCTAACCTGGTAGTGGCCCTCTGGGGTGGAAAAGGCGGACCTCTCTTTAGCTCCATCTTGTTAGGGCGATCTGCCAGTACCCTGACGTGAGGTCAAAGGTACTCAGGTATCGGGCAGCCCCCAGCCTGTCAATGAGCTCATCTGCCCTTGGGATAGGATGAGCATCAGTCTTGGTCACAGAGTTCAGTCCCCTGTAATCCACACAGAACCTAAGTTCTAGTGTGGTGCCCGGTGGGGCAGCTTTTGGTACCAGAACCACCGGACTGGACCAAGGGCTGTTGGAGGGCTCTATCACCCCCAACTCCAGCATCTTAGTGACCTCACTCTGGATGCTGGCCTTCACCTTATCTGACAACCTGTAAGACTTGGACTTGACAGGGGGGCTGTCTCCTGTGTCCACATCATGGGTACACAGGTGGGTAATCCCAGGGATAAGGGAGAACACTGAGGAGAACTGCCCCAGGACCTGGCGGCAGTCCCTCTGTTGCTCAGGAGTCAATGATGGGGAGAGGCCCACTCCCTCCACCGATCCATCCTTTTCTTTGGAAGCAAAGAGGTCCGGGAGAGGTTCACTTTCCTCTTCCTCGGCCCCATCAGTTACCATCAGTAAGGTAAGCTCAGACCTCTCATGGTGGGGTTTGAGGCGGTTGGCGTGTAGCACCCTGTGGGGCTGCCTGGGGGTTTTAAGGTCCACTAGGTAAGTGGCGTGCCCTTCTTCTCCAATATCTCATAAGGGCCTGTCCAGCGATCCTGGAGGGCACTAAGCTCGCCAGGCTCCATGACCCACACCTTCTGTCCAGGTTTTAGCTCCACAGGGTGAGAATTCTGGTCGTACCATTCCTTCATTACCGCCTGGCTGGCCTCTAAGTTGTCAGAAGCTTGTTTCCACAACTTAGCCATTTGGCTACGGAAGGCCAGCATGTAGCTCACTACATCCTGGGGAAGCCTCCTTGGAGTCTTCTCCCACCCATCCTTCACTAAACTGAGAGGCCCCCTAACAGGGTGACCGTACAAAAGCTCGAAGGGGCTGAAACCCACCCCCTTCTGCGTTACCTCCCTGTAGGAAAACAGCAAACAGGGCAAGAGGATGTCCCACTTTTTCCTCAGTCCCTCAGGCAGACTACTGATCATGCCTTTTAGGGTCTTGTTAAATCTCTCCACGAGACCATTGGTTTGTGGGTGGTAAGGGGTGGAGAACTTATAAGTAACCCCACGCTCCTTCCACATGGCTTGCATGTAGGCAGACATAAAGTTGGTACCTCTGTCGGACACCACCTCTTTGGGAAAACCCACTCTGGTAAAAATCCCCATCAGGACCCGTGCCACTGCAGGTGCAGTGATGGTTCTCAGAGGAATAGCCTCTGGGTACCGGGTGGCGTGGTCCACCAGAACCAGGATAAACCTGTGACCAGAAGAAGTCGGTGGATACATGGGCCCAACAATGTCGATGCCCACCCTCTCAAAGGGGGTGCTAACGACAGGCAGCGGTTCCAGGGGAGCCTTCAGCTTAGTCCCTGTTTTCCCACTAGCTTGGCAGGTCAGACAGGTCCTGCAGAATGTATCTGAGGAGATCCTCATCTGCGGCCAATAAAAATGTGGGACAAGCCTAGCAAAGGTCTTGTCTTGGCCCAAGTGTCCTGCCAATGGGATCTCATGAGCCAGTTCCAAAAGAAAGGCCCTGTAGCACTGGGGGACCACTAAGGCCCTTGATGACCCATGCACAGGAGCCTTGGGCTCACTGTAAAGGAGCCCATCCTCCCAGTAAATATGATACTTCGCGGAGGCATTGCCTGCTGCTTGGGCTTCGGCCTGTCGCCTCATGCCCTCAAGGGTAGGATACTCCTTCTGTGCCCGGCAAAACTCCTCCCTGGTGGGCCCTCCTTCCACCTGCCACCTGCCACCCTGCAGGGGTAGGTAGGTCCCCCAAGGGAGCAACGTCCCCCTCCGTGGACTCCGGTGCAACCTCCTCAGGTGCCCCATCCATCTCACGGGGTGACTGCCCCGGGGCGGGCTTCGCACGCCCTCGGGCTCCTCCCTTCTTAGCAGCTGGCTGGGCCATTTTCCCAGGCTCCAGCCCTGGCTGACTCCCTTTCCGGGCAGCCATAGACCGTGTGGTAGCACAAATGCACTCCGGTAACCCCAGCATCTCCACATGCGCTTTGAGCTCTACCTCCTTCCAGGCAGTATGCTCTAGGTCATTCCCTAACAGACAGTCCACTGGCATGGCAGGGCTCACAGCAACTCTTAAAAGGCCTGAAACCCCTCCCCACTCAAATGGAACCTGTGCTATGGGATAGTGACCCCCCCTGTTGTCAGCCATCACAACTGGATGGACTGCATCGGGAATTATTTGCTCTGGGGACACCAGCTGACTCCTTACCATAGTCATGCTGGCACCTGTGTCCCTCAGGGCCTCCACCCCCCGACCATTGAGGGTGACCCACTGCCTATACTTGGTAGTATTTGAGGGCACATGGACCTTGGGAACCATCTCACGTTCTCCCAGAGACACTAGGACAAGCCCTGCCCCCTCACTCCCATCATCTAGGGACAGCTCCTCCCCAAGCGCTACACTAGCCACCCCGGGGTTATTACCTCCAGTGGGCTGTGGTGCTCTCTTGCGACACTTGGGAACCCCCTTGTAGTGTCCAAGTTCACCACACTCATAGCACCGGACAATTCTGGGCTGCTGACCTTTGTCAGGATAAGTGGGCTTCTGGTGGCCAGATTGGGGCTGGGACCCAGACCCTTTCCCTTGTGAATTATTTTGGGGGCCTTTGGGAAACTCTTTCTTTTTATCTCCCCCCTCTTTCTTCTGGTAGGAACCCTGACCACCCCTTTGGGAGTCCCCCCCAGAACCCTTGTTGGACACCCTGGTACTGACCCAGGTGTCCGCCTCCTCCGCAAGCTTCCTAGGATAGGTCAACTTGCGGTCAACCAGGTGTTGGCGCAGCTCTGGAAAACATTTCTCTAGAAGGTGCTCTCTTAAAAACAAGTCATACAACCCTTCATAGTCATGCACATTGCTTCCCCGCACCCAACCATCTAAAGCTTTACTAGCGTAGTCTAGGAAGTCTACCCAGTTCTGTGTGGGAAGTTTGTGGCTATTCCTAAACCTCTGCCTATACCTCTCAGGGGTAAGACCGAACCTCTTAAGCAATGCGGCTTTCATGACAGAATAGTTAGTCTGGTCTTCCTTCTCTAGGTAAAGGAGGGTGTCCCTAACATCTGGAGGTAGGTACTTATACAAACCACCCCCCCAATAACTCTCTGGGACCCCATGGGCTCTTAAAGATACCTCATAGGCGGCTAACCACTTATCAATATTATCCCCCACCTTAAAACTGGCCATCACATCTTTAGGCATAAAGACCCTGGACTCACGTGAAGCTTCCATAGGTACGCTGCCACCATTCTTGTTGCTGTTGGCCCCTACTTCTAGGGCCCGGATTTCCAGTTCCTTCAGGCTGAGCTCATGGGCAAGTTCTTTTTCTCGCATAGCCAGTCGCTTGTTCTCGCGATCCTGCTCCATGGCCCACCTTTCTTTTTCCCGCTCTCTCTCCAACTTGAGCTGTCTCTCCTCCCTCCTGTCCTCCAGGTCCTCTGAGGACAGGCTCTTTACTGACACACTACTGCCTGCCCTGGAAGGTACCCCTGTACCTGGTAACAAATTACCATTTCCCGCCAAGTGCAGTAGGTCAAGGTTTCCCGTGGCGTTGTGCTCTGGTCCTTGCCCGTCCCCATCTCCTTCTGGGTGGGCTGTTACCCATGCTCTCAAGGCTTTCTGAAGCTCTGCCTTCTTGGCGCTTCGCTTGAAGGGCACCCCTTTCTCCTCGCAGAATTCCTTGAGTTGTGCCACTGTGTAAACTTCCAGATTGGCCAGCTCGAATTCCATCTTGCTAGGTAGGGCCTCAGACGTTTGTAGAGAAAACCAAATGGGACTTAGCCAAAAGGACTTTTAAAAAGAGCAGCCAGTCAGGGAGAATTTTTAAAAAAATTCAAAAATGCCAATTGGAGAGGGTAGACAAAAATTCAGTAGAGTCAGGTGTAGGGTTGCGGTGTACACTGCGTCGCTGCGTGGTGTTACACAAGCACAAGTCCTATCCCACCGCTCGATCACCAATGTTAGAACCGGGGTCTCTAGTTGGCAGGGGTATGCACCCTAGTCCAAGTAGGGACCACCGCTTCCGACCTGGTAGCTTGGCGCAGAGCAGCAAAGGCGTAACTTCAGAGGCAATGTGTAAAGTATTTGTGCAACACACAACGACGATGACACAGTAAAAACACTCACAAAAGGAACACCACACCAGTTTTGTATAAGAATAAGAATTTCTTTATCTAAAAATTATGCGAGAACCAAAAGCAGGTAAATCCAGCTCCAGGCAAGATCAATAATGGAAAGGATTCCAGTTTCCAAGCAAGATCAATAATCAATAAGAATGAATCCAGTTCCCAGGCTTGATCAATAACAAAAAAAGGATTCCAGTTTCCATGCAAGATCAATAATTAATAAGAATGAATCCAGTTCCCAGGCCTGATCAAATCACCAAAAGCTCATGTGTGCCAAGGGCTCTTGCTGGTAATGTCTTTCTCACAGTGTCCTTGGATGGTAAAAGTACACTTGAGGTAGGTTCTTATGGTCAAAATTCACTGGGGGAAGGTTCTTAGGACAAAGTTCCCTTGTAGCGTAATAAGTGTGCCTCTCATAGAAATGATGCTCCCAGCGTAGGAGCTGTGGCTGCCCAGGCGCTGCTGGTAATGCTAAATAATGCCCCAGTGTCAATTACCAAGTAATTATGCCCCCGTAGGCCAGTCAGTGAAGGACGGTTCGCAGCCAAGCACAAAGCTCACACTCCAGGTACCCGGCCAACCCGCACCCCGCCCCTTCGCAGCAGCCTGGTTGCACTGAGGCGTTACCTGGGGTGGTGGTTGCGGACGCTGGTGCGAGGCTCCTCTCCCCCTGGGGCCTTGGGCTCAGCAGGCGCTGCACGGGTGGGGGTCACAGCCACACAGCGCTCCTTTAGCACAGCGCTTAACAGTGCCTCCAAGTCCTGGGCAACCACGGAGCCTCCTGCCACACAGCGCTTCGCTTCTCAGCGCTACACAGCGCGCTCCGGTCCCAGTGGCGGTGACCTTAGGGCCAGTTTCAGTGGGCTTGCGCCAGAAGCAGAGGCAATCACAGAGCCCTGGGAGGATCACGGGGCAAGCAGTGCTGAGGGCAGGCACAGCGTTGCAGGGCAAATCTTGAGAGTGTTGTTGCTGTTCCAAAGGGCAGTCTTTAAAACGCTGTGGTCCAAGGACAGGTAGTTTCCTTTAGCTTAAAAAGGGTGCAGTCCCAAAAAGGCAATCTTTAAAAGGTTGAAGACTCTTTAAAATGCTGTTCAAAGAAAAGTAGTTCCTTTGGGATGTTGTGGAGACACTCTGGTGGTGATGTTGCAGTCTCCCATGCAGGGCAGGATCAGCAGACAGTAGGGCAGCTCAGCAGGTTGTGGGGCAGCAGTTCCTTGGAGCAGTCAGCCTCCTTCCCAGTGGCAATCCTCTTGCGCAGCAGTCCTCACTCCAGCAGGGATTCTTCCAGGTCCAGCAGTGTAACAAAGAAGTGAGGCCAGGACCCTCCCGTATATATCTTTCAGTCTAAGGGCTAGAAAGTGGTGGAAGTCTCTGGAAGGGTCTGGGGGCAGGGGCTTCTGGAAGAGTCCAGGGAGTTCTGGTATGTTCCCTGCCTTCCCTGACCTAGCTGTCACAGTGACGAGAGACAGGCCGTTAAGGCTACAGTGGGCAGCCCATCACAGCTCATCCCTGGGAAGAAGGTGTGAATCACCGCTCCCACCTCCCAACCCAGGCAGGCTATCAGTATGCAGAGGGGAGGGGGGAGTCTGCAGCCTAATCTAAGTGTAGGCAGGAAAAGGTCCCTTTATAAAAGTGGGATCCCTAGCGTAGTAATGCCCAAACCCTATATATCATTGAAAAGGGTTCCCCGCCCCGAGTCCAACAAGACCAAACATGATAGACTTATTAGGTCCCTGTCAGAAGTTATTCCATAAGGAGAGGTTCCCAATATTAGCCTATGGAGGATTAGCCTTACTGCAGTAGCAGTGACTTGTGGCAGATATGCCAGCCTCACGAGGTTTTAGGGAAGAGCACCTGCACCTCAGCACTGTTTAGCAGTGGTGAGGCGCCCAGAGTCCTAAGTCCAACAAAATATAGGATAAAAATGGGAGGCAAAAAGGGCAAAAATGTAGGGGAGACCACCCTAAGGCTGACAGGTCTAACACTGTCCCTGATAGCCTCCGAGCGGCTCCCGCGGAGCGGGGTCCGCGAGGCGCTGGTTTATACTCCCAGGTGCGGTGGGGGCGGGAAGAGGATGAAGCGTTGCCGCGCGGGCTGCCGGTCCTCGCAGTCCCGCCGGTAAATGCCCCAAATGAACAAACAAGGTCTCTGTCCCTGATAGCCTCCGAGCGGCTCCCACGGAGCAGGGGCCGCGAGGCGCTGGTTTATACTCCCAGGTGCGGTGGGGGCGGGAAGATGATGAAGCGTTGCCGCGCGGGCTGCCGGTCCTCGCAGTCCCGCCGGTAAATACCCCAAACGAACAAACAAGGTCTCTGTCCCTGATAGCCTCCGAGCGGCACCCGCCTGAGAGAGTCTCAAGGCACTGAATTATAGGAACAGGGAGATCAATTTATTTGCCCAGATTCACAGAATGTTGATGCCAAGACTCGGGCCTGGTTCTCATCAGCTCTGGAGTTGGCAGCTCAGGCTATTAGACCACATCCTCTCAACTAGAGGCCATTCTTATACCCAGTGCCAGCCAGTGGGTAGGGGGTGCCCCTTCTGTCTAACCTTCTCCTTTCCTTGGTTTGATGGAAACTGTCTAGAGTAACAAAGGGCTGGCAGGCATAGATGTGAGCTGCATTTGTAGGTGGCAGGGCAGGCAGCATTTAGAAGTCAGGTAGGGGTGGGCATAGCCCTGAGGCTACCTTCGAAGCTCAGAATTGGCAGAGTACTGCTTCCAGGATATCCTGTTCATAAATGTAACAACCTACCCCACACCCATGCCCTTGTGTCCTCTTGTCTGGAAGGAATGCACAACACATCACATGGGAGCCATTCACAGTTACGTGACCCTGGTCACTGGCAGAAAGGCATATTTGGTTTAAACAAAAAAAATACTTGAACAAAAGAGGGATAAGGGGCGCTTGTAGGTTCAGCAGACGAGCCCCTAAGAACATGAATGAGAAGAAGAGGTATGTAGTTCCTGTGGAAGAGAGAGGAGGAGGCTGGGTCGGTCAACACCCCTACCCTAAGGTGGAGACAGGGTGCCTTCCAATTTGGGAAGTGAGGCCCTCGCACACCAGGTTGGGTGCCATGCTTCATCACAGGCCTTGCTCCTCATCAGGCCGGCGCTACAGTGCCTGACGGGCACCCTATCAGGGGCTCTTTATAAGCGATCTTTTTCCTAAGCCGTTAGGTGTGGTGTGGGTGTGGGGTCTCCTGGTTTAGTTGTGCACAAGGTGTGTGGTGAAATGGTGTGTGGAGGGATAAAATGAGGCACAGTGGTGCTTCGAAATGAATTTATTCTGCGAGCCCACTGGTCCCAATTAAAAACATCAATGGTGTCACCGCTGATATATTGGTCAGAGGGGGCTTATAAGTGGGTGATCAACATGTTTCCCGCGTAGTGTGTAAAAAATCACGTGGCAATTCGTAAGGACCAGAAACACTACACTATCTACACAGTCGTTGGTTCGGTAATGCTCTCCAAGGTGAACCAAACACTCTGCTTCCTAACATTTAGGTACCTTTCTTTTGTATGTAGAATGGACTGACCTGATTTGGGGTATGGTCAGGCTCCATCAAGTGACAGGCAGAGGATGTACGTTACAAAAGTTAACGCCAGTTCAGCCAAGATCCGGTGCCAGGATCCTACCCTTTACTCTGCCTGCTGAAAAATGCCAACTTTGTAAAAGTGGCATTTGCAGAATAGTAACTCAAAAATAGACTTTACCATTAAAAAGGACTTAAATTATAATTCAAATGATTGGAAGAAGCATTTCATTTTTAAAGATCATGCACCTTGCACTATGAACTGGTAGAGCCTAGCTTAGGGGTGACACAAGTATTAAAAATGTGGGTTTGAGCCTGCCAAAAGGATTACTTTGCCACATCAAAATGGAAGTTTAAAACTGAATTACAGGCTGCAGAGGTAGACTGGAGACAGGTTTTGCAGTGCTACTATAGTGGGTGGCACAATTATTGCTAATGTCCACCAGAAGCATTTAATTCCCAGGCCATTGGTACCAAATGTGCCAATTCGCTATAATACAATTTAACCATGTTTTAGGAAAAGCGCACAAGCAGTTTACCACTGGTTAGCAGGGGTAAAGTGCACAGAGACCTAATGACAATAAAAATGAGTTCAGCAAAAACTGGAGCGTGAAGGCAAAAAGTCCGGGGGAAATCACACCAAGGATATCAGGTCTAACAGGGCTTCTCGCTCAATATACAATATACAACAAAGAGCAAAAGGCAAAAGTATGTGTGATGGAAGGAAGCCAAAAGAACATCAAGTACATTTTGACACATATTTGGATGATATCAGGTATAGGTAAAGTACCCTCTGCTGTACATTATAAGCCTATTGCAAGTCACCAAGGAGCTCCATGACAATATAGGTGATTAAGGCTGATTTCTTGCATTAAGCCTTGGAACTCTGAGGTGACTTACAATATTGTATGAACAAATAACTGAGGGTACTTTATTCCTTATAATACATGGTCACACAAACGGCTTACATTCTTGGTATTTTGCAATTCTATATAAAAGCAATAGCATAGTTGCCAGTATGAACATTAAAATTGAAATCTGTAGAACAAAATGTAACAACAAAACGCAGTCAATAGTTTATTCAAAGGACATATTGAAATCAGTTTCTTGCAACAAAGATTTATTCAGTAGCTCAGAATGAGTAGTAACATGCATAGAGATTCTTACTTTTATCTAATAATAACAATCAAGAAATAAACGTGTTGACATAAATATATTTCTGCTGTTCACTACTTATTTTACAAAACAGATCATAAGAAGGAAAAGCCCGTTCTTGTTTTTGTTGCTTTGTTGTTTGCACTGTAGCTGAAGGATAGCCCATCACGTGCCTTTCACCTTGGCTAGTGGCTCTGGCAGCTGGCATTATTACGTTTCAAACTTAGGTGTACCAGGTATTACAGGAGTTAAGCAAATCCCCCAAGGGGTGGTACCTCATTCTTACCTGAGAAAAATTAAATGTATCTGACCACATGCCCCTGACTGCCCTTTACCAGATACATTGTTCCACTACCCTAGTAAGGCAGTGCCTCACTCACAAAGACGATCTGCATCGGAGGCTGTGTCACAGTCACTGAGGATCGCTAGGTAGATTGTCTAGTTCATATTTATATGCTTACACAAAAGTAGGGCCTAGTCGTAACTAAAAACTATGCCCTGGCATGCATGATGGAGGATGTGAGACACAAATGTCATCAAATTTCAGTGTCAGCCTCATCAATGTCTTTCCTGAAACTTAAGCTGATATGCTGCACTAACTATGTTCATTCCTCACCTCAACATGAGTAGAGAGCAAGTTCCTTACATATCACTTACTTATCTGGTAAACTGACATACAAATGGACCTTTCACTAATGATCCACATAGACTTGATTGGCGGAAATATTTGCGTAGTACTCACCCCCATCTTCACACACTCCAAATCCGACAACTTGCACAAGTAGGTTTTTCGCTCTTACCAATACTTTTGAATTTCAATCAACAAAAATGGAGAAACAAACTTCTACACAGGGGCTATTTCCACTAATTAAAACTGTGGGTTAATGAAACTTTCAGGCATTAATGGAATTATGAGGTGGAGGCCATCTTTCTGAGCCTTTTTATGGCCTCCTTTCCCATAGCAAAGGGTTCCAACATTCTAAAGGTTCAGCAGTTGATTACACCACAAGTGATCACTCACTTCTCATTTCCAGAGTATAAAATAGTCAAATCTGGAACAAGGAAATTAGGAACATAAGATATTATTCACCTTTCCATCGTCAGAGTCATGGCACTCCACCGTATTAAAGCTTAAGTGATTGATCAATTTTCTGGGTGCTCTGCCACAAGTCATGTGGTGATCAGAATGCTGTGTGTGCGCCTTGCAGAACAATTCAGCATCACCCATAAGCATGTGGAACCCTGTTTATATGATGCAGTTCAGCTGAATCTGTTTTGCTCTGGATTGATGGGAGTATTTAGCAGTTTGTTGTCGTGCATCAAATAAATGCCTACACTGTTTCAAACCTACCTCTTGTCGCTTCAAGTGATCATGTCGAGACTGTGGAATAGTGAAATCTGGCATACCGCCAATAGACATTACTCAACAGCAAGCCAAGAGACATCTGTAATGTTATAATTACATTTAATTATGAGAGGCACTTCATCCAAGGTGCAGATCCAGATGGGCATGGCACCAGATCCCTCTGCCTTAACTGAAGCTGTTGCACACTTGTGAGGATATTGCTGGACTGATCAGTGCCAGGATTGTATTCTTGAGCAGGCACAGTCTCCTTGCTTTTGTGCTTGGACTAGATGGACATGCTTCTTTGGTCAAGTCTTTCTAGATACACATAGAACTACATTTTTTTCCTAAGTTCTTCTTGGCCAAGGATCTACAGTGCTAGCACAATATTATTGGTTTAGTCTCTTTTCTAGTCTCAAGAAAAATAATCTCCAATTATTGTGGGCCCCATCCTCTAAGGAACTAAAACTCACCTCTCATTCTCTTCAGCGCCCTCTGAAGAGCTGCTCTATGACCTCAGGAGTGTTGCCCTGTCCAGATGAATGTAGCAACAGCCCCGATGGCAGTATCTCCATAAATACCCAGGTCCCAGCTTGTAAGGTGTGTGTGATAGTTCAATACCTTGCTTAGAACTTTTAAAGACAGATTCTCAGCTTAGCTTGACCTTATTTTATTTTTAGATTCTGGATATACATGATCTGGATTTCTGGCTTGGGCTCATCCAGGGGTATGTTTCTCCCTTCACCTCCCTCGAAGCCGCCCTCTTCCTGTTTCTCGCCCTCTAAGTGTCTTCTCTTTCTGGGTTCATTCCCTGGAGGAAAAACAGAACTATTTCTTCTGTTTCTTTCGCCTCTCTCTTTAAGACTTTAGTATTCTTTTGAGTTAATGTTTGTTTTTTCTTTTCCAGGTAGCGTCTAGAAGGGACCCATGATGGGAATGTCAGGTAAGTCTTCCCCCTGGCTCCCCCTTTGTCACATTTCCCCTCCCTTTGATTGTTCTGGTTGGTAAAAGTGTGATAATGGGACAAACTACACAAAGGGTACCCTTCCAGGACACAAAACTATGTCTAGACAATTGTAAAACTTTTCCTACTTTTTATGTGTGCTGTATGGTGCAGCACACATGTAAAAGTCAGAAATTAAAGGAGAAAGGGACTGATCTGTGCCAGGATTGTATTCTTGAGCAGGCACAATCTCCTTGCTTTTGTGCTTGGAATAGATGGACATGCTTCTTTGGTCAAGTCTTTCTAGATACACCTAGAACTACATTTTTTTCCTAAGTTCTTCTTGGCCAAGGATCTACAGTGCTAGCACATTATTATTGGTTTAGTCTCTTTTCTAGTCTCAAGAAAAATAATCTCCAATTATTCTGGGCCCAGTCCTCTAAGGAACTAAAACTCACCTCTCATTCTCTTCAGCACCCTCTTTCAAGGTAAAATCATGTTGTGAAACACCCACTACCCTCCACGGCAGTGGCATTTGCAACTGCAGATTCGGAGAAATGGAGGAGAAATCCACACTAGTAAATTCATTTCCTCCATCAGGAATCTCTTTGTGAATACTTGGTATTCATACAAAAGGTATGTTTCTCTGTTTGTAAACTTATATTTACAATTGAAACCAACTTTCTTAGTAGGGTACACTATCAGGATGGGTAAGAGTTACATTTTCCTTAACTATAATGTTTAGTCTTCTTCCCTCCTAAAGGAGTGGGTAAGCTTCAGAAGTGTATAACCCATTAGGGCTACAGTGACAAGGTAAGGACCTGATCATTGTGCTCGCAGGTTTCTCCTATCAGGATGTTGAGTTTGGAGTCCTTGGTTAGGTTGACCATTTCCATCTTGTGCATGGTAAATATTGTCTACTGAATTGTATGCTTGTTAATTGAGCTAACAAAGGTTTAGAAATCACAAGCTGTTTAATATACTCTTATGAAATTAAGGTGCCAGCTTATGTGAGCAAAGTTGAAATTTCTGGAAAGAGGATTAAATGATAAAGCGTTTTTGTCACAACAAATACAGGGGTAGTAGAACATTGACAAGATCAACAACCTGACACCAACAGACCATATCATCAAACCCATGCACAATCTTGGTCCCTCTGGCCTGTTCAATTATTATAATATGTTCAATACCATCAAAGCGGATCACTGAAATAATATCGACTGTCATAATATCGAGATGTCAAAATATCGAGGTAAAAATATAGACTGACAAAATATCGACTTCCTATCTTCAAACAGGTAAGTACAAAAATATCGACTTTAAAATATCGAGTGTAAAAAATATAGACTGTCAAAATACCGTTTTTTTATGTCTTAAAAGTAATTTAAAAGTAATATATTAATAAATAAAATTAATTTGAACTTATTTAAAATACTTAAATAAACATAACATTAAAAAATAAATAATATAACTTTAAAAATAGTAATTTATTTTGAATACATATATATATATATATATACATATATATATATATATATATACATATTATTAACAAAACATATACAATATTTTTACCGTAGGATAGCAAGAGGTTTAAATGTACTGTAACGACTCCAGTGAGTGCAACAGAAGGGAAAGCGTTGGATAGCGTAGGGGTAAAAATTACTATTCCCACTCCAGAGAGTGCAACAGTAGGGAAAGAGTTGGATAGCGTTGGGGTAAAAATTACTATTCCCACTCCAGAGAGTGCAACAGTAGGAAAAGCGTTGGATAGCGTAGGGGTTAAAATTACTATTCCAACTCCAGAGAGTGCAACAGTAGGGAAAGAGTTGGATAGCGTAGGGGTAAAAATTACTATTCCCACTCCAGAGAGTGCAACAGTAGGGAAAACGTTGGATAGCGTAGGGGTTAAAGTTACTATTCCCACTCCAGAGAGTGCAGCAGTAGTGAAAGAGTTGGATAGCGTAGGGGTAAAAATTACTATTCCCACTCCAGCGAGTGCAACAGTAGGGAAAGCGTTGGATAGTGTAGGGGTAAAAATTACTATTCCAACTCCAGAGAGTGCAACAGTAGGGAAAGCGTTGGATAGCGTAGGGGGTAAAATTACTATTCCAACTCCAGAGAGTGCAACAGTAGGGAAAGCGTTGGATAGCGTATGGGTAAAAATTACTATTCCCACTCCAGCGAGTGCAACAGTAGGGAAAGCGTTGGATAGCGTAGGGGTAAAAATTACTATTCCAACTCCAGAGAGTACAACAGTAGGGAAAGCGTTGGATAGCGTAGGGGTAAAAATTACTATTCCCACTCCAGCGAGTGCAACAGTAGGGAAAGCGTTGGATAGCGTAGGGGTAAAAATTACTATTCCAACTCCAGAGAGTACAACAGTAGGGAAAGCGTTAGATAGCGTTGGGGTAAAATTACTATTCCCACTCCAGAGAGTGCAACAGTAGGGAAAGCGTTGGATAGCGTAGGGCTTAAAATTACTATTCCCACTTCTGAGAGTGCAACAGTAGGGAAAGCGTTGGATAGCGTAGGGGTTAAACTTACTATTCCAACTCCAGAGAGTGCAACAGTAGGGAAAGCGTTGGATAGCGTAGGGGTAAAAATTACTATTCCCACTCCAGAGAGTGCAACAGTAGGGAAAGCGTTGGATAGCGTAGGGGATAAAATTACTATTCCAACTCCAGAGAGTGCAATAGTAGGGAAAGTAAATACTTTATATATAAATATAAATAACATAAATAGTAATACCAATTACAAATTAATTAAAATATTTAACAATTGGATAAAACATATTAAATAATTATTTATAAATACAAATTAACATTATTTAATTATTAAAATGACCTACTAATACTAATTAATTAACTATTAACAATAAATCTACTAATACTAATTAATTAACTATTAACAATAAATTAATTTACAATTTAAAAATGAATCTATTAATTTTAATCACCAATTATATTTTAATTAATTACCAATTAATTATTATTTAACAATTATTTCTAAATAAATATCAATAAATAAATTTACAAATGTAATTAATTATAATTAAATTACTTCCCACCCTATTCCCCTATAAACCCACAACCCGCTACAGAAAATAAATTACTAAAATTAAAATATTTATCAATTAAACAATTATAAGTAATTACCAATTATATTTTAATTAATTACCAATTAATAATTATTTAAAAATTATTTCTAAATAAATATCAATAAATAAATTAAAATGTTTAATTAATTATAATTAAATTACTTCCCACCCTATTCCCCTATAAACCCACAACCCGCTACAGAAAATAAATTACTAAAATTCAAATATTTATCAATTAATCAATTATAAATAATTACCAATTATATTTTAATTAATTACCAATTAATAATTAATTAACAATTAATTCTAAATAAATATCAATAAATAAATTGACATGTTTAATTAATTATAATTAAATTACTTCCCACCCTATTCCCCTATAAACCCACAACCCGCTACAGATTTATATTACATAAACAATTAAAAATAATATTAACTTACCTTAAATTCGATATTTTTGTTGTCTATATTATGTCTAGTCGCTATTATGTCCATTCTATATTTTTGATTCGATATTATGTCCATTCTATTCGATATTAATTTTTTCTAGTCGATATTTTTGTTGTCTATATTATTGTCTAGTCGATATTATGTCCATACTATATTTTTAACTCGATATTGTGTCTAGTCGATATTATGGGCTCGATATTTTGACTCTATACCATCAAAGCAGCAGGCATTTAATCTCTGACTAGGCATCAATTTCTATTAACTTGGCCAGTTTCACAGCTCTCATTTATCACCCACAAGTAAATTCAGAATTTCGTAGCGCGCGCTGCATCGCATTTTGCGATGCAGGGTGAGATACGAAATTCGTTTTATATATTAAATTGTTTAATTCCCTGCAATTGTCCATATTCTGTTGTTTACCACCCTCCACCCTGCCCCTCCCCGCACCGCCTCCCTGCCCCACCGAACTCCCTCCACGGGCTGCGGTTGGTAAAAACACACCAGAGAGATAATAGTGATATCGGCACTGTAACTTTGAATGCAGTGTCCTACTGAGACAATGTTACTTAATTGAATATAAAAGCCTCACCCACAAATCATGGTATGCTTCATCATAGGCAATTCCGATCCACCTTGGTAAAATAGTGCCACCAGTGTGGCTTCCTCCTCTAGTTGAAGGAGAGCAGAATGTTATCTTATTGTATAAGTGTGAGGATTCAAATATAGATGTAAAACTATTTTGGTGTCTCCCATAGGGATTTCATTTATTTAGTGTGTCATGGAATGTATTCGGAGATATTCTGTCTTGGTCATCTTTCCTACCAACATGTTTCTGCCCATTTTAAAGCCAAAAGATGTGTTGGGCTTTCTTCAGAGTAACTAGGATCCCTACTATGTCAATGTCCTATTAGAGTCCATGCATAAAGAAGGTTAAGTCTTACTTTTACAACCAGTGGAGTGCTGTGAGGCCACCCCATACATGCTTTAAGGATTTTGGTCTGAAAATCTCAATGGAGGAACGCTGCTTCTGTAGTCAGACATTCATCAAGAAGCTGGTGCTGTAGAATCACCTCAGTTCCCTGTCCAGGTTCTGAGATAACTACCAATCAGCTTGTGTGCCCAAATCCATGACCAAACATTTCTTATTTGACATTTGAGAAGCTAAATCAAGCTCAGGCAATCAAATCAATCACTCAAGGTCAGCGAAATAAAAAAAAACCGACATTTTAAATTCAATTGAGGTAATTAATCATCCATATTATATTCTGGTTGTTACACTTGCACTGTTTGCACAATCTGTGGATACCAACTTAATTTTAGTCTCGAATTTTAATTCCATTATATTTCAATTTTCAATGTTGCTTCTTTATTTATATACACTATATTAATCTGTTAATATATCTAATTTTCAAAGTAGTCTCTGACACCCTGAGACTTTGCAGACCCCCCAAGGGCCCTGGATCACAGGTTAGGAACCACTGAGGTTCTGGTTTCACCGCATTCAGGATGTCTAGATTTTCGTGTCATAAACCCATTTCTGATAATGTTCACTTTTGTAATTCTAGTAACCAATCACTTAAGGTTATAAAATAGATAAACAGTGATTTGACCTGTGGTTCATGATTAAGTAGATAATAATTGTACATGAAAGCAGTGGATATGAATCTAGGGAAGATAGCACAGATATTGTCTGAGAAGTAAAGAGAGGAAGTTTATTGGTGTAAAAATGCATTTTACACTTTTAATATAAGATATGAGGTTAAATAAACTGCAACTTTACTTTTATATATTATTCTGCAAAGAGACTGTTTAATGGAATTGAAAGAAAGACTACAAGCATTCCCAAAACGCTTATATGGATATTTATTTGTATCAAGTTTTTCCACAAACATTTTTTGAGTAAAAGAATGCTAAATATTGGTGCATTATGATCTATTGAAAATATAATCTCCTTGAGCATGCATGTTGCACACAATAACAGGCTGGTGAATAAGTTCATGAATGCATAGGTTATGTACACATGAATGTAATGGATGATGCATATGGGAAAACAGACATAGGCAATTCACTTTACACTGAAAAAGAAACAAAAATAAATTGTACAAATGTTATTTATTTACTAGTGAATTAATAACTAGGTATGCTGACATTTTCATGATTTAATATGATTTAATATTTAATACAATGCTTCTGGTTGGGCTTCTAAATTCCACTGTAGAGGTTCTAGGTGGCTGGCTAAGGCAAAGAGTGTCATTCTAGGTGATATCCTTGCCCAAGATCCCACACAGTCTGAACAAGTAGACCTACTAGAAGGGTGAAATTGCTTTCCTGAAGATACCTGTGGGGCAAGCCTTGGTACTTTGGCCTGTGCAGCAAAGCAAACTTTCAAAGAAAGCTTTAAATACTCATAGCATAAGGTGATATGTGTAACTAAACAACCAAACAACAACTTAGCTAAAAGCAATGAAGACCCCAAAGGTTCAAACAAAGTTGAAAGGATAAAAAGTCAGTAAGTAAAATTGAAGAAAATCTTAAGCTCTAAAGTAGAGAAAATAGGTTTGTTAGAAAAAATTGGTATAATAAAATAGTTTTTAATCAATGAGTTCAAGGCTGTACCATGAATATTCACAAGAAGGTGTTTTTTAAAGCAGTTTTGTAAGATTCAAGTAACAGAACTTTTCTCGAACAGTGAAATCCTTCCCCTGTTTACTAGTCTAGTCCATTCCTTTTCTTCTCAACTAAATCAAGTGGTAGGGGTATCACACAGAAAGTCCATGGAGATATCAGGCTGAATAGGGTGATATGAAGAGGACTTTCAACTTTAAATGTTGAGTTTAGGTCCATATTGGTCCCTTCCCCTCTATTCTTCATTCCTTGGAAATCAATCGAACTTGGTAGATACCATATAGCAATTCAGGTCCATATGCAAGTCAATTTTATCCCCAGCCCAGAAGTGAGATTAGTATAGCGAGTATAAAATGTGAAATGTTTCGAAACTTCAAAATGGTAACTGATCATTGAAATTTCATAAACTATTCAAATGTCATGTCAATGTTTGTTTTGAAATATTAATGTATTCCAAAAATAGCTTTTAGAAGTGGTACAATTGTAAAAAGGCCTCTTAACATCTGTGTGATACACAAGTGTGAAATTAGCCTTTAGAATACAATGCGAAACATTTCAAAACTTAAAAATGATAGGTGATTATTTAAATCGATTAACATAGTTTGGCTCTATTCAAATGTTTTTAATGGCTTCACAGTCATAATAGTTTGGTCCAACAAACGTTAAGGAGGTGCTCTACCATACACAGAGCCTCTCAGCATCGGTGTGATATACAAGAGACCACAAGGCATATTGCTCTGTGGCAAAAAATCCTACACTGTACAGCCTATTTATAGTACAGAAATAACTAATACTAGACAGTTTATATTATGTTGGCTATTAGAAGTTGTCCCTCCTGGAGATTGACATCTTTTCGTATGTATAGCTTTTAAACTTCATAATCATTTGTAATTTGATCTCTGTTTTATATTAATGAACAGGATCATTGTTTTGTTTGTACTGACTGCTCAAAATTACGCTGGATTTAAAAGTGTCTCTTCTTTTCCTCTTTTCTCTGGGAGAAAACTTCCAGGGTGTCATGACGATTAGTTTTTCGATTTTCACAATCCGTCTTTCCCTTTGGAAATTTGTTTTCGAAAAATAAACAACTTTGCTGTGCGGCTTCATGAAACATGGAGGCTGGTCTGCAACACTACAGTGCCTTTAGAAGAGTTGCAACATGGTGACAACTCTTTTAAATGCAAGAAGATATCCGTCAATCGGGAGATCTCTAAACACGGTGGGATGGCGGGTCGCCCACCAAATCTTAAATATGGCCTTATATCTCTCTAGGTGTCTAAATTGTAAATATGTGAAATAAAATGCTGTTGTACATATTATGAAACATAATTCACATCTGTAAATCAACACTTGATGTAGATGCTTTTCTATCGTCTTCAATCCAAACCCAGCTGAAACAAAAGTACAGCACTCTTTTACATGCCGCTTCATATTACTTGAGGTTACAAATATACACATTTAATGTAAAAAATACAGATGTGCTTGTCAACATGTTTGGGGCTGCATATCTTTACAAATTTGAATTATGTGTTTCTGTTCTTACTATACTGTAAGCAGTCTTGGTGTGAAACTCACAAACATCCTTGCATGCATTACAAATCATTTGAAACAATAATGGTCACACAGAAAGAGCCAGGTTTAAAGAGCAAGATTATTGCTTTTTCAAAGGTCAAGAAAATTAAACGAGAATCGTGTAAAATGCATGCATTTATGTAGATACAATGCAGAAAAGACAAAAACCCAACACAGAACAGCAGGATATTGAAACACCCCTCTGGCTTAAAATATTAAGCTGCTCTCCACGTTGGCAGATAGTGATTTGATTTGTATGCTGAGCTGCGGCCAACACTTGTGCTAAGCAATCGCCCTTGGGACATCAATGAAATGTACGACAGGAAGCACGCACAAGCATCAGCAGCAGGAACCTAGCAACAAAGCTACAGCTATGGCTTTTTCTCCATGTCCAATTGTTTGCTTCCAGTTCAAAGAAAGGCCATCGTTAATTCGTGGTCCCCAGTCGTAGATTATGCATACGTAAACATTGTATGCTCTGCTCTGTAGGAACAGTAGTCTATAAAAATCAATATTTTATGTCTTCAAGAAACGTTTTGGAAATATAAAGCCTGTATATATTCAATTGAAACAGGAAATGCATTTTATATGAAACCTACATTCTTCTGATCATCTAAAACCCAGTCTGTTTGTATTGGGACTTTTATCCAGGCATGAAGTAAATTCCTTCAGGACTTAAATCATGAAATTGAATATGGACACTCACAGAGCGCATATGATGAAACAGATTGTACATTTGGACAGTTTTCTTCAAATGGTGAGAATGTGTTAGACCAAAATTACATGAATCTCTTTCATTTGGTAAAAAGATACACACACAAACAGTCTATGGGTAATAAATAGAGGGGACCAACCCCTAGAATTCTATACATTGGGGCCTATATACTAAGACTGGAAGCAGCACTCCAGTAGTACTACTTCACGTACCAAATTGCTTATATGTTCCCTGCCACAAGTGAGGCAAGATCCGCACATGGAAATATATTTTTTTGTTATAAATGCAGGAGAGGCAGGGGGAGTGGTAGGAAAAGGGATAAAATCTATTACTAAATGGGCTAGGTTCAAGGTAAGTTATGGAGTGGTTCAGGAAGTCACATTAAAATACTAAAACACATCCACAAAATAGAAAAACTATTCCTATTCCTATTCACAAATGTTACACTTAACTCTAGTACACTAGAACAGTAGTACTACTGACAAAATAGGCCTAAATCTATTTAAGTCAAGCCTTGGAGTTAATGAAACACTTCACATGACCAATCATAGTACAAAACAGACTCTCATGGAAATCAGTGGAAATCAGTGGAGGCAAGGAATATCACTAACACGATATAGAGAACAGTAGGACGCTAAAGTAAAAAGCAGTTTTGAATCTGTAAAAATAATGTAGTACATTTATTTTTTATTTGTTACATCCACTTTTAAATGTATAACATTGATTTTACCTTTTAGGTATTTAAAGTACATATTCCTTTCAGGCTTCAAATGCATGCTATATGCTTGGTACTAGAAAGGGGGGGTGGCACAAATATTCGGGATTCTGCCACACCCAATAACTGTTGACACTCATTACATCAGCCAATCATACACAGCCTGCCCACATAGAAAAGCAAAGGCGCAGATAAAATAAAATGGTTCACTATATTTGTGACTATCTTTGTTGCCTTACCATGTATTTTGTGGAACAAAAATTTGAAAAGCAGAGAGAGGATTTAGAGGTAGAGGATCAACTTATTTCACATGTCTGGGAAAGAGTCTTTGCTCATTATTACTTCTCACATAACATGGTCATTGACATATAATACCGGCACATTTCAATATAATGACTGCACTTCACTACTTAGCCACTAGCTCTATCCAGTACCAGTAGAGACACTGTGGGTATCTCACAGACAAGTTATTCGTTGTACTTTGAGGGGCATTGAGATACATCACCAGCCTAGTGCAGATACTATCATCCTGCCACAGTCGGAAGTACTCCAGCTAACAAAGTACTAGGTATGTCAGAAAGGTAGAATACATTGACAAAATGTTTTACACTTTACTTTTTAGAAAGGGGGAATATTACAGCATGTGTATGAGGGACCTGTTTATGATGTTTGTGGAGGGTTGGGGAGGACAGAGTGTTATGAGTGATAATATTCGAACTAGTTGCAAGATAGTTCTTACCAGGCCTTAAGCAGGAGTTTGTGGAACAGGCAGGCTGTATCGAAAGTCAAGGTGCATGGTGGTCAAGACATGCATCTTGAAGGGGATGAGATGGAGAAAGGTTCTAGATCCACCTCTAAGAAGAGAATTTGCCACCTGCATCCTAGAGAACTTTTCCTTCAATCGTCTTCTATTATCTTGCCACTTTTTTCCAAGGTCCCCCACAGCGCACACATGAGTCCCAATCGGGATTCCGTTCCAACTTAAGCACCGAGACGGCGCTCTTGGAAGTCTCGGAGATCATTAGAGAGGTGCTGGATATGGGAGGCAGGGTGCTGTTAGTCATGTTAGACCTGTCGGCGGCGTTTGACACCGTCCCCCATGAGGATCTCCTCATTAGGCTCCATGACATCGGGCTTGGGGGGACGGTGCTCAACTGGTTTTCTTCCTTTTTGGCCAGCCGCCGCCAGACGGTCTGGGTTCCACCCGGATCCGCCGAGATGCCGCCATTGGGAGTCGGAGTGCCTCAGGGCTCTATCCTGAGCCCCACTCTTTTCAACATCTTGATGACCCCTCTGGCGACATTGGCGGAGTCCTATGGGGCCCGGATCGTCTCTTATGCTGACGACACTCAGCTCCTCTTCACCTGTCGTAAGGGTGAAGAGTTTGATGGCGAAGGGATCCGCGAGTGCCTTGGGGCTGTTTTTAGCTGGTTTTCACAAAACAGCCTCAAGTGCAACTCGGATAAGTCCGAGATACTATTCTTCGGATGCCCCTCTGAACCAGATTGGCGAGGCTGGTGGCCTGTAGACAAGTTCCCTCCCACACAGTCATCTAAGTGGGCTAAGAACCTGGGAGTCAAAATCGACAATGAGCTGTCGCTCAAATCCCAGGTGTCCACCCTTACGGGAACCTGTTTCGGGATCCTCAGAATGTTGCGCAAGTTTTTCCCCTTACTTTCGGAGCAACATCGGAGGATTACCGTTCAGGCCCTCATAGGGTCCAGATTGGACTATGCTAACGCTCTTTATCTGGGCCTGCCTGAATACCTCCTCCAACGCCTGCAGATCACCCAGAACGCTGCTGCGCGTGCCATCTTTGGCCTTCATCGTCGGACTAGTGCCTCTCATCTTCTTGCATCCCTTCACTGGCTCCCGGTGCGGAAGAGGATACTGTTTAAGACCATGACTCTTGCCCACAAGGCCTTATATGGCACTGGTGCCAAGTATCTTCAGAGGAGGCTGGACTTTTATCGACCGGCACGCTCCCTTAGGTCAGAAACTTTGGCCTTGGCTCGGGTTCCACGTATCAAAAAGGCTCGGCTAGGCGGCCGGTCTTTTAGCTTTCTCGCTCCTAAGCTTTGGAACTCATTGCCGTTGTCTCTGCGGAGCACTTCTAATTTGCTTATTTTCAGGAAAAACTTGAAAACTTGGCTATTTGCCGGATAATTCTCCCCTCTGTGGCCCCTTTTTTTGTTACTGTTATGTTTTCTGCCCCCCTTTTGGTTTGGAGCTCAAAGCGCCGGGACACTCCTTTGGAGTAGCCGTTGCGCTATATAAGCCCTAATTTAACATAACATAACAGCGCATGCTTCTATTACCAATGCACTTATATAGCTTGTAATCTGCTGACACATGACAACTTCTCCAATCCACTGAGTGTGTATGAAGGAATTTTAAAGCATACCTAATCCATGGACTACAATCTATTTTTTAGGTCAGGACCTGTGGGACTTCAACATCTCTTTGATAAGATTTGACATGGCATAGTTCCTCTTTTTATGCGGGTAAGCCACTGACTGCTCAATTCCACTCTGATGGTGTGTTAAAGATTGCAAACCCTTAGAACTACACGCTAGACTACTGGACATCTGGTTTATGAGGCTTCACTATTTCTTCCCTATTTCACTGACCATGTTTGGGGTTAGTTCACCACCTCCTTTCTATACACATAGTTCCCTTATATAATGATACTTGCTGGGTAAAGTCACAAATAAAACAGACTGCAGCAAAATGCCAAAGTCGCTTATCTGGAGGCACTGAAAAAATACCATGCTCTATGCAGATCAACTCGTGCCTCCTTCTATACGGATAAAATTATGACTGCCCAAAACTGCCAGAAAATCCTATTTAAAGTTGTGATAGAAATCTCTGCACCAAGCACGTTCCTGCCGTCCCCTTCCCTTTCGCTACATCATTGCAACCAACCTGCGCTGTTTTTCCACAATAAAGTTGTGTCTATCCACCGCAAGCTTAAGTTGAACTCCTCCCCTCAAGACAACTACATCTTTTCTACCACTCAACTCTCTGAACAGGTCAATACTGCTCCTCCTGACCTCTTCTCGGTTAAATCCTGTCAAGTTAAAGCCGGGCTCCCTCTTGATTTGATCTCTCTGAAAAACCTTCTGGGAAACATCAAGTATGACTCCCCACTTGTCCCTCTCCCTTCATCTAAGCTCAGATGTTTGGAAGAGTCTGCCCTTTGGGTGATTCTTAATCTCCTTAACTCCTCTCTAAATCTTGGGCAGTTGCCCAATCATCGGAAGCACGCTCTTGTGCTCCCTTTGCTAAAATAGACTGCTTTGGATCCCTTTTGTTGGTCAAATTACAGGCCCATATCTCTTCTTTCTATCTTTTCCAAAATATTGGAAAAACACATCAACTCTCAACTCTCTGCGCATGTGACAGGGCATACGCTATTTCATGCATCACAGTCTAGCTTTCGTCCTGGTCATAGTACTGAATCGGCTCTGCTTAGGGTCACGGAGGACCTTAGGCAGCAGCTTAACTGTGGTGGTATGGCATGGCTCTTCTTATTGGGTTTGAGCACTGCCTTTGACACAGTCTCTCATTCATTCTGGTGAATCGCCTCAAAATCTCAGGAATGTTAGGTGTGGCCTTGCAGTGGCTGATCTGTTTTCTAAAGGATCGTTCCTTTCAAGTTTTCTCTCACACTGCTAAATAGAACTCTGTAACCTTAACATCTGGAGTACCGCAGGACTCGATCCGGAGTCCTGTGCTTTTTAATCTTTATGTTCGCCCCTTGGTGGACATTGCGGAAAAATCTGGTTTGATCATCTTTTCATACGCAGATGATATGCACATTAGTATTTTCTCTGTCACCTGCTCAACATCAGGACCATTCACTACTTCAGCTTGGTCGGCGAAGCATCTCCTTGTGGATGTCCAGAAATGCTTTAAGGCTGAACGACTCCAAGACTGAGGTCCTCATCCTGGGGAACAACCACGAGCTCTGGGAGCCAGCTACTGGCCTGCCACTTTGGAAGCTTTACCAGCTCCAGTCCCAAAAATTAAGAACCTGGGTTTTACCATCAACAGTGAGCTTTCTCTCATAGCCCAAGTGTTGGGAGTCACTTCTGCTTGCTTTGCGGTCCTCAAGTGGCTAAAGAAAATCCTTTGGCTAATTCCACCGGCTGCCCAGAGAACTGTTTTGCGGGCCTTTCTGATCTCCAGACTTGATGATGGTAATGTGCTGTATTTAAGTGCGGATAAGGCCTCTGTCTACCGTGTCCAACTCATTCAAAATGCGTCAGCCCGCTTGCTTTTTCGGTTGCCTCGGGACGCTTCTGTTTCCCCTCTGCTTCATCAACTCCACTGGCTCAAGATTAACAAGCGTATCGAATTCATTGCCCTTTGCAACATGTTTCGAGCTCAGCACCGCTTGGCCCCCTTGTACTGACGAAACCCTGTCATGCCCTATCAATGCTCTTACAAACTGAGATTGGCCAGCCTCTCTCTCTTCTCAGTTCCCAGAGTGCAGCGGACCCGTATGGGTAGCCGCTCGTTCTCCTTCCTGGGACCTAAATTGTGGAATTTCCTTCCGTTGGAACTCAGGACCTGTCAATCTCTCCTTCCCTTCCAAAAAAAGCTAAAGACCTTTCTTTTTAGTCAGGCCTAATTCTAATTTACCTTTAACCTCGCTTGTCCTGTTTTTCAGCACCAGGAAACCCTGTTGGGTAGCTGCTCGCTTTATAAATCTTTAAAGAAATAAATTACTTACCATATGTTCCTTCCTCTTATATTCCTCCTGTCTCCCCTTCCTTCCTCTTTTCTTTTCTTCATTCCCTGTTTCTTTCCAAACACTGTCCTCAATAATATTTTGAACTGTGATTCCTGCGCACCAATTGGATTCCGTATGTATTACCTGGTATATGTACACATATTGGATACATTATACTATTAATGCTCATTTCAATGTATTTGTGCCCTATGATCAAACTGGGCTTATTGATAACATTTAATTTTTCTTACTAATATTAAATTGTAATGTGCTATATGTCATTTATGGACATTTATCAGTAATTTGCTGTTTCTGTTATTTAAATTAATTTGTAAATGTATGCTGTTTCGTTCCTTTCACCACTGTTGTGTATAAATTAAATGTTTTACTTCTATTTTGCAAAACTTTATCAGCCTCCAGAAAGTCATAGGCCTCCGAGCCGTGAGGGGGCGAAACACGTGTTGGCTGGTATGTTTCTTTTGGAATCTGGTTTTGTGTACAAACCAGTAACTCCTACTTACTAAAATACAGCAGAGTGCTTGAAATATCAATTGGATCTACAATTCTCCATGCAGACTGTGGGTGAGGTCACTTATAAGCCCGATTAATTTTGCATCTTCTAGTGATATTTATGTTTCAGTGTGAGAAGGGGATTCTCCCACTTTCTGAGACTACTTGGGGATAACAGAATTCTACGGCAATCATAAAGGATTTGCAACACCCAGATCAAAACCCTTCACTGTATGATAAAAGCACAAAATGCCACAAGTGGTAATCTGGTCAAGGTACAGTGGGGGAAACTCACAAGCTCAAGCCGACCATGATGAGGCACAAGCAGGATACAGAGACCAGGTTAGTCCAGCTGAAAAAGCTACCTTCTCAAAGTCTGATGCAAAGAGTCCAGTTCACATGGGAGGAGGCCGGGAGCAGCAAGAAGAGTTCCACGTATGGTCGTTGCTGTAGTGAAAAAAGCAAACCTGGCATTGCAGACGGTTGTCACTGTGGCATGAAGATACAGTGGAGCGTCGCAGATGGTCGTTGCTGGTGGTTTGCATTTCCAACCAGTGTGGGGTGTCACTGCTGCAGCTGCAACAGCTGATGTTGTCTCTGTAGTGAGAAGAGTTGAGTTCACCAGAGATTTGTGTTGGCAGCCATCATGGGCGGCAGAGTCTATGTGCAGACAGGCCCATGTGCTTTCGTGAAGAGACCAAAACTTAATGATTTATCCTTTTCTTGCAGAGCGGTTAATTCTGCTGCTAGTCAAGGTCCAGGACCTGGGAAGGCACCTCTTTGGGATCAGGGACTCACTCTAGCAGAGACCAGCAACGCTCACACAGGTCCAGTTGCTGATCCAGGCAGGTCGAGTTGTAGCAGGTCTGCTGGGCAGTTGCAGGGAGGCCTCTGGAGCTTGTGGTGTCCCTATAGCTCAGAACAGGAGGTTAGTCGGCTGAGAGCTGGGCAGGTCTCAAGCAGCAGGACAGTTCTCCCGGGAACAAGGCAGGTCTAAAGCAACAGGGCAGTCCTTTGGGGGGACAAGGCAGTCCTTCTCCTGTAATGTCCACAGGTCCAGAAGTGCATTGAAGATTGGCTCTGGAGGTCCAATATTTATACCTGGTGCTAGCCTTTGAAGTTAGTTATTTCTATACTACCCTCACATATGTTTCTGGAAAGTTCTTTCCTTCCCCTGGGAAGGCCCCAAGAAATCTGGAGTGAAAAAAGACTAGTGTCAGGCTCCTTTGTGTATGCTGAAGACAAGCCCATTGAAGTATAAGTATGGCAGGGAACAGCACCACCCCCAACCATATTGGAATGATGACCCATTCTGCCAACAACTTGTCTCCTTTTCTCTCACTGTATGAGAGGAATACACAAAGCCCAACAGCAGAGCCATTCAAAATCATGTGGCCCTGGACACTGGCTTAAGGCACAAATGGTTAGAATATGGAAATGCCTGCTTTCTACAACTGCCATTTTCAAAATTATAGCTTTAAATCTGACTTTATCATTAAAGAGGATTCTAAATACAATTCATTTAGTCTAAATGTGATATTCTTACCTGCTCCCAACAAAACATTTATTTTAAAGAACAACGGTCCTTGGGTAAGTCATACAAAGAAACAAATAACATATAGACCTTAATGGGTACTATAGAATTTCCAATGTCCAGCCGGACATAGAATTTAATGGGGAATCAGAACATAAAGATTTTTACATGGTAAGCGACAAAAATTATTCGGGACACAATCCTGCACCCGAAGTGGGAAAGAATACACAAGACATAAAGAGACAGAAAAAGCATACATACAAGGTATTTCAGACAAAAATCGAGCTTTGGTTGCTTGGCATAATCATGAAGTCAAGCATGCTAACCAATAACAGTAACCCCATTATCCATACTAATCAGTGGTACTGATTCATTTGTCGACGACGTTTCGATCCCAAACTCTTAGAATATAGAAATCTGGGGGAAATATGGCTCTACTCCTAAACAGAGAGGAACTCAAGTCCATTATCACCTTCGACACAATCAGAAATGGACTAAACAGGAATGAAGACTGGACAACGCTGCTATAAGCCACCGCCTATAAGACTATGGACTATGTATCAAACATTTCGACCTGTTTCACCATAAACAATCCGTATGTTCCAACAGACCTCCCATATGGGTCTCTGTTAATGCTCTGATTGACTGCAATCTGTGTTAATATGTGTCAATATGTTACTGCTATTGACTCGAAATCCTTGAAGTATGGCGCTATTAGATTGTTTCATATAACACCCGAATGACGGATATGTATTTTCTTTGGCACGTAATCAGCACCCACCTCGTAGGGTGCTATGCTGTCTTCTTGCACATCACCTTGATGAAATAATGGCTAATCGGTGTTCACATAAACAGAAGAATCTTGAAAATCCCTGTATAATTGATACATCGCATACACCACTTCCCAAATGCTTTCCAGTTGCTAAAAAGTTTTTTTTTTTGTCCGTTTACACTGTTTCCTTTTCATTCTAATCACTCTTCAATATCCGATTCACTTAACGCGATAGTTCCCTTGGGTGCATCACCACACTTTCACAGTCTGTCATCTCTGTCGATCACTACCCTCATCCAAGATGGCAGCCGCCGTCCGACTATAACTAAGGCAAACACAGTCATGCCCCTAGTTCCAGCCATTGTGCGAGTGAACCAGATACGCATTCCCGCTCGGCCTATCTAGGTAAGAGTGGTGTCCCAGGCAATGAGTTTTTATGACCCCAGATTGCTCCATTGCTGACTAACGGTAACCCCTCCCTTCCCTTGTCACCAGATACCATGGACAAATCGCGGACCCTCGCGAACGCCCCCACATCCCCTGTTATACTCCAGGAGAAACCGAGGCCCTGCCATCGGGCAAGGCTCTGTACAGACGGGTCGTTGACCCTCACGTCAAAACCAGGTAACCCATCTTATGTATACTGGGCACCGACTGCTCACCAAAACGGTAATTTGCCACACCCAAATAGCTTACGATCCGGTACCAATTTTCTTGTTTCAGTTCATAATTGAACACAAATGTCTCACCGCCTCGAGTTTGATTCTGATTCCTACGAGGTTTGCAACTTTTAATTCTTCACCTCCTCGAGTTCGATTCTGTTTCGTAGGAGGTTTGCAACTTTTAATTCTTCACGGCCATCGTAAACATCACCAGCATGTTTAAATCACGTCTTCCACTGATGCTTTTTAAATGCCCAGCTCCTTCACTTCGTGGTATCATTACGATCAGTTTCTCTCACCAATCTAATCTTAAACGACACTCCCATGCATAGACCTAATGCCCCCACCCCTAAATCCACCCGAACATGAACATTTCACCGCCTCGAGGTCTATTCTATCCTGAGTGGTACGAAGTTACCAATCTTCACGTCCTTTGTAAACATCACAGTCATGTGTAACTCACGTCTGCCACTGACGGTTTTGGAAATGTCCAGCTCCTTCACTTTGTGAAATAATACAAATTGTTTCTCTCACTATTCTCTATGTAAACGGCACTCCCATGCAAGGACACAGTGCCCCCTGCTCCCCACCCCATGAATTCCTGAATAATATAGATATGTGTACTTAAAACTTGGATCGCCGGGCACGCACTTACGGAATTCTGTTGTCCTGAGCCACCACTTTCACCTTTCCCCTTATAATGTCTTACCACAAGTCTCAAGTGCATGTTCATGCTGCTCTGCTGATATTATTAATGTTACCCCAATACAACTTGCTGTGACAGCTCCTCCTGTTTTTTTCCCCCTATTTTTCTTCCCCACAGGCTTTGTGTTTAGCACCAGGCAAAATATTTACACAGTCCTGATGATGATCCCTATATTCTAAGAGCTTGGGATCGAAACATCGTCGACAAGTGAATCAGTACCACTGTTGTGTGATTAATATGGATAATGTGGTTACTGTTATTGGTTAGCTTGCTTGACTTCATTATTATGCCAAGCAACCAAAGCTTGATTTTTGCCTGAAATACCTTGTATGTATGCTTTTTCTGTGTCTTTATGTCTTGTGTATTCTTTCCCACGTCGGGTGCAGGATTGTGTCCCGAATAATTTTTGTCGCTTCCCATGTAAAATATCTTTATGTTCTGATTCCCCATTAAATTCTATGTCTGGCTGGACATTGGAAATGTTATAGTACCCATTAAGGTCTATATGTTATTTGTTTCTTTGTATGACTTACCTAAGGACCGTTGTTCTTTAAAATAATTGATACCCCGGGTCCTTGGTCACTCAACGGGTTCCCTTGTTTGTTAAAATACCCAATAAAACATTAGCACTTATTAAATGTAATAAGGTAATAAAATATTTTTCAATAGGCATTAAAGTAGTGAAAAATCAATTTAGGAGTTTTTCTCTAGCAGGACATGTAAAAACGTGAGCACACATGTCCTGCTTTTTAAATACAGTGCACACTGCCTTATGGGCCTCTATGGCATACCTTAGGGGTAACTTATATGTATTAAAATGGAAGTTTTCGACCTGGCAAAAGGTTTGCCAGGTCAAAATGGCAGTTTAAAACTGAACTGCAGGCTACAGTGACCGGCCTGAGACATGTTTTAATGTCTGTAGCTTGCTGTCCATGGGTTTCAGTTATGTTGTTTTCTGAATATAGCCAAATGTTACATCAGGGTATGTATATGTTAACAATATGTCAAGATAATTGTGTGAAATTAAGAGCGGTGATGAGTAACAAGTTGCTTTAGTAGTTAATAGATGGCCAATAAGTGAATTTGCAGTTCTGAGTTGGGTTGAGAGAGATTGTTACTGAAGTCCCATAAGTCTCTTGATGTGTTCACATTGTCAGTATTACCTAGGGGCTTAGCTTGGGAACAAAGAATAAGATAAAAGGCCAGCGAGTGTCAATGGGGATAGTGATTTTAGGCAAGAGGCTTATTACTAATACCTTTACCTTTCAGGCAATGGTATTAGTGAAATACAAAATTTTGTACTATGTAATGTTATGTTATGTTATGTTATGTTATGTTATCCGTTTTGTAAAGCGCACAGCTGCCCCAGCAAAGGGGCGTCCCGGCGCTACCACATGAGGAAAAGATAACAATGTGGGCCAGCCTAAGAGGAATTGATAGGTGAAGACTAGGATGACGGAAACAAGAAGGTCTTGATAGCCTTTCTAAAGGACGACAGACAATCGATAGTGCGGATATGTACCGGGAGGGAATTCCATAGCTTAGGCGCAAGGTATCGGAAGGCCCGACCACCTGTCCTGGAAAGCCTGATTCTAGGCACCGTCGCTAAGTATAGCTCTGCTGAGCGGAGAGGGCGCGAAGGGACATAATGTGAAATCAGGTTACTCAGCAGGGCCGGGCTAGCGCATTTCAGAATTTTAAAGGAAATACAAAGTGTCTTGTAATGAATGCGTCTGTCAATGGGGAGCCAATGCAATTTTCGGATAGTACTGGAAGCTGAGCAAAAACGTGGCAGACCCACCAAAGCTCTAATCGCGGCATTTTGAATGCGTTGCATTCTTGTAATTTCTGCCTTATTCGCCCCCAGGAGAAGGGAATTTGAATAATCAAGACGTGAGATGATGGTAGCTTGCACGATGAGTTGGCGAACCGAGGGGGCAAAATATTTTAGAATGGGTCTTAGGCCTCGCAAGGTGCCAAAACACGAGGCGGCTAACTGCTTAGTATGGGCCTGAAAGGAAAGGGACCCCCAGGTTCTTCACTACGTTTTTTGGGGAGGGAATTGTTCCCAGGGCTGCCGGCCACCACTGATCGTTCCATAGATTGACGTACTTACCCAACAACAAAACCTCAGTTTTCCCGGCATTTAGCTGTAGACAATTGGCTGCCATCCAATTGGCCACTGCCGTCATGCCGTCTTTGAATTTGGAGGCTGAGGGGGAAGAACCGTCCGTCAAGGTGACCACTAGCTGCGTGTCGTCAGCATAAGAGACAATCGTAAGGTCCCACAGCTTGGCGACCGCAGCTAGAGGCTGGACATATATGTTGAAGAGCAGTGGGCTCAAGGCCGAGCCCTGGGGCACCCCTTGACCAATGGCATGGGTCTGAGAAGTATAAGGGGGTATTGAGACTCGGAATGATCTATTAGTCAGGAATGAGCGAAGCCAATCTAAGACTATGCCTTCTATCCCTGCTTACTCGAGTCTCTGGAGTAGAATCTCGTGGGACACCGTGTCAAAGGCGGCGCTGAGATCTAGCAAAATCAGTGCCGCACTTTGACCTCCGTCCACGAGAGATCGTAGTTGCTCGGTGGTGGCCAGAAGGGCCGTTTCTGTACTATGACCCGTTCGGAACTCATTCTGAGAATGGTCTAAGATACAGTTATTATTCACGAACTGGGTTAGTACGTTGTTAACGTGAGCTTCCGTGATTTTTGCCACCCAGGGTAAAAGGGATATTGGCCGGAAATTTTCCGGTTTATTGGGGTCTGCATTGGTTTATTTTAGAATTGGGGACACCCAGGCATGCTTCCAGGGGGTCGGAACAGTCCCAGATAAGAGGGAACTGTTAATTATATTACAGAGAGGCTCCCTGAAGATGGAAAGGGAATCCTTAAATTGAGATGGTTGCAAGGGATCCAAGGGGGAGCCCGACTTGATTTTACCACTGAGCCGGATAAATTCAGCCTCCGAGAGGGGCGGAATGGACGTCAGGGAGACCCTAGGTTCCACTCTAGGCCTAACGTGGGTTGGGGGTGTACAGGGTTCAGGAAAGGATAAGTAGATAGTACGCACTTTATTGACAAAAAAAAATGCTAATTCGTCGCATAAGAGCGTGGAAGGTACCACTGGGGTACTTGCTTTCCTGGTCCTAAGGTCTTTAAGGATTTTAAAAATGCATTTAGTGGGGTTAAGACTGGAGCTAATCTCCATGGCATAAAAAGATGCACGAGTTTTACAGACCGCTTTGTGATAGAGTTTTATCTTTGCCAAATAATGCCTTTTTTTCTCCGGTACGTAAGCTTTCCTCCAGACGCGTTCAGGCTTTTCGCAAAATGGTTAGAGAATTGTTGTACCAAGGATTGGAGGTAGAGATACGACCTTTCACCCATTTTGCTGGAATTAGGGCGTCAAGACCTCGCAAGATCCATTCGCAGAAGTGATCGTAGTCTCGATAATTGTCGAGAGGATTGGCGTTAAGAAAATGGTGAAAGTCATCCAGCTTCAGCTTGTGCCAGGGCCGTTTAAGGACCGATCTTGGGGTTCCGTTATTAGGGAGCTCAGTGAGAGGGATGAACCATCTGACCAGGTAGTGGTCCGTCCAGCCCATGGGGTGGGTTGATCCACAGTAATTGAGTGGAGATTGGTAAATAATGGATCAAGCAGGTGTCCTGCTGAGTGCGTAGATCCAGGGACTAATTGGTCCAGCTGGAGAGCAGCAAGGTCTGCTATGAAAGTGGCGTTGTCTTGGATCTGGTCTAAGTGAAGATTGAGATCGCCACAGATGCTAAAATTAGCAGAGCCTGCTGCAAGCTCACTAACAACCTCGGGAAGCGCTCTCTTGAATGTGGTTGCAGTACCCGGAGGACGATATATTAGGAGGCCTGATAGTGAATACTGTGCACTCCCGGCTACCTGGAAATGCGCCGCTTCACAGTCTGCCACCTGCACTTTATTAAATAGGCAAGAATAGTGTGATTTGAACACGATCGCTATCCCACCTCCCCTAGAGACCCTGTGTAGTGTACATATGGAATAACCAAGGGGTAGAGCTAGGTTAGTGACCGTTACCAAGTCGTCATTTAACACCTTCAATGCTATGGAGATTTTTCTCCTACGCTGAAGATCCTTATTTCCCATTATTCATGACAAGGTCAGCTCGTCATAAGCACACATTCAGTGTACTGCATGACGAGCTGACCTTGTCATTAGCATCCAAGAGGTTAACCAGGTTTCACACATAAACAGTATGTCAGGACGTACTTCAGAAATAAGATCAAAAACTTCGGCGTGATGTTTTGCCAAAGATCTGACATTGAGCTGTAATACTTTAAGCTGAATCTGAGATTTGGTCTGATAAAAACAATCTAATGATTGTTTTTATGTATCTTTTATGGCTCTATTGTGCCGAAATAAAGATTATAAATGTGAAATACAACATTTGTCTTAGTAGCTATAACGAATTGATTCTAAAGGCCAAACCTGATTACTATACAGCACAAACAAAATCAGCTACTAATGCCTCTTAATCCCTCTTTCATATAATGAAAAAACTGACCATCCTGAAGGGAGCTGACAAAGCTACCGCTAATCCAGAGTTCAGCAATTCTCTAGCTAGAACTTTTCAGGCAAAAGTCCTAGATATTTTTAACAATTTTAACAACAGTGGCACATTGAAGTTATCCACTAACTCAAGTGCTAAGCCAGGAAACTTTGGGCACTTTGCTGCTGCTTCTGCAGCCCAGACTGCTGAACTCATACCTAAGGTCAAGGCAGGTTCCCCCAATGACCTGTGTCCCCCCAAGGTGATTCACTTGGTTCCTGAAGTCATAGCACACCACCTTGGAGCTATCTTTTCCATCATGTTTAAAACAGCCATTCTCCCTATCATCTGGCTTCCTTTTCCAGCTAAGTTAATAGAGAAAATTATGAACATCGAACTTTCCTCCTATCTGGAGGTTATTATTCTTTTAGATGATATGCAGTTTGGCTTTAGAGAGAATCACAGCACCAAATCTGTACTGCTCTCAGCCACTGAGGAAATGAGATCATCCCTTGATAAGGGAGATAATGCAGTGCTGATCTTGCTTGATCTTTCAGCGGCTTTCGATACGATCATACATGTAGCACTTGTTGACCGTCTGCAGAATCTTGGGGTCAATGATTCAGCATTAGTGCTGCTCAAATTCTTTCTCTGGAGTGGTGTCAAGTAGTATTATTAATTCAGGAACCTTCTGTTTGCCTTGTTAGGTTCCCCAGGGATCTTCCCTGTCCCCAACTCTATTTACTCTTTACATCACTCCACTTGCCGCTCTTATCAGGTCTTTTGAGCTATCCATGGCATCGTATGCTGATGATACACAAATTATAGTATCAATCGCTAAAGATGAAAATGGGGCTGGCGTCATGTTCAATAAATATATGAGTTCAGTGAATAGCTGGAAGGCCAGCAATTGCTCAAAGCTGAATTCCTAGAAAACCGAGGTCATTCAATTCGGCAACAATCCAGCAATCTGGTCCCCAAACTAGTGGCCATCAGATCTGGGTATGGCACCTACGCCAACTTCCACAGTGAAAATCCTGTGGATTATGCTGGATAGTGAATTGAAATTTAAAGATAAAATTAACCTAATTACTTCATCCTCTTTCTACTAGCTCAGAATTGTCAAGAAAATTTAACAATTTATGCCGGCTGACTCACTGGAAGCTGTGGTCAGAGCCTTAGTTCTCTCACGACTAGACTACTGCAACTGTCTCTATACCAGCCTCTCCAAAGGCTCACTTAAAAAGATCGAGACCATCCAAAATGCTGCTGTTCGGTTTCTTTTCAAAATCTCCAAACATCAATCTGCCAGGGCCTCTATCGGACAATTGCACTGGCATCCGGTCTGCCTTTGCATTTCTTTTAAGGCTCTCTGTTTGGCTTACAAGTCAATCTATAGAAAAGCACCTGCCTACTTGAAGGCAAACCTGGTGTGTTACATCCCCAGCAGAAATCTTTGGTCTAGTTCAACTAACTTCCTGAGGGTCGCTCCATTCAAACGTGTTACTTGGGGAGCTAGAAGTTTTTTTAGAACCACACCTCCACTGTAGAATAGCCTGCTTCCGGAACTTAAAGTAGTACCCACGCTCCAGGCATTTAGGAAGAACCTCAAAATGTGGTTATTCAACCAATGATCCCCCAGGACTTGGCCCTCGTTTGCTCACTTCTGATTTTCTCAAGACGCCTCCGGGTATTCGTGGGCTTTATAAGATGTTTCATTCATTCATTCATTTGTTTGTCATCAATCCGAAAGGCTGAGTCCCAGATCCTATCTTGACTACTAATGAGGCTACCAGACACATGCAGACGTGTAGTATATTTAGTGGCCTGAGGCACAGAGCTTCGCTATAGCTTGTAATAAAAAGTCCCAGACTCGCAGTTCATCAAGATCTTCAAGTCATTTTAAGTTGTTCTGGTACTGAAAACTGTGTTGTCTGAAAGGGACACAGCTGCACTAGTGCATGTGGTCTCTTAAACACCCCAATTCTAAATGTCTACCAAATAGCTAGACTAAACATGTCCACACTGGTCTTAGATGATACAGTCAAAAGCTCATGCCCGTAGTAGTGGTATCTGGGATTGAAGAAGTATATCTTTAGCTGGTGTTTGGTAAACTGTTCACATAAGCTCAGAGGTGCAATTGTTGTCTTTTGCTTGACTGAAGAGATTACAACTGAGCTGGTGTTATCAGCCATGGTAGGATTTCATAAGCAATTGGATGCATACAGCGGTGAATATTGTATTGAGCGGTAAAAGTTGAATATTGCAGTTTGTTAAACTGTGCAGGGGCTGGGGTTCTAATGTTCACAGCTGGGCTACTACATATCTGGTGATGTGTTTGGGAAAGATGCAACTGGATTCACTGCTTATCTGCCATGTGGTGGTTTGTAAGGTAGCTGTGGACCAAACAATACCAGCAGTGCCTAATTTATAAAAGAATAATTTACGGGTCAATGTTTTGCTCAGAAGCCCATAGCTGGCTGCAAGAAATTGGGTACGTAGTTGTGCAGAATGTGCAGGATGTGAGCCTTATGTAAGTAATAGGTCCACAATTTCCCCTTACTAGGAACCAGGTATGCCATTACAGCAACTGACTCCCTCAGGGTAGCCAAGCTTAGCAGTCCAAAGCCTACTCAAGGGAGGTGTTGTGGGCTAATAATCACCATTTGCTGGTACTCAATAATAACACTCAACAAACGATTGTCCAGTCAGGGTTTGTTGTTTAGAAAAGTGTGTTTATTACATACATACTACTAAATGCTACACATGAATTTATAAATATTTACATAAGACACATTGAAAATACCTTAGCTGACATTATGAAATCACATTTGACCCCTAAGGATCATGACCCCCAAAACCCCAGTGCCCTTCACCTAAACCGGACAAAACATCACAATATGTGGGGGTGATATCACTTTGGATAAAACAGGCTGTTTGGCTTTTATTAGGAGTTCACCATATTAAATAACCACGTGTTAAAAACAACACCATTTTGTGTTCAATCCAAAAATCAATAATATCCATGAGTAAGTGCAATTATTAATTATAATAAAGCATATCATCCTTGATCAGTCATCGCTGTCAACATTATTATATCAATAAAGAATATTAAAATTAAACATAACATGTGTCTATGCACTTTTTATATACGTTCATGCCCCATAAAATACAACCATAAATAAACCCCCTAGACAGTGCCACTTTCTGACCACAGAAAATGCAGCCATAGAGCCAGCTGGCCCACCCTCGGGGTAATTGTTGAAGATGCAGTGGAGTCCCATGCACTCCATGTTAGACGGGGACCTGGAGGGTCGGCCGAGCACAAGGGGAGAGGCCTCCGGTGAGGGCCGTCTCCAGCGATCGTACAGACAAGTAACTTCCCCCCCACAGATGGACACCACACGAAGATCAGATTAACACCTTTTATAGGCAGTTCTTGAAGTAAGGTAGTACGATACAAGGAGATCAGGACACGATGATCCTCTCAATTCTAGTCTCTAGTAGGGAAAGGGGGTAGCGGGACAGTCTTGGTACCTACGGGTACTGAGGTGAAACGGCGGTAGCTCACAATCCTCGAGCTCGGCGGTCGGACGGGTCTGACCGTGGCAGCGCCAGCAGGTCCCGAAGAGATCGTAGGGGGCAACGGGCCGCGGCAGCGCAGGCAGGTCCCAACGAGGGTGACGGTTACACCGGGCCGCGGCAGCGCCAGCAGGTCCCACGAGGATGGAAGTTACAATGGGCCGCGGCAGCGCCAGCAGGTCCCACGAGGATGAAGGTTGCAGAAGGCCGCGGCAGCGCCAGCAGGCAGGACGATAGTTCACAAGGCAGGGCTGCGGCAGCGCCAGCAGTCCGTCAAGGATGAGTTCTTCTCGGTGTCTCTCGACTCCAGGATACAACTGGCTTCCTGCTCTGGGGCTGCCTCAGTTATAGGTCTGGCGCCCTTTGATGTCCGGACCCTCGCACTGGGAGGTCGGGAGGTCCGGGATGAGGGAGTCCAGACACCCAGCAGGGGGGTGGAGCCAGCACCCGGGGAGGCTGGGGGCGATCGGCACCTGGCGGGGGAGAGCCATCGACACTTCTTTCTCCCATTAGCCTGCCAAGTGGTCCGTTCACCTCCTGTGTGGATGGTGGTGCCGGGATGGCGGGGCCTGGCCAGGCCCAGGGTTGGGGTCGAGCTGAGGCCACGCGGCCGCGTGGTGCAGTGTCCAAGATGGCGGCTGGGCCGGGCAATGGGGCTGACGGGGGCCCGGGCCCGTGACACAGAGATAAACGGGAGCAGGCGTCCCGGAGGGGACGGGTTGCGAGTTGCTTCTGCGGGTAGCCCCCGGAGAGCCGGTGTCTGGGCCCTGTCATGCGGGGAGGGAGCGAGCCCTTCGTGGGGCCTGTCCAACATGCGTCCCCCCCAGCTGAAGGCGGGGAGAGTCACCCATCCTCTTGGGGACTCTCCTCGTCGAGGCGGAAAAAGCGGGACAGGCCATCCGCGTTGGCGTGGTCTTGGCCGGGGCGATGCTCCACAGTGAAGTCCATCCCCTGCAGGGAGATGGACCATCGCAATAGTTTGGGGTTCTCCCCCCGCATTTGCATTAGCCATTGCAGGGGCCGATGATCTATTTGTACCCGGAAGTGGGTTCCGAAGAGGTAAGGCCGGAGCTTCTTGAGGGCCCATACTACCGCAAAGGCCTCTCGCTCAATGGTGCTCCAGCGCTGTTCTCGGGGCAGTAGGCGTCTGCTGATGAAGGCCACTGGTTGGTCGACTCCCTCGGGGTTCAGTTGGGAGAGGACGGCCCCGATGCCATGGTCTGAGGCATTAGTCTGGACGATGAACTCTCGGCTGTAGTCGGGGGCCTGGAGCACAGGAGCGGTGCACATGGCGGCCTTCAGCCTCTCGAAGGCCGCTTGACAGTCGGGAGTCCAGTTGACAGTTTTTGGGTTGGTCTTGGATGTGAGTTCCGTGAGGGGCCCCACAATGCTGCCATAGTCCTTTACGAACCGCCGATAGTATCCGGTGAGCCCCAAGAAGGCTCGGACCTCGGTTTGGGTTACGGGGGGGGCGCCAGGACTGGATGGCAGCGATCTTGAGCTGGAGGGGGGGCCACCAGACCGCTCCCCACTTGGTGTCCGAGGTAGGTCACGGACCCCTGGCCGATTTGGCACTTGCTGGCCTTGATTGTGAGGCCGGCCCGTTGGAGGGCCTGCAGGACCCCTCGGAGGTGGCGGAGGTGGTCTGACCAGTGGCGGCTATACACCGCGATGTCGTCCAGGTATGCGGCGCTGAACTCTTCGAGGCCCGCCAATACCTGGTTCACAAGTCGTTGAAACGTGGCTGGAGCGTTTTTCATGCCGAATGGCATCACTCTGAAATGGTAGTGTCCATCCGGGGTGGAGAAAGCGGATCGTTCTTGTGCCCTGGGGGTGAGGCCGATCTGCCAGTAGCCCGCCGTCAGGTCGAAGATGCTTAGGTAGCGGGCCGCCCCCATGCGGTCAACTAGTTCGTCGGCTCGGGGGATGGGGTGAGCGTCGGTTCGGGTGACAGCGTTCAGACCCCGATAGTCGACGCAGAACCGGAGCTCGGGTGTGGTGCCCGGGGCCGCAGCTTTGGGGACCAGTACAACCGGGCTGGCCCAGGGGCTGTCCGAGGGTTCGATGACTCCGAGTGCGAGCATCTTGGAGACTTCTTCTTGGATGCAGGTGCGTACCCGATCTGGTACTCGGTACGGCCGGTGTCGGATAGGAGGACTGTCGCCAGTGTCCACGTCGTGCAGGCACCAGGGGGTGACCCCGGGTGTGAGGGAGAATAGGTTTGCAAATTGCAGCAGAAGGGCCCGACAGTCTTGGCGCTGCTCCGGGGTCAGAGCCTCGGAGAGTTGGACCCCGTCCACCGAACCATCTTTTTCCCCGGTCCCCAGTAGGTCAGGGAGGGGCTCGGAGTCCTCTTCCGCCCCGCTGTCTGTAGCCATCAGCAGGCTGAGCTCCGAGCGCACAAAGTGGGGTTTGAGTCTGTTGGCGTGGAGGACCCGGAGGGGGTTCCGGGGGGATTCCATGTTGATGAGGTAGGTGACGGAGCTCTTATGCTCGACCACCTTGAAGGGCCCCGTCCACTTGTCCTGTAAGGCACAAGGTTCGATGGGGGACATCACCCATACCTGCTGGCCAGGCTCGAATTCGATGGAGGAGGCATGTTGATCGTACCACTTCTTCATGTCCTCCTGACTGGTTTCAAGATTGGCTTTGGCGATCTCTCTGAATCGCCGGGTCTGATTACGGAGGGTCAGGAGGTACTTGTAGACGTCTGGAGGGGTCTTCAGGGGGGCCATTTCCCACTCTTCTTTAACTAGGCTGAGAGGCCCGCGAACAGGGTGTCCGTACAGGAGTTCGAAAGGGCTGAAGCCGAGGGACTTCTGGGGGACTTCTCGGTAGGCGAAGAGGAGGCACGGTAGTAGCACGTCCCACTGGCGGCGTAGGGGTTCTTCCAGCCCCATGATCATCCCCTTGAGAGTGCGGTTGAATCGCTCGACCAGTCCGTTTCCTTGCGGGTGATAGGGGGTTGTGAATTGGTAGGTGACTTCGCACTGTTGCCATAGGGATTTCATATATTTTGAAATAAAGTTCGTGCCCCTGTCGCTGACGACTTCCCTGGGGAAGCCCACTCGAGAGAAGATCCCCATTAAGGCTCGACCTACCACTGGTGCTGTTACAGTTCGAAGGGGAACCGCCTCAGGATAGCGGGTGGCGTGGTCCACCAGGACCAGGATGAATCGATGCCCTTGTGCTGTTCGGGGGTCCAGGGGCCCCACGATGTCTATTCCCACTCTCTCAAACGGGGTGGTCACAACGGGGAATGGTTGCAGAGGTGCCTTGAGTTTGCGCCCGCTCTTCCCGCTGGCCTGGCAGGTCGGGCAGGACCAGCAGTGGGTGGAGACGTCATTTCTCATTTTCGGCCAGTAAAAGTGAGTCACCAGGCGGTTGTATGTTTTGTCTTGCCCCAAGTGTCCAGCCAGGGGGACATCATGGGCCAAGTTCAAAAGGAGGTCTCTGAAGCGGAGGGGCACCACCAGCACTCGACTGGCCCCCAGCTCCGCTATTCTTTGTTCGCTGTACAGTAGGTCATTGTCCCAATAGATCCAGTGGGCCCCTGCGGTGTCTCCTGCGCCCTGGGCGAGCGCTTGCTGTCGCAGTCCCTCGAGGGAGGGACATGTCTTTTGCTCTTGCCGGAATTGTTCTTGGGTGGGCCCCCCTTCCTGACGCCACTGAGCCAGGTCCGGAAGGTCTTGGGGCTGAGCGGGCTCTTCGTGGGTTTGTTCCGGGGTGCCGGGAGGGATGGAGTCTCCCTCTGGAGCGATCGGGGGAGGAGGTGCTGGCCATTCGGGTTCTTCAGATCTAGGGATGGTGTCGGCGGCCATGGACCGGGTTGTTACGCACGCCCAGCCCGGGAGGCCTAACATCCCCAGGTGCTCTCTTCTTTCAACGGCTGCCCACGGGGAACTCTCGAGATCGTTCCCCAGGAGGCAGTCCACGGGGGCATCGTCGCGGACAGTCACTTTTAACATACCGGAGACTCCTCCCCATTCGAAGGGGACGCAGGCCATCCGACACAGGCTCTCCGAATTGTCGGCCGATCGGACGGGGCAAAGAACGTTTGGCAGAATTTGTTCTGGGGTCACCAGGTGACAACGGACGGCCGTCACACTGGCCCCTGTGTCACGCAGGGCTTCGGCCTTCCGCCCATTTATGTTCACCCACTGGCTGTATTTCCTGGTGTTGGCTGGTAGGGGAGCCCGCGGGATCAGGTCTCTTCCCCCTAGGCAGGCCAGGGTCATGGCGGCAGGTTCCCACTCGGGCTGCTCCTGCTCGTACTCTTCAGGCTCTTCGGAGACTTGCTCTTCTCCTAGGGCGGCGGCAGCCACCTGGCGGGGCCCGGGGGTCTGGTTCTTTGGGCAGGTCGGGTCACTGGCATAGTGGCCGACTCGCTGGCATCGATGACACGTAACGTTGGCTCGGAACCCCGGGCGCATCGGGGGGTTGCCCCGGCCGGCCGGGGGCGGGGTGTTGTTGGCGGGAGCGGCCGGGACGGCGTCTCTGCCCCGGCCCTGTCCTCCTCCTCCTCCTCGGGGACGATGATGACCTTGGTTGGTACTGTTCTGCTCGTTGGGCCCACTCTGGGTCACTCGGGTGCTCTCCCATCGGTCAGCCTCGGCGGCGAGCTGCCGTGGGTCAGTCAATTTACTGTCGAGGAGGTGCTGCCTGAGCTTGACGAAGCAGTTGTTGGAGAGGTGTTCCCACACAATGAGGTTGAAGAGCTGTTCGTAGGTTGTTACGTTGCTACCCTTGATCCATCCCTCGAAGGCTCGGCTGAAATAGTTCACATATTCTATCCAGGTTGTACCCGGGATCCGGGTGCAGTTGCGGAACCTCTGGCGGTACATCTCGGGCGTCAGCCCGTATCGACTGAGGAGGGCGGCCTTCATGTGGTCATAGGACGTCATTTGATGGTCCGGAAGCTGCAGCAGGGCATCACGGCCTTCATTGACGAATCTCCCCCATAGACCGGCTCCCCAGTCACTTCGAGCGATCCGGTGGGCAGTCATGGCGATCTCGTAGGCCTTGAACCACTGCTGTATGTCGTCGTTCCGATAGTATTCACGGACCACATCCTTGGGGATGTGGACCTTCTGTTCGGTAGTACCTGGGGGGCGCGGTTGCTCGGGCACCCCTAGGTCTTTGCTCTGTTTGCGCATTTCTATCTCCGCTACCTTGCACTCGTGTTCGTATGCCAGTCTTTTTTCTTCGAGTTCTCTCTGTCTCTGCTTTTCCTCTCGCTCTTCTTGGAGCCGTAAGTGTTCTAAGTTCATTTTTTGTTCTGCCAGTTTCAATTCTCCGTCTAATTTGAGCCGTGCCAACTCTAACTCGTGTAGTCTATTTTTCTCTCGTTCTCGGATCTCTTCCCGGGAGAGATCCGTTCTCCTTTCTTCCGTCAGAGTGGTGTTTCTCTCCGGGGCTTCGGCGATATTTGTCTCTGCCCAGGATTCTAGGGCGTGTTTGAAGTCCTCTTTCGTGCTCAGACCGGTGGTGGCAATGCCTAGTTCTATGCAAAATTGTTTTAGCTCTCGGTGGTTGTACTCTTCCAGTTTTTCCATCTGGAATTTCTCTGCAGATCCGCTCTCTCTGGTCGTCATTGTGGATTAGTCGTAGGGTGAGTTACTCTCTGTACGGTTACGCGTTGGTTCGGATCGCGCCGCTGGCCACCAATGTTAGACGGGGACCTGGAGGGTCGGCCGAGCACAAGGGGAGAGGCCTCCGGTGAGGGCCGTCTCCAGCGATCGTACAGACAAGTAACTTCCCCCCCACAGATGGACACCACACGAAGATCAGATTAACACCTTTTATAGGCAGTTCTTGAAGTAAGGTAGTACGATACAAGGAGATCAGGACACGATGATCCTCTCAATTCTAGTCTCTAGTAGGGAAAGGGGGTAGCGGGACAGTCTTGGTACCTACGGGTACTGAGGTGAAACGGCGGTAGCTCACAATCCTCGAGCTCGGCGGTCGGACGGGTCTGACCGTGGCAGCGCCAGCAGGTCCCGAAGAGATCGTAGGGGGCAACGGGCCGCGGCAGTGCCAGCAGGTCCCAACGAGGGTGACGGTTACACCGGGCCGCGGCAGCGCCAGCAGGTCCCACGAGGATGGAAGTTACAACGGGCCGCGGCAGCGCCAGCAGGTCCCACGAGGATGAAGGTTGCAGAAGGCCGCGGCAGCGCCAGCAGGCAGGACGATAGTTCACAAGGCAGGGCTGCGGCAGCGCCAGCAGTCCGTCAAGGATGAGTTCTTCTCGGTGTCTCTCGACTCCAGGATACAACTGGCTTCCTGCTCTGGGGCTGCCTCAGTTATAGGTCTGGCGCCCTTTGATGTCCGGACCCTCGCACTGGGAGGTCGGGAGGTCCGGGATGAGGGAGTCCAGACACCCAGCAGGGGGGTGGAGCCAGCACCCGGGGAGGCTGGGGGCGATCGGCACCTGGCGGGGGAGAGCCATCGACACTTCTTTCTCCCATTAGCCTGCCAAGTGGTCCGTTCACCTCCTGTGTGGATGGTGGTGCCGGGATGGCGGGGCCTGGCCAGGCCCAGGGTTGGGGTCGAGCTGAGGCCACGCGGCCGCGTGGTGCAGTGTCCAAGATGGCGGCTGGGCCGGGCAATGGGGCTGACGGGGGCCCGGGCCCGTGACACAGAGATATCCGGGAGCAGGCGTCCCGGAGGGGACGGGTTACGGGTTGCTTCTGCGGGTAGCCCCCGGAGAGCCGGTGTCTGGGCCCTGTCATGCGGGGAGGGAGCGAGCCCTTCGTGGGGCCTGTCCAACACTCCATTTCTTCAAAATGGTTCAAAGGTTGTCAACCTCAAAGAGGTCATATCTCAAGCCGTTTCAGCAGATCTCCTCTCCTCCAAGGTGGTGTTTTTCGCAAGGAAATGTTCCACTGGCTCCCTGCACCAGCTCTTCCCTGGTATTTGTCTCTAGGTTCATATGTCCAGGGCTTTCCCCCAACTGGTCTTAAGGGACTGTAAGGCGGCCAGCCTTGCTGACCCTTGGAGAGACCCACTGGTCCTAGGGTTAACATGGTAAAGTCCTTGCTCCCTTTGGGCATCAGGGGGTTTCTTCTTCCAGTTGTCCATGCTGTTGCAGTCTCAGGGTCCAGAAGCAAAAAGCACCAACAGCCATTTCTCTCTTTTGTGAAAGAGTTTTTAAAAGGTAATGGAAGGTTCTAGAACGAAGGCACCCCTGGTCAATCCTATGGTGCCACCTCACCTCTCCACTCCTGTCCTTATCCTCCTGCACAGCATGCTGAGACAATTCAAGATGGCATTATCCAGGAGTCACTGGTCGCATCTGCTCTGGCGGGCTCAGCTTCACCCCTCACTGACATCACTATCAGGGCCTTACATGTATGGTCTTCGGACCTGCGGATATGAATTGGGCGCACCTTTTCTACCACAGTTTCATACTTCACAGGACTCTGTAGGCCTAAGGGAAGAGAAACTGCACTCTAAGGCAGATTTCCTCCTATGTATATAATAAAGTGTCACTGCAGACAAAACAGTAAATCACACTGAGTTTACATGTAAGTGGCCACTAATCTTATAAGGCCTTTCCCAGGTCAATTTCTAATCCTGTAGAATCCCTCTGCGCCAGGTTACCTGTGTATTTACTGGGCTGTGCGCTACAGTAGTCTCAAATGTGTAATTACACTTGTGTTCACTTGTAACCAACAAAGTGCCACTTACCCTAGCTGTATCACAGCAGCCTTATCTGAAAAGGCAAACACTGGTAGTAAACACACCCATTCCATGTACTGTGCAATTACTGTGGCTGAGACACATGTGGAGAGACTCGCCCTTAGAGGCATATTCTCAAGAACGTGTGAAAACCATCGCAAAAGTTACAACGCAACTTCCAACATCGCAGGCTATTGTGAAAAAATTACGCTGTGTTAACGAAGCATTCTCAACATGGTGGTACCATGCAATTGTCTCCAGATAACGTGGCAAATGACCACGTTAAAATCAATGCCATGCCGCAAAAATGCAAAACCTGAATGCAAAAAATCTTGCGATGAGGCCAATCGCGGTTCAAAAGCAGCAAAAACCAGTGACAGGCCTGCAAATCCCACGTGTCTGGTGGGAAAATGCACTATAAAAGCTACAGAAACAACACATCAGAAACAATCCAAAGCGCATTGCAACATGGATTCACTCTGACCGAGCACAGAGGCCAACGTGAACCCCACAACCCCCACAGACCACTAGCAAGGAACAACAGGGTCGGGGAAGGCCAAGGAAAAGAGGGAGAGGAAGACGGGGTGCAGTCGGCAGCAAAACCAGGTCTGCGTCACGGAGGTGATAGAACACTACCATCAACTGACCCACAATTAGACCACCAGGAATGCAGTCAGAGTGTTGGGGAGGCCAATTAAGGAGGCCAAGAGGTGCTGGCATGATGTGATAATCTAAACCAGGCACAAACCTGCTGCCAACATGAAGGCAGCAACGGCGACAAGAGGCAGAAGTCCTGCGCCACAGGAGGAGCTGGAGACCAAAGTCATCAGTGTGGAGACGGTGCAAGGAGTAGGGAGTACGGACACAGCTCAAGAGGACCTGACACAACATCAACAGGGTGAGTAACGACCAGGGACTGGGGGACTGGGGGAGATGGGCACAATGGCACACATTCACAACAAAGTGTAGCACATTGCACACCCACAATGACCCTGGATCATGTCCTTGATCCCTGTGGCACACATCAGCACACACACCTAGCAAGAACAGCACACCCACTTTGAAGACAATGTGGTACAAAGTGCAAACCCAATACTGCATAACAGAGAACACAACTGGCACCGCACATGCACAGAAACAGGCCAACTTCATCTGAAAGAGCTGGAAACTGTGAAATGGAAATGTATGCTTACAACCTCACATCCATCATATAGTCCATATGTACACGGTCCCGCATCTAAATCCTGCACCTCCCAAACAGTCACAATGTACATTGTCATACAGTCTGCATGTAAACAAGAACATTTCGCCAACATACATGTCAACACAATGTCAACATGCATCTCCCCTGCACATTGCAGAGGGACACACAACACCTCCAGCAGAGCACAGAATACCACACATCACTGATGCCAGAGAGGACCACCACACCTTCGACACCGATGCCCTACAACAGCCCCTTGACATCCCACTCAACCCATCAACCGGTCCAGGGCAGCCAAACTGCTTAGAGGAGAACACAGACCCTGCAACAGACCATACAGCAGGAAGCACCCGCAAGCATGGCTGGCTCATGACACTTCACTGACCCACACATGGCAACCCAATGCCAGGTGTTAGAAAACCAAAAGGAGGTGGCCGAACAGGTGCGGGTGGGGTCCGAAACCATGGAAGGTGAACTAGATCACATACGTGGGTGTCTATTATCCTTCAGGGACCACCTACACCCCACAAAGAAAACCCACACTGTCATAGAGACACATGCATATGCACATTCCCAGTACAGAACCACACCCAGGGACATGCAAATATCAGTCACACACCCACGTTGGCTCTGCATACGATGGCCCAGTCCATTCCCCTTACGAATTGAGTGGGTGACGACAAAGCTACATGTCCAAGCTCTAACCCGCTGCCTGCAGTGACATATCTGCGTCCGCAGTACATCGCACAATGTAATGTCATAGGGCCCAGGGCTCTCATGCATACAACAAGACCACAGGGACACACGCATATATTATGTTGAACTGGCTACGGGCACTTGTGTCCGGCCCCTTTATTGGCAGGGCCACATGTACAATGATGCCTGCGCTGGATGTGTGTGGGGTGAGTGTAAGCCAGCCCACACAGAGTGCTTGGTGCTGGCAACAGCTTGAACAGTGGACACCAGTGCAACTGAAATAGAAAACACCTGCATAACAGAGTCAACTGCTGAGCAACATGGAGGGAGCCAGAGCAAGTACAGAGGTCACCCAGCTTACAAACAGAAGTGTCTGTGAGTTGCAGTGCACTGAGGTTGGGGCACTAGAGCTGAGCACGCTCATGCGATGAAAATGACTAGGATTGTGTCCTTTCGGGATATTCCTGATGCAGATGCAGTGGGGTGTGTTAGACCTGCATAATCTTCCTCACCAATGTCCCAGGTCTCTCACACTGCCTTAGGTGACATTGCTGCGCAACCTCTCCACAGCACAAAACTCAATTAGTAACGGTCCATGGGTTGCGGTGAACTGAGTCAGTGGCACCTGGAGTGCTGAGCAGGGGATCAGGCAGATGATGACATCCACGACAGGTCTGAGCAACTCCATTAGTCTGCCAGTACCACTGTTTCGACTCTGGCAGGTGGTGGTTGGATTTTGCAATGGCGATGGTGACATGTACCTCCTGTGGTGATGCGTTGTTCGGGCCGTTCAGGACTCGATTTAATGTGTGAGCCCAGGTGGTCTGCAGTTGAGGCCGAAGGCAGCGGATAGCGCTGGGACACACACATGGCTCCGATGACCCCAATACCACCGTCACAGAGGGCATCCAATATACATTCAGACAGGGTCCTTGACTTGAGCTGCACAGAGTTACTGGCCCTGGATGCACAGTGGCCGGCACAGGCACACCGCCATGGGACGGTGACTTACGGTCCACTGAGGTAGGGCCAGGCAGACTGAGCAGGTCCTCGTCGATGTCGAAGGGGAATGTGGCTGAGTGTTGCATGGGACTGTGGAAGGTGTCCTCCAGGGCATGATGCAGAGGGCAGAAGCTATCCAGACGCAGCAAATGGTGGAGTGGAGTGCTACTGCCTCGTTGCCACCACCAATTCGGTATCAGCTACATGAGGATGAAAACTGCCCCCTAGTCCATACACTCAGACGCCACCATTGTTCGACCAGAGAGTGTCCATGAATGTGGGGGAACAGACTTAGTGGCACAGTGGCTGAGAGGGGATACAGTCTGCGATGATGCCGGTACAATGATATGAACTCGGCCATTGCTAAATCAAGACTCAGTCCCAAATGTGTGACCTATTTGACTGCAGTGTAGGCCCGAGACAGTGGTCAGCAGTGGGCCACACCCATGTGTCATTGGCTCGAGATGCTCAGAGTTAGTGACACCAGGGTAGTTTTTGGTAGTGTTCGATCACCTCCATAACGATGATCTTTTTTCCCTCCTGACTACAATGCGTCATCCTTGTACACCTCTCCTTGCGTGCACATGATTGGTACTCTGCCATCGAAAAATCGATGCTCAGTTCCAATTGTGTGACCTACTCGGGCGCAGCGTAGGCCGAGGGCAGTAGTCCACGTGAGCCCACAGAAACTTGCGGTTGTGATGCACTATTGAGACCTGGTGGCACCACATTGAAGCGAGTATAGTGATATCATATCAGCCATATATATTGTTGTCTGCCATAGTGTAATCAAGACTCAGCTCTAAATGTGTGACCTACTAGTCCGCTGTGTATGCCGGTGGAATGCGTCAATGAGAAAGGAGTACAGCGGGATTGTGTTGCGGAGGCCGTGATGGTCGGAGGTGGCTGCCAAGGTCACGGGCCTTGGGTTTGGAGCCGGCACCGGCATGTGGTGGGCCCTCTTCGACACATGCTGGTGATGGCAGGTGAGCAGTGAGGCCTGGGTGCGCAGGGGTGGGTAAGTCGAGTTCGGGAACCAGCGGCCTGGGGTGCAGCAGGTGCACAGGATCCCAAGCAACACCACTTACGGTGACGCCGTTGACCTGTGGTGGAATGAGGGGCACCGCCCTGGCAGAGTCGTTGGACATTCAGGAAAGGACCATGCCCAGAGATACATGCCTTTATTCATACCCCAACGCTGGCCTGGCATACGCCCGGCCAGCCCACTCCGCTCACGCATATGGGGAGGCGTAACAGACTACATTTCCGCAATCTTCCCCAGTGGCTGGGGTGACATGGTTGCGTCCACATTGCACTACACTCCATACACCAGCGGTGTATGTCGACATGGATATGTGTGTGGTGTGCATACTGCAGTCTGGCCATCACATCCACGCCACACTTGGCAATGGGCACATTCTCATTCATGGGTCACTTGCTTTCTTCGCACATGCCTGGTTCCCGCCTCTCACGACATTCAGCTATTGTGTGGCTGAGGTGCCATGATGTTGATGGCCCATGTGCATGGCTGGCCCAGGTTCCCACAGTAAGTTGTGCTGTTGTGTCTGGTGGGTGGGCATGTTGTTTGGTACGTTGTATGTGAGTTTGTGATGAGTGCATTCCCAGAGTTGCAAAGTGCATGATTGTGGTTTTGAGGTGTGTGGTGTGTTCATTTGGTACTTACCAATGAGCAGTGCATTTCCCTAGGTGCCATCCTGGAAGCGCCGGTTGATGATGGACTATCGGAAGATGTAGGAATCATGCACACTGCCTGGGTTGTTGTCGGCTACGTTAGTGGTGATTTCCCGGGGGACCGCTATTGCCTGCACATTGATGGGATGCGGGTGCTTTCTGTTGCGGTTATTGTGTGCAGTGTTGCCAGGGGTACCAGTAGGACACGTGTGCAGTCAATTGCACCCACAACATGTGGGAAGCCTGCTATGATGTAGATGTCTTTCTTTGTCTCTAGCTGTTCCTGCGCAGTGTGGAGGTAGCATAGGTACTGGGGTATCAAACTGGTGATGGCATCCAGGAAAGGTTTCAGGAGCGTTGATGTGGCTCCTCAGACTCTGGCAGTTGTTGGTTGGTAGGTACCAGAGGCCAACAGGTGCAGCACAGCCAAAAGCTTTGTCTGTGGTGGGACGTTGTTTGTCCCTTTGGGCCTGTAGTGGGCAATGGCATTCTCTGGTGTTGGGTGTGTGAGGTTGTTGCATTTTCAGGGGGTCGCTGTCTTTGCCTGCCCTGCCTCAGTGTTGGTCTGGGGGGGCGCTGGGTGTCCAGGGGGTAGGGTGTGGTCCTGGTGTTGTTGGTGGTGGGTGTTGTGGCCCTCTTGGGTGTCTGGCCTGCATGATCAGTATCTCCATGGCATCTGTTGCCCTTCAGGTGTAGCTCTGGGCTGGGCTCCCTTTTGTTGTGCAGGCTGTGGTCCGACTTTACACCAGGTTTGAGCAGGTGTTAATTTCCTGCTGCTAATGTGCCTTATCACCTGTTTTGGGATCTTATTGCCAATCTGGCTGGTCGTTGAGAATGTTTCGGAGTGGTGTTGTCGCGGCTTTTGGCACAGGAATGCCTATTCTGCATCTCATTAGCGATAGTTGCCGGGGTCCTCTGCGGCAATGTTTTTGGTGGCTGCTATTGCAGATAAACTGGTAATATTAACTGTTTGCACCAGCTTGTGAAAAGGGTGTTGATTGTATCGCAACTTTGGCTGCGATAAAGTATCAATAACACGGCGATAGTACCTTGAGAATATGCCCCTTAGTAAAATGTCCAAAACATGGGTGATACTAAAATCTAAACATCAGGGTGTATTTAATAGGCGGAACCCATTCTGCAACACTGGTGCTATTGAATTGCACCATGCTGAATACCAAGGATGTTTAGTCATGAACCCACTTCATGATTCTTTAACCCACCACCACATTTCCCTGCTCCTTTATCTAATTCTTGCAAGTTCCTGCTTTCTCCCACTGTGTTGGTTTTCCGTCTTTTTCTTCCTCGTTTTTGCTTGAGTGTTTTTCTCTCTCTTGCTCTGGCTCAAAGTCTAAAAAGGAAAAATAAGTACAGGTCCCTAAAAATGACTGCAGGTGTGCCTCAACTGCAACCACCAGATCAAATTAAGCATGAATATTGGACTGCTACTGAATGATGTTGCAGTTGTCAAGCATTAATTTGTTGTGGCTATATTAGAGGTGGTTATGAATAACAGGAGGGCTCGCTTATGTCTAGACCATCACAAAGCATACATAACTTAACTGACTTTGGGACAAAAAGTGCCTAAAAATAGGGGTGGGTGAAACCTACAGTATTTTACTCCTTAGAAGTCCACAGAGTTACATAAAAACTCTGTGAGATTCTGCAGATTTCCGACAACAGGTGGAATTTATGCACATCACAGTGCTCATGCTGCAATTTAGTGCCGTTAGCGTGAACCGAACTGACAAAATCAAGTGACCTTCACTATTCGGTGCACAAGAGTGTACAGCCATTCGAGTTGATTTTGCTGTCGTTCAAGTAGAAAATCTACTTGAGCGGCAGCAAATCTATTTGAGAGGCAGCCCTCTGACCACGACCGCCCGCATTAGAAAATCGGGCTAGGGAATGCCAAATGCCGCTTGTTCTGCCCAGTTTGCATTTATGTGGATTCTCGCGGGGAAAAATCCCACCACACGGCATTGGCAGAATTCAGTAGGAACTCTACTTTACAAAAGTAACACGGAGTCCCCAAATTCCGCCTATTTCACCCACTCCTACATAAATCCAGATTTAGACTACCTGTGTGATAGAAGTGGTGTATTGACGATAGGTGGCCTGACCAGAAGACTCTGAAGCACACAGATCTGTCAATTGCATTTGAAAATTGGGGTAATTGCCTTGGGGAAAAGAGTACATCTTTTTGTAGTTGCGGTTTTTATCCAGTGGTTGAATTGTTCCACCTGTTTTGGCAGTCAGGCCTTGTTTGGGGATGATACAGTGTATGGCTGGGATTGTGCATGGATACTCCATGCTATGTTATGTTATGCAGATTTGTATAGTGCACTATCACCCGAAAAAGTATCCTGATGCTGAATGATGATGATGATTGGCACTCCATGATTCAAAATACAACATTATATGTCCTGATTTTTTCTTTAGACAAATCTATGTGATCAGTTGGTTCAAATGAAAACATCCATGGCTACAGTTCCTAGGATTCACTAAGGGGTTATTTAGAAGTTGATGGATGTGGGGAATCAGTCAAACAATGGCTGCTGTGTCCACCAATCTCATGACTCCACCATTCTCTTTAGTGTTGGATGAGTTGCTGGTTTTCTGAAGGTGGAGACTCACCCAGGTCTACAAGCAGAAAACCTTGAGCCTGACGTCTATCCGCCACTGCCCGCTTAGTCAAAGTGGTGGTCTTCATGTGGGGGTTATGGCACAGAGTTCTCTAGCAAGGAAAACAGTCAACATCCTTGATACACAGTGATAAATCTCCCTGTGTTTCAAGGTTTTAATTTTGTTTTTATGAAAGAGATTGAAGCTTTGGGAATTTGTATCAGAAATAAAAGTAGATTGAGTGGGGAAAGGAAAACTTGGGTTCAATTTGCATTCTGCACTGCCTTCAGCATATCTGGCACAATAGGTAGTACACAGACTACTGCCCAGAATGCTTTCAACTACTCCCTAAAAGCTTCATTCTCCATGGCCCAATCACCAATTCACAAGCATGCCCATTCACACAACCAATCACATAACCTTGTAAATCAATGAGGAAACAGTTTTACTTACAGGTATATCATGTTCATTATACAGGTAAATACTGAAAGCGATCTTTGAGCATCTGGCAGAAGCCATGTGGTAAATATTGTGGGCATGGTAATAAATATTCACAAGCAGGCTTACTACCTCATATGGTGCAGATATTCTGCATTTATGCCTTCACAAAATTTTGCAGAAGGAAACCTGCAAAGCTGCTCCGTGTAAACTTGTGGAAAACTATTGTAAATTTCTGTTGCCGGCAATGCAGATGCATTTCCGCATCCATAAATGTACATGTACAATAAGACATGGAGATATATTTTTGTCTTTGTGCAATGGCATTTTCTGGGGGCATATCGCTGAGTGGGATATGGAACTTGAGTGGGAACAGCATGCATTAAGGCAATGCTTTTTAACTCACTTAAACCCAATATGTGTTAGAAGTTAGATGATGATGAAAGTATGTAATCAAGTACAGACATGCTGACCAATAGTATACAATACTTTTCTCTAAAGAGTGTGATTGCATTTTGCTATCACGCATCTCTATGTTCTGTTTTCCTGTTTCTGTGCTTGATCGCTGAAGATGCAACAAGCAGCATGTGTGGCCACTGGTAGCACCGCTAACAAGAAAGTCGGTGTCTGCAGGTGAAAATAAATTAGTGTGAATCCAGGTGAACTTGCATTTCACTGATGAACTCCCTGAAACACGTTTAAAGTCTGGGGGCCATATTATCAAGGAAGCTGCGGTAGTTTATCGCCACTTTACCAGCAGAAAACTGCCAATAAAGCGGGGATAATGGGCTTTATAATATGCAATTCGAATTTCAATCGAAATCCAGGTTAGATGTGTGAACATCTAACCTGGGCTTCGATTGAAATTAGAATCGCATATTATCAAGCCCATTATTGCCGCTTTATCGGCAGTTTCCTGCCGGTAAAGCTGCGATAAACTACCACAGCTTCCTTGATAATATGGCCCTTGGTTTGTTGATTTCCCATCCACAGACACTGTGTTCTGGAACAGTCCTCATGCTTTTAAGTGTAAGGACAGGGGCTCATCTGGAACACTGGCGGAAGATTAAAGATAACTTTAATGCTCTTTTTGTAGTAGTGTGGATGAGCAGCTAGGCTTATCAGAGGGTAGTTGTGAGAGGTTGGCCTGGCATATGCTGTCCACTGATTATAGTGAGCACCTTGCACCAGTCCAAACAACCGCTTAGAGGTGATAGGTTAAAGACAACCTTATTTGAAAGGTATCCTAGTGGTAGCTATGGAGAGCAGCCTTCAGGCTAAGTCTTGAAGGATTGTAAAGCAGCTTGTTTTACCAGTCTATAATCTCTTGAATGGCTAAATGAAAGGAGAACCACACCAGGTATATATATATATAGATTATATATATTTATTCCTAAACACACCCTACTGGTCTCTTTATGAGGCTAGAGGTCAAAGCACATATGTTACACTTAATATATCACAGTCAATTAGCACAATATACGTTGAGCCCTAGGGGCGTACCAAACCATATATTAAGAAAGTGGTATAAGAACCACGTCTTGACTCGACACAAGGCCTAGTGCCTGTAGAATCGCTGGGACCACAAGGAACCACCCAAGGTAGTGACACAGGGGACCCACGGGTGACGCGTGTAGTGTGAGAACACAGCCGTGAATCGCCGTTAGCTTCTATGGAGAAACTCGCAGTTGGAAATTTAAAGATTAAGGACACTTAGGAGAGGGCTTTGGGTAAACCCCTCTAGACTTAAGGGGTTCTAGGGCCAACACACACAGGAGCACCAGGTGCATAGGTGTCTTTTGGTGTTTGGAATCATCGTTGATTTCATTGGCGATCTGCCTCAAAGTGCTGCTGCCGTTTAGAGGAAAAAGGTCCGGTGTGATCCGAGCCTGGATCGAAGATGTGAGGATCCTGAAAGCAGAGAGGACAGAGTCTGGGTCACTTGCCAGTGACCAGGGGCATGATAGATGAATGCCCACCGATGTCAAGTGTTTCAGGTGTGAAGAGGTGAAGCTTGATTCTGCAGCCACGAGGACCAGGAGGTGTCGACGACAACCAGGAGCTGGATTCGAGCTATCTTACAAAGGATGTTGAGTGCTGCGGTGTCGGTGCCCAGATTAGACCCAACAAGCCTTGGCAACAGCAACCCATGCAGGAAGAGAAAATCTGCTTAGGTGCGGACCAGCAAGGTCCGAGGGACTCACCAAGTGGTGGAGAGTCAGGGCACATCTGGAGCAATCAGGGAAACCCAATAACAGTCAAAGTTGCCATCTCAGGGACCCACCAGTCAACAGACCAGGGATCGCGAAGGTATGTCAAGCGAAAACACAAAGGGCCGGCTCACAGAACACTCGTGGAGTCTAGGTCAGCAATCTTTGTAGAAAAGGTGCTCGGGTCTGGGCTACAAGAAACCCAATGCACAGCCTCAAGGAACGTTGAGAAGCTAATGCACTTGCAAATGTTTTCGGTGTCCAGGGGTTCCAGTTCCATGGTACCCACGAGGGCTACAGGTCTCAGCTTTGCTGGGGACTCAGGTTGGCCTCAGGGAAGTCTGGAAATCTACCTCCTGGGTTGCAAATCCTTCGGAGTCCAGCGGGAGCTTCGGAGATGCCAACCGGTCAGATGCGTCTTTTGGTGCCTGCCAAGCAGGGGAGTAACTCCTTTACTCCAAGGGAGATTCTTCAGTCATCTAGTCGTGTAGATCGTCAAAGTTACGGGATTTCTGTAGCAGACTTTCGTCCAGATGTAATCTAAAATCTGTAGTCAGGGGTTCCTTTCTTATACCCAAGGAAGGGGTTGGACTAACCCTTGGGACTCACCTATGGGAGAGTTTGGAAAGAGGGGTGGCTACACCCATTTCCTTTGTCCAGATTCGTGCCAGAGCAGGGCCTGGTAGCCCCTGCAACTGGTTTGAACTGGGCTATGCACAGGGACACCAAATGTGCCCCCAGTGCAGACTTCAAAGCACTCTTGGAGTGCACCCACCCAGCCCCAATACACTAAAGCCTGCCTGGGAGGTGGTGACACATCCCTGTGACAGAAAACCTATTGTCCAGGCGTCCCCTGCCGGAGTTTTGTCCAGCAGCAGGTGGCCAGACTCGTGTGTGTGGCTGCAGCATCCATTTTGTGATGCCAGAGCTCTTTTAAACCGGTACCGGGTGCACCGGTGTGTACATGTCTCTCCCTCTAGAAGGGTGGAATCATACCCCCACCACCAGGACAGGCAGGGGGGATATGATTCCAAAGTGTTTGACACCAAACCCGACATGTTTCCTTGCAGCCATTCCAAAGATAGCATTTACTGCGAGGTTATAATGCACTTAAGAGTATATGGTCTGGCTGCATTACAGAACAGCCCCAGAGAATAGATTCCGAAGGCTGCAGAGGGGCCCTGCTCATGCATGGGTACCCTATCACTCAAAACCCAGCACCCTACCTTCAGGATTGATATATAGGGGTGACTGATAGGTTTACATGTTTAGTGATTTAAGGTAGATACAGGTAACCTATATCTAAGTAAGGGGTGTATGCACCACCTTACCCAGGCTGCAGTAGCAGGCCTGTGGTGTCATTTTGTAAGGCTTCCCAGGGGTGGCATAATACATGCAGCAGCCCCTGGTAGGCCTCTGGGGTACCTATGCCCTTAGTACCTAGTGTACCATATACTAGGGACTCATAAGGGTACCCCAGTAACCAAACTTGAGTTTACCAAAAGTACATGGAATCAATTTAGAGAGGATGCAGCTAGGCTGGGTCCTGGATATCCTGGCCCCAGTAAGACTAAAGTCGAAAAACTGTGAAACATCAGCAAAAAGTGGGGGTAACCATTAGAGCAGATTCTACTCTCCTGCAGTAGTGCTAAGCATTTGTTGTACACCACAGAGGCAATAAATGAAACACACATTCAATATATAAAAATAAGATCATTTTTTATATAATTTTTAAGACCAAGATCACAGTTCTAAGGTAAGTACTTTCAGAGTTATGACTTTGCAAAGTTTGAAAAATAGATCTCTTTGTGAGCAATTCTGCACCATAGGAAACAATGGGGGAAAAAGCAGAAAAATACATATAAAATCAGGCAATGCTTTCACAAAGTTCACTTTGTGTTTTAGTCGATGTCGGGACCAAGTATAAAGGTCCAGCAGGAGAAGTTTGGGAGCATCCCGAATCGGCCGGGAGCAGTGTGCTCAGGGTCTTGGAAGCTGGTGCACAAAGATGAAGGGTACACTGCACAGGAGGACTTACAGGTTTGTCCGGTGGCGCTCCTTCAAGGGAGGAGGTCACAAGGGCTTGGAGACGATGGGAGCACAGTTGGTTAGTCAGTGCTGTGGCCAGTGGGGCCAGGTGCAGAGTGAATAACTCAGCTGGACATTGTGCATCTTGAGGTCTTCGTGTTCAAGAGCAGGCATGGGAACCTGCTTCTGATGCTTAGGAAGTCTGGTGCAAACTCTTCCTCCTGGTGTTTGTAATTGGAGGTCCGGTACCTTGGGTATTAGTATGCTGTGGCTCCAGTAGGTTCTGGTGTCTCTAAACTTGGTGGGGAGACAGATCTGACCCTCTGGAGCAGTCGTACCTTTTCTTGCTTTGGTGCTGAGAGGTTGTAGGTGAGTAGCAATCTGACAAACTGGACTTCACAGGATCGGTGCCTGCAGAGTGCAGGGGAGTGATACCATCACTCCAATGGAGCTTCTTGGCAATTTCTTGAAGGCTGGAGGTGCTCTGGGGTTCTTGGAGTCCTCTCAGGTTCAGGACAGCACATCAAACAGGGAGTGTCGAATCCTTGAGGCAGCTGGCAGGGTTTGGCATCTTTCTTTCAGTGGCAGGGGTCCAGTTCTCATGCAGCAGATCTTCTTTGTCTTGGACTTCTCTTGTCCATTGAATATGAAGTTCAGGTATCAGAGTGCCGTCTAAATACTGAATTTAGGGATGTTACAAGGGGAGACATGTAGTAGCCAAAGAGATACCTACCTTTAGAGTGTCTACATCCTCTAGTGATCACTTCCTGTGGGAAGAAACACGACCTTAGCCCTGATAAGTGATTTTCCACCATCCCAAGATGATGGAATTATAGGAGAGGGTTTCACATCGCCTGCCTCACCAGAGGGATGTTGTAGGCGAAGTGGGGACCATATTCAAAATCTAACTAATTTTCCAGCCAAAAGTGGAGATGGGAAGGGGGCTTTGGGCTTCTCCCACTCTCTAGATGTTTCTGGGTTGGATTTCAAAGGCGGCATTCCCTTTGAAGCTTCCCGCCCAGAAAGGCCACCCTGTCCTGGAAGAGGAGTGAAGCACCTCCGCCCAGAGCAGGCTCTGTCTCTGTCCTCTGAGAGTGCTGGCTGTCACCCCATGAGGTCAGAAACATGTCTGGTGGTGGTACACGGATGAAAACAAGTCAGAGACCCCACCAGTGTTTGATAGGTTATCAGGAGACCCTCCAGAAGGGTCTCCTGTGTGAATTTATTAATAGATCCATCACTGGCATCAGTGAGGACTTATTAAGTCAAGAAGTTTGGTACTAAACAACTTAGAAATCACTGAAACCATCATGGAGCTAGGAAACTCGTGTTGGCAAGTATCCAGCACATGTACTTTTTGTGTCTTCCCTGTACACTTACAATATCTCAGAATAGACTGGACATTGTAAGGGCATTTCCCCTCATGCTGATATGCCCTCACATTGGGAATGGTGCACCCTGTCTTAGAGCTAAAGGCCTATAATAGGGGTCACTGACCTATATCTTATGGAGCGTATGGGTGGCATGGCACACAGGGCTGTGTGCCATGTCAACTCTTCATATGTCTCTGCACCAAGACATACAACCTGCAATGGCAGAGTGCCTAGCCTTGGTGAGGGGTCCATGAGGTGGTACAACCAGTGCAGCAGCCCCAGAAGGACCTGTTTCCGTACCCCTCCCCCAGGTATCTGAGGTGCAGATTACTAGGGACGTACAGAGTAAGCTGAAGTTGTGCCAATCATGGTCCCATTTTTGAGGAAGAGATTTGGCACTGGAAACCTGGTTAGCAGGGCACTTACTGTTTGAAATCGCATCAGGCGTCACGCAAAAAGTGGGGGCCTGCCATGCAAAAAGAGTCCCTTTTCTAAAAACATATGTAAGTTAAATGCACAGCTTCTGCCTCATTTCTATAACAATGTAGAACAAAAATTGTCTCAACCACAATTACTTCAAATGAACTTGAATGGATGGAAAAATAAATATTCATTCCAAACCAGGCAAATCTTTTATTGCCATTTACTTCAATTTTTTAAACAATTTTAAAGTTGTACTAGCAAAAAACAAACACTATACATTCAATATTCAAACACTATTTACAAACATCACAACAAAATACATTGGGACAGTATCAAAGCAAGCTACAGAAAATACAAACAATTACCAACAATACATATAAACAGCAACAAATGAATACTTCAAAGTGTGTGGAACATGTGCCAAGTGAATGGCAATTAGTATAAATCGCTGGACGACTAGGTCCTAGTTATTATTACAAAATAGAATATGAATTTGCCTTCTCCAAACCCGTTTGAGAATCACAATGATTCAAAAGATGAATCATTGTGATTCTCAAACGGGTTTGGAGAAGGCACGGAGATAATCGGTCCGAGCGCAGAGCTATTTTGATGAAGAAAAAACATTACGGGCCAGTGCAGCATTAAAGAAAGAATAACTGGCACATGGTGACACTCTATCTGAAGTCTGGCCGGGAGACGGCACATTGAAGGTACCCCCCTGCGAATAAAGCCCTTGGCATCTCTGATTCACTAAGAACACGACGCCCTCGTCACATGACCCTAAAACCCGATATAAAGAACGAAAGCCCTGATGAGAGACCAGGGACATTAGTCCTGGCCTCGAAACGCGTCGGCTTTGTGTTTGATAGAACATATTCTATTTTGTAATAATAACTAGGACCTAGTCGTCCAGCGATTTATACTAATTGCCATTCACTTGGCACATGTTCCACACACTTTGAAGTATTCATTTGTTGCTGTTTATATGTATTGTTGGTAATTGTTTGTATTTTCTGTAGCTTGCTTTGATACTGTCCCAATGTATTTTGTTGTGATGTTTGTAAATAGTGTTTGAATATTGAATGTATAGTGTTTGTTTTTTGCTAGTACAACTTTAAAATTGTTTAAAAAATTGAAGTAAATGGCAATAAAAGATTTGCCTTGTTTGGAATGAATATTTATTTTTCCATCCATTCAAGTTCATTTGAAGTAATTGTGGTTGAGACAATTTTTGTTCTACATAAATATAAGGTCTAGTCTCAACCATTCATAAGGGCCTAACTCCTTAGGGACACATCATTTCTATAACAAGACACAGTCTGTCATTCTTCCGTGCTCAATATATATCCCAAATGAAGATGGGCCTACTTTAGTAGTAGTACTGTGGTGGGCAAAATGTCCTCCTTTTCTACTAAATCCTTTTTCCTTCCCTGTTTTTATCACTCTTAATGCGTTTACAGCAATTGTCAAGGGGTGAGGAAATGGTATATGCTTGTATTTCAAAGTTCATGGTAACGTGATCCTGATTTTTATCTCTAATGAGCTGGTGCAACATTTACATCATGTGTTGGCCTTTTTGCATCTATTTTCACTTAGGGATCTAGATCCTCGCATGAAATGATGTTGCTTTTAAATGATCACTTTCTGTTGATGAATACTGCAGTGCATCAGGCTACAGCAGGCGCTGTAGATGAAATAGAATGATCTGACCAAAGGGCCCATATTTATCATAGTGTTGCATTGCCTGTTCCCCTTGCAAGGGGAAGCAAATGCAATATAACAAGTCAGATGTATCAACCCATGAAGGGCCACCTTGTGTGGCCCTTCATGGCTTGATAAATCTGTAGTAACGCAAAGCAGCACAAATTGCTGCCATGCGTTACTATGCCCTGGGATTCGTTCCATGGATGGAGTGTGGGTGTGTCCACACATCTAGCCATGGATTTTGGCGCATGTCTAGATTTACCATTAGTGGTAGACTTCGGAATGTGTCAAAAATCTCAAGGTGAAATATCTTAGGGGCATATTATCAAGGGATTTATCTCCGCTTTTTTGGCTTTAAAAGTCAAGAAAGCGGAGATAAAATTATCTCCCTATTACCTAGCTGTCGCTAACACCAGTTAGCAACAGCTAGTAGGAGATAGCGACCATCTTGGGCCCCGCTTTGCATGTCAGAGATATTTATCACTAATGACATGCAAAGTGGGCGTGCCAAGATGTTAGCGACTGGCAACAGTCGCTAACATCGCTATCTCCTATTACCAACTTTTGGAGATATTCGCGCTAAGCGCGATTATCTCCGAAAGCTAACACCTGCCCTGAGCAGTTCTTAGCCATGTTATCCAATGGGAGGTGGATAACATGGCTAAGAGCATTAGCTCGGTAATGCATGAATATCGCTGACTTTACAGCGATATTCATGCATTTCGGCCGATTTTTATCGCTTAGGAGATAAACCTTGATAATAGCAAGGCTCCTAAGCAATAAAAATCGCCGCAACACGACGATAAAATTATTGCCGCTAAGCCAACATAGCGATAATTATCGCTAGGTGTTGGTAATATGCCCATTAATTTTTCATCATTTTTTGCTCTTACTATTTGCGCTGCATTTTGCAGTACCGCAGAGTTACCCCAAAACTCAGTGAGAGTCTGTGATGTTCCACGAGTAGCGGAGTTTTGGTATGTTACACTGCTCGCACTTATTTTTAGTGATGTGAGCTTGCACTGCGCTGTAAAATCAGCTTAAACGGCACTTTGTGGTGTGTCAGAGGGCGCTGCTTCTTTCTGCCGCTCAAGTATATTTTCTACTCGAGCAGTAGCTTTCTCTACATGAGCGGTAGCGAACTTCAGCGACCGCCCGTGCTGAGTAATCTCTCCACGAGGCAGTCCAGTGCTTGATTTTCTCTCTCGCACTCCCCAACTTCCTATCGGCAAGCCATGCGCTAGAAAAAAGTCTGCCACGCAGTGGCTGGCAAAGTTTTTTCAAAACCTGTACACCTGCAAGAGGATCGATTTAAATATCCAGTCATCTAAATCTGGTAGGTGGGACCAGGATGACAATGCTGTATAAACATACAATGAAGGATTGTACCCAGAGTTTTACACTGACAGCTTCTCGTAGTAATCAATCACACTGAACACATTACACAGAAGACATTTCTCCCATTTCAGAGACCAAAACCGATCAAGGACAAGTGTATCCATGTTTCCATGTTCTCACTTGATGATTTGACGACATTGGTCAAAATCAATGGCAGACAGTCCTCTTAATGGGTGCCTTTGTTCAGCTTAGTCTTTTGAATGGAAGCAACATTAATCTAATCCCTTTATTTGGACTCAACTCTGTCTTTTATTCGTAGTTAGTGTTGTAGATTCCTCTGATAGGTATCTATAACCACAATGTGCTGTGGTTTGCGTGTCATGATAGCAGATGACCCTCATACAGGAGTTAGGACAGGAGATAGTGCACACACTGCACATGAGCTTCCTTTAACTTTCCCATGTCTACGATACACTTTTCAAAACTATATCTTTTTGACTTTGGAATTGTGCCTCTGACTGCTGTTATTGCTGCTAGTCTCTGTCTACAGTGGCATAATGGGCAAAAAATTATACACTGGAATGCGACCTAGATTAGTTAAAGCATTCCAACCATGACACTTTCTGGTCCTCTTTGCTGTTGCATTCTATCCAAAGGATTGTGGGGCATACGTACAAGCCCCTATCGCCACCACAACCTCACTCTTACCGATAATGGTGGCGATAGGGGCTGCACCTTATGTACAAGGCAGCGTTAAGCTTAACGCCACCTTGTACATAAGGCTCCCTTTCACACTCTGGTTAGTGTGGGCGTTCCACCGCAACACCCATTCATTTTGACGCTGCCCTCTATGTACAAGGGTGGCATACATAGGAGGTTGCGCCAAAACTAAGACCAGCAGAAAACTGGTCTTAAAATGGCAAAACGAGGAGAAATGCATTTTTTCTCCTTGTTTTTGCTTTTTACATGGGTGCTGCCTTGTGCAGCACACATGGATAAAGCGAAATGCCATGTTTTAATTTTTTTTTTATAGTTTTATATAGCGCAAACTAGACCCGAGACATTGGGTATCAGAGCTCTTTACATGAGCACCAGTTTCATTACAGAAGAACAAATTCATTTTTGTTAGGCACGGGAAGATTAAGGGGCAGATTTACAAGCCCCTTGCGCCTCTTTTACGCCGCCGTTGCGTCACTTTTGTGACGCAGCGGCTGCGCAAAAGATGCGCTATGGTGCGGGGTATTTACAACGTGACGCATCTGGGAGATGCGTCACGTTGTAAATCCCTGCACCAGAAGGAGGCGTTCCTGCGCAGGGGGGGGGGCGTTCCGGCGCAGGAATGCCTTCTAAAAGTGGCTGAGTGAAATCTACAAGATTTCACTCAGTCACTTTGGGGCCCATGCTGCGTCAAAACCCTGCGCCTGCTTGAAGCAGGCGTAAGAATTGACGCAGCAGTAACAAGATAGGGCACCCCCAGAGCATTGCTGGAGCTGCGTCGCGCTTGCGATGCAACTCCAGCAATGCGTCACTTTTCAGCACAGATGTGTGACGCATCTGTGCTGTTTTTGCCCCATGGTGCGCCGCATTGTAAATGCGGCGCATCCATGGTGGCGGAGGCATGGCGCATAATAAGTGGCGCATCTCTGCTGATATGCAGGGATGCGCCACTTATTGTAAATATGCCCCTAAGTGATTTGCCCAGAATCACAGGATGTTGAGCATCGTTGCCAAGAATTGAACCCGGTTCCCCAGATTCGAGGTCGACACCTCTAGCCCTAAGGCCACATCCTCTCCCCAAGTTGTCCCTCCCTGTACATAAACAAACCTTTTAAAAAAATGTCAGTTTGTCACTTTCAATGTGTGCTACATGATGCAGCACACATGAAAGTGACAGAATGGCATTTTAGGATTGTTTATGTGCAGGAAGGGACACCTTCCTACACATACACAATCCTCCCCTGCACGCAGACACCCTTGCACTCTGGTGCAAGGGTGCCTGCGTTGGCACTAAGTTGCTAAACGTTGCGCCATCCAAGGGAGAAACGCGAGGCTGTACCACATTCTTGTAAATATGGTGCAGCCTTGCGTTTCTGAAGTGGGGGAGAGAGGCGTTAAGCCAGGACGGCTAATGGCTCTCTCCGCCATGGCATTGTACATATGGCCCTTAGTGTGTTATTAGCACTGCCAGGAGGTTAACAGGTTCTGTGGAAATTGTTGCATCTCCTTTAATTCAGAATGAATCAAGTGACTAAATTGTGCTTGGTAAGTAACATTTCCTTGCATTCATAAATATCTGGATGCGCGTCAATGCACATGAAGCATTAGTATATCAACAAAGCTTTCTTTCAATATGAGGAGGAAGAGTGAAACTCATTAATCTGCCTCCTACTCACCCTCCCCGTTTATGAAATTGCCTGTGATTTTTAAAAAGGCCCTTGTTGTTGGCCAAATGTATCCTCGTCTAATCTAGCCTTAGTCTGACCTTGACCACTAGGCCCACTTTCTTTCGGAGTGAGCCTGCCCTGCAAGCTCGATAATCTAACAGTTTATACCACCGCACATTTAGTTCCTGCAAAATCAAAGCCAGCTCAACTTTATCACAAAGAGCACTATGAGGTGTCTTCCTCCTCAACAACTTGGCTCATCATAGCGGGGCAACAGCACCCCAGGTCCTGGAACCCTCAATTCCCATCAAAATCCAGGAGAGGATTGCATAGACACACCTGCCCGGACACGCACCTTCCAAGGCATATAAAGGTAAATAGATGGACTATGTTAAGCACTAGCGAAGTTCTATCTGCACTTGAAATTACATGAAGTGGTGATGTCACTGAATTCAGTGGCGAATGATTGGAAATGTCACTAGCACAACCAGCTCCTACCAAATTGTTTGTGTTTGCTGATTGGATGTAGGGGTTAATGACCTTATTAGATCCAAAGTCTAAGGAAATTATTTTACTTCAGTTCTCATCAGCAGTCTGTAGCAATGTGCCATACGAGATTGTGTATTCTGCTGCACCTTGGCAAAATTGAATAGGAATATTCGGAATAAAGGTTTTCTTGATACTTAATGCGATTCAACGCAGTTTGTTTAACAGCGACCTCAGCGTTCAGAGGCACATTTAACTTTTACATTTCAAAGCAGAATCTTCTCACGTTATTTGAAAATGTTAAGGCAACGGGCGTGTAGGAGATATTGATTTTTTCACATGGTAATGTTGAGAACGGATTGTACAAATACTGTAAAAAGAGAAAAATGTAAAGATGCTTGTAAATATGCAAGGCGAACCTCAAAGAAAGCTGTAGTCACCTGCACTGTAAATGCACAGCGTTCAATATCATTTTGGAACAGTATAAGCTAACGACCTTTAAAACTGCATGATTTATTTAGCTATACGTGCAATGTGAAGGATGCAAACAGCCCATGAACTAAGGATGTTGCCATAATGGTAAACAGTAGAATAGTGAATACTGTCAACAAAAATAAAAAATAAACACACAGAATACTTTCAACGGTACAACTGGAGAAATAAAGACTCTGCAAAAGTGTGTCCTTTAAAAAAAATAACAGAGATTTCATGCTGTTTATTATGTACGGGAAGTTGCAACAGAAGTGAAGGATGTGCAGCTTGATAAATTAACGAAACAGCCAGCTATCACCGCAGTACCTCCCGTGGTGCATCGCTACATTGTCTGCTCTGCAGAAATGAGGTGGTTCGGGTAGCGCGCGCCCATGTCTAGCGTCCCGCAGGCAGGTAATCGGTAGATTTTCTCCCTTCCGTCTTTGGTTCATCTTCTGGTACTTTTTCGTCTATTTTCGAGTAGTTGTTTTCTCCATTCTTTCCTGCTGAAAATATCTTAAATGACAGGGACGAAACAGACATTTTGGAAAGAATCGTTTAGTTCACATACCATGTGGAATGAAAAAATGGCAGACATGAAAAGTGGGCCATCAGTGCCCACTGTTACAAATCACAAGCATAAACACCACTGAAGTATTAGGGTTTAAATTGTACGTGATGGAAAGTGTTGTCCTGTAGAGAAACTGTTAAATCTAAACTAGAAACTTCCATCATAGAAACCAACTTTGGAAATTGCGAAAGCGTCTTTTAATATGTTCTTCTCTTCCACTGTATCTTCCATTGAAAAACGCCCCACACTATACAGCGCTCTTTTCGCTATCTAGCTGGGTTTGTGATAAATGATTAAGGTCGATGCCACTGACTGGCGTCTGTCCATATCTTTATCCTAATAAGGGAACATTAGACGATAGAAGGGACCTCACTTCTTCCAGGGCTTCAAGAGTAGGGCTGAAGTTTTGATTTCTTTGTTTACCTGCTATCAGGGTCATTTTGTGTGACCCTGTAATTCTGATGGTGCCTGTAACTAACTCTTCGGGCTGCAGGTACTGTGGTTAATCAGGCGGAAACCAGCATGGCCATCCTGTAAAGTACTGTGGTACTCCTGCGGTAGGCGCTGTACAAGCTTTCACCCTATGGCACTGCAGCACTGTGCAAGCTGCCTCTGGGGTACCATGGGGTGCAGGCTTGTAGGGTGGGTACAGTGGGAGTAGCTTGGTATCCGAAAACAATTAAAATAAGGAGAACAAAAGGCAAGTTGTGCCCCAGGGGTCAAGTACAGGGTCTCCATGGCTGTCAGCCTAGCCATGCCTTCCCTGGACCGGAAACCAGCTTCCGAGGACCGGTTTCTGGCATTCCAGCCGTCTTCAGCCCGGCTTGCTTGAATCCAGTGGCAAAGTGAGCAAGGGACTTTGGCCGCCATAAGTGTGGCAGGATATGCTCAGGGCTGAAGACGGCTGTTCAGATTGGTTCAGATGCTCCGTCCATCACCACCCCCTTTTGTACCGCTTTGGCTGCCATAAGTGTGGCAGGATATGCTCAGACGTGAGTCCCTTGCTCACTTTGCCACTGGATTCAAGCAAGCCGGGCTGAAGATGGCTGTAATGCCAGAAACCGGTCCTCGGAAGCTTGTTTCCGGTCCAGGGAAGGCATGGCTTGGCAGTTCGGGCTGGACTGTTCCCATGAGGCACAGGGTCAGACTGATTTGCATATAGCCATGTCTGAACTGGGGTGGCAGAGTGGGCTAAAGAACGGTGATGGGTTAATCCCAGATCTTTTGACTGGGTGTGAGTGTTTGATTGGTTCAGATGCTCCGTCCATCACCACCCCCTTTTGTACCGCTGTGTCCAGCTAGGCCCACCTAGGGCCTATAGTTGGAAATCCATTTGTTGGATTTTAATGCCCTCACACACCCTTTCAGGTATCATGCTTCACTAATGGCATCACTGTGAAATCACTGATAACATCATCCAGTGACTGTGAGTGTTTTCAAAAAAGGTTTATGAGCGTGAAATATATGTACCAAGGTATATTGATGAATCAGTGAGTATATGAATGGCTGTTTGGATGATCCAGTGGGTTTGTGACTGAATGTATAGGTGAGTGATTAAGTGTTGCAGTGAATATATGGGTGAATGACAGATTGTGTGACTGTATCAGTCTGTCAGTTGGTTTCTAGGTGGTTGTATGGGTGTGTGATTGGTTGTCTTAGTACCTCTATGGGTGTCTGAGTCTCTGTGTGGGGAGGGGGTGTGTGACTGTCTGTATGGATGAGAAAGTGGGTGATTCAGTGGTTGTATGGATTAGTGAGTGCATGTGTGAGGGGCTGTAAGGGTGAGTGAGTGTATGTGTATGGCTGTGTAGATGATTGAGTGCATGTGTCAGTGGAATATTGGTCAGTAACTGGGTATGTGAAAGGCAGTAGAGATGAGTGATGGGGTATGTGAGTGACTGTATGGGTGAGTGTGTGCTTGTGTCAGTGACTGTATAGGTGATTGAGTATGTGTTAGTATCTACATGAGTACGTGAGCAAGTGTGTGTGTATAACTGTATAGGTGAGTACGTGGTTGTGTGATTGAATGTATGGGTGAGTGAGTAGGTGTGTAAGTATCTTTGTCAGTGACTGACTCAGTCTGTGAGCGGCTGTAAGGGTGTATTAGTGGATGTCAGTGGCTGTATTACTGAGTGAGTCGGTATATGAAGGGCTGTATTGGTGAGTGTGTAGATGTGTGTGTTGATCTATGAATCAGTGAGTGGTTGTGTTAGTACTGGTATGGGTGTGTGAATGGGTTTGGGAATGGTAGTGTGGATGTTGGAGTGGGTGTATGGATGATCATGTGGAGGTGTGAGTGGGTACGTCAGAGATTCTGTAGATGATATCATCAGTGATGTCATTTGAGATGTCATCAATGATGTCATGAGTGATGTCACTGACCACGTCACTGACCATGTCATGACTGATGTAATATAAAAGGTCATAAACAGCGTATTGCGGGGGCATGAGTTATAGTTAGCTCACTAACTATAACAGCTGAATTTCACTGGTTTGAATAAGTGAAACCTGAGCCTAACTATAACATCCTTGTAACCTTTGGTTTTTTCAGTGAATTTCTATGCTCTTTTAAGTAGTAGTCATGTTTGCAGAGTGGTGGAGAAAGGGGGCATGGCCCCCAACCAGATCTCAGGAATCCCCCTGTGCAGAACTTACAGGAGGTACCATGAGGGCTTCTTGGCCCCAAAGGTCCCTCAGGAGTAATGTGGACTTAATCCCTCAAAACAGTAGTGCACCAGGAGCTAAGTTTGCAGAGTGGTGGAGAAAGGGGGCTTGGCCTCAGACAGCCTCTCAGCAATCTTGCTCTGGGGGACTTACTGGAGGTAACAGGATAGGTAGATGGCCCTCAAAGACGGCAGGAGGGCCAAAATTGATAAATATTTAGAAATTTAGCGCCAAGACGCCCTCGGGCATATGTTCGCGCTCTACAAATCTCACAAATAAATAAATAAATAAATAAATCTTTTCCATGATCCAGCGGGATTCCCGAGCCCGCATTTTTTAATTAAAGGGTGGGGTCTATGGCCCCCACTCCCTGAGCTATTTTTTAGCCCTAGGGACCCAATCCTCAGTTGCTCAAATTATGTATTTAGGGAAGGGAGTATACCCCCCTCTCTGAGCCATATTCAGCCTAGGGACCCCATCCCCCAGGGCCCATGTTAAATATTTTGGGGAGGGGGTGTGTGGTTCTTGTCACTAAGCTATATGTGGCTCCAAGGACCCCATTCCCTGGTGCCCAAAGTATTTCTTAAGGGGTGGGGGGGCACATGGCCCCCTTCCTCAGCTTTTAGTGTCCCCAGGGCTCCCATCCCTCAGGGCTGACTCTTGTGCTGTGTCTAGTGATTTCCCTGCCTGCACTGGCAGAGGTAGGAAAACATGTATTTCCTCCCATCTGAGGGGAGCATTTTTAAATCTTACAAATGGGAGAAAACACAAAGTCTCCTCCCAGCGGGTGTGAGCTTTAAACATACTCCCACCAGCGGGGAGCAGACTTGTTTCCCTGCCTGTATTGATGTGGGCATGGAAATACAATAATTGATTGCTCCCATTCAGAGGGAGCAACATAATACCGGTTCCCTCCAGTCAGGGGGAATGACGGCTCCCTCAGGTTGCGGGTAGTTAGCTGGTGCCGCGGGAACCTGAGGGCCCCCCGCAGCCCCCAACAATGAGCTTTGTGGGTGCTCCTGGTGGACACCAGGGCACCAACCTTTAAATTATATGGGCCTGGGGCAAAAATAGGCTCAATCAGGATGGCTGCGGGCTCTATCCCCCTTTAAAAAAAGCAGGGCCCTGGGGAAAGGGACCCCAAGGGCATCAGAAGGCAGCCCCCTCTACTTTTAAAAATTATATGTCCCTGAGAATGGGGTCCGCAGGGCCCGAAAATGACAGGTGAAGGTGTCACACAGTCACCCCACCCCTAGGGATGGGGTCCCCCGGGCCATACTAGGCCTTGTGACCCTTCTTCCCTTTATAATGTGATGTGGTACTGGGTATGGTGTCCCTGGGGCCTAATAAGGCTCAGGTATGGGAGGCTTGTGGCCTGCCAAACCCTTTAAAAAATAAACGACCCTTGGAGATGGCGTTCCCTGGACCTAGTTTGGGGAACTGCATGGCCCCTCACCCCATTTTTATTGTAGTTGACCCTGGGGAATGGGGTCCCTGGGGCATAGTAGGACTTGGGGGTGTGTGCCCCATCCCCTTAGATTTTGAGCCCAGGGTAGGAATTTCTGGGGCCTAAGAAGGCTCAGGGAGGGGGACACTCCTCCCTCCTTTTTATGTTTGGCCCTGGGGATGGGGTTCCTAGGTCCTATTAAACCTTATGGAAGGGAGCTGCATGACCTTATCCCCTGTTAATTGAATTTCGCCCATGGTATAGGGTCCCTGGGGCCTTTTAAGGCTTGGAGGGGGAGGCAACATGGTCCCCCCTCTGCTTTTTTGGGAACTAGCCTGAGGGATGGGGTCCTGGGGTCAATTAAGGGTCAGGAGTAAGTTGCATACCCCACTCCCCTCAATTTATATGTTTTGACCCAAGGGATGGGGATTCCCGGGCCCAAAACCCAATGCTATGCTGTGCTCGCCAAAGGCTGTACATGTTGTGGGTTGGCAGTCTGCTGGGGGTTTGGACACAGGGCCTGACTTCAGGCTAAGCCCTGAGGCCAATGCCCCTCTGTGCATGGCCAATAGCTGTATGCAGCATGGGGTTGACTACCTGCAGGGACTTGGAAACAGGGCCTGGCTGCAAGGCAGACCCTGCAGCTAACCCCATGCCACACTTCATCAAAAGCCGCCCATGGTTTGTGATTAGCTGCTCCCAAGTGGCTGCCTGTGGGGAGATAGACTTCAAGCCAGGTCCTTTGGCAAAACTTACGCTGGTCACGATGAAAGGCCATGAACAGCAAGGGGTTGGCGTGCAGGGCTTGTTCACTGCCTCAGGGTGGGTTGACTGCAGGGCCTGGCCTCAGGCCAAACCCTTTTGCCAACTGTCTAGTGTGCATGGCTGAAGGCCGTGTGCAGTGTGGGGTTGGCTGCCTTTGGGGGATTATGTATAGTAATAAAATATTACTTTATGTAACACTACCTACCTTCCCTGTCCAAAAAAAGCATCTGTGCACCAAAATATCTAATCCAGTCAAGTTTTCTCCAAATCCGAATGACAACTTTCGCACATTGAAATAAATTAAGCAACATGTATTGAATTTAACCACCTTTGGAGACTCCCAAAATATTTACATATTATAGTATATATTTTGATGAAAAAACGTTTCAATCTTTATACTTTAGTGCTATATTTCTTGTAGTTTACACACTCCACTTTACTTCATGTCATTGCTCTGTACGGAATTTACAGTATGCTACTCCACTTTACAACACTACAGTATATGCCACTACATTCTAAGCTAATCCTCTGTACGTTCCTCCACTCTATTCAACCCAACTGACAAGACACCATTGCAATGTATACCACTATACTCTACATTACTGTACTGCTCACCACTGTATTCTATTACACTTTCGTGGATGCCCCTACACTGTAATTCCTGCAACTCAAAGCTATTCCATTGTACCCTTCTTCAATTTAAGCTACTCCACTGCATGCTATTCCAGTGTGGCCCACTTCATGGTACACTACTGGAGTGTAAGCTATTCCAGTCTCCACTACTCCACTACGGCACTGCATCGTACTGAAATACACTATGCATCACTGCACTGTAACATAATCAACGGTATATTATTTTGCTTTACAAGAGTACATTCCGCGCCACTCCACTAAACCACACATCACTGTATGTGATTACACTGTATGATTGTATAATTTTGGACTCCACTGTCTAACACTACACTCTACATTCAAACAGTTAACACTACTAACCTCAACCTTATTACAGTAAACACTACTAAGTTCTACGGTACTTCACTCTATCTCACCATTAGTTTATGCTACTCCACTATACGCTAGTGCACTGTACTATATTACACTCTAGCCCAAAGTAGGCTATAGTATACCACTCCGCACCACTGCACAATACAGCGCTCCAATATACGGCACTCCATTGTACACAATTTTACTTTACAACACCTCACTCTGCCACACTCCACTTTCAGTAAGTGCACTGTACTCCACTATAAACGTTACCCCACTCCACTCTAAAGCACTCCAGTATGCACTATTTCAGTGTACTCCACACTACTGTACGCTATATTTGTACTAAATATTCCAATATAGGTTTGTAAACTATCACAGCACTCCAAGGTGTAACACTACACTCTACACCAGTGTTTCCCAAACGGTGGTCCGCGGACCCCCAGGGGTCCTTGACACATTCCCAGGGGGTCCGCAGGCAGCAGTTTTTAAAGCACTTGAAAGTTCCTTGCAGAATTAGCAGTTTTCGAGCAACAATAAAAGTGTCAAGATAACACCAGTGATTAATGTACCTGCTGGAGATAGAGATAGAGGGGAGTTTTGTCCAGTGGCAGCTTTAACTTATCTAATGTAGCACAGAGGGTTAATATGCCTACTGCAAAGAACATGTACTATGCATTTAATTTCTTTTAAATTTCATGTGCATAGGTCAGTCTGTTACTTACTGCTTTTGTCAGTAACTTATTTTTCTTCCCAGATTGTCGTATCCTGGTGCATAATAAGGTCTTTACTTACTATTCTTTAAAAGCTAATAAAATTCAATATGTAATGATAACTGTGTTGTAGACTGCACCATTGTTTCCCAAACTTTTTTGGGGGAGAGCATTCCAAAGCCCCCTCTGTAGTGGCCAGGCTCACTCATTGCACTTGGTATGCACCGTATGGGGACTGGTCTGAAAACATTTTCTAGGGCTGCTTTTGGTTTCCAGGCTGGCCCTAGCAGGAGCAGTAGCCTCAAACTGCAAAATAAAACCAGCCATGTAAAAGTTTGTCACTGGGATGCAGCACCAATCTTCCCATTAAATTATTTCGTTTTTTGCAAATTCTTTCAATATAAAATTTTAAGAGGGATATTTACAACAGAACTGGAGGAACATGTCGTTAGCCTCCTTGGCTTAATGACACGGTCCACCACTTCGGAAACGTAGGGCTGCACTATATTTACAAGAATATGGTGCAGCCCCGCGTTTCCCCCTGCTCTGGCTCTAAACTTAGCAGGGTAGCGCCAATGCAGGCACCCTTGCACCATAGTGCAAGTGTGACTGCGTGCAGGGGAAGATTGTTTATGTACAGGAAGATCCTCCTTCCTGAACGTAAAAAACCCAAGGTTCTTTGCTTTTTCCATGTGTACTGCATAAGGCAGCACACATGGAAAAAGCAAAATCGAGGTGAAAAAGCATTTCTCCTTGTTTCGTCATGTTAAGTCCAGGTGTTTCCTGGTTTTAATTTTGGCGCAGCCTCCTATTTATCCTGCCCTTGTAAATAGGAGGCAGCGTTAAAAAAATCAATGGGTGTCGCAGTGGAACGCCAATCGCAACACCCACTGCCCACCTCTTTCACGTTAAGTATTGCATGAAAGGGGGGGCGAAGTCCATATCGCCACGGGAACATCGCAAAAAGTGACGTTCCCATGGTTATAGGGGCCTGTAAATATACCCCAAAAATTGTTAGTAATTTGAGTTTTTCTTTTGTGTACACCTGTGTTTATTTTGTTCGAATTACTGTTTTAATGTTTGAAATTTAAATCCTACAAATTGCTTGGGGGTCCCCGGCTTCCGGTGGTGACTCAATGGGGGTCCACAGGAGTGAAAAGTTTGGGAACCACTGCTCTACACCATTAAAGTATATGCAAATTCACTGTACAATATTCACAGCGCGTCAATTTCCTTTACAACACTCAAATTTATGCTATCCCACTGCATGCCAGTGTACTTTACACCACTACACTCTATACGACTCCAATAAATGCCACTCTATTGTAACCAACTTCCCTCTACGCCACTCAAATGAATTCAACTCTACTGACCGCCACTCCGCTGTATGAGATTAACTATTACTTGTCACTCTACCATGCACTGTGCTCTCGTTGATAATGTCATGTATCACGTCATAAGTGTTGTATTTGCTGTGATAAATTCACAGCAAATAACTTAGGTAATATTCGAGAGTATAGGTAGTTCATGCAAAATGGTGAGTTAGAGTTAATGGCAAGTAATATATATATATATGTGTGTATGTATATATTACCTACTGGCGGTCGCCAGTAGGTATATATAGTTAGGATTTTTTCTCTATGGGATTTTTGAAAATTCTATGTCTAATAACTTTGCCGTTTGTGGACGGAATTGGCTGAAATTTTCAGGAAAATGGCACATTTTGTTTCTGAGCAGCCTTTGAAAATTTGGGGGGGGTTCGTCAAGGGGGGGCCGAGAAAAAAGGGGGGTCCCAAAACGCGTTTTTCCCATGTTAATTTCCATAGGGCGGTTGGCCTCACTTTTAGACCGAACGGCTGAATGGATTTGCACGAAACTTGGCAAAATTGTAGGGACTGGTAGCCCGATGTGCCTTTTGTAGGTCTCAATATATGTGCTCCAGTGGATTTTGAGAAATTAACGTTTAAAAAAAGATATATATCTGTAAGCGCGGACCGGGCAGCGGCCTAGGACGCGTACTTTTCGCGCAACGGAGCTTTGTGAAGCGAAGCTGATTGGTTCTCCGGCGTCTGTCAACATTCCAAACAGTCCGTAGTGGCCGCAAACAGTCCGTAGTGGCCGCCATCTTGTCTCTCGGTAGGATCGAGAGACAAGAGGAGGCCAAAGCGAAGGGGTAAATGACCATAAGGGGGAATAGTAGATCCTCGCTGACCCCCTAGGTTTGATGTGGAGGTTTTAAAAGGGCCCCGCGGGGCAAAAAAAAAAAATTATAATAATAATCTTACGGCTGAATGGATTTGCACGAAACTTGGCAAAATTGTAGGGACTGGTAGCCCGATGTGCCTTTGCTAGGTCTCAATATATGTGCTTCAGTGGATTTTGAGAAATTAACGTTCAAAAAAAGATATATATCTGTAACAGCGCACCGCTTCGCGTACTTTTCGCGTTACGGAGCTTTGCGAAGCGAAGCTGATTGGCTCTCCGGTGTCTGTAAACATTCCAAACAGTCCGTAGCGGCCGCCATCTTGTCTCTCGGTAGGATCGAGAGACAAGAGGAGGCCAAAGCGAAGGGGCAAATGACCATAAGGGGGCATAGTAGATCCTCGCTGATCCCCTAGGTTTGATGTGGAGGTTTTAAAAGGGCCCCGCGGGGCAAAAAAAATAAATAATAATAATAATCGAACGGCTGAATGGATTTGCACGAAACTTGGTGGAATATTAGGGACTGGTAGCCCGATGTGCCTTTGCTAGGTCTCAATATATGTGCTTCAGTGCATTTTGAGAAATTAACGTTCAAAAACAAGATATATATCTGTAACAGCGCTCCGCTTCGCGGAGATAAAATTATATCTGTATTACCTAGCTGTTGCTAACACCAGTTAGCGACGGCTAGTAGGAGATAGCGACCATCTTGGGCCCCACTTTGCATGTGAGTGATATTTATCACTAATGACATGCAAAGTGGGCATGCCAAGATGTTAGCGACTGGAAACAGTCGCTAACATCGCTATCTCCTATTATCAACTTTTGGAAATATTCGAGATAAGCGCGAATATCTCCAAAAAGTAACAGCTGCCCTGAGCAGTTCTTAGCCATGTTATCCTATGGGAGGTGGATAACATGGCTAAGAGGATTAGCTCGGTAATGCATGAATATCGCTGAGTTTTCAGCGATATTAATGCATTGCGGTCGGTTTTTATCGTATTTGCGATAAACTTTGATAATAGCAAGGTTTATCTGCGATAATTTCTGACGGTAAAAAAATCTTTGCAATGCATCGTTAGGGATAAATATCGCTTAACTTTGGTAATATGCCCCAACGTCTGTTAACGTTCGATTCGAAGGAAATCAGGAAGTGTTGAAAAACATTGTCTGCGCCATCTTGTCTTTTTTCAAATGCCACACTTTTGTCGTGCACGGCAGCCATTTTAGATGCCTTGACCAGACCCACTCTGTGCACGCTGTCGATCCTTAGCATGGCTCCCCACCCTCGCAAGCATCTCCCCCAGGCAGTGGTCACCCCCGCTCTCTGTCTTATGCATGGGTAATAAACCTCCCCCCATCTGCGCTGCTCTTTCCTGAGAATCACACCCTGTGCCCGCCCGACACCTCCCTTTCGCCCTATTCACTACTGCACCCTCTGACACTCCTTTTCCTCTGTGTCCGATTGTCCAGGCTGGTCCTAGGGTATCAGCTAGCCCTGCAGATGTAGTTTATGGCCACAGCTGTAAAGATTCACCCCTCTTCAAAGGAGTTATAGTAGATCAAGGCCCACACTCGATGAGATCCGTCACAGCAGAAGCGTTGCTATTATCTGAAAACCATCCTGTATTGTGATTGGGGAGGGGACCGAGCGTGAAGCGGAAGATTCCAGGGATGACTCTTTGTACATCAAAGTTTTTACAATTATGTGTCACATTAAAAATATATAGCACTCCGACAAAGTAGTAAGATTATAAAACTTTAATAATTTATAAATATATACAAGAAAACAAAAATAGTAATAACATATAAACATTTTTAGGGAAAAACAACGAAGTAGCGGTCGGCTGTGCGAATAGTCCCAACGCAGTACAACGTCCAGATTTCCGGCGTGGGGCGGGTCATCAGTAGCAAACTGTTGTGCGAATAGTTCCAAGGCAGCAGAACGCGCTGAAATCTAGATGACACGAAAGTGATGTCTAGTAAGTTGCCACCCAGCAAATAACGGCGTGGGGCGTCGCGGGGGGTGGGTCTTCAGTAGCAAACTGTTGTGCGAATAGTTCCAAGGCAGCAGAACGATGGCACCAAGGTGATGTCCAGTAAGTTGCCGCACTGGTTTTGGTATCCTACAATGCTGCTCCGAATAACGGCGTGGGGCGCCCCGGGGGAGGCGGCGTGAACGGGCCTCTCCAGGTGGAGTGTCATCTGTTGTAGTGGGGCGCCCCTTTACCGTTTCAGTTGCCATTCCGTCCGTTTTTGGTCCACTGTGTCAAAAGCCGCAATTCAGCTGAGTTGCGCCCACTCTTGCGGTGCAGCGATAGGCGGCTGTCAGAGGACTCTCAAAATGGCGGCAGGCTCTTTCCTTTTTGGGCCTGGTCCACTGAAATGGCCCTGGGACACCTTGGAAATCGGACGCTTGTCTGCTAGGTCTTGGACCCCATTCTCGAAAGCGTCCCCTCCGCCTTGAGAATTCATCAAAAGTTTTGGGGGCCCCGACTCCTGCAGGCTTCTGGTGGGGAGCGGCTGCCATGATTGCTCGCGGAATGACTACGACGGAGCTACGAGATGGTGGTGCTCTCATGCTGACGCCAGCTTCAGTCTGAAACATCCAGAAACAAGGTGGGGCTTTCATCGTTTGGAAAAAAAAAAAGTTTTCATCCAATGAAAAGTGTTGTTTTTAGGTCATATGATCAAGCCTTCCATCATTAGGAAACCAAAAGTAAAATGAACCAATGAAAAGTTTTATAAACAAGTCACATGACCTGTTATGCGGCATAGGGTATAAAATGCGGAGAAAATACGTTGGCACGTGAGGCGGCGTCAGTAGCGGACCGATGTGCGAATAGGCCGAAGGCAGCACAACGCGCCAAGATCCGGATGGCACCGAGGTGGTGTCCAGCAAGTTGCAGCACTGGTGTGGCCATCCTACAATGTTGAAAGTCGGCGTGGGGCGCCCCGTTGGCCTGTGAGTTTGCGTCAGTAGCGGACCGATGTGCGAATAGGCCGAAGGCAGCACAACGCGCCAAGATCCGGATGGCACCGAGGTGGTGTCTAGTAAGTTGCCGCACTGGTGTGGCCATCCTACAATGCTGAAAGTCGGCGTGGGGCGCCCTGTTGGCCTGTGAGATGGTGTCAGTAGCGGACTGATGTGCGAATGGGGCCAAAGGCAGCGCAACAATATTTTCTGACGAGAAGACACCACAAGGCGCTGAGATGCCAAGATCCGGATGGCACCGAGGTGATGTCTAAGTTGCGGACTGATGTGCGAATGGGGCCAAAGGTAGCGTAACAATATTTTCTGTATGGAAGATACCACTAGGCGTTGAGATGCCAAGATTCGGATGGCACCGAGGTGATGTCTAGCAAGTTGGTGTGGTCATCCTACAATGCTGAAACTCGGCGTGGGTCGCCCCATTAGCCTGTGAGATGGCGTCAGTAGCGGACCGATGTGCGAATAGGCCGAAGGCAGCACAACGCGCCAAGATCCGGATGTCACAGTGGTGGTTTCATAGTTGAGAGGCACTTCATCTGCAGTGGGGCGCCGAGATCCGGATGGCACCGAGGTGATGTCTAGCAAGTTGCTGTACTGGTGTGGTCATCCTACAATGCTGAAAGTCGGCGTGGGGCGCCCCATTAGCCTGTGAGATGGCGTCAGTAGCGGACTGATGTGCGAATAGGCCGAAGGCAGCACAACGCGCCAAGATCCGGATGGCACCGAGGTGGTGTCCAGCAACTTGCCGCACTGGTGTGGCCATCCTACAATGCTGCGCCGAAAGTCGGCGTGGGGCGCCCCGTTGGCCTGTGAGTTCGCGTCAGTCAGTGGGGGCTGTTTGAGGATCTGACTGCATTGGAAAGCAATGTGATGCTGTGCGTCGCCCCCAAGATGGAGGTTCCTCGGCTGCAGTGGGGCGCCCCTTGGTGTTTCACTCGCTATGCAGCTGAGTTGCGTGCGCACTTGTGGCGAATAGGCCGAAGGCAGCACAACGCGCCGAGATCTGGATGGCACCGAGGTGGTGTCCAGCAATTTGCCGCACTGGTGTGGCCATCCTACAATGCTGCGCCGAAAGTCGGCGTGGGGTGCCCCGTTGGCCTGTGAGGTGGCGTCAGTAGCGGACCGATGTGTGAATAGGCCGGAACCAGCACAAGGCGCCAAGATCCGGATGGCACCGAGGTGGTGTCATAGTTGAGAGTTCTGAGCAGCGCTTGTAACACTGTCTGAAGCTTATTTGCACCTGCTGCAGCTTCACTATTGCCCTGGTGTGGCCTAAGATCGCCCATGACATAGGCGGCCACCTCCCGGGGTCCGGCGGAACTTTTTTCCTTTTCCTTTCTGCATCTTGTCCCAAATTCGTTTGACCTGAAGACACGACCAGGTCCCTGAATGTGTGCAGGGGGACGCTATTGATTGAATGAAAATGGCGGCTTCACACAAAGCTGACTCAAGCGTTTTCTGGTGGTTTCATAGTTGAGAGGCACTTCATCTGCAGTGGGGCGCCGAGATCCGGATGGCACCGAGGTGATGTCTAGCAAGTTGCTGTACTTGTGTGGTCATCCTACAATGCTGAAACTCGGCGTGGGTCGCCCCATTAGCCTGTGAGATAGCTGTTCTTTGGATTTGGGCCTGGTCCACTAAAATGGCCCTGGGACACCTAAGAACTCGAACGCTCGATTTTTTTTTCCTTTCCTGTACATGCAAAAAAAGGTAAATGCCCGGTATGTTACACGCTTCATCTGCCACGATGAACTCTCCAGAGGAAACGAAAAAATATATAGTTGTGGTAACTATACCATGCATCGTCATATGGAGAGGTGGCACCAATTAATTATAGTGCTGCATAAAAGAGAGATTTGGAGGAGAATCCCTGACCTGCTAGTACATTCATCAAAGAAGTGGCACTGAGAGCTTCAGAGGCAAGGGAAACGGTCCCAAATATTTAGAAGAACTTTGGAAAGATTAAAATGACATGTTTAGATTGTGGTAAATTAATTTCATGTGGGCAGATGAGTGTTACTCTAATATATACAGCATATGAACATCATCATAGTCGATGGTTGGTAGAGACATTTTGACTATATCCTGGACCTGCCCGTCCTCGCCCAAAATGGCGCCGGAATAAATGGGACTCGTAACTCCTTGTTGTGTACTGGTTGCAGAACCTTGAAATCACGAGATACGTATGCAGTTTTGAAGCACATGGCGGGCGGGGACGAGAATTGATTGAATATTTCGACATCCCTATTGATATTAAGTTCTGATGTGTTATTGATTACTGTACTGTTGAAAGTTCGAATTAACGTCACCCATGGTACTTGCCCGCAAATGTATATCTAGATAATTTTATTGTAACTGGCCCTGTCGTATTTTAATTATAAAATGTACGTCCACCGATTCCATAACTGTTAGACACCTTAGTTCTTGCAACCTAATGGCCCGCCCGTTACGTTCCTCTACAGTGTAAATGTCTACTCATCACATACGATTACAGTTTGCTCCGTGGCCGGCCCACGTGGTTATAGGCTCGTATTTGTATAATGAAATTTTCACAATAAAGGTTTTTAAAAGAAAACATGGTAGTAGTATATACATTGGTAAAGTTTGTAATAATAGTCACTGTTTTAGAATCATTAAAAGGCAAGTGAAATAAAGCAGACCAATTACATGAAGGGTAAAAGGTATAATACGAAGGAACGCAGTAAAGATAAATGGTCAAGGGCTGTTGTGTTTTCTATTCCTGCAACATAAAGTGATCGATAAGAATCTCATATTCAGGCGTATCGGCGACTAAGACAGCAGGTCGACCCTCTTTTGCTCAACGGCTCCATCATGGGACGAAGAAACGCTCTTTTTCTCGAAAAAAGAATATATTTTACTTGCAGGAGAGTTGTAAAATTTCCGGGAAAGTACATTAGCCTGGAACATTATAACATATATTTAAGAAAAAATAATGTTCGGAAGTAATGAAAAGCGTAATTTTTAGGTCATATGAGCAAGCCTTTCATCATTACAATAAGAAAAGTAAAATGAACCAATGAAAAGTTTTATTAACAAGTCACATGACTTGTTATGCTTACGTTACGCGCTGCGCGCCCCGGATGACTTCCGGATGCGCTAACGCGGCGCGTCATATGACGCATTACGCGACAACGCAGGTCCAGAATATAGTCAAAATGTCTCCACCAACCAGCGGTCGGAACACAACCCCTTTCAGCAGGCTAAATAGTTCTGTTAAATGAGAACAGAAGGGACAGGCAACAAGAACCATCAGTGAAAGAGGGGAGGGCTAGTTCTTCTCTACCGGGTTACATTGGGGCGCTACCGGAACTGATCGAATTGGTAGTCTACAGTGTTTCTGGATGTTTCAGACTGAAGCTGGGGTTAGCATGAGAGCAGCATCATTTCGTAGCTCCGTCGTGGCCATTCCGCAACCAATCATGGCAGCCGCTCTTTATCGTTATTTTGGGCGGGGTGGGTGGCGGAGCCGAGCTGTTTTGCAGCCATCATTGTGTGGAGTTCAGTTCATCTCACTAGTTTTGTATTTGTCATGAGGGGTTGTTCCTAATGTTTCTATTTTAGCGAGGTCAAAAAGAGATCCCATTAGTGGCCTACTGATTTTGCTCGATTCCTTTTCTTTTTTTTTACACGATTTTTCGTTATCTGCAAAGACTAAACAGAGTATTGCGACTCTGTGTTTGTTTGTAAATAGAGAATGAACCAAAGAGAACTAATTCTAAAACAGTAAATACTTGGATAACAATCAATCAAATGGAGAGAGAAGCAGGCACGACGGATTACAACGGGGGCAAAGGCCTGCGTTAACTACCTTTCACTATCTGCAAAGAGAGAGTACTCCTAATAGAAATGAGGGGGGGGGGGGCACCATTCAAAGCAGATCAGTGTGCATAAACACGAAAATGTTTTCACTTACCACGTACTTGACATTCGACAGCTTATGATATTTGCTATTAAAAAACCATTGAAATTCACTGAAAAAACCATAGGTTATAGACCATATATAGTTAGGAATTAGCATTTACAAAACCTTGAAAATTCACTGAAAAAACCATAGGTTATAGACCATATATAGTTAGGAATTAGCATTTAAAAAACCTTATTTTACTCACACAAAACCATTGAAATTCCATATATAGTTAGTTGCACTAACTATATATCGCGCACCTGCAATCCACTGCTGATGATGTCACATATTACATCATTCATGACATGGTCAGTGACATCACTGATGACATCACTGATGACATCTCAAATGACATCACTGATGACATCACTGATGACAACATCCAGTGACTGTATGTTTCTGTAAAGTTAAAATGTGTCTTACATATTGAAGAATGAGTGGAAGTATAAGTGTCTGGACAAAGGATTTAGTAGGTGCATGACTGAATGCATGAGTGAGTGATTAAATGTGTCTCACTGAGTGCATGGGTTAGTGACTAAAGTGTCTTAATTTGTGCATCATTATGTCTGTTGTTCTGTAAACTGCTGCATGTTTTGATCAGTAGCTATATAATTAACTATATGGGTTACTGATTGATTGTCCAAGTATTTGTATGGGAGACTGAGTGTGTGTGTGGCTGGCTGGGAGGTGTGTGACTCTGTGCAGATCAATGTGTACTTGTATCAATGATTGTATAACAAGGTAAGTATGTGTTAGTATATGTTTGAAAATGTAAGGTGCTCTATGTTTAACTGTATAGACAAGAAAATGGAAGTGTCATTGATTCTTTACAGGACTGACTAGGTGTGTGAGTAACTCCATGGATGAGTGGCAGACTGTGAGTGTCTGTATAGGTGTATGAGTGCATATGATAGTGTTGTAAAGATGAGTGATTGTATGTATGAATGATAGTATGGGTGAATGAGTGAAGGTGTGTGTAGACGTAGGAATCAGTGAGTGCGTATGTAGTAACTAGTATTGGTGTGTCAATGGTTTCAAAAATTATATTCTGTATTTAACACTGGGTGAAACAGAGGTTATATTAAAATGTGAGGAGATGCATTGTATTGTCATATGAATGATATCATCAGTGATGTGGTCATTGATGTCAAATGAGATGTCATCAGTGATGTCATCAGTGATGTCATTTGAGATGTCATCAGTGATGTCATCAGTGATGTCACTGACCATGTCATGAATGATGTAATATGTGACATCATCAGCAGTGGATTGCAGGTGCGCGATATATAGTTAGTGCAACTAACTATATATGTAATTTCAATGGTTTTGTGTGAGTAAAATAAGGTTTTTTAAATGCTAATTCCTAACTATATATGGTCTATAACCTATGGTTTTTTCAGTGAATTTTCAAGGTTTTGTAAATGCTAATTCCTAACTATATATGGTCTATAACCTATGGTTTTTTCAGTGAATATATATATATATATATTCACTGAAAAAACCATAGGTTATACACCATATATAGTTAGGAATTAGCATTTAAAAAACCTTATTTTACTCACACAAAACCATTGAAATTCCATATATAGTTAGTTGTACTAACTATATATCGCGCACCCGCAATCCACTGCTGATCATGTCACATATTACATCATTCATGACATGGTCAGTGACATCACTGATGACATCACTGATGGCATCTCAAATGACATCACTGATGACATCACTGATGACATCTCAAATGACATCACTGATGACATCACTGATGACATCTCAAATGACATCACTGATGACATCACTGATGACATCTCAAATGACATCACTGATGACATCACTGATGACATCTCATTTGACATTACTGATCACATCACTGATGACATCTCAAATGACATCACTGATGACATCACTGATGACATCTCAAATGACATCACTGATGACATCACTGATGACATCTCAAATGACATCACTGATGACATCACTGATGCCATCTCATTTGACATTACTGATCACATCACTGATGACATCATTCATGTGATAATACGATGAACCTCTTCAGACTCTAATATAACCTTAGATACACTCAGTGTAAACACAGACTCGCAGATTGTCACTCATCCATGAAGTTACACACACACCTAGTCAGTCATGCAAACAATCAATCACACCTCCATTTCCTTAACTATACAGTTAAACACACCTTACTTATTCAAACATATACTAAAACATATTTACTCACTTATACAATCCTGGATACAAGTTCACAATGATCCATACAGCCACTCACACATTCACTGGCTCTTATGCACAGTTATTTATATATGTCAACTCTCACATGTACTGTATTTTACATATGTACTTACTTTGACATGTAGCACTGAGATATCTATTCACTCACCAATACAGTCATGCACACAGTCAACCGCCCATACAGCTGTTTCCACATGCACTTTTGAACCCATACATCTATGCAGAGAGTCATACACCTCCCAGCCACCCATACACACTCTCAGTCTCCCATACAAATACTTGGGCAACCAATCAATAACCCATATAGTTAATCATATAGCTACTGATCAACACATGCAGCAGTTTACAGAACAACAGACATAATGATGCACAAATTAAGACAGTTTAGTCACTAACCCATGCACTCAGTGAGACACATTTAATCACTCACTCATACAGTCAGTCATGCACCTACTAAATCTTTTGTTCAGACACTTCTACATCCACTCATTCTTCAATATGTAAGACATATTTTAACTTTACAGAAACATACAGTCACTGGATGTTGTCATCAGTGATGTCATCAGTGATGTCATTTGAGATGTCATCAGTGATGTCATCAGTGATGTCATTTGTGATGTCATCAGTGATGTCATCAGTGATGTCATTTGAGATGTCATCAGTGATGTCATCAGTGATGTCACTGACCATGTCATGAATGATGTAATATGTGACATGATCAGCAGTGGATTGCGGGTGCGCGATATATAGTTAGTACAACTAACTATATATGGAATTTCAATGGTTTTGTGTGAGTAAAATAAGGTTTTTTAAATGCTAATTCCTAACTATATATGGTGTATAACCTATGGTTTTTTCAGTGAATTTTCAAGGTTTTGTAAATGCTAATTCCTAACTATATATGGTCTATAACCTATGGTTTTTTCAGTGAATTTCATTGGTTTTTTAAAAGCTAATATCTATAGCTGTAAAATGTATTCTTCTTTAAATCCAAAAATATATTTTATATGTTTATTAATAATTTTTTTAAAATATTTTTTTTGTTTCGCTCCCGGTCCGCGAACCGGGAAGCTTCCCGTTAGCTCAATTTGATGCCGCGACCCGGTCCGCGAACCGGTAAGAAATCAACATAGTGACGGTATCGCGTTGCCGCGTAATGCGTCTTATGACGTACTGCGTTAGCGCACCCGGAAGTGCCCCGGGGCGCGGACCGTGGCGCGAAACGCAGCTCCGCGGAAGCGATCCGCGGCGCGTCGCGAAAGCGCGACGTATCGCGTTGCCGCGTAATGCGTCTTGTGACGTACCGCGTTAGCGCACCCGGAAGTGTCCCGGGGCGCGGACCGAGGCGCGAAGCTCAGCGACCCGGAAGCTAACCGGGGCGCGTTCCGCAGCGCGTAACATGAGCGTGAGAGGTCATGTGACTTGTTAATAAAACTTTTCATTGGTTCATTTCACTTTTGGTTTCATAATGATGTAAGGCTAGGTCAGGTGACCTAAAAATAACACTTTTCATTGGTTGAGAAGTATTGTTTTTCCCAAATGATGAAAACCCCTCCTTCTTTCCTCACTCTGACTTTCATCATTGTGAGAGGAAGACCTTCATTACTATATCAGAAATGGCTTCAGTAGTTGCTTCAGCTGGTGGACCCCCACCACCACCTCCACCTCCTCATGGGAAGAGAGGACCACCTCCCCAGGTGATGACCAACACTGAGGAGGAAGAGGAAGAAATGGATGAAGAGGAGGGAGAAGAACCACAGTTCTTAGAAGAGGTGCCCCGGGTTTCACATAAGAAAGCCAGTTTCATCTGGCAGTTTTATTCGATCCCTCCTGGCCAAAAAAAAGTCAATGCGAGGTATGTCACCTGCCTCATCTGTAAAGAAAAATTATCCAGAGGGACGGATAAGAAATATAGTTACGGAAATCATACAATGCACAGGCACATGACAAGGAAGCATCCACTCAATTATAGCCGGGCGGAAATACGGGATTTGCAGGAAAATCCAAGATCAACTCCTGTGGCCAGATCAAGAATACCCATTTCATTGACACCAGCAGAGGCACGGGAAACTGTGCCAAATATACAAGAAAATTTTGGCCACATGATACACTCTTGTATGCACTGTCGTGCGTTGTTAGCATGTGGCAACATGAGCATAAATGCTATAAACCTGGCGTATGAACACCATAATTGCCCTAACCGCCCCCAGTAATTTTTTTTTTGCTCCTGTTGAGCCCTTTTCAATGCCTGTTTTTTGTTGTTTCCCCCCCCAAAAAAAACCCCAAAAAAATATAAAATCGTTCAAAAAATACAACAAAAAAAAATATATAAAACAACAAAAATATTTTTAAAAAAGTTCTTTTCAGAACTACCTTCCCTTTCAAAAAAAATTGCTAGAATGTTTAGCACTCTGGCAAGCTCTATTTCTTTTGGTTCGCTTCCCGGTTAGCTTCCCGGTACGCGGACCGGGAGCTAACCCAAAAATTTTTTTTTTAAAAAAAAGAGTAAGTATAAGGAAAGTAAACAGAGAGTGATGTTAAAAGAAAGACAGCTATAGGGAGTAAAGAAGAGATACTGTTTAATAGATCTATTTACCGAAGAAAAGACGGAAGAGGGTATAATTGTGAAAAACAAAATAGATAACGAAGTGAAAGAAAAAAAAAGAGAGTATAACATTAACAAAGAAGAGTTTCTTGGAGAATGTGAGTGAATGTTCAAAATAAGATTAAAACATGAGGAATAACAGAGAGAAAAAATAGAAAACAGAAAACAAAAAATAACAGAAAAAGATTAATTGAAACAGCAAAGAAATGTAAGTAACATAGAGCCATATCATCAACATAGGCAATAAAAGTTTTGCAGCTTTTATTGGCAGAAATGTGTCGCTAAAGCTGCTTTTGCGGCAGAAAACTGCCGCTAAAACCACTTTTGCACCAGTTTTCTGCCAATAAAAAGAGCAATAATTGTATTGGCTGTGTTCATAATATGCCCCTTAGTGTGCTTCAACTACACAGAGAAAGCATTATGAACAAGTAGTGATAGAGTGATCAGTCAAAGACACTAAGAGTAATAGAGACGGAGTGAGTGAACAAGAGTGAGGAACTATGAGAAGAGAGGGACTGAGAAAAAGAGTGGAAGGAGTTGAGTAAGTAGGTAATAGAGAAAGGAATGAGGAAAGTAGCAAAGGCAGGAAACTGAGGGTTAAAGAAATGAAGCAGTGGAACTAATAGAAGTTAAATGTGATAGAAATGTAATGAAAAGAGTACAAAACATTTACCTTATAATTGTCGTTAAATTACTCACTTTTTGTTTTTATACTTTCAATCTGTGAAAGAGAGAACAAACATTTGAAAAATATTAAAACATGTATTTAAAAATTACAAAAGACAAGGGAAAAGATTGAAGGACAAACAGTTTTTCAACAACTTTGACACTTACAGAAGCTTCTGCTTCTCCAGGCCCCCTACACAGTCCTAAAGATATACATTTTAAACTAACAGTATCTTGATGCAGATGAAGTGAGGCCTATCTTAAAACATGGTGCATCTTTTGCATTGCTGTTGTCTCAGAAAAGTGTCGCAAGACACTAAAATTTTAAATGATTACTTCAGGATGCCAATAAGATGTGTCCTATCCAGAGGTTTGTTTGAGGTGAGGCCTACTCAGGGTTGCAGATGAAATTTCGAGTTGTTGAAGAGAACAGAGGACATAATACATGTGAAGGTCTACCAATGAAGTGAGTCATGTCCACTGCACTCTTGAACAAAGTCCAAACCTCCTATGTTTCCCTGGACAGACCTAAACTTGATCTGCACAATGTGATTCATAATGATAGGAAACACAGGTGATGTAAATGAAATACGTGCAATTTATTTTGCTCATTTCACAATCACATCACTTGTGTTTCCTTTGCTTAGGTATCTCATTGTGCAGATGTAGTCCAGCATATGAAAGAATACGCAGAAGTGCAGCACTGCATGCAACAACTTTGACACTTACAGAAGCCTCACCTTCTCCATGCCTCCTACACAGTTCTACATATACATCATAAATGCAAACAGTACAGAATTAATTATACATGTTAAATGGTTTATTTTTGCTGTTCTCAGAATGTATCAAAATTCACTAAAAACAGTGACTTGAAGGTATTCATCATATAACAGCGGGGAAAAAAAAACACAATCAAAATGATTGTGTTTAATAAACCCATACAACATAACAAATCAGAATTCAGAACTCCTTAAAGTTAACTTACTTTCCATGACGTCAAAGGATGTCCTATGAACAGCTTACACTCTGTTGTGCTGTTATTACTTTCAGCCCACCACTTTCTGAAAGAAAATCTCCATCGTTTTAAAAAACATGTTACATGCAATAAATGACTTCTTGCTCTCTACCACAAGTTTCCACAAGGCCAAATCTTGTCAGACCCATTTATAACTCTTGGATTTCTTGTAAGCCAATCCCGTCATTTGGCATTTCCGCAACTTTCAGAATTAAAATGTTGAAGATCATTTTCACAATCCTGGAATAGTAATATCTTCCCCTTCTTGCTCAGTCATGTTCTACATTTCCTATGACACTGATACTGCTTACTATGAAGCAGACTTACACTACCTCTATGACTACTACAATTATTTAATTCTCTACATCACTTTTAATCACAAAGCAATGTAAAACAGTAGACAGCATTGCAGACTTACATTCCCTCTACTTTATGTTTTGATTGGCTGCTTCAATTAGCTTATAAAAAGAAATAGTTTTTCTGAACTCATTCAAAGTGCACTTATTTCTCCATGACGTCCAGTCTTATGGTTAGAAGTTATGTCTCTGAACTACACTTATCCTCAAGGCCAAATTGTGTAGGAGCCATTAGAACTTCTTGAAATTCCACAGAGCACATCCCGAGATTATTTCCCTAAAATTTTGGTTTTAAAAACACCAGGTAAGAGTTTTTAAGGTCATACGGCAATTTTTTTTTGAAAATTAAAACAGAATCGTTGCAGAATGACCAGCCATTTCTAGACTTTAAATAAGCTGTGTAATGTCCTGATGTTATTGAAGGACCGTCATGATATATAATTGCTGCAGTTACAAAAGTCCTTCCTGATATTGACAACTGCGAAGCTACAAAATTTTTAATTAAAGTTGTCAATTTTGTTCCATCAGGCCTACATCGTTGGAACATTAAAATGACATACTGGCCATATGTTCGTATAAATAATGTGGACATCATTTCAGATTTACATTGGCTACACTCCATGTTGTGATCAGCTGCTTTTACTAGCTTATTAAAGGAGACTGATTTACTGTCTGGCAAAGTTAAATATATAAATCTTTCTGAGTCTACACTAGTAGTACTTGATACCATACAGTTCTCGCAGTCATGCTGCCATTGATAAGAAAGCCCAAACAGCTGATCTACATCTACACCTTCAGCATGTAATACATCAAGCATATACATTAAAAACTCCTGACAATCTTGCTGAATATTTTGAGAGAATTGTGTTTGGCCTGAACATCTGTCTAACAGATTTCGAATTTCAGACACACTTTCTATGTTTGTTCTATCAGTGCTACATTTCTCTAACACAGAATTTAACAAACTGCAAAATGTTTGATCAGAATTGACCACAATCTCTTCTTTTACATTTTCTAGAGAAAACAAAACATTAACCACTACATTAGCATAGCAGTTGACACCAGAACTGTTTTCAAACTGAAAACCAACAACATCTTCAACAGAATCCTTTTTGTTTCTGCTTGTAATTTTAGGTTCATTGACTTTTTGTCTTTTTGCTACAACCTCCCCAGTATTGGTCACATTTCTTCGTTTCCGGCCTACCACACGTTTCTCAAACAAAGGATACTGAGGCAAATGTGGCGCATACTCTCTTCTTAACCTATTGTATTCCTTAACACAATCTAGATCCGCACAAATGTTTGTGACATCACACTCAATCAAGTACAATCCCGATAAAGTTCTAACTCGTGACAATGCCACATATGCCATACCCTCCTTGAACACAGAACTGCCAATATTCACCAATGCACTGTCTACACTTAAACCTTGCGATTTATGGATTGTCACCGCATATGCCAAGCAAACAGGAAACTGCTTACGGCGAACATATAAGTCTTTTACAAGCAAAAATCTAGCAGAACAACGACCAATTAGCTGTACTTCCTCAATGCCATCAAATTTAATTTTTAAAAATTCAATTCCATCTCTATTTCTGTATTTCACAAAATCAACAACATTACCCATTGATCCATTTACCAGACCTCTTTCAACATGTAAATTCCTTCTTAAAATTATACGGCAGTTCAAGCACACATTCAGAGTCTTTTCAAAACCTGCAGTTTTAGATATACTCTTCTCTAATGAATCCAATTTTGTTTTCAGATTCTCAGACAAAATAATTGTTGATCCCATATGCTCTACTCTGTCAATAGCTTCCAGTTTCACAATCTCTTGCTTTTCTAAATGCAACATTTTGTTGTTGAATTTGGCACATTCTGCAAGAGTTGGCATCAAACATATTCCAGATTTCTTCTCAGTAATTTTCTGAAAAATATTCTCAGGCACAACATCTTGTTCTGGATATAAATTTGACAGTAATCGTGCATGTAAAGCTTCTTTCCCATGCTCGGTCACTTTTCCAATTCTAACATCTTGTAGAATAGTCTTGTAAACTTCATCCTTCGCCTGACGCATATTTTCATGCAGTTCAGCATAATTGAAGTTTAACCATATATTGACGTTGCCAATGCTCCCTAGGCACTTCCTGGTATCTTCATGCGTGAGCATTTTGAACACAGGTTGCCCTTTCACTGGTGTCAGCTGCAAAAGATCTCCGAAAACAATGATGTGTTTGCCACCAAATAACACATCATACTCTGTTTTGAGAACTTCTTGCATTCTCAAATGCACAAAGGCAAGCATGACATTGGAAACCATGCTTACTTCGTCAATGATAAGAAGTTTCATTTTCCTCAAGATTCTTGAAACTTCAAAACAAGCATCTCCAGATAGCTTGTGATATTGTAATTTGTTGTCATGCTCCACTGGCAGCATCAGTAAACGATGTAAAGTAATCCCTTTAATGTTATGTGCTGCCAGTCCAGTTGGAGCGGTGACAACACAAGACAGCGATGACTCTGTCCTTTCCTGCAAATAGCATGAAATTGCTTTAATGAGGAAACTTTTTCCAGTTCCCGCTTCTCCACTCACGTACAGTCGGACAGGCTTCAACGATGTACATGAGCACTCTTTCTTGTCATGACTTAATCCATGATCAATTTGCATGGTAACTTCGTCATATATTTTCCTCTGCTCAACGTTGAGTTGTCTTTCCAACTCTTCTAAGTTAACCACATCCTCCTGAGCATGTGCCATGGCTCTTTCCACTTCATTCATGGCAGTGGCAGCTTCATTTTCGATAACAGGTCCTCCTAGTGGATCCTGACTCAATGAAGCAGAACTCTGACTGTCCTGAGAACTGTCTCTGGCAATCTCGGCTGCAATCGTTGCTTCCTGCTCAATTTCCGCATTCAACATTTCTACATATTTGGGAAAAGCAGGACATTCTATGGTCTCCTTGGCGGCATTGAAAGAGTCTTCGTAACATCGGAAATCTCCAAGCAGTTCCTCTTCTGTACGCCAAGGCTTGAAAAGTTGCAAAAGTGCCAAATAGAAAAACTCATTTTTTTCAGGAGATTCGCCACTCAATTTTCGATGGTTTACCAAGTGGCATTTTCTTTGCTTGACCAGACATCCCTCACTTCCTATTACAGCATACACTCCTTTCTCAGTATCTTCTTTGATGTTCCTCTTGAATATGTAATTTTGAAGAACCTCATACAGACAAACATTGTCGAGGTGACTGCTTCTATTTGGATAATATGTATCCAACATATTGGTCTTCAAAATGTCGGTACTGTTTGGCTCCTTTTCCGCCAAATACTCAATTTCCCGCACAGGTTTGAGAACTCGATTACGCGTTGCAGCAAGACCAAGACTCGCCCAAACGATACTCCTGGACTTGGCATAGAGACTTGCTGAAGACAACCGGTCAGAGCATTCGTAAGCTCCAATTTCTGGATGCGACAACATCTTCAGACTGAAACTGTACAACTTCTTGCTGAGGCTCTTTTCATGGGAAATGTCCTCCCACATATCCTTCAATTCTGTCTTCTCTTTTTTGGTGATGTAAGACGTCACATACCGAGCCACAGCCATACAGTTATCAGCCACAAACTGTATATCCATGTTAGCATTCCACATGGACAAAATCACCGGGTTGTAGTCGTTGATGTACTTGGACTCTTCGTTCCTCTTCAAATTGTATGTGTTTTTAGGTGATTTCTTCATGACATTGTGTCGCAGCGAAGACATCAAACTGTTTACTCTTCCTTTAGAAATCACCGGTCGTGGAAAGCCGAAACGACATTTAGTGTAGAACTTGTCCTTGTTTCGGAATTTACGACGGCAGTACTTTCCACATCGATGGCTTTGGAAACGCAGAACTTTTTCTCTTAGGCTTTTCTTCTCCTTTGCGTTTGGAACAGCACACGTAGAATACTGTTGGATGAAACTCATCACTGAGTCTTCTGGATCCGTTCCAAATTTAGGTGCATCCTTGATCCACAGCAACATATGTATATGAGGAGCACCTCTTGCTTGGTACTCCTTTCTCCAGAAGAAATCCAACACCTCTCCAAGAGGTGGATTCTTCTTATTCATGATGAAAGACATCATAGCTTCAAATCTATGATTGAAGTACCTACATACATTGACTGGATCCAAAGAGCACAGTTCTCCGGGTGTCTTGAATTCGATGTTATCTACGTTAGCATTTGCCTCTCGTGGAAATTCAAGTAAGTCTTCCCAGCCATACTCAGCACAGCTCAGAGTGAGGAACCATGTGGGAGTACCTAAGTTCCTCAGCATACATTTTAAATCACCATGACGACGGTACCAGTACTCATTAGTACCACGCTGACACGCCATGAGATTAATCAGGTGAGAATCCAAAATACTGTCTTGGACATTGACTTTATCCATAAAGTCACTTGCCGAGATGTTTTGCATGTGTATACCACTTTTCAAGATGTGGTTCACTGCATATGACAGTCCAGACAGATCGCTTTCAAACAGGAGATGAAACAAATAAGGAATGCATTGTCGAAACCTAGCATCTCCTGCATACAATCGCAAAGTCCGGTATTCAGAAGCAGGAATTTGATGAGGTCGCTCATCATATCTTCCTCCCTGACCTGTTGGAAAAAGCTGTGGGAAACACCGAGCTTCCAAACTTTCCTCCCAAACACTAATGGGACTCCCTTTCGCTTGTTTCATTTGAAACAACTCAATAGCATTCCCCATGACTTCCTTGGAATGCAAAGGATGAACACTATAATGTTCATATATTTCTTCACTAGTACAGGGTTCTACTTTCTCAATTTGACCAGCACACAAATCGCTGTCCTCTTCCTCACTTACTTCCTCTTCTGCAACATATACATTTTTATAGTATTTATTATATTTTTTCAAATACAATGTTGCCCTTTTGACTTTCCTAACATCTACTAAATCTTGCCATATTTTCTTATTCTTTGTCGGAACCCCATTAACTAAGATAACAAGAGGTTCCTCTTCCACCTTTTCTACTCCAATTGTGTTAATGTTTTTCTTCAAATCTAGAGGCAAATAAACAACTCTTCCCTTTAATCCTCTCTGTAAATCTGATGGAGGCAATTTCCCTGTCTTTGGCTCCATTCTTACAATAGCCTGAAAGGGATGGATACTTTGAATCAAAATAGATTCATAAGTATTTAAATCCTTCAATTCAGAAGGAATCTCAACCAATTCCAGATTATTATGAACTGCTCTAGCAGGCATCTGGTTTTGATTTAATTTGCAACAACAATAAGTACACACACGTTGATCCAATCCCAAATCAAAACAATTTTCTACCATCAAGTATGTTGCGAAATCCTTCCATTCACTATTATTTTCCCTTTCACTTTTTGCATATAAATCCACTAACTTAGTCTGATTCTTATAATAAGTGCGTCGACAACACACACAAGTGAAATTAGGCCTCTCACTTGATTTCACCTGAAACGTCGCAATTTCCTTCTGAAAATTATCTGTACTGGAAACCTGTACACTATCTTCCACATTACCCTCTTCTTCTTGGTCAATTTCAACATTCTCCTCTTTACTTCCAAAGTAACAAAACTCAATTTCTTCACATATATTCTTCACATCTATTTCAGAACCATGCAAAAGAGCAGCGCATAATTGTTTAAGCATAATTGCTGGACTCTTAGCATAATACAACATTCTAACTAATTTCCTCACTTTATTATGATGCACTGCTAGCATCCTGAAATGATGAAAAACACTCTGGCATACTCTCCTGGAAAGACAAGCCAGTGAATGACCATGCAAACCTGTCACTTCTCTCACTCTGCAAGGATCTAATTCTTGCAACAACCTTATTTTCTGCTTCAAACTTTTCTTATTAAATGACCGTACAAAATCACAAAGCAAATTGATGGAATCCTGTCGCACACTACAAATACTACTACACTTCCAGGTGTAGACAGGACCCTTAGCACGTCTTCCTAAAACCTCATTACCTAACACCTCTTCTGTCTCTGTTGTCACAAGTTTTTCTTTTTCAACTGGACAACCATCTTTCACTTCATAAGCACGACCACTGGTGTCAACTGCATGCACCAAATCATTATCCTGGAAATAACTCTCCTCATTAAAAAATGCCTCACAGCTTGAACTATGCATCCATTCTCCAGAAAAAACTTCACAAAAATTACTACGATTAACTATTCTCTTCCATCTACTATTTCTTTTGAAATCATAAATTGCCTTGTTTAGCTTCCTAATTCTATTGATTATCAAAATAAATAACTTACGTTTAATTTCAAATGCCTGATCAATAACTTTCTCAACTTTTTTTTTTCTCTTATAAAAAACCACTTTCTGTTGACCTTTCTTAATATTTTTTAACAAATTGCCAATTATCCTGTTGCGGAACATTCGTTTACGAATGTCCCTAAACTGTTGTTTCCTTCTACTATCATGCACAGAGTTATCTCTTGCTCTAGCAGTAACATTTTTGATTGGCCTTTCCTTTCCATTTGAATTGGTTCTCTTTTTCTGGACTGAAACATTTTCTGTAGTAATATTTTTTTTACTACACATATTTCTTATGAAATATTTTGTGCTCTTACCCGGTGCTTTCTTCGTGACTTGACAAATCTTTTTGTTAGAGGACTGCTGCTTATTTTGTTTCACCTGCTGTCTTTGACGTTTTGCAGCCTTTCTCTGTCTTTCTATTGTTGGCATGGTGAAATCTTGAAATGATCTGCAGTTGAATCTGTGGTAAAATATAATAAAAAATGTTATTAACCACTATTACCAAACAGTAAATCAATAGCAGTGATAAAAAACTTAACACACTACTTGACATTTTAAATAGAAGATTTTTTAGTCCTTGGCAAATTTACAATACAGAAATAGCAGAAAAGAAATGACATTTATATTTATGTTACCTGTGCTATTTTATATGTGAATCTGATCTAATTTTATGAGCATATTTTAATATTTTATTGAAGACACTACACATAACCTGTTTTTGAAGGTGTCTTTATTTTTAAATTAAACGGTTTACATTTTTACTTTTTAATAATTATAAATTTTAAAAATAAATGTTTATAGTTCCATAGGCTCAAGCAGGTCAGCTTCCCACCCTATGTCATATAATTCGGACAAATCTGCATCCTCATCACGCTCTTCTTCATCCTCAGGATTTAAATCATCCAAGGGATCAACATCCACTGATGTTTCAATTACGAGTTCAATGATGAGGTCAAAATCAACTGATTGCAGATTGTCGCTCATGTTGATGTTGTCTTTATCTTTAAAGAAAGATAACAACAATGAGATGTTGCAGAGTAAGAGACAAATCTCAGAGATTATAATAGTAAAATTGTTTAACAAGAGTAATATTTTGCAGCTATTATTTAGCCATGTCCAGCAATGCTGAGCAGGTGAAGACTATGTCTAATTTTTCAGTGAACAGGACTCATCTCTTCTTAACCTTGGATAAGCCTCACCGACTCTGTGTCCCCTGCACATACTTAAATGTAAAGGGGCAGATTTATGTTAAATGGCACATCCCCAGGCATGCACCAGTTAACGTGCACCGCTGCTCTGCCACCCATGGTGTGCCGTATTTACAATCAGATAGGAGAAAGCTGCGTCAAAACCCTGCGCCTGCTTTAAGCAGGCATAGGTCTTGACGCAACATTGTGGAGATGGGGCACCCCTGAGCCTTGCTTGAGCTGCATCGCACTTGCGATACAACTCCAGCAATCACTACCCTTACAGCACAGATACGTCACGCATCTGTGCCATTTTTGCCCCATGATGCCCCGCATTGTAAATGCAGCACACCATGGGTGGCGGAACAGCGGCGCAGGATGACTGACACATCCCTGGTGATGCACCAGTCATCATAAATCTATCCCTAAGCTTCTTATCTTGTTACAGATGAACCGCCATATGTACCATCAAACTATTTTGCATTTCCTAAATAGCGAATTTTAAGGGATAAATAGCAATTCTTTACCATTCCTAATTTGCAATGAGCAAATTGCTAATTGCAAGTTACCCATTCATTTCCATGGGCTAGGAGGCTCATAGGAATGAAGGTTTAATTTGCGATTAGCAATTTGCTCATCACAAATTAGGAATTTTTCCAAGGGTGCAGGGGTGTCTCAAAAACACCCTGCTGCACCCCTGAAAAAGAAATTTGGGGGCATATGGCACACATACATGCCCTAAGGGCATGTGTTGGCGTCATATGGGACCTTTTGTTTTTGGGAAAAAAAGCTTTTTGAAAAGAATTCACAAATTACCACCAACTAGAAGTTGGTGGTAGTTTCCAAATCCTTAATGTCATTTTTTACATATTTTTTGTTTGATACATTGCATTTAAGTAATCGCAAAATTTGCAAATCCTTCAGTGCAATCGCAAAATAAGGAATAGCAAATTTTGCTACTCCTTATTTTGCATCAAACTTGTTTGATACATACCATTTGTCTAATTAACATTCGCAAAGGCCGAAATTCGCAGAATTTTGATCTTTGCGAATGCTAATTAGCTTGATACATATGGCCCCAAGTGAGGCCTGTCTTGCAACATGGTGCATCTTTTGCATCACTGCTGCATCGGTTTCATGTGGTACGTTTTTTTTACACCATGACATATCTGCCTAAATGCATCAATTTGTAATTTTGTCGCCTCATAGCAAATCTTTTGCACCGCCGCTGCATCATAAAAGTGACGCACAGTGGCGCAAAAGAGGCATACACCTATCATAAATCTGTCCCTAGCATTTTAAATGATTAATCCAGGATGACGATAAGGTGTGGCCTATCCAAAGGTTTGTTTAAGGTGAGGCCTACTCAGGATTGCAGATTAAAGTTACGCTTGATGAAGAATACAGAGGAGATAATACATGTAAAGGCCTACCAATGAAGTAAGTAATGTGCACTTTATTTCGCCAGTCATCATAAATGTATCCCTAAGCTTCTTATCTTGTTACAGATGAACCACCATATGTACCATCAAACTATTTTGCATTTCCTAAATAGCGAATTTTAAGGAATAAATAGCAATTCTTTACCATTCCTAATTTGCAATGAGCAAATTGCTAATTGCAAATTACCCATTCATTTCCATGGGCTAGGAGGCTCATAGGAATGAAGGTGCAATTTGCGATTAGCAATTAGCTCATCACAAATTAGGAATTTTTTCAAGGGTGCAGGGGTATCTCAAGAACACCCTGCTGCACCCCTGAAAAAGAAATTTGGGGGCATATTGCGCACATACATGCCCTAAGGACATGTATTGGCGTCATATGGCACCTTTTGTTTTTTGGAAAAAAATGCTTTTTGAAAAGAATTTGCAAATTACCACAAACTAGAAGTTGGTGGTAGTTTCCAAATCCTTAATGTTATTTTTTACATATTTTTTGTTCGATACATTGCATTTAAGTAATCACAAAATTTGCAAATCCTTCAGTGCAATCACAAAATAAAGAATAGCAAATTTTGAATTAAGGACATTTTAAGTCATTTCCACATGTGCAGTGTTTTCAAATTATGATTTGAAAATCGTTTTTGGGGAAAAGGAATGGTTTGCAAATTTATGACAAGGACATAATGGTGTATGCTTCTCTATAAGGCATTTCAGTGTCTCTGATGTCATTTTTCCCATATTACATTATAAGACCTTTCCCCATGGAGCACATTCCTTGTAAATATGCTCCCACCTGTGCATGGTGAATTTAGATTTTGACTGTTTGAGTCACATAGCCATGTTAATAGTGACCCAAAAAAATTGGAAACGCTTTAAAAAAACACATTCATGTGTCTTAAGGACATTTTAAGTCATTTCCCCGTGGACAGTGTTTTGTAAGTGGCGCAAAAGAGTCATACACCTATCATAAATCTGTCCCTAGCATTTTAAATGATTAATTCATGATGACGATAAGGTGTGGCCTATCCAGAGGTTTGTTTAAGGTGAGGCCTACTCAGGATTGCAGATTAAAGTTACGCTTGATGAAGAATACAGAAGAGATAATACATGTAAAGGCCTACCAATGAAGTAAGTGATTTGCACTTTATTTCGCCAGTCATCATAAATGTATCCCTAAGCTTCTTATCTTGTTACAGATGAACCACCATATGTACCATCAAACTATTTTGCATTTCCTAAATAGCGAATTTTAAGGAATAAATAGCAATTCTTTACCATTCCTAATTTGCAATGAGCAAATTGCTAATTGCAAATTACCCATTCATTTCCATGGGCTAGGAGGCTCATAGGAATGAAGGTGCAATTTGCGATTAGCAATTAGCTCATCACAAAATAGGAATTTTTTCAAGGGTGCAGGGGTATCTCAAGAACACCCTGCTGCACCCCTGAAAAAGAAATTTGGGGGCATATGGCGCACATACATGCCCTAAGGACATGTATTGGCGTCATATGGCACCTTTTGTTTTTTGGAAAAAAATGCTTTTTGAAAAGAATTCGCAAATTACCACAAACTAGAAGTTGGTGGTAGTTTCCAAATCCTTAATGTCATTTTTTACATATTTTTTGTTTGATACATTACATTTAAGGAATCGCAAAATTTGCAAATCCTTCAGTGCAATCGCAAAATAAGGAATAGCAAATTTTGAATTAAGGACATTTTAAGTCATTTCCACATGTGCAGTGTTTTCAAATTATGATTTGAAAATCGTTTTTGGGGAAAAGTAATGGTTTGCAAATTTATGACAAGGACATAATGGTGTATGCTTCTCTATAAGGCATTTCAGTGTCTCTGATGTCATTTTTCTCATATTACATTATAAGACCTTTCCCCATGGAGCACATTCCTTGTAAATATGCTCCCACCTGTGCATGGTGAATTTAGATTTTGACTGTTTGAGTCACATAGCCATGTTAAAAGTGACCCCAAAAAATTGCAAACGCTTTAAAAAAACACATTCATGTGTCTTAAGGACATTTTAAGTCATTTCCCCGTGGACAGTGTTTTGTAAGTGGCGCAAAAGAGGCATACACCTATCATAAATCTGTCCCTAGCATTTTAAATGATTAATTCATGATGACGATAAGGTGTGGCCTATCCAGAGGTTTGTTTAGGGTGAGGCCTACTCAGGATTGCAGATTAAAGTTACGCTTGATGAAGAATACAGAGGACATAATACATGTAAAGCTCTACCAATGAAGTAAGTGATGTCCACTTCATTGCGCCAGTCATCATAAATGTATCCCTAAGCTTCTTATCTTGTTAGACATCAACCGCCATATGTATCATATAACTATTTTGCATTTCCAAAATAGCGAATTTTAAGGAATAAATAGCGATTCTTTACCATTCCAAATTTGCGATGAGCAAATTGCTAATTGCAAATTACCCATTCATTTCCATGGGCCAGGATGCCCATATGAATGAAGGTGCAATTTGCGATTAGCAATTAGCTCATCGCAAATTAGGAATTTTTCCAAAGGTGCAGGGGTGTCTCAAGAACACCCTGCTGCACCCCTGAAAAATAAATTTGGGGGCATATGGCGCACATAAATTTTAACAACATTCCATTACCTCAAAAACGATTTTCAATTCATAATTTGAAAACACTGCCCACAGGGAAATTACTTAAAATGTCCTTAAGACACATGAAAGTTTTTTTTAAAAGCCTTTGCAAGTTTTTGGGTCACTTTTAACATGGCAATGTAACTCAAACAGTCAAAATCTAAATTTACCATGCACAGGTGGGAGCATATTTACAAGGAATGTGCTCCACAGGGAAAGGTCATTTAATGTAATATGTGAAAAATGACATCAGAGACACTGAAATGCCTTATAAAGAATCATACACCATTATGTCCTTGTCATAAATTTACAAACCATTCCTTTTCCCCAAAAACGATTTTCAAATCATAATTTGAAAACACTGCACATGAGGAAATGACTTAAAATGTCCTTAAGACACATGACAGTGTTTTTTGATTGCCTTTCCAGCATGGTTGGGTCACTTTTAACATGGCTATGTAACACAAACATTTAAAATCTAAATTTGCCATGCACAGGTGGGACCATATTTACAAGCAATTTGCGCCACAGAGAAAGGTCTTACATTAAAATGGGAAAAATAACATAAGGGACAGTCAATTACCGTATAAAGAAGCATACACCATTATGTCCTTGTCATAAATTTAAAAACAATTCCTTTTCCCCAAAAACGATTTTCAAATCATAATTTCAAAACACTGCACATGGGAAAATTACTTAAAATGTCCTTAAGACACATAAAAGCGTTTTTTAATTGCCTTTGCAGCATGTTTGTATTACTTTTAACATGGCTATGTAACACAAACATTCAAAATCTAAATTTTCCATGCACAGATGGGAGCATATTTACAAGCAATTTGCGCCACATAATTCATAATTTTTTCCTTAAAGCACACTATTCTCTATCTAAATTAAAGAAATATTTTCTCACCTTAGCAAATACTTTGAGTTTGAAAACAGTCTCAGAAACACACCAATTTGTCTTCAGCAGAGCAAAAGGTATGCACTCCAGAGTCTGCAGCTATCAAAAGCACAGAAATGCTGTAATTCTTCACACATATCTCTCATGTCACCCAATCAAAACTCTTCCCTCACTTTTTTTCAAATGAAAACCCTTCCCCCCTCTGCCATTTCATGCCTTTTCTGCATAGCAACCACCTCTTGGAAGACCTCTGGTGTTTGCAAGTTCACACAACAATGTTGCAATTGAACTCTGAACTCTCAGTGCACCTGCGTATCCACTGCAATCTTTCATTTAATGATTTTTTATTGACCACTCAAAATACATCTTTCAAAGAACACATCCATGCACCCTAACTTTCTGTTTTTAGCAATCAAAATCCACCAATCACTGTTACTGCTTCATGAACACAGAAACTCCACAGTTTTTTTCATTTTAAACTCTCATTTTTTCAACTGCCATTTCATTGCCACACTTCATCTGACTGCAGGAGAACCTCCTCTCACCATGTTTTCTGTCTGGATTGTTGGACATAGTTATATTCACTGGGCTCACAGGTATGCTGAGAACAGAAAATTACCTAACCTCAATTTACAAGATGTGGAAATTAAGTGGTTTGGCCACAGAGGATTAAAATGTCACCAATTGATACCATTGGTGAAAACCTTTATGCATTTGTCCAAACCTGACCTGTTAATTGTGCACTGTGGAGGTAATGATTTGGGCACTTTGACTGGGGTAGGTCTGGAAATGCTTTTAAAGGACACCTTTGAGCAATTGATGGCACTTTTTCCTCAGACTGCCTTGGTATATTCAAATATATGCCAAAGACAGAAATGGAGGTGGTCAAACCAATTTTGTCCACAAATTGAGAAGTCGAGGAAGCATGTAAACAAATCTGTTTCAGCTTACATGAGAGACCATGGAATGGGCTCCCTGTACAACAATAACTTGCATTACTACATGCAAGATATCTACAGAGGAGATGGAGTTCACTTCTCAGATGAGGGCAACAGAATTTTCACTCTGAATTTAAGACTGTGCATTGGTACCTACTTATAAGTACCTAAATGTACCATAAACCCAAAAGCTCTTCTCAGAGCTACCCTACATCTGATCACTCACAATTATTATTTTACTCTAACATTTTTCACTAATTTTCAACAAAGTACGCTCCCTTGGACCCTACCCAGTACGCGAACCGGGAGCTAACCTCGCGAAATTTAAAAAAAAAATGTTTTTTTTTCGCACATATAAGCCTCCTCAGCCACCCTCACAAAACCTAGGGGGTCAAGATAAGTCTACCGTGCCCCCTTCTACCCATTCTGAACATTATTTGCCCTCCATTTTGTATCTTAATTCGACCGAAACACAAAATGGTGGACTCCCGTAACGCTTAAGGTTCGCGAACCGGGGCGCTCAACGGTTCGCGTACCGGGTCGCTCCCTGGGAAGCGCACCATCAAAAAAGGTGGGAAAGTAGTTCACAGAAAAGCCACTGGAGACAATTTCACCAAATATAGATTAGCTCATACTACATACCAATCCCTACCATTTTCACAAATTTGATTGGAATTCCATTTAGCCATTTAGCCTGTAGACCTCTCTAAATACCCTGAGGTAAATTACTTCACAAAACACATCTGAAGTGTTGGAATTGACAACCAATTAATATGTTACTTTCATTTTCTACTTTTTTTACCTGACATTTCATTGGTTATATACCTGAATATATATAAAGGAAGAGAAGAAAACACAGCCATTTTGACTACTACTTCTTGGTGTACATTTCAATAGTATTTTCACTAATTCCTTCAACTTCTTTCTAAAGGTAAGTTTTTATTTTTAAAACTGAAGTATATTTTGCACTATAAGTTAATATGGTAAACTTTTTCTGATAGTTATATACTATCCCTCTGTAGTAGTTATAGATTTAGATAGACTTCTCTGTTATAGTTATGGATGGAGTTAGGCTTCTCTTGTATAATTATGAATTTACTTACGTTAAATCACATACACTTTTTTATATTCCTACTTCCACTCTGATACTATACACTGCCCAAAGATAAATTCACTGATAAAAACTGCCTATCTAAAATGAATCCCAACAGTGCCCTATCTCTACTAATATATATTTTTTTAATCTAAATTTCAGGCAAAATGGAAGGCGAACAGAAAGTTGAATTTCAAATTGTCCTGCAAGAGAGCAGCCAAGAAATCATTGATGAAAATGATATTGAATTTTTCGATGAAACTTGGGACAAAGAACTACTGCAATGTGTACAAGCAGTAGATAACCTCCTTGAAAATGAGGACATTTTACACCCTCAGAGACTACAATGTATATTCAATGATAATTATGAAATTTCTGACAATGAAATGTTAGAAAGTTTAATAAATTATGAAACACAATCACAATAAAAAAAAATGCTTAAAAAATAAAGAAAATAAAAAATAATCAACAAAACCAACAATCAATTAACATACAGCATTTAAAAAGTCTATCATTCATTTTTCATTGCAGTACGCTGCCCAGAACGCTTCCCGGTTCGCGGACCGGGCGCTACCCACGCAAAAAAAAAAAAAATTCTTTTTTTTTTGCCCCGCGGGGCCCTTTTAAAGCCTCCACATTAAACCTAGGGGGTCAGGGAGGATCTACTATGCCCCCTTATGGTTATTTCCCCCTTTGTTTTGGCCTCCTCTTGTCTCTCAATCCTACCGAGAGACAAGATGGCGGCCGCTCCGGACTGTTTAGAATGTTGACAGACACCGGAGAACCAATCAGCTTCGCTACGCGAAGTTCCGGTACGCGCCCCGGTCCGCGAACCGGGGCGCTGCCCGGTCCGCTGTTACAGATATATATCTTTTTTTAAACGTTAATTTCTCAAAATCCACTGGAGCACATATATTGAGACCTACAAAAGGCACATCGGGCTACCAGTCCCTACAATTTTGCCAAGTTTCGTGCAAATCCATTCAGCCGTTCGGGCTAAAAGTGAGGCCAACCGCCCTATGGAAAACTCAATGTTAAAAACACCTTTTGGGACCCCCCTTTTTTCTCGGCCCCCCCTTGACGAACCCCCCCCAAATCTTCAGGGGCTGCTCAGAAACAAAATGTTCCATTTTCCAGAAAATTGCAGCCAATTCCGTCCACAAACGCCAAAGTTATTAGACATAGAATTTTCAAAAATCCCATAGAGAAAAAATCCTAACTATATATACCTACTGGCGACCGCCAGTAGGTAATGTGTGTATGTATATATATATATATATGTGTGTATGTATATATATATATATATATATATATATATATATATATATATATATATATATAAATAGATATTTATATAAATACATATAAATCACTGAAAAAAACAAAGGTTACCAAGACATTATAGTTAGACTCAGATTTCACTAGTACAAAACCATAGTAAGTCAGCAGTTATAGCTACCTGAGCTAACTATGACTTATGCCCCAGACTGCACTGCTTATGGCCTCACCCATTACATCACTCATGATATAGTCAGCGACATACTAATGACACTTATGACATCTCAAATGACATCACTGTTGACATCACCCACAGAACTACTCACACACCTACTATAACAACCCTGTAACCTTTGATTTTTTAAGTAAATTTCTAAGGTTTTTCAAAATCTATTTTCTAACTTTAACATCCTTTTAACCTTTGGTCTTTTAAAAGAATTTATATTTTTTTAACTAGTTGTCAGAAGCCAACTACCTGGCTCCCAGATTATTCCAACGGGGGAGGGTGGGCGGCATTAGTTCCTGAATCCTCCTGAGACTTGCCCTGGTTTTACAGGAGGAGACACTGCTCCAGTGGCAAAATCCCAGGGGGAAGGGGTTGGGATAGAGAGCGCGTGTAGAGCCAAAGATGCTGTGGCTCTTCTACTCAACAGCAGCACTGCAGCAGGCATTCACACCAGTATGATGAATGGTACTGGCAAATATGGTACCTATAAACAATCAAATAATAAGGCTTTAGTCTAGTATTAACTCTACCTCTTAAAGTATCACCTCACAAAAGCTTTTCAAACTCAACAAACCTTTAGTTTTGTTCATGATTTGTTTTCATGTAGACTGTCTGCAGAGGCTCCTTTATCCAAATTTTGAAAACTGTAGTGAGTATGATTTCTGCATCAAACCCTCAAGCAAATGTGGATGGGGTGAGCTTCACCCATGTCCTCTCTGGCATAGCCCTGCCAACTGTATGTACAAGTTGAACAAAAACACTGGTTAGCTTTGTTTGCAGCACAATGTTGCAACTGAGCTCAGTGTGTAGTAAAATCAAGACTGTTAATGTGTCTCTCCTTTTCTTTTTGTTCTTTTTCCATCCATGGGCAAGACAAATGAGGGGCATTCCTTGTGGTGAGTTTGAAGCAAGAAGGTCAAGGGATCTGGCAAGACAGAGTCCTGGAACCTGGGAAACAGGTAGGTGGCAGGCAAAGAGGCTAGGTGAAGGGGAGGAGTGTGAATTGTCTTTAAATAAGACTGCTTTAGAACGTTCATAAAGGTCACAATCTAATTGTTTGTAACAAGGAACAGGTGCAGATAATTAACTTGATGAGGCTGCCTTCTAGAAGGTGCTTTAGAATGTCACAAAGGTCGTGTTCTAATTGCTTATAGTGAAGAACAGGTGCAGGTCATTGATTTGATGAGGCTGTCTTCTAGAAGGTGTGTTTTAGAATGTTCAGAAAGGTCGCTTTCTTTTTGCTTATAGCAAGGAACAGGTTCAGATGATTAGTTTGATGAGGCTGCCTTCTAGAAGGTGTTTTAGAATGTTCACAATTTTCACATTCTAATTGCTTATAGCAAGGAAGAGGTGCAGAGGATACATTTGATGAGGGCTGTCTTCCGGAAGGTTCACGTTGAGTTCATCTATGCTGGTTGCTTGATGCTTTTTCTTGTGGATTTTCTGGATGTTTTCTTGGCGCCTGAACCAGACCTTACATATGCATGGTAAAACATTTGTTGAAGCTATTAAGCCTTTTCAAACAAACTTTGGAACACCAGCAGCAGCTAGCTATTACCAACAGCGTGTAATATGGTCAAAAGTCAGGGTACAAGACATTAGTTCATGCATAAAGATTGGAAGGAATGATATGAGTAATGCCGGTGTATGGGGATAGTGAAGAGAGATGAGCTGTGGCAGGAATCCTGACACTAGCAGTCATGTTTGCAGAGTGGTGGACAAAGGGGATGGGGCTACTAACCAACTCTCAGGAATCCTGCTGTATTGGGCTTAGAGGAGGTAATAGGAGGGCTCTTGGGCCCCAAGAATCCTCAGCATCCAAGAGGACCTCATCCCCCAACCAGCAGTTCACCAGGAGGCACATTTGCAGAGTAGTGAAGTAAGGGGGCATGGCTTCTGAAGTCCCCTCAGCAATCACGCTCTGTGGGACTTACTGGAGGTAACAGGAGGGTTTTTTGGCCCCCAAGGCCCCTAAGCATCCAAGGGGACGTCATCTTTCCACCAGCAGTGCACCAATAGGTGTGTTTGCAAAGTGGTGGAGAAATGATGCGTGACCTCCAACTACCTCTCAGCAATCCCACTGTGTGAGTGTTACTGAATATAACAGGAGGTCTTATTGGCCTGCCCCCGTGGACCATCAGCAGCCAAGGGGACTTCATCCCCCAACCAGCAGCTCCAATAGGCACAATTGCAGAGTGGTGCAGAAAGGGGCGAATCCTGACAGTCACCCCTCCCAAAGGCTGTCTTACAGGTTGTGGTTAGGTGGAGTGGAGGGTATGAAATCATCTCACCAGATGGGGGGCATGAACCAAGGAGGCCGGTACCCAGGAATGCTCTGAAGGGTCATAACCCTTCCAATCGATAAGGTAATATAGTTTTCCCCAAGATCTTTTGGAGTCCAGGATACTGTGAACTTTGTACTCTTGTTGCCCACTAATCAGAACGGGTGGGTATCTTTTCGTGTGGCAGGTTGGTATGGCTTGATCAGTGAAACATGAAACACTGGGTAGATAGTGTATTCAGGGGGAAGCCGTAGTTTGACAATGACTGGATTAATTACCTTTATAATGTCATAAGGACTTACAAATTGTGCCCTTCTAGTTGTAGGTGTCCTGTTGATAACCTTGCCCTGTTTCCTTCCTTGTATATAGGTGATGGTGTTATTTGCTTGTTAGCTTGTGCCTTCAGGACCAATTTGACTCTTGTCCTAGTGTGTTTTTGAATCTCATGCAGCTGTTCTAATCTTTCTGTGACTGAAGGTAGTGTAGTAGAAACTCCTGATATATGTTTGCCGGCCCTCTCTGATTGGACAAACATTCATGCACACTTTGCATGCTCTCCACCCAGGCTGCATTACAGCCTGGGTTGAGAACATACCCACCCTCCCATTCCCCATCTGAGCGCTGAACCACGGTGCTCAGACCAATCACAACGCTACTTTTTTCCTGCTAATCTACCTGTTGGATTCCTGCCACCGATTGCTACCAGTCTGAAAGTTGCTGAGGGGCGTGAGGACAGCAAGGGAACTACAATTCCCGAGATGGGAAGCAGCGCGCCTACCATCACCGTCACCGTATGCGCCAGGGAGGTGCTCAAGAAGGGGCACGAAGGACGGTCCCGTCTGCGCCCGTCCTAGACCGGACAAGGCTGGGCCATCCCCTGTGTTTCGTACAGAGGCCGGCATCGTAGGTAAGAGGGACTTAACTTCATATATGCCCAAAGTACTCTGAATAATGAGCAAAAGAAAATTGAAACTGCAAGGGAATAAAATGCCCACAAAAACGTACCCATCACCAAATATTTAAAAAAAACGCAGTGGGCCTTATGGATAGTGAGATAGTGCAAGTAGAGGAGCAGTTGGCAGCTACAAAACAGCACTATACTCCGACATGAGGGGAAACGTAATTAAAGGCGGGAGTGAACATCAAACCCTTGTCTGTAATGTGAGAGGAAAGGAGAGTGAAATTAATATAGTTACAGAACTGCCAGTATTAAATGACCAAAATGTTGCAAAGGTTCATGGACTGTCTAATCCATGTGTGTTAACATAATCCCTGGAAATTTCAGAACTATCAAATCACACACCTCTGGTATCTCCCCCTACGAAGAAAAGTAAACAACTAACCTTAAATGATGAAAGCCCCACAGTGAGTCAAATGATTGCCCCCATACTAAGGACTAAACTAAAAATCAAATAAAAAAGGGATTAAGCAAACAGGGGATAAACAAAGGGGAGAGCAACCCTACAAAACAGAAGACACAAGATATTGAGCCTCTATTTAAGCAAATTCATGGTAAAATGGACTGTATAGAAAGTTGCTTAATGTTCGAAATAAAATTATTGAGGAATGATATGGCTTCTCTAATAGAGATGGTTACCAAAGCACTATCTTTAAATCCCCTGAACATAATAAATAGGACCCTCTGCATAAATAGCCCAATTGGAAACTCAATGGAAACATCGAAGGGCCATATTAACAATGTCGTTAATCCTGACAGAGGTAAGCAGAGAGTTATATCTAATAAAGGAGAACATGGCAATGCAACAAAGTGTAAGAATACACAAAGATTATGTATCACAAAACAGGGGTTTTAAACATGCTGCCGAAGAATAGAAGGATAGGAGACACCGAAGGCAAGGACAACACTCAAGTGACTTCTCCCACCACAGGCAACCCCGTATGTAATTATCCTGAATAATGTCCCGAAATTAGACGAAAACCAGAGGCAGATGTATGAAACGTTGAAGAACAAAGTAGTCGACTGGATTTCTGGGAAGAAAAATGTTGGGGTGCATATCCTATATCGGGACATTATAATGTTGAAGAGGATAGACTAGGTGGGAACAACCAGAAAGGCATGCAATAGAGACTGTGTGGCGGTAAACTTTAGAAATAATATATTGGTGGGTGAGTTGCTGAAAGTATTTTTGAATGAGGATAAATGGCCTTGAAGAAAGCATCCTGACCATATATTTGCCGTACCTTTGGGTTTCCACTATTCGTCAGAACATGACTATAGTAAGACTAATATAGGAAATAACTATTTGGTCAATGTTCCCTTGACTAATAGGTACTTGCCCTTGTGACGATGTAGTGAATTGGACTGACTTAGAATGGAAACGGCAATTTATGGTCCGGACAATGTCCAAAACATACTACACATCTCCTCAGAAATCGCTCCATAAATACTAAATCAATCAGAGGAAACACAGATAGAAGATGAGTCGCATATAAATAGGGACATTGAGAATCCCATTAATTTAAATATTTATCAGGAAAATGTTGCAAAATCCGTACTAACAAACAAAGACCTAGTGACGGAGTCTAGTCTGGGCAAAAAGCGAATTGCGACTAATGGACAACCTCATAACTGATAGTTCTTCTATGTATTACAGCGAATTTCTAAATATCATGATATGGAATGTCGCTGGAATTAGAAACAAGATTAGTGATGAAGAATGGCTGAAAACCCTAGATGGGTGTGCAATTGTTTTAATCCAAGAGACTTGGTGTACTAATCCCTTTTTTATTAATGGATATCAATTTATTTGTACTAATGCTAGCCCTTCTGGGATGGGCAGAGCAAAAGGGGGGTTTAGCTGCCTTAATAGCAGTAAATACACCATTGATTTTAAAGAAAAAGTTTGTCTCATGACAATATTATCAGTTCCTGTACTTTCTTTTGGAAGGGAAAGATGCCATTGTTGTAATCAACTTTTATAATAATATTTTTGATAATACTAAATGCATGGTAATTGAAGCATTAGAAATAGATTTAGATAACTTTCTGAAGGGTTTTGACGGGTACTATATTTTAGTTTGGACAGGAGATTTTAACTGTGCTAGCTGTGAATATGAAGTGGGAGAGCCCTCTGGGTATTGTGATCACCTTGGGGATAGGATTCTGCATTTTGTTCATAATGTGTATGGGAAGGTATTAAATAACGCCATACATAAATATGGTTTAGTACTTCTAGAACCCTCGAGCCAAGATGGGAAAACCAAATTACAAACCTTTGTAGGGAGTCACTCCTCCTCGGATATAGATCATATTATAGTATCGTCAACTGTTATGACTCGGTGGTAAATACAGAAATTAATGCTAGTCTTTACAGTGGCCATCATCCTTTAATTGTGTCACCAAGATTAAATATGGCATCAAAAGTACAGGGGAAAAGAATGATAGTACCCAAGGGAATAATGGTATTTCAATAAAGTATTTCAATAAAGTGGTCGAGAGTGAACCCAACAATCTTTATGGATAACCTTTTAGGTAAAACACAAAAAGATTTTTGATATTTTTTCAGATGGTTCCTCCCCTGATTCTGCAATAATAACAGCTTATTGTAATATTACATCTACAAATGCAGCCGATTTGACAGTTAAGAGTAGGAAGAAAACATATGATCTCAACCCAAGATGGTTCAGTCATGAATGTTCAAGGCTGAATGGAGAAATAAAATTGGCATTGAAACAAATACCTAGGGATAGTGCTAGAATCAGAATGGCGAGGAAAAGCTATAAAAACTCCTTGATTAAAAGGAAAAGGGAGATACGTGAGAAGGCCTGGGAGAAGTTAATCAAAACAGCTCAGGTAAATGACCAAGCTCTTTTTTGGAAAACAATTAACCACCCTTTTTTCAACGAGAACAATGCAGTTAAAATTGATAATGTAATAGTCCCTGAAGAATGACTATCCCATTTTGAAAGTATTTTTAATCCCGAAGTATAGCTGATACAAAAATTGGTGACTTTATACAAGCTGAGCCAACTGTTATTGCACCAATAAGTCAAGAAGAAATTAAATTAGCACTATATAAAAGTGCAAATGGTAAAGCAGAAGGGGGCTGATGGTATACCAATTAATGTATTCAAAAATAATATGGATTGCTGGATACCAATTTTATTGACCGTTTTTAACACTATATGTAGGGGAACAATATCTGTTACATGGACTGAAAGTATTATCGTCCCTATCATTAAAAAAAGGGGACAGAGGGAAAGCAAGTTGCTATCAGCCAATATCTCTTCTGGATTCCTCCTCGAAAGTGATGGGCTGCATCATTTTAGAAAGCCTTGAAAATTGGGTTAGTGAGCAAACTATCCTAACAGAGGCCCAGTATCGGTTCAGAAGGGGTATAGGGACAATAGAGCAATGTTTGAATAAAGATCTATTAATAGGAAAATATACATTAGCAAAGGAAGGAGCGCTTCACTTATGTTCTGTTGATCTTACAAGCGCTTTTTTATTTAGTCATTCACCACAAATATTGAAAGATCTAGGGGCACCTATAAACATAATAGTATACCTCTCCCAGATGTATAACCTTTTAACTTCCAAGGTTCGTTTTGGGAAAATGGGAGAATGTACATCGGTCTTCAGAGTAATGCGTGGTATAAGACAAGGTTGTGTGTTAGTGCCACCTTTATTTTTCCTTTATATTAATAATGTCGACCCTTTATTACAAATTTTAAATGCAGATACCCCAAAAATAGGAATATGTTCTACGCCTGTTTCATTATATGCAGACGATGCAGTGTTAATGTCTAGAAAAGCAAATGGATTGCAACTCCTTATAGAAAATGTTGAACTGTATATGACTAATATAGATTTACAGCTAAACCTAAAGAAAACATTTTTTTTTTTTTATAAAGGTTTTATTGGTGATTGAGAGCATTAACACAGCTCCTTGCCTACAACCACTAAGTGGCCGGCAGCGCTTGAGCAGTTCTCAGACAGGAATCAATAGAAATAGCAAGCGGAGCACGTTAACACAGCAAGCCGCCTACAACCACTTTGGGCCGGCCGCGTATAAATGATGTTCCACATGACAATAATCCGCTTAAATATAAAATTACATGTAAAAAAGGAAACAAAATAAAATGGAAAAGAGAACACGTTTGAGGCACACAGAAACAAATTGCAAGGCACATTACCGGTTTAGAACAGTCTTCGATCAGTCCTTTGCACAGCGCTACATATTCATGGACAAGAACATAGCATACACAGCGTAGGCGAAGCAGCATAGGAAAAAGGGGGGGAGGAAGGTCAAGGAGACCTATCAGGTCAGTATCAACTGCTTGTGCTTCTCAGGCTGTTAATAACCACATTGGTCGAACAGTGTCGTTCGGCGAAAGTACTAAATAAATCTGCCCGTATGCGGGCAACATACAGTTGTCTACACAGTGGCTGGTGATTGGGTATCGTCCGTGGAGTGCGATAGCAAATAAGACGCTAGCGGCGCCCATATGTCTCTGGGTCGAGAATTACAGGGCAATAGCTCAGCATAGAGGGCAGACTGTTCTTGACAAAAGATCATATCTGTGAGCCAATCCTTAAACTTGGGTGGCCTGCCCCTACCCCACCTGCAGGCAATGCAGCGTTTAGCCATCAACAATGCAAGCGCTGTGTATTTACGATATGCCACCGGTACATTTTTAACATAGCTCAGTAAGGCAGTCAGTGGCGTAGCGTCTACACGTACATTGGTCATGTGGGAAAGTGCCGTACAAACATGTCCCCAGTATTCATGTATGGCTGGGCAGTCCCAGGACAAGTGCAGAAAATCAGCCCGCGGTGCATGGCATCTCTCGCAATTGTCGGTCTCCCGCAGGTTATGTCTGTGCATACCAGCCGGAGTGCAAGACAACCTGTGCAAGTATTTGTAATGTATGATTCGAAGGCGGCTGCTGGCAGATATGCATTCAGTTTGCGAGCAACAATACTCCCATTGCTCTTCTGTTATTTCAACCCCCAGTTCAGCCTCCCATTTCGAGCGTGACGGGGAGGGTTCCACGTTATGCCTAGTATGAGTCACACAGTAGATTAATGAGACCAGCCGCCTAGGTGAGGGTTGCTGCAATAATACCTGCAGAGGTGGCAGCATGGGAGGCTCATCGGGAAAGTTAGGGTGAAGAGCTCTCATGCCCTGTTTGAGTCGTACGTATAGGAAGCTATCCAGTGGAGTACGCTGATGGTCCTGAAATACACTATCAGCGTCACGAAATGTACCATCTGCGTACAGGTCCCCCCATGTTGCGATGGAAGTGCGAGTCTGTAGCTTGTGGAATATAGCCTCCTGTAAAAGGGGCATTTCTGGGTGATAAGTCAAGGGAAGCAGTGGCGAGTACAAGAAGGGAAGTTCAAAAAGCCTGGTCATTCTTTGCCATGCCGTGATTGTAGCATTGACTGTCGTCTGCGTGCGCTCACAAGCGGGTATGACCATATACACGGCGCGCTCTATCGGTATAGGGTGTGCTAACCAATGTTCTGCTGCTAATTGTGGCATGTACCTGGGTTGTCGTATCCAAAAGTATAAATAGTGTGCCTGGGCACTAATGTAATAAAGTTCAAAGTCCGGAATGCCAAACCCACCCGATGCAAATGGCTTAATGAGGATCGTCCATTTCAACCTAGCACGCTTCCCTCTCCACACCAGCCGGCTCATCTCAGATTTGAGGGACGCAAAAAGATGTCGCCCAGGAGAGTACGGGATATTCATAAACAAGTCCAGTAGCTGGGGCAATATTACCATTTTAATCAAAAAGGCTCTCCCTGCCATGGAGAGCGGGAGCGTTATCCAACGATCAACTTTATCTGTGATACGGGACAATGCTACACCATAGTTGAGTCTCATGAGTTCTTCCCTGTTTCTGGTGATCTTTATTCCCAAGTACCGCAGTTCCTCCTCGCACCATTTCAGCGGGTAGTCTAGGGGGAAGCGCACTACCGCATCTGTAAGGGGAAAGAAACAAGACTTTTCCCAATTAATCTAAACGCCAGAGAGGCGACCGAAGACTATGAATTCTCGCAAGAGGGTATTCAGATTTTGCTGTGGGTGTCGAACATATAGGGTAATGTCGTCGGCGTACATGGATATTAATATTTGTCGCAGGTTGCATTGCAGGGCCATAGCATTGTAGCGTTGGCGCAGACGTGCCGCCAACGGCTCTGTTGCAAGGGTGAATAGCAGTGGGGATAATGGGCACACCTGACACGTGCCCCTGGTAATCAAAAATTGTGGGGATAGTCGCCCATTGATTAGTACCCTCGCTCCAGGTCGTTGATACAACAGGCGTATCCAGGATAAGAACAAAGGGGGGAAGCCCATACGTGTCATTATGCCGAAAAGGTATCTCCATTCCAGAGAATCGAAGGCCTTTGTGGCGTCCCAAAAAACTGCAGCCAGGGGTAACTCAGGGGCAACATTGTGCATCATTGTAAAGAGGGTTCTTAGGTTATGGGAGGTGGATCTTCCAGGAACAAAACCCGACTGATCAGGTAATATCAGATGCTCTAATAGCAGGCTCACTCGGTTGGCGAAGAGCTTAGCCAATATTTTAGCATTGGTGTTGAGAAGAGAGAGTGGCCGGTATGATCCACATAAATGGGCAGGTTTGTCTGGTTTTAACAATGAAATGATCAGGGCTTCCCTCATTGAGGGTGGGAGAGAGCCACATTCGAAGGATTCTTCATGAACTTCCTGAAGGATGCCCGACTGGAGGCCCATAATGGCATCTCGCATTTCATCCAGTTCAAAAGGTGCACATAGGAATTTTCGGTCTGCCTCACTGAGCCACCCTAGTGCCACGTCTCCCAGATAATCGTCCAGACCCAGGTCCAAATCGTGGGAGCCAGAGGTGGTGTATAGAGTCTCATAGTGGGTAGTAAAACTGTTCAGGATATTCGTAGTGTCGCAGTAGCGCGTGCCATCCGGCTCCTCCAGTTCCAACACGTAGCTGGAGTGTCGTGGCGACCTAATTAAGTCTGCTAGAGTTTTGCCTGGGCGCTCCCCCTCTCCATAACGACGAGCCTGCCAGTGTTTGCCCCTGAAGTGCGTCTCTCTCTGTGCCTCTTCCATATATTCGGTTAATTTAGACCTGAATTTCTCCTGTGTCTCCCCATCCGGTGATCGTGCCAGTATAGCCTCCAATGCCCGCAATTCTTGTTCCAATCTAGATAGTGTGTTGATAATAACTTTAAGTACCCCTGAGCCCTTAGATATGCAGTACCCTCTAATTGTAACCTTAAAGGCCTCCCATATGGTCTCCACGCTTTGCACCGAACCCTTATTACGTGCAAAAAAATCTTGTATTTCCCCACGCAGTTCCTCTTGAAAGACTGTGTCTGAGAGCATGCACGTGTTCAGGCGCCATGCGCTCCGTGTGGGGGGGGGCAACGTCTGTGTACGAGAAAGCCAGCCATACAGGTGCATGATCGGAATAGGTTCTTGCTAAGTGTCGCACTTGAGAGATTGTAGGGCCAAGCCCCCGAGAAATAAGCCAAAAATCCAGCCGTGCCCAGGTGGCTGAATACGCCGTAAAATGCGTGCCCTCTCTATCCGAGGGGTGCAAATGCCTCCAAGCGTTAACTAAGTGGTTATCTGTTATGATGTCTTTAAGTACGACGCTTGCCCTCGTGCGGTGATGTGGGGCTAGGTGGGATCTGTCCAGAGTCGGCGCGTATGTGACATTAAAGTTGCCTCCCCATATGATATGTGTGGACCCAATGCGTCTAACCTCCTCCGATAGGGATGAGAAAAAAATCGGGAGCATCAACGTTCGGACCATAGCAGCACACTAGTGTTACTGATTCCAGACCCAAGCGCCCCCAAATCATACAATATCTGCCCTGGTTGTCACTAGCTGAGCCCACTAAATGAAATGGCACCTTCTTGTTAATAAGGATAGCAGTGCCCCTGGCATAAGTGGAGTAGGAGGAGAATGCACTATGCGCGGCCCAGCGGGTCGCAAATGAGGGGGGTGTGAGAGGCGAGAAGTGTGTTTCCTGCAGCAGTGCAAAGTGTGGGTGTGTTGCCTGTCTAGGTACGCCAAGACTTGTCTTCGCTTTCTGTGGTCTCCGAGCCCCCGGACGTTCCATGTGAGAACGTTTAAGTGTGCACCTACAGTGTTAGCCATGGCCCCTCAAAAACAATGTATAATCCAATAGTGTGTGCGCGGTGCGGTATGGTTCAGTCGAGCTATGAAAGGTCATGCGTCTCTGTGCGTCAAAAGTGCTCATAGAGATCTCAACATAAACCGTCAACATTCCTTCCCAAGCCCAAGTCCAAGTCCCTTCCCCCTCCCACTAAAGCAACCCCAACACGCCAGCATAAGATACCCACTCAGCCCTCCCCATCCCATCATTCAAACCAAAACATAGAGTAGTCCCTGCCATAGCTACTGGCAAGGTATTTGGTTGGGAATTCCCTGTGGGGGGCCTGTCTAGGCAGCAACACAACCACCCCTCGCCCTAGGAGCCCGTGCAGTCGACACCGGAGCTCCCACGGGCATATAGGGGGCCCTGCGATATGTCCGCCAGCTACCCGCAGGGCCTCCCTCAATAAGTAGACACATCTCAATTTGAGCAAATCTCAGTCTCAGTAAGTATAGATCAATGGAAAAAGAAAGCACAGTTCAAGGCACTTTACTGTTCTTCGTCGTTCGCACCTTCCATCTGCGACCGTCGGTCTTCTTCCTCCTCGTCCGTTGGGTGAGCGGCTTTTCTGAGGTGCTTAAGAAACTCGTCTACCTGTTGCGGCTTTGTAAAGAAGTGCTGCCGCCCCTGATGAGTGACTCTCAGTCTTGCCGGATAAAGCAGAGCATAGTCGATCTGTGCTTTTCGCAGTTTCGCTTTAACATCTAGGAATTTCCGCCTTACCTCTTGTACCATGGGCGTGAAGTCCGGGAACATAGTGAAGGAGTTGCCCCCATAGGACAGTGGGCGCTTGTTGCATGCTGCCCGCAATGCCACGTCGCGGTCTCTGTAGTTTAAGAGTCTAGCAATTATAGGCCGCGGTGCAGCTCCTGGTTTGGGGCGAGGACCCAATGATCTGTGCGCCCGTTCGACAATAAATTATGGTGAGAAGGCCTCCGATCCCACGGCAGCCACCAATAATTTTTTGACGTATTCCTCCATGCGGCCTGTGTTAGTGGATTCCGGAATACCTAAAATACGTATGTTATTTCGTCTGCTTCTCGCTTCCAAATCCTTGTTCTTAGAAGCTATAACCCGAAGCAGATTATCCATACGTGAGAGTTGCGAGGTGTGTCGAGTAGTCACGTCTTCCGAATTCGAAATACGCTGCTCTGCCTCCGTTAGCCGCTCCTCGTGGACATCCATTTTGTGCACTATGGGATCCATTCATGAGGACATTCTATCTACCTTTTCCGCTATCGTGGCAAACCCCTGCCGCACCTCACGCATAATATCCTGGAGTTCAGGGGGCTGTTCCGCCCTGGCCCCAGTCAGGTCATCAGCCATTTCCTGTGCCGGTAGTTCCTGTCCCGACCTGGTGGGTCTCTTGGGAGGATCAAAGGTGATCTTGGGTTGACGTGGGTCATTCTTGCCCATGGTGGTGTAGTGCGCAGCCCGCGAATTGCCCAGCAGTCAAAGAAGTAGTAGGGGGGTGGCAGGGTGTCGTCCCCTTAGCGCTATAGTCAGTCTTGTGTTGCGTTGTCGGGCCTCCTGTACGGCGCAGGTTCAAGGCAGCGATCCCCGCCTACCTCGCCGGGACCAGAAGAAGGGAGGATACTATAGTCCACTCCAAGGAGGGTTATCCCATGCCTCCGACTCGGCTAGGCGGGCCTGCCTCCCGATGGCGACCACCGCAGGCCGCGAGGAGGGCCAGCAGGCTGCTACGGGTAGGTTTTCGTCCAGTGCCCTCTGGCCGCAACAAGAAAGTCAAAATAGTTTACCCTCTAGAGGGGTGGGCGAGCCGTGGGTTCTAAGGCCTCGCTACAGGTGCGTAGGCCTAGCAGCCAAGAGGGAGGGGGTGAGGGCTGCCCTCTTCTTACCGCTGGCCATAGGGCGGTCTCGTCACAACTCCGTCCGTTGCAAGTCCACGGGGTCTTAGCGAATTTTCTGTTGCTGCTGTGGACCGCTGGGTCACCGCGCGGCAAGTCACGGCAGAGTCGGTGCAGAGGCCCGTTCTATCCGTGGCCTGTTGCTCCGTGCGGCGCCGCGGCCTCGCGTGATCTCGATCGCCGACGTCAGGGCAGGCTCTGCAGTCAGCTCCCGCCCAGTGTTGTCGATCGGATATCAGGAGTTGCACTGCTCCGATCGAGGTGAGGTGTGCGCAGCAAGTTCCAGGGGTCACTCCAAACAAGCGACGCTAACAGGGGCCTCGTGGGGTGCTGATTATCAGGAGAAAAGCAGGATTGTAATCGCCGGGCGGCGAGAGCCTCACACGATGGTGGCCATTCGCTAGTGCGCCACCTAGCGCCCCTCTCTAAAGAAAAACATTTGTCATGACATGCAGGAGTACTAGATTGAAGTCTAGATGGCATCATGTGGGCGGTTCCCACATTGACAGGGTTTTAACTTTTTCAGATCGGGGAATGCTTTTTAACAGGAAAGGCTTATGGAATACTCATATTGAACTCTGTAATATGAAATTGTTAAGAAGCATGGAGAGTATTTTTAGATTTTTGGCGAAGCTAGGGAATAAACCAATACGAGAAATCCTAGCATTATATCGAAGTAAATATGTTTCAATGGTTTGTTATGGGGCAGCAATATGGGGACAAGCGAATATAGCCTCCCTACAAACTCTGGAAAACAATTTCCTTAAAAGATTATTGGCAGTACCTAGATCTACTGCGAATTTCATTGTACATAAGGAATTTTCGGCCTCGTACTTAAGTGATTGGATAAACTTGGCTGGGTTGATCCTCTGGCGAGGGTTATGGGTTAAAGTAGAAACAAATTTACTAAAGATCTAATAATGGATTGTTTAACCCTGGATCGTAGCATGAAAATACTATGGCTGGAACATATTTTTAAAGTATTAAAATGTTGCAATATAGACGTTAATAAAATGGACCCAACATCAATAACGGAGCTTAGTAAAAGAGACCTAAATTTCAGATATTTGAACATAATAGAAACAGAAAGGTACAGGGTCACGATCTTAAAAAATAGCGTTGTTGCCTACTGCGAACGTCCAATAATTAAGGGTCTACAATCCTACTTAGTGTTGGTAGGCAACATCCAAGATAGATTTTATTTAACTAGGTTAAGGTTGGGCACATTGCACTTTTTAGCATCATTCCCAAATACGGAAAAATGGTATCTTAAATAACTAAAGTGCCCTTGTGATGGAAAAACACTGAAACCTACGCTGCATTTTATGTTATTTTGTAGTTTTTACAAGGATATCCGGAAAGCATTTTTAAAGCCACTCTTTGTATCAAACATGACTTTTAATGATATATAAGCTTTTAACTCTGTTTGTAGTATGAAACTCATATGTTTTGTCATCAGATATGTGCAGTCTGCAATTAGAAAAAGAAAGGATTATACACATCTAAATGCATTGTTATACTAAAATTTGGATGATAATTTTTAGAAATATTTTTAATCTTAAATCTTCTTTATAAACATCAATTTGTATTTATGATCACCAGTTACATTAACTGATATAAAAATCTCCTAATGCCCCTAACCCCTTATGGATGAGGCGCCTTGATGCCTTCGGGTTTTAGTTGCGCGGTATAAATTTTATTTCATTCATTCATTCATTATTGGTACTATGTATTCTATGTATTTTATATGCAGTAGTAATTGTATATGTTATCTTATCTCTGTAGTTTTATTATGATGCTCAATACCTTAGTTTGTCTTGTATGTACATGCTTTTAAGGTGATTCTAAATGCACCGAATAAAGCTGATTTTTACTTTGACTTTGATTGGCTTAGGGGAGCTTATCCTGCTTCCTGTTTTAACAGAAGCCAGGAAGAGGACGGAGAGGATGGAAGAGAGGTGGTGGCTGGCCTGCCAACTGGTCGGCAGGTAAGAAATTAAAAAAAACATATTCCCCCTTCCCCACCTCCCCACCCCCACCCCCCTCTGCAACGCTACTGTTTCATGGGAGCAGCCGTGACTGGTCACTAAGTCCCTTAGATAACTTTATAAATCATTGTTTGTGGCTAATGATCAGACATAAACAACGGTTTGCTACAGTCCTTAAACATAATGACATTCCTATGGTGGCCATTTTGTAATATGCCTCATAACATCCACAAAGGCAATCCACATTGAAAAGGAGCCCTCCAGTTCCATTTTTCAGGTGAATTTGGTGCCTTATCATATTGACATTCATCTTGATCTGTGAATGCCTGATCAAATGTTATTTGATGCTTTGTCGGAACCTACGGGGTGGGTATCAATATGCCTTCAGGCTTCAACATGAAACCCATTCACCATGGTCACCTGGGTTTTCACTCATCATGGCTCTATTAGCCAGGCTTCCGCAGAATATGAGGTGTAATAATTGAGTATTGTCAGATTATTGCTTTCATGTTGTGCCCATGTGGGTTGCAACCCCCATTCTACGTATGATGCATCAATTGAGGCCTGAATATATATGTGTGTTAAGGATAAATTATCCTCTGCCATACATTATAAAGTTATTTCAAGTCACTGAGGAGTTCCATAACCATATAATTTCTTTATAGGATTAATTACCCTCTGCCTTACATTATAAGGATATTGCAAGTCACCGAGGAGTTCCATAATTAATTAGAGGACCAATATAGAAGGTTGAGTTCCTTTAAAAGGTTGTGGAACTTCAAGGTGACTTGCAATACCCTTATCATTTACCCCAGGGGGTACTTTATACCATACAATACATGGTCCCACCATCAACTTCCCCACAAACCACTTAAAACATTGGGGCCTTATTTATCAAATAGTGACTTGGCGCAGCACAGCAATTCACCTTGCTGCACTGTACTTCATTACAGGGAAAGGGCAGGAATGTGCCATATTTATTCACAGCGCTGGTGCACAGTGTGCTGCCTAGCACCAACACAGGCACTCTTGCACTATGGTGCAAAGTTGCCTGCATTACCAGAATGATTGTTTTTGTACAGGAACGACACCCTCCTGCACGAAAACAATCACCTGAGGCATATTCCTCTTTCTATGTATTTTGCAGAATGCAGCACACATAGAAAGAGGAAGTAACAAAGAAAAATAAAGATATTTTTCCTCAAGGGTTGTGCAGCTTGCAGACACCTTTGAGTGGTGCAAAAACAATGAAACCCTTTGATTAATATGGCCCTAGGTACGTTGCTATTTCATATGAAAGAGCGTCATGATATTCTGGATTTTGCAGGGGTGCATCATAATCCCTGGTAGTCCGCACACTCATATATTCCTGTGTTGAGCCAAATATTAATCATTAGAAAATGTGGACATAATAATGAACAATGTACCTTTAATGTTAGGAATTTAGTTTGTGTTAGTGAAAGAAGAAAACAACATTTAAAATGTAACTGCTTATTGCAAATGCTTAACAAATCAGTTAATGTGTATTGTAATGCATCAGATGTAAACTTGCATTATAAAAGTCTGCACTTGTAGGAAACTAAATGTGCCTTAAGGTAGAAATGTAATGCTTAAAGATGCAACGTTTAATAATTATATGTAGGTTTGGATGTGCAAAGGCCTGAAATGAATAACCAGGTTTTGCCGTGAAAGGCCTGTTTGTGATTTCTTATGTTAGCTAAATTGTGTAGGCCAAAATGTGCTTCCTTGGAAGGGCTTTCAGTTGAAGGCAGTCAGCAGATTTGTAGGTGCAATATTAATTTGTTCACATGCTTTCCTTTGCAGGTGCAAGGACACTGCCCTCGTTAGTTAGACTGATGCTCTTTGTTTTAGGAGTTAGGTATGGAGGAGACCTGTTACAGTGTTTCATGGAATGTTGATAATTGGGAGCTCGCTGGAGAAGCCTGGGACCCAGGGACAACTCAACCGTTCTTGGATGAAGTGTAAGTTTGTGGAAAGTTACCTGCCGAAGATGTCCAGCCAAAGGAGGTGTTTCGGGGCATGTTCTTTGGGTTGATCATTTTGTATTAGGGACAGTGTCCCGAGGGAAGGTAGAGCAGACGAGAGCAAGAGAGGGCAGATGAGAGCAGAGAGCCGTTAGGAGGGTAAGAGAAGGGATGGATCCTTAGAAGGAAGAATTAGCTTTGGCTTCTGACCCATTCAACGTGGTGTACTTCTTAGGAAGTCTTCACGAGCTGACACCTTTTCTCGACCTTGCCTGGGACAGAATTAACCAATTATTTTTCCTTTCGGTAAACGGTTGAAGACTAATTTGGCTATCGGAGCAATTTTTCTTGTTTAATTTCCCTAGAATTGCTTATTCTTTTCACGTTGCACCGAATTAGGTTGGTCCATAGAATGACTTTTGTGTTAGTTCCCATTATTATTTCAACCTCGTTATGAGGTGTTTGTATGTGCAATTATTTCTGGCTTTGTAATAAAACCCCTAAATTGTAAGTCGGAGTCAGTGATCCTTTCCGAGTCTGAATTGATTAGTCTCTACTGATGGTGGTGAATGTATTGGGTTTCTCCCCTTTACCCTTCTCAGTAGATTAAAAGGTCCAGTCGGTCGAGGATTCTTATAAATGGTAAGATCTGATAAAACGAGATAAGAATCGGGCACAATCAAGAGCATGTTTAGAAATATGAAAAATAAAAATAAAACCATGTGTGCAAAATTAAACACATCAAAAACGTGTTCGATATTTATTGTAAACAGATATTAGAACCAGTTCAATACAAGTCAGTTTAAAAAAATAGCTGCAATAGAAACAGGTACAAAGATTCTAGCTTTTCTCTATCTAAGGAGAGCAAAAACCCATCTTTCTGCTTGTCATTGTACGCTATTAAAATAGAGCAAGAGAAAGAAAAGCAATGCCCCATTTTTTGATTTAAACAGCTGCATCAATTAGGCTCTGTTACCAGACCTGCCTTTCACCTCCACTGCTGGCTCTGGCAGCAGGTATTGGAATGTCAGAACTTGACTGTGATGAATTATGATAGGCCAGTTCTGATGTCCTTTTTTATTAATCAGTGACTTGATGCATCACAAGTCGCCAATTATAAAGAAATTAGAGACTGCTATTTATACAGTGATTACAGAACCGCATGTTTGCTATGTATATATTTATAATACAGGTGGTTGTAGGCACTCTGTAGTTATAGTTAGGATTCCAAGAGATAGAAATTCCTCAGACTTTGTCACTGTTTGACAAATCTATGCAAAACTTTGCAGACCTATTTCTTTTTCTACATTGGCTGATGATTCAAAGTTTTGTGGTGCTTAGTGAAGGGGATACAAAGAAAAATTGGCTGATGTTTTATTCAGACATAGTAGCAAAAAGGCTGAAGTAATTTTCATGAAATTTGGTGGACTATAGATTATGATGTCGAAAGGGTCCTTTTTGTTACGTGATCTAAAATGGTTCAGTAGTTTTGTAAGTAATAAGGTACAACAACATAGTGATATATTGGGCTGTGGTATGCCTCGGATTTCTTTGCAGCATACCACAGTACCAGGAGATGACAAAACAAAATCTGATTGGTTAATAAAAGCCCTTGCAAAATGAAAAGGCAGCCATATTGTTTGGACCACGCTTGTTTTAATGTAGAGGAAGAAAGTAGGAAGTTTAGCAATCTCTGTAGAGCTACTGAAATTAGTTTAATTCAAACATATAATTTTTAAAGTGTTTACGGAGTACAGTGGTACTTTAATGAAACTATAATGAGAGTACCATGGTATCTATTGAAATTCTATATCACACAAGGCACTGCACTACAAGCCACTCCACTCCACAACATGTCACTTCACTCTACGACACACCACTCCACTCTACAGCATGCCACTCCAATCTATGACACTTTACTCTATGACACTTTACTCCACGCTTCAACACTCTATTCCACTCTACGACAAGCAACTCCTCTTTACACCACTCCACTTTATGCCATTTCACTCTAAGACAGTCTGTGACATGCCACTACATGACACGCCATGTCATTCCACTCTACTCTTTGACAAGCCACTCCACTCTATGACACGCCACTCCACTCCACTCTATGAGACTCCACTCCACTATACACCACTCCACTCCTCTCTATGACACACAAGTCCACTCTATGACATGCCACTCCACTCAATGAGACACCAGTCCACTCTATGACATGCCACTTCACTCTACGCCATTCCACTTGATAGCCCTCCACTCTAGGACACTCCCAGGCTTCTTGCTTTCTCAGACCCATGCAGAGCTGACCGTGCTGTGGAGGGTTGTGTCTCGAGCCCACAGATGGCACCCTCCTTGATAACCTTTGAACAGCGTTTGATTTTACCTTGTGGGTCCTTTGGAACTCATTTCCACCTCAATGTTCTGGTCAAAACATGAATCAAAGCAGCCAGGCCTTGGTGTAAGTCTGCTGTCTTTTAGTTATCAACCTGCTGCCGCCTGCGCAGGCTCAGGCATTAATGCGGAGTGATGCTGGAACAATTTTGTGCCTGAATGTGGTGCCATCAGTGTTACTTTTCTGAACGCATAAGGATTGTGAACAATCCAAGTGTCAGATAAAGACCAAGTGTGGCATATATATGTCAGCAGGAGAGTGGTAAGGGTGTGAATGAATGAATGAATATTTATTGTTTGGTTACTCAAAACCATTACATTAAAACCAAGTGCGAAATTACAAAAGTTACAGAAGTAAAAAAAAAAAGATTAAAATTCTGAGTACATATGGGCTGGAAGAAAATAATGTCCAAAGTCTTGCATGCCAACATGCCTCAGCTGAGTCTCCGATCGTTTTAACTCGAGATGGCCATCAACTTGGTACGAGTCTGATAAATGAATTTACCAAATGAGGCCATTTGTTTTACTGAGTTCAAAGTGTATAGTCAGTGAACTGCCTCCTTTGCAGTGCGTGTCCCCAGCTGTAAAATAATGGCCCTGAGATAAAGACTGCGAGCTATGCGCAATGCCGGGCAGCAGAATAGGAGGTGGGCCAGGGACTCCCGTTTGTATTTGCAGAGCCTGCATTCGTTGATCATGGAGCCTGCCCGTTCGATTGTGTATAATTCTTTAAGTGGCAGAGGATGTAGTCTATAGGCTAGAATCTTGTGTAGGGCTGGGCGGCCTACTGCCTGAGTGAGATGGAATTTAGAGTTATACACTGTGTGTGGCAGACTTTGTGACTCGTGGAGGCCTCTTTTTGCCAATGACTCCAAATCCAATGCGCGAGAGCAGATACAGACTTGTTTTTTTATTGCGTTTTTTATGGTGGCGTAATTCGCTAACTCAGAGCCCCAGTTCTCCATGGCTAAATTAAGGAGCTCCTTAGCCGATTTGAGGGTCAATGACCAAGGGTTCCCAGTTTCCAGGAAGATGTTTTTTAAGACTGTCTTCAATGTCTTCTCCTTTGCTGCTGTTGTAAGGTAGTAGTATTTACTCAAGGCGGCCATCTCTTCCAGCTTTTGTTGATTTACAGAAAATTCTAGTCGTACGAGTGTGTTTCTGGTGCACGCGGAGAGATGGAGAGATGGAACAGTCTCTTATACGCGCTACAGTTAATTTTTTCCAGGTCCCTATTTAGTTTTCCGGGGAACGCTTGTTGGGCGTAGTTAAGGGCTGGCATTAATTTGGCCTTTAGTACTCTTTGGATAGCCGTTGTAGTGGGGCTGTGTAAGATACATTGTAATTTGCAAAGGACATAGGTGATAGTTTTCCCTTTGCCTTGAATTTTCCTTAGATGTACACCAGGTAGCCCTGATTCATGATACCAGACGCTCGGGTAGTTATACTGCTGCGTGCATCCCAAGACCAAGTGGCCTAGCCTCCATTTAAGTAAAACATTTTTCGGATAATGCCCAAAAATTAAAATTTTTGATTTGGATTGGTTGGCCACTAGCCTGTTATTTTCGTTATATTTTTCCAAGGCTGTCAGCGCCTTTTGTAGGCCTATTTTGGTATGATGCAGAAGTACCAAGTCATTGGCGTATTGCATGAAATGAATTTTGGTACCCCCAATCCTTGGTGTGGCTAAAGCTGCTCCGGTCAAGGCATGGTCCATGTCCGCTGTGTATAGGTTAAACAGCAGTGGTGATAAAACGCACCCCTGCTTTAAACCTCGATCCGTTTCGATCTTCTCTGATGCGGTGTTGCTCGAAAGTTTGATTCTGACCCACGTGCGTTGATACAGTGACTGAATTGCTTTCAGTAGGGCGGGGTTGATGTTCCAGAGTGTCAGCTTCTTCCAGAGAATAGCACGGTCTACCCCGTGAAACGCTGCAGAGTAGTCGATGAAGCATGCGAATAGGGGGAGACTTTTGCGCGACCGTGCTTGGTGGACTAGATAGGAGAGTGATGTTATTTTGTCCACAGTAGAAGACCCAGGTCTGAATCCTGTTTGGAAGAGGGGCAAGAGTCCTTCTGTGCTTGCCCAATTTGCTAGTTCCGCCAAGATGGTACTCGCGTAGACCTTGCTCTCTATATCCAGAAGGGCAATCATGCGAAAATTGGACGGATCAGATTTAGGCCCTTTCTTGTGTATTGGGTGCCAGAGCGACCCTCACCAGGAGTCTGGGATGTGTCCCCGGAGCCACAAGTCTGTGTATAGGTGGGTCAGGTTTTCCGACCAAAATGCTACATTCGCCTTGAATATGCAGCCTGGGAGGCCGTTCGGACCCGGTGCGCCGTTTTGTCTGATTTTTTTTTACATTTTGGATACTATAATTTTTCCGGGAGCGGCCATCAGGTCATCGGTAAGGTCAGGCACTTCCGTCACTGCGGGTGTTCTGTCTAAGTTAGTCTGGTGGGAGCCTCTTTGTATACAGCTTTGACATGGGCTACCCAGGTTTGTGCATCGAGAGAGTTGTCTCTGTGGTTTGTTCCCCGAGTTAAATGGTTTAAGTGGCTCCAGAACTCTTGCGACTTGCAGGGTCTCAGCAGGTCAAGGATTTTCAGCCATTGCCCCTCACAATATTCAGGTTTCGCCGCTCACACTTTCTTTGAATGGTTTTTTGCTGCTTCTTGTAGTTGTTGTTTTTCCAGTGCTGTGCCATTTTTCCGGTAATCTTTTAGTTTTGCGCTCAAATGTTTGGCGCTTTCTTTGATTGCCGGAATAAATCCAAGTGTGGACGGTGGATGCCAGCGGTTTGTGCAGGCTAAGTCTCCTCGGAGTAGAGAGGCCAGTTTACCGGCGGTTCTGTCCCATGCTTCTATTGCCCCCTCATTGTGGGCACTTGGTGGCCAGCCTGTCCAGGTGTTTATCCATTCGTTGAGCTTGGTAATTGGCACCGGCCCCCAATTGATTCTTCTAGCTAGCTTTAACAGTTCGTCACCATTTGAGGCCCCAATGTGTTGTATCCTCTGCCGAATTTCTACAGACAAGTTAAGTGTTAGTGTTAGGGCAGCGTGATCGCTTTCATTTCGCTGGTGCACTGAGTAGTTTGACATCAAAAATTGTAATTTGTCGCTTAAAATGATGTAATCGATCATTGTTTGATTATTATATTTGGGGACGACAAGAGCACCAGGATTGTTCTTTAGGTGGACAGAATGAGCTGTTGCCAGGTTGTAAGATTTTATTAAAGCGTTCAATGCATTAGTGGCCCCAGGGTGATGGTTTTGTGTAGCCGTGATCCCTATATTATGGGTATTGAAGTCACCAAGTATAATGCAGTCCAGCAGGGGGTATTGTAGTAGCAGGGCTTCTAGTTGGTTCATTAGCGTATGCAAGTTGTCCTTCGCCACTGACCCGTGCGGATTGTGATAGATGTTGATCACCAAAATTGAAGACGGCCCATTGGTTGAATGGAGGCCTTTCAGAATGCCCGCCAAAATCATATTTGAAAGGTTTTTTATTTCCGTGAATTAAAAGGTTGAGCGAGTGCTTGATGTAAATGGATATCCCGTCCCGAGTGTCTTCCAAATATGTTGGTCTTTGTGGCTGGTTTGCCGTATTCTGCGTACCCTCTTATTGAAATCGGTTTTGTCACCCAAGTTTCTTGTATGCAGATTATGTCCGCCTCTTCCAGGAATGTCATTGCTGCATGATTTTGGAACAACTTTATGGCTCCTGCGACATTCCAGGTCATGATGTTCAATATGCTATTGGTCAGGGTTTGGTTTGAGTGTGTCTCTTGGCCATTTGTCAACCGGCGATGGATTCGGTCCTTTTTTCCAGGTTGATAAATGTTAGGAGCTGGAATTTAGAGCATGCGGCAACCAGGGCCAATCTTTGCTTGCGCGCCCCCTTATTGAGCAGGAGCGTTTGCCATCTCCCGCGTTTGTTGTTATTTTGATGGGGGTTTCGTTAGGTATTCCTATGCTCGTGGCACCCTTGGTCCCCTGAAGAATAGACCCCACATGAGGCGCACGGTCAGGCGAAGCGTTCATGCGCAAGTTCCTCCCCGTGGTCTGTTCTTGGGTGTCCATGTTGGTCGTTGGATATCCAGTTTTTAAAATTGTGGGGTATTTCAGTGCAGGCTCAATCTTTATTTTTATACTCCAGCTTTCCAGTAGCATGCCGTGTCTCTTCAAGGCCTCTACCATACGTGGACTAGTAAACGTTAGCTCCGTAGTTTTGTTTATTTCATTAGAGTTTGGGGTGAGAAAAAAAACTGTCTCTATATCCGTAGTTTTTATCCCTTCCAGCCCAGGGATGTTTGCGCAAAGTGTTAGTAGATTGCTGCGGTTTAAAATGTCCCACTTTCTCTGTGAGAGGTATTCGGGATACAGCAGTATTTTCCGGTCCTGGAGTGTTGCGTGGATGGAGTTGTGTCTGGGATGCGCGTCCTTCAAGTCTTTGGCCTGCATGCAGAGAGTGGTTGCCTGTGCCGGGCTGGACAAGCGGGCTTGGCCCTGATTTGATGTGCCTATTGACTGCTGTGATGATATCTGAAAAAGTGGGCTGAGTGGCCTAGGGTTCCAGGACCAGTTCCTAGTGATCTCAGAATTAGACTCAAGTGTAACTTGTGGCACTTTCAGAGTTGGTTCTGAAGTTGTGAGGGGGTCAGTTGGTTTTTTAATGTCTCTAGGCGCTTGGGTCGTTCCACTCATTGTTGCCATCAAATTTTCACGAGGCTGATAGTTTTTAGGGCAGACTTCATGGGCTCCTGGTGAGGCACAGGTTGCTTCCCCAATATGTTGTCCCTGTGTATTCGGAACCTGTTTTTGTTTGTTCAAAGCCACGGCTAGCTGAGGGGTTGCAGAGTGATCCACTGTGCTAAGGCTGGTGGTGGGGCAAGTTGTATGTGTAGCTTCTAGGGCTGCCACGGTGTTTCCTGTCATTTTAGTGGTGGCTACCAGACAGGTCACGTTTTGAGTGTCAATGTGGTCAGTGGTCATCTGGTTATTGGGCAGCAGCCATTGCCTGATTGAGCTATTAGTGTGGGATTTATTTTTCCTCTGTTTGGTAAATTTGCTTAATTTTTTCTTATTTTTCATGGAGAGATTTTCCATTTCTGGAATGGCCAGTTTGAGGATATGCTGAGGTTCTTGGTTGTTGTTGCAGGTGAGGCTGAATTTTAATCCAGTCGCGTTATCCATTGCCGAAGGCAATGGATAACGCAGTCTGTGCCGCCAATTTGTGGGATTATATTGTTTTTTATTGTGGAGGACGAGTTGACATTTTGCTGTGCAGGTAAGTTGGTCTGATGCTTGCTAACTTCATGCTTGAGATCCTCGATTAGTGTATTCATTATGTTAGGTAATTTTTCCAAGTTGAGCAGTATTGGACTGCAACCACATGTCTCTGGCTTCGATATTAAGGTTGTGCTGGCCTGAGCTCTGTGTATAAGTGAGTTTAGGTGATCCAGTTTAGAGTTTATCCCAGAGATCAGTCCCGCGACGACTTGTAAGATGTTAATTTGAGCGTCAAGCTTGTCAGCATGCATTATAGCTGAACTTGCCATTGAAATAAGGACCTCGTTTATCAGTGTTAGATGGTTTGCAATCAATGGGGGCCTCTCGTCCTTGTCCGCTCCTCCTCTCTCAAAGCTTAAAAATTGCGTCTCTTTATCTTTGTCGTGTTCCGGGACGCAAAGTTTTGGCAAATTTGCTGGCTCGATTTGCGAAATGGCGGGGGATATAGATGTTTTTGTTCTATTAGCTTCAAGTGGCCTATTAGGTTCGTTGATCATAATCATTCCCTCAGTAATGAGGCTCAAATTAGGGTCCTCCGGGTGTTTGGGGGTCGCAGTAGATGGACTTGTTTGGGGGGGGGTCTGATTTCCTCCATGTTTGATATTGGGTGTGCAGGAGGTCTCCCCGTGAAACGTGAGTATTTTGGGTGAAAGTGGTATGGCCGGCCGCCGAAGCGTTGTTGGGTTTGGGGTCTTCCATTACCATTTCGGTAGCCACGGGGTATTTTCCCGATCGTAGGGTTGATCGGGGATTCGGGGCCCCACTGAGTTCCGTTGATGTAAGTGCCTTGGAGAGCAAGAAGTCTCTTATGTCTCTATTTCCGCCTTTCTCAGGAGTTATTTGTGTGATACTGGGATTAGGCTGGTGGACCGTGGCATCAGGTGGGCTGGACATTGCCCCCAATGAAGCTGCTTGTACCGTAGCCGTTGGTACCGGTGCCGGTGATGTCGGTGATGTCAGTGTGACTCCGGATGCCCCCATTAGATCGTCATCCTTGGGCCTCGGTCCTGGGTTGAAACTCCCTCTCCCAAGTGGATAGAATAGCTTTGCCTTTTGTCTCCTTGCAGACTTGTGGGGCCGGGGCTTCTCCTGAAGTTGGATCAAGTTTGAGTTTCTGGTCCTCATATTTGAGGGAGCCCTGGAGATACTGGTTACTGGATTTGTAACAAGCGGGTGTAAAGACGTCCAGCAGGCACGCCTTTCTCCCTCAAAATGGCTGCTCCTAAACCCAGTATGGTATGGTATGGTCCGTCGATCCGTCCTTGCAGCCCCTTGCTGACTTGGCGGATTAGCAAAGGGCGATGACCTAGGTAACCAAGGTGGTGGTCGATGCTTTTGCTGTGTTTTTGCGGTGTTAGATAGGTGGTGGCGGGTGTGTCAAATACAAGCGCTGTGTTGGATTGGGACTTGATTGAGTTGAACTTTTTCCCAGTATTTTCCCAGTTTTTTTTTTTTTTGACCTAGTGGCTGCTTTGACCCAGCCGAAGGAGTTGTACCCTTCTGTTTACCTATTTGTCATGAAAGGGCACACGGCTCGTCACTCTTTTAATTGCTACTCCTTGTTGATCCCCCCGTTTTTGTCGCAATTCTCGAGTGGAGGCGTCTGGTTCAGTCGCGCTGAACCTGGTAAGGCTGTGACTGGCTCCTGGGCTTTGATCTTTGTGAATTGATCTTGTTGTTTCCAGCGCTGGGTGAGCAGTGGTGGCGGCGGGTTGAATGTTTTAATGGAGTAGGTGAGTGAAGTGGGTGGAGCAGCTGGTGGGGTGGCTGGAAGACCACGAAATGAGGGAGAAAGGTGTGGGCCAGGGGAGGGGGGGCTGTTGGAATGGCTCACCTCAGATCGCCTCAGGTCACCTCAGCAGTGTGCTCTCACGCACAACAGCAGCACACCAGTTCACCGGGTCACCAGCTCACCGGGTCACCAGCTCACCAGGGTCTCCGGGAGTGCGGTTCTTCCTCAGCTCCTCCCTGCTCTGCTCCTCCTCCGTTGCTCCACTGACGCACCTCTGGCGGCACCAACCCTCCACCTGTGCACAAGCCCCCCCCGGCACAGTCCCCCAGCCAGGGGTCAGGCTTCTCGTCGGGCTTCTCGTGCGCTTGTAGGCTTGTGAACGTTTCCCTGAGCCTGTGTTCCCCTCTGCCGTCGGTCCATTTTTCCGGCAGGGAAATGCAAGCGCCGACGCCGGGAATCGCGGCTGTGGCCAGGGCGGAGGCTTTCTTAAGCACTCACTAGCACACCGGGCTTTGTTTGCTTACCGCCCGGTGCTGCTGTCTTTTTTGCTGTCTTTTTGCCGGTTTTACCAGTTTTACCGGACTTGCAGTTTTCTCACTCCCCGGGCCGCTGCGCGGTTCTGCTCACAGCTCGCAGCTTGCGACTCGTGGCTCGTGGCTCGCAGCTCGCAGCTCGCAGCGGCTCCTCCCTCCAAGTTTCCTCCTCCTTCTAAGGGTGTGTGGTATGAAGCCAGTGGTGTGTTTTGAAGCACACTGCCCAAATATATTACTTAAGCATGGTTTGGTAGTGCACTGGAATTTACAGACAGTACATATTACATTTGACTAGCCACTACATTTGCATAGACAGGCAGTTTTACTGATAAAACTAAATGTGCATGAATGATAATGTGTGGAAATTGGAGTTCAGCCAGAATTTATCACAGAGCATCACCAAGTGCAGTGTCTTGGTTAGTTTTTAATCCTATTAAAATATTTGTTTCCATCACACTTCAGAATTACAAAAAAGGTGCTTCATTTGTTCTTTGCTAACTGCTGATATATTATGAAATAATTGTACAGTTCATTTACAGGCATTTACATTTTGTTGTATGTTAGGAAAAAAATGAGATCCTAAATCCTTTCCTTTCACATTCCCTGTACCCTAGCAAGATTGAGATTGATGCCTTACCCCTACGAGATAGCGATTGTCACATAGTTCATGTTACAAAATCCTCTCATTTTGCAGTCAGAGAAAGAACAAGCATTGGCATAGCCAATAGGTCTCGCCTTTGGGACCTTATAAGTGTTTAGCCATGCAACAGTTGATGTTGTTGCACCAAGGATATTGTGCTGCATAACTAAATACTTATAAGGTCCCAAATGCGACACCTATTGGCTATGCCAATGCGTGTTGCTTTTTCCATGTTTGCCGACTTGTGTTTAGATATGAGGAATTGCGTAGGTTTTGAGCTATAGGACAACTACAGACAGACGTAGACACAAATACCTTCGAGAATCGTGAATGCAAATGTGTTTCCAAGAATTAAATCCATCATATAATACCACAAACGAAAGTGTAAATACCTGTCTAGCATTATGGAAAGAAGAGTCTTCCGAAGTACAGTCATGAAAAGAACTATTCCTGAATGCACAAGTTACTTACTTGTTCCCTAATGCGACGTAGAGCTTTGCACAAGGTGACATTTCTGTGAGGGCTTTGAGGTTTTGAGAAGCAGAGAGGCGTCATTATGAGGGCTGTTGGCGGCAATGGTCCAAAAATGGAATCTAAAACTAAAGTGCAAACATAGATTAGAGGAGCTTGACGATCTCCTTCACTTTAACTATACCACAGATTAACATATTTGCATGAGTAGTTTTTATACTCTGATTGTTCACCTCGGCGGCGTTCTGCGCCAAAAACCATGAACACGTCAGGCATATTGTGGAAAACCAGAATAAAGGTAGACTTGAGCTAACAGTTCCCCTACTCAGAAAATATAAAGATTCTCACCAGTGCTTTTCAAGGTAATTACCTAATAACCCTAAAATATGAAATGCCTCACCAAAGAACATAACTCTGTTGCCACCCTTTCCTGTGTTCAAGCAGTTACTAAAACAAACACATGGCCATGAGAAGCCTTTGAATCCCCTGAAATCACTATTGTATAAAATATACAATTGAAAACCTTAAGTGCTCCCTTTATTCCTAGGAGGCAAATCTCATTTTAATCCCTTTGTGTGCTTTTTCATTTACATTCTATATGGCTTTCTAATTGCCTCTTTCCCAGTTTGGAGTCTTTTTATTTATCTGCGATTTCAGTTTTTCTTTTTATGTATCCCCTGTTGTCTTGTCAATTGAAGGACTGTCTGCCTTCAATAAAGACACAAAAACACATGTGGAGCAGCAAAGTTGCTACGAAAACTGTGAGGGCTCCGGACCGCAAAAAACAGAAACCGAAAACACCACTGCAGCTATGCTTCTTAGCTTGAACTTGGGCAAATGGTACCAGCATGGTCCACTGGTCCTCAAAGACAAAGCCCTCCTTGGAGGGGCCCACTGTGGACTTACTGATGCTGCCTGCAACCTCTGTTTGCAGTCACCCACTACCGTCTGTGCTCCCGTAGACGAAAGCCTGACACCTAAAGACACCTCTGAACTACTTGCCCCTGGAGAAGAGGGCCAAAGACATCCTTACCTCCCTGTGCATCGCCGGAATTGAGCACCCTTGTTGGTTTAGCCATATTGGTCCCCCAGTCCAAGGCTGAAGCCTCTTTTTCAACAGAGTGATCTCCAAAGACTTCAGGGGGGCATCTGACGCTGTAAGACACCTTTGCACCCAGTGATGCCCGAAGGGAACTGTTGGTCCTGCCTTGGACTTTGCCCCATACTCACCAGTCAGACGATTAATCCTGTAAGTCGCTCTTGGGTTCCCAAATACAATACATGTTTTTCTTCCTAAGTTAACATTGAAACGAGGTGTTCCATTATGATTTAAAGTATCAAAAACTTGTTTTCTTCAAACTGTTGATCCAGCGGTAATTTCACGGTAATTTCTCAATGCAAAACCTTGTCTACCTCTATTTTACAGCTGAAAAGGTGTTGGGCCCTTGACACCATGTATTACCTTCAGGAGACTTTTACATAAACATGAAAAATCAAAAATATAAATAATATTTAAGCCAATAAACAGATGTGGGGAGTATCCTAAAGGGTTTTATTTTCTAGTCAAAAGTTAAGTTTCTCTGACCCTTTATTCATTAGTCAAATATCAATCAGGTTACAGAATTTGGAAAACAGCAAAAATAGAATTAATACAGAACATATTATAAGTTGCATACAAAACATTCCATAAAGGAAGGTAATAAGACATCAAATGTCAATCAGAGTTCTTTAAAGAGTTCAGGAAATATAATTCAAGAGTGAATCATGCAAGGCTAATCAACAATTAATAATTGGCAAAAATCTCCAATAAAGAAAAATAAATGCATACGACAAATAAATCTTTTCTAAACTAATTAATTAGTCAAAGCATACATTTAGAGTTTTAGCATTTAAATCTAAACCTTTCTATCTGTTGCTCTCTCTGCCCTGGTCTGATCAACCTACCTGTCTGTGCTTAGGAGCAAGACAGCCCGCCCTTCACAAGTCCACAGAGGAATGTGATCTGCCTTGCCAAAAATATGATGTGCAAGGACTTCTCTGAAAAAATATGAGCAAGAACCCCCACCTCTCCTCGGACGTAGTCTCCTCCTACACTGCAGCAATCTCCTCCCAGGCTGCACCCGTAACGTTTCTCATACCTAACCCATGTAATGTCTGATCTCATCTGCCTCTTCACCTCTCCTCCCTCGCAGACTGAAGCACAAGGATTAAAGAGAATCCACCACGCCCCCTATACTCTAATTCTTGGCTGCCTATACTAATAATGTTGCAAGTTTTCCGTAAAGCTTGTACTTGATTGGTTAGCATAAATAGCATGAGGATCCCACCATCCTGTTCTCATTGGAAAATCCACCCGGTACCAGTTTTAACAAAAGAAGCGTTAATCATTAATACAATTATACGTTTTAGCAACATTTACTAGGAAAAAATGTTTCAGTCTATTTCTTCCTTCCTGTCACATCGCACGCAGGAAGGACACATTCCACAAACACTGATACATTGACAGGATAACAAGAATGTACAGTTCATGGTGGCCTTGACTTATTCCTCCACTTGAGGCAAGCTGGTATAATCTGCGCATGTGTTTTTCAGCACGATTCTCAGCCATGCTGGATTCTTAGGCAGCCATTTAATGGTGGGCCCATAAACAAAACAAACACAAAAATAGTATTAATTTACTAAATAAAACCCATTATGTTTTACCACCCCCATACTAGTACCCTGTATAAATGATTACCTAGCAAAAGCTATTAGTTCAAAGCAGCTTTTCTTATTATTTGTGCACAACATGCAAAATGTGCAATGTGCAACGTAGCATAATACATGCACTGGTATAAATTTTTAAAGCGCACACAGTTAATACATATTAATAGCAACATGCTCCGATATTTTAGATAGCTTTTCATGCAAAATGTGTTTGCCCCCGTGTAGTGATGGTGCATGGTTAATTAATACACATTATAAGATGTGGTGTTATGAACTGAATGTGCATAATCTAAATATGCAACAAAGCCAAAGTTTCTTAAGAAAGGAATAGGGACTGTAAATTACAAGGAAAATGAGCTGGGAAAGGGGAGGACATATTCCATGATTATCTTCAAAGCTAAAAAGGCCACTGAAATAACGAGTTTTCTCTACACTGCAAAAACACACGTTAATTCAGCACAAGAATTTCAGACTGACTAGGCCTCATTTCATGTCTTTCACTTTGCTTACACCACAATGTGCATCATTTTAAAAGCATTTGACTATGCCTCATTTCATACTTCATGTGCCATGTGTTTTCACTTGCGCCAAAATGTGTGTGTCAATTTAAATGCTGTGTTTCGGAAGCACAAAAAATAAAGCAATGGTTAATCTTGATGAAATCTAGCTCTATCATTGTAGTAAGGCTTATAGGCCCATTGTTGAAAACTGCTAAGTTAGCATGAGCTTCGCTGCCATGAGCCTGCTTTTGCGCACAACACTGCATGCATATATTTCTCAAGAATCTGTTTTTGCTCCTTTCACATGAGAACTGTCTACCTTGCAAGTTCTTAGCTGTGCTCTGAGGTTTAGTCTGTACACGATGTTCAAGGTTAAACAACAATCCTACTTGTTATTCTGTTCTGATCAGTCCCTTGCACTTAGACATAACATGGTACACACAGCTGCATCTCTGGAAATCGTGTACTTTAATATTGCAACCACAACCTGTTTTTGCACACTCTGAGATACACCTTTCCAGAGAGAAGACCTATGTTTGTTCTGCGATGTGAACATTGCATCTAGGTCTTGAGGTATGCGGGTCTGCTGACAAAGCCCAGATGTCTTCGGTTTTATAATAAACTAGCAGCCCATCCCGACGTTGTCCAGGTATGAAATAGAATGTGTGTAATGTGTGTATTTGGCAAGGGCAATTTATTTTAAAATCTCGCGGTAGACAACATTTTTTGTTTCATTATAATAGGGACAGAGAAGGCCCAGCTGCAGCCCTGGTTGATGTTAGCAGGCGCGTGTAATTGGTGTAGTGATCCGCCGCCTGAGCCCGGCTACAGCCCTGGTTGATGTTAGCAGGCGCGGGTAATATCGTTGAATGAGAGAGTTATCAGCCGCGGGTAAATCCGTTTAATGAGAGAGTTGAGTGACAGCGAGTAGGAGAGGCTGCAGTAATTGTCCCCGCAGACATGCTCATTTGCGTGTTCCCCCGCTGGAGGCCCAGATGCAGCCCTGTTTGATGTTAGCAGGCGCATGTTCCCCCGCTTGAGGCCCAGCTGCAGCCCTGGTTGATGTTATCAGGCGCATGTAATTAGTGTACTGATCCGCCGCCTGAGCCCGGCTAGAGCCCTGGTTGATGGTAGTAGGCGCGTGTAATTTTGTTGAATGAGAGAGTTCAGTAACAGCGCGCAGGAAAGGCTGCAGTATCGTTACTTACCAGGCCTCCAGGTGAACGCGTTTGTCACACCCACAGCAGACGATCTTCTGATTAATGTACGACCCACATGGCATGAAGGGTGAAACGTAGCACACACCCCCATCGTTTCTCACGTCCCCAGCGTGCCCCTTGATGCGGCGCAATTGCGTTCACATGGCATGAAGGCCAGACACACGCCCCCAGCGTTTCTCACGCCCCCGCGTGTCACACCCCCAGCTTGTCACGCCCCCAGCGTGCCCCTTGATGCTGCGCAGCAACGTAATTGGCGCTTGTATGTACGACTCACATGGCATGAAGGGTGGACACACGCCCCCAGCGTTTGTCACATCCCCAGCCCACGCCCACAGCACAACACAGACACGCCCACAAGGGACTACTTTGCTGGCATGGTTCTTTTACCTTTTAAATGTATAGAGGAGTTGGCCTAACGGCTAAGGCGCTCGACCTCGGACCTGGGGATCTGGGTTCGAGTCTTGGTAACGACGCCAAACATCCTGTGATTCTGGGCAAATCACTTAATCTCCCCGTGCCTAACAAAAATGAATGTGTGTCCTCATGTAACGTAACTGGTGCTATGTAAAGCGCTCTGATACCTGATTCAGTTTGGGTCAAGTTCGCGCTATATAAAACTCTGCAAAACAAAATATATATATGGTGGCCGTCTGCATAGCCTATGTCCTTCTGCTGCAACTGCCCTTTCCAACGCTGTATTGGATGTTGTGATTGGTGATGTGGTTACTGAGATTACCGGCCTCAAAGGTTTGGGCTCTCTCTTTATAATATTAGTATGGATGGATAGTATGGATTTTTTGCAATTTTTTTTACATTATTTTATCGGTCTGCATAGCCTATGTCCTTCTGCTGCAACTGCCCTTTCCAACGCTGTATTGGGTGTTGTGATTGGTGCTGTGTTTACTGAGATTACCCGCCTCAAAGGTTTGGGCTCTCTCTTTACAATATTAGTATGGACTATCTCTTGTCACAGGGAGGGTGGTTAGGTCGTTCAGTCCTTTCCACCGTTTTTTATGACATGACATCCCCGTTCGTATTCTATGGTATTGTAACAATGCTGACTATATTGTGTTTGTGCATTCTGCTGCTAGTATTGGCTTGTGTATTGCACCATAGAGCGTGATAGTTGAAATACACATTTTAAACTATACTGCGTCTCGGATTACTTGCATTTTGTACAAGTATCAGTGGCTATGCGAAAAAGTGTCTGGCTCCCGCGATTCCCAAGATAGAGTGTGTGTTCTGGGTTGTCTAATCATTGGTAGCTTCGCTGTAAACAGAGAATGAATGAGACACTATAGCTAGTCGGTTTGGGAGTTTGGGTACGGATGTGGTAGGTTGGTACACCACCTATTCACTGAGGTCCTGTTTCCCTGTGCGTAGTTTTGTATATGTGCAGAATCCCTACAACAAAACCTGCTATTTTAAAAAGAACTTACCTGATTTTAATGATCTTAGTGCCAAATGTTTTCATGTAGATATGTGCTGTTTTATAATTTTGTGTGGACCTCCTTATTGGGTCATTTATTGGCTTGGTGTGCGCAGCGGATCTCTAACGCTCCTCTCTTATACGCCTAAGGCTGCTTGACCACACTACCTCCTAGAAGAGTACCTTGGGATCGCTAGAGCAAGTCCCTGTCCATTAGTAAGGGACTAGCAGGACTCTTTGCATTGTATACTTCTTTTCGGTATACCATATTAAGAGGCAGCTTCCTACATTGGTGGTGTAGAAATAGGAAGCAAGACTTGACATTAGCTGTACCACATGGATAATGGGTGAATCCACTGGAATCCAAAATTGTCTTTAGTGTAAAACATTTTTTCCGATTCCAATTCTTTCTAAATTCTTTAATACCTACCTGTAAAGACCTTGTGTTAATTCCCACAGTGAAACTGTTTAGTGCATAAAAAGTATTTAGGTAAAGTTAGGTCTTTAGAAAGTACTTAGAATATTTTGTACTTCATTTTAAAAGAACACGACTAGTTTATTACCAGGTCTGAGGCAGCCTCTTCCCAGAAGTTCAACCTGGGGCCCCACAGGAACTTAAGTTGCCTCAACTTAAATCCCTTTGCCAAGTATGGAACCTCACTATGGGACTTGGACCCACAAAGGCACATCTGCAAAGGCTGCTCACAGAAAACACTAGGTCCGTGACTGAGGAAGAAAAACCTCTTGCAGAAGGGGCAGAGGATGCTGAAGTGGATGACGTCAATGACGATTCCAACAGCAATCCTAATGAAAGCAACACCTGGAGTGCTGACGATACCTCTGGAGAAATAGGCAATGAAGATTCAGACCTCCAAAACCTTAGCCAAGAGGATAGCCTTAGCGGCTAAACTCCTAGCTATAAAGAAAGAAAGAGCTGATATGGGCCTAGGATCCATCTCTGGTGGCAGCAAAATAATTAATAGGGAGAAAAATAAAGCTTTCGACCCTATAATACTCAACGGGATTGTACCCAAATGCATAGATAGTGATGATATTACAAAATGGTTCACAGTCTTTGATAGGGCTTGTGAAATGAGGCAACTCAATCAAAAATATTAGGGCTCTCTTCTTTGGAAGCTGTTCTCAGGAAAGTGTAGGGATAGGCTCTTGATACTGAATGAGGCACATGCTGAGTACCATGACCTAATGAAGGATACCCTGATTGAGGGCTTGGACTCACCACTGTGGAGGAGTGTGGCTCACTGATTAGAGCGGCAGACCCTGATGCAGAGGTCTGGCCCAGGACCAGGGTTCAATTCCTGTCGCGGCAGGGTCTTGAGCTCAAATGTCCGCGGACCCGATAATTCTTGGCACGGTGCCTACTCTAATCATGGGGACCCACGCTGCAACTCTGGGCAATAGCTTGCTTAGTTTCCACACCGGCCCTAATCGCTAAGGATGCCTGGCTTCACCAGGGGGGTGCCCAGGAGTTGGGCGCCTCACAGGAACAGGCCAGGATGGGTTCCTCAGTGGTTTATTCAGCGCGGGGACACACTGGTAAGTGTAACCATGCGCTTTATAAGCTTCAGAATTATATTACAGGATCAGGATCCAGGCAACTTGAAAAATGCAGAGTCAGACCTGAGTGAATTTTGCAGACTTTTCAGTGAATACACTCGGTGGCTGGTTGAAAGGTAACAATTTGCAAAACTATGAAGGGCCTTATAATCTCATTATGAAAGAGCATTGGTTGAGTAATTGTGTTTCTGAGAAATAACATTAGTACCTAGTAGACCTAGGTCACTTTCTCCTTCCTCAAGAGTTGGGGAAGGACGCAGACCACTGGGACAAGTAAAGGATAACCAAAACAATTCCTGAGAAAGGGGTCACTATGCCATCCACCAAGGGAAACATGGTGACCATTCCTAAGACAAAAACTAAGAGTCTACTCAAGTCCCCCAAAAACCTGTTCAGGAGGGTGTGCCCCAAACCAATACGCAGTCTAGGAGTGGGTACTAGGGTTTCAACTGGGATCCCAAAAAGGCTTGGTGCTTTAATTGCAAGGCCACTGGGCATCACACTATAGACCCTTGCTGTCCCAATACAAAGAGTCCCCCTAGTGCACCTGCAGTGAATGCAGTGTTAAGTCTTTAGATGGGATTCCAAGGGAGCCCTGACCATGTTAAAGAGCCACTTTAGTCTCTGAGGGGGGTGGATATAGCTGTCCTTGCTGTCTGGCCCATTAACATGGGAAAATACAGACAACCGCCTCATATAAATAGGATTAGAATTTAAGCACTGAGGGATACAGTTGCAAGTGTCACTATGGTGATGAAGCGACTGATATCCCTAGGACAATACTTGACTGGTGAGACACTCACTGTCCTCAATGCTGATAATCAGGTTAAGGACTGTTCCATGATGATGCTGTCCTTAGAATGGGGAGGGGTAGCTTGCTAAAAGAAGGTGGTGGTATCTTCTGCAATTCCTGTAGAATGTCTGCTAGGCAATGATCTGAAGTCCTCGGCGTGGGTTGAGGTCAAAAGTAAAACCCATGCAGCTATGCTGGGTATACCTGAATGGGTGTGTGTGAAAACCAAGGACAGTGAAATGCCCAAGATGAAAAAAAGGAGTTGGAATCTGAAATAATTGCCTAACCCGTGAAGAGAAAAGGCAAGAAGTTTGAGAAACCTGGTTCTAAACAGACCAAAGCTAACGTCCCTCCTCCTCAGAGAGAAGACCTGTCAGCCCTAGAGGGAACTGAGCCTCATGAACATGGGCCTTACAGGGCATAGCTCCTAGGCCCGGGGGGCCCTCTGGGGAAGATCTGTGCAGGGAACAGAGGAACTATCCCACTCTTGAAAGCCTGAGACAGCAAGCTGTTGATCAGGAAACAGGAGATGTCAGTGGCTCCCACAGAACCTATTGGAAGGAGGGACTCCTTTACACCAAAGTCAGATATCCCAAACCTGGTACCGCTAGAAGAGTAGTAGTGCCTCAGATGTATAGAGAATTCTTGCACACCTTGGCTCAAAACATCTCCTTTGCTGGGCATCCTGGCCAGGTGAACATTTGGAGTAGGTTAGTTACCAACCTCTACTGGCCAGATATGTTCCAGAAGGTGAAGGAGTTTTGCAACTCCTGTGCTACCTGCCAAGCCAGCTAAGCAGGTCACTACTCAAAGGCCCTATTAATTCCACTCCCATTGGCTGAGGTACCCTCTGAAAGGGTCTGGGTTGATGTGGTTGGCCCCCTCCAACAGCAGCAGGGAATAGATTTATACTTGTAATAGTGGGCCATGGTACCACGTACCCTAAAGCCATTCCATGAAGGAATACCAGTGCTCCTGCAGTGGCTAGGGCCCTCATTGGGATCTTTCCCAGAGTGGGTTTCCCTAAAGAGGTGGTGTCAGAAAGAGATACAAAGTTCTTGTCTGGCTCCCTGAAATACATGTGGGCTAAATGTGGAATGACTTACAAGTTCACCACCCCACATAATGGTTTAATTGAGAGATTTAACAAAACCATGAAAGGCATGTTCATGGGACTATGCATAGTCAATACTATGCATAGTCAATACTGTTACGGATCACATGATCAAGATTTGTATTAGTTCTGTGCAAGAGTTCATATATTTTTTTTTTTTTTTGTTTCCACAAGTTTAATGTCAAATTTAATCAATCTTCTATGAGTTGTGCAGGTCCATTGGCACTAGACGTGGGCTGACACGAAACGGCAAGTACAACTTCTTACGTAATAGTAAGATCGAAATGTTTTAATGAGAATGAATCAATAAGGGCCTACCCACTGGGTTTCTTCTATCCCCCTCATCTGGGATTTAGCGTGAGACAAGGGTCCCTCCCGGCAGGTTTGAATACACACTATTGCACACACCATCGCCCATTCATTCACCACAACCTCTTTGAGGCTCTTTCAGGCCTCACTGACAGCAATGACTCCATAATCATCTTAGTAAGGTAGCCGTGAAGGGAGCACTGGGACAACTCTCTACGGATGAAGGGCTCAACCCAGAAACATGTGTCTAGAGATATACAGGAATGTGTGCACCAAATTTGTTGAAAAACTCCAGCTAATTTTGAAGTAAGTTTGAATGGTGTACTGCATTTACCAGGATGCAAAGGGGCGAACTGTGCTCCCAACCCCCATTCTGTTTAAAAGGCTCCCTCGAGCCAGGAAGCTGACGAACTTTGGAGATGCACCTGTGTGCCTGTGAGTGGTACTGTGACCTGAGAGGAACTTGGCAGCATTTCCAGCAACCCCAGATGATTTTTCTTTGCTCTCTAAAACTGCTGCTCCCTACTGATGAAGGGCTCAACCCAGAAACTTGTGTCTAGAGATATACAGCAATGTCTGCAGCAACTTTGGTGAAAAACTCCAGCTAATTTTGAAGTAAGTTTGAACTGTGTACTGCATTTACCAGGATGCAAAGGGGCGAACTGTGCTGGGACTGTGAGGCAGTGTACACCCATCCCCCATTCTGTTTAAAAGGCTCTCTTGAGCCAGCAAGCTGACGAGCTTTGGAGATGCACCTGTGTGCCTGTGAGTGGTACTGTGACCTGAGAGGAACTTGGCAGCATTTCCAGCAACCCCAGATGATTTTTCTTTGCTCTCTAAAACTGCTGCTCTCTACTGATGAAGGGCTCAACTCAGAAACACAAGTCTAGAGAGATACAGCAATGTCTGCACCAACTTTGGTGAAAAACTCCAGCTAATTTTGAAGTAAGTTTGAACTGTGTACTGCATTTACCAGGATGCAAAGGGGCGAACTGTGCTGGGACTGTGAGGCAGTGTGCACCCAACCCCCATTCTGTCACAATTAAGTTATTCTTGAGCTTGACTTTAGGCTAATTGCTACTTGCTCACTGGCCCAGGAGACAACGCTTATCTCATTTTCTACCTGCAGCACATGGACAGTTAGCAAGTTTTCTTATGTTATGTTATGTTATTTATATTTCTAAAGTGCAACGGTTACCCAAAGGCGCTGGCTACTACCCTCTGAGCGCTTATTATTATGGAGGTACTAGATGCTAAAAAGCCAGGTGTTTAGTCACTTCCTAAATGCCATAAGATCAGTGTCAGTTCTAAGATGGAAGGGAAGTTCAGTACAGGCCCTTGCGGCCTTGGTGACAAAGCCTCTCCCTCCCCATGTGGCTCTTTTGATAGGGGGTACTGTCACCATCTTAGCTCCTAGTGAGCGAAGAGCTCTTTTAGGAGTATACCATTGAAACCGATATTTCAGATATTCTGGTCCTACTCCTTGGAGGGCCTTGAAACCGTTGCATAAGGATTTCAAGCGCACACGTTTTCTGACTGGCAGCCAATGAAGTCTTTTAAGTTCCTTAGAAACAAATTTTGGTGTGCCAGTAGCAGTCTTGCTGCCGCGTTTGCAGAAGTTAGAGTTTATGTAGGTATCACTCTTGAATGTTCAGGTAGAGGCCGTTGTAATAGTCCAACCTTGATAGAATAAGAGATGTAATAACTATTCGTTGACTGTCCTCCGGCAGAAAAGGCATTATTTTTTTGATTCTTCTAAGAGAATAAAAGGTGGCTGAAGCAACAGCATTTATCTGGTTACCAAAGTTTCGTTTATTGTCAACTACGACTCCCAAATTCTTAGCTTTTCTAGTGGGTTTGGGGAGGGTGCCTAACTCTTCCGGCCACCAATCGGGGTTCCAAAGATTGGCATTGTTTCAAAAGATGATGATCTTAGTCTTGCCTGAGTTAAGCTTCAGGCAATTCTGTGTTATTCACATCTTGACTGATTTCATAAAGTTGTGAACCCTCCTACTCTTTTCTAGTTCCTGTCCTGGTAGCAGAGACACAACAATTTGCTTATCATCCGCATATGAAGTAAGATAAAAGCTGAAAGATCTAATCAAGGCGGCCAGGGAAGATACGTTGACATTGAACAGAGTGGGGCTAAGGGATGACCCATGTGGTAGAGAGAAAGGTTTGGAGCAAAATGTATCCAGAGACACAATTTGTGTTCTGTCAGTTAGGAAGGCTTTTAGTAGCCTCCTGGCTTTGCCCTGAATCCCGCATGCAGACAAATGATCCATCAGAAGATTGTGATTGACCGTATTGAAGGCCGCAGAGAGATCTAGCATAATGAATGCTGTATTGCTTCCCTTATCCAGGGCTTCCATGATTTCTTCTGTGGATTTTATGAGTGCCGACTCTGTGCTGTGTCCTTCTATGAATCCATATTAAGTAGGTTCCAATGTATGATTTGCATGGAAAAAGACACTAAGCTGTGAATTCATTACTTGCTCTACCAGTTTGGCCGGCAGTGGAAGGCAAGAGATTGGCCGGAAGTTGTTGGGATCCTTTTGATCTAAATTATGCTTTTTCAGCAATGGAAATATTGATGCTAACTTCCATGTTTTGGGATCATGTGCTTAGTATTTTTAAATCTTAAATAATTGGGCTACAGTTAATCTTGAAAAAAGGTATATTAGGAAAGAAAGTAAAGTAATAATGAAAAAGTGCTATATATTAAGGAGGCAATCAAGTGTTTGTCCAGCCTCACGAAATTAGATTGTTTTTCCCAATGATCAAGTTGGAAATGGAGCAGACAAAGTAAAGGATGAAAGGGTTTATGTAGAAGACAATAACAACATAAATACTACCTTACATATTTTGAACATACTGAAAAGATGTAAAAATTAACACTCCATCATTGCACCTAGAGGGGCTGCAACCTCTACATCCAGCCTCAGGGTTGGCTGGATAGACTGCATAGTTGAAAGCCAACACGACAGACAATGAAAGAAAATCTAAGAAACTACAGATATGTTACGAAAAAATGAAAAGCTGACGTGTTTCTATCTACCCAGCAGTGATATTTACAAAAATATGTATAGAGATGAAAGCTATAACAGTCTTTTTAGGAAATTTTTGATTTGCTACTAATACACATTTTCTGTAGGATCATCTTGTATTTTTAAATGCATATTAATGAAACTATTCAGATGCAATTTCCATATAGCAAATATTTATGCCAATTACTGAAGATGATCTGGAAAGGGATATAAATTGGGAAGTATTTAGGATTATGAAACTGGTGCAGAGAAGATAGGTTGCGAATTACCAGAAGACCATGGAGCAGGATGTATTATTTTGCCGAAATGAGGTAGGATTGATTTGGAATTATGTAAAATATGTGTTTACAAAATGAGCTTATGCACCACCATTTTAGCAAATAGAGAGACAAACTAATTTGTCAATTCTAATAGAAGAAATAAAGGTATCACTTCATTGTGCACCCTACCTTTTTGGTGCTACTGTAGATTTATCGTATAGAAGAAGTAAAGAGGTCCCAGGAATAATTCAAGAAAAAATACATAAAATAGACTTTTTAAATTCTACTGAAAATTGCAACACTTTGATTGTTCTAATGCAGTTAAGTTATGCTGAATTTGTGGTGTTTATATCAAGTGCTTAGTAAATGATTAAACAATCCTGAATCTCTGTGTTTGAAAACAGGTTGAAGAACGTGTGGGAGGAAATGTGCCACAGGAAAAGACAGGAAGAGTCTCAACCTCACCACTCAAAATCATCAATTCAGTGTGCACAGAGAATATGGGACTAGTAGGTGCCATGATAAACAAGCATTTGCAATGCAATAAGTCTCACATTGACAAAACTCTCATAAATGAGAGACCTATTGAACTGCAAATGCTTGTTTGTCAAAGCGCCCATGCAGCGCTTTCACTTTAATGTCGGCTGTGCCCATTTCCTTTGATGAGCCGCGTCTAAAGATATTGATGGGGCCGACATTAAAGTGAAACCGCAGCATGGGGCGCTTTTACAAAAAAAAATGAAAGTATTTGTTTATCAATTGACAAACAATTTTTTCTTTGCCAAGTTGAGAAACAATTTTTTTTTTTGTAAAAGCGCCCCATTCTGTGCTTTTATTTTAATATCAGCATTTACCATTTCTTTAGACGCGACTCGTGTAAAGAAAGGTGCCTGGCTGATTGTTGGACTTGGCCCTTTGTGGCTAAAGTTCCTTAAACTTTTGCCTTCCTCCTAGACCTTTTTCTGACATTTTGTTCCCGACTTAGATGCTTTTGGCACTTTGCCACTGCTGATCAGTGTCAAAGTGCAAGTGCTCCCTGTATAAAGTGTTATGGTAATTGGTTGTCCATAATTGGTATGTTTTCCTTACTAGTAAAGTCCCTTGTAAAGTGCACTATGTGTGCCAGGGCTGGTAATGCAAATGCTACTCGTGGGCCTGCAGCACTGATTGTGCCACCCACACAAGTAGTCCAAAGAGAGAACTCAGGCCTGCCACTGCAGTGCCTGTGTGCAGTTTGCTAACTGCCAAGTTGTTCTGACAAGTGCACCCACTTGCCAGGCCTTACCCTTCCCTTTCCAGGCACATCAGACACCCCGACGGTAGGCCCAAAGTACCCCCCTGGGCAGGGTGCAGTGTCTGTGAAAGGTAAGACATGTACTGAGGTTTGTAGCATGTCCGGACAGTGAAATACTCTCCATTTCGTTTTTCACTGTTGCAAGGCCATCTTGCGCATAGGACAGAATGGGAAGGCTGTGTAATATGTTATCAAAGAAGGTGTCCCTCCTTTCCCTGACTAGAAGCAAGGGTCCCTATTTGGACTAAGGTGACTGCCTCAGCCAACTAGAGACCCCCAGTTCTAACATTGGTGGTCAGCGGTAGGGGATTGGAACGTGTATTTGCAATTCACTCACAGTGATTGGTGTAAATCACTAGATTTAGCGCAGACCACAATGCAATAACATATCATGTTTTGATTTTTGGTTCTATTTTTGAGCGACTGTTAAGCCACACATCATGTCTCAGAGGAGTCAAGTAGCCATTGAGGTTGCAGAATTTGAGTTCGACATTGAGGCATTGCTTACCTACAAAGTTGATCAATTGAGGCAATTCTGCAGAAATTTGGGATGTCTCATGAAAGGTAGCGTCAAGAAGGAGGAGCTGCAAATGGCCTTGTGGGCTTGGTGGGAAGCCAAAGAGGCTCAGGAGACAGGTGATGCTGAGGTAGATGAGGATGATCTAGGGAATGGATTTGGCATACAGGATTTGCCAGTGGGAAGGCCAGCCTTAGAGGCTGGTAGTGACTATTCCGGGCAGACTTTTTCCCCAGAGGAGCTGAAGGAAAACCAAATGGTCAGAGCGCATAAGTTGGATGTTTTAAAACTTAAGGCTCAAGCAGAGGAGAAAAATCTGCTCATTGAAAGTAAAAAGCGAGCAGAGGAGAGCAAGAAAGCTCTCGCCTTGGAGGAGAAAAAGATTCTTTTGGCTCATGAATTAAGCATGAGGGAACTGGACATTAAGGCTAAACAGTTGAAGTCCAGTTCAAATGGTGGCAACGCACAGCCAGTGCCAGCGGGTAAGGTATACATTCTCAAAGGCTTAGTGCAAGATTACCCACAGGGTGAATGGGGGATGCCTACAAGCATGCACTGGATGCTGGGTGATGGTTAGCATGGCAAATGATTTGAAGGGGTTGCTCAATTTAGCCACCAGGGAGCGTAGGTTCAGTAATTATTTTCCAAGGTTGCGCCAACACTTGTTAGAGTGCGAGCCCTATGTTTCCCGGGAGCTTGCACAAGAGCCCGACCCCTGGTCAAGGGACCAAGGGTCTGAAGAGGCATTAGGGAGGGAAGAGAAACAAAGTAGAGCAGTCAGGTCCCAAAGTAGTGGGAGGGGCATGTAGGCTAGCACCCTGTCTCAAAGGAGAGGGAGAGAGTATAAGCAGCATCCCCAGGGGTCCGCAGCCCCAGACCGGAGACTGGAGGGCTCCGTAGGAGAACACCCGGTTGGAGGTCTAGAACCTACTTGCCAGCTGTGCGTGAAAGAACACCTAGTGTCAGGAGGTAGTGGGGTGGCTGTAACCAGAGCTCCAGCGGTCCTGAAGTTTGTGGGTGCCATTCCTAAGTGGCAGGCCCAGAAGTCTAGACAAAAGGTGGAGAGGAGATGTTCCCCAGTAGAAGAACCCATGAGTCAGGGCCCAGAAGGAAGGGCTGGGTCCCCTAGAAGTCACTGGGGTAACCCCGCCTGGATTTGGCAGGGGACTGCCAGGAAGTATCAGTGGACTAGCCTAGTTTGCCCAGGGAGTAGTGACCAAGGGAACCCCCTAGGGTCAGGAAGGCATAGAACAGGAGGATGCCCCTGCGGTAGCAGGCCTGTGTCTGTGTTCTATCGCCCCAAGCAGGGAAGTCCATCAAGGTAGTGATTGGCCTACCCTGGTTTTAGGGTGGGAGGGAGTTGTGTTGGACTTCGCCCTTTATGGCTAAAGTTCCTTAAACTTTTTGCCTTCCTCCTAGACATTTTTCTGACATTATGTTATCGACTTAGATGCTTTGGGCACTTTGCCACTGCTGATCAGTGTCAAAGTACAAGTGCGCCCTGTATAAAGTGTTATGGTAATTGGTTGTCCATAATTGGTATGTTTGCCTTACTAGTAAAGTCCCTAGTAAAGTGCACTGTGTGTGCCAGGGCTTGTAATGCAAATTCTACTCGTGGGCCTGCAGCACTAATTGTGCCACCCACACAAGTAGTCCAAAGAGAGAACTCAGGCTGCCGCTGCAGTGCCTGCGCGCAGTTTACTAACTGCCAAGTTGTTCTGACAAGTGGACCCACTTGCCAGGCCTTACCCTTCCCTTTCCAGGCACATCAGACACCCCAACGGTAGGCCCAAGGTGCCCCCCTGGGCAGGGTGCAGTGTCTGTGAAAGGTAGGACATGTACTGAGGTGTGTACCATGTCCCGACAGTGAAATACTCTCCATTATGTTTTTCACTGTTGCAAGGCCATCTTGCCCATAGGGCAGAATGGGGAAGGCTGTGTAATATGTTTCCAGCCTATCTTCCCATGGGCTTAAGATGGAGGGGCGAAGTTTAGTGTGCCTGAACTCACAATTTAATAACGCATCTTTTCAAGAAGGTGGTTTTTGCATTGTGTGTTTAGAAACCGTACTTTTAGAATTGGCTGGTTTCTTTGTTCTAACAATTCTTTGTGTCTCTGCCTGGTTTTGGATTGACTGTCTGTGTTTGAATGTGATAGGATCTGGGAAATGTCTTGACCCAGGGGAGGAGGTGAGACAGCAACAGGCTGACCTGCTTCTGGAGTGTAAGGGGAAGGTGTATCCCCTGGAGGTGAAGAGGCCTGGGCTGCTGCCATAAAAAAGAATGGCTCCACCTCTTGCTGAGTGATTGAGGAACCAGACCCCCCACTAATCAAAGGAAGGTGTCGTCTCTGGCAGGGAGATACCCAGAACTGGTTTGTACAGGGGTCAGTGCCCCCCTGAACACAAAGACTTCACAGACATTTAGGGGTATAACTATAACAGCTGAAACCCCTGAACGTTGGACTGATCAAGACTAAAAAGGATTGAAACTACTTCATGGTCAAGAGGAACCTCTGCCAAGGAACAACAGCTGAAGAGACTGAAGAGAAGGACTGACCCTTGCTGTGTATTCTGGGGCTGGCCTGCAGTTTGCTGATTTAACTAAGGAGAGGAGGAGAGGCTAAGGGACTTTGCTGAGTGATGTGTCCCCCTGCTTGAAAGGACTTTGCTGTGTGCTGTGTCCCGAAGTAACTTGTCCCCAAGGGCCCGAGGAGAGCTGGCTCCCTGTTGTGGAAACTTAGGAACATCAAAGTTTCCAAGTGTGTCTCAGCGGTGCTGTGTAACGTGTGCTTTTGCAACCTGAGACTTTAGTAAGCATTGCCACGGGACTGGGTGGTCCGAAACCCAGCCGAGTCTCAGCAACGCTTTGTGCGTGTGCAACCTGAGACTGTCGCTGGGGTCCATGGTGCTGGTTGGGAAGTGCCCCCTGACTGCAGTGCCCTCTCAGCGTGAATCATCGTTCACGCTGCTGTGACGTTTTTTGTGGCCCGAGCGGTCATCGTAATGGAGGCTGCGGATCAAGATCGCCGCCGCCGGCCCGAGAAGCAACGTGCTGAAGGATTTTGTAAAGCTAAGGAAGTCGTGAGGTAATCATGATTGTTGTTCGCAAGAGGAATCTCTAAGATCGTCAGCAACGGAGAAGGCAGCGCCGTAACCTGTCGCCTTGCATCGGAGCTGCGTCATCATCAGGAGCGCCCAGCAGGATGTCCGACGAGCGGGGAGAGAGAAAGATCGATGCAGCGCATCCCCCAGGTAAGGCTTGGACTTCGGTCGGGAGCCGCAGGCGTGTGTGGCCTGGGAAGGCGGGCAGGAGGAGTACAGGAGTGCTCCTGTCTCTCTCCCGCTGCATCACCGGGGCCGCCCTCGGAAGTTCAGGACTATTGTCTGTGGTTGGGGCCTAGTGGTGCCCGTGATTAATGCGCCGATTGGCCTGGTATTATTCCTGCATTATGAACTGCCTTACTACTTGATTTAGGGATTGTATTATTCCTGCATTATGAACAGCCTTATTATATGCATTGAGAATTGAATTATTCTCGCATTACGAACTCCTGTATCATTTGCATTTACCCGTTTACTGCGGCGGCAATTCCGCAGTGGTGCAGGCATCCCATTGTGCAGGGGGGGCCGCTTCGGCAAACGGACGTGCGCAGCGTCCGTTTGCCGACGTATACACGCAAGGGGTTAAGGAGTGTGATATACGATCACACCGCGAGACACCGCAAGGTATTTGTGCGCTTCTAGAAATTTTATTAAAAAAATAAATAAATAAATACATTAAGGAGTGCGTTATACTCGCATTGCAAACTGCTGTATTACTTGCATTAAGGAGTGGTTATACTTGGATTAATGAGTGCATGATATTTGCATTAAAAACTGCCTTATTACGTTCATTGAGGATTGCATTATTCTTGCATTACGAACTGACTGATTATTTGCATTGAGGATTTAATTATTCTTTCATTACGAACTGCCTTAGTCTGACCATACGAACTGCATAGCATTGCATTAGGACTGCATTTGAACATCGTGAACTGCTCATTAATACAGCAAGTACCTACAAGTGTCTGTTGGCCTAATAACCGGCAAAGTGAAATATTACAAATACGCATATGTTGGATTTTTATTGTTTGGTCTTACCGTATTGTTCGTCTTGATAAAGATACCGCTATTTTCATACATCAGTGTGGTGTTCATTTGTGGTGTTATCACTGTGAAAATGGTAGTGTGGTTGCAAATACTTTACATATTGCCTTGAAGATAAGCCTGGCTGCTCGTGCCAAGCTACCAAGGGGTGAGCAGGGGTTATCAAAGAGGGTGTCCCTCCTTTCCCTGACTAGAAGCAAGGATCTCTATTTGGACTAAGGTAACTGCCTCAGCCAACTAGAGAACCCAGTTCTAACACTGATTTTAAAGTGAAAGTGCTGCACTGGGCGCTTTAAAAAAATTAAGAAAGCATTTAATAAATGAAGAAAGGAGCACAGCCGCTCTATTCACAGCAGTCCGTGCTGGAAAAATAAAGAAAGGTGCGCAGCCACTATATTTTTATTTTTTTTAAACGTGATGTATTGAATTTTACTTTACCTACAGTCAGACAAGGTTTTCAATAGATATAAGTGACAATGCATTTACAAACACAGGTACCAGTCTTACAATGCCTTACTTACTATACAATGTTGGTATCTCATGTCAGCACGTGTGTATTTTGCTATTCTGTGCTTAACCAGCGCTGTGAGGCGCCTCACTTCCTGTGTTATAAAACTTAATCCGTCACTTCATCCTTCCGCCTAGATATTTTCAACCCACCCCAGTTCTGTCATGACCCTCCTGATCTACTTTTTCTGCGCTATCTTGTGCCATGTAGATCCCATGCAGGCCCCATGTATCTTTAGGTCTGCAAGGGTTTGGAATTAGAACATTGTAGTTATCAGATTGTGTGGAGAAAAGGCCAGATCTGTGTACCATTCAGACAACTTTGGCAGCGGGCCCACATCCAATGCGTAGCTATTCTACGTTTCACCATAAGAGCCCTATGGCCGCCAATTTACGCCCTGATTTCTGAATATCCCTATCATAGCCTAAAAGTGTGACCAAGGGAGTTTCAGGGATCGAGAGCTCCAACATCTGAGTTAAGGCTAAAAATACCTACCTCCAAAAGTCGTGCACTCCGGGGCACTCCCAGGATAGGTGAACAAAACCGTCGCACCTGGCCCTGCATCTCGGGCATCTGTCATCATCTATCAGCCCATATTGATGTAAACAGAGAGGTGGTGATATGCTTTGTGGAGATATTTATAATGTATCAGTCTATGGCATCCATTTTGTGATCTGGATTTGATGTTTGCAAAACAAATTGCCGACTGTGCTATTGTAATCTCAATACCTAGGTTATCCTGCCATTCAATCTGTGTTTTGTATGTGGTGGATTGAGCACCGGCCCTGCTAAGTGTGTATAGCATAGTGATACCACGCTGCGAGGAGTTCGCTTTTATCAGGTATGTCAATGTCTTCATCTCTGGGGAAACAGGAAAGGCTTGGACCCTTTCACTACCTGGCCTGGGCCACTCAACTCTCCAACAAAACAACGACCAGATAGGTGGTTAAACTAATTACTTTTTGAATTAACTTAGGCAAAAAAACTACGTTCATGTGATTTATTTCACAACATTTGTGACTTATTTCATGCACATGTCAGTATAAAATATTCATTGATGTCATAAGATAGACAACACAACATTATATATACTATGCTTATTATAACATTATAACAAACAGTTAACACTACAACAAAACACAATCTTGAAAACATGAATTCGGACATGAACGCCAAATTCAAAATAAGAGAGTGCCCTGCAAATATTTTACAGGTAGCCAGTCCATATTTAACATGCAAAATACAGGCGAACCATTCTCAATTCTTAAAGTCCTGCCTATATATGGGGCAAAGGGTCACACAGTTATCATTAGGGTTGTATACTGTCTGGGAAACAAATTTCTTTTAACCAGTCCCCAAATTAAACCCCCAGGTATTATTCGCCTTTTGCCCAGGTGTCAGGTGGCAACGCGTTTCAAACACAGAGTGATTCTAGGGATCTCCTCAGGACTCGGACTGGGGATCAAGAACTATAAGACACAAAAAATGACAAAGTGTGGCATCAATGAAATTGGGGACCCCTGATACACGGTTACATGAGTATAGACTATTGTAGTGCAAAAAAATACCTGTTGCGGTGGATGCCCAGACAATTGTATGTCGTGGCGTCAACAGTTAGTGTTCGTGTTGTCACATAAACTGTGGGGACAAGAGTAAATTATGGAGACTGAATAATAAAAAAGCGTATTATACTTAGTGGTGAAAAAAGCAGTTGCTCACTTAAAAACAATCATACCTTGTATGTCTGTCTAGGAATGTACAAAGTAGCCATGATGTCACCATCAAATTGGGTACTGCACTCTCAGGGAGGAATCCAAGTTGTTTATTTATTCAAAGAATTGGCCTGTGAAAAACAAGGTGCACCACAGTCGGCACGGGAAAGACGTAGTTAAACTTTCCAGCGTAAAACAAAGCATCTGGTTTGTGTCAAAACAAAATATGGACTGGTGACTCCTGCACATGGCTGTATCGCATGCATTTGATGATTAAAGGATGGAATTGGTTATAGTGAGCCACTCACACGTTGATTGAACAGTGCACTTAAATATGAGTCTTTCAGAGCGCTAATCCCATGATGTAACTTGCCTATTTTTCAAACTCTCAGTTCTTCCTTCCGAATGGCGGCGTGTTCCCAAACTGCAAAAGCTCTGATTGGGAGAGGCCTGCAGGTAGTACTTGTATCTGCAATACCCGGTCTGGACTCCTGAGGTACTGGGTTTTTAAGAACCGGTACCAAACCGGTAACCCAGCGGTGCCAGGGTACACCCAAAGACCTCGGGTTCTTTCCTGATTCAGACCACAGAAACTCAGAGTCTTCTAGGTGAAGTCAAGGATCGATTTTATTGGCTGCAACCAAGGTAACAAGTGTCCTAGAAGTACACCACACGGGGAGTATATTCTCAGGAGACTGCTCGAATTCACAAAACCAGGCTTCTCTTTTTATACAAAATATTCAGCTTCAGGCAAACATTCTTGAATTTACAGTATACTATTAACATTTTTTGTTACAAGGGAAAAGCAGAGTCATGATGACATGTCCATATTTCACTTCGTCCAGCCCAAAATAAATTACCCGGCAAGGTCCGGTATTTCCATCAGATATCAGTGGACCCCTAATAGAAACGGGCACCTCCCCATCATAAAGCAAGTGAGAGAAATGAGCAGGGAAAGATGTGAGCAAGAGTCGGCAGGGTGTGTGTGCGATAAGAAGGTTTTATGGCTTGTTGAGCCTTGATGCATCTTGTTCGGCCACTGGAGAGGAACTGACTTAACAGGTTCGGCCTGGGGCAATGGTTCCAACTTGCACAGGTCACAGGAAAGTCGATTAAGGTGTACGTGTCCTTTGGGATCGAATTTAGCTGGATTAAAGCCTATGTAAAGGGTAACTCACAAAATGGCTGCCATACATAAAATGGAAGCCGAGGGTTCAGAACGATAATGACGATTTTGAGGTGAAATCGTCACTCGAATATGCTGAAAATGCTTGTACATGGTGTACTCGTCATTCTCGGTCTTTTGATACTAAATTTGTCATGTTAAGATGAAGTTTTATTCTCGAGTCCAGAATTATTATAGGAGTCCAGAATTTTCAGAACCACAAACCCTCCTTTTGCCCTTACATAGGCAATTAATCTATCCTTATGCTAATCTGAGTCCAGATCTATATTCCTAAAGTCATTGAGATGTTGCTGTAACATCATTCTAGTACTTAGTTCGTCTCTTGACACAGATTTCCTTACACATGATGTAACACAGAGGCCACATATTGCAGAAGCACACTGTACGCACAGACAGAACAGGAAAAGAATGGCTAAGACCATCCCAATGACCATCAGAATTTTCCATCCCCAGGCGGATATCAGTTCCCAGAACCATCCCATTAAAGACCAATCTCCTTTATCCACATGAATAGATTCGGAAATCTTATGCAGTTTAGAGATGGCCTGGTACACTGTTGGAGCGTTATCTGGAATGAAAACACAGCAACTCGATTGGATCAATCTACATACCCCACCTCGGTCTGCAAGTATGACATCTATTGCGACCCTGTTCTGAAGGGTCATAAGTCGATCCGACTGGAGCTCAGCAGTCAAGTGACTAAGGGCACCAGCAGTTTCAATCACGGTGGATTCAACCACCCTTGTCAATTGCCTTATGTTCCTGCTGTTAGCCATCGGTCCCCAGAACGGCAGAAAACCCTTTACGAAGTCCCCAAATTCTTGTCCTGCAGTGTCTTCTTGACTCAAGGCACCTCTAACTACCCTCGTCTTGTGGTAATCTGCCGCTGCTGTGTAGGTGGGAGGCAACAGAAACAAAACAAAACATGAGCCCGAAAAGTCAGGGGGCAACCATCTATAGGCTCTGTCATGGCAGATGAAATAGGTACCCTTAGCTGCTAAAAACGAAGGGGAAGTCTGGGCTGCAAAAACATACGTTTTAGTGCAGATACTCTTCCCTAACTGAGCTCTAGGATTCGTGCCATTACCTTGCAGACACAGATGACCCTGATGGGGTACAATCCAAATCGGGGAAGATCTCTTAGCTTGCTGTTTCTCACTCAGGGTAGCTCCATATCCGGTTATGTTCCATCCTATGTATACTAGTGTCTCATCTCTCGGGATAGTCTCATAAGAAATACCTTCCTTAATGATGTCTACTAGACCCTTAACTAGAGCACTATTTCTAGGATTGTCTGTTACAGAACGTAGGGGGTAGACTTCATGCGCATATATGAACATTGTTCTGTATGCCCACACAGAACCATTGTGGCTGAAAGGCAGGACCAGATAAGGGATACCTTTATCCGTTGTGTGAGGCATAAGACCACACACCCAACAGTTAGTTGTGTTCATTACAAGTTGGTGTTGGTGCAGGAGCTGAACAAAGGAGTTGTTAATAAACTCTAATCTCCTAGCTGATTCGTGTTCAGGAAGGGGTTGAAAAGAATGTGGGGAAACAGTAGAAGGGGGAGGTATAGGCGATGAAGTGGGTGCAAATGTTACTCGAAAAGAGAATAACACATAACTTATTAAAAATATCATCACGCTGAATAGCATGAAAATGCACAATATGAAGAAGCTTTTCTTTGTCATTAAATTACACATCCTGTGTTTAAAGTTCATTTCCTTGGCAGGTCTCTCCATCTTTGAAAACTCCATCCTCTCTAAAGTGCTGCCCGCGACGGGAGGTTGATTCTGCTAAGAAATGCTTCTGTCAGTCCAGGGCAACTCCCTTAGACCAACCAGAACTGCCGACCTAACGTCGTCAGCTGCACCCCAAAGACTTTAAGCAATCGCGGCCCTAGCAGCGGAACCCGGATGGCGGTTCGAAAAACAAAAATAAGCACGTTTTCTTCAGATGGGAGAGCTGCACTTAAAAAACTTGGAGGGAAAAAAGAAATGTATTTATTTGTCCATAGGTCTCGGTCTCAAATTGTAACGTTTTCTTCCAGGTACTGTTTGATCCTGAAACAAGAGTTCAGGCTCTGTAGTGTTCAACCGCTTTGATGGTGATACTGCTGGTTGCAAGATATTGTCACTCTCTTGTTCAGTTAGTGTTCCTTTTACATGTGCATCACTGAAAGGTAGGAAACGTGGCACGGTTTCAGTTTCTGAGTCAGCGATACCCTTCTGGACCCACTGGTCATAAGGCAGAGGTAAAGGAATCCTTTTACAGTGGACCCCGTGGATCCAGTTGGCCTTCCCCTCCACTCGAACTGCTGATCTTGTGGAAAGAAGGACGAGGTGCGGTCCAGTCCACCTGGGCTGGTTGTTCTTCGTTCTCTGGAAGTTCTTGACCAACACCCAGGATCCAGGGTCGATCCAATGTCCTGGAGTCTCAGAGACCGGAGGCAGGGTGTCGTGAACCTGTTGATGCAAAACACGCAATTTAGCCGTCAATTCATACAGATAATCAAGCAAAACAGGGTGTTCGAGTTCACTGACCTTAGTGGGTCTAGGCACTCCCCATATGTTGGCTGGGCGGCCAAAAACAATTTCATAGGGGCTAAGTTTCACTCGTGAATGCACAGTCATTCTGGTGGACAGGAGTGCTAAGGGTAGAGCGTCAGGCCATTTAAGACCTGTGCTCGCTTGAATTTTGGCCAGTTTCAGCTTAAGCGTGCCATTGTAACATTCTACTAATCCAGCTGATTGGGGGTGATTTGCAGCGTGGAACCTCTGTTGAATGCCTAGCCCTTCACATACTCTCTTCATCACTCGACCCACAAATTCACTTCCATTATCACTCCAGACCATTCTAGGCATTCCAAACCTGGGGAAGAACTCTTTCACAAGGGCTTTAGCTGTGGATAAGGCAGTGTTGTCTTTTAGGGGATAGGCTTCTACCCATCTTGAGAAGGCACAAACAACAACGAGTACGTATTTTAAATTGTTGCACCTCTCCATGTGAATGAAATCTAGCTGCAAAACCTCGAACGGGTACGTAGGAGGTGCAAAATGACCAGCTGGAGTTGGGGTTCCCCTACCAGGATTGTGTTTCAGACACACCATGCAATTCTTGACGACATTCTCTGCACACTTGGGAATCCCTGAATTCTGCCATACTGGAGCCAACAACTTTCAAATCCCTTTCACGCTGATGTGAGCCATTCCATGAGCCATTGTAACCACTGCAAGCACATATGCATCGGGTAACAACCATCTCTGATGCTCTGACAATTCAACCCAACAACCATTTGCATCCATTCCACCCGTACTTTCTCTCCACGTGATCAACTCTTTCTCTGTGGCCTCAGCTTGAATGGACTTTACACTCTCTATCGTGTCTTCACACATTCCAACATCACCAACCCATCTTGCAGGGCCTGCAACATACATTCGGCTCATCACGTTCCTTGCAGTTTCTTTCACGATTTCGTCAGCAAATGCATTTCCACGACCAACATCATCAGTCACCTTCTTGTGAGCACTACATTTCACAACCGCCATTTGCAGAGGCAAGGTCAGTGATTCAAGAAGCTCATTTACCAACTGACCATGCTGAATCTTAGCTCCATGCGAAGTCAGGAACCCACGTTCTCTCCACAATCGCCCAAAACTGTGAGCCACACCAAATGCATACTGGCTATCGGTATAGATAGTCACTTTCATTCCTTTAGACAACACACATGCTCTGGTAAGTGCAATCAATTCTGCTGCTTGAGCTGAATTATGTGGAATACGTGCAGCTTCAACAATTGTATGCAAAGTCGTGACAGCATATGCTGCAGTCGTGTCACCATTCGGGAGCTTGAAGCATGAACCATCCACCCACAATGTACCATCACATTCAGCAAGAGGAGTATCGGAGAGATCTACTCTCCCTTTCGTCTCTTCCTCTGTTCTAAGAAAACAATCATGCTGTTCTGAAGCATCTAATTCCTCTACAATTGGCAACAACGTAGCTAGGTTTAAAGTGTTGCACCTTTTTATGTGCACATGACTAGCTAACAATGTTAATTTGTAACCTGACAATCGAGCACTAGTTAAGTGCTGTGTCTTTGTTCTATTTAACAACGTGTCTACTGCATGTGGGACCATCACGACTAGCATAGTGTTCATTACCAGGCCAGCAGACTGTCGAATAGAAACAGCTGCTGCCGCTGTGGCTCTTAAACAACTTGGCAACGCTCTAGCTACTGGATCCAAAGTCGACGAAAAATATGCACATGGACGCTGTTTGTCCCCAAACAACTGAGTCAAAACTGACAATGCACAACCTTCCCTCTCATGGATATACAATGTAAAGGGCCTACTGTAGTTGGGGGTACCTAACACAGGAGCCGAACATAATGCTGTGCGCAATTCAGAAAAACTTTCCTGACACTCTTCAGACCAAGGAATAGGATTGGGTGTATCTTTACACGTTAATGCCACCAAAGGTTTGGCTAATAACGAAAAATTTGGAATCCACTGTCTACAGTACGATGTAATGCCCAAGAAAGCACGCACTTCTCTCTGTGTTCTTGGCACACTCAATTTCGCTATTGCCTGAATTCTTTCTGGGGTCAGTTTCCTTCCCTCCTTTGATAAGAGGTGACCTAAGTAGGTCACTTCTTGTCGACAATATTGTAATTTGGAAAGTGACACCTTGTGATGCAAATCACACAGATGACGCAACAATGACAACGTGGCTTTCTTACATATTTCCTCAGTATCTGCAGCAACGAGCAAATCATCTACATACTGAATAAGGGCAGCGCCATCAGGTAAAACAATCGTATCAAGCTGTGTTTTTAGAGCTTGACTATATATTGATGGACTTTCACAGTAGCCCTGGGGAGCGCGTTTGAAGCGGATGCTGCGTCCTCCTAAACTGAAGGAAAAAATATCCCTGCTCTCCTCAGCAATCGGGATGCTGAAGAAAGCATTCTTCAAATCGATCACCGAAAACCAGGTGGCAGAAGCTGGAATCATAGTCAATAATGTAGTAATGTCGGGGACAACTGGAAATTGTGGCACAACTATTTTATTGACCTCTCTTAGATCAATCACGAATCTGTACACAGGTGGCAGTGAGGGATCAACTCGTTTTAAAACAGGCAGAACAGGACTATTGCAAACGTTGCCTCTTGTCTCTTTATTCACATCTTTTTCAATTAGATCGTAAACGATCGCTAGCAAAGCTTTTTCCCCTTCACTAGAGATTCTATATTGGGGAATTCGTGGCATTTTAACATTGGCTTTCAATGTTACAACATATGGTGGTATTTCTAAAAGACCCACATCATTAGGACCAGTAGCCCAAAGAATATTAGGGAGAGGTGACAATTCTGTTGGAAGTTTGTCCCTTGACAAATACATTGGAGAAACCACTTTCTTACCTAAAGTAAGTTGTACTCCAGAAGGAGAACAGTACAAAGTCGCATACAATCTTTTTAGCAAATCTAATCCTAGCAAGTTTTCACCACAACCTGTTGTTAGAATAAGGGGTGCTTCGAATTCACAAGGTCCAACAGAAAGGGACAAGGGGTCAGAAATCGGATTTCTAACTGGGGCGCCAGAAAAACCTACAGAAACATTCATTTCGCCAGACAAAGGTGCGCCAGGGAGTTTGGAGTGCATAATAGAACTCTTTGTAGCACCAGTATCCAACAGAAAAGGCTCTGACACACCTGATGTAATCACCTCAACGTAAGGTCCACTCTGATCTACTGGAACTGAAACAACTCCCTCTCTTTGTCTATGGCTGTCCTAGCAATCATTACCTTCCCAATGCTCATCTTCTGTATAGTAATCATCAGCATAGTACTGAGCTGTCCTACCAGATGCGTTATTCTGCTGATCAAACCTATTCATCGAATTTTGAGGTGGAAGAGACTGTGTGTTCTGGGGGAAATTTCCACGTCCTCTACCTCTAGACGCTTGCTGAACACCTCGACCTCTTACACCAGAAGCACCATTTGCACGCTGTAACAGAATAGGGCAGCTATACTTAAAATGACCCTCTTCCTTGCAATACGAACACTGGTTGGGGCCTACAGGAACACGTGGCTGAGTATACTCGACTCTTTGCGAGTTCCTCTGATACTGTTGAGGCTGCTGATAATTATTCTGATAGTTACTCTGACCACTATTATTTTGACCACCACTATTCTGGCCACCACCACCACGTGGCGGATATGCTTGCTGTAACAAAACCTTTGTTTTCAACTCTTTAGTTTTCTTTTCTGCTCCATCTTTCTCGTCTTTGTCTCGATTCTCGTAATATTGTGCAGTGGCCAATATCTGTGCTGAAGAAGAAACTGCCCAAGAACTCTCTGAATCTTTCAACTTTTTACACAACTCTGGAAGCAGATTGTGCACGAATTTATCGACGAACAAACGCTGACCACCTTCTGTGCTCATATCTTGACCACTGTGGTCGACAAATGTTTCTTCAAACCTGGTGAATAAATCTGACACTGTTTCATCTTTCTTCTGCTTACATGCAGACAACTTATCCCAATTTACAAGTATTGCAGGCATTATCGTTTTCATGTAATCAATTATTTTACCAGGAAGTTCAGCTACTAAAGGCTCAGGCTTAGCACCACCAACTTGTCGCGCATCTGCAGCAGTAATATTAGCCCATGAGTCACCTAACTCCTGATCATGATCTGTATGACGAATCTTACCCCATAAAGGCTGTGGAACAACATTCCCAAATAACATATCGATATCGGCTAAATTCATGATACATGACCCTGCAGTCTGTGACAACTCTTTGTAATATCCTGCGGGATTTTTACGGGGATCAGGTAATGTCTGTTTAAGGGCTAAAACTTCAGCTCGCCTCCATGGGACATGTACCCATACACGCTGGAAATGTGGCAGAATAGGTGGGTGAGCATTTGCGTCACCCTCTCTCCATTGTGGGGAACTTCTCTCATGGAGTATTGTCATGCATTTTTCCTACCATGCTCAAATAGCGACTGAGAAGGCCCCCCCTTACTCCGATATGACAACAATATCTCAACCGCTCTCTTGACATCGCGACCTACAATCATGCCCTCTGCGAAATTGAACCGCACACGACACAACTCTTGTGGGTTGTATTCCAGATCATTGTCTTCCAAATCCTCACAGAGAAAAACACACATTTGTTCAAAAACATATCACTGCGTCGGTGCTTCCCATTGACGGAAGACTTCCATGACTGACTCTACATCATACTTTACAGTGTCCATAACCCATTTATGCGCTAAACGATTCAGTGAATCTCTCTCTTGATAGTCAGGCAGTTGACTTCGCAACTGTCTTCGTCCAATGTTAGGGGTCGTAGTAGGCGACCCGAAAAGAGGTGAGAAAATATTAGTAACAGTGTTGGCCATTCTCTGCCGAACGGAAGGAGAAACTGAAGGAAGAACGGGTGCAAAAACAGGGTGAGATAAGGCAGGGGCAGAAGCAATAGCAGAGGGATCATTAGGAGAAATAGAAGGTGCACTAGGCAAAGTCGTAGAAAGCACAGGTGAAACAGATGAGGTCGGTGGGCCTGGAGGAGGCTGCACCGAAGGAGCAGGAGCCAGCTGAAGAACAGCTGGTGGGGGCTGTGGAGGAACAGGAGGCAATGCAATCACAGGTTGCGCAACTAAAGGTTGCGGAGGTGCCGTGGCATTTTGCGCATAGGGGGGTGGCGAACTTAATAAATGCGACATTAGGGGATCTTTTTCAAGCCCTTTTGCTGCATCTTGCTGAGGAGGTGGCAAAACTGGATAGCATTTATCTATTACCATTTTACGTTGCCTGTGCAACTGCTCACTCATCTGTTCTTCTTCATTGTCTTTAAACTGCATAGCAGCTTGCATTATCGAAATTCCCCCTTCTCTCTTATTTTTCTTCGCTAATTTAATTTCCTTCTGTTTGGCTTCTTTACGCCATTGGCGGAAAGAGTCAAACATCGCCGGCCGGGCTTTCTTTTTAAAGAGTTTAACTTCGAGGTTATCTAGGATTTCGGTATCAAAGCTACCATATTGGGGCCATTTTAAAACACCATCTTTTCTGGTGTATTTGATCCACACTTCATTGTATGTGATGGGGCCTACCCCATGTTTCACATATAACTCGTAAGTTGGAGTTCCAACCGGAGGAACCGGACATGAGTCCTCCAATAGGGAGTCCCTATTATTACAACCAAGACAAAACAAATTTCCAAGTCTAAGACCAGGCATCTTCGCTCTCTAGTCTAGCTCCAAACTTCAAAGGATTATCGATTACGATATTCTCATGAATACACGAGTCCTTCGGCTTTGGCACTTGCAAGTTCCAAATCAAAACCAACTAAGGACTGGGAGACGCTCCACTTATACTTAACTGAAATATCGATGATGTCACCAGAAGACTCGTCTTAGTGTTTCGCTCTACCAAACTTCAAGGGTCCAAATCAGGGCGATAGCCAGGGCAGCAGTCCTTTGTAGCCGCCGGGAAGCGGGGAACCTCGCAGCAAAGACCTTCGGACCACGTCGACATGCAGGGGTCGATGAAGTGGTTGGCCGTCCTCCAGAATTTTCACATGAAGCTCCTCACAAACCTCTGGCTGACTGGTACCGCTGGTATCGCCCCAACAGTTGGGCGCCAACTGAGGTACTGGGTTTTTAAGAACCGGTACCAAACCGGTAACCCAGCGGTGCCAGGGTACACCCAAAGACCTCGGGTTCTTTCCTGAATCAGACCACAGAAACTCAGAGTCTTCTAGGTGAAGTCAAGGATCGATTTTATTGGCTGCAACCAAGGTAAAAAGTGTCCTAGAAGTACACCACACGGGGAGTATATTCTCAGGAGACTGCTCAAATTCACAAAACCAGGCTTCTCTTTTTATACAAAATATTCAGCTTCAGGCAAACATTCTTGAATTTACAGTATACTATTAACATTTTTTGTTACAAGGGAAAAGCAGAGTCATGATGACATGTCCATATTTCACTTCGTCCAGCCCAAAATAAATTACCCGGCAAGGTCCGGTATTTCCATCTGATATCAGTGGACACCTAATAGAAACGGGCACCTCCCCATCATAAAGCAAGTGAGAGAAATGAGCAGGGAAAGATGTGAGCAAGATTCGGCAGGGTGTATGTGCGAAAAGAAGGTTTTATGGCTTGTTGAGCCTTGATGCTATCTTGTTCGGCCACTGGAGAGGAACTGACCTAACAGGTTCGGCCTGGGGCAATGGTTCCAACTTGCACAGGTCACAGGAAAGTCGATTAAGGTGTACGTGTCCTTTGGGATCGAATTTAGCTGGATTAAAGCCTATGTAAAGGGCAACTCACAAAATGGCTGGCATACATAAAATGGAAGCTGAGGGTTCAGAACGATAATGACGATTTAGAGGGGAAATCGCCACTCGAATATGCTGAAAATGCTTGTAGATGGTGTACTCGTCATTCTCGGTCTTTTGATACTAAATTCGTCATGTTACGATGAAGTTTTATTCTCGAGTCCAGAATTATTATACGAGTCCAGAATTTTCAGAACCACACTCCCAGCCCCAATGCATGCTGGTCTCTATAGTTGTACACTTGTAAATGAGTGAGTTTAGAAAGTTCATTAAGCGCCCGGATGGCAGTATCGAATTCCATTATCAAAAATGCCTCCTTTTGTGCTAACAGAGGGTCACCACCCCTGGAAGAAGTTTTTATGGCCCCAGTACTGTCCACTGAAAATACACCAATGGAGCAAAGGCTGTCTTGTTTTTTAACCTGGAGCCATATTGCACTAAGCGTTGCCGCACCTCTTGGCTCGTTTTACCAATGTATACTTTTTTACAGGGGCAAACAATTGCATAAACAAATTTTTTTTATTTACAATTTGTAAAATGATCGTGGCGCCAGTATCAGAAAATAGCATTCCTTCTAACGTGGAGCGGCACACAGAACATGTTCCACGTTTACGGTGACCCTGTATTGGTTGAAGGTTAAGCACAGAGTGCAAATTCTCTTTTTTCCGAGCAGGTAGGGCAGAGCTGATGATTTGTTGGCCAAGACTGTGATTCTTTATGAGAGCAAACAGTGGTGGGCAAATGTCAGGGAGGGTACCTTCAACCAAATGCCAATTATTGTGAATGATCTCTTTCATGGGTTGAGTGTGAGGTCCAAATGTAGACACACAGATGATGCGTTGTGTAGGTGGTTTACACTTCTACGTCAAAAGATGTTCTCTCGGTGTTCACCATGCTCTTTTTAGTGAATGTCTCAGAAGTTTGCGTGGATACCCTCTCTCCTTAAGTTTGTTGGCCAGGATTTCTGAGTGAAGCTTGAAATCCTACTTCTTGGAACAGTTGCGCCTAATTCTTAAAAACTGTCCATATGGCAAATTGCTTTTCAGACTCCTTGGGTGGTAGCTCCGGAAGTAAAGGGCATCACGTGCTGTACATCAAACTGAGTTTGATGTCAGGGCTACGGTTGTTGAGCCATTACTGGAACTCTTTAAACACTGTGACTGGACCTTCCCAAATGCACCACAAGTCATCGATATACCTGTACCATTGCACAAAATGTCTGATTTGACCTCTACATCCAGGAATGCCAGGCATTTTGTGCTGTACATCAAACTGAGTTTGATGTCAGGGCTATGGTTGTTGAGCCATTGATGGAACTCTTTCAACGCTGTTACTGGACCTTCCCAAATGTACCACACGTCGTCGATATACCTGTACCATTGCACAAAATGCCTGGCATTCCTGGATGTAGAGTTAGTTTTATTCTACAGGATGCTATTTCTACTGATTTCCTTAAATGACATCTCTGTCTTCAGCTTGCTGACAGTATAATAAACAAAATTATGTCTGCATAGTGCCCTCCATAACTGTTAACATTACAAAGATCTATCTTCCTGAATTAGGTAAGGCCTATACTTATCTTGAACTTGGTTTTTTTTTCACGGAGTATATTGTAGCACTCTCAGAACAAATCGAGACAAGTTCAGTTTCTGGCAATCGAGTTAGTTTGAGTCTTTTGTGCATCATCCTCCCCTCCGGCAGATTTCTGCAAAGATTCCTCTTACTGCCCTTGTTAAGTTTCTTAAGTTCCTGTTGTAGTGCTTGCGGGTTGGTGTAATCTTGTTTTTGCCATTAAAGGACACCTTTAATCTAGCTGGATATAGCATAGCATAATAAAGTTGCAGTTCTCCGAGTTCCCTTTTCATTGGTGCAAATTGCCTGCGTGCCTCTTGCACCTGTGGCGTAAAGTCCGGATAGAGAGCCAGCGCAGATATGTTAGCACTCACAACTCCCTGGCATGCCGGAGCGCTGCATCTCTATTTCTGTAATTCAGTAATCTTACCTCTATGGGCCTGGAGGGGCCCCTGGTGGAGGTCTAGGGGCTAGCGATCGGTGCGCCCGTTCTACTATAAAAATGAGGAGAATGTTTCACAGCCCAGTAAGGACACCAACAGCTGATCTGCAAATGTCTCCATGTTTTCTGTCGTGCTGGACTCGGGCAGGCCCAGAATGCGCACGTTGTTGCGCCGAGAGCGCACCTCCAAATCCTCAGCCTTATCTCGCAATAACACTAGAGTTTTTTCCACTTGTTTCTGTGCTGATCCCATCTCTGTCTGTGCATCCTCTGCTCAGATATCAAACGCTCTCCCATATCTAGTCATTGGGCGTGTTTGTCCAAGCGTTCAAACATTCGGTCCATTCTGAATGCTAAAGAGTCGATTTTGCTGTCTATGGAGGACAAGCTTTGTTGCATGGCCACTAGTATATTCCGAATATCTTCACTGGTATATGTAGCGTTTTCCGCCTGTTCAGGAGGAGAGGATTCCATGTCTTCCTCACGTGCCACCACAATTTTGCACCTTTTAAAAGAAATCTTAGTTTGCTCCTTATCGGTTTTCCCCATTTCTTAGTCTGTTCCATGCTGCCAAAGGGGATTGGGCCACCCGGGGGGGAATCCCAAACAAAGGGGTCAACTAGTCCCACCGTAGAAAGCCTCTCGAGCTGCAGGGCCACCAGATACACTCCAGTTAAATACCTTCCTCACTCAGGTAAAGAAGGTGCATAATGGATGCTACGCACAGGGTCCCCACGATGGCCCTGGAAGTTACCCTGCTACTTTTAAAGATAAAGTGGGTAACTGGGAAGGAACTGTCCAATGCAATCTTCAGGGGCTACACACAGAGTCTTTGGGGATTGCCTATGCCTTTCCAGGAGTCTTATATGCAGTCAATATGCCCCCTCACAAAGTCCTGTGCCCCCGCTGCATACATACCACTCCTCCCGGCCTCCCGTCCATGGTCGCGACGTCACTGGCCCTTTCCAGCACGTTGCAGAATTCCGTAATCTGTGGCGCAGCTGGATGATGATTAGGAGCACCTCCCACTGTTTGCATGGGTCTTAGATGGGCTCCAAAGCACGATTGCAGCCCCGCAAGTTGGGGCGCATACAGGAAGGCCTCAGGTGCTTCCGATTTCCTGGCGCTGCCTCACAGGTCGCCGCTCTTCGTTAGTCCGCACCTCGTGCCCTGTATTGAGAATTGTCGCAGCGAGCATGTAATCACATCAGCAAGCTATCCCTTAGTTGTCCTGGGCTAGCGGGTTCACTTCTGCATAGAACCAGATGATTTGGTGCCTGGAGTTTATTATAGGCGGCTCACAGAGGTCTCTCAAGCTGTAGCCATATAGTCTCGTGGTAAGCTCTGCCTCCCGCAGCCGCTCTATTGAAAGCAGCCCATGCTGGAAAAATAAAGAAAGAAAGGCATGCAGCCATTGCAGGAAAGCATGTTGTGTCTGGAGTCAGACAAAATAATGAAAGAAAATAGTTCTCACAGACTAAATAAACATACTGTGTAACCACACAAGTAAAATGTCCAGTCCTCATGGGAGGTTAGAAATGCAGACACAGCGATACTAAGGAGGGACTACTAAGCCTATTCACAAATCAAAAGATACAATTTAGAAAGGACCGTAACAGGAGCCAATTGAAAAGTTGGGAGGAGAGTGGGTGGAGCTTCAAGTCCATACTCCAATACAGCATGCCTCTCAGAGCAGCAAATGCGCAGCCCAGGCTCGACCTAAAAAGCACACTAATGGCTGCATTTTACATGTAATTTGTCCATGGAAGTCAAGAAGGAGTTTTAAGCAGTGGTAGGATGACTTTTCTGAGGTCCTCTAGGCTTAACATTTTCACATTCATTGAGAGTGCCTTAAACTATCTTAGAAAGCAAAAAGGTTTCTGAGCCTGCTTTAACAGATTCATCATTCTACCATCTTACCTCCTAATGTACCACCTGTTGAGGCTCTGACCTGTCGGGATGGAGGGTTCTATAATGGAAGAGGAAAAGAAAGGCTGTGCTAATACAGTACAACACCTATTACCATTACCGGTATGGTGAGTGCAACAAATGGAGTTAATCGGTCCAAGGTTGATTTTGTGACAGAAGGGCCAATTTAGTAAAAGCAAGTTAAGTTCTCATTCATGAATGAAATATAAATACTGGCCACCACTGCCAGTTTGTACCTCATTTGCTACAAGGTACACATTTGTGTTTGTTCCTCAAAATGCAGTGCTTGTACTAAGGTTGTTCTTACAGTGATTAACAGTGACCAATGCTCCTGAGGACACCAGACTTCTTTTATTTCCGAGGACCCACACTCATTGCCTACACCGGAAGTGGTAAAGGCTCTGGATCTATAGAAAGTGTGGTGAAGTTTGAATTTTGAGCATTTCCACGGTTGGAAATTGCACAACTTCATTTTCTATATTTCTCAGCTGGACAGGTTAAGCAGTCAACAACTGCACGGTTAATGCAGAACAAGATATACTGCCCTACAGATTTTTCTAACTTGGGGAATTTGAGAAAACAGATTGAGGCTTACTCTATAAGAAAAAGCCATCCGCAGCCATATAATGGTTGATGAGTTACATGAAAGATCTAATGAAGGGCTCGCTATGCCAGAGTAGTCTGATCACTATTACAAGAGATACAGGTGCACACAAATAAGTGGTTTTCTAGTATAACTTGAAGAGTAATAGCATCACAATCCATACATATGTTGGTAGTTAGTTTTAATGGGTTTCCCGAAGAAGTTGATGAAATAATTTCTCAAATGCCTTTGCAACAGCAAAACACCCAAAAGTAAGCCAACATGTGTTTTAGCCTATGGACTGTTTCAAGGCGAGAATTGTAATGGGAATACAATTACAACACAATAAGTGAAAAGCAATATGTATTTGTTGAATGCACAATACCATAGTCAATTATGAGTGACAGTTTTATATCCAATTGTGTGGATGAAGACAGGATACACCAGACAAGCGTATTGAGGTCAAAATTTGGATTAAAAAGATGAGCGATAAGTGATATGAGAAGAAGTGAAGACAAATGAACAAGGCCTGATGAGCTGAACCTTGTTCCATAAATATACAAGGGAAGACAGGACACACGTTGTGTAAGTACCATGTTCATGAAAAGGGAAAAAAATAATCGTTTTGTGAATATGAAGCATTTGATATTATTTTATCTTTGTGTCCAAATATCCATGATTAGTAGTATTGTGGATGTTAAGATGAATGTCCCATTATAATATAACATGCATGTGGTTATTTCTGCATGAAGACTGGTACTATATAAGGCAAAAAAAATATCAAAGTCACTTGAGAGCCATGGTAGGATTTAAGCTGAGTGTAGCTGTTAAAATAAAAAACAAAATGTAGAAGAAGGATGAGTAACCCCTCTGTTGAGTCCGATTCAATACCTAACATCATATGGTTTAAGGTCAAAATTAGGCTCAATTTACATCCTAGTCTTAGCAGGATGAAGAAGGTGATCAATCAATCAATCATAGAAATTTGTATAGCGCGCTACTCACCCGTAAGGGTCTCAAGGCGCTGAGGGGGGGGGGGGTCGCTACTGCTCAAACAGCCAGGTCTTGAGTAATTCCCTGAAGGAGAGGTGCACCTGGGTCAGCCGTAGGTGAGTGGGGAGGGAGTTCCATGTCTTGTCTGCCAGGTAGGAGAAGGATCTTCCTCTGACGGTGGATTTCCGAATTCTTGGGACGGAGGCGAGGGCGAGGCTGGCGGATCGGAGCTGGCGGGTGGGTGTGTAGAAAGTGAGGCGGTTGTTGAGGTACTTCGGGCCCAAGTCATGGAGAGCCTTGTGTGCGTGGGTGAGGAGTCTGAACGTGATCCTCTTGTTGACGGGGAGCCAGTGCAGGTCTTTCAGGTGGGCGGAGATGTGGCTGCGGCGCGGGATGTCCAGGATGAGTCGTGCTGAGGCATTCTGGATGCGCTGGAGTCTTTTCTGGAGTTTGGCTGTGGTTCCAGTGTAGAGGGTTTTCCCATAGTCCAGACGGCTGGTGACGAGGGCCTGGGTGACCGTCTTCCTGGTTTCGGTGGGGATCCATCGGAAGATCTTTCGGAGCATGCGCAGGGTGTTGAAGCAGGATGATGAGACTGCGTTCACTTGCTTGGTCATCATGAGGGAGGAGTCCAGGATGATGCCCAGGTTGCGTGCGTGGTCCGTTGGTTTGGGTGCGCTGCCCAGGGCAGGCGGCCACCAGGAGTCGTCCCAGGATGAGGACTTCCGTCTTGTCTGAGTTCAGTTTCAGGCGGCTGTTCTTCATCCACTCGGCGACGTCTTTCATCCCTTCATGCAGGCTGGTTCTGGCGGTGGCAGGGTCGTTGGTGAGGGAGAGGATCAGTTGGGTGTCGTCGGCGTAGGAGATGATGTTGGGGTTGTTTGCGTTTGATGGCTGCGAGAGGGCTCATGTAGACGTTGAAGAGGGTTGGGCTGAGTGATGATCCTTGTGGTACGCTGCAGATGACTTCGGTGGCCTCGGATCTGAGCGGGGGGAGGCGGACTCTCTGGGTTCTTCAGGCGAGGAACAAGATGATCCACTCCAGTGCCTTCTCTTGGACTCCGATGTTGCTGAGGCGCTGCACTAGGGTGCGGTGGCAGACAGTGTCGAACGCTAAAGAGAGGTCCAGGAGGATGAGGGCCGCTGTTTCCCCGTTGTCGAGCAGGGATTTGATGTCGTCAGTGGCTGTGATGAGGGCGGTCTCGGTGCTGTGGTTGGCTCGGAAACCGGACTGCGAGGGGTCGAGGGATTCATTCGTCTCGAGGAAGGCGGCAAGCTGTCTGTTGACGGTCTTCTCGATGACTTTGGCAGGAAAAGGGAGGAGCGAGATGAGACGGCAGTTCTGAGGTCAGTGGGGTCTGCTGTTGGTTTCTTCAGGAGGGTGCTGAGGTCGGCGTGCTTCCAGATCTCCGGGAAGGTGGCAGTGTTGAAGGAGGTGTTGATGATGTCCCGGAGTTGGGGTGCGATGATGGAGTCGGATTTGTTGAAGACGTGGTGGGGGCAGGGGTCGGTAGGTGATCCGGAGTGGATGGTGTTCATCGTGCGGGTGGTGTATTCGGTGCTGACCGGTGTCCAGGCGCAGAGGGTGGTGGTGGGGGGCGTTGGTTTGGTGGTTGGGTGCGTGGTAGGTGTGCCGAAGCTGTTGTGCATATTGGTGATCTTGCGGTGGAAGAACGTGGTGAGTGAGTCGCAGAGGTCTTGCGAGGGGGTGATGTCGTTGTTTCCGGCGCTGGGGTTGGATAGCTCTTTGATAATGCTGAAGAGTTCCTTGCTGTTGTGGGCGTTTGTTGTCCAGTCATACTGTGAATGCTGTCTCCTTGGTGGTGCGGATCAGCTGGTGGTGTTTGCGGGTGGCGTGCTTGAGAGCAGTCATGTCGTCTGTGGTCTGGTCGTGGCGCCAGGCTTTCTCGAGGGTGCGGCAGTTCTTCTTGGAGTTCTTGAGTTCGTCGGTGAACCAGGAGACTTTCTTGCTGCCGGGTCTGCTGGGAGGGTTCTTCAGTGGTGCAAGGTAATTTGCGCAGTTGGTGAGCCACTGTGTGAGGTTGCTGGCTGCTTCGTTGGGGTCCGTTGTGCTGGCGGGAGGGTTCTGGCGGAGGGAGGTGGTGAGCTGCTCGGTGATGATCTTGCTCCAGCTCCTGCGAGGAATCTGTTGCGGGTGGTGGTGGGTCGTTGTTTTTCTGAAGCTGAAGTGGATGCAGCTGTGGTCAGTCCAGTGGGGTCCGGTGGAGTGGCTGAAGGAGATGTGCTTGCTGGAGGAGAAGACGGGGTCAAGCGTGTAGCCGGCGTAGTGGGTGGGGGTGTTCACCAGTTGCTTGAGTCCGAGGTTGGCGAGGTTGTCCAGCAGGGTGGTGGTGTTGCTGTCCTTGTTGTTCTCCAGGTGGAAGTTGAGGTCTCCTAGGAGGATGTAGTCAGCGGAGGGGAGGGCGTGCGGGCTGATGAAGTCTGTGATGTCTTCGCTGAATTGTGTGCATGGTCCCGGGGGTCTGTAGATGAGGGTGCCTCTGAGGGTGGTCTTGGGATTGGTGTGTATCTGGAAGTGGAGGTGTTCGGCGGTGGTGAAGGTGTCGTCGGGGTTGGTCGTGATGTGGATGGTGTTCTTGTGTACGCTGGCGATACCTCCTCCAGTTTGATTGACGCGGTCCTATCGGGTGATCTTGTAGCCGTCCGGGATGGCTATGGCGATGTCAGGCGCTGAGGAGGCGTTCATCCAGGTTTCAGTAAGGAAGGCGACGTCCGGTGATGTTGTGTGGAGCAGGTTCCAGAGTTCGACACCGTGTCTGTGGACGGAGCGGGTGTTGAGCAGGATGCACTTGAGGTGGTTGCTGCTGGTGCTCGGTTTTGTCGGGTGCGTTGCAGGTCCGGAGGCAGGTGAAATTGCAGGCTTGGCAGGTAAAGAGTCCGTGGGTGCGTTTCGGGGTGGCTCGGTAGCAGGCGGTGTTCCGGCCAGGTTTGAGTGCATTGAGGGTGGTGGCATCATAGGTCCGTCGTGTGGGCTGGCGCGGTCCAGGCGCAGACGGGCGTAGACGGGCTTGCCTTTGGCGTGCCTTCGGCGCACAATCGGCGCATCCGCTGCACACGTACGCTGCGCGTTCGCCGTGCGGCCTCCATATGAGGGGCTGAGGGAGGGAGGAGCAGCTGGGAGGCGGGAGCAGGGTGGCGAATGGGGCGGGGCCACAGGCAGCAGCGGCGGGAAGCAGAGGGCGAGGCGGGGAGCGGGGGGGCACAGAAGGCAAAAGGGGGGGCGAGGGGGACAGAATCACGGGTACAGAAGGCAAAAAGGGGAAACAATCACAGGGTACAGAGGCGAAGGGGAAAACAATTACAGTTAAACAGAAGGCAAAAGGAAAAAAATGAAAAACAATAAAACACGGCACAGGTTACCACGGAGAAAACTCAGGAAACAACGGTCAGAGCGAGCACAGCGCACAGCACGGGGAGGACCACGCGGTGGCTAGGGGGGCGACCTACCTGGTGCCCAAGGTGTAGATAATCAAGAACTTTGCATGAGATGATGGTGGATATGAAGTATTCAATACAATGCTGTCCCGACAGTTTAGCAAAATCCAATGGTGTGCCGAGAATAGTTAGAAAATAGTATAAGACTGACATCGGTAACAAAATGGTATGCCCAAAAAATTACAAGGAAGCTAAATTGCGATGGTAAGGTACTAACTAGTGTCACCTGGGGTGCTGATAGTAAGTCCCAAGAGGTATTATTAATTGGCTATGATAGACCTGCTACATCCCCACAAAGTAAAAAGATAAGAAATTACATAAGGAGAAGACAAAATATTATTAAAAGTAGGCCAAAAACGTAAGTGATGCTGTTACAGACCTGTTTATGTCTAGACAGCTGTGTATTTTTGGCGTTCATGAGACGCTGAGCTAACATATTTGGAAAGCTAGGAAGGATTGTGAGCAAGTAAGATGCGCAGCCTTACTCAGTTGACAACAGGCACCATGTTGTTAAGTACGTAAGTAGAAAGCAAATGTGCCAATTACATATATAACTACTTTAATACCCCTGATGGGTTCTATTTATTGGAAAACAAAGAAATTGATGAACTAGTCAATACTGTCTGAAATGTGAATAAAGAAGTATACTATAACACAAAGGGTCTCTGGTATAATATCCAGAGAACCAGGGGGTTTTAAGAGGAAAAATGGAGTATATCCTCCTTACAATTATCTTATCACAAAAAAATACTCCAAAAATACTAAGCCTGAGAATGAATTCCAGGTAGTGTAACACATGAGGAACTTAGGCCTTGTATGTGGTAGCGGGGGCTGAATAACTGACCACTAATGGTGTGTTGGACTTGATAGTCATGTCCACATGTATGGAGGGAAAACACTAGTTCTTTTTAGTTACCCTCACACACCCTAGTGGTGTCATGCTTCATCATTCGGTCACCCCGACCCCTAAAAGTCGAGTTGGGCTCAACCACAGTGTTGGGTAGCTCTTTGATAGATGAAGGATGGGGAATTATAAAATAAAATACCTCAATCAGACCCCTGGTTACCCTTTATTCGTGGGTCTGGTTGGGTCATTAAAAAATATTTAAAAGTGGGTCTTATTTGGATTTTAATGATCCTATGACCCTAGTGCCGACATGTTTCAGTCCATAGAGAGGGCCATAAGGGTCCAGGACTTTCTTCAGGGCTGGGAACACTCCCCCTCTATGTGTGGGGAATATACAGGATGGGTAGTCCCTATCCTACCAATGTAGCGAGGGAAGAGTAGCTTCTCCTCGTGTATGCTTCAAGGTATCTCTGTGATGCCAGGCTCCATCTGTGGAAAAATATATTAACAGATGATATTATAGACATGATCTTATATACTGTAAGTGCTCAATCTATAAAGCTGCATGCTTGACGTCCTGTGTGCATGCTGTGACAGAGGAGAAATTGTGTCCCCACTCAGTGTCATTCATTCTCATATGTAGTAACACTCGTTTTTTAGGTGACACCCGATTCCAGTGCCGAGTTCTACCCTCTAAACTTAGTTAAGTAGTGGGGTAACAAGAGGTATTAAATAAAACCAAAGAAAAACGGTCTCCCTTGCAGTTTTAAAACGACATATTGATATTTTTTCATAAATAGTGCAGTTCATTCATCCATGCATTCATTCATACATGCCATACACGCGTTAGTACCCTTGTTAGCACTTACCCAATTAGAAGGGCTTTGGGCTTCTCGATGGACCGAGAGATGCTGGTGAGAGGTCCTAATGTAGTCACAAGTAAAAACAGGGACCAGAGTTATTACACTATGGAGAAGTTTCTATATGTCCTAACGAGCCCAAATATAGAGAAGGCGGTGGGGGCGCTCGCGTTACCATACGGATGGGGCTGCATTCCGATGGCTATTTTTACTTACTCAAATTGTGAGCTCTCCCGTCATTTAATTATATGGCGGTCTCGGTCCCCGGTTTGTTCTGAATCAGCAGCCGAGGGGGATGCGTGAATGCGCATGTGTATGGAAAAAACCGGAAAGCCGCGTCTAATGGCTGCATTTTACATGTAATTTGTCCATGGAAGTCAAGAAGGAGTTTTAAGCAGTGGTAGGATGACTTTTCTGAGGTCCTCTAGGCTTAACATTTTCACATTCATTGAGAGTGCCTTAAACTATCTTAGAAAGCAAAAAGGTTTCTGAGCCTGCTTTAACAGATTCATCATTCTACCATCTTACCTCCTAATGTACCACCTGTTGAGGCTCTGACCTGTCGGGATGGAGGGTTCTATAATGGAAGAGGAAAAGAAAGGCTGTGCTAATACAGTACAACACCTATTACCATTACCGGTATGGTGAGTGCAACAAATGGAGTTAATCGGTCCAAGGTTGATTTTGTGACAGAAGGGCCAATTTAGTAAAAGCAAGTTAAGTTCTCATTCATGAATGAAATATAAATACTGGCCACCACTGCCAGTTTGTACCTCATTTGCTACAAGGTACACATTTGTGTTTGTTCCTCAAAATGCAGTGCTTGTACTAAGGTTGTTCTTACAGTGATTAACAGTGACCAATGCTCCTGAGGACACCAGACTTCTTTTATTTCCGAGGACCCACACTCATTGCCTACACCGGAAGTGGTAAAGGCTCTGGATCTATAGAAAGTGTGGTGAAGTTTGAATTTTGAGCATTTCCACGGTTGGAAATTGCACAACTTCATTTTCTATATTTCTCAGCTGGACAGGTTAAGCAGTCAACAACTGCACGGTTAATGCAGAACAAGATATACTGCCCTACAGATTTTTCTAACTTGGGGAATTTGAGAAAACAGATTGAGGCTTACTCTATAAGAAAAAGCCATCCGCAGCCATATAATGGTTGATGAGTTACATGAAAGATCTAATGAAGGGCTCGCTATGCCAGAGTAGTCTGATCACTATTACAAGAGATACAGGTGCACACAAATAAGTGGTTTTCTAGTATAACTTGAAGAGTAATAGCATCACAATCCATACATATGTTGGTAGTTAGTTTTAATGGGTTTCCCGAAGAAGTTGATGAAATAATTTCTCAAATGCCTTTGCAACAGCAAAACACCCAAAAGTAAGCCAACATGTGTTTTAGCCTATGGACTGTTTCAAGGCGAGAATTGTAATGGGAATACAATTACAACACAATAAGTGAAAAGCAATATGTATTTGTTGAATGCACAATACCATAGTCAATTATGAGTGACAGTTTTATATCCAATTGTGTGGATGAAGACAGGATACACCAGACAAGCGTATTGAGGTCAAAATTTGGATTAAAAAGATGAGCGATAAGTGATATGAGAAGAAGTGAAGACAAATGAACAAGGCCTGATGAGCTGAACCTTGTTCCATAAATATACAAGGGAAGACAGGACACACGTTGTGTAAGTACCATGTTCATGAAAAGGGAAAAAAATAATCGTTTTGTGAATATGAAGCATTTGATATTATTTTATCTTTGTGTCCAAATATCCATGATTAGTAGTATTGTGGATGTTAAGATGAATGTCCCATTATAATATAACATGCATGTGGTTATTTCTGCATGAAGACTGGTACTATATAAGGCAAAAAAAATATCAAAGTCACTTGAGAGCCATGGTAGGATTTAAGCTGAGTGTAGCTGTTAAAATAAAAAACAAAATGTAGAAGAAGGATGAGTAACCCCTCTGTTGAGTCCGATTCAATACCTAACATCATATGGTTTAAGGTCAAAATTAGGCTCAATTTACATCCTAGTCTTAGCAGGATGAAGAAGGTGATCAATCAATCAATCATAGAAATTTGTATAGCGCGCTACTCACCCGTAAGGGTCTCAAGGCGCTGAGGGGGGGGGGGGGGTCGCTACTGCTCAAACAGCCAGGTCTTGAGTAATTCCCTGAAGGAGAGGTGCACCTGGGTCAGCCGTAGGTGAGTGGGGAGGGAGTTCCATGTCTTGTCTGCCAGGTAGGAGAAGGATCTTCCTCTGACGGTGGATTTCCGAATTCTTGGGACGGAGGCGAGGGCGAGGCTGGCGGATCGGAGCTGGCGGGTGGGTGTGTAGAAAGTGAGGCGGTTGTTGAGGTACTTCGGGCCCAAGTCATGGAGAGCCTTGTGGGCGTGGGTGAGGAGTCTGAACGTGATCCTCTTGTTGACGGGGAGCCAGTGCAGGTCTTTCAGGTGGGCGGAGATGTGGCTGCGGCGCGGGATGTCCAGGATGAGTCGTGCTGAGGCATTCTGGATGCGCTGGAGTCTTTTCTGGAGTTTGGCTGTGGTTCCAGTGTAGAGGGTTTTCCCATAGTCCAGACGGCTGGTGACGAGGGCCTGGGTGACCGTCTTCCTGGTTTCGGTCGGGATCCATCGGAAGATCTTTCGGAGCATGCGCAGGGTGTTGAAGCAGGATGATGAGACTGCGTTCACTTGCTTGGTCATCATGAGGGAGGAGTCCAGGATGATGCCCAGGTTGCGTGCGTGGTCCGTTGGTTTGGGTGCGCTGCCCAGGGCAGGCGGCCACCAGGAGTCGTCCCAGGATGAGGACTTCCGTCTTGTCTGAGTTCAGTTTCAGGCGGCTGTTCTTCATCCACTCGGCGACGTCTTTCATCCCTTCATGCAGGCTGGTTCTGGCGGTGGCAGGGTCGTTGGTGAGGGAGAGGATCAGTTGGGTGTCGTCGGCGTAGGAGATGATGTTGGGGTTGTTTGCGTTTGATGGCTGCGAGAGGGCTCATGTAGACGTTGAAGAGGGTTGGGCTGAGTGATGATCCTTGTGGTACGCTGCAGATGACTTCGGTGGCCTCGGATCTGAGCGGGGGGAGGCGGACTCTCTGGGTTCTTCAGGCGAGGAACAAGATGATCCACTCCAGTGCCTTCTCTTGGACTCCGATGTTGCTGAGGCGCTGCACTAGGGTGCGGTGGCAGACAGTGTCGAACGCTAAAGAGAGGTCCAGGAGGATGAGGGCCGCTGTTTCCCCGTTGTCGAGCAGGGATTTGATGTCGTCAGTGGCTGTGATGAGGGCGGTCTCGGTGCTGTGGTTGGCTCGGAAACCGGACTGCGAGGGGTCGAGGGATTCATTCGTCTCGAGGAAGGCGGCAAGCTGTCTGTTGACGGTCTTCTCGATGACTTTGGCAGGAAAAGGGAGGAGCGAGATGAGACGGCAGTTCTTGAGGTCAGTGGGGTCTGCTGTTGGTTTCTTCAGGAGGGTGCTGAGGTCGGCGTGCTTCCAGATCTCCGGGAAGGTGGCAGTGTTGAAGGAGGTGTTGATGATGTCCCGGAGTTGGGGTGCGATGATGGAGTCGGCTTTGTTGAAGACGTGGTGGGGGCAGGGGTCGGTAGGTGATCCGGAGTGGATGGTGTTCATCGTGCGGGTGGTGTATTCGGTGCTGACCGGTGTCCAGGCGCAGAGGGTGGTGGTGGGGGGCGTTGGTTTGGTGGTTGGGTGCGTGGTAGGTGTGCCGAAGCTGTTGTGCATATTGGTGATCTTGCGTTGGAAGAACGTGGTGAGTGAGTCGCAGAGGTCTTGCGAGGGGGTGATGTCGTTGTTTCCGGCGCTGGGGTTGGATAGCTCTTTGATAATGCTGAAGAGTTCCTTGCTGTTGTGGGCGTTTGTTGTCCAGTCATACTGTGAATGCTGTCTCCTTGGTGGTGCGGATCAGCTGGTGGTGTTTGCGGGTGGCGTGCTTGAGAGCAGTCATGTCGTCTGTGGTCTGGTCGTGGCGCCAGGCTTTCTCGAGGGTGCGGCAGTTCTTCTTGGAGTTCTTGAGTTCGTCGGTGAACCAGGAGACTTTCTTGCTGCCGGGTCTGCTGGGAGGGTTCTTCAGTGGTGCAAGGTAATTTGCGCAGTTGGTGAGCCACTGTGTGAGGTTGCTGGCTGCTTCGTTGGGGTCCGTTGTGCTGGCGGGAGGGTTCTGGCGGAGGGAGGTGGTGAGCTGCTCGGTGATGATCTTGCTCCAGCTCCTGCGAGGAATCTGTTGCGGGTGGTGGTGGGTCGTTGTTTTTCTGAAGCTGAAGTGGATGCAGCTGTGGTCAGTCCAATGGGGTCCGGTGGAGTGGCTGAAGGAGATGTGCTTGCTGGAGGAGAAGACGGGGTCAAGCGTGTAGCCGGCGTAGTGGGTGGGGGTGTTCACCAGTTGCTTGAGTCCGAGGTTGGCGAGGTTGTCCAGCAGGGTGGTGGTGTTGCTGTCCTTGTTGTTCTCCAGGTGGAAGTTGAGGTCTCCTAGGAGGATGTAGTCAGCGGAGGGGAGGGCGTGCGGGCTGATGAAGTCTGTGATGTCTTCGCTGAATTGTGTGCATGGTCCCGGGGGTCTGTAGATGAGGGTGCCTCTGAGGGTGGTCTTGGGATTGGTGTGTATCTGGAAGTGGAGGTGTTCGGCGGTGGTGAAGGTGTCGTCGGGGTTGGTCGTGATGTGGATGGTGTTCTTGTGTACGCTGGCGATACCTCCTCCAGTTTGATTGACGCGGTCCTATCGGGTGATCTTGTAGCCGTCCGGGATGGCTATGGCGATGTCAGGCGCTGAGGAGGCGTTCATCCAGGTTTCAGTAAGGAAGGCGACGTCCGGTGATGTTGTGTGGAGCAGGTTCCAGAGTTCGACACCGTGTCTGTGGACGGAGCGGGTGTTGAGCAGGATGCACTTGAGGTGGTTGCTGCTGGTGCTCGGTTTTGTCGGGTGCGTTGCAGGTCCGGAGGCAGGTGAAATTGCAGGCTTGGCAGGTAAAGAGTCCGTGGGTGCGTTTCGGGGTGGCTCGGTAGCAGGCGGTGTTCCGGCCAGGTTTGAGTGCATTGAGGGTGGTGGCATCATAGGTCCGTCGCGTGGGCTGGCGCGGTCCAGGCGCAGACGGGCGTAGACGGGCTTGCCTTTGGCGTGCCTTCGGCGCACAATCGGCGCATCCGCTGCACACGTACGCTGCGCGTTCGCCGTGCGGCCTCCATATGAGGGGCTGAGGGAGGGAGGAGCAGCTGGGAGGCGGGAGCAGGGTGGCGAATGGGGCGGGGCCACAGGCAGCAGCGGCGGGAAGCAGAGGGCGAGGCGGGGAGCGGGGGGGCACAGAAGGCAAAAGGGGGGGCGAGGGGGACAGAATCACGGGTACAGAAGGCAAAAAGGGGAAACAATCACAGGGTACAGAGGCGAAGGGGAAAACAATTACAGTTAAACAGAAGGCAAAAGGAAAAAAATGAAAAACGATAAAACACGGCACAGGTTACCACGGAGAAAACTCAGGAAACAACGGTCAGAGCGAGCACAGCGCACAGCACGGGGAGGACCACGCGGTGGCTAGGGGGGCGACCTACCTGGTGCCCAAGGTGTAGATAATCAAGAACTTTGCATGAGATGATGGTGGATATGAAGTATTCAATACAATGCTGTCCCGACAGTTTAGCAAAATCCAATGGTGTGCCGAGAATAGTTAGAAAATAGTATAAGACTGACATCGGTAACAAAATGGTATGCCCAAAAAATTACAAGGAAGCTAAATTGCGATGGTAAGGTACTAACTAGTGTCACCTGGGGTGCTGATAGTAAGTCCCAAGAGGTATTATTAATTGGCTATGATAGACCTGCTACATCCCCACAAAGTAAAAAGATAAGAAATTACATAAGGAGAAGACAAAATATTATTAAAAGTAGGCCAAAAACGTAAGTGATGCTGTTACAGACCTGTTTATGTCTAGACAGCTGTGTATTTTTGGCGTTCATGAGACGCTGAGCTAACATATTTGGAAAGCTAGGAAGGATTGTGAGCAAGTAAGATGCGCAGCCTTACTCAGTTGACAACAGGCACCATGTTGTTAAGTACGTAAGTAGAAAGCAAATGTGCCAATTACATATATAACTACTTTAATACCCCTGATGGGTTCTATTTATTGGAAAACAAAGAAATTGATGAACTAGTCAATACTGTCTGAAATGTGAATAAAGAAGTATACTATAACACAAAGGGTCTCTGGTATAATATCCAGAGAACCAGGGGGTTTTAAGAGGAAAAATGGAGTATATCCTCCTTACAATTATCTTATCACAAAAAAATACTCCAAAAATACTAAGCCTGAGAATGAATTCCAGGTAGTGTAACACATGAGGAACTTAGGCCTTGTATGTGGTAGCGGGGGCTGAATAACTGACCACTAATGGTGTGTTGGACTTGATAGTCATGTCCACATGTATGGAGGGAAAACACTAGTTCTTTTTAGTTACCCTCACACACCCTAGTGGTGTCATGCTTCATCATTCGGTCACCCCGACCCCTAAAAGTCGAGGTGGGCTCAACCACAGTGTTGGGTAGCTCTTTGATAGATGAAGGATGGGGAATTATAAAATAAAATACCTCAATCAGACCCCTGGTTACCCTTTATTCGTGGGTCTGGTTGGGTCATTAAAAAATATTTAAAAGTGGGTCTTATTTGGATTTTAATGATCCTATGACCCTAGTGCCGACATGTTTCAGTCCATAGAGAGGGCCATAAGGGTCCAGGACTTTCTTCAGGGCTGGGAACACTCCCCCTCTATGTGTGGGGAATATACAGGATGGGTAGTCCCTATCCTACCAATGTAGCGAGGGAAGAGTAGCTTCTCCTCGTGTATGCTTCAAGGTATCTCTGTGATGCCAGGCTCCATCTGTGGAAAAATATATTAACAGATGATATTATAGACATGATCTTATATACTGTAAGTGCTCAATCTATAAAGCTGCATGCTTGACGTCCTGTGTGCATGCTGTGACAGAGGAGAAATTGTGTCCCCACTCAGTGTCATTCATTCTCATATGTAGTAACACTCGTTTTTTAGGTGACACCCGATTCCAGTGCCGAGTTCTACCCTCTAAACTTAGTTAAGTAGTGGGGTAACAAGAGGTATTAAATAAAACCAAAGAAAAACGGTCTCCCTTGCAGTTTTAAAACGACATATTGATATTTTTTCATAAATAGTGCAGTTCATTCATCCATGCATTCATTCATACGTGCCATACACGCGTTAGTACCCTTGTTAGCACTTACCCAATTAGAAGGGCTTTGGGCTTCTCGATGGACCGAGAGATGCTGGTGAGAGGTCCTAATGTAGTCACAAGTAAAAACAGGGACCAGAGTTATTACACTATGGAGAAGTTTCTATATGTCCTAACGAGCCCAAATATAGAGAAGGCGGTGGGGGCGCTCGCGTTACCATACGGATGGGGCTGCATTCCGATGGCTATTTTTACTTACTCAAATTGTGAGCTCTCCCGTCATTTAATTATATGGCGGTCTCGGTCCCCGGCTTGTTCTGAATCAGCAGCCGAGGGGGATGCGTGAATGCGCATGTGTATGGAAAAAACCGGAAAGCCGCGTCAGAATGACTCGGCGACCCGGAAGTTCCGCACACGCAGGTAGTGAGGATCATGGGATTTGTAATCTATTGGTGGAACCATTGACGAGACATCTCAAGTTGCGGAGAGCATTTTGGCCGGTCTATAGTGTGGACATAAGTTATAGATGTTACAGACTGTCTGTATATTGACATGTCCTATTGTAGTCATGCAAAAAATGACAAAGGGTGCATTCAGGCGCGCTCCAATGTAACGTGCCGAAGACAGCGCATTTATAGGTGCATGCTTCCAGAGTATTCTTTAAGAGAATTGCAGAGGATTACATGACTAGACTGGGACATTCAGTGTCTATAAGTATTCCACTTGTGCTACTTCACATACTGGATATGGTGTTTAAGACAAGGTGATTAAAATCATATTTAAAGCAGTTCTTATATAGTATTTTTTGCCAGAGGTGGCCAATTTGTCTATGCATGCCAACTTATAATCATGAGATCAGCCAGTTCTACTTCTTCAGTTGCCCCCAGGGTATGGAGTCATTCAATCCAGTCTGATGAGTTTTAAGGCGGTAGAACCACCGTTGTTCTCTTTCCAATAGTATTTTCTGTAAATTGTTCTCAGCTTTGACCTTTTCAATGATAGTCCATCTGATATCTGTGTCTTTATGTTTCATTTCCACATAATGGGCTGTCAGTTTTGTAGCTGTTATTGCTCTCCTGATGGTACTTCTGTGTTCACTTATGCGGGTCTTAATTTTTCGTGACGTCATACCTACATATGATAGTTGGCATGGGCATTTTATGAGGTATATATCCGCCTCCGTGTTACAATTCATATGGGACCTTTGTCACCACGGAGTAGTTAGACCCAGATCTAGGTGTGTTGTGTGTTCAGTGAACTCGCATGCTATGCACATTCCACATGGGAAATGTCCCATCACTGTTTGTGTATTCCAGAGGGAGGTTTGGGTGTTAGTTTTTGGTTGAAAGCTGTTCGTGTGTACCAATGAGTCTTTTAGACTTTTGTTCATTTTGAAGGAGAACATAGGTTTTTCAAGCTTGAGTTGGTTCGAGGTCAGTATACTCAATTTTTTGTTTATAATTTTCTTGATTTGATTAGAAGCTGAATTGAATGTGGTCACGTAAATCAGTTATTGTGGTTCTGGTCTTTCATGCGTTTCAAGGAGAGATTCCCTTGGTGTAATTGCGTGCTCTCTTTTTGGCATTTTCAATGATTTTCGGTGGATATTTTTTCTCCTTAAGTTTATTGGACAGTTTTTTGGCTTCTTTTTTTAAATCTTGAACATCAGAGCAGTTCCTACGAATACGTAGGAACTGTCCCACCGGTAGGTTTTCGCGCAATGTGCGGGTATGAGCACTATCAAACCGCAAAAGGCTGTTTTTGTCTATGGGTTTTGTATTTAAGGAGCTGTATAAAGTTCCATTGTCAGCATTGATATTAATGTCTAAAAATGGTACCGTCTTCTTATCTTTGCTCATTGTGGATCGTAGGTGGGGGTTCAACTGGTTGATCCATCTTTCAAATTCTAGTAGGCTTGATTCATCACCTCTCCATATCATTAGAATGTCGTCTATATACCTGTACCACCTGCAGATATTTAGAGTGAACCGATTGGGGGCCCATATGTGCTGGTCCTCAAAATGGCTCACGATATGCTGGGAGCAAAAGTGCCACCCATAGATGTACCATGGGTCTGTAGATACATCTGGTCTTCGAATTTGAATAAATTCTCAGTAAGTGCCAAGCGAATGAGGCACATTATCCATTCAGTTGGTGCTGACCATTCCCATATTTCTTTTTGAAGTAGGTTCTCAATGACATCGATACTTTCTGCTTGTGGTATGCTGGTATAAAGTGCCTCTACATTGAGGCACACCAGTATATGTAAGTTGGGATCATATTCGATGTCAAGTAGGAGATTGAGAAGATTTTTCGTATCTTGTACGAAGGATCTGATGCGTTTGACCAGTGGTAGTAGGAACCAATCAGTATATTGGGACAGAGGTTGGGACAGAGGTTCTAATACTGACCCACAGCCAAAGACAATAGGTCTGCCTGGAGGTGGTACTTTTCCTTTGTGGATTTTGGGAATAGTATAGAACAGTGGGATTCTTGGTTCTTCTTGGTTTAGGAATCTGTGTTCTTTCTTAGATATCCACTCTCTCTCTAGAGCCTCCGTTGTAATAGCGTTGATGGTTCTTTTCAATCTTTCAGTGGGGTCTTTATTGATTTTTTGGTAGAATTTTGTATCGCTTAGGAGGGCAAGACATGCAGTTTGGTATGCCACCGTGTCTTGAATTACAGTGGCACACCCTTTATCGGCTGGTTTTATATTGATGCCGGGTCTTTTTTTCAGATTTTCTAAGGCAGTCCGTTCTTTCTTACTCAAGTTGTTATAAGTGTTTGTATTGGGCTGTAGTTCCTCAATGTCTTTAACCACAGCCTCTTCAAATGCCAAAACTTCAGGGGGCATTAGATTGGACGAAGGTAGAAAGGTAGACTTGTTTTTTAGATCGGTATATTTACCTTCCACAATGGCTTAGAAGTATAGACATCTTGCAGCAATAATAGTTTTAAAACCCAGAAACTTCTTTTCTGTCGAGTAAAAAGATGGTAAACTGAAGAAGGTCACTGCGCTGCGGCCAGGGAAGGAAACGCCAGATCCTTAGCACGAAGCCCGGGAGGAGGAAGTGCAAGAGGGGTTTAAGATGTGAAATGAAACAAGAGAGCTCAGCTCTCAACTTCTCGGCACGGAGTAGCATTATCCTAACATGCCCTGCATCAGGAATGATTCAGAAAAGGGGGTGGTGATGAACAGAGTGTCTGAATTAAGCAGACCACTCTTACCCAGTCCAAAGATCAGGGCTTGATCCATCACCGTTATTTAGCTCACTGCCCCATCCCAGCTCAGAACCTGGCTATATGCAAATTAGTCTGTCCCTGGCCCAGTGCATCATGGGAACAGGGCAGACCAAGCTACCAAGCCAATTCTTCACCAGAAAGGAGACAAGCTTCCGGGGACCGGTTTCTGCCATTTCAGGCGTCGTCGGCCCGGCTTGCTTGAATCCTGATGGAGCAGTGAGCAAGGGACTCATGTCTGAGTATACCCTTCCACGCTTATGGTGGACAAAATGATTCAGAAAAGGGGGTGGTGATGAACAGAGTGTCTGAATTAAGCAGACCACTCTTACCCAGTCCAAAGATCAGGGCTTGATCCATCACCGTTATTTAGCTCACTGCCCCATCCCAGCTCAGAACCTGGCTATATGCAAATTAGTCTGTCCCTGGCCCAGTGCATCGTGGGAACAGGGCAGACCAAACTACCAAGCCAATTCTTCACCAGAAAGGAGACAAGCTTCCGGGGACCGGTTTCTGCCATTTCAGGTGTCATCGGCCCGGCTTGCTTGAATCCTGATGGAGCAGTGAGCAAGGGACTCATGTCTGAGTATACCCTTCCACGCTTATGGTGGACAAAGTGATTCAGAAAAGGGGGTGGTGATGAACAGAGTGTCTGAATTAAGCAGAACACTCTTACCCAGTCCAAAGATCAGGGCTTGATCCATCACCGTTATTTAGCTCACTGCCCCATCCCAGCTCAGAACCTGGCTATATGCAAATTAGTCTGTCCCTGGCCCAGTGCATCATGGGAACAGGGCAGACCAAACTACCAAGCCAATTCTTCACCAGAAAGGAGACAAGCCTCCGGGGACCGGTTTCTGCCATTTCAGGCGTCGTCGGCCCGGCTTGCTTGAATCCTGATGGAGCAGTGAGCAAGGGACTCATGTCTGAGTATACCCTTCCACGCTTATGGTGGACAAAATGATTCAGAAAAGGGTGTGGTGATGAACAGAGTGTCTGAATTAAGCAGACCACTCTTACCCAGTCCAAAGATCAGGGCTTGATCCATCACCGTTATTTAGCTCACTGCCCCATCCCAGCTCAGAACCTGGCTATATGCAAATTAGTCTGTCCCTGGCCCAGTGCATCATGGGAACAGGGCAGATCAAACTACCAAGCCAATTCTTCACCAGAAAGGAGACAAGCTTCCGGGGACCGGTTTCTGCCATTTCAGGCGTCGTCGGCCCGGCTTGCTTGAATCCTGATGGAGCAGTGAGCAAGGGACTCATGTCTGAGTATACCCTTCCACGCTTATGGTGGACAAAATGATTCAGAAAAGGGGGTGGTGATGAACAGAGTGTCTGAATTAAGCAGACCACTCTTACCCAGTCCAAAGATCAGGGCTTGATCCATCACCGTTATTTAGCTCACTGCCCCATCCCAGCTCAGAACCTGGCTTTATGCAAATTAGTCTGTCCCTGGCCCAGTGCATCATGGGAACAGGGCAGACCAAACTACCAAGCCAATTCTTCACCAGAAGGGAGACAAGCTTCCGGGGACCGGTTTCTGCCATTTCAGGCGTCGTCGGCCCGGCTTGCTTGAATCCTGATGGAGCAGTGAGCAAGGGACTCATGTCTGAGTATACCCTTCCACGCTTATGGTGGACAAAATGATTCAGAAAAGGGGGTGGTGATGAACAGAGTGTCTGAATTAAGCAGACCACTCTTACCCAGTCCAAAGATCAGGGCTTGATCCATCACCGTTATTTAGCTCACTGCCCCATCCCAGCTCAGAACCTGGCTATATGCAAATTAGTCTGTCCCTGGCCCAGTGCATCATGGGAACAGGGCAGACCAAACTACCAAGCCAATTATTCACCAGAAAGGAGACAAGCTTCCGGGGACCGGTTTCTGCCATTTCAGGCGTCGTCGGCCCGGCTTGCTTGAATCCTGATGGAGCAGTGAGCAAGGGACTAATGTCTGAGTATACCCTTCCACGCTTATGGTGGACAAAATGATTCAGAAAAGGGGGTGGTGATGAACAGAGTGTCTGAATTAAGCAGACCACTCTTACCCAGTCCAAAGATCAGGGCTTGATCCATCACCGTTATTTAGCTCACTGCCCCATCCCAGCTCAGAACCTGGCTATATGCAAATTAGTCTGTCCCTGGCCCAGTGCATCATGGGAACAGGGCAGACCAAACTACCAAGCCAATTCTTCACCAGAAAGGAGACAAGCTTCCGGGGACTGGTTTCTGCCATTTCAGGCGTCGTCGGCCCGGCTTGCTTGAATCCTGATGGAGCAGTGAGCAAGGGACTCATGTCTGAGTATACCCTTCCACGCTTATGGTGGACAAAATGATTCAGAAAAGGGGGTGGTGATGAACAGAGTGTCTGAATTAAGCAGACCACTCTTACCCAGTCCAAAGATCAGGGCTTGATCCATCACCGTTATTTAGCTCACTGCCCCATCCCAGCTCAGAACCTGGCTATATGCAAATTAGTCTGTCCCTGGCCCAGTGCATCATGGGAACAGGGCAGACCAAACTACCAAGCCAATTCTTCACCAGAAAGGAGACAAGCTTCCGGGCTTCCGGACTTGCATATAGCCAAGTTCTGAGCTGGGATGGTGCAGTGAGCTAAAAAACGGTGATGGATCAAGCCCTGATCTTTGGACTGGGTAAGAGTGGTCTGCTTAATTCAGGCACTCTGTTCATCACCATCCCCTTTTCTGAATCATTTTGTCCACCATATGCGTGGAAGGGTATACTCAGATGTGAGTCCCTTGCTCATTGCACCATCAGGATTCAAGCAAGCCGGGCCGACGACGCCTGAAATGGCAGAAACCGGTCCCCGGAAGCTTGTTTCCTTCCCAGTATAAGAATTGGCTTGGTAGTTTGGTTTGCCCTGTTCCCATCATGCATTGGGACAGGAACAGACTAATTTGCATATAGCCAAGTTGTGAGCTGGGATGGTGCAGTGAGCTAAAAAACGGTGATGGATCAAGCCCTGATCTTTGGACTGGGTAAGAGTGGTCTGCTTAATTCAGGCACTCTGTTCATCACCACCCCCTTTTCTGAATCATTTTGTCCACCATATGCGTGGAAGGGTATACTCAGATGTGAGTCCCTTGCTCATTGCACCATCAGGATTCAAGCAAGCCGGGCCGACGACGCCTGAAATGGCAGAAACCGGTCCCCGGAAGCTTGTTTCCTTCCCAGTATAAGAATTGGCTTGGTAGTTTGGTTTGCCCTGTTCCCATCATGCATTGGGACAGGAATAGACTAATTTGCATATAGCCAAGTTCTGAGCTGGGATGGTGCAGTGAGCTAAAAAACGGTGATGGATTAAGCCCTGATCTTTGGACTGGGTAAGAGTGGTCTGCTTAATTCAGGCACTCTGTTCATCACCACCCCCTTTTCTGAATCATTTTGTCCACCATATGCGTGGAAGGAAATACTCAGATGTGAGTCCCTTGCTCATTGCACCATCAGGATTCAAGCAAGCCGGGCCGACGACGCCTGAAATGGCAGAAACCGGTCCCCGGAAGCTTGTTTCCTTCCCAGTATAAGAATTGGCTTGGTAGTTTGGTTTGCCCTGTTCCCATCATGCATTGGGACAGGAACAGACTAATTTGCATATAGCCAAGTTCTGAGCTGGGATGGTGCAGTGAGCTAAAAAACGGTGATGGATCAAGCCCTGATCTTTGGACTGGGTAAGAGTGGTCTGCTTAATTCAGGCACTCTGTTCATCACCACCCCCTTTTCTGAATCACTGCATCAGGAATGAGGCGCACGCGAGCCTGTCATCGCATGTTCATGGAAACGTAAACCAGCTCGAAGACACCGAGCCCAGCGTGAGGCGGGCTTCAGGGAATGGAAGAGAGCGTCTCTTACCTTGGGAAGGGACAACGACAGGGACTCCACTGCAGTCCAGGAGAAGCAGGGTATAGGTTTGAGAGGCGGTTCCTGGAAAAATGTAGTTTGTGCTATATAAAACTACAAAACAAAACCGATGCCTGACCTGCAATAGCCAGATTGGAGGAGGGGAGAGAGGCCATCACACGCTGTACTATGTGATGGCCAATTAAAATGTTCTCAGAGTGAAATCACTGGCTAAATACACAAAGGAGGGACTTTAACAGAAATGCACCAATAACAAACCAGCATTTCTGAATGCTGCAGCTAACAGCCAATATCAATGGGTGGGTTTGCCAAAGTCACACAGAGAGATACAACAGGTCATTGCTGATGCTCAACCTAAAAATGACAAAAAGATTAACACCAACAGGAGTAGGGATGACTTTTTATTTTGTTTCAAGGGATATAAAGTAACTGTGCATTGAAATACAGGGCTGGAAAGTGTCTGTGGTTGACAACAATACACAGAAATGCACAGGGGCCTACTTAGGCAGCACAAAAGAATGTGTTGGAAATGTGAATGAAAGAAAAGAGGGACCCCTGACCAAAAGAGTCAGCCCGAAAATATGAAAGGTGAAATGTATTTATATTTACTGATGACCAGGTAGATGACAGAAAGTGAGTGTCATAGGAAGAGTTGGCAATATTCGTACGGAAGATAATTGAAACAGTGAGGCATTAAAATGGAAAGAGATAAAAAAGGTGTCATAGAAGCCTTTCCAGTATCAACGTCTCTCTTATAATTTTTCTACTTTTTTTATCATAGGGATCTTATTTAGACTCTGTGGGTCCCCTTCCAGTTTGCAGCTTACCACCTACTAGAAGTAGGTGGTAACTGCCATTGTTTTGCGACAGCATCTGCAGTTGCAAAACAATTGTACCTGCCAGTGCGACTCGCTATAAGGAAGGGATGCCCTTAACACACCCCTTCCTAATAGCAACTTGCAAGCCTTACTTTCGAGTCGGTAATAGGTTACCGACTCGCAAAATCGTGAAAGATCGAAAGATTGAGCCTTACTTGTCGGAACAGGGGGAAAATCTTCCATCTTAAACTCCACTGCAATCTGCCGAATTCATAACTGTGACGGGGTAAAAACTAAGGGGCATGGCTGCAGGATATCCCCAAGCATCACTACCTCCCCATACTACCCCGCACCTTAGAATGAGGTCACAAATGTGCCAAAATAAGTGTAAAATTGGGGAAAGCATAGTTTAGACCCATTCCCCATTTCAAGCTGGAATGCTAGATATTGTCCTATAAACCAGTGGCAGTCTGTACTACTGCTAATAGCCAGTGCAGTTTCAGCATCCAAATATAAATGAGATCTGTGTCGCAATCCCCTATTTGGAGACATTTCCCGCACATACATGGAGAGAAAGTACAGTTTCAGTACTCAATCCCAGAGCCAACTTTTTTCCCTCTCTTCTTCATGGTTGGATGAAAGGGAATTGGCACCTACATTCAGGGTCTCGCATCAGATTGCTCTGATAAATAGGATTAGGCATGACCCAAGAGTTTTAGAGAGAGGCCACCAGAGGCCCCTTAACGAATTTGGAGTCCGGTGCCTACACCTGGTTCAGCTTGATGTTTCTCCTGTGGGATGCTCTACAGCTGTCAAGGGACATTTAGGAAGCCAAACTTCTCTCCACCCCCTCGGCCCCCCTTCCCCCGGCTCCCTACAGCTATGGAGAAACATTCACACTGGTCTTCGTGGGGCTAATTCAGTGCACCAATGACACACAAAGCACAGTTCGTTTCCGTTTTAAAGGAAGCATGTTCTTGGGTGGGCCAGCACGAAACTCCCTCCCATCTGGGAATGTACTAATTGCAGAAGGGTATTTTCGAGTAGCCAACCCCATAAGATGGATAGAGAAGACCAAAGCACCTCCACCAAATGCTGTTCACGCCACAGCATAGGTGGGCAGGAAGGAGATCTGGAAGCATCCAGGAGACCCCGACCTTTACTTTTTCTTTCTCAAGCCAAGCAGGAAAATAGTGGAGGTGGGGAAGTACGCCTTTAGGTTCTTTTAGATCAAAATGGAAAAGGAGAGAGTTGGAAGCGACCAGAAAACCCAGAACTCTACCTTTTCTTTCCTCAGGAAATGGGACAGTGTACATTAACTGATGAAAGGATCAAGTGACTCTCAGAATATCTGTAAAAAAGACAGTGTTTTGGACTTCTATTGCTATGAAGATTAAGACATAGGCATCTAGGGACTTCAGGTTTTATCTTCTATAATAAAAGTACCTTTAAATCCATTCACACTGTGTCACGGTCTGTCCGGGCATCGCAAGATCCTAGTCACTTAAACTTGTTGATGACAATCATTTGCAGTTTCAGCATAGATTTTGAAAATAAACGTCTGATTTGCCTCCCTCTATAAAACTCTATTTTTTCATAATGGATTCAACTAATAAAAAAACATGCTATAACAAATTGAAGTAACCAACTATTTTATCACACAGCATACATACCTATGCGGTGTGTGTCAACCTCATCTGGTTGAATTTTCTGGTTATCTTCAGCTTGCAGTAGATGCCTTACATCTTCCAGTGAGAGATGAAATTCCTCATCTCCTATTTTATCTATTGGGATTTCTGGCGCATCAAAATATTCATCACCTGAATCTTCATCACCTCCACCTCTTTCTGATCTCTCTTTACCTATTGTTTCGGCCAGCCCAGTAAACACAGTTTCAAAAGTTGAATTTCTTTCGGGAGAAACATAAAAAACATTAGTTTTATGAGGAGCTTTCTCTTTTAGTTATATTTAGTCTATTTTTAAGGAATCATTAGCATATTTCTCATATTACTCATTAAACATTTGCAAATGTACTTAGCACATACAGGACAGGAGTGTCTATTAGCTACACACGTGTTATCATTGATAATATAATTAATTTTTTTTAGACACTTCACTTTTCCATCATTGATGATGCCCAGACATCATAATTCAAGTTCAAAAGCTTTATTCAACAGATTTGTCATAAAAGCACAACAAACAGATATAACAATTAAGACAATAAATATAGCGAATTTTAAAACAATTTTAAAAGTAATATTAAACCTTAATTAACTGCCGGATAAAGCTCTAGTTAAAATTGCTACAACAAGTTCATCATCAACAATAAACCTCAAATATTCTGAATCACCAATTCATTGTGGATAGCACAGTACAGAAGCAACACTGTGGGATTAAAACCATAGAACAACCCTAGCAAAGTGCCTTTTTCCAAATAATCCAGGCCCAGCCCATGAATTTGGCTACAGCAATTGCAATTATTGGAGAAGAGTCCGTTGTTAATACTCTCAGTGCCTCTTCATGCCTGCTAAATCCAAACAGTTTACAAATTGGTATTACCCACATGGCACGAGGTTTCTTATACAGCGGGCAAAAAAACAACATATGACTAATTGTTTCTTGTACCTCATTACATTTTGGGCACACTTTCTCAGTGGTCCCTGCCCATTTGCATGTAAATGACCTGACTGGTAGTGTGCCAACCCTCAATTGAAAGTACAGCTTTCTATCTAATGGTTTTTCAATGAGGTCCCAATACTGTTCAAGTGCAGGCCTGGTCTTAAGTTCAAGAAATCGACCAGCCAAATGTCTTACTGAACTGTTTGTGCAAGCTGTAACCATGATCTTATCCCAGTACATCTCCTTCAAGATCTTTTTAGAAGGAAATGGAGCATTTCCGGGATCGGCTCACAAATCGTGCAGGCCAAGGTTTTCCAGCAGCACCCTGATTTCCCTCAGCCAACTGATCTTATGGAATCGATCTGTAGCCATTACATCTTTAAGGCCATTGGTATAATGAGCAAGCTCAGCCGTACACCATAGTCTTCTCCAGTATAAAAGAGGTCGAAGTTTCGCCAAATCGTGTACAGTTTTTCTACCCAGATCCAGCAGCAGTGGGTACATTGGAGTGCTTTTTGGGACACTAGTAGCCTTCCGCAAAAAGGAATTTTCGGCTAATGTCAGTGATGATACATTTGCAAACCCCCAGAGCTCTGCTCCGTAGAGCGCTGAACTTAGGACCTTCATGCCATAGATTTCCATCAATGGACTAATTGGTTTAGAAATTGAGGATCTAAACTTAGTTACAAGGATCCCAGCCTGCTGCTTATGCTTTATGGTGGCAATTTGACCACCCCATGTTTGCCTGAATCGTCACTCCTAAGTAGGTAAAAGCATCATTTTTTTTTAAGGGGGACCTTGTTCATATATACCTTACCACGAAATGACCTATGCTCATTGAAGGACATGAACTTTGTTTTTTCCGTGTTAATGGTAAGGCCCTGCATAAGACAAAAGTCCTCAAACCTACTTAGGCTTTCTGCAGTCCACTGGGGGTCTTAGACATAATTAGGGTGTCATCCGCAAACATGAGGATGGGTATATGCTCGTTTGCCAGCGTCGGGGCATCCAGGGGGACCGCGGAGAGGTAACTAGCCACCCCGTTGACGAAGAGTGAGAACAGGGTCGGTGCAAGCACGCAACCCTGTCGCACCCCCTATCAACGGGAAATGTCTCCGTCACCTCACCCCGCGCCCCCAACTGCACCTGCCCATGGTTACCCTCATGCAGTCGGGCGATCAGGGATAGTAATTCATGCGACATCCCCATTTCCCCCAGGACACTCCACAGCCTATAGCGAGGCACTAAATCAAAGGCTGCCCTAAAATCCACAAAGACCGCATACAAGGCCCCCTTCTCCAAAACCACTGTCTTCCAGTAGATGTTAATAAACCGGAACACCTGATCAATAGTGCTAGTAAGGGGATGGAAGCCCGCTTGCAGTGGGGATAGAATCTTCTCGTCCTCCATCCACACCTGAACTTTTTGTAGGACCAAACGACCAATGATCTTTTGGATGGAGTCTATAAGACTGATTGGTCTATAATTTGCTGCTTTGGATTTATTCCCTTTTTTAAACACAGGGATTATCTCTGCCCCCTTCCAGGAGGCCGGAATTGGGGCACCAAAGGCAATTGCATTTGCTCGGTGTCTAATGTACAATCGCCAGGAGAATTTGTAGCTCAGGAACACATCCGCAGGGACACTATCTGTTCCTGGTGCTCTACCTGCTGTTATAGAGTTTAGTGCCCTATCCACATCCGCTAATGTAAATATCTCGCTTGAGAAAAAACAGTGCGCATAGGGATCCATATTCACCTCATCCCCCGATGATGCATATTGGGGTTCAAAGTGTTCAACCCAGGAGTGGTGGGCAACATTATTTTGTGGGGGGTCTGGGAACCCCCCCGGTCCCACTTATATGTGTCCCAAAATAATTTAGGGTTCCTGGACGCACATGCCTCCTTTAGCTCCTGCCATCTCACCTGGTCCCAGACCTTTTTTGCTTCTTTAATTACCTTTCTATATGAATCACGTGCCAGCCTTATTTTTACTGGATCCCGAGTGCCAAGTGCTGTCCCTAAAGACCTCCGTGCTAAGCGACATTTCATGTTAAACCATCCTTCCATTTTCTGGTGCTTGGCTCTATTGGGATTACTAGGTTTACAGAAAAATAATTTTAGCCGATCAAAGAGGGCAGTATGTGTTACTGTGACATTAGACAATGAGGACTGATTATCCTCACCGGTTCCCCACACTTCCACTACCCTGTCCACCTCCTTATTCATGGCTACCAAAGCATCTGGGGAGTTGCAAACGTTACTCCATTTCAGGTGCCGCATGTCGTTAGATAATGCCAATCACTATCTCCTACCTCTAACCTCGGTGGGTTGGCTGCACCAAATAGGCCAGTTGCCGTGACTATCAACGGGTCATAATCACTTTCGGCTTGTGTGACAATGGCCATGTCCCTTATAAACTGCCACAGTAGTAGGCTTACAAGGACATAGTCAATGCGGCTCGACCTGACCCCATTGCTGAAAGTATTGGCCCCCTGCTTATCTGAATGTGATCGCCCATTTATTGCTCTCAGCTGCTGGCCTACGCACATCCCCTTTAGTTGGACTGCCGCGTCCGTCCACTTTTTGATAGGCTCAATCTCAAGGGTAGGTATGCCCCATTTCATATCTTCATCTTCCGTTAGGGCCAAATCCTCCACCCCAAGTGGTTCGAACGTAGTGTTGAAATCCCCCGCTATTATTACACTAGTGCCCATTGGCATGCCATCCAACAACTGGTCCAAATCTGCTATAACCTCAGAGCTTTTTCCACCTTTAAGACCTCGTGCATATACATTAAGAATACACAAGTTAGGGCCAAGCACAGGGCTAATTCTTATCTGAAGTATGTCAGCGTTGTTTGTAGTGACCTGGGATATTTTAGAACACAATACCTGGCGCACCCTAACCAACAGGCCCCCCATTGCTCTGCCCTTAACTTGCTTAATCGATGGGACATGAAAAGTTAGATACCCCAGTCTGAACACAGGTTCAGTCGCCCAAGTCTCCTGCAGGAGGCATATATCATGGGATTCAATAAAATCAGACCATTCGGGGAGTACTATCTTGGAGCCTAATCCTGCAACATTCCAGGATAACAGAGTCGCATTTACCTTCCTACGAGTCTCATAATCAGTTGGCACCACATCCCCTTGCTGCTTGAGGGATTGGCCCAGTCTCGGGGTCAGCTCCATGACTGGTACCAATCCCTTTGCCCCCGAACTACTCAGGGATCTCAGGTTCCTAGCCACGGGATCAAGACAAGAAGTAAGCCACCCTGGTGCGATATTAATGGAGCTAGATATGACATATCCTGGGTCACCCAGTACATGATCAGAAATGGATGGATTGGCAGCATTCACATCACTTAGTGGGCTACGGTTACTAGAGTCAGCTTTAAGTCAATCACACTCCTCTAGGCCAGATAAAGCGTTGTACTTATTTGATGTGCTAATTCCAAAGCCATACTCTGCACCATGCACAATCCCTCCTCTTCCTCCATGGTCATTCCAAGAACCCCGGGCATTTGATGGGTAGAAGTAAGTTAGTGCAAATGGTTTAATGCAAGAGTCAGTACCCAAAGTACACCAACTACAAATGTGGTCCACAACTCTATGGTCTCTAAAGTTTATAATGACACTATCTCTCTTTATATCCTTGGGTCTCGAACTCACCCAATCCACTCTTCTTACAAAAAGGATTTCCGCCATTATCCAAGATGGAAGGGACCGATTGGCATTAAGCCAATATATATACACTTGTTTTTCAGGTCTGGGTGGTCCTCACGTTGGCCTGGTCTTAGTGGGATAGAATACACACATAGGAAACAGAGGCTGGGGGGAGATCTATGCGTGGGAGACAGCTCCCTAATGGATCACTATTGACTCGTTTATTGGGGCCCCGTTTATAAAGCCCCGGGTTTGCGCCCCCTTTCCCAAGGCCTTCATTACCCTTAGGTTGTGCACCTTCGGTTGCTCTGGAGCTAGACAGAGTAATAGGGTCACTTATGGTTCTAACAGTGTTATCTTTTAATCTTGTTACCTGTAATAAATTAGATAGGGGATTAACATTGCCATTTACAGTAACTTCAGGAGCCTCAGGGGCTTTTACAGGCTCATGAACACTCCTTGAACTAATCACAGATCCACCAATATCTATGTCCCTGCCCCCTGTTCCTTCCAAGGTTGACAGTCTCTTTTCCAGGGCATCCAGTCTATTGTAAATGGGGATACAAGACCTATAAAAAGCTGTTCAAGTTTATCCCATGTTTCTTGTGACCAATCCTGTGGGGTGTCCATCCTTTGGGGCGTCACTGAGTCTCTTAGGTCATTCACCAGAGATAATGACTCCACAATGTTTAAGGGTAAAGTTTGAGCCCCAGATGATTCTCCGTGGGCGTTTATCTTCTTTACTTTAGCTTTCCTCCCCTTCTGGATTGAGCCCCCACGTTTTCTTTTTGTTGCTATTACTGATTCAACTTGCTTTGATCCACGTGTTTGGCGTGTTCTTGGGGGGCTGATCGAAATGCTTCGATCTGCACCACTAAGTTCTACTTCCTGCAAGTTCTCTTGGGATGAACATAAATTGCCAGACTCCCCATGGACCCTATGTATTAAAGCAGAATGAGTAACTTGATTTCCCCCCATGCCTTCGCCTAGAGGGGCAGTAGGGCCTTGAATAGTTATGGGGGAAACCACCCTGGCCAGTGTTCCAATTGAGGACCTCTTGTTAAGAGCAGATTCCATTGATAGCCTTTTCTACGCACAATCGATTTTGTGCGCTGCAATTGATGTAGCCCGTACTATGAATTGGTCCAGTGTTCCCATGATGGTGCCAGTTGGAGCAGTTTTCATTCCTTTGGCCCCTTTGGCAGTCATACCTGCTTTTACTCTTTGGTGGATAATAATGGGACCCTTTGCCAACCAATCAACTTGAACTAAGTGATATATAGATGCTTTAGTCTTATGTCCCCAATAACTAATCACTACTAACCTTGGTCTGGCATCAACGGATATGGCCCCGTCCCGTCCTCAAAACGTTCTTGAACGGGCTCAAACGGGCCCGCGCTAGGCCCGGGCTTCGCCCGGCTCGTCCTGCGATGCGGGATGATGAGGCCGATTTTATTCACCTGTCGGAGGCGTGGTGGGAGGGTGTCTCTCTGCCCAGATGGCTTGTGGGTGCTGTAGTTCGCCTCCCTGCCCGACACTGGAGCCAACCACTGCGAGCGTTTCCCGCGAAGCACGAAACGCGAGAAGTAATCCAAAGGAGCTGCTTGAAAATGGAGGAGCATGGTTCTCCCCCTAGTCGTGTCCCCGCTACTACTCCCGGTAAGTCCACAGTATCAGAAAAGATTCCCCATCATAATTCATATAGAACAAATATATAAATTATCCAACCCGTAATTGCGGGAGTGTACATTAGTAATACACTGGAGTCTCAGAATCTTGATGAAAAAATCTTGATTTATTTCTATTCTTTTTGTAGATGTAAACATGAATTCAGCCAAGCCAACATAGTTCTTCCTAAACTGACTTCATCAGGGTTGTAAGTAAGTGCTCAAAACCAGGTATATCATCTACTAGTTAGGCTTTGCGTTGTATTTGAGTGGATCCCAGACAATAGTTTTAAAGATGAGTCATCAAATATTCTATGTTCAACTCCAATTTACTTATTCCAACCCTCCAACTTCCTCATCAAAAGTGAATTCATTATGATCCAAAGTAACAGTTACCAAACCCAGTTAATGGTAGCTCTTGCTTTCGATCCATGGAAGAGCAATATAATTGATCACAATGAATCCTGCAAACCAAGTATTACGCGCAATTGGTCTAACCTGGACACAGAAGCATGGGAGCACACGCTTGCCAACTTTATCCCCAAAATGACAGGAGATATAGCTACCTGTTACAGCACTTTGAATCTTGGATGGAGAAAGCCCTAAACACCTGGTGCTCCTTAAACAACGGTGCCCCTCTTCTCAGTGACAGGGCACCATGGTTCTCAACTGAACTCCTGAAGCTGAAAAAGGAATCTAAACAAGTCAAAAGGGCTTGGAGGTAAAGTTACGATAAAACTAGTAAAAGAACTGTGGTGAACAGTCTGGTGAAACTCTCAATACATTTGATCCTCTGCCTTTGGAGGCATTTCCAATATGCTGGCCATCTTTTTCCTGGAGAAAGTTAGCACTATCCTTAGATCTCTGTGGAGGAGATGGTGGAGCAATTAAATCCCAACAGCTGGGCGTTTTAACACTAAGAACTTTCTTGGAAATTATGTGGGAAAACACACAGGAAATGTTAGCTGCCCTCAAATCTGGCTCCCCTCTGGATCCTGCTCCCCCTGATATCATGCTCAAAGGTGGGACAGCAGTTACTTCTACTTTGACTGATATGTTTAACTGTTCATTTAAATCAGGCACTGTTCCTTCGGCCTATGAACATGCCATAGTTAAGCCACTAATAAAAAAGTAATTGGCAGACCCATCACTCTGCAAAAACTATCGCCCAATCTCTCTCCTTCTAGGACCTAGTAAAATCCTGGAAAGGTTTGTAAATATAAATCGATCTCAATTCCTGGCAAGAATCAGAATCTTATATCCCTCTCAGACAGGCTTTAGACCAGGTAGCAGCACAGAAACTGCCTTGCTTGCAGCCTTAGAGAAACTAAGGGCTATTCTGGATCACAGTGGGTCCGCAGCCCTGATCATGTTGGATCCTTAGGCTGCCTTTAAAAACGTTTCCCACCCCACACTGGTCAATAGGCTGGAGGAAGCAGGTATCACAGGATTAGCACTAAAATGGCTTTCCTTCTTCCTACAAAACAACCTTCCAAGTGTGTGAAGAGGCCATACTGTCAGATACTTACTCCCTTAAGTATGGAGTACCTCAAGGCTCTTCACTAAGCCCTATGTTATTCAACCTGTACATCCTCCCATTGGTAGAAACCGTAAAGACTTATGGCTTCTCCTCAATATCCTACCAGGGTCGGACTGGCCATAGCGGGCACTAGGTATTTTCCCCGTGGGCCAGAAGGGGGAACGCCGGTGGGGGCCTTTTTTGTTACTGGTGGCTGGTTTTGCAGCAGTGATGCAAAATCGGCCCATAGTACCAAAACCAGCAGCAGTGTTTCCCACCAGCAGCACCCCACTATACTCCCCCCCGGGCCGGTCAGGTTTAATTGCCGGGGCTGGTTTGTGTTCTCATTCCGGCCCTGTATCCTACACTGATGGCATACAAATTATCATCAGCCGTTCCCACCAAACTGAAAAGACATCCTCTCTCCTCAATTCCAACCTTAGGTATGTGGTGAACTGGAGGGCAACTAGAGTCTTAATTTAAACAGGGATAAGACAGGGTTACTGGTTGTTTGAAGCAACCTCTCAGGTAGGTAGAGATGAACTGACCAGACTCTCTTGGCAGTCAACAGTCCCCTAAAACTGAAGTAAAGAGTCTAGGAGTCTGAATCAACAACAAGCTCACAATAAAAAGTCAAGCCAAGAAATTGGCAGCCACCTGTTTTGGCGTACTCTGGGCTCTGAGTAAACTTCTGACACGGCTACCTGAATTCACACACAGAGTGGTGGTGCAAGGCCTGGTTGTCTCATGACTCCAAAATGGAAATTCCCTCTATCTGGAGAGTCATAAGTCAGTCATAAAAATACTTCAGGTAATACAAAATGCTGCAGCCTGAACATTGCTGAAAATCCCAAAGCACCCCTCAGTAACAGCAGCCCTGAAAACCTTGCACTGTCTTCCAGTACCAACAAGAGTTCAATATAAGGGACTCTGTCTCACTCATAGTGCAATATTTAAAAGGCCCCAGATTGATTCAGACACTGATGACATCCTACAGCCCCACAAGAACATTGTGCTCCACCAACCAGCAACTACTAACAGTCCCTAGAATAGAGTCTGGTAGAGGTAGTGGCTGCTCTTTTGATTTCCTTGTTCTTAAACTCTGGAACACTCTTCCAACGCTGATAAGGAAAACTGAGCCACAATCCATATTCAGAAAACATTTAAAAACACTCCTTTCAGCTATATTGGTCCAGCCAGGCAGAAAACCTGCCTGCTGTCCTTAGTGCTGGGAGGCCCTGCTGGATAGCAATGCACTTTTTAAATCTTGGTGAGTAGAATATAATGTTAAGTAAATATTTCTGGACCCTAATACAGCATATTCAATCCTACCTCTTCTCCAGGTGCTTATAAAACACCATTTCCCTTAACCAAAATCCTAAATAAGACCCTTTTCCTTCAACAGAAGCCTTACAAACGATTATTTATTGTTTGAATGCAGACCAGAAATAACAGAAGTTCACTGGCACACATGGAGCCCTCCCCATCCAGGGTGTTTCTGAAAACTAGAGACCCTAGAAATTCCAGGGATGTGTGGTTTAAGAGGATCCCCGTATGTTCTTTTTGGACCTGGACCTTTTTGCAGGTTTATCCCCTGACTTTTTGCCACCTATGTATCTGAACCTCTTTCTGTTGGTTTTAGTACTCTGGGCCCTTTACCACTGCTGATCAGTGCAATGTTAAAGTGCATATGCTCTGTGTGATTCTGATTAGTTACCCTTGATTGGCATATGTGATTTTACTAGTAAGCCCCAAGTAAAGTGCAGTGCCTGTGCCCAGGGCCTGAAAATCAAATACTTCTAATGTGCCTGCAATTATTTACAACAAGGGGTGGTGATGGACAGAGTCTCTGAATTAAGCAGAGTACTCTCACCCAGTCAAGAGATCAGGGCTAGATCCAACACCGTTTTTTAGCTCATTGCACCATCCCAGTTTCAGAACCTGGCTGTATGCAAATTAGTCTGTCCCTGGCCCAGTGCATCATGGGAACAGGGCAGACCAGACTACAAAAGCCAATTCTTACACTGGGAAGGAAACAAGCTTCCGGGGACTGGTTTCTGCCATTTCAGGCGTCTTCGGCCCGGCTTGCTTGAATCCTGATGGTGCAATGAGCAAGGGACTCACATCTGAGTATACCCTTCCACGCTTAGGGTGGACACAATTATTTACAACAAGGGGTGGTGATGGACAGAGTCTCTGAATTAAGCAGAGTACTCTCACCCAGTCAAGAGATCAGGGCTAGATCCAACACCGTTTTTTAGCTCATTGCACCATCCCAGTTTCAGAACCTGGCTGTATGCAAATTAGTCTGTCCCTGGCCCAGTGCATCATGGGAACAGGGCAGACCAGACTACAAAAGCCAATTCTTACAATGGGAAGGAAACAAGCTTCCGGGGACCGGTTTCTGCCATTTCAGGCGTCTTCGGCCCGGCTTGCTTGAATCCTGATGGTGCAATGAGCAAGGGACTCACATCTGAGTATACCCTTCCACGCTTAGGGTGGACACAATTATTTACAACAAGGGGTGGTGATGGACAGAGTCTCTGAATTAAGCAGAGTACTCTCACCCAGTCAAGAGATCAGGGCTAGATCCAACACCGTTTTTTAGCTCATTGCACCATCCCAGTTTCAGAACCTGGCTGTATGCAAATTAGTCTGTCCCTGGCCCAGTGCATCATGGGAACAGGGCAGACCAGACTACAGAAGCCAATTCTAACACTGGGAAGGAAACAAGCTTCCGGGGACCGGTTTCTGCCATTTCAGGCGTCTTCGGCCCGGCTTGCTTGAATCCTGATGGTGCAATGAGCAAGGGACTCACATCTGAGTATACCCTTCCACGCATATGGTGGACAAAATGATTCAGAAAAGGGGATGGTGATGAACAGAGTTATACTCAGACATGAGTCCCTTGCTCACTGCTCCATCAGGATTCAAGCAAGCCGGGCCGAAGAGGCTGAAATGCCAGAAACCGGTCCCCGGTAGCTTGTCTCCTTTCTGGTGAAGAATTGGCTTGGTAGTTTGGTCTGCCCTGTTCCCATGATGCACTGGGCCAGGGACAGACTAATTTGCATATAGCCAGGTTCTGAGCTGGGATGGGGCAGTGAGCTAAATAACGGTGATGGATCAAGCCCTGATCTTTGGACTGGGTAAGAGTGGTCTGCTTAATTCAGACACTCTGTTCATCACCACCCCCTTTTCTGAATCGTTTTTGGCCACTATAGGTGTGGCAGGGTATACTCAGACATGAGTCCCTTGCTCACTGCTCCATCAGGATTCAAGCAAGCCGGGCCGAAGAGGCTGAAATGCCAGAAACCGGTCCCCGGTAGCTTGTCTCCTTTCTGGTGAAGAATTGGCTTGGTAGTTTGGTCTGCCCTGTTCCCATGATGCACTGGGCCAGGGACAGACTAATTTGCATATAGCCAGGTTCTGAGCTGGGATGGGGCAGTGAGCTAAATAACGGTGATGGATCAAGCCCTGATCTTTGGACTGGGTAAGAGTGGTCTGCTTAATTCAGACACTCTGTTCATCACCACCCCCTTTTCTGAATCGTTTTTGGCCACTATAGGTGTGGCAGGGTATACTCAGATATGAGTCCCTTGCTCACTGCTCCATCAGGATTCAAGCAAGCCGGGCCGAAGAGGCTGAAATGCCAGAAACCGGTCCCCGGTAGCTTGTCTCCTTTCTGGTGAAGAATTGGCTTGGTAGTTTGGTCTGCCCTGTTCCCATGATGCACTGGGCCAGGGACAGACTAATTTGCATATAGCCAGGTTCTGAGCTGGGATGGGGCAGTGAGCTAAATAACGGTGATGGATCAAGCCCTGATCTTTGGACTGGGTAAGAGTGGTCTGCTTAATTCAGACACTCTGTTCATCACCACCCCCTTTTCTGAATCGTTTTTGGCCACTATAGGTGTGGCAGGGTATACTCAGACATGAGTCCCTTGCTCACTGCTCCATCAGGATTCAAGCAAGCCGGGCCGAAGAGGCTGAAATGCCAGAAACCGGTCCCCGGTAGCTTGTCTCCTTTCTGGTGAAGAATTGGCTTGGTAGTTTGGTCTGCCCTGTTCCCATGATGCACTGGGCCAGGGACAGACTAATTTGCATATAGCCAGGTTCTGAGCTGGGATGGGGCAGTGAGCTAAATAACGGTGATGGATCAAGCCCTGATCTTTGGACTGGGTAAGAGTGGTCTGCTTAATTCAGACACTCTGTTCATCACCACCCCCTTTTCTGAATCTAATGTGCCTGCAGCACTGGTTGTGCCACCCACACGAGTAGCCATGTAAACTTGTTCCAGGCCTGCCATTGCAGCAGTGCTTAATTTGTAAAATATGAAGTCCAGGTGCTCAAATGTTTGTTGGAGACCACACCCACTTTCTTCCGGCTCCATCCACTTCCTCCACTGGGTCCAAACACAATTAATCCTATGTAAATCATCGTACATGAAACGTTACATAAGCCAGGCGCAGAGGATTACAGGTAGTTGGAGTGACATGTCGTCCATTTGGGTAGGCAGTATAGTTTAAGACTGCTTGATCTGGATAAGCACAACCTCTGAATTGAAAATGGAACCCCATAATTGGGGGTTCTCTTTAATAAGAGGAATTGATTCCTACCCAAATTAACCCTTTTTTGCAGCATTATTCTATGCTCCAACCCAGCGTTTCCCAAACTGTGGTCCGCGTACCCCCAGGGGTCCGTGAGACATTTCCAGGGGGTCCGCAGGACTCGAGTGCCTGTCATAGTGAAAAATGAAATGCCCATGCCTCCTCAAAGCACACAAGAGCTGTGAATGTTGGTGCAGGGGCGGCGAGACCACAACAATATAATCGAGAGTCTTAAGTGCTGCTGCTGCTGCAACGCATGGGTAGGCGCTCTCTCCCTCCTAAGCCCCCCACTCCTTTCTCAGTCTGCCGTGTCCGCCTGTCTGTTGTCATTTCTGTTAAACGTAAAATGTTCTTATAAATAAGCGGGTTTGAGCTGAATCGCTCCGTGGCGCTGCCTGTTGTTCTCCGCGCTCGATGTTTTGATTGCTTTTGCACATTGGAGAGGGATCAATTTTCGCCCGTAAGAAGGGTTGAATAATTGAGGCTGTTTGTTCTATTTACGCCGCCTGATGAGTGAAAGTTATCAATCTTGATGTTGTTTTGTTGTGTTCTGGTGCCGAAGACACCGTTAACGAACCAGAAATTAACAAACCCGACTTCTGCCGAATATGTGGCTAAGCCCCGTAAATGCGCAATCACCGTTTTTCTACTAAATGCTGGACCACTGAAATTATGGGCTTTTTTTCTGCAGAGGCCTGTATAGATTTACCACATTTGCCACACAATCCATCATGTGCTGCATAATCTGCAGATTTCAATTCATAACATTTGTGCTTGCTCACACAACTCAAAGGTTACTAAAAAAGTGGCAACGTGTTGTCCTGCAGAGGACAGCCCTTCGCAAAGATTGACTAGTCAGCTTTCTCTTGCTTATTTCTGTTTTTGAGTGTCAAAGTGGTAGTAATGTGGTGCTGGAATGTCGCACAGCACCGCATCGAAGAAAAGCGCCTAGCATTCCCGAGAAGCGCGCCACCATCGGAGCTGCTGCCGTTGCATCGTAGATGTCGCCGCTGTAGTTGTTGCATTGCACGGAAGCTTCACACTTCGTGGGAAAAGAGTGTCGCAGTTGGAGCTGTTGCCGTCGCATCGCTGAACAAGGGTGTCGCCTCTGCAGTCCACGCATCGAACCGAGAACTTCTCGCAACCCCAGAGAAGCGTGCCGCATCTGGAAGATCTTCAAAACTGTTTAATAAACTAACAGTGCACAGTGTTGTAAGTGTCAAAGTGCACAGTGGCGGCTGGTGACATTTCAAAGTGGGGGGCGTAAAAGTTGGGGATGACTTTTACCTAACAAGGGAGCGAGCCCGACTAACATAAAGGCAGTAAATTGCGTACCTAATAAACCTAAGCCGTACCTCATGATTTTCTTTTTTTCACTCAGCCTAGGGGCAGTGTAGTGTTGTACAAGAGCACCAGTTACATTACACAAAGTCAGATTCGCTTTTCAAGACACAGGGAGGGATATTAAGTTATTTTCCCAGAATCATCACAGGATGTTGAGACGATGCCGGAACGTGATTCCCCAGTTCTAAAGTCGGCCACATATTTTTCATTTGCGGTACATAAAGCAGTATACTATCAGTGAAGACTCTTCTTTAACGCTGAAAACTACTGTCAGCAACAGTGCGAGTCCCACATCCAAAACAGGAGGACGGTACAGCACAAAAGCGGTGCCCGCTTCTCTGGCGCACAGTCACACTAGCACTAGATCACTTAATACAAATATATTGCACAACAGGCGCATAGGTCCACCCCTCCCAATAATAACATCTCACATCTTCTCGTAACCAATCCAATTTGATGAACTCATCCCTTTTCAAACACTTTAGTAATTTACCACAGTTCGACAATTCCACAAGGAAAATGGAAGCGAAGTACATATTACAAATCTACAACCTATTATCTCCGGGGGGGTTTGGAAATGGGGTCGCGACGACCTGAGGGGATGAGGGGGGAGGCGGGAGGGATTTGGAAACAAATGTATATAAAAAAATAAAGTAAACTTACCGTCCGGTCCGGAGACTCCGTCCCGACTCCCACCGTCCTGGTTTTCAAGTCCTGCAGCACGTCATCAGGAAGGGGGCGCGGCAGGCAGCCTCCCTCCCCTCCATTGCAGCCAGCGCTGTGATTGGTTCGGCCGGCTGCCCTACCCGCGTCATTTCTCTCTGTATGCTGCAGCATACAGAGAGACAGGGAGAGTGGGAGGTGTTACTCGAGGGCAGGGGGGAGCGGCTTGCCTTCTGTTGTTAATACTGTCTGTTTGGCAGCCTCTCAGGCTGCCCAAACAAACAGTATTAACAACATTGGGCAAGCCGCTCCCTACTGCCCTCGAGTAGCATCGCCCACTTTAAACCAGGAACTTCTGCTTTCTCGCCGTGCGAGAAGGCAGAAACAAATGGTAGTTATTACGGCAATAACTACAATTTGTTTCTGCCTTCTCACACGACGAGAAAGCAGGGGGGGGGCGGCGCCCAAACGCCCCCATGGAGGAGCCACCATTGAAAGTGCACCAGTCACTGATGGGTGACTGTGCTGCTTTCACTGTGAATATGTGCCGTAACACAGAAATACTCCAGCTTTAATTATAACCACACACCGTAAACACAGGGACGCCCGGCTTCCTTCTCCAGTGTATGACAACAGGGGGCAGTCTAAAGTCATTGCTTCACAACAGTGAGTAAGCCAAACTTGCTCGACTTCATTCTCCAGCGTCACTTGACAACGGGGAGCCGAAGTCTTCCAGCATTGTTGCCTTGCAACAGAGCATAAACCGAGAATGCGTCGACTTATCTCTTTCGCGTTGCTTGCCAAAGGCTTATGACATCATGACCCCTACGTACACGCATACAGTAAGGTGCACTCGCAAGTCTCTATAGTTTAACAGTCGCTGTCTCCCCATTCATTAAAATAGTGGTAAGAGTACCTTTTTTGTGTTTTAACGAAGGCTCATTGTGGTGGTTGTGTTCGAGCCATGTTAGTCACCAGAAGTAGATTTTGATGAACGAAGTATAGGTCTGAATGAGATAGGTTGATCCTCACGATGCTATGGAGGTTCGGGGTCTGCTCATTAGACCTCAGGGCAAGTCACTTGTCAACAATGTAAAGATGAGTCTTCTACGAGAATGTATCTACGGCTTCTTTAATTAGGTTAAATGCATTTAAGGCCCCAGTCACACCAGCAGCCTCAGGCTGGTCAGTTCGGGACAGCTTCCTAGATTACAATTTCACCCTCATTTGCATTCCAGTGATGATGGAGTGGTGACAGATTACTGAATCATCACCTGGTGACAGAATACCTCAATGCCCATTACACACTCCCTCTAATTTGCAACTTAGACAGGTTCCCAAAGACCCTTATACAATTCAGAAAGACTTTCCGGACTCATAAAAGGACCTTTGGAAAGGAAAATAAAGCTATTTTTCATTTACAAACTTTTTCACAATCCTCCATCCTGCCTCCTAATTAAGTGCCGCTCAGCAGTAAAGCATGCGTCTGATATCACCGATCTCATACTGAGTCAGAAATTCGGACTTAGCGATCCTGACAGAATCCTAGCTAAATGATTCCTCATCGCCCAGCCTTGAGTTTTTAGTCCCACCCAATTACAACATCATAAGGCTGGACAGACAATCCAACAAAAAAGGGGGAGGCATTGGCTGCATCTACCATTCTAATCTCCTTGGTACTGATCTTCTGGCCGATCCCACAGACTCTTGTGAATACCTTGCACTTTCTATATGCAACAATACCACCCAACTGTGCAGACTGCACATCTTCTACCACGCCCCAGGCATGAACGACACCTTCACTGACCACCTTATTGAAATTCTCACAGTCAAGGCCACTCATAACTCCAATGACATTTTCCTTGGTGATTTTAACTTACTTTCGAACGACCCAGGACCCGCAGGTCAATGCCATCTGAGACTTCTTGACCGACCAAGCCCTCACCTAAGCCTGCTCACTCCACAATCCTCTTGAAAGGCACCACTCTTGACTGGATCATCTCCATAGAATCAGCGATCAAGCTTATCTCCATAGCCCCATGCGACTGGTCTGACCACCACGCTATCACCTTCCTTCTGTCCGGCACCCACAAGACATGGTCACCTCATCCTGTGATACCCAAACGCTGGGTTAGAGACACCAAAACCTTGATCACATGAAACTGGCTGCCCGCTGTGAGACTGAGCTCTCCCCTCACGCCACCGTAGTCAAAAACCTCACTGATAGTTATTGCACAACCATATCCAACATTCTCGATGACTTTGCTCCGCTAAAACTAAAAAGAACCCAGATCAAAGACAGGAACCCCTGGTTCAATGGATCTCTTAATAATGAGAGGAGATCACTCCGGCAGGCTGAACGCAACTGCAAACAGCACCCGTCAGCAGCCCCTCCACATCTTCTCTGCCAGTCCAGAATCGCATACAATAGGAAAATCCTCAACTCAAAAAAAGAATTCTTTAGAACAGAATTGGAGAATGCCAAGACTAGACTGCGCAAGCTATTCAAATTGGTCAAACACCAATCTAACAAACTGCCTAAAACCTCCAAAGAAACCCCCAAAGCGCTAATATCATGCAAGGAATGTTCCTCCTTTTTCTGTGACAAAATCTCTGCCCTAGGAAATGAACTTAAATCAGCAATGCACTCCCAAACCACATTGGTTCCACCTCTTTTCTCCAGGCTGCCTTCCCAGTCTTCACCCAAAAGCCTAGCGCACTGGTCCAACTTCAAAGTTTATGATGAACATTCTGTCCCAAAAATTCTGTCTTCCTTAAACCCGAACAACCACTACAACGATCCGCTCCCCTCTAACTGCCCAGCCGCCTCATTTCAAGGTATCATCCCCTCTTGGACTGCAATCATCAACGCATCCCTCCTACAGGGAACGATACCTGACTGTCTTAAAGCCGGCCAAGTAGTCCCTATCTTAAAAAAACCTACGCTGGATCCTGTATCCCGTGACAACTATAGGCCTATATCCAACATCCCACTCCTAGCGAAAGTTCTTGAGAAATGCGTGCAGCAGCAGCTGAGCCAACACATCACCAACTTCCACCTAGTAGATGACTTCCAATCCATTTCAGATCTAGTCACAGCACTGAAACCACAATCCTACAGATCATGGATGATGCCCCACCAGCCCTTGGCCAAGGCAAAACATGTCTCCTAATCTCCCTCGACCTATCCTCGGCTTTCGATACGGTCATCTACGAAACACTCCTCGAACGCCTTAAACTCAGGATGGAATTGGATGGCACCGCTCTCAAATGGTTAATGTCCTCCCTCCAGAATCGTTCACAGAGAGTCCTAATGAACGGTAACTTATCTGCTGCCACTCTGATCACAGTTGGAGTTCCCCAAGGATCAACCCTGTCCACAACCCTCTTCAATCTTTACCTTGAACCGCTCACAGAGGTGCTTCGTACCGCCAATATCGCATACCACATATATGCCGATGACACTCATATCTACATTAAAATCTCTTCTCCTGAGGACATTCTCTCCCTGAGTGAGGGCTTGAAGCTGACTGTGCATTGGCTCACCTCTAATCAGCTCAAACTTAACGCCAAAATACTGAATTTCTCCTCATCTCCCCAAACAAAACCAACCCTGACCTTCAAGAATGGATCAAGGCTATCACAGCGCTAAACTGCCCCCTACCATGCCTTGGAATAACCAATGACAGCTGCTTGAATATGCATGGCCATATCAATTTGATGGCCAAAACCGCCAGATTTCACCTGACAGGTTCAAAGAAATTCAATCACATCTCTCCCCACTTGAAAGCTCTAAAATGACTTCCTCTAGAGGTGAGAATCCAACTTAAGCTGGCTTGCATCACTCACAAGGCTCTATACTCCAATTCCGCTGCATTTCTGGCCCAGAAACTCATGATATCCGGAGAGGCCAGAAATTCCTGATCTGCCAGAGACCTTTTGGTCCAACTGGCACACCTGTGGAAAAAAAACGTACATTTGGGACTTTTCTGGGGCTGCTTCAAGAATTTGGAACTCTCTTCCGCCCACCATCAGAAGACTTCCCTCTCTGGCTCGCTTCAAAAATGAGGCCAAAACTTTCCTAATGGGCAAATTCCTGCCTTAACACTGACATTACATGCACCTCAGTGACCCTGTTCCACCCTCTATTTCGGCATTATCCATGGTCTTTCTGGATGATACCGACCCACACTGCGACTGTTCTAAATGTTTTCACCTGTTTTTCCCACAGGTATCCTGGGATTGAAACCGCTTGCTTCTGTATAATGTATCTCTCCTTTTTTTTCTTCATCCCAATTGTTTCCTCCCCTCCTAAGCCCTGTGTTTACCTCTTATCTTTCTTGTAAAGCGCTCTGATACCCTCACGGATCTGTTTTGCGCTCTATAAATCTCTAAATAAATAAAAACTGCAATGTTTGCACCTGCAAATACCTTTAAAGATCAGACCCAAAGTCCTTGGTCTAAAATGCTAAAGCATGCCTAGTATATAGGTGTTTTCACGGTTGGATTAGGATCAAAAATAGGCCTGGGCCTCTAACGAAAAATGGCTCACATTTGCAGATTATGCTTTTTCTCAAAACACTGCTTCAGTGTTTCAAGTATCATCAAATGAAGAAGGGGTGTTCTCTAAAAGAAAGATGTTTTCTTAATTTCACTGAGAATAAATAAATGAAAATGTCGCCAGGACTAATTGTGCACCAATTAGTTCACAATGGTGAACTACACCTGAATATAAGTAAGATCACTTCTGCTCAGACCCATCCTCCTGCTCAATCTGCATTTATTAATGGGCCGGTCCACCACATGATAAAAGAGAGGTAATAGAAGCTGATCAGTACCCCACTGGGCCGCAGGCGGCATCTGAAAAGCACACCCACAGCCCAAATCGGCCACAACATTGGCCAAAAAAGCAGCCAACAGCTGCAACTCAGATACTGGCCCATTTTCCAAGTGCCTGCCTTACCAATCCTACCCTGGGTGTTTTAGACAACATGTTTATGTGCATGCATATACAGTGTCAGATCTCAATTTAGCTCAAGTATAGTAACTCATTGTAGGACTTGAGCTTTTTGGCTAAAGTTCCCTAAACTTTTTGCTTTCCCCCTAGACGGTTTTCCTGACATAGAGTTGCAATCTAGATGCTTTGGGTACTTTGCCACTGCTGAGCAGTGTCAAGGTACAAATGTTCCCTATGTAAAATGTGACGGTAATTGGTTGTCAATAATCAAAAATGGGAATGGACAACTTGTAACTGCGTTACCAAGGTTATATATCTCTCTCAGTAAAAAACCCTCATACACGCATTGAAATTGATGGCGGTATATATTGGTTCTCCGCCTGTAATAATGCGTTAATGCATCATCATTGGGTTTTTTTTGTCCTATGCATGCCTCAAGCCTGAGGCAACCACTGTATACGCAGTAGTATCCAGAAATAGTTTTACACGGTGCTCATACGTGAAGTGAGTTAAAAAATCTTTGCTCATCCAAAAAAAATGCTTTAATTCAAAGAGGATGAGAAAAAATTGTTAAAATCTATAGTGTATAGATGAGGATCATGTTACTAAATCCGCTATACGGGATCATGTTACTAAATCCGCTATACATCCAATTGATCTTTCAGTCGACATGTTTCTGCCCCATTGTGCCCAAGTACCCTTCCGGGGGCAGAGTCAGCACAGGAAAGCCACACGCGAATAGCGGCTCCGGAACAATATTCCGTCCCCCGTTGAAGCAGGCGCTTTGGGCTCACGAGGCACAGTATACCTCACCCAGATTAAAGTGAAACACAAGACCCACTGTACGTTACTTCTCAAATAGTGTAAGTACTAAATCCTTGTCCTGATGAATGCCCCATAGACCCGGCTGGGCACAATGGGGCAGAAACATGTCGACTGAAAGATCAATTGGATGTATAGCGGATTTAGTAACATGATCCTCAGCTATACACTATAGATTTTAACAATTTTTTCTCATCCTCTTTGAATTAAAGCTTTTTTTTAGGTGAGCAAAGATTTCTTAACTCACTTCACGTATGAGCACCCGTGTAAAACTATTTCTGGACACTACTGCGTATACAGTGGTTGCCTCATGCTTGAGGCATGCATACGACAAAAAAAGACCCAATGATGATGCATTAACGCATTATTACAGGCGGAGAACCAAGATATACCGCCATCGATTTCAATGCGTGTATGAGGGTTTTTTACTGAGAGAGATATATAACCTTGGTAACGCAGTTACAAGTTGTCCATTCCCATTTTGGATTATTGAGTATTAATACGAGGAAGCTGAATGGACAAGAAGATTTCCTCCTCCCTACCTGTTGATTCTGACTAACGGTAATTGGTTGGCCATGATTGTTCTGTTTTCCCTACTAGTAAAGTCCCTAGTGATGTGCACTGTGTGTGCCAGGGCTAGTAATGCAAGGGCGCGTGGAGAAGGGAACTCAGGCCTGCAGTGTAGGGCCTGCTCGCAGTTTGCTAAGTTAGCATGTTGTCCTGACAAGTGCAACCACTTGTCAGGCCTGACTTTCCCTTTTACATACACATTGGGTACCCCTGTGGTAGGTCCCAGGTAATCCCTGGGCAGGGTGCAGTGTATGTAAAATGCAGGACATATACTAAGGTGTTTGTTCTGTCCTGACTTTGAAAAACACTCCATTTCGTTTTTCACAGCTGAAAGGCCATCCTGCCCATAGGACAGAATGGGGAGGCTGGGTGTTGTTTTTGTTAGCCTAGTTTCCTGTAAGTTTATAACGGAGAGGTGAAGTTTAGTATGTACGAACTCACAGTGTAATAACACATCTTGCTGTGAAGGTGGTTTTGTCACTGTGTGTTCAGGGACCACAGTTTTAGAAAGTAGCTGACTTTTGTGCTTTAGGCATTTCTATGTGTCTCTGCTGAAATGTGGATTGTCTGTCTGGATCTAGAAGGTGAGAGAAGCTGGGAGAGGTCTTGATCCAGGGAGGGGTGGAGATGGCACCAGGCTGCCCTGCATCTGGAGAGTAGGGGAAGTGAATACAGGGAGGTGAAAAAGCATGGTCTGGTGCTATAAACCAATTGACCTATCTCCTGCTGAGTGATTAAGGATCCAGACCCCCAGTATCAAAGGGAGAAAGGTGACACTGGGAGGGAGACACCCAGAACTGATTTAGGGAGGGGTCAGGGACCCCTGAGCACAAACGAACTTCAGAGACATTAAGGGGTATAACTATGAGAGCTGAAACCTCTGCCGAAGAAGGAGCAACTGAATAGACTGCTGTGGAAAGACCAATCCTTGCTTCATGATCTGGGGCTGGTCTGCAGTTTGCTGTTCTAACCAAGGGAGAGGCCGTTGGGACTGTGCTTGGAGGTACTGGGTCCCCCTGCTTGAAGAATACTGTGCTTTGTGCTGGTTCTTGTTATCCCTAGGGACCAAGGTGAGCTGGCTCCCTCTTTGGAAACACAGGAACATAAAAGTTTCAGGAGAAGTCCCAAGCAACGCGGTGTGCGTGTGCTTTTGCAGCTTGAGAGCCTTAGAAGTTGTGCCTTGTGATCGTGGGCACGGAGGAGTAAGCTGAGTCTGCGACGCGCAGGGTGCATGTTGTGGTGCAGGCCAAGGTGTTTGTAAGGAGTGCCTGGTTGTTGTGTGCATGGGGAGACAAGGTGAGACTCGGACATGCAGAGTGCGTGTCGTGCTGCAGGCCAGGGCTTTGGTGAGAAGCGCCTGGTTATTGGGTGCAACGAAAGAAGAAGTGAGTCTCAGATGCGCAGAGTGTGTGCTGTGGTGCAGCCAGGGAAATGGCTAAGAGTGCCTGGTCATCATGTGCACCGAGTGAAGAAGTGAGACTCGGAAACGCAGAGTACATGTCGGGGTGCAGCCAAGGCGTTGGTGAAGATCGCCTGGTCGTGGTGTGCACCGAGTGAAGAAGTGAGCCTCGGACGCACAGAGTGAGTGTTTCGGTGCAGCCAGGCCACTGGCGAAGAGCGCCGGATCATCGTGAGCACCAGAGAAGAGGTGAGTCTCAGACGCGCAGAGTGTGGGTCAAGGTGCAACCTGAGGTGCTGGCGAGGAGTGCCTGGGTAGTGTGGGCACTGAATTCGAAGTAAGTCTCCACAGTGCTGAGGGCGAGTCTCTGTGTTCACTGGACGACCAGAAGGAGGGCCAGGTCATTGGGCCCTCGGAGTAAAACAGCAGCGGCCCGGACTGGCAGCCCCGGAGGAGCTGAGCCGCCGGCCCGAGCTCGCCATACCTAATGACGGAGTTCTGGATCAAGGCTCAAGTCGCTGAAGGAGGAGAGGAGATTGGGGTCGCGCCCCCCCAGGTAACATGGATCACGACCTGGGCTAGGGTTCGGGTCCGAAGGGACACTCTCACGGCCTCTCGCTTCTGTCAGCTGCACAAGCCTGTTGCTTTGGCTTGGATCTCGGCCCGTGCAGACCCAAGGAGGGTCAGTACTGGGGCCGGAGTGAGAAGCAGTGCTTTTGGTGTCATTGATCCATATTTGGGGCACTGGTAATGAAGCACCTAATCTGTCGTATTACACTTTGCATTATTGCTGCTAACGAACTATCGAACTGTCAAATGACGCCTGACCTCATTTGTGCCTGACGAACTACATGCTTGGTGCGCTACGCACTGTGTTATTTTTCCCTTGCAGAGTACATGATTGTAACATGGCGCATTGCATTATTTCTTCATTCGCACAGTATCTGATTATAACGTGGCGTGGTGCATTATTTCTTCCCTGCAAAATACATGATTGTAGCGTGACACATTGCTTTGTTTCTTCCTGGTACAGGGCATGCTGGTAGTGATACGGATTGCATTATTTCTTCTATTGCAAAGTACATGACTGTGGCGCTATGTATGGCATTGTTTCTCTGTTGCACAGTACAAGAGAATATCGTTATGCATTGCAGTATTTCTTCTCATTTGCAACGTGTGTGATTCTAGCAATACGACTTGCCTAAACTTTTGGAAACGGTTAGAAGTGAGCTTAACTGTTGGTTAGAAGCAGTGATTGAGATTAGAGCCTACAAACCCACTGGAAGGAATACTAGCCATTCTTATATGTTGATTTTGTATTGTGTGGTCATATCATATAACTTTTTATGTAAAGATTATACTCATTTTATAAAAACATGTGTGGAGTCTAGTTGTGGTGACATCATTGGGTTGCTGTGAGTATGGTTGCACATAATGTACACTTGTGCCTTGGAGATAAGCCTGGCTACTCGTACCAAGCTACTTAGGGGGTGAGCAGAGCTATCTCAGACAGTGTCCTTACTTATCCTAACGTTGTCAGGGACTCCTTCCTCCAGCAGTTGGTGGCGGCAGTGAGCAGCGCCAGACTGGCTACTGGGCGTTTTGGCATGCTGCAGAGCTGGGGCTGATTTTGTTGATGGGGACCTGCGTGTTTCCTCAAAAAAATGTGTTGTGCTTTGTTTATTTCGAAGCGCAGGCAGGTCTCCATCAACAAAATCAGTACCCACCGCAGTGAAATTGCGATTCTCATATTTACATGACTAGAGAATCTGGATTTCATTAAAGACTCGGAGGCTGACATTATGCATACATCTTTAATGCAGATCCCAGCAGCCGCATCACAATATAACAGTTCCAAAACAGAACAAAGGCAACAGCTAAGAGCCATGAGCCAACAACACACAGCCTCTTTTAAATGAGGAAAAAGTAGAAAAGTTCAAGAAGAGTTCAAAGGCTTGAGTAGAAACTCCGCAACGGAGGAGATGGAAGGCAGGACATCACGAAACTTGAATGTAGCAGGTAGGAGGAAGAAATCCAGGAAGGACGTTCCAGGAAGGACATTCTCTTGAGAGACGTATTCAGGATCAGGCAACATCTGAAAGGATAAAGGAATTAGTCCAAGAAGCCCAAAAGAAACAAATCCAAACATGTCATAAGAGGTTAAACAAAGGCAGTAAGCATTGCAATAAATTACAATAAATTGTACATGGTAAAATGTAAAATTGAAAATGCCTCCGGTGGAGGGAGGGGGGATAATGTCAGCCTCCGAGTCTTTAATGAAATCCAGATTCTCTAGTCATGTAAATATGAGAATCGCAATTTCATTACAAGACCGGAGGCTACATTATGCATGTTGCAAGCTTCCTAAAACAGCATCAGACATGTGTTGGATAGGTTTACAATAATGACGAGCAAAGGTACCGGCATTGGACCAGTCAGCAGCTTTCAAGATGTCATCCAACCTACCTCCAGACCAAAGTGATTTGCTAGCCATAGCACCTCTAAGGGAATGAGCTTGAAATTTGGTCAAATCGACTCCAGCTAAGCTCATAACGGATTTAATCCATCTAGCAATAGAGGGGGAGCTAATAGCTCTATGAGGTCTAACAAAGGAAATAAGTAATTGATTAACGCCGACTGGACGAAGTCCAGATATTCTACGGTCATACTCCTTCATGCACTCGACAACGCAGAGTTTAGGATGAAGGTCAAAACGAGGATAAAAAATGGAGTCAGACATTGTTTTTGTCCTCCTGTGGACGTCAAACTTAACACCAAAAGGGTTATAAGAACGATAAGTAATATCAAGGGAACGGATATCTGAAGACCTTCTGCAAGAAACAAGGCATAAAAGGGTAGCCAGTTTAAAAGAAAGATTCTTCCTGTTAAGGAGAGAATTAGAAGGCCAGTTAGAGAAGAGACGAAGAATCAAATCAACGTCCCAAAGGACGTCATATTTGGGTCTAGGAGGCCTTTTGATACGAATAGCCTTCATGACCCTACAAATAATGACGTTTTTACCAATGGACTTACCATTAATAAGGGAATGGCCTGCGGAAATTGCAGATCTAAAACAGTTAATGGACCTGTAACTAAGACCTTTCTCGAATTGTTCAACCAGGAAGTTAGTCACATCAACAATAGGGGCCTCCAAGGGATCCAGGTTCCTTTCCAGGCACCAACAAACCCAAAGTTTCCAGATTTTATTGTATCTATATTGGGTGCCTGGCGCCCAAGACTCCCTGAGAAGGATTGAAGCTGAGTTCGAAAGACCTGAGATTTCGTTAGATCTCCTGACACCCTCCAGGCAAGAAGGGATAAACTCCGATTGAGGATAAGAGGGTGAATGCGACCGTCCGAGTATATGAGGAGATCTTCCAGTGAAGGGATCAGGAAGGGAATACTGCAAGTCAATTCCAGAGCAGTGGGAAACCAGGCCTGGGAGGGCCAGAAAGGAGTTATTAAAAGGAGGAGACACTTGTTGTGTCTCACCTTTTGAAGTACTTGCTCAATCATTGAAAAAGGAGGGAAGGCATAACCCCGGATATTGCCCCAAGGTTGGAGGAAGGAGTTGAATGCCCGAGCACCCGGGTCGGGCATCCAGCTGAAATAATCCGGAAGTTGGGAGGTGAGTCTGCTTGCAAAAAGATCCACCTCTAGGTGGCCCCAGATCTGATTCAGGGTCCTGAAGACACAAGGATTCAGCTTCCAATCGCTGAAGTCCACAAGGAAACGTGAGTTCCAGTCCGCGGAGGAGTTGGCAGCACCTGGAAGGTATTCTGCCTTCAGAGCAATCTTGTGTTCTAGGCAAAACATCCAAAGCCTCTTGGCTAAGTCCGAGAGGTCTGCAGACTTCGTGCCTCCAAGGCGATTGATATAAGCCACCGCTGACATGTTGTCCATCTTCAAAAGGACAGACCTGCCTTGAAGAGAATTCCTGAAGCTCATAAGAGCATAAAGACCGGCGGTCAATTCCAGGTAATTTATGTGGTGGAGAGATTCCTCCTGAGACCAAAGACCTCCTGTGTTTTGATTCAAGAGGCAAGCACCCCAGCCGTGCAGGCTGGCATCCGATTCCAGGACAAAATCCGGGGACAAACCAAAAATGGCTTTCCCGTTCCATGCCTCCAGGTTGTTCAGCCACCAAAGTAATTCCGAACGAGAATCTGAATCCAGAGAAATAAGGTCCCCATACCAGAGACCTGATCTCAGAGCTCTTGCTTTGACCCTCTGAAGAGCCCGATAGTTGAGTGGACCTGGAAAAATTGCGTGAATTGAAGATGAAAGAAGACCTAGAAGTCTGGCCAAGTCCCTGAGGGAGAGAGTCTGACGGCTTAAAGCATGTTTTATTTGCTTTTTTATTTTTGAGATTTTCTTGGAAGGAAGAAGGAGGAGGCAACGAGAGGTGTCGACCGTGAAACCCAAAAATTCTATTGATTTTGAGGGAATCAGGGAAGATTTCTCCTTGTTTTTAATGAAACCTAGCCTTTCTATGAGTTTCATAGAAAAATCCAGGTCCTGAATTAAATGCAATTTTTCTTGCGCCATAATGAGAATATCGTCCAGATAGATGATGAGACGAACACCTCTTGATCTTAGGTGAGACACAACGGCCCTCATAACCTTGGTGAAGCACCATGGTGCGGAAGAGAGACCAAAGGGCAGAGCTTGAAACTGGTATAAGCGATCTTTCCATAGAAACTGGAGGAAACGTTGATGAACCTTGGCCATGGGAATGGTAAAATAGGCGTCTTTGAGGTCTAGTTTGACTAACCAGTCCCCTTCTAGAAGAAGGTCCCTCAGAAGGTGAATACCTTCCATCTTGAAATGTCTGTAAGAAATGAATCTGTTTACTTGGTGGAGATTTATAACCGGCCTCCAACCCTTGTCCTTTTTTTCGACTAGAAAAAGGTTGCTCACAAAACCCATGAGATCCATGGGAACCTCCAGTATTGCACCTTTATGAATCATTGAAGAGATTTCCTCTTCGATGATGGCTTGTTGAGCTGGGCACATGGGAATACTCATCGGGAGCGAAGTCTGGACGGGTTCGAAGTCGAAATCTATTGTAAAACCCTTCACGGTGCTCAGAACCCACGCATCTTGAGTGATGCATTCCCAATATTTTAAGAAATATTTCAGTCTGCCCCCTACCTTTAAGGGGAAAGAAAGGGAAGGAAGAGGGGGAACACTCACCTGAGGGATTATTCTGGACGCTTGATCCACGAGATCTGAAACCTCTGCCACGCTGTCCTCTACCTCTCTGAGGGTAGAATTGTGGGCTTGAATATTGCTGGTACTGCTGAAATTGCTGGTATCCTCTGCCAGTTCCACGTGCTCTAAAGTTGGGCCTCTGGAAGTAACGGCCGGAAGATTGGCCTCGTCTTCCGGCCCTTCCGAAAAGGTTATTACCAGAATTAAAAACTTTCCGCATGTTTTGTTGCGCCCTGTCAAGGGCCGTAAAAGTCGAGACATATTTCCCAAGGGATTTAATTAAATCTTCTCCAAAGAGGAGTCCTTTCTGGTTTTTGGTAGGTTCTTTATCGGCAAGATCACTGAGTTTAGGGTTAATCCGAGTGAGGACCACTCTACGCCTTTCGGCGTTGATGCCTGCATTCGCATTTCCCAAGAGGATAATTGCCCTTTGGCTCCAGCCTCTAATTAATTCGGCATCGAGGTGAGTGCCTTCAATGTGGCTCTGTTCTGCAGAGTCGAGAATCCTCGTGAGAGGACCAAGGACATCGAGAAGACGATCCTGGCAAACTTTAAGGGATTTCTCCATACCTTTCCTGGGGTCACGCCCCAGCTTAAAAAGGAATTTAATTAGATCAGGGTCAAGATTAGGGGTGTAACATGACTTATCACCCACAGAAGGTCTAGCGCATTCTGCTCTTAGAATGTTGCGAGTTTCCCTCTCCAAAGGGAATCTAATCAATTTTTTAACAAACTTCGCAACGTGTTCCTGAGGGAACCATTCAGAGCTCCGGGGGTGTTTTAAGTTTTGAGGTGAGAGCATCTCCTCGCCCAAGGGGTTACAGATCACATCTTTTGAGGAGGGTATTCCCTCTTCAATAGCCTCTCCGAAGTCATGATCCTCATCATTAAGGTCGAGGACATACTCGTCAAGAAATTCGGAGTCATCTGATCCAATTTCGTCATAGCTATCGTGAGCATCGGTTAAGCGTGTGTCGCTTCGGACACCTTGTTTTTTTGTGCCGCCAGGGACACCCAAAGTATTCGAGGTGCGAAGACCTCCTTCACTCCTTGAGGTGCTAGGACCTCCTTTATCCAATGAGGTGCAAATACCCTCCATGCTCAACTCATTATAATTCTTCTTCTTCTGTCTCTTACCCCGGGCTGAGCCGTCTTCTTGAGGGGGGAGCTTGGAACTGATGATCTGAGAGAGCCCTTCCCTCAGACAGGTTTTCATCTCCTTCTGGAGCATTTTGTTAAATTTAACGTTGGCCAGGTCTTGGGAGGGAGCAGAAGCCTCTTCTGAGCCTGAGCTAGACATGAGACTAATAATATGGCTCTAAAAGAGGGGTACAGGCAAGCTATGAAGCCCAAAGCCAAATATGTATAGGCAAGGAATCACAAATAACGTGCTTAGCTGAGGCACAATAAATGAGATCCACCGAGAAAAGAACTCGGGTACAATAATCCCCAATAATTTGTAAGGTTTGGTTAAGTATTCGAACAGTAGGGGAAGTTCGCCGATGCACACAAACTGTCACTCGCGATAACGAGCGCAATGCGGAGAGACGAGGGGTTGCCAAGGAAACACCACAATGCTCCTACGGGGCGAAGCATTTTAAGAAAATGCCCTTGGCAACGCGACTACACGGCGTCGCGGTTGCCAAGGGTCATTCCTCGAAAGGCTCCGAGTCTCTCGTCAGGAGCGCGAGAGACTCCGAGGAGACGAAAATAAACAATTATGTATACTTACCGAAAAACGATGGTCATCGCCAGAGGGGACGTGCGAGGCACGTTAGAAGTGAGTCATTAACATGGACGCGAACATTAGCCGAGTCGAAATAAAAAACTGTAGACAAAGGTCACACATCGCGATAAGCGCCACACACACTCGGAGGGGGGGGGGGTCGCAATGAGGGAAATTTCCATAGATTGGAAATTGGTGGGGAAGGGTGTGAAGTATTGCGGGGAAAGGAAAATGCCACGCTATAAGAACACACCCATACCAAAGGAGCAGCTAAATACAACAGCATAGCGATAATATAGTAGAATAATAATAAATATAAGCTCAAAATCTAAAAAGAGAGATAAGACAGAGACAAGCTAAAGTAAGACTTATCTGCTTGGGAGCCGCATTTAAAAGAGGCTGTGTGTTGTTGGCTCATGGCTCTTAGCTGTTGCCTTTGTTCTGTTTTGGAACTGTTATATTGTGATGCGGCTGCTGGGATCTGCATTAAAGATGTATGCATAATGTAGCCTCCGGTCTTGTAATGAAATCATCTCTCAGCTCGCCAGCATGCCAAAAAGCCCGGTGGCCAGTCCGGCCCTGGCAGTGAGGGATAAGGACCCCCAATTCTAACACTCATTAAACCGATTTAGAGCCTCACTCAAATCATAAACAAGTTATAAAGCCACTGTTAACCTCAAGGCTAGAGTATGATAGTTCCATTCTCACTGGACGCTCAGCTAACCAGTCATCATCGACTATAAACATAGGGAAAGTTGAACATCCCATGCAAACCCTTATCAAACTCACTTTTAACTCTAAGGCATAAGACTCAAATCTACACACCCCCATTATCTGAAAAACAAATTAGAACTTCTAGACAGAGGGACTCACATTTAGAGCACCAACAACCTCCAATTGAAAACAATTTGATGCAGCAAAACATCCACAGTAAGGCACTCCTCAGGTTTTGATTTGAAGATCCGAAAAAACCTTTTCTGCAAGACACTATCGTCTTTTACATCCTTTAATAAGAACATGAAAAATGACTTATTCCTGAAAACGTTCTCCACATCCCAGCATGGTAGTCTGTGAGTGGCACTTGCCTGCTAGAGTCCCACGATGACTCCGTAAATAGGCTTCCCTGCCTGGGAAGTTGCTTTCAGGAGCACTGTCATGGATCAGGCAATGTATGTACTTTAATGTAATTATCATTGGGAATTGCCTACATTCGCTACTAATATTACTTTGGTATTTTCTTTCCTGTATTTTAATTCACTTCTGTTGTGCGAATCTGACTGTACAATAGCAGCAGAGGCACTGCTGGGTGGAAGCCTGCTGTAGAAGAATAGCACGAGATAGTCCCCTGGGACTGAACGATTGCTGTAATGCCCTACTTCTGTGATCACCTTTTCTTGTTCGCATCTGCAGTGGGTAATTCCAGCTTGGTGATCCCTACTGTGTGCTATGTGCATCTGATTAAAAAGAATGTACGAAAAAAAACGGTTCGACTACCACGGTGGCCATTATCTTTCAAAACGACTACATTTTACAAGTGCCTTACAACATTTTTGTTATAAAAGTGGATTTTTTTTTTTTTTTCTTTGTTCTTTCTTTTATAGACACCGTCTAATTTCTTCTCCTAGTAACTCGGCTATGTACCTTTTGCGTGGATGTCTACATTATATCATAATCACAAAACATGAAACCTTTTACAGCAGGTATAATTGTTTAGATTAATGTGAATAAACTCGGATTTTAAAATCTACAATCCTAAATTCGTTTTTAAACGAGACAATCGCAACACTAACATCTAAGGCTGCTTCGCAATTAAAATGTTAACATTTGTATTAATTTATCATTTGTTTTACTTACAAGTCTGGCAGACTCATTTTTCCTCGGCGAAACTGCCATTGGAACATCGCATTCTTAGAAAATGTAAAATAAGAATGTTACTTGGTTCGTATGACATCCTTTAGAGCATCACAGTGGAAATTAGAATATGTTTATGATGTCATCGTCATGAGGGGCTTAGATACATCTATAGAGCTGGCTCATTCCAACTCCTGTTTCACACAATCTCAGGCCTCAGTGTTCTCCCATCATTCTAGATCTTGTTCAACCATTCCAATGTTCGAGTGTCAACAATCCAATGTGTCCCTCCCACTTGCTTCTTGGAGATGCTGAGATGATTTATATTTCAGTGAGGAATACACCTTCTCCTAAGCTAGTTTATTATGTATAGAGCAAGAAAATAAATGGTGTCAACTTGGAACACAAAAACATATTTTATTCACAGCGGCCAAATTAATAATTCTCAAAGCTATTTCATGTATAGGTTTTGCGTGTGCGCGAAAAATGAATTTTTGCTGAGTGCAAAAGCAAAATCACTTGTGGATTTTTTGGGGGAATTAGTACCAGTATTTACTCACATAAAGATTTAGCAAGAGTAAGACTACTCACAGAGATGGAATGTGGGCCATCGTGGGCCTGAACGCTTTGTGTATAAATCTCTTCCTTGGCTAGATATCTACTAGAGGACCGCATTACCTCAACAACGAGTGGGGGTGTAGGCAAGGACTTTCCCAATGGAGAAGATATTTTCCGCGTAGAGCAATGTTTTTTTTTTCTTCTAAGGAAATTGCCCGAATGCAGTGGTTCTTTTTATCAAGCATGGGCGTGCTATGTATGATTATCCATGTAGAGCTGGCTCTGCTATCTATATTGTCACAATGCCAAACCTTTCAATGGGTGCTCCCAGCGAGTGGCCAGGCCCTGTCCATTCTGAGCAAGCCTCATGGGATAGGATCATGCGAGAGAGTGCTCTAAGGAAGGCCCACAGACAATGGTAGGGAGCCCCAGGGTGATGTTCTTTTGTCACTAGGAAAGGGTCAATGAGCCTCCTTCTACATTCATTGAGGAGGTGGGAGGCAGCCCTACTCTTTGGTGGCTACAGAGTAAAATCTGTTTAAATGCGGAGTATGATGTAGTGAGTAGAAATCGGGCCAGAGAGCGTCCGACATACACATAGGGCGACAGATGTCAACAGAACTGCCACATGGCCCATCGTGGGACTCTTTCGCCCCAAAGGGATCAGCTGATGTATGTACCTCGCCTGTATCTTGCAGGATTCCATGCATCGACCCCAGGGTCCCAAGGAACCCTACCAGCAATATAAATGTTGATACAACAGCCACAGTTTGGAGTGCAGCATCCATGTTATAAGATTATTTGCAACATAGGAGAGGTGAGTGGGGAAAACATGTTGTGGATGAGTTTTACTTATTTAGAGGCCATCAACCTGACCCTGTTAGGAAATGATAATGCCAAATAAGCATCTTACCTCAGCTGGTGAGGCATGCAATAGGAGGGGCTACCGGATAACAATTAAAATGAGTAGATAATTGCGTCCTTTTAAATTTTGTGCAAAGTGGATCATTTGAATGCCCAGTGGATGTGGGCCTAACAATAATACACCTACTTTCAAAGGTCCTCATATGTCTTCATTACCATTTGTCAACAAATATGGTGTCATATTATTCTGCATAAGTGAAATTACAATAGCCAGAACAATATAAACCTTAAACTCTTCCTCTCAAATATTTGGCTGCAGCCCTTTTAAAGTGATCTACTTCTTTTTAGGATCCGATGCCATGGTTATTATTTAAAAGTAAATTACAGCTAGTGTTTCAGAGTGTATGACTATATTTCATGTCCATTGTGATTGGTCGGCAGGGGGTTCCAATGTGCACCCTGTATCCCATTACCGGGCATGTTTGGCACTGGTAGTTCCGCTTCACAGTGCGCCTATAACAGCATGTAGGTTCCTGCTGAACATGCATTTGCTAGTGTCTTGCAATGTCATGTGTCAGCTTGACTTCTAGTAAGGTCCTGGTTCAACAGATTTTGGTAAAACCGCTATATCTGTCTATGGCAAGTTTTGCCATGCCTGTTATTATTCTTATTAATGAAGAAGACTGAAATAAATGATCACCTAACTAAGCATTCAACTTTCAGGAAGCTTCAATGTTACAATGTCACTTAAACATTTTATAACAGAAACTTTAAAAAGGAGATCGAAATAAATCAGGGAATATAGACAGCTGGAATTTAAAACAAATTAATAAAATAACTTTGAGCCAGATTTTTCACTGAAGAGAAAATAATTACTTTTAGGTGGATGTGAACAATATACACCTTTTGTGTGAAAGGAGCCCCTAGGTTTATGGGCTGCACCAGTGCCCCATGCTGTATGCTCTGGTGGGCGAAATGAAAAGTTGAATGATCATTTATCAGACTGTTACGCAAAAAAATTCTCTGTGTAGTACAAAAGACGTCGAACGCTCCTCTTGCGTCCCTGGTGCCTCTGTCCAACAGAAAACTGTTTGACAGAACACCTGGAACGTAGAAGGCAGAATGTGGAGCAGCCATTGTATATAAACATTCTGGGGCTTATTTACAAGCCCATTGCGGTGCTCGTGCATCACTTGTTTTGACGCACTGGCAGCAAATGAGCTTGCCCATATTTACAAGGCCACGTAAAGTCACCCTGCGTGTCCTTACATAGTCTTGTAAATAGGGGCCTCTTTTACGCATTACTCTGTATGAAAGAGGCATTCAATGGAAGTTGCTGTGGGTGTTCCCAGCAACATCCATGGAACTTGACGCATTCCCAGATGTACAACATTTAGTAAAACTGGGAATGAGTCAAAATCCTTCGCCTCCCCAAGGGAGGCGTAGGAATGGCGCAACAAAGAGAAATACTTTTATTTCTCCGCATTTGTTTCCTCTTTCTAAGTGTGCTGCAGCAAACACAGAAAAAAAGGAAAATGCCATTAACGATTGCCTTCGTGCAGGAAGGTGTCCCTTTCTGTACAAAAACAATCATCCCTGCAGCGCAGGAACCCTTGCAAAAGGACTCAAGGGTGCCTGCAGTGGCGCATGGCACAAATTGTGTAAAAGCACAGGGATGAGTCGTATTGTTGTTAATACATTGCATCGCTGCGCTTTGAAAATGACGCAGCACGGCGCAGCTCAATTGCTTACGGAGCCGGAGCTGCGTCATTTTCTTGTAGATGAGACCCTCTGCGTCCCAACACTTTCCTGCAATTAGCCTAAACATTGAGGAAGGGCACATTGTATAACACAACACAGACCAATATATAAAGCCCGCTGACCAAAAGCCCTTCAATGTATGCATGTTATGTATAAATTGGAGAAATATTATCTTGGTATGCAGCTAAAGCTGCCTCAAAGGTCATACCTTAAAAAGGCCAGAATTAGCAGCAGTGTAGTTGAGTCCTACACTACTACATGTATCACGGCTACTGGTGCATATGTGCCCTTTTGAAAAAGGGGCACATTATTAGCATAACATGTACAATTTTCGTTAAACTACAACCTGGCCTGTGCAAGTTTACTTCTATATACTCCTTTAATGCATGCAGATGCAACATGTATTGCCCCATCAACTTTGTCGTGATTTTAAACACTATTGCACATATGTCAGGTGTGCCTTCCACCTGGCCTTACATCTTAGACTGGTCTTTGCTTGGGCTGAGTTGTAGCTATCGTTTTGATATATTAACAAACGTTAATGCCTTTCGCAGCTTGCACAGGAACCGCACACCTCGCGCACCACATGCTAGAATCTCTGACTTGGACGTGTGTCGCTTCACGTGAACTTGTTGAATTTTTGTGTGTGCACCTACATATATATCATAGGGAATCTAAACTAGTTTTTTTCGTGAACATTCTACGTCCACGAATTTTTGTTTGGGTTATTTTGTAATACAATCATATGTGCAATATGCGATTCTATGGATTAAAATGCAAACGCATGACTGTGTTTACCAGCGATGTCTTGTTCTTGACAATGATTATGCAGTTACTACCTAGGTTGAATACGCATGCTTAAAACGCCTTTGGGAAACCTTTGTTAGTGCTTAACTTGTACACATTTTTAAAAGATAATAATACCTCTAATTTTTGTTAAATATGTTTACCAGACAGGAATGTCTCCCTTTACGGTTCCTAAAACATCACAAGCACACTGGGCATAGCGGACCATGACTTCCTACTGTATACTATTATGGGGATGTGGCTTATTATTTTGAAAAAGAAAAGATTAATTCTCTTGTCTGATTTAGATTCCGAGTGGGGTTAGAGCAGGCGTGTTTTGATAATATATGCACACGTCTTTGTCTCTGGAGGTACCGCTTCAAAGTCTGCGTGCACAGCCGCGTTGAGATTTCTGCCTTCAAAGAGTTCACACCACTGAGAGTGTTTCCCTTTCCTTCAAAGAGGTCTCATGGCTAAAGGGCTCTCCTTTTCAGAAAACTCACATTCCCAAGATGGCATCTTCTGAAAGCTCACACCTCCAGAAGACTGGCCTTCTTCAAAGACTCCTACTATGCCTTGGGAGTTTTCCCCTTTAAAATGTTTGTTGGAATCTTTGCTTTATTCTTGCTGTCTTCCCCCAGGGGAAATAGAAAGCCTCTTTATGAACTGAAAAGTCATTCTTTTTAGTTGAAAACGCGTTTGAGTTCAGTTTGTCTGCTGATCCCCATGTTATTCCTGAACAGGGACTGAGCCACCTTCTTTCGATTATATGAGCACAAGACATTATTGGGGGCAACCTATCTGGTATGTTTTGGGAAGACAAATACACTTGGCTATATAGATGATAAGTTAGGCCTGCAAGTAAAGTAATGTTAATTACATTTTCTGCTATGAAAAAAAATTATATACACACCTACAACTTACAGTTTTACATTGATAGACAGGAGCAGTTACATAAGACAATCATGCATTGGCACGGCCAATAGATCTGGATTATAACTGAAAGTGTTGCTTCAGTCACTGGTGAGTTTAGGAACTCAATAGGTCATTATACAGGCACTCTAAAACTCATCCAGGCACTCATGCATCTATAAATCCACCAATTGGCTTTTTCTTACCTTCACCCACTTGCTCTTACACGGCAAACACACACAAACTCAACAAGCATATGCATGATAATTCAAAAAAACTAAAGTACAAAAAGAGAGCATTCTCTGCCTCAAGATGATGGGCAGATGCTTGCAATAGCAAAAAAAACATGAACAAAGCAGTTAGTGGCCATCTTGGACTGTTGTTGTGTGTAGTGTATCATTATTTTAAAGTTCCAGAAGGCCACCATGTTTAGAAACAATGTGTTGGCCATCTCGGAGCAATAAATTAATGATGTACTATTCACAATACCATTGCTAAATGGCCCTAAGCAAACATTTCACTCTGAGGCTATCTTACAGTGGGATTGTTCATAGTGAATGATTGGTGTAACAATGCAAGATGGCTGATAATGCTTCTAAATATGGTAACCACCTTGGAACTGTAAAGCAATAACACACAATGGATCACACCATTCCAGGTGGGCGTGAGAGATACATTGCACTACCTTGAAATGAGTGGCAAGTAAGCAGCCTGTCTGGGAATCAACAACATTTTAAACTGAGAATAGGGGGGGGGCATGGCCAACCACCGAACAAGATGGCTGCTTGCTAGAGCGGCTCCTGCCAGCCATCGGAGCTATCCCCTTTCACTCCACCACACAATCCATCCCCAGCTGCTTACAGGGCATGGCTCTACACTCTGTTTGCTGTGGGGATACAAATGCAGTGAGTATTTTTTATTGTGGCTGCTCGGAAGGCAGAAAATGTGCTGAGGCCTTGTACAACGAGGCAAAATCCCGACACTAACTGCTTCAGAGTCGAGTGCACGATGGACACGAGTGGTTTCTGAGACCGCTCACCCTCAAACAGCGCTGTGCTGAGGAGACTGAAGACCCCTCTCATGGCCTGTGCCAGGTGAGGTATGTGTACTGGGCCCCTCCTGGCTGTGTCTGTGAGCCGCGGAGAAACCTCGGTAGACAGGCGGCAGACCCGATCTAGGCGCTTCCAAAATCAGAGCTGAGGCCCCATCTGAATTGGAGTCTGGTCTGCATTGGCTAACAACTGAGGCGATTTGAGTGTTGCTTGCAATGAAAGGGGACTCTGTCTTGCTGTAAGGCCCCCAGACTGCCTTATCCGCACATAGGACAGGCCCGCTGCTGTGCTGAGAGGGGAGGACCCACACACTACACTGGCAACAGCTTGAAGGCCCTTCAAATGGTGGTCCCACCCGCACATGACAGCAGCAAGTGGGTGCCCGATGCACTGCAATCTCTGGTAGGCTGCTGTGATCTGGACACAGGCTGACCTCCCAACTATGCCATATCAATGTCTTACTGCTCGCCCTCTCCCCCCGCACTATAAAAACTGAAGAAAGGAGCCAGTCGGGCTCTGGGCACTGAGTGCCATGATCTCACCAACTGCAGCATTTTACACTACATGGGCCCTAATCAAATTCCTTAACCTGGCATTATAGCCAAAAATTGACTTAGGGGAGCTACATTAATCCACAATACTGAGTGCCTCTAATCAACGATTTTGGCAAGGGGTTTTAACTTACTTCCTTACGTGTGAGGATGCTGTTCAAGAACTCAGCATACAGAGCAAGTTTGGTCTATTGAAACGCCACCCCTCAGCCTCAGTCCACATACTTACTATACTAAATAACCTGGGAGGTTGGAGTGCAAGTGCAAGGAAACCCGGCAGGTCAGGTGCTGCATGCAATGTGTTCCTAGGCAGGAGCCGATAAACACGGGGGCAACCCTCTCCCCCTTTTTGGATAATCTTTCCCGGATACCTGTAAGAGGTTGCCCATTTGTGTAGTGGCTTGATCCAGAGACAATGACTGGAGGAAAGGGACGATGAAGTGCACATCAAATGAAACTAGACAAGTACGCTCAACCCAAGGAACTGGCTGCAGAAAATGGAACTCAAAATATTCATCCCCGATTGGATCAAGCAATCCAGGGGCCAGAGATTCTCACGCTTCATGATGTTATGACAGTGATTCAAGGGGTGCAGACCTCCCTTGAAACCAAGATAGACTCAGTAACGACAGAGGTCATGCTAGTGAGAGTAGAACTCAATAGCATGGGTGCAAGACTAAAAGAAGTCGAAGACTCCACTTTGCTCTGCAGGTTGATGCGAAAGTCTTGATAGCCCAGGCCAAAGAGCTGCGTACCATTACAAAGACTCTTGAGGCAAGACTTGAGGACTTTGAGGGCCACAGCTGGCATAATAATGTCCGCATTATAGGAGTTCTGGAATGCACAGAGGGGCAAGCAGTGGATCTCTTTCTTGAAGATCTTATCCTAAAGATGCTACAGCCGTGTGACTTCTCCAATTACTTCTCAGTAGAATAGACCCATTGAGTTAGCAGTGCCCAACCAAAACTGGGGACACAACCACAGAAAATTATAGCCTGTATCTTCAATTACCATGCTTGTGATGTCATACTCAGACAGCCCAAGGTGCCACTATCACATTTTTCCCAGACTTCAAACTTAAAATACATTTTCCTGGAGGTGAAAAAGGCCTTGAAAGACTGTGTCATCAAGTATTCAATGCTTTTCCCTGCTGAACAGCGTATGTCGGCAACTGGGGGTTGGGCCCGCTGGGAAAGAGGGTAGGTCGGGCCACTAGTAAATACAGAAAAAATGGGGATTTTACCTATGCCTCTATTTTGAATAAACCAATGAATGCTGGATTGGGTAAACCAAAATTTATTAGTTTAACCAGACTTTCAAGTCTTTTGAATTCATTTATTTTTTAAGTCGATCAGTTGTTCTAGTTTAGGCACAACAAAGAACATTATCAACTTCACGAATTGCCATATACTCTACAATACATAAATATTCCACAAAAATACCAACATTAATACAGTACAAAAGACATGACTACATAACTAATAATTACATGTATGTACAATTCCAATACCAGAGTGCTCTTGGACACAGTGAAAAAGATAGCGCTGTTATCTAATAGTACAGTCTTGATCCTGCCACACTTTTAGACAAAAAAAACATTATCGAGTATCTCAAACCAATACAGCATATATCTGCTCATATGCAAATCTGAAGGTGTTCTGTATTAATCACAATCAAATGAATGTAACAGAAATGAATAATGCCGACGCGTTTCAAGTCCCTTGGATGAATCAAAGGACTCTCATCAGGGCTGTCAAAGTCTGGTCCATGGAAGCTATTTCTAAAATAAAAAAACATAAAAAACGTAATCTATCTTGTCCTACCGCCATTCAATATTTACAAAGGGATTTCTCCCGTTGGGAGGTGCAGCCTACCTGCTAAGTTCGAATTCCAGGGCTGCACTTTTCGTGTACTGTGGTCTGTGCCGTGGGTGCTCACTGGAACAAAGTGAGATTGTTTTTATCAAAAATCTGTATGGTTTCGAATTCAAAATAAAGAGGCCACCGGGGCAGTGTTTTACCTTTCATGTGTTGGTGTTGACGTCACGTGTGTGTCACTTCAACCGACAGGGGAAATTCCTCACCCGGGTCACATATTCTACAATAATGTGAATAACAGTAATCAGCCTCACATTGACTGCGAGTGCAATGCTTTAATATTTAATGAGTGCTGCACTGACTTACTTTTGGTCCGCTCTGGGGCGGTTCGACCCCGCTCTGAGTGAATTGATGTACTTGATTTCTGTAAAAATGCAAGTAAAACGGACACGTTTTAGTCTGGGCGCGTACTGGCGCCAGACGCAACATCGATCTCATTGTTTGAGCCTTCCCAAAGAAGCCTACCTTAACCCGTCTGACACGGGGCTTCTGCCTGTCGCTGCCGGTGGTCTCAATGATTCAAAGTCTGAAAGAACAAGCGGTGCACGTGTAAAACGGGCCGCGTTGTACTGAGTATGAAGCCAATTATCACACACTTCTCTGCGCTGCACAGGGGCTTACCTTATTGTTTGTTTTAGGTAAACGTCCACATCACCCGGGACAGTGCTGCTACAAACGCTTAGGAGATCGCGCGGGTGTTTTGCAAGTCTTAAGGAACCAAGTCACATGATCATCATGTGACTTGGAAAGGTGTGTGCCCCAACATGGAGGCTTCTGGGAACAGTAGTTCACCATGACTGTGGATACCTGCCTATTGTTTACATTCTGTTTATTTCGCTCAGACAGTTGAGCCCATTGTTCACACTATTGAACTTCATTATTAAATAGGCTTCCTTCTGGAGCAAGGCCGTTTCTACATTTGGATTATATTTAGAGTCAATCCAAAAAAGAATCGTCCACTTAAAATCATTTTCGGTGTGTTTACAGCTCACAAAATGTTCCACCATTGGCGCGGTCAGCACTTTTTTCTTAATCCGTGACCGGTGCTGTGTGATTCTGACATTGGCTGCTTGGGTTGTTTTACCTATATACACTTTGTCACAGACGCACACCACAGCATAGACCACATTTTTAGTTCTACAATTTGTGAAGACATCATGTCTCCATGTCACATCATTATTGGAAAAAACATTTCCTTCAAGTGTTGACGCACAGGACACGCAATTGCCACATTTGCGGTGCCCGCAGATGGGTTTTAAATTCCATTGGGCAATAAGATCACTTTTTGGCTTCTGGATAAAACTGTCTGCCTTTACCAACTGTTGCCCTATGCTTTTATTTTTACACATGGCGAAGATAGGTTTTTGAAGGGGAGGGTCCAGCGTTTCCAGTAAATGCCAGTTATTTAGAATGATGCGCTTGAATTGGTTTGTGTGTTGGCCGTAGGTCGACACACAGACCAATCTCTCAAGCTCCTCCTTCTTCTTCACCTTGAGCAAAGAGTCCCTTGAGATGAAACTAACTCGTTTCTTCGTGTGTGAAAGCAGCTTTTTTGGGTACCCCCTATTTGCCATTTCTTTACAAAATATGGAAGCATGTGTCTCAAAATCAGATGAGTTCGTGCAGTTGCGTTTTATCCTTAGCATCTGCCCGTAGGGCAAGTTTTCTCTTAAACTTTGTGGATGCGAGCTTTTGAAATGCAAGATTGTATTTCTATCCGTTGTTTTTTTGTGCATTGTTGTAAATAGCGATCCCTCGTTGTTGCCTACTGTGACATCCAGAAAGGTCATTTTGTTGTGACTAGAATTTAATGTAAATTTAATGTCACTGTGGCGAGAGTTGAGCCAATCATGGAATTCATCTAGCTGGGTCTGACTCCCCTGCCACAGGAGCCAGACATCATCGATGTATCGTAGCCATTGATGTATGTTGTCCCTGAATGGATTGTTATTATATATGAACCGATGTTCATATTGGTCCATATATAGTACCGCCAGCTCCGGCGCATAGGGACAACCCATAGCTGTCCCCTTGATCTGAATGTAGAACTCGTTTTCAAACTTAAAATAGTTGCTCCGTAGCGTGATTTCTGCTAGTGATAAGATGAATGACGTTGGTACCCTGTGTGGTCTTTCCCGCTGGTCTAAATAAATCTCAATCACTTCCAAAGCCTCATCTTGAGGGATTTGAGTGTATAAAGAGGCCACGTCTAGTGTTACCATCAGTTGTGTGTCTGCATCAAATGGGTTACCCTCAATTTTGGTGATGAAATCCATCGTGTCACGAAGATGTGACTTAACCTGCAGTATACACGGTTTCAGGAAGAAATCTATATACTTCGATACTGGCTCAAGTGCAGAGTCACAGCCCGAGACAATCGGGCGGCCCGGTGGTACCTGGGCATTTTTATGTATTTTGGGCAGGAAATACAATACCGGTGTTCGGGGTAATTTTTTGTTCAAGTATTCATACTCTCTGGATCCCAGATAGCCCTCATCAAGCCCTTGTTTTGACAGTCTCTGGATTTTATCTTGAATCGCGTGTACAGGGTCTTCCATGGATGGCCTGTACCACTCGCGATTATTCACATGTGCCTGGCCCTCTGTAAGGTACATGGAGCGTGGCCATAGCACAACCGCCCCACCCTTATCTGCCTGCTTGATTATGATCAAAGTGTCTGATTTCAAGTCACTGATTGCTGTAGTCATTCCTTTACTGATGTTTTTTTTCAAAAATCTTTTCGTTTTTTCAGTTTGGTCAGTGATGATAAGACCGTTTGCTCAAAAGCAACTATTTGTTTGGGGATATTTTGGGTGGGTGTGAACCTCGACTTAACTCTCAAACCTGTGGTTTCTCTACTGGATGTCATTTCGGCAGAAGCGAAGAATGCCTTTAGTCGTATCTTCCGACAAAAGTTCAATGCTTCCAATTTTAGTTTTGTGAAATCTGTTTTTTTGTTCGGGACGAACTTGAGGCCCAGGCCCAAGAGCATCTCCTCATCTTTTGTTAACTGTTTTTCAGAGAGATTGACTATGGTTGACACATTTAGTTGTTGTAAGTCTTGTTGCGGGTGCGCATCTCCCATGGTTGTTTGAAACGGACGCGCGTTTGCCCGCCCCTGGCTAAAAAAGACGAAGAGGACGAGGAAGCCGATGCGGCACCTCGTCGTTTTGAATTATTTTGCCTAGAGTCGTTAGAGGAATCAGATGATGTTGTGTCAGAAAAAGTAAGGAATCTATTCTTTGATCTACCTTGATACGATGAAAGTGCTCCCCGTGACTCACCTGACGTGTAAAAATCCTCTTTAAGAAAGGGATACACTTGTTCAAGTTTAAAGGCTTTAGAGTCCCTGTCAAATTGGGTGGATTTAATAGTGAGAGTGTTATCCTTAAAGATCGCAATTTCTTTCTCAATCTTATCAAGCAATGCTTTAGCCTCAGTCACAGTTTGGGTATCATTAATAGCTTTCATCAATTCCTCGATCTCTGACTCTTCTTTACTGCAGATGCGTTGGGCTGTCTCAATGGTATGCACCATTAGATCTCTGCTACACTTCGTATTAATTTGACTAAACCCCTTCTTGTATTCTGTGTCTTCTATAAAGATGACCGGGATATTCTTCACCTGAAGGCCCCACGGTATCGTCCCTGCTTTAAGGTGTTGTAACAAAAAATGGCCGTGCAGTTCTGTGCGGATATGTTTTTTTTGGAGACGTATCAATTTGTCAGCCTCATTTTGCTGTTTTGCTGAGGTACTGAGAGTGATTGAAGAGAATGGGGAGGACGCAATGAGGTTCTGTATATGGCTTTCCGTGAAGGACAGCGTATCTTTGTCTGCCATGCTATGCAGGAGGCAGATCTCCTGCCCAGGAATTAATCACTATCGCGATCTGTAGGAAAGACAAATAATTGTCAATCCCAACCCGCTCGGGTGTACACCCGCTCAAGGAATGAAGGCAACTGGGGGTTGGGCCCGCTGGGAAAGAGGGTAGGTCGGGCCACTAGTAAATACAGAAAAAATGGGGATTTTACCTATGCCTCTATTTTGAATAAACCAATGAATGCTGGATTGGGTAAACCAAAATTTATTAGTTTAACCAGACTTTCAAGTCTTTTGAATTCATTTATTTTTTAAGTCGATCAGTTGTTCTAGTTTAGGCACAACAAAGAACATTATCAACTTCACGAATTGCCATATACTCTACAATACATAAATATTCCACAAAAATACCAACATTAATACAGTACAAAAGACATGACTACATAACTAATAATTACATGTATGTACAATTCCAATACCAGAGTGCTCTTGGACACAGTGAAAAAGATAGCGCTGTTATCTAATAGTACAGTCTTGATCCTGCCACACTTTTAGACAAAAAAAACATTATCGAGTATCTCAAACCAATACAGCATATATCTGCTCATATGCAAATCTGAAGGTGTTCTGTATTAATCACAATCAAATGAATGTAACAGAAATGAATAATGCCGACGCGTTTCAAGTCCCTTGGATGAATCAAAGGACTCTCATCAGGGCTGTCAAAGTCTGGTCCATGGAAGCTATTTCTAAAATAAAAAAACATAAAAAACGTAATCTATCTTGTCCTACCGCCATTCAATATTTACAAAGGGATTTCTCCCGTTGGGAGGTGCAGCCTACCTGCTAAGTTCGAATTCCAGGGCTGCACTTTTCGTGTACTGTGGTCTGTGCCGTGGGTGCTCACTGGAACAAAGTGAGATTGTTTTTATCAAAAATCTGTATGGTTTCGAATTCAAAATAAAGAGGCCACCGGGGCAGTGTTTTACCTTTCATGTGTTGGTGTTGACGTCACGTGTGTGTCACTTCAACCGACAGGGGAAATTCCTCACCCGGGTCACATATTCTACAATAATGTGAATAACAGTAATCAGCCTCACATTGACTGCGAGTGCAATGCTTTAATATTTAATGAGTGCTGCACTGACTTACTTTTGGTCCGCTCTGGGGCGGTTCGACCCCGCTCTGAGTGAATTGATGTACTTGACACTGCCCCGGTGGCCTCTTTATTTTGAATTCGAAACCATACAGATTTTTGATAAAAACAATCTCACTTTGTTCCAGTGAGCACCCACGGCACAGACCACAGTACACGAAAAGTGCAGCCCTGGAATTCGAACTTAGCAGGTAGGCTGCACCTCCCAACGGGAGAAATCCCTTTGTAAATATTGAATGGCGGTAGGACAAGATAGATTACGTTTTTTATGTTTTTTTATTTTAGAAATAGCTTCCATGGACCAGACTTTGACAGCCCTGATGAGAGTCCTTTGATTCATCCAAGGGACTTGAAACGCGTCGGCATTATTCATTTCTGTTACATTCATTTGATTGTGATTAATACAGAACACCTTCAGATTTGCATATGAGCAGATATATGCTGTATTGGTTTGAGATACTCGATAATGTTTTTTTTGTCTAAAAGTGTGGCAGGATCAAGACTGTACTATTAGATAACAGCGCTATCTTTTTCACTGTGTCCAAGAGCACTCTGGTATTGGAATTGTACATACATGTAATTATTAGTTATGTAGTCATGTCTTTTGTACTGTATTAATGTTGGTATTTTTGTGGAATATTTATGTATTGTAGAGTATATGGCAATTCGTGAAGTTGATAATGTTCTTTGTTGTGCCTAAACTAGAACAACTGATCGACTTAAAAAATAAATGAATTCAAAAGACTTGAAAGTCTGGTTAAACTAATAAATTTTGGTTTACCCAATCCAGCATTCATTGGTTTATTCAAAATAGAGGCATAGGTAAAATCCCCATTTTTTCTGTATTTACTAGTGGCCCGACCTACCCTCTTTCCCAGCGGGCCCAACCCCCAGTTGCCTTCATTCCTTGAGCGGGTGTACACCCGAGCGGGTTGGGATTGACAATTATTTGTCTTTCCTACAGATCGCGATAGTGATTAATTCCTGGGCAGGAGATCTGCCTCCTGCATAGCATGGCAGACAAAGATACGCTGTCCTTCACGGAAAGCCATATACAGAACCTCATTGCGTCCTCCCCATTCTCTTCAATCACTCTCAGTACCTCAGCAAAACAGCAAAATGAGGCTGACAAATTGATACGTCTCCAAAAAAAACATATCCGCACAGAACTGCACGGCCATTTTTTGTTACAACACCTTAAAGCAGGGACGATACCGTGGGGCCTTCAGGTGAAGAATATCCCGGTCATCTTTATAGAAGACACAGAATACAAGAAGGGGTTTAGTCAAATTAATACGAAGTGTAGCAGAGATCTAATGGTGCATACCATTGAGACAGCCCAACGCATCTGCAGTAAAGAAGAGTCAGAGATCGAGGAATTGATTAAAGCTATTAATGATACCCAAACTGTGACTGAGGCTAAAGCATTGCTTGACAAGATTGAGAAAGAAATTGCGATCTTTAAGGATAACACTCTCACTATTAAATCCACCCAATTTGACAGGGACTCTAAAGCCTTTAAACTTGAACAAGTGTATCCCTTTCTTAAAGAGGATTTTTACACGTCAGGTGAGTCACGGGGAGCACTTTCATCGTATCAAGGTAGATCAAAGAATAGATTCCTTACTTTTTCTGACACAACATCATCTGATTCCTCTAACGACTCTAGGCAAAATAATTCAAAACGACGAGGTGCCGCATCGGCTTCCTCGTCCTCTTCGTCTTTTTTAGCCAGGGGCGGGCAAACGCGCGTCCGTTTCAAACAACCATGGGAGATGCGCACCCGCAACAAGACTTACAACAACTAAATGTGTCAATCATAGTCAATCTCTCTGAAAAACAGTTAACAAAAGATGAGGAGATGCTCTTGGGCCTGGGCCTCAAGTTCGTCCCGAACAAAAAAACAGATTTCACAAAACTAAAATTGGAAGCATTGAACTTTTGTCGGAAGATACGACTAAAGGCATTCTTCGCTTCTGCCGAAATGACATCCAGTAGAGAAACCACAGGTTTGAGAGTTAAGTCGAGGTTCACACCCACCCAAAATATCCCCAAACAAATAGTTGCTTTTGAGCAAACGGTCTTATCATCACTGACCAAACTGGAAAAAACGAAAAGATTTTTGAAAAAAAACATCAGTAAAGGAATGACTACAGCAATCAGTGACTTGAAATCAGACACTTCGATCATAATCAAGCAGGCAGATAAGGGTGGGGCGGTTGTGCTATGGCCACGCTCCATGTACCTTACAGAGGGCCAGGCACATGTGAATAATCGCGAGTGGTACAGGCCATCCATGGAAGACCCTGTACACGCGATTCAAGATAAAATCCAGAGACTGTCAAAACAAGGGCTTGATGAGGGCTATCTGGGATCCAGAGAGTATGAATACTTGAACAAAAAATTACCCCGAACACCGGTATTGTATTTCCTGCCCAAAATACATAAAAATGCCCAGGTACCACCGGGCCGCCCGATTGTCTCGGGCTGTGACTCTGCACTTGAGCCAGTATCGAAGTATATAGATTTCTTCCTGAAACCGTGTATACTGCAGGTTAAGTCACATCTTCGTGACACGATGGATTTCATCACCAAAATTGAGGGTAACCCATTTGATGCAGACACACAACTGATGGTAACACTAGACGTGGCCTCTTTATACACTCAAATCCCTCAAGATGAGGCTTTGGAAGTGATTGAGATTTATTTAGACCAGCGGGAAAGACCACACAGGGTACCAACGTCATTCATCTTATCACTAGCAGAAATCACGCTACGGAGCAACTATTTTAAGTTTGAAAACGAGTTCTACATTCAGATCAAGGGGACAGCCATGGGTTGTCCCTATGCGCCGGAGCTGGCGGTACTATATATGGACCAATATGAACATCGGTTCATATATAATAACAATCCATTCAGGGACAACATACATCAATGGCTACGATACATCGATGATGTCTGGCTCCTGTGGCAGGGGAGTCAGACCCAGCTAGATGAATTCCATGATTGGCTCAACTCTCGCCACAGTGACATTAAATTTACATTAAATTCTAGTCACAACAAAATGACCTTTCTGGATGTCACAGTAGGCAACAACGAGGGATCGCTATTTACAACAATGCACAAAAAAACAACGGATAGAAATACAATCTTGCATTTCAAAAGCTCGCATCCACAAAGTTTAAGAGAAAACTTGCCCTACGGGCAGATGCTAAGGATAAAACGCAACTGCACGAACTCATCTGATTTTGAGACACATGCTTCCATATTTTGTAAAGAAATGGCAAATAGGGGGTACCCAAAAAAGCTGCTTTCACACACGAAGAAACGAGTTAGTTTCATCTCAAGGGACTCTTTGCTCAAGGTGAAGAAGAAGGAGGAGCTTGAGAGATTGGTCTGTGTGTCGACCTACGGCCAACACACAAACCAATTCAAGCGCATCATTCTAAATAACTGGCATTTACTGGAAACGCTGGACCCTCCCCTTCAAAAACCTATCTTCGCCATGTGTAAAAATAAAAGCATAGGGCAACAGTTGGTAAAGGCAGACAGTTTTATCCAGAAGCCAAAAAGTGATCTTATTGCCCAATGGAATTTAAAACCCATCTGCGGGCACCGCAAATGTGGCAATTGCGTGTCCTGTGCGTCAACACTTGAAGGAAATGTTTTTTCCAATAATGATGTGACATGGAGACATGATGTCTTCACAAATTGTAGAACTAAAAATGTGGTCTATGCTGTGGTGTGCGTCTGTGACAAAGTGTATATAGGTAAAACAACCCAAGCAGCCAATGTCAGAATCACACAGCACCGGTCACGGATTAAGAAAAAAGTGCTGACCGCGCCAATGGTGGAACATTTTGTGAGCTGTAAACACACCGAAAATGATTTTAAGTGGACGATTCTTTTTTGGATTGACTCTAAATATAATCCAAATGTAGAAACGGCCTTGCTCCAGAAGGAAGCCTATTTAATAATGAAGTTCAATAGTGTGAACAATGGGCTCAACTGTCTGAGCGAAATAAACAGAATGTAAACAATAGGCCGGTATCCACAGTCATGGTGAACTACTGTTCCCAGAAGCCTCCATGTTGGGGCACACACCTTTCCAAGTCACATGATGATCATGTGACTTGGTTCCTTAAGACTTGCAAAACACCCGCGCGATCTCCTAAGCGTTTGTAGCAGCACTGTCCCGGGTGATGTGGACGTTTACCTAAAACAAACAATAAGGTAAGCCCCTGTGCAGCGCAGAGAAGTGTGTGATAATTGGCTTCATACTCAGTACAACGCGGCCCGTTTTACACGTGCACCGCTTGTTCTTTCAGACTTTGAATCATTGAGACCACCGGCAGCGACAGGCAGAAGCCCCGTGTCAGACGGGTTAAGGTAGGCTTCTTTGGGAAGGCTCAAACAATGAGATCGATGTTGCGTCTGGCGCCAGTACGCGCCCAGACTAAAACGTGTCCGTTTTACTTGCATTTTTACAGAAATCAAGTACATCAATTCACTCAGAGCGGGGTCGAACCGCCCCAGAGCGGACCAAAAGTAAGTCAGTGCAGCACTCATTAAATATTAAAGCATTGCACTCGCAGTCAATGTGAGGCTGATTACTGTTATTCACATTATTGTAGAATATGTGACCCGGGTGAGGAATTTCCCCTGTCGGTTGAAGTGACACACACGTGACGTCAACACCAACACATGAAAGGTAAAACACTGCCCCGGTGGCCTCTTTATTTTGAATTCGAAACCATACAGATTTTTGATAAAAACAATCTCACTTTGTTCCAGTGAGCACCCACGGCACAGACCACAGTACACGAAAAGTGCAGCCCTGGAATTCGAACTTAGCAGGTAGGCTGCACCTCCCAACGGGAGAAATCCCTTTGTAAATATTGAATGGCGGTAGGACAAGATAGATTACGTTTTTTATGTTTTTTTATTTTAGAAATAGCTTCCATGGACCAGACTTTGACAGCCCTGATGAGAGTCCTTTGATTCATCCAAGGGACTTGAAACGCGTCGGCATTATTCATTTCTGTTACATTCATTTGATTGTGATTAATACAGAACACCTTCAGATTTGCATATGAGCAGATATATGCTGTATTGGTTTGAGATACTCGATAATGTTTTTTTTGTCTAAAAGTGTGGCAGGATCAAGACTGTACTATTAGATAACAGCGCTATCTTTTTCACTGTGTCCAAGAGCACTCTGGTATTGGAATTGTACATACATGTAATTATTAGTTATGTAGTCATGTCTTTTGTACTGTATTAATGTTGGTATTTTTGTGGAATATTTATGTATTGTAGAGTATATGGCAATTCGTGAAGTTGATAATGTTCTTTGTTGTGCCTAAACTAGAACAACTGATCGACTTAAAAAATAAATGAATTCAAAAGACTTGAAAGTCTGGTTAAACTAATAAATTTTGGTTTACCCAATCCAGCATTCATCGGTTTATTCAAAATAGAGGCATAGGTAAAATCCCCATTTTTTCTGAACAGCGTATGTCAGCAGAAGATAAGAGTGGTACTTTGATAGTCCTGCGGATGCGTGGGACAGGCTCTAAGGTTTGCGGACAGCAGGCAGGTCTAAATTGCGAGCTGGCCGAGGGCAAGGACAGTATCGTGTTGGCACACCAGAGTTGCGGGATGAAGATGGTAGCCAACAGATTAGAGGCGAATCCCCACAGACACACTGAGAACTCTTGTTGGTACAGTGCCATGCTGGTGACAACAACAGTAACTACCCTAAGACACCAGACAAGTGTTTCCAAACTACGTAAATGAACTAGCCTGTGTGAGCATCACACCTCCACTTTCAGTTTGCTCTTCCTTAGTGAGCACCCCAGCTGCAGACTGGGCAGCAAAAAGACTTCATTTGTACTGGTGAACATTGGCACATTGATAGCACTTTTTCATTTTATTGATAGGGGCAGATGGAAGCCATCTTGGCGCTGGCTAACGCCACCATGAAGGGTGGTAGGCTGAAGGGTATGGTGTTGGGTTTTGTTGATTCTGCATTATTTTGTATACTTTTCATTGTTTTGTCTGTGGCACATTGTTGCTGAAACAGCCACGGCTCCTTGCGATTGAGTCCTGCCCTGGCACATGTCTTTTCTCACTCTACCTTAACTCTGTCCACTGCGCTTAACCCCCACATGCTTATTACCATCATGGTAGTGGCTACAAAATTTAAATTATTGTCCTGGAATGTTAATAGGCTGGGAGACATAATCAGGCAGGGAGTAGTGCTGCAGTTCCTCAAACAACATGCGCCAGACATAGTACTGCTCCAGGAGACAAATCTCCAGGAAAACACCTATCGAGCATTGGACAGGTGGGGGTAGAAAATGATAATCCATTCAGGCTACACTAGAGGCTCTAGAGGGGTGGGTATCCTGGTGCATAGATCTATTCTACCTACTATATTAAATAGATGGGCAGACACAAACAGGAGACGTGTGGCACTTTCTGGGAAGTGGGAAAGTAAGATGCTCAACATTGTTTTTAAATCCACTCAATAGTAAATAACTTTTTGCCGTGGTCATAGAATTCACCAGACCCAGCTGACATACCCCATCCCAAGACCTCTGCAACAATCTCGGCACCTACTTCTACTGCAAGATCAAGGAGATATATGACAGTTTCAACAGTCTTGATACCCAAAACCCTCCCACCCCACTGCAACAACTGCACCGTATAAGCTGGATCCCCTCACCGTGGATGATACCCTCAAGACCATGAAGAGCATTGACTCCAGAGCACCCATGGACCTTTACCAGTATCACATCTTCAACAGAACAGGAACCACCATCGCCCCCAAACTCTGCCACACCATCAACTGCTCAATCAACTTTGCCACCTTCCGGGAAGACTAGAAACACACAGAGATCAACCCCTTGTTGAAGAAACCCTCTGCTGACCCAACGGACCTAAAGAACTTCAGACCCATCTCTCTTCTCTCCTTCCCAGCCAAAGTCATTGAGAAGGCTCTCAATGCCTAACTTTCCAAGTTCATTGAAGCAAACCACATCCTGGACCTCTACCAATCTGGCGTCCAAAGCAACCATAGCACCGACACCACCCATATCACCGCCACAGATGACGTCCTCACCATCCTTGGCTGAGGTAAAACTGCAGCCCTTATCTTCTTGGACCTCTCAGCTTTCTTCGATACCGTCTCTCACCGGACCCTATGCACAAGACTTCCTGTTGCTGTTATCCATGGCAAGGCCCTGAAATGGATTCACTCCTTCCTCACCGGCTGAACACAGAGATTCAAACTACCTCTGTTCCTCTCTGAACCCACAGAGATCAGCTGTGGCATGCCTCAGGGCTCCTCCCTGAACCCACTCTCTTCAACATCTACATGGCCCCACTCACAGCTATCATCAGGATCCACGGATTCTACATTGTCTACTATGCCGACAACACCCAGCTGATTCTGTCCCTTACCTATAAACCCACAGTCACCAAGAACAACAATGGGAAGACTGTCGCCGCCTGGATGAAGAGCAGCTGCCTCAAGCTCAACTCAGAATAGACCAAAGTCTTCATCATGGACTTCACCGACTCCTGGTGGTCCGCAGCACTTGTGACTCCTCCCACAGACCTCATGCGGAGCATTGGCATCATCCTGGACACCTCACTCACCATGAGCCGCCACATCAAAGCCATCTCATCATTCTGCTTCCACACGCTACTCCTGCTCCGAAAGATCTTCAAGTGGACCTCCATCGAGTCCTGAAAGATGGTTATCCACACACTCATCAGTAGCAGAATTGACAATGTCAACACTCTCTATGACAGCACAGCGAAAGGAAGATCCTTCTCCTACCTCACAGCAAAGACCTGGAACACCAAGCCTCTCCACCTCAGGCAGTTACCATCACTGTCTCAATTCAGGATGGACCTCAAGACCTGGCTCTTTGACTGAACCTCAGGACCTTCAATGGACCAGCATCCCCCCAGCACCTTGAGACCCTGCAGGGTGAATAGTCATGCTTTACAAGCCACTGATTGATTGATTGACTTAAATCCCACCCAGACTACATGAGCAGGCATTGCAAGACTTGAGTGCCCTCCTGCTCTGCCTGCCAGCGGGTGAAGTGCTGAAGGAATTGCTGATTTATGGCGCACCAACCAACAACCAGCACATCAATATATGTTCCTTTCTGGAGCTCATGGAAGTCTCTCAAAAATCAACTATATCCTAACTTTGTCGTAACAAATTCCATATTTTTGGTAGATTATAAACCTGGCCTGGGGGATCTCTCACCACTCCCCTGTATGAGCAATATATTGTCAGCCTGACCAAAGTGGTAACAGATGCATTGTCCTTAGCTCCTGGTATCTAAAAGTATGTTGCATACATGCTGGTCTCCATGAAGCCACAGAACAATACTTTGATGAAATTTAGGGCTCTGTAGCCTCAGCGTGGACCCTCTGGTATGCATAAAAGGTGGTCATAAAGGGACAAGGCCTTTTGTTATTAGTGGGACATAAGAAGGAAAAACTGACCCACTTAGACACGTTGTAGGGGGTAATTCAGGGACTGGAAGCCAGACTAACATACAGAAACCAAGAGAGCTTACACTACCAGGGAAGCTGCCAAACCGATCTATCAAGCAACCCAATACCACCTGTATGAGGTGGCTGTTAGAGCCTGGAAACTTCTGTCCTGGCTCGATAAAAAGGAGAGAGCCAGTAGGCGGGTGCTGGAACTCCAGACTGTTGAAGGGGAGCTGGTGAAGGGTAGACAGGAAAAAGCACAACGTTGTGTGACTTACTATACACAGTTGTATTACCAGCACTCACCGCAACAGCTGAAGAGTCCAGCAAACTGTTTGCTGATATCTTGCTCCCAAGACTCCCACTGGCAGACTGAGTGCTACTAAAAGAAGAAATCACTGAAAGTGAGATAATCCAGGCGATCCATGACCTGAAGGCAGGTAAAACAGTTGACCACAATGGTTTACTCCTTAAATTGTACAAACTTACGTCTTCTAAGATTGCCCTTACCTCCTGCAGATGTTCACAGAAAGCTGTAAATCAGGCTCCTACCCATGGAACAATGCCTGGTATCCATAGTCATCATACATTAAGAGGGCAAAACTCCTGAGGAATGCACCTCCTATAGGCAAATCTCTTTGTTAAATGCAGAAACTAAAACTCTGGCAAAGCTACTCACCTTCCCGTTGGTCCAAGTATTGCTGACCTTAATTCACCCAGATCCATCCGGTGTCATGCCAGGGAGAAGAACCTCTGTCAATGTGCGGTGGCTACGTGGAGTACTTGGACATGTTACAAAACTGTGCAAGGATGCCCTTGTGTTCTCACTAGATACAATCAATACAATCGATACAATCAAGTGGCCATACATGCTCAAAGTCCTATCATGGATGCGAGAGCTCTGTAAGGATCCCACGGCCCAGGTAATGGTGAATGGAGGCATATCTACAATGTTCCAACTTAAATGCAGAACGAGAAAAAGGCTGCCCACTCTCACCATTGATTTTTGCATTGGTCCTGGAGCGCCTGGCTGCCTGGTTTAGGTGTGACCCCTTGATCAGGGGATTGTTGTGGTAAGATGACTGAGAACCCAGTATATCCCTGTATGCAGATGGCATTCTTCTGTTCATCTCAGATCCTGTTCAAACCCTCAATAGGATCCTTTGCATACTCACTTTATTTAGCCTGTACACTAATTACACCATCAATTCGAACACATCTATAATCTCTACCCTTCACAGTCAAGTCCCACATCTTCCTAGGGTTTGCAAGGGTCATATTGTTGAAGAAGAGTTTTGTTATTTGGGAATATATGTCACCACAAACCCGGTCAGCTTTTATGCTCAGAATTTATCTCCTCGATTGGCACACCTGAGACATGTAAATGTAAATGTATAGTATTTATTATATAGCGCACTTCTACCCGGAGGCCTCGTAGCGCTGTATTCATACCGCTGTGGAACCCATCCTGGCTTTCCTGTGAAATGTCCACTTCTGGGCATCCCCACAGTGAAGCCAGGCATCCAAGCGCTGCTGGGGCCGTTGTGGAGACTAAGCAAGATATTGCCCAGAGTCACAGAGTGGGACCCATGATTAGACTAGGCACCGAGGCGAGAATTATCAGGTCCGGGGAAATTGAGTCCACGAGCCGCCGAGGCAGGAATTGAACCCTGGTCCCGGGCCAGACTTCTGCATCAGGGTCTGCCGCTCTAACCATTGAGCCACGCTTCTGAAGGAGTTCCAACACTGGAGAGCTCTATTTAAAACTATGGCACTACCTTGCTTCTTCTCTGCCCTCCAAAATAAACCTTTCCCAGTCCCGGCGTCCTACTTTCAAGACATCAACAGTACAACCTGTACACCACTCTAGGACGGGGGCCCCACACGAATAGTTATCAAGAAACTAACCTGAGACTGGTATGACGGTGGGATAGCCCTGTCAGACATACAACAATATTATTGGGTGTCGCATCTCATTGTCTTTAACCATTGAATTCATTGCACAATGGAAAAAACAATGTATCGTATGAATAGGCAGGCCATGCAGGTGGGAGGTTACCTCAGGGCCCTTCATGGAGGGTCAAGAGCCACATCGTTTCCGAACTACACTGCAACTACACCCGCCCTCTGGAATATCACGGTACGTGCTTTGGGATGGTGAGTAGGGATAACACAGGCCAACCCCCTATGGGACACCGCACAACTAGGTACATTGGGGACTTAGAAAGGTTTTGATGAATGGGATCTAATCGGCCTTTCTAAAGTGGGGGGACCTGTGCGCAAAGTGTGGAGTAATACCGTTTGCTCACTTACAGATTGATTATCAACTGACCCCCAATGAAATATAGTGCTATTTGCAAGTCTGACATGTGCTACTAACAGCGTTGACAAAGGGAGAGTATATTCCTGTATCATCCGCATTGGAAGACAGACTATTAACTATTATATGCCCAGACAGCAATTTCCCTCACTTACCGTAAATTGATTAATAATTCCTCTGATACTCTGACAAGGCTACGGGAGCGCTGGGAGAGAGACTTGGAAGGTCTAGAAGATGATGAGTGGCCAGAGGCTTTGGCGTCCCCCATGAGGTGGTTATTTTATTTTATTTTTTATTTTGAAGGTTTTATTTAGTGCTAGCTCCACCCGAGGGTATCAGAGCGCTTTACATCAGCAATGAAAGTACATTATAACAACAATCATGGCGGTTGAACTAAAACGGGTTATGCAGGTGCTCAAACCAATAGAAAAATACAGGGGGTAATTTAGGGAACAGAATGATTAGAGGTACATATAGATGGAGATAGGGAAAGAGAAGCAAGTTACCGGAACCAGGATGATTATTAAGTATGTGCGAAATTTGCGAATTCGCGATCCGCGAATTCGCGCGAAATCGGATTCGCGATCCGCATAATCCACGAATTCGTGCGAATTTGCGGTTTTTTATGCATGCTCGCGGGGTTTTTTGCGTATTCGCGGGCCGCTTGCAGCGTACAGACCGCGAAGTTACCCATGCGGTCGTACATGGGCGCGGCCATCTTGTGCGCGTTGCGTATTTCCGTTTCCGGGCGCTATTGGCAAGCTCGCGTTGTGTGCGACGCACTATTATTATTGTGTTTTTGCGTGCTCGCGGGGGAAATATCACGCGAACTTACCCACGCGGTCCTCAATGGGCGCGGCCATCTTGTTTTTCATTCATTGCTATGGTTCTGGGCATGGTTTTTCTATCCTCTTTCAATCTTTGCAATCCTTTGTTTCTTTGAACTTTTTTTTGCTCTTTTTTGCTCATTATCTATCTCTCTATTTGTCTAGATCTATATTTTGTGTTTTTTTTAACTTTGTGTTACTTTAATAACTCCTTTTTTATTTAGCTCTCTCTTTTATTTTATTTATTTTTTCCCCCTATTCTTTTCTTCTTTTGCCCAGGACCATAGCAAAGGGAGCCAGGAAAAGCAAGGGGAAGGGTCCCACACCCCGTACCCGGCTCCCATGCGGGCGATTGAGGGGGAGGATGTAGTGGCCAGGGTGGTTTTTACCGCGGTGGAGGTGGCCGCTCTTATATTTTTTGTTCTGCGCCACCTCCCTAAGACCGTGGCAGCAGAGGGCAGGACCGGTCAAGGGTATGGCCTCCGGGAGGGTCGCCAGCGGTGGGAAAAGGTGTGCCTGGCCATGCGGAGGGAGTCGGGGGTCCGGCGCACCTATGACCAAGCGACGCACCGGTGGGTCGACGTCCTCGACCAGTAGCAGGACCTGCTCCACCTGCTAGGCGTGGAGATCCCTGGCCATGGTGAGTAGCCATTTATTAACTACTTTGTATTCTTCTGCTATGTGTTATATTGCTAATATATGTTTTTCCCAAAGAGCAAGAATGCTGCCTATTCGATTACATTGCAGGTAAAATAGTGTTTAAATAGTGCCTGTGATTGCAGGTGCTCGCCCCCTCAGTGGCGTTGCTACTTGCTTACTTGTTTGCAACTTTGTGCTCATTTGGCCTGAAAATTTATGCGTGTAGTACTTTACAGAACTGCGTAATGCTAGAGAGACTAGAAACTCAAGTCTAGTCCTTCCTTTGTACTCCTGCTGCCACTCAGAAGAAGAGATAGTGATGGATTGATAGGTTGAGTATATTATGACTTGTTGTTAGTAGTAGGACATTTTTTAGTGCTCTGCAATCATGATGACGGACTGTGTCTGTCACGTCGCGTGCTGCTGAGTGCTAGCAGTCATAGTAGAACCTTTTTGTTGTTGGTTTAGTTAGTGATTTACATAACTTTCCAAGTAGACGGTCTGCGAATCCAGCAATACTGTACTAGTATCCTCCTAGTTGACCAGATCAGATAGGCCAATACATGTAGTGCAATTGTGGCTAATTTGTTTCCCCGAGATAATTTTAGATTGTGGTCAAAGAAATCTAATATTTCCAAAAAACAATCATCCATGTTTGTGTTTATTTCATGATCATCAGCACCTCCCAGGGGCAAGGCAGCAACATCCCAGACTCTGGCGGTACAGAGTGGGCAGGAACGGTCCTCTGCAGGCTCTTCTGCTGGCCCCAGTAAGTTGTTCTGTTGTTAATATATTTATACTTCCCTAACATTTACAGCTCCTATTAATTCCAAACTGTTTCCTAATTCTATTTTTTACAAAATAGTCTTTGATCTTCTTGTAGACTGTTTCTACTTTCTTATCCTGCCTCTCTACCATCACTCTCTGTGCTACTACTATTTACTATTATTTATGAGTCCGTCTGTGTAGGTAGCTAAGCTTGCCCAGTCGGCAAACGGTGTTAAACAAAACTCTGATCCAGCAATAGCTCTAGAGACACTCAGTGCAGTCCTCTGGGTTGCTCTTACTGTCTATTCCAGTCTTCTTAATGTTAGTGCTTTGACAATTTCCAACAACAAAATGTCAATGTCCACCAAGAATAAGCTAGTAGTTGGCTTTTTGATTTGATAGTAGCACATACCATACCGCTAGTGTTTCAGGGACTATTCTGCACATACAGAAGTATGGACAAGAGAAATAGGACATTTTTGATGATAGGTGCAGTTCGACTTTCCACATACCTCAGTCAGAAGTAACTGTGCGGGACTCGGAAGCCCTCACCTTGTTGGAACTTCAAGTTCTCCTGGTGGTGATGAGGAATAGTTGGTTCTGTCTGTAATTATAAAAATGTTGCACGTTAAAGAGCAAGCATTCATCAGTTGTGCCAAAAAGAGTTGCATGTTATGGCTAAGCATATAAGTTAACACCCTCCCCAAAACCGTGACTTCTTTTCAGTCCCAATAATTAAAAATTGTTTAACATTTTCTCTTCCATTACGAGACGAAGTAGGGGGTGGTGTATGGCATCTAAAAATATGACATGTTTTTTCTAGGCATCACAACATCGGATGCAGCACTTGCCACCACCAGTGCCGGGGCCAGCAGCGCGGAGGGGTCCACTCAAGCGGTGGATGTGGCGGCGCCACCAGGAGGAGCTGGGGGCGATGGCTCAGCAGCGGCGGACGGTGGCAAGTTATTATTATACTCCTTACTTATTGACATTTTAGAGTAGGCTCGCAAACCAGTGTATGATATACTGTACAGTAGACAGTACACTACTTCAAGTATACTGTACTGTTAAGAACAGTTACTGATTTAGAACTACATTTTTTTAGCCAATCACGGAGAAGACAGTCACCCTTGACTTAGCAATAGCATTAGCGGCGGTAGTTCTCGAGTAAGCAATGGCCCCCTCTATTTGACTTCAAATCAGCTGGGAAACTTTTATCGTGAAGCCAAGTCATATCAGATCAACTTGAGGGATGTGATGAACGAAAAGGGAAAGAACTTAGGGTCAATGGAAGGACGAGCGAGTCGTAACATTTATGACTAAAGAACGATACGTGTTTTTGAATGCAGGCAGAGGTGGCTCTTAGGAAGGAATCAGATGCATGGCTGCTTGAAGCAAGGATGGTTGGAGGAGAAAGAAAAAATGACTGCCTGTGTGGGTCAATCAGAAAATTCATGTGTGGTGTGCATTGCAATATATCATTTTGGTGAAACTCAAATGCAAGTCAAGACGGTGGTTTACCAAATATAATGAAAAGGGTGTTATTTGGTTGTTGAGAAAAAGTAAAGTTGTTACAGTTGAGACATTAAGAAGAATTATAGACATTTACTTTGGAAGCCTGGATGGTATCTTCATCCTCATACATAGCAGAGGTGTATGTAGAGCAGACGCTCAGTGCATGAAGAGTGCCCCTTTTTTAAAGACTGTTGGGGGGTGGGAATCGGGAGTTGGGGATTATTTGGGACTAGTGAACTATTTGAAATGGACAATTGTTTGGGTTAGCGAGGGGTGGGACTAGTTTATTTTTCTTAGGGGAATTATATCATTATTCATTTTACATACTTCTACATAGTGTACGCGTTGATCTTATTTTGTGGGGTGGTGGGCGGGGGTTACGCCACGTTTGGTTTCCTCAAACTTACCAGCATGAATTATCTAAAACGTCCAAAATATTCAAAAGTTCCACTAACAGAGTTAGTGAATTCAATTGGCCTACTAGTACTTCACTAGTACTACTGTCAGTCTCTCCTCCGAGTCCTAGCCCATTATTCTACCTCCCCAAAATGCTTATCTTACCTGTGATTCGTGTTTGAGAATAGAGCTAGGCACAGCGCCGGCTGCATGGCAAATGGCGATTACGCCATCCCAGACCGAAATTCCGTTGTTGTGGTGTTAGTAGGAATGGTACCACACTAGCAGTAGCAGCATATGAAAAACAAAGTAAAAAAATGAGACATTGAGTGGCCTGAGAGGAGTATTAGAAAGAACAGTAGCCTAAGCAATGCTGAAGATAAGTATGGGGGAAAAAGAATTGCATGGATGATTATGGGTACAACAAGAACAGTGACACAGCAGCGTAACAACAAGTCTTCTTGACATGTAGGAGGATGATGTTGACGATGGATCCAATCGATGGTGGGCCTGACATTCAGAAATTTGCTTTCACCTTATCCTCCCCAGCAAGTGTGTGGAATTATTGTTGTAATTTACTCACGCCTTAAAGAAAACCATACAGCCCGGGGGAAGAGGGTTAGGGTTTAAAACTTGGATGGGAATGGGGTTTGTGGGGAATGTTTTGTGGAGAGAGGGAAAAAACCACAGCATGGACAAACAACAAATGAAGATAAACAAATCTTTGGATACAAAGCTATCCATAAATCTTTTAAGGGACATAAAAGGAAGTGCATGCACTACTGCATTCATGAAGTTGTTTGCTAAATGGATAGGCTACTGAAAAGTAAGTAGTACTTTCTACAATGTACTAACTATGAAGAAACAATGTGACAGTGCAGGGCTGCAGTAATTACGCAATTTCACATGCCTATCTGCCCTCAGAGAGAAGAACCACTTAGTACATTAAATTAGTTTAAAAAATAGCGAAGAAAAAAGTATACAATGGCTGGAGGGATGAATTGAAGCAGAGAGCAAACAAATGCACAGAGTCACACTCATAAAAGTTCACAGCAATAACATTACTTAAAAGATAAGTAGAAATTAAAATGGATACTGTAACTGTATATTGTTGTAGTTGTCCTGTTGAATTTGGGAAGTGGCATGCATCCAGCCATTCCTCTTTTTCGCGGTACTCCTCCATTCCATCTGACGCTCCGTTGATCAATGTTGGGGACCATAAGACACCTTGTCCACTGCCTGCCTGGCGGATGCTGAATTGCGGCTCACTAATGGTAAGCCTGAGTTCATTTTTTTCCCATTGCACAGGGTAAAATCCAGGCTGTAATTGTTGATGGAAAAGCAGGAAGTGATAATAAAACACCACGGAGAAAAAAATATAAGGTACGCTGTGTAGTGCAAAAATAACACTTTCAGTTTCAGAGTCGACAGTATTACAATACATGCAAGCATCATTTCGAAAGTGCGTACTCTGAGTCTCCTTTTCAAGGATAAATAAGCGTGGGCAAAATTTGCGGATCTTTCTCCTCAAGCTAGGTGTAAAGTGTAAACTGTGATTTTTGAACAAAATTAGACCTTCCCAGCAGTGCCCCCAGATCCCTCAACCCACCCCCCAAAAAGTAGAACACCCCCAAACAGGCCAAAAGCAAAAATGGAAAATGCTCCACTTAGAAAATCTACAGAGGCCTACCTGAAAATCGCTCCAAACGCGCTCTGCAGCTAGGCCCTAACCCCCCTTTTCCGGCATGGATTTTCATCAAACCACTTGCAATCAAAATTAGACCTTCCCAGCAGTGCTCCCAGACCCCTGGACCAGCCCCAAAAATGTAGAACCCCCTCAAAAGCCCCCCCAAAAACATGCAATACTGCTAGGCCTCAGTTTAAATTGTGCCAAAACGCTGTCTGCAACTAGGCCCAAACCCCCCTTTTCCACCATTGGATTTTCTTCAAACCACTTGCAATCAAAATTAGACCTTCCCAGGAGTTCTCGCAGACCCCCCAACCCAACCGCAAAAACCTAGAAACCCCCAAACAGCTCCCCAAAAACACGCAAGATAGCTAAAAAGGAAAAACTTTTTCACCATGGATTTTCTCCAAACCACTTGCATCCGATATTAGACCTTCCCAGCAATGCCTCCAGACCCCTCAACCTACCCGCAAAAAAGTAGAACACCCCCAAACAGGCCAAAAGCAAAAATGGAAAATGTCACACAGAAAATTTGAGGCGTACCTCAAAATCGCTCCAAACGCGCTCTGCAGCTAGGCCCTAACTCCACTTTTACACCATGGATTTTCTTCAAACCACTTGCAATCAAAATTAGATTTTCCCAGCAGTGAACCCAGACCCCCCAACCCACCCCCAAAAACCTAGAACCCCCCAAACAGCCCCCCAAAAACACGCAAGTGAGCTAAAAAGGAAAAACCTTTTCACCATGGATTTTCTCCAAACCACTTGCATCCAATATTAGACCTTCCCAGCATTGCTCCCAGACCCCTCAACCCACCCGCAAAAAAGTACAACACCCCCAAACAGACCAAAAGCAAAAATGGAAAACGTCACACTTAGAAAATTTGAGGCCTACCTCAAATTCACTCCAAACGCGCTCTGCAGCTAGGCCCTAACTGACCTTTTCTACCATGGATTTTTTTCAAACCACTTGCAATCAAAATTAGACCTTCCCAGCAGTGCTCCCAGACCCCCGACCCACCCCCAAAAACCTAGAACCCCCCCAAACAGCGCCCCAAAAACACACAAGTGAGCTAAAAAGGAAACACTTTTTCACCATGGATTTTCTCCAAACCACTTGCATCCGATATTAGACTTTCCCAGCATTGCCCCCAGACTCCTCAACCCACCTGCAAAAAAGTAGAACACCCCCAAACAGGCCAAAAGCAAAAATGGAAAATGTCACACTTAGAACATTTGAGGCCTACATCAAAATCACTCCAAACGAGCTCTGCAGCTAGGCCCTAACTCCCCTTTTCCACCATGGATTTTCTTCAAACCACTTGCAATCAAAATTAGACTTTCCCAGCAGTGCTCCCAGACCCCCGAAACACCCCCAAAAACCTAGAAACCACCCAAACAGCCCCCCAAAAACACGCAAGTGAGCTAAAAAGGAAAAACTTTTTCACCATGGATTTCTCCAACCCACTTGCATCCGATATTAGACCTTCCCAGCATTGCCCCCAGACCCCTCAATCCACCCACAAAAAAGTAGAACACCCCAAAACAGGCCAAAAGCAAAAATGGAAAATGTCACACTTGGAAAATTTGAGACCTACCTCTAAATCACTTCAAACGCGCTCTGCAGCTAGGGCCTAACCCCCTTTTCCACCGTGGATTTTCTTCAAACCACTTGCAATCAAAATTAGACCTCCCAGCAGTGCTCCCAGACCCCCCGACCCACCCCCAAAAACGTAGAACCCCCCCAAACAGCCCCCCAAAAACATGCAATACTGCTAGGCCTCAGTTTAAATTGTGCCAAAACGCTGTCTGCAACTAGGCCCAAACCCCCCTTTTCCACCATGGATTTTCTTGAAACCACTTGCAATCAAAATCAGACTTTCCCAGCAGTGCTCCAAGACCCCCCGACCCACCCCCACAAATCTAGAAGACCCCCAAACAGCCCCCCAAAAACATGCAATACTGGTATATCCAAAACATGGCAAATTGCGCTGTTCACAAAAAATTGCTGTTTTCAGCACTTGTACTACTTGGATCCTCTTGAAACTTACCTGAACACTTGCTCCAGCGATTCCTTAGAATCTTAGCAAGGCAGAACAAAATCGAACCACTGCGCTCTTTGAAGAAGAAGAAGAAGAAGAAGAAGGTCTACGACTAGTTTTCACTTTTCACCCAAACACACGCGCCCGCAAAACACCAAAAAAGGCCAAAAATCTGCCAATTCTGGACCAAAGAACGCCAAACCCCCCTAAAACCTTGCCAACATCATTATGAACGAGCCTGCATCGGGCCCTGAGCCCTAGACTCAGCGGGAACCCTACCAACTTAAACCCAAAAACCCTAGTAAATCGCACTGAACCCTAAACCCTAGATATGCTTTGTCTGTCAGTGTCAAAGAGCCTAGGTATGCTACATCAGGATGCTCCACTCAGTGGTGCCTGCCTTGACCGTCTGCATGGCCCTGCCGCAAGCATGGGCCAAAAATCTGTTCCGCTCAAGAATTTGCGAATTTTCGGTAATTTTGCGAGATTCGCGAAAAACCGGAAAACAGCAAATTTCGCAAACATAACGGATGTTTGGCCCACGCTTGAGGCAGGGCCATGCAGATGGGAAAATGGGCCCTTGACCCCCAGCTACAAGGCCAGGCCCTGCCTGGACCAGGCCTCAAAATGGCCCCCACCCACATGGCCAGGCCCCAGCACCACCCAAAAAAGTAAAAAAACACAAAGAAAATCACCACAATCCAATGCCATCCATGCCCTCTATGATGTTAAAATTTAAGACACCCCACAGAAAGACTTGGCCCATGCACTACTCACTACCCCTGGGCCTAATGGAAGAAAGCAAGTCAAACTGGGTGCAGGCCTGAGCACACTGCCTGGCTTCAAAATGGGCCCTTGACCCCCAGCTACATGGCCAGGCCCTGCCTGGACCAGGCCTCAAAATGGCCCCCACCCACATGGCCAGGCCCTAACAACATCCCAAAAAGTCGAAAAACACACAGAAATCACCACAATCCAATGCCATCCATACCCTCAATGATGTTTAAATTCAAGACACCCCACAGAAAGTCTTGGTCCATGCACCACTCACTACCCCGGGGCCTAATGGAAGAAAGCAAGGCAAACTGGGTGCAGGCCTGAGCATACTGCCTGGCTTCAAAATGATCCCTTGACCCCCAGATACATGGCCAGGCCCTGCCTGGACCAGGCCTCAAAACGGCCCCCACCCACATGGCCAGGCCCCAACACCACCCCAAAAAGTCGAAAAACACACAAAAATCACCACAATCCAATGCCATCCATGCCCTAAATGATGTTTAAATTCAAGACACCCCACAGAAAGACTTGGCCCATGCACCACTCACTACCCCTAGGCCTAATGGATGAAAGCAAGGCAAACTGGTGCAGGTCTGAGCACACTGCCTGGCTTCAAAATGACCCCTTGACCCCAGCCACATGGCCAGGCCCTGCCTGGACCAGGCCTCACAATGGCCCCACCCACATGGCCAGGCCCCAACAACATCTCAAAAAGTCGAAAAACACACACAAAATCACCACAATCCAATGCCATCCATGCCCTCAATGATGTTTAAATTCAAGACACCCCACAGAAAGACTTGGTCCATGCACCACTTGTTACCCCTGGGCCTAATGGAAGAAAGCAAGGCAAACTGGGTGCAGGCCTGAGCACACTGCCTGGCTTCAAAATGGGCCCTTGACCCCCAGCTACATGGCCAGGCCCTGCCTGGACCAGGCCTCAAAATGGCCCCCACCCACATGGCCAGGCCCCAACACCACCTCAAAAAGTCAAAAAATACAAAAATCACCACAATCCAGCTGTGGCAAGATGGCGGCCGCTTGACCCGAGGGAGCGTCGCTACCTGCATGGCTCCAGGACTGACGGCTGTTTGAGAGCAGGGAGAGGCTCGAACGATTGGAGAAATCGTGGGAAAAATTGAAGAAGGAATCCAGCGGTTATCTTTTGGCCCGAGGGCTCCTGGCAAAGACTTAGCTGCTGCGGGGTGATAAAAAACTCTATGCTTACGTTCAGGCTGAATCAAGGGCTGTGGCTCCGGGCGACACCGCTCGCTGCAACCTCTCTCCGGTGCCGGGCTCACCTGTGGGCTTGGAAGGTGTGGTCCACAGGGAGCCAGCAACAAGTCGGAACCGTGGGATCTGGCTGTCGAGGCTGTCGAGGCTGTTCGGACGATACAGGAGAGCTAATGGCGCAGCGCAAAACCAGGGGCAGCCAAGACCGCAGATGACTCGTCTCCTGGCTCACGGAAGGCGATGGCTGTACCGGTAGTTGTACCGGTAGCTGTACCAATTTCAGACAAGGAGAAAGTCGGGATGGAACGACCGGGGCTAAAGTCAGGAGCGGGAGCGGTGAGTCTCAGGAAGGGTGTATTAAAGGGAAAGCTTACGGATAAATTTCAGCTCCCTTCCAACATGAGCGAGACTAAAGGGACTAGGACTGCGACATTGGCTACAACGATAACGGGGAGTGCAGGACGGGGGAAATAAGTCACAGTCCCTGGGATGTTTTCCGGAAAGGCTGCTGCCCTGAAAAATCCCCCGCTTCAAACTGTTGAAATGCCACCAGGGGGATCTAGTGGTACTGTAATTAATCAAAACGGCGAGAAGCCCGAGAGTGCCATAGAGGGGTTAACATTAACAGCAAGAGACTCAGAGGAAAGGGAAGAATGTATGGCGGTATTTGGGGGGGATGAAGGGAAAGGAGGGGCTGGGAATACTAGCTCCCAGCAGAATGCTGAGGATTCAGAGACGAATAAGACAGGTCAGGGGGATGCACTCAAATTTTTAACCCCTTCTGGACAAAAGCCTGGAACAACCGGGAGAAACTCCCAAGATGCTCAGGATGGTGATAGCTTCTTTTTGGTTCCAGATGACTCCGAGTCAACAGGCGGCTCTACGGATGACCTAACATCAGGGGAGGAGAGTGGGAGCCCTCCTAATACCGGGGGTACTCTGAAGAGAATGACCCCGCGCCACACGAAAGGGAGAAAGATGGACAAACAGAAATTAAGTGCATCTGACAGTGAGGGGTCTGGGGCCGGTAATAATCTTAAATGGGACTACTCTCACTCTGCTACTAGTTTTACAGTGACGGAATCATCCCCCCCAAATTCTCTGCTTTATGAGATGCTGAAATCGATCCAAAGCGAAGCTCGGCAAGAGCATAAAAGGGCTCAGATGGCCACTATTAAAATACAGGGGGCCATTCGGAAAAACACAAAGGCATGCTCTGAGGTGATTGCTCGGACAGCAGCCCTGGAAGAATGCATAGTAGGGCTCTAGTAGGGACTTCAGGTGGCAGAAACAAAAACCACTGCTAATGATGAGAAACTTACTGACATTATGTGGAAGCTCGAGGACTCCGAAAATCGATTACGTAGAAACAACTCACGATTACTAGGAATTGAGGAGAACGCGGAGGGGCAGGACATAAGAGGATTTGTTAAAAAATTGTTTAAAGCAGCATTCCCGGAACTGTCACACTGGTGCTGGGAATCTGAAATTCAAAGAGTGCACCAGTTCCCTTTTATGTTAAAAAATAATTCGAGCCCTGAAGCGGAACCACGAGCAATGTAAAAAATTTTTGGCAATTTTTTGCTGAGGGAAGCCATCCTTGAGAAAGCCCGCCCTGACGCTAAGAGATCTGTGGAGGGTCAATCATTTTTTGTAAGACTCGATTTCTGCTACGCCACAGTGTAGCGGAGGTGGCGGCTCCGTACACTGATTACTCCCTTCCAGAGGAAGGGATGCGAGGTATATTTAATGAACCCCGCACGACTAAAGGTTATCTTTCGTGGCAAGACACGGGTATTCACATCTGAAATTCAAGCTGGGGACTATTTGAAAGAACTTCCTGATAGCTAACGGACTTTAAGATGTAATGATCTTGAATGGAGTCCTTATTGGTTTAGATGGCTGCTTAACCTAATTATCTCTGGTGGCTGTATATATGTCCGGTATATTCCCTTTTTTTTTTCTCTCTTCTTTTTCCTGCTGATTCCAAGGAATGTACATGTTTGTCCTTTCCTTCCTCTCCTGCTCTCCAAATTGGACTTATTGCCAACAGGGAGCCACCACGGGCACTTGGGAATCTGGAGGCATCACATGGGTCTGAGGACTCCTTTTGCCTTTTTTGTGGGTGGGGGTGCAAGGGGTGGGTGGGGGGAGGTTCGGGGGGGATTCTGGGGTGGGGGTGGGAGGACGCTGCCGGGAAGGGGAAGGGTGGTGACGGAAAAAAGGGGAAACTGGTTTAATGCCGTACAGTGCACTGTCAAGATGAGTCCTTGAATAATTTTCTTAGTGGCATGTCTACCATTCGAATAGCATCTATTGATATCTGCGGTCTCAATGATCCAAATAAGCGCCGCCGGGTCAGAGAAGATCTCCGTTTCTTGCGGGCAGATATTATCTGCCTTCAAGAAACTCATATAGAGAGGCCAGTCGGCACAAATTCTTGGAGTTTGAGGGGTTCCAACTAATATCCTGGACTAAATTGGAGGCAAAAACTAAAGGAGTTGCCATTTTGGCAAAGCGGGGTAGGGTAAATATTGTTCGATCAATAGCTGACTCCTATGGTCGCTGGGTCATTGTGCATGGTAAATTTGGGAGTATGGATCTGACTTTGTGCTCAGTATATGGCCCTGTGCTGGATGATCCTGAAATATTTAAATGGTTGAATCTTGAGTTGATAGGATGGCCTGCCCCATTGATAATGTGCGGGGATTTCAACATAAATATGGATTGTGATTTGATGAATCAATCAGGGGCAACATATAGGGGTCGGAAGCCCAAGGTGTACAGGACTTTACGACATATGATAGATTTGCATGGTTTGATAGACGCTTGGGCATTCTTTAGATCTAAGGATCCTGGTTTTACTTTTTTTCAGCACCTCACAATGTATGTTCTAGATTAGATTATTTTTTAATTTCCTCAGCTTTAGTTGTAAAATCTAACATTTTGAAATTTCCCAGAGTGGTGTCGGACCATAATCCGCTTTTACTTGAAATTAATGTATTAGGAGGATGGGGTAAACCGGACCTGTGGATGTTTAATCGGGGGTTGCTCAGTGATGATCAGTTTTTAGAGTCCACGGCCACATAGATCACAAAATTCTTAGAAGAAAATTTGGGTAGCACCGGAGTACAAAATGTCTGGGACAAACTCAAGGCTGGGATAAGGGGTGAGATCACCCGCTTTGGATGGGAAAGTTAGAAAAAGGAAAAAGTCAAATTAATGGGCTTGTACAGAGACCTTGAGAAGGCGGAGTTGAGTTTAGTCCAGGTTCTATCTCAGGGCAAGGATAGTAATTCGGCTCAAGCGCAAATTATTTTGGCTAAGTCAGCCATTATAGAGATCTCACAAGCTAAGGCGGCTAGTAAATATGTAGCATGGAAGTCTGAGATGTTTGAAAATAGTGAGAGAGCAGGACATCTACTCGCATCTAGAACCAGAGAAAGAGAATATGCTGCACGTATTAAAAATATCCTTGATCCAGATGTGGGTTTAGTATCAGAGGAAGCTTCTATCGCACTAGCTTTTCAAAAATGTTACCAAAAACTTTATAAAGAGGACATCCTGAAAAATGAGGCACTGCAGTATGAAATTCAAGAATATCTCAGGGACATTGAGGTTGATGTGCTATCTCCAGAGAAAAGCGATCTGTTAGAGGCTGATATAAGAATTGAGGAAATCTTACTTGCTATAGATTCCCTTCCTGCTGGGAAGGCTGTGGGCCCTGATTTCCTGCCAGGAGAATTTTATAGATGTTTTCGATCTCAGCTTGTACATGTGATGATAGAAATGTTTGGTAAGGTCCAGAACGGGGATAAGCCTCCCGATTCTTGGAAAGCAGCTAGAATAGTTACTTTTTTGAAGAAGGGTAAGGAACCTTCTGATATAGGGTCATACCGTCCAATTACCCTTATAAATAGTGATATAAAAATGTATGCAAAGATATTGGCGAATCGGTTGTCGGGGTTTATTAAAAAACTAGTTTCCCCTCAACAACACGGGTTTGTTCCTGGGCGAGAAACGATTGATCATATTCGCCGCACTATTGCATTGCTTGATTTTACTAAGGTTACAGGAGACCCTATAGCTGTAATCCTACTGGATGCGGAGAAACCCTTTGATAGGGTCTCCTGGCCTTTTTTATGGGCTACTTTGAAGCATTATGGGTTAGGGGAAAGAATTATTCAGGCCATCCAGAATATGTATAAACAACCTACTGCCCAAATTTCCGTTCTGGGAACTCAGACAGGTACAATCAATATTTTAAGAGGTACAAGGCAGGGCTGTCCCTGTTCCCTTTTATTATTTGAAATTTATATTGACCCCTTAATTAAAAATCTTTTTTTTTGATAGGCTGATTTCCCCAATTAAGTCCAAGGGGGGGATAACTAAAGTCCTTGGCTATGCGGACGATTTGGCGGTGCTGACAGATTCCCCTCAGGTAGCTTTACTAGAAATTCGGAGTATAACTATGCCGTTTGGGCGGATTTCCGGATATCATTTGAATGAGGCCAAAACCCAAATTATTCATAATGATAAAATTACTTTAATAGACCCGCGGGTGGTAAATCATGCCAAATATCTGGGGATAGAAATTTGTGCAAACCCAGATGAGATAATCCCTAACAACCTGCCTCCTTTGACAGATAGAATTAATGCTGATGCACGTCGGATTAATAATCTTCAACTAACATTAATGGGCAGATGTAATGTGGTGAAAATGATATTTCTGCCCAAAATTATTTATTATTTAAGAGCTATCCCTGTAATATTTGATCGTAGTTGATTTAGAAAGCTGGATCAGATCATCTCCTGGTTTCTCCGGGCTGGGAAACGCCCACGACGTGCTATGAAATCATTACCCAGGGAAAGGGGGGATGGTCCGTCCCAAACTTTGAGATATATTATTGGGCAATAAAGATGAGACATATTGCCGAATTACTAGATGTTCAGGGTCAAGACTGTTTGGATATGTCAATTTATCATTTAATTTATGGAGAGGAAGCCCGTGGGTTGTTATTTAGGCACATAGATTTTGCTTATTTTAAACGGGTTAGGTTTAAGGTTTTGTGGGGAGCCTTTAAAGTATGGTTGATGGTACGTAAACGGTGTAATGTTGGTAGGCTTCATATATATTCTCCCTTTGTAGGAAATACTCTGTTACCGGCAAGTTCAAGTTCAAGTTCTGACATTTGTAAAGCGCACTACTCACCCAGAGGGTCTCAAGGCGCTAGGGGAAGGGGTTCATTATTTGTCGAAAAGCCACGTTTTAAGTTCTTTTCTGAAGGAGGTGTGGTTCTGAGTAAGGCGGAGGTGAGTGGGGAGTGAGTTCCATGTCTTGGCAGCCAGGTAGGAGAAGGATCTGCCACCCATGGTGGATTTCCGGATGCGCGGGACTGTGGCGAGGGCATGATTGGACGATCTAAGTTGACGGGTGGGTTTGTAGAAGGACAGTCGAGTGTTGAGACATTCGGGTCCTAGATTGTGGAGGGCTTTGTGTGCGTGGGTAAGAAGGCGGAAAGTAATTCTTTTGTTAACAGGAAGCCAGTGGAGGTCTTTTAGATGTTTGGTGATGTGATCTTGGCGCGGGATGTCTAATATGAGTCTCGCCGACGCGTTTTGGATGCGCTGGAGTTTTTTCTGTAATTTTGCTGTGATTCCGTCGTAGAGTGTGTTGCCGTAATCCAGTCGACTCGTGACCAGTGCGTGGGTGACAGTCTTTCTTGTCTCGAGGGGGATCCAGCGGAAGATCTTTTTGAGAATGCGAAGTGCGTTGAAGCAGGAAGACGAGACGGCGTTGACTTGTCTGGACATCAAGAGAGAGGAATCTAGGATGAAGCCAAGGTTACGAGCGTGGTCTGTGGGTGTTGGTGCTGCGCCCAGTGCGGAAGGCCACCAGGAGTCGTCCCAAGCTGAGGGGGAAGAGCCTAGGATGAGTACCTCCGTTTTGTCTGAATTGAGTTTTAGGCGGCTCTGTTTCATCCATTCGGCTACTTCTTTCATGCCTTCGTGAAGGTTGGTTTTGGCGGTGTTGGGGTCTTTGGTGAGGGAGAGGATTAACTGGGTGTCGTCGGCATAGGAGATGATGTTGAGGTTGTGTTGACGCGCGATGGAGGCGAGAGGAGTCATGTATACGTTAAAGAGGGTGGGACTGAGTGAGGATCCTTGAGGTACGCCGCATATGACTTCGGTGGCCTCTGAGTAGAATGGGGGGAGTCGGACTCTTTGAGTTCTCTCAGAGAGGAACGAGATGATCCAGTCCAAGGCTTTTCCTTGTATGCCGATGTTGCTGAGTTGATGTATAAGGGTGCTGTGGCAAACTGTGTCGAAAGCGGCGGAAAGGTCAAGTAGGATTAGGGCCACTGTTTCTCCGTTGTCTAGGAGTGCTCGGATGTCGTCGGTCGCTGCAATGAGGGCGGTTTCGGTGCTGTGTTTGGCTCGAAATCCAGATTGAGATGGATCAAGGGAGTTGTTGGATTCAAGGAAGGTGGCGAGCTGGCTGTTGACGGCTTTCTCGATGACTTTGGCCGGGAATGGGAGGAGGGATATAGGTCGGTAGTTTTTAAGTTCAGAGGGGTCTGCTGTGGGTTTTTTCAGAAGGGCGCTGAGTTCTGCGTGATTCCAGCTTTCTGGAAAGGTGGAAGAGTTGAGAGAGCAGTTGATGACATCACGGAGATGGGGGGCGATGATGGAGTCAGCTTTGTTGAAGATGTGGTGGGGGCAAGGGTCAGTGGGCGAGCCAGAGTGGATTGAGTTCATGAGGCAAATGGTGTCTTCAGTAGTAATTGGGTTCCAAGCGTTGAGGATGTTAGTTGGGGGAGTAGGATCAGAGGGGGGTTCAGAGGGGTGATTGCTTGGAGAGTTCTCAAAGCTGTTGTGGATGTCAGCAATTTTGTTGTAGAAGAAGGAGGATAATGCGTTGCAGAGGTCTTGGGAGGGAGTGATGTCGCTAGAAGCTGCGGTGGGGTTGGTGAATTCTTTGACGATGTTGAAGAGTTCCTTGCTGTTATGAGTGTTGTTGTCGAGACGATCCTTGATTGCTGATTTCTTAGCGGATCGAATCAGTTGGTGGTGTTTGCGGGTGGCTGACTTGAGGGAGGCCATGTTGTCTGAGGTTGGGATTTTTCTCCATATCTTCTCCAGTGTGCGGCATAGTTTCTTGGATTGTTTAAGGTCATCATTGAACCAGGGAGCCTTTTTGCTGGTTGGATTGATCTGGTGCTTTTTCAGGGGTGCTAATTCGTCAGCACTGTGGGTGATCCATTGCTTGAGTTTGGTGGCCGCTTGGTTTGGGTCCAATGGGAGGGTGGGAGGGTTTTGGTTGAGTGATGTGAGGAGTTGGTTGGAGCTGATTTTGTTCCAGTTTCTCCGAAGAATAGGAAGAGGGCGATTTTGGGTTAGGGAGGTTTTGAAGCTGAAGTGAACGCAGCTGTGGTCCGTCCAGTGGAGAGGCGTGGTGCGATCAAAGGAGATGTGCTTGCTGGATGTGAAGATAGGGTCGAGCATGTGTCCGGCTACATGGGTGGGGGTGTCCACAAGTTGTTTGAGTCCGAGATTGGCCAGGTTATCCAGAAGGGTGGTGGTGTTGTTGTCAAGTTTGTTGTCAAGGTGGTAGTTGAGGTCTCCTAATAGAATGTAGTTCTCGGAGGCTAGGGCGTGTGGGCTGACGAAGTCCGTTATGTCATCGTTGAATTGGGTGCAGGTACCTGGAGGCCTGTAGATGAGGGTGCCTCTCAGTGTTGTTCTGGGGTCGGTGTGAATTTGAAAGTGGAGATGTTCGGCTGTTGCAAGATTGTCGTCGGAGCTGGTTGTGATTTTGATGTTGTTCCTGTGGATGATGGCGATGCCTCCTCCTGTTTGATTAGTGCGGTCTTTGCGGATAATCTTGTAAGTGTCTGGAATGGCTATGGCAATGTCTGGAGCTGATGATGAGTTCATCCATGTTTCAGTAAGGAAGGCGATGTCAGGTGACGCGGAGTCGATTAGGTCCCAGAGTTCTGTTGCGTGTCTGTGGACCGAGCGGGTGTTGAGCAGGATGCACTTTAGTTGGTTTGAATCAGGGTTGTGTTTGGAGGGCGTGGAATTGGTGAGGGTCCTGAAGCAGTTAAACTTGCAGGAGAGGCAAGCGAAAGGGCCGTGGGTGCGTCCAGGAGTAGCTTCGCAGCATAGTGGCGTGCGTCCAGGGTTGGAGGCGAGCAATATTTCACTATGGATACTTTAGTGACTGGGTATCGCATGGGATTACTGTAATTGGAGACATTGTGTCAGAATCTGGCTTATTGACCTTTGAACAATTAAAACTGAAGTTTTGGAATTAGCAATAGACATTTCTTTAAATTTTTACAGATTCAAGATTTTTCTTTCAGGAAAACCTGGACCAGGCCTCAAAATGGCCCCCACCCACATGGCCAGGCCCCAGCAACACCCCAAAAAGTCGAAAAACACACAAAAATCACCACAATCCAATGCCATCCATGCCCTCAATGATGTTTAAATTCAAGACACCCCACAGAAAGACTTGGTCCATGTACCACTGAGTAATCCTGGGCTTAATGCATGAAAGCAAGGCAAACTGGGTGCAGGCCTGAGCACACTGCTTGGCTTCAAATTGGCCCCTTGACCCCAGCCACATGGCCAGGCCCTGCCTGGACCAGGCCTCAAAATGGCCCCCACCCACATGGCCAGGCCAAAACAACACCCCAGAAAGTCAAAAACACACAAAAATCACCACACTCCAATGCCATCCATGCCCTCAATGATGTTTAAATTCAAGACACCCCACAGAAAGACTTGGTACATGCACCACTGACTACCCCGGGCCTACTGGCTAGTGTGGCTTTACACGCACCCCAAAATTAAAAAGAAATTCCACATATAACAGTGAGCTATTCAATTCCATGACATAAATGATATTTAAGTTCAACAAAACTCACAGAAGCAGTTATATCTTGCACCCATGACTAACCCTGGACCTACTGCATACTGTGGCTACCCACAATATTTTTTTTTTAAAGTTGGGAAAAAGTTTAACAATTGTAGTTGCAGCAACTGCAATGCCCCAAGCAAACAACACCAACTTACTTGTAAAATCTCAAATCCAAAAGTAATCCAAAAGTGATCCAAACAAAAAGTCCTCAAATACAAATATCCAGCAGCAGCCACAAAAAGTAATCCTTCCAGCTCCAGATCCAATTGAAAAGCGACCAGGACATGGACAAAGCACTGGGAGGAACCTGCTGGACAGGAACAGGAAGTTGGAGACTCTGGGGCACTTCCTTCCTCCCACCCCCCCAAAAATGGACTCCTTGCACAAAAAAGTGCAGCCAAATGTCAATCTGCGGTGGATTTCTTGTGCAGAATTGCAATTTTTGCAAGTTCGGGAAAGCGAGCTGTTCAAATCTCCCGCCGGAAGTCAGCTGCGCGCCGCATCTACGTGTTCGGCATTGTTTACTCCCGCGATGTGTGATCGTGGGCCCTAATGACGTACTCGCGTTGTTAAACTCTCGCTGTGCAAGATGGCGGACCGCTATGACGTAATTGCGGTCGAAAAACTCTTGCGCGATCACGCAGTAAGATCCAAAATAGCGCAGCACACGCAAACAGGGAGAAAAACAACTCGGCGGACTCAGAATCACGGTTAGTCAATGCCACGCGCGCGATATTGTATTTTTCAAGCGCGACCAAGCAAAAAAATCCGAAAGCTTGCGAATTTACGGATTCTTGGGCAAATTCGCGTGATTTACGGACCGCGAAATTGCCAATAATCCGCAAATTCCGCAAACAAAACGGATTTTACGCCCACGCCTAATGATTATTGAAAATAGTAAATTTAACAGTATGTCAAGGAGGGTTCAAAGGACAAAGTAGGCACCACTATGGTGAGGGTAGCAAGATTACCATCATCATTGTGTCATAAAAACTGTTGCCAGTCAGGTAGGTTTTTTCACATGATCTGGAGCTGCCTGATAATTCAGCAGTACCTGAAATCTGTGACTCAATGTATCAATACGATATGTGGGAGTGCCACATGGGCCACTGTGAAGTGGTGCTTATTAAATGTTTGGGAGGAGACTGACCTTCCCTAAATCGATCACTTATGGATGACGTTAGGATTTATGGTGGCTAAGCCCAACATTGCACAGCTGTGGAGGACGTACCTGGCTCCACAATTTATAGATTTGTAAAATTATATGGACTGGTGAATGCTCACAGAGTGGACAGTCTGTGAAGGGAGGGGATGTTCAAAGAAGTGGGCACAAATTTGGGGGAATGGAACGACCATTGTGGTGGGCTCTGTCTCCCTATTGAAAGTACTGATATTAATGCAGTGCGTCTAGGATATCGGAACTCTTCTGAAGCCCTGTTGTTTTTCTGACCATGGGTGGGGGGGTGAGACTTGGTGGGCCGATGAGGTTTATGACTTGTATGATACAGTTGTGATGCTGCAGTGTATTGTTACTCCTCCTTTACTTTTGTCAATGTCTTTGTTTTCTCTTCTTGCAAATAAAAAGACGTTTAAACAAAAAACTGAAAACAAAAGATCCAAGCATAAAAAAGGTAAATTAAGGACTGGTACTAAAGCACAATAATTTTCAGGCATATGTACACAGGATCAGGCAAAATGCAGTCCCTCAAGGACAACAGAGGTAGTGGCTCAAGTATGTTGACCCATTGCCCCATGTTGTGCGCTGTCATGGACGGAAGCAGAAATTGAATGACAAGGATTATCACAAGCTTATCCGCAAAACACGGGCAGAGTTTGTAGCCAACAAAATCTTGGCCAGCTCCAATCCCGCCAAGACCATTTTCACTTTGCTTAAAAACATGAAGAGTGCGGGCATGACCAGTATCTCCCCTGTAGTGTCGAACCATCATTGCGAGGCTTTATCACTCCACTTTGTGAAGAAAGTTGAGTTGATCTATCAGGGCCTCTCCACAGGGTCTACCCCTATTGAGAATGCTGTGCCTGCAGGGACGGACATGAGGGTGGACAACTGTTTGTCAGCTTTTCCTCTGCTGTCGCCCCAGGAGTTCGAGGCCTTAAGTACAAAAATCAAGTCAGGCTCGCCAGCTGACCCGGTGCCGTCGACCCATTTTCGCCGGCTTGAGCCACTTATTTCCCCTGTGGCCCTAGAATTGGTCAACTTGTCACTGAAATTAGCCGCCGTCCCTAGGGCGTGGAAGCATGCAAAAGTCATCCCACTGTTAAAAAAGCCATCACTTGATCCGGACGACCCTGGCAACTACCGTCCCATATCCCATCTACCTTTTATGGCGAAAGTGGTGGAGGTACACGTAATTTCCATCTTGTCTAAATACATCGAGGAGCATAACATCTTTGACCCTCCCAACATGGGTTTCGCCCCCACCATTGTACTGAATCAGCTCTCCTCGCTGTCACGGAATCTATCCGAAGCCGGCTGGATGTAGGAGACTCTGCGACTTTGGTCCTATTAGATCTAAGTGCCGCTTTTGATACGGTGTCCCATGAGATCCTCCTTGAACGCCTTTGGATGGTTGGAATCAGGGATGTCGCTTTGGAGTGGATTCGTTCCTTCCTGGCTGGGTGGTCGTTTCAAGTGTCAGTGCCTCCTTTCTATTCTCAGGAACATGCCCTGTGCCATGGGGTACCCCAAGGGTCCATCCTGAGCCCGCTCTTATTTAATATGTATGTGAGACCTTTGGCGGAGGTGGCCAGAGGCAGGGGGCTGTCCTTGGTGTCCTACGCAGACGATACTCAGCTGGTGATCGCTTTTCCAAAAGTTGCCGCGCCAACCTGGAGAAGTTCAAGGAGGATCTATTGATTATCTTGGACTGGATGAAGGCTAATTGCTTCCAATTAAACACCAGTAAATCCGAGATTCTACTGTATGGGAAGGACCAGAAGCTTTGGTCAGAGCAGTGGTTGCCTGATCATCTTAAACCCGCCCTGTCACCGAAGGAGACGGTAAAGAACTTGGGCGTCTGGTTTGACACTGGACTAACGTTCGAGAAACAGATAAGAGCCGTTGCCGCTGTTTGTTTTGGGCTCCTGAGAGGATTGAGGTCCTTGCTTGGTTTTTTCCTCCCAGAGTGCGCCAAACCATCCTGCAGTCCTCCATTCTTGCCAGACTTGATTATGGCAACAGCTGCAGGGGGTCCAGAACGCTTCCAAGATCTCATTTGGTGACTCGTGTGCCCTCTAAGTTGCACTGGCTAACCATTGAAGAACACATTCAGTTTAAGGTGCTATGCATCGCGTACAAAATAGTGATGCACCAAGCCCCTATAGGGCTATTGGGTTTATTGAAGCCCTATATGCCCAGGCGTGCTCTGCGATCCGCCAATCACGGTCTGGTCTGTGTCCCTCGAGTAAGAAAAGCGAGGGCAGGGGGTCGCTCTTTTGGCCTCTTGGCGGCCAAACTTTGGAATTCCATCCCAGCAAGCATCCGAGTAATCCCTAATCTTTTGATGTTTCGGAAGTCCCTAAAAACATGGCTGTTTCCTACCATCTGATATTAGACACTTGTGAGTCTCCCTGTTCCTCCTCAGTTTCTGGTTCGCTGGAATGCCTCGTCACTGAGGTAGCCATGCACATTATAAATCCTGTATAAATAAATAAACTTGTTGAACTTGGCCATCTCGGCATGGTCACCCCTAAACTTTGCCTTCACCCCTTCTGTTTTCTGAATCAGTTTTTATTGGTTTTTAGGAGCCTGTGCACTTTACCACTACTAACCAGACTAAAGTGCTTGTGCTCTCTCCTTTAAAAGTGGTGGTGAATTTGGCCTACACCCAATTGGCAAGTTCAATTTACTTTTGAATCTCTAGTAAAATGGTTCTATATGTATCCAGGCATTGGGTTGCCGTGTTACATTTAATAAGTGATAACGTTTGTGTGAGATTGCGTAGGAATGTCATGTTTGGTGTCTGAGGAATTGTAATTTAAAAACTCTCTTTAATGGTAAAGTTGGATTTTAAGTCATAATTATGAAAATGGCACTTTTAGAAAGTTCACTAAAAAAAGTGACGCTAGTTGCGACCCTAGCTGATGCACTGCTGTAAAGGAAACCTTTTTCCATTTACTCCAATATTTTATCTTTAAACCAGGTAATCCATAGTAAACCAATCTATTTTAATCTGTTGTACTCATCATCATCTGTATACATGTAGAGTAATTCCGGAGACAGTTAGAAAGTCGGCATTTTCTTGTCCTAACCCAGGCTTCTCCAAAGAGTAGCTTGTGAGCTACTGGTTGGTACCTAGCTACCTAAAAGTAGCTTTCCTGTGTGCAGCACAGTTTACTAAATCGGAAGCTACTGAACTAATATATGTATTCCATAATTGAAATGTGTTCATCTGAGACAAAAACGTGTGTATTTTTCAGAACTTTTAAGCTTGTTTGGAGTTAAATAGTTGTTTTGCCACAATATATATGATGCTAACATTTAAGTGATAAGTCATGTGGCACCGGGGGAAACATTTTACTGATGTTATTACCTTTGTGGCAGGAGTTGCAGGTAAAACTGCTATGTATTACCCATTCCAAATTGATTAAACCTTTTTATGTTGCTTCAGCAACCCACCTGATATGATGCATTGAAGTGATCATTGCTGGCAACCCAGCTCTGAGGTGAGCAGTACCATTAATCTCGCATTAGGTGGCCACCAATGTGATCTTGTCTGATGCTGTCTTTATTACAACACTAACAATCTTAGTAGCTCTCAATGATTTTCATTGAGCATAAGTAGCTCTTATTACAGAACAAGGTGTAGAGACCCTTGTCCTTACCACTTGCTGCCTGTAACCTGTTCCTGGGTCCTATGACTAGGTGTAATTGGCAGTTGGATATATGTATTCCTCCCATACAGCATCACAGGAGAGGGCCTGGGTGTTGGACAGATGGGCCATCCTGCGATAATGGGGGGCGGAGCTGTCACCTAACACACTTGCACTTCAAAGGCACTGGTCTAGCTCACACACAAAGGACTTCACACTAGCATATTACACCCCCAACAGGCTGGGACCAGGACAGGAAGGCAGAAAATTCCAGTCATCTCTGTAGGGGAAAGCACCAGAAGCTTCTCCCACTTCAAAGTGAGCACCAGGAGCCATATTACACAAAGTGCCCTTGGGGCACAAAGGGCATTTTTGCCTGCTTTGCAAATCCCCTGGGGACTGTGATATTACAGAAGGAGCTGCAGATGCTTGTGTGAGCCCCTCTGTAATACCGAAAGCGATGGCTCACATATAGCGCCAACGCGTTCTCAAGAGGGCGTTCCCTCTTACCTCTGTGCCCATGCCGTATTATAGGCGTGGGCACGGAGAAGCTCTCAGGTGGGACCTAAAAGGGGGTGCACTGTCAGTGCGCCCCCTGATAGCAGCCCTCTGGAGGGGGCACAGGACCCCAGACATCCACGTGCAGGTGGGTGCAGTCACTCACTGCACCTTCCTGCAATGGGATTTCTAATCCCCTTTAAAAGCGCAGGCAGGTTGCCTTCTACACAGTGAAACACAGAGTGGCTGCTTCAAAGCCGCTGCGAATTTCAGAGCACAAGTTTACGGCTGCCCTACGGCAGTACATTCTATGTACTAATGCTCATTTTCCCTGTTTGTGCCCGGCGCATATATTTTAAGTTGCACCAGGGTGCAAACAAGCAAAGTGTGCCCTATACATAAAAGGGCCCCAGGTATAAAAAGGGATCATCAGACCCACTCTTGAGTGCACTCCTGAATCTGTGAGTACTAAAGAAGAAGGATTCTTTGCTTCTCTGATGCTAGAGGCCTGCTCTGCTTGCTGAGAAGGAAGACTAAACCTGCACCCTCTATCACAGGATGAAGTGACTTCAAGGTTCAGTTGACTGGCCTCTTGTTCTGAGCTACAAGGACATAAAAACCTCTAGAGGCCTCCATGCATCTGCCCGGGTGATCTGCTGCTTAGGTCTGTAACTCGTTCTGCAACTGGAACTTCCTGAGCCCTGCTGACCTCTGTTGAAGTGAGTCCCTGATCCTCAAGAGATGCCCCTCAGGTCCGGAACCCTTGGTGTGACATTAGTTGCTTTCCTCCTTGGAGAAAAGGAGAAATCCTGAAGGTTTGGGCTTTTTGAGACAGTGAATGAGCCAGTTCACATCAAGATCTTACCACCTGTGCTGACCTCCAATGCGAATCTCTGATGAACCTGATTCTTCACACTACAGTGCCAGCCAGTGATGACTGGCAAAGCGAGATCTGCAGTTCGCTCTACATCATTGACAGTCTGTGGTGCCTGCAATTGTGAATCTTCAGCAATGACCATTTGCATCACCCAGCCTGCTCAACATGCTACAGCGATGCCCATCAACAATGATCTCCCTGCTCCTTGAAGGCACTTCCACCATGAACAGAACACTTGGTGCTAGACTTTAGAAGTTAACTTTTTCCGAAGGACTCCCCTTGTCCCTGTATATGGCCTGTGTTCCATCTCGGTCAGCCTGAACTTGTGACTTTTACCAACCAGGTCTTGCACTACCAGATAACCATGAGTGGTTTTCGTGCTTTCAGATGCTAGACTTATATTAAAACTTAAGAATTGCATAGCTCCCGGTCTACTGATTGTATTTTTATGATTTCGGTGTCAAGAAATGCATACATTTCTGCTCTATTTTTCTAAATTGTTGTGGGATTTTTCTTGTGCTGCGTTTTCACTTATACGTTACACATTGCCTCTAAGTTAATACTGGCTGCTCCTGTGCCAAGCTACGAGAGATTTTTGCCCAGCTAAATTTGTGACTTTTTGTGGTTCACCCTCACAGGGATTGAGGCTGCTACTTGAAAAGGGCTTACATCGCCCTCACCCAGCAACCCAATTTCTCGCAACACTCAAACAAATCATTGGCAGAATCAGGGTTGGCAAAAACACCTTTGTACGTTTATGTGCATTTGTATTTGGCCAGATGTGTTGCTTTGACAACTAACGTAGTCAGGCCATTTTAAGAGGGTGTGGCAAGGGATTATAACACTGAAGTTCTTCTAGCCTCATGGTTAGTTAGATGGAATAATGACCACCCAAATCCTTGACTAATATGGAAATGTAAGAGTCATTGTAACAGACAGTGTACCTGTCCACAGACTTAATCGAGGTGTAATAACAATACTCCTTTCAAAATAAATATCCCAGGTCTACTGCCTTTTTATAATTTTAATTCAGACCTATAGCATCTAAAATATCTTCACCCAATAAAGCTTATAGCCTTTAATACTGACTTGTAAGTATCCCACAGTATTGAACAATAGTATCAGATCTGCAACATTCCTGGAAAACTGGAAGCACGCCGAAGTCAAACCACTTCTGAGGAAAGCCACAGCTGATCCATCTTACCTCAAGAACTACAGCCCCATCTCGCTCCTTTCCTTCCCGGCCAAGGTACTGGGGAAATCGGTCAAGCGCAAACTCGCAGACTACCCGGAATCCAACTACCTGCTCGACCCCTCCCAATCTGGTTGCCGTCGAACCACAGCACAGAATTTGTCAAATGCAGAAAGTCTGCAGCCCTCATCCTCCTCAACCTATCAGCAGCCTTAAACACAGTCTCCCACCACCTCCTCATCCAAAGACCCCATCACATCAGCATCTATGGCAGCAACCTCAAGCTACTATCCTTGTTTCTCTCCAGACCCACTCAAAGAACCCTCCTCCTACTGTACATCTCTGACCCCAGGAGCATCATCTGTGGCATACCCCATGTAACAAGGCACCCACCTGTACTCCAGATATTTCTTCCTTAATGCTGACTGTTCCCAAATCCTTCCAGGGGCTACCAGACTGACGAAGAAACTTCACTCTTTTTTTTTCTTTTTTTAATCCTCATTTTGCGTATGAATGTATAAGGAGTACAACGGGGAACTTTAGGACTTCCACTTTTGTTCCTTCACTCTTTTCCTTTACTTTACCGGCTACATAGAGTACCCCTTTGGTGGATCTGTCATGTTTTAGTCCTCCTATATCCTTTACCATATTCAATAATTCTTGGCGGAGAGGGTGAGAGCTAGCCATCTTGGCTACTCGGCGGGAAATTATTCCCGTCTGAATTATTGTCACCGCTTTAATCATCGGACATATTGGTGTGTTACATGTTACTAGTATAGTGATTTTCCCAGATTTCCCAGAAGTTACATTTTTTGGAGGGTTTTCCCTTCCTATCTAGTTTATGAGTTGTTATTATGGAGTTTAGCCAATCTTCATGCAAAGGTGGTACTGATTTAACCCAATTCAGACATATCTCTCTTCTAGCAAGAAGTATCAAAACAAATAATAAATTTTCTTGTTTTCTGGTTAACCTCTCGTTGCTTACATTAAATTCGGTACATATCCCAAAAATAATTAATGTTGTACTTACTTTTAGGTTTGTTCCCAATATCCGACATAGTGTCCTACCAGAAGAATTCCAGTTGCGGGCATCTATGGAACATGTGTATATCGTCTGCCTTTTCAAATCCACACTTAGGGCAGGATTTAATGCTCGCTCCTTTAAATTTTGACAATTTTTTTGGTGTCCAGTATGCCCTATGCAGTGTGAACAGGTGATTTCTCTTTAGGCGTGCTGGTTTAATAATAGTCCAACATTTTTCACATGATTTCTGCCATAAGTTATGATGTTCCGGATCTATGATGTTTTTACTCCAGACTGATTCCAATATTGAAGCATTATCGTCTCCTGAGGTAATTATTGCCCAGTACCATTTTGAAATTTCCTTTTTTATTGGGGATATTTTGACGATCTCTTTCTCTATTTCTATGTTTCCTGTGTTTTTCTCCGTCAGAGAACCTGCCCAGCTTGTGAGTTGGTAATATTTAAATTTTGAAAGAGTTCCGTTAGTAATTTCTGTAAGGTGTCCCCAGGGCACAATTGAGTTATCTGTCATCAATTGGCCCCATTTGTTGATTCCTGCCGTTCTTAGAGCGGTTGCTAGGGCATCTTTTAAGCACTCAGGGGTGCCAGGTGAGTCCCATATGGGGGCCAAGGAGCTGTAGTAAGGGATATTTAGGGAGCTTCTTACTTGATACCAGAGTTTCGCCAAATTTTAAATTTTTTAGTACCTTTGGTTTTATCTTTTTAAAGAATTTGGGGTGTCTGAATTTAAACAGGAAGTGGTCCATTTTGTTTGTTAATATTTGGAGGAATTGGGGGTAAAGTTCGTAGATTTTCACAAGAGATCTTGCATTCTTGAATTGGAAAGCTCTACAGTATTCCACGATATCTGGGCTAGCTATTCCTCCTTGTTGTTTTTTTCTTCTTATTTTATTCCAGGCAATCCTTGAACCTTTTGAGGCCCAAATGTAGTTCGTTATGTCTCCCTGAATTTTCTTCAGATAGTCCCTTTTAAACTCCAATGGTATAACATTAAAAAGGTAGGTAAATTTGGGGAGGATCGACATTTTTACCAGAATAGATCTTCCTATCATATTTAGAGGTAACTTGTCCCATACCTTGAAAAGCTTTTTTTGTCTCCAATGAAATCCTGTGTAGATTTAGTTGGGGGATTTTTTCAAGATCTTTCACTATGGTTATACCCAGATATTTTATTTTATCCTTTGTGTATGGAGTATTCTGTTGTATGTTCCAGCTCATTGACTCAGTTTTTGCTTCATTTGTCAAGTACCCGGATACTTTCCCGAACTCTGTAATTGCCTTGTTTATTGCTGGGGATGAATTTTGATAGTTTTCTGTAAAGATCATAAGATCATCCGCATAAAGCGCCACCTTTTTGACCCACTCCTGATGTTTAAAGGGGGTTATTGATTCATTGTTTCTAATTGTGTCTGCCAGAGGTTCTATATAAAGGTTAAAAAGTAGGGGAGACAGCGGGCACCCTTGTCTCGTTCCTCTTTGTATTGCAAAGTTATTGGTAAGACTCCCGTTAACTAGGATCTTTGCTCTTGGGTTCCTGTAGGTCTCAGTTATCAGATGGCTAAAATTTTGACCAAGGTTATATTTGTTAATAACTCTGTTTAGAAAGGACCAGTTAACCCGGTTGAATGCTTTGGCAGCATCAAAAGTTACTATTGTAAGGGGGATTTTTTCACTAGTTGCTATATCGACTGCTGCAAAAAGTTAATGGGTAATTTCTGATATTTGTCTCCCTTTTATGAACCCCTTTTGGTCCGGGTGTATCAGTTTTGGCATTACCAGAGCCAGTCTCCCTGCTATTATTTTCGTGAAGATTTTGTAATCACAGTTTAGCAGGGATATGGGTCTATATGACTCACAAACTGTGGGGTTTTTCCCTGGTTTTAAAATAAGGCTGATAATAGCGTCATTCCAGGAGTCTGGGGTTTTATCTTTTTCCCTGTAGATTTTGTTTAGTAATCTCGTTAGTGGGGGGGCTACAATTTCCCCTAGAGCTGAATGAAGTTTGTTTGGTAGGGCATCAGGTCCAGCAGCTTTCCCTTTTTTCAAGGATTTCAAGGCCGTTTTTACTTCTTCCGTTGTTATTTCTGCATTTAGCTCTTCATTTTCCAAATCCGACAATTTCGGTAGGTTTAGAGAGTCAAGATATTTTCCTAATTGCTCTGAAGAGGAGGAGGAGTCTTCCATATACAGATCGGAGAAGAAGTTTTCAAATTCCTGCTTGATTTCATATTCATCAGAGGTTATACCAGTTTGATTGCTTAATTGTATACTGGCTAATTTGTTTCTGGTCTGTTCCGTTTTAGTTTTCCAGGCCAGTAGTTTTCCGCAGCCCTCTCCATACTCGTGGATGGCTAATTTACTAGCCTCCCACTTCGTTTTCACTCTGTCTTCAAGATAATCTGCCAGCTTTCCTTTTAGTTCTTTTCTCTCCATCTCCAATGTATTTTTTATTTCCAAGTTTTGTTCTGTGTTAATCTGCGCATCTAGTTGACTTATAATTTCTTCCTTTTCTTTGATCTTTTGTTTAGTGAGTTTTGATCTGTAAGCCCCCAGGCTTATGAGTTTACCTCTGATGACTGCTTTATAGGCGTCCCAGGTTATTTGATCTGAGGTGCCTACTCTATTATCTTCAAAGAAGTTGGCTGAGGTTATGCTCAGATCTTCCCTTATTTTTGGGTCCAAAAACAGAGTGCGATCTACTGTCCATCTAGGTTGAGGTTTATTTCTTTCTGATTGTACGGTTAGTTGTACCGCCGAGTGGTCGGACAGATGTTCTGGCAAATGGTCCAGAACTTTGATGTTGTTGTGAAGATTTTTACTAATCAAAAAATAGTCTATTCTAGACTTATGACCTAGTTTTTTGTTGTGTAGAGTAAATGGGTGCTCCTTGTTTCCTTTCTCTCTCCACATGTCGACCAATTCTAGATCCTTTTTGTAGATGCTTAGCCATTCTCTCATTTTTGGCAAGTTGAATTGTCTTCCTGGGGGGGATCTATCTAAATTAGGGTCTATCATAATGTTAAAATCACCTCCCAACAGTATTGTATCAGATGTGGTTAAAAGCTCTGTGTATAATTTTTGTTGGGGATTTGGATCATCGATGTTTGGTCCGTAATATCCCGCTATAATAAAGTTGTTGTCATATATTTTTACTCTGGCTAAGGCCCATCTGCCCTTGTTGTCTACTAATTTATGTATGACTTTCACATTGAGCGATTTTCTGAAGAGTATTGCGATACCCTTAATATTGCAATTTTGGTTAGTACAAACGTAGGAATCCACCCAGTTCAGAGATTTTATTATTTGTTCCCATTCATTGTTTAGGAGATGAGTCTCTTGAAGAATGATCACTTCGTTATCCGCTAATTTTAAATATTCAAAGAATCTCCTCCGTCTGCTAAATGTTCTGAGTCCATTTACGTTCCATGATAGAATTTTAAATTCTTTCGCTATTTTAGACATAATTTTTTTCTTTTTTTGTTGGTTATTTTTTTCCAGTTTCATTTTTTCTTGTCGTTCTCATGCACTCCTTGTTACTTCAGTTTTGAGGATAATTTTTTCAGTTTTTTCCCTAGTTTGCTCCCCACCCACAGTGTCTTTTTTATTTGGCTTTGTATTTTTTCTGTGCTTATCTTTGCCCCCCCCCCCCCGAGGAAGCCTCCCTTCTCTCTCTTGGGTGGTATTGTTCGCCCTTTCGAGCTCCACAGTTCATCTTTTTGTTACGTTTCCTACCTTTATATTTATGTTGTAGTCCGTAGCTGAACCTTTATCTGTTGTATGAGATTTTCCACTTCGCTTGGTTCTCTGATATTGTGCATTTTATTCTGCCACATGATTCTCAGTGAGGCGGGGAATCTCATTTGGACCGTATCACCTAAAGATTTTAATTCGGCCATGTATTGCCCTAGTTCTCACTGTCTGTCTTGGGTGGCTTTCGACATATCTGAGCGGATCCTGAAAGTCCAATTATCTTTCTTTAGTGAACTGCTCTTTAATCCTTCACTTAGAATTCTCTCTTTTAGTGTGTATGTTTTGAAATTTATTAAAATCTTTCTTGGCGTCTTCCTGTCTCTGCTCTTTCTGAATGGATGTCGGTGCACCCTTTGAATGTCATCGCTCAGATTTGTGTCCTTTGTCCATGGAAAGTATTCTTCAAGCAGGGAGATGGTAAATTTCTTTATGTCTTGCCCTTCCAGATTTTCTGGCACATTTTGAATCCTAAGATTATTTTTTCTTGCTTGATTTTCAAGTGACTCTAGTTTTTCCTTGGTGGCTTTATCCGAGTCTCTTAATTTCCTAATTTCAGACTGATTAGAGTCTACTTTTTTGTTGAGGGACACCACCTCTAACTCCACTGCAGATACTCTGTCCCCTAAAGCATTCAGCTTTTGATCTAGGGTCTCGCAGACCTCTTGAATCTTGGCCTGGTTGGACTCAGATACCAAGAATTTCTCTCTCATCTCTCCCAAAACCTTCTCCATGAGGTTTTCCATGAGTTTTCCGGTTTGCTCAAGGAAGGTTTCTGGTGGAGGACAGTTGGAGGCACTTGTACCTGGTTCATTTGCGGTCAGCTGAGGTGAATTCTCAGGAGTCTCCGAAATTTCACTCTGTGGGCTTATGCTACTAGATGATTCTGTGCTCATTTTCGGGCTTTTACTGATCAGAATTTCAAGAGTTTCAAGGGTTTCTTCAGTTTGGGGTAATAGTGTGGGGGGACTTTTTTCTGCTGTTTGCTGGGGTTGTTGCACTTTAAAAAAGGATCTCAGTGAGGGTGTGATTTTTAGTTTGTGTTCAGGGGGGCTCCTACCTTGTCTGACCTTGGTTTGGGCTGACGCTCCCGATCAGTGGTACCTTTTTTATTCTTTTTTTGTAAAGGCAGGGTCACTTGTTTAGAAGGCTGTGAAAAACTTTGCTAGGGGAATTGCCTATTTCTAAGGCAGTAGCTCGATTTTACCCCACCCCCTTCCTCAGGTTCTAGTTTTTTCGTTTTGTCCTTTCCCTCTACCTTATTTCTTGTCTTTTTTGAGAAAAAGTCTGACACCTCTGATCCACTGTCTCCTATGCAGCCAGCTTTTTTTATTTCTGTTTTTTGTGCAACCCCCTGTTCGCCCTCCTTACACCCTTCAATTAGGTCAAGAGCAATCCTCCCCTGGCTTTTTTCCTCCCCTCGTACCTGGCTCATGTGGTTGCAGTAGGAGCAAGAATCCGTCCTTTTTTCTTTGCCTCTAATGATCCTTGTGTTCCCCAGTCTCCACGGCTCGATTTGCTTTATCTCGGGGCAAAAACGCCAAGTGCTGGTCAGGAGCGGAGTTACACCTCTCCTGTGGGGCTCCCAGTCTCCCTGTTCGCTGATGCTCCCCAGATTCCCCTGGAAATCTTCCCGTTTGTGCCACTGCCGAGCAGGCTGGGATCCTCGAGACCATGACCAGCCGTTACTGTTACCGCTGCCGCTGCCGCTCTTGCCCCGGAAGTGGAAGCACACTCTGCCTTGCGCTCTCCGGCAGTCTCGTTGAGCGCCTGAGGCTGCTGCCCATCTGTGTGGAGCGTTTGTTGTGGCGGCGATCCCGTTTACAGAGTCTCTGAGGTCCTGTGAGTCACGATCTTTCATCCCCTACACCTCCAGGAGTTCCGAGGTTAGAAGCCGCTGACTCCGTTATCAATGCCGGAGCCGAAATTGACGCCGCTTGTAAGTGCCTCTCTCGTTCCAGATTTCAATTTGTGTGTGATTGCTACGGTTCCGTTAAAAGCATAACCCAAAAAGATAGGGTTAAATCATGCCTTCAGTCTTGGAGATGGTTGTGGAGCTCCCGACCGGACCTCCTAGCCGGCCGCCATCTTCCTCCTACCAAGAAAGAAGAAACTTCACTCTTGTCGTCCTGATAGTTCTCAGGGGGGCGGGGGGAATGGGAACGAGAGACAAGAGAAACAAGAAATCTTCGTCTTTATTGCTGGCCGTGTCTCTCTGGGGAATTTCTCTGGTGGAAGTGTTTCTGGACATTCTCTTATCTTGCAGAGAATTGTGGGTGACTCAATGGTTAACCTACAAAAAATATGATACCTCAGACTAGCATGAACTTCGATTATTTCTTAGCAATTGTTATATATATATATATATATATATTTATATATATATATATATTCTGTACTCCGTTGCCTCCCCTTGCTCCGGGATAACACCAGCCAGGGCATAAAAAAGCTCACGGACACGGACCAATGAAGTTTCCTTTACCATTTATTGCAGTGCAGGTAAGTCAATGACGTTTCGGCTCCACATAGTATTTATATATATATATATAGTAATTATAATGTAATTTAAAAAATAAAATATCTAAAAATAAAAAATATATATAAAAATAAATAGTTTACAAAATGTAGTAAATCAGTATCAAAAAATAAATATAACAATTAATACATTTAAAAATTGTCATTTACAAAACCTTCGAAATTCACTGAAAAACCATAGGTTTCAGGCCTGATATAGTTAGGAATTAGCATTTAAAAAAAAACCTTTGAAATTCACTGAAAAAACCATTGGTTTTAGGGGTGTTATAGGAAGTTTGCATACAAACAACTATTTACACTTATTCTCCGTTTTCACGGTGACGCAGGGCATCGTGATGATATCGGTAGCTGCGGTCACTGCAAATACGTCGCAAAATGACATGACAAATGCAGTCATTCAATAGCCACCCCCAGATTTAAAATGTATAACTGCAAAATGGATTCTAATCAACACATTAAACACATTACTATCTATACAAATTCAAATTCAGCTTTATTTGGTGTTCAAATTTTCGTACACAAAAACCATAAAAGCACAAATTTTACAGTACCATATCGCAAATATTGCACAATAGTCATTAAAAATTACATTAAAAACATGGAAGCAGCTTTATAATTTCATATTGCCAATATTATACAATAATTATAAAAATAATTTGTTAGAGAAAAGTTAAAAACATGATTTACAGATTTGTGAATATATGAAAGGTAATACCCGAGTACATATTTTCATAAAGGGACCAAATTCATAGTTTTATACTGCCAATGTTATACAGTGATTATAACAATAATTTAAAACATAGTTTACAAGTTTGTGAAAACTTAGAGGATAGGACCAGAGTACATATTTCGTTTAGGAACCAAGGTCAAAGAGATTTCCTAAATCTGATCAAGGATTTAGGGGTTAAAGTGACTTGTTTTACAAAACAATCTATACAACTGTATAATAACATGGACAACTACCTTCATATATCTATAACACAGTGAATAACTTGTTCCTGCCGATAAAAAAAAAAGAAACGCGGTCTCCCGCGCTAAATATGGTAAATCCTGGGGACATTATAAAAAAAAATAGTATGGGTGTCCCAGTACCCCCACACTGCTCCGGGGACCGCCACCCCCCGGGGCTCTAATTTAATATATGTGAGGGGCTCACGAGGCCCCCCCGCAGCCCCAGGGACCACCACTCCCCGGGGCTTCAAAACTTTAAGTGAGTGGGAGCTCATAGATCCCCCCAGCCCCGGGGACCGCCACCCCCGGGGCTTCTTCAAAGTGTGGAAGGGGAGCCGCGCGGCCCCCTCCTTGAGCCCAAGATGGCCCTGGGGACCGCCACCCCCCAGGGTGACTTTAAACAGTGAAGTAATAAACCCCTGTGTGAAAAATACTGTAAAATGTGTGTATATATGTGTTTTGCAGCCCCTAAAAAGGAGCAATCATCGCGGTTAATAGTCATTGCGACTTTCGGCATCATCAAGAAGTGCTGAGGAGAAAATGTAAGAATCCAGGAAAAAATAAGAAAAGGAACTAAATATGGGCATTAGATTAGTTTAAAGATGGATTCATTGAAATTAACCTTTGACAAGGGGGCAAAATAATACTAATTTCTAGGGCTCTATACTTGGAAGAGGCAAAGATTCAATCACTAGAAAAATAATAATAATGTCCTTTTTGGGTATCAAGAATGCATGGGTACCCTGTTTCAAACCCAAATGGACTTAAATTGGCACACAATATCTAAACATCATACATTTATCAACATTGAGTCGTTACAAACAAAATATATTGCGAAAAGCAAATATATACTTGTTTATTTTCATAAACCATTTCAGTAATTATTCTCATACATTTTAAAATCACAGTTAGTTAACACTTGAAAAGAGGACTAATTGTAGTCCGCACACATCTAATACATTATGAATTCCTGGAAATATATATAGCATGATGTACAAAGAGTTAAACATCTAATTCATAAAAATATTTTGTTTTATAAAAATGTAAAAATCTTGACGCAGCATTTGGGTGGAAAATTGAATAATTTTTCAGCACCTTCTTCAAGACAAATACTTTCTATCAATTAGTTATTCTAAAAAGCAGAGAGATACATATAATTACTATACATCTAACATTTTAAAACAACTCAGTAAACATGCAGCCAATAAGAAAATTCTGATCGCCCATTTACTTTGAAACAATTGCCCCAAACATGTTCACATATGTATATTAGTGTTTTGAAATGTCTGGATGTCTCTTCATCAAGAATAAGGTATAACCATTACTTAGTGATGGCATTAAAAGGAAAGACATTCACCCCCGCCTATTTGCTCTAGCTGTTTATTGTATCTTAACCCTGTTCTCCCCTGTGCCCTGGTTATCTCTCTCACGCGAGAGCACCCATTGTCACCTCTCCCCTTCCCATTGGTTCCCCAACGTTCCACCTCTCCATCCATCCCAAGGAACTGCTAACTGTCACATTACTCTTTATCTTCCTGACCACGCACTGACCTGGTGTGGGGCTGTTAACTGAATAAACGTATTCGCTGGTTAACTTACTGCTTCCTGAGTTCTGCTTTCAACAAGTGGCGACGAGGTAAAACCACAGCCCCTCACCACGGATTTTATTCATTTCATTTAAAAGGAATTCAGCATTAAATACTGGAAACTGCCTTCCTACCTGAATTCCGTGAAATGCTCAACGAAACATCCTGAACGAGGTGTAAAGTGTCCTTGAAGCCTTCCTGCGATGACACCGGAGTTCAAAGCGTCTGGCGCCATCTTGTGGAGATATTCTTCGGAAATTGAATGACTACATTTCTAAACCAGGCACATACACGGTGATGTGCACACCTTTGTAATTCAAACGAAAATGTATTTTTCTCACGCTAACATGTTCTGAAAGGATAGTTATAACAAAACCACATCGCTCAATACAAAAGTCTGTACCTTCACAAAATAAATCATTCAGTGATGATTAAGCTGATGCCCCCCGGCCTGTGAATTATCCTTGTTATAATTGTAGCTTATCTATGGGCAGTTAGACGATTATTCTTGGTTCAATGCATCTCAAGTTCACAACTTAACCCTTTGAAGGCAAGTGTCAATTTACACCAGGAACAACTGCTACGTGGTATTTTGTTTGCGCTTTAAAACTGGAGACTTGTTTGTCTTCATCCTTAAGCTTATTAGCAATGTGTGCCCTTAGCTCGTTGAATCTTATGCAACCCCAAGCTTTCCTACCTCTCAAAGGTGCTCCTTGTATGCCATGGAAGGAGTGGAGAGAGTATTTCACTAATTATATAGAAACTGTTGAAGATGAGAATTTCACCGCAGAAAAGAAAAAGAAAGTGTTATTGTACTGCTTAGGTCCCGGGGGTGTCAAGACTTATAATAACATTGAAAAAAAAGTAAGAGAAGGAAATGATGTTTATCAACATGCATTAGATGATTTAGATGCTCATTTTTCACCTATCGTTTGTGTTGCTGTTGACCGGTATAAATTTTCAAGAAGAAAACAGGGCAAAGAAGAGAGCATTGATGATTATGTTGCGGCCTTGAATAACTTGGCTTTAACCTGTAGATTTGGTCAATTGCAAGAAGAATTTGTTCGTGATCAAATCATCATGCATGCGAGTAACCCCAACATCCAAGACAAACTATGGGTTAAAGGAGAATCTTCCTTAAAAGAAGTTGTTGCTCTAGTTAAAAAAGCTGAACTTACAGGCAGATGTGCCAAAGCAGTTTTAGATGAGCCAATTGTCGTTAAAGCTATTCATTCTTCTAACGCAAACAAACTAAGACAAAAGGCCAGCAATAAAGAAGTTGCGCATGAGTATCATAAGAAAAATTAACCTTACAAATCTAGGCACAAAAGTGAGAAAAGTCACAGCAGTAAATATAAAAATCCACCTGAACTCAAATGCTATCGATGTGGCTCTCCTAACCATTTAGCAGATTCCACAAAGTGCCCTGCTAGATATCAGAAATGCTTGTCATGTGGTTTGACAGGTCACATCACCAAGGCCTGCAATAGGGCATCCTTTAAGCAAAGCAGACATGTCAGACACATTCAGGATGAGAGTGACTCTTCAGAAGAAAATTCTGAGTACTCGGATTCAAATAGCATCAACTACGTGTTCTCCATTGAGTATGATGTATTGGAGCTTACACCCACTAAAAAAAAGAAACCTATGTGCGATGTGAAATTGGGAGGGGTAACTGTGAACTTAATGGTTGATTCTGGCTCCCCTTTCACAATCATCAATGAGAATGTATGGAAACAATTGCTCACTGATAAAATTGGAACATCACTTGAGAAGTCAAACATCATTGCTAGAAGTTACACTGGCAACAACATCGATTTTCTAGGAACACGTGAATTAGAATTCGAGTTCAAAAACAGGAAAGCTTGTTGTAAACTCTTCATCGCAAAAAAAGGACCTTCTGTACTTGGCTGGAGTGATCAAGCCGATCTGGGAATAATCCTCAACCCAAACAGCGCTGACCCTGTTTTGTCAGTTGATGAGTCATGCAAGAATACAATTCATAAAGATTTTCCTGAAGTGTTCTCTGGAAAAGTAGTTCTTCTTAACAGTTTTGAACATAAAATTGAACTTAAAGACTCAGCTGTTCCATGTATTCACAAGGTAAGACACTTACCTGTGTCGGTAAGGAGTGATGTTCAAACAGAGTTGAATAGACTTGTCAAAGATGGAATAATTGAGGAGGTTGAATCCGCGGAGTGGGTTTCTCCCTTAGTTGTGGTCAAACGTCCCAATGGGAAAATTAGACTGTGCATTGACCTTAGGGATCTTAACAAAAACATTATTGTTGACCAGTATCCCCTACCACCTATTTGTGAAATGTATAATGCCACTAATGATATGTGTATTTTCTCCATAATAGATTTGAAATCCGCGTATCACCAGATACCCCTACACGTGGACAGCAAGAAATACACCACATTCATCACCCCTTTTGGTTGTTACCGTTTCACTAGGGTACCGTTTGGGTTAGCCTCTGCCGCAGCGCTTTTCCAAAGGGTCATGACTTCCATCTTGGAGGGCGTTGCAGGCATCAGGTTCTTCCAGGACGATATTTTAGTCATGGATGGCAACCAACTGGAACATGACACACGCTTAAAGCAAGTTTTCAACAAACTTAAAATGCATGGTCTTACTGTTGAACTAGATAAATGTAAAATTTCTCAGGACAAAGTGGTTTACTTGGGGCACACCATCAGCCACAAGGGCATCAAACCAAAACAAGGCTTAGTAGATGCCATTCTTAATGCTCCCTACCCATCCAGTAAAGAGGACATTAGAGCCTTTCTCGAATTAACGGAGTATTACTCCAAATTCATAAGGAATTTTTCAGAAAAAATGTACAGTCTAAGACAGTTACTGAAAAATAAAACAAAATTCGAATGGTCCCCAGAATGTCAGAACACCTTTGAAACGATCAAAAAAGAAATAGGTGAAGCACCTTTCCTCAAGGGATTTGATCCCAAAGCCGAAATCTATGTCACAACTGAGGCTAGCAACAAAGGATTGGGTGCGGTGTTAGCACAGAAGGAGAATTCAAACCAAGAATGGGTTGTGGCTTTCGCCTCCAGATCACTCACCCTTGCCGAGGAGAAGTACTCTGTAATAGAACGTGAGATGCTTGCCTGTTCATGGGCGCTCAACCACTTCAGAGCATACATATGGGGATACAATACACATCTTCGCACGGACCACAAGCCATTAATCAAAATCTTATCTGCTTCTGGTTTGCAAAATGCCTCACCACGACTGAGTAAAATGTCAATAAAATTATTGGACTACAACTACATAGCAGAGTATTGGCCAGGTATCAAGAACAAAGTCGCTGATTTTCTCAGCAGATTACCCCTGCCACATAATGAGAATATGAATGCTCCTGAGGATGATGAAAGAGTAGCTCTACTCTTCAACACGAATTTTGAGGGAATCTCTACTGGAGAATGGGAGAATCACATGTCTCAGGATTCAACGCTAAAAGACGTATGTAAATATGTCAACACATCTTGGCCAGAGAAACGCCATCTTCAGGACAACATTAAGGTGTATTGGGAAATAAGGAATGAAATCAGCTTTGAAAACGGTGTGTTATATAGAGTCGGAAAGGCCATTGCCCCCATCACTCTCAGAGACAAAATCCTGAAACTTTGACACATGGGTCACCTTGGCATCACTAAAACAAAGCAAAGAGTCAGAATCTATTATTGGGGGCCCGGTATTGACAAACAAATTGAAATCCTCATAAGAAACTGTATCGAATGCAGTGATTCAGATAAAACTCTCAAGACATCCAAAGTGTCCCTCTCCCCACTTCACCCTCCCCAAATGGCCTGGAAGAAATTAGGCCTGGACATTGCTGGACCAATTGAAGGATACGATGGAGGGATCAAGTACATCATTGTGGTCGTTGACCACTTCTCCAAATGGCCGGAAATAGATATTGTTTCTGAAATAGACAGTTCATCAATCATATCCTTCCTGGATAAATTGTTCTTAAGTGAAGGTCTACCCAAATTTATTCTCACAGACAATGGTCCACAATTCTGCTCAATGATGTTCAAATCATTCCTTGAAAGGAACTGTATCACCCACCACACTACTTCATTATACCATCCAGAAGGTAATGGTCTTACGGAACGCTTCAACCGTGTCCTGAAGGGACACATACAATTGTCAAGGAATTCCAACCTCAACTGGGAAGAAGAAGTGTTCAAACTCATCTGGGCTTTCAGAATTTCTCCTTGTGCCAGCACCCGCAATGCACCTTTCGTGCTCATGAGAAGCAGACAGCCCCTGAGCATTGACCTAGGATGGATGCCTGTTTCAAAGCAACTTGAATGGTCACCAGATGTCATTAGGAACAACATAATCAAGGCGCAAAAATACTACAAAGAATGGTATGACTCAAACCATAGTGCAAAAGAACACTCATTCAAAGTTGGAGATCTGGTAAAAGTTCGTTTAGAAAAAAAGTAAGGAAAGGAGAAAGCAGATTCACCTCTCCTCTTCGCATCAATGAACTTTATAACAGCGCGGCTAGGCTCAGTGATGGGAAAGTGTGGCACATGGGTAGATTGGCCAAATGCCATCTTGAAGGCAAAGCCCCAAGTCAAATGCAACCTAATGTGCATAGCAAATATTTGTGGGTTGATTATGATATGTCTAGTTCCAAACATGGTTGCATACCCAGCAATGAGACTTCACATGTTCTCCCACCTGTCTCTGACGTTGCTGATTGTCACTCATCAGACCGGTCTGTTGATGTCAGTCCTCACACTCCAATACCAACGCGGGGTTGTCATGGCGACTCACACTCTGACTCCGAAGTCAAGTCTGACAGTCATAGCTTCAGTGGTAGGTCAGGTAGAACCAGAAATGATCCTCACTCTGACACCGATTGTGTTCCTGATCCTCACCGTGTCATGGGAAGGTTTGGTCGAACCATTCGTAAGCCAAAACGTTATGAAGACTTTGTATATGATTAATGTTCACTGTTCTTCCCGCATGACTGTATGTTTCACGCCGAGGCTTAAATCCTTTAAACTCTCAAGAGAGGAAGATGTGTTGTATCTTAACCCTGTTCTCCCCTGTGCCCTGGTTATCTCTCTCACGCGAGAGCACCCATTGTCACCTCTCCCCTTCCCATTGGTTCCCCAACGTTCCACCTCTCCCTCCATCCCCAGGAACTGCTAACTGTCACATTACTCTTTATCTTCCTGACCACGTACTGACCTGGTGTGGGGCTGTTAACTGAATAAACTTATTCGCTGGTTAACTTACTGCTTCCTGAGTTCTGCTTTCAACACTGTTGTAAATCTTTTAGCTCAGAATGTCAACATTATGATAATATATTATTTGATCATGCACCCTCCACGGAAACTTGGTCGTCCCCCAGTCCTGAATTCTGTCCCCCTTGTGAGAGTTTCCGAATTCGATTATTTGGGAATTCGCATGAGTGATACTATGAGCTGGTCACCCCACATTAACAAAATGATCCTTAGTCATAAAAGGGTGGGGGGAGCACTGCTAAGGGAGTATCGTAACTCATCAAAACAATGTGTTGCCCCCGTAATTGACATTTACAAAGCCAGAGCTGTCACGGCATCATTATACGGGGCGGAGTTATGGGGCCTAGGAAATTTGGAGGTTCTATCTAAGGCAGAGAACAAATTTCTGAAGGATATTCTGACCATTCCCCTCAGTACTCCAACAGTCCCGGTACTACTGGATGTGGGATGTAAATCTATCATGGACCAGGCTCGCCTTCTTTTATGGGCACGCCTGTGGAGGGTCCCAGAACTGAAAACCTATGCGGATGGACTGTCAGAGGTAATGGGAATGAGTGGTTGGCACAAAATCAAGTGGTTAAGGGACACAAAAAAACTTTTGGGGGAATTGGGATTGGGGTCTTGCTGGACTACAAAATCGGCTCCACCAAAGGTAACCCTAAAAAAACTATACTGGGAGTGGGTCTCTGCCCAGCTGATCAGCAACCCACGTCACTGCAATTCCACCGCAGCCTATCTGAAAATTAGGGACGTGGTTGCCTTCGAGCCCTACTTGGATTTGATCACAATTCCTGCAGATCGGGCACTTTACATCAAATTTAGAGTGGGTACTTTACCCCTAGGAGACCTACTTTCAAGATGGAACATGCCTGCGCAGGCTTCACCCTATTGTGCCCTCTGCTCCACAAGGTGTGAAATGGTGGCACATTTCTTTTTTTGAGTGCCCCGATTATTCACGCCCAAGACATCGTTGGCTTAAACCTCTTTGTAGACAACTGGGAACCCGCCTGCACATGGTGGCGCTACGCATTTTACTATCAGACACTTCTTCCCCAATAGTTTGTGGCGTTGCGAAATTTTTAAAATGGGCTTGGCTGATTCGCTTGAAGAGAATTTTCCATCTCAATTTAATTCTTCTTTTAACTAATTTATTTTTTGTATTACTGGTACTTCTCTTTTTAAATTGTTCTTAACTTGAATCAGTCTTTTTGTATTTACGATGTGCTGTTTTATACCTGTGTGTAATGCTTTTATGATACCTGCATATCGAAATAAAGCTATCAACCAACCAGATAATATATATGCCTATGTACATTTTTCATCCAGAGGATGTCAGTGAAATCCTCTATGGATCACAAAAAGGGGCATCCTTGCAAATTCTGTAAAATGGCCTTCCTATCAAGGTTATCATATACTCTAGGGAGAACATAGAAGTCAAAAATGGCATTTCAGTGTTTTGAAGGGAAACACTTTCCTTGTTTTCAAATCCTAATATCTATAGCTGAAGACTTACTTTGTAATTCTGCCAATGATGTCATGACTTCAGTTATGATAAACCCCTCAAGAGTGTAATGTATAAAAGCCTGAAAGTAATGAGTATCATATTTGGAATACTGACATGTGATATTATTTGTATTCAACAGTACAGTTATCCCCTAGGAGGAACAACAGACGCTTAACTTAATTTCTGTTTGGATATTTAAAAATAATCAAAATTACTGATACCATAAAGGCATTGCCCCTCTGTTCTGTCCTCTTCGTACTTTTAGGGGCTGCTTAAAATTGCTGTTCCTGGTACTTTTAATATCCAGAAGTCTAGAAAATATAACTAAAGTTATGATAATAACGTTATCTATACACATATCCTTATGTTATTATATGCTGACTGTTGACAGATTAGAATTAAATAATCATTTTGATGTGATTGAAAAAGTGATAACTCGACAAATTATGTTAGTGACCTAAAATAAATATACTGAAACTCTCATATCTAATTGTCCATAATTCTGAGGTTCATAGATAATAAACAACCTTTCCCACAGAGAAATGGCAGGGCCACCTTGGGACAACATGCAATATGATTGCTTTCTCATATTTTTAATTCCCGCTGTATTAAAGCCTACTTGATACTATACATGCATCTTTAGTTTATAAACATGCGTTTGCGTTGTTTTTTACTCAGGGCTATATTAAAGCCTCCTAGACTATATGAATTTTGTCTCCCATAGAAAGCAGACATACTCTTACATTACGCAAGAGACTTTTCCCACGTTTGTTAACTGCTTACACCCACTATGAAATGCATTTGTCGTTAAAGAATCTTGGATAATTTACACTTGCATCTTTTATTTACAGATGCACTCTTACATTATGCTGGGGCACACTACCCGTACCACCAAACCCGTAAGTTAGTTAATGGCTGTCTCACATCTTTAGACATATATGCAATGTCTAACCACATCGATGCTCGATGAGTTCCAGCCCTGTGCTGGAATATGCAAAAACCCATTATTCATGACGAGCTGGGCTCGTCATGAGCGTGCTGGGAGGCTACTGCATGACGAGCCCAGCTCGTCATGAGTGTGGAAGGGGCTAAAATATGTTTCCACTAATTTTATCCTTGTAAGACTACCAGGGGTGGTTTCTTCATTAGGGCATGGGGTGTTGCCCTGCATATTTATCCACCTCCGACACCCGTATTAATTATAAATATTGGTTTAAGAAATATAAATCAGTCAATGATACTTAATACATATTAGCACAAACACAATAATTGAAGGAAGGAGATGTCGCAAAGAGAAAAGCGATATAGCATGAATGTGGTATGAAAATGCGTCGCTTTATATAAAGTAAACACATTATTTTAAATCCAGTGCATGGTGTCCCAAGTGATTGTGAAACCTATATTTCAAGGTTGTAATTCATTGTGACATAAAAACAAGGCTTCATCAAACATGTACAAAAGCGACCATTAAATCAATACATAATGAGTGCTCGCAGCCTACTGATACAATAATAGTAGCTGACAAATGGTTTGCTTCACTTACTCAACAACGTTTCATCCCACTTTACAATATGGGGTCCCTTCAGGACCTAGTAGTGAAGGGGTACCTAAAAAATAATAATAACCAATGTTTCAGTAATGGGGTAAGGCAGAGAAAACTAGAGAATTGCCTCAAAAAGGTAGATTGGCATTTGGTAATCATACCTGGGGATGACTGTCAGATAAGACGGTGTGCACAATGTGGAGGTGAAAAAGAAAAGCGGGTACTCACATAGGACCCAGCCGGGCACTGTGGGGATGAGAAATTAGGAATATTTAAAATAACGGGCACACGGGGTACATACTCGATGTTGCCAGCTCTGTTAAAAATAGAACTTACCCTATAGTAGGGATGGTACAGGCATTCAGGATGGTTTCAGATAGAAAGCCTTACTAAGCTCAAAAGGGCAATAAGTTGTTGTCATGAATTTCTGAAAAAAAAGGGTTGAGAAACCCAGTAAATACTCACGTTGCACAATAAGTCAATATCTGTGGTGAATATTTCAGAGATCTCTTACCCGTGGTAAAGGGGATGGTTTCTAAATAAGCCTCATAAAAACTTCACGCCAATCTGTCTGTTAGGTATCTAAAATTAGAACGACAATTCCATGTGTTCGGTCTTATCATTGTACCAGGAGAGACAGAGAGGTGCATCTCAGCAGCTGAACTTGGAGGCCCAGCATAGTCACATATCATCTCCAAACCGGGTAAGAGCTATTCTGTGCCTGAGTGCGTTGTAGTAGGCTGGAATTAGGGTGAATGCTTATTCGCTTGTTTCTCATTCTATTATTGTGAATCTGCTAATATGTATTAAGTATCATTGACTGATTGTCCACAGGAACCATTGTTTTCTGTTAAACTGTTAAGTGCCCTGGTTCCTTGTGAGTAGGGTTTCCCCTGTTTTTTCACACACGAATAATAAGTATAAATGGCAGCGCCATCAGCTTTTTTCAGCCATGCCGCAGCCAAGCACTTACAGTTCCTGAATCTTCAGTTGGCAGGCAGTGAATGTGGGCCTGCTGGGGTGGAAATTCAAAGTAATAGAAGTAATAGAGGTAGAAACTAGACAAGCCCCCTCCAGCTTAACTGGGTTCCTACTCGATTCCACGGGTTGGCAGATGGCTTTTCTGTGACCAGCCTGGCATGCGCCCTAGAGCATGTCCCCACTGGTGCAATAGGGGAACATGACCAATTACTGTATGGCTTCATCATGAAGTCATGCGGCGACTGGCCATTTCTGCTTTTGCATCTCTTCCCTCTTTGTGATGATTGCCACCCTTCATGGCATTTCACATGAGGGAGTACTGCAGGCAAGATCCCTCCTCCAATCACCTCTTGAGCCCCCTCCTCCAACTGGAATTGCCCCAGGCCTGGCGAAAGTACAACCACCCTCCAAGTCACAGAAGCGGCGGGCCACAGAGTAAAACTAAAGGTAAACTCAGTTTTGTTGATTTTTATGTTGAAGTGTTTCTATGGTATGCCAATGCCAATGCCGCCAGTGTTAGAAAATGCGGCTGTAGACTAGTGGTGTTTATTTTTAAGGGTACTAATAATACATTGTGAGTTTGACCAGATTTAAATTACTAGTAGGGGTACCAGGCTTGAGTCACGGCGTCCGCTCAACCTCCTGTCATCCTGGGCAAATCACTTAATCTAAAATAAATGAACGTGTCTTTGTGTAACACAACTGGTGGTCATGTAAAGCACTCTGATACCATCAACAGTTGTTACCTCCCTTATCCTGACCAAGTTGGACTGTGGAAATGTGCTTTTTATTGGTATCTGGAAAAACTCGTTACAAAAAATACAAACACTACAAAACGTGGCAGCCCGACTTCTTGCCAGAATTCCCAAACATAAGTAAGCCATCCAAACACTGGCCAATCTGCATTGGCTACCCAGAGCAAAACATTTAGAGTTTAAGACATTATGCATAACTTTTAAGGGGAGAACCCTTAAAGCCCTTTGGGGACCTTTCAGATTACCCCTCAGCATACCTAAGTGGTGGGTTTGAAGGAGACCCTGAGGAGGATCCCAAGAGTAGGGAGGACTCTGAGAGCGAGGGTTCCCAGTCCATACCCTTGGGGGGCAGTGGCCCTGAAAAGGAGGAAGAAAATGACAGAGCGGGGACGCCAGTAGATAGTGAGGACCCCATAGATAGGGAGGCCCTTGCTGAAACCAGTGCCAGGGGCAGTGCCCCATCCCTTTCTCTGTCCCCAGAGGAGTGGGTGGATAGGAGGGAAGAAAGGGAGCATCAGCTGGCGTTGGGTAGGTTCAGAGTCGAGCTACCGCAGCTGAGGTTGGAACAGAAAAGGCTAGAGAACAAAAGGGTCCTGGCACAGGAGAGGATGGCTGAGGCAGAGAGGGCCTTCCCCAGGGAGAAACTAGCTCTAGAGGATAGTTTGTCCCCTGAGAGTGGTTTCAGTAGTCTGGATTCTCCAGTGAGGGTGGGGTCCATCGGTCTCAGCAGTATTTCGTCCAGTGTAGGAAGTTCCACTCCCAGATCTCAGGGTATGGTGCCTGGTTCCCAGGAAGAGGGGTACAGGTTGAGGTTCAGGGGCAGTAGAAAACTGTCTCACCAGTCCTGGGGGGAGTTTGGGGATGTGTGTTGTAATGCACTGGAGGATTGGATGGTGTGTAGCACGGCAAACGATTTTGAGGGGCTGTTCAATCTGATTATCAAAGAGCACATGCTCAGTAATTGTTTTCGTGGGTTATGCCAACACCTGTTGGAGTGTGGGTTCCCTGATCCCAGGGAGCTTGCACGGGAAGCAGACCTCTGGGTAAGTGCCAGAGAGTCTGAAGAGGCATTGGGGAGTGATCCTGTAAGGAGTGGATTGGGTATCTTCCAATCCAGAGTGGTGGGACAGGGTCAGAGTAGCTCAGCTAGGTCCAGATATAGTGGACCTCACGTCCTGTTTCCAAGGGGAAGGAGTGAAATAGGGAGGTGTCCCGAAGTGCCCCAACCTCAATTCCAGGGCTTGGAGTGTTCCATAAGGGAACCCCAGGTTGGGAGCCTAGGCTGTCCTGATGGGCCATCCATTGAGGGCGATCTCCTAGTGCCAGGAGAACCTGGGGCATCTGTAAACAGAGCTTCAGAGGTTCTGGTGTCTGCTCAGCCGCAGGGTTTAGATCCTGGGTTGGAAAGCCAGGGGTACTTCTCCAGGTGGGAGGGTGTGGAACTCTGGAAGGTGGTGCAGAGGGAGGGAAGACTCACCTCCGGCATCAGTTCAACCTGAGGGTTTAGTCCCGGGGTTGGGAATCCAGGTTCAGGTACTGCCTGACCTGGAGGGAGGGACCTCTGTAATCAGTGTCCCTACCGGTTTGCCTTCCAGGGGTACCACTCCAGGTGGGAGGGTACAGAACTCTGGAAGGGGATGCAGAGGGAGGGAGGACTTGCCTCTGCCACCGGTGCAACCTAAGGGTTTTGACCCTAGGTTGGTGGATCAGTTACAGGGTCAAGGTCCTGAACTGGTGAGAGAGTAGTGTTCTGAGGGTGCCTCTCCAAGAAGAAGAGTGCGGAACCCCAGAAGGAGAGATAGGGGGACGAGAGCCTCGCCCATGACTTCTGGTCAGCCTGAGGGTGCGGACCCCAGGTTGGAAGATCAGTGGCATTTCAGACCTGCCCTGATGAGAGGTAGAGTGGAAAAGGGTTACTATGTGCCTGGGGCTACTGCCCCCCACTCTGTGAGATGGCAAGGCCCAGAGACATCTGGATGGCCTAGGGCCTGGTCCTGGCTGCGGACAACTAGGGAGTACCATTGGGGTAGCTTAGTGGGTCCTGGGAGCTCTGACAGAGGGAACCACCGGGGTCCAGAATGGTGTAGATCTGGCGGGTGCCCCTGCAGTTGCAGGCCTACGTCCGTGTTCTATTGCCCCAAGCAGGGAAGACCATCAAGGTATTGATTAGTCTACCCTGCCTTTTGGCTGGAAGGGGGTTGTGTTGGACTCAGCCCTTTTTGCAAGGTCTCCCCAAAACATTTTGCCTTACTCCTAGCCTTTTTCCTGACATGGTGTTGATGGTTTTAGGACTCTGGGCACTTTAGCACTGGTTAGCAGTGCAAAGTGTGTGTGCTTTCTGCTCTCCATATGCTAACATTGGGAACCCCCGCTTATGGGATAATTCCCAAATGGAACAAAATAAGTACGTCATGTTTGATATGTGTGGAATGGAAATAATAAATGCGGCACAATGGTGTGCGCAGATTTATTTGCACTATTTTAGGAATGCCACTTTTAGAAGTTGACATTTCTGTGTGCTGTGTGCCTGCCTGCCTGATGTATATTGCATGTCTGGTTCTAGAAGTGACAGGGGCTGGTGAGGTGTGGGTGGCTCCAGGGAGGGCAGGGTGACTCAGCCCTAGGCTGAATAGAAGATCTGCAATTAGAGTAGTGGGAGGAGAAGTCCTCTGTCCCTGAATAGCTCTGGGCCTGCCCTGTACAATGCTGGCTCCGCCCCCCTGTGATGTCTGATTACCCAGCCCCAGCTCACAAAGGGAGGAGGGAAGCCTTGTAAACAAAGTGCTCTACACTCCCCTGAAACCAGTTGGGACTGGTTTCCCCAAAGACCCTTTCAGAAGCTTCTGCCCCTTTCTAGTAGCAGGGCAGAAGGGTGTATAAATATAGGGGCTGTGACCCCATGAGGGTGTGCTTGTGCTGACTTGGAGGGGACACTCCGCCAGGAGGAATGCTTTCGGGACCCTGCATACTGGCCTCTGTGTCCAACTTTGCCCCTCTGCCCTTCTACAGGATCAGGAAGAGACTTTTGTTGGAGTGAAGACTGCGTCGCCAGGAGGATTGCAACACTGCTCGATTTGACTGTTCCCTGGAACTGCTGTCATGTTTTGCTGAGCTACCCTACTGCCTGCTGATCTTGTCCAGCATTGCCTCCAAAATTCCTAGCTACTAGCGCCTCGTGAGAGCTATATTCTAATTACCTGAGAAAATCCTGGCGTGGGAGATTCCCTCTGGGCTGCCAGCAGAAGAGCGGAAGCCCACCCCGCATGTGGACACCTTTTTAAACTCGAGCGGGTGCCCACTCCGCATTTTCTGCATCTTTAAAAAGAGTGGGCGCCCACCCTGTGTATTTTTGCTCTTTAGCGGGAGTCCACCCTGTTTTATGCCGATTCCAATGAGCGGGTGCCCACTCCGCGTTTTGAAACTTCGGCGAGTGCCCACCCTGCATTTCTGCTGTTTAGCGGGTGCCCAGCCCGCACTGTGGTGTCTTTCAAGGTGGGTGCCCACCCCACATTTTTGTAGAATTTGCGAGTGCCCACCCTGCATTACAGTTTTGTTTAACGGGTTCCCACCCCGCAAACTGCCACCGTCAAGGAGGAGCCACCGGCGAGAGGAGCAGCTACCCGGAAGCCAGGCGCCTTATGACTGACTCGGGCGGGATTATTAGCAGGAGGAAGAAAGGACCCGGAAGAGATGCTTGCCTGAGCGGGGCTCTTGTGAGTCAGAGAGAGCCCCGCAGCCACCAAGAAGTTAGAACAGTGTGTGCTCCATCCCAGCCAACCCCCCACCTTCCAGAAAGGGAGGCAGTGATTGCAAGGAGACCCAGGACTGCTGGTGAGTGGGGCCGGCTTGGGGGGTGGGAAGCCGATGCCCGGAGAGGAACAAAGCCGACGACAGAAGAACCTGGTGAGTGGGGCTGGGAGGAGACCCGTATGGGTGTCAGGAGCAGCACCAGAAGTGTCTGTGTTTGGTTGGTGTCCCATTTGACAGTGGGCAGCTGCAACGTTTGGGGCATGTTGGAATTGTAGAGTCCCGGAGGGGGGCTCCAACTTGGTCAGTGCTTCGTGGGCTGCACAGTGGCGCCACAGGTGTGGACCGCTGCAATGCTTTTTTTCTTTTGAGTACAGATATTTTCAGAGTCCCAGAGAGGGGTCAGTGTGGACCGTGACACAGTGTCCCTTGGGCTACACAGCGGCGCGCCAGTTGTGAGCCGCTGCAACATTTTTGGCATAACGATCTTCAGAGTGGGGCACAAGGGAGCCCAGACTAGTTGGCACAGCTGTACCGCCCTTTAGCAGCAGCTGCAACGTGTGAGGAACGTTTCCTTTCAGAGTAGGGGCTCCTCAGGCGCAGTGGCACCAGAGCCTAATCTACACTGTGGGTCATGGTTGTTTTAAGTGTCAAGGTTGGCCCTACAGGTACCCTAATGCTAATGTGATGATGATGCATAATGCATATGTTTATGCCTAATGTCATTATTGGGTTATGCCTAATGCAGTTATAGAGTGTACATGGGGTTACTGTGATTCATTAGTGCTATAATGATTAGGCCTCATTATGTGTGCATAATGTATTTAGGCTGATGCTTGCCAAATGTGATTTATGCCCCATGATTGTTGTATAATGTTTTTTTATGCCTAATGCTGTTGCATTTATGCTTATGAGGATGCCTAACATCAGGTTATTAGGTTCATGCCTGAGCTAATGTGTTCATGCTTCATGCTAATGTGACAATGTTAAGTTTACGATCTTGCCAGTAGGTACTGGTTGTTTTACATTGATTACTTGTACTTTTGTGATGGTTCTGGCAGCAACCGGATTGGTGCTGCATTGTACATAGTCCCCTGTAAATTATGACCTGGTGCCTGTAGGCACAGTGTATATATATGTGATTGTGATTCTAATGTGTTTTACATAATACAAAGGCAATTATTATATAACCTTGTGTGGAGTCTCTTTTGTAGTGTGCCTAGTGTGTCACTGCTTTGTGTGTGTTGCGCAAACGCTTTACACATTGCTTGTTGGGATAAGCCTGACTGCTCGTGCCAAGCTGCCGAGAGGGTGAGCAGGGGTTATCTTCAGTGTGTAACTCCCTTGCCCTTACTAGAACAGGGGTATCTGCCTGGCTTTGGCGCATGCCCTGGCCAACCAGGAATCCCCGTGTCTAACAACGAGTATTCCTAAAGATTCTTAGGCAGAGTTAAAAAATTGATAGCTGTCCTTTATAACCATTGTTCTTTCATTAAATGTACCACATGAATTGTAGGTTGGACAGTACATAATAAAAAATAATTGTAACAAACTTTGTATATTCCTGTGACTGGAAGAGTACGATGCAATTAACAGTATGGGGCATATGTAGGTAAATCCATTTTTGCGATTTGGAAAATGCTATTTTCTGCGAATCACACTTTCGGAATCGCAAAACCGGATGTAGGTAAAAAATCGCTAATATTTAGCGATTCCCAAAAATTTGCAGGATTTATGTGCGATTACCCAAATAGCGATTCCTTATTAGCGAATTCGCTAATAAGGAATCGCAAAAACTGGAAAGAGAAATTCAGGTGCAGAATGATGACATCACAACCAGGAAGTGTGAATTCCCATGATGCACCTGATTGCCTGCACCTGTTCCAGAGTCAGTTGCTGGCTGAGAGACAGAGAGGAGGGAGTGTGGAATTGGCTCTGACACCAAAGTTGGAAAAATGGAATCCCAGGGTCCTGAAAAGCAGGGTGGGGATAAGCAGGCTGATGAACAGAGCAGGAAAAGAAAACTAAAATTTTCCGAGAGGGAGCTGGAGGTATTGACAGAGGAGGTAGTGAGGCAACATGACCTCCAGTTTGGGAAAGCCTCACATCGTGTGCCTGAAGCCAGAAAAAGAAAAATATGGTCAGACAAACAAGAAAAGGTAAACGCCATAGGCGTAACCCATCGTACCACCGAGGACCTAAGGAAGAGGTAGTACGATATGAGGCAAAGATCGAAGGAGAGGGTGGCCACAAGATTGGCAGAAGCTAAGGCAACTGGAGGTGGAACATCCACTACACCAGACCCAACGCCCCTGGAGGAGTTGGTGGAAGGCACCCTTATGCCTGAGGCAGTGACTGGCGTGGCTGACCTTGACAGCTCTGACACCAGAGACACCACAGAAGGTAAGATGCATGCCAATCTCCCCAAAGCATCCCCATCCCACTCAGACCCCAAAATCCCCATGCATGAATAGGAATCTGGTCCATGTTTTGAGGGTCACCCAGTGAGGCATAATGGGAAATGTAGTCCCATGTAATGTGAATAGGTGCAGATACACATACAAAGGGTACATAGGGAACAGTCACACTAGCAAAGTGCAAAGTAGACAAAATAGACAAGTAGGCATGTAAATTGTAGTTTCAAAAACTTTATTGAAATCAAGAAATTTTTTAATTGACACACAACTCATGTGTGCTATTTTTTGGCAGATGGACCAACAACACAGGACACTGTGGCAGCAGTGGGGGAGACAGCTTCAGCAGAGGACCAGGCATGGGAGGAGAGCCAGGGTGCCACATGTGACACACCATCAGCACAAAGCAAACGGCGCAGAATTGTACCTGCACTGAAATCAATACCATCCGGGTCCACAGATGCAGAAGATGACACACAGGCTGCAGCTACTCCAAACACAACTCAGGGCAGATCACAAACATGCGCTACAAACACGACTGGCAGTGGTGCCAGACAGAGGGCACGGGCCAACACCAGCAATGCCTCGTCAGGTACAGATTCTGTATTTGCAGGGCTGGAGGGCAACATGTTGCGTGTGCAGCACCTGCAAAGTAAAGGAATATCATCAATACAGCGTCAGCTGGCACAACACAACCGGTACATGTCGGAGCTGAGACTTGGTGTAGCAGCAATAGCAAAAGCCTCAGAGGCAAATCTGAGCAAAAATAGGCTTGATAGGCAGGCCCGGCGAAGGGAACAACGTTGGTTACACACACGCCTGGACCAGTTTGCAAGGGCTGTCAGCCGGCAATCCAAAGCCATATCTATGCTTGCTCGAAGAACTGTAAGCATGCAACATGAGATGGCACACTGCTGCCAGGATGTTGCCAAGAGCCTGGTGCAGGTAACCCAGGCACTTGACCAACTGTGGGCTGCTCTCACTGGGGGGATTGTAATGCCAGGGAGCCTAGACACAGATGGGCAATCCAGCAGGAGCACACCTACTCCACCTATTCCTGCAGAAAGGCGTAGGAGTGGCCGTCAGGGCAGAGGTGTGGACAACAACAGCAAAACTACTGCACAGGCTGAAGGAGGTGCATCAGGGCGTGCATACCGGAGGTGAAGGGGCGGCATGCACAATGGCATGTTGTGAGGCAACACATGCCATGAGGACTAACTAAGTCAATGATATTTTGGCACTGTGAGGACATTAACATGTGCTAATTGCAAACTTACAGTCACACTGTGTGACCTTGCATATCCTGCATGTAAGGAAGTAAACATATTTTGTGGACATCAACATTGGTCATTGTGGTCTTTTATCTCACCTAGAAGTAGTTCTGTGTGATGTCATCACGTCTCAGGCACCCAGCAGCTGCCCCAGCTCCTCCTGCACGTCTGCGTTGTGGGGCTGGTCCCTCCTCATCGGATGTGTCAGACTCTGTCAGATCCACTGGGGTGCCCTTCTTGGTAGCAATATTGTGTAGCATAGCGCAGGCCACCACTATCTTGCAACAGGTCTCCGGGCTGTACTGTAGAGTACCTCCACTCTTGTGGAGGCAGCGGAAATGGCTTTTGAGGATTCCAAAGGTTCTCTCAATGGTGGCTCTTGTGGCTCTGTGGGCAGTGTTGTATCTCCGCTTTGCCACTGGATTCAAGCAAGCCGGGCTGAAAACGGCTGTAATGCTAGAAACCGGTCCTCGGAAGCTTGTTTCCGGTAAAGGGAAGAGATGGCTTGGCAGTTCGGGCTGGACTGTTCCCATGAGGCACAGGGTCAGACTGATTTGCATATAGCCATGTCTGAACTGGGGTGGCAGAGTGGGCTAAAGAACAGTGATGGATCAAACCCAGATCTTTTGACTGGGTGTGAGTGTTTGATTGGTTCAGATGCTCCGTCCATCACCACCCCCTTTTGTATCTCCGCTCAGCAGCTGTGGTTGGATTAAGGTATGGTGTGAGGATGTAGTCCCTCACAGCATATGCCCTGTCTCCTGCAGGCATGAAGTGTGTAGATGTTTAGCGACATACTGCAAGTAGAAACATTTCATACTACTGTTTGTGTGTGCCATTGAATTACCTAGCAATTATCCCTCTCCAAAATCGCCATTTGTAAGTCTGCGATGTAAACCACAGTGTCTAAAAATGAAGGAATCATGAGTGCTTCCTGGAAATTTTGCAACTATGTCTGTGGTGGCATGTTTGAAATTTCAAACTACCTGGATGTTTAAAGAATGGTTCGATTTTCTGTTTCTAAAAACATACTCATTGTGTGATGGGGGACAGTGCGACATGTGTTCCATCTACGCAGCCAATCACGTCGGGGAATTGGGCAATTTGATAAAAATCCTGTTTATTTTGGTCCAGTTCCTGCTGTGTGTCTGGGAATTTGATGTGGTGATGCATCCTCTGCATCATGGCATTGAGGAATGCCCAGAAAAAGCACGATAGTGCGCTCTTGGACACCCGTCCTACTGTGGCTATTACCCCCTGAAAACTCCCTGACGCTAGGCGGTGCAGTGAGCACAACACCTGTATGTGTGTGGGAATGGTGTGTGCCCTGTATGGGGGGTGCTCCAGCATGGGTGTCAGCTCCTCTATCTGCTCCAGGATACTTTCTGGATGCAGACTGTAGTACACATGGATGTCTTCCTCAGTGCGTTGGAAGAGGGTGATGCGTGTCCTGTAGATCCTCTCAAGCCGTCTCCTTCTCTCTTCAGCCTCTCGGATACGCAGCCTCCTGGCTATGACATAAAGACCAGCCATTGTGAGAAGCCACTGTTGTATTATGGGCCACTTTAAATAGTTTGCACCTGATTACCACCTGGCCGGAGTTGGTGGTCATAGAGAATTACAAAATTGTGATTTTTGAGAATTCGGTATTTGCTTCTTTTATGGGAAAATGCGAATTCGCAATTTGCGTGGTGGAATTTACGATTTTCGCAAATACTGACACAGTTTGCGAATTCGTAGATTTATTCGCAAAATCCATTATACGCAAAATTGCTAATCACAAATTTTGCGATTAGCAATTTGGCATGGGACATTACTTACCTACATCACATCACACACTTTTGCAATAGCAAACACCCGAAATTCTGGCCCTATATTACTTTTGTAAATCATCCATTGTGCAAAATATTACAGATGTAAACATGGTCACATATTTTTTCTTTTTGGAAAACCATGAGCGATCTACATCAATGATCCGTGGCAGAATTCAGACAGAAGTGTATCTATTTTTTTTAGAAATGTTAGCTAACTGGGTTTACTCACTGATTTCAGAAACCATTACCTCCAAAAATCAAATACGCCAAACAAATAGGAAATAGTCTGCCTGTTGTACCTGAAAGCTGAGAAGGGGGCAATCTTCGCAAAACAACCTTTTTGTTGATGCCAGGTTAGACAAAATGTGCACATTTTCCTGTACTTTTTCCCATTGCTGCTATAATTGTGTTGTACTTTCATTTCCTTCCATGGAAATGGAGAAATCCTGGGTGTATTTAGAATCTAATAAAACAAACATGTGTGTAAAGGGTCAAGGGGAATATTTTACGACCTGTCTGCTCGCTCCCCTATTGTCAAGATACAGAAAAACACAACAGAGCAGACCAGGTCTGGAAATGGTGTGTAACTGTACTAGTGGTTGTGAAAAAGTAAGGTGCATGTGTGAACGAGAGCCGTTTGAGAAATACAAGCTAGAACCAAACCCATCAGACCACCCTTTTTGGTGGAGTTTACGTCATGTGGGGGTTTTGCTGGTCATTCAACACCACATCCGACCATACTGTGCCGGTGCGGGAATGAATGTCAGTACTCTAGCCATGATGTTCATTGTAGAGTGGTCTTAATAAAGTGCAGTGCTCAGGTGATAGTGATAAATAAAATTGACTACTCAGACTCAGCAGAAAGTTCAGGTAGAAGTCTATGTGTCAAGAGTTAAAAACACGCCAAGTAGTAAGACTACCCTATGGCGCTATGCAGGACGGTCGACATGTTTCAGCCTCATGGGGAGTTACCCCGGCTTTCTTCAGGACCTTAGACATGGAATAACTACTGCAACTTCAAAATATGTGTTAAAGTGAGAAATATCAAAGATGTACTAAGAAAAAGTTACATATCTACCAGGAACTTAGATGATTAAATGTCCACTGGAGGGAGAGAAGCATGTCTTCTTCCCAGCTTTGTGTGGGTGAAGACCTCACCTCACCCGGCAACCGCTCGGGAGTATGAGGCCCCGCTCTGTCGGTACCCCCGATCGGTACATCTTTGATATTTCTCACTTTAACACATATTTTGAAGTTGCAGTAGTTATTCCATGTCTAAGGTCCTGAAGAAAGCCGGGGTGACTCCCCATGAGGCTGAAACATGTCGACCGTCCTGCATAGCGCCATAGGGTAGTCTTACTACTTGGCGTGTTTTTGACTCTTGACACATAGACTTCTATCTGAACTTTCTGCTGAGTCTGAGTAGTCAATTTTATTTATCACTATCACCTGAGCACTGCACTTTATTAAGACCACTCTACAATGAACATCATGGCTAGAGTACTGACATTCATTCCCGCACCGGCACTGTATGGTCGGATGTGGTGTTGAATGACCAGGAAAACCCCCACATGACGTAAACTCCACCAAAAAGGGGGGTCTGATGGGTTTGATTCTAGCTTGTGTTTCTCAAACGGCTCTCGTTCACACATGCACCTTACTTTTTCACAACCACTAGTACAGTTACACACCATTTCCAGACCTGGTCTGCTCTGTTGTGTTTTGCTGTATTTAGAATCCCCAAGATACGAGAGAAAGTACAGAAGGACAGAAACTTGGCATTATTTGGATTTTGGATATTTGTTGTCAAAAACAGATTATGAAGGCTTATGCCCAAACTGCCCACAATATCAAAAAAGGACTCAGAGTGTTGAGAGGTGTGGGGACAACCTCAGCACTTCAAAGGCAATAACATTAATATGTTTGTACTCAACCTTTAGGAAATTATATTTTTGTATCACAATAGTTTTGTTGATGTTGTGATAAACAACCCCATGTAGCAGTACAGGCTAGGTCTATTGCTTCACAATGAACCTCTGCATGTTTAAATGTATTATGTGAAAATTTTCACTGCTGTATAGGTACTTTTAAATGCTGTACACACATGCACTGTGTAAATCTAAAAACTAAATTGTTTGTCCTTCTAGCAACCAAAAACGTTTACGTTAAAAAGTAATTTAAAAGTCAAAATAATGTTGGCCACAATATTATTTTTCCTAACTTAAGTGAAGAAATAGCGGGGAATGCACTATGATACATATGGGTATTTGAAACGGCCAAGTGATGCCCTGTACAATGGCCTTCATGCCAGTGCAGCCAACTTCCAAGCCATATTTTAATAAATTCAAAGACACATCTTCCTTTCAGGGGAGGAGGCCTTTCCGTGTGAAAAATGACCTTATCCCCATGGATTGAGTCAGATAACATGAAAGAGAGAAGGAAACATCTAAGAAACACTCTAGCTGCTGCATTGGGAATCTGTAGCAGAAAGCACCATGGGATTGTTTTTACAGTAATGAACGTTTGTTGAAATTAAATAAGCCACACTGTGATAAACCACAGTGGGAATAGTGTGAGCACTTCAGTTTAATTAGTTGTCGGGTCCTTGCTGATCTGAGCTGAGATAACCCTTTAAATACTTCTGCGCAGCACCCTAAAGTGAGAGAGCTGAGTAACAAGACAGGGTGAGAAAAGAAGGGTGCCTGCTTTTTGCTGAGTATTTCCCATATACCTGATCAATGTTAGTGCAGACATGATTCCAGCTTTACTTGAATCTCGGTACCTGCAAGCTACTCCAAGGACTAAGGAGGCTGGCCTCCGCCTTATATATAAGTACTAGCTTACCCGTCGCGCGTTGCTGCGATCTCCGAAGAAAGGAAATTCAAGGAAACTCGTTATGATAACATTCATTTTACATTGTGTCATTTTTATTGAAACGTATTCATTTTATTATGGAAAACATTTCAAAGTGTCGTTTTAATTCTATTTATTTATTCGAGTGGATACACAATTTTTTGTTTTTCCGTCTGGTGCGGACATCAGTATTCCAAAGATTATGAGGGCCCTGTGGGGGCTGATATTTTTAAACATTTTATGCCAGAAACCTTCGTGGGAGTGTACTCAACAACTTCCGAAAGTTTCCTTGCAATTGGATGAATGCTGTTTAAATTCTATTTATTTATTCGAGTGCTTGTGGTACATCAGTCTTGTGTGTACATCAGTATTCGAAAGATTATGAGGGCCCTGGGGGCCAATATTTAAAAATAATTTATGCCAGAAACCTTCGCGGGAGTGTACTCAACAACTTCCCAAAGTTTCATGGCGATCGGATGAATGGTGTTTTAATTCTATTTATTTATTCAAGTGTTTGTAGATACACGATTTTTTGTTTTTCCATCTGGTGCATACATCAGTATTCAAAAGATTATGAGAGCCCTGGGGGGGCCGATATTTACAAAAATGTTATGCCAGAAACCTTCGCGGAAGTGTACTCAACTACTTCCCAAAGTTTCATGGTGATCGGATGAATGTTGTAGTAATGCATAAAGGACAAACAGACAGACAGACAGACAGACATACATTTGTTTTTATATATATAGATTAAGGGACCAAGGTCCTGTCTAGAGGTGCCGACCTAGTGTTCAAACTTGGAAGCTGGGAGAGTGTAGAGTTCTAGATAACACACAAGGCTGGAAAAACTAGCACATCAGTAAAAACTGAACATTTTGCTTTGAACATCACTGAAAGTGGTAGAAAGCCTTGAACCAATGGCCTGGAGTTCAGAAGGACTTTGTAAAAAATCTCTGAATTTTAAAAACACCAGTGGAACAGTTACAGAAGGTTTTATAAAAATGATTACGTAAAACCTCATATAAAAGTTGTCAGATACCCCGTTTGATAAATCCTTATGAGACCCATGCCATTTAGAAGTAGGTGAACTACTTACATTCTAGTGGCTGAGTCTTAACATTGCTCTGCATTGGCCACATCCACCAGTGGTCCAGACTCCATAGGTCTGACACTTCAGCAGCATCTTAAGGCCCATCACTTTTAAAGCAGGTCTTTTGATGCTGTTCTCATCTGTGACAACCTTAATGCAAAGCGAGACAGTAAAAAAGTGAAGATGTACTGCATGTGCTCAGAGAATACTCCTAGTATTTTTCAGAATCGAGTGATTGGAACATTTAATTCTAAAACGCAAAAAATAACAACTAAGTCACCACAACATGGAAACCCAGCTGGCAGTACATTTCTATCGAAAGTGCTCTTATTGTGTAGATGGGAGCTCATTCAGCATAAAAATCTGTTTTGAGACTCAAATGAGGTCTGTAGACATGATGGAGATATCATCTTAGTGACTGCTTCATACTGATCCATTGCACTCTATCCTTGGGGCACTTGCTCGACCACAAGCATCACGTTGTGCACTATAGACAATTTCTTGACTACAATCATGTGAAGATAAAACTCCATCACTGATTCTCTCCAAAGGGTGCCTAGGTCTCTTAACTATTAAATATTCACTAGGGTGAAACAACATGTATCCACCCTTGTTCTATCAATGTTCAGAATTGGAGGGTCTCCAGACTGTTGCCTCCATCAGAATTTGATTTGTATTATTCTGAATGCTTTTTAATATTCATTTATCCATATGTCTAATTTCCTTATTTTGGTAACAATTTCGGGCCTGATTTAGAGATTGTCTGACTGGCTCTGCATTACAAATGTGATTGATATCCTATCCACCTGGTTAGAAATACCATAATATATAATGCGATTGTAATCAATCAATCAAACTCAAAATCAGGCCTTCAGTCATTACGCTTCATTCTTTTTCATTGATTTATTTGAAAATATCAACTCTCTTATTTGGTAGCTGTAATGTTGTGTTTTTTGATAACCATATACAACATGCATGAGGTAGTGCTTGCAGCTTAGACTAAACAACCAAGGACATGTTGTGGATTCCTCATAGAAAACATTTGACCTAACAGGAACTAGATTGTTTCAACGTCTCACATGAAACCTCAGGCCTCTGTCCCCAAAATATAATAGTTCACCTTCCTACAGAATGCATCCAAACAGCTACACCTTTTCTGAATAACAGAAGTTGATTGTCCTCATATGGAAAAGGCATGCAAAATGTGTTGGGAATCCTTTACTAGAAGTGGATGGGTAGAAACCAAGATGAGTTTTATACCCTTTTATGTTTTTTTTCTCCATAAATTGGCAAAGAACTACCTATATTACCATATGAATGTCTTTGTAAAGGACAGCTTAGTTAAGAATACATCCTGTCTGTTCCTAATAGCTCCTAGATAAGCTGCGTAATTTAGGTTGCATGTACGACTCATTTTTGAGACATTGTTCAGTTAACCATTTCTAGTCTGTGTTGCAGGTTTAATACATGGGATCCTTCATGCCTATTGTAATTCACAAGATTAGTTGCTCCTACGACTTTAACTCTCTCTTTGATTTCAGACCATCTTATACGTTCTACCTGCAAATCTACTCCTCTTTTGCCCATTTGTTGTGGCTTACGAAACAAGTCTGAGCAGAGTTACAGTTTTTTCTTGCAGCACAACAACCAAAATGACTGACCTCTTGTATGGCTAAGAGACACAATAAACCTTAAGAGGTCTTTTCCATGAAGTGCTGAGCTGACCAGTGCTGTTTCTGAGGTCCTGTGACCCTTGTTTGTGTCTAACTGGCATCTCCAAACAACTCTGAAAATTCTGGATTTAGAACATTTTTGGACTTCCAGACAGCCAGAGGACCAGGGCTACCACCCAAGCCAATCCACGAAAGGCACAATTTTGATGGTCTGAAGAAACATTTTCCGCCTACATGAAGTTTCTTCAAGGCAGGAAATCTGTTTTAGCAGGCCCTAGTGAGAAGGTATCCAGTCTTGTGGAATTTATTGTAGGATATAACCTGCAACTTTTTCTGACCTCCAAAAAAGAAAACACTCGGAACATAGAGATTTTGAACAGGTGAATGCACCAACAGTATCTTGCTGATATGAGGACTTCCCTGAGTGTGCACTTTTCAATTTTCCCTCAAGCTTTCCCCATCAAAACTAATGGCTTCAGAAGGACCTCTTCCAACAGCTGTCTGACTTTGAGAAGAATTCAACGGTTGTAGCCTGCAGCTTTGCAGAGTGACACAAAGGCTAAAATGAGATTTACAAAGCCACGCCAGGCCATCTTGCATGGTCCTGCGTGGCTTTATTATTCTAGAGTAATGAAAGGCAGCGCAAATCGCTTCCTTGCCTTACTGTTCAGCAGGGAGGTGTTACAAGGGTGGAGTGTGTGTGTTCCCACGCATCCAACCCTGCATTCTAATACATTCCCACATTTACAAAACTAGTAGAACTGGAAATGCATCAGAATTGTACGCCTCCTTACCAGAGGTGCAACAAGGAGAAATATTTTTCTTTCTCCTCATTGATTTTTCTTTCTAAGGGCCCGATGTAGGTAATTCTTATTTACCACTTCTTAAATACCGAATTTTACCGATTCGGTATTTAAGAAGTGGTAAATATGAAGGGGGGAGATGTAGGTATTTCAGAATCTGTAAATACCGAATCGTTAAGATTCGGTATTTACCGATTCTGTAAATACCGAATCGGTGTTGCCCATTGATTCCTATGGGCTTTGAAGCCCATAGGAATCAATGGGAAATACCGATTCTGTAATTACAGAATCGGTAAAATTACCGAATTTGCAAGGGTGACAGGGTGTCACTTTGACACCCTGTTGCACCCCTGTTCCTGGCTTGTGTGCCATGTGACACACAGACATGCCCTTAGGACATGTCTGTGTGCCACATGGCACAGGTGTACATGCACAGATGTGCATGTACACTGGAATTCGTTATTTACCATGGAATAGTATTCCATGGTAAATAACGAATTCTAAAGGCCCTGTAGCACTGTTTAAAGTGTTACCTGCATAAGAAAATACAGATTCGGTAATTTTACCGATCGGTAATTTTACCGAATCTGTAAAATTACCGATTCGGTAAAATTACCGAATCTGTATGTTTTTCACAGCCCTACATACCAATGTCCAAATACCGGTCGGAAACGGCCGAAAATACCGATTTTCGGCTGTTTCCGACCGGTATTTAGACACCTACATCTGGCCCCAAGTGCGCTGCATTGTGCCGCACACATAGAAAGAGGAAAATACTTCTTAGGATTGTTTTTGTGGAGGAAGGTGTCCCTTCCTGCACAAAAACAGTCCTGCATACAACACAGGCTCCCTTGCACCAGGGTGAAAGGGTACCTGTGTTGGCACTAGGCAAGCACTTTGTGCGCAGGCGCAGACAGAGAGCAAGAATGTGCTGTATAATGTTTTATACAATGCATTCCTGCCCTCTACCTTTCTCATGCAGCACAGCAAGGTGGCTTTCTGTATTGCATTGTGTGAATATTTGTTAAATATATCCGAGTATCCCAAGGGATAATCTCCTACCAGCATAATCCTGGTTGGTGTATCTGACTCATGCTTCTTCCTGATAGGCATGAAGTTGCACCTGTGTCCCAATCAACCCTGATCATAGACTATCATTGCTGCTTAGTGCCCCTTTTGGTGCTATTTTTCTTCAAATTTTCTACAGCTTATATCTGCTGTTCGATTTATTGGAATTGTCTTGTGTTGGTGATATGTTTATTACATTTTCAAAATTGTAGTGGAGTTTTTATTTTTTGTGTTTTTGACTTTTCACTGTTTTAGGACTTCTAAATGCTTTGCACATTTTTAAGTTAACCCTGTTTGTTCTGTGCCATAGCTTCCAGGGAATCCGCTCAGGTTTAAATAATTGAAAACTGTGACTGTACCTGCAGGAATAGTGTCTTTATCATTTGTGTGGACTTCGATTTATTCTCATTAATAATTCACTTTCTTACAGCTACCCTCTCCAAACTTCTGCTCTGTCAGTTCCCCTTAAATATTTTAAACTTTGTGCTAAAGCTTATGGATTACTTTTGTGCTATTTCATGATCAGACTTGTTTTGCACCATATTGAATATTTATGGTGGTTTTTTCTTGCTCTTACGGTGTCTACTCCTTAAAATGGAACTTGATTACAGAATATTATCTTCAATACTATTATTACTAATCCCTTTTGAGGGAATTCCATCCCCATCTGTTGCTAGCCTTACCAACTTAGCAGTGGGTCATCAATTGATGGGAACTGCACGAGTGGCCTCAATATAATTGGGTGCCGGCAGCAAGGCAAGAAGAGGAGATCTCTGTTCGTAGAGCTGTGCCAGCTGCACCTTGTTCCATACCTATGCCATCAACACTAAGTGCGTCCCTTAGGGAGTAATCTCTGCCTCTTAGTTGTTCTCTTAGCCATGTTATTATGAGTAACAGGGTGGGGGAGTGAAACACCAAAACGGAGCTGAAGTGGACTGGGGTAAATATAAGAGGTTGCACATTGCATGAGAGTAAGAAAGATCCTAAAAACAACAAGGTGAAATAGAGGCCAGTAGCAACCATTGCAAAACAGGGAATACTATCTGCCATTGCTTCCGCCCTAGGCCCTACTCAGGATGGTGTGCCCATAAAACAGATATTTCCAAACCATTTCAGATCTGCCAGTGTTGGACACATCAACTCTGAATGTTTCATTGTCGAATGAGTATATGCTGGCCGACATCCCCATCCACCTCATGAACATTGGGGTGCATGCTACAAGTCATACCATTCCAGCATTCAGGACAAAAGACCAACTAAATTCTGATCCCTCCCAGAGAGATTCCCTAGCAGATAAAGTCACTAGCCTCCCTCTAACAGAATCATAGTTAATTAAAGTTGAGACTATGGCTACACACAGTTTGCCTTATGGGTTAAGCCATGAGTTCATAGCCTCTAGATTGCTATTTTCACTTGAGAGGATAATAAGTTGAGTACTAGTGCTACTGGAGAATGTAGTGCGAGATAATGATCATAACTCGGACCTCCTTACTGTTATATTGGAAACTATGGCCGCAAAATAAATCAAGATCAAAGCATCTACTCAGGCAAGTACCAGCATTATGGCAATTCTTTCATCAGACAGGAGGAAGTAGGTACAACCTCCCCTGACCCTTCTGTAGCAAAATTAATTGAGCATGTAATAAATTAATCAATCAGGATTTATAAAGAGCGGCTAATCACCCGATAGAGTATTGAGGCGCTTGCAGGCTCCGGAGACTTACTCGAACAGCCAGGTCTTGAGGGCCATTTAGAAATCTGGAAGTGAGGTGATGGTCCGAAGGTGCGTGTGAAGTCTTTTCCAGGTTTTTGCTGTGATGTGGGAGGAGCGTCCTCCACTAATGCTTCGGTAGATGCAGAGAGTATGGGCGAATGAAATGGAGGAGGAACGTAGTCTTCTTGATGGTTAATGGCAGTTCAGGCAGTAGTTAATGTCCTTGGTTGTATAGAACCTTATGTTCGTGGGTCAGCAGCTTAAATTGGCATCTCTTCTGTGCAGGGAGCCAGTGAAGTTTTCTGAGGTTGGGTGTGATGGGGGTTGGTCAGGGAAGGCCAAGGATTAGTCTGGCTGTGGTGTTCTGTAGGGTCTGAAGTCTCTGTAGAAAGTGTGTGGCGATTCCTGCCTAGAGGACATTGCCGTAGTCCAGTCGGCTGGTGATGAGGGCTTGTGCCATGGTGCATCTCGTGTGTAGGGGTAGCCACTTTAAGATCTTAGGCAGCATGTACAGAGTGAGGAAGCTGGCCGGGAAGATGATGTTGATCTGTGATTTAATGGTGAGCTTGTTGTCAGTGATGATTCTGAGGTTTCTGGTGTGGTTGGAGGGAGTGGGTGCGGACCCAGGTCCGATGGCCCCTAGGAGCCATGCCATGTATTGCTGCTGTTGCCAAATATCAGTACTTCCATCTTGTCTGTGGGCAGCTGAAGACAGTCATTCCACAGTCGGTCCAGTCGGCGATGTATGTCATGCATCTGTGGAAGTTGTTTCTGGTGATGGTGGGGTCGTCGGTGAGTGAGAGGAGTTGGGTGTCATGTGCGTCGGAAATTATGTTGAGACCGTGGGATACGATGATGTTGGCCAGCGGGGTCATATAAGCATTGAAGAGCGTGGGGCTGAGGGATGAACCCTGGTGGACCCCGCAGGTGATCTTCTAGGGTACAGAGGTGACAGGTGAGAGGTGGATCCTCTGGGTTCCTCCGGTGAGAAAGGAGGTGATCAATCTGAGCTCGTCCCCTTGGATGCTGATGTGGTGGAGTCTTTCAATCAGTGTGTGGTGGGATTTGGTGTCAAAGGCTGCTGAGAGGTTGAGGAGGATCAAAGCTGCTGTTTCTCCTCGGTCGAGGAGGATTTGGATGTAATCGGGGGCTGCGATCAGAGCAGTTTGAGTGCTGTGATTGCTGCGGAAGCTGGATTGGAAGGTGTAGAGTAGCTGGTTCTCCTCCAGGTGTGTCAAGAGTTGATTTTTGATGATCTTATCCAGTACCTTTTCTGGAAATGTTTGGATGTAATCGGTGGCTGCGATCAGAGCAGTTTGAGTGCTGTGATTGCTGCGGAAGCTGGATTGGAAGGTGTAGAGTAGCTGGTTCTCCTCCAGGTGTGTCAAGAGTTGATTTTTGATGATCTTATCCAGTACCTTTTCTGGAAATGGGAGCAAGGAGATTGGCTTGTAGTTTTTGAGTTTGCTGGGGTCCGCGGAGGTTTTTTTGAGTAGTGGTCTGACTTTGGCATCCTTCCAGGCGTCATGAAATGTTGTGGTGGTGATAGAGGTGTTGAGTAGGATTGTGAGTTCCTGGCAGATCCTTTGGTTTCCCAGGTTGAGGATGTGGTGTGGGCATGGGTCTGTGGGAGCTCCTGAGCGGATGGATTTCATGGTGGAGGTGGTGTCCTTGGTGGAGAGGATCTCCATGCCCAGGGTAAGCTTGAAGATAGTGGAGGGTGAAATTAAAACCACATAATTTCGGTTCATGGAGTGAGGCACCAGCTAGATGCAATGCTCCTCCCTGCACTCTCGTGGCACTAAGTGGGACTAACAGAGTGACAGTAGATGTCATATTGTAGATGGCGTTGTGGGGCCCTTATCATCTATTTCACTTAACATTTACTAGATGGACAGTCTTGAAGTTCCTACATTTCAAAGTAACAAGAGATATATCATTATTGAAGGCATTTTATTCCCAAATAACCAATGGGAAGTGGTGACAGATATGCAACCATAGTTGTTTTAAGTGTGGTATAGAGACTGGGCTTGAGCGTGCCTCATATTATGTTGCTAAAACTAACCCAGAAACCAGTAGAAGAGCCATAAAATGGATATGGTTGTCAATTCAGCAGACAAGGAAATATTAATGGCTGCCATAGGGGAATTTCTTCTGAACATCCAAGCCGCAGGCACTGATAATCATAACCTGATACAAGAAAATGATAGTGGCATGTCATGTGAACTTGCAAGTCAATGGTCTACGACAAGGAGGTTCAAGTTGAATAGTAGGGACAAGAGTTCCACTAGATGATACAACAAGGAGTGTAGATATGCCAAGTTAAAGGAATTTAAAGCATACAGGTACAGGTATCATTCATTCACAGAAGTGAGGAATTACCTCATCAAGGCAGCTGAAGAAAAAAAAAAACTTTTTGTGGGAAAATTGCCAGAGTGTTTAAGGATGGTCCAGATAGTCATGACCATCAGATTTACTCATAGACCCAGGGGGACCATTATAAGGCAGTATGTAAAAACAAGCGTGGTCCAATGCACCTAGAAGAACCAGCAAACCATAGACCAATTGGTGAATTAAATATTCTAGGCCTAGAGGTAGAAAGAGCAATCATAGAGCAAAAGGCCAACAAAATTAGGAAAATCTTTCACTGTTTTTTTTTAATCAGGTTACATGCCTAGGTAGATTCAAATTGTGGATTAATTTACCCACAGGCTGGATTTCCCAAAGACAATAGCACCATCAAACAAGCTGTCAAATTATATATGGTATGTGCTAAATATGGAAAGGCACTTAAATTGCTGTTGTACCTCTCATTTATAGAGCTAAAATTGGCATTTGATTTGGTCACTAGATCCGAATTATGGCACTCGCCTGAAAAAATTGGGGTGGATAACATCCTTCTTCAATCACTTAAAAATCCTAAACCCATAAATAAGTGCTGGTGGTCATTATGGAAGCTCTGAAGTGCGTTGTGTGCTTGCCCCATAGCGGTTTTCTTTATTTTTAAATGACTGAAAATAATTGTTAATAAAGTCCAGATGTTCAGAAGTTATGCAATAACTAAATTTCTTCTATTCGCTGACAATATAGTTTTATTGACGTGATGCAGAACAAAATGCATAAAACCTTAACAAAATGTTTAGAGCTTCTATAGAGAAAAGTATCTTTGTATCAATGCACAAGAAACTAGAGTAATTTCAACTCCGATGGCCCCACCTGGTGTCCTGCAAGGATAGCAGGCCAGCTGCTTGAAACCGTCAAGCACTATGGCTACCTGGATATTTGCTTCAATAATAAACTGAACTGGCGCAACCATACTGTAAACGCAGCCAATACTCTACAGCGTAAAGCAAACGCTATCCTGCGGGTTAAACCTAAAATTGGTTACCGTGACCTGCCCATCATACTACATTTTCATAGACAAAAAGCAGTGGTAGCAACAACATATGCCATTGAGCCATGGGGATATCTGAGAGTGGTTATGGAAGCATCAACATCATGAACTCTCCAGTATAATCCCTGACTACTTTATGTTAAAAAGTGTCTGTACGATCTTGGTCTCTGCCTGTGTGTCGAAACATTATCTCATAGATCGCACAACGGTGGGCTTGGTAAAAGACACCTTCAGGAACTGGAAATTAAAGTTTCGCATTGGGCAGGCCCATTCCTCGCGTCTGCCTGTTAATTATATGCAGGTAACACAGGCATTAAAAAATATTTAAATTAAATTGCCCCTAATAGATGCTGTATTTTGCTTTTAAAATTTCGTCTCGGCATTCTGCCTACCAGAGTTACCTTGGATAACTTTGCTGCTAACTGTTTTGGGACTGATTGCTGTGTTTGCGAGTTTGGAGGGCAGGAGAAGTTATTGCACTTTATGTTTTTTTGCACAAAACGAAGGACTTTTGATCTAAATGGCTTGTACCACTGTTTAAGCAGTTCTTGAGTGTAACTTGCACTAAAGCACTTGCACTTTGCTATAGAACAGATAATCCGGTGATATACATGGCAGTGTCCAGTTATATTTAGGCTGCCTGTGCAGTCATATGAAGTCCTTTTATAGCTTAGACTCGAGCCAATGTACTATTGCGCCGAATTTCTTTTTGCATTAAGTATAAGTCTATTGTTTCATAGACTGCATTTTAATCAATTAAAATGTTTCCATTCTATCCTTTAGTGCCTCTTCACAGGACAGATCATGTAGTGTGAGTTATGGAAATTGCTGATTTAAAAATTGGGAGGATTGTAACTTCTTTTTAACGTTTTTAATCGTTGTATATTTATTATTGTGTGATAAAATTGTTTTTGGTGCCATGGCATATTTATGCTAATAAAGAATAAACACTACAATATTAGTGGATAGGATACTCTGCCACAAAGTTGACTCCTATCCTGTCCACCCTATTCCAAGTTCCATGGGTTATAATGGAATTATAATTTGCGGACAGGATATCTGTCACATTTGTAAAGGAGTATCCCATTCCCAAAGATCGTAATCACGACCTAAGTGTGTACTAATCAGTCCTAGATACCTCTTTTTCACATTCTATCATCTAGTTACTCTCTGCTTGACCTTTGTTTTTCCTTTCCCTTTAATGTTGATGTTTTTTCTTCTTTGTTTACCTCTAAAATCAGTAATATTTATCACTTCTTTCCTTATTGTACACTTAGCAACATCGTCATCTACATGTTCTCCAATTGTATCTCCTTCTCTTTATGTCTTATAACTTGCCAACTTGTACACCTGGTTTTGACTCTTTGAATCCCATCGCCGAAACGTACTGTAGAAAATCTAACTTTTAGGTTTGGTCACCCCATATTTTTTGATTTTACTGAACCCTACTTTTGCTGCCTTTAAAATTTTGTGCACATTAACCAAGCTAACCAGAAGTAAAATGCCTGTCCTGTTCCTCTAAATGGGGCAGATTCACAGAACTAATCTGAGATAAAATCCTAAACGTACTACTTTTGGTATTTACAGAAGGCATTTAGTAATAGTAAAGTTAGGACTCCTAACCGACACAACGACTTTTACCTTGTGCTTCTCAAATCCAGCCAGAATCAACTGGATAACGTTGTTTACGTTTTCATTTTGTTACTGGACTGTTGGAATTCTCTGAGAAATTTTGCTTCTAAATTTGACGTTATCCATGCTGGGTTTTGCTGGGTTTTGCCACTCACATTTGCTGCTCACAGTTATGCTTTTATTGTTTTGAGAAGAAGGTACATTGTAACTCTTCCTTCTGCAACCTCCCTGCACTTTCTTATTATGAAGTTGGAAAGACATGTAAGAAAGGTTGTAGAATTAATAGAATTGTCAGTGCTCTATGGAATTTTGTTGGAAGTAAAATTGAAAATGAAGGAAAGTATGGCTGTGCCTTCCGGATGCTCGTTCAATACAGTGCTCTCCGCTGTGTTTGAAAATGTTTTTCAACGTGAAAATGTACTTTGCTCCTGGTATACCATATCCATTGATTATAATTGGTGCTTTACTTTTTCTTGGTGCTATTTTTATTTAAAATTTAAAAAAAAGCATATTGCTGGTTCCTCATATTATATTTTTGTTGTTTTGGTGTCATTTTGTTTATTACATTTTATTCCATTTTTTAATTCAGGCTTGGATTTTTATTGCTTGATGTTTTGATACTACATAAATACTTTACACATTGCCCTAAATTAAGCTTGTCTACTCTGTGCCATAGCTGTCTGAGGTATACAAAAGAATGATACATGGAATGCTGAATTAATTTCTGCCACTGGTAATTACTCAGCCGCACCCATCGCTATTTTGCACACAGTGTCACCTCAGTTTGGACCCAGCTGAATGCAAACCAGTCTTGACCCTGCTCCAATTGGAGCAGTCCAGCCTGAACTGACAGGCATGTTCCTCCCTGAACCAGAAAACAAGCACCCCAGGACTGGTTTCTCTCTTTATATGGGATAATCAGCTGGGTACAGATTGGTTCCAGTGACACGTTGTGCATGGGACCCACATCTGGCCACACCCGTTTCACTTAGGGCCACACTCTTAAGTATACAAAAAAGTGATTGACGGAATGCTTGAAATAATCTTAACGTAAAAAATAGAAGCATATTTCTTTCCCTTTTCAATTCATATGTCTTCTCATCTTTCTGTTGTTTTTAAACCATCTCATCTACATTTCTCCAGCGTGTCTTGCAATCTTGGTTTTTACTTTGATTTGTTAGTAATTTTTCATAGTCAGATCTCCTCGTTGTTTTAACTCAATATTCCCAAATCAGAATATTTATTGCTTGAAACTGTTGCTTAATGCTTTGTACGTCTTCCAAATGCACTGATGTACTGTATCCTCCTCTTCAAGCAAATAAAAATTCGTGTGTATATTGTCTATTTTCATTTCTATACCCACGTATTTGACATTTTTTACCACAACTTAGCTGGTTTCGTCGGCTTCTCGTTTTCAAGTGACTTTTCACGGCTATTTATATGTTATTTGATTGTGTTCACGCCTTGACTTCTTTATAGGGTTTTGTTGCTTTATTTCCGTTTGCTCTTCCCTGTCCTCTTGTGTGGCTAGGAAGCAAAATGTATCCTGATAATTTAACTCAAAGTTTAAGTGAACTTTCATTTAGAGTCAAACAGAAAAATATCACTGTTAGAATGGTTTTCGCTTCAAACACTGCCTGTGAATATTTTCTGTCGTTAAAGAAATCATTTACCAGGTTGACCTTCCTGCAACAATTCTTCCTTAGGCTCAACTTTATGAAATCCTTTATTCATAATTCCATAATGAATGCACAGTGGCTCAACACTTGCTAGTTTCTTCTATGCTGTTTAATATTTATAAGCCGTTTCTTTTTAACAAGTATGCCTAGGACACTAAAATCATTCCAAAATAAAGGGGTTATCAGGAGGACACAGAAGCAAGACTTAAATCCTGCTATCAACTTTTTTGAAAATACGGGAAATTAAAGCCTTATAAAGTGGAGTTCTTACTCGGTGGTTCTAGACTGTTTGAGGGGGTTCGAAATGTGCCCATTGCATTTACAACATATCTTAATCTCGGTCCCTCCTGGACTCCTACTTCTCTCCAGCACTCTGCAGCAATCAGTTAGCAGATAATATTCTGCTCATCTTGATACAATTCAACACATCCTGCATGTTCAAACGTGGAGTCTAGGGACCCAATTATGACTTTTGACGGTGTGGGCGGCCCGCCAATGCCGCACCCTGCACCGACAAGAGTTGCTGCTGCCCGCCAGATTACAAGTAATTTTGCGGGCTGGAAGGCGGGCGGATTGGCGGTTCCCACAGCAGTGCCTCTTTCAAAGGCGGTGGTGCAAAGGCATCGCAATGGGAACGCCACACAGGTTCCTGCACGGCATGGACTTGAAAGTTAATGCCGTGCAGGAACTGAGGGGAATTAACTTAGGGGGCATGCATCCTGAGGATTGGGGGGGAGCACAGGGGACTCAGTAGGCCCTCCTTTGTTTCAACACCGCCAGCCTTTTCATAGAGAACGACCTTCATGAAAATGCTGGTGGTCCTGAAGCTTGGAATATGCATGGTGGTGCTGCAGTGGCACCACCCGAATAATACAATGATCCTGACTGCTGTGCCACCACCAGGGAGCAACGGTTCCCTGGTGGAGCCAGCAGTCCCATTATGGTCCAACCGCTCAACTGTTAATAGGGCAATTGGACTACCAGTGTGGTGGCGGCAGGACCGCCACCGCCACGCAGCTGCGCCACCACGAGCCTGACAGTCCTCGGACCACCAGACTCGTAATTTGGCCCTTTGTGTCATCTGGCTTGGATTATGATAACTGCATCATCCTTGGCACTTTAGGAAAAGTGGGAGAGGTGTAATACAAGGCCCCGCAGGTCCTGCCACTTCCTGTTGCAAGCCTTCCTCCATTCCATCCTGCAAGGGATCCTCAACTCTGCTGCAATACATATGCAGTGGAATGGCAAACAAGAGAAATAGTAGCTTGTGGCGGCTGCTTAATTTTCCTGATTAGAAAGTAGCAAACTTGCAACATTATTTAATGATGCTGGGGCAGAGGGTCTGGCGAAAAGGTGCCCTCACAACACTTGCTGTCTCACAACCTTAGAACGAAGTGAGAAAGAATTGGGAAAACATCATGGGTGTGTGGCGTAGGACAGAAAGGGCATACATAAAGATATGACAGGGAGACAAATGAGAAGATTGAGAAAAAGAGAAGTAAAGATGAGCCAGAAGGACGGAGAAGAAAAACGTGAAACAGAGTGGTGAGAAAGAGATAGGAGAGAGAAAGACAACTGAGAGCAGGAGGGGAATCATCCTTTACGACGCAACTTTTACCACGCAGTGCCTTTACAACGCAGGTTTTTCAACGCAAGTCATTACAATGAATTGAGCTGGGGGGCGCTCTAGGATAGGTAATAGTTTAATTTACTATCCAACACCTTCCCTACTATCCACGGGGACTGGAGTTGGAATAGTAAATTAAACTATTCACTATCCAGCACCCCCCAACGCAAGTCATTGTAACGACTTGCGTTGAAAAACCTGTGTTGTAAAGGCATGCGTAGTAAAAGCATGCATTGTAATAACGTACATCCGAGCAGGAGAGACGTGAGAGTAAGTTACATAGAGTGGTTAGAGTATGAGGTACAGAGAGAAAAACAGAGATGGGTAATATGAGAGAAAGACTAGTAAGACTTTAGACAGGCAGTTGTGAAAAATAACTGACAGGAGGGATAGGGAAAAAGGGGGAAGAGAGCTATAGGGAAGGAAAATTAGATATGTAGAGAGAAATAGATAGCGGTAAAAAGATAAAAAGGGACTGCGGAGAAAGATAGGGAACGAAAGAGAGAGTGAGAAAGACAGAGTAGAACAGAGAGAGAGAGCTGAGAAAAAAGAGAAAAAAAGAAAGAAACAGGGGAAAGAGGATGGAAAAGTACTTGTTAACCTATGTTAAAGTACTTGAGCTCTCTCCTTAAAATAAGGTTAAATTGGATTACACCTAATTGCCACATTTAATTCACTTGTAAGTCTCTACTACATGTACATTAAATGCTATTACTGGACTGCAGCCATCATTGTTCCACCCACTTAAGTAGCATTTTAAAATATTTCTGAGGCCTGCCACTGCAGCCTGTAGTGCAGTTTTGATCTACCACTTCGGCCTAAAGACTCATAGGGCATGGTGCATGGTATTTAAACAGAAAGAAGTGTGTTTACCTTTTACATGTCCTGACTGTGAAAACATCCTTCAGTCATTTTTCACTTTTGTAAGGCCTATCCCCTCCATAGGCTAACACTGAGTTACCTTATTTCAATTAATAAGTGCTAGCTTCAGATTGCGAGCAGATGGAAAAATGGTGTTTACATTGAAATGAATTGTAATTTAAAATCCTCTATAATGATACGGTTGGATTTAAAATTTTCAAAATGCCACTTCTAGAAATTTGCCATTCTGCTGCCTGCTTATTCTGAGGCCTTTCTGAGAGTTTCCTGCTGCCTGGGCCTATTAATGGTTCACCCATCAAGAATGATTATTGGGCCCAGACAGTAAAAAGTGGGGCCTGTGTGTAGCTGGGAGAGGGTCTTCAAGGCCGGATGGCTCGGCAAGAGGTATGCCTGCCCTGATTATATTTCAAAGGACCTTGCCCACAGCACACAAAAAGGAACCTGACACCAGGCCTTCCCTTGCCTTTGTCTCCCCAGACAGTTTGTAGCCAGACCTAGGGGAAATGGAAGAACTAACCAGAATCAGTCCTGAGGTAGACCACATAATTTCCCACACAAAGGATGGCACCATGTATAAAAAGAAGACCTGTCCCCACATAACCACTTATCAGACCCTTCCTGGTCCTGTACAAAATTCAGAAGAAGGACTGCTCTGCTACCAGAAAGACTACCCTGCTGCTGGAAGGACTGCCTTGTTGTCTGAAGAAGGAAGATTGGAGCTGCTTACCTTGTTTCCTGGCCATCCACATTGACTCCAAGGGTCTGTTGGCTGACTTCCTGTGTAACCTACAGGGACACAGCTAGCTTCCAGAGGACTCCATGTAGCTGCCCAGATGACCAGCCCCAACTGAACCTGTGTGTACCTGTCTGAGGCCTGCTGCTGGCTTCTTTTGGAGTGGGTCCTGATCCATGAGAGGTACCTATTAGCTGACATCAGTGGGAGTGTCCCCTAGAAAATTGGAAATATCCTTAGGTTTGGGCTCCTAGTGAATGGGCTCATTCATGCCAATACCTTGCTACCTACGATGACTGCTGTTGGACTTGGCCCTTTTTACATGGTCATCCCTAAAGTTTTTGCCTGTCTCCTAGCCTTTTTTCTGACATGGTGTTGGTGGTTTTAAGCCTCTGGGCACTTTAGCACTGCTGTCCAGTGTAAAGTGTGTGTGCTCTCTGTGATAAATGTGGTAAGATTGGCCTACACCTGTTTGGCCTATTTAATTTACCTGTCTGTCCCTTGTTAAGTGGTATTCCATAAACCCAGGGCTGGTAAATTAAATGCTACTGGTGGGCTTGCAGCGCTGATTGCGCCGCCCACCAAAGTAGCCTTTCAAACCTATCTCAGGCCTCTGCCATTGCAGGGCCTGTGCGCAGAGTGTCACTGCTGCTGTGATGTGGCACCTAAAGTGTGTGCCATGTCCGTGACCCCCCTTTTACTGCATGTTAGTCACCCCTAAGGTAGGCACTAGCTAGCCCTATGGGTAGGGTGCATTGTAGGTAAAAGATAGGACATGTTCCTTAAGTGTGTGACATGTCCTGGTAGTGACAAACAGACATTTTGGTTTCTCACTACTGTGGGACTGCCCTCCTATAGGAATACATTAGGAATCCCCTGATCAGTGTGTCAGTGGTAATTTCTGATATGGGAGGAGCAGCATGGTCGAGTTTAGTATGTTTGGAATTGTAATAATAAATGCTACACAAAGGTGTGCGCAGATTTATTAGGATTATTTTAGAAATGCCACTTCTAGAAGTTGGCATTTCTGTGTGCTATGTGTATGCCTGCCTGATGGGAATTGCATGTCTGGCTCGTGAGTGACAGGGGGTGGGAGGTGTGTGTGGCTCCAGGAGGCACAGGATGAGTCACCACTAGGCTGAATGGGACATCTGCATTGGGAGTGTGGGAAGACCCTGAATAGATCTGTGCCTAGCCTGGACAATGCTGGCACTGCCACCTGTGGTGTGTCTAATCACCTAGCCCCCGCCTGACAAAGGGGAAGAGGAGCTTGGAAAACAAAGTGCTCCAATTCCCCCCTGAACCAGTTGAATCTGGTTCCCCCAAACCCTACACTGCAGAACAAAGAGAATCTGGGAATAAATGTAGGGGATGAGACCCCATATATTCTGTGCTGGTGCTTTTCCTGATCCTGCCGGGGCGTGCTGCTGCTGGGGCATTGCCTCCTTAATCTCCGAGGACTTTTGCTGCATCTTGCGCACAGTGAGTGCTGTTCTTATCATTTTCCAGGGACTTAAGGGCTCCTAGCGCCTGGGGAGAGCTATATTTTCAAATTCCCAGAGAAAAGGAGCACAAGGGCTCTGAAGCGAGAAGCTGCCTGTGGAGGAGGGAATCCACGGTGTAGGCATACCCCTGTGTTGCCGATGAGGTAGGAGCCCACACCGCATGTGGATTTTGGTTGCCTTTATTTTTGGAGAGTGGATACCCACCCCGCTCTCATGTTATTTTTATAGCAGGTGCCCACCCCGCATTGTTTGCCTTAGCGGGCGCCCACCCCGCATTGCACCGAGAGGAGGAGGGAAAGGGAAACGGCTGCCTGACTGTGGGCGGGGCCTGCCTACATCTTGGAAGCCTCGAGGGCTCCACTTCCGCCCACCGCACCAAGGAGAGTGGTCCCGGCAGTAAAGAGAGGTGCTGCAGCTGGTCGGCGGGACGCCTGTAAGCTGAGGGAAGCCACGTACCACCAGAGGAGGAGAGAGTCCTTGATGAGTGGAGGATCTCCTGAGGCATGCCGTCCCAGTCCAGAGGAGACTCCCCCCCCCTAGGGGAGAGCCCCACGTGTTGCTGCACGAAGAGGAGACGTAGTCTACAGGTAGCAGCCCGGTGAGTGGGACTTCTTTGTGGTTCTCATTGTCGGTGTCTGAGCAGTGCCGCAGGGTAGCGGGCCCCTCCAACTTGGGCCACGTCTGTTCTTAGGGCCCCAGTGGGGTGTCCAGAGTGCACCGAGGTGCCTGTGCCTGTCTTGTGGATTCACAGCTGCACCGCCGAAGCGGGCAGCTGCAACGTTGGCCGCATTTTTGGTGATAAGAAGTCCCTGAGTGGGACAGGGGAGGCACAGGGGTGCCAGGCCTTTGTGTTTATTCCCAGCTGCACCACACTAGCGCGGACAGATGCAACAAGGGGCTACATTTGTGGAGAGAGTCCCAGTGGGGATCCATCCAAAGGGCGCAGTGAGTGCCCATTCCTTCATTTTGTATCACAGCTGCACTGCAATTAGCGACATCTGCAACGTTTAGGCCAACATTTATTTGGGGGCATTTTGAATGAGATAGGAGTGAGATACACTCCTGTGCCCCAATGCAATTGCGCGCTTTTGGTTTCTACTGCATTGGCAGCCCTGACATTATGGACATAGGGCATTTGAGCCCTCTGAGAAAGCCAGCTGGCCAGGGGGACTGTTAGGTGGATAGGGCGCCAGGCCCTAATGTGATTTATGTGGTGCGCAGGAAATGTGATTCATGTACTGTGATTTATGCGCCCTGAGTTATACCTAATGTGATTTATGCTTATGATGCCTATGACATAATGTGTTTCTGTTTTGGATGTTTATGCATAATGTGTTTATGCTGGTGAGGACTAGTGCATAATGTGTTTATGCTGAGGAGGTTTGGGCCTAATGTGGATATGCCTAATGGAAAACTATGATATTTTAGGATGGTGTCTAATGTGACTGCGATAATGCTTAGGTCATTATTGTACCAGTAGTTACTGGTCGTGTTTTATATTTACTTACCTGTTCTGATGGTTCTGACCATGGCCCTGTTGGCCTGGTGCTGTATACAATCCCCTGTGAATACTGCCTAGTGCCAGTTGGCACAGCTTAAATGTGTGATTATGTTTCTAATGCGTTTATGATAATAAAAAGGCTATGTTTGATATAACCTTCTGTGGAGTGTCTTTAGTAGTGTGCCTAGTGTGTTGCTGCTGTGTGTGTGTGTTGCTCAAACGCTTTACAAATTGCCTCTGAGATAAGCCTGACTGCTCGTGCCAAGCTACCAAGGGGGTGTATCCCACAGATAGGGAATCCCTTGCTGGGTCCAGTGCCGGGGGGCAGTGCCCCATCCCTTTCCCTGTCCCCAGAGGAGTGAGTATATAGGAGGGACGAAAGGGAGCGCCATGTGGCATTGGAAAGGCTCAAAGTGGAGCTAGCGCAGCTGAGTGTGGAGGAGAAAAAGCTAGCACTGGAGGGTAGTTTTAGTTGTCTGGATACACCAGTAAGGGTGGAGTCCAGTGCAGGAAGCCCCATTCCCAGTTCCCAGAGTATGGTACCCGGTGCCCAGTTAGAGGGGTACACGTTGAGATTCAGAGCCAGTAAGGAACTGTTTCACCAGTCTTGGGGGGAGTTTGTGGATGAATGTTGTGTTGCACTGGATGATTGGGTGATGGGTAGCACGGCAAATGATTTTGAAGGGCTGTTCAATCTGGCTGTTAGAGAGCACATGTTCAGTAATTGTTTTCCAGGGTTGCACCAACACCTGTTGGGGTGTAAGTTCTCTGATCCCAGGGAGCTTGCGCGGGAGGCAGACCTCTGGCTGTGTGCTATAGGGTCTGAAGAGGCACTGAGGAATGAATCCAAAAGTAGTGGCTTGGGTATCTTCCGGTCCTGTGTGGTGGAAGAAGTTCAGGGTAGCCCAGCTAGGTCCCAGTATAGTGGAAGGGTTGTAGGGGCTCACATCCTGCCTCAGTGGAGAAGGAATTATTGTGGGACTGTGTGTCCCAAGGTGCCCGAATCCCAGTCTCAGGGCCTGGAGGGTTCCCTAAGGGAGCACCAGGTTGGGGGCCTAGGATGTACTTGTAGGCCATTTAAGGAGGATCTCCTAGTGTCAGGAGAACGTGGAGTGTCTGTAAGCAGAGCTCCAGTGGTTCAGGTGTCTGGCGGTGCCACTCCAGTTGGGAGGGTGCAGAAGCCCAGAGTGAGGGGTGAGAGAGGGATGTGTTCCCCACTGGGAGAACCAGTGGGTCAGGGACCAGCCAGAAGGGCTGAGTCTCATAGAAGTGACCATGGCAACACCACTTCTGTCCTGGGGGATCTTCGCGCACTGTCAGATGGACAGGGGTCGGGAGATCTGCGCCAGGCAGACTGTCACACAACACATTAGTCCTGGTGTGCCAGGCAAGTGCTCAGCTGTAGGGTTCAGCCCCAAGGTTGGGAGGCCAGGTTCAGGATCTACCTGACCTGGAGGGAAGGACATATGTAATCAGTGTCCCGACCGGGGTTGGCTTCCAGGGGTACCGCTCCAAGGTGGGAGGGTGCAGAATTCTGGAAGGGGGTGCAGAGGGAGGGAGCCCTTGCCTCTGACCCTGGTGCAACCTGAGGGTTTAGACCCTAGGTTAGGAGAGTTGGAAACTTCGTGATCAAGAGGAATCTCTGCCAAAGAGAACAGCTGAAGACTGAGGCAAAGTGCTGCCATTGCTGAGTGTCTGGGGGCTGACCTACAGTTGCTGTTTCTACTGAGGAGAGATCTAAAGGACTGTGCTGTGTGCTTTGTCACCTGTTTGAAGAGGAACTGTGCTGTGTGCTTTGTTTTTCTGAAGACAAGAGTCTCCAAGGGTCTGAGTGAGCTGTGCTCCTGTTAGGGAGTTTCAGCTGGTTAGAGAGTTGTGTTCTTAGAGTGCCTCTCCAAGGAGGAGGGTACAGAACCTCAGAAGAAGAAGTAAGGGGAGGAGAGCCTTCCTGTGACTTCTGGTCAGCCTGAGGGTGCGGACCCTAGGTTGGATGATCAGTGGCAGTTTGGAACTGCACTGATGAGAGGAAGAGTGGAGAATGGTTAGTATGTGCCAGGGGCTACTGCCCCCACTCTGTGGATTGGCAAGGACCAGTGACATCGGGGTGACCTAGGGCCTGGTCCTGGTTGTGTACAGCTATGGAGTACCAGTGCGGTAGCCTAGTTGGTCCTGAGAGCTTCTGATAGAGGGAACCACGTGGGTTCAGAGTGTCGTAGAATTGGAGGGTGTCCCTGCAGTTGCGGGCCGCGTCCGTGTTCTATCGCCCCAGGCAGGGAAGCCCATCAAGGTGGTGATTGGTCTACCCTGCGTTCTGGCTGGAAGGGGGTTGTGTTGGACTTGACCCTTTTTATAGGCATCTGCATTAGGAGTAGTGGGATGAGTAATCCCCTGAATAGATCTCTGCCTAGCCTGGGCAATGCTGGCTCTGCCCCCTGTGGTGTGTCTGATCACCTAGCCCGCACCTGACAAAGGGGAAGAGGAGATTGGAAAACAAAGGGCTCCAATTCCCCCTGAACCAGTTGCATCTGGTTCCCCCAAACCCTACAGCGCAGAACAAAGAGAATCTGGGTATAAATGTACAGACTGGGACCCCATACATTTTGTGCTTGTGCTGTAACTGATCCTGCTGGGACGTGCTGCTGCTTGGGCCCAGGAGGAACCACCATGAGGGCTTGCCTGCCTGGGCCCAGCATTGCTCCCTTAATCTCCCAGGACATTAGCTGCATCTTGCACCCTGTGAGCCCTGTTCTTTTAATTTTCCAGGGTCTTAAGGGCTCCTAGCGCCTGGGGAGAACTATATTTTAAAATTCCCCAAGAAAAGGGCTCTGCAGCTCTGAGCCGCCCATGGAGGAGGGAATCCTCGGTGTAGGGATTCACCCCCGTTGCCGATGAGGCAGGAGCCCACCCCGCATGTAGATTTTGATTACCTTTATTTTCTGGAGAGCGAGTGCCCACCCTGCTCTCATGTTATTTTTATAGCGGGTGCCCACCCCGCATTGTTTGCCATAGCGGGTGCCCACCCTGCATTGCACCGAGAGGAGGAGGGAAAGGGAAATGGCTGCTGTGATTGTGCAGCGACCCAGGTGCGTCCACCTGACTGTGGGCGCGGCCTGCCTACGTCTTGGAGCGTCAAGGGCTCCACTTCCACCACCGCACCAAGGAGAGAGGTCCCAGCAGTGAGGAGAGGTGCTGCAGCTTGTCAGCGGGCCTCCCGTGAGCTGAGGGAAACCCTGCGCTGCCAGAGGAGGAGAGAGTCCCTGATGAGTGGGGGCTCTCCTGAGGCATGGCGTCCCAGTCCAGAGGAGACTCCCTCCAGGGGAGAGCCCTGCGTGTTGCTGCACGGAGAGGAGAGAGAGTCTGCAGGCAGCAGCCCGGTGAGTGGGACTTCTTAGTGGTTCTCTGTGTGTGCTGATCAAGGCACCGTGCTATATCCTAATTCTGAGCGATCCCGCCAGAGAGCGGGTGCTCTTACGATGGGGGCCATTTGTTTTTGCCAAGTCCTGGAGTGGGGCTTCGGTGCATTTTGAGGCACATTTGCGGTGCCTGGGTGGTCCCGCAGGGCCCCAGTGGGGGTCCAGAGGGCACTGAGGTGCCTGTGCCTGTCTTGTGGATTCACAGCTGTACCGCCGAAGCGGGCAGCTGCAACATTGGCTGCATTTTTGGTGATAAGAAGTCCCTGAGTGGGACAGGGGAGGCACAGTGGTGCCAGGACTTTGTGTTTATTCCCAGTTGCGCTGCACCAGTGTGGGCAGCTGCAACATTGGGCTACATTTATGGAGAGAGTCCCAGTGAGGACCCACACAGAGGGCGCAGTGAGTGTCCATACCCTCATTTTGTATCACAGCTGCACCGAAATTAGTAGCAGCTGCAACGTTTAGGCCAACATTTCTTTGGGGGCATTTGCAGCCCTGACATTATGGACATAGGGCATTTGAGCCCTCTGAGAAAGCCATTTGGCATGGGGGGGCTGATAGATGGAGAGGGCGCCAGGCCCTAATGTGATTTATGTAGTGTGCATGAATTGTGATTCATGTACTGTGATTTATGTGCCCTAAGTTATGCCTAATGTGATTTATGCTTGTGATGCCTATGGCATAATCTGTTTACGTTTAGGATGTTTATGCATCATGTGTTTATGTTGGTGAGGCCTAGTGCGTAATGTGTTTATGCTACGGAGGCTTGGGCCTGATGTCAATCTATGATATTTTACGAAGGTGTCTAATGTGACTGTGATAATGCTTAGGTCATTATTGTACCAGTAGTTACTGGTCGTGGTTTATATTTACTTACCTGTTCTGATGGTTCTGACCATGGCCCGGTTGGCCTGGTCCTGTATACAATCCCCTGTGAATATTTCCTAGTGCCAGTTGGCCCAGTGTAAATGTGTGATTATGTTTCCAATGTATTTATGATAATACAAAGGCTATTTTTGATATAACCTTGTGTGGAGTTTCTTTTGTAGTTTGCCTAGTGTGTTGCTGCTGTGTGTGTGTGTTGCACAAACGCATTACACAGTTTCCCTGAGATAAGAATGACTGCTCGTGCCAAGCTACCAAGGGGGTGAGCAGGGGTTATCTTCAGCGTGTAACTCTCTTGCCCTGACTAGAGTGGTGGTTTCTGCCTGGCTGTGGCGCAAGCCTTAGCCAACCCGAAATCCCATTTCTAACAACTGCCCATGCACAGTTTCAGCAAGACCTGTTCTTCGCGCTGAAAGTGACTGTCCACGATGACGCCAAAGCAAGGTTTGCACTTTACGCCATTAGCGGCCATCCACAACTACCAATCCCCACAAAGCTCTAATGACCGGATCATCATGCTGAAAGCCTCCTCCTCGCTGCTTCCTCCAATGTGAAGAGAACTCTTTGACCGGACTTAAGAAGGTAACTCTTCAGTGGGACTAACCTCGTTCTTATATTTGACCTCTATGACCGGCATGAAATTGTGACCGTCTCCAGGTCCAGGGAAACCCTATAAAATTGAGTGGTGTCTTTTCCGCTTCTTAGTGTTATTTTCCCGTAAAATTTTAAAAACCAATATCTCCGGTACTATTGATTGGATATTGAGTGTTTCGATCTCATTTTATGTATTAAAATGTACTCAATTTTTCTAACTTGGCTTGAGATTTTCTTTTGCTGTTTTTTTACTTTATTACTGTTTATGTGCTGCATAAATACTTTACATATTGCCTCGAAGTTAAACCGCACTGCTGTTGTGCCAAGCTACCAGAGGTTTAAACACAGGTTAATTTAGTGGCTTTTGTTATTCACACTGACATGGATTGTGGTTTTTGCCAGATGGGGGCTTCCACCCCTCCCATATGCTAACCCAATTTCTTATACTAAACCTTTAAAGAATTCCAGGTGACGAGAATTACCTGCCTGGACTATGATATTCCTGGCCTGATTCAGAAGAATTTGAGTCATTTTATCAAGATCTTAAAAAGTAGACTGGATATATTTACCTCAGAAATAATGGGCATTTTCTATCTTATACGCAGGTTGAAATGTGGGAAAGTGATCCAGTGACCAAGTAGTAGACGAGATGGACATTGATTCAAATGTCTAGGCTCTACCACCGATTCAATGGAATTTAGAAATACAAAGGTATTCGTTAATGGGAATTAAGGCACTGCATTCAATGAATTCCCATCACAGGCACTTTGGGCCATTACAAGGTCCAAGCTCCTTAACAAGACCTGAGGTGATTTCTCATTTTAGGGATGACATCATTATCAGACATAATGTGAATGATCTTGGTTTACTCTAGACTGATCTATCCCTGGTAAGGGAGGACTACACCCCCAGGCCACCTTTCACTTCATTATCTGCTTGAGGGAGAAGGAGGAAGTGCTATATAGCATGTTTAGTGGTTCAGCAGCATGGGACACACCAGGGATTCATCTGGGTGAAAACCAGGCAAAGAGCGGGTCTGTCTGCTCCTGACAGAGCCTGCAAGAGGCTGGGTCAAACTTCTTGATTATCCTGTCTAATTATGTTCATCTTCATGTAAAGGGTAATAGAAAAGCCACAAATAATTCCACTGATATTACACAAAATAAGAAATGTCCCCCTTTCCCTTCAATTGACTCATTTTAACACATGGTTGGGGACCTGGACGCCCAAATTGCATATATATTAAATAATACGCCAAGCACCCGTCCTACCGACCGAGGTTGCTTTCAGCTATAGTTGCACATGGCTGCACATCCACGAGCCTACAGTGTGCAATCAGTGAAACCTTTCCTGCTTCAAACCACATGTTTCAAATGCCCCACTAACTATCAAATCTGACTGTCAATTTTGAAGAAGCCAACCTAAATTTGGTAACAGCTATGTCCCTCAAAAGGAATACAACTGTCCATGACAAAAAACAGTATATATAAAGTCTCCACTGTGTAACTGGTACCACCTATAGCCTTAGAAAGCATATTGGAATAGGATTATCTATAAACCTCTTATCAGCTCTTATTGACTCATGTCCACATTTAGATCATGGTGGGGGCAGTTCAAGCTCTATTGGCCCTGAATCTTGCTAATGAATGCTAATACAAAAAAGGCTTCAGTGGTCGAATTGCTTCTACAGGTCCTTCCAGCTAAATTGCCCATCTGCTGCCTCTTCTCATATAGTACTGACTATGAAACCTACTATCTACAACCAATATAGTAAACATGGGCTTGTCACTGTGAATTCCAACCCCTAGGAACCACTTATAACATGGTACTAATTAATGTTCCTGGCCTTGCTGGGGAAAAAAGAATAATTTGAACAACTTAAAAATAAAAACCTTAACTAGTTACACAAAGAGGTGAGGGGGTTTCATCAATTAGCGGACAATATCGTTTTTGTCAGAAAAGCTCATGGATTGGGGGTATCATTACGTCTTGCAGTGGTGACTGTGTGATCATTAATTTCTGCAATCCTGCTTTGGGATATGGACTACTTAAGGCATAGCTGAACAATTTCATTGTGCTATTAAAGCAGTCTCCTTGGTTTATTTTTAGAAACCTACTTATTTCCTGATGCTGCTTCCAACAAAGGTGGCCTCTGCTGTCCCTAGTCAGTCTTCAGCAATCCCAAACTTTAATAATTTTACTTCACCGGAATGATCCACTAATCACATTTGTATAGGTGACTGTCTTGTGTTTTTAACACTCCCGCATTACCTTCAACATCTGGTTGGGCTAAAGGAGGTCTGATTGTTTGGATTGCAACCACTTTGAATTGTAAATTCAATAGTCTGCTGATTGACCACAACAATATACAGTGGAGTACTCTAAAAAGAGGGAAATGTCTTAATGTTACCATCTTTAATTTATACATTAAAAACATTAACATAAATTAAACAGCTGATTTATCTATCCGATTTAACCTAGTAGAAACCCATACCATCAATGATCCAAGTTTTCTTGACTCAGTAATCATCACTGGTGATGTCAATGCTAAGATTAGAAGGGAGTTGATGTTGGATGATCTTTATACATCTCTGTATCCTTTAAATGGATTTCCATTTTATCAGAACATTGTGAGACAAAAAGGTATTTTCCTGTCAGAACCTACTTCAGAGAGGAATTTATTGGACGCTCATATTATGATTAACCACTCCACTGTTCATAATCCCACTATTGATGGTGGACTAGGTTATTCACTACCGACGATATTTTCATGACCGATGATTTAGAACATAATTTGGTCATTTCCTTTGTGAAACCAAGTAATTTTAGTGATCACAATACACTTTTATCATTCTTAAAGTTTTCTGGCAGTTTATTGTGGCAATCTGATAAAATGAATCGAAATTTGGAAGTTATGGAATGGGGTCGCAGACTAAAATGGAATCGGGTTAACCCGATGGTTATCTTAAGTCTTCTTGTATCTAACAATATGGATGATTTTTTTAACTATGTGACTATGACTATTACTATAAATTCTGATGCTTAAATTCTGGACGCTTTTATTTGCATTAGTAATTTGATTAAAAAATGTATTAATAACAGAATATGTTCCTTTTAAGAACAAAGGCAAAAGATGGTTTCAGGTTCAAAGGTTTATAGAAACCTGAGACAAGCCCTTACTGGAATCCCTAAAGATGGGGGGAAGTGGCCATATTCCGACATCAACATAAAGAAACGATTAAGCTAGTAAAGCTTAATTAAAAACTAAGGCATTGGGGGATGCACTTGTGTCTAGCTTGAGTGAAATTTCCAGTTTGTTTTGGAAGTGTATTAACTCTAATTTTTGAATCCCACTAAAAATTCAGTTTAGATTTACCTATCATGCCTCATGATGGGATCAAGCACTTCTCTTCAAAATATGATGAGGACTCTTCATTTACTTTTGATTACTTAAGGAGCAAATACCCATTTCAAATTAGCCTGATTATGTCCTTTGGCGACCTTGAAGTCAAACATAACATTATTAGTAGCCCTTCAAAGGAAGCACCTGGCCGTGGTGGGTTTCTATGTATCTATTTAGAAGTAATGTTGACCTCTGGGCCATGAATATTACTATGGTACCCAATGCAGCCAATAATTTAAGGATGCTGGCATCTTGGTTCCAATCAGCAACAGCACATGTGTATAAAAAGGCAGCAGAGAGGATGCACATTGTTATTACCCTCTTTCCAGGACATAATCTGTGGTAAAAATAACTGGGAGAGTCATCATGGGATGGATTCTGAGTTGGGTGAAGGCTAAGGGAGTTTTTTTTTTAGTCACAATATTGTTTCAGGTCTGGATTGGGCACTGTTGATCAATGTCTCAATTTATATCTTTTAATTAAGAAGTACGCTGTTGCAAGTAAAAACTCATTGCATTTGCCCTCTATGGACCTTAGTTCGGCCTTTGCTTGTGTTAATAGGCCGAAACTGTTGTCCATTACTCCCTTTCTGGGAATGGACCCAGGTATTTTAAGACTTCTACATCATGTGCACAGTGACCTAAATGCCAATGTACACTAGAAGGCTAATGGTGATTGCACTGATACTTTTAAATTAGCAAGAGGAGTTAAACAAGGGTGTGTGTTAGTCTCCATTTTATTTATTTTATATATTAATAATTTAAAATCATTTTTAGGAAACAGTTCAAGGACATTCCACATACTGGAAATCAATTAATACCCTTTTTACTATATGCAGATGATGCCGCTTTACTGGCCAGGCTGGCGAATTCGTAAAAAGATTATTTGATGGCTTTGTATCTTACATGGATGACAGGGACCTTAGCATCAATTTTACTAAGATATTTTTTATGGTTATTGGTTCAAAATCTGTCAAATCTTGAACTTTTTTGGTAAAAAGAGTAAAGAGCCTTCTCTTATTCAGATATGTTTTTTGATAATGAATCCTCTTGGAACAAACATATACAATTCAAATGATGGTCCTTTGATTCCTCCTTTTCATGAGTATTTAATTTTGTACACAAACTGGGCAAGAAGGATATCTTGCATATGTTTATCCTTTATCAATTAGAATGTATTTCCGTTGCCTGTTACTGTGTGGGTGTTTGGGGATATATTTATTCTGGTCACCCACAAATTGAAGAAAACAAATTTTGTTGACTGTCCCACAGAGTTGTCCACACTTTGCCTGTTAAAGAACATTTATGATTTTGTTATCTTTCAGACAGAATCCATCTGTCACTTATCTTGTGGTCTAATCCCTGTTCTACCTGTAAAAGACTTCTCATTCAAGATTGGTTACTAATGGAGGACCTTTGCATGTCAAGATAGGTAACTTACATTATGTCAATCTGCATTCAATTGGGTAGAGCAGAGATGTTTGACTTTCAAGAGAACATCACAAAGAAGGATACGTTGTGGGATAAAACTGTTTTCTATCAGCATAGAACATATGATAGAGAATTTTTTGAGTTGTTGGTGAAGACATGCGTTATGGTCAAAACTGCTTTCATGATGGAACCATATCTCTTTAATGTACATGAATCCTGGGACCGACATTTGTTAATGCATTTTTGGATGGGTTTATTTAATATTGTTTTGCACTGGGAGTATGGATACAAGGCAGCATTTCTCTTTGCCATTCTGACAACATATCCCTGCTATGCACCATGTTTTTCTGCATAATGAAAGCCAGCACTCCTTTATTTACAGAAGCTTACATCTCTTTTGGTATGCTTTGCAGTTAGACAATACTTGTCTGCTGCTATTAATATTATGAACAGTATTGGCATGTAAGACTGTGATGAAATTAGTATGTTTATTGCTTTTATGGCTTCCTTTAACCAAATAAATATGCATTTAATTTAATTAAATTGATCATGGTCTGGGGATAGTGGGTGTAATCATGAGTCATCATGGGACGTACCTGCCATAGAAAAGGCTGAAGAAATCAGCATTGGCCCACTCTAGTGCATGGAATGGGCAGAATATCCCTGTGATGATTACATCTGGCCAGTGTCTGGTTCTTAATGTTTGGCATGAAAGCCAGCCAAGAGTAACTAAGTGGAGAAAGAAGGCTTTTGGCATTGGTGTGTGTTTTGGTTTTGATAGTATCCTAAAATCTGGTGTCAGCAGCAGCAAGGAGCATAGAATCAGAGTTGCTGGCAGTACCTACTAGGTGTTCCTAAACAGGCACAACCATTATTTGAACTTTGGGTGTGTGATAGGATTGTCCTTATAGACTCTTTGCTGTTTGAAGATGGAATATAGTCCTGCCCGAGGAATGTATGTTTCACATGTGGAGCTCTGTGGAGTAACATTAATTAATGCATGTTCTTCAGTAATCCATGTGGGTTTTATTTACATTCCAGAATAACTGATTCCTGTGGTAATGCTAGTGTGAAATTACTGTGGACCTTTTCATGACAACCTTAGTGTTAATTCACCATGTAGGCAGTTTTGCTACACAAACGAACTGTTACAATTAATAAAGATAACTCACTCAATGCCTCATTATTAAAATTCCTTGATTGTAACCCTCTTCAAAGAATGGGGAACGATGGGAGGCAGGATTCTAGTGGATTTTGAATGATTAGAAAAGCTATTTTTAATCTATGTCATGTTCATGCAGCCATGCAATAGAAATAGAGTAACATGAGTTATTGCCCTGATAACGCCTCAGACTGTCAAATCTGTGCAACCTGACTGATAACTCTGCTGTGTGAGGTCTGACCCAAAACCCATAGCTCACTGGACTGTGTGATCTGCGGGACAGCTGGCTCTGCAAAACCTTATGAAGATGGGTTGCGGGATACAAGGTTAAGATAGGAGTGTAGTGGTGGCTCCAGACAATTCCTTGCATAGGGGGAAGGGGCACAGGATGTAGTTACACCACTAAAAAGTGGTGACATCATAAGAGAGTCCAAAATAATGCCACTATCTGCTTTTCAAAATGTAACTTAATTTCATGTTTCTCCTGTATTTTGTTCAACTTTATATTTAGGCTTTCCTGTTTTCAGTTTCTATTTTTGATATATTCTGGTGGGGTTTATTCAGTGTATTGAAGTGATTTCAATACCTTAATAAAACAGTGACTGTCAGTGGTTACACATTTTTGTGCAATTAAAAACAACAGAGTGTATTTCCAGTGTTTATGGAGCATTTTGCTTTTATTATTGCTTTCTGCACTGATAGTGCATGGTATATAGGCAGTGTACATACAGTGTATATGAGGTCCAAATCCAATTTTACAAATTAAACTTATTCTAGTACACCATACAATATTTATTCAGTGAGTCTTTGGTCATGCATGTTCACTATTTCCTTACAATGTAAACTTTTATTCATGAAAAGGCCATCTCAACATTGACACTTGAGATGGACAACGCCAACACAGCAAGTTCACAATTTTCTAACTCTGGCCACTGACATAGCTTGCCATGCCAATACTGGTACATCTGAAGATTCTGATTCTCTGGGACAGGTTCTGAAACAAATGCGTTGAACTCTGCACATATGCCCTCAATGTTATTGAAGTGGTCAAAAATGAAGCAGCACTTTTGAAAGTCGGGAGAAAATCCCACTTTACGGAAGGGATCGAGAACTTGTGCAGAGAACAACTGTGAGGCATCATTGACTTCAGATGCCATGGTTGGTGAAGGAACATTTCTATGCATCACTGCAAGCCATTTCTCACACGTTGTAAAATAACATTTTTCTGAATTGCTCCTCAACATTTCTTTGCTTACCAAGTGGCAAGCACTCTAACATGGAACATGTTGCAGTGCCAAAGTCACTAAAAGTCTTGCCCAGCCTACTCTCAAGGACATGTTTCACATCTACAGCAATTAGAGTACACTAAAGAGTGTTCTTTTTTAACATCACTATCAATATGCGACGAAAGTTCCTCAAATTTCATGCCTTTGGCATCCTTACTCAGAAAAATGTCTGTAAACGATTGCCACATGGATAATATGCATTCTTGGCCTCTAGGACTGAGAGACACCAACTAAATGATGCAGTTGGGATGCCTGTCCCTTTGATGCCACACAAAGCACAAAAATTGGAAATATTTGCGTTTTAGTTTCCCACGCATAACAAAACAGTGCACCAGAATGGACTAAAAAGTCTAAAGCATTATTCACTAACTCTTAAGATTGCAAAGATGGTTTCAGCATACCATCTAGAACTGGCAAGGATCTCTTACAGGGAAGCACTTCAGCTCAGTTATCGATTTCGACAGGTCATCGCACAACTTTTTCATATATGTAGCTAAATCACTGCAAATGCAAACAGTATCACTCCAATCTTTGTTGAACTTGGTAAGAACTATTTGAAGCAGCATTCCAAGTGACACTGTGCTCCATGTTTTCCAAAAGTCTGGTGTCATGTTTTCACAACTATCCCAGTTGCTTGGTGACCGTGGTCTCTTCACATATACCTGTCACTACACCTTGCATTGAATTGTAAAAGCCTGGGGTGTTTTGCAATTCCCTTACTATCAATACTGACTCGCTAGAAAAGGGGGCTGATGTATCAAGGGGTATTTACCATTCTCTGGGTAAATGCGATTGTACATATTGGAAAAGATTCTTATGAAACCAGCCATCTTACCAATTAGTGAAAGAATCAAACGTAGAAAAAAAATCAAATATGATTTTTATGTTTCCTGGTTTGCTACAGATTATAAAATAACTAAAAAACGCAAAAAACCTGCTTCTAAACCCTGGATCTTTAGACCAAACACCAAAAAACTTGAAAAAGTAAAAGGAAGAAGAAACAATTTTTAGTGACACCCCTAAACAACAAAACTCAAGCAGAATAATGTTAGCCCAGTCTTTCGTGCTGCTACCTTGTTTAACAAAATTACATTGTACTGGCCCCTTTAGAAAGTAATAAAAATGCCACTTTCACTGTCCTTTTCCTTTCTTTGAATGGCATTTAGTTTGTGGTTGTGCATGTGTTTTTCAGTGTTTATTTGTTTACACTGGTGAGGGCTATTTCCCTTTCAGTAGGTTTTTATCAGTCCTTATAGGTTTAAATCTAAAACAGGATAGCCTAATTATATTATAGCATTGAACCCACTTTTCCATTCCAGAAAAATCACTTATTGCTTAATACTCCGTGACTATTTGTCAAAACATAACACACTTAATAAAAGTTATATCTAGTGAATGATCCTCTCAGTCCATACTCCACTTCAATGGACTCTGTGGGGCCAGTTAACAAAGGCATTTATAAGTTCATGAAGTAGTACTCTTTTAATGCTTGTTTAAATACTCTTTAATTAGTTTGTAAACTGGTCGCAAAACATCTAAAATGTGAATATTCAGTGAATATTCATATACAATGTATTCAAAATTAAATGAACTGAGTCCTCTTTACACTTTTACTGATAGGGAGTTGGTCATTTTGGCCCTTTGCAAAGGCTTATTCCCCTGTGGTACTACTTCACGTTCTCATAATGCCTCAGAAAGTTGCCCCTGTGGTGTCTCAGCCACATGAAAGAAATTCAACTAATGCAACTTCATTAAAACTTTGTTCTTCACCCAGTGACATTATTCTCTGACACAGCACCAAGATTTTCCTTTATTAACAAACATGCACTTTCTCAACTTATTAAGTGAAACTAGACTAAACTCAAAACAAAACGTGTTCTCCCTGATAGGTGCTACAGACCACATGTCAGCATACATACATGAGTTCAAAGAACTCCCTTAATCTTTTGAAACAGCAGACCATTGAAAAGACTCAACATTCAGCTAGCATGCATTCTCAATTCATGTTTCACAGCCTAATCAAATCAGTTTCACTGGCTCCTGGGAGGATTTTGGTAAAATGTATACACATATTGATAGTGCAAGAAATTTATAATAATAATAATAATAATCCACATTTGTATAGCGCACAATCACCCGTTAGGGTCTCTAGGCGCTGGGGGCCGTCGGGAAGATTAAGCAAGCTATTGCCCAGAGTCGCATGGTGCTGGGCTAACCTGCCGCCGGAGCCGGGGATCGAACCTTGGTCCCCAGATTCCAGCGTCAGTCGCCCTGGCCGCGGCGCCACACCTCTCCCACAGAAATTTGGTTCTATAGCCCTGGCCAAGCAGCAACCACAATCTCTAGCAGGGTGAGGCACAAACTAACCCTAAATTAAACTGTGTGCTAACTGTCTGGCAGCCTGAGCTGAGCAGTCAGGCCTAACTTAGGGGCAATGTGTAAAGTATTTGGGCAATACCTAAAACAGTAATAAAGTGAAAACACCACACAAAAAGGACACCACACAAAGTTAGAACAAAATAACTTTCTTTAATTAATGAAACAAGACCAAAATGACAACAAACCAATCAGAAGAAATGGAGATATGCAATTTTAAAGAGTTTAGTAAAAAAAAAATTAAAAAGCAGAAAGTGCCAACTGCAGGTATCTGGAAAATGGGAAATAATTGAGAAGCAGGAAAAGGTACAGTTATTATTAATTCTAAAGATTACATCAATTAATCATAAATACAGCTCTAGCATTTCGAGATCTTTCTTTTATTGGATCTCTCCAGTATTCATATTTTATCCAGACTGCAATAGAGTAACTGCAAATTGTAGTACATAAAACACACAGTTTCACTATATACAAAGATTCAACACAGTGTGACAAAACATTACAAAACTCAAAACAACACCATATCTAGTCTCCAGAAAGAAGACTCCTATCTTCCACACATCTACTTGTGTGAGGCTGTGCTTAAAATTCCTTAGATCTTAACGAGACACATGGTGTATTTGATACATTTGACGGTCCAGGCATTCCAGAGACTTCAGAAATGAGGTGTCGACGCGTTCCAGCCTTTAGAGTATGGGCCTCTTCAGGAGATAATGAAAGAAGGAGCACTTATAAAAAAATTATATACAAAGATATATACAAAATACACACAATTTACACATTAAACCACAGTGGGGTACAGACAAATTGAGATAGTCCATTCTGTAAGAAACCTAATACCGGGTGACTATTTTAAAATTATCAAAGATGCAAAGGTTACTGAGACACGTCCAACTAGTGGTTAAGAATTGAAAGATGCTACATGATAGTTACACTGCAGGAACGGGTAGTCAAATAATCAGGTGAAAAACCCAGTCAGAGAAGAGGTAAAGCAGACGTCAAAGAATACCTACACCGACCGGAAAGCAGTGCTGGAATCATGCATCTAAATTTGAGGGCATTTAAGACCTTAGAGAGCCATAGGTCCAAAAGAGGAAAAGCCTGTCAATTTACAAAAATATCTCAAATTTGGAACATGTCAAGCCAGAAAGGTTCCAAATCCTCAGCTACAGGGAAGCGGGGAATTATTACAAGGCCCGTCGGCTACCTACAAATGAAAGTGAATTGAATTAAAAAGGCAGTCTCACAGGTGAAGTCTCTGGAAGGCCTGGACCATCAAATGTATCAAATACACTGTGCAATTCATTAAGATCTAAGATTTTTTCTCTGTAAATACACATGGACCCCAGAGACTATCGCTTAGAGTGATTGTACAGGAATTTTATGCACAGCCTACCAAAAGTAGAAGATAGGAGTCTTCGTTATAAAGACCAGACCTGGCATTGTTTTGAGTTGTGTAGTGTTTTGTCACACTTTGTTGAATTTTTGTATATAGTGAAACTGTATGTTGTCTGTACTACAATTTGCAGTTACTCTATTGATGTCTGGATAAAATATGAATACTGGAGAGATCCAATAAAAGAAAGATCTCGAAATGTTAGAGCTGTATCTATGAATATTTAATGTAATCATTAGAATTAATAATAACTGTATATTTTCCTGCTTCTCAATCGTTTCCCATTTTCCAGTATATAGCTAGCCCTTGAGAAGTAGGGTTACTTGGGCCACCCCCGTCTTTTTGCTCCAACTGCAGGTATCTGGCCGCGATGGACATGGACAAAGTCACAAGTTCAGGATGAACATGAGGGAACACGGGCCGGAACCAGAGACCCAGTTAGGATAAGCATTCTTAAGCATTTCGAGGCTCCTCATCAAAGATGTGTCGCACTGCCAAAGAGATGCATTGGATCTGAGATGCTGCACAGCTTTGAAGCAAATGCCTTTGTTGTTATCAAGGATCCTATCGAAGAGGCTTTCAGTGTAAAATCTGACATTGGGAATGTGGCACACAGTCCGGGCAATGTGTCAGTTCTGAGGAGCTGCGAGGCTGAGCTGCGGAGTCTAACATTGTTGTTGAGGCTGTGGTCATCGAGGGATGTAAGGGCTTGAACTGAGGATGCATTGCACAATAGCAGTTGTAATGTGGCTGCTAAGGTGATGCAAGTCCTTGCGGCAGGTCCAGTCCACGCAGCAGCTGTGATGTGTTGGTTCTGTTAGGGCTTGCTCTGTCCAGCAGAAGAGATGCATCGGTTCCGATGAATCCACAGATGCTGACAAAGAACCTTAAACCCACTTCCAAGGGTCCAGGACAGGGGGTGACACTATCTTGCAGGGTAGACTCACAGATGGCAGAGTTCAGGGGTAGGTGCACGGTTGTATGGAAGCCTGTTGTGTCCCTGAGGCTTCAGATCAGGAGGCCAGCCAACTAGCCCTTGGAGTCACTCTAGGTTCTGGGTTCAAGAGATGCAGGTCCAGTCCTTCTCACCAAGGCAAAAGGGGAGTAGGCAGCAGATCAGCACAGAGGGGCATCAGTCCTGTAGAGCAGCAGTCCAGCAGAGTGGCAATCTTTTCAATAGTCCTTCTTTCTGGCAGAGTATCCACAGGTCCAGAAGTGTACTTAAGAGTTGGTGAATGAGGTCCACTATTAAAACCCAGTTGCGCCTTTGAAATGGGGGGAAGCTTCTTGGCCATGCCTTTGAAGTGTGCAGGTGGCCTGTATTCCTTGCCCTGGCTCCAGACTAACTGCAGGGTGTATTCAGCAGTTTGTGTGAAGACAGGACATAGCCTTTCTCATATGTAAATGGGGCTGGGTCCAGCTCCTCCCTCCCATCCTGCCAATGATGGCCCATACAGTCACGCCTAAGCTCCCCATTGTCTGTGGCTGTCTAGAAGGAATATGCAAATCCCAACTGTCAACTACATTGAGTCATGTGACCCAGAGACAGGGTGAAGGCATACAATGGCTTAGACAAGAAAATGACAACTTTCTAAAAGTGCCATTCCCAAAATTGTAATGTAAAATCCAAGTTCACCATCAGTTGTTTTTTTCCCTTACAATCCCAGAGACACCAAACATAAACTGATTACCTGTTCTCATTTGGAAATTACACTTATAAAATGTAATAAGGTAACTCCAATGTTATCCGATGGGAGAGGTAGGTCTCGAAGAAGTGAAAAACGAATTCACTACCAGGACATGTAAAATGTAAAAGTACATGGCCTAGTTTATAAACACATAGCACCCTGCTCTCTGGGCTGTCCAGGGCCTAACCTGGGTGTGTCTTTTATCTATTAAAAGGAGTAAGATTTGGGCCTAACAAAAGGCTTATTTTACCAGGTTGGAACACACAGGCTGCAATGGTAGGCCTGTGGCATGTTTAAAGTGCTGCTTAAGAGGGTGGCACAATCTGTGCTGCAGGCTTCCTAGTATCATTAAATTTACAGGTCCTGGGCCCAGGTAGTGCCACTTTGCTAGGGACTTACAAGTGAATTAAATATGTCAATTGGGTACAAACCAATCTATTATGTTTTAAGGCAAGATCACTTTAGCACTGGTTAGCAGTGACAAAGTGTGCAGAGTCCCTAGTCCAGGAAAAGCAAAATCAAAAGGTCTGAAGGCAAACTGTTTGGGGTAAAACCATATCAAGCGTGCCAGGTCTAACAGATAGGCTCAACCTCTAGTGCCATTATTCTAAGAGATATGACACTGCATGGATCTGCTCTTTTCCTTGTGCAAATTTCACAATGTAAAACCTCAAGAAAATTTTGAAAGTCCACAGTGCCCTGTGTTTTCATCTTGGATTGCCTCGTTATGAGTGCCTATGTGTACTGCCTCTCAGACTTACCTGTACATTGGGCATCATTATCTTTGGGGGTTGCAGAATAAGTGAGTATTCTGTGTCAGCCATGAGAGTCTCCTAAGAAGTGATGTATTACCAGGGCAGTCAGTAATTCTGATCCTGATTCCTTTGGTTAGCCCTCATTTAATGTCAAGTATTTTACCCTGAGATTTTAATAATAACAATAATAATAATAATAATACTGAGCTTATAAAGTGCCTGGTTACACTAGCCAGTGTGTCCCCGCGCTGTGCCACTGAGGAACCCATCCTGGCCTGTTCCTGTGAGGTGCCCACTCCTGGGCACCCTAAGGTGAAGCCAGGCATCCTAACAGTATGGCCGGTGTGGAGATTAAGCAAGCTATTGCCCAGAGTTGCAGAGTGGGACCCATGATTAGAGTAGGCACCGAGGCGAGAGAATTATCGGGTCCGAGGACATTGAGCCCTAGACCCTGCCGCGACGGGAATTGAACCCTGGTCCGGGCCAGACCTCTGCATCAGAGTCTGCCGCTCTAACCAGTGAGCCACACTTCTCCACTTCTCCACATTTTGGCTAGCTTTTAGCAGCCACATTCTCCATATTAAATACACTTGGCAATATCGACCTTATAATTCCAAAGGACATGGTAGCTCCCATTACTGGCCACTTTAGAAATTCATAGCCACTCGGTACTGAGATTAGAATGGGGAAACATGCAAGATTACCGGATGTATGACGTTACAACGCATACTTTTACCACGCTTACCATTACCACGCAATTTTTACAACGCAGGATCCATTACAACGAAGTACCATTACCACGCATGTATTTACAACGCATATACCTTTACAACGCATACAATTACAACGTAAGTATTGGTAAGTATATAATATTTTTTAAATTGTAATTTAATTAAAATTAATATAATGTAATTTAATTTAATTTAATTAATTTAATTTAATTTAATTTAATGTAATTTAATGTAATTTAATTAATTTTAATTTAATTTAATCAATTTAATTTAATGTAATTTAAATTTAATTATATTTAATTTTTACCCTGTACCCTTTTACCCAAAAACCCAAAACTGACCCTGAACCCTAAAAATACCCCTTTACCCAAAAACCCAAAACTGACCCTGAACCCTAAAAATACCCCTTTACCCAAAAACTCAAAACTGACCCTAAACCCTAAAAATACCCCTTTACCCAAAAACCCAAAACTGACCCTGAACCCTAAAAATAGCCCTTTACCCAAAAACCCAAAACTGACCCTGAACCCTAAAAATACCCCTTTACCCAAAAACTAAAAACTGACCCTGAACCCTAAAAATACCCCTTTACCCAAAAACTGAAAACTGACCCTGAACCCTAAAAATACCCTTTACCCAAAAACTGAAAACTGACCCTGAACCCTAAAAATACCCCTTTACCCAAAAACTGAAAACTGACCCTAAACCCTAAAAATACCCCTTTACCCAAAAAGTGAAAACTGACCCTAAACTCTAAAAATACTCCTTTACCCAAAAACTGAAAACTGACCCTAAACCCTAAAAATACCCCTTTACCCAAAAACTGAAAACTGACCCTAAACCCTAAAAATACCCCTTTACCCAAAAACTGAAAACTGACCCTGAACCCTAAAAATACCCCTTTACCCAAAAACCCAAAACTGAGCCTGAACCCTAAAAATACCCCTTTACCCAAAAACCCAAAACTGACCCTGAACCCTAAAAATACCCCTTTACCCAAAAACCCAAAACTGACCCTGAACCCTAAAAATACCCCTTTACCCAAAAACCCAAAACTGACCCTGAACCCTAAAAACACCCCTTTACCCAAAAACGCAAACTTATAATATTTTTAATAAAAGGATATACTTACCAATACTTACGTTGTAATGGTATGCGTTGTAAAGGTACCTGCGTTGTAAATACATGCGTGGTAATGGTACTTCGTTGTAATGGATCCTGCGTTGTAAAAAATGCGTGGTAATGGTAGGTCGTTGTAAAAGTTGCTTGGTAAAGGTTGTATACCAAGATTACCACAATATGCTGGTTAAGTACTCCCAGTGGGTGGGGGTGGGGTAGAGAGTTCCAGCATTCCTATCATTCTTTTCTCAGTCTGGGTGATGGTTATTTCCATATGTTATGAATAGGATGAGGACCTGGAGGTAATACTCCAGTCACACTACTTCATATACTACTAAGTGAAATTTACTAAGGTACCTGTCCCCTACCTTGGGCCCAGTGCAAAAGATGTGTGAGTCATAAAGCTACATTTCTTAGCATTCCTGAATTCCAAGAGTAAACCATAAGTAAGCCTCCTGATAGAAGCCAATAGACAAAAGCATTCTTGAGTATGTGATGTAGTACTTCATTAGTACTACATTACAACTAATAAATGCAATCGGTAAGGTGGAGATTTACTCCTGTCACGTTCCTGTACTTAGGCCTAAACCACAAAGGGTCAAATTCACAATGATTTACTCTTATAGTACTTGTTGGACCTGGCATCCTTGGCGTGGTTTACTCCTATCTTTTTGCATCTACCTCCTGTATTTGTGATGCTGTGCTGGATTTCGTTTTTGCTGGTTTAGATGCTTTGGACACTCTGCCACTGCTGATCAGTGTCAGAGTGTAAGTGCTCCCTGTGTAAATTGTTAATGTGATTGGATATACATGATTGGCATATTTGTATCACCAAGAAGTCCCTAGTAAAGTGCACTGGGTGTACCAGGGCTGGTGATGACAAATGCTACTAGTGGGCCTGCAGCACTGATTGTGCCACCCACATGAGTATCCCTAAAATGGTGTCTCAGGCCTGCCACTGCAGCACCTGTGTGCAGTCTCTGAACTGCCTTGTCCTCCTGGTCAGTGTCCCCACTGACCTTGCCTAACCCTTCCCTTTCTGTGCACATTGGCCACCACTATGGAAGGCCCAGGGTACCCCTCTGGGCAGGGTGCAGTGTATGTGAAAGGTAGATCATGTACTAGTGCAGGTGACATGCTCTGGTAGTGAATGGCAGCCATTTTCGTTTTTCACTATTATAAGGCTACCTTGCCCATAGGCTATCTTGGGGAATGCTGGCTACAGTGGCTACCAGCATATCTTCTCATAGGAGCAAGGTAGGACATAAAAGTCTTGTATTCCTGAACTCAGAATTTAATAACACATCTTTTAGGAAAGGTGTTTTTTAACTCCTGTGTTTGAGAACAGCACTTTTTAGAAAGTTGCTGTTCTCTTGTCTGACCTTTCTGTGTGCCTTGTGCTGTTTGTGGATTGACTGTCTGGTTTGAGAGTGACAGAGGCTGGGGAGCCCCCAGGAGGCTGGCTGGGTCAGCCATGGGATGAATGGCTGAATGTGCAACTTGAGTGGTGAGAAGAGATAGCACCTGGGCCTGAATAGGGCTGTGCCTGCCTTCCACAATGCTGGCTCCACCTCCTGCTGGGCGGCTGACGACCCTGCCCCTCACTCTGAAAGGGAAGGAGAAGCCAGGAAAACAAAGTGCTCAAGGAACACCCAGAACTGGTTCAGACCGGGCTCAGGGCCCATTTGCACAAAGAGAACAAAGACTTTTAGGGGTATAAGTACAGGACCCCTGACAACAGAAAATTAGATCATGCTGGAACCAAGAAGGAACCTCTGCCAAGGAGAAAGCTGAAACAGAAGAAGGAAGACTGTCCCGCTGTTGCTCTGCTGGACTGACCCTCTGTTGCTTTTCTGCCAAGGAGAGGGGACGGACTTTGCTTTGTGCTGTGTCCCCTTGCTTGAAGGAATCTCCAAGGGCCTGAGAAGAGCTGGCTCCCTGTTAAGAAGTCCCAGGAACAAAAGGACTTCGCCCCCAGCTTCCCTGAACTCTGCTGAAAGAGTTCTGTCCTTCCTTGAGTGCTTGGGCCAGTTGTGGTGCCTCTGGAAGTTATACCTGTGTTGGGAAGCTGGAAACCAAGATTTTAAAGACTTTCTGCAAGTTTTTTCGCATCGCTCGCTTGCGGAGCGCATCCCCGTCAGGGCAAGAAAATTCCCGCCGCTACGAAGGCCGAGATCATCGAAGTGCCTGTTGCCGCTGCCAGAGTCATTGCATCCTTCGTTTGCAGGACGCACCACTCCGATGTGGGAAGATTACAATCGCTGCGAGTATCATGCTTAGCCTTTCGTCATTGGGTGAGATCGTCGCACCGCTTGCTTGCGGACCGCATCACGTCGCTGCGAGTGTCGTCGCAGAGCCATCGCTTCGAGGAGCTGCGAGAGGAAGATCACTGCTGGTCCGCGCATCGTCGCCCCAGAGATCGTCGCAGCCCCAAGATCATCGCATGGTGCCTTTGCAAGCTTTTTCACTACGGATCCTCCGCACCGGAATCCATACAAGCTATCGCATCCCTCCGCATACAGATCGGAGTCACCGCACCACGCCCGCTACATCCAGCGGGGCTGTCGCATCGCCTCGGCAGGTTCTCAGGAGTGACGCATCGGTTGTTTTCCACTGCACCAGTTTCTGTTTTGGAACTTTGTCACATTTAAAGGTACTGTTGACTAAACGTGACGCAACTGTGAACTTTTCATGCTACTGTGGATTATTTTATCAGAACTTTAAGAACTCTTTTGAAACCATATTCTTGAACTGTGTATGTTGGATTTTTATTGTTTTGGTCTTGTGTATTTTAGATTAAATACCTTTATTTTTCAAAACTGTTCTGGAGTCAGTTTGTGGTATTTTCACTGTATTACAGTGAGTGTTGGTACAAATACTTTACACATTGCCTTTGATAAGCCTTGACTGCTCGTGCCAAGCTACCAAGGGGGTGAGCAGGAGTCATCTCAGAGGGTTTCCTCCTTACCCTGACTAGAAGCAAGGGTCCCTATTTGGACAGTGGTACCTACCTCTGCCAACTAGAGACCCCAAGTTCTAACAGTACTCCTAAATTCCAGAAGTCAGGAGTACCCCAAAGTGTTAGTTGCACCAGTAAAGTTACACCCATATTCATTCCAATAGTGCTGCAGCTCAAACAGTCTCAAATCTACTCAGCCAATCTTTGAAGTAAGTCACCTAGCACACCTGCCCACTCACAGTTACTGCAAGGAAATCACATACAAAAGAAAAAAGAAGAATCTGTATACATCACACTGTACAATTATTAAAACATTAACTAAATGAAAATAAAATGAAATTAATTTTAAAATATTGCCATAAAATGTTTGACATTGCATAAACCGTATACGTAATACTGCAGAAATATAAAAATAGTAAAAAATACATTGTCTTAAAAAACAATAGTCAGGCAACTGTACACTTTGTGGATACCTATGTAAATCACATTTTAACATAAATATAACAGCTTACATGGAAAACTGAAAATTGTAAATTAATTTTAGAAAAATCTCACTTGACTCAACATATAGATTTAACTTTGTACACTGAGCCTTGAAGAAAGCCACAGTGCTATTGAAATGCTGGGGTAAGCCAGGAGTACTACAAAAGTAAGTCACTCCAACTCATATGAAATACCAGAGTGCACCCTGAATATCGACTCCTGAATACCGATGGGCCAGATTAGAGAGGATCATATATAGAATAAAAAATACTGACAAGTAAGTAAGCCTAGGGGGCATATTACCAAGGGCCTTATCGCCGCTTTAGCGGGAATTTTTCCCGCTAAAGCGGCGATAATTTTATCGCCCTATTACCTAGCTGTCGCTAACACCATTTAGCGACAGCTAGTAGGAGATAGCGATCATCTTGGGGCCCACTTTGCATGTCTGCGATATTTATCGCTAATGACATGCAAAGTGGGTGTGCCAAGATGTTAGCGACTGGAAACAGTCGCTAACATCGCTACCTCCTATTACCTACTTTTGGAAATAATCGCGCTAAGCGCGATTATCTCCAAAGGCTAACGCCTGCCCAGAGCAGTTCTTAGCCATGTTGTCCAATGGTAGGTGGATAACATGGCTAAGAGCATTAGCTCGGTAAAGCATGAATATCGCTGACTTTACAGTGATATTCATGCATTTCGGCCGATTTTTATCACTTAGGAGATAAACCTTGATAATTGCAAGGTTTCTAAGCGATAAAAATAGGCAAAGCACGGCGATAAAATTATTGCCTCTAACCAAGCTTAGCGATGATTTTTGCTTATTCTTGGTAAAAAGCCCCTTGATTTTTTTTTATACCAAGCTCCACATCTGTCCTTACACAGTACTTACATCTTCAAGAAACATAGATCATTTTATCGCCCTATTACCTAGCTGTCGCTAACACCAGTTAGCGACAGCTAGTAGGAGATAGCGATCATCTTGGGGCCAACTTTGCATGTCAGCGATATTTATCGCTAATAACATGCAAAGTGGGCGTGCCAAGATGTTAGCGACTGGAAACAGTCGCTAACATCGCTACCTCCTATTACCTACTTTTGGAAATAATCGCGCTAAGCGCGATTATCTCCAAAAGCTAACGCCTGCCCAGAGCAGTTCTTAGCCATGTTATCCAATGGTAGGTGGATGACATGGCTAAGAGCATTAGCTCGGTAATGCATGAATATCGCTGACTTTTCAGCGATATTCATGCATTTCGGACGATTTTTATCACTTAGGAGATAAACCTTGATAATTGCAAGGTTTCTAAGCGATAAAAATAGGCGAAGCACGGCGATAAAATTATTGCCTCTAACCAAGCTTGGCGATATTTTTTGCTTATTCTTGGTAATATGCCCTTTTATACCAAGCTCCACATCTGTCCTTACACGGTACTTACATCTTCAAGAAACATAGACGTGGAGTTAGGAATAGTAAATCTGTACTTCCTTAAACGCACTTATCTTTAGAATTTTTGTCCATCGATAATCTGTCCTCTATATTCTTACATGACCATACTCTGGAGATCGATACACAGTAGTATACGTAATAATCCACATTTGTAGGCGCTGGGGGCCTTCGGGAAGATTAAGCAAGCTATTGCCCAGAGTCACATGGTGCTGGGCTAACCTGCCGCCGGAGCCGGGGATCGAACCCTGATCCCCAGATTCCAGCGTCAGTCGCCCTGGCCGCGGCGCCACACCTCTTCCACTTTTGGGGAATATTATCAAGGACGGGCGATACATTATCGCCGCTTTTATCGGCAGGAAACTGCAGATAAAACGGCGATAATGGGCTTGATAATATGCTTTATAGAATTCCTATCGAAGCCCATGTTATTATCAAGCCCTTTATCGCCGTTTTATCGGCAGTTTCCTGCCGATAAAAGCGGCGATAATGTATCACCCGTCCTTGATAATATGCCCCTTTATTTTTAAGCATTTATTTACAAGCTCATTTTTTATCTTTTTAATTATCATGTATTGAGATTGGTAACAAACCATCTAGAATGAAAATGTTAGTAAAGTCGCTTTTCCAGCACAGACGTAGTAAAGTGTCAGTGTGCTTTCGCTCCTCTTCCGGCAGGTGGCAGTCTTGCGCTTGCAATGCTAAGGAGTTTACCAGGGCTCCTTCCAAGCAGAACTCCTGCTGCTTAAATCCCCAAGCCGTATTCATTCAAAAAGAAATCTGCTGATATAACTCTGAAAGCTGTCAGAGAAAGTAATGTTGTGTGAGGTGTTTCGGTATTTATTCTTTGTTAATGTTAGAAGGGTGGCATGTTTGTGGATTAAGAGAGCATGGGTCACATTTATCAAATCTCCCTACATCTGTGAGAAAGATGGCACAGCTAGCATGGGATTGGGGGGCTTTATCAAGCAGCACGTTCATTTTTCTTGGCTTAAATCCTTCAGCAGCGGCATGGCAATATTACAATGAGCAGGACCAGATGTGCATTCAGAGAGGTGAAAAGGCCTTTCCTCAAAGGACCTTGAATGATAAGACAAAAAGCGTCTGTCGAAAGCAAATGTGCCTGCCATTGGTTTTTTCACACTGTGGGCTGCTCAGATCCCTGTTGCAAGCCACTTTTTCTCTCCTATGAAATGGGAATTAGTAGCCTCGAGTGAGTCACCACTGACATCACCGACGCCTATTTAGTGCTTTTTGACAAGTGTCTAATTAAAACTCTTTTTGGAATAGAGGTAGACCAATGCAAAACAGTATCTTTTTGGTGAACTTTCCCACCGAGGATAATACATTTAGTCGTTATTGCCGCTTATTCTAAGACTCGAGTTCCAAGGCCAAGCATTTCTTACACATAATAATTATTTTTGTTAGGACGGCTGCTTAAAGTACAGTCCTGTAGTTGACTGGAAATAAAATCTAGGCCCGAAGTCAGAGGCTGTGGCGAAAGTGCGTTTAATTGAACAGCACAGCGTGATGGTTCCACGCCAGGCCAAGCGCTTCAGTAACAAACAGCCTCTTTTCCCCCAAGAGGCTATTCTCATTAATCAAACATGCAAATGCGTGGCTGTTAACTAAGCACTGTGTAGCAGAACAGACATTTTGGCATGTTCAGACAGATATTCTGGTTACTTCGGAAATTCCATTCTCGCGTTTATAAAATCGTTTTCTCAAAAATAATAATATTTTTGCATGGCTGTATGAGAAGTTCTGACTAGCAGGAGTGAGGGAGCATCGAGGATCAGAGTCAAATCCTAGGTGAACAGCAATGGAAGGTTTGCATTTTTTCTTCCCATTGATGATACCATTTTTATGACCAGTTACTGGGGACAGGAGACGTGGATGCTGTAGCAACCACAAATTCAAAGATTCAGAAATGTGGGATATGTTTCTAATGGTGCACCCAAGACAACTGGAATCCAGTGAATCTGAAATGCTGCATGGGACTGACATTTCCGACTGGGTGGCTCTGAAGAGCATGCCCCTATGTAACACCTGTGCCATATCTTTGTAGGGTTTTGTTTTTTTCACCTCAGTGGACATGACAAATATGCATTTTTACCAGTGAAATAGTTTGAGAAGGCAAAACATGACTCCACGGGCTCCAGCTTAAAACAAAGATACCCTGTTGGACCTGTCCCCTCTCCATAGGGTCACCCCTAATATTTTGCCTTTACCAGCTACTTTTTGCTGAATTCATTTTTGCTGGTCTTAGGACTCTGTGCCCTTTGCGGCTGCTAACCAGTGTTAAAGTGCACGTGCTTTCTCATTAAAACATGGTAGCATTGACTTTTTCCCAATTGGCATATATATTGTACTTGTAAACGCCTAGTAAAGTGGCACTACAGGTGCCCAGGGCTTTTAAATTAAATGCTATTAATGGACCTGCAACACTGATTGTGCCACCCACTTAATATAGCCCTTTCAACATGTCTCAGGCCTGAAACCGCACCCTGTGAGTGCAGTTTTAAACTGCTATTTTAGCCAAATGGCGATGCTGCCCGCACAATGTAATTTGTTTTATTTATTTAACTACTTAATTCCGTTCGGCCGTATGCCAGAGTTTACTACCCCCTATCCTGCCCCCCTTACCCGCCCTCCAGCCCTACCGTCCCGCAGCACTCCCTCGAGGAGCCGCCACTATTTTATGCTTATCCAACAGTTGTTGGGACACTTGCCCTCCACCATTAATGCGCCTTTGATGTGTGGACACATTTACCATTTTCTGTCCTTGGTGAGTCTTTTATACATTATGACCACTAGAGTTAATTTATCTCATATCATCTGGAACACACCTGATGTTTATATACATTCCCTTGTCCCCTGCAGGCCGTGCTCCACTGTTTTTAGTCCTGAGGAAGACCAGCGGTGACGCACTTTCATTTGCGCATACTTCAGGGTCAAAAAGTCGACGCTTATACCAGTTCATGTCATGCAGTTTTCCCGGCAACTAAGAAAGATATTGACTATATAGGGGTTGTTGAAAATATGAAATAACTGGAAAGGATAGATCTTTATTGATCTCTACTTTTGTATATATATTTGTATGTCTTTTACACCGTATGTATAATATCACATTGTCACGTATATCACTTAACTCACCTTAGCCACTAATTCATATGTTACTTGTTTGTTGATATTTATAAGAAGCGACAGCCATATACAAACTAGTAAATATTACGTTTTGAAATACCGATTAATTTTGCTTATGTGTGTTCTATTCAAAGTCTTTAAGTAAATATATTAGACTTTTACTTTACAGACTATGTGTTGCATGTACTAAGCAATTGTTCTCCCCGACATAACCTAGTGTAGTTTTTCTTGTTCAATACCCAGGTTCTGAGGGACACAGGGTTACTCCATTGATTCCAATAGTATTAAAAAAGTTTTTATTTAACTTGAAAATCTCAACAAAGAACTTAACCCTTTGAGGATTGCTGTTGGGCTCTCAACTGCCAATGAAGTTGGGCAATTTTGCGGGCCATTAGGGGATAAGGGTGCGGTGCACAAGCTTCCCGTGTTGGAAGGACTGGCCGAGCTGGACAGAGAAGTTTTTTGTCTAGCATTGTAGGTCCTCCCACCTCTTCCTGCCATGGATAGTGCACCGCTTGTAGACCCATCAGGGTCCGTACCTTCTTGGTGATGGCATTCCAGATGGATTTCTTTTGATGTGTGTTGACTGTATGAGTACAGAAAAAGACAGAAAAAATATTGTTTTGTAACTTTTTGTTTGTGTGTATTGATGTATCACAATTTTGAGAAATCAATCAGAAGCATTAGTAAAAAGTTATAACTGCATTTAAAAAAAATGTAATACAATTAAACAAAATTGTAGTAAACTGTTGAGTACCCTTATCCCTTGTCACATCCTTATCTTACTAATCCAGGCCACTGACATCATCTAGGCCAGGGTCTACTACATTTTCTGTAGTAAGAGCTACTTCTGATCACAGAAAATCATAGTGAACTACTGAATCAAAACAACTTGTGCATTGTTACCAGACACCTCAACGCTCAGCTTCATTGACTTTAAGGCTAATGTCTTTCGAGCCAGATACTGTGGTTTGAACAACATACTATGACGAAGGGCACTATGAAAGGGCTGCCAAGTGTGTCAGTGAGAGCGCAGGCTTTGGGGAATGAATGAACATTTATGCGTATGAATGGAACAGATTTGTATGGGTGACTGAGAGCCTGTGTCATATGTACTTGCAGCACAGAACATACCTTTCGCCATTTGTGGCACCGTATCCTGTAAATCTCACCTACATCGGTATGACCAACAGAAAGATCAAAACACGCATATGCGAAAACCGTAGCACCATTCGGTGCAAAAAGAACACGACCAAGATGGCTAATCATTTTCTCGAAGTGGGACATACCACCAACGACATGAGATGGGTGATCATTGAAGCCATGGACCCCAACATGCCGAACATCCAGCATCAACTACTTCACAAGGAACAGAGATGGATTTACCGCCTTTCCAGTCACAAAACTGGTCTCAATGACAATATTCTGTGGAACAGCCTTAGCAAACGCTAAAACCCAAAAGACCTTTTCTGCACCTCCCAGTGCCTATCCTTTGCATTAGCATGAATGCCTCAGAACTATGTCGCCAATCACTCTATGTGTGCCGTGACCAGCTCAACACATCTGCTGGGCCACTGCACCTAGGACTTACACTACACACTTGTAACCTGAACATATCGGGAATGCATATCCAATCGAGGACCCGTGCGGGGCACACCCACATCTGCACAGGCCCTGCAGCACTAATCAACCCTGCTGCCCGACACAACCCCCCATGTGGTCCCTCCATACTCTCAGCATGTTACCAGCCGTATGCTTGGTGAGAGTGATATTCCATGTGACTCCTATATTAAATAATATAGCATATTTGTGACCCCTTGCTCCCAATGCCAGGCTCTCTCAATACTCCAGTCCCTTACTTTGCCCTTATAATATAATATATTACATTTGCTCCCATTGCCAGGCTCAATACACCAGTCTCTTGCTTTGCCTCCCAATGTGGAGCGCACTATTACCAGCTCTCTACATTACACCCCACACGTCTTTAAGATGGCCGCAGTTCCTGACTTCACCCTACTGGACATATGCGCATGTCCGCGCATGCGCCAGTTACCGGGATCCCCGAGTCATGGACGACCCGGAAATAGCTCGGTGCCTACTCTTGACAGGTCAAGCACACTATTTAAACAGTCGTCACCGGCACACCCATACCAGCCGGGACGCTGAGGGACCACATTTAGGTTTAATGCGGAGGACACATCATTACCAAGTAAGGCCTCCGGGCATTTCCGACGCTGCTCTGTGTGAATTGATCGCTCCAATACAGATCACAGCAGTGCTCTTGTTTCATTTATTTTCAGATCGGTCATTCACTGTGCCTCCTCCCAGAGCCCCGTATACTGCCCAACAACCCAGTAGCATTGTAAATATTGATGCATTTTTTAACTTTTTAAACTCTTTTCACCATTTAACATTCTGGTAGCACTGATATGTACCGCACACTCAAAGCGGTCTTCTCACAGTAATTATCCGGAACAGCTTTTTGGTCCATTTGCATGCCATCAGCAAATCGCACGCAGCGCGCCACGAACCTCTGGGTTACCTCTCCAGCGGCCCCCCAGCACGCTTCCGTGCTACTTATTTCTGTGCACTCACTAGCGCACTATGGGCTGAAAACACAGCAAATGGCTATACTCCTAACGCAGCACCTCTCTATTCTATAAACGTATCGCTGCCATCAGTCTAACGCAATTCAGTTAAGGCATGCAACACAGTATTCCATGCATGCCGCTCCGCCTGAGCCAGATCTTAGTCACCTTAATGGCCTGTAAGATGACTACTGCATGACACTGAAAATGCTCAAAGATTGCATTTTATGTTGCTAAACAATATATGTTGTGTATTGTCTCTTTCTTCCATACAGGAATTTTTTGCTACTCAAAAGTGTCCCTGAGTACGCCGACACTTTTTCTTCTTTCCTTGACCACACACCTTAGCGAGTGTGTAGGGAAAACACTGTTTTTTTCACGTGGCAACAACCCTTTTCACCACTCACTTTCCACCTTTTGGTCCTGAAGAAAGCCCCGTTAAACACCTAGAGGGGGCTGAAACATGTAGACCGCCACACAAGAGCCAACTCATAGGAAAATTACTCCTTTAGTAGTTGCACTACACATACTTTTAATCAATTCCTTGGGCCGCCAACATTGAAAAAAGATAGGTAAGGATCCCCAGAGGTATTTTTTATCTTTTATTTTCACTCACATCACACTGTTGCACCAACACCTGCTCCGCTGTAATCAGGCGTCGTAGCACTCGGCCGCCTGGTTGGGACCCTGATGGATGAAGCATGACACCAACTAGGTCGGTGTGTGAGCGGTCTTTTAAGAACACCTAATAGGTCCTAAATCCAGGCCACTAAACAGTGACTAAGATAGTCGCATACACATTATTAAGCTATTATTATTATTATTAAGCTGTTTTATAGCGCGCTCAATTACTCCGGAGTATCCTGGCGCGGAAAAGAAAGAGGAACAGTAGCAGCAGAGCCCTAGACCAGACAAACGAACTAGACAGCTATTCTGAACAAATGAGTCTTCAGCGCTTTCTTAAAAGCAGTGAAGTCGTTGATGCTACGCAGAGCCGCAGGAAGAGCGTTCCATGCGCGCGCGGCCTTTACTGTCACAGAGTGGCCTCCCAGCCGGACACGCCGGAAGCGCGGGACCAGCAACAGATGTTGTGCTGCTGAGCATAAATCTCTGTTAGGGAAGTACCGCGTGAAACGTTTCATCAGATAGGCAGGACCACGCCCATTGATGGCTTTATGGGCCAGAGTCAGAATTTTAAAGGTGATTCGATGCTGCACCGGCAGCCAATGCAGGCTCTCCAGATAACTTCTAACACTGATCCGCCTGGAGATATTCCCCAAGAGTCTGGCGGTGGCGTTTTGAATAATCTGGAGCCGCCCGATCAAATAGGCCGGTGAACCACTGAACAGGGCATTGGCGTAGTCCAGGCGCGAGAGAATTAAAGCTCTCGCGACTGACTCGCAGGCCGAGGCAGGCAGATACGGGAAAAACTTTCTTAGAGACTTCAAAGTCCCAAAGCAGCCACCAGTGAGCCTCTTGATGTGCCCCTCAAAACGAAGGTCTTCCCCAAACCAGACCCCAAGGTTTTTAGCCAAGGTGTTTGAGGCACATGGTGTAGGGAAGCCCTCCGGCCACAATAGGGATCGAAAATCAGGGGGGAACTGGCCGTAGAGCAGGATTTCAGTCTTGTCCTCGTTGCACTTCAATTGAGCTGCCGCTAACCAATTGAAGACTGAGGACAAACAGTTCTGGATCTGCTCAGTGTCCAGCGCCTCTCCAGGCCAGGTAAACAACAACTGCGTGTCGTCCGCGTAGGCTATAACTTTAGCTCCCAGATGTTCCGCTAGTTCAATCAAAGGGGTCAGATATATATTAAAGAGCAAAGGGCTCAAAGTCGAGCCCTGGGGGACTCCTGTCACGAGTGGTCTAGCCGATGAAGAATAAGGGGGGAGCCAAACCTGTTGGGATCTAGCCGACAGAAATGAGCTCAGCACATAGTGGGCCAGTCCACATTGTTTCAACACTGTTACATGAATAACACAAAAATATTCTGCCAATTACCTACTAGCATTAGTGAGTAAGTATCTATAGTTAGGACATAGGGCCATATGTATCAAGGCGAATTGCGATCGCAAAAGCTAAAATTCGCAGAATTTAAGCGTTTGCGATCGCAATTTGGCCTAGTGCTATGTATGAAAGCACAACTGTCTTGCAAATTAAGGAATCACAAAATTTGCGATTCCTTATTTTGCGAATGCATTTAAGGAATCGCAAATTGTGATTTCTTAAATGGAATATATAAAGCACCCAAGTTGTGCAAATATGGCATAAGGAATCGCAAATTACCACCAACTACAGATTGGTGGTAATTTGCGAATTCCTTGAAAAATGCATATGTTTGCATTTTTCAAAGTGGCATGTGGCGCGCACACATGCCCTCAGGGCATGTGTGTGAACCACATGTGCACCCGTGCTCATTTCAAGTGTGCAACAGGGTGTCCTTTTGACACCCAGGCACACTTGAAATTGCATTCTCATTTTGAGATTCTCTAATTGGGAATTGCAAAATGAGAATGTCTTCTCATTCATTTCAAGGGGCATCTAGGCCCATAGGAATGAATGGGGAGGTATTCCTTAATTGCGAATCGTAACTTGCGAATCGCAATTAAGGAATATGTAGGAATCTCAAAATGTATTGCAAATCCTACATACATAGCGTTTTGCGAGTCTCAAATAGCGATTCTCACAAATTCGCTATTTGAGAATCACAAAACCTAACATTGATACATATGGCCCTTAGTTTCCATAGGAAAATCGTTTTGTGTTTTGTTAATGACTTTGGCACCATTCAATTAATCTTCACAACATTTTCAAAACTTGTTTGCTGCTAACTTCAGCTGCTATCTGGAAAGTTTCAGGGTGATCAATCAAGTGGGAGCTGAGAAAAACGGGGGATACCAAAACACATTTTCTCTATGCAATTTTCCAAAGAGATTTTAGACACAACTACTGCCTGAACTTCTGAATGACATTACACCAAATTTGACAGAAAGCTAGATCTTGGCCCTGAAAGAGTGCCTTTTGTAATTTGGTGTAAATCTGTTCAGTAGTTTTGGAGTTATTCAAGAAAAAAGATGTATGTATATCTATGGGCGCAGATCCACTGTGGATCTGTTGTGGATCCGCAGATTTATGTGCCAATAGCAATGCCTTGATTCGCTGGAGGCAATCTAAGTGAAAAATTGCAGGTGCCATTTTGTCAATTGGGACACGGTTCCTAGGGTGGTAAATAAAGTAGAAATAGGATATAACGGGTCAGGATAGAGGCACCCTGACTCTATTAGACTGATGGAGGGGGTCTTGGGAACACCCCTCATGGGGAAGAAATTGCAGATTTTTTTTTAACATGTTCACAAGGATTCGTGGATCCATCGTGGTGCTCAGCGTAGCCTCCTGTGTCAATCCGCAATGGATCCGCGAATCCAAATCCCAAATGGATCCGTGGATTCAGCTCCCAATTTTACAAAAAAAATACACCCACTCATAGACTCATTCAAACACTCTCATCCCGGGTGGGGGGCAGTAAGGAGTGGGCGGGGCAGACAGAGTGTGTCAGTATATCACATTAAGGTGTAAACAAGCTTGCTTTAGCAAGTACGCTGGTGCTGCTATTCCTCAGATGCAGGAGGGGGTGTACGTAGATGAGGCAAACAAGAAAATGAGATGGGCCTGCTAAAACTTTTGTCAATGAATATATGTGGCCTAAATGATAGGAAAAAACAACAATTGGTAGCGGCTGGTTTACAAACCTGGGGGGCAAATGTAGTTTGCTTACAAGAGACACATGTGGAAGGGTCCCAAATGCACATTTTAAAATCACTTGGCTATAGATTGATTTGTGCTTCTACTCAAACTGCAAGGGTCCGGGGAGTCGCTTTTCTCGCTAAGGGGAACGGGCTTGTTTTCAATCATTCTAAAACAGATAAATATGGCCATTGGGCGATGACTGAATGTCGGTATGGAAAAGGACATAAATTTACGTTTTGTACCATTTATGGGTGTAACAGTGACGACCTGGAGGTTTTTTAGGTGGTTTCAAATGAACTTATGCATTGGCCCTCACCCCTTGTGGTTCGCGGAGACTTTAATATTAATCTCCCAACTAATTGGTCTTTGAATGATACATGGCAATACACGGGGCGCAAGCCCAAAGTATTCAGAGCACTGAGGGATTTTTGCAGTATACATGGGTTGGTAGATGGTTGGCAGACAAATTACCCCAACAACCCGGCCTTCACATTTTTCTCCAATCCGCACCTCACCCATGCAAGATTGGATTATGTTTTTATGTCAAACACAATTAAAACTAAGTGTAAGATGGAAAAACTGCCACGAGTTCTTTCAGACCATAACCCATTATTTTGTTCTTTAGAAGCTGGAAACGATAGAGATCGGCCAACCTCCTGGTTCCTGGTCTTTTGAGAAGTCTTTACTTCTAGATAATGATTATTGTAATCACATGAAGATTTGGATTCCTAACTTTTTAGCCATTAATTTAGGGAGCACCGCAGAGGGGATAGTATGGGATGCACTGAAGGCAGGGATACGCGGGGAGACGCTACAGTATTCCCTAAAGGCTAACAAGCAGGCCAAGCTAGCCATGCATCAGTTGCAAGAAAACCTAAGAAATGCGGAGGAGGGGCTGGTGAGAGAGACGATGGGGTCTACACCGGGAGGAAATGAGAGCATAGAAAAGCTAAAGAATCAAGTGGCAATTGATAAAGCTAGAATTATGGGTGTCTTTACAGATAAAGCTGTTAAAAAAATGCTTTCTCAAAAAGAAACAATTTATGAGGTGGGTGAGCAGATTGGACACCAATTGGCGGTCCGTGCTAGACAACAGATAAACTCAAATCTGATTCGGGAGATTTTAGATCCGCAGGGAAAGCGTCTATCGGACCCAGAACAAATAAGACAGGCATTCTGGCAGTTTTATCAAAACCTATACACAGAGACTGTGGGGGGAAGCCCGGTAAAATGTGAGAGATATTTAGAAAATGTTACTCTAGAAAATTTTAAAGATGACGATGTAAACTTCTTAGAGGAACCCCCAACAAAAGATGATTTATCAGCTATTATTAAAGATCTGCCAAAGGGAAAAGCTACAGGAATGGACGGCATCCCATCAGAGTTTTATGCTGTTTTTTTTAACCAAATTAAAGACACCCTATTGAGTCTTATTCTTCACATTTTTAAAGGGGGAACACCCCCAAAGTCGTGGTCCAGAGCAAAAATGGTTATGTTTCCCAATAAAGGGAAACCCCCAGAGCAACTGGGCTCATACCGGTCCATAACTCTTATTAATTTGGACTCTAAAATATAATCCAAAATGCTGGCAAATAAACTTGCACCTATTCTGCATAAAGTGGTGGCTCCGAGCCAACACGGCTTCATCCCTGGCAGATCAACCGTTAATCATATTCAACGGGTAATTACCTTGTTTGATTCCACGGAGGTTACAGTAGACCCTATGGCACTGATATTGCTTGATGCTGAGAAAGAAGTTGATAGGGTCTCCTGGCCATTCCTCTGGGCTATCATGGCTAGGATAGGTATACGGGAAGGTTTTATTCAGGCAATCCAAAAATTATACATGAGCCCCAGGGCGGCTGTTATGGTAAACGGCGACCTAACAGATGAACTATCGATTGCACGTGGAACACGGCAGGGCTGCCCCTGCTCACCACTGCTTTTTGCCATATACATAGACCCGTTTATCAGAAAGTTAGAAGGGAATGGTATGATCAAACCCATAATCTCTCAAAATTACGCCACAAAAACACTCGCTTATGCGCACGACATTGCAATTGTAACCTTTGAACCTAACACAGCCATGAGAGCCTTTGAAGATGAGGCTTATCAGTTTGGTTTAGTATCTGGTTAAGCCCTTAATAAGGGAGAAACTCAGATTGTGCTGAACAAAAACACTGTGATGCAGGATCCTCGAGTTACGGAACAAGCTATGTATTTGGGATTTAGCATCACATCTGAACTGGATAATTTGGTCCACATAAATTTGAAGCCTTTGGTGCCAATCATGCAAAAACATCTTCAACGATTAGACAATCTTCACCTCTCTATTATTGGAAGAGTGAATATTATAAAAATGATCTTTTTTCCTAAAATGTTATATCTCTTTAGGACAATTTGCCTAGACTTTTCACCCTCTTGGTTTAAAGCACTAGAACGGTTATTTTTAAATTTTGTTTGGTCATACACTCAACCCAGACGAGCATCAAAATTTCTCACACTATTTATTTATTTATTTATTTGTGACATTTATAAAGCGCACTGTTACCAGATGGTGTCCTGGCGCTAGATGACCGCTCCCCTGACTAAGCCCGGAATTAGTGAGTGAAAAGCCATGTTTTCAGGAGTTTCCGAAAAGTCATTAGCTCAGTGGCCTGTCTTAGTGCCAGTGGAAGGGCATTCCAAGCTCTCGCTGCCCCCAGAGAGAAGCTTCTGCCTCTCCATCGAGCTTTCATAGTTCGCGGAATCACAATCAGACCCTGGTCAGCAGACCTTAGTTGTCTACCAGGCTTGCAAACGGTCCACCATTAGAGGAGGACTAGCACTCCCTAACTTGAAAGCATACTATTGGGCGACAGTGCTACTATACAGCAGTGAGCTGTTATAGAACACCCGAGAAGTCAGAGGGAGGGAACAGCACACACCTTCTATTTTTCAACTACTCCTAGGACAAGAGAACAGAGGGTATTTTTGGCAGCATCTATACGATAGCTATCATAAAAAAGAAAATTTAAAACACTCCTGAGTAGCTTCAAGGTATGGAAGACTGTAAAGAAATTGATGGGTTTAGGGAGATGGTCCTTCTACACGCCATTAGGAAACAACACAAGTCTTCCAGGAATTTTTAAAGACAATTACATGAACAGATGGTTGGAGGCAGGGGTGATTCAAATAGGGTGTCTAGTTTCTCCTACAGGGATACTGTCTTTTGAGGAGTTGAAGAATAAGGGGCCGATTATGATTGCGGTTTTTCCGCATCCTCCGGGCCGGCGGAAGCCACCGCCGGCCCGGAGGATGCGGAAAAACCGCTGCGGAGCCTCCAAAGAACCACCGCCATATTAGGATGACTGGTGGGTCTGGAATTCTGTCCGCAGCTTTTCCGCCGCGGTCGCTTTTCGACCGCGGCCTAAAAGCTCTAGCATGGCTGGCGCTGTCTATGAGACACCGCCAGCCATATTAGGATGGTGTGAAAGACATGCTTTTCCGCCGTGGAAAAGCATACGGACTTTCACTTCGGGGGCCCGTTGCGGGCCCCCTGGGTGAAGGAGGTTTGGGGGGTGCACATGGGGGGTACCTATGGTACCCCCTGCATTTGCGTGCACAAAGCAGCAGGCACTGCGCGGTGCCTGCCTCTTTGTGCATGCAAATGCGATGCATGCATTTTTAACCTTGCGGCGGGTGCAGCTTGAAGCTGCACCAGCCGCAATGTTAAAGATAGAGGATGTGACCGCCACCCTGGCGGTCACATCCTAATCTGCTCGGAGGGAACGCCGCAGCCCTTGCGGACGTTCCCTCCTCCTCTGGGCTGGCTTGGCAAGACTTTTTTAAATACCTGCAAATAAGGGATTTCTTAGCACACACGGTTGGGGGATGGGGAGATTTAAGAATAACAAACTAGTGGAGGCCCTGACTCACGATAAAGAAAGCAGAATCAGAGAGATCTACACGCTTATAAATGAGTACTTTACAGATGATATGGTAAAAACTTCCCAGAAGTGGCAAGAGAGAGTGGGGGTTTTGGACGCTGAATTTAAACCATGCTGTCTCTATGTCACAAACGATCCTCCTTTCTATCAAATTACAAACGCAATTTTATAAGACATGTTTTTTTTTATAATATACGCCTGATAGGATAGCTAAATGGTGGAGCGGAAAAAGCACATATTGTCCTAGGTGTGGGCTATTTAGCGCTGAAGCCGTACACATTTTTTCAACATGTATAGGGTTAACACCTCTTAAACAGGAAATCGAGAAATTTCTAACAACAGTACTGGGAAGACCGGTAGTGTTATCTAGTAACACTATTTTACTTGGGGCTACAGAGCTTGATAAAGCCCCGGTAGGACATGAACTGATATTTATTACTATGGCGGTATTTAGATTATGTATTGCCTCTGCGTGGCTGGATGCCGATCCTCCCTCCTTCAATCAATGGCTATCTAGATTCCTGGCAATCTCTAATATGGCAAATGTCGAAATATAGGTGAAAGGGCAGGAGGCGACGCAAAATTGGGCTAAAAATCTGATCTCCATTACTTGATTGGTATCAGTTGCAAGACAGGAACTGAAGCAAAACTGTTATATAATAGCGCAATTTGTACTGCAAGCAGTGAGTTTTTTTCCACGCGAGATATTCAATGATACTCTATTCTATTCTATTCTATTTTAATGTCATGTATGATATTGTTTATATATATTTTTTGTTCTGTCTGACCGTAGGGGCGGGGGGTTGGGGGTTCGGGGGGGGGGGGGGGAGAAAATGCTGTGTGATGTGAAAATCTGAATAAAAACATTACATTAAAAAAACACTCTCATCCCCACACAACCACTCACACACCCACTCACACATCCCTACACCCACTCAGACACCCATACACACATCCATGCAGTCACTCATATATCCTCTCACACACCCATATGGTCATTGAAACATCTACTGAGAGACCTGAAGAACCACTCACACACCCACTCACAGACACACACACACACAGTCATACACCCTCTCATACAGCCATGTCATAACCATACAGCCACTTACAAACCCACCCACAGACCCATACAGCCACTTACACACCCACTCACCTATACAGTAAAACCACTGACACACCCTCTCCGACACTCATACAACCACTCACACACCACTCATAGACCGACACAGCCACTTACACACCCACTCATACACTCATAGACTCACTCATCATGCACTAACACACTCTCTCACATCCCCACACAACCACTCACACACCCATACACTGTGAACGTTTTTTTTTACTTTGGACTACATTTAAAATAAATATATACATTTAACCTACTTTAATATTTAACTTAAAAATATTTCCATTATTTTCTATAGAGGTTGATAAATGTTTTAAAATTATCCTATACTATACCATAGGGAAACTTCCACCCTGGTGAGACCTTTTCCTAAGAGCCTGATTTACATATGAAATTTGCACTTTTGAGTAATTTCACTAGTAAAGTTTACTAGTTTTTGGCTATTTAACACAAATCAGAGTGTAATGTTACTCAACAAAATGAACCTATATGTCTCTACCAAACTGAAGGGCCTGGGGGCTATTCACAAACTGCAGAGGCTATTTTCAAAGATAACATACACTTTTGAATAATTGACATGTGTAATTTACTCTTTTATTTTTGAGTAACTTTATTACTTTTAGTTATTCGCGAAATCCGATGAGGCCCAGGTGGAGAGGAACTGTGCCCAGAACTGGTTTAGAGTGACGATAGGGGAGTGGTTTCTAATTTCCCAAACCTCCGCGGTGGTCACAGGATATATGCACAGGAAAATACCAGGTTTATCCATATTGGTTTTGAGCGCATAGAGGCACTGTAGGATTGCTTGCTGCAGGGCACAAAGGAAGTGCCGCAATAGCAGATGGCGTTGCCTCTGGACACTTTTATCTCATTGGTTAGGGAGAGGTCAGGATTCTCCCCCTCTACAGACTAAGGCCAGGCATAAATGTGGTCCCCATAGTACCCTCCTCTGAACAGTTTCTTTGGCTTTGGAAAGACAGAAGACGATAGAACCTGCTGTCTGCTACCCATGAAGAGCAAAAAAGATTGGACCTGTCCTCCCTCTTGTACCCAGAACATAGACGTGTACACCAAGGTTCATAAATCTGACCTCCTGTTCTAGTTACCAGGGGGATGAGATCAGGTTAATTTAGTGACTTTAAGGGTTCACCCTGATGATGGTTGTGGTTGTTGTTTGAGGTGGATTACTCTCCCTTTCAACTTCTACCCCAATGTGTTACACTCATTTACTGTGGCTGCCTATAACAACTTTATTCCAGTAGAATGTTCCTCTGCTGCTCTTGTGTAGACTCCAGAGCATATCCACTGGCTGCCTGTATTCACTGAATGCTCTGGGTTGCTCTTCATTCACTCTTGGATAGGATCTATATAGATTTTTTACCATGGCTGTCTTTGACCAGTGCATTCCTGTGGGCAGCTCCCCTGATACACCTGGGTGGCCTCTATAGGGCTATTCCCTGACTGCCTATACCTAGTGCATGTCCTAGGTTGCTCCATTGTCATTCCTGTGCGCACTCTATCAAACCTTTAATCTAGAAAGGGATGATTGCGGCATGGTTATTGTTTTAAAGCCTCCTTGATGTGTGACTGACCACAATTCTTGTCTCCTTCTTTCAGCTGTTAATCCAGTTTCATTTCCTTGTGGATCTACACATGTAATGATGAACCCGGATATTGGCTGCCAACCTGGGTATGACTCCTCTACAGCATCTAGATTGTCTCTGAAGAACACTTTCTATGTCTGTCTGTCTCCTAAGAAAGCACTCCTTGATGAAATCTTTATTTCATCTACCATTGCCGCCGGTATCCAGTGAGCGACATAAGATGCCCACTTGACAATCCTGAGTGGACTTTATGGATAACAACTGTAATGGCTGCCTATAACCAGTAAATTCTTGGCATTTGCCCCTTATCACCCCAGGTTTGACACTATCTTACTGCCATGGCAGCTTGTATACAATGCATGCCTGCAAGTTGCCTCTTGTCACCCCCTTTTGAATTCTTCAGATCATTTACATCTGCAGCCTGCATTCAGCGCTGGGCTGCACCACTCTTGCTACTGAACAGATCATTTTTGATATCTCCTTATGAAAGCTGCTTAGCTGGGACTATCCTCTGTCACCCCCTGGTGGACTCGAGGAAGCATTTACCGTAGCTCCCTGTAATCCAGGGCATTCCTCTGGATTACAGGGAATGCACAGGATTGCATGGATCTAGGGTATTCATGGGGGTTGCTCGTTTGCACCTCAAACAAAACTACAAAGTAGACAATTTTCTTCTCAAAGACACCAGTCAAGTCTGCTGAAACAGCTGTATCTAAGTATACTTCATTCCAGTGCAAGCATAGGCACAGCTACACAATCACAAGCACACAAGGAGTGCATTTAACTACTTATCGCACATGACCCCAAAACACTTCGGGGCAGATTTACAAGCCCCTTGCAACACTTTTGCGCTGCCGTTGCATCCCTTTTGTGACACAGCATCAGCGTTAAAATTGCAGCCAATTTACAATGTGACGCATCTAGTGAGATGCATTACGTTGTAAAGCCCTGTGTCACATTATACCCGCGTCAGGTATAATGTATGCAGGGTGGGTGTTCCCACGCAGGAAAGCCTCGTAAAAGTAACGCAGTGGAATCTATAAGATTTCACTGTGTTTCTTCTAGGACGCCAGTGCGTTAAAACCTTACGGCTGCTTGAAGCAGGTGCAAGGAGCGACACAGTATAGTGGGAATTGCCTCAAAATGCATTGCTGGAGATGAGTTTTGCTTGCGACACAACTCCAGCAATGCGTGACTTTTGTCCCAACAGATGCGTCAGAATTTCTGATGCATCTGTCAATCCTTGCGCCATGGTTCGCCGTATTGTAAATACGGTGCATCCATAGTGGCGCAAGGGTTTCTCAGGGAGCCATAGGGAAAGTGACGCATCTCTACAGATGCATCACTTTCTTGTAAATCTGCCCCTTCCTCTGTAAGTTACACTCATTAGCCGCATCCTTTCAAGTAGGCACATCTATAAATTAATGTGAAGCACGTGTGTTCTACAGCCAACTTGTCTTCCCTCCATTGACCATTAGGCACTATGACTTCATTCAGGATGAGGCGTCACTCTGGTCACTAATGCATGACAACAAAATGTTTCATATGTAGCCCACACTGCAATTTAGTTGTCTTCCAACCAAGTACAACCCCTTGGTGTAGTGTAAATTCCATCCTCTAATGCAATTTTGCGCTACTTCAATTGTATGAAGCGCTACACAAATGTGATGCAATTAAATGCACTTTTAACACAATACAATTTTCTATCCTGCTTTTGAAGTAATAAGGCAGACACATTTTTTACTGCAACGGTACTAGATGGGAATTTCCACAGATGTGATTGCAGGTGATCAATGCTACCTTGTCCTTCCCTATGGACCTGTAATTGAATTTGTACTGAATCGAAATCATTCCTTTCATTCTTTCTCTTTGACTTTCATTGTTGGAGGTAAATGCCCACAATAGCCGCACTTTTGTGTTTGCCATTAATCTTACAGGTGCTTCTTGCTTTCAGATGCCCTCTGAAAACAAATCAGCGCTTCCTAGGATTTAAAGCTGTGGTGCTCAATTTATTTCCAAGTTCTTTTGTGTAGTTGCAAGCTTCATGTCTTGCTAACAGTCTGATATTCATTACAAATTAGATTCCGCTCCTAAGGTAGATGTATTAGATTCGCCGTCTGCAAACAGAGATAGACAAAATGATTTGGGTGAAGAACAATTCAATATAATTGTTAATAGAATTCCTACCGTGTGAGTCTGCAGATTCGGATTCTAGGTGAGCATAATAACCCATTTTTTTCGAGTTCATATATTTTAACTATTGCATAGTATATTCATTCAGGTATAAAACAATTGATGTATACTGTTCTTTAGCACAGATGTCCTTTTCATCGTTTAGGTGTTAAGATAAGGAAAAGTACATGACTATACTTGGTTTTTCGCATTGAAATATTGATTTCTAAGCAAATTAATATCCCAGGACCTCCAGAATTTATGTATGAATGTATGTATTTATGTGTATATGCATTTATGTATGTGTAACAAAATGGGTCCTGCCCATGTAATCCTCCCAGATTTTTAACTTATTGATCACCTGGTTTTTGGCGTTTTTACTGTGGGTGAGCCTCCCAACTGGTGACTCACCCACAGTAAACACACGATAAATGGACTGCACATGGTTACAGACAATGCATTTTAAGATAAGGCTGGTGTGATGCCGCAAGGGTAAGGGGCACTTGGCTGGTTACAGATGAACACGTGTGCACATGCTTGTGCATGCGTATGCACATGTGACACTACCATCCTGCACAGTCTGGTAATTGCACACATGTAGCCTGAAGGCACTCTACTGGGTTATATATTGACCTGGGGTTGACCTTGAAATGTTAGTATGCACTCATAGGGAAAGTCAGTGTGGTTAATGTCTCGTCTGCAGTGACACTTTATTATGCACAAAGGTGAAAATCTGTCTTGGAATGCAGTTTTGCTTCCCTTTGGCCTTCAAAGTCCAGCGATATATCAAAATGGAGAGGATGTGGCATAACAACCTCAGCTGCTGACTTTGGAGCTGGAGGGAACCATGTTGGAGTCTCAGAGTCTGTGTCAACATATTTTGATTCTGGGCAAATCACTTAATCTCCCTTTGCGTATAATTCAGCGCCTTCAGACCCTCACAGGTGATTTGCAGTGCTTTACAAATCCTGGATTGATTTATGTATTATTAAAATGAGTCTGAACATGTGTGCTGAGATGAAATCTGCAAAGTCCAAGAAGGTATCTGTACTTGTTATGGGTCATCCAGAATTGTCATTTTTCTGGCTCAGCTCGGGATCAGAGCACAGTCAGTTTATCACCCTGCTTGGGCTAAGTTTGTTACCTTTCTCGCCAGGAGCAGGAACATACAAAGGGAGCAATTAACAGTGCTTCACTCAGCTTTTGAGGACAAAAATCTGCACCCACCATTTAGCTGCACTTAACAAAGGAGGGAACCCAGAGCTCTGGAGCCAACACAGGAGAGGGCTCCTCTTTGACGTTCAGGTCAGAAAGTCCCTGGCAGAGATGTTAGTGAGGGGCAGAGCTAAGACCCCCAATGAAGATGTGACCAGTGACACTTGCATGATGCCATCTTGAATTGCATGAGGTTTGGGTGGGGTAGAGAGGTGATTTAGCACCCTAGGATTGGCCATGTGTGCCTGGCTTCTAGAATTTCCCACCCTCACATAAAAAATCTCTTACAGGACTCTGACTACAGTTGACCTCAGAGCCAGTGGGTCTCTCCCCAGAACAGGAAGCTGGTCCATACACTCTTTAAGGACTAGTTGGGGAAGAACTGGACTTCTGCACCAAGGAGAAGAGAGTCACCAAAGGGGAAAAAGGAGAAGTACTTGTGCAGATATCCAGTGGAACCACCTCCCTGCCAAGTGTGCCACCTTGGAAGCCAAGAGGGCTAAGGAAAAGGCTCCATGTGCCTAGGGCTGGCCACCAGGAGCTAATTGAGCCCAAGATCAGGCAAAATGACCCATTGGAGCCCAAGTTGTTGAAGGGAGAAGGATTTGGCTTTGATATCTCCAGAGATGATAGGGAGGACATAGAGCTGCACTGTTAAGGCTGAAGAAAACCCGGGCTGGGCCAGGGGCTGGGCTTCAACACAAGAAGCCTTTTGTAAAGAACCCTGGTAGGTAGCACACAGGGTTCCCCCTCCCCAGAGTCCTGAAGGCCCGGGGATCCCAAACCTTGGGCCAGTATATGTACTGAAGGCCCAGGACCACATCTCCGGGCCCCATAACCAACTAAAAAATTGGGGGAGCACCATCGCACCCCTGAGAACTCGGAAAGCGGTCTGTGATCCCAACTTCTGGCCCTTAAAATCACCAAAAGCGGGGAAAGCAATGTCACTCACCCCCAAGAGGAGGAGGAGGGATCCGGGATCCCAATACTGGTGAAAAAGAAAAGAAAGGGAAAGTATCACTACAATCCTCCCAGAGGTGGTGGGCCTGGCCACCTCACCATGCCTGTGTTTGAGGGGAGTATACGGCCACCACCGAAGACATCCCCTGTCTGCAGGAGTGGGCAGACGAGAAGCGCTGCCAGCTCCTATGGCAGCAGAGGAGAAGCCGCTTGTGTGGGTAGTCCGTGGGGCAGCCGGGGGGGCTCCCTGCACTGCCATCAACATATTGGGGCATGCAGGGTACCTGAGTGGGACCTGGCACCCACAATATTAAAATAAAAAATAAAAAAATAGGCAAGCCACATGGCCCATCAAAGATAAAAGTTGGAGCTACTCATTAGGAGGGAGTGCCCCATAATGCCCTGCAGGGATTTGCTCATCCCTAAGTTTGCATCAATGAGGTGCCCCCAGACTGGCAGGGGCTCCTCCAATGATGCAAAGAGAGTGTATGGGGCAGCGGCAGGAGTGCACGGATCCACAAGTCCACTGTAAGAATCTACACCCTATATATCTATATTGTTTTGCCCTTTAATATCTCTAAAACTGCTGAATGAATTTCACAAAAAGCATCTTATCTGGACCAAAATCTAGCTTTCTGTCAAATTTGGAGTACTTCCATTCACTGGTTCGGGTTGTAGTTGTGTTCACAATCCCTTAGGGAAAATGCATTGAGAAAACGCTCTATGAGACCCCCATTTTCTCTCAGCCCCAGCTTGACTTACCACCCCAAAACCTTCAACACAGCAGCTGAACCAACTAAAGTATATGTTTTGAAATGTTGTCAAGCTTCGTCAAGCAGCTCCAAAGTTTTTGGCAAAACAAAAAATTTTCTTCCTATGAAAACTAGGTCCTAACTATAACTACCGACAGCCGTTAGGTTATATATATATATATGTATATATATATATATATTACCTACTGGCGGTCGCCAGTAGGTATATATAGTTAGGATTTTTTCCCTATGGGATTTTTGAAAATTCTATGTCTAATAACTTTGGCGTTTGTGGACGGAATTGGCTGAAATTTTCTGGAAAATGGAACATTTTGTTTCTGAGGAGCCCCTGAAAATTTGGGGGGGGTTCGTCCAGGGGGGGCCGAGAAAAAAGGGGGGTCCCAAAACGTGTTTTTAACATTGAGTTTTCCATAGGGCGGTTAGCCTCACTTTTAGCCCGAACGGCTGAATGGATTTGCACGAAACTTGGCTAAATTGTAGGGACTGGTAGCCCGATGTGCCTTTTGTAGGTCTCAATATATGTGCTGCAGTGGATTTTGAGAAATTAACGTTCAAAAAAAGATATATATCTGTAAGCGCGGACCGGGCAGCGCCCCGGTTCGCGGACCTTAAGCGTACCGGAACTTCGCGTAGCGAAGCTGATTGGCTCTCCGGTGTCTGTCAACATTCTAAACAGTCCGGAGCGGCCGCCATCTTGTCTCTCGGTAGGATCGAGAGACAAGAGGAGGCCAAAACAAAGGGGGAAATAACTATAAGGGGGCATAGTAGATCCTCGCTGACCCCCTAGGTTTAATGTGGAGGTTTTAAAGGGGCCCCGCGGGGCAAAAAAAAATAAAAAAAGTTTTGTTTTTTTTCGTGGTTAGCGCCCGGTCCGCGAACCGGGAAGCGTTCTGGGGAGCGTACTACAATGAAAAATGAATGATAGTCTTTTCAAATGCTGTATGTTAATTGATTGTTGGATTTTTTGATTATTTTTTATTTCCTTTATCTTCCCAGGGAGCGACCCGGTACGCGAACCGTTGAGCGCCTCGGTTCGCGGACCTTAAGCGTTCCGGGAGTCCACCATTTTGTGTTTCGGTCGAATTAAGATACAAGATGGAGGGCAAATAATGTTCGGAATGGGTAGAAGGGGGCACGGTAGAGTTATCTTGACCCCCTAGGTTTTCTGAGGGTGGCTGAGGAGGTTTATATGTGCGAAAAAAAAACATTTTTTTTAAAACATTTCGCGAGGTTAGCTCCCGGTACGCGTACCGGGTAGCGCCCCAGGGAGCGTACTTTGTTGAAAATTAGTGAAAAAAGTTAGAGTAAAATAATAATTGTGAGTGATTAGATGTAGGGTAGCTCTGAGAAGAGCTTTTGGGTTTATGGTACATTTAGGTACTTATAAGTAGGTACCAATGCACATTCTTAAATTCAGAGTGAAAACTCTGTTGCCCTCATCTGAGAAGTGAACTCCATCTCCTCTGTAGATATCTTGCATGTAGTAACGCAAGTTATTGTTGTACAGGGAGCCCATTCCATGGTCTCTCATGTAATCTGAAACAGATTTGTTTACATGCTTCCTCGACTTCTCAATTTGTGGACAAAATTGGTTTGACCACCTCCATTTCTGTCTTTGGCATATATTTGAATATACCAAGGCAGTCTGAGGAAAAAGTGCCATTAATTGCTCAAAGGTGTCCTTTAAAAGCATTTCCAGACCTACACCAGTCAAAGTGCCCAAGTCATTACCTCCACAGTGCACAATTAACAGGTCAGGTTTTGGCAAATGCATAAAGGTTTTCACCAATGGTATCAATTGGTGACATTTTAATCCTCTGTGGCCAAACCACTTAATTTCCACATCTTGTAAATTGAGGTTAGGTAAATTCCTGCTTTCAACGTACCTTTGAGCCCAGTGAATATAACTATGACCAACAATCCAGACAGAAAACATGGTGAGAGAAGGTTCTCCTGCAGTCAGATGAAGTGTGGCAATGAAATGGCAGTTGAAAAAATGAGAGTGTAAAATGAAAAAAAAACTGTGGAGTTTCTGTGTTCATGAAGCAGTAACAGTGATTGGTGGATTTTGATTGATGAAAACAGAAAGTTAGGGTGCACAGATGTGTTCTTTGAAAGATGTATTTTGAGTGGTCAATAAAAAATCATTAAATGAAAGAATGCATTGGATATGCAGGTGCACTGAGAGTTCAGAGTTCAATTGCAACATTGTTGTGTGAACTTGCAAACACCAGAGTTTTTCCAAGAGGTGGTTGCTATGGAAAATAGGCAGAAAGGGCAGAGGGGGAAGGGTTTTCATTTGAAAAAAAGTGAGGGAAGAGTTTTGATTGGGTGACATGAGAAATATGTGTGAAGAATTACAGCATTTCTGTGCTTTTGATAGCTGCAGACTCTGGAGTGCATACCTTTCGCTCTGCTGAAGACAAATTGGTGTGTTTCTTAGACTGTTTTCAAACTCAAAGTATTTGCTAAGGTGAGAAAATATTTCTTTAATTTAGATAGAGAATAGTGTGCTTTAAGGAGAAAATTATGATTTATGTGGCGCAAATTGCTTGTAAATATGCTCTCACATGTGTATGGAAAATTTTGATTTTGAATGTTTGTGTTACATAGCCATGTTAAAAGTGACCCAACCATGCTGGAAAGCCAATCAAAAAATGCTTTCATGTGTTTTAATGACATTTTAAGTCATTTTCCCATGTGCAGTGTTTAGAAATTATGATTTGAAAATCGTTTTTGGGGAAAAGGAATTGTTTTTAAATTCATGACAAGGACATAATGGTGTATGCTTCTTTATAAGGCAATTGACTGTCCCTGATGTTATTTTTCTCATTTTAGTGTAAGACCTTTCTCTGTGGCGCAAATTGCTTGTAAATATGCTCTCACATGTGCATGGAAAATTTAGATTTTGAATGTTTGTGTTACATAGCCATGTTAAAAGTGACCCAACCATGCTCGAAAGGCAATCAAAAAACGCTTTCATGTGTTTTAATGACATTTTAAGTCATTTTCTCATGTGCAGTGTTTTGAAATTATGATTTGAAAATCGTTTTTGGGGAAAAGGAATTGTTTTTAAATTCATGACAAGGACATAATGGTGTATGGTTTTTTATAAGGCAATTGACTGTCCCTGATGTTATTTTTCCCATTTTAATGTAAGACCTTTCTCTGTGGCGCAAATTGCTTGTAAATATGCTCCCACCTGTGCATGGAAAATTTTGATTTTGAATGTTTGTGTTACATAGCCATGTTAAAAGTGACCCTACCATGCAGGAAAGCCAATCAAAAAACGCTTTTATGTGTCTTAAGGACAATTTAAGTAATTTTCCCATGTGTAGTGTTTTGAAGTTATGATTTGAAAATCGTTGTTGAGGTAAAGGAATGTTGTTAAAATTTATGTGCGCCATATGCCCCCAAATTTCTTTTTTAGGGTTGCAGCAGGGTGTTCTTGAGACACCCCTGCACCTTTGGAATAAATTCCTAATTTGTGATGAGCAAATTGTTAATCGCAAATTGCACCTTCATTTATATGAGCCTCCTAGCCCATGGAAATGAATGGGTAAAATAGCAATTAGCAATTTGCTCATTGCAAATTAGGAATGGTAAAGAATTGCTATTTATTCCTTAAAATTCGCTATTTAGGAAATGCAAAATAGTTTGATGATACATATGGCGGTTGATCTCTAACAAGATAAGAAGCTTATGGATTCATTTATGGTGACTGGCGCAATGAAGTAGACATCACTTACTTCATTGGTAGAGCTTTACATGTATTATCTCCTCTGTATTCTTCATCAAGCGTAAATTTAATCTGCAATCCTGAGTAGGCCTCACTTTAAACAAACCTCTGGATAGGCTACATCTTATTGTTATCCTGTATTAATCATTTAAAATGCTAGGGACAGATTTATGATAGGTGTATACCTCTTTTGCGCCACTTAGAAAACATTGTCCATGGGGAAATGACTTAAAATGTCCTTAAGACACATGAATGTGTTATTTTAAAACGTTTGCAATTTTTTTGGGTCACTTTCAACATGGCTATGTGACTGAAACAGTCAAAATCTAAATTCGCAATGCACAGGTGGGAGCATATTTACAAGGAATGTGCTTCATGGGGAAAGGTCTTATAATGTAATATGGGAAAAATGACATCAGAGACACTGAAATGCCTTATAGAGAAGCATACACCATTATGTCCTTGTCATAAATTTGCAAACCATTACTTTTCCCCAAAAACGATTTTCAAATTATATTTTGAAAACACTGCACATGTGGAAATGACTTAAAATGTCAATAATTCAAAATTTGCGATTCCTTAAATGCAATGTATCAAAAAAAAATATGTAAAAAATGATATTAAGGATTTGGAAACTACCACCAACTTCTAGTTTGTGGTAATTTGCGAATTCTTTTCAAAAAGCATTTTTTTCAACAAAAAAAAAGGTCCCATATGACGCCCATACATGCCCTTAGGGCATGTAGGTGTGCCATATGCTCCCAAATTTCTTTTTCAGGGGTGCAGCAGGGTGTTCTTGAGATACCCCTGCACGCTTGAAAAAAATCCTATTTTGTGATGAGCTAATTGCTAATCACAAATTGCAACCTTCATTCCTATGAGCCTCCTAGCCCATGGAAATGAATGGGTAATTTGCAATTAGCAATTTGCTCATTGCAAATTAGGAATAGTAAAGAATTGCTATTTATTCCTTAAAATTTGCTATTTAGGAAATGCAAAATAGTTTGATGGTACATATGGTGGTTCATCTGTAACAAGATAAGAAGCTTAGGGATACATTTATGATGACTGGCGCAATAAAGTGCACATTACTTACTTCATTGGTAGTCCTTTATATGTATTATCTCCTCTGTATTCTTCATCAAGCGTAACTTTAATCTGCAATCCTGAGTAGGCCTCACCTTAAACAAACCTCTGGATAGGACACACTTTATTGTCATCCTGGATTAATCATTTAAAATGCTAGGGACAGATTTATGATAGGTGTATGCCTTTTTTGTGCCACTGTGCGTCACTTTTATGATGCAGCGGTGGTGCAAAAGATTTGCTATGAGGCGACAACATTACAAATTGATGCATTTAGGCAGATATGTCATGGTGTAAAAAAAACGTACCACATAAAACCCAAGCAGCAGTGATGCAAAAGATGCACCATGTCGCAAGACAGGCCTCACTTGGGGCCATATGTATCAAGCTAATTAGCATTTGCAAAGATCAAAATTCTATGAATTTCGGCCTTTGCGAATGTTAATTAGACAAATGGTATGTATCAAACAAGTTTGATGCAAAATAAGGAGTAGCAAAATTTGCTATTCTTTATTTTGCGATTGCACTGAAGCATTTGCAAATTTTGTGACTACTTAAATGCAATGTATCAAACAAAAACTATGTAAAAAATGACATTAAGGATTTGGAAACTATTGTGGTAAATTGGTGGTAATTTGTGAATTCTTTTCAAAAAGCTTTTTTTCAAAAAAACAAAAGGTGCCATATGACGCCAACACATGCCCTTAGGGCATGTATGTGTGCCATATGCCCCCAAATTTGTTTTTCAGGGGTGCAGCAGGGTGTTCTTGAGACACCCCTGCACCCTTGGAAAAATTCCTAATTTGTGATGAGCAAATTGCTAATCGCAAATTAAACCTTCATTCATATGAGCCTCCTAGGCCATGGAAATGAATGGGTAACTTGCAATTAGCAATTTGCTCATCGCAAATTAGGAATGGTAAAGAATCGCTATTTATTCCTTAAAATTCGCTATTTAGAAAATGTAAAATATTTTGATGATACATATGGCAGTTCATCTGTAACAAGATAAGAAGCTTAGGGATAGATTTATGATGACTGGCGCATCACCAGGGATGTGACAGTCATCCTGCGCCACTGTTCCGCCACCCATGTTGTGCTGCATTTACAATGCGGCGCAGCATGGGGCAAAAACGGCACAGATGCGTGACGCATCTGTGCCGTAAAGGTGGCGCATTGCTGGAGTTGTATCGCAAGTGCGATGCAGCTCCAGCAAGGCTCAGGGGTGCCCCATCTCCACAATGCTGCGTCAAGACCTATGCCAGCTTCAAGCAGGCGCAGGGTTTTGACGCAGCTTTCTCCTATCTGATTGTAAATGCGGCACACCATGGGTGGTAAAGCAGTGGTGCACATTAACTGGTGCATGCCTGGGGATGTGCCATTTAATATAAATCTGCCCTTTAACATTTAAGTATGTGCAGGGGACACAGAGTCGGTGAGGCTTATCCAAGGTTAAGAAGAGATGAGTCCTGTTCAGTGAAAAATTAGACATAGGCTTCACCTGCTCAGCATTGCTGGACATGGCTAAATAATAGCTGCAAAATGTTAATCTTGTTAAACAATTTTACTATTATAATCTCTGAGATTTGTTTCTTACTCTGCAACATCTCATTGTTGTTATCTTTCTTTAAAGATAAAGACAACCTCAACATGAGCGACAATCTGCAATCAGTTGATTTTGACCTCATCATTGAACTTGTAATTGAAACATCAGTGGATGTTGATCCTTTGGATGATTTAAATCCTGAGGATGAAGAAGAGCGTGATGAGGATGCAGATTTGTCCGAATTATATGATATAGGATGGGAAGCTGACCTGCTTGAGCCTTTGGAAATATAAACATTTATTTTTAAAATTTATAATCAATAAAAAGTAAAAAGGTAAACCGTTTAATTTAAAAATAAAGACACCTTCAAAAACAGGTTATGTGTAGTGTCTTCAATAAAATATTAAAATATGCTCATAAAATTAGATCAGATTCACATATAAAATAGCATAGGTAACATAAATATAAATGTCATTTCTTTTCTGGTATTTCTGTATTGTAAAATTGCCAATGACTAAAAAATCTTCAAATTAAAATGTCAAGTAGTGTGTTATGTTTTTGATCACTATTACTGATTTACTGTTTGATAATAATGTTTATTAACATTTTTTATTATATTTTTCCTCAGATTCAACTGCAGATCATTTCAAGATTTCACCATGCCTACAATACAAAGACAGATAAAGGCTGCAAAACGTCAAAGACAGCAGGTGAAAAAAAAAACGCAGCAGTCCTCTAACAAAAAGATTTCTCAAGCCACGAAGAAAGCACCGGGTAAGAGCTCTAAATATTTCATAAGAAATATTTGTAATAAAAAAAATATTACTACAGAAAATGTTTCAGTCCATAACACAAGAAGGAAATCAAATGGAAAGAAAAGGACAATGAAAAATGTTACTGCTAGAGCAAGAGATAAATCTGTGCATGATAGTAGAAGGAAACAACAGTTTAGGGAGATTCGTAAACGAATGTTCCGCAACAGGATAATTGGCAATTTGTTAAAAAATATTAAGAAAGGTCAACAGAAACTAGTTTTTTATAACAGAAAAAAAAAAATTGAGAAAGTTATTGATCAGGCATTTGAAATTAAACGTAAGTTATTTATTTTGATAATCAATAGAATTAGGAAGCTAAACAAGGCAATTTTTGATTTCAAAAGAAATAGTAGATGGAAGAGAATAGCTAATCGTAGTAATTTTTGAGAAGTTTTTTCTGGAGAATGGATGCATAGTTCAAGCTGTGAGGCATTTTTTAATGAGGAGAGTTATTTCCAGGATAATGATTTGGTGCATGCAGTTGACACCAGTGGTCGTGCTTATGAAGTGAAAGATGGTTGTCCAGTTGAAAAAGAAAAACTTGTGACAACAGAGGCAGAAGAGTTGTTAGGTAATGAGGTTTTAGGAAGACGTGCTAAGGGTCCTGTGTACACCTGGAAGTGTAGTAGTATTTGCAGTGTGCGACAGGATTCCATCAATTTGCTTTGTGATTTTGTACGGTCATTTAACAAAAAAAGTTTGAAGCAGAAAATGATGTTGTTGCAAGAATTAGATCCTTGCAGAGTAAGAGAAGTGACAGGTTTGCATGGTCATTCACTGGCTTGTCTTTCCAGGAGAGTATGCCAGAGTGTTTTTCATCATTTCAGGATGCTAGCAGTGCATCATAACAAAGTGAGGAAATTAGTTAGAATGTTGTATTATGCTAAGAGTCCAGCAATTATGCTGAAACAATTATGCGCTGCTCTTTTGCATGGTTCTGAAATAGATGTGAAGAATATATGTGAAGAAATTGAGTTTTGTTACTTTGGAAGTAAAGAGGAGAATGTTGAAATTGAGCAAGAAGTAGAGGGTCATGTGGAAGATAGTGTACAGGTTTCCAGTACAGATAATTTCCAGAGGGAAATTGCGACGTTTGAGGTGAAATCAAGTGAGAGGCCTAATTTCACTTGTGTGTGTTGTAGACGCACTTATTATAAGAATCAGACTAAGTTAGTGGATTTATATGCAAAAAGTGAAAGGGAAAATAATAGTGAATGGAAGGATTTTGCAACATACTTGATGGTAGAAAATTGTTTTGATTTGGGATTGGATCAACGTGTGTGTACTTATTGTTGTAACAAATTAAAACAAAACCAGATGCCTGCTAGAGCAGTTCATAATAATCTGGAATTGGTTGAGATTCCTTCTGAATTGAAGGACTTAAATACTTATGAATCTATTTTGATTCAAAGTATCCATCCCTTTCAGGCTATTGTAAGAATGGAGCCAAAGACAGGGAAATTGCCTCCATCAGATTTACAGAGAGGATTAAAGGGAAGAGTTGTTTATTTGCCTCTAGATTTCAAGAAAAACATTAACACAATTGGAGTAGAAAAAGTGGAAGAGGAACCTCTGGTTATCTTAGTTAATGGGGTTCCGACAAAGAATAAGAAAATATGGCAAGATTTAGTAGATGTTAGGAAAGTTAAAAAGGCAACATTGTATTTGAAAAAAAATAATAAATACTATAAGAATGTATATGTTGCAGAAGAGGAAGTAAGTGAGGAAGAGGATAGCGATTTGTGTGCTGGTCAAATTGAGAAAGTAGAACCCTCTACTAGTGAAGAAATATATGAACATTATAGTGTTCATCCTTTGCATTCCAAGGAAGTCATGGGGAATGCTATTGAGTTGTTTCAAATGAAACAAGCCAAAGGGAGTCCCATTAGTGTTTGGGAGGAAAGTTTGGAAGCTCGGTGTTTCCCACAGCTTTTTCCAACAGGTCAGGGAGGAAGATATGATGAGCGACCTCATCAAATTCCTGCTTCTGAATACCGGACTTTGCGATTGTATGCAGGAGATGCTAGGTTTCGACAATGCATTCCCTATTTGTTTCATCTCCTGTTTGAAAGCGATCTGTCTGGACTGTCATATGCAGTGAACTACATCTTGAAAAGTGGTATACACATGCAAAACATCTCGGCAAGTGATTTTATGGATAAAGTGAATGTCCAAGATAGTATTTTGGATTCTCACCTGATTAATCTCATGGCGTGTCAGCGTGGTACTAATGAGTACTGGTACCGTCGTCATGGTGATTTAAAATGTATGCTGAGGAACTTAGGTACTCCCACATGGTTCCTCACTCAGAGTTGTGCAGAGTATGGCTGGGAAGACTTACTTCAATTTCTACGAGAGGCAAATGCTAACGTAGATAACATCGAATTCAAGACACCCGGAGAACTGTGCTCTTTGGATCCAGTCAATGTATGTAGGTACTTCAATCATAGATTTGAAGCTATGATGTCTTTCATCATGAATAAGAAGAATCCACCTCTTGGAGAGGTGTTGGATTTCTTCTGGAGAAAGGAGTACCAAGCAAGAGGTGCTCCTCATATACATATGTTGCTGTGGATCAAGGATGCACCTAAATTTGGAACGGATCCAGAAGACTCAGTGATGAGTTTCATCCAACAGTATTCTACGTGTGCTGTTCCAAACGCAAAGGAGAAGAAAAGCCTAAGAGAAAAAGTTCTGCGTTTCCAAAGCCATCGATGTGGAAAGTACTGCCGTCGTAAATTCCGAAACAAAGACAAGTTCTACACCAAATGTCGTTTCGGCTTTCCACGACCGGTGATTTCTAAAGGAAGAGTAAACAGTTTGATGTCTTCGCTGCGACATAATGTGATGAAGAAATCACCTAAAAACACATACAATTTGAAGAGGAACGAAGAGTCCAAGTACATCAACGACTACAACCCGGTGATTTTGTCCATGTGGAATGCTAACATGGATATACAGTTTGTGGCTGATAACTGTATGGCTGTGGCTCGGTATGTGACGTCTTACATCACCAAAAAAGAGAAGACAGAATTGAAGGATATGTGGGAGGACATTTCCCATGAAAAGAGCCTCAGCAAGAAGTTGTACAGTTTCAGTCTGAAGATGTTGTCGCATCGAGAAATCGGAGCGTACGAATGTTCTGACCGGTTGTCTTCAGCAAGTCTCTATGCCAAGTCCAGGAGTATCGTTTGGGCGAGTCTTGGTCTTGCTGCAACGCGTAATCGAGTTCTCAAACCTGTGCGGGAAATTGAGTATTTGGCGGAAAAGGAGCCAAACAGTACCGACATTTTGAAGACAAACATGTTGGATACATATTATCCAAATCGAAGCAGTCACCTCGAGAATGTTTGTCTGTATGAGGTTCTGCAAAATTACATATTCAAGAGGAACATCAAAGAAGATACTGAGAAAGGAGTGTATGCTGTAATAGGAAGTGAGGGATGTCTGGTCAAGCAAAGAAAATGCCACTTGGTAAACCATCGAAAATTGAGTGGCGAATCTCCTGAAAAAAAGGAGTTTTTCTATTTAGCACTTTTGCAACTTTTCAAGCCTTGGCGTGCAGAAGAGGAACTGCTTGGAGATTTCCTCTGTTACGAAGACTCTTTCAATGCCGCCAAGGAGACCATAGAATGTCCTGCTTTTCCCAAATATGTAGAAATGTTGAATGCGGAAATTGAGCAGGAAGCAACGATTGCAGCCGAGATTGCCAGAGACAGTTCTCAGGACAGTCAGAGTTCTGCTTCATTGAGTCAGGATCCACTAGGAGGACCTCTTATCGAAAATGAAGCTGCCACTGCTATGAATGAAGTGGAAAGAGCCATGGCACATGCTCAAGAGGATGCGGTTAACTTAGAAGAGTTGGAAAGGCAACTCAACGTTGAGCAGAGGAAAATATATGACGAAGTTACCATGCAAATTGATCATGGATTAAGTCATGATAAGAAAGAGTGCTCATGTACGTCGTTGAAGCCTGTCCGACTGTACGTGAGTGGAGAAGCGGGAACTGGAAAAAGTTTCCTCATTAAAGCAATTTCATGCTATTTGCAGGAAAGGACAGAGTCATCGCTGTCTTGTGTTGTCACTGCTCCAACTGGACTGGCAGCACATAATATTAAAGGGATTCCTTTACATCGTTTACTGATGCTGCCAGTGGAGCATGACAACAAATTAGAATATCACAAGCTATCTGGAGATGCTTGTTTTGAAGTTTCAAGAATCTTGAGGAAAATGAAACTTCTTATCATTGACGAAGTAAGCATGGTTTCCAATGTCATGCTTGCCTTTGTGCATTTGAGGATGCAAGAAGTTCTCAAAACAGAGTATGATGTGTTATTTGGTGGCAAACACATCATTGTTTTCGGAGATCTTTTGCAGCTGACACCAGTGAAAGGGCAACCTGTGTTCAAAATGCTCACGCATGAAGATACCAGGAAGTGCCTAGGCAGCATTGGCAACGTCAATATATGGTTAAACTTCAATTATGCTGAACTGCATGAAAATATGCGTCAGGCGAAGGATGAAGTTTACAAGACTATTCTACAAGATGTTAGAATTGGAAAAGTGACCGAGCATGGGAAAGAAGCTTTACATGCACGATTACTGTCAAATTTATATCCAGAACAAGATGTTGTGCCTGAGAATATTTTTCAGAAAATTACTGAAAAGAAATCTGGAATATGTTTGATGCCAACTCTTGCAGAATGTGCCAAATTTAACAACAAAATGTTGCATTTAGAAAAGCAAGAGATTGTGAAACTGGAAGCTATTGATAGAGTAGAGCATATGGGATCAACAATTATTTTGTCTGAGAATCTGAAAACAAAATTGGATTCATTAGAGAAGAGTATATCTAAAACTGCAGGTTTTGAAAAGACTCTGAATGTGTGCTTGAACTGCCGTATAATTTTAAGAAGGAATTTACATGTTGAAAGAGGTCTGGTAAATGGATCAATGGGTAATGTTGTTGATTTTGTGAAATACAGAAATAGAGATGGAATTGAATTTTTAAAAATTAAATTTGATGGCATTGAGGAAGTACAGCTAATTGCTCGTTGTTCTGCTAGATTTTTGCTTGTAAAAGACTTATATGTTCGCCGTAAGCAGTTTCCTGTTTGCTTGGCATATGCGGTGACAATCCATAAATCGCAAGGTTTAAGTGTAGACAGTGCATTGGTGAATATTGGCAGTTCTGTGTTCAAGGAGGGTATGGCATATGTGGCATTGTCACGAGTTAGAACTTTATCGGGATTGTACTTGATTGAGTGTGATGTCACAAACATTTGTGCAGATCTAGATTGTGTTAAGGAATACAATAGGTTAAGAAGAGAGTATGCGCCACATTTGCCTCAGTTTCCTTTGTTTGAGAAACGTCTGGTAGGCCGGAAACGAAGAAATGAGAACAATACTGGGGAGGTTATAGCAAAAAGACAAAAAGTGAATGAACCTAAAATTACAAGCAGAAACAAAAAGGATTCTGTTGAAGATGTTGTTGGTTTTCAGTTTGAAAACAGTTCTGGTGTCAACTGCTATGCTAATGTAGTAATTAATGTTTTGTTTTCTCTAAAAAATGTAAAAGAAGAGATTGTGGTCAATTCTGATCAAAGATTTTGCGGTTTGTTAAATTCTGTGTTAGAGAAATGTACCACTGATAGAAGAAACATAGAAAGTGTGTCTGAAATTCGAAATCTGTTAGACAGATGTTCAGGCCAAACACAATTCTCTCAAAATATTCAGCAAGATTGTCAGGAGTTTTTAATGTATATGCTTGATGTATTACATGCTGAAGGTGTAGATGTAGATCAGCTGTTTGGGCTTTCTTATCAATGGCAGCATGACTGCGAGAACTGTATGATATCAAGTACTACTAGTGTAGACTCAGAAAGATTTATATATTTAACTTTGCCAGACAGTAAATCAGTCTCCTTTAATAAGCTAGTAAAAGCTGCTAATCACAACATGGAGTGTAGCCAATGTAAATCTGAAATGATGTCCACATTATTTATACGAACATATGGCCAGTACGTCATTTTAATGTTCCAACGATGTAGGCCTGATGGAACAAAATTGACAACTTTAATAAATAGGGTGCCGCTCACGGACTGCTGCTGCTTTCAGCCAGTGAGGGAAGGTCGTCGAGGGATCCCTGCGCTCTGTCAGCGCTCACTCTCCCTGTGTGATTCTGCGCGAAGGGGAAAGGACTTTGGTGAGAATCTGACGCCGAGGGACTGCGAGGTCCAGCAGGCCTTATCAGCTGCTGCCTCTTCCCTCGGCGTTCCCGCCCCCCTGTCTTGGACCTTTAAAATACCTATCGCGGCCCCCGCTCCGCGGGTGCCGCTCACGGACTGCTGCTGCTTTCAGCCAGTGAGGGAAGGTCGTCGTGGGATCCCTGCGCTCTGTCAGCGCTCACTCTCCCTGTGTGATTCTGCGCGAAGGGGAAAGGACTTTGGTGAGAATCTGACGCCGAGGGACTGCGAGGTCCAGCAGGCCTACCCAGCTGCTGCCTCTTCCCTCGGCGTTCCCGCCCCCCTGTCTTGGACCTTTAAAATACCTATCGCGGCCCCCGCTCCGCGGGTGCCGCTCACGGACTGCTGCTGCTTTCAGCCAGTGAGGGAAGGTCGTCGTGGGATCCCTGCGCTCTGTCAGCGCTCACTCTCCCTGTGTGATTCTGCGCGAAGGGGAAAGGACTTTGGTGAGAATCTGACGACGAGGGACTGCGAGGTCCAGCAGGCTCTCTGCCTACCCAGCTGCTGCCTCTTCCCTCGTCGTTCCCGCCCCCTCGTCAGTAGTGATTTAACTTCGATCCCTTTCCCGCGACGCGGGACGCGCGCGGGACATAGCCCGGGGCGAAGCCCGGGCAAAGGGCGGGCCCTCAAAGGCCGGAAAAGGACGGGACGGGCCATCCCCCTTGGTTGACACATTGTAGGCATACTATATAGTAGGTAAAGAGCCCCTGTAAGATTCCTGTGTTCCTATTAGTGCACTCTTTTTTACATCAAGGCCTTACATCCCTATACCACCATGAACCATTTCACCTACGAAGATAGCAGTGGGCAAACGTGCTCCCTGCTAGATGAGCTGAATCTCCTCTGCAAAACCACATATGCCTCATTGGATACTCCCCTTCTGCCCAAAAATGTTAGTTTATTCTCACATAAGGTTACACCTCGAGATCCATCCATATTGGACAATAAATTCTGCTGTCCGAATACACAAAGCAATGAGCCCCCTCTGATTCCTTTTCCATCCACCTCAAACTCCCCAACGATCCCTCCGTCTGTGGAGCTCCCAGAAGCCAGTGCACCCCCTTCCCAACTGCAATTAATACCCATTATCGAACAACTGCTCACTTCTATGATAGCACCCCTATTAGAAAAAATGAACCAGTTAGGGGAACGGCTTTCCGAGATAGAGAAAGCCATTATGTTAAATCCCCTGGTTGGCAAATATAGTGCTACACCGAATTGCCCTAGGACTTCACCTACACATCCAGGCTCAAAACCACCTGTGCAGCACAAAAGGCATCAAATAAAACCCACTCCCCTTTCTGCTTCAGGGCAACAAACACCTAAAGTCCCCACTAAAGTTTCCCTCCCACAGTTGACCGCACCAAGAGTAGGTCAAAACAAAACTAATTCTATCCATTTACCTCCGGAAGCGGCCCCATACGTGTGCATACTTGCAGGTGTACCTTCTCTGCCACCGGAAAAAATTGAGAGACAATATGATTTAGTCAATAAAACCAAATTTTGGCTCTCAAAAAATAGACCATTGCCTCCCAATTTATACGGAGTAATAAGGAGTGTTAGAAGGGTTGGTGGGCTGGGCTCTCTTCCCAAAGACGTTGCGGGGGACCTGGTACTCGTGAGATTCAGGGATCGAAACATAGTACCTTATTTGAAATCCTGTCCGCCTCGAGTAAGAGACGGCCCAATTTCAATATGGGACTTACATGACTTTTACCCCATAATCCCGTGCTTTCCCCGTGAATATCTGGATATGTAACAAAGGCTAATCATGAGCTCCTGTGTTTAAATCACGAACCCCTTTGATACTGCCATAATCTTAGAGCGGAAAATAACTTTTTATGTCAGGGACCCTTTCTTACTGTACGCTGGTTATTTAAAATGTTTTTTATTGTAAATTGTATTTTATCATGAACTTTCATGGTTTTGTTTTTCAAAAGCCGAATAAAGTATATTTGATTTGATTTGATTTGATTTGACAACTTTAATAAAAAAATTTGTAGCTTCGCAGTTGTCAATATCAGGAAGGACTTTTGTAACTACAGCAATTATATATCATGACGGCCCTTCAATATCATCAGGACATTACACAGCTTATTTAAAGTCTAGAAATGGCTGGTCATTCTGCAATGATTCTGTTTTAATTTTCAAAAAAAAATTGCCGTATGACCTTAAAAACTCTTACCTGGAGTTTTTAAAACCAAAATTTTAGGGAAATAATCTCGGGATGTGCTCTGTGGAATTTCAAGAAGTTCTAATGGCTCCTACACAATTTGGCCTTGAGGATAAGTGTAGTTCAGAGACATAACTTCTAATCATAGGACTGGACATCATGGAGATATATGTGCACTTTGAATGAGTTCAGAAAAACTGTTTCTTTTTATAAGCTAATTGAAGCAGCCAATCAAAACATGGAGTAGAGGGAATGTAAGTCTGCAATGCTGTCTACTGTTTTACATTAATTTGTGATTAAAAGTGATGTAGAGAATTAAATAATTGTTGTAGTCATAGAGGTAGTGTAAGTCTGCTTCATATTAAGCAGTATCAGTGTCATAGGAAATGTAGAACATGACTGAGCAAGAAGGGGAAGATATTACTATTCCAGGATTGTGAAAATGATCTTCAACATTTTAATTCTGAAAGTTGCGGAAATGCCAAATGATGGGATTGGCTAACAAGAAATCCAAGAGTTATACATGGCTCTGACAAGATTTGGCCTTGTGGAATCTTGTGGTAGAGAGCAAGAAGTCATTTATTGTATGTAACATGTTTTTAAAAACGATGGAGATTTTCTTTCAGAAAGTGGCGGGCTGAAAGTAATAACAGCACAAAAGAGTGTAAGCTATTCATAGGACATCCTTGGACGTCATGGAAAGTAAGTTAACTTTAAGGAGTTATGATTTTTGATTTCTGATGTTGTATGGGTTTTTTAAACACAATCATTTTGATTGTGTTTTTTTTCCCCGCTGTTACATGATGAATACCTTCAAGTCACTGTTTTTAGTGAATTTTGATACATTCTGAGAACCGCAAAAATAAACCATTTAACATGTATAATTAATTCTGTACTGTTTGCATTTATGATGTATATGTAGAACTGTGTAGGAGGCATGGAGAAGGTGAGGCTTCTGTAAGTGTCAAAGTTGTTGCATGCAGTGCTGCACTTCTGCGTATTCTTTCATATGCTAGACTACATCTGCACAATGAGATACCTAAGCAAAGGAAACACAAGTGATGTGATTGTGAAATGAGCAAAATAAATTGCATGTATTTCAATTACATCACCTGTGTTTCCTATCATTACGAATCACATTGTGCAGATCAAGTTTAGGTCTGTCCAGGGAAACATAGGAGGTTTGGACTTTGTTGAAGATTGCAGTGGACATGACTCACTTCATTGGTAGACCTTCACATGTATTATGTCCTCTATTCTCTTCAACAACTCGAAATTTCATCTGCAACCCTGAGTAGGCCTCACCTGAAACAAAACTCTGGATAGTAGACATCTTATTGGCATCCTGAAGCAATTATTTTAAATTTTAGTGTCTTGCGACACTTTTCTGAGACAACAGCAATGCAAAAGATGCACCATGTTTTAAGATAGGCCTCACTTCATCTGCATCAAGATAGTGTTAGTTTAAAATGTATATCTTTAGGACTGTGTAGCTTCTGTAAGTGTCAAAGTTATTGAAAAACTGTTTGTCCTTCAATCTTTGCCCTTGTCTTTTGTAATTTTTTAATACATGTTTTTATATTTTTCAAATGTTTGTTCTCTCTTTCACAGATTGAAAGTATAAAAATAAAAAATGAGTAATTTAACGACAATTATAAGGTAAATATTTTGTACTCTTTTCGTTACATTTCTATCACATTGAACTACTATTAGTTCCACTGCTTCATTTCTTTAATCCTCAGTTTCCTGCCTTTGCTACTTCCCTCATTCCTTTCTCTATTACCTACTTACTCAACTCCTTCCACTCTTTTTCTCAGTCCCTCTCTTCTCATAGTTCCTCACTCTTGTTCACTCACTCCGTCTCTATTACTCTTAGTGTCTTTGACTGATCACTCTATCACTACTTGTTCATAATGCTTTCTCTGTGTAGTTGAAGCACACTAAGGGGCATATTATGAATGCAGCCAATAAAATTATTGCTCTTTTTATTGGCAGAAAACTGGTGCAAAAAAAGCTTTAGCGACACATTTCTGCCGATAAAAGCTGCAAAACTTTTATTGCCTATGTTGATAATATGCCCCTATGTTATTTACATTAGGGCTATATTGTCCAGTATAACAATCAAAATTGCTCTCCAAAGACACCAGGCAAAGCAGACGCTCCCTCAAACAGATCACCAAGCGCAATTTACCCTACTTACAGCCTAGCCTGTTCTCTGTCGAGACTTTAGCAATCTTTAGAGCACAAGATAAGATCTTTTCACATGGAAGAGCCAGACGTATTGCAATTCTACTTAAGAAACAAGCATTGGCATAGACAATAGGTCTCGCCTTTGGGACCTTATACGTGTTTAGCCATGCAACAGTTGATGTTGCTGCACCAAGGATATTATGCTGCATAACTAAATACTTAGAAGGTCCCAAAGTCGATACCTATTGGCTATGCCAATGCTTGTTTTTCTTTCACTTCGTTATCTATTTTGTTTTTCACAATTATACCCTCTTCTGTCTGTTCTTTGGTAAATAGATCTATTAAACAGTATCTCTTCTTTACTCCCTATAGCTGTCTTTCTTGAAACATCACTCTCTGTTTACTTTCCTTATACTTACACTTTTTTTTAAAAAAAAAAATTTTTTTTTGGTTAGCTCCCGGTCCGCGTACCGGGAAGCTAACCCGGGAGCGAACCAAAAGAAATAGAGCTTGCCAGAGTGCTAAACATTGTAGCAATTTTTTTGGAAAGGGAAGGTAGTTCTGAAAAGAACTTTTTTTTTAATATTTTTGTTGTTTTATATTTTTTTGTATTTTTTGAACATTTTTTGTTTTTTTTGTATTTTTTGAACGATTTTATATTTTTTTTTGTTTTTTTGTGGGGGGGGAAACAACAAAAAACAGGCGTTGAAAAGGGCTCAACAGGAGCAAAAAAAAATTACTGGGGGCGGTTAGGGCAATCATGGTGTTCATACGCCAGGTTCAGTGCATTGATGCTCATGTTGCCACAAGCTATTAATGCACGACAGTGCATACATAAGTGAATCATGTGCCCAAAATTTGGTTGGATATTTGGCACAGTTTCCCGTGCCTCCTCTGGTGATAAAGAAACCGATGTTGTTGGTCTCGCCACAGGAGTTGGTCGAGGATTGTCCATCATATCCCTTAATTCCGCCCGGCTGTAATTTAGGGGATGTTTCCTCGTCATGTGCCTATGCATGGTATGATTACCATAGCTGTATTTTTTGTCCGTCCCTCTGGACAATTGTTCCTTGCATATGAGGCATGTTGCGTACCTGGCATTGACCTTTTTTTGGCCACGAGGGATGGAAAAAAACTGCCAGATGAAACTGGGTTTCTTTCTTGAAACCCGGGGCAACTCTTCCAGGAATTGTGGATGTTCTCCCTCCTCATCCATCTCTTCATCTTCCTCCTCAGTGTTGGTAACCACCTGGGGAGGTGGTCCTCTCTTCCCATGAGGAGGTGGAGGTGGTGGTGGGGGTGCACCAGCTGAAGCAATCAGTGAAGCCATTTTCATACAATCAAAATAGGTCTTCCAAGAAGCAAAATAGGTCTTCCTCTCACAATAATGAAAGTCAGAGTGAGGAAAGAAGGAGGGGTTTTCATCATTTGGAAAAAACAATACTTCTCAACCAATGAAAAGTGTTATTTTTAGGTCACATGACCTAGCCTTCCATAATTATGAAACTAAAAGTGAAATGAACCAATAAAAAGTTTTATTAACAAGTCACATGACCTCTCACGCTCATGTTACGCGCTGCGGAACGCTCCCCGGTTAGCTTCCGGTTCGCTGCGCTTCGTGCCTCGGTCCGCGCCCCGGGACACTTCCGGGTGCGCTAACGCGATACGTCACAAGACGCATTTCGCGGCGGTGAGAATCAACTGCTCACACATCTATGCACAGAGTCATACACCTCCCAGCCACCCATACACACTCTCAGTCTCCCATACAAATACGTAGGCAACCAATCAATAACGCATATAGTTAATCATATAGCTAATGATCAACACATGCAGCAGTTTATAGAACAACAGACATAATGATGCACAAATTGAGACAGTTTAGTCACTAACCCATGCACTCAGTGAGACACATTTAACCACTCACTCATACAGTCAGTCATGCACCTACTAAATCCTTCATCCAGACATTTATACATCCACTCATTCTTAAATATGTAAGACATATTTTAACTTTACAGAATTATACAGTCACTGGATGACGTCATCAGTGATGTCATCAGTGATGTCATTTGAGATGTCATCAGTGATGTCATCAGTGATGTCATTTGAGATGTCATCAGTGATGTCATCAGTGATGTCACTGACCATGTCATGAATGATGTAATATGTGACATGATCAGCAGTGGATTGCGGGTGCGCGATATATAGTTAGTACAACTAACTATATATGGAATTTCAATGGTTTTGTGTGAGTAAAATAAGGTTTTTTAAATGCTAATTCCTAACTATATATGGTCTATAACCTATGGTTTTTTCAGTGAATATATATATATATATATATATTACCTACTGGCGGTCGCCAGTAGGTATATATAGTTAGGATTTTTTCCCTATGGGATTTTTGAAAATTCTATGTCTAATAACTTTGGCGTTTGTGGACGGAATTGGCTGAAATTTTCTGGAAAATGGAACATTTTGTTTCTGAGCAGCCCCTGGAAATTTGGGGAGGTTTTGTCAAGGGGGGGCCGAGAAAAAAGGGGGGTCCCAAAACATGTTTTCCCCATGCAATTTTCCATAGGGCGGTTGGCCTCACTTTTAGCCCGAACGGCTGAATGGATTTGCATGAAACTTGGCAAAATTGTAGGAACTGGTAGCCCGATGTGCCTTTTGTAGGTCTCAATATATGTGCTCCAGTGGATTTTGAGAAATTAACGTTTAAAAAAAGATATATATCTGTAAGCGCGCTCCAGGCAGCGCTCCGGTCCGCGGACCTTAAGCGTACCGGAACTTCGCGTAGCGAAGCTGATTGGCTCTCCGGTGTCTGTCAACATTCTAAACAGTCCGGAGCGGCCGCCATCTTGTCTCTCGGTAGGATTGAGAGACAAGAGGAGGCCAAAACAAAGGGGGAAATAACCATAAGGGGGCATAGTAGATCCTCCCTGACCCCCTAGGTTTAATGTGGAGGCTTTAAAAGGGCCCCGCGGGGCAAAAAATAAATAAATATTTTTTTGTTTTTTTGCGTGGGTAGCGCCCGGTCCGCGAACCGGGAAGCGTTGTAGGCAGCGTACTAAAATGAAAAATGAATGATAGACTTTTCAAATGCTGTATGTTAATTGATTGTTGGTTTTGTTGATTATTTTTTATTTTCTTTATTTTTTAAACATTTTTTTTTATTGTGATTGTGTTTCATAATTTATTAAACTTTCTAACATTTCATTGTCAGAAATTTCATAATTATCATTGAATATACATTGTAGTCTCTGAGGGTGTAAAATGTCCTCATTTTCAAGGAGGTTATCTACTGCTTGTACACATTGCAGTAGTTCTTTGTCTAAAGTTTCATCGAAAAATTCAATATCATTTTCATCAATGATTTCTTGGCTGCTCTCTTGCAGGACAATTTGAAATTCAACTTTCTGTTCGCCTTCCATTTTGCCTGAAATTTAGATTAAAAAAATATATATTAGTAGAGATAGGGCACTGTTGGGATTAATTTTAGATAGGCAGTTTTTATCAGTGAATTTATCTTTGGGCAGTGTATAGTATCAGAGTGGAAGTAGGAATATAAAAAAGTGTATGTGATTTAACGTAAGTAAATTCATAATTATACAAGAGAAGCCTAACTCCATCCATAACTATAACAGAGAAGTCTATCTAAATCTATAACTACTACAGAGGTAAAATATATATATCTGTGACAGCGCTCCGGTTAGCGCCCCGGTTCGCGTACCTGACGCGTAACGGAACTTCGCGAAGCGAAGCTGATTGGCTCTCCGGTGTCTGTCAACATTCTAAACAGTCCGGAGCGGCCGCCATCTTGTCTCTCGGTAGGATCGAGAGACAAGATGTGGTGAAAAACGAAGGGGGAAATGAAGGAAAGGGGGCAAGGTAGACCCCTCCTGACCCCCTAGGATTGATGAGGGGGATATTAAAGTGCCCCGCGGGGCAAAAAAGATTTTTTTTTTTGCGATTTTACGCCGTAGAGGCGCGTCCCGGTACGCGAACCGGGCAGCTCACCGGGCAGCTAACCGGGCAGCTAACCGGCAGCGTAGCTGTCAACATTGTAAACAGTCCGGAGCGGCCGCCATCTTGTCTCTTGGTAGGTTCGAGAGACAAGATGTGGTGAAAAAAAAGAAGGGGGAAATGAAGGAAAGGGGGCAAGGTAAACCCCTCCTGACCCCCTAGTCCCCCGCGATTTTTCGCGGTAGAGGTGCTTCCCGGTACGCGAACCGGGCAGCTAACCGGCAGCGTAACGGGAGTCCGCCATCTTGTGTTTTTGGAGCGTCCGGTTCGCGCACCGGGTAGCGTCCCGGTAAGCGTAACAAGGGGAAAACCAAGAGAAACAGTAAAAAAAAAATGAAGGGAATAGATTTCCAGCAAACTTGGGAAAATTGTAGGGACTGTTTGTTTGATGTGCCTTTGCAAGGCCTCAAGATATGTGCACGTGTGGATTTTGTCTAATTAAGGTTAAAAAAAATATATATATCTGTAAGCGTGCTCCGGCACGCTTACGTTACGGGTTTTGTTTGCGCTGCAGAGCCGATACGTCACGGTTATGCGACGCGTCATGAGGCGTCTCACGTGGCTACGTGATACGTCACGTAATAAAGAATATATTTTACAGCTATAGATATTAGCTTTTAAAAAACCAATGAAATTCACTGAAAAAACCATAGGTTATAGACCATATATAGTTAGGAATTTGCATTTACAAAACCTTGAAAATTCACTGAAAAAACCATAGGTTAGAGACCATATATAGTTAGCTGGACATTTTATTGACATAAAACCAATGAAATTCCATATATAGTTAGTTGCACTAACTATATATCGCGCACCCGCAATCCACTGCTGATGATGTCACATATTACATCATTCATGACATGGTCAGTGACATTGATGAAGCAAAGCTTCGCATATTTTGCGGCTTGCCGAAGTCAAGAACCTCGTTTATGTGTAATAAGGTAACAAAAACGTATGTTTTACTAACGTTTATTTTTGTTTAGGCAAAGTTTGCGAAGCTTGCCTACGTGTATTTCTAATACATTTAACCCGTGTACTTTAAAATGGCCGCCGCTTGTATTTTAGTTACTGCGCATGCGTCAGCCACACTCACGTGTCCTGACGCGTCTGCAGAAGTGGAGGGAAATTTATGCGCATGCGTAATCCATAGCTGTGCTCATCATGTGGTACTGCTCGTGCCACTGCTCTTGTGTCTGTATCAATGTAGCTAACATTTAACCTGCATAAGTATATTTTATAATGATAAGTAGAAAGTACAAACCCTGTGATGTGTTTTCATGATGACATTATTATGTATTAATTTGTTTTCGCTTACTTTTCATGTACCGCGGGGAATGGGGGTCTGAGTGAAAGGAGAGCCATATTGGAGGTCCCTTCTGTGCCTGCGCAACTTTGGCAGCACAGTAGACCTTGACTGATGGAACATAGCCAGTTGGCAGCGATGGGCGAGATGCTCCTGAGAAAGTCACCTCTGCCCTGCGAGAACAGCGAATGTGGCTCCTTATATGTTACATTGTAATATTACGCTACTGTTTGCCGTGTAGCTTCTCATGGGAACCCCAATCTTACTAGGCGGTGCCCAAACATGCAAATACAGGCTTGAAATGTTGAATTGTGATTGGTGTGTTACCCAAATCCTACCTTAGGACCAATCGAAATTGAGGGATTCTGACACTTTGCAACATTGGGGGGTGGTACACTGTCCCCAAACTGTATATCTACCCTGGGTTCACCTAGGGAACCGTCCGACTTGTCTGGTTTAGCTGACCTGTCACTGACCCATCGTACTCAATAGGTGACTGAAGATACAGAGCGCTGCAGATCACTCTGTCCGAATTTGACCATAGACTAAGGTTCTACTGAACCTTAAAGTGCTGGCGAAGCACTTTGCTGGAAGTTCGCTGACCCAATCGGGGTCTTGATCGATAACTGCAGAGCGGGTGGAGCGCAGGCGTTGCTTCCGAACTGTGGGTTCCGGTCCTGTCCTGAGCGGTCCTGTCCTGAGGGTTTGCTGTCCTGTCCTGAGGTCCTGTCCTGATTCCTAATCCGAGGGTATTCTGTCCTATCCGGGGTGTCCATTCTGCACCTGCTGTCCTTTGAGGGGTATCCTTCCTTGAGGGTTTCCTGTCCTTAACTGACCCGTGGCCAGGGTTTGGTTTCCACACCTTTCTAGGTAAATATTGCTCTGAACCTCCTAAATCTTGCACCTTCTGAATTTCTAACTTTTGCTTCAATAAAGTTTACCATTGCACATGTTATTTTTCCATGTCTTTCCGCAACTATTGAAAGTCATTTGCATTTTTCCATAAGTTTGTTCCTATGTCTTCTCACTTGTTAGAAATTATATTTTGCATTGCAGTTTGTCATTTTCTGATATGGTCTAGAACCTCATTGCCTAGATTGTTTAAAGGCCCGTTCACCTTAAGTGAAGCGTGTTACTCTTTATAGGCCCTCCTGTAGTTATACCTACATAATCCGCCCATGCTTAAATATTATTGAATAGCATAAGTATCTTCTCGTTACATTTATATCAGTATTTCAATGATTACTCTTTCATTATTTCTTTACAGTTATATCATTTACGTTATCTTGGTTATTGATTGCCTTATATTGATGTACCTTATACATGAAGCAAATGAACTTTAGATAAACATTTTAAAACTTCCCGTTGTCCGTGGTCATTTCAAACAGTATTTGAATGTTATTGGTTGGGTTTGTATTTTGCTGCCTTTCCTTTTACAGCTAGCTCCCTGATTCATTGTGGTCATTAGGTACCCGCATCGGTGGATGGTAAGTCGGGTGCACTGAGAAATAATAGTAGGGGACACACACACAAATTGGTAGAGCTCGTGAAGTCACCTGGTCAATGTATATGGTGATTTGAAAGTATATGGGCCCTGAAGCCGGAAACGGCGAAAATTATTGGTCGGGTGGCCTCGCGCGCTCTATCAGTTTTACTGGTAAGCAGAGGTATGGTTAGAGACTAGCTAAAGGTTAGGCAGGATTAGTTAGACTAGTTGAGTCGGAAGCTGCTAGTACATTAGCGCTGCTATAAGAGCGGCTGTTCCGAGGGGACTGATCACTCTCTTGTGAATACGCTGCTGAAATCCATGAACTGTTTTTTCATTATTATTCTTGTTCTTATATTGTTATATGTATTAATCCATGCGTTTGTCAACCGTTTAGTTTCTTGTTGTCCGAACTCCCCGGGGAATTGAAAGGGCAAGTGGTGAATAGAATCCATTGTCCTGAGGTCACAGGCTCGAGGAAAGTTAGGTGCAGGTTAAGATAACCGGGAAGCACTAACTAGGGTTTTCTGAATACATGTGTGAATAAATGTCAGTAACGGGGTTCATTGGCAAAATTCCCATAGTGGCGTAACCTGGTAAGGGTCACATCGGAAGAGTAGCAGGTTCCTCGGAGCTAGCGTGAAAGCAGAGGGGTCCGCTGGGAAACCTTAAACTCGGAATATATCCCGGAAAGAAGTGGATGAGTTTAGGGGAATAACAGGTTCACCGATGCTAAAGTGAAGGGTAGGCGGAAGAGATCTACCCGCAGCGAGTGAAAAGTAAATGGAAGTAGTTTACTTGCAGTAAAATAATTCTTTCTCTGTCTAGACACTTGAGCACTGTGGCGAATGTGTATTTGTTGTAAAATAACCAAGCACTGAGCACTTTAAAAGAAAGAAAGTTTCCGTTACCTTGTGAAGGGAGGGAGTCAGTCGCGAAGCGCCTCTGACGTCACTCTGTGCCGCGCTGGGATTGGTAGAAGCAGCGGGCGGGTAGCGGAGCTGAGATTGTAAAGGAGGGGTGAGCGCCAGAGCGTGGGAACTGTCTCACGAAGGGGCCGCGCACCCATTGGCGGAGATTATTTAGAGTCGCGCACCCATTGGTTGCACAGATTTCTGAAGCGCGTTCTGATTGGAGGTAGTTTGTAAACAAAGTTTAGCGTAGAAGTCGTATGTGGCACTCGCAGACTACAGGAACTCGACCTGATCCAAGGCACCTAGGGTTTGAAAGGGATCAGTGGAAAACTAATAGATACGATATTATGTACGGAACAAAGAGAAAATTGTCCCTTGTAAGTAAGGTGAAAAATTATTTTAAAACGGACAAACCAATTAAATCTAGAGAAGGTGTTCTTGTCCCACCACCCAATACTCCCGCCTCATTCATGATGTTTGACCGAGGATACAATACCTGTGTGTGGTTGGAGAATTGGGTGAAGTACACAAAAGATGACGGAGTATTGGCTTTTCCGTTAGATGGGACTTTCAATGGTAGGATCCTATTTAATTTAAGAACTCGGATGAATGAACTGCATCCCAGACCGAGACTAACGCAGTATGAGGCATTAGAGGAATGGGAGATTGAGGCTTTTGAAAGAGAAAGACCCCGAATGGACAAGGGTTTGACCAAGTGGTACCCCAGGCTGAAACAGGAGTCCAGGGATAAAAGGATGAAACAGTGGAGGCAGAGCATGATTGTTGAGGGTCTGTTTCCCATGATGCCGGCATGTCATAACCCTGCAGCGGGTGAGAAAAGTACCGAAAAGTGTAAGCATTGGGGGGCCCCTGGGGAGTCAGATGATGAACTGATAGATGACATCTGTACCAGAAGTCCGCCACCTTATAACGAGGGAACCCGACCTTCCAGTGTAGGAGATGCTCCCCGACGCCACTTCCTCAAGGAAGAAGACAGATCCCTAGGACTGGGAGGGGGTGGTCAAGTATTGCCCTATTTTGAGAAACCCGAACCGGCGGAAACAAGGGATATATATCCCAAAGTGCCCGCAAGCCAGGAAGAAAAATATTCACGCACGAAAGTTTTCTTTCCCAGACCCCTGTATGAAAACGAAGAGAAACCATCGAATTCAGGACTGCCTTTTGTTCAACCTCCATATGAGGAAGAACGCAGGTCCTTTAACACTGGAACTTTATTCCCGAAACCAAATTATGGTGGAGGACCAAGTGAAACGCATCCTACTGCCCCGAGTTTTACTCCTCCATTGACCCCACAGATATTACATGACACGACTTTAAGAAGGATACTAGTGGAAAAGGAGCAAGAGGCCCTAGCTAGACAAAGGACAGAAATAATTCAGAAAATCTCCCAGTTAAATACCAGTCCTGAGGCATTGACTATTCCAGTAACTATTGGACCAGTGGTCCCGTTATACGGAAATGGTCAGGGAAATCCGATTACTCCAGTTATGACCCCAGTCATGGCACCCCCGAGACAGGAACCGATAATCATAGATGATCAGTCCAGTGAGTGCGAGTCTGAAGTTGCGTTCTTGGACTTGCCAAACAAACCGACCGGAAAGGGAATGCAGCAGAGGCATAACCCTTTTAATGCGAAAGAAATTAAATTAGAGTCAGCAACAGGCACTAGGAATGTCTCTCTGGTAACTCCGGATGAAATTGAGAGTTGGAGTCGTGAATTAGAGAAACAGACTCCGCAAACGAAACCTTTAGATCTCTACAAGCTGAGGGTAGAAATAGAAGAATTAATGGCAGGAAATGTGGGGTTGGATCGATTGAATACCTACTCTGAAGAAGAATTGTCGTTCATATGTAAAAGCTTTACAAGGAACACCAGAGTGCTCCACGAAAAACTGACCGAAACCGCAGCTAGTATGGGGGTAGATATCTCGAAATCCAAGCCCTTACAGAAACCGTACAGAGCAGACTTCTCAGACAAAGATATAGAGCACCTGAATGTGGCGGGAAAAAAGTTGCAGATTAAAGAATTATTGGGGGTACTGCAGAAATGGGGAGATGTGGAAAGATGGAGAAGCAGGTGGGCGAAAAAGAGAGAAGAGGCTCGCTCCCGACAAGTGACTCCTGAATTTGCTTTAAGGGAGGTAGAGAAACCTGAGCAGTTATGCCCCATGCGCGAAGTACCTGGAGGGAAATATGTGCATGTCCCCTGGTCTAGACAGGATATTGTGTCCTTTACGAACGATTTTCCAAAATTAAGAGAGAAACCAGTAGACTGGTACAGGCAGGTGGAGAGGTTCGTGAAGGTACAGAAATGTCTGTGGAAAGACCTGGATGGGTTTTTCGACATTGTGGTTCCGGTAGATTTATGGACCCAGTGTAAAATAGCCATAGACTGGCCTACTGAAGAGTACCCAAGAAATAAGGAAACAGGGGAGCCATCAAAGGATGTCATGCGAAAATATGAGCAGGTAATTCAGCATTTGAAAGAAAAGGTGCCCGCAAAAGAAACTGATTGGACAAAAATAGATAGAACAACACAGGAAAGGGACGAGACATGGCACTCCTTCTATGAGAGGTTATTGCAGGTATTTAAAACATACAGTGGTATTGATAACATCGATTTGAAGGACATGACGCACTTTATTTACAGGTTTGTAAATGGTTTAAGACCTGAAATTTGTCAGTGGATAAAAGATAATAAAATCTGTTGGCATACAAAGAAAATGGATGAGGTCCTGCGGTACGCTAAGTACTGCGAGGACGAGATGGCAGAAAAGAAAAAGGCCCTTAAGGAAAAAGTGATGTGGGCTCAAGTAAAGCTCGCAGAACAGCAGGAAAAACAATTGAGTAACATGGTTAAAAATGCTGAAACAAAAGTCCTGGGGGAGGGGGTGGAGGAAAGCCCCGGCCCAAATTTAGCAGGGAAGAGGCTATGAAGAAATTTCCCTGCCATCAGTGCGGCGAAATTGGACACTGGCGAAACGAGTGTCCCCAACTGACAGATGATAACTCCAAAACACCTGATTTAACTCCACAGACGCAGAAAGAAAGACCAAGAAAAACGCAACCGCAGGTAAAAACAGTTCAGGTGCCTCGTGCGCCAAAGCAAGTATACAGGGGAAAACAGGGAGAGGGTGAGGAGATAGAAGTTTGGGAAAGCGGTGAGAACAGAAATACAGCAACTTCGCAGTATCTGCTAAATGATACCTTCCTTTGTAATGATCAGTACTGACGGGGCCTGAGAGGGGAGGACGAGGAGTGCGTACTTGGCGCTTCCTTGCCGGTAGACCAGTCTGGACCATACATTGAAGGAAAGGTCGACGGAAATGATGTCACCTTTCTATTGGACACTGGCGCTACCCGTTCTACTGTAAGAACAGTGGACGTTCCAAACCTACCCCTCTCGGGAGAAAATATCCAAGTAGTGGGTGTATCTAATCAATTGATTAGTACTCCTGTTACCGAACCAATGGAGATTTCAATTGGAAATTTTAAACAAATGCATAGGTTTGTCGTCTGTGACACCAGTCCAGTGAATCTACTGGGTCGTGATTTGCTGTGCAAAATGAACTGTACCATCTTTTGCACACCAAAAGGTGTTGAAATACAGACCCCGGATGAAGATGGCATTTATAAACTATTGTTACTTAGACCTGACTCAGAAATTAAAAGATTGACCCTGCAGGATTTGCCCCAAGAACTCCAGGAAGCGGTAAAGCCAGAGGTGTGGGATTTCACTGGAAAAGATGTGGGATTAATGAAAGATGTGGACCCCATACAGATAGCCATCAAGGACAATGCAGTATATCCTAACACTAAGCCCTACCGAATGAATGCTGAAGTGAAAGCAGGTGTCACTCTGGAAATACAAAAATTATTAGAAGGAAACATCATACAGGAAGTGATGAGCAGCCCATGCAACTCACCGATTATGGGCATCAAGAAGCCTAGTGGCAAGTATAGGGTAGTGCAAGACCTGAGAAAGGTAAACAAAATTGTAGTTCCTTGCTGCCCTATTGTCCCGAACCCAGCAGTGATATTGTACCAGATTCCTTGGGATGCTGAGTGGTTCACTGTGATTGATTTGTGTCATGCATTCTTTTCGATACCCCTGCACCCCGACAGCAAATTTCTTTTCTCGTTTGCCTTCGAAGGTCACGTGTATTGCTGGAACCGGGTCCTTCAGGGGTATACAGAGAGCCCTTCTATCTTTAATCAGATATTGAAAAAATGTCTAGAGACTTTGATCTTACCTGGGAACTCTGTCTTAGTGCAATACATAGACGACCTTCTACTGGCGTCTAAAAGTCATAGGGACTGTGTAGTTGACACCATTGCCCTCCTAAATCATCTGTGTGAGAAAGGGCATAAAGTGGCCCCTGACAAACTACAGTTCTGTGCAAAATCAGTGAAATATCTAGGACACCAGATAGAAAAGGGTGTCAGAAAAGTCACATCAGAAAGAGTGAGAATAATTCAAAAGATGCAGTTGCCCCGTACTCAAAAAGACGTCAGAATGTTCCTGGGTGTACTAGGATACTGCAGGCAGTGGATTCTGGGATTTGCAGTCTTAGCCAGGCCTTTGATAAAAATGACCACGAGAGGAATGCCAGACATTGTAGAATGGGACGATGAAAGCCTAATGGCTTTCACAAGACTGAAAAACTGTCTGTGTACAGCCCCTGCGTTGGGAATGCCAGATTATTCCAAAGAGTTTGCCCTATTCTGTGACACTCGCGATAATTGCGCATTGTCAGTCCTGACTCAAGAACATGGCACGACCAGAAGGCCTGTGGCCTATTTCTCTGCCACCCTGGACCCAGTAGCTGCTGGGTTACCAGGCTGTCTGAAAGCAGTAGCTGCTACCTGTGCAAGTTTGGAACAGAGTGAGTCCATAGTCATGGGACATCCTGTGACTGTGTATGTTTCACATGGAGTGGTAATTCTATTGACCAGAACTAAAACGCAGTATCTCACCCCTAGTCGGCTGACTAAATACGAGAGGATTCTTGTGGGTGCAGCAAATGTAAGCATTGTTAGGTGCGGTATTCTGAACCCTGCCACTTTACTCCCCGACCCCATGGACATGGAAGATGGGGATGATGATGAACATGATTGCATTGATCTGACAGAGTTCAGCACCAAACCACGCCCAGACATAAAAGAAACGCCATTGCCTGAGCATGATAAAGAGCTGTTTGTAGATGGTTCCTGTCTAAGACATGAACTAGGAGGCCTGAGTGCTGCTTATGCAGTAGTCTCTTTAACAAAAATTGAAGAAGCAGGTTACCTATATAACATCAAGTCTGCACAAGTAGCCGAATTGATTGCTATGATAAAAGCTTGCAAAATTGGGAAGAACATACGCATAACAGTGTATACTGACAGTCAGTACTGTTATGGAGTTGTGCATGACTTTGGCCAATTGTGGCTACAGAGGGAATTCCTGACTTCCTCAGGTACTCCCATTCGGAATGCAAAAGTTGTTCATGACCTTTTAGAGGCCATCCAATTGCCAAAGGAACTGGCAGTGGTAAAATGTGCTGCTCATAAGAAGAGCATGGACAAAGTATCAATGGGAAACGATTATGCTGATCGAGTGGCCCAATGGTGTGCCAGAGATCGGTATATCGTAAATCCAAAACGAGGGGGGCCAGGAACCAGCTGCCAACTTCAAGTGTTTGAGGAAGTGCCTACTTGGGATGAAGTGAGAGAGTGGCAGGAGTCGGCTCCTTGGCAAGAAAGAGAGAAATGGAAGGAGGATGGGTGTAGACCGAGACGTGTGGATGGTGTCATTTTGGGCCCAACTGGTATGCCTGTGTTACCCCGACACTTGCTTGGCACAATGGCAAGATTAATACATGAAGGATCACACATTGGTAGGGATGCCATGATTCTGGTATTTCAACAGACTTGGTACAGTAAGAAGTTCAGGAAAGTAGCAGAGTCCCTCTGCCAGAGGTGCCTGTCATGTCAACAGATGAACCCAGGCAAGAGGACAATGGTTGAGCTGAGCAAAATTGGGAGATCAGGGGGTCCCTTTGTAAGGATACAGATTGATTTCATCACCATGCCCCGTTGTGAAGGGAAGCGATATGTCCTTGTCATTGTTTGCGTATTTTCAAAATGGGTAGAAGCTTACCCTACTCCCCAAAGTGACGCACTGACAGTAGCGAAGTGTTTACTAAAAGAACTGATACCTAGATTCGGGGTGCCATTCATTATTGAATCAGATAAGGGTGGACATTTTCAGAATGAAATACTGGCTGAACTCTGTAAGGCCTTTGGAATAAGGCAGAAACTTCACTGTGCATATCATCCAGAGGCTTCTGGAATAGTGGAACAAGTAAATGGAACTATCAAAAACAGACTAGCAAAGCTGACTGATGCAACTGGCATGACCTGGGTGAAGGCCCTGCCCCTGGTCCTGATGGGACTGAGAAGTGTTCCTGACCGCAAGACAGGCCTAAGTCCCCATGAAATCATTATGGGAAGAGTGATGAGACAAGCATGGGTGCCAGGAAGCAAACTGTTGAGTATTACTGATGATTTGGTGCTTGAATACTGCAGAAGATTGGGTGACCAAGTGCGTTCTATCTCTCGCCAGATTGGAGACGACGGCATCCTCAATCCAACGACTCCTCTCCACAGCTTGGTTCCAGGAGACTGGGTCAAAATAAAGAAACACACTCGATCAAGCTGTCTGGCACCAAGGTGGGGAAAGAAACGCCAAGTAATCCTGGTAACAACCACTGCAGTGAAGGTCGCAGGTATTCCCCAGTGGATCCACGCTGGCCACACCCAGAAGGTATTACCAGACAAAGAACTTGAAGAAGAAGGGCATCCAGCAGAGGACTCTGCAGGAGCCAGACCAGAAGCAGCTGACAACGAACAGCCCAGCACCAGTCAGGCTGCAGGAACAGCAGACGTTGGCCCAGGAGTAGTTGACTACGAACTGCCAAGAATCCAGCCTGCTGAAGAGGTCCAGGAAGCTGAGCCAGGAGTAGCTGATGACGAGCTGCCAAGCATATGGCCAGAAGAATGGATACCGATGATTGATCTGACCGAAGATCCTATCAGAACAAGAGAGCGACTTTGTGAAGGTAGAGAGTGGACTAGTCAGGAAAAGCAAGGCACAGGCGAAGAACCTCAGCCGCCTGAGATTCACATCAAAACTGAGGAAGGAGAAGGTCAGACAGGGACAGAACAGGTGTTCGATACACCTCCACTAACTCCTGATGTGGATAAGGGACAGCTTAGACATAGAGTGATAGTTCGAGCAGAAGAAAATCAAGAGATCGAAGTGCTTGAACAGGATCAGATAGGGTTAGAAGAACGGGTTCAGGAAACAGAAACAGAATCAGAAACAGAGACAATCGAAAGCCAAAAACAACATATTCCTGAACAAGGCCAGATTAGTAACCAGGCAGAAGAATTTGATGCTAGCCCTGGAACTAGCGAGATAAGGGAAGAAGAAGAAGAAAGTGAAGCAGAATTGCCACAAGCTAAAGAGAATAAGAGGATAAGAGAAGAAAGCGAAGTCCAAGTACCAACTAAGAGACTAAAGAAAAGAAACAACCTTGAGCCTAGGTTCGTAAAGAGACTAAGGCTAAGGATAAAGACGGTGGAAGAAAAACGTGCAGAAGCAAGGAGAAGTGCACGGATAGCAGAGCAAGAAGAAAACTCTTCCAAAAGAAGGAGTGAGCGAATAAAAAGACAAAACAAGAAGTACAAGTCTCCTGAATGGACACTCGTTTTGGAAGAACTTGAAGATCTTGATATAACTGACGTAAGCGACGGAGAGCCCGTCCCTGAGTACTCTGCTGAAGAAGAAGACGAACCACCGTGAATTTGCACAAAGTAAGCTAGCTGTGTAAAGACACAAAGAGGGGTCGAGAAACTTCTTCTGAGCCGAAATGTCTGATTCAACTGTGAATGGTAGACCTAGTTGCAGTCGTTTCAAGACGTGCTGCAAGGTGTGTATATGTAGTATAGTAGTACTGATAGTAATTTGGATAGGACTAACAATCTTTATACCCTTCACTGTAAGTAAAGATACTAACATTGTCCCTACTGAAATTGTAAATACAGACAGTGAGGAGTTGACAACACAGAGTGTAGCAAGACATGAGAGAGCACTGAGACAAACAAAACGAGACTTAGAAGCATCAGATGAGGGAGGACTACATTATCATGGAATTAAGAACAGGACACACTTAAATGTTTTTGCAAACTTGTTAATACACTATGTAGAGACTATGGAAATTGAAGATTGCTATGTCTGCATGAAGCTACCTACGTCTGTGGCTGAAGGCGTGACATACCATCACTTGCCATTGACATATGGAATCTCCTGTAGCATTTTAGCTAGTTTATTTTACAAAAGAGGACCGTTACAGTACTATTACTCTAATAATGACGTAATCTTTTCTGAACTTCCTATACGTGGGAACTTGAATCCTGTACATACCAAAAGCGACACCATAAGATATATGGGAGACTACTTCTTGACTATAGGTATCATTGACATAGCTGATGCACACAGAGATAACTTGACTTGTTCTTTGCGTGAACAGGAAAAGATGTTCCTGAACATGGCAGAGAAAAGAAGAATTAAAATACAAAAGAAGGCTAATGACGAAAGTCAGAAAAAGCCAAAGTGGGCAGAGAACATGGAAGGCACCTCAAATGGTGGGGCGGGACCTGCTCTGTTGCTGGATTTTGAAAAGAAAGGCAAGCTATGTCTTCACCGCGAGAAGACTAGCTATTATAATAATGTTTTCATTGGTTCCAGTGAATGCGAACATAATTACAAGGTAATTGGAGGTTGGGGTTTCAAAAATGGGTCAGAGCCTGTGTTTCCTGGAATTTATTATATTTGTGGGGACAAGGCTTATTTCAAATTGCCGGATCACTGGTATGGAAGCTGCTATTTTGGCATTGTCTTCCCGAAAATATACCATGTGAATGGAAAAGCTGGAAGCAATGAAGATACTAATGGCTTAGTGCGTAGTAAAAGAGAAAGTATAGGTGAAATTATGGGTAGTATTTTCAGTGCACTGATACCTGGAGTGGGAGTGGTTCTGAACACTCACAGAATTTGCAAATTGTCTACTATAGTGGATGTGCTGTCTACTGAAACAGCTCATGGATTTCTGCTGGTCAATACCGAAATGGTTGCGATCAGATCAATGGTTTTGCAGAATCGACTTGCTCTTGACACCTTATTAGCGAAAGAGGGCGGAGTCTGCCGGATGTTGAAGGCGCAACACTGTTGCACTTATATTCCGGATAAAAGTGTACAGATCAAAAGATATGTGAAAAACATTACTAATTTGACAAAGGAACTCAAACCACTCGAGGTTGATAGTGCCTGGAAGAGACTGGTAGATGGTCTCTCAAATGTAGGTCATTGGCTTGCTAGCGTAGGTAAAAGCTTATTGTTCAAGATACTGATGCCAATTGGTATTATAGGTCTTATTATATTTCTCATTTTTATCTGTTGTAAATGCCGTAAGCGCACCAAGAAGCACGAGGTAAATGCAAGAGGGTTGAAACGGAGTGTGGATGAGATTGAGTTGGAGGAAGTGAATGATCAGATATACAAAAAGGTGAAGACTTCTCACCCTACTAAAACTGAGAGAGAAAAGTTAGAAGGATTGCTGGAAGAGATAGAGCTATATAAAGTGTGAAAGAAAGTTGGCATCTGGTTCCATTTTTGTGATGATAGTAAATATCATCAAAGAGGGGATTGATGAAGCAAAGCTTCGCATATTTTGCGGCTTGCCGAAGTCAAGAACCTCGTTTATGTGTAATAAGGTAACAAAAACTTATGTTTTACTAACGTTTATTTTTGTTTAGGCAAAGTTTGCGAAGCTTGCCTACGTGTATTTCTAATACATTTAACCCGTGTACTTTAAAATGGCCGCCGCTTGTATTTTAGTTACTGCGCATGCGTCAGCCACACTCACGTGTCCTGACGCGTCTGCAGAAGTGGAGGGAAATTTATGCGCATGCGTAATCCATAGCTGTGCTCATCATGTGGTACTGCTCGTGCCACTGCTCTTGTGTCTGTATCAATGTAGCTAACATTTAACCTGCATAAGTATATTTTATAATGATAAGTAGAAAGTACAAACCCTGTGATGTGTTTTCATGATGACATTATTATGTATTAATTTGTTTTCGCTTACTTTTCATGTACCGCGGGGAATGGGGGTCTGAGTGAAAGGAGAGCCATATTGGAGGTCCCTTCTGCGCCTGCGCAACTTTGGCAGCACAGTAGACCTTGACTGATGGAACATAGCCAGTTGGCAGCGATGGGCGAGATGCTCCTGAGAAAGTCACCTCTGCCCTGCAAGAACAGCGAATGTGGCTCCTTATATGTTACATTGTAATATTACGCTACTGTTTGCCGTGTAGCTTCTCATGGGAACCCCAATCTTACTAGGCGGTGCCCAAACATGCAAATACAGGCTTGAAATGTTGAATTGTGATTGGTGTGTTACCCAAATCCTACCTTAGGACCAATCGAAATTGAGGGATTCTGACACTTTGCAACATTGGGGGGTGGTACACTGTCCCCAAACTGTATATCTACCCTGGGTTCACCTAGGGAACCGTCCGACTTGTCTGGTTTAGCTGACCTGTCACTGACCCATCGTACTCAATAGGTGACTGAAGATACAGAGCGCTGCAGAGCACTCTGTCCGAATTTGACCATAGACTAAGGTTCTACTGAACCTTAAAGTGCTGGCGAAGCACTTTGCTGGAAGTTCGCTGACCCAATCGGGGTCTTGATCGATAACTGCAGAGCGGGTGGAGCGCAGGCGTTGCTTCCGAACTGTGGGTTCCGGTCCTGTCCTGAGCGGTCCTGTCCTGAGGGTTTGCTGTCCTGTCCTGAGGTCCTGTCCTGATTCCTAATCCGAGGGTATTCTGTCCTATCCGGGGTGTCCATTCTGCACCTGCTGTCCTTTGAGGGGTATCCTTCCTTGAGGGTTTCCTGTCCTTAACTGACCCGTGGCCAGGGTTTGGTTTCCACACCTTTCTAGGTAAATATTGCTCTGAACCTCCTAAATCTTGCACCTTCTGAATTTCTAACTTTTGCTTCAATAAAGTTTACCATTGCACATGTTATTTTTCCATGTCTTTCCGCAACTATTGAAAGTCATTTGCATTTTTCCATAAGTTTGTTCCTATGTCTTCTCACTTGTTAGAAATTATATTTTGCATTGCAGTTTGTCATTTTCTGATATGGTCTAGAACCTCATTGCCTAGATTGTTTAAAGGCCCGTTCACCTTAAGTGAAGCGTGTTACTCTTTATAGGCCCTCCTGTAGTTATACCTACATAATCCGCCCATGCTTAAATATTATTGAATAGCATAAGTATCTTCTCGTTACATTTATATCAGTATTTCAATGATTACTCTGTCATTATTTCTTTACAGTTATATCATTTACGTTATCTTGGTTATTGATTGCCTTATATTGATGTACCTTATACATGAAGCAAATGAACTTTAGATAAACATTTTAAAACTTCCCGTTGTCCGTGGTCATTTCAAACAGTATTTGAATGTTATTGGTTGGGTTTGTATTTTGCTGCCTTTCCTTTTACAGCTAGCTCCCTGATTCATTGTGGTCATTAGGTACCCGCATCGGTGGATGGTAAGTCGGGTGCACTGAGAAATAATAGTAGGGGACACACACACAAATTGGTAGAGCTCGTGAAGTCACCTGGTCAATGTATATGGTGATTTGAAAGTATATGGGCCCTGAAGCCGGAAACGGCGAAAATTATTGGTCGGGTGGCCTCGCGCGCTCTATCAACATCACTGATGACATCACTGATGACATCTCAAATGACATCACTGATGACATCACTGATGACATCTCAAATGACATCACTGATGACATCATGACACACTAATACCAGTTACTACATACGCACTCACTGATTCCTACGTCTACACACACATTCACTCATTCACCCATACAATCACTCATACATACAGTCACTCATTATTACAACACTATCATATGCACTCATACACCTATGCAGACACTCACACACTGCCACTCATCCATGGAGTTACTCACACACCTAGTCAGTCCTGTAAAGAACCAATCACACTTCCATTTCCTCATCTATACAGTTAAACACAGAACACCATACTTCAGTGACATCACTGATGACATCACTGATGACATCTCAAATGACATCACTGATGACATCTCAAATGACATCACTGATGACATCATGACACACCAATACCAGTTACTACATACGCACTCACTGATTCCTACGTCTACACACACATTCACTCATTCACCCATACAATCACTCATACATACAGTCACTCATTATTACAACACTATCATATGCACTCATACACCTAGTCAGTCCTGTGAAGAATCAATCACACTTCGATTTCCTCAGCTATACAGTTAAACACAGAACACCATACTTTTTCACACATATACTAACACATACTTACTCTCTTATACAATCACTGATACAAGTACACATTGATATGCACAGAGTCACACACCTCCCAGCCAGCCACACACACACTCAGTCTTCCATACATCCACTCATTCTTCAATATGTAAAACATATTTAAACTTTACAAAAACACACAGACACTAGATGATGTCATCAGTGATGTCATTTGAGATGTCATCAGTGATGTCATCAGTGATGTCATTTGAGATGTCATCAGTGATGTCATCAGTGATGTCACTGACCATGTCATGAATGATGTAATATGTGACATCATCAGCAGTGGATTGCGGGTGCGCGATATATAGTTAGTGCAACTAACTATATATGGAATTTCATTGGTTTTATGTCAATAAAATGTCCAGCTAACTATATATGGTCTCTAACCTATGGTTTTTTCAGTGAATTTTCAAGGTTTTGTAAATGCAAATTCCTAACTATATATGGTCTATAACCTATGGTTTTTTCAGTGAATATATATATATATATATATATATATATATATATATATGCATTCACAAGAATTTCCCCAAAGAGTTTATCCACCTCCGCTCCTTCCTGAAAAGTTTCAGGTAGCGGCTGGCGGAATTTGCGTATTCGCGTTATGCAAATCTCCGCGAAATGGTAAAAAAACTCGGCAAACACGCAGAAATTCCGCGAACACGCCGAATTGCTTGTTTGCGATGCTTTTTTCCTGTTCGCAATTGCTGTTTGCGTGCTCGGGGAATATCTTGCGAACACGCATTTTGAGAACGTGAACAAGCAAAAAGATTTGCGAAGTTGCGGAATGCAGAATTTTGGGCAACTTTGCGTTCTCTGGGGAACACGAAATTACCCAAATTCCGCAAATTCCGTGAGCGGAACGGAATTTACCACCCAGGCCTAGTTTCAGGGTGATACATCAAGTGCGGAGGGGATGAGAAAAAAGGCAATCCCAAAATACAAAATCCCCAGATCAGGCTACAGCAAAAACTTCTAAACGGAATTACACTAAATGTGGCAGGAAGCTAGATCTTGGCTCACGAATTGTGTTTTTTTTTACTTGGTGTAAATCCATTAGGTCGTTTTTGAGAAAATAAGGGATAACAATAATTGCATAACTGGACAGTCCGTGACAGTCTCAATACACTCTTGTGGAGCACCAGTTTAAAAACAGAGTGTTCTGATTGGCACAGGGAGCTTTGCTCCCCTTTTGCGATCTTGCTCTCGTGGGAGAAAGTGCTCTGATTGGCTGGCAGCTATAAGAGAAAGGTGTTGCTAGCAGTCATTACAGGACTCTGAAACTTAGTCCCCTGTCCTAAAGTTAAGAAAAATAAATTATATAAGGGGGCAGTTTAGGGACACCCTGACCCTCTAGACTCCATGGGTGGGGTCCAGAGGGACCTCCAGACCCCAAAACAAAAATAAATTGGCAAAAAATACAGTCTCGAAGGTTCGAAAAATAGTGAAATACAAAATGGTGTCTGGGCCACATTTATTAACTATAATCCCCAGGGACCCCACCCTGGGGGTGTATTCATAAAGGGGAGGAGGGGCTGCATGGCCCCCATACCGAGCCTCTAGACCACAGGGAACCCACCTCCTGGGCCGAAAACATTGTTTATGGGGAGGGGGATGCATGTACTCTCCCCGAGCCATCAGAGGCCCTGGGGAACCCACCCCTTGGGCGAAATCCTAAAACAAGGGGAGGGGAGCCATATGAGGAGGGCCATATGGCCTCCCTCCATGAACCATGAAAGGCCCATGGGAGCCAACTCCCGGTGCCCAAAGTTTACAAAATGGGTATGGGGCAATGCAGCTCCTTCCCTGAGCCTCTGAAGACCCCGTGAATCCCAACCCTGGGGCCAATTACTTTAAGTGAGGGCAGACATGTGACCCTCCTCCCTGATCCATTAATGGCCCTGGGGACCCCATCTCCCGGGAGCCGTCTCAGATGCTACATCCTGTGAGGCCCACCCCTGAGAAACAGAGGTTTTTATGCCCACAGCAACACAGGCAGGGAACCCTGTGTTTCCTCTCACTTTGCTCGAGTGTATTCAAAATGCCTGCCAAGTGGGGGCAAAAACCAGGAACTTTGAAAATGCTCCCACTCTCCTGGTGCCGGCTTTTGATGCACACAGAGATAATTCCAGGGAAATAGATCAGCTCGGAGTGAGCAGCATTAGGAGCTGCTCCCTCTGGGCAGGAGCGATGCTGGTGCCCGGTGCATACAGAGAACAGACTGGGACTACAGGGGCTTTGAGGCGCCCCTCCACATCCCCCAACAATAGTATGGTGGGTGCCCTGGCTGGGCTCCAGGGGTCACAGTTTTAAAAAATGCAGGCCCCCGGGAGTGTGGCTCAACAGGGCTGAAATCAGCTAGGCGAAAGGGGCTGTGTGCCCCCTCTCCCTAAAAACCACACTAGACCCTGTGCTCCCCGGGACTGAAATCGGCCCTGGGAGAGGGGCCACGTGTTCTCTCTTTTATTTAAAAGAGTGGTGCGGGGTCCTCAGGGCCTAGCAAGTCTCTGGGAAGGTGCGACACAACCCCCTCCACTTAATTTGAATAAGTATCCCCTGGGGCTAATACCGGCTCAAGGAGGGATCCCCTCGCCTTAAATTTATACACACCCCTGGAGGATGCGGTCACCAGGGCCTAAGGAGGTTCGGGGAGGGAGGCCACGTGCACCTCCTCCCTTTATTTTTAGCAATTGTCTGGGGGATGGGGTCTCCAGGACCTAACATGGCTTGGGTAGGGGGGCTGCATGGCCCCTGCTCCTCTTTAACTAAAAAATAAACAGTCCTGGGGGATGCGGCTGTACCAAAACGCGTTGGGCGTTTGGTTTACTACTTGCTTATGAAATAAATCATCTGCGTGAAATGGATGTAGGCTTGAGTAATTCTTTGCCGTAAAGGAGAGGATGTTGTTTGTATCAAGGAGGTTTTGCGCCCTCACTCAAGCCCGCCGCCTTTAGTGGCATACAGAATCGCTAACTCAGCAGTGTGTATATATATATATATATATATATATATATCAATGCTCGAAGGTGTCCACCTTTGAGTAGCACGCGAACAGCAGCTTGGTTTATGTATATGTGAGGACGGGGATCCACTCGTAGACGCAGCTCCGTACGGGATCTGCCCGACGCGTTTCGAAGCTCCATATGCTTCTCTTCAGGGGCTTTAACGGAAGCGGTGTGCGCAACCGCCGACCCACTTCCCCATTTTATATATAACACACCCACCGATGGGAGGCTCAAATGAGACTGTGCATTCTGGGAAGCATGGTCCGGGAAGCACACAATCAAGTCCTGTATGGACTCCACAAGTGGGCCCGTCCTCGATTCCAAGTACGACTGCTGCTTCACTTTCGTGACCCCCAGGGTACCGGAGTGGTGCATACTCCGCGGCTGGACGGCCGCGTATAAATCAATGCTCGAAGGTGTCCACCTTTGAGTAGCACGCGAACAGCAGCTTGGTTTATGTATAGGTGAGGACGGGGATCCACTCGTAGACGCCGCTCCGTACGGGATCTGCCCGACGCGTTTCGAAGCTCCATATGCTTCTCTTCAGGGGCTTTAACGGAAGCGGTGTGCGCAACCGCCGACCCACTTCCCCATTTTATATATAACACACCCATATATATATATTCACTGAAAAAACCATAGGTTTCACACCAGTTCTAGTTAGCTGAACATTTTACTCATACAAAACCATTGAAATTCCCATGTTATAGTTAGTTGGACTCACTATAACTCGCACGCCCGCAATCCACTGCTGATGATGTCACATATTACATCATTCATGACATGGTCAGTGACATCACTGATGACATCACTGATGACATCTCAAATGACATCACTGATGACATCATCCAGTGTCTGTGTGTTTCTGTAAAGTTTACATATTGAAGAATGAGTGGCTTTATAAGTGTCTGGATGAAGGATTTAGTAGGTGCGTGACTGACTGTATGAGTGAGTGATTAAATGTGTCTTACTGAATGCATGGGTTAATGACTAAACTGTCTGAATGTGTGCATCAGTATGTCTGTTGTTGTGTAAGCTGCTACATGTGTTGCTCAGTAGCTATATGAGTGGCTATATGGGTTATTGATTGGTTGCCCAAGTATTTGTATGTGAGGCTGAGTGTGTGTGTGGGTGGCTGGGAGGTGTGTGACTCTGTGCATAGATGTGTGAGCAGTTGATTCACTAGGTGTATGGGTTCAAGAGTTCATGTGGAAACAGCTGTATGGGCGGTTGACTGTGTGCATGGGTGTGTTGGTGAGTGAATGGATATCTCAGTGCTACATGTCCAAGTAAGTACATATGTAAAACATAGTGCTTGGTAGAGTTGGAATATGTAAATGACTATACATGGGAGCCTGTGATTGTGTAAGTGGCTGTATGGATCAATGTGTACTTGTATCAGTGATTGTAAAAGAGAGTAAGTATGTGTTAGTATATGTTTGAATAAGTAAGGTTTAGTGTCTATAACTGTGTAGATGAGGAAATAGGAGTGTGATTGATTCTTTACATAACTGACTAGGTGTGTGAGTAACTCCATGGATGAGTGGCAGTGTGTGAGTGTCTGTATAGGTGTATGAGTGGATATGATAGTGTTGTATTGATGAGTGACTGTATGTATGAGTGATTGTATGATTGAATGAGTGGATGTGTGTGTTGTGTTAGGTATCAATGAGTGCGTATGTAGTAACTGGTATATTATGTTATGTTATGTTAATCTAAACTTCTTAAGCGCACGGGCACCCAAGGGTTTCATGGCGCTGGCAGTGAGGAAAATTGATAGCAGTTAACCTATCCGGATGCTTGCTTGAATAGCCAGGTCTTCAAGGCTCTCCGAAACTCCATAAGGTTAGTACAGCACCTGATCGTCAAGGGAAAAGTGTTCCAAACCTTTGGGGCAAGATAAGCAAATCGACACCCGCCCTGGTGTGTCAATGGTTTCAGGAATGGTAGTTTGTATTAAACACTGGGTGTATCAAAGGTTAGATTAGAGTATGAGGAGGTGCATCGTATTATCACATGAATGATGTCATCAGTGATGTCATCCGTGATGTCATTTGAGATGTCATCAGTGATGTCATCAGTGATGTCATTTGATTTTTTTATAAAGTTTTTATTGGTTTTCACAAAAGCGGAGTCTTAACAAAGTTACACAAGAAAGAGAGTTCAGGACCCCCCCCACCCTCCTCCCACCTTTCACCACCATTAAAAGCCAGTGGCACAGGTACAGATAAACAAAGAAAAAGGGCACTGGACGAAATTAAAAAGTATAATAACAAAAGAATTTGCCTAAAAAAAAAGGTGTTGTAGATTTCTAGTAGCCCTACTAGATCTCTGGATCCCCTTGCCCTTGTTGATCAATCCATTTGGAGAATGCCCCCCAGACTTCAAGCCCAATCCTCCTTTTCCTTCGTCCTTTCTTAGCATATACAGATTTATCAAGATGGTATGTAGCAAATAATCAAGCCAGCCATTGTGCGTAGGAGGGGGACTCAGAATCTAACCATCCGGAGGAAATACATATCCTCCATACTGCCATTGCAACAAAAATCAGCCCTTCTTCCTTTACTCTTAAGGAGTCAGATTGTGTTCCTAAAAGAATGATCGTAGGATTTAGGAGGATTGATTGGTTTGTTATTTCGCAGAGTAAATTCTGTATTCTGAGTAGGGTGGAGTTAATAGTTGGGCATGTTGCGAATATATGAATAGAGTCTGCCCCTACCTCAGAGCAGCGTGGGCATAATGTTCCTCTCCCAGATCCCCATTTGATGATTTTGCTAGGTGTCATATACAAAAAAAATATAGTTTTAAAATGTTGTGCTTGTAATTTGGAAGAGATAAGGATTTGCTGAGATAACCGCATGGAGTTGTAAAATATACTTTGAGGGGAATCAAGTTTGGTATGCCATTTAGAAGTGATTGTTTCTAAATCGTCAGGGGTTTCCTTATTTATTAATTGGTAAATACTTCCAATTTGAGCAGTGGTGATATTCCGGAGAGTGTTCATAAGCTCAACCTCAACAAATCCGTTGGCTCCTCCCACTTTCCTGGCAAGGTAGTCATAAATAGCCATGTATTTAAATAGGTCTTGACTTTTTAGTTTAAATGACGTCTGTAAGGTTGAAAAGGACTCGATCCCCCTGGTTGTTATAAGGTCCCCTAGTTTTGTTATCCCTGCTCTGTGCCATTCGGCTAGATAGGATGAACTAAATATACGAGGTAGGTTGTTGTTATTGATTATAGGGGAATAAAAGTTGTGTCTACCCAGTCCAAAGATTCTCCGGATGTGCAGAAAAACTTTATAAGAATTCATTAGTGTCTTAAATTTAACACGATTGTAATATCCATAAGCTGTTTCTCGGGCTAAACAGCCCCAATATTGTTCCCCTAGTAAGGACCGGAAGGGTGAGGGTAAAGACGGTTCAGCTCCAAAGGTGGATTCTCTTAGTAGAACTGAACTGTATTGAAGGACTGTCGCCCAGTAGTATAGGATGATGTTAGGAAAAGCCCACCCCCCTCTGTCTTTCGGTAGCGTCAGATGTTTTAATGCACGTCTGGGCTGAGCATATGCCCAAATGAATTGAGTAAAGATTTGTTGGAATTTAAGTAAATCTTTTTTACTGAACTCAAGAGGAATGCAGCGAAACAAATAAAGTTATATAAAGTAATAGTTTACATTACCTCTACTATTACTTCAGTGCAAAATTGTCCTCGGACTCTTTTTGCTACTGTTAATAAACTCACAGGTGCTGACACTGTTCCTGTGTTGCCAGCTCTGGATGGTAAACATTGTAATGCTATTGCGGACTTTTTTATATCGAAGGTTCAGGACATTCACCAATCCTTAATTTCCCTTCCGCCCCCTACTGATCCCTTCCTATCTGGCTCTTGCTGTAATGTCTCTGTCCCTCCTACTGAGTTTCTGCACAACTGGAAATTATTTGATGATGTTTCCTTCCTGTCGTGCCTAAAAAGCATTAAGTCAGGATCTCCTCGGGACCCTGTCCCTATGAGGATACTGAAACAACTTGACCTTGAACCACGTAGATTCCTAATGAGGTTACTTAACATCTCTCTTAGTGAATCTCGGGTGGAACAGGAATGGAAACACGCCATGGTCGTTCCCCTACAGAAGAAATCTGGTATGGACATTACTAACCTGGCCAATTTTAGGCCTATATCCCTGCTGCCAGCTTGTTCTAAGATACTAGAACGCCATGTCAACTTTCAGCTAAACGAATTTGTTGAAAATACGGGATATCGCCATCCATCCCAATCAGGCTTTCGCGCCAATTATTCCACCGAATCCGCACTCCTGGGGGTGACTGAGCGACTCCGACACGGTATTGATAGTGGTGAGACCTTTGCGCTTATACTATTGGATTTAAGCGCGGCTTTTGATACCGTGTCGCATTCCATTCTTCTAGAGTCCCTTCACTCCCTTGGTGTTGCAGGATCTGCGCTTGCCTGGGTGGCTTCATTTCTTAATGAGCGCACCTTTCAGGTATTTTCAACCAAAGCTGAATCGGCGATCTGCTCATCTGCTTATGGCGTTCCGCGGGGGTCTATATTGAGCCCTTTATTGTTCAATATTTACATCAGACCCCTTGCCACGATAGTAGAGGACGCCGGTCTGTCTATTTACTCCTATGCAGATGATACGCAGATCGTGTTCTCCCTGTCTGACAGTAGGTCTCAGGACACCTCTGCCCTTAAAATCGGCCTTTCTCGGGTTGCAGCCTGGATGCAGGCCAACCTGCTAAAACTCAATGGTGAAAAGACCGAGGTTATCGTACTTGGCAAACATAAAGATCTGTGGGGTTCTAGACATTGGCCTAGTGACATGGGTCCACTGCCTACCCCCGTGCCAGTTGTTCGTAACCTCGGCTTTCTAATCGACGAGAAACTCTCGATGCGTCAACAGGCAACTAAGGTCGCTGCAATCTGCTTTAACACTCTACGCTGGTTGCAGAAGATCCTATGGATGCTGCCTGAGTCTACTCGTCGAACTGTTGTCCAGGCTCTTGTAATGTCCCGTATCGACTACGGCAATGTGCTCTATCTGGGAGCTGATAGAGCTACAATGAATATACTCCAGGTTGTGCAGAACTCAGCTGCCCGCCTTCTGTGCAATGTCCCACGCAGAATGTCTGCAACACAAGCCCTATGTGACCTTCATTGGTTAAAAATTGCTGACCGTGTAGCTTTTAAAACTTTGTGCCTTATGTTCAAAATCCGTCAGGGTTCTGCTCCCACATACTTGCACAATCTTGTCCGGCCATACCAGCCAAATCGTTCCCTTAGGTCATCAAATCAAGCCAATTTTGTAATTCCTAGAATTCGCTTGACAAAAATGGGAGGCCGCTCTTTTGCCCATTTGGGGCCGAAGATGTGGAATGCTCTTCCGCTGACGCTTAAAACGGAAACTAATCTTCTAGCCTTTCGCAAAAAGCTAAAAACTTTTCTGTTTTAGTTGGTCAAATGTTCTCTGCTTCTCCTGTTTTCAGCAATTACCTATCTTTCTTCTTTAGGCTGTCCCTGGCGCCGGGAAACCCTCTACGGGTAGCTGAGCGCAATACAAATTCAATAAAAAAAAAATAAAAAAAAATAAAGTAACTTGGGAAAATAAGTCATTTTAATGGCGTTGCACCTGCCAACCAGCGTTAAATGTAAATTATCGATTTGTTTTAATGCCCTCTTCGTCTGAACAGCAAGGGGGGCCAGGTTCGCTGCGACTATTTCCTCCAGTCTAGGTGATACTAGTACACCCAGGTATTTGGCCTTTGGTACCACTCTGGCGTCAGCCCAAGTGATTTTGTTGTTTACTAGTATCTGTGTTTTGCTTTTATTTAGGGCATACCCAGATAGTAACCCGAATTTGTGGGCCTCTCTTTCTAGTGCCCGTGTGGAATTGGCAGGGTCTGGAGTAGTAATGGCAAGATCGTCAGCGTAAGCCAGGAGTTTACAGCTATTTTGAAAATATGTTACAGGAGAAATGTTGTGATTTTTCTCTATCTGTTTGATAAGGGGGTCTAGGTATAGAGCGAACAGTAGCGGGGAGCAGGGGCAGCCCTGCCTGGTGCCTCGTGAGATTTTAAATGGCTCTGTCAGGTGTCCATTTATGACGACACTAGCAGTTGGGTTGTGATAGAGTGCCTGCGTTGCCTGCGTAAACCTTCCCCCAAACCCCATACTGTCCATTACCCTCCAAAGAAATCGCCATGAGACCCGGTCGAAGGCCTTTTCGGCGTCGAGTAATATAAGTGACACCGGGTCTCCAGCTACTTGGGCAGCGTCAAACAGAGTAATAACCCTCCAGACATGTTCAGTGGTCCCTTTCTTAGGTATAAAACCATGTTGCCATTTTGAAACAAGGAGTTCCACTACTCGAGATATTCTAGAGGCTAATACCTTGGAAAATATTTTGGAGTCGCAGTTGATGAGGGTTATTGGTCTGTAAGAGCTCATATCTAAAGGAGATTTATCCTTTTTTGGAAAGATAGAGATTCTAGCACTAGACCAGGAGGCTGGGGGTGAGACGCCGCTGAAGATGGAAGTTATTACCTCTAAAAATATGACCTTGATTTGGTCGGCAAAGATTTTGAAAAATTCGACGGGAATGCCATCAGGGCCAGAAGCTTTCCCATCAGGGAGGCTCTTGAGGGCATCCAGAATTTCTTCCCATGTAGGGATGAGGTCTAATAATTCACTGTCTTCTAGGCTAAGCTTGCTTAATTCGACCTCGCTGAGATATCCAAGGATCTCTCTGTCTAGAACATCGGCCATGCCGCAATTTTCTTCCTTATATAGCTTAGCATAAAACTCCTGGAACTCGTGCCTAATACAGCTAGGATCAGTAACCTCAATACCTGAAGAAAGTCTAATTTTGTGAATTTCATTAGAGGTAATTTGTTGTCTCATCCTAACAGCTAAGTGATGTCCAATGCTGTCACTGCACTCATATGCCTTCTCCCTTGTCGCTGCCCATTTAGCCGCTATTTTTCCCATGAACACCGCCCCTATTTCCGCCTTAGCCAAAATTGTTTCTTGGTGGTCTGACTGACAATCTAGTCCTGCGTGAATTGTTTGGGTTAGCTTCATTTCTGTTTTTCTTAGTTTTTCTTGGAGATCTTTGACCTGGGCTTTTTCAGCCCTATTTTTTTGGACAGAGAACCTAAGGGTCTCACCTCTAATCCCTGCCTTTAGAGTATCCCAGAATGTCATTTGGGAGGCGGAACCAATATTTATCTTCAGGAACTCCTGAATCCATCCTTGCAATTGATTGATATAGCTAGGATCGTACAATAACGCTTTCTCGAAGCTCCATCTAGAAGCCTCTCTAGGTTGCCCAAATTCCCTTATGGAAAGAATGATAGGGTTATGATCGGACATAAAACGGGGTGCAATATCCATAGTATAACTGGTGGCTAATGATGCCGAAACAAAAAAATAATCTAATCTAACCAATACTTGATGCGGGGCCGAGTAAAAAGTATACCCAGGTAGAGAAGGGTTTTTGCTCGCCCAGCTGTCTATCAGTCCGTGAGTTTGTATAAGGTTGGTTAGAGCTTGAAAGACTTGGGGTTTCCTTCCTTTATACCTCCAGGTTGTGTTAGCGTCCCAATTGCAAGGTAGATGAATATTGAAATCTCCACATAAAACTATCGGGGTGGGCCAATGTGCTAATTCGCTGGAGACTTGATTGATGGCCCCGGGGTCATCAGTGTTACTCCCGTATAGTGAGCAAAGAGTAAAAGAGATGTTATTGGGGAGTAAAATCTGAGTGATGGCCCACCTTCCTAGTGGGTCTGTTTTGGTTCGTGGATTACTGATAGCAAATTTCCTGTCAGTTAAAATTCCAACCCCCTTTGTTTTAGCTCCTTGCGTAGTGGCGCCCACTACTTTAAACCCTAATGTATTTAGCAGATGTATTTGGGACTGTTCTACATGGGTTTCCTGTAAACATATGATGTTTCCCCCAAGTGTTCGCAAGCCCATGGCCACTTTTTGTCTTTTTGATGCATCGTTCAAGCCACAAACGTTGACTGAGACAATTCGTAGTGGTTCTAGCATAGCCATCTAAAGAATACAACAGTGCCCATCTGAATTCCAAAGTAAAAAAAACAAAAACTAGTCAATAAAGTTTGATGTGTGTGCGTATAGTAAGTACCTGTGTGTGCCTTTGGTAAACCTACCCGCCCCCCCCCGCCAGGGTCCCCCCTCCACCCCCCCCCCTTTGTGTGAGCAATCAGGCAAGGCCTGAATGATGGTGGTCAGTCATAAGCCGCTGCCGCCAGCCACACCATGCGCCGGAGAATGAGTAAGAATGCTTGACCATAAATTCAAGTGATCGGCCAACTAGAGTTACAGTCACCCCCAATTCCTTTTGTCTCCTTCTCCCCGCCTTTCCCCGCCAGAGGAATTAATTTCTAGAAAGAGGTAAAGGATGTGAGGGAAAAAAAGAAAAAGGTAGATTAATAATGAGGAGAAAAAAAAACAGTATTATACACATAGAGTGTATGCGTACGTGGTCTAGGGTGCGGGTCAATGGATTTCTTTCTTTTCTAACTCTCTATAAAATAGGAGATAGCATCAGGTTAGCATCAAGTAACCAGTTAAATCGTTTTGTCAGTTTGCCCCTTTGTGTCCTTTCTTTAGTCTAATCTCTTCCAAGTACTCCTTGGCTTTGATCTCAGAAGTAAAGACCTTGGTAGTACCATGCAGGATAACCTTCAGCCTAGCCGGGTTCATGAGATACACCTCTGCACCTAGTTGTTGCAAGGGAGAGATCAGCTGCCGCAGATGCAATCTGCGCTCAACGGTCTGATGGCAAAAATCCGGTTTAGAAAAAAAAGTAATCCCATGAGCCCCTTTTTTTGAGTTGGGGCGAGCCTTGTCGTATACCAATTGTCTCAAGAGAAAGTTGCCAAAGTATACAATGAAGACCCGGGGCTGACCTTCAGTCACGTTGCCGTTCTTGTGTTGCTTTTTCAGAAAAAAGGGAAACCTGTGAGCTCGCTGCACTTCGCGGTCCCAATCCCATCCAGAGTGTCCCGGGAAAGAATCTTGGAGTAGCTTGACAATGAACTGTCTGCGGTCTTCCCCCTCCTTTCCTTCTGGAATCCCCAGCAGGCGCAGGTTGTTGCGGCGTTGCCGATTTTCATTTTCTTCTATTTTCACCATTAGATCCATAAGGCAAGCAGAATTGGAGTCAGTGGCCTGCTTGGTTGCCACTGCTTCAGTCTCCAAATGTTCAGTCCTGGCCTCGACCATACCCACTCTCTCACTAATGTCTGTGCAGGTCTTGTTCAGCCGTCTGAGACCACCCTGTAGTTTTTTTGCTGCTTTTTTAGCTGCCCGATTTTCGCCTCTCACCTCCTCCTGGAAGTCTTTAATCGAGGTAAGTATAGCGGCGAGTGAGGGTTCTAATGTCTCATTAGTTTTGGCTTGCAGTCTTCTCGGGCTACGCCCCTGTGATAGTGAGTGTGACATGGTCGGCTCATCTTCGTCTAAGTGATAAGACACCTGTGAGTCCGAGTAATCCCATTTAAGATGACTCCTTCGTTTAGCCTTATTCCTTGGGTTTTTGGGGCGGACGATTGTACCAGTTTTATCACGGGAAGCCTCTCTTTCCTCTTCGCTAGTACTGTTAGTATTGCCTTCATCTTCTTCTTCTGTCTCCCCGTCCCCTGAAGAACTCGGAGTACTGTCTGATACCGAGTAAAAGGCCTCCTGACCGATCTCTGGGGTCCAAGGAGCAGTAGAGCCAGGAGGAACTTCCAGGTTTCGAATGGCAGCTTCCGTCTTTGTGGGGTGACCCCTGGTGTTCAGGTTCTCAAAGGGAGTACACAGGGAATAACCAATGTTTCCTACATCTGGTTCTAGGAATTCACCCTCGATAGGGAGTGGGGTTAAGAGAGGATTGAGAGGCTTAGAGGAGCCATGAATAAAGTCATGTTCTTCAATTGTAGTATGCAATGATAGAGAAGATTCTGTTAGGCTTTGCTGGTTGCATACCAGGATGGGGGGAGCTTCCAGGCTGGAAGGGGCATTACTGGGATCCGGGCTAACAGCGGGTATTTGATTAATATCACCAATATCGCTGTTCTGTTGAGAAGGTTCTGTTAGGCATTGCTGGTTGCATATCAGGAGGGGGGGAGCCTCCAGGCTGGAAGGGGCATTACTGGGGTCCAGACTAATAGCGGGTATTTGATTAATGTCACCAATATAGCTATTCAGTTGAGAGGAGTCATCAGTTCTGTTAGGGCATTGCAAGTTTTTTATACTGTTTTTAACAGTGGCTGCCTGATTTTTGGCCACTAGAAATATTTTGGCTGGAAGAGGGTGTGCCAAACTAGTATCTTTGTTGTCTCTGAAATCTTTACTAGAAGCCCCTGCCCCTGTCTGTCCAGTGTTTTTTTTCGCCCCAATAGCCCCACTGACCTGTTTGTCATTTGAGATGTCTTCAGTGATGTCATTTGAGATGTCATCAGTGATGTCATCAGTGATGTCACTGACCATGTCATGAATGATGTAATATGTGACATCATCAGCAATGGATTGCGGGCGCGCGAGTTATAGTGAGTCCAACTAACTATAACGTGGGAATTTCAATGGTTTTGTATGAGTAAAATGTTCAGCTAACTATAACTGGTGTGAAACCTATGGTTTTTTCAGTGAATTTCAAAGGTTTTTAAAATGCTAATTCCTAACTATAACGAGTGTTAAACCTATGATTTTTTCAGTGAATTGAGAGAATGAGTAAGAATGCTTGACCATAAATTCAAGTGATCGGCCAACTAGAGTTACAGTCACCCCCAATTCCTTTTGTCTCCTTCTCCCCGCCTTTCCCCGCCAGAGGAATTAATTTCTAGAAAGAGGTAAAGGATGTGAGGGAAAAAAAGAAAAAGGTAGATTAATAATGAGGAGAAAAAAAAACAGTATTATACACATAGAGTGTATGCGTACGTGGTCTAGGGTGCGGGTCAATGGATTTCTTTCTTTTCTAACTCTCTATAAAATAGGAGATAGCATCAGGTTAGCATCAAGTAACCAGTTAAATCGTTTTGTCAGTTTGCCCCTTTGTGTCCTTTCTTTAGTCTAATCTCTTCCAAGTACTCCTTGGCTTTGATCTCAGAAGTAAAGACCTTGGTAGTACCATGCAGGATAACCTTCAGCCTAGCCGGGTTCATGAGATACACCTCTGCACCTAGTTGTTGCAAGGGAGAGATCAGCTGCCGCAGATGCAATCTGCGCTCAACGGTCTGATGGCAAAAATCCGGTTTAGAAAAAAAAGTAATCCCATGAGCCCCTTTTTTTGAGTTGGGGCGAGCCTTGTCGTATACCAATTGTCTCAAGAGAAAGTTGCCAAAGTATACAATGAAGACCCGGGGCTGACCTTCAGTCACGTTGCCGTTCTTGTGTTGCTTTTTCAGAAAAAAGGGAAACCTGTGAGCTCGCTGCACTTCGCGGTCCCAATCCCATCCAGAGTGTCCCGGGAAAGAATCTTGGAGTAGCTTGACAATGAACTGTCTGCGGTCTTCCCCCTCCTTTCCTTCTGGAATCCCCAGCAGGCGCAGGTTGTTGCGGCGTTGCCGATTTTCATTTTCTTCTATTTTCACCATTAGATCCATAAGGCAAGCAGAATTGGAGTCAGTGGCCTGCTTGGTTGCCACTGCTTCAGTCTCCAAATGTTCAGTCCTGGCCTCGACCATACCCACTCTCTCACTAATGTCTGTGCAGGTCTTGTTCAGCCGTCTGAGACCACCCTGTAGTTTTTTTGCTGCTTTTTTAGCTGCCCGATTTTCGCCTCTCACCTCCTCCTGGAAGTCTTTAATCGAGGTAAGTATAGCGGCGAGTGAGGGTTCTAATGTCTCATTAGTTTTGGCTTGCAGTCTTCTCGGGCTACGCCCCTGTGATAGTGAGTGTGACATGGTCGGCTCATCTTCGTCTAAGTGATAAGACACCTGTGAGTCCGAGTAATCCCATTTAAGATGACTCCTTCGTTTAGCCTTATTCCTTGGGTTTTTGGGGCGGACGATTGTACCAGTTTTATCACGGGAAGCCTCTCTTTCCTCTTCGCTAGTACTGTTAGTATTGCCTTCATCTTCTTCTTCTGTCTCCCCGTCCCCTGAAGAACTCGGAGTACTGTCTGATACCAAGTAAAAGGCCTCCTGACCGATCTCTGGGGTCCAAGGAGCAGTAGAGCCAGGAGGAACTTCCAGGTTTCGAATGGCAGCTTCCGTCTTTGTGGGGTGACCCCTGGTGTTCAGGTTCTCAAAGGGAGTACACAGGGAATAACCAATGTTTCCTACATCTGGTTCTAGGAATTCACCCTCGATAGGGAGTGGGGTTAAGAGAGGATTGAGAGGCTTAGAGGAGCCATGAATAAAGTCATGTTCTTCAATTGTAGTATGCAATGATAGAGAAGATTCTGTTAGGCTTTGCTGGTTGCATACCAGGATGGGGGGAGCTTCCAGGCTGGAAGGGGCATTACTGGGATCCGGGCTAACAGCGGGTATTTGATTAATATCACCAATATCGCTGTTCTGTTGAGAAGGTTCTGTTAGGCATTGCTGGTTGCATATCAGGAGGGGGGGAGCCTCCAGGCTGGAAGGGGCATTACTGGGGTCCAGACTAATAGCGGGTATTTGATTAATGTCACCAATATAGCTATTCAGTTGAGAGGAGTCATCAGTTCTGTTAGGGCATTGCAAGTTTTTTATACTGTTTTTAACAGTGGCTGCCTGATTTTTGGCCACTAGAAATATTTTGGCTGGAAGAGGGTGTGCCAAACTAGTATCTTTGTTGTCTCTGAAATCTTTACTAGAAGCCCCTGCCCCTGTCTGTCCAGTGTTTTTTTTCGCCCCAATAGCCCCACTGACCTGTTTGTCATTTGAGATGTCTTCAGTGATGTCATTTGAGATGTCATCAGTGATGTCATCAGTGATGTCACTGACCATGTCATGAATGATGTAATATGTGACATCATCAGCAATGGATTGCGGGCGCGCGAGTTATAGTGAGTCCAACTAACTATAACGTGGGAATTTCAATGGTTTTGTATGAGTAAAATGTTCAGCTAACTATAACTGGTGTGAAACCTATGGTTTTTTCAGTGAATTTCAAAGGTTTTTAAAATGCTAATTCCTAACTATAACGAGTGTTAAACCTATGATTTTTTCAGTGAATTTCAAAGGTTTTTTTAAAAGCTGATTCCATACTATACCGAGTTTGTAACCTACAGTTTTTAAAGTGAATTATTACGTTTTTTTAATAGCTATTTTTATCATAGCTATTAATTATTATAATTTTTATACAATTATTTAAATAATGTATATTTTTTCTAAAATTAATTTTTCAATGTATTTTTCCTGTGTTTTTTTTTTTAATCATTTTACCCCGGAGCGCTCAGGGTACGCCCACCCATAAACGCACCCGTAAACGTAGCGAGAGCGCTATCCCCGCGTGAGAAAAAAATATAATTGTGTATTTAAAGTAAATAATAATCCAAGACATTCAGTGGCATACTACTAAAAGTACTATTTTTCATTTTTAATATCCGTATTTCACCTTTAAATGCATTTAATAAAATCTAGCAAAACGTCATTCTGACGCGCCTCGTGAGCGCCCCCCGGAAGCGTTCCCGGAAGCGCCTACGTACGTGCCGCGTAAGCGCCCCGTGGCACGTAGCGTAAGCGCGCGTCAAGCCATGTGACCTTAAAACAACACTTTTGATTGGTTAATAACTATTTTTTTTCACAAGTAGGGAAACACCCCACCCATTTTCATCACAACCTCTTTGCTTTTGCTGAGACAACACATCTTGTATCTTCCTGCAAAAACAAAACTTCTACCACCATGTCTGGTTCCCAGAACCCTTCTCAGGACCAGTCCTCAGACTCTTCCAATGGATTCCTGCCTAAGGTCCCTCCACAGAGAAAAGTGAAGGACCACTTCATTTGGAAATTTTTCTTTTTCCAGAGGGGAAGAAGAAATGCAATGCAGCAAAAGTCACGTGTAAAATTTGTGACACTGTACTCTCTCGTGGAGATCCCACCCGGAAATATAGTTTTGGAAATGCAACATTAATAAGGCATGTGGAGAGGAGGCACCCGATTAATTTTGCACGGGAGACCACCAGAGCCCTGGCTTGCAATCTACCACAAGAAGGCCCCTCCACTTCCACCAGAGCTTCCACATCATCAGTGAGAGGAAGACCAGAACTGATGATTCCAAATATTCAACCTGTTTTTGGTGACATTAAAATTAGGTGTAAGCAGTGTGACCAACTGCTCTGTTATGGGGAGCAGAGCATTCAGCTAATTGTTAGAAAAAGAGAAGAACACCGCTGCGCCCCTCTGCCCTAATTTTTCCCCTTTTTTTTGCTCCTGTTGAGCAGTTTGGCATTCCCTAGTTTTGTTTTTGTTCTTAAAAAAATACAAAAAAAATATAAAAACGTTCAGAAAAACAAAAAAAATAAAAAAATGAAAAAGAAGAAAAAAAAGTTCTTTTTAGAACGACCTCCAGTTTTCCAAAAAGAGCTATATTCTTTACATATTCTCAAGGAGTGAATGAAGTGGAGTACGGTGAGATAGGAAAGGAAAATAAGTGAGGGAGCGAAGGAGGGGAAGAGAGGGGAAGGGAAGTGAAGTAGGGGGACTGAAAGAAGGTGAGTGAGGGGAAGGGGAGTGAACATGGAGAATGAGGATAAGTGAGGAAAGCGGAGTAAGGGAATGGGGGTGAGGAAGGGTAAGAGAAGAGCAGTGAGGTTGAGGAAAGAGTGGTGATAGAGGGTGGATAAAGGCAAGTGAGCGTGAGACAAGGGGAGTGAGGGAGTGAGGAGACAGAGGGAGTGAAGGAAAGAGTGAGAGAAGGGGACTGAGTGAGGGAGCATAGAAAGGTAAGTGAGGGAGTGTGGGAGAGTTAAAGGGAGTAAGCATGAGGGAAGGGGACTGAGAGAGTGAGGGGACGGAGGTAGTGAGGCTAAGAGAGAGGAAGTGAAGGAAGGAGAATGAGGATGTGACAGGACAGAGGGAGTGAGTGAAGGACTAAGTGAAGTGGAGTAAGGTAAGTGAGCAAAGGAAGGGAAATAGAGGGGAAGAGGACTGAAGCATAGGTACTGAGAGAAGGTGAGTGGGGGATGAAAGTAAAGGGAAGGAGAGAGAAGGATGGTAAATGAGGGGTAGTGCGGGAACCGGAGTAAGGGAACGGGGGTGAGGGAAGGTGAGAGAAGGGCAGAGAGCGTGAGTAAAGATGGGTGAAAGAGCGTGGATAAAAGTGAGTGAGGGTAAGACAAGGGGACTGAGGGAGTGAGGACATAGAGGTAGTGAAGGAAAGAGTGACAGAAAGGGACTGAGTGAGGGAGCAAATAAAGGTAAGTGAGGGAGTGTGGGTGAGTTATAGGGAGTGAGTGTGACGGAAGAGGAGTGAGAGAGTGAAGGGACGGAGAGAGTGAGGCTAAGAGAGAGGGAGTGAGGGAAGGGGAGTGAGGAAGTGAGAGGACAGAGGGAGTGAGAGAAGGAGTGAGTGAAGTGGAATAAGGTGAGTAAGGGAAGGGGAATGAGTGAAGAAGCGAAGGAAGGGAAGAGAGGGGAAGGGAAGTAAAGCAGGGGGTCTGAAAGAAGGTGAGTGTGGGAGGGGAGTGAGGGAAAGGAGAGTAAACATGGGGAATGAGAATAAGTGAGGGAAGCGGAGTAAGGGAACGGGGGTGAGGGTGGTTGAGAAAAGATTAGTGAGGTTAAGGAAATGAGTGATGAGAAAGTAAATTTTGTTTGTCAAACTTACCTTATAAGTAATGTAAACTTGATGACATATTTTTATTAAATTTAATATCTGTGGAAGAGGAAAATAAATTACTTATAATTTTAATAATATTTATTTCAAAATACAAGAGACGAGGCAGGAGATTAAAAGTCATAAAAGGGTACTAAGAGATAAAGTAGGAGTGAAGGACACAGAAAGGAAAACAAAGAATTGGTGAAGGACAGAGAGAGTGAAAAAGAACAGAAGAGAACAAATTACTAAGAGGATAATGAGGTGGATAGGAAAGGGTAGTAAGGAAAGGGGAGTGAGTAACAGGGAAGGGGGTGTGAGTGAGGGTGGATTCATGACAATGAGGGATGGAAGGTGAGTGAGGGTGAGTGTAGGGGCATAAGAGAGTGAGAGGACAATGGGAGTGAGGGTAACAGAAATGGAGTGAGGGAAGAGGAGTGATTAAGTGAGAGGACATAGGGAGTGAGAGAAAGAGTGAGTAAAGGGGAGTAAGGTGAGTGAGGGAAAGAGAATGACTGAGGGAGCAAAAGAAGGAAAGAAGGGGAAGGAGAGTGAAGCAGAGGGACTGGGAAAAGGTGAGTGCGTGAAGAGAGAAAGGGAAAGGGGAGTTAAGGATGGGTAATGAGGATAAGTGAGGGAACCGGAGTAAGGGAACAGGGGTGAGGGAGGGTGAGAGAAGGGCAGTGAGGTTGAGGAAAGAGGAGTGATAGAGGGTGGATAAAGGCGAGTGAGCGTAAGACAAGTGGAGTGAGGGAGTGAGGCCATAGAGGTAGTGAAGAAAGGAGTGAAAGAAGGGGACTAAGTGAGGGAGCATAGAAAGATAAGTGAGGGATTGTAGGTGAGTTAAAGACATTTTACCAGAAAACATTTACCAGAGTCACATGAGACACAGGCACCGAGTACCCTTTAAGCTAAGAGAGGCAAACTGTCAGCAGACACAGGTGACATTATTAAAGAATGTGAAAATATAATTCCTTATTTCACACAGACACTCAGTGTGATCCTTGACCAAAATTGTAAAGCCAGACATTTTACCAGAAAACATTTACCAGAGTGACATGAGATACAGGCACAAAGTACCCTTTAAGCTAAGAGAGGCAAACTGTCAGCAGACACAGGTGACATTATTGAAAAATGTGAAAATATAATTCCTTATTTCACACAGACACTCAGTGTGATCCTTGACCAAAATTTTAAAACCAGACATTTTACCAGAAAACATTTACCAGAGTGACATGAGACACACGCAGAGAGAGAAATGACACACACAAAGAGAGAGATGGAACAGGTACAAAGTGACATGAGACACAGGCACAGAGTACCCTTTAAGCTAAGAGAGGCAAACTGTCAGCAGACACAGGTGACATTATTGAAAAATGTGAAAATATAATTCCTTATTTCACACAGACACTCAGTGTGATCCTTGACCAAAATTTTAAAGCCAGACATTTTACCAGAAAACATTTACCAGAGTGACATGAGACACACGCAAAGAGAGAAATGACACACAGAAAGAGAGAGATTGGGCAGGTACAACGTGACATGAGACACAGGCACAGAGTACCCTTTAAGCTTAGAGATGCAAACTGTCAGCAGACACAGGTGACATTATTGAAAAATGTGAAAATATAATTCCTTATTTCACACAGACACTCAGTGTGATCCTTGACCAAAATTTTAAAGCCAGACAATTACTAGAAAACATTTACCAGAGTGACATGAGACACAGGCACCGAGTACCCTTTAAGCTAAGAGAGGCAAACTGTCAGCAGACACAGGTGACATTATTGAAAAATGTGAAAACATATTTCCTTATTTCACACAGACACTCAGTGTGATCCTTGAGCAAAAGTTTAAAGCCAGACATTTTACCAGAAAACATTTACCAGAGTGACATGAGACACACGCAAAGAGAGAAATGACACACACAAAGAGAGAGATGGGGCAATATGCTCAATTCATTTTTTTGCCAGCATCACAAAAAAACATGACACACAATGCAAGAATAAAGAAGCCCAATATGCTTCTTAATCTTCCCTATGGTGCTTACAGCAGTCTATCTATATTAAATGAATCATTACTCACCTTTAAAAATACTTTAGAAGATTTAGAACAGTGTCAGTCACACACACCAGATTTTCTTAAGCAGAATCTTTGAAATGCTCCTCAAACACTGCAACCACAAATGGCCCTGATTCCCTGTAATTCTTCACACATATCCCTGGACTTAACCAATAAAAATTCTTCCCACATTATTTCAAAACCAAACTGACATTTTAATTGGTTCTACATTTCAACACTTTCAAACTCACATAATATTCACCCATCCCCCCAGTGCTCATTCAGCCTGTTACCATGGTAACTCCCACCTAACTCAGCACACAGTTGAAAAGTTAATCATACTATGTTGCAAATAAATCCAGCAAGGGTGTTTGACCTCTCAATGTACTAGCTAATCATGTGCAATGTTTCTTTCAATGACTTTTTCTCAACCATTAGAATTACTTCTTTCAAAAAACAAAAGCATGCACCCTAATTTTCAGTGGAGAACTTTAAAAATCACCAATCATTTCTTCTCTTTTAAGGGCACTGCATCTCAACCACTTTTTTTTCATAACTCCTACTTTCAAACTGCCATTTCATTTCCACAACTCATCTGAATACAACCACATCTACCTTGAAGATGCCAAAAGTCTGGATTGTGGGTCATAGCTTTGTTCACTGGAGTGAAAAATATGCAGCTAACAGAGGTATTCCCAACCTTGATTTACCAAATGTGGATATTATGTGGATTGGCCAGAGAGGATTAAGATGTCACCAATTGATACCATTGGTAAAATCCTTTATGCATCTACCACACCCTGACCTCATAATTGTGCACTGTGGTGGAAATGACCTGGGCACTTTGACTGGGGTAGGTCTGGAAATGCTTTTAGAGGACATCTTTGGGCAATTGATGTAACTTTTTCCAAAAACTGCCCTGGTATATTCTAATATATGCCAAAGGCAAATATGGAACTGGTCCAACCAATTTTGTCCACAGATTGAGAAAGCAAGTAAACATGTGAATATATCTGTTTCTACTTTCCTCAGAGACTATGGTATGGGTTCCATATACCACAACAACTTGCGTTACAACATGCAAGGCATCTATAGGAGAGATGGTGTACATTTTACAGATGAGGGGAATAGAGTCTTCCTCTTGAATGTTAGACTCTGCATCGGTACCTACTTGTAGGTACAAAAAACACCCAATTAACACAACAGCTCTTTTCAGAGCTACCCTACCTCTAAGTACTCTAAAATATTTTTTTACTCTAATTTTTTACACTGTTTTTCCCTTTGGTGCGCTCAGGGTACGCGTAAAAAAAAAAATTTTATTGACCTTCTGGGTCATTCTAGGCCCCCCACAGAAAACCTAGGGGGTCAGGGGGTGTCTACCCTGCCCCCTTTTAATCATTTCCCCCTTTTTTTAACACCTCTTGTGTCTCGATTCTACCGAGACACAAGATGGCGGACTCTCCGGACTGCCTGAGAACCAAGCAGCTTTCCGCTCGGGCACTTCCTTGTCGCGCCGGGTGCGCTCCCCGGTACGCGTACCGGTAAGCGCTGGAAGCACGCATATAGATATATAATTTTTGGGAAGTTAATTTTCGTAAAAACCACTGGAGCAATTTTCACCAAATATAGAAAAGGCACTTCTGCGTATCAGTACCTACGATTTTGCAAAGTTTAGTGCAATTCCATTCAGCGGTTCGGGCTGTAGCCTTGTCAATTCGTCCTATGGAAATTAACATGGGGAAAACACAGTGGGAGGTGTGTGACTACCCAAAGATGTGTGAATTGTTGATTTAGTAGGTATATGACGTTAAGACTACATGTTATAACAGTTGTTTGGGTGAGTGAATATCTTTATGGGTGTGGTGATGAGCAAATATCTCTCTTAATGGTATATGTCCAACAAAGTAGAAAAATAAAAGGCAATGTATGTCTCAGTTGTTGTTTATAAATAAGTATACCTAAGACTCACTGATTGTAGGCGTGACTGTATAGATAACTGTATACTTGTAATAGTGATTTTATAACACACTAAGTATAATTACGATCTATGTGAATACATAAAGTGGTGTTTGTATAAGTGTATAGCTAAGTAAATGTAAGTATGATCCATTGTTTGCATAAGTGAATAGGATGACTTTATAAGTGAATAGGCTGTGTGCTGGTGTGTAATGTCGATATAGGTGTATAAGTATATTTGATAGTGTTCTATTGATCATTGACTGCATGTATAAGTGAATCTGTAGGCAATCTGCGGTAAGGGGATGGTGGCAGTGTCCCCGACCCGCTCGCTTGACCAAGGTTGCCTGAAAACTGTGCTCCACGCTGTGTATGTTTTTATTGTAAAACGTGACTTGATACTATGGCTAGTTTTTAACATTTGTGCCTGATGAATACAATCTCGCCGTATCGGCATTTTAAATATTACTATTCTCGCTCTCCCTACCTGATCCAATAGGAGGGTAGCAGCTCCTTCGCTATTTTCCCAGAGACACCAACAAGCCGAGGCTCTACTTCCTTCCTGCCCGCCCCGGTCCGACAGGGTAATTATTACCGTTGTGCGGAGGGCGGTCAGGTGAGAGCAAGGCACTTCCGGTAGCATTGGAGCGGTTAGCACTCTAGTGCTCGCACTTCTAGGGCTATTTAGCCCTCACCCTCCACTGAGCGTGCAGCGATCGCGTGCAGCCGAAGACTCACCGAAGAGCAGCCAAAGAGCTGCCCGTCTGCGCCCGTCCGCGACTGGACGGGACTAGGGGCCATGGGCTCGATATCTGTGGATAATCCTTCTGCAGGGACCCCTCACATTAGGTACACGGCGCATACTCTGTTACACTTGAGACCTACCCCTCTCACAGGATGTTCTGCAGACTCCTGGCCATGCCCCGAGGGCCCTTTTTCCTGCATTAATTGCCATTTTGAAGCTGCGCTTACTAAATCCAGTGCTGAGACGATCAAGAAAAAAGATACCTCTCGAAAAGGGACAAAGTGCTTTCTCTTAAATGTCGGTTCCCTACCTAAACACCAACTAGAAGTATGGGACTTAGTATACACAATGCAACCAGACCTCTGCTTCCTAACGGAAACTTGGTTAAAGCCTCATACTGTCCCTGCTATAGCCGTGGGGGTTCCTCTGGGCTATAAGTTCGTCCATTTTGATCGCCCCGAGAAAACAGGTGGTGGCCTAGCCATTATGTATAAAGAACACCTGAAGATTACAACACTAGAACAAAAGTACTGCCCACTTTTTGAAATAATGTTCTTTAAAATGAATTATGCCATGAACAGATTCTGGAAAGGAGCCTCAGTTTACCGCCCTGCGGGATCCAGTGCGCGTTTTTCCCTTGCACTACTAGAACTCCTAGCTCCATATTTTAAAGCGAAGGAAGATTTCATCCTTCTCGGGGATTTTAATATTCACGCTGATATCTCTGCACATCCAGAAACAATCTCTTTGGTCTCTGATCTATCCTCCCTTGGTCTAGATCTGAAGCATCATGGACCCACCCACATAGGAGGCCACTTTTTAGATCTACTATTTACTAATTGTCCCAAAATACGCTGTCTACATACTACTCAAATAAATTGGTCTGACCACTTTATAGTGGATTTTTCTTTATCCGGGGTAGATAAGCTTTCTCATAAAAACACCCTCCCACCGGTCTGGCGTAGACAGTGGCATAAAGTCACCGTTGAGGAATTGCATAGGGTATGGAAGCAGCCCATCCCCTTAGAGATGGATAGTATGGAGACCGCACTGACCAATTTTAACAACTCTCTTATAGAAGCAATTGATAAAATAGCTCCTCTAAAACTACATAAACGATATCCTGCTACCAAACAGGTATACTGAGGAACTCAGAATAGAGAAACAAAAATGTAGGAAGATAGAAAAGAAATGGAGGAAAACACGAACTGAAGAAAATAAGAAAGCACATCATGAGGCCCAGACTAAGGGGCCGATTATGATAGAGGATTTTCCGCCTCCTCCGGGCCGGCGGAAGCCACCGCCGGCCCGGAGGAGGCGGAAAATCCTCTGCGGAGTCACCAAAGACCCACCGCCGCATTACGATGGCTGGTGGGTCTTGGATTCTGTCCGCTGCTTTTCCGCCGCGGTCGGATTACAACCGCGGCGGAAAAGCTCTCCTTTGGCTGGCAGTGTCTATCAGACACCGCCAGCCAAATTAGGAAGCATTAGTAAACATGCTTTTCCGCTGCGGTTTTTCCGCCGTGGAAAAGCATGTGTACTTTTGCTTTTGGGGGTCCGTTGCGGGCCCCCAGGGCGTAGGCGGGTGGGGGGTGCACATGGGGGGTACCTATGGTACCCCCCAGCATTTACATGCACAAAGCGGCAGGCACCGCGCGGTGTCTGCCGCTTTGTGCATGTAAATGTTACACATGCACTTTTAACATTGCGGCGGGTGCTGCTTGAAGCAGCACCCGCCGCAATGTTAAATATCCAGGATGTGACCGCCAGGGTGGCGGTCACATCCTGATTTGCATGGAGGGACCTCCGCAGTCCATGCGGATGGTCCCTCCACCTCTGGGATGGCGGACGGACGCAAGTCCGTTCGCCATCCTAATCGGCCCCTAAATACTATAAAAATATCAAACTTGCACGGAGGAATAGCCTCTCTCAACAACTTGCAGAAGCAGGCAACCGCTCTAAGGAATTATATAAAATTCTCCAGGAGTTTGTAAAACCTACTGCATGCGAAAGCCCGAATGATTTTTCCCAACAATTATGTGATGAAATTTCCCTGTTCTTTGAAAATAAAATCAACCTGATTTACGCAAAAACTTATTAAGGCCTCCAGTCAAAAGAATACCAATTTTCTTTCTCCCCCTACTCTGCCCACACGGAGAAATACCACACTTACGGCATTTCCAGCAGTCAATGACTCAGATCTCTCCTCTCTCATGAACCACATAAAATCAGGGTCTCCAGATGATTTTCTGTCAGCCAAAATAACTGCCTCCCGGCATACTCTGCTTTGACCCCATATCCAAGCACTAATCAACAATTCTCTCAGGGAAGGATCTGTACCAACAGAGTGGGAAAAAGCGGTGGTGAACCCCATCCGAAAGAACGCGGCACTCCCATGGACTGACCTTTCGAACCTCCGGCCCATCTCCCTCCTGCCTTACCTCGGTAAAATGACCGAGTGACACGTAAACACTCATTTGTCTAAGTACATCGAGGCAGCGGAGGGCCTAGATTTTTCTCAATCCGGATTTAGGCCCAATCACAGCACAGAATCTGCCCTCCTTTCAGTGACCGATAACATCAGGATGTCACTGGATAGAGGGGGCTCCACGATTCTAGTGCTGTTAGATTTATCCGCTGCCTTCGACACAGTGTCTCATGAGATACTTCTCGGTCGTTTGAGGGAGAGGGGCATAGAGGGTGTGGCTCTGTCCTGGTTGAAAAGCTTTCTTTCGGATCGACAACAAGGGGTCAGACTGGGCTCCCATCATTCCATCTTAAGGGAGCTCACTAAGGGAGTGCCACAGGGCTCATGCCTAAGCCCCACACTTTTTAATGTGTATGTGGCCCCCTTAGCAGACATCGTAAGAACTCATGGGTTCACCCCTGTGTCGTATGCTGACGACACTCAGCTTTTGTTCCCCTTTAAGAACCTAACGCCCGCAATACAAAAATCTTTTGCGGACGGAATGAGGGCAATATCGAACTGGATGGCCATAAACTGCCTCCAGTGTAACGTAGGCAAGACAGAGGTCATGCTGTTCGGGGAGGCCACACTTTTGTGGTCCCCGGAATGGTGGCCCCTGGATTTGGGACCAACACCAAGCCCCAAACAGACCGTAAAAAATCTCGGTGTGCGGTTAGACAAAACACTTTTGCTCAAAGAGCACACAAACCAAGTAGCAGGATCTTGCTTCCGGGTCATTGAACTGCTACGACGCGTCTTCCCGTTTTTATCAGACTCCTACAGGAAAACTCTCGTCCAGGCCTTGGTAGTCAGCAGACTGGACTAGTGTAACTGCTTGCTAATTTCGGCCAATGAAGAACAACTACAGAGACTACAGGTGGTCCAAAACACCGCAGCGAGACTAGTTCTCAACGCTCTTCCAAGGTCTGCTTCACGCCCTCTTTTGGTCAAACTTCACTGGTTGCCAATCAGGCAGCGTGTAAAATTCAAATTCTGTTGCACTATTCACATATGTCTGTTTGGCAATGGACCCAAATACTTAAAAGAAAAATTCACTCCCTATAAACCTATTCGTACCTTGCGCTCTAGCAGTCAGCAACAGCTTCAGGTTCCAAGGATAAAAAAGGCTAGGCAGGGAGGGCGAGCCCTGTCCTACAAAGGCCCCATTTTATGGAATTCACTACCCCCAACCCTTAAAAATACCACTAACTTTCAATCTTTTAAGAAGACCTTAAAAACCTTTCTATTTACTATCTGTTCAGATACTTACTCAAGCCTCCTTACAGCTCAGAACTAGGTCTAAGCTCCTTTGTTAAAGCGGAAGCGCGGAGATACCCCTTCGGGGGTTGAATTCTGGCGCTATACAAGCACATAAATAAATAAATAAATAGGTAAGTGATTAGATGTGTGTATAGATCTAGGAATCACTGAGTGGTTTTTTAGAAACTTGTATCGGTGTGTCAATGGATTTAAATATGGTACTCTTACAGTGAGTGACGAAAGGTTATACTAGTGTATGATGAGGTGTATCGTCACTTGGATGATGTCATCAGTGATGTCATTTGAGATGTCATCAGTGATGTCACTGACCATGTCATGAATGATGTAATATGTGATATCATCAGCAGTGGATTGTGGGAGCGCGAGATATAGTTAGTACAACTAACTATATTGGAGGAATTTCAATGGTTTTGTATGAGTGAAATGTCCAGCCAACTATAACACCCCTAAAATCTACAGTTTTTTCAGTGAATTTCTAAGGTTTTTTAAATGCTAATTCCTAACTATATCAGGCCTGAAACCTATGGTTTTTTCAGTGAATTCCAAAGGTTTTTTAAATGCTAATTCCTAATTATGATGTGTGTGAAACCTATGGTTTTTCTGTGAATTTCTAAGGTTTTTTTCAATGCTAATTCCTAACTATAACGTGAATTCTATGTTTTTTTCAGTGATATTTCAAGGTTTTTAAAATGCTATTTTCTGTATCAATTTTTATATTTTTTATATATTTATTTTCCAACAAACTGCCTTTGTATATTGTAATACATTGAATGTATCCTGTAATATGCAGCGGCACAGCTAGTTTTTATGATTTGGATAAAGTTAAACAGTATAGTCTACATCTTCAATCAAAATATAAACAGTCAAATTTGTTAATTAATTTTTTTTTCAACGTGCGCGCACCTCGTGATTTAAAAAAAATAAAAATGATTTTTTTGCCCTTCGGGGTCCTTCAGAGGCCCCCTGAGAAGGCCTAGGGGGTCAGGGAGTCTCTACCCTGCCCCCTTTTCACGATCTCCACTATTGTTTTTGACTCAGTTCTGCCTTGAGGGTGCGAGTAACGTGCGCGCACCTCGTGATTTTTTTTTAAAAATGTTTTTTTTGCCCTTCTGGGTCAATCAGGGACCCCTTGAGAAGGCCTAGGGGTTCTGGGAGTCTCTTCCCTGCCTCCTTTTCATGTTTTTAAAAGCTTTTACGAAAATCGGGTAAAACGTCATTTATATGCGAAGGTTGCACAAACGGATGAAGGGCCCTTATTCACATTTAATGGGATCCACTGGAAGCATGAAACATTTACTAACTGCCAGACAAAAAATGTAGTTTATGGAATTGTGTGTCCCTGTCCAAAGTTGTATATAGGGAAGACAACTCAGGAGGCACGACAGCGCATCACACAGCGCAAATCGCGTATAAGAAATGCAACGCCAAATGCGCCACTGGTTTTACATTGGCAGAGGCAGAAACATCAGGAAAAGGACTTAAGATGTCCTATCATTTCAAAAATTGATAAAGATCCACGAGGCGGAGATATCGAAGGAAGATTGAGTCAGCGTGAGGCATTACTCATAATGAAATATAACACTGCAATAAATGGCCTGAATGAAATTTCTGAGATATTCAGAATGAATCCCTGCTTTTTTATAATTTATAACCACCATTAGTTTTTCAACTTTTTCATCGTTCGAATTTAGTACTGTACTTCAGTTCTTCTCCTGCAAAGATGTTCGATCGAACGGGACTCAGCAGTTTTATTGTCCCCACTAAGGGTCGCTTTTAATAAAATTACACACTTTTTATATGCTTTCCCACCTATGGTATACAAATCTTAGTCGAACTGCTCGTAGCATTCTAGTTATTCTGTCCATTTTCGGACCGCACAATAAACATTAAATAAAAAGGGAAAAAAAAGACCCGCCGCGTCATACGCCGGTCACGTGATCGGAACTATGTCCCTGGTAAATATAGAAGAAGGACCACGCTTGTGGAGTGTACCTGCACTATACTGTTAGACGCGACCGGCGCTTCTGATTAAGGTAAAGATATACATCTCTACGGGCATACCGCTTTATATTTTCTAAGCATTCACAGCTGCTTATATTCCGGTTTCTGTCTTCCGTTGGAGGGGTACTTCTGACTTTGTCAAAATTGAAAAAACAAACGGGCGTTAAACTCAATGCCTTCACATAGCCCGGTAAGCTGAGACTCGAAGCACTTTCCCTACTTTTCCGTTATGCTATCACTGGCCACATTAAGTCCATGAAACGCTGTTTTTTGCCCTCATTAGGTTGATTTGGCTTCACACATCCAAAACAGGTTAGTGCCAATGCATTCATCGAATCCCCAAAGAACATTTTCAAACTATGGGCCTCATTATGATTGAGGTGAATCCGCATACTCCGGGCCGGCGGAAGCCACCGCCGGCCCGGAGTATGCGATTCACCGCCGCAGCCACATAGAACACCCACCGCCAGATTAGGATGGCGGTGGGATTGCGGTTGGACCAGCGGCGGACGGCAGGTCCGTCCGCCGCTGATCCGCGGGGTGGGGAGGGCTATTTGGTGACGGTGTCTGCAAGACACCGTCAGCCAAATTAGGATTTGCACGGAGACATGCTTTTCCGCGGCGGCTTTTCCGCCGTGGAAAAGCATGTGGACTTTGGCTTTTGGGGGCCTGTTGCAGGCCCCCAGGGTGTCGGGGGGTGGGGGGTGCACATGGGGGGTACCTATGGTACCCCCCAACATTTACATGCACAAAACGGCAGGCACTGCGCGGTGCCTGCCGCTTTGTGCATGTAAATGTAATACATGCCTTTTTAACATTGCGGTGGGTGCTGCTTGAAGCAGCACCTGCTGCAATGTTATTAATACAGGATGTGACCGCCACCCTGGCGGTCACATCGTAATTTGCACGGATGAACCGCCGCTGCCCCTGCGGACGGTCCCTCCTACTCTATGGTTGCGGACGGACTCAGGTCCGTCCGCCATCATAATCGGCCCCTAAGTTTGTGAGACAAAGTCTTATGTTGTGTGTTTTTTTTGTCTAGTTGGACAACGGACACTGGTGATTATCTACCACTAATATTTTGGTCAGTGGTGTCAGACCACATTCATAAGGTATGGCGGTTTTGCCGACTGGTGGCATGTTCACTTTAAATTTGATTTGGCGCTAGCAGACTTTGTAACTAGTTTTGTTTTGTTGTTTTTATGTTGTAGAAAGTGTTGGTCCTGATGAGAACCCCACAATTAGGGGTTTGAAACGCGTCGACCTGACTGGACTCTTTGTCAACCAGAAATAGCAATGGATTTGTTTTTGCTTTAAAACAAGGATTTGCCTTCAAAGTACATTTATGACCAAACAAAACTGCTAATGTAGAGAAATAATACCATTTATATGGATATAGGATTGTTTTTTTTTTTACAAAGGGCCACATTATATCTTCTTTTGTGTATAGCTGTATGAGTGAAGTATGAATGCTGTTGGTAGGATGTGCAGAATTTTTTGTAAATATATGTAAATCTGTTCGTTTTGATATGTATAGTTCTGTAATTGTTTGTACATGCATAAATACTTCTTGATATGATAAAAAATTAAAAATGTTCTACTAGTGAGAAAAATACAAATTCAACTAGTGACGTAAGTAAAAAACGGACTGGTATGTTTCATTTATAAAGGTTAAGGTCTGAATACATAAAATCAAGTCCAGTATTGGCCATTGTATAAATTGGAAAGCAGCATGAGTGTCAGGCCTCTGAATTCCCAAATAGTCTCCATGTTGTGTGATAAAGATCCTGGGTGTGCAGTAGAAATTGCATACCAACTTTTTCAGTAGCATGTACAAATTATTTCAGTGAATTCTCATTTCTACATTCTTAGTCCGACCTTGAGCCCTTGCATTGCCTGTACTCCACTGCACTGACCAAAAATGTGGAACAGCACTCCTAGCTAGACTTTTTTTTCAATGTAGTAATCATTTTGCTGAATTGCAAGGCATACTGTCATGTGTCTAAGATCACAGTGTGAGTCAGTATTCATTTCTGAAAAATGTGGCAGAATAATTTGTTAGTTGATGTCTTTAAAAATTTGGGAATACATGTACTCATGAAATTGATAAAACTAGTTTTGTATTATCTATTAGTAAAAATAATAAACGGAAGTGTTTATATTTTTCTGCTAGGTACAGCAACATTATAAAATATATATGGATCAAAATCAGAAGAACATTGAAGTCACTTTTGAAATTTCTAACACTCTGATAGAGGACTTAAATGTACCTTGTGTGGACAGCAGCAATGAAGAACAACCTATTGGTGCAGGATATATAACCTGTGATTTTTTGGATGAATGTTTGGACAATGAATTCATGGATGCATTAGATGATGTTGAGTTTAATGTGTCAAGTTCAGAAGTAGATGAAGATGTTACTGAAATTCCTGATGACATCTTGCTTGATGTTCTATTACAATATGAAATATCACAAGAATAAATTTATGATTAAAAATTAAAAATGATTTGAGAGTGTCTTCATGTACAATTGTAATTTTTGAACTAGTACCCAAGTTATTGTGGTATAAACTGAGTCTTACAGCATAGTTTTTATTTCCAGGTGTATATTGTTTGACTTTTAGCATAGTCTCTGTGATTGTTGATTTCCTATTGCACAGAGGTATTCAAGAGAATGTCTGTTTGTATGTACTGTGGTAAAAAATGAGACTATTTGTGATCTTAGACACTTGACGGTATGTCTTGCAATTTAGTAAAATGATTATTACAGTGAAGGAGAGTCTTGCTGGGAGTGCTGTTTCAGGGTTTAGGACAGTGCAGTGGTGTTCAGGCACTATAAGGGGTCAAAGTGAGACTGAGAATGTAGAAATGAGAATTCACTAAAATGATTACTACATGATACAGAAACAGTTGCTATGCAATTTCTACAGCACACCCAGGATCTTTATTACACAGCATGGAGACTATTTGGGAATACAGAGGCCTGACACATATGCTGCTTTAGACTTTATAGCACTAACTGTCCTAAGGAATGACTTACTCCATGACTACATCTGTTGTCATATTTTAAAACTCATCAACTAACCAAATAATTCTACCACATGTTTCTGAAATAAATTCTGACTCACACCGTGATCTTAGACAAATGACAGTATGCCTTGCAATTTAGTAAAATGATGACTACAGTGAAAGGGGTTCTTGTAGGTAGTGCTTTTTCAGGGTTCAGGGCAGTGCAGTGGTGTTCGGGCATTGTTCTAAACTCAGACTTATCAGTCCCACCTTGAACCTCTACAGTGTCTGAACACCACTGCACTGTCCTAAACCCTGAAATACCATCCCTACCAAAACCTGCTAAACTCTTTCAACACTACTGCACTGCTGTAAACCCTGAAACATAATTTACCGCAAATGCCCCTATAATGTTCAAACACTACTGCACTGTCCTAAACCCTGAAACAGCACTCCCTGCATGATCTCCTACACAGCCCGAACTCTGCTGCTGTGCCTTAAAATTACTTATGGAGTGAACCAGACTTAACAACATATAGTGCTTCTAATTGATATGTAGTATGCTAGTAGTGGTCTGCAATTGTAAAGAAAATAATTAAATATGTTTTTTTTCTTCACAACCGATTTTAATGATCTACAGAAAGAAAAAAGAAAATGCCGTCTAAAACTGAGATAAGAAAGAAATATAAACAGGCTTACATTTCAAAGAAAAAAGAAGTACAAGATTTATCTAAAGAGCAATGTCTGGAAAAAACAAAGAAAGCTCCTGGTAAGTCAACAAAGGATTTTATAAGGAAAATAATACAATTTAAAAAAACTGTGGACAATCAGGAAAAAAATAATATCTGTAACTACCAAGAAAAGCCAGAAAAAAACAAAAAATGATGGAAAAATAAGTGGGAAAGATAGACGAAAAAATCAGTTTGTTGAGATTCGGAAGCGAATGTTTTATAACAGAGTTGTTGGACATTTAATAAAAAATATAAAGAATTGTAAAAGAAAAACAGCTTTTTATAAGAAGAAAAAACATATCCAGTCAATTGTGGAGAAAGCTTTTGAATTAAAAAAAAATGTTTGTTTTAGTAATCAGTAGGAATCAAACACTAGATAAGCCAATCAATGTTATGAAGGTCAAAAGTAAGTGGAAAAGACTAATTAATAGAACTCATTTTTGTAATTTTTTTCTTGAGAATGGAAACATAGTTCAAGTTATGAGCCGTTTTTTAATGAAGAGAGTTACTTTCAGAGTAATGATTTGTCGCATTCAGTTAACACCAGTGGTCGAGCTTACGAGGTTAAGAATGGTAGCCCGATTGAAAAAGAGAAAATTGTCCCTAGAAATGCAGAAGAGGTGTTAGCTGATGAAGTTTTAGGGAGACGTCCTAAGGCTCCAGTGTACACTTGGAATTGTAGTAGTATTTGTAGTGTACGACAGGATTCAATTGATTGTTTTCGCAATTTTTTACGTAAGTATACTAAGAAAAGTGTTAAACAGAAGATTAGGCTGTTGCAAGAATTAGACCCCTGCAGAGTGAGAGAAAAAACGGGTTTGCAAGGTCATTCTTTGGCTTGTCTGTCTTAAAAACTATGTCAGAGTGTTTTTCACCATTTTAGGATGTTAGCAGTGCATCATACTGAAGTGAGGAAATTAGTGAGAAGGTTTTATTATTTAAAAAGTCCAGCACTTAAGCTAAAACAGTTAAACAGTGCTATTTTGCATGGATCTGTGTTAGATGTGATCAACATTTGTGAAGAAATTGAGGTTAGTTACTTTGGTCCTGAAGAAGAAAGTGCAGAAACACATACATTAATAGAAGGAAATGTGGAAGAAAATGTACAGAATTTTAGTACAGAAAATTTTGAGCAGGAAATTACAAGGTTTAAGGTCATTTCAGGTAAAAGGCCAAACTTTTCTTGTATTTGTTGTAGACGAATTCATTATAAAATCAGACCAGGTTAGTTGATCTATATTTAAAAAGTGAAAAGGAGAATAATAATGAGTGGAAGGAATTTGCAACTTATTTGTTGGTAGAGAATTGTTTTGATCTGGGTTCTGATCAACGTATTTGTAAATAGTGTTATAATAAATTAGATGAGAATAAGATGCCTGCTAGAGCTGTTCATAATAATCTTGAGTTCGTAAATATTCCTTCTGAACTGATGGATTTAAATACTTATGAGTCTATTCTCATTCAATGTGTGCATCCATTTCAGGCTATTGTTCGCATGGAGCCTAAGACAGGGAAATTGCCTCCTTCAGATTTACAGAGAGCATTAAAGGGAAGAGCTGTATAAATGCCTCTAAATTTAAAGAAAAATACTGAAACAATTGGTGTAGAAAATGTGGAAGAGGAACCTCTAGTTATTCTAGTTAATGGCGTTCCTACAAAGAGTGAGACAACCTGGCAAGAATTAGTGGATATTAGGAAAGTGAAAAAGGCAACGTTGTATTTAGTAAAAAATAATCAATACTATAAAAATGTGTATGTAGGAGAAGAGGAAACAACTGTAGAAGAGGAGAGTGGTTAGCCAACTGCACAAATTGAAAAAGTGGATGTGTCCATAACTGAAGAAATTTTTTAGTTGGCATCCACTTCACTCTAAAGAAGTGATGGGAAATACTATTGAGTTATTTCAAACGAAAGAAGCGAAAGGAAGTCCTATTAGTGTATGGGAAGAAAGCTTGGAAACTCGTTGCTTCCCTCAGTTATTTCCAACAGGCAAAGGTGGATGATATGATGAACGACCTGTGCAGATTCCTACATCTGAATACCGGACTTCAAGATTATATGCAAAACATTCAAGGTTTCGCCAATGTATTCCATATTTGTTTCATCTTCTGTTTGAGAGTAACTTGTCTGGAATTTCTTATGCAGTGAACCATATACTAAAAGGTGGAGTGGAGAAGTGTGGCTCACTGGTTAGAGCTAATTTTAAGAAGAAGGTGCCAGCAAGGGAATTTGTTTTATCAGAATCGATCACAGATTATAGACACATAAGTTAATTATTATTGTCTATCCAACCCAAATGGTATCTGTTAACTGTTATTTGAGTCTTACTCTTTAGACAAAGGAACAAATCAAACAAAAGAAAAGAATTTGCTACACGGGAAATTGATTTTATGAAAAAATTGATTATTATTTATATATTTTTTGAAGGGTACAGCTAAATAATTAAAATTCAATATACATGAAATTTCAAATGAACAGGAATTAAATCAATCACTCCATTAATTCATCTGAATTAGAGTCCAGTACAATGAAAAATATCATCAACACCTCCTTTGTTACAACATAAGGGATGATGTTGCATGAATTCAATCAAGATGAAAAGGATCTGGACAGTTCGGTCGACGTTTCGGTCTTATAGTTGATGACTCCTTAAGACCATCTTCAGGACACTCAATAGTTACATGGAAATATGACCCCCTGGTTGTTACTCTATGATGTTACCCACTCGTGAATTAATCGTGAGTCTGTCTCTGTCTTCTCGTTTATTTTGGATCTTTTTGGTCCGTTTATTTGCTTGGGACCTGAGTGACGTTTTCAAATGAAAGTGTTTTGTTGATTAGACGTGCACTTGCTGTTGCTCGATTCACAGCACAGCCAACTCTCTTGAACCCGAATTGGTATCGCGGTTAGAGCGGCAGACTCTGATGCAGAGGTCTGGGCCGGACCAGGGTTCAATTCCCGTCGCGGCAGGGTCTTGGGCTCGATGTCCTCGGACCCGATAATTCTCTCGCCTCGGTGCCTACTCTAATCATGGGTCCCACTCTGCAACTCTGGGTAATAGCTTGCTTAATGTCCACACCGGCCCTACTGCTAGGATGCCTGGCTTCACCTTGGGGTACCCAGGAGTGGGCACCTCACAGGAACAGGCCAGGACGGGTTCCTCAGCGGCACAGCGCGGTTACACACTGGCTAGTGTAACCAGGCGCTTTATAGGCTCAGGATTATTATTATATGCAAAATGTTTCGGCAAAGGACTTTATAGATAAAGTCCAACAGAAAGATACTGTTTTGCAATCTCACCTAATTAATCTCATGGCATGTCAGCGTGGTACTAATGAGTATTGGTACCGTTGTCATGGGGAATTAAAATGTATGCTAAGAAACTTAGGAACTCCTACATGGTTCCTTACTCTAAGCTGTGCAGAGCTTGCTTGGGAAGATTTAATTCAATTTCTTCGAGAGGCAAATGCTAACATAGAAAATATAGAATACAAGACACCTGGAGAACTGTGTTCTTTGGATCCAGTTAATGTATGCAGGTATTTCAATCATAGATTTAAAGCTATGATGTCTTTTATCACAAACAAAGAAAATCCTCCTCTTGGAGAGGTTCTGGATTTCTTTTGGAGGAAGGAGAATCAAGCAAGAGGTGCTCCTCACATACATATGCTGCTATGGATCAAAGATGCATCCAAATTTGGAACAGATTCAGATGACACAGTCATGAGTTTTATTGAACAATATTCTACATGTGCTGTACCGAAAAGTACAGTAGAAAAGAATTTAAGACATCAAGTCTTATGGTTTCAAACCCATCGTTGTAGAAAATACTGTCGTCGAAAGTACAAATCTAAGGATAAGTTCTACACAAAATGTCGATTTGCATTTCCACGTCCAGTATTATCAAAAGGAAGAGTGAACAATTTTAAGTCATCTTTGCGACATACTGTCACAAGAAAATCACCGAAAAATACCTACAACTTAAAAAGAAATGAAGAGTCAAAATACATAAATGACTATAACCCAGTCATTTTGTCCATGTGGAATCCTAACATGGATATTCAATATTTTGCAGAAAACTCGATTGCTGTGGCTCAATATGTAACGTCTTACATTACTAAATCTGAAAAGACGGAACTAAAGGAAATGTGGGAAGAAATTTCTCATGAAAAGAGCCTAAGTAAGAAATTGTACAGCTACAGTTTGAAGATGTTGTCTCATCTAGAAATCGGAGCATATGAATGTTCAGATCGTTTATCATCTGCAAGTCTATACTCCAAAACTAGAACAATCATTTGGGTGAGTTTAGGGCTTGCAAGAACACGAAACCGAGTTTTGAAATCTGTACAAGTAATTGAGTATTTAGCAGAGAGAGAACCAGACAGTACAGATATTTTGAAGACAAATATGTTGGATACATACTATCCAAATAGAAGTAATCATCTTGAGAACGTTTGTCTCTATGAAGTACTGCAAAGCTATACTTTTAAGAAGAATATTACAGAAGATATCACTAAAGGAGTATATGCTGTGATTGGATCTGAAGGACATTTAGTGAAACAAAGAAAAGGACATTTGATTATTCATCGAAAACTGAGTTGCGAAACTGCTGACAAAAGGGAATTTAATTATTTAGCTCTTTTGCAACTCTTTAAGCCAATGGCGAACAGAACTGGAACTACTTGGAGATTTTGACAGTTATGAAGATTCATTCACGCAACTAAAAATACTATAGAATGTCCTGTTTTTACTAATTATCTGAAAATGTTGAATGACGAAATACAGCAAGAAGCTACAATTGCAGCAGAGATTGCTAGAGACAGTTCTCAAGACAGTCAAAGTTCTCCTTCGGTGAGTCAGGATCCACTAGGAGAACCAATTATTCAAAATGAAGCAGCGACCGCCTGGATGAGGTGGAAACAGCAATGCAAAAAGCTCAAGAGGATGTAATACACTTAGAAGAATTGGAAAAACAACTAAATGTTGAGCAAAAACAAAAATACGATCAAGTGACTGAACAGATTGAGCATGGTTTATATCATGAGAAAAAAGAGTGCTCATGTACGAGCATGAAAATAAATTAGAATACCACAAGCTATCTGGAGAAGCTTGTTGTGAAGTTTCTAGAGTCTTGAAAAAAATGAAACTTTTCATTATTGATGAGGTAAGCATGGTATCAAATTTAATGCTTGCCTTTGTGCATTTAAGAATGCAACAAATCCTTAAAACAGAGTATGATGTGTTATTTGGAGGCAAACACATCATAGTTTTTGGAGATCTACTACAACTAATTCCTGTGAAAGTACAGCCAGTATTTAAAACAGTTACACATGAAGACACCAGAAATTGCCTGGGAAGCATTGGAAATGTAAATATTTGGTCATATTTCGAATATTCAGAACTCATTACAAATATGCGACAGGCAAAGGACGCTGATTATAAAAGTATTCTTGAAGATATAAGAATTGGAAAAGTGAGTGAACACGGCAAAGAAGATTTTCAGGCACGATTACTTACAAATTTGTTTCCAGCTGAAAATATTCTCCCAGAGAATATGTATAGAAAAATTGCAGAAAAGAAATCAGTGATATGCTTGATGCCAACTCTGCAAGAATGTTCAATATTCAATGGAAAAATGCTAAAGTTAGAAAATCAAGAAATTATAAAACTGGAAGCTATTGATAGAATAGAGCATGAAGGAGCTACTATTATTTTGTCTGAAAAGTTGAAGTCAAAATTGGATTCTTTAGAAAAATCAATATCTAAAACTGCTGGATTAGAAAAGAATCTATATGCATGTATAAATTGTCGTATCATTTTACGACGTAATTTACATGTGGAAAGAGGTTTAGTAAATGGACCAATGGGTAATGTTGTTGATTTTGTGAATTATCCAAATAGAGATGACATTGAATTTTAGACAATCAAATTTGATGAAATTGAAGAAGTACAACAATTGAGTCGTTGTTCAGCTCGATTTTTGCTTGTAAAAGATTTATATGTCCGCCGAAAACAGTTTCCTGTTTGTTTGGCATATGCAGTGACTATTCATAAATCTCAAGGTAGATAGTGCTTTGGTGAATATTGGAAGTACTGTGTTTAAAGAGGGTATGGCATATGTTGCTTTATCTCGAGTCAGAACTTTTTCTGGATTATACCTGATTGATTTTGATGACACAAAGATTAGTACAGATGTAAATTGTGTAAGAGAGTATAATAGGTTAAGAAGAGAACATGCTCCCAATTTACCGCAATATCCAGTATTTGAAAAGCGTGTGGTAAGTCGAAAAAGAAGATATGAGAAAAATTGTAACGAGGTTGCAGAGAAAAGAAAAAAACGAGATGAACCAGTGATAGTAAGCAAAAAGAAAAAGGATTCTATTGAAGAGGTTGTTGGTTTTTAGTTTGAAAACAGTTCTGGTGTCAACTGCTATGCTAATGTAGTGGTTATGTTGTTTTTTTTCTTGACACTTTGCTACAGCAAACTGTTGAAAATCGGGACAAAAGATTTAGTTGTTTGTTGAATTCTGTGTTTGAAAAATGTAGTAGTGATACAACTAAAATAGAAAGTGTTTTTGATATTCGAAATGTTTTAGACATATGTTCTGGTTTAAATCAATTTTCACAGAATATTCAGCAAGTTTGCCAGGAATTTCTAATGTATATGCTTGTTGTTTTGCAAGATGAAGGTATAGAAATTGAAAATCTTTTTGGCCTTTCTTATAAATGGCAGCATGACTGTTACAATTGTTCGTTTTCAAGTAGTACTGAAATAGACACTGAAAGATTTATATATTTGACTCTACCAGACTGCAAATCAGTGTCTTTTAATAATCTAGTTAGAGAAGCAAATCAAAACATGGTCTGTACCCAATGTAACTCTCAAATGTTATCAACATTATTTATACAAAGATATGGACAGCATGTCATTTTAATGCTGCAACGATGCAGACCTGATGGAAGAAAACTGACAACTTTAATAAAACATTTTGTGGATTCTCAACTATCAATATCAGGAAAAACTTTTGTAACTGTAGCACTTATTTTCCATGATGGTCCTTCTACAACATCAGGACATTACACAGCTTATTTAAAATGTACAATAGGCTGGACTCATTGTAATGATACTCAATTGATTTTTAAACAATGTTTGCCTTATGACTTACCAAATTCTTACCTACTGTTTTTACAACTTAAATTTTAGGGAAAATAATTGGCCTTGGAAAATTACTGCTGTTAAGAAAGGGTAGTCTGGTGTTGAAAAGTACTTTGAGAGTGAGGGTGATGAGGTTCAAAAAATTCTTATAGTTGACAAAGAGGTAGTATAAGTGTATCAGATAGTGGGTGATGTGGCAATCACAGGAGATGTTGATCATCAGTGAGGCAGAGGTGTTTTGGATTTGTTGTAGTTGTTGGAGATGTTGCTGACATTTTTCATTTCCTTGTAGAGGTTTCTTTTAATGGTATACAGCTCCTTGGTAAGATAAAGGATGAGCAGAGTGTGATCGGCATACCAGATGATGTTGAGGTTCTGATAGAATGCTAGTTGTTTAAGGTTCTATGTACATGATAAATAGCATCAGGTGGAGGTATAACCATTGTTAGATGGTCCAAAACATGTTGGTGCTTTTGATTCAGAAGGTTAGGAAACGGACGGTTGAGAGTACTATTAAGTAACTTCCAAACTAAGGATTTCACACATACTATTTGGCCATGAGGAATGGTATCTGTAACAAAAATGACTATTTCGGGTAAATGTTGTTAGCATATGTTTGTACATAACTGTATTTAGAGTGTATAAGAAAGAAGTAATAATGTTCTGTTACTTTGTGATTGTTGGTAATTTTCCTTACTTACGTAAAAAATTGCTGTTCGAAAAAGCCATTTAAGATATGTTTTTTTATAATTGTTACATTCTTAATGAAAATGTTGAATCGTTTTTTTAAAGACATTCTTATTGATTGTCTTTTTTTTGGCCCGCGGTTATATGATGAGTACTATTGAACTCACTGTTTTCAGTGAAAATCAATATATTCTGAGAGCATCAAAATAAAGTACATAACATATTGTACAAATTATTTTGTATTGTGAAATATATATTATAACTCAATTTTTTCTTCTCTTCCATCCGTCTCTAAATCTCTTCCTCTGTCTCAGTCGCTATAACTGACTTACTCCCTCACAGTCCCTCACTCTCCCTCTGTTTGTCTCTCTCACTGTCTCCCTCTCTCTCCACCAGTCTTCCTTTTGTTTCCTCTCTCTTTCTATAAATCCTTCTCTCTCACTTACTCCTTTTTCCATTCTCTTAATATGCTTCTTTTTCCAACACACCTCTTCCCTCATCCTTATATCCCTTCCCTCATTGTCACTGCCCTTCACTCAATCTTAGTCCTCTTCCCCCATTTCATATTCTCCTCTCTCTGCATCACTCCCATTCCCTTTCTCCTGCTCCCATTCCCTCACTCCCCCTCACTCTCTTTTGCTCACTCCATCCGTCAATACCCTTCCCTTATTCTCTTTTCTCATTCCCTTTTGGTAACTCTCATTCCTTTAGTCTCTCACTCCCCTTTACTCCATTTCTCTCTCCCTCTCTCCCTCTGTCTCACTCAGTCTAACCACTTCACCCCCTGTCAGTTACTCGCTCTCCCTCTCTTTCTCTCTCACTCGCTCTCTCCCTCGCCCTTCCTTTCTTTCCCTTTCTGTTTCCTTCACTCCTACTTCCTTTTGTATTATGAAATATATATTATAACTCAATTTTTTCTTGTTTTCCACAGATACTATATTTATTAAAAAAAATTACTATTAACTTGTCATTATTTATAAGGTAAGTATAACAAACAAAAAATACTTTTTCATCACTCTTACTTCTCTTTCTCTCTTTCCCATTCTTTAATCTCTCTCCTACTACCCTTACTTTACTCATCTTACTCACCTTTCCTCATTCTCATTACTCCACTTCATTCTCCTTTACAGTCCTTCTCTCACTATCTTTCTTCATCCTCACTCACGTTATCTGACTACCTCTTCCCCTCTCTGTCCCTCATTTCTCTTTCCTATCTTCCTCCATTACTACCTTTGTCTTGCTCTATCCCTCAGTCTCTTCTCACTCCCCCCTCACTCTCTTTCCTTCACACCATCTCTCACTCACTTTCAGTCACTCCACTTCTCTCACTCCCTTAGTCCGTTTCGCTCACTCCCCTTTCTTTATTCCCTCCCTCACTCTCCTTTCCTCTATCTGTCTCTAAGTCTCTTCCTCAGCCTAAGTCAGTATAACTGACTTACACTCTCACAGTCCCTACCTCTCCCTCTGTTTGTCTCTCTCACTGTCTCCCTCTCTCTCCACCAGTCTTCCTTTTGTTTCCTTTCTCTTTCTATAAATCCTTCTCTCTCACTTACTCCTTTATCCATTCTCTTAATATGCTTCTTTTTCCAACACACCCCTTCCCTCATACTTATATCCCTTCCCTCACTGTCACTGCCCTTCACTCAATCTCATTCCTCTTTCCCCATTTCATGTTCTCCTCTCTTTGCATCACTCCCATTTCCTTTCACCTGCTCCCATTCCCTCAATCCCCCTCACTCTCTTTCGCTCACTCCATCCGTCAATACCCTTCCCTTATTCCCCTTTTCTCATTCCCTTTTTGTAACTCTCATTCCTTTATTCTCTCACTCCCCTTCACTCCATTTCTCTCTTTTTCTCTCCCTCTGTCTCACTCAGTCTAACCCTCTCACTCATTTGCTCTCCCTCTCTTTCTCTCCCACTCTCTCTCTCTCTCCCTCACCTTTACTATCTTTCTATTTTTGTTCCTTTCACTCCTACTTTATCCCTCAGTCCCCTTTCCTCTCTCGTAATCTCCTTCCTTCTCTCTCATTCCCCTTTCGTCACCCTCATACCCCTTCTCTCACTGTTAGTGCCTTTCACTCACCCTCAGTACTTTTCCCTCATTCACCTTCCCTCACTCTCCTTCCTTCACTTCTCTTTCCTCACTGCCTCACTTCATCTCACTTACTCCCCTTCGCTTATTCCTTCCCTCACTTTTTTTCATCCATTTTTCTCTCTCTGTCTACCTTTGTCTCACTCCCTCTCACTGGATCATTCCTTCTCAGTTCCTTGCTCTCCCTCTCTCTCACTCTGTCCCTCTCTCTCCCTTACCCTTAAACTCCTTTCCTGTTTCTTTCTATCACTCCTCCTCTCTTACTCACTCACTTTTCCTCTCTCTTAATTTTCTTCCTTCTCCCTCATTCATCTTCCAACTTCCTCATACTCCTTCCCTACCTGTCACTGCCCTTCACTCACAGTCACTCCCTTTCCCCCTCTGCACTTCATCCTATCTGTATTTTTTACCCCTTCACTTTCCCGCTCCCTTTTCTTTACTCCCCCTCACTCTGCTTCTCTCACTCCCCTTCCCTCACTCTCCTTCCTTTACTCCTCTTTCCTCCCTCCCTCCCTCCATCTCACTTACTCCCCTTCGTTCACTCCCTCACTCACTTTTTTTTAATCCATGTTTCTCTCCCTGTCTCCCTCTGTCTCACTCACTCTAACTGCCTCACTCCTTCTCAGTTCCTTGCTCCCCCTCTCTCTCCCTCTTTCCCTCTCTCTCCTTTACCCTTAGTATTCTTTCTTCTCTCTTTCTATCACTCCTCCTCTCTCCCTCACTCACCCTCACACCCCTTCCTTAACTGTCACTGCTCTTCACTCACCATCATACCCCTTCCCCCACTCCACTTCCTCCTGTCTGTATGTCTCACCCTTTTACTTTCCCGTTCCCTTTTTCTCACTCCCCCTCGCTCTCCTTCTCTCACTCCATTCCTTACTCCCCTTCTCTCACTCCCCTTTTCAAACCCCCTCCATCCACTCACTCCAGTTCTCTCTCTCTCCCTCCCTTCCCAACTCTCACTTTCCCTTACTCCCCTTTTCTCAACCTCATACCTCTTCCGTCACCATCACTCCACTTCTCTTTCCCTCACTCCCTTTACTCTGCTCTACTCCTCCCTTTCCATATCTTACTACCCTTCCCTGACTCTGTTCCAGGCTCCCTTTTTCTCACTCCTCCTCCCTCACTTTCCTTTCCATACTGCCCTTCCGTTACTGTTTCTCTGCACTTACCTCACTCCCCTACCCTTAGTCCCCTTGTTTCAGTCACTCTTTGACTCCTCTTTCCTCACTCACCATACTACCCTTTCCTCACTCATTACCTCAGTCCCTTCCTCCCTTACACTCAGTCATTCATTTATAAACTACACATTCATTCAAAAAAAGTATGACACAGTATATAAGAGATATAGCTCTTCTTGGAGTAGTGAAGTTAGTTCTGAAAATAACTTTTTTTTGTTTTGTATTTTTTGTGTACTTTTTTAACAATTTTTTATATTTTTTGGGATTTTTTTTAAAACAAAAAAGTAACCAGGTAAAAAGTGTTCAACTGGAACAAAAATAATAAATGAAAAAAATTAAGTGCAGCGGCATGTGTGCTGTGAAATCTTTATATCTATTAAGTCCACACTCTGCTCACCATAGCACAATATCTCACTGCACAAATTGCATGTAATGTGCACTTTTGAAAAATGTGGCCGGATGTCAAGCACTCTTGTGGATGGCGATGCTGCTCCCGATGAGGTGCTGGGAACAGCAGCTGGAACTTCAGTTGCCAGGGCTCTCGTGGACGCGCGTGCAGAGTTGTTTGGGTGCACGTTCCTGACATGCCGCATCATGGTGTGGATGCTAAATGAATATTTTTTTGTAGGGTTTCCCCTTGACAGCGCACTCCCACAAATAGTGCACTTCACCTTTGGAGCATTGACTTTCTTTTGCCCCTCAGGAAAAGTAAAAAATTGCCAAATGAAGGACTCCTTTACCTTCTTGGGACGCGGCTGCTCTTCCACCAAGTCATCCGAATTAGAGGAATCCTGTGGCTGCTGTTCTGCCATTTTGATGTAAAAAAGCTCCAACAAAGTAGAGATCCTTCTCTCAGGAATCCAAAAGAGATAGTGAGGGAACTGGGTGGGTTTTTCAAGATTCTAGAAAAGAAACTTCTATAAACCAATCAAAAGTGTTGTTTTCATGTCACATGACGTTGAGCGACCGTCGCATATAAAAGACTTTTTACCCAATTTTCGTAAAAGCTTTTAAAAACATGAAAAGTAGCAGGGAACAGACTCCTTGACCCCCTAGGCCTTCTCATGGGGTCCCTGAAGGACCCCTAAGGGCAATTTTTTTTTTCAAATAAATAAATCGCGAGGTGTGCGCACGTTGCTCGCACCCTCAAGGCAGAACTGAGTCAAAAACAAGAGTGGATAACATGAAAAGGGGGCAGGGTAGACTCTCCCTGACCCCCTAGGCCTTCTCAGGGGTCTCTGAAGGACCCTGAAGGGAAAATGTATTTATTTATTTAAACCACGAGGTGCGCGCACGTTGCACGCACGTTGGAAAAATAAATAAATAAATAATTAATTGACAAATTTGACTGTTTATATTTTGATTGAAGATGTAGACTATACTGTTTAACTTTATCCAAATCATAAAAACGAGCTGTGCCGTTACATATTACAGGATACAATCAATGTATTACAATATACAAAGGCAGTTTGTTGGAAAATAAATATATAAAAAATATAAAAATTGAAAGAGAAATTAGCGTTTTAAAAACCTTGGAAAGTCACTGAAAAAAACATTGATTTCACACACGTTATAGTTAGGAATTAACATTGTAAAAAAATTAGAAATTCACAGAAAAACAATAGGTTTCACACACATCATAATTAGGAATTAGCATTTAAAACACCTTGCAAATTCACTGAAAAAACCATAGGTTTCAGGCCTGATATAGTTAGGAATTAGCATTTAAAAAACCTTTGAAATTCACTGGAAAAAACCAAAGGTTTCAGTACTGATATAGTTAGGGATTAGCATTTAAAAAAACTTAAAAATTCACTGAAAGAACTGTAGATTTTAGGGGTGTTATAGTTAGCTGGACATTTCACTCATACAAAACCATTGTAATTCCTCCGACATAATCAGTTGTACTAACTATATTCTGTGCGCCCGCAATCCACTGCTGATGATGTCACATATTACATCATTCATGACATGGTCAGTGACATAACTGATGATATCTCAAATGACATCACTGATGACAACATCCAGTGAATGTGGTGTGCTTTGTTATTTAAATATGTATTACATATATAGCAATTTGCATTGAAGAATGAGTGGATATATAAATATAAATATCTGGATGGAGGATTTAGTAGCAGTGTGATTGACTGTTTACTTGACTAATTTAAAGTGTCTCTCTAAATATATTGGATAGTGACTAAACTGTCTGAACATCTGTATCACTTTGTCAGTTGTTGTAAAAACTACTTCTCCAGTTGGTTACTAGCTATTTGAAAGTCTATATTAGTTATTGATTAGTTAACTGAGTATTTGTATGGGAGAGTGAATGTGTGTGTGGTTCGGTGGGAGGTGTGTGATTGCCCAAAGATGTGTGAATAGTTGATTTAGTAGGTATATGACATTAAGACTACATGTTATAACAGTTGTTTGGATGAGTGAATATCTTTATGGGTGTGGTGATGAGCAAATTTCTCGCTTAATGGTAAATGTCCAACAAAGTAGAAATATAAAAGGCAATGTATGTGTCAGTTGTTGTTTATAAATAAGTATACGTAAGACTCAGTGATTGTATGCGTGACTGTATAGATAACTGTATACTTGTAATAGTGATTTTATAACACACTAAGTATTATTTACTATCTATATGAATAGATAAAGTGGTGTTTGTATAAGTGTATAGCTGAGTAAATGTAAGTATGATCCATTGTTTGCATAAGTGAATAGGATGACTTTATAAGTGAATAGGATGTGTGCTGGTGTGTAATGTCGAAATAGGTGTATAAGTATATTTGATAGTGTTCTATTGATCATTGACTGCATGTATGAGTGAATCTGTAGGTAAGTGATTAGATGTGTGTATAGATCTAGGAATCACTGAGTGGATTTTTAGAAACTTCTATCAGTGTGTCAATGGATTTAAATATGGTACTCTGTATTTTACAGTGAGTGACGAAAGGTTATACTAGTGTATGATGAGGTGTATCGTCACGTGGATGATGTCATCAGTGATGTCATTTGAGATGTAATCAGTGATGTCACTGACCATGTCATGAATGATGTAATATGTGACATCATCAGCAGTGGATTGCGGGCGCGCAAAATATAGTTAGTACAACTAACTATATCGGAGGAGTTTCAATGATTTTGTATGAGTGAAATGTACAGCTAACTATAACACCCCTAAAATGTTTTTCTGTGAATTTCTAAGGTTTTTTGAATGCTAATTCCTAACTATATCAGGCCTGAAACCTATATTTTTTGTGAATATATATATATATATATATTCACTGAAAAAACCATAGGTTTTACACACGTTATAGTTAGGAAGTAGCATTTAAAAAACCTATGAAATTCACTGAAAAAACCATAGGTTTTATACCAGTTATAGTTAGCTGAAAGTTTTACTCACATAAAACCATTGAAATTCCCACGTTATAGTTAGTTGGACTCACTATGACTTGCGCGTGCAATGCACTGCTGATGACGTCACATATTACATCACTCATGACATGGTCAGTGACATCACTCATGACATCACTGATGACACCATCCAGTGAATGTGTGTCTTTTTGATAAATAAATATTAGTGAGTAATGTTTAAATTTTTAAATATATGTATTAGTGTTTCACTTTGAGTATAAGTGGCTGCATGGGTTGGTTGAGTAGCTACATGTGTATGTATATGGATTATTAGATGTTTTTTTAGTATCAGTATGAGTGTCTGTATGGTTTGGTGGGGGTATTACTTAACACATAAATGCATGAATGACTAACTCTCTCTTTGTATCTGTTTTGAAGACAGCATATGTGCAGGACTGTATGGGTGGATGAGTGTGTATATGTGTGTGTAAGTGAGTGAATGACTGTCTCACTAGTGTCTTTGTCAATAACTACATATGTTTTAATTTAATTTAATCTAGTATATGTGAATATTGATGTATATAAGTGAGTATGTGTGAGAGTGAGGGATTGTAAGAGTTCCTGTTTAAGTTAGTATGTGTTTCTATAAGTGATTATTTAAAAGAGTAAGTATGTGTAAGTTTCCTCAGAAGAAAAGTGGTAGTATGCGTATAGCTGTATATGCAAATAAATGGATGTTCAATAGTTTATTTGCATGTGTGAGTATGTGTGTCTATAACTTTTGAATGACTGTCGTGTGTAACAGGATGTATAGATATATCACTACATATGATGAGTAAGTATATGTATGAGTGACTGTATAGAACTGTTGGTGAATGAGTGGATGTGTATATTGATGGTGGTATTACTGAATTGGTTGTTGTAACTGGTATGGGTATCTTTATTTTTTTGAAAATTTTAACTTCTATTTTTGAATATGTGTTTCAAGGGTTACATTACAGTGAAAGGAGGTCTCTCACTCTGTCACAATGATGATGTCATCAGTGATGTCATGAGTGATGTCACTGACCATGTCATGAGTGATGTAATATGTGACGTCATCAGCAGTGCATTGCAGGCGCAAGTTATAGTGAGTCCAACTAACTATAACGTGGGAATTTCAATGGTTTTATGTGAGTAAAACTTTCAGCTAACTATAACTGGTATAAAACCTATGGTTTTTTCAGTGAATTTCATAGGTTTTTTAAATGCTACTTCCTAACTATAACGTGTGTAAAACCTATGTTTTTTTCAGTGAATTTCATAGGTTTTTTAAATGCTAATTCCTAACTATAACGTGTGTAAAACCTATGGTTTTTTCAGTGAGGTTTTGTAAAGGCTACTTCTTAACTATAAGCTGTTTATAAAATATATTATTTCATTATATTACTTAGGTTATAATATTTTGGGAAATATAAAATATTTTTTAATATATTCTAGATTTATATTTTAGATTATCAAAAAATAGTTTCATAGCATTATAAACTTTTCTTCACTGTCAGAATTGCTTCAGAACTCCATGCAAGTCTCAAAAGCTTTACAAAGTCTTCACCTTAACTTTATTTTACCGTTTTCAGATTTGTCACATGTAGTAAAACGTACCGGGGTGCGCGACAGCGTGCGCGCACTCTTGAAACAAAAAAAAAGGTTTGACATTTTATCGGCATTGTTCTAGTGACCCCATATGAAGGTATTTAATATTTGACAATATATATCTTTCCTCATTTTCACATTTTAAAACTTCATTAAATTTGACTGATACTTCTAAGTCACGTACGTGTCCGGATTCCGACACCGGGTACACGTTCTAATACGCGCATGTCAAATCATGTGACTTGAAAAGAACACTTCCTATTGGTTCATAGTAGTTTCTATTCCGCAATTTTTGCAGAAACCACCAACTTCCCTCACTATCTATTTGGCGCTGAAGCGAAAACAACCTTTTTCATCTTTCCGGACACTATCCAGAAATGGCGACTGCACGCAATTCTTCTTCGGAGTCCGAAGAAAATCTTTATCCTCCTTTAAGAAAAAAAGGAATCTTTTATTTGGCAATTTTTTACCTTTCCACAAGGTCAAAAAAAAGTAAATGCTCCGAAAGTAACGTGCACAATTTGTGGCTCAGTACTTTCCAGAGGAAATCCATCCAAAAAATATTCTTTTTCAATTCATACGATGAAGTGACATATTGTTAGGATTCGGGGGCTAGTCCTCTCTTTCTGACCATGTAATGACATCACATGACCAGTGGGCAGTGTATAAAGGTTGGTCCTACCTTTGTCTCTTTGCTTGTTATTGCCATTGATGGATTCTGGTATCCTGCTTCCTGATCGTTGTTGGCTGGCTGAAAGCATTCTTTGCTGCTTTGGAGAACATTTTCCTGCTCTTCTCACGGGCTCGTGAGAAGAGTGATTTTTCTTTTGCCCTGTTTAGATCCTTCCCTTGTCCGTCCAGTCCCCGTTTCCTTGTGTAGGCAGATAGGTTCCATCTTATTTTTTAGCGTTTTACTTCCCTCCCGTTTTCCTTCCCATTGTTCGTTTTTGGGGTTCGGGGGCTCCCGTTCACCAGGGTTTTGTGTTTATTTGTGCCCTGATTCAGGTGTAGTACGCTAGGGGTTCCTGGCGTGTTTGCCGTCTTTAGCGTGAGCTCGCTTGGACAGTACTCCACATCGTTAGGGCGGAAGTGACGTTTTGGGTCATTCCGCGAAGGGCTTTTTCGAACGCTGGGATTCCCGGGTGTGTTCCAGCGCCGGCAATTGATTCCTGTTCCCTATTTTTAGAACCAAAAGGGTTTTTTTTGGTATTGGACGTGGTTTGTCCTAGTCCCTTTTTCCCCTTGCACGAAGATAACGAAAACATTAAAAAAACGAAGGACATATCCCTATAAGCTCCTGCCTGGCCGGATAATTCAAGAGTGGCTGTCTTGATTTATCTATTGCTCATTTCTTATCTTCCTTGTGGCCAGTACCTACACGAAGCAAAGCCTGCGCTGCTCACTGGTAAGAGATCTGATGAATGTTATGGCATGACATGGTCACTGGTGTTGGGACAGTGCAGGGTGGAGTTCTTACTTATGTGGGGTGTGTTGTTTTCTTGTCATTATAGGTGCAGAAGCGTGGAGGAGGGAGTTGTGTCCTATCGTTCTATAAGGGTGGAAGACCTGGTGGGTCCTATAATACCACCCTCTTTTCAGGTGCATTGGCTTGCTCATAGAGGTTATCCTGTGAGTGGCCAGTGTGCAGGAGAAGGGGACTGGTGCATGCTTCGTTCCTGCAGTGCTCGGGCTGGGTGGAATCCAACAGAATAACAAGCGCACGATAATTAGCACTGCCCGGACAAGCATGGATGAGGATGGGAATGCAATGGGGGGTCCCTCTATGCAGGACATAATGGGGGCCGTACAGACGTTACAGGCACAGGTACAGGCTTTACAACAAGAGAACGTAGGTTTAAAGCAGGAGTTAGTGGCGGTAAGGGCCAGAGAGCAACTGCAACAAAGGGGAGCGGGTCAGGTTATACAGCCCGCCACCTTTCAGTATGGTAGTGGGGCGGGTCAAAGTGCGGCTGGTGGTAGCACTCCTATAGCAGTAACAGTGACATCTCCAGTGGCAGTGCCATTGGCTCCCCCTGAGAGGTTCACCGGGGATAGTGACAAGTTCGGAATGTTCATGAACCAGTGTCAACTACACTTTATGTGTAGACCGAGTGCCTTCCCTGACGACTCTGCGAAAGTTGCTTTCACGATCTCGTATTTGGCTGGTAGCGCTGCCCAGTGGTCCATACCTTTGGTGGAAAGTGATGATGGAGTGCTGTATAATTATACTGCATTCAAGGAATTAATGCGGGGTTTGTTCGCTAAGCATGCATTTATGCAGGCAAGCGATGCAGAGCTCTTGAAACTACGGCAGGGCAGGCAGGATTTATTGTCCTATATAGCCTCCTTCAATCGATTGATATCCGAGACTCACTGGCCCGCAGAAAAAAGAACGTCCCTGTTTTATCAGGGTTTGTGTGAGGAACTGAAAGATATAGTTTCACAAGTGGTGAATCCGCCTGAGGACTGTGCGGAGTTTATTGACCTTGTGGTCAAGTTAAACCATCGTGTGTCCGAGCGACGTGGAGAATGCAATAGGTATCAGGCTTCCCGGGGTGGGTATGTGAAAGGGGAGGTAAGGTCGGTTGGGAGAACAAGACAGTACCCGAGCCCATGGAAATAGGAGGGGTGAGGGGACCCTTGACCTCGGAGGAGAAACTAAGGAGGAGAGAGAAAAACTTATGTCTATACTGTGGACAAGGAGGACATTTTGCACGGGAATGTCCCGTAAAACCCTCAGGTATAGGGTTTGGAAAGAAAGTGGCTTGTTTACAAGTGGATAGCCAGGAACGGAATAGACAGTATGAGGTGGTTGGAGCCATTGATCTAGTCCCCAGGCATTTTGTTATCCATGTCCATTTGTTACTTTCGGGACAGAAACATGTTCCTGTGTCGGTGTTGCTGGATTCCAGGGCTACGGGAAACTTCATGGATATCTCTATGGCAGAAACACTGGAGATTCCCTGTCAGCTGAAAGATCAACCAGAGCCTGTGAGGGCTATTGACGGTACCGAGCTTACTTCTGGCTGTATCACTCGTCAGACCACTCCCCTTTGTTTATTGTGTGAGAATGGGCACTCTGAACTGGTGGTTTTTGATCTGATTGACGCCCCCTCGTTTGGCTTGGTATTGGGAGTTCCGTGGTTGCAGAAACACAACCCTAAGATTGACTGGGTCCAGAGACTAGTGACTCTGGATTCGGTGTACTGCCTGAAGGATTGTTATAGGGTGGCTGGGGATCAGACTACTCCTTTGTCTTGTGCGGTGGCTGATGTGAGAACTATCCCGCCACAGTATACGGCCTTTGAGGATGTCTTTGATAAGGGTTGTGCTCAGGGTCTTCCTCCGCATCGGTCTTACGACTGTAAGATCGATTTGGTGCCAGGAGTTCCGCTGCCATGCAGCCGTGTGTACGCACTGTCTGAACCGGAGGAGATACATCTAAAGGAATATATTGATGAGATGTTGCGGTTGGGTTACATACGTCCTTCCTCCTCGCCAGTGTCATCGGCCATCTTTTTTATTCCGAAGAAGGAGGGGACATTGAGGGCTTGTGTTGACTATAGAACTCTGAATATGGCTACTGTAAAGAACAGGTACCCTCTTCCACTCATCTCTGTGTTATTGGACCAGCTCCGCAAAGCAACGATATTCACCAAATTAGATTTGCGGGGCGCGTACCATCTTATTCGGGTTCGACCCGGAGATGAGTGGAAGACGGCTTTTAAAACCAAGTATGGCCTGTTCGAGTACACTGTAATGCCGTTTGGCTTATGCAATGCGCCCGCGGCGTTTCAGTTCTTTATCAACGAGGTCCTTAGCATATACTTGGACCGGACAGTTATCGTCTATTTGGACGATATTCTCGTTTATTCTGAGTTCATGGCGGAACATACTGAACACGTGATACAGGTATTACAGACATTGCAGGAACATCACCTGTACGCTAAATTGGAGAAATGTCAGTTCAGTACCCCTGAGGTGGAGATCTTGGGGTTTGTCATCTCGGCAGGGGGGATTCGGATGGACCCAAGGAAGATCCAGGCCATTGAGACCTGGCCTGTGCCAACCACTGTGAAGCAGATTCAGGTGCTCCTTGGTTTCGCCAATTTTTATCGGCGGTTTATATTCCATTTCTCTGATATTGTGGCACCAATGACCCGCCTTCTAAGGAAGGGCGTTCCCTTTGATTGGACCAGTGAGACTCAGGGTGCATTTAAATTACTGCTGAAACAGTTTACCACAGCCCCGGTGTTGGTGCATCCTGATCCTGCCCTGCCGTTCTTTGTCGAGACTGACGCTTCCATGTGTGCTGTGGGTGGGGTGTTATCCCAACGTGATGAAGCCACCGGTCACATGCACCCCATCGCCTTTTTCTCTAAAACCTTGTTGCCGGCGGAACGTAATTACACTGTGGCAGAACGGGAACTGCTGGCTGTGAAACTGGCTATTGAGGAGTGGCGTCATTATTTGTGGGGCGCCAGGCATGTCATCACCATCTACACTGACCACAAAAATCTGGGATTTTTCCGTTCTGCCAGAGCGTTGACGCCTCGACAGATGCGGTGGGTCCTATTCTTTAGTGAGTTTGACTTTGTCATCACTTATAGGCCTGCAGTTCAGCAGATTAAATCTGACGCTCTTTCTCGGATCCATGTTGATCCTAAGGAAGAAGGAGCTGTGAGTGAAGGCAGGGCTATGATAGAGGGGGACAAGATTGTGGGGGCTTTGACTATGGACGACTTTCCCACACTGGTGAAAGAACAGCTGAACCTGCTGGATTTGGCTCCCTGGTTGGCGTTACCCCAGTTGACAGCAAAGGAGGGGTTATTGTACCACGAGACTGAATTGTTTATTCCCCCTGTCTTGAGGGACAAGGTGTTGGAGTGGTGTCATTCCTCCGCTTTGGTGGCGCATCCGGGGATGCATAAGACGAAGGATATGTGTATGAGGTGGTTTTGGTGGGAGTCCATGACCAAAGACATTCAGGAGTATGTGCGGGCTTGTCCTGTTTGTGCCATCAGCAAGCCTTCACATAGTAGGCCCTCGGGGCTTCTGCATCCCTTGGAGGTACCTCCTTCTCCTTGGCACACTATAATTATGGATTTTGTGACCGATTTACCATCTGCTTCCGGTTGCACTACCATACTTGTAGTGGTGGATTTATTCACCAAGATGGCACATTTTATTCCATTTCCTAAACTCCCTACGGCGAAGGAGATGGCGGTGGCTTTTCTGTCCTCAGTTGTTAGGTTACATGGGTTGCCGTCCGCTATCGTATCTGATAGGGGGGCACAGTTCGTGTCTCATTTTTGGACTGAGCTGTGTCTGGTACTTAAGACGGAAGTATGACTATCTTCGGCTTACCATCCTCAGTCCGACGGTCAGACTGAGCGACCAATCAGACAATGGAGCAATATCTGAGGTGTTTGGTCTCTTCGTTGTCCTGTGATTGGATGACTGCTCTACCCATAGCGGAGTTTGCCTATAACAACAGTGTGCATTCCGCTCTGGGTATGTCTCCGTTCTATTGTTCGCTTGGATACCACCCTAGGGCAGTGGCTATACAACCCACGGGACGCGTGCCAGCCATAGACGAGGTGTGCGGGCGCATGGGGGTCATTTGGGGTCTGGCCAGGGACAGTTTGAATGAGGCTAAGACTGCAATGAAAGAACAGGCGGATAAACATCGGGTCCCGGCGCCCTTATATAAGGTGGGGGATCTAGTGTGGTTGGCGTCTCGTAATTTGAGATTGCAGGGGTCACGCAAATTGGAACCGCGGCTTGTGGGTCCCTTTCCAGTATCCCAGGTTATCAATCCGGTGGCTATGAAGCTTAGGTTACCTCAAGAGTACGGGGTGCATCCCGTGTTTCATACATCACTGCTGAAACCCTACTTGCCCTCAGTTCAGGTGTTGCCCCCTCCTCCTCCTGTCGTGGTTGATGGTCAGGAGGAGTTTGAGATCCAGGCTATCCTAGATTCCAAGCGGGTCAGGGGTCGTCTTTTCTATCTGGTGGATTGGAAGGGATACACAAGGGAGGACAGGTCTTGGGAGCCAGCGGGAGGGATGCATGCACCACGCCTTGTTCGTTTGTTTCATAGGCAACATCTCCTGAAACCCCGCCCGGTAGGGAGGATCGTTGGGGGGGTACTGTTAGGATTCGGGGGCTAGTCCTCTCTTTCTGACCATGTAATGACATCACATGACCAGTGGGCAGTGTATAAAGGTTGGTCCTACCTTTGTCTCTTTGCTTGTTATTGCCATTGATGGATTCTGGTATCCTGCATCCTGATCGTTGTTGGCTGGCTGAAAGCATTCTTTGCTGCTTTGGAGAACATTTTCCTGCTCTTCTCACGGGCTCGTGAGAAGAGTGATTTCTCTTTTGCCCTGTTTAGATCCTTCCCTTGTCTGTCCAGTCCCCGTTTCCTCGTGTAGTCAGATAGGTTCCATCTTATTTTTTAGCGTTTCACTTCCCTCCCGTTTTCCTTCCCAGTGTTCGTTTTTGGGGTTCGGGGGCTGTGTTTATTTGTGCCCTGATTCAGGTGTAGTACGCTAATAATAATAATAATAATAATAATCCACATTTGTAAAGCACACAATCACCCGTAAGGGTCTCTAGGCGCTGGGGGCCGTCGGGAAGATTAAGCGAGCTATTGCCCAGAGTCACATGGTGCTGGGCTAACCTGCCGCCGGAGCCGGGGATCGAACCCTGATCCTCAGATTCCAGCGTCAATCGCCCTGGCCGCGGCGCCACACCTCGCTGGGGGTTCCTGGCGTGTTTGCCGTCTTTAGCGTGAGCTCGCTTGGACAGTACTCCACATCGTTAGGGCGGAAGTGACGTTTTGGGTCATTCCGCGAAGGTCTTTTTCGAACGCTGGGATTCCCGGGTGTGTTCCAGCGCCGGCAATTGATTCCTGTTCCCTATTTTTAGAACCAAAAGGGGTTTTTTTGGTATTGGACGTGGTTTGTCCTAGTCCCTTTTTCCCCTTGCACGAAGATAACGAAAACATTAAAAAAACGAAGGACATATCCCTATAAGCTCCTGCCTGGCCGGATAATTCAAGAGTGGCTGTCTTGATTTATCTATTGCTCATTTCTTATCTTCCTTGTGGCCAGTACCTACACGAAGCAAAGCCTGCGCTGCTCACTGGTAAGAGATCTGATGAATGTTATGGCATGACATGGTCACTGGTGTTGGGACAGTGCAGGGTGGAGTTCATACTTATGTGGGGTGTGTTGTTTTCTTGTCATTATAGGTGCAGAAGCGTGGAGGAGGGAGTTGTGTCCTATCGTTCTATAAGGGTGGAAGACCTGGTGGGTCCTATAATACCACCCTCTTTTCAGGTGCATTGGCTTACTCATAGAGGTAATCCTGTGAGTGGCCAGTGTGCAGGAGAAGGGGACTGGTGCATGCTTCGTTCCTGCAGTGCTCGGGCTGGGTGGAATCCAACACATATGAGCAAAGTCCACCCTGTGCAATATGCACAGGCAGCGACAAGAGCGCTAGCCACAGAACTACCACCATCTGTGGCGAGTACTTCATCGACCGGACGACCTATATCTCCATCACTTGAACATATGGAGTTGAAACCCTTTTTAAAGGAAGTGCATATAAAATGCAACAAGTGCAACGGATTGATTGTGTACGGAGAGCAGAGCCTCATTCTTATTCAAAGAAGATTTAATGAGCATAAAAGGTTGGAATGCATCTAATTTTTTATCAACTTAAAATGTTCCTGTTTTACATTTCACAAATTGGATTCCTATTTCACAAATTTTAAAGGACGATAAACGTTTAAAAAAAAAAAAAAACAGTTCTTTTCAGAACTACCTCATTGTACCAAAAAAAGCTCTAATCATAAGTTTATTTATTGCCGCATTTTAGGAACAATAATTAAAAAATGCGGCAATATTTGGGACATATTATGAAGACGTGATAATTTCACTTCACTTTTATCGGCATAACGCAGTTTAAAATGCGCCGATAATTGCCTTCATAATATGAGCCATATTATCAAGGATGGACGATACAATATCGCCGCTTCTATCGACTGGAAACTGCCGATAAAGCGGCGATAATGGACTTGATAATATGCTGTATGAAATTCCTAGTGTAGCCCATATTACATGTTTTCGCATCTTAAATGGGCTTCGATAGGATTTCCATAGGGCATATTATGAAACCCATTATCGCCGCTTTATCGCCAATCTCCTGTCGATGAAAATGCATTCACTGTCCATTGTAATATGCCCCTATGTTTTTCAAAATTCAAATTGAAACGTATGTTATATGCGTTTATATCTAACATTACGAGAAAGTCATAACACCGCCTGCGATAAAACCACTTTACATGTGTTGCGCACAGACAGTTAATGACATGCATAGTAGACGTATGTTAAACTACTTGCAAATCCTGTTAAAAGGCAAAAATAATATCTCGTACACGGCACCTGTTACAAAAACAGTTTAAATAAACGTATTTATCGTACGAGTGCCACGGGCAACATTGATGAAGCATTTGGCAGTGTTAACGTGGAGGTGTGAAAATGAAACTAAATCAACCCCCTCTCATATTTACATAGCACACATTAGTGCATATAAAAAGAACACTTGTTTTCACGCGGTAATGTTAACTGTCACAGGGATAGTATTACATATTTATTCAAATCATGTTCAGACTGCCTGTTTTGTAATTCTCTGCTAACATGCACTCTCATCATTAGAAGTGAAAGCATAATGCTCCTTCTATTTTCATTTAATGTCCCATTTTTTCCTTTAGAAATCTACTTACCGTATACTACTAACAAAAATTATCACTATCTTAGCTTACTTCCAATAATTATTCGTAGACCAGCAGCGACTTTTAACGCTTAGGAGTGATACAATTATCAAAGTTTAATTCTAAAACTAATGATTCCCAAACTGTACACCGCGGCTCCCTACTCCGCGTAATAAGGTGCCAAGGGCACGGCGCACTCAAGGTTGCCTAACCGTCTGTAAATTCCACAGACGTCACTACCCTTTTATGTGTAACTATATCCATCTTAGAGAGCTGCGCGCTCCTCCCCTATGATAACGCTGACAGTCCATGCTAAAATGGCCTTGAATTTTACTGCAGCAGGAGCACCCCTCCCACGCATTGGAATCCTAAAAAAAGCTTCCTACCTCAATGAACAGAAGACATTGTTTTAGATAAAAAAAGTAAAAACACCATCAAGGCTTATTATGAAACAGTTTCTGTTAAAAAGTCTATGAATGAAAATTATTAAATCAGATTAACGTTCTTTCATTGTCTCATAAATTTTACACAGCAATATTTTAATTAACATATTCAACAATTCCATGGTTACTGCTTTTCAACTTAAAGGTACTAGCACCTATTCTGAAAGGCAATAGTCTTTGCTTCTTCTTTGTATGAAAGTATTTGTTAAACTACATATCTACATGCAATAAGACATACAACATACCTCCAGTCGCGCACCACACTATACTACACGCATATTTCTAGTTTAGGTGCTTTCATCTGCATACAGAATAACATCCAACACCTTCTTTAAAAAAACTCCTTACTTTTAAAAAACAGTGCTGAAAGTCAAGGGCGGATTACCAAAGTGGGCATGCGGACATGGGCCGAAAGGCCAGTGCCTCGTTACCCTCTGTAGGCCGTTTTTTTGTCCCCTGCCCCAGTCCACTTAGAGTACACTTGAAAAGGGGAGAAAATAAAAAGCCGACCCACAGAGTACACAGAGACAGACTGCGAAAATGAAACCAGCCTCCCTGTGCGACCGAACACCCCTGCCCTACCAAACAATGAAGCTGATGCTGGGCTGGGGAGAGCTCATTGTTACCAAGAATCGACCTCCCTGGGGGGCAGTTGTTTCTGAGACCTTTCAGACATTTTCACCTCGGCCCTCCTGGGGCTCAAGCGGCCCATGCAGCAAGTTTCTAAAACAAACAAAAATGAGAGGTTGCATACACTGTGATGCCAACAAAAAGTGAAGTGTACTAGTAACAAAAGAGTACTATCCACAAGTACATAGATAATACTACATTAAATGGTAAACACTCAATCTGCCACAACACACTGGGAGGGCACTTCCCATGCACCAGCTACACCTCAACTTTCCCCTGCCTACCTGACTATGTTTTGTGCTCCCCTGCCAGGATATTTTGCCGAGCCCTGGAGGCCTAATTAATTAACTAATTGCAGGAGCCTTACCTCTCTTCAAGTACTTCTAAGCTGAAGGCCTGGGAAGGACTAAGGGGCATATTATCAAGGGGTTTATCTCCGCTTTTTTGGCTTTAAAAGCCAAGAAAGCGGAGATAAAATAATCTCCCTATTACCTAGCTGTCGCTAACACCAGTTAGCGACAGCTAGTAGGAGCTAGCGACCATCTTGGGCCCCACTTTGCATGTCAGTGATATTTATCACTAATGACATGCAAAGTGGGCGTGCCAAGATGTTAGCGACTGGAAACAGTCGCTAACATTGCTATCTCCTATTACCAACTTTTGGAGATATTTGCGCTAAGCGCAAATATCTCCAAAAGCTAACACCTGCCCTGAGCAGTTCTTAGCCATGTTATCCAATGGGAGGTGGATAACATGGCTAAGAGCATTAGCTCGGTAATGCATGAATATCGCTGACTTTTCAGCGATATTCATGCATTGCGGCAGTTTTTATCGCATTTGCGATAAACCTTGGTAATACCAAGGTTTATCTGCCATAAAAATCGCCGCAGCTCAGCGGTAAATCTTTGTCTCTAATCAAGCAATAGCGATAATTATCGCTATTGCTTGGTAATATGCCCCTAAGTCGCTTAGTAATAGCGCCGGCTTCTTTGCTTTTCAAATGCTTCTGTGTTAAAGGGCTGAAATAATTTTGTGACAGTAAAGGGCCTTGCTATTTGTTTTAGTTGCTCACCATGTTACCATTGTCACCTTGGTCTTGTGTCCTATGGAACAACAGTTTCCTCCCACTTTCATGCCTTGTATATGCAAATGGTGTTTCATAGAAAGGCACGCCCCTTGAATGTGGACCACACCCATTAAATATGGACCACGTCTCATAAATTTAGCCCACTTTTTTTGTCACTGCACGGGAAGATATGAAATCCCAATCCGACCCTACGTAAAGCCATGAAAACAACAACACTTACATTCACATTTTGCAATGTTATCTTTATATGTCAATTATATTAAATTTCACAGACAAACAAAGCAAATCCCAATATAGTTATTATCTATAATTAATTGTCACTAACTGGTGTTAGCATCAGCTACATACTACTGAGACAATTTTATTTGCACTATCTTGCCTTTTAAAATTAAAAATACAGAATAAAACTCCTTTGATAATTTCCTGAAAAGTTCTGTAATACATTACATTTACCAGCAATTTTTTTACACATCAACATTAGTAAACTGAGTGACTGAAATGTTGCTAATTTCTTACAGTAATTTGTTTAGACACTCCTTGTAACTGTGCAGCTGATCCTCCATGGAAATGCTTACATAAAACACAACACTAGTATGACCAGGATACTCAAAGAAATAACACAGGGTTTAAAAAGAATTTTTATTATTTATACTTACCTAAGAAATAGTAATAAATGAAAAATTTTTAATATTTGAAAAACATGGTATCTGTGAAAGAAAAGTAAATATATGGTTATAGTGTTATTTCATTAAACAAAGCTAAGTAGAATTGATTTAACCAAAAAGTGAAAAAACAAAAAAACAGAAGGACAGAAAGAGACCGAGACAGAATATTTTGAAAGAAATAAAAGCACTCAAAGAATCACAGTCTGAAGCAAAGTAAACTGATAGCCAAAATGAGAGTATGATTAGTGATAATACACAAACCAAACAATCTCTGAAATAAACAGAGTAAGAGTACCTAAATATCTTAAAGAGAAAGATAAAATAAAGAATCAACACTAAGAGAAAAAGAGTCAAAAGGTAGAGTAACAGAAGATGAATAAAATACAAACAAACATGTAGTATAACAGAGACATATAAACAAAAATAAAGTAGAGTGAGAAAACTAAACTATAGATTTTAGATTGGAAATTATTCATAAATAAAGATAGCAGAGTAAGGGAACAAATTGTAAGATATAGTAAGAGAAAGAAATCAAGATTCAGGAAAGAAAGCCAATAAAAGATCAATGAAGGTGACTCTCTGTAAAGCAACGTAAGTTAGAAACTGAAGACATAGAAAGACTGAATAGAATGCTAACAAAAAAGATGTAAAAGTAAAAGCATGAGTTAAAGAAAATAACCATATCTAAACACCATTATCAAAGGAAGAGGATGAAGAAAATTAGAGTAAGAGATAGATACCCAAAACTTTCAGATATGATTAGTTGTGCTTACCTTAAAAATGTAATTTCTGTGGAAGACAATAAAGAAATCTGTTATAATACATACTTCTAAATCAAATGTAACAAAATATCTTAAATAACATATTTACTGGTTTATTTTTGCTGTCTTCAGATAAATTGATTTTCACTATAAACAGTGATTTCAATAGTAATCATCATGTAACAGCGGGGAAAAAAAAACACAATCAAAATGATTGTATTTAAAAAACCCATAAAAGATCTCTATACATACTATAAATACCTTTGAAAAAAACATGTCTTAAATGTTTTTCTCTAATTCGCAATTTCTTGAATAAGTACACCACATATTTCACAATTATAAACTAACTAAAGTATAGCAGTTACTTTAAAATACCACTCCACAAATAACCGTGCATCTATGTTCTTAAAACATTTATCTGAAGTCAACATTTTGATTACTCATTATTTTCCACATGTCCAAATACTATCAGATAAGTCCTTTTTTTTTTGAGTACCTCTCAACAAACTCGCGAGTAAGTATGTTCTAGAGACATTTATCTGTATTCCACATTAATATATCTCATACATTTCCGCAAGGCCAAATGGTATGAGTTAAATCATTTTTTTTGAGTACATCTCCACAAACTTCCAAGTAAGTATACTCTAAAAACATTTATCTTAAGTCAACATTTCCATATCTCATTGTTTTCCGTATTGCAAAATAGTATAAGTTAATTCCAACGTCTCGTCTTCCAGAAACATTAATGAAACCTTACCTGATGCTATCACTTTATCACATAATAGTTTCATTTCCATATTTGAACACCCTTAATCACATCATATTTCTAAAGAACACATTTTCATATCTTTACAGTATTACTCTGAGTCGTCCAACTAATTTCACTGAAATTTTGGTTGCAAAAATATCAGATAAGAATTTCTTAACTCAGAAGGCAAACGTTTCTTAAAACTTAATTGACTATCATTGCACAGCGTCCAACCAGTTGCACTCTTCAAATAAGCTATGTAATGTCCTGATGATATAGATGCCCCTTCATGAAAAATAATTGCTACAGTTACAAATGTTCTTCTAGAAATAGATATTTGAGAAGCCACAAAATTTTGAATTAAAGTTGACAATTTAGTTCCGTCAGCTCTGCATCGTTGAAGCATTAAAATAAGATATTGTCCATATCTATGAATAAATAACGTAGATAACATTTCTGAATTACATTGAGAACAGACCATGTTCTGATATGCATCTTTAACTAGTTTATTAAAGGACACTGTTTTACAATCTGGTAATGTTAAATATATAAATCTTTCTGTGTGTATGTCAGTACTACTTGTAAATGAGCAATTATCACAAATATGTTCCCATTTATAAGAAAGGCCGAATAGACTATCAATACCTACACCTTCTTCTTCCAAAACTGTAAGCATATACATAATGAATTCCTGACAATCTTGCTGAATATTCTGAGAAAATTGATTTAGTTCTGCACATATGTCTAAAACATTCCTTACTTCTGAAACACTTGCTACTTCACTATTACCACTAGTACATTTTTCAAGCACAGAATTTAAAGAACAACAAAATGTCTGCTCCTGATTTTCTCTAATCTGTTCCTGTAACCTTTTTAGAAAAAAACCACATTAACCACTACATTTGCATAGCAGTTGACACCAGACCTATTTTCAAATTTAAATCCAACAATCTCTGTAGAACTTATGTTTTTCTTACTCTTATCAATGGCAGTCTCATCTTTTTTTCTTCTTTTCTCTAAAACTTCACTACATTGTTTCTCATTTCTCCTTTTCTGACCAACTATACGCTTTTTAATTAAAGGATATTGAGGTAAATGTGGAGCATATTCTCTTCTTAACCTATTATACTCCTGTACACATTTTAAATCTGCACTGATTTTTGTCTCATCAAAATCAATTAGATAAAGCCCAGATAAAGTTCTAACTCGTGATAAAGCAACATATCCCATACCCTCTTTGAATACACTATTTCCAATATTTACCAAAGCACAATCTACACTTAAACCTTGCGATTTGTGAATAGTCACTGCATATGCCAAACAAACTGGAAATTGTTTCCGACGGACATACAAGTCTTTTACAAGTAAAAAACGACTTGAGCAGCGACTGATTAGTTGAACTTCCTCAATTTCATCAAATTTTATTCGTAAAAATTCAATCTCATCTCTATTTGGGTAATTTACAAAACTAACAACATTACCCATTGCTCCATTCACCAGACCTCTTTCTACAAGTAAATTTCTCCGTAAAATAATCCGACAATTTAAACATACATACAGATTCTTCTAAACCAGCAGTTTTAGATATAGATGTCTGTAGACTATCCAATTTTAACTTTAAATTATCAGACAAAACAATAGTACTTCCTTCATACTCTATTTTATCTTTTGCTTCCAGTTTCTTAATTTCTTGATTTTCCAACTTCAACATTTTCTCATTGAAAACTGAGCATTCTTTTAGAGTTGGCATCAAGCATATAACTGACTTATCTTTTACCTCTTTACTATATATTTTTTCTGCTACATTTTCTTCATTGGGAAACAACTTACATATTAATCGAGTTTGTAGAGTTTCTTTTGCATCTTCAGTTAGCCTTCCAATCCTTATATCTTGAAGAATATCTCCATATTTAGTATCCTTTGCTTGTCGCATATTTTGAATCAGTTCAGTATATTTGAAATATGACCATATATTTACATTTCCAATACTGCCAAGGCACTTTCTGGTGTCTTCATGTGTCACAGTTTCAAATACAGATTGTCCTTTTACAGGAGTTAGTTGCAGTAGGTCTCCAAAAACTATGACATGTTTCCCTCCAAATAAAACATCATAGTCAGTTTTAAGTATCTGCTGCATTCTTAAATGTACAAAAGCAAGCATTACATTAGATACCATGCTTACCTCATCAATAATAAGAAGTTTCATTTCTTTAAGAACTCTTGAAACTTCATAACAAGCATCTCCAGATAGCTTGTGATATTGTAATTTGTTTTCATGTTCAACTGGCAGCATCAATAAACGATGTAAAGTAATACCTTTAATATTATGTGCTGCCAATCCTGTTGGAGCTGTCACCACACAAGATAATGATGACTGAGTTTTTTGCTGTAGATATGCAGTAATTCCTTTTATAAGAAAACTTTTCCCTGTACCAGCTTCTCCACTTACATATAGTCGAATAGGTTGAAATGACATACATGAGCATTCTTTTTTCTCATGACGAAAACCATGCTCAATGTGCTCTGTCACTTCCACATATATTTGTCTTTGCTCAAGATTAAATTCCTTCTCCAAATCTTCTAAGTTTATTACATCCTCTTGAGCTTGCTCCATTGCTCTTTCCACCTCATCCATGGCAGTGGCTGCTTCATTTCGGATAATTGGTTCTCCCAGTGGATCCTGACTCAACGATGCTGAACTTTGTGTTTCTTGTGAACTTTCTCTAGCCATCTCCGCTGCAATTGTTGCTTCTTGCTCTATTTCGTTGTTCAACATTTTCAGATAATTACTAAAAGCAGGACATTCTATACTACTTTTAGATGCATTAAAAGAATCTTCATAACTTATAAACTCTCCAAGTAGTTCCTCTTCGGTACGCCATGGTTTAAAGAGTTGCAAAAGAGCTAAATAGTAAAATTCTCTTTTGTCTGGATTTTCGCAACTCAGTTTTCGGTGATTAATCAAATGTACTTTTGTTTGTTTCACCAGACATCCTTCTTGTCCAATTACAGCGTAGATACCTTTTTCAACATTTTCTCTAATATTCCTTTTAAATGTGTATTTTTCAAGAACTTCATACAGACAAATATTTTCTAGCAGAGTACTTCTATTTGGATAGTATGTATCCAACATATTTGTTTTCAAAATGTCTGTACTATTGGGTTCTTTCTGTGCTAAATATTCAATTTCTTGCACAGTTTTCAATACACGGTTTCGTGTTCCTGCTAGACCTAAACTCACCCACAGGATACTTCGAGATTTCGCATAAAGACTTGCTGATGACAATCGATCACAGTATTCATATGCTCCAATTTCTCGATGTGATAACATCTTTAAACTGTATGTATACAATTTCTTGCTTAGGCTCTTTTCATGAGAAATATCTTCACACATCTCCTACAATTCCGTCTTTTCAGATTTTGTGATGTAAGACGTTACATATCGAGCCACAGCAATAGAGTTGTCCGCAACATATTGTATATCCATGTTGGCATTCCACATGGACAAAATGACAGGGTTGTAGTCATTTATATATTTGGACTCTTCTCCTCTTCTTAAATTATAAGTATTTTTGGGTGATCTTCTAGTGATGTTATGTCGCAAAGATGACATCAAATTATTCACTCTTCCTTTTGAAAGTACTGGTCGTGCAAATCCAAAACTACATTTTGTATAGAACTTATCCTTTGTTTTGAATTTGCGCAGACAATACTTTCCACAACGATGTCTTTGAAACCGTAACACTTTTCCTCTTAAGTCTTTATCACTTGTACTGTTAGGTATGTCACAAGTGGCATATTCCTCAATAAAAGACAGTACAGTTTCATCTGAGTCTTTTCCAAATTTGGGAGCATCCTTGATCCATAGTAACATATGAATATGTGGAGCACCTCTAGCTTGATACTCTTTTCTCCAGAAGAAATCCAAAACTTCACCAAGCGGTGGATTCTTCTTGTTTGTAAGAAACGACATCATTGCTTCAAATCGATGATTAAAATATCGGCAAACATTAACTGGATCCAACGAACACAATTCTCCTGGTGTCTTGTAGTTTATATTTTCAATATTTACATTCGCCTCTCGAAGATATTCAAGTAAATCTTCCCAGGCGTACTCTGCACAGCTTAGAGTTACAAACCATGTTGGTGCTCCCAAGTTTCGTAGCATGCATTTTAAATCTCCATGACGACGGTATCAATATTCATTAGTACCACGCTGACATGCCATTAAGTTAATTAGATGAGCATCCAAAACACTATCTTTCTTCTGATGCACTTTATCCATGAAATCCTTAGCTGAAACATTATGTAGATGCACTCCACTTTTTAAGACATGGTTTACTGCAAAAGAAAGACCAGATAAGTCACTCTCAAAGAGAAGATGAAACAAATATGGAATACATTGACGAAATCTGGGATCTTCTGCATATAACCTTGTTGTCCGGTACTCAGATGCAGGAATCTGCAAAGCACGATCATCATATCGCGCACCTTCACCTGTTGGGAATAAGTGTGGGAAACAACAACCTTCCAAACTTTTTTCCCACACACTAATAGGACTTCCTTCTGCTTTTTTCATCTGAAATAACTCAATTGCATTCCCCAATGCTTCTTTGGAATGCAGTGGATGAACACTGTAATGTTCATAAATTTCTTCACTTCTGGACATGTCGACTTTTTCAATTTGTCCAGTAGAGAAATCATTATTCTCTTCATCACTTACATCTTCTTGTTCTACATACATATTTTTATAGTATTTATTGTTTTTAACTAAATACAACGTTGCCTTCTTCACTTTCCTAACATCCACTAAATCTTGCCAGATTTTCTTACTCTTTGTAGGTACACCATTAACTAGAATAACAAGAGGATCCTCTTCTACATTCTCAATACCAATTGTCTCTATATTTTTCTTTAAATCAAGTGGCAAATATACAACTCTACCCTTTAATCCTCTTTGTAAATCTGTAGGATTTAATTTCCCAGTCTTAGGCTCCATACGAACAATAGCCTGAAAAGGATGTACACATTGAATCAAAATAGTCTCATAAGTATTTAAATCCTTCAGTTCCGATGGAATATTTATCAACTCAAGATTATTATGAACACCTCTAGCAGGCATTTTATTTTCATTTAATTTATTATAACAATATTTACAAATACGTTGTTCAAAACCCAAATCAAAATCGTTTTCTACCAGCAAATAAGTTGCAAACTCTCTCCACTGAGTATTATCTTCATCTTCACTTTTTTAAATATAAATCAACTAACCTAGTTTGACTTTTGTAATGAATGCGTCGACAACACACACAAGTGAAATTTGGTTTTTCACCTGCAATGACCTTAAATTTTGTTATTTCCTGTTCAAATTCTTCAGTATTAAAATGTCCAACATTTTCTAACACATTTCCTTCTATAACTACATCAGTTTGTACATTCTCTTCACCTCAACCAAAATAACTTACCTCAATCTCTGCACAAATATGCTTCACATCTAATACACATCCATGTAAAAGAGCACTATTTAACTCTTTCAATTTAAGTGCTGGACTTTTTGCATAATACATATTTCTGACTAATTTTCTCATTTTGGTATGATGCACTGCTAACATCCTAAAATGGTGAAAAACACTCTGGCATATTTTTTTTGAAAGACAAGCCAAAGAATGTCCTTGCAAACCTATTTTTTCTCTCACTCTGCACCGATCTAATTCTTGCAACAGTACAATTTTTTTCTTTAAACTTTCCTTAGTGTACTTACGTAAGAAATTGCGAAAGAAATCAATTGAATCCTGTCGCACACTGCAAATACTGCCACAATTCCAACTATAAACAGGAGCATAAACAGATCCCTGTAAAACTTCTCCACCTATTTCCCCTTCTGTATTTCTGACCTCAATTTTCTCTTTCTCAATAGGACAGCCATCCTTTACTTCATACGCTCGACCACTGATGTCAACTGCATGCAACAACTCGTTACTTTGAAAGTAACTCTGTTCATTAAAAAATGGCTCAGAGTTTGAAGTATGCATCCATTTACCAGAAAAGATTTTACAAAAATTACTTCTATTTATGTGTCTCTTCCATTTACTCTTAGCTTTTAAAACTCTAATTGCCTTATTTAGTGTACTTATTCTTTTCAGCACTAAAATAAACAATTTTTTTTTCATCTCGAACGCATCATCCACAACGTCCTCTCTATATATTTTTTTCTTATAAAAAGCAGATTTCCTTTTAGAAACTTTTTCCTTTTGTAATAAATTCATAACAACTCTCTTACGAAACATACGTTTCCTTATTTCCGCAAATTGATTTGTACGTCTTTTACTGTACATATTTTCTTCACCACTCTTTTCCAACACAGTTTTCTTTTTTTGTCCATTTCTCCTTGTAGATCCTGAAAACTGTTTTTCCTTAGCAATATTATCCAATTGACTTTTTCTCTGACACAATTTTTTTAAAAATTCCTTACTGCTCTTACCAGGAGCACTCTTGTTTTTGTCCGTCCTTTGTTGTGTACGTACATTTTGTCCCTCTTTTCTCTTCAAATGGTATGTCTTTTTATACAGCTTTCTTTTCTCATTTCTCGTCGGCATACTGATTGATGTTTCTGATGTCAATGATAACCTGTTTTGAAAAAAGTTAAAAAATATTATAGACCCCTACTTCCATATACCATACAAATTATAAGCAATACTTGATTTTATAACTTGAATAAAGACAAAGAAACAGTCTCTGGTCAGAGTAGCAAATCCTAAATGAATATTGTTTCTAAATTTGTGACACTCCATATCTATGTTATCCTTACACATGTTTTGTTTTATTTATTTTTCTTGAGACATATAAGTACTATTCTGACTTTCAAGCATTGTCGATGTTGCTAATACTTTTTATTTTATAACTTTAATCTTTTATCCACCTTTGCACAACTTTTACTGTCATTCCTAAAAAAGAGAATAATTATTAAGAGTACAACAATAATATTTTAATTTATTTTTTAATTTAATCATAAATAATTTTACCCATTTAATAATTCATATTCTATAATCACATTTAGCATTATTTCATCTGATATTTCATTGTTATTTTCCTCTTCCACATTCTCTTCTTCCACCATCTCTAAGTATGCACTGTCAAATGTGCTGTCCAAAAAGTCCTCATTTTCAGATGAAATCTCATCCTCAAATACTCCTTCAAGTATTTCTTCTAGGACTTCTTGTGCCATTTCAAAATTGATATTCTCATTTTCATTCAAATCTTCCATGTTTTTATGAATTTTCTATCTTCTGTCTCCTTTTAAAAAAATATAAAGACTAGATTATATTTTTTTTATAATTAGTTAACCAATGATTACCTTGAGTAATCTTTTCACTACATACCCTTTCATACTTTTAAAGTCATTAACTACATTGATTATTATAATACCTTCATCTTTATTTTATTAAGAAACAGATACTTTTATCCTAGAGATTAACAGGTTTCTATTTAATTTTGTAAATTACAATTGTGCTACAGAAATATATTTCACTGTGAAATTTGCTTTCTGCATTTCAGGCTGTAGAACTATTTAAACACTTTCTAATTTTATTGTACAGATATATTTTTAACTTTACCACTATAAACTGTCATTCAAACTGTATGCAAAGTGAAAGAATAACTCACAGTATACCAATTAAACAATCACTAAACCGATTGCTACTTCCCACAGAGGCAGTTGCTTTTACCTTTAACAACATACTCGTCATGTAAATTTCATCTAATGTAAAACATTTCATCATAATCATATGAAACCACAATGAGTCGCAACTCGTGGAGGCAATTATGGTGCGTCAGGGAGACAAAGAGAGAAAGATCTTTGCTGGAGGGACCTAAAAACCAGGATATAGATAATATGTAGTAAATACATAATTTAATTATTTAAATAAATTTTGCAGTGTGCACTACATTCCAAATTGCGATGCTGTGTACACTGGAAAAATTATTTTATTAATTAAAATATATACTTTCCTACATTTATCTATGTATCATATTTTAGATCTCTGTACCCTACACCTCCCCCTCCCTCGCTCCCAGGCCCTACCATTACTCCCTCGATGGCATCCGACTGACCTCATCATAATACACTTCTGCAAATGCATATAATAGAATGCAAATAGATAGTACAGTTACAAAAATGCATCCGAATTGTCCATCACGCCAACAGCCATATCATAATATACCTCTATAATTACTCAATCAGTACTGTACACAAATGATACAGCATAAAGTTGAGAGTTAATGATGACTTAGCAAAAATTAACCAAGGTAAACAGCAAACTCTTACAGTCAAAGAATAGATCAACCCAAACTGTATATAAAATAACACATGGACCTGGCCAATCAAAAGATGGTAACAATTGAGTATAAAATTGTATTTCATAATACATATGTACTACAAGCATGTTTAGATATGTTTAAAGTACAAATTAAAACCGTTATGTATAACAGAAGCAGTGTTAATTTTTTTTAAAAAAACATGCATATTATGATAATCTTCTCACAAATAACTTATCATTTTAATTTTATCAACTCACCTGTAAAAAAAGATTTTCTGTTTCTATACTGTCACGTTCAACGTCAGGTTATTGCTTTTCAGCACCAAACACTCTCTAAAAAAAATACACAACTGAATTTTAGTTAACATAATACACACATATATATTTCACAACATACACCCATTTTACCAAATATCATACCTATCATATACATTCCTTAATTTTCTATCCAATATATATCATAAAGTCTATGTTTAAGAAGCCTTATTTATGTAATCTTTGCGCCACCGGTGCGTCACTGTTTTCCATGTTAAAAATAACGCACGGGCGGCGCAACACCTTCATAAATAAAGCCCAAGATATCTTTGTGAACCACATTTTTTAATCAAATTTTTCCCCCTACATTTTTTTAAATCAATCACTATATACAATGTAATTTAACAAACATTACCAAGAAACTACATGCAATATTTTTGATAAGCACTACAACACAACCTTACTTTCTATATTTATTATGTAAATACATATACATTATGTGCAGGGAATTTTTTTAACATAATAACGCTTCACACTTTCTGAATTCCCCCAAATAGGGCATATTATCAAGGGAGTTTATCTCCACTTTTTTGCCTTCAAGAGCCAACAAAGCGAAGATAAAATTATCTCCCTATTACGTAGCTGTCGCTAACACCAGTTTGCAACACCTATTAGCAGATAGCAACCATCTTGTGCGCCACTTTGCTTCTCAGTAATAATTATCACTAATGATATCCTAAAGTGAACGTGGCAAGATGATAGCAACTGGAAACAGGCGCTAACATTACTATCGCCTATTACGAAGTTTGCAGATATTTGCGCTAAGCATGAATATCTCCAAAAGCAAACATCTGCCCTGAGCAGTTTTTAGTCATGTTATCCAATGGGACCTAGATAACATGGCTAAGAGCATTAGCTCAGTATTGCATGAATATCGCTGACTTTTTAACAATATGCATGCATTGCAGCCGTTTTTTCTAGCATTTTTTATAATTAGCTGCTCAACGTCTGTCAACATTCCAATCGGAAGAAATAAAGAAGTGTTGCCGCCATTTTATTAATGCAACTGCATATATTCTACCAAACAAACGGTGAGAACATGGAAAGAGAAAAAAGTACACATTATCTAAGCGAGTACGTTTTCTCAGGGAGTGCACTATAGACCCTGAACGCCAAAACAACATTTTTTTTTCCAGTAAAAAGTTACGTGGTGCGCGCACTCGATCGAGCAACCCTATTTACAAGACTGTGATTCACATGCTTTATAAGTAAAATTTAATGGTGAAAAGGCAGACGACACTTAAAGATCGTTTCAGATCTTTCAGTTTACTTATTTTGCCTATTTTTTAAATTTACAAAAATATACAGTTTAAAAAATTCTCATTTGCTGTTTAACATCTGTCAACATTAGAATCAGTGGCAATCCGAAAGTGTTCGCCGCCATTTTGTAACTGCGAGTGAATGTATTGTACTGATCAAGTCATTTTATCCAATGGGACCTAGATAACATGGCTAAAAGCATTAGCTCGGTATTGCATGAATATCGCTGACTTTTTAACAATATACATGCATTGCAACCGTTTTTTATAGCATTTATTATAATTAGCTGCTCAACGTCTGTCAACATTCCAATCGGAAGAAATAAAGAAGTGTTGCCGCCATTTTCTTAATGCGACTGCATATATTCTACCAACCAAACGGTGAGAACATGGAAAGAGAAAAAAGTACACATTATCTAAGCGAGTATGTTTTCTCAGGGAATGCACTATAGACCCTAAACGCCAAAATAACATTTTTTTTTTCAGTAAAAAGTTACGTGGTGCGCGCACTCGATCGCGCAACCCTATTTACAAGTCTATGATTCACATGCTTTATAAGTAAAATTTAATGGTGCAAAGGCAGACGACACTTAAAGATCGTTTCAGATCTTTAACTTTACTTATTTTGCCTAATTTATAAATTTACAAAAATGTACAGTTTAAAAAATTCTCATTTGCTGTTTAACATCTGCCAACATTAGAATCAGTGGAAATCCGAAAGTGTTTGCCGCCATTTTGTAACTGCGAGTGAATATATTGTACTGATCAAGTCATTTTATCCAATGGGACCTAGATAACATGGCTAGGAGCATTAGCTCGGTATTGCATGAATATCGCTGACTTTTTAACAATATACATGCATTGCAACCGTTTTTTATAGCATTTATTATAATTAGCTGCTCAACGTCTGTCAACATTCCAATCGGAAGAAATAAAGAAGTGTTGCCGCCATTTTCTTAATGCGACTGCATATATTCTACTGAACAAACGGTGAAAACATGGAAAGAGAAAAAAGTACACATTATCTAAGCAACTATTTTTTCTCAGGGAATGCACTATAGACCTTGAACGCCAAAACAACATTTTTTTTCAGTAAAAAGTTACGTCGTGCGCGCACTCGATCGCGCAACCCTATTTACAAGACTGTGATTCACATGCTTTATAAGTAAAATTTAATGATGCAAAGGCAGACGACACTTAAAGATCGTTTCAGATCTTTAACTTTACTTACTTTGCCTATTTTTTAAAATTACAAAAATATACACTTTATAAAATACTCATTTGCTGTTTAACATCTGCCAACATTAGAATCAGTGGAAATCCGAAAGTGTTCGCCGCCATTTTGTAACTGCGAGTGAATGTATTGTACTGATCAAAGGGTTAGAACATGGAAAGGGCAGAAGGTACAGATTATGTAACCGAGTAAGTTTTATCAGGTAGTCCAGTATAGACCCTGATTTTGAACGAAACTTTTTTTTTCTCCATAAAAAGTTACTTGGTGCGCGCATTGGATTCCGTACCTCTATTTTCAAGTTTGTAGACTATTACCTTTTCTCAAAGATTATTATCTGCACATATTAAATTCCCCAAAATTTACTTATTTCATTAATCTTTATCAAACTTCAACTTACAGTTCCGCTAACACAGTTACTATTTTTTTATACCTTAGTTTGTGGAAAAAATTAAAAATTATTCCATACTAAATGTAATTCTCTTTAAAGGTTTTTCATCCCGTAATTACACTACACTCACCTAACATCATTTCATTACGTCATTTCTCCATTTGTCATAAGTACACAGGGGCAGATTTATGAAGGCCTTGCGCCGCCGGTGCGTCACTTTTAACATGGGAAAAAGTGACGCACCGGCGGCGCAGGGCCTTCATAAATCTGCTCCAGAGAGCCTTATTTATTAAGCCCTTGCGCCACCGGTGTGTCACTTTTAACATGAGAAAAAGAAACGCATCTATAGTGCAAAATTTTCATAAATGAGGCCCACACTGTCAACAATATCAATGTCGCACATAATCGTACACATCCAAGCACTACCAATTGCATAACTTGTTTAACATAAAGCGCTGTAATATTGCATGTGTTTTCAAAGGTACACCGGTATCCCCTATAATGCTTAATTTTACCATAACACTCAACAGTAACTATTTATTTTCAAGCAATGTTAATTAGTTTGACTTTTTAAACGACAAGCTTTAGTCTGAAGTAGTCACTCTGCATATGTTTCTCTCTAAAAATTAACTTCACCCACCCACGCATGAGAACCTTCATGTGTGCATCTGGGCGCCAAAAATGACCTTGAACTCAAAGTTCCATCCCAAAACTTGAACAACAGCCTTATTGTCCCAAAATCAAGCTACCCGAGCATCTGTTCACAAACATATCTCATTCACTTAGCTAACACTCGTAGAAAACTGCATATCTTATTAAATAGTGACCTTCCTTTACAATTTTCTAAGGTGACTCTCATAATCTTTAACGCTCCTCCACTACCCAGCTGCACTAATTTTTTTACAACTACTAACCAATGGTTTTGTGCTTTTTTTCCACCAAATTATTTAAAGACATTCTGCTACTCTCACTCCATACTCTCTGATCTATGTTTCTGGACATCCTCATCTATTACCAGCAGCTGCAACCTTTCTATTCCTATTTTCGTTATTACAAAATGGAGGTCCGTCCAGCCTTTGGAAACGAGCTGGAACACTTAGAACTATTTCGCCACAAGATGCTTGAATACTATGGCATCCTACCACTCGCGACTTTGAGTGCATCATATGGATTATCATTTCGATTTTCCTATTTCACCTGTGTGCAACCTGTATTTTATTGCCTGAGCTGTGATTTCATGTGGGCCCTGGACTTATGTCTCTGCAACTCGGTGTCTCCTGAAGTGAATTACAATCATCTCATGAATCCGTTACTTGATCATGAACAGCTTTGTTCCGACGGAGGGATTATGACCTTTGCAGCGATACATGGAGTTCTGGGTCATTGGAATATATTCGCAGCGGCGCAAGATTTCTTGGCACACAGCTACATTGAAAATTCACCGACTTGCCCTCTGATGCAACTAGAGGCTCCACTAATTAATGACCATGTTTGTTCATTTCCTCTTTTAAATTGGATGGCTGACTTGTTTTCGGATGATAACAATGACTTTCTATTAGAAGCAGTTGCCACTTACTTTGCCTATTCAATGCAAGTATAGCTGTTCTGCAAACCATTGACGTCTTGACTTTTTTTTACCTTCCTAATTTTACTTATTTTTTTTATTCTTATATGTTATATAAAAGATGACCTATTGACTTTACTAACATTGGACATTGCAATTTCCGGCTGGTGTGAATTTTTTTAATTATGTGGACTTAATTTTCTTTCCACACCTCCTCGATTTTTTTCAAAACATTTCATGATGCTCTAATTACAACAAATCACTACCTTATGTTATCTTATCTGATTTAAAATGTTGTCGTACCAAGGCTGCGTAAAATATCATTAAATGTGCCTTCACAAATGTCTATAGTTACAATGACTTTTTATATGATTGTATATGGTTTATCACCATTCTCCCTTTCTACTCCTTATTTCCGCCTCACACACATGTGCTGCTTTTAATTGATGGCTATTGAAAGATTTTTCATTCACAATTGAAAAGTTTATAATTACCCTGATAGTACCCTTGCTTATCAACCTGTATCACACATTGTGTACTGAAACCTTTCAAAAAATTATATCAAAACAATAGTTATTCTGAGTCCTGATTTTCGAACGTTCCTACAGATAACATACATGCACCTCAAGTCAAAATCTACCTTTTGGCGCGTTTTTCATTTCCTTTGACAATACCATACAACAAGCTTATTACTGCTTCGTATATTGAAAATTAACTGTTAATGAAGTGATATTTAACCAATTATATTTTCATATATGATTACAGAATTTAAAATCAAAGCACACCTTCTTGCATGCAATATAATTAAATATATTTCATTGCGAGGCTTTTTCATTTTTTTTTTATACGTTATTCATTTTGCTTCATACTACATTTCCATCATTTGTGTTCTATGAACTACTAACTTTTCCCACTATTTTCTTTATATAATGTTTACTTGTATTAAATAAAAATCTTCGTATCAAAACACTGCATTATTGAATAAAAATTTGAAAAATATACGTTCCCTCTTTTAACTCATATTTACAACTGAAATAATATATTCTAAAACTGTATTCATGTGTTTCACGTAATCTCAACTGCACTCAAATCATGTTTTCTTTTGTCAACCTGAATTTCTCATACTTTAACCCGCTGGCCTGCGACGGTCACTCAAGCCTTTCTTTACGAGTTGTGAACCATAGCATCAATCGTACCTCTGACAAAAAAATTATTTATTACTGTAACAAAACTTGGCCGCAGTTATGGTTCACTCAGTGTATTAATCACAGATCCCCCGCATCCACAGAGCACACGCTATATCCTATTTCAGTACGTATCACCCTTTCATCTCCACTGTAACAACTGTCTCTGCCTGCAGAACAAACTTCCTCAGCTCAGACTGAACGCACGCACACACACACACACATACACACACTAAGATAACACAAAGCAACTGATATGGAAATCAAGAGTCAGATAGAAATGGTCTCTCACATTGTGGTACACAGAAACCTCTATATATATTTGGTCTTCTACTTCAATTTATTAAAAGCATATACTCCACGAACCTCTGTACAACCTCATGGTCACAATTTTTCATTTGATTATACTGGGGCACCTTTCCTTCTCACCCCACCCCCACCACTGCATCCCTCGGCTCTAAGCCATACTGTAATTTTTTTCATCAAACTTAAATTTTAAAATACCTAAAGCTTTACCACTTTTTTTTCAACAATATTACATTTAATCAACATTTTTTCTCTCTACATGCATTATCAATGCTCTACCAATTCCTTTTTTTATTGATCGGTAACCAACTTTACAAATTATGTCTAAACGCTCCCAAATGTTTATTAATTTCTGTCTATTTCATTACATTTTATATTCTTTTTATTTAGTTTACCACAAATACATCCTAAACTATAATTCAGACTTAAAAGACAGTGAAGAAACGGCGCACAACCTCCATTAACTTTACAGAACTTCAACCCCTCCCCCCCTCAAGTCTGCTGTGGAAACCCAAAATAACACACATCCCAGATACACACAGAGCCGCACCTGAGCGTTTCACACCTCCATAAAGAACTATTCCAATATTAATTTGGCCTTGCACTTCTTTTACCCATTATTTGACCCCCTCCACCTTTACTCTACCTACTGATTACACGTTCATGTTCCCCTACAAAAAATTATTTTTTTACGTCCTTCCCCCCCCTAATTTCGTTGCAGATCAGTCTCTAAGTGTCATTTAATTCATAGACCTAACAGTACCTCATAACTTAAAAACATGACTGAACTCCACTATCCTTAATCAAATTAATTAATCGTAATTTTTATGTAATAATTACAAAGATACAATGTTCCAAAACATTGATATTATAAAATGGAACATTAGTTGAAATTATCTCAAGCTGTATGTAACTCAAAAATGTGCTTCCTTACACACACACAAACTCAAAAAATCAAATATAGTGATCAAACCACATTTAACGGTACATCATGAAACAATCAGTTATACACTCACCTTTACCAATGCTTTATCAGATGTAGAACAATGATAGTTGTAATACGATAGTCGTTTGACGGAGCTCTCAATAATACTTCTATCACTGCAACCAAAGAATAATGGCATAGGTTTTCTGTCAATACACACTCATATATGTCTCTTCAACCAATCATATTTGTGCCCGCACAATTTCATGTTCAAATTAACATTTCAGTTGGTTATCCTTTCAATATTTTCAAAGTCACATAACGGTCACCCTTCACCCTCTGCCTTCTCTGGCTGTTACCATGGTAACAGCTCATTCTGCACCTGGCTGAAGGCACAGGTCAAAAGTTCATATCTCAACGTTCTAAATCCAAGCAAAAACGGTAATTTCCCTCCAAACACACCTGCCTATCCACTCTTGTTTTACATTTCTTTTTTTTGCACGACCAATAGAAGATTTGTTTGTAATAAAACTATAACATACAGCGTAGTCTTCAATCTTGAAGTATATCAATTAACCAATCATGTTCAGTTTTTCATTAACACCAATCCTCACACACTTTTTTTATCGTGACTTTCACCATCTACTTGCCATTCCACTTCCAGAACCCATCGGAATACTACTGCATCTACCTTGAAAATGAAGGTTTGGCTTGTAGGACACAGTTATATTCACTGGAGTGAAAAATATGCTGCAAACAGACGAATTTCTAACCTTGACTTACCAAATGTGCAGATTACGTGGATTGGGCAAAGAGGATTAAAATGTCACCAATTGATACCATTGGTGAAAACTTTTATGCATCTCCCTGAACCTAACCTGATAATTGTGCACTGTGGTGGGAATGATCTAGGCACATTAACAGGTGTAGGTCTAGAAATGCTTCTAAAAGACACCTTTCTTCAATTGATGTCACTTTTTCCTCGAACTGTCTTGGTGTATTCAAATATATGCCAAAGACAAAAATGGAATTGGTCCAATGAACGTTGTCCACAGATTGAGAAAGCAAGGAAACATGTAAATAAATCTGTTTCTGCTTTCCTCAGAGAATATAACATGGGTTCTATCTACAACAACAACCTACGTTTCAACATGGAAGGCATCTATCGGAGAGATGGTGTTCATTTCACGGATGAGGGAAATAGAATTTTCCTCTGTAACATGAGACTCTGCATCGGAACATACTTATAAGTTCTACAAAAACTCAATTAACACAAGGGCTCTTTTAAGAGCCACCTTACATCTAAACACTCAAACTTGTAATTTATCTCCATCTTTCTTTATGTTTTTTCATCGCCGTGCGCGACCGAGTGCGCGCACCTCGTAACTTATTTACGATAAAAAGCTACTTTTAGACTTTCCTCATCCTTAATAAACCCCTCAAGAAACCTACCAAATCAAACACTCTCCACCCTGCTCCCCTTCCATTCTCACCACTATAGTTTTTCACAGTCTTGTAAATAGGGGTGTGCGACCGAATGCATGCACCCCGCAAATGTTTTCTCTCCCCAAAAAATGGTCTCTTCGCGTTCAGGGTCCATACTGCACCCCCTTAGAAAACCTACCCGGCGAGACAATCTCTACCTTCTCCCCTTTCCATGTACTAACCCTTTGTTCTGTGTTATATATTCACTCGCACTAACAAAATGGAGGACAACACTTCCTGATTTCCTCCGAATCGAATGTTGACAGACGTTAAACAGCAAATCAGAATGCCGCTCGCGCACACCCGCATAAGTGCGCGCACCCGTGCGCGCTTACAGATATATAACTGATTTCATCTTTAATTTTCTCAGCAACTACTGAACGGATTTACACCATTTAAACAAAAGCGTGATCTGCGACCCACACTCTACCTTTCTACCAAATTTCTTATAAATCCATTCAGCCGTTCGAGCTGTAGCCGTGTCTAAACGTCCTATGGAAAATAACATGGGAAAAACACGTTTTGGGACCCCCCTTTTATCTCAGCCCCCACTTCACCAATCCCCCCAAAACTTTCACAGAATGAGCGGAGCGGACCGAGCCATCTTCTTTGAGAAATTCGCAAACCTTCATCCACCAGGTCCAAAGTTATTCCCAATAGAATGTTGAGGTCCTAACTATAACTACCTACTAGGTAATATATATATATATATATATATATATATATATATATATATATATATATATATATATATATATATATATATATATATATATATATATGGGCTGGTGGGAGAAGCACGCGGCCTGGGGGGAGACTAATGATCTGTGGATGGATAAAATAACCTTGTGGGCCAGGTATATCGACCATATTTTTGTTGTTTGGCGTGGTAGCCGCACCTCGGCTGAGGAGTATGTTGCCTCGCTTAACAACATTGAATTGAATCTTAAATTTACCAGTAATATCAGTGATAGATCGGTGACCTACCTGGATCTGGAAGTATGAAAACAACACCTTATTAACTCGACTGTATAGGTAACTGACAGCGGGTAATGGGGTTTTATATGCAGGAAGCCATCACCCGTTGAGCCTAATAAAAAATATATCTTTTGGAGAGCTACTGCATTTGAAACGCAATTGCACCACGATGCAGAGGTATAAGATAGCTAAAAAAAAAGCTCTGCAAAGGTTGAAAGTCAGGGGTTATACCAAGGCAGATTTATTGCAGGCAGAAAACAGGGTGGAGAAAATCAATAGAGTTGACCTACTATACAAGATGGCCCGGCAAGAATTATAACAAGCTATAATGAAAGATCTAGCAGTATTCTACAGATTTTCAGAAAGGATTGGCAGATTCTGCATACTGATAACATCCTAAAAGTAAAACTTCCAGAATGCCCGCTAATTACATACAAACAATGTCCCTTAGTGGGGATCCATCTCATTCACAGTAATTTTAATGCAAACCCTAAAATCCAAAATCGTGTGAATATTGCCGGATTTTTTCTGTGTAAAAATTGCAAGGCCTGTAAACTCAGCAGTAAAGTAACCACCTATCAGGGCATCGCAGGGGACCCTAGGCCTGTCCGTACGATTAAAAGATTTTTTTATTGTAATTCAGAATATATGGTGAATTGTCTTACATGCCCATGTCAAAAGCACTATATCGGTAGCACCATACATCCGACAAAGAAATGCATCCTTCAGCGCATGCGTGCTATTGCAAACAAGAATACGACTTACCCTGTTGCTCGCCATTTTGAGAAATTCCATCAGAGCAACAGGGATCTCCTCCAATTTTACTGGATAGACCAGCTCAAAAAACAAGAAAGAGGAGGAGATAGGGTGCGTAAGCTTTGGGCTCTAGAGTCTAAATATATTATAGACCTTCAGACCAAAGCTCCGATAGGACTGAACAACGATGAAGAGATGTGGGTGCATTTGGAGTAAAATAGATATTTAATTAACTGTTTACAAACAAATTTTGTGTCGGGGACATCGTACCCTAGATATTTCCAAATATACCCCGTCCTCAATACGACTTGACATTCTTTGAATGCCCATTCAGGGCACAATTATGGCAGCAACTAAATGACACAGACAATTTTGTTTATATTAACACACCTACTAATTGGTTTTTAAGCATAATATTCTTGAATTATGAAAAATACATAGATTTTTTGGGAATTAGAAAATAATTTATGAATTGAAAAACATGAACTTATTTGCCAATCATATACATGGACTTAACCCTAGATATAAGATCGTTAAGAATTGTTTCGTTATTTTAGAAGTACTAAACTTTGGTCTTTATGTGTTGTTGTTATAAAAATGTTTTTAAGCACAGCACTGAGCACTTTGGTCTATAGCACTTTATGTATATGACAAGTTTTAAGATGGTCACCATGTATTTGAGAACAAATGTTGCGTAAGTCCTATTTTTATGCTTAGAAAAAAACGTGATGTATGGGAATTTTAAATACTCGTGCAAAAACCAGGGAAACTGACATTGAGGAAGCGGAAAGGTGAAACATGTCTGTCAGGGGGGGGTCTACACAATAAAATCACCAGCAAAGAATTTATCCATGTGTATATTCACTGAAAAAAACATAGGTTTTACAGACGTTACAGTTAGGAATTAGCACTTAAAACACCATAGAAATTCACTGAGAAAACCATAGGATTAAGGGACGTTATACTTAGTTGGACATTTGACTCCAAAACCAGAGAAATTCGCCAGTTATGGTTAGTTAAGCTGAGACACTGATGACATTTGAGATGTCATCAGTGATGTCATCAGTGATGTCACTGACCATGTCAAAAGTGATGTAATATGTGACCTCATCAGCAGTGCATTGTGGGCACGCGAGTTATAGTTAGCTCAACTAACTATAACTGGCGAATTTCTCTGGTTTTATATGAGTCAAATGTCCAACTAACTATAACGTCCCTTAAACCTATAGTTTTTTTTGTGAATTTCTAAGGTTTCCTAAATGTGAAGTCCTAACTATAACGTCTTTAAAACCTATGTTTTTTCAGTGAATTTCGAAGGTTTTTTAAATGTTAATTTCATATTTTAATGTTTATAAAACCTATATTTTTTGTAATTCTTTTTTAATATTTTGCAACTCTATTATCCTTTTTTAAACTTTAGAAATTATGTAATCTTTTATATCTTCCCCCAAAAATATGTATATCATTGTTTTCTTTTTTTGAGAAAACTACAGTCCTGTACCTGTAGTCTACCAAGCTCGATCAGCACGTGAATCCTATCCACCACATTTAAATGATGCGTATTTTGTTTCCGACGGGTTTGTGGCACCGCGTCCCGCATTACAACATATATGTATGAGTTTGCGCCAGGTGCTACTGTGGTATGCAACTGGTAAGCACTACCAAGCGGCACGTCATGTCATGTACGTATGGGATGATGTCCGCTGCACGTTGCGAATGTGACCAATTCACACTGCCACGCCCTGTGTTACGTCATAGACATATGGTGTTGCGCCGCATACGCCATTCCCTCATTTTTTTGTCTCAAAACTATATCTAAATAACTTTAAAGTGTTTATGAGAGCAAGCGATAATTAAAAATATTTTAAACATTTACATATTTCTAATTGTAATAAACTAATATTATAGTAAATATATTTTCTCAAAATCACATCAGGTGCAATTTCATTGCGCACTGAGTGCGCGATTGCCATGTGACCATTAAAAAAAGTATTTCATTTGTTCATAACATTTCCCATTGTAACAGTTCGAAAACGCCACCCATTTTAGTCAATATCTGTACTGCATTTCAAGAGACACACCTCTTCTGCTTATAGAGCTTTTTTCTAAACTTTTTGCAATATACATATATCTTCGACTACACACAACATGCAACCATCATCTTCATCAATATTCATGGACTGTAAAGTAGTCTTCCACCTGTGATAGCCATACACCTAAAAGTTACAAAACCGAAATTTTCTCCAATACCAGAGGTAACATGGTTGCATACGCTGTCCACAGCACAACGTAATATAGTACGGCCCAGAGACAGTATCATGCATAGATAATGAACAAACACAGATAGATAGTGGAAGTGGGTACGGGCACCTGCGCTCGACTTCTTTTTATTACCAGGGTAACATATGCTGTCTGTGCGGGACACGTGTGAGGTGAGTGTAAACAAGCCCTCAGGGAATAGTTGCTGCTAGCATCAACTGCAACAGTAATCATTGGATCACACACAGAGATTCAATATTAGCAGAATTCATAATTTGTGCTGCAGTAAGGTAGGGACAGTAGATGTGTAATAATACAGTAATAATTCTAACGTAAAAGAACCACAACTTGTGGTATACTGAGACACAATCAATAGATCTGAAATAATACACAAAAAGATTATATATTATAAACGCTCCATCAGTTCTAGTGCACTCACTTAGCCACATCAAAAGCATTCAGCATGTGCACAGCCAGCGATGATGGTTGCTGCAGGTGGGCCATACTAGGAGCAATATCTGTTGCCATCAACACTGCATAATCTGTAATAGCGACTCAATCTGAATTGTGAATACTGCTGTCTGCAATGTAGGCCACAGAGAGCAGTCAGCAAGCACCCACAGCTATATAAGGTGACTTGACCTGCCCAGTTTGTCATAAGTGAAGCAAATAAAAAGCGTGTGTGAATCCTGCAATGATGAATATGCGTCGTGCGGACAGAGCGCACTGGAGCAATGTCTTTTCCTACAGGACTGCATCATCTACAATACTGACTCAATCTCAAATGTGAACACTGCTGTCTGCAGTGTTGGCCAGGGAGACCGTACAGCAAGGGCCCACCGCCACGTGGCATTGACTTGAGCTCCACAGTTTTCAATGCGTGAAGCCACAAAGACCGTGTGCGGAGCCTGCAATAATGCATATGAGTGGTGGAGACAGAGCATACTACAGCAATGTCTCTTCTTACAGGACTGCGTCATCTACAATAGTGAGTCGATCTGAATTGTGAACATTACTGTCTGCATTGTTAATTGAAGGCAGGACTCACACACACAACCATGAATACTTTTTCTCTCTGCCTCTTCACAAAATACAACAACATAAATTACAGAAAACTCTACAATAAATAATTCAAAACAATTTGAATTTGGATTTCATCTGTCCACAGTCTACACTATTCACTGTTCCTTTGGACTTGCAAGATGATTTTGGTCTTTTTATTAAACCTATAACTCATCTAAAGAAAGTTCTTCAAGCAAGTTTACTATAGCCTTATACCCCGCTGTAGCAGGCTATGCCGGCTATTAAAAGCCCTCTCCAGCGTTAAAGGCCCGAGCCGAAGGCGAGACCCTTTAACAAGGGAGAGGGACTTTAATAGCCAGTATAGCCCAGCTACGAAGGGCTATAAGGCTAATAGAACATTCTGCCACTAGAGAGTAGAATGTTCTAACAAATAAAACAAAGCCTTAAGGGTGCGCGAAGGATTGGACTCCCCTCAGGCTCCCTGAAGTCTTTGTTCACAGTCAGAGCAGTGAACAAAGAAACATTAGAATGTTGAAATTCCAGGCTTATACCAGCCATTATAAGCCCGGAGCTACTCCATTGTTTTCAATGGACCTCCCAACATTCCAATGTTCTAATAAAACAGTATTGTGTATAATTGAATAGACGTTGTAGTTACTTGACTACTGGATTCTGTAATTAAACAATCACCACTGGATCTGAATTATAAAACCTGCTAACCACAGTGTAGGCTAGAGGCAGTGGTCATTAACACCTCACAGCCACGTACCGTTGGATTCCAAAGCACCGAGTTGGTTGCACCTGATCAGATGGGGTACACAGAATTTCATCACACACTTTAACTTATGACATCCTCAATCATAGAATCAAGACCCGTTTCACTGTTTGGAACTGCTGTTACGCGATGTACTCCACCGACTAGTGTCAACTAAGCCCAATATTCATGTGCAGCAGTTAGCTATGGAAGCACAGAGTGTGATGCACCTCAACGAACGAAGTTCTGAAATAACACAAGCAGCAGGTAACATCAGACATCGTCCATTGTGGGATCAAGACACCGTTCCACTGTTGGGACGTAGAGTTTGTTGCACCTGGTCGAAGGGAGTACCTTCATCTCCACTCTCAGATGCAGTTATCACATCATCCATTGTGGGATCAAGACACAGTTCCACTGCTGGGACCAAGAGTTGGTTGCACCTGGTCGAAGGGAGTACCTCCATCTCCACTCTCAGATACAGTTCTAACATCATCCACTGTTGGGACAGTGAGTTGCTTGTACCTCATCGGAGGGGGAACACAGAAATCATCACAAACTTTAACTTCTGACTTCCTCAATCATAGAATCAAGACCCCGTTTCACTATTCGGACCTGCTGTACCACAGTGTATTCCAGCGATAGCAGTCAACTAGGCCCAATAATTATGTGCAGCAGTTGACTACGGAAGCACAGAGTCTAATGCACCTCAACGGAGGGAGTTCTGTGAAAAACAAGCAGAAGGTAATATCGGACATCTTCCATTATGGGATCAAGACACCGTTCCACTGTTGGAACCTAGAGTTGGTTCCACCTGGTCAAAGGGAGTACCTCTATCTCCACTCTCAGATGCAGTTCTAACATTGTCCACTGTGGGATTAAGACACCGTTCCACTGTTGGGACCTATAGCTGGTTGTACCTGATCGGAGGGGGTACACACAAATAATCACAGACTTTAACTTCTGATATGCTCATTCATATAATTAAGACCCCGTTTCACTGTTCGGACCTGCTGTACCACGGTGTAGTCCAGTGACTGCAGTCAACCAAGCCCAATAATCATATGCAACAGTTAACTACTGAATCACAGAGTCTGATGCGCCTCAACGGAGGGAGCTCTGTGAAAAGCAAGCACCAGGTAATATCGGACATCGCCCATTGTGGGATCAAGACACCGTTCCACTGATGGGACGTAGAGTTGGATGCCCCTGGTCGAAGGGAGTACCTTTATCTCCACTCTCAGATACAGTTTTAACATTGCCCACTATGGTATCTAAACACCTTTCCACTGCTGGTACCTGTCGAACTACTGTTTTAGTAGTATACACAGCAGTCCACGGTGCTGGGCCTCAGGCTGGGTGCTGTGTGCCTGTTTTGCGGTAGCCAGCATTAATCTCAGGAACCTTCCGAGCTCACAGACCTCGTCCCAGGAGCTTCCGCCGGCACATGGTAGGCCCTCTTTCACATATGGCGGTGTCGAAAGGTGAACGGTGAAGAATATATGCGTTGCAGCAGCCATGTCGGTTTCTAGATACCAGCACACTGAAAGCATCATTCACCCAGCCACCTTCGCTCACGGCGCCAGCCTCCTGGTGGTGTAAGCTGCGCAGACCTGGCAGACACGTTCGCCAATCCGGAAGAGAACCACACCCAGAGAAACGTGCCTCTTCTTCAGACCCCTATGCTAGCCTTGCGTACGCCGAGCCAGCCCACTACCCTAAACATTTGGGGGGGGGGAGACACATACCCGCTACCATTCCTTAATCTTCCCTACTGACTGTACTATCATGGATGCATCCACTGTCCACTTCACTCAATAGACCATCATTATATGTTGACATGTACATGTCTGTGCTCTGCATACTCAACTCTGTCCGGCACATCCCCTCAAGACTTTGCATTATATACATTTATAATCGATAATTACTTGCCACTTTCGCAAATACTCTGCTCCCATCTCTCCCCACATTCTGCATTGTGAGGCAGAGGTGCCATGCCATGTTTGCTTTGTGTACATGTCTCTTCTGACTGGGTATGAGTGTTCTGCTTAATTCAGATGCTCTTTCCATCACCACCCCCTTTTCTGAATCGTTGTGTACATGTCTAGCCACGTTTCCTACAGTATGTAGTGTTGTTGTGTCTGCTAGGTGTACATGTTGTTTGTCATGTTGAATGTGATTATGTAAGGTAGTGTGTTTATTCAAGAGCAGTCGTTTCTCCCATTTACATATTGCTGTCTTAAAGAGTATACGGAAATTTTTCTCACAGGTGAATAGTGCAACCACAATGGCAGTCATTCATTACTATCCAAGAATGTCCAACTACATGACGCTTCTAAGCTTACAGCCCCCAATCTTGCGTCCTTTCCTAAAAGGACGCCAATTCCCACAATCAGACCAATGTTCACACAGCTTTCTAACGGCAGTTATCTGTTTCTCAATAACATGCACTCCTATGGAATGTGAACTGGTATACCGCATGTCCTTACTGTTTCAAACAGAGTAACTTCCTGTGGCAATGTCTATTCCCACCCAAACAAAGTAACTCCCAAACTTCAACTTGTCCTTCAATTCCTAGTTTGAAAACAGATTTCATGAAACAAACCAAACTAAAAGAGCTTTTGTTCAGAACAGAAGTCTCCCTCACTTCTGCAAAACAAATTTATTGACTGCAGATACCACGAACTTCAGGTAAAATACACTCCCTTTTAAATATGAACCGCCAATAACACTTTGCAAATTGTTACAAAATGTTCAATACATGTCACACTCAAGATCTACAAAAGGGGGTGGTGATGGATGGAGCATCCGAACCAATCAAACACTCACACCCAGTCAACAGATCTGGGTTTAATCCATCACCGTTCTTTAGCCCACTATGTCACCCAAGTTCAGACATGGCCATATGCAAATCAGTCTGACCCTGTGCCTTATGGGAACAGTCCAGCCCAAACTGCCAAGCCATGCCTTCCCTGGACCGGATTCAAGCTTTCTAGGACCGGTTTCTGGCATTACAGCTGTCTTCAGCCAGGCTTGCTTGAATCCAGTGGCAAAGTGAGCAAGAGACTCACGTCTGAGCATACCCTGCCAACTTATGGTGAACAAAGCGGTACAAAAAACAGCTGAAGACAATAATATATGGTTTGACTACAAAGGTACCGAATGTGCTTCTCAGAAGCGCAATGTTTGTATTCATCCTCAAAGTTCCAATGTGGGTAGAACTAGTACCAATTCTGACACGCACCACATTGAATCTACTGTACAACAGATTGCTGACTATTTTACTGTTGATAATTTTTTGTTACAAAAAAGCACTGCCAAGGTACCTAAAAAGTTTGATGATTACATTTTGCAGTTTCTTTTTTATTTATTTCTTTTCCTAAAGGATACATGTGGTAATCGTATCCTACCTTTCCTTATAGAATGTAGAGTCATTCAAGTGTAATAGCTATTGTTTATGTCACATGCAACTGTAACATGTAATATGTAATTCACTAATGCAGGAGCTTACGTTTGAATACAGCAGAAGTGGTCCAACTTTGCATCAGCTGGATGCCCTAGCTCTTGCACCAGTGGGTCCAATTATGGCAATTAAATAAAGACACTTTCTATATAATTTTCAAACTCCATCCCTTTATTATACACAGACACTTTCTTAGACACACCTCATTTCATCATTTGTCTTCTATGGCATTGCAACATTCTGCATTATATTCTTCACGATTATTTCTTTATTCCTTCTTCCTAAAATACTTAATTTGAGTCTTCAGACTCGTAGGGGTGAATAGTTTGCTTCCCGCTCCCTGTATAGTATGAACACACACTAACAGTACTTGCACAGGTATGCTACAGCAGCCAGTATCCTACAGCGCCCACAGCACATCACTTTACAGCAATAAACTCATGACTTACACTCACAGTTTCAGCCCGAGTCTTCAGACCAGTACCAGTGAGTACTTTGATTCCCACTCCCTCTATACTCTAAACGCATACTAACATCACCTGCACACATATGCTACAGCAGCCAGTGTGCTACACCGCCCAGAGCACGTCAGTTTACAGCACTCAGCTCACAGTTTAGGCGCAAGGTTTCATCCCCGAGTTTACCGGTACCACACATCCGCACCATCTCACTCTAGACAAAACAGCACTGTCACATCGGTATGGGTAAATACTTTGCTTCTGCCAGTATGCTACAGAGCACTCAGCACACAGTTTAGGTGTACCTGCACCTCACCTCACCACCATCTCCAGTGGGCAAAACAGCACTTTCACATTGGTTGGGGTAAATACTTTGCTTCGGCCAGTATGCTACAGCGCCCACAGCATATCAGTTTACAGGACTCAGCTCACAGTTTAAGCACACGCTTTCATCCCCGAATTTACCGGTACCTCAAATCAACACCATCTCACTCTTGGCAAAACAGCACTTTCATTCTGGTAAGGGTTAATACTCAGCTTCTGCCAGTATGATTCAAATCACTCAGCTCACCGTTTAGGCACACGCTTTCATCGCGAGTTCACCGGCCCCTCACCTCAGCACCATCTCACAATGTACAAAACAGCACTATCACACCGGTAGGGGTGAATACTTTGCTTCACTCTCCCTCTATAGCACACCCTAACCACCCTCACTCACTGCACTCCTACCCTCCTCTTTCCCACTTTTTTCTCCCTTATTTCCCCTTACTCACTTCAACAAAATCACAAAATGGTGTCCAACACTTCCTAGTTTCAACCGCTCGCAGCCACTCAGCAGCAAGCTTGTGCCTGTAACGCCTCAGCCAATCAGATGGCAGAATTCCCAAATATCGATATCTGTAAATTTTGATATTTCTCAAAAACTACTGAAGGGATTTACATCAAATAAATAAAAGCGTGCTTTCTAGACCCTTCTCCCTGCCAAATTTGGGGTTATTCCGTTCACCCGTTCGATCTTTAGCCTTGTCTAAAGTTTCCCATGGAAATTAACATGAAGAAAACACGGTTTGGTATCCCCTTGTTTCTCAGCCCCCCCTGACGAATCACCCCCAAACTTTCAACATAGGAGCTGATATGAACAAAGATGCGTTTTGGAAATTTCATGAAGATTCATCAAACGACGCCAAAGTTATTGGCAAAACACAAAATGCTCTTCCAATGGAAACTCGGTCATAACTATAACTACCTACTGGCGACCGCCAGTAGATTAAATATATATAATGTATATAATGAACTTTACGGTTTATCTCTATTCACATTGCACTAGCCCTTCACACTTTACTGCTACTCATGCCTGATGATTATGAGGTTCATAAATAGAAGATCTTAATTTTGCACTATTTTGCACTTCTCTTTATCATTATTCCTGATTACTGCATTTTATTCCCTCTTATGCCCCCCTAAATTACCCTGATTAGACATTTTCATATTTTGATATTATACTTGTCAGTCATATTCATTCAGGCACTTGCCCTTTATTTTTTAGTGCTATCAATGTCCTGTTGATCAGTGTACAAAACATGGTTTCGATGTCATAGAATGGGTTTGCATTAAGTGTTTTACATTATGTAAATCTATAGACCTGATCATGAGATATTGCACTAGAGACTGTATGAAGTATTTTTGCTGTCTCTAAATAATACTGTGAATTGCACTGAGGGTTAGTATAATATCTTCACTCCATGTAAACAAATTACGTAGTATTTTGTCTATGTCTATGAATTCAAGTAGGCGGGATATAATGGAATTGATGCTAGTATTTAAGAGGTTGGTTTTCTGAGCATTGTCATGTGATCAAGTCCAGGTTTCCCAGACGAAACGCGTCATGCTGCTGGCCGTTACGGAATAAAGCACTTATTTTGCACCTTTACTTGAAGTGGTCTGTACCTGTTCTTCGTGCTTCCCTGTGCACTTCAGGATTGTGGATTGATATATATATATATATATATATATTCACTGAAAAAACCATAGATATCAGGCCTTATATAGTTAGGAATTAGCTTTTAAAAAACCTTTGAAATTCACTCAAAAAACTATAAGTTTTAGGGATGTTATAGTTAGCTGGACATTTCACTCATACAAAACCATTGAAATTGCTCCTATATGGATGTATGACGTTACAACGCATACTTTTACCACGACTACCATTACCACGCAATTTTTACAACGCAGGATCCATTACAACGCAGTACCATTACAACGCATGTATTTACAACGCTGGTACCTTTACAACGCATACAATTACATCGTAAGTATTGGTAGGTTTAAAATATTTTTTTAATGTAAATTAATTAAAATTAATATCATTTAATTTAATTTAATTTAATTAATTTTTTTAATTTAATTAATTAAATTTAATTTAATGTAATTACTTTATTTTAATGTAATTTAAATTTATTTGTATTTAATTTTTACCCTGTACCCCTTTACCCAAAAACCCAAAACTGACCCTTAATCTTAAAAATATCCCTTTACCCAAAAACCCAAAACTGACCCTAAACCCTAAAAATACCCCTTTACCCAAAAACCCAAAACTGACCCTAAACCCTAAAAATACCCCTTTACCCAAAAACCCAAAACTGACCCTGAACCCTAAAAATACCCCTTTACCCAAAAACCCAAAATTGACCCTGAACCCTAAAAATACCCCTTTACCCAAAAACTAAAAACTGACCCTGAACCCTAAAAATACCCCTTTACCCAAAAACTAAAAACTGACCCTGAACCCTAAAAATACCCCTTTACCCAAAAACCCAAAACTGACCCTAAACCCTAAAAATACCCCTTTACCCAAAAACCCAAAACTGACCCTGAACCCTAAAAATACCCCTTTACCCAAAAACCCAAAACTGACCCTGAACCCTAAAAATACCCCTTTACCCAAAAACCCAAAACTGACCCTGAACCCTAAAAATACCCCTTTACCCAAAAACCCAAAACTGACCCTGAACCCTAAAAATACCCCTTTACCCAAAAACCCAAAACTGACCCTAAACCCTAAAAATACCCCTTTACCCAAACCCAAAACTGACCCTAAACCCTAAAAATACCCCTTTACCCAAAAACACAAAACTGACCCTAAACCCTAAAAATACCCCTTTACCCAAAAACCCAAACTTATAATATTTTTAATAAAATTATATACTTACCAATACTTACGTTGTAATGGTATGCGTTGTAAAGGTACCTGCGTTGTAAATACATGCGTTGTAATGGTATTTCGTTGTAATGGATCTGCGTTGTAAAAAATGCGTGGTAATGGTAGGTCGTTGTAAAAGTTGCGTGGTAATGGTTGTATACCCTCCTATATAGTTAGTTGTACTAACTATATTTTGCGCACCCGCAATCCACTGCTGATGAGGTCACATATTAGATCATTCATGACATGGTCAGTGACATCACTGATGACATCTCAAATGACATCACTGATGACATCACTGATGACATCATCCAGTGAATGTGGTTTGCTTCGTTATTTAAATATGAATTATATATATAGCAATTTGCATTGAAGAATGAGTGGATATATATAAATAAATATTTGGATGGAGGATTTAGTAGCAGTGTAATTGACTGTTTACTTGACCAATATATAATGCCTCACTAAATATAGTGGATAGTGACTAAACTGTGTGAATATCTATATCACTTTGTCAGTTGTTGTGTAAACTGATTCTACAGTTGTTTATTAGCTATGTGAAAGTCTATATTAGTTATTGATTAGTTAACTGAGTATTTGTATGGGAGTGTGAAAGTGTGTGTGGTTCAGTGGGGGGGGGTGTGACTGTCCAAAGATGTGTGAATAGTTGATTCAGTAAATATATGAAGTTAAAACTACATGTTCTAACAGTTTGGGTGAGTGAATCTCTCTTTATGGGTGTGGTGATGAGCAAATATATTTCTCAATGGTACATGTCCAACAGACTAGAAAAATAAAAGGCAGTGTATGTGTCAGTTGTTGTATATAAATAAGTATACATAAGAGTCAATGATTGTGTGAGTGACTGTATGGATAACTGTATACTTGTAATAATGATTTTGTAATTCACTAAGTATGACTTACTATCTAAATGAATAGATGAGGTGGTGTTTGTAAAAGTGTTTTGCTAAGTAAATATGTAAGTATGATCCATTGTTTGCATATGTGAGTAGGATGACTTCATATGTGAATAGGATGTGTGCTGTTGTTTAATGTCGACATAGGTGTATAAGTATTTTTGATAGTGTTCTATTGTTCATTGGCAGCATGTATGAGTGAATCTACAGGTAGATGATTAGATGTGTGTATACATCTATGAATCACTGAGTGGATTTTTAGATACTTGTATTGCTGTGACAATGGATTCAAATATGATACTCTGTATTTTACAAAGAGTGATGAAAATGTTTAATAGTGTATGAAAAGGTGTACGTGATTGTCACATGGATGATGTCATCAGTGATGTCATCAGTGATGTCATTTGAGATGTCATCAGTGATGTCACTGACCATGTCATGAATGATCTAATATGTGACATCATCAGCAGTGGATTGCGGGTGCGCGAAATATAGTTAGTACAACTAACTATATAGGAGCAATTTCAATGGTTTTGTATGAGTGAAATGTCCAGCTAACTATAACACCCCCAAAACTTATAGTTTTTTGAGTGAATTTCAAAGGTTTTTAAAAGCTAATTCCTAACTATATAAGGCCTGAAACCTATGGTTTTTTCAGTGAATTTCAAAGGTTTTTTAAATGCTAATTCCTAACTATATAAGGCCTGAAACCTATGGTTTTTTCAGTGCATTTGCAAGGTTTTTTAAATGCTAATTCCTAACTATATAAGGCCTGAACCCTATGGTTTTTTCAGTGAATTTGCAAGGTTTTTTAAATGCTAATTCCTAACTATATAGGGCCTGAAACCTATGGTTTTTTCAGTGAATTTGCAAGGTTTTTTAAATGCTAATTCCTAACTATATAAGGCCTGAAACCTATGGTTTTTTACGTGAATTTGCAAGGTTTTTTAAATGCTAATTCCTAACTATATAAGGCCTGAAATCCATGGTTTTTTCATTGAATTTTTAAGGTTTTTTAAATGACAATTTTTAAATGAATTAATTGTTATTTTTTTATACTGATTTACTACATTTTTGCAGGCAGGTGTTCAGAGGCCACACCCTTATTTACACCTCTCTACAACGCAGCCCCGGGCGTGTTTGCAGAGGGGAAACTAATTCCCCTTGCATACTGCGGGTCCCTGGGACCAACTAGCCCACCTGGAACCTGTAGTATGCGCCAGGGGGCTGCATTGCAGAGAGGTGTAATGAGGCCACACCCTTTTTTACACCTCTCTGCAGCGCAACCCCTGGCGTGTTTGCAGAATAGGAACTAATTCCCCTTGCATACTGGGGGTCCCTGGGGGCCAAGTAGCCCACCAGGAGCCTCCAGTATGCCCAAGAGGCTGCGTTGCGTTGCCCCAGGGGCGGAGTTGCTTTGCCCCAGTGGCGGCGGTCCTCAGGGCAGTGTGGGGGCATTGTGGACCCCCCACACTTCTTTATCATTATGCCGCCGCGATTTGGTCCCCCCGGGGGGGGGTAATTTTTGAAAAAACAGACCAGGTTTAAAAAAAAAAAAATGTGGACCTTTTTTTCCCTGTGTGACCACCTGGGCAGGCCTAGGGGGTCAGGGTGTATCTACCCTGCCCCCTTTTTGTGTTCTTCACGTTTGTTTTTCTGCTTTCTTGTGCCTCGGTCTATCTACACGCACACAAATACACATATATATATGCATATATATGCATTTATATATATGTATGTGTATATATATATATATACATAAATATATAAACCTATATGATCTGCATATCTATATAAATACAAATATAAATGCATGCATACATATACATATATGCATACATCAAAAACTAAGTCTGCCTGGAAGAAAAGGGGCCCACGAGCAAGGTAAAGGTTTCAGCATTTAATTCTTTGTCAGGAGCGCAGCTTGCGAAATATATGCAAAAACAGCAAATTCAATGAAAAGTCAGCCTGACGTGTTTCGTATTGCTACTTCTTCAAAGGCACTGACTCGAGCTTCAAGGAAGGCATTAGTTAGGCAAAACCACGGCACAAGTACCCGCCCAGGTGGGCGTTGCCTGTCGCAGGGCTTCATGGTACCTGTAGTGTAATGTCCTGTCCTCCTTCAGTGAGTGGTCTGCCTTGGAGCACACTGTTGATGAAGAGGTGAGACCACAGCGGGGTATGCAGATTCACATCACAACTCCGCAGCTGTCCATTATCCCCAACAAACGCTCCTTGCTCCCAAATCGGTGGCGTTATTAGGCGTTTCCGTGGGGGGCTGTAACAGCCCCAAGGCTGACCTCCGCGGCTCAGGCACGCCGCTCAAATATCCAAAACTAAGTTTGCCTGGAAGAAAGAGGGGCCCACGAGCAAGATAAAGGTTTCAGCATTTAATTCTTTGTCAGGAGCGCAGCTTGCGAAATGGATGCAAAAACAGCAAGTTCAATGAAAAGTCAGCCTGACGCGTTTCGTATTGCTACTTCTTCAGAGGCACTGACTCGAGCTTCAAGGCAGGCATTATTTAGGCAAAACCACGGCACAAGTACCCGCCCAGGTGGGCGTTGCCGGTCGCAGGGCTTCATGGTACCTGTAGTGTAATGTCCTGTCCTCCTTCAGTGAGTGGTCTGCCTTGGAGCACACTGTTGATGAAGAGGTGAGACCACAGTGGGGTATGCAGATTCACATCACAACTCCGCAGCTGTCCATTATCCCCAACAAACGCTCCTTGCTCCCAAATTGGTGGCGTTATTAGGCGTTTCCGTGGGGGGCTGTAACAGCCCCAGGGCTGACCTCCGCGGCTCAGGCACGCTGCTCAAATATCCAAAACTAAGTTTGCCTGGAAGAAAGAGGGGCCCACGAGCAAGGTAAAGAGTTCAGCATTTAATTCTTTGTCAGGAGCGCAGCTTGCGAAATGGATGCAAAAACAGCAAATTCAATGAAAAGTCAGCCTGACGCGTTTCGTATTGCTACTTCTTCAGAGGCACTGACTCGAGCTTCAAGGCAGGCATTATTTAGGCAAAACCACGGCACAAGTACTCGCCCAGGTGGGCGTTGCCGGTCGCAGGGCTTCATGGTACCTGTAGTGTAATGTCCTGTCCTCCTTCAGTGAGTGGTCTGCCTTGGAGCACACTGTTGATGAAGAGGTGAGACCACAGTGGGGTATGCAGATTCACATCACAACTCCGCAGCTGTCCATTATCCCCAACAAACGCTCCTTGCTCCCAAATCGGTGGCGTTATTAGGCATCTCCGTGGGGGGCTGTAACAGCCCCAGGGCTGACCTCCGCGGCTCAGGCACGCTGCTCAAATATCCAAAACTAAGTTTGCCTGGAAGAAAGAGGGGCCCACGAGCAAGGTAAAGAGTTCAGCATTTAATTCTTTGTCAGGAGCGCAGCTTGCGAAATGGATGCAAAAACAGCAAATTCAATGAAAAGTCAGCCTGACGCGTTTCGTATTGCTACTTCTTCAGAGGCACTGACTCGAGCTTCAAGGCAGGCATTATTTAGGCAAAACCACGGCACAAGTACCCGCCCAGGTGGGCGTTGCCGGTCGCAGGGCTTCATGGTACCTGTAGTGTAATGTCCTGTCCTCCTTCAGTGAGTGATCTGCCTTGGAGCACACTGTTGATGAAGAAGTGAGACCACAGTGGGGTATGCAGAGTCACATCACAACTCCGCAGCTGTCCATTATCCCCAACAAATGCTCTTTGCTCCCAAATCGGTGGCGTTATTAGGCGTCTCCGTGAGGGGCTGAAACAGCCCCAGGGCTGACCTCCGCGGCTCAGGCTCGCCGCTGAAAAATCCAAAACTAAGTTTGCCTGGAAGAAAGAGGGGCCCACGAGCAAGGTAAAGGTTTCAGCATTTAATTCTTTGTCAGGAGCGCAGCTTGCGAAATGGATGCAAAAACAGCATATTCAATGATAAGTCAGCCTGACGCGTTTCGTATTGCTACTTCTTCAGAGGCACTGACTCGAGTTTCAAGGCAGGCATTATTTAGGCTAAACCATGGCACAAGTACCCGCCCAGGTGGGCATTGCCGGTCGCAGGGCTTCATGGTACCTGTAGTGTAATGTCCTGTCCTATGCATGCTATTTACATGAAAGTTTGAAAAACACTATTAAAAGCAAAGCTAAAAAGCCACCTCATTACAAACAGAATGGCTTTAACTTAAACGAGGGCGAGATCTATTGCATTTTCAATGCTTGTTTACTTTGGTTCCATCAAGAAGGCATTCAGATGTGTCACACATTTGCCATAAATTCTGAATGTTAGCACTCTAGTTGCTCAATATATTACTGTACTAAAGCTACTGCTCACCAGGGAAGTCTGCTGCTGGTATTCAAAGTGCATGTTTCAGTCTGCATGTCAGAATATTTTTTAATGAAATAGAAGAGGATTTGAGAAGTCACTCAAAATGTGCCCTAATTTTTCTTTCTAAAGCACTAAACATAGTTTCAATGCCAAAATGAACACCCTCATTTTGTTCCTTTTTAAATTAAATGTTTTCAGACTTACCACTTCATTCTAATCAAGATGGCTTCTGGTGTGCCCTACTTTTGTCATAAGTAAGACTGTTAGCGCTCAAGTTGTTTGTTCTTTAGAATACTCTGGGACATTCTGTCATTGGGCTATACATGGGCTACATCTGGGTGCTATTTGGGCTACATTTGGGCTCTTTTGTCTCTGGTGACCATCTTGGGAGACTGCATGTCAGAATGTTTTAATGAAATAGAAGAGGATTTGAGAAGTCACTCCAAATGTGCCCTAATTTTTCTTTCTGAAGCACTAATCATACTTTCTTTGGCAAAATGAACCCCCTCATTTTGTTCCTTTTTAAATTAAATGTTTTCAGACTTACCACTTTATTCCAATCAAGATGGCTTCTGGTGTGCCATACTTTTGTCATAAGTAAGACTGTTAGCGCTCTAGTTGTTCTTTAGAACACTCTGGGACATTCTGTCATTGGGCTATACTTGGGCTACATCTGGGTGATATTTGGGCTACATTTGGGCTCTTTTGTCTCTGGTGGCCGTCTTGGGAGACTGCATGTCAGAATGTTTTAATGAAATAGAAGAGCATTTGAGAAGTCACTCAAAATGTTCCCTAATTTTTCTTTCTGAAGCACTAATCATACTTTCTATGACAAAATGAACCCCCTCAATTTGTTCCTTTTTAAATTAAATGTTTTCAGACTTACCACTTCATTCCAATCAAGATGGCTTCTGGTGTGCCATACTTTTGTCCTAAGTAAGACTGTTAGCACTCTAGTTGTTCTTTAGAACACTCTGGGACATTCTGTCATTGGGCTATACCTGGGCTACATCTGGGTGCTATTTGGGCTACATTTGGGCTCTTTTGTCTCTGGTGGCCATCTTGGGAGACTGCATGTCAGAATTTTTTAATGAAATAGAAGAGGATTTGAGAAGTCACTCAAAATGTGCCCTAATTTTTCTTTCTAAAGCACTAATCATACTTTATATGGCAAAATGAACCCCCTCATTTTGTTCCTTTTAAAATTAAATGTTTTCAGACTTACCACTTCATTCCAATCAAGATGGCTTCTGGTGTGCCATACTTTTGTCATAAGTAAGACTGTTAGCGCTCTAGTTGTTCTTTAGAACACTCTGGGACATTCTGTCATTGGGCTATACTTGGGCTACATCTGGGTGATATTTGGGCTACATTTGGGCTCTTTTGTCTCTGGTGGCCATCTTGGGAGACTGCATGTCAGAATTTTTTAATGAAATAGAAGAGGATTTGAGAAGTCACTCAAAATGTGCCCTAATTTTTCTTTCTGCAGCACTAATCATACTTTCTATGGCAAAATATACCCCCTCATTTTGTTCCTTTTTAAATTAAATGTTTTAAGAGTTACCACTTTATTCCAATCAAGATGGCTTCAGGTGTGCCATACCTTTGTAATAAGTAGGACTGTTAGCGCTCTAGTTGTTCTTTAGAACACTCTGGGAAGCTGCAAAGGAATCATCTGACAGTCTCTGTCCTTGGCGGATGTACAGGTTTTACTGAGAATGTCAGACTTCATTCTCACATGACTGAGAAAGATAATGTGCATTTACAGAAAATATGCTTTCAGTTTAGCTTATAGAACCCCTTCCAAACCACTGTGGGAAAAGCATGAGATAATAGTTTTCTTTCAAACATGATTCATGATATCCCAGCAGAAGGCTTTTTCACATGGTAAAATCACCTTAGAACACACCACAATTCCTAAAATGAGTATGGTACCATCAACAAATGATTTATAATGTAACTAAAGTCCTAAAACCTTCTATTAACTGCAATGCTTTTTAATGAGGTGCTATCATGTATATTGGTCCCAAGATGGCTGCCAACACTTCTTGGATGAAGAATTAGAATTTTGAAAACTATTTTTTTTTTTTGCCTTGGGGGTCCTTGTGGGACCCCCTGAGCAGGCCTAGGGGGTCAGGGTGCTTCTACCCTGCCCCCTTTATTGAGTTCTACACATTTGTTTTTCAGCTTTCCTGTGCCTCAGTCTACCAAGGTACAAGATGGCTGCCAACAATTTCTGTTTTGGAGTGTTGACAGACATTGGCAGCCAATCAGAATGCAGCTCGTACTCTGGAAGGTACAGAGTACAGTAAGCTTACAGTAAGCTTATATAGATATACATGTGTTTTTGAAGTTAATTTTCATAAAAACCACTGGAGCAATTTTCACCAAATATAGAAAAGGCACTTCTGCGTACCAGTCCTTACAATTTTGCAAAGTTTGGTGTAATTCCATTCAGCGGTTCGGGCTGTAGCCTTGTCTATTCGTCCTATGGAAATTAACATGGGGAAAACACGTTTTGGGACCCCCCATTTTTCTCGGCCCCCGCATGATGAATCCCCCCCGAAACTTCCAGGGAAGAAGCGGAGCGGAGCTGGCCTAAATTTTGGAAAATTACATGAAAATCCTCAACCGGCGCCAAAGTTATTCCCAATAGAATGTGACGGATTTCCTATGGTAGCTAGGTCCTAACTATATATACCTACTGGCTATCGCCAGCAGGTAATATATATATATATATATATATAAAGCAAGTTAAAATCTCCCAGATGCTTGTGGCAAAACAGAGAAATGGACACTTTTCTTCTCTCTCAAAAATGGTAGGTATTTTATTTTTCAAAAGCGCTATCAAGTGAACTGCATAGTGCAAAAAAACAGACGCGTTTCGGCGATCGCAGTCGCCTTGCTCACTGGAATAAAGTGACATGTGACCCAACAAAATTTAAAACACCATAAACCAATCCTGTGTTTGGAAGTCACATAACCTGTTAAAAGACATGGTAGAAACACTCTATACACCACGCTTAAGTTAACAGAGACACTGGCGATACTAATTGTAAGATTTGCAACAATCTATCCATAATATTACATCTGAATAACATTGATTTAAATAATGCCTGATTTGATCAATAATAACTGTATAAATACATTAGGACCTTTTTCTTCATAAACGACCCAATTGACATTGTATATATATATATATATATATATATTCACTGAAAAAACCATAGGTTATAGACCATATATAGTTAGGAATTAGCATTTAAAAAACCTTATTTTACTCACACAAAACCATTGAAATTCCATATATAGTTAGTTGTACTAACTATATATCGCGCACCCGCAATGCACTGCTGATCATGTCACATATTACATCATTCATGACATGGTCAGTGACATCACTGATGACATCACTGATGACATCTCAAATGACATCACTGATGACATCACTGATGACATCTCAAATGACATCACTGATGACATCACATCACAACTAAATGAGTGGATGTATAAGTGTCTGAATGAAGGTTTTAGTAGGTGCGTGACTGACTGTATGAGTGAGTGATTAAATGTGTCTCACTGAATGCATAGGTTAGTGACTAAACTGTCTTAATTTGTGCATCATTATGTCTGGTATTCTGTAAACTGCTGCATGTGTTGATCAGTAGCTATATGAGTAACTATATGGGTTATTGATTGATTGTCCAAGTATTTGTATGGGAGACTGAGTGTGTGTGTGGCTGGCTGGGAGATGTGTGACTCTGTGCAGATCAATGTATTCTTGTATCAATGATTTATAAGAGAGTAAGTATGTGTTAGAATATGTTTGAAAATGTAAGGTACTCTATGTTTAACTGTATAGATTAGAAAATGGAAGTGTGATTGATTCTTTACAGGACTGACTAGGTGTGTGAGTAACTCCAAGGATGAGTGGCAGAGTGTGAGTGTCTGTATAGGGTGTATGAGTGCATATGATAGTGTTGTAAAGATGAGTGATTGTATGTATGAATGATTGTATGGGTGAATGAGTGAATGTGTGTGTAGACGTAGGAATCAGTGAGTGCGTATGTAGTAACTAGTATTGGTGTGTCAATTGTTTAAAAAAATATGTTCTGTATTTAACACTGGGTGTAACAGAGGTTATATTAAAGTGTGAGGAGATGCATTGTATTGTCACATGAATGATATCATCAGTGATGTGACCATTGATTTCAAATGAGATGTCATCAGTGATGTCATTTGAGATGTCATCAGTGATGTCATTTGAGATGTCATCAGTGATGTCATCAGTGATGTCATTTGAGATGTCATCAGTGATGTCATCAGTGATGTCATTTGAGATGTCATCAGTGATGTCATCAGTGATGTCACTGACCATGTCATGAATGATGTAATATGTGACATGATCAGCAGTGGATTGCGGGTGCGCGATATATAGTTAGTACAACTAACTATATATGGAATTTCAATGGTTTTGTGTGAGTAAAATAAGGTTTTTTAAATGCTAATTCCTAACTATATATGGTCTATAACCTATGGTTTTTTCAGTGAATTTTCAAGGTTTTGTAAATGCTAATTCCTAACTATATATGGTCTATAACCTATGGTTTTTTCAGTGAATTTCATTGGTTTTTTAAAAGCTAATATCTATAGCTGTAAAATTTATTCTTCTTTAAATCCAAAAATATATTTTATATGTTTATTAATAATTTTTTTTAAATATTTTTTTTGTTTCGCTCCCGGTCCGCGAACCGGGAAGCTTCCCGTTAGCTCACTTTGATTCCGCGACCCGGTCCGCGAACCGGTAAGAAATCAACATAGTGACGGTATCGCGTTGCCGCGTAATGCGTCTTATGACGTACTGCGTTAGCGCACCCGGAAGTGCCCCGGGGCGCGGACCGAGGCGCGAAACGCAGCTCCCCGGAAGCGATCCGCGGCGCGAAAGCGCGACGTATCGCGTTGCCGCGAAATGCATCTTGTGACGTATCGCGTTAGCGCACCCGGAAGTGTCCCGGGGCGCGTACCGAGGCGCGAAGCGGAGCGAACCGGAAGCTAACCGGGGAGCGTTCCGCAGCGCGTAACATGAGCGTGAGAGGTCATGTGACTTGTTAATAAAACTTTTCATTGGTTCATTTCACTTTTGGTTTCATAATGATGGAAGGCTAGGTCAGGTGACTTAAAAATAACACTTTTCATTGGTTGAGAAGTATTGTTTTTTCCCAAATGATGAAAACCCCTCCTTCTTTCCTCACTCTGACTTTCATCATTGTGAGAGGAAGACCTATTTTGCTTCTTGGAAAATGGCTTCATTGGTAGCTTCAGCTGGTGGACCCCCACCACCACCACCACCTCCTCATGGGAAGAAAGGACCACCTCCCCAGGTCCTTACCAACACTGAGGAGGAAGAGGAAGAAATGGATGAGGAGGGAGAAGAACCACAATTTTTAGAAGAGTTGCCCCGGGTTTCCAGAAAGAAAGCCAGTTTCATCTGGCAGTTTTTTTCAATACCTCGTGGGCAAAAAAAAGTCAACGCGAGGTATGTCACCTGCCTGATATGCAAGGAACAATTGTCCAGAGGGACGGACAAAAAATATAGCTTTGGCAATCACACTATGCACAGGCACATGACGAGGAAACATCCCCTAAATTACAGCCGGGCGGAATTAAGGGATATGCACGACAATCCCAGACCAACTCCTGTGGCCAGACCAACAATACCGGTTTCTCTATCACCAGAAGAGGCACGGGAAACTGTGCCAAATATTCAACAAAATTTTGGGCACATGATCCACTTATGTATGCACTGTCGTGCATTATTAGCTTGTGGCAACATGAGCATAAATGCACTGAACCTGGCGTATGAACACCATGATTGCCCTAACCGCCCCCAGTAATTTTTTTTTGCTCCTGTTGAGCCCTTTTCAACGACTGTTTTTTGTTGTTTCCCCCCCCCCCCAAAAAAACCAAAAAATATATAAAATCGTTCAAAAAATACAAAAAAAAAAAAAAAAAAAAAAAAAAAGAAAAAAAAATATAAAACAACAAAAATATAAAAAAAAAAGTTCTTTTCAGAACTACCTTCCCTTTCCAAAAAAATTGCTAGAATGTTTAGCACTCTGGCAAGCTCTATTTCTTTTGGTTCGCTTTCGGGTTAGCTTCCCGGTACGCGGACCGGGAGCTAACCAAAAAAATTAAAAAAAATAAAAAAAAAGTGTAAGTATAAGGAAAGGAAACAGAGAGTGATGTTAAAAGAAAGACAGCTATAGGGAGTAAAGAAGAGATACTGTTTAATAGATCTATTTACCGAAGAAAAGACAGAAGAGGGTATAATTGTGAAAAACAAAATAGATAACGAAGTGAAAGAAAAAAAAAAGAGAGTATAACATTAACAAAGAAGAGTTTCTTGGAGAATGTGAGTGAATGTTCAAAATAAGATTAAAAAATGAGGAATAACAGAGAGAAAAAATAGAAAACAGAAAACAAAAAATAACAGAAAAAGATTAATTGAAACAGCAAAGAAATGTAATTAACATAGAGCCATATCATCAACATAGGCAATAAAAGTTTTGCAGCTTTTATTGACAGAAATGTGTCGCTAAAGCTGCTTTTGTGGCAGAAAACTGCCACTAAAACCACTTTTGCACCAGTTTTCTGCCAATAAAAAGAGCAATAATTTTATTGGCTGTGTTCATAAAATTACCCTTAGTGTGCTTCAACTACACAGAGAAAGCATTATGAACAAGTAGTGATAGAGTGATCAGTCAAAGACACTAAGAGTAATAGAGACGCAGTGAGTGAACAAGAGTGAGGAACTATGAGAAGAGAGGGACTGAGAAAAAGAGTGGAAGGAGTTGAGTAAGTAGGTAATAGAGAAAGGAATGAGGGAAGTAGCAAAGGCAGGAAACTGAGGGTTAAAGAAATGAAGCAGTGGAACTAATAGTAGTTAAATGTGATAGAAATGTAACGAAAACAGTACAAAATATTTACCTTATAATTATCGTTAAATTACTCACTTTTTGTGTTTATACTTTCAATCTGTGAAAGAGAGAACAAACATTTGAAAAATATTAAAAAATGTATTTAAAAATTAGAAAAGACAAGGGAAAAGATTGAAGGTCAAACAGTTTTTCAACAACTTTGACACTTACAGAAGCTTCTGCTTCTCCAGGCCCCCTACACAGTCCTAAAGATATACATTTTAAACTAACAGTATCTTGATGCAGATGAAGTGAGGCCTATCTTAAAACATGGTGCATCTTTTGCATTGCTGTTGTTTCAGAAAAGTGTCGCAAGACACTAAAATTTTAAATAATTGCTTCAGGATGCCAATAAGATGTCTACTAGCCCGAGGTTTGTTTCAGGTGAGGCCTACTCAGGGTTGCAGATGAGATTTACACTTGTTGAAGAGTACAGAGGAGATAATACATGTGAAGGTCTACCAATGAAGTGAGTCATGTCCACTGCACTCTTCAACAAAGTCCAAATCTCCTATGTTTCCCTGGACAGACCTAAACTTGATCTGCACAATGTGATTCATAATGATAGGAAACACAGGTGATGTAATTGAAATACGTGCAATTTATTTTGCTCATTTCACAATCACATCACTTGTGTTTCCTTTGCTTAGGTATCTCATTGTGCAGATGTAGTCTAGCATATGAAAGAATACGCAGAAGTGCAGCACTGCATGCAACAACTTTGACACTTACAGAAGCCTCACCTTCTCCATGCCTCTTACACAGTTCTACATATACATCATAAATGCAAACAGTACAGAATTAATTATACATGTTAAATGGTTTATTTTTGCTGTTCTCAGAATGTATCAAATTTCACTAAAAACAGTGACTTGAAGGTATTCATCATGTAACAGCGGGGAAAAAAAACACAATCAAAATGATTGTGTTTAAAAAACCCATACAACATCAGAAATCAAAATTCAGAACTCGTTAAAGTTAACTTACTTTTCATGACGTCCAAGGATGTCCTGTGAACAGCTTACACTCTTTTGTGCTGTTATTACTTTCAGCCCGCCACTTTCTGAAAGAAAATCTCCATCGTTTTTAAAAACACATTACATGCAATAAATGACTTCTTGCTCTCTACCACAATTTTCCACAAGGCCAAATCTGGTCAGAGCCATTTATAACTCTTGGATTTCTTGTAAGCCAATCCCGTCATTTGGCATTTCCGCAACTTTCAGAATTAAAATATTGAAGATCATTTTCACAATCCTGGAATAGTAATATCTTCCCCTTCTTGCTCAGTCATGTTCTACATTTCCTATGACACTGATACTGCTTACTATGAAGCAGACTTACACTACCTCTATGACTACTACAATTATTTAATTCTCTACATCACTTTTAATCACAAAGCAATGTAAAACAGTAGACAGCATTGCAGACTTACATTCCCTCTACACCATGTTTTGATTGGCTGCTTCAATTAGCTTATAAAAAGAAACAGTTTTTCTGAACTCATTGAAAGTGCATGTATTTCTCCATGACGTCCAGTCCTATGGTTAGAAGTTATGTCTCTGAACTACACTTATCCTCAAGGCCAAATTGTGTAGGAGCCATTAGAACTTCTTGAAATTCCACAGAGCACATCCCAAGCTTATTTCCCTAAAATTTTGGTTTTAAAAACACCAGGTAAGAGTTTTTAAGGTCATACGGCAATTTTTTTTTGAAAATTAAAACAGAATCATTGCAGAATGACCAGCCATTTCTAGACTTTAAATAAGCTGTGTAATGTCCTGATGTTATTGAAGGGCCGTCATGATATATAATTGCTGCAGTTACAAAAGTCCTTCCTGATATTGACAACTGCGAAGCTACAAAATTTTTAATTAAAGTTGTCAATTTTGTTCCATCAGGCCTACATCGTTGGAACATTAAAATGACATACTGGCCATATGTTCGTATAAATAATGTGGACATCATTTCAGATTTACATTGGCTACACTCCATGTTGTGATCAGCTGCTTTTACTAGCTTATTAAAGGAGACTGATTTACTGTCTGGCAAAGTTAAATATATAAATCTTTCTGAGTCTACACTAGTAGTACTTGATACCATACAGTTCTCGCAGTCATGCTGCCATTGATAAGAAAGCCCAAACAGCTGATCTACATCTACACCTTCAGCATGCAATACATCAAGCATATACATTAAAAACTCCTGACAATCTTGCTGAATATTTTGAGAGAATTGTGTTTGGCCTGAACATCTGTCTAACAGATTTCGAATTTCAGACACACTTTCTATGTTTCTTCTATCAGTGGTACATTTCTCTAACACAGAATTTAACAAACTGCAAAATCTTTGATCAGAATTGACCACAATCTCTTCTTTTACATTTTTTAGAGAAAACAAAACATTAACCACTACATTAGCATAGCAGTTGACACCAGAACTGTTTTCAAACTGAAAACCAACAACATCTTCAACAGAATCCTTTTTGTTTCTGCTTGTAATTTTAGGTTCATTGACTTTTTGTCTTTTTGCTACAACCTCCCCAGTATTGTTCTCATTTCTTCGTTTCCGGCCTACCACACGTTTCTCAAACAAAGGATACTGAGGCAAATGTGGCGCATACTCTCTTCTTAACCTATTGTATTCCTTAACACAATCTAGATCCGCACAAATGTTTGTGACATCACACTCAATCAAGTACAATCCCGATAAAGTTCTAACTCGTGACAATGCCACATATGCCATACCCTCCTTGAACACAGAACTGCCAATATTCACCAATGCACTGTCTACACTTAAACCTTGCGATTTATGAATTGTCACCGCATATGCCAAGCAAACAGGAAACTGCTTACGGCGAACATATAAGTCTTTTACAAGCAAAAATCTAGCAGAACAACGAGCAATTAGCTGTACTTCCTCAATGCCATCAAATTTAATTTTTAAAAATTCAATTCCATCTCTATTTCTGTATTTCACAAAATCAACAACATTACCCATTGATCCATTTACCAGACCTCTTTCAACATGTAAATTCCTTCTTAAAATTATACGGCAGTTCAAGCACACATTCAGAGTCTTTTCAAAACCTGCAGTTTTAGATATACTCTTCTGTAATGAATCCAATTTTGTTTTCAGATTCTCAGACAAAATAATTGTTGATCCCATATGCTCTACTCTATCAATAGCTTCCAGTTTCACAATCTCTTGCTTTTCTAAATGCAACATTTTGTGGTTAAATTTGGCACATTCTGCAAGAGTTGGCATCAAACATATTCCAGATTTCTTCTCAGTAATTATCTGAAAAATATTCTCAGGCACAACATCTTGTTCTGGATATAAATTTGACAGTAATCGTGCATGTAAAGCTTCTTTCCCATGCTCGGTCACTTTTCCAATTCTAACATCTTGTAGAATAGTCTTGTAAACTTCATCCTTCGCCTGACGCATATTTTCATGCAGTTCAGCATAATTGAAGTTTAACCATATATTGACGTTGCCAATGCTGCCTAGGCACTTCCTGGTATCTTCATGCGTGAGCATTTTGAACACAGGTTGCCCTTTCACTGGTGTCAGCTGCAGAAGATCTCCGAAAACAATGATGTGTTTGCCACCAAATAACACATCATACTCTGTTTTGAGAACTTCTTGCATCCTCAAATGCACAAAGGCAAGCATGACATTGGAAACCATGCTTACTTCGTCAATGATAAGAAGTTTCATTTTCCTCAAGATTCTTGAAACTTCAAAACAAGCATCTCCAGATAGCTTGTGATATTGTAATTTGTTGTCATGCTCCACTGGCAGCATCAGTAAACGATGTAAAGTAATCCCTTTAATATTATGTGCTGCCAGTCCAGTTGGAGCAGTGACAACACAAGACAGCGATGACTCTGTCCTTTCCTGCAAATAGCATGAAATTGCTTTAATGAGGAAACTTTTTCCAGTTCCCGCTTCTCCACTCACGTACAGTCGGACAGGCTTCAACGACGTACATGAGCACTCTTTCTTATCATGACTTAATCCATGATCAATTTGCATGGTAACTTCGTCATATATTTTCCTCTGCTCAACGTTGAGTTGTCTTTCCAACTCTTCTAAGTTAACCGCATCCTCTTGAGCATGTGCCATGGCTCTTTCAACTTCATTCATAGCAGTGGCAGCTTCATTTTCGATAACAGGTCCTCCTAGTGGATCCTGACTCAATGAAGCAGAACTCTGACTGTCCTGAGAACTGTCTCTGGCAATCTCGGCTGCAATCGTTGCTTCCTGCTCAATTTCCGCATTCAACATTTCTACATATTTGGGAAAAGCAGGACATTCTATGGTCTCCTTGGCGGCATTGAAAGAGTCTTCATAACAGAGGAAATCTCCAAGCAGTTCCTCTTCTGCACGCCAAGGCTTGAAAAGTTGCAAAAGTGCTAAATAGAAAAACTCCTTTTTTTCAGGAGATTCGCCACTCAATTTTCGATGGTTTACCAAGTGGCATTTTCTTTGCTTGACCAGACATCCCTCACTTCCTATTACAGCATACACTCCTTTCTCAGTATCTTCTTTGATGTTCCTCTTGAATATGTAATTTTGCAGAACCTCATACAGACAAACATTCTCGAGGTGACTGCTTCGATTTGGATAATATGTATCCAACATGTTTGTCTTCAAAATGTCGGTACTGTTTGGCTCCTTTTCCGCCAAATACTCAATTTCCCGCACAGGTTTGAGAACTCGATTACGCGTTGCTGCAAGACCAAGACTCGCCCAAACGATACTCCTGGACTTGGCATAGAGACTTGCTGAAGACAACCGGTCAGAACATTCGTACGCTCCGATTTCTCGATGCGACAACATCTTCAGACTGAAACTGTACAACTTCTTGCTGAGGCTCTTTTCATGGGAAATGTCCTCCCACATATCCTTCAATTCTGTCTTCTCTTTTTTGGTGATGTAAGACGTCACATACCGAGCCACAGCCATACAGTTATCAGCCACAAACTGTATATCCATGTTAGCATTCCACATGGACAAAATCACCGGGTTGTAGTCGTTGATGTACTTGGACTCTTGGTTCCTCTTCAAATTGTAAGTGTTTTTAGGTGATTTCTTCATGACATTGTGTCGCAGCGAAGACATCAAACTGTTTACTCTTCCTTTAGAAATCACCGGTCGTGGAAAGCCGAAACGACATTTAGTGTAGAACTTGTCCTTATTTCGGAATTTACGACGGCAGTACTTTCCACATCGATGGCTTTGGAAACGCAGAACTTTTTCTCTTAGGCTTTTCTTCTCCTTTGCGTTTGGAACAGCACACGTAGAATACTGTTGGATGAAACTCATCACTGAGTCTTCTGGATCCGTTCCAAATTTAGGTGCATCCTTGATCCACAGCAACATATGTATATGAGGAGCACCTCTTGCTTGGTACTCCTTTCTCCAGAAGAAATCCAACACCTCTCCAAGAGGTGGATTCTTCTTATTCATGATGAAAGACATCATAGCTTCAAATCTATGATTGAAGTACCTACATACATTGACTGGATCCAAAGAGCACAGTTCTCCAGGTGTCTTGAATTCGATGTTATCTACGTTAGCATTTGCCTCTCGTAGAAATTCAAGTAAGTCTTCCCAGCCATACTCGGCACAGCTCAGAGTGAGGAACCATGTGGGAGTACCTAAGTTCCTCAGCATACATTTTAAATCACCATGACGACGGTACCAGTACTCATTAGTACCACGCTGACACGCCATGAGATTAATCAGGTGAGAATCCAAAATACTGTCTTGGACATTGACTTTATCCATAAAGTCACTTGCCGAGATGTTTTGCATGTGTATACCACTTTTCAAGATGTGGTTCACTGCATATGACAGTCCAGACAGATCGCTTTCAAACAGGAGATGAAACAAATAGGGAATGCATTGTCGAAACCTAGCATCTCCTGCATACAATCGCAAAGTCCGGTATTCAGAAGCAGGAATTTGATGAGGTCGCTCATCATATCTTCCTCCCTGACCTGTTGGAAAAAGCTGTGGGAAACACCGAGCTTCCAAACTTTCCTCCCAAACACTAATGGGACTCCCTTTGGCTTGTTTCATTTGAAACAACTCAATAGCATTCCCCATGACTTCCTTGGAATGCAAAGGATGAACACTATAATGTTCATATATTTCTTCACTAGTAGAGGGTTCTACTTTCTCAATTTGACCAGCACACAAATCGCTATCCTCTTCCTCACTTACTTCCTCTTCTGCAACATATACATTCTTATAGTATTTATTATTTTTTTTCAAATACAATGTTGCCTTTTTAACTTTCCTAACATCTACTAAATCTTGCCATATTTTCTTATTCTTTGTCGGAACCCCATTAACTAAGATAACCAGAGGTTCCTCTTCCACTTTTTCTACTCCAATTGTGTTAATGTTTTTCTTCAAATCTAGAGGCAAATAAACAACTCTTCCCTTTAATCCTCTCTGTAAATCTGATGGAGGCAATTTCCCTGTCTTTGGCTCCATTCTTACAATAGCCTGAAAGGGATGGATACTTTGAATCAAAATAGATTCATAAGTATTTAAATCCTTCAATTCAGAAGGAATCTCAACCAATTCCAGATTATTATGAACTGCTCTAGCAGGCATCTAGTTTTGATTTAATTTGCAACAACAATAAGTACACACACGTTGATCCAATCCCAAATCAAAACAATTTTCTACCATCAAGTATGTTGCGAAATCCTTCCATTCACTATTATTTTCCCTTTCACTTTTTGCATATAAATCCACTAACTTAGTCTGATTCTTATAATAAGTGCGTCGACAACACACACAAGTGAAATTAGGCCTCTCACTTGATTTCACCTCAAATGTCGCAATTTCCCTCTGGAAATTATCTGTACTGGAAACCTGTACACTATCTTCCACATGACCCTCTTCTTCTTGCTCAATTTCAACATTCTCCTCTTTACTTCCAAAGTAACAAAACTCAATTTCTTCACATATATTCTTCACATCTATTTCAGAACCATGCAAAAGAGCAGCGCATAATTTTTTAAGCATAATTGCTGGACTCTTAGCATAATACAACATTCTAACTAATTTCCTCACTTTATTATGATGCACTGCTAGCATCCTGAAATGATGAAAAACACTCTGGCATACTCTCCTGGAAAGACAAGCCAGTGAATGACCATGCAAACCTGTCACTTCTCTCACTCTGCAAGGATCTAATTCTTGCAACAACCTTATTTTCTGCTTCAAACTTTTCTTATTAAATGACCGTACAAAATCACAAAGCAAATTGATGGAATCCTGTCGCACACTGCAAATACTACTACACTTCCAGGTGTACACAGGACCCTTAGCACGTCTTCCTAAAACCTCATTACCTAACACCTCTTCTGCCTCTGTTGTCACAAGTTTTTCTTTTTCAACTGGACAACCATCTTTCACTTCATAAGCACGACCACTGGTGTCAACTGCATGCACCAAATCATTATCCTGGAAATAACTCTCCTCATTAAAAAATGCCTCACAGCTTGAACTATGCATCCATTCTCCAGAAAAAACTTCACAAAAATTACTACGATTAACTATTCTCTTCCATCTACTATTTCTTTTGAAATCATAAATTGCCTTGTTTAGCTTCCTAATTCTATTGATTATCAAAATAAATAACTTACGTTTAATTTCAAATGCCTGATCAATAACTTTCTCAACTTTTTTTTTTCTCTTATAAAAAACCAGTTTCTGTTGACGTTTCTTAATATTTTTTAACAAATTGCCAATTATCCTGTTGCGGAACATTCGTTTACGAATCTCCCTAAACTGTTGTTTCCTTCTACTATCATGCACAGAGTTATCTCTTGCTCTAGCAGTAACATTTTTCATTGGCCTTTCCTTTCCATTTGATTTCCTTCTCGTTTTATGGACTGAAACATTTTCTGTAGTAATATTTTTTTTACTACACATATTTCTTATGAATTGTTTTGTGCTCTTACCCGGTGCTTTCTTCGTGACTTGACAAATCTTTTTGTTAGAGGACTGCTGCTTATTTTTTTTCACCTGCTGTCTTTGACGTTTTGCAGCCTTTCTCTGTCTTTCTATTGTAGGCATGGTGAAATCTTGAAATAATCTGCAGTTGAATCTGTGGTAAAATATATTAAAAAATGTTATTAACCATTATTACCAAACAGTAAAACAATAACAGTGATCTTCAAAATATTTTGCATTTCCTAAATAGCGAATTTTAAGGAATAAATAGCGATTCTTTACCATTCCTAATTTGCAATGAGCAAATTGCTAATTGCAAGTTACCCATTCATTTCCATGGGCTAGGAGGCTCATAGGAATGAAGGTTTAATTTGCGATTAGCAATTTGCTCATCACAAATTAGGAATTTTTCCAAGGGTGCAGGGGTGTCTCAAGAACACCCTGCTGCACCCCTGAAAAAGAAATTTGGGGGCATATGGCACACATACATGCCCTAAGGGCATGTGTTGGCGTCATATGGGACCTTTTGTTTTTTTAAAAAAAAGCTTTTTGAAAAGAATTCACAAATTACCACCAATTTACCACAATAGTTTCCAAATCCTTAATGTCATTTTTACATATTTTTTGTTTGATACATTGCATTTAAGTAGTCACAAAATTTGCAAATCCTTCAGTGCAATTGCAAAATAAGGAATAGCAAATTTTGCTACTCCTTATTTTGCATCAAACTTGTTTGCTACATACCATTTGTCTAATTTACATTTGCAAAGGCCGAAATTCGTAGAATTTTGATCTTTGCGAATGCTAATTAGCTTGATACATATGGCCCCAAGTGAGGCCTGTCTTGCGACATGGTGCATCTTTTGCATCACTGCTGCATCGGTTTCATGTGGTACGTTTTTTTTACACCATGACATATCTGCCTAAATCCATCAATTTGTAATGTTGTCGCCTCATAGCAAATCTTTTCCACCGCCGCTGCATCATAAAAGTGACGCACAGTGGCAGAAAAGAGGCATACACCTATCATAAATCTGTCCCTAGCATTTTAAATGATTAATCCAGGATGACAATAAGGTGTGGCCTATCCAAAGGTTTGTTTAAGTTGAGGCCTACTCAGGATTGCAGATTAAAGTTACGCTTGATGAAAAATACAGAGGAGATAATACATGTAAAGGCCTACCAATGAAGTAAGTAATGTCCACTTTATTGCACCAGTCATCATAAACGTATCCCTAAGCTTCTTATCTTGTTACAGATGAACCACCATATGTACCATCAAACTATTTTGCATTTCCTAAATAGCAAATTTTAAGGAATAAATAGCAATTCTTTACCATTCCTAATTTGCAATGAGCAAATTGCTAATTGCAAATTACCCATTCATTTCCATGGGCTAGGAGGCTCATAGGAATGAAGGTTGCAATTTGCGATTAGCAATTAGCTCATCACAAAAAATGGAATTTTTTCAAGCGTGCAGGGGTATCTCAAGAACACCCTGCTGCACCCCTGAAAAAGAAATTTGGGGGCATATGGCACACATACATGCCCTAAGGACATGAATGGGCGTCATATGGGACCTTTTGTTTTTTAGAAAAAAATGCTTTTTGAAAAGAATTCGCAAATTACCACAAACTAGAAGTTGGTGGTAGTTTCCAAATCCTTAATATCATTTTTTACATATTTTTTGTTTGATACATTGCATTTAAGGAATCGTAAAATTTGCAAATCCTTCAGTGCAATCGCAAAATAAGGAATAGCAAATTTTGAATTAAGGACATTTTAAGTCATTTCCATATGTGCAGTGTTTTGAAATTATGATTTGAAAATCGTTTTTGGGGAAAAGTAATGGTTTGCAAATTTATGACAAGGACATAATGGTGTATGCTTCTCTATAAGGCATTTCAGTGTCTCTGATGTCATTTTTCCCATATTACATTATAAGACCTTTCCCCATGGAGCACATTCCTTGTAAATATGCTCCCACCTGAGCATGGCGAATTTAGATTTTGACTGTTTGAGTCACATAACCATGTTAAAAGTGACCCAAAAAAATTGCAAATGTTTTAAAAAAATACATTCATGTGTCTTAAGGACATTTTAAGTCATTTCCCCATGGACAGTGTTTTCTAAGTGGCGCAAAAGAGGCATACACCTATCATAAATCTGTCCCTAGCATTTTAAATGATTAATTCAGGATGACAATAAGATGTGGCCTATCCAGAGGTTTGTTTAAGGTGCGGCCTACTCAGGATTGCAGATTAAAGTTACGCTTGATGAAGAATACAGAGGACATAATACATGTAAAGCTCTACCAATGAAGTAAGTGATGTCAACTTCATTGCGCCAGTCATCATGAATGTATCCCTAAGCTTCTTATCTTCTTAGACATCAACCGCCATATGTATCATATAACTATTTTGCATTTCCAAAATAGCGAATTTTAAGGAATAAATAGCGATTCTTTACCATTCCAAATTTGCGATGAGCAAATTGCTAATTGCAAATTACCCATTCATTTCCATGGGCTAGGAGGCTCATATAAATGAAGGTGCAATTTGCGATTAACAATTTGCTCATCGCAAATTAGGAATTTTTCCAAAGCTGCAGGGGTGTCTCAATAACACCCTGCTGCACCCCTGAAAAAGAAATTTGGGGGCATATGGCGCACATAAATTTTAACAACATTCCTTTACCTCAAAAACGATTTTCAAATCATAATTTCAAAACACTGCACATGGGAAAATTACTTAAAATGTCCTTAAGACACATAAAAGCGTTTTTTGATTGCCTTTGCAGCATGTTTGTATCACTTTTAACATGGCTATGTAACACAAACATTCAAAATCTAAATTTGCCATGCACAGGTGGGAGCATATTTACAAGCAATTTGCGCCACAGACAAAGGTCTTACACTAAAATGGGAAAAATAACATCAGGGACAGTCAATTGCCTTATAAAGAAGCATACACCATTATGTCCTTGTCATAAATTTAAAAACAATTCCTTTTCCCCAAAAACGATTTTCAAATCATAATTTCAAAACACTGCACATGGGAAAATGACTTAAAATGTCCTTAAGACACATGAAAGCGTTTTTTGATTGCCTTTCCAGCATGGTTGGGTCACTTTTAACATGGCTATGTAACACAAACATTTAAAATCTAAATTTACCATGCACAGGTGGGAGCATATTTACAAGCAATTTGCGCCACAGAGAAAAGTCTTACATTAAAATGGGAAAAATAACATCAGGGACAGTCAATTGCCTTATAAAGAAGCATACACCATTATGTCCTTGTCATAAATTTAAAAACAATTCCTTTACCTCAAAAACGATTTTCAAATCATAATTTCAAAACACTGCACATGGGAAAATTACTTAAAATGTCCTTAAGACACATAAAAGCGTTTTTTGATTGCCTTTCCTGCATGGTTGGGTCACTTTTAACATGGCTATGTAACACAAACATTCAAAATCTAAATTTTCCATGCACAGGTGGGAGCATATTTACAAGCAATTTGCGCCACATAATTCATAATTTTCTCCTTAAAGCACACTATTCTCTATCTAAATTAAAGAAATATTTTCTCACCTTAGCAAATACTTTGAGTTTGAAAACAGTCTCAGAAACACACCAATTTGTCTTCAGCAGAGCAAAAGGTATGCACTCCAGAGTCTGCAGCTATCAAAAGCACAGAAATGCTGTAATTCTTCACACATATTTCTCATGTCACCCAATCAAAACTCTTCCCTCACTTTTTTTCAAATGAAAACCCTTCCCCCCTCTGCCCTTTCTGTCTTTTCTGCATGGCAACCACCTCTTGGAAGACTTCTGGTGTTTGCAAGTTCACACAACTTTGTTGCAATTGAACTCTGAACTCTCAGTGCACCTGCATATCCAGTGCATTCTTTCATTTAATGATTTTTTATTGACCACTCAAAATACATCTTTCAAAGAACACATCCGTGCACCCTAACTTTCTGTTTTCAGCAATCAAAATCCACCAATCACTGTTACTGCTTCATGAACACAGAAACTCCACAGTTTTTTTCATTTTAAACTCTCATTTTTTCAACTGCCATTTCATTGCCACACTTCATCTGACTGCAGGAGAACCTTCTCTCACCATGTTTTCTGTCTGGATTGTTGGACATAGTTATATTCACTGGGCTCAAAGGTACGTTGAAAACAGGAAATTACCTAACCTCAATTTACAAGATGTGGAAATTAAGTGGTTTGGCCACAGAGGATTAAAATGTCACCAATTGATACCATTGGTGAAAACCTTTATGCATTTGCCCAAACCTGACCTGTTAATTGTGCACTGTGGAGGTAATGACTTGGGCACTTTGACTGGTGTAGGTCTGGAAATGCTTTTAAAGGACACCTTTGAGCAATTAATGGCACTTTTTCCTCAGACTGCCTTGGTATATTCAAATATATGCCAAAGACAGAAATGGAGGTGGTCAAACCAATTTTGTCCACAAATTGAGAAGTCGAGGAAGCATGTAAACAAATCTGTTTCAGCTTACATGAGAGACCATGGAATGGGCTCCCTGTACAACAATAACTTGCGTTACTACATGCAAGATATCTACTGAGGAGATGGAGTTCACTTCTCAGATGAGGGCAACAGAGTTTTCACTCTGAATTTAAGAATGTGCATTGGTACCTACTTATAAGTACCTAAATGTACCATAAACCCAAAAGCTCTTCTCAGAGCTACCCTACATCTGATCACTCACAATTATTATTTTACTCTAACATTTTTCACTAATTTCCAACAAAGTACGCTCCCTGGGGCGCTACCCGGTACGCGAACCGGGAGCTAACCTCGCGGAATTTTTTTTCAAAATGTTTTTTTTCGCACATATAAGCCTCCTCAGCCACCCTCAGAAAACCTAGGGGGTCAAGATAACTCTACCGTGCCCCCTTCTACCCATTCTGAACATTATTTGCCCTCCATCTTGTGTCTTAATTCGACCGAAACACAAAATGGTGGACTCCCGGAACGCTTAAGGTTCGCGAACCGGGGCGCTCAACGGTTCGCGTACCGGGTCGCTCTCTGGGAAGCGCACCATCAAAAAAGGTGGGAAAGTAGTTCACAGAAAAGCCACTGGAGACAATTTCACCAAATATAGATTAGCTCATACTACATACCAATCCCTACCATTTTCACAAATTTGATTGGAATTCCATTTAGTCATTTAGCCTGTAGACCTCTCTAAATACCCTGAGGTAAATTACTTCACAAAACACATCTGAAGTGTTGGAATTGACAACCAATGAAAATGTTACTTTCATTTTCTATTTTTTTTACCTGACATTTCATTGGTTATATACCTGAATATATATAAAGGAAGAGAAGAAAACACAGCCATTTTGACTACTACTTCTTGCTGTACATTTCAATAGTATTTTCACTAATTCCTTCAACTTCTTTCTAAAGGTAAGTTTTTATTTTTAAAACTGAAGTATATTGTGCACTATAAGTTAATATGGTAAACTTTTTCTGATAGATATATACTACCCCTCTGTAGTAGTTATAGATTTAGAGAGACTTCTCTGTTATAGTTATGGATGGAGTTAGGCTTCTCTTGTATAATTATGAATTTACTTACGTTAAATCACATACACTTTTTTATATTCCTACTTCCACTCTGATACTATACACTGCCCAAAGATAAATTCACTTATAAAAAATGCCTATCTAAAATTATTCCCAACATTGCCCTATCTCTACTAATATATATTTTTTTAATCCAAATTTCAGGCAAAATGGAAGGCGAAAACCAAGTTTCTTTTGAAATGGACCTGCAAGAGAGCAGCCAAGAATTGATTGATACAATTGATCAAATTGACATTGAATTTTTCGATGAAACTTGGGACAATGAACTACTGCAATGTGTACAAGCAGTAGATAACCTCCTTGCAAATGAGGACATTTTACACCCTCAGAGACTACAATGTATATTCCATGATAATTATGAAATTTCTGACAATGAAATGTTAGAAAGTTTAATAAATTATGAAACACAATCACATTAAAAAAAATGCTTAAAAAATAAAGAAAATAAAAAATAATCAACAAAAACAACAATCAATTAACATACAGCATTTGAAAAGTCTATCATTCATTTTTCATTGCAGTACGCTGCCCAGAACGCTTCCCGGTTCGCGGACCGGGCGCTCCCCACGCAAAAAAAACAAACATTTTTTTTTGTTTTTTTTGCCCCGCGGGGCCCTTTTAAAACCTCCACATTAAACCTAGGGGGTCAGGGAGGATCTAGTATGCCCCCTTATGGTCATTTTCGCCTTTGTTTTGGCCTCCTCTTGTCTCTCAATCCTACCGAGAGACAAGATGGCGGCCGCTCCGGACTGTTTAGAATGTTGACAGACACCGGAGAGCCAATCAGCTTAGCTACGCGAAGTTCCGGTACGCTTAAGGTCCGCGGACCGGAGCGCTGCCCGGAGCGCGCTTACAGATATATATCTTTTTTTAAACGTTAATTTCTCAAAATCCACTGGAGCACATATATTGAGACCTAGAAAAGGCACATCGGGCTACCAGTCCCTACAATTTTGCCAAGTTTCATGGAAATCCATTCAGCCGTTCGGGCTAAAAGTGAGGCCAACCGCCCTATGGAAAACTCAATGTTAAAAACACGTTTTGGGACCCCCCTTTTTTCTCGGCCCCCCCTGGACGAACACCCCCCAAATTTTCAGGGGCTGCTCAGAAACAAAATGTTCCATTTTCCAGAAAATTTCATCCAATTCCGTCCACAAACGCCAAAGTTATTAGACATAGTCGCGCCATACTCCCGCCCCCTTTTCTCCCTACATCATGTGTAGACCGGCCAGACGGCGCAGCGGGCTGGCGCAGCGGGCGCGCCGAATGCGCGCCGAAGCCGCGCCTAAGCCTAGCCCGTCTGCGCCCGTCCGCGCCCGGATCGCGCTGGGCGCAGGGCACGCTGTCGGGCTGAAACCCGCCATTAGGTATGATAACAATTATTTACTGTCCCTACGCCCTCCACCTGCCCCCCACAGTCGCGATTGTCCCCATATTGACCCCCTTTCCAGCCCCCTGTTATGTCCTTGCTGTGAATGGACTCCCCATATACCTACAAATGACGTCGTCGACTTGCACGATCCTCCAAAGACCCGCCCCACCCTCTTTAAGGGAGGTCTGGTGAATGCCAGGTCTTTAGCCTGCCATTGCCAAGACGTGCATGATTTAATATTAAGCCAAGAGCTTGATGCTTTGTACATCACTGAAAGCTGGCTCAATGAATCCTCCAACCCTGATCTTGCTATTGCCCTCCCCCCTGGTTTCACCATTTTCAGGAGAGATAGACCCTCAGGTCGAGGTGGTGGGATAGCACTAATCATCAAGGATACATTTCCCTGCCACACATTTGACTTATACCACCTTAAGGACGCTGAAAGTTTGGGTTTCTCAATTAAAATCACTGCCTCGTTTTCCCTCTCGGTTGGGCTTCTTTATCGTCCTCCGGGCAACCCTTCTTCATTTCTCAACTCCTTAGATGAGGCCCTCGGAGCACTCATGCTACAATACCCTAATTTCATGCTCCTCGGCGATATGAACTTACATATGGAATCATCTACTGATCCCCACACTATCTCCTTCCTACAGTCCTTGAACATCTTTGGACTTTCCCAACATATCAACACGGCCACTCACAGGGCTGGACATACCATTGATGGCATCTGTTCTAATCTTCCTACCCTTTCCACTTCCCCTCCATTGCCCCAAATTTGGACCGACCACTTTTTCATCCCCTTTGATATCACTACACCCATTCCTACCCCATCTAGTCCTAGACATACACAAGCCACCTTCACAGTTAACTGGAAGAAAGTGGCTGAACGAATAAAGCTTGAGTCAAAACCACTGCCCTCACCCCCCATGTTAACTGGAGATGTCGAAGTTGACTCCTGCAACTTCCACATCTGGATGCACCAAATAGTCGCGGTCAACTCTGAACCCAAAAACAATCAAGGAAAGGGTCCCAAGAAGAAAAAACCTAATGCCCCTTGGTTCACCCAGACCCTTGCAGACAGCCACCTCCTTTGCCGGAGACTAGAAAGACATTGGAGACAAGCATATGATACGACCTCCAAAACACGCTATGTCCAACAGAGGAAAGTATATCTCTCTGACATTAAAGCAGCAAAAAAAGAATACTTTACTAATCTCATAATGGAAGCGCACCAAAATCAAAAAACCATCTTCACCATAGTCAAGTCCTTCACTCATCCGAAAGCTCTCACTACCGATGTACCTCCCTCAGAGAGTCTTTGCAATCAAATAGCTGATTACTTCATTGACAAAATTATCAACATCCAGAAAGACTTTCCCCCACCCTCGACAACCATCGTAGAGGTAACAGTTAACTACCCCCCTCTCTCCAGTTTCAAACCGGTATCCTTGCAACAGACAAGCAAGGCTATCCGGACCTGTAAATCAGGAGCACCCACTGATTCCTGTCCCCCAATCATTCTTCACCATCTGATTGACACAGTCAACCCCTACATTAATGGAATCATTAATGAATCCCTTGAATCCGGAATTGTACCTGCCGAATGGAAGAAGGCCACTGTCAAACCCCTGTTGAAAAAACAGAACAAATCATCCACAGACTTGACTAACATGCGTCCCATCTCCTTACTTCCTATTCTGGGCAAAGTCACGGAGCACCTAGTGCATGAGGAGCTTAAAACCTTCACAGAAGCCCATAACATCTTGCACCCTCAGCAATCGGGTTTCCGCTCCGGTCACTCCACCGAAACAGCTTTGATCGAACTTGCTGATTCCATCAAATTCCTACAGGATGAGGGCAAGCAAGCTGTCCTCATCCTGTTGGATCTCACAGCAGCATTCGACACTATCTCGCATGTCATCCTAATTAATCGAATGCGAGAGATTGGCGTAACAGACTCAGCCCTGGCCTGGATTTCATCATTTCTATCAAATAGGTCTCAGACTGTGACACTAGGACCACACCTATCCTGCGAAAAGCCAATTACATCTGGAGTGCCCCAGGGGTCCATATTAAGCCCTTTATTTTTTAATATCTACATGGCACCCCTCTTAGCTGTGATAGAATCACATGGGATCCTGATTACGTCCTACGCCGACGACACTCAATTGGTCGTCACTATTGACAAACAGCGTACTGACGCAGATCTCCGGTTTAAAAACTGCCTCTCTGATGTCTTTGAGTGGCTAAATACCAATCATCTTAGATGCAATAGCGCAAAGACAGAGATTATCCCAATAGGTAAGAATCTTTCTTTTTGCCCGAAAGATTGGTGGCCCACAGGATCCGAGGCCCCTCCTAGTGCAGTTACATCAGCTAGAAATCTGGGCGTACAATTCGATTCTTCCCTTACTTTTGACGACCATGTAAAGATCACTGCCGGTCGATGTTTCGGTTTAATAAAATCTCTGAGGAAATTTTTTGATTTCCTCCCAATTGCAGCTAGAAAGTCAGTCGCGGTAGCCCTTCTACTTTCCCGACTTGACTACTGCAACGGCCTTATGGCCGGGGTGAAAAAATCTACTCTCAGAAAGTTGCAGAGCTTACAACATGCTGCAGCCCGACTGGTTTTACAACTCCCCAGAAGGTCATCTGCGTCTGCATCCCTGAATTCACTTCACTGGATGCCCCTGCATAAAAGAATTCTTTTTAAACTGCTTCTCACAGTCCATAAAACCTTGCAAAACACAGGACCCCGTTACTTTGTAAATCATTTTAAGCGCTATAACCCTTCGCGTTGCCTAAGATCCTCTGGGACTAACCTGGTTCAAATTCCCAGATTTAAATATAAGACCAGAGGCGGAAAATCCTTCAATGTTCTGGCAGCTAAAGCCTGGAACACCCTACCCGCCTACCTTAGAGCCACAGACAATGAGAACGATTTCAGAAAACTTCTCAAGACATGGGTCTATAAATTATCAGACTCCTCTGTCCTGGCTGCCATTTAGTTCTCTCTTCCATTCATTCCACTTTTCCAGCTAGTCCTCCGCAGCTCGCCCAGCGCCATGATGCTCCCCTGGGAGCGAACGCTTGCGCTTTACAAATGCCCATAAATATCAAATATCAAATATCAGAAATCCCATAGGGAAAAAATCCTAACTATATATACCTACTGGCGACCGCCAGTAGGTAATATATATATATATATATATTGGTGAAACCACAAATAGGTAAGTCATTTGTCAAAAGTACTGATTACTGCTTAATACATAGTACTATTTCCTAATTAAATGTCAATTTATCAGAATTATTTGAATTACAGTTATATGAAATGTACAAATAGTCACCATGATTCAAAACTAACGTTACAAAAAGTAAACACCCTGTCCATATTGTGACTTCCAAAAAGGGCTAGTGCTAAAGTGTGCTGTGCATATTGCTTTTTTTTCGAATTTCTTGTTCATAAAAATTCAAATTGATACAACCCCAATATTTGTATATATAAATAGGAATTTCCTAAAAATATCCCAAGATCCCCTCCGGGAACTATGGAAATGGGTTGGGGTGTTGGGCATAGAGAAGTTTTGGAAGAGCGATTAACCAATTTACCCTGTAGTTTTTATACTATGCAGAATGTTTGCCCTAAATTAACAATAAATATGAACGGCCGTCGATCAATATTGGTGGATTTTACCATACATGTTAATCAAAAATGCATAGTTAATATGTGATTTTTATATACAACAAGGGAACCCAAACAGTTTGCTGAGGACCGTGGGTAGTTACTGTTATTAAAGACAAAGGTCCTTAGCTTTCAGATTTTAGGAAAAAATAAGATATAGGCCATAATAGGAAGCTATATTCGTCACTGCCCAGCCGGATAGGACATTTATTTTAAACAGTGTAAGACTTGTAGTTCATAAAAGTGATAACAAGGCACAGTCCTGTACCAAAGAAGTTAGAGAACATACAAGAGATTCAGAAAGAAATTAAAAGGATTATAGCAGGCAAAAGAAATGAGCATAAATTGGCCACTTTTAAATCAGTGTCAAATTAAAGTAATGCCAAACAAGTACCAGACACAACATGATTAAACATAATAGTAAGGTTGTGAAGGCACTATAAAAAGTCGACGTTTCGAACCCTTGTGCTCAGTTGTATGGGATCATCATCAGGACTGACATATTTACAGTGTTTGCCTGGCAGGTTGAATTATTACAATTGAATAACCGCCTGTGAAAAGGGGGAAGGGAAGAGAAAAGCAAATAGCTTAGAGAATTATCAAAGAAGGGATACATTCAATTAACAACAAAAAATTGAGAATAAACAAAAAAACAAGGGGGGAGCAGTATTACTGATAGTCCTAGTGTGCTTCAGGTGTCCATCACAGTTACTCGGATTCGACTTATTCGTGCTTAATATATTGTGTTGCATACGTGGGTGGAGGGCAGTAGCCGGTCGGTGTGTCTGTGACTTGTGAATACTTTTGGCATAGACCTTTTAATCGAATACGAAAATCATAAGGAATTATGGTAAGAAATAATCTCTCATTCGGGCTAGAAAACGAATTTCAAAAGATGAATTAGAGCGCCAGTTCACGTTTAAACCATATTCGCAATCATGCAATAAAAAACCGTGGTTTGGACATACATTGTACAACGGCGGCGGCGGGGTGTTTAAGGGGTTAGGCTCACATCCTATGCGAGTAATGGACTTACCCTGAATTAAGGTTAAATTGACCCTATTCAGTAAGGTCGGTCGGGTAGTTGGACGCCCGCCTGAAATAGAGAAGGAGCCCGGTAAGTAATGTCCACGGGTGGGAGGGGGGCCATGCAGTGCACGAGCTATTTGATTGCCGTTTCTCCTGGGTGTCTCAATGAAAATGACATTAAGTGGTCTATCCTCAAGGTAATAAAACTCCCTCCAAGAGGCGGCAACATCGGCCAATTGCTCAACAGGGAGGAACTGAGAACTATGATACAATTTGATACCATTCAAAACGGTCTAAATATCCTGGAAGACTGGACTAGTCTACTATGAGCACAGAAAACTGAATGACACGGACACATGCCCTGTACATACCATGTGGGACCACATGGACAAATGACCTGCTCGCTGCCTATGTATAATTAAATGTAAACATGGTTTTATATAAGTCACCCACATAAGCGCCGCCAGCACCAATTATATTAAGCACATATCACCATATTTCACCACTCAAAATGTAAATATTGCACAACTGTCACAATGTCCGCGAATTTACCTCCCCAATATGGCGCAGACCTTTGCCCACTCATTCCCCAACCAAGATGGCGCCCGTCACTGGCCCATCTTCTCTTTTCACGGCCCTAACGTGCACGTGTATTTAGCGCGAGACACCCAGGAGAAACGGTAGCTGACGGAGGGACACTGCTCCCATAGCTACGAGCTCGCAGATTGATGCAGCGTTCGGGCGTCCCGCCATAAGGTAAGACTCGTTCCAGTAACGACCCCCATCCCGTGAAGGTCTTGTGTCCCACTGACAGGACACCACATTTACTCCTTCTTTCCCTAACAGGATCAAATATCCGTTTATTCAAAACCGGTCCCCTGCTACCCATTGTGAAGTGCGGACCTCCTTACAACAATAAGGTTCCCCACAGGTAATCCCAATCAAATAGCTCGTGCACTGCATGGACCCCCTCCCACCCGTGGACATTACTTACCGGGCTCCTTCTCCATTTCAGGCGGGCGTCCAACTACCCGACCGACCTTACTGAATAGGGTCAATTTAACCTTAATTCAGGGTAAGTCCATTACTCGCATAGGATGTGAGCCAAACCCCTTAAACACCCCGCCGCCGCCGTGGTACAATGCATGTCCAAACCACATTTTTTTATTGCATGATTGCGAATATGGTTTAAACGTGAACTGGCGCTCAAATTCATCTTTTGAAATTCGTTTTCTAGCCCGAATGAGAGATTATTTCTTACCATAATTCCTTATGATTTTCGTATTCGATTAAAAGGTCTATGCCAAAAGTATTCACAAGTCACAGACACACCGACCGGCTACTGCCCTCCACCCACATATATTAAGCACGAATAAGTCGAATCCGAGTAACTGTGATGGACACCTGAAGCACACTAGGACTATCAGTAATACTGCTCCCCCCTTGTTTTTTGTTTATTCTCAATTTTTAGTTGTTAATTGAATGTATCCCTTCTTTGATAATTCTCTAAGCTATTTGCTTTTCTCTTCCCTTCCCCCTTTTCACAGGCGGTTATTCAATTGTAATAATTCAACCTGCCAGGCAAACACTGTAAATATGTCAGTCCTGATGATGATCCCATACAACTGAGCAAAAGGGATTGAAATGTCGACTTTTTATAGTGCCTTCACAACCTTACTATTATGTTTAATCATGTTGTGTCTGGTACTTGTTTGGCATTACTTTAATTTGACACTGATTTAAAAGTGGCCAATTTATGCTCATTTCTTTTGCCTGCTATAATCCTTTTAATTTCTTTCTGAATCTCTTGTATGTTCTCTAACTTCTTTGGTACAGGACTGTGCCTCGTTATCACTTTTATGAACTACAAGTCTTACACTGTTTAAAATAAATGTCCTGTCCGGCTGGGCAGTGACGAATATAGCTTCCTATTATGGCCTATATCTTATTTTTTCCTAAAATCTGAAAGCTAAGGACCTTTGTCTTTAATAATAGTTAATATGTGATGGCATCAGTGATGTCACTGACCATGTCATGAATGATGTAATATGTGACATCATCACCAGTGGATTGCGGGCGCGAGAGTTACAGTTAGTACAACTAAGTATAACAGAGGAATTTCAATGGTTTTGTATTAGTGAAATGTCCAGCTAACTATAACACCCCTGAAACCTATGGTTTTTCAATGAATTTCTAAGTTTTTTTAAATGATAATTCCTAAGTATAAGTTCATTAAGCATATCTGTTTTTTTCTATCTTTTTTAATTTTTAACCCATTGTCAACGTAGTAAAAACTGCAAATATCACCACTCATCAATTGATTCCTTCCGCCAACAAAATCGCCACAAACCACTAAAAAACCAGGCGATAGCTCCACTTACCAGTAACAAATTAACATTTAACTGGTGTAAAGACCTCGACTGACCACTGCGTGAATTACACCCAACTCACACCCATATTTAAAGACAAATATGTGATAGAGATACTAATTATGCACCTTCAAAACACAAGAAAATCACAACACCCAGTGCCACCACTACCACAACAACACCCCAGGATCCCTCCCCCCTACTACCTCAGAGGCAGCGCAAAACAAGACAACGGACCTTCCCAAGATATCCTATCCTCTCAAACGCACAATAGCTGAATGTTCAGAGATGTGGCAACCAACTATGTATAAGGAGTAAATGCGCGCATCAACAATAATTTACAGAATCCCAAGTGTACTGGTGATATGCTATAGATGACTCAATATAGAAACAAAAAACATTTCCATGTGAAAATATAATATTGATACCTGTAGTGTACTGCACAGTGGACGCAACCATATTATCTCACACTCTGGGGAATATCTCAATCATGTAGCTGTGTTGTCTCTTCCCCCTGAGGCAGAAGCGGAGTGGGCTGGTCCAAAGTACGCAACTCCAGCATAAGAGTATAAATAGTTAGCCTACGCCTTGGGCGTGGTTCACTTCTGCAAAGAGAAAAGACTCTGCCACAGCGAAGGTCCTTACCCTGACTTCTGGCTGCCACCATGACCACATGCCTCCTCGATACAGGCCCATTCCGAACTCAACGCCACAGCACCGTAGACTTATGTCTGTATCGACTACTGCCTTCGATCTACACTGCCGACAGCAGGATTTACAGCTTGAATTCATTTTTGGATCTACACTACGCCCAGCATTGAATCCAGCCTTGCTTTATTTAAGGCAGAGACAATTGTACTATATGTCTTCTGATTTTGTAAAAGGATGTCATTAAAAAGCATTTGTCTATAACTGTGCTGACTACTGCCATCGATCTACACTGTGGACAGCAGGATTCACAACTTGAATTCAGCTTTGGATCTGCACTATGGACAGAATTGAATTTAGCCTTGCTTTATTTAAGGCAGAGACAATTATACTCTATGTCTTCCAATTTTGTAAAAGGATGTGACAAAAAGCATTTGTCTATAATTGTGCTGATTACTACCTTCGATCTACTCTGCCGACAGCAAGGTTCACAACTTGAATTCAGCTTTGGATCTGCACTACGAACAGCATTGAATCAAACCTTGCTTTATTTAAGGTAGAGACAATTGTACTGTGTACTCAGATTTTGTTAAAGTATGTGACAAAAAAGCATTCCTCGATGTTTGTGTTGACTACTGCCCTCGATCTACACTGCGGACAGATGGGTTCACAACTTGAATTCAACTTTGCATCTACACTACGGACATTAGGGAATTCACCCTTGATTTATTTAATGCAGAGATAATTGTACTGTATGTGTTCAGATTTTGTTAATATAAGAGACAAAAATGATTCGTCCATATCTGTGCTGACTACTGCTTTTAATCTACAGCGCGGACAGCAGGGTTCACAACTTGATTTCAACTTTGGATCTACACTACAGACAGCATGAAATTCAGCCTTGCTTTCTTTAAGGCAGAGTCAATTGTACTCTATGTCCTCAGATTTTGTTAAAAGATGTGACAGAAAACATTCCCCAATGTCTGTATTGACTACTGCCTTCGATCTACATTGTAAGACCTCACGATTCAGGTGGAATGGCGCATTCCAATAGGCAAGAGACATTGTACCAGTGCGACCCGCCCAAACCACGAATCATCGCAGGGTGCGCACACACTGAGTTCTTCAGGCACCACTAACTCACTGCACCACAAGTAATTTTTAATTATTCATTTAAATAATTAAAATTTAATTATTAAGACAGAATTCACTAGGCAAAAAACATTGCTCCCAGTGTGACTGGCCCACACCACGCATCATTGCTGGCTGCATAGATGCTGAGAGCCACACCTACCATTAACTCTATACATCTCAAGTCAATGCCACATGGCTGTGGGCCCTTCTTGACGACTGCCTCCGGTCTATACTGCGAACAGTAGAGCTCACAATTCAAGATTAGTTCTGATACAAATTGTGTAAGAGACTACAATTGGTTAAAAAATCAAATGCTCACAATCTGCAACATCGCCACCAGACATACGTACCCATTTTGAGAAAGTTAGAATGCACTGTGTGAAGTGCAATCACTTAATTTGTTATGGGGAGCAATCAGTAGACCTAGTTTGCAGAGCAATTGATAACCATTGATGGTAGTTTTTTTTCTCCCCTCAAAGTTCTTGCAGTCCAGTATGCAACAGTCAATGCTTTGAATACAGACCGCTCAAATCCCGCATCATCGCAGGGTGAGCATGCGCTGAACACCAGACGTACCACTAACTCAGTGCACTATTAATAATCGCCACATGGCCTTATTAAGGCAAAATTCTGTTGCCAAAAGACATTCTTACCAGTGCGCTCTGCCTGAACCATGCATCATCGCAGGCTCCACACAAACCGCCCCTACCTCAGTGTGCAACAACTCATGAACCCTTTATGATAGAATCTTCTGTGTATCATTTCACATATAGTGCTCCTACCTTTGTACAGCAGAAGTCATAAACCGTTTATGATTGAATATCTGTGTATGATATCATGATTACTATTCTACTTGTTACCAACAGCAACGTAATAAAATGGAGTCGAGCACACGTGCCCGTACTCACTTCAAATATCTATCTGTGTCTGTGTACTTATTATGTTTGTACAATGCTGCTCCTGCGCCCTACCACATTATACTGTGCTGTAAATAGCATATGCAACTATCTTACCTCTGCCAATAACAAAAACTTTGATTATATAACTTTCTCTCGCTCATTCTACAAATACGAACATACAAAGTGGATCACTACAATACTGCAAAGAAACTGTATAGTCAATTTATAAATGTGTACTATTTCTTGTTTTTTCTTTAGCATATTTATATTGCGCGAAGTCTAACCAAAACTATATCAACAATTTACATGAGCACCGTATTTACAGTACATTTTCAGGCATGCGTTGATTACATCATTACTCTACAATAACAGGATGTGGACGCGACTCTAAGCCTCGAACAATGATTTCCAGCACTAAGTTCGACAGTATACCTGAATGGCCACATACGAATATATATTATCTGCCCTTCGTGTGCCAAAATCTGAAACCTAAACCATTCACAGCCCTGTATTACTACAGCTACAACACTCCACTGAATGTACAACAAACATTCATATTCGCAGAAATGCGTCATGTTCACCATCTTTTATGTGTGCAACTATGGATGAATATAAGGTCAATGATATCCCGTACCTTCCATGTTATCCATATTGTGGGACTTTACAGACATAATGACACATTTGCGTGTAAGACCCAGGTGACAGCCCCAATACAACATGGACACCTGAATCAGTTGATTTTTCATATAGCTCACGCCGGAACCACGCCCATAGCTCCGGAGTCATCGTTCACAGCCTCGCACAGCACTGGCATACGTTAGTCCAGCCCACTCCGCTTACGCTTCCAGAAAAACACAACAACAGTACGTACATGGCCCAGATTTCCATTGTAATGATTTCTTTCTTCCAAGTCTAGTTGTCAGAACGGCACACACACACTCCCTCATGGCTGGTATACACCCACACCACACCCATCCAGCATATGCGTCACTACACACGTGACCCTACCAATAAAAAAGACAGGGCGCACGTGCCCTACGCCATTTTAGAGTTGCTCCCATCGCAAGCGCTCTGATGGCCGTCCTAGTAGTTCGGACTCCTCATGTAGGCCCGAACCACCGAACAGGGGGGCCCACTACCACGTGCATGGCCTGTTTGGTTACTGAGTTAGTGGTACAGCAAGGACTGAGCGGGTGAGGAATCTGAGATGAAGATAGGTGCATGAGTATGTCCTTAGCAATAGCGATATCAAGACTCAGCACCATATGTGAGACTTCTGGGTGGCAGAGCAGGACTGCATGATGTAGATGGTGCCCTGTTCATGAAAAGGTGAGCAGTCAGTCCTGGGTGCGAAGCGCAGGGAGTATAGGGGGTGCAGCAGACTGCATCCAAAAAGGCGATGCAGCGATTTAGGCTTAGGCAGTCCTATATACCGTACATTATTGAATTTGTATTTTTATTCCAATAGCAGAAAAGTTTTTATAAACGGTCAAATGTCCGTCGCTGGTGATGATTGAAACCATGTGTATCACTGCGCTCCACTTGCTTTCACAACCAGATGGAAAACATTACTACTATACTAATCATCGAAAATCGAAGCCTATTAAACAAGTTGGAACTGTACAAATAGTTGTATTTTTAATACTGGAGGGACGGTTTGTGAAAGGGCGATGTAATTCTACTCCACATTAAGGTACTAACAATTACCAATCATAATATCTTTCTTTTACTATCTTTTAGATGTAGAGCTTCAGGGTGCATTATGTCCTGGCACGTGGTGAAAGACACACCGGTGACAGAAATGTGAGCTGCAAATATTCCTTTCAGTCACTCTCTCACTTCCTCTCTCCTTTGATAAAGAATGACGCACAATGTTATCTTCCTTTTTATATAACAGGTTGTGTTTCACAAATTGGCGTCCCCCGCCCCCAACACCTCCAAAGCTGAACGTTCGAGGATTCTGCGATGATGCATGGCCATCGTAACAACGTCTGAGAAGGCTGCTTTGACACATGGTGCACCCTCTTTGACTCACGCCAATGGCACAAGGTGAGCAAAGAAGCATGTTTCCGAAGCAAAGAGAAGTCACCTGTGTGCGGAGAGAGTGGGTACTGTGCAGCAGCTTGACTGCGTAGGAATGTACAATTACATCCAGGCAGTGAGAATGGATAGCTTTTAACATTGTGAGTGTTCAAGAAAAGGCACTCACCTACGGACTCTGGTAGTCAATGGAGTGCAACAGTCTGGGTATGCAGTAATGAGAACTCACCGCTATGCAGTGGGAGTGCATAGGGTATAGTACTCTGGGAGAAAAAGAGTGCACAGACACCACCTTGCAGTGAAAGTTGATGTAATACAGTATCCTGAATATCCATAGACATAAAGCAGAAATATTCTTGTACAGTTGTATTTACTCTGCTATTACTAACTCTATACTATCTTTCAGATCACTAAACTTGAGGGTGCACTATGAACCGGCACATGCTTGGACACACAATGGAGGCAAAAAGGTGAGCTGGGAAGATTTTCTCCAGTATTAACACTACCTCTCCTGCTCTATCTATTACTTTCTCTCTCTCACTTTTAATGTCGTTTTTTTCTCTTTCTCTCTCTCACTCTCTCTCACATTGTTTCTCTTTCTCTTTTAAAGTTATGGACGCTGCTGTACACTCTGCCGATAAAAAAATCAAGGCTGAATTTAATACAGTCTGCAGTGTAGAACCAAAGCAAAATACAAATGTGAACCACAGTGTTTACACAAGGTAAGCAGAGCGGCCTAGATACACAATGCCTCCTTTTAAATGCTTTCAAAATAAACAATATTGTCCTGCATGATGACGTGATCTTTCACCTAATTCTGTCTCATCTCTGAATCATGTTAAAGACCTGTTGGTTCATACTGTAATTCTGACGCAGTATACACTTCCCTACAGACACCTCTTCAACGCAGGCCTATAAGAGAGGTGGAATGTATCAGGCACACAGCAGACATGCAAATAACAAACATTGCCAAGTATTACCTTAATTTGTGATCTTTGACCTCATTCAGTCACATCGACCTAATTTTAAACACTTATTTTCCTTTTTGTTTTGCAGGTTACCTACCCTCCTTCCATTGGAGTCCATCTCACATTTTGTTTATTATATTGTTATGTTAAAGTTATGTTTCTAGTTATTTATTATATTGTTATCTGAAAGTTACGTTTCTAGTTATTCACTGTTGTTTTAATAAAAGTTAATGAAAAAAAGTATATATGTCTTCATTTTCTGACAACATTTCACTATTATTTAGTATGATAATCATATGCTTAGAAAACATTAAACAATTAAAAATAGAAATTATGTTTGTCACTAGAAGTATAATACTGAGGCTAACTCTCTACTAGCTCTTTACCAGACTCTGTAGCTGCGATTAACGGTTCCTATTGAAAATTTTAAAAACTCCAGCACAGTAACTGTTTGGATTAGCAACATTGTGTGGTGAACTTGTAACCTGTGCGCTCACTTAAGTGTTCCATGAACTGTTACTATGGTAACAGGCAGTAAGCAGTTTGGGGGTAGGGTTGAAAGGTACTGGCTGTACAGAAACGTGAGTCCCTTGTTCACTTGGCCACTGGATTCAAGAAAGCCTGGCTGATGAGGATTATGAATCCGAAACCGGTCCCAGGATGCTTGTTTCCGGTCCAGGGAAGACATGGCTTGGCAGTTCGGGCTGGACTGTTCCCATAAGGCACAGGGTCAGACTGATTTGCATATAGCCATGTCTGAACTGGGGTGGCTGAGTGAACTAAAGAATGGTGATGGATTAAACCCAGATCAGTTGACTGGGGGTGAGTGTTTGATTTGTTCAAGCGCTCCGTCCATCATCCCCTTTTGTATCGCTTTGTTCGCCCTAAGTGTGGCAGGGTATACTCAGACGTGAGTCCCTTGTTCACTTGGCCACTGGATTCAAGATAGCCTGGCTGATGAGGATTATGAATCCGAAACCGGTCCCAGCATGCTTGTTTCCGGTCCAGGGAAGACATGGCTTGGCAGTTCGGGCTGGACTGTTCCCATAAGGCACAGGGTCAGACTGATTTGCATATAGCCATGTCTGAACTGGGGTGGCTGAGTGAACTAAAGAATGGTGATGGATTCAACCCAGATCAGTTGACTGGGGGTGAGTGTTTGATTTGTTCAAGCGCTCCGTCCATCATCCCCTTTTGTATCGCTTTGTTCACCCTAAGTGTGGCAGGGTATACTCAGACGTGAGTCCCTTGTTCACTTGGCCACTGGATTCAAGATAGCCTGGCTGATGAGGATTATGAATCCGAAACCGGTCCCAGCATGCTTGTTTCCGGTCCAGGGAAGACATGGCTTGGCAGTTCGGGCTGGACTGTTCCCATAAGGCACAGGGTCAGACTGATTTGCATATAGCCATGTCTGAACTGGGGTGGCTGAGTGAACTAAAGAATGGTGATGGATTAAACCCAGATCAGTTGACTGGGGGTGAGTGTTTGATTTGTTCAAGCGCTCCGTCCATCATCCACTTTTGTATCGCTTTGTTCGTCCTAAGTGTGGCAGGGTATACTCAGACGTGAGTCCCTTGTTCACTTGGCCACTGGATTCAAGATAGCCTGGCTGATGAGGATTATGAATCCGAAACCGGTGCCAGGATGCTTGTTTCCGGTCCAGGGAAGACATGGCTTGGCAGTTCGGGCTGGACTGTTCCCATAAGGCACAGGGTCAGACTGATTTGCATATAGCCATGTCTGAACTGGGGTGGCTGAGTGAACTAAAGAATGGTGATGGATTAAACCCAGATCAGTTGACTGGGGGTGAGTGTTTGATTTGTTCAAGCGCTCCGTCCATCATCCCCTTTTGTATCGCTTTGTTCGCCCTAAGTGTGGCAGGGTATACTCAGACGTGTGTCCCTTGTTCACTTGGCCACTGGATTCAAGATAGCCTGGCTGATGAGGATTATGAATCCGAAACCGGTCCCAGGATGCTTGTTTCTGGTCCAGGGAAGACATGGCTTGGCAGTTCGGGCTGGACTGTTCCCATAAGGCACAGGGTCAGACTGATTTGCATATAGCCATGTCTGAACTGAGGTGGCTGAGTGAACTAAAGAATGGTGATGGATTAAACCCAGATCAGTTGACTGCGGGTGAGTGTTTGATTTGTTCAAGCGCTCCGTCCATCATTCCCTTTTGTATCGCTTTGTTCGCCCTAAGTGTGGCAGGGTATACTCAGACGTGAGTCCCTTGTTCACTTGGCCACTGGATTCAAGATAGCCTGGCTGATGAGGATTATGAATCCGAAACCGGTCCCAGGATGCTTGTTTCCGGTCCAGGGAAAACATGGCTTTGCAGTTCGGGCTGGACTGTTCCCATAAGGCACAGGGTCAGACTGATTTGCATATAGCCATGTCTGAACTGGGGTGGCTGAGTGAACTAAAGAATGGTGATGGATTAAACCCAGATCAGTTGACTGGGGGTGAGTGTTTGATTTGTTCAAGCGCTCTGTCCATCATCCCCTTTTGTATCGCTTTGTTCGCCCTAAGTGTGGCAGGGTATACTCAGACGTGAGTCCCTTGTTCACTTGGCCACTGGATTCAAGATAGCCTGGCTGATGAGGATTATGAATCCGAAACCGGTGCCAGGATGCTTGTTTCCGGTCCAGGGAAGACATGGCTTGGCAGTTCGGGCTGGACTGTTCCCATAAGGCACATGGTCAGACTGATTTGCATATAGCCATGTCTGAACTGGGGTGGCTGAGTGAACTAAAGAATGGTGATGGATTAAACCCAGATCAGTTGACTGGGGGTGAGTGTTTGATTTGTTCAAGCGCTCCGTCCATCATCCCCTTTTGTATCGTTATATTTACCCAGGATCCTCTACATGACAGAGAGGAAAGCAAACTAAGACAGCACACTGTGTAGCAGATTTACAAGCCCCTTGCTCCACTTTCGCGTCACTTTTCCCATGATAAAAGTGATGCCCCTATGTACATTACGAGCAAAAGAAGTACAAAAACTCTTCGAATTCTTTATCGATCACAATTAGACTGTGTTGCTTCACGATTCAGAATGCACTTCACTAAATACTTTGTGCCTATTTAAATGGGAGATGGTATTGTCGACATTACAAAACTTAGGGTCATATTTACAAGGACAGCGTTAAAATTGTCGTCGCTTTAACGGCAGCAAACTACAACTAAAACGGCGATAATGGACTTCAAAATCCTTTGTTATCTTACCGGAAGATTTCAACATTGCTGTTTGCTATGCACGAGTGAGAGCTGAGGCTCTCGCCCTCCCTTAGCAAACCTGGGGGCATATTATCAAGGACAGCGTTAAAATGTATGTATGTCAATATCACGAGAAATACAGCGATAATTTATGTTTGCAAACGAAAAGCTTATTAATATAAGACTGTGGACTTAACATATCAATCCACCTCGCATATTAAGCATGCTTAAGTCTACTTCAGAACAGATGTTAGGATCAGACATAAACCGCAATTAATAAGAGTTTTCCTATCAGTCCTCAAATCCAGGGCCACCTTGTAAATACAACGCTATTGTCATACCTCCCTCTTCCTTTTTATATTCTCATAGAAACACCTACCTTTCCACTGAGTACACCTACATTGCAACTCATTGGAGATACGAGGCGAGCCCTTAGCAAACCGGCTGCTAACATGCATTAATGCATCTTAGCGTCACCTAGTAAATCGGGCGATATAATTTTCACCGCGATTTTTCCTTTTTAAAAATTCGACGAAATGCCACTTGTTAATATGCCCTCAAGTTAGCTATAGGAAGAACAGGAGGAAACCCATAAACCACGTTGGGATGGGTATGTTGTGTAAACAAAAACAAGTTCCCAACAGGTATTATTGAGAGACAATTTCAATTATGTATGCTTAAAGACATTACTGAGAACAGAGACAAGGAGTCAAAAATAGATTTGGAAGAAAGGTGGTATTATTCACCAAGGACAAGGGGTATTCGGTGTACATTTACAGTTAAGAACAGCACTGTAAAGATTAGATCTTAAGACAGCCCAGTGGCACTTGGTGCAAGGTGCTATATACAGTTTAAAGTGAAATAAAAAAGTGCAAGTGCTTAAAAAACAGCCTTTGGTGGCGCATAGAGTAAATAGTATACATCAATTACAGCTTCAGTTACAATGCAAGTTACAGTCACTTGGAAAGGGTTAGTTTCTTGTAAGAGCTGAATGTGTCATATGCGTCTTTTAATTCAAGCTGTGTGGTCGACGGCGTTTCGATCCCCATTGGTCGGGATCGTCATCAGGACGGGGTTGTCGATAATTACAGTGCTGTGGAAGGAGGAAGGGTAGAATGAATAGGGTTCGCCTGGGGGGCGGGAGCATTCAAGGGGACTAACTCGTAAAGGTATAATGTGTTTAGGGAATGGGGGTGGTGGGGGCCAGACAGGGAAGAAGAAGTGATATTGGGGGTGCCTATTGTGCAGGTTGGGAAAAATATCTAGGTGGGAAAGTGTTCCACAATAATAAATGATTGGATGAACACTTACAGGATGCCAGGCAGGGATGCGTGGCTTGTGGTATTCGGGGGAACTTTGCGCCGATATCTAGAGGAAAAAGGAAGGTATAAATATAGGCACGGTAGTGTGCGAATAACCATGGCCGCCGGGTGAGTTACTACCTGGTCGCGGTGAGGTCCTGGGTCTGCTCACGTAGTTGGGCAGCGTCTGTGGGAAGGGAGACAGATAGCGTGTGGTCAATCGGGAGCGATGCCACCGTTTGTAAAACAGGCGTGCATTTGAGCAGCGCGAGCCAGGGGCGTAGTCTCTGTTCAGGAGAGAGGCGCTTACCTGAAGATTTGAGGGCACAGAAGGCGGAGGCTCATCTGGCGAGGGCAGTCAGCAATGAATGCGATAACAGACCGCATCTGCACCGTGTACTTGGTGATATGAAGCCGCGCGGGGGAGGCGGGGAAGGGGGCGTGTGCCGGGGGCGGGATCTGCAGCTGAATGCAGATGTGTCGCGAGGTGATTGGAGTGAGGCTGGGAGGTGGGCGGGGTCAGGGCGGGGAGGAGAGCGGTTCCTAAGGAAACCGGAGAAACAGGAAGTGTCAGAACCAGGGCGGTTCCTGGAGGCGAGCGGTTCCTAAGGAAACCGGTGAAACAGGAAGTGTCAGAACCAGGGCGGACACATTGGTGAGTGGCGCTTGGTAGCGAGACACATGATTGCACAAAAGAGGCCGTAGTTACATATCAAAGTGAACGCAAAATACAGTGATAATTGCACATATTGATAAATCAGTTGGCGCTGGGAGGCAAAGTTCTGAGTTACGTTTGTGATGTCAGCAACATAGATTCACAATACATTACTGGTTAATTAAAACGAGGTTTAACATGAAGAAGGACAGGGTATAAAACCGGGTGGTTAATTACAAAGTCACAATATGGGTGGGACAGAGCCTCTCATATAAAGAGGACTGCAGAGGTCAATCACCAGGTTCCAGTACAGGGATAATATCTTAGACCAATAGTGTTGACCCAGGGCGTGTGTGCAGGGTGGCAAGGGGTTAGATGGAAATAGTGCTGGTCCATTCGTCAAGGGTATTGAGCCCATGGTTCACCGAGTCCACCCTCGCGATCCATTTGCATTCGGCTCTGTTGAGTAGGGCAGTCATGTTACCTCCTCTGAGGGGTAAGGTGGGTTTCTCAATGACTTGCCATCTGAGATCCGAGTCCATGTGGGAATGTTCAATGAAATGTGAGACCAGGGGTGCTGTGAGTACCTTGCAGTTGATTCTGCTCTTGTGTTGGATGATCCGTAGTTTCACCATTTGGGTTGTTTGACCGATGTAGATCAGGTCACATGGGCATCGGATAGCGTAAATAACGTTTTGGGTCTTGCAATTGGACTGATGGGTGAGATGGTGTGTTTGGTCTTTATATTTGAATTCCTTGGTGTTAGATGTCAACTCGCACACGCTGCATGATTGGCATTTGAAGTGCCCGATGACCGGGGGCAGGCCCCATGCCGCTGTGATGGTGTTTTTTTCGGCGCCAGACGTCGGCCAAGTAATGGCACGAACGAGGTGGTTGGCAATGTTATTACCTCTCTTGTATGAGAACAACGGTGGTTCATTAAATTGTTCCTCTGATCGTAGAACAGTCCAGTTCTTTTTGATTATTTTGGCTACTTTATTGCTGTCTGGGCTGAAGACTGAGACAAAGGGAATCCTCTTCAGAGTAGGTTTGTTAAGGTTTGGCTTCAGTAGGTCCTCCCGGTGGTTGTACCATGCCCTTTTCTTGGCCTGCTTAACCAGTCGTTTGGGGTATCCCCTGTTGATCAATTTGGATCCCAAAATGTCCGCTTCTCTAAAGTAATCCTTTCTCCATTTGCAATTTCTCCGAATGCGGAGGAATTGGCCAAATGGGAGACCATCGCGTAGGCCTCTGGGGTGGTTACTTGAGTAGTGCAATAGGGTGTTGCGTTCAGTTGGTTTGCGGTACAGTACCGTTCCAATTTTGCCTTCTTCCGCATGTATAGTTACATCAAGGAAGTGTAGGTCGTTGGTTTTGGTTTCGTGGGTGAATTTAAGGTGTTCCTGACAGGAATTTAGCCAATCAATGCAAGGTTGTAGAGAGTTGGCTGAGCCATTCCAAAATAATAAAATATCGTCGATGTATCGACGCCACAGGTGAATCTGGGGTCGATGTGGATTGATTTCGTTGAGGAATAGTGATTTCTCAAGGGCATGTACATAAAGGATGGCAAAATTAGGAGCAAAGCAAGCCCCCATCGCTACTCCCTTGATTTGTAGGTAGTAGGTATTCTTGTACATAAAGTAGTTGTTTTGGAGTGCCACTCTTAGAAGGTCCATTATGAAATCAGTTGGAGTCTTGGATGGCTGTGGTCTGGAGTTCAAAAGATTTTTAATTACCTCGAGTCCTTCACAGTGGGGAATGTTCGTATAGAGGGACTCGATGTCCAGACTGGCCATGATTTGATTGTCCATATCGAACGGTTGGTCTTCGATCGTGTTAATTAGATCCATCGTGTCCCGGATGTAAGTGTCTGTGATGGGTACAAACTCTTTAATCATAGAGTCCACATATTTGCCAAGGGGTTCCAAGATGGAGCCGCACCCTGATACAATCGGGCGGCCAGGGGGATTTTGGGCATCTTTGTGTATTTTTGGAAGTACGTAAAGGATCGGGGTCCTCGGGTGTTGGTTGTTCAGGAACTCAAATTCTTTTTTGGTGATGATGTTGTTGTCCCTTGCCGAGGTAGTTATGGAGAGAATCTTTTGTCTAATGTCTGTTAAGGGATCTTTAGTCAGAGCACGGTAATGGTCGTGGTTCGTGAGTTGACGTTCCACCTCTCGATCATATTCGGTATTGTTGAGGACAACGATGCCTCCTCCCTTGTCCGCGGGTTTGATGACTATCCCCGGATTATTTTGGAGAGTGGTTAGTGCTTCTTTCTCTTCTCGTGGCAGGTTGTAGGGGACGTAGCGTGGAGAGGTCTTGAGTTCCATGACTTCTTTAAGGACCAGCTTTTCAAAGGCCAAAATTTCGGGTGGCATGTGGTGTGAGGGAGGATTAAAGGTTGAGGGGGGACGAAAAGGGGAGACTTCCACCCCACTGGTGTCTGGTTTGTCCGAGAAGAAGTATTTAAGTCTGATTCTTCTGAAGAATTTCAGGAGGTTCGCTTGGAGATCCAGGAAATTTGTTCTGACCGTTGGCACAAAGGAGAGACCACGTGACAGAAGTTTCGTTTCAAGAGGTGTCAGGTTGTGGTCCGACAGGTTGAAGATGGGGATGGATGTTACTGTATTTGTGGTTCCCGTGTTCATTGTTGTGGTTGTCCCCACTGGTAGTATCGGTTGCGGGTTTGTCTGTTGCCCGGTGTTGGAGGCTGGTACTGCTTGGCCCTTGTTTGACGATTTTGTGGTTGTGGATGTTGGCCGCGACCTCGGCCCCGTCCTAAAAAACCAGGAGGGAGTAGTGGCTGTGGGCCAGAGGTGCTGGCGTCTGTGTCTTCGCCTGAGCTGTTTGAGGAAACTGAAAAGGTAACACGCTGGTTGTTTCTGTAGCGGCCCCAATTTTGTGATCTGGGCTGGTTCTGATGTGTGTTATAGAATTCCTCGTTCAGATAAGGGTATGTATTTTCATTCTTATAGTTTTTTATATCTTTCTCAATTTTCTTGATCTTCTTGTTGACCTCGAAGGTGTTAAAGGTTGCGATAGAGTTGTGTATTTTTTCCAGGAGGTTTTTTGCGTCAGTGATGGTAGAATCTTCTAGGATGCGTTTTTCCAGTTCTTCAATTTCTTGAAGTTCTTGGCGGCTATGTTCTATCGCTGTGTCTATTCCCAAGACCATCCAGTGTGCCCTCAAATCTTCAGGTAAGCGCCTCTCTCCTGAACAGAGACTACGCCCCTGGCTCGCGCTGCTCAAATGCACGCCTGTTTTACAAACGGTGGCATCGCTCCCGATTGACCACACGCTATCTGTCTCCCTTCCCACAGACGCTGCCCAACTACGTGAGCAGACCCAGGACCTCACCGCGACCAGGTAGTAACTCACCCGGCGGCCATGGTTATTCGCACACTACCGTGCCTATATTTATACCTTCCTTTTTCCTCTAGATATCGGCGCAAAGTTCCCCCGAATACCACAAGCCACGCATCCCTGCCTGGCATCCTGTAAGTGTTCATCCAATCATTTATTATTGTGGAACACTTTCCCACCTAGATATTTTTCCCAACCTGCACAATAGGCACCCCCAATATCACTTCTTCTTCCCTGTCTGGCCACCACCACCCCCATTCCCTAAACACATTATACCTTTACGAGTTAGTCCCCTTGAATGCTCCCGCCCCCCAGGCGAACCCTATTCATTCTACCCTTCCTCCTTCCACAGCACTGTAATTATCGACAACCCCGTCCTGATGACGATCCCGACCAATGGGGATCGAAACGCCGTCGACCACACAGCTTGAATTAAAAGACGCATATGACACATTCAGCTCTTACAAGAAACTAACCCTTTCCAAGTGACTGTAACTTGCATTGGAACTGAAGCTGTAATTGATGTATACTATTTACTCTATGCGCCACCAAAGGCTGTTTTTTAAGCACTTGCACTTTTTTATTTCACTTTAAACTGTATATAGCACCTTGCACCAAGTGCCACTGGGCTGTCTTAAGATCTAATCTTTACAGTGCTGTTCTTAACTGTAAATGTACACCGAATACCCCTTGTCCTTGGTGAATAATACCACCTTTCTTCCAAATCTATTTTTGACTCCTTGTCTCTGTTCTCAGTAATGTCTTTAAGCATACATAATTGAAATTGTCTCTCAATAATACCTGTTGGGAACTTGTTTTTGTTTACTCAAGTTAGCTATGACACAGCGGGAACCTTGACTCCCGCCCTGCCATAGCAAACAGCAGTGTCCCAGGGGTAGACACCCCGAGACACAACAGGAGCCGCTCCTGGGGGGTGGTTTTCCCCAAGGCTTTCGACTGCTAAAGAATGGAGACCACGCGGCCCCGCTCTCAAAATATAAAAAGCCCCGGAGGGTGGTAATCCTTGGGGCTAAGATGGACCTTTGAGCTCCCTCACCCAATCATTTTGTAGCACCAAGGAATGGCGGTCCCCGGGCTACAGGGCCCCACTGGACCCCCTTCAAATGTAATATTTTGGACCCCAGGATTTGGTCATCCCAGGAAGCTAATTTTTAAACAAGCACAGGAGTCCCCGCTTCATTTCAATTTGTATTGCCGCGGATCCATGCACCCAACGCACATTTCTCAGTTTTTCCCCCCAAACATAATTTTTGGGGGACCCTAGGGGTCCTTGTAGGACACCTTAAGCAGGTCCAGATGATCAAAATATTTCTTACATGCCCCCTTTGTACGTGTTGAACACTTGTCCCACTCTTTTCTAGATCCTTGCTTCTATCGAGGCACAAAATCGCTGCCAACACTTCCTTGTTTTGAATCTTGACAACCACTTGACAGTCAATTAGCGCGTGATCGGGACGGTGCGCTTAGAGTGCGCGCAAGATGCGCAGATCCACAGAGGCCATAGGTATATATGAACTTTTATTTGTAATTTTTTCAGGAACTACTGAACAGATTTACACCGTTTAAGCAAAAGGCATGAGTCTGAACCACAGTATACCACTTTGCCAAATTTGGTGTAATTCCGATCAACCGTTCGGGCTGTAGCTGCGATTAACGGTTCCTATGGAAAATTGCATGGGGAAAACACCTTTTGGGACCAACCCTTTTTCTTCGCCCCTGCTTCAAATGCAATATTTTAGACTCCGGGATTTCTCCTTCCCACGTAGCTAATTTTTAAACAATCACAGGAGCACGTGCTTCGTTTTTATTTTTTTTACGGTGGATTCATTCACCCAGCACACATTTCTCAGTTTTTTCCCCAAATTTTTTTTTACAAAATTTGAGCCCTAGCGGTGCTTGTGGGACCCCCTAAGCAGGTCTAGAGGGTCAAAATATTTCCTACCTGCCCCCTTTATATGTGTTGAACACTTGTTCCACTAATTTCTAGATCCTCCCTTCTACCGAGGCATAAAATAACGGCAACACTTCCTGGTTTCGAATGTTGACGACCACTTGACAGCCAAACAGCATTCTCCGTGTGATGGGGATGGTGCGCTTATAATCGGCGCAAGATGCGCGGATCCACCGAGGCCATAGATATATATGTACTTTTAATTGTAATTTTCTCAGGAACTACTGAGTAGATTTACACCATATAAGCAAAAGTCACAAGTCTGAAAATTGCATTAGGAAAACACGTGTTGGTATTTTGGTACCCCCTTTTATTCTCAGCCCGCTTCAAGAATCACCCCAAGACTTTCAGGATAGGAGCGGACCGGAGCGCCCCACCAATTTCGAAAATTTCGTGACGATTCGGCAACCGGCGCCAAAGTTATTCCAAATAGAATGTTGCGGATTTCCTATGGAAAATAGGTCCTAACTATAACTACCTACTGGCGACCGCCAGTAGGTAATATACTTATTTATTTAGTTATTTAAAAAGGTTTTATCTAGCGCTGGCTAGACTCGGAGGTATCAGAGTGCTTTACAGGGGTATCAGACAATAAATTGCAGGTTACAGCTTTACAAAGTTTACACAGTTGTTAGAGCATGGCAATTTTAGTTGCAAGTATGGTTGGGACAAACAAAAAGGAACATATAGGTAGGGGAAAAAGCTGGCATGGGGAGATATTCCGGGGAGTGGGGGGTAAGAGCAGGGAAAGTAGACAGAGAGTGGAGGAGGGAAAGAGGAGGGGAGGTTTAGGGACAGGGCATGGCAAGAGGAGGGGGGTGACAGGGACACAAACCGGTAGGAGAGTCAAAGCTGCGCCCAAAGTCCAGAAGCTGTGATCCCAGGGGGAGTGGTATAATTTTGCCATCTCTGTTGCGAGAGGCTCCCTAAGCACAGTGGACTCTCTCAGAGGGGTCTCTGAGACTCCAAGGCCTATTTACAGGATCCTTCCCCAAAAAGGGGAGAGAGGGTGCTTTGGCAAGGGGTGCCATACCATACCTCAATTGTGAGTGGCTCCCTTGGCGCTGTGGACTCTCTCAGCGGGTATTCCGAGACTCCAGCGTATATAACTTGGATCTTTCCCCAAAAAGGGGAGAAGGAGTGCTTAGTTAAAGGGCACAAAAGGACAGAGGGCTAGGTGGTGAAAGCAGGCAAGGGGAGATATTCCAGGGAATGGGGGGGTAGGAGCAGGGGAAGTAGACAGAGAGTGGAGGAGGGAAAGATGAGGGGAGGATTAGAGACACAGCAAGGCAAGAGGAGGGGGAGGGTGACGAGGACACAAACCGGTAGGTGAGTCAAAGCTGCACCCAAAGTCCAGTAAGCTGTGAACCCAGGGGGAGTGGTATAATTTCCCCATCTCTGTTACGAGAGGCTCCCTAAGCGCAGTGGACTCTCTCAGAGGGGTCTCTGAAACTCAAAGGCCTACTCTACTGGATCCTTCCCCAAAAAGGGGAGAGGGAGTGCTTTGGCAAGGGGTGCCATACAATACCTCAATTGTGAGTGGCTCCCTTTGGCGTTGTGGACTCTCTCAGCGGGTATGCTGAGACTCCAGCGTATATATCTTGGATCTTTCCCCAAAAAGGGGAGAACAAGTGTTTAGTCAAAGGGCACAAAAGGACAGGGGGCTAGGCGGAGAAGCGGGCAAGGGGGAAGATTCAGGTGAGAGGGGATAGGAGCAAGGAAGTAGACAAAGAACGAAATAATGCTAAATAGGAACAGATAGATAGGAGACAAGGAAAAGCAGAGTCACAGAAATATGATGGGGGGTGGGCAAGACAGGGAGCTGGGGAGAAAAACTGTGCCCAAAGTCCGGCTGGGTAGGTGACGGTCAGGGGATGAACCAAGGCCGATCTCCTGAAAATCTGAAGAGAGCAGCTCCACCGGGCGTCAGACATAGTGCTCGGACTCCGGTATCAGGATGGGGATCTGGGCTGGGCACTGCCAGAGCTGTTTCTGGTCTTCAGTACGGCTGTCCACTGTTTTTTCAAGGTCATGTGCCCTCTCCCTAATGTCTGCTACCTGCTGCACTGGGTCTTCCCGGGCAGTCCACGCCTGATCCAGTGCATCTTCCTCCTGCTCCTGAGGGACTCCAGTCTGGCGGTCCCTGGGCTTGCCCATGGTGGTCGAGACTCTCCTAGCACCCCTCCACTTTGCCTCTTGTCCGGTGAGAAGTGCTCTGTAGTTACAACTCAGACCGCGCTCCCTGCTCAGCTGATATGCAGTACCGCTATATGCTCCAGGGGCCCGGCCTCAGGCGCCCGGCGCCCCCAACCCAGGCCAGTCCACAAGTGCGATGCCCAGGCTCTTCTCTTACTTCCCAGAACCCCATTCACCAGGGCCGCCTATGAGAGTCGTCGGCTCACTGACAGAACCATCCAGACCTGCTTCACAGATACTGACTCCAATGAGGTCGCCGGAGCTTCACTCGAGCCACTATCTGCGCCATCCGTTGTGGGACCTCATGTCTTCAGGTCTCAAGCCAGTAATACCCTACATGTGCTGCGGGTCACTTCTAGGCCCTGCTATGCTGGTGTTCTCACTGCAATCACCACTTTCCCGTCAGGTAGGGCGCTCCTTTTCAGCTCAGCACCTAGGCAAGGCCTCAGTCATACTCAGGGGCTCCCCTCAGGGATCATCTCCTAGGGAGCCAATGCCCCTGCCAGCAGCCGCCTCCAATGACTGGCATAGGCTGATATCTGCGGGCCCCTCAGTGATTGCGCGTTGCACCCCTGCCATGGCCTCCGCCAGGCAGCAAGACCGTCTCTCCCAGGCAGCCCCTGCCTATATCACCAGGTTCAGTCCTCCCGGGGGGCTCGCAATCTTCCATCTGCCACGATTCTGTGTTCCCCCCCAGGTGCCACTCTTAGTCAATGTCACGCGACTCTAGACTGATACCGATCCGTGTATCCTGTAAACTGCCCAGTTCAGGATCAGGGGGTCTCAGTACAGTCCCCTAAGCCACCATGCCTTGCGTACCTTCTGATGGATGGAATCCCCTGGGCCTAAAGAAGTTCAGAGAGCGGAGCTCGATCTACCCCCACTCCCTTTTTACTTTATATGTACATCCCTGGGGATTGGGTCACCAGGGTCCTGAAAATAAAGGCCCTGGGTGATGGGGTCCCCAGGGCCAGGCCCTGTGGCCAACCTCCTGCTGCACATGGACAAAAGCTGTGGCCAGTTTTGTTTTGGCTGCCCATGGGGAGGCTGGCTGCAGGGTCAGGCCGCATGCCAGGTCTTGTGGCCAACCCCACCACGCATGGCCAAAGGCTGTGCATAGCATGCGATTGGCTGTATGCATGGAGTTGGCCAAAGGCCAGGCCTAGTGGCCAACACCCTGTGGTGCATGACCGACGGGCCTGGCAGGGTTGCATTTATGTGTGGTAATTAAATATTACTTTATGTTAAAAGAAACCTAGAATTTCACTTAACCAAAGATTAAGGTAACATTATAGTTAGGTGCATTTGTCATTGACAACATTAAGATTTTGAACTAAAAAAACACAGAAAGTCACCAGTTTTAGTTAGCAGAGCTAACTATAACTCGCGACCCGTTGTGCACTGATTATGATCTCAAATATGACATCACTCTTGGCATGCTCTATGTCAACATTTATGGCATCACTGATGACATCTAAAAAGACATCATTGATGACATTATTGATGACATCTTCCAATGAGTATGCTAGTTTTTTTTATATTGTAGCATAGTCATGGAGGTTTCGGAGAATCCACAGCAGAATGTTGAGGACGGATCATAGTCCATTGGTATCTATATAGTCCAGAGAGAAAATCAAAGAACACACCCCCAGAATTGCTAAATTGTTGCAATACAATTTTGAAGTTGTTTACTTACCTGGTCCAAAGAATGTACGGGCTGATTATCTTTCACGATTTCCAGTTACAGTGAATGAGTAAGAATTTGAGAAAGAAGATGATCAAGATGATTGTTTTGTGGCTGCATTAGATGTTGAAGGAATGTGTGCTGTGAGTGAAATTGAGTGGAAAAGAGAGTTGATGAAGGATGAAGCTCTCGTACAAGTCATAAACTTTATTAAAAAAGGATGGCCAAAGGAGAAAAATGTGTCTTATCAATTTCAAACTTTTGTGAATGTTTCTAAAGAGCATACAGTAGAAGACGGTATTCTTCTACGCGGTGAAAGGCTTATACCTCCTGAAAGTTTAAGAAAACGTTTGTTAAATGGTGCGCATGAGGGACAATTAGGGAAGACATTCACTAAACGTAGACTGAGAGATGTGTTCTGATGGCCACACATGGATGTGTGTGTGGATGAACTTGTTGATAAATGTGTTGTTTGTAGATCATCTGACAAGAGTCAGAAAGTGAGGACACCACCTATGGAACCAGTTGATTTCCCAGGAAGACCGTGGGAAAAAATTGGTATTGACATAGTTGGACCGTTCAATCTTCTCCCATCCTCATCTCGTTTTGCTGTGGTAGCCATTGACTACTATTCAAAATGGCCAGAAGTTCGATTTATCAGTGAACCTTCTACAGAAAAAATAATTCATTTTTTGAAGGTTATTTTCTTGAGAGAAGGTTTTCCTTCTTCAATAATGTCTGACAATGGCGAGCAGTTCGTCAGTTCAGAATTTCAGAATTTCTTGAAACAAGGTGGAGTTATGCATCAGGAGAGTTCATTTTATCATCCTCAAGCAAACTGACTCGTTGAGAGGATGAATAGAGTTTTAAACAATTGTGTGCAATGGGCAATTGCTAGTACAGGTGTTGTAGAAAATGCGGTGCGTTCAATGCTCTGGTTTTACCGCACTACTGCACATTCTTCAACTGGAGTATCCCCTTTTGAACTTCTGAAAAGTAGGAAACCATACACCAGAATCTGCCCAGGTTGGATGTCAAAATGGGTAAAAATGAATGTTATAGATGACGTAGATGGCTATGCAAGAAGGAATGTTAGCAAAGCTCAAGAAAAACAGAAATATTTTGATGAAAGGAAAAAAGTTCTTCCTCATAGGTTTTGTGTTGGGGATGTTGTACGGATTAAAAGTCCAGATCACACAACTAAAGGGCGGAAAAAATTCTCAAAACCTTGTATTGAAGATAACATTTGTGGGAATGCTGTGAGAGTTAACAAAAAGAATTGGTTGAATATTTGTAGAGTTGTTAAAGAAAAGGATTTGAAGGTTGATTGTAATACTTCTTTTGAAAACTCCAACTCTAATCCCAAAAATGTTTCTATGTCAAGAAATGAGAATAACAATGTACTTAATCTTCGCAGGAGCATGAGAATTTGTAAAGTTCCTTTTAGGTTTAGATAAGTAATTTATTGTGTATTGATTTTATTCAGCATTGCCTGTTAATTCTTTTGCACTTATATTCTTGTTATTATATTTCTCTTATTTGTCTTTCTTTTCTTTTCTTTCTTCCATTCTATTTTGTTCATTTTCTTAATTGCTCACTTTCTTACTATTGTTCTTTTCTTTAAGGTTTTGGGGAAAAGGGAGACAATGTAGTATTCTGTGGTTTGGTCCCTCACTGCTCAGGCACCCATAGATGTAACCCCATTGATTCTGTATTCTATATACCCTTTCAGAATGTGGAGGCTGGTGGTTTGACAGTTATTTCCTGACTGAGTTACCCTGCTGTATGTTGCTGTTAATCTCTTGAGTGATTCATAAAAGGGGGTGGTGATGGACAGAGTATCTGAATTAAGCAGAACACTCCTACCCAGTCAAAAGATCAGGGCTTGATCCATCACCGTTTTTTAGCTCACTGCACCATCCCAGTTCAGAACCTGGCTACATGCAAATAAGTCTGTCCCTGGCCCAGTGCATCATGGGAACAGGGCAGACCAAACTACCAAGCCAATTCTTTACTGGAAAGGAAACAAGCTTCCGGGGACCGGTTTCTGGCATTGCAGCCGTCTTCGGCCCGGCTTGCTTGAATCCTGATGGTGCAGTGAGCAAGGGACTCATGTCTGAGCATACCCTTCCACTCCTTTAGTGGCCAAAACGATTCAGAAAAGGGGGTGGTGATGGACAGAGTATCTCAATTAAGCAAAACACTCCTACCCAGTCAAAAGATCAGGGCTTGATCCATCACCGTTTTTTAGCTCACTGCACCATCCCAGTTCAGAACCTGGCTACATGCAAATTAGTCTGTCCCTGGCCCAGTGCATCATGGGAACAGGGCAGACCAAACTACCAAGCCAATTCTTTACTGGAAAGGAAACAAGCTTCCGGGTACCGGTTTCTGGCATTACAGCCGTCTTCAGCCCGGCTTGCTTGAATCCTGATGGTGCAGTGAGCAAGGGACTCATGTCTGAGCATACCCTTCCACTCCTATAGTGGCCAAAACTATTCAGAAAAGGGGGTGGTGATGGACAGAGTATCTGAATTAAGCAGAACACTCCTATCCAGTCAAAAGATCAGGGCTTGATCCATCACCGTTTTTTAGCTCACTGCACCATCCCAGTTCAGAACCTGGCTACATGCAAATTAGTCTGTCCCTGGCCCAGTGCATCATGGGAACAGGGCAGACCAAACTACCAAGCCAATTCTTTACTGGAAAGGAAACAAGCTTCCGGGGACCGGTTTCTGGCATTGCAGCCGTCTTCGGCCCGGCTTGCTTGAATCCTGATGGTGCAGTGAGCAAGGGACTCATGTCTGAGCATACCCTTCCACTCCTTTAGTGGCCAAAACGATTCAGAAAAGGGGGTGGTGATGGACAGAGTATCTGAATTAAGCAGAACACTCCTACACAGTCAAAAGATCAGGGCTTGATCCATCACCGTTTTTTAGCTCACTGCACCATCCCAGTTCAGAACCTGGCTACATGCAAATTAGTCTGTCCCTGGCCCAGTGCATCATGGGAACAGGGCAGACCAAACTACCAAGCCAATTCTTTACTGGAAAGGAAACAAGCTTCCGGGTACCGGTTTCTGGCATTGCAGCCGTCTTCGGCCCGGCTTGCTTGAATCCTGATGGTGCAGTGAGCAAGGGACTCATGTCTGAGCATACCCTTCCACTCCTATAGTGGCCAAAACTATTCAGAAAAGGGGGTGGTGATGGACAGAGTATCTGAATTAAGCAGAACACTCCTATCCAGTCAAAAGATCAGGGCTTGATCCATCACCGTTTTTTAGCTCACTGCACCATCCCAGTTCAGAACCTGGCTACATGCAAATTAGTCTGTCCCTGGACCAGTGCATCATGGGAACAGGGCAGACCAAACTACCAAGCCAATTCTTTACTGGAAAGGAAACAAGCTTCCGGGGACCGGTTTCTGGCATTGCAGCCGTCTTCGGCCCGGCTTGCTTGAATCCTGATGGTGCAGTGAGCAAGGGACTCATGTCTGAGCATACCCTTCCACTCCTATAGTGGCCAAAACGATTCAGAAAAGGGGGTGGTGATGGACAGAGTATCTGAATTAAGCAGAACACTCCTACCCAGTCGAAAGATCAGGGCTTGATCCATCACCGTTTTTTAGCTCACTGCACCATCCCCATCTTTTGACTGGGTAGGAGTGTTCTGCTTAATTCAGATACTCTGTCCATCACCACCCCCTTTTGAATCGTTTTGGCCACCACAAGTGTGGAAGGGTATGCTCAGATGTGAGTCCCTTGCTCACTGAACCATCAGGATTCAAGCAAGCCGGGCCGAAGACGAAGACGGCTGTAATGCCAGAAACCGGTCCCCGGAAGCTTGTTTCCTTTCCAGTAAAGAATTGGCTTGGTAGTTTGGTCTGCCCTGTTCCCATGATGCACTGGGCCAGGGTCAGACTAATTTGCATGTAGCCAGGTTCTGAACTGGGATGGTGCAGTGAGCTAAAAAACGGTGATGGATCAAGCCCTGATCTTTTGACTTGGTAGGAGTGTTCTGCTTAATTCAGATACTCTGTCCATCACCACCCCCTTTTGAATCGTTTTGGCCACCACAAGTGTGGAAGGGTATGCTCAGATGTGAGTCCCTTGCTCACTGCACCATCAGGATTCAAGCAAGCCGGGCCGAAGACAGCTGTAATGCCAGAAACCAGTCCCCGGAAGCTTGTTTCCTTTCCAGTAAAGAATTTGCTTGGTAGTTTGGTCTGCCCTGTTCCCATGATGCACTGGGCCAGGGTCAGACTAATTTGCATGTAGCCAGGTTCTGAACTGGGATGGTGCAGTGAGCTAAAAAACAGTGATGGATCAAGCCATGATCTATTGACTGGGTAGGAGTGTTCTGCTTAATTCAGATACTCTGTCCATCACCACCCCCTTTTGAATCGTTTTGGCCACCACAAGTGTGGAAGGATATGCTCAGATGTGAGTCCCTTGCTCACTGCACCATCAGGATTCAAGCAAGCCGGGCCGAAGACGGCTGTAATGCCAGAAACCGGTCCCCGGAAGCTTGTTTCCTTTCCAGTAAAGAATTGGCTTGGTAGTTTGGTCTGCCCTGTTCCCATGATGCACTGGGCCAGGGTCAGACTAATTTGCATGTAGACAGGTTCTGAACTGGGATGGTGCAGTGAGCTAAAAAACGGTGATGGATCATGCCCTGATCTTTTGACTGGGTAGGAGTGTTCTGCTTAATTCAGATACTCTGTCCATCACCACCCCCTTTTGAATCGTTTTGGCCACCACAAGTGTGGAAGGGTATGCTCAGATATGAGTCCCTTGCTCACTGCACCATCAGGATTCAAGCAAGCCGGGTCGAAGACGGCTGTAATGCCAGAAACCGGTCCCCGGAAGCTTGTTTCCTTTCCAGTAAAGAATTGGCTTCGTAGTTTGGTCTGCCCTGTTCCCATGATGCACTGGGCCAGGGTCAGACTAATTTGCATGTAGCCAGGTTCTGAACTGGGATGGTGCAGTGAGCTAAAAAACGGTGATGGATCAAGCCCTGATCTTTTGACTGGGTAGGAGTGTTCTGCTTAATTCAGATACTCAGTCCATCACCACCCCCTTTTGAATCGTTTTGGCCACCACAAGTGTGGGAGGGTATGCTCAGATGTGAGTCAATTGCTCACTGCACCATCAGGATTCAAGCAAGCCGGGCCGAAGACGACTGTAATGCCAGAAACCGGTCCCCGGAAGCTTGTTTCCTTTCCAGTAAAGAATTGGCTTGGTAGTTTGGTCTGCCCTGTTCCCATGATGCACTGGGCCAGGGTCTGACCAATTTGCATGTAGCCAGGTTCTGAACTGGGATGGTGCAGTGAGCTAAAAAACGGTGATGGATCAAGCCCTGATCTTTTGACTGGGTAGGAGTGTTCGGCTTAATTCAGATACTCTGTCCATCACCACCCCCTTTTGAATCGTTTTGGCCACCACAAGTGTGGAAGGGTATGCTCAGATGTGAGTCCCTTGCTCACTGCACCATCAGGATTCAAGCAAGCCGGGCCGAAGACGGCTGTAATGCCAGAAACCGGTCCCCGGACGCTTGTTTCCTTTCCAGTAAAGAATTGGCTTGGTAGTTTGGTCTGCCCTGTTCCCATGATGCACTGGGCCAGGGTCAGACTAATTTGCATGTAGCCAGGTTCTGAACTGGGATGGTGCAGTGAGCTAAAAAACGGTGATGGATCAAGCCCTGATCTTTTGACTGGGTAGGAGTGTTCTGCTTAATTCAGATACTCTGTCCATCACCACCCCCTTTTGAATCGTTTTGGCCACCACAAGTGTGAAAGGGTATGCTCAGATGTGAGTCCCTTGCTCACTGCACCATCAGGATTCAAGCAAGCCGGGCCGAAGACGGCTGTAATGCCAGAAACCGGTCCCTGGAAGCTTGTTTCCTTTCCAGTAAAGAATTGGCTTGGTAGTTTGGTCTGCCCTGTTCCCATGATGCACTGGGCCAGGGTCAGACTAATTTGCATGTAACCAGGTTCTGAACTGGGATGGTGCAGTGAGCTAAAAAACGGTGATGGATCAAGCCCTGATCTTTTGACTGGGTAGGAGTGTTCTGCTTAATTCAGATACTCTGTCCATCACCACCCCCTTTTGAATCGTTTTGGCCACCACAAGTGTGGAAGGGTATGCTCAGATGTGAGTCCCTTGCTCACTGCACCATCAGGATTCAAGCAAGCCGGGCCGAAGACGGCTGTAATGCCAGAAACCGGTCCCCGGAAGCTTGTTTCCTTTCCAGTAAAGAATTGGCTTGGTAGTTTGGTCTGCTCTGTTCCCATGATGCACTGGGCCAGGGTCAGACTAATTTGCATGTAGCCAGGTTCTGAACTGGGGTGGTGCAGTGAGCTAAAAAACGGTGATGGATCAAGCCCTGATCTTTTGACTAGGTAGGAGTGTTCTGCTTAATTCAGATACTCTGTCCATCACCACCCCCTTTTGAATCGTTTTGGCCACCACAAGTGTGGAAGGGTATGCTCAGATGTGAGTCCCTTGCTCACTGCACCATCAGGATTCAAGCAAGCCGGGCCGAAGACGGCTGTAATGCCAGAAACCGGTCCCCGGAAGCTTGTTTCCTTTCCAGTAAAGAATTGGCTTGGTAGTTTGGTCTGCCCTGTTCCCATGATGCACTGGGCCAAGGTCAGACTAATTTGCATGTAGCCAGGTTCTGAACTGGGATGGTGCAGTGAGCTAAAAAACGGTGATGGATCAAGCCCTGATCTTTTGACTTGGTAGGAGTGTTCTCCTTAATTCAGATACTCTGTCCATCACCACCCCCTTTTGAATCGTTAATCTCTTGAGTGACAATAAACCTAAGATAATTGAAAGAAGCCTGGGTCACTTACTACATACTGGCTCCCACAAATTCAAAAACAATATCCCCTTATTGGGCCAGGACTGAGGGAGAAGGCGCAGCATTATTATTTTTTTATTTTATAAATGTTATTTTGCATTTTACAATGAAAACAAAACATCATGAGTACAGCATACAGTATGACATCTTCCTATTTTTAGCTTAGGTGCGGGCATTGAAGCTCAAACGAGAACAGCAAGGGTACAGAATCATTCTCACATATGGTTCATTATGGAATAGAGCATGGTTTAGGCCGTATAAGCATTAGTCCTACACTTAGCATTTATTCTCCTTGACTTCCACTTCCTCGTCGGTTTTCCTCACATGTCCCATCCTTCCCAGTTTCTGATGCACTGTGTTTGACTCACTCCCCATTGTTAGCCCAGTATTGCACAATTCCCGCCATTCAGTCGAATCTGATTGTAATTTTTCATCTTTACGTGTGAGCTTCATGTGTGCCTCCTCCGCTAATACCCATTCCCGAATGTGCTTGAGCCAGACTGACACCTCCGGCCCCTCTGCCCCATCTATGGAATGGCCACTCTACGTCTGGCAAGTACTAGTATTAATTGTAATAATTTGTAGGGTAATTCATGTTTTTTGGGCTTCCGTACGTGGGCTAGTAGGCATTGCAATGGTTCTTTCCCAAGCAGAAGGCATGAAACCTTCCTTACCCGATGAACCACCCCATCCAGAACTGATTCACTACCAAACAGCCGCATGCCAGATTTATAAAGTCTGCATCTTCCGTGGCACACCTCCAACATCTGCTATCTCTGTCGTGGGAGATGCATTTTAACTTTGCGTGTGTCAGGTATATGCGGTTTAAAAAATTATCAATTGTTAGTTTAAATGTGCAGGAGACAGTGTGTGAGAGTGCCGATAGACACCCACTGCCTCTCTTCAATCTGCGTACTGAGGGTTCTCTCCCAAGCTGCCCTGGAGGGTGACGTTGGGGGCCTGGAGTCTTGCTTCATGGCTTTATATAGGAGGGAGACCATTCTATGACCATCCTACGAGTAGGATATCTAAAGCATGGTCATTGGGGAATGTCTGGGTATTGTGGACAGGTGACTTTAACTACCTCCAGTATTCCTCTGTAGTGTAGGTAATGTCCCTGCCCTAGACTAAAACACTCCCTGGCCTGTTCATAGGATATTAAGGTCTCATTTGGGAATAGGTTGGCAAGGACCTCACAGCTGCCATCTCTCCAGGTCTGAAAAGACATGTGGGTTCCCATCTCTCTGAAGGGGGCCAGGATCCAGATCGGCAGCTCTCTATGGAATGGTGCCCGCCCTACCACCCTTTGAACAACTCGCTGCCAAATACCTGCTGTGTGTTTTACTACGTATGGGAGAGTTCCCTCCGTGCTCAGTCCCTTCATCAGCGCGATCTGACGTGTCGCAGTATCTGCTCTTCCTACCAGTAATCATTTTTCCCAATTGGCTTCCTCTGCCAGCCATCAGGCTGCATGCTGCAGTTGAGCTGCATAATAGTGTTGTATTTCTATCTAGGACCCTAATTCAATATTCCTAAATTATGCCCTTGTATGGCTATAGTAAATAATATCCTTATAAAGGCATAAGAATCATATCCATATTTAGTCGTAGCCCATGCAGTCCAAATTAAGCAAGGCTACTTCCCCAGACTCTTAGAGAGTACAACGCGTTCTTTAAACAAAGCAAACCTCCAGCAACCTGCGAAATCCCCACGCTTCTGTTTTGATTTGTCCTAGAACTCCTGTGAGCACTGAAAGAACGGCCAGTTCTTAGTGACATCTTTATTGACGTCTTATGTCCAACCTTACGTCAAACCCGGCACCTTTCAGGGGTATACAACCTTTACAACGCAACTTTTACCACGACCTACCATTACCACGCATTTTTTACAACGCAGGTACTTTTACAACGCATACCATTACAACGTAAATATTGGTAAGTATATTATTTTATTAAAAATATTATTTGGGTTTTTGGGTAAAGGGGTATTTTTAGGGTTCAGGGTCAGTTTTCAGTTTTTGGGTAAAGGGGTATTTTTAGGGTTTAGGGTCAGTTTTCAGTTTTTGGGTAAAGGGGTATTTTTAGGGTTTAGGGTCAGTTTTCAGTTTTTGGGTAAAGGGGTATTTTTAGGGTTTAGGGTCAGTTTTCAGTTTTCAGTTTTTGGGTAAAGGGGTATTTTTAGGGTTTAGGGTCAGTTTTCAGTTTTTGGGTAAAGGGGTATTTTTAGGGTTTAGGGTCAGTTTTCAGTTTTTGGGTAAAGGGGTATTTTTAGGGTTCAGGGTCAGTTTTCAGTTTTTGGGTAAAGGGGTATTTTTAGGGTTCAGGGTCAGTTTTCAGTTTTTGGGTAAAGGGGTATTTTTAGGGTTCAGGGTCAGTTTTCAGTTTTTGGGTAAAGGGGTATTTTTAGGGTTCAGGGTCAGTTTTCAGTTTTTGGGTAAAGGGGTATTTTTAGGGTTCAGGGTCAGTTTTGGGTTTTTGGGTAAAGGGGTATTTTTAGGGTTCAGGGTCAGTTTTGGGTTTTGGGTAAAGGGGTATTTTTAGGGTTCAGGGTCAGTTTGGGGTTTTTAGGTAAAGGGGTATTTTTAGGGTTCAGGGTCAGTTTTGGGTTTTTGGGTAAAAGGGGTATTTTTTGGGTTCAGGGTCAGTTTTGGGTTTTTGGGTAAAAGGGTACAGTGTAAAAATTAAATATAATTAAATGTAAATTACATTAAATTAAATTGATTAAATTAAATTAATTAAATTAAATTACATTAAATTAAATTAAATTAAATTAAATTAAATTAAATTAAATTAATTAAATTAAATTACATTATATTAATTTTAATTAAATTAAATATTAAAAAATATTATATACTTACCAATACTTACGTTGTAATTGTATGCGTTGTAAAGGTATAAGCGTTGTAAATACATGCGTGGTAATGGTATGCGTTGTAATGGATCCTGCGTTGTAAAAAATGCGTGGTAATGGTAGGCGTAGTAAAAGTATGCGTTGTAACGTCATACATCCCCTTTCAGGTATAAATATGCCAACGTTGCCTTAAGCAAACACACAGGGGTTGGGAGCAGGGCGGCTATCTACTTGCCCGAGAGCCCACAGACGCCGCCCCTCCCCTTTGACGCACTGAGAGAGACACTGTCTTTTTCTCCAGCCGAGAAAATCCAGCTCTGGTGTTTTCAGCCGCCCTTGCGGGCTGCTGGGATATCGAGTCCTGAGAGAGAGATACAAGACCACCTGCTTTCTATTACCCAGGTACGGAGCTGACTAAACCCTTAAAGAGAATTCTTGACTCAGATTCTTGGCAAAACCAACTTAACTTAAACTGCTACTTACTTACTCCTTCCCACGTATTAGGCTTAGGTCAGGTACACCGGGGTAGGCGTAGATTAGAAGCACCAGTTGAGTACGTTAGTCAATGTATTTATGTATGTATATATTTTATCTATTTTAAAGTATCATATGGCTAAGAAACCATATCAATGCTTTTACAGTAGTATTTCATAATACTCCTTTTACTGTACGCACTTTACTTCATGTTAAGTATTGCAATTGTGGCAATTCATTTCTCTTGCATGAGAAAGAAGACTGCTCAATAAATAACACCTTTTATTGAAAACGCCTGTCTCTCTATTTCTCTGCACTCTGGTGAAACTAAGTATGCACAATTGACTGAGCGTAATAGCTGTCTATTGTTTTCACACGACTCTAGAGATACACTCTTATTCTGAGGGAGCAAAGTTGTCATGTTTTATGGTTGTCAGAAGCTAATCCCTTCTTGTCTATCCAGGGAAGTTAAACTCCTCCTTGTTTATTCGAGAAAGTTTCCTAACACTAGTGACCTCTGAGCTAACTGGCAAAACTAATTAAGTCTAATATAATCAGTAGAGACCTAGTCGACCTCAGTCCTACGTCTACACTGCTGTTTATATTATTCCAATGCGCAGAGCCTATTGGGAATATAGGAACTACACTACATGGCACCCAACGTTTGGTAAGGCGATAAATCTAACGCAAGACGTTAGAGTAACTCACTCGTGCTTTTTCACACAGACCCTTTTCCCGTAAATCTCCAATAGACGTCTGGAGTGGGTAAAAGGTTACAATCCGCCGGAAATTAGTAGGAAGAGATTCCTATGTATAGTTGTTTGGTTTAGTCAACGTTGAAGGATACAGTGTTCCAAAATATTGTGCACCTAATTTTTGTTTCCTTGAAACTTGCTCTGCAACAAGAAGCTTTCTGTTAGTAAAAATGACGGAAAGTGAAGACGAAAGGGAGGCAGCTAGAATAACAGCTCAACTCCTAGCGGATGACACAAGTCTCCAAGAAAATGACCTGAATGCTATACTCATTCCGGTCAATATAAGAAGAACTATAACTATTAAACTTATAGAAAATGGACTGACATCACGAGGTGGTACAGTCATATTCGTGGTAGAGGCCCATGAATATCGGCAGACAGAGGTATTCTATTAATGGATACACTTTCCAGCAGCAAACGATGTAACAAAAGAATTCCAGTATTACAAAATAGAGGAACCTCTGGATGAATACACTCCTTTCGAGGAGGTTGAAATCTCACTAAATTACCAAGAGCACCTGCTCTGGTTTAAAGGTGCCCTAAAACATCAAAATCACATCACCAGGCTAGGTCCACTAGGTAGACCAGGAGCCACGTGGCCGGTTCTAGCCATCTACACACCACATCCAGACATTGATAAAATGTCAGTACCAGAACTTTTAGCCCAGCTAAAACTACTAATTAAAATACACAGACAATTGGTCCAATATGTAATGCGGACTTTAACAGTCCAACCAGCAATTAACATTCCACAGCTGACCCCTCATCAGGGGAACACAAACAAAATAACACCACAGAACATACAATCATGTCTTGGTAAAACACCTGCAAAACGGGAACAAATTCCATTCTGGTTAGCACAAAAAATCACTCAAATAGAGGCAGTATTTCCTGATACTACACCTACTGTGAAACACAGAATTCTGACTATCCGTCTTCCAATGGGGATCGCACCACATGTGGAGGACTGTGACATTTGGGGCACAGTCTTTGCTTCCATCTACACAAAAACACATGGTGTTCCGTCCATGGCGGTAATACCAGATGTGTTAAGACAGATTCAAAATGAATACGGTCCAGAACCTGCTTTAACTCTGGGTATGAAATTACTGAAAGACTTCAAGCAGGTCTCGGCTATGTTATTAGCCAACATAAAAGGAGAAGCAGCATCTGTGGCGATCCGCCAGAACTTGAAAGAAACAGATATAGCAGAACAACCTTTTGAACTTGCCAGAATCATAGAAAAATCCTATGAAGAACTAGGTAGAGATAGTTTGGGTGGGAAACCAGTAAAACCCCAACTACTTGAAAATCCTGAAAAAACTTTTATTAAAAATAATCTAAATACTCCAAAAAAGAGTTGTGATGGTAATAAACAATCCACTCCCAAAGAAAAACGATTCCATTCCAGAGGAAGGTCTCCTCAACGGAGAGAAAGATCTCCGGACCAAGGAAACAAGTCTCCCCAGAGGGAGCCCTCTGAGAAAAGATACAACCTTAGAGATAGGGATAAATTAAGAAAACCTGATAGATATCAAGATATTGATACACGTCCCTCTCGATCTTTTCAGACTTCCTCACAGATCTCGGAAAGAGGAGGATGGTCAGAACACAAGGAAGAGCACGTCAAGTCCAAAGACAAGGAACCTGCTCATCAAAGTAAAAAATTACAATTTCTAAGAAAGAAGGTAGCCAGTATTAAAATAAATATACATGCCGAGGATACTGAGGACACAACTGAAAAACGGAGAGTGGGCCCAGACAATGCTAGACAGCGCAGCAGAAGTGACCATAGCTCGCAAGATCCTGATGAATCTTCTGGAGACAGTGGACACAAAGAAAAACATTCAGGTGGAAACTGCAGATACCAGAGTTAGCAAACCTCATAAAATATACGAAATAACATTACGTATAGAGGGGGACAAGACTAGGAAAGTAAGGGGTCTCTTTTGGGATAACCTTTCGAAAGGCTATGACATCCTGTTAGCTGAGAAAGACTGGCCACCAGAGTTTGTCAGGGAGTGCCCTCATGGTGAAGAAATGATTATGACTGCCTTCTCAAATCATATTCCAATTCATAAAAAATATACACTTGCAAGAAAATGTGCAGTAGCCCAAGCTCCTGCATTATATAAAAATCATGTAGGATGGGATGAGGACTCTCCTCCTCACAAAATCCAGTTAAAAAGTCGACCCACTGCACAAAGGCAGTATCCTGATAAGCAAGAAGCTAAAAAACAAGTCAGGGAGATCTTAGATCAACTTGAATATCAGGGGGTGATTGAAACATGCACCTCACAAATGAACAATCCTTTGTTTCCTGTCTCCAAGCCAGACGATTCATATCGTCTACTTTTGGACTACAGACACTTTATCTCCTGTTGCAAAACTTTTGCAGTACAAAACTCACACAGTGCAGCACTAATGAATAACATTGTGCGCAAAAAATATAAAACGACATTAAACATCTCTAATGGATTCTTTTGTCAAAACATTAAACCTGAAAGCAGGTATTTGACCGCTTTCTCAATAATGGGGTCGCAAAAACACTTCTGTCGACTCCCACAGGGATTCAAGAATAGCCCAGGATTATTCTCAGCAAGAGTAATAGAGTTACTACAAATATATGATGATGAAGCATTATCTTATGTCGATGACATCTATCTAACAGATGATGACCTGGAGATTCACTTGAAAAGAGTGAACACCATAATACTTGGTTTCGCAGCTGAGGGTTACAAATTCAACTTTAAAAAGTCACAAATTGCCCATCTAACTGTCCTATTTCTAGGATATGAATTATCAAGTGAAGGCAAAAGCCTAGCAGACAACTTCTTAGAGAAGTGTGCTGTACTCCAAGCACCTAAAATGCTGAAGAACTTACAATCAATACTAGGTTTCCTGAATTTCGGAAGAACATACATTCTAAATTATGCAGAGAGGGTAAAGCCACTCTATGAATTAATAAAACCTGATTTCAAACCAATCATTTGGACTCAGAAACACACAGAAATTTTAGGATCATTGCAAACAGACATGTTAGCTAAAACAAAATTGCAAACTCGCGAAAACATACGCAACCTTGTAATCCGAGTTATCCCAGGAAGATGCGGATTCACGTACCTGACCTCTAATGAGGGAGAAACGGTACCAATAGCTTACAAATCACACTTGTACACACAAGCTGAAATTAAATTCAGTTCTACTGAAAAAATCCTAATAGCGGTTCAAACTGCTGTAGTGTTGGACCCGGCCTCGTGGCTTGCTTCATCTCTGTCCCTCCACACCCTGTGAGCATAAGCCTGTACCCCGAGTCCCCTGCGCAGCCTCCCCGTTAGTGTAGCCTGCACCCCGAGCCTGGTCGTCCTACTCCAGTTAAGCCTAGATCCCCCTAGAACCTCGACCAGGCCTGCCTTTCCCGCTCCACGTCCAGCTCCGAGCCCCTAAAACCTTACATGCCCCACAAGGCCCGGACGCCATCTTCCCTTCCCGACATCCCTGTCTCCCTGGCCCTAGCGTGACCCCGGCCCCCGCGAAACCCAGACTCCAAAGGCGCGCCAGTCCCGGATGGGGGGTAAAGGGCTCCCCGAGTGAGATAAGCCAGGGAGTTTCGATGGCACCTCCGGCCTCCCCTGAGAGTCTGGTATCTGTCACACCTTTGGCCCTCCCCTGTGAGCCAGTTTCGATCACCCCTCTGGCCTCCCCGAGGGCTGGCTCCAGACCCGCTGGGCGTCTGGGAATTCCCGGACCCATCTTTCCAAGGGATCAAAGAGCCAACCGCCAGACCTCACCAACGACCAGCCCCCCCGGGCAGGAGACCTCTGCCTGCGAGGGTCCGGAGATCAAAGAGCAAAAGGACTATAACCGGGCCCGCCCGAAAACTAGCGGGCAGTTGTATCTTGGACCTGAAGCCCTGCTGATCTGATCGCGGCTGACCCTAAGAAGACTCATCCTGAACCTCTGAGCCCTGCTGACGCTGTCGCGGCTCAGGCTGAACTTGTAACCATCAGAGCCCTGCTGACGCTGTCGCGGCTCAAGCTGAACTTGTAACCATTGGAGCCCTGCTGACGCTGTCGCAGCTCGAGCTGAACCCGTATCCATCAGGGCCCTGCTGACGCTGTCGCGGCTCGACCTCTAAGACCACCCGAGCCCTGCTGACGCTGTCGCGGCTCAAGCTTGAACCTGCAACCATCCGAGCCCTGCTGACGCTGTTGCGGCTCCTCACGAACTTCTCCGGATCGAGCCCTGCTGACCTCGACGCAGCTTGAGGAGTACTCTGGTCCGGCTGGACCATCGAGCCCACCATCACGACCAAGCCGACTCGACGGAGGTGAGGCAGCCAGTACGACCATCATCCCGTATCCCCCAGCTCGAGGATTGAGAGCTGTGCGTAGGGTACGCCTCGTACTGACCCAGAGACTAAAAGACTGTCCCGCTTCCCCCTTCCTGAATCCTCCAGGACTTTATGGTCCCTCGACCACCGTGTATTTAAGAGTGCTTCCTTCGTCTATACTCATATAAAGAACTTGTTATTAGAATCCAACGGTGTGGTGTCTGTTCATAGTGTGGTGTGAGCTCCGTGTGTACGATCCTAGACCCGAAGTCCTCCCCGGTGAGGACCTCACAATCAAGACTCTGCAAGTTCTGGGGAAGAGGTGGGTCTTGGGGGTGTCGGGGTGAGCACAACCGGGCCCTCTGAGATCGCCCCTTCTAACATGTAGCAAAAGAAAGAGCCCAAGACCAAGGCAGAAGATTAACTGTTTTAACAGCAGAATCAGCCCTTGAGGCATTAACAAGCCCACGCAATTTGACTGCTGTGGCATTAGATCCAAAATGGATACAATGGGAAAATTCTCTTGCTGCAGAAGACGTAAAATACTATTTTGACCCGAAAATGAAAAAAACTAGAAAATCTAGAATGTGAAGAAGAATATCCTCTGCCAATCAAAATTCTGCCTCTCGAACAGTACACATGTGTAATCTACATGGATAGATTTGCACAACACTACGACGTAGAGAAGAAATCCTACAACGCAGCGTGCGCGATTGTTAAAGGTCGCTGGCGCTTTGGTAAATTCAGACCATTAATTACCAAAACTGAATCACTCAGAAACTGCTCAACTCAGCGAGCTGAAATAAGATCTTTAAAGATGGCGCTTGAAAATGCCGATCGCGAATTCCCCACACTAATAGTGTGCGATTGGCATTACTGCGTCAAGTCTTACAATATTGACATACAGACATGGATTCAAAACGGTTACAAAGATGACACAGGTGCCACAATAAAGCATAAAAAGCTTTGGGAACAGGTAGTTCTTTTGCAGAAAGAACTACAAAAGACTCACGTGATACATACACTGAGTCATCAACGTGATGGCGTTTACGTTGCAGGGAATTCATTGGCTAACAGAGCCACAGCGGAAGCAGCTCAACCGGCTTCCGTAGCCACAAAAAAGCGTTCAGAAAAATACATAGACAGAGAAACCATGCTGGCGGTAAAAGCGTCTTTAAAAGGCGACTATGCAGCATAACCGCTGAAATATCCACTCAGTAATACATACATAATTGATGCAAACTCCGTTCCTTTTGCTCAAATCCCTGGAGTGGGGGATAGAGTAATTCCAAACACGAACAGAAGAGTCTTTTTAATAGCAGACGCACACATGGAATTGGGTCTAAGGCACCGAGAGATCAAGGAATCTCAGAAAGAATTACGATCAGAATACTGGTGGCCGGGGATGAGCCTGCAACATTACAAATTTGCAATGGGCTGTCCAAACTGCAACAGAGATCGCAGTCGTGAGCCGACCGGAGTATTGCCAGGACCCTTCTTTTAGAAAGCATAAGGCTATCTAAACGCAAAAATCCAGCAGGAGAAATGCGTCCCATATATGTTTAAGACTAGATTCACTTAAAATGTAGGCACCAGCACTCGGTTGACGCCAGAAACGTTATACAAAGATTTGCGAGTCTTTATCGGCACATACGCAATTGGCATGCTACATTCTGACCAGGGTCCTGCGTTTAGCTCTAGGGCTTACAAGGAGGCCATGGCCAGCATGGGCATTGCATTGCGGTACTCTTGTCCCTTCCATCCTGAGGGAAATGCGGTAGTGGAAAGAAAAAACCGGGACATAAAGCCATCTATAACGGCGAGGGTATTAGGTTCGGGTGATGGGTGGGTCCAACATTTTAACAAGTGTCCAACAAAGTCTTAATAATCTGCCAAGAAATTCTCTAAAAGGTCTCAGTCCATACTAACTATTGTTCGATACTAGAATGCACATTCAGGACCTTGATAGTCACACTTCAGTGGTAGAAGAAAAATGCTTTGATATCAAAGACCGTTTGGCTGTTTTACAGGACTTAAATGTAACAAGACGAAACCTGAGCAACATAAATTTAAAGCAACAGCCAACAGCCACTGAAGAAAAACCACCTGTCCCAGCAAGACCTGTCTGGATTCCAAAGATCGGGGATCTGGTCAGAGAGAAGATCGCGGTAAAGAAGGAATTTGGGCCTTCTTACAGAAAAGCAGTACCTGTCTTAGCTGTCTACGGAACAAGATCAGTTGTACTACCACCCCTTGCTGGTAAAAAGGAGAACCGAGTTGTATCCATCGACCTGGTAAGACCACAATCATGTGGCCAATAATAAGTAGTAGGCCCAGTGGACTCCCAAGAAATAGCAGAGTACCAAAATTTGCTACAATACAAGAGGTTCAAACTGAGAGATTAATCACATTCGATAAACCTGCAGTGAATAAAAAAGGACTATGCAACAAAGCCATGGAACTTATGCCTCTTGAAACCCAAATTGCAACAGTTCGTCAAGAAACACCAGTCTACAACGATGTAGTCTCAGACTATGCTAATGAAACAAAGAAAAATCCAAAAGCAAATGAAAATCCGGAAGCAATTCCAACAATTGACAGAACTGCATCTGGCTACTTTATCAATTTCGATGACTTTTCTGAAGATCCAAGCGAACCTGAAGAAACGCCAGCAACAAAAACTTTCAAAGACAAAGTAACTGAACTCTTTCATCAACTCAAAGAAACCTATCTGATTTCTCCATGGATTGTGTTAGGTATACTTTTCCTCCTGCTTTGGCTCATCAAGGTTCTTTGTTTGGGAAAATTAATTGAAGGAAAATACAGTACAATGGACACAGCAAGTCAGAACATCAACTTGGTCCTAAAGCCTCACAAGTCATCTCACATCGAGAAAAGAGAACTATCATCAGTGAACGTCACAGCCAATCAAATACCCGGTGGGGTAGCATGGGACAGAACTGAATTTGACATTTTTGGCCCGATTGAGCTCTTGAAATATCCACATCAGTTCAAGGTTTCATTAAGTGACTTTGTAACACCAAGTACTTTCTCTGATGATTGGGACTTTGAAAATATAAATAATATGATGTCAGATTTAGTAATGTCAGCACAATTCACAGACCATGATTACTTACAGGGTTCGTCAAATTATGAAGAAATGTACTGTTATAATCACTTTGGCCATCACTATTTGCATAAATCTGCTCAACCTAGAAATGTTTTTAATTATAACCAATGGGAACATTGAGCAACACCGCCTAAAAGCAGCTCAAAAAGGTTTTATGAGAAATTCCCATACTTCATAGGGTTTAACACAAGTGATGCAGAAATGTTTTATTTTAAAATGTTAAATAAGACAGGAATGAAAAAAATGCTGACAAATACTAAATTGATCTATTCTGAAACATTTTATGAAAAAATGATTACATTTGGTTCTGGAAAGAAAACATTGAAACAAAAACCATCTGGGGTATAAAAGCATGGCAGGTTCAGGGTTTAGAAGCAATATTTAGAGCCTGCATGATCCCAGAACAATTATTATTCTTGAATGACACCATTCAACAGACTACCTGTCACGGCCTAGCCAAAATTAAAGACTTAAACATACCGTCTATTCCAAAGCCCATACCTGATAGTAATAGCACTACTGAAATGGAGATAGAGGTATCCCATATTTTATACCAAAACAGAACACATCCTGATTGGAAAAAATGGTTGATGTGGCCCACAGACACAAATAACTGTCAAGATAGATTCCTGAACAAAATACAGGGGTTAAAACTGAACAGGCCAGACCCTAGATACTCCCAGAGACAACATCCAGGGATATTTACAACACACAGTGTAGGGAAACTCTGCCTCGAATGGCTACAGAAATCCACACTGGCTGAAATTAAGCAACACTTGACTTTACTTAAAGACGGTGCTGACTTGCGTGATTTCATACTGGGACCACGCAAACAGCGTCAAAAACGTTTCATAGCGGCCGGTATATACGCTGCGTACAACGAAGCTTGGAAAGTAATGCAAATTGAAACAGCAGAAAAAATACGAGAAATTGATCGTATTAATTTGGAAAAATCACTTTCTGTTGTGGACAATGGGTTAACGACTCTGTCCTCCAGAATATATTCACTGGACAGTATTGTATCATCTGCTATTGATATAATAGAGCTGGACTTACTAATGTTACAACATGGTCAGTCCCAAATACGTTCTATTGTACAGCTTGGCTGGACATTGCAAAATCTGCGTTCAGGCTACGTACCATGGCGTTTAATCAACACAACGTCATTATTCTCTATCTTTAACCTTACTGATAAAAAAATCAGTTTGGCACAAAAAGGAGCAGACTATACGATTCTGAGCATTGAAAAACTTGAGAGATTACCATTGACAATGTCAGAAAGACCTGTCATTAAATGGATAATACACGGGATAATTACAATCCTGATAACAACTTTCCAATTTAAATATTGCCAAGAGTATATACCAGCGGGCCAGTATGAAAGGTTGGGTAAAGGGTACATCAAGCCAACATGGAAATTACCTTATACACACACATGTTACAGTGAAAAGAAAAAGAATGTATTTCTTAGTGGTAAAAACTGTAAACGATCACTAAGCGGTACACTTCTGTGTCAAGATATTAACTTGCATGGGGCCTGCGAAGGGTCTTCGAATAACCTTTCATGTCACCTGCCGGCACTCCTGCAACACAGATAGAGCCATTCTTTAGAGAGCTTTCTAACGGGAGCTATATTCTAATAAATGACCACAGCTGTTGTGGCATGGTGCCAGGGAAAGCCTATCTCGTGAGCGTTAGTTCCATGGTCACTTGCTGTATGCAAGTATTGTATCCGAACAGCACTCTAGACCTGGAGGCGGCAATATGGCCTTATTTGAATATCTCTTCTATTCGAATTGATACTTTAAGCAGAATGAAGTCTATTCTTTTACAGACAACTGTGCCTTTGACCTCGTCCAAAGAAACGTATGATCTGCAAGTTGCAAGGACAACGGCAGAGATACATACCCTTTTATCAACAAATTGCCCAGTGCATTTCGTAGAAATGCTAAGCCAAATCTTAAACATGTCAGATACCAGTGGCATCGCACATGTATTTAAGACAATTTTTTTCGGGACTGTTAACACCCTTCGAAACAGTTCTGGGCATTTTTCCCAATTTTGTCCATTCTGTCTTTGGCGCCTTACCTCTACTTTTGGGACTCGTGGCAGGAATTTTATTTTTGATATTTCTGCTCCGATATGGCAAGCCAAGTCGCAGACAAGACTCCAGCAACAATGGAAGAAACATTCCTAGCTATACGCTATCGGGACCGCATAACTAAAGTCCTCGGATTAGCTCGGCTAAGAGATCTGAATATGACCTGGTTTCTTTCATTCAGACCTATCTGGCAAAATTGCATCTTACCTGTGCTTCGATGTATGCTATGTGGAGAAGAATGCGTGTTGGACGTCTGTCTTACACTATCATCAGCAGTACCAATGGATACAGATACCTTGCTAGGTCCTGTAACGGCTCATGCATCGTGTTGTCCCCAGCGGCTACCCATTCTGATGACGGCATTCGTTGAGACTTCACCACTACGAGTATGTGGCAGTGGAGTACAAGATGAGAGCAGCATCACATAGGTACAACCTTCTGTGAGCATTGCTGATCCTGACATCGATGATAGCAATCATTCTCACACATGCACTGTTTCGGCATTTTCAAACTTGGTCGAACTTTCCCCTGATGTCGTAGACCAATTTTTTGCGAGTCTGTCTGAAATGATGTTCTCCCCTGAACAGAAAGAATAACTTTTTAAGCAACAAGCACACAGCGTTCCATGAACTCTGAATTCGGCCTTCAGCTTTGATAAACAAAAGCTACTGAAAACATTTGGAACTATTTTTTTTCCCCCCGAAAACAAAATTATTATTTTTTCACTTCCAAAATATGTACCTTTTTCTGGCACATGTACTCTGCTTAAAGTAGAACTATTCTTAGAGAACAGAGCTTCTAATTTAGGAACTCTAGAGACAAAATTTTACCCCAGCCTCTAGCACATGTACAGCATTTGTATTATTATGTGATGGAATGGTTTTGACCTTCTCTTCTGTATTAAGAGCCATTTCATGTGTAATTTTCGCAATTCATTCAGCTGATATATATATGCATTTTTAACTGAATGATACCACTGCTTGAAAAGCGTACAGTACCAATACTCATTTTCGTGTATTTACCATATTCCATTTCAAATGCGAATTATGTATTTTGGGGTGGGTTGGAAAACACATGCACCATTATATGTTTACTATTGCTTAGTTTTAGTAATGAGGGACATTAGATCGTGGAGTGGGTGTTGTATTTCTATCTAGAACCCTAATTCAAAATTCCTAATTTATGCCCTTGTATGGCTATAATAAATAATATCCTTATAAAGGCATAAGAATCATATCCATATTTAGTCGTAGCCCATGCAGTCCAAATTAAGCAAGGCTACTTCCCCACACTCCTAGAGAGTACAACGCGTTCTTTAAACAAAGCAAACCTCCAGCAACCTGGGAAATCCCCACGCTTCTGTTTTGATTTGTCCTAGAACTCCTGTGAGCACTGAAAGAACGGCCAGTTCTTAGTGACATCTTTATTGACGTCTTATGTCCAACCTTACGTCAAACCCGGCACCTTTCAGGTATAAATATACCAACGTTGCCTTAAGCAAACACACGGTGGTTTGGAGCAGAGCGGCTATCTACTTGTCCGAGAGCCCACGGACGCCGCCCCTCCCCTTTGACGCACTGAGAGAGATGCTGTCTTTTTCTCCAGCCGAGAAAATCCAGCTCCGGTGTTTTCAGCCGCCCTTGCGGGTTGCTGGGATATCGAGTCCTGAGAGAGAGATACCAGACCTCCTGCTTTCTATTACCCAGGTACGGAGCTGACTAAACCCCTAAAGAGAATTCTTGACTCAGATTCTTGGCAAAACCAACTTAACTTAAACTGCTACTTACTTACTCCTTCCCACGTATTAGGCTTATGTCAGGTACACCAGGGTAGGCGTAGATTAGAAGCACCAGTTGAGTACGTTCAATGTATTTATGTATGTATATAATTTATCTATTTTAAAGTATCATATGGCTAAGAAACCATATCAATGCTTTTACAGTATTATTTCATAATACTCCTTTTACTGTACGCACTTTACTTCATGTTAAGTATTGCAATTGTGGCAATTCATTTCTCTTGCATGAGAAAGAAGACTGCTCAATAAATAACACCTTTTATTGAAAACGCCCGTCTCTCTATTTCTCTGCACTCTGGTGAAACTAAGTATGCACGATTGACTGAGCGTAATAGCTGTCTATTGTTTTCACACGACTCTAGAGATACACTCTTATTCTGAGGGAGCAAAGTTGTCATGTTATATGGTTGTCAGAAGCTAATCCCTTCTTGTCTATCCAGGGAAGTTAAACTCCTCCTTGTTTATTCGAGAAAGTTTCTAGTGACCTCTGAGCTAGCTGGCAAAACTAATTAAGTCTAATATAGTCAGTAGAGACCTAGTCGACCTCAGTCCTACATCTACACTGCTGTTTATATTATTCCAATGCGCAGAGCCTATTGGGAATATAGGAACTACACTACAATAGTATAAGTCAAATCGTGGGGCTTCTAGACCTCCCTCCTCATAGCTGCGTATGATAGTGTTAAGGGCAACTCTATTCCTCCTTCCAGTCCAGAGTAGTGAAGTCAGGATCATATTTCGTTTTTTTTATGCGTGTTGGTAGCGGCATAGTGAGTTCTGGAGTGTATAGAGGGTCCTCGGGAGCATGACCATCTTCAAGATGGTTAGTCTGCCCGTTAATGACAGTGGAAGGGTATTCCAGAATGCCACCAAATGTCGTAGAGCTGTAAGTGTCCAATCTATGTTCATTGTTAGTGCGTGTGCATCTGTCAGTGCGACCTGGACCCCTAGGTACCGGAAACCCACTCGTTCCCATCTAAGTCCCAGGTCCGGAGGTCCCCCATGGGCCCCCTGGCCAGTCCCGCCAATGGGAAGATCAGCGACTTATTGCAATTAAGTCTTAACCCAGAGGCCTCCCCGAATCTATCCAGCTGGTGTAGCAGTTCTGGTACTGCTTTCCGAGGGGAGGCCAGATAAAATAGTGCATCATTGGTGTATAGGGAGATGAAATGGTTTGTCTCTCCTACTTTAAGACCCCATTGGCCTAAGTCAGCTCTTACCCGTACGGCCAATGGCTCTATGGCCAGGGCAAACAATAGGGGTTAAAGTGGGCACCCTTGGCGAGTGCCTCCTCCCAACTGCCAATCTTCCGATCGTGCCCCCCCCAATTTGACCCTTGCACAAGGTTCCGTATACAGAATTCGGTTCCAGCGGTGGAATCGGGGACCCAGCCCCATGACCCTGAGTACCTCCAAGAGGTAACCCCAATCCACCGTATCAAATGCCTTGGCCAGGTCTATAGAGACCAATACCATCTGCTCCTCCCAACTACTCACTTCGTGCATGATATGATTGAGGTGCCGTAAATTCATGGCTGTGTTCCGACCAGGAATAAAGCCACATTGGTCCTCGTGGACAAGGTGTGGCATATATGGTCCTAGGCGGGCTGCCAACAGTTTGCACAGCATTTTGGCGTCTGTGTTTATCATGGTAATTGGACAGTATGACGATGGCTCATGTGCATCTCCACCTGGCTTCAAGATCATATATATTTCCCCCTGCCTCATGCTAGACGAGAGGGCACCCTGCTCGAAGGCCTCCAGGTACACCTGCAGGAGAAATCGGGGTAGCCTACCCGCAAAGGCCCTGTAAAACTCTCGGGGAATCCCATCACTCCCCAGGGACTTAGCTCCCGGTGGCTGTTGAAATGCGGACTGTATTTCATCCAGTATTAATGGTGCTTCTAGCACTTTCCTCACCAATTCGGGAATGGACTTATGGTCAGTGTCTGTAACTAGGGGCAATACGTGGCCTCAGTGATCGCTGGGTCTGCAGCATATACCATCTGCAGGTCAGACTTCAGCACCTGTAGTAATCCAACCTCAGAGTGAACCAGCTCGCCAGTAGATTCACACAGTGCCACTTTGGAGGCAGGGTTTTGTTCATGGCGGAGGATCCAGGCTAGCAAGCGGTCTGATTTGTCCCCCTCCCTATGTAAGCGTTGTCTGTATTGTTTGAGAGTGTATTTATTGAGTCTGTCCCACATAGCTTGGATACGTTATTGGACTTCCCACTGCTATGCCCTCCCCACTATGTCCAAGCATTCCCGGCTCTGTATCTCTAATAGGACTTGACCCTTAGTTTGCAGTTCCCGCTGTAGCTGTTTGCGAACCCCACAGGCTAGACTGAGGCAAGCACCCCTCACTACCACCTTCAAGGCCTCTCATTTCATAGCTCTCAATAGGTTCAGCCCCTCCCAGTTCAGCTCAATATAATCAGTTATTGCGGTCTCTATATGTTAATTCCCTATTGGATCCTCAAGGACCTCTGCCGGTAGCCTCCGGGTCGGAGGACGTCTAGCCTGGGGCCCCCAGCCTATCGTGCAGGTCACTCGGGAGTGGTCAGACTGGAATTGAGCCTGCCAATAATATTCTATCTAGCCTGCTGTAAGTATTGTGCGTGGGAGAGAAGCAAGTGTACAGTTTTTGGGTGGGTCGTCTCTGACGCAATATATCCTGAACCACTATATTCCCCATGACCTCTCGGAGCTTCTCTCTCATCCGTGGCTTTGTCCCCTTGCGGGGCAGGGAGTCTGTCCAGCTCTGAGTCCAGTACCCAAATCCAGATCAGGGGCACCTCTAGTGCCAACACCAGGACCTCCTGAATGGCTTGGAATAAGTCTGGGTCGTCTGTGGTGGGGGCATAGGTGTTCAAGATAGGAATGTCTCATCCATCTAGCTTGACTCCTAAAAGTATATACCTCCCATGGACGTCCGTTTCCATAAATTGTAAGGCGAATGGTGTCCCGGGGCCACTCATACAAGTACCTCTCTAGCATAGGTAGAATATGAGGAATAGAAAATCTGCCCCGCCAGTTTTTTCGCTAACCTTGGGGCACCCTCTTCGCTGAGGTGTGTTTCCTGAAGGCATGCTATCGATACACGGTGCCTCCGGAGGAATGAGAGAACTCTGTATCTTTTAGTGCATGTACCCAGCCCTCTCACATTCCAACTCATAATTTTAGTCCCCATTGTCCTATAACAGCCTGCCACCTTGTGTCTCTGTTCCTTGTCAGCCTCAATCAAGCTGCCCTCTGCCTGCTGCATCATGAATAACTCAATAAACAAAATAGATAACTCCCGCAAATCCATCCCCCCGCCCACGAGCAAATATTCTTCAACCGTACAAGCGTTAATGCCCTACCCATGCTGGTGCCAGGACTTGCATAGCTGCCCTATCAGCCGAACAGAGGCTGTAAAACTTCCCTTAACAACAAGGTCTGACTCCCGACCCAAGTCAGTCACCATAAAGAGGATGTAAGGGCCCCGGGTAACCCTGGGCTAAGTTCCTTGCATTTCGAGTCCAGCCTACATCACATATCCTCTGGTCTTTGCAGAATACCAGGTAGACAACTTATCCCGTTCCACCCTCCCCTCAGATCCCCACTTCTTCCATATCAGTGCGAGGTACATGGGAATGCAGGTTCTGCCGGGCCAAAAAACATGTGTCCCCATATCTCAAAAACATTACCCATATTCCAGTTCTGGAGGTGTTGTAAGAGGGTCCATAACTGTCTCTGGGATCAAATTGTTCATAGGAAACAGAGTCTCAGGTACCAGTTCCATTTCTGGAGTGTCCGTTGAGGTCTGCAGTAGGGAGTTCCCCGAGCCTGGGTACAACACCTGCATGGCGCCGTCGTCCCTCACTGTAATTCGCTGACTCTCCATTCGATCACTGTCTGTAGACCGGTTCCTGCTCCTGCACTCCCGATGCCTTAGGGGTCTGGTTCCCCATTCTTTCCGAGATCCTCTCCACTCCCGGTGAGAAAGTGCATCTCCTCGGATTTCTAGCAATTCCCAGACCTCTTCTGGGGTCTCGAAGAAATGGACCTTCTCCTGTAAAATCACCTTTAGGTTGGCGGGGTAGAGCAGCATGTATTGGAGGTGCAGCTCCCAAAGTTTTTGCTTCACTCCCAGAAAGGACTTTCTCTGCTCCTGCACTTGCTGGGTATAGTCCGGGTATATGGAGATTTTCGCATAATCAAATGTGAGTACCGGAGCCCCTCTCGCAGCCTTCAGTATGCAGTCCCGGTCCCTGTAGTTCTGGATTTTGGCTGCTAGGGCCCTGGGAGGGGCCCCAAGTGGCGGCGGGGGGACCAGCATAGTGTGTGCTCTTTCCACTACGAAGACATCCGTGAGTCCCTTGGGGCAGAGTTTGGTGTGTATCCATTGTTCCAGGAACCATTCAGCATTTCCCTCTTCTGCTCATTCTGGAATCCCCAGGACCCTAATGTTGCTGCGGCGGGCCATCCCCTCCGCCTCCTCTGTCCTGTGCTTCAGCGCCCCGGTGATGGTAGTCAATTGGTAAACCTGCTGTTTTAGGGATGCAACCTCACCTTTTAGTTGCACGATGTCCCCTTCCGCAGTGGATACTTTGTCCGCCACTTTTCAGGTCTGCCCTTAAGAGGTTTAAATCAATTGAGACAATCTCCGCCCAGGATGGTTCTCTGCCAGCTGTTCTATCTCCCTTATGGTCCGACTTTCTCGTGATCCGTTGCGTGGGGAGACGTTGTGTTGTTTAGTGTGTTATAGTGTTGGGGGTGGATGGGCAACCCGGCTTGTCCTTCCCCATCTTTCCTGTAGCGAGGGCACACGCACTGCTGCTTCACGTCAATGCCCGTAGGAGTCCACTACCCAGGTGCGGCAATGGGTTGTTAGCACCGGGGTAGAGTCCAATCCCCACCTTCAGCTCCGACACGTCCTGTGGTAGGTTTGCTTCATTCATGGCCCTGCAGACCTCCAGGATGTCCCTCCTCCAGGGGTTCTCCTCAGGGCCACCGCGCCTATCAGAGCGGACCCTCTATCTCTCCGCTTTCAGGGCCCCCGGGAGGATAGTCGCCGCTCAAGATGGCACTTTCAGTCGGGTTGTCTTATGGGTGTGGGGTGACAAACCTCAGTTTGCAGCTCACTCAGGACTCCCAGCAAAGCCCCATCAGTCGCCCACTACATGCACCCTGCTCCAGGGGTCTCCCTCTTCCTGGCCTTGGTTCGGTGTCCACCCTGCTGGTTCACTGGCCCCCTTCTAGGACATAAAATGGTAGCATGCATAGTAGCTTATTACTGGGTTAATAGCTGCGGCCTTAATCTGAGCTCACTCCCATGTCATGGCCTGGCTTCAGGCTCCCTCGTTCCTGGTACTGGCACCCAGCCGTAGCGCAAAGCCGCACGCCTTTTTATTCTATGTGCCCCAATTGGTCATCTGTGGCGAAGCACCTCCCCCGAGCTCCTCAGGCCAGGCCCTCACCACATCGTGGGCGTCCACCAGACGCACAGTTCCAGGAAATAGTGGTCCAGCCGCACCAAGGGGGCTCCGTCCAAAAGGTCTCTGCCGGTGCAAGGGCCCCCTTAGGTGCCACTAGGCAACCACAGGCACTTGAGGACATCCTCAAGCTCTCCCAGCATGCCCCAGAACTCGGGCCTCTGCTTGCTGCCTGCAGCTTCACAGTGCTCAATGTATTCCCCCACTAGCACTTCCCTCAGGAGCACCCGCACTCTTGCTTGGTCTTTGGGGAGAGTCCACTAGCAGAACCCCATCAAAAGTAGGCCACCGACTCCTCCGGATATTGGATTTCTCTGCTAGAGGGCCCAGGATCCCCACAGGGGGCCCCCACTCGCTCACCTTGCCTGCAGAGAACTCAGGGGTCAGGGCCCTGTCCCTTGGCAGCAGTCAGCCGTGCCTGGGCAGCCTCGTGATCCCTCCTCTGCTGGTGATTGAGGCCTTGCCCAATCCACTGGCCTGCGAGGTCTCAGATGGCCAGACCTCCTCCCTCCATGAGCGGCTCCAGCACAGATGGGGCAGAGACTCGCCCCCGCTCTTCAGTTGTCTCACCACTGGTTCACCAGCACCAGTCTCGTGCCAGAGCACCACCGACCGGCTCCCAGGACTCGTGAAGCCGTTTTACAGCAGGCCGGCAATTGGCGCAGCGATCGCTCCCAATCCTGGCCACTCCCGCTTCCCAATTGGCCCCAGGCTCTCGCAGTCAGTTCTCGGCCTCACTGATTTCTGCTAGGTGTGGGCAAGTTCCGCTCTCGGGAGCTCACTCCGAGGGCCCCCAGAACTGCAAGGGCCCACTAGACATCAGATGGTACCCTCAAGCGCCCGGGTACAGGATTTTATTAGGATTTCTGCGACTTGCCGGCCGCGAGCCGAAGGAGTCTACGTCCAGTCGGCCATGTTGCTGGGCCATGCTCCAGGTGCAGCATTAATTTAAAGGGAAGGGGGCCTGTAACTCAATTGAAGGGGAGGAGGCAACACCGCCCACCCCCTGGACCAGGAGAGGGCCCATGTACACCATCCGCCAGGGCCGGTAACTAAATAAAAGTGGAGGGGGGCCAAATAGCCCATCCTTGAGCTATAAAATGGCCTTTGAGACTGCATCCCTCAGACCCAACTGAGTGGCAGTGTCCCCAATCCCTGGGATTTCGTATATTTACCTGCCTGTGAGTTCTGAGAGGGAAAATGCAAAGTTCTCCCATATGACTGAATCACAAAGCTTCTCCCGCCTGATGGTAGAGAAAGCCATTTCCCTGCCCATGTTCTTAGGCAGGGAAATGCATTAAATGCTCACATCTTGCTGGAGCAAAAGAAAACTGCTCCCGTGGGGTTGGAGCAATGCTGCCTCCCGCTACACCCTCAATGGGTGCAAGCAGGGATCTGGTGAGGCTGCAAGAGCCCTGGGCTTTATCCCACACCCCATAGGCACCCACCCATTCATCCCCAAAATAATTAAGGGTCTGTGGTGCCACAGGTCGGCACCGGGGCACCCCTTTTTAAAAAAGAAAGGAAAGGTGCACAAGGTGTGGCTTGCCATGGGAGGGCACTGAGGCATGCCACTTTACTGAAAAACATGCCTAGTCCTACTGGAGAAGGAAGTGGGTGGCCTATGGGGCTCCCTCTGCGCCCCTTATTACAAAACAACTGTTGGTGTCCCGGCTAGGACACTCACAACCAATATTTAAAAATAAGTGAATGATAAATGAAATGCCACCTCTGCTCATTTATTATCCGCTTTTCAACACCTTCAAGTAGCTCCCCAAAATGCTATTTAGATATGTTTCATTTTTTGGAGATGTCACTAATATTGTGCATGGATTCCTCTAGCCACCCAGCAACACTAGAAAAAAAACAAAAGTCTTTTGGTTCATTGAAACCATGACCCCATGAGAACTTACCATATATTTTAAAAGCATTTCCCAGGCTGGAGCTTTTGTTCTACAGCTGTGATTGTAATGCCGCCTAGGCGCAACTTGGATTGTTGCAGTTTATGTGATATAGAGTCGCCCATAAACTACAAGGCCTGAATTTGGATGTTTTTATGATTGCATTTTCAGGGGTGTAAAATATTAAAAAGTAGAAGTAAGTAAGAGATATTGGGGTTTTTTCTTAAGGAAAAATAATATATCTCTGGCTTCTTAATTTCACATTTTCACCCCAGAAATATAATAATAAAAACTATGTGAAAAGAGTAACAGGCTTATAGTTTAATAAAACTTTATATCATTTTTTAAGTAATGAATAATCAAAACATTGTTTTGTGTATATTTGAGATATACATTTGATTAAAATGATTGCAATGTTTTTTAGAAAGATGATACATCTGCTTTATATGCAGGGTGCTAGGTGGAGAAAAGGGGGGGTTGGCCACAGTGTGTGTGGCCAACCCCCTTCTGTGCATAGGTGCATGGTGGATGGTTGGCTTTATGTTAGGGTTAGCTTTATGGATGGTAATAAAATATTACATTTTTGTTTTTAAAAAACTAGAAATTCACTGAAAAAAAGGTTAAGAAACAATATAATTATGTGAAAACATAACATTTTAAACTCTAAACATCACATAAATTCACCAGTTATAGTTATTTCAAGTAAGTATTGTTTGTGCTTTAAGATAACTATAACTTCTGCACTCGACATGCACTGCTAATTACCTCACATATTACATCATTCATGACATCTCCTATGACATCATTGATAATATCACTACAACATTTGCAGGGAAATTATTGATGAGAAAACTATGCATGCCGCGGCTCCAGTTATAGTTACCTTAGATCACGAGTCATAATTGCTTGAGATAGCTATAAGTGGTGAATTTCTGTGGTTTTTAGAGTGTCAAACATTATGTTTTCTCCTAACTATAACGTTATTTTAACCTTATGTATAGCAAGAGAGATGAGATAGAGTGAGTTATTCGTTTAACAAAAAGGTAGTAATTTTGCACTCACAGAAGTACTCTTGAATGGGTGCAAATGTACTACTTTTTGACATTCACAAACATTGCCAGTATAATGCATGGAAAGTTGCCCCAGCCTCAAGTTTCCAGGCATGGTACTGGCAATCAAACAGCCAAAAGATGATTGAATAAATGCTTGCAAGTAATCTAACCAGTGGCAATTGCTTAGGGTAGCATGTCAGCTAATTGTTTTTCAATCACTGTGCCACTCTATACATAGGCCATCAGTATTTGAAAGGGATGCTTAAACACACAGCAATGTTTGTCTCAATGAATGATGTTCTTATTTTGCATGTCCTCTTATTTTTTATCATGCACACAATCAACATTTATGCTCAGACTGGGGTCATTATGTTGTTGATGTGTGCCAGGTTCAAATGATGCCTGATGGTGTGTCAGGTCCAGCAGCTAGGTATGAGACAGTGGGGTTGCTTTGTCACACATATACTGGATGCTATACTCCCAGGCGTTGCCCATGTTAAATGTGGCCATATCCCTATGTGCATTCACATTGACCGAGGTGGTGTTTGAGGTACTTGCTTTGTGTAAGTTGACAAGGGTGCCATTACAGCTGTAGGTGTCCCCACATGTGAGCTGGTCAGTAACTCAATTTTGATGACAGTCATTGTTGGCGTTGTGTCAGCCAGAACGTGAGATGCTGCGGCCCACTCATGATATATTGCATTGATATGTGTCCACTTTGATCTCAACTAGGAGGAGACCAAGTCTGCTTTGTCACTTGACAGTGCTGGCAGACATGGAGGATGAGGCAATCAACCGGAAATGCCGTATGGCTAGAGCCACCGTGCAAACCCTTTGTGAGATATTGGAGTCCCACCTATAGCCTGGCAGAACATATCCAACAGCTTTCACACCAACGTATAAGGTAATGGCGGGCCTGCATTTATTTGCCACTGGATCATACAGCACACAGTGTCCAGAGAATGTGGGATTTCACAACGTATGTTCAGCATGGTACTGCGTGATGTACTGCCCGCCACGATGATCTACAAGGACAGATATATCCATTTCTCTGGGGGGCCTGAATTGGCAGGTGTGAAGGGAGATTTCTATCCCCTCAGACACATCCTCCATATTGTTGGTGCCATTGATTGCACCCATGTTGGCCTTGTGCCCCCACAGGCATGTGAGCACATCTACAGGAATCGTAAACATTACCACTCCATAAATGTGCAAGTGGTGTGCCAGACAGATATGATCATCTCCCACGTGTGTGCCAAAATCCCCGGCTTGGACCATGACTCAAACATCCTGTGTAACAGCATTGTATCCAAGCTGATGGCCTATCTGCTTCCCGAGCATGCATGGATTCTGGGTGAGTATGCCTAGTCATATGGCGTGCTGTGTGTGTGAATAAACAAAGTAGAATCCACAAAGTGGTAGTTCAGTGGTCCCTCAAGGATGGGGAGCACACCGTGGTTTTTAAATGCCCCTCACACACCAACAGGCCCCTTGGTGTCATGCTTCATCATCGGGGCCTTCGCACCCCTCTACGGGATGCGGCGTGCTACGACAGAACGACTACGCAGGAGCACTTTGTAGTGAACTATGTGAGGGAGTGTGTTTGCGTGATGTGAGTGAGGTGAGGTGAAAAAAAGTGATTAAAAAAATACCTGGCACTAAGGAAAAGAGAAAATTTTTATTCTGTCCCTGGCTGGTATTAGTAAAAAGTGCAAAGACTGGTTGAAAAAATACGTGCTAGGGTAATGTGTAATGTACCTATCAATGTTTTAAGTGATGGTTTGCTCGTTAACGAGCAAACCATCACTTAAAACATTGATAGGTACATTACACATTATTTTTGTAAATATATTTTTTTGAGCACTTTCACATTCCATGTGAGTAAGGTGGGGATCATAGTGCATATCCTCGTCCTGAAGAAGGAGTCTTGTACTCCGAAACATGTTGACACTGTTGTTGGTTGATATACCCTAGCACGTATTTTTTCAACCAGTCTTTGCACTTTTTACTAATACCAGCCAGGGACAGAATAAAAATGTTCTCTTTTCCTTAGTGCCAGGTATTTTTTTAATCACTTTTTTTCACCTCACCTCACTCACATCACGCAAACACACTCCCTCACATAGTTCACTACAAAGTGCTCCTGCGTAGTCGTTCTGTCGTAGCACGCCGCATCCCGTAGAGGGGTGCGAAGGCCCCGATGATGAAGCATGACACCAAGGGGCCTGTTGGTGTGTGAGGGGCATTTAAAAACCACGGTGTGCTCCCCATCCTTGAGGGACCACTGAACTACCACTTTGTGGATTCTACTTTGTTTATTCATGACGCTTAGGGAGACTGAATCCACTTCTCTCTCTCTCCCCCCCCTTGTTGTTTTTCCGTGCTGTGTGTGTGGCCTGCTGTCCTCTGCCTCACAGACATTGCAATGTATATTTGTGTTTGTCACACCTAGGTGACTGCATATCCCAACCGTCCTTGGTTACTGAGCCCACTGCGGAATCCCAGGACACCAACTGACATACACTACAATGATGCCCATGGGAGGACACATCGTGTGATGGAGCTTACTTTTGGTCTGCCTAAGTCATGTTTCCACTGCCTGGACAAGACCGGAGGTGCACTGATGTACTCACCCAGGAAGGTGTGTCAGACTGTAGTGGCATGCTGCATGCTCCACAACCTAGCCATTCGCAAGAAGTTTCCTCTGATCCTGGATGATGATGAGCAGACACGGTCCCCGCCTGCAAACCAACCCATGTCCAGTGATGAGGACAGTGGAGAGGAGGGAGGTGTTGACCTGCATCAATAGTTCATCACCCGCTACTTTACTTGAAGGTGGGTGTCAATACATAACGTACCCATTGTCTGATGTTGCTGTTGTTCGTGAAGGTGTATGTGAGATTTGTGACAGCAGCCGATTGTAGACTCAGTGGTGGCTGACAATGTTTCTGGGACAGTTCATTTAGGAATGCCACACCCAGACTAGTGAAAGTTGTTTTGTTGTGTTTACCTAGGTGCCTTCAACATCTCCATGCCTACATACACTCCAGACTCCTGGTATATTGTAATCATGGTGAAGACATAGCATCCTGGAATAAAGACGGAGCATGTACAACAACATGTGTGTAAGGAGATGTTTATTTACAATGGTGACATGTGAGGGGGTGAACATTTACAGTGAGGTGATTAGTGATGCAGTGAGTTGACAGTTATGGTAAATGAGATAATCGAGTAGTGGTGACCCAGTCCAACAGATAGATACCATTTACAAGGCACTGTGGGGAAGGACAATCTAAAGAGTCAATGCAGTGGAGAAGAGGGTTGCCATTATGGCTGGCTCTGTGACTGGTGTTTGGCAGGTGCTTTACCAACAGATACTCCCAGGGTTTTCTTCAGACGGCCCCTTTGCCGCTTGGCAGGGGGAGCCTCTGCTGGGGGACTAGTGGGGTCTGAAGACTCACCCTTCTCTGTGGCCGCAGGGGAGGATGGTGAACTGTCATCCTGTGGACCACCAGTGGGAGGGGGAGGTGTTGGTTGTGGCACAGGGCTGTCCCTCAGTACTGCCACTAGCTGGCCCAAGAGGTTGTGTTCAAGGACCTCATCAGCAGGAGGAGCTCACTGGAATCTTGTTCTGAAAGGCCCGTTCATCCCTGGGCCCCTTCATATGCCCCAAGGACTCTGTGTATGTGCTCCAGGCATTCGGTCTCAGGCTCTGGCTGTCTGTGGGTGACCCTGCCCCTCCCACCTGCCCTGCTGCCACGGTTCTGCTGCCTCTCCACTGTAGGCACCCGCATCCTATCCCTGCCCTCCTCAGTAGGTGGGGTGGTGTGTTCATCCTGTGGGACAGGGAGAGTGTTGCAGGCAGCTCTGGTGGTGGTGGTGGTGGTGGAGGACGCACCGGCTGTAACAGCAGGGGTCTCCATGGAGGTTATTGTAGCAGCAGATGTGGTGGGTGGGAAGATGGGGTCCTGGGACCTGTTGTGCCCTGGAACACCAGATGGGCCAGCTTCGAGCTCATCGTCTAAAGAATCCTGGGAATTAACATCCAAAAGTCAATGTTCCGGAGGGGGAGACTGGCTCTGCAGGTTGCTGGTGTTGTCCTCTGCAGTCTTTGTCACCTGTGGTTCAGATGGGAAATGGTCATTGTGGTGCACCCCGCAAGCTTTGTGTTAGCTGTGTGTCATTCACTGTTTGTAAACTACACAGTTGACTGATCACACTGTTTTCTATGTGCACTACTGTGCCTCCTGACGTGATGCAGTAGTACGTGCATTAATTGTCCATGGTGTGAGTTGTCAATACATACCATGTTCCACATGCATAATTTGTGATTACAGGGACATGTTGTAATCTTGGGCCTAGCGCAACATATGATTTCAGTGAGAACTCCTTGTGGATTTGTATGACCTGGCAGACGTCTCATCTGGGCTTGGACTGTCCATTGTCATCTCCTGCATACCTGTCATGTGCATATCTGGATATGAACCGCCAACCATGCTTTCTTATTTTTCCTATAGTCCTGTTGCTCTGGCCCCTTGGCACTACACATGTCAATCAGTGCTGTGCATGTTTGTGCACAAACTTTCTTCTACATGGGCATTGGTCTGTCACTGTTGGACTTGGCCCTTTTTGCAGGGTCATCCCTTAGCGCGAATATTTCCAACGCTACACCTGCCTTGTTAATAGGCGATAGCGACGTTATCAACTGTTTTCAGTCGCTAACGGGTTGGGTACGCCCACTTTGCATGTCATTAGCGATAAACATCGCTGACATGCAAAGCGGGCCCCAAACCGCTCGCTATCGCCTATAAGGTGTCGCTAACATCAGTTAGCAACAGCTTGCTAATGGGGCGATAGAATTATCGCCGCTTAGCGGCCGAAAACGGCCACTAAATCGGCGATAATTGTTTATCGCCCCCGTTGGTAATATGTCCCACTGTTTTTTTATCAAAACAAGGAGAAGATTCCAAGCCCTGGCTGCATGCAACAGGAAGCTTCTCCCCTCCCCCACCTGACTTGTGTATATTTTGGCACCTGAATGAGTTTTGCTTGGCTAGATCTATGGATTAGTGATTCCATGATTGTCTGGTTTGGTTTACCTGTCAGACCCTAGTACAGTGCGCCAGGAGTGCCCACGGCTTGTAAACCAAATGCTGCTGGTGGGCTTGCAGCACTGTTTGTGCCACCCACAGAAGCAGCACATAAAAGTGTGTCTAAGGCCTGCCATTGCAGAGCCTGTGTGCAGTCTGGTACTGCCACGTTGACTAGGCAAGCGCACCCACTTGCCAATCCCTGAACCTTGCCTTTTCTTCATATCAGACACCCCTATGGTAGGCCCAAGGGCATGGTGCATTGTAAGTATAAGGTAGGACAAGCCCTGATGTGTGTGGCATGTCCTAATAGTGAATTACAGCCATTTTCATTTTTCACTATTGCAAGACTACCTACTCCCCATAGACCAAAATGGGCAGTTTGATTATTCCATCCTATAATGCTAACTGACTCAGGGAACTAGGTGGAAATTCGAGTTAAGTATGCCTGAATTTAGAATGATACAATACATCTTTTTGTGAAGTTGGTTTTAACATTCTGTGTTTGAAATTACCACTTTTAGAAAGTAAGTATTTTCATGCCTAACTATCCAAGCCTGCCTCTGCTAGGCTGTGTATTGCTTGTCTGGAGTTTGAGTGACAGGGGCTGCGGGATTCCAGGAGACAGGGTGAGTCAGCCCTGTGGTGAATAGAGAGATCTGCCTCTAGATGGGAGTAGGAAGTTGCAACTGGGACCTGAATAGGGCTGTGCCTTCCCTCCACAATGCTGGCTCCACCTCCTGTGGTGCGTCTGATGTGTCTGCCTTGCACTGTGAAAGGAAAGAAGGAGTCATGTAAACAGAGTGCTCCAGGACTGACCAGAACTGGTTTGGACTAGGCAAAGGTGTCTCAGCCTTCAGAGAACAAAGAGAAACTGGGTATAAAAGAGGGGTCCTAAACACCAGTGAATTAGATCACTTTTGGACAACATGAAGAAACCTTTGCTGAGGAGTGGAACCAGAGAGATTGAGGAGAGACTATCCCTAAGCTGAAGTGCTGCTTGGGGGATTGGCCTGCAGTGGTTGCCTGACTGCCAAACAAAGGAGAAAGGAACTTTGTGTGTACTTTCATCAACTTGTGTGAGGATCTCCAAGGGTTTGAGAATGGAGCTTGCCTCCTGCTGAAGTCTCAGGGACAACAGATTTCACTCCCCAGCTCCCCAAGAGTTCTTTTGAAGTGCCTGCAGTTGTACTGGACTTTTTGAGGACTTGCGAGTCGCAAAGAGCTGGAAGCGCGACTCAAGATCAAGAAGCATGTCACCGAACTGCTGCTGCCGCTTCACAACATGAATTGCCTTGCATCGCCAGAGAAGAGGATCGACGTCACACTAGACACCGCCGCATCACCGGGAAGCATGTCGCAGGAGAAGAGGATCGACGTCGCATCAGACGCCGCCGCATCTCCGAGAAGCATGTCGCAGGGCATGTCGCGGCTCGTATCGTTGTGGAAGCAACTCACATCGCATGGGGAGAGGATCGACGTCGCAGCAGACGGCGCGACATCACTGGGAAGCGTGTCGCAGGGCCTGTCGCGGTTCGCATCGTGTCAAGCATCTCGCATCGCCGGAGAAGAGGATCGACATTGCAGCAGACACTGCCGCATCACCGGGAAGCGTGTCACATCAAGGAGAAAGCTCCATCTTTGTTTCTTTGCACCGGATCTTCAGCGCATCACCGTCCTTGCGTGCAAAGGACTACCGCATCACCTTTCTTGCTACACTTTCGTTGCCCTGCGTGTCGCATCTTAAGGTACATTGTCTCAAAGTGTCGCATTTTAAGATCTAAAGAGAACTAAAATAATTCTACCATTTTAAGTACAGTATTGTGGATTTTTGTTGTTTGTGGTCTTGTGTTAAGTCTATATAAAGAATACTTATTTTTAATATACAACTGTGTGGTGTCCACCTGTAGTGTTGTCAATTGTTTACTGCATGTGTTCATAAATGCTTTACACACTGCCTCTGAGATAAGCCTGTCTGCTCGTGACAAGCTACCAAGGGGGTGAGCACAGGGATTATTTTAGGAGTGTGTCCCCATTACCCTGATGAGACGCAAGGGTCCCTATTTGTCACAGGTACCTATCTATGTCAACTGGTGTACTGCAATGGCTACCAACTGCTGCTGGGCGGGGGAGTGCTCCATCCTGCTCAGGTGTGTGACAGGGAGCATGGTGGAAGTAGTAGTGCAGGTCTCCCACCCACAAACTGCTCTCCCAGGGAAGATGGCTACCTACCTGGTAGGTGGGGGTGATCCATGCAATGGCTTCAAACTGCTTCTGGGTGGGGTTGGTGCTCCTTCCTGCTCAGGTGTGGGACAGGGGGCATGGTGGGAGTAGTAGTGCAGGCCTCCTTTCCCCAAACAGCCCTCCATGGCAGGATGGCTACCTACCTGTTTGTTTGATGGGGTTAATGTAATGGATGACACGTGCTTCTGGGTGGGGGAGTGCTCTATCCTGCTCAGGTGTGGGACAGGGGGCATGGTGGGAGTAGTGGTACAGGCCTCCCTCCCCAAAACAGCCCTCCATGGCAATATGGCTACCTCCCTGTAAGTTTGTTTGGTGTACTGCAATGGCTTCCAACTGCTCTGGGTTGGGGAGTGCTCCATCCTGCTCAGGTGTGTGACAGGGAGCATGGTGGAAGTAGTAGTGCAGGTCACCCACCCACAAACTGCCCTCCCAGGGAAGATGGCTACCTACCTGGTAGGTGGGGGTGATCCATGCAATGGCTTCTAACTGCTTCTGGGTGGGGTTGATGCTCCTTCCTGCTCAGGTGTGGGACAGGGGGCTTTGTGGGAGTAGTAGTGCAGGCCTCCTTCCCCCAAACAGCCCTCCATGGCAGGATGGCTACCTACCTGTTTGTTTGATGGGGTTAATGTAATGGATGACACATGCTTCTGGGTGGAGGAGTGCTCCATCCTCCTCAGATGTGGGACAGGGGGCATGGTGGGAGTAGCGGTACAGGCCTCCCTGCCCCAAACAGCTCTTCATGGCAAGATGGCTACCTACCTGTTAGTTTGATGGGGTAATGTAATGGCTGACACATGCTTCTGGGTGGGGGGGTGCTCCATCCTGCTCAGGTGTGGGACAGGGGACAATCAATCAATCAATCAATCACTGAATTTGTAAAGCGCACTACTCGCCCGTGAGGGTCTCAAGGCACTGAGGGGGAGGGGGGGAATGGCTGCTGCTACTGCTCGAAGAGCCAGGTCTTGTGGAGCTTCCTGAAGGTGAGCAGGTCCTGGGTCTGCCGCAGGTGAGTGGGGAGGGTGTTCCAGGTCTTGGAAGCGAGGAAGGAGAAGGATCTGCCTCCGGAGGTGGTACGCTGGATTCGTGCGTTGTCGGCGAGGGCGAGGCTGGTGGAACGGAGCCGGCGGGCGGGGGTGTAGAAGTTGAGTCTGTTGTTCAGGTAGGCTGGTCCGGCATTGTGGACTGCTTTGTGAGTGTGGGTGAGGAGCTTGAAGGTGATCCTCTTGTTGATTGGGAGCCAGTGCAGGTTTTTGAGGAGGGGGAGATGTGGCTGCATCGGGGAGGTTGAGGATCAGGCGGGCCGAGGCGTTTTGGATGCGTTGTAGTCGCTGTAGGTGTTTGGTCGGGATTCCTGCGTAGAGTGCATTGCCGTAGTCCAGCCGGCTGCTGACAAGGGCTTGGGTCACCGTTCTTCTGGTTTGATCGGGATCCACTTGTAGATCCTGCGGAGCATGCAGAGGGTGTTGTAGCAGGAGGAGGAGACGGCGCTGACCTGCTTGGACATGGAGAGGGAGGAGTCGAGGATGAATCCCAGGTTGCGTGCGTGGTCCGCTTGCATCGGTGCTGTTCCTAGTGTTGTCGGCCACCAGGAGTCGTCCCAGGCAGACGGGATAGGGCTGAGGATGAGGACTTCCGTCTTGTCTGAGTTCAGCTTCAGGCGGCTACTCCTCATCCACTCGGCGACGGCCTTCATACCATTATGGAGGTTGGTTTTGGCGGTATGCGGGTACTTGGTAAGGGAGAGGATGAGCTGGGATGATGATCAGGTAGTTTTGGCGGGCCACTTGTATGAGGGGGGCCATGTAGATGTTGAACAGCTACGGGCTGAGGGATGAGCCCTGGGGTACGCCGCAGATGAGGTTGGTAGCTTTGGATCGGTAGGGTGGGAGGCGGACGCTCTGGGTTCTGTCGGAGAGGTAGGAGGTGGTCCAGTCTAGGGTTTTCTCCCGAACTCCGGCTTCTTGGAGGCGTGCTCTTAGTGTGTGGTGGTAGACCGCGTCAAAGGCGGCTGACAGGTCCAGGAGGATGAGGGCTGAGGTTTCGCTGTTGTCTAGTTGGCGCCGGATGTCGTCTGTGGCGGCAATGAGGGCTGTCTCTGTGCTGTGGTTCCGTCTGAAGCCGGATTGCGACGGGTCTAGGATGTTGTTGTCCTCGAGCTGGCGGGTCAGCTGTATGTTGGCGATTTTCTCCATGACCTTCACCGGGAAGGGGAGCAGGGAGATGGGGCGGTATTTCTTGAGGTCCTTGGGGTCCGCCTTGGGCTTCTTGAGGAGGGCGTTGATTTTGGCATGTTTCCACTTTCCGGGAATGTCGCTGAGTCGAAGGAGATGTTCATGACCTTTCGTAGTTGGGGTGCGATGGTGGCGTCTGCTTTGTTGAACACGTGGTGTGGACAGGGGTCCGCTGGCGATCCCGAGTGGATGGAGTTCATGATCTTCCGTATCTCGTCGTCGTTGACATGGGCACAGGAGGTCAGCTGGTTGGTGCAAGTGGTGTTCTGGGTGGGGTCTTTCGTGGTCGGGGCTCGTGGTGCGTTGAAGCTGTTGCGGATGTCGATGATCTTGCGGTGGAAGAAGGTGGCCAGGGAGTCGCACAGACCTTGCGAGGGCTGGATGTCGTTGGTATTGGCACTGGGGTTGGAGAGTTCTTTGACGATGCTGAAGAGCTCTTTGCAATCGTGTGCGTTGTTGTCCAGGCGGGCTTTGAAGGAGGATCTCTTGGTTGTTCTGATGAGTTGGTGGTGTTTGCGAATGGTGTCCTTGTGGGCAGCGTGGTTATCTGACGTGCGGTCTTGGAGCCATTTTTTCTCTAGCATCCGGCATGTGTGTTTGGAGGTCTGGAGTTCTTCGGTGAACCAGGTGGCTTTCTTGCTGGAGTGGTTGATGGAGGGCTTCTTTAGCGGGACGAGGGTGTTGGCGCAGTCTTCGATCCACTGTTTGAGGTTTCGGGCAGCGATGTCTGGGTCGGTGGGGTCAGTTGGAGGGTCCAGGGCAAGGGCGGAGGTCAGTTGGTTCTCGGTGATTTTGCCCCAGCTGCGGCGAGGTAGCTGTTGAGTGTGGTGCTGTGTGGTTGCTTTCTTGAATGTGAAGTGGATGCAGTGGTGGTCGGTCCAGTGGAGTTCGGTGGTGTGGTTAAAGGCAACGTGGGTGCTTGTGGAGAAGATGGGGTCGAGCGTGTGGCCGGTGGCGTGGGTGGGTTCGGTGACGAGTTGTCGGGGGCCGAGGTTGGCGAGGTTGGCGATCAGGGCAGCAGAGTTGGCGTTGTTGTTGTTCTCGAGGTGGTAGTTAAGGTCCCCGAGGAGGATGTAGTTCGTGGAGGCGAGTACGTGGATGCTGGCGAGGTAGACGAGTGTTCCTCTGAGAGTGGTGTTGTGGTCGGTGTGGATCCGGAAGTGAAGGTGTTCGGCGGAGTTGAGAGAGTTGTTTGCGATGGTGTGGACCTGGAGTGTGGGTTTGTGGACGATGTCTATTCCTCCTCCGATTCCGTTGGTGCGATCCCTGCGGGTGATTTTGTAGCCGTCTGGGATGGCTATGGCGATGTCCGGTGCTGAGGATTCGTTCCACCAAGTCACGGTCAGGAATGTTACATCAGGGGCTGTTGTGTCGAGTAGGTCCCAAAGCTTGACGGCGTGTTTGGGTGTGGAGCGGGTAATGAGGAGTATGCAGCGGAGGTAGTTGGGTCCGGACCTTGGGGGGGTGGTGGTTCTGTCACAGGAGAAGCTGCAGGTGTGGCAGGAGAAGAGTCCGTGGGTGCGTTTCGGGGCAGCCTGGAAGCAGCGGCGGTCCCGGGTGGTGTTGAGAGCGAGGAGGGTGTTGGCGTTGTATCGGAGTCTGGCATTGCAGGGGGCGGGGGGTGGGGTCCAGGGGTTCTGGTGCTGGGCACGGTCCATGTGTGGACGGGCGCAGAAGGGCTTGCCTTTGGCGCACCATTGGCGCACCCACTGCGCGGGTGCGCGATGCGCTTCCGCGCGGCGTCCTCCATAAAAGGCAAAGTGGGAGGGAGGAGCAGCTGGGAGGCAGAGCGGGGCGGCCAATGAGCGTTGGGGACGGGACGGGACACAGAAGGCAAAGGGTGCGGGCCGCAGGGATGCAACGGCACAGAGGGCAAGGGGCGCTAAAGGGACCGACTACAAAATAAAATAAAACACAGAAATACAAATACAATACAGAAATCAGAACAGTACAGTACAGGAAGAAAACAATCACCAGACCGCAGGAGCACACCCGCAGCGAACTCCCGGCAGCGGCAGCAGTGGGGCAGGAATCACGGGCGCACAGGAGAAGCCGTGCGGCGTAGGGAGCGACCTGACCTATGAGCAGGGTCAAGGGGCATGGTGGGAGTAGTGGTACAGGCCTCCCTCCCCCAAACAGCCCTCCAAGGCAAGATGGCTACCTACCTGTTAGTTTTTTTGGTGTACTGCAATGGCTTCCAAGTGCTTCTGGGTGGGGGAGTGCTCCATCCTGCTCAGGTATGGGACGGGGGCATGGTGGAGTAGTGGGACAGGCCTCCCACCCACAGACAGCCCTCCCAGGGAAGAAGGCTACCTACCTGTAAGTTTGATGAAGGTAATGTAATAGGTAACACATGCTTCTGGGTGGGGTGGTGTGAGGGTTCCATCTTGCTGGGTTGTGGGACAAGGATACATGGTGGGAGTAGCAGTGCAGGCCTCCCACCCCCAAACAGCCCTCCCAGGGAAGACGGTGACCTACCTGTAGGTTTGATGAGGGTGATGTAATAGCTAACACATGCTTCTGGGTGGGGTGGTGTGAGGGTTCCACCTTGCTGGGTTGTGGGACAAGGGTACATGGTGGGAGTAGCAGTGCAGGCCTCCCACCCACAAACAGCCCTCCCAGGGAAGACGGTGACCTACCTGTAGGTTTGATGAGGGTGATGTAATAGCTAACACATGCTTCTGGGTGGGGTGGTGTGAGGGTTCCATCTTGCTGGGTTGTGGGACAGGGGGGAATGGTGGGAGAAGTAGAGCAGGCCTCCCACCCACAAACACCCTCACTGTGAAGCTGGCTACCTACCTGTAAGTTTCATGGGGTGCTGTAATAGCTGACACATGCTTCTGGGTGGGGTGGGGTGAGGACTCCATCTTGCTGGACTGTGGGACAAGGGTGCATGGTGGTGGTAGTAGTGCAGGCCTCCCACCCACAAACTGCCTTCCAGGGAAGATGGCTACCTACCTGTAAATGTGATGGGGGGTGATGTAATGGCTGACACCTGCGTCTGGGTGGGGTGGGGTGAGGGCTACATCTTGCTGGGCTGTGGGACAAGGGGGCCTGGTGGGAGTTGTAGTGTTGGCTGTACACATGCACAGGTACCTTAAAGCAATCAAGCCTGTACACTGAATACTAGTACACAGACCGCCTCGTTCGCACTTGCCTTAAATTTGTTGTTTTGTCTTGCTCCTTGCGGGTCACAGGCTGTGCCCCCTTGACATTACTTCTGATTCATTGCTATTGTTTGCAATTTGTAAAATAAATTCCTGTCCGGCTGGACAAAGGACATATTGGCTATTTAGCATATGTTTATTTTCACCCTGATTTTTTCAAAAATTAGGATTCACTGTCTTTAGTAATCACAGACCCACTAGTAGCATTTAATTTATAGGCCCTGGGTACATGTAGTACCATTTTACTGAGGACTTGGAAGTAAATTAAATATGCCAATTAGAGATAAGCCAATCTTATCATGTTTTGAGGAGTGAGCTCACATATTTTAGTACTGATTAGCCGAGGTAAAGTCCTATGGGCAACATAAATGAGATTTGAAAAAATATGGGGAAGTAAGGCAAAGCATTTGGAGTAAGACCACCCTACGGCTGACAGGTATAACAATCACTTCCTCCTAATTCTGCTGGTTTGGTAAGTATAGGAGGTGGGGGTTTCTAGGCCCCCAGGCATGTGGATACTAGATATGGAATTTAAGATGATTGCATATTATCAGGATGTATGACGGTACGACGCGTACCGTCACAACGCGTTCTCTTACAACGCGTCCTTTACAACGCAAGTCTTGCGTTGGGGGCGCAGATTTAGAATCGTATAATTTACTATTCTAACACCAGTCCCCGCGGACACTAGTGATGGTGTTGGAATTGTAAATTTACTATTCCTAATCCTGTAGCGCCCTCCAGCGCAAGTCGTGGTTACGACTTGCATTGTAACGGACGCGTTCTAAAAGCCACGCGGAGTAAAATCCACGTGGTAAAGGATGTTTCCCATATTATCATTATGCGATGTGTGGTATATAAATAAATAATACCGGATCTATTTTTGGATGAATGAATGAATAACAGATAGCTCAATAAAATAAGAGTCAAGATTCGAGGTAGTAGGAGTTTCTGCAGGTTTATTACAGCATAAGGACAGGATCAGGACAACCTGCATAGGATGACCCAGCAGCTGCTGGGGCTTGGTCTGGGATGAGCGCGCTAACTTTTAATAACAATACATTGACTTATATACATAGCGCAAACACATAGCATTACATTGCAGTAGGCGTAGCAGTGGGTGGAGCAGAAGGCGTGACGCGTAGCAGTCGCGAAAGATAACAGTAAAAAGAGGTGTAACTGGGAGTATACTTAGACATGTGATGCAAACGTCATGAATGGGGCGGAAACATAGGAGGGGGCTACCTAAGGAGCCGGGACCTCTAACCTAATGGTGCGCGAAAACTAGCAATGACGTGTTACTAGGAGAAGCTGGGGGCTACGAACTCTGTGCTAGGAGCAGAGACTAGAGTCTGGAGGGTCGGAGCGACATGTACCTAAACCCTATCTGGTATCTAGTGTTTAGGGAACATGTTGATATAAACTAGAAGTCGTGAGGGGAGAAGCTAATCTTGACTCTAAGACTGGACCATGCATTATTCTACATGTAGTGCGTGATGAAGAATACTAAATGACCATTAAATACAGTATTTCTCTAACATGGAGACGAGAAGGCTAGACAATGACGGAAACTATTGATGCAGTTCAGTAGCTTAGGAATGCAAAGAAGGAGGACTGAACTGATAGCTGGAATCATAACATACTCTTGGCAGACTCAGAGGCAGAGCTGGGCTGCACCGGGCACTGCGAGGCAGGAAGTAAGTGAAAGGTCGGGGATACAGGTGGGGGCTGTATCGCTCCTCAGCGAGGCTTTCAGGAGACAGGAGCTGAATCTGTGTCCGGGCCCTTTTGAGGCCTGGAAACGGGGACTTTACAATGGAATAACGTGCACACTAAGAAACGTGGCAACATAACTTTACATAGGCCTGATATTCGTAGTATTCACGAGGACTGGAAAATGACATACCAGAGGTGGACACAACTGTAATTGCGTCGTTAATCAGACATGGGGAATAACATATGCATATTGGTCATGCACACATAACATATGATGGATGAGGCGTAGGGACACAGAACATGGCAAAATTTACTTTTCCACATTCCCTCCTTGTCACTACGTTTCCATCAGGAAACATCAATTTTCATGATACCATCTATCATTTCATACAGTACCATTTGCTCGTCTCGAATTGTCTTGGAACGAGATTTAGAACGGGGCTTGGGACTAGGAACACAAGAGGTAGCACACATGCTGCAAATCGCAGGGCCACATTGTATACAGAGGCAGCAGCTAAATATAATCGCTACTGCAATACCTAGAAAGGACAGGGCTTTCCATCCCCATGCGGAAATTATATTCCAGAACCAACCGGACCATGTCCAGGTGCCTGGATCTTGGTGTAACAGATGGGCAATTTTATGGAGTCTGGTTATAGCTGAATAAACAGACGGCGCGTTATTTGGAATGAAAATGCAGCAACTAGATCCGATGACTCTACAGGCCCCGCCCCTATCGGCCAGTATGACGTCAAGGACGAGACGATTTTGCAAAACGACAAATCTCATAGCAGATTGTTCTTCGGTTAGGTTACCTAGAGCAGAGGCAGTCTCATTTACTACAGCTTCAAGGGTTCTTGTTAACCTACGGATCAGTTTACTATTCTGGACAGGTCCTACAAAGAAGAAGAAACCTTTATTGAAATCTGTATACTGTTCTAGAGTAGTTTCAGTATAATCGACAATTGGGGACTCCCTTCTATGTCTAATGTGTACTAGATGTGTGTTTCTGTGATAATCAGATGGGGCTAGAAAAACAGGTGGCAGTAGGAAGGCAATGTAACAGGTTCCCTCCCAATCGAGGGGCAGACGGACATATGCAGTTTGACCACAAATAAAATAAGAATGACGTGAAGCTTTGAAAACAGATTTCCCACTGTCACTATACTTGATAACAGTAGTACATTCACTATGACCTATATGTACAGAACCATAACTACGGACACATAATTCGCCTTTGACAGGTAGTACTGAAATAGCAGGTAAGTCTGGAGTAGTATCAGACTGAACATTCAGGACCATGAAATTCGACGAATAATTACCTAAATTATATACTTCATTTTCCAAATCTAAACCTGTTCTGTGGGGGAAACCTTGCTTGTCTGGGAAACATGTACTGTTAAGAAAAGACATATCTGTTGAGGATGACGTTAACGTGGACCATGCTCCACACGAACCATTGTGTGAGAATGGATAAGGAAACAGTGGCAGAACTCCCTTCGGTGTCTGGAAAGGGGGGAGTCGACCACACACCCAACAATTAGTAGCATTGCTGGTCTGGTGTGAGTAATGTAACATACGGATAAATGTGTTGTTACGCATAGCGAGGCGGTAAGAATATTCGTGAGGAGGCAGATCACTAAACGTGTGCTCTACTGTAGTATTAGCAGACATATTTACATGAGGTACTGGAAAACACAGGAAAAGTGCGTAACTAGTGCAGGAAATCATTATGCTGATGAATAATATGAAACTCAGAAAAACGATACATCTGATTGAACTTTGACTGACTCTCTCACTATGGGGGTCTATTTTATACATGTCAGAAACAGTCTAACCGTTTCACCTAGGGGAGGACTTATACAATCAAACTGACTGACTTATTTTTACTAGACCTGAGCTTTAACTTATACTCCTGCTGCGGAGTTTTCTCTAACAAGGGAGGGGTTGTAATAATGTCTTGTGCGGGACAGTCCTTAAGAGCAATATTCTGGTAGTCCTTCAAATTCTGGGAATCCTTGGAAATGTTTTTAGAAACTGGTTTCAATCCTTTGAAAAGTTTAACATGAGAAAGGTGGATCCATCCCTTTCTGCCTTCCAACTTGACGGCGGTACGGGTGGTGAGGAGGACCTGACGTGGCTCTTTCCAACGTGGTTCCAGCGGACTTGATCTGTCGAAATTTCTGATCATCACCAAGGAGCCTGGAACGATCTCGTGCGGTGCCACCTCGGTATTGTCTGGAAATGCGGCAGCAACCTGTGAACGACATGAGTTGAGGGCAGACATCAAGGAAGCTAGGTAATCTGTCAGCATATTACATGAAACATCGGTAATACTTCGGGGTCTAGGAGTACCCCACATGTTAGGGGGGCGGCCGAATACGACCTCATACGGGGACAGACCTGATCTGGAATGTGCGACCATGCGCATGTAAAACAAAGCGACTGGCAGAGCTACTAGCCAGTCCACACCTTTTTCTTTACAGACTTTGGCAATACGGATTTTCAGGGTCTGATTATGTCTCTCTACGAGACCGGCTGCTTCAGGATGGCGTACACAATGGAACTTCCACTGGTACCCTAACAAAAGGGAAACGTGCTTCATGAGTTCGGATGAGAATGGCTGACCGTTATCAGAATATACGACTCTAGGGAGTCCATATCTAGGGAAAAATTCACGAACCAACTGCTTGGCAGTGGTCGCGGCTGTGTAATCTGGGACTGGATATGCTTCTGTCCATCTGGACAAAGCGCATACAACTACAAGGACATACTTGAGACCTCGACATCGCTCCATCTGAATATAATCCATCTGGAGGACCTCAAAAGGGTGGTCAGGGGGCTGGAAACCACCTTGTTCCACCGGGACACTTTTACCTGGATTAAACTGACAACATATCATACAGGTACGGACTTTCTGCTTGGCTGCAGCTCGTAAATGCTTGTTGAACCAAATGTTCTGGATACTGTCTAACATAGCTTTTTCTCCTAAATGTGCTGGACTATGTGCGGTATTGATAATGACTTGAACCATAGAATCGGGGAGAAACCATGTGGCTCTACCCTTCGTTAACCATCCTTGATCTGTCTGAACCCCTCCTTGTTCGGACCATTTCTTGATTTCATCGGGAGTAGCATGTAACTGGATATCTATGACATCTTGTGTAGGGTCCTTAACTGTCATACATGTAATCGGATCCGGAGTATGTGTCATGTTACCTGGAATGTCTGGAGTCTGTGCTGTAAGCTTGGCTGTGCGATCTGCTAGATCATTACCTTGGGAAATAATGTCAGTAACTTTCGTATGTGCTTTACATTTCATGATAGCAATGGATGTCGGTAAATGTATGGCATCTAACAGGGCTTGAATAAGGAGACCATGCTGAATCTTGGTTCCATGAGAAGTCATGAAACCTCTCTCCTGCCAGAGCACTCCGAAGTCGTGTACAACTCCGAATGCGTAACGTGAATCTGTATAAACATTAACTTTCAGGTTCTTGGCGTGTATACAGGCTTGTGTCAGAGCGACTAGCTCTGCTGCTTGAGCGGACAGGGTATCAATACGGTGTGTTTCAATAACTTCGGTGTCAGTAGTTACTGCATACGCGGCGACTAGTTCTCCTGTACTAGTTCTCATACATGAACCATCCACATAAAGTGTCAGGTCGGGATCTGGTAACGGAATGTCTGTCAGGTCTTGTCTTGGCTTTGTCGTAATGTTGACTACTTCCACACAATCATGTGGGTCAGGATTTGAACTAACTGATGGTAACAGTGTAGCAGGATTCAGGACGTTGCAGCGTCTAATTTCTATGTGTGGCTGGAACAGTGTCAATTCATAACCTGTTAAACGTGCAATTGTCAAGTGCTGTGTTTGTGTTCGGTTTAAAAGAACTTCCACGGAATGTGGGACTTGTACTGTCAGGGAATGTCCTAAAACTATGGAATCACTTTGTCTGATAGCTAGTGCTGTGGCTGCAACTGACTTGAGGCACGCAGGCAACGCCTGGGCGACTGGATCTAATGTGCTCGAAAAATAAGCACAGGGCTTGTATTGTCCTGCTTGATCTTGTGTGAGAACAGATAATGCTGTACCTTCGCGTTCAGTAACGAAAAGTGTAAAAGGCTTACTGTAGTTCGGTGTAGCTAGAACTGGAGCTTGACATAGGGCTTTCTTTAACTCGTTGAAACTAAGTGTATGGTCAGATGTCCAAGGGAGGACAGTCGATACGGCTGCCTCCTGTGTCGTTAACTGTATCAGTGGCTTGGCTAGAAATGCATACTGGGGAATCCATTGTCTACAATAAGAAGTAAGGCCGATAAAGGCACGTACCTCCTTCTGGGTTCTGGGCTGGGGAAGACTCGCTATTAACTGGATACGGTCTGGTGTCAACTGCCTACCCCTCTTGGACAGCAAGTGTCCTAAGTATACCACTTGCTGGACACAGAATTGAAGCTTCGAAGGTGACACCTTGTGCCCCATCTCGGCTAGAAAATACAGAACTGTAAGGGATGCTCGCTCGCAGTCACGTTCAGAACGGGCTGTGATCAGTAGATCATCGACATACTGGAGCAGGGCAGTGTCAGTTGGCATGTGAATGTTGTCTAGTTGTCTCTTGAGTGCTTGACTGTAAATACTAGGACTTTCTGTGAAACCTTGAGGAGCGCGTGTAAACATATAGCTCCTTCCATTTAAACAAAATCCGAAAAGAAACTGGCTGTCTGGATGAATTGGAACACTGAAAAATGCATTCTTGAGGTCTATGACAGTGAAAAACATGGCTTCGGAATCAATAGCAGTTAACAGGGAAGAAATATCTGGGACAACTGGGTACTGAGGAATAATACATTTATTAAGCTCTCGTAAATCAATCACTAATCGATATACTGGGGGTGCATTTGGATCAGTACGTTTCATGACTGGAATGATCGGAGAATTACATACATTGGAGTCAGTTTCTACAACTACTCCTTGAGCCATGAGCTCGTCAATAATTTTGGATAAGGCTGCTACAGCCTCGGGTGGCAATCTGTACTGTCTGATTCGGGGTAACACTACACCTGGTTTGAGAGTCACACGATGGGGTGTGATTTGCATGTAACCTACATCAGTTGGACCTTGCGCCCATAAATGCTGTGGAACATTAGACAATCTTGAATCAAAATCTCGTAATACATAGTGACCCTTAAAGTCACGTAGGAACAGACGTATTCCCTCTGGGGAACAGCAAATAACTGCACCTAACTCTTTCAGTGTCTTAATGCCTAACAGATTTTCTGGACATGACTTAGTAAGTAACAGATCAGTAGTACGGGACAATGGACCTACTTCTAGAGTAACTGGCTTTGATATCTCATTAATAATGGGTTTTCCTGAAAATCCAAGGGAAACATTTCTTGAGCCTGAGAGCGGAGCCCCTGGAACTTCGGCATGACTAATTGTGGTCCTACTTGCCCCTGTATCGATCAAAAACTTTCTGTCTTTCCCTAATACTTGACTGTGAACATAGGGACCTTCTTGATCTACAGGTATCTCGATGAGAGGCAAGCCTACCTCCCTCTCTAGGCTGTTTCATGAATATGACTGGTACTCTGGATACTCAGACTGTGCATACTGGTACATCTGCGATGTGACATGCTGTGTTGCAGCAATAGGCTGCGGTGCGGGAACTGTCTGTTGTGCATTCTGTGACTGAGGAATCTGTGAAACTTGTTCTTGTCTAGGCGGACGTGGTCTTTCTTTAGTCTTACCAGTAGCTATGTTATGTTTCAGAACTGCACACTCGTTTATAAAATGACCTGGCTGTTTACAATAATTGCAGTTCCCTTTAACGGGAGCTGCAGGATGACTGGCTTGATTCGGACCCCTCTTCTGACTGTCTTGAGGAACTGTTTGTGCAACTAGCACTTTCATTTTCGTGTCTTTCATACGTTTTCTCTCGTGTTCTTGCTCTTCCCTGATTCTATTCTGGTGATACTGGAGCATCTGGAGCATCTGGGACGGGGTATTAGCTTGCCAGGTGCTTTCGACTTTCAAAACTCGATTTTTAATTTGTGGACTTGAATTCTCGACTAATTTAGTAACGAAAAGGTGAGGGTATGACTCACTACTTGTCTTGAGACCACTGTTAATACTAAAACATTTCTCAAATCTAGAATAAAAATCACTAATATCTTCATCTTGTTTCTGTTTACAGGCTGAGATTGCATCCCAGTCTTCTTTTCTAGTTGTCAATAATCTGGGTAAAACTTGAATCAGTAATTCTGGTAATTCTTTACATTTATCTCCAAGACCGGTACCTGGTACTCGTGCCTTGTCTTCAGCTTCTAGAGCTGCCCAATCGATCTTTTTCTCTCCCACCTCCCATTCTTTTTCCTTTAGCTTTTCATATACCCCTGCGGGTAACAGGACCTTTAACATTTTAATGATATCTGGGTAAGTGTATTCTCCCATACGGAGCATGTCTTTTAATTCTCTATGGAACCCTGCTGGATCTTTGTCATGACAGGGAATTAATTTCTTCATTTCAAGAAGTTCCATCTTTGAAATCGGAGTGTATACAAACACTCGTTGCATTACGCCACCCGCCCCTTGGACTGGGTGGACTTCTCGTAACGGATTCTGTCTGTCTATGTAGAATGGTTTACTTTCTGGGGGTGAGACATGAACGAAATGCGGGTTCAGAAACGTTCTATATTTGTGGCGCTGTTCTAGAATGACACTAATTAAATCGGTACCTAGACCTCTCCATCTATACTGGAGTAACTCGTTCAGGATATCATGCAGCGGACCTGGGTCAGAATGTTGACCCTCATACAAAGTAATGAGGTGCTGAATCATATACATACCCACCAGTCGCTGCTCGGCTGGGGGCAGTTTCAGAAACATTTGTGCCACTATTTCGTCTGGAAAAGTGGTAGAATCAGTAATCCATCGGACTGCTGATCGGGCTAGTTCTTGTTCATGCATGGTACTTAACTCACTGTAACCGACTCGTGATTTCAGAATGTGATCGGTAACTTGAAATACTTGTTCTAGGGAACCTTGTTCTGGTGCTGGATGATGAAAAATAGACTTGTGTTCTAGACGTAAATGGCGATCTGGAAATCTAGATTTTCCTACATACGCTATTCTGGCGGAATTCTCGTCTTCCTCTTCAGGATCAGAGATGCTTTCTTTCTCGTTTACTTGTGCTGCTTTACGCTGTTCGTGTAACCTTATTATTTCTTTACGAATTTTCTTGTACATACTCTCCATGGCACCGACGGTCTTGTGCTTACCCTCGGCTATATTATCACTCCACCTTGTCAGGATTCTCATTTCGGCGGGATCTTTAGACGGATAATCTTGTTCTCTTATTAGACAATTGATCAGGAACTTTAATATCATGAGCTGAATCTCGGCTTTCCTTTGAGACATAATCTCGCCAATACTTTCTGGATCATCCCCTGTACGGATGAAACGATATATTCTGTCTAGATCTTCTTTCATATTCGGTAAGGTGACTAGATACTCGGTCACTCTCCTTACACGTACGGAATATAAAACCATATTATACTCGCCTGGAACTGGATCATAGACACATTCGCCAAGGGCTTGTCTGATTTCTGTGACAGACTTATTACTTTTAGGAGTACGCTGTGATGCTTGAGCATGTAATTCGAGTGCTGATAAACGCTTGTGTGGCGGCGGGGTTTGGGGAAGACCTCCTCCTGCGGCCCCTAGACTAGAATCGTCGACTGACATTCTTCGTCCTGGCAGGGTCGGTAATTGTAACGTGGGCTGGACTTGTATGGCGGACTGGACCGGGGGTACCGTAACAGGTACTCCGGTGTCTGGAGGAGCGGGAAGTGCCTGGTTTACAGGGACTGGCGGAGCGCGAACAGGATTTGCATATTCGGGGACTGTGTCGTCCAAATAGGACGAAATAAAAATATCAGCTGCGGTCTGTTTGTGACGTAGCTTGGTCGGAACTAATGGCGGCGGGAAATTACTGGATGCCTCTGGGGTCGCTTTTGGCAAACCTTCGGCAAGAAGAGGATACATACCCTTAATTAGGGCATGCCTCTGTCTGTCTGACTGTTCGGTTTTGACTTGTTCACCTATCTCGATTAATTCTCTTTCTTGGGCTCGTTCCCGGGATTCTCTACTTAACTCTGACTTTCTGACTTCCTTTTCCGTTCTTCTATGAGCTTCCTTACGCCATAACTCGATGGCATCTTTCTGTGACTGTCTGGCTTTCTTTTTCCATAATGCTTCTTCTACTCGCATGATACATTCGGCATCCCATGTACCCGATACGGGCCATCTATACTTTTCTTCTAACTGTTTGGTATACTCTACCCATAAATCTAGATACATTATGGCGCTTATGCCATGTTTCTGATACATAAAATGACCTGGACTGTCCCTAGGCGGGACAGGAACTGCTTCCTCTAACAGACCCTTTCTAGTTTTTAACTGACGTAACTTGGAAAAGAGCGGCATGACTGAACTGTAATCTGGACACAATACAATACACAATGAAACACGAAATCACATCACACTCATACCACAACATTAAAATACATAAAGAACATTATGAAATAACAGTTTGAACAGAATATTACCTGGAATACTGAGAACAGAAATACAAGAATTTTCTCGAGAACGGAACAGACTAGAGTTACTGGATGCACTGCTGTAACAGTACGGAACATACCGGTCCCAAAAAGGGACGCATCAAGACCCGTATCCACCTAGGTGAACACTTCGTTTGTGAGTCTGGGCACCACCAACCCACGGACCAGGAGTCAATTTAGATTGGTCCTGTCTAGATACTACCCCAGCAATGGTACTCACCGGGCAGCACGGAACGGAAGGCCTCGGACTGGACTGGACTGCTACGACGACGGACGACGAACTTCGGACTTCAGTTACGGGTGGGCCTCCGGATACCTCGGACCTTGGACTCTCGGCTTGGGCTCTGGTCGGGACTCGCCGCGTTCCTCCACCGTCTCGTTTGGATGCTGGACCGCCTCCTCCGTCTCCTCCGTGGGCCTGAGGGATACTTGAAGCAGAAATATCTGCACGTGGCCGGTATGGTTCCGTCACGGCTGCAGAGGGTCAGGGGGTCAGCGTGGCTTCACCGACGCGTGGGGAAAGGGCAAGTCCCTATTCGGGCGCCATTATGTGGTATATAAATAAATAATACCGGATCTATTTTTGGATGAATGAATGAATAACAGATAGCTCAATAAAATAAGAGTCAAGATTCGAGGTAGTAGGAGTTTCTGCAGGTTTATTACAGCATAAGGACAGGATCAGGACAACCTGCATAGGATGACCCAGCAGCTGCTGGGGCTTGGTCTGGGATGAGCGCGCTAACTTTTAATAACAATACATTGACTTATATACATAGCGCAAACACATAGCATTACATTGCAGTAGGCGTAGCAGTGGGTGGAGCAGAAGGCGTGACGCGTAGCAGTCGCGAAAGATAACAGTAAAAAGAGGTGTAACTGGGAGTATACTTAGACATGTGATGCAAACGTCATGAATGGGGCGGAAACATAGGAGGGGGCTACCTAAGGAGCCGGGACCTCTAACCTAATGGTGCGCGAAAACTAGCAATGACGTGTTACTAGGAGAAGCTGGGGGCTACGAACTCTGTGCTAGGAGCAGAGACTAGAGTCTGGAGGGTCGGAGCGACATGTACCTAAACCCTATCTGGTATCTAGTGTTTAGGGAACATGTTGATATAAACTAGAAGTCGTGAGGGGAGAAGCTAATCTTGACTCTAAGACTGGACCATGCATTATTCTACATGTAGTGCGTGATGAAGAATACTAAATGACCATTAAATACAGTATTTCTCTAACATGGAGACGAGAAGGCTAGACAATGACGGAAACTATTGATGCAGTTCAGTAGCTTAGGAATGCAAAGAAGGAGGACTGAACTGATAGCTGGAATCATAACATACTCTTGGCAGACTCAGAGGCAGAGCCGGGCTGCACCGGGCACTGCGAGGCAGGAAGTAAGTGAAAGGTCGGGGATACAGGTGGGGGCTGTATCGCTCCTCAGCGAGGCTTTCAGGAGACAGGAGCTGAATCTGTGTCCGGGCCCTTTTGAGGCCTGGAAACGGGGACTTTACAATGGAATAACGTGCACACTAAGAAACGTGGCAACATAACTTTACATAGGCCTGATATTCGTAGTATTCACGAGGACTGGAAAATGACATACCAGAGGTGGACACAACTGTAATTGCGTCGTTAATCAGACATGGGGAATAACATATGCATATTGGTCATGCACACATAACATATGATGGATGAGGCGTAGGGACACAGAACATGGCAACATTTACTTTTCCACAGATGCAGTGTCTTTTAATTCTTTAGGCTTCTCATGGGGTTATATGGAGAACATTCACCACAAGACAGTTATTATGGTCAGTGGTAATCTAATGTGTTACTGTTGCATAATTAAAATCTTGATATTGAACACATGTCCTGATTTCTTCACCTTTCTTCAGCATAACGAATAATGGGAATACTGGAAAGGCTGTGAATGATGAATGAAACCATATTCATCCAGATATTTTCTTAAATGTGTGCATCTTTTTCTGTGATAAGATATACTCGACTGCAATGCACCTACGTTCTTCATACTAGATGTATCTAGCAGTCATGCAAGCGATGCTAAACACATCCAAGTAGTTGTGGTATTTATATGGTGTCATGGAGAAAAGAGGTTGTGCACATGAATATGGATTATTATCATCTACAGAAGAAAATACAGGTGAAGTAGACAGAGATGCCTATGAACAGCAAGCAGAACGTGAAGAACAGACCAGCATGAGAGAGATATCCAGGATTCAGGTGAAACATTAGTCACACCGGGCTGGAAACACTTAAAATGGACCAGTGTAGACTAAAAAGGATATGAAGACTAGACCATTACCCACAGTATAGACCCTTATTCCCTTATCCTGGTTTGGGGTCACTTCCACGTGAAGGGTGGCAGACCCAATTTAAGGCTTCAGCTGTGGTTTTGTCTTTGCCTGACAAATGAGTCACTCAGTTGCATTGGTGCTCTTTTTAGTATCGATTTGCACTTGTATTCAATCCTCCATGTTTGTTTTTCTCCTTCTAGGTCAGAGGTCTTCAAACTTTTGTAAAACGGTTTTAGGGGTAAGGACCCCCTTCCAACAGAAACTGGTACTCCTCATCATCAACTTTTGACAACCATAAATGCCCCTGTTAGAACTCATCACATCCATCCATCATTCATCCACCCACACTTTCACACATCCTTCCATCCACCCTTTCATTCTTCCATCCATACATCCATCCTTCATCCATCCACCCTTTCATCCTTCCATCCATACATCCATCCTTTACCCATCCACCCTTCCATCCATCCACCCATCATTCATCCAGCCACCTTTTCACACATCCATCCATCATTCATCCATGCAACCTTTTATCCATCCATACATCCATCCACCCTTTCATCCTCCCATCCATACATCCATCCTTCATCCATACATCCATCCACCCACCCTTTCATCCATCCATCCACCCATCATTCATCCCCCCACCTTTTCACACATCCATCCATGCATCATTCATCCATGCAACCTTTTATCCATCCATACATCCATCCTTCATCTATCCACCCTTTCATCCTTCCATCCATTCATCCTTTATCCGTCCACCCTTTCATCCATCCATCCACCCATCATGCATCCCCCCCACCTTTTCAAACATCCATCCACGCATCATTCATCCATGCAACCTTTTATCCATCCATCCATCCATCCACCCTTTCATCCATCCATCCAACAATCCTTCATCCATCCACCCTTTCATCCTGCCATCCATACATCTATCCTTCATCCATCCACCCTTTCAACCTTCCATCCATACATCCATCATTCATCCATCCACCCTTTCATCCATCCTTTCACCCATCTTTCATCCACCCATCTTTTCACACATCCATCCATCCTTCACCTCTACATCCATCCATCCACCCATCATTTATCCACCCACCTTTTCTGTGCCTCCCTGCTGGGCAGGGGGGACGTGTCACGGGACCCACAGCTCCAGGCGCGCAACATCCATTGAACTTAAAGGGCTACACTACAGCCTGTTCCCCCAGCCCCCCCCCCCCCCCTCAATTTGTAGTCCATTCATTTTTACTATGAAATTACGTACTATTGTTATTATCTACCAGACGTGCTGCAAAATAGACAATCGAGGAAAAATTCTGTTTTGCCACTGAAAACCTTTTAATACACAGAAAATGTTTTTGTATTTTTTGGGCGACTTTTGCTGTTATTTGGCACCACCACTAGATAGCGCCTGTAGCCTGCTGCCTTACCCCGCTATATTGAGGCACCAACCCTGGTTATGTGGAGGAAGAGTGACTAATTGAACAATTCAGTAATTCAGAATAAAGATTATCCCAAACTGTTAAAGCTTACCTTTAATATCAGGATAATGCTTTGCATGATGCACACTACAGCCTGCTCCCCCAGCCCCCCCCCCCTGCCCAGCTCGTGTATGTGAGCCTGGCTGAAACAGCTTCAGGGACACACACACAGTCACACCCGAGTACTTGACAGGTCTTTAAAAGACCTTTTACTTCTTAATGAGGCTTTGATGTTTTTCACACCTCGGTGTGAATTAGGCCTCCGCCGTGAGCACCCTCGATCAGCCCAACGCCAGGAACTGCATGCTCTGACAGAATCTGCGACCCCCCTTGCAAGGACTCCACGACCCCCCCTGGGGGTCGCGCCCCCCAGATTGAAGACCTCTGTTCTAGGTTCTCCACTGAGTTTCTAGTTAGTCTTACCTTGAATTGACTTCTTTTTGTGCTGACTTTCATTTAGCTCTTTTACAGCAGCTAGCTGGTGGGTCTGCAGCACTACCATTGGTCCTTCCTTTGGATTCCTGGTCAGCTCACAGCTCATCCTCGCACCATAATCATAGCTCACACACGTAATTTGTTTACTACTTATTCAACTGGCTGGCTTCACATAATTATATCTTGCCGTTGTCTTCCAGCCACTGCACAGCTTCCATTGACTTCCATTTTAGGTCAAATAAAAGAAAAATAAAGAAAGAAAATGACCACGCACACCATGAGAGAAAACATGGCTGTAGCTCAGCAAAGTCTGAATGCCTTTAGAGGAGTTGTAGAGGCTCGTATAAAGGCACAGCAATCTACAGAGGTCTCTTAAAAGCCTACCAGGCCGCTGGTACACAACGAAAACAAGTTATCTAGTCGACAAATCTGATTATTATCAAACAAAAGAAAACAACGTGCATTTGTCTTATCTTCCACACTTATGTCTCATTCTCTTTGATCTCAGTGGTATAGTTTCTACCCGAATAATGTTTCAAATGCTGATTTGCAGACCTGCTTAATTATTAATAAAACACTGGAATGTTTACCTTGTTGCTTGCAGAGTGTGAAACAAACTTTCTTTGAAGTTACATCCATAGCAACGGCAGAAGCAGACTGTAAGCATAAGTTGTATCCTCCAAGAAAGGCTGGAAAACGCAATCAAAAAGCCCTGTCTTACATTTTTTCATGCCTCATTGTAATTACTCATACTGTCTTACATTCTATTGAGTCTTGTTCAAAATGTCAGCTTTAAACTGCATTGGATTGTATGAAAATCCATAACTCGGATAATGCGTGCCCAGGTGCTAATTTATTTACATCAATTAATTTCAGGCCCCTGATGTAAACCAATTAGTATGCAACACTTTAATAGAGTCATTAACTGTCAGATTAGCTTTTAGCAACACTTGTCACTGCTGCAGGACTAGGCAGTAGGACTTTTCTAATAAAACTAGCAGAATTAATGGAGTGAAAAGCATAGATAATGAGTTAATGTGGAACATATAGAAAAAGAGACTGATACACTGTTGCCCGGAAATGAAGATATAATTTCGACAGCAACTTTCTGCAAAACAAGCTCGTACTCTGACTTCTCTTACAAATACACTAAGGCTATCCATCTACGTTTGTAATTTTAGACACTGAATACAATACCTCATCCCATGCTCACTCAAAGGAAGTTTAGGCATCTAATGTGGTGTCTGTGGGGTTTCCTCCCTCCTTAAATAAATATAGATTTATTAGAAGCGTGGTGTATTGACTCAACAGAAACCCCAATAACTAAATGTGTTAAATAATAGCTGATTGAGAATAAAAGGCTTCTAAGATCTGCATGAAACATCATCCTCTCCTACTTTAAACTGCCTTCCAAGCAGAGGAGAAACACACAACTGTTACCCCTCTGATAAATGTAATCAGCATTACATAACTCTTAGGCAATGTGCTTCACAGATATGCATAGGGATACAAATGTATCTTTTGAAAATAAAAATGCATTTAACTGAAAAGTGCAAAAGCATATGAAAGAAAAAATGTAAACTTTTATTTGAATGCAAATTCTGTAGTAGGCAATCATACTCAGGGCCTTATTTTGAGTGACCACCAAGCCCACGGTGGCGGTGGGGCTCCCGCCGAACCGGTGATCTGACAGCCCTATCACAAGCTGAGCGGTCGAACTGCCATGGGACCGCTACTGCTACCAATGATCTGGGACCCCTAGCAGTCTTGCAGTGGTATGAGGCCCTTAATATGATCGCGGTGCCGCTGCGGCACCACCAAGCATATTAGGAGTTTTCTCACTGCCATAGTATTCTTGGCGGTGAACCCCCCAGCAAAAGTGTGGTGGTGAGGAAACAAAGGGGGCTGTACAGGACCCCCTGCAGCCTCTGTTCTAGGGGATGAATGCAAGGGAGGCACATATTGTGCCATCCTTTTTGCAGGCACCCCCATTCCTGCAGGGCATGCAGCAACGTGCAATGGCATTCCCATTGCGGTGTCTTGCTAAGGCTAAAATATGAGCCTTAACCTTACACTGCTGTGGGCCAGCCACTGCAGGACCGCCCAACCTGGATTCCAGTCGGAATCCGGTGGGCGGTCTCATTATGGCTGTGGTGGTGTGGCAGCGGCGCCCTGGCGTGGCGGCCACTTCCACTCTGCTAAAGTCATAATATGGCCCATAGACATTATAAGCATAAAATGAAATAATAATGTACTCACTTAAGTTGGTTTAACTGACTATTCCTTATTACCTACAAAATAATACATTAGCATTGAATGTTCTTGTTGAGCTGTTTGACAAATATTGTATTCTTCCTTATATTGAAACATCGATTATTGGATTACATATTTTTCTAATGCTGATGCTTAAAAGACTACTTCATATTGAATAAACATTTTTGCAGGCACCCCGATTCCTGCAGGGCATGCATCAACGTGCAATGGCATTTCCATTGCGGTGTCTTGCTAAGGCTAACATATGAGCCTTAACACTACACTGCCGTGGGCCAGCCACTGCAGGACCACCCAACCTGGATTCCAGTCGGAATCTGGTGGGCGGTCTCATTATGGCTGTGGTGGTGTGGCAGCAGGGCCCTGGCGTGGCGGCCACTTCCACTCTGCTAAAGTCATAATAAGGCCCATAGACATTATAAGCATAAAATGAAATAATAATGTACTCACTTAAGTTTGTTTAACTGACTATTCCTTATCAACTACAAAATAATACATGAGCATTGAATGTTCTTGTTGAGCTGTTTGACAAATATTGTATTCTTCCTTATATTGAAACATCGATATTGGATTAAATTTTTTTCTAATGCTTATGCTTAAAAGACTACTTCATATTGAATAAAATAATGAAAACTTAGGAAATTGAAATATAAATTCCTTTAACTAACACAAACTCTTTTATTTACTGTGTTAAACGTCTTTAGTTATTTTATTACTTGTATGTTTTGGTATAGATGATTGCTCCTTTTCACTTTTCCTTGTCGACGAACTAAGGTCCATACTACCTGTTGCCAGTTTATTAAATGGTTACACCCGAAGATTAAGATATAGAAAGCCCCTCTCCATCAAGTGGCAGACAGAGGAGGGTTTATATCAAAGGAAAAAAGGTAGCTGAAATAATTTGCCCAAGTCTAGAATTGCCCATGTCCCTGAAGTCCAAATCCCAATCTTGAAGACTGAAGGAGTACACAGTTTTGAAAGTGGTTGCAGGCATGGAAGTATGAGTATCAATAGCAGGGGTGTGGAATTTAATGAAATATGTACTTGTCCATGGGACAAGTAACTTCATAAATCTACTTGTCCTGTAACAAAATCCACTTGTCCCTTTAGTGCCACGTAGTGAGACGTCATATAATGGCAGCAATCTCATTATAGAAAACTCTGATAATAGCCTCTTTGGTTATGTCAGGTATGTATAGATGGGTTTGATTTTTCGGGGTTTTCACCAGCTCTTCTCTAATCTTTTCCCATACTGAGAAAGGTTGGAAATTTACCCCTGACAACGGCAGAAGTAATGTTTCTTCCAGGGCTGGAAAAAATGAGGTTGGAGATAAAGTGAACTTGTAAACACTCAACAGATTTCCACTGGGGCACATTCATCTTTGCTCATGCTAAAATGCAATTCACAAATATTTTCGAGGATTACGGTTTCCTGGCCTACTTAAGGAAATTCATGTGAATTCATGAAAAATGTAAATCTGCATTAATATGAGGACATATATCATGGGTGCCATTTTGTGACTTTCTTTAACATTTGAGATCCTAATTAAATCCGAGTTAACTAAGATCTTTTGTTTTCATTAAAAAGTTTTCTCTTCCTATCTATTGGCTGGCTTCATTTTGTGTGACAGCATTCTGTTATTTTACAAAGTAGTTTTGTTCAGTGCCAGGAATTTCTATGGCCTTTATGGACCAAATACTGTCTGTCTATTAAGAACGGGCTGGCAAACAGCACCACGCCTACCTGCTATTTCCCAGGTAGAGAAAGGAGCATAGTGTAGGCCAAGTGAGTAACCAGAAAATGAAATACCCCCGAACTTTGATCCAAAGCTCTTATGCCACAAAGCAAGCAAAAAAAATCATTGGAATCCTCTGCAGAATAGCTCTGTCTATTCCAGCTAAGCATCTATCCATTCATCCTTTCATCCTATCTAGCATTTCACCTTTACATTGTCATCCACTCATTCTTTCACCCATTAGCCTTTCACCAATCTGTTCGTCCATCTGTTCATCTGTCAGTCCATCCGCTCATCCATATCCAAACCTACCTATCCATCTCCAAACCTATCCATTTCAGCCATCCGTCCATCCTTTCGCTCATCCATACCACCACCCTTTCACTCCATCCATCTATCTATCCTCTCTTTCACTCATCCATCCATCCACTCTCATCAATCTACTCACACGTGTACCCATCCATCAATCCATCCTTCCACTCATCCATCCATTTATCCTTTACATTCATCCATCCTCTCGCTCCCTAATTCATACACCCTGTAACCCATCTATCCATTCACGTTTCTTTCATTATAATATCCTTTGTCAATCCACCATCCCCGTCACTCAACTATCTGTCACTCATTCATCCATCCATCTAGCCAGCCACACTTAAACTCACTCCTTTCACCCACACATCCATCCTCTCACACCCACCTTTTCACATTAATTACGAGCCTTTGTCTGTCGAGCTGCAGACAGAAGAAGCCCATCAAGAGCTCCACCTCTACTGTAGCAGCGAATGTGGGGCGTTCACGAAGCCCCTGTTCAAACCTATGCTTCCATCTCAAAACCTATCGATCAAACTCATCCATCCCACCTTCCTTTCACTCATCCATCCTTTTGCTCATCCATCCATCCTTTCACCCCACACATCCTTGTTTTCACTCATTCATCTACACTTTCACTCACCCCTCCATCCATCCTTTCGCTCATCCATCCATTCACCCTCCTTTTCACTCATATATCCTTCCACCCTTTCACTTCCTCCATTTATGCTTTCACTCATCCATCCACCCTTTCACCCATCCATCTTCTGTTTCGCTCATATATCCATCCACCCTTTCACTAATCCCACCATCCACCTTTACACTCAACTATCCACCCATCCATCAACCCTTCCACCCAGCGTGCCGCCCACCCACTGATTCATCCATCCATCCTCCCACTCAGCCATCCATTCATCTACTTCATCTCTCACCCAATAATCCACCCTTTCATTCAGCCATCCAGCCACTCATCCATCCACTTTCACTCCATCTATCCACTCATCCATGCCCTACATTCACCCTTGCTCTTATCCATTCATGCTTTCACTCATCCATCCTTACATCCATCATTTGACTCATTTATCCATGCATCTATACGTCCACCCTTTCACTCCACTCATTCATCCATGGACCTATCCATCCAGTCTTTTACTCATTCATCCATGCATCTGTCCATCCACCCTTTCACGTATTAATTTATGCATATATCATCCACTCTTTCACTTATTCATCCATGCATCTACACATCCACTCTTTCACTTATTAATCCATGCATCTATCCATCCACCCTTTCACTCATTTATTTATTTATTTATTTATTTATAGGTTTATAAAGCGCGGAATCGACTCCCGGAGGAGTATCTCTACGCTTAATTTGCCTAGCAGATAGAGAATGAGGCTCTCAAGAGTGAAGAAGGAGCTATATTTGGAACAGGAAAGTTCAGTAATTTCCTAAATGCCAGATGGCTGGTGCAGAGTCTAAGGGTGGAAGGCAGTTTGTTCCAGAGACATGGACCCAAGTAGGAGAGAGTCTTTCCACCCAGTCTCGCCCTTCTAATAGAAGGAATTTGAAGCAGGGACTGATCGCTGGAAAGAAGGGTGCGGATGGGGTTGTATGGGACAAACTTCTCTGCCAGATACGCGGGCCCCAATTTGAGCAAGCCCTTATGGATGACACAGCAGATTTTAAATTTGACTCGCTGTCGAATCGGTAACCAGTGGAGCTGGTTCAGGAGAGGGCGTGAGGAAGTTCTGGGGGGGGGGGGGCGTTCAGGACCAACCTCGTGGCGGTATTCTGAACTACCTGAAGCCTACTAAGTAGGCTCTCATTGGCTGATAGGAGTAGTCCGTTGCAATAGTCCTGGCGACTGAGGACCAGGGCCTGGACAAGTGTTTTTCTGGAGGAGTCAGGTAGTAGTGGAAACACTCTTCTAAGTAGTCCAATCACGTGGAAGCACGACCTCGCAGTCTGATTCACATGTTCTTTAAGAGACAGGTCTAGGTCCAGTCGGACACCCAGATTCTTTACCACCTGCTTGGGGCTAGGGACTGGGTCGAGATCTAGAGGCCACCAGTCCGGGGCCCATAGCAGGGGGGCCTTCCCAAAAAGCATGACCTCAGTTTTCCCTACGTTACACTGTAGGAAATTCACAGCCATCCATTGAGAGACAGCCCTCATTCCTTCTGAGAAGGCTTGTTTGTCTGAAGTAGTTAGGGTCTGGAAAGGGAAGAGGAGCTGAGTGTCATCCGCATATGACACGGGAATGAAACCAAATGATCTCATGAGGTCCGCCAGGGGGGCCACATAGATGTTAAAGAGTGTGGGGCTTAAACACGACCCCTGTGGGACCCCCTTGGTGAGCTCCATGGGTGCGCAGTGGAATGAACCCATACTAACACTCTGTGTGCGGCCTGATAGAAAGCTCCTCAACCAGGACAGTGCCGAATCCCGTAGCCCCACCGGGGTCAGGCGCCTGAGCAGGATGTTGTGTGATATCGTGTCGAATGCTGCAGACAGGTCCAACAGCACCAGAATCATCGAGTTCCCCTCATCCTGTGACATCCTGATGGTATCAGTCACAGAGAGGAGCGCTGATTCTGTGCTATGGTTGGGCCTAAATCCAGACTTGGAATAATCCAGGCCTCCAGTTGATTCAATATAGTTCGACAGATAGGTGTTGACATGTTTTTCTGTTATCTTGCTCAGGTGTGGAAAGAGGGATATGGGTCGGAGATTTGATAAGTCAGTCCAGGGGATGGTGGAGTTTTTGCGGACGGGTCTCACCAGAGCCTTTTTCCATTCCCCGGGAACCTTACCCTCCGAAAGAGAGAGGTTAACCAGGGATTGGATGAGAGGACCAAGTGACTTGCTCAAGGAGGGAATCAGTCTAGCAGGGATGAGATCAGAGGGGGAGCCAGATTTAATTTGGCCCATAAGTACCTCTATATCGCTTAGACTGACCGCCGGAAATACCGTAAGCAAATCAGAGCCAGTGGCCATAAGGCTCAATGGTGGTACCAGATGACAGTGCACAGGGTTGTTAGTTTTAATAATTTTGTCATAGATCGACTCTATTTTGTTAGTGAAGAATAGAGAGATGTCATCACAAAGTTGTTGCGAGGACATATCAAGGCTTTCACAGGCTGCAGGTTTAGTGAAGGTTTGAAGGACCTGATACAACATCTTGGAGGATTTGCCTGCCGCGGTGAGTTGAGTGGTGATATGGTTTTTCCGGGCCAATCTAATGTTTTTATGATATGTAGACAGGGCGGTAAGGTGGGCAGTTTTATCAGCCTTCGAGTGAGATTTCCTCCAGGTCTTTTCTAGCTTTCTACAAGCCTGTTTGTAGGGGCGTAGTTGGTCAGAGTACCAGGCCTCTTGACGGGGTGTCTGTATAATTTCTTAGGAGCAATGGAGTCCACCGCGGTGGAAATTGCTAGATTGTATTTGGATAAGGCCAGCTCGATGTTGTCAGAGGCTATAATGCGGGGCTCAACAAATACCTCCTGAAAAAAATCCGAAGATACTTTACACCATTGTCTACGCCGGAGGGGGGGAAGTGGAACGTGTTTCCGGGGTTTATCCAGGCCAAGTATGGATAATTCCAAATTCATCCATCCATGCATCTATTCATCCACCCTTTCACTCACCCACCCACCCACCCATTCAAATTCATTATGGGCCTTTGTCTGTTGACCAGAAGACTGAAGAGGCCCACCAAAACTCCACATCTGCTGTAGTTTCTAAAGCGGTATGTTTAAAATGCCCCTTGTGCAGGCACAAAGTGAGACAAGAGGTCTAGTGCAAGGACAGAAATGGGTGTGTCCTTAGGCCTGCATGAAAGCCTCATGGAGAAACTAATTAGCTTTATTGTAAGGCCTGGATGACGTAAGATAAAGGAGGCCAAGGGGAGCGGGTCAGTGCTGTCAGTGAGGGCAGCGGTGGGTGGTGGGGTGGGGTTAGCATGTTTAGGCATGGGGTGAAACATAAGGTGTACAGGAAAGGCAACGTGCAACGAAGGGGGTGCACGAGCTGCATGAAAAGAGAAAGCAAGGTGAGTTGAAGATGAGCAGGGATCTTAGGGCTGTATGAGGAGCAAGAGTGGAGCATAGAATAAAAGGCAGCGGTCATACAATTCAAGTCAGAGCAAGGGACCAAGAGGCTGATAAGGCAGCCTCTTACATGCCAGTGCTTTGAGTGTACTGGAGCTGCAGAAGCTCGATGTTTGTCTCATACTCGAAGAAAATAAAAGGAAAAGGGGAGGGAATGGAAGCCACACTAGCCTATGGAACTGGCTGCAACTTTGAGCTCTGGTTTATCATGTTGTTCTGCTTTGGGGAAATTAAAGTGCAGGCCCTAGCTTTTGCATTGACCCTTTCACTGCCATTAATCTGCTCAGAGTTGCTTATTAACATGGCTGTGACCAACAGGGTTGAACAGCTGTGTATCGAATTAACATAAGACTGTCTCCTTTGGACAAAATGCAAATTAAAACCTCTTGCCCTCCTAAGAAATCTAGATGTCTCCGGCATCAGGAGATAGGATTTCCCCACCCCTGCAATAGGTTTATGCATCGCAATTGTCTTTATTAAGTTTTGTCATTGTGTTGAAGTTATGTTTCTGGTATTTTGGTAGAGGCTAATAGATTAGTTGTGTCTAAACACTTGATGTTGAGCATTTTAAGTTGTTATCAGAATCGGAGTAGACCAAGATCCCAGTTGTGATGTTATTTGTCTGCTATGGTTTCATGGTACAGGTTCATGAGGTACCATCAACTGCACATTTGAAATAGGGGCTGTAACAATTTGTTATGATTATACTAGTATTGGTTTGGTTTAATGGAACATATTGCAGAGGGGAAACTATATCAGTCAGGTGATTTCTCATTGGCCAAGAATTCATCTGTGTGTGTGTGTGTGTGTGTGTGAGGAAGTTGTAAAGTGTTAAAATGTTAATTCTGATCAGTTTCTTGTTCGAATGAACTACTTTGAATTCTTTAGCTGAGCAGACAGGAGTTATTTGTTTATTTTGTTTGTTTAAAGTTGTAGAATTGCGTGTATGAGAAAATTGCACTCCTACCCTTCCCTCTCCCCTGTGCTCTCCATTTAAGTTCAGGGACCCTAATCCTGTCCCCTCTTGCCCTACAGCACCCAAAACGAGACAACCTCGTCCTGAAGATGGTCCACATTGATTAAGGACCGAAATGTCGTCGACTCCACAGCGCAAACTATAGGCGCATCTCGTTGTGACTCCATTGAAATCACGAACTGTACAATATAAAGTCACTGATTCTATGTCACATTTTTGAGCTATTCACTGTAAATATTCCACCTTGCTCACTTTGCGCCGTTTATCGCTGTTCACTTTCTCACTTGCGTCGCCACATATCACTTGTATATATTGAGCACCAAGTCTTTTCAGTTGTCATTTGAATTATTCAATTTTGTGCTGTACATAATTATTTCTATACAAAATGTTTTTTCTCTCTTGATGAATATCAAAATATAACAAATTAATTTTGAAAATTAATTTATTCTGAATAAGTGTCTCCTTCTTCTGATCTATGTAATGCCTTCCGCGTGCAATAGAAATTGTCTTTTCATTCATACCTTTTGTGATATTGTTTTACCTTTATACCTTTGAACCCTAATCCCGATTGGTTTATGGGTCACACTCCTGTCTCTTTTACATGGTCTCCTGAAGTAGCACTGCGCTTTCATAGTCTGCCCATCATTACATCACTTTGCGCTACATTGTTAACCAGGCTCCCCTCATTGCCTTTCAGTTCCCTTTAATTTCTCTTTTCACTAGAATAAAAGTAAAGTCTTGGAAATTACTGGTGACTTAAGTTTTAGCCATATGTGGGAACGAACTCAGCAAACAGTGGCCAGGCTTGCATAAGATCTCCCTGTCTATAATATCAGCCATCGTGGTGGTACCTCTTTTGAATAAGTTGTAACACTTGGGCAGGCGCAAAATATGTGTATAGATTCCACTTCCTCTTCCCCACACTGCGACATTTCTCATCCCGCATTTAAAATATCTATTCATTCTCCCAGGCATAAGGTATGTCCTATGCGCATGTAAAAGTTTATACGTTTAAATCATGCATTTCTTGACATTTTGGGTGCTCTCTCCATTATGGACACCCAGTCTCTTTCCAATATGGGGTTCACCAGGTCTTCCTCCCAATGGGCACAAAGAGTATTTAGGGGCAATACCACGTCCTCCCCGATCACCCTATATAGGCAAGAAATATTTTTAAACGTCCCGACTTAAGTTGTTATGTAAGTACTACTTTTGTGGTATGGGAGTTTCACTAGGCCTGCCCCCCAGTGTTTATGGATGGCAGATGTCGCAGCACTAGGGACGAAGAAGTGACTGGGATGAAGACCACACTCCGCCCGGAACTCCTCGAATGGGAGAAGTGCCTCTTCTCTATACAAGACCCCTAGTGTTGTTGGTCCTGTAGCCACACATTCCTCTAGTCTCCTCAAATTTACCCCATGGGAATGGACCTGCATCATCTCAAGTGGCATGTCAGGTGTATATGGACTCGGCCCAGCAGTGCCTTAGCACCCTAAACTCAGTGTAATTGCCTCCAGTAGGGCTCTTATGCTGAGTTAGCACTTTAATCGATTGCTGGAATTCAGGTATGCAATACCCAATCTCCAGTCCAGGTGTCCGTCTGCACACCATCCACTGTGTTAGCAACTGTAGTTCTGCAGCCAGATAATAAGTTTCAAAGTCAGGGACTGAGAGGCCTCCCTCTCCCACCAGTCTTTGTAATGTTTTCAGCGCAACTTGCCTGCAGCCCGATCCACATATAAATGCAGTAATCAGTGACTCCATCTCACCGAACATCGCCCCCTGGATCCACACCGGCAATACCCCAAAGTAGCACAAAAGACAGGAGAGTGTGACTGTTTTTAACAATCCAACTCACCCCATAAGTGATAGGGTGAGTGTTTCCCTCCAGCAGGTCAGGAGTAGGCCTGGCTGGTGCACTCTGCTCCCTTCGCGGAGTTTGTAGAGGTTTTTGCAATCCATGCTCCGCAGAGCACACACAGTTTTAAAAAACTCTGCTCTGCTAAATTAGCGAGCGAGGAAAATCCAGCTCGAAATTTACACCAAAAGTCTGACTGAGACCAAAAGTCTAACTTTAGGAGTAGTAAAGTTGGACTTTTGGTCTAAGTTAGACTTTTGGTCTAAACTTAGACCAAAAGTCTAACGTTACTACTAGTAAAGTTAGACTTTAGGTCTAAACTTAGACTTCAGGTCTAAGTTTACATTTGTTAACCAGGCCCTAAGTTTAGACCAAAAGTTTAACTTTACTACTAGTAAAGTTAGACTTTTGGTCTAAGTTTAGATCAAAAGTCTAACTTTACTACTAATACAGTTAGACTTTTGGTCTACGTTTAGACCAAAGTCTAACTTTACTACTACTAAAGTTAGACTTTTGGTCTACGTTTAGACCAAAAGTCTAACTTTACTACTACTAAAGTTAGACTTTTGGTATAAGTTCGACTTTTGGTTCGAACTTAGACCAAAGGTCTAACTTTATTAGTAGTAAAGTTAGACTTTAGGTCTAAACTTAGACTTCAGGTCTAAACTTAGACTTTTAGTCTAAATTTACCTTTATGAATCAGGCCCTAGGAATTTCACTGGACAGGTCCATTAATATCCCCTTTGATGCATCGTAGTAGGCCCCAGGGTTTCATCCAACTCTAATTGCTTATATGGCATATCTTTTCGGAGCTCTATGGGTATTAAGCAGCACCAAGGGCCTGTCTCATCGTCCCCTGACCCCAGTGTTGTGCAGGCTTTCAGGAGCAACAGCAATCTCTATATCTGCCAATTCAAGCCAAGTCACTAATCACCAGCATTAGCAGGGTTTAAACAATTCAGTCTTTGCTGCCACTCACACCCACCCAATGGTAGCCCCGGTCCCAGCATTGCCTCTGCCACACACTATGCACAATAATGCTGTGTGCAGCTCCCAGCTAGTCCTTGTAGGGCCCTTTGAGGGTGGTAGGGGACCTCTTCCTCTCTCTCCAATTCTTAGCTCTGAAGCAGCGGACAGGGCCTCAGCCTATGCTTTGCTCAGTGGACTGTAGTTCTCAATTGCACTCAAGGGGACCTTCCTTCCCCAGCTCATTCCTCAGGCCCCCGCAGGCTAGGGTCTTGCCACTCTCAACCACCTCCGGCCCCCAGCACAGTCTTATATAGGACCATCTGCAACTTACATTCTTTTACCCTCTGCCACCAGTCACTCAGGTGCAGGCCTCTCTGCTTGGGCCCTGAAGCTCTAGGCCCATCTTCATGGGGTGCCAAGTGGGGGGGGGGGGGGCACCTACTAGATTGGCACCAGGTATTAAGGGCCCACTTCGATGTCGCCTCTCTGCAGGCAAGTCTGCCACTGTGACCGCTGGGCTTCATTGCACACCTCTCACCTCCAGGTGTGTTAGGAGTTCCAGCTGGCCCCTCGATGCCACATCCTTTGTCTCGATCGTTCAAGACCACTTGTGCTGCCCCACGCAGCTAGTACCTCTCTCTGGTGTCACCATAGGGGGGGTCCCATGTCAGTACTCCTCAGCGTTGGTCTCAGATAGTCATAGGCACGCCTCTGCACAACCACCGGAGTGAGCCAGGGACACATCGTGCTGCTGCGTCTGCAGCGTCTGCCATCTTGTAGCCTCCTGCAGGCTCCCAAGGCAATCAGGTTAACCCCTTTAAGGTCAATTTTATGGATCACTCAGGATGCTCAAAGTTCAGGAAGAGGCACAGGGCTTTCCTGCCATGATTGTATGGGGTAACATCAGGCAGGAGCTCCGAAATGCATCTTGCACCATTGGTGTTCCGCAGCGCCCACCATGCCAGGTCATAATAAGACGACAAATGTAACACTTCATACCTTTTCTGGCTTTGTCAATGGCATAAGATCACTGAAAATGAAGGACAATTCAGATTTCCACAATATGGTACTTTTGATTTAAAGATCTTCAATACATGTATAATATTGTATTTCCATGTGGCCCCATGGTACAGAATCCAGCAACATTATTTTTCCAGATTCCCTGCTATGCACAGTGGTTTACCTTTGTGCATTTCTGCTAGGCCTTTTTCTCTATTCCATTGCTTAAGGATTGTCCACTTTTGTTCTCATTTATATTCAGTGATAGAGTTTTGGTATGGTGACGAGTTCCAAAAGGTTATACAGAGAGCCCTTTGATCATTAAGCAGATCTTAAAAAATAATTTTGAAGCTTTACAGATGCCTAGCAATTCAGTTCTTATAATGACCTGCTTGCAGCATCAAGTACACAAAAAGTGTGTAAACAGGATACAATTGCTCATATGAATCATTTAGCTGAGCATGCACACAAGGTGTCACCGAGTGAATTAAAATGCTGTGAGAAAGAGGTGAAAGATTTGGGACGTATAATTGAAAAAGGAATAAGAAAGGTGCCACAAGGGAGAATCGCGACCCCATTAAAAATTAATTTACCCAGAACTCACAGAGAAGTTAGAATGTTCTTGGGAATGGTGGGCTACTGTAGACAGTGGAAACTCAACTTTTCCTTAGTGACCAAGGTTTTACTGAAGCTGACACACAAAGATATGCTTCATCCGCTTCCATGGGAGGCATGCTTGAAAGCGTTCCTAGAGCTCAGAGAAAGTCTCTGTTGTGCATTGGCACATGCCTGATTACAGTAAAATGTTCACATTCTTTTTGCAGTGAGAGGGAGGGCTGCACTGCTTCAGTGCTTACTCAGTTACGTGGAGATTCCAGAAGATCTGTGGAATATTTTTCAACTACTCTTCACACGTTGCCACAAGAAGGCCCGGTTACATTAAAGCGGTTGCGGCAACATTTTGTTTGTCTTTCACAATTGCAACCCCCTTTTGTATTGGGGTCTGAGATCGGTACAGAGTCCTTGTCAATAATGCTGTTAGTAGCCGATACTTGGGAAGTAGTTAAAAGATTGCAGGAAGAAGTTTCAGAGGCAGAGCAGCAAAGATGGATCAGAGCAGGATGTGTTCATAATGAAAATGATAATTGGGTGTCAGCTGATGTAGGAAGACCAATGTTGTCAGATTGCTTTTTGTTTCACATCACATGACATTTCCATGATCATGCACACATTGGAAGGGACTCAACAGTAGGTTGTTTAGACAGAACTGTGTTAATCCCTGATTCAGAGTTCTATCTGAGGAACTATGCCATAGGTGCGTGACATGTCAGCAGATGAATGTAGAGAGGAGAACACCTGTAACATTAAGCCACATATGGAGATCGGGAAGACCCTTTAATAGGATGCAATTGAATCTTACCAAAATGCCTGTTGGTAACGGGCTGAGATATGTCCTGGTTATAGTGTGCATTTTCTCCTGATCGGTGGAAGCTTACCCAACACAGAGAAATGACTGTCTATTTTAGCTGTCGCAGTATTTAAAGGCCATAGTCTAAATAAACAAAGTTTCAGTCAGACTGTCTCATTATAGCCAATCTGCTTTTATGAGAACTCATTCCACGGTTAGGATTTCCAGTTTCTCTCGAGTCATACCAAGGGACCAATTTTAAGGTCCTTGGAATGTTTTTTTGTGGCCCTTTTTGTAGAATAGAGATTACATTGTAGGTATCATCTAGAGGCCTTGAAGATGGTTGAACAGTTAAATGGGATGCTAAAATCTAGTTTGGCCAACGTCTGTGAATCTACCTTACTGAAAGGGTCAGATGCTTTACCATTGTTATTGATGACTCTTCGAAGAAGCCCTGGGCACACATAGTGCCATGTATTAGGGATTTAGCAGTAAATCAAATATGCCAATCATGGATAACCAATTAGAATCACAATTTACACAGGGAGCACTTGCACTTTGGCACTGATCGGCAGTGGCAAAGTGCCCAGAGTACCTAAACCAGCAAAAACGAAATCCAGCACACGGTCAAAAAATACAGGAGGTAGAGGCAAAAAGAAAGGGGTAACCATGGCAAGGATGTGAGGTCTAACAGTTTTGAGTTCAATATATTACGCCGTTACTCTTGGTCTGGAGCACCAGGGCTCTATCCAGGTGAAGCTACAAGTATAAGTATCTTTTCCAGAATTCCTCGAGTAACCCTAAATATTGCTTGTAGGATATTACAGAATTGGAAGGCAATAAATACTAGCTTACACATTTTCATTTTAATCTCTAGCTAGAGTAGTGGCTTTCACCTGGCCACTCCTGACTTCACCTCTCCGCCATTTACCGTTTACAGTTCATGCGGAAAACAACAAATTAAGCATTCTTTTAGATGAAGTGGGGTAGAGTCCTATGGTATCATATTGTCTCTACCAAAGCAACATTCCTGGTTAACTAATAGCACACATGTAAATTGCAGTTGTGGGGTCACCGGCGTCTGCATGTGTATATGACTGATCACTGACAGAATATCGACGTTAAGAATATTGAGCTGCAAGAATATCAACTCTAAAATATCGATGGACAGAATATTGACAGCCTATCTCTATAATGGTAAGTACAAAAATATCTAAACCAAAATATCATTGTTTAACATATCGTTGTTTAAAATACCGTTTCTTTAAATGTCTTGAAAATAATTTTAAAATGATTAAATAATAAATAAAATTAATTAAAAAAATGTTAGAATTATTTAAAAATGTTAAACACTGATAAATGATAAATGTAATGTAAAAAACCCATAAATATTTCATTTTTTAATATATATATATTAACTTAATATTATTAATAAAAAACTATTTCATTTAATTATAACATGTTAGAAACATAAGAAAAGTTATATATATATATATAACAAGTTCATAAGTCTTTATTTCGAATAAAATTCATAAAAGACCACAGAATAAAAACATTTACAAAATATCAACATTTTTACATATTACATGGAACCCCAAATATAAAGAAAGAAAGATTGCCCATTGGCAACATACAATATTTAAAAACAGGTTAAAAAACAAGTTAATCAAAGCAGGGTTACACATTCTTTGCATGTATCAGCCACATCCACCCCATATATATACATATGTATTCACTGAAAAAGCCATAGGTTCCAGGGGTGTTATACTTAGCTGGACATTTCACTCATACAAATCCATTGAAATACCTCCGTTATAGTTAGTTGTACTAACTGTAACTCGTGTGCCCGCAATCCACTGCTGATGAAGTCACATATTACATCATTCATGACATGGTCAGTGACATCACTGATGACATCTTAAAGGACATCACTGATGACATCATCCAGCGAATGTGGTTTGGTTCGTTACTTAAATATGTATTATACATATAGCAATCTGAATTGAAGAATGAGTGGATATATATATATATATATATATATATATATATATATAAATATCTGGATGGAGGATTTAGTAGCAGTATGATTGACTGTTTATTGACTAATTTACAGTGTCTCATTAAATATATTGGATAGTGACTAAACTGTGTGAATATCTGTATCACTTTGTCAGTTGTTGTATAAACTGCTGCACCACTTGGTTACTAGCTACGTGAAAGTCTATATTAGTTATTAATTAGTTAACTGAGTATTTGTATGGGAGAGTGAATGTGTGTGTGGTCCGGTGGGGGATGGATGACTGCCCATAGATGTGTGATTAGTTGATTCAGTAGGTATATAAGGTTAAGACTACATGTTATAACAGTTGTTTGGGTGAGTGATATATCTCTCAATGGTACATGTCCAACAAACTAGAAAAATAAAAGGCAGTGTATGTGAAAGTTGTTGTATATAAATAAGTATACATAAGACTCAGTGATTGTATGAGTGACTGTATGGATAACTATATACATGTAATAGGGATTTTATAACACACTAAGTATGAGTTACTATCTATATGAATAAATGACGATGTGTTTGTATAAGTGTGTAGCTGAGTAAATATAAGTATGATCTATTGTTTGCATAAGTGAGTAGGATGACTGCATAAGTGAATAGGATGTGTGCTGGTGTGTAATGTAGATATATGTGTATAAGTATGTTTGGTAGTGTTCTATTGATCATTGACAGCATGTGTGAGTGAATCTATAGGTAAGTGATTAGATGTGTGTGTAGATCTAGAAATCACTGAGTGGGTTTTTAGAAACTTGTATTGGTGTGTCAATGGATACGAATATGGTACTCTGTTTTTTACAGTGAGTGATGAAAGGTTATACTAGTGTATGATGAGGTGTATCTGATTGTCACATGGATGATGTCATCAGTGATGTCATTTGAGATGTCATCAGTGATGCCACTGACCATGTCATGAATTATGTAATATGTGACATCATCAGCAGTGGATTGCGGACGCGTGAGTTACAGTTAGTACAACTAACTATAATGGAGGAATTTCAATGGATTTGTACGAGTGAAATGTCCAGCTAATTATGACACCCCTGAAACCTATGGTTTTTTCAGTGAATTTCTAAGGTTTTTTAAATGCTAATTCCTAACTATAACATGTCTGAAACCTATGTTTTTTCAGTGAATTTCAAAGGTTTTTTAAATGCTAATTCCTAACTATAACATATCTGAAATCTAGGTTTTTTTCTGTGAATTTCAAAGATTTTTTCAATGACAATTTTGAAATGTATTAATTGTTATATTTATTTATTTAATACCGATTTACTACATTTCTTTAAACTATTTATTTTTAGATATTTTATTTTTTAAATTACATTATAATTACATTATACATTACATTACAAAATATACTTTCTCAGAATAAATTACTTTAGTTTAAATACCTTGCAAATAGGCCCATAGACTTTTAAGTACAGTAGTTACAGTTGTTGCAATGGTCAACACAATTTCAAACACAATGCAACATTGAGCTCAATGTGAATTTCTAGTTAAATGCAATTAGTTACTTTATGGATTACTTTTCTAACCACAGGACTGGTTCCTAGATTATGTCCTGGGACATCTCCTGTAAACAGTTAAGTAAAAGTGTTTTAGTTACAGTGGTGATTTTTAAGGAATATTATTGTATTTTAAAAGTTGACAGAGAAATTTTTCACATAGAATCATCAATGTAATCCTATGGGAGGAAATTCACTTAGCAGGTAAGTAGTCTTATCATTACTTTTTCGTACTCCGTGGCGTATCCTGGATCCAGCACTGGTGCATCTCATGTAAACAGTGGAAAGAATGCATTTAAGTCATACAGATGATTTTTAAGGAATATTTGTAGTTTGTGAAAATAGACAGAAACTTTTCTGGTGAAAGCCAGACAATGGATTCCTATGGAAGAAAATACAAGTTACTGGTAAGTACTGTTAGAATTACTTTTCAGGGTCAGTGCTGGGCTAAAAAATGCTTATTTACAACAAGGGGTGGTGATGGACAGAGTCTCTGAATTAAGCAGAGTACTCTCACCCAGTCAAGAGATCCAACACCGTTTTTTAGCTCATTGCACCATCCCAGTTTCAGAACCTGGCTAAAAAATGCAGCACTGCGTTCCCTCCTGATAACAGGTGAGTAAATCGGAATTCGTTGTTCGGATGATTTTAGGTGAATATTTAAAAGTTCCAATACTCCACATTTAGAGGAATTTCCAAGTGAAACCAGTCAATGTTAGCCTATAGAAGGAAATTCAAGTTACTGGTAATTATGGTAAGAATTACTTTTCAAGATCAGTACTGGGCTCAAAGATGCAGCACTGAGGTCTCTCCTGATAACAGGTGAGTAAATTGGAATTCGTAGTTCGGCTGATTTTAGAGGAATATTTGTAAGTTTCTTAAATCAACACTTAGAAAGTTTTTCAACAAAAAGCAGGCAATGATATCCTATGTAAGGAAATTCCAGTTACTGGTAAGTACGGTTAAAATTACTTTTCAGGATCAGTACTGGGCTCAAAGATGCAGCACTGAAGTCTCTCCTCCTGATAACAGGTGAGTAAATCAGAATTTGTAGTTCAGATGATTTCACTTCGGTCCAGTATATATGGAGCCACTTTCCTACACCATCCCCTCCCTTCACCACTGTGCAAACACGCCCTCTACCGTGTTTTAAGTTGGGGAAATAATTCCCCTTCAATCCTGAGGGTCCCTAGAGTCCAACTAGCCCACTAGGTACATCCAGTAAGCGCCACAGAGCTGCGTAGCAGAGAGATGTAAAAAGGGGCACAGCCTGCACCACCTCTCTGCAACGCAGCGCAGTGGCGCTTCCTGGAAGCACCTGGTGGGCTACTTGGCCCACATGGTCCCTCAGGATTGAAGGGGAATGTGTTCCCCAATTTAAGACGCGCCACAGGGCGTGTCTGCACACATCACCTCAGGCCCGTCCCCTCCCTTCACCACTGTGTAAACATGCCCTGTGACCGTTCTAAGTTGAGAGATTAAGTCCCCTTCAACCCTAAGGGTTCCTAAGGTCAAACTAGCCCACTAAGTACCTCCAATAAGCGCCACAGAGCTGCGTTGCAGAGAGGTGTAAAAAGGGACGTGGCCTCTGAACACCTGTCTGCAACGCAGCTCCCTTGCGCATACTGGAGAAACCAGTTGGGCTATTTGGCCCTCAGGGACCCTCAGTATTGAAACAGAATTCATTCCCCTACTTATAACGCGCCACTGGGCACGTTTGCCCAGTGGTGAAGGAAGGAGGCATGACCTGAGGTGACATGTCTGCAAACACGCCCTGTGGCGCGTTTTAAGTTAGAGAATTAATTCCTCCTCAATCCTGTGATAAAAGTCTTTGAAAAACTTACGGATTTTTTAAAGAGCTTCAACTATTGGACTAAATGTGTTTCCAATTACTTTTCTTAAGCTCAGTTCTGATTTTAATTTCCTGTATTGTGCTCACTTTTTGAACATGTAACTGACACTGTGTGGATACTATCCTTTAATAATTGTCGAGGACGGTGAAGGAAAATATTTGCTGAATATCTTCTCAATCGATTGGTAGAACTAATAAGCTCAAAAAAGTTACACTTTTTTAAATTAAAAACTCACTTGTCTTTAATTCAGAAATGCACATGCATTTATGGCGTTAGCTAAATTGTATGGACAGAGACTCATCTTCAATTTGTTTAATTCAAACACTTCTAAAAATTAAGATAAAATATTACCCGACGTAGGACCACATGCTTTACCATAGCGTTTAATTTGTATGTTTCTGATAATGTAACTAATATTCTGCAGGTCTCTCTTTTTTTCTTTTCTTGCCATGCTTACAAGGGATGAGGGGAAGATACTAGTGATTGGATAGTTTGCTTCTGTCAGTGTTATGTTGTGAATTAATATAAGCAGTCCTGTTTGGTGCCTGGCCAACAGGTGCTTTACCGTTTTACTGATGAAAAGATTTTAACAAGTTATTATTTTACACAAAATGGGTGCTCCTTTAGCCCCTTCGATGATGCGCGAATTCTCCTGCTGTGTGGGAGAATTAATGAGTGGGCGTGTTTCGGATGGCCCCCGGCTGTCTCCACACACGCACACCGTGACGTCGGATGGCCGGAGGCCTTCCTGAGCATCAAAGAGGTTAGGGGTGATAGGGACATAGAGCCACCCTTTTTAGGTTGAAGCCTATCAGAGAGTGCAGCTTTCTGGTTTGCTAACGACATCTTGGGGACATTTGGAAAGGTTGGATGGGAATGCATTCCTCCCATTGGCTTTGTGGTTTGTAACTAACATTTGCTTGCTTTCTATTTGCTGGCTTTATTTGCTATATGCTGTCCAGCTTGAGTTCACTCTAGCCCTTGCCCAAATCATATTTAAAGAATTATTCCACCAGTACTGAATTTCTGTAAACAAGCCTTTAAATCTTGTTCTTATCTTGTCACATGTGCCGTGTCCTCAAAGGCAGAGGTCAAATTTCAGACTCTCTCTTCCCAGGAGCTTGATATTCACTTTGCTTTCTCTGAATTCAAAGTGCAAAGATTTATGTGTCAATCATGCTGGCTTCTCTGTGTGCTGTATGATTTTCTAGCACAAAGCAAAATGTAAATGTGTGAAAATTAACCATTCAGATATTTCAGAATATGGAACGCACAAATGAAACACATTTGTTGGTAATTGTGATGTGTGCTGGAAACAAATAATGTAATACAATCAAAACAAATCAATACACTAGGTGATGACATTTCCACACATTATCGTTTGTGCGTGGTATACTTTTTGTCAGTAAAACTCTATGTCTGTTCAAATGTAATGGTCATTTTAATTGCATATGTGTTGTCTATAAAGGCAGCATGCTACCACACCATGCCTACTCCACTTTACCCCACTCCACTCTGCACCACTTCACGCTGTGCCACTCCACGCCACTCCACTCTGCGTCACTGCACTCTACTTTGCACCACTCCACTCTACACCACTTCACTCAATACCTCTCATATATATATATATATATATATATAGATAGATAAATAGTTAGATATATATTAATATATATCTACATATATGTGTGTATATAAATGTGTGTGCATATTACAGAGTACGTAGTTATATTTAGGACCAAAGTTTCCATGGGAAACGCGTTTATTGTTTTGCCAATAACGTTGGCGCTGCTTAACGAATCTTCACAACATTTTTTTTAAATGTCCCCCTTTTGGTTCAGCTGCTGTGTTGAACGTTTCGGGGTGATCTGCCTAGGAGGGGCCAAGAAAAAAGGGGGGTCCCAAAAGGCATTTCCCCCATGTTATCTCCATGGCGATTTTTCATTTTGTGAACATGACTATAGCCCGAAGTGAACGGAATGACACTAAATTTGGCAGAAAGCTAAATGTTGGTCCCGAAAGCATGTTGTTGTGATTTGGTGTAAATCTGTTCAGTAGATTTTGAGATATTCAGCTTAAAAAAATATAGATATCTGAGGACGCGAGTCCTTGCAGTGGACTCGCAAAATCCTACTAAAATTTGATTGGCTACCAACACTTCGACCAGGAATTGTTGCCAGCCATCTTGTGTCCACAAAAAATGCAGGAAATAAAGAAAAGGGGGCATGGAAGGAATACTCTGACCCCCTCAGATATGGTGGGGGTAGTTCCAAAAGGATCCCACCGGGGTTTAAAAGTATTTTTATGTAAAAGTTGCCGCAAATACGCTGGTGAATCCGCAAATCTGCTGCAAAATGTACCCAAAAAAGATGCGCAGACTCCCGCGCGTCTTTTATATGAAGCCCGCTGGGGCATGTTAAACATAGAGGAGGAGGGCACATGGGGTCCCCCTCCTAGAATTTATTCTAACCGCGGGGACCTCCACCGGCCCAGGGTTTTTTATTTATATTATGCAGGGGCTGCCCGCACAGCAACGCCACACCCTGGGGCCCACCACCTCCCCAGTGCTTTACAAGTGAATATGCGGTGTGCTGCATGGACCCCCCGAGGCTGCCTCCTTTCCGGGGCGTTAACTTTTATTAATTGGGGTCACATGGACCCCCCAGCCCTGGGGACTGCCACCTCCATGATGCAAAACATGACATAAATGTGGGGGGGGGCATGCAGCCCCCCAAAACTCTGCGGGCAGCCACCTCCCAGGGGCTAAATGTAATTTTAATACTGGGGATTTACGCAAAGCAAAGGATAATTGCTTCTGGACAGGAGGAGCTGCATGTACAGCAGGAGGCAAAGAAAAAAGGGGTGTCCCAAAGCACAAAATACCCTTTCATTTTCCATTTAGTTTTTAAGGCAGCTCCAAGGGAAAAACTGCTAAATGGAATTACTCCAAATTGGTCAGGAAGCTAGATGATCCACAGATTGTGCTTTCTGTGTTTAGGTGTAAATCCATTCAGTAGTATTTGAGAAATTAAGGAACAGAAATATTTGTATATCTGGATGGTTGGGTTTGAGGGACTTTCGAGAGAGTCCCTTGAACGCAATTCTAAAAAATCGAGCCTTCTGATTGGCCCATGAAGCTTTTTTCCCTTGGGGCAAACCGCTTTCGGGGGAGTCAGACTCCCACGGGAATGAGGCTATGATTGGCTGCAAAAAACATGAGAAAAATGTTGCTGGCAGCCATTACTTGGGGACTTAGGGCCAGATGTAGGAGCCAAAATACCGGTCAATAACGGCCGATTTCGGCCGTTACCGACCGGTATTTAGGAATTGGCATGTAGGGTGCATGTCATTTACAGAATCGGTAAATTTACCGATTCGGTAAATATACAGAATCGGTAATATACCGAATCTGTAAATTTACCGATTCTGTAAATGACATGTAGGTGGCACTTCAGAAAGTGCCACAGGCCCTTACGAGTCGGTATTTTACCACCCAATCCTATTGGGTGGTAAAATACCGAATACAGGTGCAAGGTGACACACAGACATGCCCTTAGGGCATGTATGTGTGCCACATGTAAGATGTGCCTGTATTTGGGGTGCTAGAGGGTGTCAAAGTGACACCCCCTGCACCCTTGCAGAAATCGGAATTTACCGAATCGGTAAATACCGATTCGGTATTGCCCATTGATTCCTATGGGCTTCAAGGCCCATAGGAATCAATGGGCAATACCGAATCGGTATTTACCGATTCGGTAAATACCGATTTTTACAGATTTGGTAATTCAAATACAGAATTTACCTACATCTCCCTCCTTCTATGTTACCGATTCATAAATACCGAATCGGTAAAATTCGGTATTTATGAGTCTGTAAAATAGAATTACCTACATCTGGCCCTTAGTCTCCTGTCCTGGATTTTTTTTAATAAAGAATATGAAGGGGAAGGGTAGGGTTACACTGCCCCAGCCTCTGTGGAGGGAAACCGGAGGATCTCAGGATAATGTTGCTTGCAGCATTTACAGGACTTGGGGACTTAGTTTCCAGCCCTGCAATGCTTTAAAACAATATATATACTGGGGCAGATTAGGGATATCCTACCCCCCCACCCCCCCTAAGCCTTATAGGGTGTGACCTAGAGAAACACCCTTGGGGCCTAAATTAAAAAAGGTTGTTTTTTCTGTGATCCCATGGTACTCCTGCAGGATAATGGCAACAAAAAAAAGAAAAAAGAACATTTCTAAAATATTGGGGTAGGGGGTCGTGAGAAATGCCTCCCTATAAACCCATTTTCCTCTGGGGCTGAGTAGCTTAAGCAATGCGACCCCTTCCACAAGCCGATGGCTGACTTGGGGACCCCATCCCGGGGCTGAATTTGAGGAAAAAAGGGGAGGGGGCCATACAATACCTCTCCGCCAGTCTTAAAAGGCCCTGGGTACTCCATTCCCTGGGGCTGGCTCAATCACTCTGTCCTGGGGTACCCGTTCCCAGGCCAGAGTAGTTACCCTGCCCCTACTAGCGCAGACTTTAGCAGCACGGTCAGGGAAGGCATGTCTGCCCCAGCCAACAGGAGATTTAAAAATGCTCCTGCCGGGCAGGAGTGTGGGTAGGGAAACAGATATTGCTCCCACCTGGGCCCCCTGCCCCTTATAATGCATTTGGGACCAAAGGATGGGATCCCTAAGGCCTAATGAGGCTTGAGGAGGGAGGCCATGTGCCCCCCCCTCCTCTTTTAAATAGCATTTGGCTTCAGGGTGAAGGGTTCCCGTGCTCTAATGAGGCTCGTGGGAGGGTGGCCTTGCAGGTCCCCTCCCCTTTTTATTTGCATTTGGTTCTGAGGGATGAGTCTCAGGAGACCTATTGATGTTCGGGTGGGGAGGACACATGCCCACCCTCTGCTGTTTAATTGCATTTAGCCCCAGGGGATGGGGTCCTCAGGCTTATAAAAAAAACGGAGCCATGGGTTCTCCGTTGTCCAGTAGTGAATCGGGGAGGAGGCTGCATGATCCACTCCTCCATTGGGAGGTTATCTGCTTGCAGGGGGTTGGATGCAGGGCCTGGCTGCAGGATGGGTCCTGCAGTCAACCCCATGACGCACACAGCTATGGCTACAGGGTCTGAGCCCCCACTGCGCACAGCCAAAGGCCACGGGGGCAACGGATAACTGTATGTATTGTAATGAAAATTTAGTTCATGTTAAATATTCAATATTCAAAATTCAAAATCAGAAAGAAATATATGTATATTCTGGCGTCATTCCATCTGTGTTTCAGGAAGGATGGTTGAAGATGAAAATATGTCAAATTTGAAAACCCTTTTTGGGTATGATGTCTAAGTCAAGCAAGGAATAGGGACAGAATTGAAGATGTTACAGCTATTAAATATCAGGATATTTCACAACCTACATGAATAGGTATAGCATAATCTAATTAAATTCTTGCGGTAGCTACCACATTTCTTTCGGTTATGGGAATGTCATGGAGTTCTAATCAGAACGTGGCTTGGTATTCTCAAGAGCTTCTCATTTGTGAGCACTAACTTGTAGAGGGCTTATTTGGTGTAATCACAAGAAGAGGCTCCAGGATATGCCCACATTCAGTCTATTGGTATGAAATGATACCAGAATATGCATAGATTTTTTCTGATTTCGAATTTTTAATATTTAATATTTACCATCATGACCAAATATTATGTAATTTTCGATTATTATTTTGTTTAGATCATTAGCATCCTTTTTTACAATCACCATCCATTTTTTTACATAAAAATCTCTCTGAAGATCCCAGACTGCTGGCGCAAACTGGAAACACATCGGGTGCCTAGCAATCAGGAAGTAGTGCCGTTTTTGGGCGGCCATCTTGTACAAATTGGCGATCTAGCTCTCTCGCGCATGCGGACTCCGCCCCCGAGCCGCCTGTCAAATACAGGTTGAGCTCCAAAGCACAGGTCATCGTTGGAGCCGCGGGCAGGCAAAATGTGCATAGCAAGGGAGTAGCTTTGATAATGTGAGTACTGCATAGCCGCGACCCATGACAACAAACATTTTCCCTCATTTTCCCAGAATTTGGTTAGCTCTTTAAGAATATTGACCCTAAATCTTGCTTTACTTTTTCCAGTGTGTGACTACAAGCGTCCCTTCCCCCGTTGAGCTTATGGGGCAAGATTTCGCTAAAAGATGTATGTTTTAGACTTCTTCTACAACTTTCCTGAAAATCGATCGCATACTCATTCTAATATGATGTAGAATGAAGTTATTTTTACCTCAAGTACCTAATATAGCGATAATGTTAAAGGTCTACAATAATGGATACAGGACTACACTTTTAGTGAATCAGTGCCATGGCATTAGGCTTGTTATCCACTGTGGTATGCACATAAAAGCAAATGTGTTATTTATGTTAAGTGTTTTGTTTTGTCATGTTTGTCATAAAAACCTTCTTAAGGGCAGCACGGACACAGTCAGTGATATAGCTAGGATTGATCTAGCACAATAGCTGAAAATGAAAAATACATCACTCACTTTTCCACATGTGGTGATGTGTCTTCTAGTAACCTCTATTTACCTTAATTGAAATGAATATAATAACGTATATATCCTATCTTTCCAGATCAAAAAGAACAAATACTGATTGGGTATCTTATTACAAATATGTCTCCCTTAATATTTATTAAGAAGACCTATGTGGTGTCACTAATAGGAGTGGTACTAGGGATCATTGATAAGTCCTGAAGAAAAGCCTTGGGGTAACGGCTTAAAACATGTTGACCATGAGATACACACACATAGACATGCACCTCTCCTTTCCCTATTTTTAGCAATACCAGCAAGAGGATTGAATCAATATTTAGTTCCTACTTAGCCAGGTATTTTTTAACAATGAGAGAAGACCCTCCCACCCTTATACCATAATTTGCTTTATAGTATCTATCTCACAAAATGCTCCCACGACGTCGTTGGCCGCAGCACGCCCCGTCCTGCAGCGGGATGGGAAGAACTCTATGATGAAGCATGCCACCTTGAGACATCTTGGTGAGTGAGGAGAATTCCTGCATTCGGCCGAGTGAGGGAGCTGTCAGTGCTGTCGGAGCTTCACTGCCTCACTGCCTCACTGCTCCACTGTGAGCGCTGCTCTGTTGCTGAGGAGGGCCCTTTAGCCTTTCAATCCTTCAGCCCTTAGCCGCGGCAGGAGCCCAGAGAGGCCGCAATCCCCCACCCCCCGCCGGTAACGGAGACGGCTGTAGCCGCCAAAAGCCACGAAAACCTCTTGGCAGCCTGGGGAGCTGCTAGAGGAGGTGGAGGAGGAGGCGGAGATCGTGAGTGCCTCGCCGGCGGCGGCAAGAGCCGCAGAAAACCTCTTGGAAGCCAGGGAAGCTGCTTGGGGAGGCAGAGGTCGAGAGAGCCTCTCCGGTGGCGGCAGGAGCCGCGAAACCCTCTCAGCAGCCTGGGAAGCTTCAAGAGGTGGCAGAAATCGCGAGTTACTCTCCGGTGGCGGCAGGAGCCGCGGAAAACCCCTCAGCAGCGGTGGGAGGCACAAGGGTCTTACCCCACGCTGGAGGGGGTCGTAAGTCAATTAAGTCAGGTTTTCAGGTTTTAAAGTCTTTATTTCGATTCATAAAAAAATCATAAAAGACAAGTAATAACAGACATTGCTTAATTAAAAAATACATATTCTTTAGGTTCATAAAACTAGTATTAAATAACATAGAAGACAAACCTGAAGGAAAATTACTGAAATTAAAATACAACAGTAGAAACGGGAGAATTTACAAATAAATTCAAAACAATGTTTGGTGACATAAACAGAGATGAACAGTCTGGTTTTGTGGTGCCAAAAAGGTCGTAAGGGAGCATTTACATGGTCAATAAGCTGTACAAACATCTGATCAGACGCGAGAAAAAGTAAATCGCAGCAGTCACAATGGTTATGCTAGGGTTTTGACCTTATTATCCAGGCCCACAGGAATTTAGCCAAACACACTGCAGTAACTTCTGAGGTGTTAGTTATTAATACATAGATGGCCTCATCAGATTTTCTTATAGGCAGGCGCTGGAACAGTGGCTTTAACCATTTGGCTCTTGGTGCCAAATATCTTGGGCATGCAAACAGAAAATGTCCTACGGTTTCCTTGTGGCCAGGGCACCATCTGCAATGGTCCGTAGTACTCGTTGTCCAACTTTTCGTAAATGTATTCAATGGCAAAGCACCCACCCGAAACTGATGGTAGAGTTTCCTGTCCAGTGTTTTGGAAATTAAATCCCAGTAATATTCACGGGATGAGTCCAACTTAAAGGACAGGAACCTACCCGTGAGATTGGTGGAGCTTGAAGCTTTGACTCTAGTCTGACGAATCATGGCCCAATACAGTTCTTTAAAAGCAGGTTTAGATGGAAAAGTGCTAGTAGTGGGTGATGTCCAAAGCTGCTCTAGCCCCATGTCCGTCAGAGTAGATTTTACCATTTTAAACCATTTAATTTTTCCTGAGCCCCCAAGTGACCTAACTTCAGCTACCTCATTAGCAAATAAGATAAGTTCCGGGGTTGTCCATAAACGCCTCCAGAAAGCAACCAGTCTAAATCTGGCCATCTCATTGATCGGCGGACAACCCATGTCCAGGCAGAGAGGAATAGAAGGGGACGACGGTGGCAAGCCCACCAGGTTACGCAAGAATTTGCATTGTATTTTAAACAAACCCGTAAGGTCCATGTAACCCCACAGATCTGCACCATATAAAATTGCTGGATTGATTTTGGCGTCATAGATCTTAAGTGCCGGAGAAACCCGCTTGGTGATGGATCTTTTTTGTTCGCTTAGTAGACAGCCGGTGAGGCGGGCAAGCTTCAGGTGTTGTGCACCGACTTGAGCTTTCCATCTCATGCGGCTGTCCAAAGTGACCCCCAGATACATCATGTTCTCCACTTGATCCAGTTTAACACCACCCATACTAACTGTGCACCGGACAGGGCGGTTCTTTGTTAGCACCATGAGCTTGGTTTTCCCGACGTTCACCTTGAGGTCGCTGATGGCACAGAACTCCTCAAAGCGGTCCAACGCCCGCTGTAGACCGCAGCGTGTTCGGGAGAGGAGAAGGGTGTCATCAGCGAAAATGAGCATCGGGAACCGCTGTCCTGCTAGCATCGGGGCGTCCGTCGGGGTGTCCTTAAAAAATTTGACCACTTGGTCAATAAACAATAAAAAAAGGGTTGGTGCAAGAACACACCCCTGACGGACACCTCAGGTTACTGGAAAGTGTTCCGTCACCTGACCCTGGCCTCCCCATCTCACCCTCGCGAAATTGTCCTCATGCAATTTAATTATTAGGACCAGTAACTCCTCGGGCATTCCCAAGCTCCTCAAAACTCCCCACAGTTTGTCCCTCGGGACTAGATCGAACGCGGACTTCAGATCAATGAACGCTGCGTAGATGGTGCCACCGCCAAGCTGAACCACCTTCCAGTAGATCAGACAAAATCTGATCACCTGGTGCTTGTTCCTGATCTGAAGCCCGCCTGCATTGGAGATAGTATGTCCTCTAGTTCGATCCATCCTTGGACCCTACCCAAGATCATACGTGCAATGAGTTTTTGTGTTGTGTCGATGAGGCTAATCGGGCGGTAGTTACCAGGAATGGACCTACTGCCCTTTTTGTAGATAGGTAATATCTCAGCCCCCTTCCATGATTTGGGTATGCTTGCACCAGCAGCTATAGAATTGGCCACCTTAGTGAGGTAGGGCGTCCACAAAGCGGGGTTAGTTTTGAACAGGTCGGCTGGTATAAGATCCATGCCCGGTGCTTTCCCTCGCATAGTAAGACTTATAGCCAGCTCGACCTCTTTTTCAGAGAAAGTAATGATCTCAGTTTGCATGGGTGGCTGTGGTACCATCCCCCGGAAGCCGGGGGGGTTGGGGTTCTCGGCACAAAACTGGGTCGAATAAAATGTTACCCATTCCGCAGGGGACACATGGTTTACAGGGATGCGTGCATCCGGGTCCTTCCCCCACTTAACTATTTCCCAGAACTTGATGGGGTTATTTGATGTAGAAGCCTCCAATAAATCCGTCCAATACTTATCCTCCCATTCCCGTTTGGCTTCCCACTGCGTTTTCCTATAATTTGCTCTAGCCTCCTTCACTGAAACCATAATCCGAGACTTAACTGCTCTAATAAGTTGGGTATGGGCTTCCCTACATTTATTGTTATACCATTTCTTGGGACAGATCGGTATATTACGGTTTGCCTGAGGCCGTGGTTGTGAGAGCATGAACTTGAGGTCGGCAAAGCAACGGTCATGGAGTTTTATAATATTGTTGGCCTTTTCGGAATTATCCCTCAGCTGATCATATGCCAACATCTCACTATATGTGTTGCTAATCTTTGCGTTGACCTTATCCCTCAATGTAACATCCTCCACAATTTTGGACCATTTTAGTCTCTTCCTATCATTGGTTAGGAAGACGTCCCCAGTCTGCGAGATACCAGGGTTCTCAGATCTCACTAGACCCGGTATCTTTAATTTTAGGGACAGGGGGTTGTGGTCACTTTCTGGGTGGGGAAGTACTGCCATATCCACCAGCAGGGGCCAGTCTCCTAGTTTTAACAGGATATAATCGATACGGCTTTTTCTTAGCCCGTTATCGAATGTAACGTTCGCTTCCTGGTCTGATTTTGCACGGCCATTAACAGCCCGAAGACCCCTATTGAGACAAAGAGCCGTCCAATTCACCGCTGCCTCAGTGGTAATTACTGGTTTGATGGGCATCAGGTCAGGAATACCCCATACTGCATCTTCCGCGGAGCCCCAACTGTCCCCTGAGTCCGGTAATGGCTCGAAGGTACAGTTTAGGTCTCCAGCTAGGAGAGTGGCATAATCGCTATCTAGGTCTGCTAGAATGGTATCCAATGTTTCCATCAGCGGAGGTGGGCGGCCTCCTGGCAATCCTCGGGCGTATATATTAATCAGAATCAGATCCCGACAACCAGTCCTACTTAGCTTAATGATAAGGAGGTCAGGGTCTTGTACCGTGATTTCTGTGGAATAAAATCCCAGGGATTGTTTTACCCAAATCAGTAAGCCCCCTGAGGCTCTCCCTTTGGCACTTCTAATTGCAGGTTTAAAGAAATGTATATATCCCTGCCTAAATGTTGGTTCGGTTGCCCAGGTTTCCTGGAGTAGGATAACATCATATTTATCCATAAACTCCAGCCAATCGTCAGAATGGATACGACTTTTAACCCCCGCAACATTCCAGGACACAAGGGTGAGTAATTCTGAGGCGTGGACCACAGAGGGTACCGCCGAGTCCAGGACTAATGAAGTGCCCTGACTGATCACAGTGTCCCACACATTTTTGGTGCGTCCATTGGTGCTCTGATGGGTCTTACCCCACGCTGGAGGGGGTCGTAAGTCAATTACGTCAATTTAATTTAATCTCCTCTTTAAAAAGTGGCAGAAGCTGCAGTGCCCTTCTGCGGCGGGAACGGCAGGAACGGCGAACATTTTTTCTACAGAGGAAGGAGTCGCGAAAAGGCTCTACCAAAGGCAACAAGAATCCAGCTTTGATTTTCAGTGTCCGGTTTTCAGGCTCTACGGAGTGTTCGTGTTTCCCGCCTCACTGCTGCCTGCTTGTGTTGACGCTCGGGAGACTTTCTCTCAGCTTGCTGCAGCATACTACCTCGTACCACCGTCTCTACTACAGCCCAGTCTTTATGATTAAGTGGAGCTGCTTGGAGGCAAAGTCTGTCTGTCTGTAAGGAGCCTCAAGCTGCCACTGCCTGCCAGTCTGCCAGTCTGCCTGCTTAGACTGTGGAGTCAAACACTGTGATCGCTGTGGATGCTGCCGTTTCGGCTGGCTTGTGTGGCATCTCCTCCCCCCGACCTAGAGGTGAGGCGTGGTGGGATGAGGGCGACCCCTTCAATTAATTAACAGCCAGTCTGCAGTTTGTAAATCCCTACATACACACACTTGGTTCTTTGACTGCTTTGGACCATAGTCATCTCCTCCACTACTCTGGCCATAATAGGGGCTGCATGGTCCACGCTGCATCTTGTACTTGCTCCTCTTCTTGCGTGGTGTGAATTGTTATCGTGATAACCCACTCCACCGCCCCCGCCAGCTCTCCCACTGCGGTTATTAAGGAGACAGAGTGTGGTGGAACATTAAACGGCTTACAGCCTGAGAAGAGGAGGAGAAGGGGAGAGGTTAGGTGAGCAACTGTGGGCACCCACCCTCCCTCTCTGAACTCTCTTTGAATCCGCTCTGAACATACAATTGAATAAAGGCTCGCCAATAATCAGTGATTCAGCCCTCAAAAAGGAAATGAGATCTGGTAGGGTTAGGGGGTGTCCGTCAAGAACAAAAAAGGAGCCAAAAACAAGCAAGCGTAAAAGAGACCCTCCAACTCTCAAGGACAGCATGGTTGAACCATCCACTGAAACCAAACTTAGTGAAGGCTCTTTATCCCCAGGTATTGTGTCCCCAGGTATGGGCTCCACTGTAAGCGACATGAAATTGGAAACAGGTTCAACACAGATGTGTTACAAATGGTCTCAGCCCAAGATCTATACAAAGTTCCAGTTTTTAAAAAACCCAGGGGACGCCCTTTTATCAAGCTCGATTGCGGCAAAAGGCCGTAAAAATTCAATTTTGCCACTCAAACTATCAGATAATGGGGAGAACAGGTCTCCGGTTAACGATCAAAGTATAACAATCTGCATAAAAAGCATCTCTGGACCAAATGAACTCCTATTACAATCACACAATAATTCTGCTTCAACTTTAGTTGCGCAATGTAAAACTAAACCACTCCCACAAGAGCCACATGATCAGCAAGCAGTTGAAATATCAAAAGCAATTTTAATAAGCAATCTAGAAACAACAAATAAGTTTGTAGAGCCTCCTGGGAATGTCGGACAAATTGGAATAAACAACAAGGACAATCAGATTGAGAGAAGCTGTAGTAGTGGAAGAGTGAATAACTGTACTACTAATAAGGAATTGTCTATAACAGAGATGGGCACACCACCAGCCGCTATAAAAAAATCAAGAATCAGTTGGACCCCATCGCCAAAGTCGCATCAATTATTGTCATCAACGCCCCACACCACTGGATTGGTATTCAGACAAGAGTTGGATAATATAAAGGAAGCACATAAGTTGGAAGAAGGTGATTGGAATAATCTATCAATTAATCACACACAACAAATTCCGGTAAAACTTAGGCGGAATTCCCTAAACTCCCCTCTATTAGAGAATATTTTATTAGAGAACGCTGAGTTGAAAGGGATCCAGGGCAGCGAGGCCCTTTTACCGACTCCTGATTTAGGAACTTCAGATAAAGTTCGCCAACAGCAAAACTCTGAAAATGCCTGGGCCAGTTTACTCAAGACAGTCCAACTTTTAGTGGAAGCACTCCAATATCAGTCTAACAAAATGGATGCACAGTTAACCTTACTAAATACATTGGCAGTGTTTGTAGTGGCTATCGATGAAAAACTTGGCGCTCTGAATCTACTCTTTCAGAGCTCATATGGGAGACAACAGGACCGGGAGTTAAATTGTGGCTGTGGTCCAATAGTGGACAAACTCGCCTCTCTCCCCTTGATTCTGGAGGACTTGTGCGCCCAATTCAAAGAGTCAGCACGGAAAAACATCGAGCCCAGTCAAAAGGCTATCTACTCTGCTGAGATCAAGGACCAATTAATTACAACTAACATGAGAGATCTATGTCTGACAAATTCTATCTCAAACCATGTTTGTACAGGTCAAGAAAAAAAAGACGAGAGCTCTAAGAAACAAAAATCACTAACCGGACTCTCTCAGGGCTCGGATCAAGAACTCGCAGAATCAGGAGTATTCTCCAATGCCAAACAAAGGCGAGCACAAAGGAGAAAGGGCAGAAACCAAAAAACAAACACAAATAAGGAGGATTTCGCACGTCTCTTCAGACAGATACCACCTGCAAAACCTGGCCTATCTAATCAAATTACCCCCGAGGGAAAGGACAAAATTCAATCAGGTGCACCATGCCCAGGGCAAACGCTGGATTCAAACTCCAATCAAGAGCCGCCTCCCTGTGGTTCCCTGCAACAAAACCTATCAGGGGAAGAAGGAGGAACACAAACTCCAATTGATTACAATCTACCCAGGGAAAAAACAGATCAGTTACTGCAACCCGGAATAAAACCAGAAGGAACCATTACACAGCATCACTCCCCCAAATATGCAGCTGTAGGACCGATGGTCAAAGAAATGAAATCCTTTACAAACATAACGGTTAGTCAGTCTGACCAGCAACCTTTGGGACAGCTTTGTGCTGGCATAGTTACAAATTTAACTCTAGATGCCCAGAGTAGACCAGAACTAATTACAAAGCCATCTAAAGTAAATACAATTACCCACGAGTCCACTAACCAACCGCAAGCAGACAACCGAGGAAATGATCTAAAAATGAATGTGAAAACACTAGAATTTGCACCGGCCTATAGATCCAGAGGGACTCATGACATATTAAATCGTGGGAACATCCTCCGTTTATTCACACATATACCCTCATTAATGGAGGTAAACTCAACGGATCTGGTCTCAGTAGAGTTCATCAGCCGAGGGGATCCTAGGGAGGGTGAGACCACACGGACAATATGGAGGTCGGAATGCATTGCACAAAGGATTTTATCGGAAGCCTCGATATTTGAAAACTGGGGCATAAAAATAAAACCGATTATGTCACCTGGTTATCCAGCTCCATTATTACAGAGCCAAAGGGATAGTCGACCGATAGAACGGTACACCCCTAAGTCAATACTGAGAGGGGCAAGGGGACCCTCGCTGGTTAGCATGAGGCAGCCACAGGACAAAGGCAGACAATATCCGATTCATCTTTATCTAGGCCGCTGTCAAGAAGACTCAGGATGGGGCACGAGGGTAATCTCCAACCAAGGAACAAGTGGATGACAGAACAGCAAAGACAACACTTCAGAAGGTGAAACAAACCTATTACGGATTTGCTCCTGGAACATTAACGGGCTAAATAGCAAATCGTCGGACCGTGCCTTCATGAATTATCTAATGTCATTCCATATTATCGCTCTCCAGGAGACCTGGATGACGGATCCACCACATCTACAGGGATATATACGATTCTATGCACCAGCCCTTAAAAAAGCAAAATTTGGCCATTTGCAGGGAGGCCTGGTAACCTACGCAAGTAACACCTGCGCAAATTCTGTCAAACTAGTGTCCTTAACTACACCGGAATCCATTGCTATCAAAATCTCCTCTATAAAGGGGCACCTAGGGAATAGGCACAAGGAGATAGTAATAATATATACATATATACACCCTAACAGGAAATCTAACGATGCAAAGCAATTAGTCAGCTGCGTAGAGTCTTGTATGAGTGAAGCTAATACACCAGACACAATATTGACAGGAGACTTCAATTTGCATCTAGTCGGGTCATCTAAAGTGGAAGAAGTTTCTTTAATTAACCAGCTATGGAACATCCCGCAACAGAGAACCAACTTAACAGCAGTTCCATCAAAAGTTGGACAACTTCTTATAGAGGATCTTGAACATCTTATGTTGCGCGCAGCAAATGGCAGAACTACAGGTGATATACCTCATGCATTCACCCATCAATCTTTAAAAAAAAGTTCAACGTTGGACTATACTTTTGTATCCCTAACTCTCTTTAAGGAAATCTTCTCATTCAGTATGGGAGATAAAGCAGATAGTGATCATTGCCCCCAGGAACTTATATTGCGTACAAACATCTAAGGATCAACAAAATGGGAAGGCTTACCAGGCACTACTGCTACCATCAACTTTAGAAAAATAAAATTCAAGCTAGCATCGCAAGACAATTTTCAGGGAGCTGCTAAACTTTTATTTGAAACACGGAAAGGGACCAACGAAACAGAGAAATGGACAAACTACACGCATGCCTTGGTAACATCTTTTGCTGTCCCAATCAAATCTAAACCAAAGCAGGGTCCTACTAATTTCACCATGCCGCAAAAGAGCAAGATAAAATCTATCAAAAAGAAAATTAACTACTCTTTACGGCAAGTTCGACTGTATCCAACCGACAACACAAAACTAGCTGAACTGTGACAGCAGAAACTATACCTAAAGCAAGCAATCTGGGAAGCTAGGCACGACAATGAGGATACTTTATGGGCGAAACTGCATGTGGACTCTAAGCTAAAAAATAGTGCGAGCTTCTGGGAAACGATAAAAAGATTTACCCATCCAACGCATGAGGGTCTATCTTCAAACATATCTGAGGAAGACTGGGCCACTTTCCTAGGAAATCATTTTCTTCAAAGGAACAACGCATTGCAAGCTGAAACTAGCATGGACTACGTATTGCAGTCTAGGATTCGGCACTATCAACCAAATAAGGAAAATGCAGCTCCGGAGGAACTGCACGAAGGGGAACTACTGGGACTTACTCCCTTAAACGCTCATATAAAATCTATCAATAAATACATCAAGAAGGGAAGGCAAGAAGGGGCACCGGGGCCAAATGGAATCCCACCCGCGCTTTACAAACAAGATACAGAATACTGGGCGAAGGCATTGAGTCCTCTGTTCCGAGAGATAAGGACAACAGGCCGTCTTCCTCCATCATGGCGGACCTCGATAATTTCACCAATTTTTAAATCCGGTGACAAGACTCAACCTAAGAACTATCGGTTAGTTGCCCTTCTGGACAATGAGGCAAAATATTTTGCCGGTACGCTGCTGGACGAACTGCAACTCTGGGCGGAAGACAACTCAATCATCCCCCTAAACCAAACCGGGTTTTCTAAATCTGTTGGGACCATAACAAATATAATAACAATGGCTCTGCTAATCGATAAGGCTGAGAATACAAGAACACCATTACACCTGTGCTTCATCGATTATCGGGCAGCTTTTGACCATGTAAACCGACATAAACTTTGGTTGAAATTGGCAGGCTGGGGCATTCCCCAGGCTCTTTTGAACCTGCTAATTAATTTGCACACTGAAACCTGGCTGCAAATAAAACTCGGTGACGGGTCAACTCTATCGAGAAAAATTCCAACAACAAAAGGCCTTAAGCAAGGCTGCGTACTGGCCCCAACGCTATTTAATCTGTTTTTAGCTGATCTGATTCCGTTACTGAATGCAACCAACTCGCATTCGCCAAAAATTGGGAATCTAATATTACCTTGCCTACTCTACGCTGACGATCTAGTGTTGATCAGCCAAACGAAGGTGGGTTTACAGCGTCTTCTTGATATCACATGTAAATACTCTAAGGCTAATGATCTAAATATCAACCTGGAAAAAACAAAAATCATGACAATCAAAAAGAACTTTAAGAAAACACCTGTCTGGTTTTGGGACAAGATTCAAATAGATTCAGCCAATGAGTATAAATACTTGGGGGTGATCATTGATAAAGGCGGGCACTTTGTAACCCAGAGAGAAACAATTAAAAGGAAAGGCATAGCCTTAGCAGTCTCAATGAGAAACCTCAATTCCAGACTGACTGGTCCTTCACTGGCTCCTTTGGTAGAAGTTATACGGGCACAACTTCTACCCACAATAACCTATGAGAGCGAGGCACAGAGGGGGAGGGACTCGAAGCTCTTGGATGCTGTGGTTGCAAAAGTATACAGAATAATTTTTGGTTTACCAACACGAGTCTCTCCAGCGCAGATTAGGCTTGAGTTTGGTGTGCAAAAACAGACCATTGCAAGGAAAGGTGCAACAATCATCTTCTGGGACAAAGTAAGGAAATCTGAACCTGGCACCCTAAATTGGCACTTATGGACAGAGCTACAACAGAAGGAGTCATCACCAGCGGCGAAATATTTAGCAATATGCGTGGCAACGCTGGGTCTTACAGAACTTTGGGCAACACCCACAAGTCACAACCTCTTTCAAAAACTAATAAAGAAATCGGTGCGAAACGAATCCTGGATTGAAGATAAGGCAGCCTTAACAAGGAGGTCGCATGGTTGGATGATTCTGAGCACCTATTCCTCTCTGGGGGCTCAGAAGTATCTAGCCTTGGGTTTTGCTAAACATACAAAAATTTTATTTTTGAAATACAGACTAGGCTTGCTGCCATGCACAAAGCACTTTCCACATTGGCTGAAAACCCAATCCGATTCCAACTGCCGCTTATGTGGGACAGTGCAAGAAGATATGCTGCATCTCCTCTGTACATGTAAAGAATTAACTGAGGAAAGGAGACGGTTTTTAAAACCACTTTTTAACCAGAGAGGCATTCGCACACGGAGACAAGCTGTGTTGGCATGTTTTGCACCCGAGGACACGCAGCTTAATTGTTGCTTTGTAAAATTTTTAACACAAGTAGAGAAGAAAATGCCAAAGCCTGAATTACCACACAGCAGATAGGTATAAGGACAAATGCTGCTACAATAATTGCTTGTTTTAATGCGTTGCAAATATCATTAGGTTATAATGTCTTTTAATTGGTTTTAATTGGTTTTAAATTTGCAATGAGATATTTTGTAGCAACGGTTTTAAGTAACTATGCTAAATAAAACTTTACTATTTTCGTAAACTATAAAGAAGAATCGAAAAATAGCCAATTCCAGCACACTGGAGCTCTTCTTGGTTATTCAATAGAATAAAGGAGGCTGAGTCCTCTGTAACCTTTCCTCTTCCTCCCCCTTTTTTGATTTACGTATGAAGTGGATGTGGTCATATTTGTGATTTTTGGCTTGCTGTGCATATGGACTGGGCATTTGTATGAAGGTATTATCTTCCCAGACTGTCACCCCTCCCAGCCCAGGATGTGGCCCCGGTGCTTGCTGGGCTGGGTTACCTGCCTACTGCTGTTGCCAAGTGTTCCTTGTGGCTAAATGTGCTGCTCATTCGGGTTGATCTGGTCCTGGTTTTGTGGATGTAGATTTTGAGGGGACTGGTCCAGGCCTATCGATCTTTGTTCATGATAAGCCTTCAGTCGGCATCAGTCACCAACATGGCCCATTCAGTGATAGTAGTAGCACTTTCTGAGATCTAGCTGCTGCCATCCTTCGTGACCTCTGCTGTTAGGACTGGGTAGAAACCTCCTGGGGTTTGCCGGTGGAGCTCCCTTCAAGACTTGTGCTTCTCGCACCTTTTCGGCCAACGCTGCCCCCTGGAGGGCAGTCTTCTTTAACTTATGTTGGACCAGCTTAGCTGTGTCTCTTTGGGCTTGCTCCTGTTTTTCCTTGTCTTTTTCCTGTTCCTTCCTGTAGTAATGTAATGTTTGGGCCTGTGTCTCCCACCAAGGTTTAGTGTATAATCCTACTACACTATCTAGGCCACTCTCTATCTTGGCGGGCAGTCCCGTCTTGAGGATGTTGTAAAAGAATGCAACCTGGGGGCCTGTGTCGGTCCATGGCTGTCCTGTCTCTTGACCCCACTTCTCTAGCATTCTGTCCTGAAAGTCGGTTACGGTTTTCCCAGGTTTCATCCTCCTATGTCTGGGCAGTCAGGAAATATTTCCCTAAAGGCCATCCAGATCTGGTGTCAGAATGAATTAAATGGGGCTATGTCATGCTCGGTGTTGGTTAGCGTGACTGTTGGGATCTGGGCTTGGGAAAACACTGTATTGGTCAGCTCTCTGACAAGGCTGCTGAGCAGACTCTTGATATCACCTATTGCTAGATTTATCCCTGTGTTTTTTTTCCCTCAAGACATGAGATCCATTTTTCTGCCCGGTCCATCAATGGGGGCAGTTTGGTGCTGAGCCCTTCCTTTTCCATCTGGTCCCATGGCAAACAGATGGTATCTACTGTGTCTTTCTGAAACAATGGACATATTTTGGCTTGGAGCTGCTCCACTGGCTTTTCTGCAACTTAGCGCTCCCATCTTCTCAGGCATTACTGCAAGTAGGGAAAGTTCCACCTGGAATTTCAATCTGCATGCTGGATACAGTCTTCCACATTGACCATGTCCTTTGGTTTGAAGAACCCGTCCTCTGGCCAAGGTCTATCATACTGGCCCTCCCCTTTGGTCCAGTGGGCTAGCAGATGACAGAATGGTTGTGCAAAGACCTCACCTTCTTCTCTCAGCACTACCTCTCTAGGGGTCAGTTTGCTTGACCGGTGTGTTTGGGGGAAACAGCAGATGTCTTCACCACTGTTCTCCTCATGTGCGTGCAGGAGTGCCATTCTGCTTCTCCTCTGTCTTAGCTTGGTTTGGGCTACCTTGATCTCTTATTTTCTGGCCAGCCCCTCGCCTATGCTGATGCTCTGGTGGTGTCTGTGTTCCTGACAGGGGCCTCCCCTCTGGTTCTATTTTGAGTTCCTCTCCATTGGACCCAGGGCCTCACTCAGCTCTCCCCAGAGGGATGGTCTGTTTCTCTCTGTGCTTCCCATGTGAGAGCTCTTTCTCTTGCTATTCTCACCCAACGCCTCTCCTCTAATTCCCACCAAGGCTGCTACCTTCACTCAGTGTTGCACACTGTTCTTCTTGGTAGGAACGTATCCTCCAGCTCACTTCCTGTCATTTCTTCCACTGCCTAGGGGAGACTAGCCCGCAGCACCCCCATCAATGTTGGACTCGGGAGGGCTAGGACCTCTTCTCCCACCCTTACTGGTGGTATCACTATCCATCAGTTACCTGAGTTTACTCTACTGGACGGCTTGGGGTGCTGGTTCCCTGTGCTACTGGGGCCTGGTGGGTTGTCTGCGATGGATGGTGGTTTGAACTTTGGGGAATCCTGTCACTGAACTGAGATGAAGTCGGTATTGTCTGGGTACGCCCATCTGGCTATATCCCTGCCCTAGACCTAGTGGTTTGCTGCCCAGTGGGGATCCCTTTGGCCCCCTTTACCAGTGGATTGGTTTACCACAGTGTAGGAACAGTAGGAATGGTGGACATTATAATGAGCACCTCTGAGCCCACGTATGGTGAGGGAGGTACAGACGCCTTGCCTGCAAGCCCTTGGGCAGAATTGCAGGACGGGCCACCTCAAAGTTGGCCCATAGTTATAACACTGACTCTTTCGTAGCCCTCTTCTCCCCTACATAGTAGGTCTAAATATGTGTCCTTGTTCGTTCTATTAGGTTGGTGTCAAAGGTTCCCCCGTCTGGCAGGGGAACGCATCTGTCTTAGTGTGTGTGTGCTATTCACAACAAAACGTATCCAACTTTTTAGTCTGCGTGGTGAACCTAGTTTGCGTATGGTCTAAAGGTGACTCCACAATGGGCGGTGAACCTTTTTTAAGAATTAGTACACTTCTAACATAACAAGTCTGTTGAATAACTTAAATGCTATTCTAATTGTGAGGTAAATATGTACAAGGGATTATACCAGCAATACCTACTTTACCATTAGCTAAGCTTAAGGCAACAATACATCCAACAAATGTAGTACATAAAACAACACATTTTGGGATTAACAACCTGACAAAAAGTGCAATGGTTACATTCAGAACATTGTGAATTTTTAGCAGCAGAATAGCAGATATGAAGCAACAGTGTGCGGCAATGGCAACTTCTTCATATGCACAGTAAGTCAGTAACAAGACACAACGTTCAACATAAAACACAGTTGCAATGATTTACCAGCACATCAATATCAAGACTATCCAAAACATTGTTAATGTATTCTCTGAGAACTGAAATGATAAGAGAGAGAGAAAGAAAGACAGAGAGAGGCAGTGAGAGAGAGAAAGAGAGAGAGAGAAAAAGAGAGAGAAAAAAAACTGACAGAAAGAAATGATAACATTGTCAAAAAAACTTTGCCTGCTCCTAGTGTATGCTGCCCGATCACATGGGAGATTCTGCGTGGTACATGGAACTTACCGCTTGATTCATCATTCTCCCGTTTTGCGAGCCCCGCGATTCTTAACGAATCGCTATTAAGGACTTGCAAAACGGGATTCATGTAGGAATTGCATAAAGAAATGCGATTCCTACACATTCCTTATTTGCGATTAGCAAATTGCTAATCGCAAATAAGGAATAACTCCCCATTCATTCCTATGGGCCAAAAGGCCAAAAGGCCCATAGGAATGAATGGGGAGTATTCCTTATTTGCGATTAGCAATTTGCTAATCGCAAATAAGATAGCGATTTAAAGGGTGCCAGGGGTGTCCAAAGGACACCCTGTAGCACCCCTTAAATGCAAATTGAAACAGGTGTTGCACACACACATGTCCAAAGGACATGTGTGTGTGCAACATGCAACTTAGAAAAATGCTTTTAAAAGCATTTTTCTAAGTTTTCGCTATTTACCACGAGGTTTGACCTCGCGGTAAATAGCGGGCCGAAATTGCGAATTCGCAATTTTTAAATGGATGATGAATTGCATTTAAGGAATCTCAAATAGAGATTCCTTAAATGTGATTTCTCGCAAAATAGCGAAATCGCTATTACCGATTTTTGCATTTGGGATGATGAATCCCAAATGCAAAAATAGCGCTCGCAAAGGGCCAGATTCTCAGAATCTGGCCCTTTGCGAGCCGATTTCGGCTTGATGAATCAGGCTGTATGTGAGCCTGATAGTCTTCCAATTTTCCAAAGATATCAACAATTTACGTGGAGAAGAAGGAGCAACTCAACTGTGACAGGCACTCTTTGGTCAAGCACAAGCTCGGCCAGTGGTCCAAGTAAGTCGCACCTCTCACTTCTTTCAGATACAACCAGTGTCAAGTAACTGATAGCACCAAAAAAACTCCTTTAGGCTAAACAATAAGGTTGAGATGTTGGCCCTATTTCACCCCCAAATCCTATGCATACCTTCTGTGTCTCGCCCAGTGGTCCAAGTGGCCACTGTATCACACCCAGAGATAAGCATACCCAAATTACACCAGTAGTCCAAGCGGCAAAAGAACCTCACATTTCCTAGTTTGCCATATGCCAAATGTTGGGACTACGGATCAGATGTAGTCTCTTACCCACTGATGGCGGCTTCAGGATGGACCTTCGCCCATGGATTCAGCAGAGCTTTCAATCAATTGGGGCGTCTGATTACTGATCTTGTTGCGCAGATGTGAATCCGTATTAGCGGGGTCCTTTCCTTCAGCTGCAGTCGGGTTCGATGAATCAATCTAAAGGTTGCTCAAATACGAATTAACCTTTGAAAAAATGGAAAGACAAGATCGTTTGGCAAAACAGGAACAGTTGTTTGATTGAGATCAGGTAACAGAGCCGGGGTCTGAAAACTGTCTCAAAGCAATTTGGATTCGGCCACCATTTTGTACTTTACATGAAGGACCATAAAATGATTTATGCATTCCTTTGGCGACAGATGTTTGGGCCTAGTTACTGGGCCATAAAGCAGGGGTTTGATAAGGAGCAGAGGTAGGCCTCGTCCTTCTGTAAACATAATGCAGGGCCAGTGGGTACATGTCCAGATATCCAGCATGAGGAGCTTGTGATCACTGCTGTAGTGTGCATCCTGTGTTCTGATTAGCTGGGTGTGCCTAACTTAGAGTGGTATCTAACTTTATGGTGTTTTGAGAATGTGTGCCTGTAAGAAATGGGGTTACCAAATCTCCAAGGGGGTAGCATGGAACCAAGCGGGCAGGCCAAACTTCGAGGACATGTGAAGCACTCACGTAGTACCCACAGACGACACACCAGGCACAGCACAAAAGAGGCAGGACACCAGTTTGAGTTGGAAAAAGATAAGTAGTTTAGTAGTGTTTCCAACCTGCAAGGCAAAATAGAATGCAAAACAGTAGTGTCACAACAGGGCGCCAATTGGCGCCGGAGCCAAGTGTATAAAGGGGGGATTATTTACATGGGAAGTAAGGGCTGAGTCTATAAGTCCATGCTGAAAGGAAAAAGGATGGGATCAAAATAACATTAGATCCGGGCCAATCTGGTGGGGCCAACTCAGACTCTCATCCTTAGAGGAGGGCTGTAATTGCAAAATATCACATTAGCATAGATATACGTCATGCACAATAACGCCAACCCAACCCCTGTAAGGGACAAACATCAGGGCTTCACAGTACATCATAAATAGGAGCACCTGTAATAAATCAGCACGGCTGGCCCATTAACCTGGGGCATAACCAAGGGCCTGGAATAACACGTCAGGCCAACCTATTGACCAACATTAGGCAGAACATACCTCACCCAGCAGTAATATCCGGTAGGGGCCCTCCTCATAGACCAGGAACACCTGTAAGGAAATAGCTAGGCTCCCTCTACCATCAAACTAGGGGTATCAAACATCAGGGTGTATTGGCATCAACTCTTCCCGGGTCACCTTAGGGGAACAATAACCCATGGGGCCCAGAACTAAGCATAGGGCAACCACTCCCTGGGACCTACACATGCAGCTTTGCAAACAAACAGGGTAACTTGCGTTAACAAAGCTCGCAGTCCCTAGGGATTAATCCTACTTATAGAAACATCCCCGGCCTCCACTTCTCACTGTGGGGAGGTTGCCCAGTCTAGGGGTCTCCTGTGTACCTTCAGGGCCAACATGGCCAGTCCCGGTGTCCAAAAGAAGAGGGGGGGCGAGCACCGACCCTGTGCCCCGTTGCCTTTCCCACCACCCCTACACAGTCCAGCTGTGGCCCCACTCACCAGCTGCTCCTGGACTCTTTCGCCTAGGGACCTCAGCAGGCGCAGGGCTTCACTGAGGAAGGGCAGGCACCGACAATGTGCCTCGATTCCCCCTCCTCTCTCGCGACTATAGCCGGCCCCCCCTTTCCTCACGGGGGCCTGGGACTTAAAGGTAGCCTCCGCGAGGCTTCAGGCCCCAAACAGGGGCTCTCTTCAGCTTCGAGGAGGAGGGACAGGCACCGGCAATGTGCCTCGAGGCCCTCCCTCCCCTCAAGCCTCGGGCCACAACACTCGGGGCACTCCTTTCTTACGGAAGTACCTGGGCCCCTCTTGCTCACGGGGGCCTGGGGGTTCCAACACGCCTCCGGGCGGCCCAATCAGGGCTCCCTCCTCCTCACGGGAGCCCCGCAGTCTCTCTGCTCCTCCGCCCGCCTCAGGTCGGGAGGCGGGGCTGGCACCGACAGTGTGCCCCGGCCCCGCCTACCTCACCGGCCCCTCGCGTGGGGGCACAGACCGGCGGGGTGGCCTCCCGCTCCGGTCGTTCTTCACGGGGCTCCCTCACGACCACGGGAGCCCCGCACCGAAGCTTCACCCGGGTCCCCCTCCTACCTCACGGGGACCCGGGGCTTCGACTCGGCGTCTTCCTGCCTTCCCTGCCGCCCGGGCCGGTAGCCAATCCCTGCGCGGCGTTGGCGCGGGCGGGCCGATGACGCAGCCAGGCGCCCCCGTCACGTGACGCGAGTACCGCGGCCTCAGGGCCTAGCGCGGCCCCTTCTTCACTTCGGCCGCCCTCTCCTGGTGCCGCAACGATGCCGAACACGGCGGGGGTTTCCTTGGCGGCGGGCCGCAGCGGTGACGGTGGCAACAATAAGGGGTAGGCTCCCTTCTATTTAATTACTTATATCGGCAGAAGCGCGCCTACTCAGACGGCGCTATTCACAGGCTGCCACAGTCTCCTCAGAAAACGGCGCTATTCACTGCGCTCCGCTCCTCCCTCGGCCCACACAACTTCCAGGGCCAACAGCACTCCGGGGGCCACACCAGCCCCAGCGCTTCTCTTCCCACAGCGCTTGGTAGGCAGTCCAGGGGCAGATTAAGAGACACAGTTCCTCGGGGGCACAATCCTCCCCGGGCAGCTCCTCCCAGTCCAGCGCTTCCACAGGGGCCACAACTTCCCCAGGGGGGAACAGTCCCAGTACAGATCCTCAGGGGCCACTTCCTCACCTCCTGGGTTCTCCTTTTGCGCTGTGCTGGCGGAATTCACGGTCCCTTAATAGTGACAGGGACCTGGGTGGGCCCTCATAATTCAGGGGCCCAGGGGACAGCAGAGTAGGGGGGTTTTAGGGGTGCAGGGCCCAGCTCACAGGCCCATGTGGCGGTAGCACCTTGTAGCAGGTCCCCTCTCTTTCTTGTCCCAGCGCTGACTGACTCTCTGGTGGCACATCCCCCTTACTTATACCCTCCTCCCAGGCAGTGCCAGAACCTTCTAGAATGTTGGCAAAGCTGGCCTAAACTGGCTCAAGGGGAGGGGGTGAGCACCCTGGGTGCCAGGCTTTCCCTCCAAATGCTAGGGGTAGCTGGGTAATAATAACTAGACTGCTGACCTATGGCAGTACAGTGGCAAAACCCATGGCCATGGCATCCATTTTAAACACAGTACATTTTAGTCAGGTGCATTTTTAAAATGGGGAAATTTACAAGTGCTCACACCATTACTTGACATTACATTTTTAACAAGGTGTCTCACACCACTCATGGCCTATACAGGTTTAATCCCATGGGGGAGACATTTCAGACAAGGGGGTCAAAAGCGAAAAAATTTTGGGGGGAAAAGGCCAAGTCCAACAGTGCCACTCTGGACAAACGTGTTTTTAATGGGGCCAATCTTCTGAGGCCATTGTGGTGTTGCTGCATATCTGTGGGATCGATCTGGGTTTTCCTGTTGGCATGCTCTGTCTAAGGGTTACGTGTGTCCCCCACCCATGATCTGTCAATCAGTTGCTTCAGGCCTAGGTAACAGGGCGTGCCTAAACACATATTTCTGACTTGTCGCTAAGGGGGAGGAGACATCGGGGGAATTCAACAATGGAGAAGCAAGTTTGTTTTTATACGTACATACATAATGGGGCACATAAACATTGTATTTTCCAATATTAACACCACTTTAAAATCCATTGCCTGTAAGGAGATGGACCACCTCAGCACTTTGGAATTTACGCCCCTCATTTGCAAGAGCCATCTGAGGTCTGTAGTCTGTTTGAACCCGGAAATGAGTCTCTAACAGATATGGTTACAGCTTCTTCAGTGCACAGACCACAGCAAATGTCTCCTTCTCAATCTCACTCCACCTCTGTTCCTGTGGAAGTAACCTTCTTCTAAGGAAGGCTAGCATTGTCCTAGGCCGTCCTCATTTAGCTGTGCTAAGACAGCCCCTATGTCATGGTCTAAAGTTTCATTCTGCACTATGAACTCAGTAGCGAAGTCAGGAGCCTTTAGTATGGGTGCTGTATACATGGCTTCCTTGGAGGTATCAATGAATTTCTGGCAGACCTCTCTCCAGATCACTTTTCTGGGCTGCTTCTCTGAAGTCGTTTCTGCTCGGGGGGCAACAGTGGTATTGTGTCCCTTAACAAACATCCTATAATATCCTTCGTGGCCCATCAGAGCCCTCACCTCATTCTGTATTTTTGGGGGTTGCCAGGCCAGGATAGTTTCAATCTTGGCCTGGAGGGGCTATACCTTGCCCTCACCCACATGTGGCCCCGATTCACCACGGACCCATGCCGTTTCTGGCATTTACTGAGTCCTTGATAGTCAGGCACACCTGCTTCAGGTCCTGAAGCACCCCTTGGTGGTGGTACACATATTCCTTCCAGTTGGAGCAGTAGATAGGTATGTCATCCAGATAGGCAGCACAGAATGCCTACTTTCCAGTCAGGACCCTGTTAACCAACCTCTGCAGGGTGGCAGGGACATTCTTTAACCAAAGGGCATCACTCTTACTTTGAAGAGGCCTTCAGGGGCTGAGATGCTGACCTTTCTTTTGCCCCCTCTGTTAGGGCAATCTTCCAGTACCTTGATGTGAGATCAAAGGTGCTCAGGAACTTGGCAGCTTCCAGGCTGTCAGTGGTCATCAGCTTGGGGGATGGGGTGCACAACAGTCTTCATGATGGAATTGAGTCCCCTGTAGTCCACAAAGAACCTAAGTTCTGGAGTGGTGCCTCAGGGCTGGACCAGGGACCGTCTCAATCACCCCTAAAGGCAGCATCTTGGAGACCTCCACCTTGATATTGGCCATCACCTTGTTTGACAACCTGTAAATCTTCTTTATAAAAAGCAGACTGTCTCCAGTATTAATGTCTTGGATGCGCAAGTGTGCCAGTTCAGGGATGAGGGAGAACCGAGAGGAAATCTACCCGAGAAACTGATGTCAGTCACTGTGCTGTTCTAGGGCCAAATCCGCGTAGAGGTTGACATCCTCTACTGACCCAGAACGGTTGTCAGGGTGAGGCTTGTTCTCGTCTTCTGCAGGCTCCTCTTTGGCCCTCACAAAACACGATTTAAGGCAGTTCATGTGGAGCACCCTTAAAGGGTTCCAGGAGTTCTTCAGATCCACCAGGTAGGTGGACTTCCTTTTGCACTCTTTGATATCATATGGGCCTGTTCAGTGATCCTGGAGAGCTCTGAGCTCCACAGGCTCCATGACCACAACTTCTGGCCAGGTTGAAATTCTACTAAAGTGGCCTTCCATTCATACCTGAGATTCATTACTTCTTGACTGGCCTGAAGATTGCTTTTTGCCTTCTTCCAGAAGCAATGAATCTAGTTGAGGAGAGCCAGCATGTAGCTGACCACATCCCCCTGAGGAGGATTCCTGAGAGCTTGCTCCCAAACCACTCTGACAAGGCTAGGAGGTCCCCTAACAGGGTGACCATAGATGAGTTTAAAGGTGTTAAACCCAACCCCCTTCTGTGACATCTTCCTGTAGGAAAAGAGAAGGCATTGCAGGAGGACATCCAACTTGTGCCCCATGGGCTCAGGCAGGCCCAATATCATGCCTTTCAAAGTTTTGTTGAATCCCTCCATAAGACTGTTTTGGGGTGATAGGGTGTAAAGAACTTAAGTTACTCCACACTCATCCCACATGGACTACATATATGCTGACATGAAGTTAGGGCTTCTGGTAGATACGACCTCAAAGGGATGGCCTCTGGGTAGCAAGTGGTGTGGTCCAACAAGACCAGGATCAACCTGTTGCCTAAAGCTGCCTACGGGTGCAAGGGTTCAACAATGTTGATGCACACCCTCTCACATGGAGTGCCAATGACAGGTAAGGGGTCAGGGGAACCTTGATCATTTTTCCTGACTTATCACTGGCCTGGCAGGTGGGAAAGGACCTACAGAATGCATCTGAGGCTGTCTTCATCTAGGGACAATAGAAGTGGGTAAAAAGCCTGGCGAAGGTCTTGTAATGTATGTAATATATGTATACTTGTAAAGTGCACTGTTACCTCGTTACGTGGTGTCCTTGCGCTGTATACCGCTGGGGAACCTGTCCTGGCTTTCCCTGTGAGAGGGCACCCCAAGGTGAAGCCAGGCATCCCCGGCGTTGCTGGGGCCGTTGTGGAGATTAAGCAAGCTATTGCCCAGAGTTGCAGAGTGGGACCCATGGTTAGCATAGGCACCTAAGCGAGAATTATCGAGTCCGCGGACATTGACCCAAGACCCTGCCGCGTCCGGAATTGAACCCTGGTCCCGGGCCGACCTCTGCTTCAGGGTCTGCCGCTTCTAACCGGTGAGCCACTCTTCTCCACAAGTCTTGTCTTACCCCAGATGTCCTGCCAGGGGAATGTCATGAGCCCAGTAGGAAGGCCCTGTAACACTGGAGGACCATCAGCTCACTGGCTGCCCCAGGTCCAGGAACCTTAAGCTCGATATATAGGAGGTCAACCTCCTAATAGATAAGGTGATCTCCAGAATATTACCTGCTGCCTGTGCCTCAGTTTGCTGCCTCCCTGGTGGGCCCATTCCTCCCTGGTGGGCCCACCCTCAACTTGCCAACAGCAAGCTCAGACTGGTCACCCAGGGCAGCAATGTCTTCTCTGGTAGACTCAGAATCACCCTCTTCAGGTGCCCTGTCAATCTGGAATGAGGGACCTTTAAGGGCTGGTTTCCCATGCCCCTTGCCCTTATTCTTCTTAGTGGCTCCCTGGGCCATTGTTCCAGGCTGCAGGGGCCCTTGACTCTCTTCTCGGGAGCCATGGATGGAGTGTTCATACAGACCCATTCAAGAAATCCCAACATCTCCATGTGTGATCTGAGCCCTACTTCCTTCCAAATAGTGTGCTCCAGGTTGTTGCCTAACAGATAATCTATAAGCATGGCAGGGCTGACAGCTACTTTTATAGAACCTTAGACCCCCGCACCCAAAGGGAAACTCTCACTGTTTTCTGTGACTGTGACTTTGTAGAATGGGTTAGGGAGGATCTTTTCTGAGGACACAAGCTGACACTTCACAGTAGTCATGCTGACTCCAGTATCGCTCAGACCCACCACCTATTGCCCATTGATGGTGACCCATTGTCTATATTTAGACATATTGGCATGCATATGGGCTTTTGGCACCATCTCCTTATTGCCCAGGGACATGAGGGTCACCTCTGTCTGCTCCCCAAAGCTAACTGGGACCACATCTTCCGCAAGCACTTCTCTAGTTAACCCAGGTGTCTGCCTACTGGAGGGAAAGGTGTGCTTTTGACCTCTTGGGACATTTGGTGTCTCCCTACGAGTCCCATAGTTGTAACACTCTGTGCATTGATGGATAAACCTCCGTGTCTATTCATCAAAAAATCCCTGTTTCTTGGGCTTGAACTGGGCTGATTACCACTGTTCCCTTGGGAATTATTTTGGGGGCCTTTTCAGAATGCCTTTCTTTTAGGTTTTTCTACCCCCTCTTTCTTCCAGTGGGATCTGGCTCACCCTTTTGGGAGCCCCCTTGATGTATTTTTGTACACTTTGGTACTGACCAAGAGGTCCGCCTCCTCAGCAAGCTTCTTTGGGTCAGTCAGTTTGCTGTCCACAAGGTGCTGGTGTACCTCTGTAAATGTGCTCCCTTTAAATCAAGTTGCACAGGCCACTGTAAATATTTACTTTGCGCCCCCTCACCCAGCCATTCAGTGCCTTGTGAGAATCAATCAATAAATCAATCACTATTTATATAGCACAGCTATTCACCCCTGAGGGTCTCCGGGTGCTGAGGTTTCTGTGGTGTCAGTCAAAAAGCCAGGTCTTGAGTCCCTTTCTGAAGTCCGAAGAGAAAGGTCGTTCTAAGACTTACTAGCCTGGTAGGAGAAGGAACAACCTCCACTGTAGCTTTAATGGATGCAGGGAGAGTGTGCGAGGGTGAGGGAGGTGGAGAGCAGATGTCTGAAGGGTTGGTAAAGGTTTAGGTGATGGTTGATATATGCTGGTCTAGGAATTTTACCTAAGACTGATTGATGAGTTTGTGGCAGTCCCAGAACCTCTGGTGATGCTTTTTAAGGGTCAGCCCAAATTTGGGTAGAAGAATGGCTTTAACGGAGGTGTACCTGGTTTGGTCCTCTACTTCCAGTGTGTCCCTCCCCACTGGAAGCATATGCTTCCACATACCACTTCCCAGTGCTCTTCTGGGATTTGTGTCAGAGTCAACTCATAGGCTGAAAATCACTTATCAATGTAATCGCCCATTACATTACTTGGTACCAGATATTTGGGCATGCAGGCCTTCTTGTCTCCCTCAGACACTGAAGGTATGATGCCACCTTTGTTGCTGCAATCTGTCCATATTTCTTTCAATACCAGCTCTTTAAGACTCCTTTAATGAGCCAAACGCTCCAGAGCAAGTTCCTCCTCCATCTTTAATCTGGCCATCTGCAGCTGAAACTCCTTCTCTGCCTTCCTGATTACCAACTCCTCTGGGGAGAGGCCATGCGAGGGTGCACCGCTTCCTTCTCTGGTACGAAGCTACAATTCAGGAGATGGGTCATCCTCCTCTACTGAAGGTTGCATTTCAGGGCTGATGTCCAGGTCCTGAGCCTGCTTATCCATCATCCCCATCATCCTTCATCTCTGTGGCTGTTAGTGACTAGTGAACCTCCCACGTGGCCCTCAGAGGTTTTTGCAGCTCCAATGTTTTAGCACCCTTCTTGTTGGGAAGCCCCCTTTCCTTGCAGAATTGCTTGAGCTCAGCCACAGTATAATTTTCCAGGTTTTCCAGCTCAAAGTATATCTCTGTAAGAATGGGCACAGACAATTAGGTAGCAAAGAGAGTAGATTTGGGAAAATAGAAAGTAGCCAATCAAGGAGAATTTAAAAACTCAACTGGTCCTAATATACTCATGTGCATGGTAGTGTAAAACTATATACATGTATGGCACTTCGCAAACACCAGCACAAATCCTCACCGCTGAACACCAGCGTAAGAAATTGGATTCATTGTGGAGGGGAGTGAACCCCTTCTCAAGCATCAACCACAGTTCTTCTCAGGGTAAAGTCACAAGCAAATCCTAAATTAACATGTGCTTAACCCTTGGGTAGCTTCGCACAGAGCAGCCATGCTTAATTCAGAGGCAATGTGTAAAGTATTTATGCAACACTTCAAACAGTAACACAGTGAAAACATACCACAAAAGGAGCTCTTGCCAAATTTAGAAAAATAAAGTCATTTTTGGTCAATAAAACATGATCAAATCAACAAAGGTCCGATTAGTAGAACCCGATATATTATGTTTTAAGGATTTTAGTAAAAATAATGCCAAAAAGGCGTAAAGTGTCTACTGTAGATAACTGGTCACGGCGGGCCTGTCACAAGTTCAAGCCGACCGCGATGGAGCACAGGCCATCTTAAGGTATCCAGTTAGGCCCGCTGAAAAAATTACATTAAATCCTGGTTTGTGAGCATTGTGGGAATCTAAGTCGAAGATGCATTATGCAGCTAAAGTGATGCATCTATTCAGAGATTCCAAGGTCCCACATCATTGAGGATCCCATTGACAAGGGCCTGCAATGCAAAGTCTGGCGTCAAGGATGCATTGAGCAGCCTGGGCTATGCGTCGGTTCTGAGAAGCTGCAAGGCTGCAATATGGAGTCTGGCATCCTCATTGAGGCTTTTGATTAGAATACGAGGGCCTGTGCTGAGAATGCTTCGCACATTGATAGTTCTGATGCGGCAACAGGCTTTGATGTTATGTAGGTCTTTGCGGCAGTTCTCATCCACACAGTAGCAGCAATGTGTTGGTTCTGCTTGGGGTTGTGCCACACAGGAGAGGAGATGCATCGGTTCCGCCAGATCCACAGAGGCTGGCAGAGCACCTTAGGCCCACTTGCAAGGGTCCAGAACAGGGGTGGCACTGGTTGGCAGGGTAAACTAACCGATTGCAGAGTTTAGGTGCTGGTGCAAGGTTGTTGGAAGCCTCCTGTGTCCCTGAGGCTTCAGATCAACATAACATATGGTAGTAAGTCCACACAGGAAGACAGTTGTCCAGCAAGGCAGTTTTCAGCAGGGCAGGTGTCCAGCCGAGTGGCAGTCCTTCAGCAGCACATCAATCCTTCTTCCTGGCAGTGTAACCACAGGTCCAGAAGTCTACTGAAGAGTTGGTTTTGAGATCCAGTATTTATAACCAGTTGGGCCTTTGAAGTAGGGAAGTAGCGTATAGAGACACCTCTTCGAAGTCCCCAGGAATCCTGCCTTCCCTGTCCTGGCTCTAGATTAACTACAGGGAGTAGACACCCTGTTGTGTGGAGGCAGTACACAGTCTATTCAAGTGTAAGTGGAAGAGTGCTTAGCGCCTCCCTCCCATCCTGACAGTGATGGCTTATCCAGGCCCACCTAAGCTACCTATTGTGTGTGGCTGTCTAAGAGGAATTCACGAAGCTCAACTGTCAGGTACACCCAGTCATGTGACCCAGGTAAAGGCACTGGCATTAAATGGCCAATGCAGGAAAAGGTTGACTTCCTAAAAGTGACATTTTAAAAACTGTAATTTAAATTTTGACTTCACCTTAAGTTAGGTTTTTTCATTACAATTCTAAAGACACCAAACATGAACTGCTTACCTGCTCCCATTTTGAAATGACAGCTTATTAAATGTAATAAGGTAACTACAATGTTATCCTTTGGGAGAGGTAGGGTTTGCAGTACTTAAAAATGAATGTAATAGTTTTTCACTACCAGGACGCATAAAACTTAAAAGTATATGTCCTTCTTTTTAAATACACTGCACCCTGCCCTGTGGGCTATTTCGCGCCTACCCTATCGGTGACTTATATGTTTTAAAAAGGAAGGTTTACGCATTGTCAAGGGCCCGCACACCTTACTTCTACATACTACTGAAGACTCATAAAGGGACCACATTGCCACCAGGACTTAGTCTCAGTCTTTCTTGGTTAATTCAGTTAAGTGTTTCCCAAACCCTGAGAAGTTATCAATGATTTTGAGTATACCCATTAAATAATTATCAGAAACTGAACCATGACATATGAGACCTGGAATGTGGGGGGATATGTGAGTAGCACTACTGATTATAAGCAGAATATTTGCACCTTTTAGATCTGAGAGCCAAAAGCCCTGGGTGTGTAAACAATGAAAGTACAAAAGCCTTGATTCATCACTACAAAGTATTTGAAATCATTGTTGTTCTGAGAAAGACTGCAGCTATAAATAGTTAGTTAAATAATTATGAGGATATTTGTTCATACAGCTGTAACTTTCCTTTAATTAATATTTGTGATTTCATTAGAGAAAACCCTTAAATTCTTAATGTGATCTACTACTGCTGAGATTAGGAAATGTGGATGCCAATTTCTCATTATCATTAGGTTTAAATCTCTGGTATTCATTAAAGGGCACTACTCACCATCTGTCTTGGGAATTAAAAACATTGGTGGCCCTGTCAGAGACTGAGTGGCCAATGAATCCCTTCGCCAAATTTTCTTCGAAATATACCTTCAAGGCGGCATCTTCGTTTGGTGTAGAGGATAAATACTCGCATGGGGAATCTTGGATTCTGATTTCAAATTAATTTCATAGTCAATATGATGAGGAGGCAGTCAATTGGCCACTTTTTTACTAAACACATCTTAAAATTCCCTGTAAGCTGGTTTTGTGACAATTTGTTTGGATTAAGTTTCCGTGACCCAGCAAATTAAAGGTTGCTTAGTCTGAGCAGGTCTCAACCAGCAATTCCTTTAGACTATTCAGCAACTACTAGTTCTTGGGGTGTCATAATAAAATATTTACATGGAAATGAGCTCTATTGCTGACAAACTGAGACAATAATGCCATGTTTGGGTGAAAAATCAAGTTTCCCGATAAGGAACGAGCACTGCATACGAACTGGCCTTCTTTGATGCAATATAAACGGAAGCATTTTTTCTTTCTTTCCCTTTCATTCCTACTAAGGGACGTCTTCACACAACCAATCTGCATATTCCCTTTTACAGCCCTTCTGTTTGAGGACTTACTGCTTTGTAAGTTAAAGTAAATCTTCAAACCCACCATCTTTCTGTTTGTCTGGAACACTGTTGTGCCTCTACCTGAAGAGTTAGATCAATTCCAAATGAAAGGATTATTAACCACCAAAGATAAGGCAACTTTCAGGTTCTCACAGAGACCGTTATAAAGGGCATGGAGCTGTGTGCTCATCTGTCCATTTTTCTTCTGAACAGATCTACTGGAAGTAGCTAATATAAGGCAGTAATCACAGGATCTCTGGTGCAGAACATGTAGTCCCAAATGAGCTGATTGGTCTCTCTGTGTTCTATTGATAACTTGCAAAAAAGTTTCTAACCACGGTTATAAATTACTTCACTTTGGATCACTTTTGTTAATTAGAGGCATGGCTCATGTTAATGCTTCACTTTTAAAATGGTAGAGTATAAAGGCTACTTTAGATATCAATGTAGGAAAGTTGAGTCATGACATGTACCTCATATTGAGCCAGAAAAGACTGAAATTTCTGAGGAATGCCTCTGTAACTTTCATTAGGAGACAAAAGTATTCTTGGCATTTAGGGGTTAATTACCATATAAAGGATGACTGCTTAACTCAGTAAGTTTAGAGAACTGTCAGCTTTTGAAGCTGTCCCCAAATTACCAGATATTTAAGCACCTTTCTAATGCCTATTTGGGAGAATGTAAGATTTTACTCATCAAAAAGTAATCTTTTGGCTAGCTATCTCTAAATCCTCTTGTAGCTTAGAACTGGCTTCTAAGCATGGGTGTAAAATCCGTTTCGCGGGCGAATTTGCGGATTTTTGACAATTTCGCAGTCCGCGAATTGCGCGTATTTGCCTAAAAATCCGCAAATTCGCAAGTTGCGAGTTATTTTGCTTGGTCGCGCTTGAAAAATAATTTAGTCCGCTGAGTTGTTTTTCTCCTGGTTTGCGTGTGCTGCCCCATTTTGGATCTTGCTGCGTGATCTCGCGTGAGTTTTTCGACCGCAAATACGTCATCGCGGTTTGCCATCTTGCACAGCGAGAGTTTGACAACGCGAGTACATCATAAGGGTCCGCAATCACGCATCGCGGGAGTAAACAATGCCGAACACGTAGATGCGGCGCGCAGCTGACATCCGGCGGGAGATTTGAACAGCTCGTTTTCCCGAAATTGCAAAAATTGCAATTCTGCACAAGAAATCCATCGCAGGCAGCATAAACCTTCTGAAAATCATGATTTTGATCAGAATAACTCCTCAGATTGAGATTTGGCTGCACTTTTTTGTGGAAGGAGTCCATTTTTGGGGGGCGGTGGGAGGAAGGAAGTGCCCCAGAGTCTCCAACTTCCTGTTCCTGTCCAGCAGGCTCCTCCCAGTGCTTTGTCCATCTCCTGGTCACTTTTCATTTGGATCTGGAGCTGGAAGGATTACTTTTTTGTGGCTGCTGCTGGATATTTGTATTTGAGGACTTTTTGGACTTCACTTTTGGATTTGGGATTTTACAAGTAAGTTGGTGTTGTTTGTTTGGGGCATTGCAGTTGCTGCAACTACAATTATAAAACTTTTTCAACTTTAAAAAAAATATATTGTGGGTAGCCACAGTATCCAGTAGGCCCAGGGTTTGTCATGGGTGCATGACACAAGTGTTTCTGTGAGTTTTGTTGAACTTAAATCTCATTTATGTCATTGAATTTTAGCTCACTATATGTGGATTTTTATTTTTTATTTTGGGGTGCCTGTAAAGCCACACTAGCCAGTAGGCCCAGTGGTAGTGACTGAGTGGTGCATGGGCCAAGTCTTTCTGTGGGGTGTCTTGAATTTAAACATCATTGAGGGCATGGATGGCATTGGATTGGGGTGACTTTTGTGTGTTTTTCGACTTTTTGGGGTGGTTTTGGGGCCTGGCCATGTGGGTGGGAGCCATTTTGAGGCCTGGTCCAGGCAGGGCCTGGCCATTTGGTGGGGGTCAAGGGGCCATTTTGAAGCCAGGCAGTGTGCTCAGGCCTGCACCCAGGTTGCCTTGCTTACCTCCATTAGGCCCAGTGGTAGTGAGTAAGTATGGGCGAAATGTGCGAATTCGTGTTCTGCGAATTCCCGCAAAATCGAATTCGCAATCGGCAAATTTGCGGATTTTTGTTTTTTTGCGTGTTCGCGGGGTTTTTTGCGTGTTCGCGGGGTTTTTTGTGTGTTTGCAGGGCTTTTTGCGTGTTCGCGGGCTGCTTGCATGGCGAAGTTACACATGCGGTTGTGTATGGGCACAGCACCCTCTGGTTCACCACTGCCACCCTTTAGTTCATCACTGCTACCCTCTGGTTCACCACTGCCACCCTCTGGTTCACCCCTGCCACCCTCTGGTTCACCCCTGCCACCCTTTGGTTCACCACTGCCACCCTCTGGTTCAGCACTGCCACCCTCTTGTTCACCCCTGCCACCCTCTGGTTCAGCACTGTCACCCTCTGGTTCACCACTTCCACCCTCTGGTTCACGACTGCCACCCTCTGGTTCATCACAGGACCTCTGGTTCACCACTGCCACCCTCTGGTTAACCACTGTCACCCTCTGGTTCAGCACTGCCACCCTCTGGTTCACCACTGCCACACTCTGGTTTACCACTGCCACCCTCTGGTTCACCCCTGCCACCCTCTGGTTCACCCCTGCCACCCTCTGGTTCAGCACTGCCACCCTCTGGTTCAGCACTGTCACCCTCTGGTTCACCCCTGCCACCCTCTGGTTCATCACTGTCACCCTCTGGTTCATCACTGCCACCCTCTGGTTCACCACTGCCACCCTCTACGAGACCTTTTGTGACGCAGCGGCAGCACAAAAGATGCGCCATGGTGCTGGGTATTAACAACGTGACGCATCTGAGAGATGCGTCACGTTGTAAAGCCCTGCGCCATCAGGAGGCGTTCCGGCGCAGGGGAGGGCGTTCCTGCACAGGAACGCCTCCTAAAAGTGGCTGAGTGAAATCTACAAGATTTCACTCAGTCACTTTTAGGCCAATGCGGCGTCAAAACCCTGCGCCTGCTTGAAGCAGGCGCAAGGCTTGATGCAGCATTGGGGAGATAGGGCCCCCCAGAGCATTGCTGGAGCTGCGTCGCAAGTGCGACGCAGCACCAGCAATGCGCTGCTTTTACGGCACAGATGCGTGACGCATCTGTGCCTTTTTTGCCACATTGTAAATGCGGCGCACCATGGGTGGCGGAGCTGCGGCGCACAATAACTGGCGCATCCCTGGGGATGCGCCAGTTATTGGAAATCTGCCCTTATACATTTAGCCAACGAGGGAGCACTTACTGATTAGACAGTAGAAAGTACTCCAGTTGAGTAGAGGTATTGCACAAAAAGGTGGCATCTTCGTGGACAAACACGCAGGGCGGGATTCATTCTGCCCCCTGTTAGACTCGTTTTTTGTGCCCTTCTGCCCTCTGTTAGACTCGTTTTTCCCTTGTTTTTGTGCCCTTCTGCCCTCTGTTAGACTCGTTTTTCCCTTGTTTTTCTGCCCTTCTGCCCCCTGTTAGACTCGTTTTTTGTGCCCTTGTGCCCTCCGTTAGACTCATTTTTCCCTTGTTTTTCTGCCCTTCTGCCCTCTGTTAGAATCGTTTTATGTGCCCTTCTGCCCTCTGTTATTCCCTTGTTTCTGTGCCCTTCTGCCCTCTGTTAGACTCGTTTTTTGTGCGCTTCTGCCCTCTGTTAGACTCGTTTTTGTGCCTTTCTGCCCCGTTAAACTTGTTTTTTGTGCCCTTCTGCCCTTTGTTAGACTTGTTTTTCCCTTGTTTTTCTGCCCTTCGTCCTCTGTTAGACTGGTTTTTTGTGCCCTTCTGCCCTCTGTTAGACTAGTTTTTCCCTTGTTTTTCTGCCCTTCTGCCCTTTGTTAGACTGCTTTTTGTGCCTTTCTGCCCTCTGCATCACCACATCATCACTCAGCGCTACCCCAGCATCACTCAGCACCACCACACTATCACTCAGCACCACCACATTATCACTCAGCACCACCACAGCACCACTCAGTACCACCACAGCATCACTCAGCACCAGTGTGGAAGTGGAGAAGTGTGGCTCAATGGTTAGAGCGGCAGACACTGATCCAGAGGTCTTGCCCGGGACCAGGGTTCAATTCCCCGCCTCGGCGGGTCTTGGGCTCAAAATTTCACAGACCTGATAATTCTCGCCTCGGTGCCTATTCCAATCATGGAGTCTCACTCTGCAACTCTGGGCAATAGCTTGCTTAATCTCCACAACGGCCCCCACAGCGCTAAGGATGCCTGGCCTCCACCTTGGGGGTACCCAGGAGTGGACACCTCACAGGGAAAGCCAGGATGGGTTCCACAGCGGTATTCGTACAAGCGCCTTGAGACCCTTGCGGGTGAGTAGTGTGCTATACAAGTATCAATTTACATTTATCAATTTACATTACACCACAGCATCACCCAGCACCACCACAGCACCACTCAGCACCACCACAGCACCACTCAGTGCCTCCACAGCATCACTCAGCACCACTACAGCATCACTCAGCACCACCACAGCACCACTCAGCACCACCACAGCATCACCTAGCACCACCACAGCATCACTCAGCACCACCACAGCATCACTCAGCACCACCACAGCACCACTCAGCGCCACCACATTATCACTCAGCACCACCACATCACCACTCAGCACCACCACAGCATCAATCAGCACCACCACAGCATCACTCAGCACCACCACAGCACCACTCAGCGCCACCACAGCATCACTCAGCACCACCATAGCATCACTCAGCACCACCACATTATCACTCAGCACCACCACAGCATCACTCAGCACCACCACAGCACCACTCAGCACCACCCCAGCATCACTCAGCACCATCCCAGTATCACTCAGCACCACCACAGCACCACCACAGCACCACTCAGCATCACCACAGCACCACTCAGCGCCACCCCAACATCAATCTGCGCAACCATTCAACAACAACTGGTTCAAATATGTTCTCTCAATGTTTCAAACTTTATTACAAATGTCACAAAAAGATGTTAATATTTCACTTCTGTTCTTGGATTTTCGTCACAATAAAATACACTGAACATAATCTTCACGAAAGTTATTTACAAAAGTTTAAGCTATTGCCATTATAAATTAAAATCACTTTTATTTAAGTATTAATTATTTAAAAAATTAAAAGCCATTGTAATTTGTAATATCAATACAGCTAAGTCACGTAAATACAAAACATGTTACATTACAAATGCTATAGGTGTCACATTTGCGAAAGTTATAACTATTGGCATTGTAAATGACAAAGCTATTAATTTAGCTATTTTCAAAACCAACACATAAATCAAAAAAATGTCATTTACAAGACCAATAGCTCAAACTTTCCTAATGCGAGACCTATTGCATTGCAAATGCTTGTTTTTATATCTGTCAGTGTTTCCTGTTGAGATTTAATTTTCGTGACAGAAGCCTCATTGCCTACTTGTAACTATTCTCTGACCCTGCTTCAAGGGTCAGAGCAGGGTCAGAGAATAGTTGCAAGTAGGCAACGAGGCGCCAGGAAGCACTTACAGGCTTATAGCAGCAGGTGCCCAAGTTGAAGTTAATTTCTTTGTAACCCTTTTGTAAAAGGTTAGAAAAAATTAGCTTCAACCTTTGCACCTGCTGCTGCAACCCTGTAAGTGCTTGGCTGAAAATTCGTCCTCGCTGATTCGCGGATTTACCGCGATTTCGCGAGATTCGCGGATTGCGAAATCGCGGAAAATCCGCAAATTCCGCGAGCGGAACGAATTTTCAGCCCATGCTTAGTAGTAAGTGGTGCATGGGCCAAGTCTTTCTGTGGGGTGTCTTGAATTTAAACATCATTGAGGGCATGGATGGCATTGGATTGTGGTGATTTTTGTGTGTTTTTCGACTTTTTAGGGTGGTGTTGGGGCCTGGCCATGTGGGTGGGGGTCATTTTGAGGCCTGGTCCAGGCAGGGCCTGGCCATGTGGTGGGGGTCAAGGGGCCATTTTTCAGCAAGGCAGTGTGCTCAGGCTTGCACCCAGGTTGCCTTGCTTTCATCCATTAGGCCCAGTGGTAGTGAGTGGTGCATGGGCCAAGTCTTTCTGCGGGGTGTCTTGAATTTAAACATCATTGAGGGCATGGATGGCATTGGATTGTGGTGATTTTTGTGTGTTTTTCGAATTTTTGGGGTGGTGTTGGGGCCTGGCCATGTGGGTGGGGGTCATTTTGAGGCCTGGTCCAGGCAGGGCCTGGCCATGTAGCTGGGGGTAAAGGGCACATTTTGAAGCCAGGCAGTGTGCTCTGAGCCATAGGCCTGCACCCAGCCTGCCCTGCTTTCACCCATTATGCCCAGGGGTAGTGAGTGGTGCATGTAGCAAGGCGTTGTGTGGGGCCCCTTGAATTTAAACATCATTGAGGGCATGGATGGCATTGGATTGTGATGATTTTTGTGTGTTTTTCGACTTTTTGAGGTGTTTAACTGATGTTCCTCTGGCTTCCATTGCTTTTAGGTGCTCAAGAGAACCACCAGTGCCAGGAAGAAGTCCTGCAGCGGTGTGTGCAGCACAACGTCACGTGACGTCATGTGTGGCCACAGACAAGACAACTCTGCAACTCGTGCAACTGCGGCCTGCTGTTCTGACATCTGAAGAAGATGGCCCCAAAGAAAGGTGGCCGTAGCGCCTCAGCGAAAAAAGTTGCCAGTGCCACTGCCAGTAAGAAGGAGCAGAAGAAGCAAGTGGCACCACCTACCAAGGAGACTGGTGTGCCCACAGACACCTTTTTTGGGGAAAAAAAACCCCACACCTGAAGCAGCAGCGGTGCCCGCCGGGGAACAAGCTGGAAGCAGCACCTCCGCTTCATTGGGCTCAGTGCCACCACGCCAAGTTAGGTCCAAGACCATGAGTGCTGCAGCCACTTTGGTTGTTCAATCACCATCGACCAGTGATGTTGGCTCATCACAAGAAATTACCATCCAATCAACGCCGGGTGTAACTCAGCTGACGAGTGTTCAACAACCACAGCCGCAACGACAACCACAGGTGCAACTAGTACAAGCGCAAGTACATGGGCAAGGAGAGGCGCAAGTACATGCGCAAGGAGAGGTGCAAGTAGAGGAGCAAGTAGAGGCGCAAGGAGAGGCGCATCGAGAGGCGCAACTAGAGGCGCATGGAGCGGCACAACTGCCCACAATGCTTGTTCCTCCAGAAGTAGGGGCACATCAGGAAATAGAGATTGAAGCGGAGGTTTCATGCGAGGAAGCCACTCCTCCTGATGTTGATCCATTGTCTTCCACATCCCCAGCAAGAAAAAGGTCAAGGAGGGCTACTACTACTACAAGTTCTTCTTCAAGCCCCCTTCATTCTGATGACCTTGATCCTGATTGGAACCCACAAATGCAGTCTGAGAGTGAGGCACGCCATGAGCCGACAAAGGTAGCTAAGCCTAAAAGGAAGGTTCCCGCAAGGCTTCAACTTATGGGTGATGACGACGAACAAGAAATGGTGTCTTCTGCTGCTGATGAACAGTCTGACGATGACCCAGTCATCACAGACGTCACTCCAGCCACAGCGGGCATGCAGCAGACAAGCATTTTCACCCTATCCCGAAAGGCTGCTGAGCATGAAGTGGGCGGCGTGGCACTGGTACCACCACCAACGCAGTTAACTACAACACCAACATGAACTACAGCTTCCATATTTTTTAGTTAGAAGGGCCGGAAGGGACCCCATCCAGCTCGACTTCAAGTAGTGGTGCTGTAAGTGAACAACAGAAACAAATTCAGCCACGCCCATCCTCCACTTCATCTGGCATTGAAAGTCAAAGTAGCACCTCCACCACCAGCAGACATTTCCAGTCCCCAGTTTGGGACTTCTTTACTGTTAGCCAAAGTTCGGAAAACATGGTTGTTTGTTCGATTTGTAAAACATTAGTTAGTCGGGGTAAGCTTGGTATCAACTATGGTACCGGAGGCCAGAGAGGTCATCTCAAAAAACACCACACTATCAAGTGGGAGGCACACCTAAGGAAGATCGAGGAAGCCAAAAGAAAAACAAATCCAAATGTATCCCTTGATATTGCATCTGATGATGACGAGAGGCTGATCGTGCAGGGGGAAGTGAAGAAGCGACATACATTGTTTCTGGTTCACCCAGTACCCCTGGCAGCAGCACTGCAGTGGTATCGCCCACACCCTCTACCCCTGCAACATGTATGAGGCACACTAAGAGTCTAGGAGAGACACCAATGCGAAAAACTACATCACTGGGCCAAACTTGTTTGAAGAAGTCATCATCAGCACGTAAAATGGTCCAGCCCAACATTAGCGGAATGTTCTGGTCGGAGGTGCCATTTGAACGGAACCACCCAACGGTACATCTGTATAACGCAAAGCTGGCTAAAATGCTAGTGCTGGACCTTCTCCCTTTCTCTTTCGTGGAAGGGGTGGGTTTTCTTGAATTTGTGGCAACAGTCTGCCCATAATGGAAGGTTCCTAGCCGGTCCTATTTTGTCAGGGTTGCTGTTCCAGCACTACATCAAGATGTGCTGGAGGTGATTGGCGCACCTATTCTGAAGAGTGCTGTTCACACTATCCACATGACAACAGACATGTGGACCAGTTGCCAAGCCCTTGATTACATGTGCATCACTGCACACTGGGTCTCTTTTGCAGGGGTCAAACAGTTAGAAAAAGCAGGCGTTGACAGGGACACAGTTTTTCAAGCTACTCGCAAACATGTAACAGTAGGCATGTTTGCCATGGAGAAATCTCACACTGCAGCTAACCTTTTGGAGGAGTTTAACAGGAAGGCCAAAGAATGGCTGCATCCAAGAAATCGCATAGTTGGTTATGTTTCCACGGATAATGGCAGTAATATAGTTAGGGCCATGACTGATGGTGGATATTTCAGAGTGCCGTGCTTGGCGCACAGTATTAACATCGTGGTGCAAGAATTCTTGAAAAAAGAAGACCCAGTCATCAAATTACTGACCATCTGCCGAAGAATCTGCACACATTTCAGCCATTCTTTTAAGGCCCGGAAGCTGCTGAGGAGCATTCAACATGAACGTAAACTGCCAGTAAAAGGACTAATCCAGGAGGTGGCAACACGTTGGAACTCAACCTTTTACATGCTTGAGCATCTGTCTGAGCAGTGGGGGGTAATAAATGAGTATGTCTATAAACTGGGTTCTACTCAGAAAGAAATGAGGCTAGAGTTGGAGGAATGGAAGCTAATTGCAAGCCCTCACAGACATGCTTCGTCCTTTTGAGGTCTTCACACGTGAAGTCAGCAGGGAGGACTGTTCTTTGGGCAAAGCTATCCCATTGTTGGTTATGCTAGAGCACCAACTAAAGGAGGTGTCTTCAACGTTCAGAGATCATGCTGAAAAGCAAGAAGCATATGATTTGGCGGAGAAGTTATTAAGGCGCCTACTTCACAATGAAAGGCTTCAAAACATACATACAGAACAACATTACATTTGTGCCACTATTCTGGATCCACAGTACAAAAAGGCAGTGGCCAGCAAAGCATTCATTCCTTTTGATGAAGCAGATGTTTCAAAGTACAAACATTGGCTCGCTGTGTCAGCCACTCGGTTCGAAAAGAGCGGCAGAAATTGCACGGAGACAGCACAAGTACAACTGAATCAGCAGGCCATCCGGCGTCAAGTTCCACTTCTGAATCCGTGGCCGAAGGGAGTCACTTTCCCTCACATCCGTTAACGACACCAGCAACCGTGCCATCATTATCCTCACCTGCACCAGGCCCCCCAAAAATATTTTCGGAAGCGGATTGGCTAACTCAGCATGGGTTTGCTCAGTCCACTGCTGCAAAGGCCACAGATTTTACGCAAAGTGGAGCAACCCTGGAGAACCTTGAGTCGGTGGATGACCCAACAGAGGTCTGTCTTAATGAGAACTCATTGGTGTATTGGTATAGGAAAAGGTCTGGATGGCGACTGATCACCAACCTGGCTCTAAATTATTTGTCTTGCCCACTCGCAAGCGTGTCTTCTGAATGTGTTTTCAGTGCTGCTGGTGCCATTGTAACTTCAAAAAGGACCCGCCTCTCGCCCAAAAATGTGGAGAGGTTAACAATAATCAAGATGAATCAGCACTTCATACTACCCGATTACAAAATACGTGAATGAACGCAGGAAGAAGAGGACACCGACTTAGGTGACGCCGATAGAATTTCTTCTCTGTCACCTGACCTACTCCCGTCTCAATTCATATACTTTGAGGACGAGCTCTAATTCCCTGACACCGAGGCCTGAAAATTACTTCCTTTTTTTTCGTACTTATTCGCTTTTATTCCTGTGTGTCTTTCTTTGTTTTGCAACTTTTACCACAACAAAACTCTAATCACCTCATCACAACAAGTCCATCATCAGCACTGTCTTCATCTTATTTTCCTTATTGATTTGAAGGTGCCGCAGTCTGTATTCCTGATGTTCACAAGTTCACAACTCAATCATGCTCCTCTATCCTCCTCCTCCTCCAGACTCTCCCTATCCATTTCCCTCAAGGCAGATGGATGGATTATGGAGACTAAATAAACGTTGTCTTCGTAGACGAGTCCCCTCAGTGGGACTGAAATTACTGACTGACTACATGCTTGCTGATTGTTGACAGACTTACTTCTGAAATTGACAGGAGAGGCTGCCCTGTGGGCCCTCACTTTCCGAAGAAGATGCGGACAAAAAGTAGAACAGGTAATGAATAATGAGAAGATGGCATGCAGTGGACAGCAATGGCTGTCTGTCTCTGTTGAAACCAATTGCTGTTTGTTTCTTGTGTTTTTTGTGAACAGCGCAATTTGCTATGTTTTGAATATACCAGTATTGCAGGTTTTTGGGGGTTTCTTTGGGGGTGTTCTAGATTTGCGGTGCTGGGTCGGGGGGTCTGGGAGCACTGCTAGCACAGTCTAATTTTGATTGCATTTGTTTTTCAGAAAATCCATGGTGGAAAAGGGGAGTTAGGGCCTAGCTGCAGAGCGAGCGTGGAGTGATTTTGGAATGAGGCCTAAATATTTGTAAGTGTGAGTTTTCCCGGTTTAGCTTTTTGTCTTTTTGGGGGTGTTAAACTTGTTTTCGCCTGGGTTGATGGCTCTGAGGGCATTGCTGGGAAGGTCTAATACCGGCTAAAAGTGTTTTGGAGAAAATCCGTGGTGAAAAAGTTTTTCACTTTTCAGAGTTTTTGCTCACTTTCGTGTATTCGGGGGCCTGCTTGGGTGGTTCCTGGTGTTTGAGGGGGGGTTGGGGGGTCTTGGAGCAACGCTGGGTATGGATAGTTTTGATTGCAAGTGGTTTGAAGAAATTCCATGGTGGCAAAGGGGAGTTAGGGCCTAGCTGCAGAGCGCGCATGGAGTGTTTTTGGAACTGGGCCTAAATATTTCTAAGTCCCCGTTTTTGTATTTTTGCTTTTTGCCTGTTTGGGGGTCTTCGCCTTTTTTGCGGGTGGGTTGGCGGGTCTTGGGCCATTGCTGGGAAGGTCTAATATCGGAATCAAGTGGTGTGGACGAAATCCATGATGGTTTTTTTTTTACCGTCTCTGCTCACTTGGCTGTTTTTGGGGGGCTGTTTGGGGGGGGTTCCTAGTGTTTGGGGGTGGGTTTTGGGGTCTGGGAGCACTGCTCGCACAGTCTAATTTTGATTGCATTTGTTTTTCAGAAAATCCATAGTGGAAAAGGGGAGTTAGGGCCTAGCTGCAGAGCGGGCTTGGAGTGATTTTGGAATGAGGTCTAAATATTTCAAAGTGTGAGTTTTTCCGGTTTTGCTTTTTGGCTGTTTGGGGAAACTAATTTTTGCCTGGGTTGACGGGTCTGGGGGCATTGCTGGGAAGGTCTAATATCGGATAAAAGTGCTTTGGAGAAAATCCATGGCGAAAAAGTTTTTCACTTTTCAGAGTTTTTGCTCACTTTCGTGTTTTCGGGGGCCTGCTTAGGGGGTTCCTGGTGTTTGGGGGGTTTGGGGGGTCATGGAGCAACGCTGGGTATGGATAGTTTTGATTGCAAGTGATTTGAAGAAAATCCATGGTGGCAAAGGGGAGTTAGGGCCTCGCTGCAGAGCGCGCATGGAGTGTTTTTGGAACTGGGCCTAAATATTTCTAAGTCCCCGTTTTTGTATTTTTGCTTTTTGCCTGATTGGAGGTCTTTGACTTTTTTGCGGGTGAGTTGGCGGGTCTTGGGTCATCGCTGGGAAGGTCTAATATCCAAATCAAGTGGTTTGGACAAAATCCATGGTGACATTTTTTTCCGTTTTTGCTCACGTGCCTGTTTTTGGGGGGCTGTTTGGGGGGGGTTCCTGGTGTTTGGGGGTGGGTTTTGGGGACTGGGAGCACTGCTGGCACAGTCTAATTTTGATTGCATTTGTTTTTCAGCAAATCCATGGTGGCAAAGGGGAGTTAGGGCCTAGCTGCAGAGCGCGTCTGGACAGAAATGAAAGAAGGCCGAAAATACTCTAAGTATGAGATTTTCCATTTTTGCTTTTTGCCTGTTTGGGGGGGGTTCTGCTTTTTTGCGGGTGGGTTGTCGGGTCATGGGGCATTGATGGGAAGGTCTAATATCGGAATCAAGGGGTTTGGACTAAATCCATGGTGAAAAAGGGGGGTTAGGGCCAAGGGTTAGGGTTAGGGTTAGGATTAGGGTTCTAAAATCGCAGTTTACACTTTACACCTAGCTTGAGGGGAAAGATCCGCAAATTTCACCCACACTTATTTATCCTTGAAAACGAGACTCAGAGTACGCACTTTTGAAATGATGCTTGTATGTTTTGTAATACTGTCGACTCTGAAACTGAAAGTGTTATTTTTGCACTAAACAGCGTACCTTATATTTTTTTAACTGGTTCACTTACTGTTTTTTCCCATCAAAAATTACAGGACGGCTTTTACTATGTGCCATGGAACAAACGCTGAACGCAGATGTAATCCGCAATTACTCATCAGGCAGCCAGTGGACAGAGTGTCTGGTCACCAATATTAATCGACGGAGCGTAAGATGGAATGGAGGAGTATATAGCGAATAAGAGGAATGGCAGGATGCATGCAACTTCACCAATTCAACAGGACAACTACAACATAAAGTTACAGTATTCTCTCTTAACTTCTCCTTATCTTTTAAATGTTATTGTTGTAAAAAACTTGAACTTCTACGAATGTGACTAGGTGCGTTTCTTTGTTCTCTGCTTCTAAGTCATCTCTCCAGCTATTTCATACATTTCTTTGATATATATTTTTATGCAGTAGTGCACTACCTTTATATCCCGTAAAAGATTTATGGCTATCTTTGAATCCAAAAATGTGTTACTCTTTATTTGTTGTTTGCCCATGCAGTGTTTTTTTTTCATCTCTCCACAAAACTTTTCCCAAAAAACCCCATTCCCATCCAATCTTCAAAAACCCTAACCCTCTTCCCCCGGGCTGTGTGGTTTTTCATAGAGGTATGACTGACAACAAAAAATTCCACACACTTGCAGGGGAGGATAAGGTCTAAGCAGCACTAGAAACATGTTGGAAAATGGAATTTCATGTGCGACATCGTGAATTGAGCATCAAACATCATGCTCGTACACATGACTAATCAAATGGTTAATTCTTATGTTTAAGTATCCTTTGCCTTCATAATATTTCATATAGTAGCCATAGTCCACGAAGCTAGTAAAGTTATATTTAGAATACTTTAGCACTGCTTAGGGTACAATTTATGGCACTGTTCTGTAGCGTACTATCTATCGTACTGTTTCTAATGCTACGCTCACGCCACTCAATGTTTCATTCCTTTTTTTTCATATGCTGCTACTGCCAGTGTGTACCACTACTACTACCGGCACAACAATTATATTACATCCATCGAGGATACATGTCAACAACCAACCTTAATCAACATTTACCATGCAGGCAGCCCTGTGGCTACCCCTATTCTGAAACACGAAACACAGGTAAGATAAGCATTTTGGAAAGGTAAAATAATGGGCTAGGACTGGGAGGAGAGCAGAGACTGGCAGTACTACTAGTAAAGTACTAGTAGGGCTACTGATTTCACTAACTCGGTTACTGGCACTTTGGTAGATTTCAGGACTAGATGTTTCATTCATGCTGGTAAGTTGGAAGAAACCAAACATCCAGTAACCACCGCCCACCCCCACACAAAATAATATGAACGCGTATACTATGTTTTGGTTTGAAAAATAATTATTAGGAAATATATCTATGTAGTACAAAAATAAAATTAATTAACCCAACTCACCCCCCTACCTAACCCCAACCAATGTCCAAAAGTCCAAAAGTCCCCTTTCCCAAACACCCAGTTCCCACCCCCCAACAGTCTTTAAAAAAGGGGCAAGGGGCAGTCACTTCCTCTGGTGGCGTAGTGTGGACAGCTGTTGCTGCACATACCGCAGCTCTTTGCGGAGGTCCCGGAGCTGGCGCTGATGTTTTTCGGCCATCCGCTCCAGGTACTCCACTCTCTTACAGAGGCGGTGCTGACGTACCATCCAGGATCTGGGGAGGGCAGCTGATCGTGTTGCTGCTGTGCGGCGGCGGCGGGAGGCTGTCGGGACACGGCTCTGTTTGGCTGGAGGTTTCTGGCTGGTGGACACGGGGCACTGGAGGAGGATGCAGTGGTTGCTGTCTTCTCCTCCTGCTCCCGAGCCCACAGCCGCCGATACTCGGCACAAATAGCCTCCAGCTTACGGGCCCTGGCCCAGACAGCCATCTCCTTTCGGGTGAGCTTTGTTGGAGTAGCATCTATATGAAGAAAAAAAGAAAAATACTGTAGCCAATAGTCTTTAACATTAAGTCAAAATAATTTTACTGATAGTTGACTCTCAGTAACACCAGCAAGTAGCAAACACAGTATAACTTTTTGGCATGTATCTTTCCGCCGTCTTTGTAGGCCTGTGACATTACTGGGAGTTTCAGGAATTCCACTAGCAGGACTATGGATGGACTCACTAATACATTACATACATAGTCAGAGAGTACTAAAAAAAGTCTTCTGTTTTTTTCTCTTGTTTTGCAAAAGAAATTAGTGGTACGTGAACTTGTGGTAGCCGGCATGGCAGGTCACTCAGCTTGCACCCAAGAAAAACAGACACAAGCCATGATGACGCAGACTCGCAATACTTTAAACAGTACATGCATGTGGGGATAGAAAGCTCTTACTTTTCTCTGCCACTGGCCATACTCTGTTACATCAAGGGCTACTGCTCAATTTAATGATTTCTTTTGCACTGCCCCCGGGCCTTTACTACAACAAAAGAAAAATGGAGATTATTTAATTCTGATCATATATCATTATCCTGCCGATCACATGATCTTTGGTTATATGATGGATGCCTTTAGGTGCTTTGTTTTGATAGATTGAGTGAACTACAGCACTAGTAGACCCATGACACAGCTGAAATAAAATTATTACATAGGGAGTGAGTGCGGAACCCACAATTGGCGGAGGAAGGGACTTGACTTGATATAATGTTGTCAACAATACAATCCATACACAATAGATGCTGCGCTTGCAAAGTAAAGTACTGTACTGTTAGTCAAGGCAGGGAGTATTTGTGATCAATCACAAATTCTAGTATTTGGATTTCCTCCGCTTTGCTACTCTGGCACGGACATGCTGTTCAAAGTAACAATCTTTATCCACTCAGCGTCTGCTCTACTACATCATACACCTCTGCTATCGATGAGGAAAAAGAAAATAACATCCTGGCTTCCAAAGTACGTCTATCATTCTTCTTAATGTCTCAAATGTCCCAAGTTTTCTTTTTCTCAACAACCAACTAACACCCTTTTCATTATATTTGGGAAACCACCGTCTTCTTCTCTTGCTTGCATTCAAAAACACCATTCTTTACAGTCATAAATATTAAGACTCGCTCGTCCTTCGTTTCACCCTTCTTTCACTTTTCGTTCTGCACATCTCTAAAGTACATCTGATATGACTTGGCTTTACGATAAAAGTTTGCCAGCTGAGTTGAAGTCAAATAGAGGGGGCCATTGCTTACCCGAGAAGTACCACCGCTAATGCTATTACAAGTCAAGGTTGACTGTCTTCTCCGTGATAGCCAAAAAAGTCGTTCTAAATTATTAACTGTTCTTAACAGTACAGTGTACTTGTACTAGTGTACTGTACAGTACATCATACACTCCTTTGCGAGCCTACTCAAAAATGTCAATAAGTAAGGAGTATAATAACTTACCACCGTCCGCCGCCGCTGAGCCTTCCCCCCATCTCGTCCTGGTGGCGCCGCCGCATCCGCCCCTAGAGTGGAGCCCTCCGCAGTGCTGGCCCCGGCACTGGTGGTCAACTGTGCCGCATCAGATGTTGTGACGTCTAGAAAAAACATGTCATATTTTCAGATGCCATACACAACCCCCTATTTCGTCTCATAATGGAAGGAAATGTTACATAACACATTTTTTATTACTGGGATTGAAAAATAGTAATGGTTTAGGGGAGGGTGTTAACTTTTTATATGCTTATTCCATTAAATGCTACACTTCTTAGGACAACTGATGAATGCTTGCTTAACGTGCACCATTTTTCTAATTACAGAAAGAAGATTACATTGCCCTTTTCCCAACAGGACGATTCACCAACTACTAGTAAGTCATCACCAGCAGTACTTTAAGTACTTTAAAGAAGGTGGTGGCTCCAGCACAGTTTTTCTAATAATTTCATGTGTCTGTTAACTATTACGTTAAAGTAATTTGATTCATGGGAATGTTGTTTAAACTGTAACGTCATCTATCAGCAGTGCTTGCTCCGAATACTACGCTATTAAAAATAAAGACTTTTTTTTTCATTTAAATTGAAAATAAAACTTTAAAACTAACAAACACTGTGTGGTTTTTGTTCACGAGTGAGTGAGCGGAAGGGTTTGAACTACTGCACTTGGAAGTCATGTTTCAGTGACTCAGATAGGCCGGGACTCGGCGGTAGTCTTCTTCTGTTGTTCTGGGTCGTAAAATCATTGGTCAGACACACTACATAGTCGGCCAGGGGATTGGGGGTTCAACTTCTGTTCTGGGTCAGAGTTTTGTTTGCCGACTGGGCAAGCTTAGCTTCCTACACAGACCGACTCATAATCGTAAATAGCAGTAGCACAGAGAGTGATGGTAGAGGCAGGATAAGAATGTAGAAATTAGTCTAGATTAGAAGAAGATCAAAGACTATTTTGTAAAAAATAGAATTAGGAAACAGTTTGTAATGAATAGGAGCTGTAAAAGTTAGGGAAGTATAAGTATTAATATAGCAATAGAACAACTTACTGGGGCCAGCAGAAGAGCCTGCAAGGGACTGCTGTGACTGTCCACCTTCTTCCACCGGAGTCTGAATGGTGCTGCTAGTCGCCTTGCTTCTGGGAGGTGCTGATGATGATCATGAAATAAAGAAACACAACATGGATGATTGTTTTTTTGAAATATTTGATTTCTTTGACCACAATCTAAAATTATCCCGGGGAAACAAATTAGCAACAATTGCACTACATGTATTAACCCATCTGATCTGGTCAACTAGGAAGATACTACTAGTACAGAATTGCTTGATTCGCAGGCCGTCTACTTGGAAAGTTATGTAAATCACCCACTAAACCAACAACAAAAAGGTTCTACTACGACTGCCAGCAATCAGCAGCACGTGACGTGACAGACACAGTCCGTCATCATGATTGCAGAGCACTAAAAAATGTCCTACTACTACTACTAATAACAAGTCATAATATACTCAACCTATCAATCCATCACTATCTCTTCTTCTTAGTGGCAGCAGGAGTACAAAAGAAGGACTAGACTTGAGTTTCTAGTCTCCCTAGCATTACGCAGTTCTGCTCAAATGAGCACAAAGTTGCAAACAAGTAAGCATTGGAGCAACGCCACTGAGCAGGCGAACACCTACAATCACAGAAGCTATTTAAACATTAATTTACCTGCAATGTAATCAAATCTGTAGTATTCTTGCTCTTCGGGAAAAACATATTAGCAATATAACACAGAGCAGAAAAAAACAAAGTAGTTATTAAATAGCTACTCACCAAGGCCAGGGATCTCCACACCTAGCAGGTGGAGCAGGTCCTGCTCCCGGTCGAGGACGTCGGCCCACCGGTGCGTCGCTTGGTCGTAGGTGCACCGGACCCCCAACTTCCTCCGCATGGCCCGGCACACCTTATCCCACCACTGAGGACGCTCCCGGAGGCCATACCCTTGACCGGGTCTGCCCCCTGCTGCCACAGTCTTAGGGAGGAACTAAAAATACCAGGGCAGCCACCTCCACCGCGGTGAAAACCTCCATGGCCACTACATCAACTCCCCTCAATCTCCCGCAAGGGAGCCGGCTACGGGGTGCGGGACCCTTCCCCTTTGATTTGCCGGCTCCCTTTGCCATGGTACTGGCCGAAAGAAGAAAAGAATAGGGGGAAGAAAGAAAAAAAAATGAAAGAGAGAGCTAAACCAAAAAAGGAGTTATAAAGTAACAAAAAGTTGAAAAAAACACAAAATATAGATCTAGACAAATAGAGAGATAGATAATGAGCAAAAAAGAGCAAAAAAAAGTTCAAAGAAAGAAAGGATGGCAAAGATTCAAGCAGGATTCAAAAAGCATGCACAGGACCATAGCAATGAATGAAAAACAAGATGGCCGCGCACATTGAGGACCGCGTGGGTAAGTTTGCGCGATATTTCCCCCGCGAGCCTGCAAAAACACGTGCGAACTTGTAATAGCGCGCCGCACACACCGCGTCATTGCCACTAGCGCCCGGAAACGGAAATAAGCAACGCGCACAAGATGGCTGCGTCCATATACGACCGCAGGGGCAACCTCGTGATCGGTGCGCTGCAAGCGGTCCGCATATAGGCAAAAAACCCAGCGAACACGCAAAAGAAATTTCTCGCAAATTCAAACGAATTCGCAAATTCTGTGGATTGCGAATTCGCTTTCGTGCGATTTCGCGGACCGCGAATTCGCAAATTTCGCCCATACTTAGCGCTAACATTTGGATGGAATTAGTATCGAAATTCGTTTTATTTTGGGGCTCACAAAATGTGATGATCTTATGTTTATTGGAACAAGAATTAGGATCATGATGCTTATCACCAAGCGTCCGCACCAAGAGATACATTGGAGCAGTTTTGAGTTTAACGTAGAAGCTAGTTCTTTCTATTGGGATCAAATGAGGTAAGGAATTGAGAGAGAGATAAACTGGTGTGGTTAAAGCCTCTCAGACAGGGAAGCCCCATCAGACCAAATTTCACACACTCCCATTATGACAGAGCAATCCTATGTAATGGAAGGGTGAGTGTGATATAAATGAGCAGCCAAATTTGACATCTCTCGCAGAATATTCCAGTTACCTAGTCTCATAAAAGGAATGCTGACAATAAGCTGAAGGAGCACCTGGAATCCCCTCCATGACTCAGAAAACCTGGGTACTGCAGGAGATGGTCACGTGTTGGAGGACACCAAGATATGAGAACGCTAAGTAAGTATGAGTGTGGTCTTTCCGGCACCAGCACAGAGTGTACCAACAATCACACACTATTCTGTTAGATCTCTATATGGGACTGTGGTGGGGCCTTGCAGTCACAGCATGGTCTGGGTGTTATCCGTGGAGTTTCTGAAATTCAGTCCATATTAGCAGATGGTTTTAGCTAATGTTTGAGTATACACCCTGCTATATGAGGTCTGAGGTTTGGGGGAAACTGTGAGTAGCACTACTGATTGTGATCAGAAGATTTGCAACGTCTACTACTGGGCACTACTGGGCACCTAAAGCCTTGAGCCTTGGGTGTATAAAACAGTGAAACATGTAAAAGCCTTGAATTAAGGCATCAAGTAATTCAACTTATTGTTGTCGTGAGGAAGCAACAACTGAGGTCAGCTCTACAGGTAAATCTACAAGAACAGATTGTTAGATAACTAAGTCTGGGAATATTTGTTGATACAACTATAACTTTCCTTTATGAGTTTCTGTGCTATTTTGTAAAAGTTTTTTCCTTAAGCACCCAGATTCACCAAACATTCATCACCGTGCCTTGACCATTGTTTCTCTAGATACCCACTTATCTGGTCTATATAGTTTTTAATTAATCAAAGACTTATCAGTTAACATTCCAGACTTTTCTTGCTATTTTTTCTTACATTTGTGAAAATTAGTAAAGAGATTGCTAATTCATTCATGACACTTGATATGATGCTGTACCATTTTAGTATATGACAGACTTTACAGCATTTAGTTCAGAGGGAGTATAGTTCATGGTTAAAGGACTATACCATCACTTTTTGTGTATGCATATCTAATGGTCCATAATTCACCAGGTTCCATATGTAAATCAAGGAAGGTTTTTTCACTAGAGGTGTGCTACCTGCTTGTTTGAGACTGGGCAGTGACAACCTTCAAGCCATAGATGCTTATAAGGTACACAGCGAGACATCGACACCTGAAGAGAACAGCCTTCCTGCTTCAAGAAATGAAGCTGGATGCAGAGGGAGAAAGACATTTTATAGGAATCCAATCTTAGGATTTCCTTATTAAAATGGAATGATCATGAGCTGCAAAATGAAGTAATTGTAAAATACGTTTTGTTTTCGATGAGTTAAAAAATTATTTTTTAAGTTTGTGCCTTTTTTTTTTTTTGCAGAGTTTTATATAGCGCGAACTAGACCCGAACCAAATCAGGTATCAGAGCGCTTTACATATCACCAGTTACGTTACATGAGGACACACATTCATTTTAGGCATGGGGAGATTAAGTGATTTGCCCAGAATCACAGGTGGTTTTGGCGTCGTTACCGAGACTCAAACCCAGATCCCCAGGTCCGAGGTCGAGCGCCCTAGCCGTTAGGCCAACTCCTCGCCCCAAAGTTTGTGCCTTGTGAATGCTACAAAAAAGGTACATGCTCTTAGTGTAGTTAGTACACGTGAGACCTGTCGGCCATAGGGTGGTCTTCCCCCAAACCTTTTGCCCTCACACCTCCCGTTTTGCTGAATTTGTATTTGTTGGCCTTAGTACTCTGCACACATTACCACTGCTAACCAGTGTTAAAGTGGTTGTGCCCTCTCCTTTAAACATGGTTATATTGCCTTACACACAATTAGCACATTTAATTTGCATATAGGAACCTAGTAAAATGATGCCACATGTACCCAGAGCCATTAAATGAAATGATACTAGTGGGCCTGCAGCATTTATTGCACCACCAACTTAAGTATTGATTTCAAATATGTCTCAGGTCTGCTATTGAGGCCAGTGTGGGCAGTTGTAAACTGACTGCTATTTTGACCTGGCAAAATAAACCTTTTGCCAGACCTAAACCTTCCTTTTTATGCCATATACGCCACCCCCTAAGGTAGGCCTTAAACAGCCCATAGGGCAAGGTACATTGTATTTTAAAAGATGGACATGTACTTTTAAGTGTTACATGTCCTGTAGTGAAAAATTCTCAAATTCATCTTTAACTATTGCAACGCTTACCATTTCCATTGGATACGATTTAGTTATCTTATTACATTTAATAAGTGAAAACCTTTGGTTTGGTGGGGGAAGGAATCTCATGTTTGATGTCTAACGAATTGTAATGTAAAACCTTCTTTAATGGCAAATTTGGATTTTAAGTCACAATTATGAAAGTGACACTTTTACAAAGTAGGCATTTTCTTGCTCTAACCATTTGGTGCCTGAAGCCTATTCTTGTGTAAAATTACACTTATGTCCTCAATAGAAGAATTTTCTGCAGTATTAGGTTATACTTTGAATAAGGACAAGACTTAGGTAAAACTCCTGAAGAGCCTTGGCGGAAGGGAAATAATTGGTTACTCAGGTCTTTTGTGGCAACCTAATAGCTTCAGATATATAGGCTTAGACTTCACAAGAGACCTGATTACCACCCTACAGATCAATGAAAATGCTCTCTTCAAAAAAATCTCTTCATCATTAGATGGCTGGTCACCAAAAATGTTATCCTGGTGGGAAAGAGATGAGACATTAAAATTGATGAGTACTCCACTTGTAAACTATCTAGCCTGTATGCTACCAATGGCGCTCTCAAATGACTTCCTGAACAGGATCTATAAGCTTTTTAATACATTCCACTGGCATGGTAAGATACCCAGAATAGCCATGAAAATCTTCAATTACCCAAAGAAAAAGGTGGTCTGGGCCTTCTGAACTTTAGGAACTACCAAACCTCATGTCTTTGTAAACAAGGAGCTAACTGGCTATGCCTCCAAGTTGACAACATACCAGTCTGGTTGGACATTGAAAGACATTGGAGAGATGCTCCTTTGGGAATAATGGTAAAACAATGTGTGGTATCCTTCACTGTGTTCTCCCACCCTAACATTGCTGACTCACTATATTCCATTACAGAATGGTATTGCTTAGAATGTTATGTTCAGTGACAAGCCATTTTGCAGCTGCTCTTTGGTGGATGAGGTCTCTAGTTATAGATCTACAATAAAACACCTATGGATTGTAACCCTGGTGTCCTGCTCTTCATTTTAACCTTGATACTACATTTTGGCGACGATTGGACCTACTGCACACCTAGAGACCTCAACTCAACTCGTCACTATTCTACCTTTTTAGATGGATTCGAACTCTTTGACAGCTGCTTCAAGCCACAACCTATCTTTAGGTAACAAAATACTTCTATTTTATTCTAACTAAATTTCAATTGAATTTTGAACACCCCGTCGCTTTTCCTTCAACTTGGAGAATTTTAAGGGAGCTGTGTCACTGTGTAGCCACTCCATTTACTTTCCTATTTAAAAACCTTTGGAGACTTCTAACCCTAATGCTACCTGAATCGCGTTGGTCACATCGTGTTCATTTTTAAGTTGTTCCTCGTGAATATTCAAAGAGAAAACGATTACTTCCCCTCGCCTTCCTAACGGCACCCTCACGCTGCGGCATCATTCAAACAACGCCTGGCAACCGTAAACTCACCGAGGACAGCTGAATCCCAACACGCGATCTGCTCTTTGCACCTACGCCATCACGACAGTGGTTCCTATCGTCATCGCGTGTATCCCTCACGCACCACGTTGACGTCACCACGCTCCCTACGTCCTCCACCATCTTGGAAAAGGCAGAAGTCATCGGGTGAAATCGACTTCCTAATCAGCCGCAACTCGTAGCTCTTTGGTTTTCTCTACCATCTACAAGTGATTCCTCTTCACTGATAAACTCGCTAACTGCCGATCCTGCTCCCGCTGATTGGCACAGCACATCTACAGGTGATTCCTCTTCACTGATAAACTCGCTAACAGCCTATCCTGCTCCCGCTGATTGGCACAGCACATCAAACTTCTTTCTTCGTGTGTGACTAGTCAACCACTTACGGACGTCTCTTTGCATCAAGTAAGCTGTTTGCCTTGCCGATCATACTCTCGCTGATTGGCACAGCACATCAAACTTCTCTTTATTGAGCAATTTTAGTGTCATTTTCAGGAGTTACTGTGTTCCACGTTAAACGCTATTACTTAGGGTCATTTTACCATTTAGTCTTGTGAAGTCATATTTAACCTTTTCTTTTCATTTGATATAGACACTGCAAATAGTTGTTTTCTCTCCAACATGCAGAATGTTACTGCTCCTCCTTTCTTTCTGTCTGAGCCCGGGGATCCTCCCATCCCTTGGCTTAAATGGAAAAAAAGTCTTTGCACACTATGCAAGGGTTTGTGGCACCTCACTCAGTGCAGAGAGGAAATCTTCCCTTTTTATGCACTGTTTAGGCTCTGTGGGGCAAGATGTCTTCGAAAATCTCCCAGAGTTGGACAGTTCTTCCTCTCTCAATGAATATGAAGTTTGCATTAAGAAAATGGATCTTCATTATCTACCTAAACTCAGTATGGTGTTAGAACGTTTTCACTTTGGTAAAAGGATGCAGAGACAAGATGAAACTATTGAGCAATATGTAACTGCTCTTCACAAACTAGCCTCCACTTGTTCTTTTGCTGGCTCTCTTGATGAACGTCTCAGAGACCAATTGATGCTTGGTTCTACTCTTGAGAAAGCAAAAGATAGCTTATGGCAAAAAGACAACCCTACCCTTCAAGAAGTAATAACTGCACTTAAATTACATGAACACTCTAATACATGTTCAGAGGTTATTCGTAAAAATAGTTCTGAAGAGAAGAAAGCAACCACTGAGGTTAAAGAAGTGAAATCTTCCCAAAATGTCTCTCATAAACCTCCTTCTCTTGAATCTAGTAGCTCTAGCGAAAACAAAAACTCAAATTCAAGTTTTAAACCGTCGAACATAAAATGTTATTGATGTGGTAATGTGGGACATCTTGCCAATGCCAAAGAGTGCCCAGGATGGAAGATGACTTGCTCTGCTTGTAAAAGAAAGGGTCACTCTACTAAATGCTGTAGGTCAACCAAGGGTCAAAAGAAAGTAAGAGAAGTAGATATCTTTGATCAAACACAAAGTGATTTTGTTGTGTCTCAAGTCAATACTGTTGATATGGATGGTCCCATAGAGAAAGTGCTAATTGACAACTGCTCAGTTGACATGTTGTTTGATTCAGGAGCCAGAATCACCTTAATACCTAAAACCTTCTTCGAGAGTTGTCTTGCTGGTAAAGTCAAATTACTCAAGCCTGACATAATCCCCAAAGGCTATGGGGGTCAAATCATAAATCTCTTGGGGTATTTCATGGGCACGATTGATTTTAAGGGAAGAATCACAGCTGGAAAAATTTATATTTCCATGAAGGGGGATTCACTCATTAGTTGGGCACACCAAAAGGACCTTGGAGTTTATCTTGACCCCAACCAATCTCCTTCAGTATGTTTGAGAGATATATCTTCTTGTGTGGACGTTGTTTCGGATGAATGTCCCTGGGCAAAGAAATATCCCAGTGTGTTTAGTAAAGATCTTGGTTGTCTAAAAAAATATCTTCATTTAATTAAGTTAAAAAGAGGCTCAGTTCCCAAAGTGGCCAATGTTAGGAATGTTCCCCTTTTAGTACGTGACAAAATGAGGGCCGAGTTAGATAAACTAATAAGCAATGGTGTGATAGAAGAGGTGGAAGGCACAGAGTTGGTTTCTCCAGTAGTTATGGCTCAGAAGGCCAATGGCGAGGCAAGATTATGCATTGATATGAGAGAATTGAACAAGGCTGTCGTTGTTGATCACTATCCGCTACCCAACATAACAGAAATGTTATCATCCTTAGGAGGTGCAGCATGTTTCTCAACATTAGATCTCTCCTCCGCTTACCACCAGGTCAGATTACACCCATCTTGCCAGGATTTTACCACTTTCATCACTCCTTTCGGCACGTTCAAATTTCTCAGGATGCCTTTTGGTCTTATATCAGCTGCTTCCGTTTTTCAAAGAGTGATGGAAGGTGTATTATTCGGCATTAAAGGTATAAAAATCTATCAAGATGACATACTGGTTCATGGCCTGAATCGTGCGGAACATGATGAAAGAGTTTCTCTGGTCTTAGAAAGGTTGAAAAATGCTGGTCTCACCCTTAGGCTTGACAAATGTAAACTTGGTGTAGAAACCATTTAATATCTTGGACATTTAGTTTCTAGCTCGGGAATCAAACCTAAACCCTCCTTGGTTGAAGCTATTTCTAATCTTAAATATCCTAGCAGTAAGGATGAATTGGTTAAATTCCTTGGAATGTCGGAATTTTATAACAAATTTGTCCCAAGATTTGCTCAGAAGACTGAAAAAATGAGGTGTCTACTTAAGAAGGGACAAGAATTTCTGTGGGACAAAGTATGTAGTGATGAATTTGATCACATAAAGAAGTGTCTTAGAAGTGCGCAGAATTTGGGTAGCTTTGATCCTGAAAAAGACTCTTTTATCATGACTGATGCGAGCTGCAAAGGCATTGGTGCTGTTCTACTCCAAAAAGGTGTGAAGATGGACAACACTATTTTATTCATTTCAAGGCCATTAAGGGGTGCTGAGTGTAATTACTCAGTAGTTGAAAAAGAAGCCTTAGCTGTATATTGGGCAGTTCATAAACTCAAGAAATGTGTGTGGGGTAAGAACTTCACAGTCGTTTCAGATCATAAGCCACTTAAAGAATTCTTTGGAAAGAAGGGTCTAGATTGCATTTCTCACAGAATAAGGAAGTGGGTTGTATCTTTGCAAGACTTTGAATTTAATGTCTCTTACTTACCAGGCGCTAACAATGTGCTTGCAGACTGTTTATCCAGGCTTACCGGCGATGAGGTACAAGACAACCCGGATGATTCTTCTCTTGGTTTTGATGATCCCTTTGAGAGCTTTAAAGTTTGTGTTGTCACACAGGGTGTTATCACTGAAAGTGAATGGTTCTCCGAATTAGATTCTGATCCAGTTCTTCAACGAGTTGCTGGGTTTGTGCGTGATGGATGGTGCCAAAAGAAAGACTGTTATGAAGACATTAAGGGATTTTGGTCTGTAAAAGATGAACTCGCTATACTGGATGGTTTGTTAGTCAGAGGAAGTAGACTGATACCTCCTGTAAGTTTAAGGCCCAAGATTATTAATTTCGCACACTCCAGTCACATGGGTATTGCTAAAACTAAGGCGAGAGTCAGAGATGTATATTGGTGGCCCGCCATGGATACTGAAATTGAAAGATTGGTACGCGATTGTGTGCAGTGTTCAGCGAGCGACAAAGTCTTGAAATGTAGAACACAGCCTATGGTTATTAGAAAACAATATGAAGGACCCTGGGTAGACATCTCTTTAGACATTTTGGGTCCTGTGAAAGTAAATAGTCAGGACAAATATGTTTTGGTGTGTGTGGATATGTTCTCCAGATGGCCTTTCATTAAGGTAGTTTCTTGTGTGAATTCTTCGTCTGTCATCTCTTTTCTAGATGAACTATTTGCTAGTGAGGGTTTACCTTGTTCTGTTCTCACTGATAATGGCGTGCAGTTCACGTCTGATCTTATTGAGAAATTTTTCAATGAGAGGAGTATAGTTCATAAGCGAGCCACTGTATATCACCCGAAAAGCAATGGTGTTGTTGAGAGATTTATTAAAGTCCTTAAGGAGGCCATGCAGCTGGCTATCATTTCTAAGAGCAATTGGGAAGAAGCTCTAGAAAAGAAAGTTTGTGAATACAGATTCACTACGCACACTTCCACTGGTGTCACACCCTTCATATTATTCAAAGGTAGAGCTGCTTGTACCCCGCTTAAACCAGCTTGGGTCTCTAAGAAAATTGGTCAGTAGGAGGGGTCTCCCGACAACACACGTGACACCACCATTTGGAAAGATAAAGAGTTAGAAAGGATGCATGAAAGAAAGTGTGTTTATGATAAAAGAAATGCCGTAAAAAAGACCGTGGTGCGTGTAGGTGATGTGGTGAGAATCAAGTTACCAGAGAGGAAATTTGGTGTTTCCAAATTCAGCAAGCCTATAAAAGTTATCAAACTTTTAGGCAACGCAGTCAGGACTGAAGACCATAAAATTTGGAATCTCAGTAGAATTGTTGTTTGTCACTCAAATAGTCTCATTCCTGATGCCACATCCTCTTCTTCTCCCTCACTGTCGAATGCAGGGGAAGTGAGAAGATCCACGAGACTGAGAGTTCCTTCCTCTCGGTTGAGCGACTTTATCACTTCTTAAATTTTATTTTGTTGAACTTTATTTCATTTTGTCACTTCTTAAATTTTATATTGTTGAACTTTATTTCACTTTTTACTGTTGGTGATGGGAGGGAGGTGCTGTGGTATCCTTCACTGTGTTCTCCCACCCTAACATTGCTGACTCACTATATTCCATTACAGAAAGGTATTGCTTAGAATGTTATGTTCAGTGACAAGCCATTTGGCAGCTGCTCTTTGGTGGATGAGGTCTCTAGTTATGGATCTACAATAAAACACCTATGGATTGTAACCCTGGTGTCCTGCTCTTCATTTGAACCTTGTTACTACACAATGGCATATATCTAGTGAAACATATTTTAACAGGGAATCTCCCCCTGCCTTTTTTCTGAGCTTCATATTCGACACGAGTTAAACTCGATAGATTATTACAAATTTTTAAAACTAAAGTCACTCCTCACGCTACGCTCTATAAAACCTTCCGATCCTTCGATCCTGTCAAGAATGCTTCAACTACTAAAGTCAGGACACACCGTTTCTAAAATATACAAACCTCACAAAACCCACATGAAATGTGAAGTAAAATGGGAATCTGAACCTAACTCCAGTGAAATCCCATTCGACTGGAACAAGATACATATCACTCCCCTCTCAAATAAAATCTTACCAATATTATCCCAAACTAAGCTTATTCAAATAAACAGGGCATACTGGACCCCCAAGAGGATCTTTAAGCTTAACCTCAGCCAGAGGCCTAAATGCTAGAATTGTAATACTCATGTTAGTAACCTTGCCCCCATGCTCTTCCAATGCCCCATCCTACAAACATATTGGGATAAAATATACAAACATATAAGCAACACATTCAATATAGACACCCCAAGAGAATTTTCCTATATTTTGCTAGATTCTCCGGACCCAAGGCTCACAGATGAGAATGATAGCTATTTGTTAGATCTTATACTCACTTTGGCCTGAAAAATTCTGCTCAATAAGTGGAAAAATTCCAAAGAAGTCTCCTTTAGGATGTGGCAGGAATGGTTGTCCTTCCTCAGAGGGGCTGACAACATCTCACTTCACGCCTCCCCCGGGGGTAAAACACACATGAAATTATGGAGGTCCCTTCACATACGACCCACTGTGAAAATTATCTCATCGACTCATTCACATCTTCATCTTGCCCCTTAAATTGAAGGCTTGTCAATTACCCACCCCTCCAATTTCAGGACTGGCACATATAGGATTCGTTTTCTCTCAATCTCCTATAATTCATTGCTTATAGAATGCTATTCTCTCTGTGTACACCTGCATTGTATTGTATTTTTTCTTATGACACATACTATATATCGCGCACCCGCAATCCACTGCTGATGATGTCACATATTACATCATTCATGACATGGTCAGTGACATCACTGATGACATCACTGATGACATCTCAAATGACATCACTGATGACATCATCTAGTGTCTGTGTGTTTTTGTAAAGTTTAAATACGTTTTACATATTGAAGAATGACTGGATGTATGGAAGACTGAGTGTGTGTGTGGCTGGCTGGGAGGTGTGTGACTCTGTGCATATCAATGTGTACTTGTATCAGTGATTGTATAAGAGAGTAAGTATGTGTTAGTATATGTGTGAAAAGTATGGTGTTCTGTGTTTAACTATAGATGAGGAAATCGAAGTGTGATTGATTCTTCACAGGACTGACTAGGTGTTTGAGTGCATATGATAGTGTTCTAATAATAACTGACTGTATGTATGAGTAATTGTATGGGTGAATGAGTGAATGTGTGTGTAGACGTACGAATCAGTGAGTGCGTATGTAGTAACTGGTATTGGTGTGTCATGATGTCATCAGTGATGTCATTTGAGATGTCATCAGTGATGTCATTTCAGATGTCATTAGTGATGTCATCAGTGATGTCACTGAAGTATGGTGTTCTGTGTTTAACTGTATAGATGAAGAAATGGAAGTGTGATTGATTCTTTACAGGACTGACTTGGTGTGTGAGTAACTCCATGGATGAGTGGCAGTGTGTGACTGTCTGCATAGGTGTATGAGTGCATATGATAGTGTTGTAATAATACGTGACTGTATGTATGAGTTATTGTATGGGTGAATGAGTGAATGTGTGTGTAGACGTAGGAATCAGTGAGTGCGTATGTAGTAACTGGTATTGGTGTGTCATGATGTCATCAGTGATGTCATTTGAGATGTCATCAGTGATGTCATCAGTGATGTCATTTGAGATGTCATCAGTGATGTCATCAGTGATGTCACTGACCATGTCATGAATGATGTAATATGTGACATCATCAGCAGTGGATTGCGGGTGCGCGATATATAGTTAGTGCAACTAACTATATATGGAATTTCAATGGTTTTGTGTGAGTAAAATAAGGTTTTCTAAATGCTAATTCCTAACTATATATGGTCTATAACCTATGGTTTTTTCAGTGAATTTTCAAGGTTTTGTAAATGCTAATTCCTAACTATATATGGTCTATAACCTATGGTTTTTTCAGTGAATTTCATTGGTTTTTTAACAGCTAATATCTGTAGCTGTAAAATGTATTCTTCTTTAAATCCAAAAATATATTTTATATGTTTATGAATAATTTTTTTTTTTAATATTTTTTTTTTTCGTTCCCGCTTCGCGAATCGGGAAGCTTCCCGTTAGCTGACCTTGATGCCGCGAAATAGACCGCGAGCCGGTAAACGTTTCTTTACCGCAAGTGCCGCGTTAGAAAACAACATCGTGACGCCTCCCGTCCGCATGACGTTTCACGTTGTCGCGTGATACGTCATATGACGTGCTACGTTAGCGAACTGGTACGCGAAGCGAGTCGCAAAGCGCAGGTTTCTGGAAGCAAACCGGGAGGCCCTGCAAAGCGCTTAACGTAAACACAGCAAGTCATGTGACTTGGTAATAACACTTTTCATTGGTTCATTTCACTTTTGGTTTCCTAATGATGTAAGACTAGGTCATATAATCTAAAATGAACACTTTTGATTGGTTGAGAACTCTTGTTTTTCCCAAATGATGAAAATCCCTCCTTCTTTCCTCACTCTGACTTTCATCATTGTGAGAGAAAGACCCTTTGTGATCACTGAGCAATGGCTTCTTTAGTAGCTTCAGCTGGTGCTTCCCCACCACCTCCACCACATCCAAGGAAGAGTGGACCACCTGCTCAAGTTATAATTCAGCAAGAAGAGGAAGAAGAGGAAGACGAGGAAGAGCAGGAAGAGAGGCAGTTTTTGCCTGGTTCCCAGGACGTCTCACCGGAAAGAAAACTTCATTTGGCAATTTTTTAAAATTCCCAAAGGTCAGAAAAAAGTAAATGCAAGATACGTAACTTGCCTTATATGTCAAGATAGACTGTCCAGAGGAACCGAGAAAAAATACAGTTTCGGAAACTACACAATGCATCGCCATATGACTAGGTGGCATCCTAACAACTACAGTGCTGCACAGTTTCGGAACGACCTAGATAATCTCCCTATTATGGCCAGAAGATCTGTTGTACCGGAAGTAACGGGACCAGAGGGCAGGGAGATGGTGCCAAATATACAAATGAGATTTGGTGAAGTAAAACACATCTGCGTATTTTGCGATGGATTCATTTGCTACGGAGAAAGAAGCATCACTCTGATCAACAGAGCTATTGACTATCATATGCAAGTTTGTACGAAACGCCCAAAATAATAAATACTTTTTTTTTGTTTTGTTGCTCCTGTTGAGCCCTTTACAATGAATCGTTTTCATTGCCCCCTCCAAGAAAAAACCCCAAAAATATAAAACTGTTCAGAAAAATTCAAAAAAAGTAAAAAAATGTTCTGAAAAATAATAAAAAAAATATAAAACAACAAAAACAATAAAAAAAAAGTTCTTTTCAGAACTACCTCCCCGTTATTAAAAAATTGGTACAATATTTGGAACTGTGCCAACCTCTATTTCTCTTAGTTCGCTTCCCAGTTCGCTCGCCGGTACGCGAACCGGAAGCGAACCAAAAACAGTAAGTATAAGGGAAGGAAACAGACACTTATGTTAAAAGAAAGACAGCTATAGGGGAGTAAACTAGAGATACTATTACCCGTAATCCACTGCTGATGATGTCACATATTACATCATTCATGACATGCTCAGTGACATCATCAGCAGAGGATTGCGGGTTTTTTGGCAACGTGCCTTATCCACGGTTTAATAACGCTGCCTTTTGCTTTATATAAGTTTTCAAATTGTATGAAATATATACCAATAGGTCGTTATGAACCTTTAGGTAGTGCTTTTCTTCATGAGGTCTGGTCGCTTCCATACACATACAGATGTTTCAAAGATGATCAAGAAGTTTATCTGAATGGAGAGGAATGCACTGAGACGCCAGATCATTCACTAATGTGTAGGCACATACAGTTACACGGTTCATGCAACAAACATCGACCAAATATGGCTTGCGTGTTGCAAGGCACGCCAGTTCCTGCTATCATCCCCACGTTCAAGTTGTTGGAAAATGGTAGTTATTTGATGCTCAATAATGAAGATTGTTCTGAGTTAATTAAAAGTATTCCTTTTATCGTAACAGTAAGTGAACGGGTTATTTGCTGCAGAAATGTTCTATTTTCTCCCACACATGAACATAGGGAGTTTTCAATCTGGCCACAAATACCAACCTTGGGAGAGATTTCAACGGCATGGCAAGAATAAGAGCTCTTTTGTCTCAGAGAGAGGTGGCCTTGAGTTCGGCCCGTGAAACTTTCGTGCTTCACATAGCGAACACCCGTACAGAGGTGCAGACCCTTTTCAATTCAGATTTGCCTTTCAATTTCAGCAAGATGGTTCGGACTATCTTTAACGCATCCTCCACAAAGACCCTGGCGCACTTTTTTAAAGTTGTTACCAGTGGTCTCGTGACTTCATTTGAGAAAATCTTTGGAGTCATCCCTGCTTTCTTTCATTCTATTTTCTCCACTCTGCTTCGTGGATTGGCATTTTTACTTGCATTACCAGCGGACGCTCTTGTGCTTTTTTACATTTTTAAATATGGATGTCCCTCCTATGCAACCTCCCACCCTGCAGCTGCTGACACTGTTCCGCAATCGCATGCTAGAATATTATGGCACAATGCCGTTGGCGATATTAAGCACGGATTATCTTTTCGATTCTCCTACTTCACCTGTGTCCAGCCTGTATTTCACTGCCTGACCTGTGATTTCGATTGGGCCATTGATTTGTGTCTCTGCGGACCGGTTTCTCCTGACGTCGACTTTAATCAGCTGATGACTCCTATCATTACTCACGAGTTGGTTTGTCCTGGCGAAAGGATTATGGCTGTGGCATTGATGCATGGACTAATTGGTCCCTGGAATTTATTGGCGGCAGCACAGTCTTTCTTGGAACAGAGCTTTCTTGAAAACCCACCGAGCTGTCCTCTGATGGTGATAGAGGATCCGGTGCTGGGAGAGCACGTATGTTCTTTTCCGCTTTTAAATTGGATGGCTGAACTGTTTTCGGATGAAGACGGTGACTTCCTATTGGAGGCTGTTGCAGCTTATTTTGCATACACAGTTATGTCATAGACCTTTTTCATGTTTGATATTCTGAGTACTAGCATTTCATTGACAATTCATTGACTTATTTGTCAAGTTTTTATTATTTACCTTGCCTATTGGCTTAAGACTCGATAAAGTACTTGGCTTTATACCTACTGGCGGTCGCCAGTAGGTATATATAGTTAGGATTTTTTCCCTATGGGATTTTTGAAAATTCTATGTCTAATAACTTTGGCGTTTGTGGACGGAATTGGCTGAAATTTTCTGGAAAATGGAACATTTTGTTTCTGAGCAGCCCTTGGAAATTTGGGGGGGTTTCGTCAAGGGGGGGCTGAGAAAAAAGGGGGGTCCCAAAACGTGTTTTTAACATTGAGTTTTCCATAGGGCGGTTGGCCTCACTTTTAGCCCGAACGGCTGAATGGATTTGCATGAAACTTGGCAAAATTGTAGGGACTGGTAGCCCGATGTGCCTTTTCTAGGTCTCAATATATGTGCTCCAGTGGATTTTGAGAAATTAACGTTTAAAAAAAGATATATATCTGTAAGCGCGCTCTGGGCAGCGCTCCGGTCCGCGGACCTTAAGCGTACCGGAACTTCGCGTAGCTAAGCTGATTGGCTCTCCGGTGTCTGTCAACATTCTAAACAGTCCGGAGCGGCCGCCATCTTGTCTCTCGGTAGGATTGAGAGACAAGAGGAGGCCAAAACAAAGGCGAAAATGACCATAAGGGGGCATACTAGATCCTCCCTGACCCCCTAGGTTTAATGTGGAGGTTTTAAAAGGGCCCCGCGGGGCAAAAAAAACAAAAACATTTTTTTGTTTTTTTTTGCATGGGGAGCGCCCGGTCCGCGAACCGGGAAGCGTTCTGGGCAGCGTACTGCAATGAAAAATGAATGATAGACTTTTCAAATGCTGTATGTTAATTGATTGTTGTTTTTGTTGATTATTTTTTATTTTCTTTATTTTTTAAGCATTTTTTTTTATTGTGATTGTGTTTCATAATTTATTAAACTTTCTAACATTTCATTGTCAGAAATTTCATAATTATCATTGAATATACATTGTAGTCTCTGAGGGTGTAAAATGTCCTCATTTTCAAGGAGGTTATCTACTGCTTGTACACATTGCAGTAGTTCTTTGTCTAAAGTTTCATCGAAAAATTCAATATCATTTTCATCATTGATTTCTTGGCTGCTCTCTTGCAGGACAATTTGAAATTCAACTTTCTGTTCGCCTTCCATTTTGCCTGAAATTTAGATTAAAAAAATATATATTAGTAGAGATAGGGCACTGTTGGGATTAATTTTGGGCAGTGTATAGTATCAGAGTGGAAGTAGGAATATAAAAAAGTGTATGTGATTTAACGTAAGTAAATTCATAATTATACAAGAGAAGCCTAACTCCATCCATAACTATAACAGAGAAGTCTATCTAAATCTATAACTACTACAGAGGGATAGTATATAACTATCAGAAAAAGTTTACCATATTAACTTATAGTGCACAATATACTTCAGTTTTAAAAATAAAAACTTACCGTTAGATAGAAGTTGAAGGAATTAGTGAAAATCCTATTGAAATGTACACCAAGAAGTAGTAGTCAAAATGGCTGTGTTTTCTTCTCTTCCTTTATATATATTCAGGTATATAACCAATCAAATGTCAGGTAAAAAAAGTAGAGAATGAAAGTAACATTTTAATTGGTTGTCAATTCCAACACTTCAGATGTGTTTTGTGAAGTAATTTACCTCACGGTATTTAGAGAGGTCTACAGGCTAAATGGCTAAATGGAATTCCAATCAAATTTGTGAAAATGGTAGGGATTGGTATGTAGTATGAGCTAGTCTATATTTGGTGAAATTGTCTCCAGTGGCTTTTCTGTGAACTACTTTCCCACCTTTTTTGATGGTGCGCATCCCAGGGAGCGACCCGGTACGCGAACCGTTGAGCGCCCCGGTTCGCGAACCTTAAGCGTAACGGGAGTCCACCATTTTGTGTTTCGGTCGAATTAAGATACAAGATGGAGGGCAAATAATGTTCAGAATGGGTAGAAGGGGGCACGGTAGACTTATCTTGACCCCCTAGGTTTTGTGAGGGTGGCTGAGGAGGCCCATATGTGCGAAAAAAAAACATTTTTTTTAAAAATTTCGCGAGGTTAGCTCCCGGTTCGCGTACCGGGTAGCGCCCCAGGGAGCGTACTTTGTTGAAAATTAGTGAAAAATGTTAGAGTAAAATAATAATTGTGAGTGATCAGATGTAGGGTAGCTCTGAGAAGAGCTTTTGGGTTTATGGTACATTTAGGTACTTATAAGTAGGTACCAATGCACATTCTTAAATTCAGAGTGAAAATTCTGTTGCCCTCATCTGAGAAGTGAACTCCATCTCCTCTGTAGATATCTTGCATGTAGTAACGCAAGTTATTGTTGTACAGGGAGCCCATTCCATGGTCTCTCATGTAAGCTGAAACAGATTTGTTTACATGCTTCCTCGACTTCTCAATTTGTGGACAAAATTGGTTTGACCACCTCCATTTCTGTCTTTGGCATTTATTTGAATATACCAAGGCAGTCTGAGGAAAAAGTGCCATTAATTGCTCAAAGGTGTCCTTTAAAAGCATTTCCAGACCTACACCAGTCAAAGTGCCCAAGTCATTACCTCCACAGTGCACAATTAACAGGTCAGGTTTGGGCAAATGCATAAAGGTTTTCACCAATGGTATCAATTGGTGACATTTTAATCCTCTGTGGCCAAACCACTTAATTTCCACATCTTGTAAATTGAGGTTAGGTAAATTCCTGTTTTCAGTGTACCTTTGAGCCCAGTGAATATAACTATGTCCAACAATCCAGACAGAAAACATGGTGAGAGAAGGTTCTCCTGCAGTCAGATGAAGTGTGGCAATGAAATGGCAGTTGAAAAAATGAGAGTTTAAAATGAAAAAAACTGTGGAGTTTCTGTGTTCATGAAGCAGTAACAGTGATTGGTGGATTTTGATTGCTGAAAACAGAAAGTTAGGGTGCACGGATGAGTTATTTGAAAGATGTATTTTGAATGGTCAATAAAAAATAATTAAATGAAAGAATGCACTGGATATGCAGGTGCACTGAGAGTTCAGAGTTCAATTGCAACATTGTTGTGTGAACTTGCAAACACCAGAAGTCTTCCAAGAGGTGCTTGCTATGCAGAAAAGGCATGAAATGGCAGAGGGGGGAAGGGTTTTCATTTGAAAAAAAGTGAGGGAAGAGTTTTGATTGGGTGACATGAGAGATATGTGTGAAGAATTACAGCATTTCTGTGCTTTTGATAGCTGCAGACTCTGGAGTGCATACCTTTTGCTCTGCTGAAGACAAATTGGTGTGTTTCTGAGACTGTTTTCAAACTCAAAGTATTTGCTAAGGTGAGAAAATATTTCTTTAATTTAGATAGAGAATAGTGTGCTTTAAGGAGAAAATTATGAATTATGTGGCGCAAATTGCTTGTAAATATGCTCCCACCTGTGCAAGGAAAATTTAGATTTTTAATGTTTGTGTTACATAGCCATGTTAAAAGTGATACAAACATGCTGCAAAGGCAATTAAAAAACGCTTTTATGTGTCTTAAGGACATTTTAAGTAATTTTCCCATGTGCAGTGTTTTGAAATTATGATTTGAAAATCGTTTTTGGGGAAAAGGAATTGTTTTTAAATTTATGACAAGGACATAATGGTGTATGCTTCTTTATAAGGCAAATGACTGTCCCTGATGTTATTTTTCCCATTTTAATGTAAGACCTTTCTCTGTGGCACAAATTGCTTGTAAATATGCTCCCACCTGTGCATTGCAAATTTAGATTTTAAATGTTTGTGTTACATAGCCATGTTAAAAGTGACCCAACCATGCTGGAAATGCAATAAAAAAACACTTTCATGTGTCTTAAGGACATTTTAAGTAATTTCCCTGTGGGCAGTGTTTTCAAATTATGAATTGAAAATCGTTTTTGAGGTAAAGGAATGTTGTTAAAATTTATGTGTGCCATATGCCCCCAAATTTCTTTTTCAGGGGTGCGGCAGGGTGTTATTGAGACACCCCTACACCTTTGGAAAAATTCCTAATTTGCGATGAGCTAATTGCTAATTGCAAATTGCACCTTCTTTCATATGGGCATCCTGGCGCAAAATGAATGGGTAATTTGCAATTAGCAATTTGCTCATCGCAAATTTGGAATGGTAAAGAATCACTATTTATTCCTTAAAATTCGCTATTTTGGAAATGCAAAATAGGTATATGATACATATGGCGGTTGATGTCTAACAAGATAAGAAGCTTAGGGATAGATTTATGATGACTGGCGCAATGAAGTGGACATCACTTACTTCATTGGTAGAGCTTTACATGTATTATGTCCTCTGTATTCTTCATCAAGCGTAACTTTAATCTGCAATCCTGAGTAGGCCTCACCTTAAACAAACCTCTGGATAGGCCACATCTTATCGTCATCCTGAATTAATCATTTAAAATGCTAGGGACATATTTATGATAGGTGTATGCCTCTTTTGCGCCACTTACAAAACACTGTCCATGGGGAAAGGACTTAAAATGTCCTTAAGACACATGAATGTGTTTTTTTAAAGCGTTTGCAATTTTTTTGGGTCACTTTTAACATGGCTATGTGACTCAAACAGTCAAAATCTAAATTCACCATGCACAGGTGGGAGCATATTTACAAGGAATGTGCTCCATGGGGAAAGGTCTTATAATGTAATATGGGAAAAATGACATCAGAGACACTGAAATGCCTTATAGAGAAGCATACACCATTATGTCCTTGTCATAAATTTGCAAACCATTACTTTTCCCCAAAAACGATTTTCAAATCATAATTTGAAAACACTGCACATGTGGAAATGACTTAAAATGTCCTTAATTCAAAATTTGCTATTCCTTATTTTGCGATTGCACTGAAGGATTTGCAAATTTTGCGATTTCTTAAATGCAATGTATCAAACAAAAAATATGTAAAAAAATGACATTAAGGATTTGGAAACTACCACCAACTTCTAGTTGGTGGTAATTTGTGAATTCTTTTCAAAAAGCTTTTTTTCCAAAAAACAAAAGGTGCCATATGACGCCCATACATGCCCTTAGGGCATGTATGTGCGCCATATGCCCCCAAATTTCTTTTTCAGGGGGTGCAGCAGGGTGTTCTTGAGACACCCCTGCACCCTTGGAAAAATTCCTATTTTGTGATGAGCTAATTGCTAATCGCAAATTGCACCTTCATTCCTATGAGCCTCCTAGCCCATGGAAATGAATGGGTAATTTGCAATTAGCAAATTGCTCATTGCAAATTAGGAATGGTAAAGAATTGCTATTTATTCCTTAAAATTCGCTATTTAGGAAATGCAAAATAGTTTGATGGTACATATGGTGGTTCATCTGTAACAAGATAAGAAGCTTAGGGATACATTTATGATGACTGGCGAAATAAAGTGCAAATCACTTACTTCATTGGTAGGCCTTTACATGTATTATCTCTTCTGTATTCTTCATCAAGCGTAACTTTAATCTGCAATCCTGAGTAGGCCTCACCTTAAACAAACCTCTGGATAGGCCACACCTTATCGTCATCATGAATTAATCATTTAAAATGCTAGGGACAGATTTATGATAGGTGTATGCCTCTTTTGCGCCACTGTGCGTCACTTTTATGATGCAGCGGCGGTGCAAAAGATTTGCTATGTGGCGACAAAATTACAAATTGATGCTTTTAGGCAGATATGTCATGGTGTAAAAAAAACGTACCACATGAAACCGATGCAGCAGTGATGCAAAAGATGCACCATGTTGCAAGACAGGCCTCACTTGGGGCCATATGTATCAAGCTAATTAGCATTCACAAAGATCAAAATTCTGCGAATTTCGGCCTTTGCGAATGCTAATTAGACAAATGGTATATATCAAACAAGTTTGATGCAAAATAAGGAATAGCAAAATTTGCTATTCCTTATTTTGCAATTGCACTGAAGGATTTGCACATTTTGCGATTACTTAAATGCAATGTATCAAACAAAAAATATGTAAAAAAATGACATTAAGGATTTGGAAACTACCACCAACTTCTAGTTGGTGGTAATTTGTGAATTCTTTTCAAAAAGCTTTTTTTCCAAAAAACAAAAGGTGCCATATGACGCCCATACATGCCCTTAGGGCATGTATGTGCGCCATATGCCCCCAAATTTCTTTTTCAGGGGGTGCAGCAGGGTGTTCTTGAGACACCCCTGCACCCTTGGAAAAATTCCTAATTTGTGATGAGCAAATTGCTAATCGCAAATTAAACCTTCATTCCTATGAGGCTCCTAGCCCATGGAAATGAATGGGTAACTTGCAATTAGCAATTTGCTCATTGCAAATTAGGAATGGTAAAGAATTGCTATTTATTCCTTAAAATTCGCTATTTAGGAAATGCAAAATAGTTTGATGGTACATATGGCGGTTCATCTGTAACAAGATAAGAAGATTAGGGATAGATTTATGATGACTGGTGCATCACCAGGGATGTGTCAGTCATCCTGTGCCGCTGTTCCGCCACCCATGGTGTGCTGCATTTACAATGCGGGGCATCATGGGGCAAAAATGGCACAGATGCGTGATGTATCTGTGATGTAAAGGTAGTGATTGCTGGAGTTGTATCGCAAGTGCGATGCAGCTCAAGCAAGGCTCAGGGGTGCCCCATCTCCACAATGTTGCGTCAAGACCTATGCCTGCTTAAAGCAGGCGCAGGGTTTTGACGCAGTTTTCTCCTATCTGATTGTAAATACGGCACACCATGGGTGGCAGAGCAGCGGTGCACGTTAACTGGTGCATGCCTGGGGATGTGCCATTTAACATAAATCTGCCCCTTTACATTTAAGTATGTGCAGGACACACAGAGTCGGTGAGGCTTATCCAAGGTTAAGAAGAGATGAGTCCTGTTCACTGAAAAATTAGACATAGTCTTCACCTGATCAGCATTGCTGGACATGGCTAAATAATAGCTGCAAAATATTACTCTTGTTAAACAATTTTACTATTATAATCTCTGAGATTTGTCTCTTACTCTGCAACATCTCATTGTTGTTATCTTTCTTTAAAGATAAAGACAACATCAACATGAGTGACAATCTGCAATCAGTTGATTTTGACCTCATCATTGAACTTGTAATTGAAACATCAGTGGATGTTGATCCATTGGATGATTTAAATCCTGAGGATGAAGAAGAGCGTGATGAGGATGCAGATTTGTTCGAATTATATGACATAGGGTGGGAAGCTGACCTGCTTGAGCCTATGGAAATATAAACATTTATTTTTAAAATGTATAATTAATAAAAAGTAAAAATGTAAACCGTTTAATTTAAAAATAAAGACACCTTCAAAAACAGGTTATGTGTAGTGTCTTCAATAAAATATTAAAATATGCTCATAAAATTAGATCAGATTCACATATAAAATAGCACAGGTAACATAAATATAAATGTCATTTCTTTTCTGCTATTTCTGTATTGTAAATTTGCCAAGGACTAAAAAATCTTCTATTTAAAATGTCAAGTAGTGTGTTAAGTTTTTGATCATTGTTATTGATTTACTGTTTGGTAATAGTGGTTAATAACATTTTTTATTATATTTTACCACAGATTCAACTGCAGATCATTTCAAGATTTCACCATGCCAACAATAGAAAGACAGAGAAAGGCTGCAAAACGTCAAAGACAGCAGGTGAAACAAAATAAGCAGCAGTCCTCTAACAAAAAGATTTGTCAAGTCACGAAGAAAGCACCGGGTAAGAGCACAAAATATTTCATAAGAAATATGTGTAGTAAAAAAAATATTACTACAGAAAATGTTTCAGTCCATAAAAAGATAAGCAAATCAAATGGAAAGGAAAGGCCAATAAAAAATGTTACTGCTAGAGCAAGAGATAACTCTGTGCATGATAGTAGAAGGAAACAACAGTTTAGGGACATTCGTAAACGAATGTTCCGCAACAGGATAATTGGCAATTTGTTAAAAAATATTAAGAAAGGTCAACAGAAACTGGTTTTTTATAAGAGAAAAAAAAAGTTGAGAAAGTTATTGATCAGGCATTTGAAATTAAACGTAAGTTATTTATTTTGATAATCAATAGAATTAGGAAGCTAAACAAGGCAATTTATGATTTCAAAAGAAATAGTAGATGGAAGAGAATAGTTAATCGTAGTAATTTTTGTGAAGTTTTTTCTGGAGAATGGATGCATAGTTCAAGCTGTGAGGCATTTTTTAATGAGGAGAGTTATTTCCAGGATAATGATTTGGTGCATGCAGTTGACACCAGTGGTCGTGCTTATGAAGTGAAAGATGGTTGTCCAGTTGAAAAAGAAAAACTTGTGACAACAGAGGCAGAAGAGGTGTTAGGTAATGAGGTTTTAGGAAGACGTGCTAAGGGTCCTGTGTACACCTGGAAGTGTAGTAGTATTTGCAGTGTGCGACAGGATTCCATCAATTTGCTTTGTGATTTTGTACGGTCATTTAATAAGAAAAGTTTGAAGCAGAAAATGAAGTTGTTGCAAGAATTAGATCCTTGCAGAGTGAGAGAAGTGACAGGTTTGCATGGTCATTCACTGGCTTGTCTTTCCAGGAGAGTATGCCAGAGTGCTTTTCATCATTTCAGGATGCTAGCAGTGCATCATAATAAAGTGAGGAAATTAGTTAGAATTTTGTATTATGCTAAGAGTCCAGCAATTATGCTTAAACAATTATGCGCTGCTCTTTTGCATGGTTCTGAAATAGATGTGAAGAACATATGTGAAGAAATTGAGTTTTGTTACTTTGGAAGTAAAGAGGAGAATGTTGAAATTGACCCAGAAGAAGAGGGTAATGTGGAAGATAGTGTACAGGTTTCCAGTACAGATAATTTCCAGAGGGAAATTGCGACGTTTCAGGTGAAATCAAGTGAGAGGCCTAATTTCACTTGTGTGTGTTGTCGACGCACTTATTATAAGAATCAGACTAAGTTAGTGGATTTATATGCAAAAAGTGAAAGGGAAAATAATAGTGAATGGAAGGATTTTGCAACATACTTGATGGTAGAAAATTGTTTTGATTTGGGATTTGATCAACGTGTGTGTACTTATTGTTGTTGCAAATTAAATCAAAACCAGATGCCTGCTAGAGCAGTTCATAATAATCTGGAATTGGTTGAGATTCCTTCTGAATTGAAGGATTTAAATACTTATGAATCTATTTTGATTCAAAGTATCCATCCCTTTCAGGCTATTGTAAGAATGGAGCCAAAGACAGGGAAATTGCCTCCATCAGATTTACAGAGAGGATTAAAGGGAAGAGTTGTTTATTTGCCTCTAGATTTGAAGAAAAACATTAACACAATTGGAGTAGAAAAAGTGGAAGAGGAACCTCTGGTTATCTTAGTTAATGGGGTTCCGACAAAGAATAAGAAAATATGGCAAGATTTAGTAGATGTTAGGAAAGTTAAAAAGGCAACATTGTATTTGAAAAAAAATTATAAATACTATAAGAATGTATATGTTGCAGAAGAGGAAGTAAGTGAGGAAGAGGATAGCGATTTGTGTGCTGGTCAAATTGAGAAAGTAGAACCCTCTACTAGTGAAGAAATATATGAACATTATAGTGTTCATCCTTTGCATTCCAAGGAAGTCATGGGGAATGCTATTGAGTTGTTTCAAATGAAACAAGCCAAAGGGAGTCCCATTAGTGTTTGGGAGGAAAGTTTGGAAGCTCGGTGTTTCCCACAGCTTTTTCCAACAGGTCAGGGAGGAAGATATGATGAGCGACCTCATCAAATTCCTGCTTCTGAATACCGGACTTTGCGATTGTATGCAGGAGATGCTAGGTTTCGACAATGCATTCCCTATTTGTTTCATCTCCTGTTTGAAAGCGATCTGTCTGGAATGTCATATGCAGTGAACCACATCTTGAAAAGTGGTATACACATGCAAAACATCTCGGCAAGTGACTTTATGGATAAAGTCAATGTCCAAGACAGTATTTTGGATTCTCACCTGATTAATCTCATGGCGTGTCAGCGTGGTACTAATGAGTACTGGTACCGTCGTCATGGTGATTTAAAATGTATGCTGAGGAACTTAGGTACTCCCACATGGTTCCTCACTCTGAGCTGTGCCGAGTATGGCTGGGAAGACTTACTTGAATTTCTACGAGAGGCAAATGCTAACGTAGATAACATCGAATTCAAGACACCCGGAGAACTGTGCTCTTTGGATCCAGTCAATGTATGTAGGTACTTCAATCATAGATTTGAAGCTATGATGTCTTTCATCATGAATAAGAAGAATCCACCTCTTGGAGAGGTGTTGGATTTCTTCTGGAGAAAGGAGTACCAAGCAAGAGGTGCTCCTCATATACATATGTTGCTGTGGATCAAGGATGCACCTAAATTTGGAACGGATCCAGAAGACTCAGTGATGAGTTTCATCCAACAGTATTCTACGTGTGCTGTTCCAAACGCAAAGGAGAAGAAAAGCCTAAGAGAAAAAGTTCTGCGTTTCCAAAGCCATCGATGTGGAAAGTACTGCCGTCGTAAATTCCGAAACAAGGACAAGTTCTACACCAAATGTCGTTTCGGTTTTCCACGACCGGTGATTTCTAAAGGAAGAGTAAACAGTTTGATGTCTTCGCTGCGACATAATGTCATGAAGAAATCACCTAAAAACACATACAATTTGAAGAGGAACGAAGAGTCCAAGTACATCAACGACTACAACCCGGTGATTTTGTCCATGTGGAATGCTAACATGGATATACAGTTTGTGGCTGATAACTGTATGGCTGTGGCTCGGTATGTGACGTCTTACATCACCAAAAAAGAGAAGACAGAATTGAAGGATATGTGGGAGGACATTTCCCATGAAAAGAGCCTCAGCAAGAAGTTGTACAGTTTCAGTCTGAAGATGTTGTCGCATCGAGAAATTGGAGCTTACGAATGCTCTGACCGGTTGTCTTCAGCAAGTCTCTATGCCAAGTCCAGGAGTATCGTTTGGGCGAGTCTTGGTCTTGCTGCAACGCGTAATCGAGTTCTGAAACCTGTGCGGGAAATTGAGTATTTGGCGGAAAAGGAGCCAAACAGTACCGACATTTTGAAGACCAACATGTTGGATACATATTATCCAAATAGAAGCAGTCACCTCGACAATGTTTGTCTGTATGAGGTTCTTCAAAATTACATATTCAAGAGGAACATCAAAGAAGATACTGAGAAAGGAGTGTATGCTGTAATAGGAAGTGAGGGATGTCTGGTCAAGCAAAGAAAATGCCACTTGGTAAACCATCGAAAATTGAGTGGCGAATCTCCTGAAAAAAAGGAGTTTTTCTATTTAGCACTTTTGCAACTTTTCAAGCCTTGGCGTGCAGAAGAGGAACTGCTTGGAGATTTCCTCTGTTACGAAGACTCTTTCAATGCCGCCAAGGAGACCATAGAATGTCCTGCTTTTCCCAAATATGTAGAAATGTTGAATGCGGAAATTGAGCAGGAAGCAACGATTGCAGCCGAGATTGCCAGAGACAGTTCTCAGGACAGTCAGAGTTCTGCTTCATTGAGTCAGGATCCACTAGGAGGACCTGTTATCGAAAATGAAGCTGCCACTGCCATGAATGAAGTGGAAAGAGCCATGGCACATGCTCAGGAGGATGCGGTTAACTTAGAAGAGTTGGAAAGACAACTCAACGTTGAGCAGAGGAAAATATATGACGAAGTTACCATGCAAATTGATCATGGATTAAGTCATGACAAGAAAGAGTGCTCATGTACGTCGTTGAAGCCTGTCCGACTGTACGTGAGTGGAGAAGCGGGAACTGGAAAAAGTTTCCTCATTAAAGCAATTTCATGCTATTTGCAGGAAAGGACAGAGTCATCGCTGTCTTGTGTTGTCACCGCTCCAACTGGACTGGCAGCACATAACATTAAAGGGATTACTTTACATCGTTTACTGATGCTGCCAGTGGAGCATGACAACAAATTACAATATCACAAGCTATCTGGAGATGCTTGTTTTGAAGTTTCAAGAATCTTGAGGAAAATGAAACTTCTTATCATTGACGAAGTAAGCATGGTTTCCAATGTCATGCTTGCCTTTGTGCATTTGAGAATGCAAGAAGTTCTCAAAACAGAGTATGATGTGTTATTTGGTGGCAAACACATCATTGTTTTCGGAGATCTTCTGCAGCTGACACCAGTGAAAGGGCAACCTGTGTTCAAAATGCTCACGCATGAAGATACCAGGAAGTGCCTAGGCAGCATTGGCAACGTCAATATATGGTTAAACTTCAATTATGCTGAACTGCATGAAAATATGCGTCAGGCGAAGGATGAAGTTTACAAGACTATTCTACAAGATGTTAGAATTGGAAAAGTGACCGAGCATGGGAAAGAAGCTTTACATGCACGATTACTGTCAAATTTATATCCAGAACAAGATGTTGTGCCTGAGAATATTTTTCAGAAAATTACTGATAAGAAATCTGGAATATGTTTGATGCCAACTCTTGCAGAATGTGCCAAATTCAACAACAAAATGTTGCATTTAGAAAAGCAAGAGATTGTGAAACTGGAAGCTATTGACAGAGTAGAGCATATGGGATCAACAATTATTTTGTCTGAGAATCTGAAAACAAAATTGGATTCATTAGAGAAGAGTATATCTAAAACTGCAGGTTTTGAAAAGACTCTGAATGTGTGCTTGAACTGCCGTATAATTTTAAGAAGGAATTTACATGTTGAAAGAGGTCTGGTAAATGGATCAATGGGTAATGTTGTTGATTTTGTAAAATACAGAAATAGAGATGGAATTGAATTTTTAAAAATTAAATTTGATGGCATTGAGGAAGTACAGCTAATTGGTCGTTGCTCTGCTAGATTTTTGCTTGTAAAAGACTTATATGTTCGCCGTAAGCAGTTTCCTGTTTGCTTGGCATATGCGGTGACAATCCATAAATCGCAAGGTTTAAGTGTAGACAGTGCATTGGTGAATATTGGCAGTTCTGTGTTCAAGGAGGGTATGGCATATGTGGCATTGTCACGAGTTAGAACTTTATTGGGATTGTACTTGATTGAGTGTGATGTCACAAACATTTGTGCTGATCTAGATTGTGTTAAGGAATACAATAGGTTAAGAAGAGAGTATGCGCCACATTTGCCTCAGTATCCTTTGTTTGAGAAACGTGTGGTAGGCCGGAAACGAAGAAATGTGACCAATACTGGGGAGGTTGTAGCAAAAAGACGAAAAGTCGATGAACCTAAAATTACAAGCAGAAACAAAAAGGATTCTGTTGAAGATGTTGTTGGTTTTCAATTTGAAAACAGTTCTGGTGTCAACTGCTATGCTAATGTAGTGGTTAATGTTTTGTTTTCTCTAGAAAATGTAAAAGAAGAGATTGTGGTCAATTCTGATCAAAGATTTTGCAGTTTGTTAAATTCTGTGTTAGAGAAATGTAGCACTGATAGAAGAAACATAGAAAGTGTGTCTGAAATTCGAAATCTGTTAGACAGATGTTCAGGCCAAACACAATTCTCTCAAAATATTCAGCAAGATTGTCAGGAGTTTTTAATGTATATGCTTGATGTATTACATGCTGAAGGTGTAGATGTAGATCAGCTGTTTGGGCTTTCTTATCAATGGCAGCATGACTGCGAGAACTGTATGGTATCAAGTACTACTAGTGTAGACTCAGAAAGATTTATATATTTAACTTTGCCAGACAGTAAATCAGTCTCCTTTAATAAGCTAGTAAAAGCAGCTGATCACAACATGGAGTGTAGCCAATGTAAATCTGAAATGATGTCCACATTATTTATACGAACATATGGCCAGTATGTCATTTTAATGTTCCAACGATGTAGGCCTGATGGAACAAAATTGACAACTTTAATTAAAAATTTTGTAGCTTCGCAGTTGTCAATATCAGGAAGGACTTTTGTAACTGCAGCAATTATATATCATGACGGCCCTTCAATAACATCAGGACATTACACAGCTTATTTAAAGTCTAGAAATGGCTGGTCATTCTGCAATGATTCTGTTTTAATTTTCAAAAAGAAATTGCCGTATGACCTTAAAAACTCTTACCTGGTGTTTTTAAAACCAAAATTTTAGGGAAATAATCTCGGGATGTGCTCAGTGGAATTTCAAGAAGTTCTAATGGCTCCTACACAATTTGGCCTTGAGGATAAGTGTAGTTCAGAGACATAACTTCTAACCATAGGACTGGACGTCATGGAGAAATACGTGCACTTTGAATGAGTTCAGAAAAACTGTTTCTTTTTATAAGCTAATTGAAGCAGCCAATCAAAACATGGAGTAGAGGGAATGTAAGTCTGCAATGCTGTCTACTGTTTTACATTGCTTTGTGATTAAAAGTGATGTAGAGAATTAAATAATTGTAGTAGTCATAGAGGTAGTGTAAGTCTGCTTCATAGTAAGCAGTATCAGTGTCATAGGAAATGTAGAACATGACTGAGCAAGAAGGGGAAGATATTACTATTCCAGGATTGTGAAAATGATCTTCAACATTTTAATTCTGAAAGTTGCGGAAATGCCAAATGACGGGATTGGCTTACAAGAAATCCAAGAGTTATAAATGGCTCTGACCAGATTTGGCCTTGTGGAAACTTGTGGTAGAGAGCAAGAAGTCATTTATTGCATGTAACGTGTTTTTAAAAAGGATGGAGATTTTCTTTCAGAAAGTGGCGGGCTGAAAGTAATAACAGCACAAAAGAGTGTAAGCTGTTCATAGGACATCCTTGGACGTCATGGAAAGTAAGTTAACTTTAAGGAGTTCTGAATTTTGATTTCTTATGTTGTATGGGTTTTTTAAACACAATCATTTTGATTGTGTTTTTTTTTCCCCGCTGTTATATGATGAATACCTTCAAGTCACTGTTTTTAGTGAATTTTGATACATTCTGAGAACAGCAAAAATAAACCATTTAACATGTATAATTAATTCTGTACTGTTTGCATTTATGATGTATATGTAGAACTGTGTAGGAGGCATGGAGAAGGTGAGGCTTCTGTAAGTGTCAAAGTTGTTGCATGCAGTGCTGCACTTCTGCGTATTCTTTCATATGCTAGACTACATCTGCACAATGAGATACCTAAGCAAAGAAAACACAAGTGATGTGATTGTGAAATGAGCAAAATAAATTGCACGTATTTCAATTACATCACCTGTGTTTCCTATCATTACGAATCACATTGTGCAGATCAAGTTTAGGTCTGTCCAGGGGGTATACACCCGTTACGACGCAACTTTTACTCCGCACTACCATTACAACGCGGGCATTACAACGCATGGCATTACAACGCATTGCGCTGGGGGGCGCTCTAGGATAAGAGGTAAGTTTAATTTACTATCCAACACCTTCCCTAGGGTCCACGGGGACTGGAGTTAGAATAGTAAATTATACTTACCACTATCCAGCACCCCAAAGCGCTATGCGTTGTAACGGTATTCGTTGTAAATACCGCGTTGTAATGGTACGCGGAGTAAAAGTATGCGTTGTAACGTCATACATCCGTCCAGGGAAACATAGGAGGTTTGGACTTTGTTGAAGAGTGCAGTGGACATGACTCACTTCATTGGTAGACCTTCACATGTATTATCTCCTCTGTACTCTTCAACAAGTGTAAATCTCATCTGCAACCCTGAGTAGGCCTCACCTCAAACAAACCTCTGGATAGTAGACATCTTATTGGCATCCTGAAGCAATTATTTAAAATTTTAGTGTCTTGCGACACTTTTCTGAAACAACAGCAATGCAAAAGATGCACCATGTTTTAAGATAGGCCTCACTTCATCTGCATCAAGATACTGTTAGTTTAAAATGTATATCTTTAGGACTGTGTAGGGGGCCTGGAGAAGCAGAAGCTTCTGTAAGTGTCAAAGTTGTTGAAAAACTGTTTGTCCTTCAATCTTTTCCCTTGTCTTTTCTAATTTTTAAATACATGTTTTAATATTTTTCAAATGTTTGTTCTCTCTTTCACAGATTGAAAGTATAAAAACAAAAAGTGAGTAATTTAACGACAATTATAAGGTAAATATTTTGTACTCTTTTCGTTACATTTCTATCACATTTAACTACTATTAGTTCCACTGCTTCATTTCTTTAACCCTCAGTTTCCTGCCTTTGCTACTTCCCTCATTCCTTTCTCTATTACCTACTTACTCAACTCCTTCCACTCTTTTTCTCAGTCCCTCTCTTCTCATAGTTCCTCACTCTTGTTCACTCACTCCATCTCTATTACTCTTAGTGTCTTTGACTGATCACTCTATCACTACTTGTTCATAATGCTTTCTCTGTGTAGTTGAAGCACACTAAGGGGAATATTATGAACACAGCCAATAAAATTATTGCTCTTTTTATTGGCAGAAAACTGGTGCAAAAGTGGTTTTAGCGGCAGTTTTCTGCCACAAAAGCAGCTTTAGCGACACATTTCTGCCAATAAAAGCTGCAAAACTTTTATTGCCTATGTTGATGATATGGCTCTATGTTACTTACATTTCTTTGCTGTTTCAATTAATCTTTTTCTGTTATTTTTTGTTTTCTGTTTTCTATTTTTTCTCTCTGTTATTCCTCATGTTTTAATCTTATTTTGAACATTCACTCACATTCTCCAAAAAACTCTTCTTTGTTAATGTTATACTCTCTTTTTTTTTCTTTCACTTCGTTATCTATTTTGTTTTTCACAATTATACCCTCTTCTGTCTTTTCTTCGGTAAATAGATCTTTTAAACAGTATCTCTTCTTTACTCCCTATAGCTGTCTTTCTTTTAACATCACTCTCTGTTTACTTTCCTTATACTTACACTTTTTTTTTTTTTTTTTTTTTTTGGTTAGCTCCCGGTCCGCGTACCGGGAAGCTAACCCGGGAGCGAACCTAAAGAAATAGAGCTTGCCAGAGTGCTAAACATTCTAGCAATTTTTTTTGAAAGGGAAGGTAGTTCTGAAAAGAACTTTTTTTAAAATATTTTTGTTGTTTTATATTTTTTTTTATTTTTTGAACATTTTTTGTTTTTTTTGTATTTTTTGAACGATTTTATATTTTTTTTGGTTTTTTTTGGGGGGGGGAAACAACAAAAAACAGGCGTTGAAAAGGGCTCAACAGGAGCAAAAAAAAATTACTGGGGGCGGTTAGGGCAATCATGGTGTTCATACGCCAGGTTGAGTGCATTGATGCTCATGTTGCCACAAGCTAATAATGCACGACAGTGCATACATAAGTGAATCATGTGCCCAAAATGTTCTTGAATATTTGGCACAGTTTCCCGTGCCTCTTCTGGTGTTAGAGAAATCGGTATTATTGGTCTGGCCACAGGAGTTGGTCTTGGATTGTCATGCATATCCCTTATTTCCGCCCGGCTGTAATTTAGTGGATGCTTCCTTGTCATGTGCCTGTGCATTGTGTGATTTCCATAGCTATATTTTTTGTCCGTCCCTCTGGACAATTGTTCTTTGCATATGCGGCAGGTGACATACCTCGCATTGACTTTTTTTTGGCCACGAGGGATCGAATAAAACTGCCAGATGAAACTGGCTTTCTTTCTGGAAACCCGGGGCACCTCTTCTAAGAACTGTGGTTCTTCTCCCTCCTCATCCATTTCTTCATCTTCCTCCTCAGTGTTGGTAATGACCTGGGGAGGTGGTCCTCTCTTCCCATGAGGAGGTGGAGGTGGTGGTGGGGGTCCACCAGCTGAAGCTACCAATGAAGCCATTTTCCAACAAGCAAAATAGGTCTTCCTCTCACAATGATGAAAGTCAGAGTGAGGAAAGAAGGAGGGGTTTTCATCATTTGGGAAAAACAATACTTCTCAACCAATGAAAAGTGTTATTTTTAGGTCACCTGACCTAGCCTTACATCATTATGAAACCAAAAGTGAAATGAACCAATGAAAAGTTTTATTAACAAGTCACATGACCTCTCACGCTCATGTTACGCGCTGCGGAACGCGCCCCGGTTAGCTTCCGGGTCGCTAAGCTTCGCGCCCCGGTCCGCGCCCCGGGACACTTCCGGGTGCGCTAACGCGGTACGTCACAAGACGCATTACGCGGCAACGCGATACGTCGTGTTTTCGCGACGCGCCGCGGATCGCTTCCGGGGAGCTGCGTTTCGCGCCTCGGTCCGCGCCCCGGGGCACTTCCGGGTGCGCTAACGCAGTACGTCATAAGATGCATTACGCGGCAACGCGATACCGTCACTATGTTGATTTTTTACCGGTTCGCGGACCGGGTCGCGGCATCAAATTGAGCTAACGGGAAGCTTCCCGGTCCGCGGACCGGGAGCGAAACAAAAAAAATATTTAAAAAAAATTATTAATAAACATATAAAATATATTTTTGGATTTAAATAAGAATACATTTTACAGCTATAGATATTTGCTATTAAAAAACCATTGAAATTCACTGAAAAAACCATAGGTTATAAACCATATATAGTTAGGAATTAGCATTTACAAAACCTTGAAAATTCACTGAAAAAACCATAGGTTATACACCATATATAGTTAGGAATTAGCATTTAAAAAACCTTATTTTACTCACACAAAACCATTGAAATTCCATATATAGTTAGTTGCACTAACTATATATCGCGCACCCGCAATCCACTGCTGATGATGTCACATATTACATCATTCATGACATGGTCAGTGACATCACTGATGACATCACTGATGACATCTCAAATGACATCACTGATGACATCACTGATAACAACATCCAGTGATTTTATGTTTCTGTAAAGTTTAAATATGTCTTACATATTGAAGAATGAGTGGATGTATAAGTGTCTGGACGAAGGATTTAGTAGGTGCATGACTGACTGTATGAGTGAGTGATTAAATGTATCTCACTGAGTGCATGGGTTAGTGACTAAACTGTCTTAATTTGTGCATCATTATGTCTGTTGTTCTGTAAACTGCTGCATGTGTTGATCAGTAGCTATATGAGTAACTATATGGGTTATTGATTGATTGTCCAAGTATTTGTATGGGAGACTGAGTGTGTGTGTGGCTGGCTGGGAGGTGTGTGACTCTGTGCAGATCAATGTGTACTTATATCAATGATTGTATAACAAGGTAAGTATGTGTTAGTATATGTTTGAAAATGTAAGGTGCTCTATGTTTAACTGTATAGACAAGAAAATGGAAGTGTGATTGATTCTTTACAGGACTGACTAGGTGTGTGAGTAACTCCATGGATGAGTGGCAGAGTGTGAGTGTCTGTATAGGTGTATGAGTGCATATGATAGTGTTGTAAAGATGAGTGATTGTATGTATGAATGATTGTATGGGTGAATGAGTGAATGTGTGTGTAGACGTAGGAATCAGTGAGTACATATGTAGTAACTAGTATTGGTGTGTCAATGGTTTAAAAAATTATACTCTGTATTTAACACTGGGTGAAACAGAGGTTATATTAAAATGTGAGGAGATGCATTGTATTGTCACATGAATGATATCATCAGTGATGTGGTCATTGATGTCAAATGAGATGTCATCAGTGGAGTCATCAGTGATGTCATTTGAGATGTCATCAGTGATGTCATCAGTGATGTCACTGACCATGTCATGAATGATGTAATATGTGACATCATCAGCAGTGGATTGCGGGTGCGCGATATATAGTTAGTGCAACTAACTATATATGGAATTTCAATGGTTTTGTGTGAGTAAAATAAGGTTTTTTAAATGCTAATTCCTAACTATATATGGTGTATAACCTATGGTTTTTTCAGTGAATATATATATATATATATATTTATTTATTTTTTTCAACCAAAACTATGTGGCAATGGAGCATTGCACATCATCCCCCTGAAACACAGTAGGGATAATTGATAGAAACAGAGGCCTAATCATGGTCAGGAAGAACAATTACATGGTTAAGTGAAATCTTTTAACAGTGAATCTTTAACATCTTTAGTGAGAAGAATGTGGCCTGTATGTCCTCCTCACTACTCCTCCATCCAGAAGATGTAATGGTCACATCTTCCAATAAGGGTGTATGAAACCCTTCGATACTTCGTTTCCCACCAGGGGCTGATTCATAAGCACTTTTACATCAGCCGATGTCCTCTCAAATTGATAATGTCAGTGTATTGAGGTAGAACTCATATCATAGATTCAGAGGAAGATGCAGCTGCTACAAACAGATGATTGTTGGCACCTGCATCTGCGTGTCATTTGATTCCACCCCCGTCCCCCTCGATGGCCTCCAGCATGGGAGAGAGACCACCAAGTAGTTTAACAATAATAGCCAGTGGTCCCACTGGCATAGGTGGCCAACCTTTTGCCAGAGGTAGTCAATGATATAAAAAACTTTATCCATTCCTGAAGAGTGAGTGGGCCTCAGCCCCTGCCATCAACCTTCAGGGTAAGGAAAAATCCCCTAGGAGTTAGGGGAAAACGGTGACCACCTTTTTGTTTCTACGTGGCCTGCATAAGGAGGCATAACAACACCCTACCATTTTCCATTGGTGTCACTCCTCTCCAATACGAAAATCAGGCAGTATGCACGCAATGCTTTTTCAAATATGCTGTGGATGTGAAATGTTGAATCCATGGGGACTACCAAGGTCAAAAATTGTTGAATGATGGCGGCATGCGGGGCAGACAAGTGGTGGTAGGACTGATAGTTCTTTTTCACTAACAACAAATGTTTCCACCGATTGGAGTGTTTCAGGATGTTTAAAACCAGTGATATGGAATCTGTCACTTTAAACCGACATAGAAAAAGGCACAGTTTGCTGAAACGCGTCTGTTGGTCTAATAAATTACCTCTGGAAACCTGAGAGTGCTCCTGTTCCCGGTGGGACTTGGTTAATATATATTAGCACACAGGTATTGCATAAATGAATATATGTTCTACCAAGCTTTTTGGTTGGTAGAATTTGGGTATAAATACAGTGAGCACTAAGACCTTTTGTTTTAATAGCGCTCCAATAACTAGGCAGATTTTTGCTTCCATCTTGGGACACAAAAGATATTGTGGAAGGAGAAGACGCATTTTCATTTGATTTATCATGTGTTTTGCAGGGCAGCAGTAACAATTCAACCTACATCACTAGCCTGTTGGGCCCATAGAGAGAATGGAACCTATGCCAAAGTAACAGCCATGGATTGGGACACAGTATTCACAGTAACCCAGTCATTATAAATACATTGATCTTCACATAGTAAAGATGCAAGGACATTTTTAAATGCATCCAAATAGACACCATTAGTAACGCAAAACACAGTACAATTCAATGTACCCAATAGGTCCCTCCCCAAGGATGTCTGGGGCTTAAGAGGAAAGCATGTTGGTCTGTGATTGGAGCCAAAAATATTGGTACAGGTTTGGTAATATAATGAGTAACATAGGTATTGGAAATGTGCCCTTCCAGTAAGGTCACTGTAGATTTTGCTTTCTGCTGCTCAGCCCATTTTATATTGGCAATAGAACTCTGTGCACTTTATGCCTGCTGACCAGTAGTAAAGTGCTTGTGCTCACCTTCCAAACATGTTACATTGACATACATATAATTGACACCTTTAGTTTACTTATAAATCCTTAGTATATGATACATTTTGTACAGAGAGCCTGTAAATTAAGTTGTAATAGTGGGCTGCAGCACTCATTGTGTCCCCACTAAAGTAGCACTACAAAAACATGTCTCGAGTCTTGCCACTGCAGCCTGGGCATGCAGTTTAAACTGCTATTCGACCTGGTGAAACAAATCATTTGCCAAGCCTAAACCTTCTTTATTAATACCGATAATTCACCTCTAAGGTCGACCTTAAATGCCCAAAGAGCAGGGTGCATGATATTCAAAAAGTTGGACATGTATATTTAGGGACAGATTTATCTTTATTTCACACAGTGCAGCAAGCCAACTTGCTGTGCTGCATGTAAGGGCATCAATGTGCTGTATTTAACATGATACAGTGCATTTGTGTCCTTTCCTTGCACTGGCGCACAATGTGCTGCCTTGCACCAATGCAGGCACTCTTGCGCTATGGTGCACGACGGCTTGCATAGAAGACAGGATTGTTTTTGTGCAGGAAGGGACATCTTTCTGCTCAAAAACAATCCTCTGAGGCACCTTCCTTTCTCTATGTGTGCTGCAGTATGCAGTACACATAGAAAGAGGAAACAATGAGGAGAAATAAAGATATTCCTCCATGTTACGCCTCACCTAGGGAAGTGTAGCATTTTGAAACATCAAATCTTCAAAGTAATTTTTCACTGTGGCGTGGCTGGCTTTCTCGTAGGAAAACACTGGGTTACACTATGACAACTCATAGTGCATTCAAGAACTAATTCTAATTGTGATCATTACATTTCTATTTTGGAAATGGCATGTTGTCATTTTCCTGCCTAATATAATGGATCTTTCTACCAGTGTCATCTGACTGCTGATGACTCCCCCTGGTGAGGTGTGCATTACTCCCCAACAGAGGACAAAGGACTTGTGTGTGAAGAGGTGTTTTCTCGTTTGAGGAGGATGGTCTGCGAGCTGTGCCTAATCCCTTCCTAAACTTCAAAAGGAGGCTTACCCTATCAGGTGTAGCTCACCTGGGTCTGTTTCTCTTTTGTCTTGATAGTTAGCTTGACACCAAACCCGTTGAATCAGGGGAGCTGCCACAGAACTGGTTTGAAGTGACCACAAGGGAGAGTTTGCCCACTTCCATAGCCACGCCAATAGGTGAGCACAGTACGGGGTGACTGAGGAAGGAAGGTTCTGCCATGTTGGTTTTAGGGAAAGGAGGGTACTGCAGTATAGCTTACAGTAAAACACAGGAAAGTACTGCAAAAGTGGGTAGAGTCACTCCCTGGGACCTCTGGGACCTTTACCGTATTTGTTAGGGCATGGCCAGGAGTCCGCCCACTAGACTGTGGAGAATCAAAGGAAGGACTGCCCTGCTGTCTGAAGTACCCACAGAAAGACTGAACCGGCGTGCCTTGACCCCAATAGGGTCAGTTGGCTGACCTTCTGTTTGAGCTACAGGGACTCAACAAGCTTCTACAGGACACTCTCCCTGAAAATTACCCAGCTAGCCAGTGCTAACTGGACCTGCCCTGTACCCTGCTATTGGCATCTGTTGGTGTCCTTACCACCAAGTGGTGTCCCCTCCTGGTCTTGGATCCTTGGCTGACATTAGAGTGTACTGCTTCCTTTCAAACTGCAAGAGCTGGGACATAAAAACATTTTGCCAACATTTTGACTGGAGACCATGATCACTGTCGAACCACAGCCGTTGACATTGAATTGCTGCTCAGCCTCATTTTGCTGGTTTTCCCCACTGAAGAGCTCTCATGACCGTGGTACTCGTAATGAGCCCCGAACTGTTTGACTAATATCAGAATAGATCATAATTTGAATGTTTTCAGTCAAACTAAAAACATTATTTCTCTGAGGCTCTAATCACCATTTCATTTAATTTGGATAGAAACCTGTCTGTGGCTAAACATTTCCAAACTACTCATTTAGGACACTATGATCCTCATTATGACATGGCTCACAACGCAACTGACAGCTTGTCGGTTGTGGTGTGAACCACATCTACTGCTGCTGCTGCATTAGGATGCATGTGGCCAGATGCAGCAGTCATAGGGACCAACCACTCCTTCATACGGGCTCATGGAGCCCGTCGGTTGGTAGGAAGGTCCTTATAATCTCTTATGGACGGTGTTTCCGCCATCAGGATTATGATGTCAGTTTCCAACAGCCTTTCCATGTTGACCTTTTCAACATGCAAAGGCTGTCTGAAAGCGACATTGAGGGCCCCTAGCAGGGACCCTTCCCCGCTAGACCTCCGCTACTGGGCCTTGGGCGTGGCAATGGATCCCCTCTGAAAATCAATGCACTGTGTGGCAGGCACCGTGAAGTTTCTGCCTGCCACACAAGCTCCCATAGAGAAATGAAAGTTTGCGACCATACGCATCGTAATTATGTGTTCAGAACCGTCGACCTACGGTTGGGTCGTTCCCTCACTGAAACGGTGTCAGTCGGCAACAACTCCGACCGACATGGTAATCAGTGCTTGTGTACGCAACTGCTATGTTAACGTTTACCAATGCTTCTCAACAAAATTATCTAACTTGATTTATTTCTTCAGATGACAACAAAAGCTGATTCACAGTAAGTCATTCGGCTCGCTCAAATGAATTCCTAATAATCACTATAGAGGTCTGTACAATAGCGGTGGGACCGCCACTGACAGGACTTCTGCTGACAGAGCATCTGTCTGACCTCTGCATTATGATGCATACAGTCGGACCATCAGCGGTCAAGGGACACCACCATCATTATTCTGATGTCCCTTTCCCAAAGGCTTTTCATGGCGGTCTGACCACCATAGAAAGGCTGTCAGAAATGGACTTTGGGGGCCCAAAATAGGACCCTGTACCCTGAGGGCCACTGTAAAGTGGCCCTAAGGGAACATGTTGTGCCTCCAATCACATCCATGCACTACATGTTACCTGGCAAATGGTGCATGGATGTGCAGGATGTGCACTTTAACACTGCAGCTTGTGCTGCAGCCCATTTCCTGCACAAGCCCCAATATTAAAGTGCACTTTGTAACTGCCAATCCGGTGGTCACATTGTATTAGGGCTGTCAGACCACCCATATGTTTGTCAGTGGTCTCCTGACCACCGCAACTGTGGTAGCTGGAACGGCTGTAGGCCATCGAAATAAGGCCATATGTAGACCCTCAATAGCCTTTTGTCTGAGATGGCTAAATGGTATCTCTTGCAGAGAATTGAATTGTTCCAGTTCTTTACTTCATGCCGTTTGCTTATACTTTGCCTGTCAGCTAGGGTTACCTGTTCTGTGGAATATGTCATCATTCTAGGGCCAGATGTGTCAAAAGAATGGGTGTAATAAAGTGGCCGCAAATTGAGCACCGCCTTTTTGCAACTAGTCTTTAATTTTACAATGCAACCTACAAAATATTGCATAACCACTAGTTACTGGGGTTTGCAGAAAGACTTGCCTAATGAATATTAATGTTGAAGATCACTATTTGCAACACTTGTGATTTGCTTGAAACACATGGTTGGTTACTTGAAAGGAACAACAAACCACAAAACCTACTTTTGAATGATCAAATGGGAACCTTTTTACATTTTTAATTCAGCTTGCTAAAAGAATCATTTCTGCTTTAACAAAAAATCTCCAGTTTAAGAAAATAACTAGAGGAGCAGCCTCCATCCCTGCCAACACCATTCACAATGGGAAAGGTGTTCCAAGTGGACACTCTGGGCCTGATTGCAAGTTTGGCTGTGTGGGAGCGGAGCATGCCACCACCACACTTCCCCACCACCAAACTCATCTGGCAGTCACCCGCCAGATTATGAGTTCCCTAGTAATCTGGCATGTCGTCATTTGGAGTACCCACGCTGGTGCTTTTCAAAAAGGCACAGCAATGGGAATGTCAAACCCCGTTCCTGTCTGGCATGGACTTCACAGTCCATGACGGGCAGAAAAGAGGGGTGCATGCACACAGGGCAACACCACATATGCCCCCTGTATTAATCCCATGTTTCCTCACCGCCACCCATTCCAATGCGGTCTCACCACCATGGTTTGGGTCACTGAGAGGAAACTTGTAATATGCTTGACAGTGGCACAGCAGCACCACCAAGCATATTTTGGACTCATGACTGCCATGACAGGGATCACGGATCCCTGGCAGCTGCGGCAGTCCTCTCACGTTCCAACTGCCGTACTCGTAATACGGCGGTCGGACAACTAATGCAGTGGTCCCGAACCACCACTGCGCCTCCACCGTAAGTTTGGTGGTCATATCGACCACAAAACTCGAAATGAGGCCCTTCTAATTTGCAACTCTCCCTTAAAGTGTCTGTAACTGATCAATGGTTTGCAATCACAGTTACAGGTGCAAACCATTGATTCTTACCATATGAAATCACAATTCAGAGCTAATGCCCTCTCCATGGCACATTCTAGCTGTAAATCAGTTTGGACCCGTGTCTGTGGTCACAAACCCTGTGGCTTTTGAATCACAATGTTTGCAAAAGAAAAATGCCTTAGTACATATGCCCCCTGGTCTCTTAAGAGCTGCAAGTCAGAATTTTCCTTTTTTCCAGCTGCTTACCTTATGACATTAGATACCATTCCTCTAATTATCCAGGGGTATTTTAACAAATGGCAAAATAAATCATTGTGTTACCATAATATTATTGCACCTATATTTTGATTACCAAAATATCACTGTTTTAAATATTGCAGTTAAAAATATAATTCCTAGAGGCTCATTACCATGGCAGACAGAGGCACATCCGCAGTGCTGGCGGTGGCAGAAAATGTACTTTCCCGCAGTATATCAGCGTTCCTCGCATCCGCCATATTACGTGGGGCAAATATAGCCCATTTCCCGACCGCTGTGGAGTTACGTGATCCGCCAGAGTTTTCCTTACACAACGGTGATGGACAGAGCCAATAGAGAAAGACCACTGTGCGGAATGACGTCCTCACCGCCGGACAAAGCACGATGCCCCAAACAGCCCATCGCACTGCAGAGGAGAATCCATCCACCCGGAGACCGCGGAAGCACTACTGCGGAAAGCGAAACTACAATCCCAGTCACCACCATCCGGTCCTGACTGCAATGGATCCAGCTCTTCAAGGCCTTCCGCTGCTGTACCTCATCCACTACCAGCAAATAAGACGTTGCCGCGGTCAACACCGCAGGTACGTTAAAACACATCTCCTGTGCTGAAACACAGTTCCTGTCCACATCAGACACTCTGGTGGGGACAGGAACATATCCACCAGTGTACTCACACATGTCCTGCCTGATATAAATCCACACCTCCGCATCCGGGTCAGTCATCAACCGCGAAATCACTGCTATGTCCCGGGCAAGTCACCGCAGAGGTGAAGACGCGGGAAAACCTGCAAACAGTGTATTAGGCATGGGCATTCTGGTCAGATTCACAGGGCTCCCCTTTCACCATACCCACAGTACGCTTCCCACACCCATTTGGGCACATGCTGTGTGTCCCTCCTGTGCCCTCTCCCCCTGCATAATTTACCAGCCAGGTGTGGCTAGACCTTGCACCTCACACATCAAAGGGCAAGGTAGATTGACTTGGAAGGTGGGGGTGAAGATGAACACCCTGCAGAGAAGGTCAGGGGCTGGACTACCCTCATCCTCACCCATACCTTCCCATACCTTCCACTCATGTGAATCATACTGAGTATAATTAAGAAACGAAGACTCACACTGAATATTAACAATGACTGAAATGTTCACAGTGCCTGTCAAGTCCCTCAGAAACCCCCACACTGACACTCCACATACCATAGGTCAGCAGCAATAGAGGCCAATACATGTGCTAGCCCAAAGTAAAGTGGACAGTGCTGAAAGCAATGCAGCAAGCCACATAGCATGTATACATCACATGCAAGAGGAGGAACATATCACACCACCCTTGGGCCCTCAAATCCGACATGGGTAGCACGGTGTTGGAAACTAAACCACAGTAACCTCTGCTCAACAACTCAGGGATATATCAATGCAAGCCATGCATAGGCAAAGTAATGATAGAAGTGTCAGAAGTCATACAGTGACCAGCAACACATCTGTATCAACCTACTTGACATGTGTATGCCATCATCACAACACACTTGGCTCATTGAGTTCACTAACAACCAATCACACACCCTGGGGTGCATCTACAAATGTCAGACTCACTCTCAGGGATGCCTGAACCAATGCTGACCCAAAAAACAATATCCAAACACAAATCGCACAAACATACACAGAAGTCTAACAAGCCCAGCAATGTGCAGCCAAACAGTGGAAAGGCAATGTGACCCTAGACAAATTCGGAATACACAACATTGTCACTCGGGACCAATGCAAAGACACTATACCCCAACACAAACAAGAATTTCCTTCTCAAAAAACAATCATGAACAATAACTGGGATCAAGGGGACAAATCAGCTAACACACACATACACATCACAACAGTCATCACGTGAACGTAGTGTCATAGTGTACCACAAACACACACATGCACAAACCTGACAAATGACAGGTCAAAAATAGGATGACAAACAACTATTGTGCACTCAAAACAAGTTCACGAAGATGAATCCACATTGCTGCATGTGACAGACACACAAGAAATGCACACTACACATGCAACACATATGAAAGGGTCACAATGCACAAAATACTCACACACAATGTCATACTAATAGAATATCACACATGCCTTGCACCTGTCATTAGAAAGATCCAACACAGGCCAAACACTGCATACATCCACAACAAAAACACGACAGATGCACAGACCAATCCATCAAATGGCAAGGTCAGCTAGACATCAGGGGGATGCACACCAAGCAAGTACAAGGCAACATACACTGACAGCACTGCATGCACACCAAACTGTGTGTGCACAACTACAAAACCAGTATCACACATATCTAAGTGCCACACCATAAACTCCCACAACACAAATCACCAAAGTACACAAATAACATCACACTCAGGAAGGGCAGCAGCACCTCAGCAAACACACATACAGCTTAGCCTTCACCCACAGGTGCACAACTCAGGGAAACCCAGATGAAAACAACATGACTAGAGGACTGAGCTCCTCAAACATATGCACTGCACTTGACCAACCCTGACTGCAAACTAGTTGAAGAAAATAACATGAAGATAATTGTGAAACTGCCCTGAGTGGCACATTGGTTCTGTACACAGAGCATCCTCACAAGGTATAGTGTCACACTATTAAGTGGTGGGGAGGCTCATACACTGGCAAGGCATGGGGTGGAAGACATGAGACTAAAGTGGTGTGTACATCAGTATTGGATAGGTGGGAAGTGAACAATCCATAAACACATAGAGCGGTAACTCACAATCTGTAGGCATCAGAAGCACCTATAGGGAATGGTATGACTACCCATACCACATACCATACTGGAGCCAAAAATGGGTCAGGTTTTAGTAATGCATGAGAAAACAAAAAAATAATGTCAGTGTGGCCGAGCAGGTCAGCACAGTGAGCACAAACAGAAACAAGACACATGGCTCATCAACAAAACACAACATAGACTTTGCAGTCACACACACTGCGTACTCATAACTGGCAGCAACAGCAAGTAGGTGTCTCCCAGGAGTGAAAAGACACACCAACACACTGCACAGTGCTCAACCTACAACTCCAAAATGTGCCCACAATCTGAAGCACATGGCTGACAATTTAAACAAACAGGCATGTATTACCTAGGTCATACATGTGTGTTTTTGGCATTGCAGGAGCACACGCACATCAACACTATTGACAATAATAGAACATTCACACTGTATGACTACTCAAGCACACACATTTTAATGTACCCATGTGACTATGAACACAGGAACACACAAGATGACTACACCCCAACTTTTCTGTGCACACATCAAGAAAGAACCCACAGAAATGCCGGACCCTGGCCACACCGCAAGTAATCCTGTGGTTAGCATTCACCTCTGTACTGGTATTGCATCCTGACATGATATGTGTACAATTTAGCAAACCTGAGCACATCATGATTAGGGGAAGAGTAGACCATCACAAACAACCATCAATGCACCCTCAAGCCTCAGACTCAAGAAGAACAAAAGTGCGTGTTACCTCTGTAAAGCTCTGAAAAGAGTAAAACGAACAATTTGCAATGTTGAAGTGGCATACAGAGCATGTGTCACATGAACCAAAACCATACATAAAACCTTTTTATTTAGCAAGGACATTGATAAAGCAGACACCAGGAGTAACTTTCTTTATTACATAATACCCAGATAGGCATCAAAAGTACAAAACAGCAAGGCCATTAGCTAGTACAAATTCAAAGTATGCACAAGTGTGCATGAGAAACTGCACAGGGAATGGGCATCCAAAGTGACAAACAGCAAGGTCATTGGCCAGTCCAAATTCAAAGTATGTACATGAGAAACTGCACAGGGAATGGGCATCCAAAGTGACAAACAGCTTGGCCACTGGCCAGTTCATAGTTCCGGTGTGCACATGTGTGCATGAGAAACTGCACAGGGAATGGCATCCAAAGTGACAAACAGCAAGGCCATTGACCAGTCCAAATTCAAAGTATGTACATGTGTGCATGATAAACTGCACAGGCAATGGGCATCCAAAGTGACAAACAACTTAGCCATTGGCCAGTCCATAGTTCCAGTGTGCACATGTGTGCATGAGAAACTGCACAGGGAACGGGCATCCAAATTGACAAACAGCAAGGCAATTGGCCAGTACAAATTCAAAGAATGCACATGTGTGCATGAGAAACTGCACAGGGAATGGGCATCCAAAGGAACAAACAGCAAGGCCATTGGCCGGTCCAAATTCAAAGTATGTACATGTGTGCATGAGAAACTGCACAGAGAATGGGCATCCAAAGTGACAAACAGCAAGGCCATTCGCCAGTCCAAATTCAAAGTATGTACATGTGTGCATGAGAAACTGCACAGGGAATGGGTAACACAGTCCACTGCCATGGGATTCACCCCAACTCTGGGAATACAACTGGGCAGTCAATGCACCACTGTGGGAGAGATGGTGTTATGAGGGAGACTTTGACTCAAATTTGGCTGTCAGTTGAACTGGGAGGTGGCTGATTGTCGGGCCAGTTGGAGCACTGGACCTGGGAGGACCAGCTGAAAGGACCAGCTGAAGTAGAGGCATCAGTGGTGTGTGGGAGCCTGAGGGCTGCTTGGACTGGGTGGCGTGGTGTCACGGGGAGGCAGAGACATGCTGCTGTGAGACACAGTGTGTGAGGGTGAATGTTGAGGGCTGGGTCTCAACTTCATGGGGATTCGATAGCCCACAATCGTCTTGGCCAGTGTGGGAAGTGAGGTGGACACAACAGCCTCACTCTCCACCAAAGGTGTATCTGGTGAAGGTGGCTCTCCCCATGGGGATTTGCTTGATCTGGTGGTACGCTTGGGGTGGCCTTGCCTTTTCCCCTCCATCCCCTGTAGTCCAGGTGAACCCCCCACTTTGCTCTCCTGTCCCAGCTTCATAGGGGTGTGGGTGGGAGTTGAGGTTGAGGGTGAATGTGCCTTAGAGAAGTGTTTACCCTGAATCAGGGCAACTGTTTGTTTGTTTGTCTGTGGGAGCAGGTGTGGGGATGGGAGTGCCCCTGGATGGGGTGATTAGGATGAATGTGAGGTTGAGGCCTGCTTCTTGGCCTGATACCCCTGAGTGTCCCATGATGGGCTTTTGCCTTTGTGCACCAGTGTGCCTGTTTTGATTTTTGGGGATGGTGACTGTAGTCAGAATGAATGCCATCCATGAATGCAACTACCTGTGCCAACTTCTAGTCATGATCCTGGAAGGCAATCAGGAGAGCAGCCTAACTCACACACAGCTGGTGCAAAAGGTCCACCGCCTCCACAGGGGAGACAGGAGCAGGGGCAGTGGTGCCTGGGGGAAGGAGCCTCTAATCTTCCTAGGGCTGTGGGCACGGACAGCACCTGTGGGAGCATCCGGGAGTCTGGGCACTGGACGATGTGTGGTAGTAGAAGAGGCAGATTTTAAACTGCCGGTGCCCGCCCCGCCAACACTGAGGAGTCACCATTGGAGTCTGATGATGTTTTTTGAGGTTGGTGTTTCTGGGTGTGATTCATCCAGGGCAGTCCTCTCCCCCTCAGAGGCGCTGGTCACATCAGTGTCAGTGAGCTCACGTGTAGCAGTCATGCCAGAAGCTTCCCCACTGGTGTCGGTCCCCTGTCCTTCCTTGCCCTCGGTAGATGCTGCAAGAGACAGAGACATAGGTTCAGTATAGTGCTATACCCACAAACATCATATGCAAGCAAAGCACACAAATAGAAAATGATACCCCCATGTTGCCATGCACAATGTGCAGTCAGCATGTGCAACATTTATAAATTCATCAAAAGATGCATGGAAACATGCATAGTTGACATTAAAACCCATGTGACGTTTACACAGCCAAATAGCTGACCTCTGCCTCCTTGTAACCTAGCATACCATTCTCTGTAAGCATATCTACGTGCCTGTTGGTGACGTACATATACATCTCCACATGTCTCCTGGGTCACATATGGAGTCACTTTAAGGGGACAATACATATACTGACTCCCAAATGTCCTTTTGCAGTGGCCATAAGCTCCTGATATCCACCATGTTGTGCTTTGAACCACAATTACAGTTGCACATTAGTGTCAGATAAATAGTTCTCACAAATCTTAAGTTGTGCACAGCACACATCTGCATAAGCACACTAAGATGATTCTCACTGCTGTTCACTGCCAGGTGATGTCTACGACACTTATAATGCAGCATATGTCAGAAGGCCTCATCTCATCTTGCAATGTCTAGTGTCACTGTATAAAACACATGAGAAACTACATGTTGTGAAAATGCATGACAGCTGCACTTCACACAGAGGCCACTTAGAAGCCATTGCATCTCACTAGAAATATCACAGAGCTCCGCACTGGCTTAGGGTTGGGATTCATGCAGTAACTTACACCCAAAGTCACCCTTCGCAGAATACTCACCCCGAACTTGCTGCTGATGGGCCCTCAAACGTCCGTCCAGCTCTGGCTGTGTCACTGCCAAGATGGGGGCCAATAATGGTGTCATGCTCCTGCGCTCAACCTGCCAGTCCAAGGGAGCACCCCCAGCATCATCTCTGCCACGTTTATGCTCACCCGGCACATGTCATCCCACCTCTTGTGACAGTGTGTGTGCGGTCGAGAGGAGACATGAAGAGCCCGCACCTTGTGTGCAATGGCCCTCCATATGGCCTTACACTGGTGGACCTTAAGCTGCAGGCATGGTAGACAAGAAGAGGAAGTTTCAGTGATACCTTTGCGATGTCACAAATGAGCATGTGAAAACCTCGTGGACTATATCATCACATAGCCCAGGCAATGTTTTTTCAGACTTCGACTGTGCAAACCAGCAGTGTGACAGTATGGCTGCAAGAACACTGCATGTCCCTCCCATCCATCAATGCTGCCATGGTTCTGTGGACATAAGGCTACACACCCCATCGACATGAAGTCCGCATGCCAGGCAGTGTGTCACTCATTTACATCACCCAGTCTCACACCTACATTTGTAGTTTACTTGCTTGCTGGAGAAGGGCTGTATAAATGTCCATGTTACCATCCTCCACAAATAATCAAGTGCAATATTTACTAGGGCAGATATGGAGCATGGTACATCGAAAATGAGGATGCATGTACATTAATTGCACACACATGCACATACTACTGCAGAGCAATATAATGTGAGCACTGTGAGCACTCTCAAACTGTCACTCTGAAACACTTACCAGTACATCTGGAGCACCATATACCCTCCCATACTGTGAAAGCACCAAGTCCACCAGGACCTCCAGCTCCTCTCTGGTGAATGGACGGGCCCTGATGTTCTCAGTACTCACCATTACTGGGTCCAAAAGACAGGAACAGCAGCAGTTGGGGATGAAGAATGGCAGGCAGAAGTGTTTGGATGCAGTGGAAATGTGTGGCTCTCTCAGAGACATATATAGCCCCTTGGGGTTGTTTCAGTGATACGCAGCTGCTGCAATTGGTGTTCCTGGTCAGCTTTTTTCAAATTTAAACCAATGACAGGGCCCCTGGTGGCAGTGCATGCCTACCGCAATGTTCAAATGTATAATTTACTACTGCGATCGTGGTTCACATTGGCTGGTAGGGCATGGGCATTGGTGGTGTCACATCGCGGGGCCCAGGGGGTTGCTACCACAATCGTGCATCTTTTGATATTACCCAATGACCTAGCCCACTGTAGCAGAGCACGCCTATGGGGGTTTTAAATATGTAATTCACTACCTCAATCGCGGTTCACATTGGCTGGTAGGGCATGGGCATTGGTGGTTTCACATTGCAGGGCCCAGGAGGTCGCTACTCCAATCGTGCATCTTTTGATATTACCCAATGACAGGCCGACGGTAGCGGAACACGCCTACCGTGGGTCTCAAATGTGCAATTCACTACCGCGATCACAGTTCCCAGTGGCTGGTGGAGCATGGGCATTGGCGGTGTCACACCGCGGGGCCCAGGCAGTCGTGACCGCGAATTGCCATTTTTCAATTGGTGCCAATGACCGTGATTGGGCTGGCGGTGCAGGCATACGGCACCTATGGACACATCATGCTGTAGCAATGGCAATGGCCACTTCTCATCATTGAACACTAGACACTTACAATGAATCATGCCACCTGATTGGTAACTTTAATGCTAGTGTGATATTGAACTCACTGATGACTACACATGCCATGTCAGTGCACAGGATAACATGCATTGGCTTGTACTTCCTCACATGTCACATATGATATTTGTGTGCATGTACACAGATTTGGTGTGTAATGGACTCTCAAATTTGTGAAAATGTCAATGTGTGAGATGGCTAATCAACTCACAGTAATGCTGGACGGACTACATAATGTGCCTATTTAACTATGTAGATTGCTGAAATCATTTTGATAGTTGATCTGCTTACACACACTGTGCTCATTGTGTTGAAAATGTGTGCTCTGTTCGCCTTATGCAAGAAGGTGTGAAGGTACAGCAGCTACGTAGAAGCCAGCAGTGTTTCTGATTCAAACTTGTGCTGTGCCAACTACGCTCAGGGCTGGTGACACCAGATGTCGGAATGTACCTTTTTCCATTCACAGTCAGAGTCTGTTTTGGGGGTACTCAGTATGTACATACTGAACACATGTACAACTACTTGAGATCAAGGTTTCGCTGCATGTGACTTGTGTTTTAAGCTGTTGTTTTAGTCCAGTCATTGTTGGTGCAGTGTCAGTCAAGATGTAAGAGGTTGGACAAATCTCATAGGGAAATTTAATTGAAATGCGTCCGCTTTCATTTTATGTAGGAGATGACCAAATGTGCATCGTCCGTTCACATTGACATGGAGGATGGGCACATTGTACGGAAATTCTGTTTGGATCACCTTACCCTTTAAGACCTATGTGGTCAGTTGCAGCCTCATCTGAGGCCTTGCAGAACCTATCCGACTGCTTTGACACCAACAGTTAAGGTGATGGTGGCCCTGCATTTCTTTGCAACTGGTTCGTTCCAGTACACAGTGGCCAGCGCAGGTGGGATGTCTCAACCAATGTTCAGCATGGTGCTACATGATGTCCTGTCCGCAATGATGACATACAAGGACCGCTACAGCTTTTTTCCAAGGAGACATGAATTGACAGCTTTGAAGGGTGATTTATTTGACCTTGCCCACATCCCTAATGTTGTTGTCACCATTGACTGCACACATGTTGATCTGGTTCCACCACAGGCATGTGCGCACATATACAGGAACAGGAAGCATTTCCATTCCATTAATGTGCAAATGGTATGCCAAGCGGATATGATGATCTCCCATGTATGTGCCAGATTTCCAGGATCAGCACAAGACTCCTACATACTGCGTAACATCATCATACCACAGCTGATGGCAAATCTGCATCCGGAGCGCGCATGGATTGTTGGTGAGTACACAGAGTCAAGTAGTGTGCTGTATGTGTGACATGCTGTCCTCAGCTACTGTTTATATTACCAAATTGGTCTGTGTATCTCATACCTAGGTGACTTTGCGTATCCCAACATGCCTTGGGTGCTGAGCCCACTGAGGAATCCCAGGACCCCGGATGAAGTCTGCTACAATGATGCATATGAGGTGGAGCGTACTTTTGGTCTTCTGAGGTCTAGATTACGGTGCCTGGACAAGAGCGGAGGTGCACCACTCTACTCTCCCCAAAAGGTGTGTCAGATCGTAGTTGCATGCTACATGCCCCACAAACCGGCCTTGCGCAAAGAGATCCCCCTGCTCCTGGATGATGATGAGCAGCAGATGCCCGCCCCCCTGCAAACCCACACATGTCCAGTAACGATGATAGTGGAGAGGAGGAAGGTATTAACCTGCGTCAACAGCTCATCAACAACTACTTCCATTGAGTGTAAGTGACATTGTACAACAGTGACATTGACTGCTGGCTTTGATGGTAGTGACAAGGCCTAGAAGAGCTCTTTTGACTGCTGGTGGTTGTTGGCTCTGTGCTAATGGCTGATGTGTGTGGCACAGGGTAGTTATGACCAGCTAGATGATGTCTATGTTGATATTGTTGCTCATTGTAATATGTGCTGATTTGTGTACCTTGATAACTAGTGGTGTGTACTCGCAGTGATGCCATCACTTGACAAGTAAATGTCATTCTCTTGTGTCTTTCTAAGTCCCTTCACCCTCTCAATGCCTCATCATAGTCAGAGCTTGCGGTACATTGGAATCTGAGTAGATATTGTACATACTGTGATAAATGTTGAGTTGACACAAAGACATAGGTGTGTAAAGAGTGTTTATTTACAATGAGTATATGTGACAGAAAAGTGAATATTTACAAAATGGTGCTAAGTGAATTTCTGAGTTGTCAATGATGTTAAATGAGATAATAGAGTAGTCACCACATTGATGTAGTCACACAGTCCAACAGACAACTGCCTTCAACATGGCAGTGTGGGTAAGAATAGTCAACAAAGTCAAGGTTAAGGGGAACAGAGGTGCCCTCATGGCTGACTCGGCGATTAGCATTTGCATGGTGCTTTACCACGTGATCCTCCCCTGATGTTCCTCGGATGGCCCCTGGTGCGTTTAGCAGGGGGGCCACTGCTACGGGCACAGCGGTGTTTGAGGAGTCATTTTGTTGCAGCTCACCCCTCTCTGTGGTTGCAGCTGAAGTGGTGGGAGTATCATCCTGCAGGCCACTGGAGGGGGGTTGGGCTGTCCTTTGGGCCGCATGTCTGCCCCTCAGAACACCCACGAGCTTGCCCATCAGGTCCACAATTTGGCCCATACGTGTGTCCATGGGCCTCAGCACCAGGCGGAGCTCACGCACCTTTTCCAAAACCTGGCCCATCTGTCCCTGGGTCTGCTCATATGCCCCAAGGACTCTGGCGATGTTGGCCAGGGCTTCCGTCCCAGTGTCCTCTTGAATTTGTCCCCCAGTTGCCCCCCCTGCTGTCCCGGGCCTGTGACGTTGGCACTTGACGCACCCTTAGACTCTCCCTGTGGTGGTGTTGGTAACCACTGAGGCAGGGAGAGTGTTGCCGGCAGCAGTGGTGGTGGTGGTGGTTGAGGACGCACAGGTCCTTGCAGCAGGGGTCAGCGCTGTTGTTGTTGCTGTGATGGTGGGGACAATGAGGGCCTGGGATGTGGTGTACCCTGGCAGTCTGGATGGGCCAGGTTCTTGCTCCTCATCGGAGAAACGTAGGGAGTCTGCTACTGAGAGTTCATGTTCCGGGGGTGTGGGGGGAGACTGGCTCTACAGGTTGGTGTTGTCTTCTGCAGTAGTTGCTTGTGGATTTCCTGTTGAACAGAGGTGCAATGGTTATTGAAGTCCACTCCTTAAGCTTGGTGTTAGACGTTTGGATGTTACATGTGATACACCACACAGTTTACATTGAAATCACTTTATATGGCTGCAAGGTACAGAGCATCATGACATGATGTGGAGGTACATACATTCCTTGTCCATGGTGTGACATGTAAAGAGAAACCATGTGCCACGTACAGAATGTGTGATTACAAGGACGTGGTCATCTAACGACTTGCGGCACATCAACTTTATGTGATGCGTCTTTTTGGTTTGTTCTGCATGGAAGACGTTTCATCTGAGCAAGAACTAGCCATTGTAATGTTATGCATAACTTTTTCATATCATGTACTTTACTTTGTTTTTCCGATTGGCCATGCATGTTTTGTGTCCATCTGGGCCTTCATGCTTTGACACCATGGCACATACACATAGCATTCAATACTGTGCATGATTGGGCCCTGAATTTCTTCAACATGTGACTTGGTGAGTCGAAGTTTAATTTCAGTGACAGTTACGTACGCTTAGTGTCTGCACACTGCATGTGGCTCTTGGATCCATGCCAAGTTGGGTGACGCGTGAGGACTGGTGTGGTCATATGGCTCCATGCTTTTTGAGAGGAATGACAGGGTGCATGCACTGTCTACCTACCTGTTCTGTGACACAGTGGAGGGAAATTGCTGCCACATGGTTATGAGTGGGAGGAGTATACCTTCCTGCTGAGCTGTGGGACAAGGGGGCCTGTTGGGAGTTGCAGTGCTTGCTTCCTACCTACAAACCCCCTCCCTGTTAAGATGGCTACTGACCTGTGAGGTTGAAGAGAGCAATGCATTAGCTGCCACATGGTTGTGGGTGGGAGGAGTGCTCCATCCTGCTGAGCTGTGGGACAAGAGGGCCTGGTAGGAGTTGGAGTGCTAGCTTCCCACCAACAAACAACCCTCCCTGTTAAGATGGCTACCTACCTGTAAGTTTGAAGAGAGCAATGCAATGACTGCCACATGGCACATGGTTGTGGGTGGGAGGAATGTTCTGTCTTGCTGAGCTGTGGGCCAAGGGGGCCTGGTGGGAGTTGTAGTGCTGGCTTCCCACCCACAAACACCCCTCCCTGTTCAGATGGCTACCTACCTGTACATTTGAAGAAAACAATGCAATTGCTGCCACGTGGTTGTGGGTGTGGGGAGTGCTCCATCCTGCTGAGCTGTGGGACAAGGGGGGCTGTTGGGAGTTGGAGTGCTGGCTTCTCACCCACAAACACCCCTCCCTGTTAAGATGGCTACCTACCTGTACATTTGAAGAAAACAATGCAATTGCTGCCACGTGGTTGTGGGTGGGAGGAGTGTTCATCCTAATCTAACCTTCAGTTTAACCGCGGTACGTGCGGATGGTTAATTTCCGCTACCTCGGCGGTCAGCATGGTTTTCCGACCGCCATCCTAATCAACCCCTAAGTGTTTTTTATAATATCGTTCTAAAAAATATTTTTCTCTATGTTATATATATTTTTATATTATACATTTCTTTATTATATTCTTTATTATATTTTAAATAGTTAAATGTTTTAAATGCAGGATGTTGGTTAATAAATGTATAGTTTTTAAAGTTATTTTTGATATGTTTTTAAAATAGTTTGATAGATTATTTTTTCCTAAATGTTTTAATAAAGTATCAATTAATTTTAACTTCCTAAAATGTATTCTTATGTGTAAAGGTAGTATTGTTATGTAGTTTTTAAGGTTTTAATGTGTTTTATAATATATTTTGTAAAATTGTTTTAAATTGTTTCTGAAATTTTCATTTTAATAAATATAATTTTGGCCCTAGTGAGCCCGAAGCAAGATGGCCTGCTCGATATTGGGCGTGGTGAGTGCTGGATGTCTGGGGCCGAGAAGAAGACGCCGCCGATCTGAGGTGAGAGAGCCGGTGGGTGCTGCGGAGTTGAGCCAGATTCACCCGAGAGGTCTGATGTGCGAATACGCTGCTGTTCTAGGGAGAGGGAGCCGGCAGTAACTGCGGATTTGTGCCGTATCTGCCCGAGCGTTGGCTCCGGCTCCGACATGCTGCGCCAACTTGGTGAACTGGAGCCGTTAGTGGTGCACAGATTCCCGCTGCTGGGGTGCGCTGGCCCGTTGGTGGCTGAGGAGGGTCTTCGGGCCACATAGGCGGGGATAATTTCTATCGCGCCTAAACATAAAACGGAGGTGGTGCTGACTGTCCTGTTTGGCCCTCATAAACTGGAATAGAGACTGGGTACGAAATAGAGTGCGAGCCTGCATTCTAATGGTTGATGGTCTTGCCTGCCCGCCATTATGACTAAGTGTCGCTATATGTGTATCCAAACTAAAGTTCTAAGCCAAAATTTAGTATTAACGGACTGTGGTCCTGGCGCACATACTAAGCGGTGCAGACCCCTCCCTGTGAGATCAGACTGCTGAGACTCACGGATCGGAGTACCTGAAGGTATGAGCATACAACCTTGCACCTAATGGGATTGGCGAGTCCTTGTTGGCAGATTTGACAGTGTGGGTAGGGAGCGCTAGGGGGAAATCCTGCAGGCCTGGATAAGAATGCGAAAATATAGGCAACTTGGAAGACGTGGTGCCTGGCGCATGACTGTGTGACTCCTTCATGACGGTGCTACTAAAACGCGACGTAGGGCCTAGACCTCATGGTGCTGTGGAATTGAACATTGTCTCACAACGGCACTGCAATATCCGGCTCAACTGGCTGTGAGGAGCCAGTATAGATTTGCCTGCCCTTGCTGCGAAGGGGCTGTGCTAGTGACAGACGGATTGGGACCTGGTGGTGGGAGTGCACTGGACTTAGTGGGTTGATCGACTCTTGGAGGCTGCGGCCGGGAGTCCATTGTGAAGCAAGAGTGAGACCACAGCCAACAAGATGGGTACATCAGATAAACAGCTACAGCCCAAACTCTTGCTTGAATCTAAACGCCTACAAAAAACCCAGATGCAGGCAGCCTCGGACACTGAGAAGGATCTGGAAGCAGGCAGCAGCAGCAAATTGGAAAAAATCATGCTGGCAATGCAACAAAGTTTGCATACAATTGACAGTAAAATGTATCATTTAAATCTGCGTATGGATACCATGACGGCAAAACTGGACAAGCATGGTGTGCGTATAACAGAGGCAGAGCAACGCATCTCCAACACAGAAGACAAAGTAGGAAACATCACGGAGTCCCGTACCCAGATGGAGAAGATACTGGAGGTAATAAGGGCCAAAAGTAAAGATTTGATTTAAAGGTGAGGTCCCATTGCGATAATCTGCGCATCATGGGAGTGTCTGAATCTACCAACACGGGAAAAATGGAACTCTACGCTGAGGAAATGTTCAAAACTATGTTGGGTGCAGAAAACTTCTCAAGCGTGTGGGTTGTGGAAAGAGCCCATTGGTCCCTCGCACCGGGCCCTGTCCCAGGAGCGCCCCTGATAATTCCAAAACTTCTCAATTATTGTGATAGAGACGTGGCCCTCCGCCTTGCAAGGGAAATGGGAACTACTAAGTACCAGGGGATGGAGGTAGCAGTGTTCCCAGACTTCACGACAGAGGTGCAGCAGGCCCGGCGGGAATTTCAGCCGGTAAAGAAGAAACTGCAGATTATGAAGATAGAATATGCCATGCTTTACCCCGTGCCTCTCAGAATACTACACGGTAGCAAGCCTCGAATCTTCAAAACCCCAAAAGATGCTATGCAGTTTATAAAGCAGCTGGAACGGCGCGAAATGACTTGAATGGACGAGATGAAGCAGACAATGAAGATTGAAAAGCTGCAGGTTGTAAACTGGTTCTGTCTGGTATTGATGTGTACAATCTCTTTGTTTATAGTTCTACAATATCAGTACATCTTTATAGTCTGACGCATTGAGGTCTTTCTGTGGGATAGTGATACGGGGCTGAACTTTACAATGTCTGCAGCTATTAGGGGAAGCACTGAAGATTACATGTATTTGGGGGCACCTCCAAATGAACATTAAGCGTTGGGACGCTCAAGGGCAGCCATGCGCTTTATAAATCCCTATTTCATTTAATTTCATTAACGCAGATGGGATGATGCACCAGAAAGTGAAGTGGGCACATAAATGTAAATGCACCTGAAGACTTAGCTGTGACATTGGATTTGGGAACAGGATATAAGGAACAATTCATTAATAATTCTGACTTCTGTGATGGGGACACTATGCATGGTATGGGCAGGGATTGCAGTTGGGACCTATATCATACTTCGTCTTCATCTGGGCAATGGATAACGACAGAGCACACTGCCCATTTTTGACATTGAATCAATGCAGCGAAACTCTCTCTGTGTAATGTTACAATAAGTCATATTGAAGTATGATGTGCTAGGGGAAAATAAGTGTGGCCTTGACCCCCCTTATTCCAACGAGGGGGTCGGTGGGAAGCTGTGTCCTCCATAAAAAATGTAAATTGATACTTGTATAGTGCACTACTCACCGGCAAGGGTCTCAAGGTGCTTGTACGAATATCGCTGTGGAACCCATCCTGGCTTTCCCTGTGAGGTGTCCACTCCTGGGCACCCCCAAGGTGGAGGCCAGGCATCCGTAGCGTTGTGGGGGCCATTGTGAAGATTAAGCAAGCTATTGCCCAGAGTTGCAGAGTGGGACTCCATGATTGGAATAGGCACCGAGGTGAGAATTATCAGGTCCGTGGATTTTGAGCCCAAGACCCGCCGAGGCGGCAAATTGAACCCTGATCCCGGGCTAGACCTCTGCATCAGGGTCTGCCGCTCTAACCATTGAGCCACACTTCTCCACCCATTGAGCCACACTTCTCCATGAGGGTACAACCCAAGCAGTTCATGGTTGAGATTGTAGGATGTGAGCGGATTAGCTGGACGGGGGTAACTATGTTAATTGTGTTCCTTATACTAGGGATCCTTAGCATAATTGGGATGCTTAAGTGGGAGGGGGGATCAGTTGGGGGATTGTTCAAATACAACATTATGCAAGACCGAATGCATGAAAGCAAACAGTGTGTGACGAGCAGCATAGATACGGTGACCACAGTTACTACTCAGATAAAGTACAGTATCGATGACAATGGAGGTTGGTAAAATAACATGGGTAACATGGAATGTCAGAGGTCTTAACAATCCGAAGAAGACTGGATCGGCACAATGTACAAGTGGCATTATTGCAAGGAACTCACTTAACCAAGCATGCAGCTGATAAAGTGGCCTCTAGATGGGCTGAGGTTAATTGGGCATCGTCCTACTCCTCCTATGCGAGGAGTGTCATGATTTTAATTTAAAAAAATCTCCTGTTTGTAACATCACACGTAGATATAGATGATAATGGTAGATATATTATATTGCAGGGAAAATTGTGCGGTATGATGGTGACTATTATTAGTATTTATGGTTCTAACGTTGACGACTCTGGATTTTACGAGACACTGTGGAGCAAGGTTTATAGGTTACAGCCGGCTGCCATAATTTGTGGGGGAGATTTTAATGTAGCGTTAAACTCAACAATGGACCGCCACTCCGATGCAGACCCCTCAGTTAAAAAAAACTGCACAAGTTGGTAAAAATGGTAAGAAAGAGTTGTCCCTCATAGATATTTGGAGATTGAGGCACCCGGGGGAGCGGGAGGGTACATGTCACTCTTATGCACATCAGTCCTGGTCTCGCCTGGACTATTGGTTGACTACCAGTGATGTAAACTCACTGATCACTAAGGTTATCCACTTACCCAGGACGCTCTCTGGCCACTCCCCATCGCTATTCATAAGGATAATACCCACGTACACACCACCACAGTTCCAGTGGCGACTGCAATCCACTGCCCTGCACTGCAGGACCAGGTATTCCGGGAGGGGGTGCGGCAAGCCATTGTAAATTATTTTGATGATAACGTTGGATCAGTGCAAAGTTTGGGCATATTGTGGGAAGCTTTCAAAGTGACGATACGTGGGGTATGCATAGGACTGCAAGCTGGGGTGCTTAAATCACTCAGGGGATATATCAAAAGCATTGCGCAAGAACTGTTAGGTCTTGAACGTCAATATGAAAACACGTTGGATACCAGTACATTACCTTCAATTAGATCAAAAATCACTGAAAACAATGATCTGGCGGATCTAGAGGTGAAGCATATGCCCCGGAGCTGGACAGCCAGGTATTATGGGGAGGGAGGAAGACCGGGACAAGTCCTAGTAGCCAAAATAACAGTATAGTGCAATCTTTTGTAGAGGGGGACACTAGGCACTGTGATAGTATGGGTATCCTTGCCTCATTATGCATTACTACACATCTATGTATAACAGTAGACACACTGCTGATGACGCTGAAATAGCACAATACTTCAAAGATATAGCCGTTGTTTGGTTGTCAAAAAGACAGCAAGACTTTTTAATGCACCCGCTGACGCTAGATGAAATACACAATGCTATACTTACCCTGCCTAATGGCAAAACTACAGGCACGGACGGGCTCCAAGCAGAGTTTTATAAAGAGTGCATCGACTTACTGGTGCCACACCTTCATGCCATGTTTGAAAATGCCTACGAACAGCAAAAGCTACCGGATACACTTCGCGAGGCACTAATTATAACCTTGCTGAAGCCCGGAAAGAAACCTGATAAATGCGAATCAAATCGGCTGTTGTCATTAATGAACACTGATGTGAAGATATTAGGTAAAGCACTGGCAACTCTTGCCTGTAATGGTGTTGCCGGATCAATCGGGATTTATCCCTGCCCATTCCACAGCTCACAACCTGCAGACGCTTTTTGCAGTAATGCATCTTCTGGAATCTACCTTGCCTGCAGCGGCGATCCTGCTGGAAACCGCAAAGCCATCTGACTCCATTTCCTGGAGGTATATGTTGGCGGTGTTACATCGTATGGGTGTGCCGTTTATCTATACTAACTGGATTAAGTTATTGTACACAGATCCAATGGCTCGTGTGCGTATTAATGGCAGGATGTCTGACACGTTCCCGATTAGGCACGGGATGAGGCAGGGCTGCTCTCCTTCGCCTCTAATATTCGCTGTGGTTTTAGAACCACTGACCTGTATATTGCAACAGCGTCATGCATGGGCAGGGCTGCTCTTTCATCAATGGCCATTAGCGGTATTCATGTATGCGGACGACATGGTTTTATATGTGCTTGAGCCGGCGGTGTATTTGGAGCAACTCATTAGAGAATACATTAGATTTGAATGGCACTCAGATATAGGTATAAACTGGAACAAGTTGGTTGTGATCTCTCTGACAGCAAGCACAACGCAGGTTGAAATGGGATACCCATTGGAATGGAGTGAGGAGCCGACTAAATACCTGGGCATATGGGTTCAGAAAGACCCACAGACTGGTATCCATGCAAACTATGGCACTGCGATTACTCGACTTGAGGAGCAAGTCACTATGGATACGACTACCATTAACGTTTGTTGACAGGGTGGCTTTGCTTAAAATGGTGGTTCTACAGAAATGTTTATACTTATTTGTCACCATACCCATTACACTGAGACAGCATTTTTTTAATACGCTGCGCAGGTTATTGATCACATTCGTTTGGAGAGGGAAAGAGCTGCGTGTTAAGTGGTAGGTGTTAACATTGCCGTATGAGTTGGGCGGGTTTAGGGTGCCCGACATGCAATATGCCTTCTACTGACAAAACGCGCTGTCATAAATACCACATGTAACGGTAGAGGCAGGGGTGGTCCGCCCAATACCACTGAAAGCAATGATTGTAAATTAAACTAAGGTGTTTGAAAGGGATGAAATCGATATGTACAGTGTACTACTCATGCTTGGAGGGAACTTGGGAAATGTGCCCGGAGATTACCGCTATATGCCCGGCAATGCCACCAGATTAGATTATATTAGAGTATTTATAAAGCGCATGGCTCCCTTGGCAAAAAGGCGTCCCAGTGCTAGAGCAGAGCAGAGCGGGGAACATAGGAAGGGAATTAGATCTGAGAGAAGAGCCTGGTTTTTATGAGCCGCCTGAAGATCTTGTGGTCTAGTTCGCTGCGTATGAAAAGAGTGAGGGAGTTCCAGAATGTGGGAGCCAGGCGTCTAAAAGAGCGACCGCCGGATCTGGCCTTACGTATACGAGGAGTGCCTGCAAGACACTTGTTTGTAGAGCGCAGTGCTCGTGCTGGAGTGTATAGGGTGCATAGCTCATTAAGAATGTCTGGGGCTATACCTGTCAGTATCTTGTGCGTAGTGCTGAGTGTCTTAAAGCTGACCCGCTGCTCAATGGGCTGCCAGTGAAGATGATGGAGGAGGTTGGAGGCGTGGCTGAACTTCGGCAGAGCAAAGTTGGCGTGAGCTGCCGCATTCTGGACCCTTTGCAATCTCTTCATCACACATTTATTAGTACCGAGAAGAAGAACATTGCAATAGTCTAGACGGGCCAGGATAGAGGCCTGAACAATCAGCTGGCGTGTTTGGGCATCAAAAAGTCCCAGAATCGGTCTCAAGCCACAGAGTATCCCAAAGCATTTTCCGGCCACTGTTTTTGCATGTATTTCAAAGTTCTGGTCTTTATCTAATAGGAGGCCCAGGTTTTTTACCATAGGTTTAGGGTCCGGAGGGTTACCCAGTGCCGAAGGCCACCATTCATTAGTCCAAAGATGGGAATCTTTGCCCACCAAGAGGATTTCTGATTTGGTGGAATTCAGTTGCAGACAGTTGTTTGTCATTCATTCTGCTATGGCGGAGATATCCTCTTTAAATTTTTGTTTTTCTTGAGTGAGGTTGTTAGATAGGGTGATCACCAGTTGGGTATCATCGGCGTATGACACCAGGGACATTCCTCTTGCCTTGGCCATTCTGGCCAGGAGGCTCACATAAATATTAAAGAGCGTAGGGCTCAGTGCAGAGCCCTGAGGAACCCCACAACGAAGCGGGTGTACATGAGAGGTAAAAGGAGGGGCAGTCACTTGGAACATCCGTTCAGATAGAAAAGAAGCGAACCAGGCTAGAGCAGTGTTTCCTATTCCTATTTACTACCATCAATAGAGTAGGATTTCATGAGACACTGTGTCAAATGCCGCGCTTAGATCAAGCAGCACCAAAACTGACGTGCTGCCGGCATCCAGCGCGGGTTTGAGATGTTCGACCACCGCTAGCAGGGCTGACCTGGTACTGTACCGAGGTCGGAGGCCATTCCGTGAACTATCAAGAATGTTATTGATATCTAAGAATTGCGTGAGTGCATTATTCACATAGGCTTCTAGAATTTTAGACAGAAATGGAAGCATTGAGATAGGGCAGTAATTTTCTGATTTGGAACAGTCAAGATTAGTTTTTTTAAGCAAGGGTATCACTTTAGCATGCTTCCATGTTTTAGGCAGTCGCAGTGAAAAGAGAGTGATTAAGTAATTCTAAACATGCAGGTATAAGATCTGAATGGATTTTCCTAAAGATCTCTGGCTTAAGGGAATCGGCCAGAGAGCCAGATTTAATTTTGGTTATTAATTTCTCTACTTCATTGGAGGTCAAGGGGGGGAAAGATGTGAGAGGGGTAGATCCGGGACCGGAATTCACGTCCTTACTCCAAGCATTGGGAGACATGTTGTATCCCAGCTTTAAATATATATCTTCGACTTTCTTCACGAAGAAAGTAGCCAGCTCCTCACAATGTGAATTAGAGGCAATGGTATTACCAGATTCTGCTGGTGGGTTAGTCAGGTCCTTCAGTAGCGAGAAAATGGTTTTACTACGATTTATACTGGTGGAGACCAAACTGGAGCAATGTGCTGCTCTCGTTTTACGAACTAGCTTATGGTATGATTTAATAGCTGTTCAATAGAGTAATTTAACCTCGGTATCATATGTTTTCCTCCAGGATCTTTCCAGGGTTTTGCTTTTTTTTTTAGCCAGCGTGAGTTCTTCGTTGAACCACGCATTGGCTCGGGTGCTTTTGGAGTGAGTGAGTTTAGTGGGAATGCACGTGTCTAGTGCTTGAGTGATCCAATTATGAAGGAGCGCATCAGCCTCATCCACATTGTTGGATTGTAGCAGAGGTTTTGCTCTTAAAGATGAACATATATCTGCTTCGTTAAGTTTGTGCCATGGCCGTTTAAGTGAGGGCAGCTGGTTAGGCCGAGATTTAATGCCACTTATTCTTAACCGCATTGGTACGAGGAAGTGGTCGGTAAATATCATAGGGAGCGGAGTTAGCACTTCCAGTATCTCCAGATTCGAGAATATCGGGTATAGGAGGAGTCCTGCTCTATGTGTCGCAGCAGGGGTCAGTTGGGCCAGCTGACAAGCTGCCAAGTCCCCAATGAAACTGAGAATCTCTGGCGCATCCTGCAATTCTAGATGGAGATTAATATCGCCTATGATGTTAAAATTAGCAGTAGGTAAAGCAAGGGCTGTAACCATACTACTGCACCATGGGGCGATATCAGTGATAGATAAAGGGGTTCACTAAAGGTTTTACATAATGTGGGCGCGCATACTATGGGAGATATATTTCCTAATGGTAAATTCATTGATCTTCAAGCCTTTATAGTGATGAAGACAGGCCTGTCATGTAGACATTTGTATATAGTAGACTGCGAGCTGCGATTTGGGCATTATACTCCTGTTTCCCTGATGAACCTCTTACTCTGGCGGCTTTACAAATCATATATACCACACAACCTAGAACTAAATTAGTTATTCGATTATATAACGCTTCACAGACTGATTAAACAGCTTTTAGTTAGGGCCCCATGGGGAAATGGAATGATATATTGCCAGAGACGTTAAAAGAAGATGAGTGGGAAACATGCTGTAGACTAACGGGTCAATTCACTGCAACTGGGATTCTCCATTTGATACACTATAAATATGTTCATCAGATGGACTATACACCAGCACAACTTTATAAATATGGGCTGAGGGACTCGCATTGTTGTAGACGGTGTGGTGCAGATAATGCCGATTTTCAACATTTGGCGTGGAGCTGTCTTAAACTGGCTGAATTCTGGTAGAAAGTTAGAATGGCTTTGACAAAATGGTAGGTGACCCTATAGTATGTAATATGAATATTTGTCTTTTAGGAAATGTGATGCAGCTTAAAGCTAGTAATCTGAAATTAGTTGCCTTAGCGTTATTACTGGCTAAGCGCAGGGTCTCAATCCATTGGGACGGTAGGCCTGCACCACAATTAACACATTGGTTAAGAAATATTGCATATTGTCAAGATCAACTTATTTGTTAAGGGGAGAAGCTGCCAAGAGCCTCAAGACCACATGACATTTGGGGGCCATTCACTGCTTATATGTTAGCTAAATCAACTGACTAATGACTCTCAATGCGTTACTACTGTGTTTGTTGTATAATTTTATTGACCTCAATGCTGTTATGTCATGCCTCACTACAATAAAACTGTAACAAACTGCTGCTATGTATTCTGTAATACAGTGAAAATGATGATGATGTTCTATTGATGTTATAATATGAAAATGTATAAATAAACCACAACAAAAAAATTAATAAATGTATATCATTTTTTAAGTTTTTATGATTTATGTTTTTTCAATTTGCTATAGAAACATTGTCTATTATTTTTATTTTATTTTGTAAATGTAGTATTGTGAAGTTTTTATGTTGTTAATGCAGGATGTTTGATTTATAGGGGAACTGCGTGGGGTATTTTTATAACTCATTTTGTAATGTTGTTTTACATTTTTTTATGAAAATTGCATTTTTTTAAATGTACTTTTTCTAATTGTCTATATATATTTTAAAGTAAAAATGGCTATATTTACTATATTTCTTGTTATTTAATTTGAAGATTTTTGTTGTTGTTATGTAAATAAAATGTAAATAGTTACCCTCCGTACTCTGATAACGTACCACTCATGGGCATTCCTACCCCCACTGACCTACTCACCAAGCAGCGTCTTCTTGCCTGGACTGAAGGAGGAGTCACCACAGTCGGCGCGCAGTTTGATGATGGCTCCCTCATGGATCATGGCAATTTTGTCAGGTTTCCATGGGTTCTCAGGCGCACTGTATCTCACACACGCTGCAGTTCTACAATATGTGAAAAAACACTGGGCCCCACGCAGGGAGTCACCTGCACGACACAAGCTGGTTCACATGACCTATTTGATGGGAAAAGGCTGCCACCTCACTAAATGGCTATTCAATGGTATTACAGCACACACAAGGGTATCCTTGTTGGATCTGAGCAACTGATGGTCCACGGATCTTGGCACAGAATTAACAGACAGCGACTGGGGTATGATTCTAGCATACCCCAAGAACATCCTGCGTAACGTCAAATTTAAGTTCATCCAAAATATGGTCCTATATAGGGCGTATCTCACCCCACACCGGTTACAGCCACGCAACATCAATGCCCCAGATTTAAGATGCCGTGTTACTCCACATGCTGTGGGCGTGCACGTTGCTCGCATCTTACTGGTCGGAAGTGATCACTATGGTCAGATCAGCGGCTGGGATCCCAGGATCCTGGTCCCAGACACACCTGCTGTATGCCTGCTGAGATTGTCTCGACGTCCCAAGGCACAGAGGGTGCAGCTTCACTTTATAGACCTAGCACTACTCATGGCCAAACGCTCCATTATGATCTTGGCACGAGGAGGTGGTGAGGTGGGGCTGCACAAAAAGTGCTGCAATCCGACAGTAGGAAGCCCGGGGACTGCGCAAAAAGATAATCTCCCTGGACTGGAATACTATACTAGAAGTTTTCAAGGCCCATGCACTACTGGCAGTCCCTGCAGCGCAGGTGTAGTAGGAGCTCAACTTCCCAGGCCCTTTTCAGCCTACAATGTTAAAAGTCTATAAGCCTGTTGATCTAACACTGTAAAAATGTATACTGGAATGTTGGGAGCTGGGACTGGGACAGCTAGCGCAGCACTCTAATACAGAGTAGATGTGGGAATGGGTAAGACGAAGTTGGGGTTGGGGCGAGAGTGCGATAGTTTATTTAACTCATTACATGAACCTTCTTACCATGTGGCGACAGTACTGTAGTACAGAATGTAATGGACCACTTAAAGCTCCATCCGAATACCACAGTACATCAGGCATGGAAGTGGCAAGAACTGTAACGCTGGTGTGTACACTCCGGGCTACCACTGTAACCTCGGCAGCCTCTCTAATTTAGACTGTACTGCATAACTTCATATACTTAAGATAACTGTTTATTTGGTAAAGGGATGTTGATTGCTGAGCAAAAAGGGGGGAAATGAATGAAATGTGTTTAAAAAAATTTGATAAAATGTAGTGTGGTTCTGAAATTTTTAAATGATTTAGGGGCCAGATGTAGGTAGGGTTTTACCGGTCGGTAACGGCCGAATTCGGCCGTTACCGACCGGTATTTGGCATTTGATATGTAGGGGCAGGTAAACAGGGAAAATCGGTAATTTTACCGATTCGGTAAATATACCGGTCGGTAAATTTACCGACCGGTATATTTACCGAATTGGTAAAATTGATATGTAGGTGGGACTCTTCTGAGTCCCACAAGGCCTACAAAATCGGTATTTTACCATCAAATTGTATTTGATGTTAAAATACCGATTCAGGTGTGCATGCACATGTGTGCATGCACACCTGTGCCATATGACAGGCAGACCTGCCCTTAGGAATGAATGGAGCATTACCGGTCGGTATTTACCGAATACCGATTCTTAACGATTCGGTAAATGGAACATCTGGATGTTCCTACATACCCCCACTTCTTATTTACCGATTCTTAATTACCGAATCGGTAAAATTCGGTAATTAAGAATCGGTAAATAAGTTTTACCTACATCTGGCCCTTAGTTCTAATAATTTTTTGGTTTTATTATTTTTATTTGTTAATTATGTATTCATTGTTATATGTTTTCAATATACAAATATGCATTTATGTGTTGATGGTTACTAAAGTAAAGACATAATTTTAAATAAAAATGTTGATGGGACTTTTATTTTTTAATCATATTAATTGTATGTAGATTTAAATAAATATCTTGTTAAAACTATTAAATAATTGTAAAGGCTATATAAATATTTTATGTTTTTTATTTTTAATATTTCTCTATTTGTCAAGAAACTATTTTAGAATCATTATTATAATTATCACTTGTTTTATGATTTGTGATAAATGGTGGCTATTTTTCGAGTGATTTCATAATTTAAAGTATATGCATATTTTTGTATTTAGCTTATTATTATACTTCAAAGTTTAAATATTTCTCCTGTCCTGAAGTGGGAATAGTAAATCTACTCACACCTCCCCCCAAACATCAACACTTTTTCCATTTGGTTTCAATTAAATATAGCCCCTCAATGTCCACCATTTTACTCAACGTGGTTTAGATTGGATTAGCAATAGTAAAACTACCCCCTCAATGTCCAACACTTTCCCAATGCTGCTTAGATTTGAGTGTGATTAGTAAATCTAACCCCCTCAAAGTCCAACACTTTCGTCAATGTTGCTTATATTAGAGGTGGAATAGTAAATCTACCCCAGAAGGTCAAACCCTTTTTTGAATGCTGCTTGGATTGCAGTAGAATTAGTAAATCTAACTCCCTCAAAATCCAACACTTTCCACAGTGTGACCTACATTGGAGGGGTAATAGTTATACCTCACGCTCAAAGTGCAACAACTTTCCCATTTTGTTTTAGGGAAGATGGGAATAGTAAAAGGGTAATTCAATTTATTTAAAAACTTGAAACTTTTTTTATACTTTAGTTGCAGATTATTAAATACAGTATTACACTTTCATACATTTTTCCATGTTTTTTTTGTGTATGGTTTTTACCATATATTTTTTTAATGTTCATTTGTTTTTTTACATGATAAGAATAATAATTATGCCCTCCAAGCAGACAATTTTATTAAATACATCAAATCCATAAAGCGGTTGACAGTACACATTTCTATAAAATAATTCAGATACAAACATCTAAAGACAACATCAGACATCTAAAAGGAAGAAAGGAAGAAAGGATAAAAAGGATAAAAAGAGGCCCCTCAAAGACATACATATATGAATAGATTGATGACAGAAAAGTGCATATCTAGATTTGTAGCTCCCGCCACTACTGGACCGGTCTATGAACTCCTGCTATTCCACTGGTATTTATCACTTCCCAGTTACTGCGTGGAAACCATACTTTCGTCATTTTTTCCCGGGTCTTCTTACTTTTTCAGGAGTGTATTCCCCTTTCCAAATGATAAACTGATAATAGGCGCATAAACCATTGATGAAATACCGGTGGTGAAGGATCAAGCCAGGCTATTGTCAAACATAAACTATAAACGCCCATAACCACAAACAAACAGGGTTGAGCATTAGATGGAATTGCCTCATGATCAAACCCAGATATAATTAGCCAAGGTTACAGCGTAAAATGTATCCCTAGTTTATTTGCAAAAAACTCAATAATCCCAGCTTTAAGCCCGCTTAATACCAGGCAAGTGGCCAGCATGTGAACTAGGTCCATCCCAAATTCTTTACACCTTGGGCATCCTGTCCCTGTGGTCCTTCCCCATTTAGCAATTTTTCCTGGGGTTATATGCACATTAACACATGTTTTAAAATGTTGAGCCTGTAGGTTATCAGAGATTAAAAACATCTGAGTACTTTCTAGCGACGTAGCCAGGTTGCTAGGTAAAGCATTAATCTTGTCTTCCCATCCCTTTGAGTGTTTAGACAAATAATCTGGCATTGTTTTATTCAGAACTCTATACAAAGCCCCAGCAATGATCAGCTCAATCGCTTCTATCTTTTCAAATCCCATCGCCCCCCACCGTTATTCCTTAAAGAATTCCTAATCTGCAGATATTTGTTTAAATCCTTATGGTCAAGCCGAAAATTTTGACGAATAATATCAAATGTCAATCAAATTTGTACAAAAAATATCCCCAAGTGTAGACACACCATGCATTGCCCATTTGCTAATATACAAATCCTGAAAGATTTCAGGTAAAACAGTGTTATCCTGTATTGGAGTATAGTGGTTAAGTCTTCCCAAGCCTAGGGGTTGATTACAATGGCGGACGGACAGGAGACCGACCGCCATCATGGTGGTGACCGGGACCATCCGCAATACATGCGGCATTCCTGCACACCCAATTAGGATGCGACTGCCACCATGGGGGTCGCATTTTGCACTTTAACATTGCCATGCTGATTGCAGCACCCGCTGCGATGTTTAAAATGCATGTTGTGTATTTCACTGCACCATGTGGCAGGCACCACATGTGCCTGCCACTTGGTGTAGTAAAATGTAGGAGGGGTACCATGGGTACCTCCTCAGTGCACCCACACCTTCCCCCAACACAAGGGTTGCCCAGAACGGGCCCCCAAAGCCAATATCCACCAGCTTTTTAATGGCGGTTTTGCCGCCACGGAAAGGCTGGCTGAATATAGCATCCTAATTTGGCGGACGGTGCCTGCTAGGCACCGCCACCATTTTATGGACCAACAACCAACAAAAAAGCCAATACTGATAAAACACTTTCAACAAAATGAATAGTGCAAGGACATTCAAACCAAGCACCAATGTGCTTATTATTTGCTTTTATTTTCAATATTCAAAGAAGATTTTTTCTTTTTTTCAAAAAAACAAGTAGGGGATATACATACAAAAATGCACCACAAATACATAAATATTCACTACATGCTATTACTGCCAATCATAACCCATTCACTTCGTCAAACATACACTCACAAATGTTCCAACTCCACTCAAACAATCACCATACTGACAAACACCACACAGTCCCAGTAGGCCAGTCTAGTTTTTTCGAGAAGGGCCAAACCACTAAACAAACAAAATCCTGTTTAGGATATTAAAAAGTAAGCACCAATTTTTTCAAAATCAAAACAATTATTAACAGTGCACACACAGTCTTAATCACAATATATGACCAATTGATTGATAGAGGAAAAACAAAAAGGTATACGCATTTCAAACCCCACCCATTTTGGGGGTTCTCATCAGGACCAGACACCACTGTGGAGACAAAAAAGAAAAAAAGAGAATAATGAAGACCTTACTTAAGATAAGATTTTGCACGCGCTCTTCAGCCCTCACCTGAACCACTGCTTAACAATTTATAATGCAATGCCACCGCCCTGGACTTCCTCGATTCTTGGTTTTATACTGTGAATCTAAAAACAAAAAAAGGGACAGACAAAAAACGTCCTGTAATCAAGAACATTCACAGGTCATGACGTAAACAGGTCCTTGTTGTCTATGAGAGTCACTTTCTTCCTCGTAAAGTATTGCTGTCAATCTTAAAGCAATCCCATTCACTCGCTCAGTTGTACCAATGGACGGGCACCTGAACAAATTGATGAAAATAAGGGTAAGAGTCGGGCACCCTCCTGCTTGTAGTTTAACAATAGTTAATTAAGAGCCAAGTCTCCTAACGAGCGTACCTGCTGTTTAACGTGTATATGCGCTGAGAACTGTTGCTGCCGCCTCCCCTTGCTGTTCGTCACTCGAACGTTTGTACCCACTAAAACAAAAATAAAACAGAAGCCGTACTGATTAGAGTCAGGCCCTTTCTTGTTATATACCACTTTATGGATGCAGACCGCTCCGCCAGGCAATTGGTATGATTGCCTGTGGCGGTTCCGTGGCGGACGTCTTTGCGTCTGAAACGGTCGCAGTCTGGATCCCCCAACCATTGTAATGTGGTGGAGGAAAATCGCGGTCCGATGGCGGAAGGACCGCCCCTGCATGGCTGGCGGTGGCGGTTCTTCTGCCATTACAATCGGCCCTTTAGTCTTTTACAGACTTTACTCCATATACAAAATGCCGCCAAAAAAACCTTCAACCGAACTCGCTTGTAGTACCCAAATTCAATTTTCCCGAAGCAGACATCCCTGGCTTTTTATCCTAACTGAAGCTCATAAATAGATGGGGTCAGGATATCCTGTCCAGAAGTGGCCTCCTTCTTATATAAAAGTACCGCAAATTGCTGGAGGGCAGTAGCCAAGTAGTATAATTCAAGATTGGGCACTGCTATCCCACCACGTTCTCTCTCAACCCAAAGCATTATCACTGCACTCTAGAATCTCATCCCATAATGCGTTGCCGGGCCTTTGAGTTGGGACTGTATTTTTGTCCATAACTGTGCTTAGGGTGGTCCTAGAAGGATGGGACCACCACCAAATCGTTCAGTATGATGTGCTCTTTGTGTTCAAGGCATCTGCTTGGTTCTCTCCCTAGGTTAGGCAGGACCACAAAATCATCACCTCTCTTACTGCTTGCTATATTTTCATTTTCACTTTTGTGAGTTGACTATTCATTCTAGCATGTAAAGACAGAGATACTTGTTGTTTTACCAAAGATATGTGAGGTTTCTGTTTCATTATTAATTGGGATGAAAATGAACGGAGTTTCACAGAGTTTTTGTTCAACTCCGCGTAATTCTGTGTAGTGGTACTTCGCCCACCCTTATTCAGTATATATGCGTTTCTTGTAGACATAATATATCTAGTTTTAGAATCTTCAGGTCAAAAGCCACTCTGCCTTTTCCGGCTATCATTAAGCCTGCATATATTAACAGATGCAATGCAAGGTTTACTCATTAAAAGATACTGTCATCAAACCAAAAGAATGAGCCTTGTCTAGACATTATGCCAGCCTCATATGTCCAAACATTTTCATTTGTTTTCTAACATTGACATTGTTTGGCATTGTCCTATTACTAATCAGATGAAGTTACACAACTCAGTTAGGGCAGTGTTGTCTCAAAACTGTCTCTTGGTGAGGGAACAAATGTAAGTGACATCATTCATTGAAGGAATCTGACTCATATTTCTTGAAATTTGTCTAATTGGTCATAGTCAGAGAATTTGTACTTCTCCTGTAGTTACATTTCAGTTCTAGGACTGTGATTAGTTCTTCAGAGACAAAGGATACAGAGTTTTCCTGCAGCAACCATTTCTGTGCTGAGGAGTTGCCTCGCTGATTTTGACATTGTTGCAAGTCTAATGTGATCACTGATCAAACTCCTTTGCCCACTCTCTCTACGTTGTTAATAGTTGTGAAATCCTCACCATGTAGTATGGCATAATTGGCAATGGTATGACCCAGTGCACTCAATTAAACACCCTGTTTCAAATATCAGTACTTACAGGGTGCTAATTGTTAATTCTGGCCACAGATAATCCTTGCCCTCATCTGAAGTTTGTAGGGGTGATTATGTTTGATTTCCATTACACAAAAGGGGTTCAAATGTTCCTGGGGCCAATAATTATTATTTTTGTTTTTTTATTTTTTATTTGTTTTGCGAAGGACTCAAACCCAAAATATCCATGAAATAGCGATAACCTAATGTACTAACCTAATGTGCTAAATATTTAGCACATTATTCCTGAATCATATCATGCCAAATAACATTACATTTCTGTAATGCCTTCATACCACTGACCCTAGTCAGAACTTTTTCATGTTCAGAAATTTCCATAAAGATACCCCACCACTCCATTCCATTACATGGCTTCTGACAAATCCATGCCCGGGCTATAGCTAGTCTTACAGAGACTATAGCAATAGTTAAAAGAGCTCTCTTAGCTCTGTCCGCATTGTATTTTTAGCCCAGCATTATCTCGGTTGTAGTAAAGACCACTTCCAATCCAAGTCGATTTCTAAAATACATTCAGAACCGCTTGCCAGAAGGCCACTAACATAGGGCACTCAGCAAACATATGAACAATGTTTACCCCATATTCCCCGCAATTCAGACACCCCGTCCTATTGCTTTGAATGATGATTGGCCGTTTGTCCCCACCTGACTACCTTATCAGGTGTATAATTCAGCATAGTTATAGCTTTAAATTGTTGAAGCCTTAAATTACAGACCATACTGCCTCTTTTGCTGTAGAGAGTGCTGCCTCAAGGGTTGTAACAGATATCTCCTCCGCAAGAGTTGCGTTCCATTTCTCAGCTAGGAGATCCATAGGATCCAGTCTACCATGACTGAATATTTGATACGCAGCACCAATTAATTTGCCATGACCAGGTTCATGTAAGAAGGTAAGTAATCGATGAGGTGCCACCTCCCTAAGTCTTTGTGACCTCAATAAATAATCCCTGAGTTGAAGATATTTAAAGTAATGCTGGCGTGGTATGGAAAAGGAGTCTTTCAGTTCTTGAAAGGTATGAAAACCCTCTAGATCATATAGATCTTCCACTTTATCTATCCCAAACTGGCCCAAAGTTGAGCTATTCTGTCTCGAAATATATCTGGAAGGAATGGATTATCGCAAAGCGGGAACTTGGGCAAATAAGTCAGCACAGAATTCGTAGTAGATAATGTCTTGCCAAACCATAGCTATGTTCAAGGTCTTAAATCATACCCTCTTAAAGTTATTAGGGTCCTGTATTTGATAGAGAAATCTACTAGAGTCTTGATTTAATAAAAGTCTGTGACTGAAATCTTGGTCCTAATTAGAAAAGAGGCTATGTAATCGGCTCATAAAAGAAGACCAATAGTATAATTTAAAGTCAGGAAGCGCTAAAACACCTTGGCTGAATGGATATTTTAAAAATGTAATAGCCCGTCTTGCCCGCCTGTACCCCCAAATAAAACTACCTATTATATGATCTAGTTTCTTAAAAAACTAATTTGGAAGTTTCAAAGGAATAGATCTAAAGTAAAGAAATCAGGGAAGAATCGTAATTTTGACAAATCTTGCATCGTCCGATAATAATAATTGGAAGATTATGCCATTTTTTAAGCTTCTTAGCCTTATCATTCAATAGCGCTTCGTAATTTAATTTAATAATGCTTTGTATCTGAGGAGTAAGATGAAAGCCAGGGTATGTCGTTTCTGAACAATGTCCCATTATGGGGGTTTCTGGTGTATGATTCAACAATATCTGGGTCGTATCAATATTCAATTTGTATCCAGAGAAGGTGCCAAAACTATTAGCCTTTTGATTAATTAATTCTACAGACCGGGCTGGGTCTGTCGAGAAAATTGCAATGCCATTCGCATACGCATTAAGTTTTAACTCATTAAGTCCAGAGGATAGTGGCCGGATATCTTCGTGTATCATGAGTATTCGAATAAAAGGTTCAAGATACAAGGCAAACAACGGGGGGGATAAAGGGCACCCCTGTCTTGTATACCTATTTGTACGAAACACTCTAGACTGTAAACCTTCACAGCTTAAGTTAGCCTGGGGTGACTGATAAAGCGCTCTTACCCATGTCAAATATCGATCAGGGATACCCATAGCTGCAAGGGTAAGCCATAAATAAGCCCATGCCACCTGATCTAACACTTTTAATGCATCCAAAAGTATAATTCCTACTTTAACGTTAGTTTGCTCCGCTAAATCAAATGGCATAATGGCTTTTTTAATATGAGTAGTTGTGTCCCTTCCCCTAATAAAGGGAGAGAGACAACTAGCCAAAATCTTCACAAACCATTTGGCATCAGTATTAATAAGAGAATTTGGGCAGTACCAACCACAAGATGTAGATGACTTGTTTTTCTTTAAGAAAAAAAACATGTTTGTATTGTCCCAAGACAAGAAGAAGGTACCATACCTGTTTCTTCTATTTCCTTAATAACTCTTACAAACAATGGAGTTAGAATGCTTTTAAAAACTTTACATAATTCGATCAGGATCTGATCATCCCCCGTAGCCTTCCCCATCTGGAGAGATGCCAAGGCAGACCATATATCCTCTACCCATATCTCCTGCTCTAATTGGGCGGCCTCCTGGGCTGTTAATGATGTTATTTGAGCTTTATCTAGATAGCCAGACATCTCCCCTTGGTCTGCCACATTTGAAGGAGCATATAGATCTTCAAAAAAAGAAGCTAATTGTTCCAAAATCGCCCCAGGTCCAGTATTAATCACATTATCCGCCCCCTCAATCCCAGCAATCCTATATTTAGCTTTTTTATCAGCAATTGCATAGGCCAATACTCTCCCAACTTGTTCGCTGTATTCATATTGTTCAGAACGGAATTTAATAAAGATGACTGCCACCATTTCCTTAATAATCCCTAATGGCTTCTCCTTTTGCTTTTACTAATTTCAGATAAATTGAACATTGATCCGCATCCTGTCTTCTAACAGCTTGAGCATGAGATAATTCCAAGCCAGTTAAAGTAACCAGGGCCGCCTTAGCGACAGCCTCTTTAGGTTTGTTCTTAGATAGTATAAATTGCTGAGTAATACCTCTGACATAAGCATTCATAGAAATCCCAGATCATATAAGAAGAGGCCGTGCCAAGATTAAAACTCATAAATTCAGCTAAGAGTTTCCCCATTTGTAGGATGTATTCATCTTGAGATAGTAAATAGCGTGGAAAAAAAAAAGGACGGCCTATCTTAGCAACAATTGAAGCTTGGACTGTTAATAGTATTGGGTTATGATCTGAAGTGTACTTAGGGCAAATCTCCATCTTTGTTGTGTTCAACATCACATTACTAACCCACGCCATATCCAACCTCGAGTATTACCTATGTGGACAGGAATAAAATCTAAAGCCCGGGTAATTTGGATAGAGAGCTCTCCAAACGTCTTGTATGGAGGCTTGCCAATCGTGGAGAAATGTGGCTCACTGGTTAGAGCGGCAGACTCTGAAGCAGAGATCAGGCCCGGGACCAGGGTTCAAGTCGAGACGCGGCAGGGTCTTGAGCTCAATGTCCGCGGACTCGATAATTCTCGCCTCGGCGCTTACTCTAATCATGGGTCCTACGCTGCAACTCTGGGCAATAGCTTGCTTAATCTCCACAACGGCCCCTACAACACTGGGATGCCTGGTTTCACCTTGGGGGTGCCCAAGAGGGACTTCTCACAGGGAGAGCCAGGAAGTGTTCCACAGCGTTATACAGCGCCGGGACGCCCCGTTGGGGCAGCTGTGCGCTTTACAAAATACACTACAATCCTAAAATTGAATTCCACACTTTCGACATCCTGGCAACTAATCGTCGAGAGGTTGTATCTGACCTCTGATCCATGATACAATTGAAGTCTCCCATGACTATTAGTGTTCCCTGGAATTCAAGTAAATTAAGCATAAGCATATTAAAAACCGCAGGGTCGTCTATATTAGGCCCATATATCGCTGCTAAGACATATTTAATCCCATAAACCACTAGTTCAGCAATAGCCCACCTTCCCATCTCATCGACCATAACCTGCTCAATTTTATACTACAAAAATGTACTAGCTAAGATAGCCAACCATCTTATTGATACTGTTTGAGATGAGCAAACGACAATCTCATATCCTAATTGGTTAAGCAGTGTTCTGTCCTTAAATGCAATATGAGTTTCCGTTAACAAACCAAAGAGAGGGCGGCACATTTTCAGCTCTTCCCACACCAGTTGGTGCTTATGAGTATCATTCAGCCCAGATACGTTCGAACATAAGAATTTGATCACTGCCATTTTATAGCAATAAATTCAATTTGTGCAGATTTCTTTAAAGCCCCTCAAAAAACACTCCCCCTAGAGAGAAAAATGTCCTGCTTAAATCCTTTGCTTTTTCCCTGTGTCAACAGCCCCCTCCCCCAACCCACCCTTCTCCACCACCTCGTGTCTTAAGAAAGGAATCACCCCCCTCAAGACAGCATTTTAGGAAGTCCTGCTGCAGAGTGTCCCAATAAGAAAGACAGAAATAAAGGAGGGGACAGAAAATCATTTTCTCCTCCCCTCCCCTCCCCTAGAAATGTAGACATGTGAAATGACAAGAATATGCAGAGTAAATATTGCACACTCCAATTAACTATGCCAAAGAAAAGAGAGAAAATAAGCATGTGAATGTTCCAGCTATTTCTCCGGTTCCTGTTACCACGACTTCAGGACTTCCTGAGCCTCTTGTTCTGTGAACGCTTGCTTAGTGTAGCCATCCTTTATTTTTTTCAAATGGCCAGACTCCTGGAGATAGGCCTGCGCCCCAGCTGCTTTCAAAGGGTTGATGAGCTTCCAAAATCTCCAACAGCGATCCATAGTAGCAAAAATCAGATCTAACAAACATTGAAAAAGACTCTGTGCATACTGGGGTAGTAGGTCTGGGTTTGATTGATATCGCTTGTCCTAGTAAATAATTGCCCAGATATATAAGAATGGGACTAGGAAAACGGCCAGGAGGTCTGTTAGTAAACAATGGTAGCCTATAGGCCCGTTGGATTTGACTATCCCAGTCCCAATCAGCCAAATCTGGAAAGGACTTCTGGAACAGATCGACAACATATGCTCGGCAATCCGTCCCTTCTGTTCCTTCTGGTACCCCAAATACTTACAAATTATTACATCGTTTTCGGTTTTCTAAATCTTCAACCTTTATCTGCATTGATCTTATTTGAGTCTCATGTATGTCTGTACGTTTCAATTTTTAAAGCAAATGATCTTCAGTGCCAGATACCCTCTGATGAAGCTCTGTAATATCAGACGTGATAGAAGCTATCTGATCTTTCAACTCTGCCAGGGTAGATCTGATGACAGAGCTGTCAGCTCTAGCCTCTGCATAGTACGCCTGAGCTTCTGCCCTTTGTGTTTGTAGTATTTTAAGAATTTCTTGCAGTGAGGTATGTTCAGCTGCCTGGCTAGAGCCATCGATTTGGGGCCATTAATTAAAGTAAAAATTATGCTAGCTTCAGAAATAACATAGAGTTTGAGGGATTAATAGAGTAGCGTTCAGTGGTCAAATACTTTTGTTTTATGTTGAACACCAAGCCTTTCTCTCATAGTGTGATGCTTATCTCATCTGCTATAGAGGTGTCATAACTTCTTAAATGTGATCTCAGTCCTTCATGCAATTCTCCTTCCGATGTGGAGGTATTTTTGTTCAGTCTCCTAAATTTTAGCCATGTTGGTCCACGATGTCCTATGTGGGTGTCAGATTCTTATAACTATAAATTGCAAATTCTCTTTCTTTTACTATGATGGGTATTGTGCTCCAATCGTGTCTAGGAGGCCCTCTTGGGAGGACTTAAGGGAGAAGAGACAGCTGGTTGCCTCCAGTGCGTGATGTTTTGAAATAGAGCCTTCCTTTTGCCAACACTGGACTCTTGCCCTTTCAGGAGGTCCATTCCTCAGGTTCAGTTGGCTGTTGTGCACTCCCATCCATAGCTGTAGACTATTTTGGTGTGAAAGTAAACCTGTCCACCATGCAGGCATGGAAAATATTCCCTGTCAGTAAGGTAGGTTGTGTGTGGATGTCCTCCCCTTCCATCTCCTATTTATGGATGGGTATTTCATCTGATAAGCATCTGGAAGCCTCGAAGCTAGTACACTAGTGTGGGCAAGCATGAAGCTTTAAAGAAGCAGTGCCATTTTGCCAGGCGGCCTTCTCCACCCCGCCCATCAGTGCACTTGTGTTCCTCAAAAATATATAAACGCATTAATGACATATCCCTTCTTATGGCCTGCATCTTGAAAACTGGAAGCTTGGTGGCTGAGAACTTTATGAAACTAAATCCACAAAAAGAGAGTTCCTATTAGTTTTTTCTAACTCAACCAAGGAAGTAAGAAGATATTCTTGCTATAAATGGGCTCACTGCCCCATATTTGGCCACATTGCCTCAGAATGATCAGAGACCTCCTCCACACTTCACAATTTAAAATAGAGAAACAGATTAATCACACATTGAAATAATAACAGTTTAAATGCATTCTTGAACTCACATTGACTACATTGAAAGCAACAATACATGCCAAAGCCAGTGTGACATAATGATTGAAGAGGTGGGACTATAGTACAGTACAGAACAAGATTTGGCAAAGCAAATAGGACTGATGTTGTCCCCCAGCCTTTTGGCATTTTTTGTTTTGTCATGGCTTTTCCCAAATCTTTGGGCCTCATTATGATGCTGCCATCCATTCAGTAACGGGACCACCCGGGTACAAGTCGGCAGTCCCGCAAGCTGAATTAGGATGCGACCGCCACAACAGCAGTCGCAATGTCTATATTTTGTATTGCAGCAGAAGCTGCGGGCTGCAGCACACGCTGCAGTACAAAAAATAAACATTACACATATCCCTGCACTATGTGGCAGGCACCACGCCCAGGGGGAAGATTGTAAGGGGGCCTGCTATGGGCCCCCATTGTCCCTTTCTGCCTGGTTTTTCATGGCGAGTTCACTGTCATGAATGGGCCAGTGGAAATGAACAATGTAATAACTACGGCGGAGACCGGCAGGCACAGCCACCATTGTAGGTATTACTTCACCTTCACTCTGACTGCCACCCATCTGCCCACCATCCTGAGGTGGCGGTTGTAAAACAGCATTACGATGGCAGTGGGACCGCCACCGACGAGTTGACAGTGGCAGCCCCACGTCATCGTAATCAGGCCCTTTGTTTGGCAAGCTGCAGGCATTTGTCCATCTAAGAAAAACACTAATTTGGACTGTTAATGGGATAAGAACAAGGGCTAGGTGACAAAAGATTTTTGAGTACTTAAAGTTAAAAAATTGTGACATAATTATACTACAAGAAACCCATCTCACTAAAGAAGAGGGGCTGGAAATTATAAAACAAGAAAAATGTGTTGGCGAGAGTGTTTGTACAAACCAAACGTAACATCAAAGGAGTAGCAATTATTTTAAAAAACACTGCAAACTTAACATTACTAGGGGAAAGTGTAGACTCAAAAGGTAGGTCGGCCATAGCCAACATAAAGTTGGCTGACATCTCTTTAACGCTGGTTGGCTACTATGGTCCTAACATAGATGACCCAGCACCCCTTCGATCCCTCTATGATAGCTTGATAACTTTGTCTCATCCAATTATACTAGCTGGAGATTTTAACATCTTATTAGACCCAAAAAGGATAGATATCCCCCTGGTAGGGCTTTAAACCCAACTAAGATGAGAGAATGTCTGAGTAGACTCAAGGTTGACCTGGGGTTAACTGACATCTGGAGAGTAAAACGAGACATGATTAATAATTTTACTCATAGAAACTATAAATATGGTCACGCATCGAGGATTTAATTTTTTCTGATTGACAAGACCTTAAGTAATAATGTTAAAAATGTATCTCATAAACCTACTCATCTTTCAAACCACTCCCTAGTACATCTTGAATTAGTCACAAACCACATGCAGGGAGAGAAAAGATGGACCTTGGGCCGTACATTATTACTGGACCACCAAGTAATAGATAAGTTATGTGTTACCACGCTAAGTTATTTTATAGATAATACCAATGGGGAACTCTCTAAGATGGTAATTTGGGACGCATTTAAACAGTTCTCAGAGGAGCCTTAATTAGCCTAGCAGCATTTAAGAACAAAGATAAAAAACTTATACTAGCACAGCTAGAGGCTGACATATTCGGTAAACAAGGGAGGTTGGAGGCCAGTCGTAACGAGGAAGATCAGAATAAAATAAAGGAAGATATATTAAGAACGAAACAAGAATTAGCTTCTTAGCTAGAGGACAGGGTTTGGAAGAGATGGCAGGCAAGTTCCCTATCGAATTATGAATTCGGAGAAAATAGTGGTAAACTTTTAGCGTGGAAGCTCAAAACTGAATTCAACAGAAACAACATTACGGCAATATACAAGGCTAACGGGAAGGAAAAAGTAGAAGATAGGACTGATATAGAAGAAGCTTTTGTTGACTTCTTTCAATTTTTGTATGATGGAGGTCTTTCCCCTCCTCCTTCCTTGGTAGACTCATATTTAAAAAAGTCACAACCTCTGAAGCTGGACTTCGATTTTCGAGAATCACTAAGCGCAGTAAACACAGTGGAGGAGGTCTTGCAAGTAATAAAGTGCCTGAAAAAGGGAAAAGCGGCCAGGCCTGATGCAATTCCAAATAAGATCTACATAGTTTTGACGGAAGCACTGGACCCTAAATTAGCAGACCTTTTTAATTCTATTTACCTAGCGGGATCTCCCATCCCAAAAACCTGGAATGAGGCAACCATTGGTCTGATTTTAAGGTTGCCCACTCTCCCCACACTTTTTCAACTTATACATATAACCTTTAACCAACTTGATAAGGTCTTCCAAAGATATTATACCTTTTAGTTTCAATGGTTGGCTCTTGAAAGTGGCGTTATACGCTGACGATTTAATGATCTACACAAGCTGCCCAAATGAATCTCTTACTAGCATAAACAGCTTATTATCAGAATTTGGGAGGATTTCCAGCTATCAACTGACCATCAAAAAACTGGTTATGCATTGGAATATAATGACCCCTATGATAGAATCTAAAAATAAAATCAAATACTTGGGGATAGAAATCCCAAGAAACATTGAAGAAACTGCCCAAGTTAATCTTGACCTTAAAACTAAAGAAATGAGGAAACTGTTAAAATCATGGAGCAGCCTATGTCTTACTTTCATGGGGAGAGCAAATGTTAGCAAAATGACCATCCTACCAAAATTCACATTTATATTTAACGCTGTTCCTCTAGAGTTTAATTCAATGTGTATAAGAAATATACAGAGCAAAATCATTACCTTTATCTGTGCATCTAAAGGGGTGAGACTAGCTTGGAGAAAGCTCTGCCAAAAGAAGAACCAGGGGGGGTCGCTAGCCCAGACTTAACCATGTACTACAGAGCCTTTCAACTAAAAAATATTAGGATCTTCTTTCGCGCCCATGAATTCTATCCCGCCTATTGGAAAGCTGTAACAGATCACGACCAATGTCTTTATAAGTTCGGCCATCCTAAATATTTCAAAAAGATCAGATTGAAGGTTTTAGGATCAGCATATAAAATCTGGTTAGAGATAAGGAAAACATGGAGGTTTCCGTATTATAGTCCTCTGGCTCTTATATGGATTTCGCCGGGTACACCAGAATGTCTGAAAGACTCCCTAGCAGGCCCTCTGAATAAAGGAGGATTAGAGAAATGGGGTGATCCTCTTGAAAATGGAAAGCTTAAAAAATGGGACGTTTTAACGGAAACAACTAATAACGAAATATTGAGATTCAAATACTATCAGATGGCCTGCTGGGCAAAAAAACAGGTTATATCACCGGACCCTTGCAGGAAGCTGGAGGAAGATATACTGAAGAATCCAACTCGAAAAGAAGTATCAAAGTGGTTCTGGCATCAGATTGAAGGAAACAAAGCCGATTTCGACATACCTTGCGTTGCATGGAAGAAAGCCTTCCCGGATAAAGACCTGCAACACATTTGGCAAGTATCTTGCACTTTTTTATGGTACATTATTGTTTCTGCACCTCTCAGGAGAAAAAACTTTTTACCTTGCACAGGTCGTACTGGACACTGGAAAAATTGTCCAAGAAGAATACATAGGTGAAGAAAAAGTGTCCCAAATGAGGAGAGATGAAAGCTAAAGATATACATATGTTTTACTCATGTATTTACCTCGACGCCTACTGGTACGCAGTTGGTAAAATCATTGACAAAGTTTTAGACATTAACATCAAGGTAAGGTCTTTCACTATTATATTTGGCACTTTAAATAACGATGATTCTAGTATTGATTTGAGTAAAAATCAGAATCGTTTTCATGTTATTGCCATGCTACTAGCAAGACCTGAGGTGCGCACAAATTGGATTCTTTCATCACCGCCCACAGTAGAGGGTTGGGTCAGAGCAATAAGAAAGTTTAGAAACTTGGACAAACTGAGAGGAAACAGCAAACGTTCAAAATATTGGGAACAATGGGATAGAGCTAAGTGGTAGGGAAGGGAGAGAAGTCCAATGATTTAAAACAACACGATAAAACAAGCTCCCGAATTTTATCTTATTCATGACGGTACAGTGTGGTTCAATACTCAATGGAACTTGCTGGTTTTCTTTTTTGAAATGGCTTCATCTTGTCTCTCTGGGCTTTCAACTCCGTGCACGATTATGAGATGACCCGGTTGCCATAATCATAAAGATCATATAAATGAGGACTAAAAAAACGTTTTTTGTATAAAATATCTAGGAAAAATATTGACCTAGTGCAAAAATATTTGTTAGTAAAAAAAAAAGCACATATTACCGTAGTACTCTTTGGCACTGAAATAAACTACCTTGTGTGAGGAGGTGCTCTTTTTGAAAGAGCAACGTGCCTAAACTTGCAGTGAAGTCAATGGCTGAAGTGGGGGGATGATTTGCCACTTGATGCGTGCTCGAGTGGGGTGGAGAAGAGTTTTAATGATACAACCACAGAAAAATCGACAAATGTGTCTGAAAATCCATATAGGTAACAATATGAGAAAGCCGGATAAACAAAGTACTTTCCCAAAAGAAATTTACTACAATATTGGCAGGACACAGGTACTTATAAAGCATGGAATTTGCCTGTGTTCACATTTAGTATAAAACATCCTGCTGTCACATTAGACTCTAAACACAAAGGCAACATCAAGTAATAAATAAAAAGCAACATATTGGCCCAGAAGGGAACTAGCTTGTGTGCCAAACTGCTCCTTGTGAAAGAGCAAAATGCAGTCACTCAAAGTGAAGTGATCCAGAGGCTAAAGTGCGGTATCTCTCTGCTCCATGCTTCAATGGGCTGTAGCAAATGTGAATGGCACACCAACAGACCAATGGATTAAGAAAGCGGTCTCGAAAGCCCCTTTGAATAAGTGAATTGTATATATATATATTTTTTTTAAACCAAAAGGTCTTGGCTAATGCCAGACCTAAGAAGCTCCTCTGGTTACGATTGGAGGCTTAATCAAACACTAAAAATAGCCAACATGATATTCACAGATATCCACTGTTTTACCCCCCTCACCTAGTCATGAAACTAAAAGTCTCAGTGAGAGCACCTCACCTACAAAAGCAAGAGCTGAACACAGCTGTGTTCATACAAAACAAGTGCTATTGCTGTCTTATGATTAACCACCACTAACGTTGACTTGTTAATCAGTGCATGTGCTTTCACTGCATCTCTTTTACTCTTGTCTTGGTTAATTACCTCACATATCTAGTTTGGAACAGTTGTGAAGTGAAGCGAAGTCCACACGACAGGTAAGTGAACACAAGGACTTTAATGAGCGTCCAGCTACAGCAGCTCCCCGGCAGCAACTGCCAAGGGAAGAACCATTCAAGTGTTCCACGCAGGGAGCATTCTGTATAGAATGCAAGGCAGAGAGGAGAAGTCCCAACACACCTCCCTTTCTTCACAGAGAAACAAAAGAAAAAGAAAAGGTAAGGAGAACATCAGAAAGCAGAAGAGAAAAGGATAGAAGCAAAAGGAAGATGAAAACAAGGTAAAACAAAACACATCAATTCATAATGTAAAGCAAACATAGAATAATAGCAACACAACATTACATTCCTCATGGTTAAAACAAACATTGGATAATAGCAACACAACATTACATTCCACCTACATGTGGTCTAGGAATTACATCATCGCATAGTCCTGAAATTTGGCAGGAACAGATCTGACCCTGGAGGAAATTTCCCTCCGCGGAAAGTTCCCATCAGAGTGTACAACACCACCCTCCTTGGGAACAGAAGGGGAAACACTAATCCCCAACCGCTTCCCGACACTCTCAACCATGGGGTCAGGCACGATAGAAACCATACTCTTACTCCAAACCCTTCCATCTTCCAACAATACCACATAATCCTTCACTGCAGACACCTTCTTGGGGGGAATAAAACCGTGACTCCCCTTTACGGAGAAATCCAGGTTTCTTTATCCTCACCCAATCACCAACCTTCACCTTGCAAGAAGACAACACGTCCGATCTTGAATCATACTTGCTCTGAACTGAAACCCTGACATCAGCTACTCTAGCTAAACTAGCAGCATTCACAACCTTCCTGGACATCCATTCTTTGTTCAACTTGGTACAGGCGACCCTACCACGCAACAAAGTAAAAGGAGCAACACCAGTTGAAACATGGGGAGTGGTTCTTACAGCCCATAACATGTCGCTAACCGCTTGACGCCACTGCAAACCATTCACCAAAGCCAGTCGGAGATGCTCTTTGACAACACGGTTGAAACGCTCAACCAAACCGTTGCTGCGAGGATGATAGAGTGACGTACAAATATGTTTAATTCCAACCTCCTTGAAAAACGAAGAAATTTCAGCAGAAACTAATTTCGTACCATTATCCGAAACTATCTCTTCAGGAAAACCCTCCCTAGAGAAAACATAACGTAAAAACGAAATCACCACAGAAGAACTGATGGAATCAACAAATCTTACCTCAGGCCACTTGGTCATATAGTCAATTAATACCAAGATAAATTTTGGAGACGAACCAACGAGACCATAAGGTCCAGCAATGTCCAAAGCTAACTTGGACCAAGGAACACTCTTCACAACAATTGGTTCAACAGGCAAAGGATGGGTGACTGTGACTTATCACTAACAATACATTCACAACATTCACAAACAAAATGTTCAATATCTTTGTCCACGGATGGCCACCAAAAATCTTGCCTAATCCTGCGTTTCATGGACCGAATGCCTGGATGACCTTCATGAGCTAAACTAAGAATTTTGCCTCGAATTGAAACAGGAACAACCAATAGACCACCTCTTCTCAAAATTCCATCAACAAGAGACAACTCATCCTTGACTCTCAAGTAAGGAATAATAAGGGCAGGACAAGCTTTCTCACACGGCCAAGGTTTGCAGGGGAGATCAATAACAGTTTGTATGTCATCATCTGAAGCAATCCCCTCCAACCACTCACATTCTGAAAGAGCACAACCAACAGAGTCACATAAAGATCCTACCGCACAAACCACTTCCAAATCATCACTCGCAATGCTGTCATCACCTTTGGAAAGGGGAAGACTGGATAAATAATCAGCTACTAAATTCTTCGCCCAAGCCACATACTCAAGCTGATATTGGAATTCTTGTAACCTGAATTGCCACTTAGAGATCCTTGGAGTTGCCCTGCCACCACCTTTGGTCGTGAATAGATCGATCAAAGGTTTATGGTCAGTTCTTAATATAAACCTGTTGCCCCACAAAAAGATTTTGAAATGTAAAACTCCCCACCACATCGCTAGAGCCTCCTTTTCAATGGTAGAGTAAGTTCCTTCAGCACCACTCAAAGTTCTGGAGGCAAAAGCAATGGTTTCCTCGCGACCATCACCCCTTCTCTGCATGAGGACAGCCCCCAACCCCACATTACTAGCATCGGTGGAAAGAATGCACAAGTCATTGATGTTGAACAATTTCAGAGGGCGAGCACCAATAATCTCTTGCTTGATGACATTGAAATTGCTATTACAATCATCATCCCATATAAACTTGATATTTTTCTTGAGTAGGTTACGCATTGCAGCGGTTTTGGTAGAGAAATTCTTAACAAATTTGGAGTAATACTCCACCAGACCAAGATATGAACGTAATTGGTCCTTGTTTGTAGGAACAGGAGCATTTTGAATGGCATCAATGATCTTGACTTTTGGTTCAACCCCATTCTGGGAAATGTGGTGACCAAGATAGTCTACCCCGTCTTGAAGGAATTTGCATTTCTCTTCTCTCAAAGTTAACCTACTAGACCTTAGTATGCTGAGAACAAGTTTAACACGCTCATCATGCTCAAGTTCGGTTTTGCCATGAACCAGAATGTCGTCCTGGAAAAAGACAACACCAGAAATGTTCTTGAACAGGTTGTTCATTAATCTCTGAAAAACAGCCGAGGCTGAAGCTAAACCAAACGGCATGCGAACGTAACGATAAGCTCCCTCCGGAGTTACAAAAGAGGTTAGGTGTTTGGAATTAGGACATAGCTCAATCTGATGATATGCGGATAAAATATCGAGGGAGGTGAAAAATTTTGCACCTTCGAGGGTGGCTAACATTTCATTGATATTTGGGAGTGGTTGTCGGTCGATCCAAATATTAGTATTGAGATCACGCAGGTCAACACACATCCTCAAACACTTGTCGGATTTCCTCGCTAAAACTATGGGAGCTAGCCACTCAGAACCTTCAATTGGCTCAATCACACCAGCAGCACATAAGCGCTCCAATTCCTTCTTTAATTCCGCACGTAAGCTTAAAGGTACTTTCCGCACCTTATGGGCAACAGGAATGGCACCCTCTTTTAAAATAATCCTATGTTGGAAACCTTTGAGTTTGCCTAATTCCCCACTAAAAACTTCAGGAAACATGAGTGCCCATTTGGTGTTAGACACATGAGATACAGCAAGTGTCTTTGGTGATGCCAAAATAGAAGAGTAAAACTCATATAATTCTCTGCTGGATATTACCATGTCTGGATGGTTGGGATCCAAAACAATGTTTAAATCTCCTTGTTCATCCCACCCCAACAAATTGGTACCATCCTTAATTATGAACACTACACTGGTAATGTGATCACCATGAAACTCAAGTTTAGCAGAACATTTCCCCAAAACTTCAACTCTTTTGCTATTATAAGCAAAAATCTTGATACTGGAAGGTTCCAAAAGTACATTAGATAGTTTGCTAAAGTCAGTAAAATTCAACAAGGTAAAAGGAGAACCGGAATCTGCAAGGAACTTGCAGACAACCCCTTCCACAGCTATTAAACAAGAAGGAGACTTCCTTTTCCGAAGACCAGACAAAGCGGACAGTTCTACTACTCCGGCTTCATGTGAAGCAGCTGATAGCATCAACAGTTCATAACATTCTTCATCAGATTCTCCTGAAATATTCTTTACAGAGGGTATGGACTTGTTCGTAGAAATAGCTTTGCACATGCGGGAATAATGCCCTTTATTCCCACATTTATAGCTGGTTTGATTGAGAGCAAAGCAATATTTAGCAGAACCTAGATGTGATCTACTGCCACAACGAAAACATATTAATTCATTCTGCACAGTTTTGGTTCTGGAAGAAACATTAAATGGAACAGAACGGGTAACATTAGGCAAAACAGAGGCTTTTGATTTGAAAGGAGGTTTGGAATTCAATAGTTTGACTTCAGCGGAAGAAGAGGGCGGTGATGAAGAGGGAGAACTCATTTCTCTAACACAAAATTGAGAATGTTCAATACTTTTGGCTAAAGTGAGAGCAGTTTCCAAATCAGGATCGCCAGAAGCAAGTAGTTTCTCTTGAATTTTCTTGTTGGAAGTTCTTTCAATAAGTTGATCACGTATGATCTCATCTCTGAATTCTCTGTAGTTGCAGTTAATGGCCAGAATGCGAAGGGCTGCTACAAAGTCGTCAATTGGTTCACCAGGGGTTTGGACATGTTGAAGAAACTTATGGCGTTCGAGTACAACGTTCCTCTTGGGAGAGAATCTCTTGTCTAGAGTTTTGATCAAAGTGGCATATTCATCAATTAGCAGTGATTCCCCAGCATCGCCACCACTAACTGTTATGCTGACTACTTCAAGAGTCAAAGTTTTTAATATATTTCTGCCTTCAGTGCCAAGATTGTAGATAAGTAGAGCTTTTTTCTTTTTGCTAGTAAAGGTATCGCCATCGATAGCTTCTAAATATGCTTCAAAAGTGTCCTTCCACTGCTCCCACGGTACTGGGGGAGTGCCAGCAGTCTGTAAGAAGGGAGGAGGAGCCAAAACACGATCCATTGCGTGGGTGAGTTGCTGCCACAGTACACACAAAAGGATTTAATGCAAGAATTTAGAATATGAAATTATTCAGTTTATCATGTACACTATTGTGTACAACAACACTGATGAAAGAACAGGGTTCTCTTTTTTTTTTTAGCTGTGTGCTTAAGAAATATGTTGCACTACTTGATAGCGTTGTGCACGTTATACACTTAATTTATTGTTCACAAGGGAAGGAATAGTATTTGTTGTGTACAGCAGCGTCGAAATGGATATTTAAAATGCTAGAAAATGAGCTGTGCGCATCAGTGGTAAAACACCAGTGAAAACAGCTGTGCGCTCGAAATTGGTAATGTGAGACACTAGTGAAAACAGCTGTGCGCTTGAAATTGGTAAATTTGTGCTGTGCGCATCAGCGGAGAAACAGATGGGCAGAGTCAGCTGTGCGGCTTGAATTCGGTTGCTAGGATGCAACCAAGCTGTAAAATGGCCGCTGTGCGTAACGTAGATTGTCTCACAAGCGTCGTCAGGCAGGTCAGGCACAGTCGCATAGTAGCGCGAGAGCACCGCAAGGCTCTGTCACGCTGGGAAAGGAAAAAAAAAAGTACCTTAATTTCACTGAATTGAGGAGTCAACAGGCAACCAGGACATCGTCGGAAACCTCGGGAAGGGGGGCCCTTTGACAAACAGTACTTTTTTCACGAAAGCTCGATTTCCTAATCTTCGACGAGGACCGGCACTGAGGTCTTCTTCGGAGTTGGGGAGGCTGAAAGCTGGGACCGATCGTCGCCACTGAAGTGAAGCGAAGTCCACACGACAGGTAAGTGAACACAAGGACTTTAATGAGCGTTCAGCTACAGCAGCTCCCCGGCAGCAACTGCCAAGGGAAGAACCATTTAAGTGTTCCACGCAGGGAACATTTTGTATAGAATGCAAGGCAGAGAGGAGAAGTCCCAACAAGTTGTCTCTGCCATAAGTCTCTTTATGTTATGGTTAAGATGTTTCCCGCAGGATCCAAAAACCTCCCATCATTTGTTTCATGCAAAGGGCTTTGCTGCCCTAGGCAGCTTGGGCACTATATCAACAATTCAGTAAGTACATGATTACTGATTAATGTAAAATAGCTTGAAAGATCTAAACTCATTTAGTCAACATTTCAGCATGTCTGGCCGGATCCCTTAGCCAGCTTGAGCATGTTTTAACCTCTAAGCCTATGTGACAATGGGAAAACAATCTCAGTGTTTCTCCATGCATTAGCACTGTCAATAGCAGATAGAGGGCCTTATTACGAGTTCAATAATCCATGGACCGCTGCACCCACGGATGCGGTCTGATCACCGTGAGCTTGGCGGTCCGACTGCTGTATTAGAATTTGGGTGGATTGCTATTGCAAAGACTGTGGCTGAACTGCTGACACCGCCAGCACACCACAGACGGCTGGAGTCGCAGTCGGAAAAAAGCAGCTGCCATAGGGAAGTACAGAGGAGTTTAACCGCCGTCCGTATTATGAGTTGGCTTTCCGACGAGATGACCGCGGCGGTGGGCCTGCTATCCTCAAATTGGCTGAAACAAAAGGATTTGGGGTGTGTACTCACCGTTTTCCTGTTCTTCCCATCAGAGTTAGACTTTGATCCCTTTCTTCAGGTCCCCCTCCACAGGAGCATCTTCACCCTTAGGATTATGACCCTGTTTGCAGCAAAATACAGATGATTTATTATTAAAAATAATAGCTATTTCTAAGAAGAGTATTTGAAAGCCTATGTAGTGGAAAAATATATTAATAGAGATACATTTTGGTCAAATATAATAAGAGAAACAAAAACTATACAAAAAGAAAAGAAAAGAAAAACAAAATATAAAACTAAATTTAAAAGAACAAAACTTTCACTGCCAATATGAATTATGGTTTTAATATTGGCTTGGCAAATGAGGTAGAAAGACCAAAGTAGAGGGAAATAGGAAGGGGTAGTTTAGGAGGTGTAATGAGGTTTTGGAAGTGGGTCCTTACAAAATAGTGGTATAAACGTGGGCGAAAGGAAGAAAGGGGCTAATTAGGATGGCACCCCATCGGGAATCGGGACCACCCGACAGGCTGTCGGTGGTCCCAACATAGGTATTATGATGTGACCGGCATTATGGCGGTCGCAATGCCTAATACTTTGCATTGAGGTGGGTGCTGCTGGCTGCAGCACCCACAGCAATTCAAAAGAGATACACCTGACATATCCCTGTACTACAGGGCAGGCACCCCATGGTGCCTGCCACATGGTGGAGGGATACGTAGGTGGGCACCATTGGTGCCCCCGTGCCCATATCGGAGGGCTTGTGTGGAAGGGGGCTCACTACAGGGCCCCAGAGTCCCTTTCCACCTGCCTTTTTATGGTGGGTTAACCGCCATGAAAAGGCGGGTGAAAAAGGACATTATAATCCCTACGGCGGTGCCTGGTAGGCACCACCAGCATTGTAGGGATATGATCCCCCTCTGACGCAACGGCGGGCTCAAGGAGCCAGTCGGTGCATGGCGGTCGGTCTTTTTGACCGACGCCCATCATTGTAATATGGCGGACAGATATCATGAGTCCGATGGCGGTGAGACTACAACCGACGGGCTGTTGATGGCGGTCCCACTGTCATCATAATCGGCCCCAAAGTTCGGTTTGACCCCTCTTGAAAAAAGACGATGACAGGAGAATGATTAGAAGGAATCGGTAAGAAAGAAGTAGCAGAAGGAGAATGATTAAATAGAATCTGTAAGAAAAAAGTAGCAGAAAGAGGGACGGGGAGTTTGGGTGGTAATTCCTATCCACAGGAACAACAATTTTTAAACAAGGTGAAACCTCACCCAACGACATGACTGGGCAAGAGAAGTGTGGTGAAGTGAAAAATAGTTCTGTGCAAACCTTGTAGAAAACCCAACAAAGAGAACTTATTTTTAAGATTAATTGCATTTCCAAAATGTTTTACATTTTTAATAAATTGGTTTCCACCAAATGATAGAGGCTTTTGAACTTGAAAACTTCCATTAAACAAGATACAACGAATGGGTGTTTTTTAGGAATTCTTTATTTCAATGAAATCAAATGCAGCTGCTTTTACACCTGGTTTAATTACAATGACAAGATTCGGGATTACTTTGAATTCTGATAGCAATGAGCATTCATTCAAATGCAATAAACTTCAATGAAGTTAAGCTATTACGTTTTAATTGGTAGTGAGAACCATTGCCCCATGATGAGTTCTTTTTTCCCGCCACCTCTAAACAGTCCTCAAGTTACAAACATATGACTTTGGAACTGATTATGTTATAAAAAGAGCAATAGGAATGAACAACATTGACGATCTGAAAACGTTTAATGATGAATGATTGTGATCTTTTCGATTTTTGCATTACTTGAGTCCCTTGTCTTTGCAACGGGACGAAATAACGTACCTCCTAAAAGTTGCATGGAAAAATTATGAAACAAAGGTGCAAAAAGTGACAAGGCCCCCTGAAACCTTCTGTTTTCTCCAGCAAGTCCCTATCAAATGCACGATATTGTAAGTGATGTTCTTTTAGGCTCACTGCAATGCTCTGATGATGTATTAATTCACCGAGAATTAATCAGGTTTCAAGAGGATTTATTCCGGAACAGACCGAAGCACACCTTCCATCTTCAATGCCAGGCAGAAAATGAAACCTCACCAATCCCAACATTCAATTTAAACAAGCAATACAACAGCGCGTTCATTGCTGTAAACATTGTTACAACCCAAAATATAAAATACAGGTACAACCACTTTTTTCAGTATTAATATCCTAGAAAAAAGATTCTTACAAAACATAAAACTGAGGGCCTGATTCAGAGCTTGGTGGACGATTTATTGAGTCAAAACGTGACAGATCCCGTCTGTTGCATTACCAGTGCATTACATCTCATGTACTTGTAATAATAAAAAGGGCGTGATATCCATTACTTTGTGACAGAGTAACCCAGCCACCAGACTCTAAATCAGGTCATTAGCCTATTAAAATGATTTTTCTGAAATTAATTTTAAAAAAGTAATGTATTTTTTCTAAAAGAAGGAAGATGTGCTGGTGCTTTTGAATGACAGCACATCCGACCCACTTCATTTTGAAAAGGTTTAAGCCACAGAGATACCACATACATGATTTCCTCAACTAACCTTCTTTTTTTATTTCACATGTTCAAGTGTTCAAGCACTGCAAACCTGGGTGGGGAATGCCTCCTCTCAGTCTTCAGTTTTCATACCAGAGGAATGAGTGTTCAAGCCAGTCTATCTCTCTACCACTCGAGCGTCTCACAAGGAGAGTCTGTAGCATTTTTTTCCTGCTTCGTTACTGTTTGCTTTCTCCATCCTCCCACTTCCCTGACAGCCCTCCCAATCCCCCAGGACTACTTATGGAGGTTGGTGTGAGGCCTCCAGCGAGTAGCCTTTGACCTTCTGGTCTCGTGCTCCTCTCCTCGCTGCTGACAGTTCCCGACAGCCTTCAAGACCGGGATTGCGATCCCAGTACCTGCTACCGCCAGTGCAAGACTGATGCCCGGAGGTCTGCTGATTGGCACTTTCTCCTGCTCTGCTGGGGTTAAATAGCACCACAGGCCCATTATTATTTCTATTTTATTTCACTGGGGTTAATCTTACAATCTTACCTCAGGCACTCTGTCTTGTGGTTAGAATCTAACCTCACTGTTTCCTGACATATTTTTTCCCCCCACGTAGCTGTACCCGCTGCCCACCATCCCGCCTCCTTGGCAGCCTATCCCACCTCCCAGGACTACTTACAGAGGCTGCTGCTCCGCTGGCGCGCCAAAGGCAAGCCTGGCTGCACTCGTCCAGGCCTGGACTCTGTCCAGTGTCAGGACCTTTAGTCCTCCCACCATCCACCACTAAAACCTCCAAGGAGCTCCTAGCCCTGGACCTCGCAACAACAGCTGCTTCCCATGATTAACCAAAGAACCTTTCAGCTGCTAGCACTACCACTTCTCCTGATACACCGGACCACCTGCACACACCAGACCTGACATCGCTTCCACCCTCAGGACTGCGAACAAACCAGAACCACTCCAGTGTATCCTGCTTCTACGCCCACTCCCTCTACAAGCACACCACAGAAATCTGGGACTCCATCATTACCCTTGCCCACTGACATCACCTTCATCACTGAAACATGGTTCAACCCCTCCTCCATAGCCAATATTGTCACCCCGATGGCTACGAGATAATACACCAAGACCGCACAAACAAACAAGGAGGTTGGCTTAGCCACCATTTTCAAACAAAGCAGCTGTTGCACCACCACCAATGATGACTCAATGCCCTTCATGGAACACCTCAACTTCCGATTACAAATCAACTCTAAGACCACAGTAAGAGGCATCATTGCCTACAGACCCCTGGGATCCCGACCAGCCTTCTGCGAGGCCATCTTCAACCTCTTCACCCCTCTTGCCATCAGCTCAAACCACTACGTCCCACTCGACAATCTCAATTTCCACATCGACTACCCCAATGATACCCACTCTACCTCCCTTCTGGAGAACCTCAACAACATTGGCCTCACCCAACTAGTCACTGAACTCCCACACAAATCCAGACACACACTCAACACCATCTTTACCTCCAGCTCCAGAATCAAATTCACCCATGCCACCGAACTCACCTGAACCGATCACGCCATCATATACTATAGCATTTCCAATACTCAGAGCACCCCCACCAAGCTCCACCAATTTCAACTGGGGCATCGTCACCTGGACGCAGGCCCTTAGCACCTGACAAACTGAAATCTCAGCAGATCTCGACCAGGCCACCCAGAACTTCTCTGCCTGGGTCAACAAATGCGCCGACAAGCTCACCCCACTGAGACCAGCAAAACCCAACAAAACCTCAAAACTAGCCAGCTGGTACACCCCAGAGCTCAGAAACACAAAGAGCAACTACCACCAACTAGAGAAGACATGGCACGCCACAAAGACCCCTTCGATAGAGCCACCCACAAAGCAGACCTCAGCAACTACCACTGATGCATCAAGAAAGCAAGAGAGCATCCGTCCCTCACCACATCGACACCGCGGCAGACCACATAAAGAAATGCTTCAAAATTGTCAAGTAATTCTCCAAACCGTCAGCCACAGAAAACACCATCCACCTTCCCAAGAACTCTGCAACACATTCTCTGACTACTTCCACAGCCAGATTGCCACCATCTACAACAACTTCAGCCCTCAACCGACCACCCTTGACATTCATAACCACAATCAACCAGCGAATACCACCAGAAATATAACCACCTGGTCTCCACTCACCACTCAGACTAGCACAACTATTAGTTGTCTATTCACGCCTGGGCGCCCATCGACTCCTGCCCCCAATATCTCTTCAACCTCGGAGTCAAGCCAATCAGCATGGAACTCACCAGCAACCTCAACACCTCCATCTCCACAACAGCTTTCCCAGGTGGATGGGAACACGCAGAGGTGAGACCACTCCTGAAGAAGCCCTCCGCTGACCCCTGCGACCTAAAGAATTACAGACATATCTGCCTGCTCCAGTACCAAACCAAAGTACTTGAGAAAGCCATCAACCAACACCTCATCGAATAAATTGTAAAATTGATACTTGTATAGCGCACTACTCACCCGCAAGGGTCTCAAGGCGCTTGTACGAATACCGCTGTGGAACCCATCCTGGCTTTCCCTGTGAGGTGTCCACTCTTGGGCACCCCCAAGGTGGAGGCCAGGCATCCTTAGCGTTGTGGGGGCCGTTGTGGAGATTAAGCAAGCTATTGCCCAGAGTTGCAGAGTGGGACTCCATGATTGGAATAGGCACCGAGGCGGGAATTATCAGGTCAGTGGAATTTTTTTTTTTAGCCCAAGACCCGCCGAGGCGGGGAATTGAACCCTGGTCCCGGGCTAGACCTCTGCATCAGGGTCTGCCGCTCTAACCATTGAGCCACACTTCTCCACGAACTCTGCAACACCTGGAACTCAACCACGTACTAGACACCTCACAATTAGGATTCCATGCCAACAACAGCACTGACACAGCACTGAAAGCTGCCACAGACGATGTCCGAACCCTTCTCGAGCACAGAGAAACTGTGACCCTGGTCCTTCTTGACCTCTTTGCTGAATTAGGCACTGTATCCCACCACACTCTCATCAACAAACTCCAAAACATCAGCTTACAGCAACATGCCCTCAACTTGATCATCTCCTTCCTCACAGTATGCACACAGAGCATCTAAATGTTTCCCTTCACCTCCGCACCCAAGGACATCATATACAGCATACCCCAAGATTCACCCCTCAGCCCAACCCTGTTTACAATCTACATGACCCCCGTCGCAGGCATCGCCAGATCCTTCAGACTCAACAGAATCTCATAAGCCCGACGATACCCGGATGAACAATGGGAAGAAAGCTGTGCACACACCGCGGCAGTGACGGGTAACTCACGCCTTAGACTCATACACTACAAGTTTTTGCACAGACTCTACTACACGCCGGCCAAGCTGCACCACCTCCGACTCCGGGAGGATGACAGGTGTGCTCGATGCGGGGCAGAGGGTGCGGATTTTTTCCATCTTGCGTGGACATGCCACAGGGTGGCGGCTTACTGGGAGGAGGTGTTCGCGGCTCTGTCTGACATGGTCAGAGTGGCTGCATCACCTTGCATGCCGCTGGGGGCGTGGTCGGGCACCCAAGTTTAAGGACTGGATCACGACGATGTCCACTTGGCAGGACCAACTGCATAATTATGCAGAGCTACTCCCCCATAAATCAAGGCCCAAAGACGGTATACAACGGTAACCATGCATTTTTTACAACGCGGTACCGTTACCACGCTACTTTTACCACGCAAGTCGTTACAACGACTTGCGCGGGGGGGCGCTCCAGGATAGTAAATAGTTTAATTTACTATCCAACTCCTTTCCCTAGAGTCCACGGGGACTGGAGTTGGAATAGTAAATTAAAAAATTTACTATCCAGCGCCCCTCCACGCAAGTCGTTGTAACGACTTGCGTGGTAAAAGTAGCGTTGTGACGGTACGCGTTTTAAAAGTACGCGTGGTACCATCATACATCCCCCAAAGACGTATGGGGTCCACTTACTGCATACCTACTGCGCCTCCAGGCCGCTGCGCAGCCAGACTCCCTAATACATAGCGCTTGCGAATCATGCTTGTGTCCGCGTACCATGCCCGCGGCATATTCTACTGACCGAGCCCCTTGCCTGGAGACTCACTTGTGCTGCATTCCATAGCACTCAGCGTGCCCGTATGATATGAATTACTTGCATCTCCTCCCCCTTTTTACAGGCTGGGCATATGATGTTCCACGACACTTCGCACCGTATGGCCGTTACATACAGCCCATCCGCGCCTCCTGACATGTACAGACCTAGCAAACAGACTACTGACCATGCCCCGACATCTAGCTGCTTGGCTTTCGATTCTACCTCCCCACACCCTCCTCCTCCCCGAACTACACACTTCTCCACATGATACGGGGGGTTCACGTGTGGCCTCATAGCCAAGGCCAATAAACACAGGGGGCTCGTTCTCTCGCATGGGAGTTCCTCTTCTCTCCTCAGATACGTAGGGGTGGGGGCAGGGAGGGCAGACCAGACACACTTGACACACCGATTATTGGACCATAGGATTAAGTTTTAGTTGCTTGTTGTTCACACAAAAGGGGGGGGGAAGAAAACTCGAAAACCTCATGCATTCTCTGCTCGGTGTATATCGTAACCTCCAACATTATTGAATGCTACCAGCCACAGCTCCCAATAGTCCTCAACGCGGCCGGCCCAGAAGGGTTGTAGGTGGCTTGCTGTGTCAGAAATGACCCTCTCAATAAATACTTTGTATTGTGATTTCCATGATTGCTGCCGGCCTGCACCCTGCAGGATGTAGGCGAAAACAGCTGTGTATTTCATAATTGCCTCAATAAAGGTTTTTCAAAAAAATAAAAGAAAAAAAGCCAGACGATACCCAATTCAACCTCTCTCTCGCTCACCAAGGACCCCTTCAATGCCAAAACCAACTTATCCAGTGCCATCATCAATGAAGCCAAATGTATGAGGGACAACTGCCTCAAACTCAACTCTGACAAAACCAATGTATTGAACATCAGGAAGAACACCTCAGAATGGGACACAGGTGGTGGCTAGCGGAACACCGACCAACACCCACATCAACAGAGCATGCAGGCATTATCTGCATCATCCTCCCTAGCCAACTAACCATGAAACGACAAGTCAACGTGGTCACCTTCTCTTGCTTCCAAATCATTGGCATGCTCTGCAGAATCCTCGGATGGATCCCACTCAACACAAGAAAGACCCTCGTCACCAGCTGCCTACATTATGGCAACGCTCTCCACGCCAGAATCTCCACCCAATGCCTCAAAAGACTCCAAACCATACAGAACACCACAGCCAGACTAATCCTGGATCTCCACAAATGGACCCACATCACTCCCCACCTCAGAAATCTCCACTGGCTACCCATTCAGAAGAGATGTCAGGTCAATAGCCTTACACACACATACAAGGCCATACACAACCAAGGACCATCCTACATCACCATCAACTGAACTTCCAACTACCAGCAAGACACCTGCGATCTACTTCTCTCGCACACACCCTCCACATCCTTCACAGCCGCAGTGGGGGCTACTCCTCCTACATTGCTGCCAAAACCTGGAAAGCCCTGCCCCTCCACCTCCCCCAGCACCCTTCCTGGCAGACTTCAGAAAGAGGCTCAAGACCTAACTCTTTGACTGAGACACAGAACACTCAGCGCCCAGATACCCCTAAGGGTGACAGTGTTGCGCTATACAAATGCTGATCGACTGACTTATTACATTACATTCAGGTTTTGATTACAAGTGGTCCAAGAAATGGGCCTGAACTTCCTCACTTCCAATGTGGCCACTGATAATTAGGGCCTGAGTGATAAGAAGGCCATGTCACCAGTAGTCAGGACTTCAAGCACTGGGTCTATATAAATTACATGTTGAAAAGAGGGCACATGCAGTTGAGGAAGGGGTCAGTGTGGATGGACTTAAAGGTACATCCAAATAAGGATGGAATGCCTTAGAAAATAAAATGTGAATTATTAACAACACTACTGAACTAGATAGTTTGCCTTCCTAGTTTTGGTTCACATTAATTTGAAACTAAGATTGACAGGCCCAATAGAGCGGCTTGCATTTTGATTTCTATTCTATTCAAGATGTCTTGTATAGTGCACAGCTACCCCGAAAGGCCTCCCAGCACTGAGACAGACACACCTGCAAAGCATAGGCTAGCCCTGTCTGAATTACAATAGATGAGTCTTTAGAAGTTTCCCAAAAGAGATTTCTGATGGAGCCAGTCTAAGATTGGCTGGGAGGGCGTTCCACAATTTAGAAGTCAGAAAGGCACAGGAACGGCCACCACACCTAGCCTTTTTAACCTTATGTTATATTATGTTATGTTATGTTATAACGAGTTTTATTAAGCGCTCAGCTACTCGGACCGAGTGTCCCGGCGCTGTCAGACCCAACACAACACAACCATCACGGCCGAGGGGAGTTAATTGCAGAACAACCACGTCTTCAGCTCCTTCCTGAAGGACAAAAGGGTCCCGCATTTCCTAAGTGACAATGGCAGTGCATTCCAGGCTCGGGGAGCAAGATAACTAAAAGAGCGGCCCCCAATGCGAGCGCGCCTGACTGCCGGGATAGTGGCCAGTGAAAGGGACGCAGAGCGAAGTGCTCTGTGTGAGAAGTTGGCCTGGTATATGATGCTCACTAGTTCTAGTGATCACCTTGTACCATGCCAAGCAACCCTTATGGTGCAGGTTGTAAAGTCAACCTTATAGACAAGCTATCTTAGGGGTAGCATGGACTAAGCAGTCTTAGGCTAAACTCTGTAAAGGCATGTGAAGCAAGCTGTTTTACCATACACAATCCCTTGAATACCAAATGAAAGGACACCACACAGATATATATTGAAAATATATATAGATTTATTTCTACAAATATCCCTGATACTCTTTATGAGCACAGAAGCAAATGCGTTAAAACAAAACACAGTTTAAATACACAAAAGTTGAACAATTTTGGATGAGCCCTAGGGGCCACCTAAACCATATACTAAAATAGTGGTATAAGAACCACTATGGGGAAAGTGAAGAGGCCTAGGGCCTGGGGAATCGCTGGAGCTGTTCGGGACTAGCAGTGAAGAAGTCGGGAAAGGCCCGCGGGACTCGGGTGCAGTGCGGAAAGTGCACGCTTTACCAATGCAATGTCAAAGGTGCGTAAAAGTTACAAAGTTAGTTAAAAAGGAACCTTCCGAGTGACCTAGAAGGATGAAACTTTAGACACAGACACTAGAGGTGTGTACCAGTGTGGGAACACCGGCGGAGCTGAGTTACCTCACCCACAGGAAGCGGGTGCATAGGGTCGAAGTAGTGTCGGGTTTCGTCACGCATGTCGATGGTGCTTGGAGCTGAAGATGCTGCAGGCGACTCGATGTGAAGAGTTCCGGTGGATCCAAGGGTGGATCTGAAGAGGTGAAGACCTGAAAGCAGAGGGGACAATGTTCAAAGTCACTAGCCAGTGACTACCGTGGAACCAGACTGGAACCAGGCAATGTCGGGTGCAAACAGGTGATGTTGTGTAGCTTCTCTCTGCAGCCACGTGGACACGAGGGGTCGAGGACATCCAGGAGTCGGTCACAAGCTGTTCCACGCAGGCTTCTCGCTGTTGGCGGTGTCGGCAACTTGATTGGAGCAAACAGGCCTTGGCTAGTGCAAGCCATGCAGGAATCAAAAAAGGCTTGTTACTCGGACCAGCAAGGTCAGAGCAGGTGCTCCTTTTTACAGGAGCGAGGGCAAGTCTGGAGCAACCAGACCCGCAGTGTAAGTTGAAGGTTTTGTCACCAAGATGGCCGCTAGCCACGTGGCAAGTGGACGGGATGGCGCGTCAAGTGGCACAGTGCAAAAGGGCCCCACGCAGATCGTGGAGATGCTGGGGGCCTGATCTTCGGTGCAAGGGCTGCTCGAGGTTGGGGCTTCTCAAACCCCAAAGCACAGCATCGAGGGTGCCTCTGATGCTGCGCAGTCAGCGTTTCGGGGGTCTTCCAAGAGGTCCGGTCCCACGTCTCTCGGTGCCTCCACGGGTCCCTTCTTTGCAGGGACTGGGGATCGGGCGGTGAGAAGTCTGGGAATCTGGGTCTTGTGAGGCTCTGGGCTCGGGCTCCGGCGGGAGGCGGCGGCAAAGCAGACGTCGAGTTGCTGGTTGGTGCCTGTGTTCACAGGGTGGTCACTCCTTGGCCACAAGGGAGATTCTCTTACGTCTTCTGTGCAGCAGAATGTCGAAGTCCAGTCTTCTTCTGTATTTCAAGTTGATTCAGGATGATCTGAAGTCTCAGGACACAGCTCCCACTCTTATTCGAATCTGGGGGGCTGGATCACCTACTAGGTCCCTCCTCTGGGTGGAACCAGGAAGGGGGGTGGTTACACCCCCTTTCCTTTGTCCAGTTTCGCGCCAGGACTGGGGCTGGGAAGCCCCAGCACCGGTTTGAACTGGCCTATGCACAGGGACACCTTGTGTGCCCCAGGCATGTCTGATTTTATTCAGCCCTGTCCTACCCAATACACAAAATCCTGTCTGGAGTGGTGCTAGCACCTCCCCAGGCGGGAAACCCTTTGTCCAAGCTGCCCTCGCTGGAAGGACTCCCAGCAGCAGGAGGTCAGACTTGTGTCTGTGGTGGCAGAATCCATTTTGTGATGCTAAGGCTCTGTTTAACTTTAACCGGGGTTCAGGCTAGGTACATGTCGTGTCCCTCTAGAAGGGTGTAATGCTACAAACCCCTTCGTCAGAACTGGCGAGGGGGTAGTATTCCAATTCGTATGACACCTTACTCGACATGTTTTTATAAAGCCAAACCCAAGATAGCATTTAACCGCGAGGTTCATAATGCACTTAAGAGTATATGGTATGGCAATATCATGAAACAGCTAAAGGACATGGTTCCGAAAGCTGCAGACAGGCTCAGCTCATGCCAGAGCACCATCTCACATATTTCCAAGCACTCTGCCTCCAGGATTGATGAGGCCTTCCATAGGAGTGACTGATAGGAACATATGTGTCCATTTTAGGTTAGGTATAGGCATACTACACCTAAGTAAGGGGTGGTTACACCGACTTACCCCAGCTGAGTGATCAGCCAGTTGTGTCACATATGGAGGCCAGGCCAGGGGTGGCACAATACATGCTGCAGCCCCTGGTAGGCCTTGGAAGCACCTATGCCCTGGGTACCTGGGTACACTGTTACAGGGGCCAATAAGGTGAACCAATTCCAATTTCGTTATGCACCTAAAGTACATGGGTAACAATTTAGAGAGAGAACAGCAGGCTGTGGGTCTGATTAGCAGGCCCACAGCCACATTAAGTCATAAACCAGTGAAGCAAAAAGCAAAAATTTGGGGTGACCATAGGATAGCAGACCCTACTCTCCTACACAACCCCCCCCCCCAAACGCAGGGACATTAGACTAACCTTGACCAGTTGTGTCTTCATGTTCTAAGTGGAAGTACCTGGAGAGACCATCTGCATTACCATGGTCAGTCCCTGGGCGGTGCTCCACTGTAAAGTCCATCCCCTGTAGGGAAATGGACCACCTGAGCAGTTTGGGGTTTTCACCCTTCATCTGATTAAGCCATAGGAGGGGCTTATGGTCGGTCTGAATCTTGAAGTGAGTGCCAAACAAGTATGGTCTCAACTTCTTCAGGGCCCACACCACAGCAAAGGCCTCCCTCTCAATGGCTGACCAACGTTTCTCTCTGGGGGTCAGCCTTCTGCTAATGAAAGCAATGGGCTGGTCTTGACCATCTACATTAAGTTGTGAAAGCACAGCTCCCACTCCCAACTCAGAAGCATCTGTTTGGACAATAAACTCTCTTGAGTAGTCAGGACTCTTCAGGATAGGTGCAGAGCACATGGCCTTCTTCAGGTCATCAAATGCCTTTTGACAGTATTCTGTCCACTGAACCTTTTTGGGCATCTTCTTGGATGTCAGATCATTAAGAGGAGTCACAATGGACCCATAGTTCTTAACAAACTTCCTGTAGTACCCAGTCAGGCCCAAGAAAGCTCTGACCTGAGTGTGGGTAGTTGGAGGAGTCCAGTCCTTTATGGTCTGAATCTTACTCTCCAGTGGTTGAACTTGGCCTCCACCCACAAGGTGGCCCAAGTACACAACCTTACTCTGCCCTATCTGGCACTTGGTTGCCTTGATAGTGAGGCCTGCCTTTTGCAGAGCCTCTAGCACTTCCTTCAGGTGGACCAGGTGATCCTCCCAGGTGGAGCTAAAGACAGCAATATCGTCCAGATATGCTGCACAAAAGTCATCCAACCCAGTAAGGACTTGATTCACCAACCTTTGGAAGGTGGCAGGTGCATTTTTCAAACCAAAGGGCATCACCACAAACTGGTAATGCCCACTGGGGGTAGAAAATGCTGTCTTGGCTTTAGACTCCTCAGCTAACCTGATTTGCCAGTAGCCAGCTGTTAAGTCAAATGTGCCCAAATACTTGGCAGAAGCCAATTTGTCTATGAGCTCATCTGCCCTTGGAATTGGGTGTGCATCTGTCCTGGTGACAGCATTGAGTCCTCTGTAATCCACACAGAACCTCATCTCTCTCTTTCCATCTTTGGTGTGAGGTTTGGGGACCAGAACCACTGGGCTAGCCCAGGGGCTCTCTGAAGGCTCAATGACACCTAACTCCAGCATCTTTTGCACCTCAGCCTTGATACAGTCTCTGACATGGTCAGGCTGCCTGTAAATTTTGTTCTTTACAGGAAGACTATCACCAGTGTCCACCACATGGGTACACCAGTTAGTCTGACTGGGTGTCAGGGAGAACATATGTCGATATGACTGCAAAACCTGTCTACAGTCATGTTGCTGATGTTCAGTGAGGCTGCCATCTAAGGCCACACCATCAACTGAGCCACCCTCAGGATTCTGAGTCAGCAGGTCTGGGAGAGGGTCACTCTCTTCCTCCTGCCCCTCATCTGTAGCCATGAGCAAGCCCATGTCTCTCCTGTCAACATATGCTTTCAGCCTGTTAACATGGAGCACCCTGTGGGGGCTCCTTGGAGTTCCAAGGTCCACCAAGTAGGTAACCTCTCCCTTTTTCTCAATGATTGTATGGGGTTCAGACCATCTGTCTTGGAGTGCTGCTGGGGCCACTGACTCCAACACCCATACCTTCTGTCCAGGCTGGTACTCAGTCAGGACAGCCTTTTGGTCATGCCAGGCTTTCTGTAAGGCCTGGCTAGCCTCAAGGTTTTTGGATGCCTTCTCCATATACTCAGCCATCCTGGAGCGGAGACCAAGTACATAGTCCACTATGTCTTGCTTGGGCTTTTTGAGAGGTAACTCCCATCCTTCCCTCACCAGACATAGGGGTCCTCTTACAGGATGTCCAAACAACAATTCAAAGGGGCTGAAGCCAACTCCTTTCTGTGGGTCCTCTCTGGTAGCAAACAGAAGGCAGGGCAGAAGGATATCCCATATTCGCCTGAGCTTCTCAGGTAATCCTTTGATCATGCCCTTTAGGGTCTTGTTGAATCTCTCAACAAGCCCATTGCATTGTGGATGATAGGGAGTGGTGAACTTATAGTTGACACCACACTCCTTCCACATAGCTGTCAAGTAACCTGACATGAAGTTTGCACCTCTATCAGATACTACCTCCTTAGGAAACCCCACTCTGGAGAAAACTCCAAGTAAGGCCCTGGCCACAACAGGAGCTGTTGTGGTCCTAAGTGGGATTGCTTCTGGGTACCTGGTGGCATGGTCCACCACCACCAGTATGAATCTGTGCCCAGATGCTGTAGGGGGATCCATTGGTCCAACAATGTCAATCCCCACCCTTTCAAAGGGCACCCCCACCACAGGTAATGGTATTAGGGGGGCCTTTGTGGTACCACCTGCTTTGCCACTTGCTTGGCAGGTTACACAGGAGCGACAAAACTCCTTTGTATCTTCTGACATGTGAGGCCAGTGAAAGTGACAGACAAGTCTGTCCCATGTTTTGTTCTGGCCTAGGTGTCCTGCTAAGGGAATATTGTGTGCCAAGGTAAGAAGGAAGCCCCTAAATTGCAGAGGTATGACCAACCTCCTGGTTGTACCTGGCTTGGGGTCTGTACCCTCTGAATAAAGAAGCCCATCATCCCAATAAACCTTATGGGTACCTTGAGCATTCCCAGCAGCCTCAGCAGCAGCCTGCTGTCTGAGGGGTTCAAGAGAAGGACAGGATAACTAAGCCTGCCCCAAGTCTGCCCTAGAAGGTCCCCCTGTCCCCAGAAACTCAACCTGATCAGGTTCAAGCTCTATAGGGACAGTTCCTTCAGGGGTCTCAGAATCATCTTCCTGTGAAGGCTGATCCTCACTTGTAGGCATTTGGGAAGGCACAGCCTTTGCCCTCCTGTTCCTTGTCTTGGGAGGTACTTGGTCCATTGTTCCAGGATCCAAGACCTGAGGTTCAGAGAGGCACTTTTTGGCCTGTGACCTGGTCACAGCAAGGACATGTGATGATATCCCTAACATCTCTGCATGAGTCCTGTAATCAACTTCTGACCATAGAGAGCTCTCCAGGTCATTGCCCAACAAACATTCTACTGGGAGATCAGCACTAACCACAACTCTTTTTAGGCCAGTTACCCCTCCCCAGGAAAAGTTAACAATTGCCACACTATGTGTAGTAGTGACATTGCTGGCATTGGTCACCAGGTAATTATCACCTGGTAGGTACTGTCCAGGGTCCACAAAGCTAGGCGTCACCATAGTGACACTGGCACATGTGTCCCTGTATGCTTGAGCCACTTTTTCATTAATTAGAGGTGTCTGTCTGTACTTGCCCAAATTATTGAGACTGACAGTAGGGGAAAAATCAATCTCCCCATCACAAATCAGAACAGCCTGTGTGGGGACTCTGACTAGGTCAGAATCTCCATCAGTTCCCAAGGTGATACCCACTACCCCCTTAGTCTGTGGACCAACACTGCCAACTGTACTAGTGGGTGCACGTGCCTTAGGGGCTGCAGTGTTGGGGGCTCCACCCTTTTTACAATCACTTGTACAGTGAGTGGTGTTTTTGCAAAAGCTACACCAGGGTTTTCTTTGACCTTCTTTCTTCTTCTTCTTGGAAGTTTGGGACCCACCCTCAGTATTAGTTTGGGGCCCTGTTGAAGACTTCTGGTCTTTAGCTTTCTGCTCCCCACCCTTCTGGTCTGTTTTCTTTTGGTCACCACCCTGGTTCTGTTTCTGGTTCTTTTGCTTAACTCTGGTTCTAACCCATTTGTCTGCCCTCTTTCCCAATTCTTGGGGAGAGGTTAGATCTGAGTCAACCAAATGTTGATGCAACTGCTGGTTCTGACAGTTATTTAAAATCTGTTCTCTCATAAGCAAATTGTACAATCCTTCATAGTCTGTAACCTTACTTCCCAGCAACCAGCCCTCCAGAGCCTTAGTGGCACATTCAACAAATTCAGACCAGTCCTGAGTCTGTGTCTTCTGGGTGTCTCTGAACATTAACATGTACTGTTCAGTGGTTAAGCCTAACCCATCAATCAGAGCACTCTTCAGGACCAGGTAGTTTCTAGAATCCCCATCACTAACTGTGAGGAGTCTGTTTCGACCTCTACCTTCAAAGGAGAGCCACAAGATTGCTGCCCACTGATCTTGAGGGACCTGCTGTACTTTGCAAGCTCTCTCAAGTGCAGTCATCCATTTGTGGATATCATCCCCAACTTTGTAGGGGGGCACAATCTTACTCAGGTTTCTATTGTCATAGGACCTGTCTTTATCCTTAGGGATAGTGCTGCCACCAGTGGATTCTAATCCACTCTCTCTAGGCTGCCTTGCTCTAGCAAGTTTCTCTTTGGCCAGGGCAACTTCTAATTCTTGTCTCTGGATCCTAAGTTCAGCCTCTCTCATTTTGGCCTCGTGTTCCCTTCTCTGAGGGCTAGTCAACTCCCTTCTGGAGTTGCCATGAGAACCTTTAGAAACATGGGAAGTATTGGACTCACCTGAGTGATTCCTCCTCCTCCTGTGCTCCTGGTTAAGTCCATTTGGGGGTCTGAATGGGTTGGACCCACCTTCAGTCCCAAATAAGCTTAGGTTAGCCTGGTTAAGCCTGCTGACTAACACCTGGCTATCTCTATCATCATCAGAATCACTTTCTTCCACCTCCTCCCCCTCTTCTTCTTCCTCAGGCTGAGAATTCCCAGGGGTCTGGTCTTCCTCATCTATCTGGATGACAGGGGCAGGGGCATCAGGGTTATCATCTTCAGAGGGAGAAACTTCCTCACCAGTCCCTGAGGGGCCTGGTTTGGAGTTTTTTAGAGCTTCAGACTGGTCTAATAGCTCTCTGAGGTGTCCTGCTGTAGGAGTAGGACTTGTTTTGATTCCTCTCATGGAACACAGTTGCCTCAGTTCCTTAAATGGAAAGATAGCAAATTTGGATGGTGCCCTTGGAGGGTCACTCTCAACAGAGGTGGTTCCAGTGGATCCCTCTGCTCCAGACATTGCTCTAGTGTGGTGGATGTGTTGCAATCTACCTACACTTGTGTTTTCCTACAAAACCTATCTAGTAGTTGTAGTCAGGGTGTGCTACTCCCTATCCTCTACAACAACTAAGTTCAGTAGAACTTAAGTATATCTAGACTTGTTTTAGTGTACCTATCAGGTACCTGTATGATCTTTCAAATGATATCTTCAAAGATTGTAATGGTAAAACAACAGCAAGCTCAAATCCCACAGCTGCCACCAATGTGAGAAGTTGGCCTGGTATATGATGCTCACTAGTTCTAGTGATCACCTTGTACCATGCCAAGTAACCCTTATGGTGCAGGTTGTAAAGTCAACCTTATAGACAAGCTATCCTAGGGGTAGCATGGACTAAGCAGTCTTAGGCTAAACTCTGTAAAGGCATGTGAAGCAAGCTGTTTTACCATACACAATCCCTTGAATACCAAATGAAAGGACACCACACAGATATATATTGAAAATATATATAGATTTATTTCTACAAATATCCCTGATACTCTTTATGAGCACAGAAGCAAATGCATTAAAACAAAACACAGTTTAAATACACAAAAGTTGCAGAATTTTGGATGAGCCCTAGGGGCCACCTAAACCATATACTAAAATAGTGGTATGAGAACCACTATGGGGAAAGTGAAGAGGCCTAGGGCCTGGGGAATCGCTGGAGCTGTTCAGGACTAGCAGTGAAGAAGTCGGGAAAGGCCCGCGGGACTCGGGTGCAGTGCGGAAAGTGCACGCTTTACCAATGCAATGTCAATGGTGCGTAAAAGTTACAAAGTTAGTTAAAAAGGAACCTTCCGAGTGACCTAGAAGGATGAAACTTTAGACACAGACACTAGAGGTGTGTACCAGTGTGGGAACACCGGCGGAGCTGAGTTACCTCACCCACAGGAAGCGGGTGCATAGGGTCGAATTAGTGTCGGGTTTCGTCACGCAGGTCGATGGTGCTTGGAGCTGAAGATGCTGCAGGCGACTCGATGTGAAGAGTTCCGGTGGATCCAAGGGTGGATCTGAAGAGGTGAAGACCTGAAAGCAGAGGGGACAATGTTCAAAGTCCCTAGCCAGTGACTACCGTGGAACCAGACTGGAACCAGGCAATGTCGGGTGCAAACAGGTGATGTCATGTAGCTTCTCTCTGCAGCCACGTGGACAAGAGGGGTCGAGGACGTCCAGGAGTCGGTCACGAGATGTCCCACGCAGGCTTCTCGCTGTTGGCGGTGTCGGCAACTTGATTGGAGCAAACAGGCCTTGGCTAGTGCAAGCCACCCAGGAATCAAAAAAGGCTTGTTACTCGGACCAGCAAGGTCAGAGCAGGTGCTCCTTTTTACAGGAGCGAGCAAGTCTGGAGCAACCAGACCCGCAGTGTAGGTTGAAGGTTTCCTCACCAAGATGGCCGCTAGCCATGTGGCAAGTGGACAGGATGGCACGTCGAGTGGCACAGTGCAAAAGGGCCCCACGCTGATCGTGGAGATGCTGGGGGGCTGATCTTCAGTGCAAAGGCTGCTAGAGGTTAGGGCTTCTCAAACCCCAAAGCACAGCATCGAGGGTGCCTCTGATGCTGCGCAGTCAGCGTTTCGGGGGTCTTCCAAGAGGTCCGGTCCCACGTCTCTCGGTGCCTCCACGGGTCCCTTCTTTGCAGGGACTGTGGATCGGGCAGTGCGAAGTCTGGGAGTCTGGGTCTTGTCAGGCTCTGGGCTCGGGCTCCGGCGGGAGGCGGCGGCAAAGCAGACGTCGAGTTGCTGGTTGGTGCCTGTGTTCACAGGGTGGTCACTCCTTGGCCACAAGGGAGATTCTCTTCCGTCTTCTGTGCAGCAGAATGTCGAAGTCCAGTCTTCTTCTGTATTTCAAGTTGATTCAGGATGATCTGAAGTCTCAGGACACAGCTCCCACTCTTATTCGAATCTGGGGGGCCGGATCACCTACTAGGTCCCTCCTCTGGGTGGAACCAGGAAGGGGGGTGGTTACACCCCCTTTCCTTTGTCCAGTTTCGCGCCAGGACTGGGGCTGGGAAGCCCCAGTACCGGTTTGAACTGGCCTATGCACAGGGACACCTTGTGTGCCCCAGGCATGTCTAATTCTATTCAGCCCTGTCCTACCCAATACACAAAATCCTGTCTGGAGTGGTGCTAGCACCTCCCCAGGCGGGAAACTCTTTGTCCAAGCTGCCCTCGCTGGAAGGACTCCCAGCAGCAGGAGGTCAGACTTGTGTCTGTGGTGGCAGCATCCATTTTGTGATGCTAAGGCTCTGTTTAACTTTAACCGGGGTTCAGGCTAGGTACATGTCGTGTCCCTCTAGAAGGGTGGAATGCTACCCCCGTCGCCAGAACTGGCGAGGGGGTAGTATTCCAATTCGTATGACACCTTACTCGACATGTTTTGATAAAGCCAAACCCAAGATAGCATTTAACCGCGAGGTTCATAATGCACTTAAGAGTATATGGTATGGCAATATCATGAAACAGCTAAAGGACATGGTTCCGAAAGCTGCAGACAGGCTCAGCTCATGCCAGAGCACCATCTCACATATTTCCAAGCACTCTGCCTCCAGGATTGATGAGGCCTTCCATAGGAGTGACTGATAGGAACATATGTGTCCATTTTAGGTTAGGTATAGGCATACTACACCTAAGTAAGGGGTGGTTACACCGACTTACCCCAGCTGAGTGATCAGCCAGTTGTGTCACATATGGAGGCCAGGCCAGGGGTGGTACAATATATGCTGCAGCCCCTGGTAGGCCTTGGAAGCACCTATGCCCTGGGTACCTGGGTACACTGTTACAGGGACCAATAAGGTGAACCAATTCCAATTTCGTTATGCACCTAAAGTACATGGGTAACAATTTAGAGAGAGAACAGCAGGCTGTGGGTCTGATTAGCAGGCCCACAGCCACATTAAGTCATAAACCAGTGAAGCAAAAAGCAAAAATTTGGGGTGACCATAGGATAGCAGACCCTACTCTCCTACACTCTGGATGGAATATAAAGTCCCAACCGCTTCCTTAGATAGCCTGCACCAGAGCCATGAAGTGCCTTAAATGCCAAGGTCAACGTCTTAAACTCGATGCGTTTCTATGGAGCCAGTGGAGGGATTTCAGCAGGCCCGTAGCATGGGACCTCCTGCCAAGGCCGAAGATGGCGTGAGCGGCCGAGTTCTGCACCACCTGCAGACGTGCGAGAAGATAATCAGGGAGGCCGAATATGAGAGGTCAACAGAAAGGAGCTCTCAGAACATATTGATTCATGGAGCGTGTAAGGGCAGATTAGTCTTTGAATCAGGAGGGGGCCTTTCTCTTGCTTCGCTCTACGGGACATACATACAACCTTGAAATGTATCCTCTTGTATTGGGAGCCAAAGCAATGCTGCCAATGCTGGGGCTGCTGAATGGTGTCTGGGGAACTTGTAAAGTGAACATGCTGCAGCATTCTGAATGATGTGTAAGAGTTTTAAGACGTAGTGAGGGCTTCCCAAGAATAAGGTGTGCCGTACTCAAGCAGGTAGTTAATTAATCTCTGTATGATTAACCTTTTGGAAGAGGTTGGAAGCCACTGCATGACTTTTCTCAGTGTTCATAATAGTCCAAAATGTGTGGTGAAGAATTTTTTGGCTTGGGTTTCCATAATAAGCTTACTATCTAGCCAAAAACGAAGGCATTTTACTGCAGTAGAGGTCGCTCCCCAAGGCATTGAGGCCAAAAAAGTTCTCTCCAAAACGATATATTATAGCTTACAACCAGGAACTTTGTCTTTCCTCCGTTCAGTTTGAGGCTGGAGTCTGACATCCATTTTGTTACTTTTTTAAGACAGATATTAAGTAAGCGCAAGGATCAATTGAGCATCATCAGCATATGATAGAAGATCCAAGCCACAGACCTGTATTATTCTTGCCTGCGGGTGGACAATCTTGAGTACGGACGCGGACAAAGGAATTTGAACACCCGTGTACCAAAGGATGTAGACTAATGATTGTACAGACCAGGACTTGAATCTTACTTACCAAATTAACTGAAGTATCCTGTGAGTTGATCATCACACTATACTCACCACCATCCACTATTAAGAACCACTAGATGGAGGGAACAACAGGCCCCTACTACTACCCCCAGCCTTAAAAGTGATTCTTCTCGGGTTGATTCCCTGTGAGCCTGCCTGGGCTCTTCTGAGGCTGTTATCCCCTCACCCAGTCCTGATAAAGACCGGCTTTGACCTTCCAACAGTGCAGTTCCCGGGTTGAAAGGTTGACAGTATAATATTTGGACCAGTTATAGGACTCTGCGATGAAGTTTATTCATTTAGTCCACAGAATTACCTGAAAAATGTCTTGTATCTCTAGCCAACTCTCTCTCCCTTTTCCTTCAATCTCCTTTGTATATATCACACCGTCACAATATCACTGAGCACAAAATGTCACCTTCTTCACATATTTTGTGTCAATATATGCCTTTAACAGCCTTGCAAATATTGAACCAAGGGTATTTATAAATGATGCAAATTTATGAAAGCTTTTGAAATACCCATATGGTTTGGATTTGGATTTCTTGCGATTAAATCATTGTTTGTGAATAGCTTGTTCAATAATCAGAATAATTGGAAGAAATAGTACGCACCCGACAGAACCAATAGTGAATTTCTTCATTACTGCCCAGGTTCTGAGGGATACTGGGTTACCCCATTGTTACTAAACTGAGTGGGAGGACATAGACATTGGAGAGGATTAGGCTTAACAAGGAGCCCTGGGGAACTCCACATTTAATGGATTAGGTGGCTGAGAGGCAGGGATCATCATGAACCTGAAAGGTTCTATCATTCAAAAAAAGCCTTGAGCAATTTAAGGGCAGTGATTGAAATCACAGCATTGGGCCAGAATACAATGAAAAACAGTAATTGAAAGCAGCACTGAGGTCTAGCCTGATCTTGGCCGCTATGCCACCTCGATCCAAGATGGCCCGAAGCTCTTCAGGAGCCACTAACAATGCAACCTCAGTGCTATTTCCTGACCTGCTCCTGTCTGAGTAGGATAGAGAATGGAATAATTTTCCAAGAAATTAGGGAGGTGGTTATTGGCGTGTTTCTCTATAATTTGCTGGCTATTGTAAGCATAGAGAATGGTTTGTACTTCTGACTACCAAAGGATCTGTATGTGGCTTCTTAAGCAAAGGTTTAATTATGGCAGGTTTCCAAGCAAGGGGACCAGTGCTAGTGGTGAGCGAGCTATTTGGGATCTTCATTAAAATCGGTAAAATAATGTCTCTTGCTTTTATTAAGAAAATCAGGTGGGGCTGGTTCCATTGTAGATCCAGGTTTTATGGAAAGTAGGGTAGACCTGACGTCATCTATATTTAAAGATGTAAAGAAGGTCATCTGGGTTGTCGCTATTGGTTCTTCAATGAGGATTGGGTAGGACAGTGTGCTACTTGGAATGGAATCCAGAATGTTCTTTACTTTATTGATAAACACAGAGGTGAACATGTTGCATCGCTCAATGGAGGGCAGGGGGCCTGCAATACAAGTAGAGGTAGACATTAGTCTGTTGACTACTTTATATAGCTCCCTAAATAAAATGCTGCCATTTTCAATTTTTGTGCGAAAATAAGAACCTCTGGCCCGTATTATGGCCCCTTTCTCCAAATTCTTTCCTTTTTCTTTGACTCTTTCCTAAGCTCCTCCTGCTCTGGAGTCTACCATGGAGCCCAACCTCGGTTATGCAATGGTGTTAGGGATTTATAAGGAATAAGAGTGTCAAGTGACTCTGTTACCCACATCTCAAATTTTTAATACATTTCAGACATATTGTCCTCCTTAACTGGAGTGTATTCCTTCAGAACATTACGCCATTTGTTCAGATCAAGTTTATTACATATTATTCTTGTCTTTGATGGAGGAGCCTCTTTCAATAATGTTGTGGAGAGGTCAAGCCAGAAGTGGACGATAAAATAATCAGACCATTAGAAAGGGAAATGTGTCTGTCGTGACTAAATGTGTGATGTTAGAAAAAAGTGCGTCCACTAAATGGACCTGACAGTGTGTCACGGATCTGGTGATTAATTTTAGTTATAGTGCTCTTGATCTTGTACTAGTCTGTTTGCAATTATATCTTTATTATTCTCGAAATGTAGGTTGAGGTCACCTAACATTTTGAAGTTAGCTTTCTTTAGGTTAATTTCAGCGACAACTACAGGCAGAGCTAGTGAAAAATGTTCCGCTGGACCCGGGAGACGGTAAATAAGGAATCCTGAATGTGTAAGTGTTGGTGATAGCTCAAGGGAGAACGCAAGCCAAACACTATGGCTTAAAGGTACATGGTAGGATGTGATGGACCCATTGTGCAACCTAATCAGTGATAAAGGGCAGCAGGGGAGAGGAGTTGGCCTAACAGCTGGGGCGGTCGACCTTGAATCTGGGGAACTGGGTTCGAGTCTCGGCAATGACGCTTAACATCCTATGATGCTGGGCAAATCACTTAATCTCCCCGTGTCTAACAAAAATGAATGTGTGTCCTCATGTAACGTAACTGGTGCTATGTAAATCGCTCTGATCCCCGATTCGGGTCAAGTTCGCGATATATAAAACTCTGCAAATACAAACATAAAAAATATGAAAATGACCAGCTAAGGATGCTGTGCAGCAACAACAGACATGAGGCAGGATGAAAAAGAGTCACAGGCCATGCTTAACAGCCGCAGGGGCCAGACTACAGGACTGGATTTCCCAGTATACATCTGCACAGGAAGTGAAATCACTGATTTAATTTCAGACTGTCTTTAAAAGAGGAAGCCATGCAAGAGGACTCATTTCCATCATCCATCTGCACAGGAAATGACTTCACTGGATTTCCTGTCTTCCATCTGCACAGAAAGTGACATCACTCTTCCCTCCTCCGAGGATCTATTTAACAGCTGTCACTGTGTGAATATACAGCAGAAGGGGCTTACAGGCGTGTTGCTGGCATGCCAAAGGCGAGGCAAAGGCAAACCTGTCTGTGCCCGTCAGTTCCTGGACCTTGCCCAGTGCCAGAAACCCTGGTCCTCCCCCTACTGCTGCTAGCAAGCTGTAACCCTCCATGCCCTTGTTGCTGCCCGCTGCTCCACACACTGCTGCCTTGCCACATTACAGCACAATGAAGGAGCATTCTTCTGTGCTTCCTGTAAGTTTTCATGCACTTCCCCACACCCAACACTCACTGCAACCACACTAACAGCACCCAACACCACACTCTCATTGCAGTCCTTCAACTACCCTTACAACACTCCACACTTGAATGAATGCTCCTCTCAACACCCAGTACTCACCAAACACACCATAGAGATCTGGGAACGGATGCACGACAATGCCCCTGACCTATTTTTCCTCACTGTAACCTGGCTGAACCCTGCATTGGCACCTGACATCACCACAGCCATCCCTCCTAGCTACAAGATTGCCAGGCAAGACAGACTTGACAAACCTTGAGGTGAAATCACCCATAAGAATACCACCAGATGTACCACATCCACTGACACATCATCCTCCAACATGCAACACCTGTCGTTCAAGCTCCTTGTCCAAGTCAACTCCACAGTAGGCGGCACTCTCATATAGACATCTCCGGGGCCATGCACTAACTTTACTGGCCCTATCACAGATTTTGTAGCACTACTTGCCCTCAATGCTAGGAACAACATCTTACTCGGAGACCTGAACTTTCACCAAGAAAGTGCACGTCAAAGTGCTTGAAAGCATGGGCCTCACTCAACAAGTATAGGGACCTACCCATGTTTTTGGATACCTCCTGGACCCTACATCAGAGTTGACAAGACTACACTAGCCCCCTGGACAGACCACACCATATCAAGTTGAGCTTCCCAGTCCCTGGTCCAATGCACATGTATGACCACCAGACCAGCCTGCCAGAACTGGAACAGCACAACTGACAAGAAGTGAAACACAGCCCTCAACACCCAAGCACTCAAACACAGCCACAGCCTCCCCAAGGCCATCAATATTTTCAACAATTGGATCACCTCCTGCGCTAACACTCTTACCCCCTTAAACACAGCAATACAACCACATCCAGACCCCAGGCCAGCTGGAGCACGGAGGAATTCAGACTAATGAAACATCACTGCAAGCAACTGGAGCACAAATGATGAGTGAGCCAGCACTGAGGACAGCACAAACTGAAACAAAGAAATATTTGCAATTGTGAAAAATGTCACTTCACCAGCAGCCACCCCCAACTCGATCAGCCCTTCACAAGACTTCTGCTTTAATTTTTCTCAATTCTTCAGCAGCAAAATGACTGCCATTTATAGCAACTTCAACCCTCAACTGGACTCAACAGACCTCGCCAATCGTCTCCTGTTTTATTCCAAAGTACCAATGGTAACCACATGAGCTGTCATCGCCACAGAAGAATCCACCACCACCATGAAGTTCATCCATTCAGGGGCCCCATCGGACCCCTGTCCCCACTACACTCACTCCAGAGGACTGCAACCCATCAGTGCAAAACTTATATACATTCAGAATGCCTCCAACTCTTCCGCATCCTTCCAAGAAGCTTGGAAACACGCAACTGTCCTCCTTTGCTGAAGAAACCCTCTGCAGACTCTTCAATGTTTACCATCTCCAGACCAATCTAGCTTCTATCATTCCTGGTCAAGGTCTTATAGAAAATTATCAACCAACACCTTACCAAATACCTCAATAAACACCAACTCCTTGATAGCACTCAGTCTGGTTTCAGACTCAAGCACAGAACAGAAACTGCCTTTATTACCACCTCAGATGACATCTGCATGACTCTGGACAGAGGAGACACAGTGGCCCTCATCCTCCTGGACCTCTCATAAGTATCTGACACAGTCTATCACCCCATCCTCATCAAACACTCACACAACATCAGAGTCCAAGGACACACACTCTGATGATCTGCTCCTGCCTGACTGGAAAGACCCAGTCAGTTAGCCTGCCACCATACACCTTGGATTGCTGTAACCACACCTATGGAGTTCCACAAGGATCCTCCCGGAGCCCGACCCACTTCAACGCATCATCCGCTTTCATGATATCAGCATCCTCTCCTACACCGATGACACACAAATCATTCTCTTCCTCACGTACAAGGGCCCAGTACCCAGACCAAGTTCAATCCGTGCATGAAATTGCCCACTGAATAAAGACCAATTGACTAACGCTGAACACCAACAAGACCGAAATAGTGATCTCGAAGAGCACATCACCGTGGGACTCTACCTGGTGGACAACTGAGCTAAGACCAACACCCACCACTCATGCCAAGAACCTCAGGATTATCATTGACAGCAAACTTGACATGACTGCCCAAGTCAATGCTGTCACTGACCTATACCCTGAAGATGCTGAGGAGGATTTTTAAATTGCTCCCAATCAGCACCTGGATAACCATCACAGACACCCTGATCACAAGCAAGCTGAACTACGCGAACACCCTCTATGCTGGGATCAACACAAAGCTCACCAGAAGGCTGCTGACCATTCAGAACTTGGCGGCCAGTATCAACCTAAACCTCCAACACCATATTTACATCACACCACACTTGAAAGAGAACCACTGGCTCCCAATTAACAAATGAGCACAATTCAAACTTCTCACCCACATTTTCAACGCACTACATAACACTGGCCCAGAATACCTCAACAACTGCATTTGATAACCTTCCAGACGTATCCACTCATCTAGACCCCTACTCTCCCACATCCTTCATAGAAGGAAAACAAGGTGTGGCAGTTAATCTTCTCCTACATCGCTCTTAAAGCGTGGAACGACCTGCAGCTACACATAAGACCCTCGTCCTCACTTCTTGAGTTCCGTAATAATCTAATGTCCTGGCTTTTCGCGTAGTGTCACTAGGCTCTAGGTGTGGCTAGGCTCACACCTTTTGAGTGCCAGGATATCCTCCAGGGTGATAGTGCACTCTACAATTCAGCATAACATAATGTAACATAACATACCATGAGAGTACACTACTGTGGGTTGTGTCTGTGAAGGTTGGACACACCTGACCTTGAGATGCAAGGCTTGCCACCTGCAAAATGTTGCCTTTTATTACTGATCTTGGTAGACATAAGGACAGCTTACCTTAGGCCAGGCTATCCTGATCTGCAAAGAGACGTGCCTATAGGAAAGCCATCTTAGGGTCCAACTTACACATAAGTGCTGACAAAAGTATATAAAATGCATATGTGGGAAACACCATTGAAGGTGACAGAAAGTGTGGTGATTGAGTTTATTGTTGGGATGCTTCATGCATTCCAATGAAAGCATTGAAGGAGGAAGGATACCTCCAAAGCAGCCTGTAGCATGACTATGATGATGAGACTAAATTTCGCCTTTGGGCTGATCCAAAATGTGATTGACAATGTCTCAGCCCAATAGCTAAAGGGGACTGCACAAAGCAAGATGATGTTTTGAAGAGGACTGACCAAAAGCTCCCTCGGTGCTTTCATTTCTGTTGAATAATACCCCAATAAAATAGTCCTAACGTGAGTTCTGTTCAAATCTAATCCTCTAAATAAGAAAATATTGTTATCTTCCTTGGAAACGATAACTTGGAACCAGCAGGGCATGTAAAAGGTCGCTAATTTTAATTCACTTTATTTTCAGGCATAAAGGAAAATCTTACATGTAAACACTGTGTGCAAAGTGCCCCTTCTTCTAAGTCACTGGCGATTTGCAAAACCCAAATTGGGTCTGTAAACAGACCAAATTCTTCACATTTATTGGTCTCTATAAATCCACTTTTGATGGCTTGTGAGGGTTTGTAAACTGTTAGAATACATAATAAATGTTAAAGTATTTTTCGATAGAATTTGAACAATTTGCCTAAAATAGTAATGTCAACGTGTACCAACTTTGAACGATTGTGTATGTACAAAAGCTTGAAACAGATTCGGTACTTATATATCGGGTAACTTTATAAGGGAATCAGCAAAATATAATGTTATGGTTTGCATTAAGAGCAATAAGAAAGTAAAGGCAAAAATAGCAGTTTTCGAAATAGAAACGTAACGCTGCATTTCTCAGCGCACTCGAAGATAGATCGTCAACATGTATTTTATGAAAACCTGTTTTTAAGGGCTGGCATGAAAGTGCACAGATTGTGATGCAAACGCCACACAAAACTGCAAAGGCTACCCCAAGTACAACATACATACACTTCAGAGACACACAAAAATATATACAAATTTAACGCAGTAACACTGGACACATGTAACAGCAGCCAGAAAGAAAAAAAAACACCAATGACTACATCACACGAAATATTCTGTTTAAGATACATACATTTTTACAGTGTCAAATCAAAACACATGGAAATATATATTTGCCTGATTCACAAAAGAAACATTCTTTCAGTGTCACATCTCATGTAAACTGCACCTGTCAAAGCAAATGGGGAGTGTGAACTGTACATTGACAGCACCTGCACCACACCCATTCCCAGCTACACATCATCGAACCAATCACATACTGCTTGCTCACATAACAAAGTAACCAAGGGTATGGGACATGCCCCACGATGTTGATGAATGTGTTTGGTACACTGGCCATCATCCTGAGGAACAACAACTACTTGAGGAGTAGAGAGATCATACAGAGGGAGAAGATCACTCTTGTTGACATCTCAGAGTTGGTAGAGCAGGTGCTCACTTCCCAACTGAAGTACTGGCTTAACTCCACTTCATGTTCAATGGATCACTTGAGAGGACCAAGGATGCCAATGGTGACATTTCATAGACTAGTCCTGGATTTGACACAGAGATATAACAGACAACACTCTAACCCAAGAAATCACAGCGCACATATTTAGCACCCACTAGTTGTGCCTGAAGTGCCTTGATCACACTGGTGCTTCTGCAACCCTCTGGCGAAGTGTATATGTTTGACCAAGCCTACTGCATGTTGCATTGCTTGGTCAATGGTGAAATGCGGATAATTCCACTGTACGCATTGTTTTCACAGAATGACGCAAGAGCCAAACATGTCGGCTGCCATGCTCCATGGCCTCTGTACAGTCGAGCATCTAAGAGGCTCAGGGCTTAGGATCACCTTTTTGGTGTAAATCTCCATCTTCAACCTGTCATCCACGCCCTGCCACCACCTCAACCATCGCTACATCGCTACAACAATAACTTAACAGGTATCGAGAACTTTGGAAAAATACCTGCTCTTTGGATATCCCGGCGTTCCCACCTAGATAGTTGCTGTGGTGTCCAAATCTGATACCAGACAAAGGGATTGAGAGGGACTTGAGGCCCCGACGGCTGACCTCTGATCTACTGTGACTTCATATGGATCAAGCTGCAGGCATTAGTCTGCCTGCACTTTGGCTGGCACCCTATTTTCATTCTGAGTCCTAGGGATTGCTGGCCAATGCTGGAGATCACCATCTTGGTGTCAAAGCCTGCTCTAGCAGGAAAGTGGTATGCACTTTGTGGCCTGATACCATCTCATCAGGTCAGTGATCGCTGAGCCACTATTTGGGCTTTTCCATGCCCAGCAGACTGGTAGTCTGGACACTGACACATCACTTCCTATGTGTGATCCCAAGTCCCCTACCTGTGCACCGCCATGGCCAACTTACCGGTAGTCGAGTGACTGCCACACCAACACAGAGATATCGACACAGTTTGAACGGTGAACCTACTGCTCCCCCTCGGCTTACGTGACCTCACAGAGAGCCTCAATCAGTCGGCTTCCACCGGCCTCAATCACTAGTCTGTGTGCTGGGATGACCAATGCTAGAGGGAACTCCCACAGCCCAATTGCTACCCTATATGCGACTGTTGACCTCTGCTGCTGCCATGAAGGTACTCACTGACATCGTCCCCGCGCTGAGCTTGCCTAAGTACAGTGGCACCTCGCACCATCCAATCCCCCTTACCGCTGTGATGCATTCATTTGATACAGGAAGTAATAGTGATAGAAATGGACTTCCCATGGCTGCTTGTTGATCTGGCAGTGTAAAATGAATGCAGCATGTTGTCTGTCCTGGAATAAATCCTCAGAGCGGGGCCCTACAGCAGCATGTTTGGCTTAGATGATTTTCTTGAAATGATGACTTTAAGTAAGTAGAGAGAGCCTTGACCTTAGCGCTGCTTGCTGACTGCTGCTTCCAGGTGTCCTTAATTGGATGCAAACAAAGCCTATAACTGCAGCGAATGTAAGCAGTGTGTTGAAGCTGGGATGAGTAATATGGAGATTTGTGCCACACATTTCTCCTATTGCAGTGTTCTGAGTCGCATATTTAGAGACTGCATAGATAAAAAAAATGTCAGCACTCCTGTATAATAAATCATGTCATTTGCTGCCCTGGTTGTCTGCTGACCAGCTTTGCACAACAGTCCCTCCTCCCAAGACAATTATCTACCCCCCAATCCCCTTCTACCTCCTTCAAACTAAGTAAGATAACCAATCCTAAAAACAAAGAAAGGGCCTCGACCTCAGTGCCACCCTAATCCCTGTGGAAATAAAAAGAGGAGCATGGATCTGATTATGAGTTTGGTGGTACGGTGATGGTGTGGCAACCGCTGCACCAGCGGTTTGACTGCTGTATTATGACTTTGTTGGTCATACCTCCTTAGGATCGTTGCTACCGCCAGAGATCGATGATCCCTGGTGGTCTTGTAGTGGTCTGAGGTCACAATATGATGGTGGTGCAGCAGCTGCACCTCCAAGCATATATGATGAGTTTCCTCATTGCCCTCCTTTTCATAGAAATGAGCCCCCTGGTGCCTCTCTACACCCCCAGTTCCTGCACTGCATGGACCTTACAGTCCAAGCTGGAAAGCGCTGTGGCAGTCTCACAGCTCTGCTTTTCTAAGGCTCTCCTAGTAGCCTTTGAAACGCAGCGCTTGGGCCACCTCCCACAGGACCGCCTGCCCGGATTACAGCGGGCAGTCTGCAGTGGAGTTTGGCCATTTGGAAGTGGGGCAGTAGCATGCTGCCCGCTCCTACACCACCAAAACCATAATCAGGCCCACGTCCTAACCATAGCCTTGGACCTCCACCTAGTGGCCAAACCACTAACGGTGACTTTCACATCCCTTCCAACAAAGTAAAGAAATTCTAAACTCTGAATTGGGGATTTTTTGCACATGATGATCCCTCTTGCCTCTGAACTGGGGACTCCCTACCCTGTGTGTCTGTTCTATGTCTGAACCGAGGATTCTTTGCACATGTTAAGCTTTCCTGCCTCTGAACTGTGGACTCCCTGCATTGTATCTAGAGTGCTAGAGTGCCCCTGAACTGGGGTTTCTTTGCATAGTGTCTCTGTCGTGGTACTACACATGCTTTGCATTGTACCTGCATTTCACTGGGAGCAATTGGCTGAGACTTTGGATAATAGGTGCTCTCTGGCCCTTAGAAAATAACTTGGATGGGTGGATCTCCACTATCCAATGCTCCACCAAACTGGGATAGACAATCACTGACAATTTAATCCAGTAATCAAACCTGCTGTCAGACCGTTCATGCGATCAACAAATACAACCTGCGATAACCTGATCTCCTACTACCCCCACTTGGACGTGTCAGCTCCCCTCTACTAACTAATGCAGTAATGTCCCCTTTGTGACCCATTATCCCTGATGACACCTTGGAACCAGAGACTCCATCTTGATTCCTGACTGTGCCCGCATAAACACTAAAGAAGGACTAGACTCCAAAAGTTACCCACTCATTTCCACATCCAAACCGTGCAGTGCAATTGTCCTAAGCCCCTCTTCTACCTCTCAACTCACAATTAAAAAGTGGAAGATTACTGCCGAAATCCAAGCCCCTCATCCACCTACAGATTCGGTGGCCATCTTGGAATGGGTTGGCCCCAGTCTAAGCTCAACTGCATGAACTACACTTGCATGCTTTAGCTGAGAGCACCTCCCACAACTCACTACAGAATCCTAGGAAAGCCACTTAATGCCTACCTCAACTGGGACCCCAGAAGCAAATTCAAACCTTTATATCAAGAGCGGGAGTCTAATACTGGGTCAATGTCCCGTTGCAGTACTGTCATGGAAAGATATGGCCCCAACTCATACGGCATTACATTTCCACGAAACTTCTCCAAACATGCCACTAAAAACCTCAAACACAAAATCCTCAAAGAACATCCAGAGACACTAATAATAGACATCTTCTGCAGTCCAACTCATGGAGTACTTAAAGCGGACTTCATCTTCTACACTAAGAAACCCGTCAAATGAAGAGAGAACTTCTTTCAACACCTCCAAGTAACTAATACTACTAACAACCCCTTTTGGATCCTAACTAACTATATTCCCATCTCAGAACTTTAGCAGAGACTTGTCCATAACCATTTAAAAAAATGGGAAAATCCTAATCTAAGCATCTGAACAAACCCTATCTATTTTTGATTGCCACTTAACTACGCTCAGCGCCTCCATGCATCCGCTCCCACCACAATCCCTCCACACTCTCTCAGAGAACTCACCCAGACACCCCCATTGCCCCTCACACTGTGTACATCTACACCCCCATCACAGCCTCTTCCACAACCAGATGCCCTGAAGCTTTGGTCTCAATATCAGAATTACTTTCCCCCTCTCCATGACCTACCATCACTACCCTCTATCACACCCAAATCCTCTCATTCCATCAACCTATGCAGGCTGAATTCACTCATAGCCTCCATCCCAGACTCTGACAAGCTCCATCATACTCCACTCCCTACCACTGACTCAACGGCCTCTCGACTGATCCCTATAGTTGCTGTCTAGAGCACAAAATCAACACCATTCTAGACTAAATGTTCTCACTGTGTAAGGAAGCAAAGATTAGCTACATCCTGCCCCAACCTCATGCATCTTCAGTGAGAACCTATCCTGTCACAAACATACCCCCTGACCCCCATCCCTCACCCACCCCTACATAAACTATCTTCTACAATCATCACCACCTCAAACCGAGATGCACCACAACTAGATTGTCACAGTGGGAAGCCGAAATGCTGAGCAACACCTATGAAAATACTCCTACCCAACCCTGCCAAGCATCCTTGGGATAAGTAGGACCCGGTTATCCTTGGGATAAGTAGGACCCGTAACACCACTCGTCCCCCCAGGCCTCATGCAAAACTAATTACTATTCAACCCGGTCAGCCTGGTCCAAGATCACTACCTACACTTTTTGCTGCATGTTACTAAACTTTCGGCCAGCAGTCAAGCATGCCACTGATATACCTGAAACTATCCTAAGGCAGAAAATTGTCATCAGCTTTCTAACTGAAACCTGGCTAAATGACCACTCATTCCCTTACATCAATCTCCTTGCCACTCTGAGATCCTCAATAATTGACCGCAAGGATCGCAAGGGTGATAGATTAGCCATCATACACAAAAGTGATCTCTGCTTATCACCCCTCTGCATTACCAAAATACCCTACTATTGAATATTCAGGAGCTCAGCACTCCTTTAAAGGCACCATCTCCATCAAAGTTCATGTCATTTATCGCCCACCAGGGGAAAACTCACAATTCCTTGAAGACTAAATATACCAACTATCACAAAACTACCTAACAGACAGCTCAGACATTACATTAGGGTCCCTAATCCTGCACTTGAACAATACTTAAGATTCAATAGTATAAGCCCTAACTACTCTCCTGGAGCAAACGATCTCACCCAATACTGCAATAGACAAACTCACAACAAGGGCTCTACCCTTGACACAATCATCTCCAAGCATGACACCTTATCCCTCCGTTCTATCCTACCGTCTGACTGAATGAATCACCACCTTATCCTTTTCACTTTCAATGCCATCCAACCTAAGGCCCTGCCCAAACTATCTGTCCCAAGCTCTGGGCAAGGGAAACACATTGACACTCCCAGGGAGAGTTAGAAACATTAGTCAGTTCCCAAATTCTACCTCCTCCTGACCTAACCTCCATCGATGAACTCACCCCCCACTTCAACACAAAAATGGCAGAACTCCTTGACAACGTTGTCCTTCTGAAACTCAAGAAATCTAGGAGTATCCCTTTCAGATCCTGGTTTAATAAAGACCTTAACTATGAGATGTGACAACTCCGACTGGCTGCAAGAAGCTGGAGACAACAACCCTTGCTAGCCAATCTCTCGATCCTTCAAGTTGAGCACCTAAAATAGCAAAAAGCACATCTTCAGAGAAAAATCTTTCTTCTTCTGAGCCTAACTTGACAGTCTAGGAATAGACATAAATACCTTTTCAACATCATTAAACAGCAAACCTCATTCGCTCAGCACTCAATCAATTACTCTACTAAGCGTTGTAAAGAGTTTGCAATAGTCTTCTCTGACAACATTACTAACAACAAACTCTCTCTTGACCAACCACCTCCGTACACTACACCTTGGATACACCTCTTTGCAAAGAGAGCCCACCCAAGGCCTTACCTCCTACTAATGGCTCTTTCTCCAAACTCTCCCTCTGAGCAATCAAGAACACCAACCTTAACCCTTCGCAATTGAAAAATTATGCAACTTGAACCAAATTCGATTATATACCTGTAGAAGAAGTCCTCAAGCTAGTCACTTGCATGAAGCCAACATCACACATCTCCGACCGCCACTCCCTGCTGTGCTTGTAAAAAAACCTCAGTCACATCATCTCTCTTAAATGGACCAAAATCATCAACTCCTCCTTATCGAGAGGCTCCAGGCCACTCTCCCTCAAACCAGGCCAAGTCAAACAAACAGACGCCGACCAGAACAACGAAAACAATTACAGACCTATAACTAACCGCCCACTTCTGGGCAAAATTATCAAAAAATGTGTGCAGGCACAACTCAACAGCGGCATTGAAAAATACAACCTGCACAATGCCTTCCAATCTGGGTTCTGGAAAGGCTCCAGCACAGGGACTGCTATACTGAATATCACAGACGACCTACACCAATCTCTGGAGGATGGCCAGGCCTGCCTCCTAGTCCTCATGGACCTCTTGGCTTCCTTTGGTACTGTCAACCATTACATCCTCCTATACACCCTCTCACAACGTGCAAGGTATTAATGGAACTGACCTTCAGTGGTTTGCTTCCTTCCTGAATGAATGCTCACAGTTAATCAAACTAAACAACTCTACATCTGTTGTAGATGAATCTAGGACTCTAGTGAAATATTCCCGATTTATGCCCTTATTTGGTTATATCAAATCATATCCTTATATAGGCATAAGAATCAAACCCATATTAAGACATAGCCAATGCAGTCCAAATACGGCAAGGCTACTCCCATAGACTCCTAGAAAGCACAACGTGTTCTTAAACAAACCAAGCCTCCAGCAGCCCGGGAATTCCCCCTGCTTCTGTATTGATTTGTCCTAGAACTCCCGGAGTCCTGAAAGAACTGCGAGTTCTTAGTAACGTCTTATGTCCAACCTTACGTCAAACTCTGCACCTTCCAGGTATAAATATACCAGCATCTGTCCAAGCAAAAGACACAGTGGTTTGGAGCAGATCGACTATCTACTTGCCCGATGCCCTGCTGTAGCAAGTGCCGAAGGAAGCCGACCCTCCCGCTGACGCACTGAGAAAGACGCTGTCTTTTCTCCAGCAGAGAAATCCAGCTCCAGTGTTTCCCTGTCACCCTTGCGGGTTGCTGGGAGATCGAGTCCTGAGAGAGAGATACAAGACCTCCTTCATTCTATAACCAAGGTACGGAGCTGATTAGACCCTTAGAGAATTCTTGATTTAGATTCTTGGCAGAAACTATCTTAACTCAAACTACATCTCACTTACTCCTTCCCATGTACTAGGCTTAGGTTAGGTACACCGGGCTAGGCGTATCTTAGAAGCACCAGTTGAGTACGTTTAGTCAATATTTTATCATTGTATGTATTTTATCCATTTTAAACACTGTATGGCTTAGAAACCATAACATGCTTTTACAGGATTATTTTATAATACTCCTTTTACTGTACGCACTTTACTTTATGACAAGTATTCCGATTGTAGCAATTCACTTCTCTTGCAGGAGAAAGAAGACTGTTCAATAAATAACCTTCTTTATTGAAAACGACCGTCTCTCTGTTTCTCTGCACTTCTGGTGAAACTAAGCATGTACGATTGACTGAGTAAAATAGCTATCTATTGTTTATGCGACTCTGGAGGTATACTCCTTATTCTTGAGGGAGCAAAGTTGTCATGTTTATGCGGTTGTCAGAAACTAATCCCTTCTTGTGAATTCGAGAAAGTTTCTAGTGACCTCTGAGCTAGCTGGCATTCATAATTAAGTCTAACATATTCAATAGAGACCTAGTCGACCTAAGTCCTACGTCTAAACTGTCGTTTATGTTATTCCAATGCGCAGAGCCTATTGGGAATATAGGAACTGCACTACATGTCGCCCAACGTTTGGTAAGGCGATAATTTAACGCTAGATACTAGAGTAACTCAGTCGTGCTTTTCACACAGACCCCTTTTTCCCGTAAAAACTCCAATAGACGTCTGGAGTGGGTGAAAGGTTAATATCCGCCAAAACGTAGTAGGAGGAGAATCCTATGAATTAGTTTTTGGTTTAGTCAACGTTAAAGTATACAGTGTTCCAAAATATTGTGCACCTAATCTTTGATTCCTTGAAACTTGCTCTGCAAACCTTCTGTCAGCAAAAATGACGGAAAGTGACGACGAAAGGGAGAGAGCTAGAATAGCAGCTCAAGCAGTCTTAGATGACACAGCCCTCCAAAATGACCCGGAGGCAAAAAATATTCCGATAAATGTAAGAAGAAGTGTAACTTACAAACTTATAAATAATAGAGTATCATCAAGAGGTGGTACAGTCATATTTGTGGTAGAGGCACATGAAGATCGGCAGACAGAGGTATTCTATTCATGGATAACTTTTCCAGTAGCAAATGCTGTGACACACGAGTTCCACTACTACAAAGCAGAGGAACCTCCAGTGGAATACGTTCCTTTCGAGGACGTTGAAATTCCACTAACTGACCAGGAACATTAGCTCTGGGTTAATAGCGCCCTAAAACATCAAAATCACATTACCATGCTCGGTCCACTAGGTAGACCAGGAGCCACATGGCCGGTTCTAGCCAGCTATACACCACATCCTGACATTGAAGAAATGTCAGAGAGAGAACTTTTAGTTCAGCTAAAACAATTAATTAAAATGCATAGACAATTGGTCCAATATGTCATGCGGACTTTAATTGTCCAACAAGCAATAACAATTCCACAGCACACCCCTCACCAGGAGAACACAAACAAAATTACACCACAGACTATACAATCAGTCATTGGCAAATTACCCGCAAAACGGGAACAAATTCCGTTCTGGTTAGCTCAAAAAATTACTCAAATAGAGGCAGTATTTCCTGATAGTACACCTCATGAAAAACACAGAATTCTGACAATCTGTCTACCAATGGGGATCGCACCACAAGTGGAGGACTGTGACACTTGTGGTGCAGTCTTTGCTTCAATATACACAAAAACACATGGTGTTCTGTCTATGGCGGTTATACCAGACGTACTAAGACAGATTCAAAATGAATACGGTCCGGAGCCTGCTTTAAATTTAGGTATGAAATTACTGAAAGACTTTAAGCAAGTCTCAACTATACTACTAGCCAACATAAAAGTAGAAGCAGCATCTGTGGTGATCCGCCAAAAATTAAAAGAAACAGAAATAACAGACCAACCTTTTGAACTTGCCAGAATAATTGAAAAGTGCTATGAAGAATTAGGTAGAGATAGTTTGGGTGGGAAACCACTAAAACCACAACTAACTGAAAATCCTTAAAAAAAGCTTTATTAAGAATAATCTCATTACTCCAAAAAAGAAGTGGGAGGGTAATAAACAAACCACTCCCAGAGAAAAACAGTTGCAGTCCAGAGGAAGGTCTCCTCAACAGAGAAATAGATCTCCAGGACGAGGGGACAGGTCTCCACAACGGGAGCCCTCTGAAAAAAGATACAACCTTAGAGATAGGGACAATTTAAGAAAACCTGACAGATATCAAGATAATGATACACGTCCCTCTCGATCTTTTCAGGCTTCCTCACAGAAATCGGAAAGAAGAGGACGGTCAGAACATAAAGAAGAGCGCGTCAAGTCCAAAGGCAAGGAACCTGCTCATCAAAGTAAAAAATTACAATTTCCCAAAAAGAAGGTAGTTAAAATTAAAATAAAACATGCCGAGGATTCTGAGGACACAACTCAAGAACGGAGAATGGGCCCAGACAATGCTAGACAGCGCAGCAGAAGTGACCATAGCTCGCAAGATCCTGATGAATCTTCTGGAGACAGTGGACACAAATGAATACATTCAGGTGGAAACTGCAGACAGCAGAGTTAGTGTACCCCATAAATTATATGAAATAACATTAAGTATAGAAGGGGACAAAACTAGGAAAATAAGAGGTCTCTTTTGGGAGAATCTATCTAAAGGCTATGATATCCTTCTAGCAGAGAAAGACTGGCCACCAGAGTTTGTCAGGGAGTGCCCACATGGCGAAGAAATGATTATGCCTGCCTTCTCAAATCACATTCCAATTCATAAAAAATACACATATGCTAGAAAATGGGCAGTGGCCCAAGCCCCTGCATTATATAAAAATCAGGTAGGATGGGATGAGGATTCTCCTCACCATAAAATTCAGTTAAAAAATCAACATACTGCACAGAGGCAGTATCCTGTTAAGCAAGAAGCTAAAAAACAAGTCAGGGAGATCTTAGATCAACTTGAATACTAGGGGGTGATTGAAACATGCACCTCACAAATGAACAACCCTTTGTTTCCTATCTCCAAACCGGACGATTCATATCGTCTAGTTTTGGATTACAGACACCTAAACTATTGTTGCAAAACATTTGCAGTACAAAACTCACACAGTGCAGCACTAATGAATAACATCGTGCACAAAAAATATAAAAAACGACATTAGATATTTCAAATGCTTTCTTCTGTCAAAACATTGCACCAGAAAGCAGGTATTTGACCACTTTCTCCAGTATGGGGGCCCAGTGGCAATTTTGTTGTCTCCCCCAGGGATTCAAGAACAGCCCAGGATTATTTTCAGCCAGATTAACAGAATTACTACAAATGTATGATGATGAGACATTATCTTATGTCGATGACATCTATCTTACAGACGATGACCTGGAGACACACTTGAAAAGAGTGAACACCATTATACTTGGGTTCCCATCTGAAGGGTACAAATTCAACTTTAAAAAATCACGAATTGCCCACCTCACTGTCCTATTTTTAGGATATGAGTTATCAAGTGAAGGCAAAAGCCTAGCAGACAACTTCTTAGAGAAGTGTGCAGTACTCCAAGCTCCAAAAACGCTGAAAAACTTACAATCAAATCTAGGTTTTCTGAATTTCGGAAGAACTTACATTCTAAACTATGCAGAGAGGGTTACACCCCTCTACGAATTAATAAAACCTGATTTCATACCAATTAATTGGACACAGAAACACAATACAAACAGAGATGTTTACTAAAACAAAACTGCAAACACGCGCAAACGAACGCAACCTTGTAATCCGAGTCATCCCAGGAAGATGCGGATTTACGTACCTGACCTCTAATGAGGGAGAAACGGTACCAATAGCTTATAAATCACAATTGTACACACAAGCTGAAATGAAATTCAGTTCTACTGAAAAAATTCTGACTACGGTCCAAACTGCTGTAGCAAAAGAAAGAGCCCTAGCCCAAGGTAAGAGCATATCTGTTTTAACAGCAGTATCAGCCCTTGAGGCAGTAACAAAACCGAGCATTCCAAATGCTATGGCATTAGATCCAAAATGGATGCAATGGTTTAATTAACTTGCTGCAAAAGACGTGATACACGCATTTGATCCCAAAATGAAAAAGCTAGAACATCTAGAATACGAATATGAATGTCCTCTGTCGATCGAAATTCTGCCTCTCGAACAGTATGCCTGTGTAAACTACACAGACGGATCTGCACAACACTACGTAGTGGATAAACAAGTTTACAATGCAGCATGCGCAATTGTTAAAGGTCGCTGGCGCATAGGTAAATTCAGACCAATGGTCACTAAAACTGAATCACTCAGAAACTGTACAGCTCAGCGAGCTGAACTACAAGCTTTAAAGATGGTGCTTGAGAATGCCGATTGCGAACTCCCCACACTAATAGTGTGCGATTCGCATTTCTGCATCCAGTCTTACAATGATTTCATGCAGACCTTGATTGAAAATGGTTACAAAGATGAGACAGGTGTCACAATAAAGCATAAAAAACTATGGGAACAAGTAGTTCTTTTACAGAAAGAACTACGAAAGACTCACGTGATACATACGCAGAGTCTTCGACGTGATGGCGTTCACGTTGCAGGGAATTCATTGGCTAACAAAGCCACACCGGCAGCTGTTCAACCGGCTTCAGTAGCTACAAAAAAGCGTTCTAAAAAACACATAGATGGAGAAACCATGCTGGCAGTAAAAGCCTCATTAAAAGGCGACCTCTAAAATATCCACTCAATAATACATACATAATTGATGCGAACTTCGTTCCTTTTGCTCGAATGCCTGGAGTGGGGGGCAGAGTAATTCCAAACACGAACCGGAGGGCTTACTTGATTCAAGAAGCACACATGGGAATGGGTCTGAGGCACCAAGAGATCTTGCAATCTTTAATAGAATTGCAATCAAAATACTGGTGGCCGGGGATGAACGTGCATGTTTATAACTTTGCATTAGATTGTCAGGACTGCAACAGAGATCGCAGTTGTGAACCGGACCAGATACCAGACGCAGTCACAGCAAGACCAGCCCAGACACCTCTATTAGACAGCATTAGGCTATCTACACGCAGACGTCCACACGGAAAGAAGCGATCCCATAAATATTAAGACGAGATTCATTTGGACGTGGCCCCAGCGTTCGGCTGACGCCAGAACTGTTATAAAAGATTTGCAAGTCTTTATCGGCACATACGCAATTGGCATGCTACCTTCTGACCAGGGTCCTGCGTTTAGCTCACGAGCTTACAAGGAGGCCATGGCCAGCTTGAGCATTGCATTGCGGTACTCTAGTCCATTCCATCTTGAGGGAAATGTGGTAGTGGAGAGAAAAAAACGTGACATAAAGCAATCTATAACAGCGAGGGTATTAGGTTCGGGTGATTGTGGGTCAAACATCTAATAAGTGTCCAACGTAGTCTTAATATTCTGCCAAGACATTCTATGGGTGGAATCACTCCGTATGAACTTTTGTTTGGTACAAGAATGATAATCGAAGACCTCGATAGTCAGGCTTCAGTGGTGGAACGGATCACTGACATAACCTCGACAGACCGAATATCGACTGGACAAAATATCGATGACTAATTATTGACAACAAAATTATCGATTTACTATACTTACACAACAAACATCAAAAATATCAACTACACAATATCGACTACTAAAAACAACGACTACAACAATATCGACTCACAACATTATCGATTTCTAAAACACCGATTATTAAATATTTATATAACAACAGTCAAAATATCGATTACACAAACATAGATAGCAAATTTATCGATAGTAAAAAAATCGACATTAATAGATCCTAAAATAAATGACTTTATTATTTAATAATTAAGTCATACTGATCATAAAAAACCAGATTTAGTTAATATAAATAGATGACATATATTATTTATTTTCATAACATTTACAATACACAATAAATACTAACATACATTTTATAATACATAAACAATGTTTCAACCTTCTACACATTTTTTACAACTAATTATATATATTCCTCCACTTTACAAATATCAAAATAACATTACCTAGAACATTACCTATACAAAATAAATCCTTACACATTCAATAAACGTTAATTGGCGTCACCCATATAAGGAAAACAATTAGCATAACAGAAAAAAAAATTCAAATCAACAAATAAAAACAGACTATCCATTTAAACAACCAATCCTATTTCTGAAACAATTAACCTAATACTATATAAATGAAATAATAAGTAACTAAAAACGCAGTATACATCTCCTAAGTAAAGGAAGACGAAACTCTGCTGGATTTCTGGAAGAAAACTGATGGACTTCAACAGAAAGAGACCTACACATATCTAAAGTAAGTACTACTACATTATTAGTCAGCGAAAATGTAAATCTCAAAGCTCACACCTATATTTTAAAGCAAAATACATCAAATATATCTTTTTTTTTTAGCACTCATCCTACAGATGAAAAAAAAAAACAGAAGACCTACACAACACCTGGACATCAAAAGTTACATATAAAAAAGTAAGTATATATTAGAAATGTAAAATCGAGAATTAATAGATAGGTAACTAAATCTAAACTAGCAAAAAACGTCGAACAAATTATCATAAATAGTAATAAAATATATCTACACATTTTCTCAACTTCCACAGGTACAAAAAGATATACACAGAAAATAACAGTTTGAAGAACATCAACAGCTGAAAATAACGACTTGAAAGCATCAAAACATTTACAGGTAAAATACAAATGTGTGAAACTGTATAATGTGATTAGAACATTTTTTTTCCTTAAAAAATATTTACATTCTCTTTTAATTACCTCCTAGCACTACAATACTATCATGACTGAAGGAGCTAAATTCATTTATTCACAAAAAGGGAAAATGCTTCTTTGTTACATGGGATATGTCTACACTCAAAAGAAACAAAAAGATTTGAAAGTGTTTTGGAAGTGTACGAAATATTATGCCAACAAATGTTATGGTAGAGCTATAACTCAGGAAACTACTGTTACTTATACTAAAGAACATAATCACCCACCCAATGTAACAGAAATAGAGATTAGACAAATGCTAGATTCCCTTAAAGAAGCTAGTACTAGCACTGATCAACCAACAACTGCTATTCTGAAACACCATTTAAGTGTACTTCCCCAACATGCTTCTAGCCAATTACCATCTATAGAATCCCTTAAAAGAACAGTAGCTAGACAAAAAAGAGCAACATGCACTACTCCTCCCACACCAAAAACTTTAGAAGAAGTCCAAATTCCACCTGAACTCTCTGTAACTCACAATAAAGAAAATTTTATACTCTATGACAACAAATCTAAAGATAAAAGAATTATACTGTTTGCCACAGCAAACAACATGACAAAACTTACCCAATGCCAAACTTGGATGATGGACGGTACTTTTTCTGTATGCCCCAAACCTTTTTATCAATTATACACCATCCATGGTCATTTCCAAAATGCAAATATTCCATTCCTTTATGCCCTTCTACCAAACAAACAGCAAACTACCTATCAAGAAATACTAACTGAAGTCAAGCAACATACTAACAACTATTTTCCACAAAAAATTATCATTGACTTTGAAAAAGCTATGATAAACAGCATCCTTAAAACATACCCACACACAGCAATACAAGGTTGCTATTACCACTTTAATCAATGTATCTGGCGACATCTACAAAAATCAACCTTGAGTATCCAATACGCCACTGATAGCACATTTGCTTATCAAATCAAAAAACTCATCGCCCTAGCCTATGTTCCACTAACAGATGTAACTGAGCACTATAACTTATTAATAGACAGCCCCTACTATAAAAGAAACGAAGATAAACTAAGCCCTATGCTTGACTACTTCGAAGACACATGGGTAGGAAGGCTACACAGATCAGGCCACAGAAGACAACCCAAATACCAAATAGCTTGGTGGAATGTCTACCTTAGCACACTAAATAAGGAAGCAAAAACAAACAATGCAGTTGAAGGATGGCACAATGCCTTCCAAGCAACTACAGGCCGAGGAACGCCTACCCTTCACAAATTAATACAATCCTTACAAAAAGAACAAAGTTACCAGGAGCTCCGAATGGAGCAATCAGTAACTTTGATTGGACCTAAACTCACCAAAGAAACTAAAAAAATGTATAACACACTCCAAAGTCAAGTTACCCTCTATCCAACTAGCAAAGGACTAGAATATCTATCAATGATTGCCAAAACTATTCTTTAAAACATTACATAACTATACACGTAAAACTAAACATATTTTTCCAAAAATTCTTCATTATAATATGTAACAAATTGCAATTAAATTATCAAATACATAATATTAACATATATAAAATGTATTTAGATAATGTATTTACAAAATGTTACATACAACGTAAGTAAAGCAAAATTAAAAACAGTTTTCCCACCCATTAAAAATCCAGAAAATACTTATATTTCTGATGCAGCTTCAAACGTAATCCAATTCCAAGCAATCCATAGGACACCATTCCAAAAACCCATACAATCCATGAAAGCCCAAAAAAAATGCAAAAATACAAGCAAATGCATAGCGACTCCTTTCCACTTCAGTAGACACCAGATACCATAGAAAACCCAAAAATCCGTAATGGCGAAAAATAAACGCTCCAAGAAAATGTAAAAACCCAAAAAATAGTGTGCAAAAATAAGAGTATATAATACTCGTTACACAGCTGTGATCAAAAAAGAAGGGAGTCCTCCAAAACAGCGAAACGCGACGATAACCTAGAAAAAATAAATAACATACCCACCCACATAAAAACACCCATACATATATAAAAACACATATTTATACATCAAACATATTATCTTAGTAACATTTAAACATATTACCTCACCTCACACACCTACAACAAAAACGCGGTAAAAATCCAATATCGTACACTCTACCTAATACCGAACACACAATCTTCTCTAATTAACTCTACCTACATAAACATAAACACAGCACACATACACTAGCAATAAGTTCAGAAACTTATAAAACACAATTAAAACAAACTTACCCTCTCTAACGCGAAGCAGCACCCAACCGCGATCTGTTGAAGCACCAAATACGCCTAAGTAACATTACGCGGTTAAAAAGTAGTCCCTGTATACAGCTAAATGCTATTTAATTTCTATATTCCAACACTTAAAAAAATACACAGAGTATTATATTAAGTGTAAATATTTTTTTAAAGTGTATAAAATTATTTCATAAATATTCATAAGTTTGAAATAATTATTCAACTGTTATGTTATAGTTAAAAAATTAATTTTTGATTTATAAATACATTTAGTAAATAATGTTAATGTAAAAATAAATTGCATATATAAGTTTGTTACAAGAAATGTTTTTTTTAAATTTGCAAATATTATGTAAAACATTATGTATGTATATAATAAATGTTTTTGGTGTTTATGTATTTAAAATGAATATTATAAATATGTTCAATATTCATAATAATTATTTCCAAAAATATAACATGACTTGGTAATAAACAAAAATGTTACAATTACAAAAAAATGTACATAATTTGCAATCACAATAAATTCAATGTGTATCTGAATAAATATTTTGTTATTAAATAAAAAGTACATATTACCAATTTGTTTCAGAAACTATTTAAATGTAAATATATGTAAAAGATAAAAAAATTATGTTAATATAATTTATGTGTTAAAAACATATACATGTACTTCATATTTTTGTTATGTTAATAAAAACATTGAATGAAATTTTTTGATTATAAATAAAAAATGATTCTCTACTTACAAATAAATTTGTATATGTGAATAAACAATTTTTCATTTATGGCATTTAACCCTGTCTATGTTTCCTTCTTTATTATTGTATATAAATATTATTTGCATATTAAATAATCTATTAAAAAATACCTTATACATTTAAATATGTTTAAAAATTTATTAATATTTAAAGTCCTACAATACCAATAATTGTTTTAATGTATATTAATTCAAATATTTTATATAAAATATATGAAAAAGTAACAAATTTAATAGACATTTAAATTGACCATATTTTTACCCTGTATCCCTCTAACCTAAAACCCTAAACTGACCCAAAGCCCTAAAAACACCCCTTTACCCACAAACTAAAAACTGACCCAGAACCCACAAAATACCCCTTTACCCACTAACTGAAAACTGACCCTGACCCCTAACAATAACCCTTTACCCACTAACTGAAAACTGACCCTGACCCCTAAAAATACCCCTTTACCCACTAACTGAAAACTGACACTGACCCCTAAAAATACCCCTTTACCCAAAAACTGAAAACTGACCCTGACCTCTAAAAATACTCCTTTTCCCACAAACTGAAAACTAACCCTGCAACCAAAAAAATACCCTTTACCCAAATACTGAAAACTGACCCTTAACCCTAAAAACAGCCCTTTACCCACTAACTGAAAACTGACCCTGACCCCTAAAAATAACCCTTTACCCACTAACTGAAAACTGACCCTGACCCCTACAAATACCCCTTACCCACTAACTAAAAACTGACCCTGACCTCTAAAAATACCCCTTTACCCACAAACTGAAAACTAACCCTGCAACCAAAGAATGACCCTTTACCCAAATACTGAAAACTGACCCTTAACCCTAAAAATAACCCTTTACCCATTAACTGAAAACTGACCCTAACCCCTACTAATACCCCTTTACCCACTAACTGAAAACTGACCCTAACCCCTAAAAATACCCCTTTACCCAAAAACTGAAAACTGACCCTGACCTCTAAAAATACCCCTTTACCCACTAACTGAAAACTGACCCTGCAACCAAAAAAATACCCTTTACCCAAATACTGAAAACTGACCCTTAACCCTAAAAATACCCCTTTACCCACTAACTGAAAACTGACCCTGACCCCTAAAAATACCCCTTTACCCACTAACTGAAAACTGACCCTGACCCCTACAAATACCCCTTTACCCACTAACTGAAAACTGACCCTCACCCCTACAAATACCCCTTTACCCAAAAACTGAAAACTGACCCTGACCCCTAAAAACACCTTTATCCACAAACTGAAAACTGACTCTGAAAGAAAAAAATTACCCTTTACCCAAATACTGAAAACTGACCCTGAACCCTACAAATACCCCTTTACCCACTAACTGAAAACTGACCCTGACCCCTAAAAATACCCCTTTACAACTGACTCTGCACACAACATATACCCCTTAATAACCAAACAGAAAAGTAACCCAGAAGACTAAACCAACCTCTTTCCCCAAATACAAAATAATATATATATGAGAATATCTATAATTATATATATATATGTTATATATATCTTTATATATCTAATTATAAATATATTATATATATGTAATTAAATGTAATTAGACAATTATATTTCATATATATATATTTTATATTTAATTATTATAATATTAGTTATATCTATTTATATCTATATAATTAACATATTTTAAGTCTTTAACAATTATTTCATTATGAATACCAATTAATTAATTAACATATGTCATTACTTATAATTAATTAACTTCCCACCCTATACCCCTATTAACACACAACCCACTACATAACATAAAAATGTGATATGTAACATAATTTACTATAATAGCATTAATGTTAATAAATTTACAATTACATAAAATATAATTTACATATTTAATTTATTTTACAAATATTTAATTATTCATAACAATTAACTAATTAACATAATTAATTACTTACAATTAAATTACTTCCCACCCTATTCCCCTATAATCCCACAACCCACTACATATCCTAAAAAAGTTTGATTTTACATATTCAACAATAATTCCATTTATTTAAATAAATTAACAATTAAATTATATATAATTAACATATTTTAGATAAATAACAAGTATTTACTTATTCTTACCAATTAATTAATTAACAGATTTAATTACTTACTATTAAATTACTTCCCACCCTAATCCCCTATAATCCCACAACCGGCTACATGAAAAAAAAAATTTAAATAAGCATAATTCTCAAATAAGCTATTAAAATAACATATTTACCAATTACATATTATATATTTAATTAAATAGTAATTTAACAATTAATTACATATTAATACTAATAATTATATTTACATATTTAATTAATTAATACCAATTAATATATTTACATATTTAATTAATTAATACCAATTAATATATTTACATATTTAATTAATTAATACCAATTAATATATTTACATATTTAATTAATTAATACCAATTAATATATTTACATAATTAATTAATTAATACCAATTAATATATTTACATAATTAATTAATTATATTTAAAATACTTCCCACCCTATTCCCCTAAAAACCCACTACCCGCTCCTAGAAATTATTATAGTAATATAAATTTTTTTTTATTTATTAATTATTTTTAACATTAATTCTATATAAATAAATAAATAAAATTAATACATTTTAACACAAAATGCTATTATAAAACATTAAAACAATGTACATTGAACTATTACATATTATATATATACATATTAAAATTCGATATCATGAGAGTCGATATTGTGACAGTCGATAACACAACTTTCGATATTTTTAAACTAATACACATATCGATATTTTTTACTGACGATATTACTTACTCGATATTTTTTATGTCGATATTTTTTACATACATAACAATCGATAAAAAAAAAATCGATATTACTTACCTCGATATTAATGCCATCTCGATATTCTCTAGTCGATATTATGTCCAGTCGAAATAAATGACTCGATATTAAGACTGTACACCGGTGGAACAAAAAACCTTTGATATCAAAGATCGTTTGTCTGTTTTACAGGACTTAAATGAGACAAGAAGAAGTCTAAGTAACACAAAGCTAAAGCCAACGGCCACTGAAGAGAAACCACCTGTCCCAGCAAGACCTGTCTGGATTCCAAAGATTGGGGATCTGGTCAGAGAAAAGATCGCGGTGAAGAAGGAATTTGGGCCTTCTTACAGGAAAGCAGTACCTGTCTTAGCACTCAGCGGAACAAGATCAGTAGTACTACCGCCCCTTGCTGGTAAAAAGGATAACAGAGTTGTATCAATCGACCTGGTAAAACCACAATCATGTGGCCAATAATAAGTAGTAGGCCCAGTGGACTCCCAAGATGTAGCAGAAGACCAAACCATGCTACAATTCAAGAGGTTCAAACTGAGAGACTAATCACGTTTATTAAACCTGCAGTGAATAAAGAAGGACTATGCAACAAAGCCATGGAACTTGTGCCTCTTGAAGCCCAAATTGCAACAGCTCGTCAAGAAATACCTGTCTACAATGATGTAGCCTCTGACCATACAAATGCAAACATTAATGAAAGTCCGGAAGCAATTCCAACAATTGAGAGAACTGCATCGGGCTACTTCATCAATTTCGATGACTTTTCTGAAGATCCAAGTGAACATGAAGAAAAGCCAGCAAATAAAACTTTCAAAGAAAAAATAACTGAACTCTTTCATCAACTTGGAGAAGCATATCTGATTTCACCATGGATTGAATTGTGGATTGTGTTAGGTGTACTTTTCCTCCTAATCTGGCTCATTTTGGTTTTAAGCTTGGGAAGAATGATTGATGGAAAATACAGTACAATGGACACAGCAAGTCAGAAAATCAACTTGGTTCTAAAGCCTCACAGATCTTCTCACATTGAAAAAAGAGAACTATCATCAGTAAACATCACAGCCATTCCTATACCTGGTGGTGTAGCATGGGACGCTACTGATTACGACATATATGGCCCGGTTGAACTCTTGAAATGTACACATCAGTTCAAGGTTTCTTTAAGTGACTTTGTATCACCTAGCACTTTCTCTGATGATTGGGACTTTGAACCTATTAATAATATGATGTCAGATTTAGAAATATCAGCAAAATTTACAGAACATGATTATTTAGAAGGTTCATCAGATTATGAAGAAATGTATTGCTTTAATCATTATGGGCACCACTATTTGCATAAATCTGCTAATCCTAGAAATGTTTTCACTTATAATCAATGGGAACATTGTCCAACACCGCCAAAAGGCAGCTCGAAAACATTTTATGAGAAATTCCCATACGTCTCAGGGTTTAATAACACTGATCCAGAAACATTTTATTTTAAGATTATAAATAAGACAGGAATGAAAAACATGTTGACAAATACAAAACTGATATATTCTGCAAAATTTTATGAAAAATTGTCTACATTTGGTTTTGAATTTTGGGGTACAAAAGACTGGCAGGTACAAGGTTTAGAATCATTAATCAGAGACTGCATGATCCCAGAACAGATAATGTTCTTGAATGACACCATTCAACAAACAACCTGTCTTGGCCTAGCCAGGATAAAGGACTTAAACAAACCGTCTATACCAAAGCCCATACCTGATAGTAATAGCACTACAGATGTGGAGGTAGACGTGTCCCATATTTTACACCAAAATAGAACTAATCCTGATTGGAGAAAATGGTTGATCTGACCCACAGACACTAATAACTGTCAAGATAGATTCCTGAACAAAACACAGGGGTTCAAATACAACAGGCCAGACCCAAGATATTCCCAGAGACAACATCCAGGGATAATAACAACATACAGTGTAGGAAAACTATGCCTCGAATGGCTACAGAAATCCACACTACCTGAAATTAAGCAACACTTGACCTTACTTAAAGGAGGTGCCTACTTGCGAGATTTCTTATTGGGACCTCGCAAACAGCGTCAAAAACGTTTCATATACGCCGGTATATATGCTGCTTACAACGAAGCTTGGAAAGTAGCTCAAATTGAAACTGCTGAAAAAATACGAGAAATTGATCGTATTAATTTAGAAAAAACACTGTCAGTAGTGGACAATGGGTTAATGACTCTGTCCTCCAGAATTTATTTACTGGACAGCATTGTATCATCTGCTATTGATATAATAGAACAGGATATGCTAATGTTACAACATGGCCAGTCCCAATTAAGTTCTATTGTACAGTTAGGCTGGACGTTACTAAATCTCCGTTCAGGCTACGTGCCATGGCGTCTAATCAACTTAACGTCATTGTTTTCTGTCTTTAACCTTACAGATAAACAAATCTATTTGGCACAAAGAAGGGCAGACTATACAGTGCTGAGCATTGAAAAACTAGAAAGATTACCATTGACAATCTCCGAAAATTGAATGGATAATACATGGCACCATTACAATTCCGATAACGACTTTTCAGTTTCAATATTGCCAAAAGCACATACCAGCGGGCCTGTATGAAAGGTTGGGTAAAGGGTACATCAAGTCAACCTGGAATGTACCTTACACCCATAGATATTGGAGTGGGGGGGAAAAAGAGGTCTTTCTTAGTGGTAAGAACTGTAAAAATTCACTGAGCGGTACACTTCTGTGTAAAGGAATTAACTTTCATGGAGCCTGCGAAGGTACATCAAATAACCTTTCATGCCACCTGTGCGGCACCCTGCTACACAAATAGAGCCTTTTTTCAAACAACTTTCCAACGGCAGTTACGTTATGTTAAGTGACCGCAGCTGTTGTGTCATGTTGCCAGAAACGGCCTATCTCGTCAGTGTTACATCCAGGGTCACTTGCTGTATGCAAGTATTGTATACAAACAACAAGCCAGACAAGGAGGCAACCATATGGCCTTCTTTGAATTTCTCTTCTATTCGAATTGATACTTTAAGCAGAATGAAGTCCATTCTTTTACAAACAACTGTGCCTTTAACCTCGTCTAGAGAAACGTATGATCTGCAAGTCGCAAGGACAGCATTATTATGAACAAATTGCCCTGTGCATTTCGTAGAAATATTAAGTCAAATCTTAAACATGTCTGATACCAGTGGCATCACACATGTATTTAAGACAATTTTTTCGGGACTGTTTGCACTCTTTGAAGCAGTCCTGAGCATATTCCCGAATTTCATGCACTCTGTGTTCGGCGGCCTGCCTCTCATCTTGGGACTCGTAGCAGGAATCTTATTTTTGTTCCTTCTGCTCCGATATGGCAAGTCCAGTCACAGACAAAACTCAGGCTACAATGAAAGAAACGCTCCTAGCAATGCGATACCGAGATCGGATTACTAAAGTCCTCGGCTTGGCTCGGCTAAGAGATCTGAATACTACCTGGTTTCTTTTGTTCAGACCAATCTGGCAAGATTGCATCCTACCTGTTCTACGATGCCTGCTCTGTGGAGAAGAATGTGTGTTAGAAGTCTGTCTCACACTCCCATCAGCAGTACCTATGGATATCGATACTTTGCTTGGTTCAGTAATGGCTCATGCAACGTGTTGTCCCCAGCGGCTACCTATTCTGATGACGGCATTCATTGAGGCCTCACCATTACGACTAGGTGGCGGTGAGGTACGAGATGAAAGCTGCACACAGGTACAACCTTCTGTGACCATTGCTGATCTAGACAATAATGACGGCAATGCATCTCACATATGCACTATTTCTACTTTTTCGGACATGGTCTAACTTTTACCTACTGTTGTAGACAAATTCTTTGCCAGCCTATCTGAGTTAATGTTCTCTCCTAACAACGAGAATAGCTTTTGAAAACACGAGCACACAGAGTTCCCTGAACTCTGAATTCGGCCTTCAGTTTTGATAAACAGAACTTCTAAAAACCTCTGGAACTATTTTTTCCCTGAAAGCGAAATTATTTTTCCCCGTTCCCAAAATATTTACTTTTTTGGCACATGATACTCTGCTTAAAGTAGAACTATTCTTAGAGAACAAGATTTCTATTTTTGAAAACTCTAGAGACAATATTTTGACTTAGCCTCTAGCACATGTACAGTCTTGTATAAATATGTGATGAAATGGTCTCGACCCTCTCGTCTGTATTAAGAGCCATTTCATAAATGTAAATTTCGTGATTCATTCAGTCAACATTTCAATGTACAATATATGCATTATCTGAATGATACCACTTCTTAGAAAAACGTACAGTATAATACTAATTTTTAGTGTACATACCATTTCAAATGCATTGTATGTATTTTGGGGTGGGATGGAAAACACATGCATAGATATGTTTCAAATTGCTTAGTATTTAGTAATGATGGACATTATACGTGGAGTGGGTGTTGTAGACGAATCTAGGACTCTAGTTAAATATTCCCGATTTATGCCCTTATGTGGTTATATCAAATCATATCCTTAAATAGGCATAAGAATCATACCCATATTAAGACATAGCCAATGCAGTCCAAATACGGCAAGGCTACTCCCATAGACTCCTAGAAAGCACAACGTGTTCTTAAACAAACCAAGCCTCCAGCAGCCCGGGAATTCCCCCTGCTTCTGTATTGATTTGTCCTAGAACTCCCGGAGTCCTGAAAGAACTGTGAGTTCTTAGTGACGTCTTATGTCCAACCTTACGTCAAACTCAGCACCTTCTAGGTATAAATATACCAGCATCTGCCCTAGCAAAAGACACCGTGGTTTGGAGCAGATCGACTATCTATTGCCCGACGCCCTGCTGTAGTAAGTGTTGAAGGAAGCCGACCCTCCTGCTGACGCACTGAGAAAGACGCTGTCTTTTCTCCTGCAGAGAAATCCAGCTCCAGTGTTTCCCTGTCACCCTTGCGGGTTGCTGGATGATCGAGTCCTCAGAGAGAGATACAAGACCTCCTTCATTCTATAACCAAGGTACGGAGCTGATTAGACCCTTAGAGAATTCTTGATTTAGATTCTTGGCAGAAACTATCTTAACTCAAACTACATCTCACTTACTCCTTCCCATGTACTAGGCTTAGGTTAGGTACATGGGGTTAGGCATATCTTAGAAGCACCAGTTGAGTACGTTTAGTCAATATTTTATCATTGTATGTATTTTATCCATTTTAAACACCGTATGGCTTAGAAACCATACCATGCTTTTACAGTATTATTTTATAATACTCCTTTTACTGTACGCACTTTACTTTATGACAAGTATTGTGTGCGATTGTAGCAATTCACTTCTCTTGCATGAGAAAGAAGACTGTTCAATAAATAACCTCTTTTATTGAAAACGCCCGTCTCTCTGTTTCTCTGCACTTCTGGTGAAACTAAGCATGCACGATTGACTGAGTAAAATAGCTATCTATTGTTTCCGCGACTCTGGAGGTATACTCCTTATTCTTGAGGGAGCAAAGTTGTCATGTTTATGCGGTTGTCAGAAACTAATCCCTTCTTGTGAATTCGAGAAAGTTTCTAGTGACCTCTAAGCTAGCTGGCATTCATAATTAAGTCTAGCATATTCAATAGAGACCTAGTCGACCTAAGTCCTACGTCTAAACTATCGATTATGTTATTCCCATGCGCAGAGCCTATTGGGAATATAGGAACTACACTACACATCAAGGCAACACGAGTCTCACAAGGAGTTCCTCAAGGGGCAATCCTTTCTCCTGCCCTATTCAACTTCTATATGGAACCCCTTGAAATGATCCTGAAACAAGCCAGAATTGCCTACCATCTCTATGCAAATGACACCCAAATCTATATTAAATCTAGTCAGTTAACGACACCTAAACAACACTCTCTCCACAGTTCAACCCTGTTTCACTAACATTCACCTTAAGCTTAATGCAAGCAAAACTGATCTCCTGTTCATCCAACCAAAAGAAAAGTCCTTTCCCATAGATATTTGGCTCGACAACCTCTCTGCATTACACTGAAAACTATCCATCTCCAACTCTGTAAAATCTCTGGGGTTTACAGTTGACAAAATCCTGACCATGAAAGAGCATATTAATACCTTGTCTAAAAGTGCCTTCTACAAATTGAAACACCTTAAAAAAAAATCAAACCTTTCATCCTCCTCAAAGACCTAAAGACTGTGGTACAATCCTTAGCCCTCTCGGAATGAGACTACGGTAACGCAACGATCATGAGCACCTCAAAACACACTTAGCCACTTTGAAAGTTATACCCCATGCAGCGGCCAAACTACTGTCGGGGGAGTGTCGCTTCGACCACATCACGCCCACTATTAAGAAACTCAACTGGCTACTAATTAAGGCAAGATAGATATATATTCAAAACTGCTTGCATAACCCACAAAGCTCTCTGGAAGGAAAAAACAATTTACCTTTCAAACAAACTGTCAAAAGCCAGCCAAAAGAGCCTTTTTTGAACCTGCAAAAGTCTGCTCCTGATTTCGCCAAAATTCAAGACTGAAAAATCACGCACCTGCTTCTTCTTTAGGAACCTTGCCAGAATCTGGAACTCTTTGCCTCAGGATTTGAGTGAGAATATCACTCATTCCCTCATTGCAAGAAGAAATTTAAACTTCTTCTCAATAAATGCCTAAATCCTCTCCACTAAACGATCTGGTGCTCCTTCCCTGCATCCTCCACTTAAATTTAAGTACCACTACCATGGGGAAAAACTGTGACTCCACTCTCCTCACCTTTGCAACTCCCTACCATAAGTACCTCAAAACTATGTCATTTGCATATCCTACTGTAAATAGTATACTACTTTTCATACGGTTACTATGCATTTCTACTTCCTCTTTTATGTAACTTGTGTAATTGCTGCTATATCGTTCAATTAACCGGCTGTCTATTGTATACTTCTTTTTATACTGTTACTATGTTCTGTTATTTGTTTTATATGTAGCTTGTGTAATTGTGCTGTTCTCACGCAGTAAAGTGCTTTGACGCCTTCATGTCAAGTTCACGCTATACATTACTCGATAAATGAAATAAAGGTTAATGTTGATATGACCAGGTACAAAGCTTAAGTATCGTCACAAGAAAGTGCAATACAAAGCTCCTTTCTCATCCTCTAACATGTCGTGTCTGTCTAGTGTGGCACCAATCGTTGTGTTTTTGCTTCTGCAATGGCTTACTTTTGTAGCGGTACTACTTATCAGCACACCCAAATAGTTATCAATCAGACTGCCATTGGTGACAGTGTGGTAGCCAGCAGGTATCATATTTAGCTTCTCTTTGATTTTATCAGTTAACCTTTTGAAGTTAAATCTGCTTTCACATTGCTGAATTTTTAAAACCTTATTCTTTCTTCAAACCTTTGTGATTTCTTGTCACAAGCAGGGTACATAATTTTCCTACAATGTGTTAAATGATAATTCACCCCAGACGTTCATGAATAACATTTGAGCCATTATTATGAGTGATACAGAGCAGCATCTCTGGGAAGAAACCGGCTTTGGCCATTCCATCTTCCACAGTATATCAGGGCCTGAAATAACAATGTCTTGCATCTCTGGACCCCAACATTCTTTGCCTGGAGACATAGAGCCCGGATCTTTGCATGGTGATATGGGGCTGAGGGCAGATGCTCTGCCCAGCCCCCTTCATTCTAAAAGCTCGATGAGGGAAGCAACAAACACTCTTTTTTACCTACTCTGTCTTCTCCCACCCACCACCTGTCACTTTGCCTACCAGACACTGGACCTCAAAGAGACCCCCACACATGTATCACTTGCTTCAAGCAAGCGGTAAACCTGTATGGATCTGGCTTCAGTATGTCTCCAGAAAGGGTGAAAATGTGGAATTGGACACAGTATTCCGGGCTCCACATTCTATTCCCCATTCTAGGAAAAATAACTTGTGATCCCAGGGTTGAAGTGTGGGGAATTTGTAATGACACCCTTTGGTGGTAGTGTTCAGAATCTCCTCTATAATAAATATTTTAAGAAATGTGACACATAGATTTATTGTTGTATGTATTGTGTGAAAACTTTCTCTACTTCTAGAGTATCACAAGCATCGTCCATTAAATCATCGCTAATAAACTTGTTTTTGTTTGGGAGTAATCAGTCAAAATCATTACAATTCTCAGGTATGCCTTGATATGGAATGATGGGAGATGTGAGAAACACCTATACATGTTATATTTCCCAATAAATTGAACTGGACTGTTTATACAAAAACTGAAGTATTTTTCTACACAACTGCGAACAGACAGGCTTTTTCGCCCCAAACTCTTGAATTCGAATTCCTGTCGAAAGCACAAATCCACAACTCATGAATGTATATCGCCCAAACTGGTTGTGCTGGTGATATTGTTGATAAAGACTTCTAAAACTGAAAGTGCTAAAGAAAATTCACATTCCCATGCAATGTCTTGGAAATATATCTACCATGCTGCTAGCCATTACTGCTGATCTGTGGGAAACTTTGAAACTGTTTGGGGAATGCACTAACCTGTTGCCCTCCAGACTCTCAGAGAAGTCAACAGAGATTACAGTACCCTGGCAGGTCACTTCCTGACATGGATAGCTAACCAGAGCTACAAGGATTAGCATAAAGAGCAGATCGAACCAGTGGCCAAAAAGATCCAACAAACCATTTTGACCATGGGAAATGGCTCCCCTGTGAGTCGCTAAGGACATCCATTTCTCCTTCCTTTGAAAAACCTGATCTCTTGGTCCCTTTCCATGCTTTCTCTTTTTCAAACATTTTCCGCTTGGAATCCTATTTGCTCGGCCTTTGTCCTCCAATAATGACCAAGACTCCTCATCATCAACAGTGTTCCCTTTCCTTTTACCTTAATTTAAGTAGCACCTCACTGTCATGTCCTCCAGGAAAGGACATTGTTATATAAGTATGTCAGAGGTCTAGCTGGTCCAGACAGAGGTGAGATGCCAAGAACTTCCTGGGTGGAGACAGGAAGTGCTAGTTTTCCCTCTCACTACATTGAGGGAAGCAGAGAGAAGAGGACGTGGAGAGTAGCTCCACATCAGTAGGCTATGTATAAAAGCTGAGAAATTAATAAAGATGAGTTAATAGCCTTATACCAGGTGCTTTCTTTTATGCAGAGTATTATGCTTGGCAGTGCTGTGAAGAGAAACCAATCCATAAAAGGACAACTGACGACGAGTGTGGGATCGAAGATCACGCCTGCAGATAAAGGATGCATGGAAGAGATTGACTGAATTTCTTTGTCATTTGGGGGAGATCTCATGTCTTCTATGAAAGGACATTGTTATATAAGTAGGTCAGCAGAGCTAACAAGCCAATCACAGAGCCCAAAGGATGCTCAACCCAGTAACGAACACTCCCCGCAACAGACATCACTCTCAACATCCGCAGAACCACTTTAAACACTTGCGGAGCAAAGAAACCAACTACAGAGTCGAAAGTTTGCACTGAAGAGATTGATTGAATTTCTTTGTAAGTGGGGGGGAGCTGTCATGTCCTCCAGGAAAGGACATTGTTATATAAATAGGTCAGCGGTCTAGCTGGTCCAGACAGAAGTGAGATGCCAGGAACTTCCTGGGTGGAGACAGGAAAGTACTAGTTTTCCCTCTCAGTACATTGAGGGAAGCAGAGTGAAGAGGATGTGTGGAGAGAAGCTCCGCATCAGAAGGCCATGTATAAAAGCTGAGAAATTAATAAAGATGAGTTAATAGCCTTATACCAGGTGCTGTCTTTTATGCAGAGTGTTATGCTTGCCAGTGATGTAAAGAGAAACCAATCCATAACAAGACAACTGGCAACTCACTATCACTTGAACAGTATCTTTTAGCTCTTCATAGATCACTTTTCTTATTATCACCACTTGTTCCTCTTGTGTTAAAATATGGCTTCCTTCAGTCATCTTCTATAATTTCAAACTCAACCAGCCTTGTGAACACTTATTTGCAGAAGTATTTTGCCTAAATTCTGATGTTCAAACACCTCTTCTCTTCGAATTAACATAATTTTCTGTCTGGATACACGGCACTCAACAAATCTCTGTGAGCAAAATTAACGTCATGACAGTTACAAGTGTGTTGCTTAGCAACAAGTATTATTGTGCCCAATTTCCTTTCAAAAGCATCTACTTGCAGCTATGTTGACAAAACAAGGTTAAATTTAATTAACCCCTTTGCCGCTAGGCCTTCCCATGTGCTAAGACTTTTTTAGCTATTTGGGGTAGTTTGTGTTTAGGCCCCTGTAGCATTTTGTCCACATAAGGTATCCACACCAAATTTGCGTCCTTTTCTTCCAAAATCATGGGGATTTCAAAGGTACCCAGGGTTTGTGGATTCCCCTAGAGGGGGCCCAGAAATTAGCCAAGATACAGCAACACTTCGTTTGGGGGGGGTGGGGGGTGGGGAAAAAGTGCTGCAGAAGAAAGCATCTGTTTCTTTCACTGCGCATATGGAATCAACAAACTGTTTGTGGTGCTGAGAAATCACCATCTTTCCAGCCTTCAGGGACAGAAAGATTTTTTTCAGTAAACCCAACAATTTTACACAGTTTTGGCATTTTACTGGGACACAGCCTATTTTTGCTACTTGTTGTGCTTTCAACGTCCCTCCAGTTAGTGGTAGAATTGGTTATGAAAGCGATAATGAATCCTGGAAAGCTATACATTTCTGAAAAGTGGATACAATTCTGAATTCAGAAAGGGTCATTTGTGTAGATGCTTCAAGGTTTTCTTTAGAAACTAATAGTGAAAATAAGAAAAATTGAAAATGAGTTGACAAAAACAGCTATTTGAGCTAAAGTTTTCATCTTTACCTTCTTCTAAATATGACATCTTTTTGAAAGCAATATACCATTACATTTGCTGGACCTTTCTGGTTGTGGGGATATATAGGACTTGTAGGTTCACAAAGAACCCGAAGAACCCAGAGCCAATAACTGAGCTGGTTTTGCAATAGAAGCAGTAGCTATGTGCACGTCTCCGAAATTGTGGGTACACATACTAGCATTTGAATTATAGAACATTTTTCAACATGATTTTGTTTTTACACATTGTCTTACATTTGGAAGGCAGAAATGCATAGAAAGTCAATAGGTAATAACAGTTGCTCTACAATTCTGTGTTCCCCTAAATTTCCTGATACAAATGGTACCTCACTTGTGTAGGTAGGCATAGTGTCCGCAACAGGAAACGGTCCAAAACGCAACGTGGACACACCACTTTTTTACAGTGAAAACAGACCCTTTTTTTGCAAAGTGCCTAACTGTGGACTTTTAACTCTCGGTGCGCCTGCACCTAGGGAAACCTAGAAAACCTATTCATTTTTTTTAAACTGGACACCCAGAGAAATGCAGGATGGAGTGACTTAAGTGGCTCTCACCCGGTTCTGTTACCCAGAATCCCTTGCAAACCTCAAACTTTCTGGGCAGCCCCAAACCCTGATGTGACCACATGTTATAATTAGTGTTAAAAGATGGCTCAGAGTGGTCTCAAGGTGAGTTATAACTCCTTTATTTTATTACATGCAGCTAGTTTATTTGTGAATCAATACAATCCTTATTGACATCCTTCGGTCATCTTCTTCTCTTCCAGGTTCACCGGAGGATCTCTCTGCCAGCAGCCTCGGCAAAAACAAAGAAGCAGGTAAGTCTCTGCCCTTGTTTATGGAAATAGTGTTTGTTTTTGTGTTAGGGGAGAGGTAGGCGTTTATCACTCTAAATCCTACTCTGTGTGATATACATATATATATATATATATATATATATCCACACACTTTGGCTCCATCGAGTCAAAAACGGCAAGCACACTGATATCCATTTCACGAATTGTATCCATATATATATATATATATATATATATTACCTACTGGCGGTCGCCAGTAGGTATATATAGTTAGGATTGATTTCCATAGGGAAATCGCAACATTCTATTGGGAATAACTTTGGCGCCGGTTGAGGAATCTGCCTGAACTTTTCAGCAACTTTGCCTCGCGGCGCTCCGGTCCTTCCCTGAAAGTTTGGGGGGGATTCGTCAAGCGGGGGCCGAGATAAAAGGGGGGTCCCAAAACGTGTTTTCCCCATGTTAATTTCCATAGGGCGGTCTGTCGCACTTTTAGCTCGAACGGCTGAATGGATTTTCACCAAACTTGGCAAAATTGTAGGGACTGGAAGCCCGATGTACCTTTGCTATGTCTCAAGATATGTGCTCCAGTGGTTTTTATGAAAATTAACTTTGAAAAAATATATATTGGGCTACATTGGGCTATATATATGTTAGAGCCCAAATGTAGCCCAATGTAGCCCAATGTAGCCCAAAGATCGCCACCAGAGACAAAAAAAAACAAATGTAGCCCAAATATCAGCCAGATGTAGCCCAACTATAGCCCAATGACAGAATGTCCCAGAGTGTTCTAAAGAACAACTAGAGCGCTAACAGTCTTACTTATGACAAAAGTATGGCACACCTGAAGTCATCTTGATTGGAATAAAGTGTTAACACTTAAAACATTTAATTTGCAAAGGAACAAAATGAGGGGGTTCATTTTGCCATAGAAATTATGATTAGTGCTGAAGAAAGAAAAATTAGGGCACATTTTGAGTGACTTCTCAAATCCTCTTATATTTCATTAAAAAAATTCTGATATGCAGTCTCCCAAGATGGCCACCAGAGACAAAAGAGCCCAAATGTAGCCCAAATATCAGCCAGATGTAGCCCAACTATAGCCCAATGACAGAATGTCCCAGAGTGTTCTAAAGAACAACTAGAACGCTAACAGTCTTACTTATGACAAAAGTATGGCAAACCTGAAGTCATCTTGATTGGAATAAAGTGGTAACACTTAATACATTTAATTTGAAAAGGAACAAAATGAGGGGTTTCATTTTGCCATAGAAATTTTATATATATATATATATACATATATATATATATATATATATACATATATATATATATATATATTCACTGAAAAAACCATAGGTTATAGACCATATATAGTTAGGAATTAGCATTTACAAAACCTTGAAAATTCACTGAAAAAACCATAGGTTATAGACCATATATAGTTAGGAATTAGCATTTAAAAAACCTTATTTTACTCACACAAAACCATTGAAATTCCATATATAGTTAGTTGCACTAACTATATATTGCGCACCCGCAATCCACTGCTGATGATGTCACATATTACATCATTCATGACATGGTCAGTGACATCACTGATGACATCACTGATGACATCTCAAATGACATCACTGATGACATCACTGATGACATCTCATTTGACATCAATGACCACATCACTGATGATATCATTCATGTGACAATACAATGCATCTCCTCACATTTTAATATAACCTCTGTTTCACCCAGTGTTAAAAACAGAGTATAATTTTTGAAACCATTGACACACCAATACTAGTTACTACATACGTACTCACTGATTCCTACGTCTACACACACATTCACTCATTCACCCATACAATCATTCATACATACAATCACTCATGTTTACAACACAATCATATGCACTCATACACCTATACAGACACTCACACTCTGCCACTCATCCATGGAGTTACTCACACACCTAGTCAGTCCTGTAAAGAATCAATCACACTTCCATTTTCTACTCTATACAGTTAAACATAGAGCACCTTACGTTTTCAACCATATACTAACACATACTTACTCTCTTATACAATCATTGATACAAGTACACATTGATCTGTACAGAGTCACACACCTCCCATCCAGCCACACACACACTCAGTCTCCCATGCAAATACTTGGGCAATCAATCAATAACCCATATAGTTACTCATATAGCTACTGATCAACACATGCAGCAGTTTACAGAACAACAGACATAATGATGCACAAATTAAGACAGTTTAGTCACTAACCCATGCACTCAGTGAGACACATTTAATCACTCACTCATACATTCAGTCATGCACCTACTAAATCCTTCGTCCAGACACTTATACATCCACTCATTCTTCAATATGTAAGACATATTTTAACTTTACAGAAACATAGTCACTGGATGTTGTCATCAGTGATGTCATCAGTGATGTCATTTGAGATGTCATCAGTGATGTCATCAGTGATGTCACTGACCATGTCATGAATGATGTAATATGTGACATCATCAGCAGTGGATTGCGGGTGCGCAATATATAGTTAGTGCAACTAACTATATATGGAATTTCAATGGTTTTGTGTGAGTAAAATAAGGTTTTTTAAATGCTAATTCCTAACTATATATGGTCTATAACCTATGGTTTTTTCAGTGAATTTTCAAGGTTTTGTAAATGCTAATTCCTAACTATATATGGTCTATAACCTATGGTTTTTTCAGTGAATTTCAATGGTTTTTTAATAGCAAATATCATAAGCTGTCGAATGTCAAGTACGTGGTAAGAATTTTTTTTTCGTGTTTATGCACACTGATCTGCTTTGATTGCTGCCCCCCACCCCTCATTTCTATTAGGAGTACTCTCTCTTTGCAGATAGTGAAGGGTAGTTAACGCAGCCCTTTCCCCCTTTGTAATCCGTCGTGCCTGCTTCTCTCTCCATTTGATTGATTGTTCTCTTTGGTTCATTCTCTATTTACAAACAAGCACAGAGTCGCAATACTCTGTTTAGTCTTTGCAGATAGCGAAAAATCGTGTAAAAAAACAAAAGGAATCGAGCAAAATCAGTAGGCCACTAATGGGATCTCTTTTGACCTCGCTAAAATAGAAACATTAGGAACAACCTGTTGAAAATAGCAATGCGTATGTATATAAGCGGCGTTCATTTGTGTTCACAGTACCCCTTGTTGATTGTTTCAATCGAGCATTGAATTGTTCGAAGTTAATTCTCTTAACGATCTTCTCTACCTGCAAACGAGGAAGAATAGGAATATTCTATCTCCCTTTGCAGATAGTGAAGGGTAGGTAACGCAAGCCTTTAACACGTCGTACCTATTTCATTCCTCATTGATTGATTGATTGTCCGAACATTGACTGTTTGGGAATTAGTTCTTTTTGGAGGTATTCCCTGTTTGCAAATAAACGTAGGAAAATCTTTGCAAGTAGTGAAAGGGTACGTAATGCGGACCGTTCTCCCCCGTTGTAATCTGTCATGCCTATCTACTCCCCACTGATTGATGCACCTTTTTCACCCGGACCATTTACTAGAGATACGTCATCTGGCCCGACCAGAGAGCACCCCTAGTGAAAAGGACATATGCAATAATAACGAAGTGATCACTGTATCCTGTTAACAGAAACTTTACCATGAAACAACCTGGAAAGAAAAAAATAGGAAAACGAAAATCAGTAGGCCACTGATGAACATGAACTTTTATTAAACAACGAACAAAGAAACGATAACATAACGTAATGATAAAACCTATTAATGTCCTAGAAACAAGAAAACGTTAAAATATGCCAGTGGTGAGAGACCAGAAAAACAGTAAGAGAAACCAAATCACCCCTCGCTGTCCCACCGCCTGCCACGCCAAAAAAATCGATAGACTAGGGAAAATGCAAGTCAGTAGAACATCCACCCCCACTCTGGAAACTTCCAAGGTGGGGCAGGGTTCCGGCTACGCCCAGCCGGGAGCAGCCCATATAAGGCAGGTCCTGCTGCCACGCCTCGGCCAGGAGATCCTAACGTAGGGTGTAGCCGGAGGAGAGGCCGAGACCAGCGGGACCCGGCCAGGGGATTGCCTTTACAACGCTGAACAGTTGCAGGGGGGGGGAATGTCTCCTCGACCCTCCCCTCTCTCTCCCAGTCCGGCCGCGGTGGCCCTTGAGAGTTGCAGGTAGTCCCGCCACATGCTCTTCCGGTCCGACCACCAACGGTCGGGGGGCCGAGGCCGACGGGATCCGGCTGCAGCCGATAAACCAAGAAACCCGTTCATGGGGCCAGAGCCAGGGGCGTCCGGCCGACATCCACCGGAAGCCCGGCCCGAAGACGGACGGGACACTTCTTTCTTTTATAATGGCTGCGACAACACTGGAGGGGGATGTCTTGCACATGCCTCCGACCCCCCCCTCGTCCTCATCGCCTGGTCCGGCCACAACAAATCTCAAGCGAGACGCCGTGGGGTGCACTGGGAGGGAGAGACGGTGCGAACAGGCCTCTCCCGCCTCCCCAGGTGGAGGCTTCCCAGCTGCACCCTCAGCGCTCCAGGCAGTGGCATCCTAACAACTACAGTGCTGCACAGTTTCGGAACGACCTAGATAACGGTTCTTCCACTGTGGCCATGCTGCAACGTCTCGCCCGGCAGGGTGGAGCCCGTCCGCTCATGTGACCCCGCGATCGCCGGTAGCTGCCGAACTCTCAAAATGGCGGTCGACCTGGCAAGAGCGGGCCCAACATAAAGAAATGGCCCGGTCACTGGTTGACTCCACCACCGTAGTCCTCCACGACCTTGAAGATTCTAGAGGAGCCGCGGGAGTCTCCGACCCCCGATGGGGAATGACTGCCATGATCGCCCGTGGAGTGACGAAACTGTATCCGCGGGACGTCGGCGCTCCCATGCTGGCGCCAGCCTCACTTTGAATTACTACAATCCTGCAGACCTTACTTCCGGTGAAAGCACAGTGTGACCCGGTAGGAAAAATTATTGCACCCCCTCCCCTTTTTGACTGATAGTTCAAACCACCGATCCTTTCCTTTGCCCTTTTAACGGAACTTTGGACTGCCTCCCCCTCTTTTACATTTTCTAGAGAAAACAAAACATTAACCACTACATTAGCATAGCAGTTGACACCAGAACTGTTTTCAAATTGAAAACCAACAACATCTTCAACAGAATCCTTTTTGTTTCTGCTGTGACCCTGCTACAGCACAGGCATTCTCCCCAGCAGTAATTCTGCAATGCCGGTAAGAATAGCTGTGGTGCCTACTGGACTCACTCACCCCCGCGGCGCCCCACGCCGTTTTTTGCTGGGCGGCAACTTACTAGACATCACTTTCGTGCCATCTAGATTTCAGCGCGTTCTGCTGCCTTGGAACTATTCGCACAACAGACCGCTACTGACAAGAATATTTCATTATTGGTGCTGTCAATTTCAATAAATCTATTGGATAATTAAAAAGAAATTGCCACGGTCTCTTCGTTGTTTAAATGTTTTTACTGTTTTTGTTTTGTTGTATATATTTATATGTTATTAAAGTTTTATATTCCTACTACTTTGTTGGAGTGCTATATATTTTTAATGTGACACATAATTGTAAAAACTTTGATGTACAAAGAGTCATTCCTGGAATCTTCCGCTTCAGGCTCGGTCCCCTCCCCAATCACAATACAGGATGGTTTTCAGATAGTAGGAACGCGTGTGCTGTGACGGATCACATCGGGTGTGGGCCTTGATCTACTATAACTCCTTTGAAGAGGGGTGATTCTTTACAGCTGGGGCCATAAACTACATCTGCAGGGCTAGCTGATAGCCTAGGACCGGCCTGGACATTCGGACACAGAGGAAGAGGAGTGTCAGAGGGTGCGGTAGTGAATAGGGCGAAAGGGAGGTGTCGGGCGGGCACAGAGTGTGATTCTCAGGGAAGAGCAGCGCAGATGGGGGAAGGTTTATTGCCCATGCATAAGACAGAGAGCGGTGGTGACCAGTGCCTGGGGGAGATGCTTACGAGGGTGAGGAGCCATGCTACGAATCGACAGCGTGCAGAGAGTGGGTCTGGTCAAGACATCTAAAATGGCTGCCGTGCACGACAAAAGTGTGGCATTTCAAAAAAGGCAAGATGGCGCAGACAATGTTTTTCAACACTTCCTCATTTCCTTCGAATCGAACGTTAACAGACGTTGGGGCATATTACCAAAGTTAAGCGATATTTATCGCTAACGATGCTTACCAACCAATTTTTTACCACTAAGCATCGTCAGAAATTATCGAAGATAAACCTTACTATTATCAAGGTTTATCGCAAATGCGATAATAAACGGCCGCAATGCATGAATATCGCTAAAAAGTCAGCGATATTCATGCATTACCGAGCTAATACTCTTAGCCATGTTATCCACCTCCCATTGGATAACATGGCTAAGAACTGCTCAGGGCAGGTGTTACTTTTTGGAGATATTCGCGCTTAGCGCGAATATCTCCAAAAGTTGGTAATAGGAGATAGATATCTTGCATGTTGTAATGCAAGTTATTGTGGTATATGGAACTCATACCATAATCTCTCAGGAAAGCAGAAACTGATCCTTTTGGGACCGCCTAAAAAGGCCTAGGGGGTGAGGAGTACTCTACTTTGCCCCCTTTTCACGTTCCGAACTATTTTATTTTACTCTCTTCTGTAATTACACAAAATACCAGCGATAAGATGCATCGGAGACACACAGTGAGAGAAAGGAGGCCGGAGATGAAGAAGACATGTCAAATACACATTGGAGATAATATAGTGGCAGAAGGGAAGTAAATATGAGTAAACTTACCATGTAACATAAAAATGTTGCACTCTATACTATAAGTCTCATTTTATACTACAATCACTTCGCTACAACCTCATAAATTAAAAATAAAAATAAATAATGTCTCAAACAATTTTTGATTTCTAAATATAAATTTATTCTTCAGAATTTTCTAAATTTGAAACAACTAGTAACATGTCCTCATCAGTAATTTCCTCTTCAATCATCTCATCTGGAATCTCCTCATTAAAAGTCTGCAATGATGATTCTTGTAACTCTATGGTCTCCAAACACTCGATAAATTCGCCATCAAGAGATTGATCAAAAAAATCATTCAAGTCATCTCCTCCTTCTGACAATATTTCATTATTGGTGCTGTCCATTTCAATCAATGTAGTGGAATCATTCAAGTCATCTCCTCGTGACAATATTTCATTATTGGTGCTCTCAATTTCAATCAATGTAGTGGAATCATTCAAGTCATCTCCTCCTTGTGACAATATTTCATTATTGGTGCTGTCCATTTCAATCAATCTAATGGAATCATACAAGCCATCTCCTCCTTGTGACAATATTTCATTATTGGTGCTCTCAATTTCAATCAATGTAGTGGAATCATTCAAGTCATCTCCTTGTGACAATATTTCATTCTTGGTGCTGTCCATTTCAATCAATCTAATGGAATCATACAAGTCATGTCCTCCTTGTGACAATATTTCATTATTGGTGCTCTCAATTTCAATCAATGTAGTGGACAATTCAAAAGAAATTGCCACGGTCTCTTCATTGTGAGCCATTTTATTTTGAAATTGCTTGCTGTAAATTGCAGAAAAAAATAATCACTTTCATTTATCGTTTTTAGTAATACATAATATAAAACTAACTTCATCAAGTATTTAGTATAACAGAAGGACTGCAAATAAATAACAGAAAACATTTTTCAAATTATCTTCAAGTGTACAACATAGTTCCCCTTACAAATTAACAACTCACCTTTTTAAAAGTAGCAGAAGTGTTAGTACTGTGTAAATCAAACACCAGAAATTCACCACCAAAAATTCCTCACAAATGTACCTCAGACAGTAGTATCACAAAATGGCTGTGGTTTCCTCTCATTTGACATATATACATAACCAATTAACTTTCATCACACACAAATACAAAACCAAAGTAACATTTTAATTGGTTCTAAATTTCAACACTTTCAAATGTGTTTTCCCCATGCAATTTTCCATAGGACATTTACATACGTCTACAGCCTGAATGGCTGAACGGAATTACACCAAACTTGGCAAAATGGTACATCAAACCTAAGAGGTCAGGAATTAACTACTATGCCCCCTTATGGTCATTTCCCCCTTCGCTTTGGCCTCCTCTTGTCTCTCAATCCTACCGAGGGACAAGATGGCGGCCGCTACGGACTGTTTGGAATGTTGACAGACGCCGGAGAACCAATCAGCTTCGCAAAGCTCCGTAACGCGAAAAGTACGCGAAGCGGAGCGCTGTTACAGATATATATCTTTTTTTCAACGTTAATTTCTCAAAATCCACTGGAGCACATATATTGAGACCTAGCAAAGGCACATCGGGCTACCAGTCCCTAATATTTTGCCAAGTTTCGTGCAAATCCATTCAGCCGTTCGATTATTATTATTTTGTTTTTTTTTTGCCCCGCGGGGCCCTTTTAAAACCTCCACATCAAACCTAGGGGGTCAGCGAGGATCTACTATGCCCCCTTATAGTTATTTCCCCCTTTGTTTTGACCTCCTCTTGTCTCTCGATCCTACCGAGAGACAAGATGGCGGCCGCTACGGACTGTTTGGAATGTTGACAGACGCCGGAGAACCAATCAGCTTCGCTTCCAAAGCTCCGTTGCGCGAAAAGTCCGCGAACCAGAGCGCTAACCGGTCCGCTGTTACAGATATATATCTTTTTTTAAACGTTAATTTCTCAAAATCCACTGGAGCACATATATTGAGACCTACAAAAGGCACATCGGGCTACCAGTCCCTACAATTTTGCCAAGTTTCGTGCAAATCCATTCAGCCGTTCGGGCTAAAAGTGAGGCCAACCGCCCTATGGAAAACTCAATGTTAAAAACACGTTTTGGGACCCCCCTTTTTTCTCGGCCCCCACTGGACGAACCCCCCCCAAATTTTCAAGGGCTGCTCAGAAACAAAATGTGCCATTTTCCTGAAAATTTCAGCCGGTAATGCATGAATATCGCTGAGTTTTCAGCGATATTAATGCATTGCGGTCGTTTTTTATCGTATTTGCGATAAACCTTGATAATAGCAAGGTTTATCTGCGATAATTTCTGACGGTAAAAAAATCTTTGCAATGCATCGTTAGGGATAAATATCGCTTAACTTTGGTAATATGCCCCAACGTCTGTTAACGTTCGATTCGAAGGAAATCAGGAAGTGTTGAAAAACATTGTCTGCGCCATCTTGTCTTTTTTCAAATGCCACACTTTTGTCGTGCACGGCAGCCATTTTAGATGCCTTGACCAGACCCACTCTGTGCACGCTGTCGATCCTTAGCATGGCTCCCCACCCTCGCAAGCATCTCACCCAGGCAGTGGTCACCCCCGCTCTCTGTCTTATGCATGGGTAATAAACCTCCCCCCATCTGCGCTGCTCTTCCCTGAGAATCACACCCTGTGCCCGCCCGACACCTCCCTTTCGCCCTATTCACTACCGCACCCTCTGACACTCCTTTTCCTCTGTGTCCGATTGTCCAGGCCGGTCCTAGGCTATCAGCTAGCCCTGCAGATGTAGTTTATGGCCACAGCTGTAAAGAATCACCCCTCTTCAAAGGAGTTATAGTAGATCAAGGCCCACACTCGATGAGATCCGTCACAGCAGAAGCGTTGCTATTATCTGAAAACCATCCTGTATTGTGATTGGGGAGGGGACCGAGCGTGAAGCGGAAGATTCCAGGGATGACTCTTTGTACATCAAAGTTTTTACAATTATGTGTCACATTAAAAATATATAGCACTCCGACAAAGTAGTAAGATTATAAAACTTTAATAATTTATAAATATATACAAGAAAACAAAAATAGTAATAACATATAAACATTTTTAGGGAAAAACAACGAAGTAGCGGTCGGCTGTGCGAATAGTCCCAACGCAGCACAACGTCCAGATTTCCGGCGTGGGGCGTCGCGGGGGGTGGGTCATCAGTAGCAAACTGTTGTGCGAATAGTTCCAAGGCAGCAGAACGCGCCGAAATCTAGATGACACGAAAGTGATGTCTAGTAAGTTGCCACCCAGCAAATAACGGCGTGGGGCGTCGCGGGGGGTGGGTCATCAGTAGCAAACTGTTGTGCGAATAGTTCCAAGGCAGCAGAACGATGGCACCAAGGTGATGTCCAGTAAGTTGCCGCACTGGTTTTGGTATCCTACAATGCTGCTCCGAATAACGGCGTGGGGCGCCCCGGGGGAGGCGGCGTGAACGGGCCTCTCCAGGTGGAGTGTCATCTGTTGTAGTGGGGCGCCCCTTTACCGTTTCAGTTGCCATTCCGTCCGTTTTTGGTCCACTGTGTCAAAAGCCGCAATTCAGCTGAGTTGCGCCCACTCTTGCGGTGCAGCGATAGGCGGCTGTCACAGGACTCTCAAAATGGCGGCAGGCTCTTTCCTTTTTGGGCCTGGTCCACTGAAATGGCCCTGGGACACCTTGGAAATCGGACGCTTGTCTGCTAGGTCTTGGACCCCATTCTCGAAAGCGTCCCCTCTGCCTTGAGAATTCATCAAAAGTTTTGGGGGCCCCGACTCCTGCAGGCTTCTGGTGGGGAGCGGCTGCCATGATTGCTCGCGGAATGACCACGACGGAGCTACGAGATGGTGGTGCTCTCATGCTGACGCCAGTTTAGTCTGAAACATCCAGAAACAAGGTGGGGCTTTCATCGTTTGGGGAAAAAAAAAAGTTTTCATCCAATGAAAAGTGTTGTTTTTAGGTCATATGATCAAGCCTTCCATCATTAGGAAACCAAAAGTAAAATGAACCAATGAAAAGTTTTATAAACAAGTCACATGACCTGTTATGCGGCATAGGGTATAAAATGCGGAGAAAATACGTTGGCACGTGAGGCGGCGTCAGTAGCGGACCGATGTGCGAATAGGCCGAAGGCAATACAACGCGCCAAGATCCGGATGGCACCGAGGTGGTGTCCAGCAAGTTGCAGCACTGGTGTGGCCATCCTACAATGCTGAAAGTCGGCGTGGGGCGCCCCGTTGGCCTGTGAGTTTGCGTCAGTAGCGGACCGATGTGCGAATAGGCCGAAGGCAGCACAACGCGCCAAGATCCGGATGGCACCGAGGTGGTGTCTAGTAAGTTGCCGCACTGGTGTGGCCATCCAACAATGCTGAAAGTCGGCGTGGGGCGCCCCGTTGGCCTGTGAGATGGCGTCAGTAGCGGACCGATGTGCGAATAGGCCGAAGGCAGCACAACGCGCCAAGATCCGGATGGCACCGAGGTGGTGTCTAGTAAGTTGTTGCACTTCTGTGGCCATCCTACAATGTTGAAAGTCGGCGTGGGGCGCCCCGTTGGCCTGTGAGATGGCGTCAGTAGCGGACCGATGTGCGAATGGGGCCAAAGGCAGCGCAACAATATTTTCTGACTGACACCACAAGGCGCTGAGATGCCAAGATCCGGATGGCACCGAGGTGATGTCTAAGTTGCGGACTGATGTGCGAATGGGGCCAAAGGCAGCGTAACAATATTTTTTGTATGGAAGATACCACTAGGCGTTGAGATGCCAAGATTCGGATGGCACCGAGGTGCTGTCTAGCAAGTTGCTGTACTGGTGTGGTCATCCTACAATGCTGAAACTCGGCGTGGGTCGCCCCATTAGCCTGTGAGATGGCGTCAGTAGCGGACCGATGTGCGAATAGGCCGAAGGCAGCACAACGCGCCAAGATCCGGATGTCACCGTGGTGGTTTCATAGTTGAGAGGCACTTCATCTGCAGTGGGGCGCCGAGATCCGGATGGCACCGAGGTGATGTCTAGCAAGTTGCTGTACTGGTGTGGTCATTCTACAATGCTGAAAGTCGGAGTGGGTCGCCCCATTAGCCTGTGAGATGGCTGTTCTTTGGATTTGGGCCTGGTCCACTAAAATGGCCCTGGGACACCTTAGAACTCGGACGCTCGATTTTTTTTTCCTTTCCTGTACATGCAAAAAAAGGTAAATGCCCGGTACGTTACACGCTTCATCTGCCACAATGAACTCTCCAGAGGAACCGAAAAAAAATATAGTTGTGGTAACTATACCATGCATCGTCATATGGAGAGGTGGCACCAATTAATTATAGTGCTGCATAAAAGAGAGATTTGGAGGAGAACCCCTGACCTGCTAGTACATTCATCAAAGAAGTGGCACTGAGAGCTTCAGAGGCAAGGGAAACGGTCCCAAATATTTAGAAGAACTTTGGAAAGATTAAAATGACATGTTTAGATTGTGGCAAATTAATTTCATGTGGACAGATGAGTGTTACTCTAATAAATACAGCATATGAACATCATCATAGTCGATGGTTGGTAGAGACATTTTGACTATATCCTGGACCTGCCCGTCCTCGCCCAAAATGGCGCCGGAATAAATGGGACTCGTAACTCCTTGTTGTGTACTGGTTGCAGAACCTTGAAATCACGAGATACGTATGCAGTTTTGAAGCACATGGCGGGCGGGGACGAGAATTGATTGACTATTTCGACATCCCTATTGATATTAAGTTCTGATGTGTTATTGATTACTGTACTGTTGAAAGTTCGAATTAACGTCACCCATGGTACTTGCCCGCAAATGTATATCTAGATAATTTTATTGTAACTGGCCCTGTCGTATTTTAATTATAAAATGTACGTCCACTGATTCCGTAACTGTTAGACACCTTAGTTCTTGCAACCTAATGGCCCGCCCGTTACGTTCCTCTACAGTGTAAATGTCTATTCATCATATACGATTACAGTTTGCTCTGTGGCAGGCCCACGTGGTTATAGGCTCGTATTTGTATAATGAAATTTTCACAATAAAGGTTTTTAAAAGAAAACATGGTAGTAGTATATACATTGGTAAAGTTTTTAATAATAGTGACTGTTTTAGAATCATTAAAAGGCAAGTGAAATAAAGCAGACCAATTACATGAAGGGTAAAAGGTATAATACGAAGGAACGCAGTAAAGATAAATGGTCAAGGGCTGTTGTGTTTTCTATTCCTGCAACATAAAGTGATCGATAAGAATCTCATATTCAGGCGTTTCGGCGACTAAGACAGCAGGTCGACCCTCTTTTGCTCAACGGCTCCGTCATGGGACGAAGAAACGCTCTTTTTCTCGAAAAAAGAATATATTTTACTTGCAGGACAGTTGTAAAATTTCCGGGAAAGTACATTAGCCTGGAACATTATAACATATATTTAAGAAAAAATAATGTTCGGAAGTAATGAAAAGCGTAATTTTTAGGTCATATGACCAAGCCTTTCATCATTACAATAAGAAAAGTAAAATGAACCAATGAAAAGTTTTATTAACAAGTCACATGACTTGTTATGCTTACGTTACGCGCTGCGCGCCCCGGATGACTTCCGGATGCGCTAACGCGGCGCGTCATATGACGCATTACGCGACAACGCAGGTACAGAATATAGTCAAAATGTCTCCACCAACCAGCGGTCGGAACACAACCCCTTTCAGCAGGCTAAATAGTTCTGTTAAATGACAACAGAAGGGACAGGCAACAAGAACCATCAGTCAAAGAGGGGAGGGCTAGTTCTTCTCTACCGGGTTACATTGGGGCGCTACCGGAACTGATCGAATTGGTAGTCTACAGTGTTTCTGGATGTTTCAGACTGAAGCTGGGGTTAGCATGAGAGCAGCACCATTTCGTAGCTCCGTCGTGGTCATTCCGCAACCAATCATGGCAGCCGTTCTTTATCGTTATTTTGGGCGGGGTGGGTGGCGGAGCCGAGCTGTTTTGCAGCCATCATTGTGTGGAGTTCAGTTCATCTCACTAGTTTTGTATTTGTCATGAGGGGTTGTTCCTAATGTTTCTATTTTAGCGAGGTCAAAAAGAGATCCCATTAGTGGCCTACTGATTTTGCTCGATTCCTTTTCTTTTTTTTTACACGATTTTTCGTTATCTGCAAAGACTAAACAGAGTATTGCGACTCTGTGTTTGTTTGTAAATAGAGAATGAACCAAAGAGAACTAATTCTAAAACAGTAAATACTTGGATAACAATCAATCAAATGGAGAGAGAAGCAGGCACGACGGATTACAACGGGGGCAAAGGCCTGCGTTAACTACCTTTCACTATCTGCAAAGAGAGAGTACTCCTAATAGAAATGAGGGGGGGGGGGCACCATTCAAAGCAGATCAGTGTGCATAAACACGAAAATGTTTTCACTTACCATGTACTTGACATTCGACAGCTTATGATATTTGCTATTAAAAAACCATTGAAATTCACTGAAAAAACCATAGGTTATAGACCATATATAGTTAGGAATTAGCATTTACAAAACCTTGAAAATTCACTGAAAAAACCATAGGTTATAGACCATATATAGTTAGGAATTAGCATTTAAAAAACCTTATTTTACTCACACAAAACCATTGAAATTCCATATATAGTTAGTTGCACTAACTATATATCGCGCACCCGCAATCCACTGCTGATCATGTCACATATTACATCATTCATGACATGGTCAGTGACATCACTGATGACATCTCAAATGACATCACTGATGACATCACTGATGACATCTCATTTGACATCATTCTTGTGCTGATACGATAAACCTCTTCAGACTCTAATATAACCTTAGATACACTCAGTGTATACAGACACTCACACACTGCCACTCATCCATGGAGTTACTCAAACACCCAGTCAGTCATGCAAAGAAACAATCTCACCTCCATTTCTTCAACTATACAGTTAAACACACCTTACTTATTGAAACATATACTAACACATATTTACTCTCTTATACAATCCCTGATACAAGTTCACAATGATCGATACAACCACTCACTCATTCAGTGGCTCTCATGCACAGTTATTTATATATGCCAACTCTCACATGTACTGTGTTTTACATATGTACTTACTATGACATGTAGTATTGAGATATCCATTCACTCATCAATACACTCATGCACACAGTCAACTGCCCATGTAGCTGTTTCCACATGCACTCTTGAACTCATACACCTAGTGAATAAACTGCTCACACATCTATGCATAGAGTCACACACCTTCCAGCCACCCCCACACAAACTCAATCTCCCATAGAAATACTTGGGCAACCAATTAATAACACATATAGCCTCTCGTATAGCTAATGATCAACACATGCAGCAGTTTACAGAACAACAGACATAATGATGCACAAATTAAGACAGTTTAGTCACTAACCCATGCATTCAGTGAGACACATTTAATCAGTCACTCATACAGTCAGTCACGCACCTACTAAATCCTTCATCCAGACACTTATACATCCACTCATTCTTCAATATGTAAGACATATTTTAACTTTACAGAAACATACAGTCACTGGATGTTGTCATCAGTGATGTCATCAGTGATGTCATTTGAGATGTCATCAGTGATGTCATCAGTGATGTCACTGACCATGTCATGAATGATGTAATATGTGACATGATCAGCAGTGGATTGCGGGCGCGCGATATATAGTTAGTGCAACTAACTATATATGGAATTTCAATGGTTTTGTGTGAGTAAAATAAGGTTTTTTAAATGCTAATTCCTAACTATATATGGTCTATAACCTATGGTTTTTTCAGTGAATATATATATATATATTACCTACTGGCGGTCGCCAGTAGGTATATATAGTTAGGATTTTTTCTCTATGGGATTTTTGAAAATTCTATGTCAAATAACTTTGGCGTTTGTGGACGAAATTGGCTGAAATTTTCAGGAAAATGGCACATTTTGTTTCTGAGCAGCCCCTGAAAATTGGGGGGGGGTTCGTCCAGGGGGGGTCGAGAAAAAAGGGGGGTCCCAAAACGTGTTTTTAACATTGAGTTTTCCATAGGGCGGTTGGCCTCACTTTTAGCCCGAACGGCTGAATGGATTTGCACGAAACTTGGCAAAATTGTAGGGACTGGTAGCCCGATGTGCCTTTTGTAGGTCTCAATATATGTGCTACAGTGGATTTTGAGAAATTAACGTTTAAAAAAAGATATATATCTGTAACAGCGGACCGGGCAGCGCTCCAGTACGCGTACTTTTCGCGCAACGGAGCTTTGTGAAGCGAAGCTGATTGGTTCTCCGGCGTCTGTAAACATTCCAAACAGTCCGTAGTGGCCGCCATCTTGTCTCTCGGTAGGATCGAGAGACAAGAGGAGGCCAAAGCGAAGGGGCAAATGACCATAAGGGGGCATAGTAGATCCTCGCTGACCCCCTAGGTTTGATGTGGAGGTTTTAATAGGGCCCCGCGGGGCAAAAAAAAAAAATAATAATAATAATCGAACGGCTGAATGGATTTTCACGAAACTTGGTAAAATATTAGGGACTGGTAGCCCGATGTGCCTTTGCTAGGTCTCAATATATGTGCTCCAGTGGATTTTGAGAAATTAACGTTCAAAAAAAGATATATATCTGTAAAAGCGCTCCGCTTCGCGTAACGGAGGTTTGCGAAGCTGATTGGTCATTCTGTCACTGGGCTATAGTTGGGCTACATCTGGCTGATATTTGGGCTACATTTGTTTTTTTTGTCTCTGGCGGCCATCTTTGGGCTACATTGGGCTACATTGGGCTTCATTGGGCTTCATTGGGCTACATTGGGCTACATTTGGGCTCCAACATATATATAGGCCAATGTAGCCCAATATATATTTTTCAAAGTTAATATTCGTAAAAACCACTGGAGCATATATCTTGAGACATAGCAAAGGCACATCGGGCTACCAGTCCCTACAATTTTGCCAAGTTTCGTGGAAATCCATTCAGCCGTTCGAGCTAAAAGAGAGTCCAACCGCCCTATGGAAATGAAGGAAATGAATGGGTAATTTGTAATTAGCAAATAGCTCATCGCAAACTAGGAATGGTAAAGAATCGCTATTTATTCCTTAAAGTTCGCTATTTAGGAAATGCAAAAAACTTTGATGATACATATGGCGGTTCATCTCTAACAAGATAAGAAGCATAGGGATAGATTTATGATGACTGGCGCATCACCAGGGATGTGTTAGTCATTCTGTGCCGCTGTTCCGTCACCTATGGTGTGCTGCATTTACAATGCGGCGCATCATGGGGCAAAAACAGCACAGATGCGTGATGTATCTGTGCCGTAAAGGTGGCGCATTGCTGGAGTTGTATCGCAAGTGTGATGAAGCTCCAGCAAGGGTCGGGGGTGCCTCTGTCGCAGGGTTTCTGTTCTCACACAGAACTGTGGACAGAGGATTGGAACCTCGGCGAATTAGGGTGCCCCAAAACTCACCTTAGTAATCAAAAACCCCTTAGCAAGCTAGGTACAGTGTCACATTGGATATAACAAACTCTCAATGTTTAGACAATCCAGAATATGAACTTATAGTACCTCAGGATACGTGGAACTCATGAACAGTCGGTCGTTATATATTTCTTAGAAACCAGAACATGGAGTTAAGAAGAACACATGTGTATTTGAAATGTTTATTTACTAATGCCGTCTTCTCAGGCGTAGTATCTTAGATAATACAAGTACACATATTATCAGTAGCAAAATTACCAGCATAGTTACTAGTACATAAAAAGCGAATGGTGACAGTATGTTAACATGCTGTAAATGAATAAGAGTTAGCAACACTTATAAGCAGCCACGGGCCGTGGAGGTAGTTACGGCGGGGCAGGGAGGCGGGGAGGGGGAGGGGCAGGGTGCAGAGGGCTCCACCCTGCCCCTCCGCCTCCCCGCCTCCCTGCCCCACCGTAACTCCCTCCACGGCCCGCGGCTGCTTATATCTCACCCTCCCTAATACACATATTATATTATTTGCTAAGAAGGTCTGTTTGTGTTGGTTTAGGGCGTGCCCATACTTTAGTGTCTTAGATTTGAAGGAATCACATCAGCATACACCAGCTCTCTCTTCATGTGAACCGCATCAACTGTTGTGTATGTGTGTTCGGCAAAGTAATATAAAACCCGCCTCATGCCCAGAATTGGCAGAAGCTGCACTTATGTTATGAGTATGAAGTCGTGGAGATCAGACCTCATAACAATTCTGTATCGTGTTGTTCTTGAAACTTCAGCACTCGCTGTACAGATATAGTTTAACAAGCAAAGCAGATAGTAGAGCAATAACATATTATTCTCATGTAAACCACGATGAACTACTAGGTTGAAAGCTAAAGCAACAACTAAGTGTCGTGTGCAGAAGTTGCAAAAAAGGAAAAATGGCGTTTAAACCGGTAATGAGCCCATGCTAACTTAACACGGTGTAAAGATATCCAGGACCTAGATGACACCTCCCCATGATCCGGAAACGAACTGAATAAGATAATAGAAGTGCCATCTCATGAGAGCAGATTGCAACTTTATATGTGGACGGTCCGGAAGGTAAAACATTAAAAACTAGGAAAATTTAATGCTAAAGAAAAATAAAACAGCCAAGTACTTAATCGAGTCTTAAGCCAATAGGCAAGCTAAATAATAAAAACTTGACAAATAAGTCAATGAATTGTCAATGAAATGCTAGTACTCAGCATATCAAACATGAAAAAGGTCTATGACATAACTGTGTATGCAAAATAAGCTGCAACAGCCTCCAATAGGAAGTCACCGTCTTCATCCGAAAAGAGTTCAGCCATCCAATTTAAAAGCGGAAAAGAACATACGTGCTCTACCAGCACCGGATCCTCTATCACCATCAGAGGACAGCTCGGTGGGTTTTCAAGAAAGCTCTGTTCCAAGAAAGACTGTGTTGCCGCCAGTAAATTCCAGGGACCAATTAGTCCATGCATCAATGCCACAGCCATAATCCTTTCGCCAGGACAAACCAACTCGTGAGTAATGATAGGAGTCATCAGCTGATTAAAGTCGACGTCAGGAGAAACCGGTCCGCAGAGACACAAATCAATGGCCCAATCGAAATCACAGGTCAGGCAGTGAAATACAGGCTGGACACAGGTGAAGTAGGAGAATCGAAAAGATAATCCATATGCCGTGCTTAATATCGCCAACGGCATTGTGCCATAATATTCTCGCATGCGATTGCGGAACAGTGGCAGCAGCTGCAGGGCGGGAGCTTGCACAGGAGGGACATCCATATTTAAAAATGTAAAAAAGCACAAGAGCGTCCGCTGGTAATGCAAGTAAAAATGGGAATCCACGAAGCAGAGTGGAAAAAATAGAATGAAAGAAAGCAGGGATGACTCCAAAGATTTTCTCAAATGAAGTCACGAGACCACTGGTAACAACTTTAAAAAAGTGCGCCAGGGCCTTTGTGGAGGACGCGTTAAAGATAGTCCGAACCATGTCGCTGAAATGCAAAGGCGAATCAGTATTTAAAAGGGTCTGCACCTCTGTACGGGTGTTCGCTATGTGAAGCACGAAAGTTTCACGGGCCGAACTCAAGGCCACCTCTCTCTGAGACAAAAGAGCTCTTATTCTTGCCATGCCGTTGAAATGTGCTCCCAAGGTTGGTATTTGTGGCCAGATTGAAAACTCCCTATGTTCATGTGTGGGAGGAAATAGAACATTTCTGCAGCAAATAACCCGTTCACTTACTGTTACGATAAAAGGAATACTTTTAATTAACCCAGAACAATCTTCATTATTGAGCATCAAATAACTACCATTTTCCAACAACTTGAACGTGGGGATGATAGCAGGAACTGGCGTGCCTTGCAACACGCAAGCCATATTGGTCGGTGTTTGTTGCATGAACCGTGTAACTGTATGTGCCTACACATTAGTGAATGATCTGGCGTCTCAGTGCATTCCTCTCCATTCAGATAAACTTCTTGATCATCTTTGAAACATCTGTATGTGTATGGAAGCGACCAGACCTCATGAAGAAAAGCACTACCTAAAGGTTCATAACGACCTATTGGTATATATTTCATACAATTTGAAAACTTATATAAAGCAAAAGGCAGCGTTATTAAACCGTGGATAAGGCACGTTGCCAAAAAACCCGCAATCCTCTGCTGATGATGTCACTGAGCATGTCATGAATGATGTAATATGTGACATCATCAGCAGTGGATTACGGGTAATAGTATCTCTAGTTTACTCCCCTATAGCTGTCTTTCTTTTAACATAAGTGTCTGTTTCCTTCCCTTATACTTACTGTTCTTTTTAAAAAAAAAAAATTTTGGTTCACTTCCGGTTCGCGTACCGGCGAGCGAACTGGGAAGCGAACTACGAGAAATAGAGGTTGGCACAGTTCCAAATATTGTACCAATTTTTTAATAACGGGGAGGTAGTTCTGAAAAGAACTTTTTTTTTTATTGTTTTTGTTGTTTTATATTTTTTTTATTTTTTTTCTGAAAATTTTTTTACTTTTTTTGAATTTTTCTGAACAGTTTTATATTTTTTGGGGTTTTTCTTGCAGGGGGCAATGAAAACGATTCATTGTAAAGGGCTCAACAGGAGCAACAAAACAAAAAAAAAGTATTTATTATTTGGGGCGTTTCATACAAACTTGCATATGATAGTCAATAGCTCTGTTGATCAGAGTGATGCTTCTTTCTCCGTAGCAAATGAATCCATTGCAATGTACGCAGACGTGTTTTACTTCATGAAATCTCGTTTGAATATTTGGCACCATCTCCCTGCCCTCTGGTCCCGTTACTTCCGGTACAACAGATCTTCTGGCCATAATAGGGAGATTATCTAGGTCGTTACGAAACTGTGCAGCACTGTAGTTGTTAGGATGCCACCTAGTCATATGGCGATGCATTGTGTAGTTTCCGAAACTGTATTTTTTGTCGGTCCCTCTGGACAGTTTATCTTGACATATAAGGCAAGTTACGTATCTTGCATTTACTTTTTTCTGACCTTTGGGAATTTTAAAAAATTGCCAAATGAAGTTTTCTTTCCGGTGAGACGTCCTGGGCTCCTCAGGCAAAAAGTGCCTCTCTTCGTGCTCGTCGTCCTGTTCCTCTTCTTCCTCTTCTTGCTGAATTATAACTTGAGCAGGTGGTCCACTCTTCCTTGGATGTGGTGGAGGTGGTGGGGAAGCACCAGCTGAAGCTACTAAAGAAGCCATTGCTCACTGGTAACAAAGGGTCTTTCTCTCACAATGATGAAAGTCAGAGTGAGGAAAGAAGGAGGGATTTTCATCATTTGGGAAAAACAATAGTTCTCAACCAATGAAAAGTGTTCATTTTAGATTATATGACCTAGTCTTACATCATTAGGAAACCAAAAGTGAAATGAACCAATGAAAAGTGTTATTACCAAGTCACATGACCTGCTGTGTTTACGTTAAGCGCTTTGCAGGGCCTCCCGGTTTGCTTCCAGAAACCTGTGCTTTGCGACTCGGTAAGCGTACCAGTTCGCTAACGTAGCACGTCATATGACGTATCACGCGACAACGCGAAACGTCATGCGGACGGGAGGCGTCACGATGTTGTTTTCTAACGCGGCAGTTGCGGTAAAGAAATGTTTACCGGCTCGCGGTCTATTTCGCGGCATCAAGGTCAGCTAACCGGAAGCTTCCCGATTCGCGAAGCGGGAACGAAGAAAAAAAAATATTAAAAAAAAAAATTATTAATAAACATATAAAATATATTTTTGGATTTAAAGAAGAATACATTTTACAGCTACAGATATTAGCTGTTAAAAAACCAATGAAATTCACTGAAAAAACCATAGGTTATAGACCATATATAGTTAGGAATTAGCATTTACAAAACCTTGAAAATTCACTGAAAAAACCATAGGTTATAGACCATATATAGTTAGGAATTAGCATTTAGAAAACCTTATTTTACTCACACAAAACCATTGAAATTCCATATATAGTTAGTTGCACTAACTATATATCGCGCACCCGCAATCCACTGCTGATGATGTCACATATTACATCATTCATGACATGGTCAGTGACATCAATGATGACATCACTGATGACATCTCAAATGACATCACTGATGACATCACTGATGACATCTCATTTGACATCAATGACCACATCACTGATGATATCATTCATGTGACAATACAATGCATCTCCTCATATTTTAATATAACCTCTGTTTCACCCAGTGTTAAATACAGAGTATAATTTTTGAAACCATTGACACAACAATACTAGTTACTACATATGTACTCACTGATTCCTACGTCTACACACACATTCACTCATTCACCCATACAATCATTCATACATACAATCACTCATCTTTACAACACTATCATATGCACTCATACACCTATACAGACACTCACACTCTGCCACTCATCCATGGAGTTACTCACACACCTAGTCAGTCCTGTAAAGAATCAATCACACTTCCATTTTCTTGTCTATATAGTTAAACATAGAGCACCTTATATTTTCAAACATTTACTAACACATACTTACCTTGTTATACAATCATTGATATAAGTACACATTGATCTGCACAGAGTCACACACCTCCCAGCCAGCCACACACACACTCAGTCTCCCATACAAATACTTGGACAATCAATCAATAACCCATATAGTTACTCATATAGCTATTGATCAACACATGCAACAGTTTACAGAACAAGAGACATAATGATGCACAAATTAAGACAGTTTAGTCACTAACCCATGCACTCAGTGAGACACATTTAATCACTCACTCATACAGTCAGTCATGCACCTACTAAATCCTTCGTCCAGACACTTATACATCCACTCATTCTTCAATATGTAAGACATATTTAAACTTTACAGAAACATAAAATCACTGGATGTTGTTATCAGTGATGTCATCAGTGATGTCATTTGAGATGTCATCAGTGATGTCACTGACCATGTCATGAATGATGTAATATGTGACATCATCAGCAGTGGATTGCGGGTGCGCGATATATAGTTAGTGCAACTAACTATATATGGAATTTCAATGGTTTTGTGTGAGTAAAATAAGGTTTTCTAAATGCTAATTCCTAACTATATATGGTCTATAACCTATGGTTTTTTCAGTGAATATATATATATATATATATATATATTACCTACTGGCGGTCGCCAGTAGGTATATATAGTTAGGATTGATTTTCCATAGGGAAATCGCAACATTCTATTGGGAATAACTTTGGCGCCGGTTGAGGAATCTGCCTGAATTTTTCAGCAACTTTGCCTCGCGGCGCTCTGGTCCTTCCCTGAAAGTTTTGGGGGGGGATTCGTCAAGCGGGGGCCGAGATAAAAGGGGGGTCCCAAAACGTGTTTTCCCAATGTTAATTTCCTGAGGGCGGTCTGTCGCACTTTTAGCTCGAACGGCTGAATGGATTTTCACCAAACTTAGCAAAATTGTAGGGACTGGTAGACCGATGTGCCTTTGCTATGTCTCAAGATATGTGCTCCAGAGGATTTTGAGTAATTTAGGTTAAAAAAAATGTATATATCTATGGCCCCGCCCCGGTACGCGCACCGGGGAGCGCTCCGGGCGCGCCACGCGACTTGCGCACGGGAAGCTGATTGGTTCTCGGGTGTCTGTAAACATTCGAAACAGTCCGCAGCGGCCGCCATCTTGTGTCTCGGTAGGATTGAGACACAAGAGGTGGCAAAAATCAAAGGGGGAAACGACCAAAAGGGGGCAGGGTAGACCCCCCCTGACCCCCTAGGTTTGATGTGGGGGCCATTAAAGGGTCCCGAGGGGCAACATTTGTTTTATTTTTTTCCCGTTTTTCGCGGGGGGAGCGCCCGGTACACGCACCGGGGAGCGTACCGGGGAGCGTACCATGGGGAAAAATAGTGAATAAAATTATATAATCATAATAATAAATAATAAAATAATCATTTTGAGTGATTACAGGTAGGGTAGCTCTGAAAAGAGCTTTTGGTTCTGTGGCTGTTTTAGGTACCTACAAGTATGTCCCACACACACCCACACGCACACAACCCCACACCTCCACACCCACACACTCCCCACACACACCTCACACACGCACACCTCCACCCACACCCAAACACCCCACACCGCCACACCGACACCTTACACATCCACACCCACACCCACACATCCCACACACACTCACTCACACACACACCTCACCCCCCCAACACACACACGCACACACAGATACCTCACAGACACACCTCACACATCCCACACACACACCTCCCCCCCACACACACACACACGCACACCTCACAGACACACCCACACATCCCACACATACACACACATCCTACACACATACCCCCCACACCCACACACACCCCACACACACCTCACACACCCACACCCCCACCTACACCCAAACACCCAACACACACACACACACCTTAAACATCCACATCCCCACCCACACCCACATACCCCACACACCTACACACACCTATACACCTCATCCCCCCTCAGACACACACACACACACCTGACAGACACACCCCACACATCCCCCACACACTCTTTACCCCTTCCCACACACACACACCTCTGACACACACCTCACACACACACACACACACACACCACACACACCTCACACACACACACACACACCCACACACACACTCCTCTCACACACACACCCACCCCCCACACACACACCCACACACACACCCCACACCCACACCCACACATCCTACACACACACACCCCACACACATACCCCCCCACACACACACCCCACATATATATACATACATACATACATACATATATATATATAAACAAAACAGACTGTAATGCTCTAAGTGGTTGGTGACTGGTGCAGTACTTTGCGCCCTTCTATCTTCTTTTTTTTTAGGGAACAGTCCATTCTTCTTTGTTTTTCTCTTTCACTTTTATTTGGTCTCTATTTTCACCTCCTTCTTTTTGGTTTGCCCCTTTATTTGAAGTTGCCTTCTTTCCTAAACGGCTATCGTTTTTGTTTCCCTCCCCTTTCTTCTTTTCTTCCTCCCCTCCCTCACCTCCCCTTATGTTTTGACCCTTCTGTTGCTTTTTATGAAAAGAAACGGTCACGCACCTGGCAAAGCCACGCCCCTCCTGGGACGCAGGAGGTATCCTTCATCAGCTGGTGGTGAGACGGCTCCTCCTCGGCTCGGGCTTCTCGTTCCCTTCTGGACGGGACGGATCGCTCTGCATTGCTCCTTCCCGCTCTTCCTCCCGGGGGTCTTCTTCTGTTCGAGTTCCTTTTCCCACTCGTCTCGACTCTCCATCTTCGGTTCAGTCTGTGCAGCCCCCACCCCTACATATAAAAAAACATAATCCCTGGTGCTGTGTGGGCTTTCTGCCCCCATCTGCCTCCTGGGGGGGCAGAAAGATTGCCATTTTTGGGGAGGAGGGGTATTGGCATGCCCCCAACCCTACGTAAAAAAATCCCCAGGTACCTAGTAGGCTTTCTGAAGGGGCATATCAGGGGCTATTGCCCCCATCTGTCTCCTGGGGGGGGCAGAAAGTATTTTGCCTTTTTTGGGGGGGAGGGCAGTGGCATTGGCAAGCCCATTCTGGGCACCATTCTGGCCTTTAAAAAAATAATCCCTGGCGTCTAGTGTACATTCGAATAGATTGGGGGCTACTGCCCCAAAGACTGGTTATCTCAAAATAAAATGGAGGTCTTTGCCCAAGGGGCCGCTCACCAATCCCTGGTGGCTGGTGGGCGGATCCCTGCTTGAGATCTGCCTCCTGGGGCGATCCTCAAACAGGGATCCACTAGGGAACGGTGCCAGTGGATAGAGAAAATTCCCCCCTTTCCAACGATACCTCTCCCAAGTGATTTGGTGCTGGAGGGCTGAGATAGCCCCATGAGCACCGAAACAATTAAACTGAAACTAAGTTTCAGTTTCATTTTTCAATGTAATGACATCAGCTCGCCATGCGCGCGATCGTCATTACATTGGAAAAACAAAACAAGCCTCAGGAGGTTGGGGATCCTCTTTCCCACCTCCAGAGCCCCCCCACCCTCCTCAAAAAGAAAATCCCTCTGCTGTTTGCAGCATAGGGATTTAGTGCACCTGTGCATATGACGGAATGGCTCCATTTTGAGCACAGGAGCACTGGTGCCCATGACAGAATCCTGAGCATCAAAATAGTTAACAACAAGCATAACAAGACATCACGTCATCACGCTCTGCCTAAAACAAAGATGGCCATTGCCATCCAAAGACCTGTATTGAAGCTGGAGCTGCCTATACTTACCGAGCTCCTGTCAGTGCAGCACGAACGCTCGGAACTGCGTAAGGCTGATCAAATAAAAAACAATATGACTTTAAAATCTCCTCAGGTACTTACCCCTTTATTAAAATTTAAAGTTATTTTTAATCCTAAATTAAGTTAGTATTTACACGTATGAAAATTAAAATGAAAAAACACAACTAGGTTAACTGAAATTAAAAATCTAATCTTGTCTATCCTTAACAACTCACATTCTTAACCCAACAATTGGGCTTTCACACTAAATCATTCAAATCCTTAATTATCATTCCAAATCCTCAAATTCTTAAAATTATTAGTAAGCCAAATACATATATTTCTGCTCAGAAGCAGCAAACAAAAGAGGAAGGAAATGGTGGTCATGGAGATTATATGCATTGTAGTGTTCTATATTTAATTGTGTGCTCATGCTGTGTTCTAATCTAGAACCTTTGAAGTGTTTGCTGCTCAGAGGTAGTGAATAAAGGTATATGCATAATGCTAGCTTCCAGTCTCGCCATAAAATCAATTATCTCTTACACACATTATTATGATTCAATTGTACATTCTTTACTGATTCTAAATCTATTATTTAAATTGCATAAATAGGTGCACAAGTCGTCAATTCAATTTTCTTTAATAGTTTTGAGTATCCGGTCTCTTTCTACATGGTCTTGTGCTCTCATAAGGCCAGTCTTCATCAGTTAAACGACTCTCTGTAGACCATATTCTGCTAATTAAGCATGTATTATCATTGTGATTTTTGTTTGTTCAAGTACATTTTTTGATGTAAATGTTAAAATCGCTGTTTGGTTTGTAAACGTTGAAAAATATGATGTCTGAGGTGTGTTTTACTGCTGCAAAAACATTTCATTACATGTGCTAAGTTTTGAACTTCCCTCTTCAAAGATGGCAGCTTTTGTTAGCAACTATTGTTATGAAGAAATGGTGCTCTTCTGAGCATTGCAGACTCCAGTCATTGGGCAGGGCTGTAATTGACAAGTCTGCTCCATTAACTTTGAAAGAAGTTTCCCTTGTTACAAGCCTGGCTTCTTTTGTTTTCACACATTTTCTGTGAATCCCCACACCCTAATTTCAGTGGCTAAATATGCAAATATTGCTGGTTTTCCTTCGAAAAGAGCAGTCATACATTTATTTCCATTGATTGCTAAACCTGTTTTTGTGTAATACTGTTTGTGTGCGGTTTGGAATACAGTTTTACGTCAAATTTGTTTTTTTTTACTGCAAAGGCTGCATACTGTGTTGTCTAAGTTGTAAAGCGTTTTTATAGCATAAATGTTGACAAATTGTCTATTTTACAATTGCTTTGATACTGCAAAAATGTCTACTTACAAGTGCTGTGTTTTGCTTCATTACTTGCTTCATTAAAGATGGCCACTGTTGTTATCTAAATATCTTTGTGAAGAAATGTTTCTATCCTGAGCATTGCAATTTCCTGAACTGGCCATTTCATTGTGTTGCAATCAACTAGACAGCTCCATTATTTCCAGTTTGTAAAATGTGCCCTTGTATTATTGCTGGCCTCATTTGCTATAAACCTTTGGATGTAATTTCTCTGACTCCCACCCACCTTTCTCTTGTTAAATATGCATGCTTTTGCTTTGATCACCTGAAAAAGACCATTCAGACTTTTCCTTTGATTACTGAATCTGTTTTTCTGTCTAATGTTTTAGAAAAACAATTCTTGCTTCTAAAAATGTGAATTATAAATTAGTGTGGATGGTGGTCCACCACAAGTAATAAAGTTACAAATCCTGTTAGGTCCAGTGAAAGGTTTCAGTAACTTAAACCTGAGCTCAAGGCCTAGTAGCTAGTGCACAGAGCAGAGTGGCGTAACCTTAGAGACAATATGGAAAACATTTAGAAGTTCCAAAACATTTAAAATGTCAAAGACACCACACAGTGAAAACCTCATTCTAAATTATAAAATCAAGGGAAAATGTAATAAGCAAAATGACACCAGAACTACAAATATCCAATAAAGGGGAACTGGAGATATGAATTTTTAAAGATTTAAATGAAAATAGCGGCAAAAAGCCACAGCCCCAATGGTAGTTAATGGTCACAGTCCACTCTTGGACATCATTTGGAGGTAGTCAGAGGTCGCTACAGAGACCTCTAGGTTGCTTCCTGCTATTCCTTGCACTTCCTTTGTGATCCCTGGTCTCAGAGGAGACAGAATGTTGCCCCCTCTGAGGCCAGGGGTCTCAAAGGAAGTGCCAGGAGTAGCATGGTGCAAGCTAGAGGTCTCAGCTGCACCCACTGCCAACCTCCAAATGACGTCCATGAGTAGGCCTGGACTTAGGAGCAATTTCAGGCCAACCATGGCAGAGTCTGGGTAAGATACGCCAAGTGGATTGGCTCTCATGAAAGTCTGGAAGTTGAATCAATAAACCAGGGTTCTTGTAAAGCGTGACTACTCACCTATTAGGTGCTGAGTGGAAGTGGGAGGATCTGCAGTTCAGTCAAAGAGCCAGGTCTTGAGGTCATTCCTGAATTGAAGCCGAGACAGGGATTTTTCTGAGATGTAGAGGCAGGGATTGCGGTACACAGTCTAAATATCGAGTTTATAATATCGACCTACAGAAATATCGAGTTTGAAATATCGAAGGTAAAGAATATCGAGGTCAAGAATATCGTTGGATAGAATATCGACTCTAAGGTACGTAATATCGAATTTGTTTATATCGGTGTAAGTAATATCGAAGTCAGTAATATCAATATCAAATATATCGATTTTACTAATTTCGATGTTACTAATATCGATATTTATATTATTGTTATGTATTTTATTATTTATTTAATATGTATGTGCTATATGTTTTTGTTAAGTATTTTACTTGTTTTAAATTATATGTGTACTATTTTTATATATTAATAATGTTATTTTTAAGTCAATTTTATCTTTTAGTACTGGAGCGGGTTGTTGGTTTATAGGGGAATAGGTTGGGAAGTAATTTAAATATATTACATAATTATTATTTTTTAGGAATAATAAATTAATTTAATTAATTTTTTGCGTTTAAGTTTTGTAGCGGTTATTGGGTTTAGAGGGGAATTGGGTGGGAAGTATGTTAATTGTAATTAAGTTATGATTTATTTTAATTTATTGGTATTGATGATCATTTCATTTTTAATTAATTATTAATTGGCAATCAATTATTTTAATTGTAAATTATTTTTAAATTGGTAATTAATCTTTGTAATTGGCAAAGAATTTTTTTAAGTGGTAATTAATGTTTGTAATTGGTAATTAATGTTTGTAATTGGTATTTAATTTTTGTAATTGGTAATTAATGTTTGTAATTGGTAATTAATGTTTGTAATTGGTAATTAATTTTTGTAATTGGTAATTATTTTTGTAATTGGTAATTAATTTTTTTAATTGATAAGTATTTTTTTAATTGGAAATTATTTTTTAATATTTGGTAATAAATGTTTTATAAAAAGTATTTTTGGTATAAAAAATAATTTTATTGTTTAAAGTTTTTTAATTGCTAATCAATTTTTAATAATATATAAGTTTTTGTTTTGAAAAATATTGTATTGTTCAATATTTATTATTTGGTAGCTAATATTAATTAATTTATATTTATTGGTATTTATTGTTAAAGTATTGTTAATTAATTATTCAATTGTAATTATGTTTTTAATAATTATTAATGGGTATTTGTAAATGATGTTGAGTTATTTAAAATTTAAATTATTAATTATTTTAAATACAAACATTTATAAGTATGTTATACCTAATTTCTATGCTATCGAATGCTTTCCCTACTGTTGCACTCTCTGGAGTGGGAATAGTAATTTTTACCCCTACGCTATCCAACATTTTCCCGACTGTTGCACTCTCTGGAGTGGGAATAGTAATTTTTACCTTCCCGCTATCCAACACTTTCCCTACGGTTGCACTATTTGGAGTGGGAATAGTAGGGAGCACGGTCTCGGTGCTGTGGTTGCTTCTGAAGCCTGACTGGGAGACGTCCAGGATGTGGTTTGTTTCGATGAAGTATTAGATTTGGGTGTTGCTGGCCTTCTTGATGACTTTGGCTAGTAAGGAGAGCAGAGAGATGGGTTTGTAGTTCTTGTGGTGTGTTTAGTTGGCAGAGGGTTTCATCAGCAGGGGGTTGATCGCTGCATGTTTCCAGTCTTTGGGAGAGGTGGTGGTCTCTATGGAGAAGTTGATGATGCGGCAGAGTTTGGGGGCGATAGAGGTGCCGGCTCTGTTGAAGATGTTGTGAGGTAGGGATCCCAGGGTGCTCCGGAGTGAATGCTCTTCATGATCCTGAGGGTATCATCAGAGGTGAGGGTGGTCCAGTCGGGAAGGGTTTGTTGGAGTCTGGAGCCATTGGATTCAGAGGTTGCAGATGGGTGTTTGGGTCTTGGGTTGCGAAGCTGTCATAAATCTCCTTGATCTTGTGATGGAAGAAGGTGGCGAGGCTGTCACAGAGGTCTTGAGAGGGGGGAATGTCTGCTGTCTTCGTGCTGGGTTTGGTAATTTCTTTGACCATGGTGAAGAGTTCTTTGCTGTTGTATTCGTTGGTGTTGATGTGTTCCAGTATGCAGTAGCATAACGAAATGTGTAGGGAGGGGCCCCCACTCTGGATTTTCTCAGGAGCTCTTGGATGAGAGTACTGTGCTGAGAGGGACCCCTACAGCTCGGGGGCCCCATACACTGCGGGGGCTGCGGGTCCCTTTATTACACCACTGCCTGTCGGGCTGTTTTCTTTGTTGTTCTGATGAGATGGTGGTGTGCGGTGATGGTGGTTTTAAAGGCTGCGTCGTCTGCCAAGATCTTGATGCTCCTTCATCTTTTCTTGAGCCATCTGCAGGTGTGCCTGGATTCTTGGAGGGTAGGAGAAAACCAGCTGACTTTCTTGGAGGGCTGCTTGCCTGAGGGTTACCCCTGTGGGGGGGGGGGGGAGTATGTCAGCACAGTTGGTGTTAATGTCCATGGATGTTCATGGTGTGGTTTTGCTGGGGGAGGTGTTTGTCTTGGTTCCAGCTTCTGCGACGATGGTGGTGAGCGTGGTGGTGGGCTGTGGGTTTGGTGAAGGAGAAGTGCACGCAGTTGTGTTCAGTCCAATGTAGCTTTGAGCTGTAGCTGACGGAGACGTTATTGCTTGCGCAAAAGTTGATTTGAGGCCGTTAAGGAGTTATAAAGTAAAGTTTCTATGTCCCACTTCAGAAAGGACTGTAATTTTTTGGAAGAAAAGCTTTGACATTTCTTCTAAGTTCCAAGTCAGAAAGGGAATTTTTCACTCTTTAAGAAGAAAAATCCTCTGTGAACATGTCACTGCCGAAACTGTAAGTGCCATGAAACTGGATATTTGAAAAATATTAGTCCTATTGGAGCTCTGGAGATTTCTTGCTGAAATTTTCTAATTTCCAATGTAGAATGGAACATTTTTACTGGGCTGCTGGGAGCCTTGAGCAGGACCTAGCTGAATTCAGTTCAATGTCATAAGACCCTCGGTCAGATATTTTTTCCTGTGAGACCCGCTGGAGATCTGGAGGAAAAGTTTTCAAATGTTTCTAAACTTTCTTTTGGTTTCCAAGCAACTACAGGTGTTCATTTCTAAGGTTTTCAGGATCCCAAAGGGAAGGCGCTTAGAGGCTCTCAAGATGTCAAGCGGAGGCCAACAGCAAATCCAGTCCAGGTTCAGTTGGCACTTGTCAGCTGAGCACTTCAGGACACTTCTTCTTCTTGCACTTCTTGCAGCTTGCTGTGTCCCTGTAGCCACACCGGAGGTCGGCCAAATGACACTTGAAGTCCACTTATTTGTCCTGTGTACAAGAGGAAGCAGGACCAGTCCTTCAGGGTGTTGTGTGAACTATGCACATTGAGAACAGGAGTTCATCATATCTTGGTAAATATGGCACATTCTTGCCCCTTTCACCTGACGCAGTGCAGCAAGTTGTCTTGCTGCATTATGCTGTGTCAAATATTGATAAATCTGGCCCTGAATCTTCATAAAACAACAGGAAAGAAAACATAACTAACAGAAGAGTGCTCTGACATTGTTTTTATTCCAAGACTGAAATAGAATTGAACTTGAATTATGTGTGCTTCACTAGTCAAACTTGTGAATGTTTTTCTTCAGAATCACAGAAAACACTGATAGTTCTGCAACATAATATCAAGATGTAATTGTAACTGATGTAGCTTTGACTAAGTTGTGTTTCTAGGCGATGGAGGTGACATTTAGAAGGTTGTTCATTGTGCAGGTATCACTTCTTATCGCTCATATTTTATTGTAGGGGCACATCATTCGAGAACCTTGATATGTTTATCAGATATGACTGCCAAACTCAAAGTTCACTCTGCTTTGCATGGGTACATAAGCAATACTATACCTGCGTATTGAGATGTCTCGGTAAATTTCACGAACTCTACCATACATGTCACATGGACATAACCAGATAATAAATACACTGGAAGGCACGAACATAACTTTACTATTGCTGTAAAGTGTTCCACATGTGCGGATTGTGAATTTTTGAGAGGTGTGTCTCGAGGCCTTTAAAAATATATAGTTTTCATCAGTTTCAGCAGGGATATAGCTATATGGGGGAGCACGGAGGGTGTTACACTACCATAAATCTAGTGAGTCGGGTCCGAGGTAGGGTAGAGTCGGGCTTGGCGTGTGAGAGTGGGTTTGAAGCACGGCACAGAACGCCTGCCAAAAGAAAATATATAGAGAACACGTAAATGGAAATGTGTAATGGACATGAATATGGATATCAGAGGTTTTATTACAGTATTTAATTTGAATTTCAAACGTCGTGTGATATAGAAATGAACGTGGGAGCAAGGGTTTTGGCTACTGTTCTTGTGACCTTTCAGAATTGCGAATAGAGATATAAAATTAATTGAAAAGCTGATTAATACTGCAATAAGAAGCATCATTTGCAATGGAGAAAGGTCTGTGAATATGCCATAGTGCTAACATAGTTAAACGTAGTAAGTGAGTAGAGATGAGACATTGGCCTCCAATACAAGTTCAATTTTCACCTGAAAAAAAGAATGTAGCTCATCGATATGCAGTGCTTTAAATGGGCAGGTCCTCCTTGTACTGAGTACCTGCACTTCTTACCTTTGAAAGGGAGAGGACCGGGACATCTCAGCACTGCTGCAATACATTCAATGAGAGAGTGCTGGCACTTCTCAGGGGGGAGCAGGTACTCAAAAGAGTGCACCTCTATGTTTCCATCTAAAGCACTGACCATATGTTATGTTATGTTATGTTATGTTAAAATAAGTGTATAAAGCGCGCGTACACCGGGGAGGTTTAATGGCGCTACTTTGATATGGCCATATCAAAGTCACTTGGACATTGAAAAGCAAACCTTCAAGGAGGGTTGAAGTACGAGACACTCTAAGAAGAGGATGTCGCCTGGCACGAATCTCTGAAATGTGGTTCTTTATTTGAAATCAAGAATGGGGAGTTTTGATGGGAACATAGCGACTATCAACAGACCGTACTGTGACAAAGGAATTTTATGAGACAAGAAGGGGTGCAAATAAATACATACCATTTCCACAATATCGGAGTCGGGGCCATTGAGCGCATATATGTATGTATACTAAAGCCGAGATACCTTTGCATCTATATATAAAGAAGAGAACTTTTCCAGCACAGATACCGCTAATAATGTTTATTGCGTCCCCTCCTGAAAGAATTCCTGAATGTGACGATGCCTTGCGGAGGGCCAAAGTAGTTAACCTCCTCTTTTCTATGTCTCTCATTTTCCCAGAAAGCAGAATAAAGATAAGGGGACTGGAAGGAACACCTGGCAAGCAAGGGAGACAAAGAGGCCAGGGGCTGACTCGTGCATGCTGGATGAGGGCTAGCAGATAACTACCTTACAATGAAGTTCGATACCTTGCCTCCACCTGAACCATCTGCCTGCCCCATGAAACGACTCCGGTGTCTAAAGATCTGCTTTGAAACCGCATTTCATGTCTCTCCTTCCTTCGCCTTCTACCCTAACAGCGCCTAGAGACCCTTACGGGTGATTGTGCGCTTTACAAATGTGGACTTTATAAGCTCAGGATAGCGGTGAGAATTTGGTATTTGGACAGTAAGCACTCATAAGATCCCTAGTATTGCTGAGCAAGGACACCCGCCACAACTCTGCCATTCTTCAGGTTGTGTGAGTTGCTCAGCACTGAGACCTGCAATTCCTGCTGTCTTCCTGGACTGAAGCCCTGTACATTCCCAAACACTCTCATCCTTGTCTGAATTGCACACCATTGGCCTTTGTCTCAGACAACATCCTCTAATACAGAGGTGTTTCCTTCCAATGCCCCTGTAATGTTTAAGTGCAAGTGGTTCTTGATGTAGTTACACTCACTGTGGGAGAAGATACACAGGTACTCTGCCTGGAAGTGAAGAAGCCATATTATATGAGGAGTTGGAACATGTTTACTTTCCTTCGATTTGGTTGTTATATAGAGATGCTTTTGTGCAGAGATTTGTTGGGAAACGTTTTTATCTTCTACTTAGCTTCAAGCTTAAACACTCTGCATTGTTTTTGTTAGTTTTATTAAATCTATTTCGAATTCTATTTGTCACTACCCCATGCGACTCAAAGTCCTCTGTTTTTGTGTTTATATAAAAATTTCCTAGCCCTAATTTTAAGAGTAATAGCAAGAATTTTAAATTCTAGGTCATTGGTACTCCTCAAAATCCATTACTACAATAAAAAGAGCTTATAGTACCGCAAGTATGGCTTTTAATTGCTCTCTTTGGGGGCAGTATAACTAATTTCAACCACTTTCTGGCTGATAATCTAGTTTTCAGAAAACTTTCTCGGTGTGTTATTTAAGATGGTCGCTTGTCTGTAGGAAAACCATATTCAAGAGTAATCTTCATGGCAGCAAGGGCCTATGCTGTTTTGGAATATTGGTTCTCAAATTGATTTAAGCACCTACACTAGACAATGGACCAACTCACCTACGTTAGGCACCAACCTCAGACGATATACCAATAGTCTGTGAGATACAAAGCAATTCTTTGTGCAAACTTCAAAAGTGCCCTCTGTCACAAAGGCACCACCCTTTCCCTCAGGGTCAATCGTACATATAAGCTATATCAAAGCTCCACCACTTCACAAATGTATACAATCAAATCATATTTACCCAGTCCGTTTTGAGAAAATATAAGGTTCCTGCAGTGTTGATTTTTTCTTAGAGCCACGGCCAATGCGTTTCGTTCTACAAACAGAACTTCTTCAGGGCATTCCTCTATTTCGCGAAACCATTAGGTTATTGATACGTGAGGTAGTAGTCTCTTACTTCAAAATTTCCTTTTGACATTATACTGTTATATCTCATCCGTATAGCTCAACGTCACTTCTAAGTAAGACGTTACGTGATGACCTTGTTGTATTCGCACAAAGACCAATTCTGAACCGGGTGTGGTGTTGTGATATGATAGTCACTCTGATTTCTCAATTAAGTCTTTACATTGAACACAGTTCACACCGTAACTTACAAAGGGGCCAGTGCGCCCAACTTGACTTCTTGGCGTTCCAAATCCCACCCGTGGTGACGTCGAGATATACGGATGGAATATAAGAGTATAATCTCCAAAGGAAATTTTGAAGTGAGAGATTACTACTTCACGTATCAGTTACCTAATGGTTTCGCAAAATAGATGATCGCCCTGAAGAAGTTCTGTTCACAGAACGAAACGCGTTGGCTGTGGCTCTTTTAAGAAAATATCAATAAAGCAGGAACCTTATATTTTCTCAAAACGGGCTGTACAAAATATGATTTGATTGTATACATTTGTGAAGTGGTGCAGCTTTGATATAGCTTATATATCTCAAATTGATTTAACGTATCATGTAATTGTAAAGAGACACAGCTGTCAACATGCAGCTGGTATGCCGTGGTTATCTGCCCATAATTCACAAAACACGCATGATGTCTGCGCAAGTCAATCTGTTACAGAAACACCCTAATACTCTGTGAATCGAAAAAGTGTAAAAAAAAATGTGGACGATATTGAAACATTAATCACTGTCCCCGATGGACAGCCAGGGCATACAATTTTACACTTATTGTGTAGGCATTTTTAAATCACTTTTTCACACTTTTCACTAATTTGCTTACCTACACAACATAGCTCACTTAGGGATATCCCTTTAGGTACCATCCAAGAGCTCCTCTCAAATTCTGTGAGAGTTGTAGCCTACACCACTAACCTATATGTGAGTGGTGTGAGGAGGAACTCGATAATGAAGCATGGCACCTTGGTTGGGTGTGGGTTTTTCGTCCTTAAAACTGATTTTCTTGTCTTTCGTTTTTTCAGAGGCTCATAGAGGAGTAAGGTGCCCCTATAACAGAGTGCTTTAAGCAGACCCCGTGCGTATTTTGTGTGTTGTGTTAGTTGCTGGGAGTTACACAGTTGGTGAATATAAATGTTCCCTTTTGGTCCTCTTTGTGTGAGCGTATGGTTCTGTACTTTATTGCCTACATCAAGCACTGGCCTAGGTAATTTTGCAAGCATTCTGCCCGTAAGCTGTTATTTAAATAGTTTTATATTTTCAAAAGAATTGTAAAAAAAGGAAATCAGTGAATATATTCTACAGCACGTGCAATTGGTGAGATATCATCAAGATGCTAGTACATATATCTCAGATACTGTAACAGATACAGTCTAAATTGTCTATTACCAGCAGGATCTGATTCACAAGGGTAAACGTAGAAGCAATATTGACAGTCTTATCATCATTCTATCATGACTATATCAAAGCCTTTTGTCCCATATAAGTACCAGGAACACCAATACTGGTTTAAAGGCACCCTACCCCACTTAAGAGGAGGAGCAAGACTTGATCCGTTAGGAGGACCAGGAGCAACATGGCCGATATTAGGAGGCTACACACCTCATGCTGACATTGAAACAATGCCACACGGAGGCTTACTCACTCAACGCAAAGATTTCATTACAATCTACAGAAACTTGACACAATTCGTCATGAGGACTTTAACGGTCCAACCAACAACAGTTGCAACAAATGGAACTCAATCTCCGAGTACAGCAACTAAATTCACTCCACAAACATTACACGCAGTAATAGGCAAAATGCCCACAAAACGCGAACATATGCCATTCTGGGTAGCTCAGAAAATAACACAGTTAGAGGCGGTATTCCCGAATACTACCCCATTTGAAAACCACAGAATGCTGACAATCTGCTTGCCCATGGGGATAACACCACAGTTAGAAGATTGTACCACTTGGGGTACAGTCTTTGCTGCCATATAAAACAGAACTCATGGTATTCCTTCATTAGCAGTGATATTGGATGTATAAAAACATATACAGAATGAGTAAAGAGCAGAGCCTGCTCTGAACTTAGGGAAGAAGTTACTTAATAACTATCACCAAGTATCAGTCATAATACTATCTAATACAGAAGGGGAAGCAGCATCATTGGCAATCTACCAACACCTAAGGGAGTTCAGTCGGTTAGAGCAATCACACAAACTACCCAAAATAATTGGAACTGTGTATGCAGAATTAGAAAGGGATAGTTTGGGTGGGAAAGCTTTAAAACCTCAACTGAATGGCAGTCGTGAACAGGACACTTCTAAGCAGACACCTGCTTCCTCTAAAGTGGGATAAAAAAAACAACAAAACTATATAGAAAAAATATCTCAATCCGAGGTAGATGTCCTCCACAGCAGCTCTCTGAAAAGAGGTACAACCTTAGAAATTGGGTTAAAATTAGGAAACCTGACAGATATCAGGATACTGATACACAATCCTCTTGTTCCTTTCAGGGCTGGATGAAAAACTCAGAGCGAGAAGGACAGTCAGAACACAAAGAAAAGCGTACAAAGTCCAGAGACAAGCATCACGCTCAAGACTATACTTCCAAAAGAAAAGAAAAGCCAAAATCAAAACCTCAGTTTAATAAGAAGAAAGTTGCAGGCCTGAAGATCAGACATGCCCAGAATTCTGAGGACACAAGTTTTGAACGGGGAATGGGCTCAGAGATGCTAGACAGGGCGGCAAAAGTAACAATAGCTCGCCAGAACCTGAAGGAATTTCTGGTGACAGCGGACTTGAATGATTACATCACAGTGGAAACACCAGTTGAAAGGGTGGGCATCCCACCTAAGTTACATGATTTCAAATAACACTCCGGATGGAGGAGGCCAAGCCCAGAAAAATAAAAGGTCTCTTTAGGAAGAACCTATCATCTGGTTATGACATCCTGTTAGCTGAACAAGATTGTCCACCAGCATTCGTTATGAAGTGCCCTAGGGGAGAAGAAATAATTTTTCCATCTCCCTCCGACCTCATTCCTGTTCACCTTAAATAGACATATGCCCGGCAGAGGGCAGTAACCCTAGCTCCAGCATTATATAAAAATCATGCTGGATGGGATGAGAAATCAACCCACGTGACCCCGTTTAAAGTTTCACCAAATGCACAAAGGCAATACCGAATAAAGCAAGAAGCTAAAAAGCAAGTCAGGAAGATCTTAGATCAACTTGAATATCAGGGTGTCATTGAAACATGTACCTCACCAATGAACAATCCTTTGTTTCCCATATCAAAACCGGACAAAACATATCGTCTAGTTTTAGATTACAGACATTTAAACACTTACACAAAGCCATTAGCTGTCGAAAATACACATAGTGCCGCATTAATGAATAATATTGTGCGGAAAAAATACAAAACTACACTTGACATCTCAAATGGATTTTTCTGCCAAAATATAGTGCCTGAAAGCAGGTATTTGACTGCATTCTCAGCGTTGGGGTTCCAGCGACAATTTTGTCATCTCCCTCAGGGGTATAAGACATCCCCGGTATTTTCAGCAAGGGTAAATGAGTTATTCCCAAAATTTGATGAGGAAGCATTGTCCTGTGTTGATGACATTTAGCTGATGGACAATAACTTAGAGAGGCACTTGACCAGGGTGAACACCATAATTATGGGATTCGCCTCTGACGGCTACAAATGTAAGTTTACAAATTCAAAAATTGCCCACCTCAATGTCCTGTTTTATGGGATATGAGCTGTCAAGTGAAGGGAAAAGTCTGGCAGCTAACTTTTTACAAAAGTGTGCACTGCTCCAACTTCCAAAAACATCTACAATCAATACTGGGATTCCTAAATTTCGGCAGAACATACATTTTGGATTACGCAGAAAGAGTAAAACCTTTCTATGATTTAATATAACCTGACTTTTCAGTTAGACATTGGACACAGGAGCACACAAATATCCTACATTCACTACAGGAAAACATGATAGCTTCCAAACACTTCCAAACATGTGTAAATGTATGCCACTTGGTGATCCGTGTAATAGCAAGTCAATGCGGTTACACCTACTTAACCTTTAATGAAAGCAAAACAGTACCAATCGCATACAAATCACACCTGTAAACAAACACAGAAATTCGTTTCACTTCAACAGAGAAAATCCTGACAGCAGTTCAGACCGCTGTAGAAAGAGAAAGAGCACTGGCTCAGGGGAAACGCCTAATTGTCGTAACCCCGGTACCGGCTTTAGAAGCAGTTACAAAGGCTAGCATTCAAAATGCAAAAGCCTTACATCCAAGATGGATACAATGGGCTAATTCTCTTACTGCAACGGACGTTGAATATAGATTTGATCCAAGTCTAAAAACACAAGCATTCCTGCAATACAAACAAGAATATCCTCTACCAAATGAAATCTTGCCTCTCGATCAGTATGAAAATATTATTTACACTGACAGATCTGCTCAACCGTTCATAGGGAGTAAGCAACAATACAGTGCAGCATGTGCTATAATTAAAGGTCAAATGCAGGATGGGAAGTTCCATCCAAGTTGCACCAAGACGCAATCTCTAGGAGGCTACACAGCACAGTTGGCAGAGTTAGAAGCATTAATACTAGCACTAGTGAATATGGATCACAAATTCCCCACACTAATCATGTGTGATTCCTTCTACTGTGTGCAATCATACAATGAATGTTGATATAATTGGGAGAAAAACAGGTTCAAAGATACGAAAGGGGGCACAATTAAGCATAAAATCTATGGGAACACGTAGTAGGGTTGAAAAACGAACTACCAAGGGCTCACGTGATACATACACTGAGTCATCAGCGTGATGGCGTTCACGTTGAAGGGAATTCATTGGCTGTTGTGGCCGCGAAGGGGGCTGTAAGCACGGCTTCCATAGCTGCAATCACTCGTTTAAAAACGAGGATAGACTGTGAGATTATGGTTGCTGTCATTTCTTCACGCAAAGGCAGGACAGCAGTACCAAAGAAATTTCCACTTAAGTACTCCTACAAGTTAGATGCAAGCAACATTCCATATGCTCAGATTCCTGGAGTGGGGGATAGAGTAATAACAAATATGGATCGCAGACAAGGTTTGATTGTTGCAGCACACAAGGGTTTGGGCTTAGAGCACATAAGCGTTACAGCGACTAGTTCGTTATTGAAACAGCGCTAGTGGTGGCCAGGTCTAACAAAGCAAACTAAAGACTATGGGCCATATGTATGAAGCCAATTTGTGATCCCAAAAGCTGAAATTCGCAGAATTTCAGCGTTTGCGATAACAAATTAGCAGTGTGCAATGTAGCACACAAACCCCCCCCCACAAATTTTACGCTTCCCTATTTTGCGATTGCGTTTAAGGAATCACAAATTGCGATTCCTTAAATGCAATGTAAGCAGCACATAAGAAAGTGCGATTTGGCCTTAAGGAATCGCAAATTACCACCAAGTTTAAGTTGCTGGTAATTTGCGATTTCACTTAAAAATGCACTATTTTGCATTTTTTAAAGTGCCATGTGGCACGCATACATGCCCTTATGGCATGCATGTGTGCCACATGCGCACACATGCACATTTAAGGGGTGCAACAGGGTGTCCTTTTTACACCCTGGCCCCCTTGAATTTGCATTCTCAATTTGCGATTCTCTTTTTGCTAATCGCAAATTGAGAATGCCCTCCCATTCATTCCTATGGGCCTCTTAGCCCATAGGAATGATAGGGAAGGTATTCCTTATTTGCCAATCTCAATTTGCGATTCGCCCAAAAAAATATGTGGGATTAGCAAAATTAGTAGCAAATCCCACATACATTGCATTTTGAGATTCTTAAATTGCGATTCCCTGAATATCGCAATTTGAGAATCGCAAAACTCTAGTTTCATACATCTGGCCCTATGTCTTTAAATGTGACATCTGTCAGCAGATGAAAGGATCCAACATAACACGCCGGGCACAAACACGATTATTAAAATCAGACAAACCTCTTGCATGTGTGTATTTGGACCACTGCAGCCCCTTACAATCTGATGGGGCTTACAAGTATATCGTTGTGGCAGTGGAATCATTCCCAAGGTTCCTATGGGTCTGGCCTCAGTGCTCGGCTGACGCTCAAACTGTTATCAAAGATTTGTGAGTCTTTATAGGGACATACGCAGTTGGCACGTTACATTCTGACCGTGGTCCGGTATTTAGCTCTCAGGCTTACAAAGAGGCCATAAAAAGTATGGGTGTAGCATTATGGTACTCCTCTTCATACCATCCTGAGGGAAATTCGGTTGTGGAGAGGAAAAACTAGGACTTAAAGCAATCTTTACCAGCTAGAGTATTAGGCAAGGGCGGTAGTTGGGTTAATCACTTATATGAGGTACAGAGAGCCCTCAAAAACCAGCCAAGATGTTCTCTAGGGGGTGTCACTCCTTACAAAGTCCTATTTGGGACGAGAATGTGGGTACCTGATCTTGATTGTGAAGGTGCAGTGGCAGATGAGAAACCCTTTGATATCTATGATCATTTGGTTGTTTTCCAGGATCTAAATGAATCCAGGACAAAACAAAGTAATGTCCACAAAAAATAGTTCATCACTGGGGAAGTCAAGGCAGTCACGTCAAGACCTGTCTGGATCCCAAACGTTGGGCATCTGGTCACAGAGAAAATAGCGGACAAAAAAAATGTGGACCATCCTACAGAAAGCCTGTACCTGTCCTAGCAATTCAAGGAACAAGAACAGTACTTCTACCGCCTCTTACCAGGAAAAAGGAGAAAAGATTTTTCTCAATCGACTTAATCATACCACACTATGTGGCCGATACTAAGCAGTAGGCCCCATGGACTCCACAGAAGCAGACGCCCCACCTCTAGCTACAATCCAAGAAGTTCAAACAGAAAGACTCATCACCTTTGAAGAGCCTCCTGTACGGAAAGAAGGACTATGCAACAATGCTCTAGAACTTGTTCTTCTTGAAACCGAAGTTCAACTTCAAAATCAAACTCAAAATAACAACCAGGTTGCTATTAGACCAAATACAGACGTCTAAGTCAACATGCTTCAATGAGAGCAAAATGCTATTTCAAAAACTCCCGATGCAATTCCAGCAATTGATCGAACTGCTTCTGGCTACTTCATGAACTTTGATATGTTTTCTTTCGATCCAAGTAAACCGGAAACAACGCCAGCCCAACAATAACACAAGCAAGAGATAAAGAACTTTCTGCACTTTCTTCAAAAGACATACCTAGTATCGCTACTAGTAACTCTGAGCAAATACCGGGATACTGTTTTTTCTTTTCTGGTGTTGCTTAATTATAACTTTTAGCATGCTTATTATTGAACGATACCTTGAACAAAACTCTACAGCCCAAAAGGTTAACCTGATTCTGAAGCCACACCAGTCATCACATCGTGAGCAAAGAGACTTGTCATCAGTGAAAATTAAAGCCGTTCCTATACCGGACGTTACAGTTTGGGACAAGGTTGATTTTTCTATAATTGGTCCGACTGAACTTTTAAAAATGTCTTATGAATTTAAAATTTCATTAAGTGATATCATTACCTCCAGTACTTTTTCTGATGATTGGGACACTGAAACAGTTATTAACATGTTGCCTGAGCTAGAGAAAACTGCCGCATTTCCGCACACTGAAATGTTAGAAAGTACTTCAGACTATGACACATTGTACTGTAACCAACATTATGGTCATCATTTCCTACATACATCTGTAACACCTAGAAATGTTTTTGAATACCACCAATGGGAAAATTGCCCTACACCACCAAAAAGTAGTTTGCAAACATTTGCACAGAAATTTTCATATTTTTCAGGGTTTAACACCACAGACCCGACCTCATATTATTATAACTAAGTTACACCGACATCGGCACTGAAAATTATGCTGACTAACACCAAATAGATTTACTCTGCTTTCTTTATTGCCCATTTGTCTGAACAGGGTTTTGACTTATGGAAGGACATGGATTTTAGGGATTTTTTACTAGGTCCCAGGAACCCCCATCTGCAACATTTTATATATACTGGCATTTATGCTGCCTACAATGAAATCTGGAAAATATGCCAACAAGAGGCCGCGGAAAGAATACGGGAAATAGACCATATTAACTTAGAGAAATCAATAGCTGTTGTGGGTAATGGGTTAACAACTTTGACCTCCAGGATATATTATTTAGGCAACATTGTATTTTTGGCAATAGACATACTGGAACAAGATTTGACCATATTACAACACGAGCAATCTCAGTTACTTTCTATTATGTTATTGAACTGGACGACGCAATCTTTGCCGGCAGGCTATGTGCCTTGCCGTTTCATCAACAGTACGTCTCTGTTTTCTGAATATAATCTAACAGATAAGCAGGTAGAAATAGCACAAAGGGGAGCTGAATACACAATGCTGCGTATTGAAAAACTGGATAGATTACCATTTACAGTGGCGGAATCACAATCTACTGAATGGCTAATCCATGGCCACATAACTTTACCGGTCACTACTTTTCAGTTTCAATATTGCCTTGAGCAAAGGCAGGCAGGCCAATATGAAAAAATGGGTAAGTGTTAGACTTGGCATCATTGGCGTGAGTCTCCCTTCTATTTTTTACTGATTGCCTCCTCTGTTTTTTATATGTTTTTGCTGCTTATATGCTTTGGACACTGTGCCACTGCTATTCAGTGCCACAGTGCTAGTGCTCCCTATGTTAAATTGATGTACTGATTAGTGATTCCATGATTGGGTTATTTGATTTACTTGTTGGACCCTAGTACAGTGCACCATGGGTGCCCAGGGCTTGTAAATCAAATGCTGCTGGTGGGCTTGCAGCACTGGTTGTGCCACCCACAGAAGCAGCTTGTAAAGTGTGTCTCAGGCATGCCATTGCAAGGCCTGTGTGCAGTCTGTGACTGCCATGTCAACTTGGCAAGTGCACCCACCTGCCAGTCCCTAAACCTTCCCTTTTCTTCATATCGGACATCCCTATGGTAGACCCAAGGGCAGGGTGCATTGTAGTATAAGGTAGGACATGGCCTGGTGTGTGTAGCATGTCCTAACTGTGAATTACAGCCATCTTCGTTTTTCACTATTGCAAGGCTACCTGTTCTCCATAGGCCAGAATGGGCAGTTAGATTATTACATCCTATAATCGTAACTGACTCAGGGAACATGGTAGAAATTCGAATTTAATATGCCTGAACTCAGAATGATAGAATACATCTTTTAGTAAAGTTGGTTTTAACATTCTGTGTTTGAAAATACCACTTTTAGAAAGTAGGTATTTTCTTGCCTAACTGTCCATGCCTGCCTCTGCTAGGTTGTGTATTCCTTGTCTGGAGTTTGTGAGTGACAGGGCTGGGGGATTCCAGGAGACAGGCTGGGGCAGCCCAGTGGTGAATAGAGAGATCTGCATCTAGATAGAAGGGAGGAGTTGCACCTGGGACCTGAATAGGGCTGGGCCTTCCCTCTACAATGCTGGCTCAACCTCGTGTGACTTGTCTGATGTCTCTGCCCTGCACTGTGAGGGGGAAGAAGGTGTCCTGTAAACAAAGTGCTCAGGAACTGGTTTGGACTAGGCAGAGGCCCCTCTGCCTTCAGAGAACAAAGGATTTTGGGGTATAAATATTGGGACTCAGACCCAAGAACTTTAGATCACTTCTGGGAACAAGACAAACCTTTTGCCAAGGAGAAGAACCAAAGGAATCTGCAGGAGTTTGACTGCTCCTCTGCCAGTGTGCTGTTTGCTGGGTTGGTCTGCAGTGATTTCTTCATTGCCAAGGAAAGGAGAAGGAACTTTTTAAGGACTTTCATCATCTTACAGAATATTCTCCAAGGGCTTGAATTTGTGTTTGCCTCCTGCGGAAGTCTCAGGGACAAAAGACTTCACTACTAGCTCCCCTGTGAATTTCCTTGCTGGGAATTCTATCTAGACACATTTGTGTGTTGCTGGGAGCTGGGAGCACAATGCATCAAGAGGAAGAGTGTCGCCGGCGCAGCTGAAATCGTCGCATCGCCGGAGAAGCGTGCCACCGCCGCATCTCCCGAAGAGTGTGTCTTCGCCAAAGCTGCCTGCTGTCGCATCACTGGAGAAGCATGACGCCATCAAGAAAGTCGCCATCGCATCGCCAGAGGAACGACTCGTAGGGCCTGTCGCGGCTCGAAAGCAATGAGTCATCGCAAGGCTGCCAGGGCGCATATTCATCGTCATCGCATCATCGCATCAAGGGCTCCATCTTCTTGCATCACACCCGGATCATTGCATCGCATTGAGGCGCCATCTTGCGCATCCCAACCAGCCTGCAGGCCAAGAATCTACGCATAATCTCCGCACCGGTAATGATCACGAAGCATCCCCTACTCTGCGCAAGCATTGAGGCACGACGCATCCTTTCCCCTGGATCACGGAACCGACACATCTCCCACTCTGTGAATCTTTTGTCTGTTTTGCGTGATGCATCCAGGTACTTTGTTGAGAACTGTGTCGCATTTATCATCAACTTGAACTAAGCAACTTTTATCATCTTTAAGTATAGTATTGTGGATGTTTGTCACTTGTGGTCTTGTGTTAAGTCTATATAAAGAATACTTATGTTTATTAAACCTGTGTGGTGCCCATCTGTAGTGTTTTCACTGTATTACTGTGTATATTCACCATTGCTTAACACACTCTGAGATAAGCCTGTCTGCTCATGCCAAGCTACCAAGGGGGTGAGCAGGGGTTATCTAGGAGTATAATCCCCTTGTCCTGACTTATTTGGTCAAAGGTGTACACCACTGCCAACTAGAGACCCCCAGTTCTAACAGTAAGGAATACATGAAGGAATCCTGGGAATTACCATATAGCTTTTGATGCCGAAGTGGGGATAGAGAAGTGTTTCTAAGTAGTACAAACTGCAAGAACGCTTTAAGCGATTTTCTCATGTGCCAGGACATTTTATTGCATGGTGCTTGTAATGGTTCGGTAGCGAACTTGTCTTGCCACATGAAAGGGACACCAGCTGCTGTGATTACACTGGTATTCGAGCTGCTGTCAAATGGGAGTTACTTGATGCTGAACAATCAAGGTTGCTGTGGGATGCTTCCGGGCATTGCATATCTGGTCACTGTGAACTCCAGGGTTACTTGTTGTATGCAAGTAATGTTTACCCTGACAAGTACCGTCAGGGAGGTGCCGTTATGGCCTTTGTTGAATGTTTCTTTTATACAATTTGATACTTTGAGCAGAATGAAAGTCATGCTTTTACAGCAACTGTACCCTTATCCTCCGCTCAAGAGACCTTTGATCTTCAAGTCACATGGACCTCGACTGTGATACAGGCACTCATATTCACAAACTGCCCCTTACATTTCATAGAAATGGCGGGTCGTATCTTTAACATGTCTGATACGAATGGTATTGTACACCTAGTTAAGACCATAGGTTCAGGATTTCTAATCACCTTTCAGACGATCCTCTGAGTTATCCCAAATTTTATACACTCCATATTTGGAAACATTTTTGGAGGCCTACCTCTGATCCTGCTCTCAATAGCTTGAATCCTGATTGTAATTTACCTACCACGTAATGGACGGCTCAATCACCAACGAGATTGCAAAAGCTCTCCTGGAGCGGAAATACTATGAATGCATGGTACAACATCTGGGCACACTTTGCCTACGAGAACTGAGTGCTTCTTGGTTCCTATTGTTTAGACCAGTCTTGATGGCCTGCATCTTACCTGTTCTTCGATGCCTGTTTTGAGGAGAAGAATGCATGTTGGACCTCCATCTGACACTCGCAACAGACACGCCTGCTTACTTAAACACCAGGCTGGAACCCTTGAGGTCCCATGCTTGGCAATGTCCCCGGAGTATTCCTATCCTGCTGGCTGCATTCCTCGAGAACACGCAGGTGCTTTTTGCTGTAACTAGGATGAGCATCAGCTCTTCCACTAGCACTATCACCACTAGCACCCAGGTATTGACTACAGCCCCACCTGCCTCCACACTAGCTATTAGCAATGCTGAATTTCATCTGTGCTCAATTGACGTACTTTGCGAGGTGGTACAAGGTCTGTCCCCTGCGGTAACAAGCAACGACGATGTTGCATCTCCCAGCCAGGACACTGAATCTATAATTGTCTATAAACACTTAATCTATAATTGTCTATAAATCGTGTGCTGGGAAAGAATTCGGAGTTTCCTTTTGTTTCAAACTCAACTAAAATTGGAACATTCCCTAAAATTGACACTTTTCTTAGAAAAGCATGGCCTTCTAAACGATTGTAGGGGCTCGAATGGTATGAAAAAACTTGTTCAGGACTTTGACTTACGGAACAATTACAAAACTTATTTTCAGAAACTTTTCCCCTTTTTTCACTATTTTTAAAATGATTTTAAAGTTTTAAAAATGTTTTTACGTGGCTCACTGATAATCTTATGCACTGCTAGCTAGTAAAAAATTAGTAGTTTGTAGCATTTTATTATTGCTGACTATTCGGAAGAGGAGTGGGTGTCATGTTTCATATAGGTACCCTAATATAGGCCCGGGTAACATCATACCCTTTTACCTACATCACCTCCCCTACACTACACAGTAACAAGCCTTTTAGGATTGAACCTTTACCTAGTTCTAGTCCTAGGCGCAGAAGGAGGGTTTCCCTGAACAATGGTGTTCTATGGCTTCATCTTTAGACTGACACGGTATGAATGAATATTTATAAGGGTTCTTGGAAACAAGGCTGGGGCTACATCCACCTGCATAATATCTACCTACAAGGTTCATCCCATACGTCATCTTCAAACCCAACATTGCCTAATACAAGAAACAAGGGACAAAGGAACCCTAGATACTTTTCTGTATAAATACAGCACCTCTTGCTAGTATTAGGGCGAGAGATCCGAAACTTCCAGGTTGACACACTGACCAGAGACGCTGAGGCTCCTGCATGCAGACGCTCTAGCTGACAGGGGTCTAAACATCCCTTGCGGGGTGTCCAACCCGAGAGCAGGATGGGGTCCTACACTCTCTTGCTTCAGGTAATGGAGTTAGAATAAACCTAGAGGGATTCTTGGTTTAACACCTACTCACATGCTAGGTACACATAGGTACATCTAGATAGGCATCGTAGGAGTACGCACGCTTTCTTTTATCATGCATTTTATATCCATGTATGTGTTCATGACTATTGCAAAATGGTAGAACCGTACTATCCTTTTATATTCACTGTACTGCTGATCATATATCTCTGCTACTGTCTAACGGTTGTCGCAGCACATATATTTTACACTAGAAGAACAACTGTGTAAAGCATACTTATTGTAAACACGCCCATCTCTTTCTTTTGTGTAACTCTCTGATAGAAACTAAGGGCTAGATGTAGGTAAATCTTTTTTACCGATTCTAAAATACAGAATTTTACCGATTCGGTATTTTAGAATCGGTAAATTAGATGTAGGTAATAATTCGTATTTTTTACCGAATCAGTAAGATTTGGTAATTACCGATTCGGTATTCGCCTGGAGGCCCATAGGAATGAATGTCAATGACCGAATCGGTAATTACCGATTCGGTAAATACCGAATAATTCAAGGGTGGCAGGGTGTCACTTTGACACCCTGTTGCACCCCTGATTAGTGCTTGTGTGCCATGTGGCACACATACATACCCTAAGTGGCAAACATATATGCCCTAAGGGCATACATCCCCTAAGGGCATGTATGTGTGCCACATGGCACAGGTGTAAATGCACATTTTTGCATTTACCTCGGAATTCGTTATTTACCACCAACTAATAGTTGGTGGTAAATAACGAATCCTTAAAGCCATGTAGCACTGTTTACAGTGCTACCTACATCTCAAAACACAGATTCTGTAATTTAGCGATTCGGTAAAATTACCGATTCGGTAAAATTACAGATTTGGTCAATTTACGGAATCAGTGTTTTTTAATGCCCTACATCTCAGTATCCAAATACCGGTCGGTAACAGACGAAAATTGGTATTTTCGGCCGTTACTGACCGGTATTTGGATACCTACATCTGGCCCTAGGTGAGCACTAGTGACTGAACGAAAAGTAGTACATTGTTTGCACAATCCTGGGGGATAATGGGTTGTCATGTTCTAAGGTTGACAGAAACTATTCTCTCCTTGATAAGAGGAGATTATGGTGGCACTGTGAGCTAGCTAATGCAAACAGGCTAACATACGCGGTGGGTGTGCTCAGAGTTAGTCTGCCACCAATCCTAGAGTTCATGTTATCCAAACGCGCATGTCCTATATAGGAACTACACTACAGTACAGCAGATGCAGTGGCATCATGCCCAGGTTGTGCCATTACCTCCTCGAAACACCTAATATTGCTATATATAACAACTTATAGGCAGACACAATTGCAGTTCTTCTTCAGGTAAAAAGGGCTTGAATTGAATGGTGAAGCAGGTGAAGTGGCACCGGGGCCAAAATCCCTAGGGACCCCACTAAAGGCAGAATAATGCTAAACTTTACTACTGAACAGGCAGTCGCATGAGCAGTTATCTAGCAGGCATTAGGGCAATGATTCAGTGGTGCTGCAGGTGCAGTGGCCCCGTGCCAAAAGTTGTCAGTATTTCTGTAACACCAAAGATTGCTATATTTAACCTTTAAATAAGCAGTCACATGTGTAGTTACCTTGCTGGCACTAGGGTCATAATTTCAATGGTGCAGCAGGTGCAGTTACACTGGGGCTCAAAGCTCTAGGAACCCCTCTAAACACCAAATGTTGCAATATTTTATTACTAAACAGGCAGTCACATGTGCAGTTACCTTACAGGCAATAGGCAATAGGGTCATGATTTGTATGATGCTGCAGGTTCAGTGAAACTGCATCAAAAGTTGTCATAACTCCTTTAAACACTGAGGGCCTTATTTACAACAAAGTTACACAGCGCTATGTCATAAGCCATTTTGCTACTTACAAAGCACAGGGATGTGTCATATCTACAACAATATGACAGATCCCTATGCTCCACTGTGCTGGCGCACAATTGGATGTAAAGCGCCAACGCAATGAAAAAATGTCTCCTTGTTGTGCCTCCCTACGCCTCCCCTGGGGAGGAATAGCATTCTGATGCATTTCCAGGTTTAAATGCGGCAGAAGCCATGGGTGTTGCATGGGAACACCAACAGCAACGCCCATGGAACAACCCTGTAATGCAAAGTGCTGCGTTTAAAGGAGCCATATTTATAAGGACACAACAAGCCATGCAGGGTGGCTTTACGAGTCCCTTAAATATGGGTCAGCAAGATGCGCCGCTGCTGCGTTACAAAAAGCGGCGCACCAGTGGCGCAAAGCGCTTGTAAATAAGCCCCCAAATATTGGTATATTTTGCTACTAAACAGGCAGTCACAAATGCAGTTATCTTGCAGGCACTAGGGGCATGGTTTGAGTGGTGCAGGGGAACCGGGCCCAAAAGTTGTCAGAACTCCTCTAAACACATAATATTGCAATTTCATCAATTAATTATATTATTTCCCTCTTTCATTTTTTTTTTTTAATGTTGCTATTATTTACCCGCACTATTCCACCAGTAACAGCACAATATATTGTCTTTTTGAACATAAACAAGTCATAACACTTCAACAGATTATCTGTAACTTATATTGCACAACTACTCAGCAAACTACAACTTACAATAAAAGACAGCTTATTATTAATCACATGGGCAAAACATAATGCATTTTCCAATGCTTGTTTGTGAGTTATGTACGGTTCAGAAACGTGAGCTGTATCAGCTAGATCTAGATCACATAGCTGCCTCCCTGGAGCACGATTTTGCTTCCTCCCAGTCCAAGTCATCAATGGTGCCCAATTCTGTTTTCCACTTTGCCATCTGATCAGGGGAGATTTTAATAACCGTTTTATATATTTGGAAGATGCTCCATTTTCCTGATGATTGTTGTGCATGATCCCTTTGTACCTCTTCATTGCTTGCTTCATTTGTATATATATCAGTCCTAAACTGCTCACAAGTTTTCATTCTAGCTTTGCCCCTATAAATCACCAACCTACCAGTTTTCCCCCATATATATTTATGGGTTGTATGTTGGAATGAGTTTCCCAACCACGACTTCCCTAACAACGAGGTTGTAACCACGACCCTGTCTAAACCACGATTTTTTTTCCCACGCATTCCTTTACCACAAATGTTCTTTGTAAAAGAGTGTGTGTTAAAAAAAAATGCTTTCCAACTAGTAACCAGATCTGGGATACTGCCTGTGCAGTCTAAAATGTATGCCTTATCAAATGCCGAAAGCCAGAAGCTCCTAGAAGCAACTGAATTCTATATTGAGTGTACACAAAATAGACACAAATCTGCAGTATCAGAAGTCCTTTAATTGAAACAGGACTACAACTTATAGATATGCAGCACGGGCTGCGGACCATACTTTTCAAAGACACACCGCACACAGATATGCTCGCAGAGGGTGTGGTCATGAGTGGTCCACAGCCACTTTATTAATACCCTTCAGCAGGCAGGCAACTGGAGCCAAATTTCGAGGGGGGCTGAAAAATATTTTCGGGGGGGGGTAATTCTTCCAACCATAGACAGAGTGCCTGAAAGAAGGGGTGAAAACACAACAAATCTGGTATCTTAGCTTTACTTTTTGACATAGAACCCCTTGTGGCCTGTTCAATTTGGGTAAGCCTTTGCTCAATGCACCCTAGCCTAACTTCTAAAGGTCCAAGTAGGGTTATGAGTAAATCTCCTATTTTAGTTATTACACAGTCATCAGCCACCTTGGTGCCCACAACAAGCTGGTCCGCAGCCCGGAAACATTTCTCCACATCTGGTTGATTCGATAAGTCAACTCCCTGAACAGTCGGGACAGCCCCGGCACAGCCCCCGCTCTCCACGGGTAATATAATTCTATCCGACACAGGTTTAGCTCGCTTTGATTTCCTTCTGCCGGCCCAGAGATGTAACTGCATGCTTCGTTTTCGAGGTGGCCCCCTTCTTACTACGACCCCGCACATAGGTAGAAGATTTTTCAGGGAGGTCGGCCAAGTCTAAAATATCCACGGACCCAGAAGTATCCAAAGCTAGAGAGGTGTTCAAAGGTTGCCGAGGGGAAGATGACAAGAAATGTTCCTCCAGAAGGAGCGCGGCGGGGTGTGGGTAACAGCCGTGACTAACGTAGCTCCCGCTAATTGTTCGTGGTCTGGAGTGCGAGAATTAGCAAATTCGCCCATGGAGGATCGTTTCGCCATGGCTAAATCTTGCAATACACGCCGCTCCATCAAGATTATCCCTTGGTCGATCACCGAGTTCGCCCTTGTTATAAAGTTGTCCAGAGTACCTGTAATCTTGCCCCTAGCAACCATGGTTTTATTCCTCAAATCCCGTCCCGCCATACTTTATCTGAGCAGCACACAGTCCAGCACCCAGGTAGATTCCCACAAAGGAGCACAGTTCAAGATGTTTCTCATACAGATGCTCACCTGGGATTGTAGACGAAAGAGGGATGAGCCGGCCCGGTCTCAAGCGGTCTCAAACTGGGCTACAATGGGCCCGGGCTTTGCCCGGCGCGCGCCCGCGCGCGTTCCGCGTAGCGGAGGTTATGCGTAGATATATAGCACACGTGAAGAGGGGGCAGGAAGAGCACACAGCGTTGCACCCACGGGCTGCTGGTCCTCGCAGTCCAGCTGGGTGTTGAATCAGCCCCTTGGCCTTCTGCCGAGCGGCTCCCGCGGAGCGGGGGTCGGGAGGCGCTGGTTAAATGGCAATTGGTGAGAGGGTTTGGGAAGAGCACACAGCGTTGCACCCACGGGCTGCTGGTCCTCGCAGTCCCGCTGGGTGTTGAATCAGCCCCTTGTCCTTCTGCCGAGCTCAGCTACCTCAGAGTGCCATCATAAGATCGCCTAACCCAAACAAAGAGTGAATGGTTTCTGGCAACCACTAAAAGAATAAATCGCAGATAAAGCTCCATCATGGTGCTAAAACAGTTTATATATGCAGGCATATAGTACAAGGTCATAAATCAGGCGTAATCCTATTATGCAATCCCTACTCTGTGTCTGTCTACAGTGTATCTAGGTTTAGAGCCAAGAATTCCTCCATGGGATGATGCAACCCCATTACCTGGCTGGGAATCATGTAGGACCCTTTCTTGGTCACAAGCTGGTCACCCCTCACGGAGATGTTAGGGAGCTGCTTGACAAAGAATCAGCAGTCAGTGATGCCTCGATGCTCAGCTGAAGTGTCTCCTCTGCTAACCCCTGGAAATGCTTCTTTATTTATAATAAAAAGCACCCTTGCAATGTATATGCAGATTAGTGTTATTATGGGTATGCAAATAGCCCTGTCGCACACGTGGATGCAGATAGAATGGCATTTGGACATCATGCATTTAGGCCTTGTACTCAGTGTTCGAGGCATCCTGATAATGCAAAACCAGATGTATAAGCAAAGCAGTTTCAAGTAAACTAATCCAACATTGTCGCAGACACGAATAGGTGCAAAAGGTCAAGGCAGAAAATGTTATTGTACAGAAAGAAGACAATGTAAGAAAATATGCAGCATTGTTACATGGGCCTAACTCTGGCATATAACACCCACTCTTAATACTAATGGTCTACCTAAAAATAGAAAGCTATCTAACAAGCAGCAGGCTGTATAAAATGTAAAAACTGTAAAAGTTTAAAAACACTTTTAAAATCATCTAAATGCAAACTTCCCTTAAAAGCTATTACACAGTTTGAAACCCCAAGCACTTAGAAAGCCTCAGTGCCTATAATAAAAGCATGAAAACATCATTTTTTTCATTCATTTTGTTTAACAACAGGCAAAATAGTTCCCACCAAACAGGTAAGCCAATTGTTTATATGTTCTGAGAGGTAGTCACAACATTGCTGTCGCTGGAAACTGCAGACAAGTGACTTTCCCAGAGGCGCACCTCGAAGCAGGTTTATGGAGCAAAGGTGGTTCCATCCAGTTCCCACAGCAGCCGCTGAGGGAGGGACTACATCCTGTAAGCATGCCACAGAGCTGGTTTCCAGGTCACAAGGAGCCAAAGCATCCCAGGGTGGCTCAAAGAATGCTATAATCAGCAAAGGAATATGCTGGGTACAACTATACCCATAGGCTTTTAACGGGTCCATCAGTGCTTCAATGTGAAATGGCGCAACCTATTGTGATCCAAGACAGAAATCCAGGACACAATAATTCTGCACAGCAGGCAGCAGAATACAGTTGTATGCAGTGAGACCACACAGGCCTCAACGATAAGAACCAATCCTCATTCAGTTCTCAGAGTCAAGGTGTGCCGATGCAGTGTGTCATGTGCTCACAGCTTTCCACTGTTGTCTCGATTTCGGTTTGAACTGGAACATCCACTGCAAAGCAGGAAAATTAAAATAGGAATCCCTTTCAAAAGTAGCAGGACAAGCAGAAGATCTCCAAAACGCTTCCTAGTAAGGAGTGTATGATTGATGGTATAACTCTAAAAACTGCCAGACATTATAAAGACACGATGAACCAGCTCCCAAAAATGCAGTGGGAAGTTAGCATGAAGTAGCAATCTGTATTTCGGATGAAGACCCGGCAACCTGGAGCCAAACATCTCTTAGGTAGATGTTAGGGCCACATCGTTTTGAAAAAGCATGGCTTTCAGTTTGCTCAGAGAATCAAAGTGTAAGTAGGAAATATTTTTCATAGGTCACAGCGTTGCCTCCCTAACTTTGTGGGCAGGTAGAAACGATACTTGTGTGCAACAAGTATCTATGGAAATAACAGCTACAAGATAAGCAATGCCTCAGTCCATTCCACAGCAGCTTTGAGTGTCCAGCATCCAATAACTTCCATTAGAGAGCAACTTAAAAACCGGACTAATCACAGAAGCCCGAGAACACTTCAGATAACAAGACAAGTTTGCAACGGACGCGTTGCAAGCTACGTGAAGTGAAATGTCCTTGCAAATCAAGGCCCCGCTTAAAGCATTCTCACAGTTGGAACCGCTGAGAAAAATATCTGTGTCCCCATTACTATAACTAAACCTGTATTCATGTACAAATTCTTCCCTTAACGGTTCATATCTGCCTACCTGATGATTTTGTAGACAATATTGGAATTAGAATGTCGTGACTGATAAGGGGATGTATCGATCGATTATCGAATGAGTGGATGACATTCCGGCAACAGTGAAAGCTATTTGTTCTAAGTTTTTATGTGCAACATGGTATAATTTGTATTTCTATGTACCATTAATATCTGTCTCTCAGAGAGATTGTATGAAGAAAACAGATTGGATGTGTTAATATAATGCATGTGGACTGGACGCAATGTTTGACGTATCCAGCTGAAAAAAACTATTGAGTTGTGACTGTCCATGTTGTAAAAATTGACATGGCTTGTTGAATTACGTCAATTGCAGATGGCACTACGTTGCCCCATTAATATATTCGAGAGGATAATGTGGTCATGCTGTTGTCGACCACTGTCAAAGCCTTTTCTATATTAATCCTATCAACCTCACGCAGCCATCCAGCAGCCTCCTGTTGAAAGGCTTTCCATAGTTAATTAGATATTGCATACAAGAAACACTTCTGACGTGGGTTCCAGGAACTTAGCAAGAAATCCCTGAGATCCATGTCATCAGACAGAAGGGACAAGTGCTGCTTCACCTGACATAGTGTTGAGATCTTTACCCAATCAAGGCACAACCTACCAACACTATATGATGTCACCAACCACAAATGTTCTGATTGTACTTACTGTTTATGAGGTCTACTGACCTTAAACCTTTTGTCATTACCAAGGAATCTAGACTGACATCCATTAATGTCTAAAACCCAAACCAACCACGCATTCCAATTGGGGTCTGACGAATTGTAAGAGCTGTTGCGTATCATAGGATGTACGTTGTTACAATGCATGCTTTTACCACGCATGCTGTTACAACGCAAGTTTTACAACGCAAGCCTTTACAACGCATTGCTTTAGGGGGGTGCTGGATAGTGAATAGTGTAATTTACTATTCCAACTCCAGTCCCCGTGGATAGTAGGGAAGGTGTTGGATAGTAAATTAAAACTATTCCCTATCCTAGAGCGCCCCCCAATGCAATGCATTGTAATAGTTTTTGTTGTAAAACCTGCGTTGTAAAAGCACTGCGTGGTAAAAGTTGCGTGGTAAAGGATGTTCCCCGTATCATAGCATCTAGTGTATCCTCACTGTACTGTGTGAAGTGCTACCAGTTCTCAAAACATGTGAATGCGGGAATACTTGGTGTGTTCAAGTCCTTAATCTTGACAGTGCCTAGGCATGACGTTTGTTGTACAGTTTTGTTCAGGAAAATCATTTGAGGGGTATTAGGCATGCTGAATCTGCTATTCCCCAAACAGATTTTGTATCTATTGTGCCTTTCCAAAAGTGGAAACCCTATACAGCGAGTTGGGAAAGAAAAGAAGCAGAGTATATAAGCTTGATTTTTGTTAGCATAACTAGATAATTAGATGTACCATCATACAACTCATCAGAAGAAAACACATTAATTTTCTCTAGATCTTCTAGCATACTATGTACTGTATCAATGTTCCAATCATCAGAAATAGAACTAGAGGTGATGATATAATTTAAAGAAATTTTAAACCAATACGAAATTTGCAAAAGCTCAATGGGGACATACACATCATACGATACCCTGTCCCATACTATTCCAACTGGAACTGCTTAAATGTTCACCAGGGGCAGGTCTCTCTGTTCATGTTGCGATGATGCGTGTAGTTTCAATACCAAGTTCACAAGTTGGACTGCAGAGCATTCTCGGAGATAATGTCCATTCAGAATCAAGAAAAAGACAGTCACGAATCCAATCCAAAGGATGAGGAAAAGTAAACCAATTGCAATCCAAAGATGCAACAAATGAGTAACAAAATATGTATTTTTCAGCCAAAGATAGCAAGCACTTGTAGCTTGAAAGGTAGAGGCAGCAACAATAGTGGCTCATGTTCATTTGTATCCGATGAGAAATCTTCACAGTCCACGAAGTAGCAAGGCTCCACCCAGTCTACTTGTGGCAGCTCAGCAGGTTTTGTAAAACAAGGACATAATTCAATCTTTGGTATATTGACGTAGAACTTGTTTTCTTTAGGTTGTCGAATTTAAATCTGTGTCTCTCTACTGGTTGATTGTACAGTTGCTGCTGTTTAAACAGGGAATAGAAATACTTTATTGCTGTTTATTGTCTCTTGCTGGAGGGGGTAATCTTCGTTATCAAAGCTTCCATCTGAATTTCCTGTTTGGTAGCGAGAGGAGAGGAGTGGCCACCCAGGATGGCACGTGCCTACTGTTGAGAATCGATCACATATTGTGGTTTGATCAGATCATTGGAGACAAGCCTTTTGTCTCGTCAACCGGCAAGGGGGCGTAAGAAGTATAGTTCTTGTATCTTCAACAACCAGGAAAGGTACAGGCCCAAATTCTTTCTTGTCAACAATTTTTTCCCTGACCTGATCCCCAAACTTCAGGACCAAGCCAAATCTTCCTGGTACAAGCTTCACTTCCCCCGTGGCAGTGCGTTTTACTTAGAGGTTGCTTTTTTCATCCTTGAATTCATTTAGTTCCTGTAAAACAGCCAATCATTTATTGATGTCAAACGTCTGTCTGCTGCCACTGTGGCACCTTTGCCGCGGTCTAGGACCTACATTTTCACACCAAACAGGATTTAATTTGGCGTACGACCACCCGGGGATGTTCATGGTATGTTATTAAGTGCTCTCTGGACCCCACATAGGTGATGGACCCAACTGTGAACTGAGCCTGATACCCTCGCTGTTAAAGACTGCTTTAAGTCACGGTTTTTCCTCTCGACTACTGAAGCTCCCTTAGGATGATAGGGGGAGGAGTACCCCAAGGTCACACTCAAACTTCCCATGGCTGTCTTCTTTGTAAGCCCAAAGCTAAACTCCGGACTCTGGTCAGAATGTAGTGTGCCAATCGCATATGTCCCATTGAAGACTAGCAAGTCTTTGATAACTGTTTGGGCATCAACTTACCAATGTGGCCATACCCACAGAAATCTAGAGCATGAATTTACTGCCACCAAGATGTACTTGCAAGCCCCATCTGATTGTAAGGGACGGCAGTGATCCAAATAGACGTAAGCCAGAGGCTTTTTTGAAATCAATAGAAGTGTCTGTGATGGATGTGCAATGGTGGAGCCCTTCCTCTGCTGGCGCATGTCACATTTGAGGATGCAGTCCACACACTGTTTAGTGAGGGTAGGCCACCAATAGTATTGCTTCAGTAATGAAACTGTCAAAGTAATCCCTGCATGTGCTGAATTCAGACCCTCATGTGGATTTAGTATTAACCCCAAACATGTGTATCAATGTTTGGTATAACTCTATCCCTCAATCCTGGAATGTGAGCATACAATATGTTTTGTGCATCTAATTTGTAGGAGTACTTGAGTAGAAAGCCTTTTGGCAGGTGTGTGTCGTTGCATGCAGCATTGATGGTCACCATGATGTCTCTGTCTATTCTTGTTCTAGAATGTGTAATTGCAGCAATGGCAGCCCGTTGGCAAGTAGTCTTTCAGCGTTGCCACCTGCCCCGAAGCACCTTGTGCTTTATTGTGCAACCCTTAGAATCTCATAATCTATTCTGGCCCCATTAGTGAAGATATTCATTATAAGACTGTACACAGTAATGTGAATCACACATTATAAGTGTTGAGAATTCATGATCCGTATTCTGTAGTACCAGTATCAGGGCCTTGAGTTCTGCCAGGTGCGCTGTACAGCCCCCCAGGTACTGTGTGTGCTTTTTTTCTGAATGGAACTTGCCATCATGCATGAACCCATTTATGATTGCGCACACTGCAGAAAACTGGTTTCCCATTCAGAAGCAGAGTCCTCAGTATTCTGGGCATGCCTAATTTTAATTCTGGCTACTGTTTTCTTTTTGAATTGCCGTTTATTATTCTTTGGCTTCTCTTTTTTATTAATGATGTAGTCAGCATTGTGATTCCTTCTTCTGCTTCACTTGCTCTTCTGATCTGTGTTGTGACGATTCACATCTCTCAGAACGTGAATCGGATGAGAACTGAAAGGAACAAGAGGAACGTTCATCAGTATCCTGATATCTGTCAAGCTTCCTAATGTTTTCACTGTTTCTAAGATTGTATCTTTTTCAGTGACTACCTCCTGAGGAGACCAACCATATGATTGTGTCTTGTCTTAATTATTTTGTTTATTATTCCAATTCTTCTTTGTTGAAGAATCAGGTGCATGTTTGGAGTTATCATTGTCAGAATTGCTCTTAAGTTGTGGTTGTCCAGTTCTGGCTCCTAAATAATCTCTACCCAGCGTAGCATGGGTTTCTTCAATAATCTTAGGTAATTCCCACTCCAGCTGTGAAGGAGTGAGATCCCGCAGATGTTGGCATATAGCCCATGCAGCCGCCTCCCCTTTTATGTTACTTAACATAATGGTGGATACTGGGGCAAAATTGCCCATCAATTCAATCCATAAGTCCAAGGCTGGTGCTACCCCACACCCATTCTGAAGCTGCTTCAGCACATCTGGTAAAATAGGCAGAGAAGGGGTACCATGTGTTCAGGTATATATGGCAGTGAAGACTGTACCTCAAGTGGTGCAATCTTTCCTACGGGCTTGTATGGGGAAAAACTGCCTCTAGCTGGCTTGTTTTCTTTGCAATCAGAACGTAATTTGCTTCCGGCTGGAGGGTATCTTTTCCATAACCGCAATCAGCATTTGTGAGCTGATACCTGTGGCAGCCAATTGTGGTTGTGCATGTAATTGTGCTGCTGTTAAATTATCAGTGTCTGTATGCAGCTAAGACCGGCCATGTCACTCATTCTATGCTGAGCAGACCAAGTCTCACATTTTCTCTAGGGTGTGGGAGGGTACCTTTAATCCCTTTGCTGCTAGGCCTTTTACCCTCCCTGTACTAAGCCTTTTTTTGCCTATTTGGGGTAGTTGGCGCTGAATTAATGAATGAATGACTAGTTTGTAAAGCGCGTGAATCACCCCCAAAGGGGTATCTGCACGCTAGAGAGCAACAGCGCAGGTTAACAGTTGCAGAACAGTTTGGGTTTCAAAAGTTTCCTAAAGGGAGGAAAATCGTTGCATTTACAAAGGCCAAGAGGCTGTTGATTCTAATATAGGGTGCTAGATGGCAGAAGGATTTGCCCCCAGAATGGGACTTTATAAAATGAGGGATAATAAGGAAGAATGTGTCCCCTGACTATAGGGATCTGCTTGGCCAATAATGGAGAAGTTTATCTGTTAAGCAGCTTAGGCCCCTGTAACGGTTTGTCCACATAAGGTATCCATGCCAAATTTGCATCCTTTTCTTCCATCATTTTGAGGATTCTGGAGGGGACCCAAACAGTTTCCAAAATACAGCTACATTGTTGTTGTTTTTTAAATAGGAATAAGTGCTGCATAAGAAAGCGTCTGTTTTTTTTCCTTGCAAATAGTATCAACAAAGGATTTGTGGTGCTGAAATCACCATCCTCTAATCTTTCAAGGACAGAAGACTTTTGTCTGAAAACAAAACTTTTCTACACAGCTTGGGGATTTTACTTGGACATAGTATATTTTTGCAATTTGTTGTGCTTTCAACCTCCTTCCACTTAGTGGTAGAAATGGGTGTGACAGCAATATTGGATCCTGGAAAAAAATAAATTTCTGAGAAGTAGACAAAATTCTAAATTCAGCAAGGGGTAATATGTGTAGATACTTCAAGGTTTTTATTTAAAAGATACTAGCAGTTGAAAACAAAGAAAATTGAAATTGATTTGAAAAAAAAGCCATGTATGCCAACATTTTCACCTATAACTTCTTCTAATTAACTCAGATTATTTTTTAAAGCAATATACCTTTACATCTGCTGGACCCTTATGGGTGGGCTATATATAGGACTTGTAGGTTCATCAAGAAACCGAGGAACCCAGAGCAATAACTAAGCAGCGTCTGGCAATGGTTTTTCATTGTGTACGGGTATAAAGCAATTTATTTGGCAACATAAAAAGAGTGAAAAATAGGTACCAAGGAAACCTTTATATTTCCGAAATGATAACAAAATATAGAATTTAGAAGCAGGGGTTATTTGCACATCTCCAAACTTGTGGGTACCCATACAAGCATGAAAATTAGAGGTCATTTTTCAAAATGACGTATTTTTTACAAATTGTCTTACATTTGGAAGGCAGAAATGCAAAGAAAGTCAATTGGTAAAAACATTTGTTCTACTATTCTGTGTTTCCCTAAGTATCCCAGAACAAATGCTACATTTGTGTGGGTAGGCATAGTAACCGCAACAGGAAACTGTCCAAAACACAGTGTAGGCACATCACATTTTTCCAGTGAAAACTGACCCTTTTTTCGCAAAGTGCCTAGTTCTGGATTTTGGACCCTAGCTCTGCTGACACCTGAGGAAACCTAGCAAACCTATACATTTATGAAAACTAGACATCCAGGGAAATCTAGGATGGGTTGACGTGTGTGGCTCTCACCAGGTTCTGCTACTTAGAATCCCTTGCAAACCTCAAACTTTGTAAAAACGAAAAAAACACATTTTCCTTACATTTCTGTGATGGAATGTTCTGGGATCAGTGCGTACCCACACATTTCCACACACCCAGCATTCCCCAAAGCCTTCTGATAAAAATGGTACCTCACTTGTGTGGATAGGCCTAGTGCCCGCAACAGGAAATGCTCCAAAACCCAACATGGACACATCACATTTTTTCAGAGAAAACCCTCGTGAAAAAGGGTCAGTTTTCACAGGAAAAAAGTGATGTATGTATGTTGTGTTTTGGGCCATTTCCTGTCACTGGCACTAAGCCTACCCACACAAGTGAGGCACCATTTGTATCGGGAGACTTTGGGGAATGCTGAACTGCTGGAATTTAGTTGCTCCCCTTAGATTTCAGAACTTTCCATCACAGAAATGTGGGGAAAATGTGTCTTTTTTTACTAAGTTTGTGGTTTGCAAGGGATTCTATGTAATAGAACCTTGTGAGAGGCACACAAGTCACCCCATCCTGGATTTCGCTTGGTGTCTAGTGTTCACAAATGTGCAGGTTTGCTAAGTTTCCCTCTTTGCCGGCCGCACTAGGACCCAAACTCCACAGCTAGGCACATTGCGAAAAAAAGTTCAGTCCCTAGTGGGCTTTCTGCTACCTGGGGGGCATATCGGGGGCTATTGCCCAGATATGCCCCCAAGGGGGGCAGAAGGACTCTGTCTATTTTGGGGGGGTTTGGGGCATTGGCTTGCCCATTCTGGGCCGCCTCCAACCCAACATATAAAAAAGCCAGCGTAAATTCAGGTGCCTAGTGGGCTCTCTGCCCCTTCGATCGGATCATATTAATGGTTATTGTCTCCATATGCCTCCTGGGGGGGAGGCAGAAAGTCTGTGGCATTTGTTGTAGGGGTGGGGGTATTAGCATGCCCATTCTGGCCATCACACATCCCTGAACTTTGAAAAAAAATATTCCTGGTGCCTAGTGGGCTTACTGCCCCATGGAGGGGGGGGGAGATAAGTGGCTGCTGCCCCATCAGCCTGACTCATTACGCCACTTTTTTGGGGGGGAGCAAAGGCCCTTGCCCTAGGGGCCACTACCCCCTCCCTGGTGCCTAATGGGTGGATCCCGGTTTGGAGATCGCCCTCATGGGGTGATCCCCAACCAGGGATCCACTAGGGAAGGGTACCATTGGAAAGGGGAGATTCTCCCCCTTTCAACGATACCTCTCCCACATAATTTGGTGCTAGGGGCTAAGATAGCCCACGAGCAAAGAAACAATGAAAGTGAAACAAAGTTTCAGTTCCACCCATGCGCGCAATCTTCATTACCTTGAGAAAAAAAAAGCCTTGGGAGGTTGGGGAACCTCTTTCCCATCTCCTGTGCCACAATTTAAAAAAAGGAAATTCGACTGCTGTCTGCAGCAGATGGATTTTGTGCGTCTGTGCATATGATGGAATGGTTCTGTTATGAGCACAGGAGCACTGGTGCTCATGACAGAACCCTTCCATCAAGAGCACTGAAGGGGTTAAACCAATTAATATGTTCTTGGTAAGTTAGAGTAAAATCTATGTCTTCATATGGAGTGTATTTCTCTGGGGATTCATCCTCCCTGTAAGTATGAAACAATTGTGTGCAATTATTTGCAGCTTGGAATTTAACCCAGGAATAGAATAACTCTGTTTTGAATGCTTTTTATGCCTCAACCACAAAGACAACATCTCTGCCTGTAGCGGGAGATCGCATTTTAACAATTTGAGAGTTACTGCATGATTGCAGTTTTCCGCTATGTTTATTTCTCCTTCTCCATTTTCAGACATTGTTTTAAAAAATTTTGAAGATGAGGGAAATTAGTAAATGAATTTTGTAGATTGGGTAACACAATTTTTGGGGAAGTATATCCAAGCTTGAATAACCTACAGCCAATATGGAGAGTTTAACCACTCAGTCGAGGCAGATTTCCCTATCTCCACGGACATCTCTAGTTTAAGTTGATTAGGAATCTATGAAATGGCACGATTGAACTACTCAGGTGATCTGTAAAATAGGTCCCCAACCAACCTTGGCAGCGCCATGTCGTGTAGTTCCCACTAATCCGTAGTTTCTGCACACCTGTGGACAACATAAACTTTGGGTGAGGTGCTTAGACTGATTCCATGCACCACTGTAGTATATGTTGGCCTAGAGACCAGCTAGCTCACAGTGCTACCATGAGCTCCACTAACCAAACAGGAAGAGAATGGTTTCTGGCAACCACTGAACATGACAACCCTGACCCCTCAAGGATTGTGCAAACAGATCTAGAAAACCCTTCCGCTCAGTCACTTGTGCACTCTTGCTCTCAGAAAAGTATACAGAGAATACACAATGGAACATCTTTTCAATATATTTATTGAACCAATGTTATTTTTGTATAAAATACATGAGCTGTGATAATCAGTACATACAAGCACCAAAAGAATAAATAGCAGCTATAGCGCCACCATGGTGCTAAGACAGTGAATATATGCAGACATATAGTACAAGTTAGTAAACAGGCGTATTCCTGCTATGCAATCTATACTCTGTGTATGTTTAGATTGTGTGTAGATGTAAAGCCAATAATCCCCCTACAGAACGCTCAATATTAAGCATTGTGTGGGTCACTTCATTCCTTGCCGTGGCTTTCTGCATACACGGCAAATTGCAAGCCAAAAACAATTCTGTTCCATTTAATTATTTCCATGACACATGATTTGATTTTAAAACCTGTAATGTTCAACTTAATTGTAAAATCGATCTTAACTGGGCATGGTGAGGGATAGACATGTCATTCTGTATGATATCAAAATGCAGATAAAACAATATTATTCAAGGAATAAATACACGTTGACAATGTGGTCATCCATTATCGAAAACTGCCAATGCCTTTTCAAGATTTTCTTCATCAGTTTGTCTCAACCGTTAGGCGACTTCTTGTTGAAAAATGTCCACATTTTTTTAGGTGTCATGTATAAAACTCTGGGCCCGATTCACAGAACTAACTTAAGACAAAATCCTAAACTTACTACTTTCGGTATTCACAGAAGGCATTTAGTAGTAGTAAAGTTAGGATTTTGTCTTAAGTCTGTCTTAAGTCTGTCCTAGGTTTGTCTTAAGTTTGTCTTAAGTCTGTCTTGAAGGCTGTCTTAAGTTTGTCTGAAGTCTATCCTAAGTCTGTCTTAAGTCTGTCTTAAGTCTGTCCTACGTTTGTCTTAAGTCTATCTTGGGTCTGTCTTAAGTCTGTCCTACTACTTTTGGTATTCACAGAAGGCATATAGTGGTATTAAAGTTAGGATTTTGTCTTAAGTTTGACTTAAGACAGACTTAAGACAGACTTAAGTCAGACTTAAGACAGTCTTAAGACAAACTTAAGACAGTCTTAAGACAAACTTAAGACAGTCTTAAGACAAACTTAAGACAGTCTTAGGACAAACTTAAGACAGACTTAGGACAGACTTAAGGCAGACTTAAGACAGACCTAAGACAGACTTAAGACAAAACCTAACTTTACTAGTACTAAATGCCTTTTGTGAATACCAAAAGTAGTACATTTAGGATTTTGTCTTAAGTAAGTTCTGTGAACCTGGCCAATTTAGAATGAGGAGCTCTGGGACACAATCTGTGCTATCAGAAAAGAGTGATAAGTGGACTTTAAATGTGGACAATGTGGAATGTTCTAACCATTGCTTGCATAACTTTCTTACGCTATAGGTTGTAACTGCTCCTGAGTGTTGTGACTGAATATCCTGGGGGTCCAGCCTGTTTGCAGTAAACCCCTTGGAAGAGTTTTAAAAAATGGGCTTTTGTAGCCATTGTTGTCAACAGGCCATACCAACCACCCACCTGAACTAGAAAATGAGGAATTGTCTGTTCCATTTTGCACCATCTCATTGAGCTGTTCTCCTGTGAAACTGATAAACTGTTGCCAATCATAAAATTTCACAACAGAGCTTATCTTATGTTTAGCTTATTTGCATTTTTCTTACCCAAACCAATACATGTAGGGGCACATGCATCAATATAAGGAATTGCGATTCCTTAATAGAGATTTTTAAAGAATCGCTATGAAGGACTCGCAATTCCCTATGCATATATGAATCGCTAAATAAATTGTGATTCCTAAACATTCCTTATTAGCAAATCGCAAATTGTGATTCGCTAATACGGAATGCCTTCCCATGCATTCCTAGGGGCCTATAGGCCCCTAGGAATGAATGTGAAACCATTCACAATTTGCAATTACCAAAAAGGTAATCGCAAAATGCGCATGCAATTTCAAGGGTGCTGGGGACTAACAGGCCACCCTGATGCACCCCTAAAAATGGCATGAGTGCACATGTGGGACGCAGACATGCCCTAAGGTCATGTGTGTGCGCCACATGTCACTTAGAAAAAGGCAATTTTTAGAATTTTTCTAAGGAATTGCAAATTACCATGAACTTGAAGTTGATGGTAATGTGCGATTCCTTAATGCAAAGTCGCTTTCTCAGCTTGCTTCTTGCATCTCATTTTGGGAATCGCAAATTGGGATTCCCTAACTGCATTTGCAAAATAGATAATCACAAATTTTGCGATTACCTATTTTGCAAATGGCTTTGGGCTTGGTGTATCCCAAAAGGCAAATTACTGGTTGCAAAGGGGCCAATTTTCCATATCAACCCCTTTGCAACCGGTAATTAGCTAGATGCAGTAGTCTGTTGTACTGTTTTGTCTAGAAATATTATTTGGCAAGGGATCTGACAAGCTCGAAATAAAGCATTAGTGTCCTGAACCTACCAAAGCCGTATTCTCTAAACGGATTTAAGCTCAGCATTGTCCTTCCAATATTCATAACCCTTGGTAGCTAGTTGTGAAATAAATGAATTGGAATAAATCTATTGTGTTTGTGTGAGCATATTTTTGTTCGCTGGTGTAGGTGTAAGATTATAATAATAGGAAATAGGATCTGTAGGGACCTCACCAGAAAAATAAAGGAATTTCTTTAGGTGTGGTTTAAAACTACCCACAGAGGATGGCAAGCAGTGTTGTTCCCATTGTGTATAGTTAATAAAAAGTATGTGGAGTACTAGCTCTGTGTGAATAGTGACGTGCAAAATGATGGTAGCAAAACATTTCACTATAATTTGCCGAATTCAAATGCAAATCCTCATTCTCAAATACAGTGTATGATTCTAAATCAGATAGCATATTCGAATCAGTATAAACATCCCATTCAACAGAAATGAAGCCTGGGGTTAGTACATCGTCTAAAGTGGCTTTAAAAGCATATAGAATTTGCAATGTTTCTGTTGGACAAAAATTGTCAAAGGGAACTTTATCCCAAACAGTACCATCATAGCATGGATAGAGAATGAAGTAATGTTCAACAGGGGCAAGTCTCTTTGGACCTTGTGTGAAGCAGAATCTAGCATAAGCACTGCAGCTTCAAATTTTGGTGGAGTACAGTTTGGAAGATAGCGTCCATTAAATAGCAGAAAGAAATAGTAGGACCATGGTGGAATGAAATATGTCTGTTTTAGCCAAAGGAAAAATGGACGTGCATCATGCATTGAGGTATGTGAAGAGTCAAACGAAAAATCATCAATGTCGACAATATAACCAGAGGCAGTCTGAGTAAAAACAGATCAGGCTACTCCAAAGGTGGTTGATAGAATATAACCTCATTGCAAGGAGCAGCAGTGGAAAATGGCAAACTCAAATTTGAAAGACTTCCACTGTTATCATCAACTGGTACGATTGAAAGTTCAGCTGTTGTAGATCCCAGCCTGGGAATAGAAAGATTAGGACTACTTAATGCACTTAGAGGGATTAAATGTAGTGTAGGGAGAGAGTTCCAGGAACTACCCAGAAATCCCCGTGCCCTACTGTGTAAAAGTGGCCACATAGTGTAGCTTGATCAAATCAATTGAAACAAGTTTATTATATTTACAACCAGCAAGAGGTGGCAGAATCACAGCTCAAGTAATTTCAATAGCAAGGACAGACACTGGAGCACAATAGGGCAGGCCAAACTACTTTTTATCTCCTATCTTCTCTCGGACTAGATCACAACTTCAGGAATTCAGTCAGAAACCACTTTTTGCTCCTTTACTTCGTCAGTGGCAGAGAGTTTAGAATTCAAATTGTAGTGCTTAACTTGGAAGTCTTATAATTCCTGTAAGACAGTGAAACATTCATTGATGTCAAAGGGCGCATCTGTAGCTACTGTGTTAGAGTTATCAAGATCTGGAAAATACATTTGGACCCCAAAGAGTACTTAATTGGGAGTCCAATCACCCAATGAACATCAAGGCAAATTATGTAATGCTCTCTCAACTCCATACAGGTGATGGATCCAACTATAACACAAACCTAATTCTCTAGCTGTTAAGGTCTGCTTTAAGTCACGGTTCTTCCGTTCCACTATCAAATTTCCCTCAGGTTGATAAGGGGTGGAATTAATGCACAGTAACCACCCAGGGTGCCCATAGTATCCAAGTAAGTCTTAGAGGTAAAAGCAGGTCCCTTGTCCAAGTAGAATGCTACTACTGCATATGTACAATTAAAGACTTGCAATTCTTTAATAACAGTTCGAGCAGCAGCTTATCGGTGTGGCCCAACCATAGATATCGAGGACAAAAATCAACAGCCACTAGAATAAATTTACAAACTTTTTAAACTGTTTATAAAGACCTTGCCTCCAGTAGCATTTCTGAAGTAAAGAAACTAGAGCTGTCACACTTGCATCAGCAGGCACTAACCCCTCATGAGCAGCTGTTATATATATATAATACTTTATTTGGTTATCGTAAAACATCAAAGAATACACACACAGTAAAAGGCACAATAAAAACAAACATAAAAGCATCAGGTGTGCACTATCATTTCTTACATACTACGTCCTAACCCAAATGAAGTAAATGCTAAAATAATAGTTATATCCTTGTCTTTAATAAAATCAATGCAAGACACATCTCCAATTTCATAGTGAGATATTATATCAATAGAAGCATTCTAAGTGTTTTTAAAGACACCATTTGACAAATACAATAAAAGAAAGATCAGTGCAGATAGCTCCATACAGGAGACAGTGAAAACTGCAACCATCAATCGTGTGCAAGGGGCAAGATATTTCACAATTACAGTTTCAGAGCAATCGTTATTAACTCTAATTTGAGGTCCCGGTTGGGTATCACTCGATCATCCACCCTAGAAATGTGGATTAAGGGATATTTTGAGGACTCAAAAGATTGGAGCATTTTGCTGAACAGCCTTGTGGTAAGGGCTCACCACTAGCTGAAGCAGTGACTGCAGCCATTATGTCATTATCAGTCCTTGTATGTTAATGAGTAATCGCAGCTACAAAAACAGTTTGAGCAGCTGACTTCATAGCGTCATCAGTCAATGAATTCCCTGCAATGTGTACATCAACCTGTTGATGACTCACTGTATGAATTACACAAGGCCGTGCAAAGCATCCTTTACTGCTGCCACCCTACCCCATAAAATCTTATGCTTGATAACCTTTCCTTTAGAATCAGTAAATACATTCAAACACCAGCAAGGTACATTATCATTAAAGGCCTGGACACAGTAATAGGAATCACACACTATAAGCGAGGGGAATACTGAATCCTTTTTCTGCAAAGCCAGAACCAACGCTTTCAATTTAGTCATCTGAGCAGTACAGTCACCAACATTTTCTGTATATGTTTTTGTGTCTAAGATCCATCATCTTTCATGACACCTTTCACTACAACACATGCAGCCGAGTACTTGTATTTAGTCCCAAGTCTGGGCTGTGTTGAACCATCAGTATATATTATAAAAATCCTAATGATCTAGAGGCAAAATTTCACTAAATATGGAGTATTCTTGTTCATAATGGAGGTATTTATAAAGTATGGCGAGAAACATAATCTACATCAGTAGCTGTCAATGAAGTGGCCCGCTTTATCCATCTTGGATGTAAGGTTTTTGAGTTAGGAACGCTGGCATTGGTGACAGCGTCTAAGGCCGGAACAGGAGACACCACAATTATGCTCTTCCCCTGAGGTAATGGACTTTCCTGCAGAATAGCTATTTGAATTAAGGTAAAAAAAAATTCTGTTGATGCAAAATGCATTTCCGCATTGGAATAAAAAAATAGATTTTTAAGCAATCAGCACTGTTTCTCCATCATTGAATAACACATATGTTTATCCAGTGGAACCCATAATTTTACTAAATTAAGTTTGTAGTGTCAACATGAATATGCAAATGCTTAGACTCAAGCATGTCCGTCTGTAAATGTCTTAGAAAAGTATTGTGTTTAGTAGTCCAAAATGTATTAGGAAAATCTAGACAAATTAAGTCGTACAAAGATTTAACCCCTTGTGCCTAAACTGGTATGTATGTTCTACCAAAATTCAGAAACCTAAATGTGATTAAAGCTTTTTCAATGTATATGGTGTTTGTAAAATAGCACATTTCTCTATGAAATGTGGTGCTAGGATTTTGCCTTCATTTGATGGCTCATATTCTAAAAAGAGGACACTGAGAAAGGCAATTTTAGATTTTGGAAAATGGAATTTATAGCCATGGTCAGCGAATCCCAAAATATTACGACACACTCTGGCCAAATATGGGGCCGATTAGGTTGGTGGTGAATCCGCATCCTCCAGGCCGGCGGAAGCCGCCGCCGGCCTGGCGGATGCAGATTCACCACCTTGGACTGCGAAAACACCACCAGCCACATTAGGATGGCGGTGGGATTAGCGGCGGATGGCAAGTCCGTCCGACGCTGATCCGCGGTGTGTGTACCCAAATATGGTGGCAGTGTCTGCAAGACACTACCAGCCATATTATGATGCAGGCGGAAACATGCTTTTCCACAGCGGCTTTTCTGCCGTGGAAAAGCATGTGGTCTTTTGTGTTTGGGGGCCCGTTGCGAGCCCCCAGGGTGTTGGGGGGTGCACATGGGGGGTACCTATGGTACCCCCCTGCTTTGGCATGCACAATGTGGCAGGCACCACGCGGTGCCTGCCACGTTGTGCATGCCAAAGTTAAACATGCATATTTTACATTGCGGCGGGTGCTGCTTTGAGCAGCACCCGCCGCAATGTAAAATATACGGGATGTGACCGCCAGGGTGGCGGTCACATCCTAATTGCTATGGAGGGACCGCCACTGCCCCTGCGGTCGGTCCCAAGTCCGTCCGCCATCCTAATCGACCACTTAATGTTTTAATCATCATACGTGAGTTTAAATTACATTAACGTAGGGCAGCACTTCTGAGCCAGTTTCCTGTAAAACTGATGTTACTCGGGCAAAAAAACGACTTGGACTGTTCTTTCACCCCTGTACCAGCCTATAGAATCTTTTTTGGGCTCCTAGCACTGAGAATGTGGTCAGGTCATGGCTTTCAGGTGCTATATTTTGACAGTAAAGGCCAGTGGAAATGCCCAATGTAATTTTGTGTTTTTTATGAACTACGTTTTTAGTAAGCCTGTGCTGTGTAAAATTTATACTTCAAAAGTACGCATATGACTGTTTAATTGTCTATAGTCCAAGACTATATGATAGGACTGATCTGGTTTAAGCATCGGAAATAAGGGAGTATTCATAGGGGAGACAGAAGGCTTAATCCCACCTTGATATTCTAGTTGTAATATAACCTCCCTATAAGGGCATTTAGCTTCATGTTTAATAGGGTATTGTGCTTGCCTTGGAGGCTGCACCCGATAGGTATAACATGATAGGATGAGTCTTTATTCCAACCCGCCTGGTTGCGATATAATGCAGGGGCTTGAGCAATAGCCCATTCTGTAGCATATGCTGTTTTAACATCCTCAGCAACAATGACGTAAAAGGAAGGTATGATTACATCCTTTCCTTGTGGAACTTTTGTATCAAACTCTGGTGGCCAATATCTACCTCAGCCAAGACAGTCATATTCATTAGATAAATTCTGCCAGAATATTACTTAACTACTATGCGGTATGTCACAGTCAATTTTAAATTGTATAGTCTATATCAGGAAGGCTGAGCTGCTGATCTGGAGTTTCTACTGGAATGTTGTCATTAGTCGTTCACACCACCAGAAACTCTTAAAGAGTCTGATGAACTATGGTGACCACTGCTGCGCTGTCAAGCGGGGTCCTTTACCCATGTTTTTTTCCAAAGAGGAGTTCTGAGTATTTGTGTCAAATTTAGTGGAAACTCCGGTCACTTTCTTCTTTTTAAATAGTGATTTTTGTTGTGGAAGTTTCTCTTCCTCTTTCGCACTCCGGCAGACAGCACCCCAGGAAGGCCACCTGGTTCACTGCTGACCTCCAAGAATTCAGACGCACCTGCAGATATCTCGAGAAGAATTGGAGAAACTGCAAAACTTCGGAAGACTGCACCACATACAAGAACGCAATGACAGAATACCACCAACTCATCAGATCCACCAAAAGGAACTTAATCCAGAACAAGATCCTCGCCAACTCGAGCAACTGGAAGGAACTCTGCAACATCATTCAGGAATTCAGCAAACCCCCCAGCAAAACCCCAGACAGCACTCCCTCCCGGGAACCCTGCAGCAATCTCGGCTCCAACTTCCATCTGAAAATCAAGTCCCTCTACGATAACATCAACAAACAGACACCTCACTCCGAAACCACTCCTTTATCCAGCAATGCCAGCCAACCCAGCATCTACTCCTGGACCCCAGTCACCATAAAGACACTGCATCGACCATGAAAGACATTCATTCAGGAGCCCCCAATGACCTCTGCCCTTTGTACATCTTCTACAGAACCGCAGCTGTCATCGCACCAGAGCTACGACAAATCATCAACGTCACCTTCGAAACCGGACCTTTCCCCGATGACTGAAAACACGCAGAAGTCAAGCCCCTTCTCAATAGGCCCTCAGCAGATCCATCAGACCTCAAAAACTACTGACCCACCTCTCTCCTCCCTTTCACTGCCAAAGTCACTGAGAAGACCGTCAACGTCAAACTAACAAAATGTATCGAAGAGTACTCTATCCTCGACCCCTCCCAATTCAGATTCCGCAGCAACCATAGCACCGAGACCTCTTTACCTGTCGCTACAGATGACATTCACACTCTCCTTGACCAAGGACACACGGTCGCCCTGATCCTACTCGACCTCGCTGCAGCCTTCGACACTGTCTCTTACCGCACACTCACAGGCTCCACAACACCAGTATACAGGGTACCGCCCTCGACTGGCTCTGCTCCTTCCTCACAGGCAGAACCCAAAGAATCATGCTTCCACTCTTCCTCTCTGAACCCACAGAGATCAAATGCGGAGTACCCCAAGGATCATCACTCAGCCCTATGCTCTTCAACATCTACATGCCCCCCCTCACTGCCATCATCAGACAACATGGACTCAGCATAGTATCCTAGGTCTATGCCTACGACACCCAGCTCATCCTCTCCCTCAACAAGGACCCCACCTCCACCAGACTCTGCTTCCAGGAAAGAATGAAGAATGTTGCATCATGGATGAGCAGTTGCTGCCTGAAGCTCAACTTGGAGAAGACAGACGTCCTCATCCTCGGACCCTCTCCCTCTGCATGGGACAACACCTGGTGGCCCACTGCCCTCGCCAGCCCCCCATCCCCACGGACCATGCCCGGAACTTCGGCATCAAACTCGACTCCTCCCTCTCCATGACCCGCAGATCAACACCATCGCCTTCACCTGCTTCAACACCTTCTGCATCCTTTGCAAGTCCTTCAAATGGATGCCCCCCGAATCAAGAAAAACCATCACCCACGCACTCCTAACCAGCAGACTGGACTACGGATACGCCCTCTACACCGGGAACAACAAATCTCTGCTCCACAAACTCCAGACTATACAGAACACCACAGCCAGGCTATTCCTCAGCATCCCTCAACACAAACACATCACCCAACACCTGCAAGACCTCTACTGGCTCCCTGTCGAGGAGAGAGTGACTTCCAAGATACTGACCGACTCCTCCACAATACCCGACCCTAATATCTCAACGAAAGTATCTCCTTCCACGTAACCAAGAGAACACTCGGATCTGCCGATATCACCCTCGTTGAAGCTCTGTGCATCCGCAGAGCAAGAACGGGTAAAAGAGCCTTCTCCTACGGCTAATTCAGTTTGATAACTTTATTTCGGTCATTGACCATAAAAGTGCAAATAAAATACATACAAGCACAATGATAAAATCCATTGGTAAAACAGTTTAAAAAGTTATTAAACAGTAAGTTATCAAAAAGGAAGACTGATACCCCAGTTACTTCCTTATATCAAAAGTAGTCCTTCTGCGCCACATACCATGTAGAAAGCGGGAAACCGAGAAGACAATAGGAGGGGAGGTGCCGTATGTTAAAATTCTACAGGCCTGTGCGCATTGTTTGAGACCCAAATTTCTGCACAGCGGTGTCAACCAGCATTTCCGTATTTTACTATACGCCGGGCAGAAGACCATAACATGTGCGGTATCTTCTGTACTGTAGTTGCAAGCTGGGCAGTTCCCCTCCTCTGAGCCGGCCCATTTAGAAGTCAAAGCCCCAATGGGCAGGCAGCCATGTTTTAATTGAGTGTATAATTTCCTTGCAAGGGGAGGCTGCGCTAATTCTAAAAATTCCTCCCTCATAGGTGCGATTTTCACTTGCAAGAATTCAGTGGTCAGCCTGCCCAGAGTTGTCGAAGAGTATAACACTTTAAGGCTATAATGTCTTAGAGAGGCCAGCAGCTCAGACCTCTGCAGCCTCGGGCAACTCTCCTCAGGGGACTCCCACAGTTGAGGCAAGCCAATTTGGTAGGAGAGGGCCCTGATGTGAAGTAACCAGGGAATGTTTTTGTTCTTTATCCGCCCCCAAACTGCAGCAAATTCCACTCTGTAATCTACAAGCTCCGGTGCGGACCAGAGCCTTCTCCAGAAGAGCAGGGTTCATGCAGCTATCAGTTCTTTGATAGACTTAAGGCCCAAGTCTAGGCGCAGTGGAATGAGAGGGGTGCTTTTAGGTAAACCCACCAGATTTCTCATAAAGGCCTGCTCAACCCTTAGTAGACTCAGTGCATTCTTGTGCCCCCAGAGTTCTGCTCCATACATAACTGCTGTCCTTGCCTGGGTTCTGTATATCTCGAGAACGGGGGCAGCTGGTTTAAATTGTGATGTATTATGAAATTTGCCGATACCCCCTATGATCTGTGAGAGTCTCAGGGCGGATCTAGCTACCTGACAACCCCAGTCAAAATCTTCGGTCAACATGACCCCTAGATATACAAAGGTTTTCACCCGTTCGAGTGGGATACCATTCAGGACAGGGTTCGGGCGAGTACGCCTCTGGGGATTGAATATCATAAAGTTGGTTTTCTCCAAGTTTATCTCCAATCCCCGCGAGGCACAAAAGGCCGCAAACCCGTCCAGACACCGCTGGATGCCCGTTGATGTTCGGGACAACAACAAGGTGTCGTCCGCGAACATCAAAGCGGGCACCCGGCCGGTAGCCAACCACGGGGCATCACTATCCCTGACCCCACCCAATTCATCCACCAAGCCGTTAACATAAAGGCTAAAGAGTGTAGGGGCCAGGGAGCAACCCTGGCGTACCCCCCTGGATACGGGGAAGCGTGCCGAAAGTTCTCCATTCCTCCCGCACCTCACCTGGGCGTAATTCCCTGCATGGAATCGAATCAGGACATCTAATAAATAGGAGGGAAGGCCTAGTTCTTCCAGCACCCTCCATAATCTCTCCCTAAGCACAAGGTCGAAAGCAGCCGCAGGTCTACAAAGACCAGGTAGAGGCTGCCTCCCTCTACTCTTGCAGTTTTCCAGAAAAGGACCTGCAGCCTAAAGATTTGGTCCAGAGTCGAGATGCCAGATCTAAAACCGGCTTGGAGGGTGGTTAATATTGCGTTTTCCTCCATCCATCCCAGTATTCTGTCCAGTAGGATCCGGCCCATTAGTTTTTGGGTGGTTTCTAGGAGACTAATGGGCCTATAGTTAGATGGAACTAACTGCAGCCCTTCTTGTAAATGGGGACGATCTCAGCTCCCAACCAGGTTTCCGGTAATTTGGAGCTCCAAAGGACCGCATTGAACAGAACTAGAAGGTACGGTGCCCAAATTTTGGGCTGGGAGCGGAAGAGGTCACCAGGTAGTTTGTCAAGGCCTGGGGCTTTGTTTGGGAGCAATCTGTCAATAGCAGACTCCACTTCTCTGAGAGAGATGCTCTCAAGGTTTTCAGAGGGGGTCGTTTCCCGGACGTCCCGGGGGCCCTACCGATGACCCGAGCCCGAGGCCCCTGGCAGTCGGTGCTCGTGCGGGACGTCTAGGGCCGGGGAAATCTGGAGGGCACTATTTGCTTCTGGCATCTGGTCCTGTTGTTGAGACACGTCGGCACCAGTGTCGGCACTTGTGTAAAGCGCCGCAAAGTGTGCCTCATATACTGAGGGAGCAATGTTCGGTAGAGCAGCCTCTCCTCCCCCTTTAGTGCCAGAATTAACTATGGTCCAAAATGATTTGGCATCCTTAGAGCGGAGCGCACATCTCAGATCTTCCCACCTTGCTTCCTCCCACTCTCTCTTGCCCCTGATGATTTCCTTTTTGTACAGCAATCTAATTGCCCTGGTTTTTGTGTTATCTTTAGATTTGATTGCCGCAAGGAGATCCCTTTTTAGCTTCTTACAGGTATTATCAAACCAGGGGGGTGTCCTAGGGGTGTACCGTTTATTTCCACTTACTGGGTAGAATAATTCCCCTAATGACACGGCTAACTGCCTATGTATCTCTACGGCTTGCTGACCAGAAGTCAGATCACCCATCTCGGTGATGCGAGGAGTTGCGGTCTGTTAAATCTTCGCGAGCCGGGCAGGGGAGTCTACAAAATGGGGCCATTTAATCCTTCTTCTATTGTTTGTTACCATAAGAGGTGGCATCGCCATGCCAGGATTGGGGTCGGGGTTTGTTAGACCAAAAGATCCAGGCTTAGAACCAAGGCATTATGGTCACTATCGTGCCTTGGCACAACTCTGAATTCCTTCAGCCTATCCCAATGTTTTGCTTCCAACACGAAATAATCAATGATGGAAGTATGATTTGCCCTATTATACGTAGCTAGCTCTGGACAGTCGGGATCCAGTCTGCCATTGCACGCCCGCAGAGACGTTGCAAGGGAGAAAGATTTTATTTGGAGCACCAACGGAGTCCATGCCCTGACCGGGGTGATCTTAGGGTCGGGAATGCGCCAAAGTGAATCAACTTCGTCTTGTTCGCACAACTCCAGACTACCCAGGAGCTCAAACTGGCAATTAAAATAACCACCGAGGATTATCGCAATTGAAGGGTCCAATGTCTGAATAAAAAGATTAAGTGCTTTGATGGTCTTCGATTCCTGCCCATTCTTGACTGGCCTTGAATAGATATTTATTATGGCTAGCTTCTGTTTGTTTAGGGGTGTTAATATAACACACTGAATGTCTGGGGAATTTGTTTGCATATGAGTCGCCTGGATTCCCAAGTGAGTGCCTATCCATATTGATAGCCCGCCCGAAGGGCGGCCCCTACCTGTAGATACTGCCAGGATATCGTAAGATGCAAAGCCCGGGCTGGTGCTCTCCTCCAGTGCCCAGGTCTCCTGCATCAGGCAGATATCGTGGGTAGCCATAAAGGAGGTCTACTCTGGTGTGAACAGTTTGTTTTTTAACCCCGCTATGTTCCAGGAAAGGAGTTTTAGACATCCTTCCACTGCTTTTTCAGGGCCCTGCACGTCCAGGTTCCCCTTCTCTCTGGTCCCCTCCCTTTTTGAAGAGTGGAATACTGGGCCATCCCTGGTGGGGGTAGAAGGAACATTTTCGTCCAAAACCCGTTCTCCCATGGTCTCTACGCTAATGATTTGTGGTGGGTAATTTCCCTTCAATGCAAGTCAATCTACCTCCTCCAATACGCTAAACCTATTCCAATGGGGTTGCAGCGGGTGTATGGAATTGTATGGGAACGTGCCCTCCCCAGATGTCGGCCAGTGTTGCATTCTATTTGGTGGGAGAAAGTGGCCCCTTGGAGTAGGTTGATCTCAGATTGGGAGTAGGGTAGAAATATGACAGATGTAGTGGCCATATTTGGGAATTTGACCTAAAGAGTGGGGCGTTGCAAATGTGGTCCACAGCTAAGGTGTCCCTAAAGTTTATTATTACCACAGCTCCTGCCACTGTTTTGGTCTCTTCCCTATCCAGTCTGCTCGTCTCACCGCCAGTATTTCCCCTGAAACATTTGGGGGTAGGGGTCTATTTGTGCTTAGCCATTGGATGCACTTGTTTCTTAAATCGGTCCCATTTTCTCTATTCCCCTCCCTTAGGACTAGAACTCCTGTAAAGGCTACCACATATGGTAGAGCTTCAGGGGGTAAGTTAATGGTTGGCAGCTCCTTCGACTTTGGTCTAGTTTTATCAGTGTTGGCATTTAGATTTCCCGCTGCCTGGTGGATTTGGCTGTGTGTGTTAGTGCTAGGAGAGGGAGGAACATGTGCAGGCTTAGGTGTGATTTGTGAGGTTCCTGCATTTTTAGACTGTATTGAGTTTTTTTTTTTACAACTACACTGTCACTAGGTGTATTTTTAAGTGTATCGACAGAGTCAGAGGTTGCTGAGTTTCCCAAGGGATTAACTGGCTTAGTTGTCCCTGCCCCCTTATTGTTTAGAATAGTGACCAGTCTATCAAGCTTTGAGACCAGGGGTTTAATGTGGGTAACAATGGTCTGCTCCTCCTGGAACAAGCTCCTGATCAACACCAGATGTGCCCCCACTCTGCCAATCTTCAGCAAGACCCTAAAGACCTGGCTCTTCAACTGACCAGAGCTGCCTCCCTCACGAGTAAGTAGCGCGCTTCACAATTCCCTGATTGATTGATTGATATGATGAGGTCAGAGGAGTGCTGTGAGTTTGTTTCTGTTTTCACATAATCCTCCTATCTGCGGTCGCCTCATTCCCCCTCTCTCTGACTGCTTGTCTGCAGAGTCCTGAATGAAACAAGAAGGGTGTCTATCAGAACACTGATACCTATTAGGCTGTTTATGTTTATCATGGTTATTTTTATAACAGCATTTTTCAGAAGACTCTAGTTGTGGAGATCCAGTCCATATTTTAGCTTTAGCTTTGTTTTTATCCCAGCGCTTTTGAGAAGACTCAGGTATCTGCTTGGTAACTTTGGTATCAGATTTGCCTTTGAGCTGTGGTTTATTAGGCATGGTTTCCAAACTGTTATGACCAATAGATGTACATGTTTCAGAACTTATTGTAGAGAGTATGGGCCCGATTCACAGAATGAACTTAAGACTAAATCCTAAACTTACTACTATTTGGTATTCACAGAATGCACTTACTACTTTCGGGAATCACAGAGTGAACTTACTACTTTCGGGATTCACAGAATAAACTTACTACTTTCGGTATTCACAGAATAGATTTAAGACTACTAACCCTAAGTCCGAAATCGGGGAGTAAATTCCGGCCCGGAGGCGGAGCTTCCGGCCCAGAGGCGGAGCTTCCGGCTCGGGGTGGGGATTTTGCCATGCTGAAATCTCCAACTCTGGGCCGCAAGCTCCGACTCCGGGCCGGAAGCTCTGCTTCCGGGCCGTAAGCTCCACCTCCGGGCCTGAATTTACTCCCCGATTTCGGACTTAGAGTTAGTAGTCTTAAATCTATTCTGTGAATACCGAAAGTAGTAAGTTTATCCGCATTCAATTATGCGGATGACACCCAGTTGGGTTTTTCGCTGGAAGGGAAGAATGCGATTCCGCTGGAGGCTTTTCATCGATGTATGTCTGCCACAGCGGATTGGCTTCGGGCCAACTCCTTGAAGTTTAATAGCACAAAGACCGAGGTGTTATATTGTTCCATGGACCGGATCCCTCGTGAACTCCCGGAGAATTTCTGGCCCCGACCTTCCCCGAGATTGTGTCAGCTGCTGAGTCGGCACGCAACCTGGGGGTGATTTTCAGCCCCAACCTGCAGTTGGATATGTACGTGAATAAGACTACATCCACGTGCATGATGCTGCTTCGTATGCTGCGTAAAGTCCTGCCCCTCCTTCCCGAGCAGGCCAGGCCCGTAGTAGTGCGTGGTACCATCTTGAGTCATCTTGACTATTGTAATGCGCTACTTCTGGAGGCCCCAAAAACACTGCTGGGGAAGTTGCAAAGGGTGCAGAACTTGGCCGCCAAGCTGGCTCTTTCCCGCCCTACGCACAGCTCTTCAACAGCAGCCTTACGAGATCTACATTGGTTGCCAGTGCACCTTCGCGTTTGTTACAAGGCTGCATGCCTAGTGTTCAGGGCGGTGCACAGACAAGGCCCGGTTCCATTGCAGAATATGTTTGTTTGGTACTCTCCTTCGCGGTCCTTACGCTCTTCATCGGCTCACTTGCTTGTGGTACCGAGATTCCAGAGAGTGAGGATGGGTGGCCGCTCGTTTAGTGTGGCAGCGGCCAAGCTCTGGAACTCCCTACCACCGGCCCTAAGAAGCCAGAGGGACTTTCTCCCGTTTAGAAAAGCCCTGAAAACCCATCTTTTCCCCAGGGCTGTCTGAGCAGCACATGTGGTGGTTATATTGATTCAAGCGCCAGGATGCCCTTGGGGTGACAGGACCGCGCTATATAAATACACAAAAAAAAAATAATTGGAAGACACTGTGGCAAAGAGGCCAATGAGTTTCATCCCCAAATCCAGGGCAGTGTCTAATTCATGTTCAGCCTGAATCTGTTTAAGCACTTCAAATAAAACAGGAATTGAAGGAGTACAGTACCCATGTATTATACTCCTCCCCAGAGGGTACCATACCAAGTGGAAGATAAATAGTAAGAATTCTACATTTATCATGGTGTCCCATATAGGGCAAGACAGCCTCAAGCTGATTTCTTTTTTAAGCAATCCAAAATGAAATGTAAACCTGTTTGGTAGGGACTTTGCCCATAATGGTATTAGTAGTAACAGGACTAATTGCAGGCATAGCTAACTGAGCCTGACAAGCGTGAGGAGCCCTGGGGCAGTAGTGATCAGAGTTATAGATATTGCTGATAACCTCGAACATGACTACTCTGATTCCCAAGGAAATTGTGGAAACAGATCTAACCCTTTTGCTTTGCCACTTTTGCATGCTGAGTGTCACAAAGAAAAGATACGATATTGCATTTCCAAATTTTATTGAAAAGCTCTAATATTTGTAAATAAAACATGAACTGTGATTATCAGAAAGATGAGTCAAATCACTGTTATAACCATTATAAAATGGTTAAAAACAAATAATTTAACAATGTTAATTGCTCTTAATATTACTAAGGTTACTCCTATCTATCACTAATTTCTCTATGCTAAATAGAGCATGTCGGAAATACCAATCTGCCAGGCCTGTTGGAATGATCTAGCTTCATATCTTAGTACTCTATGTCAGGAACTTGGCCTCTGTGAATTTACAAATACACCCATCTGAGTATGCAGGCCTGTACACTTCTCTTGCACAGTTATCTTTCTTCTCAGAATGAAGGTCAGGGACAGCGGAACTGCTTCTCAGTCACAGCTCACAGCAGTGTTTCATGATGATTCTGGCCAGAAGTGAACCTCTCACCAACTTCAACATGACGCTGCTTAAATATTGTGCAAAGTGTTTGGAATTGTATGCTGAATAACCAGTACCTACCACTGTTCAATGTGAATAAATAACATTGAACCAATTTCTCCCAAAGTATCAGTGTTATTTTGTTTTAATTGTTTTCAATTTGCACTTGTTCTTAGTGTGTGTCCACTAGGACCACTTATTACTGTAATGTTTGATACCCAGGTCCCAGTAACTCTTTTGGGTCTACCCTTTGTTTATAACTTAATATTGTTAGCAGCAAGAATATCACGCTGTGCCAAAGGTGCAGAGCAGCATCTTACTTTGTCTGGGGAGAAATAGTCATGTCCGACGGACAAAAAATACAGAAGGCATAATTTTTTCAGTTGTGTGACCCTGGAGCTAAATGTGTAGACTACACTGCGACAACTGGTGATGTACCTAGGACTGATTGGCAAGCAGTTAGGTCTCTGTGTCCTGTCGGTTCTCAAGCCACTTTTTAGTGGAACATTTTCTAAATCCCATGTTTCAGGGTTTGGCTCTCTGGGCACATTTAGTACCACTTTCTAGGGTCCAAGACTTGGTTGGCACCACTTGAAGGGCAGGACTTACTTCAGGCAGGGTCACTGTACAGGGTTCAAGGTTATTGGAGCTTGTTATGTCTCTGTAGCTCAGAACAGGAAGCCAGCCAACTAACCCTTGGAGTCACTCTGATAGTCCTTGGCTCAAGCAGCAAAACAGGTCTCAAGCAGCAGGGCAAACCTATGAGGATACAGGCAGACAACAAGCAGGTGGATGGTCCTCTGGTAGCACCAGGGCAGCTCTCTGAGGTACAAAGTAGGCCTCAACCATCAGGGCAGTCCTCTGGAATACAAGGCAGTCCTTCAGAGTGCCCCCCGCAGGTCCAGAAGTGTACTGAAGAGTTGGTCTGAGGGTCCAAAATGTATACCTATTGCCAGTCTGTTAAGTGAATGAATGAATGAATGAATTAAGGAACTATTCTAAAGCGGGTGGTTACCCGGGGGCATCCCAGCACTTTGAGGTGAAACATCTAGGCTATCCCCCCATCTGGGTCTGGAAATGCCCTTACTTCCTGTGCCCTGGCTCCAAGTGGTATAGGGTGACAATAGGCTGGTGTCAAGTTCACATGTGAGTGTAATGAGGAAGTCCTTTTAAATGTAAGTCGGACAGAGAACAGCTCTACCCGACAAGGTGACCCATCCTGCCAACCAACACTTAGCCCCTATTTGACTCACTGTCTGGGAAGAATCCACAAAAGACAACTGTCAACTATTCACCGTCATGTGACCCAGCACACAGGTAACAAATTGTTGGGGCGAGCAAATGTCAACTTTCTAAAAGTGGTATTTTCAGAATTGTGACTTAAAAGCCTACTTTACCACTAAAGAGGATTTTAAATTTCAATTTTCCTGAGACCAAACATGACATTTCCCACCTGCTCCCAATCAAACGTTAGCACTTATTAAATGTAATGAAGTAACCCAATCATATCCTATGGGAGACGTAAGCCTCACAGTAGTGAAAAAACAAATGTGGGAGTTTTTAATACCAGGACATATAAAACTTAAAAGCACATGCCCAACGTTTTAAATAGACTGCACCCTACCCAGTGGGCTGTTCAAGGTCCTACCAGATGGGTGACTTACATGTATTAAAAAGTGAGATCTAGGTCTGGGAAAATGTTTATTTTGCCAAGTCAAATTGGCAGTTTAAAACTACACAAAGTATGTAAAGGCAGGTCTGACACATGTTTAAAATAATACTTAACTGGGCTGGACAATCAGTGCTGCAGGTCCACTGGTAGCATTGACTTCACAGGCCATGGGTACAGGTAGTACCACTCTACCAGGGGCGTATTATTACATTAAATGTATCAATAAGGTGTAGGCCAATTTTATTAAATGTAATAAGGTAACCCAATCCTATCCTATGGGAGACGTAAGCCTCACAGTAGTGAAAAAACAAGTGTGGGAGTTTTCAATACCAGGACATATAAAACTTAAAAGCACATGCCCAATGTTTTAAATATGCTGCACCCTACCCAGTGGGCTGTTCAAGGTCCTACCAGAGGGGTGACTTACATGTATTAAAAAGTGAGATCTAGGTCTGGGAAAATGTTTATTTTGCCAAGTCAAATTGGCAGTTTAAAACTACACAAAGTGTGTAAAGGCAGGCCTGACACATGTTTAAAATAATACTTAACTGGGCTGGACAATCAGTGCTGCAGGTCCACTGGTAGCATTGACTTCACATGCCAGGGGTGCAGGTAGTACCACTCTACCAGGGACGCATTATTACATTAAATGTGTCAATAAGGTGTAGGCCAATTTTACAATGCTAAAGGAGTAAGCACAGGTTCGCAGTGGTAAAGTGCGCCATGTCCAAAAGTCAACAAAAATGAATTTCAGAAAGCGTGAAGGGAGCAGTCTAAAGGTTTAGTTGAAGGCCACACCAAAAACTGTCAGTTCTTACAAGGGATTTAGAAAAAATATGTATTTCTTTACAGTAGATCTTTTTCCAAATCTATGCAATGACCCTCCATCCAATACACTGTCTCTTGCAGGGAAGTACAAAAAATGTAATGAGCAGTTTCACAGATTTCGTGTAGCACAAAATTAAGAAATGTCACCAAAAGCACTCATCCAGTTAAAAGTTCGCATCAACATAGCCTCTTTAACATCTACCTTAACTACCATAGCAAGGGGCAGATGTATCAAGATACCATTTTGCGATTCTCAAATAGCGATTTTTAAGGAATCGCTATTTGAGAAATGCAAAATGGTATGTATGTAGAAATTCGCTATTTTTAGCGATTTCTTAAAATTCCTTAATTGCGATTAGCAAATTGCTAATCGCAATTAAGGAATAATTTCCCATTCATTTCTATGGGCCAGGAGGCCCATAGGAATGAATGTGAAATTATTCTCAATTTGCGAATAGCCATTTGCTAATCGCAAATTGAGAATAATTTCAAGGGTGCAAGGGTGTCTTAAGGACACCCTGCTGCACCCCTGAATTTGACATGTGTGCGCATATGGTGCACATACATGCCCTAAGGGCATGTATGAGCGTCATATGGCACCTTTAGAATTTTAAAAAAGTGCATTTTGAAAAGAATTCGCCAATTACAACCAACTACAAGTTGGTGGTAATTTGCGAATTCTTAGTAAAAAATCGCAACACTGAAATGCTTAATACATTTCAAATAAGAAATCGCAATTTGCCATTTCTTAAAAGCCTCGCAATATTAAGGAATCGCAAATTTTGTGATTCCTTAATATTCGAGGCTTTTTGCATGATACATTCCAAACCCGTTTTTTTGTCTCAAACGCTGCTATTTTGCGAATCGCGTTTGCCACAAAAAAAACGTATGATACATCTACCCCAAAGTGTTTCTCCCTTACCTTTGTGTGGCCACATTGAGGCGCAGGCTCTCTGATGGCCTCTTTCCACATAGGGGTCTTGCACACCTCGGCATGTTGTTTTCTTAGGATGCAGGACCATCCTAAGAGGCCATTTTGTTACCAGGCCAAGTCAACTTGATTGAGCCCCACAGTGCATTATGGCAAAAATTCTATCTGTATGCCTGTGTCTCTGATACTTCACATGCAGGAGAAAGTTTAGATATAGGCGTCCATGCAACTTCAATATTCATGTTTTAAAGTGATGAGTTAAGTGTTTCTTAGCTATGAATAGATATATTGTTTATCAGTGAAATTACATATCTTACTTGTTTTTTCCGAATCCTAGATGACTGAACCAGCTTCTAATTTCATTACATACTGTTTGGCACGATTTAAGGGGAGTTCATTTGAGTCCAGTTTTGTCACAATTGTGCTTTCTTCAGTGCTTGCTCACTGAATTCATGTAATCTATATCTTTTCCAAATCTTGTCTAGTCATTCCTTGCTCTTTACCCTGTTGCTAAGCCTGACAGTTAGAAGGTTCTTCTGATTTGCAGTTTTTCCTTCCTGCTCGATAATATTTTCTGGAGTAACTCTAGACTTCCAGTTAGATTCTGGCATCTAGGTTTGTTTCTGGAGATAGGTTGCCATTCCTATGAACCAAGAAGACTATGCCCGGCACAAAGAAGACCTGCTCTTGTCACTGACTCTTGTCACTGACTCTTCGCAGCTCTCTCCTCATAAGCTTTATTGATAGCTGTAACTTCAATGAAAATATCCGGGCCTGATTCACAAAGGTAAACTTACACATTTGTGTAAATGTACGATTGATTGCTATTTACAAAGGGACTTACAAGTAGTATCTTTATGAGTGCGGAGTCTCAGCACATCAAAAGATGGGACCATCCTATCTTTCATGCACAGGGACTACACCCTATTAAAGATGCTGCTCATAAATCCCTTTGTGAAGAACCAACAATCTTAAACTTGTGCATGTTTACGATTGTGAATCAGGCCCTAAGTTTCCTTACCCAATGGTATTCAGTTTCACTCATTTACTTGTCTCAGGGTCTTCTTTTGATCAGTCTATTGCATGCAATCACAAAGATTGGATTTTTTTTTATCTAATAGCCTGTGAGAAATTGGGCTATTGGTTGAGGGAGGTTTAAGCCCTTCTCAAGGAACACCTACAATCCTTGCTAGGGTGAACCACAAACAGTCACTAAATTAATATGTACTTAACTGTCTGGTAGCTTGGCACAAAAGCAGTCAGATTCAACTTATAGGAAACTTAATCAGTAATAAAGCGAAACCACTAAACAAGAAAAATCACACACCAATGCATAAAACTAAAGTAAAATGTAATAAACCATTTGACACCAAAATGGCAAAAATCTAATGTTTTAAGGTCAAAGTGGAGCCTAAAAGCACAAAGCACCAACTGTGGTTATCTGGTTGCACCAGACCGGAACAAAGTCACAAGTTCAGGCCAGCTGCATTGGAGTGCAGACCTCATACAGGAACCAGATTAGTCCCACTGAGGATTGTACCATATGGCCTTTATTCAGAGCATTGCTTCTTGTTGCCTCAGTCCTGATGAGGAATTGCAAGTGCTGCGATGTGCGGTCATGCGTCGAGCTGCATCACACTACTTTTGTTGTGGTGAGGGGATGCGAGGGCTGTGATGTGAAGTCCTGTGTCAAGTTGCATTGCACTGCTTTGCTTCCGATGAGGGACTGCGGGGCCTGTGCTGCGAGGTACTGTGTTGAGTTGTGTCAGGCTTCGAAAGTTCCAATGAGGAACTTGCCGGTCTCTGATACGAGGTCTTTCATCGAGTTACATCACGCTGTGCCGGTTTTGATGAGGAGCTTCAAGGGCTGCCATGTGAGGTCCTGCGTTGAATTGTGTCGAGCTACATTGGTTCTGATGAGGCTGCTGATCAGGATCTGCGAGGTGCTGCAATTCAAAGTCCTACACCAGGCTGCATAGAGTTGTTGCGTTGCACTGTGTCGATCTAATGGAACCCACAGTTGGGCCAGGTGGAGTAAACTCTGATGCCTGTCAAGGGTCCAGCACCTAGGGGATACCTCTTGGAGATCAGGACTCATTCCAACAGAGGTCCGCAGCAGGGCATAGGCAGGTCCATTTGGTATGGGCAGCAGAGCAAATACAAAATAGGACTCTGGAGATTTTTTATGTCCCTGTAGCTCAGAACAGGAGCCCAGTCAGCCAGCCCTTGGAGTCAATCTGTTGGTTCTGGGTTCAAGGAGCAGCTCCGGTCTCCCTTCTTCAGGCAGCAGGGCAGTCCTTCCAGTAGGAGGTCAACAGAGCAGTCCTTCTTCTGAGTCTTCCACAGATCCAGAAGTGATCAGAAGAGTGGGTCTGAGGGTCACATTCTTTCTTATGCCTGATGCTACCTTTGTAGTGGGAGAAGCTCCTAACATTTACCCCACAGAGGGTGCCTGTCCTGGCCCCAATCTGCAGTCACAATAAGCTAGTGTGAAGTTCTTTGTGTGTAAGAGGAGTCAGTGTCTTTGAAGTGCAAGTGTGACAGGTGACTGATCTGCCCCCCATCCTGCCTGGGATTGCCCATCCTGCCAACAACTAGGCCCTCTATTGTAATACTGCCAAGGAGAAATACACAAGGGTCAAATGACAACTACAGCTAGTCATGTGAACCAGGATACAGGCAATGCCCTCTTTCTGAAAGTAGTATTTTCAGACTTGTGACTTAAAATCCGACTCTACCATTAAAGGGGATTTTACATCACATTTCTCAAGACAACACACATAAAATGTTTACCTGCTCCCAAACAAAGGTTATCATATATTATATGTAGTATGGTATCCAAGTGTTATGTTATGGGAGAGGTAGACCTCACATTAGTTAAAACCGAATTAGTGAGTTTTCTACTACCAGGACATGTAAATCACAAATGTATGAGTACAACTTTCTAACTGCAGTGCACCCTGCCCTGTGGCCTGTTTAGGGCCTACCCTATAAGTGACAAGTCTAATAAAAAGGACAGATTAAGCCTGGTAAAAGGTTCATTTTGCCAGGTATAAATGGCCGTTTAAAATTGCATACAGACTGCAATGGCAGGCCTGAGACTTGTTTTCAAAGGCTACTTAAGTGGGTGGCTCAATCAGTGCTGCATGCCCATTAGTAGCAGAACCGGGGAAGCACTTGTATCACTTAACTAGGGACTTATAAGTAAATTAAATGTGCCAATATGGTTGAGCCCATTTTACAGTGTTTAGAGTATTGAACACAAGCACTTTAGCACTTTTTAGCAGTGGTAAAGTGTGCAGAGTCATAAAGCCAACAAAATATATTCAGCAAAACAGGAGGAGTAAAGGAAAAAAGTGTCGGAAAGTAGACACCAAGGATGATAGGACTATTATGGACAATTACTATGATATTGTCTGTCTTAAAGAAGCGAGATAGGGCAAACTCAGATTATCATCACCCAATCTATATTTTTGACCAGACTGTTAAAATTGTTGGGATTTTTTCCTTAATAGGTTGCTGGGTGGAACGAGGAGAACGGATGTTGGTGGGACTCTTCACCGCTGCTATGATATGCTGCAGTCAGAAATAAGACATTATGTCTTGCTTTCATAAACCTGGCTATAGGCTTACAGCAACCTGTGGAATATTTTGGTTTGGTAATCTTCACTTACTAATGTTTTAAAGCCCCTACATGCCAGCTCTTCAGCCTCTGCTATGTAAGGTCGGTCGAAGTGAATTAGAATTAACAAATATAGTGTGCCTGATTCAAAAAGATCATCTTACACATCTGTGTATGTTTACACTTATTCAGTATTCACAAAGCTGCATTTATATTAGTAAGTTTATGGCAGGTGTGTATTTTTATGTGTGAAATTCTCTGCAAAGTGCTCTGTGCAGACATTGAATTGCATGGACACAAGTCTAATTTAGCATCACAATATACATCACGTGGCGTGGGTACGAAACCAGCAAATGAGCAATACCCACCCTGAACCAGATCGAGTAAAACATTTTGGCTTGGTTAAACTAGAGGGAAAGATAGCATTCGATTCGTGGGGAGTTAATTAACAATGAGTGCTCCACAACCATTTTTTTTACCATCTCTTGACTATCTCTTACATGCTTCAAATATAAGAGGAAGTCACTTGTGAGCTTGGCTTTTGGAATTGCAGATATATTTCCAGGTCTATTAAAGCAATCCCAGCTTCACCAGTTGATTTTGCAGATAAGAGAGCCAAGGAATTATTTTTACACAATCCAATTTCAAATAATCTAAAATTATATCACGATTCAGGGCTGGTTCCTCTTTTACCCAGATACTACGCCAACGCATCAAAGGTGCTAATTGCATGCGGAAGGATAATGGTGCTACACCTTATTCATTATGGCACATAATGGCAGGGGTGCTTTTGGGAAGTGTCAACACACATTTTAACATCATATTCTCTGCTCTCTGGAGGCCTAGAGTATTAGTCTGCCCCAGACTCCAGCACCATATAATGTGGCGGCGTATGTTCGTGGTTTATATATGTCTAAGATTGCTTTTATGGGACAAGAGCATAATTTTTTTGTAAATCTAAAAATAGCTTCCACATTTTTATTGAAGCCCCCAATCATGGTGTGAACTAGTGGGTGCATGGGGCTTATAGGGGATATGACAGTGGGTGGTCGATGCATTATGTTCATTGACTCTTTTTGTTCTACCCACTTCTCTGTTTTCCTTTTGCTCATTTTACACCTTGATTAAGGGCCTGATTATGATCTTGGCAGGCAGGGTTACTCTATCGCAAACATGACGGCGGCTGGGATATCCATCACATTTGTGACGGAGTGACCCTTTCCACCAAGATCGCGATCATGTCCTAAGACTTAATTTGATAGATATTATTGCTCTTTCTTGTGTAAATACTTGCTGTAATTTTGCAGTGGAATTGTTTGTTTTAAAATGCAAACCAATAAAGAAATATGCCCAAAAAATATGAATAGGTTGCAAATAATATAATTTGATTATATTTAAGATAGCAAAGCTTTTTAAGTTGACATGACTAGGCTTTAAATTCGCTTTCATTTGTGGAACTTTGCACATTTTAAAATGAACATGGTTTCTCATTTCTCTGTCTGTGCAGTTCTATATAAAAAGGTTACGCCCTTTCCTAATAGCAAGTCGCAAACTCTATTTTGCGAGCCACCAACTCACATAATGGCATTTGAACATAACACCACCTTTGTTTGCAGTCACAAACTGGACAATTTCCTCTTTGTGACCTCAAAAAACAGTTGTGCGTCTGGCCCCAGGTGTGTGAGTAGCTCTATGGGTGACTGACTAAGTGTGTGGGTGGCTGTATGGGTGTATGAGTGGATATGTCAGTGGCTGTATTAGTGACTGAGTGGGTATATGAGTGGCTGTATGGGTGAGTGAGTGGATGTGTGTGTAGATCTATGAATCAGTAAGTGGATGTGTAAGTACTGGTATGAGTCTATGAATAGATTTGTGAATTGTTGTGTGGGAGTGGGTGTATGAAAGGTTCTATGGGGTGTGAGCAGGTACATCAGTGATTCTTTGGGTGATGCCATCAGTGATGTTATTTGAGATGTCATCAGTGCTGTCACTGTCCATGTCATGAGTGATGTAATATGTGAGGTCATAAGCAGTACATTGTGGGGGGAGTGAGGTACAGTTAGCTCAGCTAACTATAACTGCTGAATTTCAGTGGATTTGTATGAGTGAAATCTGAGCCTAACTATAATGTCCCTGTAACCTTTGTTTTTTCAGTGAATTTCTAAGGTTTTTTAAAATCTATTTCCCAACTTTAACGTCCCTGTAACCTTTGTTTTTTTTAAATTAATTTCTATAGTTTTTTTAACTGGTAGTCACATTGGCAAAGTGGTGGAGAAAGGGGGGTGGGCCTCCAGCCAGCTGTTAGGAATCCTTCTGTTTAGGACTTACAGGCCTTCCTGGCCCCCAAGGATCCTCAGGAGTAAAATGGGCTTCATCCCCAACCAGTAGTGCACCAGGAGCTACGTTTGCAGAGTAGTGGAGAAACGGGGAATGGCCTCCGAAGACCTCTTAGCAATCCCACTGTATGGGACCTACTCGAAGTAACAGGAGGGGTAGTTGAACCCCAAGGACGTCCTTGGGGGCAAACTACCCCATCTGCTACCTCCAGTAAGTCCCACACAGCAGGATTGATAAGATGTCAGAGGCCATGCTCCCTTTCTCCACCACCCTGCATCTGCTGGCACACTACTAGTTGGGGGATGAAGTCACCTTGGCTCTTGATGGTCCTTGGGGCAAACTACACCTCTTAATACCTCCAGTAAGTCCCACACAGCTGCATTGCTAAGAGGTTGTCAGAGGCCATGCCTCCTTTCTACACCACTCTGCAAACGTGCCTCCTGGCGCACTGCTGCATGAGGGAAGAAGTCCATTTTAGTCATGGGGCTCTCAGAGGCAAGGGGATGTCATCCCCACTCCAACAGTGCGCCGAGAGGCACAATAGCAGAGTGGTGGAGAATGGGGGAGTGGCCGCCAACCACCAATGAGCAATCCCACTGTGTGGGGCTTTCTGGAAGTAACAATCACACCTGAGACAGTGCCGGGCAACCTTTAATCACTACATAATTATGGTGGATCAACATCACCGGCCTCACGCTTTGAAGAGTTTCCGAGGATTGGCTCATGTCCCTGCTCTCATTTGACCCTCTGAACAAAACACTTTCACCATCTCTGAGTGCTTTGGGGCTTCAACCATTACCCGGTCCATCTACTTAATGAGTTAATGAAAACAAGCATGTATGCTGCGTGTGACCCCCCATGTCATTGAAATATCCTTAGATGATCACTAAGAGTATTCTTATGGTTTGACAAGGGGCTTGCACAGAATCCTGTATCTACTACTACAAAGACTGTGTTGAAAAGACTACAATTCCAATAGATTATGTCAGAGTCAGTCATAGTCATTCATGAATCACTCTCTAAAGAGAGTTGCTGTTCCTGAGAGCAAAAGTGTAGGAGAGGTCATTCAGAAAGAGGGGAAGCTGGGAATACCATGTGACCATCACGCCACTTCCCATGCGCCCAGAGCCACACCCCTTTACAGGGACTTCAAAAGCAGGAGGGATCCCGTCACATCTACCTTTGAGCAACTGAGAGGTCGGATAGGTGCATGAGACTGTGCCTGTCAACAAAACTGTGAGTACTACCGCTCCAATCTATTTAAGGAAACGCACCATGGAAATATCTGGGCCTACAATTTTATCGCTTCTTTACTATGCAGATTGTGAGGACTACGCCGCTCTCTCTTGACTCATGGGGAAATCTGCCTACACCCAATAGGTAAGCAGTTCCCACGCTCATCTCTCCCTTTCCTTTTCCGCTCCCCTTTCCTCCCCCAAAAGCCTCCCTTTCCACAACCCGTCCACCCTCCACACTTCTCTGCTCCACATCTGTTATCACAGGACACTATCGCATTTTTAATAAAAATAATATGCCCTTAATAGGAACTATACCCTTAACGTATACCTGAGAACCGAGATGACCTGGGAACATCACGATCTTATTCCACTACTGAATGGATAATTAGCACTCTATGTTCCCACTACCACTATTCATGTGTACTGGAATTACCTTACTCTGACTATGTCAAAACCAATAGACATGGTATGCTTTTGATTACCATTATACATAGTTTGCCTGGTTTTAGGTTTAAACATATAATAACTGATAAAACCCCACCGAAAGGAAATAGCACTCACCAGTGTAAACATATAAACTCCGAAAAAACACCTGCACAACCACAACCTAAATGCCATTCAAAGAAAGGAAAAGTAGAGTGAAAGAGTCATTTTTTCTTCCTGAAAGGGCCAATACAATGTAACTTTGGTATACAAGTTAGCAGCAAGAAAGACGGGGCTAACAATACTCGGCTTGAGTTTTGTTGTTTAAGGATGTCACAAAAATATTGTTTCTTCTTCCTTTTTGTTTTTTTTTATTTTTGTGGTCTTTTGTCTAAAGATGCAGCGGTAAGAAGCATTGTTTAGGACATGTTTAATTATTTTATAAACTGTAGAGAATCAGGAAATATCTAAATCATATTTGATATTTTAGCTGCGTTAGATTTTTTCATGATGGGTAAAATGGCTGGTTTGATAAGAATCTTTTCCAATATGTGCCATCATATTAACCCACAGAAATTGGTAAAAACCCTTGATACATCAGCCCCCAGTGTCTAGTGAGTTAGTATTGATAGTAGGTGAATTGCCAAGACCTCAGGCTTTAAACATTTAATGCAAGGTTTAGTGACAAATATATGTGAAAAGAGTGCTATCACCAAACATCTGGGACAGTTGTGAAAACATGACACCAGACTTTTGGAAAACATGGAACGCAGTGTCTCTTAGACTGCTGCTACAAAAAGTTTCTTTCCAAGTTTGACAAAGATTGGAGGGATATTGTTTGCATTTGCAGCGATTCAGCTATGTATATGAAAAAGTTGTGTGATGACCTGTCAAAATCAATACCTGAGATGAAGTGCTTCCCTGTAAGAGATCCTTGCCACTTGTTAGATGTTATGCTGAAAGCATTTTTACAATCTTTAGAGTTAATGAAGAATGCTATTTACTTTTTAGTCCATTTTAGTGCACTGTGTTGTTATGTGTGGGAACTAAAACGCAAATATTTATCCTTTTGTGCTTTGGGTGGCATCAAAGAAAGAGTCTTCCCAACTGTGTTGCTTAGATGATGGTTCTCAGTCCAAGGGGCTGTGAATGCCATATTATCCATGCGTTTACAGAATTTTTGCTGAGTGATAATGCCAAAGGCAAGAAATGTGAGGATCTTTGTTTGCATATTGATAGTACAATTTACGGCATTCTTGGATTTTACAGGAAAACATGACTGATGTAGTGGACATAATAAAAAAACTAGAGTCTGAAAACACCCTTGTCTGCCAAGTGTTCAGCATAATTGGTGTATATGTGAAACATTTTCTTGATAGTAGGCTAGGCAACACCTTTAGTGACTTTGGAACTGCAACATGTTCCATGTTAGAGTGTTTGCTACTTGGTAAGCAAAGCAATGTTGAAGAGCAATTTAGGAACTTTTATTATACAATGTATGAGAAATGGCTTGCAATGATGCATAGAAATGTCCCTTTACAAACCATGGCATTTGGAGTAAATGAAACCTTACTGTGGTACTCTGTACAAGTTCTGGATCCCTTCAGTAAATGGGGATTTTCTCCGTAGTTTCAAAAGTGATGCTTCATTTTTGACCGTTTCAATAACTCTGAGGAAATAAGAGCCCAGTTCAATGCAAATGTTGCAGAACCTGCCCACAGAATCTCAATCTTTAAGTGCACCAGTTTTGGCATGGAAAGCTATGTCAGTGGCCAGAGTTAGCAAATTGTGTACTGGCTGTCTTGGTGATACCCATCTCAAGTGCCAATGTTGAGAGGGCCTTTTCACAGATTTTTTTTACATGGGAAGAAAAGAGTGAGTGTACATGACCAAAGACTCACTGAACAATTATTGTATGGTGTACTGCAATAAGTTTGATTTGCAAAAATGTATTTGGACCTCATATACACTGTACGTACACTGGCTATATACTATGCACTATAAGTGCAGAAAACAAGTAATAATAAAAATAAAACTTTCCTTAAACACCGGAAAAACACAGTTTCTGTTGTTTTTAATGGCGCAAAAATGTGTGTGTGTAACCACTGATAAACACAACCATAATTTAACAAAAACAGAAACTGAAAACAGGAAAGCCTAATTATAAATTACTACCGTGATTTATTGCCTTGCGTGTTTCACGATTGATCGTCCACCTTATTTATGTCTATGTTTTTCTTCATGACTATATATGTGGCAAGAGCTGGCCTTTCATTTTAAGCTCAGAGATACAACTGTGGTGACACGACTAACTGTGGCACTGTTTTGATTGTCTTTGTTTATACCTCCACCCCTCTTGTCATTTCAGAACAAACCACCTCCTAGGTCCTTTTGGTGGCACTACTTCAATTTATGAGGCCACTACCTATCTTCTTATTTATACCTTTTTCACCCTCTCTTGGTCCTGAAGAAGCACTAGCGACCATGTATAGTCTGAAACATGTCGACCTAACGCATCTCACTTTTACAAATGCACAAAATCCTTTAGTGACTGAGGGCCATAACTACCCTTTAGCAGCACTCAACCTTTTAGTTTTCGAACCATGACAGAGGGATTCCTTTCATTAAATTTAGTCATTCTAGATACCCTGCAGTCTTCTTTTTAACCCACAACCCACCCATCACAGAACTAGCACTGACCCGCACACATCATACGGCTTGATAACCAAAAGATCTCCTGAAAAAGTTACCCTTCGGGGACCCTTAGGGCATTGCAGTGCAAGCCCGAGGAGGAGCACTGTCCTATGATGAAGTGTGACTTCCGTCGGGGTGTGTGAGGGCAACAAGTAAAAGTCACTCTGACTTTCCCTCTTACAGAAACTATCTCTCCTACACTTTTGCTTTCAGTAACAGTAACTCTCTTTAGTGATTGACTCATTTCTCGGGAGCGCAGTTGCTGGACCTTCATTTAGCTCCCGGTCCCCCTCTCTCATTTTTTTGTTTAGTCATTCATGATTTCCAATTGGTACATAGGCTAGAAATAACCTTTTGCATCAAGGCTTTTTTAAGATCTTTCATGGTTCCAAATCCCAGACAGTCTGCTGGATAGTTTCATTCAGAAAAACTATTTGTTTTGGTATGGTTCATGTTCAAAACAGGACTTCTTTGCTTTGAATCTACCAACAGCTTTTCATGTCAACATTTTCTTTACAGTACTCATATCACTGTATGGCTAAATTCAGATTAAATTGAATAAATCAGTTTATTAGTAGTGATTAAATTCTTCTGGAGTTGTTGTGGGCGTTGTGAAAAATATTAGAATGTTGAGGGATGTGACTTGTCCTCAATCTGGAGCTAGGGAAATGTCTTTAAGAAAGGTGTATGACTATTAAGGGGTGGAGCATCTCAATGTTCCCATGGTGTGTAATTGTAAATCTCTCTAGGATGACTAGTTCTATGTATGTAATAATTTGTAATATGATACAAAGAATACATTTCTTTATAATCTAATGCATTCAAATAAGCATCTTCATTGTTCACATTGGTATACACCTATAAATCAGACATCATATGCTTTACACTTTATTTCTTTTCTTTTATTTTACAGAGTTTTATATAGCCGGAACTTGACCCGAAGGTATCGGGTATAAGAGCCCTTTAGATAGCACCAATTGCGTTACATAGGTCACCTTCATTTTTTGTTAGGCACGGGGAGTGATTTGTCCAGAACAACAGGATGTTCAGCGTCGTTGCTGAGACTCGAACTTAGTTCCCCAGATTCAAGGTTGACTGCCCTAGCCGTTAGGCCAACTCCTCTCTCTCTTTCAGTATCCAAGTAATCTGAAATAGAACCTGAAATAATAGCATCATTCATTGAAACTTCCAAGACACACGCAATTGCTATGTCACAGTCTATCCCAAAATCTGAACTTTTTCCCAAACTGTGCCCTTGGACACAGGATAAGCTATGATGTTTCCAGCATATTGATCTTGTTCAGCTCTGTGGGATGAGAGATGCAGTTGAAGTTCTCGAACCACGGGTTATGGAACGGTTCTTTCAGGGACACAATGTCCATTCAGTAGTAGTTGAATGACTGTCAGCTTTAGCAGCTTCATGATGAAAATGAACACTCCTATAGTGATTCAAAATAACACCACGATGGTATCAAGTACCTGTAACAAACCAAATGTTAAGCAGGAAGTACCTGGTGGCATAGAGTGACTGCTGTGCTTAAGGAAAAGTTCTCTGAGTAGAATTTAGATTTATTTTCATAAAGTGTCATTTCTCAAAGAGGCACCATCTCAATTAATGTAAAGCGAAATGGAGGTTCTTATTAACCCATGGTGTTGCTAGGAACATTTGCAACTGTAATGATGGCAGCACCAGATTTATCCTTGGAATCCATTGCTCAGTTTAAATCTGAAGACGCAGTACTCAAATATCCCCGGATGAGAAGCTCAAGCTAGTGATGTCACTGCTCGATTCTAGGGGTATCTCATTCAAAGTAGGTAGACATTTAGAGCCATATGTAGGTGGCCAAATACCGGTCGGTAACACCGAAAAAGGGTCGTATTCGGCATTACCGACCGGTATTTGGGCATATGCGATGTACGTAATACCGAATTGAATCGGTAATAACGAATCGGTAAATAATTACCAATTCCTTATTTACCGATTGGAGAATACCGAAACAATGAATACCGAATCGGAAATAACGAATCGGTAAAAACCCCAAAAATGCGATGTAGCAAACCTCGTTATTACCGATTTTGGCCAAAATCGGTAATAACGAATCAGTATTTACCACTTTTCAAGAGCAGGTGGTAATCAGGTGCAGTGCATAAAAACAGGCCCAAAATGCATCTGTGTGAACACAATGGCGGGCCTCTACCTCATAGCAAGGCGGCTACGTCTGTGAGCAGCAGGAGTGAGGATCTGGAGATGGGAAGAGCAGGTGTACAGACTACGCATCACATTGTTCCAATTGACTGAACCTGAGATCCATGAGAGATACAGACTGCACCCAGATACCATGCTTGATCTAATACGGGACGTAAAACCCTATCTGGAGCATCAGACACCAAGGGCCCACGCTGTCCCCACCCATGTCCAGGTACGCTGTTGCCTGCACCTCCTTGCATCAGGAAGTTTCCAGGGTGTGATAGCTGCAGTGGGTGGTGTGTCACAGAGCTGTCTATCCCGTTTCTTCAACACCTTCCTGGATGCCATGATGGACAGAATAGAACATTATATCACCTTCCCCAGTACACAGGCGGAGGACAAAGCTGGAGTTCTACCAACTTGCGCAGTTCCCACACATAATTGGCTGCATCGATGGGACCCATATACCCATCTGCCCACCTGCAGCCAGTGAATACATCTACAGAAACCGCAAATCCACCCACTCCATCAATGTGCAGGTGATATGTAATGCCAAGTACATTATTACTGACATCGTGGCCAAATTCCCCGGGAGTAGCCACGACTCTTACATCTTCCGGAACAGTGGCATCCATACACGTCTGCTTGCTGGTGAATTTGGAGACGGATACCTACTAGGTAAGTCAATGTGACACACCCTGATGTATACCCTGGCTCAAGCTGTTGGTCACACAAATTAATGCCATTTTCTACTGTACATAGGTGACAGCGCATATGCCCTCCGGCCTTTTCTACTCACACCATATCTCAACCCAACCAACCCAAGGGAGAGGAGATACAATGTGGCACATAGGAGCACACGCAACGTGGTGGAGCGCACATTTGGATTGCTCAAAAGCAGATTCCGTTGCCTCCACAAAACTGGAGGTGCACGTCTGTACAGCCCCATCAAATGTTGCAAGATAATTGCTACATGTGCAATGCTACACAATCTGGCCACAAAAAAAGGAACAGCAGTGGAACTAACAGACTCAGAGGATGAGGATGAGGACAACCCTCAGCCAGAGCCCTGCGCAGCTGGTGTTGCAATTGAACATGATGGGAGACAGAGACGGGCAGAGATTACAACAAACTCTTTCGGAGTGAGTAACGAGACAGAGCCAGTAACAGTTACATGTTAAGGTGTTTATTAAGCACACCTCCAGTATTGTGATCAATGTCTAATTGGACATGGGTTACTTCACCCATCTCATTTATGGCAACAGCCATACGTCTCTACTTTCTGCGTCCACGCGCTGCACGTGCACGTTCCCTATCGACACTGTCTGGTGTGCTGGAATGTTCCTGTGCAGCCCCGTGATGCTCACTACGCCTCCTGCACTCGGTGGGTGAGGGCGTAATGCTACCACGGCTGGTAGCCTCCTCACTGTCCCCCCCTTCCATTGTGGCCGCCTTAGCATTTTGCAGGAGCTCTAAAGCTGAGGTCATAGACACCATCCCCCCGGCCACATCTCTGCTGCAATGCGCCATCTCCTCCTGCATGGCGATGGACCTGCGACACATCAGTGATGTTGCATTGGCCAGCCGGTTCACGGACTTGGTATAGGCCTGGAGCCTATGCCTCTCCCTGCGCCTGCCAAGACGGTCCTGCTCCAACTGGCTGCAGAGGTTGTCCACAGAGTTAGCTACTCTCTCCATTCCCGCACACAAGTTATCCCCCATAGCACTGATGCCCTTTTCCATCCTGTGCATATACTTGTTGATGTGTGCCACCTCCCTGTTCATTGACTTCATCTCCCTCCATTGAAGGCACTGGACCTTCAGCATGTTGCCTTCCAGTCCAGCAAACACACTTTCACCTTGCTCGGATGCCTCTGGACCGTCCGGCCTTGCCCTGCGGCGTCTAGATGGAATGTGGGCGCCCTCGGATGGAGTACCAGCCCTCTCCCTGTTGGATCTCTGATGTATAGGACTTTGTTTGCCCACTGTGCCGTCCTCCTCTGACTCCTCTATCTGCTGGAGGGTGGCCACGGCATGCCTCCTGCCTGACTGTGGTGGTGGTGGTGTTGGAGATTGTCTCAGTGGGGACTGGGTGAGAGGGGATTGCGGGCTTTCCTGGCGCTGTGGTGATGGCTGTGGTGGAGGATTTGCAGGCTGTGATGGCGCCGTGCTTGTGGTCCCTGCAGGCATGCTGTCATCTTCATTTTGCCTCCCCTCTGGCCTGGCTGACTTAGCTCTGCTGCCCTCTGCTGCACTGCGAGATGACTCGCCTGTAATGACACAAATGTAGATATACTCACTGCTCTGTCTCCAATGAAATTACATTAAATATCATGCCTACAGAGCACAGTGATTGTCCTGATGTTGCCAATTACTTTACCATGCAATTGTGTTAGCTAGCCTGACTGTCCTATACATCAGTTCCCTCTGACTACATCACACATAATGCATTGCAGGTAATCAGTAAGACATGGAGTGGAGCCCCTATGCCACTATGGGGAGTGGGGTTGTGTCGGGGGTTGCCCAGCATGCTGGGCGTGCTTCTTACCTTGTTTTCTTGCTGCTCTGGTGGAGCTGTCTGCGTCTCCCACTCCACTCACACTCTCCGGCTGGATGGTGGATTCCACCATCAGTTCCAGTGGTGTTGGTGCTGGGGCTCGGTTTTTACCTCCACTTGTTTTGCCAGCCTGCCTCTGTCTCTCGGCCATCCTTTGTTTTGCTGTCTTCCTGAGGTCATACCACCTCTTCCTGATGTCCTCTATGGTGCGCTGGGTCACACCTATGGCATTGATTTTGTCCCGAATGCCACTCCAGATTTGCCTCTTCTGGGACTCGGGCACTTGGTGGGACTGGGCTCCATAAAGCTTGTGGTGGTCTTGGCTGACATCCTGGATCAGTACCTCCAGCTCCTTGTCACTGAACTTCAGTTTTCTTTTCCTGTCACCTCCCTCCTTCTCCCTGTCCTGGCTTGCCATTTCAATGCTTCTTATGTTGTTTTGCTGTCTTGCTTGTAGCTGTGTGGCTATGTTGCTGCTGGCTCCTCAGCTCACCTGCCTGCCTGCCTCACTGTGAGCTCCAGGTCCTGTGCACCTGGCTGGGTGTGGCCACTTCCTGTTTGGGAGGTAATTGGGTGATACAGGATTGGCTGATTCAACAAATTACGATTTTTTGAATTACCGAATCGGTATTTACCGAATCGGTAATGGATTCTGTAACACCGATTCGGTATTTGAGTTTAGGTTTTTTTTTTTTTTACCGATACGTCCACGTTCGGTATTTAATACCGAATTTGAACGAATCGGTATTGTTTTACGATTTTTTCTCTACATCGCGGTTTACGAATTCTTAATACCGATTCGGTAAAATTCGGTATTAAGGATTCGGTATTCTTGATTTACCTACATATGGCCTTAAAAGGTTCTACTCTGAATCCTTCTTGAATTCCCAAGGGTCTGCTGTACAGAATCGGCCACATAGGGCTTGTTGATGTGGTCAATAGACATCTGATGTTTTTTCTTTGGGGCAGACAAATAAGTTAGGACCACAGTTTGCTCACCTTTTATCCCACAAACTGGAATGGGTGGTCTGTGGGACAGTTCAAAAGCTTGCCTATCATGGAACTTTCCTCAAATGATATCCCTGACTTTCATTACCCTAGCAGTCAGAGTTTGTTCAATCATGCCATTAGTGTGCTCAACGTATCTGTTAGTCTCTGCTTGATACATATTGCTGAATTTCAGACATACTCCCAGAGCAGATGTAGCATCCCTGCAAGCCTTGTAGGTGAACACAGGACCATTTTCTGAATTAAATATATGAACTGCTCCCACGGCTATCAGACACTCCAAATCCTTTATGACTACGAGGGCACCTGCATCTCTCTTTGGACATATCCATTGGAATTAGGAACATAACTTGCCACCAATATATATTTCTATTGGTTAACAGAGTTTATTGGCACAACATGGTCCAAATATATAACCCTAAATGGGATATTGCAGACTCAGAGGTGAGTCCTCAGGGGTCTTCTAACAGTAGAAGCCTTGATCTGGTGCCAAACAACATGTTGTTTAACATAATCTCCAGTCTGTTCATGTAAACAGGGCCACCATTAGCATTACTGTAGCATTGCTACCATTAATATATTCCAGTATGAGCAGAAGCCAACCCCTCTTTGGCTTACTTGATTAAGTCTCATCTGGATAGCTGTATATGGTTTATCCTGCCCCCCCCTCACTTGGGGTTTTTGAATCAAGGGCGTAATTGTATTTGAGAGCATTCTAACTGGAGGCATTTCACTGTTCATAGTCACCTGTATCACTATTAGTATATCTTTGTCAATCTTCATTTGAGATCTGGTTAAGACTGCTACCTTGACAGTCTGTACTGCAACATTTGCATTTAAGTCAACTGCACAGATTGCTTTGGGGTGAATACTGTTTCACTGATAACCCTAAGTGCGTATCCCATGGACCAATGGAAGCTTATCTTGTAAGACAACTACCTTTCCCCAGAGCTGTTAATTCCTTATGGGTTTACCTTTTGGACTTTTGAATCCATTTACACAGCAATGTTTTAAATCTACATTGGAACCTTGCAGAGAGAGGGATGCATAGGATACTACTGTAGTGGGAACTGATGAGCCAGCCTTCTGTAGTGCAATTATCAAGGGATGTATTTCTGCATGTTGTGCGGTGCTTTCAATTAGAATTTTGGTGTGGGTGCGCTGTGGGTTAAACTCACCATCTTTCATTACACCCTGTACTGCTGCGCCAGGAAAAAATTAAGTCATACAAGTGCTTGGGTCACTCATCCTAGTCTGCCAAGTAAGTGCATCCAAAGCTAAGAAACCCCAAAAGGCATTGTAACTTCTTCAATATGTTACGAGGCTGCAAGTCATCACATGTCTGAAGAAAATCAGGTGCCAGACCGGTGCCCTCAATAAATAACTCATATTGAAGACATGTCACCATCAGATAGGCAATTCAAGACTTTTTAAAGTTAATTTTATAACCGTGTAATCTTAGTATTGTCACTATCCGGTCTACCCTAGTTAGGAGTCCATCTAAATCATCATATATGAGATAGATATTATCAATGTATGATTGCGTCTCTGGATATATTAAGAACTCCAGTGTGTGTATTGCCAGGCCTGTTTTTATGCCCATAGGCAATAGTTTGGACAAGTATTGGATTCCATTTAAACTGAAGGTTATTAGATAAACATTTTCAGGCACTATATTCTGACTGAACAAACTATTAGAGATGCCCAGAGTTGTCTTGTACTTTTTCTGTACTAGGTTTGTGATTTAATCTGTTCTGTGATGTTTTTGCACTACATATGTTGGTGTGTGAGTTTTCAGATTCTATAATCTAAAACTATTCTATTGGAGCCATCTGGTTTGAGACAGAAAAAATAACAGTATTTTTTGGAGCTAGACAATGAGCTACAATCCTTGATATTGCAATATATTTAGGATGGCTTTCATAATATCCTTTGCTTATGAATTCATAGGGTATCGAAGTTGTGTTTGGGGCTCACTGTGTAAGGGAATAACATGTGGAATAGAGTGTTTTCCCACCCCACTTGGTTTCTGTATAAGGCTGGAGCCTGTCTAATAGCCCAGTCACTGCTGTAAATGTCCCTGGTATCTTCAAGTAATATAGGGGAAAGGCTCTTCACATTACTTTCTCTCGCTGGAATGCTTCCCTAAAGAAGACTTGAGGCTAATAGTCTTCTGCTATTTTAAGATCATATTCTTCAGATAAATGCAGCCAGTCTGCTTTAATTGTGCACAGTATATCCCCTTCAGTCTTTATATCTAAATTGTAAACCCTATCAGGAGTATTTAAAGGTTTATCAGGAGTCTCAATCTGTATAAACTCATAGGTTTGAGTTCCCACCATAAATCTCTGGAGAGTCTGATGCTCTATACTTCAGCTGCACTGTCTAGAAGCACTCCCACTCAAGATCTGTTCTGCTGAAGTATCTGGATCTAATATGGCATGTTTCTTAGAAAATCTTGCCATTTTCTTTTTTTTAATTGAGTTTTAGAGTTTGAACCTTTCTCTTTCCTGTTTACGCTGATCTCAGTCTCTTGTCCTGTTTCACCTTTTTGCTTGCTATGTTCTTCTTTCCTTCGAAAAATTCTTCTTTTCTTCGGTACTTAGTCCAATCTGTTTCTCTGCTCGTTTACCGTCAGAGTCCTGAAAAGAACTGAAAGAGCAGTTATCAGATTACTGATGCTATTGCAGCATTTTTAATTTTGTAATTTTTTAATTATAAACAGCCTGACTAAATTTCAAGATACGGAGATCAGATTTGTCTTTTTTGTCTCCCCCTCTGCTTTTTCTTACCTTCTGTTACAAACTTTTCCATAACAGAACCTTCAATATACCTTTTAGGCTTTAAATGTGGTTTGAGGGCTTGTGTACCCAAGGTAGTACAGCCTGCAGAGGTGTAAGCTTCCGAAATTATTTTCAGAAGTTCCCATTTACGGTCCTGAACTGGAACTGCTACAATCCTCTGACACGTGGCCAGAGCCAATCATTTTCCTTTAATAAATGACCAAGGAGATGGTAGATAAGTTTCCCATCAACTTCATTCCTATTTCCAGACGGTGCAGCTCATGTTTGTGTTGTACTGGTTTCAATACTTCAGGGAGGACAGCCGATAAAGGTGTGCTATGCATGTTAGTGTAAATGCATACAAATGTATTTCCCCGGCTGTTGCAATCCTCTTTGAGTGGTACTATTCCAGCCACGGCCCGTGGAGGGAGTTTAGGTGGGGCAGAGAGGTGGGGCGCGGGAGGGGCAGGGTGGGGGGTTGCTAAAAACCAGAGTATGGATAATTGAAGGTAAGTAAACAATTTAATAAATAAAATGAATTTCGTAGAGCGCCCTGCATCGCAAAATGTGATGCAGGGTGCGCTACAAAATGTGTTTTATTTACATATGTAAATATCAAAGCAGGCGCTGTGCTGCAATATAATGTTTAATGCCCGTGTTGTAAATATGAAAGCAGGCGCTGTGCTGAAATATAAAGCATGGCGCTCGTGCAGATAAAAGTTATGGGCATGGCGGCCCGTGAAGCCGGCGCAATGCTAATTAAAAGAAACAATCATAAAAGTGAGTGCCATGCTAGAATAACCGCAGCACCTGTGTTGTTAATATGAAAGCGGGTGCCATGCTGAAACCTCCTGTGTGTGGGTGGGACAGGGATAAGGTGTTAACCAACTATTCACAACACGGCAGTACCATGCGATAGTCACCAGATAACGCATCAAATGGCCACATTAAAATCAACACCACGCCGCAAAAATGCGAAACACGAACGCAAAAAAAGCTGCGATGAGGCCAAGCACGATACTGAAATCAGCGAAAACCAGCTACAGGCCTGCAAAACCCACGCGTCTGGCACAAAAATGCATAATAAAAGCGAAAAAGAATACACCAAAACCCATTCAAACTGCGTAGGACCATGGATGCACCTGAACTCCACAAGACCCACGGAGGACCCGCCAGGAACCCTGTGTACGGGGACGGGTAAGGAGAAGAGGAAGAGGAAGATGGGGTTCAGTGCACAGGAAGCCCGGATCATCGTCACAGAGGTGATATAACACCATCAACAACTGTTCGTCACCTCCACTGCAGCGCTGGCCACCCACACGGAAATGTGGCAGTCCATCATCACCAACATCAATGCAGTCAGAGTGGCGAGGAGGTCAAGAGGCGCTAGCATGAAATGCACAGCCAAACCAAGGAGAAGCTTGCCGCCAAAAGGAAGGCAGCAACAGCAACCAGAGGTGGAAGTCCTGCACCACAGGAGGAGCTGGAGAAGCTGGAAAAAATGATGGCTACAGTCATCAGTGTGGAGACGGTGGCAGGAGTTGGGGGCATGGACACAGCTCGAAATGACCTGACCCAACAGCAAAAGGGTGAGCAATCACCAGGTACCGGGGGACTGGGGAAGACGGGCACAATGGCACACATTCACAATAATGTGTCGCACACTGCACACCCACAATGAGTGTGGACATGTCCCTGACAGCCTTGGTACACTGCAGCACACATAGGAACGCCAAGTAGACCCCGTCCACTATGTGCACATATGGCCCCCCTTCAAATCACCAACAACACAACTGAGCCATGCACATGTGATGGATACAGAAAAGCAGTGGCTGTGTGAGCCACGCTGACTATGCAAGTAACACTGCATGACCGAAAGCATGGCTGCAGTCAAAACACATGACATGGTGCACGAGACGCCATTGAGGTGGCTGAGTGTGGACCACATCCATAAAGGAGCAGGTCACACTCTGACATATCCACGTGCACCCACAACCCAAGCTGTCCTATACACGCAGCCGAGGAACAATGTACAGGGCCACAGAATCTGTCCAAGAGCACATAGGACCGAAGTCGCAAACATTTCACATCCCGAAAAGCACACAATTCAAAAGCACACCACCTCAAAGGGAGAAGGGTACACTAAAACAGAGCTGCAGGGGCAACTCCCCCACAATCCAGCTCACACACATAGAAATCACAGAATATCAGCAATGACGGCAATGTGGTTCAAAGTGCAACGCCTACATCACAGGACAGAGGACACAACAGGTTCCGCTTGTGCGTAGCAACTGGCCACTCACATCTGGCATTGACTGACTCTGTGTGATGATAATGTACTGGTACTACCACACATCCGTCATGTAGTCAAACATCCCACTGTCTGCCATCAAATAGCGAGCATCATGAACAACAAGATCCACCCTTAGATACTTCTATAGAAAATGCTTTATTCAGAGGTCATGTGCATTACCTACAATGGTTGGAAGCACATAGGGGGCATATTACCAAGGGCCTTATCGCCACTATAGCGGGAATTTTTCCCGCTAAAGCGGCGATAATTTTATCGCCCTATTACCTAGCTGTCGCTAACACCAGTTAGCGACAGCTATTAGGAGATAGTGAACATCTTGGGGCCCACTTTGCATGTCAGCGATAATTATCGCTAATGACATGCAAAGTGGGCATGCCAAGATGTTAGCGACTGGAAACAGTCGCTAACATCGCTATCTCCTATTACCTACTTTTGGAAATAATCGCGCTAAGCGCGATTATCTCCAAAAGCTAATGCCTGCCCAGAGCAGTTCTTAGCCATGTTATCCAATGGAAGGTGGATAACATGGCTAAGAGCATTGTCACGATAATGCATGAATATCGCTGATTTTTCAGCGATATTCATGCATTTCGCAGGATTTTTATCGCTTTTGAGATAAACCTTGATAATATCAAGGTATCTCAGCGGTAAAAATCATCGGAGCGCGGCGATATAATTATAGCCGCTAACCATGCATAGCGATAATTATCGCTATTGCTTGGTAATATGCCCCATAGTGCTTCTTTAAATACCCTTCACACACTAAAGGGCCCTTGGTGTTATGCTTCATCATAGGGGTCTTCCCACCCTGCTGCCGGACGGGGCGTGCTACGACCTACGCATATGCGGGAGCACTGGTATTTCAAACTAAGGTGCCGATTATGATTGCGGTTTTCCCGCATCCTCCTGACCGCTGCGGAGCCTCGAAAGACCCACCGCCATATTAGGATGGCTGGTGGGTCTGGCATTCCGTCCGCAGCTTTTCCGCCGCGGGCGCCTTCCGACCGCGGCGGAAAAGCTCTCACATGGCTGGCGGTGTCTATCAGACACCGCCAGCCATATTAGGATGGTGTAAAAGAGATGCTTTTCCGCTGCTGCTTTTCCGCCATGGAAAAGCATACGGACTTTCACTTCGGGGGCCCATTGCGGGCCCCCTGGGTGAAGGAGGTGTGGGGGGTGCACATGGGGGGTATCTATGGTACCCCCCTGCATTTGCGTGCACAAAGCAGCAGGCACCGTGCGGTTCCTGCCGCTTTGTGCATGCAAATGCGATGCATGCATTTTTAACCTTGCGGCGGGTGCAGCTTGAAGCTGCACCCGTCGCAATGTTAAAGATAGAGGATGTGACCACCACCCTGGCGGTCAAATCCTAATCTGCTCGGACGGAACGCCGCAGCCCTTGCGGACGTTCCCTCCTCCTCAGGGGTCGCAGACGGACTCAAGTCCGTCCGCGATCATAATCGGCCCCTATGTGTGGTGTAGGAATGAGTGAGTGGAAGGGTCAGGGGTGAGTGAAAAGTTAGTTAAAAAATACCTCGCTCCTATGGAAAAGAACATTTTAATGTTCCTTAGAGCCGGTATTACTGAAAACGTGGGTCTGAAGTATACAGCTTTAATGAGCGATCCCTCCTGTGTGTGTCAACATGTTTTGAACCGTGATAGTTCTTTAGGACAAATTACACATCCTTTCTGCTCTCACATAACTTTCTTGACAATGTGGATTAAGTTACGAAAGTGATATATGTACAGGTAGTAGATACTATGTGAATAAATGACAGGTTAATCAAGCTCAATATACAATACCCAATAGATATTTCTAAAAGGCAATCTGAAAGAGAAACACAACATTAAAAACATAAGGTATGCGTTGCACGCCAAGTTCAATGGTGGTGACCTGTAAAAAAGTGACATCTATAGTGCATATTGTTCTTGCCAGCCAGGATTAACAAAAGCTGCCCAACTCCGCTCAAGGAGATACAAAAGGGCCAGTCACTTTTTCTAAAGGTAAACATGAGACTGGCGGCCTCAAAAAGGGGATGGGGAGAACTGGGGGTGGAGGAACCTCAAAGGAAGGTGCAGAACTCCAGCCCTCTATTGCTAAACATTTTTCAGCAGTTAAGGCATCGCTCACCACGGAAGACTCTGCATTGCTCCCTGAGGCTGAACCCGGCTGTCTTCCACTGATCAAACAAGGGGATGTGAGCACTATACAGCCTGCTGATAATTCAAAAGGAAATCATATCTTTCTTCAGTCTGGGGAAATTGTGGCACTTAGCGACCAACTACATGGAACAGAGGGACCGGCGGGTCTCATGGATTCAACTATGGATGCTACTCAATCTGCAGATTTACCCTTAGTTTCTTCTAATGGAAATATGGACTCCACAGCGGGTTTAAGTTTAATTACTCTGCATGTCCCTGGTGCACTAGCCTCTGCTTTGGCTGCCAGCTTAACAGAGCTGGGATTTAAACCCCAAACAGACAGAGTTGCCAACTATATCCATAACTTCGGAGATCATTTGGGCCCCTCAGGCTCCTCAGACCCCTGAACTTACTGGCAAACATTTTTTCTCAGTATCGGATGGTTCTATATTCGGGACAGATGGCGATGTAACCAGCTCCTCAAGTGACGATATTGACACTGATCCCTCCAAAGACACAGGAACTGTTCAGTGCCAGAAAAAGGCACGCAAGGCAAAAAGACGTAGTAAGCTTGGGATTATTCAGACTCTCAGATTTATTTTCCCTCTGAAGAAGCTGCAAAGACCTCACTTTGGGAAAGTATAAAAGACACACCAGAACCCGTGGCAATGTTAAAGATAGAGGATGTGACCACCACCCTGGCGGTCAAATCCTAATCTGCTCGGACGGAACGCCGCAGCCCTTGCGGACGTTCCCTCCTCCTCAGGGGTCGCAGACGGACTCAAGTCCGTCCGCGATCATAATCGGCCCCTATGTGTGGTGTAGGAATGAGTGAGTGGAAGGGTCAGGGGTGAGTGAAAAGTTAGTTAAAAAATACCTCGCTCCTATGGAAAAGAACATTTTAATGTTCCTTAGAGCCGGTATTACTGAAAACGTGGGTCTGAAGTATACAGCTTTAATGAGCGATCCCTCCTGTGTGTGTCAACATGTTTTGAACCGTGATAGTTCTTTAGGACAAATTACACATCCTTTCTGCTCTCACATAACTTTCTTGACAATGTGGATTAAGTTACGAAAGTGATATATGTACAGGTAGTAGATACTATGTGAATAAATGACAGGTTAATCAAGCTCAATATACAATACCCAATAGATATTTCTAAAAGGCAATCTGAAAGAGAAACACAACATTAAAAACATAAGGTATGCGTTGCACGCCAAGTTCAATGGTGGTGACCTGTAAAAAAGTGACATCTATAGTGCATATTGTTCTTGCCAGCCAGGATTAACAAAAGCTGCCCAACTCCGCTCAAGGAGATACAGAAGGGCCAGTCACTTTTTCTAAAGGTAAACATGAGACTGGCGGCCTCAAAAAGGGGATGGGGAGAACTGGGGGTGGAGGAACCTCAAAGGAAGGTGCAGAACTCCAGCCCTCTATTGCTAAACATTTTTCAGCAGTTAAGGCATCGCTCACCACGGAAGACTCTGCATTGCTCCCTGAGGCTGAACCCGGCTGTCTTCCACTGATCAAACAAGGGGATGTGAGCACTATACAGCCTGCTGATAATTCAAAAGGAAATCATATCTTTCTTCAGTCTGGGGAAATTGTGGCACTTAGCGACCAACTACATGGAACAGAGGGACCGGCGGGTCTCATGGATTCAACTATGGATGCTACTCAATCTGCAGATTTACCCTTAGTTTCTTCTAATGGAAATATGGACTCCACAGCGGGTTTAAGTTTAATTACTCTGCATGTCCCTGGTGCACTAGCCTCTGCTTTGGCTGCCAGCTTAACAGAGCTGGGATTTAAACCCCAAACAGACAGAGTTGCCAACTATATCCATAACTTCGGAGATCATTTGGGCCCCTCAGGCTCCTCAGACCCCTGAACTTACTGGCAAACATTTTTTCTCAGTATCGGATGGTTCTATATTCGGGACAGATGGCGATGTAACCAGCTCCTCAAGTGACGATATTGACACTGATCCCTCCAAAGACACAGGAACTGTTCAGTGCCAGAAAAAGGCACGCAAGGCAAAAAGACGTAGTAAGCTTGGGATTATTCAGACTCTCAGATTTATTTTCCCTCTGAAGAAGCTGCAAAGACCTCACTTTGGGAAAGTATAAAAGACACACCAGAACCCGTGGCTAAACCTTCTGTAACCTCTATTTTAGACTAAGTTAAACAATTCCAAGAAGAGTTTCGCTCTGATAGTCGTCTCGCTAAAGGGGCCGCTAAAAAGCTACAAGTGGGCATGAGGAAGCTAAGCAAAATCTGTACTGGCATTGGTGATTGTGTCACTATGGTGGAAGGCCATACAGAAAGCTTAGAAACCGAAGTAACCACTCTAAAAGATCAAGGTTCTTCCCAAGCTGCATGCCTGCCTAATTTGATGGTGAAGTTGGAAGAGCAGGCGAATCGACAGCGCAGGAAAATTCTTTATCTACTAGGGATTACTGAAGGGGTGAAGGGGGACGACCCAAGGCGATTCATCGTGAAACTCCTGCAAGTCGCTTTTCCTAAACACTCAAATTGGAACTGGGACCATGAGGTTCAGCTGGCACACCGTTTCCCCTTCAACATAAAGCAGCGACGCAATGGCAGCAGCTTTACTTGGGGAAAACCACTGGCCTTTTTGGTGTTTTTTGGGAACTTTCTCCTTAGACAGCTAGTCTATGACCAAGCCCGCCGAAACTCTCCAAATGGATCTATTGGTGTAATGTTTTTCGCACAGCCCGATTTCTGCAATGTCACAGTAGAGCGGAGGTGGCACCTTCTCCAATTAATAGTCCCGTTCTAGCAACAAGGCGCTCAGGTGTTTTTAATGAACTAGGTCAGACTAAACGTTATCCTAAATGGGTCTTCTCTGGTCTTTCTGTCAGAGATCAAAACCGGCAAATTTATTTGGGAAATTAAGACAAAGAAGGGGCTCTGTTAGTTTGTACTTTATCTGATGAGCACTAATTTCTTAGTATGACTGCTCTCCTTTTATTTGCTATTGTTCCTTCTGTTACTTCTTTCATTGTCTGTTCTATGAGAGGAACAACAAGTGGGCCCTGGCAGGTTTATGAAATGGTGATAACCTTTCTTGTTTTTTTGTTTTTTACCCATCGGTGTATTGTAATCTTTCTGGTAGATAAATACAGTGTGGCCTGGTGGCGGGGTTCACATGTGATGACCATCATTCAGGGTTTACCTGATTGCTCTTTTTTTGGGGGTGGTGGGTCCGGGTGGAGCAGGGAGTTACCAGCACTGAGGTAGGTGGGTTTCTGGTGTCTTTTTACACATTGTTGACTTTAGTCACTCTGAAGCCAGGTTATGAAGCTCTGGCACTAATGGTAGGGTGGTTAGGTGAAATGAAGGGGGAAGAAAAACAGAAAAATAGGAGAAAAACTGTGGTGATTAAAGAAAAATAATTTCTAGGGTTTACTGCATACAAAATAATTATGTTTTTAATGTCCAGAAAGGGGAAGTAGTTTATGCTGGATCTCAGATGTGCTCTGATTTCGCTAGGCATGTAATTTGTATGTTTAATTCTGGCCATTTGTTTAAAATTTCTAAATGAATAAGTTTAGTAATCTTAATATTGTTTCAGTGGCTTGAACGGTGCTCTGAAGAGGCAGTAGGTGGCTATGGTGTTGCGCCTGTTAAGGGCTGACATTGTCAACCTCCAGGAAACGCACATCAAGGGATCGCAGAAACATCTCCTGAACTCAGTGGGGTACAGAGTCATTGGGGGGACATCTCAGGGTACGCGGGTGAAAGGCGTAGGGATTATGGTTTAAAGGAAGCATTCACTAAAATCTATCCGTGTGAAATCTGGCTCTCTTGGAAGATGGGTCATAGCGGAGTGCTCCCTACCTCTCAATTTTTGCTTTACTATATGCGCTATCTATGGCAGTAACACGGATGATCCTGGGGTAATTAATTGGATCACAGGAGTATTGGCCCATTGGCTTCTTCCAATTATCATCTGTGGTGATCTTAACATTAATTTGCCTAGTAATTGGAAAGTGAGCGACCAGTGGACCTATGTAGGTAGGAAACCCAAAGTATATCAGGCTGTTATAAATCTAATATACACTCATGGGTTTAGCAATGTGTGGGCCAGTTTAAAACCTAATCAGTCGGGTTTTACATATTTTTCAGCCCCACACTTTTCTTTAGCGAGGCTGGATTCTTTTTTGGTTTCATATTCTTTAGTACGAGACAGCTCTAATGAAATCGCTCCGAGATTTATGTTGGACCACAGTCCACTTATTTTAAACATTGCAGGATGGGATCTAAAGGGGTAATCTCGAACTGGAGCTTTGAAAAAGCTTTACTATACGATGGTGGTTATTAGACTTACATGCAGGGCTGGACCCAAGAGTTCCTCGAGATAAACATAAGGACTGCTTCAACTATGGTGGTGTGGGACACTTTGAAAAAGGGTATCCGTGGGGAGACCTTACGGTACTCCATAAGGAGAAATAGGAATGGAAAAAAATGCAGATCCCGAAGCTACAAGATAAGATGATAAAGGTAGAGGAGAAATTAACTCAGGCAGTTCAGTCGAGATATTTAAAATTGAAGCATCACAGATCGAAGTGGTAGCAGTTAAAGCCGAAATTGGTTCGATATTTGCAGAAAGGGTGGCCTCAAAATGGGCTTCTGCTTGTGAGAAAACATACGAGTGCAGTAAGCTCATCGGCCATCAGTTGGCTATTAGAACTAGGCAACAGGTTTCCTCCAGTGAAATACTCTCGATATAGGTTTCTACAGGAGAGATCAGAGATGACCCGATTAAAATCCAGAGGGCATTTCGAGAGTACTACCAGAATCTCTATACCGAGGAGGACACCAGGTCACTAGACTCTATAGAGGATGAGATCTCTAAATATCTTAATACAATCTCACTGTCTCATCTCAATGCAGAAGATCATGACCAACTAGAAGATCCTCCAACCTGGGAAGCTCTGATAAGCTTACCAGGTGGCAAAGCGGCCGGTGCCGACAGTATCCCAGTCGCGTTCTATAACATCTTTTCTCCCTAAAAAAGAGACCTTTTTACAGCCTTAGTAGTCTCTATTTTTTCTGGGGCATCCCAACCTGCTTCATGGTCCACAGCCAAGATTGTAATCTTTCACAAAAAAGATAAGTCACCACTGGAAATAGGCCAATCACGCTCATCAGCCGTGATTCTAAAATATATTCAAAACATTTTGCAACCAGATAATATTCCAGAATTGAGCCCCTTGTTTCTAAGTGGCAACATCGGTTTATCCCTAGGAAAAGCATCACCGAATATATTCGGTGGACCATCACCCTGATTGACGCAGCTCAGATCTCAGGAGACCCGATATCGCTAATCTTACTTGATGCTGAAAAAGCATTTGATCGGGTCTCCTGGCAATTCTTCTGGGGCGTCATGAGGAGGATGCACTTCGGGCCTAGGGCTATCCAAGCCATTCAAGCTCTATATTTAAAACCCACAGCCAGAATTTCAATAAATGGGAAATGGACCGAGCAGATTGAAATCTCACGGGGTACACAACAAGGTTGCCCTTGCTCTCCGCTGCTCTTTGCCATATATATAGATCCCTTTGTTAAGAAAATTGAGAATAATCAGGAAATTCTGGCTGTGAGCAGATTTGGCTTGGACTCCAAAATATGGCCTTCGCTGATGATTTGGCTTTGATGACTCCTGACCCTGAGATAACCATTTTGGCATTGGAACGGGAGGCTCAAGAGTTTGGGAAGCTTTCTGGATATAAACTTAATAAAGGAAAGATGCAGATCATTCTAAAAGGAATTAATTGAGTGGACAACTGGGTTGTCCATAAAGCTAAATACCTGGGGGTTAACATCGTAGCCGACACGGACCTGATTGTAGAAGAAAACTTGATCCCGTTAGCGGTAGAAACTAAGAAAGCACTTAAACTAATTAACAACCTGCACTTGACCACAAAGGGGCGGTGTAAGGTGCTCAAGATGACCTTCTTCCCCAACTTACTCTATTTTTTTGGGCTATCCCTCTAGAGATCAGTAAAACTATCTTTCAGAGGTTTGAACAACGTTATTCTCAATTTGTCTGGGCGTACTCTCAGGAGGGCCTTTAGGCTGCTTTCTCCTCCTCGGGAGAGAGGGAGATGGGCGCTCCCCAATCTAAGATTGTATTATTGGGTCACAGTACTACAGTATTGTACGGAATTGCTACACAAACACTCATCTATCCCTATCACAGGACTCCCGTCTCCCTTTGAATTACTACTCGGGCAGAGGCTTGGTGCTGTTTGTGGTGGCAGCTTGAATATGGATACTACAAATGAGTCAGATTCAAGACCTTACTTAGTGCCTACAGGGTGTTTACCAACGTTCGCAAACTTTACGGACTGTGCTGGATTCATTTTTATACTCCCATTAACAACAACACAAATTTGCCAGCTATCTTTGGGAAATCATATCTTCAAAATTGGTATAAAGCTGGCATTTTGAAGTTTACTGATCTTAGAACTCAATTTCATTTGAGCGGCAATGAAGCTTTTAAACTTTTCACCGTTAGGGATTTTTTGGCCAGTAAGGCTGGTAGATGTGCTAGGTTTGCAAAAATCGATCTTATTGACAAGCGGAAGGACCCCATTCTACCTCGTATTGGGCTTATTTATTCTGCATTGAACAGTCAAATACCTGATGACATGGTCTGGATTGCAAATAAATGGCAGCAGAAAGGGAATGTTCCCTGCAATACTTTCTATCTTGCCTTGCGATCTGCCCAGAGTGACCTGCTATCAGCTAAACTACAGGCACAATTTTATAAGACCGACTTCTTTTTGTACATTACACCTAGTAGAATTGCTAAATGGGGAACAGGCAAAGGAATGCTCTGTCCTAGATGCTTGGAGTTCAGTGTAGACTCTGTTCATATGTTTGCCACCTGCCTGAAGCTAGAGCCATTACTCAACAAAATAATTTTTTTTTAAAGTAAAGTATTAACTCAGGACATCCAGCTAACCTCCACAATTATTTTGTTGGGTATACAAGATATGCTAAATAGAAAGAATGGTGGAGCGTTAATTTTTGTAGCCATTACTATTTTTAGGATCTTTATAGCTTCTTCTTGGATACATCCAAATCCCCCATTGTTGTGCTAATGGTTGGCCAGATTGGTAGCTACTTGTAATCTTGAGAAGGCCATTTATGCTAAAAAGGCACCTGGGCAAAAAAAAGAGGATTAGGTATATGGGAACCTTTAATCAGGTGGCTCATCCGGACGAACCCTTAGAGTTCCGCTATTTACATACTATTCTATTGTATGGTTTTATCTCAGTTTTGTTGTTATATTCACACCTATTGAGATGGTTTCTAATTAATTCTTTCTGGCCACTATATACGCGATGTTTGCTCAAAGGTATGAATCATTTGTCTTTTGTAAAGAGTCATGGCAAGGGTTCCACTATCTTTATGTTTTTGGGATTTAAATGTTTTCAATGTGTTTGGTCCTATTGCTATTATTGCGGTTTTAAAAATCAGTTGCCCTTTTGTCTTGCTCCCAATATGGACCCTTTAAAAACAAAAACAAAAAAGTGACCAGTGTCCAAATGTAATCTGTTTCTCCCACTGTGATCAGTTTTTAAAGTATTCGATTTTAGGGCGGGGAGGGGGGTGATGGCACTGATTGTATTCACTCTGGTCTAGTTGTTCTGCATATTTATAAACATCAATAAAAATTTAAATTAAAAAAAAGATTCAATCCAGGGGGAATAATATTTATATGAGAGACATTCTGAAGGAGTTTGCCAAAAAGGACCTTTAGAGTTAAGTGCAGGCATTCTTTAATCATTTGCTTAAGGATGCTGTTCCTGGAGGAAAGCATTTGGACACCACCCACAGAGAGTTTTCAATTTATCAGCAGAAAAAATATCTAGCACCAGAAATTATCAGAAGAGTCTGTTATTTCAGGGGCAAAGAAAGCATCTTAACAACTGCACGCAAACAGGAACAAAGAGTCTCCACGGGTGTCATAATTTCCTTGTTTCATATATCTTTGTGTCAACACTGGTGAAACACAAGGAATTTGTGGTCAGTATGTCCTGTTTGAGGTGGGAGAATATCCCACCACAGGTGTCATGATAACCTTGTTTCAATATGTTTGTGTGTTTGCACTAGGGAAACAGAAGAAATTTATGGACAGTACGTCCTGTTTGAGGTGGGATAATATCCCATTTAGGTGGGGTTTTCCATTTCATCTTTGCTTCTAGCTTAAGGGAAAACAACGTACAGTAAGCTAATTGTATGATGCTAAAGACATTCTGGATCTCAGTGATCATGGAGATGTGCCAGAAGACAATGGCCTAATGCAAGAGTCGGATGTCCAAGGTAAGTAGCGCACTCCTAAAACAAAGTTCGAAAAGAAAGTAGGAGGCATAGGCAACTGCAGGGAAATGAGGATTGGCAGACAACTTCAGAGGATGGCTGAAGCTAGATTCCACTATTCCTTGGAATCCCTACATCTACTCAGCTATGGTTTGTTGAACTACGTGGCATTCAAATGTGCCCACTCAGGCTAATTATTTTACAATGGCCAACACTTGCTCTGCCCTATTGTTTCTATCTCAACAAATGCCTTTATATTGGTCGACTGATTTGAACGTCTATGGCTGCAAATTCATATGCAGTCTCATGGATGGAAATAAGAACTCGCCTATACACACTGGACTTAACCCCTTAAAGAGCTATATAGACCACCCGGATAATGGTTATTCTGGTAAGAACTGCATAACTATGGTCTTGTTCCAATTTGCTGTGTAGGAGTTTCTTTATTTTGGTTCTAATTTTGTTTGACAAATAGTTGTATTTAGTTGTTTTTTTTCACTGCATGCATGGATATGCCGCAGCAGGGTCTGTGAGCCATACAGCCTTGCACAATGTCCCATTGAATGTAATAAGTGTGAGGATCTAATGCTCTTAGTATGCAATGAAATGAGGATATCTTAATTTGGTCAGCAGGTGGAGGATGTTGGAACACAATTGAAAGTATATGAATGAATACTGTATCAGTAATAACTTTGACGGTTCAAGACGTCAACTATTTGATCAAAAGGAGACCCTTAGTGCAATGGCTGAAAGCAAAGGAGGTAGGTGTGGCTCTCCTCCTGGAAGCCCATCTGGTAAAAAGGGATGTTTCGGGGTTGTGATCCTTTTGGTATCACCTGCAACTACCCTGACTGGTAAATTAATTTCACATTTATTGCTAGTAGCCAGACTAGCAGAGGCACACATTTGGAACCATCAGATTGCCTAACCACCCCCTTTTATATATTTGGAGGGGCAAGTTCTGGAGTCGATACATAATGGAGAAATGATCCGCTAACTTGCATGATCAAGTTCATGAATTTGATGCAACTTGGCTGACATTTATATCACACATGAACATGGATCAGGATATAGGGAGAGAGCCTACGTCTATGGTCCTGATTATGATGTGGCCAGTGTATTCTGGCCCATGTGTAAACCCACGTTTACACACGGTTTGGAATTAAAAATTAAAAGGCATTTAAGTATCTGATACTCATTTGATGCGTTAAATACCTCAATGTTCATTACATTTCTACAGGTTAAACCTGCCAAAATTTAGCATGTGAAAAGCATACACTACTTACTGTATCATTCAATTTTGGTGCATTAAACACCAAATTTCACCTTAGTCCTCATAAACTCATAATAACTGCAATTTATCACACCTGGTAAATAACATACCGCATGGTATCGTCATTTATCAGGTGTGCTAGACAGTGCTTAATTTGTAAAATATGAAGTCCGGGTGCTCAAATGTTTGCTGGAGGCCACACCCACTTTCTTCCGGCCCCACCCACTTCCTCGACTGGGTCCAAACACAATTAATCCTACCTATGTAAATCACCGTATATTAAACGTTGCATGAGCCAGGCCCAGAGTACTACAGATTGTTGGAGTGACATCTCATCAATATGGGTAGGCGGTACAGTTTAAGACTGATTGATCTGGAGAAGCACAAGCTCTGAATTGAAAATTAAACCCCATAATTGGGGGTTCTCTTTAATAAGAAGAATTTATTTCTACCAAAATTAACCCTTTTTGCAACATTAATCTATGCTGTAACCTATACTTTGAACTGTGCATTCAGTTATTTGACGAAAAGTTAATAATTTACTGTTCTATTTTAGGATTTTATATTTAAAAAACGGTAGCAAAAAGAATGTCTCTTAGAAAAGCAGTAACTCACTGACCTATTTACATTATGTGCACCTTTCATCTGTATGGTATGAATTCTTTACAGCAGGCAGATTAACCCTCAACCTAATAATGAATCAAAGCCTCTACTATACACAACTTCCATCGCTCTCCAGGAAGAACATTAATCATTGAGTTATCTTTAAATCTTTATTGTTGCCTGGAAATTTGCTGGAGAAAAGGAACCCAGCAGCAGATGATTTTAAAATGAAAACAAACTTCCAAACACGGCGCTTCTTGAAATCAGCACCTGGTTTGGTGGTACCGGTTGTACTGCCCTAGAGCCGGCCATGAGTCCAATTAAACACTTGTGTCACAGTGGTTACCTCACTGTGGCACAGAGAGGGTGCAATACAGCCATCAAACCCTTAAATTAGCCCTACAGCAGCCACTGCGTGTGTGGACTGCGACAGAGACCAGGGCAGAAATAAAATGAAAAACATGCCTACGGCAGCAGATGGCACTTGAACATGGTTTTGCTGAAACCAGTGGTATTCACATGGACTTGCCCCAAAGACCGGTTTGGCTGCTGGCACAGCAGTTACTTTGGCCTGCATGATGAATGGAAAAAAAAGTAAATGCCGAGTGAAAACTGTAAGGGTTTTGTGCGTTTTGTCTCACTCACTACGGAGGTGGTCAGAATGTAAAGCATGAGCATCACTCCACTACCGGCAGGTGTTATGCGATATTTAATTAAATGTATAGGTCGCTTGGGTTGGGTGAGTATAGCTCCCATGCATGTCAGTTTTCCCCTCACTTTCCAGCAGCTTCTTCAAACCCCCTGGCCCTTTGCTAAATTCTCAATATTTCCATACAGATTGCACATGCTACCGTGTTTTGACCGTGCATTGAGTTAAACCAGAACAACTCCACAGTCCTAAAGCACACGTATTTATGAGAGTTCCGCAGCACTAGGGGGCATATTACCAACGATTAGCGATATTTATCGCTAACTAGGCTCAGCAACGAATTTTATATCGCTAAGCATCGCTGGAAATTATCGCTGAGATAACTTGCTATTAGCAAGGTTTATCTTCAAAGCTATAATTTTTCCGGCGATAGCGTGAATATTGCTGAGAATATAGCGATATTCACGCATTAGCGACAAAATGTTCTTAGCCATGTTATCCACCTCCCATTGGATAACATGGCTAAGAACTGGTCTGAGCAAGCGTTAGTTTTTGGAGATATTCGCGCTTAGCGCGAATATTTCCAACGCTACACCTGCCTTGTTAATAGGCGATAGCGACGTTATCAACTGTTTTCAGTCGCTAACGGGTTGGGTACGCCCACTTTGCATGTCATTAGCGATAAACATTGCTGACATGCAAAGCGGGCCCCAAACCGCTCGCTATCGCCTATAAGCTGTCGCTAACATCAGTTAGCAACAGCTTGCTAATGGGGCGATAGAATTATCGCCGCTTAGCGGCCGAAAACGGCCGCTAAATCGGCGATAATTGTTTATCACCCCCCTTGGTAATATGCCCCTTTGTTCGCCCCATGTGCCTGGCTCCCCTTTGTTTTCTGTCACTACATAGGGCAGCTCCAGCCACCCGCCAATGCCATTTCCTCCGAAATCTGCCAGGCCTCGTGGTAATTATAAACAGAGGCCTGGGGGAAGGTGGCAGGCTGCACGTGAGTGCTTCTTCTTTTTGTCCCCTTTCCGGGGGCGGTGTTTGGGTAAGCACCCTGCGGAAGCTCCAAGAAGAACTGCAGAGCACTCGAGAAAACCTGGCGCAGAAACCCAACACCAGACAACATGACAGCCCTCAAGCTCGCCACCCGAAAACACCACCAACTGATCCACGCCACCAAGAAAACCGCATTCAAGGAACGACTGGACAACAACGCACACAACAGCAAGGAACTCTTCAACATCGTGAAAGAGCTCTCCAACCCCAACGCCGGAAACAATGACATCACCCCTTCGCAAGACCTCTGCAACTCCCTCGCCTCCTACTTCCACAACAAGATCGCGGACATACACAACAGCTTCAGCACTCAACCGACGCACGCCACGACCGAACCACCGCCCCCCACCACCACCCTCCGCGCCTGGACCCCGATCAGCACCGAAGACACCGTCCACACGATGAACTCCATCCACTCCGGATCTCCGACAGCCCCCTGCCCTCACCACGTCTTCAACAAAGCCGACGCTGTCATCGCACCCCACCTGCGGGACATCATCAACACCTCCTTTGACACCGCGACCTTCCCGGAGAGCTGGAAGCACGCCGAACTCAGCGCTCTACTTAAGAAACCATCAGCCGACCCCACCGACCTCATGAACTACCGCCCCATCTCTCTGCTCCCGTTTCCGGCAAAAGTCATCGAGAAGACCGTCAACAAGCAACTGGCCGCCTTCCTCGAGACGAATGGTTCCCTCGACCTCTCGCAGTCTGGCATCCGGGCCAACCACAGCACCGAGACCGCCCTGATCGCAGCTACCGATGACATCCGAGCCCTGCTCGACAACGGAGAAACAGCGGCCCTCATCCTCCTGGACCTCTCCGCGGCCTTCGACACTGTCTGCCACCGTACCCTAGTACAGCGCCTCAGCAACGTCGGAATCCAGGAGAAGGCACTGGAGTGGATCACCTCCTTCCTCGCGGGAAGAACACAGAGAGTCCGCCTCCCCCCGTTCAGATCGGAGGCCACCGAAGTCATCTGTGGCATTCCTCAAGGCTCCTCGCTCAGCCCAACACTCTTCAACGTCTACATGAGCCCCCTCGCAGCCATCGCACGCCAGCACAACCTCAACATCATCTCCTACGCCGACGACACCCAGCTGATCCTCTCCCTCACCAACGACCCCGCCACAGCCAGAGCCAACCTGCACGAAGGGATGACAGACGTAGCCAAATGGATGTCGAACAGCCGCCTGAAACTGAACTCGGACAAGACGGAAGTCCTCATCCTGGGATCATCACCCTCCACCTGGGACGACTCCTGGTGGCCCCCCGCCCTGGGCAGCGCACCCAAACCCACAGACCACGCACGCAACCTGGGCTTCATCCTGGACTCCTCCCTGTCCATGACCAGACAGGTCAACGCCGTCTCCTCGTCGTGCTTCAACATCCTGCGCATGCTACGTAAGATCTTCCGGTGGATCCCCACCGAGACCAGAAAGACGGTCACCCAGGCCCTCGTCACCAGCCGTCTGGACTACGGCAACTCCCTCTACGCCGGAACCACCGCCAAACTCCAGAAGAAACTCCAGCGGATCCAGAACACCTCAGCACGACTCATCCTGGACATCCCCCGCCGCAGCCACATCTCCGGACACCTGAGAGACCTGCACTGGCTCCCGGTCAACAAAAGAATCACCTTCCGGCTCCTCACCCACGCACACAAAGCCTTACACAACCAAGGCCCAGGATACCTCAACAGCCGCCTCAACTTCTACGCTCTCAAACGCCAACTTCGATCGACCAGCCACGCCCTCGCCGCTGTCCCCCGCATCCGAAGAGCCACCACAGGAGGAAGGTCCTTCTCCTACCTAGCCGCCAAGACTTGGAACTCCCTTCCGACCCACCTCCGCCTGACCCAGGACCACCTCGCCTTCAGGAAGCAGCTCAAGACCTGGCTGTTCGAGCAGTAGCGTACCCTCTCCCCCCCAGCGCCTTGAGACCCTCCGGGTGAGTAGTGCGCTATATAAATGCTTTGATTTATTGATTGATTGATGTGGCGGGATTGCCCCTCCGGAGGTTATTTTATGGTAGCAGGCACGTGCCTGTTGGGCGAGGGGTTCGCCCACGCACGGTGAAGTACTTGAGACAAGCTTCTTTGTGGTGCTGCACAGAAACTCCAAAAAGAGATCAGCTATGCACGGGTGACGCAAGAACACCGACCACTGCACAAACAACCTGAGCCACGAGCATGAGGCTTGATGGCGTGGGAAATAAACTTTTGACAGGTGCACCTCTCCATATTGCACGTCCTGGAGAACAGGAATTATTAAAATACCCCAAAAAAAAGTATATCCTAAAGAGATAAAAATGCATGGAAAAACAGCATTTCATGCGAGTCAACAGTCAATTCAACTATGTCAACGATTAGATAGAAAGGGGTTAAGGCATAAGGGCAAGGCCCTCCTTCTTCCAGCCTCCAGGCCCTGAGCATTGCACACTGTGCCGGCGGCAATATTGCTTGGACTCGAAGTATGTTTAACTTTACTAAACACAGTGACTGTCACACCGCGCTCAATAAAAGCAGTGTTAATTTGAGTACTTACTTGGTGACTGGTGGCACTTCCCTTTATTCGGCCGGCTTCACATACACTGCAACTTGACATGCTGGCTGCTGGAAATTCTTCAATACATCGTGCTGAACTGGTGGTGACTCTTGCAGTGCCTGTGTGCAGGCATTGGAATTAAAAAAAAAAGGTTACGCACACGCAGGCTGCTGCCCCTCTACCCCACATAACCACATCCAGGTCAATCATTCACCTGCCCATAACAACAGTGAACTGAAGGCAAGTTATCACGGAACCACAGATATGGATTTATTATCGGCACAGCAGCACTCTTCACTGGGGACACAGGGGACTGTGATAGAGTATAAATTACACTGTAGTGAGTCAATTATTCAATTGTGACATATCACATGCTGTTCAGTCATTGATGCGAGTTGGCTGTGGCCCTCAGGTGTAGACCCGGCCCTGAAAAATAAGTGCTGGTGCTAAGCACCGGAAAACACTGGTACAATTTAAGTACTGGTGCTACATCAATCAATCAGGATTTTTAAAGCACGTAAACACCAGATACAGTAGCTTTAAATAGCAAACTCGCAATAGCGGCCTTTGTTGAAACAACTATAAAAATCACAATTGTGTCACAATTGCTCCACCTCAGATTGTGCCTCAGATGCAGAGGGACAATAATGTTTGATCCCCACACCAGCCGGCTGGACTTTTTCCGTATGAAATATCATTAATAGACAAAAAAATATGCTAAACGTGTAAATGGTATAGCGACTATCGTATTGACTGAAACAGTGACTTAAATGTTATAAAGTAATAAAAAAATGTACATACAAAATATTCTTTTGCACTGATTGGACAAAATGGAATTAGAATTAGTATAAAAATCTTAAAGGTTTTAAAGACATTCAGAATTGAGCATTTAAAAATACGACATGTGTAATGTATTGCAGCGCTTTTTTGTCTTTGTGCATGATTCCCAAACACAGCACAATTTGATGAACAAGGTACACACTGTAAGATTAAAACTTAGTTTCTATGTGTATGCGTTTAGGTAAATGCGTTTTGGAAACTATGTGTAGTCGATACAAGTGGAAACTGAGAGATTATGTATCCCAGATTGCAAACAAGGAGACAAGTTAACGCCTTCGGATTTTCATTTTGTTCCGATGGATTTATCACATTCTCTGAACAGTTCTGTTGTACTAATTTCAGTATAACTCAGAAGCCTAATGTGCGCCAATTTTCTGTAGTTTTACTCTGGGAATTGAGTGAAAACATATTTTTGTCAACGAAATTTCAGAACAACTGTTAACCGGCTGCCAATTTACGAATGCATATCTGTGTTTTTAAGTGCCTGTGCTTCGAATTCCCGCCTTGCAACATCAATTCATTAATCCTAGTTGTTACGGAAAGCATTAATCGTGCTCTTTGAGAATCAGTGTTGGCAACAGAAACTCAAGAAAAGGCTTGATGTTGCTGAATACAAATTATAATGGGAATTGTAAACCCATGATCAGAATCACGACGAAGAAACAATGCTATTGTAGTGCCCTGCTTTTAATGTGTTCATAGTTGCTCTAATGGCGATCCTTTCAGATCTCTTGCTCCCATATGAATCGCACATAACTTGGGACTCGCTCTAATTTGTTTGAGTGTTGACTGGCCAAAGTCACATCTCATTGCTTCTCCCATTTGCTGTAAGCTAGCGATACAGCTGAGTTGCTTCAGTTTCAGTCTATTAGATATAATTTCCTATTATTGTTCCTTTGGAACATTGCATTTCTCTTTCACATGGGAGAGAGCAGAAAACACCCTTCTCTAAGTAAATCAAACCTTACAGGGCAGGTAGAAATGACGCTGCTCTACGATGGATTATCTGGAAAAAAATGTCTACAATGTCCATTTATTAATAAATTTTATTATATACATTCATTCTAGAGTGATCATAAATAAATTACCTATTAATTACACCTAACTAATGGTAATATTTATCTAGAACAGCTTTTTGACTGTAAAATATCGATGTGGTGTTAGAGCACTGGACAACTTATTGATGGAGGAAGATGGATGCATTTTCAGAGCAGCTGAACAACTGAATAATGGAGGAGAATCGGTGTGGTGTCACAAAGCTGACGGGATGAATGTGTGCCATAAGTGCAACCAGTGGCAATCGCTCTGGGTAGCGCACCAACCCATCATTCTTTTTTCCACTATGCCACCTCAGTTTGCACCCAGCCTTATGCAAATCAGTTTTGACCCTGCACCAATAGGTCCAGCCTGAACTGCCAGGCCAAGTACTCTGTGAATCAGAACATAGGCAACTCAAGACCAATTTATAACTGAATGGGGACTTCATTTGGGTGTAACTTGGTTCCAGTGGCACAGTGAGTATGGCACCCATGTCTGGACATACCCATGGCCACTTAGGGCGTCACATCAAATGCATAAAAGATAATGGGAGGAATAGTTACAATAAGCCTGAGACCGGCAATCACTTGAGAGTAGCATTCCCATCCAGTGTTCTCTTACACACCATGCCACCTCAGTTTGGGCACAGACGTATGCAAATCAGTCTTGACTCCGAGCAATAAGAACAGTGGAGCCTGAACTGCCAGGCCAGATCCTCCCTGAAATGTACTGCAGGCAACCAAAGACAAGTTTCGCCCTGATTGGGGCTCTTCAGTCAGGTGTAGCTAGTGTTTAGACTTATTGCAAGCATTCCTCCCATCACCTTTTGTGGGTTTGTTAAAACACCTAGTCACCTCTTCAATGGAGGAGGATGGATGTTGTGTCAATGTCCTGGATAAATGATAATAGAGGAGATCGGATTCAGTTTCAAAACACCTGGGCAACGTATTGATGGAATATGATGAAAGCGGTGTCTGAGTCCCGGGGAACGTATTAATGAAGGAGGATGGACTAAGTGTCAGAGCTCCTGGACAACTTATTGTTGGAGGAAGGATGTGGTGTCAAAGCATTCGGACAACATATAGATGGAGGAGGGTGGATTTTGTGTCAGGGCCCTGGACTGCTGATTGAAGGAAGAGGATGAATGTGGTGTCAAAGCACCTGGAGAATGTATTGATGGAGGATGTATGGAAGTGGTGTTAGAGCCCTTAGACTACTTCTTAATGGAGTAGGATGGATGTTGTATCACACCTTGTGTGCAGCATATGGATGGTGGAGGATGAAATTGGTATGAGTCCCTGAACAACTTACTGATGGAGGAGGACTGATGAGGTATCAAAGTTCCTGGACAACGTTTTGATGGAGTGGGGGGTGGTGGATGCAGTGCATCAGAGTGCAGAATGAGATGTTGGATGTATCATCAACATCAGAAGGCAATTTTTTAATCCATTATTTTAGAAATTATTGGGTGTACATGTTCACTAGTTTTCTAGATCAAAGCCATAGCAAAACAAATCTCGGTCTGATTATTAATTTCATTTGAAAAATGAATGATGTGCATTCACCAAATGCACACCACAGGCTTTTATCAGCTAAAAATGCTGAACTATAGTTTCATTAGCTCAAGTTTCAACAAGCATTCAAAGTGGTGAATGCATTTTTGTAGCGCCCCCCCCCCCTCGATTATGACAGCAGTATTGTAGAAATGTGGTTGTTGGTTGACTGGAGTGTGAGCCCTGGTCCACAAGCAACCACAATCTTTGTCAGGGTGAGTCACAAGCCAACCTTAAATTAACCTGTGCTCAAGCCCCTGATAGCTTCGCACAGAGCACACAAAAGGGATGCCACACCAGATTTGAATGATAGAGAATTCTTTAATAAATAAAACAATACAAACACAACGAAAATCCAAACAGTAGAACCAGAGATATGCAATTTTAAAGGTTTTGTTGAAATAAGCATCAAAAACCACAAGGCACCATCTGTGGACATCTAGTCATGCTGGATCAGGACAAAGTCACTCAAGTTTAGGCCAACCTCAATGGAGCATGGGCCCACCTACAGGGACTCAGCTAGATCTGCTGGACAAAGTACCTTAAATCCTCGTTTGCGGAGCGTTGCATGGAACCACCTTGAAGATGTGTTGCGCAGTCTAAGCAATGTTCTGAAATGCGGTGAGGCTGCCATGCGAGCTCTTGCATCATTGTTGAGGATCCCGTTGATGAAGGCTTGCAATGCAAAGTCCAGAATGAAGGATGGTTCGCGCAGTTGGGGCGATGCGTCGGTTCTGAGGAGCTGCAAGGCTTCAATGCAGAATCCAGCATCGTTGTTGAGGTTTCTGCTGATGAGGGATGTGAGGGCCTGTGTCAAGGATGTGTCACGCAACGGCGGTTCCAAGGACGCTGCTTTGTGAAGCAGGTCTTTGTGACAAGGTCATCCACTAAGCAGCGCCAGTAAGTCGGTTCTATTCGGGGTTGCGCAGTGCAGCAGATGAGATGCGTTGTTTCCGCTGGATCCACAGAGATTGGCAGAACACCTTAGGCCAACTTCCAAGGATCTAGGGCTTGGTTGGCACCGCTTGGCAGGGTAGATTCACAAATGGCAAGAGTCCAGGTGCAGCTGCAGGGTTGCTGGAAGTCTGTTGTATCCCTGTGGTTTCAGATCAGGACGCCAGCCAACTAGCCCTCTGAGGGTTGTATGACGTTACAACGCATTTTTTACAACGCAACATCCATTACAACGCATTCCATTACAACGCATGCCATTACAACGAATTTTTTTAAACTGCTTTTACAACGCATTCCATTACAACGCATACTACCTTTACAACGCATACCATTACAAAGCATAACATTACATTGCATGTATGGTAAGTATTGGATAGTGTAGGGGTAAAAATTACTATTCTAACTCCAGGGGGTGCAACAGTAGGGTAAGTGTTGGATGGTAATGGTATGCGTTGTAATGGTATGTGTTGTGATGACTGCATTGTAATGACATGTGTTGTAATGGTATGTGTTGTAGTGTCATGCGTTGTAATGGTTGCGTTGTAATGGCATGTGATGTAATGGATGTTGCGTTGTAAAAGTTCTTTGTAATGGTAGTGCGTTGTAAAAGTTGCCTTGTAAAAGTTGTTTCCCATTCTGAGTTACTCTGGGGTTCTGGGTTCAAGAGATGCAGGTTCAGTCCTGCTCACCCTGGTAAGAGGGCAGCAGTCAGCAGTAAAGCACTGCAGGGAAGAAGTTCCTTCAGGTCAGCAGTCCAGCAGAGTGGCAGTCCTTTCAAAAGCATAGCAGTACTTCTTGCTGGTAGAGTATCTACAGGTCCAGAAGTGTACTGAAGTGCTGGTGTCCGAGGTCCAATATTTATACCAAGTTGTGTGATTGAAGAGGGGAGAAGCTTCTTGAGGCTTTTTGTTGAAGTGCATAGGTGGCCTGCCTTCCTTGCCTTGGCTCTAAACTAACTACAAGGGGTATGCAGCCCTTTGTGTAGATGCAAAAAGAACATTTGATGGACAGAAGGCAGAACAATGTCATACATACACCCCAGTACAGAGATCTGGGCCTTGATCCATCGTGTTTTTTGCTCACCATGCCATTACAGTTTGGACCCAGCCATATGCAAATCAGTCTTGACCCTGCGCCCAATGGGAACAGTCCAGCCCGAACTGCCATGCCAGGTCCTCCCTGGACTGGAAACAAGCATCCTAGGACCGGTTTCAGGCTTTCAGCCATCATCAGCCAGGATAGCTTGAGTCCTGCAGCATGAAGAGCACGGGACCCACGTCTGGACATACCCGTCCCACTGGGTTGAAAAATGCAAAAATAAAAATTGATGGACAGAATGGAGAACAATGTCATCCATCCACCCCAGTTTAGAGATCTGGGCCTAAATCCATCATTTTTTTGCTCACCATGTCATTCCAATTTGGACCTAGCCATATGCAAATTAGTCTTGACCCTGTGCCCAATGGGAACCGTCCAGCCCGAACTGCCAGGCCAGGTCCTCCCTGGACTGGATACAAGCATCCTAGGACCGGTTTTAGGCTTTCATCCCTAATCAGCCAGGATAGCTTGAGTCCAGCGGCATGGAGAGCACGGGACCCACGTCTGGGCATACCCGTCCCACTCGGGCTGAGAAATGCAAAAGAACAGTTGATGAACAGAATGCAGAACAATATCATACATTCACCCCAGTACTGAGATCTGGGCCTAAATTAATCGTTTTTTTGCTCACCATGCCATTCAAGTTTGGACCCAGCCATATGCAAATCAGTCTTGACCCTGCGCCCAATGGGAACAGTCCAGCCCGAACTGCCAGGCCAGGTCCTCCCTAGACTGGAAACAAGCATCCCAGGACCGGTTTCGGCCTTTCAGCCCTCATCAGCCAGGATAGTTTGAGTCCAGCAGCATAGAGAGCAAGGGACCCACGTCTGAGCATACCCGTCCTACTATGGGTGACAAATACAAAAAGAAAATTGATGGACAGAATGCAGAACAATGTCATACATTCACCCCAGTACAGAGATCTGGGCCTAAATTCATTGTTTTTTTGCTCACCATGCCATTCCAGTTTGGACTCAGCCAGATGCAAATCAGTCTTGACCCTGCGTCCAGTGGGAACAGTCCAGCGGGAACTGCCAGGTCAGGTCCTCCCTGGACTGGAAGCAAGCATCCTAGGACCGGTTTCGGACTTTCAGCCCTTATCAGCCAGGATAGCTTGAGTCCAGTGGCATGGAGAGCACGGGACCCACGTCTGGGCATACCCGTCTCAATCGGGGTGAAAAATGTAAAACGAACAATTGATGGACAGAATGCAGAACAATGTCATACATTCACCCCAGTACAGAGATCTGGGCCTAAATCCATCGTTTTTTTGCTCACCATGCTTTCCAGTTTGGACCCATCCATATGCAAATCAGTCTTGACCCTGCACCCAATGGGAACAGCCCAGCACGAACTGCCAGGCCAAGTCCTCCCTGGACTGGAAACAAGCATTTTAGGACCAGTTTCAGGTTTTCAGCCCTCATCAGCCAGGATAGTTTGAGTCCAGCGGCATAGAGAGCACGGGCCCCACGTCTGGGCATACCCATCCCACTCGGGTGACAAATGCAAAAAGAACAATTGATGGACAGACTGCAGAACAATGTCATACATTCACCCCAGTGCAGAGATCTGGACCCAAATCCATCATTGTTTTGCTCACCATGCCATTCCAGTGTGTTAAGAGGCAGGACACAGCCTTTTCCAAGTGTAAGTGGGGCTGTGCCCAGCTCCTTCCCCCCATCCTGCCAGTGATGGCCCATTCAGGCGCACCTAAGCTCCCTATTGCCTGTGGCTGTCTAGGAGGGATACACAAAGCCCAACTGTCAACTACATCCAGTCATGTGACCCAGAGACAGGCTGCAGGCACCAAATGGCTAAGGCACGAAAATGCCAACTTTAAAAAAGCTGCAGCTTCAAAATTGTCATTTAAAATCCGACTTTAACAGAAGTTAGGCTTTTTCATTACAATTACAATTCCTAAGACACCTAACTTATTTAAGTTACCTGTTCCCATTTGGAAAATAGAACTGATTAAAGGGTATTTCAAATGTTATCCTATGAGAGAGGTAGACCTTTCAGTAGTGAAAAACTAATTGAAGAGTTTTTCACTATCACAACATGTAAACCTCAGAAGAACATGTCCAAAGATACGAAGTGCGCATGAATGTATTGGCCTGCCCTCTGGGCCGGCCAAACATTCATGCGCACTTCGCATGTTGCACACTTAGCAGGATGCACACTTAGGAAGATGCCACCACTCGTTCCCCCTGTACAGCCTAGCCCCACCCCACAAAACTGCCTCAGCACAAAACAATAAAATGATAACATCTCGTTATCATATTATTTTTCATTTTCTGCTGTGCTTTAAGGCAGTAGGGCGATGCTCCTCCGCCTTAGCGGTGGTGCCACCCCTGTATTTCATGTGAATAAAGTTATCTGAAATTCTGAAAAATGCTCAAAACATGGTTATTCTGAGTAAAGTGAGATTGCACTTAAGGGACAGCTCAGCCAAACATCAGATTTCACATATTTATGCAATGTGAGAAATCTAATGTCATCCATTAAATCCAATAAATGAATGGAAAGATAAACACATGTTAACATAACACGATATTAAATTATTGAAGACTAAAGGCCATGATTCACAAAGACTAACCTAGAAAATTAAAACTGTACTCCAGCAGAATGCTCATACGTTTATAGCAGATTTTTACCTTTCAAGGGACTCACAAAAAATACCTGAGGTACTCGTTAAAAAGGTTGTACATTTCCAGGAGTACTCTTGGGGCCTAATTTAGGTTTAATCATTGTCTTAAATTAGATGGGATTTTCCTTTGTGACTTCGCTTTGAATTTTGTACATTGATTTTAAGCTTTTGGTCATTTGACTTATGACTTGCTGATTCGTTTTATTTTACCATTTTTATGGATGTTGCAGACATTTACAAATTCATTAATGTTTTTTTATGCTCACTACAGAACATCCAAAATTTGGCAACTGTTTTGTTAATTTTCCAACTGCCACAAACTACTGCCAGTTCAGTCTCTGCCAGCACTTAATTTCACGAGCTACTACTAGTCCCCTTGCAGTGGCCGAAATAACAGCATTTGGGGCATATTTAACAACAATTCATGCAACACAGTCTTGCTGCACTGTGCTGAGTGAAAGGAAGAGGGCATATGTTGGAAATGGCCCTTTTTACAGGGTTACCCCAAACTGTTTGCCTTCCTCCTCCTCTGTTTTTAACTTTGTTTCTGCTGGCTTTACTACTGCTTACCAGTGCTAAAGTGCATGTACTCTTATCTAAAATGTAATGGTAAATGGTTTATCTTTGATTGGCATATTTGGTTCACTTATACGCCCATAGTAAAGTGGTATACCCTATACCCAGGGCCTGTAAACCAAATTCTACATGTGGGCCTGCAGCACTGATTGTGCTACCTTCGGAAGTAGCCTTTCAAACCTGACCCAGGCCTGCTACTGCAGGGCCTGTGGGCGCAAGTTACTGCCACCTCGACTTGACATTTCCAAATACTTGCCATACCTCCCCTTTTATTACATATCAGTCATCCCTAAGGTAGGCCATAGATATCCCTAAGGGCAGAAAGCTGTGTAAGTAAAAAGTAGGAAATTTACCTTTTTGCTTTTACATGTCCTGGTAGTGACAACCACCCAAGTTCATTTTCACTAATGTGAGGCCTACTTCTCTCATAGGGTTAACCTTAAGGGAATTGCTTAAATACCCTTTTTAAGTGTAATTTCTGATTGAAGAGGAGTAGCTGCTTTATGTTTTATATCATTGGATTGGTAATGACGAATTCTCTTTAGTGGTAAAGTTGGACATGGTATTACTAATCTAGGAATGCCACTTTTAGAAATTGGATATTTCCCTGCTCTTAGCTCTCTTGGATGCCTTGCAGCCTGTCTCCAATACACATCTGGGGTGGAGTGACAGCTACACTTTGTGCCTTTCCTCTAGACAGTCACAAGCAGAGGACACCAATCCTGCGCCGTAACAGAGTGTCGGCAACCACTTTTGGTCATTACACGCGCATCAGTACAGTGCACCAATCAAGAACCGCCATGCTTTCTACTTGAGCGCAGACCATTGTTTGTTGATTTTGCCGAAGCTGCGCTGCCTGAAGGCAGTCCAGCGCTACCCAGTGCACTCTGCACACAGCAAACAAAGATGGGCATTTGCCCTCTGTGGATCCAATCATCACATTGTATCCAGCCTGGGGAAACTCCAGCAACATGTGTCCAGATCCCAAGCCCAACGGCACCAATGCAATCCCCGGAGAAAGGTACTGTGCACTCAGGGACCACAAACGAAGCGGGTAAATTAGTCTCCCACAAGCTTGACATTGCATTTTACCTGTAATAACTTTGGAAGCCGTATTTTGGATTTTATAGATTGTGAGGAAATAATGCAGCATGGATTTAGAAGTTAGTGAATTTTTTTTTTTATTCTTTCTATCGTGTTTAAACATCCGATCCATTAACTGATACATGTTTTAGTATTTCTACGTCAATATTGTAATGATTTTTATTTATCAAAGAATAAACTTAAATTATAATTGGAAGCCTTGTATCGCGCTGACTCAGGGTGGAACTCTGTTCCCGATCCATGGAGTGGATTGCTGTCCCCCCACAAAACCCGTAAATAACGTACTGAAAGAATAAGGGCTTTTTCACCATTGTACTTTCTTGAAGTATTTGTAACTTGAGATTCTCTAATTGGATGATTATCATTTTAATCTTGGTTTGAAGAGTAAAAGAGATACTATTTTCATACCTCATTGTGGAGCCTTTTTTTGTGTTGGTTTCACTGTGTGACTGTACCCACGTATGCACAACTGCTTTACACATTGCCTCTCATGTTAGGTTTGACTGCTCTGTGCCAAGCTACCAGAGGGTGAGAATGGTCTTATTTTAGTGTGTACTAAAAAAACAGAGGCACCTTCTGCACAAAAATAATACCCTAAGGATTTTTCCTTCTTTTATGTGTGCAGCAGAGTGTAGCACACACAAGAGGAAAAGATGAGAAATAAACATATTTCTCCTTGCTATGCCTCCCTGGGAAGGAGTAAGATTTTTGCGCTTTATCTCCAAAACTACTTAACGGATTTACACCATATTACAAAAAGGGCTCTTTCTTGACAAAGATCTAGCTTTCTGTCAAATTTGATGTAATTCCGCCCAGCAGTTTGGCCTGTAGTCGTGTTCAAAATCCCTATGGGAAATTGCATGGAGGAAATATCATTTTAGGACCCCCCCCTTTTTCTTCGCCCACGCTTAACAAATCCCCTCAAAACTTTAAACACAACAGCTGAACTGAGAGCCATACTAATTTTGAAAAATTCGTGAAGATTCGTCAAACGGCACAAAAGTTATTTGCAAGACAAAAAAAGGTTTCCCTAGGGCAATATGGAAACTATGTCCTAACTATAAGTTAAAAAACTTTGGAAAATCACTGAAAAAACCAAAGGCTATAGGGACGTTATAGTTAGACTAAGATTTCACTTGTCCAAAAAAGTGAATTTCAGCAGTAATAGTTAGCTGAGCTAATTATAACTTATGTCCCCACAATGCATTGCTTATGACCTCACATATTACATCACTCATGACATGGTCAATGACATCACTGGCGACATCTTAGATGACATCACTGACGAAGTCCCGGTAACCTTTGTTTTTTTCAGTGAATTTCTTAGGTTTTAAAATTTTACTTCCTAACTGTAACCATTAACCTTTGAGAGTGAGTGTGTGAGTGTATGAGTGCCTCAGTGGGTATGTGGGTGAGTGTGTGAATGTCTCAATGGGTATGTGAGTGGGTGTTTGAGTGGGCCTGGGAGTGGCTTTATAAGTGTCTCACTGGGTTGTAGTGGGTGTGTAAGTGTCTGAGTGGGTCTATGAGTGGGTATGTGAGTGTCTGAGTGGGTGTCCTATTGGATGCATGAGTGAGTATCTGCATGGGTCTGTGAATGAGTGTGAGAGTGTCTGAGTGGGTTTACGAGTACCTCTATGTGTGTTTGAGTCATCTGTGAGTGAATGCATGAGTGTCTGAGTGGGCCTGTGAGTGGGTGCAGGAGTCTCTGAGTGGGTGCATGAATGTCGGAGTGTGTGTCTCAGTGAGCCTGTGATTGGGTGCATGAGTCTCTGAATGGGTCTGTGAGTGGGTGCATGAGTCTGAAAGTGAGAGTGGACGTCTCTGAGTGGCTCTTTGAATAGATGTGTGAGTGTCTTAGTGGGTCTGTGAGTGAGTGCCTGAGTCTATGAGTGGGTCTGTGAGTGAGTGCATGAGTCAATGAGTGGGTCTGTGAGTGGATGCATGATTGTCTAAATGGATCAGTAAGTGGGTGTGTGATTCTCTGAGTGAGTGTCTGAATAGGTGCATGAGGGTCTGAGTATATGTCTCAATGGGCTTGTGAGTAAGTATGAGAGTGTTTGAGTGGGTTTGCAATGTGGGAGTCAGTTTGTGATTGGGTGCATGAGTCTCTGAGTGTGTCTGTGAGTGAATGCATGAGTCTCTGATTGGGTGTGGGCATCTGAGTGGGTCCGTGAATGGATGCGTGAGTGTATGAGTGGGTCTGAGTGAGTGCACGAGTCTCTGAGTGGATGGCTGAGTGCCTAAGTGGGTCCTCTGAGTGAGTGCATGAGTATGTCAGTAGGTCTGATAGTGGGTGTATGAGTCTCTGAGTGGGTCTATGAGTGAGTGCATATGTCTAAGTGGGTCTGTGAGTGAATGTGTGAGTGTCTAAGTGGGCCTGTGAGTGCGTGCGTGAGTTTCTAAGTGGGTCTATTGTGGGTGCATGAGTCTTCTGAGTGGACCTGTCAGTGGGTGTTTGAGAGTCTGAGTCTGTGAATAGGTGTTTGAGTGTCTGAGTGGGTCTGTGAGTAGGTGTGTGAGTGTCTGTGTGGGCCTGTGTCCAGGTCTGTGAGTGGATAATTGGGTCCATGAATGTGTGTGAGTGGCCAGGCCACCTTTGAATGGAGGAGGGCCACGTAGCACCCCTCCCTGGGCCTATTTCAACACCAGGGACCCCATCCCCAAATCCCAAACTTAACTAAATGAGGAGGGGGGCTGCACAGCCCCCCTCCCTGGGCCAATTTCAGTCCCAGGGACCCCATCCCTGGGGTCCTGCCAGATCACCTGATTCCCTGGGCACCCAGTGTGCACCATGGGAACTGTGGGGGAAGCCTCAAGGCCTCTGCAGTCCCAGCCTACTCCCTGCCGCCTGTGGGAGCCGGCATTGCTGCTGCACGGAGGGAGCTGCTGGAAAGTCAGCTCCCTCCATGCAGGAGCAATTATTTCACCTCTTCCCATGCCTGCATGTCTGAGAGCAGAGAAAAAGATGAAACCTCTGCTTCCAGGGGGTAGAGCAGAGAAAAAGACCCACAGGCTAACATCTGTGCCTCATCCCTGGTGGCCAATGGCTGGCCGTAGGTCTGCTTGCACTGTATTGCTTTATTGTTTAATCGTTTCATTTTTCTCCTCCTTCGGTGTTTATCACTGTTTAATCCTGTGCCCTCTTTTGCCTTCCGTCCCCTTGCCGCTCCTGCCCCGACTTTCCCGCCACTGTGCCCCCTGCGGCCCCACACCCTGCTTGTACTGTATTGCCTCTGTTTTTAATTATTTTAATTTGCTCGTTTTTCCTCCTTCCCCTTGGATTCTGTGCCCTGTGCCCACTTTTGCCTTCTGTTCCCTCATCCTTCCTGCCCCATTTTCCCCGCCGCTGTGTCCCTTGCAGCCTCGCTCCCCCGCTCGCCCATATGTCCAATCCCTCCTCCCAGGATCCTTCCTCCCACCTCCCCTTCTTATGGTGGCCGCGCATGCCTAAGGCAAGCCTGTCTGCGCCCGTCCGCGCCTGGACCGTACCTTGTGCTAGAACCCTGGCCCCCACAAACCCCACAATGCCTGTCTCCGCTACGATGCCAGCACCCTCCTCGCACTCAACACCGGACGATCACACACCTTCTCCCTGGCTGCCCCGAAGCGCACCAAAGGACCCTTCTCCTACCGGAACTGCACCTTCGCCAGCATTTGATCCATCAACCCACCCACTATGAAAGAACGCAACCACCTCAGATGCATCCTTCTCAACACCCGATCCGCCCGCAGACACACTGTTGAACTTTGGGACCTACTTGACTCAACCTCCCCAGATGTCACCTTCCTCACGGAGACCTGGCTGAACCCCTCCTCGGCACCCGACATCACCATAGCAATACTGGATGGCTACAAAAACACCGCCGGGACCGCGCCAACGGAGTAAGAGGAGGAATCGCCATTGTCCACAGGAACACTCTCATAGTCTTGATTAACACAGACGACACCCTCAGCCCCCTTTAACACCTGCACTTCCAGATCCACACCGATCCCAACATCACCCTTAGAGGAACCCTCGTCTACAGACCCCTCGGACCCCGAAAACAGTTCAGCAACTCCATCGCCGAGTACACACGCCCTCGCCTCCGCAGACTACATCCTTCTCAGGGACCTGAACTTCCAACTCAAGAACAACAACAACCGCAACTCCACCACCCTGATCGATAACCTCGGACTCAGACAACTCGTCACCACACCCACCCAGTCTGCCTGCCACACGCTTGACCCCATCTTCTCCGCAAGCTCCCACGTCTCCTTCAACCACACCACCAAACTCCACTGGACCGACCATCGCTGCATCCACTTCACCTTCCCGAAACTCACCACGCAGCTCCGCACCCAACAGGTCCTCCGCCGCTGCTGGAGCAAAGTCACCGAAGACCACCTAACCACCATCCTCACCCAGAGCCCACCAGCCGACCCCAGTAACCCCAACAGTGCCACCCGCAACTTCAGACAATGGATCAACAACTGTGCAAACGCCCTCGCCCCGATCAAGAAACCCTCCAACAGACACACCAGCAAGAAATTCAACTGGCTCACTGAAGACCTCCAGGCCTCCAAGCAAACCTGCAGTACTAGCCCACCAGGTACCTAAGATAAGCACCACAGAGCTCTGTTGCAGAGTGGTGGTCCGAGGCCACGCCCCTTTTTCACTTCTCTGCAACGCAACTCTGTTGTGCTTACTGAAGGTACCTGGTGGGCTAGTTGGCCCCCAGGGACCATCAGGATACATGGGAACTTACAGTTCAGGCTGTAGATGTGTCTAAAGTTTACTATGGAAAATTACATAGGGAAAACATGTTTTGAGACCCCCTTTTTTTCTCAGCCCGAAGCTTTCAAGACAGGAGCTGACAGGAGCGGGTCAGTAGCTTTGAACATTTCGCGAAGATTCATCAACCGGCGTCAAAGATATTGAGAAAACAAAAAACGCTTTTCCTATGGAAACTAGGTCCTAACTATAACTACTGACTGGCTACTACCAGTAGGTAATACACACACACATATATATATGTATAAATATATATGTGTGTGTGTGTGTGTGTATATATATATTCACTGAAAAAACCATAGGTTATAGACCATATATAGTTAGGAATTAGCATTTAGAAAACCTTATTTTACTCACACAAAACCATTGAAATTCCATATATAGTTAGTTGCACTAACTATATATCGCGCACCCGCAATCCACTGCTGATGATGTCACATATTACATCATTCATGACATGGTCAGTGACATCACTGATGACATCTCAAATGACATCACTGATGACATCACTGATAACAACATCCAGTGATTTTATGTTTCTGTAAAGTTTAAATATGTCTTACATATTGAAGAATGAGTGGATGTATAAGTGTCTGGACGAAGGATTTAGTAGGTGCATGACTGACTGTATGAGTGAGTGATTAAATGTGTCTCACTGAGTGCATGGGTTAGTGACTAAACTGTCTTAATTTGTGCATCATTATGTCTGTTGTTCTGTAAACTGTTGCATGTGTTGATCAATAGCTATATGAGTAACTATATGGGTTATTGATTGATTGTCCAAGTATTTGTATGGGAGACTGAGTGTGTGTGTGGCTGGCTGGGAGGTGTGCGACTCTGTGCAGATCAATGTGTACTTATATCAATGATTGTATAACAAGGTAAGTATGTGTTAGTATATGTTTGAAAATATAAGGTGCTCTATGTTTAACTATATAGACAAGAAAATGGAAGTGTGATTGATTCTTTACAGGACTGACTAGGTGTGTGAGTAACTCCATGGATGAGTGGCAGAGTGTGAGTGTCTGTATAGGTGTATGAGTGCATATGATAGTGTTGTAAAGATGAGTGATTGTATGTATGAATGATTGTATGGGTGAATGAGTGAATGTGTGTGTAGACGTAGGAATCAGTGAGTACATATGTAGTAACTAGTATTGGTGTGTCAATGGTTTCAAAAATTATACTCTGTATTTAACACTGGGTGAAACAGAGGTTATATTAAAATATGAGGAGATGCATTGTATTGTCACATGAATGATATCATCAGTGATGTGGTCATTGATGTCAAATGAGATGTCATCAGTGATGTCATCAGTGATGTCATTTGAGATGTCATCAGTGATGTCATCAGGGATGTCACTGACCATGTCATGAATGATGTAATATGTGACATCATCAGCAGTGGATTGCGGGTGCGCGATATATAGTTAGTGCAACTAACTATATATGGAATTTCAATGGTTTTGTGTGAGTAAAATAAGGTTTTCTAAATGCTAATTCCTAACTATATATGGTCTATAACCTATGGTTTTTTCAGTGAATTTTCAAGGTTTTGTAAATGCTAATTCCTAACTATATATGGTCTATAACCTATGGTTTTTTCAGTGAATTTCATTGGTTTTTTAACAGCTAATATCTGTAGCTGTAAAATGTATTCTTCTTTAAATCCAAAAATATATTTTATATGTTTATTAATAATTTTTTTTTAAAATATTTTTTTTTCTTCGTTCCCGCTTCGCGAATCGGGAAGCTTCCCGTTAGCTGACCTTGATGCCGCGAAATAGACCGCGAGCCGGTAAACGTTTCTTTACCGCAACTGCCGCGTTAGAAAACAACATCGTGACGCCTCCCGTCCGCATGACGTTTCGCGTTGTCGCGTGATACGTCATATGACGTGCTACGTTAGCGAACTGGTACGCTTACCGAGTCGCAAAGCATAGGTTTCTGGAAGCAAACCGGGAGGCCCTGCAAAGCGCTTAACGTAAACACAGCAGGTCATGTGACTTGGTAATAACACTTTTCATTGGTTTATTTCACTTTTGGTTTCCTAATGATGTAAGACTAGGTCATATAATCTAAAATGAACACTTTTCATTGGTTGAGAACTATTGTTTTTCCCAAATGATGAAAATCCCTCCTTCTTTCCTCACTCTGACTTTCATCATTGTGAGAGAAAGACCCTTTGTTACCAGTGAGCAATGGCTTCTTTAGTAGCTTCAGCTGGTGCTTCCCCACCACCTCCACCACATCCAAGGAAGAGTGGACCACCTGCTCAAGTTATAATTCAGCAAGAAGAGGAAGAAGAGGAACAGGACGACGAGCACGAAGAGAGGCACTTTTTGCCTGAGGAGCCCAGGACGTCTCACCGGAAAGAAAACTTCATTTGGCAATTTTTTTAAATTCCCAAAGGTCAGAAAAAAGTAAATGCAAGATACGTAACTTGCCTTATATGTCAAGATAGACTGTTCAGAGGGACCGACAAAAAATACAGTTTCGGAAACTACACAATGCATCGCCATATGACTAGGTGGCATCCTAACAACTACAGTGCTGCACAGTTTCGTAACGACCTAGATAATCTCCCTATTATGGCCAGAAGATCTGTTGTACCGGAAGTAACGGGACCAGAGGGCAGGGAGATGGTGCCAAATATTCAAACGAGATTTCATGAAGTAAAACACGTCTGCGTACATTGCAATGGATTCATTTGCTACAGAGAAAGAAGCATCACTCTGATCAACAGAGCTATTGACTATCATATGCAAGTTTGTACGAAACGCCCCAAATAATAAATACTTTTTTTTTGTTTTGTTGCTCCTGTTGAGCCCTTTACAATGAATCGTTTTCATTGCCCCCTGCAAGAAAAACCCCAAAAAATATAAAACTGTTCAGAAAAATTCAAAAAAAGTAAAAAAATGTTCAGAAAAATAATAAAAAAAATATAAAACAACAAAAACAATAAAAAAAAAGTTCTTTTCAGAACTACCTCCCCGTTATTAAAAAATTGGTACAATATTTGGAACTGTGCCAACCTCTATTTCTCGTAGTTCGCTTCCCAGTTCGCTCGCCGGTACGCGAACCGGAAGTGAACCAAAATTTTTTTTTTAAAAATAGAACAGTAAGTATAAGGGAAGGAAACAGACACTTATGTTAAAAGAAAGACAGCTATAGGGGAGTAAACTAGAGATACTATTACCCGTAATCCACTGCTGATGATGTCACATATTACATCCTTCATGACATGCTCAGTGACATCATCAGCAGAGGATTGCGGGTTTTTTGGCAACGTGCCTTATCCACGGTTTAATAACGCTGCCTTTTGCTTTATATAAGTTTTCAAATTGTATGAAATATATACCAATAGGTCGTTATGAACCTTTAGGTAGTGCTTTTCTTCATGAGGTCTGGTCGCTTCCATACACATACAGATGTTTCAAAGATGATCAAGAAGTTTATCTGAATGGAGAGGAATGCACTGAGACGCCAGATCATTCACTAATGTGTAGGCACATACAGTTACACGGTTCATGCAACAAACACCGACCAAATATGGCTTGCGTGTTGCAAGGCACGCCAGTTCCTGCTATCATCCCCACGTTCAAGTTGTTGGAAAATGGTAGTTATTTGATGCTCAATAATGAAGATTGTTCTGGGTTAATTAAAAGTATTCCTTTTATCGTAACAGTAAGTGAACGGGTTATTTGCTGCAGAAATGTTCTATTTCCTCCCACACATGAACATAGGGAGTTTTCAATCTGGCCACAAATACCAACCTTGGGAGCACATTTCAACGGCATGGCAAGAATAAGAGCTCTTTTGTCTCAGAGAGAGGTGGCCTTGAGTTCGGCCCGTGAAACTTTCGTGCTTCACATAGCGAACACCCGTACAGAGGTGCAGACCCTTTTAAATACTGATTCGCCTTTGCATTTCAGCGACATGGTTCGGACTATCTTTAACGCGTCCTCCACAAAGGCCCTGGCGCACTTTTTTAAAGTTGTTACCAGTGGTCTCGTGACTTCATTTGAGAAAATCTTTGGAGTCATCCCTGCTTTCTTTCATTCTATTTTTTCCACTCTGCTTCGTGGATTCCCATTTTTACTTGCATTACCAGCGGACGCTCTTGTGCTTTTTTACATTTTTAAATATGGATGTCCCTCCTGTGCAAGCTCCCGCCCTGCAGCTGCTGACACTGTTCCGCAATCGCATGCTAGAATATTATGGCACAATGCCGTTGGCGATATTAAGCACGGCATATGGATTATCTTTTCGATTCTCCTACTTCACCTGTGTCCAGCCTGTATTTCACTGCCTGACCTGTGATTTCGATTGGGCCATTGATTTGTGTCTCTGCGGACCGGTTTCTCCTGACGTCGACTTTAATCAGCTGATGACTCCTATCATTACTCACGAGTTGGTTTGTCCTGGCGAAAGGATTATGGCTGTGGCATTGATGCATGGACTAATTGGTCCCTGGAATTTACTGGCGGCAACACAGTCTTTCTTGGAACAGAGCTTTCTTGAAAACCCACCGAGCTGTCCTCTGATGGTGATAGAGGATCCGGTGCTGGGAGAGCACGTATGTTCTTTTCCGCTTTTAAATTGGATGGCTGAACTCTTTTCGGATGAAGACGGTGACTTCCTATTGGAGGCTGTTGCAGCCTATTTTGCATACACAGTTATGTCATAGACCTTTTTCATGTTTGATATGCTGAGTACTAGCATTTCATTGACAATTCATTGACTTATTTGTCAAGTTTTTATTATTTAGCTTGCCTATTGGCTTAAGACTCGATAAAGTACTTGGCTGTTTTATTTTTCTTTAGCATTAAATTTTCCTAGTTTTTAATGTTTTACCTTCCGGACCGTCCACATATAAAGTTGCAATCTGCTCTCATGAGATGGCACTTCTATTATCTTATTCAGTTAGTTTCCGGATCATGGGGAGGTGTCATCTAGGTCCTGGATATCTTTACACCGTGTTAAGTTAGCATGGGCTCATTACCGGTTTAAACGCCATTTTTCCTTTTTTGCAACTTCTGCACACGACACTTAGTTGTTGCTTTAGCTTTCAACCTAGTAGTTCATCGTGGTTTACATGAGAATAATATGTTATTGCTCTACTATCTGCTTTGCTTGTTAAACTATATCTGTACAGCGAGTGCTGAAGTTTCAAGAACAACACGATACAGAATTGTTATGAGGTCTGATCTCCACGACTTCATACTCATAACATAAGTGCAGCTTCTGCCAATTCTGGGCATGAGGCGGGTTTTATATTGCTTTGCCGAACACACATACACAACAGTTGATGCGGTTCACATGAAGAGAGAGCTGGTGTATGCTGATGTGATTCCTTCAAATCTAAGACACTAAAGTATGGGCACGCCCTAAACCAACACAAACAGACCTTCTTAGCAAATAATATAATATGTGTATTAGGGAGGGTGAGATATAAGCAGCCGCGGGCCGTGGAGGGAGTTACGGTGGGGCAGGGAGGCGGGGAGGGGGAGGGGCGGGTGGAGCCCTCTCCACCCTGCCCCTCCCCCTCCCCGCCTCCCTGCCCCACCGTAACTCCCTCCACGGCCCGTGGCTGCTTATAAGTGTTGCTAACTCTTATTCATTTACAGCATGTTAACATACTGTCACCATTCGCTTTTTATGTACTAGTAACTATGCTGGTAATTTTGCTACTGATAATATGTGTACTTGTATTATCTAAGATACTACGCCTGAGAAGACGGCATTAGTAAATAAACATTTCAAATACACATGTGTTCTTCTTAACTCCATGTTCTGGTTTCTAAGAAATATATAACGACCGACTGTTCATGAGTTCCACGTATCCTGAGGTACTATAAGTTCATATTCTGGATTGTCTAAACATTGAGAGTTTGTTATATCCAATGTGACACTGTACCTAGCTTGCTAAGGGGTTTTTGATTACTAAGGTGAGTTTTGGGGCACCCTAATTCGCCGAGGTTCCAATCCTCTGTCCACAGTTCTGTGTGAGAACAGAAACCCTGCGACAGAGGCACCCCCGACCCTTGCTGGAGCTTCATCACACTTGCGATACAACTCCAGCAATGCGCCACCTTTACGGCACAGATACATCACGCATCTCTGCTGTTTTTGCCCCATGATGCGCCGCATTGTAAATGCAGCACACCATAGGTGACGGAACAGCGGCACAGAATGACTAACACATCCCTGGTGATGCGCCAGTCATCATAAATCTATCCCTATGCTTCTTATCTTGTTAGAGATGAACCGCCATATGTATCATCAAAGTTTTTTGCATTTCCTAAATAGCGAACTTTAAGGAATAAATAGCGATTCTTTACCATTCCTAGTTTGCGATGAGCTATTTGCTAATTACAAATTACCCATTCATTTCCTTCATTTCCATAGGGCGGTTGGACTCACTTTTAGCTCGAACGGCTGAATGGATTTCCACGAAACTTGGCAAAATTGTAGGGACTGGTAGCCCAATGTGCCTTTGCTATGTCTCAAGATATATGCTCCAGTGGTTTTTACGAAAATTAACTTTGAAAAATATATATTGGGCTACATTGGCCTATATATATGTTGGAGCCCAAATGTAGCCCAATGTAGCCCAATGAAGCCCAATGAAGCCCAATGTAGCCCAATGTAGCCCAAAGATGGCCGCCAGAGACAAAAAAAACAAATGTAGCCCAAATATCAGCCAGATGTAGCCCAACTATAGCCCAGTGACAGAATGACCAATCAGCTTCGCAAACCTCCGTTACGCGAAGCGGAGCGCTGTTACAGATATATATCTTTTTTTGAACGTTAATTTCTCAAAATCCACTGGAGCACATATATTGAGACCTAGCAAAGGCACATCGGGCTACCAGTCCCTAATATTTTACCAAGTTTCGTGCAAATCCATTCAGCCGTTCGATTATTATTATTATTTATTTTTTTTGCCCCGCGGGGCCCTTTTAAAACCTCCACATCAAACCTAGGGGGTCAGCGAGGATCTACTATGCCCCCTTATGGTCATTTGCCCCTTCGCTTTGGCCTCCTCTTGTCTCTCGATCCTACCGAGAGACAAGATGGCGGCCGCTACGGACTGTTTGGAATGTTTACAGACGCCGGAGAACCAATCAGCTTCGCTTCACAAAGCTCCGTTGCGGGAAAAGTACGCGTACTGGAGCGCTGCCCGGTCCGCTGTTACAGATATATATCTTTTTTTAAACGTTAATTTCTCAAAATCCACTGTAGCACATATATTGAGACCTACAAAAGGCACATCGGGCTACCAGTCCCTACAATTTTGCCAAGTTTCGTGCAAATCCATTCAGCCGTTCGGGCTAAAAGTGAGGCCAACCGCCCTATGGAAAACTCAATGTTAAAAACACGTTTTGGGACCCCCCTTTTTTCTCGACCCCCCCTGGACGAACCCCCCCCCAATTTTCAGGGGCTGCTCGGAAACAAAATGTGCCATTTTCCTGAAAATTTCAGCCAATTCCGTCCACAAACGCCAAAGTTATTTGACATAGAATTTTCAAAAATCCCATAGAGAAAAAATCCTAACTATATATACCTACTGGCGACCGCCAGTAGGTAATATATATTATCTACTGGCAGTCGCCAGTAGATAGTTAGAGTTAGGACCTATTATCCATAGGAAATCCGCAACATTCTATTGGCAATAACTTTGGTGTCAATTGATGAATCTTCTTGAAATGTTCTAAACTTTTGGACAGCTCAGTTCCGCTCCTTCCCTGAAAGTTTGGGGGTGATTGGTGAAGCAGGCGGCGAGAAAAAAGAGGGGTCCCAAAATGTGTTTTCCTCATGCAATTTCCCATACGACCTTTAGCCACGGCTACAGCTCGAATGGCTGAACGGAATTACACCAAATTTGGCAGAGAGGTAGTCCTCAGTTCCTCCTTGTGCCTCTGGCATATCTGGTGTCAATATGTTCATTAGTTTCTTTGAAAATTATGATTAAAGATATTTATATATCTATGGGCGCGGAGGATCCGCGGATTGTGCGAGGCTTGGCCTCGTAGGATAAGCGCGCCGTCCCGATTACGCGCTCAATTCTAATTGGCTGTCAAGCGATTGTAAACATTCGAAACCAGGAACTGTTGGCAGCCATTTTGTGCCTCGGTAGTAGCGAGGCTGAGGAAGTCATTGAAATATGTGTGGAACGTGTAAAAACACGGCAGGGTAAACACACCCTGACCCCCTAGAACTGCTCAGGTGGTCACATAAGGACCCATAGGGACAAAAAAATAAGATAGAATTTTTCTTTTTAAAAAAGTCACGGGATGCGCGTAGGATCCGCGCATTTCACCAATGGAAAAAAAAGGCATGTATTTTTGAGATATACATCAAGCTTATGTGTATAGATGTTGGGTGGCTCTAAAAATAGCCCTTGTGTTTATTGGGAGATTTTAGTACTTACAAGTAAGTACAGATGCAGAGCCTAAAGTTCACGAGAAAGACTCTGTTCCCTTCATCTGTACAGCATCTCTCCTATGAATGCCATGCATATTGAAACGCAGATTTTTGTGATATATGGACACCATTCTATAGTCTCGGAGAAAAGTAGAAACAGATTTATTCACATTTTTTCCTAGCTTTCTCAATCTGTGGACAAAGTAGATTGGAGTAGTTCCATTTCTGCCTTTGGCATATGTTAGAATAGACAAAGGGAGTTTGGGGGAAAAGTGAAATTAAAACAGAAAAGAAATGATTGGTTGTTTGACAACATTCTACACAGAACACTAGGGTGCATGTTTTTGTTTTTAAAAGCATGATTCTTATTGGTTATTAGAACGTGATTGAAAATAACATTACGTGGGATAAGGTAGTATATTGAGAAGTCGAGCACACTTGCTGTTTTTTTAGCGACATTGTGTGATGAACTTTTGCGTTCTTCGTGAGCCAGTATTGCTTTTTTGCATGGGTAGATGCTAATTTGTATATGGAAATGCAATCTGCTTTGGATTTTGAAAGTGAGAATAGATTTCACTGCTCTGTCTTTCAAAATGCAAACTATGTTTGCTATAGGAGGGCGGGAGTCGTGAGACTCCCGCCCTCTCAAAGCAAACAGCAGTATACCGGGGTTAGGCACCCCGGGACACTGCAGGAGCCGGTCATAGTAGTTTCCAGGGCCCTCGAGGGCACCAGGCAGAGGGCAACGCAGTCTGCCTCCCGTAATACACAAATTCTTGGGGTGGTGATACCCGGAGCTTGAGGGGGGTCGTTGAGGCCCACATACTTGTAATTTTGTTGGGGGGGTTGGATGCGAAAGTGGTGCAAGGGGGTTGTAAATCTGGTACACAGTGTTTTGTTTTACTTTGCATTCCTTTCTGTCATGTAGAGGATCCAGGGTAAATATAACGGTTTCTGTACAGCCAGTATCTTTTAACCTTACCCCCAAACGGTTTTCTGTCTGTTACTATAGTAACAGTTCATGGAACACCTACGTGAGCACATAGGTTAGAGGTTCACCACACTATGTTGCTAATGGCGTTGAACTTTTTATTCTTTTGAATTGGAACCGTAAGTTGTAGCTATACACTCTGGTAAAGATCTGGTGAAGAGCTAGCGTCAGAATTATACTTCAAATTATAAATACGATTTCTATTGTGGACTGCTACCCCCACAAAGAAAAAAGACGTATGGTTTTTTAAAATTAACTTTTATTAAAACAATAAATAACTGGAAATATAACTAAATGATAACAATACAATAAATAACTAGAGCCATAACTTTAACAAAACAATATAACAAACAACATATAATATGGAGTCCAATAGAAGTACTGTAGTTAATCTGCAAAATAAAAAAGAAAATTAGTGTTTAAAATTAGATCGATGTGACTAAATGAGGTCAAACATTACAAGTCATAGTAACACAATGATATTTTCTATTTTTTTAATGTATGCAGTGTACCTGATAGATTTCACTTATCTTATAGGCTTGCATTCAAACGGTGTCTAAATAGAAGTGCTTACTGCGTCATATTTATATTACAGATAAACAGGTCTTTAAAATGATTCACAGATGAGACAGAATCAGGTGAGAGATGAAGTCATTATGCAGAACAATATTTTTTAGGGCTTATTTACAAAACATTTGTGCCACTTTTGTGTTACTTTTCTCATGTTGAAAGTGATGTAAAAGTGGCACAAGGGTTTTGTAAATAAGCTCTTTTAGTTCTAATGCATTTAATTGGAGGTATTGTATTTCTAGGCCGCTCTGCTTACCTTGTGTAAACACTGTGGCCAACAGAGTTCACAACTTGAACTCGGCTTTGGTTGGTTTCTTGCCGGATATGCAAGACTGCTTTCAAGAGGAGACCGCAATAAAGAGTACTCGTATGGAACTGCAAGTATGCGGAAGGACTTGCAGACTAAAAATCCAGTTAACTTTGGAAGGGAAGAGTTAAGGATATTGAGAGAGGCTCTTTCTGTTTTATGAGAAGGCCCAAGTACCAGTGGAGCAACACCGTCAACCTCTACTGCACAGCCTGATATTTGTACTCAATTTGGAACCCTTTGAGAGAAAAAGTAAGAAGGTTGGGAGCTTTGTATGCCATCCTAATACCTAACCATCCATTTACTTTGCCCCCCATGTTATTTAAACGTGTCTCATTGAGACCTAGCTATTTGACCAAAGCCCGGTGGAGCTACCTGATAGCTATAGAGGAGATGGGTTTTGGGACTTCCCCCTCGACCGTCACCTACCCAGCCGGTCTTTGGGCAGACTTTCCTTTGTCTTTCTGCCATATCTCCCTCCCATCCTGTTTTTCTGCGAACCTCTTCCCCAGACACCTGAGACCGAACTTCTTTGTCTGATGCCCGATGGAGCTACCTGGTTTAGCTATAGGGGAGATGGACCGTGGATTCCCTCCTTGGTCGTCACCTACCCAGTCGGTCTTTAGACAGACTTCCTCTCGTCTCTACGGTTGTCTCTTCCCTTACCCTCACGTTCTCACCTCACCTACCCCCCACTTCTTTTCTCTCTCCTTTCTCTCCTCTCCTACTGTATTGCTGATTGTTTGATGTATTGTGTAATTGTTGATCTTTTTTGGTTATACTGTTAAACCACATTGTTTCACTTCCTTTCGTCCCTCCTGTTGTCTCCTCCCACATCCTCCCTCTATTTATGTCTCTCCTTCTCCCCTCTCTCAATGTACTGAGACTGAACTTTTTTGTCTGATGCCCGATGGAGCTACCTGGTTTAGCTTTAGGTGAGATGGGCCGTGGATTCCCTCCTTGGTCTTCACCTACCCAGTTGGTCTTTAGACAGACTTCCATCTGTCTCTCTGTATTGTCTCTTCCCTTTTCCTCCCTTTCTCACCTGCCCTGCCCCTCCACTACTTTTCTCTCTCCTTTCTCTCCTCTCCTAATTGTATTGCCTATTTTTTGGGATTTATTGTGTAATTGTTAACTCTTTTTATGTTACATTGTTGATTCTCATGTAAAGCGCTCTGATACCTCCGGGTCTAGCCAGCACTATATAAAACTCTTTAAATAAAAAATAAATAAAAAAATCAGTTATACAGAGATCCACCTTGTATCAGACTCATCCGTACAAGTGTGAATTGGACATTATGTGATACTAAAAAACCCTCAAGTACTTATATCTGTTACTTGTTAACTTCGTCGACTACTCATATTGAGAGTATTTACCTTAACGTTATCCGTTAAAAATCTCTGCATCTGTATGGCTTTAGACAACTAGTTCATGCCATATTTGAGACATCAGTGTAATCAGCTGGAACAGGAGTATATACTTTTCTTCAACCTCAGCAAGTTGCTGCTGATTTATGTAACATTCTGCAAACTGATAAAAGAGTTAAAAATGTATATGTTGTACATATGTCAAAGATTAATTTATATGTAAATAAAAACATTTGTTCTCAATAGGCTTGGGGTTGAAAAGCAATCATCAGAGGTTATATTTGGCAAACAAAATAGGAAATAGTATTGCACTATACAAATGTTAGGCCGAGATTGGTCACTCACTTCATTTACAAACTCCTGGCCTTGATCTGATAGAACCCTTTTCAGTCTTCTATGAGCTAGAAATTGAGAAATAAACATCAAGAAAAATTGAAAGACACGTCTTCAAATAAAAAAATTCAAAACAACATATTCACTTTGTATATCAAGTGCAGGCTGAAAAAGTGTAACGAGCATTTACATAAGAAACATATGAGTTTCAGAAACAAACGTCTATAAGAATATCACAATGTAGATTTACATTTTATAAAAAATATTTATAGAAGCAAGAAAAATTATAACACATATTGTTCAATTTCAGATCACATATTTGCCCAATAAAATCGCGAGGACATGTTTGTTTTCGTTTTCATGATACCAGAATGCCCACTAATTCTACCAAACCATGAGAACAGCACAGTTATCTGTCTGCAAACACATGAAATACACACATGCTTATCTCAGAATGCTTTTCAATCATGAAATGTTAAAGTCAAACCTGATAACTTCATTAGGTCCATTGCAATTTTCGGCTGACAGCATATGGAGAGCAGTTACTGGACCGGTATGTTGTGTTTTTGACCACCATCTGGTATAGTGCATGGGCAGGAATAAACAGCTTGGGCGACCATTACTTCTCATGATTGAGATATCGGTATAATGAGATAGAACAGGGGACAAATCAAGTTTAAGGTTATTAAAAAACTTGGAGAGCGTGCTAAAATACAACATTGGCCTATCGATTACATGTGCAGTGCATGGGAAGGGAGTGGCACGTGGTGCACTACTTTAAAAAATTAAAGGCGTCAGGATTAAGTGATTTGTCCCAAAAAATCGCCTTCCAAGGCAAGATATTGGATGTATAAGAGCTGGAAACCGTGCTAAAATACAGCATTGCCGAAAACATTACTTTTGCAATGCATGGGGCATGTGACGCACTGCTTACATGAGAAAAACTGCATCACATTAAGTTGAACAGCACGTAGCACACTGCTGCGGGAATGGCGACGTGGCGCTTGGCAAATTAAAGAAACGTGGCAGGATTAACTGATTTGCACAGAACAACGGATAGCAAATCAAGTTTAACGTTATTAAGAAACATGGAGAGCATGCTAAAATACAACATTGACCAATCGATTACATATGCAGTGCATGGGGAGGAAGTAGCATGTGGGGCACTCCTTACAAAATTGAAGGCGGCAGGATTAAGAGATTTGCCTAGAAACATCGCCTACCAAGGTAAGATATTTGAAGTATAAGAGCTGGAAACCGTACTAAAATACACTATTGCCGAAAACATTACTTTTGCAATGCATGGGGCACGTGACACACTACTTACACAAGAAAAACTACATCGCATTAAGTTGAACAGCACATAGCACACTGTTGCGGGAACGGCCACGTGGCGCTTGGCAAATTAAAGAAACGTGGCAGTATTAAATGATTTGCACAGAACTAAGGATAGCAAATCAAGTTTAACGTTATTAAAAAACATGAAGAGCATGCTAAAATTCAACATTGGTCAATTGATTACATGTGCATTGCATGAGGAGGAAGCAGCACGTGGCGCACTACTTACAAAATTAAAGGCGGCAGGATTAAGTGATTTGCCTAGAAACATCACCTACCAAGGTAGGATATTTGAAGTATAAGAGCTGGAAATCATGCTAAAATACACTATTGCTGAAAACATTACTTTTGCAATGCATGGGGCATGAAACGCACTACTTACACGAGAAAAACTACATCGCATTAACTTGAACAGTACATAGCACACTGATGCGGGAAGTGCCACGTGGAGCTTGGCAAATTAAAGAAACGTGGCAGGATTAACTGATTTGCACAGAACAAAGGATAAGAAATCAAGTTTAACGTTATTAAAATACATGGGTGCATGCTAAAATACAACATTGGCCAATCGATTACACGTGCACTACATGGGGTGGAAGCAGCACCTGACGCACTACTTACAAAATTGAAGGCGGCAGGATTAAGTGATTTGCTCAGAAACAAAAGTTACGAAGTCAACTTTAACAATATAAAAAAGTAGGAAAGCATGCTTAAAAACAACCTTGTCAAATCGAACAAAAATTTGCACTTATTTGGTATTTAAAGATCATTCTGATTAATTAATTGAATTATTCTTAAAAAAAGTGCTCACCTACGAAGAAGTGGATATGAACACTATCAATGGCTGTGACTGCGGAATAGGAAAAGTTTGAGTAGATTGGCAGGTTATAAATGCTTTGCAGAAGGATGATTGGTTGAGCATGATGTCACTGGGTGTGAGAGCTGTGATTGGGCATGTTGTAATTGAGCATGCGCACATAAAATGAAATATGTTAGGGGTACATAGCCAGACGGTGGGACGTATTGTGCGCATACATAATAATAACACAGATGCGCTACCACAAAGGTGCATGTGCAAAGAGAAGGCAACTCCTAGGTGGTACATACACAGATGGACTTTGGATGTCGATAGAACACCGGCTCCCGCAGGAGGCGGGGAGCCGGTGGGACAGTGGGGGAATTGAAGACCCTAGCATGGTCCCCAAGGGTGACGGCCATAATATATTTTTTAAAAAGGCCGTCCCTGGTAAATGGGGTCCCTGGGGCCTTGAAGTGGCTTCAGTAGGTGGGCTACGTAGCCCTCCTCCATAAAATAATAATATATAATTAGCCATGCCCCGGGGGGGTGGGGACCTCAGTGCCCGGAAATGACCATGGGAGGGGGGCCACGAGCCCCCTTCCCATAAAAAAATTAATACAGATACTCCGTTTATTGTCATCGTACCATAAGCGCAGCCTTCTGATCACGCGGTAAATGCTAATTGGCTGTCAAGTGCTTGTCAACATTCGAAACTTGAAACTGTTGGCAGCCATTTTATGCCTCGGTAGAAGGGAGGCTGAATTCAGCATGTGAAATGTGAGTTTAAAATGTGAAAAGGGGGAGGGTAGACACACCCTGACCCTCTAGGTCTGCTCAGGTGGTTCCACAAGGACCCCCTTGGCCCCAAATTATAATTTTTTTGGGGGGGTAAAATTGCGGGTTGCGCTTATGATCCGCGCATTCTAGCGATATTAAAAATAAAAAAAGAGACGCGGGCTTCCGTGCGTCTATGGTGATTTGCATTCTCTCAACTGTTTAGAGGTGATGCAGCCATGCTGAATTCAGGATCCACCCCCGAGTAAGAAAAAGTAATAATAACACAATTTACCTGCTAAGTGAACTTCCTTTCATAGGCTGCCATTGATTGGTTTCAGTTGCAAATTCTTCTAAGTGTGCAGTTTTCGAACTTTAAAATAGTCACCTTAAGTCATCCGAAGAACGAATTCCGATGTATTCATTTGTTATCAGGAGAGAAACCAGTGCTGCATCTTTTAGCCCAGCACTGACCCTGAAAAGTAGTTTCAAGCATACTTACAAGTAACTTGTATTTCCTTCCATAGGAATCCCATTCTTATATTAAAAATGAATATATTTAGATTTGCGGGTCAGGCTCTAGGGGATGCGGTCCAGGGCCCAAAAAAAATAAAAAGAAGGGGGGCCACACAATGTAATGTAATTTAAAAAATAAAATATCTAAAAATAAATAGTTTAAAAAAATTAGTAAATCAGTATCAAAAAAATATATATATTTAAAAATTGTCATTTACAAAACCTTTAGAATTCACTGAAAAAACATAGGTCTCAGTCATGTTATAGTTAGGAATTAGCATTTAAAAAACCTTTGAAATTCACTGAAAAAACTACGGGTTTCAGGGGTGTTATAGTTAGTTGGACATTTCACTCTTACAAAACCATTGAAATTCCCCCATTATAGTTAGTTGTACTAACTATAACTCACGCGCCCGGAATCCACTGCTGATGATGTCACATATTACATCATTCATGACATGGTCAGTGACATCACTGATGACATCACTGATGACATCTCAAATGACATCACCGATAACATCACTGATGACATCATCCATGTGACAAACTAATACACCTCATCATACAGTAACATAACCTTTCAACACTCATTATAAAATATGAAGTACCATATTGGAAACCATTGACACACCAGTACAAGTTCCGAAAAACCCACTCAGTGATTCCTAGATCTACACACACATCTAAACACTTACCTATAGATTCACTCATACATGCTAACAAAGATCAATAGAACACTATTAAATATACTTATACACCTTCATCAACATTACACACCAGCACATATCCTATTCACTTATGCAGACATCTTACTCACCTATGCAATAATTGATCATAGTTATATTTACTAAGCTACACACTTACACATACACCACTTTATTTATTCATATAGATAGTAACTCATACTTAGTGTGTTATAAAAATCATTATTACAACTATACAGTTATCCATATCTCACACATACAATCACTGATTATTATGTATACTTATTTATATACAACAATGGTCGCATACACTGCCTTTTATATTTCTAGTTTGTTGGACATATATCATTGAGAAATATATTTACTCATCACCACACCCATAAAGAGATTCACTCACCCAAACAACTGTTTCTACATACAGTCTTAACCTCATATACCGACTAAATCAACTATTTACACATCTTTCGGCAGTCACACATGTCCCACCCAACCACACACACATTCATTCACTATCCCATACAAATACTCACTTAGCTAATTATTAACCAATGTAGACTTTCACATACCTAGTATCCAACTTATGTAGTAGTTTACACAACAAGCGATACAGTGATACAGGTATTCACAAAGTTTAATCAATATCCCATATATTTAGTGAGACACTTTAAATTCGTCACTTAGACACTCAATCACATTGCTATTAAATCCTCCATTCAGACACGTATACATCCACTCAGTGTTCAAGGCAGATTCCTATATATATATATATATAATACTTATTTAAATATCGAAGCAAACCACATTCACTGGATGATGTCATCAGCGATATCATTTGAGATGTCATCAGTGATGTCATCATTGATGTCACTGACCATGTCATGAATGATGTAATATGTGACATCATCAGCAGTAGATTGCGGGCATGTGAGTTATAGTTAGTACAACTAACTATAACGGGGGAATTTCAATGGTTTTGTAAGAGTGAAATGTCCAACTAACTATAACACCCCTGAAACCTGTGGTTTTTTCAGTGAATATATATATATATATATATATATATATATATATATATATATATATATATATATATATATATATATATATATACACAACAAGGTTGCCCCTTCATGGAGAGCACTCTCAGGATTGCTCCACAGGCACAAGCAGGTTACGTAATCACAACCCCTTTCTTTCTCTGCTGCCAACGCGCTTCAGGCCAACCTCTCTATCCTCATGGGCAGCCTGTGATTAAATAGCAGGGGACAAACCAAAACCAGCATATCCCCTCTTTTATTTCCATTAATGCCTCAATGGGTAATCTCAATGAATGATGGGACTGGTGGTTTACAAACAATCAAACCCAAGTTGTTATTGTTGCTGGGGAAGCACGGTGTCACGTAAGATTGCTTGTGCAATCATTAGGCATCTCCTGCTCCATATCGCTGTCCACTTTTAGGAGCAATTGGACCCGCCAGGTTCAGGCGGTGGTGCTCCTCTATGACCGGGGTCAGCCACTTAAATGCAAAACAAGGTTACTCCTTGAGGGAGAGCACTCTCAGGATCGCTCCACAGGCACAAGCAGGTTACGTAATCACAGCCCCTTTCTTTCTCCGCTGTCAATGCGTTTCGGGCAAACTGTTCTTCCTCATGGGCAGCCTCTGATTAAATAGTGGCGGACAAACCAAAACCAGCATATACCCTCTTTTATGTTCATTAATGCCTCCATAGGTAAACTCCAAGAATTATGGGACTGGTTGTTTACAAACAATCAAACCCAAGTGGGATGCCGCTGTTATCAACATTTAAGTTGTTATTGTTGCCCGGGAAGCACAGTGTCACATAGGATTCCTTGTGCATTCATTAGGCATCTCCTGCTCCATATCGCCGTCCAATTTTAGTAGCAAACGGACCCGCCAGGTTCAGGCAGTGGTGCTCTTACGTGACAGGGGGTGGCCACTTCAATGTAAAACAAGATTGCCCCTTGATGGAGAGCACTCTCAGGATCTCTCCACAGACACAAGCAGGTTACGTAATCACAACCCCTTTCTTTCTCCGCAGCCAATGCGTTTCGGGCCAACCACCCTTCCTCATGGGCAGCCTGTGATTAAATAATGGCAGACAAACCAAAACCAGCATATCCCCTCTTTTATTTCCATTAATGTCTCATAAGGTAATCGCAATGAATTATGGGACGAGTGGATTGCAAACAATCAAACCCAAGTCAGATGCCACCGTTATCAACATTCAAGTTGTTATTGTTGCCAGGCAAGCACAGTGTCATGTAAGATTGCTTGTGCAATCATTAGGCATCTCCTGCTCCATATTGTCGTCCAATTTTAGCTGCATACGGACCTGCGAGGTTCAGGTGGTGGTGCTCCTCTGTGACCGGGGCCAGCCACTTAAATGCAAAACAAGGTTGCCGCTTGATGGAGAGCACACTCAGGATCGCTCCACAGGCACAAGCAGGTTACGTAATCTCAGCTCCTTTCGTTCTCCACTGCCAACTCGTTTCGGGACAACAACTCTGCATCGCAGCTCAGTGGCGCTTACTGGAGGAACCTTGTGGGCTAGTTGGACCCCAGGGACCCTCAGGATTCAAGGGGTCTTCATACCCCAACTTAAAACGTGCCACAGGGCGCATTTGCACAGTGGTGAAGGGAGGGGGCGGAGCCTGAGGTGACATGTGTGCAAAACCCACCTTGGGGCGCTTTAAGTTGGGGAATGAATTCTACTTCAATCCTGAGGGCACCTGGGGGCCAACTAGCTCACCAGGTACCTCCAGTAAGCACCACAGGCCTGCGTTGCAGAGAGGTGGTCCATGCCATGCCCCTTTGGTGGAGAAAGGGGATATGGCCTTTGTCTACCTCTCACGAACCCACAGCGTGGGGCTTACTGGAAGTAAAAGGTAGGCTAGTTGGCCCTTAAAGGACCTGCAGCAGTGAAGGGGACTTCAATCCCCATCCAAGAGCAACCCAGGGAGTGTGTTTGTAGAGTGGAGGGCAAAGTGGGCGTGGCCTGGTACGAGTACTTACCGGTGCTGCTGTGTGGGCATGACTGGAGGTAATTTTTTGGGAGGTTGGCCCCCAAGGATGTACCAGACAGTGGGATTGCTAAAACGTCTTTGGAGGCCATGGCCCCCTTTCTCTACCACTCTTCAAATGTGCCTCGTGGCAGACCACGGGATGGGGGATGAAGTTCAATTTAGTCCTGAAGGAGTTTGGTGGCCAATAATCCCTCCTGGTACCTCCAGTAAGTCCTACGCAGTGGAATTCCTGAGCGTTGGTTGGACGCCCAGCACCCTTTCTTCACCCCTCTAGAAACGCGACTACTAGTTAAAGTAGCATATTTCTCCACCTCTGACTTATAGGTAGTTTTAATCCCCCTGCCCTATTATCTAGTAGGGCCTTACTGAGGAGGTCATGCTAATCACAGGGGTACCCCAACGCATAGTGTTCCCTAGTGTATGTAGGTGTTTTCACTGTATTCTAAGTGTCTTTTAGCATAGCACTGGCTCTAGGCCTGGTTAGTTAGAGTCAGTTATCACCAGTACCCATCTGAAAATGTTGTGAGCACAGGATAATTTTGCAACAGGCCCCTTTCTGCTCCTCTGTTGGTTCTTTTTGCACGTGTCTTGCTTCTTCCTACACTTTTCTTTGTCTTTGTGGACTTCTGTTGCTTCTTTCTGCATTTCTTTTGCTTCTTTCTGTACATTTTTTCTTCTTTCTTCACATGTCCTACCTCTGTAGGCATAGTTAGAAACTAGCATTTAAAAAACCTTTGAAACTCACTTAAAAAAAGCATAGGTTTCAGGCATGTTATAGTTAGAAATTAGCATTTAAAAAAACTTTGAAATTCACTGAAAAAAACATAGGTTTCAGGCATGTTATAGTTAGTTGGACATTTCACTCTTACAAAACCAGAAAAATTCCCCTGTTATAGTTAGTTCACCTACCTATAACTCGCGCCCACGCAATGCGCTGCTGATGACGTCACATATTACATCACTCATGACAGGGTCAGTGACATCACTGATGACATCACTGATGACATCTCAAATGAGATCACCTAGAAAGTATTTTTTTTTAATTTAAAAATAATTTACAAACAAATAACTATTTTAGTGGAAACTATTTATAATCAAAAACGTTAAATATTAAATAAATGTAATCTTTTTTATTTACTACCCCATAACACCACACAATTCAGAACACACATCTAAATTAAAAAAAACATGTACCTCAATAATTAACATATAATTTTTCAATTAAAGAAGTATAATTATTTAAAAAACAAATTAAAACAGGTAGAAATTTATTTACTCCTCAAACTGTAATGTAGTTCCTATATTCCCAATAGGATCTGCGCATTGGAATAAATATATCCTATAGATATGACGTAGGACTAAGGTCAGTAGGTCTATATCTAATATACTAAACTTAATTGTGAGTGCCAGCTAGCTCAGAGGTCACGAGAAACTTTCTTGAATTCACAAGAAGTGATTAGTTTCTGACAACCGCATAAACATGACAACTTTGTTTCCCTAGGACTGGAATAACTATCTTCAGAGTCGTGGAAACAATAGATAAGTATTTCACTCAGTCAATCGTGCATGCTTCGTTTATACAGAGGATGCACAGAAATAGAGAGATGGGCGTTTCAATAAAAAGGTTTATTGAACAGTCTTCTTTCTCATGCAAGAGAGTTGAACTGCTACAATTGTTAGGCATACTGCAAAGTATAATGCGTACAGCGTAAACAGTAATATGAAATAATACTGTAAGAGTATTGTATGGTTTTTAAGCCATATAAAAATACATACATAAATAACACAGGCTAAAATACTCAACTGGTGCTTCTAACATACGCCTACCTAACCTAATTCTAGTACAAGGGAAGAAGTAATTATGGTCTTTAGCATAGGTATCGTTTTGCCATGAATTTGCTGAAGGTTTCTCTATATTCTAATCAGCTCCAAACTTAGAATGAAGGAGGTCTGGTATCTCTGTCTCGGGACTAGATTTCCCAGCACCCCGCAAGGGGAGTCAGAAACACTGGAGCTGGTTTCTCAGCAGAGGAGGGCAGCTTCCTGATCAGTGCGTCAGCTGGAGAGTCGGCTTCCTTCGGCACTTGCTGCAGCAAGCTGCGTCGGGCAAGTAGGTCGTCAAACTGCACCGAACCGCACTGTGCTTTGCTATAGCAAGTGAAGGTATATTTATACCTTGAAGGTGTTTAGGAACGTCATCTTCAACGTAAATGAACCTTTAGGTTTTATTGAAAAATAACTGAGTTTTTGGAGAAATCAATATTCAAGCAAAGGGAAGTCCCTCAGGGTTTAAGCTGGTTTTCCAAGAAATCGTTGTGACGTTTGGTGAATGGATGGAAGTAGCCATGCCTGTATTTGGGTAGCATGTGCTATGCCTAAATAAGGGCTTTATTTCTATGCCTGTATACGGGCAACGTGAATTGTACCTATACAAGTCATGAAATGGGAAAATTCATTCGGAATCTAAAACGCCATAGGACACCCACTCCACTTTCGTATGTACGACTTCTACTAAATACTAAGTTCTAAACATGTATAAAAGTATCTAAAATATATCTATACAACAAGTGTTTAAAACCCACCCAAAAACATAAAAATGCATTGGTACTGGTTGTACACGAAAAGAGCATTTGTGCTGTACGCATTTAAAGCAATGTTTCATTCTAAGCATATAGTTGACATTTGAGAATGCTATATGAATGAATCATGAAAAGACATTTATGAAATGGCTCGTACAAACAGAAGAAAAAGGTGCCAAAACCATTTCATGACAGATCATATGAAAACAGTTTTGTATGTGAACAAGGTCAAATATTGTCTCTGGAAGTTTTTCAAGGAATTCTAGTTCTCTATGAATAGTTCTACTTTAAGCAGGTTACTTTGTGCCAAAAAATGGAAAAATACAAATTTGGAAAAATAATAATCATAGAAAAAAGAGTTACAAAGTTAGAACTTTGTTTTGAATAAATGAAGGACGAATTCAGAGTCTCTCAGAACACTGTGGGCCAAATCAAAAGTCAGTGTTGGTATTTGGAGAAAACATCAAATCCTCTAAGTCTGTAAAAAAGTCATCTACCATTGTAGGGGAAAGTTGGATTACCTCGTTAAGAAGATCAACCACACATAGATGTGAAGCATCGCCGTCAGCATTGGTCGCATTAGCAATGTTTGAATCGGATGGTACCTGTGCGCCTGTTGTTTCTCGTACCTCAGCAGCAGCAATTTGGGTCTGTGAGATATCAGTGAATGCCGTCATCAGAATTGGTAGCCGCTGGGGACAACACAGTGCATGGGCCGTTACTGGTTCAAGCAAAGTATCAACATCCATTGGCATGACTGATGGGAGTGGGAGACATGTGTCTAACACGCATTCTTGCCTCATAGCAGGCAGCGCAGAACAGGTAAGATGCAATTTTGCCAAATTGGTCTGAATGATAGAAACCATGTTGTATTGAATTCTCTTAGACGAGGTAGTCCCAAAATTTGGACAATGCGCTCACGACACATCATCGCCAGTAGAGTTGTCTCCATGGCGAACTGGGTGTCGCTGGTGAATTGACTTGCCATATCACAGCAGTAGGAGCAAAAATATCACCCCTGCAGCGAGTCCCAAAATGAGAGGCAATCCGCCAAACACAGAGTGCAAGAACTTTGGAAATATTCCTAGGACCGCTTCAAAAGGTGCTAACAGTCCTGAAAATACTATCTTAAATAAATGTACAATACCACTCGTATCAGACATGTTTGAGATACGACTTAACATTTCCGAGAAATGGATAGGGCAACTTGTAGTTAAGAGGGCATGTATCTCTGCAGAAGTCCTTGTGACTTGCAGATCATATGTTTCTTTAGCCGAGGTCAGTGACCCAGTTTTTTGCAAAAGAATGGCTTTCATTCTGCTTAAAGTATCAATTTGTATAGAAAAGATGTTCAGTGAAGGCCATAAAGGCGACTCCCGGTCTGTCTTGGTTTTTTGAAACAATACTTGCATACTGCAAGCAATTTTCCCTCTAATTTTTTTCCTCTGTGTGCGGCAGTGGAGGGTCTCTGTGCACTGCAACCATGGCTATGTGCGCCAGGAACCGAACCTCGCGTGTCTGCGGCGCCAAATGCCACTCATTTTTGGTGCCCTCTGTCCCACTCGTTTTTTACGCCTTACTGCCCTCTGTCCCACTCATTTTGGGTGCCCTTCTGCCGTCTGTCCCACTCGTTTTTGGTGCCCTTCTGCCCTCTGTCCCACTCGTTTTTGGTGCCCTTCTGCCCCAATCGTTTTTGGTGCCCTCCTGCCCTCTCTCCCACTCGCTTTTGGTGCCCTTCTGCCCTCTGCCCCACTCGTTTTTGGTGCCCTATGTCCCACTCGTTTTTTGTGCCTTTCTGCCCTCTGTCCCACTCGTTTTGGGTGCCATTCTGCCCTCTGTCCTATTCGTTTTTGGTGACCTTCTGCCCTCTGTCCCACTCATTTTTGGTGCCCTCTTGCCCTCTGTCCCACTCGCTTTTGGTGCCCTTCTGCCCTCTGCCCCACTCGTTTTTGGTGCCCTTCTGCCCTCTGTCCCACTCATTTTTGGTGCCCTTCTGCCCTCTGCCCCACTCGTTTTTTGTGCCTTTCTGCACTCTGTCCCACTCGTTTTTGGTGCCCTCCTGCCCTCTGTCCCACTCGTTTTTTGTGCCTTTCTGCCCTCTGTCCCATCGTTTTTGGTGCCCTACTGCCCTCTGCCCCACTCGTTTTTGGTGCCCTTCTGCCCTCTGTCCCACTTGTTGTTGTGCCTTTATGCCCTCTTTCCCACTCGTTGTTGTGCCTTTATGCCCTCTTGCCCTCTGTCCCATCGTTTTTGGTGCCCTTCTGCCCTCTGCCCCACTCGTTTTTGGTGCCCTTCTGCCCTCTGTCCCACTCGTTTTTGGTGCCCTCCTGCCCTCTGTCCCACTCGTTTTTGGTGCCCTCCTGCCCTCTGTCCCACTCGCTTTTGGTGCCCGTCTGCCCTCTGCCCCACTCATTTTTGGTGCCCTTCTGCCCTCTGCCCCACTCGTTTTTGGTGCCTTTCTGTCCTCTGTCCCACTCGTTTTTGTGCCTTTATGTCCTGTGTCCCACTCGTTTTTGTGCCTTAATGTCCTGTGTCCCACTCGTTTTTGTGCCTTCCTGTCTCATTTGTGTGCCTTTCTGTCCTGTGTCCCACTCGTTTTTGTGCCTTCCTGTGTCGTTTTTGTGCCTTTATGTCCTGTGTCTCACTCATTTTTGTGCCTTCATGTCCTTGTCCCACTCATTTTTGTGCCGTCCTGTCTCGTTTTTGTGCCGTTCTGTCCTGTGGGCCACTCATTTTTGTGCCTTCCTGTCTCGTTTTTGTGCCTTACTGTCCTGTGTCCCACTCGTTTTTCTGCCTTTCTGTCTTGTTTTTGTGCCTTTATGCCCTCTTGCCTTCTGTTCCGCTTGTTTCCCCAACAGCTGTGGCCTTTTGTTTAAATATTGCTGACAATCAGAGCCCCTTCACGGACACCGATTAACAGCAATACTTAAACAAAATGCCACAGTCTGCCCCACGCTTTACTAACAAAAGCGTAGACACTTTCCAAACACAGCGTGTGCTAAAGTACACGCTGTGTTTGGAAAGTGTCTACCCTTTTGTTAGTAAAGCGAGGGGCAGACTGTGGCATTTTGTTTAAGTATTGCTGTTAATCGGAGCACGTGAAGGGGCTCTGATTGGCAGCAATATTTAAACAAAAGGCCACAGTCTGCCACGCGCCCACACAGCCGCAAACACCATAATCGCCATAATCCCCACAATCCCCACCACCCCCCCGCCTCCTTACCTGCACTCCGCACTCCGCACTCCTCACGCCCGCCGCCACCACTGGAAAAGTGCCTCATGTTTGCCCCGCTCGCTTTTTATAAGCGGCGGGCGGCGCGACTCTCTAGCGACGTCCTGTGTGCGCGCTCCACGCTAGGTGGTGCGCGCTGACGTCAGGGAACAGTGACTGCAAGTGACCCTGGCTGACACAGTTACTAGATATGGTATTCCTAAAATTACTTATAGAACTGCCCTTAAGCATTTTCATTGACTCAAACGTTCCATCATGAAGGACCATTTTGTAGAGAAAATCAAGGCTGCTGAGAATTCTTCCAAGACCCTATTTAACATCATTAAAGAATTCTCTAATCCCCCTGCTGTGGCCTGTCCGATTGTTGCTAGTCAGACCCTTTGTGATGGTCTTTCAGAATTTTTCCACGATAAAATTATCAAGATTACGGATGCATTTTATCAGACTAGGATTTCTGTACCAAAATTATTCATAAGGACACTTTTGTTTCTTTTAAACCCCTGACAGCGGAATATGCACAGACTCTGTTACATCGATGTAAATCAGGTTCTCCTCTTGACCCTGCCCCTACACAAGTATTAAGCAATCTGGCCCCCCTGCCGCTTAATCCACTCCTTGAGATCTGGAATCTCTCATTAGCCTCCGGCCTATTCCCCTCCCCTTGGAAACAGGCCATGTTGATTCCGATCATGAAAAAGGCTGATGCCGACCCAACTCTCTTTAGTAATTATCGACCAATCTCACTCCTCCCCAAGCCTGCGAAAATCTTGGAAAAAGTGGTGCAGGAGCAGTTTGCGGAACATCTGGAATCAAATCACCTTCTTCATGATTCCCAGTCAGGCTTTAGGCCCGGCTTTATCACTGAGTCTGCACTTCTGGAGGTGTCGGAGGCTATTCGAGAGTGCGTGGATGTGGGCGAGGAGGCCATGTTGGTCCTCCTCGACCTATCTGCGGCCTTCAATACTGTCTCACACGACATCCTGTTAGATCGCCTCCGAGATATTGGCTTGGGGGGACGCCTTTGGCGTGGGTGAGATCCTTCCTTAGAGATAGAACTCAGCAGGTCTTCCTTCGGCCCTATGCTTCTGCAGAGAAACCTCTGTTTTGTGGCGTTCCGCAGGGCTCGGCACTTAGCCCCTTGTTTTTTAACGTCTACCTCTCACCGTTGGCGGAGGTGGTTGAATCCTGGGGAGTCAGAGTGATCTCTTATGCTGACGACACTCAGCTTGTGTTTTCATTTAGAGATCACTCTGAAGGCAGCTTGTCCAATTTTCGACAATGCCCGGTCAACATCTCCTCCTGGATGACTACCAACAATCTGAAACTGAATGCGGATAAGACTGAGGTCTTATTCTTTAATCAAAAATCGCCTCTCCTGGCCAGAGCATGGTGGCCTGTTGAATTGGACCCTGCACCAGTTCCTGTCTTATCCGCACGAAATTTGGGCTTTCAATTTGATAATGTCTTGTCCTGTAAGACCCAAGTTAATAAAGTTTCAGCAGCATGCTTTGGTAAACTGCGCATGATTAAAAAAATCTTCCCTTTTCTTCCGCTTGACTCACGGAGAACTGTGGTCCATGCATTAATCACGTCCCATCTGGATTATGTGAACAGTCTGTATGTGGGAGCACCGGCCTATCTGATTAAGCGACTGCAGACCGTACAGAACGCCGCGGCCAGGCTGATCTGTAACATCCCGTATCGCCACTCCATTACTCCACATTTGGCTAAACTTCATTGGCTGCCTGTGTCCTATCGTATCCAATTCAAAGCACTGGTCATTGCGTTTAGGGCACTTAATGGTCTGGGCCCTGCCTATTTGAGACACAGGCTGAAACCAGTCCAGTCGGTGCGTGTTCTCAGATCTAATCATCTCCGCCTATTACATGCCCCCCGTTTCCGTCTTTCTAGAACGGGAGGTTGGGCTTTTGCTGTGGTCACTGCAAAACTCTGGAATCATCTTCCTTTGGACCTGAGGTTTATGACATCAGAGTCACTATTCCGGAGTAGACTTAAAACCTGGTTATTTTCTAATGTCTAGATTCCACTGTGCCCCTTATGGTTGACTGCTGTCCGTAGCGCCGGGACACCCCCGTTGGGGGTAGACGTGCGCTTTATAAGCTTCAAAATAATAATAATAATAATAATAATAACATGCCATAGCAGCTGTTATCGTTCAACATAATGTAACTTCCATTTGAAAGTTGTCCAAAAAGTGGATCAATCACCGCAGCCAGGGAACCTTGCAGGTGGCAGGATAAGTTGTTAGAGGAACCATCGCAGGCCCTGTTGAGGCTTATACCCTTACAAAGGAGGGAACCGCTTAGTGCGTTTTCACAGTTTTTCCAGCTAAGAAACACTTCACGACCCCCACTCCAACATCTGTAAGTGTATGGTAATTCCCAGGATGTCTTGCTGTAACCTTTACCCAACCTTTCATATGTGCCTGCTGGTATGTGTTTTATGCATTATTGAAAATGGAAAATTGTAACAGGCAGAGTGATTGTTCCATGTATAATCCATTCAGTTGCTGGCTTTTCAGCGACAGTAAATGGCAATCTTTCCAGTTTTTCAATGTTCAGCACCGTATGGTCTGCTCCTCTTTGTGCCAATTTGATCTGTTTATCAGTGAGATTAAATTCTGAAAACAGTGACCTGGTATTGATTAGACGCCGAGGCACATAGCCTGAATGAAGGGTTTGTAACGTCCAGCCTAATGGCATTATAGAACGTAATTGCGACTGACCATGTTGCAACATGACCAAGTCCTGTTCCATGATGTCTATGGCAGAAGATACTATGCTGTCCAAAGAATATATCCTGGACGACCGAGTCGTTAACCGATTGTCAACCACAGAGAGAGATTTCTCTAAGTTAATATGATCAATTTCTCGTATCCTTTCTGCAGTCTCTGATTGCGTAATCTTCCATATTTCATTACATGCAGCATATATACCGGCATATATAAAACGTTTATGACGCGGTGTTCTCGGTCCTAGCAAGAATTCCCTAAGATCAGCGCCATCTTTAAGTAAAGATAAGTGTTGTTTAACATCATTAAGTGTAGATTTTTGTAGCCATTCAAGGCATAATTTTCCTATACTGTATGTTGTTACTATTCCTGGATGCTGTCTCTGAACATATTTTGGATCTAGACTATTGAATTGGAAACCCTGTGTTTTATTCAGGAATCTATCTTGACAGTAGTTTGTGTCTGTGGGCCAGATTAACCATTTTTTCCAATCTGGATCTGTTCTGTTGTGATGCAAAATAGTATGTGCGGCGACCTCCCCCTCTGAAGTGCTATCACTATCTTGTGTAGGTGTAGGTATAGACGGTTTGTTTAGGTCTTTTATCTTGGCTAACCCAAGACAAGACGTCTGTTGGACAGTGTCATTCAAAAACATAATTTGCTCTGGGATGATGCATGCTCTAAATAAAGCTTCCATCCCCTGCACTTGCCAATCTTTTGTGCCCCAGACAGTTTTTGTCTCAATGTTCTCTTTCCAAAAGTCAAAACCTAACGTAGACAGCTGACCAAAAAAAGCTGAAGAATAAGTTTGTTTGGTATTTGTTAACATACTTTTCAATCCTGTTTTGTTTACATTTCTAAAGAAAAATTATCCTGGATTGGATACATTAAAACCTGAAAAGTATGGACATTTTCCATTAAATGTTTTTGAGCTACCCTTTGGTGGTGTAGGACAATGTTCCCATTGGTTATACATTAATTCATTTCTAGGGTTTACAGATGTGTGCAAGAAATGATGACCATGATGACCATAATGGTTATAACAATACACTTGTTCATAGTCAGATGAACCTTCTAAATATTCCTGATTAGTAAATGCTGCAGACCTTTCTAAGTCTGACATCATATTATTAACAGTCTCGAAGACCCAATCATCAGAAAAGGTACTAGATGAAACAAAGTCATTCAAGGAAATCTTGAACTGGTGTGGAATCTTCAACAGCTCTGCTGGGCCAAAATTCAGTTCTGTCCCAAGCTATACCCCCAGGTATAGGAACGACTGATGACAAGTCTCTATGTTCACGATGAGATGATTTGTGTGGCTTGAGGAGTAAGTTGATGTTCTTACTTGCTGTGTCCTTTTGTACATATCTTCCATTTATCAGCATTCCCAAAGTTATTACCAGAGTCAACCAAAGTAGAAGAAAAAGCACACCCAAACACAATCCAAAGTTCAATCCATGGTGAAGCCAGATAAGTCTTTTCCAGATGATGAAAAAGGTCTGTTGCTTATTCTTTATAAGTTCTTTTTACTGGCATTTGTTTCAGGCTCTCTGGGATCCTCAGAAAACGTATCAAAGTTAATGAAATAGCCAGAGGCAGTTCTATTAATTGTTGGGATTGCATCAGGATTCGTTGAAATCATTTGTTACATTTGTGTAGTCAGATGCTACTTTGTTGTAGATAGGTGTTTCTTGACAAACTGTTATTTGGGTTTCAAGAGTTACAAGTTCCATAGCTTTATTGCTTAGTCCTTCCTTTCGCACTGCAGATTCTTCAAAGGTGATGAGTTTCTCAGTTTGAACCTCTTAGATAGTAGCCAGAGCTGGGCTTCTGCTACATTGGCGGAGTCCACTTGGCCTACTGCTTATGATCGGCCACATGATGTGGTTTGACCAGGTTGATTAACACAAACCTGTTCTCCTTTTTACCAGCAAGTAGCGGCAGCAATACTGTTCTTGATCCGTGGATTGCTAGGACAGGTACTGGTTGTCTGTAAGAAGGCCCAAATTTCTTCTTGTCAGCGATCATCTCTCTTACTAGATCCCCCTGCTGGGGCGGTCAGTTTCTCTTCAGTGGCCGTTGGCTTCAGGAACACGTTGCTTTGTTTTGTTGTTATTTCATTTAAGTCCTGCAAAACAGTCAAACGGTCTTTGATATCAAAGGGTTTTTGGTCTACTACTGAAGTCTGACAATCGAGGTCCACTACTATCATTCTGGTCCCAAAAAGGACTTCATATGGAGTGATAGCCCCTAGAGAAATTCTTGGCAGATTGTTAAGACTACGTTGGACACTTATTAGATGTTTGACCCACCCGTCACCCAAGCCTAATACCCTAGCTGTTATAGATTGCATTATGTCCCGGTTTTTTCTTTCCACATCCGAATTTCCCTCAGGATGGAATGGACTAGAGTACCACAATGCAACGCCCAGATTGGCCATGGGCTCCTAGTGAGCTTGAGAGCTAAACGCAGGACCCTGGTCAGAGTGTAGCTTGCCGACTGCATATGTGCAGATAAAGACTCGCAAATCTTTTATAACAGTTCGAGCGTCAGCCGAGCGCTGATGCCACATCCAAATGAACCTTGAATACGAATCCAGTGCGACCATGATATATTTATAGTTACCATCCCTTTGTAAGGCACCGCAGTGGTCCAGGTAAACACAAGCTAATGGTTTATCTAAAATTAACAGGGCGTATGCGCAGGACATTTCCCAGTAGAGACGTTCATCTTCTGGCAAATTTCACATTCCAAAACATTGTTTCGGGTCTGTTTCCTCATGCGCGGCCACCAGTATCTCTGTTTTATTAATGATACTGTGGCGGAAACACCTGCATGTGCAGAGGCGAGCCCTTCATGTGCCGCTAAGATTAGTCCTAATCTATGTTCCATGTTTGGAATTACCCTATCCCCCACTTCAGGGATTCGAGCAAATAGAACATTATTCGCATCAGTTATGTATGAGTATTTGAGTGGAAACCCTTTAGGTAACGTTTTACCTCTGTCTTTCCTTGAAGCATTAAAAGCTAGCATTATTTCATTGTCTATTTTCGTTTTTGAGCGAGTGATTGCAGCTACGGAAGCCGTTTGCACAGCTGCCTTCGTGGCTTCATCAGCTAATGAATTCCCTGCAATGTGAACGCCATCACGTTGATGACTCAGTGTATGTATCACATGAGTGTTTTGTAGACCTCGTCGTAACTGAACTACTTGTTCCCAAAGCAACTTATGCTCGATTGTGCCACCTTTTGCATCTTTGTAACCGTTTTGAATCCAGTTCTGCAAGTATTCATTGTAAGATTGAACACAATAATATGAATCGCACACTATGAGTCTGGGGAATTCGCAATCAGTATTTTCAAGCGCCATCTTAAATGCTTGTAGTTCAGCTTGATGAGCTGTATATTCTCATAGAGATTGAGTTTTAGTGACCATTGGTCTGAATTTGCCATCGCGCCATCGACCTTTAATGATCGCGCATGCAGCACTATAAGCTTGTTTAGCCTCCGTAGTGGGGTGGGCTGATCCGTCAGTATAAATTATACATTCATGCTGCTCCAGAGGCAGAATTTCAGTAGGCAGGGGACATTCTTGTTCATATTGTAGAAATTCTTGTGTTTTCAAATAAGGATCAAAAACGTATTCAACATCTGTTGCAGCAAAAGAATTAACCCATTGTATCTATCTCGGATGTAAAGCTTTAGCATTTGGAATACTCGCTTTCATCACTGCCTCTGAGGCAGGTACAGGTGTAACGACCAAAATGCACTTTCCCTGTGCGAGGGCTCTTTCTTTTGCTACCGCAGTTTGGACAGCTGTCAAAAATTTTTCTGTAGAAGTGCATTTCATTTCTGCATGTGTGTACAAATGTGATTTGTAAGCTATTGGTACTTTTTCACCTTCATTTAAAGTTAAGTACGTGAATCCGCTTCTTCCTGGAATGATTCGCATCACTAAGTTGCGTACCTTTACGCGTGTTTGTAAATATTTTGCTGCTAACATGTCTGTTTGCAATGAACGCAAAATTTCAGTGTGTTTTTGTGTCCAATTATTTGTGTTAAAATCAGGTTTGATTAATTCGTAGAGAGGTTTAACCCTTTCTGCGTAATTTAGAATGTATGTTCTTCCAAAATTAAGGAAACCTTGAATCGACTGTAAGTTTTTCAGCGTTTTTGGAGGCTGGAGCAGCGCACACTTTTCTAAAATGTTGGCTGCCAGCCTTTTGCCTTCACTTGAAATTTCATATCCTAGAAAAAGGACGTTGAGGTGGGCAATTCTCGATTGTTTTTTAATTGAATTTATACCCTTCAGAGGTGAAGCCCAGTATAATGGTGTTCACCCTGTTCAAGTGCCTGTCTAAGTCCTCATCTGTTAGATAGATGTCATCTACATATGACAAAGCTTCATCATCATATGTTTGTAGTAACTCTGTTACCCTTCCTGAAAATAACCCAAGACTATACTTTAATCCCTGAGGGAGATGCCAGAAGTGACGCTGTGTCCACATGATTGAGAAAGCGGTCAAATACCTACTTTCTGGTGCAATGTTTTGACAGAAGAAACCCTTAAAAATATCTAAAGTGGTTGTGTACTTTTTTCACAGAATGTTATTCATTAATGCTGCACTGTGTGCATATTGTACTGCAAAAGATTTGCAACAAGAGTTTAGATGTCTGTAATCCAATACTAGACAATATGTATTGTCTGGTTTAGAGACAGGAAACAAAGGATCAACCCTTGGTATCCAAGTTGATCTAATATCTCCCTGACCTGTTTTTTAGCTTCTTGCCTAACTGGATACAGCATTTGTGCAGTTGGTTGATTTTTTTAACTGGATTTTATGGTGAGGAGAATCCTCATCTCATCCTACATGATTTTTGTATAATTCAGGAGCCTGGGCTACTGCCCATTTCCTGGCATAGGTATATTTTAAATGAATTGGAATATGGTTGGAGAAGGCTGGCATAATGATGTTTTCGCCATGAGGGGAGTCCCTGACAAATTCTGGTGGCCAGTCTTGTTCAGCAAGAAGAATGTCATAACCCTGAGAGAGTTGCTCCCAAAATAGTGCTCTCACTTTTCTTGGTATGTCTCCCTCCATCCGGAGAGTTACTTCATATAACTTATGTGGACAACTAACCCTGGTATCTGCAGTTTCAACTTGAATGAATTCATTCAAGTCCACTGTCTCCAGATGATCCTTCAAGTTCTTGCGAGCTATGGTGACTTCTGCTGCGCTGTCCAACATTGTCTGAGCCCATTTCCCGTTCTTGAGTTCTGTCCTCAAGATCCTTGGCATGTCTGATCTTCAGACCTGCTACCTTCTTCTTGGTGAATTGAGGTTTCTTGTTTTTCTGAACGTGTTGATCGTCTTTGGACTTAACGCATTCTTTTTTCTGTTCTGACCGTCCTCTTCTTTCAGATTTCTGTGATGAAGTCTGGAAGGTACGAGAGGAACGTGTATCAGTATCTTGATATCTATCACGTTTTCTCAAATTATCCCTATTCCTGAGGTTATACCTCCTTTCAGAGGGCTCCTTTTGAGGAGACCTACCTCTGGAATGAGAACGCTTCTTTTTAGAAGTTTGTTTAGTGTTTTCCCACTTCTTTTTAGAAGCAGTAGTAGTGTTTTTAGTAAAGACCTTTTCAGGACTTTCAGACAGTTGGGATTTCACTGGTTTCCCTCCCAGACTGTCTCTGCCTAATTCTTCATAGGATTTTTCAATTATTCTGGCTAGTTCTTGAGGTTGCTCATTTACATCAAATTCCCTTAACTTTTGGCGGATTGCCATGGATGCTGCTTCACCTTTAACATTAGCTAATATTATTGTTGAGACCTGTTTACAATCTTTCAGTAGTTTCATCCCTAAATTTAAAGCAGGATCTGCCCCGTATTCATTTTGAGTCTGGTATTCCCGCCATAGACAGAACAACGTGTATTTTAGTGTAGATTGCAGCAAAGACTGTACCCCAAGTGTTGCAGTCCTCCAGATGTGGTGCGATCCCCATTGGTAAACAGATTGTTAAAATCCAGTGTTTCTCATGAGGGGTAGTATTAGGAAATACTGCTTCGATTTGAGTCATTTTTTTAGCTATCCAGAATGGCATCTGTTCCCTTTTTGCATGAGTTTACCAACGACCGAATGTAGAGTCTGTGGTGTAATTTTATTTATGTTCCCCTGGTGAGGGGGATGATGTGGAATCATTATTGCCGTTTGGACTTTAAAGTCTGCATGACATACTGAACCAATTGTCTATTGATTTTGAGTAGCTCTTTGAGTTGAGCTAGTAGTGCCACATCTGTCATTTCATTAATTTCAGGATGTGGTGTATAGCTGGCTAAGACCGGCCATGTTGCTCCTGGTCTATCTAGTGGACCGAGCCTGGTAATGTGATTTATATGTTTTAGGGCGCCTTTAAACTAGAGCGCACGCTCTTGGTATCTTAGAGGAATATCAATATCCTCAAAAGGAATGTATTCCGTTGGTGGTTCATCTTCTTTGTAGAAGTGAAACAATTGTGTTACTGGATTTGCTTCAGGGAAGACTATCCATGAATAGAATACCTCTGTCTGATGATATTCATGTGCCTCTATCACAAAAACTATCCTACCACCTCTCGATGTTAGGCCATTTTTTATAAGTTTTATAGTGATGGCTCTTCTTAAATTTACAGGAATGCTTACAGCATCATTGTCAGTCTCTTGGAAACCTGTATAGTTCAGACTTTTACGGCGTCGTTGCCTATAGCTCCATTTGCCCCGGGATTGTTATCCCCTGTTAGGGACATTTTGTTGACTGAAAATTTACAGAGCAAGTTTCAAGGAAACAAAGATAAGGTGCATAATATTTTGGAACTCTGTATTCTTCAACGTTGAATAAACCAAAAAGCTAATACATAGGATTTTTCCGTCCTACTCAGCTATGGCGGATATTATCCCTTTACCCACTCCTGACGTCTATTGGAGTATTACAGAAAAGGGGTGTTTGAGAAAAGCACAACTGAGTTACTTTAGTATCTAGCGTTAAATTAGTGCCTTACCAAACGTTGTGCGCCATGTAGTGTAGTTCCTATATTCCCAGTAGGCTCTGCGCAATGGAATAATATAACCTATAGATATGACGTAGGACTTAGGTCAGTAGGTCTCGAATTCACAAGAAGGGATTCGTTTCTGACAACTGCATAAACATGACAACTTGTTTTCCTAGGACTGGAATAACTATCTTCAGAGTTGTGGAAACAATACATAAGTATTTCACTCAGTCATTCGTGCATGCTTCGTTTCTAAAGAGGGTGCACAGAAATAGAGAGATGGGCATTTCAATAAAAAGGTTTATTGAACAGTCTTCTTTCTCATGTAAGAGAGGTGATCTGCAACAATCATTAGGCAAACTACAAAGTATAATGCGTACAGCGTAAACAGTAATATGAAATAATACTGTAAGAGAATTGTATGGTTTCTAAGCCATATAAAAAATACATACATAACCCCTTCGGTGCTCATGACGAGCTCAGCTCGTCATGCAGTACAGTGCTCCTGTGCTCATGACGAGCTGAGCCCAGCACAGGAGAGGAATGAGACCAGCAGCAATGGTGTTAAATAACACAGGCTAAAATACTCAACTGGTGCTTTCTAAAATACGCCCAGCCCAATGTACCTAACCTAAGTCTAGTATGAGGGAAGAAGCAAGTAATGTCTTTGGCATAGGTTTAGTTTTGCCAAGAATTAGCCGAAGGTTTCTCTAGGTTTTAATCCGCGCCATACCTTAGAATGAAGGAGGTCTGGTATCTGTGTCTCGGGAATCGATTTCCCAACACCCCGCAAGGGGAGTCAGAAACACTGGCGCTGGATTCTCAGCAGGGGAGGGCAGCTTCCTGATCAGTGCGTCAGCTGAAGAGTCGGCTTCCTTCGGCACTTGCTGTAGCGAGCTGCGTCGGGCAAGTAGGTCATCGAACTGCACCAAACCACAACGTGCTTTGCTATAGCAAGTGAAGGTATGTTTGTACCTTGAAGGTGTTTAGGAATGCCATCTTTGACGTAAAGTCGGGCATAGGAACGTCATGAATGAACCCCTAGGGAATAGTTGTTCATTGTAAAATAACTGAGTTCTTGGAGAAATGAATATTCAAGCAAGGGGAAGTCCTTAACGGCTTAAGCTGGTTTTCCAAGAAATCGTTGTGACGTTTGGTGAATGGATGGAAGTAGCCATGCCTGTATTTGGGTAGCATGGGCTATGCCTAAATAAGGGCTTGATTTCTATGCCTATATAAGGTCAATGTGTATTGTACCTATATAAGGGCATGAATCGGTAAAATTAATTCGAAATCTAAAATGCCATACAACAAAACGTTACCCCAATAAAATCGAAACACACCCACAAAATAAAAATACAAATTTACCATAAATATTTATGAATTTATAAATTAATATTAATGATCAACTAATTATTAATTCATTAAACATAAATACCTTTCCACCCTCTACCCCAATAAACTCCTCAACCCACACCTAAAAAAGTCATTACACAATTTTCATAACTAATTTAACATTAATAAATTAATATCAATTAACATCAACTTATTAATTAATTTAAGATATATTACTTCCCACCCTTTACCATTATACACCCCACAACACACAAGTAAAATTAGTTACACAATTGCCATAATTATATTTTAATTAATGAATTAGCATTAATTAACAAATAATTATTAATTAATTATAAGAAAATTGCTGCCCACCCTATTCCCTTATACACACTACTATCCACTCCTAAAAAACATAAAACGATTAACATAATTAATTACCAAATAGTGTATTAATAATGAACAAGCAATTAATAAATAATTAATAATAAATTAATTCCCACAATCAACACTATAAAATATAAATTAAATAAATATTAATAAGTAATAAATATGAATAAATGTATTATAAATAAAATACTTCCCACCCTATTCCTCTACAACCCACTCCTAAAAATGACACAATTAACATAATCACCAATTAATTAATTAACAATAATCAATAAACAATTGATTAAATAATTAATACTAAATTATGTCCCACAATTAACACTATAAAATTTAAATTAAATAAATAATATTAAATAAAAAATATGAATACACTTTTTTATAATGAAATTACTTCCCACCTATTCCCCTATAAATTCACAACCCGCTCCTAAAAAATGACACAATTAACATAATTACCAATTAATTAATTAATAGTTATTAACAACCAATTCATAATTAATTAATAATAACTTAATTCCCACGTTTAACGGCTATAAAATCAAAATTTAATAACTACTAATAAATTTAAAAATATATATATATTATAATTTAATTACTTCCCATCCTATTTCCCTATAAACCCACAACCCGCTACAGAATAAAAAACACAAAATTTAATTAAAATAACATTAATAACTACTAAAAGTTTAACAAATATATTAAAAAACAAAAGCAATACTTATTAAAAAAAATTGTTCACATTATTTTAAAATACATACTAAAATACATAACACTAATTAAAACATCGATGTTTTAAACAACTACATATTTGCAAACAATAGTCATGACTTTGATATTTTCAAAAACGATATTTTTTACCTCCAAGTCGATATTCTTGAACACGATATTCTTGCTGTCGATATTTCTGCATCACTATATTTCCAACTCGACTTTTAAAACTCGATATTTTGTCTGTGCACCATGCCAAGCTACCAAGGGGGTGAGCAGGGGTTAGTTTAGAAGTGCATCCCCCTTACCCTGACTAGGAAGAAGGGTCCCTACTTGGACAAAGGTACCTACCTCTGCCAACTAGACACCCCCATTTCTAACATTGGTGGTCAGCAGTGAGGATCCGGACTTGCATGTGTGCCTTACATACAGTGATTGGTGTACACTACTAGCATGTCTCAGCTTAAAGTCATCTGCAAGAAATGTAAAATCTCTGTGAAAGGCCTCACCTGAAAGGATGAATTCCAAAAGACGCTGAGGGCCTGATTGGAATCCAGAAATGCCAGTGGGTAGGATGAGGAGCCTCCGTTGGAGGCAGAGAATTTGGATGGGCAGCAGAAGGGGCTGTTGAATCTGCCATGGGGGAGGATACCTTCCAGAGATGGCAGCAGTGTCTCTTCAAGAGGTCGGTCTCCAGAGGAGTTGGAAGACAGAGAAAGAAATAGGGTGCATGAGAGGGAGCTTTTTAAGTTCAGGCTGGGGAAGGAGAGTGACATGGAGAGTAAGAATATGGAGTTAGAAAAGCAGGGATTGGCCATGAAAGAAAAGAAGATGCTTTTAGAGCATGAGGGAGATTTGAGGAAGCTGAATCGGAAAGCAAAAAGAATAGAGTCTAATCCCCATGTTGGGAGCGCACCATCAAACCCTGAAGAAGGGAAGGTATACATCCCCAAGGAAGTGATCAAGGATTTTGTAAAGAGTGAGGACATTGGTAAGTGCTTAGGTAGCAATGAGGTCCGATAGAATCCCTCAGAGAGACTGAGGAGTGTGGTTGTAGAGCCGCTTTGTGACAGAGGGGAAGGAAAGTTTTTTAGCCTTACCAAGCGAGGAGCAAATGTCTTATACTCACTTGAAGGAAGCCTTAATCAGGAGGAATGGGTTGACCCCAGAGCTGTACAGATAGAAGTTTAGAAACTATATGAAGCTGGAGTCAAGCACTTGGGTGGAGTATGTGTCCTATTTTTGCAGAGAACTGGATGGTTGGGTGAAGGGTAACCAAGTCAATGATTTGCAGGGGCTCTATGATTTGGTTGCATGGGAGCACTTGTCTGGTCCTTGTTTTCCAGAGCCACTCCAGCATTTGATTGACAGTAAGCTGACTGACCCTAGGAAGCTTGCTGTGGAGGCAGACCACTGGGTCCACAAAGCTTATGTGGGAGACGCAGAAGAATGGGGGGAAAGGGTAAACAGAAGGAGTTCCAACTCCCAAGTAGGGAGTGGTCAGGTGGCACCCACAGCCCAAGATTGATTTCATTTTGGCTTGAGAACCCCCCACGACCCAGACAGAGGTGAGAACCTTCTTAGGACTCACTGGGTATTACAGGAGATTCATCAAGGGTTATGGTTTCATTGTTGCCCCCTTGACAGAACAGACTTCTAGGAAGCAGCCCAGGAAGGTGAACTGGACTGATGCCTGTCAAAAAGCTTTTGATGCCCTGAAATCTGCCATGTGCATGGCACCCATTCTGAAGGCATCCAACTTCTCACAGGAATTTGTGGTGCAGACAAATGTATCAGAGCATGGTGTGGGGGTGTGCTCTCACAGCTAAATAAGGAGGGCCTAGACCAACCTGTAGCCTTCAGTAGTAGGAGGTTACTTTCCCGAGAACAGAGATGGAGTGCAATTGAGTGTGAGGCTTTTGCTGTCGTCTGGGCGCTGAAGAAGCTGAGGCCCTACTTGTTTGAGACTCACTTCCAGATTCAGACCGACCACAGGCCCCTCAGATGGTTGATGCAGATGAGAGGTGAGAACCCCAAGTTGTTGAGGTGGTCCATTTCCCTACAGGGGATGTACTTCACAGTGGAACACCACCCTGGTACAGAACACACCAATGCTGATTGTCTGTCCAGACAGATATTTCCACCTTAGCGAAGAGAACTACCAAAAGTGCCAAAGTGCAAGTGCTCCCTTTGTAAATTATTGTTATGGATTGGTGATTCCATGATTGGCACAGTTCATTTACTAGCAATGTGTGTGCCCAGGGCCTGGAAATCAAATGCTGCTAGTGGGCTGCCTTTCAAAAAAGAGTTTGGCCCATGTGGACAGAAGTGGGGTAAGGGCCCGAATACTTTCTAAAAAAGAAAGAAACCCACACTTCACATTTCACACCATTCAATTTCGGATGAAAAAAGATAAACAAAACTTAATATGTTTATCTTGGCAATTAATTGCGCCGTTTTATTCAGTAAAAAACAACCTTTGCTGAATATTCTTTAAGTCAAGAGAAATACCATTGCCTTTCATGTACTGACCATGAATGTCGTGATGTCTAATTTTTACAACACAACGCAAAAAACATAAATCAAATTACATATACAATGTGGAAACATATAACCAATAAATAATGTGCAAAAAAGTGATTCCATATCACACCAAAGGGAAGAAAATGTAAAAGTATTTTTCAATCACATTATAATGAGCACTTAATCACAATATTTGACCGACAAGCGGACTTCCAATGAGTCTGCTGAAAACACAACCACCACTCGGTAGAAGTGTTAGTAGGCTTCAAATTCCTAAGCGTTTTATCTATATTTTAAGACTTAGGACTTGATCCTGTTCGCCTACGCGTTTCGAGTTTGGGAGGATTCTTCACAAACTCTCTTCAGGGCCAAATGAATTCTTTCCCTCGTTTCTTAAACCTAATGGTGAAAACATAAACAAATTGTGGACACTCGTTATAAATTGCTCCCCTCAACCTGCTCCATCCTTCTCATATGTACAACTTTTAAAATGGAACATACCTCCGGGGACTTGAGGTAAGTTCAGTTCATCCAAAACAACTTTCATGGATTCGTCGAGTCTGTGCGCCTTTCTAAAAGAACGTGTTTTCACATCAGGTACTGATTGTGTGCAGTTTTAGCAAGTTAAAATGCAAATAAAAAAAGGAGAAAAGACAAAAAACCAATTGTCTCGTACCTGAATCTAAAGTGAGGAGAGAGCCTGTTGTATTTCTGCCGTTTCCTGTTTTGAAATTTTGCCACTCGTTTTTTCACATAAAGCACTGAAACAAATTTTTTAAATGCGGATTACTCTTTTTTAGTAATCGGTATCACCTTATTCTCAGATGTTGTGTGCCGGAGCATAGCGTAACTTACTGCGTTTCTTTATGGTCGTCTGAAATTGTGAGTGTGGGCGGCTCGCGGGCCCCTCAAGAACGTCTTCGTTTCCTGAAGGTGCCAGGATGTGTCGGGTCCCCCTTTAGGCTGCCATCGGGTTCAGTGATCCTACATGAAGGAACACGGGCGCTAATTATTTGTAATGCAATCTTTCAATGTGCTTGTGAAAGGCTTATCACGCGTTGAAAGCCGAACATGAGTCTTGGCTTTAACTGGTTGTGACAAAAGGCGCGCGCAGAATTGTTTACAAACGGCGCGGCAGCACTTTTACATCCAGATTCTAAGAATGGATTTATAAAAAACGGGGGCGCTCTCTAGTTGACAAAAAATGTGGAGCCTGCCTCTCTGTTACTGAGGCACAGGCGCTGTGTGGTATAGCGCTGGCTCACATTCCCTTATTCAGTCGGACTGTCTGCACGTACCTATCAGTTTGGCAGCACGTTCCATTTCCTCATTCCATCACACAGAGAGGATGGGATTCAGTTGCACCGGCCTATCTAAGAGGTCCGCTGTTTTCCTGACCAATCACGAGTAGCACGTGTTGGTCTTCCAAAATGGTGCATTATGGGACTTGAAGTTTAGGTGACTGTGCAACATTCAAAGTCTGGTGATTTCACTAATTGAGTTGAGGCCAGTATTGATGGTGTCAAAGCGAAGTATCAGGTAGGCCTCTTTGCGCAACAGTGCCTTCTCAACATTAGGCGATCTGTGCTGTGGGTCCATCCCAGCTAAGACAGTCCATTTGAAATCTGTTTCTTTGTGGTTGGCGGCCAAAAAATGCTCGACCATTGGGGCATTTTGGACTTTTTTCTTTAGTCGTGAACGATGTTGCGTTATCCTGACATTTACTTGCTGGCATGTTTTTCCTATGTACAATTTATTGCATGCACACAGAATCCCATAGATGACATTTTTGCTTTTGCAGTTTGTGTGTAAGCTATGTCTCCATTTCCTGCCATTATGGCAAAATTCATCTCCTTCTACAACATTATTGCAGGCCACACAAGTGCCACACTTGTGGTGGCCTGTGATGGGTTTAAGGGTACATTTAGCTATCAGATCACTTTTTGGTTTCTGTATGTGACTGTCAGCTCTAATGATCTGTTGGCCAACGCTCGGATTTTTCTTCATTGCAAAAATTGGCTTTTGTAAGGGAAATTCCAATCCCTCCAACAAGTGCTAATTACGTAGTATGATTTGTCGAAATTTATTCGTGTGGACCCCTTAGGTGGTGACACAAACAAGTTTCTCCAACTCCTTTCTGTTTTTTACTTTCAGCAATTCTTCTCGTGGAGTGAAGACGAGTTAATTTGTCTGCCTCATTTTGGTGTTTTGCAGTAGTACTTAGAGAAAGACCTGAGAAGGGATTAGAAGCAATCAACTTTTGTACATGGTTTTCCGTAAAAGACAATGTTTCTTTCTCTGACATATTTTAACAAGGAAAAGTTCCTTGTCATAGGTTTGATCAATTTGGTAATGTCCTCGAGACACTGATTGTCCCTGTCCTAACTCACTCGGGTGACAACCCGCCATAAACTGTCTTTCAAAAAAGAGTTTGGCCCATGTGGACAGAAGTGGGGTAAGTGCCCGAATACTTTATAAAAAAGAAAGAAACCCACACTTCACATTTCACACCATTCAATTTCGGATGAAAAAAGATAAACAAAACTTAATATGTTTATCTTGGCAATTAATTGCGCCGTTTTATTCAGTAAAAAACAACCTTTGCTGAATATTCTTTAAGTCAAGAGAAATACCATTGCCTTTCATGTACTGACCATGAATGTCGTGATGTCTAATTTTTACAACACAACGCAAAAAACATAAATCAAATTACATATACAATGTGGAAACATATAACTAATAAATAATGTGCAAAAAAGTGATACCATATCACACCAAAGGGAAGAAAATGTAAAAGTATTTTTCAATCACATTATAATGAGCACTTAATCACAATATTTGACCGACAAGCGGACTTCCAATGAGTCTGCTGAAAACACAACCACCACTCGGTAGAAGTGTTAGTAGGCTTCAAATTCCTAAGCGTTTTATCTATATTTTAAGACTTAGGACTTGATCCTGTTCGCCTACGCGTTTCGAGTTTGGGAGGATTCTTCACAAACTCTCTTCAGGGCCAAATGAATTCTTTCCCTCGTTTCTTAAACCTAATGGTGAAAACATAAACAAATTGTGGACACTCGTTATAAATTGCTCCCCTCAACCTGCTCCATCCTTCTCATATGTACAACTTTTAAAATGGAACATACCTCCGGGGACTTGAGGTAAGTTCAGTTCATCCAAAACAACTTTCATGGATTCGTCGAGTTTGTGCGCCTTTCTAAAAGAACGTGGGGGTAAGTTGACTACTACCCTATTCAAGAAAGCAACAGACAAAAACACAATCTTACACTATAAAAGTGCACATCCGCAGTGTTTGAAACAGAACCTTCCTTATGGTCAACTACTTAGGATTAGACGTAATTGTTCTGAACTCGATGAGTTCAATGCACACGCAGACACCTTTTGTGACGAATTAGCCAAAAGGGGTTACCCCAAAAAACTTCTGAAGCATTCTAAGAAAAGAGCACGCTTCACTCCACGAGAAGAATTGCTGAAAGTAAAAAACAGAAAGGAGTTGGAGAAACTTGTTTGTGTCACCACCTATGGGGTCCACACGAATACATTTCGACAAATCATACTACGTAATTGGCACTTGTTGGAGGGATTGGAATTTCCCTTACAAAAGCCAATTTTTGCAATGAAGAAAAATCCGAGCGTTGGCCAACAGATCATTAGAGCTGACAGTCACATACAGAAACCATAAAGTGATCTGATAGCTAAATGGAACCTTAAACCCATCACAGGCCACCACAAGTGTGGCACTTGTGTGGCCTGCAATAATGTTGTAGAAGGAGATGAATTTTGCCATAATGGCAGGAAATGGAGACATAGCTTACACACAAACTGCAAAAGCAAAAATGTCATCTATGGGATTCTGTGTGCATGCAATAAATTGTACATAGGAAAAACATGCCAGGAAGTAAATGTCAGGATAACGCAACATCGTTCACGACTAAAGAAAAAAGTCCAAAATGCCCCAATGGTCGAGCATTTTTTGGCCGCCAACCACAAAGAAACAGATTTCAAATGGACTGTCTTAGCTGGGATGGACCCACAGCACAGATCGCCTAATGTTGAGAAGGCACTGTTGCGCAAAGAGGCCTACCTGATACTTCGCTTTGACACCATCAATACTGGCCTCAACTCAATTAGTGAAATCACCAGACTTTGAATGTTGCACAGTCACCTAAACTTCAAGTCCCATAATGCACCATTTTGGAAGACCAACACGTGCTACTCGTGATTGGTCAGGAAAACAGCGGACCTCTTAGATAGGCCGGTGCAACTGAATCCCATCCACTCTGTGTGATGGAATGAGGAAATGGAACGTGCTGCCAAACTGATAGGTACGTGCAGACAGTCCGACTGAATAAGGGAATGTGAGCCAGCGCTATACCACACAGCGCCTGTGCCTCAGTAACAGAGAGGCAGGCTCCACATTTTTTGTCAACTAGAGAGCGCCCCCGTTTTTTATAAATCCATTCTTAGAATCTGGATGTAAAAGTGCTGCCGCGCCGTTTGTAAACAATTCTGCACGCGCCTTTTGTCACAACCAGTTAAAGCCAAGACTCGTGTTCGGCTTTCAACGCGTGATAAGCCTTTCACAAGCACATTGAAAGATTGCATTACAAATAATTAGCGCCCGTGTTCCTTCATGTAGGATCACTGAACCCGATGGCAGCCTAAAGGGGGACCCGACACATCCTGGCACCTTCAGGAAACGAAGACGTTCTTGAGGGGCCCGCGAGCCGCCCACACTCACAATTTCAGACGACCATAAAGAAACGCAGTAAGTTACCCTATGCTCCGGCACACAACATCTGAGAATAAGGTGATACCGATTACTAAAAAAGAGTAATCCGCATTTAAAAAATTTGTTTCAGTGCTTTATGTGAAAAAACGAGTGGCAAAATTTCAAAACAGGAAACGGCAGAAATACAACAGGCTCTCCCCTCACTTTAGATTCAGGTACGAGACAATTGGTTTTTTGTCTTTTCTCCTTTTTGTATTTGCATTTTAACTTGCTAAAACTGCACACAATCAGTACCTGATGTGAAAACACGTTCTTTTAGAAAGGCGCACAGACTCGACGAATCCATGAAAGTTGTTTTGGATGAACTGAACTTACCTCAAGTCCCCGGAGGTATGTTCCATTTTAAAAGTTGTACATATGAGAAGGATGGAGCAGGTTGAGGGGAGCAATTTATAACGAGTGTCCACAATTTGTTTATGTTTTCACCATTAGGTTTAAGAAACGAGGGAAATAATTCATTTGGCCCTGAAGAGAGTTTGTGAAGAATCCTCCCAAACTCGAAACGCGTAGGCGAACAGGATCAAGTCCTAAGTCTTAAAATATAGATAAAACGCTTAGGAATTTGAAGCCTACTAACACTTCTACCGAGTGGTGGTTGTGTTTTCAGCAGACTCATTGGAAGTCCGCTTGTCGGTCAAATATTGTGATTAAGTGCTCATTATAATGTGATTGAAAAATACTTTTACATTTTCTTCCCTTTGGTGTGATATGGTATCACTATTTTGCACATTATTTATTAGTTATATGTTTCCACATTGTATATGTAATTTGATTTATGTTTTTTGCGTTGTGTTGTAAAAATTAGACATCACGACATTCATGGTCAGTACATGAAAGGCAATGGTATTTCTCTTGACTTAAAGAATATTCAGCAAAGGTTGTTTTTTACTGAATAAAACGGCGCAATTAATTGCCAAGATAAACATATTAAGTTTTGTTTATCTTTTTTCATCCGAAATTGAATGGTGTGAAATGTGAAGTGTGGGTTTCTTTCTTTTTTATAAAGCTAGTGGGCTGCAGCACTGATCGTGCCACCCATAGAAGCAGCCTGTAAATGTAACTCAGGCCTGCCATTGCAGACCTGTGTGCAGCTTGGTACTGCCTTGTCGACCATGCAGGTGTACTCACTTGCCACCCCCTAAACTTCCCTTTTCTTACATGTTAGTCACCTCTAAGGTAGGCCCATGGTACCCCTAAGGGCAGCTTGCAGTGTTTGTAAAAGGTGGGACATGCCCTGGTGTGTGTGGAATGTCCTGATAGTGAAATACTGGCAATTTCGTTTTTCACTATTGCAAGGCTACCTGTTCCCACAGGATAGAACGGAGAGTTTGCTTGTAACATCTTATAAACATAACTACCCAAGGGAACAAGGTAAGAAAATAAAGTTTAGTATGCCTGAACTCAGAATATTTAAATGCATCTTTTAGTGAGAGTGATTTTTACATTCTGTGTTTGAAAATACCACTTTTAGAAAGTAGGTATTTTCTTGCTTAGCCATCCAGTGTGCCTCTGCCAGGATGTGTATTTTCTGTCTGGCTTTGGAGTGACGGGCCTTGGGATGTGCAGTGGCTCCAGAGAGTCTGGATAAGTCAGGGCTGCATGGACCTAGGCTGCATTTAGAGTAGGGGGGGAGATTTCCTTTCACCCGAATGGTCCTGGTCTGCCTTCTACAATGCTGTCTCTACCTCCTGCCAAGAAGCTGCACAAGAGATGACTGAAATTGGTTTGGCAGAGCACAGGGCTCCTCTGCCACCTGAGAACAAAGGATTTGCTGTATAAATATTGGGCCCAGACCCCAGAACTATAGATCACTTTTGGACTTCAAGAGGAACCTCTGCCGAGGAGAAGAGCTGGAGAAACTGGAGGAGGAGTACTGCCCCTTTGTTGTGTGCTGTCTGGGGTTGTCCTGCAGTGGCTTTTTCTGACAAGGAGAGGAACTGGGTGTGCATCCTGCTTGAGAATGGATATCCAAGGGCTTGAGGTGGAGTTTGACCCCTGTTCAAGAGGTCTTAGGAACAACAAAGACCTCATCATCCTTCTGAGCACTGTCTCTGGTTCTGCTGATTCCAGTCGCCACAGATGAAAAGGGCAACCGACTCCGTCACCGAGTTCATCGCAGACTCTGTATCCTGAAGGCACTGCAGAGAGCACCGCCTTGCTTCACAATGCAACCCTGGTCTTCCCGACTCCATCAACGAGCCGCTGCTTCACCGTGTCCTGTGGGCACCACACTCCACACAGCTTCGCTACACAGTGCATAGACGTTACCGACTCTGTCGCTGTCCGACTCAAACATCAACCGGCTTTGATGCCGCACCATGACCTGCCAGCACCGCATCGAGGACTGCCTCAACCTGCAACGAGCTGCTGCATGCCCAGAGCCATGAGGACACTGCACGCTACCACGCTTCCATCTCACATCGCAACAGTGATGGCTGCCCCTGAGCGGCTCGTACTATCATGTCAGCCGCAAAAAGAAAGGTACTGTCTCCAAGTCTGTCGACACTTTAGCTAACTCGTACCGACACGGTTGGCTGGAATTGTTATCATCTGTTGTGTAAAGTAAAGGAGCTAACGAGCCGGAGGAACTGTATTTTCACGTTATTCCTGCAATTTAAAGGATATTTTGCATAGTAACTATTTTTACAGTATTGTATGTTGGATTTTTGTCATATTTGGTCTTGTTTTAGTTTAGATAAGATTACTTTGTTTTCTAATCTGGAGTGTGTCCATTTGTAGTGTTTTCACTGTATCACTGTATGTGTTCACAAATGCTTCACACACTGCCTCTGAGATAAGCCTGTTTGCTCGTGCCAAGCTACCAAGGTAGTGAGCAGGGGTTATTTTAGAAGTGTATCCTCCTTACCCTGACTAGGAAGAAGTGTCCCTACTTGGACTAAGGTACCTACCTCTGCCAACTAGAAAACCCCATTTCTAACAGCTGTTTCTAACATAGAGAAGAAAAATTCTAGAAGGGAGGTCCCGCACAGTAAAAAATCATATTTATATTAAAAGTAAATTTATACTGTTTACAAATTGGGGGCGTATATGCATTATTCTGGCACTGTCCGTCTTGGGTGTAGGGCTGAATTGCTGTGCAGGAGCCCAATGTGGGTGTGTTGCGAATGAGAACAACTGTGTATTGCAAAAGTATAATGACAATATTGGAGAGTCAAGGTAAGCATGGTTCATGAGAACTCAGAGCATAAGCTGGCATAGCGGTGTACTATTAAATAAAAGCCAATCTTGTATCGTTCTCAGAGCCCTGTACATTCAGAACATTGGTCACAATGCAAACACATCGAGAACGATATCAAATGGTGCATACTGGAATGTAGGGTCGAGTAGAGGGGGCAACATAGATATTAAGAGGAAAAAGAGAGAATTTTTTTTAATGAGCTAGTTTGATACCTATAAATCTGTACTGAATAATCGGGAAGAGTGGGAACGTCTGATATTGTGGGTGGATATAGGTTCATTGTGGATCCATGTTTGGAGTATTATATTTTAAAATGTTTTTTTATTTCAGTAATGTTTTTATCTTTTAATTCGGAATAGGAAAGGATACACAGTGAAGTTTGATTATAAGGTGCAGGTTAAAACAATAGCTATGTGTGGCTACGAGATAATTTCATCTTATGTCGATATGTACTGATAGCTTCTGCACAATATAGATATTATAATTGTAGGATTGAAGAAATCTACAAGGAATAATAAACGACTTCTTTTGAACAATATAACGTTGTCAATAAAGTTTTGCTGATAACGTTTTGTTAGCGCATCAGCAATGTTCCAAATAGTGTATTTGTGTAATATACAATACATTGAAATTGATTATATAACAATATATTAATTGCTGGTATTAATAAATATATGTTTTTTAAATGGAGATGTCGAGAAATGATTAATATAGATATACCGGCATTAGGATGTAAAAACTCTGCAGGATTAATAATAGGTAACGCATGTGTGCATTCAACTAAAGGCCCATCAGTAAAACATGTAACATATTTTCAGCAACATATTGCGGTCCATATATTAAGTTAAATGTTCCTTGGCGAAGGTAATCATAGTGCCACTAATAATCAGTGGCTTTTAAAGACCACCCCGCTGTAGATAAAATGTGTGTGTCAATAAAGTTATATTGAAGTACGTAACCATTTTTTAAAAGAAGAACAAAGAGCTAAGCACACATACATAATAGAATATGAAGAGGTTGGATGGCATGCCGCGTACCTCGCTAAACAGCAGATAGATGCCCAATCCAAGACGGAACTTGTCATTGAGTGAAAGCAAGTATGTAGGAAGGGAGGGTCCTCATAAAGTTATGGTCTGGATGTGTTGACGCAGGATAATTCCCTTTAAAAAAAACTATGGGGCCCATTAGAATGGCGATTGGAAATCCAGCCCGACCGCCATGGTAGCAGAAATTAACCATCCGCTGGTACCGCAGCAAAACTGGCAGTCCTGTTAGGATCAACTGCCACAAAATTCTGACCACGGATGAACGATGCCGCGAAATACTGCCGGTAGCAGGCAGAGCTGGTAAAAATCCGTCCGCGGCAGTCTGATTCACAGCGGAAGTACACAAAACCGCCGCTAGGCCAGCGGAATGACCGCACGTAAAATTAGAATTCCAACGAGGTGACAGCGGGACGATCCACTGTTTACGACCGCTGTGATCGCTTACAATGATGAATCGGAGAGCCGGCGGAAGGGCTGTTGCATAGCCACTGCCGAGGACGCTCCATGATAAATATGGCGGTCGACAAAAAAAACACAACAAGGCCACCAAGTGCACACATCAAACTAGCTTGGCCCCCAAAAACACCTAACACACCCCAATGACACACCCCCATGGTAACTGACAAAATACAAAGCCCAGGACAACCCACACAACACACCTGACAGCAATACTCCATTTTGACACACCCACATAGCTGAGTATAAAACCAGCCCCTTCCCTGACCAGAATCCTTTGCACTAATCCAGCCCTGAATGAACTAAACCCTGAAGCACATTGGATAGGAAAACACCACACATCACACCAGCACTACAACACACACACACCACCTACACCACCCTCACAACTACACCTCAAACCAATTGCACATCACACACCATGGAACAAAAGAAAATGCCCAAATTCACTGACAGTGTTGTCAGTCATGGCAGATGAGATAATCAGAGTAGAACCACAATTGTTTGGTCACCTGGTCCAACAGACACCATTAGCCACCTGAGCAAAAATGTGTGAAAGGATAGTCAACAAGGTCAATGCAGTAGAGACCACCCCATGCACCAAGCAGGAAATCATGAAGAGGATGGTGAAACAGAAGTACTACAAGAACTGTCAGCTGGCTGAGATGACTGGCAGTGGCCCTCCCATTCCACCAAGAACATTCACTGCATGGGAGGAGAAGGTGCTTGCCATACGACATCCAGAGAGTCTCAGAGGAATAGCCTGGGGAATGGAGGCTGGTAAGTACAAACAAATGTCTACCATTACACTGCTATGTACTGTCTTTCACAACTACAAAGCTACACCTCCTACGCACAATTTCATTCATGTGCACCACATACTCCCCAACACATGTCTCACAGATCCAACCTTCACTCCCTCTCATTCACCCCAAAGGTAGCTAGAAACATTCCCAGAGTTGCATGTGTACAGGCAGCAAGCACTACAATTCCCACCAAGACCTCGTGTCCTACCCCTGAGCAGGATGTAGCACTCCCCACAGAAGCATGTGGCAGCCATTGTATCTCACAAACTAAACATACAGGTAGGTTGCCATTTTAAAAGGGAAGGGTGTCTGTGGGTGGGAGGCCTGCACTAAAACTCCCACCAGGCCCCCCTGTCCTACCCCTGAGCAGGATGGGGCACCCCCGCCCACCCAGAAGCATGTGGCAGCCATTGTATTACAACAACCAAACTTACAGGTAGGTAGCCATCTTCCCAGGGCGGTGGGAGGTCTGCAATACAACTCCCACCAGGCCCCTCATCCCACCCCTGAGCAGGATGTAGCATTCCCCCCAGCCAGAAGCATGTGGCAGCCATTGTATTGTTCACCTTCACCTAACAGGTAGGTAGCCATCTTCCCAGGGAGGGGTGTTTGGGGGTGGGAGGCCTGCACTACAACTCCCACCAGGCCCCCTGTCCCACAGCTCAGCAAGATGGAACACCCCCCCCCCCAGCCAGAAGCATGTGGCCGCCATTGTATTACAACAACCAAACTTACAGGTAGGTAGTCATCTTCCCTGGGAGAGGTGTTTGGGGTTGGGAGGCCTGCACTACAACTCCCACCAGGCCCCCTGTCCCACAGCTCCACAAGATAGAACACTCTTCACCAGCTAGAAGCATGCGGCAGCTATTGCATTACAACAACCAAACTTACAGGTAGGTAGCCATCTTAACAAGGAGGGTGTCTGTGGGTGGGAGGCCTGCACTACAACTCCCACCAGGCTCCCCTTTCCCATCCCTGAGCAGGATGTAGCAGTCCCCCCAGCCAGAAGCATGTGGCAGGCATTGTATTGTTCTCCCTCACCTAACAGGTAGGTAGCCATCTTAACGTGGAGGGGTGTTTGGGGGTGTGAGGCCTGCACTACAACTCCGACCAGGCCCCCTGTTTCATAGCTCAGCAAGATGGAACACTCCCCCTCCAGCCAGAAGCATGTGGCCGCTATTGTATTACAAAAACCAAACGTACAGGTAGGTAGTCATCTTCCCTGTGAGGGGTGTTTGGGGGTGGGAGGCCTGCACTACAACTCCCACCAGGCCCCCTGTCCCACAGCTCCACAAGATAGAACACTCTTCCCCAGCCAGAAGCATGTGGCAGCTATTGTATTACAACAACCAAACTTACAGGTAGGTAGCCATCTTAACAGGGATGGGTGTCTGTGGGTGGGAGGCCTGCACTACAACTCCCACCAGGCTCCCCTTTCCCATCCCTGAGCAGGATGTAGCACTCCCCCCAGCCAGGAGCATGTGGCAGGCATTATATTGTTCTCCCTCACGTAACAGGTAGGTAGCCATCTTAACAGGGAAGGGTGTTTGTGGGTGGGAGGCCTGCACTACAACTCCCACCAGGGTCCCTGTCCCACAGCTCAGCAAGATGGAACATTCACCCCAGCCAGAAGCATGTGGCAGCCATTGTATTACAACAATCAAGCTTACATGTAGGGAGAATCTTAACAGGGTGGGGTGTTTAGGGGTGTGAGGCCTGCACTACAACTCCCACCAGGGTCCCTGTCCCACAGCTCAGCAAGATAGAACACTCCCCCACCAGACAGAAGCATGTGGCAGCCATTGTATTACAACTACCAAACTTACAGGTAGGTAGCCATCTTCCCAGGGAGGGCTGTTTGAGGGTGGTAGGCCTGCACTACAACTCCCACCAGGCCCCCTGTCCCATAGCTCAGCAAGTTGGAACACTCCCCCCAGCCAGAAACATGTGGCAGCCATTGTATTACAACAATCAAACTTACAGGGAGATAGCCATCTTCCCAGGGAGGGGTGTTTGGGGGGAGGCCTGTACTACAACTCCCACCAGGCCCCTGTCCCACAGCTCAGCAAGATGGAACAACCCCCTCACCCCCACAGCCAGAAGCAAGCGGCAGCCATTGTATTACAACAGCCAAACGTACAGGTAGGTAGCCATCTTAACAGGGAGGGGTGTTTGGGGTTGAGAGGCCAGCACTAAAACTCCAACCAGGCCCCCATGTCCCACCCCTGAGCAGGATGGAGCACTCAACCACACATCCAGAGAGATGTGTCAGAAATTCCACCCAAATGTGACAACAGAACAGGCAAGTGGACAGTGCATGCACCCCACCATTCCTCTCATATGGAGCCATATGACGACACCAGCCCTCACATCCCACCAAAATTGACACAGATCCAATAGCCACTTACAGTGTGCAGACAGCTAAGCGTATGTAATTGTCACAGCAACAAATGTGTGACTCACCAAATCACATGTTGAAGAAATTCAGGGCAGAGCTAGAAGGACCATATGAAAACAAAGCAAGCATGGTCTGTATGTGAGGGAGTACATGCCTATGTTTTCAATCATGTGCACCAACATTGCATGTGTAGTCAGCAGTGGGTTAAATGTTACATTGGCATTGTGTGCACTATCTTGTGCCATGAATCATGGGTCTACTTTGCACTGTTGATAACTGGCCATTGCCCTTGACACAGCATGATGTGTCCATAGGTGCTGTCAACATGCTCTGCCCCCCAAATCACGGTCATTGGCACCAATTTGATAGCTGCCATATCGCGGTAGAGACTGTCTGGCCCCTGTGGTGTGTCACTGCCAATGCCCACGCCCTTACAGCCCATGGGAACCTCAATCGCGGGAGTGATATACACATTGGAAAATGGCGGTTGGCATGCTCCACCACCCAAATCACAGTCATTGGCACCAACTTGATAGCAGCCATATTGCACTAGCAACTGCCTGGTCCCTGCGGTGTATCACTGGCAATGCCAAGGCCCTTACAGCCAATGGGAACCGCAATCGTGGTAGCCTAATGCAATTTTTAAAATCCCAGTAGGTATGCTCCGCCACCGCGGGCCGGTCATTGGGTACATTTGAAAAAAGCAGACCTGGAACACCAATTGCAGTAGCTAAGAACCACTGAAACTGCCCCAGGGGGCAATATATGTGTGAGAGAGAGCCTCACATTTCCACTGCTTCCTGACACTGCTGCCTGACACTCTTCACCACCAACTGCTGCTGCTCCTGTCTCCTGGACTCAGACACTGCTGCCTGACACTCCTCACTACGAACTGCTGCTTCTCTTGTCTCCTGGACCCAATGATGGCGAGGACTGAGAACATCAGCACCCGTCCCTTCACCACAGAGGAGCTGGAGGTCCTAGTGGATGACGTGCTCACACAGTATGGGAGGCTATATGGTGTTCCTGATGTCATGGTAAGTGTTTCAGGGTGAAAGTAGGGGAGTGCAAGGAGGGCCCATATGAAGTTGATCTGCTGCAGTATGTGCCTGGGAGTGTGGCTTTGTGTGATACACTGCCTAGCATGCTGACTTCAGGGGAAAAGGATTTGATGCCTATTTTACACATTATCCTGGCTGCATATCCGGATGGGTGGGACATGCAGTGTTTTTGCAGCCATACAGTGACATACAAGTTTGGTAAGCTGGAATCAGGACAGAAATCGCCTGTGCTAATGGATGTTTGGGTCCATGAGCTTCTTCACAGGCTCATCTGTGATATTACTAAGAGTTTACGTCCAGAGGGTACTGATGGAAGTGGGTCTGACTTAATACTGCCACCATGGATATGTCAGAATTATGCACAAGAGTGAAATGCCAGAGGGTGACACTCTTGGTAGAAATTCACCTGTGACACAGCAGATTGTTGTCATTTTGAAACGTCCCCTTTCCAGTTTCATCATTATGTGTAATGACTCGCATGTGTAGACACTGTTTGCACTCTCATATTGTCCCTGGAAGTGACATTTCTGATGCCCCACGTTGAACCTCATTGAGAGCCCCCCTGGCCTGCACAGTCAGGTCCCAATTTCATAAGGACACATGACTGAATGGACAGAGTGAGACATATGGGTTGTCTGCAACACTAGTTACATGAATAAACAAAGTAGAATCCACTCAAAGTGGTGGTGATCCCAACAGGTGGGGAACACACAGTGTTGTATAAATGCCCCTCACACACCAACAGGCCCCTTGGTGTCATGCTTCATCATCGGGGCCTTCGCACCCCTCTACGGGATGCGGCGTGCTACGACTCGCGAATACGCAGGAGCACTTGAAAGTGAACTATGTGAGGGGGTGTGTGTGTCTACAGAAGTGTGAGTGAGGTGAGGTGAAAAAATGGTTAAAAAATACCTGGCACGTGGGTAAAACAAATTTATTAAATCCCCGGCTGGTATTATTAAAAAAGTGCAAAGCGTGGTTGAAGAAATACAAATTAAGGTATTACAACCACTGTGAAAGGTGTCAACATGTTTCGGAACTCAGAGGTTCCTTCTTCAGGACAAGGATAGCACTTACCCTCCCCTTACTCACATGTAAATGTAAAAGTGTAAAATAGATTACATCAATGTGTAATATACCTAACAATGTTATATATGTTGGTTGATGTTGTTGCGCCCAATTGGCGATGAAAACCTGTGAAAAGAAAGCATACATAAACACCTTGGTCTAAGATGCACAGGCCCAAGGAGAAGAAAAATCACTTCCCAAAAAGCAATTTCACAGAATACAACAGGGTCAGTCCAAAAATAGTGGAACCCTGTGGTGAGTGAAAAAATGCAAAAATTAAAAATAAAATACAACACACCAGGACATAACACGACGCTCACAGATATGTATGTATATACAAACACAGAACATGCAATAAATCTCTACTCTGATGGAAATAGAGCACACAAATAGATATTTTCACAGCTTACTTAAAGTTTTCAAAATAAAGACCTCATGAGCCTGTGCGTGTTATTGGGGGATCCTTCCTTTCTGTTCAGAAAAAGACCTATAACAACATTAATATATGGGATTCAGTTTGTTGTAGGTACAAAAGTACCCAAGCGCCATACCAAAGCTCCTTTTTCAACCCAAAACTCACGGTTACTGCAATGACTAGTTGTCTGCCTTCCCTCAACGCGGCTCCGGTGAAGTGAGCGTACATGAGCGTACATCGCGTTTGTACCCTTCTTTATACTATGCCACTAGCTCATTATTGGTGGTTAATTGAATAACGAGGCCCGGAAGACGCCCAAATAGGGACTTGGTATACCGAAGTGGTCCGGTGTTGCGCGTTCTGCCACCGCTATACCCTGCGCATGCGCCTCCCCAGAGATCCAAAGACTAGAGGTCCAGTTAAAGTCCTTCATCTCACCAGCAGACTTAAAGAAGGGTTTAGAGGAACTGAACCAACAAATGAGAGACTTTGAAGCAACATTGAAACAAAGTAAATTCAACAAATTAAAGAAGGACAAAGATCGCTTCACCCCTGAAAGAGCCTACCCATACACACGGGCTGACTATGTTATGAAAGATAACACAAGCGACACGGACAGTGTGAACTCGGATGGCAGTAACTCAAGCACAAAGTCAGGGGGTTTCCAACAGAACAAACAAAGAGGAGGTTTTCGACAAAGAAGAGCCCAATTCCCCCGCCAAAGAGGCTGGCGTGGCTATCAGGGTCCCCAATTCAACCCTTACCAGCCACCTTTCCAATTCCCACAGTACCAGTTCGTTCCCCCCCAAATGGGACAAATGTACCCTCAATGGGTCCCAGACCAAACCGATGCCCCCCAGAATGCACAGCCTTTTTTATCCTGGGGCCAGGGACCCCGCAGGGGGAGGAACAAGAAGGGCAACAACGTCAACTGGCACCCCATAGGGGAGGCAGACCAACGGGTATCAACGAGGAGCATGACGGCGAATCAGGCATCTACGAGCAGCAGGGGGACCTAGTCATTAACATAACCCCATGGCCCCTTACTGAATTGCAAAACAAGGTGCTCAACAAAGGCCTGGGGTATGTCCCCACCAACAAACCAGACCTCTTTCTACTGCACAAAGAAATGCAGGACTTCATCAGAACAGTGAAGTTGAGGGCATTTTTCAAAGACAAGGAACCATCTACAGACACTTCTGATACAGGTTTGAGACCTAGGTCAACCTTTACACCGATGGATCACCAACTCCCGGTGGAGGTATTGGCTTTCGAAAAAGCCATAATGCAAGAACTGAAGTGTTTGGAAACTAAGCAAAGGGTTTTTCAAAACATGACTCGAATGGAAAACGAGGCAATTAAGGAATTGAGGCTGAATAAAAATCTCACCATAAAACCCGCTGATAAGGGTGGGGCAGTGGTTGTCCAAACCACCCAGGCCTATGACAAAGAGTGCAGAAGACTGCTCTCTGATAATAGGAACTATCAGATCTTAATTGAAGACCCCACTGAATCATTACGAGTGCGAATAGGTGGTATGGTAGAAGAGGCTGTTGCACATGACTGGATAACCAAAAAAGAGTCTGAGTTTTTGATTCAGAATAATCCACGTATTCCCTATTTTTACACCATTCCAAAGGTGCATAAAAACCTGGACAACCCTCCAGGACGGCCCATCGTATCGGGCATATCATCAATCTTGGAACCTCTGTCCAAGTTTGCCGATGCCTTTTTGAGACCTATTGTACAAGCCACTGACACATATCTGAGAGACACAAAAGCGGTACTCCAACTATTACAAAACCAAACTTTTGACTCCACCTCTCAAATGCTCCTGAGTCTAGACGTAGAGAGCCTCTATACCAGCCTCCCACACGATGAGACCCTACAAATCATGGAGGAAGTACTGCACTCTACCAATTGGGAATACCACACTCCCAGGAGTGTAGTACTGGAATGTATTTCATTGGCCCTCACAAAAATTTTTTTCGAGTACGAGGGCACCCTCTACTGGCAGAAACATGGTACGAGTATGGGCAGCACCTTCGCCCCAAGTCTGGCGGGTTTATATGTCCATCATCTTGAATCTACCAAGATTCTGCATCCAGACAATCCACACAGGGCAAGGATTCATACCTGGCGAAGGTATATAGATGACATTCTCGTCATCTGGGAAGGAGACGAGACTACGGTGTCTGAATTCATCCTCTGGCTGAACACCCAGAATGCATTTCTTAAGTTCACACATCAGATGTCGAAAGAGAGCATGGTGTTCTTGGACTTAAACATCTATCATCAAGCGGGCATTCTAAAAACAGAGACCCACTTCAAACCGACGGCCAGGAACTGTCTCCTCAGATTTGACAGCTTTCATCCGCGTCATCTGAGGGAGAATCTACCCTATGGACAGTTCCTGCGTCTACGTCGGAACTGTAGTGACATCAACAAATACAAAACCCAGGCAAAAGACCTCAGTACAAAACTGAGACAGAGACAGTATCCGGAAACGGTGATTCAAAAAGCGATGAAAAGGGCAAGAAATAACAACCGTGAGGCCCTCCTGGAGGATAATCCAAGGAGTGAAAATAAAGGGGAAAGAACAGTATGTGTCACAACTTATAGCCCAGTTACTAACCAGGTAACTAAACTGGTCAATAAACATTGGCGCATACTAACGAGCGGAAGTCTGTCATTGGAAAAACCTCTGTTTGCACACAGAAGGGGTAGAAACTTAAGAGACATGCTTGTCCACACGAGACCGTTGCCTAAAAGAAGTGACCAGCCAAGACTACAGGGCATTCACGGCCACCATCCATGTGGCAACTGTAACAATTGTCACCTCACCAAAAAAAGCCTATCCTTGACTTTTTCGAACGGGACAAAGTGGGACCAACGAGTTTTTACAAATTGCAACAGTAAGAATGTTGTATACTTGATCACGTGTCCCTGTGGAAAAGAGTATGTGGGAATGACAACGAGACAAGTTAAAATCAGACTCAATGAGCACAAAAGTAATATCAGGTGCAAAAAACTGACAACAAAAATGTCTGCCCATTTCATTGAACACCAACACTGTGTCAATGAATTACAGTGGACGGTAATAGAACAGCTGCCCTCAGATATGGGTCTCCTGGAAAAGGAACAAAGATGGGTGTACCGTCTTGGCACTGATGTCACTGGGCTCAATGATTCCATTCCTTGGAACCTCTTGAGATGAACTTCATTGGACCTTGCTCATAGAAATTCAGTCAAATGACCTCTGAGATTTCCTATTTTGGGGTTTATCTATTTATATAATCTCCTATAGGGTAAACCTTTCCTTTTTGGTTATTGCCGTTTTTAATGATGAACAACAGGTAGCTGACGGGGCCATAACTCAGTCAGGGTTCTTAATGATTCACCCCAACACTGTATGCCTCCTGTTCCCACATAAAAACCAATGACCACTTCCAGATTGTATGGATAATCACGTTTCCATTACCCCCATTTAGCCTTTTTCTCGTACTCTCACTGGTACATTGAAAAACTTTCATTCTGTGATGTTCCGCCGCAGTGCGCATGCTCAGGATACCTCCAAGTCTCCTTTGCAGGCGTACCGACATCAGCGGCAGTGCTGCTCCTTGGCGCATGCGCGGTGACTTCACCGTTCCGCGCATGCGCAGTTTACACCAGTCCGGCTGGGGAGGCGCATGCGCAGGGTATAGCGGTGGCAGAACGCGCAACACCGGACCACTTCGGTATACCAAGTCCCTATTTGGGCGTCTTCCGGGCCTCGTTATTCAATTAACCACCAATAATGAGCTAGTGGCATAGTATAAAGAAGGGTACAAACGCGATGTACGCTCACTTCACCGGAGCCGCGTTGAGGGAAGGCAGACAACTAGTCATTGCAGTAACCGTGAGTTTTGGGTTGAAAAAGGAGCTTTGGTATGGCGCTTGGGTACTTTTGTACCTACCACAAACTGAATCCCATATATTAATGTTGTTATAGGTCTTTTTCTGAACAGAAAGGAAGGATCCCCCAATAACACGCACAGGCTCATGAGGTCTTTATTTTGAAAACTTTAAGTAAGCTGTGAAAATATCTATTTGTGTGCTCTATTTCCATCAGAGTAGAGATTTATTGCATGTTCTGTGTTTGTATATACATACATATCTGTGAGCGTCGTGTTATGTCCTGGTGTGTTGTATTTTATTTTTAATTTTTGCATTTTTTCACTCACCACAGGGTTCCACTATTTTTGGACTGACCCTGTTGTATTCTGTGAAATTGCTTTTTGGGAAGTGATTTTTCTTCTCCTTGGGCCTGTGCATCTTAGACCAAGGTGTTTATGTATGCTTTCTTTTCACAGGTTTTCATCGCCAATTGGGCGCAACAACATCAACCAACATATATAACATTGTTAGGTATATTACACATTGATGTAATCTATTTTACACTTTTACATTTACATGTGAGTAAGGGGAGGGTAAGTGCTATCCTTGTCCTGAAGAAGGAACCTCTGAGTTCCGAAACATGTTGACACCTTTCACAGTGGTTGTAATACCTTAATTTGTATTTCTTCAACCACGCTTTGCACTTTTTTAATAATACCAGCCGGGGATTTAATAAATTTGTTTTACCCACGTGCCAGGTATTTTTTAACCATTTTTTCACCTCACCTCACTCACACTTCTGTAGACACACACACCCCCTCACATAGTTCACTTTCAAGTGCTCCTGCGTATTCGCGAGTCGTAGCACGCCGCATCCCGTAGAGGGGTGTTGGTGTGTGAGGGGCATTTATACAACACTGTGTGTTCCCCACCTGTTGGGATCACCACCACTTTGAGTGGATTCTACTTTGTTTATTCATGTAACTAGGGAGGCCGAATCCACTGACTCTCTCTCTCCCCCCTCTTGTTAAATTTGTGTCTTTAGACAGCGCGCAGCTGTGGGAGCCCCTTTCCCATTATAACTTACCCACCTTGGACATACACAGACACACACACATACAACACAGAATATCAACATTTTTCTTGTACCTTCCTCCTTGCTTTACATCATGGAGGATGAACATGGATTGACCTTCAGTGAGGATGATATTGACCGGCTTCTAGCTGATGCTAATCCCTTTGAAGGCCTTAGCAACAGCGACCCTGGCCCTGCTGTGGCGGATTGGGATGAATTAATGAACGTACGTAAAACCCAGATCAGAACAGCTCTTCATGGCCTCTTGATGAGGGAATATTTACGAAACAAAATGGCCCCGCAGGGCCTTTTAGTAAAAACTGAACCGTTCATCTTCCAAGATGACCTGGTTTTTAAAAAAGCATGGTCACTTATCTCGTGGCACTGCACCAGGGATTGGTTGGTGCTTATAGTCCAAACTGCCGCTAGAAAATCTCTGGAATTGAAAGTAGAGATCCAAAGACTAGAGGTCCAGTTAAAGTCCTTCATCTCACCAGCAGACTTAAAGAAGGGTTTAGAGGAACTGAACCAACAAATGAGAGACTTTGAAGCAACATTGAAACAAAGTAAATTCAACAAATTAAAGAAGGACAAAGATCGCTTCACCCCTGAAAGAGCCTACCCATACACACGGGCTGACTATGTTATGAAAGATAACACAAGCGACACGGACAGTGTGAACTCGGATGGCAGTAACTCAAGCACAAAGTCAGGGGGTTTCCAACAGAACAAACAAAGAGGAGGTTTTCGACAAAGAAGAGCCCAATTCCCCCGCCAAAGAGGCTGGCGTGGCTATCAGGGTCCCCAATTCAACCCTTACCAGCCACCTTTCCAATTCCCACAGTACCAGTTCGTTCCCCCCCAAATGGGACAAATGTACCCTCAATGGGTCCCAGACCAAACCGATGCCCCCCAGAATGCACAGCCTTTTTTATCCTGGGGCCAGGGACCCCGCAGGGGGAGGAACAAGAAGGGCAACAACGTCAACTGGCACCCCATAGGGGAGGCAGACCAACGGGTATCAACGAGGAGCATGACGGCGAATCAGGCATCTACGAGCAGCAGGGGGACCTAGTCATTAACATAACCCCATGGCCCCTTACTGAATTGCAAAACAAGGTGCTCAACAAAGGCCTGGGGTATGTCCCCACCAACAAACCAGACCTCTTTCTACTGCACAAAGAAATGCAGGACTTCATCAGAACAGTGAAGTTGAGGGCATTTTTCAAAGACAAGGAACCATCTACAGACACTTCTGATACAGGTTTGAGACCTAGGTCAACCTTTACACCGATGGATCACCAACTCCCGGTGGAGGTATTGGCTTTCGAAAAAGCCATAATGCAAGAACTGAAGTGTTTGGAAACTAAGCAAAGGGTTTTTCAAAACATGACTCGAATGGAAAACGAGGCAATTAAGGAATTGAGGCTGAATAAAAATCTCACCATAAAACCCGCTGATAAGGGTGGGGCAGTGGTTGTCCAAACCACCCAGGCCTATGACAAAGAGTGCAGAAGACTGCTCTCTGATAATAGGAACTATCAGATCTTAATTGAAGACCCCACTGAATCATTACGAGTGCGAATAGGTGGTATGGTAGAAGAGGCTGTTGCACATGACTGGATAACCAAAAAAGAGTCTGAGTTTTTGATTCAGAATAATCCACGTATTCCCTATTTTTACACCATTCCAAAGGTGCATAAAAACCTGGACAACCCTCCAGGACGGCCCATCGTATCGGGCATATCATCAATCTTGGAACCTCTGTCCAAGTTTGCCGATGCCTTTTTGAGACCTATTGTACAAGCCACTGACACATATCTGAGAGACACAAAAGCGGTACTCCAACTATTACAAAACCAAACTTTTGACTCCACCTCTCAAATGCTCCTGAGTCTAGACGTAGAGAGCCTCTATACCAGCCTCCCACACGATGAGACCCTACAAATCATGGAGGAAGTACTGCACTCTACCAATTGGGAATACCACACTCCCAGGAGTGTAGTACTGGAATGTATTTCATTGGCCCTCACAAAAAAATTTTTCGAGTACGAGGGCACCCTCTACTGGCAGAAACATGGTACGAGTATGGGCAGCACCTTCGCCCCAAGTCTGGCGGGTTTATATGTCCATCATCTTGAATCTACCAAGATTCTGCATCCAGACAATCCACACAGGGCAAGGATTCATACCTGGCGAAGGTATATAGATGACATTCTCGTCATCTGGGAAGGAGACGAGACTACGGTGTCTGAATTCATCCTCTGGCTGAACACCCAGAATGCATTTCTTAAGTTCACACATCAGATGTCGAAAGAGAGCATGGTGTTCTTGGACTTAAACATCTATCATCAAGCGGGCATTCTAAAAACAGAGACCCACTTCAAACCGACGGCCAGGAACTGTCTCCTCAGATTTGACAGCTTTCATCCGCGTCATCTGAGGGAGAATCTACCCTATGGACAGTTCCTGCGTCTACGTCGGAACTGTAGTGACATCAACAAATACAAAACCCAGGCAAAAGACCTCAGTACAAAACTGAGACAGAGACAGTATCCGGAAACGGTGATTCAAAAAGCGATGAAAAGGGCAAGAAATAACAACCGTGAGGCCCTCCTGGAGGATAATCCAAGGAGTGAAAATAAAGGGGAAAGAACAGTATGTGTCACAACTTATAGCCCAGTTACTAACCAGGTAACTAAACTGGTCAATAAACATTGGCGCATACTAACGAGCGGAAGTCTGTCATTGGAAAAACCTCTGTTTGCACACAGAAGGGGTAGAAACTTAAGAGACATGCTTGTCCACACGAGACCGTTGCCTAAAAGAAGTGACCAGCCAAGACTACAGGGCATTCACGGCCACCATCCATGTGGCAACTGTAACAATTGTCACCTCACCAAAAAAAGCCTATCCTTGACTTTTTCGAACGGGACAAAGTGGGACCAACGAGTTTTTACAAATTGCAACAGTAAGAATGTTGTATACTTGATCACGTGTCCCTGTGGAAAAGAGTATGTGGGAATGACAACGAGACAAGTTAAAATCAGACTCAATGAGCACAAAAGTAATATCAGGTGCAAAAAACTGACAACAAAAATGTCTGCCCATTTCATTGAACACCAACACTGTGTCAATGAATTACAGTGGACGGTAATAGAACAGCTGCCCTCAGATATGGGTCTCCTGGAAAAGGAACAAAGATGGGTGTACCGTCTTGGCACTGATGTCACTGGGCTCAATGATTCCATTCCTTGGAACCTCTTGAGATGAACTTCATTGGACCTTGCTCATAGAAATTCAGTCAAATGACCTCTGAGATTTCCTATTTTGGGGTGTATCTATTTATATAATCTCCTATAGGGTAAACCTTTCCTTTTTGGTTATTGCCGTTTTTTAATGATGAACAACAGGTAGCTGACGGGGCCATAACTCAGTCAGGGTTCTTAATGATTCACCCCAACACTGTATGCCTCCTGTTCCCACATAAAAACCAATGACCACTTCCAGATTGTATGGATAATCACGTTTCCATTACCCCCATTTAGCCTTTTTCTCGTACTCTCACTGGTACATTGAAAAACTTTCATTCTGTGATGTTCCGCCGCAGTGCGCATGCTCAGGATACCTCCAAGTCTCCTTTGCAGGCGTACCGACATCAGCGGCAGTGCTGCTCCTTGGCGCATGCGCGGTGACTTCACCGTTCCGCGCATGCGCAGTTTACACCAGTCCGGCTGGGGAGGCGCATGCGCAGGGTATAGCGGTGGCAGAACGCGCAACACCGGACCACTTCGGTATACCAAGTCCCTATTTGGGCGTCTTCCGGGCCTCGTTATTCAATTAACCACCAATAATGAGCTAGTGGCATAGTATAAAGAAGGGTACAAACGCGATGTACGCTCACTTCACCGGAGCCGCGTTGAGGGAAGGCAGACAACTAGTCATTGCAGTAACCGTGAGTTTTGGGTTGAAAAAGGAGCTTTGGTATGGCGCTTGGGTACTTTTGTACCTACAACAAACTGAATCCCATATATTAATGTTGTTATAGGTCTTTTTCTGAACAGAAAGGAAGGATCCCCCAATAACACGCACAGGCTCATGAGGTCTTTATTTTGAAAACTTTAAGTAAGCTGTGAAAATATCTATTTGTGTGCTCTATTTCCATCAGAGTAGAGATTTATTGCATGTTCTGTGTTTGTATATACATACATATCTGTGAGCGTCGTGTTATGTCCTGGTGTGTTGTATTTTATTTTTAATTTTTGCATTTTTTCACTCACCACAGGGTTCCACTATTTTTGGACTGACCCTGTTGTATTCTGTGAAATTGCTTTTTGGGAAGTGATTTTTCTTCTCCTTGGGCCTGTGCATCTTAGACCAAGGTGTTTATGTATGCTTTCTTTTCACAGGTTTTCATCGCCAATTGGGCGCAACAACATCAACCAACATATATAACATTGTTAGGTATATTACACATTGATGTAATCTATTTTACACTTTTACATTTACATGTGAGTAAGGGGAGGGTAAGTGCTATCCTTGTCCTGAAGAAGGAACCTCTGAGTTCCGAAACATGTTGACACCTTTCACAGTGGTTGTAATACCTTAATTTGTATTTCTTCAACCACGCTTTGCACTTTTTTAATAATACCAGCCGGGGATTTAATAAATTTGTTTTACCCACGTGCCAGGTATTTTTTAACCATTTTTTCACCTCACCTCACTCACACTTCTGTAGACACACACACCCCCTCACATAGTTCACTTTCAAGTGCTCCTGCGTATTCGCGAGTCGTAGCACGCCGCATCCCGTAGAGGGGTGCGAAGGCCCCGATGATGAAGCATGACACCAAGGGGCCTGTTGGTGTGTGAGGGGCATTTATACAACACTGTGTGTTCCCCACCTGTTGGGATCACCACCACTTTGAGTGGATTCTACTTTGTTTATTCATGTAACTAGGGAGGCCGAATCCACTGACTCTCTCTCTCCCCCCTCTTGTTAAATTTTTGTCTGCAACACTAGCCATCAAAGAGCTATCTCAGGCCTGTGGATTGCACAAGCCAGACCTTGTTCGAAGAGTTTGAGATTGTAAGATCATGTCCCTAAATGTGACCTCCATGACACAGTGAGCCATTCACAGGGCAAGGACATAGAGAGGTGTGCAGTGTTGGACACAGTGAGTCTGCCCCGACACATCATTTCCAATGTAATGTATGTCTTGCTCACCCAATATCTGGATAGCAGATGTGGGCCTCCTTCACATTGCTTTCTGTGTTAGCATTCTGCATGTGTGTGAGATTGGCAGATACTGTGTCCATCCTCATACCTGCATGCATTTTGGTATGATTATCCCATGCTTATGTACTATGTTTCATGCTGTATTGTCTCTGCTGAAAGTCCACCAGCGGAAGGCCATATGGAGGGCCATCGCACGCAAGGTGTGGACTCTGGGTGTCTCCAACTGACGGCACACACACTGTCACACAAGGTGGGATGACATCTGCCGGCTGAGCAAAAACGTGGCTGGGATAACGCTGAGGCTGCTCCCTCAGACTGCCAGGTTGGCGCGCCGGAGCATGACAACACTAATGGCCCGCATCTTGGCTGTGACACAGTCAGAGCTGGAGGCACCTTTGAAGGACCACCAGCAGCAAGCGGGGGTGAGTATTCTGGGAAGGGTGACTTTGGTTGTGAGTGACTGTATTTATTCCAAGCCAGAGCCAGTGCTGAGCACTGTGATGTTGCTAGTGTGATGCAATGGCTTGTAAGTGGCCTCTGTGTTGGACGCAGCTGTCATTCATTTTCGCTACATGTACTTTCTCATGTAATTGATGTAATGGCCCTTGACATTGCATTCTGAGTTGTGGCCTTATGGCATCGGCTGCATTGGGAGAGTCAGAGACATCCCGTGGCAGTGAACGGCAGTGTGCCCCATCTGAGTGTGATTTCATCAATGTGTGCAGTGCCTGACCTCAAAATTCTGAGAACTACACATCTGACACCAATGTGCAACTGCAGCAGTTCTTTAAAGTATGACATGGAGGATGGCATGAGCTCATGGCCATTGCGAACTGTTATGTAGGAGTCTGTATCTGTGTTGTCCCCTTTTGGTGACTCCATATGTGACTGTGACAACATGTTCGGAGGTACATCTTTTTCAGCCACAGAGACATAGGTATGCTCAGAGGGATCTGTATGTCTGGTAACACGGAGGCGCGGGCAGGGTATTTGGCTGTGTTGACATCCCATTGATCAATTATGCCAAGTTTTCATGATACCATGCAATTTTGGAATTAAGGTTGTACAATTTGACTACACAGGGTGGTGTGCAACATGGGGGTATCATCATCTTGTTTTGTGCTTTGCTTGCATATGATGTTTGTGTGAATGGCACTAAACTGAACCTACGTCTCTGTCTCTTGCAGCATCTACCGAGGGCACAGAAGGACAGGGGATGGACCCCAGTGATGAGACATCAGGCACGACTGCTACACATGAGCACACTGACACTGATGTGACCAGCACCTCAGAGGGGGACAAGAGTTTGCTTGAGGAATCACAGCCAGAGACACCAACCTCAACGTCATCTGACGCCAGCAGTGACTCCTCTATGTTGGCTGGCACAGGGAGTGGGAAATCTGCCTCCTCTTCCACCACACATCGTCCAGTGCCTGCACTCCCACCTACTTCCACTAGTGCTGCACATGCTCGCAGCATTAAAAAGGGAAGTGTGTCCTTCACCCCAGGCACTGCTGCCCCTGCCCCTGTCTTCCCTGCTGCCCTCAGTGTTGAGGCGGTGGACTTTTTGTGCCAGCTGTGTGTTGGTCAGACAACTCTCCTGAATGCCTTCCTAGACCATGATAAGAAGTTAGCACAGGTAGTTGCCTTCCTGGAGGGCATTTATTAAGATGTGGGTGAGCTATTCAGGATTGTCCAGTCTTTGTCTTCCACAGTGACGGCAGCCATTCAGGTGTCACAGGCTCAGAGTCCAGCTCCAGTCCCTTCGGCCACCCCCCTGCCAGTGGCTACATCTGATGAGAGTGACCACACACCACAGCCACCATGCTCAAGATACACCACCCGCAGCACACAACGGCAGCACCCCAACCGGCCCAGAGGGCAGACACCATCCCCCAAAAAAACAAAAGTCACCCCAGAGCACAAACGCAAAAGCCCTTCAGGTGGCACTCAGGGGCATCAAGCCAAGAAGCAGGCCTCAGGCTCACATGCCTCAAAAAGGATCCCCATCCAAGGGCACTCCCATCCAAAAAGCGTCTCCCAAAGACAAGCAGACAGTAGCCGTGCCTGCTGTGAAGCTGTTGCCTGTTGAGAGTCCAAAGAAAAAGCCCCTAAGGCAGATTCACTCACAACCTTTACTCCCATCCACACCCCTGTGAAGCTGGGAGAGCAGGGCACTGTAGGGGGTTGACCTGTTCAACAGGGGATGCAGGGGAAAAGGCATGGCCAGGCCAAGCATACCACCAAAACCAGCAGATCCCCAGGGGGAGGGCCACCACCTACACCTGATCCTCCTGTGGTGGAGATTGAGTCTGTTGTGCCCTTCCCACTTACCACTCCACCCAAGACAATAATTCCCTATTGAGTCCCCAAGAGGTGGAAAGGCACCCCTCCACATTCTCCCTCCCACACTGTGTCTCACGGCAGCATGACTCCACCTCCACGTGCCACCACACCACCCGGTCCAAGCAGCCCTCCGGCTCCCAAAGCCACTGATGCCTCTACCTCAGCTGGTCCTCTCTCTCCCAGGTCCAGTCCTCCAAGTGGCCCAACACTCAGCCACCTCCCAGTCTGATTGACAGCCAAGTCTGAGTCAAATTGCCCCTCACACACCTGTCTCGCCCTCAGCGGTGCCTGGACTGCCCATTGTTATCCCCCTCGCTGTGTTGCTGACCATGGCAGTGTACAGTCTAACCCATTCCTTGTGCAACCTCTCATGCACATATGTGCCTACTTTGAACTGTGGACTGGCCACTGGCCTTGCTGTTTATTACTGTTGATGCCCACTCCCTGTGCAGCCTCTCATACACACATATGCCTACTTGGAACTATGGACTGACCACTGGCCTTGCTGTTCATCACTATTGATGCCTACTCCCTGTGCAGGTTCTCATGTACCTACTTTGCATTTTGTACTGGCCAATGGCCTTGCTGTTTGTTACAATGGATGCCCATTCCATGTGCAGTTTCTCGTGCACACATATACTTTGTTCTACTTTGTACTGGCCAATGGCCTTGCTGTTTATCACTTAGGATGCCCATTCCCTGTGCAGTTTCTCAAGCACACATGTGCCTACTTTGCACGTTGTAGTGGCCACTGGCCTTGCTGTTTATCATTTAGGATGCCCAGTCCCTGTGCAGTTTCTCATGCAAACATGTACTTTCTTCTACTTTGTACTGGCCAATGGCTTTGCTGTTTATCACTTAGGATGCCCATTCCCTGTGCAGGTTCTGAGGTATCTACTTTGCACTTTGTACTGGCCAATGGCCTTGCTGTTCATCACTTTCTTTTGATGCCCATTCCCTGTTCAGGTTCTCATGTACCTACTTTGCACTTTGTACTGGCCAATGGCCTTGCTGTTCATCACTGTTGATGCCCATTCCCTGAGCAGATTCCCATGTGCCTACTTTGCACTTTGTACTGGCTACTGGCCTTGCTGTTTGTCATTTTGTTTGCCCATTCCCTGTGCAGTTTCTCAAGCACACATGTGCCTACTTTGCACTTTGTACTGGCTACTGGCCGTGCTGTTTATCACTTGGGATGCCCATTCCCTGTGCAATTTCTTATGCAGACATGTACTTTGCTCTACGTTGTACTGGCCAGTGGCCTTGCTGTTTATCACTTAGGATGCCCATTCCCTATGCAGTTTCTCAAGCACACATATGCCTACTTTGCACTTTGTACTGGCCACTGGCCTTGCTGTTTATCACTTAGGATGCCCATTCTCTGTGCAGTTTCTCATGTACTTACTTTGCACTTTGTACTGGCCCATGGCCTTGCTGTTCATCACTGTTGATGCCCATTCCCTGTGCAGGTTCTCATGCACACATGTGCCTACTTTGAACTGTGGGCTGGCCACTGGCCTCGCTCCTGTCTACTTTTGCTGCCTATCTGTGTAATATGTAGTAAAGATAGTTACTCCTGTTGTCTGCTTTGTCAGTGTCCTTGCTAAATAAATGGTTTTCTGTACATGTATGGTTTAATGTGACACGTGCTCTGTATGCCAGATTTAACATTGCCAATGGCTTGTTTCACTATTTCAGAGTTTGGCAGAGGTGACAGGCACTTCTGTTCTTCTTTACTCTGAGGCTTGGGAGCGCACTGATGGTTGTTTGTGATGACCTACTGTCATCCTAATCATTCTAGCGTCAGGTTTGCTAAATTGTACACATGTTATGTTTGGATGTGTGCCTCCCCACCACTTTATTTGTTACACTATGCTTTGTGGTGCTGATCTGTTTACAGGACCAATGTGCCACTCATGACAGTTTTCCAATTAGTAATGTGTGATTTTATTGTACTGTTTTGCAGTCATTGTTGCTCATGTGCACTGCAACTGTTTGTACTGCACAGTCCTCTGGTCATGTTGTTTTCACCTGGGTGTCCCTGAGTTGAGCATATATGGGTGTTGGGTTAGCTATATGTGTATTTGCTGAGGTATTGCTACCCTTCCTGAGTGTGAGGTTGCCTGTGTGCTGTGCTGTGCTGATCTGTGGGAGTACATGTTGTGGCACTGAGATGTGAGTGCTACTGATTTGGTTGTTATGCACAAACTGTTGTGCATGCAGTGCTGTGAGTGTATGTTGCCTTGTACTTGCCTGGTGTGCATCCCTGATGTCCAGCTGACTTTGCAATGTGATGGATTGGCATGTGCATCTGTTGTGTTTTTGTTGTGGATGTATGCAGTGTTTGGCCTGTGTTGGCTCTTTCAGCCAACAGATGGTCTGTGCGATTTTCTATTTCCATAACAGTGTGTGTGAGTTGTTTGTGCATTGTGATACATTCAGATGTGTGTTGCAGGTGTATTGTGCAATACTTGTGTGTCTGTCACAGGCAGCAATGTAGATTCTTGTTCCTGAGCTTGTTTTGAGGCACATTGGTGATTTGTCCTCCCATTTTTGACCTGTCACTTGTCAGGCGTGTGCATGTGCATGCATGTGTTACACTATGACACAATGTTGACTTGATGGGTGGTGTGGTATGTATGTCTGTGTTAGCGTCTTTTCCCATTGATCCCAGTTTGTGTCCATGATTGTTTTGAGATGATGCACTTCTTGTTTGTGTTGGGGTATGGTGTCTGTGCATTGGTCCTGAGTGAAAATGTTGTGTACTCCTGTTCTGTCTGGGTTCCCATTGCCTTTCCACTGTTTGGCTGGCCATATGTGGGCTTGTTGTACTTCTGTGTATGTTGTTTGTGAGGTTTTTGTGTGGATATTGTTTTTGTGCCAGCATTGATTTGGGCATCCCTGAGTGTGTGTGTGATGTTTGTGGATGCACGCAAAGGAGTGGGATTGTTTGTCAGTGTACTCACAGGACATTATTTTCACCATTCTGTGTGTTTGACAGTGGTGTTGAGTGGAACAGGTGTGAGGTGGGTGGAGGAGGGGTATGTGTGAAGAATCCAACATGTCAAGTATGTTGAGACAGATGTGTGGCTGCTCACTGTTTGACTTCAGACACTTCCTATCATCCCTGGCTTGCCTTGCTATCTCCCTGAGTTGTTGCACAGAGGTCACTGTGGTTTAATTTCACTCACTGTGCAAGCCATGACTGATTTGCTGGCCTAAGGGTGTTGTGATATGTTCCTTCTCTTGCATGTGATGAACACATGCTTAACGGCTTGCTCCATGGCTTTACAGCACTGACCACCTCACTTTTGGCTAGCCCGTTTATTGTCCTCCATTGCTGCTGACATCAATAACCACACACAACCACAACACACAACTCCTGGGCTGTTATATGGTTCCTGTCCACACCAGACACTCTGGTGGGGACAGCAACGCATCCACAAGTGTACCCACACATGTCCTACCTGTCACTTAATCACTCCTCTGCATCCATCAACGGCAAAATCACAGCAATGTAGAGAGTTACCTAGAACTGATTTATTAATTTGAGAGAATTTAGTAGACAGCAAACATATGTATCACAATGAAGCTCACACTCCACACAACTGAATGAACATGGCCTGATTGACAGAAGTAACATAAGGTTTATATTTCATGTATTTTTTGTTGCAATGAGTTTTTGAAAACTGAACCTTTGTTTGAAGTAAGCATAATTTTTGTAAATAGCCACAGAGAGAACAGGGCACTCAGCCCATACCAAGAACACAGACACTCAGTCATGAATAACAATGAGGTGGTAAAAACGAGGGAGTTTGGACTATGTTGAACCTGATTAATCAAGAATCATGTGAAAAAACTTAACAAAATGTATAATTGGAGAGTATACCAATACTTGTCGTTATATGCTAATTGTATCAAACGAAAAATAGGGGTTTTGTTACTAATCAACTGCTTTCTTATTAGCAACAATATGATTATTTTAAGTGTGTATATAAGTAGCCTTACATTTGTGACTACCAGTCCCACAATGCCTCATTATGTGCAATGTGGAGACTTAGTATAATAGGTAAAAATCGAAGAGGGACTCCGTGTTCTACAGTGAACAAGAACTTTATGTTCAAAACGCGTAGGAGGAGGAGAAGTACGGTCTGAATAAAGAATTACACCAACATCAAGGAGAGTGCAGAGTAAAGATTCTATTGTTGGTTTATATATATATAAATAAATATATATATATATATATATATATCCATCAAACAAAGCGCCTGTTGTAGAGAGACCCATACCAGGTAAGTCTTTAGCCACCATTCTTTTATTGAAGGCACAGCGAGGAAAGTTCATTTCAGTACATGCATTCAGTCTGCAAAAGCGGACGCGTTTCGTATAAAACACTGAAGTATCAATCGGCACTACATGTACCAGCAGGCCAAGGCGAGGTCACGCTCGCCTGGGGCGGGGTACATTAATTGAATAAATGTTGGTGCTGACAAACTGCCGTGAGCTACACTTCGCATCCGCTGCCTGTGAAGAAGTTTTATAGGAAACGCGTCGGCTTTTGCGGAGGAGAATGCATGTACTGCAATGAACTTTCCTCGCTGTGCCTTCAATAAAAGAATGCTGGCTAAAGACTTACCTAGTATGGGTCTCTCTACAACAGGCGCTTTGTTTGATGGATATATATATATATATATATATATATATATATATATATATATATATATATATATATATATTTGTCCAGGTTACCCCTATGTGGCCGACACACACGGGAATGCTCCTCATCACAATCAGGTTAGCAGGTGAACTCCCCGTACTCTTAGCCGACGCGTTTCGGATTATGAAACCCTTCTTCTTAGGCAATTCGGAAATGACAGCAGGCAAAGCATACACTGGTGTAATCCCTCTTATATTTCAATCCAGCATGTTAATCAACCCCAAAGCATTCTGGGACCGGTAGTACGAAATCTGCATCACAAATGTGCGCCATCAAGATTTTCCTTTTCCTTATTCTTACAATCACTGGAGGATATAGTCCTGCATGGAAACAATCAAGAGGGCGTCTTCCATTCCCCTCAAACTGTCCACATCTTGACACCAAGGGAACCCATAATGCTGCGGCGGTGGAATTCCCCGCAACACAAGCCGCGTAGAAAACACCACACCGTGTGCCAATTCTTCCAAGGCTCATGGACCCCCGCAGCATCAATGGTGGTGCCAGGCCGTGACCAAGGGCGGGTCACTAGTATAATTGTCCAGGTTACCCCTATGTGGCCGACACACTCGGGACTGCTCCTCATCACAATCAGGTTAGCAGGTGAACTCCCCGTACTCTTAGCCGACGCGTTTCGGATTATGAAACCCTTCTTCTTAGGCAATTCGGAAATGACAGCAGGCAAAGCATACACTGGTGTAATCCCTCTTTTATTTCAATCCAGCATGTTAATCAACCCCAAAGCATTCTGAGACCAGTAGTACGAAATCTGCATCACAAATGTGCGCCGTCGAGATTTTCCTTTTCCTTATTCTTACAATCACTGGGGGATATAGTCCTGCATGGAAACAATCAAGAGGGCGTCTCCCGTTCCCCTCAAACTGTCCACATCTTGACACCAAGGGAACCCATAATGCTGCGGCGGTGGGATTCCCCGCAACACAAGCCGCGTAGAAAACACCACACCGTGTGCCAATTCTTCCAAGGCGCATGGATCCCCGCAGCATCAATGGTGGTGCCAGGCCATGACCAAGGGTGGGTCCTTAGTATAATTGTCCAGGTTACCCCTATGTGGCCGACACACGCGGGACTGCTCCTCATCACAATCAGGTTAGCAGGTGAACTCCCCGTACTCTTAGCCGACGCGTTTCGGAGTATGAAACCCTTCTTCTTAGGCAATTCGGAAATGACAGCAGGCAAAGCATACACTGGTGTAATCCCTCTTCTATTTCAATCCAGGATGTTAATCAACCCCAAAGCATTCTGGGACCAGTAGTACAAAATCTGCACCACAAATGTGCGCCTTCAAGATTTTCCTTTTCCTTATTCTTACAATCACTGGGGGATATAGTCCTGCATGGCAAAAATCAAGAGGGCCTCTCCCGTTCCCCTCAAACTGTCCACATCTTAACAGCAAGGGAACCCATAATGCTGCGGCGGTGGGATTCCCCGCAACACAAGCCGCGTAGAAAATACCACACCGTGTGCCAATTCTTCCAAGGCGCATGGACCCCCGCAGCATCAATGGTGGTGCCAGGCCGTGACCAAGGGCGGGTCACTAGTATAATTGTCCAGGTTACCCCTATGTGGCCGACACACCCGGGACTGCTCCTCATCACAATCAGGTTAGCAGGTGAACTCCCCGTACTCTTAGCCGACGCGTTTCGGATTATGAAACCCTTCTTCTTAGGCAATTCGGAAATGACAGCAGGCAAAGCATACACTGGTGTAATCCCTCTTTTATTTCAATCCAGCATGTTAATCAACCCCAGAGCTTTCTGGGACCAGTAGTACGAAATCTGCATCACAAATGTGCACCGTCAAGATTTTCCTTTTCCTTATTCTTACAATCACTGGGGGATATAGTCCTGCATGGAAACAATCAAGAGGGCGTCTCCCGTTCCCCTCAAACTGTCTACATCTTGACAGCAAGGGAACCCATAATGCTGCGGTGGTGGGAATCTCCGCAACACAAGCCGCGTAGAAAACACCACACCGTGTGCCAATTCTTCCAAGGCGCATGGACCCCTGCAGCATCAATGGTGGTGCCAGGCTGTGACCAAGGGCGGGTCACTAGTATAATTGTCCAGGATACCCCTATGTGGCCGACACACCCGGGACTGCTCCTCATCACAATCAGGTTAGCAGGTGAACTCCCCGTACTCTTAGCCGACGCGTTTCGGATTATGAAACCCTTCTTCTTAGGCAATTTGGAAATGACAGCAGGCAAAGCATACACTGGTGTAATCCCTCTTTTATTTCAATCCAGCATGTTAATCAACCCCAAAGCATTCTGGGACCAGTAGTACGAGAACTGCATCACAAATGTGTATATATATATATATATTCTCGCTCCTGTTTGCATCAATAACGACGGGGCTTTGGCGGTGGGTGCCGCAAACACGGTTGGTGCTCCATGTAATATGCCTGCTCCAAATCTCCTCTCCCATCCAAGAAAGAAGTAGCAGCACTCGCGGGGTGTATTTACATTGTTCCTTTATTGTTCCTTTACAGACGCGTTTCGGGTCAAGCCCTTTATCAATGTGACAACAGAAATGTTGCACAGGAACCATTTTAAACGCAAAACGTGATTTCATGAGGAAACTGAGAAAGGACTGCCCGTTCACAATCTACGGGCGCCATGTTGGAATGTGCAAAACAAGCACAATATTTTATACTTTTTCTACAGGCAAAATTACTCTGCATTTGTGATGCTAAACTCGATAAAATCTTGCCGTAACATCGGCTGAACAAATACAAAATCAAACCCATGATGTTATCTGGAGAACAAAAGTTTACTTAGTATGTGATGAATTGCATGATAAAGTATAACAGGAAAATATGCATGTCATTGAGCTGCATACGTTTTTATAAAACTTTTGTTCTCCAGATAACATCATGGGTTTGATTTTGTATTTGTTCAGCCGATGTTACGGCAAGATTTTATCGAGTTTAGATTCACAAATGCAGAGTAATTTTGCCTGTAGAAAAAGTATAAAATATTTTGCTTGTTTTGCACATTCCAACATGGCGCCCGTAGATTGTGAACGGGCAGTCCTTTCTCATTTTCCTCCTGAAATCACGTTTTGCGTTTAAAATGGTTCCTGTGCAACATTTCTGTTGTCACATTGATAAAGGGCTTGACCCGAAACGCGTCTGTAAAGGAACAATAAAGGAACACTGTAAATACACCCCGCGAGTGCTGCTACTTCTTTCTTGGATGGGAGAGGAGATTTGGAGCAGATATATATATATATATATATTACCTACTGGCGGTCGCCAGTAGGTATATATAGTTAGGATTTTTTCCCTATGGGATTTTTGAAAATTCTATGTCTAATAACTTTGGCGTTTGTGGACGGAATTGGCTGAAATTTTCAGGAAAATGGAACATTTTGTTTCTGAGCAGCCCCTGGAAATTTGGGGGGGGTTCGTCCAGGGGGGGCCGAGAAAAAAGGGGGGTCCCAAAACGTGTTTTTAACATTGAGTTTTCCATAGGGCGGTTAGCCTCATTTTTAGCCCGAACGGCTGAATGGATTTGCACGAAACTTGGCAAAATTGTAGGGACTGGTAGCCCGATGTGCCTTTTGTAGGTCTCAATATATGTGCTGCAGTGGATTTTGAGAAATTAACGTTCAAAAAAAGATATATATCTGTAAGCGCGGACCAGGCAGCGCCCCGGTTCGCGGACCTTACGCGTATCGGAACTTCGCGTAGCGAAGCTGATTGGCTCTCCGGTGTCTGTCAACATTCTAAACAGTCCGGAGCGGCCGCCATCTTGTCTCTCGGTAGGATCGAGAGACAAGAGGAGGCCAAAACAAAGGGGGAAATAACCATAAGGGGGCATAGTAGATCCTCGCTGACCTCCTAGGTTTAATGTGGAGGTTTTAAAAGGGCCCCGCAGGGCAAAAAAAAATAATGTTTTTTTTGTTTTTTTTCGTGGTTGGCGCCCGGTCCGCGAACCGGGAAGCGTTCTGGGGAGCGTACTACAATGAAAAATGAATGATAGTCTTTTTAAATGCTGTATGTTAATTGATTGTTGGATTTGTTGATTATTTTTTATTTCCTTTATCTTCCCAGGGAGCGACCCGGTACGCGAACCGTTGAGCGCCTCGGTTCGCGGACCTTAAGCGTTCCGGGAGTCCACCATTTTGTGTTTCGGTCGAATTAAGATACAAGATGGAGGGCAAATAATGTTCAGAATGGGTAGAAGGGGGCACGGTAGAGTTATCTTGACCCCCTAGGTTTTCTGAGGGTGGCTGAGGAGGTTTATATGTGCGAAAAAAAAACATTTTTTTTAAAAATTTCGCGAGGTTAGCTCCCGGTACGCGTACCGGGTAGCGCCCCAGGGAGCGTACTTTGTTGAAAATTAGTGAAAAAAGTTAGAGTAAAATAATAATTGTGAGTGATTAGATGTAGGGTAGCTCTGAGAAGAGCTTTTGGGTTTATGGTACATTTAGGTACTTATAAGTAGGTACCAATGCACATTCTTAAATTCAGAGTGAAAACTCTGTTGCCCTCATCTGAGAAGTGAACTCCATCTCCTCTGTAGATATCTTGCATGTAGTAACGCAAGTTATTGTTGTACAGGGAGCCCATTCCATGGTCTCTCATGTAAGCTGAAACAGATTTGTTTACATGCTTCCTCGACTTCTCAATTTGTGGACAAAATTGGTTTGACCACCTCCATTTCTGTCTTTGGCATATATTTGAATATACCAAGGCAGTCTGAGGAAAAAGTGCCATTAATTGCTCAAAGGTGTCCTTTAAAAGCATTTCCAGACCTACACCAGTCAAAGTGCCCAAGTCATTACCTCCACAGTGCACAATTAACAGGTCAGGTTTTGGCAAATGCATAAAGGTTTTCACCAATGGTATCAATTGGTGACATTTTAATCCTCTGTGGCCAAACCACTTAATTTCCACATCTTGTAAATTGAGGTTAGGTAAATTCCTGCTTTCAACGTACCTTTGAGCCCAGTGAATATAACTATGACCAACAATCCAGACAGAAAACATGGTGAGAGAAGGTTCTCCTGCAGTCAGATGAAGTGTGGCAATGAAATGGCAGTTGAAAAAATGAGAGTGTAAAATGAAAAAAAAACTGTGGAGTTTCTGTGTTCATGAAGCAGTAACAGTGATTGGTGGATTTTGATTGATGAAAACAGAAAGTTAGGGTGCACAGATGTGTTCTTTGAAAGATGTATTTTGAGTGGTCAATAAAAAATCATTAAATGAAAGAATGCACTGGATATGCAGGTGCACTGAGAGTTCAGAGTTCAATTGCAACATTGTTGTGTGAACTTGCAAACACCAGAGTTTTTCCAAGAGGTGGTTGCTATGGAAAATAGTCAGAAAGGGCAGAGGGGGAAGGGTTTTCATTTGAAAAAAAGTGAGGGAAGAGTTTTGATTGGGTGACATGAGAAATATGTGTGAAGAATTACAGCATTTCTGTGCTTTTGATAGCTGCAGACTCTGGAGTGCATACCTTTTGCTCTGCTGAAGACAAATTGGTGTGTTTCTTAGACTGTTTTCAAACTCAAAGTATTTGCTAAGGTGAGAAAATATTTCTTTAATTTAGATAGAGAATAGTGTGCTTTAAGGAGAAAATTATGATTTATGTGGCGCAAATTGCTTGTAAATATGCTCTCACATGTGTATGGAAAATTTTGATTTTGAATGTTTGTGTTACATAGCCATGTTAAAAGTGACCCAACCATGCTGGAAAGCCAATCAAAAAATGCTTTCATGTGTTTTAATGACATTTTAAGTCATTTTCCCATGTGCAGTGTTTAGAAATTATGATTTGAAAATCGTTTTTGGGGAAAAGGAATTGTTTTTAAATTCATGACAAGGACATAATGGTGTATGGTTCTTTATAAGGCAATTGACTGTCCCTGATGTTATTTTTCTCATTTTAGTGTAAGACCTTTCTCTGTGGCGCAAATTGCTTGTAAATATGCTCTCACATGTGCATGGAAAATTTAGATTTTGAATGTTTGTGTTACATAGCCATGTTAAAAGTGACCCAACCATGCTGGAAAGGCAATCAAAAAACGCTTTCATGTGTTTTAATGACATTTTAAGTCATTTTCTCATGTGCAGTGTTTTGAAATTATGATTTGAAAATCGTTTTTGGGGAAAAGGAATTGTGGTCTATTTCGCGGCATCAAGGACAGCTAACGGGAAGCTTCCCGATTCGCGAAGCGGGAACGAAGAAAAAAAAATATTTTAAAAAAAAATTATTCATAAACATATAAAATATATTTTTGGATTTAAAGAAGAATACATTTTACAGCTACAGATATTAGCTGTTAAAAAACCAATGAAATTCACAGAAAAAACCATAGGTTATAGACCATATATAGTTAGGAATTAGCATTTACAAAACCTTGAAAATTCACTGAAAAAACCATAGGTTATAGACCATATATAGTTAGGAATTAGCATTTAGAAAACCTTATTTTACTCACACAAAACCATTGAAATTCCATATATAGTTAGTTGCACTAACTATATATCGCGCACCCGCAATCCACTGCTGATGATGTCACATATTACATCATTCATGACATGGTCAGTGACATCACTGATGACATCACTGATGACATCTCAAATGACATCACTGATGACATCATCTAGTGTCTGTGTGTTTTTGTAAAGTTTAAATACGTTTTACATATTGAAGAATGACTGGATGGATGGAAGACTGAGTGTGTGTGTGGCTGGCTGGGAGGTGTGTGACGCTGTGCATATCAATGTGTACTTGTATCAGTGATTGTACAAGAGAGTAAGTATGTGTTAGTATATGTGTGAAAAGTATGGTGTTCCGTGTTTAACTATAGATGAGGAAATCGAAGTGTGATTGATTCTTCACAGGACTGACTAGGTGTATGAGTGCATATGATAGTGTTCTAATAATAACTGACTGTATGTATGAGTAATTGTATGGGTGAATGAGTGAATATGTGTGTAGACGTACGAATCCGTGAGTGCGTATGTAGTAACTGGTATTGGTGTGTCATGATGTCATCAGTGATGTCATTTGAGATGTCATCAGTAATGTCATTTCAGATGTCATTAGTGATGTCATCAGTGATGTCACTGAAATATGGTGTTCTGTGTTTAACTGCATAGATGAAGAAATGGAATTGTGATTGATTCTTTACAGGACTGACTTGGTGTGTGAGTAACTCCATGGATGAGTGGCAGTGTGTGACTGTCTCTATAGGTGTATGAGTGCATATGATAGTGTTGTAATAATGAGTGACTGTATGTATGAGTGATTGTATGGGTGAATGAGTGAATGTGTGTGTAGACGTAGGAATCAGTGAGTGCGTATGTAGTAACTGGTATTGGTGTGTCATGATGTCATCAGTGATGTCATTTGAGATGTCATCAGTGATGTCATCAGTGATGTCATTTGAGATGTCATCAGTGATGTCATCAGTGATGTCACTGACCATGTCATGAATGATGTAATATGTGACATCATCAGCAGTGGATTGCGGGTGCGCGATATATAGTTAGTGCAACTAACTATATATAGAATTTCAATGGTTTTGTGTGAGTAAAATAAGGTTTTCTAAATGCTAATTCCTAACTATATATGGTCTATAACCTATGGTTTTTTCAGTGAATATATATATATATATATATATATATATATATATATATATATATATATATATATATATATATTACCTACTGGCGGTCGCCAGTAGGTATATATAGTTAGGATTTTTTCTCTATGGGATTTTTGAAAATTCTATGTCTAATAACTTTGGCGTTTGTGGACGGAATTGGCTGAAATTTTCAGGAAAATGGCACATTTTGTTTCTGAGTAGCCCTTGAAAATTTGGGGGGGGTTCATCAAGGGGGGGCCGAGAAAAAAGGGGGGTCCCAAAACGTGTTTTTAACATTGAGTTTTCCATAGGGCGGTTGGCCTCACTTTTAGCCCGAACGGCTGAATGGATTTGCACGAAACTTGGCAAAATTGTAGGGACTGGTAGCCCGATGTGCCTTTTGTAGGTCTCAATATATGTGCTACAGTGGATTTTGAGAAATTAACGTTTAAAAAAAGATATATATCTGTAACAGCGGACCGGGCAGCGCTCCAGGACGCGTACTTTTCGCGCAACGGAGCTTTGTGAAGCGAAGCTGATTAGTTCTCCGGCGTCTGTAAACATTCCAAACAGTCCGTAGCGGCCGCCATCTTGTCTCTCGGTAGGATCGAGAGACAAGCGGAGGCCAAACCGAAGGGGCAAATGACCATAAGGGGGCATAGTAGATCCTCCCTGACCGTTTAGGTTTGATGTGGAGGTTTTAAAAGGGCCCCGCGGGGCAAAAAAAATAAAAAATAATAATAATCGAACAGCTGAATGGATTTGCACGAAACTTGGCAAAATTGTAGGGACTGGTAGCCCGATGTGCCTTTGCTAGATCTCAATATATGTGCTCCAGTGGATTTTGAGAAATTAACGTTCAAAAAAAGATATATATCTGTAACAGCGCACCGCTTCGCGTACTTTTCACGTTACGGAGCTTTGCGAAGCGAAGCTGATTGGCTCTCCGGTGTCTGTAAACATTCCAAACAGTCCGTAGCGGCCGCCATCTTGTCTCTCGGTAGGATCGAACAGCTGAATGGATTTGTACGAAACTTGGCAAAATTGTAGGGACTGGTAGCCCGATGTGCCTTTGCTAGGTCTCAATATATGTGCTTCAGTGCATTTTGAGAAATTAACGTTCAAAAACAAGATATATATCTGTAACAGCGCTCCGCTTCGCGGAGATAAAATTATATGTGTATTACCTAGCTGTTGCTAACACCAGTTAGCGACGGCTAGTAGAAGATAGCGACCATCTTGGGCCCCACTTTGCATGTGAGTGATATTTATCACTAATGACATGCAAAGTGGGCATGCCAAGATGTTAGCGACTGGAAACAGTCGCTAACATCACTATCTCCTATTATCAACTTTTGGAAATATTCGAGATAAGCGCGAATATCTCCAAAAGCTACCACCTGCCCTGAGCAGTTCTTAGCCATGTTATCCAATGGGAGGTGGATAACATGGCTAAGAGCATTAGCTCGGTAATGCATGAATATCGCTGAGTTTTCAGCGATATTAATGCATTGCGGTCGTTTTTTATCGTATTTGCGATAAACCTTGATAATAGCAAGGTTTATCTGCGATAATTTCTGACGGTAAAAAAATCGTTGCTAAGCATCGTTAGGGATAAATATCGCTTAACTTTGGTAATATGCCCCAACGTCTGTTAACGTTCGATTCGAAGGAAATCGGGAAGTGTTGAAAAACATTGTCTGCGCCATCTTGTCTTTTTTCAAATGCCACACTTTTGTCGTGCACGGCAGCCATTTTAGATGCCTTGACCAGACCCACTCTGTGCACGCTGTCGATCCTTAGCATGGCTCCCCACCCTCGCAAGCATCTCCCCCAGGCAGTGGTCACCCCCGCTCTCTGTCTTATGCATGGGTAATAAACCTCCCCCCATCTGCGCTGCTCTTCCCTGAGAATCACACCCTGTGCCCGCCCGACACCTCCCTTTCGCCCTATTCACTACCGCACCCTCTGACACTCCTTTTCCTCTGTGTCCGATTGTCCAGGCTGGTCCTAGGGTATCAGCTAGCCCTGCAGATGTAGTTTATGGCCACAGCTGTAAAGAATCACCCCTCTTTAAAGGAGTTATAGTAGATCAAGGCCCACACTCGATGAGATCCGTCACAGCAGAAGCGTTGCTATTATCTGAAAACCATCCTGTATTGTGATTGGGGAGGGGACCGAGCCTGAAGCGGAAGATTCCAGGGATGACTCTTTGTACATCAAAGTTTTTACAATTATGTGTCACATTAAAAATATATAGCACTCCGACAAAGTAGTAAGATTATAAAACTTTAATAATTTATAAATATATACAAGAAAACAAAAATAGTAATAACATATAAACATTTTTAGGGAAAAACAACGAAGTAGCGGTCGGCTGTGCGAATAGTCCCAACGCAGCACAACGTCCAGATTTCCGGCGTGGGGCGTCGCGGGGGGTGGGTCATCAGTAGCAAACTGTTGTGCGAATAGTTCCAAGGCAGCAGAACGCGCTGAAATCTAGATGACACGAAAGTGATGTCTAGTAAGTTGCCACCCAGCAAATAACGGCATGGGGCGTCGCGGGGGGTGGGTCATCAGTAGCAAACTGTTGCGCGAATAGTTCCAAGGCAGCAGAACGATGGCACCAAGGTGATGTCCAGTAAGTTGCCGCACTGGTTTTGGTATCCTACAATGCTGCTCCGAATAACGGCGTGGGGCGCCCTGGGGGAGGCGGCGTGAACGGGCCTCTCCAGGTGGAGTGTCATCTGTTGTAGTGGGGCGCCCCTTTACCGTTTCAGTTGCCATTCCGTCTGTTTTTGGTCCACTGTGTCAAAAGCCGCAATTCAGCTGAGTTGCGCCCACTCTTGCGGTGCAGCGATAGGCGGCTGTCACAGGACTCTCAAAATGGCGGCAGGCTGTTTCCTTTTTGGGCCTGGTCCACTGAAATGGCCCTGGGACACCTTGGAAATCGGACGCTTGTCTGCTAGGTCTTGGACCCCATTCTCGAAAGCGTCCCCTCCGCCTTGAGAATTCATCAAACGTTTTGGGGGCTCCGACTCCTGCAGGCTTCTGGTGGGGAGCGGCTGCCATGATTGCTCGCGGAATGACCACGACTGAGCTACGAGATGGTGGTGCTCTCATGCTGACGCCAGCTTCAGTCTGAAACATCCAGAAACAAGGTGGGGCTTTCATCGTTTGGGAAAAAAAAAAAGTTTTCATCCAATGAAAAGTGTTGTTTTTAGGTCACATGATCAAGCCTTCCATCATTAGGAAACCAAAAGTAAAATGAACCAATGAAAAGTTTTATAAACAAGTCACATGACCTGTTATGCGGCATAGGGTATAAAATGCGGAGAAAATACGTTGGCACGTGAGGCGGCGTCAGTAGCGGACCGATGTGCGAATAGGCCGAAGGCAATACAACGCGCCAAGATCCGATGGCACCGAGGTGGTGTCATAGTTGAGAGTTCTGAGCAGCGGTTGTAACACTGTCTGAAGCTTATTTGCAGCTGCTGCAGCTTCACTACGCGCCAAGATCCGGATGGCACCGAGGTGGTGTCTAGTAAGGTGCACTGGTGTGGCCATCCTACAATGCTGAAAGTCGGCGTGGGGCGCCCCGTTGGCCTGTGAGTTTGCGTCAGTAGCGGACCGATGTGCGAATAGGCCGAAGGCAGCACAACGCGCCAAGATCCGGATGGCACCGAGGTGGTGTCTAGTAAGTTGCCGCACTGGTGTGGCCATCCAACAATGCTGAAAGTCGGCGTGGGGCGCCCCGTTGGCCTGTGAGTTTGCGTCAGTAGCGGACCGATGTGCGAATAGGCCGAAGGCAGCACAACGCGCCAAGATCCGGATGGCACCGAGGTGGTGTCTAGTAAGTTGCCGCACTGGTGTGGCCATCCTACAATGCTGAAAGTCGGCGTGGGGCGCCCCGTTGGCCTGTGAGATGGCGTCAGTAGCGGACCGATGTGTGAATGGGGCCGAAGGCAGCGCAACAATATTTTCGGAATAGAAGACACCACTAGGCGCTGAGATGCCAAGATCCGGATGGCACCGAGGTGGTGTGTAGCAAGTTGCCGCACTGGTGTGGCCATCCTACAATGCTGAAAGTCGGCGTGGGGCGCCCCGTTGGCCTGTGAGTTTGCGTCAGTAGCGGACCGATGTGCGAATAGGCCGAAGGCAGCACAACGCGCCAAGATCCGGATGGCACCGAGGTGGTGTCTAGTAAGTTGTCGCACTTCTGTGGCCATCCTACAATGTTGAAAGTCGGCGTGGGGTGCCCCGTTGGCCTGTGAGAAGGCGTCAGTAGCGGACCGATGTGCGAATGGAGCCAAAGGCAGCGCAACAATATTTTCTGATTTGAAGACACCACAAGGCGCTGAGATGCCAAGATCCGGATGGCACCGAGGTGGTGTCTAGCAAGTTGTGGCACTGGTGTAGCCATCGTACAATGGTAAAAGTCGGCGTGGGGCGCCCTGTTGGCCTGTGAGATGGTGTCAGTAGCGGACTGATGTGTGAATGGGGCCAAAGGCAGCGCAACAATATTTTCTACAATATTTTCGGAGTAGAAGACACCACAAGGCGCTGAGATGCCAAGATCCGGATGGCACCGAGGTGATGTCTAAGTTGCGGACCGATGTGCGAATGGGGCCAAAGGCAGCGCAACAATATTTACTGAAGAGAATACACCACAAGGCGCTGAGATGCCAAGATCCGGATAGCACCGAGGTGATGTCTAAGTTGCGGACAGATGTGCGAATGGGGCCAAAGGTAGCGTAACAATATTTTCTGTATGGAAGATACCAGTAGGCGTTGAGATGCCAAGATTCGGATGGCACCGAGGTGATGTCTAGCAAGTTGTGCCACTGGTGTGGCCATCGTACAATGGTAAAAGTCGGCGTGGGGCGCCCTATTGGCCTGTGAGATGGTGTCAGTAGCGGACTGATGTGCGAATGGGGCCAAAGGCAGCGCAACAATATTTTCTGACTGACACCACAAGGCGCTGAGATGACAAGATCCGGATGGCACCGAGGTGATGTCTAAGTTGCGGACTGATGTGCGAATTGGGCCAAAGGCAGCGTAACAATATTTTCTGTATGGAAGATACCACTAGGTGTTGAGATGCCAAGATTCGGATGGCACCGAGGTGATGTCCAGCAAGTTGCTGTACTGGTGTGGTCATCCTACAATGCTGAAACTCGGTGTGGGTCGCCCCATTAGCCTGTGAGATGGCGTCAGTAGCGGACCGATGTGCGAATAGGCCGAAGGCAGCACAACGCGCCAAGATCCGGATGTCACCGTGGTGGTTTCATAGTTGAGAGGCACTTCATCTGCAGTGGGGCGCCGAGATCCGGATGGCACCGAGGTGATGTCTAGCAAGTTGCTGTACTGGTGTGGTCATCCTACAATGCTGAAATGTAGTGGGGCGCCCCTTTACCGTTTCAGTTGCCATTCAGCTGAGTTTCGGCTGCTCTTGATGCTACAGCGACAGGCGGCTGCAAGAGGACTCTCAAAATGGCGGCCTGTTCTTTGGATTTGGGCCTGGTCCACTAAAATGGCCCTGGGACACCTTACAACTCGGACGCTCGATTTTTTTTTCCTTTCCTGTACATGCAAAAAAAGGTAAATGCCCGGTACGTTACACGCTTCATCTGCCACGATGAACTCTCCAGAGGAACCGAAAAAAAATATAGTTGTGGTAACTATACCATGCATCGTCATATGGAGAGGTGGCACCAATTAATTATAGTGCTGCATAAAAGAGAGATTTGGAGGAGAACCCCTGACCTGCTAGTACATTCATCAAAGAAGTGGCACTGAGAGCTTCAGAGGCAAGGGAAACGGTCCCAAATATTTAGAAGAACTTTGGAAAGATTAAAATGACATGTTTAGATTGTGGTAAATTAATTTCATGTGGACAGATGAGTGTTACTCTAATAAATACAGCATATGAACATCATCATAGTCGATGGTTGGTAGAGACATTTTGACTATATCCTGGACCTGCCCGTCCTCGCCCAAAATGGCGCCGGAATAAATGGGACTCGTAACTCCTTGTTGTGTACTGGTTGCAGAACCTTGAAATCACGAGATACGTATGCAGTTTTGAAGCACATGGCGGGCGGGGACGAGAATTGATTGAATATTTCGACATCCCTATTGATATTAAGTTCTGATGTGTTATTGATTACTGTACTGTTGAAAATTCGAATTAACGTCACCCATGGTACTTGCCCGCAAATGTATATCTAGATAATTTTATTGTAACTGGCCCTGTCGTATTTTAATTATAAAATGTACGTCCACCGATTCCGTAACTGTTAGACACCTTAGTTCTTGCAACCTAATGGCCCGCCCGTTACGTTCCTCTACAGTGTAAATGTCTATTCATCATATACGATTACAGTTTGCTCCGTGGCAGGCCCACGTGGTTATAGGCTCGTATTTGTATAATGAAATTTTCACAATAAAGGTTTTTAAAAGAAAACATGGTAGTAGTATATACATTGGTAAAGTTTTTAATAATAGTCACTGTTTTAGAATCATTAAAAGGCAAGTGAAATAAAGCAGACCAATTACATGAAGGGTAAAAGGTATAATACGAAGGAACGCAGTAAAGATAAATGGTCAAGGGCTGTTGTGTTTTCTATTCCTGCAACATAAAGTGATCGATAAGAATCTCATATTCAGGCGTATCGGCGACTAAGACAGCAGGTCGACCCTCTTTTGCTCAACGGCTCCGTCATGGGACGAAGAAACGCTCTTTTTCTCGAAAAAAGAATATATTTTACTTGCAGGACAGTTGTAAAATTTCCGGGAAAGTACATTAGCCTGGAACATTATAACATATATTTAAGAAAAAATAATGTTCGGAAGTAATTAAAAGCGTAATTTTTAGGTGATATGACCAAGCCTTTCATCATTACAATAAGAAAAGTAAAATGAACCAATGAAAAGTTTTATTAACAAATCACATGACTTGTTATGCTTACGTTACGCGCTGCGCGCCCCGGATGACTTCCGGATGCGCTAATGCGGCGCGTCATATGACGCATTACGCGACAACGCAGGTCCAGAATATAGTCAAAATGTCTCCACCAACCAGCGGTCGAAACACAACCCGTTTCAGCAGGCTAAATAGTTCTGTTAAATGACAACAGAAGGGACAGGCAACAAGAACCATCAGTCAAAGAGGGGAGGGCTAGTTCTTCTCTACCGGGTTACATTGGGGCGCTACCGGAACTGATCGAATTGGTAGTCTACAGTGTTTCTGGATGTTTCAGACTGAAGCTGGGGTTAGCATGAGAGCAGCACCATTTCGTAGCTCCGTTGTGGCCATTCCGCAACCAATCATGGCAGCCGCTCTTTATCGTTATTTTGGGCGGGGTGGGTGGCGGAGCCGAGCTGTTTTGCAGCCATCATTGTGTGGAGTTCAGTTCATCTCACTAGTTTTGTATTTGTCATGAGGGGTTGTTCCTAATGTTTCTATTTTAGCGAGGTCAAAAAGAGATCCCATTAGTGGCCTACTGATTTTACTCGATTCCTTTTATTTTTTTTTACACGATTTTTCGTTATCTGCAAAGACTAAACAGAGTATTGCGACTCTGTGTTTGTTTGTAAATAGAGAATGAACCAAAGAGAACTAATTCTAAAACAGTAAATACTTGGATAACAATCAATCAAATGGAGAGAGAAGCAGGCACGACGGATTACAACGGGGGCAGGCCTGCGTTAACTACCTTTCACTATCTGCAAAGAGAGAGTACTCCTAATAGAAATGAGGGGGGGGGGCACCATTCAAAGCAGATCAGTGTGCATAAACACGAAAATGTTTTCACTTACCACGTACTTGACATTCGACAGCTTATGATATTTGCTATTAAAAAACCATTGAAATTCACTGAAAAAACCATAGGTTATAGACCATATATAGTTAGGAATTAGCATTTACAAAACCTTGAAAATTCACTGAAAAAACCATAGGTTATAGACCATATATAGTTAGGAATTAGCATTTAAAAAACCTTATTTTACTCACACAAAACCATTGAAATTCCATATATAGTTAGTTGCACTAACTATATATCGCGCACCCGCAATCCACTGCTGATCATGTCACATATTACATCATTCATGACATGGTCAGTGACATCACTGATGACATCACTGATGACATCTCAAATGACATCACTGATGACATCACTGATGACATCTCAAATGACATCACTGATGACACCACTGATGACATCTCAAATGACATCACTGATGACATCACTGATGACATCTCATTTGACATTACTGATCACATCACTGATGACATCATTCATGTGATAATACGATGAACCTCTTCAGACTCTAATATAACCTTAGATACACTCAGTGTAAACAGACACTCACAGACTGTCACTCATCCATGGAGTTACTCACACACCTAGTCAGTCATGCAAAGAATCAATCACACCTCCATTTCCTCAACTATACAGTTATACACACCTTACTTATTCAAACATATACTAACACATATTTACTCTATTATACAATCCCTGATACAAGTTCACAGTGATCCATACAGCCACTCACACATTCACTGGCTCTTATGCACAGTTATTTATATATGTCAACTCTCACATGTACTGTGTTTTACATATGTACTTACTTTGACATGCAGCACTGAGATATCCATTCACTCACCAATACACTCATGCACACAGTCAACCTCCCATACAGCTGTTTCCACATGCACTTTTGAACCCATACATCTAGTGAATCAACTGCTCACACATCTATGCACAGAGTCATACACCTCCCAGCCACCCACACACACACTCAGTCTCCCATACAAATACTTGGGCAACCAATCAATAACCCATATAGTTACTCATATAGCTACTGATCAACACATGCAGCAGTTTACAGAACAACAGACATAATGATGCACAAATTAAGACAGTTTAGTCACTAACCCATGCACTCAGTGAGACACATTTAATCACTCACTCATACAGTCAGGCATGCACCTACTAAATCCTTCATCCAGACACTTATACATCCACTCATTCTTCAATATGTAAGACATATTTTAACTTTACAGAAACATAGTCACTGGATGTTGTCATCAGTGATGTCATCAGTGATGTCATTTGAGATGTCATCAGTGATGTCATCAGTGATGTCACTGACCATGTCATGAATGATGTAATATGTGACATGATCAGCAGTGGATTGCGGGTGCGCGATATATAGTTAGTGCAACTAACTATATATGGAATTTCAATGGTTTTGTGTGAGTAAAATAAGGTTTTTTAAATGCTAATTCCTAACTATATATGGTCTATAACCTATGGTTTTTTCAGTGAATTTTCAAGGTTTTGTAAATGCTAATTCCTAACTATATATGGTCTATAACCTATGGTTTTTTCAGTGAATATATATATATATATATATCCTCACATGCCGGTTCTCGGGTCCCCGACCATCGGGCGCTCACAGCGGGTGCATACACCTACGGCAGAACCATGCCGTTCCTTATCACCACACTCCTTCTCTTTTGGAAAAGAATTCGGGCGCACTCCCTTGGAAATTCCACAAATTAATTTATTTAGCTCCGTTTAAGCATAGAAAAAGCAGTCAATCTACGCGTTTCGACGCTGCAAGCGTCTTGCTCACGATCAGCTTCCTGCAATTTTTTCAATACATTTAAGGCATTCAATTAGGTGTTACGTCATTTCCTTGGCTTAATTACAAGTCATTGTGGGTATTGTAGTTTAAATTAAAAAGAGTCTTTGAAGGAATGAATATATGTTCAATTTTTCGAGAAAATAATAACCCTTATTTTCTTTTAACATCATTGAGTCCCATTCTTTTTATATTTCATTTTACGTTTTTTATTCCTATTTATTGTTTAATACCCTCTGGTCCTTTCTTTTAGGTGCATAGTAACTCAATGTTCGTTTTGATTCCCACTAGTGGGATTATTCCTGGTTGCTGTTTTTTTGCCGTTCCTGTTCTTTCACAGTTATTTCGTTTTTCTCTTTCCTTTATTATTTAATGCCCTCCGGTGGGTTTAGTCCTTTCTTATCTTTCAGTTGCATGGCAAATGGGTATTTACTTTGATTCCCGCTAGTGGGAAGGGTTTCTTGGTTGTTATTTTTTTTCTTTTTCCCTCTCACAATTCCTCTTATTTTATATTTTTTTCTTTTTTTTCATTTTCCTCTTTCTTGATATTTCCTGTTTCAGTTTCCCTTCATGATTTTCTCATTTCTGAATTATTTCATTTTTATAAGTGAATATATACCTCCTCCGATTGGTTCAAGCCGTGCGGACTTAACGATCTGAAGTTTATAATGTGACGTGACTCTCTTCGTCTCAATGATTTCTCTCGGTCACCCCCTCGGACATGTTTCGGGATTGTCTCTATCCCAAAGAACTTTAGTTTCAGCCAGTCTCCATTATGTGTCTGCTCCATGTGCTTAGCAACAGCATTTGCGCGATCTTTATGCGTAGTTGCTCTCGCATGTTCCATAATGCATTTCTTCAGTTCCCCCTTGGTGCTTCCCACATACAACAGTGGGCAGGGGCATTCAATTCCATACACAGTGTATTCTGTTTTGCAGGTAATTAGTTGTCTTATTTCCCACTTTTTGTTGTTTGGCATCTTAACTTCTTTTGTAGGTTTTGCAATCTGGCACATTTTGCAGTCATAACATTTTATGAATCCCGTGGTTTTGAGCCAATCCTTTTTGCTGTCTTTTTTTGTTGTTTTGAAGTGGCTGTGAATTAGACGGTCCTTTAAGTTTGGTGCTCTTCGGTAGGTTACCACCGGATGTTTTCCCACCAATTTTCCAACCGTATCATCCAAATGCAATATTTTCCAGTTTTTTCTTAGGATATCGATGAATTCCTTGCTGCCTTCCGAAAAGTCAGTGATTAGTCTGATTGGTTCATGTTCATTTTCAGTTCGAATTTTCCGTTGTAGGCATTCAGCTCTGGGTTTTGTGTTTGCTCTTCTCCAGCAGTTTTCCACATTTTCTTGATTGTATTTGCGATTTATAAATCTCTTTTTTGTTTCCATGCTGTGTTTTTGCCATTCAGTTTCTTCACTACATATTCTTTTGATCCGGAGGAACTCTCGATAAGGAATGCTTGAAATTAATGACCTTTGATGAAAGCTTGTTGCTTCCAAAGTAGCGTTGGTTGCCGTGGTTTTTCTATGTAGCGTCGACTGAATTTGATTGTCCTTGATATAGATGTTCGTGTCAAGGAAAATTATTTCTTTGTTGTTGATTTCATACGTTAATTTCAGCCCTGTCATGCTTCCATTGATGATCTTGTGGTATTCCTCAAATTCTTCCGAGGATCCATCCCAGATGATAAAAAGGTCATCTATGAACCTTATCCAGCATATGATTTTGCTGGTCATGTGATCATTTTCAGGTGCCCAGGCGATTTCTTTTTCCCAATAGCCCATGGTCAAGCATGCATAGTTTGGGCTAAAAGAAAAACCCATAGCGGTTCCATTGTTTTGTCTGTACAGTTCCTCTCCGAATAAAAAGATATTTTGCTACAGACATAATGAGATCATTTCCTGCAGCATTTGATTGTGATTTTTCTATTGAATATTCCTCTCTTGCAAAAAATAATTGCATGCCTTTATCCCCGTTTCGTTGTTAATGTTCGTATATAGGGATACGACATCCATTGTGACTGTTGGTAGTTTTGCTGCCACGGTGTGTTCTCCAATCTTCTGAACAAGTCATTGGTATCTTGGATGTAGGAACTTAATTGGATCACATAGGGTTGCAAAAAGTGGTCTATGTAATTCGAGACAGGTTCCAATAATGAGCCTTTTGCAGATAGGATTGGTCTGCCCGGAGGGTTCTTTCGATCTTTATGAACCTTTGGCAGGAAATAGATTGTGGCTGTAATTGGGTGACTTACTGTTAAATACTTTAGTTCTTCCTCATTGATTAGGTTTTTCAGTTTCCATTGTTTTAGATTATTGTCCAGGGGACTGAGGATAATGTTGATGCCGAGTCACCAAGACACTTCCAATGAATTACTAGAAGAATGGGGAGACTTCATCTTGAAATCCTCACTGGGATTAGTAGAAATCTTAGTCAAACACATTGAAATTGGCCCAAATAAAATACAAGAAGAACTCTATGAAATGGAAAAGGAGATCTCGCAATTAAAATTAAATAATGATATGACGAAATTTAAGGAAGACATGGAGAGCCAGATAGAAAAACATGAAGAAACAGTGAGAGAGCGCAAACACAATAAGTTTTTTCGCGACGCCGTGGATTACGAAGAAGGTCGCATATTTACATTCTCCAAAAAATACGATTACTATAAGCAACTCTCCGCAAAAACCCAAAAAGGATACATGTCTGCCAGCGCCTCGTCCATCTCATCATCAGTAACAGAGGCCAGTGATGGAGAACCAGGAACAGCCTCCAATCCAGAAAAGACTCCTTTTTTAGAGGATATGCGAGTCATCTTGCAACAGAGACAGTGGGAACAGCATCGGGGCGCACAAAACCAACAACAAAGAGGAAGAGGACAGGGGCGACAATGGGCAACAAACAAAAAAAGACAAGAAGGGGTAAAAGGAGCAAACAAAACAACCCCGCAAGTGGGAACGGAAACACGGAGCATGCGTCAGAAGAGGGGGAAATAAATAATGAATTACAAATCATCAACTTATCAAAAAGACCAATCACAGAAACAGAAATCTCACTGCTCAAAAGAGGAATCAACTTCTGTCCCAAAAAGAAAATGGATATGGCTCAAGCACGAATAGATTTCTATCTATATATCAGAAAAATTAAATTGGCCAAATTCTTTGAAGAAAATAAAGGAAAAAACAACAAAAAATTACAACTAAATGAAGAAACAACCCCAAACATAAGTGCAAGGGATGCTACTGCATACACCACATTAATCAATCTTGATACGGAAATTGAAGATGAAATAACCCTAAGCCAGGCAATTACACAAGCTGGGGCAGGGTTAAGTAAGAAAAAACCAAAGTCAAAATTTTAGCCACAATTACCCCCGGGAAATAAGGTGGATATTTTCCAAGAAGCAGTGATACAAGACCTCCACAAAATCAAGGGTTCCAATTATAAAGACAATCTAACTGCAAAAAGAACGAGAAGCGTTAAAAAATCTAACCAACGATGATCAGATTGAAATAAAAATGGCGGACAAAGGGGCAAATATAGTGGTGTGGGAAAAGAGTGCATACATCATTGAGGCCCACCGCCAACTGAAAGACACTAAATATTATGAGTAATTGAAAATAAACCCAGTTATGGAGGTAAAAAACAAACTGGACAATAATCTAAAACAATGGAAACTGAAAAACCTAATCAATGAGGAAGAACTAAAGTATTTAACAGTAAGTCACCCAATTACAGCCACAATCTATTTCCTGCCAAAGGTTCATAAAGATCGAAAGAACCCTCCGAGCAGACCAATCCTATCTGCAAAAGGCTCATTATTGGAACCTGTCTCGAATTACATAGACCACTTTTTGCATCCCTATGTGATCCAATTAAGTTCCTACATCCAAGATACCAATGACTTGTTCAGAAGATTGGAGAACACACCGTGGCAGCAAAACTACCAACTAGTCACAATGGATGTCGTATCCCTATATACGAACATTAACAACGAAACGGGGATAAAGGCATGCAATTATTTTTTGCAAGAGAGGAATATCCAATATAAAAATCACAATCAAATGCTGCAGGAAATGATCTCATTATGTCTGTCGCAAAATATCTTTTTATTCGGAGAGGAACTGTACAGACAAAACAATGGAACCGCTATGGGTTTTTCTTTTAGCCCGAACTATGCATGCTTGACCATGGGCTATTGGGAAAAAGAAATCGCCTGGGCACCTGAAAATGATCACATGACCAGCAAAATCATATGCTGGATAAGGTTCATAGATGACCTTTTTATCATCTGGGATGGATCCTCGGAAGAATTTGAGGAATACCACAAGATCATCAATGGAAGCATAACAGGGCCTAAATTAACGTATGAAATCAGCAACAAAGAAATAAATTTCCTTGACACGCACATCTATATCAAGGACAATCAAATTCACTCGACGCTACATAGAAAAACCACGGCAACCAACGCTACTTTGGAAGCAACAAGCTTTCATCAAAGGTCATTAATTTCAAGCATTCCTTATGGAGAGTTCCTCCGGATCAAAAGAATATGTACTGAAGAAACGGAATAGCAAAAACACAGCATGGAAACAAAAAAGAGATTTATAAATCGCAAATACAATCAAGAAAATTTGGAAAACTGCTGGAGAAGAGCAAACACAAAACCCAGAGCTGAATGCCTACAACGGAAAATTCGAACAGAAAATGAACATGAACCAATCAGACTAATCACTGCCTTTTCGGAAGGCAGCAAGGAATTCATCGATATCCTAAGAAAAAACTGGAAAATATTGCATTTGGATGATACGGTTGGAAAATTGGTGGGAAAACATCCGGTGGTAACCTACCGAAGAGCACCAAACTTAAAGGACCGTCTAATTCACAGCCACTTCAAAACAACAAAAAAAGACAGCAAAAAGGATTGGCTCAAAACCACGGGATTCATAAAATGTTATGACAGCAAAATGTGCCAAATTGCAAAACCTACAAAAGAAGTTAAGATGCCAAACAACAAAAAGTGGGAAATAAGACAACTAATTACCTGCAAAACAGAATACACTGTGTATGGAATTGAATGCCCCTGCCCACTGTTGTATGTGGGAAGCACCAAGGGGGAACTGAAGAAACGCATTATGGAACATGCGAGAGCAACTACGCATAAAGATCGGGCAAATGCTGTTGCTAAGCACATGGAGCAGACACATAATGGAGACTGGCTGAAACTAAAGTTCTTTGGGATAGAGACAATCCCGAAACATGTCCGAGGGGGTGACCGAGAGAAATCATTGAGACGAAGAGAGTCACGTCACATTATAAACTTCAGATCGTTAAGTCCGCACGGCTTGAACCAATCGGAGGAGTTATATATTCACTTATAAAAATGAAATAATCCAGAAATGAGAAAATCATGAAGGGAAACTGAAACAGGAAATATCAAGAAAGAGGAAAATTAAAAAAAATTAAAAAAATATAAAATAAGAGGAATTGTGAGAGGGAAAAAGAAAAAAAATAACAACCAAGAAACCCTTCCCACTAGCGGGAATCAAAGCAAATACCCATTTGCCATGCAACTGAAAGATAAGAAAGGACTAAACCCACTGGAGAGCATTAAATAATAAAGGAAAGAGAAAAACGAAATAACTGTGAAAGAACAGGAACGGCAAAAAAACAGCAACCAGGAATAATCCCACTAGTGGGAATCAAAACGAACATTGAGTTACTATGCACCTAAAAGAAAAGACTAAACCCACCAGAGGGTATTAAACAATAAATAGGAATAAAAAACGTAAAATGAAATATAAAAAGAATGGGACTCAATGATGTTAAAAGAAAATAAGGGTTATTATTTTCTCGAAAAATTGAACATATATTCATTCCTTCAAAGACTCTTTTTAATTTAAACTACAATACCCACAATGACTTGTAATTAAGCCAAGGAAATGACGTAACACCTAATTGAATGCCTTAAATGTATTGAAAAAGTTGCAGGAAGCTGATCGTGAGCAAGACGCTTGCAGCGTCGAAACGCGTAGATTGACTGCTTTTTCCATGCTTAAACGGAGCTAAATAAATTAATTTGTGGAATTTCCAAGGGAGTGCGCCCGAATTCTTTTCCAAAAGAGAAGGAGTGTGGTGATATATATATATATATATATATATATATATATATATATATATATATATATATATATATATATATATATTACCTACTGGCGGTCGCCAGTAGGTATATATAGTTAGGATTTTTTCTCTATGGGTTTTTTGAAAATTCTATGTCTAATAACTTTGGCGTTTGTGGACGGAATCGGCTGAAATTTTCAGGAAAATGGCACATTTTGTTTCTGAGCAGCCCTTGAAAATTTGGGGGGGGTTCGTCCAGTGGGGGCCGAGAAAAAAGGGGGGTCCCAAAACGTGTTTTTAACATTGAGTTTTCCATAGGGCGGTTGGCCTCACTTTTAGCCCGAACGGCTGAATGGATTTGCACGAAACTTGGCAAAATTGTAGGGACTGGTAGCCCGATGTGCCTTTTGTAGGTCTCAATATATGTGCTCCAGTGGATTTTGAGAAATTAACGTTTAAAAAAAGATATATATCTGTAACAGCGGACCGGTTAGCGCTCTGGTTCGCGGACTTTTCGCGCAACGGAGCTTTGTGAAGCGAAGCTGATTGGTTCTCCGGCGTCTGTCAACATTCCAAACAGTCCGTAGCGGCCGCCATCTTGTCTCTCGGTAGGATCGAGAGACAAGAGGAGGTCAAAACAAAGGGGGAAATAACTATAAGGGGGCATAGTAGATCCTCGCTGACCCCCTAGGTTTGATGTGGAGGTTTTAAAAGGGCCCCGCGGGGCAAAAAAAAATAATAATAATAATAATCGAACGGCTGAATGGATTTGCACGAAACTTGGCAAAATTGTAGGGACTGGTAGCCCGATGTGCCTTTGCTAGGTCTCAATATATGTGCTTCAGTGGATTTTGAGAAATTAACGTTCAAAAAAAGATATATATCTGTAACAGCGCACCGCTTCGCGTACTTTTCGCGTTACGGAGCTTTGCGAAGCGAAGCTGATTGGCTCTCCGGTGTCTGTAAACATTCCAAACAGTACGTAGCGGCCGCCATCTTGTCTCTCGGTAGGATCGAGAGACAAGAGGAGGCCAAAGCGAAGGGGCAAATGACCATAAGGGGGCATAGTAGATCCTCGCTGACCCCCTAGGTTTGATGTGGAGGTTTTAAAAGGGCCCCGCGGGGCAAAAAAAAAAATAATAATAATAATCGAACGGCTGATGACCATAAGGGGGCATAGTAGATCCTCGCTGACCCCCTAGGTTTGATGTGGAGGTTTTAAAAGGGCCCCGCGGGGCAAAAAAAAAAATAATAATAATAATCGAACGGCTGATGACCATAAGGGGGCATAGTAGATCCTCGCTGACCCCCTAGGTTTGATGTGGAGGTTTTAAAAGGGCCCCGCGGGGCAAAAAAAAATAATAATAATAATAATCGAACGGCTGAATGGATTTGCACGAAACTTGGTAAAATATTAGGGACTGGTAGCCCGATGTGCCTTTGCTATGTCTCAATATATGTGCTTCAGTGCATTTTGAGAAATTAACGTTCAAAAACAAGATATATATCTGTAACAGCGCTCCGCTTCGCGGAGATAAAATTATATGTGTATTACCTAGCTGTTGCTAACACCAGTTAGCGACGGCTAGTAGGAGATAGCGACCATCTTGGGTCCCACTTTGCATGTGAGTGATATTTATCACTAATGACATGCAAAGTGGGCATGCCAAGATGTTAGCGACTGGAAACAGTCGCTAACATCGCTATCTCCTATTATCAACTTTTGGAAATATTCGAGATAAGCGCGAATATCTCCAAAAAGTAACAGCTGCCCTGAGCAGTTCTTAGCCATGTTATCCAATGGGAGGTGGATAACATGGCTAAGAGCATTAGCTCGGTAATGCATGAATATCGCGGAGTTTTCAGCGACATTAATGCATTGCGCTCGTTTTTTATCGTATTTGCGATAAACCTTGATAATAGCAAGGTTTATCTGCGATAATTTCTGACGGTAAAAAAATCTTTGCAATGCATCGTTAGGGATAAATATCGCTTAACTTTGGTAATATGCCCCAACGTCTGTTAACGTTCGATTCGAAGGAAATCAGGAATTGTTGAAAAACATTGTGTGCGCCATCTTGTCTTTTTTCAAATGCCACACTTTTGTCGTGCACGGCAGCCATTTTAGATGCCTTGACCAGATCCACTCTGTGAACGCTGTCGATCCTTAGCATGGCTCCCCACCCTCGCAAGCATCTCCCCCAGGCAGTGGTCACCCCCGCTCTCTGTTTTATGCATGGGTAATAAACCTCCCCCCATCTGCGCTGTTCTTCCCTGAGAATCACACCCTGTGCCCGCCCGACACCTCCCTTTCGCCCTATTCACTACCGCACCCTCTGACACTCCTTTTCCTCTGTGTCCGATTGTCCAGGCCGGTCCTAGGCTATCAGCTAGCCCTGCAGATGTAGTTTATGGCCACAGCTGTAAAGAATCACCCGTCTTCAAAGGAGTTATAGTAGATCAAGGCCCACACTCGATGAGATCCGTCACAGCAGAAGCGTTGCTATTATCTGAAAACCATTCTGTATTGTGATTGGGGAGGGGACCGAGCGTGAAGCGGAAGATTCCAGGGATGACTCTTTGTACATCAAAGTTTTTACAATTATGTGTCACATTAAAAATATATAGCACTCCGACAAAGTAGTAAGATTATAAAACTTTAATAATTTATAAATATATACAAGAAAACAAAAATAGTAATAACATATAAACATTTTTAGAGAAAAACAACGAAGTAGCGGTCGGCTGTGCGAATAGTCCCAACGCAGCACAACGTCCAGATTTCCGGCGTGGGGCGTCGCGGGGGGTGGGTGATCAGTAGCAAACTGTTGTGCGAATAGTTCCAAGGCAGCAGAACGCGCCGAAATCTAGATGACACAAAAGTGATGTCTAGTAAGTTGCCACCCAGCAAATAACGGCGTGGGGCGTCGCGGGGGGTGGGTCATCAGTAGCAAACTGTTGTGCGAATAGTTCCAAGGCAGCAGAACGATGGCACCAAGGTGATGTCCAGTAAGTTGGCGCACTGGTTTTGGTATCCTACAATGCTGCTCCGAATAACGGCGTGGAGCGCCCCGGGGGAGGCGGCGTGAACGGGCCTCTCCAGGTGGAGTCTCGTCTGTTGTAGTGGGGCGCCCCTTTACCGTTTCAGTTGCCATTCCGTCCGCTTTTGGTCCACTGTGTCAAAATCCGCCATTCAGCTGAGTTGCGCCCACTCTTGCGGTGCAGCGATAGGCGGCTGTCACAGGACTCTCAAAATGGCGGCAGGCTGTTTCCTTTTTGGGCCTGGTCCACTGAAATGGCCCTGGGACACCTTGGAAATCGGACGCTTGTCTGCTAGGTCTTGGACCCCATTCTCGAAAGCGTCCCCTCCGCCTTGAGAATTCATCAAAAGTTTTGGGGGCCCCGACTCCTGCAGGCTTCTGGTGGGGAGCGGCTGCCATGATTGCTCGCGGAATGACCACGACGGAGCTACGAGATGGTGGTGCTCTCATGGTGACGCCAGCTTCAGTCTGAAACATCCAGAAACAAGGTGGGGCTTTCATCGTTTGGGGGAAAAAAAAAGTTTTCATCCAATGAAAAGTGTTGTTTTTAGGTCATATGATCAAGCCTTCCATCATTAGGAAACCAAAAGTAAAATGAACCAATGAAAAGTTTTATAAACAAGTCACATGACCTGTTATGCGGCATAGGGTATAAAATGCGGAGAAAATACGTTGGCACGTGAGGCGGCGTCAGTAGCGGACCGATGTGCGAATAGGCCGAAGGCAATACAACGCGCCAAGATCCGGATGGCATCGAGGTGGTGTCATAGTTGAGAGTTCTGAGCAGCGGTTGTAACACTGTCTGAAGCTTATTTGCAGCTGCTGCAGCTTCACTACGCGCCAAGATCCGGATGGCACCGAGGTGGTGTGTAGGAAGTTGCCGCACTGGTGTGGCCATCCTACAATGCTGAAAGTCGGCGTGGGGCGCCCCGTTGGCCTGTGAGTTTGCGTCAGTAGCGGACCGATGTGCGAATAGGCCGAAGGCAGCACAACGCGCCAAGATCCGGATGGCACCGAGGTGGTGTCTAGTAAGTTGTCGCACTTCTGTGGCCATCCTACAATGTTGAAAGTCGGCGTGGGGCGCCCCGTTGGCCTGTGAGATGGTGTCAGTAGCGGACTGATGTGTGAATGGGGCCAAAGGCAGCGCAACAATATTTTCTACTATATTTCCGGTGTAGAAGAGACCACAAGGCGCTGAGATGCCAAGATCCGGATGGCACCGAGGTGGTGTCTTGCAAGTTGTGGTACTGGTGTGGCCATCCTACAATGCTGAAAGTCGGCGTGGGGCGCCCCGTTGGCCTGTGAGATGGCGTCAGTAGCGGACCGATGTGCGAATAGGCCGAAGGCAGCACAACAATATTTTCTGACTGACACCACAAGGCGCTGAGATGCCAAGATCCGGATGGCACCGAGGTGATGTCTAAGTTGCGGACTGATGTGCGAATGGGGCCAAAGGCAGCGTAACAATATTTTTTGTATGGAAGATACCACTAGGCGTTGAGATGCCAAGATTCGGATGGCACTGAGGTGATGTCTAGCAAGTTGGTGTGGTCATCCTACAATGCTGAAACTCGGCGTGGGTCACCCCATTAGCCTGTGAGATGGCGTCAGTAGCGGACCGATGTGCGAATAGGCCGAAGGCAGCACAACGCGCCAAGATCCGGATGTCACCGTGGTGGTTTCATAGTTGAGAGGCACTTCATCTGCAGTGGGGCGCCGAGATCCGGATGGCACCGAGGTGATGTCTAGCAAGTTGCTGTACTGGTGTGGTCATCCTACAATGCTGAAACTCGGCGTGGGTCGCCCCATTAGCCTGTGAGATGGCGTCAGTAGCGGACCGATGTGCGAATAGGCCGAAGGCAGCACAACGCGCCAAGATCCGGATGTCACCGTGGTGGTTTCATAGTTGAGAGGCACTTCATCTGCAGTGGGGCGCCGAGATCCGGATGGCACCGAGGTGATGTCTAGCAAGTTGCTGTACTGGTGTGGTCATCCTACAATGCTGAAACTCGGCGTGGGTCGCCCCATTAGCCTGTGAGATGGCGTCAGTAGCGGACCGATGTGCGAATAGGCCGAAGGCAGCACAACGCGCCAAGATCCGGATGTCACCGTGGTGGTTTCATAGTTGAGAGGCACTTCATCTGCAGTGGGGCGCCGAGATCCGGATGGCACCGAGGTGATGTCTAGCAAGTTGCTGTACTTGTGTGGTCATCCTACAATGCTGAAACTCGGCGTGGGTCGCCCCATTAGCCTGTGAGACAGCAGTTCTTTGGATTTGGGCCTGGCTCGTCTGCTGTAGTGGGGCGCCCCTTTACCGTTTCAGTTGCCATTCAGCTGAGTTTCGGCTGCTCTTGATGCTACAGCGACAGGCGGCTGCAACAGGACTCTCAAAATGGCGGCCTGTTCTTTGGATTTGGGCCTGGTCCACTAAAATGGCCCTGGGACACCTTAGAACTCGGACGCTCGATTTTTTTTTCCTTTCCTGTACATGCAAAAAAAGGTAAATGCCCGGTACGTTACACGCTTCATCTGCCACGATGAACTCTCTAGAGGAACCGAAAAAAAATATAGTTGTGGTAACTATACCATGCATCGTCATATGGAGAGGTGGCAACAATTAATTATAGTGCTGCATAAAAGAGAGATTTGGAGGAGAACCCCTGACCTGCTAGTACATTCATCAAAGAAGTGGCACTGAGAGCTTCAGAGGCAAGGGAAACGGTCCCAAATATTTAGAAGAAATTTGGAAAGATTAAAATGACATGTTTAGATTGTGGCAAATTTATTTCATGTGGACATCTGAGTGTTACTCTAATAAATACAGCATATGAACATCATCATAGTCGATGGTTGGTAGAGACATTTTGACTATATCCTGGACCTGCCCGTCCTCGCCCAAAATGGCGCCAGAATAAATGGGACTCGTAACTCCTTGTTGTGTACTGGTTGCAGAACCTTGAAATCACGAGATACGTATGCAGTTTTGAAGCACATGGCGGGCGGGGACGAGAATTGATTGAATATTTCGACATCCCTATTGATATTAAGTTCTGATGTGTTATTGATTACTGTACTGTTGAAAGTTCGAATTAACGTCACCCATGGTACTTGCCCGCAAATGTATATCTAGATAATTTTATTGTAACTGGCCCTGTCGTATTTTAATTATAAAATGTACGTCCACCGATTCCGTAACTGTTAGACACCTTAGTTCTTGCAACCTAATGGCCCGCCCGTTACGTTCCTCTACAGTGTAAATGTCTATTTGTCATATACGATTACAGTTTGCTCCGTGGCCGGCCCACGTGGTTATAGGCTCGTATTTGTATAATGAAATTTTCACAATAAAGGTTTTTAAAAGAAAACATGGTAGTAGTATATACATTGGTAAAGTTTTTAATAATAGTCACTGTTTTAGAATCATTAAAAGGCAAGTGAAATAAAGCAGACCAATTACATGAAGGGTAAAAGGTGTAATACGAAGGAACGCAGTAAAGATAAATGGTCAAGGGCTGTTGTGTTTTCTATTCCTGCAACATAAAGTGATCGATAAGAATCTCATATTCAGGCGTATCGGCGACTAAGACAGCAGGTCGACCCTCTTTTGCTCAACGGCTCCGTCATGGGACGAAGAAACGCTCTTTTTCTCGAAAAAAGAATATATTTTACTTGCAGGACAGTTGTAAAATTTCCGGGAAAGTACATTAGCCTGGAACATTATAACATATATTTAAGAAAAAATAATGTTCGGAAGTAATGAAAAGCGTAATTTTTAGGTCATATGATCAAGCCTTTCATCATTACAATAAGAAAAGTAAAATGAACCAATGAAAAGTTTTATTAACAAGTCACATGACTTGTTATGCTTACGTTACGCGCTGCGCGCCCCGGATGACTTCCGGATGCGCTAACGCGGCGCGTCATATGACGCATTACGCGACAACGCAGGTACAGAATATAGTCAAAATGTCTCCACCAACCAGCGGTCGGAACACAACCCCTTTCAGCAGGCTAAATAGTTCTGTTAAATGACAACAGAAGGGACAGGCAACAAGAACCATCAGTCAAAGAGGGGAGGGCTAGTTCTTCTCTACCGGGTTACATTGGGGCGCTACCGGAACTGATCGAATTGGTAGTCTACAGTGTTTCTGGATGTTTCAGACTGAAGCTGGGGTTAGCATGAGAGCAGCACCATTTCGTAGCTCCGTCGTGGTCATTCCGCAACCAATCATGGCAGCCGTTCTTTATCGTTATTTTGGGCGGGGTGGGTGGCGGAGCAGAGCTGTTTTGCAGCCATCATTGTGTGGAGTTCAGTTCATCTCACTAGTTTTGTATTTGTCATGAGGGGTTGTTCCTAATGTTTCTATTTTAGCGAGGTCAAAAAGAGATCCCATTAGTGGCCTACTGATTTTGCTCGATTCCTTTTCTTTTTTTTTACACGATTTTTCGTTATCTGCAAAGACTAAACAGAGTATTGCGACTCTGTGTTTGTTTGTAAATAGAGAATGAACCAAAGAGAACTAATTCTAAAACAGTAAATACTTGGATAACAATGAATCAAATGGAGAGAGAAGCAGGCACGACGGATTACAATGGGGGCAAAGACCTGCGTTAACTACCTTTCACTATCTGCAAAGAGAGAGTACTCCTAATAGAAATGAGGGGGGGGGGCACCATTCAAAGCAGATCAGTGTGCATAAACACGAAAATGTTTTCACTTACCACGTACTTGACATTCGACAGCTTATGATATTTGCTATTAAAAAACCATTGAAATTCACTGAAAAAACCATAGGTTATAGACCATATATAGTTAGGAATTAGCATTTACAAAACCTTGAAAATTCACTGAAAAAACCATAGGTTATAGACCATATATAGTTAGGAATTAGCATTTAAAAAACCTTATTTTACTCACACAAAACCATTGAAATTCCATATATAGTTAGTTGCACTAACTATATATCGCGCACCTGCAATCCACTGCTGATGATGTCACATATTACATCATTCATGACATGGTCAGTGACATCACTGATGACATCACTGATGACATCTCAAATGACATCACTGATGACATCACTGATGACAACATCCAGTGACTGTATGTTTCTGTAAAGTTAAAATGTGTCTTACATATTGAAGAATGAGTGGAAGTATAAGTGTCTGGACAAAGGATTTAGTAGGTGCATGACTGAATGCATGAGTGAGTGATTAAATGTGTCTCACTGAGTGCATGGGTTAGTGACTAAAGTGTCTTAATTTGTGCATCATTATGTCTGTTGTTCTGTAAACTGCTGCATGTTTTGATCAGTAGCTATATGATTAACTATATGGGTTACTGATTGATTGTCCAAGTATTTGTATGGGAGACTGAGTGTGTGTGTGGCTGGCTGGGAGGTGTGTGACTCTGTGCAGATCAATGTGTACTTGTATCAATGATTGTATAACAAGGTAAGTATGTGTTAGTATATGTTTGAAAATGTAAGGTGCTCTATGTTTAACTGTATAGACAAGAAAATGGAAGTGTCATTGATTCTTTACAGGACTGACTAGGTGTGTGAGTAACTCCATGGATGAGTGGCAGACTGTGAGTGTCTGTATAGGTGTATGAGTGCATATGATAGTGTTGTAAAGATGAGTGATTGTATGTATGAATGATAGTATGGGTGAATGAGTGAAGGTGTGTGTAGACGTAGGAATCAGTGAGTGCGTGTGTAGTAACTAGTATTGGTGTGTCAATGGTTTCAAAAATTATATTCTGTATTTAACACTGGGTGAAACAGAGGTTATATTAAAATGTGAGGAGATGCATTGTATTGTCACATGAATGATATCATCAGTGATGTGGTCATTGATGTCAAATGAGATGTCATCAGTGATGTCATCAGTGATGTCATTTGAGATGTCATCAGTGATGTCATCAGTGATGTCACTGACCATGTCATGAATGATGTAATATGTGACATCATCAGCAGTGGATTGCAGGTGCGCGATATATAGTTAGTGCAACTAACTATATATGGAATTTCAATGGTTTTGTGTGAGTAAAATAAGGTTTTTTAAATGCTAATTCCTAACTATATATGGTCTATAACCTATGGTTTTTTCAGTGAATATATATATATATATATATATATATATATATATATATATATATATATATATATATATATATATATGTATATTTATGATAGGGGAGAATCCCATATTTACTGGGGCATTATATATTGAATGGGGAGTATTGTCAGTGAATTCTGAGACATCACTGACACCCTGATTGAGGGTCTAGAACCTTTAAAATAAATTCAATTTCCCAGTCTTTTCTTATTACATGAGTATGAATTAGTATTAATGGGTAGTTATCTATTAGAACGGATGTGTAAATAACTTAACTCTTTATATGTGACTGTGATATTTTTAACATAGTAGTAATCATGTTTTATATTTTTATTAATAGATTACTGTTCTCATATTATTAAAGTCCTGAAGAAGATGGTTTTATTGAATTTTGTCCACCGAAATGCTACATCGACAACTTTTTGGTTTTGGTTATTGTATTTCTTCTTCAATTTATGGATGACAATACGTTTGAAATGTGTGTGTTATTTTAATTGGATATTGTGCTTTTTAACCTATGTACATTTATGTATAAATTGTGCCTTTGCATATATTAAGAGATCATCTTGTGATTAAGTACCAGAAATTGTCTGGCTGTGATTTTACCATAAGTATTGTTTTTAATATTTGTAAACTACTATGACAATAAAGTGTTACATTATTACATATAATTGAGTTCAGTTATCTAGGTTTGTGTGGTAAAGGTATGAACAAGGAGTGTTTGAAGTGCAAGAATACATAGTGTCAAATGGGGGACACCACCTCTATTTTCTGTGACATATCAAAACCACACCACTTAAACAGAGTTTGTTACTAGTTTACAGTTTCCTAATGAAATGCACCCCTCTCAAGTTCCACAGGGGTATGCCTCTTTAAGTCCTTGTGCTTCCCAAAGACGTAGATCTGCGTTGGTCCTTCTTCTGATTGTAGTCAATGGAGCTTTACAATTTCATCAACAAAGATATCGAAATGTTGAATAAGAAAATACATTTAGTCTATGTAAACTGATTGATCTCAGAAGAACAAAGAGATGATGGATTTAATTTTAACAAAAGTACAACAAGTAAGGTAGCTATCCCAATGACACATGGAAAGCATGCAATGATCCACAATCATTGCATATCAGCTATACTTTGCCTGTAAGTATCCTCCCAATCATCACATGAATCGTTATCATTTGGTATTTACTTGTACAATTTACCTGTTCCAAGTGTGGTATCCATACCTATGTGTCTCTCTAGCCCATGTAAATGATTCACATTACATTGCAGTCTTTTGAATCATCACCAGTGAACCAGCATGTGAATGAAACAGAGGACAGAAATGGGAGGTATCTCCTTGTTCTTTATATAAAACTGCTGGCATCCATTGCTTACTGATAGATAACATTGCTCATTTCAAAGTTTATGGTTGGAAGAAGGTTGAATTAGTCTTTTTCATTTCATTTTGATAACTTTATTTCGGTCAAAGACCATAAAAGCACAGATAAAATATGTACATAGATAATAAAAATATAAATAGAGTTTTCAAGATAAGACATTAATAAATTGGAAGTTATCAAGAAATGGCCATCACAGTAAAAAAAGAATAAAAAAAAGACAGTTAATTAAGCAAAGAAGTCCTTCTTCGCCACATTCCATGTAAGAAGCGGGAAACCGAGAAGACAATGGCGGGAGAGGTGTCATAGGTTAGGATCCTGCAGGCCTGTGCACATTGGCTTAATCCCAAATTTTTACACAACGGTACCAACCAGCATCTACGTATACTGCTATACGCCGGGCAAAAGAACAGAATGTGAACAATGTCCTCTTTAGTACAATTGCATGCTGGGCAGGAACCATCCTCTTTCCCTGACCAAGAGAGAGTCAGTGCCCCGATGGGTAAGCAGCCATGCCTTAATTGGGTGTATAGTTTCCTCGCTAGCGGTGGCTGTATTAGGTCTAAGAATTCTTCCCTCTGAGGCGCCAGCTTGACCTGTAAGAACTCTTTCGTAAGCCTTCCCATAACTGTCGCACTACACAGTAGACTTAGGTTAAAATGTCTCACAATGGCCACCAGTTCTTTCCTCTGGACCACCGCACAGCTCTCCTCAGGGGACTCCCACAATTGGGGGAGGCCAATTTGTTGGGCAAGAGTTTTGATGTGCTGTAACCACGGTATACGCTTGCCTTTCAGGGTAGCCCAGACCATTGAGAATTCCGCTCTGTAGTCCTCGAGCTCTGGGGCAGTCCAGAGCCTTCTCCAGTACAGAAGCGGACGTGCTGAGGGTAGTTCAGTGATGGGCTCGATTTCCATGTCCAATCGCAAGGGTATCAATGGAGTGCTCTGGGGGAGACCCACCAAGTTCCTCATAAAGACCTGCTCCACTTTCAGTAGGCTATGTGTGTTCGTATGGCCCCAGAGCTCCGCTCCGTATGTTGCAGCAGGTCTTGCCTGGACCCCATAGATCTCAAGAGCAGGGGAAACTGGTCTGAAGATGGTTGACTTATGGAACTTGCAAATACCCCCAGTGATCTGCGAAAGTCTCAGGGTGGAACTAGCAACCTGGGGGCCCCAGGTGAAGTCTTCGTTTAGGGTGATGCCCAAATAAACAAACGTTTTCACTCGTTCAAGCGGTGTCCCATTTAGAGTGGGGACTGGACGGGTGCGCCTTGGGGGTCCAAAGATCATAAACTTGGTCTTACCCAGGTTGATCTCTAGGCCACGCGAGGCGCAGAATGTCACAAACCCGTCCAGAACTCGCTGGATGCCCGTTGATGTTCGCGAAAGCAACAAAGTGTCATCAGCGAACATCAGAGCGGGCACCCGGCCAGTGGACAACCGGGGGACATCACTATCCCTGACCTTGAGTAAATCCCCCACCAGGCCGTTAATGTACAGGCTGAAGAGCGTCGGGGCTAAGACGCAGCCCTGCCGTACACCTCTCCTGACTGGGAAGCGGGGGGATAAATCTCCGTTCCTGCCACACCTCACTTGGGCGTAATTCCCCACATGCAGGCGTGTCAAGACATATAGGAGGTAGGGTGGGAGGCCGAGACATTTCAGAACCCTCCACAGACCCTCCCTGGGCACAAGGTCGAAAGCGTCCCGCAGGTCCACGAAGACGAGGTAGAGGCTGCCACCCTCCACCTGGACAGTCTTCCAGAAGAGGACCTGGAGCCTAAATATTTGGTCCAGGGTCGAGATTCCAGTTCTGAAGCCTGCCTGGAGGGTAGTTAAGTTTTTAAGGTCCTCCATCCACCCTTGCAACCGATCTAGCAGGACTCGGCCCATTAGTTTCTGTGAGGTGTCCAAAAGGCTAATTGGCCTATAATTGGCTGGGGCTAGGGGGCAACCCTTTTTAAAAATGGGGACAATCTCGGCACCAACCCAGGTGTCAGGGGGGTTAGCTCCATCAAGGACTGCATTAAACAGAACAGTGAGGTACGGGGCCCAGATTTTAGGCTGTGAGCGAAATAGATCGCCAGGCAGCCTATCCAGGCCGGGGGCCTTGTTCGGTAGCAGCCTAGCTATCACTGATTCTACCTCTTTGATGGTAATAGTCTCAGTATTTCCCTGGCCTAGCTCTACCACAAATCCCTCCCGTTCCCATGAGCTATCCCAACCGGCGGCCCCCCGCCGCCGGCACTCAAGCGGGGGACCTTGGTCTAGTAAAGGCTGCGGTGTACTGACCGGTTCAAGTGTCCTAGCCCCAGTCGGGCAAATTGTGATGTCAAATTCGGGGTTGGAGTAGAGGGCCGCAAAGTGCGCCTGCCAAACAGAGGGGGCAATATTTGGCAAAGATATCTCCCCACCCTTGCTTGAACCAGTGCATACTAATGCCCAAAATAATTTGGAGTCCCTTGCCTGCAAGGCGCCTCTCAATAGTTCCCATCTCTCCTCCTCCCACTCCAGGGGTGTGTCCTAGGCACAGGTCGTTTGTTCCTACACGCAGGGTAGAGAACTTCCCCCAAGGCCACTGCAAGTTGCGTGTGTATATCGACTGGGTCCCTGGCTAGCGTTGGCTCGCCCATCTGCGTTAGTAGATGAAGTGCACACTGATATAATTTCGCAAGCTGGGAAGGTGATTAACAAGGTGGGTCCATTTAACCCTTCTTTTATTATTAGTTGGTACCAATTGGGGTGGAATTATGCCAAAGTTAGCGGCCGGATTGGCGAAGCCAAAGGAACCGAGTTTGAGGGTTAGTACAAGGGCATTATGGTCGCTGTCGTGCCTCTGCACAACCCTGAATTCCTTTAGCTTATCCCAGTTGCTTGCCTCCACCATGACATAGTCAATGATGGAGGTTTGCCGGGACCTATTATAAGTGGCTAAGGCAGGGCGATCTGGGTCTAGCCTTCCATTGCACGCCCGCAGGGACGTTGCAAGGGTAAGGGATTTAATTTGGATGGCCAGCGGGGTCCATACTCTAGGCTGGGCAGCGTTGGGCTCTGGAATATGCCACAATGCATCCACTTCATCCTGTTCACCCAACTCCAGATTGCCCAGCGGCTCATATTGGCAATTGAAGTCTCCGCCGAGGATAATTGCGGTGGAAGGGTCGAGGGTATGAATAAAGGTATTCAGAGCTATAATTGTTTTAGACTTTTGTCCATTCTTGGAGGGCCTAGAGTAGACATTTATTAGGGCTACTTTGGAGTTGGTGGGAGTTATTAATTGGACACACTGGATGTCCCGGGAATTGGTTGCAACTTGGGTTGCCTGGATACCCAAGTGAAGTTTAATCCAGGTAGAAAGCCCGCCCGAGGGCCGACCACTACCTTGAGACACAGCCGGGACATCAAACGTTGCAAAGGTGTGGCTCCTACTTTCCTCCAGTGCCCATGTTTCCTGCATCAGCCATAGGTCGTGTTCCGCCATGTAGGATTCCCAGTCAGGACTAAGCGACTTGTTTTTTAGGCCAGCTATATTCCAGGAGATAAGTTTTAAATTCCCATCTGGACTTTTCCCCGAGACACCTGTTACAATAATCCCCTTATTGGTGGAAGTCCCCATTGGTGGGGCGTGGATTTTTGGCACATCGCCGGGTGAGGGAAGTGTGGAATTAACCTCCCTTGGCCCTACGTTATTTGGGGATTCCTTTTCCAATTGTTGAGGGTGGCTACCCTTGATACTGAGTCAATCCACCTCTTCCAGCACACTGAACCTATTCCAGTGCGGTGAGAGAGGGAAGAAAGGACTACAGTTACGTGGACCCTCCCTGGGTAACCGCCGATTGGGCCAAATACAGGGTGGGGGATAGCAACCCCTGTTGTTACAGCCACCTTTTAGATGGAATTGTTCCAGGCTGGGGGTAGGATAAAAGTAGGATAGATGGGGTGGGCAAATTTGAGTGTTAGAACTAAAGAGGGGGGCGTTACAGATGTATTCAACAGCGTTTGTGTCCCTAAAGTTCAGGATTATGACATCTCCCGCTATTGACTTGGGGCCCCTCCCAACCCAGCCCACTCTCCTAGCTGACAGGATTATACCTGAGATGTTTCTCGGGAGGGGTCTATTCGTGCTGAGCCATTGGATGCACTTGTTTTTTAACTCAGTCCCGCTTTATCTTTTCCCCTCACCCAGGGATGGAACACCAGCCAGTGCCACCACATACCATTGGGCTTCAGGTGGTAGATTTATTGTTTGGAGATGGTGGTAGGGAAGTCTTGAGGTGGTATTCCTGGACAATGGTGATCTAGCCATGCTCCCCTTTTTGCTCTCTTTGGCAAGTGCGGCAGGCTTGTCCCTGCCATGGGGCAAGTCTGCCGCGGCTTGGTGTGCCTGACCCTGTGTGGTGGTAGAAGGCAAGGGGCGTGGGATGGCCGATATCTGCTTAGAGGTGCTAGCCGGGATTACAGTAATGGTAGACTGTGGCATTAGAGGTTTCCCCCCGGCTTCCCCTCCCTTAAGGGTGTTGTTGAGTTTGGGACATTGGACTAAAGGTGAGACACGTCCCTGGCAGTTGGATGTCTCTGTTAATCCAACCCCCTTAGCGTTTACAGCTGCCAGTAATTTATCCAGTTTCGATACCAGGGGTTTAAGTTGGACCACAATAGTCCTCTCAAGGCATGCTTGCAGGTCAGCCACCATATTGGTGACCCAGCAAGGGATACCTGCAGGTGATGTTGATGGATTGACTGTGGGGGTCACCAAGTTATGATTTGCCAAATTATTTTTAGTCAGTTTCTTGTGGGAGCGCTCTTTAGTGCTCTTTTTCTTATGGCGTGCTTTGCTGCTTTCCAGTATTTTGACTGGGGACGGAGAAGCAAGGATGATGGGCGGGTCGGGGATGTCTGCCGACATCTCTAGGGGCACCTGGCTGCAAGGTAGCTCAACATAAGATGATGATAAGTAGGAGTTAGCCTCTAGGGCATCAGTCGTGTTGGTCTCGTCAGGTTCCCTCCCTGGTTTTGGAGTGGGAATGATGGTGTTAGTGACAGCCTTCTTTCGGTGTTCTAGATGGCATTGGCAACCACCCCAATTGTTTGCTGCAGCATTTTATCAATAGCAGTCAGAGAGGGTAGAGGCTGGGGATAGTCTGGCTGCAGTTTAGTATTAGATCGCGTGGCATGCGTTTTGGCTTTTCTCCCTCTGTGACTCATACTGTTGTCTTAGAGAGTTCAAGACTGATGTTGCCTAGCCACAAGCGCTGAACCCAGCAAAAGGAAAAACTGCTAGTGCAGTGACAGTACCTTGGGGTGTGTTCCGATGGTCTATCCACAGCTTCTGTTAAGGCAAAAGGGGGGTGGCCCGCCCCGTCCTCTTCGGTCCTCAGGGGGCCACAGAGGGCCCACCCTTTGCCCGGGCGCTCCCGCAACGCGGGCACTTATAGTTAATTTATGCGCCTCCTGGCGCGCGTTGGCAGTCACTGCGCCGCAAGGGAGCTTGGGAGTTGTAGTGCCCCAGCTCCCCTCGGTCCTCCCCACACAGCGGCCGTGCAGTAGTGGTGAAGCAACGGCGGCGGAGAAGGACCGGGCGGTGGCAGTGTAACTGCTGAAGGTTTTCCGCCTCCTCCCTCGGGTACACAGGTCAGCTCGTCTCTGCTACGGTCGGCAATCGGGACACTTGGAAGGCAGGTGCACACAATCCAGACACCCGGAGTCCAGCCACCGCCGCCGATGCTCGTCTCTGCGCGGGAACCAGGCCAGGGACCCCGGGGCTGCTCGCTGGGACAGAGGGACTCACCACAATGCACGTCCTCCCCGGGCTGCAGCTGGGAGCTCTGTGCGCCGCTCACACAAACCAAAGAATTATCCCATCCACTTCCACAACGGGTCCGCAATGGGTCACAACGGGTCGCAGCACCTCGCATTAGCCTCTGCTCAGTCAAGTTCAAGTTTATTTCACGTTTATTCGGACCATTGGTCCACAAACAATACATGTCGATAAAAGGTTTATCCAACAAGTTAAACAACACATTTCATTAACACACATAAAACCTCCTAAAACATATTTAAACTAAAAACCCACAATTATCTGATCTAAAAATAGCTATTTGTTAAAACTCGTTAAAAAGGTATAAAACTGCCTTCACTTTTTGCATATATTTCCCCATAGCCACAGCAATATCTAAGTGGGCCATTTCTGTCATCAGTGTCACAGCCTGGGTCCTAGTTTTAATCTCATATTTCATACAAATTGGTTTTAAAAATGTAATACGTAAGTCCCAAAATTTCAGACAATCAAATAAGATGCGCAGCATATCACATTTGGACCCCAAAGAGCAAAAGCAGCTTCCCTCCTCATTGATCATAGCCTGCTTTACAGAATTGTTCATATAACAAGGGTTTACCCCAATTCTGACCCTCCGGACCTCATTTCGTAATTTGCGGTCCGGTAACTTATCAGTGCAGGGGAAACATTGGTCATTATTCCATGCATCAATCATAAAACAGATCGAAGTTTTACTAGCAAGATAGTTTTTGTCCTGTGCATGCGATAATTCCTTCCCCGTCGACCTTAGTAAGTTTTTATCAATATTAGCCACGGAGACAGTAGGGCCTACATTAACGCTCATCTTCTTGCTGCTTCACTGCTCAGTCAGCCCTGGCAAAAACTTGCTGTATTCTTGAGTGAATATCTGTGCCATGCAGACTGGTCCATTTAAGTTTATTTACAATAGAACATGATAGCCAAAGATAACCCACTTTCTTTATGATCCATTTCTTGTAAATTGAGACATCCGACAATGAGAAAGGAATGAAAGTGGTCAGTGCTCCTTGTACACTCGATCCATTACTGTGCACACATGTACTCTTGGGAAAACACCATCTCTTTTTACAGTCTGTGATCTGTGTTCTGGTGAATGAATGAATCAGCTACTTAAACAATTTGTGGCTACTTTGAGGAGTGTCTCTGCTCTAGCCGGCAGAGCCCTGGTATATACTCCCAGCAAGATCTATTGTCCTATGGAAAAGATCCAGGTTTTAAGCCTTTTCAGGAACAGTGACTCAGAGGGCATCAGAAGATTTTTTGCAGGCAGCTGGTTCCATGCCTTAACAGCAAGAAAAGAGAAATATCTGCCTCCCCTTACGGCATGCTTAAGGCACATGATGGATAGAAGAGAGGCAGAAGTAGAGCGCTACACTCTGGGAGGAAGATATTGAATAAACCTCTTTGCCATGTAGCCAGGGATAGACTATACTGCCCTGTAAACCAAAGATAAGGTTTTAAATAAAATCAGTTTCTTGACAAGCAACTAACCCAGAACTTTCTTGCCGCTAAAAGTCAAAGATAGCGTGGGTAGACGCAGAAGAAGCCTCATGGCTGCATTTTGAACTACCTGCAAATGATTTACTTGCACTCCTGTTGCTCCAAGATAGAGAGTGTTTGGGTAATCCAAATGCGAGGTGATCACGGCACCGGTCACCACTCTTCTCGCCTTTGGAGGTAGGAGGGGGAGGAATTTCTTGAGAGTACAAACTAATGCGAAGCATTGGACTACAACTGCCGAAATCTGTGGCCTCATGGAAAGAGCAGTATAAAGCTTCACACCTAAGATTTTAACCACCCGAGATAGAGATGGGGTGGCTGGCAGAGCAGCGGTCCAAAGATCTTCCTACCAGTGAGACTTATGAGAGCCAAATAGAATAATTTTTATCTGCTCGGCTTTCTATTTAAGTTGACTACTCTACATCCAGTTGAAAGCAGTATGCATGCACCCTGTGAAAGATGCTGCAATAGACACATAGGAACCCTAAAAAAGCAAGGAGCAACTGAGTGTTGTCAGCATATGAATTGATTTTACATCCAAATGGCTCCACTACCGAAGCCAAGATAAAAATACTGGGTAAGCCTGTGTCTGAGCCTGTCTAGGTCAAAGTGACCTATAGAAGGGAGATTCTCCTACAGGACAGGCAAATAATTCTGAATGTTGGAGATTTTGGTATCAAAAAACGTTGCCAGTCCATTGCATAGGTCTTGAGATGGAACGGTTGCCCTTTGGCAAGCTTCTGGCGAGATAAAAGACTTCACAATTTGGAAGATGGAACAGGAACTATGCTCTGCGGCATTCATTTTATCCACGAAAAACAGGCTCTGAGCTTGTTCATGAGAATCATGGTAGGATCTCAAGGTAGATCTATAGATGACTTTACCATCTGAGGAATAGTCCCTCCGACAGATGCGTTCAAGATTTTAACATGATTTGCATTTCTCAGCCAGATTGTCAGAGAACTAAGGGGCAGGGAGTTTTCCCTTCCTCAGTACTGTCTGCTGTTCTACCCTGCTGGCAGGGTATGTCTGCTGCCCAGATGAAAAAGATCAAATAGTGATCAGACCACAGAACAGGCTTGGGGGTAGATTGACAGTGGACAATTGAAGAAAATCAGGTAAGTAGTATGTCCTACAGAAAGAGTGGGTGCCGAAACCAACAGGGCTCAAATTCAAAGAGAGCACATGCTCATTAAGCAACAATGCAAGCTGCTCCTGTGGGTTATCGGCATGTAGGTTACGGTCCCCTCAAGCAGTGAAGTTCGTCCATTGCAAGAGATAACGGGCCAGAGCTTCTATGAGGGAACCAATGAATTTCAGCAGTGAAGGATTAAGCTGTTGATCAAATTAGCTGCTTCTTAATTGACATTGCTGAATGTCTGTTCAGCCCCCTGTAAATATTCTTCCAGTATGTGCAAAAACAGGATCACTTGGATCATTGTACCCTCCTCCTTGTTACCTTCTTGTGTCACAATGTCAAAATGGAGTTGCATTTGGATCAAGTACTCCATTAACCTCCATGTTGTCTACCTCCATTGTCATGTCTTTGGCAGTTGCATCCTCTTGCCTTTGACTTACATAATCATTAATATGGCTGGACTGGTCAAATGGGCTTTGCAACATGTAGTAGGCTGAATTCCAACTTGGTGGCACCTGCAGTTTGAGGGATTATACAGGTCCTTTACTTGCACACTGAGTGATGATCAACTGCTTCCTTGCTTTGAACAAATTACTGAATGAGTTCAAATTTGTCAACAAGTTAGCAGTATGCTGTTGGCTACTTCGTTTTTGAGGAAGTAGTGCACAATTTAGTTTATGCAATATTCTAAACACAGGACTTTGAAATATCCTCCATCAGCCATGGTCTTTGATAATGTACGAATTGTCAGTGAGAGAGAACAAATCAAATCTGAGACCACTGGGTTGAAGTCATTAGTAGACTTTGGTATTAAGTTTGTACAAGATGTTATCAGCTGTAAGAGATCTCTCCATGGTGAACATTGCAACTGTTACGTGATGATGAATGCCCAAAAAGCATCATCAGCAGTGAGGCCAGCAGTTAACCACTGCTACACTCCCTTGAAGGATGCACATGTAATCTGTTGCTTGACAATTGGTCTATATATATCCATTGTGAGGTAGATGGACTAAATAGCACTATCCTTCATAGCTTTGCCAAAGGATTGGAGTGATGGCAGAGCAACATTAGAAAAATAGATCCGGCTTGGAACTTTCCATTATTGGCAGAGCTTCTACTTGAATTCAAGAAACTACTCTCATTTCACAAAAGAAAAAGGGCGAGATCAAGCGCTAAATTTTGGCCACCTTCCCATTGTATAAATGGACTCACTCATGGTTTCAGAGGCACGTGATTCCTTTGTGAACATAGCCTTGATAGTTAGTTGTTGTAACTGGTTTCTTTATGATACCTCTGCTAGTGACCTACATGGAGGAGGTAAGCTAGCTGGATGATTTGGGGTGACTGTATCCCTGTGCTCATTGTGCCATGCTGAGCTTGCAGTGGGTTATAACTGAACACTAAGGGGCCCATTACGATGTCGGGCGGATTGCCTCCGCCAGGCAGGAGGTAGCCACCGCCGGCCTGGTGGAGGTAATCCGCCCGACACCGTTTCCCGAATTCCCCCTGCCATATTAGTATGGTGGGGGGACCGCGGCGGACGGAAACACCGTCCGCCGCTTTTCTGCCCCAGTCGCCTTGTGGCCGGGGCGGAAAAGGAATAATATGGTGGCGGTGTCTATCAGACACCGCCACCCATATTACGATGGGGGGAAACAGATGCCTTTCCGTGGTGGCATGCGGTCTTCACTTTGGGGGCCCCCAAAGTGAAGGAGGGGTGGGGGGTGCACACGGGGGGTACCTGTGGTACCCTCCCCGCATTTGCATATGCAATGCGGTAGGCACCGCGCGGTGCCTGCCGCATTGCGTATGCAAATGCATGCAAGCACTCATAGCATTGTGGCGGGCGGTGCAGAGTGCACCGCCCGCCACAATGTTATGAATGCAGGATGCGGCCGCCACAGTGGCGGCCGCATCCTAATGACACCCACGGGACCCCCGCCCTAATGGCGGGCGGTCCCAATCCACGCTAGGATGATGGGCTACCATCAGCAGCTATCTTTTTGAGGTGCTCTTCTCAAACAAATGCATGCTGATTTTTCAGATGGGCCAGCCAGCCCTAGGTACCATAATTTCCATCTGCCTTACCACACTAAACATATTTTTAGCAATTTTAGCATTCTGTGATGTGCTCCTTATGTGGCCTGAGTGTAAAGAAATCCAAACGGGCGAGATGAGCTTTCTTATGGTGTCAAAGACTGAAGTATTTGTTGAGTTGGAGCTAGGCACTTGTTTTGGCCTTTCTTTGTGGCAGATTGTGCTTGCAGCAGGTAGGGGTGGGTGATAAATTCTGCTATGCCGGCAGAGGTCACGGAGGAGTTTTGCCAACTCCGCATTACGCTTGTTACATGGAGTTCCTGTAAAACTCTGCAAACTGCCACGTGGTGGAGCTTTTTCTCACTTAAGACTCAGCAACTATAAGTTGACGAGTAAGAATTTGTCATCCAGTAGCATTATTTTTGGATGCTAGAAGAGTACCCAGTGAGATTTTTCCAAACCTGGTGCTCGCGGACGGCCGCAACCATTCGTGGTGAGAAAGCTGTCACTCAAGTAGAAGATGTACTTCAGCAACAGCAAAGAAGCAGTTTCTTCCTGATAAAGAAAAGGAAAAATGTGTTTTGTATTAAAAATAAATTTCTCCCTGGCATGCCACATGGTGCCATTTGTGCTGATTTTGCAATGCAGAATAATCTCCCAGCGCTAAAAATCAGTGAGAGCAGCATGACGTGTCGATATCCACCTGTCTGCAGAACTCCCGGGAATCTCGCAGAGTTTTCATGTAACTCCTCTGAATTCCGTGGAGTGAAACTCTGCAAGTTTCACCCACCCCTAGCAGTAGAGGTGATAGTGATTGCTCAGGCTTTAGTGGTCTTCTTGAAAAGATGGAAACTATGCTGGCAGAAGAAAGTGACTCAGAGTAGAATGAGTGGAGGTAAGCTGTACTTTCTCTGTGTCACTTTCACCGCTAATAATCATTGATTTATTATCACCTTCCTCACTTCCAAGTCTTTCAGGAACCTTGCTTTTCCTCAGTCTCTCATAGTGGTCTCGTCAGGTTCCAGTGCATGTCAAGATCATCAGAAGGGGAACTTGGAGAAGATGAGGAAGTGCTCTTTCTTGTCCATGCCACAGATTGTGAAGCTGATGTGTCCAAGGGAAGATCAGACATAACAGCATCCTTTCTCTACATTAAGCCCAGCTTCCACTTCAGCTCCTACTTCTGGAAAGTCAGGTATTGTAGGCTGTGGTTCGTGTTGCTGACTTTCTGTGAAGATTTGGTTTGCTGCTGTGACAAACTGAGTTCAAACTCCCTGTAAATGTACACAACAGCAGTCTCTCCGGTGCTGAGAGACATGGGCTTTGGGTTTGGCTGTGTACCATTGACCAGGGTGATTCTGCTCTCAGCCTCTTCCTGCCCAGAGGAGGGTGCAGCAGGTGTGTCATATTTCTGGAACAAGGGTGAGGGCTTGAGTCTAGTGGTGGCACTATCTACAGACTTCTCACTGGCCACGTTCTTGGGAGGAATTTCCATCTTTGAAACCATCTTCTTAGCACTACAAATTAGTACTTTGCACAAGCCGAAGCCCGTAGCAGAGGACTCTGGTGTCAATGTGAAGTAAGTTATATTCTTCTCACCATCTCAGTATTGTGTGTAAAATTGTGTGCACCTACAGTCAACTTTAAAAAAGAGGACGCCAGTAATTCTTGGGAAATCTAACCAATGTAAAGCAAGCCATCATCATTATCATCACAAATTCTAAAGAATAGTGTACCTATGCATGAACTAGCTAATTTTCTAGACATTACACAAGAAAAGCTAACACACTCCAGGGTACGGTAGTCCCCTATGGAAGGTGAAGGAAGGCAAAAAATGAATAAATAAATTAATGAATTGCTAGTGTTCCTCCAGGTCCAGATGCCCCTGAGGGAGGCAGAGGGGACAGGCACAAATCAAATAAATTAAATAAAAATAACGATGATGTGCTACAATCAGCTAAGTCACGAATACATTTATCAGGAAAATACAAACAATTACCACAAATGCAATGAGCTTCTTCTATCAACCTTGCCAGACAACTGCTTTTAAAAGTGGGATAGAAGAATTAAGGTATACACTCAAAATATTGAGTTTTTAATATCGATTTAGATTAATATCGAATTAAAAATATAGAATTGACACAATATCGAATGGACAGATTATAGACTACAAAAATATCGAATAGAATAGCAGTAATATCGAATTAAAAATATAGAATGGACAAAATATCGAATGAACAGAATATAGACAACAAAAATATAGAATTTGAGGTAAGTAAGTTAATATCAATTTCTTAATAATATCCAATTTTTTTAAGTGATTTTTTATGTTAGTATATGTGTGAAAAGTGTATATTTATTTTATAATTTATTTTAATTAATTAATTTTATGGTATTTAATTTTTGTGTAATATAATTCTGTAGCGGGTTGTGGGTCTATAGGGGAATAGGGTGGGAAGTAATTTAATTATAATTAATTAAATATGTTAATTTATTTTTTTGGTATTTATTTTGAATTAACTGTTAATTGGTAATTAATTCAAATATAATTGGTAATTAATTTTAATTATTTGATTAATTGATAATTATGTTACTTTTATTAATTTCTTTTCTGTAGCGGGTTGTGGGTTTATAGGGGAATAGGGTGGGAAGTAATTTAATTATAAATAATTTAATTTTTTCATTTATTGATTGGTATTTATTTTGAATGAATTGTTATTTACATTTTTAATTGGTAATTAATTAAAATATAATTGGTAATTAATTTTAATTAATTGATTAATTGATAATTATGTTAATTTTATTAATTTATTTTCTGTTGCGGGTTGTGTGTTTATAGGGGATTAGGGTGGGAAGTAATTTAATTGTAATTAATTAAATATTTTAATTTATTTATTGTTTTTTGTTGTAATTTTTAATTAATTTTTTATTGTTAATTAATTTATTGGTAATTGGTAAATAATGTGTATTAATATGTAATAATTTTTTTAATAATTACTTTTTATATGTATTTTTAATTAATTAATTATTATATTATATAAAATTGTTAATTACTTTTTAATTAATTTGTAATTGGTATTAATATTTAAAAAACTTTATTCACTCTCTGGAGTGGGAATAGTAATTTTTACCCCTACGCTATCCAACACTTTCCCTACTGTTGTACTCACTGGAGTGGGAATAGTAATTTTTACCCATACGCTATCCAACGCTTTCCCTACTGTTGCACTCACTGGAGTTGGCATAGTAATTTTTACCCATACGCTATCCAACGCTTTCCCTACTGTTGCACTCATTGGAGTGGGAATAGTCAATTTTATGTCTACGCTATCCAACGCTTTCCCTACTGTTGCACTCACTGGAGTGGGAATTGTAATTTTTACCCTCCCGCTATCCAACGCTTTCCCTACTGTTGCACTCACTGGAGTGGGAATAGTAATTTTTACCTCTACATTATCCAACGCTTTCCCTACTGTTGCACTCTCTGGAGTGGGAATAGTAATTTTTACTCTCCCGCTATCCAATGCTTTCCCTACTGTTGCACTCACTGGAGTTGGAATAGTAAATTTTATGTCTACGCTATCCAACGCTTTCCCTACTGTTGCACTCTCTGGAATGGGAATAGTAATTTTTACCCCTACGCTATCCAACGCTTTCCCTACTGTTGCCCTCACTGGAGTGGGAATAGTAATTTTTACCACTACGCTATCCAATGCTTTCCCTACTGTTGCACTCACTGGAGTGGGAATAGTAATTTTACCCTTCCGCTATCCAATGCTTTCCCTACTGTTGCACTCACTGGAGTGGGAATAGTAATTTTCACCTCTACATTATCCAACGCTTTCCCTACTGTTGCACTCTCTGGAGTGGGAATAGTAATTTTTACTCTCCCGCTATCCAATGATTTCCCTACTGTTGCACTCACTGGAGTGAGAATAGTAAATTTTACGTCTACGCTATCCAACGCTTTCCCTACTGTTGCACTCTCTGGAGTGCGAATAGTAATTTTTACCCCTATGCTATCCAACGCTTTCCCTACTGTTGCACTCACTGGAGTGAGAATAGAAATTTTTGCCCCTACGCTATCCAACGCTTTCCCTACTGTTGCACTCACTGGAGTCGGAATAGTAATTTTTACTCTCCCGCTATCCAACGCTTTCCCTACTGTTGCACTCACTGGAGTGGGAATAGTAATTTTTACCTCTACACTATCCAACGCTTTCCCTACTGTTGCACTCTCTGGAGTGGGAATAGTAATTTTTACCCTCCCACTATCCAATGCTTTCCCTACTGTTGCACTCATTGGAGTGGGAATAGTAAATTTTATGTCTACACTGTCCAACGCTTTTCCTACTGTTGCACTCTATGGAGTGGGAATAGTCATTTTTACCCCTACGCTATCCAACGCATTCCCTACTGTCGCACTCACTGGAGTGGGAATAGTAATGTTTATCCCCTACGCTATCCAACACTTTCCCTACTGTTGCACTCACTGGAGTGGGAATAGCAATTTTTACCCTCTTGCTATCCAACGCTTTCTCTACTGTTGCACTCACTGGAGTGGGAATAGTAATTTTATCCCCGTCATTATGCAATGTTTTCACTATTGTTATATTTAATGTACTGTAAAATATTAATTAAAAAATATATTTTTAATGTTTTAACTTATTATATATAATTAATTTTTATATTTGTGTTATAGGTTTATTTATATATATGTAATTATATTTTAAAATATGTTTTTAACGTTTTCAAATTATCAATAATAATAAATTTGTTTATATTATTTAATTAATATCTATATAATAAACATTAAAATATGTTTATTTTTTAGATTACAAGTTTTATTTATTATTGTGACCTTTTTAAAGTAATTTTGAGTATGATATACTTTATTATATTTAATATTTAATTAATGTTATATTACTTTTAGGACATTTAAAACATTCGATATTTTAGTATTCTATATTTTAAACATCGATATTTGTTATTCAATATTTTTGCACTTACCGGTTTGTAGATAGGGAGACGATATTCTGTCATTCTATATTTTTACCTCGATATTCTGGTAAGTCGATATTCTTGTATTCTATATTCTGTCAGTGATCCAAGAATTACAACACACATTGGCTTCACAAAATAGTGGCACCTAGCTCATTCACCAAATGCCGCTCAAAGGCATGGAAAACAAAAACAAACTGACTGTCACACACGTGTACTGGCTCTGCAAAGTTGTGGTCGTTGCATTGCTAGCACAAAAGGAGGCATTGAGAAGATAGACAATATGACGACAACACACCTCTACTGGCAACACAAAATGGTGACTGTTGCATGGCTAGCAAAAAATCAGACATGGAGAACAAAGAACATGGTTTCCCTATATTGCCTAAAGCTTCTTCCCCGCCTCAAACAAAATGAAATAAACTTTACAAAAGCCCTAACCACAACCAGCCAAAGGTAACGTCAATCAATTTCCCACCCCCTCCACGCAAAAAGACAACATTAAGCATGTTTGGCATACACAAACTCATAAAAATGGCAGACAAGCACATGGGGAAGAAGGTAGCTTAGAAATAGGAACATGGGGGTATTTACAAGGAATTGGTGCTAGGGCAGCATCACAAATCATTTTGCTGAGCTGCCATGTGCCAATTTGAAGGACAGGGATGCACCTTATTTGCAATATACAGTGCATCCTGTCCTTTCTGCCAGCACTGGCATACATTTTGCATCTGTGCGCAAACGCAGGCACCCTTTCACCATGGTACCAGGGTGTCGTGTTGTTGGCAAAATTGTTTTTGTGAACAAAAGGGCACCTTCTTGCACAAAAACAATCATGATAAGCATTTTCCTGTTTCCATGACTTGGAAAGAGGAAAGAACGAGGAGAAATATAAACATTTCTTCCCATTACGCCTGGTCTAGGGATGCACATGGTTATGGCACTGCCACAGGTTTATCTGATGTAAATCTGGGGCAGCGTAGAATTCCATGGATGTTGAGTAGGAACACCCACAGCAATAGCCATGGAATGCCTCTTTCACGTGGGATAAGGCAAAGCAAAGACTTGCAATGCCTCGCCTTACTCCATTTGTACAAGATCATGAAAAACCATGCAGGGTGGCTTTATGTGTCCATATAGATATGGTTACAACCTGTGTCCCACCGGAACATCACAAAAAGTGATGTTCCGGCGGCGCACAGGGCTTGTAAATATGCCACTTGGTGTCATCCCAACACTAGCCTCAAATGGCACATGCAGGCAAAAAATACTCTACATTTTGCATTTAACACAAGTCCATCCATAAGCTCCTAAAATTATTTAAAAACCTATAGCTTAGCTTTACTTAGAATGTGAAAATACATTAAAAAAAATACACCCATGGCCTGTTGCAGGGCAGGCCTGGCCCCAAACAGTAGAACAACAGAGTCAAATGATTACTAAATCTGTACAACTCCACACTCCAGACCACCTAGTAACAAACAGAAATGGAAAATAATATTGAAAAAAGGATACAAATAGTGGTACCTGCCCTCCCTCAAACAGCAAACTTTTTACTAAGCACTGCATTGAACTTACTTGATTTTCCCAAAAAGTAAAGCTTCCAAAGGTGTTTATACAGCAGAGATTGTTGACATCCAAATTCCAAATCCAAAGTGACCATGGGCTGCACAAAGCAGAGGGATTAGGCTTCAGGACAGGAAGAGCAAATTGCTACTGTATGTACAGTACCCTCCCAGTCTCTACAGCACTTTCTTCCTGATAAATGTGATTTGTATTAAAAATAAATTGCCAAATGTCCCACTCGATATAAATTCAACTAAAAAATGTATTTGAATTGATTTTATGGTGGCTCGTGTTAAAATAACTGCTTCCTGCATTTAAAATTGTAGTTATACCGTCAAAAAGTTACCTGAACCGCTCGCCTAGGTTAAAAATCAATATGAAACGTTTGTGGAATGCCGGCTTTAAAGTCCGCTGCTGGCATTGAGAAGATGCAGCTCGCATTCATGCTGTTGGCATTGTTTCCCTTCTTCTTGTGGTATGCTTTTTAACCAAACTGACTTTTTGTTACACAATGCGGTGTAATCTTGGTAAGTGCGTGTACATTTCACTAGATAGATTTTCCATAATTGCACCAATTACACAAAAGCATAATTCACGGGCAGACTGATACTGTATACCGACGCTCCCGAAGGTATTGCAGAGCTGCTGCTTATAGTTCTGGGATCAGGTTGCTGCTGGACTGGGCTTGTGGGGCACCGAGCGGGCTATTTTGAAATGGCTGGGCCCTGTAATTCATCGATTGGCTTCTGATATCCTGCTACTTTGGCCATCCTGCTGCAAGGCCCTGTATGTGAATTTAGGTCACAGCGGGTTGGTGAACACACCATTTTTTGCGGATGGGGTCTCTAGTTGAGCCCTGGGACAGGCTGGTAACTAACGTGCCAGGCAGGGACAGAATGAGGCGTAAAGACCCCAAACAATGCCTACTACAATTTGGGAGGCCTACTGAGCAATTTGCAGAGTCTGGTGGCAACATGGCCGAAGGGGGCACAGAGGAAACCAGTCTTAGTGTGGCCTCTGTAGGGTCGAGTACATTGCTCCTCGAAATGTGGGTGGGTTTTAAGATCCTTGGGGGCAGCTTCGACACCCTCGACAAACGCTTGAACGGAATGGTTGCCAAATTGGACATGCATGAGAAACATTTAGACACTGTGGAGGGTAGGATGTCAGATTTGGAAGATGGTGCAGCACAATCTATCAAGCGCCTAGACCAAATGATAAATATACTTAAGGAGGTTGCCATAAAGAACGAAGACTTGGAGGCGCGCAGTAGGCGCAACAATGTCCACATTCTAGGCGTCCCTGAGTCGTCCACACATGGCACATGGACCAATTTGTGGAGACCCTGCTCACAGACATTTTTGGTAAGGAAGCCTTCACCCCCACCTTTCTCGTAGAAAAAGACCACCGTTCTCTTGCCCCCGCCCTAACCCGGGTTGTCCACCTAGGCCTACCATTGCCCATCTTCTAAATTTCCGGGACAGAGACACTGTGCTGCGGTTGGCGATTGAGTGGGGCTCCATAACCTGGCAGGGCTTGGTGTTGGCATTGTATCCAGATTTTACCATCATGGTGCAGGAAGCCAGGAGAAAGTACACCGGCGTGAAGGCAACACTGCACAACCTGGGCCTCAGATACAGCATGTTATATCCAGCGCACCTCCAAGTAGACATTGAGGGTGGTTCTCGCATATTTGATACTCCCACTGCGGTACAAGCATTTTGCTGGGACTATAAAGGCAGCAACAGCAGTCACAAGAACAAAGACTTGTCCAGGGCATCCCCCCCTTAACAGGGACTCAGCTGCCAGCGTGGTCTTATTTTCCAACGAGTAATCATTGTAACTTGAACCGAAGAACAGCTGCTAATTGTTGTGTGTAACTCTTTTTTATTCGGCAACCTAAGTGTTTTGCATGATTTTGCAAGTTGGGTAACTGGTTTTGATCGCTTTGTGTTTGTTTGAATTTTGTGAAATGTATCTAGTATTGCTCCATCTAAAGGTACGAGGGTGTCTACATGATGCATATCCACTCATTTTCATTGGGGACACTCCCTGTGGAAGGGTGTGCAGTGATGGGTGGGGGGTGAAGGGGGGAACATTAGCTCTTTGGGGATATCAATAGTCCTAATCTAGTTTATTCACTGCAGCATGGTATGTTTTAATTGTATTGTACAAGCCAAGTCATTGCGAGAATGCTGGGATGCCGGAACGGGGTAGGTTGGCACCATTTCTAGATCTTACATTAATCACCTGGAATGTTTGGGGGCTTAACAATGCTAAGAAAGGGAGGCAGGTTTTGTAGTATTTACAGTGTCACAGGGTCGAAATTGCATTCTTACAGGAAATGCACCTGCCTAAAGCTCCCACCGCAACTTTCATCTGGGGTCCAGAACACTACTTTGCTGGCTATAGCACATATGCGCGGGGAACGGCTGTTATGATTCATAAAAGTTTGCCTTTCCACTTCACAAAAGCACATATGGACAGAGAGGGGCGTTCTACTTTGGTGGAGGGACTCTTGAAGGGATACCGGATTGCATGCATCTGAGTATACGCGTCTAATGTTGACTGCCCACTGTTCTTCCAAGGTCTTCACTGACAGCTCTTACAACTAGATGCAGACTATATATGTATGGGTGGTGATTTTAATCACCTGTTAGATCCTGAGCGAGATAGCACCTCTAAATCCTCAGAAACCAAGCCACACCACGTATTGTTAGAATTGTGCAAATCGATTGGTCTGGCAGACGTGTGGCATCAGCGCAACCCGAGGAATGCCGCGTATACCCATTATGCCGCTCAATAAGGTACTTGGACCAGATTAGATTTCTGGCTGGTCTCCCCGAACTTGGCATTGTGGTATAAGATGTCCCAGCATCTCCCAAGCACTTATTCTGACCATGCTCCAGTGGTTTTACAAATACGTATTTCTAGACCAGAGGGATGTGAGAGGTTGTGGAGATTCCCCGGGCAGGCTTTGATGGATGAAGTTTTTAGGTCTGAGCTTTGGGAGGCTATAGTTGAATACTTCGAACTTAACAAAGGCTCGGTCTGCTTGTGGGCCACACTCTGGGAGGCGTTTAAAACCTACATGTGTGGCATATCCATTTCTAAGCACTCAGAGTTTCTCAGAGACCTGTGTGGTACGATTGCGCGCACTGAGCAGCAATTAAACGAATTGGACAAAGAGCATATTATGAGATCTGATCCCTCGTGGCTTGGCCGCCGCCTTATGCTCCTTACGAAGTTCAGAGATGTGGCAGAGCGTGAGTCATTTCTTAAACCAGTATGCCATTGCATGACGTTATGGGGAGGGTAGTAGACCTGGCCGCACATTGGCGCGACTACTTAGGCCTTCAGCTGGGCGATCATACATCACTTTCTATACGCTCCTCGGCTGGGCAGACCCTCAACAATAGCCCAGAGATCCGGGACAAATTCTTAGCTTACTATTCCACCTTATACACCACTCGAGTGTCACATGACGAGGAAGGCCGTAATAATTACCTAGCAGAGATTGTAATGGTGTGGCTCGAGAAGTTTATGAAGCAGTTTCTGGTGGAGCTGTTTTCCGTCGAGGAAATTAGTAGCGCCATAGATTACATAAATGGCTCGACAACCCCGGGTCTCAACGGTTTTACCGATGTCTTCTACAGAAGTTTATAACTAGGCGCTTGAACGCAAGGAACTTCCCCCTACTTTGCGTAAGGCAGTAATAATTCTTCTGCCGAAAGCAGGCAATGATTTGCTTTTATGTGGCTCTTACAGGCCATTATCACTTTTAAACTTCGTTTATAAAATCTTGGCTAAAATGATTGCGCTGAGATTGGCTTTATTACTGGACCGTATTATCTCCCCAGCTCAATCGGGCTTTGCACATTATTTGCGTTCATACATCGGATCGCTCCTGAAGTCCCGGCGTCTGCAGTTCTACTAGATACCAGAAAGGCCTTTGACTCTTTGGAGTGGCCCTTTTTTCTAGCAATGATGAGAAAGCTGGGTATCCCTGAGGGATTCATTAATCTTACTGCACAAATGTACAATGCGCCCACTGCAAGGCTTTGTCTGAACGGCACACTGCCCCCTTCGTTCGCTCTTACTCGTTGCACTAGGCAGGGATGCCCACTCTCCCCGCTGCTTTTCATATTGGCAATGGACCCCTTGGTCCACCATTTTCATCTTCTCAGAGTCTCCAGGTCAAAATGGGTCCTCTTTTAATTTCCCTCTATCCGGATGATATTACCGTTTACGTCTGCAACCCTAAGGAGAATTTGGAACCGCCCATTAGAGAGATAATTAGATTTGGCATATAATCTTGGTTGGGTATGAATTGGAGCAAATAATCAGACTAAACTATGGCCGTGCAGTACATAAACTGGAACAGAAGGTTGAGCGCTGGTTGAGACTACCACTATCCCTTGTGGGCCGAGTGGCCCTTGTGAAGATGATTGTCCTCCCAAGGTTCCTGTACCTCTTTCATAATATTCCCATCCCCCTCCCTAACACTTTTTTTCGCATGTTAAGATCTCATCAGATTGGTCTGGGGGGGGGGGTGGATGACTCAGAGTTAGCTGGGACACCTTGTCCTTACCATATGAGAGAGGTGGGTTCGGGGTCCCCAACTTTCAGGTCTATTATTTAGTTGCTCAATGTAGTTTTGCTCACTCCTGATACCATCCTGACACCAGGATTCCCTATTCTAGGCCTGAGGCTGATCTAGTGCTCCTGGTGCCTATTTGTTCTGTGCTTCCGCTGGGATTCCCCAGAGACCTTCAGGACATTCAAACAGTTTCTACCACTAGCTGGGTCTGGCATAAGCTGACTATAGTGACTGGAGGAGGTGCTTTATATTAATCGGAGATCCCTGTGGCCAATAACCCTTGGCTTCCCATTACGGAGAAAAAATTGGTTCAGCGTACACTTTCAGCATACTCAATGAAGAAGATCGGGGATTTGTTTCCAGAGGAACATATCTTTTCTAGCACAGATGGTAAGCAGTTTAGTGAAGAGAAATGTATGGATCAATTTGTCTTTAGTTGAATACCGAGGGCGCTCTGAGCAAAGATTTTGGATTACCAGTTGGAGCCTGAGTCCTTCCCTCCACTTACTCTCTTAATCACAAGTCCTGGGGGAGAACACCTAATCTCAAAGTTATATAAAGCATGTATGACATTAATCCCTAGCAGGCATACCAAGATACAGAAAGCATGAGAGCGGGACCTTGGGCACCCAATTCAGGACTCGCACTGGTCCTTTTGCTGCGAGCAAGCGAAGGAGGTCTCTTTAAATAGCAGACATAAGCTTATACACTTTAAATATTTGTGGAGGGTCTATATGACCTGGGTTAGGTTACATGCCATTGACTCAAATCAACCGCACTATTGTCTTAAGTGCGGTGGCCCGCAAGCCGATTTTGCCCACCTGACGTGGAATTGTGTCAAGATTGGGAACTTCTGGAGACCTATCTTTAGGAAAAAAGACAAATGATATGCCTGGAGGTGGCTCCCATGCCTGAAATCGCCATATTGGGATATGTAGGGGTGCTTTAGAAGAAGCTGTGTAAATTCACTGCCATTGCTCTTCTGCTTGCAAAGAGGGAAATAGCACTCAAATGGGGTAGTAGATCCACTCCCACGGTAAATGACTGGCTCCACAGTTTCACATACTGTAATACTAACTGTGAGCTGTATGCCAATACCCAACCCCTTGCCTCCCAACCAAAAGATATTAGGGAGCCTCTTAAAGCTTACTTATTAGAAATCGGCGGCACTCCTGCTTCAATTTGTACAATGGTAATTTGTAACTCATTCCACTTAATCAAATTGTTGTGATTTATTATTGTATCACTGTGAGTCTGTGCTTGTCACCTGAGGAGTGCCAGCTGTTCCGGGTTGGTCAGATGTCGACATTTCAAAGTATGATGTAGGTACAACCCTGAAACATAGGGGGCTCCAATCTTATGAAACGCTTTAAAACCAAGATCAAGGCCTTAAAATGGATTATTTTCCGCACCGGAAGCCAGTGTAGGGAAAACAGAAGCTGAGTTGTATGAATCTTGGGACTAGTCAGAAAGATGGCCCTCGCCGTCACACTCTGAATCACCTGTGGGTACTCAGGGAGGCTGAGATACAGGGAATTAACATAGTCCAGTCTAGACACCACCAGGGCCTGGACCACTGTTTTCCTGTAGGGGACAGAGCACAGGGGAGAAAGTGCCTCAGCATTCTCATCACCCCGAAACAGACACCAGCCACCATTTGAACTTGGGCCTTCATAGAAGGGCAGCATCCAATTTGACCCCCAGATTTTTCACGATGGAGACTGAAGACGAGGGGGGGATATGTCCTGCGGCCACTAGGTGTGGCAAACTTCATACGGACGCGGACCGAAGAAGATAATCTCTGACTTTTCAGAGTTACACTTCAATTGATTGTGTCTGAGCCAGGAGAAGACGTCAGAAAGGGAGGTGTTAATTAAGTTGCCGTTGAATTCGACACCCTTCTCGTACGTGAACAGTAGCTGGGTGTCGTCGCATATAATACTGTTTTGGTCCTGTTTTTCTTGGCGAGAAGAGCGAGAGGGGCCATATACAGTTGAGCCCTATGAAACCCTGACATTCATGGGAGGAATCGCAGCGGCAAAAGGTGGAGACCAGATAGTTTGTGAGCGATTAGCTAGGAAAGACATGAACCATCTCAATACCGTGCCTCCAATACCGGTCTCCATGAGTTTTTGCAGTAATCTGTTGTGGGGCACGGTATCGAAGGCTGCGGAGAGGGCCAACAATACCAAGACCGCATTACCTCCTCTATCCAGCGAAGCTTTAATTGTCTCTGCAACTTCTAGCAGGGCCGTTTCCGTGCTGCAGTTAGCTCTGAAACTTGACTGACTAGGGTGCAGTAAATGATTGGCCTCCACATACTTTATTGTGACATATTTCTCCAAAACCTTGGAGAAGAAAGACAGGAGTTACGGGCGACCTCGAGATCTGCCGTAGGTTTCTTTAGCAGCAGAAGAATGTTGCCGTGTTTCCAAGTTAGGGGCATGAGCCCTCCCACAAGGCGGTGTTCAAAATCAGGTTAACTACAGGGTTATTCACTTCTGCAATTGAAGACTGGACATGGGTCTGATGTGAGCCAGACTTCAGAGCTTTCATAAGCGCTAGAGATTGCTCCAAGGTAATCACAGGGAACTTCATAAGGGAGGGGTCAGTGCGGGGACACACGTCGAGGGGAGTTCCAGTGGCAACCTCTAATTCTGGCAACAGAGCTACGAAGGAGTCCTGAATGTTTTTAATTTCATCATGGAAAAAACAAGCCATGCTACTGGTCCAGTCGCTTGTGGGAACAAACCTTTGACTAATTGTCCTAAGAGAGGAGAAACTTTTTACAATATTGAAAAGTACTCTACTTTTATTGCCCACCTCTTCAATTTTTGTGGAGAGAAAAAAGTTTCTTTCCCTCGTGTACTTTCCTATAATGTTCTTTCAACGCTTGTTTATAGATGGATTTGTCAGTGGGTCTATAGTTCCTCTGCCACTCTCTTTCCAGATGCTTACACACCCTTTTACTTTCCCAAAAGTGCATCAGGTTGTTATCGTTTTCTGAGTGATTGGCTTGATTGGGCGAAAAAATCATGTAGCACATTTCAAACTTCAATGCAAATGTGTGGCTTAAATATTTTTGAAATGGCAGCCGCACTGGGCTGCTTCTCTCCACTGTGCAGTTTGATTAAATTATATAGAAACTGGAATTGTTTTGCATATGCTGTTATTACTAATCTTTGATGGATTTTGAAGATAATATTGTTGAGTATGTTTCCAAATTATTTTTTCTTGTCGGTTTTGAGAGTCACTACTTCAGGGTCTCAGCTTTTTATCTGCTTTTCTACATTTTTAAAAACAAAATAGACTGCTTTCCTCTCAGTTTTCTATTTCTTTCTCTTAATGTAATGTGATTTCGGCACGTCATGTGATATCGTTCACTCACACCCAGTAGAGGTGTATTATATGTGCCTAGAACAGCACCTTTATGGCCCTTCTTGGTCCTCATAATAAGCCTGTCACGGTAGGTGCTACTCAGTTTTTAAACATGTGATATGGAGAACACCAGCCTGATGAACACGGTTGGCTGAATCTCCATTTTTGGTCAATTTTCAAAACCAAGAAAATCTCTTGTGGCCGAGGTACTAGAGTATAGGTAGGAGTAAAGAGATTGGAATATGGGTAGGTTGAGGGGTACTACAGTATATTTTAGGGTGGGGTTTCAAAGGTATGGGTAGGTGTAAATATATTAGGATTATGAAAATGGTAGAAGAACTAAGGTAACTGGACTAGATTGAAGACAGGTGAGGGGTGCTAGAGTGTTGGCAGGGGTAGAGAATAGCAGCTAACTTAGGTTGGTTTTCAATCCAGAGATGGTGTGAATCTGGGCTCAGTCATTTGCGTTTGGGGTCTCAGATAATAATATATAACTTAGAAGTCTCTCCAAGTGTGAAGAATTGCAGGATTGTAGCTAAAGCATGCTTTCATAGATCTTCCTTGATGGGATACTTTTACCAATATAATGATTAACCATGATTTTTAGGTCTCGCCTGGAGTTAGCAGCGCGCATGCTACACCATGGCTGCAAGACTCAGGGCAGGGGGGCTCCATGGGCACAATTTCAATGAGACACCTGTCTCTTAATTGGATGGGCATGGGTCAGAAGAGGATCGTGATGCAGTGGCTCGCTTTGTCCTGATACTTATATCCATGTTGGTGGGCTGAGTGTGGGGCCCTAGACAGATGACCCCACTGGCCATGCCTAGCGCGGTCCCTAGAACCACGGTGTCCTCATAGGGAGAACGATTGAGGTTATAGGGAAGGGATGCAGAGATATGATAAATAGTAAAAAGTTGATAAAGATTTTGTAGGAAAAAGAATCTTTCTTGCCAGCTAGAGATATTTTGGTAATCTATCTAAAGGAAGCTGGCTGCCTCGTGTATCCCAAAACTGGGACAAATAAGAACTGGTCTCACAGTGATGAAGACTATACTAAGCTGCATTTGTATATTAAAATAGTTCATCTGCTACATTAATGATTATTCAAGGGTGAAAACATACAAAAAATATTTCTTATTCTACCTCTTTTAAAAAGCTAAAAATATTTTTCAGGCTGTAAACCTTTTGTTGGTACATTTCAAAGATAGATTCCATACACTTTTTGCACAACACATCTTTGGCGTTTCTTTAAAAAAACGCAGAATGTTACGTTACTTACAATATAGTTTTTAGGAATTGAATAACATGTATTGACACATTTTATTTTATGTTATTTCAGTTTTCTTTCTGAATAGATCATTCAAAACAATTCCATTGAGTCAGAGACATTATGGGTACTAGTCCAAGGAACTTGTACACAGTCTGTCAATATAGTTCTCCCAAAAGCTGCCTCTTCCAGAATTTTTTGTATTTTCTGACATCTGCTTCGAGACCAATATACAAAGGAAGGCCTCCAAAGGGGGTTGTGTTTCCTGAATGTAAATACATTTCCTAAACAGCTTTCATTCTATTGGACCAGTGAAGGACTCTCCTGGAACGATGACATTGATCTGATTGAGTGGTATGTGAACAGGAACCAGGATCTGATACACTCTCCCCATTCACAAACCAACAATGTGCAATTTACACCCTGACTGATGTGCAAATAGGAATGCATCTTGCAATGCGACCTATGTACCGTTATATAGCATTGGAAATCGTACATTCACAGGGGTCACAACACAACCTGTCCAATTAATAATAATTAGGCAGGTGCAGTTTGCAATTCTCTGATTTGTCGCATTTACAGGTATTGGAGCCTGCAAGGGACAGCAGACCTCCCTCCCTGCATTGTACTCCTAAATCCATTAAAGGGCCAGAGCTGCTGTCTTAAGAAAAAGCCATTTGAAAATACATCAGAGGGAGCAGGCAGTGGTCCCCTAGACCACTGTCTGGTCTCCCAGTGGCTGCCAACATAATTCAGAAAGGTGAAGATGTCCCCTTCGGGTACGTGCTCCTTTGCAAATCAGTTACCATCCCAGTTTGTGTGTGTCTAACTCATCAATGATGTGTGACCTCAATTGATGTTATAAACCACTCAGATATACTGCTTCAAATTAGACATCCGAGGGAGTGGGTATCCCTCCATTCTATAGCCACTCCTATTTGCAATTTGGAAAAGATTGCAAAAGCTGCTTTACAAGCTTGAAATAATTTTCCGGATCATAAAAAGGCTATTAAACATTAAAAGGCATGTTTATGGTCACAAACTCTGGGGCATATTAGCAAGAACCTCGATAAAATTATCGCCGTTTTAGCGTCAGGAAACTGCCGCTAAAACGGCAATAATGGGCTTGCTAATGTGCGTTATAAAATTCCAATAGAAGCCCAGATTAGATGTGCAGGACATCTAACCTGGGCTTCTATTGGAATTCTATAACACATATTACAAGCCCATTATCACCGTTTTAGCGGCAGTTTTCTACCGCTAAAACGGCGATAATTTTAACGAGGTTCTTGCTAATATGCCCCCTTGTAATTCCACTTTTTTAAAAGCTGAGAAAGGTACTGGTAAATTCACTAGGCCCGGGATTAATTTGGGGTAATGAGTGACTCAACAAGAGTAAACTGAGTAAAATGACTCTAAAACGTAGAACATTGGGGCATATTATCAAGACAGGAGATAACATTATCGCCGCTTTATCGGCAGAAAAATACAGATAAAGCGGCGATAATTGGCTTGATAATATGCTCTATGGAATTCCAATCGAAGCCCATGTTAGATGTCATCACATCTAACATGGGCTTCGATTGGAATTCCATAGAGCATATTATCAAGCCCATTATCGCTGCTTTATCGGCAGTTTTCTGCCGATAAAGCGGCGATAATTCTATCTCCTGTCTTGATAATATGCCCCATTGTCTTTTAGGTTTTTACCAGGAAAAGAGACAACTTGAGAATTGCTTGCATGGGCATTAACAGAGGAGTAGGGTGTGATGTTTTCATCCCCTGTCTGAACCCGCATTTCAAAAGCAGGACCCCGTAAGGGACGTGTTTATTGGTTTACTTGAACAAGACAGTTTATTGAGGTACATCTTAAGAGGAAAACTCCTGCTCTCAAAGAAGCTCCTAAGTGAGCACAGGAGGCCAAAAGTGAAAAAACAACTGTCTAAGAAATTGTTCATAAGAAAAGAAAGTTTGCTAAGCGTTCAGTGGTACAGTCAGATGCAACCACACTTGTGATATCTGTGAATTTTCAATAATGTGGCTTTGACACCGGAGAAGTTTTACTCAGTGTGTGCAGTAGTCATTGGCAGATTCAGAGTTAAATGCTGGCCACAAATGTGTGTTTACATGGCCGTAACCTCAGGAATTACCATGAAGTGTACAAATACATTATATCTGAAAATTGACATAATTAAAGTTTGGCCTATTTGCAGGTGAGGGCAGCACTGCATTTAGTTTGGGGATACATCACCTCATTGCAACACACAACAGAGGATATGTGACCAAAGTAACAACCCGTTTTGTTAGCATCGTAAGTGTTCTACCTGGGTTAGGTCCTGTAAATTTCTAATCATTTTGATGCTTTTTTTTTTTAAGTTAACTCTGCACAGAACTTGCTTTTATTGCCAACGGTTAATTGAAATTGGAAACTTTTTTCATATTCTTGAAACTTTAGGAGGTCCTTAAATGGGAAGCTAGCTGATATCCCTGTCAATACTCATGATTTGTGGTGTTGTTTTGGCAATGCTGAATGACACTCAAAAGTTGCTACTCTGACAGAGCACAGAAAGGTGCCATCACACCTCAGAAGCATACCTGTGCTGCTATCTTTGACAAATATAGTTGCTAGTGTAAGGTGACTGTAGGTTGGAAAACTCATACCAGATAAGTTGCTTCTGCTTTAACAGAATTACCCACCATGGCGGTTTTTGGCTGGCGAACACCTGAGATACATCCTGATGGTGATGATGACTATAGTGTAATCGCATACAAGCAAAGCCCTATTAGCCCATGTAACTAGGTATAAAGGCAATAATTTAAGCAAAACTTCATGTATATGCAGGGGACCAGAATACAACAAATCCTGCTTTCAACAAATGAAAAAATTTAGTGTGTCCGGTACCAATGGATGATCATAGTAAAGGCGTCATTACATAAACAGTGACTATGAGAAAAGCCGTGAAGTAATGAATGTGCTGTTTCAACTCTCCTTGCCAGTTGCTGCCAGTGGCCCACTTCAGAGCTGCTAAAAATGATCATTTGTTTATAGGAGGGCAGATTCACGTTTCTGTTTATGTGTTAAATTGTGTTATTTCACGTTTTTATAACATAATTAAGTAATGTAAATAAACAATTTAGGTAAGCCAGTAATTCAGATCAAAGAGACGTACAACATAATAAAACTGTCTAGAAACAGAGCGTTGCTACACCTGCAAAATAAAGACAATTTGGAAGTTTCAAAACTGTAAGACAATTTCCTATTAGCCATAAGAGGCATTCCAGTCATTCCTTGCAGTGCTAACCCAGACTATACTGCCAAATCACCACATGGGACCTATACCGCCAAACATATGGAACAGCAGCCAATAACCATGCAGAAATCATATTCTCTTGGTGGAGAAGAATAATTGTACTTACTTGAGTCTTCTGACACATATGCTCAGAAAACATAATCTTAATTATCACTTCTTTGGAGGTGTAGAGCAAATATTGCAATGGTTTCTCCAACACTCTCTATATGTGGTACACTACACTCAGAATTTGTGGTGCAAAAAATAGAACTCATCACAGTGGTGGGTGTTTCATTGAACCATCTTCCAAACGAGAACTGCTGACATTGGCCTCCACAGTTCATTATTGGCACATATGGCTTGGAAGCCAAGATCACTAGTCTACTGAGACAGGCCTCATCTGTTAAATGTAGTCGTGGTACAAAACAAGCAAGTGTTGTTCGTATTGCCATACATAATTGAAACACTAACATTCACTAAGAAATCTTTAATCCAATGGTATTAAAGTAATGGTTTAGGAATGCTGGGCGCTGGTCATAAAAATATTGCAAAACATGTATGGAAATCCTTTACTTGAATTACATTTGATAATAACTTGCAGGAGAAATTAATTAAAGATAGTTCTTAAAATATGCTGTTTTTAGAGCTGGTATATATAAAAATTGTGACCATGAATGATAATTAAAGAAAAAGAAGTGTTTATAAATGTAATGAAGTTTTAAAAAATTAGCAATTGGAACTTTTTAGTTGTAAATAATTTATAACATTCATTATGTATTGTTGTAATGGTTTTAAATAACGAACTACAATAAAGATTCTATTACCTTTACCTGAATTACAGTTACGCGTATAGTGCAATACCTCAAAAGACCCAAAATGCTACATTTAAGACAGCACATATGTGACATCACAGATTATACAAATTATCACACTGTTCATTATATCATTTATACTAATTACCTCTTTGGTGATGTCAATTTAAATGATAGTATTCCATTGTACGTAAGTCACTGGTATAGCAATGTGCTCTCCATCGCATTTCCTTCATAAGGTCCTCGGTGAGCTCTCAGTAGTCAAGTCTCCTGGAAACTATTTACCCGCCACATAAAGGCATAACATGCACTAACTTCTGTTGCTAATGCCTATAAATTAGCAAGCAGTAAACTGGCTGGAAGATAGTAAGCAAAAAATACAGCTCACTTGGATTTGTCTGAATGGTTGGAAGATTATTACTCAGCTCATAGACCCAACCAACCTATAAACTGTCCCTTTCATCTTGACCTACTCAGTGATGAAAACCTCTCCCTGACAAATCAGGAAGTACGCAACCTGTGAGTGGCGTTCAAAACAACCTCACCTTCACTCTACCAGGAAAAACATCAAAATCAAGAACAGAATCTACCATATTTCCAAGAAGGTCTTCTGCTACTGCATAGCCTCGCAACATTGTATTGGTACTAGATGTAGTCATGCCCTTCTTGGAATACTCTATGCCATTATTCAGACCTGCGTGCCCGGCTCATAGTTGTCTGTGTGCCCCAAAAACACACCACATCCATTCTAGGACTGCAGAGACTGTGAGCTATATAAAGATGACAGTTCAAGACCATTTTCCCAATTTACAAGACACTCTATGATCATACACAGGGACACCGCTCCAACATTCTTCAGCCCTTCCCACAACCCACACATCCGAAGTTCACCATCATACCCTAATAAGCCATTTTCCAAATCTGTTAGAAAGAATGCAAGGCAGATTGCCTCAGCTGTAGGCCCTTTCGCTCACCAATGCCCTTGATGTTTATTTAACCATTGGGAAAGACTTTTAAATGCACCAGGGATAACTGTAGACCCACTTGTTCTGTGCAGCTGTTGAACAAGTGGCATATGGGCTCCTGGGCTCAACCATAAACATCTTTTATAGGCAGAATCTTATTGTTTTATTGGTTCCATCATCCTTGCATATGCAATTAAGCACATTTACCTCAACTGAGGATGTGTTATCCATGTGAATGTTTTAATAAAAGAACTGTGAGACGCAACAGTCTTGGGATTATGCTTTTGTATAATCTGCAGTTTGCAGGGAGCATCGTGGAATGAAGTAGGAGCCTTGACAAGCAGCGAGACAATAGGTATTGGAGTCGGATTCTTCCCTGTCTTAGCGATTTAAGGAACTGTCCACTTGAATGAATGAATAAACCAACTTCTAAAGTGTAGCAGCTGCTCCAAACAGGAATACCAGTGAACTGAGGCAGGTCAACCTCCATTTCTAAAATTAGTAAACACCTCTTTTTCCTCAAAAAACTGAAGATGGTGGCTGGGGTACTAAAGTATAGGCATAGGTAGAGGGACTAGAAAATAGGAAGGTCAAGAGGTACTACAGTATATGCTAGGGTAGAGGTACATGGGACGGGTAGGACTAATGAAACTAGGGAATCGGTATTGGTAAACGCACTAGCGACAGCTTTCGGTATCAGGGCTCTTTTAAAAACAAGTGAGAGGTATCAGGGTACTAGCAGGGATAGAGGTCACGAGTAAGGAAAAATATGGTTGAAGAGGAAGGGCAGGAAATGACCTTGGCACAGGATGCTGAATGGAGAGAGCTGAGAGAAAAGAGAACAACTCTGTGGGGCCCACCCTTCAGAAGCAAGAAGAAGAATGGATAGAAATTGAGTGGTAAAGAGGTGTTATGGTTGGTGTCCCTCCAGCAAGTGGGAAATAATGAATCTAATTTATCCTAAACAAAAGGATTTTTTTCGAGCAGATTGCATTTTCCATGGTGGATGGACATCCTTTTAATGGCAATCCTTTTGATAAATTTGAGGTAAGAGGTTTGTGGTGAAAGCTCCTCTGATTCCCTTAAGTATGTGGAAAACGTCCTTAAATGTGATTTCTCCAGAATCAGGTGCAGCCATTGTATTGAACTCAATATGTCCATGCTGAACTTGCTAAGGAGTTACTAACACCACATCATGTCTACTCCCCTCACATCCCATCCGGACAGGTCAGTTCACTGGACAACCCCCCTTGGACTGCTCACCCACTGCAAACTGCTGTTTACTATTTACTGATTTAGAGTATTTATAGCGCGCACCACTCATCCACTAGGGGATATCACAGCACTAAATAAAATTGCTAAGAACTGTCAAGTCAGGGTTAGGGGTTTGACTGCTGTATGGTGCATCAGATGTATAAAAATGGATCTGGGAAAGTTTTAAAGCTTTTTCTGAAATTGATGTGGGTGTCCATGAGGTGAATGTAAAGTGGTAGTAGGCACCATTGGGCCACCACTAGATGAAAAAAGGAGTGTCTCCCTGTCCCTAAGTTTTGGGTTGGGTTGTAAAATTCTAGTTTGGAAAGTAGAATTGCTGGGCCTGATTTGTAGAGTGCGTGTGTAAGTGGCAGAGAAGTTTAATGTTGATCTTTTTTGCATAGGCAGACAGTGAAAAGGTTTTAAACAAGCAAAGGCAGAGCAAAATATATATTTTTTATATTTTAGTCAGATACTTGCAGCTCTTCACAAGAACATTGAATATAAATATAGACCCTTGCTAAATATAATATCACATCATAAACTTCTGGTCTTGCAGCAGTATAACTTTACTCACAATCTGAACATTAAATGAATCTCCCTTTGGCTCCAATCTGTAATTAACCTTTTCATGGAATGCCCCACCCTTGACATTCCTTCCAGTCACTCTGCAGCTTTGTGGACATGTCTGTGCTATATAGCCGTTATATACACGCATATGTAATATGTAAAGTACAATTAAAATCGGTGGTTCTTCTTCCCCATTTTCACCAAGGAATCATACTGATTTGATGCTGGGATGGAATCCACCACCAAATTGCCTGATCCACCCACTTTAGGACATTGAATGGATCCTCCTTGCTGTCACTCAATGAGGGACCCACGAGGTACTTTGTCGCTGTGTTTTAAGATTACCGGGGAAGAGTTTTTGTCTTGCTTTCTATTCGTTGCATTTTCTAGTGCGGGCTGTCTTCCTCATAAAAAGTGACACAATTCATTAAACAAAAATGTGCCTTTGGGCGAATTGGTAAAAAACTGATACCGAACATGAACCCTTCCCGGGTACACAATTCATAGGGAAGCCTAACCTTCAACACAGCACTAGACTCACTATACTAACATCAGGGATAGTACACCACTCCCTCCTGGACAAACACATACCTGAGAGCTCTGCGAAGCCAAGCAATCGGCGGGCTAATAACTACATATAATTTCACACACCTACTTGAGACAGAAAGTGCAGCATAAAGTACGTGAGATGGCTCAGTGGGTTATTCAAACTTGATGAGTTGGATTTTGGGAGGGGCGTAGTCGGCCTCTTGGGGTCAGTAAACTGAGAAATACTAAACCTTGATGTTTTACATCTCTTAATATTGGCACAACTCCCTACAAAGTTCTATTTAAGAATTATTGTCACTGTTGTTGTGGTTGTTCTTGAATAACAATAATTATAATATGAAGGCCAATGTTATTATTGCCATTAAGTCAGACCGCATTCTCAAAGTCCGGGTTCCTTTCGGTATCTGACAGCTCGCTCCCAGTGCAAGAAATGCAGGAGCCATTTTTTCAAAAAAGCCCAGACCCGCGGCGCATTTTCTTACATTCAAAGCCTGTGAGATACTTTACGATTTCTGAAATAACAAATGTCCAATAAATATGCGGCAATTCTACAACACAACAAATCCTTTCATCGCCATTCCGCTGCTCGGAGCATCGCGAGAAGCCTCCCTGGGAAACGAGACTGTGTTTTTGTAAAAGTAAAAGTGACTGCAGGCAGGCCCTGGGTGACAACAAACACCCGGGTGAGTGCAGCTCGGAGGGGGGAGGGGGGTGAAGAGACAAGAGGAGGGCGAAGAACGGAAGGCAGGCGAGGACAGAAAAGCACTTAGTAATACTGGGAGAGATTGCATTGCCTCGTTTGTCTATTCAGGGTTTGCGATTGAATCTGAATTATTGTGAGATTGTTAGTAGTACTGGGAGAGATTGCATTGCCTCGTTTGTCTATTCAGGGTTTGCGATATAATCTGAATTATTGTTAGAGCCCCACTTTAATAAAAGCCCCACTACAGTCGCATAATATAAGAAAATATGATTCAAAGTGCAGTACTCGCGGGCGCCTACTTCTAGCAGGGATAAGCTTGACATAAACAGTAACGAAATGTGATGTCCCATCCCACACTTCGTCGCATATTTGCATGAATTTGGAAATCCAAAAAGAATCAAACAATATGTGAAAGGACATGTTCAAAGTGAGATTTCCAGCCGTAAATGACAGAGAGTGACTTCAAGAGAGTGAGCTACAACACCTATGCTAGTTCAAAAACATGTGGCAGGTTCAATGGAAATGGCATCAAGAAGTTAAATCGTGGCCAAATAATTGCGTACTATGGTGCAGAGATAAGAAGAAAGGACACCAATGTCCTTTCCTCTCTGGCGCAAGTTATTTCCACTGCTATATGTACGTGCCCTAAAAGTAATAGAGAAAATCAAACGTGTTCTTAAGTTGTTAAGGTGTCTAAATACGATTTAAAAAAAACCTGTGAAATGCATGTGCAAGGTTGCAACGCGAGCATAACTCCGCACCCTTGCCTTTTCTGGTGACGTCACCTTTTATCTGGCACACACTGCTCAGAGCCCTCCACACACTACATACATGCTATCGTTCACAAACTGGGCACAGATGGCGGTGAATTCGCCAGCAGCAAGAACTGTGCAAAATATGAAAAAGATGTAGACATGCGGATGTGTGTGAATGAATTGACCCAAACACAAGACGCACAAAAACACACACAACAACATACTCATTACTATAAGTAAAGCCACTGTTTTGAGCGAAGGATGTAGTGGGTTTAACAAGTGGATTCCTTCTATTCTAGTGTTTTCTATGTAATCATAAACAATTAATATATTTCATGTCAATAATAATACGTTTGTATCAGACTTGCTGGCGGAGCTCAATATATGAAATTATGCAGCGACATAATTGAAAGTTATTTTGCGTATTTGTATGTTTAGATACATTTACACCCTAAACTCCCTTCCCTCTTTATATATGTGCATACTATTTCCGTACAGGCATATGCAATTGAAGCGCTGTGGTTCTGTATGTTTACATGTTTTAGAGTTTTCCATACATGCATACGGTTCTGTGTTTCCCCATGTTTTATAGTTTTCCATACATACACGCGTAAGGCCACAGATGTAGTACCCATTCATGCACTGCAATGGCAGAAGGGGACATGGTAGGGATCACAAATGCATGCATTATATTTATATTAATGTTATCTGTATATAGGGCAAGTGGGACAAATAACTAAGACATAACATGGAGATATACTTGTATCCAGAGTTTGCGCTGATATTCAGTTGCTTAGGATGCATCGCCGGGAGGCGGGGTCAGGAGTTGGATAACATTTACGACCAGACTGATTTGGACTGGTGTGTGTTTGTATGTGTGTGTGTGTGTGTGTGTGTGGGGGGGGGGTAATCCATCCATCACACAGTGAAACGTAGCGCGCACAACAATCTCCCTATTGTAAATCTCTGCTGTGGCACGTGGACACCTGCGTGCAGGTGACCACAATGGGCGTCAGTAGTAACTGTATCCTCTTGGCGACGCCAGGCCGTACCGAGGTGCCCCACGCCAAAGCTTCCCTATAGCCTAATATGTCAGGTGTATGCGCGAGGACCACAACAAGGGTCATCGCGCGTGTTTGTACATAAAATGTTATTTTATAGTGTGCATTTATTTCTCTTTTGTTTTAGTGTGGTAGAGCGCCGTTCTAGCTGCTCAATTGAACCCCCACACCCCAGTCTCCCACCTGCCTACTTTCTGCCAATCAGTATGCACATGCATATACATAACCTGCTATAAATCGGTGCGGGTTCGTATACATATAAGGGATACGTACGGCACATTTGCAGAAAACGTAATACAATTTGTACTGGCGCGTCGTGTGCCACCACAATGTTGCAAAGTATTGTATTGCAGAATTTATGAAGGAATTTATTGTATGGGGGAAAAAAATCGAACATCCTAAATGTTTGTATATTATAAGTTTCGAATTATAACCAAGTTTGCATTAGTGAAACATTTCACAAAGAAAGGGTTTCTGAAGAAATGAACACAGCCTACTTTTTTCAAAATCTATTAAACCGCTGACCCTCACCAATGTCAACATTGCAGTTATTTTCAAAGCAGACAATGAGCTTAAAATGCTGTTAAAAGTAGAAGTTACATCTGTAACCCAGAAAACATTCCCCAAGCTTGCGATAAACAGTTACTTTCTTCTAAACATAGTCTTAAAAAAGACAGAGGATGCAAAAAAAGTTCGCAAAATCCACGCGATCAGAGAACGGGATTGACTATTTCTTATTATGAACGGAGTAATCTCGAATACCTGGTACATCCTTAAGCCTATAGGGGAACGGGAAGAAACCGCGAGACTAATCTATTTGAAAGAACGGCAAATATAGAAGGAAAATCGTCATAGAGGAGCTTCTGGTATATACAACGGATGTATGTTTATATATATTTATATTGTCTAAGTATACATCACAAACTTCTTGAAGGCTTTTATTTTCTTTTTTAGAAAAAAGTTTATTTTAATTATTTTCTTAACAACAAATAAAATAGTGTGCCAATATAAATCCCTTAACTAAAACTCCTCAACAATCAAACATTACAGAGAATTATTGTTGGACACCCATTTCATTTTAAGACATTTTCAACATAAAGCGGAATTTATTGAAAATAAATAATTGCTGGCGACTGCAATAGGCAATTTGAATAAAATAGTTGAAAAAGCAACCTTTAATGAAAATAGCGTTTATTATACATCAGTTACTAAATGGGTAAACTAAATGATCTGTTTTTAAATTAATAACTTCAAAAACGTGTAATATACAAAACTGTACAATTATAAAGTTGGCAGAAATACTCATGTATTGAGAGCTGCGATTTCCAGCGTACCGAAAAATACTTCAAAAATATATCAATGTAAAATAGAAATGGAACGCAGAAAGTGAAGGTGCAGGGGGTCACATTTTGTTCTCTGTGGAAAGCCCTGGAGTGGGCACCAGAAGCTCATATGAGACCTGAACTCAGCTGTGGCAGAGGCCACGGCCTGGAGGTGATTCCCCTTCCTATGTATATATATATGTGTGTGTGCGCGCGCCCACGTTTGCTCGCTAAAGTTTAATGTGGGTGTGCTTGTGAGTGTATCTCTGTACTAGTGTTCACCTGTGCGCATGCGTTTTTCTATGTGTGCGTGCGTGTGTTATAGGTGTGTCACTGCGCATCTATGTTAATGCCTGTGAGCATGTGGGTGGCGGCTTGTGTGTTTGTGTATAAGGCTAGTGCTCACCTATTCGTTTTATTGTTGTATGCGGCTGTTTGCGTTCGGGCATTTGTGTAATACTGTGTGCAGGCGCTCACCTCTGCGCATGCGCTATTCTATGTGTATGTGTGTCTGTCAGTGTCCCTGCTCATCTGTGTTAAGTGCCTGTGAACGTGTACGTGGTTGCGTGGGTCTGTGTGTATATGTACTGCCCAATTATCAGTCTTTATTGTTCTATGCATGTGTTTGTTTCTTGCCTTTGCATGCGTCTCAGTATGTGTAGAATGTGAGGGTACGGATTCTTTTTTCTGTGGCTGTATGATTTGGCGTGTGTGCCTGTGCATTGACAGAGGAAGAGAGGGTTTTCCCCTTGAATATGAGCGTGTTTTATGTACGGATGTATGTGTTTCTGGCACACACAGATGGCATTCCTAAATTCGCACTTGTGTGGATTGTGGCAGTACACTGTGCATGTTTGCGGCAGGATTGCGGAATGCATAACGAAAGAGTCTTGGCAAGTACGCTGTGTTCTATACTGCGCAAAAGATGAAACACACAAACCCACGCCACAGTAGGTGTCTTCTCGACAATCTTGACTGCAGCGAAACACCCGCACTACATAAAACCATCTGCTCTATCGCATTGAGACCTTCATGGCTATGGACAGATGGGCGTCTGACAATAACAGGGTGCAAATAACATCAACAACTGAGATTTAAAAAAAAAAAAGACATTCGGTAACCAGTTCAGCACACCAGTGAGACCACGTCCGAGTGTCAGTGGAAATGATGAAAAATAGACACAAACATGGTTTCCCTGTGAAAAGCGCAAAGAAGGAAAGGTGTTTTACTACAGACCTCTCCAGCCTGGGAGTCTTTCTACTCACACACTGCTTCCTTTCCTCAGGAGAACATAAACAACGGGGGAAATGTGTAGGAGAAGAACAGTAGGAAGCGTGGCGAAGCTGAAACCGTACAATTAAGATGCTGCAAACCGTGAAAGGAGGGCTGTGCTTTGGTGGCACGGGGAGGGCGCGCGCCACTGCGGACGTGCTTCCGCTGCTCGGGGGAGGAAGTGCCAGCAGTGCCGCAGTGGCGGCGCGAGCCACAGACGGACGCACCAGACGCCGGGGTCGACGGTGCGCACTCCAGCGGGGCTACGTGTGCGGAGAGGCGAGTGCGTATGACGTGTGCACAAGAATGGCGAAAGGGGCTACAAGTTATTCCACAAATATTGTGTACGGGTCGTAGTAAAACACCTCAGACATTAGAAACGCTGCGTATAAAAAAAGCAAACGGGACTAGGAGTCGGCTGTAAAAGGGGTTCCCCTGAAATCCAAGGCGCTGGGAGGTCATGGATAGGCACACATCTGCATTGTCGTCCCAGGAGAGAGCCGAACAACGAAACAGACCTTGCGTTCGCGTAAACGGTGTGTTTTTTTTGTCAGCGATAAATATTGCCCATGTACCGGAGTATTTTAAGCTCCTGCTCAGTTTTTCGGTCCTTTTTTAGATTATTGTTTTGAACCTGCCAGAACATAAGTTAAGAGCCTCTCGGAGGCCCAGCCCGCCGCAGTCCTGCTGGGCCGGCGCCTATAGTCAGAGGTCGTGGCAGGTGGTGTCCGTTTTCACGCTGTGGGAGTACACCTCGTGCTGCTGCTGCTGCTCCCCCGGCGGGGTCATCCGCTTCTCCTTCTGCCTGCGGTTACAGAACCACACCCGCACCACCTCCTTCTCCAGCTGCAGGCTGTCCGCCAGCGACGAGATCTCCTGGGCGGCCGGCTTGGGGCACTTGAGGAAGTGGGTCTCCAGGACCCCCTTGACGCTCACCTCGATGGAGGTGCGCTTCTTCCTCTTCCGGCCTTGCGCCGCGATCTTGTCGATGCTGGTCGGGCTCCCCGTGGACGAGTCGGCCTCCTCCAGCCACTTGTTCAGCAGGGGCTTCAGCTTGCACATGTTCTTGAAGCTGAGCTGCAGCGCCTCGAACCTGCAGATGGTGGTCTGCGAGAAGACGTTGCCGTAGAGGGTCCCGAGCGCCAGGCCCACGTCCGCCTGCGTGAAGCCCAGCTTGATCCGCCGCTGCTTGAACTGCTTGGCGAACTGCTCGAGCTCGTCCGAGGTGGGCGTCTCTTCGTCCGAGTGGTCCTGGCAGTGGTGGGAGCCCATGTCGCCGTGGTCGGAGTCCCTCAGCACCGGGTGCAGGGTCTGCGTGCTGAGGGAGGGCGGCGGCGGCGTCAGCCCCCCGTGCTCCAGCATGCCGCTGACGCTGAAGCCGGACTGCGAGTAGACATTGAGCGGCTGCGAGGGGTTGTGCGCCGGGCTGGCACCCCACGCGTTCTGGTGGTTGGTGTGTGGCGAGTGGTGGCTGACATGGGGCGAGCGGTGGTGGATGATGGCTCCCAGCTGCAGGTCCTCGCGGCCCGGCTTCACGTCCTGCTGGTCCAGGGAGCTCCCGGACAAGGCCGTGGACCAGGGGTTGCCGTCGCCCAAGCTGGTCACCCAGTGGTGCCCGAGCGGGTGCCCGTTGCTGGGCACGCTCTGCAGGTAGTCACTTTGCAGAAGTTTCTGGGGGTTCCGGAAGGGGCTGCCCTGCTGCATGCCCGCCGAGTCTCCGTGGACCAGGGAGCTGGAGGTGAGGATGCTGTAGGGGTTGGAGGCGGCGGTGGCCATGATCGGCGCCCGGATCCCCTACTAGTTCTACTGTGGCAAAGGGAGCAGCTCCAGCCTTTGACATCTAGCAGGCGAGGGAGCCCGAGCAGCCACTGGCGAGTGATGGACGGGAGCCCCGCCCAATGGCAGCCTTTCATCTCCACCGACTCGATGCCCGCTGCCAATGGGGCGTAAGGAGGCAGGACCACCTCCCCTGCGAGGCTCGGGAAGCCCGGGAGCTGGAGGGAGGCTGAAGCAGGAAGTGAACCGGGCCCAGGGCACCATTGGCTGCCGCGGTACCCGTGTTAACCCCTTCCCCGCCGCCCGGCCCATCGGGGAGGGATCTATGACACTGCAAGGATTCAAAATGCAATGATTATGATTAATTCCCGGGACAGCAAAAATACATGTCGAGGCTAAATATCTGCCCCTTGTATAAATTTCACCCAGTCTTCTCGCAAGCCCCCACCCCCACGCACATACTGCGCCACACACACTGTAAAATATGATACTGTCGAAATGACAACGGCTGTACAATTAAGTCTTTGCAGATTGTTTTCGTCTTCATTTTCGCGTCAATGCATGTGTTCCTTAATGCATCCAATGGCCATCCTTACATTTCCTGCAGAGTAATACAACAGCGCAGATCCTGTTCAATTTGCTGTTCTCGAGTTTAAACATGGGCATGCAGTATTAATTACTGAAATGAAAGACACCGCGGGGAAGATGCGGTAAGTGCCGTGGGGTGGGTTTTTATCACTGCTGTTAATTAACAGAATGCAATTTTATGGACTAAACAGGAACAGTGTTTGTACGTGAGCCTGTGTGTAATCAGGAGTACGGGGCAGGCAGGAAGGCGGCTGGAACGCAGTCAACAGATGCGCCCCCCGCCCCCCAACACACACACCTCCAGAATATGGGACCTCTCAATATCACCACACTGATCAGCAACCTCTCCCCCCTCAGGTGCCGGCTGCAAACTCACATCACACCACCTCCTCCGCAGGTCGACGGACCTGTCTGGTGCATGACGTAATCTTTTCAATCGTTTCGTCCTTCGCAGTCACAGACACATTGCTGTAAAGTCAACTTGAAAGGTGTGGGATTCTCTATATAAATATAAGTGCGTTGGTGGTTCCACACCGCTTGGTCGTGCATGCAAAAGCACCCGCTTGGGTGGCGGTAGTGGGAAACCGTCCCCTGCATTGGGTGAGGGCTGAAATGGGGCTTTGTTCTCACATCACATTTCCAGAGTTATGCAAAAGTCGGCAGAGGGGCAGGTGTATTTTCCAAGCCTTCTACCTCTGTACTACAAACACCGCAAGGGAGTATGTGCACTGAGGGAAGTAAGAAAGGGTGGGGATGCAGAAGGGTGGGCTGGTCCCATCTCTGCTCCATTCTGCACGCGTGAGAGGGTTCCAGATTTGTGGCTGTGTTCAAGCTTGGGAGAACGGAGCATCCGTTTAATACCTTTGAAAATCCCTGAAGTTAAAAATGACCTTTCCATGCATAATTCTGGCGGTAACCTAGCTGCGTAATTATATTTGCACTTATAGAGGGCTGCATCAGAGTCCCCTTATTGGTTTGAAATTCCATTAAATATATTGCACGAGCTCCTAGGTTAAGCTTGATTTAAATTTGCATACATTTTCATATATTTAGCAGAAATAAAAGAAGGCTTGCAGCTAGCAGAAAGTCATTAAGGCATTACTTTCCCCGGCGAGGCAGATCTGAGGGAAACTCCAGGCACCAGGAAAGGAGGGAACCTCAAGCCAAGGAGGTGAGCGCGAGATTAAACGCGATATCGCGAACAAATCCGCGCTTTTCGCGGCCGTGGCCGTTTCCTGCCAGTGCTGAGCTTGTCAGGTGTTTGGCTTTTTTAAAGCGATTCTTAAACGGAACCGAACCGTGCTGGTGACAGCTCCTGTGGATTTTGCTTGGTGGCCAGAGGCCGCTCTCACTTGCACGGCCCGAGAGTTGTCCTGCTGGTGCGGAGTTGTGACACGTCGGCCAGGGCTTCGGGTGAAGGACGCTTAGAGGTCGGAGCTGTGAGGGGGTGAGTATGACCCACTCTTTATCCTTCACAGGCTCCCACACGGCGGCGGTGACCCCTGTCAGCAGCAGAGGGTGAGAACAAGGCTTAAAGGAGCGCCATCGCCTGCTTTCAACAAATAAAGTGCTTCTAGGCGCAGCTATCTAAAAGTTGTTTTACTTGGATTATTGACGCACCAGGAAAAAAGGGGCAGGTTGTATTCTCTAAGCAAAAGCAGCCATGAAATGTTACACCATTGGTGGATAAGCTGCCCAACTGATCACAATTTAGGAAACTTCGACAAGGAGGAACAAACAAGGCTAGAGACTAATGGATCTATGTGTGTATGTAGATTAATAGATCTATGGATTCCTATAGCCATGCACGCACCTACATATCTAGATAGCCAGACGGATAATAGATAGATAGATAGATAGATAGACAGACAGACAGACAGACAGACAGACAGACAGACAGACAGACAGACAGACAGACAGACAGACAGACAGACAGACAGATAGATAGATAGATAGATAGATAGATAGATAGATAGATAGATAGATAGATAGATAGATAGATAGATTGATTGATTGATTGATTAAGGGAAAAAATATGTACACATTATTCACGCATTTGCGTTTGCATTTTCATCACAGGCACCGGTTGCAGGTACAGAGGCCCAAATAAACCTACGAATGAGAGAGTGGTGGAGACATAGATAGATACATAGAGGGGGCTACAGTGAGAGAGAGTCATACAGGGCTGGAGAGGGGGCGACTTCGGACAGCACATGAGAAAGAATACAAATATTCTGTTGTTTCGACAGATTTCGAGGCTGGCCGCGCCCGCTGCGGGGTTGTTATTTCCGTCCACGGGAAGGCTTTCCTTGTTCTCGGCCGCGAGGGAAGGTTCACCCGTGAGCCCACGGTTCCTGCGCTCCTCGAAGGCCAGAAGCTGCTTCCCTTGCAGCGCTGAGCTGATGGAGAGGGTCTCTTTCGCGCCGGGCTGTCAGTCTAACTTCCCAAGTGTAACAGATGCCGCTCTCAGGCGGCCCGGGCCGTGGCTTCCCTTTATGCAGCCTCGCATACTTCTCCCCGGGAGCCGGGTTTCCATAGCGAAGGGAAGAAAGGCGGCTCCATGGCCACAAATCCCCTGGCCTGTGCAGAAGAAAGGACCCCCATTCAATGGCCGACCCCGCCTGGACATGGGAAGAAAGTGCGCCCGAGCACAGCTACTGTTGCAAGCAGCGCCGCTCTGTAGCGGATTCTCACACCCTCCCTGCGGCAGACGCACTCCCGGGAGCTGCACAACACCCCTGTGCGGCCCCCAGAGGGTCTCTGGTGCTTCCCCCGACACGAGATGGGTCCTTCTGGCTCGGGCAGCACTGAACGCGAAGTGTAGTTTAATTACAAATATTGAATTTATATTCTGAACTGTACAGCGCTCAGAAAATGCGGGGAGGATCCGTGCGGCGCTATAAATAACATCTAAAAAGCATTGATAAATAGGAAACAAAAATAGTGAGAACAGCGTTGCCGATTCTTTGAAGTTTACATCGTTTTTCCGGCTCCCACGGCTGGAACCAAAACAACTTCGAAGTCACATCGCTTCAAAAATGTGAATGTTGCATGACTCAAAACCATGGACGGCAACAAATGGTGTGAGTTCCATGCAATTTTGTAAACGTGTTTTATTGTGAGGAAAGTGTTTTTGTTGTTTATTATTGACGCTAGGACATAACAAGAATATTATAATATAAAGTTAAATAAACATAAAAAAACGTTTTCAAGAATAAGGATCTCTTCTTTTCCTGGCATCATATTAATAATAACAATAATAATTATTATAACAAAAAACTAAACACACTGACCATATTAGAAAATAGAAAAAATACCAATAACATAAACAAAAGGAATTTTAACTTTAATAATCGCCTTTTAAAAACAATATTTAACCATATGAAGGATAGATTTAACAAGCGGTTTACATGGTTTTTCTTTAGGGCGTGGAAAAAAACGTAAATGAAATGCACCCAGATGCCCAGAGCGCGCAGTTTTCATCGTGTGTAACTTGGCATGAAGGCGCAGGCAGTCAGCTGTCACTCGGGGTCATGACCTCTGCACCGAAACCTTCACCTTCAGCACAAGTTCACCCCAGGGCCGACCGGGAGCGCTTGCTCGGTGGGAACAAGTGCGCAGCTGAAAACACCAGCCGTGGGGGAGGGGAGGGGGCGCAGAAAGAAACACACTACTGCCCATTTCTTTGTGCCCGACCGGTAATTTCCAACGCAGAAATTCAGCCAGTGTGAGATTCAAATGTATACAGAGTACCTCCGTTTGGGTACCCTCGGATTGTGAGTACCTGCGCTTCTCGGCCTGCCAAGGGAGAGTGCTGGCATTCGGGGGTATGCACGGCACGTCAGTGAAGCAAGGCAGGTCTGCAGTGCCTCCTCCTCCCAGTAGTACTGTACTGTCCGGATAGAGGAGGACGGGTGTCAGAGTACTGCGGGTACTGACTTTACCCTCAACACTTCCGCTGTTCCGGCGCTTGCTGCTATGGGACGAGTAGTTCGGCTCCGGATTGCTCGCGGAGCTGCAGTATTTTGAGCGGAGGGTACCGGTGCCCCTGGATGTCCGTGATACTATGTACAGGACAGTTGTTCGGGACAGCGGCAGCACTTCATTGTAGTCTGATATATTTTAAACAGGGTACCACCGTCACTTCCGGGCACTTTGTAGAGGGCAGCTTGGGTAACTATGGAAGGCCTGGGTTCCTTGGAGCAGTACAGAGGAGGTCCTTCGGGGCAGGAATAGTATTAAAAGATGGTGTCTGCGCTTTGTGGCAGGCCTGTCACACTTATGCAGGCCAGTACTGACACTTACAGAGATGTCTGCTCTGCTTTTAACTGGGATTTATTTTAGGGCAGAAGTGATAAGATTTAGGACTTTGACGGCGCTGTGGGCAGTTTCGCCACAGATGTAAAAGGACATTGCCGCTTTTGGCAGATCTAATATGATCTTGAATAAGGCAGTGTTGCAACCTTTCGGAACAAACTATACTCGGACTACAGATTAAACAGAAGCACTCTCAAATACTCGTCCATCAGCGCCTTGATATCCGCTTTAAACGGTATATAAACTAGAAGATGCATGGAGAGTAGCGCCAAGAAGGCCTCAGTGAGGACCACTGTTCTTAGGTCTAGTGACCCAACAATATGTGGAAACAAATACACGCCACCTTTTCGAGTATCGTGGCTGAAGCAGTGCCTGCATCAAGCTTGCACTGAAGCAAGCACACGAATTCATCCGAACCACACATCACGTGACTTAAAAAAGATCTCAAACAATTACCCTAGGTTATCCAAATCACACGCAGACAGGCACAGCGCACTTTTCCCGACGAATCAAAAACACACATGTAAACAAGAGGCATGGTTGCACCACTGTGTGTTCGAATCTGCTGTAAATACGCCACACGCATTCACATGATTTCACACGAACCATGTGCAAACAGATACACATACATACATTGAATCCACTTGTAAAGGTACATCTGTATGGACTTTAGGCGGCGACGCGCTCTAAAGTATTTGACTCACATTTAAATATCTGAAGAGGTGGCACATGCTCCCTAATGTATTCGAAACATATAAAGAAAGGCCTCGCACACGCATATGGTTGAATCTGAACCACGTGTAAATAGGCGCAATGCTTGCGCACCTCCATCTGCGAAACACAGGAAGAGGCGGGCAGACATTCACATTTTTGGGATTCATATGTAAACAAGCCCGGCTCTGCTCCCAAGCTGATACGAGTCCTGTGCAAAAAGGTATCAGGAATGCAGAAGATGTGACCCCAATAGTAGTTAAACGGGCGCTCATTCTTGCGCTCGAATTTATCTGAACCGTTCAGAATCTTTGCAACCACTACAGCGGACGCTTGTAGGTCCCCGAATTTACAGGAAAGACGTCCCCGCTCTTTGTGAGGTGCTGCTGCTCAGCCTCTCCGGCAGGACCACCAGTATCTTTGACAGCGACCCTAGTCACTCCACCTCCCCCTGACCCTGCCTGCGGTCGATGGACTCGCCCTGCCAGACCCTCGCTCTCATTAACCGCTCCCTGGGAAAGGTTCGAGTTCAGGGTGAACGGGTCTCCCCCGCCCGTGCACGGGTTGCGTTATCCGTGGATCTGTTGAGTTCGGACCTCCCTGTATCGGGTTGGAAATCTCTGAATATATTTCATTTACGCACCGCTGTAGCGCTGGAAGCTGGAGCTATCGCCACGCATGGTGCCAACCTTGAAAGGATTGAAACTTCCAGCCACGCAGCACAGAGGCCTATCGGCTTCGGGACATTGGATCCAGCCTTGTGGGAGAACGGACCCCCGATGTCACGCATTATTTATATTGGGTTCTGTCCTGTGGTGCGACTTCGGTTCGGTGGGTGTGTGCAGTTAGCACCTGCTTTGATCGCTCGCCCAGGTGCCTATGTTCTCAGGTCTATGTCACACAGCCAGGGCTCGAGTCAGGGTACCACGCGGGTGGACGGCGTCCCCCCACTTATTTTACTGGGGGGACGCCGTCCCCCCTGCCAAACAGCTGGACTTCACTCTTTGGTCTCTCTGGGACAAGGAGCTTGGCACCTTTCGTGACGTCACTTCCTGTAGCGACGTCACTTCCGCTGACAGCGTCCCCCCACTTCTTTTTTTACGACTTGTGCCCTGCACACAGCCCATGGGCCACAACCTGATCAGTTAACACCCGCTACAATTGGCCAACTGGAATTTTACCCGGGTTGCTAATTTCTGTGCTAGTTATGCTACCAGCACAGCTCTGGTGATTACAAGATGACTGGGGTCTGCCGCGCCAAATACTACAGCATTGCATGAACCCTGCACTGCTGATGGATTACTTCAATTACCGCCCCTAAATCACCCAATTAATCGTGCCCTGGTGTTGGTGAGGCTTCCAGCGCACGTGCAGTCGGATGCTGAGGGTTTACGACTGGGTGTGTGAATTCCTCCCTGTCATGGGGTGCTGGGTTTTCACTCTCACGTGCACCAGGTTGGTTTGCGTGCTTTTCCCTTGTGGGTGCGTGTGGCCCCCTCTTTCCGAGGGGTGCAGACTCTCAGGTGCAGAGAGATCCCGTCTATGTACCTTGGAGTGGGCAGACTCAACCAGGTAAGGAGAGAGGTGCATTCTTATGTGCAACCAGCGCCCGTCTGAGCATCCTTGGGCACCCCTCTTCATCGTGAGGGGTGGGTGCTGCCACTTCCGCCGGCCGACGTTAGCGTGTTAACTTGGGATGGGCCTCCTCACTGCGAGGGGCGCTGGCAGCCTGACTTGAGGTGTTGTTAATCCGAGGGGCAGGACGCCCTCTCTGCGCAGGGTGGTGGCACTCTCGGGTGCAGGCATCCGGCTGTCGTGTGTTCACCCGTGGGAGCACCCCATCATCCTATGTACAGGGTGGTAGCACTCTGAGGTGTTCACTGTGCGCCCCCCCTCCAACCCCCCCCCCCCCTTGCAAGGTCGGCTTGGCACTCACTGGCCTGCAGTAGTTTGTTTACCTCGCTCTCAGCCAGCTCCCCTGGGTACTCACGTGCAGCCCACCGGCCAGTGTTTGCGCCCACCGCACCACACTGGCACCTGTTTATAGTCTGCCAATGCCCTCGAGTGTTGTGCAGGACAGCACACTGGGATGCGCTTTTTTCAGACTCGCGCCATATCACCAAGCAGCCGCGCGCATCGAAAACGAAGAACCCCAGAGGGGCAGAAGCTTTGAAGTGTGAGAGTCCCCAAACCACCCAGAGTATGGGGAAGGCCTAATGCGTCCAGAGAACACCCACACGTCGCCGGGATCAGAAGAAACAGGTGGTGGGTAAAGGGGGGACCCTCTCAGGGCGGGGCCTCAGAAGAACTCAGTTGTACCTTGACAGGAAGGAGAGACCTGACCCGTCAGTGCTTGGCAGATGTCTTTTAAGTGTTACACTAGGTTATGGGCCACTCCTTCCACCATCAGCATTGCCTAGCGAGGCCTAGAACCACAGGAAGGCCGCCAGTCGTTAGAGTCCACTCCTCCGAGAACCCCGGCTCGCTGAGCTTCTACACCACGTATACTACATATGTTTTTTTGCTGGTACCATTAACTTACTTCTTCACAATGTTTCCCAGCATTGGACAGTCGATTATAACACACATCCAGCTGAAAACAAGCCGGTGGAACTTGGAGAGTTTGTGGACAGGCACTACTGCACTTAGTAAATAAATAACCCAAACTGCCCTGGGTTGGCAGAAAAAACACAGACACACCCACACAGACGAAGCAAAGATACACAGGATATACACTCGCAGACACCCACCATTACACACACCAAGCAAAGATACACTCAAGGGGGAAAGCACACACACACGTGAATATACGAAGCAAATACACACACACACGGGAAACAGACACACACATACGAAGCAAAGACAAACAGGAGAAAGGACACACACACACGAAGCAATAATACACACACACAACCACAGGCGCACGGGAAGCAAGGAGACACAAACAAGGGGAAACAGACACTGTCACACACACACAAAGCAATGACACACATACGGGGAACAGACACACGCACATATACATGAAGCAAAGACACACACGCAAGGAAACAGACACACACGTGCAAACACAAAGCAAAGAAACACACACTAGTGGAAACAGGCGCACACACCCGAACCAAAGGCACACGGGGGAAAATGAACGCACACAGGACCCACAACCACACGCGCGCGAAGCAAAGAGAAACACACAAGGGAAAACAGACACACACAGGGAAGCAGAAATACACACGAAGCAAAGATACACATACACAAGACACACACAACCACACAGCACGCTAAGAAAGGACACACACAAGGGGAAACAGACACAAAGAGGTAGAAATGGAGATACACACTCGCAGCCTCCCCTGGTTGTAATTACAGCTCGCTGGGGTCTATGCCTGTAAGGATTAGGGGCCCTCTGCATCTGGGCAGGCCGCATGCACACCTAGGCTGTCAATAACGCCCTGTGAAATCGGGGCACGCACCAAGCTGCCCCCGCGCACAGCAATATTGCCCTCCAGGCGCCCCACACGGAGCTCAGCCGTGGCCCTGCCCCCTCCGCACACACGCGCCGCGGCCTCTAATGTATGCGTCGGGGAAGCAGACACATGCGCTGCATTTTGATAACAGAAATGGGTGACAGTGGCGTTTATTGATGTCTGCACAGGGCTGGGCTCTGCATAATTCATCCCAAACATGCAACCTGCACAGAACAGAAGGATTTATGAGCAGGCACAGAAAGATTTGGTGGCGCGAGGAGGTCTGCATCCTTGCTAGACATCCTTTGAGCAAAACTGTTCATGCAAATAGGGCACGCCAGGCCAGAAGCCTTGAAAGCAGACTTGCAAATAAAGCCCCCCAAAAGGGCGGGGGGCTGACTGTAGGGGGATGGGAGAGATGGGGAGATTTACAGAGAGATGAGGGGGGAGGGGAGAGGACGAGGGGGGCTTATATAGTTAGCTAAATAACTAGCTAGCTAATGCAGACAGACAAGCGGACGGCTAGCCTCAAGGAGGGAGGACAGACTGAAGGAGGGAATAAAGAATATGAAGTGAGAGTGACAAAAAAGAGTGTGTGACTGGGAGGACTGGGAGAGAACAAATAGAGTGCTAGAGACAGTAGAGAGAAAGAGGAAAAGACAGACACAGAGAGTGAAAGAGGGTGCAAAGGAGAGGAAGATAGACCTAAAGATATATGACTATAGATAGAGGTAAACAACAGAAAAAGGTACAGGCCTCGAAAGAGAGTTGACAGCTCCTTGGAGACAAAGTCAATGGAAAGCAGAGAGAACAGAGAGAGAGAAGGCATCTGTAACCAACATGTCATGCCTGTGATGTGTAATGGACTAAACGGAATGTAATTGATAACGTAAGAGTGACAGAATAGATTGATAAATAAAGCAAGAGAGAGGGAGCGAAACTGAAAGAAAGATGGAGAGCCAGAATGAGAGTGAGAGAGCGTGTGTGAGAGTGTGAGACAGAGAGAGTGTGCGACAGAGAGTGTGTGTGTGAGAGAGTGAGTGTGTAAGAGAGAGAGAATGAGACATAGTGTGTGAGTGTGTTGAGAGAGTGTGAGAGAGAGTGTGTGTGTGTGTGTAAGAGAGACAGGGAGTGTGTGTGTGTGCGTGTGAGAGAGAGAGAAGCAATGGATTGTTAGAGAGAACAGAGAGAGGGGGGGTGAAATAGAGAGAGATGGAGATAAGCAGAGCCAGAATGAGACAGAAAGAGTGAGGCAGAGAGAGAGGGTGGTATAACGAGTACGTTGAGTTAGAAGTAAGACAGATAAAGGTGTGAGCATACGTACACACACCTATATATATATGTGTGTGTCTTAGAGAGAGAGAGAGAGAACAACTAGAGATTGACAGAGATCAGAAGGAGAGAGCGCGGGAGACAAGAAGAGAGCAAAAGAATGAGATAAGACGAGAGAAGCAGAGGACGAGAGATCACGTGTCTCCTTATTTCGTGGCCCCGTGCCTGCAGCAGGGAGTGCGGGGCCTCAGCCCGGGGGCTGCTGCCTTCAGCCGGCTCCCTCCCCCAGGGGTCTCGGGAGGGCGCTGAGGTCTCTCCCTGTTTATCAGTTGCACAGACGGTTTATACTTTGTTCTCCGCCTCTTCCTCTTTAATGACGAATCTTAATTTCCTTGGGACTTCCCACTGGAAAATGAACACAAAATATAAAATTGGAAAATATACGCGTGTCCTTTTCTTGCCATGGTATGATTAATAGAAAGGGTTAGAACTTTAAGCTTATCTCTATCGAGCTAACAAAATGCATGGTATTTTCAAACTTATACCCCCTGTTTAAATAATAGAAGTAACATTACGCGTCATTATTCTATGAACTTGGTGTCTATTCATAATAAAAACAATGGCAAAGTGGGTCAAAATTCCTCTCCTTGGTTTCAGGTGAGTGGGGACCCAGTCTCAGCTTTCCTTTTGGATAATCTGTGATCCTCGACAGTTGGTTCTGAGATTCGGCTCGGACTGCTTAAAAACATGGTTACCGCGAATGTAAAGCGGATTATAAAACAAGTAACTGGTCAGAGCGATGCGATCTGTACATGGAGCCCACGATCACCGCAGATCCGTGAGTGGAAGGGATTCACTGAAGCTCATCTGAAAGTTAGAGGCGGGAACGTTTCCGAAAGATCACGAAAGAATGCGCTGCTTTTGGGGCTGATGATTTTTCGAATTTACATCAGAGGAAACCCTGCATTTCACCGATCACTAAAAGCGCATCTTAAAATAATATATATTCTGCGTGGTTTCTTGATGTCGTCTACTTCCTGAATTAAAATGATCATTTGAGTGGATGCATAATACGCCTTCAATATTGCTTATATATATATATATATATATATATATATATATATATATATATATATATATATATATATATATATATATATATACATATATATATATATATATATATATATATATAAAATCGGCATAGCGTGTTGCTGTCTGATTCTAACAGTGACAATGATATCGCCGATTTGCAAGTCGTTTCAAACGATTTTTTTGTAATGCACACTCTATGGGTGCGAATATAGCGTGGAAACCAAAACCTCGTTTGAGGGTAAATGTCAATGGACGGTGTAATTTACAATCCTGGCTGGTGTGGGGGCGGAAAAATCTCAGCGGTATGGAGGGGGGGGGGCAGCCGGATACAGCCCCACACCCCTACTCTGATGAGATATATTTCAAACTGTTTCAGCAACACGTGTTAATACTGGATGTATTAATCGGAGAGCAACATTCACCTGCTTAACTAGAAATAACATGATAGACGGGAGCTTGTATTTAATATAGTTATATTCTAACTGACCCCAAAATTCAGATTTCTAGTGTAACGGTCCCTTATTAGAACCGAAGTTCCTTTAAAAAGGCACCATTAAAATGTGCCTGAGTTGAATCGTCGGCCAAGTTTCACTAAACTGAATACACACGCCTCGGCAATCTTTGGAGCTCTCTGCTGGCAAATGTAGTATTATCTATATTTCGCTAAAATAATTTAAATGTATTTATAGGTATATACATCTCGCTTTCTGTTTGTGTATATATACATATACATATAAATATATATATATATATATATATATATATATATATATATATATATATATATATATATATATATATATATATATATATATATATATATATATACTCCTTCAACAACAATACTCTAATATACTCGAATATATGCTGCTGAAGTACTGATAATGAAAACCATTCTAGTCCATTCTAGCCAAGCGCCCCTTGTAATTTGGAGCAAGTGTATTACCTCTCGCGCACTCGCACATTTATTACCACAGTAAGTGATGTTAGAGTTGCTGCTGTCTCGAGCGGTGGAGTGGACGTTACAACGCCGGGGCAGAGGAAATCAACGCTGCGAAAGTGAGAGGCCCCTTCGGTGTGATTTCACTTTAAACACAGGGGTTCAAGCCCTAGTGTCCGGGGTCTATCTGGGCGCGTGTGTTTATAGCTACGAGGCATGACAGAACAGCAGGGCAACAAACGCGGTATTTAAGGCGGACCCGGGCACCGTCTCCGGGGGTGAAGCGGGAGTCCCAGGGTACGGTACCAGTCCATCACCCCCTACTGTGGTGATAACGAGATCTAAATCTTCGTTTATCATCAGGCTTGCCCCAAATGACGTGTTATCGCGGTACATTATTTTCACTGACACGAGCCCGCGCTCGCGCCTTCCGCTCTCCGTGCTCCGACAGACCGGCCAATAGTTTGTCCTGAGCAGGATCGCACTGTTTACTTTTCATTAGTCCAGGAAGCAATCGGGCTTGGTTAATGAGCAGCGCCGCCCGTGATTTGCCTTCAGAGCAGCGCGAGGAAGCAGCTGGAACCATCGCTAAACTTTCGTCTTGGCACCCACTTCCGGCCCCTCGTGGGTGACACCCTTTGATTGCGCACGAGCCCCGTGTGCTTAGATAGTGGTTCGCGCCTCTTTAAGGTAAGCTCAGCGGTTTAAAGGGGCCGGTACGTAAAAGTACCGTCACTTTTTAATTTTCAGAGGGAGAGTACCACTACCTGCACTTCCCAAGAGTGAAGTAATACTTTTAATTGGCGAGTACCAGCATTTCTCAGAAATAAGCAGGCAGTCCGGTACACGATACATGCACTTCTATATATTTCCATTTCAAGTACTGGGTAAACTGGAGGTCACCAGGGGGGCTCGCGGTGGTTGCGGTTGTTCCCGGGTGTGCTTCCACCCGGACTTCTCACATTGTGTAGCTCTCCTGTTTGTAATAAGTAAAGAAGGAATAGGGCACACGTCTGTAAAGACAGGGTTAATGTATACTTTGGGTACGGTCCCTCGCGCTGTGAATGACTTTAGGCCTGGTACACTGACGCCATTTCACATCCCTAAAGTGACACGAGCGAGCACCGGTCACTTAATAACAAGACACATCTGTTTTCAGTGAATACGGACATTGCAAAAGAACGATTTTTAAAATGTAACTTTAGTGTCAGAGCGGGATTAATTTCGGCACTAAGTGTGCAGCATTCTGCAGCCATCGAGGTATTGTTTTCTGCACCATGAAGTAAACATGCAGGTCACTTGCACTGCACTTTGGGGTTTAAGACGTCCGTGTTCCTCCCTTGGACTGTACTTGTCGTTTTTAAGAGGGGTTCAGTCCGTGTACGTCCCTCACACTGCACTGGGCAGGCTTTAGAGGGGCACAGTTCCTGTACCTCCCTTGTACTGCACTTGTCGTTTTATAGAGGGGTGCAATCCGTGTACATACCTCGCACTGCACTTGGTGGTTTTTAGATAAGGAAAGTGCCTGTACTTTTCTCGCACCGCACTTGGCGGTTTTTAGAAGGGCTTGTCCCTCTACCTCCTTTGTACTGCACTTGGTAGATTTTAAGGGTGGTGTACATGAACCTGCAACCACTACAAGGGGGGCGATCTTACCGTGCCTCCTGGCGGCGTGAGCATGGTCGGACTGGCCTATATGGCAATCTGGCAAAAGCCAGAAGGGCTGCCCAGACAGGCCAGCGAGTGGATCGGGGTTTGCCTGGTTTGTGGGATTGTTTTATGGTCTCATGGGCCAGTTTTTACTGTTGTTTTCCCCGAAGTTACATCAAACATTAGCTGCAACAAGCACACATGCCTTACAAAACAAAAACACCTACTTTTTATAAGTTCAATACTGCCCGATTTGCAAATGTCGGGAACTTTTTTTTGTGCTCCCAGAATTGTTCATTAACAATTTCAAATCTTTATTTCGATCTGGTGATCATAAAATATATACAAAATATCACATCATTAAAATTCCAAAGTATAAGTGTATCATTGGTATTAGTACATAGGTTTAAAAGGAAGTAATAAAACAGGGGTGATAGTAAGACAAGGGCAGGGGGTTTCAAGGGTCTTAATATATCGGATTCGGGCATGCCACATTGCAGTTAGGAATTTAGCTAAGGCGAACACAGTAGGCGGTGATAAATCTGTCTTTAGAACTCTGAATGCAGGTAAAAATGTTCTAAATCCCAGGTTTTTAAGGAGGGGGACGAGCCAAAATTTCCTGCTTTTTTGATAAGCTCGACAGAAAAAAATCACATGTGCTTCATTCTCCTTAGTGTGAGCACATGCAGGGCACGTCTCTGTAGGGGACCGGGACGACCATGCTTTGGTAAAGGACATCAGAGGAAGGGTCCCGTACCTCCATTGAAGAAATAGTTTTCTTGTTAAGACAGGAGTCATGCCATCCAAGACACTTTCGAAGTTGTATGAATCTTTGATTATGATAAAACCATGTTTCAAAGATCCCTCTCGTGCGCTGTCCAGGGTTCGGAGAAGCATTTTGTCATAATATGCTCTGGAGAGCACTTTCCTTGGGATCATGGTACTTGTGCTTTCTGGATCTGACCATAGTTCTGGTAGTCCCAGGGTCTCACAAGTTCTCCTGATGTAATTTATCCAAGGGATCTTGGTGGCATTGGGGAAAGATAGAAATTCCTGTAACTCAGATCTGTAGGAGGTAAGATCTTGGCTGCTCCAGATACGATGCCAGAATGTTAATGGTTTGAGGCCTAATTCCTCCGTGATAGGCCTCAGACCCAAATCCAGTCTCAGGGGCAGGAGTGGGGTGCTTGGCGGGAGAGCGGTCAGCTGCTTTAGGAATTTATTTTCTGTGGTCAGCAAATTAGATGATAAATTGTGACCCCATATCTCTCCCCCATAGGTAACTCCCCCCCGCGCCTGGGCTTTATATATTTGAATAGCGGGGCTAAGAGGGCGGTATGTTGATTTAGTTGCAATCTTCATAATACCACCCGCCCTCTGGGCCAGCTTCATATTCGCTTTAATCTGGTGAGCCCCCCACGTGAGGTTTTGGTTTAGGGTTATACCCAAATACTCTATTGTGTGGACCCTTTCCAAACGCACTGTGCCAAGCATAGGATTTGTCGCTTGAAGGACGTGGGGTTTAAGATCATAAATTTCGTTTTCTGGGGGTTCATTTCGAGTCCGCTTTCTGTGCAAAATTCCAGGAAGGCGTCTAACACCCTCTGTATGCCCATCGGGGATTTGGACAGGAGCAGGGTGTCATCCGCAAACATAATTGCGGGCACCCTGCTACCGGTCAGTTTTGGAGCATCGGTGTTGGCAATCCCAGTCAGGTGCTTGATTACCCCGTTCACAAAGAGGCAGAACAAGGTCGGTGCAAGCACACAACCCTGTCTCACCCCTCTGTGAACGGGGAATCTTTCAGTTAGATTACCACTTCTCCCGCACCTGACCCGTGAAAAGTTGTTTAAATGTAATTTCATCAGGATTGCAAGAATGTCTTTCGGAACGCCTAGCTCTCCCATTACCTACCATATTTTGGATCTTGGCACTAGATCGAAGGCGGCACGTAGGTCCACGAAGACCATGTACAAGGTGCCGCCCTCGATCAGCGCAGTCCTCCAGTACATAAGATTTAGTCTGAATATTTGGTCAATTGTGGAGACCCCCCTCCTGAAACCTGCCTGGTATGGGCTAAGAGTGTCTGTTTCCTCCAACCAGTTCTGCAACCGGTCCAATATCAGCCTACCGAAAAGCTTCTGCGAAACATCGATGAGGCTTATTGGGCGGTAGTTGGCTGGGAGCAGAGGGGATCCCTTTTTGAATATTGGGACCACCTCTGCGCCCAGCCAAGTGTCGGGGACCTCCATACCCTTGAGAACCACATTAAATATCAGCAGGAGATAGGGAGCCCATATCCCTGGCTCCTGCTTGTAGAGATCTCCTGGCACCCCATCAAGCCCTGGGGCTTTCCCTCCTGCCAACCCTGCAATTGCAGCGCGAACTTCTTTTTCCGTGAAGGGTTCACCCTCTTGGTTGCTCGGAATAGTACAATGGGGGGTACCTTCCGACAAGTCCACCGTTGCATATAAAGATTGATAGTGCTCTTGCCATGTACTCGGGGCAATGTTGGGTTCGATTGCTGAGGGGAGATCTTCTGACCCGTTATTGACTAGCCGCCAAAATTTACGAGAGTCTTTCGTGGCTAGTGCACCAGAGAGTTCCTCCCAGTGTTTTTGGTCCCATTCGGCCTTAGCATTTGCGAACAATGTCTTATAAGCCCGTCTTCTGGCTTTTATCACCTCCCGGGGTCTACGCGCCTTTATTGCGAGTAGAAGTTCTCGTTTTGAGTCCCGGCATGTAGCATTATACCAGGACTTTTTATATGTCCTTCTAGTTCTACCTGCTCCATTAGCAAATAGATCTACCTCCAGGGTATTTATCAAATCTTCGTGGATTCGCCATAGCTGCTCTCTGTTTTCCCCATTATCTAGTTCCTTTGCAAGGGCTAATGCCTTTTCCAGCACTGGGGTAATTCTGGCATAGAGCCTAGGTAGTTTGTCGCCACTAGTGGCCAATTTTCCCCACCTAACTCTCCTCCTATTATTCTCCAGAAGTAACCCTGTCACTGCATTTTCTTTATCCAGTCCCATGTCCTCGATGCCTGGCATGGCATATTCGAGTTCAAGGGCGTTATGGTCACTGTCCTCTCTATTCAGAACCCTGAAGTCGATAATTCGTGACCAACATGATAGTTGTACCAGGACATAGTCTAGTCTGGATTCACTTCCTATTTTATTGAAAGTGCCTTTGCTTGGGTTGTCTGATTTGGTGCGGCCGTTACAAGCCCTTAGACCATGGGTACTCACAAACTTTCTCTCGGGGGCCGAATTTACAGTGTGGTTTGTGGCCGAGGGCCGCACCGGTGGAGGCGGGGTCAGTGGGGGAGGTGGGAGGGGCTAGAAAGAAAAAAACGGTGACCATGAAGTTGAACACAGGCCTCTGCAGGGACACGTTTATCCACTGAGCCAACAGACCAGCATACACACACATCTCTCTCTCTCTCTCGCTCTGACTCTCTCTCCCTCCCTCTCTCTGTCTCCCTCCCTCTATCTCTCTCTCGCTCTCTCCTTCCCTCTCTCTCTGACTCCCTCTGTTTCTCTCCCTCTGTCTCTCTGTCTCACCTCTCTTTGTCTCCCTCCCACTCTTTCCTTCCCTCTCTCCGTCTCCCTCCATCTGTCTCCCTCTATCTGTGTCCCACTGTCCATCTCCCTCTGTCTCCCTCCCTCCGTCTGCCCTGTCTGTCTCCCTCCCTCTGTCTCCATTCCACCCTCTGTCTCCCTACCTCCCTCTGTCTGTCTCCCTCTGTCTGTCTCCCTCCCTCCCTCTGTCTGTTGCCCTCCCTCCCTCTGTCTGTTGCCCTCCCTCTGTCTGTTGCCCTCCCTCCCTCTGTCTGTTGCCCTCCCTCCGTCTGTCTCCCTCCCTCCGTCTGTCTCCCTCCCTCTGTCTGTCTCCCTCCGTCTGTCTCCCTCTCTCCCTCTGTCACCCTATGTCTGTCTCCCTCCCTCTGTCTGTCTCCCTCCCTCTGTCTATCTCCCACTCTCCCTCTTTCTCCCTCTGTCTCCCTCTGTCTCCCTCTGTCTCCCTCTGTCTCCCTCTGTCTCCCTCTGTTTCCCTCTGTCTCCCTCTGTCTCCCTCTGTCTCCCTCTGTCTGTCTCCATCCCTCCCTCTGTCTGTCTCCCTCTCTCCCCCTCTGTCTCCCTCCGTCTGTCTTCCTCCCTCCGTCTGTCTTCCTCCCTCCGTCTGTCTTCCTCCCTCCGTCTGTCTCCCTCCCTCCCTCCGTCTGTCTCCCTCCCTCTGTCTGTCTCCCTCCCTCTGTCTGTCTCCATCCCTCCCTCTGTCTGTCTCCCTCTCTCCCCCTCTGTCTCCCTCCGTCTGTCTTCCTCCCTCCGTCTGTCTTCCTCCCTCCGTCTGTCTCCCTCCCTCCGTCTGTCTCCCTCCCTCTGTCTGTCTCCCTCCCTCCGTCTGTCTGTCTCCCTCCCTCCGTCTGTCTGTCTCCCTCCCTCTGTCTGTCTCCCTCCCTCTGTCTGTCTACCTCCCTCTTTCTGTCTCCCTCCTTCTGTCTGTCTCCCTCCCTCTGCCTGTCTCCCTCCCTCTGCCTGTCTCCCTCTGCCTGTCTCCCTCTGCCTTTCTCCCTCTGCCTTTCTCCCTCTGCCTTTCTCCCTCTGCCTTTCTCCCTCTGTCTTTCTCCCTCTGTCTTTCTCCCTCTCAGTCTCCATCCCTCCCTATGTCTGTTTCCCTCTCTCCCTCTGTGTCTCTCTCTGTCTCTCTCTCTCTCTGTCTGTCTCTGTCTCTGTCTCTGTCTCTCTCTCTGTCTCTAAAGCTGTCTGCATCTACCTCTATCTGTCTCTGTCCCTGTCTCTGACCCTACCTAGCTCTGTCTACCCCTGTCTCTATCTGTCTCTGCCTCTATCTGTCTGTCTCTATATGTCTTTATCTGTCACTATCTCTATCTGTCTCACCTCCCCCGGCTCTCACTCCCTGCTGCCCTCCGTCACCTCACCCGGCTCTCACTCCCTGCTCCCCTCTGTCACCTCACTCGGCTCTCACTCCCTGCTGCCCTCCCACCTCACCCGGCTCTCACTCCCTGCTGCCCTCCGTCACCTCACCCGGCTCTCACTCCCTGCTCCCCTCTGTCACCTCACTCGGCTCTCACTCCCTGCTGCCCTCCCACCTCACCCGGCTCTCACTCCCTGCTGCTCTCCTACCTCACCCAGCTCTCACTCCCTGCTGCCCTCACCCAGGCTCTCACTCCCTGCTGCCCTCCCACCTCACCCAGGATCTCACTCCCTGCTCTGCCCTCCCACCTTCCCTCTCCCGGGCTCTCACTCCCTGCTCTGTCCTCGTACCTGACACAGCTCTCAGTTCCTGCTCTGCCCTCCCACCTCCCTCACCTGAGCTCTCACTCACTGGTCTGCCCTCCCACCTCCCTCACCCGGGCTCTCACTCCCTGCTCTGCCCTCCCACCTCCTTCACCCGAGCTCTCACTCACTGGTCTGTCCTCCCACCTCCCTCACCCGGGCTCTCACTCCCTGCTCTGCCCTCCCACCTCCCTCACCCGAGCTCTCACTCACTGGTCTGCCCTCTCACTGCTCTGCCCTCACCTGGGCTCTCACTCACTGGTCTGCCCTCTCACTGCTCTGCCCTCACCCGGGCTCTCACTCACTGGTCTGCCCTCTCACTGCTCTGCCCTCACCCGGGCTCTCACTCACTGCTCTGCCCTCACCCGGGCTCTCACTCACTGGTCTGCCCTCTCACTGCTCTGCCCTCCCACCTTCCCTCACCCGGGCTCTCACTCACTGGTCTGCCCTCTCACTGCTCTGCCCTCCCACCTTCCCTCACCCGGGCTCTAACTCCCTGCTCTGTCCTCGCACCTCACACAGCTCTCAGTTCCTGCTGTCCGCTCCTCTCCCCCCCCCCCCCTGCTCCCCTGTGTGTCAGCCTGGCTGACACAGCCTCCCGGGCACCCCAGTACTTCACAGGTCTTTGATAGACCATTTACATGTAAATGAGGCTTTGTTCACCTCTTAGCGCCCCTGCAGACCCACTCTTGACTGTGGCTGGAATCGCCCAGCCCCCACAGAGCAGTGTCTCTGACTCCGCACTGCTGCTACAGAGGTGTTTTCTGAAGTTTAAGAAAGAACACAGGTGCGATGTCTCAAGGTCCGCGGGCCGCCACGGAAGGCTTGCCGGGCCGCTACTGGCCCGCGGGCCGTACTTTGAGTACCCCTGCCTTAGACCATGGTTAAGGGAGAGTGCGGTTATCTGGCGTGCAAGGGGGGTCCAAGCTCTAGGTGGGGGTGCCACCGTGGCAGGTATCAGCCATCTTGAATCCTCCTCTAGGGAGGGTCCATCAAGAAGGCCAGGAAGTGGCTCATAGTGCGAGTTCAGGTCCCCTGCAACCACGTAGGGGCAGTCCCTTGGGATTTCGCTCAGGAAAACCGAGAGTTCATCGATGGTATTTGATTCGCGTGATATAACAGCGGGTCTCGAATAAACGTTTATTATCATCAGTTTTGCGAATTTTGGCCATTCTAACAGGACGGGTAAAATATCTTCAGAGTCGACAGTTAAGCACCTGGCCTGACAGCCTAGATGGGAGGCAACCAAAGTTGCCAACCCACCTGACGGTCGTCCCCTTCCCCCCCATTTGGCATGTTTGGAGAACCCTGCGAACCCTGGGCATGTGAACTCCTCTCTTGCCCAGGTTTCCTGGAAGAGGCAGATGCTTTTTGAGCTGATGAAAGACAGCCACTCCGGGCAATCCATTTTGTTACCAAGCCCAGCTACATTCCATGAAATCATGTTGAATGTTGGAAGTCTTGGGGGTATTGCCTCGGTATTAGAGTGGCTGTTTTCTTTTGCGGCAGAATTTACCGTTGGGTGTTGTAACGGATCCCCCTGTCCAGCCCCTAAGTTACTACTGTTTCCCAATGTATCTGTTATTGGGTTACCAGGGTCTTTGCAATGACTGGGTTCATTGGGAGCAGTTGTTGATTCTTCTAAGGGCTGGGCTCGTTCACGGTAGGTAAATCTGTCCTCACAGGCATCTATTAGGTCAAGTTGGTGCCGACCCCTGACTTTAGTCAGTCAACCGTTTCCAGGTTGCTGTACCTGTTAGAAGTAGGGAAGTAAGCTGGGTGGTGCATTCTGTGTGGCCCTGGGACTCCTCTCGTTCTGCCACCCAATCCACCCCTCCTCCTAGTGCTAATCTCCCAGCCCTCTTCATCACCATATATAGGTAAGTATTCGGGCACAAAGCTCCTATGATAGTGAGGCTCCCTCCTTCCAACGCTATTACTCTCCCAATCTCCCAATAATTCTTGGTGATACCCCCATCTTGGATCTTCTATTGTATACATGCTTGACGGGTAAAAGAATGAGAGAGGGAGAGACTGGATGTTGCTCCCTTGGTCATCAGGACCCCAACTGCAGATGTAAGATGCTGTCCTTGGTTCTCTAAAACTGACCACAACGCAGTCACCTCTAATTGTTTTTCTCAGATTACCCACCCAGGCGACACGTCTCACCATAAGAACATCACTGGTTGTGCCTTGCGGAAGAGGTCTATATATCGACAACCAGTTAATAACTTTGTTCTTGAGTGAGGCAGTCGTCTCAGTGGCAGTGGGCAATAGTTCGGGGACACCTACCAGGATCACTGTATAGGGAGACGCCTCAGGTGGTAGATTCGTAGATTTGATTTTGCGGAGATTATTTTGCATGTTATCTACAGGTTTAGGATCGCTTTGTGTTTTGTCAGAGGGATTAACGTTATCTTTGGTATTTACAGATGTGTTTGAGGATGGAAGTACCAGTACCTGAGTTTGTGTTGGTAAAACGGTTTCATTTGCAGTGGCCATGGGTTGTGGAGTCTTATTTCGGTTGGGTTTGTGTTGTGTATGGTGGGGAATGGCTGGGCCAGTTTTCTTCATTGTATTAGTAGAGTCAGCGCTCTTTTTGGGCTTTTGGTCTAACCCCCCTTTGGCTCCCTTAGTTTCTATTTTAAGACTGTCTGCCAGTTGGACTGTAAATTTTTCAATGTTGACCAACCTGGCTTCGATCTTTATCAGCCGGGCTTCAAGGGGGCTTAAGAATGACCTAAACAATGTACCTATATCTGCTAGTGTAATGTCCTCGCTTGAGGATTCCATAGAGATGTTAATGGAATTAGGTGATGTGTCCGTCGGAGCAATAACAATAGGTGGGGCATCTACACTAATCTTGGATGAATGGCCGGAGATGTTCGCAGCAGAACTAGCCGCAACCTTTTGTGGGTTGGGCTTAGATGTTTTTGGCTTGCATCCTCCTTTGGTTTGCCCCCTTTCTTCCTTTTTGGAATTGCCCCTTCCTTTACTCCCCTTGACCGATCGGAGGTGTTCTCGCTGATAGTGACTATGGCCGAATCCTGGCTAGAGATCGGGAGTGGGTTAGGTGGATTAGGTGGTATTTGGCCTGTTGGTAGAGTCATTAGGCTCATATCCTCAAGGTCGTTTAAGGCCTCCATGGTAAGGTCTGGGTTAATAACTGACTGATTTAGCCCTGAACCCTCATGCATGGAAGTGTGAAGTTCTGGCCTTCCTTCAGGTGTTTTAGCCAGAGCCAGTGGGCCCATTGATGATCTCCTTACCCAATCGATTTCTTGGGAGATACGTCTTTCAAGTACAGTGATCTCATCTATCAAGAGTGATCCTGCTTTGACGAAATAATTATCGATGGTACCTTTGGCAGTTCCAGCCACAGCCTGAGCGGATTTGCTTCTTGTTTCCCTGGTACTCATCTCTGGGTCTGTATGGTCAAGGGGTGTAACAAGTGGGATGGTGTAATGGTCCCGACCAAGGGGGTGGCCCGGTCCCGGTCTCTCCGGTCCTCGAACGGCCTCAAACGGCCCGCCCTTTGCCCGGACTTAGCCCGGCGCCTGCCCGCGCGCATCCCGCGATGCGCGTGACTTACACTGTACTTAAAGTTCTTGGCTGGGCGGGACACCCTGGAGGGAGGCGGGGTCTAGAGGGAAGAGTCTCCAGGTGCGGCAGATGGACAAGCCGCTAGAGTTCCTGGGACTCGCAGTCCCGCTGTTCCTGCCGCCGCCCACACGATCTCCTTCAGCTCCCTCGGGGACACGGACAAACAGCTCTCCAAGGACAGTAATGCGCCAAAGCAACTACGAGCGGCCCCCGCGGAGCGGGGGCCGCGTGTCGCGGTTTTGAAGACCCGGGAGGGAGGCGGGGTCTAGAGGGAAGAGTCTCCAGGTGCAGCAGATGGACAAGCCGCTAGAGTTCCTGGGACTCGCAGTCCCGCTGTTCCTGCCGCCGCCCACACGATCTCCTTCAGCTCCCTCGGGGACACGGACAAACAGCTCTCCAAGGACAGTAATGCGCCAAAGCAACTACGAGCGGCTCCCGCGGAGCGGGGGCCGCGAGTCGCGGTTTTGAAGACCCGGGAGGGAGGCGGGGTCTAGAGGGAAGAGTCTCCAGGTGCGGCAGATGGACAAGCCGCTAGAGTTCCTGGGACTCGCAGTCCCGCTGTTCCTGCCGCCGCCCACACGATCTCCTTCAGCTCCCTCGGGGACACGGACAAACAGCTCTCCAAGGACAGTAATGCGCCAAAGCAACTACGAGCGGCCCCCGCGGAGCGGGGGCCGCGTGTCGCGGTTTTGAAGACCCGGGAGGGAGGCGGGGTCTAGAGGGAAGAGTCTCCAGGTGCAGCAGATGGACAAGCCGCTAGAGTTCCTGGGACTCGCAGTCCCGCTGTTCCTGCCGCCGCCCACACGATCTCCTTCAGCTCCCTCGGGGACACGGACAAACAGCTCTCCAAGGACAGTAATGCGCCAAAGCAACTACGAGCGGCTCCCGCGGTGCGGGGGCCGCGAGTCGCGGTTTTGAAGACCCGGGAGGGAGGCGGGGTCTAGAGGGAAGAGTCTCCAGGTGCGGCAGATGGACAAGCCGCTAGAGTTCCTGGGACTCGCAGTCCCGCTGTTCCTGCCGCCGCCCACACGATCTCCTTCAGCTTCCTCGGGGACACGGACAAACAGCTCTCCAAGGACAGTAATGCGCCAAATCAACTACGAGCGGCACATTAACACTTTGCCCTGAGGGCGTCGTAAGGGTGATGTCCCTACTGACGTTGTTGTACTGCACTAGTCGGGATTCAGATGGGTGCTGTCCAGGTGCTTTTCCTTCACAGCACAGGGTTGGTTTCCAAGTGTGGTTGTTCTTGTAGCCCCATGGCACTGCACATGGTGGGTTTTGGTTTGAGGTGCTCTTTCAGTTTCCACGCTGCGTGGTGGCATTTTCTACACTTGTATTTCTATTGAACGGCATAAGGTGTGGCTCAGAGAGGTGCTGTCTATGCCCTTCCCGTGTAATACTCGAGGTGGAGTTCAGAGAGTAGATGTCTATATCCTTCCCTTGTAATACTCGAGGTGGAGTTCAGAGAGTAGATGTCTATACCCTTCCCTTGTAATACTCGAGGTGGAGTTTAGAGAGTAGATGTCTATACCCTTCCCTTGTAATACTCGAGGTGGAGTTCAGAGAGTAGATGTCTATACCCTTCCCTTGTAATACTCGAGGTGGAGTTCAGAGAGTAGATGTCTATACCCGTCCCTTGTAATACACGAGGTGGGGTTCAGAAGGATGCTACCTGTCTACTCTCTTGTAATACACGAGGTGGGGTTCATAGGGGTGATCCCAGGCTATCCTGTTTCTGCATCAGGTAAGCTGGAGTCTGAGGACGTATGTCTGTATAGGCCATGTCCCTCTCCTGAGTATGCAGCACTCTTCTGCTGGGAGCCAGTTCAGAGACCTTTCAAAACTGCCAGGTTATGACCTTTGTTGGTGTTGATGATTAGCCTCACTGTTGAATGTGGTATTATTTTTCGGGAATTTGTGCTTGACCTTCTTAGACCAGGAAAGCTGTCCCATGGTTCTAAACTGCCCTTTGATGACTCTCCATTAACATACTGTGACACAGAGCACGCTCCATGCCACCTTCTCTGACACAATTTATGCTTTTTAGTCTAAAAACAGGATGAGTAAACCGATTGTCTTTCAAAGATGATAGATTATATTCAAGAATTACTATGAAAGATTCCAGCGAACTATTAGAATTAAAAATGTATCTATGTAGTCCTCTGTGGACAACTGTAAGTGCATGGAATACAGAGCACTCAATGTACCTGATATAAATACTGGCCTTCCTTGAGTTAACATGTAACATTGGCAAAAAATCCCCAGACCTTAGATAATAAAATAATTCAGATTTAGGGCATCATTTACAAGCCCTTCGCATCGCTTTTAATATGGATATTAGGCACATTGTATATTTTGCAACTCAACTTTATTGAACACTTTGAATGCAGTGTATTCATTTAGCTCTCAAAAGATTACATTGCATACAATATTGGCCTTTAGAGTAAATCTAGTTATGGGAGGTAACTTCTGTGGCTGAATTGAAGACTGTGAGATGGGAAACCTGGGTTGAAATCTTCATTTCCTCCATTGCCCAAATTGTACTGATCTGGACCAACAAATATACCTCAATGTAACTCTTTGCTTTTAACCTGCCACATTTGGGAACTTCCACAGTATCTCAGCCCTGCACAACAAATAGTGAACTGATTTTTTTTTCAAAATTTAAGTGATCCTGTTTTATGTATGCATGTCATTTAGTATGAAATTTGCATAATGGGTCAATTGATGACTCATTTCATGCTTTGGTTCTCAGGGCCAAACCAAACCCATGGCTTGGACCTAAATTCTGGATCAGCACTTCTTAAGAACTTTGTGGTTAGCTCATGTCAGTTTTTAATGGTACAGTTTCTTACAATGTGTGGGTGTTTCTACAGGGGTTTGATGTATTTTAAAGGCAGTGCCATCTTTAGCAATGGAGGACTTTAGAGTGGTAGGGGATCGCGCATTATGGATGTTCTTATGGGATTGGAGATCATGCAGGGGAGAAGGACCCTTGGAGTGGGAATTCCTATAGGAGCTTTCTGAGCCCACCCCCTGCTGACTAATGTGACACCAACTAAATGCTTACGACCTGTTCTCTTTAGAGAAGTTGTTGTCTTCATATACAAGATATATGTGTGTTATAATATGGCCATTTGCCCCTGGGCTCATGGCTTTTGAGATGGCTAGCTGGGCAGAGCTGATGCAGCAAACTCATGCTATGTTACAGCTATACAGAGGTCCACTGGAAATATACAGCAGGGAGGACCACACAATGCAGCAGGAGTGACTACATTATGAAAATTATGCAGCATAATGTGGCACATTTTGTGATAGGATTACCTTATTATTTTGTCATTTTACACCTCTTAACACAACTAGGCTGAAGTTTTCGCCTCATTAGTACCAATCTGACACCCACATACATTATTAAGCAACAGAAATGTGACCAGTCACCTTTTGCGAAAGGCCAATTCACTGCATGGCAACGGATGCAGCCATGGTTTTAGAAACTTTTGATCTGTTTGAGCTACAAACAAACAGTTTTTGATAAAAGCTGCAGAATAATCAGCAGATGATGGATTTGATGGCAAATGTGGAAAATCCATAATGATGGAGAAAACGCTGCAGCCGCACAATCACATAATTGCAGTGGCCCTGGTTATATACATGTCAGGTCGGATTGAGTCTACCCGGTCTTTGTGTGGTCATTGTTGTTCATTTGTTCCACCATAAACACCGGGGAAATCCTAACTCTGGAACTGAGGGGTCTGCATCCTGAGGTTGTTCTCATGAAGAAGTTTTGTGCTGCGGGTTTGGGGGAGATGGGGAGACGCACTTACTGTATGGAGTGGAAAGTCAAACTCTCTTTAGTTGATGTTCATATTAAATACTTTTTGGGCTACTTAAGCTCACAACTCTGCAGCTGCGGGATCAGTGGCGTAACATAAAATGATGGTCTCCCCCTGCAGAATTTGAAGAAGGGCCTCTGAGCCTCCCAGATTTTCATCAGCCTTTGGTAAAATGGGGCTCCTATGAAGAGTGTGGGGGCCCCTATAGCATTGGGGTCCCCTACGTCACAAGTGCTGCAGGGGCCTGTGTTCAGCCCCTGACTTGGATCTCTTAGTTTTGCAGGGAGAAGGATATACTTCAAAAGTATTCACTCTTTATTTTCTGGCTTTTTTCGTTTAGATTTCTCTTAGAATTTCATAAGCACACTGCCCTGCAATCAGCATCATATTTTCCCTGCCTGTCAATTATTTTGCATCACACTTTATGGCTTATTTATTAGTAATGTATAGTAATGTAAAAATATCTATCTATCTATCTATCTATCTATCTATCTATCTATCTATCTATCTATCTATCTATCTATCTATCTATCTATCTATCTATCTATCTATCTATCTATCTATCTATCTATCTATCTATCTATCTATCTATCTATCTATCTATCTATCTATCTATCTATCTATCTATCTATCTATCTATTCCTGTTCTCTAACATGTATTTGATCATTTCTCCAGGTCCCTTGACTGAACCAATCTCTTTTCATGCAGAGGATTAAAAGCGGAAAACTTCAAAGCCGGTTCAGGTAATTAACAGCTGAGGGGAACTTAATCTAAACCATGGACCCTGTTTTGCACCCAGGTCTGCTTTGGAGGCAGCCGGTGAGGGAGAGCCAATCCCCACCGGGTCCCGGCGCGCTTCCTCTGAACAGCTCTGCCAGGCCTCCAGTTATCACATCTGCATTTCAAACACCGTGTCTCTGGCATTAATTATTAATTAGCCCACAGTCACCCCAGAGGATTTAAGTTGCAGCCTGCACATACTTATTCACTGACCTCTATCTTAGTTTTTGTTGGAAAAAACCCACTAGAATGCCTAATAATTTCCTTTCTCTCAGAAGGACTGCTCCAGTTTCACAAAGGGAAACCGTAGATTTTCATAAACAGCTCTGCTCACTTATGCCTAGAAAAATATTGTTGGGGAAACGCACCACCAATGAGCTGCTCAGTTTCTTAGCATACATTGTCTGCGGAGCTCTAAGTGTTGCATTTGATTTCTGCTGTTTATTTAATTCTGGTTATGACTCACACCCCCAGTCTACCTACAACGTAATGCAGATAATAAACAGTGTAGCCCACAACAATAGCTAACAGTGGCACTATCCTCCAGCCCACAACAGTAGCTAACACTGGCACAAAAATAGGTAAACGTATCCTTGTGTAACGAAACTGGTGCTCATGTAAAGCGCTCTGATACCTGGTATCTTCGGGTCTAGTTCGCGCTAGATAAAGCTCTTTAAAAAAAACCCTGGCCCTAACCTCCAGCTCACAACAATAGCTAACAGTAGCACTAAACTCCAGCCCACAACAAAAGCTAACACTGGCACTAACCTCAGCCCAAAACAATAGCTAACAATGGCAGTAGCATCCAGCCCACAAAAATAGGTAATGCTGGCATTAACCTCCAGCCCACAACAATAGCTAGCAGTAGCACTAACCTCCAGCTCACAGCAAAAGCTAACACAGGCACTAACCTCCAGCCCACAAAAAAAAGCTAACACTGGCACGAACCTCCAGCCCACAACAAAAGCTAACACTGGCACTAACCTCCAGCACACAACAAAAGTTAACACTGGCACTAACCTCCAGCACACAACAATAGCTAGCAGTAGCACAAACCTCCAGCTCACAGCAAAAGCTAACACAGGCACTAACCTCCAGCCCACAACAAAAGCTAACACTGTCACTAACCTCCAGCTCACAACAAAAGCTAACACTGGCACTAACCACCAGCATACAACAACAGTTAACACTGGCACTAACCTCCAGCACACAATAAAAGCTAACAATAGCAAAAACCTCCAGCACACAGCAAAAGCTAACACTGGCACAAACCTTCATCACACAGCAAATGTTAACACTTGCAGTAACCTCCAGCACACAGCAAAAGTGAACACTGGCACTAACCTCCAGCCTGCAACAATAATTAACCCTGGCACTAACCCTCAGCTCACAACAAAAGTTAACATTGGCACTAACCTCCTGCCCACAACAAAAGCTAACACTGGCACTAAACTCCAGCACACAACAAAAGCTAACAATAGCACAAACCTCCAGCACACAGCAAAAGCTAAGAACCGCACAAACATCCAGCACACAACAAAAGTTAGCATTGGCACTAACCTCCTGCCCACAACAAAAGCTAACACTGGCACTAAACTCCAGCACACAACAAAAGCTAACAATAGCTCAAACCTCCAGCACACAGCAAAAGCTAGCACTCACACAAACATCCAGCACACAGCAAATGTTAACACTGGCACTAACCTCCAGCCCACAACAAAACCTGACACTGGCACAAACCTCCAGCACACAGCAAAAGTTAACACTGGCACTAAGGCCCAGCCTGCAACAATAGCTAACCCTGGCACTAACCCCCAACCTGCAACAATAGCTAACCCTGGCACTAACCCTCAGCTCACAACACAAAATAACACTGGCACAAACCTCCTGTCCACAACAATAGCTAACACTGCACTAAACGTCTGCCCACAACAATAGTTAGCAATGTCACTAACCTCCAGCCCACAGAAAAAACTAACACTGTCACTAACCTCCAGCACACAGAAAAAGTTACGGTTGGTACTAACCTTCAGCCCACAGCAAAAGTTAACACTGGCACTAACCTCCAGCCCAGAACAAAAGCTAATACTGGCACTAACCTCCAGCACACAGCAAAAGTTACGGTTGGCACTAACCTTCAGCCCAGAACAAAAGCTAACACTGGCACTAACCTCCAGCCCAGAACAAAAGCTAACACTGGCACTAACCTCCAGCCCAAAACAAAAGCTAACACTGGCACTAACCTCCAGCCCAATACAAAAGATAACACTGGCACAAACCTCTAGCACACAAAAAAGATAAGGCAGGCACTAAGATCTCCTACATAGCCTACATAGTGCAGACAGTCATGTCAAAGCGCTACCTCTGCCGACCCCTTGATTTGTAGCAAAAAAAAACTATTATCAATAATATGATGCCCATAGGTTTTACATTCACTTGGATTTTTGGAGGAGAAGTCTTGTATTCAAATGGCAATGAAATGCGTCTTTTCTTAGAAAGGGCCCGTCACTGCCTGAAGATTGCAGACATCAGGCTGATGCTGACAAATGTGTCACTTTTGTCAACTTCTTCTACTTCCATGTCAGACGGGACAGGCCTGAAGTCAGAGGTATTTTGTGGCTTCCTGAGAGCGAGAGAGACACATCATATACTAGTCTACGCATGGGACCAATCTCACTCTCTCTTATTCCTCCTCTTCGCTTCAGCCTCCTCAGTGAGCTCTGCATTTGACTTTTGCTCACAAAAATCTCGCTTCCCACCCACCTAGTCACTGGTGGGCCTACAGCATTTGTTCATGGCAGGGTGTATCACAGTGGTGTTACAAGTATTCCATCTGTACAGCCCAACATTGAGGCCAAGGATCGACTTGGGAATAGAGGTGCCTGTACATTGCTTTTATTTTCTCAGTGTCTCATCAAACATGTCCAGCAAAGGATGTTAGCATTGGTGAATAACATCTTTTCAGCATGCCAGTTTCATTTTCCAAGCAGTGTTAAGCAGTGTTAATGGTAGACAATTTGTAGTCTAATGCCCACATGTGAAGAGCTATCTATGCCATAAGAAATATTTACAAGAGCTTTGCACCACGAGAACATCACTTTTAACGACATTCCCGTGGTGCAATGTCCTATTTCATATTTACAAAATTTTGTTAAGCCACTTTGTAAATAGGGTACCCTATCACACAGGTATCTGCTTGAAAGGGTAATGCAATGGGTGTTGCTGTGGGTGTTCCACTGCAATGAAAAACCAAAGGTGGTGATGGACGGAGCTTTGACAATACAAACACTCACCCCCAGTCAACTGATCTTGGTTTAATCCATCACCGTTCTTTAGCTCACTCCGCCACCCCAGTTCAGACATGGCCATATGCAAATCAGTCTGACCCTGTGCCTCATGGGAACAGTCCAGCCCGAACTGCCAATCCATGTTTTCCCTGGACCGGAATCAAGCTTCCCAGGACCGGTTTCTGGCATTACAGCTGTCTTCAGCCGGGCTTGCTTCACTCCAGTGGCAAAGTGCGCAAGGGACTCACGTCTGAGCATACCCTGCCAACTTAGGGCGAACAAAGAAAAACGAAAGGTGGTGATGGACGGAGCGTTGACAATACAAACACTCGCCCCCAGTTAACTGATCTGGGTTTAATCCATCACCGTTCTTTAGCTCACTCCGCCACCCCAGTTCAGACATGGCCATATGCAAATCAGTCTGACCCTGTGCCTCATGGGAACAGTCCAGCCCGAACTGCCAAGCCATGTCTTCCCTGGACCGGAAGCAAGCTTCCCTGGACCGGTTTCTGGCATTACAGCCGTCTTCAGCCGGGCTTGCTTGACTCCAGTGGCAAAGTGAGCAAGGGACTCACGTCTGAGCATACCCTGCCAACTTAGGGCGAACAAAGAAAAACTAAAGGTGGTGATGGACGGAGCGTTGACAATACATACACTCACCCCCAGTCAACTGATCTGGGTTTAATCCATCACCGTTCTTTAGCTCACTCCGCCACCCCAGTTCAGACATGGCCATATGCAAATCAGTCTGACCCTGTGCCTCATGGGAACAGTCCAGCCCGAACTGCCAAGTCATGTCTTCCCTGGACCGGAATCAAGCTTCCCAGGACCGGTTTCTGGCATTACAGCCGTCTTCAGCCGGGCTTGCTTGACTCCAGTGGCAAAGTGAGCAAGGGACTCACGTCTGAGCATACCCTGCCAACTTAGGGCGAACAAAGAAAAACCAAAGGTGGTGATGGACGGAGCGTTGACAATACAAACACTCACCCCCAGTCAACTGATATGGGTTTAATCCATCACCGTTCTTTAGCTCACTCCGCCACCCCAGTTCAGACATGGCCATATGCAAATCAGTCTGACCCTGTGCCTCATGGGAACAGTCCAGCCGGAACTGTCATGCCATGTCTTCCCTGGACTGGAATCAAGCTTCCTAGGACCGGTTTCTGGCATTACAGCCACCTTTAGCCGGGCTTGCTTGACTCCAGTGGCAAAGTGAGCAAGGGACTCACGTCTGAGCATACCCTGCCAACTTAGGGCGAACAAAGAAAAACCAAAGGTGGTGATGGACGGAGCGTTGACAATACAAACACTCACCCCCAGTCAACTGATCTGGGTTTAATCCATCACCGTTCTTTAGCTCACTCCGCCACCCCAGTTCAGACATGGCCATATGCAAATCAGTCTGACCCTGTGCCTCATGGGAACAGTCCAGCCCGAACTGCCAAGCCATGTCTTCCCTGGACCGGAATCAAGCTTCCCAGGACCGGTTTCTGGCATTACAGCCGTCTTCAGCCGGGCTTGCTTGACTCCAGTGGCAAAGTGAACAAGGGACTCACGTCTGAGCATACCCTGCAAGCTTAGGGCGAACAAAGAAAAACCAAAGGTGGTGATGGACGGAGCGTTTACAATACAAACACTCACCCCAGTCAACTGATCTGGGTTTAATCCATCACTGTTCTTTAGCTCACTCCGCCACCCCAGTTCAGACATGGCCATATGCAAATCAGTCTGACCCTGTGCCTCATGGGATTAGTCCAGCCCGAACTGCCAAGCCATGTCTTCCCTGGACCGGAATCAAGCTTCCCAGGACCGGTTTCTGGCATTACAGCCGTCTTCAACCGGGCTTGCTTGACTCCAGTGGCAAAGTGAGCAAGGGACTCATGTCTGAGCATACCCTGCCAACTTAGGGCGAACAAAGAAAAACCAAAGGTGGTGATGGACGGAGCGTTGACAATACAAACACTCACCCCCAGTCAACTGATCTGGGTTTAATCCATCACCGTTCTTTAGCTCACTCCGCCACCCCTGTTCAGACATGGCCATATGCAAATCAGTCTGACCCTGTGCCTCATGGGAACAGTCCAGCCCGAACTGCCAAACCATGTCTTCCCTGACTGGAATCAAGCTTCCCAGGACCGGTTTCTGGCATTACAGCCGTCTTCAGCCGGGCTTGCTTGACTCCAGTGGCAAAGTGAGCAAGGGACTCACGTCTGTTCCACTGCAACACCCATTGCTTTTTGACGCTGTCCCATATGTACAAGGATCTGTAAATCTTAGTCAGCACCGAAGACTCACCCCATACAAGAGCAGGTTTAAGAATGGTACTCTGCAGCACATAGAAAGAGCAAAATGCCATGAGCGATTATTTATGTGCAGGAAGTTGGCCCTTCGTGCATTTAAACAATCATGAAGTAATGATGATTTGCTACTTCTATGTGTGCTGCATTCTGCAGCACAAATAGAAGCAACAAATTGACATTGTTGATTGTTAATGTGCAGGAAGGGACACCTTCCTGCCCATAAACAATAATTCCTGCAACACAGGCACCTTGGCATCAAGAAGCATAGTCTGTCGGCCGGCACCATGCTGTGTTGTGGCGTGCTAAACAGAAGCTGTGATGCATGGTCCTGCATCAAGATATGCTGTGCTGGGTTGGTGCTGTTGAAGCTGGTGATCAGATGCTGGGAGGAGGGCATTGATATGTGTCACGCTGCATCAGGTCGATAAAGCCACTAGAGCTAAAAGCAAAAGCTAACACAGGCACTAACCTCCAGCCCACAACAAAAGCTAACACTGTCACTAACCTCCAGCTCACAACAAAAGCTAACACTGGCACTAACCACCAGCATACAACAACAGTTAACACTGGCACTAACCTCCAGCACACAATAAAAGCTAACAATAGCAAAAACCTCCAGCACACAGCAAAAGCTAACACTGGCACAAACCTTCATCACACAGCAAATGTTAACACTTGCAGTAACCTCCAGCACACAGCAAAAGTGAACACTGGCACTAACCTCCAGCCTGCAACAATAATTAACCCTGGCACTAACCCTCAGCTCACAACAAAAGTTAACATTGGCACTAACCTCCTGCCCACAACAAAAGCTAACACTGGCACTAAACTCCAGCACACAACAAAAGCTAACAATAGCACAAACCTCCAGCACACAGCAAAAGCTAAGAACCGCACAAACATCCAGCACACAACAAAAGTTAGCATTGGCACTAACCTCCTGCCCACAACAAAAGCTAACACTGGCACTAAACTCCAGCACACAACAAAAGCTAACAATAGCTCAAACCTCCAGCACACAGCAAAAGCTAGCACTCACACAAACATCCAGCACACAGCAAATGTTAACACTGGCACTAACCTCCAGCCCACAACAAAACCTGACACTGGCACAAACCTCCAGCACACAGCAAAAGTTAACACTGGCACTAAGCCCCAGCCTGCAACAATAGCTAACCCTGGCACTAACCCCCAACCTGCAACAATAGCTAACCCTGGCACTAACCCTCAGCTCACAACACAAGTTAACACTGGCACAAACCTCCTGTCCACAACAATAGCTAACACTGCACTAAACGTCTGCCCACAACAATAGTTAGCAATGTCACTAACCTCCAGCCAACAGAAAAAACTAACACTGTCACTAACCTCCAGCACACAGCAAAAGTTACGGTTGGTACTAACCTTCAGCCCACAGCAAAAGTTAACACTGGCACTAACCTCCAGCCCAGAACAAAAGCTAATACTGGCACTAACCTCCAGCACACAGCAAAAGTTACGGTTGGCACTAACCTTCAGCCCAGAACAAAAGCTAACACTGGCACTAACCTCCAGCCCAGAACAAAAGCTAACACTGGCACTAACCTCCAGCCCAAAACAAAAGCTAACACTGGCACTAACCTCCAGCCCAATACAAAAGATAACACTGGCACAAACCTCTAGCACACAAAAAAAGATAAGGCAGGCACTAAGATCTCCTACATAGCCTACATAGTGCAGACAGTCATGTCAAAGCGCTACCTCTGCCGACCCCTTGATTTGTAGCAAAAAAAACCTATTATCAATAATATGATGCCCATAGGTTTTACATTCACTTGGATTTTTGGAGGAGAAGTCTTGTATTCAAATGGCAATGAAATGCGTCTTTTCTTAGAAAGGGCCCGTCACTGCCCGAAGATTGCAGACATCAGGCTGATGCTGACAAATGTGTCACTTTTGTCAACTTCTTCTACTTCCATGTCAGACGGGACAGGCCTGAAGTCAGAGGTATTTTGTGGCTTCCTGAGAGCGAGAGAGACACATCATTTACTAGTCTACGCATGGGACCAATCTCACTCTCTCTTATTCCTCCTCTTCGCTTCAGCCTCCTCAGTGAGCTCTGCATTTGACTTTTGCTCACAAAAATCTCGCTTCCCACCCACCTAGTCACTGGTGGGCCTACAGCATTTGTTCATGGCAGGGTGTATCACAGTGGTGTTACAAGTATTCCATCTGTACAGCCCAACATTGAGGCCAAGGATCGACTTGGGAATAGAGGTGCCTGTACATTGCTTTTATTTTCTCAGTGTCTCATCAAACATGTCCAGCAAAGGATGTTAGCATTGGTGAATAACATCTTTTCAGCATGCCAGTTTCATTTTCCAAGCAGTGTTAAGCAGTGTTAATGGTGGACAATTTGTAGTCTAATGCCCACATGTGAAGAGCTATCTATGCCATAAGAAATATTTACAAGAGCTTTGCACCACGAGAACATCACTTTTAACGACATTCCCGTGGTGCAATGTCCTATTTCATATTTACAAAATTTTGTTAAGCCACTTTGTAAATAGGGTACCCTATCACACAGGTATCTGCTTGAAAGGGTAATGCAATGGGTGTTGCTGTGGGTGTTCCACTGCAATGAAAAACCAAAGGTGGTGATGGACGGAGCTTTGACAATACAAACACTCACCCCCAGTCAACTGATCTTGGTTTAATCCATCACCGTTCTTTAGCTCACTCCGCCACCCCAGTTCAGACATGGCCATATGCAAATCAGTCTGACCCTGTGCCTCATGGGAACAGTCCAGCCCGAACTGCCAATCCATGTTTTCCCTGGACCGGAATCAAGCTTCCCAGGACCGGTTTCTGGCATTACAGCTGTCTTCAGCCGGGCTTGCTTCACTCCAGTGGCAAAGTGCGCAAGGGACTCACGTCTGAGCATACCCTGCCAACTTAGGGCGAACAAAGAAAAACGAAAGGTGGTGATGGACGGAGCGTTGACAATACAAACACTCGCCCCCAGTTAACTGATCTGGGTTTAATCCATCACCGTTCTTTAGCTCACTCCGCCACCCCAGTTCAGACATGGCCATATGCAAATCAGTCTGACCCTGTGCCTCATGGGAACAGTCCAGCCCGAACTGCCAAGCCATGTCTTCCCTGGACCGGAAGCAAGCTTCCCTGGACCGGTTTCTGGCATTACAGCCGTCTTCAGCCGGGCTTGCTTGACTCCAGTGGCAAAGTGAGCAAGGGACTCACGTCTGAGCATACCCTGCCAACTTAGGGCGAACAAAGAAAAACTAAAGGTGGTGATGGACGGAGCGTTGACAATACATACACTCACCCCCAGTCAACTGATCTGGGTTTAATCCATCACCGTTCTTTAGCTCACTCCGCCACCCCAGTTCAGACATGGCCATATGCAAATCAGTCTGACCCTGTGCCTCATGGGAACAGTCCAGCCCGAACTGCCAAGTCATGTCTTCCCTGGACCGGAATCGAGCTTCCCAGGACCGGTTTCTGGCATTACAGCCGTCTTCAGCCGGGCTTGCTTGACTCCAGTGGCAAAGTGAGCAAGGGACTCACGTCTGAGCATACCCTGCCAACTTAGGGCGAACAAAGAAAAACCAAAGGTGGTGATGGACGGAGCGTTGACAATACAAACACTCACCCCCAGTCAACTGATATGGGTTTAATCCATCACCGTTCTTTAGCTCACCCCGCCACCCCAGTTCAGACATGGCCATATGCAAATCAGTCTGACCCTGTGCCTCATGGGAACAGTCCAGCCGGAACTGTCAAGCCATGTCTTCCCTGGACTGGAATCAAGCTTCCTAGGACCGGTTTCTGGCATTACAGCCACCTTTAGCCGGGCTTGCTTGACTCCAGTGGCAAAGTGAGCAAGGGACTCACGTCTGAGCATACCCTGCCAACTTAGGGCGAACAAAGAAAAACCAAAGGTGGTGATGGACGGAGCGTTGACAATACAAACACTCACCCCCAGTCAACTGATCTGGGTTTAATCCATCACCGTTCTTTAGCTCACTCCGCCACCCCAGTTCAGACATGGCCATATGCAAATCAGTCTGACCCTGTGCCTCATGGGAACAGTCCAGCCCGAACTGCCAAGCCATGTCTTCCCTGGACCGGAATCAAGCTTCCCAGGACCGGTTTCTGGCATTACAGCCGTCTTCAGCCGGGCTTGCTTGACTCCAGTGGCAAAGTGAACAAGGGACTCACGTCTGAGCATACCCTGCAAGCTTAGGGCGAACAAAGAAAAACCAAAGGTAGTGATGGACGGAGCGTTTACAATACAAACACTCACCCCAGTCAACTGATCTGGGTTTAATCCATCACTGTTCTTTAGCTCACTCCGCCACCCCAGTTCAGACATGGCCATATGCAAATCAGTCTGACCCTGTGCCTCATGGGATTAGTCCAGCCCGAACTGCCAAGCCATGTCTTCCCTGGACCGGAATCAAGCTTCCCAGGACCGGTTTCTGGCATTACAGCCGTCTTCAACCGGGCTTGCTTGACTCCAGTGGCAAAGTGAGCAAGGGACTCATGTCTGAGCATACCCTGCCAACTTAGGGCGAACAAAGAAAAACCAAAGGTGGTGATGGACGGAGCGTTGACAATACAAACACTCACCCCCAGTCAACTGATCTGGGTTTAATCCATCACCGTTCTTTAGCTCACTCCGCCACCCCTGTTCAGACATGGCCATATGCAAATCAGTCTGACCCTGTGCCTCATGGGAACAGTCCAGCCCGAACTGCCAAGCCATGTCTTCCCTGACTGGAATCAAGCTTCCCAGGACCGGTTTCTGGCATTACAGCCGTCTTCAGCCGGGCTTGCTTGACTCCAGTGGCAAAGTGAGCAAGGGACTCACGTCTGTTCCACTGCAACACCCATTGCTTTTTGACGCTGTCCCATATGTACAAGGATCTGTAAATCTTAGTCAGCACCGAAGACTCACCCCATACAAGAGCAGGTTTAAGAATGGTACTCTGCAGCACATAGAAAGAGCAAAATGCCATGAGCGATTATTTATGTGCAGGAAGTTGGCCCTTCGTGCATTTAAACAATCATGAAGTAATGATGATTTGCTACTTCTATGTGTGCTGCATTCTGCAGCACAAATAGAAGCAACAAATTGACATTGTTGATTGTTAATGTGCAGGAAGGGACACCTTCCTGCCCATAAACAATAATTCCTGCAACACAGGCACCCTTGCACTAGGCAGCTAATTTTAGTGCCATCGCAAGGGAAAACACAAGGGTGCACTGTACTGTTGTAAATACAGCGCATCCCTGTGTTTTGGAAATGTCGGAGCATGGTGCTGCCAAATTTAGGCCAGCTGCATGCTCTGTCATTTCATTGTACATACGCCCCTTCATCGTGACAGAGATGGAGTATAGTTACTGCCAATATAATTGTCTGTCCACTGAATATATATGCAGGCACACCATGGTTTGGCAGAGCCAGAGACTACTTCGCTTCCTCCAGTGCCAAACTTCCCAGATGGCCGAATAGAGTAAGGGCTGTTGGACATATAAATGTTATTTTGTGCCCATCACCACCAGGCTAACCCTGTTGTAAGGCACAGTAAAAAACGAAAAATACCCCCCTTGCCATTGTTTTTTTATTTTCAAAAACAAAACCCAATATGGCCTTAATTCAACAAATGAAAAGTATTGAAACTTTACTGTTCTGCTCTGTCATGTTTGACAGAGCAGTATGGCAAAGTTCCAAAACATTCTCAAGAACTGGCTTTATGGCTGCTCCTGTAGATGGAAGGCGGGTTCTCTGTCAGGGCGGTGGATTCATTTACTACAATCCATTCGCCAAATTATAAATCAGCCACATGATTTTATTTTGCATTTCACAGGTCTGTCAGGTGGCACTTTGACATATGATACTAGCCAACAACGTGTTGCAATGTGGGGCTTAAAGTTTTGCTTTTAACACTTTTATTATGCTTCAAAATACAACTGCGGGTTTCACACTTGAAACCAAATTTAAATTCTGCTCACATATTTTGTGGGGGTTCATTCTTTCATTCACATCATTCATTAAAAAAAGCATTGGCAATGCCAATCACTCTGTCTTTTCTGTGGTGAAAAGATTTATTCAGAGCTTCACCACAGCCTCAAGACACAACATGAATAGCAGCAATGCAACCTTCCCTAACACTGTGGGAAAGTAAGAAAAAAACAGATGGTATTAGCAGAAAAATATCACTCGATTCTCTCTTGTACGGGACAGGTACAGGACAGGTTGCTAACACAATAAAGAGGGAGTACGAGGACTTAAGGGACTGATGTAAGGTCTTTGTAAACAGACAGATACATACAATAAATAAAAAGCTTCTGAAAGAAACAACCAAACCTCTTATGGAATTAACATACATTCATCTACTCATAAAGGATGAGGAACCCTCACTGATCTAGTGTGTTTCTAGTGTGGTATCATCAGTGGATTATACATGTGGCATCTGAGAGTACTACTTGTTCACTGGTTGTATACCTTTCTGGTTTCTGGTTTCCTTGTTTGGGAAAGGCTATGTATCTTATTTAGAAATGTATGTTCTTCCTGTGTTAAATTACCTGTGCTTATTTCTCTGGTAGCTTGGCACAAAAACAGACAGGCATAATTTAGAGTATTTATGCATCGCTCAAGCAGTAACAAAGTAAAAACACTAGACAAATCTTGCACCAAGTTAGAAACGTAGAGTAAAAGTTAATAAATAAAATTATACCAAAACATCAAAAATCCAGACAGTAGAACTGGAGATATTGAATTTGAAGGTTTAGGAGGAAATAGCACCTAAAAGCAAATAGCGCCACTTATGTTATCTGATTGTGCTGAACTGGTACCAAATCACAAGTTCAGGCTGATCGTGATGGAGTGCAGACGGGGTACTGGACCAAATTTGGTCCACTGTGACAGTACCATGAGCCCTTGGCATCAAGAAGCATAGTCTGTCGGCCGGCACCATGCTGTGTTGTGGCGTGCTAAACAGAAGCTGTGATGCATGGTCCTGCATCAAGATATGCTGTGCTGGGTTGGTGCTGTTGAAGCTGGTGATCAGATGCTGGGAGGAGGGCATTGATATGTGTCACGCTGCATCAGGTCGATAAAGCCACTAGAGCTATGTTGCAGGGACTAGCATAGAGATGCGTTGTGCTGGATCGGTGCAGGTGTAGACTCTCATCAGGAGTTGCTCAGTGCTGGAGGTCAGATGACTGACCCTTGGAAACACTCAGGTAGTCCTAGGTTCAAGCAGAAAGGCAGCCCTCAAGCAGCTGTACCATCCTCAGGCAACAGAATAGTCCTCAAGAAGCTGGGTAGTCCTCAAACAACTAGGCAGTCCTTAAGTAGATGAGCATTGCTTCTTCTGTAGAGTGCACAGGTCCAGGAGTGTTCTGTAGTGTTGCTCCAAGGGTCCAATATTTATAACTGGTGCCAGCTTTGAAGTGGGAGAAACTTCTAGACTTTGCCCAATCTGGTTCTGGAATTTGCTTCCTTCATCTTCCTTGGCTCAGATGGATCTAGGTTGACATTAAATTAGTGTTAAATCCTTTGTGGGCGTGGTGAGGGAGACTCATTGAAGTGCAAGTGTGGTAGGTGACAGCTTCGCCCCTCCCATCCGACTGGATGACAACACATAGTATCACTGGCTGGGAGGAATACACAATAACCAACTGTCAACTACACCTAGTCATATGATCCAGGATACAGGCACCAAATGGTAAGGATAAGAAAATGCCAATTTCCTAAAAGTGGCTTTTTCAGAATTGTGATTAAAATCCAAATTTAGCGTCAACAAGGTTTTTAAATTACTATTCATTAGAGACCAAACATGACATTTCAACCTGTACCCAATAAAACGTTATGCCTTATGAAATGTAATAAGGCAATCTAATGTTAATCTATGGAAGACATAGACCTTGCAGTAGCGAAAAACAAATGTGAGTTTTTCACTATCAGGACCTGTGAAAATTAAAACGACTTTTTAAATATAATGCTACCCGCCCTATGAGCTGTATAGGGTTTACCCTAGGGGAGACTTATATGTATTATAAAGAAGGTTTATGCTTGGCAAGAGGTTTTTTCTACCAAGTCATATTGGCAATTTAAAACTGCACACGGGCTGTAATGGCAGGCCTGAGACATGTTTAAAAGAGCTACTTAGGTCAGTGATTCAGGTCCACTACAGAATTTAATTTATAGGTCTTGGGTACATGTAGTACCCCCTTTACTAGGGACTTACAAGTAAATTAAATATACCAATTCAGTGTAAGTCAATTGTAACATGCTTGACAAGAGAGAGCATACGCATGTTAGCATTGGTTAGTAGTGGTGAAGTGCACAGAGTCCTAAATGCCATCAAAAACGGGTTCAGAAAACAGGAGGGGTGAATGCAAATAGTTTGTGGGTGTACCTGCTTAGAGGGCCATGTCCAACAATTACCATAGTACACATCCCAAGCACAAACCCAGGCGTCCACGTTAAGTGTGGCCAAAGATTTCTGCTATCTTTAAAATGCCAAAAGTGGGTAGGATTAGCCTCTGGAAACTTTGACCAATTGATTATGGTATCCACAGAGGTCATTCCCACCCACTAGCTAATGCCAGGCATAAATTCAGCACCTGAAACACATCTCCCAAGAACAGAAGGTCTCCAGCGGGTAGAGAGGTCTTCAGTCAAGAGGATAGAAAGGATATGTCCTCCCTATTCTATACACTTTTTACCAAGAGCATATCCTTTCAATGATTTACATGTTACTTCCTCTAGAACTAGGGAATAGCAACACAGAGGCGACCAATTTTGGGAGGGGGGTTCCTAGGTGTGTGATGGTAATACTTTCAAAAAGCTTCTTGAGAGAATTATGAGTATAACCAACCCATTGTTACAGGTGGGAAGGGAAAAAACTCTTTTCTTTTAATAGCCCTTTTCTTTTAATAACCCTCACTCACTCTAATAGTGAGTGACATGCTTCATCATAGGGCTCACCAGAACTCCTTAAAGTCGGGGTGGCCTCAACCTTGTTTCAGGGAGCACTTAGGATATTGTGTATGGGGATGTACTGTTAAAGATAACATTCCTCACCAACTCCTGAAGAAATCTTTAATAATGGAGTGGGAGGGAAGGTTAAAATATATCCAAACAGGTGTTTAGGATGTGATGGTCCTATGACCCTAACTTCTGCACCAACATTTTTCAGCTCTTCCTATCTGGCCTAAATAGGTCCTGGGCTTTCGTCAGGGTGGAACGTAATGAAGTTACTTCCCCCAGAGACTTGAGTGCATATGAACTATTTGTCTCAAGCACCTCTAAGTGTTAAAAACTGGAACAAGCGTGACACTTGCCACTGGTTTGGATGAGGAATTACCCCAACACCTTAGGGCAAAGGATTCCCAAGGGAGTACCGGAGGGAGGCCTTGTAGTCACACTTTCATCAAAGGTCCTGCCCTGCTTCCACCTACTGATGCTTGGGCTCCATTATTAAAGATTTCTTTAGGAGTGGGTGAAGAATTTTATCTTTAACAGTACGCCCCCATACACAATATCCTAAGTGCTCCCTGAAACCAGCTGAGCCCACCCTGACTTTGAAGTGATGGGGTGAGCCCTATGAGGAAGTATGTCACTATTAGACTGAGTGAGGGCTATTAAAAGAAAAGGTATGTTTTTCCTTCCCACCCGTAACAACGGGTTGGTTATACTCATATTTCTCTCAAGAAGCTTCTTGAGAGTATTACCATCACACACCTAGGAACCCACTATTGGTCGCCTCTGTGTTGCTATCCCCTAGTTCTAGAGGACTGACATGGGGACTGAAGAACTGTAGTCTTCATTCTCAGGGAATACTTACTAATAGAAAAAAGAACTTGGCACAGAAGCTGAAAATATGAAAAGACATCTTTATTAAATTTAATAAGTGAGGCCACGTCACACAGAAGCCGTAGCAACTGAATGAGGTTGTCTGAGGAGTACAGAGAACAGAGGCCTTATGTATGCTCAGGGTTACAAAACTCAGCATAAAAGTAAGGGGCAGTCCTTGCTTTTGCAAGCATGCAAAATGCCTAACATGGACATGCAAGGTCTGCCAAACATTAGCCAATAGGTCAAACACCCACTATTTACAATTGTCCAATCATAGGTATTATTACGCAAGGTATCGCATGACGACAAACCCACTTTTCAGTTGTCCGGCTCACCATTAATTATACTGAAAAGCCCAACATTCCTTCTTACACAAGCCGGACAACCCATAATAAAAGGACCACAACCCATATCATAAACAGACCATAAAAGAAGGAACAGAAAACAGATAAGAAGCAGGATAAGGGGTGTGTGTGTGCATACCAAACTCTACAATGTCCTGTGCTTTGATCCTCAATCTTGATCAGCTACTGGGCAAGGAACTGGCCTAACAAGGTCAGCTTCAGGCAACGGGGTCAGTTCACTCCGGTCATTCAGAAGTCAGCTAAAGTGTACGTGTACTAAAGACTCGTTCGGCCGCAGTCATCGGCCTATGTGAGGGCAACCACAAAATGGCTGCCATACACAAAATGGAACCCAGGGTTCAGAACGAAATCCCCAAATACATAGTGAATCCATCGATCTAACATGACGAAATCACTCGTACTTGTCGCACTCACTAGTTACGGTTCGCTACTATCAAATTCGTAACAAAACCATGACATTTATAAAGTGGGTTCAGAATTCACGAAACCTCAGGCATTGGTCTTAGACTGGACTCTGCTGTTGCCAGTACCTGACACCCTGTGAGTCTATGAGTGCCTCCTTTGAGGTCCTGGGGGGATTTAGAAGTGCATTCCTGGGGTGGCTTGGGACTTAAAGGACTAAAGTCAGAAGATAAAGTCTTTGACTAAGATAAACCTGTTTAGTGTATATGACCTGCGCTCCCTCGTGATTAGTGTCAAATTGCTTCTAGGTCATTTTCTAACACGACTATTATTATTGGCACTATGTGCTTCTCTGAGCTATTTTTACTTGAACTTTTTAAAATTCATAACTCTGGTTCCTCTTGGATTTTCTTCATTTTGCTGTCATATTGTTAATTACATGGTACTCTATTGTTCTAAAACATTTTTTTTTAACAACAAATTTTATTTGGTCATTTTTCAATATATTGGTCCGAAGCCCCACAGTGGCATGCACAAATAATTGGAAGACATTTGCAGCACTATCTATTACCACTGAAATAAACAGCACCTGCCAAAAACGCAGGTAAACAAACATTGAAAACAATATGCAGACTGTGGTCAAATCACCAGATGTAGTACATGATGTAGCAGGTTCCCTATAGTCATCCCAATAAGAGAATAATAGAATCAAACAATATGGTCGGGAGTGTTGTATAGTGGGGGTCGAGTGGCAGCCTTTATGAGTCGTCATCGGGCAGGGGGGAAAGTCTATTCCCTGATATGTTGCCCAACGTGTCCATATCTAACTGTATTTCCGGGGGCAGCCCCGTGCTTCAAAAACAGCTATCTCCGCCCCCATGCACTGATCTAGAGCGGCCTTCCATTTACCTATAGTCGGGGGAGTGGACGCCTTCCAACCCTGTGCTATGTCTCTTTTGGCAAGGGAAGGGGCTAGGAACAATAGATGTTGTTTATACTGGTTCCCCCCAATGTCATCTGTGGAATGTAATAGAAACAGCCGTGGGTCCAGTTGAAGCACCCACCCGAATACCTCATTGAGGCATGAACGAATCCTGTTCCAAACGGGTTGCAAGGCAGTGCAGGTCCACACAGTATGGAAGAAGGACCCCTCCTCACTGTCCCACCGCAGGCACACCGGGGACTGAATGACCCCCATTTGCTACAGACATACCCTAGTGTAGTAAACCCGGTGCAGATATTTAAACTGGATGAGTTTGTAGCGCGTGGAGACAGCTGCGCCCCTAGGGATGCCAATTGCCTCAGCCCAGTCGTCATCCGTCAATTCAGGGATATCAGCCTGCCAGGCCAGTCGGGTCTTGTCCACAGTGGTGGGGGTGTGCGTCGTCAGTGTTTGGTAGATTTGCCTGATTTTGTGCTATCCTAGGTCTCCCATTAATAGACGGCCCTCCAAGGGCTGGAACTCTGGGAGGGCTTCCACATTAAAGATCTGGGGGGAAAGGGTGTGTCGGAACAGTAAATATTTCTAAAATTGCGACCTATGAAGGCTGAACTCCGTTTGTCGTTGTTGTAATGATTTTATTGTGGTGCCTCTCATGACATCCCCCAGGGTCGAGATCCCTACCAGTTCCCACCCCAGAAACCCTCTCAGTGTGGTCGCAGTCTTGAGATATGTGCCCTGCCACAATGGGGTTTGTTGGGTTAGTCCCCCTTTCCATCCCATCTGCCTGGTCTTAACCCGCCACAGCTGTATAGCTTGTCTGCCAGCCGGCGGTAGATGATCAAGCCTCGTGTAGCTATATAGTAAGTGGAGTAGGGGGGCATATTCCATGGCAGCATATTCTATATAGCCGGGTCTGTGGGAGAATTTTACCATAGTTCATGGATTGCAAGGATGTGGGATACGACATAATAGGAATAAATGTCAGCCGCCGCAATCTCACCACAGTACGAGGACTGGAAACAAGTGCGGAGCGCTACTCGGACTGCCCCACCCCTGACAGGAAATTATTTTGTATGGCATTCACTTGCGCAAACCAAGCACAGGGGATAGAATATGGAAAGTTTTGGAGGCAATACAAAATCCGAGGCAGGGACATTATCTTGAAAATGGCTGATCGCCCATAAAGGGACAACGGGAGATCTGACCAAACCGCCGTCTCGTTCTTGAGGCCAACCGTTAAAGGGGTGATATTGTGTGCCCAAGAGAGTTTGGGACTTGGGGAGATGTAGATCCCAAGATACTTGAACCAATCAGTGGCCCGGGATAACTATGAAGCCCATGTTTCACGGCCCTGATGTCCGCACACTGGGAAGAGGATGGATTTAGAGGGATTGGTGTGCAGCCCGGTGGTGTTATCAAATACCCGAAGGATTTCTAGTATGCGGGATCCGGAAAACCACAGGTCAGTCAGGAAAAAAAGGACGTAATCCCCATATAGCGCTATACGGTCTGACCGTGAGTAGGACTAATCAAACCCTCGGAGCACCGGGTCGCTTCTCATCCAGGCCGCCAGGGGCTCAACCGTCAGGGCAAACAAAACATTTTTTTTTTTAATTTACATTGATAGTTGTATAGCGCACTACTCACCCGCAAGGGTCTCAAGGCGCTTGTACGAATACCGCTGTGGAACCCATCCTGGCTTTCCCTGTGAGGTGTCCACTCCTGGGCACCCCCAAGGTGGAGTCCAGGCATCCTTAGCGTTGTGGGAGCCGTTGTGGAGATTATGCAAGCTATTGCCCAGAGTTGCAGAGTGGGACTCAATGATTGGAATAGGCACAGAGACGAGATTTATCAGGTCCGTGGAATTTTTGAGCCCAAGACCCGCCGAGGCAGGGAATTAAACCCTGGTCCCGGGCTAGACCTCTGCATCAGGGTCTGCCGCTCTAACCATTGACCCACACTTCTCCAACAAAGGAGAAAGTGGGCAGCCCTGTCTGGTACCCCTTTGGATCTGGAAAGGGCGAGAGCGGTGTCCAGCAGTGCAGACCGAAGCCATATATAACAGATGGACGTATGCCACAAAGCGGTGCCCGAAATTGACTGCTTCAAGCAGCTGGTAAAGATAGACCCAGCTTAGAGAGTCAAACGCCTTCATCAATATAGGCTAAAAATAGAGAAGCAGGGCGACCCAGAGTAGGGACCGCTGCGATGGCGTTGTGCACATGTCTGTTATCATATCTCGTAGCCCTCAGTGGCATAAAGCCGGACTGATCGGGGTGAATCAAATCGGTGATGCAACCCCACAGGCGATCGGCCAGGACGTTCCCCAGCAACTTGGGTTCAAAATTAATTAGAGAGATGGGGCGATAGGAGGATGGGTCCGCAGGGGGTCTGCCAGGTTTAAGAAAGAGCACTATTTCTGCATGTCACCAATCCTGGTCAGACTTCCCAAGTCTGTTGCGTCCGCTATGGTCGCCAATGGGTGCGGCCCCAATAGAGTCATGTGGGACCGAAGAAATTCCATGGGGAACACATTGGGGCCCTCAGCGTGATCCGGTTGGATCGCACTGAGCACACCAGAGAGCTCCTCCAATGTAATGGGAGCCTCCAGGGTCTCCCACACTGAATCCGGGAGCCGGCGAGGCGGAATGTCTGGGAGAAACTTCGTTATGAGTTCGGCGGAGATCTGCTCCTTGTGGGCATAGAGAGATGCAAAGTGATATGCAAATTTGTCTGCTTCCTCTATCGACGACATGTACAGGGACCCATCTGGACCCTGGATCGCAGGTGTGACGGCTTGGGTGCCATCAGCTTGGCACAGTCTGTGTAGCATTTTACTAGATTTATCCCCCCACTGATATATCCGATGTTGGGATGCCTCCAAGATCTCCTTGGCTTCACCCAGGAGATATAGGCGCAGTTCTTGTTGTGCTAGGAGCAGATTACGGCGAATAATGGGACAGGGATTGGCACTGAATTGGGCAGACAGAGTCGCCTGGCGTGCTGCCAGTGTGTCTAGGTGTTTGCGGCGCTTAAGTTACTCCTCTGTGCGGTAGCTAATGTCGGAGCCCCGTATGGTCGACTTGAGGGCCTCCCAGAGGGTCTTGTTCGAGAGGGTGGAGGGGCCATTGTCAGCTAAGTATGTAGTGATCGTTGCATCGAGCAAGTCCTGATAGGCTGGGCTGCGGAGGTGCCATGGAGACATACGCAACGGAATGGAGGCCTGCGTGAGCACATGTGGAGGCATAACAGGACTGGGAAATGGTTGGACAAACCATGAGGTCGGTGTTGCACCTGGGAGAATCTATGGAGAAAAACCTGGGGAACAAAAAAAGAATCCAACCGGGACTGTGACCCATGGACCGCAGACAAATGTGTAGTCATGTTCGGTAGGGTGAACTTTGCGCCATACGTCTGCCCAGTCTAATGTCGACGCCAAGGTGAACAGTTTGGTCAGGCCATGTGTTACTGGGGTGTGCAAGGTGCGTTGTCTATCTGAAGGCCCCATGGTATCATTCCAGTCTCCCCCCCATCGGGGTCAAACAAGCCGGGAGGGATCCTCAGACCCCCAATAAGCTGTCGATAAAATTGACACCCAAAGGTGGAGGGGCATAAATGCTCCAGACGGTGATCTGTTCACCATGTATCTTTCCTGTGACAAAAAGGAAACGGTGCCCTGGCTCCGCTCTATGTGCTATATTTTGGAACTGGACTCTACGGTGTATAAGGACTGCCACCCCCTGGAGCCTCTCGTGAAACCCGCGTGCTAAATTTAATACAATCCAAAACTGGTGAGGCACGGGGCCTTCGTGCCCAGTAGATGGGTTTCCTGCAGGAGTAGGATGTCAGCCCCATACCTCTTTGCCTGCCGCAAGATGGCCCCCGTTTCACCTTATTCAATAATTCCGAACATTCCAGGAGACCACTGTTAAGTCTCCGAGGAGAAGTACCTCACCCGACGTCATTGGGCTCTAGGAAGACGTTGTACACATCTAGAGGAACTGCATAGGAGACAAGATGTATCTGCGCGCACCATCTGCATGTGTTAACCATACATAAACAAAAAATTGCAAAACGTCTTAAACACGGAACCCCCCACCCAACACTACCAAAAACAAGGAGCATCTTTCGCGGTGTAGATGACAGGGACCCCTAACGGGAGACCCCCGGGTACCACACCAAAGGTTTCCATCCCACCCTCACAACCTAAAGAAACGGAGAGTGCAAATTGATCGGGGCCTAGCAGCCTGCAAAGCAGGTCCCACGCCCACTCAGAGGACGACATCGCTAACACAGAATTCCATATACCCTGTATCTATGCAACATTGTTAAGCAAGTGGAGCAGTCCGGAGCCATCAGGACCGTTTCTCAGGGCTCACTGAAACTCTATCGCATCCCTGGCCTTGTCGCTTCTGGGACTTATTGCGACGTGGCTGCTGAGATCTGGAACAACGGGAGGAGTCTGATTCCCAGGTTGATGGAGAGTTCGCTCGGAGCTGTGGGCGCTCATCGGTCCAAGCAAAGACTGCCTCTGGGGTATCAAAGAAAAAGGAGTTGGAGTTATAGATTACCTGCATCCGGGCCTGATATTACAGCATATATTGTAGGTTCAATTCTCTAAGTCTGCGCTTTACGGCCAAGAAGGATTGGCGCTGTTGCTGGATTAGACGTGTGTAGTCCGGAAAGAACAAGATGGAGCTAGATTCATACATGAAGGAGTCTTTGTGTGTCCTGGCGAAGCGTAGAATAGCATCCCTGTCAGCGTAGTTCATGATTTTGGCGATAACAGGCCTTGGGGCCTCACATGGAGGGGGCTTCAGCATCAGGGCCCTGTGCGCCCGCTCCACTATGATGGCAGAGGATAGCAGATCTAGAGGAAGGATATCTTTGAGCCACTTCGAGATAAAGTTTGTCATGGATACTACTTTGCAGCCCTCGGCCAGGCCCACGAAGCGTAGGTTATTCCTCCGGGTGCGGCCCTCCGCGTCCTCCACTCTAGAGGCCAGCTCCTGCGTGACGACAGCCAGCTCGTTGACTTTATTTTGAAGTGTACTTACGGAATCTTCCACCGTCGAGTCCCTTGTTTCCGCCTCGGTTATCCGGTCTACTGCCTTACGGGGATCCTGGTGGAGAAAAGATACCTCAGACCCCTCCGCGCCGATTTTTGCATCCAACATGTCAAGGGCATTGTTGATTGCCACCAGGAGGGCAGCATTATCCGGACTGCCCCCATCTCCACCCGTGGCCCCCCTGTTGGCCGTTGTAAACTGGTCCATGGTGCCCTGCTTGGTGTCGGCCCCACCCGGCCCGCCCTTGCCCATCTCGATGTGTGACTGTTGGCCGTGCAGTGGACCAGGGACGAGAAGCTCAGCTCACCGGGCGGGCCCCACAAAGTTATGTGATGCAGCCAGGAGGTCAGGCCGGGGGGAAGTATGGGCCAAGGAGGGGGAAGCAGCCACCCCGGTCCCCCTCACCAACCAAGCACTTTAGATCTGGGGGGTCCCACACGAGTCCCCGGGCAGCCGATGCACGCACGCGGGGCTCACAGGTATGAGGGTAGATGACCATGTGTGTTTGCCCCAGTCACAGCTACAGTCCCCTTGGGGCCCTCATGTAGTTGGCCGAGGCCTTCTCCACCCAGTGGGTCCAGCAGTGAGTAGGATTGTTCTTAGGGCACCAACGCGCGTTGAAGATCCGTAATCGGCCCCGGCCAATCCCACACCGGTCACAGGAGAGGAAGAGAGGACTGCGGTCCACTCACTGTCGGGGGCCACGGTCTGACCCCGAAAATCACCTCGGCAGCACTCCGGTCCCACAGCCAGCCAGTTGGGGACAGAGGGCGCCTCGCCCCGATGCGCGCTTCCAGAGCGCCGCGCTGCACCCACAGTGATCCAGGCAGCGCCCCTGCGTCTTGGACTCCTCCGGCAAGATGGCAGCCGCGAAGATGGGAGGCACTATCCGGCCGGGCTCTCCACACGCCCAAACAAATCCTTTCCCTGGGGGCGGCTCGGCGAGAGCGTCAGGCACCGCTGCACCAGGGTCGGGTCGCTTGATAGCAGGTATGGGGCCCTCACCGTAATCTCGCCCAATAGGCCCAGGGCGGGCCAAAACAGCCAGTGCGGTGATCAGCACTTTACAATGGAAGGGATCACTGCAGCCGCTTAGCTGATCGCCAAGCCCATGGTATCGCCGTGTTCCAGAACCATTCGGAGGATCGGGGAAGGTCGGTGAGTCGTCTCTGCTCAGGATATTGGCGGATAATTAGAGGATTATGGCATGGGTGAACAGAGCTTTACTAAGCTGCGTCCGCCATGCTGGCCGATCAAGCCATCCTAAAACATTTTAACTGTTTTGCTTTTCAACATTATTACTGTTTTGTATTGTACAGTTACTTTACACATTGCCTCTAAGTTAAGCCTGACTGCTTTGTGCGAAGGTACCAGAGAGTGAAGCATAGGTTTATTTAGTGACTTTTGTGGTTCAATCTGACAAGGATTGTGATTAATATTTTAGATGGGTTATCATCACTTTCAACTAGTACTTCCAATTGCTTACAACAGGTAACCAGTTCGAGCACACAGGTCAGGTGACATGACTGTACTTCATGCAGGGGACATTCCTGTCAAAACACTGTGCAGTACCATCCTCAGTGTTGCACCTGTTAAAATGTTGAGGGCTGTCACTGCTCAGAGCCTTGTTTTTAGTTAGTTGTTTGGTTGCTCTATACAGGAATGGAATAGTGTTTTATTCTTTTGGGCTGCAGTGGGATTAGGCAGGGTAGTAGTCTTCTATTTATTGATACTTTTTGGGAACTTTCAAATTTATGGTTATTTCAAGCTTAATAATTGGCATATGTATCCCAGGTGTGGGGCATTGGGGTTGGAATATCCTTTAAGGTCAGTAGAATTGAGGGCAGAATTACAGCTGTGTATCTTGAAGGGTTGCACAGTATTGCCCACAAAAACAGGTGTTTATGGTAGGTCGGAGACTTTAGCACAAAATGTTATGATGCAGTTGTTGTCTTCCATGTTAACAGGTGGTTTCATCTAGTTTTTTAAATCTTATGCAATGCCCTATGAAATAATAATGGTAATTAACTTTTTGATTATGTAAATACTTTTTTTTTTCTAAATAAATACAGCTCAGTGCATATGCCTGTATGGGGGTTTTCTCTGTGTTCGTTGGACGTCAGTGAGGATGTACAGAACATTGCCAGGACCACTAATTAGTCATACTCCTGTTGTATGTATATAACACACTTGTGCTTCTAGGTTTGGTTCATAAAGTCTTTTTTATGAATAGTTGTGCTTTACTCCTCTCTTAGATGTTAACTATACCTGAATTTTACAGCCTGGAGTTACATTTTTGGAAATAGTCATGAATCTCAACGCACAAGTCTATGACCTCACATGGATCAGGAATTAAAACTTCTGTAAATTCATAGATCTTTTTAGAAGTATGCTGCAAAAGTTCCACCAGTTGTAGTGATGCTAGTGTATTAATGCAAAAGATTAATTAATTATTTTCCCTCCACTCTCCACTACTTAATCACCGGGCGGCCCTTCAAATGGATCCCGCACAAAAACAAATGTTTGAGGATTAAGTACCCACGGTTTTGGAACACCCTGAACCCAAATATTAGGGCCAAATCACTCTCCATATGGTTAAAAAAAACCTGCTGAAAAGAGTACTTTCGGAAGTTGCCTACACATCACCTTTCACAGTAAAGGGGTTGAGATGAAAATAAATCTTTATGTGATTCTTTCTCACCAGTCGGATTCAACAACCCCTACAGTGACCAAAGTTGACTTTTTCATCTAGACTTTCAGTGCTCTGAAGCAATCAAAAGGAGACAAGTAGTGCTTTCTAAAACACAGAAATAATTTCATAATTAATAGTCAGATAAATGAGTAAATATGTAAATAAATAAAAATACAGCGCATGCAACTGCCACAGCCAGACTGGCCCTCAACATCCCGCGCTGCAGCCATATCACTGAACACCTTCGAGAACTCCACTGGCTCCCTGTCAACAAAAGAATCACGTTCAAGCTCTCTATGACACAGGACCCCCATATCTGAACCACTGCCTCTCTTTCCACGTACCGGCCAGACACCTTCTCTCTGCCAAACTGGCCCTGGCCACCGTCCCATGGATCCACAAGATCACAGCCGGAGGAAAATCCTTCTATGATCTCGCAGCCAATACCTTGAACATGCTGTCCACCTCAGGCAATCCCTGTCGCTGACCCAATTCAGGAGGCTTCCCAAGACCTGGCTTTTCAAATCAAATCAAATCAAATCAAATCAAAAAGTCTTTATTTAGATATAAAACAAATATCTTTAAAAGAGAATTACAGATTTGTATTATTCATACATAGTAAAACAGTACAAACAGTCAATTGTTAAGACCGCTTCCCAAACTGTAAGTGCATACATAAAACAACCCTTACTCTCAGCCTATTATTTAAACTGTTCTCAACACTGGCTGCCTAATGGGTTGAGGCTTTTTTTTTTAAAGGCATTGATTAGATTAAAACAGATGGGGATAAAGCGGTAGCAAGACTTTTTTGTTTAAAATTCCGATAAGCATTCTGAATCAGGTTTGTCAGTCTTATATTTAGGTCAGTATTATCCGGGCTCAATGCAGCAATAATAGCTTGCCTACAGGTCCGAACCCCCAGCCGATTCCATTCCCCCCTCACTTTGAGCATGCGTTGGGGGTCGAAGGCGGGGCATATGCAGACCACATGGAGTAGCGTTTCTGCTGCTTTGCCGCACCCTCTGCAGGTTGCATCCTCTTCCGCACGGCGCCAGGTGGGAAGGTTTTGCAAAAATCGCCATTCACCCATTCTAATGCTTATGAAGCTGCGTTTTAAGTACAATGAGAATGGACTAGAAAATAAGTGGAGGGGGCTAGCTGATTGTAAGAATTAATGACTGCCCACGCATGGCTTTGTTTTGAGAACAGTGCTTTGTCTGTAATGAGTGATAGCGATCTTACAGTTTTTTTAATTGCAAGCTTAAATGCAGACTGACTAGGATTGAGGGCCCAGAGGCCATCTGCTGAAGTTTGTTGGATGTAATCCTTAAAAAGTCGGCCAAAGGTTCCTCCTGGATTTGTCTCAGTTATCTCTTGAAAAACTAGGGACTCTAATGTACCTGAGTTTGCTTGTCGTAATTTATGGCAAAGGTTAAGAAATACCCCTATACAGGGAACATCGTAGTTCAATAACCCCAACTCTAGTCTGATCTGTGGGGGGGATGCAGAGTGTGGTAACTGTAAAACCTTTTTATACATTTTTATCGTATATCGATTCAGAGCAGTGTTTAATTTCCCATTAAAAATCCCTATGCCATACGACAGAGTGGGACCAACTTTCGCTTTCAGGACTTCCAAGAGAGGGGATAGGGTGGGGCCTGAAAGATTTTTTGCAAGCTTAGTCAATGACACCGCAAGCGTTGTTGCTTTAACAGCGATCTCTTTGCGCTGCTTTGTGAGGTTGCCTCTGGAGTCCAAGTGGACCCCCAGGTATTTGTACGAGTTGCCTATGGCGAGGCTGTTGTTATTCAAAAACCATCCACCACCGGCATGTCGCTTTTTCCCAAATACGACAACCTGGGTCTTCTTCAAATTGACTTCTAATTGATTTTTAATAGTGTATTGCAGCAGTGTGTCAAGAAGCCTTTGCAACCCCACCCTTGTGAGACTAAACAGAGCTAGATCATCGGCATATAGAAGGTTGCTTAATGCCATGCCTCCTACCTTTGGCGAGTGGCTGTTTACGCCATCCAGGGCACTGGATAAGTCAGCAATGAACAGGTTGAATAAGAGTGGGGCCAGCACGCATCCCTGCTTAACCCCTCTTGTTGTAGAGATTTTTCGAGAGAGATGCGTGCCGGACCCCAACTTTACTCGAACCCAGGTGCGGGAGTACAGTTGGATAATTGCATTCAATAAATTGTTAGGGATTCCCCACTTCCTCAGCTTTTCCCAAAGGGCCTCCCTAGGGACCCTATCGAATGCCGCTTTGAAGTCGACAAAGCAACAGAACACAAACCTAGATGTTAAAAGGGCTTTGTCGACTATAGATGACACCACTAATAGGTTGGTCATGGTCCCTGAATTAGCGGTGAACCCGGTTTGGTTCATTGGCACCCTATTGAAATCATTTGCCCATTGCCTCAGGTCCTCCAGAAGGAGCCCTGCATAGTGTTTCGCCTCAATATCCAGAAGGGCTATAAGTCTGTAGTTCTGGGGGACAGCACGCGAACCTGATTTATAAATTGGATGAATAATTGCACCCCGCCACGAGTCTGGGATTGTTGCAGTTCTCAGTGCATAGTTAAAAAGGTTAGTTAACAATCCAGACCAAAAGGTTATGTCTGATTTAAACAAGTTTTGTGGCAGGCCATTAGGGCCAGGTGCTCCATCTTCTCTAGCCTTTGTTATCGCAGTAATTGTCCTGTCTTCAGTCACCTGGTGTGGATCGTCAGACCGGTGTATTGGATCGATAGAAATGCGCCCCTTAATACTGGGACCAGCACCCAATTCTGATGGCAGGCCCTGTCCTGCCGGATCTGGGTGATCTTGTGCCTTGAAGTGGTCCGTAAGATAGATTGCCCATTCTGCTTCTTGAATGTTTGAATTTCCGAAGCTTGAATAACTCAAGTTTGAGTGATTGATTAGAGCCCAGAATTTCCTGGCGTTTTTCCTCTTGCTCTCCCACACCAGCTTGCACCAGAAATGATTTTCATAAATGAGCTTGTCCTTGGTGATCGCCGACCTGAAAGCCTTTTGGGCTCTATGGTATCTGTTCAAAAGTTCGCCGTTGCCCAGAAATTTAACAAGTAGCCGTAGCGCGTTGTTCCTTGCCTTTTTAAGTGATTTTGTGTTTAGAGATGGTGCAAACTTGCGAGTCTGTGTTCGACTGTGACCCTGCATGTTAGCTGGAAAGCATCTAGTCAGGTGGAAGCAAAGCGACGTCCAGATGGCGGTCGGTAAGGCATCTAGTTTATTACCATCGTTTGTAAAATCCTTACATACTTGTAGGATTTTCGGGCCAGTATCGCCGCTCCACTTCAAGCGCTTTAGATTTTCAGAATATATTCCCTGGTGGGTTGGGAGTGCTAATTTATGAGTCCCTGGACTTATATTGAAGGAGAAAACCTGGGGCCTGTGGTCGCTTTCCGTGCGTGGAAGAATGCTGAAGATGTTTAGATAGTGTAAAAGGTCAGCATTGCAGATGGTGTAATCCAAGTAGGAATATTTGCTACCATTAGACCAGGACCAGTTTGGTGGGGTGTCCCCTGCTGACCTACCATTCATTACCAAATAACCTGCACTATTAAGCCTCGACACGCAGAGCTCTCCTAGATCGCTATGGAGTTGATTCAGTGGTCTGGTTTGAGTTATGGCCTCAATGATGTTAAACAGGGATGGCTCCTCGGTGTCCGCAGTTAATCCCTGGAATAAGTTAGTATTGAAATCCCCCATAACGATACAATCTGAAGTTGGATAATCGGCGGCCAAGTTGCTCATGATTTCAATTAAGCGGGCCAAGTGAGTTTTTTTAGTGCGGGAACTTGGATTAATATATGCATTTAAAAAGAGTAGTGAACGAAGGTTTCACCACCGATTGATTTTGACTCCTAGAATCCAATCTTCTTTAATTGAAAGGCGTTTAATTGAGCCTTTTAAATTTGTGGATATATAAGTTGATAGGCCGTCTTTTGCATGACCATGGGGGCTATCCCAGAGGGCTGGATTCCAGAATTCAATAAACCCGATGATGGGGAGGCCATCGGTTGCCCAAGTTTCCTGAAGCGGTATTGCTGTGTGCTCACGTAGGAAAGAGAGAGTTTCTTGATTCTCGATTTTGTGGTGAAGCCCACTGATGTTCCAGGAACATGATATGAATTTGTCATGTCCTTGATGATCGTCTATGATTGGAAAAACTGTTGGCCACATTCGCACGTCCAGAGGTTTATTTATTGTACCCTCAAGCCCTGCCACTGGGGTTCATTCTGAGTTTTTGTTTGACAAGATCGCAGGAAGCCACCACCATCCTTGGCTGGGATCAGTATCAGGAACCTCTATTAGTGGTGTTTTACAAAGATCTTGAGGTCCTGATGCGGTTTTTAGGATCGAGTATGGTCTTGCAATGGTGGCCGGTCTAGTGTTCACAACTTGTTGAAGTGGTGGAGATTGGGGTAGCAGGGTGGTAGGGTAACCAGGCATGGTGTATGGGTAAACTCTGATGCCCCAGCTTCGCAGGGTTGTCTTGTGGTCCATGAAGGCACCCACCCAGCTAGCCGACTTAAAGGACACCAAGGTTGCCTCAGATGGTTGGATGCCTCTAGGTGGAAGAAACTCTATAGATTCGATGTGCTTGAGGCCAAACCTTCAAGCCCCGGGATGCCCACCGCTAGTTTTAATATATTTGATCTATTAAGAATGTCTTAGCGGCCCTTAGATTTATATTCTGGAACTAGTAGGAGCTGATGATGTGGCGAGTCGTTTTCGTTCGCTTGATCAGTCTTATGTGTTTCATTTGGTGGCTGGCTTGCTTCCAATTCGTGCTTCTGTTGCGACTGCCAATGTGCGGCCTTCGACGGGTGTTGTGTAAGACTGGGCCAATTTACGTGTTTATTGTGAATAGTTTTTTTAAAGGTCATTCTGGGTGTGACATTGGCCGCTCCGAGTGGAACTAAATCCAACACTAGATTAGTTTTTGCTTGATTTATCGTGGGCTTCGTTGGTTTTACCTTGTTGATTTCATTGGTTTCCGTCCCTGAAATTTCCGTAGCTGTACTAGGCTCGTCTGTTACTGGTTCCATGATCGATTCACCCGTATCTGGGGCGCTTGTCTTGCCCTGTTGGGTGTCAGACCTGGGTGTTTCTTCTTGAGGGTTCGTTAAAGGTGATGGAGCACTCGTCTCACCTAGAGACTTGTTGTTCGCCGTTTTCTCAAAAAGGGGGAAGAGCTTCCGGTGAGCCGTATTAACACTGGTCCTGATTTTATTTCTGTTTTTGCGTTGGCGTTTGAGTTCTCTCTTGCTGCACGGTGGGGGGAGGGCTGGGAGTTCTTCCAGTGTGGGCCCAGTAAGGGGCACTGAACCAGCCCTCGGCCCTATGACTGAATGGTTAATGCTAACTAGGCGTTCATTTGTAGCCCCGCCGTTTTCTGTCATAAGTTTAGATTGTGCAGCACTCATCGGCAAGGTTTGTGTTTGCCCGCCAATCGCCTGCCCATTACATTGAGTTGAGCAGGGAGCTGTTCCGTCAGAAGACTCTGTTTCTTCATTGGTGATGGGCCAGGTGTTGGCGGGATGGGGAGGCGAAGCGGACTGATTTTGTTATTGCAAGCCGGATTTTGTAGATGGAAAGCCTCCCTTCACACTTCCTTTATTATACCAGATAGCAGTTCAGGAAGCGAGGAAAGAGAGTCGATGACTGAGGAGCAACAGCAAACAGATTGTATTAACTTTGTGGACGCGTGTGCCCCTATAATTAGGTTGTTCAGCTTGTCGAGTTTGCTGTCGATCCCTGACGTAAATAGGGCTAGAGTATTTAAAAGGTCAACCTGGATCTCCAGCTTTTCAGAGTGGTAATTTAGAGCAGTGACTATGTGTTCAAATGTCTGAAGAAGTTGTGGCCAGACACTGCTCACTGTGTGCTCCATTTTATGAGGATTTTTGGTGGGTATTGGATTGGGCGAGGTTTGGGTGTTTTTGAAGAAGAATGATAAATCCGCTAAAAACTGCTCGCTGGGATCAGGGAATTTTCGCTGTTTTTGAGATGATATCTTGGTTGCAACAGATGAAGCGAGTGGGGCAAACTCGGGGCTTTGTGCAATTAACTGCTCCTTTGAAGTTATTGTATTTTGGAGTGAGTAAGGTAATTGACTGCTGTTTGTGCCAACGTTGATGTTTTGACCGTGAATTTGAGCATAAGTTAATTAGCCAAAAGGAATTTTTGAAGGATCCATTGGCGCCCCCAGACTTTGTTTGGTGAGTGATGATTTGATTTCAGGCAGCTGTATTAAGTTAAGAGGTGATCTTGGCTCGGGCTGGGGGCCCGCCAACTGGGGTTGTGATTGGCCTACTACTTCTGTGACCACTGTAGAGGGAGAAGGCGGCTGACACAATGGTAATTGGGCTTGTTGATTAGCTTCAGGCTTTTGATTAAGAATTGCATCACCCGAGTAGTCCATAGGCTGCTCGCTAGCTATTCCTCCAAAGATGAAGACTCCTGAGTGTTGGGCCGAGTTTTCAAGTTCAGACACCCATGGTTGGGAGGGTAGCGGACACCAAGAGGAAGCACTTGAATCAGCTGGATCAACCGGGGCTCCGGGCCACATTGGCCCCGGGGGCAGGGGCTGCAGCTGGGGTGACAAGATAATCATTGGTGGGACTTTTTTAAAGTAATTGAGCAAACTCGAGGATTTTAGGTCTTTTGACTTTTCCGTAGTGCTGACTTTGTGTAAGTCGCTGCTGGGGATCTGGAAAGGTTTTGCCACTTTTACTGCTTCTGGCGAGGTTCTGGGCGGGTTTTGACTGCCCTGATGGAGCTCCACTTCCAGATCAGCTTGTTTAGTTCTCCTCCGCTTGGGAACTGCTGCAATCTGCCTTACTTTCCCTGACCTCATAGTTCCGGCTGCTGAGGAAGGGGCTGGTACTGCGTGGGACTCCCAATGCAGGGCGCTGCCAAATGAAGCGGAGTTTTTTGATTATCCTGCCTTCGCAAAGAAACCGGGGGATAATCTGTGGCTTAAACAGTGACTGCGGGGTTGGCTAGCTGGCTAACTGACTGGCTGGGTAGCGGGATGGCTGGCTGTCTGCCCGGCTTGCAGACTAAATGGTGAGCTGGCTGCGTCCCTTCCACAGGAGTGCTGAATATCGGAATTTCTGCGGCGTAGCATATCACGGCCTCTCCGCCCGTGTGCCACACCACAGAGGCACCCCCCCGCTCAACTAGACCCGCCTACCCAGACCACCGACCCGCGGCGGCCCTCGCGCACCGCTCCCCTCGCGCCCTGTCGGGGGGTCAGCTAATAGCCGCGCTGCTGTGTTGATTACAGCTCGACGACCAAGGCGACTCACCCAATGGACTGTGGAGGCAGTGGGGCTGGCCGCCGCGAGTCCTGGGTCAAGGCAGGCAGTGGGAAAGAGAGCGGAGGGAGCAGCCCCAGAGCTGGAAGGACTGACCGGTCGACCAGGCAGGTGAGCGAGGTCAACGAAGGGGGTAGAGAGTACGGGCCCGAGCTGACCCAGGCGAGCCATAGCAGGCAAAAGCAGCTCTCAAGCGTGCGCAGGTGAGGTGAACAGGGAGCGGTGCAGGTACTCACATGGGCGGCTCCGAGCCCCAGGCAACAACGGCAAGCAGTGTGGGGGGGGATAGGGATAGGGAGAAGAAGCGCCCCCGCAGCAACAGCGGCGAGGGACCGAACGCTGCCGGGTCTCTCAGCCACACCCCACACCCCCAGCACAGAGTCAAATCGACTCAACAAACAGCTCGGCCTCAGCCTGTTCCTGTGCCTGTGCCTATGCCGACTTACCGGAAGGTGATCGCTCTGCACCGTCTCCACCGGCCAGGGCACTCAGCACTCAGCACTTCGAGCACTTCGAGCGCCAGAGCCAATCAGCCTCCGGCAGGGCAGGACAGGGCAGGACAGGGGAAGGCACGGCCCTTGTCACCGCTACCTCGGCTCTCAGCTCACCGCGACCGGCACCTGGCTCCGGCTCTCAGCTCTCAGCCCCGGATCAGCTCACGGCTCACCTCCTCCCCACTCGCTCACTCACCGCCTTACCACGCCCCCCTGACGACGACACCACGCTCAGTCTCCGTTAGTGGGGCGCGGCCAAAACAAGCAATACAATAGGCCTGGCTTTTCATCTGAACCACTGTGCCTTGATGGATCAGCAGCCCCCAGCACCTTGAGACCCTTACGGGTGAGTAGCCACATATATAGTGTCTGGGTAAGTGATGTTGTTACAACATCAAATAGTTTGTTGGTATAAATACACACTCCACAAACCATGGCAGCGCAGAGGACGTATTGCAGCTTGAAGACACTTAGGCTGTGTCTGCTGTTAGGCTTCCCCTGCCTGCTGTATCCCTGCTTCTCTTTTCCAATCTCCTTTCGGTCAACGCGAGACCAGCGCCACAAAGCAATCTCTCACACTGTTACTAAGATTGGGTTTTAAGCACAAAGCACTAGGCACAAGGGTAATATGAGGCAGTTTTAAGAAATTATGCAACCAGGCTAAGAAGTTAGGCTGTGGACATTGTAAGGATGGATACCCTCTCCGCACCCAAGAAAGCCCAGGCCACTTATTTTTGCGTGTGTAATAGGTCGTATTTATTAATTGGAAAATTATGTTCAGAAATTGAGAAACATATCTTGAGATTAGGTGTCACACTTCACAAATAACACCAGACACAAGCACATGTTAATTGTGAAGAGAAGCCACTGCATCAACACTTTGTGCTGGAGTGCCTCCACCGTCCTCGAGCACAATACTTTCCCTATCAAACCCACTTGTGTCTCATCATCTGGAACTGCTTTTGGTTCCCTGTTTATTGTGTGCACAATGAACCTGAGATCATAACTACTCCCTGTCCTTCCAATCTCATCAAAAAAGAAGTTATTATGAAAGCAGTAGAGACATTACTTCTAAAGAAGGCAATAATTCCTGTGCCCAAAGAGAAAAGGGGAACGGTTGAGTTATTTATTGTTTTTCCTATTCCAAAGCTCTCAAAAAAATTCTAAATGATCATCAATCCCAGGCAGGTCACCAAATGGACCAGAAAAATTTCATTGAAGATGGAGACTCTCCAAGAATATAAATCCTCTTCTGGCATAGGGGGATTTCTTGGTTAAGGTGGATCTAAAATATGTTTATCTCCAAATAGCCTTTGCATTTCCACCATCAAAGATTCCTAAGATTCTGTCTGTGGGGCCACCATTTCAAGGTTTTGCCTTTTAAAGTAAAATCAGCACCAAGGGTGTTCCCCAAAATGATGGTGCTGTTGGTGTCTCTGTTTCATCTCAAGGGATCCGGAGTTTATTCATTCATTGGACGACTGGTAACTTCAGGCATCATTGAAGGAGAAAGCACTTCTGGGATGGGGGGCATTTCAGAAGTGTCTGCAGATTCATGGATTATTAAAGGTTATTCTGGCACATGACTCATCCAAGGACATTTCCACAGAAACTTGGTAATAGTCTTTCTCCTAATGGAGAGTTTGGAATGACTGAAACTAATAGTGACACGATTGTTCAAGTCAGATAAAGCATCTGTGAGATGAAGGTCTCAAGTGCTGGGACATATGGCATTCTGTGTGTTCCCCATCCCTTCGGCAAGACTACCCCTAAGACCGGTAGTCATGCATCTTTTGAAGTATTGGAAACCGTTTTCCATTTGTCTAGAAATATTAATTCCAATAAATTACCAGATCAGAACAGATCTACTGAGGTGGTTGATCCTGGTCTCCCTGGAAAAGGAATTCTCAGTGTAATAGGACCCTGTCAAAATAATCACAACAAATACCAGTTAGGAAGGATGGGGAGCAACATGGGCTCATCTATAATCCAGAAAATGTGGTTGTTTCTTGCAATGGACAAATCTTTAAATTGGAGAGCATTGATGATGATCTATTATGCTCTTCTTGGATTCCAGGAGAACATTCAACAATGTGTGATCATAAGGATAAACAACATGGTGTCCATATCATATGTGAACAGGAAGAGCAGAACAAACTCTGCAGCCCTGAACTGAACAGCAATGAAGCTTGATCATTGAGTGGGGAACCATCTTCTGTCCCTAAAAGTGCTGCATATAAAGGGAAAGGGCAATGTAGAGACAGATCACTTAAGAATGGTGTTTATGTCCTCTCTTTCTCTCTCTCTCACTTCTTTGCATCCCCAGAGAACAAACAAGTGCACACATTCTTTGGAATCTTTTTAGCTCTGTGGTTCTTGGAACTGGATGCTTAATCTTTTCCATAGCCCCAACAACTTCTCTTTGCCTTATCTCCAATTCCTCTAATACCAATGTTGCTTCTGAAGATAAAAGAGAGAAAGCAGAAGTAATTACGATGATACCAATTGGCTGTGCAGGTCTTGGTTTCCCAGGGTTACAATTATTACAATGGCACCTTGCCGGATTAATCCACTGACACCTTATCCTATGAAAGAAGTGGGTTGTTTTCTTCTGTCTCAGCTAAGCCTGCTGCTCTTGAAATTGAAAAGAGAGGACTTTAAAGTAAATGGTCACCTCCCATTTGGCTGAAATGATTTAGGGATCTCATCAAACTTCTACTTTGAAATCATATTGAAAACACTGAAGTTTTAAGCCCTGATGATCTTCTAATTTTATCTTTTTTGGAATGGGGATCGCTGTCATTTTAGAATTTCTTCAAGATTATTTTTAAAAGAATCCTGCTTTTTGCCCTACGGTGGAGGAAATTGTGATACATTCTTTTTCTTAATCTGTGTTCCAGGAGGAAGCACTTTGGCCGTTTTTTTTATGTCAAATCAGCAGTGTTAATATATTTGGACAGGACAAAAGATTTTTGGAAAGCAGATTTCTTGTTAGTAACTGTTGGACTTGGCCCTTTTTGCAGGGTCATCCCTGAACTTTGTGCCTTCCTCCTGTATTTTGTCTGACCTGTTTTTGTTGGTTTTATGACTCTGGGCACATTATCACTGCTGATCAGTGCTAAAGTGCATATGCTCTCCCTATTGTAAATTGATGTATGGATTAGTGATTCCATGATTAGCTGGTTTGGTTTACCTGTCAGACCCTAGTACAGTGCACCAGGAGTGCACTGGGCTTGTAAACCAAATGCTGCTGGTGGGCTTGCAGCACTGGTTGTGCCACCCACAGAAGCAGCCTGTAAAAGTGTGTCTAAGGCTTGCCATTGCAGAGCCTGTGTGCAGTCTGGTACTGCCATGCTGACTGGGCAAGTGCACCCACTTGCCAGTCCCTACACCTTCCCTTTTCTTCGTATCAGACACCCCTATGGTAGGCCCAAGGGCAGGGTGCATTGTAAGTATAAGGTAGGACATGCCCTGGTGTGTGTGGCATGTCCTAATAGTGAATTATGGCCATTTCTGTTTTTCACTATTGCAAGGCTACCTATACCTTATAGGCCAGAAGGGGCAGTTTGATTATTACATCTTATAATCCTAACTGACTAAGGGAACTAGGTAGAAATTTGAGTTTAGTATGCCTGAACTCAGAATGATAAAATACATCTTTTAGTGAAGTTGGTTTTAACATTCTGTGTTTGAAAATACCACTTTTAGAAAGTAGGTATTTTCTTGTCCAACTATCCAAGCCTGCCTCTGCTAGGTTGTGTTTTCCTTGTCTGGAGTTTGAGTGACAGGGGCTGGGGGATTCCAGGAGACAGGGTTAGTCAGCCCAGTGGTGAATAGAGAGATCTGCATCTAGATGGGAGGGAGGAGGTGCACCTGGGATCTGAATAGGGCTGTGCCTTCCCTCAACAATGCTGGCTCCACCTCCTGTGGTACATCTGATATCTCTGCCCTGCACTGTGAAAGGAAAGAAGGAGTCATCTCAACAGAGTGCTCCAGGACTGACCAGAACTGGTTTGGACTAGGAAAACGCCTCTCTGCCTTCATAGAACAAAGAGAAACTGTGTATAAAAGAGGGAACACAAACCGCAGAGAATTAGATCACTTTATGACAAGAAGAAGAAACCTTTGCTGAGGAGAGGAACCAGAAGAAACTGAGGAGAGACTAGCCCTAAGCTGAAGTGCTTCTTGGGGGATTGGCCTGCAGTGGTTGCCTGACTGCCAAAGAAAGGAGAAAGGAACTTTGTGTGCTTTATTAAACTTGTTAAGGATCTCCAAGGGCTTGAGAGAAGAGCTTGCCTCCTGCTGAAGTCTTAGGGACAACAGACTTCAACCACCAGCTCCACAAGAGTTCTTTGGAAGTGCCTGCAGCTGTTTTGGGCCTTCTGAGAGACTGCGTGTCCCAAGGATCTGGAAGCGTGACTCACGAAGAAGAAGCGTGTCGCTGTAACAGCCGCTGCTGTTGCATCACTGAACAAGGGTGTCGCTGCTGTAGCTGTCGCATTGCACCGCAACACAAGAAACATTCTGCAGCACCAAAGAAGCGTGTCGCCATCGCAGCTGCTGCCGTTGCATCACTAAACAAGGGTGTCGCCGCTGTAGCTGTTGCATTGCACTGCATCACAAGAAACTACTCCCAACATCAAAGAAGCGTGTCACTGCAGCAGCCCCTGCTGTCGCATCACTGAACAAGGGTGTCCCCGCTGTAGCTGTCGCATCGCAGAATCACCTCGCATCCACAGAGAAGCGTGCCGCAGCCGCTGTCGTTGCATCACTGAATAAGGGTGTCGCTGCTGCAGCTGTCACATCAAGCTGAAGTGTCTCACATCGTTGGAGAAGAGTGTCTCCGCCAAAGCCTCTGTCGTCGCATCACTGAACAAGGGTGTCGCCGCTGCAGCTGTCGCATCGAGTCCAGACATTTCGCAACATCAAAGGAGAGTGTCGCATCAAGAAGAAGACTCCATCTTTGTTTCTTAGCACCGGATCTTCAACTCATCATCGTCTTTGCTTGTAAGGAACCATCGCATCACCATCCCTGCAACACTTTTGTTGTAGAAACGTTACGCATCTTAAGGTACATTGACTCAAAGTGTCACATTTTAAGATCTAAAGAGAACTAAGCTAATGCTACCATTTTAAGTACAGTATTGTGGATTTTTGTTTGTGGTCTTGCGTTAAATCTATATACAAGAATACTTATTTTTAATATACAACTTGTGTGGTGTCCATCTGTAGTGTTGTCTCTGGGTTACTGTATGTGTTCACAAATGCTTTACACACTGCCTCTGAGATAAGCCTGTCTTCTCGTGCCAAGCTCCCAAGGGAGTGAGCAGGGTTTATGTTAGGAGTGTACCGCTTTACCGTGACTTGACGCAAGGGTCCCTATTTGTCAAAGGTACCTACCTCTGCCAACTAGAGACCCCCAAACCTAACAGTAAACTTTGGTGCTAATGGTCAAAGTCACAAAACACCTAACCTATTAGCAGATGGATACAAGACAAAATCTTAATGGCCACAAGCTCCAAACGATCCAGAACTCCGCAGCCAGACTCGTCCATGGAACCCCAAAGTACGAACACATGGCCCAACACCTACGAGAGCTCCACTGGCTTCCAGTCAAGATGAGAGTAACCTTAAAACTTCTCTCCCTCACCTACAAATCCCTCCACAACCTCGGAACCAAATACCTCAACGAGAGAGTCTCCATCCACCTACCCAAGAGGAACCTCTGCTCCGCCGTTCTCGCCCTCGCAGAGACCCCCTGCATCTGCTGAGCCAGAGCAGGCCAAAGAGCTTTCTACTACATCGCGGCCAAATCCTGGAACGAGCTCCCAGTCAGCATCAGATGCCCCCAATCCCTCCACGCCTTCAGAAGGGACCTCAAGACATGGATTTTTGACGGATCCGGAGTTGCACCCCCCCGCCCCAGCACCTTGAGACCCTCGTGGGTGAGTAGGGCGCTTTATAAACAGCTGATTTATTGATTGAATTCTCACGCTAACTTACCTTCTCCTGAGAGGGTTCAAGAAAATCCACTAGGGCTGTTTCTACATCCTGGAAAGAAAATCAGGGAGTAACTTTGAGTGAAATTTGCAGAGCAGAAACATAGTTGTCTAATCATACGTTTGCAAACCATTACAGGATTAACCAAGGTTGTTTTGGTAAAAATGCCTTTGGACAGAAAGCATTTGCAACAGAGAAATAATGAATTCATAATAAATAATTTTTGGTTTTGGACAGTAAACTAGAGCAATCTGAAATTTATTCTGTGCTTCTGTTTCTTCAGATGTCCAGTTAGAGGCTTTGATATCCCTCATAGCTATTGACCGAGGCAAGAACGCAGGACGTATGGATGATGCCCTGGTTACTTACCGATAATTTCATTATCCTTAGTCCATTACATCCTTGTCACAGTCATTTTAACATGCTCACACTGCCTGTGCTTTTTGACTTTCAGAGGTTTGGTGTGTACAGGATGTGCACTTGGTGGGCTATGCATTATATTCCTAGGAGGTCGACAGGGATCTTTAACTTGCTTCCTTTCTTTCTCATGTCAGAGGTGAGATCACTACACAAGTAATGACTGTGACTAGGACATACCAGACTAAGGATAATGAAGATTACCTGTAAGTAACTGGAGCATTATTGCACCCCAGGTAAGTACAGGTAACACATTTGGGAACTGCATATCCTAATACTGTAAGGCATCATTGAGACTGTTTTAAAAAGGTATTACTCTGTCTATTTACTATGCACCTGTTGCGACAGTCACTCAAACTGATGGTGATTGCACGGGAAAACAATAATATGTTAATATAACTGTTTTTTCCAAAGGCACAAGATTGTTTTTGTTGTAATAAAGCAATTTCTTCAGGAACATCAATAAACTGCATTCTAAGGCATTGATTCACCCTTAGATTATTTTTGAATTCCAGGAGTAGGTAAGGAGTACTACAACAGTAAGTCACTCTGTTGCATCTTCGTCTCATGTAGCTGAAAAGACCAATCTTATGTTGGTGGCATGGGGTTCTCGAACCTTCTCACCTGCATTGGGGTGAGCATGAGAACATTGTTGAGGGCCGGTTAAAGTGGTAACAAAATAATGAGGGATTGAGGATCCGTTGTTCATACTTTCCACTTTGTGGATCGCAATAAACTAAGGGCCACATATATGAAGCCTAGTTTGTAGTTACAAGTGGTCTGATTCACAGAATCTTGGCATTTACGACCACAAAAAAGCTTTTTATTATGTATGAAATCCAAATTGAGATTCAATAACAGGTTATCGAATCACACTTTGAATTTACAACCAAATATTGATTCGGTATTTAATATGTATATGAATATGTAAGTGCCATGCTTGGGTGTCCCTTACAAATACCAAATTGGATTGATGTGTATTAATGTTTTGCATCCGAAATCTGACTACTGAAAGGTTGTGGTAAGGCATACGCAAGCGAGAAGGGGTCCAAAAGGGACCCCTTCCCCTTTGTGAACAATGAGAAAAGTATTTTTGTAAGTAGGCAGTGGCCCCATGGCCCACTGCCTATTCTTAAAAGATGTTTTTAAATTTTTTTTTAAGCATCCTAATTTCCTTTAAGGAAAATGTTCCGCATTAAAAAATTGCTTTATTTAAAAGCAATCATAGAAATGGTGGTCTGCGGGCCACAGCAGGCTACCATTCCTGTGATGCCTTTGATTCCTCGTGGGTTTTAAATTTCAACCTACCTCTTTAATATTCATGAGGTAGGTTGAATTGCAATCCACTAGAAATCGGTATTTTGCAGTCTTCTCTATTAGTACATATGTCGGTTCGCAATATACCACATTGGTCGCAAAATTGCTGGTCACAAATTGTGACCAATCTTTTGTGCCCAGTACTATGCACATCTGGCCCCAAGTCTTTTAATGAACCTTTTGGAAGCATTTTCTTTGACACAACGCTAGTTATGAGTGGTCACCAAGCTAAAGAACCCCCATTTCCTGCACAGTATCAATATAGTATGGGTATATTTGAGAATACTCCACCTCTTCTCTGCATCAGCAACCCTGTTTCTCCCCTACCAACACAGAAAAAAAGACCACATTGTTCAAAATACACAAAAGAACAAGGGTTTATTTGACAGGAAACTACAATTCAGTATGTGGCTGTGATGCGTACACCTTCCAATACGTACAAATGTAACATGCATTGCAAAATAGAATGCTTGTGCATCTCATTGATGTGAACACAGTTTCAAAATGTATTATCTGTTGATGTGTATAATGTATTGATTTATCAGCTAATATAACGGGTTTATTTCATGTTTTGCCTCATATATCGAAGTTTAAAAGTCATTATTTAGACACAGGCAGTTCCTCATGGTAACTCCTTGGATGATATATAATTATACACACAGTGTACAATGTCAGTTTTAATTGATAAATGCTATTCATCCACAGTTACAATGTATACTTTAGAGCAAAATTTACTTGATATCTTCAAACCCTCTAATTCATCATTATCATTCTGATGATTTATATTCTGATAATTCTCACACTGATCAAGGTATATTCTCTTTGAGGAATGAAAAGAGAATCTAAGGCAAAAAGGTATCCCCCTAATGCTTTAAGGTCCAAGAGAAGGGGAAAAAAGAATTAATACATATCAAGAACCTCTTATCCGGCCTCTCTTATTTACATTTCGGTAATAATTCTATTCACAATTTATTCTCACAGCAATAGAATCTTAACACACAATTGGCTTATCTTTTTTTATATATTGATTTATTTATTATTTTTTATAAATAAAGTTATTTTTGTTCTCAAACATATTTTAAAATTCAATTATGTAAACATCATGAACATTGCATAAAGTGACATTTCTATATTATTCAGACAAAGCAAAGAAAAACATTTTTATCACCTTTTGGAAGTGACAAGATATATTTACAAAGACCCCCAAAATGAACTCATCATCCTTCCATTCACTTCTATCATGCTAATCATACATACCAGCTATCATACCACACAAGAAAGTACATCATAAAAATACATCTGAGAAGAGATCCTGCTGATTGATGCAATATAGATTATAGTAATTAGTTCCACAGTTCGACCAAACAACATGAGTCCATCAATATTAATTTTGATTATTCTTTCGTGGTTTAGTCTTGAGTAGGGCTCTCAGATGCTTCTCATGGCCTACGTACGTTTCGGTGACACCAAAAGTTCTTCACCTTCATCAGGACCAAGAAAACAAATATTTTGCCTTCTGTCAGAGAGGTCAGGGGGTCTATCTGTAGTAATGTAAATAAGTGCATAAGAACATGTTCTATGATGTGAGAGTCCGAAAGTTACCTTAAAATTTATTCACAAAACGCTAAAGTTAGTCTGAGTAAAAGCAAGCGGACGTCATTGATAGCTCACCAATTACCCGTGCTAAAAAAACACAAAAGTGATGAGATTTATTGTTGATCTCAGTATGAGGTTATTACACTCATTCCTTCTTGCTGAACAGATCACATGCATGGAAATAAAATATCTGCGATAGTAGTGAAGGCAGAAAAAATGTTTTGAAATAGGAAGGAAAGCCACCACCAAGTGTAATGAAAAAACAAAGGCTGTGTCATATTTGACTAAATGACTTACAAGGTGCTAAAGGCGTATAAAATCCTCTGCAATGCTAAATTCTGAAGTAGTTGCAAAGACTGGCGAATGGATCTATTGATAACAGTAGAGATTCAAAGGAAAATGTTTTATTGTTATAGTTGTTCTAAATGCATAACAGAATCTCTATTTGTGTCTGACAGCTGCCAATAACTACACAGCCATCTTACCCTTGAAAGATATGGTCTTCTCACTCGATAAAAGAACTATGGTGCCTGGATTAGCGAACTTCAATTAGTGCTGGTCATCTATAGTGCGGGTTAGTTAAAAGAAGTTTTCTCTGTATGGAACCTGCATTGGGGATTAGTGGAGGTATAGTTGTAATATCATGGTCTTTTTACTATGGCTGTTTAGTCAGAAAAATATAGGCTCTATGCGGTTCTTACCTATTTATTTAAGGTTTGATTGGATCTCTAATTCTATGAGGGATCTTGATTTATAGGAGAAAAACAAAGATTTACATCTTCCATAGTCAATCTACATAGGGATGTAATGAATTAAAAAATGCTAGATGTCTATATCAAACATTAAATAAAGATGTATTATCTGTTGAATTCGAGACAGAATAGATTATACTGTGATGCCAGTGACAAAATTGGTGATACGATAGGAAACTGTTTAATGGTCATAATAGTTAGGGCCAAAGGGTATGTCCAATGCCGAAATTAATGTCACTGGACAGCAAATAGATCTGACCCAAATAGGTTCCTGATGCGATCGCATGAAGTGTTCTAGGGCTGTTGTTTTGCGTGGTTAATAAATTAGATACGGAGCTATTTACCATAGAGCACAAGACGCAATGTGCTAGAAGTTAGTTTGTTTGTAATTCGCAATTAAAGTTTGTGATGCTTGCGGGCCTGCCGCAAACGAGAGAGATGTTTTTCGGCCTCCCTCTTGGCCACCTAACCCCCTGCAACGAGCGTTTCCCGCAGAGCGGGAAACACGAGCGGTGATGAACAAGCGCCGCCAATAGCGCTGAGAAACCCAGTAGCGTGGTTCTCCTCCTCTGCTCGGCCTCAGTCTGTCAGTCCGCTGTGTGGGCAGTAGCTGCAACAAAGATTTCCGTGTGGGCAGTAGCTGCAACAAAGATTTCCAGAGAGATACATGTTGGAGTAAACAATTGGAAATTTGCACAATAACTAAGTTCCCTCTGCTCGACAGGGAATGTGTTAGAGACTCTTGGTTCCTAAGTGGCTCTCACCTAATGTTATGGGAATATCCCATAACGAGGCCAATGTTTCCGACAAGGATCACGTGCCTGAAAACATAAACGCTAGCTAGTGATGGGAAAGTTAAAAACAAGAGACCGAGAAGGGGGGCAGGAACACTTACTTGGTCTTTATTTGCGTGCTGCAACCGTCCTTCCGAAGAGATTGTCGAAAGACGGTTACTGTATTACATCCGGTTTTTATGGCGTAGTATCGCGTGATTACGGGATTGTAAGCGCTATGACATGGTGATGATGTGGGAGCGTCTCACACTCAATAGACGCCATCTTAGAGAGGGGAGCATCTCTTTTGTAGTCATATTATCGTAGAATCAATTGAAGGAAATCTATAATGTAGTTCGAAAGTTTAGAACTGGAAACCTTGGTGAGAGTTATGACTCTAAAGTGCGTGCTGTCTTTGTAAATATATCTTGTCACTTGCAAAAGGTGATAAAAATATTTTTCTTTGCTTTGTCTGAATAATATAGAAATGTCTCTTAATGCAATGATCATGATGTTTACATAATTGAATTTTAAAATATGTTTGAAAACCAAAATAACTTTATATATAAAAAATAATAAATAAATCAATATATAAAAAAGATAAGTCAATTGTGTGTTAAGATTCTATTGCTGTGAGAATAAATTGTGATTAGAGTTATTACCGAAATGTAAATAAGAGAGGTTCTTGATATGGAATGAAAAGAGAATGCCTCGAGTGTCGATAAAAAGTTAATTTTGACTTCTCTGTCCATTAAATCTCATATGTTTAGTAACTGTTTTATTATAATGTTTATCTTCTTGTAAGGCCTTTAAATGAGTGAACCTTTTGTTCATTTTCATCTTTCATTTTGTAAAAGGAAAGGCATGTTGTGCCATTGTCTCGTGAAGCCCACAAGATCAGTCTTATGTTGGACATGTGGGGTTTGCGGGACTGCTCACCAACACATGGGAAAAGCATGAAAATGTTGAGGAAAAGTGCTTGAAATGGTGACAGACTGGGTAGGGATTGAGGAATGGATGGTCGCTGATCCTGCTTTGTGGCCATGCATTAAATTTGGGGCCAAATGTACTAAAGCAATTTTCTGTCACAAAGCATCTGATTCACAAATTGGATCATTAGCGACTGCAAAATTGCCTTTTTGTATGTACCAAACACAAATTAAGAATTGGTAACAAGTTGCCGAATGGCAATTTGGGTTTGTGACTAAATATCGAATAAGTATTTGGAAGGGGCCTGTTTAGGGCGTCCGCTTCAAATAGTGATTTTGATTAGGCTGTATTAATGTTTTGCAACCAAAATCCAGTCACAAAACATTCATGTTTTACCTATTACTGAAAGGTAGTGGTAAATAATTTGCAAACAGCAAGGAGTCCCCAAGGGGCCCGCTTCCCCTATAAGAACACTGACAATTTTATTTTAAGTAGGAAGTGGTCTTATGGACCACTGCCAACTCTCATAAAATGTTTGGTAATCTTTAACTTTTTTTTTTAAAACACATGCTGTTTTTCCTTAAGGAAAACAGCTGCTTGTGAAATAAAAAGATTTCTTAGTTTAAAAGCAATCACATACTTTGTGGTTTGCTGACCCTAGTAGGCCACCATCCCTGTGATGGCAGCAAAACATAGTGGACCACACTTTGCGACCTACCACATTAATATTCATGAGTTAGGTTAAATTATGACACACTACGATTCGGTATTTTGCAAACCGACCTCTTAGTACATAGATCAGTTTGCAAAATACCACATTGGTTGCAAAAATACTGATCCAAAATTGCGACGAGTATTTTGCATCCAGTGTTAAGCACATCCGGCCCTAGTTCTTACCCCTCTATGAGCTTTTTCTTCGATACTACACACAGCTACAGCTTTAATATATCGGTGGGTACATCGTGTTCAAGTCTGTTTATAATGTAGGATTATTTATTTGCCAAACTGGGAAGCCAGAACCATTCACAATAGAGTTTCCTCGTGGTGTGCTTTTTTAAAATCCCAATGTATGACTTTTGTGCAAATAAGTAAATTTTCTTGTGCAGCCAGAATTGTGCACCCGTCCCCGGGCAGCGCCCTCGGCGTGTTCTCTAGCTGTGACGGTAGAGTCCCCATAATGTCGTCGCCGGTGTGATGTGTTCTTTGTTTATGGCCGGCACATGGCTAATCCTCCTGTTAAATTATTTGCAGAGTAATTACAGTTAAATGGCTTGTTTTCAGCGCCTGTGCCCTTCCCGTGGACCAGGCGTTCTTGAAAAGGTTCGCACCCGCCCGCCCCCAAGTCCCACTGTGCAGCTGAAATGATGCGGGAAGGACGCCGCGCGCCCGTGGTCTCCATGCCAAGCGCCACCTCGGCTGCCAGGGCCTTCTCGTCGAGTCACGGGACAGGCGTGACAGCAAAGACTCACGCAGTGTGTTATTTGAAACATTTTGTGCTTTTCAGTGTTTATTTGTTTAAGGGTACCCGAAAGAAGGCAGCACTTCATGGCATCGCGAGGACAGAGAAGCAGGCGCAATCAAGATATCTGAGTGTTTTTCCAGTTCTTATAACGTTCTATTCTTCCAAACAAAAGTCATTGTGTATGCGAGATATTTACACAATAGGCCGTCCACACAAGAGGCTGTTTCTTTCTAGGCCTGCTCCTCTCTTTCTCTCCTGCAGCCTGCAATGTGGACAACAAACAACGTTTCTTCTCTCCAAAGATGCATGCAGCTATTGGCGAGGACCGGCCCCTGCAGCACCGCGGGGAGGCTCACTGCATTTGCTTGTACCTGGTGTCATTTTGCACGGGCACCATACAAGTGCACGGTGAAAGTGTTTCCAGGCGTTCACACATGAATCATTCAGTGTTCAGTTAACGAGCGACGCACCACGGAGAGGCACAGACACACATCCCCACAAATGCAAGCGCTTAAGTGTTTGCACCACTTTTTAATAACAGAAAGACGTAAAACAGAAAAGTACATGTTATATTGGTTTACATAGTATTTTATTTGAAATTATTAAAGAACAGAAAAAAATCCTCATTCATTTAAGAAACAATTAAGACACATCTCACAAGTAACCCCATTTCAATATGTGCGGAAATATAAGAATAAAAAGAGGGAAAAAGGCAAAATTAAGCCTAAAAACAAAGACGCTGAATTACGTAAAAAATAAACCTGAACCTTGACAAAATAGTGGAGGTACAACTGAAATGCAGATGTCGAGTTCTTTGACAAACGCTTTGCACACTATCCGCAGTATAGCACGATTCAAGTTTCTAAGTATACGGATCTGGGCAGCTGGGTAGTAAACAACATTAGAAACCTTAGACTATCTTAAAAAAACTACTTAAAGCACCAATAAAATTGCAAGTTAATGTTTATAAGCCAAAGCATGCTTTAAAAACGTCAACACAGATTTATTTAACAGCCTATATTACACATTGCAACTCCAATCATACAATTGCACTGCATTGCACCCACACCAGCCTTGCTAAATGATTCAAAAACATCACCGATTAAATAGAAGCCATTTTAAATGATTGGTTTGGCTCTAAAACAGTGATTACTACATGCATAAAAACACTGAAAATGTGCAGGTTATGAGCTAAGATTGGTTCTCCTACTAAGTGTGAGGTACCATTACCAGGCACTCTCCCCAGCCAAGGTTAACAAAGTGACATTTCGGAGGGTATGAATGATTATATTAAATGTCTTGTTTTCATATGCCATGTCATGCAGTCGGCTCTAAAGACATAAATATGTTTCCCTTAGAGGCTCACGTTTGGATGCTAAGTCTGAGCAGTAACGCAATCCCCAGAAAAATGTGGGTGTTCTTATCTCATTTATTCTAAGCAAACGACATAAATTACCACAGGCCATAAATCAAATACAAATTAATAAAATAAAAAGGAAACAACATTAAAATAAAACATCAACAAGGTAAAATATTTTGTTCAGTGAACAAAAATATCCACCAGGGGCATCAGTGATATTCCTTGATGGGGAGCAGCCAGACAAAGGGGCACATGCATCATTGAGACATTTTGCACTTCTTAATTTGCGAAAAATAACGAATCGCAAATTAAGAATTGCAAAATGCTATGCATCATTTTTTTCGCTATTCATTTGTGATTCGGTAAAAATCGCAATTTTTACCGAATCCCAAATAAATACCGAATTCTTACGTTAATTTTCGCAATTCCCATTGATTCCTATGGGCCAAAAGGCCCATAGGAGTCAATGGGAAGGCATTAGCAAATTGCGAGTGGCACTTTGAAAATTTCATGGGTGCAGGGGGGGGTCCAAAGGACCCCCCCATGCACCCCTGAAATGTATTTTTCGCATCATGTTTCACACACACATGTCCTAAGAACATGTGTGTCCGTAACATGAATGTTGAAAAAAAAGCATTTTCAGCATTTTAAACACTTTTTCCAAATTTACCGAGTGGTTCAACCACTCGGTAAATTTGACACCCTAATTGCGATTTTGCACTTTTAAAAGTAATGATGCATTGCTTTAAAGAAATCGCACATTTGCGACTTCTTAAAAGCAATCGCTATTTTAGAACTCGCAAAAATGTTACAAATTCTAAAATTGCTTCATGCATCCCAAAAAGCACTTTTGGAATCGCTAACGGCCGATTTTAAGGAATCGCACCGTTTGCGACTCCAAAAATGCTTGATGCATGTGGGCCAAAATGTATACTTCCTGTAGGCTAGATAGACTGAGAAGTAGTCAATCACTTGATTTGATGCAGCGCTGTTTTTTGTTCTTATGATGCAACGTTTAGAGCAGTTCCAAAGGTTTTGTAAAATGGCAGCAATTACCTCAGAGTGAGTTTCAGTACGCCCAGACCTTTTGACAAAATTATTGGTGGCTCAGGACATAATCACACGTCTACGCTGCTCTTCCCAGCCATCACTAGACAGGTCAAAATTGTTTTCAACTGGCACCCAGGGGCGTAGCTTAGTCAGTTTGATCCAGGGGGGGGAGGCGGGGGGGGGGCGATCAAAGATTTCCCGACCATCACTAGCATTGAAATGATCAAATGGATAAAAATAGTATCTCATTTAAAAGAGCCTTTGTTTATTTTTGGCCTGTTTTGTGTGAGAGGGAAGAGGAGAAGCGGGTGTATATCAGCTATGCTAAGTTTCATAGAGAGGTGGGTCTGTGCATGAGATGCCAGTCTGAGCAGAAACCCGACCACAGACACTGTCAGCCCGATTGGAGGCCACTGAACCCTGCTAGTAACACCAGAATGTATTTACACCCCAACCTTCCTCCTCCCCGGAGCTACACCCCTGCCGGGACTAATGGTCTACAATGGCCTTACAAGACCCTTCTGATTCAAATTTACAGGTCTTTAGGGCTATATTTTCAACACACAATCAGCTTGGGTCAGGGATCTTAGTGGTTGCCACCTCCTTCTGGATCTAGGAAATTTCAATTTTCAGCTATGCAGCACATAGCCCAAAGAAAGTCTGCTTTCAGCAGGCAGCTTTCCAAAAGGAACAATACTAAATATTTATATGGACCTGGCCACAAATATAGCATTCCTAGTCGCCAAAAAATTCCTGAAAAGGGGGTTAAAAATGATGAGGAGGGTCAGACTTTACCAATGCCTCATTGGAAATCAATGGAATGTCTCTCCGCAACACGTGTTCGGCGCTTCCTTTTCTTACTTTCCAAAAAGTTCACCAAAAAAAAGTAGAATACTGTTGGTGTGTCTCCAAAGAAATCACTAAAAACATTTCACACACCCCACTCCCACTTTTCGTCCAAATGAATGTAAGTTTCCGCACCCATTGGAAACAAAACTCTGCACAGATTGTTTTTAGGGCTTGTAAGAAATTGGATTATTAGTTGAAAGGGCGAAGAACCTACTACAGATAATAATCACCGTCCTTGTCATGGTGAACCACTACATTTACTAAATAAACCTGTGCTCAACCCTCTGATAGCTTGTCACAAAGCAGCCAGGATTATCTTCGAGGAAATGTGTAAAATATTTATGCATTACTCAACAGTAATAAAGTGAAAACACAAAACATGAAAAATTTTGAACCAATTTGGATACATAGAGAATATTTAAATAAATAAAATAACACCAAATCAACAAAAATCTAATAAGTATAACCAGAGGTATATTTTTGTTTAGTTTGAATTAAAAATAGGGTCAAAATCCACAAAGCGTCAACTGTGGGTATCTAGTCATGCTAGACCGGGTCAAAGTCAAACCTTTAGGCTGACTGCAAAAGAGCGCAGGTTGGCTACAGGGTCCTGGTTCGTCCTGCTGGGGCTTCTGACTTAGACACGTTTATGGAGAAAAAGTGGCCATCGACGATTTGTCAGTGGGTAAGCTGGATCTGAAGCAGGGCTTTATGATGGCAGGTTGCTGTAGAGCGGGATATCTTGGGCAACTGCTGCGGAAGTTGGGGACGCTCTGAAGTCCATGCCCAGAAAGGCTTCACTGCCGATCAGATGCTGCACGGTGTCGTTCCCAGTGAAACCCTTTATGTTTGGACTCAGAAACTTTTCTGGAATCTGCATCTCCTTCTGCAGGGTAAGCTTGTAAGTTGAGGCCGACTGGCAATTCAGCATTGATGGCTGCAGCTTCAACTGCGACCCAGGTCCCCGTTGGTTCTCCAAGGAGCAGGGTGACAAAAAGTTTCTAAGTCCAACTTCTTGCAGTTGGGGACAGGAGCACTACACTCTGACACCAGCCAAGGGGTCAGGACCTGACATTTGGGGCTAGGACTCACTCCAGCAGAGATCAGCTGCACGGCCTAGAGCAGGTCTAGCTGGAACTGGTCATCCGGGCAGCTGCATGGGGAGAGGACACTGGAAGCCTGTTGTGTACATGTAGCTCAAACAGGAGGTCAGCCACCTGACCATTTTATTCATTTATGCAGTCTTGGGTTCAAGGCAAGTAGGTCCAGTCTTTCTTTACGTTCTTCAGACAGCAGGGCAGTTCTTCCTCTGATTCTTTACAGGTCCACAAGTTTTCTGAGAAGAGAGCTGCAGGGTCCACTTTTAATGTCAATGGCAGCCTGTGGGTGGAGGCAGGCTTTGTCTGCCCCTAAACAAGTTCTGGTCAGTTCCTGCCTTCTCACTGGGTTTGAAGCCACCCTGACTAGAGAGACAGAAGGTAACAGGCCAAGGTGTGAGCGTCATCTGCCAGTGACAAGGTAAGTGTTGCTTAAGGCTCAGGAACGTAGTGCGCATACCCCCAGGCCATCCTGTTAAGGTAGGAGACCCACCTCTCCACACAATGAGGCTTTGGTCCACCATCTGGGAGCAGTACCAATCTCACCACTGCGATGATGATAGCTGGACACAGGCAGGAAAGGCTTTTGGTTTCAGGCAGGAAAATGACAACTGTATAAAAGGGCCATTCCAAAAATAGTAACACAAAATCTGCATTGATCATTAAGATGGGGTTTAAGGTCCCATTAAAATGAGTCCTTGTATCATTTCCCTAGCTACTCCCAAACTGAATTTAGCAATTATTAAAAGTAAGAGTTTAAACCAGTTTTAATCTATGGGAGAGCCATCCCTGCTGTGGTGAAAGCTGACCTTGGAGGATTTTCACTGCCAGGACACATAGAATATTATTATACATGTCCTTCCTTTTAAATCCCATGCATCTTATGCTATATGATTTTAAGGCCTACCTTAGAGATGGCATAAGTATTAAAATGGAAGGGTTAAGCCGTGCAAAAGGTTTAATATTACTATGTCAAAAAGTCCGTTTAAAACCGTTCACCCAGGCTGCAGTGGTAGGCTTGGAGAGATGTTTTCCAGGTCCACTTTAGTGAGTGGCAAAATTAGTTTGCAGCTCTCTAGCAGCATTTCCTTTGGGGACGGCCCTGTTATAGGTGTTAACATATATTAGAAACATACAACAAAATTAAATGTGCTAATCAGGTGTCTGCCAATTTTAACAGGTTTGGAAGGGAGAGAACAATCACTTTTCACTTGGTTAGCAGGAGTCCACAGAGTTCCATGGTCATCAAAATCACTGGTTCACCAACAGATAGCAAAAAAATGGGGGAATACAACACAAAAGATTGTCATTTCCAACATTTGTCCCTCTAGCAGAAGACAGAGAGACCTATCCACCACCATGGGACTTTGCATCGATAAGGCAGAAATACCGGAAAAGACCATCAGCATTGGCATGGTCATTCCTAGGGTGATGTTCCACCATGAAGTCCATTTCCTGTAGGTAGATGGATCATCTCAACAGCTTTGGATTCTCACCACATATTTCCACCAGTTAGTGAGCCCTGGGGTGTGATGAAAGTTAATAGAATCATCCCAGCAACTGTCAACATTTTCTCTCCTGTTCTGGAGTCAGTGTGGGGGAGAGGATGACAACCTGCATGGATTAATTTTCCTTTTTGGAAGACAGCAGGTCTGGGAGAAGTTCTCTCACATCCTCCTCACTTCCTTATGTCACCAAGAGTATAGTGAATATAGACTTCTCAAATTAGGTCTTGAGGCATTTCTCATGCAGGACCCTTAAGAGGTTCCTGGATGTCTTGAGATCCACCAGGCAGATGACCTCCCCTTTCTGTTCCTTCACCTCATAGGGCCTGGTCCTTCTAGGCCTAGAGCTCCAGAGGCTTCAACACCTACACATTTTGGACAGGCTAATACTCCACCAGAGTGGCCTTCTGGTTTACCAGTGTTTCAAGACTTTCTGACGGGCCTCTAGTGTCACAGTGGTCTGTTTCCAAAAGCACTTAATCTGAGACCAGAGGGCCAACATCTAGCTTACTACATCTTGGTTAAGGGGGTTTCCTGGGAGCTTGTTCCCACCCCTACTTCACAAGGCTGAGAGGTCTATGAACATGCTGGCAATTAGAAATTCAAAGGACCTGAACCCCAGCCCCTTCTGAGACCTTTCCCTGTATCCTAAGGGTAGGCATGGCAAAATAAACATCCCACTTACACCTGGCGTCAGATGGTGTGATGAACTGGTAGTTCACACCATACTCATCCCACATTGACTTCAATCATGCACACATGAAGTTGGTGACTCTTTCAGACTTAATGATCCTGAGGAAACATGCAGGTAAATAGCCACACAAGTGTCCTGGCTACTATTGGCACTGTAAGAAATTAAGTTGTTGATGAACTAGGGTGTAAGCACTGGTCCAGCAGCAACCACAATCCTTGTCGGGGAAAGGCACAAGCAAACCCCTAATTAGCCTGTGCTCAACCACTTGCTAGTGTGGCACAGAGCAGCCAGGCTTAACTTAGAGGCAATGTGCAAAGTATTTTTGCAACAATTCACACAGTAAAACAGTGAAAACACAGCACAAAAGAAGCCCACAACAAATTTAGAAAAATAGAGTAAGTTTTAATAAACAGAATAAGACCAAAAAGACAAAAAACAAATTAGTAGAACTGGAGATAGTAAATTTCAAGTTTTGTTGTGAAAATAGGACATACAAGCACAACGCTCTACTGGGAATATCCAGTCTCGCTAGACTGGGACAAAGTCATAACTTCAGGCCGAACGCAATAGAGCAAGTGCCAGCTACAGGGACCCAGTGAGGCCTTCTAAACAGAGTACCTTAAATCGTGGTTGCGGAGCATTGGGTGAATCCATTTCAAAGATGCAACACGCAGCCAAAGCGGTGTGTTTGTTCCGAGATGCAGCGAGGCTGCGGTTCACGGTCCTGTTGCGTCGTCGTCAACGATCCCATCCAGGACTGTGGATGTGCTGTGCCGCCAAGGCGGTGTGTAGGTTCCGAAGACTGTGGTGGGCGATGGGGGTCTTTACAACGGGCCCAATTCATGCAGCAGCAATGCACAAGTTCTTTTTTTGCTATTATTATTAATCATTTATAGAGTGCAGCTATCACCCAACAGGCATCAAGGTGCTAGTAACTTATCAGTATAGAGGAGCGTCTGTAGATGGTCACAGTGGGTTCTGCTCGGGATGAACTGTTCAGTCAAGGAGATGCATCGCTTCTGCTCGAGGATGCAAGATTCAGCAGAGAAGATGTGTAGCTTCCACTGGCAGGCACCTTAGGCCCACTTCTAAGGGTCCAGGACTAGGGTGGTACCACTTGGCAGGGTAGACCCGCAGACTGCAGAGTCGAGCTGCAGGTGCAAAGTAGTTGGAAGCCTGTTATGTCCCTGAGGCTTTAGATCAGGTAGGCAGTCAACTAGCCCCTAAAGGCATTCCAGGTTCAAGAGATGCAGGTCCAGTCCTTCTTACCCAGGCAAGAAGGCAACAATCAGCAAGGCAGGAATCCAGCATGGTGCAATCAAGCAGAGTGAAACTCCTTCAGCAACTCTGCAGTCCTTCTTCCTGGCATACTATTCATTGGTCAAGAAGTGTACTGAAGTGGTGGTGTCTGAAATCCTTTTATGCACAGTTGTGCCTTGTAAGTGGGGAGGTGCTTCTAGAGGCATGCCTTTAAAGTGCACAGATGCCCTGCATTCTCGGTCTTGTCTGGCATTTGTGTGGGGACAGAACACAGCCTTTCAGGTGTAAGGAAGGCTGAGCCCGGCTCCTCCCTCCCATCCTGCCAAGGATGACCCACTCAGTCACACCTATGCTCACATTGTGTGGGGTAGTCTAGGAAGAATATGAAAAAACTCCAACTGCCTACTACACCCAATCATGTGACCAGAGACAGGCTGCAGGCATCAAATGGCTAAGGCAAGAAAATGCCAACTTTCTAAAAATCTCGGGTAATAATGCCTACAAGGGATGTATTTGGAAGTATATTTAGGTAGAATTCTCAAATTATTTACTGGATGACTTCAAGAAACCAATTCAAGAAAACTTAACTGTGAGAATGTGTTCTTTTGAATTGTTTTGACTCTCATACTAAGGGATCATAGATCTTCGCATGAAACATTCTATCCTGAAGATGGTCTCATAGATGTGCTTCCGAAGAGACTGAAATGTCGTCTCACTAACCCATTTTCCTTTTAGTTTCTGTTAGAATTGAATCTGGGAAAATGTCTTCCTTTGTCTAGGATAGTCTCCAAACTGTACACTATTGGAAATAGGTTATTGTGCATTGATAACTAGCGAAACCTAATTGTGAAGGATTTTTCAGTTCTGTTATCAATGTCATTGCAGTACCTTTTCGTTTTGAACCCCTAATGAAACCATCATTCCATAAGTGAAATATACTGAATTAAGAAATACACGCGGTTGTAGTGATTAATTTCTCTTTTTTAAATGATACAGATCATTGTGCCTCGAATTGGTATCATATTGTCATGCTTAGACATTCTGTAAGTAATTTGAGAATTCTACCTAAATAAACTTCCAAATACATCCCTTCTAGGCATTATCACCCAAGACTTGTTCAACCAAGACCACAAGGGTATACTGGGTCACCCATTTCTACATAAATAACTTTCTGAAAGTGGCATTTTCAGAATTATAATTTGGAATCTGTTAGAACTGACACCCTTGGCGTGGTTTTCCCCCATCTTTTTGCCTCTGTCTACTGTATTTTTGATGCTGTGCTGGATTTCGTTTTTGTTGGTTTAGATGCTTTGGACACTCTGCCACTGCTGATCAGTGCCAGAGTGTAAGTGCTCCCTATGTAAATTGTCATATTGATTGGGAATACCTGATTGGCATATTTGTATCACCCTGAAGTCCCTAGTAAAGTGCACTGTGTGTGCCAGGGCTGGTGATGACAGATGCTACTAGTGGGTCTGCAGCGCAGATTGCGCCACCCACATGAGTAGCCCTAAAATGGTGTCTCAGGCCTGCCAGCGCAGTGCCTGTGTGCAGTCAGTGGACTGCCATGTCCGCCTGGCCAGAGTCCCCACTGGCTGGACCTAACCCTTCCCTGTCTGTGCACATCAGTCACCCCTATGGAAGGCTCAAGGTACCCCCCTGGGCAGGGTGCAGTGTATGGGTAAGGTAGAGCATGTACTAGTGCAGGTCACATGCTCTGGTAGTGAGCTGCAGCCATTTTGTGTGCTCACTGCTGTAAGGTTATCTTGCTCCATAGAATAACATGGGGGAGGCTGGTCCCAATGGATACCAGCCTATCTTCTCATAGGAACAAGATGGGACATAAGTGATTGATATCCCTGAACTCAGAATTTAATAACACATCTTTTAGGAAGGGTTGTTTTTTAAATTCTGTGTTTGAGAATAGTACTTTTAGAAAGTGGCTGTTCTCTTGTCTAACCTTTTGTGTGCCTGGGCCTGTTTGTGGATTGACTGTCTGGCCTGAGTGTGACAGGGGCTGCAGAGCCCCCAGGCGGTTGTCTGAGTCAGCCCGTGGATGAAAGGCAGCATCTGCTGCCAGGGAAGTGGGAGGAGATCGCACCTGATAGTGATAGGGCTGTGCCTGCCTGACCACAATGCTGGCTCCACCCCCCTGCTGGGCGACTGTCACCTCTGTCCCTGATACTGAGAGGAAGAAGGAAGCCAGGAAACCCCCAGTGCCTCAGCAACCCCCAGAACTGGTTTAGACCGGGCTCAGGGCCCACTTGCACAAAGACTTCAAAGGACTTCAAAGACTTTTAGGGGTATAAGAGAAGGACCCCTGACAACAGAAAATTTAGATTCTACAATCAAGAGGAACCTCTGCTGGAAGAAGGACTGCTGGAGAACTGAAGGACGATTGCCTTGCTGTGTGCTCTAAGGGCTGACCTGTTCTGCTGTTCAACTGCAAGCTGATAAGAAGAAAGGGACTTTGCTGTGTGCTGTGACCCTGCCTGCTTGAAACTACAGAGACTTTGCTGTGTGCTGTGTCTCCTAAACTGAATCTCCAAGGGCATGAGAAGAGCTGGCCTCCTGTTTGGAACCCAGGGTCAAAGGTTCCTAAGTTTTGCCAAGATCTGCTGAGGAGATCGTGTGGTGGTCTGCCCAAACACGTGTTTCCTAATTGCCAGCGTGTGGAACGATCGCTGTGCTCATCGGCACAGATTCAGGGGTGAGGAAAAGCCGTGGTGTTTTCCTGTGTCTAGGAACCCCCCCTGCTGATCTGCTGGTGAGGAAACAGGCTGCCCCCGATCTACGGCCCCAAAGATCTCTTGCCGCCAAATTACCGTCGCGGCCCGGGGCCAGAAACACCCTCTGCAAATTGCCTCAGTGTTTAGGAGCTGCAGCGGCGAAGATCGGAGTCGCCGCGCTCCCATTGGCTGAAGGAGCCGAGCCCCCTCACTAACGCCGCGACGGGATTGGCCCGTGCGCCGTAGCGTCATCGCCGAAGCTGTGCAGGGATTGGCCGCCCAGGATTCGTCATCGTAGGCTTGCCCCGGGAGCCGCACTGCCGTTGGCTGACTCCCGGGTGGTTGCGAGGGCTCGCCTTCAGAGCCGCGACCTGATTGGCCCATCAGAAGAGAGGAGCTGCGTTCAAAGACGCCGGGGGCCGCGCCGCGAAGAAGAGCCTTCTCAGAGAAGACCCGTCCTCGCCGAGGGAGCCGCGAGTGCCTTTGTGACCCCCGGCCTGCCGTCCCAACTGCCGAGCACCTGCATACCTCCCCCGCCGCTCGTGGGATTGCAGAGAGAGGGCGGGAGAGCAACTGGGACCGGCCGGGGCAAGGAGTGAGTGTGCTCTGTAGGCGCGTTGCACCTGAAGCCATCAGAAGTGCGAGGCTGTGCCGGTCAGAGGAAAAGGGTCAGAGGAGTACTCGGTGAGGCGCACTTGCAGCGCTTGGGGTGCATTTCCTCCCAGGGCTAATTTTAAAGCTATTCCCCTACTGGCATTGCTTAGTTTGCTCGTTTTTAGGGCCAATTGGAGATAAGTCAGGGACATTAGTTTTAATCCTGACTTAAGAGACTTGAGACTGATTTAACAAGAGCTTCCTAATGAGCTGAGTAACCATCAAGATTAAGTGCAACATTTTTCTACAGAAGTGATTATCATGCAACTGTTTTATTTCTCTTACTGAAACTAGATAAAGTTATATTTTTTTTATATATATTTACCTGTGTGGTCTCAGTTTGTGGTGGATTGGGGATTACTGTTGTGTTATGTGCATTTATTATACACATTGCCTTGGGGATAAGCCTGCCTGCTCACGCCAAGCTACCTAGAGGGGGAGCAGGGGTTATCTACTGGCGAATTGGACCTAAGGTCAGGATTGCAGCAGCGCTTTGCTGCAGCCCACGCGCGCTCTCTCAGCGCTACTTTGGATTTTAACGTCCCGTTTTGTATTTACTTTTATTTCATTTTTTCCTTCCCCCTGATTTTAATCTCAGGGTCTTCTGGCCACTCACCCGCACTCTAATTGTCTGTAAACCCACCGCTGTTGAGCGGGTCCGGTTCCGGGGAGGCAGAGGGTGGGGAGCGCCATCTTGGAATGGTGTGTAACTCTGAGCGCCATCTTTGAGCGTCCTTACGCTCGTGGACTGGGGGAGCTGCCTATTTAAGGCGGAGCCGCCTTTGGGTCAGCCTGGCGAATTGGACCTAAGGTCAGGATTGCAGCAGCGCTTTGCTGCAGCCCACGCGCGCTCTCTCAGCGCTACTTTGGATTTTAACGTCCTGTTTTGTATTTACTTTTATTTCATTTTTTCCTTCCCCCTGATTTTAATCTCAGGGTCTTCTGGCCACTCACCCGCACTCTAATTGTCTGTAAACCCACCGCTGTTGAGCGGGTCCGGTTCCGGGGAGGCAGAGGGCGGGGAGCGCCATCTTGGAGTGGTGTGTAACTCTGAGCGCCATCTTTGAGCGTCCTTACGCTCGTGGACTGGGGGAGCTGCCTATTTAAGGCGGAGCCGCCTTTGGGTCAGCCTGGCGAATTGGACCTAAGGTCAGGATTGCAGCAGCGCTTTGCTGCAGCCCACGCGCGCTCTCTCAGTGCTACTTTGGATTTTAACGTCCCGTTTTGTATTTACTTTTATTTCATTTTCCCCTTCCCCCTGATTTTAATCTCAGGGTCTTCTGGCCACTCACCCGCACTCTAATTGTCTGTAAACCCACCGCTGTTGAGCGGGTCCGGTTCCGGGGAGGCAGAGGGCGGGGAGCACCATCTTGGAGTGGTGTGTAACTCTGAGCGCCATCTTTGAGCGTCCTTACGCTCGTGGACTGGGGGAGCTGCCTATTTAAGGTGGAGCCACCTTTGGGTCAGCCTGGCGAATTGGACCTAAGGTCAGGATTGCAGCAGCGCTTTGCTGCAGCCCACGCGCGCTCTCTCAGTGCTACTTTGGATTTTAACGTCCCGTTTTGTATTTACTTTTATTTCATTTTTTCCTTCCCCCTGATTTTAATCTCAGGGTCTTCTGGCCACTCACCCGCACTCTAATTGTCTGTAAACCCACCGCTGTTGAGCGGGTCCGGTTCCGGGGAGGCAGAGGGCGGGGAGCGCCATCTTGGAGTGGTGTGTAACTCTGAGCGCCATCTTTGAGCGTCCTTACGCTCGTGGACTGGGGGAGCTGCCTATTTAAGGCGGAGCCACCTTTGGGTCAGCCTGGCGAATTGGACCTAAGGTCAGGATTGCAGCAGCGCTTTGCTGCAGCCCACGCGCGCTCTCTCAGTGCTACTTTGGATTTTAACGTCCCGTTTTGTATTTACTTTTATTTCATTTTTTCCTTCCCCCTGATTTTAATCTCAGGGTCTTCTGGCCACTCACCCGCACTCTAATTGTCTGTAAACCCACCGCTGTTGAGCGGGTCCGGTTCCGGGGAGGCAGAGAGCGGGGAGCGCCATCTTGGAGTGGTGTGTAACTCTGAGCGCCATCTTTGAGCGTCCTTACGCTCGTGGACTGGGGGAGCTGCCTATTTAAAGCTCGCCTCATGGCGCGCAGCGGTGACGCGCAGCGGTCGTGCCTTCTCTGTGCCTGATTCGTGCCAGAGTCCTGCCCGTCTGCGCTCGTCAGCGTCTCGGAGGACGGCGAGGCGGCGTGGTAGGCTTTTTAGCTTGTTCGGTGTTTTTATATTTTGTGTGGCATCTCTGTTATTGTTATAGGCTGTTATGTTACGCTACTCGTCAAGTGAGTTATCTGCGCTTAGGCACTCTGCGCCTTCTTGCCACCTTGTCTTCCCGGGCGGCCGCTTGCTTAGGAAGGGCTGTTTGGGCTGTGGATGGAATTTACTCCCTAAGGAAGTCGGTGCTTCCGGACGTAATTCCCTCCAGTATCCCTGTTATCTGCTTAACACCAGATCACTCCGCAAGCATTCCACAGACATCTGGAATTTGCTGACAGACTCTAAAATCTTGTGTCTGTTTCTCACTGAGACATGGCTGAGCGATAGCTCCGCCCCCGATGTTGCCGCTGCTATCCCTCCAAATTATACCATCTTTAGGAGAGATAGAGATAACGGCAGAGGTGGTGGAGTAGCAATAATAGTGGATAATAGCATTCCCTGCCTGACTTTCGCGGTGGAGAACATTGCTGGTTGTGAGGCCCTTGGTTTCACTCTTAAACTGTCTCCCCGCCAAACCTGCTCAGGGATTATCATCTACAGGGCTCCTGGCCCGCTGGGCACCTTCTTCGATGACCTGCAGGCTGCTCTTTCTGTGCCGTGTCTCAGATCTGAGCATTGTATCCTTCTGGGAGACTTCAATCTACACATGGATAAGCCCTTAGACGCTGACACCATCAAGCTTTCTGACATTGTGTGTCCATTTGGGATGATCCCTTATGTGGTCAGTCCCACTCATGTTAAAGGCCATGTGTTGGATCAGATTTTTTCCACTAGGATCTTAGAGGCATCTTCTCCTATGCCATTCTTATGGACCGACCACTATCTGATCAAATTTTGCATCTCAGCTGCAGTCACGTCTGGCTCTAGAGGGGTGAGTGACGCAACAAGATTGTCCCGACCTTTCCATCGAGTTACGGCGGACATGCTAGCAGATGCTCTTGGTCGGTATCCCTGTCAGCTCACAGGGTTCCTGGAACAGGACCTGGAGCTGTTCCAGAAATGGCTCTCTATGAGACTGGAGGAGTTAGCCCCTGGCAAGCCGAGAAAGGTTGTGGGTCGACAGCTATCGGCCCCGTGGTTTACTCCACTCTTGGCCACAATGCGTCAAGAATGTAAGAGGGCTGAAAGGGCTTGGAGACGGAGATATGATCTCAAAGACAAGAGCAAATATAAGGAGCTTATCTGTTTCTATCATAAGCACATCTTTGAGGCAAAAAAGGTGTACTTAGAGCGTAGAATTGATGCCGCTGAATGCGTGAGCAAGGACATTTTTTAAGTTGTGCGGGAATTTGTGTCACCTGTATCCGGCACACCTATTCATGCTCATAGCGCAGCCTGGATCAGGCAACTTGGTGAATTTTTTACCAATAAAATTAAACTCATCCAGGGTTCTTTTCCGGCACCTTCTCCTTTGGCCGACCACCCAGCATCTAGGCTTTCAGCTGCAGAGGATGCGGGTCCTTTGCTTTGGAACTTTCTGTCTATCTCCCATGCTTCCTCTTTGAATCTGCTCTCTCGGCTTAAATCGGGCTCGCCGCTTGACCCCTGCCCTGCTAAGTGTCTGGGGAAAATTGCACCGGCAGTTAACACTCTGGTCAATCCTATGCTTAATGCCTCCCTAACTTCTGGAGAGGTACCTAATGCATGGAAGCACGCCCTTATCCTCCCGCTTTTGAAGAAACCATCTTTAGACCCCCTTGCACATGCGAATTATAGACCAATCTCCCTCCTCCCCTCGCTGGCTAAAGTGATTGAGAAGCACGTGCATCTCTCTATTTCCACCTTTATAGAGAGTAATAACATTCTGCACGATTCTCAGTCGGGCTTCCGGGCTAATTTTAGCACGGAGACGGCTCTTCTCGAGATCACTGATGCCATTCGTGAGATACTGGACGGAGGGGGAAAAGCCATCTTGGTCATGCTGGACTTGTCGGCGGCTTTCGACACCGTGCCCCATGCCGGTCTCCTTTCAAGACTCTGGGAGATAGGCTTTCGTGGGACGGTGTTGAATTGGTTTAAGTCTTTTCTGACCAACCGCCGGCAAGTGGTCTGGGCACCTCCGTTCTCCGCCGAAATGTCGCCGCTTGAGGTGGGGATTCCTCAGGGGTCCATCCTGCGCCCCACCCTTTTCAATATCTATATGGCCCCTCTTGCGGCGATGGCGGAGTCTTTTGGTGCCCAGATCATCTCCTATGCGGATGATACCCAGCTTCTTTTTTCGTGTGGCAAGGGGGAAGATTTCGACGGCGGGCGGATTCAGGAATGCCTTGAAGCCGTTTTTGAGTGGTTTCAGGGACACAGTCTGAAGTGCAACTCAGACAAGTCTGAGTTGCTCTTCTTCGGCTGCCCGCCCGATCCGGCCTGGAAGTCTTGGTGGCCGTGTGCTATGTCTCCACCTAGCACGGTTTCAGTAAAGGCGAAAAATCTTGGCTTCTTGTGTGATGTGCGACCTTTCCCTGAGACCTCAGATCATCGGGCTGACGGGGAAATGCTTCGGCATCCTCAAGATGCTACGGAAATTTCTCCCTTTGCTGTCCCTCCATCACAAAAAAATTACGGTGCAGGCCCTGATAGGATCACGTCTCGATTACGTGAACGCTCTCTATTTGGGCCTTCCTAAATATCTGATGGCCCGTCTGCAGGTGGTGCAGAATTCGGCGGCCAGAGCCATCTTTGGACTCCCTCGGAGGGCGCGGGCTTCGGAGCTTTTAGAGCAACTTCATTGGCTTCCGATCGCCAAGAGAGTCACCTTTAAGATCTTGACTCTGGCTTTTAAGGCGCTCCACCGAATTGGCCCTAACTATCTCCGCAGGCGGATCGCCTTCTATGTCCCCAGAAGAGCTCTCAGGTCTGCCTTTGAGGCCAAAGCCGTGGTTCCTTCCATCAGGCGCACTCGAATCGGAGGTCGCTCCTTTCGGTACCTTGCTCCTCGGTGCTGGAACGATCTCCCTCGATCCTTAAGATTGGAGACCAATCTGCTTGCCTTTAGAAAGCTGCTAAAGACCTGGCTTTTCTCTCTGTAAATTCTGTCTTTTCTGGAGCACTGTCATGCTGTATCTCTCCTTGTCTCTCTCTACGCCAAAGCGCCGGGACACTCCTCGGAGTAGCCGTGCGCTATAGAAGAGCCAATTTAACATAACATAACATAACATAAGCCTGCCTGCTCACGCCAAGCTACCTAGAGGGGGAGCAGGGGTTATCTACTGTGTGTATTCCTTCACCCTGACTAGAAGCAAGGGTCCCTACTTGGTCTAAGGTACTTACCTCTGCCAACTAGAGACCCCCAGATCTAACATTGTTGGACAGCGGTGCGGATTTTGAACTAATAATTGCACTTGACCTACAGTGATTTCTTGTACATCACTAGTCTAGTTTAGTAGCACAGGTTGCGCAAGATTTTTTCTTTTTGGTGAAACCTTTTTTTTTAAAAGGTTAGGAAGCATCATGTCTCAGAAAGCAGCAAGCGTGAGGGTAGAATTGGAATTTGAAATCCAGGAGTTGTTCAACTATAAAAAGGAGCGGCTGAAGCAATTCTGCAAACAGCTTGGATGCCCAGTGAAGGGCAGCGCAAACAAGGAAGAGCTACAGAAAGCTCTGAGGGCCTGGTGGGAGGCCAAACATGGTGATCCAGAAGAGGTTATTGGAGAGGGAGGCACACAGGAGAATGCTTTTGAATCCGGTGATTTGCCCGTGAGAAGGCCAGCGCTGGAGGGCGATCCTTCAGCTGCCGAGCGCCTCAGGTGTGGAATTCGCTTCCGCTTGCGCTGCGCAGTACTGCCAATCTGCTTCAGTTTAGGAGGAGCCTGAAGACTTGGCTTTTTAATCCCTAGTCTGTTTTTTTTATTAAATTGTTTTTTTTTCTTCCTTTTAGGATTTTGTGTTTTAGCTGTGTTGTGTTACTTTTATGAGCCACGGGTGGAAAAGCGTCGGGACACTCCTTTCGAGTAGCCGTACGCTATACAAAAACAACGTAACATAACATAACATAACAGCGTCTAGGGTTGGCAGCAACCACTCCAGTAGGATCATTTCTCCAGAGGAGCTGGAGGATAATCAGAGAGCTAGGGCCCATGAGATTGAGCTTTTTAAACTCAAAGCCCAAGCAGAAGAAAGGAGACTGCGCCTTGAAACTGAGAAGGAGGCGGAGGAGAGAAGAAATGCTCTCGCTTTGGAGGAGAAGAAACTCCAGTTAGCTCATGAGTTGAGCATGAGGGAGCTGGACAGTAAATCCAAACAGGTGGAGTCCAGTTCTAATGGTGGCAGCGCACAACCAGTACAGGCGGGTAAAGTATACATACCAAAAGATCTGGTACAGAATTATCAGAGGGGTGAGGATTTTTATGCGTGGTTTAGATCGTATGAACTTGCCTTGAAGATGAATGAAGTGCCTGAGAAGAATTGGGGGGCAGGTTTGTGGAAGCATTTTGAGGCCTCTGGGAGGGATGTCTTGGCACCCTTAGAAGCAGCAGGTACTTTATCCTACCCCGCTATGAAGGAGGCTTTGTGCCTCAGGTATGGACTCACTCCAGAACAGTACCGCCAGAAGTTTAGGAACTTCCAGAAGCTTGATTCTAGTACTTGGGTGGAGTGTGTGAGTATGTACACGCGTGCACTGGAAGGTTGGATAAAGGGCAGCAAAGTTACTGATTATGTGGGGTTGTGTCACTTGATTAGTTGGGAGCACTTGAGTAGTTTATGTGTTCCAGAGCTGCGCCAGCATCTTTTAGACAGCAAGTTAACTGATCCCAGTGAGCTTGCTAAAGAGGCGGACCGCTGGACTAGCACCAGGGTCCACAAGGGGGTGGTAAGTACCCCAGCCAAAGGTGGACAGGGTCCCCAGGAGAAGAGTGGGGGGGACACGGGTAATCAAAAGGAGTCTTCTAAAGGACCCCAAAATAGTTCCCAGGAGAAGGAATCTCAACCCCCCAAGTCTAAGAAGTCCGGGCCCCATAAGGGCAAGCAGGACAACAGGTCCCCACCTACTTGCTATGCATGTAGGGAGGTGGGGCACATTGCCCCCAAATGTCCAAAGAAAACCTCAGAGCCCACTGGTGCACCAACCCCAGGGTTAGCCAGTGTAGCTTTGGGAGGGGATTTGGTTTCCACTGGGGAGGAGGGGTTAGCAGTGAGGACCCTTGTCTCTTTAGGAGACCAAGAGATGGCCCAGGAAACCTTGCTGCCCCAAAACACTAAGAAATATGGCCAGCAGGTGACCATCAATGGACAGGAAATAGAGGCTCTGAGAGACACAGGGGCCAGCGTGACATCTGTCAGGTGTCAGTGGGTGTCTGAAGAGCAAATCATTCCCAAGGTACTCCTGCCTGTGGTGGCGTTTGACAGTTCAGTGCGCCTCTGCAAGTTGGCAAATGTTTCATTTGAATGGGGAGGAGTCTCCGGTATTTTGGAAGTTGTTGTAAGTGATGCCTTGCCTGTAGATTGTCTATTAGGTAATGACCTGGAGAGCTCTCCATGGAAAGAGGTGGAGCACAGAACTCATTTGGAAATGTTGGGTTTGCCTGCGTGGATCTGTGTGACCACCCGTACAATGGCAGCCCGTGAGGGCGGATTAGCAGAACTGGAGCCTGGAACAATGGCTCAGGGACCTGCCAAGAGAGGAAGGGGTAGAGGGCGCGGACAACCAGCCCCACTGTTCCCACGGTCCAGGAGGAAGCAGAACCTGAGGGGGATGCCCTGGAACCTACAGGGGAGCAGGTGGCTGAACTGGGGGAATTGCCTGAGCTGTCCCAGTGGCAGCAAGATGGTGGTCCCTCCAGGGAGGAATTCTGCCAGGCTCAGAAGGAGTGCCCTTCTCTCATTGGTGTGCGGCAGCAGGCTGCAGACCAGGCAGCAGGCCTGGGGTCCAAGGAACATTTAATTTACTGGGATGATGACTCACTTTATAGTGAGCCTAAGTTCGCTGAGCCCGGTGCAGCCCGTGTGCTGGTGGTACCCGAGCGCTTCAGGAACTTCCTACTGGGTCTGGCTCATGACGTGCCTCTCGCAGGACATCTGGGGCAAGACAAGACCTATCACAGGCTTGTCACCCATTTCTACTGGCCCCAGATGAAGAAGCACGTCTCTGCCTTTTGTAAGTCTTGCCAAACTTGTCAGGCCAGTGGCAAGAGCGGAGGGAAGTGCGTGGCACCCCTCCAACCCTTTCCTGTGGTGAGCACCCCTTTTGAGTGGGTGGGCATTGACATCGTGGGGCCCCTGGACCCCAAGACAGCCTTAGGCAACAGGGTTATCCTGGTCTTGGTGGACCATGCCACTCAGTACCCAGAAGCCATCCCGCTCAGGACAGTCACAGCCCCCGTGGTGGGCCATGCCTTGATGGGAATCTTTTCCCGTGTGGGGTTCCCCAGAGAGGTGGTCTCCGACAGGGGGACAAACTTCATTTCTAGGTACATGAAGTCCCTGTGGGAGGAGTGTGGGGTGACATACAAATTCACCACTCCTTACCACCCTCAAGGAAATGGGTTGGTTGAAAGATTCAACCGCACATTGAAGGGCATGATTATGGGCCTGGAAGAGCCCATGAGGCGGAAATGGGACGTCTTGTTACCATGCCTGTTGTTTGCCTACAGGGAGGTGCCTCAGAAATCCTTAGGGTTCAGTCCCTTTGAGTTGCTGTATAGCCACCCTGTCAGAGGGCCTCTCACTCTGGTGAAGGAGGGGTGGGAGAAATCCTGTGGGAAAACCCCTCAGGATGTGTTCAGCTATGTGCTGGCCATTCGCAACCAGACCAAGCGCTTCAGGAAGCTCGCTCAAGAGAACCTGGAGGCTAGCCAGGAGGAAATGAAGCGATGGTATGACCAGAACACTTCTCTGGTTGAGTTCCACCCTGGTCAGAAAGTGTGGGTGATGGCGCCGGTGGAGCCTAGTGCGCTCCGTGACAAGTGGACCGGGCCATATGAGGTGGTAGAGCGCAAGAGCGAGGTTACCTACTTGGTTAACCTGAAGACTCCCAGGCAGCCCCTGAGAGTGTTGCACGTGAACCGCCTCAAGCCCCACTTTGAGAGGTCTGAAGTGACTATGCTCATGGCTACAGATGCTGGAGGGGAAGAGGATAGTGATCCTCTCCCTGACCTCCTGGCAGTCAAGGAGCAAGATGGGTCAGTGAATGGTGTGGTCCTCTCGCCCACCCTGACCCCAGAGCAGCAGAAGGACTATCGCCAAGTCTTGGGTCAGTTCGCCCCCCTGTTCTCCCTGACCCCAAGTGTCACCAAATGGTGCGTCCACGATGTGGACACTGGAGACAGTCTGCCGGTGAAACAGAAGTTTTACAGGGTGGCTGACAAGGTCAGAGCTAGCATCAACAAAGAAGTTTCCAAGATGTTGGCACTAGGGGTAATTGAGCCCTCCAGCAGCCCCTGGGCTAGCCCAGTGGTCTTAGTGCCTAAGAAAGCTGCTACCCCCGGTGATCCCCCAGAACTCCGGTTCTGCGTGGACTACCGCGGACTCAATGCGGTCACAAAAAATGACGCGCACCCCATCCCCAGAGCTGATGAGCTAGTGGATCGGTTGGGAGCTGCCCAGTACCTGAGCACCTTTGATTTGACTTCAGGGTACTGGCAGATTGCCTTAACTGAGGGGGCCAAGGAGAGGTCAGCATTTTCAACGCCAGAGGGGCACTTCCAGTTCCGTGTCATGCCCTTTGGGTTGAAAAATGTCCCTGCCACATTTCAGAGACTGGTCAACCAGGTACTGGCAGGGCTGGAGCAATTCAGCGCGGCATACCTGGATGACATTGCTGTGTTCAGCTCCACTTGGGAGGAACACCTGCAACACCTCTCTGAAGTGTTGAAGGCTCTGCAGAAGGCAGGCCTCACAATCAAGGCCAGTAAATGCCAGATAGGGCAGGGATCAGTGGTGTACTTGGGACACCAGCTGGGGAGAGGCCAGGTGGCGCCCCTACAGGCAAGGATTGATACCATTCTTGCTTGGGAGCCCCCCAAGACTCAGACTGAGGTGAGAGCCTTTCTTGGTCTCACCGGGTATTACAGACGGTTTGTCAAATGTTATGGCACCATTGTGGCCCCTTTGACAGAGCTGACATCTAGAAATCAGCCCAGGAAAGTGAATTGGACTGAGGCCTGTCAAACTGCTTTTGACACCCTCAAAGCTGCCATGTGCACAGCACCGGTGCTTAAGGCACCTGACTTTTCCAGTGAGTTCATTGTGCAAACTGACGCTTCAGAGCAAGGTGTGGGAGCAGTACTCTCACAAATCAATGATGAGGGCGGAGACCAACCAGTGGCTTTCATTAGCAGGAGGCTACTCCCCAGGGAACAGAGATGGAGTGCCATTGAAAGAGAAGCTTTCGCTGTGGTCTGGGCTCTGAAGAAGCTGAGGCCTTATCTGTTTGGGACTCACTTCCATGTTCAGACCGACCACAGGCCCCATAGATGGTTAATGCAGATGAGGGGTGAGAATCCAAAACTGTTGAGGTGGTCCATTTCCCTACAGGGGATGGACTTTACGGTGGAGCACCGCCCTGGTACAGAACACGCCAATGCTGATGGTCTGTCCAGATTCTTCCGCCTTAGTGATGAGGACTCCCAAGAGGTTGGGTAGTTCTCCCCACTTTCAGCTGGAGGGGACACTTGTTAGACCTGACACCCTTGGCGTAGTTTTCCCCCATCTTTTTGCCTCTGTCTACTGTATTTTTGATGCTGTGCTGGATTTCGTTTTTGCTGGTTTAGATGCTTTGGACACTCTGCCACTGCTGATCAGTGCCAGAGTGTAAGTGCTCCCTATGTAAATTGTCATATTGATTGGGAATACCTGATTGGCATATTTGTATCACCCTGAAGTCCCTAGTAAAGTGCACTGTGTGTGCCAGGGCTGGTGATGACAGATGCTACTAGTGGGCCTGCAGCGCAGATTGCGCCACCCACATGAGTAGCCCTAAAATGGTGTCTCAGGCCTGCCAGCGCAGTGCCTGTGTGCAGTCAGTGGACTGCCATGTCCGCCTGGCCAGTGTCCCCACTGGCTGGGCCTAACCCTTCCCTGTCTGTGCACATCAGTCACCCCTATGGAAGGCTCAAGGTACCCCCCTGGGCAGGGTGCAGTGTATGGGTAAGGTAGAGCATGTACTAGTGCAGGTCACATGCTCTGGTAGTGAGCAGCAGCCATTTTGTGTGCTCACTGCTGTAAGGTTATCTTGCTCCATAGAATAACATGGGGGAGGCTGGTCCCAATGGATACCAGCCTATCTTCTCATAGGAACAAGATGGGACATAAGTGATTGATATCCCTGAACTCAGAATTTAATAACACATCTTTTAGGAAGCATTGTTTTTAAATTCTGTGTTTGAGAATAGTACTTTTAGAAAGTGGCTGTTCTCTTGTCTAACCTTTCTGTGTGCCTGGGCCTGTTTGTGGATTGACTGTCTGGCCTGAGTGTGACAGGGGCTGCAGAGCCCCCAGGAGGTTGTCTGAGTCAGCCCGTGGATGAAAGGCAGCATCTGCTGCCAGGGAAGTGGGAGGAGATCGCACCTGATAGTGATAGGGCTGTGCGTGCCTGACCACAATGCTGGCTCCACCCCCCTGCTGGGCGACTGTCACCTCTGTCCCTGATACTGAGAGGAAGAAGGAAGCCAGGAAACCCCCAGTGCCTCAGCAACACCCAGAACTTGTTTAGACCGGGCTCAGGGCCCACTTGCACAAAGACTTCAAAGGACTTCAAAGACTTTTAGGGGTATAAGAGAAGGTCCCCTGACAACAGAACATTTAGATTCTACAATCAAGAGGAACCTCTGCTGGAAGTAGGACTGCTGGAGAACTGAAGGAAGATTGCCTTGCTGTGTGCTCTAAGGGCTGACCTGTTCTGCTGTTCAACTGCAAGATGAGAAGAAGAAAGGGACTTTGCTGTGTGCTGTGACCCTGCCTGCTTGAAACTACAGAGACTTTGCTGTGTGCTGTGTCTCCTAAACTGAATCTCCAAGGGCCTGAGAAGAGCTGGCCTCCTGTTTGGAACCCAGGGTCAAAGGTTCCTAAGTTTTGCCAAGATCTGCTGAGGAGATAGTGTGGTGGTCTGCCCAAACGCGTGTTTCCTAATTGCCAGTGTGTGGAACGATCGCTGTGCTCATCGGCACAGATTCAGGGGTGAGGAAAAGCGGTGGTGTTTTCCTGTGTCTAGGAACCCCCCCTGCTGATCTGCTGGTGAGGAAACAGGCTGCCCGCGATCTACGGCCCCAAAGATCTCTTGCCGCCAAATCACCATTGCGGCCCGGGGCCAGAAACACCCTCTGCAAATTGCCTCGGTGTTTAGGAGCTGCAGCGGCGAAGATCGGAGCCGCCACGCTCCCATTGGCTGAAGGAGCCGAGCCCCCTCACTAACGCCGCGACGGGATTGGCCCGTGCGCCGTAGCGTCATCGCCGAAGCTGTGCAGGGATTGGCCGCCCAGGATTCGTCATCGTAGGCTTGCCCCGGGAGCCGCACTGCCGTTGGCTGACTCCCGGGTGGTTGCGAGGGCTCGCCTTCAGAGCCGCGACCTGATTGGCCCATCAGAAGAGAGGAGCTGCGTTTGAAGACGCCGGGGGGCGCGCCGCGAAGAAGAGCCTTCTCGGAGAAGACCCGTCCTCGCCGAGGGAGCAGCGAGTGCCTTTGTGACCCCCGGCCTACCGTCCCAACTGCCGAGCACCTGCATACCTCCCCCGCCGCTCGTGGGATTGCCGAGAGAGGGCGGGAGAGCAACCGGGACCGGCCGGGGCAAGGAGCGAGTGTGCTCTGTAGGCGCGGTGTACCTGAAGCCATCAGAAGTGCGAGGCTGTGCCGGTCAGAGGAAAAGGGTTCGAGGAGTACTCGGTGAGGCGCGCTTGCAGCGCTTGGGGTGCATTTCTTCCCAGGGCTAATTTTAAAGTTATTCCCCTACTGGCATTGCTTAGTTTGCTCGTTTTTAGGGCCAATTGGAGATAAGTCAGGGACATTAGTTTTAATCCTGACTTAAGAGACTTGAGACTGATTTAACAAGAACTTCCTAATCAGCTGAGTAACCATCAAGATTAAGTGTAACATTTTTCGACAGAAGTGATTATCATGCAACTGTTTTATTTCTCTTGCTGAAACTAGATAAAGTTATATTTTTTTATATATACTTACCTGTGTGGTCTCAGTTTTTGGTGGATTTGGGATTACTGTTGTGTTAAGTGCATTTATTATACACATTGCCTTGGGGATAAGCCTGCCTGCTCGCGCCAAGCTACCTAGAAGGGGAGCAGGGGTTATCTACTGTGTGTATTCCTTCACCCTGACTAGAAGCAAGGGTCCCTACTTGGTCTAAGGTACTTACCTCTGCCAACTAGAGACCCTCAGATCCAACATTGTTGGACAGCGGTGCGGATTTTGAACTAATAATTGCACTTGACCTACAGTGATTTCTTGTACATCACTAGTCTAGTTTAGCAGCACAGGTTGCGCAAGATTTTTTCTTTTTGGTGAAACCTTTTTTTTTAAAAGGTTAGGAAGCGTCATGTCTCAGAAAGCAGCAAGCGTGAGGGTAGAATTGGAATTTGAAATTCAGGAGTTGTTCAACTATAAAAAGGAGCAGCTGAAGCAATTCTTCAAACAGCTTGGATGCCCAGTGAAGGGCAGCGCAAACAAGGAAGAGCTACAGAAAGCTCTGAGGGCCTGGTGGGAGGCCAAACATGGTGATCCAGAAGAGGTTATTGGAGAGGGAGGCACACAGGAGAATGCTTTTGAATCCGGTGATTTGCCCGTGAGAAGGTCAGCGTCTAGGGTTGGCAGCAACCACTCCAGTAGGATCATTTCTCCAGAGGAGCTGGAGGATAATCAGAGAGCTAGGGCCCATGAGATTGAGCTTTTTAAACTCAAAGCCCAATCAGAAGAAAGGAGACTGCGCCTTGAAACTGAGAAGGAGGCGGAGGAGAGAAGAAATGCTCTCGCTTTGGAGGAGAAGAAACTCCAGTTAGCTCATGAGTTGAGCATGAGGGAGCTGGACATTAAATCCAAACAGGTGGAGTCCAGTTCTAATGATGGCAGCGCACAACCAGTACAGGCGGGTAAAGTATACATACCAAAAGATCTGGTACAGAATTATCAGAGGGGTGAGGATATTTATGCGTGGTTTAGATCGTATGCACTTGCCTTGAAGATGAATGAAGTGCCTGAGAAGAATTGGGGGGCAGGTTTGTGGAAGCATTTTGAGGCCTCTGAGAGGGATGTCTTGGCACCCTTAGAAGCAGCAGGTACTTTATCCTACCCCGCTATGAAGGAGGCTTTGTGCCTCAGGTATGGACTCACTCCAGAACAGTACCGCCAGAAGTTTAGGAACTTCAAGAAGCTTGATTCTAGTACTTGGGTGGAGTGTGTGAGTATGTACACGCGTGCACTGGAAGGTTGGATAAAGGGCAGCAAAGTTACTGATTATGTGGGGTTGTGTCACTTGATTAGTTGGGAACACTTGAGTAGTTTATGTGTTCCAGAGCTGCGCCAGCATCTTTTAGACAGCAAGTTAACTGATCCCAGTGAGCTTGGTAAAGAAGCGGACTGCTGGACTAGTACCAGGGTCCACAAGGGGGTGGTAAGTACCCCAGCCAAAGGTGGACAGGGTCCCCAGCAGAAGCGTCGGGGGGACACGGGTAATCAAAAGGAGTCTTCTAAAGGGCCCCAAAATAGTTCCCAGGAGAAGGAGTCTCAACCCCCCAAGTCTAAGAAGTCCGTGCCCCATAAGGGCAAGCAGGACAACAGGTCCCCACCTACTTGCTATGCATGTAGGGAGGTGGGGCACATTGCCCCCAAATGTCCAAAGAAAACCTCAGCGCCCACTGGTGCTCCAACCCCAGGGTTAGCCAGTGTAGCTTTGGGAGGGGATTTGGTTTCCACTGGGGAGGAGGGGTTAGCAGTGAGGACCTTTGTCTCTTTAGGAGACCAAGAGATGGCCCAGGAAACCTTGCTGCCCCAAAACACTAAGAAATATGGCCAGAAGGTGACCATCAATGGACAGGAAATAGAGGCTCTGAGAGACACAGGGGCCAGCGTGACATCTGTCGGGTGTCAGTGGGTGTCTGAAGAGCAAGAGTTCCCAAGGTACTCCGGCCTGTGGTGGCGTCTGACAGTTCAGTGCGCCTCTGCAAGTTGGCAAATGTTTCATTTGAATGGAGAGGAGTCTCCGGTATTTTGGAAGTTGTTGTAAGTGATGCCTTGCCTGTAGATTGTCTATTAGGTAATGACCTGGAGAGCTCTCCATGGAAAGTGGTGGAGCACAGAACTCATTTGGAAATGTTGGGTTTGCCTGCGTGGATCTGTGTGACCACCCGTACAATGGCAGCCCGTTAGGGCGGATTAGCAGAACTGGAGCCTGGAACAATGGCCCAGGGACCTGCCAAGAGAGGAAGGGGTAGAGGGCGTGGGAAACCAACCCCCATCGTTCCCAAGGTCCAGGAGGAAGCAGAACCTGAGGGGGATGCCCTGGAACCTACAGGGGAGCAGGTGGCCGAACTGGGGGAATTGCCTGAGCTGTCCCAGTGGCAGCAAGATGGTGGTCCCTCCAGGGAGGAATTCTGCCAGGCTCAGAAGGAGTGCCCTTCTCTCATTGGTGTGCTGCAGCAGGCTGCAGACCAGGCAGCAGGCCTGGGGTCCAAGGAACATTTAATTTACTGGGAGGATGACTTACTTTATAGTGAGCCTAAGTTCGCTGAGCCCGGTGCAGCCCGTGTGCTGGTGGTACCCGAGCGCTTCAGGAACTTCCTACTGGATCTGGCTCATGACGTGCCTCTCGCAGGACATCTGGGGCAAGACAAGACCTATCACAGGCTTGTCACCCATTTCTACTGGCCCCAGATGAAGCAGCACGTCTCTGCCTTTTGTAAGTCTTGCCAAACTTGTCAGGCCAGTGGCAAGAGCGGAGGGAAGTGCGTGGCACCCCTCCAACCCTTTCCTGTGGTGAGCACCCCTTTTGAGCGGGTGGGCATTGACATCGTGGGGCCCCTGGACCCCAAGACAGCCTTAGGCAACAGGTTTATCCTGGTCTTGGTGGACCATGCCACTCGGTACCCAGAAGCCATCCGGCTCAGGACAGTCACAGCCCCCGTGGTGGGCCGTGCCTTGATGGGAATCATTTCCCGTGTGGGGTTCCCCAGAGAGGTGGTCTCCGACAGGGGGACAAACTTCATTTCTAGGTACATGAAGTCCCTGTGGGAGGAGTGTGGGGTGACATACAAATTCACCACTCCTTACCACCCTCAAGGAAATGGGTTGGTTGAAAGATTCAACCGCACATTGAAGGGCATGATTATGGGCCTGGAAGAGCCCATGAGGCGGAAATGGGACGTCTTGTTACCATGCCTGTTGTTTGCCTACAGGGAGGTGCCTCAGAAATCCTTAGGGTTCAGTCCCTTTGAGTTGCTGTATGGCCACCCTGTCAGAGGGCCTCTCACTATGGTGAAGGAGGGGTGGGAGAAATCCCGTGGGAAAACCCCTCAGGATGTGTTCAGCTATGTGCTGGCCATTCGCAACCAGACCAAGCGCTTCAGGAAGCTCGCTCAATAGAACCTGGAGGCTAGCCAGGAGGAAATGAAGAGATGGTATGACCAGAACACTTCTCTGGTTGAGTTCCACCCTGGTCAGAAAGTGTGGGTGATGGCGCCGGTGGAGCCTTGTGTGCTCCGTGACAAGTGGACCGGGCCATATGAGGTGGTAGAGCGCAAGAGCAAGGTTACCTACTTGGTTAACCTGAAGACTCCCAGGTAGCCCCTGAGAGTGTTGCACGTGAACCGCCTCAAGTCCCACTTTGAGAGGTCTGAAGTGACTATGCTCATGGCTACAGATGCTGGAGGGGAATAGGATAGTGATCCTCTCCCTGACCTCCTGGCAGTCAAGGAGCAAGATGGGTCAGTGGATGGTGTGGTCCTCTCGCCCACCCTGACCCCAGAGCAGCAGAAGGACTATCGCCAAGTCTTGGGTCAGTTCACCCCCCTGTTCTCCCTGACCCCAGGTGTCACCAAATGGTGCGTCCACGATGTGGACACTGGAGACAGTCTGCCGGTGAAACAGAAGTTTTACAGGGTGGCTGACAAGGTCAGAGTTAGCATCAAGGAAGAAGTTTCCAAGATGTTGGCACTAGGGGTAATTGAGCCCTCCAGCAGCCCCTGGGCTAGCCCAGTGGTCTAAGTGCCTAAGAAAGCTGCTACCCCCGGTGGCCCCCAGAACTCCGGTTCTGCGTGGACTACCGTGGGCTCAATGCGGTCACCAAGACTGACGCGCACCCCATCCCCAGAGCTGATGAGCTGGTGGATTGGTTGGGAGCTGCCCAGTACCTGAGCACCTTTGATTTGACTTCAGGGTACTGGCAGATTGCCTTAACTGAGGGGGTCAAGGAGAGGTCAGCATTTTCAACGCCAGAGGGGCACTTCCAGTTCCGTGTCATGCCCTTTGGGTTGAAAAATGCCCTAGCCACATTTTAGAGACTGGTCAACCAGGTACTGGCAGGGCTGGAGCAATTCAGCGCGGCATACCTGGATGACATTGCTGTGTTCAGCTCCACTTGGGAGGAACACCTGCAACACCTCTCTGAAGTGTTGATGGCTCTGCAGAAGGCAGGCCTCACTATCAAGGCCAGTAAATGCCAGATAGGGCAGGGATCAGTGGTGTACTTGGGACACCAGGTGGGGTTTGTCAAAGGTTATGGCACCATTGTGGCCCCTTTGACAGAGCTGACATCTAGAAATCAGCCCAGGAAAGTGAATTGGACTGAGGCCTGTCAAACTGCTTTTGACACCCTCTAAGCTGCCATGTGCACAGCACCGGTGCTTAAGGCAGCTGACTTTTCCAGTGAGTTCATTGTGCAAACTGACGCTTCAGAGCAAGGCGTGGGAGCAGTACTCTCACAAATCAATGATGAGGGCGGAGACCAACCAGTGGCTTTCATTAGCAGGAGGCTATTCCCCAGGGAACAGAGATGGAGTGCCATTGAAAGAGAAGCTTTCGCTGTGGTCTGGGCTCTGAAGAAGCTGAGGCCCTACCTGTTTGGGACTCACTTCCGTGTTCAGACCGACCACAGGCCCCTCAGATGGTTAATGCAGATGAGGGGTGAGAATCCAAAACTGTTGAGGTGGTCCATTTCTCTACAGGGGATGGACTTTACGGTGGAGCACCGCCCTGGTACAGAACACGCCAATGCTGATGGTCTGTCCAGATTCTTCCGCCTTAGTGATGAGGACTCCCAAGATGTTGGGTAGTTCTCCCCACTTTCAGCTGGAGGGGACACTTGTTTGACCTGACACCCTTGGCGTGGTTTTCCCCCATCTTTTTGCCTCTGTCTACTGTATTTTTGATCCTGTGCTGGATTTTGTTTTTGCTGGTTTAGATGCTTTGGACACTCTGCCACTGCTGATCAGTGCCAGAGTGTAAGTGCTCCCTATGTAAATTGTCATATTGATTGGGAATACCTGATTGGCATATTTGTATCACCCTGAAGTCCCTAGTAAAGTGCACTGTGTGTGCCAGGGCTGGTGATGACAGATGCTACTAGTGGGCCTGCAGCGCAGATTGCGCCACCCACATGAGTAGCCCTAAAATGGTGTCTCAGGCCTGCCAGCGCAGTGCCTGTGTGCAGTCAGTGGACTGCCATGTCCACCTGGCCAGTGTCCCCACTGGCTGGGCCTAACCCTTCCCTGTCTGTGCACATCAGACACCCTTATGGAAGGCTCAAGGTACCCCCCTGGGCAGGGTGCAGTGTATGGGTAAGGTAGAGCATGTACTAGTGCAGGTCACATGCTCTGGTAGTGAGCAGCAGCCATTTTGTGTGCTCACTGCTGTAAGGTTATCTTGCTCCATAGAATAACATGGGGGAGGCTGGTCCCAATGGATACCAGCCTATCTTCTCATAGGAACAAGATGGGACATAAGTGATTGATATCCCTGAACTCAGAATTTATTAACACATCTTTTAGGAAGGGTTGTTTTTAAATTCTGTGTTTGAGAATAGTACTTTTAGAAAGTGGCTGTTCTCTTGTCTAACCTTTCTGTGTGCCTGGGCCTGTTTGTGGATTGACTGTCTGGCCTGAGTGTGACAAGGGCTGCAGAGCCCCCAGGAGGTTGTCTGAGTCAGCCCGTGGATGAAAGGCAGCATCTGCTGCCAGGGAAGTGGGAGGAGATCGCACCTGATAGTGATAGGGCTGTGCCTGCCTGACCACAATGCTGGCTCCACCCCCCTGCTGGGCGACTGTCACCTCTGTCCCTGATACTGAGAGGAAGAAGGAAGCCAGGAAACCCCCAGTGCCTCAGCAACACCCAGAACTGGTTTAGACCGGGCTCAGGGCCCACTAGCACAAAGACTTCAAAGGACTTCAAAGACTTTTAGGGGTATAAGAGAAGGACCCCTGACAACAGAAAATGTAGATTCTACAATCAAGAGGAACCTCTGCTGGAAGAAGGACTGCTGGAGAACTGAAGGAAGATTGCCTTGCTGTGTGCTCTAAGGGCTGACCTGTTCTGCTGTTCAACTGCAAGCTGAGAAGAAGAAAGGGACTTTGCTGTGTCCCTGCCTGCTTGAAACTACAGAGACTTTGCTGTGTGCTGTGTCTCCTAAACTGAATCTCCAAGGGCCTGAGAAGAGCTGGCCTCCTGTTTGGAACCCAGGGTCAAAGGTTCCTAAGTTTTGCCAAGATCTGCTGAGGAGATCGTGTGGTGGTCACCCTGATTCAGGGGTGAGGAAAAGCCGTGGTGTTTTCCTGTGTCTAGGAACCCCCCCTGCTGATCTTCTGGTGAGGAAACAGGCTGCCCGCGATCTACGGCCCCAAAGATCTCTTGCCGCCAAATCACCGTCGCGGCCCGGGGCCAGAAACACCCTCTGCAAATTGCCTCGGTGTTTAGGAGCTGCAGCGGCGAAGATCGGAGCCGCCCCGCTCCCATTGGCTGAAGGAGCCGAGCCCCCTCACTAACGCCGCTACGGGATTGGCCCGTGCGCCGTAGCGTCATCGCCGAAACTGTGCAGGGATTGGCCGCCCAGGATTTGTCATCGCAGGCTTGCCCCTGGAGCCACTCTGCCGTTGGCTGACTCCCGGGTGGTTGCGAGGGCTCGCCTTCAGAGCCGCGACCTGATTGGCCCATCAGAAGAGAGGAGCTGCGTTCGAAGACGCCGGGGGCTGCGCGGCGAAGAAGAGCCTTCTCGGAGAAGACCCGTCCTCGCCGAGGGAGCCGCGAGTGCCTTTGTGACCCCCGGCCTGCCGTCCCAACTGCCGAGCACCTGCATACCTCCCCCGCCGCTCGTGGGATTGCCGAGAGCGGGCGGGAGAGCAACCGGGACCGGCCGGGGCAAGGAGCGAGTGTGCTCTGTAGGCGCGGTGCGTCTGAAGCCATCAGAAGTGCGAGGCTGTGCCGGTCAGAGGAAAAGGGTCCGAGGAGTACTCGGTGAGGCGCGCTTGCAGCACTTGGGGTGCATTTCCTCCCAGGGCTAATTTTAAAGTTATTCCCCTACTGGCATTGCTTCGTTTGCTCGTTTTTAGGGCCAATTGGAGATAAGTCAGGGACATTAGTTTTAATCCTGACTCAAGAGACTTGAGACTGATTTAACAAGAACTTCCTAATGAGCTGAGTAACCATTAAGATTAAGTACAACATTTTTCTACAGAAGTGATTATCATGCAACTGTTTTATTTCTCTTTCTGAAACTAGATAAAGTTATATTTTTTTATATATACTTACCTGTGTGGTCTCAGTTTGTGGTGGATTGGGGATTACTGTTGTGTTAAGTGCATTTATTATACATATTGCCTTGGGGATAAGCCTGCCCGCTCGCGCCAAGCTACCTAGAGCGGGAGCAGGGGTTATCTACTGTGTGTATTCCTTCACCCTGACTAGAAGCAAGGGTCCCTACTTGGTCTAAGGTACTTACCTCTGCCAACTAGAGACCCCCAGATCTAACAGAATCCAACTTCACCATAAGTTAGGATTTTAAATTTGGAATACAGAGACAATAAACGTAAATAAGTTATATCGTCCCATTTGTAAATTACACTTATAAAATGTTGAAATGTAATAAGGTAATCCAGTGTTATCCTATGGGAGATATTTGCCTTGCAGTAGTGAAAAAAAACAAATTTGAGCGTTTTTCACTACCAGGCATGCAGAACTTAAAGGTACAAGTCCTGCTTTTTTAAAAAATACATTACATCCTGCCCTCTGGCCTTTCTAGGGCCTACCCTAGGGGTGACTTATATGTATTGAAAATAAAAGTTTGGACCTGGCACAAGGTTTATTTTGCCAAGTCTAAATGGTATTTTAAGCCTCACGTGAAGGCTCTGCAATGGCAGGCCTGAGGTATGTTTAAAGGGGTATGTAGGTAGGTGGCACAATTAGTGCTGCATGGACAGAAGTAGCATTTAATTTAAAGGTCCTGGGCACTTATGTTACCTTTTTACTAGGGACTTGTAAGTAAATTATATGTGCTAATTGGGTAGGAGCCAATATTACCATGTTTTAGGGCAAGAGCACAAGCCCTTCAGCACTGTTTAGCAGTGGTAAAGTGCTCAGATTCCTAGGGCCAGCAAAACCAAATTCAGCAAAAAATAGAAGGTGAGGGCAATAAGTTTGGGCGTGACCTTGCAAAAAGGGATATTTCCAACATGACCCACTCCAGCCTAAAGCTAGGCAATACTAATCAATACGTTGATGGACTTTCCTGCTTAGTCGATAGAACATGGACAATGGACCTCCACTGCAGGGGCACGTGTCAGTTCTGGATTCGGTTTGACCCCTCTGTGTACATTCTCCTGAGCCATTGATCTAAACCATGGAGAACCCTTCTCCTCACTTGTGGACCCCATTTCTGCAGTGCAGCACCTAACCTTAACTTGCTTACAGAAGTACCCCAGTAGGCAGCCTGTACCATCATGACCACTAAAGTAATGTGGCCCACTGCACCCCTCGGTTCAGACTTCTGCCCCCAACCCATAGAAAACTCTACTCATAAGGACAGTAACCAACAGAAGTCATTGACAGCTGGCAGTGTCATGAGCTATGTTCTGAGCCATCCACATCTAGGTGGAGGTTCTAAGCAGGGATATTGGGTAAGCCTCTTTTCCAGCCTTTGGACTGGCAAAGAGTTCCCTATGGTCTCCTGAGGTTTCTTTGACCTCTGAGGTGACCCAGAGTGGGGGGAATTAGCCCCAGTGGTTTTTCAAACTACGCCCGCCTTACATCCCACCAGTTCAGGATGGTATCCTGAAACTGGTCACTCAGTCCAGAGTCGGTCCCCTGATGCTGAGCAAGGAACAGGGATGAGTCCTCCCTTGCCATATCCCTGCAAATGTACTCCCATACTGATGGCTTGGGTATGGTGCCCTCAGAAAACTAAACAGTCAGTCTGCCCTAGACAGCCACCTCTTTCAGTTCTGCTGACACCAGGGGCAACTCATTCCCCAGAATGCAGTATATGGGCATCCGGGGACTAGCTATGACCCTACTCTGGGGAACCTTCTCGGTTGGAAATTGGGCATTGTAAATGGGGTGCCGAGGGCCACCACCCACCAGAACCCCCCCCCCAGTTTCTCAGACGGGTCATGGGAACCCTTTCCTCCCCCCTTACTCTGGGACATGTATGGGTTAGCTTCCTCCTCTCTCTGCTGTGGGAACCTGAACCACCCTTCTGGGGGTCACTACCAGGAACTCTCTTGGACACTCTGAAGCTGGCCCAGAGGTACACCTCCTTAGCAAGCTTCCTGGAGTCAGTCAGCTTCCTGTCAACTAGGTCTTGGCGCAGCTCTGTAAAACAGTTACTGAGCATGTGCTCTCTCAGGATTAATTTGTACAGCCCATTGTAATCATTAATTTTATTTCCCTGCACCCAACCATGTAGTGCCTTGTCGGGATAATTCACAAAATCTACTCAGGACTGTTTGAGGAGCTTCTAGCTGTCCCTGATCCTTTGGCAGTACTTTTGAGGGATCAGCCCAAATTTCACTATCAAAATGACTTTCATGGAAGTGTACCTGTTTTGATCCCCAACCTCTAAATTATTATGTTTGTCCTTCCCCTATATATGCATGTGTTTCCACAAACCTTCTCCCCAATGCTCTTCTGGGATTTTGGGGCACCCTTTGGGCTGCCTCATAGGCAGAAAACCATTTGTCAATATCATCTCCCGCCACAAAAGCAGGCACCAAATCCTTGGGAATGCGAACCTTTCTGTCTCCTTCAGACACTGTGGAATTGTTGCCATCGTCACTGCTGGGCTCTGCCTGCCTAGCCTTGAGCTCCAGCTCCTTCAAACTTGCTCATGAGCCAGTAACACATTTTTCTCCTCCATTTTCCACTTGACTATTTGCAGCTGAAACCCCCTCACTGCCTTCCCATCAGCCAGCTCCTCTGGGGACAGGCCACGTGACGAAACACTGGCAAGGGGATCTAATTCAGGAGATGAGTCCAACCTCTCCCCTGAAAACTGCATTCCAGGGCTGATCTTCATCCTCTATATCATCCTCATTTTCTTGCTCCTCAGTGGCTCCCATCAACTGGTGAACCTTTGTCCAGGCCCACAGAGCTTTCGGACGCTCCAACCTTTTGGTGTCTTTCTTCCCATTTCCTGGCAGAACTGTTCAGGCTCAACCATTGTATAGCTTTCCATGTTGGCCAGCTGAAACTCTATTGCTGCGGGTATGACTTTAGATAGTCGAGTAGTAGGCGTAAGGGTTGATTTGGAAAATCCAAAAGAAGCCAGTCAAGGAGAAATGAAAAATGAATTGGTTTTAAATTATGTACATGAGGTGGTAGTGTAACACAAATTTGCTGTATGGCATTGCACAAACATAAGTCTATTCCTCACCGCTGAACATCAGTGTAAGAAATTGGGTTGTTGGGTGACTGGGGTGTAAGCCCTGGTCAAGTAGCAACCTCAATCCTTGTCACGGTATGCCACAAGCAAACCCCAAATTAAGCTGTGCTCGCTCACTTGGTAGCTTGGCACAGAGTAGTCAGGCCTAGCTAAGAGGCAATGTTTACAATATTTGTGCACTACTTCAAATGGTAACACAGTGAAAACATAACACAAAAGAAGCCCACAACAGAGTTAGAAACATACAGTAAGTTCTAATAAATAAAACAAGACCAAAACAACAAAAATCCAATTAGTTGAACTGAAGATATTGAATTTTTATGTGTGTAGTAAAAATACCGCCAAAAGGCACAAATCGCTACTGGGGATATCCGGTCAGCCCGGACTGGGACAAAGTCACAATTTCAGGTCGAATGTAATGGAGCACGGCCGGCTACAGGGACCCACTTAGGCCTGCAGAACAGAATACCTTAAATCCTGGATGCCGAGCGGCAAGTGGATCTACGTTGAAATGAGCTGCGTAGCTGAAGTGATGCATCAGTTCCGAGATGTGGTGAGGCTGTGGTGCGTAGTCCTGATGCGTCATCATTGAGGATTCCATGTATGGGGCTTGTGATGCAAAGTCCGGCATTGGTAGTGCAGCAAGCAGATGGTGACGCGTTGGTTCTGGGGAGCTGTGAAGCTGCACACCAGAGTCCATCATTGTGGCTGCCATCATCAAAAGATGCGAGGACCTGGGTTGTGGTTGCGCTGCTTTGCTGGGGTGATGTGTTGGTTCTGAGGACTCTGGTGGGTGATGCTGATCCTTGCGAGTGGTCCAATCACTGCAACAGAGGTGATGCATCTGTTCTGCTTGGGAATGCTCTGTTCAGCCGAGGAGATTCATCAGTTCTGCTTGGCATTGCATTGTTCAGCAGAGACAATGCATTGATTCCGCTGGCAAGTACCTTAGGCCCACTCCCAAGGGTCCAGGGCTGGGATGGCACCACCTAGCTGAGTAGACTCGCAGATGATAGAGTCCAGGTGCAGGTGAAAGATGGCTGTAAGCTTGTTATGTCCCCGAGGCTTCAGAGCAGGAGGCCAGCCAACTAGACCTTGGAGTCACTCTGGGTCCTGGGTTCAAGAAATGCAGTTCCAGTCCTTCTTGCCCAGGCAAGGGGGAACAAGGCAGCAGGTCAGCACAGCAAGGCAGGAGTCAAACAGGGTGCAGTCCAGCAGAGTGGTACTCCTTCAGCGGCACAACAGTCTTTCTTCCTGGTAGAGTAACCACAGGCCCAGAAATGTACTAAAGTGGTGGTGTCTGAGGTCCTTCTTTCATACACAATTGTGCCTTTGAAGTGGCGAGATACTTCTAGAGGCATGTCTTTGAAGTACACAGATGCCCTATCTTCCCTGCCCTGGCTCCACACTAACTACAGGGGGTATGCAACCCTTTGTGAGAGGACACGACACAGCCTATTTAGGTGGAAGTGAGGCTGGGCCCAGCTCCTCCCTCCCATCCTGCCAGTAATGGTCCACTCAGTCACACATAGGCTCCCATTGTGTGGGGCACTCTAGGAGGAATACACAAAGACCAACTACCAACTACACACATTTATGTGACCAAGGACCGGCTGCAAGAGCCAAATGGCTAATTCAAGAAAAGGCCAACTTTCTAAATGTGGCATTTTCAGAATTGTAATTTAAAATCCGACTTCACCATAAGTTAGAATTTTAAATTAGGATTCCAGAGACACCAAACTTGAATTAGTCATATCATTCCATTTGGAAATTACACTTGTAAAATATAATAAGGAAATCTAAATGGTATCCTTTGGTAGATATAGTCCTTGCAATAGTACAGACTTAAAAGTTGAAATCCTACTTTTTAAATACATTGTACCCTGTCCTCTGGGCCATACAGGGCCTGCCCCAAGGGTGAAATATGTATTAACCCCTTCCATGCTCATGACAAGGTCAGCTCGTCATGAGGCACACTGGAGCTGTGCTAATGACGAGCTGACCTTGTCATGAACAATGGGTTTCAAAGCTTTTCAGCACCCAGCGGGAATTGCCTTAGCACCAATGTGGTTAAAAAGAAAAGTTTGAGCCTGGCAAAAGGTTTATTTTGCCAAGTTGAAACTGCAGTTTAAAGTGTACACACAGGCTCTGAAATGACAGACCTGAGGCATGTTTAAAGTGCTAATGAAGTTGGTGGCACAATCAGTGCAACAGTCCCCCTAGTAACATGTAATTTACAGACCCTGGCTACTTATAGTGCCACTTCAGAAGGGATGTATAAGTAAATTTAACACGCCAATTGGGTATGAGCCAATATTACGATGTTTTAAGGAGAGAGCATACACACTTTAGCACTGTTTAGCAATGGTAACATGCTCAAAGTCCTGAGACCAGAAACAACCTATTCAGCAAAAAGGGGAGGAGGAAAGCAAAACGTTTAGGGGTGACCTTGCAAAAAGGGCCATTTCCAACAGGTCTAATCACCAATCTTAGAAAAATGGCCTCAGGTTACTGTGTGGCATACTCCACCGAGATGAGGACAAACCTATTGCCTAAGACAGTCGTGGGATCCAGAGGCCCAACAATATCAATGCCCACTCTCTCAATGGGTGTTCCTACTACAGGAAACAGAAACAGGAAAGCCTCATGATTTATCCCAACTTTACATAGGTGTAGCAATCCATGCAGGATGTGAAGAATGCATTGGACAGCCTCCTCATCTGGGGCCAATAAAATTGGGCAACTTGTCAGCCAAAGACTTTGGCCTGGCCCAGAAGCCATGCTAGGGGATGATACAAGCCAGTTCCAGTAGAAAGACCTGCAGGACAGGACCACTAAAACATGCTTTGACCAGAGCTCAAGGTCCTTTGGCATACTTTACAGGAGACCATCCTTCCAATAGATAAGGTAATCCCTAGGGTTGTTGCCATTTGCTTGAGCCTTGGCCTGCCACAATAAGACCTCAAGAGTAGTGCACTCCATTTGTAGTTTTCAGAACACTTCCTAGAATGTTCCTCCTTTACCTTGCCATCCAAATAGCTCAACAGGTCTCCCCGGGCACCAATGTCCTTCCCTTTAGGTTCCAGAGTGTCACCCTCAGGTTCAGCCACCTCTTGTGCTGGGGGAAAGTTTGAGGTGGGTTTTGCACACTCCCAGCTCTTCCTGTTGTTGGCAGGCACCAGGGCCACTGTTTTAGATTCCAGGTCCTTTTGACTCCCTTTTCTTGGGATGCTATGGACCAAGTGGTCATAAGCACCCAGTCAGGCAACCCCAACATCTCCAAGTGAGATCTGAGCTCCACATCCTTCCAGATGATATGCTCCAAGTTATTCCCTACTGGGCAGTCAACAGGCATGGATGGACTCACAGCTACCAGTAGGAAACCCGAGACCCCTTTCTTCATTCCAAGGGAACTAGAGCCACTGCATAGTAACTTACCTGGTTGTCCGCTGTCACAACCGGGTGGACTACATCAGAGGCTACCTGTTCTGATGACACTAGATGATGCCTCAGCAAAACACACAAGATGATGGACGGAATGTTGCACATTGGCAAAACATTCACCCCCAGTCACAGATCTGGGTTTAATCCTTCGTTATTTTGCTCACCACGCCACCCCAGTTCAGACATGGCAATATGCAAATCAGTTTTGACCCTGTGCCTCATGGGAACAGCCGAGCCCGAACTGCCAAGCCATGTCTTCCCTGGCCCGGAATCAAGCATCCTAGGACTGGTTTCTGGCTATCAGCCGTCATCAGCCAGGATAGCTTGACTCCAGTGGCGTAGTGATCACGGGACCCACGTCTGGGTATACCCTTCTCATATAGGGTGAACAGCAAAACACACATGATGATGGACAGAATGTTGCACATTGGCAAAACATTCACCCTCAGTCACAGATCTGGGTTTAATCCATCGTTATTTTGCTCACCACGCCACCCCAGTTCAGACATGGCAATATGCAAATCAGTCTTGACCCTGTGCCTAATGGGAACAGCCCAGCCCGAACTGCCAAGCCATGTCTTCCGTGGACCGGAATCAAGCATCCTAGGACCAGTTTCTGGCTTTCAGCCATCATCAGCCAGGATAGCTTGACTCCAGTGGCGTAGTGAGCACGGGACCCATGTCTGAGCATACTCTTCCCACATAGGGTGAACAGCAAAACACACAAGATGATGGACCAAATGTTGCACTTTGGCAAAAAATTCCCCCCCAGTCACAGATCTGGGTTTAATCCATCGTTATTTAGCTCACCACGCCACCCCAGTTCAGACATGGCAATATGCAAATCAGTCTTGACCCTGTGCCTCATGGGAACAGGCCAGCCCAAACTGCCTAGCCATGTCTGCCCAGGACCTGAATCAAGCATCCTAGGACCGGTTTCTGGCTATCAGCCATCATCAGCCAGGATAGCTTGACTCCAGTGGCGTAGTGAGCACGGGACCTACTTCTGGGCATACCTTTCCCACATAGGGTGAACAGCAAAACACACAAGATGATGGACGGAATGCTGCACATTGGCAAATCATTCACCCCCAGACACAGTTCTTGGTTTAATCCATCGTTATTTTGCTTACCACGCCACCCCAGTTCAGGCATGGCAATATGAAAATCAGTCTTGAGCCTGTGCCTCATGGGAACAGCCCAGCCCAGCCCGAACTGCCAAGCCATGTCTTCCCTGGCCCGGAATCAAGCATCCTAGTACCGGTTTCTGGCTATAAGCCGTTATCAGGATAGCTTGACTCCAGTGGCGTAGTGATCACGGGACCCACGCCTGGGCATACCCTTACCACATAGGGTCCACAGCAAAACAAAGAAGATGATGGGCGGAATGTTGCACCTAGGCAAAACATTCATCCCCAGTCACAGATCTTGGTTTAATCCATCGTTATTTTGCTCACCACGCCACCCCAGTTCAGACATGGCAATATGCAAATCAGTCTTGACCCTGTGCCTCATGGGAACCGCCCAGCCCAAAATGCCAAGCCATGTCTTCCCTAGACCGGAATCAAGCATTCTAGGACCGGTTTCTGGCTATCAGCCGTCATTAGCCAGGATAGCTTAACTCCAGTGGCGTAGTGAGCACGGGACTCACGTCTGGGCATACCCTTCCCACATAGGGTGAACAGCAAAACACACAAGATGATGGACGGAATGTTAACCATTGGCAAACCATTCACCCCCAGTCACTGATCTGGGTTTAATCCATGCTCCGTGCTCACTACGCCACTGGAGTCAAGCTATCCTGGCTGATGATGGCTGATAGCCAGAAACCGGTCCTAGGACGCTTGTTTCCAGTCCAGGGAGGACTTGACCTTGCAGTTCGGGATGGACTGTTCCCATTGGGCACAGGATAAAGACTGATTTGCATATGGCAATGTCTGAACTGGGGTGGCGTGAGGAGCAAAATAATGATGGATTAAATCCAGATCTGTGACTGGGGGTGAATGTTTTGCCAATGTGCAACATTCCGTCCATCATCTTGTGTGTTTTACTAGATGATGCCTGCAATAGTCATGCTGGCTCGTGTGTCACTAAGAGCCTTCACACTTTCTCCATTGTTGGTGAGCCACTGCCTATACATTTATAGATTTGTCAGGCCTATGTGCCATAGGCACCATCTCTTTGTCACCCAGGGACACTAGGGTAACCTCTGTACTCTCCTCATAACCAACAGGGGCAACTTCCTCCTCCAGCACTACACTTGTGATTCCCGGGGTAGGCCTAGTGTGGGGCTGCTTCATGTGGGGACGCATGATACCCCCTTTCTGTGCCCATACTGATTCATAGAACGTGGGCTGGAAGAGGCCTGGGGACTTATTCCCTTTAAAGTCACCCTTCTTCAGCTCAGGACTGGGCTGGGATTCCTTTCCATAAAAACTCTTTTGGGGGCCTCTAGAAAATTATTTTTGGTTTTCCAAATCCCCTAGCTTCTTCTGGTGGGGACCCTTTCAATCCTTCTAGTCGTCCCCTGGCACCTTCGTTGACACTCTGGTACTGATCCAAAGGTCAGTTTCCTCCCAAGCTATCTGGGAAGAGTATATTTGGAATCAATAAGGTTTTGCCACAACTCTGCAAAGCAATTACTGAACACATGCTCTCTTACAATTAAATTGTACAGCCCATTATAATCACTCACTTTGCTGCCCCTCATCTAACCATTTAGTGCCTTACTAGACTATTTCATGAAATCCACCCAGGAGAAGGCATGGTCCGGCCACAAGGTAGAATGGCCGCCTACGTGAAGCGCTCCGCTCCGGGACGGCACCCATTCGGAGGCAGATTCATCTACAGCGAGACTGGGGCTAATAATAAGACATTTTCGAGAAGGTGATATAACGTGGTCATTAACAGTGTGCTTTGTTCTGACTAGCGACCTTCTTTTGGGGCTTTTTCAAGCTGAGGAATGTCGGAAGAGACGAGCGCCAGCCGGACCTCGTGACGTATTTGGAATACCCGGGCCTCGCATAATGCGCACACCTGCCTTCCTGACGAACTCTTGAACTCAACAGCGGAGATATGTGAGGCAGACAATTCTCCAGTTTTCAACTTTGAAATGTGAAGTTGGTCTTCACAGATAAAGATCAGTGTCAAGGTTGCTATTCACGGAGTCAATGAAAAGCTTTCCAGTCACAGAGTATTTTTACTTTCTTTTCCGGAGCTTCTCTTGAAGTGATGCACTCCTGAACTTAAAATGATGATAAATAAGCTCAGAGTCTTGACTGCATTTAGATTATTTGTGCCAAAACACTTCATCTCCAAATAAGTGCTAATTCCTCTATCAGCCAAAATCTTTCTCTGGCTCCTGCCACTGTGTTCCTAGGGTTATTACATCACAATTCAACTCTTTCCTTTTCATAATATGCAGTTTGCTGCAATTTGCGCATAGAGCACTTTGGAATGCGCAAACGACAAAAGAAGCTTATTTTCAGCTGAATTTCACGCTTGATGTATTTGCCCTGAATAGTATCAATCTATTGCGGTTTTTCTCACATCGCAGTGGTGACTTTACATAGAGATTCAGTGGTTAAATGCCATATTAACATCATGTTAGCACCTCCTAGACATTAGGGAATAAAAGCACTATCTTGTGCTGTATATCAATTGCCCTGGGTTTTGTAAGTCTTGCTGACTATATAATGAACATTTTGTCAAGTAATTTGCATACTGAATTCACGCCTATTGAGAAAGTAATACTTTTCCAGCTGTCTATTTCTGTAGAATGAAGCCTTTCAGTTAAAACTTCTTTGTCATTATTTACTTTATCAATAAGGACTTACTTAATCTTAAACTGAATTTATGTCTCACATAAACAACTGGCCAGTACCATATACTGGGCTTTATAAATCTAAAAAGAACCAGCAAAAGTTTATATACTTGTCACTCCGTCAAAAACATTACATAACCATAAATCGTTTCATTTCTACTAGCAAGTTTGAACCATTACTGTTCTTTGTTTCTTCAAATAATCAATGGTAATGTCTAAGAACAAGAACGAGAACAAGACTACCAAGCAGCAACGTTTTGCTGACGAACTTAAGCAATCAAACACTATGTCTACAAAGAGCTCTGCTTCACCATGATCTAACCAGCCTCACAATACCTCGACTGCACTATCAAAGGGAGTTATGGATCGCCTTTTCAAGAAATTTCTACTATAGGCTGTTGTTTAACAGAAATGGATATTAACATTTCTTCCCTTGCATCAGAGGTTAAATCAATAAGGGCAGACAGAGTCCAATTTCATACTAAAACAGAAAGCCTGGAACAGCACCTAACAGGTGTTGAAAATAAATTTGATTTAGTACAAAGCAGAGATCAAAAACTATTGTTTCTCCGTAGCAAGTTGGTGACTTAGAAGATCGCAGCAGGAGAGATAATATTTGCTTTTATGGTTTTCCAGAGGGAATTGAAATCCAGAATACTAGAGGTTTTCTATGTGATACACTTCCCAAACTGGTTGGTATTCATTTTGATCCAATGCTAGAAATTCAACGGGCTCATCTTCTTGGTCCCCCTAATAAAGGTCTAGACTCTTGTCCAAGACCCCTCATCGCTTGTTTTTTAAGACATGATCAAGTTAGAAACTACTAATATCGGCGCGCACACAAGGCTCCTTCAGCTATAAAGGTCATGAAGCCCGAATGGCGGCTGATTTTTCTTGAGAAACTAATGAACGGCAGAAAACATTCCTATCTTTGAGACCGTTACTACGCAAAATGGACATCAAATACGGATTGTTTGATCCAGCTCACTTCCTGGTCACCAAAAATGGTGATTCAATAGACTTTTACAACCCAGAAGTACTTCAACGTTTCTTGGATGATATGAAACTGCAGGATACGGACATACAGCATCTACCTACTCTTCAAAGTTCTCAAAGTCCTCAATCTACCCAACACCCCTTGGATAGTGGACATCGGGTCCAAGGTACAGCTCATCAGCATAGCATAAATCCAGAGAGTTCGACCCGTACCCAGGAAGATAGAGCTTCAGCTTTGCAGACAGTATTTAGTCTCACCCAAGACCAGCATAGAGACAAATCTCGTTCTCCTCTAAAATCCGCTTCTGATGGAGAGCAGTTCTATTGCCAAGTTTCTCCTATTGTTAACTAACATTGATTAGCTTATGACCTTTGTGTTCATTTTTCATAGGGAGACAAGTATCATGCATACTGTAGATGGGACGGCACTTCCTCAGTATGGCTCGGATAAGTATTATTTACACTATCTATATCTATTTCGTTATTATTGCCGCAAAGTTTCAAATGCAATGCATATATATTTATTTGTATCTTCCTTACATTTTGAAATTTACCTAATACATTACTTATTATAGAGACATGTTAAATATGCAATATTTGTAGTCACGATTCATTATTTCTCACGAATGACTGAAATTTTACTGCTTATTTTTCATATTTATTCAGCTGGTAAATTCATTATCATTAGTGATTGTCAATTGTACTGTACAAATTCCACTTCTACTTGTAGACTTCTCATATTATATTTCAAATGAAATGTTCCCATCTCTACATATTAGTGACAGGGGCACTCCTTTAGAATGTCCTTTAAGTCTCTTTCCAAGATACCCTAGATATGGCTGCACATAGGTTTTATAGTATTTGGTTCCCCCTTCATAGAACACCATTAAGCATCATTGGATTCCCTGGACCCTTATAAGTCTTATATACGGTCCTGACATTTCATCTGTCTCCTGGTGGGTGTCATGCCCGGAGCGGTGCTCTAGTGAGGCCAGACCGCGGTTAAAGGTTTAATATTGTAATACTCTATATACCATTCTCTTGTAACTTGTACATGTATTTTTAGTTTTGTATATAAATAAATTTCCTTTCACCAAATAGGAAATCATCAAACTTTTACACACTATCTAGTACGCTCACAGACATGGTTGCTCCACATGCCTTACGTGTAATCTCTATTGGAATGTTCATGGTTTAACACATTACATTAGGAGGAAAAAAGTGCTCTCTTATCACCAACTGAAAAAACAAATGTGCGGAGGGTCAAGAGGGGAAATAATTTAACGACCTGTCAACTCATGCCCCTAAATTTAAGATGAACAACACAGAAAGAGAAGACCAGGTCCAAAGTGGTGTGCTGTCCTAAGTGGTGAACAAGGATCACACGGACACACGTTTGGAAAATAAATAGAGTCTCACTGGGCTGATGGGATTTTCTGAAGCCCAGTGAGACTCTATTTATTTTTCAAACGTCTCTCTTATCACCAACCAAAAAAAGTAGATGTGGCTCTTCTTCAGGAGAAACATCTTGATGAACATGAATCAAAAAAACTGTCTAGAGATTGGGTGGAAAAGGTTTTTCACAGTAGTATGCATGATGACAGTTCCTTGGACACAGGCCCCACTCGGAAATGTGGGGTGGCAATCCTCATTAGAAAGACTACCAGTTATGGTATCCAAAATGTGGGAAGATCCAAATGAGTGCTATGTCTTCATTAAATTGCGCATTTGGAGATACACATCTATGTGTGGGATCAGTCTATGCTCCGATAGGCGCCAATAAATTCTTCATCTTGAATTTGAATCGCTTGTTGTTGATGATTAAAAATACCTTATAGGAGGTGATTGGAATTTGGTGAGAGATCCGGTTCTAGATAGGACAGGTCCTCTAGATAAACATAATGCTGCAGACAGAGCGCTCATGAATGACATAATTGAGGACAATGACCTTGTGGCTGGCGTTTGCTTCAAGTACTAGAGCATGCATATTGAGCGGTATTATTGTATGTTGCTAAAATTATACTGTGCTCTATATTTATATCCCTCTGATTTGCTGTGTATTAAGTGAATTGTTGATTCTAACAATAGGCTTTGTACGATTACTTTTTTTAATGGAATATAGATTTGAGGTCTTCTGGGTACAGACTTTGCCAATATGGCCACTGCTTTCTGCACTTGCGATTTGATGATCTATTTGGACTGTGGGTTCACGGTATTTATTGGCATTTGGACGTGAACGTTTTGTCTCCTTATATAACGACTGGTGTTATATGTAAAGTAGTACCATGTTTTGGGAAAGTACACAAGTTTGGTTATACATTGAGTAGTCCGTTTCAAGATGGCCGCCACTGTTTACCTACTAATGACGTCATCGCGCCTTTAGCGTTTTAGTCCGGAATCCATGGCGATAACACGCGATCCTCGAACTTAGCAGTCGGGCGTCCCTGGACTAAGCATGGCTGGTTCTTCATCGTTTTCATAAGTAAGTGCTAGTAGCGCCTTATGGACGATTTGTTTAAGCTGGAACTCGGATGCTAACTGTGTGACACGTTGTTTTGCAGGCCACTATGTGGCTGACTTGTTACCTATTACGATGCTAACTGTGTGACACGTTGATTTGCAGGCAACTACGTGGCGTACTTGTTAAGTGAGTTTAAATAAATTACTGACCACTCGGGTGATTTACTATTGGTGGCTGCGTGGTATTTGGAATGAAATAATAATTGTGGACCATGTGTTGTTTTGTAGATGACCGGTCTGGCATGTTTTTCCACGTAAGTAGCCTTGTACCAGTGCTTAAAAATGCTTAAAAATGTTTGGATATATGATTGTAGGGCACTCCTTAGCTAAATGTTATTGTGGTTTGCCCTTACAGATTATACAGTGTCTGATTCACTAGACATGTGAGTAGCGCTGGTCATTGATTATATGCTATTATGCTCACTTGTTACGTTGATCATGGGCACCTAGTTTCTTTTTAGACATTGTTTGAATTTTACAAGGGATTCATTGTCCCTGTAGAGGTTTGAGTTATTCGGTTCTGGTGTTTGGATTGAATTCATATTACTTTTCGACTCACGTTATTCACATTGGTGGTCGATGGTTTCTAGACGGTTTAATTCTTTCAGTTCACATGAGTGGCATTTGTGCACTTTTGTTTTCTTTGGGTGTTGAGCAGACTACACATTCCTCTGTGTGTCATAGGGTGATATGTATCATTGTTGTTGTTGTTGTTTTTATGATAGTAGATGTATATGTCAACCTTTCTGTCCTGAAGATGGTTCCAAGGATCTACTAGACTAACGGGGGACCGAAACGTCGACGCCTAACACCGTTTTTGCATAATTGTCAAATATATTGGATGCTAATTTAACTATATGTTGTGTTTAATTCTCATCAATGTGGTTTTATTGAATATCCATAACTAATGCTAAAGGTGTTTATATATACTACCGTTAAATATTATATGAATGTTGGTAGTATTTTTGTTGCCAGATATCTACTTGATGATGTTACAAGTGGAATATATTTAGGTATATCTGCAGTCAATCCCTGTGACTACTCAGACAAAGTGTTCATGTATATGACATTATCGGATATGATCAATATTTTTCAAATGTTTTCTCTAGTGACAATGTGCTTTTGTTCTTGTGGACCATTGGCGCTTTTCACATCCAGATGACGCTGGATACGCCTTCATATCCCCCACTCATGGAACTCTTTCACGGTTGGATTATTTCTTAAATATCTCAAAGTATAGTCCAATCAGTTCAGGAATCCCATATTTTGGAAGCATCGGTCTCTGATCACTCTCCGGTTTTACTACATTTACAAATTGGAATCACTAGACCAGGTCGTAAATCTTGGAAGATGAATATTCAGCATCATAAAACACCTAAAGGCAAAACACAATTGCAGGAACACCTCCATAATTATCTTTCCTTAAATCTAGGTTCTATGAACTCTGGCAAGATTATGTGGGCTGCTGCTAAGGCTTCTATCCGGGGAAAGCTTATGCGGGATGCTTATCAAGCCAACAAGAAAAATGCTGCTCGACAGAAGGAATTGGAACAGGATATTGCACATTTTACTCGCTTATACACTCAAAAACCTACTTTACAAAATCGTAAATCCCTAGAATAAGCCCGTATGGCATTGAATAGCCTCTTTACCTCCAAGACAGAATATGCCCTACAAAAAATGAAAAATGAACAGGGGGACAAGGCGAGTAGACTTTTAGCAGCACAACTAAGACAAAGGGAAGCTGCCATGGCTATTCCATCCCTAAAATCATCTAGTGGTAACATATTGACCCGTCCTCAGGATATAGTTAATGAATTTGCTACTTACTGTAAATCTCTGTATACCCCAGGATCCCACAAAGATCAGGATAAAATGTAATCTTTCCTTGCAAAAATCGATTTACCTCTTCTATCTGCAGAAGATAGAGTGCTTTAAAATAAAGACATTAGTAAAGAAGAGATATGTCACTGGCTCTTTGGCCGTCCGGCTTGAGACATCCAGCCACACTTTTGTACTTTAAACAGCTGGGTTTTAGCAAGCCAAAGCCTCAACCACACTGTGGAGTGCAGAGTGAGGCCAATCCCCTCAACCAGGGCATGAAAGCAGTGTCCTGACTGGTCAAGGGAGTTCCTCCTTTCAGTTCCTGTGGGGATAGGAGGACCGGAGGAGGATATCACATTCAGGTAAGTTTTAATTTTTGAAACATTATCTTGCTCTCACGTGCGTGCCCCTGCTGACTGTAGATTCCAGCCGCCCTGCAGAAACTAGCCCCTCCAATTCTCCTCTGGGACTCTACAAGGTCACTTCAAAAGCCAATATCACCCCCACCACAAAGAGATCCACCAGGTCTTTGGGTTTGTGTGCCCTTTTAATTCCTCTAGGCATTTCAGTTTTGCTCTCACAATCTTCAGTGGACTCTAAACTCCTCCTAGTCTTTAAGGCCTTCTCTTTCTGGATCATCTCATGGGCCAGTAGGGCCTTCTTCTCTTCCCAGGCCAAGATTAACTATTTCTCCTCCAAGGCAAGCTCTACTTCTGCTTTCTCTTTCTGTCCAAGGCAGGGAACTTCAATCATGCGGGCCCTTCTCTCTCTTCTCTTACTCTGGGGCCATTATCAGGTCATTCTCTTCTTTTTTCTCAATCTCATCCTCATCCCCAAACACTGCTCCTTCTTTCTTCTGCTCCTTTGATGTAGACTGCAACATGCTGAGCTCTCTCCAGACTCTTATAGCTATCCCGTACTCCAGTTTCTTGGAGTCTTTGGTTGTCTTCCGCCCCCTCTCTTTACACCACTTTTTCAGATCTGGCACAAAGTAGCTCTCAATGTTGTGGTGGTCCAACTCCATACTTGCAAAAATCCCAGGGCAAAATATGAAAAAATGAGTGAAATGTTTGAAAAAGAAATAAAAAATGCTAATTAAAAATTAAGTTAATTTAAAAATAACAAATTGGTTATGATGATGCAAAGAGAGTTTTTTTTCGTTATATGCAGTCACTGGCTGGCACTGCACATACACAAGTCCTGAATCTGACCACTGAACACCAATGTAAGAAACTGGAGCATTAGTTGAGGGGGTGAGAACCCTTTTCAAATAGTAATCACAACTCTTGTCAGAGTGAATCACTAAAATCACTAAATAAAGCCCTGTGCTCAACCTTCTGGTAGCTTTGCACAAAGCAGTCAGGCTTAACTTTGAAGCATTTAGAAGTAAATAGAAGTATTTAAGCAGCACTCAAACAGTAATAAAGTGAAAATATGATGAAAGGGAATTTCAAACCAGTTTAAAAAATTGAGATTATTTTAATAAATAAAATGACACCAAATTACATAATGTTAATAAGTTGAACCGGAGATGTGAATTTTTAAAGTTTGAATGAACAATAGTGCAAAAAAGCACAAAGTATCAACCACCGGTATCTGGTGTCACTAGCCCGGGTCAATGTCAAAAGTTAACGCTGACCATGAGGGAGCACAGTTCATCTGGGACTAGGTTCATCTGAGTGGAAAGCTTCTGACTTAGAAACTTCTATGGAGAAAGAGTGGTCATTGACGAGCCGTTGGTGAGGCAAGCTAGATCTGAAGCAGGAGTGAGATGATGGTGGGTTGCTGAAGAGCGGGGTCCTGGTGCAGGTTTTGATGAAGATGGGAAAGCTCCAAGTGAGCAAGTCTGAAGTCCTTGCCCAAGAAGGTCTTGACATTGATTGGATGTTGCTCGACGTTGATCCAAGTGAAGCTCTCTATGTTCAAACCTAAAAACTTTTCTGGGAGTCATATTTCTGTCAGCAGGGCAATCCGGTAAGTTGAGTCTGACTGACGATTCATTAGCTATTGCTTCGACATTAACTCTGGTTCCCATCTGTGCTATAGAAAGTTGACAAAAAGTTTCTAAGTCCTACTTCTTGGAGTTTGGGGATAGGAAGATTACACTCTAGCACCAGCCAAAGGTCCAGGACCCGGGGGCACCACTGCGGAGTTAGGACTCACTCCAGCAGAAGTCAGCAGTGGTAAAAAATCTAAATACCGACTTTTTTATTTCGACATACAATAATATCGAGTTCAACATTTCGGAGGGACAGAATAATAAAATCAAGAATATCGACGACCAGAATATCAACCTGAAGGTTAGAAATATTGTTTTTGTTAATATCAAACCTAGTAATATCTATAGCAAAAATATTGATGTTACTAATATCGATATTAATATTAGTGTTCAGTATTGTATATGTTTGTTTTTATCATTTTTGTTAATTATCGTACCAGTTTTAATTTGAATTTGAATTTAAAATTTTATTTAAAAGTATTTATTGAGCGCACGATTACCAGGCGGTTTCTTGGCGCTAGGGGATGCAACCCAGGGGAGCAGAAAAGTAGGTGCTAGGACGAAAAGGCCTGTGAAAAAAGAAGAGTTTTGAGCGCCCTTCGGAACTCAGGGTATGTCATGGTAGACCTGATGGTAAGAGGAAGGGAGTTCCAAAAAGTCGGAGCGAGGACGGAGAACTTCGTGCCCCCCGATTTGATCTTCCTAAACCGGGGTACTAAAAGGAAAGATTGGGAGGAGGAGCGCTGTTCTCTACTGAGGATGTAAGCTATGATTTTAGAATTGATAAAAGCTGGAGCCGTCCCAGCACGGGCCCGGAAGATCATGCATCCCATCTTAAAAAGGGCACGTTCTCTGATGGGAAGCAAGTGAAGGGCTCTAAGTAGTGGGGTGACATGATGTGACTTGGAAAGACCATAAATAAGGTGGGCAGCTTGATTCTGGACTAATTGGAGACGCCGAAGGGCATAGGCAGGAACACCATTGTACAGAATGTTGCCATAGTCCAGGCGGGAGAGGACCATGGCCATAAGAATAAGTTTCAAAGCTGCAAAGGAAAAAAATCATGAGATCTTTCGAATAGTGCGTAGGGTAAAGAAACAGGAGGAAACAACCGTGCTAATCTGGCAGTGTAGGATAAGGTGTTGGTTAAGTGTTATCCCTAGTATTTAACTGAGGGGGACGGTGATGGGGGAAGGCCGAGGGAAGGGGGCCAAAAGAAGGGAGTCCAGGGGTTGGAGCTGCCAACAGTGAGAACCAGCTTGGTTTTATCAGGGTTGAGTTTGAGGTGGTTACAATTCATCCAATCCCTGATAAAGACCATAACGGATTGGAAATTGTGAATGGAGAGTGAGGAGTCAGAAAGATTGAAAATGAGCTGGAGGTCATTGGCATATTTGAATACCGTGACCTCCATCTGCTGTAAAGCAAACATGAGGGGAAAAATATATAAATTGAACAGGAGAGGGGAGAGGGAGGAACCCTGGGGGACGCCACACTGCACCTTGCGTGAGGGAGCAGAGAAATCGGCCAGATGGACGGCCTGTGTGCGATCCCTCAGGAAGGAGGTGATCCAGGCCAAGGCGGGCCCCTGTGATGCCCGCCGCCTCGACACGGGTGAGAAGAATGGTGTAGTCCACCGTGTCGAAGGCGGCGGACAAGTCAAGGAGGACGAGGGCCTGGGGCTGGTTGACATCTATCCCCTCTCTGAGCGTGTCCATAACCGAGATGACAACTTTTTCAGTAGAGTGGCACGGCGCTAGGCGACCACTGTCCTCAATAAAAGAGCTGAGGACTTTGGTAACATGGCGCTCAAGGACTTTACCCAGAAATGGGAGGAGGAAGGTGGGACGGTAGTTGGTAAGGGAGGATGGGTCAGCACCAGGCTTCTTAAGGATGGGGATGATAATGGCAGATTTATGAGGAGCAGGGACAACACCCTGCTTGAGAGAGTCATTAAGGAAGATGAGGGGAGGTAGGGGACACGCCGAGAAAATCTCTCTTAAAATGTGAGCCGGACAGATGCCAGTGGGGGATCCTGACTTCACTCGAGAGAGCAGAGAGAGGAAAGTTTCCCTCGCCAAGGGGACTATCTGGTCTAATTGAGAGACGTTGGCCGGTGGATGGGGGTCAGAAAAAGCAAAGGAAGGCGGGGATATGTTAGCCTTAATAACCGCAATTTTCTCAATAAAAAAGTCATTGAGAGAATCACAGAGGGATTGGGAGGGAGTGGGTTTGAGGGTAACTCTATCTGAGGAGGCCAGCTCGTGGACTGTGGCAAAGATTTCCCTGGGTTGGTTTTCAGCCGAGAGAATTTTGCCAGAGAAGTAGCTGGTCTTGGCATTAAGGATGGCTTTTTATATTCGTTAAGGATAGAGGTGTATTGAGATTTTAACGTCGGACAGTAAGCGCGTCTCCAGGCGCGTTCTGCACGGCGCACTGCGAGTTTTTTCTCTTTGAGGTCAGTGCTAAACCATCTATTGGCGTCGTGGGCTCGTCTGATTCCGACACGCCTCAGAGGGGCTACTTGGTCACAGGCACTAGACAACCATTTGTTGATGGTGTTAGCTTGAGATGGCAGAGTGAGTTCCTCGAGGACAGGACAGGAGGCTAAAAGGGAGGAGCAGAGGGAGGGCACATCTACTTTGTTCCAGTTACGTGCCCAGGTGTTCCTAGGAAAGGAAGGTCTTTTTACTAGGCTTAAATCGAGAAAGAACGAAATCAAGTGATGATCAGACCAGAGGCAGGACGTAACAATGGGGGCGGGAACAGGGATATTAAGTGACCAAATTTGGTCCAGTATATGGCCTTGGGTGTGGGTGGGAGTATGGACATGTGACAAAAAATTTAAACTAAGGAGAAGTTCGGTAAACTTTTTCGACATGGCACCTTCCGCAGGGTCAGAAGGCCAAAAATTTAAATCCCCGAGCACCAGGACGAAAGAGTTGTTTACTGCTAGGGTGGCTAGCAGCTCCTGGATAGCAGGGAGAAAGTGTGGCATTTGCTGAGGGGGATGATAAATTAGAACACAAGTAATAGGGACTTGAAAGGAAGCAGATCGCACCACCAGACAGTCGAACGCCGTGATAGATGGAGATGATAATAATTGGAAGTGAAGCCCAGAGCGGATGATCAGGGTAACCCCCCCTCCCACCTTCCCCGCAGGCTGATCGGCATGTAGGGCATAGTAGGCGGAGGGGAGAGCCGCTAGTACGTTGGGCAAAGAGTCGGAACAAAACCAGGTTTCTGTAAGAAACAGAAGATCCGGTTTATATGTGTATAAAAAGACAAACAATTCCAGGTGATGTTTTACTGCGGACCTGGTGTTCAGGAGGAAGGCTGAGATGGTGGGCGTAGGGTCAAGAAGAGGTGGTGGAACCTGTTTCAATAGTGGGGGGACGAAGTGATGAAGGCAAATTGACCGGGAGAGAGGGCATGGGGTTGGCTCGGACCTAGCCGATTTTATTGATGTAAGCCAGTGTTGCTCGATGGAGCTGCCAGGGGCCCTGGTGAGAGCAGAGATAATCAGGAGGGTAGGAGAGGAAATGAGCATAATGAAGTGCCCCTGGCCGCGCCCGGCCGCGGACGGGCGCAGACGGGCTTACCTTAGGCGCACCTTCGGCGCGCAAGAGGCGCGCCCGCTGCGCTCATCCGCTGCGCGCCTGAGGACACATGTGCACTTTATGGCGAGCAGCCTCGAGTAGCTGGACCGCTAACTCCGGTCTAGCCGCCCTTACGCTACCCCCAAGATGGCGCCCACCCTCCACACAATCGGCATGAAGAGCCGCGGTGGACCGGGGCAGGGAAGGCCACACAGGAAGATAATAGATGCACAAATACAATACAAATACAATTTTAAAAACAAAGCTCCAAAGTGTGCTGTTTAAGTAATTCTAAAATATGAAGTGCCTGCATCTAAATCATGTAGAAGCGCCGAGTATCATCTGCTAAAAATTCAAATTATTTCAAAGCTGCCCCTTGCGGTCACAGTGTCCCCAGTGAAGCCCACAGCGAGCCCCGTGAAATCTGCCGCTTTATGGCGAGCAGCCTCGAGTAGCTGGACCGCTAACTCCGGTCTAGCCGCCCTTCAGGCTACCCCCAAGATGGCGCCCACCCTCCACACAATCGGCATTAAGAGCCGCGGTGGACCGGGGCAGGGGAGGCCACACAGGAAGGTAATAGATGCACAAATACAATATAAATACAATTTTAAAAACGAAGCTCCAAAGTGCGCTGTGTAAGTAATTCTAAAATATGAGGCGCCTGCATCTAAATCATGCAGAAGCGCCGAGTATCATCCGCTAAAAATTCAAATTATATCAAAGCTGCCCCTTGCTGTCACAGTGTCCCCAGTGGAGTGCAGGAGCTGCCACCACCTGTTAAGCCCACAGCGAGCCCTGTGAAATCTGCGCTTTATGACGAGCAGCCTCGAGTAGCAGGACCGCTAACTCCGGTCTAGCCGCCCTTCAGGCTACCCCCAAGATGGCGCCCACCCTCCACACAATCGGCATGAAGTGCCGCGGTGGACCGGGGCAGGGGAGGCCATACAGGAAGGTAATAGATGCACAAATACAATACAAATAAATTTTTTAAAACGAAGCTCCAAAGTGCGCTGTGTAAGTAATTCTAAAATATGAGGCGCCTGCATCTAAATCATGCAGAAGTGCCGAGTATCATCCGCTAAAAATTCAAATTATATCAAAGCTGCCCCTTGCTGTCACAGTGTCCCCAGTGGAGTACAGGAGCTGCCACCACCTGTTAAGCCCATGTATTACATTTTTAGAAGTTGGTAATAATTTATTTAAGTAAATGATGCGTTTTAGTACCGTAGCGGGTTGTGTGTTTATAGGGGAATAGGGTGGGAAGTAATTTATTTATAGTAAATTAATTAAATATTTTTTTAGGAATTATTAAATATTTTAAAATACATTATGCGTTTTAGTTCTGTAGCGGGTGTATAGGGGACATCGATATTCCGCCTCCGATATTTTTGACGTCAGCAGCACCATCCAGCATAGGTCCAGTTGCACAGGATTAGCTGGGCAGTTCCATGGATTGAGGCCTCTGGAAGCTTGTTGTGTCCGTGAGCTCAAACAGGAGGTCAGCCAACTGACCCAAGTTGAGAGTCACTTCTGGGCTCTTGGTTCAAGGCAAGCAGGTCCAGCTTTCCTTTAGGTTTTTCACACAACAGGGCAGACCTTTTTCTGATTACTCACATGTCCAGGAATGTTTTGAGGAGAGGGATTCAGTGTCCATTTTTATGCCCCATACCAGCCTGTGGGTGGAAGATAAGCCTTGCCCACCCTGTAAAACAGTTCCGGTCAGTTCCTCCTCTACCACTGGGTTTGGAACCGGTGTAAATTGTATCTTCCAATGTCAAGGTAGACATCCTTTGAAGTCCATTGTCCACTATCTGGAAGGAATGCACATCTCACCACAGGAGCGCCATCAAGGGTCATGTGACAGCTGGACACAGTCAGGAGAACCTTTTTGTTTTAGGCAGGAAAATAACAACCTTCTAACAGTGCCATTCTAAAAATAGTAACATACAAATTTGCCTTGACCAATAACCTGAATTTTTAAAAGTACTATTAAAATGAGTCATTGTATCATTTTTCTAGCTACTCCTGAACTGAATTTAGCACTTATTAAATATAATAGTGCAAATCAGTGTTAATCTATGGGCAAGCCAGCCTTGCCACAGTAAAATACAACTTTGGAGATTTTTCTCTGCCAGGACATGTACAATATTAAGCAGACATGTCTTACTTTTTAAATACAATTTACCCTGTCCTATGAACTTTTAAGGTCTAAATTAGAGGTGGCATTTAACCATTATTAAGCAATGTTTTGGCCTAGCATAAAGTTTAATTTGCCAGAGGGAAATGGCAGTTAAAAAATGTGGCAGGCCTGAAGACATGTTTTACAGTGCCACTTTAGTGGTGGCTCAATGAGTGCTGCAGCCAGCCTACTAGTAAAAAAGAGTTTGAAGGCCAACAAGGTAATCATTTAGGTGTAATGATTTGAAAAATGATTTACTCAAATCATCTGTCCGCAAAGTGACGGAGCGAGCAAATCAGAACATAAATGTAAATTATTTTGAAAGAGGACTTAATGCTAATGAGCAAGCGACCATTACATTTTAAATTGAAAATAGATATTTGTGTTTATTACAAATCAAGGGTACAAATCAAATATTAACCCTTTCCGTGCTGATGACGGAACCTCTCCGTCATCAGCCGCGGTGGCGCTGTGCTGATGACGGAGCAGTTCCGTCATGGCCCGCCCGACGCGCCTGCGCGGTGCTGATTTCGCGCCTGCGCGGCACGTTCTATTAAGCGGGCGGGGCCATCACGGAACCGCTCCGTCATGAGCACAGCTCAACCGCGGCTGGTGACGTATCGGTTCCGTCACCAGCATGGGCGCGCCGCGCGCCCCCGCCCCCTTAGTGCTGCGGCGGAATAGCCGCCGCAGCGATGAGGTTAACAATTACAACTATCTATGAATGGCTAAAACTAAGACTTAACAAGATGGACTTATATTACCCAGTCAATGAAGAATCTAGTAGTAAAAGGATTTTGTAACCATTGAATAGCTTTATAGCATCTATTAGGCATTGAGTTTCAGGAAAGTTATGCTTTGAAGCATTTGGGTGGGTATAATTACACGTTTTAGGCTTCTAATAATCCACCAGCCTTGAGCTTCATCTCAGGCAAACAATGTTGAGTCACTATCAAAGATGATAACTAACATAGAAAACAATTTATAAAATAGATTTTTAAAATACATTAATTCATCTATCTCAATTATTTTAATCTCTAATTTTGTACTTCTACAGGACCTCTCAAATATTGCAATCTCTCATTTTGTAAACCTACTAGCCCCTTCTACATGGAAATTTTCACCATAAAGTTTAGCATCTCCTCATTGCTGTTTATCCTGTATTTTATCTTTATCTATTATTCTCCAGATCTTTTAACCACCTGTATCTCCAATGGATTTGGCCATGGCAATTTAATGGTTCTTAAATCTATTGAGACCATTGTCCTGAATCAATTTGAAAGTTTAGTTGGGAGACCATTCCTACCATAAAATGTTAACTTTCATAACTAGCATGAATGCTTTGGAATCTACCAAACATTGTCTGGAGACAGTCACTGTTTTAGCCACATGCTGCATCTCTTTGTTTTTATACCTAATCTTGCTTCAGTTCACAGCATCTTCCCTTTCAGTAGGTTCAATCATTTACTAATCTCTTTTCAAATTATTGTTCCTAGTCACCTAAACACTCTTTGTTTGATTTTCCAGCTCTTCCCATTTGCACTGGGGACAAATTGAACCCCTCAGGAGCCATAAACCGGTAGAGGTTCATCCAGCCCAGAGCTCTAATGTGTGCCAGTCCTGTTTCTTTATTGTAGAATATGCAATCTCTTCATATGCTTACCTTTGACAATTTTATCCCTTCCAAATACAGGAAGCCTTCTTCTAGATAAAGAAATGTGGCTCTTTGTTACCGTGCTAAAACATAAAATTTGAATTTGCCCACCAAATTAGCACCAATCTTGCTTTCTGGCATCTACTTTGGCTTAATAGAACTACCGTGGATTAGGGGTCTACAGGGACAGTTTATAGACCACTGGGGGTATGTTCCCAATAACAATCTCAGTACCTAAATATACCCCTATAGTCTCTTAACATGTGTGAATGTGCAAGTAGGTGCCTCTCTCAAAACCAATCTACTGCAAACATTGGATTAAATTAATTAGGGAAGACATCCCTTAAGGATAAGAACCCTCACTCACCCGAAGGTGACATGCTTCATCATATGGGTCCTCCTTACCAATGCTGAAATCCTAGTCAACACTGGAAGCTGCTACTTCGGTGTTTAAAGAAGGAGCTTAGAGATGTGAGTGCACTTTTCATTAGACACTGATGTTATTTCCCGTAGAGCGGGGCCTCCCTCCAGAGCTGCCAGCCAGGTAGAGGTGAGGCAGGACTATCCTACTATTGAGGGTAAGTCTACTCCTCATATGACTATCTTTATAGCATAATACATGCAATACAGAGACAAAAGTATGCATCAAATTACATGTGATAATTCAGCAAATTGCGTGTCTCTTTCTTTTTCTTTCTTTCTACTGTTTACATCTACAGATACCTGGGTATGACCTGACAGACAAATGATACGCAGGAATACCGGTGTTTTATAATACTTTATTTCTCAATATTATTATTATTTTTTCACTTTATTGCAGCAGCATATACACATAATATTCTGGTCCTGAATAAAGCCGCAGATACTTTATAATAGATCTTTAGGCTGAAACATGTCAACCTTCAAGTGACAGTGGTTTATATCCATACCACTGTGCTGTTCCTTTTTTAACCCTGACAGGTAGAACACATTAATAAAGTTGAGTAGTGATTCTACTTAGCCAGTTTTAATATTCACTTATGTACCCCTTCACACAGCGCTGCATACCTCACTACACCCTACATCTCACTTATGGGATTATCATCCTTTTCTAACAAAACATCTCTAAGCTCCTTCTTTAAACACCGAAGTAGCAGCTTCCAGTGTTGACTAGGATTTCAGCATTGGTAAGGAGGACCCATATGATGAAGCATGTCACCTTCGGGTGAGTGAGGGTTCTTATCCTTAAGGGATGTCTTCCCTAATTAATTTAATCCAATGTTTGCAGTAGATTGGTTTTGAGAGAGGCACCTACTTGCACATTCACACATGTTAGGAGACTATAGGGGTATATTTAGGTACTGAGATCTACTTTGGCTTGCCAGTTGCAGCAGTGCCTGCTCAAAAGCTTTTTTATAGAGGCTAAATCGGTTACTTTAATGATACAAGATTGATTCTTCTCATCATTTTAAACCCCAAGATGCCTCTCACTCTCTCTTATCATCTCAAACACTCTACAACAGCTGTGTCTCTGCCCTCACAGACAAGATATTTTCTATATGTGGCAACTTTGCCTTCATAACCAACTCACCTCGGATGTCTGTGCAGCCTTGAAGACCCCTCGCCCTAGTATTTTACCTCTTGAACATCCAGATATGTAATGCCTCCTTCTTCTCAAGCATTGCCCTTCCTGTATTTAAAAAGCCATGGCTGTTCATCTTTTGAATAGGTGCTCCCAGGACTTGGCCATCCCTCTGAAACTGCCATCCAGCCTCTCTCCTCACTGCTGAGGGAAAACGCATGCAAATCCAATTAGACACCTGGCTCATGTCTTTTATTAAAGACTCTAGCTTTTTAGATCGGGTGTTATCCACGACCTCTTGATTTTACTAAAATGATATGTAATATAAACTTTCTTATAAGGGATTTTAGCCAGCCCTCTTCTCCCATTGGTCTGTTATTCTGTCATTCATATTTTTCTTCTGTCCACTGTAGCATACAGCATGGGACAGTGGGTCAGACCACTTCAGCCATTTTCTGACTTCTCTGAGAGTGAGGGCATTCTAACCTTTCACGTGGATCACATCCACACACAAAGTAGTTCCCGTCAGTGCCAGGGACTGCTATGGCAATGGGTCCTTTTTGACAGCAAACCATGTGTTTGCTTTTAGCCACTTTTTTTCTAGATTTCCAAGGCCCACCAGCTTCCCAAAAGCAATGTTTTGCAAAACCCATGCCATGAAATGTAATGACAAAATCTAAAGTTTGCAAAACATTTGGCAGCCAATGCCAGACCTATTGGCTTTGCCAACACTTGTTTTCTTGGTGGTTTCTCTTGATGACTTCTACCTCCTACATGATAAAGGTGATGCTGCCATAATAGTTATAATAGAATTACTGCCAGTCCACAAAAAATTACATCTGTAGTGTCATGCTATGAGGTGAACTTAGAATGAGCACCTTCTTGGCGTCGATATTTTCTACTTCTCACTCTCGGTCCTTCTCCCGCTCTCATCTCCTTTTACTTGTCATCCTAATCCATCTTCTGTGGCATCGCCCGGGGCTTTGCACCGTCTCTGATATGTTTTTAGATTTTTTTATGTTTGTGTCCAGAACTCGACCATGTTGATTTGATTGTTTTACGTTCTTCTGCAATGGGGATTCACAATTCTTGTTCTGGCATCCCGCTGATGATCCGTCCCTCTTGGGCTATTATGGGAACTATATTTTCAATATTATGAGTTTGATGAGAGATACCTTTTTCTAGCTTATCACCGAGTAGTTGGAGATTCTTCTCATCTTTGATGGAAAACAGCACTGAACCACCTTCTTCCGGTCATTTACTCTTTGCCTATTTCCTTCCTACAATACATCGGTTATGAACATGAGAGTCTCATTTGATCAGTACCTCTCTACTTCTTTCTGCAATCATATGGCCATTTTCCTGCTTTTGACACTAAGGCCCTGAGTACGAGTTGGTCGATATATTCAACCTGTGCGTAAACTCCAGTTTAGGCCTTGGTTGGAAATATGACTTGGCAGGTACTTCACACGTCTGAAAATTATTGAATGCATTAAATACCTCAACCTCCGTTAGATTTTGGCAGGACAAACTGCTGAAATTTAATGGGGAAAAGCATTTTGTGCCTTGCATTGTTTTGCGCCGCTCTCTGTGCCCCTGTGCCCCCCGACCCGCTTCCCGCTCCCTGCTTCCCGCCACCTGCGTGCGGCCACGCCCCCTTACCTTCTGTGCCCTCCCCGCTCCCACCTCCCAGCTGCTCCACCCTCCCTCCCACTTGGCCATAAATGGCGACCGTGCAGCGCAGGTGAGTGTGACCTGACCTCAGGACACCCCCGCGCCGCACGGCCACCAGCTGTAGCGTGTGCGTCCCCTCGCTACTGTCCTCAGCCTCGCTGAGCCCGCCCCGTCGACCCCGCCCCCCGCCGTCATATTTTGCGTGTGATTTCTTTATTCTGTGCTGCCTGTATCGTTTTGCCTTTCTGTTCTGTGCCCATTATTTTTCCTTTTTTTGTGCCTTGCATTGTTTTGCGCCGCTCTCTGTGCCCCTGTGCCCCCCGACCCGCTTCCCGCTCCCTGCTTCCCGCCGCCTGCGTGCGGCCACGCCCCCTTACCTTCTGTGCCCTCCCCGCTCCCACCTCCCAGCTGCTCCGCCCTCCCTCCCACTTGGCCATAAATAGCGACCGTGCAGCGCAGGTGAGTGTGACCTGACCTCAGGACACCCCCGCGCCGCACGGCCACCAGCTGTAGCGTGTGCGTCCCCTCGCTACTGTCATCAGCCTCGCTGAGCCCGCCCCGTCGACCCCGCCGTCATATTTTGCGTGTGATTTCTTTATTCTGTGCTGCCTGTATCGTTTTGCCTTTCTGTTCTGTGCCCATTATTTTTCCTTTTTTTGTGCCTTGCATTGTTTTGCGCCCCTCTCTGTGCCCCTGTGCCCCCCGACCCGCTTCCCGCTCCCCGCTTCCCGCTGCCTGCGTGCGGCCACGCCCCCTTACCTTCTGTGCCCTCCCTGCTCCCACCTCCCAGCTGCTCCGCCCTCCCTCCCACTTGGCCATAAATGGCGACCGTGCAGCGCAGGTGAGTGTGACCTGACCTCAGGACACCCCCGCGCCGCACGGCCACCAGCTGTAGCGTGTGCGTCCCCTCACTACTGTCCTCAGCCTCGCTGAGCCCGCCCCGTCGACCCCGCCCCCCGCCGTCATATTTTGCGTGTGATTTCTTTATTCTGTGCTGCCTGTATCGTTTTGCCTTTCTGTTCTGTGCCCATTATTTTTCCTTTTTTTGTGCCTTGCATTGTTTTGCGCCGCTCTCTGTGCCCCTGTGCCCCCCGACCCGCTTCCCGCTCCCCGCTTCCCGCCGCCTGCGTGCGGCCACGCCCCCTTACCTTCTGGGCCCTCCTCGCTCCCACCTCCCAGCTGCTCCGCCCTCCCTCCCACTTCGCCATAAATGGCGACCGTGCATACGCGCAGCGGGCGCGCCGATTGTGCGCCGAAGGCGCGCCAAAGGTAAGCCCGTCTGCGCCCGTCCGCGCCTGGACCGCGCCCAGCGCCAGGACCCCTGGCTCCCACCGACGGAAGCCGACCCGACGGACCTACGACGCCACCGAACTCAACGCACTCAACACCGGCCGAACCCCGGGTTGCTACCGAGCCACACCGAGACGCACCCACGGACCCTTCAGCTGCCACTCCTGCAAGTTCATCTGCAACCGGACCCACGCTACACCAGCACCCACCAAGCCGAACTCCAGCAGCACCCACCTCAAGTGCATCCTGCTTAACACCTGCTCCGTCCACAGACACGCTGTCGAGCTCTGGAACCTGCTCGACACCACAGCCCCAGACGTCGCCTTCCTCACGGAAACCTGGATGAACGCCTCCTCAGCGCCCGACATCGCCATCGCCATCCCGGACGGCTACAAGATCATCCGGAGGGACCGCGTCAACCAGACCGGAGGAGGCATCGCCATCAACCACAGAAACACCATCCGCATCACGACCGACACCGACGATACCCTCGCACCCACCGAACACCTGCACTTCCAGATCCACGTCAACCCCAAGACCACCCTCAGAGGCACTCTCATCTACAGACCCCCGGGACCACGCACACAATTCAGCGAAGAAATCGCCGACTTCATCAGCCCGCACGCCCTCCCCTCCGCCGACTACATCCTCCTCGGGGACCTCAACTTCCACCTGGAGAACAACAACGACCGCAACACCACCACCCTGCTGGACAACCTCTTCAACCTCGGACTCAAGCAACTGGTGACCACCCCCACCCACTACGCCGGACACACACTCGACCCGATCTTCTCCTCCAGCAAGGACATCACCTTCAGCCACGCCACGGGACTCCACTGGACGGACCACAGCTGCGTCCACTTCAGCTTCAGAAGGACCATGCTCCACCATCACCAGCAACAGGTTCCCCGCAGAAGCTGGAACAAGATCACGACAGACCAGCTCGCTACCTCCCTGAGCAAGAACCCTCCCACCAGCACAACGAACCCCAGCCTAGCGGCCCCCAACCTCACGAAATGGATCAGCGACTGCGCAGACGACCTCGCCCCTCTGAAGACCCCGCCGAGCAGACCCGGCAGCAAGTAAGCACCATGGTTTAATGACGAACTCAAGAGCTCCAAGAAGAACTGTAGAGCACTCGAGAAAACCTGGCGCAGAGACCCAACACCGGACAACATGACTGCCCTCAAGCTCCCCACCCGAAAACACCACCAACTGATCCACGCCACCAAGAAAACTGCATTCAAGGAACGACTAGACAACAACGCACACAACAGCAAAGAACTCTTCAACATCGTGAAAGAGCTCTCCAACCCCAACGCCGGAAACAACGACATCACCCCTTCGCAAGACCTCTGCAACTCCCTCGCCTCCTACTTCCACAACAAGATCGCGGACATACACAACAGCTTCAGCACTCAACCGACGCACGCCACGACTGAACCACCCCCCCCCACAACCACCCTCCGCGCCTGGACCCCGATCAGCACCGAAGACACCATCAACACGATGAACTCCATCCACTCCGGATCTCCGACAGACCCCTGCCCTCACCACGTCTTCAACAAGGCCGACGCTGTCATCGCACCCCACCTGCGGGACATCATCAACACCTCCTTCAACACCGCTACCTTCCCGGAGAGCTGGAAGCAAGCCGAACTCAGCGCCCTACTTAAGAAGCCATCAGCCGACCCCACCGACCTCAAGAACTACCGCCCCATCTCGCTGCTTCCGTTTCCAGCAAAAGTCATCGAGAAGACCGTCAACAAGCAACTGGCCGACTTCCTTGAGACGAACGGCTCCCTCGACCTCTCGCAGTCTGGCTTCCGGGCCAACCACAGCACCGAGACCGCCCTGATCGCAGCCACCGATGACATCCGAGCCCTGCTCGACAACGGAGAAACAGCAGCCCTCATCCTCCTGGACCTCTCTGCGGCCTTCGACACTGTCTGCCACCGTACCCTAGTACAGCGCCTCAGCCACGTTGGAATCCAGGAGAAGGCACTGGAGTGGATCATCTCCTTCCTCGCCGGAAGGACACAGAGAGTCCGCCTCCCCCCGTTCAGATCAGAGGCCACCGAAGTCATCTGCGGCGTTCCTCAAGGCTCCTCGCTCAGCCCAACACTCTTCAACGTCTACATGAGCCCCCTCGCAGCCATTGCACGCCAGCACAACCTCAACATCATCTCCTACGCCAACGACACCCAGCTGATCTTCTCCCTCACCAAAGACCCCGCCACCGCCAGAGCCAACCTACACGAAGGGATGACAGACGTTGCCAAGTGGATGATGAACAGTCGCCTGAAACTGAACTCGGACAAGACGGAAGTCCTCATCCTGGGATCTGCACCCTCCGCCTGGGACGACTCCTGGTGGCCCCCCGCCCTGGGCAGGGCACCCAAACCCACAGACCACGCACGCAACCTGGGCTTCATCCTGGACTCATCCCTCTCCATGACCAGACAAGTCAACGCCGTCTCCTCGTCGTGCTTCAACATCCTGCGCATGCTACGTAAGATCTTCCGATGGATCCCCACCGAGACCAGGAAGACGGTCACCCAGGCCCTCGTCACCAGCCGTCTGGACTACGGCAACTCCCTCTACGCCGGAACCACCGCCAAACTCCAGAAGAGACTCCAGCGGATCCAGAACACCTCAGCATGACTCATCCTGGACATCCCCCGCCGCAGCCACATCTCCGGACACCTGAGAGACCTGCACTGGCTCCCGGTCAACAAGAGAATCACCTTCCGTCTCCTCACCCACGCACACAAAGCCCTACACAACCAAGGCCCAGGATACCTCAACAGCCGCCTCAACTTCTACGCTCCCACACGCCAGCTCCGATCGACCAGCCACGCCCTCGCCGCCGTCCCCCGCATCCGAAGAGCCACCACAGGAGGAAGGTCCTTCTCCTACCTGGCCACCAAGACTTGGAACTCCCTTCCGACCCACCTCCGCCTGACCCAAGACCACCTCGCCTTCAGGAAGCAGCTCAAGACCTGGCTGTTCGAGCAGTAGCGGACCCCCTCCCCCAGCGCCTTGAGACCCTTGTCCATCAATTGTTGTTTTTGCAGAATGTAGAACAATGTCATACATTCACCCCAGTACAGAGATCTGGGCCTAAATCCATTGTTTTTTTGCACTCCACACTACCCCAGTTCAGACATGGCCATATGCAAATCAGCCTTGACCCTGTGCCTCATGGGAACAGTCCAGCCCGAACTGCCAAGCCACGTCTTTCCTGGACCGGAATCAAGCATCCTAGGACCGGATTCTGGCTATCAGCCGTCTTCAGCCACGATAGCTTGACTCCAGTGGTGTGGAGAGCATGGGACTCACGTCTGAGCATACCCATCCCACTCGGGTGACAAATGCAAAAACAACAGATTGTACAGATGCCAGTTTGGAATAAGGGCTATACATATATGTTACAAATATTAGGAACCTGGTAGAGTGAGGAGCGGCAGGGAGAAAACTAAGAAAGAAATCAGAGGCCTAATTTGCAATATGGAACATGTAAGGTTTACATGTCTACCAACATGATATAATAATCAATGATGTAGGGGGTATTTTTTCAGTATACTTGACACTTTGCAGGTAGTCATTATTAGGCTGGAGTGAAATTGTTAGCCCATTGGCAATTGTTGTGGCTTGTAGTCACCGCATCCCACAAGGGCAAGTTGTGGGCATAAAAGTGACCCCCTGATCTCATATCGTGTCTGCACTGGAGAGAGGACTGAGGCTTCAACACATATTTGGCTGCACTTGCTGATCCTTGGGCTAGCAAAGAGAGGTCTGTGTCTGTGGTGCCTTGATTAAGGAAGAGTCATCCTGACTCCCAACCAGAAAAAGTGAACTCCAAATGTCATTTGTTTGTCTACAGGGCCACCAAAGCTAAAGAACAATGCCTTAGCGAGTTGGTAGATACAGTCGCTTGACCACCACTGATCACTGAAGCACAGCCTGGGAGACCCAGTCTTGATGGTCAAATGTTGCACCCGAGTATGCTGGACCCGGAAGAGTCATTGGAGTGCAGACACTAGCCTAAGTTAAAGGGAACAGTTGGTTTCACTGTAACCAGAGACCAGTAGACCAACGGCAACTGGTTTATAGCTGGACTACAATTGGACTCCAAGGTACATCACCCCAAATAGCCAAAGTCATCCCACCATTTTTGTGAACTGAGGAGAGGCCCCAGGAAGACCCCTATCACCGAATTAGCATCCACAGCATTCTTCAGCATCATGTATCCTTTGCATAAAGACCACTCCATTGATGTCCATGGCGGTTCACCCATAAAGCCTGGAACTGGATTGGAGACTGCTTAGCTTAAAAGTAACTGCCCTGCCAAGCCTTATTGTCCACTGTCTCATAATCCCTGATGGAGTTGCCCTAAGCAGACCAGAGTAACTGAACACACATTTACAAAAAATTTGCAACGTTTTAAAGTAACACCTAACTGTGGTATTTGCCAATGCTTGTTTGCAATTTGGGTAAAAACTGTGAAATATTATTTGCTAAATTATTTATATCTCTGAAACTATCCGGTGGATTTAGTTTGTTTTGGTTACTAAACAGTCATTCAAATATTGTTTTTATCAATTGGTTTTACTTTTCCTTTCGTCATGTTTCTTTCTTATTCAATTGTTTTGGTACTTCTAAATGCTTTACACGTTTTCCTTTGACAATGCCTAACTGCCTAAAGCCACAGCCAGCTTGGGTTGAGCTAAGGTCTTGCAATTTAACCTGACAGGGCCCAAGATAGGTTGGTGAGTTTATTACACTGCGAGGTTGCACAACCACATCATGTCATAAACTGCTTTTGTCACATATCGCCTATATGTTTACCTCGTATTCTGGATCATTGTCTCAAGCTAATGTAAAATTCAGTAGCCTGGCATTCTCAGTGAACCTACCGTGGATTGGGGGTCTAAAGGGACAGTTTATAGACCACTGGGGGTATGTTCCCAATTACAATCTCAATACCTAATGATACCCCTATAGTCTTTTGAAACATGTGTGTACGAAACAAAACGGTGTCTCTCTCCCAATCAATCTACTAGAAAAATATTGAATTAAAGTGGAGGGGAAGACATCCCTTAAGGATAGGAGCCCTCACTCACCCGAAGGTGACATGCTTCATCATATGGGTCCTCCTTACCAGTGCTGAAAACCTAGTCAACACTGGAAGCTGCTACTTCGATGTTAAAGAAGGAGCTTAGAGATGTTTTTAGGAGAAGGATGATAATCCCAAAGATGAGATGTGGGGTGTAGTGAGGTAAGCAGCGCTGTATAAGGTGTGAGAGTTGGTGAAGTTAAAACTGGCTAAGTAGAATCACCACATGACTTTATTAATGTGTTCTACCTGTCAGGGTTAAAAAAAGGGTAAACAGCTCAGTGATATGGATTTAAACCACTGTCACTAGAAGGTCGACATGTTTCAGCCTTTAGATCTATAACAAAGTATCTGCGGCTTTCTTCAGGACCAGAATGTTGTGAATATCTGCTGCTGCACTCAAGTGAAAATAAATCAAAATTAAATATGACAAAATAAAGTTATACACCACCGGTATTCCTGCGTGTCATTTGTCTGTCAGGGCATACCCAGGTATCTGTAGAATAGAAAATGAAAGAGACACACACACATTCTTCTAAGTTATCACATGTCATGCATTAAGTCCATTATTAGTATAGAAGATATGCTATATACATAGTCATAAGGGCAGTAGACTTACCCTCAATTGTAGGATAGTCCTGCCTCACCTCTACCTGGCTGGCTGCTCTGGAAGGAGGCCCCGCTCTGCGGGAAATAACATCAGTGACTAAAGAGGTACACTGTTCTCTTGTTTCTCAGAAAATAGCAACTACCTCAAACAAGAGAGAAACACACCCAGGGCATGGCAAATACTAATACAAGTTGTCAAAAAAAGGGGGATGAAAACAAGTACCTATTTGAATGTTACTTGGTATAAGTAATTATATATTTAGTGGAGCATAACAAACAATTTTTCTGCTGCCAAACTAAATATAAGTTCATTTTGAAAAGAGATCTAGGTAGTCTAAAAACCATTTTACATAAAAACGATTTACCATTAAAGAAGTATTTAACATGAAAGAAGTAAAGGGGTTAGTTTCCGCATTACACCCAAAAAGGATCCTGCTTATCTTACCTATCCGTCGGTACCTCGATGCTCAAGAGAGCTCGCCCCGGGAGGTACCGACTGGATGCTAGACTGGACGTATTTATAGTTAGACAAAGAAAAGGAAAATTGTTTGCACCTGTGCCCGGGCCTCGAGGATGGTTGTCTATGGTAATGCCTGCAAACACTCTCGCCCGTGCGCCAAAGATTAGCACTCAACACTGGTGCAGGCGCGGCTGCGCGCGAGGTGCGCTATCTCTAAGCGCATGCGCCCTCGATTGCTCAACGAGATACGCTGTCCTCTCGCGCATGCGCAACACCAATGTGTCAGTGCGCGAGAGGTATGGCCATGATACAGTGTGTTTTGCGAGCAGGATTTGCATGCCAGAGTGGTCAAAAGGTTCGTACTCAGTGGGCAAAACTAAGGGTTTTTGCCCACTGAGTACGAACCTAGTTTGGCAGCAGAAAAATTGTTTGTTATGCTCCACTAAATATATAATTACTTATACCAAGTAACATTCAAATAGGTACTTGTTTTCATCCCCCTTTTTTTGACAACTTATATTAGTATTTGCCATGCCCTGGGTGTGTTTCTCTCTTGTTTGAGGTAGTTGCTATTTTCTGAGAAACAAGAGAACAGTGTACCTCTTTAGTCACTGATGTTATTTCCCGCAGAGCGGGGCCTCCTTCCAGAGCAGCCAGCCAGGTAGAGGTGAGGCAGGACTATCCTACAATTGAGGGTAAGTCTACTGCCCTTATGACTATGTATATAGTATAACTTCTATACTAATAATGGACTTAATGCATGACATGTGATAACTTAGAAGAATGTGTGTGTCTCTCTTTCATTTTCTATTCTACAGATACCTGGGTATGCCCTGACAGACAAATGACACGCAGGAATAGCGGTGGTGTATAACTTTATTTTGTCATATTTAATTTTGATTTATTTTCACTTGAGTGCAGCAGCAGATATTCACAACATTCTGGTCCTGAAGAAAGCCGCAGATACTTTGTTATAGATCTAAAGGCTGAAACATGTCGACCTTCTAGTGACAGTGGTTTAAATCCATACCACTGAGCTGTTTACCTTTTTTTAACCCTGACAGGTAGAACACATTAATAAAGTCATGTGGTGATTCTACTTAGCCAGTTTTAACTTCACCAACTCACACCTTATACAGCGCTGCTTACCTCACTACACCCCACATCTCATCTTTGGGATTATCATCCTTCTCCTAAAAACATCTCTAAGCTCCTTCTTTAACATCGAAGTAGCAGCTTCCAGTGTTGACTAGGTTTTCAGCACTGGTAAGGAGGACCCATATGATGAAGCATGTCACCTTCGGGTGAGTGAGGGCTCCTATCCTTAAGGGATGTCTTCCCCTCCACTTTAATTCAATATTTTTCTAGTAGATTGATTGGGAGAGAGACACCGTTTTGTTTCGTACACACATGTTTCAAAAGACTATAGGGGTATCATTAGGTATTGAGATTCTCAGTGAACCGCCAAATCAAGGCCGTCTCGTCGTCCTGCTTCCACACGCGCCACCTCTTTCGTAAGATCTTCAAGAGGATCCCTAATGAGTCCAGGAAAACAGTCACTGAGGCACTCGTCAGTAGCAGACTAGACTACGGTAATGCAATCTACGCCGGCACCACCCAGAAACTCCAATAAAAGCTGCAGACTGTTTAGAATGCCTCTACTAGACTCATCCTGAAGATACCACGTGGCAACCACATCACCGGCCATCTGAGATACCTATACTGGCTACGGTCAACAGGAGAATCACCTTGAGCAAACTCAAACACACTTACAAAGTCCTCCACAATGCCAGACTGGCATACCTCTACATCAGCCTCTCCTTCTACATTTCAACCAGGCATCACCACTCCACTCAACTGGCTTTGGCGAACGTCCCAGAGATCCTCAAGTCCACGGCTGGACTAAGAGCCTTCTCCTACCTCGCTGTGAAGATCTGGAAAACTCTACCTGTGCATTTTAGGCATTCACCATCCCTCCCACAATTCAGGAAGGACCTCAAGACCTAGCTCTCCGACTGAACCGCAGACCCAGTGTCCCCCACACAGAGCCATGGGCTATTAGACACGCTTTATAAGTCCCTGATTGATTGATTGGTCAGGTAGTCACCCATTTGATTCTCTGAAAAATAATTCCAGGAACATTTTACCCCTGATTATAGGTACTATTGTAAAACGCATGGCCTCCAGGAACATTGCAAAACTTGGTTATTTAGCCTCTAATTTCCTGATATTTTCTTTTCATCCTACAGCTATTTTTCAGGTGTTAGACACCTTAGCAGATATTTATATATTTGACACATCTGACAGAAACCTTCCAAAAAAGGTTTGATTTAGTTTGGGTATGACATACTAAGATTCTTGCAGATGTGTTAAGCAGGGATCTGCGAAAATAATGAGGGAATTAAAAAGTGACCATTCCAATTTTAATTCCCATAAGAATCTTTGCTCACATCCACAAACAAAAAAACATATTTACAGTTATACACCAAAGGCCAGATATACGACCGTGTTTTGCAAGAGCAAAAGGGTTTGCAAGACGTTTGCGCATGCAAAAAACAAATGGCCCATGTACTAACCTTATTTAGCGAGTCGCAATTCATTTGCGACTCGCTAAATAGGATTAGTGACTTGCTATTAGGAAGGGGCATTCCAAGGGATTCTCTTCCTATTAGCGAGTCTGAACCCTATTTAAGACTGTTTTGCGACCGCAAAACAGTCGCAGTTTACCACCCTTCTCAGAATGCAGGGGAAAATATTTTTTAGGGGCAGGCAGTGGTCCCAGGGACCAGTATCTGCTCTTTAAAAATTAAACAAAAACGTTTAATTTTTCTTTTTTTAAATGCCTCACGTTTTCCTTTAGGGAAAACGGGCTGCATTTAAAAAAAACTGCTTTATTTGAAAGTAGTCCCAGACGTAGGTCTGCTGAGCCCAGCAGGCCACTATACCTGGGAGGGCCAGCCATTCCCAATGGGGTCGCAAATTGCGAGTGCCTCATTTGGAATCGCAAACAGTGTCTGAGACACTGTTGTACACTGTGATTTGCAACTCGCAAATCGCCACTTGCAATTTGTCGCAATTTGCGAGTCGCAAATCACAATGGTCGTACATCTGGCCTCAAATGTAGAATGAAACTGCAATATTACTAAGGGATATGCATTTGCTTGTTTTAATGTAAATCCGTTAACTACTTTTTGAGACATCAGCTTTATAAATATGCGTTACATGGGCTTGCAACAGTTAAAAAGTTAGCAGTGGAATGGCAGTTGAAAAGAACTTTAACATTGTTTGGTGAATCTGCATGTGGTTTGGTAGATGCTTATCACGATGAGATTACAAATGGTATTTTTTATTTTGTACAAATTCGTCAAGAGGGCACAGTACAAGAATGACGAGGATTCAAAACGTATCCAATTGCTAGTAATATTGGTATCATTTGACACATCTATATGAAATCTGGCCGACATTTAACTTGATCAGACCTTTCTGGACAAGATTGGTGCAGAACTATCAAGGGGGCAAAGTTAAAAGGTAGTAGTAAAAATATTTTCAAGTGCTAATAACTTTGATGTTTAATAAATCTGCATGAAATTTAGAAAGTTTGTAGCAAGTTAAGCCTTGTGCATGAATCTCAGGTTTTTAAAGAACTGATAAAGGTGAACGAAACTGTAGGGTGGTCAAAAAAAGATTGTTCCAATAACAACTATCACAATGTAGTTCCTAAATGTACTGTGCAACTAACATCGTCTTGACTCAATATTTCATACTGTTGATTCTAGCCAGCTAACACATGGTTTGTAATTTGGAAATAGCCAATGCCCTACACAGGGCTGAAAGTCATATAATGAAAGATGCGCCTACAAAGTGTATGTTCCAGAAGTGTTGTCCATAATGACAAATATTATAGTTGGTAAGTGTTATGCAATGTTTATCAATCGAAGGAAGCTACAGGTAAGGTGGATGTACCAATGTGGACATCTCTATCACCCTTCCTGGGGTCTATGACTCACCATACGGTAGGTCCCTGCCTGCTGCAGCATATGCCACCAAAATGGATACAAACTAATCGGACCTGCTGCATTTTGTTTGCCATCTTACAGTGATTTCATTTGATGCACAGTGGAAAGCATCCACTGTTGAGCTGCAAACATTTATTGGGAGTTTTTAAAGCCATAAAAATGGCAAAATATTGATGTTGGTAATAAATTTCAATATTTATATTTCACGAATGCTAATGCATGTTTATTTAGCTATTACTTCCGCAAGCAGTGACCCCAAACACCAAGTGGACATTGGCCTACAGCCTAATTTGGCATGAGTGAGAAAGTGGATTATTAGTTTGGGTGAATGGTAGTCTACTAATTTTTGTAGTCTCCTGTAAAGGTTTCAGTAATTTAAACCTGAGCTCATCCCCTGGTACCTAATCCACAGAGCAGACAGACTTAAGTTAAGAAAATCTGTAAAGCATTTAGAATTACCTTAGCAATTAAAAGTCAAAATACAACATAATGAAAACCCATCTCGAATTTAGAAAAATAGAGAACATTTCAATGAACAAAATAACTCTAAATGAGAAAAATCAATAAGGGTATCTGGAGATATGATTTTTTTAATCTGTAACTAAAATATCTCTAAAAAGTGCAAAGCATCAACCAAGAGAAACTGGTTGTGCTAAACTGAGGCATTGGTAAAATTTAAGGCAGACTGTGATGGTTGCATGCAAATATTGGATTGGTCCTGGCCCTAAAGTTACCTTCACACTTATAAAGTTTTAAAGAAGGCAGAGACCTCAGGGGGATAGACAGTAGGTTGGATCTGAAGACGGTCTAGTTGACAGTGGGTTGATGAAGGACGAAATCTTTGTGAAGCTGATGACAAAGGTGGGGAAAGCTCCGAGCAGGAAGTCCAGAGTTTTTGCCCAGGGAGCCATCAATCGGATGTTGCTCAGCATTGAGCCTGGTGAAGATTTCTACTTATGGGCTTAAACTCTTACTAGACGTTGGATTTCCTTAGTGGGGCAACCCTGCAGACAGTAGCCAAGCCAGGTTTGATATCATCAAATACCTGTCAGCATCAGGCCCGTTAAATTGAATTTGCTGCAGCAGAGAAAAATGGAGCAGGAGCTGGAGCTGGATCAGCTGGTGCATTGGTCTCAGTCTCACAATGGTTCTCCAGACAACAACTTAGCAAAATATTTCATATTTCAGCTTTAAGGTTTGGGAAGGAGGAGTACACCATGTCACCATCTAAGGGTTCCAAGACCTCAGAAAGAGACTTTGAAATCATGACTCACTCCAAAAGACGTCACCTACAGGGTCTAGGGCAGGTCCTGTTGAAACTGGTCAGCTAACAGTTGCAGGGAGAAAGGTGTCTGGAAACTTGTTGTTTCACTGTAGCTCAAACAGGATTTCAAGGGAAACCACCTGATTCCTGGTCTACCGCTATTATAGTGTTTTTTTTAAAGAAGAACAAGGACTCAAAAGAATTAGGTTCATATCGACCCATTTCTCTTATTACGGCAGACAGTAAGATTTATTCTAAAATTCTTGCAAATAGACTTAACCAGGTAATGTCCAGCTTAGTTTCTCATATTCAACATGGTTTTATCAGATTTAGAGATACTACTGATCACGTTAAACGTGTTATTACACTTTTAGATTGGGCACAAGCAAAGGAATCCCCAGTCGGGGTGATCTTACTCGATGCTGAAAAAGCGTTTGATAGAGTAGACTGGGGATTCCTTTGGACTGTGTTAGAATGGAAAGGGTTTCCTCCACAATTCATTCAAGCGGTGCGCTCACTCTACTTTAGTCCTAAGGGTGTAATAAGATTAGGTATTGACCACTCGAGACCTTTTCCGATTACTAGAGGGACTAGACAAGGTTGCCCTTGTTCCCCGCTTTTATTTGCGCTATATTTAGAACCTTACTTGAGTAGACTTATTCTGGAACCTAATATCCCACCAGTTCGTCTCTTTGAAGTCGATCATAAAGTTCTAGCGTACGCAGACGACGTGGCTATTGTAACTTCTGATGTCTCCTCTGCGCTACCCATAATTATTGATGTGGCCAGAGAGTTTGGGAAAGTCTCTGGTTATAAGTTAAATATCACAAAAACCCAGATCATACATTCGGAAACGGGTAAACCTACTGATATCCCACTAAATACTACTGGCTCATATCTTGGTGTTACTTTATCTCCCAAGGTTGAGGATATTGTTGCATTAAATATAGACCCCTTACTCATATCCACTAATAGAACGCTGGAAAGATTTAATAATTTACACTTGTCATTATACGGACGAACTAATGTCATTAAGATGATGATTTTTCCAAAATTTCGGTATTTCTTTCGTACTATTCCTTTATTTTTTTCAATGTCTTTCTTCAACAGAATAGACAGAATGGTGTCCAGGTTTTTGTGGGGGTACCGCCGCGCTAGAAGATCTTTAAAATGGTGTACTCTTCCATCAGATTCTGCTGGGCTGGGGTTCCCGAATTTTAGAATGTATTACTGGGCTATTGCTTTGAAAACTATTCGGGTTTTGCTTTTTCATGATTATGTAACAGAACCAGCCATGGCACCTTCTATCTTTGAAATGCTTCTAGGTACTCATGCGCGGCAGTGCCTGCTGAAAGTTATTGAACCCAGTTACTATAAAAAAACAAAATTCAAGGTGGTCCTTGCTGCATTTTTAGTTTGGAGGCAAATGAACAAAACTTTACGTATAATCCCAAAATTGAATTACTATACACCTTTGTTTGATAATAAGTCATTATCCGAAATTTTCCAAGATACGGTAATTCACCGATGGCACATGAGACAGATCCATTTACTTGGACAATTGTATCAAAGCGGGTCCCTTATGTCCTTTTCTGAATTACAAGAGACATTTGGTCTATCTAGGAACAATTTTTTTAAATACCTACAGATTCGTAGCTTCCTAGAAAAAAAAAATCTATTACTTACTGATACTATGGAAACTATTGATATCTTAGAGAGCTCTAGGAAGAACAACCGTATTGGTATCATTTACCAGTTAATGAGTAATAGGCTGCAGAACGACCTTGATCATCATACCCTGAAATGGCAGAGAAAGCTCTGTATTGAAGGGATTGATTTGGTAAAAGTGTTTGAGATGAGTAATAAGACACTAATTAATAGCTCTCTTAAGAGTCAACATTACATGTCTACCTTAGATCTTTACTACACACCTGCAAAACTGGTAAAATGGAAAGCTTTAAAAGGTATTAACTGTAGCCGTTGTGGAACTTTAGCAGCTGACTCAATTCACATGTTTTATAGCTGTTCTAAATTGGCCGTATATATAGAGAAGATCGAAAAGTTTTTGACTAATTTGTTGCATGTGCAGATTACGCTCCATCCTACTATTATTATTCTTGGTGTCTATTTTCCCTCTCGGAATTTAACTATAGATCAAGAACATTTTATGTTTATGGGAATGTCTATTTATCGAGCCTGTATCACTTCTAGATGGTTGGATATAGATCCACCAACCTTTGAGTTATGGCTGGGAAAGCTGCTAAATGTTTATAGAATGGATAAAGCAGTTTACAAATTGAAGGGACTTAAAAAGAAGACTTTTGGTCGGAAGTTATGGTCCCCAATTGATAATTGGATTTAAACTGTATAATGGTTGTTTTTTGTAAAGACTTATGTTGGATTCCTCATTTTGTTATATCCTTGTATGTTTTACCTCTGCCAAAAAAAAAAAAAAAAAAAAAAAAGATATCATCAAATACCTGTCAGCATCAGGCCCGTTAAATTGAATTTGCTGCAGCAGAGAAAAATGGAGCAGGAGCTGGAGCTGGATCAGCTGGTGCATTGGTCTCAGTCTCACAATGGTTCTCCAGACAACAACTTAGCAAAATATTTCATATTTCAGCTTTAAGGTTTGGGAAGGAGGAGTACACCATGTCACCATCTAAGGGTTCCAAGACCTCAGAAAGAGACTTTGAAATCATGACTCACTCCAAAAGACGTCACCTACAGGGTCTAGGGCAGGTCCTGTTGAAACTGGTCAGCTAACAGTTGCAGGGAGAAAGGTGTCTGGAAACTTGTTGTTTCACTGTAGCTCAAACAGGAGAGAAACCAATTCACCCTTAGAGTCACTACTGGGTCCTGGGTTCAAGGGAAGCAGGTCCAGTCTTCCTTTACATTCTTCAGACAGCAGGGCAGTCCTTCTTCTGATTATTCACTGGTCCAGGAGTATTATGAGAAGAGGCCTGTAGCGTTCACATTTTTGCCCAGCGCCTGTCTGTGGGTGGAGAAAAGTCCTGGGCACTCCCTAACCAATGGGGTTAAGGTTCCCACGAGGGACCCTACTCACTTTTGCAGCATTTACCGTGTGTTTTATTGTAAACTGTCCCAGAGTACCCCTCTCCAAATTCAACATGGCAGATTACTTCTTCCCCTAGTTAGAGTCCCCTGTGCTTATCCAGAGGGGTGACTATGATATTGGGCACACCCTACCTTGTGATCACTCCTAACCAGTTCTGGGCCAATATACCCCCTCTTACTGGGTTTTGAGCCAAGATTAGAAGGAAGACAAAGAGAGGCAGGCCAAGGTGTGAGATACAACTGCCAGTGATAAGGTGGGCACTATTTAAAGGTCAGGAAGAGCCTGTACACAGCCCCCCAGGCCATCCTGCTCAAGGAGTAACACACCTCTCCAAACCCAAGCCTTTTGTTCACTGTCTGGGAACAAGCCACATCTCACCGTGGAGGAGCCATGCAATAGCCAGGTGACACTGGGAACTGGCAGAGAGGCCCTTTGGCTTAGACAGAGAAATTACAACGTTTGTTGTTTAAAAGTGTTAGTTCTAAAATAGTAACATAAAAACTGACTTGGCCATTAAGTAATTCTTTTTATTGCTTTTAAAATGAGTCCCTGAGTCATGTTTCTAGCTGCCCCTAAAATGAAGGTAAGCACTATAAGTTGATACAGTTAACCCAGTGTTTTCCTGCTGGAGGGCCAACCTTGCCACAGGGAAAAATTAGAGTGGGGATTTTTCACTGACAGGGCATATATAAAACATTAAAAATTTATGTCCTAACCTTTAAATACCATGCACCATTCCCTATGGGCATGTAGGGCCAACCTTAAGGGTGACCTATAAGTATGCAAATGGAAGGTCTAAACTTGGCAACAGGTTAATTTTGCCAGTTCGAAATGGCAGGTCAAACTGCATAAATAGGCTGCAGGGGCAGGTATGTAGAGATATTTTGAAGTACTACTTTAGTAGGTTGCACAGTGGGTATGCAGCCCACTAGCAGTATAGAATGTATAAGCCCTGGGCACATGTAGCTGTATATACAGGGATGTGAAAGTAAATTAAATGTGCCAATCAGGGGTATACCAATGTTAACACTGTTCGAGAGGAGAGCACAAGCACTATACCACTAGTTAGCTGGGGTAAAGTGCACAGAGTCATATGACCACCAATAAAACTAGTTAAGCTACAGAAGGCAAAAAGCTAAGGTGACCCTACAGAAAAGGCAAATGATCAATAAGGAGTTTCTCTCACCCTTCACAAATAAGACTTAAGGGACCTCTGGCAGAGTATACAAAAGTTAAAAGGCCTGAAACCCACTCCTTTTGTGGTATCTCCATGCAGGCAAAACACCGGAATGGACATCCTCCTTCCTAAGGAGTTTCTTAGGCAATGCCACATGCATACCTTTAAAGGTCTTGTTAAGACTCTCCACAAGACCATTGGTTTGGGGTGATAAGGGGTTGTTAAGTTGTAAGTCACCTCACATTCACCCCACATAGCCTTAAAGTACACAGATATGAGGTTAGTCCCCCTATATGAGATTACTTATTTTAGGAACCTAACTCTAGAAAAGGTAACAAGCAGAGCCCTGGCCACCACTGGCTCAGTTACCTTCCTCAGAGGTATGGCTTCAGGGTATGTTTACTACCACCAGGATGAACCATTCCCTAAAGTAGTTTTAGGGTCCAGGGGATCAACAATATCAATCCCATCCTCTCAAAAGTAGTACCCAACGCAGGTAGTGGAGTTAAGGTCAACCTGGGTTACGGTTGTGGGTTGCCATTAGCCTGACCTGCAGTGCAGGAGCAACAGAACCTCTTCACCTCTTCAAACATCTGGGACAAGCAGAAGTGGTTGACCAATCTGTTGGTTTTGTTCGGTCCTGGATACCAAGCCAATGTAATATCATAGGCTAAGTTTAAGAAGAAGCCTTAGTACTGTTGGGAGACCACCAATCTCCTTGTTACCCCAGGCTTTGAGTCCCTAGCCTCACAGTATAGGATACCCTCTTCCCAGTAGATTATATGGGTTCCACTGGTATCCCTCTGCTCCTGGAAGTCAGTTCTCTGAGCTTGACAGAATTCCTCCTTGGCTGGTCCCCCTTCCCCATGCAATTTCATGCATTCTGTCCTGGTCTATCAGGGTAGATTTTCTTAGCCTTTCGGCTCCAGATTCTCCCCCTAGGGGGTCAGATTCCTTCTAGGCCATGGGAAGTTTTGAGTCTGGTCTCCAATACATCCTGTATACACAGAAAGGGGTGGAGAGGAAAAAGAAACTTATACGGAAGCGTCTGAACAGTGACACAGTAGTGTATTGTGAAAAACTGCCCTCACTCACACACAATGTGTGTGACATGCTTCATCATCGGGTCTGCTGTGATGCCCAGGCGTAGCCACGCACTGACCGGAGCCTAGGGAGGGGGAACATAAAATACAGAAACAGAACTCAACACAAAGAAACTAAACGTGACAACAGTGTTCACGACACAATATAACAAACCAGGACCGGGTACAGTGATAGAACAAAAAATGCAGTAGGGAATAGTGAAGTTAAAACTGGCTCCTGGATACCTGGTATAACTTTCTTGATAGGTTCCAAGATCAGGATTAAAAATAAGTAACGATGGTAGTGCTAAGGTAGGATAGTAGGACCCCTAACACCCCTCCTTTACTGCTACAGTCAACATGTTTCGACCTATGCATGCCCTCAAGTTAGTTGGTCACATTGGTCTTCCTCGGGACGTCTGACTGTCCCAGTCTCATATAATACCCCCCTTACCTTAATCTGGTGCTACAAGGGTAATGGTCACTTTACCAACGCCGCGGCGGACGCGGCGTTGTTGCGAGGGGCACAATTGCGAGGGGCACAATTGCAATACTTCCCTACTGCAATTTTTATTCTATCACTGTACCCAGTCCTCATTTGTTATATTGTGTCGTGAACACTGTTGTCACGTTTAGTTTCTTTTTATTGAGTTCTGTTTCTGTATTTTATGTTCCCCCTCCCTATGCTCCGCTCAGTGTGTGGCTACGTCGCAGCAAACCCGATGATGAAGCATGTCACACACATTGTGTGTGAGTGAGGGCAGTTTTTCACAATACACTAATGTGTCACTGTTCAGACTCTTCTGTATAAGTTTATTTTTCCTCTCCACCCCTTTCTGTGTATACTGGTTTTGCTTTAGTGGGTTCGGGGTGGCAGAGTTGTGTGTAGACCCTCTCCCCTTTCATGTGTGAGTAACTCCAATACATCCTGCCATTATTCTTGGTTGAGGGAACAAGTACCATTGCTCCAGACTTCATGCTCCCTTAACTTACCTGACGGGCTGCTTGAGTGCTTGTGGCCACACTCTCCCACTCAGGCACACCAAACATTTCTGCCTGAGTTGTCTTTTACACCTCAGCCCAAGCAGCGGTTTCAAGATTGTTTTCCAACAGACACTCAACTGCAAAGTCAGAGCTCAAAGCTACCTTCTTCAGGCCAGTACCTCCTTCCCATAAGACGAAATTTCACCTCATTGTCAGTGTTGATTAACTTTTAGAGAATATCTGGGATAATCTGCTCTGTGGAAACCAGTTGGTCGACCACTATGGTCATGCTATCTTCTGTGCCCCTCAGAGCCTCTTCATTTGGTCCTGTTTATGACTGGCCACTGCCTGTTCCTAACCATGCTAGGAGGTAAGGCTGCCAGAGCTTCAAGATCCACCCCACTAAGGGAGACTAATGTGGTTTCAGTCCAACCCCTGGATTCCTATGATCAAACATCCACCCTAATTCCTACACTTCTAATCCCTTAGTATTTCCCACCTGTGAGGGCCACCTGTGAGGGATTTGACTTCCTGTCTCGTGACAGGCCAGGCACAACCCAGCCTTTGCAGGTTCGAAACGTTTCTTTCCCTTTTTATTTCCCCACTTGGAGTGGGAAAAGGCATGCCAGTCCTCTTATTGAGTAGCATTTTGAGGCCTTTTGAGAAACGTTTTCATCCTCATTGCTCCACTCTTTCCGGTTAGGGTGGACTGAATCCCCGTACTTGGGATTACCCCCTGGGATGGTTTAGACATCTAGTGCACACTCTCAAGTCAGCTGCCTTACCAAGCTGCTTGAGGTCAGACAGCTTGGACTCCACTAAATGCTAGCATAACGCTGAAAAACAAGATATGCTCTTTCATGACCAGATTATTTAGCCCGTCATAAGTAGTAACTATTTTGTCTTTTACCCATCCAACTAGTGCTTTTAGTGAGAAATCTACAAAGTAAACCTAGGATTTTTGTGTGACTTTGTGTGTCTACTGCAAAATATTCTGGTATTTCTCAGGTGTGAAATCAGATCTCTGCACAGGGGCCTGATTCATGTTTGTGTATGAGTCAGCTATGCCCTCTTCCACAATCCGGAGCCTATCCCTCCCTAGTGTTGGTTCTAACTCCCATTGTAAGGCCCCTCAGTGCTGTAGACCCACTTTGTGCATTCCCCTTTTTTTTTTTTTTAGTATCCCCCCTCCCCCCACCCCGTTTTTACACAATAGAAGAATAAAGTTCAAGGATTAATCAGGAACATCAAATACATATGAATAAAACATTGTGAGAGAATTTCATAAGCTGGAGATATAAAGCGGTTTGCAAGATGGAAGGAAAGAAAAAGAAAAAGAGAAGTGGAGAGAGGAGAAGAAAAAAAAAAGGAAAAAAGGAAAGAAAGAAGAAAGGGAGATCTAAAGATAGCAGATGCTAAGGAATTTTAAGGAGTTAAGTATAAGGGTTTAATCTAAGCGTTCAAGAGTTCAAGCCATGTGGTGACAGGTACCCATATGTCAAGCCCTCTCCTTTTCCCTTTGTGACCTTTTTTAGCGTATATCGCTTTCTCAAGATGGTATGTCACCATTAGCCGAGCTAGCCACTGGGAAAATGGTGGCGGGTCTGCGTCTTTCCACCCAGAAGCTACACAGATCCTCCAAACTGTCATAGCTACAAACACCAAAGCGCCTCCTTCTTGCCCGACTTAGTGTTTCACAGGTCCCCAGCATAATAGTTGTGGGGGTTAGTATGTAGTCTTGTGAAACAACCTTTCCCAAGAATTCCTGTATTCTAGACAGGACCGAGGACAGTTTTTGACAAGTAGCAAACATGTGGACGGAATCAGCTCCAACCGCAGAACAGCGAGGGCATGTTGGTCCCTCCCCCGTGCTCCACTTTGCAATTCTGCTCGGAGTTAGATATAGCCAAAAATGGTTTTGAAGTGCTGTACTTGCAATTTAGCTGACAGTAAGTCTCTTTGTGAAAGTTCCAAGGATTTAAAAAACAGGCTACGTGGCGCTTCCAGTTTTGATGACCACTTGTCAGCTATTCTAGGGAGATCGTCCGGTGTGTTCGAGTTTAAAATGGCATAGATGGACCCGATTCGTGGGACTACCGAAGTTGATAGCATATTGACAATTTTAACCTCTGAGAATCCAGCTAGTCCCCCCACCTTCCGTGAAAGAAAGCTATATATGGCTGTGTACTTGAAGGCATCTTGCTGTTTTAACCCAAATTTGATTTGAAGTTCTAAAATAGTACTCACTCCCTCGTTTGAAATTAGGTCCCCTAGTTTTAAGATACCTGCTTTGTACCATTCTGCTAGGTAACCTAAGTCAAAAATGCAAGGCAGATCTCGATTTTGAGTAAGGGAGTATAATGATTGAATCTTCCAAGACCATAAATCCTGCGTATGCTAGAGAATACCTTGAAAGAGTTTATCAGTGTCTTAAACCGAACTCGTTTGTAATATCCATAGGATAGCTGTCTGAAAAGGCAGCCGTGAGCTTCCTCTCCTATTAATATCCGGAAAGGAGATGGCAATTTAGTAGTAGAGATACAAGGATGTGTTGTGATTAATTCGGTACTGTATTGTAGGACTGATGCCCAATAATAGAGTACTATGTTTGGCAGTGCCCACCCCCCCATTCTTTAGGAAGTGTCAGTTGTTTCAGGACCCGTCTAGGCTGTGAGTACGCCCAAATAAATCGTGTGAAAATTTGCTGAAACATTGCTAGTTGTATCTTGGTGATTTCTAGCGGAATAGAGCAAAAATAATAAAGTAATTTTGGAAAATATGTCATCTTAATTACATTGCATCTTTCCACTATTGTCAGGTGCAGATTGTCGATTGCCTTAAGGGACTTTTTTGTATCGGTAGCCAAAGAGACTAAGTTCTCTGCTACCAGGTTGTCCAAATTTGCGGTTATAGTCACTCCCAGGTACTTTGCTTTTGTTACTACCCTGCTGTTATTCCAGTGAATTTCACTATTAGTTATTATCTGGGTTTTGGAGCTGTTTAACGCGTATCCGGAGATTTTCCCAAATCTGTAGGCCTCTGCTTCTAGTGCCATCATGGCATTTTCAGGATAAGGGGTGGTAATGGCCAAATCGTCTGCGTAGGCCAGAATCTTTGTTTGCAGTCTCTGTGTGCTCATGGCTTGGATGGCCGGATCTTTCTCAATTTTTTTTATTAGGGGATCTATGTAAAGAGCGAACAGCAGAGGGGAGCAGGGGCAACCGTGCCTGGCGCCTCGCGAGATGCTAACATTTTTGGAGAGCCTTCCGTTTAACACTAGACAGGCCGTCGGATGGTAGTATAGTGCCTGTACAGCCTGCTTAAATTTTTTTCCAAACCCCATCCTCTCCGTGATGCCCCACAGGAACCGCCAGGAGACCCGGTCAAAGGCCTTTACGGTGTCTAGTAAAATCAGGGACATCGGCTCTCCTGACACCTGTGCGGCATCAAACAGGGTGATGGCCCTCCGTATATGCTCCGTGGTACCCTTTTTTGGAATAAATCCATGTTGCCTCTCGGAGACCAGAGATTCTATTACCATGGACAGCCTGTTTGCGAGCAGCTTGGAGTAGATCTTAGAGTTGCATTTTATCAAGGTAATGGGTCTATAAGAGCCCATTTCTAGCTGTGATTTATCTTTTTTTGGGAAGATAGAGATTTTAGCTTTTGACCAGGATGTGGGGGGTGGTCCTCCATTAAAGATAGTGGTGATTATGTCGAGAAAAATGTGCTTTATTTGGGGCGCAAAGACCGTATAAAATTCTACGGGGATACCATCTATGCCCGCCGCTTTACAATCCGGCAAACTAAATAGGGCAGCTGTGATATCGTCCCATTCTGGCGCATTCTCTAACTGGGCAGAGTCACCTATATTAAGTTGTCTTAGTTCGATGTCCTGCAAGTAGTTAGTAATTTCTTGCTCTACTAAGTCGTCAGGCTGGGTGTTTCCTTCTGAGTAGAGAGTTGCGTAGAAATCTTGAAAACCCTCTTGTATCTTATTGAAATCGCTAGTTTCTTTCCCTGAAGGAAGACGGATTGTACCTATTTCGCCGTTTACTATTTTTTGTCCTGTTCTGACAGCGAGGTGATGGCCAATACTGTCGCCACACTCATATAATGTCTCACGGGCAGCTGCCCACTTAGAAGCAGCTCTTTCCGAGAATATTGCTCCTATTTTACCCTTAATCAGTGTTGCTTTGGTTTGTATGTTCTCTATTTCGCCTCCGTTCTGGACCCTTTGGATTAATGCGGTTTCTACTGCAGTTAGCTTTATTTGTAAGTCGGTTATTAACTGCTTTTCTGTTTTGTTCTTCCTAATTGAGAATCTTAGCGTCTCCCCACGGATACCAGCTTTTAGCATTTCCCAAACTACTGTGTTGGTCGCTGAACCCACGTTCATTTCAAGAAACTCCTGAATCCAAACTTGCATGTGGGTCCGATAGTTAATGTCCTGCAGAAGTGCTTTCTCAAAGCTCTACCTGGGAGTATCCTTCCCAATCTCGAACCCCCTAACCGTCAAAATGAGTGGGTTGTGGTCTGACATAAAACGGGGGCTAGGCCTATTGTGCATTTGTCTAGCAGAGAAGACGAGATCAGGAAATAGTCTAATCTGGCAAATGTTTGATGTGGAAATGAGAAATATGTATATCCTGGTTGTGAGGGGTTGAGTTTAGACCAGACATCCCTAAGCCTATGTGTTTGCGCTGGGTTGATTAATGCGTTATAGACTAAAGGCTTCCTGCCTTTATAATTCCTTCTACTCCCTAGTTCTAGATTGTGCGGCAAATTAATGTTGAGGTCGCCACATAGAATTATTGGAGTGGGCCAATGAGCTAGCTCCCCGGATATCTGCTTGGGTCGTCAGTATTGCTACCATAGATTGAGCATATTGTGAAGGGAGTACCTGTGGGAAGATGACATTCCGCTATCACCCATCTACCTAGTACGTCGGATTTCACTTTTGGGCTCTTAATAGATAGTTTTCTTTCAGCCAATATTCCCACCCCTTTAATTTTTGCTGCTTGTGTTGTGGCTCCTATGACTTTATCGCCTAATATATCCAACAGCTGCTTTTGTGACCCCTCCAGATGGGTTTCCTGGAGATATATAACATCCCCGCCTAAAGACCTTAATCCTTGGGCCACTTTTTGTCTTTTCCGTTATCGTTCAACCCACAAACGTTGACAGAAACAAACCTAAGAATTCCTTTGCTAGCCATTAATGGTTTGTTTTAAGGAGATGGCGAGTCAGAAAATCTCTACAGTTGTATTTTTCTCCTCTCTCCTTTCCAGTTTCCCCCACGGTTCCCTCTTCCTCTCCCCCTCCCTCCTCTCTAAAATAAATCTGGACATAGTCTTCATTACAAGTATCTAAGTAAGTGGATAGCTGTGAGACATGGGATGTCCCTGGAGCATGCTGATCTTCTTTGTGTCCCCCCACTCCTGCCTCCCCCTCTCCCCCTTAAGACCCGAGCAATCAGGTATAACCTGAGTGATGGTTGCCAAGAGTGAAGTACAGCCACCCGCCGCACCTCTTAGATCAAAGGATAAAAAAAGGAACGGCTAGGTCCCACCCTGTGTGACTGAGGCCACTGTGTTCAGTTAAGCTGAAGAAGTACCTCTCATAAGATATGTCTCGCACGTGAAAAGGTGAAAAAGCAAATACAATAAAAGGTGATCTAAATTAGTCCTGTGATTTAGTGCGGCATTTTTACGACATTTAAAAAACAAAAGAAGGAAACATTTCATATTAGTGTCTATTAATGTCTGTTAATGTCTATGTTTGGTAAGTTCTTTCAGCATTCCTCTTGATGCTTTTCACCTAGATCTTTCTTTTTTTGGATTTAATTTCATCAAGGTATTCGCCGCCTTTAATTTCGGACAAGAAGATCTGAGAGTTCCCGCTAAAGATAACTTTGAGCCTGGCAGGGTTCATGAGATAGGCTTCTGCTCCTGCCTGCTGAAATGGAGAGATAAATTGCCTTAGGCGCCACCTACGCTGCACTGTCTGGTGACAGAAGTCTGGTTTAGCAAAGAAGCTGATCCCATTGGCCCCTTTTTTGGAGTTAGAACGGGCTTGATTGTAGATGAGCTGTCTTAATAAAAAGTTTCCAAAGTAAACTAGAAACACCCTTGGGTGTCCAATTCCGTGACAATGTTGCAGCCGCCACGTTGTCTCCTAAGGTTGAAGTGGAAGCGATGGGCCCTCTGCACCTCTCGGTCCCAGTTCCATGTCGGATGGTCAGGAAAGGAGTCTTGTAGGAGCTTCACAATAAACGTTCTGGGGTCCTCCCCCTCTTTACCTTCCGGAATGCCCAGCAGGCGTAGGTTGTTCCTTTGCTGGCGGTTTTCCTGCTCCTCCATCTTTGTCATTATATCTCCCAGGCAAGCGGTGTTGGCTTCGCTTTGCTTTTTGACTGCTGAAGCCTCAGTCTCTAGATGTTCCGTGCGCCCCTCTATCATAGAAACACGATCACTCATGTCTCTGCATGCTTTATTTAGACGTCTGAGGCCACCTTGTACTTTCTAAGCTGCGCTCTTTGCTGCCTGGCTGTCCGCCCGCACCTCCTCTTGGAATTCTTTGATAGATGCCAGTATTGAAGCTAAAGAGGGTTCGGATAAGTCAATGGCGGCTGGCAGTCTCTTTACCTTTTCCCAGTCAGCCTGCTGCGCCTCTTAATCTTCATCCGGGGGGTAGGACATTTGCGAGTCTGAGTAATCCCACTTCAGCTGGCTCCTTCTTTTCCCTTTGCTTCTTCCCTTTTTGGCGCGCACTGTCCCTGTGTCTTTAGCTTGTTCCTCACTGTCGCCATCCCCTTTGCTTGAGCCGAGGCCCCCTTCGTCTGAGGATGTCCCGGTACCGTCAGAGACAGAATAGAAATGTTCAGGCCCTACGTCCGGGGTCCAGGGGGCTCGAGAGCCAGCCGCTGCTTCCAGGCCCTGAATATAGTTATTTATCACAGTTTCAGGTGTACCTAGTGGGGCTCCGGTTTTCCCAGCCGTCTGTGCAAGCAAGTCCCCCATGTATAGTCGTTTAGACCCAGTTGACTTGCCTGGTCAGTGTCAGTGCCGTTGTCGACAGGGAGAGATGAGGGAGTAAAATCTTCCACACCACCAACTTGCTCTGAAGCAGCCACTGGTTGTTTGGAGACGGTTCCTCCTGCCCCCCATGTGCTGCGTCAATCTTAGGGTCCTGGGCTAATGTGGGAGCAAGGGGTTTTGACAGGGTTATATCCAGGTCTGGGGACACTATCGGCAGAGGGTTGTTGTTTGCGCTAATGTTCTGACTTAGTCCTTTACTTTGACCTTTAGTGTGCCCTTTGGCCCCCTGGAAGATTTTAGCTAGCGTAGGCGCGCCGGTTACACTAGTACAGTCTTTGCCTGCACCTGCGTCTGCCCCTGCCCCACCGGGTTTTCCAAGCAGTTTTTTAACGTCACTAACTTCTTGCCGGGTGCGGCTGTTGCTGGTGCTGCCCTCCATTAAAGCATTGTCCCGAGGCTCTGTGGCGTTCCTGGCTTTAATTCCTTTCTTGGCACCCCTGCCGCTGATGTTGGTACAGCTGGTACAGTTTTTCGGACCCCTCTGGGATTCCCCTGCTCCGTACCACAAGCTGCAGCCAGTCACCAAGTTTCCCAATATTACACAGGCGGCCAGGGAGAAAACTGCCAACAGCCAGGTCAGTGTCTGTATGCCGAGGGTCCTCTGGGTCCGCTCCCGCTCCCGAGGACTTAATCTTGTAAAAGCTACCGCTCTGCTTTTTTTCAGCAGCGCGTCTCTCCTCGCTGCCTGCCAGCACCTCTGCTCGCGCATCGCAGGCCGCCGAGCCGAGCGTACGCAACTGGCGTGAGGCGGATGGCTGCTCGACTGCTCTTCACTCCGGAACCGTCATTGCTCCTTAGACAAGTTCCCACTTTGTGCATTCTCAATGCTCTTTCGTAAGAGGTAAACCATTTCTCCTCCAGTGCTATGACTGTTAGTTTGGCCTGCAGCTCCCTTTCTGATTGCCTGTCACTCAGATTCAACTGGTTGTTAGTCAGTTCATAAGGGCTTGTGATGGGAGAACCAACTTCACTTCCAGCCCTGGATATTGCACTGATAAATCGATGTTGGGACAGGTTGTCCCCTTCTCCTTCATTCTCTGGAGTTGGTTGTATCATGGAACCACAAATTCCCTAATTCAGCATGCCTAAACAATGGGGTCTTAATAATGACAGCATCTTAACCATGCATTCCTTTACCACATATGCCTTTACCACGAATTTTTGTGGTAAAAGCATGAATGGTAAAGGAGTATGCGTGACTAAGATTGCCATCCCCCTCCCCACCGCCCTAAAGTACAAACTCCTCCTGGCCCCCCTCCTGCCCTGAGGTGCAAATACCCCTGCCCCTTCCCAAACCCCACGTTGTGCCCTTCCCTGCCCTGATGCCTAAAACCCTGTCCCTTAGCCTGACCCAGCCCTAAAAGCTGCCCCACCCTCCCCATTGCCCTAAAAATGACTACCCATTCCCCTCCCCCTGGCCTGAGGCCTAATACACTAACCCTTAATTAAAAAAATTACCCCAACACTCTGCCGGCCCTAAAAACTACTCTAACCCCCACCCTGAAAACTACCACTGACCCCCCAGCCCTGAAAATGACCCCCACCCCAGCCCTGAAAACTAGCCCCACCCCTGAAAATTAGTCCCACACCCACCCAGCCCCAAAAACGGCCTCCATCCCCCAGCCCTGAAGATTAGCAGCAAATCGCCAGCCCAGAAAACAACCCTGACCCCCCCTGCACAGAAAAGTACCCAAATCAACCTCAGCCTAGAAAACTAGCCCCTACCCACTCCCCAGCCCAGAAAACTACCCAACCCACCCCCAGTTCACAAAACAACCCCAAACCACCCCCTAGCCCACAAAGCAGCCCCAACCCACCCTTAACCCACAAAACTACCACAGACCGACCCCCAAGCCACAAAATACCCCTACAACCCCAAGCCCACAAAACTACATCTGCCCCAGCCCAGAAAACAACCCCGACTCACCCTCTAGCCTACAAAACAACCCCAAACCACCCCCAGCCCACAAAGCAACACCCGACCCCCAGCCCACAAAAGTACCCCGACACACCCCTTCCAACAAAACTACCGCCAACCCACTCCAGCCCCACTTACCTCACCACAGATCTCTCCCTGCTTCCATCCAATGCAGTCCACGGCTAGACCACACAATAGCCTTAAACACGCACATGCGTGGTTAAGGCATATGTTTGTTCAAGGCAAGCGTGGTTAAGCTTGCAGAGTCGGAACACTTGTGGTTTAGACCACGGTGTTCCGACTGTTGCCCTCTGGAGTTACCTCTCCCTGAGAGGTGGTCTGTGCTTGGTGGGCTTCCTACCCACACCCTGAAGGCCCTTTCATAAGCTGCCTTCTTGGTGTTTTGACCTATTTTTTTTTTTTAATAGTGCCTTAGGTCGACCACTGTGATGGTTGTCAAGGTAGCATAACCCAACTCTATGTTCCCTTTGGCATTTTAAAAAGTGCAAAAATTGGAATAGATAATAAGTTAGAAAAATCTAAAATTACCCAATGCAAGACCTAATGCCAATTACAAATCTAAAAATCATTTTTGCTTTTAGTTCAATCTCGGGATTTTTAGTTTCCATCTTAAAAGCTGAGTGACACTACTGAAGTCAAGTTCTGGGTTCCCACCACTGAACATCATTGTGAAAAAGTAGATTATTAGTAGGTTTGGATGGTAGTCAACCACAAGTAATATTGTTACTGTTCTTGTTAGAGCCAACAAAGCTTTTAGTAATTTAAACCACAGCTAAGTCCCTCATATCTATGGCACAGAGCAGACCGGCTTAACTTAAGAAATGTGTAAAGCATTTAGAAGTACTAAAACAGTTCAAAAGTCCAAAACATAACACAATAAAACATTATAAAATAGACAATATTTTAATGAATAAACAACAGCATTTCTAAATGGGAACAGGAGATATGGATATATGATTTTTTAAGGTTTTAAATTTAAATAGCACCAAAAAGCTCAAATTGCCAACCGCCGGCACCTGGTCGTGTTTGACTAAACAAGGGTAAGGTTTAGGACTGACTGTCATGGAGCGAGGGTCAGATAAACAAGTTGGACTGGTCCCAGTCACCTTCACAATAGAGTCCTCAGTGGATCCAAACAGGGTCTTGCCGAGGATGAGTTGAGATAGTCTGAGGGAAGCCATTGACGAAATTGAAAAAAGCTGCAAGCGAGAACTCCTTCATCTTTTCAGACATATGGGGCCAGTAGAAGTGGTTGACCAATCTGTCTTAGGATTTGGTCTGCCCTAAATGCCCAGCCAAGGTAATATCATGGGTTAAGTTTACAAGAAAGGCCCTTTACTGTTGGGGTACCATCAATCTCTGGGCTAACCCAGGCTTTGTGTCCCTGGTCTCAACACCTTCTTCCCAGTTGAATATATAGGTTCTACTGGTATCACCCTGCTCCTGGACCTCAGCCTGGTGCTGAAGGCCTTCAAATGCAGAGCATGTTCTCTGTCTGCGCTTAACAGAATTCCTCCCCATACAACTTCAAGAGTTCTAGCAGGTATCTCAGGTTTTTCTACTTTTTTAAGCTCCAGGTTCTCCCCGTGGGGGCCAGATCCCTTCTAGGACATGAAAAGGTTTGAGGCTGGCATCTCACACCTCTTGCCCTCACTTAGTTGTGGGAACCTAGGCCACTCTTCCGAACTTCAGGCTCCCTTGAATTCTTGACTGGCTGTCTGGGCCCTTGCGGCCAAACTCCTACTCAAGGAAACCCAACATTTCTGAATGAGTCATCCTTTCCACCTCAACCCAAGCTGAGGTTTCAACAACAAACACTTCTCTAAAATGGCGGGAATCACAGCTCACGTATTCAGGCCAGCAACTTTTTCCTACTTAAGGGAGGCCATTGCCATGGGATGACATTTTATCTCATTGTCACCATTGAATACCTTTTGTAGGAAATCTGGGATAATCTGCTTTGGTGAAGCCAATCAGTCCACCACTGTGGTCATGCTGGCGTCTGCATCCCTTAAAAGCATCTACACTGGTCCAGTTGATGATTTACCATTACCTGGACTTCACCATGCTGTGAGGTAAGGCAGCCAGGGCTTCAGAATCCATCCCACCCAAGTAGATTAAGGTGGCTTCAGTCCTACACTTGTAATTCCTTGGGACTGCACACATGTGAGGATCTTCTTGGAACAGACTCAGTCTCCCTTTTTTCACTTCCTGGCTTGTGACTGTCCAGCCATGCCCTGGACTTTATAGGTTGAAAAAATCTTTCATTCCTTTGTACTCTTCACATTTGTGCTTGGAAGAGGCATGGGGCTCCCCCTCTTGAGTTGACGTTGGAGGCCCTTATAAGACGACATTCTTTAAATCCTTGTTGCTATACTCTTTCCCATAGGACTGAACCCCGCTATTTGGGATCACCTCCAGGGAAATTTTTTACACCTACTGCACACCCACCCATCTGCCTTATAAAGCTGCCTGAGGTCAGAGAACTTGAAATATACTAGATGTTGGTGTATCTCTAAATGACAATTACTCAAGATGTGCTCCTTTGTGTTCAGATTATATAGCCCATCGTAAGTAGTGACTGTATATCCCTTTAATCAATCCTTTAGTACTTTTAGTGAGACATCTACAAAATAAACCCAGGATTGTTGTGTGTCTTTGTGTATGTCACACAGCATCTTCTGGTACTAAGTAGGAGTGAGACCAAATGTCTGCACAAGGGTCTCCTTCATGTAAGTTTAGGATTCAGCTCTTCACGAATGAGGATTGTATCCCTTCCCTGTGATGGTACTAACTGCCATAGCAATGTTCCCTAGTGCTGTTGACCCAACCCAATCATTCTCAATGCTCTTTCATAGGAGGTACACCGTTTCTTCTCCAGTGCTATGACTGCCAGTTTGGCCCGCAGTTCACTAGCTGAATGCCTGCCACTGAGATCCATTTTGTGGTTGATCAGTGCAGAAGAACTTGTGATGACAGAACCCAATTCACGTCTAGCCCTGAATGGTGCAACAATAAATCCATGTTGGGTCAGGTTGTCCCCTTCTCCTTCATTCTCTGTGGTTGCCCTTTCCTCAGAGGGTATCTGTGCTTGGAGGGTTTACTCCCAGACCCTGAGGGCCCTTTCTTGGCATTATGGCCCAGCTTTAATTTCTTTTCTCTGCTTTGGGCCTCACCCCCACCGCTGTGAGGGTTGTCAGGGTAGCCAGATCCAACTCTGTCTCCTTTAACTTTTTTAATGGTGACAATTTTTTCAATTTCCAACTGCGGGCCTGATTACAATGTTGGTCAGAAACTATTCCGACTGAATACGTTTCGGGATCGTTTCCGACTGAATTGGGTTCTGCGAGTCCTACAGTCCGATTACGATGCTACCAAATATCGTTCAATCGGACTTGCTTTGACTTCAATGGGAGCCTGTGTTCCAAATGAGAACACAGGCTCCCATTGAAAAAAGAGGTGGCTTGGGGAAACCTTGCACCCTGTGATGGGCACCCATTGGCACACTGTGCATGGTTATAAAGAGGGGTCCCATTGGTACCCCCACAGGCCCCAACCAGAGGCCTATGGGTGAAGGGGGGCCTACGATGGGCCCCCAAAGTCAGATTCCAACAGCTGTTTTGTGTCGGTCAGACCGATTCGGAACGGCTGTCAGAATCAGATATCGTAATCGCTTGGTCGGAAACAGTGTTCATAGAGCTGTACGATTTGGCTCTGAATGACTTGGTCTGTCTGAATGCCGATCGGAACCGAACCTGACAGCCTAGACGGTTTAATTGCATTGTAATCGGTCGGTCGGCATGTATCCAATTCAGCCAGAAACATAATTTCTGAATCATATTCTCTCTGAATCCGAATCCCATTTGCGGCCTATCCGACCGGGATTGTAATCAAGCCCTTAGTAGCTGAGTGGAACTGCTAAACACAAGTTCTCAATCCCACCACTGCACACAATCATGAGAAAGCAGATTATTACTTTGGATGGGCGGCAGTCCACAACAAGAAATAATGCTACTGTTCTTGTTAGATCCAATAAAGCTTTCTGTAAGTTAAACCAGAGCTCAGCCCCTCATAGTTCTGACACAGAGCAGACCTACTTAAGTTAAGAAAATGCGTAAAGCATTTAGAAGTACCAAAAAAGTTAAAAAGTCAAAGACACAACACAATAAAATATGAAAATAGAAAATATGTTAATGATAAAATTGACAACATCCAATAAGGGGAACGGTAGATATGAATTTTCAAAGTTTTAAATAAAAATTGCACCAAAAAGCTCAAAGTGCCAACCACCAGCAACTGGTCACGCTAGACCATGACAAGGTTAAGGTTCAAGACCAACAACGATGGGGTGTGCTTTGGAAAACAGGCTGGATTGGTCCTGGTTACCTTCACAGTAGAATTCTCAATGGGGCAAGGCTGCAGAGTGGATCTAAAGATGGGCTTGTCGAGGATGAGTTGGCATAGAATGAAGTCTCATTGCAGCCATCAACAAAGGTGGGAAAATCTCCAAGCAGGAAAAGTCTGGAGGTCGTTGGATTGGCTCGTCGATTAGTCCCGGTGCCGCAACAGTTGAACAGGCAGAAATTTTGCAAAAATGTCTATGTACCAGCTTTTAGGTTTGAGCAGCAGTATTACACTCAGACATCAACAAAGGATTCCAGGACTTTAGGAACAAAAGTTGGGGTCAGAACTACCTTCAATAGAAACCACAGGCAAGGTCCAGGGCAGGTCCAGTTGGAGATGGTCAGCTAGGCTCCTCCAGGACACTGGACTTCATGTAGCCTTTGTGTTGTTGAAGCTAAAAACTAAGTCAGCCAACTGAACCTTGGCGTCCACTGTTTTGTCCTGGATAGAAGTGGGAGCCAGGGGTGCCACATTTATGCCGGTCACTATACTGTGGACGGGTGTGAGTCCTCACCCCACTTAACCATCAGGAAAATAAAGCACCCATGGGTAACCCTATCCACTTTTGCAGCTGTTCAAGAATGCCCTGCTGCATCAAATTCCACAGAACCCTTCTTTACCTAAAACACGTTGAAATTGTCTATGATTCTAATTGGCATATTTAACTTACCTATAAGTCCCTATTATATGGTACACAGTACTCCCAGGGCCTATATGCTAGTGGACTGCAGTATGCAGTGCTCCACTGCTATAGTGAAAGTGCAGTCCATGACTGCAGGCTTAATACTGTAGCCTGTCTGTGGAGTTTCAAAACTGGGAACTCGACCTGTCAAAATCACCCATTTTGATGAGCCTAAACTCTCCTTTTAAAAATTAATAATCCTCTCTAAGTAGGCCTGAATGCCTAATAATGTGTGTGCAACAATGGTTCTGTTGGGTAAAAAATATTTCTTTTCTTTGTCTTTATGACAAGAAGGTATTTTTCACTATTACCTCAAAGATACAAATATACAATTATGAACTAAACGAACACACCATTTTTGAAATTAATCCTTTGTATATTTCGTAATTTTAGAAGACATTAATTGTACAGATATCACTTTCATACATGCATTTGGACGGTTGTCCTAAACATAATTTCCTAAGAACATAGCAAACACAAGCAGTGAAATTATACGTGAATTAAGTGCATTAAAGTGAAAACAAACATGAAGTAACATTCACTACAATTCACAACTATATGTACAATACAGAAATTAAAAATCAGTCCGAAGAATGCTGTACATTAGTTACAACCCTGTTATACTTTTCAATTTGCGGTTGGAACTATATAGGGACTGATAAATGTTAATACGTCGACGTTTCGACCCTGTTTCACAGTGCTTGTTTTTCGCAACCAGATCGGGTCTTCATCAGGACTACACAACGACTGGACAACCTAAGAGGAAAGGGAGTACTTATTTTAGTATTCTAGGTGTATTCTGGTGTTAGGCGATAAGGAATTAACCATACGGTTATCTCACCTGTCGCAATCAAAAACCTGCGTCTCTTTGTATGACGAGGAACGGAAAACTTGTCAGCCGACAAAGTTTCTAGCTTCGAAGTAATCACTCTTAAGAAATCTCTTTCTTCATCGCATCTGCAATTGAGGATTTGGGGATACTGGATCAATTACAAGTTTAGAGAAAAAAAAATCCTGTCTAATTATTTGCGTGAATCAATTATTCTGGGTTTGACCATAGTATCAATCATACCTACCCTCTGCAGATAATGCGTCTGATTCTTCCACCAGCCGGTGGGGTATCTGGGTAATTTTTCGTATAAGTGCCACTTATCGGTCACCTACGAAGAAAAAAGGGGGGGGGGTGGAAGGGAGGTTCGAGTCAGACTCTTGTGTACTTCTTCATTTGCACACTCTTAGTTACATCAGTTTCTTCATATTTTATAAACTACAAGAAGCTTTTCAAAGGTCTTAAGGGATTGTATCGTGAGTAAAACATCCCAGTCAAGATCTTCGTACTTTTATCTTTAACATAAAGTATTCCTTCCTGGTAGCGGATGTATTACTAATAAACCTGCTATCTATATGTTTTTATCTTGAGCAAACAATATTTATTTGTGTGTCAAGGATGAGCGTTTACAAAACCCCGAACCCGAGTCCGTGAGCTTTAACGCTTATGTCTTCGGTTCACTTTTAAAGGTCAACCCGTGATTGATCTAAATCAGTTCCCGCACGCAGGAAACTGAAAAAGCCTCGGCGCAGAGAAATATTGCAGGGGTCCTACTTACTTGCTTAGAGGTCGAGCAACTGTCTCTCTCTCCTTCGGCGTTTCAATCAGGAATACTTGAATCACGTCATTACGGAGTCGCTTTTAAGGCAAAATACGTGTTGTACACGTGACTTGACTCAGACGGTTAAGTACTTTATAAGACCAGAAATGGAACGGTTCTTCGTTCTCTTATGGTTACGGTTTTGGATACTGGCGTTTCATAAACCATTGTTCTTTACAAATGACTGCGTGACCTGACCTATCAGATCTAGTATCTCATTCCCCTGAAACTGAACATTTCTTCGTTTTCCTACGTTTGCGATCCTTTAACTACATGTGATTTAAAGGAGCATGATTTCTAAACACGAATGCAAGGGAACTTATAAAGATATTATCTCTTCGATCTCGTCCTTTTAATGCTGTTATACACGGCGTTTTTCTTAAAACATAGGCATTTCATTATACCACACATCTGGAACTCCAATTACTTCAATTTCATCTCCATTAGTATTCATTACAAAAGACCTATTCTTATTGATTCATAACATGAAGTAAAGTGTACTTATCATAAAACAATTATCTTCTAAAACTTCTCTATATAAAATAGTAACATGATCTTCCGTTTTGGTAATTTGGTAACATGATCTTCCGTTTTGGTAATTTGAAAAGGGCACAATAAGAACAACATTCATCTTAAATTATTGTACCCTAGATTCTAACAATGATGGAACCAGATGGAAAAAGGTTGAAAAATGGTTCAGCTGTCTATTATTTCAAAACCATATTCAAGACATCTGTCACATTTACAAATTATTCTTGTATTGTTAATTCTACACCGGACATATAGTAAATGACCCGCAACCCAGGAATTTAGCACTGTCAGAACTATCATAGTCTGCTAATTTGCATAAAGGTCTCTTACTGCTCGTTCAAACCTTGTGCTACTGAGTTAAGGATATGTATCCACTGACACTCTTTATAATTCAAAGTGGAAACCATGTTCCCTCCTCTTTGGTGTAAAACCACTTTTTCAATGACCCACCATTCTAGATCTTCATGTGTGTGGTTTGCCATTTTGTAGTGTTCCACCAGAGGCGCCCCCTGTGTGTTACACCGAATTCTACTCTGATGTTGCATAATTCGATTTTTCACTCGTTGAGTTGTTTGGCCCACATAAATCAACTGACATGGGCATTTGATGGCATATATAAGGTTCTGACTATTGCAGTTTGTAAATCTAGTAATTTTATACTGTTTTGAACCATATGTAAATGTGTTTCCAATTTTAGTATATTCACATACTTTACAATGTCCACACCGCTGGTGTCCTGTAATTGGTTGTAGTCCCAATTGGCTTCGGATGTCATCTGATTTGGTAGTTTGCAAAAAGGATGATACTACATGATCTTTTACGTTTTTTGCCCTCTTGTATGAGCACATTGGTAATTCAGGCATTCCAATTTCTGGGCCCACTAGGTTCCAGTATTTTTTAATTACTTTGGTGATCTCATGACTCCTTGTATTAAATGTTGTCACACAAATGAGTTTATCCATTTCGGTATTCTTCTCCTGTACTTCTAGTAAAGTTTACCTAGGGCGATACCACGCTCGTTTGCGGGATCTATTCAAAAGGCCTCTTGGGTATCCTCTCTCCTTAATTTACAAATGAGGACGTCACTTTCTTTGAAGTAATCCTGGTGTCTGGAGCAATTTCTGCATAGCCGCAAGAACTGCTCGAATGGCAAATTGTCTCGAAGGTTCCTGGGGTGATGCGAATTGTACCGCAGTAGAGTATTGCGGTCCGTTGGCTTCTTATATAAATTCATTAAGATCTTTTCATCCTCAATTTCCAACGTTAGATCCAAGAATGGTATCGATTCTTTATGGAAGGTCATCGTAAACTGTATATCCATGGAACATTGATTTAGCCATATCAAAAAAGTTTCCAATGTATCCTTCGTGCCAGTCCAAATCATCATCACGTCGGACTGGAAATTGAAGTAATTGGAGTTCCAGACGTGTGGTATAATGAAATGTCTATGTTTTAAGAAAAACGCCGTGTATAACAGCATTAAAAGGACGAGATCGAAGAGATAATATCTTTATAAGTTCCCTTGCATTCGTGTTTAGAAATCATGCTCCTTTTAATCGCATGTAGTTAAAGGATCGCAAACGTAGGAAAACGAAGAAATGTTCCGTTTCAGGGGACATGAGATACTAGATCTGATAGGTCAGGTCACGCAGTCATTTGTAAAGAACAATGGTTTATGAAACGCAAGTATCCAAAACCGTAACCATAACAGAACGAAGAACCATTCCATTTCTGGTCTTATAAAGTACTTAACCGTCTGAGTCAAGTCACGTGTACAACACGTATTTTGCCTTAAAAGCGACTCCGTAAGGGCGTGCTTCAAGTATTCCTGATTTAAACGCCGAAGGAGAGAGAGACAGTTGCTCGACCTCTAAGCAAGTAAGTAGGACCCCGACAATACTTCTCGGCGCCGAGGCTTTTTCAGTTTCCTGCGTGCGGGAACTGATTTAGATCAATCACGGGTTGACCTTTAAAAGTGAACCGAAGACGTAAGCGTTAAAGCTCACGGACTCGGGTTCGGGGGTTTTGTAAACGCTCATCCTTGACACATAAATAAATATTGTTTGCTCAAGATAAAAACATATTGATAGCAGGTTTATTAGTAATACATTCGCTACCAGGAAGAATCAGATGCATTATCTGCAGAGGGTAGGTATGATTGATACTATGGTCAAACCCAGAATAATTGATTCACACAAATAATTAGACAGGATTTTTTCTTCTCTAAACTTGTAATTGATCCAGTATCCCCAAATCTTCAATTGCAGATGCGATGAAGAAAGAGATTTCTTAAGAGTGATTACTTCGAAGCTAGAAACTTTGTCGGCTGACAAGTTTTCCGTTCCTCGTCATACAAAGAGACGCAGGTTTTTGATTGCGACAGGTGAGATAACCGTATGGTTAATTCCTTATCGCCTAACACCAGAATACACCTAGAATACTAAAATAAGTACTCCCTTTCCTCTTAGGTTGTCCAGTCGTTGTGTAGTCCTGATAAGACCCGATCTGGTTGCGAAAAACAAGCACCGTGAAACAGGGTCGAAATTTATCAGTCCCTATATAGTTCCAACCGCAAATTGAAAAGTATAACAGGGTTGTAACTAATGTACAGCATTCTTCGGACTGATTTTTAATTTTTGTATTGTACATATAGTTGTGAATTGTAGTGAATGTTACTTCATGTTTGTTTTCACTTTAATGCACTTAATTCACGTATAATTTCACTGCTTGTGTTTGCTATGTTCTTAGGAAATTATGTTTAGGACAACCGTCCAAATGCATGTATGAAAGTGATATCTGTACAATTAATGTCCTCTAAAATTACGAAATATACAAAGGATTAATTTCAAAAATGGTGTGTTCGTTTAGTTCATAATTGTATATTTGTATCTTTGAGGTAATAGTGAAAAATACCTTCTTGTCATAAAGACAAGAAAAGAAATATTTTTTACCCAACAGAACCATTGTTGCACACACATACTTGGAACCCAGGTTCTGAGGGTCACAGGGTCACCCCATTAAAACTAATGGTTGATGCCTAATAAGGCAGGGTGTATGGTATGTAAAAAGTAAGGCATGTTTACTTTTAATGTAAATCGTCCTCACTGAGACAATGCCCCAAAAGCTATTTTCACTGCAGCAGGGTTTTCCATAGGAATGCACTTGGATAAAATATTAAAATTAAATAATGTTAAATTGGCTTAGGAACCAGCTAAAAAGTTAATTCTTGTACTTATTAAGATATTTTGGAAATGGGGTTTCTGGTTGTTAGAGTATGCACCCTGTACAAACAGGAACCACCACTCTAGTCATGGTAAGCTAGATACACACTAAAAGGTAACCTGCACTCAGCCTCTGGTAGCTTGGCACAGAGCAGTCAGGCTTAGCTAAAGAGGCAATGTATAAAGTATTTATGCAACACACACACACGCGCTAAAACAATGAAAACACCACAAAAATTCTCCACACATGGATAAAAAAGGTAAACAATAATTTTACGAGTAAACTAAGACTAAAACAACAAATATCCAATAAGTAGAAATCAATATGTAGTGATTAGAGTCATAAAAAGCCAACCATCTGGTTGGGCTAGATCGGGGTAAATCTAAAGTTCGGGCCAACTGCGATGGAGGGCAGGCCAGCTACAGCACTCATGCAGGACCAGCTGAAAAGTTTATTGGATAGAGGAAGCATCAGCATTGAAGACTCAATGCCAGGAGCAGAGGAGGCAATGTGCCTTTGGTGATGCAGTGGATGCAGGCGATCCGTTGGTCCAATCCACGCAGTCAATGAAAGCTTTGTCGACAAACCCCTTTATGATGCAGGTGATACGTCGTCATTGAGCCATGAAGTCCATCATCATTTAGCCGTGCAGTCCATTAAAGCGATGTTGTTAAGTGGCAGCCGCATAGTCGTACAAGGGCGATGCGTCAGCTCTGATTGGCGCAAAGTCATTGATGCAACGGTTTTGGTGGATTAGCACAGCAGAAACCACTTTTCAAGAGCCCAGAACTGGATTGCCACCACTTGGCAGGGCAGGACTCATAGATGGCAGAGTCCAGGTGCTGTTGCATTGTTGAAGGAAGTCTTTGATGGCCCTGAAACAAAAAAAAAGTCAGAAAGCCCTTGGAGTCACTCTGGGTTCAAGTAAGGTGGGTCCAGCCCTTGTCCTAAATGGCAAGTCGAATTGGCTCTAAGCTGCACACACAGGCCCTGCAATGGCAGGCCTGAGACAGTTTTGAAAGGCTACTTGTGGGGGTATCACAATCAGAGCTGCAGGCTCACAAGTAGCATTTAATTTATATCCCCTGGTGTATGGTATACCACTTCGCAAGGGACATACAAGTAAACTAAATACGCCTATTGTGTACACACCAATGTTACCATGTTTAGGGGAGAAGCACATGCACTTTAGCACTGATCAGCAGTAGGTAACTGCTCAAAGTCCTAAGGCCAGCAAAAACAAATAAGCAAAAGAGGAGGTAAGAAGGCAAAAGATTTAGGGGAAGACCACGCTGAGGATGACAGGTCTAAAAAGTATTTATTACAAAGAGAAGTCAGGTTTCGTACTAAATACGTTATAAGCAGTACTTTGTAAATGTCAACTTTCGCCTGCCTTAAGCCTCTAGAAGTCCATTTGCATGAGCTTACATCTGTCACCCAGGAGCTGAAAAACGTCATGCTAAGGTGTGTCACTTTTACCAAACTGAGACAAAGGCCTTGACAGGGAAACTATCTGGGCAGTGCCCAGTAACTTTATTATTTTCAAATAGGCCTACCCAGCCACAGGCAGATGTAACTCACACCTGGGCATGCACCCTCTTCTGTTCTTCTAGCCGGCCTGGCATAAATCCTAGTGGGAAGGAAACTGCCAACAGACCCAGTTTTGAGTGACCACAGAGGGGTGTTGCTCATTTCCTTGGCCACACATCTAGGGTGCTCTGTGCAGTAGAGCACAGGTTCTTCCATGTTGGATTTAGGTAGAGAAGGGCACTGTGGGATTGTTTTCAGTAGGGCACAGGGAACTTTTTCCTATTGGTTTGAGAGGGCCCAGGAGTCAACACCACCCACAGGCTAGTGCCAGTCATAAATGTGGCACCTCAGGCACCCTCTTCAGAATATTACAGGACCTGTGGAAGATAAAAGAAGAACTGCACTTGCTGTTGAGATCTGTTAGGAGAAATCAACGGGCAGGAGCTGCTCACACTTGTACCCAGGGCGAAGTGTATTCCAAAGGGCAGTTGGCTGACCAGTAAAACCACAGGAACACAAAAGCTACAAAAAGCCTGCTTTCCAGGAAGAGCCCAGCTGGACCATTCCAAATGTACCTTCCCCAAACCCTGCTTTTGGATTCTGTTGGAGTGAGTCCTGATCCCCAAGTGCAGTTCCTGAGTCCTGCCTACCCCTAAAAGTGAGACTTTAAACCTTTGACTCCTGTTGAACCCCACTTAATCATTAGTAGACTCTGTGGACCCCAGCTGAATAATGCTTTGAATCTGGCAATCCTGGCCTATTAAGCTTTGATGATATGAACCACAAAACAATGCTCAAGAATACGGCAACAAGCATTCTCCAATCAAATATGTGAATAATTAGATATTAGTTTCACAAACAAATGTAAAAAAAATCATTTTAAAGGGATGGAAGGTTGGAGCTTTTCTAAATTCAATTCAGGCCACACATTTTCCATACTATATTCTTTTTGATGCACTAGCACTGCTCCCACTAAACAGTTTGAGGATACATACATGATTTTTAGCCTACTATTTCAAATGTCTTAACATTTCCATAACTTTTCACAATTTTCAATTTTCAATCTTACCTCTCTATTTATATATACTTTATTAATGTGTTCACATTATTTAATTTTGTTAGGAGTCGCTGACCCACTGAGTAGATGTTGTGGACCCCCTGAGTCCCTTGACCACAGGTTAAGAACATCTGACCTATTCTAATTCAATATCAATGTTATTGTTTAATTTCACATTTGAGTTATATTTAAAAACGACATATGTTTTATTAATAAGATATTTTCAATTGGCCATGAAATTAGAAAAGAAAAGATAAAAGAGTTGTGTTAAAGTATAAAAACAGGAAATCTAATATTCTACCAATTTTTATTGCATCTTTTTGAAGAAATATTGCCTTAGTATTTTGGAAATAAAAATATTGTTTCAGAACTTCTGGTGTTATTTATTTTAACGTAAATTATAACATTAGTGTTTAATCTAGAAGTATTTTAAATAATTAATCTGGAGCATCATATACATGAGCTGATTTGTTGATATTCGTGACTCTAGAGATGACTGCCGGCTGATATGTTGTCTCTATTAATTCTTCCATAGGGGTAGTTGGTGGGTCTGTGGTTGGTCCTTGTTTGTAGAGGCAATCTCCTTTCTTCTGGTTGCTACACTCTACTTGGTGCGAGAGCACAGGTCGTTCCAGTACTTCCTGATCTTGTCACCAATCTCTTTGGAACACCCACAGTATTTGTGCACTGTTGGATTTTTGTTCAATTTTTTTATAATTGTCTCTGAAGTCAAGTCAAGAAATACTTTATTTCGGCCTAACAAGGCCATAAAAGCACAGTTAAAAAATCGAGTACAACACAATTCAAGCAGTTCATACGTTGGTAAAGACCATGTACATTATAATATTCTTTAAAATGTCCTACATGTTTAAAGATTTAGAAAAATATATAAAAGTGTACATTTGTGACAAATAAGATGATATAAAATCAGATTTATAAAACAAACAATCACAGTAATGTGGTACGGTGAGTTAATTTGGTAAGCACTGTCTTTAAAATGGCTCGGCGTGCGAACCATATTGAAAAAAGATAGCGAGAAACTGAGTACGCAATGAGCGTGCTAGTATCCTATTTTAATATCCTGAAAGCCTGTGCGCAATGACCTGTTCCGAGGTTTCTACACAACTGCAGTAACCATCAGTGTCTCGTTTTCTTGTATGCTGGGCAGAAGAATAGTACATGTTGGTTCGTCTCCGTGATGTATTGTTACATATTGGGCAGCCCTCAGTTGAAGTGACTCCCCCATTTTTTGTAAAAGCACTTAGGGGGAGTGTGCCGTGCCTAAATTGAAGATATAGCTTTTTGGCAAGGACTGGCTGTATGTCGTCAATGGCTGATTCTAACCTATATTGGAGTTTTACTTCCAAAAAGGTTGCTGTCAATAAACCAGTTACAGAACTCCCCTGTAATAATGTAAGATTGTATTCCTTATAATTCTTTAAGAGGGCCTTCTTAGATGTTGTCGGGCAACTGTCTCCGAAGATAAAATGGATGTTTTCATGTAGAGTTTGTCAAGTTCTGAAATACGCTCCACCACTATTATTTCCAGCTTTGTGTCACCCAACTTTCTCTTTCTCTTCCTGCTCACTTCTTTCTGAGGCTCCTGGCTGGACATGCTGCTGCTGTCAGATCGTCCTCTGTTGGGAGAGAGGTTTTGTTTCTGCTGTGCACTTGAAAGTAAATGCCCTTTCTGTAATGAGTGAGGTCAACACATGGTGTGACAGGCGCAATTTCAATTCGATATATACGAATACTGAATGGTTAAAATTGCTAATTGCCTATAGGAAAGATATTATGCAAATCATATTTAGCAATACCTGTTTTGTGGATTGGTATTTGTTGCAAATTATGAAATGCTAAACATGGTGTTCCAAATCAGCCCCAAAAGCCTTAGAAATTTACAGAATTAGAAGAAAAGTGTAAATTAATTTAGAAACATTCAACATTCCGCTTGAAACAAAAAGTGCCATCTGATGCACTTTGCATGTGGTCAGTTATGATAGATCATTCACATTATTTCGAGGAAACCTTATGCTTCTGGAGCAGCTTTAAGAAAATGTTCTATTTGGGAAATGCACAATATCATTCAGCCCTCCCTCTCTGATCCCCCAGTTCCTACAATTACAGCTGCCACTCATTTCAATCACATAGCCGGATCTGTAGATACAGCGAACAGCTGCATTTTTTACTTGTGTGTAATACCTTGATTTCTTGCGGACACCCGTACATTTAATCTCAAAAACATGGTATCTTTTTTTATTCCTCGCTTCTTTTTTTATTAGGCCCGTGCCTCCCCACCAAGCAGCCGCACTAGGCTTGCTGCAGAGGGACTCCATTAATCCTGCATTTCCGAGATGCTATCTGAAGCACAGTGGGTTTCCACAGAAATTAATTTGTCCTGACAACAGGCCTAAAGATTGGAGTCCAGGGATCACTTGGCGAATTCCCTTTAAACTGAGCACAATAATAAACACGACGCTGATAACGACAGTTCTTAACGACCACACAGAAGAAGGGCCAAGAATAGAGCGGCTTGGTGAATCTGTAAACACTTCAGTGAACTGGCATGAAGGCAGGAGGCAGCGCCATGCACTCTGTGGTGAGCGGCCATTGCTGCCATTGCAGCTCAGCAGTTAACGCAGCCATAGAGAAATACAATAGGCCTTCACTTCAAAATGAAAACAGCACCAGCTTATTATGAGGAAGCGTTTTATATGTATGCAGAACGTACTTGCAATGAGGAAGAGCGAAGTCTGGGGCATAAATTCAGTCAGCCCTGCCTGAGCTCCCTAAAGGAAGGATCATACACCCTATTTTGAAACCCCTGCCTCCCTAGCAAGAAGCTCGATGTGTCCCCGGCGCTGCCATAGGGACATTCATTTGGACCCACTCTGCATTTCTGTTGCTTTTACACAGACAAACTTCCAAAGCCGGTTTTTGTTACTGTAAAACCACCAATCACCGTCCTTGGACATTTTCGCCTTGCGTGTGGTGGCCTTTAATTGAGTCCCCGTTTCTGTGCATGGAAGAACCAGACAAGAGAAGCTGGTAACATCAACCTGCCCTAAATAGGCCAGGGCGACTATTACCTTGATATCATGGCCTTTTCGTGGAAGGACCATCAGGTCAGTGGTCTCCAAAAGCGGAGTCAGCTGAACACTGTGGCTCCCCTGCCTCCACTTGGAGAAGGGACTCCACAAGTTTGGAAGATGGGGCATCTACTGTTTTTTGCAGGTGTCCCACATCCATGATGCTCAAAGTGACCCCATATACAGCTAATGGGAATGTGTTTGTGTTCATCCACTAACCTCTGGTGATCACTGTGCATGGACATGCAGCAGGCTCGTCCCCAGAATTGATCTGCATTGGCTAAATTTAGGGTTCATTATTGACAATAAACTAACCCACAAAGACCAAGTCAACTCAGTTGTTGCTACAACTTCTTACATCCTAAAATCATGTAAAAAAATACTGGACTATCTCCCCATAGCAAGTCAGAAAACGGTTGTCACAGCTTTAGCGATGTCTAGGCTGGACTATTGTAATGGCCTATATGTCAACGTACAGGAAGGTCTCCTTAGGAAACTGCAACTCTTACAAAATGCAGCTGCCAGATTGCTATCGGGCACTTCAAAATACAAATCTATCTCGGCAGAAATTAAAAAGCTGCACTGGCTGCCTGTTAGGAAACAAGTTTTGTTTAAGGCTCTGTGCATAACCCACAAAGCACTACATTGTAAGGGTCCAAAACACCTGATCCAAAATACAAAGTGGTATGTCCCGTCTAGGTCTCTGCGCTCCTCTTGAGCCAAACTGATTCGTATTCCATTGGCAAAGAAAGCCAATTGGGGTGGTAGAAGTTTCTTTGTGGACAAGGCCAAGGCATGGAATGCCCTCCCAATTTCTCTTGGAGACACAACGGAGATGTTCGTCTTCAGAAAAGCCCTAAACACCTGGTTGTTCAATGCATAAAGTTCTAGGCATTTCCATCTGTGCCTATAAGGGACCGTCACTTATAGCGCCAGGACGCCCTTGGGCAACAGTGTGCTCTACAAATATCATTAACATTAACATTATATTTCAATGAGCAGCCTTTTTACAATGTAATGTTGAAGAGTAAAGATAATAATTGATTTTTTTTAATGAAAAGCACATAACAGGGGTTTTCTTGGTGCCTAAATAATGGGTGCTATTGTTACCAGACACTGGTGCTCACTCAATGACCTTAGACTTATGAAATGCTGAAAAGGACATGCTGGGATTTAACTCTGTGTCTTGAAGTTTTCACATATATCTTTAATGCGATCTTTTTAACTAGCTGAGACACCCTAGAACTGAGCTACTTTAAATTTCTTTAAGGATGTCCCTCAATATGTTAATATGCGTTTTTTATCCTGAACCTTGCTTGTCCTTTTGCTTCAGCTTTATTTTTATTTTTTTGGGTGGGGCGCGGGGCAAGTACAGAATGTGAATGGAAATATGGTTCTCTCTAGACAGAATTATGAATTTGTTTTGGCCAACTATTTTAGGACAAAAACATTATACATTTCCGCAACATCAGTTCAACTATAATTCCAGCGTAAATAATAAGTTACTTTTGAGATGATATTTGGTAACGAGAGGCTAATCAAACGGCATAAGTTCAGTAAGAAAACTGAACATTGATGTGGAGATACAATCTTCTCTGATTTTCTGAAACATTTTCTGAGTACCCTGCCAAAATGCAGAATATGATGCAGATTATTTTATATAATCAAAATTAACTAAATTTCGTCAAACAGATCTCGGTCCATAGTTTTTCTAATAAAAATGATGAAAAGTACAAGATGTCCCAGTGTCTCTTTTTTAAAGCAAATATGGTGAATGTTCCTTAAAATTGTGTAATAAAAAAATATTCAATGGCAATTTGGTACTGTTGCTCTAATACTCTGTAAGCACTGTTTTAAATGTTGCTAAATAAAATGTGTATTACCTTTTAATTACATTCTTGTCCTAGTCCGTATGTGAGGAGGTGTTTCTGCACCCTGGAGACAGGCACCCTGCTGCCTACGTAAAGGAATAATAAAAATAAGCCCCCTACCTCTCAGACGAGCCAACCCAGAAAACTCCTATTTTGTCTGTCTCCTTTGAGGTGCAGTTACTTTGTGCTTCTGTCTCGACTGAAGTTCCTGCTTACCCTGTTGGCTGTGATTGGGCGTTTTCTGTTTGCTGTGTCCTGCTCTCGTGACGTTTACTGATTTCTGGCCCTTTTCTGGGCTTGCAGCCTGGTTCATGTCGGGTTTGTATGAGCCCATATCTTCCTGCTGGGAACATTTGTGGTTTTGTGGTTCTGATACATGTATTTGACCTGCCCTTCTCTAGCTCACTGTTGGGCTTGTGGCTGTGGCTACAGATAGTTTTCTGGACGTTGCTGTCGGTCGTCAATGGAAGTGGCATTCCTCTTTGTGGGCTCCTTGTTGGGCTTGGGGCAGGGGTGTACTTATTTGCTGTCAGGCACTGGAGTCCCCTTTGCTGGAAGACAGGGAACTATTTCTCTGTCGGTGGTACAGCCAGTGCAAGGACTTCCCATTGTTCTGATCTTGAGGCTTTTGGAGTGTTCCCTGTTTTCTTGTCTCACCTCTTATCTGCCTAAAGGCTCAGCTTGTCTGGAGTAGTGTGGTGTTATTCTAATGTTTAGTTTGCCCTGCCTTGGCTCGCTCTCTGATGTAACTTTGAGCCTTTATCATTGGAAATGGATACCTCCTTATCCAAGCTAGCAGTTGTGGGTGTAGACTTTGCCCACTCCCTGTAGGGTTTAGGGATAGGGTGTACCTGTCTGCTGAGCTGAAGTGCATCTGTCTGATAATTGATTCTGGAGTTTCCTTCACTAGAGTACAGATGAGTGCCCTCCATTTCTTCTTCCTTTGGTGATGGCTGAACTCAGTTCCTTGCTAGGTGCTTGTCAGATGAGCTCTGCCACAATGCCTCCTCTTGGCTATTGTGTGCACCAGCCTTCCGAATCAGCTTGGTTGGGAGTAAGTGTATTTTTATGATATCTGGCCTTCCTTCAATTCTTCGTAATGAGCTTGAGGGGGAAACCGCCTTTACAATGAAGTTATTACCACATTATGCCTTTACCACGCATTTTTAACCATGCATGTTTTTGCCAGGTATATGCCTTTACAATTAAGTACTTTACAATGCATTTAAGGTAAGTTGGAGGGCAGAGAGGTCTCCCCCCGTTTTTTTTTTTTAATATATGTACATATCTATAAACAATGGATGTTAAGGGTATGCATTGTAAAAGCATTCTGTTCTAAAAAAATGTGGGGTAAAAAATGCATCGTAAAGGCCTGGAAAATATTTCCCTGTGGTGTTCCGTCCTACAACTAGCTTGAAGACCATTGTTGTTTATTTTCTGTCCAACAATGCTCTGGGCCTCTGGATGCCTATCTATTTCCTCTTTGGACAGTGGGCCAGCACTGGGGAGCTGGGCATGGGCCCTCCAACAGATTCTTCTTGCAGAATGTAAGATTTTTTCTGCCCTGTGTGCAGTGCTATGGTCCCTACACTGAGAGATGTGTAAGTGCTCCCCCTTTGTCCTTGGGTGTGGGCCAAAGGTGAGCTATCCTCTGAGGTTCCTATGGGGCTTGGGGTTTGTTTGACATGGGCTCTTCATTGATACCCTATGGATGTGTGCATCTCTGCCTCCCTACTGAGTTTAAAGGGGGCTGTGTTGTTTCTGATGTTTGTCCTGACATTTAACAGGCTTCACGCTTGGCTCAGGGCTGGAGTATGCCTATCCAATTTGCAGATCTGAAGCCTCCTTCACTCGTAGACAGGTGAGCGATCCTCTTATTTTGTTTGTGGGATGCAAACTGGTATTATGCAGTCACCAATTCTCACTGATGGACTCAGGGCGTATGGGATGTATGCCCTTTATCTTGGTCTAATGTCCATCTCTGTGCATCTGTCTCTTTGCTGGACTTGTTGGAGGCCTGTGTGTTGCTAGGTCTAAAGTTCAGCCAATCCTTCCTTGCCTCTCTGCTGGGACAATGGGTATGTGTGGGTTTGCACTATTATGCACCCCCTGTGCTTGGACCTTGTGAGACATTAACTCTATTTTGGACTTGGAATATTGAAAGTGGTCCTCCCTTTTCCTCCTATCTCATTTTGTTTCTCCTGTAAAAGTGGTTACATATTTACTCAAAGCTGTTACTTCTGCTTTCTTTTGCTTGTGTTCCTTTTGCCTCCTAAGGGTGTACTGCTCTTGCTCCCTCTTGGATTTGGAGCTTGTGGATGCTGGCCATGTATTTCTTGGTGTCACGTCTCCCCCTCCCACCTTACTTTTGTATTGATTATGTTGCTTCTCAGGTTGTCTTTAGTTTTCAAGTGCATCTTTTGTATTCTTTAAGTAGATTTTTGCTACCCATCCTTGTTATTTGGCATGCAATTTGGAGGGGGCTGTCTCATGTACTTCTTGTTGGAAGTTGTCCTTATCAATCAAGGTCAAGCATGTTTTTTGGCTCCAGGGGATTTTGCTGTTTGAGTTCAGGGGCTTGTAGTTGGGTTTATTTTGGAAGTCTGTTTCTGCTGTCTCAGATTTGTGCCTTCTCATTTGGTGTTACTGGTCACACCTCTACATTGGTGGTGAGGTTTAATGATGTTTTCTTCTGTGGGCTCTCATTTTTGTTTGAGCTAGGAAGTACTTGCTTTGTTGTGTGCTCTTCCTGCTGGTCTCTTTTGGTCCCTTCTGGCTCTTTCCCCTAATTGCTGGCAGTAGGTTAGTGTTGCACCCTTTGGCTCTCATGCGGTTTATTGCAGGTGTTCCTTAATTTTGGGCCCCTGCACCTCAGTGCACATAAGTTGCGGCCTCTGTCTTCTGGGATTCTCATACTTGCTGGCTCACTTTGGTCCTGGCGCATGGAGATTTGCTTGCCTTCTCGTTTTTTCCGTCCTGCTTTGTATCTGGGCTTTCATTTTATGGCTGGCTATCTTGATGGGTAATAGATACTGCCTGTTCACTGCTGCCTGATTTGGTATGGCCTCATAACATAAGGACTTGGACGAGGAAGTGATGAGGGATAATGCTTAGATTGCCTATTGGTAATCCCATTCATCCAGTTCTACTTAATAGTCCCAGTCAGTCAGTCAAAACCACTTTATTCAGTTAATAAAAACCATAAAAGTACAATACATAAAGCAAAATACACTACACAATAAAAGCATCTAAAATCCTAATCTGGGTGACCTAAAAAAGATAAAATATTACAAAGCTAGAATTCATTAAATCACCTAAAAACCCAGGCTGCCATTAGAACATATATAGCAATGAATCACCTCAAGAAAAACAATTCAAAACACCAGCATAAAAACGATAATTGTATGAGCGTAATGGGTACTCTTAAAATATTTGTCATGGGGTGCCAATTTTTCCTAAGTGTAACAGCTGCGACTAAAAAACTTGCAATGTTAAATATCTCCAATGGGTCATTCAGCAGCTGAAGATAGAGTAAGGCAGATTTTACATGTATTAAGCCTTTTCCCCCTAAAATTGGAAATAAAATCCTCCTACGGATAACATTGTAATGCTCACAGAACATTATAAAGTGCATAGTGTCCTGATTCGAAAAATTGTCACAAGTGCAAGGACCTGAACACACAACCTACTCCAGCCTTGCAGATTACCTAAGAAAAAGTGTATTAAATTAAAACAAAACCTGGCTAAAAGCAGGCGATGGAAGGGCTTTGTGACAATTCTCAAGTACGGTTCAGTCTGAGGGGGGAGGTATTTAACAAAAAATAGGCTTTTACTGAGGGTTTCATTAACTTAGTCACCTCTCTCTCAACAGACATTAAACTCAGAAAATGTGTTTTCACCCAGGCAAAGTCCTCTTTTTTTAATTTTATCCGGGAACTCATATGGATCTGGGTTCCCTTGTTTGTTTAAGGTGTGCTTGACAAAATATAGCCACGGAATACAGTTAGCTCGCTCCAGGGTGACACAGTCCCTAATAATCTTGTGATTCAAGGTTAGTTCTAGGTTGAGCCAGGTCTTAAGCCAGCAGACCACCGGGGCCAACCTCAACAAGTCTGATACATAACTAACGCTTGTCTCTTGGTGTATTAAAAAAGTTGAAGTAGATTGAGGGACCGACAAGAGGATACGTATAAACTTGTTTTCGAAAGTCTGTAACCAGTCCGATGACTTATAACCCCAGATGGACAATCCATACAGTGCAATGGCTATGCATTTAGACCTGTAGATGTTAAGCATGGCTTTGATTGGCCTGGCCCCCAATCACTGTGCAAAGCCATGAGCTGCAGCCGTTGACCTTGCCATCACATTTATTTTTGCTTTCTGTTGGGGAACTGATGGCGCGCGGAGTTACCTGCTCAATTACCATACTCACCTGAGCCCATAAACATACACACACTGGACAGGTAATCTGGGCTTTACTATATGCCAATCAGAATTTAAATGTTGTCCTAGGACTTGTGCCTATACACATTGACTTACCAATCCTTGTCACCTGTATTAAGTTCCAAGGGACCAAAGGGAGTTAGAATAATAGGGAGGAAATAACATTTCATTCATAAATAACCACAGAGTCGGGAAAAGTTTAAACACTTTATCTATGTAAATTCTCAAAATGTCAGTGACCACACAGAAGTGATTAAAACCTCTTCGATTAGGAAGATGATAATGAAAACAATAATATGTAGAAATAGTATGAGATTACTTTTAGGCATTGATACGTAGGAAGGGGAGAGAAAAGGAAGCATGTAATAATATACTCAAATAGATTTATATTTACCTAGAATAGTGTGAAGACCAATCCTGATAATCCAGATGTCAACAGGACAGGGCAGGTACAGATCAGATTAGGTGAGGACCCAGGAAGGGCGGATGCAGGTCAGGACAGGTACCCTCAGCTAAGTTCAACACCAGCGTCACACCCCTCTCTGCGGCTAACAGTCAGAACCCGATTGGGTTATCGATTCTTCTCCCACAGCAATAATCAATTCTTGTGACAGAGTGCTCCGCCAGCACTTCTGCTCCCGATTCTTCTGACAGGTTGCTCCGCCAGCACCTCTGCTTCCGATCTCCTATATTGAGCGTTGGGTCAGTGACAGGTCAGCTATTCGGACAAGTCAGACAATCTAACTAGCTAAGCCTACCTTAGTTATATGATTTTCCAGGGCAATGTACCACCCCACAGTGTTGCGAATTCGTGTAGTCCCTCAATTTGATTGGTCAAAAGACGAGGAGAGGTCATCACACCATACCAGTATGAGATCATTTTCATTCAATAATTCAAATTAACGTTCCCTTCCATAATTTTATTTTCCCATGCACTTTTATTCCACTTAGCAGCAAATGTTTCAATAATAAATACAATGTAGTCGATTAGTTTAGTTTAGCTTCCTTTCGGTAGGCCAGAAGGTAAGGTTCCCTGGAAAGTCGCGAGTAAATCAGGACTTGGGTGGGGTTTCATAACAATGCTTCAGGGATTTTGAGTTCTTGTGCGCAGACACAGCTTTTTCAAGATGGAGTTCAAATTGACACATCAGGCCCAAATACAAGCTAGCAGCAAAGTCAAAGAGCAACAGTTTTGGAACAAAGAATAAATGAATGCACTGTATACCACTTATCTCTACACTATTCCCATTACTTTATTTTAACTATACAATTAATAGTTAAGCAGAACGTACAATGTTTGTTAGAGCAGCAGCAGTGTGCTTTAGTATGTGGAAACTTGAAGCGGCCATCTTTAGTACTAGTGCGCAGCTGCAGAAAATTCCCTCCAAGTAGAGACACGTCACACCACGTGAGTGTGGCAGACGCCTGCGCAGTACAATTCCCGCGTTTTCGGCGGTTATATTAATGCATTCACATTACTGTTAGTAAAAGCACTTAGAAAAGCTTCCCCTAGATACTAAAATGTTGTGTGGTGCAAGTATTAGTAAGACAAACATGTTGAATAATACATAAGCTGTTATGTCAAGAGGATTGAATCCAAGCAAGTCTCTTTACGTATGAAACCTTGCTCCATCAGAACCCATGAACCCCTCCCATCAAATAGTACCCTGAGATAGGTACACGAGGTCACCCTGGTCAGCTCTACACCTTCACAGTGGAAAGATTTAGGTCTTTTATATTTCTGGCCCATAGTCATAGTATGGGATTTAGCTATATTGATGACTAGGCCCAATGATTTCATATAGGCCCGAAGGAGTCCAGAAGCCGTTTGAGCCCTACAGCTGTACGGGCTAATAAAACAGCATCATCCGCGTATAGGAGCACAGGGATAGCCCTGTCCCCTACTTGCGGTATATCTAAACTGGCAGAGTCTAAAAACTTTCCTAAATTGTTTATATAAAGGGTAAAAAGCAATGGGGCTAAAATACATCCTTGACGAACACCTCTACCAGATTTAAAGTGCCTTGTGCAATTTCCTTCTTGGTTGACCCTCACCCTTGTGGAGAGATCCTGAGTAAGTCAGCAAAGAAGTGAACTAGACATGGATCTATGCCCATGTCTAGCAGGATAAGCCAAAGTTTAGATATATTTACCAGGTCAAAAGCAGAGGAGAGATCCATGAAAGCCAGCTGTAATGTCCCCGCTTTGGCTAATGTGTATTTTCCTGCTATTAAAAGTAGATTTAGGCACTGGTCCAGAGTACCCCTTCCACATCTAAAACCATTATGGAGGTTGGTTAAAACCTCGTTCACATTCAGCCAGTCCATTAACTTAGGTAAAATCACTCTCCATAGGTCTTTTACTGCGGAATCAATTAAGGCTATCAGCCTATAGCAACAAGGGTCTCCTCTATGGCCTTTTTAAATAACTGGAATGATAGTAGACGACGACCTTGATGATGGGAAACCCTGCTGACTTGACACATTATAGACATTTGTCAGAATTTTGGCCCAAAAGGTTGGATGTTGTTTGTATAACTCGGCCAGGACACCATCTGGACCAGGGGCCTTCTTACTGGTCATTTGCGTTATTGCCAGTTCTACTTCACCTTCATTAAAAACAATTTTGGGGGATTCCCTTCTATGTTCTAAACTAGCAGGTAAATCCTAGGAAGCAGTGGCCTTGTATATGGTTTCGAAATGAGAGAGCCATTGGGCTTCTGTGATGTTGTATTCTAGGGGGGCATTCTCTATACCAGTCCCAGTCTTTACCAAGCTGTGTGCTGCGCTTCAATTGCAGTGTGCTGGGCTGTTTAAGTAGTTGACTCAGGAGGTGTCTGTTTGGAGATGGAACATTATAGGCACACGTAGAGTGGGAAGAGTTTATATTCTTTACTTTTAGGTAGGCAGTAGGTTGTCTGTCTCCAGTATGTGAGTACACCACTTCACTAAGGACTGGAATGAGGAAGTAAATTCAAAGCCACATGTATTTCGGTTTGATAAAGCTGAAATAAAGCAGTCAAAAAAATCACAATGTTTTATAGAGAATATTAAAAAGATATATATATATCTTATGCACATCAGTTGTTTGGGTTTAAAGCATAATTAAGGGCATAGCTAACATTCAATACCTTGTTAGGAACAAACATTCTTCTCACTAAGCACCACTTCAGATAAGGGACATTCAAACATGTTTAAGATATTTAGTGGCTAACTACAACAGACGTCAATGTTATTCTACCAGTTAGCCAGATTATGCGCCAGGGATAGTCAATCAGTTGTAAACTTTGAAAAAAATCTACAGTGTAGGAAAGTGCCCCTTTTTTAAAACGTCACCCCCTCTTTTTGCCTGGTAGCTGATGTGATTTTGACTGGAAGTGCACTGGGTTCCTGCTAATCAGGTCCCTAGTGCTAGAGCTCTTTCCCAAAACTGTGCAATTGTTTCCCCCAATTGGCAAAACCTTTGTCACACTCTGTAAGTTCCTACTGGCACCTAGGGCCCGAGGTACCAAAGAGGGAACCTAAGGACAGCAGCACAAATTGTGCAACATAACGGACCCCTGACCCAGCACATGCCAGTCTGCCATTGCAGGCTGCATGTCTTGGTGCAGACAAAAGTGAAAACATGATATGTTATAGATCCCCGTGTGCCATATCCTCTAACACTGCATGTGATATTTCTAAGTCAATCGTACAGCAAGCCTGACATCCCTAAGGTAGGGTGTTGAATATTACATGAGAAAGCATTCCTGCATGAGCAGATATGCCCCTATGCTAGTCAGTCCTACCACTACCAGAGCAAGTAGACAAGGAAGCTATTTTAAGACATGTGCTGGACACTGATGAAAAACGAGCTCGTCAACTACACAATGGCTCCACTGAAAATAGGGATGTTTGATATCAAACATCTCATGTTGATAATCTCACACTTATTCCAGTGATGGCTTCACTAATACATGCACCCAGAGGGCACCTTAGAGGTGCCCCAGAAAACCTACCAATCTCATGTGTGCTTGCTGACTGTTTTATTCCAGCCGGCCACTGAGACACTGTCCTTACATCCTAGGGTGAGAGCCTCTGCTCTGAGGAGACCCTGAACAAAAGCCTGTCAGGGAAGAAGGTGTAATACCTCATCTCACAGAATGACCTGCTGATTAGCCTTGCTTGGGTGCAAGCCTTAAAGGGCTTCACCTTTGAAATGCAAATGTGGCATTACCTCACAAGAGACTAATTAGATCTCATTGTCCAGGGCCCCCTTGGCACCTAGACAGGCAGGAATATTAGCTAGTCAGGTATGCATGGCACCTCCCCTAGGGGGGGCTACCATGAGGTGGCAGAGATTTTTCAGAAGACGACATCTTTGTGATTGCATACTTAGGAATTCTAGGACAGGGTTATGCCCACTACCCACAGGAAGTGGTCATCAAGGGGGCATAGTGACCCTAAGTGTTAGTAGTCCATTGGTTTCTACCCACCACTCCCCTAACACCCCTACATTCAGTATTCAGGGAAGCCCCTGTCACCAGAGAGGCTGATCCTGATCACCTAAGAAGAGAGAGGCCAACTAAGAGCTGCAAAAGCAGAGAGGAGAGAAGAAGCAGCTGATCTGGTACCAACCCTGCGGGTCTGTCTGCATCCGTTGTCAAAAACTGCGCCAACTTCGGATCGTCCTGCAGGTATTGGCTCAAGACCTTGGGAGGACTGTCTGCCTTTGATAATGACCCAAGACTTCCAGTGAACAGTGGACCTGTTCTCCTGCCCCCTGCTGAAACTCTGAAGCAAAGACTCCGAAGCCTGTCGTCTCCAACCCATGTTGAAGTGGGCCAATGGGGTCAACAAGGTTCCCCAACCTTCCAGAGCTCAAGTCCATTATGGTTTCACACCTTGTGGGCTCCCTGACACTGACTGCAGCCTCTGCACGCATGCCCCCTCGACCGCTCCTGGTACGAAAACCCAATGCCTAAAGTCACCTCTGCATCCGTCACACCCGGGCCACAGAGAAGAGGGCCCCAGGTGTTCCTACATCTCCAAGCATCACAAGACTTGAACCCCCTGTTGGTTCAACCCGTCTGGCCTCCGATCCAGAGCCTACAGCCTCTTTTTGCAGTGACCAATATCCATAGAAACATATTGGGCTCCAGACAGTGTTTTGCACCCTGCACACGGTCACCCCGTGCCGCTGGCAGTTTACTGCTGATGCTGCCTTGGACCTTGACCACCACTCACCTTAATTCCTATAGATTGGTCCTGTAAGTCACTGTACTGTATCTGTTTGCAGACCTTTTTGCTCCTTCCACGGGATAATATTGAACAACTGAAAAATAGCACTGTGTCCACTTTCTGAAGTGAAAAGATTTTATATTTAAAAACGTACATACTGAATGATATTTCTCTGATGCCTAAACATATAAAGATACTTGCTATTTTCATAAATTGGTATGGGTCTCCTTCTTGAATCATGTGTGTCATTTATTGATCATTGTGTGCCTCTGCAAATGTCTTGCACTCCTCTGTATTAAGCCTAAGGCTGCTTGAACACACTACCCCCTACCAGAGCACTTTGGATTTGCATAGCAAGCCCCTGCCCACTCCTAGGGGACCCCTGGACTTACATGGTAATTCACATGGTTTAATACACCACATAAAGAGCAAGCTTTTTACATACAGAAAATATGATCCATGAGAAAAAGCACATAGGTTTGCATTCATATTTTGTCAGCTCTTTCACAGACTCTTTAGTGAGCATTGTATTTACAAATAATCACATTTAATGTTAATCATTTTACAAAGACAGGATAAGAGTTAAAAGGATATAAGATTAGAACCCACTTTTAGACCTAACTTGTCTAGGGGAAATGATAGCTTCCTACGTAATGTGGACTTTTTTTTCCCTTTCTACTAGCTTCACTTTATGTGTTAGATTCACCATTGTATGGTTTATGGCCTGATCTAAAAACAAAACACACTCAAAATTTACTAGCTGTTAATCCCAACTCGAGGTGAAATGCGTGGATGGAAAGAAGGACCTTGGAAGTTTAACATCCACTCCGTTACAAAAACACACATATTTGGAGTGTGGTATGCAGTCAACTCCTTGTCAAATAGTTGAATGAATATTTCCCTTTTATATTTGAAGAACATGACTCAAATGCATTAAACACTGCCCAAAAGCCTGAGGGTTGGGAATTCCCCTTTGTAGTAAAATGTTGAATGTAGACTTTACAATTTATATTATATGTGATAATAACATCTAGATATTTCTAGGAGTAAACCCTTTCCAACCTTTCACCATCAACATTTGGATTGACTTAAAATATTCCTCAACACCATGATCTTTGGCGCCTCCATGTTGATCTTCAAATAACTGAAGTTAGCATAAGATTGAAAGGTGGACAATCCTCGTTGAAGACCAACAGGGGGTTAAATCGAGGATCAAGGTGCCATCAGCATCACACACAAAATTTAGAACTTTACCTCTAATTATTGGTAAACATTTATGTATATGATTTTTCAGGTAAGACATGAAGATAGAGACAATAATGAAGGAGGTAGCATGCATCCTCGTTTGAAGATATTGGATCTTGGTATTTGATTGGTTATTCTCCTATCTGACTCCATAAGGACGTTCATCCAGATGTTAGTATATAAAGCTATTAGCACTCTAAGCAAAATCCCTGGACTCTCAAAGACAGCCAGTTACACCATAATGCTGCCCTATCAACCTTGTCAAATCTCATGGAAAAATATATGATTGGAGCATATTTAATTTATTATACTAGATTCTCTTTCAATGTAATTCTCATTAAGTAGTTGAATCCTTGAAATGCTGTCCAGAATAGAAGTATTCTGACAAAACCTACTTACTGTAATGGAAATATTTTATGATTTTTCACACAAGTGTAGAGTTGTTCCAAGACAGATGCTGCAAATGATTTATCAACTACATTGAGCAATGAATTTTGTCTATAATTTTATGGGTATATATGAGGCCTTTTCTTATCCATAAGGAGTGTGATACGTCCCTTCCAAGACTCTGAATTTCTACCTCTGATGTAACAAGTAGGGAATGAAACGGGGCAAGAAAACTTTCCCAAAAGCTCGGATTTGTTCAAAGGTTTGATGGGTATGACTTTATGAGTTCTTTCTTTAAGGGTAAAGCTCTTATTTGGAATGGATGGAAGTGCCTCCACTTCTCCTTTTTTATTTTATTAAAGCAATTCTTTATTATGTTTATAAACATTTAAACTACAGGAAATAAGAAAGACAATTGTATTGAAGCAAAATTAACTCATGCTTTGCTGATCCACCTGGAAACAGTTCAGATACAAGCAATGAAGCATATGATTCTGAGTATTATACAAGTCAATTAAATTCAGGCTACAGAAGAAAACGTCAAAATAGAACTCAAAGTAAGCACAGATCCTAATGGCAACGTACAGTCACTTCTTTACTCTTGGTCAACAATCCTAGAGCCAGTTAAGGGACAAATGAACTCCCAATCACAGTCCTACTGGTCATCAGAGATCTGCCCTTAGTGACTAAGGGCCAGATGTAGGTGGCCAAATAGCAAGCGCTAACGCTGACATTTCAGTGATTGCGATCGCTATTTGACTACGAGCAATGTAGGTGAGTTTAAACCTGCTAGCAAAATAAGGAATCGCAAAATTGTGTTCCTTATTTTGTTCTTGCATTTGAGGAATCGCGAATTGTGATTCCTTAAATGCAATGAAAGTAGCACAAATGAAAGTACACTTTAGCCTTAAGGAATTGCTAATTACCACCAACTTCAAGTTGGTGGTATTAAACGATTTCCTTTAAAAAAAGCACTTTTTGTTTAAGTGCCATGTGGTACACATTCATGCCCTCAGGGCATGTATGTGCGCCACATGTGCACACATGCATATTTCAGGGGTGCAACAGGCTGTCCTTTTGACACACTGGCACCCTTGAAATAGCGCCCGCTATTTGCGATTCTTTAATAGCGAATCGGAAATACTGAATATCTTCCCATTCATTCCTATGGGCCTCCTAGCCCATAGGAATGAATGGGTAGGTATTCCATATTAGCGAATCTCAATTTGCGATTCGTTATTAAGGAATATTAAGGAATCGCTAATATTTAAGCGATTCCAATCTACATGTAATTTTGCGAGTCCTTAATAGCTAATCGGTAAAATTCGCTATTAAGGATTCCCAAATTTGATTTTACCTACATCTGGCCCTAAGTGAATACAAGTCTTGACAGATTTTAATATGTACGCTCTGTTGTGAGATATATCATTCAAGTAGATGGGTCCGTATTAATTCACGTATGTCTTTAATTATGGAAAATGATCCCCTATTAAAATCTCACTATGGTGCTGCTTGGTTCCCGACACAGTGTTCGTAATGGCTAAGACATCGAGTACAAGGGAGTCTGTGCCCCCCTGCTCACCATGTACCTAAGGAGCAGTGTGGCCACCATTTGCTGAGGTATTTTACAGTAAATAGTAATGCACTCTGTCCTACTGTGGTGTGAGAAAGAGCCCTCAGATTGCCTCGGAAAGGCTTGCTCGATCATTGGATCTTGTATATGGTGCATTCACATTCTGTGTTTGCTAGGTTCTACCACATCTGAAATGCCATAGAGAAGTGCAAAGTGTACTGAGGAGGTGATGCATAGTCCGGGTGCTTTTACTTGCTTGGGACAAATTGCTGCCCATCACGGTTTAAGGGCCATGCAAGGCCAGCGAATAAGAAGGTCACAGCACACTGTCCTAAATCTCCAACAGTTATCATGTGGTAGTAGTCACGTTTTGTTTAATCACAGGAGTTTCCAATGCCACTTGTGGAGAATTTTCAAATAAGTGAATTTTAGTTTGGCATCACAAAGGAAGATATCATGTGTACATAAGAAGTCCACCCAATCATCTGGAGGAGTGCTATGCCCTCGTTCGCCATCTCCCTTTTTTGTGCCTTACTCCCGTGCCCCAGCTTTGTGATCATATGCATATCCCTTTGTGATTTGCCCCCACATTAAAGTGCCCCCATATTAAGGCCTGCTCATTTCTTGTAATTTGCCCCCAAGAGCGCATCCTTCATAATTTGCTCCCATATTATGGCCTCCAAATCCTACATGTTACCCTCCATCCTACCCCAAGACTCCTGTGCTCAACCCCCAGCCTAAAGCCTTCCAGCCTTTTTAACAAAATCTTGCAAGATCATGTGGGATCTCATGAGATTTTGGCTGCTGCAACTCTACAGCGGACATTTTCTCAAGGTGGGTTTAAATACCATGCCCCAACTGCATGCAAACACTTGGCTTCTTCATTCTGGAAATAAGAAGACTTGCTACTTACTTGAGTCAATGAGTCGCCCAGACATCCTTGTTCTCTGCCCGAATTTACGGTCCCGCTGCCACAGTCCTCACTCCTGTGGATCTCCAGCCATCGTCCTTTGAACCTGAAAGAAAGAAAAGACTATTAGTCAGTTCAGCAACAATACTTCATGGTCAGTGTTCCAAAGAGTTAATCTGGGCATGCATGAATTCAAGGCCAATTCTCTGTGATAATTCATATAAATCTAGTTATAAACTGAAAGCTTTAAAGCATGGCACTAGGTTGTGACCCGAAAAATCAGGTACTTTATTGCAGGGTCATAAACATCGTTCCGAAATGATTGACAAAGCAATTTGAAAGACATTGTTGAACCCTGGAGAAATCTTCGCATTTGACAAACTACCTGTCAAGGGAGTGTAACCCGAAAACCTTCTGTGCTTCAACATAGTGCAAATGGGGGATTTATGCCATTGTTAATGTAGGTGTAGTTGAAAGTTGTACACAAAATGGTAGGAGAACTTCTGTCACTCCTGGGGAGTTCCTGTAAAATGCAGATGAGTGGCATAACCTTAAAGATACCATAAAAGCCAACGACCACCACCCTGCCCCTGCCCCATGTCCCAAAACAGTGACATAAGGATGATCACTGTATGTTATGTTTCGTGTCTTTTAGTTGACTTCGGAAGGCAATGCCGTAGCTGGGTATTTGGCCATTGTGAGAATGATCTAGTGCAAATTCAGATTGGAAGTCCTTTAATCTTTTAAGGTTCTTTCCCTCAAACAATTGTTTTATCAGCATGATTCCATGTGATCTCCACACCAGACAGGACACTTGTGGGCCCCATATCTGTACCCCGCATTTATGCCAAAGACGTGAAGTCATGGGTCGTCTTCTAAATGTTTGTGTGCATGGTTTTAATAACCAGATTGTCAATGTGTGTTGGGGGAGGATGTGTATGGGGCTTCCAAACTTCTGTCACCTAAGAGTATGGATCTTAGGATGGTAACTAAAAGGGACTGGTCCTGTTTCACCGGAATCCAATTTACTAACTGCAAAAGGAGACAGTCGTAGCCCTCCTGGTTCAGTATGCATATAACTTTTCAAGTTTGAGCTTGGGCCTGTTTGTCCCGCATATGAATGGTTTGATGGATACATTGATTTGTAGTAACAGTGTTTTAGGGATCAGCATGGGAAACATGCCAAATATAAGGTGCAATTACTATTTTTACAGCCTGGATGTGGCCCCATAAGGACTGGTAAGATACAGTAACCTGTCAAAATGTCTTTGTGTCTTTGTTAGTAAGGATAGTACATTAACTTGCAATATCTTGGACAGACCCCTGTTGAGTAGGATGCCTATGCACATTTCAACTGTTGAGGAACATATCGGATATGAAATCTCTTGATGTATGCTCTCATGGTCATCCTAAACATGGACATCACTTGACATTTATCCCAGTACACCTTGTAGACGGAGAACTCAGAGAAGGTGTTGAGGAGGTCTATGAGGGAAAGGATTGAATGTCTAGTTTTGAGACCATCATGAGCATTTCCTTCACAAGGCAGAGCATTTTAACTGTGATCATCTGGTAGGGCACTCCACTGTATGAGGATGTTGTTGAACAGAAACACCCCCCAGTGAAGTTGCACCTCTGGAGTTACCGATAGCCATTGAACAATGGTGCTGTATTGTTGGCCCAGCCTGAACCTGTTAATTACCTTTTGCAGGTATGGCCATTGAAATCAAGTTAAAGGCCTTTTCCAAGTCCAGAGAAATCCTGATCAGAGTTTTCGGAGGTCCATAATATATATGCCAAAATCCTCATAGGATTCCTAGATGATTAATCCGAGCCGGGACGGATGTATGAGGGGTGGCATAAATTTTCTCAGCCTAATTACCAGTATTTTGGCTGCTATTTTAATGTCCATGTTTTTTAGGCATATGGGCCTGTAGCTTCCAAACTCCAATGGATCCTTGCCCTCCTTCGGCAAAAGCTTGATGACTGCTTTGATATGTACATTCTTTAATTTTTTACTTCCAAATGTAAGCCAGTGTGCAAGAAATAACACAGTTGCAAAATGTCCTCTGTATCACGTGATGGTAACGGGAATCTCAAATTCACAGCTAGACAAATAGCCACGGTTCTTATACTCCTAATCCTGGGCACATTTAAAAAATGCATAGAGCTCCTTCAGACCCATTTAGAATATACCCGATGAATTGAAGCATAGTCCGTACACAAGGAAAAAACATAAGCTGCAGCTTAATTTTTTGTTCTGGGTATCACATGTTTTTAGACAACTAACAGACACTATATGTCCCTGTGACCAGAAGGCTCTGGCGGATGCAGCAGTATATTACCTTTGCTTGTTGACCATTGCAATCAAATTGCAGATGAAAACATTGTCATTGATTTGTTTTTTCCTATTTTTACATTAGGTTTAATTTCAACTATTAGTTGCTTTAGAAAAACCTTAGATCTCTACACAAATTGTCCCTTTCTGAATTCAGATTTTTTTCTCCTTTTGAGAAATGTATAGCTTTCCAAGTTCATTTATGGGTTTCACACTTGTTTCCACCACAGACTGCACGTGGGTACAACGGATTTGGATTTGTCCTTTGTACATTGTTGTTTTTGAAAATAGGCTCCAGCATTTTTGATTTTGAGGGTAATAAGAGATTGGGCTGGGATATTGTAAAATAAGGGGGCGGGGCAGTCCTTACTAGTAGATGGTTGATCCTGTCCTGAAATACTTGCTTCACATTCTTGTAATGATGAGTCACTTAATTAGGGATGTAACTCCTAGATCAGTGATAGAAATCTATTTTTTGTATTTGGTTTTTAGTGATACATCTGACTTTAATACAACAGTTGTTCTTTTCCAGGTTCAATCACTTAATTTTCTGCTTTTCCTTTTTGAAAATTAGGAATACATTACCGTATAAATTAGTAGATGACTCTGTCATTAGCATTGAAACTGGTTTTGTGACTTTCTTACACTTATTGCCAGTGTCACTAAATAGTTTAGAAAGTGAATAAACTTGGTCATTCTCCTCATTACATCATGAACACAAAACTATACGGTATTCCATCATTGACCATTATACTTTACCAAAGAACATTGTTCAAATTCCTCATATATCAGTTTTTTGCAAGTACAACAGTGAAGACAAATATCATCTCATTGTGCTTTTTATTTTTTTCAATGCACTTGTTTCTTTTACTTATTTCATTATTCATTTTAGTCAAAAGATAATTTTTTCTTTTTTACCACATTATTTTATCTGATTTATATTAAAAACACATACATGAAAAATAATTCATAATCATGATAATCATGAAAATATTTCTGTCCAAATGAACTAGATACAAAATCAGTTGTAGAAAATGTCAAAACAATTATATACAACAAAACACCCCTGGAAACCATACAATGTACACAATCATACGTCAGTCATTCCATTCCATTCTATCCAATCTCACATCCACTACACTCGCATAATATCTGTACACAGTAGAATTTTATAAGACAAAAGATAGAGCCTCTGCCACTATATAATCTCAGTGTAAAACATGAGACTCCGCACTAGGTCTATATACTTGTTTTGACATTTTCTACAACTGATTTTGTATCCCCTCTTTTCCCTGACCTAGAATAGTGTTCGAGGGGGTCCCTTTATTTTTGCTCTCCTCATTACATTATGTACTTCATGTTCTCAGGAAGTTCTTTTTATACTTCAGATCATATGTTCTGATTTGGAGCCATGACTGAGTGGGTTAATTTTCTCTTTAACAGTCCTGTGTCTAATCAAACTATCAGATCCAGCTTGAGTTGACTTCTTTCTTAACTGCACAGATGGTTGGGATGCATTCGACGTTCATGATTTATTCTGGAGGATTGTGGGGACTTTTGGAGACTTCAAGTTACTGTATTCACACCGTCCTCATCAAGTTTAGAAGTAAAGTATGTACTAGTTTCAAGGTGAAACAGAGCTGATAAGATGTTGACCAAATCACCTGGGAAATGTTACGAATCGGTCATTTTCAAGGCTGAAGATGTTGATAGGCTATGCCAGTCTCTTCTTTCTCTATATTGACTGGCGCATTAATCCTTTTGTGACTTTCTGTCTCTTGGGCCACACCCCTTGTCACGGATCAGGACGAGGGTTGCAGGTAGAATTAAACTAGGGCGGCAATGGCTAAACGTTAATATCAGGAAGGATACAATTGTAGAAATAAATGTTTTCATCTTCATTTGATTTTTAATTTCTCTTGTGGGAGCTCAAATCCAGAGTGCAAAGTTTGAGAAGCATTAGTTGTTCACATGAGTGGGACTCTCTAACAAAGGCATAGACCCCATCACTAAGATTTGTTTGATTTGATCTGGCATGTAATGGTGATAATGGATGCGCTCTGTGGCTCTGTTATATTGCGAGATTTCTGAAGATGTTATGGAACAGTCTGTTTTCCCCTAGTTTTAACATTATTAAAGGGACCTTTTTCTAGTAGAACGTTAGAGAGCGCATTATTCTTATTCTTCCTACAACAGTATACCCACATAGCTTCGTAGGATTCAGTAGGTTTGCCACGTCAGAGATGAAGAAACCAGTGGCAGTGCGCATATATATGGACCGCCTGCTCCTTGTCACTATTCGACTTAGTATACTCTTTGAAGCACTAACAAACAATCAATTGATTAGATAGTTGTAGGCTTTCCAGCAGAATCTATTGTGAGAAATATATACATCAGTAAACATTCTTTCCTAGGCTCACAAATGGAGGAATAGGTTTAAAATAAAAATAGGAGTAGAAAAAACTCTTAGTAACATAAAACATTTTTTTATTTAGAGGCCAATAAATTATCAACCAACAGTGAATATGGCATAGGTGAAGGCCATTTACCAATTGCTGCTGTTGCAAATTGTTGAAATGCAACACACCTCTCTTTGCTCAAATCACCGATTGATACCTTCTCAGCCCACTTGCTATGAGATAATGAGGCTCTACCACAAACCTCTGTCTTCCTCAGGAGCTCCATGATGGTGGCGGAGGCAATTTCTAAAGAAAGGCAGGTCGGGAATTAGGTTGGAGCAGAGAGCAAGACAAAGAAGCTGAAACAAACAAGAAGTGAGCAGACCAAAACAATTATGGCAGATTCTACTCTGTTGCAGATGCAAAACAAGCTAAGACTGAGAAAGCGTGCAGCCTCTTCCATGACTGTATGCAGAGAAGGACAAGAGAGAAAAAATGGGTACTGTAGTTTGTACTTTCCACCTACAAATGAATGATTCCTAGACGAAGTCAACAATTGAAGATCAATATATTGCCTGAGAATCTCTCAGTGCCCCCGGAATAGTACTGCAAACTGTTTGTCCCCACTTCTTTAAACAGAATGTTAGTTTTGCATTTAATTAACCTCAGTAAACTTCTCAACAAATTCTGCTTGGGTAGCTTATTCAGTTAAAATAAATTCAAATGATTTTCATCCAGCTCCAGTGCAATGCTGGCTCCACCTCAAATAGTAGTCGAGTTGTAGTCTTCTTCATCACAATCCTTACTAATGAGTCTTTCATCTCCAACATAGACCATCCAAACTACTAAAAAAAACCTATACCCTCTTCATGGATAGACCTTCCCCTTTAATAGAGTTACAATCAAAGAAGGACTAACTCTTCTTCTCATCCTGCTATCCCAAGCCAAATTCAAGGAGGATTATATAACTATATGGGAGGGAGGGAACATAGGACTAAGACAAGAAAGACTACGATTTGGAATAATGTAGATTACCAGTAAGTAATCCAAGCATTACTTCTTCATCTGTCTTCCTTGTCACATCCTTAATAATAATGATAAACCTATGCCATCCTCCCTTATACATTCAAAACATAGAAAAAAAATATTAGAGGCATATCATATGCCACATAAGTGTATTTGTTCATGCAAGAGTTCAATCCAATACTGCCAAAAGAACCCTGGACCGAAAAGCAGTGAAACTGGACCCCCCTAACTGGAGTCTATAGTGTGATGCAAATGTATTTGGAGAGGCCCACGTGGCTGCATTACAAATGTCTTTGAGTGACGAACCCTGGTATGCTGCCCATGAAGTTGACATGGCCCTTGTAGTTTTCTCTTTATTGAGGCCTGAGGGGAAAGCATCACAGGAATTATAAGCCAACAACACCGTTTGCTTGACCCACCTACTTAAAGTGGAAGAAGTTGGGCGAAGCACCCGTTACCTGTTCTAGATATCACAAAAATAAATTGATCCTTTATATATTCAGCTGACCGAACTTTGTTAATAGAGAAAGGTCTATAAACATCTAATAGATGTAGCCAGAACGGCATAACTTCGCGGAGCTGCGAGGAAGGCAAGATGGCAACTGAGTTAGTTGGTCGTTCGGCTGCCCCCTAACCATGACTCGACTTTGGAACCGAAAAAATGGCAGTAATTGGCAGTAACCAGCAGTAAAAAGACCCCAAAAGATTCACAAATCAATGGTGAATGCATATTGGATGAGAATGGGAATAATTTATAGAGCAAAACTCGATAAAGCAATATACAATTTTCACGAGGGGAGAAACCAGAGAGAAAGGGAAAAAATTGACCAGAATGCGGGAACTGGATGGAACGGGATTGCTTCTCACTCACCTGTGTCTCTACGACGGTTCCAATCAGTGGGAAGCTGTGCTATGTTGTGCGGAGCTGGCAAGGGCGCTCCTTGTTTCTCTGCGAGTCAGAGAACAGGGTAAGTGTTGACAGTTGTGCCGGTTCTGCTCCCCGGTGTGCCATAGTGAAACCATGGCCCCAAAGATCCCAGTGGCTACTGTGGTCAAAGGAGGTCTGGCGTGGCTGCAATTGCCGGTTTGTATCCCAAAACAACTAACCCAAAGCCCCAACCACGACAAGAAGGGGTGAAAAAACTAACTGTGGGGACTATGGTGTTCAGGAATGACAAGACAGAAGAGAAGAAAAATCACACCGGACTGCCACCACCAATGAGCCTTCTGTTTTGGATCTCATGCATGCAGCATCCAGCTCAAAGAATCTGCCAGTGCAAGAAGGTGAACAGTTTCAGGGGGGAGGGGTAAAGATGACAAGGAGGTGACTGGGGAGTCTGATGGGGAGGACCCTGTTGTCACGCAAGAACTCGTATCTATGACTAGTACGTTGGCGGCAGATGCGATCAAGGATAGCCAGCCCAATATGCCAGATCACCCCTCCTGGTGCTCTCCCTCACTGCTTCCACTCCTTGCCTACAATTGGATTTAAAGAACTGTATAGATGGAAGCAACCTAGATGTAGCTGGGGGGCAAACATCAACCATTATATCGGACACTAATATGTTTAATTCCCCGCTCATAGAGGCTACGCTGGTAAATCATCCTGCCTCGTCAAACCACAGTGAAAAATATATATGGATTGTTTTTTTTCTCTCTCAGATGGGATTTGGTAGGTGTCAGGCTCTGGATCAGGTTCTGATTCATCGGAAGACTCTAGTGAGGAGGTTTATGGAAGTGGTAAAAAAGAGACCGTAGCCACAATACACAAAGCAGTAAGGAAGACAACTCACCCTAGTCTGCAAAAGAAAAGTTTAAGATGGGACCATTCAGGCGCAGACTTTCTCAGTACCTGTATAACATAATTCCCTAAAAACAATAATACAGCACCCTCAGAACCCCCTACGTTAGATATGGTCCTTTGAATGCATTCTTGCCCATCGCGAAGAAACGAGCCAAGATGTCAAACGCTCACAGATGGCTATGCAGAAGATTCAAGGGGCCGTAAGGAAGGTGGCGAAGTCATGAGTTGACATTAAAGAACGTCTGACTACTTTGGAAACTCGAACAGAAACCTTCGAGAATGACCTAGCAGCCGAGCGCACAACCACTAATACTCATGATGCCCAAATAGCCGATATACAATGGAAACTAGAGGACCATGAAAATCGACAGCGCCAAAACAATCTGCGGGTGCTAGGTGTACCAGAGGGAAAGGAAGGGTCTGATGCGCGGGCATATATGGTCTACATGTTATCGAAGGCTTTTCCGGATCTCGAGGGATGGAAGTGGTCAATGGAGGTACAGCGAGCTCATCGTGTCCCGTTCAATCTTAAGCACCCAGTGAAGCCTGACACACAGTCCCGGGCGATGCTTGTCTATTTTGGTAATTTTTTACTCCGGCAGGCAATATATGATAAAGCAAAGCCAATATCAAAGCGCAATGAGGAGACTATTCATTTTTTGTTCAACCAGACTTTTTTCACTACACAGTGGAGAGACGATGGTGTCTTTGTCAGATGATCAAGCCAATACAGGATTTGGGGGCAGGTATACCCGTTGCATCCGGGGCATCTGGAAGTGATCAAGGAAGTTCATACTCGGTTCTTTACCTCTGAAATTAAAGTTAAGGAATATCTGGAAGCCTGGGACCATAAGAAATAGACCACTTTTTAGTGATCGAACATCCAAATCTGTTAAGCTTTTCCCCTCTCTCTTTCTTGTTGTTTCTCTCTCTCCCTCTCTCTTTCCTGCATAAAAGTAGCCAATAACACTTTAGTGGGATGATGTTTTCAGTATGCTTGGGGAGGGTCGGTGGTGGAAGAGAAGGTTCTGAATTTTTTATTTTTTTATTTTGTTCTCTAGCTTTGAGATACCTAACTGCCAGGAAACTAATGCCGGGTTGGGGGGGCAGGACTCATCACAACAGACTTTTTAGTCTGGATGCCTTTCTACAGGGGAAGGGGTGGTGGCAGGGTACAAGGGCTCGGCGGGTAGAGGACAGGGTTTGGAGAGGGGGGTTGGGGGCTGGGCACAGGGTGGAGAAATAAATAAATGGAGAGGGTATAATAAAAGAGAGTGAGAAAATAACCTTAAATAAGCAAGAGAATTTAATTCAATAAAAACCAAATGACCCAGATGGGTAGAATAACTATTTGCTCAGTTAATGTTGGTGGTCTTAACGATAAACAAAAATGTACCTGAGTTGGTGAAATATTAAGAAGTCTGATATCTGATACAATATACCAACAAGAAACTCATATTCCCTGGGGGAAAAGAGACCTACTATAAGGGGCTACAACCTTCTCACCTGTTCCACTCAAACCTCAACTATCAGGGGAGTAACGATCCATGCAAAGAACTGTATTGGTCCCTCTAAACGGGTATTGGAAGATAAGTGGGGAAGATGGGCTATCGTACAGCTCTATATGGGATTGATTATTTGCACGATATACGGCTCCAATGAAGATGACCGGCACATTTTTAATGATTTAGAAATTGAGTTAACATCATGGTCAGGCCCATTAGTGATCTGTGGGGACCTGAACATCGATTATGATACTGGGTGTGGGGCAATTCAGAGCCACCAAGGTAGGAAACCCCAGGTTCATTGTGCCCTTTCGGCTCTGCGGCTACTTCAGACTTGAGGGATGTGTGGAGAGTAAAACATCCAGCTGACCCTGGGTATACTTACTTTTCAAATCCCCACAAGAAGTATGTCAGGCTGGACTACTTTTTAGTGTCACCCCCTCTGATTACGACCGCTGGGATAAAGAAACTGCTAGGTTAATGACCAACCACAGACAAAGTGGACGTTTGATAGATCGTTATTAATTAATGATGAATATCTTAAACATATTAAACTGTAGTGTAGTTCCTATTATCCCAATAGGCTCTGCGCATTGGAATAATACCTCCAATAGTATAGACCTAGACCAGACGTTAACTAGGTCTTCTACTGTCGATATTAGACTTAAAGTTTTGGGTTTGCCAGCTAGCTCAGAGTTCACTAGAAACTTTCTCGAATAGACAAGGAGGAGTTGAACCTCCCTGGATAGACAAGAAGGGATTTAGTTTCTGACAACCATAGAACATGACAACTTTGCTCTCCTCTAATCAAGAGTGTATCTCTAGAGTCGTGTGAAAACAAAAGACAACTTATTTTACTCAGTCAGTACGTGCATTCTTAGTTTCACCAGATTGTAGACAAAAAGAAGAGACGGGCGTGTTCAATAAAAGATGTTATTTATTGATCAGTCTCTTTTCTCGTACAAGAGAAATGAATCGATATTATTGCAATACTTATGGTTAAGTAAAGTGCATACAATAAAAGCAGAAGTATAAAATAATACTGTAAAAACATTTATATAGTTTCTAAGCTATATGGTGGTTTAAAATGGATAAAATAGATACATACATATAAACATTTGACTAATCGTACTCAACTGGTGCTTCTAACCACGCCTACCCCAGTGTACCTGACCTAAGCCTAATACGTGGGCGGGGATAGAAAGTAGCAGTCTAAGTTAAGTTTGTTTTGCCAAGTGACTGATTCAAGAATTCTCTGCAAGGGGTTATTCAGTTCCGTACCTGAGGTCTAGGATGGTTGAGGGATAGTATCTCTCGTCTGAGGTCTCGATATTCCAAGCTGCCTGCACGGGCTGCTCGGAAGCGCCGGAGCTGGATTTCTCGGCAGGAGAAAGGCAGCGTCTCGTTCTCAGCGCGTCAGGAAGGCGGGGCAGCTAGTGGGCTTCGCTCTCTGCTGGGCTTCGGGAAGTCTCGCTGCTCCGATCTCGTCACCACCGCGTGTGTTTGCTTAAGGCAATATCGGTAATATTTATACCTGTAAGGTGCCGAGATTGACGTAAGGATGGACATAGATACGTCAATAAGGATGTCATACGAGCTGGTCGTTAGCGCATTCTTTTACTGAAGTTCTCGGTGAAATCAAAACAATGGCCGCAGGGTTTTTCCCAGGTTGTCATAGGTTTGATTTGTTTTGAGAACTCCGTATGCCTTATCAGGGGCTGGAGGAATATTGCTTGCCTAATTAGATGGCAAGCGTTATGACCTAATCAGATAACGCGCTCCTGTGCCGTGGTCTGGCGTAATCAGATACCGGTTTCTGCATCATGGGATGGCTGCTAGTTAACTCGTTAACCAGAATAGGGTCAGGAATAGGGGGATCGATACAGAACCTATAGGAATACATCACACCCACTCCACGCTAACTATGGCCATATTTACGAATCTAGGCATAGTAAAACATACTGTAGAGTATCGTGTATACCTTACCACCCCAAAATACACATAATGCATTTTGAAATTATGTAACATACGGGGAAAAAAATAGTCATATGTACTATATGCACTCAAGCAGTAGAATAATGCTAAAATAATCACGCATATGTATACATTATTAGTAATTGAATATTAGAATTACACATGAAATGGCTCTTAATACAGAAGAAAAGTTCGAGACCACTTCATCACAGTTCAAAAATATTTATAAACATACCAGCGGGCAGCTAATGTCTATGAAGTTTCTAAAAATAGAAATTAGTTCTCTAAGAATAGTTCTTACTTTAAGCAGAAGAAAAGTGTCCCGTAAAATTTAACAAAAATATTTTGGGGCTGCTAAAAAATTGCTGTCCGTGAACTGGAGGAAAAGTCGATCTTGCTACTTTATTATTAAAGTTGAAGGCCAAATTCAAGGTGTCGGGAACGCCGTGTGCTAGCTTGTTCAAGAGTCATTATTTCTGCTCTGGTGAGAACATCATATCGTTGAGACTGCTGAAAAAGCTGTCAACAGCTTCCTGTGATAGTTCCACTAACTCGGAAAAGGATGTAACCATGCATTCATGTGCATGATTGTCTCCATTGACGTTTTGATTAGTATTGCTGACAGAAGGTTGTACCTGATCGATGCTGCTTTCATCTTGATCTTCACTACCCCTTAATCGTAGTGGTGAAGTTTCCACGAATGCCGTCATCAGGATTGGCAGCCGTTGAGGGCAGCACAATGCATGAGCCTTTACCGGACCCAACAATGTTTCTGCATCCATTGGCGCATCCGATTGTAGCGTCAGACAGGTGTCCAACACGCATTCTTCTCCACACAGCATGCACCTTAATACAGGTAAAACACATCTTTGCCATATCGGTCGAAATGAAAGAAACCAAGTCATGTTCAGGTCTCTAAGCCGGGTTAGTCCCAGGATTTTTGATATCCGGTCCCGGTATCCAATGGCTCGGATTGTTTCTTCCCTTGTCGCAGGTGTTTTGTCTGTGACATGGTTTGCCATAACGAAATATAAGGACTAAGAATAGGATTCCTGCAATTAGTCCCAAAATGAGGGGAACTCCTCCAAAAATCGAATGGACGAAGTCTGGAAAAATACCCAGTATGGCTTTGAATGGTGTTAATGCCATCGAAAATACTGTCTTAAATACATTTGAGACTCCACTGGTATCAGAAATATTTAAGATTTCATTCAGGATTTCTGCGAAATGTATGGGGGAATTAGTTGATAACAATGAGTGAATCTCTGCAGTCGTCCTTGCGACTAGGAGATCATATGTTTCTTTTGATGACGTGAGCCTTGTCGGTGTCTGAAGAAGCACTGTTTTCATTCTGCTTAAAGTATCAACTCGAATAGAAGTAATTTTCAAGTGAGGCCATGCCCTTGCCTCCCTGTCTGGAAAGGAGCTGGGGAACAATAAGCGTCCACAGCACATGACCTTCGCAGTCGTACTAACGAGATAAGGAACCCCGGGCAGTAGACTACAACATCTGCGATCCACAATTAGAATGTAACTCCCGTTATAGAGTCTTTTAAAGAATGGTTCTATCTCTGTTGCAGGTGTGCCTAGCTGGTGACATGAAAGGTTATTTGAGTTCCCTTCACAGGCTCCATGCAAACTAATTCCATTACACAGAAGTGTACCGCTTAGTGACATCGCACAATTATTGCCACTAAGAAACACTTTCTGTCCTTTATTACTGACACATGCATGTGAATAGGGCTAGTTCCATGTTGTCTTAATGTACCCTTTTCCCAATTTTTTCATACATGCCAGCCTGTATATATTTTTGGCAGTATTGAAACCTGAAAGTAGATATCGGAATATTAATTATCCCATGTATTATCCATTCAATGACAGGTCGTTCTGACATTGTCAATGGTAATCTCTCGAGTTTCTCAATGCTCAGGATTGTATAATCAGCACCCTTCTGTGCCATACTGATCTGTTTATCAGTAAGGTTAAAGATAGTGAATAGTGACGTTGTGTTGATTAAACGCCAAGGCACATAGCCTGAACGCAGGTTTTGTAACGTCCAGCCAAGCTGTACAATAGAACGCAATTGAGACTGACCGTGTTGTAATAACAGTAAGTCTTGCGATATTATGTCGATTGCTGATGACACAATGCTGTCCAATGAAAAGATTCTGGAGGACAGAGTCATTAACCCATTGTCCACTACAGAAAGCGATTTTTCCAAATTAATACGGTCAATTTCCCGTATACTTTCTGCTGTCTCAATTTGAGTTATCTTCCAGGCCTCGTTGTAAGCTGCATATATAGAGGCTGCTATGAAGCGTTTTTGACGCTGTTTGCGTGGTCCCATAATGAAATCACGCAAGTCAGCACCATCAGTAAGTAAAGTTAGGTTTTGCTTAATTTCTGTCAGTGTGGAAGTTTTTAGCCAATGAAGGCATAGTTTGCCCACACTGTAGGTGGTGATTATCCCTGGGTGTTGTCTTTGGGAATATCTAGGGTCTGGCCTGGTCAATGTGAACCCCTGTGTTTTGTTCAGGAATCTGTCTTGACAGTTATTAGTATCTGTGGGCCAGATTAACCATTGTTTCCAATCAGGATTTGTTCTGTTTTGGTTTAATACATAGTTTACGTCTATCTCTTCATCTGCAGAGTTATTGCTGTTCATTGTTGGTTTTGGAATAGACGGTTTATTTAAGTCTTTGATTTTGGCTAATCCAAGACAGGTAGTTTGTTGAATAGTTTCATTCAAGAATATAATTTGTTCTGGGATCATGCAGGCTCTAAACAATGATTCTATACCTTGTACTTGCCATTCTTTTGTACCCCAAACACTTTTTACTTCAACATTTTTGTCCCAATAATCAAAACCAAATGTATTCATTTGTTCAAAAAATGAGTCCGAATATATCAATTTTGTGTTTGTAAGCATGGTTTTTGTTCCTGTCTTATTTGACAATTTGAAATAAAATGTTTCAGCATTACTTGTGTTGAACCCTGAAAAGTATGAATATTTGTCATAAAAGGTTCTTGAGCTTCCTTTTGGAGGGGTTGCACAATGTTCCCATTGATTATAATTTAAAACATTTCTAGGTTGTGCTGATTTATGTAAAAAATGGTTACCATAGTGGTTGTAGCAGTACATACTATCATAATTAGATGAACCCTGCAAATAATCATGTTTGGTAAATTTAGCAGACATCACTAGATCAGACATCATGTTATTAATACTTTCAAAGTCCCAATCATCAGCAAATGAGTTTGGTTTTACAAAGTCACTCAACGAGATCTTGATTTGGTGTGGATATTTGAGGATCTCTACCGGACCATAAATTTCATAGTCAGTATTGTCCCATGCTACCCCACCCGGTATAGGATTGGCTGTGAAATTGACTGAAGAAAGTTCTCTTTTCTTGACGTGTGAAGACGTGTGTGGCTTGAGGATCAAGTTGATTTTCTGGCTTGCTGTGTCCATTTTAGCATATTTTCCCTCAATGAAGCGTCCCAAACATAGTATCATGATGAGCCAAAGTATCAGGATAAATACACCAAATGACACCCAAAATTCAATCCACGGAGAAATCAGATAGGTTTCTTTCAGCTGTTTCAAAAGTTCCTTAGCTTTATCTTTAAAAGTTTTTGTTGATGGCTGTATCTTTGATTCACTTAGATCTTCAGAAGAATCTTCAAAGTTGATGAAGTAGCCGGATGCCGTTCTGTCTATTGTTCCAATTGCTTCAGGATTACTGTTTCTTGCAGCTTCAGCATATTCATTTGTTACTTCATTGTAGGTTGGTGTGTCTCTACTAAATGTTTTTATTTGGGTTTTCAGAGGTGTGAGGTCCATTGCATTGTTGCATAGTCCTTGTTGTTGTTCTGTAGGCGTTTCGACTGTGATTAGCCTTTTAGTTAGCACCTCTGTACTTGTAGCAAACCTTGGTGTTCTACTACTTATCGGGAGTCCACTTGGCCTACTGTTTGTTATCGGCCACATGATTGTGGTTTTACCAGGTCGATGGATACAACTCGGTTCTCCTTTTTACCAGCAAGCGGCGGTAGTACAACTGATCTTGTCCCGTTGATGGACAAGACAGGAACTGCTTTTCTGTAAGAAGGCCCAAATTCCTTCTTTACCGCGATCTTTTCTCTGACTAGATCCCCGACTTTTGGAATCCAGACAGGTCTTGCTGGGACAGGTGGTGGTTCTTCAGTGGTTGTTGGCTGCTGTTTCAACTTTATGTTGCTCAGGTCTTTTCTTGTTTCGTTTAAGTCCTGTAAAATAGCCAAACGATCTTTGATATCAAAGCTTTTTTCTTTTACCACTGAAGTCTGACTGTCAAGATCTAAGACTAGCATCCTATTTCCAAACAGTAATTCGTACGGACTGAATCCCCTCAGAGAATTTCTTGGCAAGTTGTTTAGACTACGTTGGACACTTATTAGATGTTTGACCCACCCAGCTCCCGAACCTAATACCTTTGCTGTTATAGATTGCTTTATGTCTTGGTTTTTTCTTTACACCGTCCCGTATCCCTCAGGAAGGAAGTGAGAAGAATCCCGCTTCGCTATGCTTTTTTGGCCGTGCTTTCCCACAAGCTTGAGGGCTAAAGTGAAAACATTGGTCAAACGTAGCATGTTCCTAGCGTATATGCCATTTAGACTCGCAAATCTTGTATAACAGTCCCGACGTCAGCCGAGTGCTGGGGTCTACATTTATAAGTGGAAACTAGTCTTTATTTGTTAATGGGACGCATTATTTACACTTGTTTCACTGATTATTGTTTAGCCCTTATTGAGTGAAACGCCATGGTATTACCCCGTTCCTCTCGCCGCTGCGATCTCTGTTGCAGCCCGGGCATTTTTTTACAAAGATGTGATGATGCAGGCTCATGCCTGGCCACCAGTACACTGATTGTAGTTCTTCCAGAGAATCTTTTAGTTTGAGGTGTCTGAGACCCTCGCCCATATGTGCGTCTGCTATTAACAAAGTTCTCCTGTCCTTGTTTGGAATTACTCTATCCCCCACTCCAGGGATTCGAGCAAAAGGAACGGAGTTCGCATCGATTATGTATGTATATTTGAGTGGGTAACTGATCGGTAACGCTGAGCAGTCGCCTTTTGATGACGTTTTCACCGCCAGCATTGTTTCACCGTCAATGTATTTTACTGCACGCTTTTTTCTAGCTACGGAAGCCGATTCAGTTGCTACCGCTGTGGCTTTCTCAGCCAATGAATTCCCTGCAACGTGAACGCCATCATGCTGATGACTCAGTGAGTGTATCACGTGAGTCTTTGGTAGTTCTTTTTTTAACAGAACTATTTGTTCCCAAAGCAGTTTTTGTTTTATTGTTGCACCTGTGTCATCTTTGTAACCGTTTTGAATCCATTTCTGCAAATCGCTGTTATATGATTTGACGCAGTAATACGAATCGGACACTATGAGTGTCGGGAATTCGCGATCTGCATTATCTAGCGCCATTTTCAATGCTATTATTTCAGTCTGTTGTTCTGAATTAGTTTCTACTGAGTGTGTTTTTGTTAATAGAGGTCTTAGTATACCTCCGCGCCACACTTCTTTTGTAATCTCACATGTGGGGTTGTATGCTTGTTCCCCCCAAACGGATGGTTGAGCATGTCCGTCTGTATAGATTACACAAGCGTACTGTCGTAATGGCAGAATGTCGATTGGCAGAGGGAATATTCTTTCATATTCTAGATATTTTAGTTCCTCTAGTTCTGGATCAAAGTAGTATTTTACTTTGTCCATTGTAATGGAATTCACCCATTGTATCCATTCCGGATTCAATGCTGTTGTTGGTAAATTACACGGTGTTGTTAATGCCTCAAAGGCTGATTCTGCTGTTCTGACTGTGATGTGTCTACCGTCAGCTTTATCTTTTTCTCTAGCTATTGCGGTTTGAACTGCATGAACAATGTTTTCTTTAATGCTGAATTTCTTTTCAGCTTCTGTGTACAAGTGTGATTTGAATGCAATTGGTACCTTTTCTCCCTCATTCGAGGTCAGGTATGTGAATCCGCATCTTCCTGGGATGACTCGAATCACAAGGTTGCGTGTGTTATCACGTGTTTCTAATTTTGTTTTAATTAACATATCTGTTTGTAAGGATCTCAGAATTTCTGTGTGTTTTTGAGTCCAATTTGATTTTTTAAAATCTGGTTTTATTAGATCATAAAGGGGTTTGACCCTTTCTGCGTAATTTGCAATGTATGTTCTTCCGAAATTTAGGAAGCCTAGAATTGACTGTAGGTTTTTTAGTGTTCTAGGTGCTTGGAGTACGGCACATTTCTCTAGGAAATTGTCAGCCAGGCTTTTGCCTTCACTTGATAATTCATATCCTAAGAACAGGACTGTTAGATGGGCAATTCTAGATTTTTTAAAGTTGAATTTGTAACCCTCTGCCGCGAACCCAAGTATTATGGTGTTCACTCTCTTCAAGTGAGTATCCAAGTCATCATCTGTTAGGTATATGTCGTCGACATACGATAATGCTTCGTCATCATATGTTTGTAGTAACTCTGTTACCCTCGCTGAGAATACTCCTGGGCTGTTCTTGTACCCCTGGGGTAACCAACAGAATTCTTTTTGAGCGCCATTTATTGAGAACGCTGATAAGTATCTGCTCTCTGGTGCTATATTTTGACAAAAGAATCCATTAGAGATGTCTAATGTTGTTTTATATTTTTTGCGCACTATGTTATTCATTAGTGCAGCACTATGCGAGTTTTGTACTGCAAAAGTTTTGCGACACGAGTTAAGGTGTCTGTAATCCAAAACTAGACGATATGAATTGTCTGGTTTGGAGACAGGAAACAAAGGGTTGTTCATTTGTGAGGTGCAAGTTTCAATCACCCCCTGGTATTCTAGTTGATCTAGAATTTCTTTTACCTGTTTTTTAGCTTCTTGCTTGATTGGATACTGCCTTTGTGCAGTAGGTTGTGATTTTAACTGGATTTTGTGAGGAGGAGAGTCCTCATCCCATCCTACATGATTTTTATATAAAGCAGGAGCCTGAGCTACTGCCCACTTTCTTGCAAGTGTATATTTTTTATGAATTGGAATATGATTTGAGAAGGCATGCCCTAGGGTAGCTGTGCGCTATATAAATTTTTTAATAATAATTTTAATAATAATTATTTCTTCGCCATGTGGGCACTCCCTGACGAACTCTGGTGGCCAATCTTTTTCAGCTAGAAGGATGTCATAGCCCTTGGAGAGATTATCCCAAAAAAGGCCCCTTATTTTCCTAGTCTTATCCCCTTCTATACGTAAAGTTATTTCATATATTTTGTGAGGTTTGCTAACTCTGGTGTCTGCAGTTTCCACCTGAATGTATTCATTCGTGTCCACTGTCTCCAGATGATTCATAAGGACTTTGCGTGCTATGCTCACTTCTGCTGCGCTGTCTAGCATTGTCTGAGCCCACTCTCCGTTTTTCAGCTGTGTCCTCAGTATTCTCGGCATTGTTGAATACTTTAATACTGGCTACCTTCTTTTTTGGAAACTGTAATTTTTTATTTGGATGAGCAGGTTCCTTGTCTTTGGACTTGACGTGCCCTTCCCTGGGTTCCGATCGTCCTCTTCTTTCCGATTTCTGCGAGGAAGTCTGAAAAGATTGAGAGGGACGTGTATCAAAATCTTGATATCTATCCGGTTTCTTTATGTTATCCCTATTTCTAAGGTTGTATTTTTTCACAGAGGGCTCCCTTTGGGGAGACTTGGGTCCTTGGTCCGGAGATCTTTCTCTCCGCCGAGGAGACCTTCCTCTGGACTGGAATCTCTTTTCTTTTGGATTGGATTGTTTGTTTCCATCCCAGTTCTTCTTTTGACTGTTTAGATTATTTTTAATAAATATTTTTTCAGGACTTTCAATTAGTTGGTGCTTTACTGGTATTCCACCCAAACTATCTCTACCTAGTTCTTCATAGGATTTTTCTATAATTCTGGCAATTTCAGCTGGTTGGTCTGCTATATCTGTCTCTTTTAACCTCTGGCGGATCGTCACATTCGCTGCTTCTCCTTTTATGTTGGCTAGTAATATTGTCGAGACCTGCTTGAAGTCTTTTAGTAATTTCATACCAAGAGTTAAAGCGGGTTCTGGACCGTATTCGTCTTGAATTTGTTTTAGCACATCTGGTATTACTGACATGGATGGAACTCCATGTGTTTTTGTGTAAATGGAAGCAAAGACTGTACCCCAAGTGTCACAGTCCTCCACTTGTGGTGCGATTCCCATTGGAAGACAGATAGTCAGAATCCTGTGTTTATCCACAGGGGTGGTGTCTGGAAACACCGCCTCTATTTGGGTGATTTTTTGTGCTAACCAGAATGGTATTTGTTCCCGTTTAGCTGGTACTTTACCTAGGCAGGACTGTATGTTCTGTGGTGTAATTTTATTTGTGTTCCCCTGATGAGGGGTCAGCTGTGGGATTTTAACTACAGGTTGGATGGTTGAAGTCCGCATTACATATTGGACTAGTTGTCTATATATTTTAATTAATTGTTTTAGTTGTACCAAAACATCTGCTGCAGACATTCTTTCGATGTCTGGATGTGGTGTGTATCCGGCTAGGACCGGCCTCGTTGCTCCTGGTCTACCTAATGGACCGAGCCTGGTGATGTGATTATTATGTTTTAGGGCGCCATTAAACAAGAGCATATGCTCTTGGAATTTGAGTGGTACTTCCACTTCCTCGAAAGGAGTGTAGGTATCCGGAGGTTCCTCTATTTTATAACAGTGGAACTCCTTTGTTACAGCATTTGCTGCTGGAAAGTTTATCCATGAATAGAATACCTCTGTCTGCCGATATTCGTGTGCCTCAATTACGAATATGACTGTACCACCTCTTGGTGTCAGTCCATTTTCTATAAGTTTTAACGTTATAGATCTTCTTATGTTGACCGGGATGAGTATTATATCCGGGTCTGCTTCTTGCATAGTATTATCAGCTGCTATTACCTCAGCTGCTACTCTAGCTCTCTCTCTTTCATCATCACTGTCTGGCATTTTACTGTCAGGATGGTTATTCTGTTTGTTTGCAGATCAGGTTTCTTATGGAAACAAAGATGAGATGCACAATATTTTGGAACAGTGTATCCTTCAACGTTGATTAAACCAAGAACCATACATAGGAGTTCCCTCCTGCGAGGTTTGGCGGATTTTACCTCTCACCCACTCCAGACGTCTTTGGAGTATTATGGGAAAAAGGGGTCTGAGTGAAAAAGCACGACTGAGTTACTCTAAAGTCTTGCGTTAGTTTTATCGCCTATCCAAATACGTTGGGCGCCATGTAGTGTAGTTCCTATTATCCCAATAGGCTCTGCGCATTGGAATAATACCTCCAATAGTATAGACCTAGACCAGACGTTAACTAGGTCTTCTACTGTCGATATTAGACTTAAAGTTTTGGGTTTGCCAGCTAGCTCAGAGTTCACTAGAAACTTTCTCGAATAGACAAGGAGGAGTTGAACCTCCCTGGATAGACAAGAAGGGATTTAGTTTCTGACAACCATAGAACATGACAACTTTGCTCTCCCCTAATCAAGAGTGTATCTCTAGAGTCGTGTGAAAACAAAAGACAACTTATTTTACTCAGTCAGTACGTGCATTCTTAGTTTCACCAGATTGTAGAGAAAAAGAAGAGACGGGCGTGTTCAATAAAAGATGTTATTTATTGATCAGTCTCTTTTCTCGTACAAGAGAAATGAATCGATATTATTGCAATACTTATGGTTAAGTAAAGTGCATACAATAAAAGCAGAAGTATAAAATAATACTGTAAAAACATTTATATAGTTTCTAAGCCATATGGTGGTTTAAAATGGATAAAATAGATACATACATATAAACATTTGACTAATCGTACTCAACTGGTGCTTCTAACCACGCCTACCCCGGTGTACCTGACCTAAGCCTAATACGTGGGCGGGGATAGAAAGTAGCAGTCTAAGTTAAGTTTGTTTTGCCAAGTGACTGATTCAAGAATTCTCTGCAAGGGGTTATTCAGTTCCGTACCTGAGGTCTAGGATGGTTGAGGGATAGTATCTCTCGTCTGAGGTCTCGATATTCCAAGCTGCCTGCAAGGGCTGCTCGGAAGCGCCGGAGCTGGATTTCTCGGCAGGAGAAAGGCAGCGTCTCGTTCTCAGCGCGTCAGGAAGGCGGGGCAGCTAGTGGGCTTCGCTCTCTGCTGGGCTTCGGGAAGTCTCGCTGCTCCGATCTCGTCACCACCGCGTGTGTTTGCTTAAGGCAATATCGGTAATATTTATACCTGTAAGGTGCCGAGATTGACGTAAGGATGGACATAGATACGTCAATAAGGATGTCATACGAGCTGGTCGTTAGCGCATTCTTTTACTGAAGTTCTCGGTGAAATCAAAACAATGGCCGCAGGGTTTTTCCCAGGTTGTCATAGGTTTGATTTGTTTTGAGAACTCCGTATGCCTTATCAGGGGCTGGAGGAATATTGCTTGCCTAATTAGATGGCAAGCGTTATGACCTAATCAGATAACGCGCTCCTGTGCCGTGGTCTGGCGTAATCAGATAACGGTTTCTGCATCATGGGATGGCTGCTAGTTAACTCCTTAACCAGAATAGGGTCAGGAATAGGGGGATCGATACAGAACCTATAGGAATACATCACAAAACAATGGGTCATACAATATTATGAAATGAACCGATTTAGCTCCTCAAGGGGCATAGTTTGGGATAGCTTTAAGGCAGGCCTCCGGGGGGGAAACAATAAGTTTTGTGGAAAAGAGGATAAAGCAAGAAAAGAAAGAGATAGTGGATCTGATAACTACATTGGGACAATTAGAAGAAGAACATAGTAAGGCAATTAGAAAAATACAAGAGGGGGAGAATTAGCACTGCGACAAAAGATAACGATTATAAAAGCAGAAATAACCAGTTATTATATAAGAAAGGGGGCAGCCTGCTATCAGACACATAAAAATGAAAATACGAATATGGTGAGACTATTGGTAAGATACTTGTTCTACGGACCAAGCAAAGAACAGCCAGAAACAACATCACTGATATAAGATCCCAAGATGGCAAACGTCACACTAAATTAAAGGACATTATTAAGGTTTTCAATTTTTTTTATCAAGATCTATATCAACAGAACAACCTTGACCCCATGCTCTTTCATAAAACTGAGCTATTTTTAGGAAATCACCGTAGGATCAGTGAAGTACAGCGACAAGTGCTTGAAAAAGAAATTACCATTGAGGAGGTTCGAGAAGCTCTGAAATCAATGGCCTCAGGGAAAGCGTCAGGGCCCGATCAGATTCCACTCGAGTTATATAATTCAATTCAAGAGGAAATAACTCTGATACTCCCAGATTTGTTTCTTGGAATACAATATAGTGGGATGCCCCGGAGTCCTGGCAGGGAGCAGACAAAGGGGTCGATTCCGATCTGGTAAAATTCTCGTCCGTATGATTCGCCTCCGGAGCCGTCTCCATACGACTCGTACACACACCGTACGACTCGACGAGTATGATCCGGAACGGGGTATCAGGACGCGATTCGTACGGTCCACGTCAGGTAAGGGCAATTCGTACGGAAATTCGCACATTCACATATACACCGTACGGTACGTACCCCCCATGATCACAGGGGTACGCACCGTACCCCTGCGATCATGGGGGTACGCACTGTACACTCAGTGGACATGGGGTACGCACCGTACACCCAGCGTACATGGGGAACGGTGCGTATACCCCAAGATCGCAGGGTACGGTACGTACCCCCCATGATCGCAGGGGTACGGTGCGTACCCCTGCGATCATGGGGGGTACGCACCGTACCCGGGAGGCCGTTCCGTACCTTTTTCGGGGCAAACTCTGCATTTACGGCAGTTTTCAGCTCTTATAGCAAAAGAGCCGTACGGAGTGTCTTCAACACGGATCGTACTTCCTTTTACGGATAACGCGGTCTATTTACGTTTGGACGTTGCGTAAAGCGTCAGCCGGATACAAATCGTATGTACTTTTGATTTGTACGGAGTTTGTTACGAGTCGTACGGAGTGACGTGTTGGGTTGGGATCGTACTCGTAGATTCGTACGGGGACGTTTACGAGTACAATTCGTATGGGGATAAACGCTCCGAACGGCAATTCGGAGTGCTTTTTACCGGATCGGAATAGACCCCTAAGTGTTTTTTCTGAAAAAGAGGAAACCAGCTGACAGCCCCGCATCATACAGGCCCATATCCTTGATGAACGCAGATGCCAAACTTTATTCAAAAATCCTTGCGTCTCAACTAGGGGGGATCATAGCCGACCTTGTTTCACTGTGGCAGCACAGCTTCATACCAACAAGAAGAACTACTGATCATATTAGACGAGCTATTGCTCTGCTTGACATAACTGAGACCACGAGTGAAGGGATAGCTATGATCCTCCTAGATGCCGATAAGGCATTTGATCGCGTTTCAAGGCAATATTTATGGACAACCATGGCACAGAGAGGATTTGGGTCTGGCTTCATGACAGCAATTAAAGCAATGTATCACAGGCCATATGCCAGGTTAAACATAGTGGGGCAGGAATCAAAATCTATAGACATCGCAAGTGGGACAGGGCATGGCTGTCCCTGTTCCCCAATTTTATTTGCCCTTTATATTGACATTTTCATAGAGAAAATACTTCAAGATCAAGCAATAACACCAGTTAAGAGCAATGGATCAGAAACAAAGATTATGACCTATGCCGATGCTTTGGCAGTAGTTCCTACTGATCCGGTAAATGCAATCAGCCAAATTCAGAATTTAGCTTATGAATATGGTCGTAAGTCTGGCTATCTATTAAACGGATGGAAAACCCAGATTCTATGCAACTCCGATACCTTGTGTAATGACTCTCGAAGGTTCGATGAGGTAACCTATCTGGGTATTAAAATTAGTACTAAAATAGAAGCAATCTGGAACATAAATATGATCCCTCTGATTGATAAGATTAGTACAGGTTTGGGTAACCTAGATAGATTACACTTAACTCTTATAGGAAGATGTAATATACTCAAGATGGTTATGTTTCCTAAGGTCCTTTACATGTTTAGATCCATACCATTAGTAATTTAAGATTCAATAAAAAAATAGACGGCATATTTAGTAATTTTGTATGGAAGTACTTAAAAATTCGGCGCTCCCTTAAATTCCTAGCGCTACCACAAGATCGAGGTGGATGGTCTGTTCCTAATCTAAGATTCTATTATTATGTAACTTTCTTACAACAAGTGGCTCTAGTGATTTTACCTGGTGTGGGTAGTAGCCAGCATGCTATAAACAGGGATGCCCCCTCGATCTATGAGCTGGCAATAGGAAGAAACGCACAAGGAGTACTTCTACGCCAACTAGAGCCTAGCTACTATAAGAACACTAAATTTAAGATTGTAATCTCAATCTGGAGTATATGGAAACAAATAGTAGAGCTCACGAAGATACTGAATTATAACAGGCATACACCACTGTGGCGATCCCCCCTTTTTCCTGAATTTATGTATGATAATCTGGCCAAGCAATGGGAAGAAAAAAGTATATTGAAGCTGGGAGATATCTATTTTAATGAACAACAGCTGTCGTTCTTTGAGCTGCAGCAAAGGTTTGGCATTGCGGCCGGAACATACTTTAAATATAGACAGATTACCTGCTTCTTGAATCAGATCAATGAAGAAAGAATTTCTCTAGGCAGGAATCTGCTAATAGAAGCTATGCTCCTACCACAATCAAAAATCAATTTTTTTTTATAAGATCTTGATAGATACTCTTTCAGACGACCTTGAGGCAGTAGAAACCAAATGGGCTACTATAATAGGTTATACCGACCTTGATGTGTATAACTCATTAACCTTAGCCAACGGGACAGTCCTCGCAGCTAATTTGAAAGCTCAACACTACTATACAGTATATGACCTCTATTTCACCCCTGCGAAATTACATCGGTGTGGAAACTTGAAGACGATATATGCCCGCGATGTGATCAAGGGCCAGCAGATAGAGTGCATATGTTCTATGGCTGTGAGAAATCGGGTCCATTGATCAAGCAGATAGGGGAATTTTTGTCATCTGCAATTGACACAAGTGTTAATATAAACCCAACCCTAATATTGTTGGGATGTGATGAAAAGGCGCAATGTGATCGCCACAAGGACAAGTTTGTCTTTGTCTCAATAGCTGTAATCCTACTTCTTATTGCCACACATTGGACAGATGCAGATCCCCCTCAATTTCAAGCTTGGCAGGGTCGCTTGCTGGCAATGTACCATCTAGGGGAAGACCTATACAAGTGCAAAGGCCATAAAGCCAAAAGGTGGGGTAGGGCAATTTGGCCCCTATAAATATTTGGATTATAAAGCAAAATGTTTTTTAAAGAGAAAGGGCGAATTATGAAGTATGTTTCTCCTTTGGCTAAAGACCTTTAAAAATGAATAAATTATTACCTATGCTTTTATTTATTTATTCCTAGTTCTTGGCTTTTTCTTCCCTATGATTCCTCTTTGCCCATCCTGTTTGATCTGTTGTGTTAATGTATATGAAATTGCTCTTGTGCTACATGATTTTAGCTAAATGCATTTTAAGGTTTATGAAGTGTAAATGATTTTTCTATTGATATACTCTCTCCAAATAAAAGAAATAATAAAAAAATTAAAAATACCAGATGTAGCCAAATATCCTCGTCTGAAGAATGGTGAGGAAAAAAAATAGGTAAAATAATATCTTCATTTAAATGAAACAGTGACCTCACTTGTGGAAGACAAACTTGGTCAGTTCTGAGCACTACTTTGTCATGAAAAAACTTTAGGTATGGTTCATCTATCCAAAGAGTCCCAACTTCTCCTAATTGTGTTCCAGGTGTGATAGCCTCTAGAAAAAATTACGTTGAAAATTTTCAAATGAATCAAGTTTAGTGGTTCACAAGGGGAACTTTGAAACACTCTATGGACCAATGAGAGATCACAGTTTGGAATGGGATAGTGAATTACTGGCCTCTTATATTCAAAACTCCTTAGCAAACTGACAGTCAGACTTTCAATCACCAGAATTTCCAGGCCCCTGAAAGTTCTAATAGCATCTCATTGAGTATGCAAAGTTGAAACAGCCATTCCGAGTAAAAAACATCCCTCACACATTTTTAAAATAAGGGTAGGAGGACATGAAACAGAAGACTATCCCCTTGAACTACACCATATGTCAAAATCTTTCCAAATTCTAGAATAACTTTTGAGCATAGATGGCCTTCTAGACTGCTTAATTGTAGAAGCCACTTCCACCGAACATGTTGACCCCAAGACTTCTGTGAAGGGTTCTAGGTGCTGAAGCTAGGAAGCTGAGAATTGTGTTCTGTGGCAAACAGGTCTATCCATGGGACCCCAACTTTCTTGTTGAGCTGTTGGAAAACCATTGGGGAAATACTCATCACAAGTGAGGACAGGAACACTCTGCTCAATTAATCTGCAAGCGCATTGTCTCTTATCAGAAGATGAACGGCTTCCAGAGAAAGGAGATTGTACTCTGCCAAGGAACCTATTTCTGGGGGCAAACCTGCTAGTGTCTTCGTTTGTGTTCCCCTTTAGTGCTTTATGTAAGCCTTGGCCACCTTCAAGTTCAAGTTCAATTTTATTGCATGATTAATAAAAATCGTTACAATCTTCATTCAGGTAAAAAAGTAAACAATTACATACTATAGAAATATACATTCATTATTAGACACCCTATATGATTTTAAAAGCCATTCTGAGGTTCCCCCGATACAGTACACTTTTAAGTTCAAGTTCTTGGCAAAAGTTTAATGCAATTAAATATGCTTCAATGTTCTTCCCGCCGCAGCCAGACCCTTCTGCTCAGCGTTGACTACCTTTTTTCCTTTGAATTGAATTGAATTGAATACGCTCTTATATAGCGCATGGCTACCCTGAGGCATCCCAGCGCTGTGCCTTTAAGTTTCTTGTAGACGTTTCTTTACCTCAGTCATGAATTTAAGTCCACGACAGGCCAGGATGGAAGAAGTACCTCCCAGCCAAATTATTTCTGCTTGTCGACATGAGTATATGTTCAGAGTAATAAAGATGTCTCGTAGGTATTGTCTCCTAGAAGCCATAAGTGCCGGGCATACGCATAACAGGTGCATTGGAGTTTCATTGTGGTATCCACACAGTCTGCAGTGGGGACTTTCTTTTTGGTACTTCCAAGATAGTCTTAAATCCTTAGTATAGTGCTGACCCATTCTGAAGTCAATATAAATCTTTTTTAAATGTTGACTGAAGTGGGTAACTAAGTATTCCTATGGGTTTTTGTTGATTATAAGAGGAAATTACTGTCCATGCATGTCGTCGTTTAGTTAGTGTATTTTTGTCCTCTAGCAATGATTTCCTTTTTGCTACGCCGTTAGCGACTTTGCTAAAAGACTCTTGGTCTGTTTTTTTCCCCATTGTTCTAGTAGTTCCAGTTCAGACAGACAAGTACTCAAATAGCTTCCCCATGAATTTGTGGGAGGCTGGCTTTCCTGTTGGTTTATTTCTTTCCAACAGATGTTATCCATTGACTCCATTGGGGCTAACCTTGGCCACCTGATTGTCTCTCCTTATTCTTATTGCATGATTGTGTACCAGTAGGAGAAAAGTTTGGAGAACCTTGAATATAACTGCCAGTTTTCTCCAATTTGAAGAGGTCTCTTCCTCCTCAAAGTCGAAAACTGCTGGACTGGACCAAGTGAGTGTCTAAAACAGTTCCCTATTCAATCAGACTGGCATCTGTATTGACAATCCTTGGATAAGCAACCACCAGAGAAAAGCCCATGTACGGATTCTCTGGAATCAGCCACCAATTCAATTCATGTTTCAATTGCTCCGTCACTGGAATGAGTCTTTCAAACTCCTGGGACCAAGGACTTCAATGTCTAAAGAGGTGCTGAATCAGGGGACACAGATGAAGCCTACACCAAGGGACATTTGCCAGACAGGATGACATCTCCCCCTGCACTCCCAGCCATTTTGTTACTGTTGCTCCGTCTTTCATCGATAGATTGTTCAGTATCCGAGTCAATTTTAGCATCCTGTGATCTGGGAGAAACACCTTTGCTTCTAGTGTTAGAAAACCAGCCCTAATATACTGAAGTTTCTGAGAAGGAATCAGCTGTGATTGTTTTAAGTTGAGCAGTAACCCATGCTCCTGGAGAACTCTGCATACCATTTAAACATGAAGGTGAGCCTTAGAAAAAGAAGATGCAGAGATTCGTAGGTTGTCAAGATATGGAAAAAGACTGATGTCCTATTCATGCAACAACCCCACTATTGCTTTACTGCTCCTGCCAAGCCAGATCAAACTGTGCTCTGCTTTTAGTAAGTGAGACCTTTAAAAATGCTCTCACTTGCTGAAAGAGGGGCACAATTGCTTTTACAGAGAGGGAGCTGCATGTTATCAGCTCCCTCTCTGTAAAAGCAATGCCATCTCCCGCACGAGGCGAGGAGCTGGCAGGGGCAGTGGGGGCCTTGAGGCTCTCCACGCAGTCTCCATCATTGCTGAGTGGGTGCCCTAGGTGGGACGGGACCAGGGCACCCACAACAGAGGGAGGGCCCTAGGGGATAGGGTCCCTGGGACCAAAATCGGCACATGGAGAGGGGCCATGCGGCCCTCCTCCCCTGATAAAAAAAAATGAATAACCCAGAAAGCCACGGATGGCACCGCCCCCTTTTACCACCACTCTGCAAATGCACTTAATAGTGCATGCCTATTTGGGTGATGAAGACTCCTTTCCTCCGGAGGGTCCTGGGAGTCCAACTACTACTCCTGTTAAATCCAATAAGTCCCACACAGTGGGATTTCTGAGAGGATAATGGAGGCCACACCCCTTTCTTCACCACTCTCTAAACACACCTCCAGGTGTACTAGATGGAGGATGAAGGCCCCTTGGCTGATGAGGATCCGTGAGGCCACCTCCCTACCCCTCCTGTTGCCTCCAGTAAGTCCCACACCGCAGCATTGCTGAGAGGTTGTTCAAAGCCATGCCCCCTTTCTCCTCCACTGTGCAAACATGTCTCACGGCACACTGCTGGTTGGGCATGAAATCCCCTTGGCTCTAGAGTGTCCTTGGGGGCCAATAAACCCTCCTGTTACCCGCAGGAAGTCTCACACAGCGGACTTGATGAGAGGTCTTTGAAGACCATGCCCCTTTTCTCCCCCACTCTGTAAACATTACTACTAGTTAATAAAACCATGGAAATGAACTTAAAAAATAAAGGTTACAGGAACATTATAGTAAGGAGATAGAATTTGTAAAACCTCTCATGACATCATTGATGACATCTCAAATTACATCACTGATGAAATCCCCGATGACATCATCCACACACCCACTCACATGCCAATACAACCTCTCACATGCCCACTCATGCACCCACACATCCACTCACATACCAATTGACAGACTGATACCAGTACTCACACACCCACTCACTCCTCCATAGAGCCACTCACACACCCACCTACTCACTCACTCATACAGCCATTCACACAACCATTCATTCACCCATACAGTCCCTCATACAACCAGTCACTCACCGGTACAGCAAGTCACATAGCCAAACATTCACCCATACAGCTAGTCACATACCCACTTATTTACCTACAGTCACTCACATACCTACGCACTCACCCATACAAGCACTTACACACACACCCACACAACCACTTACATAGCCATTTATACATCCATACAAGCACTATCATATCTGCTTACTCATCCATATAGTCATTGACACCAACACTCACTCTCTAATACAACCCTTCACACACCAATACACTTAATCAAACATTCACTTAAACAGACACTCACCCACTCACCCTCAAAGCCATTTACACAGCCAGTCAGTCACTGACCCATAAAACCATTGACACACTCACAATACCACTCACACACTCACTCACAAAGCCCATACAACCACTAAGATACCCACTCACACACCCATACAACAACTGTCAAAAACACTCACTCACCTACAGACCTAGTCAGAAACCCACTAATTCACACATGCAGTCACTCATGCTTCCACTCACACACCCATACAGCCACTCACTCACACACCCACTCACACACAGATACAGTCACACACCCACTCAGATCACACTTGTTAGTACAACTAGTATACTAATCTAACCTTCTTAGTAGGTTAGTATATATTTTTAGCATCCATGAACTCTTATAAACACTTATACTCACTTGATGATGTCATCAGTAATGTCACTGACTATGTCATGAGTGAGGTAATATGTGAGGTCATAAGCAGTGCATTGAGGGGGCGTAAGTTATAGTTAGCTCTGGTAACTATAACTGTTGAATTTCAATGGTTTTTTATGAGTGGAATGTGAGCCTAACTATAACTGCCCTGTAACCTTTGCTTTTTTGAGTGAAAAAAATAAATATATTTATATATTGTTTGGTTAACGGCAAAAGCACTACCCCAAGTAGAGGCAGTGTCAGTAATATAAGCAAAGGGAGAACATGCCGGCAACAGCACAGCTGCGTGCATTAAGACATTATGATTTTTCATTTCATTTAATTTTTTTAAAAATGGGTTGGCTATAGCACAGCCGCTTTACCGAGTAAAAATAAAATAATAAAACAATAAAACAATAAATGAACAATACCCGATGAATGCTCTGGCTATAGCACAGCTGCATCACCAGTTTAACCCCTTGCGTGCTCATGATGGCCCCCGGCCGTCATGCGTCACGGGGTGTGTGTGCGGAGGAAGGCCGGGGGCTGTCCGAACTCCGCCCACTCAATAAAAGTCCAGCACATTGCAAAAATTCACCGCGCACACAATGGTTTAAAACAATATTGGAAGACATACTGGTTACAACCACGTCCTTCCACCCAACAGAAAAGTGTCTCCGTGAACATCAAAGGATTCTGAGCCTTTGGCGCTCGTATACACAAGAGAGCCAAATAAAAATGAAAAGACACGTCCTAAAAAACTAATAGTTAAAAATACATGCGCTTTTCTTTAAAAAGTCAAACACACTTATCTTAATAGACGATCTTATCAGAGACAAAAAGAAACAGGCTGTGAGGAAGGGTTAGTCCTTCTTTTATTGTAACTCTATTAAATGGACAGTCTATCCTTGAAGGGGGTAAAGTGTTTTTTGTTTTAGTAGGTTGGTTGGTCTATGTTGGAGGCGGAGGCCTCATTAGTAAGGGCTGGGAAAAGGAAGACAGATGAGGAGATAATGATAGTTCAGTCCCAATAGTTATTCTCCAAGTGGTGTAGCTAGCACAAGCTGGTGAATTCTGGTAGACCAAGAAGAAGTTAGTATAGATTAGAGAGTAGGGGTGCGTTGGATTACTAGGACAATGGTAGTTGTGTAAAATCACTTTTCAAGCAGAGAGGAAGGAGCTCCAGCAGGTCAAGATAGTGATTTTATCTGCCAAAGCCTCAATCACTACCCAAGGGAGGATAAGTAATCAGCAAGAGGGAAAATATCAGAGAAAATATTCCTCTCCACTTCTTATCTTCTCATCTCACTGGACTGTGCCGGGACTTTACAGACCGTGTTTGTGCTAAGGAATGCAACAATTTAGGCCTGGCCCTGCATAGATGCAGGTGGTGGGCACAAGTTCTCCGTAAACTTAGCTTGACTGAACTACTCAACTCCTCTGCTGAGCCGAAAGCTGCACCAGACGCCACCTTTCTGCCTAGTTGCTTATCACAGACTCTTGTGCTTTGTAGATCTGCTGGGAAATCCCCCCTCTACCACCAATACTTGGTTCGACCGTGAGGACCAAAGCCAAACTGGAGCACCAGGAGCAGGGACACAAGCAAGCCTAGCCGCTTCTGCTTACTTGCTTCGACCAGAAAATGTTGTAACCAAGGCCGGTAAGAGGGGCAGCCACCCATAACCAAATACAAAGCAGTGATTTAAACAGAATGACTGATATGTTTGTCAGTGGCATAGCAACGCTTAAGGGGCCAGCCTGCAAAGTACATGGATGGGGCCCCCCCATGGCCAGTCAGGAGCTCTCAGGCCAAAGGCTCCTACCTGTGTATACTGCTGGAGGGGGGTCTCTGGAGCTCTGGGGCCCTCCTGTACCACAGGGGCTGCGGGGGCTAATGTTACACCACTGATGTTTGTTAACAAACTAAAACTACTCAAGGTTATTCGAGTGTCTTTACATACATCTAGCTGTGTATTTCACAAAATGTACTAAGATTTTCCACATTCTAACTGTATTGTACACATTTCAATATAAGTGAACAGTAGAAACATTTGAGCTGCAAATGATCTGTGTATAAGGAGTCATTACTAAGCATGGGCGGATTTAGCGGATCTGGCGTACGCGAATTTGCGAATTTACGGATTCGCAATCCGCAAAATCCGCGAACTCTCGCGGATTAGCGGATTTTTATGTTTTTTGTGTTGGCGAGCGTTCGCGAGGATTTGTGGACCATTTTGCAATTGCGAACTTACTTTTCGGCTCGCAACGGCCGCGACTATGTTGTTTCTACGTCTGGTTTATCATCACAGGTTCACAGCACCCTCAGTTTCACCACTGCCACCCTCTGGTACACCCATGCCACCCTCTGGTACATCCTCACTGCCACCCATTAGGTTTGTTTATCACTGTTGATTATGGGGGTGAAAAAAAGCAAGCACACCTGCCCTGCTTCAACTGCCATGAGTTAATTTGGGGTTGATTAATGTGTCAGTGATTTTGAAACTTCCAGTCTGGCTGGCACCTGCTTCCTTCCTTATCTGTAATTTGCTTTCTGTTGCAGTGAAAGCAAGCACACCTGCCCTTCTTCAACTGCCATGAATTAATTTGGGGTTGATTAATGTGTCAGTAATTTTGAAACTTCCAGTCTGGCTGGCACCTGCTTCCTTCCTTATCTGTAATTTTCATTTTGTTGCAGTGCAATTTTTTTTTACAGGACCTTTATGGTCTACTTGTAGCTATTCTATGAGCCTGCTGTTTGGGTCATAGCAGGGTCATAGAATAGTTGCAAATAGGCAACTGAACTCTGGAGGGGCCCCTCAGGAAGCACTAGAGTGAATGGTTACTAATGTTAAGTTTGAAATTTTGCACCTGCTGATTGCTTTCAGTTTTGCTAAAATCGTTTTTCTGCAATTTCGCGCGATTTGCGGGGCGCGAATCCGTGCGAGATCAATTTCGGAAGCCGCGAATTCGTGCGAATACACAATTTTTTTTTTTGCGGCGTGTATGTTCACTTGATTTTTTGCGTGTTCGCAAGGCGCTTGTAGCGATACGTTTACGAAGTTACCCTAGCGGTCGTACAAGGGCGCGGCCATCTTGTTTGCGTGACGTAATTCCGTTTCCGGCCGCTATGTGTAATCTCGCAAAGTGTGCGGCTCGCTAGTACAATTTCGCGCGTGATCGCGAGGAAAATCTCGCGCGAACTTACCCACGCGGTCGTGAACGGGCGCGGCCATCTTGTTTCTCAATTATTGCTATGGTTCTGGGCATGCTTTCTGTATCCTCTCTGAATCTCTGCCATCCTTTGCTTGTTTGAAGTTTTTTTGATCTATTTTACTTATTATCTATCCCTCTATTTTTCTAGCTCTATATTTTTGTGTTTTCTGCTACTTTTTGTTAATTTTAAACTACTTTTTTAAACTCTTTTCTTTTCTTCTTCCCTATTCTATTTCTTCTTTATTATTTAACTTCATTTCTGCCCAGACCATGGTAAAGGGAGCCGGGAAGCACCCTGAGAAGGGGAAGGGTCCCGCACCCCGTGCCCGGCTCCAGTGCGGGCGTTTGAGGGGGGAGACAGTGACAGCCCGGGAGATTTTTAGTGCGGAGGAGGTGGCCGCACTAATATTCCACGTCCAGCGCCGCCTCCCCAAGACCATCCTGGGAGGCGGCAAGATCGCAACCGGCTACGGCATCCGGGAGCGCCAGAAGCGGTGGGAGAAGGTGTGCCGGGCCATGTTTTAACACTCTGAGGTCCGGCGCACCTATAACCAGGCCACCCACCGCTGGACGGATGTCATGGACCGGGAACGTGACTTGCTAGACGCGCTCGGCGTAGAGGTCCCCGGGCTTGGTGAGTAGTAGTAGCTATTTCTAGCTATTTCATCACTACTCTGTTTTATCCGGCTCTGTTATTTGCAAATCTTTGTTCTTTACCAAGAGCAATAATGCTGCCGATTACATTGTAGGTAAATTATATTTCAAAATCTTCTATGCATTTCAGGTGCACTGCTCTCCTTCTCAGTAGCCTTGCTACTATGCTTATTTGTTTTGTATTTTGTGTTCATTTCATTGGCCTGAGAAATTATGTGTGAGTGTAGTGTAAAGAACTGCGTAATGCTAGACACTAAGGGTCATATTTTCAATTACCGGCGCATCCCTGCAAAGTAGCAGGGATGCGGCAGTAATTGTGCGCCATGCCACCACCACCACCCATGGGCCCAAAACGTCACAGAAGCCTTACGCATCTGTGCCGTAAAGGTGGCGCATTGCTGGAGTTGCGTGCCAACGATGGCGCAGCTCCAGCAATGCTCTGGGGTGCCCTATCTCCCCAATGCTGCATCAAGCCGTACGTCGGCTTCAAGCAGGCGCAGGGTTTCAGTCACGCATCATTGTCCTAAAAGTGACTGATTGACATCTTGTAGATTTCCCTCAGCCACTTTTAGGATTCGTTCCTGCGCAGGAACGCCCTCCCTTGCGCCGGAACGCCCCCTGATGGCGCAGGGCTTTACAACGTGATGCATCTCCCATATGCGTAATTTTTTTTTTGATATACGCCGCACCATGGCGCCTCTTTTGTTCTGCCGCTGCGTCACAAAAGTCACGCAACAATGGAGGAAAATGAGCCTCAAGGGACTTCTAAATCAGCCCCAACAGACTGAAGTCCAGTACTTCCTTTAGACACATGGCTATAAGAAGAAATAGTGGTGGTGGTCGGTGGATTGATAGTTTGAGTATTCACTGATCTGCAAGCACGATGGACTTTGTCTGTCACTTCGCGTGCTGCGGACTGCTGCCTGCCAGGCCTAGGCAAACCTTTTTAGTAGTCTGTTTAGTGAGTTACATAGGAACTTTCAAAGTCAACGGTCCGCAAATCAGGCAATACGAATAACGTAGTGTACCACATGAGATTGGTCAATATATCCCGTGGAATAGTTGTCTATCTATTTGCTATTTCGCCAAAATATTTTATTATTGTTCTTTTGAAATGTTTGATTTGGTTGACAAATATCATCCATGTTTTCTGGTCTTTCTTTCTTTCATGTTGTACATCAGCTCCCCCCAAGGGCAAGAGGACACAGAAGGAGGAGGAGGGTGCTGTTCAGGATGCAGGCAAGGATCGGGCAGGCGAGGGCTCCTTTGCTGGCCCCAGTAAGTTTTAATTTTAATATAGAGTACCTATTTTTTCCTAGCGTTCCTCATTTGATTTTTTCTAAATCGTCTTTGATCTTCTTGTAGACTGGATCTAAATTCTTATCCTGCCTTGACAATGACTCCCTGTGGTATTACTAGATTATTCTTATTAGTCTGTCTGTGTAGCTAACTAAGATTGCACATTTGGCAATTCCATTGGACTCCCATTCTAGTCAGCAATAGCTCTATGCACTGAGTGCAGTCCTCTGGGATTGTCCATAATGTCTTTTCAAGTCTTCTAAATGTTTATGCTTTGACAATTGCCAACAATAAAAAGGTGAATGACCACCAAGAAAGAATAAGATACTACTTTACTTTTGGTTTGGATAGGAGGACAATCCATTCTACTACTGTTGCAGGGACAAATCTGCACAAACCGAACTATGAACACTAAATAGTGCATTGTTTATCAATTATAATAGGCGCAGGTAGACTTTCTTTCCACATACCTCAGTGATATCAGACTTTGAAGAACCCCCAATCTCCTTACTGACTAGATAGTGTGGCAGAGTCATTTAGCTCCCAAAGTCACCGATGATTGATCCCCAATGATGATTAGATTATCCAACGCAGGACAAGAGTACGGAGTCAGAGTCAAGAAGTGTCAGAGGCACTCATGCTTGCAAAAATTCCAAAACCTTTAGCTCATCCACTCTAGTCTGGAGGACCAAAAACCACAGAGTCTATTTAAGTTTAAAAGCTTTATTAAAAGTAAACACATTTATTAAAATCAACTTTGTCATAAAAGTAAACGTTTAACTGAAAATGGAAAAGTGCTTAGTGCTAACGATTAATTGGACACATTTCTTGTGGTCGAGCTGAGCTCTCACCTGGTTTGAACTTGAGCTTGACCCTGATCGTGTTCTTAGAAGTCAAGCTTCTGTTAGGAGAAAAAGTGGTGTGTGTTAAAAATAAAAAGCAAGCATTCATCAGTTGTGCCAAAAAGTGCAGCAAGACAACAGCCTTCCCTGGAAAAAGGGACATTTTTACTTTAGAGTAGACAGTTACAAATTATTACATTGTATTTCGTTTTTTTAACATTTCTTTATTCCTCCTAGACCAAATATTATATAGTAGTGAGTGGTGTATTTCTAACATTCTTAAATGTACTTTGTAGGTGTAACATCTGGTGGTGGGGCCAGCGCGGAGGTGGTGGTGTTGGGCGAGGACTCTGGGGAGGAGGCGGTGCAAGTGCCGGACGTTCCTGTGAGGGTTCACACGGTGGTGGCGGGAAGAAGTAAGCTATATATTCCTTACTTATTGAGATTGAAGACTGCATAGTGTGCTTTCTGCACGGGTGTATTATAAATCAACCAGGTAGTAGCCTCCTCTAAATGTACTTCGACTTAGCTGTGAAGTTTTTGGTGAGAAGTATCCCAATAAGATCTTAGATGAACTTGATGGATGGGATGAACGAAAAGTGAAAGAAGGGTGTAAGTAAGTGTGGAAGGACGAGAAATTTTATGATGGCTGGCAAAGAAGAATGATATGTGTTTGCTTGGTCCCCGAGGTGGCTGGGAAGGAAAGAATATGGTATGGTGCATGGCTGGGTCAATGATGAAGCAAGGATGGGTGGAAGGAGAACAGCCTGGGTGAGTGAAACAGAAACTGTATGTGTGCATATACTTTGAATGGATGGATGCCTGGAGCATGGTATTATCTGACTCTTAGATAGCATATGTGTATCTAGAGAGAGTAGATGGTCACTGGATGAACTAAGTGTTACCTTGAAGAGCGTGTAACACCGCACCCACACGTCCGTTCCAGTGTAGGGAAGGCAAGGAAAAGAAGTTGTAAATTTGTCCAAATACTACCATCAATAGTAGCAGTAGTTTGTATTGCAACTGCAAGCACAGCATATATCCGGTTATTACGGTGGACACTCCGTACCTCTCTTAATAACTTTAGTTTAGTAGTAGTACGTCATTCATGTGTGGGTGTATCACTGTTCACTCAATAATAAGCAAAGCACCTAAAGTCATCCCATATGTCATCAAATACATCCCATGTGAAGTGATAGATAATCAAATTATTTAGCTTCTTCATTTTCCTTTTCTAGTACTCATTTGCACTGTAGGGTGAAAGCTAAATTAATTAAGCAGTAGCCCTTGTAACAGAGTATTCTCAGTGCCACCCGTAATAGAAAAGTAATAGCTTGACCACCTGCATGTACTGGACCGGTACAGTAACGCAAGTCTGTCTCACTCATCATGGTGTGCGTCTGTTTTTCTCGGGTGCAAGTTCACTGCGCTGGCATTATGCCGGCTTGCATAAGATAACGTACCAATTGTCCTAAACAAGAGAGAAGAAGAAGAATAAGACTGGTGTACTGTCATAGTCGACTGTAATGGAAGTCCTTAGTGGTCGTAGAATTTGTTCATTAAACTCCCACTGGCCACCGCCGAGCAGCAAAGACATCAGCTGCCCCCCACAGGAGTTGCAAGGCACGCCAACGCCGCTTATCCCTCAGAGTGTCCTACCTGGAGCAGGAGGTCCATAGCTACAAGAACTTGGTGGAGGGCCTCCGCTTCGACCATGCCACCCTCCACAAGGAGTATGATGCCCTGGCCGCTAAATTCAACAGCACCCTCCAGTAGTGTAGTGTCCCTTGCCCTTTTTTTAGAGACTTTTGAGGGGTGGGATTTGGGAGTTGGGTTCTTTTTGGGACTTTTGAAAGACAATCGTTGGGGTTAGGGAGGGTCTTGAGGGAGATTATTTTGTTAGGGCTACATAAATATACTTTTTTAAACTTTATCTGACCATACCTGTTTTTTACTGCTTTTGAGTCTGGTGGGTGGGGGTTTAACAGTAAGTTTGTTTTCCTGAAGAGTCCTAGGACTTTAGTAGTACTACCGTCAATCTCTCGTCTAGTCCTAATACTCCATTATACTACCTCCCACCAAACGCTTATCTTACCTGTAATTTGTGTTTGAAAGTAGGGCTAGGCCCAGGGCTGGCTCCACGGGAAATGGGGATTAAGGTTGGCAATCCTGGGCGGATGAAATGTCCTCATTGCGGTGGTACTAGTGGTGTGACACAGTGGCAGTTGCATGCATATGGAAAAAAAGAAAACGAAACCTGGTTTGTCCTTACTGTAGCATTACAACGGTTACGGTACGATAGAGAATATAGCAGGTGACAGTACACTAGAACAGTGCCACAATGTAGCCTAACAAATGGTAAAGTATTGCAAGTATAACTAGTACTTGCGTTGAATTTATTTGACATTGGCTCCTACTACTACAAGAAATAGTACTGAAGCTGAGTAAGTCTAGAATATATCCTCGGATTCCTTCACCAGCCTGTTGCTATGACCTTATCCTCCCCAGCAAGTGTGTGGAATTATTGATGTCATTTAGTCACACATCAAGCAAAACCACACAGCCCGGGGGAAGAGGGTTAGGGTTTGGAAAATGGATGGGAATGGGGGTTTCTTTTTGGGTAGGTTTTGTTGAGAGAAGAAAAAAAAAGCACAGCATGGACAACAATAATTGAAGATAAAGAAATCTTTGGGTACAAACTAAAGCTAACCACAAATCTTTTAAGTGACATAAAGGAAGTGCATGCCCTACTGCATGCATTGTTACTGAAAAGTAAGTAGTACTAGAATGCGACAGTACAGGGCTGCAGCGTTTTCACTAGCCTATCTCTGCACTCAGAGAAACACTTCTTACATTAAATTAGGTTTAAAAATTAGCCGAAGTAAAACCTATAGAATGGCTGTAGGGATCAATTTAGAAGCAGAGAGAGATCCAAGAAATGCAGTCACACTCATAGAAGAAAACAATGGATACTGTATCTGTATGTTGTTGGAGTTGTCCTGTTGAATTTGGTAAGTAAGTTGCATGCAGCAAACAATTCCTCTTATTAGCGGCACTCCTCCATTCCAGCTGACGCTTCGTCCATCAATGTTGGTGACCACTGACAGAAGACACCCTGTCCACTGCCTGCCTGGCGGATGTTGAATTGCGGCTCGTTAATGTGAAGCCTGACTCCATCTCTTTTCCCCATTGCACAGACTGAAACCCGGCCTGTAATTATTGAACGGAAAACAGTAAGTGCTAATACAATACCACTGATAAATAAATATAAGGTATGTACGCTGTGTGGTGCAAAAAGTCACACTTTGATTTTCCTAATAGACAGTACAATATTTTTGAAAGTGCGTACTCTGTCTGAGTCACCTTTTGAAGGATAAATAAGTATGGCCAAATTAATTTAGCGGATCTTTCCCCTCAAGCTAGGTGTACTGTAAACTGTGTTTTAGAACAAAATTAGACCTTCCCAGCAGTGCTCCCACCCAGACCTTTACTAAAGCAAGTCGCAAAAATGTAGAAGACCCCCAATCAGATCTCAAAAAACGAGGCCTAGCAGAAAACTGGTGACAAAACGTACTTTGAAAGTAAAAGTAGGCCCAAATACCCCCTTACCCACCGTGGATTGTATTCAAACCACTTGCAAGCAAGCAAAAGTATCCATAGCCATTATTTCGCTCCAAGAGTGCTCTAAGACCCCAGAACTCAGTTGCAAAAATCTAGAACTCCCCGAAACACATGCAATCCTGCTGCTAGGGCTAACCCTAACGAACCCTAAGTTACAAAAAGTGCCAAAAGGCTTTTCCTTATGGATTTTGTCCAAACCACTTCTATCCGGTATTAGACCTTCACAGGAATGCCCCAAGACCCGCCAACCCACCCGCAAAAAAGCACGCGACAACACCCCCAAACAGCCACAAAGCAAAATCTCATACTTACCATATCTCTCGGCCTTCGGTCCAAACGCGCTGTGCAGCTAGGTCATCATCATAACTCCTGTTTTCCACCACGGATTTCCTGAAAAGCAAATGCAATCAAGATTAGACTGTCGCAGCAGTGCTCCGACAGAGACCCCGAAACCCACCCACAAACACCAGGAAGCCCCCCAAACAGGCCCCCGAAAACGCTACATTGAGCAAGATGTCAGAAGTAATAGCAACAAATAATTCTGCATGGATTTTGTCCAAACCACTTCTATCCGGTATTAGACCTTCCCAGGAATGCCCCAAGACCCGCCAACCCACCCGCAAAAAAGCACGACAACGACAACACCCCCAAACAGCCAAAAAGCAACATCTCATACTTACAATATCGCTCGGCCTTCGTTCCAAACGCGCTGTGCAGCTAGGTCATCATCATAACTCCTGTTTTCCACCACGGAGTTCCTGAAAAGCAAATGCAATCAAGATTAGACTGTCGCAGCAGTGCTCCCAGACCCCAAAACTCACCCACAAACACCCGGAACTCCGCCAAAGAGCACCTCAAAGGCAAGCAAGTCAGCAAAAACAGCAAGAAATTTCCGCCTCATATTTGTTCCAAACCACTTTTATCCGTTATTAGAGCTTCACAGCAATGGCCCCAGAGCCCTCAACTCACCCGCAAAGAAGTAGAACACCCCCACAAGTGCTGAGTCTTTCTTCATTGGGCGTAATCCAGCCCTCTGCTTTGAGGGAAATAGGAGTCTGGAGGAGGAGGATAGAGGAGCATGTTCTTCTGAACTTGTGAACCTGATGAATGTAGACTGCGGCACCTTCAAATCAATAAGCAAACAAGTGAAGACAGTTCTGCTGATGGGCTTGTTTTTGTGATTAGGTGATTAAAGTTTGAATTAAATTAACTGTGCAAAACAAAGAAAGACAGACACACAGGAATAAAGGTGAATAAGGACGAAAAAGAAAGTTATTGATTCATTGTCTAATTTTCAGGGCTCGGTGTCAGGGAATAAGAATAAGAGTTCGTCATCATACTCTGCGAATTCAGGCAGGATGCGGTCAGTGTCACCGAACAGAGAACAAATTCCCTCATCTACGTTGCTGTCCTCCTCGTCTTCATGCGGCGTGGTTTCTCGTACTTTGTAATCTGGTGGTATGAGGTGCTGATTCATCTTTATCATTGTTAACCTCTCCACATTTTTGGGCGAGAGGCGGCTCCGTTTGGGAGTTACAATGCCACCAGCAGCACTGAAAACACGTTCAGAAGACACACTTGCGAGTGGGCAAGATAAGTAGTTTATAGCCAGGTTGGAGAGCTGTGGCTACAATTGTTTTTTCCCATGCCAATACTCCAATGGCTCATCATTAAGAAAGACCTCTGTTGAGTTATTCAGATAGTCCTGCACCATCGACTCAAGGTCCTCAACAGTTCCTCCACTTTGCTTACTTTTTGCTGTGCCTGTGACCTTTTTTCGAGAACCATACCCAAGCCAAGTTAGCCAATCCTCTTCAGCAGCCAATGTTACTCTTGTGTGTGGTGCAGATGATCCGGTTGCCGGTGTCTTTAACGGCTGAGAGGTCACTTGTGCCACAGCCACAGGTGCAGAAGTGGATTCTTTTGACTGGGGATGGCCTGCTGATGCTGATGCTGATGTACTGCCTTCTCCTTCAATATCCTGCCGTTCTTTTTCAAACCTCTTGGCTGACCTGGCTAGCCAACGTTTGTACTTTTTAACATCTTCATCAGCAAAAGGAAAGAATGCTTGGCCTGCCAGCGCCTTTTTGTAGCGTGGATCCAGAATAGTAGCACAAATGTAATGCTGTTCTGAGTTGATCATTTTAAGACGTTCATCACCATGTAGGCGCTCTAATAATTTCTCCGACAAAACAAAAGGGTCTTTGTTTTTTTCATCTTTTTCTAACTCAGAAGACACCGCCTTCAGTTGGTGCTCCAGCATGCACAACAATGGGATAGCTTTTCCCAAATTACAATCCTCCTTGCTGACTGCACGCGTGAAGACCTCAAAAGGACGAAGCATTTCTGTCATGCTTTTAACTATGTCCCATTGCGCCGCATCCATCCTCAGGTCCTTCTGAGCTGTACCCTGTTTTAAGAAATAGTGATCGAGTACCGTATACTGCTCATACAGATGCTCAAGCATGTAGAAGGTTGAGTTCCAACGTGTTGACACCTCCTGGATGAGTGCTTTCACTGGCATTCGACGTTGATGTAGCAGGCTCCTCAGATGCTTCCGGGCCTTAAAAGAATGGCTGAAATGGTTGCACATTTTTCGGCTGGTGGCCATTACCTCGCACGCTGGACTGTCTTTATCACTCAAGAATTTTTGAACTACCAGGTTGATACAGTGCGCCAAACACGGCACTCTGAAATAGTCACCCAGCGCCATGGCCTTAACTACATTGGCGCCATTATCCGTGGAAACATAACCAATCTGGCGTTTTTTTGGGGACAGCCAGTGAAAGACCTTTTTGTTGAACTCGTCCAAAATGTTTCGTGCTGTGTGACGTTTCTCCAAGCCAAACATGGCTAGTGTTGCATGTTTCCGAGCAGCTTTAAAAACTTGGTCCGGGTCAACACCTGCGTTTAGCTTTGCTTTAACCCCTGAAATAGAGACCCAGTGTGCAGTGATGCACATGTAATCAGCGCCTGCGCCACTGGTCCTCATGTCTGTTGTCAGATGTATAGTGTGAACAGCACTCTTCTGCAAAGCTGCCCCAATCACCTCCAGCACATGTTCATTAAGCATGGGCGTATTTTGCGGATTCGCAATCCGCGAATTTGCGGATTTGCGTATTTGCGGATTGCGAAAATCCGCAAATTCCGCGAATTCTCGCGGATTTGCGTATTTTTGGGGGGGGGTGTGTTCGCACGGGTTTCTGCAAGTTCGCGAGGGTTTTGTACAATTTCGCAAATTGCGAACTTACTTGTCGGGTCGCCAGTTTTGCGAACTTGTTGTTTCTACGTGCCCAGCCTGTTTGCAAGGCTTTCTTCATCCCTGCCACCCTCTGTTACCACTGGCACTCTCTTTGGTCACCCGTGCCACCCTCTGGCTCACCCATGTTACCCTCTGTGTCATCACAGCACCCTCTGGTTCACCAGTGTACATTATTGGGGCAAAGCAAAGCACTGCCATCCTGTCAACACTGGCACTCTGGTTCACCCATGCCACCCTCTGGCTGGCACACCCATGCCACCCTCGGTGTCATCACAGCACCCTCTGATTGACCAGTGAGTGTACATTATTGAGGCAAAGCAAAGCACACCTGCTAAGTGCTTTAAGTTTTGCAAACAACAACACCTGCCCTGCCCCAACTGACATTAATGAAGGCTGGCACCTGCTTGTCTGCTCCCTTTCCTTTTTGTTGCAATGTAAACATTTTTTAACAGGATGCAATGGCATACTTGTAACTATTCTGTGACTGTCAGAGCAGGGTCACACAATAGTTGCAAGTAGGCAACCGGATTCTGGAGGGCCCCTTCAGGAAGCACTGCAGGGAAATGGTTACAAATGATGAGCTCGAACTTTTGCACCTGCTCGTTGGTTTTGCTTTTGCAAAACTTGTTTTTGGGTAATTTCGCCCTATTCGCGAGGCGCGGCGTCGTGCGAACTCGACCGTGGAAGACGCGAACTCGTGCGAGTTACCCCAAGGTTGAGTACGGGCGCCGCCATTTTGTTTGCGTGACGTATTTCCGTTTCCGCCCGCTATTTGTAATCTCGCGCGATGAGCGCCTTGCGAATACAAGTTCGCACGAGTTCGCGAGAGAAATCGCGTGCGAACTTACTTACACGCACGTGTTCGGGCGGCCATCTTGTTTTTCATTCATTCCTATGTGTCTGGGCATGGTGTTTCTATCCTCTGTATATCTCTGCCATCCTTTGCTTGTTTTATTTTTTTTTTGATCTATTAAACTTTTTTTCTATCCCTCTTGTTATCTAGGTCTATATTTTTGTGTTTTAGTCTACTTTTGTTTACTTTTCAACTACTTTTTTAAACTTTTATTTCCTTCTTTTCTACTCTTATTCTTTTTCATTTTATCTCCTTACCTGCCCAGAACATGGTGAAGACAGCAGTCAAGCTGCCCAAGACGGCCGCCGCAGCCTGTGCCCGGCTCCCGTGTGGCCGCTTGAGGGCGGAAATGGTGGTGCCCCGGGAGATCTTCAGCCCTGAGGAGGTGGGCGCACTTGTTTTTTATGTGCAGCGCCGTCTCCCCAGGACCATCGCGGCAGGTGGCAGGATCGCTGCTGGTTACACCAACAGCCAGGAGCGACGGAAGCGGTGGGGGCAGGTGTGCCGGGCCCTTTTTAAGATCACGGGGGTCCAGCGCACCTACAATCAAGTCACCCACCGCTGGACCGATATCCTGGACCGAGAGCGTGACCTGCTAGACGTGCTGGGAGTGGAGGTCCCCGGGCTTGGTGAGTAGTAGTAGCAATTTTTTCATCACTCACTACTCTGTTTTTTCTCCTGCTCTGTGTGACTGTGTTATATTGCAAATGTTTGCTTTCATTTTTTTACAAAGAGCAATAATGCTGCTGATTACATTGATAAGAGAGGTAAATTCATATTTCAAAATCTTCTGTGCATTTCAGGTGCACTGTTCTCCTTCTCTGTGGCGGTGCCACTGTTTATTTGTTTTCTATTTTGTGTTCATTTAATTGGGCTGAGTAATGTATGAGTGTATTTTACAGAACTGCGTAATGCTAGACACAAAGGGGCAGATTTACAAGCCCCTTGTTCCACATTTACGCTGCCTTACCTGATGCACAGCGACGTAAACGTGGCGCATCCCTGCGAGTCATGTACAACGTGATCCATCTAAGGAGATGCGCCACGTGAAGGCCTGGGCCTGCGCCACAATGGGTGCGTTCCCACGCAAGGGGGGGGGGTGGTGGTCAGGCAGCTGTGCGCCTCGCAAAAGTGCCTGCGTGAAATCTACAAGATTTAACGCAGGCACTTCCGCGACGCTGCTATGTCAATTCTTTATGCCTGCTTGCTTGAAGCAGGCGTAAGGACTGATGCGGTATGTTGAGTATTGGGCAGCCCTGAGCATTGCTATAGTTGCATCGCGCCCGCGACGCGACTCTAGAGATGCGCCCCTCTTTCGTCACGAGATGCGTCACGCATCTGCCTACCCTTGCGCCAGGGTTTGCCGCATTGTAATAGCGGCGCATCTGCCGTGACGCAAGGTTAGTTTTGCGTTACGCATTTGTTCTGGTGCACATCTGGAGGTGTCCAGCTCAGAACTCGTAAGTATGCCCCTAAGTGTCAGATTAGCAATTACCTGCGCATCCCTGCAAAATGTGCGGCACGCCAGCACCACCCATGGTGCGCCGTATTTACAATGCTGCACACCATGGTCCCAAAACGTCACCGAAGCGTTATGCATCGGTGCCGTAAAGGCGGCTCATTGATGGAGTTGCGTTGCAACGATGGCGCAGCTCCAGCAATGCTGCGTCAAGCCGTAAGTCTGCTTCATGCAGGCGCAGGGTTTCAGTGACGCATCATTGTCCTAAATGACTGATTGAAATTTTATATATTCCCCATAGCCACTTTTAGCATGCGTTCCTGCGCAGGAACGCCCTCCCTTGCGCTGGAACGCTCCCTAATGGCGCAGGGCTTTAGAATGGGATGCATCTCCCATATGCGTCACGTTGTTAATATACGCCACACCATGGCGCCTCTCTTGTTGTGGCGCTGCGTCACAAAAGTGATGCAAGAACGGAGCAAAAGAGCTGCAAGGGGCTTGTAAATCTGCCCCTAGAGTAGAGGCTCAGGTGCAGTCCTTCCTTTGTAGCCCTCTTTTTGACTGAAATAGTTGGTTCTTGTTCTTTCTAAATGTTTGATTTGGTTGACAAGGACATCGACAAGCAGTAATCATCAATGTTTTCTGTTCTTTCTTTCATGTTGTACGTCAGGTCCGCCCAGGGGCAAGCGGACCGAAAAATCGGATGCAGTGGCTCCAAAGGAGGAGGATGCAGGCCAGGGCGGCGAGTGCTCCTTTGCTGGCCTCAGTAAGTTTTCATTTAAATATAGAGGACCTATTGTTGTCCAAGCGTTCCTAATTTAATTGTTTCGAAATAGTGTTTAGATAGGAGCAAAATCAATAATCCTACTGTTGCAGGGACAATTCTCCACAAACCGAACTATGGACACCAAAGACCAGAGTAATAATATTTCAGAGTGGCGTGTTTGGCACACTGTATAAATAAACCTGGTAGTGTCAGCGGCACGGACTCCTCCTTACAAAAATTGCAAAACTTTTCGCTCAGTCACTCTAGTCTGGAGGACTAAAAACCACAGAGTCTATTCAAGTTTAAAAGCTTTATTAAAAGTTTAAGTAAACACATATATTAAAATAAAGTTAGTTGGAAATGGAAAAGTGCTTGGTGCTGAGTTGATGAGTAATGGAACACATTTCTTGTGGTCGAGCCGAGCTTTCACCTGGTTTGAAGTTGATGTTGCTCTTGTCCTTAGAAGTCCAGTTTCTGTCTGTTCAGAGAAAAATGGAGTGTGTTAAAATTAAGCAAGCATTCAACAATTGTGACAAAAAAATGAAGCAAGACAACAGCTTTCCCTGGAAGGAGGGACATTTTTACTTTAGACTAGAGTAGACAGTCAATTAATTTTTCTGTTTTCACATTTTTTCATTCATAGACCAAATACTAGTGGAGTGGTGTAATCTAACATTCTTAAATCAACTTTGTAGGTGGAACATCTGGTGGCGGGGCCAGCTCGGATGTGGTGGTGATCATTGACTCAGAGTCCGAGGATCAATCTGGGGAGGAGGCGGCGCTAGAGGAGTCGGACCAAGAAGTACAGACTGTGAGGAAGGAGACAGTGGCGGTGGCGAGTACAGGTAAGCTGGATCATGGTACTATCTGACTCTTAGATAGGATATGATGTGTATCCAGTGGTGGCCCAGTGACAAATTACAATATGGTAATTACAGCAGGCTGGGACCGACAGACAGATAGAGGCAGAGACAGAGAGAGAGGAAGACAGAAGGAGAGAGAGAGAGGGAGGGAGCCAGAGGGAGGGTGAGGGAGGGAGACAGAGAGAGAGAGACAGCGAGGTAGAGGGAGACACAGGGAGACATAAAGAGGGAGACAGAGAGAGAGAGAGAGAGGGAAACAGACATATCGCCTGGGCTTCTGCCAGATCTCTTTCATATGAAAGAGCATCAAACCAAGAATACAAGTGAGTTGTGGGAAGGGAAATGGTGATTCAAGCGCCCCCCCTTGCCCCTCCCTGCGGACGCCCATGATACTCGCCTGAATAGTTTTGTACTGCGCTGGCTAGTTGCTAGTTGTACTGTGACACAACTTCCTGCTGAATTATTTTGTGTTAATCATATTATTAAAGAGCATTGGTTACATATTATGTCTTTCTTTCTTCATATAGTTGGCAATACTAAAACCTCAAAACCGACGAGGAGTATGCTGGCTGTACTGGCCCGGCAACGGAGGCTGGAAGCAACTGTTGCCCAATATCGGCGGCTGGTGGAATTGGAGGGGGACGACACACAGTCCAGTGCATCAACATCTGCATCCTCCTCCGTGACCCCACGTTCTGCCGGTAAGCGCAGTGCTCCAGCGAACCGGAGCCGTGCTGGAAGACGCCACCGCCGAGCAGCAAAAGCTGCACCTCGCAGTACTGTTAAGGCTCGCTTGCGCCGTGCACTCCGCAGAGTGTCCGACCTAGAGGCGGAGGTCCAGAAATGGAACGAGTATCAGAATGTGGTGGAGGGCCTCCGCCTAGATCACGCCACCCTCCAGGAGAAGTATGATGCCCTGGCCCTAAGGCATGATGCCCTGGAGGCCAAACTTAACAGCTTGCATCCCTAGAGTGTCCCTTGCCCCTTTTTTAGAGACTTTTGGGGGGTGGGAATTGGGAGTTGGGTTTTTGGGGACTTTTGAAGGACTATTTATTTGTTGGGGTTAGGGAGGGTCTTGCGGGAGAATATTTTGTTAGGGATATAAATATACTTTTTCAAACTTTATCTGAGCATACCTGTTTTTTGACTACTTTTGAGCTTGGTGGGTGGTGGTTTTGCAGTAAGTTCATTTAACTGAACACTGTCATCGTGTTGGCAATAGGCCAAATGTTTTCCAAAGTAAATGCCTGTCACAGAGTTTGTTAATTCAAGAGCCCTAGGACTTTACTACTAGTACCACTGTCACTCTCTCGCCTCTCCGAACACTCCATTATACTACCTCCCATCCAAACGCTTATCTTACCTGTAATTTGTGTTTGAGGGCTGGCTCCACCTGGAATTCACAGAGTCCTAAGGCGTTCTGCAGCAGGGCCACAACTGGAGTTTCCCGGCGTGGATTTTCTGCAAAACAAAAGCAATCAACATTAGAAATGTGGCAGCGGTGCTCACACACCACAAAAACCTAGAAGCCCCACAGACAGCACCCCTAAGACAGGCAAGCGAGCAATAATAACACCTAAACGTTCACGTGCAATAGGCCAAATGTTTTCCAAAGTAAATGCCTGTCACAGAGTTTGTTAATTCAAGAGCCCTAGGACTTTACTACCAGTACCACTGTCACTCTCTCGCCTCTCCGAACACTCCATTATACTACCTCCCATCCAAACGCTTATCTTACCTGTAATTTGTGTTTGAGGGCTGGCTCCACCTGGAATTCACAGTGTCCTAAGGCGTTAGGGGACTCGTCAACGTAAGTTTCTTCATTGTGCAGAATCCAGGCATCAGCATTATGGGTAATGGATAGGGTGAGTCTGGAGGAGGAGGACTCAGGATAGACGACCAGGACTGAGTTCTTGTCAACTAACTGTTGTGAACCTGAGGAATGCTGCAGCATCAAAATCAAGACAGTTCTGTTGATGGGCTTGTTGTTTTATTGGTTGATTACAGTTTTGTTGGGAATGTGATGAAGCACTTGCTAAAGAAAGACAGACACACAGGAATAAAAGTGAATAAGGAGGACTAAATTTACAATTAATGAATGATTGACTAATTTTCAGAACTCGCTGTCAGGGAAGCAGAACTCGTCCTCATACTCTGCTAAATCATCAGTCGGGGTTACTTCTAGTAACTGAGGAGAACTTTCCTCAGGTAGGTCGGTGTCCTCTTCTTCCTGCATGGATTCTCGTACTCTGTAATCTGGTGGTATGAAGTGCTGGTTCATCTTTATCAAGGTGAGCCGCTCCACATTTGCGGGCAAGAGGCGGGACCTTTTGGAAGTCACAATGCCACCAGCAGAACTAAAAACACGTTCTGAAGACACGCTTGCGAGTGGGCAAGAAAAGTAATTGATAGCCAGGTTGGTGAGCTCTTGCCATATTTTTCTTTTCCCATGCCAATACGCCAATGGGTCCTCAGTAATATTGACCTCTGTTGAGTCATCCAGATAGGCCTGCACCATTGAAAGAATGTCCTCCCGGATTCCTGTACTTTGCACTTCTGTGTCCTTTCTAGGACAAGGAAACCCTAGCTGAGTTAGCCAACCCGCTTCAGACATATCGCCTGGGCCTGGTTCAGATGATACGGTTGCTGGTGTGGTTAACGGCTCAGAGGAAAAGACACTCACTTCTGCCACAGGCACAGATGCAGAAGTGCTTTTTTGGGACGCCTGATGGTCTGCTGATTCACTAGTAGTACTGTCTTCTCGTACAGTTTCCTTCCGCTCTCTTTCAAAACGAAAGGCTGACTGAGCTAGCCAACCTTTGTACTCTGTAACATCCGATGTTTCAAAAGGAATTATTACTTTGCCAAACAATGGCTTTTTGTAACGTGGATCCAGAATAGTAGCACAAATGTAGTGCTGTTGTTTCTTGATTTTTACAAGCCGTTCATTGCTAACTAGGCGTTGTAATAATCTCTGCGCCAACTCATGTGCTTCGTTCTTTCCAACGTCCTTTAATTGTGAAGACACCACCTTGACTTGGTGCTCGAGCTTCAGCAACAATGGGATAGCTTTGCTCAAAGAACAGTCCTCCCTGCTGACGTCACGCGTGAAGACCTCAAAAGGATGAAGCATGTCTGTCAGGCTTTTAACTAGCTGCCATTGCTCCACCGCTAGCATCATTTCTGTTGTATCACCACCCAGGTTGTAGAAATACTCATTGACTACTGGAAACAGCTCATGCAGACGCTCAAGCATGTAGAAGGTTGAGTTCCAACGTGTTGCCACCTCCTGGATAAGTGCTTTCACTGGCATTCTATGTTCATTTTGCTTGCGCCTCAGCTCCTTCCGGGCTTTAAAAGAATGGTTGAAATGTGTGCATATTCTTCTGCAGATGGTCAGTGTTTTGTCGACTGCAAGTTCTTGTTTCAAAAAATTTTGCACAACAAGGTTGATACAGTGCGCCAAACACGGCACTCTGAAATAGAAACCGTCCTCCATGGCCTTAACTACATTGCTGCCATTATCAGTAGAAACATAACCAACCTTGCATTTTCTTGGGGGCAGCCATTGCGAGACCTTTTTGTTAAAGTCAGCCAAAATGTTGACTGCAGTATGACTTTTCTCCATGCCAAACATGGCTAATGTTGCATGTTTACGAGCACCCTTAAAAATCTCGACCAAGTCACCACCTGCATTTATCTGTTTTATGACTCCTGAAAAAGAGACCCAGTGTGCATTGATGCACATGTAATCAAGGGCTTGGCAACTGGTCCACATGTCTGTTGTCAGGTGTATAGTGTGAACAGCACTCTTCTGCAAAGCTGCCCCCACCAACTCAAGCACCTCTTTATGTAGTGCTGGAACAGCAACCCTGGCAAAATAGAACCGGCTAGGAACCTTCCATTTAGGGGCCAGTGTTGCCACGTGTTCAAGGAAACCCGCACCTTCGACAAACGAAAAAGGGAGAAGGTCCACCGCTAGCATTTTAGCCAGCTTAGTGTTATACAGGCGTACAGTTGGGTGGTTGCACTGAAATTGCACATCTGAGGAGAACATGGCTGAAATGGTGCGCTGGACAAATTTACGGGATGATGCTGATGCCTTCTTCGACCCACTTCTGATCATTGTTGACATTTTCCGCATTGGTGTGTCTCCCAGACTCTCAGTGTGCCTCCTATGTGTTCCGGAGGGTGTGGTGCTGCCAGGGGTACTGGGTGCAACCGGACACATGTCTGACACTTCTTCTACCTCCCCGTCATCTTCAGATGAAACACCTAGTATGGGTATATTTTGGCCACTTGCCCTTTGGGATCGCTTTCCCTTGACGTTTGCTAGGTGCGGAAACCATTCGACAGCGTGCTTTCTTTCAAGATGACCTATCTGGCCTCCGGTTCCATAGTTGGTACCAGTCTTACCACGGCTAACGCTAGTCTTACAAATGCAACAAACGGCTATGTTATCATACTTTTCATGGACACTAAAAAAGTTCCAAACTGGGGATCGGAAAGTTCTGGTTTTGCCGCACGAGGTGATACTGCAGCCAATGCCAGATGAAGCAGTGGTGGATGAGCCTTGCAGACATCTACTGGGTTGTGCAATTATTGCAGCAACCTTACTTGAGGGAGTCGAGCTGGATGGAGTCCCCCTCTGGGGAGAAAATATGGGAGCTGTAGGTTTTGTTGAACTTGTTGTACTACTTGACTGCGTTGGTGGTGCTACCAGTGCCACGTCGCCAGGGTCACGCTCAGCATGACGTCGGGATAGGGTATAAATGTCTGTCTGCTGCATGGCCGGTGTGGCTGGAATGACGTGTGTGATGACTAGGTCATTGCTGTCATCCTGTTCATCAACATCAGAATGAACCACTTCATCAAGTCCGACGTTCGGATCCATAAGTATGAGCTTTCCGGGGCCCTTCCTTTTAACATTTGATACCTTTCGCAGCTCATGGTGTGCCTCCCTCTCAGACGTCGGAGATGGTTGCCAATCTAGATCCAGATCATCATCTGATGGAGCGGGGCTTGAAGAGGAACTTCTACACACCCTCCTTGATCTTTTCCTTGCTGGGGAGCTGGGAGAAAATGAATCATCAGGAGGAGTGGCTTCGTCTTCCTGACATGATACCCCGGCTCCAAAGTCAATTTCCTCCTGTGCCCCTACTTCTGGAAGAACAACCATTGTGGGCACTTGCACCGCTCCATGCGCCGCTACATGGGCATCTTCACTGACCTCTACTTGCAAGTCTCCATGGACCTCTCCTTCTCGGTCTTCTCCTTCTCGTCCTTCTCCTTCTCGGCCTTCTCCTTCTCAGCCTTCTCCTTCTCGGCCTTCTCCTTCTCCTTCTCGGCCTTCTCCTTCTCGGCCTTCTCCTTCTCGGCCTTCTCCTTCTCGGCCAGCTCCTTCTTGGCCAGCTCCTTCTTGGCCAGCTCCTTCTTGGCCAGCTCCTTCACAGCCAGCTCCTTCTCGGACAGCTCCTTCTCGGACAGCTCCTTGCGCATGTACTTCTGCTTGTACTAGTAGCCCATGCAGTTGTTGTTGCGGCTTTGGTTGTTGAATAGTACTTGTGAGATGAGTTACAACCTGTGTTGATGGTGTGCTGCTACTTTCTTGCGATGAACCAACATCACTGGTCGTTGGTGATTCAACAAGTAAACAGGCTACATGTGCAGCACTCATGGTGGGCCTTTGTTTTTTTTGTTGTTTTTCCCCAAAAAATGTATTGGTTGAGCCACCAGTCTCCTTGGTAAGTGGTGCCACTTGCTTCTTCTTCTCCTTAGTAGAGACATCTTTCTTGCAAGAGGACCTACGGGCACCTCTTTTTGGAGCCATCTTCTTCAGATGTCGGAACAACAGGCCGCAGCAGGACTTCTTCCTGGCACTGATGCTCAACGATGATGCAGAGTTTTGTGCACCTAAAAGCAAACGAAGACAGAGGAACATCAGTAAATATATGTTGCTTATGTAGCGCTTCAATAAACAGTTTGCAAGTAGGCATTTATGAATACACACGTGCACAGTGCACACCACACAATATGGAAATGTCAAAATTAGGATTTGCTAAATTTTTGGGAAACAGGAATTTAACATTGATCCAAGAGAGACCACACAGAGAGGGTTGTACTTTCATGTACCCCTGACTCCGCCTGGGCACAATGGGTGAAAGCAAGGCACAATGGGTGCAGGCCTATGTCTCAAAGCTCACTGCCTGCCTTCAAAATGGCCGCTTGACCCCCATCCACATGGCCAGGACCATGCCTCAAAATGGCCACCACCAACATAGCCAGCCCCCAACCCCTACTCCAAAAAGTCAAAAAAACACAACACAAATCAAATCACCACAATCCAATGCCATCCATCAAGTTTCAGAAGGCTTATGCTGCCTGCTGGTGGTTTTCCGGTGCAAAATTGCAATTTTTACAATTTCGCGAGTGCGAGATTGTTGCTTCACGGCGCAAACGTGGCGAAAAACCAGCAAAATCCGCGAACAGACAGATTCTGGGCCCCCTGGGCATAATGGATGACATCAGAGCACACTGGGTGCAGGCCTATGGCACAAAGCACACAAACTGGCTTAAAAATGGCCCCTAGACCCCCACCCACACGGGACCAGGCAATAAAATGGCCCCCACCCACATAGCAAGCCCCCAACACCACCTCAAAAAGTCGTAAAACCTACAAAAAACACCACAATCCAATGCCATCCATGCCCTGGCCAGAATCATGTTAAAAAAAAAATTCAACAAAACAGTTGTATCATGCATGCACCCATAACTAAGTCTGGTGGTTCTCAATTCATGTGCAGAATTGTAATTTTTACAATTTCGCGAGTGCGAGATTGTTGCTGCGCGGGACACGAGCAGTGCGAACACAAGCAAAAACATCCTCAGCTCGCGAACTTGCAGATTTTCCCCCCAAAAAAAGTCGAAAAAAAAGCAACACACACAAAAATCACCACAAACAAACAACATCAACTTACTTCTTTGTCAAATCAAATTTCGAATCCAAAAGTAATCCAAAAGGCCTCAAATCCAAATATCCAGCAGCAACCACAAAAAGTAATCCTTCCCAGTCAAGATCGAAATCAAAGTGGCCAGGAAATGGAATAAGCAATGGGAGGAGCTTGCTGGACAGGAACAGGAAGTTGGAGACTGGGGCACTTCCTTCACCCACCCCTATGGGAGGAGCTTGCTGGACAGGAACAGGAAGTTGGAGACTGGGCCACTTCCTTTACCCCTCCCCTTGTAATTTTTGTACTTTCGCGAGTGCGAGATTGTTGCTGCCCGCGCCGCGGACCGCGAGCAGTGCGAACACAAGCAAAAAATCCGCTTCGCGCGGATTTGCGTATTCTCGCCACATCCGCGAGAGTTCGCGGATTGCGGATTCTCCGAAAATACGAAAAATCCGCGAGCGTAACGGATTTTACGCCCATGCTTAATGTTCATGTAGTGCTGGAACCGCAACTCGGGCAAAATAGAACCGGCTAGGAACCTTCCATTTAGGGCAGAGCGCTGCCACTAATTCTAGAAAACCTACCGCTTCTACAAAAGAAAAAGGGAGAAGGTCCAGAGCTAGCATTTTAGCCAGCTTAGTGTTATACAGACGCGTCAGTGGGTGGTTGCGTTCATATGGCGCGTCTGAACAAAACATGGTTCTAATGTTGCCCTGGACCAAGCATTTACGGGATGATAATGACTTCGTTGACCCAATTATGCTCGCTGGTGAACTTTTTCGCATTGGTGTCTCACTCGCTCCAACACTCTTAGTGTGCCTCACATGGGGTGTGCTGCTGACAGGGGTACTGGGTGTAAGTGAAGTGTTTGACACGTCTTCTTCCTTCTCGTCATCATCAGATGAAACATCAACGTTTTCTTGACTTCCAATTCGGGCTTCCTTGATCTCCTTCAGGTGCGCAAACCATTGAACAGCGTGCTGTCTCCTAAGATGACCTCTCTGGCCTCCGGTACCATAGTTGGTACCAAACTTACTACGACTAACTGCAAGCTTACAAATGCTACAAATGGCGAACTTTTCCCTTTTTGGGCAAACAGTAAAGAAGTCCCAAACTGGGGACTTGAATTGTCTGTGGGGGCCGGAGGAGGCGGCGATACTGGTGGTGGTGGTCATGCTGCTAATGCCAGATGAAGTGGAGGATGTGGATTGCCGAACTTTAGTACGTTGTGCACTTTCACCGCCACTAATTAAGGTCGAGGTGGATGAAGGTCCCTTCTTGCGAGAAAGAAATATGGAAGCGGTACGAGTTGGTGTACTACTTAACTCAAATGATTGTGGTGTTTCCACTGCCTCCTCGTCGACAACATCATCATCATCACGCTCAGCAGCTCTTCGGGCTAGGGTCAAAATGTCTGTTTGCTGCATGCCCGCTGGGGCTGCAGTGACCTTTATGATGACTGGGTCGTCGTTGTCAGAGTCTTCATCAGCAGCAGTATCCGCCACTTCTTGTTGAGCCTCATCACACTCCATAACTCTGAGACTTTGGACGAGCTTCCTTTTATGCTTAACTACCTTTGTCAGATCATGGTGTGCCTCACTCTCAGACGGCAGTGGTGCTGGTTCCCAATTTTGATCCGTATCATCAGAAGGAGGTGTGCTTGAAGAAGATGTAGACACCACCCTTGATCTCTTCCTTGCTAGGGGTGTGGAAGACAATGAATGATCATCAGGAGGAGTGGCTTCCTCAAATGATACCTCGCCTTGATTGTCGATTTCCTGATGTGCCCCTACTTCGGGAGGAACAACTATTGTGGGCACTTGTGACCCTCCATGCACCTCTGCTTGCGCATCTCCTTGCGCTGCCTCTCCTTCCACATGTACATGGGCTTGTAGTTGCACATGTGGTTTTTGTTGCGGCTGTGGTTGTTCAACACGCGTCAGATGAGTTACAACAACCTGTGTTGATTGAGGGACATTGCTGCTACTTTCTTGCGATGAGCCAACATCACTGGTCGATGGTGATTGAACAACTAGACTAAGTGCCTCTGCAGCAGTGAAGGGCTTGCACTTAAGTTGGCGTGGTGGTGGTGGTGGCACTGAGCCCAATGGAGCGGGGGTGCTGCTCCCAGCTTGGTCCCCAGCAGATACCGCTGCTGCTGCAGGCATACTTTTTTTTTACTCCCAAAAAAAAGGGGCGGCCGGCACACCAGTCTCCTTGGTAACTTGCTTCTTCTGCTCCTTACTGGCAACTTTCTTGCTAGAGGAGCTACGGGTAACTTTTTTTGGGGCCATCTTCTTCAGAGCAGGTCAGAACAGCAGGCAGCAGTTGCACGAGTTGCAGAGTTGTCTGTGTCCAGACGTGACGTCGCGTGACGTTATGCTGCACACACACACCGCTGCAGGACTTCTTCCTGGCACTAGTGGTTCTCTTGAGTCTTGTGCACCTAAAAGCAATGGAAGTCAGAGGAACATCAGTTCAGGTATACACCACAAAAAATCGAAAAACACAGAAAAATCAGCACAATCCCATGCCATCCATGATGTTTACATTCAAGACACCTCACAGAAAGACTAGGCCCATGCAACACTCACTACCCCTGGGCATAAAGGTTGAAAGCTAAGCAAAATGGTTGCAGACCTAAGAACACTGCCTGCATTCAAAATGTCCGCCTGCCTCCCAGCACATGGCCAGGGCCTGCCTGTTGCAGCACTCAAAATGGCCCCGACCCACATGGCCAGTCCCCATGAACACCCCAAAAAATGGAAAATCACACAAAAATCAGCACAATCCCAGCCCATCCATGGCCTCAATGATGTTTAAATTCAAGAAGACACCCCACAGAAAGACTAGGCCCATGCAACACTCACCACCCCTGAGCAAAGGGCCCCACCAGCAGCCCCAAAAAACGACAAAAAACCACAAAATTCAGCACAATCCCAGCCCATCCATGGCCTCAATGGTGTTTAAATTCAAGAAGACACCCCACCGAAAGACTAGGCCCATGCACCACTCACTACCCCTGGGCATAATGGATGAAAAGTAGGCAAAATAAGTGCAGGCCTCAGACACTGCCTCTCTTCAAAATGGCCCCTTGCACCCCAAGCACATGTTGCCTGTACCAGCACTCAAGATGGCCACCATCACCACCCACATGGCCAGTCCACATCAACAGTACACCCCAAAAAAAACGAAAAACACCCAAAAATCACCACAATCCAATGCCATCCAGGATGTTTACATTAAAGAGAGTGAGACCCCACAGGCACACTCAGTCCATGCACCACTACCCCTGGGCAAAAGGCCATACAGGCAGCCCCAAAAAAACGACAAAAAACACAAAAATCAGCACAATACCAGCCCATCCATGGCCTCAATGATGTTTAAATTCAAGAAGACACCCCACAGAAAGACTAGGCCCATGCAACACTCACCACCCCTGAGCAAAGGGCCCCACCAGCAGCCCCAAAAACCGACAAAAAACCACAAAATTCAGCACAATCCCAGCCCATCCATGGCCTCAATGGTGTTTATATTCAAGAAGACATCCCACCGAAAGACTAGGCCCATGCACCACTCACTACAACTGGGCATAATGGATGAAAAGTAGGCAAAATAAGTGCAGGCCTCAGACACTGCCTCTCTTCAAAATGGCCCCTTGCACCCCAAGCACATGTTGCCTGTACCAGCACTCAAGATGGCCACCACCACCACCCACATGGCCAGTCCACATCAACAGTACACCCCCAAAAAAACGAAAAACACCCAAAAATCACCACAATCCAATGCCATCCAGGATGTTTACATTAAAGAGAGTGAGACCCCACAGGCACACTCAGTCCATGCACCACCACTACCCCTGGGCAAAAGGCCACACCAGCAGCCCCAAAAAAACAACAAAAACCACCAAAATCAGTACAATCCCAGCCCATCCATGGCCTCAATGATGTTTAAATTCAAGAAGACACCCCACAGAAAGACTAGGCCCATGCAACACTCACCACCCCTGGGCAAAGGGCCCCACCAGCAGCCCCCAAAAAACGACAAAAACCACAAAAATCAGCACAATCCCAGCCCATCCATGGCCTCAATGGTTTTTAAATTCAACAAAACATTTGCATCATGCACCCTGGTCCTACTGGATACTGTGCCTGCCCACAATATATTTTATTTAATGTTCTGAAAAAGTTCCAAAATTGAAGTTGCAGCAACTGTAATGCCCCAAACAAACTTACTTGTGAAAGTTGATTTCTAATCCAAAAGTGATTCAAAGAAAGTCAAAAAGGCCTCAAATCCAAATATCCAGCAGCACCCACAAAAAGTAATCCTTCCAGGTCAAGGTCCAAATGAAAGTGACCAGCACATGAAGAAAGCACTGGGAGGAGCCTGCTGGACAGGAACAGGAAGTTGGAGACTGTGGGGCACTTCCTTCCCCCCCCCCAAAAATGGACTCCTTGCAAAAACAAAGTGCATGCAAATGTCAACCTGAGGAGTGATTCTGATACAAATCATCATTTTCTGAAGGTTTATGCTGTTTGCTGGTGGATTTCTTGTGCAGAATTGCAAAATATCTATTTCGCGAGTGCGAGATTGTTCCTGTCCGCCGCACCTACATGTTCGCAATTGCGACCTCTCGCGAGGCGTGCTGTGCAAGGTGGCAAGCCGCGATTACGTATTCGTGGGCGCCAAACTCCCGCGGGATCCCGCAGCAAGATCCAAAATGGCGCAGCACTCGCAAAATATGATCGAGAAAAACAACTCGGCAAACGCTTAATGACGGAAAGTGAACGCCGTGCACCACGCCGCGCGCCGCAATATTGTATCACCAAGCAAAAAATCCGCCGCAAGCAAATTCACGGATTTTCGACAAATTGGCGAGAGTTTGCGGATTGTGAATTTGCCGTAAATCCGCAAAATCCGCGAGCGGAACGGATTTTACGCCCATGCTTAGTCATTACCTCATTTCACAGCAGTGGCTGATGATTTGAGTGCCCTGGTAAGCTCAGAGTTTTCTCTACCACTGTATGCGTGTGTCTGGCACCATGCCAGCCACTGAGTGGCTAAGGGCTTGGAATGCTGGCAGTTTTTACCATTTCTGATGCAGGGAGGTTCATATAAAAATGTTCTTGTCTTTGTTTTCCAATTGAAATGTAGTTCAAATGGGGATCAAACAGAAAAGACGCAAAGTACAGTACAGTACATTCATTTGTAGAATGAAACTCTGACGCTTTTCCTACTCAGATCTTTTAAATGCGCTTCATTTTGATTTCTACAATTTGAGCTGGCATATTACAGATAAATTCAGAATATCTTCTGAGGATGTTTGTAAATCTGGTGGATTATTTAGTGAGCTGAAGCGCACAGGCGCTCTGGACAACCGTTTTGTCTCTTTAAAATTCATATAGTTTAAAAGAAGTGAGAGAAGCTTTTGCTCAATCATGACTTGAGACTGTTAAACCTCTATTGTTCTAGAAATTAGCAACCACTTTAACACCAGTGGCTCTGCTTCATTCTGACGAAACATCAAAAAAGAGAATTCCAGGCTGCTGAATGTTAATTTTGGGCCCTCATCATAATGATGCTATCTATCTATCTGTCTGTCTGTTTGTCTGCCTGTCTGTCTTCACAAAAAAGCATAGAAATTCAGCAGTTATGATTATACTTATCTCAAGAAACTGTAACTCGTGCACTAAAGTAGCTATAGCTCGCAATAACTCTGGCGCCATTTGACGAATCATCATAACATTTTTGAAACTAGTTTGCCACTCACTTCATCTGCTGCTTGCAACTTTTTGGGGTGATTCATCAAACAGGTATTAGGAAAAGGGAGTGTGGGGCTCAAAAAGCACTTTACCCATGCAATTTCCTATAGGGATTTTAAACACAACTACAGCCCAAACTGCTGAACGGAAGGACACCACATTTGACAGAAAGCTAGATCTTGGTCCAGAAAGATCTTTTTGTAGTTTGTTATAAATCCGTTCAGTAGCTTTGGAGTTAACAAAGAAAAAATTATTATTTATCTAGGAACGTGGAGCATTCGCGGATCCAACAGATCTCATAATGAGATCTGATTGGCTGCTCCCATTTCAACCAGGAAGTGGTGGCAGTCATCTTGGGACTCAGGACTCATACACTGACCCCCTGGATCTGGTGGGGTCCCACAGAGACCCTGCCTGGGGCCACAAATTATTTTAAAATTGTTTACCATAAATTTGTGGAACATCCAAGAATCCTAACACAAGAAACTTGAAGGGAGGGTCAAGGGATTTTAGTTTAGAGACCTGCGAGAAGTAATTCCCCTAGAAATTCCAATCATAACACAAAAAACTTCTAGGGTCTATGGTAACTTGAAACCAGCATGGGAAAAGAGGAAAAGAAGAAATAGGTGAATCTGCGTCTCTCTAACAAACCCCAAAAGGGGAGCAATTCCTTTCAGGACGAATGCCCTCACCCACCATAGGTAGCATGCTTCATCATATGGGCTTCTCCTCCAAGTGGGAAAACCTGGACCCACTTAGGGCTACAACTCCCTCACTGTGACGTAGGAGATCTGGGATGTTTTTATTAGATGTCAACAGTTGTTGTGGATGCTAAAATCTCATATGTGAGTAATAAGGTGTTGTGAGAGTGCAGCGCAATGAGTGTGTGAAAGTGAACTTAAAACTACCTAGTGCGGATGAAAAGATTCTTTATTGGCTTGTCCGAACTGGCAGAGTTAAAACGCAGTGCAAAGCACTGTATAATTAAACTGCTAGAATCCACCATAAGATAAAAAAAACCAAAAAAAGCGCATGCTTTCATGCTTGTTTTCCTTATGCTCTCCATGGGGGCAAGGTCCTGGGTTTGGTTTTATAATTATAATTGGAGAGGGGTGTCGCATTCCCGGGGCCTGGCCAAAAGTCAAAAGGGGAGGGGGGTCCTTGCCTGCCCTCCTCAGGCCGATTTCAGCCCAGGGGACTCCATCCCTTGGGATCTGGCCATGGGTTACTAGGGGGAGGGGTATCCCACCCCCAGGGACCAGCCTTATAAGTAATTGGTAGGGGGCCATGCAGCCCCCTCCCAGGCCATTTGTGGCTCAGGGGGGCCCACCCTGGGGCCCAGCTGTAGGTTACAAGGGGTAGGGGGCCATGCAGCCCCCCTCCCCAGGCCAATGTTGGCCCCAGAGAAACCCAGGGCCCAGCCATGATAGTAACAGAGAGGAGTGCCAAGCGGCCCTCCCCCCAGACCAATTTCTGACCCTGGATGCCCACCCCTGGGACACAGCTGTTTCTTTGCGCATAATGTTGTGGGCAGTAAAACCTGTTATTACATTTTCAAAGCTCCTGCCAAGCAACAGCAATCATTAGGTCCGCTCCCAGTGGGCAGGAGGATGAAAAATGAAGTGGGCAGGGAAACAGATGAAAATATTGCTTCCAGCTGCAGGAAGCAGCATTTTTAGTTGCTCCCTGCGGGTGGGAGCAATACTGGTTCCCGCTGGAGTCAAAGAGCCAGCTGGGGCTGTGACTGCCTTGGGACTTCCCCTCATCCCCCAACAAAGATGCAGTGGGCTCCCTGGCTGGGCTCCAAATTACCCACCCTTTATTGGCCAGGCCCCAGGAGATGGAGTCCCCGGGGCCAGAATTAGTCCACGGAGGTAGTCTGCACTGCACCCCTTCCCCATTAATTATTGTCTGGGACCCCTCGTGCCACAATTGGCCAGGGGAGGGGGCTGCATGCACCTACCCCCTTAAATCAATGTAATTTGCCGGGCCCTGGGGGTTTGAGTCTCCAAGGCCAAAATCTGTCCGGGTAAGGGGGCCGCATACACCCTCTCCCTCTTCCCTGGAGTCAATATCGGCTTGGGGAGGGGGGCTACGTGTCTCTTTCCCCCATAATTACAGTGACAGGCCCTGGGGACTGGGGTCCCCGGGTGCCATAAATCTCCATGGGAGAAGGGAACATGCACTCTCTCCCATAAAATGTTCAGCATAGGGTGTGTGTTTTTGGGGCCAAAATCAGTGCAGGGAGGGGGGCTGCTTGCACCACTCTCAGGTTGGCTGTCTTTGGGGGGATGACCATGGGCCTTGTGGCCAAACCCCTATTGCTGCACAGCCAAAGGTATGAGGTGGCTACGTTGCCTGACCAGGCATGTTGGCCAACCCCCTGCTGCAGTGATTGGATTAACCTATGGTAAATAAATATTACTTTTCATTTAAAAAAGCCTAGAGCCTTAATACACCCCTTACCTACATTAGCTCTCTCTAATGCAGCCCATAAAAAGCCCCACGTGACCCTATCAAAAGCCTTTTTGGCGTCCAGTAAGATGAGAGGCATAGGGTCTCGTGAGGCTGCCGTACCGTCGAAGAGCGTACAAACTCTTCTGATATGGTCCATGGTACCCCTTCCAGGTATAAACCCATGCTGCCTGGGCGAAATTATTTTCCCAATTTTGGAGCTCAGTCGATTTGCTAGGATCTTTGAATAAATTTGTGTGTCACTATTCATAAGGCTAATTGGCCTGTCAGAGCCAGGTTGGGATGGAGGTTTGTTTTTCTTCAGGAATACGACCACTGTGGCCTCTCCCCAAGATGGTGGGGGTTCAGCGCCCTTTTGAATTTGGGTCAAAAGATTATAGATATCCTCTTGTATAACAGGCAGGAATTTTTTATAAAACTTTAATGGGATCAGGTCCGGTCCCACCGCCTTTCCAGCGGATAAGTCACTGACCACTCCCTGTATCTCCTCGTGCGAGAAGCATATCTCCATTGCCTCTTTATCCGCCGATCCCAATTTTTCTATAGATGTTGACTACAGACACTGGTCTATTTCTTCTCTAGTTCCCACTCTGTCTACATTATATAGCTTCTGATAAAAGTTTTGGAAAATCAGACAGATTTCCTTAGGTGTAGTTGCTATTACCCCCGTGTTTGATGTTAAATCTGAGATATCCCCTCTAGTAGCCACTTGCCTAGTTGTGATTGCCAACAGACGCCCTATTTGTTCGCTATACTTGTACTGTTCCTGCTTCCAGGCTAAAAATGTTGCTGCTGATTTAGAAGCAATTGAATCCCCCACTGCTGCTTTTGCTAAGGCGAGTTTCTGTAGTATCTTGTTAAGAACCGCCTTGCGGCCTATGGCCTGGACTAATTCTTCCTCCAAGGTCGTGATCAGCCTCAACTTTTCCTCCATCCCTAATTTTTCTGCCTTATTGCGCTTAATATAATAGCTCATGGTTTCCCCCCTAATACCCGCTTTCAATGCATCACAGACTATCCCAAGTTGTGCAGACCCTCTGTTTATTTCTAAAAACTCTTTAAGCCACCCTTCCATATGTGTAACATAGTTTGTATCCAATAAAAGGGATCTCTCAAATGTCCAACTAGTGGCCTGTATTTGATTATTTGGAATTTCTACATCTAATATGAGGGGGTTATGATCCGAGATTACCCGTGGCAACCTATTTATCTTAGATAGTGATATCAATGTTGGAGTAACCATAAAATATTCTAAACGTGCTATGGCTTTATGTGGTGCTGAGTAATATGTGCTGCCCCCCCCTACTGAATGCTGTGTTTCCCACATATCTATTAGGCCGTTATCCCTCATTAATTGAATAAGAGCTTTGTGATTTTTTTTCTTTCGACCCTTAAATCTATCCAGATCATCTTTCCATAAGCCTTTTAAACCATTGCTATTTAAGTCCCCACACATTATTATTGGGAGAGGCCAAGACGCCATCTGACTATTGACTTGGTTCAATATTTCTGAATCATCCGTTGTGAGGGCATAAATAGAGCATAAAGTAAAGTTCCATCCCTGTATTTGGCATTCTACCTTGGCCCAATGCCCGAATTTGTCTGCAAGTGGGTTTTTTGCCGTTATCATCTTAGCTCGAGCTAATATCGCCACCCCCCTTGTTCTAGTTCCTTGCGTGGTATATGCTAAAAGTTGGTAGCCCAGCTGCTCTAGTAGATCCTTGCGAGAGGCCTCTACATGTGTTTCCTGCAAGCATATTATGTCAGCACGTACAGTTCTCAAACATTCCTTTAGGTCCCTGCGTTTTCCTGCATCATTCAAACCACATATATTTAAAGTAACTATCCGCATGAAGTTTGTTTAGATTCACCTTCTCTCTTTATATGTACCCCACTCTGATTTCTTTCATTCATTGCTGATGATGATTTTTCCCTCTTTTACCCCCGAAACCCAGACCCCCACTTTGAGATGTCCCCTCCCCCCTGATTCCCCTCCTTCCCCCCCCCCTATAAATGAAAGCAAGCAGACTTAAGGTCTCTGTGATGCCTGGCAGACGTCCACCAGATGCCGGGTGCTCCAAAAAAAAAGAAAAAAATAAGACATTTTTATACCTTTCTCTCCATAGTGCTTAACCTTGAAATCACCCACCAACACCCTGCTTCTATATCAAAAGTTCCACTGTTATGTTCCCCCCATGTCCCCCTCAATATCATTCAATCCTTTTTTTTGTTTTTTTCCCCCCTAACAGTCTATATTTACCAAAACTTATCATAATAAATCAATATCCATATTATTAAGCATATAAATTGCACAGTTTATCAACCCTCTCCTCCTTCTCCCCGGGTTTCCGCATTTCCGTTTCCATTTTCTGATTTTAATGTGTCCATATAGGCTTTGGCCTGAATTTCAGAGAAGAACACCCTTGTATTATTCTTATAAATAATTTTAAGCCTTGCCGGGTTCATGAGGTATGCCTGTAAGCCCATCTGCAGGCACGGTTCTATCAACTCCCTCAATCGTCAGCGTCTCTCGACTGTGAGATGGCAAAAATCCGGGGTGGTAAAAAAAAGTCTGGTTATCATAGGATCTTCTGGCGTTTGGGCGTGCCTTAGTATAGACTTCCTCTCTTAACAGATAGTTCCCGAAATATATCAGAATAGCTCTAGGTCTTGGTGCTCTTTCCTGTGATCTAGCATGATTTTTCTTGAGGGCTAGTGGAAAATGATGGATTTTTTGTATTTCTTTTTCCCACTCCCACTGTGTCAAATCCGGGAAGGCACACTTCATTAGTTTCAAAACAAAAGCCCTGATGTTTTCTCCTTCTGCCCCTTCTTCCATTCCCAGCACTCTAAGGTTGTTCCGCCTTTGTCTATTCTCCAGCTCTTCCAATTTCCACTGCACGTCCAAATATTGCTTATCATATTAATTTAGTCTAGCTGTGTCTTTAACCTGGTAATCTTCCAGTTGGCTAGTGCGCTCTTCCAGTTGCGCCAACCTAGCGTTCGTGTCAGTACAGATTTTTGCCACCTTTCTTACAGCTCCTTGTAAATTCTTGGTAGCCAGCCTGTTCTTTTTCCCCTCCGTTCTTGCTTCTTCTTGGAATTGTTTTATAGACTCCAGCATAGTACGTGGAGAAGGGGCTTCATCATCTCTTCCTGTTTCTTCCTGTGCAGGATGTTCTGGGTAAACGTTCCTGGTGGCTGAATAATCCCACTTAATGGTTGCATCGGAGCACGCTCTACTTTGCCGAGGCTGTTCCATTCTTTCCTGGGAGAGGGAATCTCTTTGTCTCCTTGTTAGCCTTTTTTTCTCCCTTATTGCTGTATCTTTATCTCTCAGCCCGGCCCCAGCTCCAGCCTCTGAGCTAATGACTGAACTAGGCCGCGAGCCTTTCTCACTGCCTTCCGTCTCGGAAGTACTATGTTCTGATCCGTCCGTCACGGAGAAAAAATGGTCCCCAGGTTCAAGATTATCCTCAGCTCCACTAGTTCCGTTGCTGGCGATGATCTCTTGGATTAATGCCTTCGTAATCCTTTGGTCTTCATTTAGGAGATCTACAGATGCTCTGTTTGTGCCTGGCTCTATTATAGCCTGTTGGATCAGCTGTTCCTGGGCTCGTTCGAAGGGTTGAGTAGGGGAGTCCTCCACACATCGCTCTATATTATTCTCAAGGACCTCAGTATCTATTTCACTGTCCCCCCATTCAGCTCTTAGAACGTTCTCTTTTTGCGCTTTTTGAGCTAGCTTCGTGAATACGGCCGGGCATGTAGGGGGGGCTGCTGTACTTAAGGTCTGTTGGGGGCTGATCAGAACATCTTTCTTCCCTCTTAGGCTTATGCTATCTTTTTCTTTATCTGGTAGCAATGTGCCTTTCTTTGACTGACCAGACTTGTTAGCATGGGAAAAATAGCCAGTAATATTCTTTCGCGTGCCACTGTTCACCTCCCCTGGTTTAGTTCCTCTCCCCCTTGTATTAATCCATGCCCCCGAATCCATTCCCTTAAGTGTTTCTACTGGCTCACCTTGGTTCTTCTTGCCCTTCCCCGATTCCTTGCCAAGATCTTTTGTCTGTGATACTGTCTTTTGGGGTATGCCCCCTTGCTCAGGCTCAAGGGTCTTTCCCCGTCCCCCACGAGTATTCTTGGGTGCCATTGTAACAATCTCCGCCGTTGTCGTGCTAGTTCCGCTAATCACAGGCTTGATCCCCGCTGCAGCTCGTACCGAATTGGCCACCAGTCCCGCTAGTCGACCTCAGCTTTGGTTGTCTCCGCCTCCGAGTCTGCCGGCCCTGTAGACTTCACTGGCTCTTCCTTTGTGCTCCCGCCGCTCGCCAATGCTACTGATCTCAGGCTTGAGTTCCAGCGCACCTCGTGCAGATTGAGTCTCTAGTCCCGTCAGTCCCGTCAATCCCGGTCCGCGATTCTGAGCTCCGCCATTAAAGCTCCGGCTCTGGGATTCCTGACCTCCCACTTCACCGGCTCCGCCATGGACTCCGCTGGCTCTCCCTCTGTGCTCCCACAGCTCCACGAGTGCTGCTGAAACAGAGAGCAGGATTGCTGATACCAGCCTCTCTGCCGCTGCGAAAAATTCTTCCACGCGTCTATCATCAGGTAGGAATTGTTCCGCTCGGTGATGCAGGGTATTTTTCCGGGTAATTTCCCGCATATAACCACAACTAATCTCCTGGCATCTGGGGCGCTCTAATCCGCTGCCGTCAGCCAGACGGCATCTTGCTTTCCTCAAGCATTATATATAGATCCTAAGATAAGAGTTAGAGTAATGGGCGAGATAAGTGGAGCAATAAACATCGGACGAGGGACACGGCAGGGCTGTCCCTGCTCCCCGCTACTTTTCGCTTTTTATATCGATTCCTTTATAAGAAGAATAGACCACAATAGAAATATTTTACCGATAACATTAAATGGGCATCAGACCAAAATTTTAGGCTATGCCGATTATTTGGCAATTACATCACCCGAACCAATGTCAGCGATGGCAGAAATTGAACGGGAGGCAGATATTTTTGGGGTATTATCAGGGTATAAGCTGAATCAAGAAAAGACACAAATTGTGGTAAATAGAAAAATCACATGGGTAGATCAAAGAGTGACAGAGTCAGCGGTCTACTTGGTTATAACGATAACGGCAGATCTAGCGAACTTAGTGGAGAAGAATCTTACCCCAGTGATTAAGAAGGCAAGAAAAGATTTGGACAAAATGAATAACCTACATTTGACAATAATAGGCCGCTGCAACATAATAAAAATGCTATTCCTCCCTAAAATGTTATATCTTTTTAAGACGATCCCATTAAGGTTTAACGAGATCTGGTTCAAAGAGATGGAAGGAGTCGCGAATCGGTTCATCTGGGCAAAAGGTAGAACACGTAGAGCAATAAAATGTATGTCTCTGTCTGAAGAAGGGGGGGTCTGACAGTGCCTGACTTTAGGGTATGTTATTGGGCAGCAGTTCTTCAATATGCAAGAGGTCTTTTGGGGGGAATCACTGAAGATAAGTGGAGAGGTAGTGAGAGTATCCCTGACACTTATGAGCTCATAACATCTATGGCCAAAGGCTGGCTTTTAACTTACAACAAGGCAAATTACTATAAAAAGGTAAAATTCAAGACACTGGGGGCCGCAATGTCAGTATGGACCTCGGTCCGGAAAAGACTAGGCATCGGCAGGATGAATTACTATACTCCATTTTTTAAGAACCCCTCGCTTCCGATGGTATTTCATGATAATGTAATGAAACGATGGTATGGCCTTGGTATTAAAACTATAGGGGAACTTGCAGATCCAACTGGCATAATTACATTTGAAAAAGCACAGCGCCTATACCATCTAGAGCGAAGAGAATTCTTTAAGTACTTACAGATCAGATCTCTGGAAGAGTTTGAAGAATCAAAAATTCATCAAACTCTTCCAGAGAAACCTTCCTTATTATCAAGGAACTGCTCAAGGTACCGGAACCCCCTCTGACTCAAGACATCTCAGGGTCCAAATGCGACAAATTGGCGAACTACTTCGACGCCAAAATCTATAACATCCTAGCCACACTACCCCAAGCTGATCCTGGAACTGACACCAGTTGCCAACCTGCACCGCCCGACATTTAGCTCGATGCCTTCGGTCCAGTGTCAGTGGACGAGGTACTTAATACCCTGGCCGCTGTCAAAAGCGGCTCCCCTAGCGATCCAGTACCCATGCGAATCCTGAAGCAGATTGCAACCACCATTGCTACACAAGTCACTGACCTCATTAACGCTTCACTTATGCAGGGAGTGGTCCCACCTGGCTGGAAGAGAGCTACTGTTAAAGCCCTTCTAAAAAAAGCCTCTCTTAGACCCGGCAGTTCTGGCCAATTATAGACCAATCTCACTTCTCCCTGGACTTAGCAAAGTCACGGAAAGACTGGTCAATCAAAAACTGTTCCAGTTCTTAGAATCTAATGGCCTTCTCCGGAGTTCGCAAACCGGCTTTCGTCCCGGACAGGGTACGGACACCGCCCTTCTGGCAGTCGTCGAGGAGACAAGATGCATTTTGGATTCTGGAGGATCAGTGGCAGTGATCCTCCTGGATCTAAGTGCAGCTTTCGACACTGTCAATCATCAAGTCCTCATTCGGCGACTGTCAAATCTGGGGGTGGTAGGGACCGCCTTGTCCTGGCTGACCTAATTTCTTAGCAACCACACCTTCCAGGTCCGGGAAAGCAACTCACGATCGGCGGCAATCCCCCTCCAGTGCGGGGTACCACAAGGCTCATCCTTAAGCCCCACATTATTCAATGTGTATATGGCCCCTCTGGAGAAGGTGGTTGCCCCATTTGGAATCAAAATCGTGAGCTACGCTGACGACACCCAACTGGTCGTCTCCCTATACCAACTTGCCCAGTGCCCGGACTCCCTCCACTCCTGCCTATCTAATATCTATACCTGGATGTGCCAGTCCTCCCTCAAACTCAACGGGTCTAAGACCGAAATCATGCTACTAGGGCATAAGGGGCCCTCCCTGCCCCCCAACATCTGGCCCACTTGTCTGGGGGAGCCCCCTGCCCCAAAAGATGAGATCAAAAGCCTTGGGGTCTGGATGGAACAGGATCTCTCATTTAAGATCCAAACCAAAAAAATGGCGGGAGCCTGTTTTGGCCTCCTCCGATCGGCTCGGAAGGTTCTGCCACTTCTTCCACACCCCTCCAAGAAACTGCTTATCCAAGGTCTTATCCTCTCCAGACTGGATTATAGCAATGCTATCCTCCTTGGTGCACCAGAAACCACCTTTAACAAACTCCAGCAGATTCATAATGCAGCAGCACGGCTCCTCACGGGCACCCCAGCCAGAATGTCAGCCAAACCTGCACTTAAACTGCTGCACTGGCTGCCAGTACGCGAAAGGGTAAAATTCAAATCCCTATGTATCGCCCACAAACTGTTACAGGGTAAGGGGCCCCCCATACTGAGGAAACTAGTCCTACCCTACAAAGCCAACAGACCACTTCGCTCAGACGGCGAGCATCTGGTCATTGTGCCCAGAGTAAAAAAGGCTCGTACAGGAGGCAGGCGATTCTCGGTTAATACAGCTAAACTGTGGAACTCCCTCCCCCTGCAACTACGGGCTGAATCCTGCCATCTGCGCTTTCGGAAACTTTTAAAAACCCACCTATTTTCTTAAATCTTTCTGCATTTACTTTCTGGCTCATCGCCTCGGTCTCTCTGTTTTTGGTGTAGCGCTGGGATGCTTCCGGGTAACTATGCGCTCTATAAATCAATATTCATTCATTCATTCATTCATTAAAAAAAGGAGGTAATATGGTATTTGATAGAGAGGATGTTATAGAACAAGTACGGAGTGTGGAGGGATGCACAGTCTCACATATATATGGAGAGCTGAGTCAGTATTCTGAGGATGATCAGGGGAAAGTTGCTGAAAAATGGCGAGGGAAGCTAAATTTAGAAGGGGGCGAGTTAGAAAGCTCTCTTAAACTGGGTAACACGGTATTAAAGGTAGCGAATCTTCAGGTGCAATATTTTAAAACTATTCATGAGCTCTATTATACCCCACATTGAAGAGCGCGTTGGGGGGGAACAAATGGTACAACCTGCCCACGATGTCAAAGTGACAAAGCTGATACAGTACACATGTTCGCCTCTTGCCCAGGTTTGGAATCATTCAAACAGCCATTAGAACAGTTTCTAAATAGAACACTAGGGATCACAGTAAATTTAACCGATGAACTAATGATATTGGGTGTAGTCAAGGAGGGTACCTCTATAGATCATCAAGAATTCATTTTTTTGGCAATGGCGATAAGCAGGATCTGTATAGCTTGGTTATGGAAAGATCCAAACCCGCCAACTTTCCAACAATGGATCTCGCGGCTTCTAGCTACATATAATTAGGAGAAAGCATTATACGAGAAAAAGGGCCGGAGAGCCAAACAGCTGGGGAGCCGTATTTGGACTCCAATAGCAGAATGGAAGCAGAGGTTGGAAGGAGATTAAGGGTCATACTTGCTGCATGGTGGCAAAAAGGATGTACTATGCGGAGAAATTCTTATTTTATTTTATCACTTTGGTTTTGTGTTATTTAATGTAAGGCTGTAGATATTGACTCTTTGGGTCTTCCTTCTCTTCATAAAAAAAAGTAACAAAATAAATAAATGAAAAAATAAATAAAAAAGCCTAGAAATTGACTGAAAAAAATGGGTACAAGGACGTAAATGTTAGGAAATAGAATTAAAAAACCTTAGAATTTAACTAAAAAAATAAAATAAAAACTTACTGTGACATTGTAGTTAGGTTCAGATTCTACATGCTCAACACCATAGAAACTCAGCACATATTAGAATTATCTAAAGTAACTATAATGTATGCCCTAAAGTAACTAAAACTCACCCTCGCCGTTCACTGCTAATTTTCCCACATATTACATCACTCATGGCATCTTCTATGACATCATTGATAATATCACTGCAACATTTGTTGTAAAATTATTGATGAGAACGCTGTGCAAGGCGTGGCACTTTAGAGGTTGACCCTCTTTCACCAGGACAGCATCTAACGGCTATCTGACATTGTGGAGCCATTCTCGGCTACAGTCTGCTGCCTTGCTTGAGCTTAGGTTAATTGAATTACTTTAATGGTTTACCCTGTTAAGAATTGTATTTATTACATAAGGTGGCTAGTCACCCCCTTAACTAATAACTTAGTTTCTAGGACAATCCGTCTTCATCATAGCTGCAAAAGACAGTGGAATGAACTAGCCATCTAATAGCGTATCCACAGGTCAAGCACCTGTTTCAGAATCACAAGATGCCGATGTGATATTGGTACCATTGACATAACTGCACCAGCTTTCACTAGGCCCACAAGTGAATCTGTAGGACGGAAATTGTTTACTTTTCCAGCTGGCCAAATAAAAAAATCAATGGATAAAATGTAGTTAGCACATAATGTAATCAAGTGTTTCAAAAGTGCCAACCTGGGCTTACTCAATGAACAGAAGTGATATGCGAAGTACCTGCCGGCTATTCACCCCATTCAGATTGCTTAAGCAGAGATGCAGACAGAACACCAGGGAAGAGAAAAAAATAGTGAAACTGCACCAGTTGAACTAGTGCAGCATCAACATGAGCAAGAGGAGAACAAGCAGAATTTTTCAACATACTCAAAACAATGTATGCAGGTTGTGTCTTCTGGCAAAATGAACAAGAAGTTTTTACAAAAGCTAGGGAGAATCATTTAAGACACAATTTTTCATTTTTGTACAATAAAATAAGAAATATAAAAAGTTTCCTTACAAAAAATTTCAACAAGAAAAATCATTAAAAAGTCATAGTTGAGCAATAAAAAAAGAATAGTTCCAAACCCAAAAAGTTTAAAAAAGAGCCTTTTAAAAGCAAAAAAACCCAAACAATGTGAAGACAAATTAACATGATTTGATTTGATTTGATTTATCATTTTATAGAGCGCGCGAATGGCCATGGGCGTCTTGGCGCTGTGACAGTCAGAGAGATTCTGGGCCGACCGTACCGTCTAACATGCAGTGAAGAGCCAGGTTTTCACTGCTTTTCTAAAACAGAGCAAGGATGCACTGTTTTTTATAGGGATTGGGAGAAGGTTCCATACCTTTGCTGTGTGTAGTAGGAAACTTCTGCCTCCCCATCTGGCCCGTCTATGTTTCGGAACCATGATTAATTTGGCTTGGATGGATCTAAGAAGCCTGGTGGGTTCATGCAGTTTCAGATGGGTTTTTAAGAATTGCGATCCTTATCCGTGAAGCGCCTTATAAGCCAGGCACAGCGATTTAAACTGCACTCTTTTGGCGATAGGGAGCCAATGCAGGGTTTTTAGTTCATGGGTGATTGGCTCATATTTGGGAATGTCCAGCACCAGTGTTGCAGCTGCATTCTGCAAGCATTGCAATTTTGATAGAATTTGTAACTTGGCTCCAGCTTACAGGGCATACCCATAATCTATCCTTGACAGGGCAAGGGCAGTCACCACTGTTTTCCGAGCATCTGCTGGAATGTAGGGCAGCAGTTTTCAAATAATTTTCAGAATGTACCAAACTGATGAAGCAAGTTTACTGGCCTGAGCATCAAATGAGAGTTTGATGTCTAGAATCATACCCAGATTCTTTACCTTTTCTACTGGAGCCGGACAGTTGCCAAGGCTGTCAGGCCACCACTCCGGAGGTGAAACCTGCATCCAATTGTCACTGCACACAGCTAGAGGTTGTGTGAGATGGAGGTGAGATTGGATGCTTGCAGAGGGTTTGGCACAAGGCCTGACTGAAAGCCATTCACAGTGGGGTTGACAACCTAAAGAAGACTTTACACATAATAAATGTAAAGTATGAAAAACAAAATCACTGGAAAAACCAAAGGTCAAGTTAGGTTATAGAATGAGATGAGTATTTAGGTTAAAAAAGCAAAAAGTACAGAAAATTCTACAGTTTGACATAATATACACCCAAAAAGTGGTTTTTGGTTGAAGGCTAATTTAAAGATCAATACATTCAAAAAGTGTGGAGGCCAAATGTTAGACTTGGCATACTTGGCAGGGTTTCCTTAAACTTTTTGCCTTCAATCCTCCTGTTTTTACTGCTGCTGACGTCATATTTGCTGGCTTTAGGAATCTGAGCACTTTACCACTGCTAACCAGTGCTAAAATGCATGAGCTGTGTACTTAAAACATTGTAACATTGATTGATCCACAACTGGCATATTTAATTTACATATCAGTCCCTAGTAAAGTGCACTACATGTGCCCAGGGCTTGTAAGTTAAATGCTGATATTAGGCCGGCAACAATGATTGTGCCACCCAAGTAAACAGTCCTTTAAACAAGTCTGAGGCCTGCCACTGTAGAGACTGTGGGGGTCATTAGGATGTCGGGCGGATTGCCTCCGCCAGGGTGGCGGTGGCCACCGCCACCCTGGCGGAGGCAATCCGCCCGACAACCACTCTCGTTTTCCCCTCCGCCAGATTAGGATGGCGGAGGGGACAGCGGCGGACCCCCCCACATTTACATATGCAAAGCGGCAGGCACCGCGCGGTGCCTGCCGCTTTGCATTTGTAAGTGCGTCAACTTCTGTTTTGCATTGTGGTGGGCGGTGCAGAGAGCACCGCCCGCCACAATGTAAAACATATAGGATGTGCCCACCACTGTGGCGGGCACATCCTAATACACCCAACGGGACCCCCGCCCTTATGGCGGGCGGTCCCGATCTCCGTTAGGGTGGCGGGCTGACATCCTAATGACCCCCTGTGTGTGCAGTTTTAAACTGCCTTGTTTGCCTGGCACATTAACCTACTTGCCAGGCCCAAACCTTCCCTTTTAATACATTATAGGTTACCCCTAAGGTAGGCCCTGGACAGCCCATGGGCAGGTTACAGTGTATTTAAAAAGTAGGACATGCACTTTTAAGTTTTACATGTCCTAGTAGTCAAATACTCTTAAATTCATTGTTCACTACTGCAAGACCTATATTTCCCATGAACCACTGACAAAATATCAACGTTGAAAATATCGACATACAGGAATATCGATGCATTAATATCGAAGGCAAGAATATCGACATCCTATCTACAACATGGTAAGTACAAAAATATCGAAAAAAAATATAGATGTTAAAAATATCTTTTTTTTTCTGTAAAAATATAAATGTAAAATAAAGTAAATAACATTAATAAATAAAATAAACATAGTTACAAATATCTAATAATGTTTAAAATTAATAAATAATACTTATATAATAATAATACATTAATTAAACATATACAGAAAATATATAAAATATACGCACTTAACAATAAGTTGTAATAATTATTTTAATAGTTTATGAATTATTAAAAAATATTATAAATTACAAATACATTTACAAACATTAAACATAAACATAAATAAAAAATAAAGAATTATGTTTAATCAATTAAAAAAATTAAATATACCTTTAATATTTTTAAAATTAATTATATACTACATTATCTAAATGTATACAAAAAATTTAAATAACTAAATAAATACAAATACTATTCAAAATCCATAAGTAAAAAAATACATTAATAACATTTTTGGATAGCATAGAACTTAAAATTACCATTCCCGGTCCAGAGAGCACAATAGTAGAGAAACCGTTGTATAAGCGTAGAGGTAAAAATTACTATTCCAACTCCAGAGAGTGTAACAGTAGGGAAAACGTTGGATAGCATAGGGGTAAAAATTACTATTCCAACTCCAGAGAGTGCAACAGAAGGGAAAGCGTTGGATAGCGTAGGGGTAAACATTACTATTCCCACTCCAGAGAGTGCAACAGTAGGGAAAACGTTGGATAGCGTAGGGGTAAAAATTACTATTCCAACTCCAGAGAGTGCAACAGTAGGGAAAACATTGGATAGCGTAGGGGTAAAAATTACTATTCCAACTCCAAAGAGTGCAACAGTAGAGAAAACGTTGGATGGCGTAGGGGTAAAAATTACTATTCCAACTCCAAACAGTGCAACAGTAGGGAAAACATTGGCTAGCGTAGGGGTAAAAATTACTATTCCAACTCCAGAGAGTGCAACAGTAGGGAAAACGTTGGATAGCATAGGGGTAAAAATTACTATTCGAACTCCAGAGAGTGCAACAGAAGGGAAAGCGTTGGATAGCGTAGGGGTAAACATTACTATTCCCACTCCAGAGAGTGCAACAGTAGGGAAAACGTTGGATAGCGTAGGGGTAAAAATTACTATTCCAACTCCAGAGAGTGCAACAGTAGGAAAAGCGTTGGATAGCGTAGGGGTAACAATTACTATTCCCACTCCAAACAGTGCAACAGCAGGGAAAACATTGGATAGGGTAGGGGTAAAAATTACTATTCCAACTCCAAAGAGTGCAACAGTAGAGAAAACGTTGGATAGCGTAGGGGTAAAAATAACTATACCAACTCCAAACAGTGCAACAGTAGGGAAAACATTGGATAGCGTAGGGGTAAAAATTACTATTCCAACTCCAGAGAGTACAACAGTAGGGAAAGTGTTGGATAGCGGGTGGGTAAAAATTACTATTCCCACTCCAGTGAGTGCAACAGTAGGGAAAACATTGGATAGCGTAGGCGTAAAAATTACTATTCCAACTCCAGAGAGTGCAACAGTAGGGAAAACATTGGATAGCGTAGAGGTAAAAATTACTATTCCAACTCCAAAGAGTGCAACAGTAGAGAAAACGTTGGATAGCGTAGGGGTAAAAATTACTATTCCAACTCCAAACAGTGCAACAGTAGGGAAAACATTGGATAGCGTAGGGGTAAAAATTACTATTCCAACTCCAGAGAGTACAACAGTAGGGAAAGTGTTGGATAGCGGGTGGGTAAAAATTACTATTCCCACTCCAGTGAGTGCAACAGTAGGAAAAACATTGGATAGCGTAGAGGTAAAAATTACTATTCCAACTCCAGAGAGTGCAACAGTAGGGAAAGCGTTAATAGCGTAGGGGTAAAAATTACTATTCCCACTCCAGAGAGTGCAAGAGTAGAGAAAACGTTGGATAGCGTAGGGGTAAAAATTACTATTCCAACTCCAGAGAGTGCAACAGTAGGGAAAGCATTGGATAGCGTAGTGGTAAAACTTACTATTCCCACTCCAGAGAGTGCAACAGTAGGGAAAACGTTGGATAGCGTAGAGGTAAAAATTACAATTCCAACTCCAGAGAGTGCAACAGTGGGGAAAGCGTTGGATAGCGTAGGGGTACAAATTACTATTCCCACTCCAGAGAGAGCAGCAGTAGGGAAAACGTTAGATAGCATAGGGGTAAAAATTACTATTCCAACTCCAGAGAGTGCAACAGTAGGGAAAGCGTTGGATAGCGTAGGGTTAAAAATTACTATTTCAACTCCAGAGAGTGCAACAGTAGGGAAAGCGTTGGATAGCGCAGGGGTAAAACTTACTATTCCAACTCCAGAGAGTGCAACAGTAGGGAAAGCATTGGATAGCGTAGAAGTTAAATATAACATACTTATAAATAATTGTTGTAAATAAAATATTTAAAAATAAAAAAATTAAATAACTCTACATCATTTGCAAATACCCATTAATAATTACTAAAAACATAATTACAATTGAATAATTAATTAACAATAAATTAACAATAAATACCAATAAATATTATTTAAGAAATATAAATTAACAAATAATAAATATTGAACACTAAAATATTTTTCAAAACAAAAAACATAATAATAATTAAAAATTGATTAACAATTAAAAAATGGTAAACGTACATTTTTTTTGTAATGAAAAATTATTTACCAATTAATAAAATGAATTTCCAATTAATAAAAAGTAATTAACAATTAAAAATATCAATTACCAATTAAAAAATGTAATTACCAATTAAAAAATGTAATTACCAATTACAAACCTTAATTACCAATTAAAAAAATTAATTGCCAATTAAAAAATGTAATTACCAATAATAAACCTTAATTACCAATTAATATTTAATTATAAATAAAATATTTATCAATATTAATTAAAAATAAATAATTACTTAATTACAATTAAATTACTTTTCACCCAATTCCCCTTTAAACCCACAACCCGCTACAGTACTTAAACACAAAAATGAATTAAAGTTAATTTACAATTACTAAAAATGTATAATTAATTTACTATAATTAAATTACTTCCCACCCTATTCCCCTATAAACCCACAACCCACTCCAGTACTAAAACATAAAATTAAATTAAATATAACATTTTTAATATATAAAAAAAGTACACATATAATTCAAAACAAATAAAAAACTTAACAAAAACATATAACACATACATATAAAATGCATAATAAAATACATAACAACAAACAAATATCGATATTAGTACCATCAAAATTATTAACATCGATATAATTGATATCGATATTACTAACTTCGATATTACTTACATCGATATAAAAAAAAACAATATTACTTACCTTAGGGTCGATATTCTGTCCAACGATATTCTTGATCTCGATATTCTTGACCTTCGATATTTTTAACTCGATGTTAATGTTGGTCGATAATTTTGAATCGATAGTTTGACTGTGCACCATTTCCCATAGAGTAACATTGGAATTACTTTATTAAAATGTATGTGTATTTTCCAATTGGGAAGAGAGGGTACCTCCAAATGTGGCACCTCTGAAATCACAATTTAACAACACAACTTATGTTAAGGTTGGATTTTAAATTGCAATTCTGAAAATGCCTCAATAAGCAAATTTTACATTTTCTTACTGTAACCATTTAGTGCCTTCTGTCTGTCTCTAAATAGAACTCTGGGGTGGGTGACAGCTTGCTTTGTGCATTGCCTCTAGACAGCCACACACAAAGGGAGCTGAGGTTTGAGTGATGGGCTATCCAGGTCCTGATTGGCCATCCTTGGAAGGATGTGAGTGAGGGGTTGAAACTTACAGCTGATAAGGGTGTGTCCTGTCTCCACACAAAAGGTTGCATACCCCCTTGTAGTGAGCCTGGAGCCAGGGCAGGAAAGAAAGGGACTTGTGCACTTGAAAGGTATCTCTTTGAAGTCTCTCCCACTTCAAAGGCCCAACTGGGTATAAGTCTTGGACCTCTGACACCACCAACTCAGAGCACATCTGGAACAGAAGACATTCAGGCAGCAAGAAGGACTTCTGTGCTGCTGGAGGGACTGTCACTCTGCTGAACTGCTTTGTTGTGTTGGCCTGCTGCCCTTTTGCCTGAGAGTGAGAAGGACTGGACCTGCATCTTTATATCCCAGAACCTAAGTATCTCCAAGGGCTTGATGGGTTTCCTCCTGTTTTCTGAAGTCTTAGGGATATCAAAAACTTATCTCTTCAACCTGAAAACAGCACCTGGGCTCCGTCTGCTGTGAGTCAGCTCTGCCAATTGGTACCAATCTTGACTCTCAACGCATCCTTGATGGTCTGCAGCTTGAAGCCGATGCATTGCCTTCATCTGCAAGATCAACAACGACACATTGCCTCCCCTGCTCCGTGCATCACCCTCGAAATATGAAAGGTACTCGTCAGCAGACCAAGGCTGGTCCCTGTATCTGACCTGCGCTACAATGTGGTCGACCTGAACTTTTGGATTTGAGCCGGTCAAGCATGACCAGATATCCCCAGTTAGCGCTATTTGCTTCTAAGCACTCCAAAACAGTGTACTCTTTAAAAATTAATATCTTAACTTCTGCTTCTTGAATTTTTGTCTTTTTGGTAGTTTTTCTCATAAATATATAAGCTTTAGTGCAGAGTCTTTTTTGTGGTGTTTTTACTGTGTTACTGTTTGAAGTATTGCACAAATACTTTACTAGGCCTGGGCGGAGTAGCAGAACTCCACAACGTGACAAAAAAAGTCAACCAAAAGCGACAGAGTGAGTTTGGTCACGCTGTTCACGTCGATTTTCAGTGCTGTGTGTTTGTCCCTTTCAGAGCGAGCAACACCATGCACAGCGCAATATGGCCGCTCGAGCAGATTTCTCAATGTGAATGGAAGGTTTCCCAACGCAACTGGTCACAACCATCTGTGACCGCCTGCGTTGAGAAATCTGACTGCCCGCATTGAGAAATCTTCCCTAAAGGTGGAGAGCTTGCCAACTTGATGGTGAGCGTGAATGAAGCAAAATGTTTGCTCTGCTATGCGTAGTAGAGTTTTTCAGAACTCCGCATGCTTTGCGCAGTGCGGAAAACTCGGCAAACTCCGCGAACGTAGCGAAGTTCACCGCCCAGGCCCTTACTGTACACATTGGCTCTTAAGTTTAGCCTGACTGCTCTGTGTCGAGCTACCAGAAGATGGGCCCAGATTAATTTAAAGTGTGTTTCTGACTTACCTTAACAAGGAATGTGGTTTCTGCTTGGAGATGGCACATACCTCTGCCAACCAGAAAGACAATTTGTAACATCAATGTTTTCTATTTTTTTCTTGTAGACCAAAGGTATGATTTTGAGAGAGCATTAGTGTTGCTCTGATGAAGGATGTAGACATCACTGGGTTGTGGATGGCCTGTAATGGATTTAGAGCTGTATGATTTGATTCTGCCCTTCCTGTCCCCAAAGAGCAGTTCCCTGCTGGTGGGTGAATGGAAAATAAAGTGCCACTGCACCTGTTTTCATCAAAGCTGCCAATTATTCACTCACACCCTTACCCCACATAACATATCATAGCTTGAGAAAGTGGATTATTAGATGAAGTGGATGGTAGTCCTCTTCAAGTAGTATTTACACTATTCCTGTCTAGCTCCTGTTAAGTCTCAAAAAAGTAACGTGGAGATCAACCCTTAGAAGCTGAGCAGGCATGCCTAACTTAGGAAAAAATGTGTAAAGCATTTATCACTACCAAAACTGTTAATAAGTAGAAAACACAATGAAAACGCCCCTCCAAGTTTTAAACTAGTATGCATTTTAATCTTCAAATAGGCACCAAAAAGACACAAATTTGACATAGAAATTGGAGACATGATATTAAAGGTTTTAAGTGTTTTTAGCCCCACTACATTCAAAGTGCCAACAGTGGGTTTCTGGTCATGGTAGATTAGGGTCAACGTCAGACGTTTGTCCCACTGAAATGTTTAACTTCTGAACTAGTAATTGTTCTGAAAAAAAATCAAATTTTTGGGTTCGTCAGCGGGTCGAGCTGCAGGATGGATCTGAAGAAGGGCCCATCATCAGCCGCAATCTGGAGTTCAGGACCTCAGTGAGATCATTGGCTTTGGGAGGAAGTTCAAGGCTCACCAAAACCATTGCGGGAAAGTTCACAGCAGGGGAAGTGCAAAATCTGTGTCGAAGCAGGTCTCATCAGCAGTTGGGTGCTCCTTGACACAAGGCCTCAATGGAATACATCTATGTTTGGATTTAGAAAATGTTCTGTAAGTAAAACATTTTTCAGCTGAACAAACCAGCAAGTTTAATCTGACTGGTGGCTGGAGTTTGTCAACAGTCTGGTGGTAGCCTCTAGTTCTTTTTGGAAAAAGTTTGTAAGTTTCCAGTTTTGCAGTTCTTGCAGGAGAAGAGTACACTCTAACACCAAACGAGTCCAGGACATTTTTGGGCACTACTGGGAGGGTTAGCACTTAGTCTCCTAGAATCCACCAGCAGGGTCCAAGACAAATACAGATGGGAATGGTCAGCTGGGCTCTTGAAGCTAGAGGCTTTTTGCAGTTTTTGTTTTGCTGGAGCCTAACAGGGGGCTAGCCGACACATCACTGGAGTCCACTTCTCTGTCCTGTGTTCACTTAAGAGTAGGTCCAGCCCTTGGCACAGGTTTTCCACCACTAGGATTGGTGTCACACTGGCTGCTGTGACAATAGCAGAGGTAGGCCTAGATGTGCGTTATATCTGACTGTGAAAGGGGATGCCCCTTTAAAGCATGTGTATTTGGTGGGCACATCCCAAAGGCTTTTTAATTCCCTGTTCTGGGAGCCATTCACACCTCCCAGCAGGCTGCCAGGTGACAGTGGTGATTAAGTCTGAAACAGTGACTAGAGACTTGAAACTCGAGAAGTGGGAAGTGGACCATACAAAACGTGCAGCACCTATACCGTAAGTTACCAATAAAATTTACGTACAAGGCCATTTTGTGTGCAGATTACCAAATGTGCACCCTGTCCAGAAGCACCTCCCCTCTCCAGGGGATACAGAACAGAAAAATAGATTGGAACTGCACCACAACTTGTCAAAATAGTCCGTAGAGAAATATCCTTGGATATTGAGGAATCCTAATTCAATTAAGTGAGTCGCTTCTAATGCAAGATATACAATGTTTCTCTCCTTTATTATTCAATTCGTACAAAACCATCAGCCAACTCATTTCGGCCTTTTTACGTAGGGCTTCTTCAGGGCAATATTATTCTGGGGCAACAAATCATCCAGTATGGTGTCACCCAGTTGCAAGAATTGTCTTGAACGAAAATAACAGTTTGGTATCTGTTCAAAATTTCAAACAAATAATCCAAATGGAGCTGGTACAAATTTTGTATTGTAATCCAATGTCCAATTGTATAAGGTTTCAAGTAGCACGTGGTGTAAGAACCATAGAACAATATTGGGCGTGCAAGTTCAATTTGGGACCAGCACATAGCGATGGAGACCATCCACCCTGTCTTCAATCAAAGTGCAGCCTGGCATACTTCCGTCTTCAAAGCGACTGCCAAGAAACAACAACATTTTTACCAGCTTATGGTTTTGTATGAATTTAATAATAAAGAAGAGAAACATTGTATATCTAGCATTAGCATCGACTCACTTCATTGAATTAGGATTCCACAATATCCATGGATATTTCTTTATGGACTTTTTTGACAAGTTGTGGTGGGGCTCCAATCTAGTTTTTTTTAGTTACTAGAGACTGTAGGCAAGAAAAACTTCTCCTTTCTTAAAGTGATATTTTAAAAGTAGTGATTTAAAATCTGGCTTGACCATTAGCTTGGGTTCTACATGTGGTTTTCATTTTTTTTTACATTTCCATCTGTATTTATCCATATTTATGTTTTGCAATGTCTGGCTATATTTATCCATATTTATTTTTGTTTTTGTGGAAAAACACTCATGCTACAATCCCTGACAGGGTTCAGTGATATGAACAATCACAGATGACAAATACATGCACCTATATGAAAACATACCAAGTTTAGGATTCACAATGTGCACATCTACTCCAGTGTAAGCCCTTTTACTAAAATAACTTTATTTTTGAACTTTCTTATCTGTCATTCCACACAGCTTTTACCCTGTGAGTAAGGACTGACCGTATTGAGAATCACTCAAACAGCATCCTAATTTCCGTTTTTACCCACATTTAAATATGAATAGAGACAGGAAAATACATGGTTTTCTGTCTGTATTTATCTGTAAAAATCAGTAAAACAGAAAACATGAAGCATATAAATAACTGATAATATGAGTCCTTGAATCATGGTTCTAGCTATTCAGAAACTGAAGGTATGCATTATAAGGCAGTATAATGTAACCCAGTCCTTTTCTATGTGGGAGCCAGCCTTGCCATAGTAAAAAACTACTTTGGAGACTTTTCATTGACAAGACAGGTAAATCTTAAGTACACATTACCTACTTTCTAAAGATTATACATCCTGCCCTGTGGGCATTTAAAGCCTAGCTTAGGGGTGACATAGAAGTATTAAAACAGCTTATTTTGGCACATCTATTCTGCAGTTCTAAAACTGCCCACTCAGGCTACAGAGGCAGGCCTGGAGACACGTTTTGCCTTGTCACTGTAATGATGGCACAATAGGTGATGCATCCCATTATAATGGATTTAGGCCCAGATCTCTGTACTAGGTTGAATGTATGACATTGTTCTGCATTCTGTCCATCAATTATTCTGTTTGCATTTGTCACACCGAGTGGGACGCGTAAGCCGAGATGTGGGTCCCATGCTCTCCATGCCACTGGAGTCAAGCTATCCTGGCTGATGAGGGGTGAAACCCCAAAACCGGTCCTAGGGCGCTTGTTCCCAGTCCAGGGAGGACCTGGCTTGGCAGCTCGGGCTGGACTGTTTCCATTGGACGCAGGGTCAAGACTGATTTGCATATGGCTGGGTTCAAACTGGATTGGCATGGGGAGCAAACACACAATGGATTTAGGCTTAGATATCTGTACTGAGGTGAACGTATGAAATTGATCTGCATTTTGTCCATCAATTGTTCTTTCTGCATTTGTCACCCCGAGTGGGACGGGTATGTCCAGACGTACTTCCAGTGCTCTCCATGCCACTGGAGTCAAGCTGTCCTGGCTGTTGAAGGGGGAAATCCCAAAACCGGTTCTAGGAAGCTTGTTTCCAGTCCAGGGAGGATCTGGCCTGGCAGTTCGGGCTGGACTGTTCCCATTGGGTGCAGGATCAAGACTGATTTGCATATGGCTGGGTTCAAACTGGAAGGGCATGGGGAGCAAAAAAAATGGATTCAGGCCCAGATCTCTGCACTGGCGTGAATGTATTGTTCTGCATTCTGTCCTTCAATTGTTCTGTTTGTATTCCACTAATGGCACTTTACTTACAGGCCATAGATACACAGAGTACCATACACTAAGGATGTACATGTGAGTTAAATATGGCAATTGTTGTTATTGTTAATTGAGATTTATATAGCGCTAAATCCCCAACAGGTCTCTTAGTGCACGGGAGGGGGGGTGGCGGACTGCATAGACGGTAGTTGGGTCAGATATGAGAGAGGGTTAAGCTGTGCTTAATGCTTCCCTAAACAAGATAGTTTTGAGTAGTTTCCGAAAGTGGAACAGGTTAGGTTCTTTCCGGAGATGGTCAGGTAACTTGTTCCAGAGCTGGAGGACAAGTACTGAGAAAGCTCTCCCTCCTTTTGAGGAGAGTTTGTACCGAGGACAGGACAAGAGGTGTTCCTCGGAGGATCGCAATGAGCATCCTGGAGTGTAAACCTCAAGGCGTTCTTTTATGTAGGTAGGAGCTAGGCCATATATAGCTTTGTGGGCGATGCAGAGGCTCTTAAATTTCGCTCTTTGTTTTATAGGGAGCCAGTGCAATTTGCGTAGCAGCGGGGTGGCATGAGATCTTCTAGGAAGTCTAAAGATCAGTCTAGCTGCATCATTTAGAACTACCTGTAATCTGTTTGCCAGTATCTGGGGAAGACCAAGGTATAGGGCATTACCATAATCTAACCTCAAGATAATGGTAGCTGAAACAATCATGTGAAGTGTGGAGGTAGAGAGAAGAGGGACCACTTTGCGGAGTTGTCTAATTAGTCCCGTACAGGTACCAACTACGGAAGAGATTTGGTTGGCCATTGAAAGTTCAACATCAATTTTTATGCCAAGGCTCTTTAAAGCTGGCCTAGGTCTGGGGGTGGGACCTAGTGTTTGAGGCCATAACTAGTCACTCCAGGGGGATTTCATTGTAGGGATGTCCAGGATCTCTGTTTTGTCAGGATTGATTTTTAGTGAGTTAGCTGTCATCCAACTCACAGTGAATCTAAGGATATTTTGTGCCTGGGTCTGGGCGGATGCGGTATTGTTGATGCTGAGAAGCAGTTGGGTATCATTCGCGTAATTAAAAATTTTGCAGCCCATGTTGGCTAAAGCTGTTACCAGTGGTTGCAAGTAAACATTAAAGAGGATTGGGGATAGGGCTGGGCCCTGGGGAACTCCACAGTCAAGCGAACCTATATCAGATACTGCGTCTCCCGGTTGGATCCTTTGGGACCTACCAGATAGGAAGAATTCAAGCCATTGGTGGGCCTGGTCTTGAAAACCTAGGGTGGTAAGTCTGTCCAGTAGTAGAGCATGACTGACAGTATCAAATGCCGCTGATAGGTCTAATAATACCAGGGCGCAGGGTCTTTTACTGTCAGCCATAGCTCTGAGCTCATCAAGCACTGATAACATAACCAGCTCAGTGCTATGATGTGCTCGAAAACCAGCTTGGCATCCCTGGAGGAGATGGTGGTCCTCCAGGAAAGGTGAAAGTGTTTTCGGAACATGCTGTTCTAGGACTTTAGCCAAGAAGGGTAGCTGGGAGATAGGTCTATAGTTTTCTGGGTGGTCACATCGGCCCCTGGCTTTTTTAGTAGAGGTTTGACTCTCTCCTCTTTGAGGCAGGATGGCAGATATCCGCTCTCTAAGGAGTTATGGAGATGATTTGTCTGTCTAGACCCGGAAGTGCCATTCGAAAAATTCTAGGGGGACATGGGTCTGAAGGGGAACCTGTTTTTATCCGGTTCGTGAGCAGCCTGAGGGAGACTGTGTCCAGTTTAGGAAAACTGGAGAGTGCGTGATCATGAGGAGGGGTTTGGGGAAAGGGTGGTAAGGTGTAATTAGTACGGGTGTTATCAATATCTGAAAGAATACTCCTTACTTTTTCCAGGAAGAAGGATTGGAATGTATTGCAATCAATTAAGGCTTCAGCTGGTTTCCGATCTGTTTTTTTGCTGAGTTCTTTCAGGAATCTAAAAATGTCATTCTGTTTGTTATCGGCGGTATTGATTCTGGTTTCATAGTATTCAGCTTTAGTTGTCGTGATGCATTTTTTGTAGGAGTTGAGTAGTGACTTGTATTTCTCTCGCTCTGCTGGATCATTAGTTTTGCGCCAACGTCTTTCCGAGTGGCGAAGCTTTCTTTTAGTTTCTCTTAGCGAGGGGTTAAACCAGGGGGCACCTTTTACTTCATCCTTGGTCTTATGCTTCCGCTCAGGTGCTATCTGATCTATAGCTGTGCGCAAGCTTTCGGTAAGAGCTTCGCATTCCTGATCTAAATTTCCTTGTCTGACAGAAGGAAGAGTGGAAGCGAGAAGAAGATCCACTAGGATTGCAGGATCGATTTTTTTCCATTGACGCACCATTTTCCATATTTGGGGCAGGTTGGTTAGGTGGCCATCTATTAGGATACAGCACCTAATTAGGGAGTGATCTGACCACATACACGGGGCAATGTCTGTAAGGGTGGCCCCAGGTTGGGAGGTCCAGACAAGGTCCATGGTATGACCTTTAATGTGTGTAGGGACATCAACTAGTTGTTGGAGGCCCAGTGTGGTCATAAGAGTCTCGAAATGTAGAGCTGCCGGGTCTTTGGGTATTTTGTCCCAGTGTAAGTTGAAATCTCCCACTACTAATACTCTTTGGTATCGTGTGCAAATGTCAGAAATTATGTCTGTAAAGAGATCGTTAAACTGCGGGGTTGGTCTCGGGGGACGATATGCTGTCAGGAGGGCGAGGCAGGAGTTGTTAAGAGTGATTTTTACCCCGAGTACATCGGCTAAATCGATATTCTCTGCCGTTATTTTGGTGACTGTAAGTTGTTTTTTAAAGAAGATCTTCTGATGTTACCACTGCGATTATGCCACAGGACATCGTATTCACTTGGAAGGGAGGCGATAATATAAGGTACAGATGTATCGCCCAACCAAGTTTCGGTGAGCGCCAAAATATCAGTGTCCCCGTCCTGGAGAAGGGTGAAAATTTCCAGGTGATGAGGGATTAGATAATTGTGCACATGTTTTAAGGGCTAGAGCACATGAAGTGGTACCTGGTTAGTAGGGCTCATGTGCAACAGAGTCAAAAACCAGCAGTATAAATCCCAAAATTGGGGGTGATCATGCAAAAAGAGGCCTTTACTTACATGACCCCTGTTATAAATGGGGGTCTCTAGTTGGCACGGGTTTGCACCTTTTTCCAAGTAGGGACCCTTCCTTCTGGTCAGGATAAGGGAGTTACACTCCTAAATAACTCCTGCTCACCCCCTTGGTTGCCTGGCACGAGCAGTCAGGCTCATCTTAGTGTGTAAAGCATTTGCACATAGCCAACAGTATCTCAATGAAAGCACTACAAAAGGACACCACACCAGTTTAGAAAAATATCCAATATTTTTATATACTGAAGCCAAGACCAAAAACAATAAAAATCCACAAAACAGTGCTTAGAAATCTTCAGTTATCAAAATAACCTTGAAATAAAGTTCCTTGAAGTCGATAGCTCCGTCTGGGCTATCACGGTGTCGTGAACAACAAATCCAATCAATACTGGCTGACCGCGGTGTCGCGGGCCAGTTCCGGTGTCAAGAAGACCCTCAAATCAGTACCATTAGACATGCAGGGTGTCAGCGACCTCTTGTTGAGCTCCGAAGGCATAGCGTCCGCAATCGTCTGTTCAGGAGGTCGGCGCAGGAGTCATTTGACCCGTGAAGTCACACGCGTTGAAGCTCGAACTCCTTGCGGTTTAAGTTAGAAGCACGGACGTCGGCAGGCATCGGGTGCTGCGGTGCGAAGTACAGCGGGGCGGCGTGTGGTGCCCTCAGGTCGTGTTGCTGGCATCGTCTCAGTGACGGTCAACCAGCAGTGCCGGTGAGACCAGGGCTATGGTGTAAAGTTATGCAGTGCTCGTCGTGGTGCTGGCAGGTCATGGTGCAAGCAGTGCTGTCATCGTTGCTGAAGCGCTGTCGACGGCTGACAAACTGGAGTCGATGGCGCCGGCGTCGGGAGGCCAAGGCTGCGGTGCGGGAGGAGAACGGTGCGTAGGGTAACTTATGAGTAGTGCCCTCGAACCACAGTGCAAGCAGAGGCGTTGATGTTGGCGTGGAGCGGCGTCATTGGGCAAGAAGTGAGGCAGTGGGGAGTGCAGTGCCCACAGGTCGCAGTGCAAGCAGCAGCTTGGTGGCTGCATTAGGTGGCGGCGTCGGTGAGACCAGGGTTGTGGTGCGAGGTTATGGTGGTACCCTCTGCGGTGCCTTCAGGACACGGAGTCGGCAGCAGCGTCATAGACAGCGTGTGGTTGCCTTTTCTTCTGTTGCAGCACAAAACACACAGTCACCAGTGCTGAGGGCAGAAGAACTTGAAGTCTTTGCTGTTCCTGAGACTTCTTGAACAGGGGGCAAGATTTACCTCAAGCCTTTGGAGATACTCACAAAAAGGAAGTTGCAGAAAGTTCAGTCCAGTCTTTTCACTACCCAAGACAGAAGCAGCCACTGCAGGCCAACACATCAAAGCAAACTGAAAAGTGGCAGTCCCTCCTCACAGCTTCTCCAGCTCTTCTTCCTGGCAGTATTCTTTGTTCTAAAAGAGTTCTTAAGTTCTGGGGTCTGGGCCCCAATATTTATACCACCAAATCCTTTGTTCTCTGAAGGCAGGAAGTATCTGTACCCAGCCCAAACCAGTTCTGTCCTCACTGGTGCAGCTTCCTGGCAGGGGGTAGAGACAGCATTGTGCAAGGCAGACCAACCCCATTCAGGTGCAAGGAAATCTCCTCCCACTACTCTAAATGCAGCCCAGGTCAGTTCAGCCCAGCCCTGACCCATCAGGCTCTCTGGAGCCACTGCCCCCTCCATCCCCTGTCATCCCAAAGCCAGACAGTCAACCCACATCCCAGCAAAGGCACACTGGATGGCTAAGGAAGAAAATACCTACTTTCTAAAAGTGGTATTTTCAAACACAGAATGTAAAAATCATCTTAACTAAAAGATGCATTTTAACATTCGGAGACCTGAAACACTAAACTTTATTTCCCTACCTTGTTCCCAGGGGTAGTTAGGTTCATAAGATGGTATAAACAAACTCACAATTCTGTCCTATGGGGACAGGCAGCCTTGCAATGGTGAAAAACAAAATACACTGTAATTCACCACCAGTACATATCATACACATCAGTAAATGTTCTACCTTAAACATATCACAAAATGGACAGGGGGGGACAGAGAGCTAATTGGACAGATAGGTCCAGTACCCGTGCTCCCAAGGATTAGTATTATATTTACTGATGGGTAGCTGTTCCTAAACATAGAGGATAGACAACCTATTATAGTTGGGTAGTCAATGCCCAACCCCCTTAGAGGGGTTGGGCGTAAGGTACGCGGAAGAGGCGTTCCTTCTAGCACTAAGATGCACTAAAACTCATTGTAGGTAATATGGGATTTTAGGGTGTTTCTTCCCGGTTTCCCAACTTTTTATTTACTTTTTACTTCACTTCACGGTCCTGACGAAGCGCACAGGGATCCATTAGGGACCCCGAGCAAGGGTAGGATCAACGATAGTCGTCTGCCACCTTTTCTTCTGAGCAACAACGTGCTCTGCCTCCCTCATCAGCCATAGGATTCTTTTCTAGGGGTCTAAAATACCCCAGTATAAGTCTACTAGGGTACACCCTAATGCGTCTGATCACCAGTCAAAATTTAGAGAACGAGACCAACGGTAGTGCTTTACTCACTTTTTAGTTTTTTTTTGGTCTTGATGAAGTGCCACCTGACCTGTTAGGGGCAAATTGGGCATGAAACATGTTGACCCACTAAACTATGACAGCCCTATAGGAACATCACATCTCTTAATTAGGCTTGAGCTACCTAAATAATCAAAACAGATCAGAGTAGGGCTGCTCCAGACCTATTTTATCTCGCACACCTGTGCACTACCCAGCCCTCACACCCGCACGCACCCTGCGGCTTTCTTCAAAATATCTCCGCCAAAGAGCCCCGTTTACAGGAGCCCTTCGGGCATTGCAGTGCCGGCCCGATGAGGAGCATGGCCCAATGATGAAGCATGACATCCCCCGGGGTGTGTAAGGGCATCACGAAGAAAGACCTCCTTTTCCCCGCACCTCCAGTTAGGAACTGGACACCCTCTTGATACACAAATCCATTAGGGACCCACATGATGCGCAAAACATGTTAACCTAACTACACACCTTTCACTCACTTTCACGGATTGAGAGCAGCAGGAACATACTTTTCCCTTCGCAATATTTGTTTTAAGGAGAGTCTCTTATCCAAAAATGATTTTTTAACCTTACCTTCCGGGCCCCTGAATTAAAATTATTTGCGGGCACCCCAAGGTAATTTTATTCACCACTTTTTAAGGCCCACACACCCACATGCACAACTGCGGCACCTCCTTCAAATGATATCCGATAAAGAGCCCTCTTGTGTGGCCCGTGGGGGACAGCAGTGCCACCCCCTAAAGGAGCAAAGCCCAAATGATGAAGCATGACACTCGCAAGGGTGTGTGAGGGCACTAATTTCAAAAGGAGGCATTCCCCCACCTTTATTCGGACCCACCTGTCAGTACCTTTGGAGACCACAAAATGCTGACTATCCAACCATAATAGGTTGTCTATCCTCTAATTTTAGGAAAATCTACCCATCATTGAATAGACTACCTTTAGCATACACAGCACCCTGCCCACAGGGGTACCTTGGGCCTACCTTAGGGGTGACTGACATGTAGAAAAAGGGAAGGTTGGGGCCTGGCAAGTGGGTAAAATTGCCAGGTCGACATGGCAGTTACAAACTGGGCACAGACTCTGCGGTGGCAGGTCTGAGTTACCTTTTCAGGGCTACTTCTATGGGTGGCACAACCAGTGCTGCAAGCCCACTAGTAGCATTTTATTTAACAGCCACCTGGGAAGAAACACATGGGAAGAAGTGAGAGACTTACAGGGCACAGCAGAGCCAAAAGAGAAAGAAAATTGGAGGAAATTTGGTTGTCAGAGAAGGGTTGAAGATGGTGTCATTGTTTACCTGGATGGTATGCCTGAGTTACGAGACTGTCTGCTTGCTCCTATGGCTAGGTTGATACATGGAGACACACATTTGGGACGAGATGCTATGATGCGCATATTTAGACAGGCATGGTTTAACTCGAAGTTCAGAAACATAGTAGAGGCACTCTGCCAGAGGTGTCTGGTTTGTCAACAATTTAACCCAGGAAAGAAAACAGTAGTGTTGCCAGGAAAAATTGGAAAGGCAGAGGGCCCTTTTATACGATTACAACTTGATTTCATTCAGCTACCCCCTTGTCGAGGAATGAAGTACATACTTGTCATTGTCTGCCTGTTTTCAAAATGGGTGGAAGCCTACCCCACACGCAGGAATGATAGCATCACAGTAGCTAAATTGTTACTTAGGGAACTTATACCTCGGTACGGTTTTCCAGCTACATTTGAATCAGACAGAGGAAAACATTTCCATAGTGAAATAATACATCAAATTTGCGAAGCATTCAAAATTACGCAAAAACTGAACTGTGCATATTGCCCAGACGCTTCTGGAGTGGTGGAACAATTGAATGGCACTATCAAATCAAGATTGGGAAAAATGTGTGAGTCAACTCAAATGGAATGGCTAGATGCCTTGCCCCTTGTTTTGATGGGACTTAGAAGTATTCCAGACCGGAACACAGGCTTGAGTCCCCATGAGATACTGATGGGAAGAACAATGCGGCAAGCATGGGTGCCAGGATACAAACTGATAAGCATATCTGATGATTTGGTACTAGAATACTGTAAAGAACTGGCTGACCAAGTGCGTTCTATCTCTCACCAGGTTGGGGAAGGCGCTGTCGCCAGACCAGCAACACCAGCACATGACCTGAACCCAGGTGATTGTGTGGTGATAAAGAAACATACTCGGAAAACTTGCCTTGCACCAAGGTGGGGTAAACCACGACAAGTCATTCTGGTTACCACCACAGCTGTAAAATGTGCAGGAGTACCACACTGGATCCATGCCAGTCACACAAAGAAAGTGACTGAACCTGAGGAAACTGAGGCTGAAGGTTGTGCAGCTGAAGGGTCTCGAGAACTTGATCCAGAAGTAGATGAAGAGGAACAACCGAGCTCCAGTCAAAATGATTAGGTCCCAGTAATCGACCTGACTGTAGACCCTGTGAGAACAAGAAGACAAACCTATTTAGATAGAGAGTGGGAAAGTGAGGACGAGACAGGTGTAGACGGAGATACTCAGATCATCGAAATCCAAATCAAAACTGATACTGAGGAGGATCAGATAGGGAAAGCGCAGGTAATTGACACTCCTCCGAGAACTCCTGAGCCTAAAGAGGGACAGATAGAAATTAGGGCAGAGGTTCAAGCGGAAGGAAATCAAAAGTTCGAAGAGCTTGAACAGGACCAGATAGGAATAGACAATTGTGTTCAGGAAGAAGAAAACAAAACAAACCAAAGTCAAATCCAGCATATACCTGAACAAGGCCAGTTTAGAGACCAGGCAGCAGAAGCTGAAATAAGACCTGGACCTAGTCAGTTAGGGAGACAAACAGAAGACGATCTTGAAACAAATGTGACACAACTGAATGAAAATAAAAGAGCATTCGAAGAGGGCCAAGACACAGTCCCAGTTAAAAGACTCAGAAAAGGAGACAAGTTGCCGATATTTGTCAAAAGACTGAGACTGAGACTAAAGACAATAAATGAAGAACCTGAGCAGGTGAATGAAGTCTCAAGTCAAGCTGAACCATCTGTCATACAAACCAGAAGGAGGAGTCCTCGAATAAAAAGACTGAATATTAAATATCGAAGCCCTGAATGGACTTATCTTGTTTTGGAAGACTTTGAAAACCTGGAAATAAGTGACGAAAGTGATGAAGAATTAATTACTGACCAGACTGACGAAGAAGTGAAACCGACCTGAAATCCACACAAGGTAAAAAGGCTGTGTAAAGTTACAAAGAGGGGTTGAAACTCCATTAAGTCAAAATGGCTGATCCTTCTGTTAATGGAAGACCTAAACTAGGTTGCTTAAAAACATGTTGTAGAATATGTTTATGTAGTGTAGCAATAGTACTTATACTTTGGATAGGACTAACAATAGGTATTCCTTACATGATGAGTAAAGACACAAACCTGTAGCGCTGGTGTTGCAACTGAACTGCGGGTGCTGGTCTCAACTTTCGGTGGTCCGGTTCTGATCCAAATCTGGCTTTCCTGTCCTGATTCTGACCTGCACTTGCTGGCCTACTGGCGTTTGCAACTTTCGGGGTTTCTGTCCTTAACTGACCCGTGGCCAGGATCGGTCTTCACACCGTTCTAGGTAAATATAAATCTGTGTGGGTAACAAATAGTATATTTGCGTCCTTTTTTTACCCTTCCTGAATCTTGCTAAAGTCATAATTGCATATGTTCCATTTCTTTTCCCCTCCTTTGTAATAAATAACAAAGTTGTTGATTCTTGCTATTTTAGCATGATCCATTTTCTCCCTCCTTTAGAATTGAAAATAAGGTACTGTCCATGAATATATAGATGTTCCTTTTCTTTACCCTTCCTTAGAAGGAGTTGAAGTGGTTATTCTGAATTATTAGCGTGTTCCATTTTTCTTGCCTTACCTATAGCTACATGGGTAAATACAATTTGTGTTCCCTCTTTTTACCCACCCTCTTGATTAGCAATTAAACTGTGATTTATAGCCTGACCCTTATGTTTCCCGTCCTTTAGAAAATAGCATTCCAAGTCTGATTTCTATAAATTCTTTCAGTATGTTCCTTGTTCTTACCTTTCCTTTAGAATTCTAAATGGTTGGCATAATATATCTTTTGCATAGTTATACGCTGCTTGTGATTATGATTATTGATAGCTTGCTCGCTGTTAATCTTTGGCTTATGACTTTTGATGAAGATTAGATAAAGGTTATCAAAACTTCTCGAGTTTGTGGTTATTATATGAGTGCATATTATTGTCTTGCTACCTTACATATTATGCTATACTCCCTGATACCATAGGTTCACAGATATCGATGACCAGGAGAGTAAGTCAAGTGTATAGGAAGTACAAATATCTGATAGTCAGTGCCCAGGTTACCTGATCTTAGAAATTGTGATTAATTTGAATATGGGCCTAGGTGAGTATTTGGTAAATTTATAGTCGGGTGACCTGCACGCTCTATCACGGTGTGAGGAGGAGCAGGATGTGCGGTCCGGAACGCCAGCATTGGATCGCTTTCCCCATTACCTCTCCCCGTCTTCTCTCATGTTTTTCAGAGCTTGACCGGGGAACGCTGGCCTTTAAGGCGTCAGGCTTCCCGGAGGAATCGTACAGGTCACGTGGGGCGGAGTTCCTCAAATGGGATGCCGCGAAGGGAAGCAGTCGTTCTACAAGGCCAAAGGACGAAGAACGCCAGGAGAGGACGCTGGCCAGAACCTTCTCGGTATTGCCACGGGACAGCGCTGGAAGTCTACACCAGGAGCAAGCTGACCGGACGGAGGAAAAGAGCCGGAGCAGTGAGGAAGCCGAGGACGGAACAGACGGGCAGCCAGACCCTACCTGGCAACGCGACAACTCGAGCCACGGCCCTGGAGGGACGTGGCTCCACAAGGTACAAGGGCGCATTTCCTCGGTCTGGGGCCGCACTTTGGAGGGATCTAAGGGCGGGGAAGCTTCAGAGTAAAGGTCCGGTCTTCAGCGTAAAATAGCAGCGCAAGCATGACTCACTGGTGACGGTCGCGGTGAGAGCTCCCCACACTTCCCTGGCTCCTGCGTCAAAGCCTATAGACTCCTAGCCACCCTCTTACAGGATTCTTTTTGTTCTTCTTTCCTTTTGGGTATCCGTGTTCGACAGCCATCAAACCTGACATTCAAGAACCCCGCATTGTTGGGAGTACAAGAGATGTCAAACCTGACTACAAGTTCCAGAAGACCTTGCACAGGAAGAGTGTTGTATCTTGGTTAACAGACTGTTCTTGAAAAGACTTTGAAATACGAACTGTTTTCCCCCTAAAAAAACCCAGTTTGCTTATAAACCCACTGAACCAGATACCATTGTCTCCTGGTTTGCTTCTCCACCACCCCACACACGGTCATCTGGTTGTGCAGATGTTGTGCAGGTCAGAGTCAAAAGTTAAGTCTGACTGTGATGGAGTGCGGGTCCGATACGCCAACCAGGTTTATCCTTCAGAAACTTTTTACCTACTGACATAGTTGATTTATGGAGAAAAATCTTGTTGACGAAGTTGTCAATAGGCTGGGCTGCAGGCTGAATCCGAAGAAGAAAAAACGTATGAAATTGTAGTTAGGGCGCTGCAGCACTGCACAGGTTATTATAACCAAATTTTAATATTGAGTGTTTAACTCCTGGTGGACTAACCAATCACAACCCCCATGCAAAAAACATCTCAAATTCACAAATGGACACACTCCTGATTTATCAATGTGTTATACTGTGTAACTGTCCATACAGCTTTTTCTTAAACCCAATGGTTTTAGTTGTGAATTGTAGTATGATGCATTCATACTATAATTTCCCAATTTTATCCACAGAAAACCACTTCAATCTTCACCAATTTATTTGGAACTGAACCTGAAGTTGCAAGCATTTTGCAGCTTTTGTGCTCCTGGAACTAAACAGGAGGCTAGCCAAATAGCCTGTGGAGTCCACTCTTTGGTCCTGGATTCAAGTGGGAGTAGGACCAGCCCTTGGGCCCTTGGGATTACAGTGCAAAGGTTAAAGTAGGTGCAGTCGTCTTTCTGAAGTCCAAATGCTTCAGCAGGTACAGTCCTTCTTCTGTCTTCCTCTGATCAAGCAGCATTCTGAAGAAGAAACCAAGGGATGCTACTTATGCGCCTGACATTAGATTGTGGGTGAGGGAAACTCCCTGTCCAATAAGGAATAATTTCCCATGGCAGCCCTACCTGTGTTGACATAATTTCCTTGGGGTGTGGACCTATACAAACCCACAGTGCCCTGTTCTGCCAAACTTCAACATGGTTAAACATTTATTCTCCTGGGCAGAGCTCTGGGCACACCCCTGAAGTGTCTCTAGGGAAATGGGAATCTCCCATTGCAAACCAGTTCAGAAACAGATTCCCCCCCTACTGAGATTGGTGTTATCCTGACAACCTGGACAGTGGAAAGGACAGGTGTTGGTGTGAGTTATATCTGCCTGTGACAATGTTTGCCCCTTTGAAGCTTGTGCAGTTGTTGGGCAGATCTCCCAGGCAATTTTGTCAGGAGGAGGCCGCACCTCCTCCCACAAAGGCCTTGCTGTTACCTTTCCTGGGAGCCATTCACACCTCCCTGCAGGCTGCCAGATGACAGGGATTAACTCTGAAAAGGCTTCTAGAGACTTTAGCCAAGAAAATCTCATTAGTTTGGGATTCAAAGTACTATTAATTTTAGTCTGTGAAATGGTTCTAGCTACTCCCAAACTAAAGTTATGCATTATTAGGTGTTATAATGTAACTCGGTGCTTTTCCATGGGAGAGCCAGCCTTGCCACATTGACAAAAATACTTAAGAGATGATTCACTGCCAGGAAATGTAAAACATAAGTGTACATGTCCTACATTTTAAATAACATGCACCCTCCCCTGTGGGCATTTAGGGCCTACCTTAGGGGAGACTAATCAGTAGTAAAAAGGAAGGCTTACGCCTGGCAAAAGGTTTTTTTTGACAGGCAAATTTGCTGTTTAAAACTGTACACTCAGGATGCAGGTGTAGGGCTGAAGACCCTTTTGCCTTATCACTTTAGTGGTGGCACAATTGGTGCTGCAGTGTACTAGTGACAACTTACAAGCCCTTGATACATAGAAGTGCCATATACTAAGGACTCAAAGATAAGTTAAATATACCAATCAGGTGTTGGTCAATTGACCATATGTTATAGGGGTGAGGAGACATGCACTGGGGCCTGGTTAGCAGGGCCCCAGTGCGAAAAAGTAGAAATGCCAGCAGCATGAGTGCAAACATTGGGTGTGATCATGCAAAAAGGCCTTTACTTCACATAATATACCATACCATACCATAAGATAACATAAACTAACTTAACGTAACCTAACATAGCATAACGTGGCATAACATAACACAACACAACATAACATAACTTAAGATAATCTAACATCTGAAGTATGTGTCAACTGAAAAGAAAATACTAAATATTAGTCCATGCATGACAACTTTATTATTCTCCCCTTAACCATGAAGCAATTGCGGCTTGAAATGTCTATTCTATCCACTTCTCTGTATGTGTGTGCCTGATAGACCCTTTATTTTTTGTGAAAACATTGTATTCAAAAATTATTTCATTTATATGAGGTATAAAAGCCCCTAGTTGTGACTCTGTAAATGTCAGTTCTATGTGGGTCCCAAGGCTTTGCTATACTTGCTATACAAGGTGTAGCATCTCATCAATGCTTATTACTGACTGATTATGTGCCTGTCAGGGTGTTTAGTCTTTCTTCTGCCTACTAGTACTGTGACCTTTAAATTTATGAAGAAAACTATGACAATCTACTATCACCTCTTGCTTTATCAAGTAGTTATAGCAAGTTCAAATTTGTAGGAAATTAGGATCTGCTTTTATGGTTACCCCCACTTTGTGCCTGGTGCTAAGCTGGTATTGACTAGTCTGACTGGAATCCTGATTATCAGGACCTCAGTCTATCTGTTGTGGTTAGTACTTTGGTACATCCCAGATTGGATACCAGGGTACCCTTATTAGTCCCTAGTATATGGTACTAAGGTACCCAAAGGCATAGTTACCTCAGAGGTCCCTCATGGGCTGAAGCATACATAAGGCCATTCAAAAAGCAACTACAGGCCTGCTTTTGCAGCCTGTGTAAGCTGGTGCTAGCACCACTTAGTAAAGATATAGGTTTTCTATATCTAGGGCCACAGCACTTAAAACATTTAAGCCACCTCTATAGCAGGCTTTATCAATCATGAAGGCAGGGTGCTTGGTTCTAAGTCTGAGGGTGCCCCTTCATGAGCAGGACCCCCCTACAGCCTATTGAGTCCATTCCCCCGGGTTGTAAATGAAACAGCCATATACTATAATGAGGGGCACCACGTATTTACGCGATGGCCATCTCGAAATTGGCTGAAATGAACCCTTTCATCTTTGGTATCAAACATGTTCGAATCATACATCCCACACCATAAATGGAGTGGGAGGTATGATTCCATGCACTGGAAGAGCTCTCCGTTAGGCTTTCAGTTTTCCCGGTGACAGCCTTCTAGACCTGGACCGCACAAAATGGTTGCTGCAGACCAGAGATAAGATTCTGCCCTCCTGCTGCTGAGCCAAACTCGAGCAGGGGAAGGCAGAACAATAGGCATCCTGCAACAGGGAGGCATGACCACATCCCAGACAAGATTTAGTGTATTGGGAGCGGGTGGGTGTGCTTGGCAGTGCCACTAAGTCTGCATGAGGGGCACATTTCGTTTCCTCCTGCATAGTGCTGTTCAAACTAGCTCTGGAAGCCAGTGGCTCCCGCTCTGGTACAAAACTGGACAAAAGACATGGGAGTAACCTCTTCCCTGTCCAGACACTCCCCCGGGAGAGCCCTTAAATCATCCCAACCCTTTCCTTAGGGTGCTTAATGGCTTACCTGGGTGTAGGTCTCCAGATTCATCGTGGGACAATATTCAGCTCAGACACCACTACTTCTTCTACCCTCTGGGCACTCGGGACTTTGTTGGACTTTGTTTGGGCTCGACTTTTGTCTCCCTTCCAGTCTGCTGCATCGTCTGTGCCTCTGCACCAAACAGGAACCTTCCAAGGCCTGTGGGCATCAAAGACACTTGAAGGAATCTCTCGTGAAGTAAAGGAGTCATTTCTCTGCATTTGCAGTGCCCGCAACTAAGTTGACTGCTGATCCTGAATTACTCCGGACTCCGAAAGGTTCTGCAACACAGGTTGTAGTTCTCCAAAGCTCTTGAAGCCTGCCCTCTCACAAATTATGAGGCCAGTATCCCTCGTAGGGACTGCAATAACTGAACCCCTGTGCCCAGCGTCAAGTTGCAATTGCAAAGGCTTGTTGGCTTTCTTCCATCAAGATCTTCTGGCTTCGAGTAGCCCCCATCCCAAGCACCTCCAGTGACCAAAGTCTTTGTCCCCATCACCTATCAACTGGAATCCACCTTCGGATTCCACCGGACACTTTCTCCTTCTTCAGCAGCTGCACTTTCCAGAAGTTCTCCATTGGGTTCGACGGTGGTGTCCGACACCACTTCACACCTATGCACCCGACTACCCTGGTGTATGTAATGTGAGTACTAGGGTCCAACCTTCTGTTTTCCAAAGGGTTCCTTCAGGGTCCATTGGGAGGGTCCTTAATCTTTAAAAATTGATCCGCAACTTACATGTTGACTTGTACAGAGCACATGGTCTTGTTCCCACACTGCACACTCTCTCCGTGAGGTTCGTAGTCACTCACCTTGGGTCCCCAGCACTTTTACGTCCTATCGACATTGTCTTGACCCTAGTCATGGTTCTTATACCACGTTCTTAGTATATGGTTTGGTCTCCCCTGGGATCCACTGTGTATTCTGTGCTATTTACTGCATTTCTTCGCTAAGTATTGTGTGCATTGTGCATATCTCCGGGCAGGAGATATTTGTATGTGTTAGAGCATGGGTACTCACAAACTTTTTCTTGGTGGCCAAAATTTCAGTCTGGCTTGTGGCCGAGGGTCGCACAGATAGGCCGGCACAATGGGGATGGAGGCGGTGGGAGGGGTGGGATCACTGGGGGTGGGGTTACAGGGGTAAAACAAAATCACACCCTTTTCAAAACATTTCTAGACAATGCTGTATTTCGAAATGTGATATATGTATGTACCTCAAATAATAGTTTCAATATTTTTATTTTTACTGGGATCTGTGTGTTTCTAACCATAGTTTCCCATCTTTGCCTTGTTTTGAGAAGCACCCAGTTCTCTGCTCTTAGGTCCTCAGTTGCACAGATAATTGGACACACCCTTCATTTGTCTCTCAGAAGGCACAACTTAAACCCATATGCCGCTTAAACTCACTACAAACAACCCTTAATGGCCCTGATGAGAGTTTACAGTACCATGCCCCAAGATCATCCAGCAAAGCGTACATGCAAGGTGCTTTGACAGAGATAGGTTTCCTGTACTCTGTCCAGCCCACTGTGCACACCTAAGCTCATGAAACTTACCACATGCATGTAACCCCAGGCAATACAAGCATCAGCGACACCAGGTTGCCATATTTTTTAATGGACGTAAACAGTACATGCATAAATGGTCCCATGCTGTAATGTGCAAGCATGGGCCAAACAATACATGCATTCATGTACTCAGGCTGTAATGCACATTTACAATGGCACAATGACTGGCATGATGGGCAAGAGAGCTGCTGCCTTCTCACACTGCCTTCTTGAAGTCAATGAGCTTGTCCAACAATGCAGCAGAGGGATTGTAGTGTCATATCTAAAATGGCTATCATCTCAGGTAGGTGCATGCCATTTCATAATATTGCATGTATCAGGCAGCACGTCTACTACTAATCTTCCTTGAGTCCTACACTCATTGACTCTGCTCATAGGGTCTACTGTGATCCTATGCATTCACTTTGACCCTGCGCTCTAACTCGAACCCTACCTTATGGCTGTTCATGATTTCCATATTCCTCTACTTTACCCCCTCATCCTACCTCTACCCACCACTTTGGCATTAATAATTCACTTTTTTCCTGGTCCGTCCCGCAGCCTGGCACTCTGTCACAACTTTACTCTTCTCCTTTTGTTTTACCCTCAATGTACACCACTCATTATAACTCTACCCCTTCCCTTGGTTCTTTCCTTATCTCATGAATGCCTCTCCCACTGTCCTTACCCCCGCTTTCTATTGCTATCATCTCAATCTGCTCCCAGTACATTTTTGCTTAGCTCATAAGCTCCTCTGTCTGACCCTCCAACCTCATTAATCCACCCATCTTTACTCTGCTTATACTCATTTCCAGGTCCTTATTTTTCACAATGCTCATAGCCTGTCATTTTGCACCTACTCTTCACCTCAACTTCTTATACTGTGTTCACTCTCTACATAACTTGACTTTTTAATATTGCTACTTCTGTCCCTCTATTGCACTCTACCCCTATCTGGCCACGCCTTTTTGGTGCCACACGTGTCTACTTTATTCAGCATTATTTCTCTCACCCTCCTCATATCCTATCAAACTGCCTACCCTCTCATTGTGCCCTAACACCTCATCCTACGCCTAACCTCTCAGTGCACGTTAACGCACCACTCTACGCCTATCCTCCGGTTGTACCCTACTGCGCCACTCAGCACCTACCTACTCATTTTGCCTGTACACCCTCACTTTACTGAAGGTTTACTCCACTGATAAGCCAGCCCCTTTGTCCTTCCTGCACTTCTGCTTTATACCTTCACTGCTTCCCTTCACTTTGCTGCTAGCTCATAGCCGTTGCTTCCATTATTGTGTCGTACCCTTCACTATTTCCTTGCCCATGTCCTTGACATAGCTCTCACCTTCCATATATATCACTCAATATAGTCCTTACCTGTAAAGTAGCCTAATCTTCCTGTACTTACACTGTTCCTCCCCCTCACACTCCTCATAACCTGCAATAGCCTTACTCTGCGCTCATATTTCACATTGCTCCTACTCCCTCGCTCTCTTCTGTTAACCCCTAAGTTTTCATACCTCCTCACTACGCTTCTGATTCTCTTTTATGCTTTACTCATTCGGAGTCTGCCAGTTCCTCTGTTTTTCCTTTCTGTGCCCCTTTCCTTTACCTCTACCATTTCATTCTGCCTTTGCCCATTCACCTCTATGTTCACACTGTGCCCCGGTCTCCTCAGCTCTGACTCTACCGAATGTGTGCCAAAACCAATAACTATTTGCTGTTCAAATCTGCAGCATAAAAGACCTGATGCTACATCTGTGCCACGACTCAGACAGGTAGTATTGGATGACTAAAAAGTTATACACTTTCTAACGCAATGCACAAAGCAACCTGAATTGCCTGTAAAAAATGTTAGAAATATTTTCCGCAACACAGGCACATAAATGTTTCACTCAGAATCGCACAATTTAATAAAGTGGAGAAGCTAAGATATATACACAATTACTTTTCTGGGCTGCTTCCAAGGCTTATAACTTTGTGTATAAACTGCATCTCCCCCAATTTCACCTATAAACTTTCTGTAGCACCACTGTTGTGAACTGAGACTCTTTAGCATCCCATGTACCTAATATGAAGCCATGCCATGAAACAAAAGGCTAGGCGCAGCCCACGGATCCATTTGAGGACTTTACTGGATCCTTATTTTATTTATTCTGTTTACACCACATTCTGCTCTGAGACCATGAGGAAGAAAAGTCCGGGCACTGCTGAAACCCTAACCCGGGGTCTTAAAAACATAAATTTCAATACAGAGACAACACTGTTTTAGTGGCACCAATTGAGAGATTAAAGAGGCCACACTGTCTGTGAGCAGCACGTAAGTAGCACAGCCAAGGTACTCAGTGGCAGGGCGAGCAAGTGACGCCAGAGAGGCAGGTGAGGGCGGGGGCTATGGGTGAGCATGCGAGACACTGGTTGTCATTGCATGCCCCTTTCATGCTTTTCTGGGCAAATGTGACACCCGAGGAAAACAACAGGCAGAAATGGTGCCGATTCCATGCCTGCTGATTTCCACGGGGCTGCATGGAATGACCTGGCGGGCCGCAAGTGGCTCACAGGCCGTACTTTGAGTACCGCGGTGTTAGAGAGTATTACATACACATTTTTATAAATACCTTGTGTGGTTCTTTTTCACTTAATCTATACCTATATGATTGCATTCTGGTAAAAGAAGCTGCTTTACACTCCTTCTGGACTGAGCCTGAAGGTTACTTTCAACAGCTACCACTTAGAGAGCTTTCTAAGGTTGTCTAAGACCTCTTAAATCACCATAAGAGTTGTCTGGACAGGTGCAAGATGTCTACTTACATAAGTGAACATCATATACCAGGCCAGCGTCTCACAATTTATTTCTTAATTTGTACATTTAACATTTCTAATTTTCAGCAAGAATTTTTTTGCCTTGTTATTTCACACATGATAGAGTGTTAAACCTAATTGGTCTTCTGTCTCATTTCTCATGCATTGATTCAGTTCTAGTGGCCTTTTTCTTTCGCTTCAGCAAATTGAACTGAAAGTTTTTCTTTGCACTTACAGAAAGGATTTTCAAATTTTGTTTTTTTAAATTCGAGAGGTCAGATTTGCATATTTTTGGAGGAATTGCTTAACAATACTATGATTAAAATGGGTCTCGCAGTTTTACAGATTTCTTTCCTCTACTTTCCTTGTTTTAGTTTTATGAATTTTCGGTGTCGGCCATCAAGTTGCCTTGCCGTCTGTGTTGTACACTTTTCCAAACAAACTCGCTGATCATATGATGACAAGGAAAAATGTATCTTTCTAATATCCCAACAAGCATGTGCTTAACTTTCCATGTTTACGACTATAAAAATAGGAGTATCTATGGAAAACTTTAGAACATTTAAAGAACACTGTCTTTTCGATGATGCTATGTAAACATGTAAATGAGTGTTATTTGGTATTATAAAACAATTAGTGCGTCATTGAATGTTTGGAACTCTGCTAAAAATTAGTGCAAACTTGTTTTCCTATCTGTTTTTAGCACCGTGCTAATTGCAAGTACAGCGCTAATTGGGTTCTGTACTCTGTTTTGAACATCAGCTTTAACTTGGAGTTAACACGTTCAAAATTGTAGTAATAACACATACAAAACGGGTGCAAAAACTGTTTCAATGCTTGATCGCTCGTCACAGAGCCCAACACAACTACTCAATAAAGAAACTGTAATGCAGCTGTACCTGCAAGTTCCACTCAAGCTGCTGCTAGCTTCTACGGATCTTCGCGTTTTGCAATGCAAATTTCTCGTATCTCCTTTGCACTTGAGACTGCTACGCAATTCATGTTTACAAAGAACAAGAGCAAAAATAGCTTTTGTGTAAAGCATCTTCAATGGCTGTGGGACACCATCTCCAGATCTACCCTTGACATAAACCAAAGTGTCAAGGACCTTTTTGGGTTGTTTAATAAAACAATGGATAAAGTGATTGATAAATTGCCAACTCTGAAATTAGGGTGAGACATATATTAGGCATGCGCAACATAGCAAATGTTTGTTTTTTACAGGGGGGTAATAACCATGATAGATTTACTTAAATGCAATCTAAGAGACTAGAAACAAATTCCACATTGACATCTTTGGGCCAGATGTAGGTGTCCAAATACCGGTGGGAAACGACCGAAAATACCGATTTTCGGCCGTTTCCGACCGGTATTTGGACATTGGTATGTAGGGGTAGCAAAAACATACAGATTCGGTAAATTTACCGAATCGGTAATTTTACCGAATCGGTAAAATTACCGATCGGTAAAATTACCGAATCTGTAATTTCTTATGTAGGTAGCACTTTAAACAGTGCTACAGGGCCTTTAGGATTCGTTATTTACCACCTACTACCATTGGGTGGTAAATAACGAATTCCTGTGTACATGCACATCTGTGCATGTACATCTGTGCCATATGACACACATACATGCCCTTAGGGCATGTATGTGTGCCACATGGCACACAAGCCAGAAACAAGGGTGTAACAGCCCCTTGGCAATCGGGTATTTTTACAGATTCTGTAATTACCGAATCGGTATTTGCTATTGATTCCTATGGGCTTCAAGGCCCATAGGAATCAATGGCAAATACCGATTCGGTAATTACCGAATCGGTAAATAACGAATCCTACCGATTCGGTAAAAAGTACCGAATTTTTACCTACATCTTATTTACCGATTCATAAATACCGAATCTGTAAAATTCAGTATTTATGAATCGGTAAATAAGATTTACCTACATCTAGCCCTTTGTGTCTTTAACACAATGCCCATTATCACTTGTAGTAGGCATTGCACAGATTCATACCACTCTCTTTGCTGACAGTGGAAGTCGAAGGACTGTAAAAATGCACAAGGCACTGTAGACCTCATTCCAGAATACTCAGTGATAGAAAGGCGATAGGCCACTAGACATTTCACATAGACATACATTAAAATTCAAACTTCAACACCTCCTCAAGGGTAGTAAGAGCTTTACAGATACAATACAATATTTTTAGGGCTAGGTAATGAAAGGTTAGTAGAATCATGCCAAGCCAATTTATTTTACTTTTGAAACTATGGGGACACTTTGAAGGTCTTATATGGCCTTTTGTTTTTCCCCAGGACAGAGGAAACATGCATACGTTCTGTAATCGCACCATTCAGAGAAAAGTTTGTCTTTCGGCTAGCCAATTGGAGTAATTGAGTCCACAGACTCAGCTTTAATTTCTCAGACCCGAAAAGAATGACAGACGAAAAAAGCTGACATATCCAATTGAGGGGCCCTTTTTATTTTCAAATTTGGTTGATTAGACCATTGTTGGACTTGGACCTTTTTGCAGTATTATCCCCAAACATTTTGCTTTTTCTTCCTCCTTTTTTTAGACCTGTTTTTGTTGGCTATATAACTCTGGGCACTTTACCACTGCTAATCAGTGCTATAGTGCATAGGCTCTCTGTGTAAATTGTTATCATGATATGTTATCCATGATTTGCATATTTGATTTACTAGTAAGTCCCACCGTGCTCTGACGGTGCTAGGGCCTGTAAATCAAATGCTACTAGTGGGCCTGCAGCAAGGATTGTGCCACTCACATGAATAGCCCTGAAAATGTGTCTCAGACCTGCCACTGTAGTGTCTGTGCGCAGATTGTTAACTGCCATGTCGACATGGCAAGTGAGCCCACTTGCCAAACCCTAACCTTCCCTTTTCTTACATGTAAGATGCCCCGATGGGAGGTCCAATGTACCCAAATGGGCAAGATGCAGTGTATGTGAAACGTAGGACATGTACTGGTGTGTGTGACATGTCCTGATAGTGAAATACTGCAAATTTCGTTTTTCATTGTTAAAAGGCTATCTATTCCCTAAGATAGAATGGGAAATACTTTGTAACATCTTACAAGTATAACTTTCCGATGTGAAAGATAGAGAAATAAAGTTTAGGCTCTCTGAACTCAGCATTTAATAACACATCTTTTAGTAAATGTGTTTTTTAAATTGTGTGTTTGAAAATGCCACATTTAGAAAGTAGTCATTTTCTTGTTTAACCATTCTGTGTGCCTCTGCCTGTTTGTATATTGACTGTCTGGTTTTGGAGTGATAGGGGCTGGGGATGTGCCTTCACTGAAGATAGCCACTGGGGGTTGCTGGCCCTTCCTGGATGACTCAGAGCGGAGCTGAATGGGGCTTGTCTGCATATAGACTAGTGGGAGGAGATTTCTTTGCAATTGAATAGGGCCTGTCTCCCTTGCACAATGCTGTCTCCACCCCTGTGGTCATACTGCACCAGTGAGGACAGAGCTTGTTAGCCCTGGGTTCAGAGACCCTTGCACAAAGAGAACAAATACATTTTTGGGGTATGATGTGCTGTGATGCCTCACCATGGCCTGGGGCACTGCTCATGAAGTGAACAAGGCACCGCACAGCCTGCACTGCAGCTCCGACGCCCTTCGATGCCCGTCGACGCCTGCAGACATCGCCTTACCCGATCTGCGCTCACACTGACTCCATCATCGCCAGCACCTGTTATAGCATTGCCTATAACCGCTGAGGGTGACTCCACGATGCCGTGCATTGTCAAAGACTTTGTTTCCAAGGTACTGTTTGTTTGGGGGTCCGTGTGACTCCATCTCCTACATCGCACTCCTCGCAGTCTGCGCCATAGTTTGGATTTATTGCTGTCACGACGTCGTAATAGCCCCAGGTGGAGTTATTTGTTTGCTGCAAGCTTTATTTTTGTAATAACAGTTCTAAAGTCATATCTTATTACCGGTATGTTGGATTTTAGTCATTTTGGTCTTGTTGAGTTTAAATAAAGATATTTTATTTGTCCTCAGTTGGTGTCCATTTGTGGTGTTATCACTGTATTGCTGTGTGTTTTGAGTACAAATACTTTACACATTGCCTTTGTGATAAGTCTTTCTGCTACTGCAAAGCTAATGTACTTACCACTGCCAACTAGAGACCCCTATTTCCAACATTGGTAGTCAGCGGTGAGGATTTGAACTTGTTTTTGTACCCACAGTGATTGGTGTACATCACTAGTTTAGTGCGAACCACTATGAAACAACATACTATGTTTTTGGTTCTATTTTTGATCTGACCCTTGAAGTATCCACGCACCATGTATCTGATTGGAATTTGACATTAAATGTTAAGTAGTTGCAATGTAGAGCAACTCAAGCAGTTCTGCAGGAGCTTTAGATGTCCCATGAGGAGCAACTCTAGAAAATAGGAGCTACAGAAGGCTTTAAGGGCCTGGTGGGAGGTCAGAGAAGCTATTGAGATGGATGATACAGATGTGGATGGGGTGTGCCAGAAGGCGGTTCAGATCCCAGGATTTGCCTGTTGGGAGAGCAGCCTCTAGGGCTGGCAGCAATCATTCTTTGAGGAATTTGTCTCCAGATGAAATGGAGGATAACCAAAGGGTCAGAAATCCTGAACTGGAGCTCCTGAAGCTCCAGACAAGGAAATTGGAAATGGAAATCCAGGCAAAGGGAGAGGAGAGCATGAACGATTATGCCTTGGAAGAAAAGAAATGAGTGCCTCAGCCAAGCGAAAAGAAATGTTTGTAGCTCATGAAGTGATCTTGGCTGGGTTGGAAGTGGATTCTAGTTCAGTTGGTGGCAGCAAAAATGTAGTGTCCTGTGCTGAGAGAGAAGTACACACACTCAAAGATGTGGCGCCTGACTTGAAGGAGGGGGTTGACATACACCAAGGGGTTCAGGGTTATGAGGTAGCTCCAGTGGTGTGCAGTATCCCTGAGGTGGATTGGTGAATTGGCACAGTGGTTCATATTCCTATTCCTAGTGGTGGGAGGGACACTCTACTGACTCTAGATGAGGGGTGCAGGGAGAGGGGTTCGCCAGTCTCAGGAGGGTGATGTGAGGTACTTGTGCGAGGCACTGGATGGTGAGGCAAACAATAGATTGGCCAACACTTGTGAGGGGCTGTGTAATTCAATTGTTGGAGACCATTTCAAGTCCCAGTTTTCCAGAGCTATGCCACCAGCCGGTGGAGTGTGTGTTCTCTGACCTAAGGGAGCTTGCACTGGAGGCAGATCATTTGGTGGATTCCAGAGGGTTTGAAGATGCTTTTGGGAGTGATTCTTAGCCCAGATCGGTCCCAGTGTAGTGGGAGGGCTGTAGGGTCCCACATCCTGTCTCAGAGGAGAAAGAGTGGGAGTGGGCTATGTCCCAAGGTACCCAAAATGCTGGGCCTGGTTGGTTCCATGAGTGAACACCAGGAGGTGGTCGTAGTCTGTACTTGGAGGCCATCTTCTTATGGGAATCCCAAGGTGTAAGTTAAGCTGGGGGAGACTGCTGTAACCAGCATCCCGCCAGCTCTGGTCTCTGACAGCAACTGTCCAGTTGGGAGAGTGCTTGAGTCCAGAGAAAAGGGCTAGATGGGAACGCAGTCCCTAGTGGAAGGACCAATAGGTCAGGGTTACCAACTCTGAGGTCAGAGCAACCCAGGACTGACAATGGTGAGGCCACTTCGGGCCTAGGGGGTCTTCTTGTACTGTCAGAGGGACAGTAGACCGAAGACCTGTGTCAGGCAGACTCTTGCACAACTCATAAGGAGTGTGTTTCCCTTGGGGGGGAAGTGTACTCTTCCGGGATTCCTGGGTTGCCAGGCACAGGTCCAGCCTAAGGGTACAGACCCTGGGTTGGAGGATCAGTTTCAGGGTGTCCCCCCTGACCTGGAGGAAGGGGCGACTGCCAACAGTGCCCCTACCAGTTTATATTCTGGGGGAGCTGCTCCAGGTGGGAGGGTGCAGACCCCAAGGAGAAGGACTGGGTGTGGGAAAGCCCATCCCAGTCCTGTGTCCTGCCTCATGGTATAGACCCTGCGATGGTGTACCAGTTGCAAGATAGCACCTGTTGACTGGTAGGAGAATTGTGTGGGGCAACTGCACAGGTGCACTGACAATTCTGGAGTCTGAGGGTACCACTCTATGTGGGAGGGTGCACAGCCCAATGGAGGAGGGCTGAGTGTGGGAAAGCCCACCCCAGTCCCGGGTCCAGCCTCAGGGTACCGACCCTGGGCTGTTGTACTAGAAGCAGGATATCACCCCTGAACTGGTGGGAGAATTGTTCAGAACACCTGCAACAGGTACCCCAACAAATCTGGACTCAAGAGGGGTTGCTCCCAGTGGGAGGATTCAGAGCCCCTGGTACGGGGACAGGATGTGGGCGAGCCTCCTGTCCAGCTGCAGGGTACAGACTCTGGGCTGATTGGCCAGTTTCAGGATGCTGTACCTGATTGGGAGGAGGGAGAGTGGAGAAAGAGTGCCAAGTACCTGGCGCTACCCGCCCCCACTCTTGGAAGCCACAGAGGATAGAAAGGCCTGAAAGGCATGAGGCCTGGCTCTCATCACTGACAGTTGTTAATGGCCACTGTTGCTTTCTGTCCTGGTGGACAGAGTTGTCCTTGGGAGGGGGACAGGAGTCACACCCAGGGGTGGATTGGGCCACACCACTGTGTTGGCCATGTGGGTACTGTCTGCCTGTTGGGACACACCTGAGAGCAAAGTATGTTTAGGTGCTGCACAGTGCTTAGTGGGCCCTGAGAATATGGATAGAGGGATCCAACTAGGTTCAGGGAGGAGTAAAACGAGAATAGACCCCTGCTGTTGCGGGTCAGGTTTCATGTTCTATCAACCCAAACAGGGAAGCCTATCAAGGTATGGATTGTTTTACCCTAGCTTTAGGCTGGAAGGGGGTTGTTTTGAACTTGGGCCTTTTTGCCGGGTTATCCCCAACCCTTTTGCTTCTTCCTCCAATTTTTTCCTGACCTGTTGTTGTTGGCTGCAGGGCTCTTGGCACTTTACCACTGCTATTCAGTGCTAAAGTGCATAGACTACATTGTTATCATGATTGGTTATCCATGATTGGCATATTTGATTTACTAGTAAGTCCCTATTAAAGTGCACTGAGTGTGCCAGGGCCTGTAAATCAAATGCTACTAATGGGTCTGCAGTACTGATTGTGCAACCCACATGAGTAGCGCTGAAAAGGTGTCTCAGGCCTGCCACTGTAGTGTCTGTGTGCAGCTTGTTCACATCCATGTAGACATGTGACCTTCCCTTTTCTTACATGTAAGACACCCCTACGGTAGACCCAAGGTACCCCGATGGGCAGGGTGCAGTGTATGTGAAAGGTAGGACAAGTACTGGTGTTTGTTATTTGCCCTGATAGTGAAATACTGCCAATTTCATTTTTCACTATTGAAAGACTATCTGTCCCATAGGATAGAATGGGAAATACTTAGTAACATCTTACAAGTATAACTTCCAATTGGGACAGAATAGAGAAATAAGGTTTAGGCATTCTGAACGCAGAATTTAATAGCACAATGCTGTCTCTACTCCCTGTGGTCATACTGCACCAGTGAGGACAGAACTGGTTTGGACTGCGCTCAGAGACCCTTGCACAAAGAGAACAAAAACATTTTTGGGGTATAAATATTAGACCTAAAACCCCAGAATGTTAGATTACATCTGGACACAAGAGGAAACTTTGCCAAGGAGAAAAGCTAAAGAGCTGTGAGGAGGAGTACTACCCCTTTGCTATGTGCTGTGTGGAGTTGGCACGCCAAGGAGAGGACAAATACTGGAACTTTGCTTTGAACCTGCTTGAAGAAGATCTCCAAGGGCCTGAAGTGTCCTGGCCTCCTGTTCTGAAGGCTCAGGGACACAAAGAGTTTACCCCACCTCCCCTGAACCCTCTTGCTGAGAGTGGACCTGCCAGGAGGTGCCTATTCCGTTTCTGGGCATCTGGAGGTTGTTCCTGCTTTTGGGAAATAGAAGAAACCTAAGAGAAGCTAGAAAATGCATATCAGACTCTGCTGTGATGCCATGACCTGCACTTAGGCACGGGGCATCACTCGTGAAGTGAAACATGCATCGCCCAACCTGCACCGCAGCACCAACGCCCTTCAATGCACGCTGATGCCAGCAGTTATCGGCCGTACCCGATGTCCGCTCTCGCACTGTCATCGCCAGTGCCTGCATCCTGTTATCCTGGTGCTGATTACTGCTGAGGGTGACTCCATGAACTCGCCGACTGTGCATTATTACCAGAACCGACGCCTCACCTCCAACGCAACTGTCTTCTCCTCTCCTGGACTCGACACTTCATCTCCTTGTGGACACGACATCTTGCCCCATCGTGGCAGCCAGGGAGCTGACCTCAACCTCGGCACCCACGCTTCACCTCCACTACAACATGCATTATCATAAACTTCGTTTCCAAGGTACTGTTCATTTATGGTTCTGTGTGACTCCGTGCCCAATGTCACACTCCTCACGGTTGGCGCCGTACTTTGGATTTAATGCTGTCACAACATCAGAATAGCCCCAGATTAAGCTATTTGTTTTCTACAAGCTTTATTTCTCAAATAACTGTTTTAAAGATATATCTTATTACCTGTATGTTGGATTTTTGTCTTTTTGGTCTTGTTGAGGTTTAGATAAATATATGTTACTTTTCCTAAACTGGTGTGGTGTCCATTTGTGGTGTCATCACTGTATTACTGTGTGTTTTGAGTACAAATACTTTACACACTGCCTTTGGGATAAGTCTGTCTGCTCGTGCCAAGCTAACCAGGAGGTGAGAAGGAGCTATCTAAAGTGTGCATCCACCTTACCCTGACTAGAAGCAAGTATCCCTATTTGGACAAAGGTACCTACTACCGCTGCTAACTAGAGACCCACATTTCTAACAACCATGTACCCAAAAATGAGGACCAGGCATGGTTGGCACAGGTTAGACTGGTGGGGCAAAGGGGCGGGGCAGAGGCAGGGCAGGGTGGGGAAGTTAACAGACAATGGGATAGGTAAAATTAAATAAAGAAATAAAAATACTTAACTTGCTCTCGCCGCATCACCGACTCAGCAATGTGGCGAGCACAAGGTAAGTGGTTTTATTTATTTTTTAATTTAATTTGATACATCCCCTCATCTGTTAACTCCCCCACCCTGCCCCATACCTGCCCACCGCTCTTACCTGTGCCGGCCGAGCCTGTTGAAGACTGTTCACTTACTAACGGTTCTGATAGCTTCACCTTTTAACCCTTCGAAACACACGGACAAATATTTGTAATGCATGTCTCTCAAAAACTACTGCACTGTTTTACACAAACCCAACAAAGTCCTTAGTGTAGCAGGGGAGGCAAGGGTTTTTTTCTTTGTAATTTCTAGAATACCATGTTACAATCTGTAAGAAATCTGGCTACTGGTGCGGGGGGGGGGGGGGAGAGGGTGAAACCCTACCCAAGCAGCAACCACAATCTCTGTCAGGGTGAAATACAAGAAAACTCCAAATTAACCTACGCGCAACCTCTGGTAGCTTGGTACAAAAGAAGTCAAGCTTAACTTAGAGGCAATATGTAAAGTATTTATGCAAAATGTCAAACAGTAAAAAAGTGAAAACATAACACAAGAAAAATACCAAACCAATTAAGTAAAATGTATTAATTATTTGCAACCAAAACGGCAAAAATCCAATCAGTAAAACCGGATATATACAGTTAAAAAAATGTAAGTGAAAATAGTGCCTATATGCAAAAAGTGTGAACTGTGATAATTTTGTCGCTCCAGACCTGGAATAAGTCACAAGATCAGGCCGACCACCATGAAGGACAGGCTGGATACAGGTGTCAAGTTAGGCCTGCTGTACAAGAGAAGCTTAAATCCTGGTCGCAAAGGGGTGCGATAGCCAACGCCGAGGTTGTGTTGAGCAGCAGTCGTTCTGAGGAGCTGCAATGTGAGGTCATGCATATTCGCTTAGGATGCAGTCAACGAGGTGCTTGTTATGTGTCCTACATCGAAGATGTGTTGCACACCTGCTGGTTCCAAAGACGTTGTGGGGCCTGAGATGTAGAGCCCTTCATTATTGATGATTATACTGTTGACAAGGGGCTTGTGACGTGAAGGCCTGTGTTGACGATGCATTGCGCAATAACAATTCCGAAGTTAAGCTGTGAGTAGATGCATCACACTCCATCGGTTCTGCAAACATAACCACAACTGACCTGGCAGATCACCTTCAGGTACACTTCTAAGGGTCTAGGACTGGAGTTGCACCACCGGGGGGGGTAGGAATAACAGCAGACACAACTCAGGTGCTAGGTTCAAGGAGGTTGGAGCGTTCTATAGTGAAGACACACGTCTGCTTGCACACATTGCTATGTTAGCATAAGTGAATTAGATGCTTAAACGCCATTTTGTCACTTTTGCACACAACACTACATGCCTCTGTTCTTGTAAGCCAAACGGCTTGCATTTCTTCTCAAGAGAACGGTCTGTTTTTTCACATCTCTAGACTTACTCCACAACCTCAAGTCTGCACAGAGTGTTGAAGGTTGAATAACAATGTATGCATGTCAGAGGCACTTGAAGAAAACCTTTCCATCTAAAGAGAGCTGTGCTGATCTTGGTTTGTGATATGCTTCACCTGATCTTGGCCGTATGGGGTTCCCTGTTTAGACCTAGAGATCTTCTATTATTATAAAACTAGCCAGGGGAGGGTGTACACAGTGCTATAATCCTAGTTCCACTATTATTATAACATGATTTCTCCCTTTGTGTTTTATGGAATTGTAACCATGCTTATTGTATTCTTTTTATGTATCTGTTTTTACCAGTATTGGCAGGAATACTTCATCTTAGAGCACGTAGTTAAAATAAACGTTTTAAACTATACAGTGTCTCTGATTTCTCACACTGTAGACTGGTATGAGAATAAAGACGAAAGAATGTTCTTGATTCCCACTATTCCTGAGAGTTTACTAAGTCGCTTGTTCTGGGTTGTCTAATCATTGGTTGCTTCGGTGTAGCACGAAGAACGAATGAGACACTGATGCTAGTCGGATTGGGGTTCTGGGCACTGAGGTGGGTTTTTGGTACACAACTTCACCGAGGTCCTGGTTTCCTGCGCATAGTCCTGTGCATGAGCAGAATCCCTGCAACACTTCTGTCCATGAGACTCTGATCAAAAGTGCAGCCAACTAGCCCTTAGAGTCAATCTAGTGGTCCTGGGATCACAATATAGGTCCAGTTCTTTCACTCAGGCTGCAGGGCAGCAGAACCACAGTCCTTCTTGCAGAGCAGCATAGCAGTCCTTCTAAGTCTTTCATAGGTCCAGAGGTGTACAGAAGAGTTGGGTCTGAAGGTTCAGTATTTATACCTGCTGCCCACTTTGAAGAAGACGAAGTTTCTGGAGGGTTCCATCCTCAATGTTGGGAATTTCCTGCCTACCTGCCCTGACCCCAGACTGTCTGGGCTTTTAATAGACTAGTGTCAACCTCTTTGTGTGTGTGCTCAGGCAGCGCCTCTGTAATGTGCAAGTTTGGTAGGTGACAGCTCCACCCTCTCATCATGTCAGAGGTGGGCCATCCTACCAACACCTATGGCTCTTTGTTTTACTGTCTGGGAGCAATACACAAAGACAAACAGCCAGATAAACCTAGTCAAGTGACCCAGAAAACAGCCTGCAGGTACAAAATGGCTATACAAGAAAATGCCAACTTTCTAGATGTCACATTCAAATGTCAATTTAACAGACTAAAGGCCATCAATTGCACTTACTCGACCCATGATCAAATGTGGAGTAAAGTGCACAGAACGAAGTAGCAAATAAATGCTTATAGTCAATATCAATTGAATTGATGGCCTTTAGTCTGTTAAATTGGTTTAGCAGCATTTGAATGTGATAGTTAGGACAAACCCCCCCACCCATGTTTTCTCTTAGTTCACTACGGCCCTGCTCAGCCGCCTAGGGCCAAACCCCTTGTTGCTATTAAACTTTCTAGAGTGGAATTTTCAGACTTGTTTCTTAAAGTCCAAATTTTCCATTAAATAGATCTTTAATTTACAATTCTTGAGACACCCAACTTGACATTCCTACCTGCTCCCAATTGAAAGCTATCACTTAATAAAGGTAATAAGTTAACCCAATGGTATCCAAAGGCCTCACAGCATAGAAAAACAAAGAGATTTTCACTACCAGGATATGTGAAATATAAAAGTGCACACCCAACTTTTTAAATACACCGTACACTGCCCTATGGGTTATTTAGGGTCTACCCTAGGGTTGACTTATATGTACTAAAAAGAAAGGTTTGGGCATGGAAAGAGGTTTATCTTGGCAGAGTGAAAGGGCAGTTTAAAACTTCACACACAGGCTGCAACAGGCCCACCAATAGAATATATTTTACAGGCCCTGGGTACATGTAGTATCACTTTACTAGGGACCTAGAATCAAATTGAATATGCCAGTTGGGTGTAAGTTAATCTTATCCTGTTTAAAGGAGAGAACACAAGCACTTTAGCACTGGTTAGCAGTGGTAAAGTGTGTAACTGCCTGAGGGAGCAAAAACAAAGTCTGCAAATACAGGTGACTAGAAAGTAAATGTTGACGGAAAACCACACCAAGGTTGTCTGGTTTAACACACATACACTGAAACAGCATGTTTAATTGCTACCTTGACATTAGCAATATGGAGTTGATTGGGGCATGATATATGAAATATTTGCCATGTGGGCAGGGCCAGATTGGGAACCCAAAGCATCCATGGCAAATTTCTTAGACCAGCCCTAGGGGAAGCACTGCCTGGCCCTGGTAGGCTGGAAATGCTTGTCTTCTGCTTTTGATATTGTCCCCCTCAGTAACAAAACCAGCCCACACCTCTGCAAATTTTTGGCCCCACCTTTCCAGCCTCTTGGCGGTACAATGCTGGTATGGTCAATCCGACCCTGCAAGTGGGGCATTTAAAAAACATTTCTGAGAGGCGTAACTGTACTGAACGTGGGTCAAAGTTAAGTCTGGGAACTATATGAGTGTATCTGAATGAATCTTCACAAACAGAGGTCTGAAGGCATCTTTTTTCAGTACCTGGATAGAACTTTGCTATCTATCAAATCTTTTCAACTACCATTAGGGTGACGCTATATCCAAATCCTTCAATATGCAGATAACATCATCATTAGGTTTTTTTATTGTATAATTACTTAAAATCATTTACAAAAGAACGTGAACAATGCAACATACAAAATCGAGCATCTAATTTCAAATATTACAATTTTAAAACTTGGTGAAAATCCATCCAAAAGATGTTTGTAAAATCAGATATGACAGTGTAAAAACTGGACATTTAAAACCTGAAGGGGAGGCAGCCTGACCACATTAGCTGTTAATGTATATTCAGGGACATGCTAAGTACAAGAGACCATAGTTCACGAGATTGGACTGTGTTATCCTGTGTCTTATGAAATAAATAATGCGTGACATTATAAGCAAAAGCTGTGAGACTGCACATTGATTAGTTAGACATGCAGTGTGTGACAAAAGTGGATTCAGCTGATGCATAAGATGAAACTATACCTTATCATCACGGACAGAATATGTGTTGGTTTACAGAGAGTACTGAAGAATCTTGATAAATATGTCAGGGCTGATGACCTCGTGGCCAGCAAGAAGAAATCGGAACAGTTATGTAATATATGTGCAATATGTCATTGAGCTATACTCTAGTAATTAATTATCTGTGAGTTTGGATGCCCTATACATGCTTTTCTGCGATATAACATGGCTCACTTAAAAGTTAATTTGTAGTGGTGTGGCCTGTATGCCAGGAGGAATGGCGACATGCTAGCAGAGCTCTGTGCGGCGACAGATGCATTTCTGTTGGACACTTCTCTCTTCAGCATTTCCCTCCATCAGAAATGAGGGAAATGCGCTGGAGGCCAAGGCACTAACAGTTGGCCCATTGTCTACTCCTTGCAAGCTTTTATTCAACGGCGGCATGCATTTGTTCTTTACAGACACTTCTCTCCCTCACAGATTCGGTGGCCATGTTTCACGTCGAAGAAATCCTTAAATAGCATCTAAGCCTTTCAGGTAATAAATATGAGAAATTACTCACTGCAGTTACTTTCAAATGACTTTCGCTTCTACTGTAGAGCTATAAGAGCTCACAAGAGGTGTTCCCTTCACCCTTTCTGCTACATTTCTTCTGATTATTCTGCTATTCGCCTACTATTGACTGTGCGCTCTTGTTACTCTGCCTTTGCCTTGGAGGCATTGAATATTGACTCTAGATGGCTCCTTCTCCAAGCCAGTCTACTTTTATGTAGAAAATGAGCACGTTAAAATTCAATCTTGAATTCTCTTTTGCCCCCATAGCTGCTCACGCCGCATCTTACATCATGCCTCCAGCTATACCCAAACTAAATACTACACTAAACCATCAACTATCTGGCTCATCTAAACATCTTACACAAGATCCTCCTTCTCCAGATAAAAGTTCTTCGCCTATCACTATGATGATCTTGCTAAAACAAATTCCCGCCTTGTGCCCTTTTGTAGAAGAAACTAAGACCAGAATACAAGCTTTGAATACAAAAGAGTCTATTATTGACTTGCACCTTACAGAAGCTGAATGACATTATAGTAATCGTCAAGATGAGTCTTCGCACATACCTTCTAAGCAGAAGCAAATTTAGGTACTTCAAAAACATGCTGAAGAATTAGAAAACAGAAATAGTCGCAATAATCTTCACATTTACGGTCTCCCAGAGGTGATTGAAGTCAAAGATCCTTTCTCTTTCTTCACTACTTTTTCTCCCACAGCTTTTTGGGTTTGCCTAGGATTTCATGGTTGAACGTGTCAAAAGCCGCAGAGAGTTCATGAAGCACTAGGGCCTGAGTAGGACCTTTATCTGCTTCTTTCCTAATTGTATCTAGTACAGTTAAAATTACAGCCTCATTTGAGTGAGAGGGGTTAAAGCTTGCTTGGTGAGAGTCTAGGAATTGAGACTGGTCAATAAAAGAGCAGAGACAGTTAGCGACCTGGGCTTCCAGCACCTTAGCCAGGTAGGGGAGCAGTAAGATGGGGCAATAGTTTGAAGGGACCAAAGGTCCTGCACCTGTTTTCTTGATTAGTGGGAATACTACCGCTTCTTTAAAGGATCTGGAGACTGAACCCTGAGTTAATGAGTCATTCAATAGAGGGAGGGCAGGCTCGGGGCATAAGGAAGACTTGTCTCATAATGTTTGTCTTTGGTCAGCAAGTCTAGGAGGACTTCTCTGCTAATTGCAGGGAACTGATGTAAGGAATAGGGGTTCCTGAGTGTCACAGATTGGTCACCAGGGAAGGGATTAACAGGTATACATGCTTTAATGGCTCTCATTTTGTCAATAAATAAGTTGTTTGGAGAGTTACATAGTGCCTGAGTAGGGACTAATTTTGCTGTTACTATGTCTGGATTGGATAACTCAGACACAATCGCAAATATGTCTTTAGATTTATTTGTCGAATTCAAGAAATAGGTGGCTTAAGTTTGTAAGAATGTTTCTTATATTGTGTAAATTTGGCTTGATAAGCATCTTTCCTATCAGGTGAGTAATTTCCCCTCCAAGTGCATTCAATGTGGAGCAGGGCTAGTTTTTAGGGATTTTAGGTCTTCTGAGAACCACCTCTCGGCATCACGGTGCCTGGCCCTTTTGATTTCCCTGAGGTGGGCATCGATTTTGCTGGGGCTGTTAGCCATAATCTAATATCTGCTTCACTTTGGTTGACAGAAGACTGCTGTGTGTGTACAGTAGTCTTCAATGAATTACAGAAATCACTGATTTTGGTGTGGTTCCAGTTCCTTGCCATCAGACTGATCTTAGCTCAAGGTTTGGATATGATTAAATTAGTTAGGTTGAAATTTATTAAGAAGTGGTCAGACCATGTGCATGGAGACATCATCAGACTGGCCACCGTGCGATTCGAGATCCAGATTTGGTCAAGGATGTGACCTTTTATGGGAGTGGGAGATGACACATGCTGAATAAAGTTCAGCCCGTCAAGGAGATCAGTCAATTATAATGAGCATGGACCACCCTAACCAGAATAGATCACATATTAGTGATTCAATCTCTGCCCTGTAATCTCATTAAAACAGAGATTGAACTCATTTTACTTTCAAACAATGACCAGTCATAGCAGACTTTGATTTATTCCCCCACAATCACCCTCCAACCGGTGGAAGTTTAACAACTCTTTACTCTCAGATACAAAATTCTCCTCTGTATTTATAACTCTTACCAATGATTTTTCTTCAGGCATCAAGAGACTCCTGTACACGCACAACTACTTTGCCACATAACAGCATGGGATGTTATTATTGATTATGTTTTCAAGAAAAAGAAAGCCTTCCTCGCCCAGCATACCACCTTGTAATTTGATATTATGAAATTAAAACATCAGTAATACTCTTCACAATCTCAAGATGTTTTGAACAATTTACTATCTACCAAAATAAATTTTCTTAAAATTTCTTTTGACAATGCCTCTAATTTATTTGTTAAAATGCAATTCCAGTCATGATGGGGGTCGTAATAGCTTCTGCCCAGCTATCTTAATGTTAGAAATGAGCATCACAAAATGCATTCTTTGCCTTCTTCCACAGGTGCCTCAATCTATCAATATTCAGATATCCTCAAAGAATTTGTAAAATGTTACCAATCACTTTACACTCCTGAGATTGACCAGATTATCCATTTTTACTTCTCAATCTTTCAAAGTCACTTGTCTAGATGACACAATTGTCTTATCCCTAAATCCGGTAAGGATCCCAACATATGCAAAAACTATAGACACATTGCCCTGAACCTATCCTCTTGCAGCTATTACTATTGTGGCCGGAAATGCCTTTGACAGTCTCAATGGCTCCTTTTATTTAAAGGATTGTAATGGCATGGTTTTAGCCCAACTAATATTTCGTTAATCTCTATTCTTTATGACTCCCTGATGGCTTCAGTATTGGTTAACTGTAAATCTTCAATAATATTTTCTCTTCATGAGGGCGTACAGCAAGGTTGTTCTTTTTCTCCACTACTGTTCATTATTGCCCTGGAACCATTTCTTACTTAAGTCAAACTAAATACTTCAATCTCTGGTTGTTAATATGAGGTACTTCCTTGAAAAGCTGTGTCCTATGCTGATGATATTCTCCTTTATTTATTTACATTTCTTTATTTGTTTTGGAAATTAACATAGGACATTTCGCATACACGTACATATTTCATAGGGATTGTGGATTACATAGATATTACAAGAGCATTACATTCAACAGTTAGTGTGCATCTTTAGTTCTAGCGCATCCTAAACTGTTAGGATGGTTGCATCTCACTTGTTGCTTAGGATCTCTGCGCGACGAATAAATAATGATGGTTGCCTGTAGTTGATGATCTTTGCGTTTATGCATAGCATCTGTGGGAAGGATGGGGATGGTTGGGTGGGGCAGGAGGGGAGAGGGGTAGAGGGCAGAGGGGGTTGAAGGGGAGGCTAATGGGGTATTAACTGTGTGAACTTGCAAAAACAAAAGACCCTGGTATTTCCGATCTCTGCCATCCACCCACTGTCCCATCATTGCCAGCGGGTACCCCACCTGTGTGAATAGTTCACCTGGACCTGTGTGAAGAGAAATGGAATATGGAGTGCAAATTAGTGAGGTGGCCTCTGTATCTTGCAAATGTGTATACTCTTTCCTGAGGCCCGCTGCCTCCAGCGCCCTCCCAGATTCTGAGCACAGAGTTTTCGGCCCTCATCAGGAATTTCGGAGGTCCAGGAATAAAGGATCCCATGCACTCTCTAACAGGGTTTTGCGTAGTGCCAGCGCATCTTCACATCGCAAAGCCACACTCTTCTCTTGTGCCCAGTTTCTGAGTAAGCGGTACCATGCTTCCTGCGGCTGGGGTTCGGGGCATCTCCATCATCCACTGATCAGGCGTGTAGCGGTGATTAGCCTTAGATCTATGAACTAGGACACCACCTTATGTTTTTATTATACCTGCAATAGAGACCCAAGAGGCATAGCTCCCATTTGTTTTCCACTGTGCATTCGGTGCAATCTGCCAAATGAGTGGTGGCTGCCAGCCAGTAGGCAGTTAGGGCAGTACAGCTCCTTCACATGTGGATTAGGTCTGCATTTACCAACTTTCAGTAAGGACAGTGAGCGTCAGTTTGTTGAAAGTATCAACTGTTCAGGGGCCCAGCCCCTTCCCCCGGCATGGAATAGCTGCAGGATGGATGTGCATGTACAGGCCTGCAGATGTGTAGCTGTGTCTCCCAAGTGCTGCCCACTAACCCATGTGGCTACCCATTGCAGATGTGCTGCCATGTAGTAGTGTTCAATGTTGGGCACTGGAAATCCCCCCTGGTACACCAGCAAATCCCAGCATATCCCCACTGGTACACCAGCAGGTCAGAAAGGCTCGGCAGCACGTGCCATTCCAGATGTAATCCCTCATTATGCACTCGAAGGAGCTAAATACAGGGGGTCAGATGTGAAGTGGCAGATTTGTGATGGAGTACAAGAGTTGAGGCAGCACCACCATCTTAGGCAGAGCTACTACTGTTAGTGGTAGGCTCTGCCAGAAGGTCATCTGCGACTTTATGGCAGTCATCACACATCTGATAGTACCATCCATTAAGTAATGGGGCTAATGGTATATTCTGACCCCCAGGTAGCAGAAGATATTAATAGTTTGTTCTTGATTTGGGGCAGTTGGATCAAATGGGCACAGGTATGATTTTCCCCATGTAGGCTGGACAGGGCTACAAAATCAGTATGCATTTTTGTAACATCATCGCAGACACCCAGATGCCCCTAACATAGAGAAGGAGGTCATCAACATAGAGCGAAACCGAGTGCCTCCCATCCACTAGTGGGATCCCCCATTCCGCTCCCCCCTTGTGGAGAGCTGCCACCAGTGGCTTGGAAGAACAAAAGTGGGGATTGAGGGCATCCCTGTCTGTTGCCTTGAACGATGGCCACCAGTCCAGACAGATATGGACCCATCATCACTCTTGCCGTGGGTAGAGTGATTAAAAGTCTGATCAGGTGAAAAAAGGTATATCCCAGGCCACATCGAGATAGGGTAGCAAATAGATAATCCCACTCCAGTGTGCCAAACTCTTTCTCTAGATCGAGGAGCATACACCCTGAATGTGGCCAATGATCTGTTGCGTATCTGGCCATATGGAAGAAGCGGCATAGGTTTAGGGACGTGCTATGAGATGGCATGAATCCGTTTTGGTTGGCGTGCACCAATGCAGAAACCAGGGGGACCAGGTGCTACACCAATTTTTTAGCCAAGATTTTGCAGTCAGTGTTGAGGAGTGCTAATGGGCACTAGGAGCCTAGCAGCTCATTGTCTTTATCTGGCTTAGGTAAGGAGAGAAGCAGGAATTGCCACCTCTTTGTTGGGAGTGATGATGTCTCCATCGATACTTCATAAAGGGCCAGCAGGTGAGGAGCTAGCTCTGATGGGTATGTTTTATAGTACTCCGTTGGCAGACCATCTGGACCGGGTGTTTTCCCAGTAGCCAGCGCTCTAATGGCCTCTTGAACTTCAGAGAGTGCAATCAGTTCTTCCAACTCTGCCTGTTGTTGGAGTTTGATTTTGGGTAGGGGGAGAGGAGATAGGAACCATTCCAGCATGAGCTTTACAAAGCAGTGTAATGCTTAATGAACTCGTAGTGGATCTCCCTTTGAGTGTGTGGCAGGTGACCTAACTCCGAGCGCAATGAGAGAACTGGCCATCGTGCTTGCTCTTTTCTGATCAACCATACCTGCAGGCGACCTGCTCAATCCACGTAGGCATTGATGCAAGCAGAAGGGGCGGCATAGTTTAAATAGTGCAGCCACTCCAGTAATTCTGCATGTTCGCGTCTTGGCTAGGTGTTTTGTGCCACCTGGATCCGTCACCGCAGCGGTTTTGAGTCGAAGGAATGTCTACTTGAGGTGTGTCACATCTCGGTCCAGCTGCTTATGGATACCCCAGCTGAGGCCCACTCTGTCCCCGCATTTGTACCCAAACATGTGTTGGTGTCGGAGAAAGTATGTATAGCAGCGCTCAGAGTCACATGAAAGTGTGGATCCTCAAGCACTGAAGGCGCCAGATACATGTGACCTGGCCAGCGCTTGGCCACTTGACCCGGAGTAGATGAAGATCATGATCTGAATGAGTCCGCCCCAGATAGCCTTTGTGGTTGCATCCAGAGAGCAAATCTGTCGAACCTACAAATTGGTCGATGTGGACATTGAGGTCATGTGGTGGGGAGTAAAAGGAGTAGACTTTAGTCTCGGTTTTGGGCTTGCCAAAGGTCTGTTAAGTGCCAGTGGAGTAACCAATCACCTAGTGTCCGAGCATTAGATGTAGTTGCAGTATGTGTCAGAGAGGAGGGTAGAATATGTCCAATGAAGTGTCCAGCACTGCATTAAAGACCCCTAATATTAGCCAGGAAAGTGTGCTCCAGTGTGCCAGTATGCCTGACAGGGAGTGCCAGAAGGGTGCCTGATCTGTATTGGGGGCATATACAGTCCCAAGTTATATATGCTTCCTGGCCAATTGGCCACTCACAAAGAAATAGCGCTCACCTGTGTCTGCCACCGATTCTTTAACAGCAAAGATGGCACCTGGCTGCACCCTTATAAGTGTCCCCGATGAGTGAGGAGTAACCTGTGGTGTAGACCTGTCCGCACCACCTGTGTCGGAGTCAGTGCACCTCTGGCAGTGTGAGGTGTGTTTCTTGCAACAGTGCTATGTATTCTGACCTGTGCTTAAGTGTGTGCATTCCCCTGACGGTCCAAGTGATTATGTTAATGGAAGACATTTGTCATGTGGGTGGGTGTATGTGTGTGCATAGCCTTTGTAGGGAAGGGAGCAGATGTCTTGTACAGGGAATGCATATGGGGGCCGCACCTGCATGGACTTGCAGCGCCTAACTATTGATGTCATTTTTTTTTAACAAAAATTATGAAGAAGTAAGAAGTAAAAGAAAAGAGTAAAAATCAAAACAATTATTAACTGTACCAAACCAGAGGGACAACAGTTATTCCCCAAACTGCGGGGAATGTCCCATAACAGCTAACGACTGATTTCGACAAAGTTCTAATTGAAAGGGTTCTTTTAGGGTTTGGGGAGTTTTTTTCTGTGAGCCCCAATAATGCACCATAGTGAGCTTCTAATGCCTTACATCCGGTACAAGGGTAGGTCAGAGTAAGGGGGCGACTAACTAGCCAGATATAGCTTCAACAGACATTTAACTAAGTTGGCATTTGCAGAATGCCATAAGGTTAAAAGGACTATATTGAACAAGTCATATCAGTGTGTGGTAATCTGCGGGGTTCATGCCCTAGAACAACTCATTTGCTGTTCCAGTCCTTATACCAGGAGACAGCCTCATCTCCTTGCCAGAATGCCATATTATCGACGAGCTGTCCTCACTGGGGGAACTTTCAGGTGAGGTGTCCAGTTCTTTCTCAGTGCTGAGGGTGCCCAGCGTTGCTGCAGCCTGTAGAGCCTCTCTTTGTTCCTGTGTCACCTGCTCCAGGTTCGGCGTGGTGCAGGGTTGGGTGGGTTGTGCGCACTTGGTACACTGTTGTTTCCCCTTACGATAACTTGTGCAGCTGAGTGTGGCTTGTGCACGCCCTCCGCGGCTGGTAAATGCCATTTGGTAGCCAGTAGACTCCAACCAATCCCAGACCTCCCCTGCCCCGTCAAAGAAATGAGCAGTGCCGTCAGCTGTAAGTTGGAGGCGAGCCGGGAAGAGGTAAGAGTATTGCATGTTCAGTTTGCGCAACTGTCTCTTAACTCCCAGGAATGATCCTCTCTTCCTCTTTACTCTCATGGTGTAGTCAGGGAAAAAGAGCACTGCAGCGCTGTCTACCCACACTCCTGATAGTTTACAAATCTCTCTGAGGAGTATATCTCGATCCTTGAAATGCAGAAGGCGGAAAAGAAAGGGTCTAGGCTTCGCCCCTGGTGGTGGGTGAGTTGCTCGTATGCGACATGCCGTCTCAATTGCAAAGTAAGGAAAAAGTGATCCAGGGGGAGTAGGCTCTGTAGCCATTGCTCAGTATGTGCTACTGCATCAGTGCCTTCTGTACCTTCGGGCAACCCCACAGTGTAGATGTTGTTCCAACCGGAGCACCTCTCTGTCTTCGGGCCCATAATTCCAGTAGGTAGACTTGTTTTGACAAGTCCTGCGTCATAGTGATTGCATTTTTGACAGCTAGATTGTCGTCTGTCAATGCAAGTTCTATGTTGTGCACTTTGTCTGCGAGTTTACAGTGATCCGCATGTAGCAGAGTGAAGTCCACAGTAATTTTGTCTATGCAGTCTTCGAGTGAGGTGCGGGTTTGCGCTATGGAGGCTCCCAATCTTTCCACTGCCTTGTGTACAGAGTCCAGTTTAGAATACAGTACAAGGGACGACACTGCATCTGGCGGCCTCCCATAATGGTCTGGGTGGGAGGCCATGGCGACTGCCTGTGAAGGAGCTAATGATGCCCCCCCTATTGTCTGCACTTTTTTTGGTGACGTGTCTAGGAATGTGCAAAAGGAGGGGCTTTTATTTATTGATGTCTTGCCAGTTTCACCTCTGGTGCCACCTCTGTCTCTGGTGTACTAATAGTTGAGGCATCAGTTGTGTTTTAGAGGAGCCTTTTGCTTAGTCTGTCACCCACAGAAGTGCTTCCTGCGGTGGTGACATGCACAACTGCACTCTATTGCCCTAGGTGTTTCCAGGGTCCCATAGATCTAGGCCTGATATGACCCCTGTGCCTCTGGCACTGTCTGCCTCTTATGTTTGTATCTTGTGGAAGATTAGGCCTGTTTGGTGCAGGTGGTCTAATTCAGTATTTATGGGGTAATTGAGAGGGGTCCATGTGATCCTCAATCGGTATCAGGGAGTTAGCTGGCATAAGAGGGTGCCCCCAAGCTAGTCACGCACTGTCACCATCACATGCAGGCCAGTTTTTCTGATCACAGTGCTCCCTCAGACACTTCAGGCCTAGGCCCGACATGGCCCCCAGGCCAGACAGCTTCCCTCCTCCCCTCTCTCCTCACCTGGGCCTCCGGGCATGGGAGCTAGTGCATCTTCTGGGCCATCCCAACTCATATGCGAGTAGCGGTAAGTGCCACCCTTCGCGGCCGCCCGTGGTCCTGTAATCCTACTGGTTCTCATCGTGGATTCCACAGGGATGACGAGGTACGGCCGCCACTCAATGTGGTAGGTACCATGCGCCTGCCCGGCAGGTCTCTACCACTTCCTCGGTGTAGCAGGCCAGTCTTGTTCCACCGGTGTGCACCAGCAGCTCTCTCCTTCCAGTTGGTGTGACCCGCTGCAGGTCAGCAGAGTTGCAGGGGGCAGCACACCTCTCTGCCTCGTCGAAACAGGTGTTTCAGAGGGTCTCCGCCTGTTGAGCCAGTGCCACAGTAAGTGTGGCAGGGCTTTAGCCTCGTACCTCGTGGTATCCGGCATCTCCTGTTGTGTTTCTATCTAGGACCCTAATTCGATATTCCCGATTTATGCCCTTATGTGGCTATAATAAATAATATCCTTATAAAGGCATAAGAATCATATCCATATTTAGTAATAGCCCATGCAGTCCAAATACGGCAAGGCTACTCCCCTAGACTCCTAGAAAGTACAACACGTTCTTTAAACAAACCAAACCTCCAGCAACTTGGGAATTTCCCTTGCTTTTGTTTTGATTTGTCCTAGAACTCCTGCGAGCACTGAAAGAACGGCCAGTTCTTAGTGACATCTTTTATTGACGTCTTATGTCCAACCTTACGTCAAACCCGGCACCTTTCTGGTATAAATATACCAACAGTTGCCTTAAGCAAACACACGGTGGTTTGGAGCAGAGCGGCGATCTACTTGCCCGAGATCCCAGCTGATGCGAGAGCCCACGGACGCCGCCCCTCCCTTTTGACGCACTGAGAAAGACACTGTCTTTTTCTCCAGCCGAGAAAACCCAGCTCTGGTGTTTCCAGCCGCCCTTGCCTGTTGCTGGGATATCGAGTCCTGAGAGAGAGATACCAGACCTCCTACATTCTATTACCCAGGTACGGAGCTGACTAAACCCTTGAGAGAATTCTTGATTCAGATCCTTGGCAAAACCAACTTAACTTAATCTACTACTTACTTACTCCTTCCCACGTATTAGCCTTAGGTCAGGTACATCTGGGTAGGCGTAGAATAGAAGCACCAGTTGAGTACGTTAGTCAATGTTTTTATGTATGTATATATTTTATCCATTTTAAAGTATAATATGGCTAAGAAACCATATCAATGCTTTTACAGTATTATTTTATAATACTCCTTTTACTGTACGCACTTTACTTTATACAAAGTATTGTAATTGTGGCAATTCATTTCTCTTGCATGAGAAAGAAGACTGATCAATAAATAACACATTTTATTGAAAACGCCCATCTCTCTATTTCTCTGCACTCTGGTGAAACTAAGTATGCACGATTGACTGAGTAAAATAGCTGTCTATTGTTTTCACACGACTCTAGAGATACACTCTTATTCTGAGGGAGCAAAGTTGTCATGTTTTATGGTTGTCAGAAGCTAATCCATTCTTGTCTATCCAGGGAAGTTAAACTCCTCCTTGTTTATTCGAGAAAGTTTCTAGTGACCTCTGAGCTAGCTGGCAAAACTAATTAAGTCTAATATAGTCAGTAGAGACCTAGTCGACCTCAGTCCTACGTCTACACTGCTGTTTATATTATTCCAATGCGCAGAGCCTATTGGGAATATAGGAACTACACTACATGGTGCCCAACGTTTGGTAAGGAGATAATCTAACGCAAGACACTAGAGTAACTTAGTCGTGCTTTTTCACACAGACCCAATTTTCCGTAAAAACTCCAAAAGACGTCTGGAGTGGGTACAGTACCTGTCTTAGCTGTCAGTGGAACAAGATCAGTTGTACTACCGCCCCTTGCTGGTAAAAAGGAGAACCGAGTTGTATCCATCGACCTGGTAAAACCACAATCATGTGGCCAATAATAAGTAGTAGGCACAGTGGACTCCCAAGAAATAGCAGAATACCAAAATGTGCTACAAACGAAGAGGTTCAAACTGAAAGACTAATCACTTTTGATAAACCTGCAGTGAATAAAAAAGGACTATGCAACAAAGCCATGGAACTTGTGCCTCTTGAAACCCAAATTGCAACAGATCGTCAAGAAACACCAGTCTACAACGATGTAGCCTCAGACTATGCTAGTGAAACAAAGAAAAATCCAAAAGCAAATGAAAATCCGGAAGCAATTCCAACAATTGACAGAACGGCATCTAGCTACTTCATCAATTTCGATGACTTTTCCGAAGATCCAAGCGAGCATGAAGAAACGCCAGCAACAAAAAGTTTCAAAGACAAAGTAACTGAATTCTTTCATCAACTCAAAGAAACCTATCTGATTTCTCCATGGATTGAATTTTGGATTGTGTTAGGTGTACTTTTCCTCCTGCTTTGGCTCATCATGGTTCTATGTTTGGGAAAATTCATTGATGGAACATATAGTACAATGGACACAGCAAGTCAGAACATCAACTTGGTCCTAAAGCCTCACACATCCTCTCACATCACAAAAAGAGAACTGTCACCAGTGAACATCACAGCCAATCCAATACCCGGTGGGGTAGCATGGGACAAAACTGATTATGAAATTTATGGCCCGATTGAGCTCTTGAAATATCCACACCAGTTCAAGGTTTCATTAAGTGACTTTGTAAAACCAAGTACTTTCTCTGATGATTGAGACTTTGAAAATAATAATAATATGATGTCAGACTTAGTAATGTCAGCAAATTTACAGAACATAATTATTTACAGGGTTCATCAAATTATGAAGAAATGTACTGCTATAATCACTTTGGTCATCACTATTTGCATAAATCTGCACAGCCTAGAAATGTTTTTAAATATAACCAATGGGAACATTGTGCAACACCGCCTAGAAGCAGCTCGAAAACATTTTATGAGAAATTCCCAAACTTCTCAGGGTTTAACACAAGTGATGCAGAAACGTTTTATTTTAAAATGTTAAATAAGACAGGAATGAAAACAATGTTGACAAATACTAAATTGATTTATTCTGAAGCATTTAATGAAAAAATGACTACATTTGGTTTTGAATTCTGGAAGAACAACATTGAAACAAAAACCATCAGGGGTACAAAAGAATGGCAGGTCCAAAGCCTAGAAGCATTATTTAGAGCCTGCATGATCCCAGAACAAATAATATTCTTGAATGACACCATTCAACAGACAACCTGTCTTGGCCTAGCCAAAATTAAAGACTTAAACAAACCGTCTATTCCGAAACCCATACCTGATAGTATTAGCACTACAGATGTGGAGATAGACGTATCCCATATTTTACAACAAAACAGAACAAATCCTGATTGGAAAAAATGGTTGATCTGGCCCACAGACACGAATAACTGTCAAGATAGATTCCTGAACAAAACACAGGGGTTTAAACAGACCAGGCCAGACCCTAGATACTCCCAGAGACAACATCCGGGGATAGTTACAACATACAGTGTAGGGAAACTCTGCCTTGAATGGCTACAGAATTCCACACTGGCTGAAATTAAGCAACACTTGACTTTACTTAAAGACGGTGCTGACTTGCGTGATTTCATACTGGGACCACGCAAACAGCGTCAAAAACGTTTCATAGTGGCCGGTATATACGCTGCATACAACGAAGCTTGGTAAGTAACACAAATTGAAACAGCAGAAAAAATACGAGAAATTGATCGTATTAATTTGGAAAAATCACTTTCTGTTGTGGACAATGGGTTAACGACTCTGTCCTCCAGAATATATTCACTGGACAGTATCGTATCATCTGCTATTGATATAATAGAGCAGGACTAATGTTGCAACATGGTCAGTCCCAATTAAGTTCTATTGTACAGCTTGGCTGGACGTTGCAAAATCTGCGTTCAGGCTACGTGCCATGGCGTTTAATCAACGTAACGTCATTATTCTCTATCTTTAACCTTACTGATAAACAAATCAGTTTGGCACAAAAAGGAGCAGACTATACGATTCTGAGCATTGAAAAACTTGAGAGATTACCATTGACAATGTCAGAAAGACCTGTCATTAAATGGATAATACATGGAATTATTACAATTCCGATAACAACTTTCCAGTTTAAATATTGCCAAGAATATATTCCAGCGGGCCAGTAAGAAAGGTTGGGTAAAGGATACATCAAGTCAACATGGAAACTACCTTATACACACAAATGTTATAGTGAAGGGAAAAAAGAGGTATTCCTTAGTGGTAACAATTGTAAAAAATCACTAAGTGGTACACTTCTGTGTCAAGGTATTAACTTGCATGGAGCCTGCAAAGGGTCTTCAAATAACCTTTCATGTCACCTGCACGGCACTCCTGCAAAACAGATAGAGCCATTTTTCAGACAGCTTTCCAACGGTAGTTACGTTCTAATAAGTGACCACAGTTGTTGTGGCATGGTGCGAGGAAAAGCCTATCTTGTGAGCGTTAGTTCCATGGTCACTTGCTGTATGCAAGTATTGTATCCAAACAGCAATCCAGACACGGAGGCGGCAATATGGCCTCGTTTGAATATCTCTTCTATTCAAATTGATACTTTAAGCAGAATGAAGTCTATTCTTTTACAGACAACTGCGCCTTTAACCTCATCCAAAGAGACGTATGATCTGCAAGTTGCAAGGAGAGCAGCAGAGATACATTCCCTATTATCAACAAATTGCCCCATACATTTCGTAGAAATGTTAAGCCAAATTTTAAACATGTCTGATAACAGTGGCATCGCACATGTATTTAAGACAATTATTTTGGGACTGTTAACACCCTTTGAAACAGTTCTGGGCATCTTTCCGAATTTTGTCCATTCTGTCTTCGGCGGTCTGCCTCTACTTTTGGGACTCGTAGCAGGAATTTTATTTTTGATCCTTCTGCTCCGATATGGCAAGCCAAGCCACAGACAAGACTCCAGCTACAATGGAAGAAACGATCCTAGCAATGCGCTACCGGGACCGCATAACTAACGTCCTTGGATTAGCCCGGCTACGAGATCTGAATATGACCTGGTTTCTTTCATTCAGACCAATCTGGCAAGATTGCATCTTACCTGTGCTTCGATGTATGCTATGCGGAGAAGAATGCGTGTTGGACGTCTGTCTTACACTACCATCAGCAGTACCAATGGATACAGATACCTTGCTAGGTCCGGTAACGACTCATGCATCGTGTTGTCCCCAGCGGCTACCTATTCTGATGACGGCATTCGTTGAGACTTCACCACTACGAGTATGTGGCGGTGGGGTACGAGATGAAAGCAGCAACACACAGGTACAACCTTCTGTGAGCATTGCTGATCCTGACATCGATGATAGCAATCATTCTCACACATACACTGTTACAGCATTTTCAAACTTGGTCGAACTTTCACCTGATGTCGTAGACCAATTTTTTGAGAGTCTGTCTGAAATTATGTTTTCCCCTGAACAACGGGAATAAACTTTTTAAACAACGAGCACACAGCGTTACCTCAACTCTGAATTCGGCCTTCAGCTTTGAAAAACAAAAGCTACTGAAAACAATTGGAACTATTTTTCCCCTTGAGAGCGAAAATATTTTTTTTCCACTTCCAAAATATTTACCCTTTTTTTGGGCACAAAGTACTCTGCTTAAAGTAGAACTATTCTTAGAGAACAGAGCTTCTATTTTTAGGACCTCTAGAGACAATATTTTACCTCAGCCTCTAGCACATGTACAGCATTTGTATAAATATGTGATGGAATGGTCTCGACCTTCTTTTCTGTATTCAGAGCCATTTCATGTGTACATTTCACAATTCATTCAGCTGATATATATATGCATTTAACTGAATGATGACACTGCTTAATAAGCGTACAGTACCAATACTCATTTTCGTGTTTTTACCATATACCATTTCAAATGCGATTTATGTATTTTGGGGTGGGTTGGAAAACACACATGCATCAATATATGTTTACTATTGCTTAGTTTTAGTAATGATGGACATTAGATCGTGGAGTGGGTGTTGTGTTTCTATCTAGGACCCTAATTTGATATTCCCGATTTATGCCCTTATGTGGCTATAATAAATAATATCCTTATAAAGGCATAAGAATCATATCCATATTTAGTAATAGCCCATGCAGTCCAAATACGGCAAGGCTACTCCCCTAGACTCCTAGAAAGTACAACGCGTTCTTTAAACAAACCAAACCTCCAGCAACCTGGGAATTCCCCTTGCTTTTGTTTTGATTTGTCCTAGAACTCCTGCGAGCACTGAAAGAACGGCCAGTTCTTAGTGACATCTTTTATTGACGTCTTATTTCCAACCTTACGTCAAACCCAGCACCTTTCAGGTATACAGTTGCCTTAAGCAAACACACGGTGGTTTGGAGCAGAGCGGCTATCTACTTGCCCGAGAGCCCAGCTGATGCGAGAGCCCACGGACGACGCCCCTCCCTTTTGACGCATTGAGAAAGACGCTGTCTTTTTCTCCAGCCGGGAAAATCCAGCTTCGGTGTTTCCAGCCGCCCTTGCGGGTTGGTGGGATATCGAGTCCTGAGAGAGAGATACCAGACCTCCTACATTCTATTACCCAGGTACGGAGCTGACTAAACCCTTGAGAGAATTCTTGATTCAGATCCTCGCAAAACCAACTTAACTTAAACTGCTACTTACTTACTCCTTCCCACGTATTAGGCTTAGGTCAGGTACACTGGGGTAGGCGTAGATTAGAAGCACCAGTTGAGTACGTTAGTCAATGTTTTTATGTATGTATATATTTTATCCATTTTAAAGTATAATATGGCTAAGAAACCATATCAATGCTTTTACAGTATTATTTCATAATACTCGTTTTACTGTACGCACTTTACTTTATACCAAGTATTGCAATTGTGGCAATTCATTTCTCTTGCATGAGAAAGAAGACTGCTCAATAAATAACACCTTTTATTGAAAACGCCCGTCTCTCTATTTCTTTGCACTCTGGTGAAACTAAGTATGCACGATTGACTGAGTAAAATAGCTGTCTATTGTTTTCACACAACTCTAGAGATACACTCTTATTCTGAGGGAGCAAAGTTGTCATGTTTTATGGTTGTCAAAAGCTAATCCCTTATTGTCTATCCAGGGAAGTTAAACTCCTCCTTGTTTATTCGAGAAAGTTCCTAGTGACCTCTGAGCTAGCTGGCAAAACTAATTAAGTCTAATATAGTCAGTAGAGACCTAGTCGACCTCAGTCCTACGTCTACACTGCTGTTTATATTATTCCAATGCGCAGAGCCTATTGGGAATATTGGAACTACACTACACTCCCTTTGTTTCTAATGGCGTAGTTTCCTGCAGCCCTCACAGACCTGGCCACTGGCACGAGTAGCCGCATATTTGGTCTTTTTATTTCCCGTGATGGCAGTGTGAGCGGATCAATGCTAGTGCATTCCTTGTCACTCTAATGCATTTGCAGTTCATATCTGTTTTAATACCTGTGAATTTATGACAGTCTTTTAATCTCTAGATTGTAAAATTCGTTTTAAACTTTATTGGGAAGCACTTACTTTGTGTACATAATTTGCTTTGCTTTGGGCATCAGGGTAGCAAGGGGTTCTCCGGTCCACCGCGGCTCTGTCAATAGCCGTTTGAGTGGAGAGAGGTAACCCCAGCCGAGGGTACAGAACTCGGGTGCCATTTTGGGGCAGTCAGCGCTCTAGCGCTAGACTGCCAAAACGCATAAAATCATCACTTTCACGAGCACACAGCGGACGCGCGCGGAGCGGGCGCGCATCTGGCGTGCCAAAGGCAAGCCCGTCTGCGCCAGTCCGAGCCAGGATGCTGCCAGGTGGCAGTTAATTCTGTCTTCTTTCTCAAAAATATCATGATGTCGCCCTTGTCTTATTTGAGGGAAGAGTTGTTTAAGGTAAAGGACTCCACATACAGTGCGAGCTGTAAAGGCAGGTTTTCTTTAGATAGGGAGTTTCTGCCCATCCGCTGTCCTCACTGTAAATGGAAAACAGGCCAAGTACAAACAACTTTGGACCCTATCAGAAATCGACTGATCCACCCACAATCAGCCCGGGAGCCCAAACTAGGCAAAGTTCAGACTACAAATGCAAGTGAAATTACGGTAAACTGTTTATATACTAATGCGAGGTCTATAGCTAAGCATGCCTTAGAAATTTGGAACCTGCTTGATGTTCATAAGCCTGACATATGTTTATTCACCGAAACTTGGTTCCAGGCTTACTCTGCACCTTCCCTTTGCAATTTCATTCACTGCAGAATATACTGTAGTAAGGTTGGATAGAGTAGGCAAGAGAGGAGGAGGACTGGCAATAGCCACTCGCTCCACCCTGAACTTAAAAATTCTGGACACTATTTCTTTACCTTTTCTGGAGCTGTTAATTTTCTCTTTAGAATTCGCTAGTTATCAGAAGGTCACAGGGGCAGTAGTTTATCACCTGCCGGGTGAAAACAAAAAGATCTTCTACACCACACTTCTGGAAACCTTTGCATGTTCTACATGCTGATAACTTCTTCATTGTGATATTACTACAAACCAGGATACTGAAGATCTCGTGGCATCTATGGACATGCTTGATCTCTCACCTAAACTTATATAGCAGGCCATACACTGGATAATATTTTTACCAATATGGCAAACCGTGTAACTGAACCTCCCCAGGTAGTAAGTTGGTCTGATCATATGGTGATTAGTTTTTCTATTTTTGCTCATAGAAGTCAAGCTCAGGCCCAAAGATGCATAGTAGACAATGGAGGAAAATAACACCCTCTTCATTTAGGCCAGATTTCTCCCTCCCTTCCTTTAAGGAGTACAAGGATGTAAGTGAAGCCATAACTACACTTGAAACAGAGATGACTAGGGCTTTCAACGCTATCGCCCCTATGAAAACAATAACCATACATGAAAGACCCACCCCGGCACCTGGGTACTCTGACAGTTTGAAAGAGAACGCGGTATGTAGAGTTAAAGAACGTAGATGGAGGAAAACGAAATTAAATGAAGATAGATTGGCCTATAATATATCACACATGGCCTATCTCAGGAATTGTAATACAGCCAGGCGTCTACATCTGGCTACCCGGATAGATGAAGCCAAGGGTTCCTCCAAAGAACTCTTTAGCGTTCTTAAAGAATTTACTATCCCTAGTGCCAGCAATATTGTCTGCCCCCTTCACAAGAATTCTGTGATGAGCTTGCATTGCATTTTACAAGCAAAATAGACAACATCTATAACTCCTTCACTCTAAATCTGGAGCACTTGGTAGAAAATCCGGTTCCAGAAAAGTTCATGCACCCAAAACTGGAGTTCTTTGCCCCGATAACATCGGAACAAGTGCTATCATCACTAAAACATAGCAAGTCAGGCACGCCGGCTGATGTGACTCCTCCCCACATCATGTCTGATCTGGGTTTGGAACTGGCTAAGCCAATCAAGGAAATTTGTAACCTATCCTTATCCTCTGCCTCTGTCCCGTTGAAATGGAAAAAGGCATTTATCAAGCCCCTGCCTAAGAAAACCTTGGCTGACCAGGGGGATCTGCAAAACTATAGGCCCATCTCTCTTCTGCCTCTCTGTTTGAAAATTATGGAGTCTATGGTGAATCTTCAACTTTCAGAGTATCTGGAACAGCATAATCCTCTTGACCCCTCACAGTCGGGCTTCCGTGCCGGTTTCAGCACGGAATCTGCACTAACTGAAGTGTCAAATACAATTAGGCTGCTGTTGGATGAAGGGACTCCCACTATGCTAGTCTTTTTCGATCTATCTGCGGCCTTCGATACCATCTCTCACAGGATCCTATTAGAGAAACTGCGAGAGATTGGTGTCATGGGGAGGGCGTTGGACTGGATACAGAGTTTCCTTTCCGAAAGATCTCAATGCGTACTACTGGACACTTTTGTGTCCAGATCTACAAATGTGGACAGGGGTGTTCCCCAGGGCTCTGTGCTAATTCCTACACTGTTCAATATCTACGTGTCATCGTTGGCTTCCGTTATTAAAGCTTGTGGGTTTCATAACATTTCTTACGCCGACGACACGCAGATTATCATTCCAATAGAAAAGGACTCAGGAGGGACCAGAGACAGATTTAAACTATGCATGACAAAAATTGCAGCATGGATGAAACATAACTTCCTGCAATTGTACGCAAACAAAACTGAGATCCTACTGTTCGGGAAAGCCGAGCAGATATGACTAACGATTGGTGGCCGGAGGAACTGGGTGAAGCCCCCCGCCCTAAGAATTGGGTAAAAAATCTGGGTATGCTAATTGATTCTAAACTATCCATGGAGGAACATGTGAAAAACCCTATCTGGCAAATGTTTTGGATTAATCCGTATGCTAAAGAAGATTTTCCCCTGGATTCCGCTCTCCACTAGAAAAGTCCTGTTACAGGCACTTTTAGTCAGCAAGCTTGACTATGGAAATGCCCTGCTGGTAGGGATGAGGGAAGATCTATTCTCTAAATTACAAGTAGTACAAAATACGGCCTCCCGCCTAGCTCTCAATAAACCCCATCGGACCCTCTCCGCCCCATTATTGATCGAGTTGCACTGGTTACCAATGAGGAAAAGAGCTGTCTTCAAGCTCATTTGTCTGTTTTTCAAAGCCCTGGCTGGTCTAGGACCAGAATATATGAGGAGAAAATTATTATGTTACACCCCAACCCGTCAGCTGAGATCCAGTGGCCATAAGATCCTCCAGATTCCTAGAATTAAAAAGGCTAGGATGGGTGGACGTTCGTTCTCTCATGTTGCCCCTAAATACTGGAAGGCACTAGCAGAAGACCTGCGGTTTTGTCTTACACTCATGGCCTTTAAATATTTTTTTTTAACTTGGCTATTCTAGTGTACTGACACTTCACATTGCTGTCTGCATCCCGGGCGCCGAGAGATCCCTTTAAGGATGAGTCGTGCACCATATAAATAATAATAATAATAATAATAATAATAATAATATTAATAATAATAATAATAATAATAATAATAATAATAATAATAATAATAATAATGTAATCACATAATGGGGCCAAGATGCGGAGCTTGCTTAGAACGCATCTGCCATATTAGCCATCTGGCCATGCCCCACGATATTCTCATTTATATCTCTGACATTGAAACCTCAATGCCAGCCCTATCTCAAGACATTCTTACTTTTTCCCAAGTTTTGAGATCCAAAATTTATTTTTATAAGAATGAAATCCTTCCTTTAAATACATTCGGTACCATACACTATTTCTCGTCCACAGGCTTCACTTGGACTCCAACAAAACTTAAATATCTTGTAATATGATTGTCTAATACAATTTCTGCCTCGGTTTCTCTGAATCTGAAGACCCTCCTTCTCCGAACTGAAACCTCACTCTCTTTTTGGTCCTCTTTTTCTTTATTGGTGGGGTTGACTATAATCAATGAAGATAATGATTTTTCATATTCTATAAACCTTATCCATGACCCCTTTTAGTTTACCCCACCTCTATTTCGAGGAAATGTATTCTCAGCTATCAAACCTTTTATGGTACAGGAGGAAATCCTGTATCTCCCTGTTCCATTTGAGACACGTCAGAAGTGAGTGGGGTGTTAATTATCAAAAATGTGAACAATATCAGAAGGTCTTTGATATCCAACAGGCAGCCTTTTGGTTATTAAAAAACAACTCTCTTCTTCAGCTCCCTGGTTAACATTAGAAAAGTCTCAGATTTTTCCTTTCTCTTTCAAGAATATCTCTTTCAATTTTTCACTCCTGCTTATTGCCCACTCCTGTTTTTAAACATTTTTCCTATTTAATCCTTCACCCTTTTTCTTTACCTGCATCTTACCTGCAAAAGTTTTCATCATATATTCTTCTGGTACAAAAGAATTATTAAAATCTGTAATCGTCCTATCGTTTTGTAAGCATGGAGGATTAAAGGTATTGCTTAGATTGGGGATTTATTTCTTCATAATAATCCAATTCTTTTTTCTCAATTTCCTTAAATTTCTAACTCGCTTTCATTATATCCACCAATACATTGTTTTCTTTCCTTTAGATAATCATATTTTACAGCTTACAATCCTTTTTCTATTGTCCTTTTGCTACATCTTTGACTGGGCTCCTACATAATGGCACATATCACCCACTCATAATTATTCCCTCCTAATCCCCACCAAAAAAATAAAAACAACCAAAATTGCCTTACTCTTTGATACATATTTTAGCTTGCTTGTTTCTTTTTTATTATGAATGCATGTATCAATAACTTTTGTATGTAAAATGTTATTGTTCATGCTTATTTCTAAGTTTGTTCTCGATTCCAATTATTTATTTCATTTATTATCTTGTATACATTATATTTCTCAATAAAGCTTCTAAATCTCAAAAAGTTAATGTGTATTGTACATTTGTGCCTTGGTTAGATTGCATGTGAATCTGAGTACCCCCACTAAAAAAGCAATAATTAAGACACAATTAATTTATGCTTTGATATGGACAGACGGCGTACCCACTTACAATAGCCATACATGTGATTTATTTCAGAGCTTGGAATTTAGGAAAATGCTTGGTTTATCATCAAGAGGTGTTAAATCCCAGCTTCGTCTAGACTTTTGGGCAGTTAGCAAGAATTTGGCCTGTTAGGAGCGTTTTTGACATGTTGCCATTGAGTCACAAATGAAATACGATGATCTTTTAAATAGTGGGCTAATTGGTTAAATGGGGAAATGAACAAGTAGGTTGTTAAATCTTCCTGAGAGGATAACATAACTTTTCTCAGCCTTTAATGCCTTAGTTAAAGCAATACCGTTACATACCGCACAACCCCTAAATTACACTGATTTCTAACAAAAAAGGCATGCTAATTTACTTAGAATTGTCTGGCAAAGCATTGCTATCTTGCTCAGCAAAATAGATTTGACTGGAGAGAATTATTCGGATGCTCTTCATGCTATTCCTCATTTATGAATTAGAAGGAGCTGGAGAAACCCATTCACTCGTTTGGGTGAAAGAAGGCTGTGCTGTTATGAAACTGAGTTGTTTCAACATATTTTATGCTGTTGCTCAGAATAAATTAGGGAACAAAGAATATTTTTCCATATAATTTATTGATATAGCTGAAACAAAACATATAAAGGCACAGTGTTTAGCTGTGCTTAAAATGTCTTAATTTAGTTTATAAGAATCTGTTAGCAAAGGCTTTTATGAAGGTTTCCAATAAATTAAATACTACTGCAGTATGTATGTGTAAGTGTACATACATACATTGTGCCCTCGCCATACACTGCGAATGACCTTGCAAATTACATCCCTCATGACATGTTTTATCACATCATTGATAACGTCACTGATGATATCTGAAATTATATCATTGATGACAGCATAGTGCATGGTGGGGGTGCGAGTTTAAGTTCTTTGAGGTAACTAAAACTGGTGAAGTTCAGTTGGTTTGAAGTTTAACAAGTTGAACGTTTCACCTGACATTTTCACTTAACTATAATGTCACTCTAAAGTTTATTTTTTATATATGTTGATAATTGCAACTTTGTAGTTAGGATTTGTTCCAAGTTTCCATTGGAAAAACTGTTTTTGTTTTGATAATACCTTCGGTACCATTTGATGAATCTGCAAATATTTACCAAAAAGGTTTGCATGGTTTAGGTTCAGTATGGCAAGTTTTGTTAAAATCAATTGGAGAAGAGGAATAAAAGAAGAGCAATATATAAGCATTTCTCATTTGTATTCCATAGTAATCTTTGGTGGCTGCTACAGACAAAATGATGAACGAATGACACCAAACTTGTCATGAAACTAGTGCTTTACTCAGGTAAGTGACTTTGCTTGGCTTAGTGTAAATTTTTTAACTAGAATTATCATTAAAAAATATGTTGTGTGGCTTGAAATATTTAAACGTTAGAGATATCAAGATTAGTGTTCCCTTTTTTTTTTTTTTTTTTTTAAATGTTTTTATTGTTTGCAGGCGTACAAGGGATGAGTGAATTAACTCATAAGTAATTCATTTTGACATACATAAATTATTTCCATATAAAATAAATACAGCTAAATCATGAAATATTGTTTTGGAAATAGATAAACAACAAAAAAAATATAATATCAGTTTCTTTTCAACGTTGATGCGAATAATATAATTCAAACTATTTTCTACACCCCTCCCCTGAATCACAAGAAAAAAGAGAATATAATATATACAAAATGAAGCATCATGAATCTATAAAAGTACCCCAAATTTTTTGGTGCTTTTTCAATGACTGTAAGCCCCTGATCTTAGCTAGAGCTAGTTCCATTGAGTATATCTCAACTACCAGGGCCCACCAATCCCAGACCTTAGGTATTTCTGGACTAATCCAAGCTCTGGCCAAAGTTAGCTTAGCACAGGACATTAATATCGTGGCCAAAGCGGCTTGTGGAAAAGATGCCGAGTAAGTGTCTAACAAAACAGAAGTGGCCGTAAATGTAGGCAGCTGAATATGTTTCAGTTTAAGAACTTTTTCTACATCATGCCAGAAGGTTTTAAGATTCGGGCATGAGAATAAAACATGTGCTAAGTCAGCTGCTTCGGCAGAGCATTTAGGGCATTTTGTACGATCACTATGAATGTTATTAGATGGCCATTTTGAGATTCTTTCCGGGGTATAGTACAACATACAGGTTGTTCTAAATTGTTGTAGTCTAAGGTTTGAAGATCGCACTCGTTTATTGATATTTATTAAAGAACTCTCAATCTGTTTAGATGTTATATTTGACCCCAACATTCTGCTCCATTTGTCAGCCAGTTTAATACAATCATTTGATTTAAATCCAACAAAGAGCTTGTAAGCTTCGCTTATTGTGGATTTATTTTTGGATGAGTATAAACATGTCCAGATATCACTTTCAGTGACCTCCAATATTTGTTTTTTATTAATTAGGTAGTTGTGTATCTGTAAGTGTTTATATCTCATATTTTCAGATAGATTATATAATAATTTGAGAGTATTGAAATCTAAAAAACCTTGTGTTCCATAGAAATCCCCTAAAACCGTGATGCCCGATCTTAGCCAGCAGCGAGTATTAGTGTCAGAAAAAATGTTTGGTAGGCCCGGATTGCCCCAAAGTGGAAGCTTTGGGTGAAAAAAGCTAGTGTTGCAAAAAGAAAGTATGTTACCCCAGATCTTTATTAAGTCTCTTATAGTCTTAAATCTAACCCTTTTGTAGTAATTGGGGTCGTTAATTCGGAACAGAAACATATTCGAGTCGGATTTTAGTGTAAACAAATGAAAAAATAAAGTCCTTCTTTCATTTAATAAGGATCGAAGACGGATTACAAAAGCAGACCAAAAGTATAGTTTGAAATCAGGGAAGTTGAGTCCGCCATAGTTCGTATTATTTTTCATAAGGGCCAGTGATCTTCTTGCTTTTTTATACCCCCAAATAAAACTGCTAAGTATTCCGTCAAGTTTTTAAAAAAATTGATTGTTTAATGCTAGTGGTATAGACCGAAATAAGTATACAAATTTGGGCAAAACTTTCATCTTGATTAAGTTAATTCTGCCAGTTAGGTTCAAAGGTAATCTGTGCCATTTTTTTAGCAGTAGGCTGGTTGATTTAATTAGTTCGTTATAGTTTAAATTATTAATTTCTAGTACTTTAGCCGTGATTTTAACCCCGAGATATGTGGCGGAGTGGCAGATCTCAGGCACAGCCACTGCAGGTGTGTAATTAGCTATTACTTGTGTTTTTAGTAGATTTAATTTATAACCCGCCACCTTACCATATTTTTCGGCTTCTAATGCCATTCCCTTTAATGCTTTCACGACATCTTCAGTGTAGATCGCGATGTCATCTGCGTATGCTATTATTTTTAGTTCTTGTATTCCTGATCTAAAGGGTACGATCTGATTCTGAAGTTGGAGTGCGAACAGAAAAGGCTCCAGTGAAATGGCAAATAGAAGAGGGGATAGGGGGCATCCCTGACGGGTACCTCGTAAGATAGAAAAGTCTGAAGATCTCAGTCCCCCATAGCTGATATATGCTGAGGGTTTATCATACAGTGCTTGAATGCTCTGTAGAAATTGTCCTTTAAACCCAGTCCTAAGAAGTATGTGCCAGAGAAAGTCCCACCCCACTCGGTCAAAAGCTTTTTCAGCATCTAATAGAATTATGCCGAGTGGGGTGGATTCTGTCTCTGCCACATCTAATGCAGTTATTGCCGTATTAGTATGTATAGTAGTGTCCCTACCAATTATGAAACCATGCTGTTGTGGGTTGATGATTTGAGGCATAATAGGAGCTAATCGTAAAGCTAAAATTTTAGCGAAGATTTTTGCATCTGAGTTTATTAGAGAGATGGGGCGATAAGACCCCCTCTCTTCCTTCGGTTTACCTTTTTTCAAAAAAAATATTATTTTTGCCCTATTCCATGACCTAGGTGTCTTTCCTTCTAGGCCTACAAATTGCATGACTTTCAGCAGTAGTTGTTCAAGCTCTTCTAAGCAGAATTTATATATTTCTAGGGGTATGGTGTCCTCGCCCGCCGCTTTCCCTACGGGTAACAAAGCTATCGCTAGATGCAATTCAGCCAGTGTTATGTCCTCAGACAGTGAGTCTATCTCTGAGCAATTCTGCATGTACCCAGTGTGCTCCTCCACATATGTATATATGTCGTCTAGGTTATAGTCCACTTCTGGGGTATATAAATTTCTATAGAAATCGGCGAATTGTTCTACAATATCTTGAGGTTGTGTATAAATTTTATTGCCAGCCCCCCGTATGCTTGTAATAGTAGAGTTAGCTCTATCCTCAGCAACTTTGTAGGCCAGGATTTTCCCGATTTTATCACCCCCCTCATATTGTGTTATTTTAAATTTATGTAAACTATTTGTGCTTTTCTGGATAAATTTAGACTTCATTTTATTTTTGATTGAACAAAGTTCAAGGCGGATTTCTATGCTTTTTGCTACATTATTTTGAAGAGCTAATGATAGTTGTTCTTCCAAAGCTATTATTTTAATCAATAGTTGGTCATTATTTTTTTTGTTTTCAAAATTTTGTCTAATTATATAAGCCTGAGTAAAACCCCTAATACTTGCCTTACAAGCATCCCAAACCATATCAGGTGAGGTTGAGTTGATATTTATGCCTATAAATTCGGTAAGGTGTGATTTTAGTTGCGTCATAAAGGATGTATCTGAGATCAAATGTCTCGGGAAGGAGAATGGTCTGGGTGTAGTTCTAGTATTTATTGTTTTGATTGTCAATAATATTGCATTATGGTCCGATGATATTCGAGGGCATATAACCATAGAACTATTCACCAATAAATTTTCGCTTGCTAATGCCATGTCAAGCCTGGAGCATGTTTTATGAGGGGCAGAATAATATGTATATCCAGGATTGTTAGCGTTTAAGTGTCGCCAAGCGTCTTTGATGTTATGTACACGGCATAAGTCCAGGATAGCTGATCTAGTTTTATGCATCCTTTGATATCGCCCAGAGCTAGTTGTATCAATTCTGTAATCCATGACGCAATTAAAATCCCCCATAATGATAAGTTCTCCCTCCAAGCCCAAAAGTTTAACGTTCAGATGGTCAAAAAAACTAGGGTCATCTACATTGCAGCCATAGACCACACATAAAACATATTTAATATTTTCATAGCTTATCTGCGCTATTGCCCATCTGCCATCTTTACCCAAAAAAGTCTGTGTTGTCTCAGCCCGAAATCGCGTATCTTTAAGTATGGCAACCCCTCTTGTAGATTGTCCAAAAGCAGAACAAACTATGATGTCGTATCCCAGATGTTTAAGGAGTTTTTTATCCTTACCCGCAATGTGTGTTTCGGATAATAAAATGATATGGGGGTTATGCATTTTCAATTCCTCTTTAACCAAGCACCTTTTGTTCTTACTATTAAGCCCGGCTACGTTCCAGGCTAAATATTTTATTTCATACATCTAGAAAATATAGAAGATTAATCCCTTAAATTTTAAACATGTCTTAATTTTTCCAAAGTAGATTTCATGACATCCGCATGGCCTCATATATCGCATATTTTTAGTGTTATAGGTGCACAAAAAGATTCTAGCTTCATGATATGCAGCCAACCCCACATTCCTCTCAGCCTGCAAACAAATTTTCATAGTTTTTCCCCTCCCACCCTCAACCCCCCTTATTGCGGAGACTCCCGCCCTCCAACCCCCCACCCCCCTAGTTCTTACCCCGGCCGGGGAAGAACCAACCCTCTGCATCTGCTGCCGCTGAAAGGGCAGCTTTCGTGGCAGGTCGCCCGGAGAAGTCTCTCCCATCCCCCACTTGCGCTGTTAAGAGTTTGTCAGCGAGTATATATAGAAAATAACCTGGGCGTTTGATATTTAGCTGCTTAAGAGTTACAAAAGTTGCAATAATAAGAAATATTAAATAAGATTAGCCGATTTTAGCAAATGTGTCATCCCCCCTGCAGCCAGAGTATTAAATATTGGCAATTTCCAATACTTGTTAGGTCACAGAGGAAGAGAAGATAAATGAAATAAGTAAATAGACTAGACTAATTCTTAGTCTTATTCTTGTTCTTATTCTTGCTCGTATCGACGTTGGCTAAATAAGCCTCTGCTTCTTTGACTTCAAGAAAAAAGTGTGTATGGCCATCTTTGATAACTTTGAGCCTTGCTGGTTCTTGGAGAAATGCCTGGCCTCCGATTGATTTTATAGGATCTATTAGCTTTCGAAGCATCCATCGTCTGTCCATTGTTTCTTTGCTGAGGTCAGAACGGGCAAAAATTGAGAATTCACCAATAGCTACCGGAGTGTTAGGGCGTGCCCTCTGCCATATGGCCTGGCGTAATAAAAAATTTCCAAAGAAAATTAGAAAAGGACGTGGGAATCGATTCTCCCTATTTCTCTGTATCAGAGGGAGACGATGGGCTCGTTGGATTTGTGAATCCCAGTCCCAATCTGCTAAATCAGGGAAGGCTTTCTGAAATAAGCCTACTAAGTACGCCCTCGGGTCAGAGCCTTCTGCGCCCTCCGGCACGCCAAATTTTTTTAGGTTAGAGCGTCTCTGGCGATTCTCCAAGTCTTCAACTTTTTGTTGAAGCGTAGCAAGTTGAGTTTCATGTCGGTCTGTTGCAGATGTAGTCTCTAAGTTGTTCTCTTCTAGCGAAACCACCCGTTGTTGTAGCTCCTCAATATCTTGCGAGAATCCCCTGAGCTTAGTGGTGATTTCTTGTAGAGTAGATTGAGCTTTGCTATTGTCCTCCCTCAATTTTAAATAGTATTCCTGTGCTTCTGCCCGTTGGTTGCTCAATAGTTGCAGTATCATATCTAAAGAAGCGGGATCGGCTGATTCTTGGCTTGAGCTTGAGCTTTGTTTAGAGATGCGGGGAATACAGGCGATATACTCTTCCCTCTAAAGACAGATAACGACAGATAACGAAATTCAAAGAGAAGTGCGGAGGTGGGAAGCGAGACACTCTGTGTGGAGAAACACTTTTCAGTGCAACTCACGAGGCTCACTCCAAGACGCGCTGCTGATGCTTACCGCCACTGCAACTGCTGTGCTTCTCCGACGGACGATTGGCGGTCTGTTTAGGGGATCCGGGCTCGGCTGGTCGGGCTTTTACTCTCGCATTGCGAGCACCTGGCGGAGGAAGGGGATGTCTACGAAGAGGTTCCAGCGGACTACACGAAACCACCCAGCTGGGGACGCGGGTGTTACCGGTGCTGCCGGTGCTTTTCCTCTCTTGCCGGCCGTGGCTGCAGCTCTCCCGCCGGCCATACAAACATTAAAAATTAATATTCAAACGACTTCAGACGTTCCAGGAACTGTTCATGTGGAGAAGACTAAAGGTGGCACGGCGCAAGCAGTAGGTGCGGGGAAGACCGCAAATCGGCAATTTGCTATTGCGTCCACAGCCTCTCCTGAGCTGCCAGATGATCAGCAAGAGAACAGCATGGACTCTGACCCAGAGAACCAGGTACAGAACTTCCCTAATCTACCCCCTAACCTACCCCCTGATGTGCCATTAAAAAAGGCAAACCAGAGTGCTGCAAGGCTGCTGGCTAAAACCAAGTCACTGATAAAAACAGGAGGGGGAGATGTGGGGGGGAACCCAATAAGTGCAAGCGCAAAACTGGTCCCAGAGACTGAGAACACAGAGGGGCAGAGTGGCAGTATATCTATGTCTAAAAAATCTGCACCTCCAACGAATAATAATTTATCTGCCTCTACAAAGAAAGACAGGGCAGATGCAGATGGGCCTCAGCCTAATCAGCATACAGAGGGCCGGATAGTTTCTGGTGACACTTCTGTCTTGATGGGCAATATGGATAACATCGAAGCAGAAGCTGAAGCAAGGGTGGTACCTGGTGGGCAAGCTGATGGGCTAACAGAGGCGGTGGTGGCTACGGATCAGATTGAGCAAGGCTCGTTCGAGGATATTGAAGACATTGAAGACACTGAACACACAGACGTAGAAATCGAAGATGATGATCTGAGGGAGAAGGGTGACAAGGGGGTCTATCTGGGTAATGCAACGAAAGCCCGCACTAAAAAAGGGCGAAAACAGAAAACAAAATCGAAGGCAAAGAAATGCGGTAGAAATGGTGGCATACTAAACAAACATATGATAAATAACTGTCAGACCTCAATTAAAGCTTTACAGAACCAAAGTCCACTAAGAAGATGGATTGAAGCAAAGGGGCTAGTCAAAAATACGACTCAGAGACTATCAGGGGGGAGCCCTACAGAACCTATATCCAATAAAGAGACTTTACCTGATACCGCCAGCTCTTCTAAATTAGACTCCTGCCCCTTGGATACTACACTAAACTTACCATCTAATATATCCAACACACCTTACATACCACCGTCCGCCTCTATACTTTTGATGGTGCCTGAACCCGAGCTTACTACGGAATCTTCTACAGAAGAGGCTGATATGGTACAACATACTGCAATCTCTGCAGCAATAGCAGCCCCGAATATTTTCTCATCTTCAGAACCTTCTTCTTCCTATACAAATGTGGAGATTAATGAACATATAATTATCTCTAAACAAAGCTCAAGCTCAAGCCAAGAATCAGCCGATCCCGCTTCTTTAGATATGATACTGCAACTATTGAGCAACCAACGGGCAGAAGCACAGGAATACTATTTACAATTGAGGGAGGACAATAGCAAAGCCCTCAAGATTAGTGTTCCCAAACGTTTGAGAACCAAGACCCACTTTTTAGAACGACAAACTTTCGAAACCCACCTAGCTTTAATGTACATGAGGAGGAGAAATGTTTTAATGTAACAAAACCCCTTTGCGGTAGTGTGTTGTCATTTGCGTTTTGCATTAAAACCACCACTAACTTTTCAGGAAAAAACAATACAGCACTCACAAAATAATGTGTGGAAATTGGGTTTCTGTGAATAGTTATCATTTGTGCCTCACCGAGTAAATTGTCTTGATTTGTTTTGATCCTATTAAAATGTCTGTTTACAGTGCACTTCAGAAGTACAGTAAAAATGTCCTTCGTTTTTGCTTTCATAACTGCTGAGTGCATACAGTTTATTCACAGGAATTTACACTTCTCCCTGTACTCTATCAAGATTGCCACATAGTTCACTTTAAAAACTTCGATCAATTTGTAGCTAGAGAAAGAAAAGTAAGCATCATTCCCATTTTAAAAGAATAAGCAACAATTTGTCAGAAGACTTAGCCTGACACTTGACTTCTGTCATTGAATGACTAGAAAATGTGACAAGATAAACAAATAATTTAAAGTCATCTTTATTTATTGCTCAAGCTTTCCTGACCCACTACAAATCGGCTTGTGACCCACTGTATAGGAAACGCTGGTCTAGATCGACAGTCAGCAGACAGGTGACTTAGGGCCAGATGTAGGTGGCCGTTTCAGGCCATTTACCGACCGGTAACGGCCGATTTCGGCCGTTACCGACCGGTAAATGGGTTTTCGATATGTAGGGGCAATTTTTTACAGAATCTGTAAATTTACCGATTCGGTACATTTACCGATTCTGTAAAATACCGAATCGGTATTTTTACCGATTCGGTAAATCTGAGATGTAGGTGGGACTCTTCTGAGTCCCAAAAGCCTTACCGAATCGGTATTTTACCATCAAATCATAGGTGTGCATGCACACCTATGCCATATGACAGGCAGACCTGCCCTTAGGGCATGTATGCCTGCCACATGGCACCCAAGCCTGTTTTGGGGGGGCCAGAGGATGTCAAAGTGACACCCCCTGCACCCTTGTGAAAATCGGTATTTACCGATTCGGTAAATACCGAATCGGTAATGCCCATTCATTCCTATGGGCTTCAAAGCCCATAGGAATGAATGGGCATTACCGATTCGGTATTTACCGAATCGGTAAATACCGAATTGTTCCGATTCGGTATTCCAGCACATCTGGAATACCTACATATCCACCCCTCAGATTTACCGATTCTTAATTACCGAATCGGTAAAATTCGGTAATTTTCGGTAATTAAGAATCGGTAAATCTATTCTACCTACATCTGGCCCCTGGTTTCCTGAACTGTCTGTGATCTTAAATTATAAAAAGTAAATCCCCCAATTGGATAATGGATATTTTGGCACCCATTGTTCATTTAGGGTCCGCAAATTCAGACATGGGTCTGCAAACCTAAATGCTTTGCTTGGCTGGTTGCAAGGGAATATTTTCTTTTGCAGCTGGCATGAAAGAACACAGGGCATGGTACCTACATCCTGAACACAAAAAACTAAAAAACATGTACAGGTACAGAGATACCACACCCTATCCCCAAGGCCTAGGCAAAGGGCCCACACAAGGTTTTTAAAAAGTGTTGTTGTTTTGTGGGGTCTGTGAACTTGGCATAGAATTCGGGAACCATGACAGGGAGAGCACAAGAGGAGATTTCAAGACCACCCTTTGCTTCTACAGAGGAAGACACATTGATTTGCACTGGGGAGATGAACAGAGCTAGAAAGGATCACCAAGGATTCCATTGTTTGGGATTTGTTCATTCTTTCGTGTGGTGAAACTGCCACTTTGAGAACACACCCAGGGAGCCCCAAGAGGAAACACATATATTGTACTCTCTTCCGATAAAAGGAAAACTGGTAGGTGCTTTTCACTCTTCTCTTTAATGAGGTAGACCCCTTTAGACAGAATGTTAGGAGTCACTAGAAGTACCAATGGGGGATGGAGAAGCAGAGAATAAAGGGTCTCTCACTCAATCTACCAGAAAGTATCACAAAACATCAGAAGGAGTGAGAAGACACCGTATCGGAAAAAGAATCTCTCTCAAGAAAATATTGGGACCCTCAACTGATAGTTTCAGTCAGTGGCACATTGTCTCCATTGACATACTAGTAACCAAAAGTGCCATCATCGGGTCTATACACCACAAGGAGGAAGAGTCTCAAAATACAAAGACATTGTGGAATCCATGAAAGAAAGGGAAATGGTTTACAATTTCCTCCTACTCCAAAAGTAAATAAATGTATTAAAATTGTGGCGAGGGTATGGTTAAAAGAAGGGTGAGAGGCTTTAGGAAGAACTAGATATCTCTCACATTGAAATGACCATATAGTCAACATGTTTCAGCATACTTGGCCAATAAAGGTCAATGGCTTTCATCAGGACTGTAACATTTTGGATCCTGTTGTTAGCCAGTAGCGGCAATTTACCCTGGCAATTTGTGTTGCAAGTGTATTCAATTTCTATACATTTGGAGAATAAAATGTCCTTCCTGAAAATAGAAAGAAACACTAAAGCATACATCCGTTCATGGCCGCTGTTCTCAATATCACAATTACGTGCCTCAATATAATTTAGTGAACCTGATTTCAAAACATCACATTGATTCAAGTCTATAAAACACACATCATCATTTCTGTGTATAAAGCAAAATGTAAAGTGAGGACAGGAAAAACTACTTGCTGATACTGAGAATGATAGGAGATGTGCATGTTGCTGTTAAGATGTGAACGCTATCAGCTATGTAGTTCATGCAGTTCTGTAGTGCCATTGCATCCAGTGCGTCCCGCCCGGATGACGCATCATCACTGGCTGCTTACATGCTGAGTGCTTCAGGTGCCACTAACTCTGTGCAGCTCAAGTCAATGCCACGTGGCTGTGTGCTCTTGCTAACCGCTGCCTCCGGCCTACACTGCGGTCAGCAGGGCTCACAATTCAAATTCAGTCTTGATTAATTAATTGCAGAATCCAGTAGGCTACAGACAATGCATCCAGTTCGGCCCTCCCGGACAACGCATCATCGCTGGCTGCGCACACGCTGAGTGCTTCAAGTGCCACTAACTCTGTGCAGCTCAAGTCAACGCCACGTGGTTGTAGGCCCTTGCTGACCACTGCCTCTGGCCAAACACTGCAGTCAGCAGGACTCCACACATATCTAATCCAATCCTGACCTGCAAGGACACACCATCATCGCTGGCTGCGCTCAAGCTGAGGTCTTCAGGTGCCACCAACTCTGTGCACCACACCTCATGGACCCATTATCATTGACTTTTGCGCTGTAGACAGCAGATGCAACAATGTCACCTCAGGCAGCAGGAATATCCCGAAGGGGCATTAACAATTTCTTCACATGAGCACGCTCATCTCTGGTGCCCCTGCCTCAGTGCACCACATGTCATGGACCCTTTATGCTAGAATGTTTTGTGTATGATTTCAGATCTGGTGCCCCTACATCTGGGCACCACAAGTCATGGACCCTTTACAATAGAATCTTTTGTTTGTGATTTCAGATCTGGTACCCCTACCTCAGTGCACCACAAGTCATGGACCCTTTATGATTGAATCTCTATGTGTGATCCGATAATCACTGTTGTAGTTGTTGCCAGCACCAACCATTCCCTCAGGGCTAGCTTACACTCACCCCACATGCTTCCAGCACATTCGTCACTGGACATGTGACCCTGGTAATAAAAAGGGGCCAGGCGCACGTGCCCGTAGCCAGTTCCACTATCTATATAACTGTGTTGATTATGTCAGCATGATGGCCCCGGGCCCTACCACATTACATTGTGCTGTGGACAGCAGACGAAACCATGTTACCTCTGGCAGTGGGGAAGACCTCGGTTATGTAGCCTTGTCGTCCCCCTGTAAGCGTAAGCGGATTGGACAGAGCCACCGTACGCCAGTACAGTGTAGGGGTGTGTAGAATTTGCCCAGGGCCCTGGCCGTAGTTTAGTTCTTGACTGGACAAGGCAGTAACTAATGGGTGTGTCTGTATTTTAGTTTTGGCACCACCTGGCACACACTCGACAATGTTGCAATGTAGCATGCACCTGGAGGGAGCAATGAAAAAGCGCAAGACTGCTCGGGGTCTTGGCTCATACATGTCAAGTGTTTTGTGTATCTGTATTGCTGTAGAATAAGTCACATGCCTAGTCCTACTCACAGCGCAAGTTCAGCCAGGCATGAACTCTACATCTGTGCCCGCCCTATACTTACCATAGGCCTACACTCACATGACCGCCACCTTCAACGGCCAACACCAGTGTGTCGTTGTCAGGCTTGTGGACTTGCGCAGAAAAGCATGACAATGGTATGCCGCAGGAGTAGAAGTGATGCAACCGCGCAGCGCACAGAAGTAAATAGGCTCGGAGGGAGAGAGGAGCAGCTGTGAGGCAACGTAACACACAGTAATGCCGAACAATTGCCACATGCAAAACAAGTCAAACATGAATCCCGCACACATCCCAAACCCCACCCCAACAAGCCACATTACATTTCCTGAATGCAAGCAGATGACAAACTAACATTAGGGATGAAAGCTCCTTTGTTTGAATTATCAAGCTGGAGCACATCTGCACCTCTGACCTCAGAATTGCAAAATAATTCTTCTTGGAATTGAAGTAGCGAATGAGTAGTGTGTAGGTGGTTGGAGGACTGCATGGGTAGTGCACAGGGGATTGTAGCAGTGCATGTGTTAGTGCCTGGGTCATTGCATGAGTACATGAGTACTGACTGGATAATTAGAGTACTGCATGGAGAGTGCATGGTGAATTTATACGTGCTAAGGAGTTGTCGGAGTGATTGGATAAGTACTTGGTACTAGCTGGGTGATTGGAGGAGTGCATGGGGAGTGACAGGGTGATTGCTGGATTGCATGGGTATTAACTGGGGAATTGAAGTAGAGAATGAGTAGTGTGTAGGTGATTAGCGAACTGTATGAGTAGTGCACACAGGATTGTAGCAGTACATGTGTTAGTGCCTGGGTCATTACATGAGTACATGGGTACTGACTGAATGTTTAGAGTACTGCAAGGAGAGTGCATGGTGAATTTATAAGTGCTTGGTTTACTGCATGACTACATGGGTAGTGCTTGGCTGATTTGGGAGAGTGTATGGGTAGCTCCTGGGTGATTTCATAACTGTTTAGGAAGTGGCAATGTGATTTCATGAGTGCTTGGATACTAACTGGGTGATTAAACAATATGGAATCAGTCAACCATTACTCAAGTAATTTTAAAATCACATACTCACTACCTTTGCACTCCTCTAATCGGTCAGGCACCTCCCAATAGTTTTTTAAGCATACATATAACTGTATGAATACAATCTGAACACATAGATGAGTCATTACATATTATCTAGTTAAGTAGATAAGTACAACATGCCTGCAAGGGTAATATGTGGTGATTTACTTTTGAGCTACATCATGACCATTCTATCCACAAATATGCGATAACATCAAACTATACCTCTCAACAGACTTAAGAAAGAAGGCTAATTAACAACACCTTTTATGAGCATTTTTAAAACCATACCTTTATTCTACATCTTCACCTTTCTATCTAAAATTATATGGCATTATTCAACTATACCTTTGTTCAGACTACAAAAAGAAGCCTAATTAATAGCACCATATGTCACTATTCAATCTTAAAATACGTGGCATCATTTAAATTTACCTTTGTACAAACTAATAAAAGAAACCTAATTATTAACACCTTATATGATCTCCTTTGAAACAGCAGAGTTGTGCTGCATCTTTACGAAACTATCTATAATTACGCAGTATCATTCAACTATACCTTTTTACAGACTACAAAAAATGAAGTGTAATAAACTACACCTTAAATGAACATCTTTCAAACAACACGTTTGTGCTGTATCTTCAACCAACTATCTAAAAATATGTGGCATCATTCAACTATACCTTTGTATAAACTTAAAAAAGTAGCCAAATTAATAACATCAATAATCATCTTAATACACATATCACTGTACAGACCCCTTTTTTAAACAACATTTAAGTACAATGAAAAAAACTCCAATATACATCTCTTCATTTAATAATATATTTCAAACAACACAGTTTTAGAATAATGCTATTTTGTTTTTAAAATAAACCGCACAAATTTATAACTCACCTTGCAAATAAACGTGTTGAATGAAAAATCTAGACATTAAATGGATTGGACAGAGCGAATTAAAGTGGCATCAATTGATGCCTTTGGTTAAAACCTTTTTGCACCTCCAACCCTCTGACCTCATGATTGTGCACTGTGGTGACAATGACATAGGCACATTGACTGGGGTAGGTCTGAAAATGCTAATGAAGGACACCTTTGCTGAATTGATGTTGTTTTTCCCCTAAACTGTCTTTGTATACTCTAACATATGCCAAAGACAGAAATGGAACTGGTTCAATCAATTTTGTCCTCAGATTGAGAAAGCTAGAAAAAAATGTCAATAAAGCTGTTTCTGCTTACCTCAGAGACCATAGGATCGGCTCCATCTATAACAACAATCTACGTTTCCATATGGATGGCATCTACAGAAGTGATGGAGTACACTTCACTAATCAAGGTAACAGAGTGTTTCTCAACAACCTGAAGCTCTGCATCCACACTTACATGTAGCTACAACCATCCCCCAATTAAAACAAGGGCTTTTTTTAGAGCCATCCAATAACCCAACATATGACCAAGCTTTTAAAATAAAGTCTCAATTATTTTTGCTTGGAGCCGCGTACCCACTGCGTTCACACTAGAGGGCTGCGCTGAGCACCGTGCTTGGGTTGAGACTCCAAACTTTGGTGGAAATAAATTTGTCTACTTCCATTAATTTATATTCACCCCGGGAACCCCATCCCCCAGGGCATGGCCAACCCTTTTATATATTTTTTTTTTAAAAGGCAGGGGGACTGCGTGGTCTCCCTCCCATGCCCCGGGCTTTGAGTACAGCGCCGCCTCAAAGTTCCCACCGGGAAGGAGCCACCTATCCATGCCATATCCGGGGTCGTTCCCGTCGCAGTACGTGCCCTGGTTAATGGCCGAGAGGTGTGCGGCCCAGTAGTATTTACGGATATCCGGGAGTGCTATCCCTCCGTCGAACCATACCAGTGTTAACTTATGTAGGGAAATTCTGGGTGTACCGGACCAAAGGAGGTCCCTCTGTGCGGCTTCTATGGCTGCAAAATATGACTGCGGGATGAGGTCGGGATAGTTTCTTAGGGCGCAAAGGAAACGAGGCAACGCCATCATTTTGAAAAGTGCCGCCTGGCCCAACAGGAATAACGGGAGTTTTTGCCACGCTGCGGAGTCTCGTTTAACTGCTGTAGGGGCGGCAGAAGATTCTTCTCGTACATGGTGGTTTTATTTTTGGAAATAAAAATCCCCAGATATTTGAATCCTTCCGTGACCACCTGAATTGGGCAGTCTCTGGGGATTATCGGAGGGTCTCCGTGGAGGACATAAAGGAGCGATTTGCTCCAGTTAATGCTGTTAATGCTGTAGCCTGAGTTCTTTCCAAAGTTGGTGAGGATGTCCAGGGCCACCACGGGGGACCTCCGGGGCCGTGTGAGATAAAGGAGGATGTCGTCAGCGTAGAGCGAGATCCTATCCTCTCACCCGTCAGCCCACCTAAGCCCCTTTAAAGACACATCCTGTCTGATCCACGCTGCCAGCGGCTCAAGAGAAAGAGCGAAAAGGAGAGGGGAGAGGGGGCATCCCTGCCGCGTCCCTCTTTCCATGGCGAAAGCCTCGGAGGTTTTATTATTAACGGTGACTTGGGCCAGAGGCTCTGAGTAAAGGAGACGCACCCATTCGATAAAGCTCGGACCGAACCCCATTTTTCGAAGCACTGCGATCATATAGGGCCATTCCAGCGTATCGAACGCCATTGTGGCGTCAAGTGACACCACTACTGCGTCCTCTTGGATAGTGTGACTTCTCCCCATCACTCCATTAAAGCGCCGGAGGTTGAGTGCTGGGTTTCGGTGGGGCATGAAGCCCGACTGGTCCGGGTGGACCAGTGTATTAAGGACCGGCTGCAGCCTATTGGCAAGGACCTTGGCCAATATTTTGGGCTACGTGTTTAACAAAGATATGGGCCTGTATGAGGTACAAGTATCTCTCAGTTTCCCATCTTTTGGGATGGCCACCATCGTTGCCAACCGCTGATCCCGCGGCAATACTCCCTTCTCCTTGCTTTCTTCGAACATTCGTTTGCGGTAAGGGCTAAGACTGTCGGGCCTAAGCTTGTAAATCTCGATCTGGAGGCCATTAGGCCCAAGTGCTTTGCCTGGGTGAAGATCTTTAATAGCCCGCTCCAGCTCAGCCGTGGTGAGGGACTTTTGCCTTACTTAAACATTTTTACACCTAGGTCTATTTTTGGTAATGGGAATGCCATGTGTTTTCTGCACTCGCGTCACCAGTACACGATTTATAAATACTTTTTCTGTTCACTTTTGGCTTTTTTTCCTTTTGGGCCTTCTCTCTCACCTTCAAAATAAAGAAGCACCTACTCTTAAGAATCGGTATTGGGCTATTTGTATGCAATTAAAAGTTGTTGCACAAAGATATATACTCATACATGTAATTAATATTATTAAAGCCTTGAAAAAGTTATGGATGTAACAAAACACATGTCCGCTGATGTTTCTTCATCACCAGGCTGTGTTCTTTCTCCGTTGACAAGAATTGGACCATCACTACCAAACTGTATAACAATCTGATTGTCCAATATTTACAACAAATGCATGTATACATGATGCTATATTAGAAACAGTGTACAAGCAAAATACTGTGTATTAACCAAACAACATACAAATTATTACATTTAAGACAATCCCAGTACAACTTAATGTTTTGGCGTCTCCTGTGATTTGAGCTACCTAAAATGTATGAAGAATCTGTGTCTTTTAAATAGATTCAGAATAAGGAGATAAATATCAGAAGTGCCAGAGTACAACTGTCATATTAAGTTTAGCACAAGGATCTGGTTAGATGATAGTGCACTAACACCCAGGGCAGTGGGTGTTCTGTTACTTTGATTGGCACCAAGACTTATGTTTCACAGAACCTTAATTAGTACTACGACACGCACATCAAATTTTCTTTGTACTGATGTGCGACTCCTTTTGCCACCACTACCCCCTGCTCAAATTGTATTGGCTCCAAATGGACTCTGTAGAGCTGTGACACAGATGTCAGAGTGCAATGCCATGAAAGCTTCTTTTAGAATGTTGAGTTCACAGATTCAGGCAGACGAATAAAGATGAGTAATACTTTGTGTGTGGTGTGGTCATTGGCGGCTACCCTTGCTGGGAAGCTACTACATATACCTAACTATCAACCAGTCATTAACAAAAGTAATAGTTCCAGGCCCTAAGAAACGCAAATTCGTTCCTTTTTTGTGAACCTCTGTAAAATTACCTCTGTCCCTACCTTTCCCTATATTGGAGTTCTCTTTGATGAAAAAGGTAACTGGAACTAGATAACAGTGACTAACAGGGTGGCTGTTTTTGTAAACTCTGCTGAGGCCTGGTTCAGTTTGCCTCGAAACTGTAAAGGGAACACCTAAAAGAATTGATTGCACTTCATAACGTGAAATGTGTATCGATAGCCATATATGGTATAGAGGTGTGGGGTCTGAGGACAGCAGGTGTAAGAAACATTTGTTAACTGTTCACAGAGCACTGTTAACTGTATCTGCCACTTAGAGCTAAGCATAGATTACATCCTTATTTGGTTGATTATTTCGACCAGAAAAGAGGCATATTTTAACTGTCTCGTATTGTGTGACTGCTTAAGGACACACAATGCCCTGAAACTACCCTGGTTAGCATACATAAAGGAACTCAGCCTTAAGGTGAATATGCTTTAGTTATATAGTAAACCTGAGTCTCTTGCTTCTATGTGCAAAGATAAAGTCAACGCTAAATTTTGTGCTACGTGACGGGAGGAAAGGACGCATATGGACACTGAGAAATGCCGTTGTAACTTTTATGCATATTTGCACCCCTCTTGACACTGAACTTTATCCTATTTGGGTCCAGATTTGTTAACATAGGCTTCCATTGACTTGCCTGAGACTGAATATAGTGCATCGCTTAGTTACTTTTCCTGTTTCTCTGTCTAATATTAGGAATTTGCCAGTGTGTTCATGTAATACCCACTCCCAGCAAACGATGACCAACTTTCTATTTTGTTGTAAATTTTATTTGAACATTAGGAGAAAATATCTAGCTTCCATTTTAAAGAGGGGCAATCTTTGTCAGTGCATACAGGCGCTGATCTACATTCAATCGCTGTCATCAGCATATGTCTGCTGTGAACATTATGGAAATTGGGATAAGAATAAGCAAGGATTTGCGATTTATAATATTCTGCTTTTTGATTATGTGTCTGACGTTGGATGCTGCTCTGATTAAACTATTCTATTTACACTTATTAATTATGTGGTTTTAGTATATGCTATGTTTTATTAGGATGCTGTATATTTTATTTTGTTTTATATATTTATTTATGTACATGTATCTTTTATGGTTAAAAGTTTCAACAGGATAAAGAATTTATTGAATTGAATTGAACTGATTTATTGGAGAATGATAGGACGCACCACAACTAACATTACTATTTGAATAAATGTAATATGAACTGGAAAGTGAACAAGTTTAGCATTGTTACTCAAGTCAAACAATTAAATTTTTGATGCATAGCATATCCATGGACTGGTGGAATAGGAAATATAATCATTAAGGATAACCAATAAATTCAACATTGATACTACATGAGTTAGATATAACTTGCTGCCAGCAGTATCAATTTTACTAATAATGTTTGTATACATGCATTACAATACTTGTTGGAGAGCATCCCTATTATGACAAATAAGAGTGCTGATATACTAATAATTAAATCTAAGATGTCGGTGTATAACTTTTCTGTGTTTTGTAACTCTACATTCTCTCTAATGCACTCACTGTTACTTCCCATGGTAAATGATCATGCTTCTTGAGACTTCTCTGTTTTTACCAAAGAACATTTCCTGAGGATGGCTGCTTCTTTGGAAATTTCTCTATAGATGACTGTTTTGGTTAATTTTTGCCATTTGGTAGTAGAGCCAAGTCATCAACATCAATTCTTGTTAGTGTGAATGGCCTACTAGACAAGAAGTCTTTTCAAGTGGTAATTAGACATATGAAGGCCAATTGAGAAATGTCATCGGACTGGTACTTAAAAGTTGACTTTCCATTATGAATAACTTCAACCCCCATCAAGATTAGACCTTTCACCGTCCACATGAATATGGAGATTAACTTTGAATTTATTGGTGAGGAGATGGAAGAAAAACTACCAGTCCAGATGAACAACCATTCCAATATGCGAGCCGCAAATTGCGACGTTTTGCGACTCACAAAATGAAATGTACAACGGTGTCTCAGACACTGTTTGCAATTCCACTGGGGTCGTAAACGACCTGCCTCATTAATAATCATGAGGCACGCTGCAATATGCGACCCCACTGGGAATAGCCAGCACTTACATGGATGGTGGCCTGCTGGGTTCAGCAGACCACAATGTCTGTGACGGCTTTTTAAATAAAGCAAAATGAAAAGTTTCTGTTTCATTTTTGACGAGTCGGCAGAGGTCCGTGGGACCACTGCCTGCTCCCAAAAATATTTTTGCTGCCAGTCACAAAGGAGAAGGGGTCCTATTGTGGAAAATGACTAAATTCGGTATACATAAGCGGCGTTCATTTATGTTCACCACAGCCACTGTTGAAAGTAGAGCGACAACCATGAAAACAGTAGCCACGCCGTCTTGTCCCTTTTAGGCCCCATCGCGAAAGTAGGTGGCAGCCATTTTTGTGTCACGACCTCTCTGCCCACTGCCAATAGCCTGCGCGCCTCTCCCCCTCACACCCCAGCCTCCCAAGCATTCCCCCGCGCCCCGACAGCCCCCGGTTTCTCCTGCTTGGGCCATAAGCGAACCTCTAGCGCGACCCTGTCTCCGAGCCACATCCCGTGCTGAACCCCCTCGTTCTTTCATCTCATTCAAAGAACAGGCCCCTTTTTGATAACCTCTTCCTCCCTGCCCGATTGTCCAGCCCGATCCCAGGCCATCACCTAGCCTGACAGATGCAGTTTATTGCCCCCTACAGTAGGACCTCGCCTCACATCAAAGGAGCGGTGGCTAATCAATACCCTCACACCTCCAGATCCGACCGATCGCCCACTTTCCCGTTCCCAGCAGAATGTCCAGCTGCGCGACAACCACCACATGCTGAGGTTGAGGTGGGAACTCTACTGTAAATATGTGTGGGAACGGGGGTGAAGCGGGGATTCCGAGGATGTCTTTCCGTACATCAAGTATTGACAAGAATGTGTTTCATGTAATAAAGCAATAAACCTGTGTATAAGAGGCCAGGCCTCAAGGATGCGTTTAGAGCACCTCGAGAAGATACCCTGTTGTCTGATTTGACGTGTTCTGCTCCGTCGGAATAAACTCGTGTTTCCTGCCTTCTGTCTCCAGCGCCTGCCTTTTTGTTTGGTAATCTCGAATGGTATGAGAGGCGGCTAACGGCGGGCAAATACTGAAGGGTTCTAAGTCGAATTCGGCCCTACCTTTCGACAATTGGCGTCCCAAACGTGGGGCCCATCAGCGACGCGTGGATCCAGTGAGAGAGGTCCCAACGACAGAGTGAATGACTGCAACGATCGGGAAGTGCAATTGCCCGATAGACCCTCGTCTGGCAGCCGATCATCCGAACTTCACCGGTTCCGAGCAGACCTCTCTTGAGTGATCTACGGTCCTGACTGGGAACCATCAGGAGTGCCACAGCAATTACGGAGAATAGAGGACGATCAGGCGCTGGAAGCGGAAGACGAGAAACTGTCCATGCGGTCCGGGTAAGGTCGTGTAAACACGACGAATTGCAAATTGATTGTTTGATTGTTTGAAAATACTAGTATTACTCATTTGATTGTTTCTGAGAGATTCTCTATTTGCAAACAAGCACAGAGTCGCCATACTCTGTTTAGTCTTTGCAGATAGTGAAGGGTAGGTAACGCAGGCCTTTTCCCCCGTTGTAATCCGTCGTGCCTACTTCCCTCTCCATTTGATTGATTGTTATCCAAGCATTTACTGTTTTGGAATTGGTTCTCTTTGGATCATTCTCTATTTACAAAAAAGCACAGAGTCGCAATACTCTGTTTAGTCCTTGTGAATAGTGAAGGATAGGTAACGCAGGCTTTTGCCCCCGTTGTAATACGTCGTGCCTATTTTTATCCCTCATTTGATTGATTGTTTGACCGAACATTGATCGTTCGGAATTGGTTCTCTTTGGGTTATTCTCTATTTACAAATAAGCACAGGGTCACCATGCTCTGTTTAGTCTTTGTGAATAGTGAAGGGTAGGTAGTGCAGACTTTTGTCCCCTTTGTAACCCGTCATGCCTATCTTTGCCCCGTTTGTTGGTAGTTGGTTCAGCCCGGACATTTTATTAGAGGTAGATCATCCGGCTCCACCGGAAGACGCCCCTAATAAAAAAATTGCGGGTTAGCCGCTGTATCGTGCTAGCAAACAAAAACATAAAAATCACTAAGAAAAACTAAAGAAATCGAACAAAATCAGTAGGACACTGATGAGATCCTTTTTACCCCGTTAAAATAGAAGTACTAAGAATAGCCCCTTACGAGAAATATGAAACTAGTGGGAGGAGCCAAGTTCGAAGCCGCGATGGACGCAAGGCAGCTCGACTCCTCCGTCCCCGCTGCCCAAACATGTCTGCCCCACCGCCCACCACGCCCAATAACGGCAACATGATACAGATAAAAGTTAAGAGATACCTACCCCCATTCCGGAAACTCCCGAAGTGCAGCAGGTCCGCAGCTACGCCCATCCGGAAGACGAGGCCCCCGGCACGTATAGGGCAGGGCCTTGCTGGCAGCCATCGGCCGAAGAGGTCGTTGGGTGGATGGCCCGGAAGCACCACGGCCACGATGTTGTTGTACTGGCCTTCCCATTCGTCCACCCTGAGGTGGCATCCAGCGAGCCAAGGGTGGGGGGGGTGAATGCCTTGCTGATGACCCCCCCCTCTTACTGCCTGGTCCGACCATCACATATACCTGTGCCAGGAGACGGCGTGGGGTGCACTGGGAGGGAGAGGCGCCACGAACGAGCACCCCCCACCTCCCCAGGTGGAGGTTCCTCAGCTGCACCCCAGCGCTTCACTCGGCCAGCTGAGTTGCGCCCGCTCTTGCGGCACAGTGCCTCGCTCGGCCAGCTGAGTCTCACCCGCTCTTGCAGCACAGTGCCTCACTCGGCCGGTTGAGTTTCGCCTGCTCTTGCGGCTACAGCGTCTCACCCACCATCCAGCTGAATTGCACCCGCTCTTGCGGTACAGCGACAGGCGGCCGCCACGGAGCTCACGAAATGGCGGTCGGCTCCACCGACTTGGGCCTGGCCTGCAAGGATGGCTCTGGGCAACCCTGGAACTCGGACGCTTGACTGCTAGGGCATTGGCCCCATTCCCGAAAACGTCCCCTCAGCCTTGAAGATTCTACAAGAGTCACCGGGGCCCCCGACTCCCGCAGACTTCCGGTGGGGAGCGACTGCCATGATTGCTCGCGGAATGGCCACGACGTAGCCACGGGATGGTGGTGCTCTCATACTGACACCAGCTTCAGTCTGAAACATCCAGAAACACTGTAGACTACCAATTCGATCAGTTCCGATAGAGCCCCAACGTGACCCGGTAGGGAAGAACTTGCCCTCCCCTCTTTGACTGATGGTTCTTGTTGCCTGTCCCTTCTGTTGTCATTTAACGGAACTTTTTTGGACTGCCGAAAGGGGTTCTGGTCCGACCGCTGGTTGGTGGAGACATTTTGACTATATTCTGGACCTGCCCGTCCTCGCCCAAAATGGCGCCGGTATAAATGAGACTCGCAACTCCTTGATGTGTACTGGTTGCTCAGCCTTGATGTCATGAGATATGTATGCAGTTTTGGAGCACATGGCTGGCGGGGACGGGTACTGATTGAACATTTGGACATCCATATTGATATTAAGTTCTGATGTATTATTGATTACTGTACTATTGAAAGTTCGAATTAACGTTACTCATGGTACTTGCCCGCAAATGTATAGCTAGATAATTTCATTGTAACTGGTCCTGTCGTACCTTGATTATAAAATTAACGTCCACCGATTCCGCAACTGTTAGACACCTTAGTTCCTGCAACCTAATGGCCCGCCCGTTACGTTTTTTCTACAGTGTAAATGTCCCCTCGTCATATACGATTCCAGTTTGCTCCGTGGCCGGCCCACGTGGTTGTAGGCCCGTATTTGTATGCTGACATCTTTTTCAATCAAGGTTTTAACAGAAAAAAAAAAAAATATGTAGAACTAGCCTCATATCAGTCACTTAGATTGGTAGGTTCTCGGATAAAGGCTACTATTTTCAAAATAAATAAAGGACAAGTAAAATGAAGCAATTTTGGTTATGAAAAATTAGAAAGGCATGGTACATACGAACAATGCGAAAAGAATGGTCAAGATCTGTTGTATTTTTGCATTCCTGCAGCATAAGCAATAGGTAAAGGATCCGGATATTTAGATATATCTATGAATAGGACAATAGACCAGTTCCTCTGGGCTGCAATGCCGAGATGCAAGGTACTGCTTCCCAAAGAAGATAAGTTAGGCACGTGGTAGGTAAAAACATTTTCGTGTTTTTGCGCGCTGATGTGCTTTGTACGCTGTCACCCCCCCTCCCCTCTTCTCTTTCTCTGCAGGTTAATATCGGAATTTCAGCTGGAGCATGGAGAAGACCCAGAATGCACCGTGTTACACGCAGAAAGAAGAAGAATTGTATGGTATGAATGCGCGCGTGGGCCCCGATTTGTGTTGTATGAATGCTCATGTGTGGCGCACGTCTGGGTTGACGGACGAATGTTTTTTTTGTATGACTGAGGTATGGATCGAGCGGTTAATGGAATAAGAAAAACGAGCCCGAACATGATACCTGCATGTGAAGGACGAAAAAGAATATAGCACTTACCTTACCTAGGAACGACTCTCTCCCTCTCTGGAGCTAGTGAATGGGAGAGTGGCCTACGCCAGAAACTTGAAGGGTTATTGTAGTACCTCTGACCCCAACCGATATCCCAAATGAACGCCCTAAATGACGCGCACCAGTGAGTCAACTTAATGTGCATACTAGATGAGAAAAGTTAAGGATACCCCGGGTTGGGGCTCATCCAAAATTCCCCCTCAGCCCAGAAATTAGGGATATTGTCATGTTTTAGATTTACCCCCTCTTCTTCCATCCTCATAGAAAAGTCAGAATTGCACCATCGCACATCCGACAGACACCCCTCCTTTACCTCAACTTGGATCGTCATTTGTTAGATGTTGGAAGACCCCACCGTGAGTATAAGCACGACTGGACCAGTGTCCGACCAATTAAAAGGAGTAAGTATTTATTAAAGCGAGGTTACCAACAGAAATTGTCTGCTATTAGGAAGGAAGGAGAACGAAGAGCTCGACCCCCAAATGAATTAAATGGAGTACTGAAAATATGCAACACGCATGAAAAGGCTCTTTCGCCAAAAATAGCCCTCTGTTTTATCTTAAGTTTTCGTACTTGATGTATGTTCTGTCACACCCTATCTGGTATTTGTGTATATGTAAACTATGAATTTATGTTTTCCCTCAGCTTGTGTTTTATACGTGAAACTGACCCGTACTGATCTATATGTGTGTGCACTGAATAGCCTATTATTGTACACGTCTCTCTCTCCCTCTTTTTATGTCGTACGTGTACTAATAGCCTATTTGGTATGCACGACGCTCTCTCCCTCTGAGGGCTCCCTCGCTCCCTTTTTGAATAAATGACGACACTGTACCTCGCCGGTACGGGAATAATTGGCTTTTAGACACGACAGTGTTTGAACAAATTGACAGAAACAAAACGATCGTATTTTGCCATATTACTGCCTCTCCTTTCTGTAAAATGATTAAACTTAATTGGCTGAGAAAGAAAGGACAGGTGAGACGACTGATGTCCCCTAATCTGACCCTTAAAAAGGGAACTATATGTCAGTGGCTTTTGTCTTAAGTACTTTGGTAACACCACCCTCATCGTTCGGATTACCACCGCCCATTGTACAAAAATAGAATGTCCGATACGTCCCCGTTCCTCCAGAATGGTCCCAGTTCTGTACCAGCCGTCCCAGAAAATCTTAAAGACTGTAGCTATAGTCCCATGATAACAGCATTTCACATTTTTTATAAATTAACAGACCTTGAAGAAACATATAGCTCAACAGGATTTGTTTTAGACAAACGTGAGTCTCTACTGAAGGAGCCGGTTTGAATTCAATAAACTATGTAATTTTTAGATATCAGACTTCTTGCCACGTTCGCAAATATAACAAGAGTAAAACGCCAGACAGACATGTTGTTTGAAAATAAAAAAAAATTAAAAAAATGCTTGCCGACCTGCACTTCAGCAATGATGCATGAGTTAACAACATACACCGATGTAAGGATTACTAAGAATCCACCCTATCGTGACCAATGAACGCTTCCCCAACTACTTGGGGTTGGGAGAGAAATTAAAGTGTGTAAACGTCTTCCCCTGCCAATTCTCTAAAAAATAAACTGTTTTTTGTACTCATTTAAGGATAACGTGCAGTCGTCGGAGGAGAGAGGCCGGATGTGACGCACAGCCTGGCTGCAGATCGGAGAATATCTATGACCTCGACCAAGGTGGAGCCACAGAGCAAAGAGTTGCGGGACAAGGTACCGTTCTCAGCGTGGAAAGTGAAGGAAAGTAGGGCCGCCCAGAAGCCCCTGCACGTTGATGAGCTCGTGCTGAAAGTCCCAGCCCATTGTGCCCGATTGATTGGCCCACTTGCTTGAAATTTCTGCCCTCCTTGGTCCGTTTCAGATCTGATCCCACTCCACCCTCTCTTCCCTCGGCCTCCCAAAGCACGCCCCCATTACCCCCCTTTTTTTCATATGGAATTTTTTAACTTGACTCTGAGACGAAAGACAGCACAAAAGATAGAATAGGGTTTGTCATGAAGGAAGAACGGAATGCGGGTACCCCGCCTAAGGTACCTATGATAGGTTAGTTAAGGAACAGGACAAACACAGGACTGTGGTCCAAGAGCAAAGAATGGCCACACCCTGCAACGCGAGATCTGAAGTAGAGCTGGACGCATAGCTCCACCGCCGGTGATCAACAGTGCCAACGAAAGAAGAAAAACAATGCGAGCCTACCCGTGATGGCTCGCTGTAAAAAGACACTGGACAGACGAACCCTTTTTTTGAACATTGCCACCCCTTGACTGTCCCTTGTATTAAGTTGAATTCCTCTCTCAACCACTTGTATTGATTATCACCCAATTGAGCTTTCGAAACCTTACATCGGTCACTTTCAACTGTACTTGGATAACTAAGAAAGTGTTAACTCTGTATCATGATGATTGTAGAACACCAGTTATGCACATGAGCATACCGTCTAGTTTTGACCCCCATGAAGTCCAGACCTCAAGAAATATACTTAATAGCCCTTATTTGGCCAGAACATTTTTGTATGACATCATCTTTGTGTTCGAACGAATTTCCTACATCGTCTAAATAATATCCCCGTCTCCAAGGTCTAACATATGACACAGCTAATGTAATTTTGTATGCACTGCCTCCTCGCCTTTCGCATCGACTACATGTGGTTATGTACGATTCTGTTAACATTGATAGCAGGATTATTTCCATCTGCCCGTAATGCATATGGGCTACCAAAGACCTCGATAGACAGCCCAGCCACATGCTTCCCTTATTAGTATAACTAGATGTCAGCTTCTACGTCCTTACCTCAGATATAAACAGAAATGAACTAACTCTTGATAAAAACTGGGGACTGTGGAAAATGACTAAATTCGGTATACATAAGCGGTGTTCATTTATGTTCACCACAGCCACTGTTGAAAGTAGAGCGACAACCATGAAAACAGTATCCACGCCATCTCGTCCCTTTAAGGCCCCATCGCGAAAGTAGGTGGCAGCCATTTTTGTGTCACGATCTCTCTGCCCACTGCCAATAGCCTGCGCGCCTCTCCCCCTCACACCCCAGCCTCGCAAGCATTCCCCCGCGCCCCGACAGCCCCCGGTTTCTCCTGCTTGGGCCATAAGCGAACCTCTAGCGCAACCCTGTCTCCGAGCCAAATCCCGTGCTGAACCCCCTCGCTCTTTCATCTCATTCGAAGAACAGGCCCCTTTTTGATAACCTCTTCCTCCCTGCCCGATTGTCCAGCCCGATCCCAGGCCATCACCTAGCCCGACAGATGCAGTTTATTGCCCCCTACAGTAGGACCTCGCCTCACATCAAAGGAGCGGTGGTTAATCAATACCCTCACACCTCCAGATCCGACCGATCACCCACTTTCCCGTTCCCAGCAGAATGTCCAGCTGCGCGACAACCACCACATGCTGAGGTTGAGGTGGGAACTCTACTGTAAATATGTGTGGGAACGGGGATGAAGCGGGGATTCCGAGGATGTCTTTCCGTACATCAAGTATTGACAAGAATGTGTTTCATGTAATAAAGCAATAAACCTGTGTATAAGAGGCCAGGCCTCAAGGATGCGTTTAGAGCACCTCGAGAAGATACCCTGTTGTCTGATTTGACGTGTTCTGCTCCGTCGGAATAAACTCCTGTTTCCTGTCTTCTGTCTCCAGCGCCTGCCTCTTTGTTTGGTAATCTGGAATGGTATGAGAGGCGGCTAACGCCGGGCAAATACTGAAGGGTTCTTGGTCGAATTCGGCCCTACCTTTCGACAATTGGCGTCCCAAACGTGGGGCCCATCAGCGACGCGTGGATCCAGTGAGAGAGGTCCCAACGACAGAGTGAATGACTGCAACGATCGGGAAGTGCAATTGCCCGATAGACCCTCGTCTGGCAGCCGATCATCCGAACTTCACCGGTTCCGAGCAGACCTCTCTCGAGTGATCTACGGTCCTGACTGGGAACCATCAGGAGTGCCACAGCAATTACGGAGAATAGAGGACGATCAGGCGCTAGAAGCGGAAGACGAGAAACTGTCCATGCGGTCCGGGTAAGGTCGTGTAAACACGACGAATTGCGAATTGATTGTTTGATTGTTTGAAAATACTAGTATTACTCATTTGATTGTTTCTGAGAGATTCTCTATTTGCAAACAAGCACAGAGTCGCCATACTCTGTTTAGTCTTTGCAGATAGTGAAGGGTAGATAACGCAGGCCTTTGCCCCCGTTGTAATCCGTCGTGCCTACTTCCCTCTCCATTTGATTGATTGTTATCCAAGCATTTACTGTTTTGGAATTGATTCTCTTTGGATCATTCTCTATTTACAAAAAAGCACAGAGTCGCAATACTCTGTTTAGTCCTTGTGAATAGTGAAGGATAGGTAACGCAGGCTTTTGCCCCCGTTGTAATACGTCGTGCCTATTTTTATCCCTCATTTGATTGATTGTTTGACCGAACATTGATCGTTCGGAATTGGTTCTCTTTGGGTTATTCTCTATTTACAAATAAGCACAGGGTCGCCATGCTCTGTTTAGTCTTTGTGAATAGTGAAGGGTAGGTAGTGCAGACTTTTGTCCCCTTTGTAACCCGTCATGCCTATCTTTGCCCCGTTTGTTGGTAGTTGGTTCAGCCCGGACATTTTATTAGAGGTAGATCATCCGGCTCCACCGGAAGACGCCCCTAATAAAAAGGACATAAATATATGTAAAAAAAATTGCGGGTTAGCCGCTGTATCGTGCTAGCAAACAAAAACATAAAAATCGCTAAGAAAAACGAAAGAAATCGAACAAAATCAGTAGGCCACTGATGAGATCCTTTTTACCCCGCTAAAATAGAAGTACTAAGAATAGCCCCTTACGAGAAATATGAAACTAGTGGGAGGAGCCAAGTTCGAAGCCACGATGGACGCAAGGCAGCTCGACTCCTCCGTCCCCGCTGCCCAAACATGTCTGCCCCACCGCCCACCACGCCCAATAACGGCAACATGATACAGATAAAAGTTAACAGATACCTACCCCCATTCCGGAAACTCCCGAAGTGCAGCAGGTCCGCAGCTACGCCCATCCGGAAGACGAGGCCCCCGGCACGTATAGGGCGGGGCCTTGCTGGCAGCCATCGGCCGAAGAGGTCGTTGGGTGGATGGCCCGGAAGCACCACGGCCACGATGTTGTTGTACTGGCCTTCCCATTCGTCCACCCTGAGGTGGCATCCAGCGAGCCACGGGTGGGGGGGGTGAATGCCTTGCTGATGACCCCCCCCTCTTATTGCCTGGTCCGACCATCACATATACCTGCGCCAGGAGACGGCGTGGGGTGCACTGGGAGGGAGAGGCGGCACGAACGAGCCTCCCCCACCTTCCCAGGTGGAGGTTCCTCAGCTGCACCCCAGCGCTTCACTCGGCCAGCTGAGTTGCGCCCGCTCTTGCGGCACAGTGCCTCGCTCGGCCAGCTGAGTCTCACCCGCTCTTGCGGCACAGTGCCTCACTCGGCCGGTTGAGTTTCGCCTGCTCTTGCGGCTACAGCGTCTCACCCACCATCCGGCTGAATTGCACCCGCTCTTGCGGTACAGCGACAGGCGGCTGCCACGGAGCTCACGAAATGGCGGTCAGCTCCACAGACTTGGGCCTGGCCTGCAAGGATGGCTCTGGGCAACCCTGGAACTCGGACGCTTGACTGCTAGGGCATGGGCCCCATTCCCGAAAGCGTCCCCTCAGCCTTGAAAATTCTACAAGAGTCACCGGGGCCCCCGACTCCCGCAGACTTCCGATGGGGAGCGACTGCCATGATTGCTCGCGGAATGGCCACGACGTAGCCACGGGATGGTGGTGCTCTCATACTGACGCCAGCTTCAGTCTGAAACATCCAGAAACACTGTAGACTACCAATTCGATCAGTTCTGGTGGAGCCCCAACGTGACCCGGTAGGGAAGAACTTGTCCTCCCCTCTTTGACTGATGGTTCTTGTTGCCTGTCCCTTCTGTTGTCATTTAACGGAACTTTTTTGGACTGCCGAAAGGGGTTCTGGTCCGACCGCTGGTTGGTGGAGACATTTTGACTATATTCTGGACCTGCCCGGCCTCGCCCAAAATGGCGCCGGTATAAATGAGACTCGCAACTCCTTGATGTGTACTGGTTGCTCAGCCTTGATATCATGAGATATGTATGCAGTTTTGGAGCACATGGCGGGCGGGGACGGGTACTGATTGAACATTTGGACATCCCTATTGATATTAAGTTCTGATGTATTATTGATTACTGTACTATTGAAAGTTCGAATTAACGTTACTCATGGTACTTGCCTGCAAATGTATAGCTAGATAATTTCATTGTAACTGGTCCTGTCGTACCTTGATTATAAAATTAACGTCCACCGATTCCGCAACTGTTAGACACCTTAGTTCCTGCAACCTAATGGCCCGCCCGTTACGTTTTTTCTACAGTGTAAATGTCCCCTCGTCATATATGATTCCAGTTTGCTCCGTGGCCGGCCCTCGTGGTTGTAGGCCCGTATTTGTATGCTGACATGTTTTTCAATCAAGGTTTTAACAGAAAAAAAAAAAATATGTAGAACTAGCCTCATATCAGTCACTTAGATTGTTAGGTTCTCGGATAAAGGCTACTATTTTCAAAATAAATAAAGGACAAGTAAAATGAAGCAATTTTGGTTATGAAAAATTAGAAAGGCATGGTACATACGAACAATGCGAAAAGAATGGTCAAGATCTGTTGTATTTTTGCATTCCTGCAGCATAAGCAATAGGTAAAGGATCCGGATATTTAGATATATCTATGAATAGGACAATAGACCAGTTCCTCTGGGCTGCAATGCCGAGATGCAAGGTACTGCTTCCCAAAGAAGATAAGTTAGGCACGTGGTAGGTAAAAACATTTTCGTGTTTTTGCGCACTGATGTGCTTTGTACGCTGTCACCCCCCCCTCTTCTCTTTCTCTGCAGGTTAATATCGGAATTTTAGCTGGAGTATGGAGAAGACCCAGAATGCACTGTGTTACACGCAGAAAGAAGAAGAATTGTATGGTATGAATGCGCGCGTGGGCCCCGATTTGTGTTGTATGAATGCTCATGTGTGGCGCACGTCTGGGTTGACGGACGAATGTTTTTTTTGTATGACTGAGGTATGGATCGAGCGGTTAATGGAATAAGAAAAATGAGCCCGAACATGAAACCTGCATGTGAAGGACGAAAAAGAATATAGCACTTACCTTACCTAGGAACGACTCTCTCCCTCTCTGGAGCTAGTGAATGGGAGAGTGGCCTACGCCAGAAACTTGAAGGGTTATTGTAGTACCTCGGACCCCAACCGATATCCCAAATGAACGCCCTAAATGACGCGCACCAGTGAGTCAACTTAATGTGCAGACTAGATGAGAAAAGTTAAGGATACCCCGGGTTGGGGTTCATCCAAAATTCCCCCTCAGCCCAGAAATTAGGGATATTGTCATGTTTTAGATTTACCCCCTCTTCTTCCATCCTCATAGAAAAGTCAGAATTGCACCATCGCACATCCGACAGACACCCCTCCTTTACCTCAACTTGGATCGTCATTTGTTAGATGTTGGAAGACCCCACCGTGAGTATAAGCACGACTGGACCAGTGTCCGACCAATTAAAAGGAGTAAGTATTTATTAAAGCGAGGTTACCAACAGAAATTGTCTGCTATTAGGAAGGAAGGAGAACGAAGAGCTCGACCCCCAAATGAATTAAATGGAGTACTGAAAATATGCAACACGCATGAAAAGGCTCATTCGCCAAAAATAGCCCTCTGTTTTATCTTAAGATTTCGTACTTGATGTATGTACTGTCGCACCCTATCTGGTATTTGTGTATACGTAAACTATGAATTTATGTTTTCCCTCAGCTTGTGTTTTATACGTGAAACTGACCCGTACTGATCTATATGTGTGTGCACTGAATAGCCTATTATTGTACACGTCTCTCTCCCTCTCTCTCTCTCTCCCTCTTTTTATGTTGTACGTGTACTAATAGCCTATTTGGTACGCACGACGCTCTCTCCCTCTGAGGGCTCCCTCGCTCCCTTTTTGAATAAATGACGACACTGTACCTCGCCGGTACGGGAATAATTGGCTTTTAGACACGACAGTGTTTGAACAAATTGACAGAAACAAAACGATCATATTTTGCCATATTACTGCCTCTCCTTTCTGTAAAATGATGAAACTTAATTGGCTGAGAAAGAAAGGACAGGTGAGACGACTGATGTCCCCTAATCTGATCCTTAAAAAGGGAACTATATGTCAGTGGCTTTTCTCTTAAGTACTTTGGTAACACCACCCTCATCGTTCGGATTACCACCGCCCATTGTACAAAAATAGAATGTCCGATACGTCCCCGTTCCTCCAGAATGGTCCCAGTTCTGTACCAGCCGTCCCAGAAAATCTTAAAGACTGTAGCTATAGTCCCATGATAACAGCATTAAACATTTTTTATAAATTAACAGACCTTGAAGAAACATATAGCTCAACAGGATTTGTTTTAGACAAACGCGAGTCTCTACTGAAGGAGCCGGTTTGAATTCGATAAACTATGTAATTTTTAGATATCAGACTTCTTGCCACGTTCGCAAATATAACAAGAGTAAAACGCCAGACAGATATGTTGTTTGAAAATAAAAAAAATTTAAAAAATGCTTGCCGACCTGTACTACAGCAATGATGCATGAGTTAACAACATACACCGATGTAAGGATTACTAAGCATCCACCCTATCGTGACCAATGAACGCTTCCCCAACTACTTGGGGTTGGGAGAGAAATTAAAGTGTGTAAACGTCTTCCCCTGCCAATTCTCTAAAAAAAAAACTGTTTTTTGTACTCATTTAAGGATAACGTGCAGTCGTCGGAGGAGAGGGGCCGGATGTGACGCACAGCCTGGCTGCAGATCGGAGAATATCTATGACCTCGACCAAGGTAGAGCCACAGAGCAAAGAGTTGCGGGACAAGGCACCGTTCTCAGCGTGGAAAGTGAAGGAAAGAAGGGCCGCCCAGAAGCCCCTGCACGTTGATGAGCTCGTGCTGAAAGTCCCAGCCCATTGTGCCCGATTGATTGGCCCACTTGCTTGAAATTTCTGCCCTCCTTGGTCCGTTTCAGATCTGATCCCACTCCACCCTCTCTTCCCTCGGCCTCCCAAAGCACGCCCCCATCACCCCCCTTTTTTTCATATGGAATTTTTGAACTTGACTCTGAGACGAAAGACAGCACAAAAGATAGAATAGGGTTTGTCATGAAGGAAGAACGGAATGCGGGTACCCCGCCTAAGGTACCTATGATAGGTTAGTTAAGGAACAGGACAAACACAGGACTGTGGTCCAAGAGCAAAGAATGGCCACACCCTGCAACGCGAGATCTGAAGTAGAGCTGGACGCATAGCTCCACCGCCGGTGATCAACAGTGCCAACGAAAGAAGAAAAACAATGAGAGCCTACCAGTGATGGCTCGCTGTAAAAAGACACTGGACAGACAAACCCTTTTTTTGAACATTGCCACCCCTTGACTGTCCCTTGTATTAAGTTGAATTCCTCTCCCAACCACTTGTATTGATTATCACCCAATTGAGCTTTCGAAACCTTACATCGGTCACTTTCAACTGTACTTGGATAACTAAGAAAGCGTTAACTCTGTATCATGATGATTGTAGAACACCAGTTATGCACATGAGCATACCATCTAGTTTTGACCCCCATGAAGTCCAGACCTCAAGAAATATACTTAATAGCCCTTATTTGGCCAGAACATTTTTGTATGACATCATGTTTGTATTCGAACGAATTTCCTACATCGTCTAAATAATATCCCCGTCTCCAAGGTCTAACATATGACACAGCTAATGTAATTTTGTATGCACTGCCTCCTCGCCTATCGCATCGACTACATGTGGTTATGTACGATTCTGTTAACATTGATAGCAGGAATATTTCCATCTGCCCGTAATGCATATGGGCTACCAAAGACCTCGATAGACAGCCCAGCCACATGCTTCCCTTATTAGTATAACTAGATGTCAGCTTGTACGTCCTTACCTCAGACATAAACAGAAATGAACTAACTCATGATAAAAACTGGGGACTGTGGAAAATGACTAAATTCGGTATACATAAGCGGTGTTCATTTATGTTCACCACAGCCACTGTTGAAAGTAGAGCGACAACCATGAAAACAGTAGCCACGCCATCTTGTCCCTTTTAGGCCCCATCGCGAAAGTAGGTGGCAGCCATTTTTGTGTCACGACCTCTCTGCCCACTGCCAATAGCCTGCGAGCCTCTCCCCCTCACACCCCAGCCTCGCAAGCATTCCCCCGCGCCCCGACAGCCCCCGGTTTCTCCTGCTTGGGCCATAAGCGAACCTCTAGCGCGACCCTGTCTCGGAGCCACATCCCGTGCTGAACCCCCTCGCTCTTTCATCTCATTCGAAGAACAGGCCCCTTTTTGATAACCTCTTCCTCCCTGCCCGAGTGTCCAGCCCGATCCCAGGCCATCACCTAGCCCGACAGATGCAGTTTATTGCCCCCTACAGTAGGACCTCGCCTCACATCAAAGGAGCGGTGGTTAATCAATACCCTCACACCTCCAGATCCGACCGATCGCCCACTTTCCCGTTCCCAGCAGAATGTCCAGCTGCGCGACAACCACCACATGCTGAGGTTGAGGTGGGAACTCTACTGTAAATATGTTTGGGAACGGGGGTGAAGCGGGGATTCCGAGGATGTCTTTCCGTACATCAAGTATTGACAAGAATGTGTTTCATGTAATAAAGCAATAAACCTGTGTATAAGAGGCCAGGCCTCAAGGATGCGTTTAGAGCACCTCGAGAAGATACCCTGTTGTCTGATTTGACGTGTTCTGCTCCGTCGGAATAAACTCCTGTTTCCTGCCTTCTGTCTCCAGCGCCTGCCTCTTTGTTTGGTAATCTCGAATGGTATGAGAGTCGGCTAACGCCGGGCAAATACTGAAGGGTTCTTGGTCGAATTCGGCCCTACCTTTCGACACTATGGGTACCCCTGGGACCCCTTCTTGTTTGCGAGTGGTTACCACCTCCTTGAAGTAGGTGGTAAACGGAAGGTGTTTTACGACTGCAATTGCATTCACAAATCAATCGCGTATAGAAGTGCGACTCGCTATTGGGATGGGATGCCCTGGGCACGCACCTTGCTAATAGTGAGTTACAAACCCTATTTTGCACGTCAATAATAGGCCACCAACTCGTAAAATAGGGTTTTTACATTGCACATGACCTATTTTATGTCGCAAATGGGACTTTCCCATTAGCGACCGCCAAAAGCAGTCGAACATCTGGCACACTGCCTTTTTTATTAAATGTGGAGTCCGAATTGCTCTTTGTTTCATAGTGGGGGTCCTTGATGATGCCAGTAGCAGTTCTGCAAATAAACCAGTCCAGTGGCACTGCTTCATGTATTCTACACTTACTTTTAATGAGTTGGCCTGAACTGGTATAACTTGTAGGGGAAACGGGGTGAACTTAAGTCTTTAAATTCAGGATATCACAAAAATCGTTCTCTGCATCCAGTACCTGAATAATTAGCTGTTATTGAGACATAAAGAAGCATTGAAAGCGGAAAACCATTAAGAATGTGGAATAGACTGGACCATACATTTTGCTTTAACCCTTCATGAAATTAACAAAATGACAAAATGGTTTATATACCAGATAGATAATGATGCAAACTCTCTGTAAAGGTTGCTAAGCTATAGAATTGCAGGATGAACGTTTGCCAACAAATGCAGCTAAATGCATATTTGATTCAAGACATCTAGGGCCCGATGTAGGTAGGATTGATTTTCCGATTCATAATTACTGAATTTTACCGATTCGGTAATTATGAATCGGTAAATCAGAGGGGTGGGTATGTAGGTATTCCAGATGTGCTGGAATACCGAATCGGAGGAAAATCGGTATTTACCGATTCGGTAAATACCGATCGGTAATGCCCATTCATTCCTATGGGCTTTGAAGCCCATAGGAATGAATGGGCATTACCGATTCGGTATTTACCGAATCGGTAAATACCGATTTACACAAGGGTGCAGGGGGTGTCACTTTGACACCCTCTGGCCCCCCCAAAAGAGGCTCGGTGCCATGTGGCAGGCATACCTGCCCTAAGGGAAGGTCTGCCTGTCATATGGCATAGGTGTGCATGCACACATGTGCATGCACACCGGAATCGGTATTTTACCATCACAATGGATTTGATGGTAAAATACCGATTCGGTAAGGCTTGTGGGACTCAGAAGAGTCCCACCTTCATATCAAATTTACCGAATCGGTAAAAATACCGATTCGGAATTTTACAGAATCGGTAAATTTACCGATCGGTAAATTTACCGATTCTGTAAAATTCAGTGCCCTACATACCATTTCTGCAATACCGGTCGATAACGGCCAAAAATACCTATTTTCGGCCGTTACCGACCGACCTACATCTGGCCCCTACTCTCTACACATGCTCCTTCTAAAACACTCGATGCTCTGTTTGCCTTGGTTCTGTTTTGAACATAAAAACAACAAAATTAAAACGCTCTAAAAGAGACTCTTTACACAGTTAATGCAATAGGTACACATTTTAGTGTCAAAGAGAAGTGGTTATCCATTTACACACGTAAAAATAACATATTATCCTCCAGAGAGAAATCCACATAAATCACAGGTTTAAAACTCATTTAAGTCATGCAAGTAGTTGTACAGTTATGCATGCTCCATATTTCAGAAAAAACTAGAAAACAAAACATTTGTTTGGGTGATTACACTATAGCTTTGTTACATCTAAAATTGTAAGTAAAAATCCTAATTGCTAAGGTGCTTTAGAAGACGGAATGTAGTCAGGTGTATTTGAAATCACTGAAATACTGTAAAATATTAGCATGCAATCGTTTGTAGGTTTTGCATGAAACATGTTTACTTGTGTTAATGTCAGCATTCTTGAGGGAGAAAGCTAATTACTCACACAGGTAATGGAATTAGTTAATGTGGTCAACTATTTTATAATTTCAGGAGAATACATATTATGACCTCAATGTGTAAAATGGGGCAGTACCATGAATATGTAAAAGAAGGATTGTATAGAGCCACCATCAGCATAACCTCTGTACCGATAAAGCAATACTAAAACAAAACAAACTGACAGGCTCGTTTATGTAAAGAAATCTTTTTTCGTTACATACTAGAAAGTGTTAGAAATTGGATTACTGGTTGACTGGGTTGTGAGCCCTGGTCAAACAGCAACCATAACCCTAGTCAGGGTGAGGCACAAGCAAACCTCAAATTAGCCTGTGCTCAACCCCCTGGTAGCTTGGCAGAGAGCAGTTAGGCTTGACTTAGAGACACTGTGTAAAATATTTGTGCAACACTTCAAACAGTAAAACTGTGAAACACCACACAAAATAGGTAATAATGTAATGAATAAAACAAAACTAAAGCAACAAAAATCCAAATAGTAGAACCGGAGGTATTCACTGTTAATGTTTTAGAACAAAAAAGTGCCAAAAAGCACAAAGCAGCAACTGTGGATATTAGGTCACGCCAGGAAAAGGACAAAGTCACAAATTCAGGCCAGCTGTGATCGAGCCCGTGCTGGCTGCAGGGTCCCAGTTAGGCCCGCTGAACAAAGTACCTCAACATCCAGGATTCGGAGCATTACGTGGATCTGTTTCGACTATGCATTGCACAGCCTAGGTCTAGGTGACATGTCTGTTCTGAGATGCACCGAGGCTGCGGATCTAGATCCTGTTGAATCAATATCGAGGATCCCATTGCCGGGGCTTGTGATGAAAAGTAAGATGTCGAGGATGCAGCGCTCAGTCAGGTCAACAAGTCTGTTGTGAAAGAGCTTCAAGGCAGATATACAGAGTCCGTTCTCGTCGACGAGGCTGCAGTCGACGAGAGATGCGAGGGCGTGTACCCAGGATGCGTTGCACAGTAGAGGTTCCGAAAGGCAATGCGGACTACACCTGCGATGCTAGTCTTTGTGATGGTTCCAATCCAAGTGCCAGCGGGGATGTGCCAGTTCTGCTCGGGACTGCAATGTGCAGAGGAGACGTGTCGGTTCTACTTGCTCCACTGCTGGCTCTTCAAGAGACCCTCGGCCTACCCGACGGACCTGAAAAACTACAGGCCCATCACTCTCCTTCCCTCTGCAGCGAAAGTCACGGAGAGATTCATCAATGCCCAGCTGACCACCTTCATTGAAGAGAACGCCATCCTTGACTCCTCTCAGTCCAGATTTTGTAGCAGTCAGAGAACCGAGACCGCCCTCTTCGCCGCCACCGATAACATTCACATGCTTCTCGACCAGGGCCACACTGCTGCCCCCATCCTACTAGACCTCTCCGCAGCCTTCGACAGTGTCTCACACCGCACTCTTGCAGCCAGACTCCACGACGCCAGTATACGAGGAACAGGGCTCGACTGGATCAGCTCCTTTCTCTCTGGCAGACCCCTAAGGATCAGACTTCGCCCCTCCCTCTCCGAGCCTACAGAGATCAACTGTTGAGTCCCCCAAGGATCCTCGCTCAGCGCCATGCTCTTCAACATATATATGGCCCCCCTCGCTGCCATCGTCAGACATCATGGACTCAGCAAAATATCTTACAACGACGACACCCAGCTCATCCTCTCTCTCACGAAGAACCCCAAAGACACCAGACTCAGCTTCCAAGAAGGGATGAAAGACGTTACAGCCTGGATAAGCGAGAGTTGCCTAAAACTGAACTCGGAGAAGACAGAGGTCCTCGTTCTTGGACCATTCCCCACTGCGTGGGACAGCTCCTGGTGGACCCCTGCCCTCGGAAACCCACCCACCCCGACAGACCTCGCCTGGAACCTCTGCATCATTCTAGACTTCTCCCTCACCATGACCTGGCAGACCAATGTCACCTCCACCTGCTTCACCTCCCTCTGCATCCTCTGCAAAACAATCAAGTGGATCCTCCCGAATGCAGAAAGACCGTCACCCACGCACTCATAACCAGCAGGTTGGACTACGGTAATGCCCTCTACGCCGGAATCAACAGAAACCTGCAACACAAGCTCCAAACCATCCAGAACACCTCAGCCAGACTCAACCTCGGAGCCCCATGACACAAGCACATGACTCAGCATCTACGAGACCTCCACTGGCTTCCCATCTTACAGAGAGTAACATTCAAGCTACTCACCCACGCCTACAAATCCCTCCACAACAACAGACCCAAATACCTCAACGAAATAGTCTCCTTCCACGTACCCAAAGGGAACATCCGCACTGCTGACAACACCCTGTAAGAGACCCCACGCATCCGCAAAACCAGAACAGGCGAAAGAGCCTTCTCCTATGTTGCTGCAAAGACCTGGAACGAGCTCCCAGTCAATATCAGACGCTCCCCCACTCTGCACACCTTCAGGAAGAGCCTCAAGACCTGGCTCTTCGACTGATCCGGAGCTGCACCCCCCACCCCAGCACCTTGAGACCTTCACAGGTGAGTAGCGCTCTTTATAAACCCCTGATTGATTGATGGACTGAGCCTGGCAAAACACTTTAAGCCCACTTCAACAGTCCAGGTCTAGGGTTGCACATCTTGGCAGGGTAGACTCCCAGATGGCAGATTCCTTCTTCCAGGCAGAGTATCCACAGGTCCAGAAGTGTACTGAAGTGGTGGTGTCTGATGTTCTTCTTTTATGCACAGTTGTGCCTTTGAAGTGGGGAAAACTTCTAGAGGCATGCCTTTAAAGTGCACAGAAGCCCTGCCTTTCCTGCTCTGGCTACAGAATAACTATTGGGGTTATGTATCCCCTTTGTGTGCATTAGTGAGAAAACAAATGTAAGAGTTTTTCACTACCAGGGCATGTACAACTTAAAAGTACATGCCCAACTTTTTGGATAGACTGCACCCCGCCCTGTGGGCTGTCTAGGGCCAAAATTAGGGGTGACTTATATGTATTAAAAAGGAAGGTTTGGGCCTGGCAAAAAGGCCCTGACATGGCATGCCTAAGACCTGATTAAATTGTTGAAGTGAATGGCACAATCAGTACTGCAGGCCCACTAGTAGCATGTAATTTAGAGGTCCTGGGCACATGAAGTGCACTTTACTAGGGACTTATACATAAATCAAATATGCCACTTGGTTATATGCCAATGCTTTCAGGTTCTAGGGAAAGAGCACAAACACTTTAGCACTCGTTAGCAGTGGTACAGTGTGCAGAGTCCCAAGGCCAGCAAAACGCAGTCAGCAAAAACAGGAGGTCTGAGGCAAAAGGTTAGGGGGAACCACACCAAGAAAGGCAGGCCCAACACAGAGACTTATGAAAGACTCTCTAATTTATTTTTTAAAGGACCCAAACTCCTCACCCTCACTGGGTGGTGTGCTAATTATTAGGTGTGCTCCTATGTGCTAGGCAGGGTAATCCATGTTGTGCCCCCCTGCATGCATCCCAGGGCACAGAGGCACAAGGGGGCCACAATCTTTCCCCTCCGCCAAGGTTTTCATGGAGTAGGAACCGCCATGAAACCATGGCGGAGAGGAAACTTGTAATATGGTTGTCAGAACTGCGGCATCCCGCCAATCATATTGATGCCTCCTGACCGCCACAACACTGCCAGGGAATGGCAGTTCCCTGCTGGCTGCGGCAGGCAATGGTGTTCCGACCGCCCTAATCATAATAGGGCAGACGGGAGACGGCCACCGTGCCCCCATGAGTCTGGGGGTGTATGGGCCACCAGACTCGTAATTGAGCACTATGACTGACCTTAAATTACTACTGCAAGATTACTGGCAAGGCACAGGTAAACTAGAGGGGAATGGATTTTCGTATCAGTCTTCTTATTACTTTCATTGTCTTTCCGCATATGTGATGGTGTACAGAGGTAAAAAGGAGAAAGCTTATACAGGAAATAAAAGCATTTTCCCTACAATCATATTCCCACTGTCATACTGCTAATGCTACCTAAGGTTCTTTCCAGATTTCACTTTGCGTTTCTCTTGCGGTAAAAGCCGAAAAAAGCAGGGTTCTTTGTATAAAATCATACGAAATATTGTAATACATTGGGAACCGCAGGGTGTTTTTAATTTAAACCCAAAGAAATATCGTTTACTCAAAATGTGAGCTTTCCCGTACCCTTTCTTCGTTTGATAAGACCTGTTTTTTGCTATCTGATACCTTGTGAAAGAAACAATAAACTCCTGAATATGTTTTTACATTGGAATTAAAGTCGATGGATGCTTTACTAGGCTTGAAAGAGCCTGATTTCCCTGGGGACTCATTAGCATGCTGCTCACATTGTCGCTCACCTACACTGTTGAACTTGCCATCAAATAACCTTCAAAACGCTATTGGTTATTATGTGTCATAGGGCAGATTCACGATAAACCAACTTTGAAACAAGGTAATGAATTCTTGACATTTATTCTGAATCCAGTAACATTTCCGCCAATGTTATCATATTTTGTTTTAAGCCGGTCACATATTCCATTTTATCTCTAAAGCATATAAAAAAGCTTATCAAATACCTTTCCATTGCTTTTTTAGTGGTTTAGGCTTATGTGAGGTACGTTTATATAGAAAACCGGAAAGAACATTCTACACAGAATAAAAAAAAAACATCTATGCTTGGCTTCATCTGCAAAATTACTCCTGGAGCATCTTTTAAACTCACTAGGCCCTGCAGGCCCAATTTATCCGAGCAACCCATTGATTCCCGTCTGTATTCTTATAATTCAATGCAATTTTGGTGAGGCAATGCAAATCCTTCTCACAATTAAACATCAGCCCCCAAATTCAGCCCTGGAAGCTCCTAGATGTTTCCCTTGAGGCGGATATGGCACCATCTGATGTTGCCGATTGCAATGTATCGCTTTAATTTACATTTTCTATCATTTTCATGCTCTTGGCCTCCAAGAGCGCCCAAGGCTGTCAGTTAACCCTGTCCCAGACTTTGGGATCAGATCAGCTAAGATCACGATGTAGACCGGAAGAAAGTAGACTGAAGTCACGTTAAGTGGAATAAAGGGAGGCAAGAAAAGGCCTTCGGGCTAGATGTACAAACCTATTTTATGCGCGCAAGCACCACAATTCGTATTTTGCAACAGCAAAGTAGGTTTTTCTTATGTGACACTTAGGGGGAGATTTACTAATCTTTTGCGCCGTGTTTGCATCACAAAAGTGACGCAAAATGGCGCAAAATTTTCTTTTCCTAATTTGCTTAATGTAAAAGTAATGCGAAGCAGCGCTCATTACTTTGCGCCTGAGGGCCACAGGTGGTGCATGGGCGTTCCCATGCAACCACCCCAGGTTTCTCATGCTAAACCCAATTTACTAAATACAGTTGATTGGGTTTAGCGTGAGAAAACTAAGCCCTTTTTAACTAGGCGCAGGGAAGGAGAAATTCTTTCATTTCTCCTTCCTTTTCTTTCTTTGCATGCGTGCTGCATTGTGCAGCACGCATACAAAGTGGGAAAAGCTTTCCCTCCTGTCTAGGCATAGTATTTTATACAGGAAGAGTATCATTCCTGTACGAAACCTATGCTAGACTCACAGATACACACCCTAGTGCTATGGCGCTAAGGTGTTTGGGTGGCACACAGCAGCTGTAATCAACACTGGCACAAGGGAAAGGGGAGGAGAGAGCCATATCTTTGAAATTATGGCACTCTCCTGCTCCCTCCCTGTTGCGCAACGGTGCGCAGCATTGCAGAGGGCTGTGCTGTGTTGTCTGGAGATTTGGTAAATCTCCCCTATAGATTTCAGGACTCAATAAACTTACACTGATGATTTAAATGGTATTATCGCTCTATACTGATTTGCTATTCAGAAGTGGCATTTTGTAGAGTGCCTTCAAATGTTCAGCGACTGAACTGTAGAGCAAAGCAATGAAAACATTCCTGAATTTGGGTGGTAACCCATCGCAATAGAGAAGGGGTCCTGTAGGGACATCTCCCTCTTTGTGAATGTAAACATTTGTTGGGGAGTAGGCAGTGGTACATGCAGGTCTCCATGAACGAAATCAGCCCCCACCGTAGTGAAATCAGCCCCTAGCTCGGCAGCATTCCAAACTGCCCGGTGGTCAGTCCAGCCCTGAATGCACCCCAATTTTCTTTAAGGAAAAACGGCTACATTTAAGAAAAACATTCTTCTCACGATCACAGACAGCGGTCTGCTGACCCTGGAAGACCATCATGTCTGTGGTTGTAAGAAATATATATTACCTACTGGCGGTCGCCAGTAGGTATATATAGTTAGGATTGATTTCCATAGGGAAATCGCAACATTCTATTGGGACTAACTTTGGCGCCGGTTGAAGAATCTGCCTGAATTTTTCAGCAATTTTGCCTCGCTGCGCTCCGGTCCTTCCCTGAAAGTTTGGGGGGGATTCGTCAAGCGGGGGCCGAGATAAAAGGGGGTCCCAAAACGTGTTTTCCCCATGTTAATTTCCATAGGGCGGTCTGTCGCACTTTTAGCTCGAACGGCTGAATGGATTTTCACCAAACTTGGCAAAATTGTAGGGACTGGTAGCCCGATATGCCTTTGCTATGTCTCAAGATATGTGCTCCAGAGGATTTTGAGTAATTTAGGTTAAAAAAAATGTATATATCTATGGCGGCGCCCCGGTACGCGCACCGGGGAGCGCTCCGGGCGCGCCACGCGACTTGCGCACGGGAAGCTGATTGGTTCTCGGGTGTCTGTAAACATTCAAAACAGTCCGCAGCGGCCGCCATCTTGTGTCTCGGTAGGATTGAGACACAAGAGGTGGCAAAAATCAAAGGGGGAAATGACCAAAAGGGGGCAGGGTAGACCCCCCTGGCCCCCTAGGTTTGATGTGGGGGCCATTAAAGGGTCCCGCGGGGCAACATTTTTTTTTTTTCATTTTTTGCGGGGGGAGCGCCCGGTACGCGCACTGGGGAGCGTACCATGGGGAAAAATAGTGAAAAAAATTATATAATCATAATAATAAATAATAAAATACTAATTTTGAGTGATTACAGGTAAGGTAGCTCTGAAAAGAGCTTTTGGTTCTGTGGCTATTTTAGGTACCTACAAGTACGTCCCACACACACCCACAGGCACACAACCCCACACCTCCACACCCACACACTCCCCACACACACCTCACACACGCACACCTCCACCCACACCCAAACACCCCACACCCCCACACCGACACCGTACACATCCACACCCACACCCACACATCCCACACACACACACACACCTCACCCCCCCAACACACACACACACACACACAGATACCTCAGAGACACACCCACACATCCCACACATACATACACATCCTACACACATACCCCCCACACCCACACACACACCTCACACCCCCACACCCCCACCTACACCCAAACACCCCACACACCCACACCCACACACACACCTTACACACCCACATCCCCACCCACACTCACATACCCCACACACCTACACACACCTATACACCTCATCCCCCTCAGACACACACACACACACCTCACAGACACACCCCACACATCCCCACACACACCTCACCCCTTCCCCACACACACACACCTCTGAAACACACCTCACACACACACACACCACACACACCTCACACACACACACACACCCACACACACACTCCTCTCACACACACACCTACACACCCCCCCACACACACACCCCTACACACACACACCACACACACACACACACACACACTCATTATTTTTTTATTTTTTTGAGGGGGTGCCCCACACACATACCCCGACACACACACACCCCACACCCACCCCCCCACACACACACCCCACCATACCTCATACACCCACACCTCCACCCACACCCAAACACCCCACATACCCACACCCACACACACACCATACACCCCCACACCCCCACCTACAACCACATACCCCACACCCCCCACCCACACACACCTCACTCCCCCCCACACACACACACACACACCTCACAGACACACCCCACACATCCCCCACACACACCTCACCCCCCCACACACACACCTCTGACACACACCCCCCACTCACACACCCCCCACTCACACACACACACACACACACCCCACACACACACCTCACACACACACACGCCCACACCCACACACACATTCCTCACCCCCACACACACCCACACCCACACACACACCCACACACCCTACACACACACACCCCACACACATACCCCCCCACACACACACCCCACACCCACCCACCCCCACACACACACACCACTCACACACACACTCATTATTTTTTTCTTCTTTTTTTGAGGGGGTGCACGCCCCGGTACACGTATCAGTACACGTACCGGTACGCGTACCCTGGAGAAAAAAAGAAAGACAGAGTTTTTTAAAAATGTAGCATTTTTATATAAATTGGAGGTAGTTCTGAAAAGAACTGTTTTTTTATTCTTATTGTTGTTTTATATTTTTTTAATCGTTTTTTTGTACCCGCGACTTTTTAAAAAATAAAAAAATATTATTTCTTTGGCCTTGGGGGTCCTTGTGGGACCCCCTGAGCAGGCCTAGGGGGTCAGGGTGTTTCTACTCTGGCCCCTTTGCGAGTTTCACACCTTTGTTTCACTGCTTTCTTGTGCCTTGGTTCGAACAAGGCACAAGATGACTGCCAGGGACACCCAGAATGCAAGGGGAATTAGTTCCCCCTCTTCAAACATGCACGGGGGCTGCGTTGCAGAGAGGTGTAAAAAAGGGTGTGGCCTCATTACACCTCTATGCAATGCAGCCATCTGGCGCATACTGGAGGCTCCTGGTGGGCTAGTTGGCCTCCAGGGACCCCCATTATGCAAGGGGAATTAGTTCCCCCTCTGCAAACGCGCCAGGCGGCTGCGTTGCAGAGAGGTGTAACAAGGGGCTTAGCCTCATTACACCTCTGCAATGCAGCCCCCTGGCGCATACTGGAGGTTCCAGATGGGCTAGTTGGCCCCCAGGGGCCCCCAGTATGCAGGGGGAATGAGTTCCCCCTCTTCAAACATGCACGGGGGCTGCGTTGCAGAGAGGTGTAAAAAGGGGCGTGGCCTAATTACACCTCTCTGCAATGCAGTCCCCGGGTGCATACTGGAGATTCCTGGTGGGCTTTCAGGTCTTATATAGTTAGGAATTAGCATTAAAAAAAACTTTGAAATTCACTGAAAAAAACATAGGTTTCAGGCCTTATATAGTTAGGAATTAGCATTTAAAAAACCTTTGAAATTCACTGAAAAATCATAGGTTTCAGGCCATATATAGTTAGGAATTAGCATTTAAAAAAACCTTGCAAATTCACTGAAAAAACCATAGGTTTCAGGCCTTATATAGTTAGGAATTCGCATTTAAAAAACCTTGCAAATTCAATGAAAAAACCATAGGTTTCAGGCCTTATATAGTTAGGAATTAGGCACAAGAAAGCAGAAAAACAAACGTGTAGAACACAAAAAGGGGGCAGGGTAGGAACACCCTGACCCCCTAGGGCTGCTCAGGTGGTCCCACTAGGATATTAATATATTTAAACGTTATCCGCTAATAGAATTAGCATTTAAAAAACCTTTGAAATTCACTGAAAAAACTATAGGTTTCAGGCCTTATATAGTTAGGAATTATCATTTAAAAAACCTTTGAAATTCACTGAAAAAACCATAGGTTTCAGACCTTATATAGTTAGGAATTAACATTTAAAAAAACCTTTGAAATTCACTGAAAAAAACATAGATTTCAGGCCTTATGTAGTTAGGAATTAGCATTTAAAAAACCTTTGAAATTCACTGAAAAAACCATCGGTTTCAGGAGTAATATAGTTAGGAATTAGCTTTTACAAAACATTTGAAATTCACTCAAAAAACTATAAGTTTTAGTGGTGTTATAGTTAGCTGGACATTTTACTCATACAAAACCATTGAAATTGCTCCTATATAGTTAGTTGTACTAACTATATTTCGCGCACCCGCAATCCACTGCTGATGATGTCACATATTAGATCATTCATGACATAGTCAGTGACATCACTGATGACATCTCAAACGACATCACTAATGACATCACTGATGACATCATCCAGTGAATGTGGTTTGCTTCGTTATTTAAATATGCATTATATATATAGCAATTTGCTTTGAAGAATGAGTGGATATATATAAATAAATATTTGGATGGAGGATTTAGTAGCAGTGTATTTGACTGTTTACTTGACCAATTTATAATGTCTCACTAAATATAGTGGATAGTGACTAAACTGTGTGAATATCTGTATCACTTTGTCAGTTGTTGAGTAAACAGATTCTACAGTTGGTTACTAGCTATGTGAAAGTCTATATTAGTTATTGATTAGTTAACTGAGTATTTGTATGGGAGTGTTAAAGTGTGTGTGGTTCGGTGGGGGGGGTGTGACTGTCCAACAATGTGTGAATAGTTGATTCAGTAGATATATGAAGTTAAAACTGCATGTTCTAACAGTTTGGGTGAGGGAATCTCTTTATGGGTGTGGTGATGAGCAAATATATTTCTCAAAGGTACAGGTCCAACAAACTAGAAAAATAAAAGGCAGTGTATGTGTCAGTTGTTGTATATAAATAAGTATACATAAGACACAATGATTGTGTGAGTGACTGTATGGATAACTGTATACTTGTAATAATGATTTTATAATTCACTAAGTATGACTTACTATCTAAATGAATAGAAGAAGTGGTGTTTGTATAAGTGTTTTGCTAAGTAAATATGTAAGTATGATCCATTGTTTGCATAAGTGAGTAGGATGAATTCATATGTGATTAGGATGCGTGCTGTTGTTTAATGTCGATATAGATGTATAAGTATTTTTGATAGTGTTCTATTGTTCATTGACAGCATTTATGAGTGAATCCATAGGTAAGTGATTAGATGTGTGTATACATCTATGAATCACTGAGTGGATTTTTAGATACTTGTATTGCTGTGACAATGGATTTAAATATGATACTCTGTATTTTACAAAGAGTGATGAAAAATTGTAATAGTGTATGAATAGGTGTATGTGATTGTCACGTGGATCAGTGATGTCATTTGAGATGTCATCAGTGATGTCACTGACCATGTCATGAATGATCTAATATGTGACATCATCAGCAGTGGATTGCGGGCGCGCGAAATATAGTTAGTACAACTAACTATATAGGAGCAATTTCAATGGTTTTGTATGAGTAAAATGTCCAGCTAACTATAACACCACTAAAACTTATAGTTTTTTGAGTGAATTTCAAAGGTTTTGTAAAAGCTAATTCCTAACTATATAACTCCTAAAACCTACGATTTTTTCAGTGAATATATATATATATATATATATATATATATATATATATATATATATATATATATATATACCTACTGGCGGTCGCCAGTAGGTATATATAGTTAGGATTTTTTCTCTATGGGATTTTTGAAAATTCTATGTCTAATAACTTTGGCGTTTGTGGACGGAATTGGCTGAAATTTTCAGGAAAATGGAACATTTTGTTTCTGGGCAGGCCCTGAAAATTTGGGGGGGGTTCGTCAAGGGGGGGCCGAGAAAAAAGGGGGGTCCCAAAACACGTTTTTCCCATGTTAATTTCCATAGGGCGGTTGGCCTCACTTTTAGCCCGAACGGCTGAATGGATTTGCACGAAACTTGGCAAAATTGTAGGGACTGTTAGCCCGATGTGCCTTTGCTAGGTCTCAATATATGTGCTCCAGTGGATTTTGAGAAATTAACGTTCAAAAAAAGATATATATCTGTAAGCGCGCCCCGGGCAGCGCCCCGGTTCGCGTACTTGACGCGTAACGGAATTTCGCGAAGCGAAGCTGATTGGCTCTTCGGTGTCTGTCAACATTCTAAACAGTCCGGAGCGGCCGCCATCTTGTCTCTCGGTAGGATCGAGAGACAAGAGGAGGCCAAAACAAAGGGGGAAATGACCATAAGGGGGCATAGTAGATCCTCCCTGACCCCCTAGGTTTGATGTGGAGGCTTTAAAAGGGCCCCGCGTGGAAAGCGCCCGGTTCGCGAACCGGGAAGCGGCCCGGGGAGCGTACTATAAGGAAAAAAGAATGATAGACTTTTCAAATACTGTATGTTAATTGATTGTTGGTTTTGTTGATTATTTTTTTATTTCTTTATTTTTTAAGCAATTATTTATTGTGTTTCAAAATTTAATAAAATGTCTAACATTTCACTGTCTGAAATGTCGTTATTTTCATTGAACATAGCTTGTAATGTTTGAGTGTGTAAAATGTCCTCATTTTCAAGGAGGACATCTACTGCTTGCACACATTGCAGTAGTTCTTGGTCCCAAGTTTCATCCATAAATTCTATATAATTTGGATCAATTATTTCTTGGTTGGTCTCTTGCAGGACAATTTCAAATGAAACTTTGTGTTCGCCTTCCATTTTGTCTGAAATTTGGATAAAAAATATATTAGTAGAGATAGGGCACTGTTGGGATTAATTTTAGATAGGCAGTTTTTAACAGTGAATTTATCTTTGGGCAGTGTATAGTATCAGAGTGGAAGTAGGAATATAAAAAAGTGTATGTGATTTAACGTAAGTAAATTCATAATTATACAAGAGAAACCTAACTGCATCCATAACTATAACAGAGAAGTCTATCTAAATCTATAACTACTACAGAGGGATAGTATATAACTATCAGAAAAAGTTTACCATATTAACTTATAGTGCACAATATACTTCAGTTTTTAAAATAACAACTTACCTTTACAAAGAAGTTGAAGTGATTAGTGAAAATCCTATTGAAATGTACACCAGGAAGTAGTAGTCAAAATGGCTGTGTTTCCTTCTCTTCCTTTATATATATTCAGGTACATAACCAATCAAATGTCAGGTAAAAAAAAAATAGAAAATGAAAGTAACATTTTAATTGGTTGTCAATTCCAACACTTCAGATGTGTTTTGTGAAGTAATTTACCTCAGGGTATTTAGAGAGGTCTACAGGCTAAATGGCTAAATGGAATTCCAACCAAATTTGTGAAAATGGTAGGGATTGGTATGTAGTATGAGCAAATCTATATTTGGTGAAAGTGTCTCAAGGGTTTCTTCTGTAAATTACTTTCCCACCTTTTTTAATGGAGCGCTTCCCGGGGAGCGCCCCGGTACGCGAACTGGCGAGCGCCCCGGTACGCGAACCTTAAGCGTTACGGGAGTCCACCATTTTGTGTTTCGGTCGAATTAAGATACAAGATGGAGGGCAAATAATGTTCAGAATGGGTAGAAGGGGGTACGGTAGACGTATCTTGACCCCCTAGGTTTTCTGAGGGTGGCTGAGGAGGCCCATATGTGCGGGAAAAAAACATTTTTTTTAAAAAATTTCACGCGGTTAGCTTCCGGTTTGCGTACCGGGTAGCGCTCCGGGGAGCGTATTTTGTTGAAAATTAGTGAAAAAACTTAGAGTAAAAAAATAATTGTGAGTGATCAGATGTAGGGTAGCTCTGAGAAGAGCTTTTGGGTTTATGGTACATTTAGGTACTTATAAGTATGTACCAATGCACAGTCTTAAATTCAAAATGAAAATTCTGTTGCCCTCATCTGAGAAGTGAACTCCATCTCCTCTGTAGATATCTTGCATGTAGTAACGCAAGTTATTGTTGTTCATGGAGCCCATTCCTTGGTCTCTCATGTAAGCTGAAACTGATTTGTTTACATGCTTCCTCGACTTCTCAATTTGTGGACAAAATTGGTTCGACCACCTCCATTTCTGTCTTTGGCATATATTTGAATATACCAAGGCAGTTTGAGGAAAAAGTGCCATCAATTGCTCAAAGGTGTCCTTTAAAAGCATTTCCAGACCTACCCCAGTCAAAGTGCCCAAATCATTTCCTCCACAGTGCACAATTAACAGGTCAGGTTTTGGCAAATGCATTAAGGTTTTCACCAATGGTATCAATTGGTGACATTTTAATCCTCTGTGGCCAAACCACTTAATTTCCACATCTTGTAAATTGAGGTTAGGTAAATTTCTGTTATCAGCATACCTCTGAGCCCAGTAGATGTAACTATGTCCAACAATCCAGACAGAAAACATGGTGAGAGAAGGTTCTGCTGCAGTCAGATGAAGTGTGGCAATGAAATGGCAGTTGAAAAAATAAGAGTTTAAAATGGAAAAAACTGTGGAGTTTCTATGGTAATTAATCAGTAGCAGTGATTGGTGGATTTTGATTGCTGAAAACAGAAAGTTAGGGTGCATGGATGAGTTTTTTGAAAGATGTATTTTGAATGGTCAAAAAAAATCATTAAATGAAAGATTGCACTGGATATGCAGGTGCACTGAGAGTTCAGAGTTCAATTGAAACATTGTTGTGTGAACTTGCAAACACCAGAGGTCTTTCAGGAGGTGGTTGCTATGCAAAAAAGGCAGACAGGGCAGAGGGGGGAAGGGTTTTGATTTGAAAAAAGTGAGGGAAGAGTTTTGATTGGGTGACATGAGAGATATGTGTGATGAATTACAGCATTTCTGTGCTTTCTATAGCTGCAGCCTCTGGAGTGCATACCTTTTGTTCTGCTGAAGACAAATTGGTGTATTTCTGAGACTGTTTTGAAACTCATAAAGTATTTGCTAAGGTGAGAAAAGATTTATTTTATTTAGATAGAGAATAGTGTGCTTTAAGGAGAAAATTATGAAGAAAGTTGTGTTTTTAAAATGTTGCTTTGTCTCAAGTGTTTTACAAATAGATTTTGCTTCTTTGAGAAATTGTAATTGGAGAAAATGTGAAGTATTAGTACTGACAGGGTGTTTTTGTGCATAGGAGCTGTGCAGTGTTTTCAAATTATGACTTGAAAATCGTTTTTGTGGAAAAGGAATGCTTTTAAAATTTATGACAAGGAAATAATGGTGTCTGCTTCTTTATAAGGCATTTGAGTGTCTCTGATGTTATTTTTCCCATTTTAAATTAAAAGACCTTTATCTGTGGGGAAAGTTCCTTGTAAATATGCTCCCACCTGTGCTTGGCAAATTTAGATTTTGATTCTTTGAGTTACATAGCCATGTTAAAAGTGACCCAATAATATTGCAAAGGCAATCAAAAAACGCTTTCATGTGTCTTAAGGACATTTTAAGTCATTTCCCCATGTGCAGTGTTTTCAAATTATGACTTGAAAATCGTTTTTGAGGAAAAGGAATGCTTTAAAAATTTATGACAAGGACATAATGGTGTCTGCTTCTTTATAAGGCATTTGAGTGTCTCTGATGTTATTTTTCCCATTTTAATTTAAGACCTTTCCCCGTGGTGCAAATTCCTTGTAATTATGCTCCCACCTGTGCTTGGCAAATTTAGATTTTGATTCTTTGAGTTACATAGCCATGTTAAAAGTGACCCAAAAATTTTGCAAAGGCAATCAAAAAACGCTTTCATGTGTCTTAAGGACATTTTAAGTCATTTCCCCATGTGCAGTGTTTTCAAATTATGACTTGAAAATCGTTTTTGAGGAAAAGGAATGCTTTTAAAATTTATGACAAGGAAATAATGGTGTCTGCTTCTTTATAAGGCATTTGAGTGTCTCTGATGTTATTTTCCCATTTTAAATTAAAACACCTTTATCTGTGGTGCAAATTCCTTGTAAATATGCTCCCACCTGTGCTTGGCAAATTTAGATTTTGATTCTTTGAGTTACATAGCCATGTTAAAAGTGACCCAAAAAAGCTGCAAAGGCAATCAAAAAACGCTTTCATGTGTCTTAAGGACATTTTAAGTCATTTCCCCATGTGCAGTGTTTTCAAATTATGACTTGAAAATCTTTTTTGTGGAAAAGGAATGCTTTTAAAATTTATGACAAGGAAATAATGGTGTCTGCTTCTTTATAAGGCATTTGAGTGTCTCTGATGTTATTTTTCCCATTTTAAATTAAAAGACCTTTATCCGTGGTGCAAATTCCTTGTAAATATGCTCCCACCTGTGCTTGGCAAATTTAGATTTTGATTCTTTGAGTTACATAGCCATGTTAAAAGTGACCCAAAAATGCTGCAAAGGCAATCAAAAAACGCTTTCATGTGTCTTTTTTAAGTCATTTCCCCATGTGCAGTGTTTTCAAATTATGACTTGAAAATCGTTTTTGAGGAAAAGGAATGCTTTTAAAATTTATGACCAGGAAATAATGGTGTCTGCTTCTTTATAAGGCATTTGAGTGTCTCTGATGTTATTTTTCCCATTTTAAATTAAAAGACCTTTATCCGTGGATTTTGATTCTTTGAGTTACATAGCCATGTTAAAAGTGACCCAAAAATGCTGCAAAGGCAATCAAAAAACGCTTCTTTTTAAAAAAAAAAGAAATGTTTTGGTTCGCTCCCGGTTCGCGTACCGGTGAGCGAACCAGGAAGCGAACCAAAAGAAATACAGCTTGCCAGAGTGCTAAACATTCTAGCAATTTTTTTTGAAAGGGGAGGTAGTTCTGAAAATAACTTTTTTTTAAATGTTTTTGTTGTTTTATATATTTTTTTTATTTTTCTGAACATTTTTTGTTTTTTTTGTATTTTTTGAACAGTTTTATGTTTTTTTTGTTTTTTTTGGAGGGGAAACAACAAAAAACAGGCATTGGAAAGGGCTCAACAGAAGCAAAAAAAAAATTTACTTTCTGGGGCATTTAGAGTACTTGTGATTTTCAAATGCTCTGTTGATTAAGTTAATGCTCATATTGGCACATGACAGTAATGTACCGCAATACAAACAGGTAATCTTCATATGGACAAAGTTGTCCTGAATGTTTGGCACGGTTTCCCGTGCCTCTGGTCCTGACAAAGATACCTGTGTTGATGTCGTGGCCACAGGAGTTGGTGGGTTGTCCTGCAGGTCACGCATCTCTGCCCGGCTGTAGTTTAATGGATGCCACCTCAGCATGTGACGGTGCATGGTGTAGTTGCCGAAGCTATACTTTTTTAAGGTGCCTCTAGATAAGTCCTCTTTACATATGAGGCACGTCACATATCTAGCATTAACTTTTTTCTGCCCTTCAGGGATTGAAAAAAACTGCCAAATAAAACTAGTTTTACGATGAGAAACCCGGGGCTCCTCTTCTAAAAACTGTGGTCCCTCTGTCTCCTCTTCCTCTTGTTCATCCTCTTCCTCCTCTGTGTTGCTGATGAACTGTGGAGGTGGTCCTCTCTTCCTATGAGGAGGTGGTGGTGGTGGTGGGGGTCCACCAGCTGAAGCTACCAATGAAGCCATTGCTCAAATATCAAAAAAGGTCTTCCTCTCACAAAGATGAAAGTCAGAGTGAGGAAAGAAGGAGGGGTTTTCATCATTTGGGAAAAACAATAGTTCTAAACCAATGAAAAGTGTTATTTTTAGGTCACCTGACCTAGCCTTACATCATTAGGAAACCAAAAGTGAAATGAACCAATGAAAAGTTTTATTAACAAGTCACATGACCTGTTACGCTTATGTTACGCGCTGCGGAACGCGCCCCGGATCGCTTCCGGGTCGCTGCGCTTCGCGCCTCGGTTCGCGCTCCGGAGCACTTCCGGGTGCGCTAACGCGGCGCGTCATAAGACGCATTACGCGGCAACGCGATACGTCGCGCTTTTGCGACGCGCCCCGGATCGCTTCTGGGGAGCTGCGCTTCGCGTCTCAGTTCGCGTACCGGAGCACTTTCGGGTGCGCTAACGCGGCGCGTCATAAGAAGCATTACGCGACAACGTGATACGTCGCGCTTCCGCGACGCGTCACGATGTTGATTTCTAACGCGGCAGTTGCGCAAACAGAACGTTTACCGGTTCGCGGACCGGGTCGCGGCATCAAATTGAGCTAACGGGAAGCTTCCCGGTTCGCGAACCGGGAGCGAACAAAAAAAAATATTTTAAAAAAATTATTAATAAACATATAAAATATATTTTTGGATTTAAAGAAGAATACATTTTACAGCTACAGATATTAGCTTTTAAAAAACCAATGAAATTCACTGAAAAAACCATAGGTTATAGACCATATATAGTTAGGAATTAGCATTTACAAAACCTTGAAAATTCACTGAAAAAACCATAGGTTATAGACCATATATAGTTAGGAATTAGCATTTAAAAAACCTTATTTTACTCACACAAAACCATTGAAATTCCATATATAGTTAGTTGCACTAACTATATATCGCGCACCCGCAATCCACTGCTGATGATGTCACATATTACATCATTCATGACATGGTCAGTGACATCACTGATGACATCACTGATGACATCTCAAATGACATCACTGATGACATCACTGATGACATCATCCAGTGACTGTGTGTTTCTGTAAAGTTTTAATATGTTTGATATATTGAAGAATGAGTGGATGTATAAGTGTCTGGATGAAGGATTTAGTAGGTGCGTGACTGACTGTATGAGTGAGTGAATAAATGTGTCGTACTAAATGCATGGGTTAGTGACTAAACTGTCTGAATGTGTGCATCAGTATGTCTGTTGTGATGTAAACTGCTGCATGTGTTGATCATTAGCTATACAAGAGGCTATATGTGTTATTGATTGGTTGCCCACGTATTTGTATGGGAGATTGAGTTTGTGTGGGGGTGGCTGGGAGGTGTGTGACTCTGTGCATAGATGTGTGAGCAGTTGATTCACTAGGTGTATGAGTTCAAGAGTGCATGTGGAAAAAGCTACATGGGCGGTTGACTGTGTGCATGAGTGTATTGATGAGTGAATGGATATCTCAATGCTACATGTCATAGTAAGTACATATGTAAAACACAGTACATGTGAGAGTTGGCATATATAAATAACTGTGCATGAGAGCCACTGAATGTGTGAGTGACTGTATGGATCATTGTGAACTTGTATCAGGGATTGTATAAGAGAGTAAATATGTGTTAGTATATGTTTGAATAAGTAAGGTGTGTATAACTGTATAGTTGAGGAAATGGAGGTAAGATTGTTTCTTTGCATGACTGACTAGGTGTGTGAGTAACTCCATGGATGAGTGACAGTGCGTGAGTGTCTGTATACACTGAGTGTATCTAAGGTTATATTAGAGTCTGAAGAGGTTTATCGTATTAGCACAAGAATGATGTCAAATGAGATGTCATCAGTGATGTCATCAGTGATGTCATTTGAGATGTCATCAGTGATGTCATCAGTGATGTCACTGACCATGTCATGAATGATGTAATATGTGACATCATCAGCAGTGGATTGCGGGTGCGCGATATATAGTTAGTGCAACTAACTATATATGGAATTTCAATGGTTTTGTGTGAGTAAAATAAGGTTTTTTAAATGCTAATTCCTAACTATATATGGTCTATAACCTATGGTTTTTTCAGTGAATTTTCAAGGTTTTGTAAATGCTAATTCCTAACTATATATGGTCTATAACCTATGGTTTTTTCAGTGAATATATATATATATATTAATATATATATATATATATATATATATATATTCACTGAAAAAACCATAGGTTTCAGGCCTTATATAGTAAGGAATTAGCATTTAAAAAACCTTGGAAATTCACTCAAAAAACTATAAGTTTTAGGGGTGTTATAGTTAGCTGGACATTTCACTCATACAAAACCATTGAAATTGCTCCTATATAGTTAGTTGTACTAACTATATTTCGCGCACCCGCAATCCACTGCTGATGATGTCACATATTACATCATTCATGACATAGTCAGTGACATCACTGATGACATCTCAAATGACATCACTGATGACATCACTGATGACATCATCCAGTGAATGTGGTTTGCTTTGTTATTTAAATATGCATTATATATATAGCAATTTGCATTGAAGAATGAGTGGATATATAAAAATAAATATTTGGATGGAGGATTTAGTAGCAGTGTAATTGACTGTTTACTTTAACAATTTATAGTGTCTCACTAAATAGAGTGGATAGTGACTAAACTGTGTGAATATCTGTATCACTTTGTCAGTTGTTGTGTAAACTGGTTCTCCAGTTGGTTACTAGCTGTGTTAAAGTCTATATTAGTTATTGATTAGTTAACTGAGTACTTGTATGGGAGAGTGAATGTGTGTGTGGTTCGGTGGAGGGTGTGTGACTGCCCAAAGATGTGTGAATAGTTGATTCAGTAGATATATGAAGTTAAAACTATATTTTCTAACAGTTGTTTGGGTGAGTGAGTATCTTCATGGGTGTGGTGATGAGCAAATATATTTCTCAATGGTACATGTCCAACAAACTAGAAAAATAAATGGCAGTGTATGTGTCAGTTATATATAAATAAGTATACATAAGACTCAATGATTGTGTGAGTGACTATATGGATAACTGTATACTTGTAATAATGATTTTATAATACACTAAGTATGACTTACTATCTAAATGAATAGATGAAGTGGTGTTTGTATAAGTGTGTAGCTAAGTAAGTATGTAAGTATGATCCATTGTTTGCATAAGTGAGTAGGATAACTTCATATGTGAATAGGTTGTGTGCTGGTGTGTAATGTCGATATAGGTGTATAAGTATTTTTGATAGTGTTCTATTGTTCATTGACAGCATGTATGAGTGAATCTACAGGTAAGTGATTAGATGTGTGTATACATCTAAGAATCTCTGAGTGGGTTTTTAGATACTTGTATTGCTGTGTCAATGGATTCAATATGATACTCTGTATTTTACAAAGTGTGATGAAATAATTTACTAGTGTATGAAAAGGTGTATGTGATTGTCACGTGGATGATGTCATCAGTGCTGTCATCAGTGATGTCATTTGTGACATCATCAGCAGTGGATTGCGGGTGCGCGAAATATAGTTAGTACAACTAACTATATAAGAGCAATTTCAATGGTTTTGTATGAGTGAAATGTCCAGCTAACTGTAACACCCCTAAAACTTATAGTTGTTTGAGTGAATTTCAAAGGTTTTTTAAATGCTAATTCCTAACTATATAAGGCCTGAAACCTGTTTTTTTCAGTGAATTTGCAAGGTTTTTTAAATGCTAATTCCTAACTATATAAGGCCTGAAACCTATGTTTTTTTCAGTAAATTTCAAAGGTTTTTTAAATGCTAATTCCTAACTATTTATTTATTTATTTATTTGAACTTTTTACCGCGCACAGCTACCCACAGTGGGTTTCCCGGCGCTAGGGATAGACTGAAGAAGAAGATGTCAGATAAGCCATCATACAGGAACCAACTATTTATGTGAACAACAGCGTTTTCAGTGTTCTGCGAAAGCGAAGAAGACTGGTCTCTAATTTAAGGGCTGTAGGAGGGGCATTCCAATATTTAGGACCAAGATAGGAAAAGGAGCGTCCCCCCATCCTTACCAGCTTAAATCTTGGTACAATGAAATTTCCAATTTCCGAGGATCGCAAAGTACGTTTGGGCCTGTAAGGTTGCACCAGCTTTTGTAGGTATGTAGGTGCAGTGCCTTCCTTTATTCTGAACATGTAGCACAGTGTCTTAAACTTTATGCGACTAGCGACCTTAAGCCAATGGAGATCATGCAAGGCAGGTGCTGCCGAAGTTCTTCTAGGAACATTCTTCAGAAGTCGCGCAGCCGCATTTTGCACCACCTGTAATGTTTTAACAGTGGCTACATCAGCCCCCAAATATAATATGTTCCCATAGTCCAGGCGAGATGTTATCAATGCCTGGACAACCGTTCTACGGGAAGGGATGGGAAGCATCCATAGGATTCTTTTGTAGCCACCTGAGGGTAGAAAAACAGGTTGCCGCGACCTTAGTGGCCTGCTGCTTCATTGTTAGCTTGTCGTCAATTTGGACACCCAAATTACGTACAGCATGTGTGGGCACAGGAAGTGAGCCCATCTCATTTGGCCAATGTTGAGGGCCCCAGAGGTTCTTGTTTTTCCCCAGAATGACCACCTCTGTCTTCTCCCCATTCAGTTTGAGACAGTTTCTCTGCATCCAGTCAGCCACAAGAATGAGGCCAGATTTTAGTGCGGAGGAATTATTCTCGTCTCTCCCTGATAGGGAGAAGACAATCTGGGTGTCATCTGCGTAAGAAAACAGAGTCAGCCCCGCCTGCTCAACGATGTTAGCCAAGGGTTTTACATATATATTGAACAATAGGGGGCTGAGTATTGACCCCTGGGGGACACCCCACACTGATGGACAGACCGCTGATGCCGCCTTAGCGGAAAATACTTGAAAGGTTCGCTCCCCAAGAAAGGAGGCCACCCAAGCTAAGGCCGTACCAGTCACACCAAGGGACCGCAGAGAGTAAAGAAGGATGGAATGTGACACGGTGTCGAAAGCTGCGCTCAAATCCAACAGGATGAGTGCCATAGTTTCGCCCTGATCGACATCGTGTCGAAGACTCTCTGTCACCCCAAGGAGGGCTGTCTCGGTCGAATAGCGAGTCCGAAAACCTGACTGGGATGGGTGTAGAAAACCAGAACTTTCCACCAATTCAGTAAGTTGGGTGTTAATGTATCTCTCTAACACTTTAGAAAAAGTGGGCAGCAGAGATATAGGACGAAAATTTGCGGGGTTTAAAATATCAGCACCAGTCTTTTTTAACAAGGGCACTACCATCGCGTGTTTCCATGGCTGGGGGATATGAGCCTCAGCAAGTGAGGCATTTAGCAATTTGACAAAGATCTGATGGGTAGAGGAATCTAGTTGTTTCAGTATTTTAACCGGAAGTGCATCGCACGGAGAACCAGAGCGCGCACTGTTTAGACAAGAAAAAAAAGAAGCATTGTCTAATGGTTGCCATACAGAGAGTTTGGTGACAGCATCGACATTAGCAGATAACTGATTAAGGCCAGATGCAGAGGATGTCGCCACCGGTGACGAGGTAAAGAGGTCATAAATCAAGTCAATTTTCTTGATAAAAAAATCAGCTAAAGATTGACATTGGACCGCGTCAAGCGCGGGAGGCATAGGAGTAGAGTCTGCACCAGTTAGTTTTTTTACAACTGAGAAAAGCATCTTGGGGCAATTTTGTGCGTCTGAAACTACTTTTTTAGTAAAGTCCGCTCTAGCTGTTTTACAGCTTTTGTGATAGCCCTTCAGAGCTTCTCTATAAGCTGCTTTACGAGAAGGAGAATAGTTGAGCCTCCACTTTCTTTCTAGAGTCTTACATTGAGTGCGGAGGCACTTAAGCTTATCGGAAAACCATGGTGCAGGGGGGTGATGAGGCATGGATTTCTTAAAGGAAGCGTGTAATTAACAGCATTATTTAACCACTGATCAACTGCACAATTTAGTGCAGTGATGGGTAGGTCAGTGTTTGGGAGTGTCCTCAGTAATTGTTTATTAAGTTCTAGCATGTTAATTTCCCCCCAACTGCGTGTCTGTTTATCTTTCCCTTTTGCGATCCTAGCTGCTGTCCGAGTAATATCTAATGAGAAAGGAACAGCATAATGATCGGACCATTCTATTGGGCGTGCTTTCTGGGAGCAGTCCAACTGTAGATTTGACAAGATGGGATCTAATAAATGACCAGCATGGTGTGTAGGGGCAGAATTCAGTAGCTGAATGTTGAAAACTTCAAGAATAGAAATGAGCTGTTTACTAGATGTACAGTCGAGATCTTCAAGATGGATATTTAAATCCCCAATAATCGTAAAATTGGCTGCTCTAAGTAGTAAAGAGCAAACACAACAATGATGGACAGAATGTGGATCAATGTCACACATTCACCCCAGTCCAAAGATCTGGGCCCAAATCCATCGTTTTTCCACTCCACACCACCCTGGGTTAGACAATGGCGATATGCAAATCAGCGCTGACCCTGTGCCCCATGGGAACAGTCCAGTCCGAACTACAAAAGCCATGTCCTTCCCAGAACGGAAACAAGCATCCGAGGACCGGCCCGGTTTCGAGGTAACACCTCTCATCAGCCCGGCTAGCTTGATTCCAGTGGTGTGGAGTGCCTGGGACTCACGTCTGAGCATCCCCAGTACACTTAGAGCGGTACCTGCAAACACAACAATGATGGACAGAATGTGGATCAATGTCACACATTCACCCCAGTCCAAAGATCTGGGCCCAAATCCATCGTTTTTCCACTCCACACCACCCTGGGTTAGACAATGGCGATATGCAAATCAGCGCTGACCCTGTGCCCCATGGGAACAGTCCAGTCCGAACTACAAAAGCCATGTCCTTCCCAGAACGGAAACAAGCATCCGAGGACCGGCCCGGTTTCGAGGTAACACCTCTCATCAGCCCGGCTAGCTTGATTCCAGTGGTGTGGAGTGCCTGGGACTCACGTCTGAGCATCCCCAGTACACTTAGAGCGGTACCTGCAAACACAACAATGATGGACAGAATGTGGATCAATGTCACACATTCACCCCAGTCCAAAGATCTGGGCCCAAATCCATCGTTTTTCCACTCCACACCACCCTGGGTTAGACAATGGCGATATGCAAATCAGCGCTGACCCTGTGCCCCATGGGAACAGTCCAGTCCGAACTACAAAAGCCATGTCCTTCCCAGAACGGAAACAAGCATCCGAGGACCGGCCCGGTTTCGAGGTAACACCTCTCATCAGCCCGGCTAGCTTGATTCCAGTGGTGTGGAGTGCCTGGGACTCACGTCTGAGCATCCCCAGTACACTTAGAGCGGTACCTGCAAACACAACAATGATGGACAGAATGTGGATCAATGTCACACATTCACCCCAGTCCAAAGATCTGGGCCCAAATCCATCGTTTTTCCACTCCACACCACCCTGGGTTAGACAATGGCGATATGCAAATCAGCGCTGACCCTGTGCCCCATGGGAACAGTCCAGTCCGAACTACAAAAGCCATGTCCTTCCCAGAACGGAAACAAGCATCCGAGGACCGGCCCGGTTTCGAGGTAACACCTCTCATCAGCCCGGCTAGCTTGATTCCAGTGGTGTGGAGTGCCTGGGACTCACGTCTGAGCATCCCCAGTACACTTAGAGCGGTACCTGCAAACACAACAATGATGGACAGAATGTGGATCAATGTCACACATTCACCCCAGTCCAAAGATCTGGGCCCAAATCCATCGTTTTTCCACTCCACACCACCCTGGGTTAGACAATGGCGATATGCAAATCAGCGCTGACCCTGTGCCCCATGGGAACAGTCCAGTCCGAACTACAAAAGCCATGTCCTTCCCAGAACGGAAACAAGCATCCGAGGACCGGCCCGGTTTCGAGGTAACACCTCTCATCAGCCCGGCTAGCTTGATTCCAGTGGTGTGGAGTGCCTGGGACTCACGTCTGAGCATCCCCAGTACACTTAGAGCGGTACCTGCAAACACAACAATGATGGACAGAATGTGGATCAATGTCACACATTCACCCCAGTCCAAAGATCGGGCCCAAATCCATCGTTTTTCCACTCAACACCACCCTGGGTTAGACAATGGCGATATGCAAATCAGCTCTGACCCTGTGCCCCATGGGAACAGTCCAGTCCGAACTACAAAAGCCATGTCCTTCCCAGAACGGAAACAAGCATCCGAGGACCGGCCCGGTTTCGAGGTAACACCTCTCATCAGCCCGGCTAGCTTGATTCCAGTGGTGTGGAGTGCCTGGGACTCACGTCTGAGCATCCCCAGTACACTTAGAGCGGTACCTGCAAACACAATGATGGACAGAATGTGGATCAATGTCACACATTCACCCCAGTCCAAAGATCTGGGCCCAAATCCATCGTTTTTCCACTCCACACCACCCTGGGTTAGACAATGGCGATATGCAAATCAGCGCTGACCCTGTGCCCCATGGGAACAGTCCAGTCCGAACCACAAAAGCCATGTCCTTCCCAGAACGGAAACAAGCATCCGAGGACCGGCCCGGTTTCGAGGTAACACCTCTCATCAGCCCGGCTAGCTTGATTCCAGTGGTGTGGAGTGCCTGGGACTCACGTCTGAGCATCCCCAGTACACTTAGAGCGGTACCTGCAAACACAACAATGATGGACAGAATGTGGATCAATGTCACACATTCACCCCAGTCCAAAGATCTGGGCCCAAATCCATCGTTTTTCCACTCCACACCACCCTGGGTTAGACAATGGCGATATGCAAATCAGCGCTGACCCTGTGCCCCATGGGAACAGTCCAGTCCGAACTACAAAAGCCATGTCCTTCCCAGAACGGAAACAAGCATCCGAGGACCGGCCCGGTTTCGAGGTAACACCTCTCATCAGCCCGGCTAGCTTGATTCCAGTGGTGTGGAGTGCCTGGGACTCACGTCTGAGCATCCCCAGTATACTTAGAGCGGTACCTGCAAACACAACAATGATGGACAGAATGTGGATCAATGTCACACATTCACCCCAGTCCAAAGATCTGGGCCCAAATCCATCGTTTTTCCACTCCACACCACCCTGGGTTAGACAATGGCGATATGCAAATCAGCGCTGACCCTGTGCCCCATGGGAACAGTCCAGTCCGAACTACAAAAGCCATGTCCTTCCCAGAACGGAAACAAGCATCCGAGGACCGGCCCGGTTTCGAGGTAACACCTCTCATCAGCCCGGCTAGCTTGATTCCAGTGGTGTTGAGTGCCTGGGACTCACGTCTGAGCATCCCCAGTACACTTAGAGCGGTACCTGCAAACACAACAATGATGGACAGAATGTGGATCAATGTCACACATTCACCCCAGTCCAAAGATCTGGGCCCAAATCCATCGTTTTTCCACTCCACACCACCCTGGGTTAGACAATGGCGATGTGCAAATCAGCGCTGACCCTGTGCCCCATGGGAACAGTCCAGTCCGAACTACAAAAGCCATGTCCTTCCCAGAACGGAAACAAGCATCCGAGGACCGGCCCGGTTTCGAGGTAACACCTCTCATCAGCCCGGCTAGCTTGATTCCAGTGGTGTGGAGTGCCTGGGACTCACGTCTGAGCATCCCCAGTACACTTAGAGCGGTACCTGCAAACACAACAATGATGGACAGAATGTGGATCAATGTCACACATTCACCCCAGTCCAAAGATCTGGGCCCAAATCCATCGTTTTTCCACTCCACACCACCCTGGGTTAGACAATGGCGATATGCAAATCAGCGCTGACCCTGTGCCCCATGGGAACAGTCCAGTCCGAACTACAAAAGCCATGTCCTTCCCAGAACGGAAACAAGCATCCGAGGACCGGCCCGGTTTCGAGGTAACACCTCTCATCAGCCCGGCTAGCTTGATTCCAGTGGTGTGGAGTGCCTGGGACTCACGTCTGAGCATCCCCAGTACACTTAGAGCGGTACCTGCAAACACAACAATGATGGACAGAATGTGGATCAATGTCACACATTCACCCCAGTCCAAAGATCTGGGCCCAAATCCATCGTTTTTCCACTCCACACCACCCTGGGTTAGACAATGGCGATATGCAAATCAGCGCTGACCCTGTGCCCCATGGGAACAGTCCAGTCCAAACGCGCTGCGCTGGGGATGCCCAGACGTGGGTCCCAGGCACTCCACACGACTTGGAGTCAAGCTAGCCGGGCTGAAGAGAGGTGTTACCTCGAAACCGGTCCGGTCCTCGGATGCTTGATTCCGTTCTGGGAAGGACATGGCTTTTGTAGTTCGGACTGGACTGTTCCCATGGGGCAACAGGGTCAGAGCTGATTTGCATATCGCCATTGTCTAACCCAGGGTGGTGTGGAGTGCAAAAAAACGATGGATTTGGGCCCAGATCTTTTGACTGGGGGAGTGTGTGACATTGATCCACATTCAGTCCATCACTTGTTGTTTTTGCAATTGCCGCCCTAAGTGCGCTGGGGATGCCCAGACGTGGGTCCCAGGCACTCCACACCACTTGGAGTCAAGCTAGCCGGGCTGAAGAGAGGTGTTACCTCGAAACCGGTCCGGTCCTCGGATGCTTGATTCCGTTCTGGGAAGGACATGGCTTTTGTAGTTCGGACTGGACTGTTCCCATGGGGCAACAGGGTCAGAGCTGATTTGCATATCGCCATTGTCTAACCCAGGGTGGTGTGGAGTGCAAAAAAACGATGGATTTGGGCCCAGATCTTTTGACTGGGGGAGTGTGTGACATTGATCCACATTCAGTCCATCACTTGTTGTTTTTGCAATTGCCGCCCTAAGTGCGCTGGGGATGCCCAGACGTGGGTCCCAGGCACTCCACACCACTTGGAGTCAAGCTAGCCGGGCTGAAGAGAGGTGTTACCTCGAAACCGGTCCGGTCCTCGGATGCTTGATTCCGTTCTGGGAAGGACATGGCTTTTGTAGTTCGGACTGGACTGTTCCCATGGGGCAACAGGGTCAGAGCTGATTTGCATATCGCCATTGTCTAACCCAGGGTGGTGTGGAGTGCAAAAAAACGATGGATTTGGGCCCAGATCTTTTGACTGGGGGAGTGTGTGACATTGATCCACATTCAGTCCATCACTTGTTGTTTTTGCAATTGCCGCCCTAAGTGCGCTGGGGATGCCCAGACGTGGGTCCCAGGCACTCCACACCACTTGGAGTCAAGCTAGCCGGGCTGAAGAGAGGTGTTACCTCGAAACCGGTCCGGTCCTCGGATGCTTGATTCCGTTCTGGGAAGGACATGGCTTTTGTAGTTCGGACTGGACTGTTCCCATGGGGCAACAGGGTCAGAGCTGATTTGCATATCGCCATTGTCTAACCCAGGGTGGTGTGGAGTGCAAAAAAACGATGGATTTGGGCCCAGATCTTTTGACTGGGGGAGTGTGTGACATTGATCCACATTCAGTCCATCACTTGTTGTTTTTGCTAAGTAGTAAAGAGGCCAGGAAATCCGGTAAGGAAGTAACCCAGGGATTGGCATTCCCAGGAGGGCGATAGATTATAATTCCTGAAGCCTATGGTTTTTTCAGTGAATTTCAATGGGTTTTTAAATGCTAATTCCTAACTATATCAGGCCTGAAACCTATGGTTTTTTCATTGAATTTCGAAGGTTTTTTAAATGACAATTTTTAAAAGTATTAATTGTTATTTTTTTTATACTGATTTACTACATTTTTGCAGGCAGGTGTTCAGAGAGCACGCCCCCTTTTTACAACACTCTGCAGGGCAGCTCCATGGTGCTTACTGGAGATACCTGTAGGACTAGTTCCTTCTAGGGGATCTCTGGATTGAACAGGAATTAATTCCCCAACTTAAACTGTGCAAACACGTCCTTTAGAGAGTTCAAAATTGGGGGATTAAGTTCCCTTGCATACTGGGGGTCCCTGGAGGCCAACTAGCCCACCATGAGCCTCCAATATGCGCCATAGGGCTGCATTGCTTTTCCCTGGGGGGGCAGCGGTCCCCGGGGCAGTGTAGGGGGGCATTGGGCCCCACCCACACTTCTTTATCACTATGCCATGTGATTTCCCGGGGTAATTTAAAAACAAAACGGGTTTAAAAAAAACAAATTTTGACCTTGGGGGTCCTTGTGGGACCACCTTGGCAGGCCTAGGGGGTCAGGGTGTTTCTACCCTGCCCCCTTTTTGTGTAGTTTGTTAGGTAATATATATATATATATATTCACTGAAAAAAACATAGGTTTCACACACGTTATAGTTAGCTGGACATTTCACTCATAGAAAACCTTTGAAATTCCCCCGTTATAGTTCGTTCAGCTAACTATAACTCGTGTGGCCGCAATGCACTGCTGATGATGTCACATATTACATTACTCATGACATGGTCAATGACATCACTCATGACATCACTGATGACATCTCAAATGACATCACTGATGACATCATCCAGTGAATGTGTATCTTTCTGAAAAATAAATATTTTTTATATATGTATATCTAAAGGTTGATGGAAGAATAAATGGGTAAATAAGTGTCTAAATGGATGTTTTTTTGTAAAATTGATTGGTTAACTGACTTATTAAGTGTATCTTAGTGAATACATATATTAGCGAGTAATGTTTAAATATTTAAATCTCTGTATCAGTGTCTCCCTTTGTATATAAGTGGCTACATGGGTTGGTGAGTAGCTACATGAGTGTGAATATGTGTTATTAGTTGTGTTTTTGAGTATCAGTATGAGTGTCTGTATGGTTCGGTGGGGGATATTACTTAGCGCACAGACGCATGAATGAGTGACTCACTGTTTGTATGTGTTTTGAAGACACCATGTGTGCAAGACTCTATGCGTGGATGATTGTGTGTATGCGTGGGTTAGTGAGTGAATGACTGTCTCAATAGTGTATTCATGAGTAACTGCATATGTTTTAAACTAGTATATGTGAGTATTGATGTATATAATTGAGTATATGTGACAGTGAGAGTTTGGAAGAGTACCTGTATAAATTAGTACGTGTTTTTATAATTGATTGTTTAAGAGAGTAAGTATGTGTACGTTTCTGTAGAAGTAAGTGTAGTGGTGTGTGTATAGCTGTATATGTAAACAAATGGATGTTTGATAGTTTATTTGCATGTGTTAATATGTATGTGAGTAACTATATGAATGAGTATTAGTGTGTAACAGGATGTATGGGTGTATGAGTACATATAATGAGTGAATACATGTATGAGTGATTATATAGAACTGTTGGTGAATGAGTGGATGTGTATGTAGATGTAAGAATTACCTAATAGGTTGTTGTAACTGGTATTGATATCTCCATTTTTTTGAAAATTGTAGTTTCCATTTTGGAATCTGTGTATCAAAGGTTATAGTAGGGTGAGAGGAGGTCTGCCACTCTTTCACAAGGATGATGTCATCAGTGATATCATTTGAGATGTCATCAGTGATGTCATGAGTGATGTCACTGACCATGTCATGAGTGATGTAATATGTGATGTCAGCAGCAGTGCATTGCGGCAGCGCGAGTTATAGTTAGCTGAACTAACTATAACGGGGGAATTTCAAATGTTTTCTATGAGTGAAATGTCCAGCTAACTATAACGTGTGTGAAACCTATGGTTTTTTCAGTGAATTTCTAAGGTTTTTTAAATGCTAATTCCTAACTATAACATGTGTGAAACCTATGGTTTTTTCAGTAAACTTGCAAGGTTTTTTAAATGCTAATTCCTAACTATAACGTGTGTGTGTAACCTATGGTTTTTCAGTGAATTTGCAAGGTTTTTTACATGCTAATTCCTAACTATAACGTGTGTGAAACCTATGGTTTTTCCAGTGACTTTACCAAGTTTTTTAAACGCTAATTTCTAACTATATCTGGTCTGAAACATATGTTTTTTTCAGTGAATTTCAAAACTTTTCAACATGCTCATTACTGTATCAATTTTTATAATTTATATATATTTATTTTTCACAAACTGCCTTTGTATATTATAAAGGATTGACTGTATCCAGTAATATGCAATGGCACTGTGTCTTTTTATGATTTGCTTAAAGTTGAACAGTATAGTGTACATCTTCAATCAACAATAAACACTAAAAGTTGTTATTTTCCTTTTTTTGTGATTTTTTTCCAGCGTGTGCCGCACCCTAAATTTGTTTTTGTTTTAAAAAAAATTTTTTTTTTTGCCCTTTTGGGTCCTTCAAGAACCCCCTGTGAAGGCCTAGGGTGTCAGTGAGTCTCTACCCTGCCTCCTTTTCACGTTCTCCACTATTGTTTTTTGGTGACTTCTGCCACATGGTTGCGCGCCACGTGAGCGCACCTCGCTATTTAAAAAAAAATAATCTTTTTTTGACCTTCAGGGGTCCTTCAGGGACCCCCTGAGAAAGCCTAGGGGGTCAGGGAGTCTCTACCCTGCGTCCTTTTCACGTTCTCCTCTATTGTTTTTGGGTGACTTCTGACTCGTGGGTGCGCGCCACGTGCGCGCATCTCGCAATTTTTTTTATTTTTAAAATTGGGTTTTTTGCCCATCGGACTCTTTCGGGGACTCCCTGAGAAAGCCTAGGGGGTCTCTGCTCTGCCTTCTTTTTGCTTTTTGAAACTTTTTGGAAAATCGGGCAAAACGTCATTTTGAAGCGACGTGCGTGCACTGTGCGCACATGCGTGCGCGCACGTTGCGCGCACGTAAAGTCATGTGACTTGAAAACAACACTTTTGATTGGTTCATGGCAGTTTCTGTTCTAGTATCTTCAAACACCCCACCCACTGCCCTCACTATCTCTTTCACTTTGTTAGGAGAAGGACTTCAACAGATATCCTGCTGAAAACAAATCCTAACATGGCACAACAACCATCTTCATCGGAGAGTGATGTGGATACCTTCCTTGTGGAGCCTCCTAAAGATAAAAAATATAAATCTTTCATATGGCAATTTATTACTATACCATAGGGGCAAAAAAAGGTGAATGCCCAAAAGTCTCCTGTGTGATCTGTGGAGCTGTTCTATCAAGGGGAGAACCCCCCAAAAATATTCATTTAGTATCCACACTATGATCAGGCACATCAAGAACGTGCATCCCCACAATTATGCGCGTGCTGCTACGAGAGCCAAGGCAAGGGAGCTTCCACCAGCTGTGCCGAGCACCTCTTCGGCATTTCAATCACCAACTTCGAGAGAGCTGGACATACATCCTAATTTTGCTAAAGTACACATTTCGTGCAATGACTGCAACGAAATAATTTGTTATGGAGAACAAAGTGTGGACCTAATTGATGCTAGGATATCAGAGCATGTATGCAGCAAAAAATAATTTTTTTCATTATTTATTTTTGTACCAGTTCTGTTCCAGTTTTTTGTTACCTATTTACTGTTTTTGTTTGAAGAAAAATCCCAAAAATATATAAAATTGTTAAAAAACTAAAAAAATACAAAACAAAAAAGACAAAAAAAACAGTTCTTTTCAGAACTAACCTCACTTCTCAAAGAGTTATATATTTTATATACTGTGTCATACTTTTTTTGAATGAAAATGTAGTGTATAAATGAATGACTGAAATGACTGTATGAAAAGGAGGAAAGGACTAATGGAATGAGTGAGGGAAGGGTAGTATGGTGAGTGAGAAAAGGGGAGTCAAAGAGTAACTGAAACAAAGGGACTAAGGGTAGAGGAGTGAGGTAAGTGGAAAGAAAGAGTAAGGGAAGGGCAGTAAGGAAACAAAAGTGAGAGACGAGGAGTGAGAAAAGGGGAGCATGGAACAGAGACACAGAAGGTAAGTAAGGGATGGAAAGGGAGAAGTAGAGCAGAGTGAAGGGAGTGAAAGTAAGAGAAGTGGGGTGAGGAAAAGGGTATGAAGGTGAGGGAAGGGAAGTAATGGAAAGTGACAGATGGGGAGTGAGGGAGAGAGAAGTGGAGTGAGGGGATGTAGGAACTTAGAAAAGGGGAACAAGAAAAGGGAGTAAAGAATGGAGTGAGAGAAAGAGAGCAAGGGGGAGTGAGGAAAAGGGAACAGGAAAGTGAAAGGGTGAAAAAAACACAGACAGGAGGAAGTGTAGTGGGATAAGGGGAGTGACGGTGAGTGAAGGACAGTGACACTTATGGAAGGTGTATAAGGTTGTGGGAAGGGAAATGAGAGAAAATGAAGGAGATTAAGAGAGAGGAAAGGGGACTAAGGGATAAAGTAGGAGTGAAGGAAAAAGAAAGAGAGCGACAGGAAGAGTGAGGGAGAGAAAGAGAGAAAGAGAGTAAGAGAGGAAGACAGGGAGAACAAGTGACTAAGAGGGACTAAGGCGGTTACACTGAGTGAGACAGAGAAACAGAGGGAGAGAGAAATGGAGTGAAAGAGAGTGGGGGAGTAAAGGAATTTCATCACCTGACTCAAATGTGAAGATTGTTGAAGAGCAGTCACGTGGTAAGAAGACCGAGGAGTTCTTTATGTGGAAGTTTTTCACCTTTCCAGAGGGGCACAAGAAAGTAAATGCACCAAAGTTCACCTGCAAAATCTGTGGTAGTGAGTGACTATATGGATAACTGTATACTTGTAATAATGATTTTATAATACACTAAGTATGACTTACTATCTAAATGAATAGATGAAGTGGTGTTTGTATAAGTGTGTAGCTAAGTAAATATGTAAGTATGATCCATTGTTTGCATAAGTGAGTAGGATAACTTCATATGTGAATAGATTGTGTGCTGGTGTGTAATGTCGATATAGGTGTATAAGTATTTTTGATAGTGTTCTATTGTTCATTGACAGCATGTATGAGTGAATCTACAGGTAAGTGATTAGATGTGTGTATACATCTAAGAATCTCTGAGTGGGTTTTTAGATACTTGTATTGCTGTGTCAATGGATTCAAATATGATACTCTGTATTTTACAAAGTGTGATGAAATATTTTACTAGTGTATGAAAAGGTGTATGTGATTGTCACGTGGATGATGTCATCAGTGCTGTCATCAGTGATGTCATTTGTGACATCATCAGCAGTGGATTGGGGGTGCGCGAAATATAGTTAGTACAACTAACTATATAAGAGCAATTTCAATGGTTTTGTATGAGTGAAATGTCCAGCTAACTGTAACACCCCTAAAACTTATAGTTGTTTGAGTGAATTTCAAAGGTTTTTTAAATGCTAATTCCTAACTAAATAATTCCTGAAACCTATGGTTTTTTCAGTGAATTTCAATGGGTTTTTAAATGCTAATTCCTAACTATATCAAGCCTGAAACCTATGGTTTTTTCATTGAATTTCGAAGGTTTTTTAAATGACAATTTTTAACAGTATTAATTGTTATTTTTTATACTGATTTACTACATTTTTGCAGGCAGGTGTTCAGAGAGCACGCCCCCTTTTTACAACACTCTGCAGCGCAGCTCCATGGTGCTTACTGGAGATACCTGTTGGACTAGTTCCCTCTAGGGGACCTCTGGATTGAACAGGAATTAATTCCCCAACTTAAACGGGCTGCGTTGCTTTTCCCTGGGGGGCAGCGGTCCCCGGGGCAGTGTAGGGGGGCATTGGGCCCCACCCACACTTCTTTATCACTATGCCATGTGATTTCCCGGGGGGTAATTAAAAAAAAAACAGGTTTAAAAAAAACAAATTTTGACCTTGGGGGTCCTTGTGGGACCACCTTGGCAGGCCTCGGGGGTCAGGGTGTTTCTACCCTGCCCCTTTTTTGTGTAGTTTGTTAGGTAATATATATATATATATATTCACTGAAAAAAACATAGGTTTCACACACGTTAAAGTTAGCTGGACATTTCACTCATAGAAAACCTTTGAAATTCCCCCGTTATAGTTCGTTCAGCTAACTATAACTCATGCGGCCGCAGTGCACTGCTGATGATGTCACATATTACATCACTCATGACATGGTCAGTGACATCACTCATGACATCACTGATGACATCTCAAATGACATCACTGATGACATCATCCAGTGAATGTGTATCTTTCTGAAAAATAAATATTTTTCTATATATTTATATCTAAAGGTTGATGGAAGAATAAATGGGTAAATAAGTGTCTAAATGGATGTTTTTATGTAAAATTGATTGGTTAACTGACTTATTAAGTGTATCTTAGTGAATACATATATTAGCAAGTAATGTTTAAATATTTAAATATCTGTATCAGTGTCTCCCTTTGTACATACGTGGCTACATGGGTTGGTGAGTAGCTACATGAGTGTGTATATGTGTTATTAGTTGTGTTTTTGAGTATCAGTATGAGTGTCAGTATGGTTCGGTGGGGGATATTACTTAGCGCACAGACGCATGAATGAGTGACTCACTGTTTGTATGTGTTTTGAAGACACCATGTGTGCAAGACTCTATGCGTGGATGATTGTGTGTATGCATGGGTTAGTGAGTGAATGACTGTCTCAATAGTGTATTCATGAGTAACTACATATGTTTTAAACTAGTATATGTGAGTATTGATGTATATAATTGAGTATATGTGACAGTGAGAGTTTGGAAGAGTACCTGTATAAATTAGTATGTGTTTTTATAATTGATTGTTTAAGAGAGTAAGTATGTGTACGTTTCTGTAGAAGTAAGTGTAGTGGTGTGTGTATAGCTGTATATGCAAACAAATGGATGTTTGATAGTTTATTTGCATGTGTGAATATGTATGCGAGTAACTATATGAATGAGTATTAGTGTGTAACAGGATGTATGGGTGTATGAGTACATATAATGAGTGAATACATGTATGAGTGATTATATAGAACTGTTGGTGAATGAGTGGATGTGTATGTAGATGTAAGAATTACCTAATAGATTGTTGTAACTGGTATTGATATCTCCATTTTTTTGAAAATTGTAGTTTCCATTTTGGAATCTGTGTATCAAAGGTTATAGTAGGGTGAGAGGAGGTCTGCCACTCTTTCACAAGGATGATGTCATCAGTGATATCATTTGAGATGTCATCAGTGATGTCATGAGTGATGTCACTGACCATGTCATGAGTGATGTAATATGTGAAGTCAGCAGCAGTGCATTGCGGCAGCGCGAGTTATAGTTAGCTGAACTAACTATAACGGGGGAATTTCAAATGTTTTCTATGAGTGAAATGTCCAGCTAACTATAACGTGTGTGAAACCTATGTTTTTTTCAGTGAATTTCTAAGGTTTTTTAACTGCTAATTCCTAACTATAACATGTGTGAAACCTATGTTTTTTTCAGTAAGCTTGCAAGGTTTTTTAAATGCTAATTCCAAACTATAACGTGTGTGTGTAACCTATGGTTTTTTCAGTGAATTTGCAAGGTTTTTTAAATGCTAATTCCTAACTATAACGTGTGTGAAACCTATGGTTTTTCCAGTGAATTTACCAATTTTTTAAACGCTAATTTCTAACTATATTTGGTCTGAAACATATGTTTTTTCAGTGAATTTCAAAACTTTTCAACATGCTCATTACTGTATCAATTTTTATATTTATATATATTTATTTTTCACAAACTGCCTTTGTATATTATAAAGGATTGACTGTATCCAGTAATATGCAATGTCACTGTGTCTTTTTATGATTTGCTTAAAGTTGAACAGTATAGTGTACATCTTCAATCAACAATAAACACTAAAAGTTGTTATTTTCCTTTTTTTGTGATTTTTTTCCAGCGTGCGCCGCACCCTAAATTTGTTTTTGTTTTAAAAAAAAATGTTTTTTTTGCCCTTTTGGGTCCTTCAAGAACCCCCTGTGAAGGCCTAGGGTGTCAGTGAGTCTCTACCCTGCCTCCTTTTCACGTTCTCCACTATTGTTTTTTGGTGACTTCTGCCACGTGGTTGCGCACCTCGCTATTTAAAAAAAAAAAAAAAAATCTTTTTTTGACCTTCAGGGGTCCTTCAGGGACCCCCTGAGAAAGCCTAGGGGGATCAGGGAGTCTCTACCCTGCGTCCTTTTCACGTTCTCCTCTATTGTTTTTGGTTGACTTCTGACTCGTGGGTGCGCGCCACGTGCGCGCATCTTGCAATTTTTTTTATTTTTAAAATGGGGTTTTTTGCCCATCGGACTCTTTCGGGGACCCCCTGAGAAAGCCTAGGGGGTCTCTGCTCTGCCTTCTTTTTGCTTTTTGAAACTTTTTGGAAAATCGGGCAAAACGCCATTTTGAAGCGACGTGCGTGCACTGTGCGCACATGCGTGCGCGCACGTTGCGCGAACGTAAAGTCATGTGACTTGAAAACAACACTTTTGATTGGTTCATGGCAGTTTCTGTTCTAGTATCTTCAAACACCCCACCCACTGCCCTCACTATCTCTTTCACTTTGTTAGGAGAAGGACTTCAACAGATATCCTGCTGAAAACAAATCCTAACATGGCACAACAACCATCTTCATCGGAGAGTGATGTGGATACCTTCCTTGTGGAGCCTCCTAAAGATAAAAAAAATAAATCTTTCATATGGCAATTTATTACTATACCATAGGGGCAAAAAAAGGTGAATGCCCAAAAGTCTCCTGTGTGATCTGTGGACCTGTTCTATCAAGGGGAGAACTCCCAAAAAATATTCATTTAGTATCCACACTATGATCAGGCACATCAAGAACGTGCATCCCCACAATTATGCGCGTGCTGCTACGAGAGCCAAGGCAAGGGAGCTTCCACCAGCTGTGCCGAGCACCTCTTCGGCATTTCAATCACCAACTTCGAGAGAGCTGGACATACATCCTAATTTTGCTAAAGTACACATTTCGTGCAATGACTGCAACAAAATAATTTGTTATGGAGAACAAAGTGTGGACCTAATTGATATTAGGATATCAGAGCATGTATGCTGCAAAAAATAATTTTTTTCATTATTTATTTTTGTACCAGTTCTGTTCCAGTTCCAGTTTTTTGTTACCTATTTACTGTTTTTGTTTGAAGAAAAATCCCAAAAATATATAAAATTGTTAAAAAACTAAAAAAATACAAAACAAAAAAGACAAAAAAACTGTTCTTTTCAGAACTAACCTCACTTCTCAAAGAAGAGTTATATATTTTATATACTGTGTCATACTTTTTTGAATGAAAATGTAGTGTATAAATGAATGACTGAAATGACTGTATGAAAAGGAGGAAAGGACTAATGGAATGAGTGAGGGAAGGGTAGTATGGTCAGTGAGAAAAGGGGAGTCAAAGAGTAACTGAAACAAAGGGACTAAGGGTAGAGGAGTGAGGTAAGTGGAAAGAAAGAGTAAGGGAAGGGCAATAAGGAAACAAAAGTGAGAGACGAGGAGTGAGAAAAGGGGAGCATGGAACAGAGAAACAGAAGGTAAGTAAGGGATGGAAAGGGAGAAGTAGAGCAGAGTGAAGGGAGTGAAAGTAAGAGAAGTGGGGTGAGGAAAAGGGTATGAAGGTGAGGGAAGGGAAGTAATGGAAAGTGACAGATGGGGAGTGAGGGAGAGAGAAGTGGAGTGAGGGGATGGAGGAACTTAGAAAAGGGGAGCAAGAAAAGGGAGTAAAGAATGGAGTGAGAGAAAGGGAGCAAGGGGGAGTGAGGAAAAGGGAACAGGAAAGTGAAAGGGTGAAAAAAACACAGACAGGAGGAAGTGTAGTGGGGTAAGGGGAGTGACGGTGAGTGAAGGACAGTGACACTTATGGAAGGTGTATAAGGGTGTGGGAAGGGAAATGAGAGAAAATTAAGGAGATTAAGAGAGAGGAAAGGGGACTAAGGGATAAAGTAGAAGTGAAGGAAAAAGAAAGAGAGCGACAGGAAGAGAGAGGGAGAGAAAGAGAGCGAGAGAGTAAGAGAGAAAGACAGGGAGAACAAGTGACTGAGAGGGACTAAGGCGGTTACACTGAGTGAGACAGAGAAACAGAGGGAGAGAGAAATGGAGTGAAGGAGAGTGGGGGAGAAAAGGAATTTCATCACCTGACTCAAATGTGGAGTTTGTTGAAGAGCAGCCACGTGGTAAGAAGACCGAGGAGTTCTTTATGTGGAAGTTTTTCACCTTTTCTGAGGGGCACAAGAAAGTAAATGCACCAAAGTTCACCTGCAAAATCTGTGGTAGTGTGCTATCTAGAGGAGACCGAAAGAACTACTAGTCTTTTAGTAAACACACATTGATTAGGCACGTAAAAAATGTAAAAATGTACATTCTAACAACTATGCAAGGGCATCTACCCAAACCATTGCAGCAAACCCTCCAGTTGATGTTCCCAGCACTTCATCTGCAGGAGCATCTCCTTCATCGACTGCTCTGAATATCTGGCCACGTTTTGCCAATGTACAACTCCGATGTACTTCTGCAATGAGATTCTTTGCTATCTGTTAACTGAGAAGGAGTAAAGCAGTTAGAGTGAGTGAGACAGAGGTAGAAATAGAGAGAAACAAGGATTAAAAAAAGAGTGAGGGAGTAAACGAAGGGGAGTAAGTGAGATGGAGTGAGGGTGTGACGAAAGAGGAGTAAAGGAAGGAAACTGACGCAAGGGGAGTGACAGAAGCAGTGTGAGGGGGAGTGACGAAAAAGGAGAGGGAAAGTAAAGTGGTGAAAAATACAGATAGGATGAAGTGCAGAGGGAGAAAGTGAATGATGGTGAGTGAACAACAGTGATAGTTAGGGAAGTAGTATGAGGAAGAGAAAAGATGGGTGAGGGAGAAAGAACAAAATTAAGAGACAGGGAAAGTAAGTGAGCAATAGAAGAACAGTGATAGAAAGAGAGAAGATAGGAGTTTAAGGGTAAAGAAGAGAGAAGGACAGAGTGAGAGACAGGGAGAGGGAGAGCAAAGAAATGAGAAGGAGTGAGCTAGTGAGACTGAGTGACACAGAGGGAAACAGGGAGACAAAAATGGATGAAAAAAAAGCGAGGGAAGGAATAAGTGAAGGGGAGTAAGTAAGATGGAGTGAGGGAGTGAGGAAAGGGGAGGGAGGCAAGGTGACTGAGAGAAAAGTATTAAGGGTGAGTGAAAGGCATTAACACTGAGAAAAGTGGTATTAGGGTTACGAAAGTGAATGAGAATGAACAAAGGAGATTAAGAGAGAGGAAAGAGGACTGAGGGATAAAGTAGAACTCAAGCAAACAAAGAAAAACACAGAAAGTGTGAGGGAGAAAGAAAGAGAGAGATAGAGTGAGAGAGAAAGAGAGGGAGAGTGAGTGACTGAGATGGAGTAAAGCGGTTACACTCAGTAAAACAGAAAAAGAGACGGAGAGAGAAATGGAGTGAAGGAGAATGGGGTAGTAAAGAAATGTTATCATCTGACTCAGATGTGGAGTTTATTGAAGAGCAGCCACGTAGTAAGAACACCAAGGTATCCTTTATCTGGAAGTTTCTCACCGTTCCAGAGGGACACAAGAAAGTAAATACACCAAAGTTCACCTGCAAAATCTGTGGTAGTGTCCTATCTAGAGCACACCAAAAGAAACACTAGACTTTTAGTATACACACATTGATTACGCACGTAAAAAATGTAAAAATGTACATTCTAACAAATATGCAACGGCATCTACCCAAACCCTTGCAGTGAACCCTCCAGTTGCTGTTCCCAGCACTTCATCTGCAGGAGCATCTCTTTCATCGACTGCTCTGAATATCTTGCCACTTTTCACCAATGTCCACCTCCAATGCAACTTCTGCGATGATATTCTTTCTTATCTGTAAAGTAAGAAGGAGTAAAGCAGTTACAGTGAGTAAGATAGAGGTAGACAAAGAGAAAAAGAAAGAATCCAAAAAAAGTGAGTGTGGGAGTAAACGAAGGTGAGTAAGTGAGATGGAGGGAGGGTGTGATGAAAGAGGAGTAAAGGAAGGAAAGTGAGGGAAGTGGAGTGACAGAAGCAGAGTGAGGGGGAGTGACAAAAAAGGAGCGGGAAAGTAAAGTGATGCAAAATACAGGTAGGATGAAGTGCAGAGGAAGAAAGTGAATGATGGTGAGTGAACAACCGTGATACTTAGGGAAGTAGTATGAGGAAGAGAAAAGATGAGTGAGAGAGAAGGAACAAAATTAAGAGACAAGGAAAGTGAGTGAGGAATAGAAGAGGAGTGATAGAAAGAGAGAGCATAGAAGTTTAAGGGTAAAGGAGAGAGAAGGACAGAGTGAGAGACAGGGAGAGGGAGAGCAAAGAACTGAGAAGGAGTGAGACAGTGAGACTGAGTGACACAGAGGGAAACGGGGAGACAAAAATGGATGACAAAAAAGTGAGGGAAGGAATAAGTGAAGGGGACTAAATAAGATGGACTGAGGGAATGAGGAAAGGAGAGGGAGGCAAGTTGACTGAGAGAAAGTACTACGGGTGAGTGAAAGGCATTAACACTGAAAAAAGTGGTATTAGGGTTATGAAAGGGAAAGAGGAGTAAGGGAAAGGGACTGACAGACAGAGTGAAGTAAAGAAAGTGAGGGGAGTGCTAAAAGTGGATTAAGAGAAAGAGACTGAGAGATGATATGGAGAAAAATGAGTAAGGAGAGACTAAGAAGAGACTGAGTGACACAGCAAGGCAAAGGTTGTAATGAAGGAAGATAGAAAGAGAAGTGAGGGTCAGAGAGGGTAAAGACAAAGTTGGATGCACAGTGAGGAGAACATGAAGTGAGAAAAAGGACTCAGATTAAATGAAGGGCAATGACAGTGAGGGAAGGGATATAAGATTGAGGGAAAGGGAGTGATTCAAAATTAAGCATATTTATAGAAAGAGAGAGCCAAAATAAAAGAAAGAGTAGTGAGGAGAGAGTAAAACAGTAAAAGAGACAAACAAAAGGAGAGTGAGGGGGTGTGAAGGAGTTCATCAGTTACAGTGACTAAGACAGAGGAAGAGATTTAGAGACAGATGGAGGAAAGGAGAGTGAGGGAAGGAATAAAGAAAGAGAATTGAGCAAAAGGGAGTGAGGGACTGAGAGAAATGGAGTGAGTGAAGGTCAGTGAGGGTTAATGTTATGGAAAGAGAGTAAAGGAGGAGTGAGAAGAGACTAAATGATACAGTAACACAAAGGTAGTGATGTAGGAACATAGGAAAGAGAAGTGAGAGACAGAAAGGATAAACAAGGAGTTGGACAAGGTGAGTGACGGAAAAGAGAGAGTACTGATAGTCACAGAAAGACTATGAAAGTGAATGAAAGGCAATAATGAGAATGAGAAAAAGAGAGTAAGATGACTAGAGGAAGAAGAGTAAGAGAGATTAAGGGATAGGAAAGAGAAACACAAGTAAGAGAGTGAAGAAAAAGTATTTTCTGTTTGTCATACTTTCCTTATAAATAATGACAACTTAATATATTTTTTTGTATAAATATAGTATCTGTGGAAGACAAGAAAAAAATGAGTTACAATATATTTTTCATAATACAAAGGAAAGTAGAAGTGAAAAAAAACAGAAAGGGAAAGAAAGGAAGGGTGAGGGAGAAACACAAAGGAAGAGAGGAACTGAGTAATGGACTGAAAGGAGTAAGAGACTAAAGGAATGAGAGTTACCAAAAGGGATTGAGGAAACAAGATTAATGGAAGGGAATTGACGGATGGAGTGAGCGAAAGAGTGTGAGGAAGAGTGAGGGAATGGGTGCAGGAGAAATGGAATGAGAGTAATTCAGAGAGAAGAGAACATGAAGTGGAGGAGAAAGACCCAGATTGAGTGAAGGGCGACCCCCTGAGCAGGCCTAGGGGGTCAGGGTGCTTCTACCCTGCCCCCTTTTTGAGTTCTAAAACTTTCCGAGCAGGAGCTGCATGCTTATTGGCTTTTAACACTTCAAACCAGGAAGTGTTGGCAGCCATCTTGTGCTCGGTAGACCAAGGCACAAGAAAGCAGAAAAACAAACGTGTAGAACACAAAAAGGTGGGGCAGGGTAGAAACACCCTGACCCCCTAGGCCTGCCCCGGTGGTCCCACAAGGACCCCCAAGACCCCAAAAATGTTTTTTAAAATCCCGGTCTGTTTTTTTTCAAATTAACCCCCTGGGGGGACCAAATCGCGGGGACATAGTGATAAAGAAGATTGGGGGAGTGCCCAATCCCCCCCACACTGCCCTGGGGACTGCCGTCTCCCAGGGCAAAGCAACGCAGCCCCCTGGCACATACTGGAGGCTCCTGGTGGGCTAGTTGGCCCCATGGACCCCCGTATACAAGGGGAATTAGTTCCCCCTCTGCAAATGTGCCAGGGTCTGCGTTGCAGAGAGGTGTAAAAAGGGGCATAGCCTCATTACACCTCTCTGCAATGCAGCCCCCTGGGGCATACTGGAGGTTCCAGGTGGGCTAGTTGGCCCCCAGGGACCCCCAGTATGCAAGGGGAATTAGTTCCCCCTCTGCAAATGCACCGGGGGCTGCGTTGCATAGAGGTGTAAAAAAGGGTGTGGCCTCATTGCACCTCTCTGCAATGCAGCCCCCTGGCGCATACTGGAGGTTCCAGGTGGGCTAGTTGGCCCCCAGGGACTCCTAGTATGCAAGGGAAATTAGTTCCTCCTCTGCAAACGTGCCCGGGGGCTGCGCTGCAGAGAGGTGTAAAAAAGGGTGTGGCCTCATTACACCACTCTGCAATGCAGGCCCCTGGGGAATTATGGAGGTTCCTGGTGGGCTAGTTGGTCCACAAGGACCTCCAGTATGCAAGGGGAATTAGTTCCCCCACTGCAAACGTGTCAGGGGGCTGTGTTGCAGAGAAGTGTAAAAACATTTTTTTCCCATTTATATCAAAAATATGTAATGTAATGTAAAAAATAAAATATCTAAAAATAAATAATTTAAAATAATGTAGTAAATCAGTATAAAAAATATAACAATTAATACATTTAAAGATTATCATTTACAAAACCATTGAAATTCACTGAAAAAACCATAGGTTTCAGCCATGTTATAGTTAGGAATTACCATTTAAAAAAACTTTGAAATTCCCCCGTTATAGTTAGTTGTACTCACTATAACTCGCGCGCCCGCAATCCACTGCTGATGATGTCACATATTACATCATTCATGACATGGTCAGTGACATCACTGATGACATCACTGATGACATCTCAAATTACATCACTGATGACATCATCCTTGTGAAAGAGTGGTAGACCTCCTCTCAGCGTAATATAACCCTTGATACACACATTCAAAAATAGAAACTAACATTTTCAAAAAAATGGAGATACCAATTCCAGTTAGAACAACCTATTCAGTAATTCCAAAATCTACATACACATCCAGTCATTAACTAACAGTTCTATATGGGCACTCATACATGTACTCACTCATCATATGTACTCATACAAATTTACAACCTATTACACACGGACAGTCATCTATAGAGTTACTCACACACAAACTCAGAAGAATCCTGTGGCTGCTGTTCTGCCATTTTGATATAAAAAAGCTGGAACAAAGCAGAGATCCTTCTCTCAGGAAACCAAAAGAGATAGTGAGGGAAGTGGGTGGGGTTTTTCAAGATTCTGGAAAAGAAACTACTATAAACCAATCAAAAGTGTTGTTTTCATGTCACATGACTTTACGTGCGCACAACGTGTGCGCACACATGTGTGCACGTTGCGCGACCGTCGCATATAAGTGACATTTTACTCGATTTTCGTAAATGCTTTTAAAAATGTGAAAAGGAGGCAGGGAAGATACTCCCAGACCCCCTAGGCCTTCTCATGGGGTCCCTGAAGGACCCCAAAGGGCAAAAAAAAAAATATATATATTTTTTTTAAATCGCGAGGTGCGCGCACGTTGCTCGCACCCTCGAGGCAGAACTGAGTCAAAAACAATAGTGGAGAACGTGCAAAGAGGGCAGGGTATAGACTCCCTGACCCCCTAGGCCTTCTCAGTGGGTCTCTGAAGGACCCCAAAGGTTAAAAAAAAATGTTAAAAAAAAATATTCACGAGGTGCGCGCATGCTGAGCGCACATTGAAAAAAAAAATAATTGACAAATTTGACTGTTTATATTTTGATTGAAGATGTAGACTATACTGTTTAACTTTATCCAAATCATAAAAACTAGCTGTGCCGTTGCACATTACAGGATACAGTCAATGTATTAAAATATACAAAGACAGTTTGTTGGAAAATAAATATATTAAAAATATAAAAATTGATACAGAAATTAGCACTTTAAAATCCTTGGAAATTTACTGAAAAAACCATAGGTTTCACACACGTTATATTTAGGAATTAGCACTTAAAAAACTTTGTAAAATCACTGAAAAAAACATAGATTTCACACACGTTATAGTTAGGATTTAGCATTGAAAAAACCTTAGAAATTTACAGAAAAACCATAGGTTTCACACACATCATAATTAGGAATTAGCATTTAAAAAACCTTGAAAAAACTGTAGATTTTAAGGGTGTTATAGTTAGCTGGACATTTTACGCATACGAAACCATTGAAATTCCTCTAATATAGTTAGTTGTACTAACTATTTCTCGCGTACCCGCAATCCGCTGCTGATGATGTCACAAATTACATCATTCATGACATGGTCAGTGACATCACTGATGACATCTCAAATGACATCACTGATGACATCATCCACATGACGATACACCTTATCATACACTAGTATAACCTTTCGTCACTCACTGTAAAATACAGAGTACCATATTTAAATCCATTGACACACCGATACAAGTTTCTAAAAAAACACTCAGTGATTCCTAGATCTATACACACATCTAATCACTTACCTACAGATTCACTCATACATGCAGTCAATGATCAATAGAACACTATCAAATATACTTATACACCTATATCGACATTACACACCAGCACACATCCTATTCACTTATAAAGTAATCCTATTCACTTATGCAAACAATGGATCATACTTACATTTACTTAGCTATACACTTATACAAACACAACTTTATCGATTCATATAGATAGTAAATTATACTTAGTGTGTTATAAAATCACTATTACAAGTATACAGTTATCTATACAGTCACGCATACAATCAGTGAGTCTTACATATACTTATTTATAAAGAACAACTGACACATACATTGCCTTTTATTTTTCTACTTTGTTGGACATGTACCATTAAGAGAGATATTTGCTCTTCACCACACCCATAAAGATATTCACTCACCCAAACAACTGTTATAACATGTAATCTTAACGTCATATACCTACAAAATCAACAATTCACACATCTTTGGGCAGTCACACACCTCCTACCGAACCACACACACATTAACTCTCCCATACAAATACTTAGTTAACTAATCAATAACTAATATAGACTTTCAAATAGCTAGTAACCAACTGGAGAAGTAGTTTTTACAGCAACTGACAAAGTGATACAGATGTTCACACAGTTTAGTCACTATCCAATATATTTAGAGAGACAGTTTAAATTAGTCAAGTAAACAGTCAATCACACTGCTACTAAATCCTCCATCCAGATATTTATATTTATATATCCACTTATTTTTCAATGCAAATTGCTATATTTATAATACATATTTAAATAACAAAGCAAACCACATTCACTGGATGATGTCATCAGTGATGTCATTTGAGATGTCATCAGTGATGTCACTATGAATGATGTAATATGTGACATCATCAGCAGTGGATTGCGGGCGCGCGAGATATAGTTAGTACAACTAACTATATCGGAGGAATTTCAATGGCATTGTTTGTTTCCGACCATTGAAAAAAACCACATAAACAACCTATTTTGTTTACTACCGGTGTCAACTTGTCTTCATGTTAAATCTCTCAGTATCAATACTGTTTATATGCCCACGTGTGCCCGGTACCTGCTACATACTTATACACCTATATTGGCATTACACACCAGCATCCTATTCAGTTATGCAGTCATGCTAATCACTTTTGCAAACAATGTATCATATTTACATTTACTCACCTACACACATATACAAATAGTACTTCATTTATTCATATAGATAGTAACTAATACTTAGTGTGTTATGAAATCACTATTACAAGTATACAGTTATCTATACAGTTACTCATGCAATCAATGAGTCTTATGTATACTTATTTATATACAACAACTGTCACATACACTTTTATTTTTCTACTTTGTTGGACATGTACCATTGAGAAATATATTTGCTCATCACCACACCCATAAAGATATTCACTCACCCAAACAACTATTATAACAAGTAGTCTCAACGTCATATAGCTACTGAATTAACTATTCACATATCTTTGGACACTCACAGATCCCCATTGAACCACACACACATTCACTCTCCCATATAAATAGTCAGTTAGCTAATCAATAACTAATATAGACTTTCACATAGCTAGTAACCAACTGGTGCAGCAGTTTACACAACAACTGGCAAAGTAATACAGATATTCACACAGGTTAGTCACTTTCCAACATATTTAGTAAGACACTATAAATTAGTCAAGTAAACAGTCAATCACACTGCTACTAAATCCTCCATCAAGATAGGTATATATCCACTGATTCTTAAATGCAGATTGCTATATATATAATACATATTTAAATAACAAACCAAGCCACATTCACTTGATGGTGTCATCAGTGATGTCATTTGAGATGTCATCAGTGATGTCACTGACCATGTCATGAATGATGTAACATGTGACATCATCACCAGTGGATTGCGGGTGCAAGAGTTACAGTTAGTTCAACTAACTATAAGGGAGGAATTTCAATGGTTTTGTATGAGTGAAATGTCCAGCTAACTATAACACCCCTGAAACCTATGTTTTTTTCAGTGAATTTCTAAGGTTTTTTAAATGATAGTTCCTAAGTATATTCTGCCTGAAACCAATGGTTTTTTCAGTGAATTTCAAAGGTTTTTAAATTGATAATTCCTAACTTTAACCTGCTTGAAGCCTATGGTTTTTTCAGTGAATTTCAAAGTTTTTTTAAATGATAATTCCTTATTATAATGTTTATTAAGCATATCTGTTTTTTTCTATCTTTTTTTAATTATCATCCCGTTCTCAACGTAGTAAAAACTGCAAATATTACCACTCTTCAATTTATTATTTCCTCCAAGAAAATCTCTACAAACCAGAACCACAACTCATATTAATAATATACAAACTAGGCGTTCTCGTAGAAAACCCTCCCAAAAAATCACTTCCCATACCAACAAACCAAATCTACAATGCTACCTAAAAAACAGACGATAGTTCCATTTACCACTAACAAATGAATATCAACATTTAACTAGTGTAAGGACGTCGACTATGTACTGTGTGAATTACATCCAACTCACACCCATATCTAAAGACAAATATGTAATCGAGGTACTAATTCTGCACTTCTAACACCGAACAAAATCACAACACCTAGCGCAACCACCACTACAACCACCCCTCCTGACCCCTCCCCCTCTACTACCTCAGAGGCAGCTCAAACAGGACAATGGACCTTCCCAAAATATTATATCCCCTCAACAGCACACTAGCTCAATGTTCAGAGATGTGGCAATCAACTATGTATAAGGGAAGGAACTCGCACATCAACAATAATGTACACAATGCTAACACTACAGGTGATATGCTATACACAACTCACTATATAAACCAAAAACTTTTCAGTGTGTAGATATAATATTGATACGTGTAGTATACTGCACAGTAGATGCAACCATATTATCTCAGACTCTGGGGAATATCTTGGTCATGTAGCTGTGTTGTCCCCCCTTGAAGCAGAAGCGGAGTGGGATGGTCCAACGTACGCAACTCCAGTGTAAGAGTGTAAATAATTAGCCTACGCCTTGGGTGTGGTTCACTTCTGCAAAGAGAAAAGACTCTGCCACAGCGAAGGTCCTCACTCTGTCAAGCGGCTGCTGCCATGACCAACTGCCTCCTCGATACAGGCCCATTGCAAACTCAGCACCACAGAATCGCAGACTTATGTCTGTATCGACTACTGCCTTCGATCTACACTGCAGCCAGCAGGGTTCACAACTTGAATTGAGCTTTGGATCTACACTACGGACAACATTGAAGTTAGCCTTGATTTATTTAAGACAGACACAATTGTACTCTAAGTCCTCAGATTTTGTTCAAGGATGCGACAAAAAACATTCCTCAATGTCTCTACTGACTACTGCCTTCGCTCTACACTGCGGTCAGCAGAGTTTACAACTTGATACCAGTTTCGCATCAGCACTATAGACAACATTGAATTCAGTCTCAATTTCTTTAAGGTAGAGATAATTGTACTCTGTCCTCAGATTTTGTTAAAGTATGTGCCAAAAAGCATTCATCGATGTTTGTGTCGACTATTGCCTTTGATCTACACTGCGGACAGCAGGGTTCACAACTTGAATTCAGCTTTGCATCTACACTACGGACAGTAGGGAATTCAGCCTTGATTTATTTAATGCAGAGACAATTGTACTGCATGTGTTCAGATTTTGTTAAAATAAGTGACAAAAATCATTTGTGGATATATGTGCTGACTACTGCCTTCGATCTACAGTGCGGACAGCAGGGTTCACAACTTGAATTCAGCTTCGGATCAACACTACGGACAGCATGAAATTCAGCCTTGATTTATTTAAGGCAAAGATAATTGTACGCTATGTCCTCAGATTTTGTTAAAGGATACGACAAAAAGTATTTCTTGATGTCTGTGCTGACTACTGCCTTCGATCAACAGTGAGGACTAAAGGGTTCACAACTTAAATTCAGGTTTGGATCTACACTATGGACAGCATTGAATTTAGCCTTGATTTATTTAAGGCAGAGACAATTGTACTCTATGTCCTCAGATTTTGTTAAAGGATGCGACACAAAACATTCCTCAATGTCTGTGCTGACTACTGCCTTCGATCTACATTGTGAGGGCTCACGATTCAGGTGGCATGGTGATTGCACATGACGCATTCCAGTAGGCAAGAGACATTGTACCAGTGCAACCCGCCTGAACCACGAATCATCGCAGAGTGCACACATGCTGAGTTCTTTAGGTACCACTAACTCACTGCACCACAAGTCATCTCCCCGTGGCCTTATTAAGGCAGAATTCACTAGGCAAAAAACATTACTCTTAGTACGGCCTGCCCGGACCACGTATCATTGCAGGTTACATACACGCTCAGTGCTAAAGGTACTACTAACTCGGTGCACCATAATTCATCGCCACGTAGCTGTATTCAGGTAGAATTCAACAGACAAAAGACATTGGTCTGAATGCGGCCCCCCTGGACCACGCATTATCGCAGGGTACGTATAAGCTCAGCGCCAAAGATACTACTAAACAGTGCACCATAAATCATCGCAAAGAAGAGTGAACAGTTTTATGTCAGCAATGAGGCATACCATCACTTTTAAATGGAATTCATGCAGAATTCAATCGACAAAAGACATTACTCCAATTACTGTGCTTCCCCCGACCACGCATCATCGCAGGGTACGTACACGCTAAGCGCCAAAGGTACTACTAACTCAGCGCACCAAAAATCATCGCCATGTGGCCTTACCAAGGCAGAATTCACAAAACAAAAAAACATTACTATCTGTACAGCCTTCCCGGACCACGCATCAACACAGGTTCCACAGAACCGTATTGTTTCAGGTGCCACTACTTCAGTGCACCACTTATCATCGCTGGCTGCACACACACACTAAATTACCAATACCGTGCAGCTCTACTCAACCCCACATGGGCGTGGGCTGTTGCTAACCACTGCCTCCTGCCTACACTGTGGTCATCAGAGCTCACAATTAAATAGATTGTTGATTCATTATTTGCAGAGTACAATACCAAACTAAGTATTACACCTATCAAACCTATACAATATCCCTTTATTATGCTTCCTTCAAATACATATTTTATATCAGTTATAGATTTTGTTGAATAATAAAATTCATGCTGCAAGTGCAAAGGCACACTCAATGGCAGTCTACACTGCGGACAGCACAGGTCACAATTTGAACTATAATGTCCCTGAAACATACAATGTATTCCATACATGTTTCATCTTTTATTTCAATCGTGATTACAGATGATGCAGTCCAGTCTAAGATCTACACTGCGGACAGCAGGGTTTTCAACTTGAATTCAGCTTTGCATCTACATGAAAAACAGTAGGGAATTCAGCCTTGATTTACCTAATGCAGAGCCAATTATACTGTATGTATTCAGATTTTGTTAAAATAAGTGAAAAAAGCATTCTTCTATAACTGTGCTGACTACTGCCTTCGATTTACACTGCCGACAGTAGGGTTCACAACTTGAATTCAGCTTTGGATCTACACTACAGACAGCATTGAATTCAGCCTCGATGTATTTAAGGCAGAGACAAAAAATACTCCTGTGGCACTGCTAGTATGCGCAAGCACCTTCAATCCCTGTATCCCGTGAACTTTGCTCACAAAGAATGTAGAAACTGCGCCAAAATGTACCTCCACCACCGGCAATACAAAGTACCTCTGGGGCATCACCTTCAATATCGCCACCAGACATACGTCCCCATTTTGAGAAAGTTAGAATGCACTGCGTAAAGTGCAATTGTTTAATTTGTTATGGGGAGCAATCAGTAGACGTAGTTTGCAGAGCAATTGATAACCATCGATGGTAGTTTTTTTTTCTCTCAAAGTTCATGCAGCCCAGTATGCAACAGTCAATGCTTTGAGTGCAGCACATTCAGACCACACATCGTCGCTGGGTGAGCACACGCTAAACACCAGACGTACCACTAATTCAGTACACCATAAATAATCACCACATGGCTTTATTAAGGCAAAATTCAGTAGTCAAAAAACATTGCTCCCAGTGTGGCCTACCCGACCACGCATCATCGCAGGTTACGTACACGCTCAGTGCCAAAGGTACTACTAACTCAGTGCACCATAATTCATCGCCACATGGCCGTATTCAGGCAGAATTCAACAGACTCTTATTTCATTACTTGCAGAGTGCAGTACAAAACAAAGTATAACGTCCCTCAAACCTTTAGAAGCCTTCCTTCAAAAACTTCTTTTATATCAGTTCTAGGTTTAGTTGAATAACAAAATTCACGCTGCAAGTGCAAAGGCACACTCAATGGCAGTCTACACTGCGGACATCACAGGTCACAACTTGAACTATAATGTCCCTGAAACATACATATTTCGAGAATGTATTTCCTACATGTTTCATCTTTTTTTTGATTGTGATTACAGATGATGCAGTCCAGTAGGCAACAGACAATGCTTTGAGTGCGGCCCGTTCGAATCACGCATCATCGCAGAGTGCGCACCCGCTAAACACCAGACGTACCACTAACTCAGTGCACTATAAATAATCGCCACGTGGCCTTATTAAGGCAAAAATCAGTAGTCAAAAGACATTCTTACCAGTGCGGTCTGCCTGAACCACGCATCATTGCAGGCTCCACACAAACTGACCCTACCTTAGTGCATCACAACTCATGTACCCTTTATGATAGAATCTTCTGTGTATTATTTCACATATAGTGCTCCTACCTTTGTCCAGCAGAAGTCATAAACCATTTACGATTGTATATCTGTGTATATCATGATTACTATTATACTTGTTACCAACAGCAGAGTAAATAAATGGAGTCGAGCACACGTGCCCATACCCACTTCAACTATCTATCTGTGTCTGTGTATTTATTATGTTTGTAAAATGCTGCTCCTGCGCCCTACCACATTATATTGGGCTGTAAACAGAGTATGCAACCATCTTACCTCTGCCAGTAACAAAAACTTCAATTATATACCTTTCTCTCGCTCATTCTACAAATAAGAAAGTACAAACTGGATCATTACAATACTGCAAACAAAGGGCCTCATTCATGAGAAATGACGCATTGCTGCATCAAAGCAGTGATGCACCACTTCACTGATGCGTCATATTTACTGTATGACGCATCATGTCGCAAGGAGTTACAGATACGTCAGTATTTCCTAACGTATATGTATGGCGCAAAAGTGACGCATTGCTGGAGTGTGTCACAAAAGTGACGCAACTCCAGCAACGCGTCCTTTCCCATGGGGCAAGCCCCATGTGAAACGGCCTGCGTCAGTCTTACGTCTGCTCTGAGGCAGGCGTAAGATTTTGACGCAACAACGTCCTAGAAGTGAAGCAGTGAAATCTCATAGATTTCACTGCGTCACTTTTACGAGGCTTTTTGCGGGGAAATGCCCCCCTGCATACATTATACCTAACGCAGGTATAAGATAGCGCAGCGGTTTACAAAGTGACGCATCTGCTTAGATGCGTCACCTTGTAAATAGTGCGCAACAGGAGGCATGATTTACGCTGCTGATGCGTCACAAAAAGTGATGCATCGGAAGGCCAAAACTGCCGTAAGGCTTCATAAATGAGGCCCAAAGTGTATAGTAAATTTATAAGTGTGTACTATTGCTCGTTAAATTTTTTTTTTAGCATATTTATATAGCGCGAAGTCGACTCAAAACTATATCAGCAATTTACATGAGCACTGTATTTACAGTACATTTTCAGGTATGTGTAGATTACGTCATTTCTCTTCAACAACAGGATGTGGACACGACTCTGAGCCTCGAACACTTATTTTCAGCACCAAGTTCGACATTATACCCGAATGACCACATACGTATGTATATTAGCTGCCCTTCATGTGCCAAAAACTGCAACCTAAAGCTTTCATAGCCCTGTATTACTACAGCTACAACACTCCACTGAATGTACAACAAACATTCATATTCGCAGAAATGCGCCATGTCCACCATCTTTTATGTGCGCAACTATGGATGAATGTAGGATTAGTGATTCCCCGTACCTTCCATGTTGGCCATGTTGTGGAACTTTACAGACATAATGACACATTTACGTGTAAGACCCGGGTGATGGCAGAAATACAACACAGACACCCAAATCAGTTGATTTCTCATATAGCTCACGACGGAACCACGCCCATAGCTCCGGAGTCATCGTTCACAGCCTCGCACAGCACTGCCATACGTCAGTACAGCCCACTTCGCTTATGCTTCCAGGAAAACACAACAATACTAGATGGCCCAGATTACCATAGTAGTGATTTTTTAGTTCCAGGTCTAGTTGTCAGAACGGCACACACACACTCCCTCATGGCTGGTATACACCCATACCACACCCATCCAGCACATGCGTCACAACACATGTGACTCTACCAATAAAAAAGACAGGCGCACGTGCTGTACGCCATTTTAGAGTTGCTCCCATTGCAAGCGCTGTAATGGCCCATCCTGGTGGTTCGGTAGTTTGGTAGTTCGGGCCGCATGTACCAAACAGGGGGCCCACCACCACGTGCGTGGCCTCTATCGTCACTGAGTTAGATGTACCGCAAGGACTGAGTGGGTGAGGAACCTGCGATGAAGATTAGTGCACGAGTATGTCCTTTGCCATAGTGATGTCAAGACTCAGCACCAAATGTGAGATTTCTTAGTGGCAGAGCGGGACTGCATGATGTAGAACGTACCCTGTCCACAAAAAAGTGAGCAGTGAGGCCTGGGTGCGCAGCAGAGGGAGTAGATGGGGTTAAGCAGACTGGATACATAAAGGCGACGCAGGTATTTAGGCGTACGCAGTCCTATATACCATATCTTATTGCATTTGTATTTTATTTCCTATAGCAGGGAAGTTTTTATAGTCGGTCAAAAGTCCGTCGCTCGTGATGATTGAAACCACGTGGATCACTGCGCACCACTTGTTTTCTATAACCAGATGGAAAACATTACTACTCCACTAATTCTTCATAAATCGAAGCCCATTAAACAAGTTGGAACTGTACAAATAGTTGTATTTTTAATGCGGGAGGGAAGGTGTGTGAAAGGGTGATGTTATTCTACTCCACATTAAGATAGTAACAATTACCAATCAACACATCTTTCTTTTACTATCTTTTAGATGTAGAGCTTCAAGGTGCACTATGTCCCCGCACGTAGTGGAAGACAAACCGGTGACAGAAAGGTGAGGTGCGAATATTCTTTTCAGTCAGTCTCTCACTTCCTCTCTCCTTTGATAAAGAAATGACACACAATTAAGCATGGGCGGATTTTGCGGATTGGCAATCCGCGAACTTGCGTATTTACGGATTCGCAATCCGCGAAGATCCGCGAACTCTAGCGGATTTGCGGATTTTTCCGTTTTTTGTGTTGGCGCGTGTTCGCGCCGATTTTGGGACAAGTTCGCAATTGCGAACTTACTTTACGGCTTGCAACGGCCGCGACTATGTTGTTTCTACGTCTGGTTTATCATCACAGGTTCACAGCACCCTCTGTTTCACCACTGCCACCCTCTGGGACACCCATGCCACCCTCTAGTACATCCTCACTGGCACCTATTAGGTTTATTTATCACTGTAGATTATGGTGGTTGAAAAAAGCAAGCACACCTGCCCTTCTTCAACTGCCATCAATTAATTTGTGTTTCATTAATGTGTCAGTAATTTTGAAAGTTCCAGTCTGGCTGGCACCTGCTTCCTTCCTTATCTGTAATTTGCTTTTTGTTGCAGTGAAATTTTTTTTTCACAGGACCTTTATGGTGCTATTCTATGAGCCTGCTGTTTGGGTCATAGCAGGGTCATAGAATAGTTGCAAACTCTGGAGGGGCCCATCAGGAAGCACTACCTTGAATGTAACTAATGTTAAGTTTGAACTTTTGCACCTGCTCATTGCTTTCAGTTTAGCTAAAATCGTTTTTTCTGCAATTTCGCGCGTTTTTTGGGGCGCGAATCCGTGCGAGATCGATTTCGGAAGCCGCGAATACGTGCGAATACAAAATTGTTTTTGTTGCGACGTGTATGTTCGCGTGATCTTGCGCGTGTTCGCGAGGCGCTTCTAGCTATACGTTTGCCAAGTTACCCTATCGGTCGTACACGGGCGCGGCCATCTTGTTGGCGTGACGTAATTCCGTTTCCGCCCGCTATGTGTAATCTCGCAAAGTGTGCTGCTCGCTAGTACAATTTCGCGCGTACTCGCAAGGAAAATCTCACGTGAACTTACCCACGCGGTCGTGAACGGGCGCGGCCATCTTGTTTCTCATTCATTGCTATGGTTCTGGGCATGCTTTCTCTATCCTCTCTCAATCTCTGCCATCCTTTGCTTGTTTGAAGTTTTTTTGATCTAATTTTACTTATTATCTAACCCTCTATTTTTCTAGCTCTATATTTTTGTGTTTTCTGCAGCTTTTAGTTACTTTTAAACTACTTTTTTAAACTCTTTTCTTTTCTTCTTCACTATTCTATTTCTTCTTTATCATTTAAGTTTATTTCTGCCCAGACCATGGTAAAGGGAGCCGGGAAGCACCCTGAGAAGGGGAAGGGTCCCGCACCCCGTGCCCGGCTCCCGTGCGGGCGTTTAAGGGGGGAGCAAGTGGTCCCGAGGGAGATCTTCAGCGCGGAGGAAGTGGCGGCACTGATCTTCCACGTCCAGCGCCGCCTCCCCAAGACGATCCTGGGAGGCGGCAAGATCGCGACCGGCTATGGCATCCGGGAGCGCCGCCAGCGGTGGGAGAAGGTGTGCCGGGCCATGTACAAGATCTCTGGGGTCCGGCGCACATATAACCAGGCCACCCACCGCTGGACCGATGTCATGGACCGGGAGCGGGACTTGCTGGACGCGCTCGGCGTAGAGGTCCCCGGGCTTGGTGAGTAGTAGTAGTAGTACATTTACTACTCTGTTTTATCCTGCTCTGTTATTTGCAAATCTTTGTTCTTTACCAAGAGCAATAATGCTGCTGATTACATTGAGGTAAATTATATTTCAAAATCTTCTATGCATTTCATTTTCAGGTGCACTGCTCTCCTTCTCAGTAGCCTTGCTTGCTACTATGCTTCTTTGTTTTGTATGTTGTGTTCAGAAGCATTTCATTGGCCTGAGAAATTATGTATGAGTGTACTGTAAAGAAAAGAACTGCGTAATGCTAGACAGTAAGGGTCATATTTTCAATTACCGGCGCATCCCTGCAAAGTAGCAGGGATGCGGCAGTAATTGTGTGCCATGCCACCACCACCCATTGGCCCAAAACGTCACAGAAGCCTTACGCATCTGTGCCGTAAAGGCAGCGCATTGCTGGAGTTGCGTGCCAACGATGGCGCAGCTCCAGCAATGCTCTGGGGTACCCTATCTCCCCAATGCTGCATCAAGCCGTACGTCGGCTTCAAGCGCGCAGGGTTTGAGTCATGCATCATTGTCCTAAAAGTGACTGATTGACATCTTGTAGATTTCCCTCAGCCACTTTTAGGATTCGTTCCTGCGCAGGTACGCCCTCCCTTGCGCCGGAACGCCCCCTGATGGCGCAGGGCTTTACAACGTGATGCATCGCCCATATGCCCATATGTGTTTTTTTTTTTAATATATACGCCGCACCAACACCATGGCGAGTCTTTTGTTCTGCCGCTGCGTCAGAAAAGGCACGCAACAATGGAGGAAAATCAGCCGCAACTTCCGCAAGGGACTTATAAATCAGCCCCAACAAACTGAAGTCCAGTCCTTCCTTTAGACAGTCACATGGCTATCAGAAGAAATAGTGGCGGTGGTGGCGGGTGGATTGATAGTTTGAGTATTCACTGATCTGCAAGCAGGATGGACTTTGTCTGTCACGTGTTGCGCACTGCTGCCTGCAGTGCCAGGCCTAGGCAAACCTCTTTAGTAGTCTGTTTTTTGAGTTACATAGGAACTTTCTAAGTCAACGTTCCGCAAATCAGGCAATACGAATAACGTAGTATACCACATGAGATAGATCCCGTGGAATAGTTGTCTATCTATTTGCTATTTTTCCAAAATATGTTGTTATTGTTCTTTTCAAATGTTTGATTTGGTTGAAAAATCTCATCCATGTTTTCTGGTTTTTCTTTCTTTCATGTTGTACATCAGCTCCCCCCAAGGGCAAGAGGACACAGGAGGAGGGTGCTGAGGATGCAGGCCAGGATCGGGCAGGCGAGGGCTCCTTTGCTGGCCCCAGTAAGTTTACATTTTAATAAACAGTACCTATTTTTTCCTAGCGTTCCTCATTCGATTTTTTCTAAATCGTCTTTGATCTTCTTGTAGACTGGATATAAATTCTTATCCTGCCTCGAATATGACTCCCTGTGGTATTACTAGACTATTCTTATTAGTCTGTCTGTGTAGCTAACTAAGATTGGACATTTGGCAATTCCATTGGACTCCCATTATATTCAGCAATACCTCTATGCACTGTCTCCTTACTGACTAGATAGTGTGGCAGAGTCATTCAGCTCCCGAAGTCACCGATTATAGATCCCCAATGATCTCTAGATTTTAGACAAGAGAGTAGTACGGAGTCACAGCACAGTCAAGAAGTGTCAGAGGCACTCATGCTTGCAAAAATTCCAAAACCTTTAGCTCATCCACTCTAGTCTAGAGGAACAAAAACCACAGAGTCTATTTAAGTGTAAAAGCTTTATTAAAAGTAAACACATTTATTAAAATCTACTTTGTCATAAAACTATTTAACTGTAAACGGAAAAGTGGTTAGTGCTGACGATTAATTGGACACATTTCTTGTGGTCGAGCCGAACTCTCACCTAGTTTGAACTTGATCCTGGTCGTGTTCTTAGGACTCAGGAGTCAAGCTTCTGTCTGTTAGGAGAAAAAGTGGTGCGTGTTAAAAATCAAAAGCAAGCATTCATCAGTTGTGCATAAAAGTGCAGCAAGACAACAGCCTTCCCTGGAAAATGGGACATTTTTACTATGGAGTAGACAGTCACAAATTATTACATTGTATTCTGTTTTTTTAACATTTCTCCTAGACCAAATATTATATAGTAGTGAGTGGTGTATTCTAACATTCTTAAATGTACTTTGTAGGTGTAACATCTGGTGACAGGGCCAGCGCGGAGGTGGCTGTGTTGGACTTGGACTCGGAGGCCTCTGGGGAGGAGGCGGCGTTAGAAGAGCTGGTGGCCGTTCCTGTGGGGGATCAAACGGTGGTGGCGGAAACAGGTAAGCTATATATTCCTTACTTATTGAGATTGAAGACTGCATAGTGTGCTTTCTGCACGGGTGTATTACAATTACAAATCAACCAGGTAGTAGCCTCCTCGAAATGTACTTCGACTTAGCTGTGAAGTTTTTGGTGAGAAGAATCCCAATAAGTTCTTAGACGAACGTGATGGATGGGATGAACGAAAAGCGAAAGAAGGGTGTAAGTAAGTGGGACGCGAACTTGTATGATGGCTGGCAAAGAAGAACGATATGTGTTTGCTTGGACCCAGAGGTGGCTGGGAAGGAAAGAATATGGTATGGTGCATGGCTGGGTCAATGATGAAGCAAGGATGGGTGGAAGGACAGCAGCCTGGGTGGGTGAAACAGAAACTGTATGTGTGCGTATACTTTGACTGAATGGATGCCTGGAGCATGGTATTCTCTGACTCTTACATAGCACATGTGTATCTAGAGAGAGTAGATGGTCGCCAGGTGAAGTAAGTGTTACCTTGAAGAGCATGTACCACCGCACCCGCACGTCCGTCCCAGTGCAGGGAAGGCAAGGAAAAGAAATTGTAAATGTGTCCAATACTACCATGAATAGTAGCAGTACTTTGTATTGCGTTTGCATTCACAGCATATATCTGGTTATTACGGTGGACACTCCGTACCTCTCTTAATAACTTTAGTTTACTTGTAGTACGTCATTCATGTGTGGGTGTATCACTGTTCACTCAATATTAAGCAAAGCACCTAAAGTCATCTCATCTGTCATTAAATACGTCCCATGTGAAGTGATAGATAATCAAATTAGTTAGCTTCTTCAGTTTCCTTTTCTAGTACTCATTTGCACTGTAGGGTGAAAGGTAAATTAATTAAGCAGTAGCCCTTGTAACAGAGTATTCTCAGTGCCACCCGTAATAGAAAAGTAATAGCTTCACCACCTGCATGTACTGGACCGGTACAGTAACGCAAGTCTGTCTCCATCATCATGGTGTGCAACTTTTTTTCTCGGGTGCAACTTCACTGTGCTGTGTCCATGTCATTCTGCCGGCTTGCATAAGATAACGTACCCATTTCCCTAAACAAGAGAGAAGAAGAAGAATAAGACTGGTGTACTGTCATAGTCGACTGTAATGGAAGTCCATAGTGGTCGTAGAATTAGTTCATTAAACTACCACTACTGTTAGAGCAAGGATGCAGAAGTGGGAGGTTACATAGATACTGTCCTCAATAGTTATGTACTGTGCTTTCAATTTGCTACTTGTACTCTGTGACCCAACTTTCGGCTCAATCACTTTGTGTTATTAATAAGGAGCATTGGTTACAGACTATGTCTTTCTTTCTTCATATAGTTGCTCCTTCCAAATCAACAACAAGGAGGGAGCAGGCTAGATTGGCCCGGCAACGGAGGCTGGAGGCCACAGTCGCCGAGTATCGGCAGCTGGTGGCCCTGGAGGAGGAGGAGGACACGCAGTCGAGCGGGGCAACATCTTCGACTGTGACCACTGCATCCTCCTCCGTGACTAAGCCAGCGGGACCGAGCCGGGCTAAGAAAGCCGACCGCCACCGCCAAGCAACCGAAATACCAGCTGCCCCCCACAGGAGCTGCAAGGAACGCCAACGCCGCCTACGAGTCCGCATGTCCAACCTGGAGCAGGAGGTCCTGAGGTATAAGACCTTGGTTAAGGGCCTCCGCTCCGAGCTTGCCACCCTCCGCAAGGAGTATGATGCCCATGCCGCATCATGCACCAGCACCAGCACCCTCCAGTAGTGGAGTGTCCCTTGCCCTTTTTTTATAGACTTTTGGGGGGTGGGATTTGGGAGTTGGGATCGTTTTGGGACGTTTCAGAGACAATCGTTGGGGTTAGGGTGGGTGAGGGAGATTATTTTGTTAGGGATAAATAAATATATTTTTCAACTTTATCTGACCATACCTGTTTTTTACTGCTTTTCAGTCTGGTGGGTGGGGGGCGGGGGTGTAACAGTAACTTTGTTTTCCTGAACAGTCGTAGGACTTTAGTAGTACAACCGTCAATCTCTTGTCTACTCCGAAATAATACTCCATTATACTACCTCCCACCAAACGCTTATCTTACCTGTAATTTGTGTTAGAAATTAGGGCTAGGCCCAGGGCTGGCTCCAGGTGAAATGGGGATTAACGTTGTCATTCCTGGGCGGGTGACATTTCCTCATTGCGGTGGTACTAGTGGTGTGACACAGTGGCAGTTGCATGCCTATGGAAAAAAAGAAAACGAAACCTTGTTTGTACTCCTTACTGTAGCATTACAACGGTTACGGTACGATCGAGAAAATAGCAGGTGACAGTACACTAGAACAGTGCCATAATGTAGCCTAACAAATGGTAAAGTATTGCAAGTATAACTAGTACTTGCGTTGAATTTATTTGACATTGGCTACTACTACTAGAAGATATAGTACTGAAGCTGAGTAAGTCTAGAAGATATCCTCGTATTCCTTCACCAGCCTGTTGCTGCTATCACCTTATCCTCCCCAGCAAGTGTGTGGAATTATTGATGTCATTTTAGTCAGACATCAAGCAAAACAACACAGCCCGGGGGAAGAGGGTTAGGGTTTGTAAAATGGATGGGAATGGGGGTTTCTTTTTGGGTAGGTTTTGTTGAGAGAAGAAAAAAAAAGCAGAGCATGGACAAACAATAATTGAAGATACAGAGTTTACAGACAATCTTTGGTTACAAACTAAAGGTAAGCACATGCAGTCACACTCATAGAATAAAAGACAACAATGGATACTGTATCTGTATTGCGTATGTTGTTGGAGTTGTCCTGTTGAAATTGGTAAGTAAGTTGCATGCAGCAAACAATTCCTCTTATTGGCGGCACTCCTCCATTCCAGCTGACGCTTCGTCCATCAATGTGGTGGTGACCACTGACAGAAGAGACACCCTGTCCACTGCCTGCCTGGCGGATGTTGACTGAAACCCGGCCTGTAATTATTGAACGGAAAACAGGAAGTGCTATTACAATACCACTGATAAATAAATAAAAGGTATGTACGCTGTGTGGTTCAAAAAGTGACACTTTGATTTCCCTAATAGACAGTACAATATTTTTGAAATTGCGTGCTCTGTCTGAGTCACCTTTTTAAGGATCAATAAGTATGGCCAAAATATTATAGCGGATCTTTCCCCTCAAGGTGGGTGTACTACTGTGTTTTAGAACAAAATTTGACCTTCCCAACAATGCTCCCACCAAGACCCTTACTAAAGCCAGTCGCAAAAATGTAGAAGAACCCAATCATATCTCCAAAAACGATGCCTAGCAGAAAAATGGTTACAAAACGTACTTTGAAAGTAACAGTAGACCCAAATACAGACCGTGGATTGTATTCAAACCACTTGCCTGCAAGCAAAAGTATCCATAGCCAGCATCGCTCCAACAGTGCTCTACAACAACAGAACCGCGTTGCAATAGAACCCCCCTAAACACATGCAATCCTGCTGCTAGGGCTAACCCTAACGAACCCTAACTTACAAAAAGTGCCAAAACTGGTGTTTCCTTATGGATTTTGTCCAACAAACTTCTAGCCGGTATTAGACCTTCCCAGGAATGCCCCAGGCAAGACCCGCCAACCCACCCGCAAAAAAACACCCGACACAACACCACCAAACAGCGAAAAAGCTAAATCTCATACTTACAATGTCTCTCGGCCTTCGGTCCAAACTCGGCGCTGTGCAGCTAGGTCGTCATCATCATCAATCATCATAACTCCTGTTTTCCACCACGGATTTCCTGAAAAGCAAATGCAATCAAGATTAGACTGTCGCAGCAGTGCTTCGACAGAGACCCCGGCCGCAACCCACCCACGAACAGCAGGAAGCCCCCCAAAACGCTACATTGAGCAAGATGTCTGAAGAAATGGCAAAAAAAGGCTTTTCCTTAAGGATTTTGTCCAAAACACTTCTATCCGGCATTAGACCTTCCCAGGAATGCCCCAGCCAAGACCCGCCAACCCACCCGCAAAAAAACACGCGACAACACCCCCAAACAGCGAAAAAGCTAAATCTCATACTTACAATATCTCTCGGCCTTCGGTCCAAAGTAACGCGCTGTGCAGCTAGGTCATCATCAATCATCATAACTCCTGTTTTCCACCACGGATTTCCTGAAAAGCAAATGCAATCAAGATTAGACTGTCGCAGCAGTGCTTCGACAGAGACCCCGGCCGCAACCCACCCACGAACAGCAGGAAGCCCCCCAAAACGCTACATTGAGCAAGATGTCTGAAGAAATGGCAAAAAAAAGGCTGTTCCTTATGGATTTTGTCCAAAACACTTGTATCCGGTATTAGACCTTCCCAGGAATGCCCCAGGCAAGACCCGCCAACCCACCCGCAAAAAAACACCCGACACAACACCCCCAAACAGCGGAAAAGCTAAATCTCATACTTACAATGTCTCTCGGCCTTCGGTCCAAACGCGGCGCTGTGCAGCTAGGTCGTCATCATCATCAATCATCATAACTCCTGTTTTCCACCACGGATTTCCTGAAAAGCAAATGCAATCAAGATTAGACTGTCGCAGCAGTGCTTCGACAGACACCAAAAATTACACACAAACCCCCGGAACCCCGCCAAAGAGCACCTCAAAGGCAAGCAAGTCAGCAAAAACGGCAAGAAATTTCCACCTCATATTTGGTCCAAAACACTTTTGTCCATTATTAGAGCTTCACAGCAATGGGCCCAAAACCGTCAACTCACCCGCAAAGAAGTACAACACCCCCACAAGTGCTGAGTCTTTCTTCATTGTGCGTAATCCAGCACTCTGCTTGGAGGGAAATCGCAGTCTGGAGGAGGAGGATAGAGGAGCATGTTCTTCAGAACTTGTGAACCTGAGGAATGTAGACTGCGGCACCTTCAAATCAATAAGCAAACAAGTGAAGACAGTTCTGATGATGGTCTTGTTTTTGGGATTAGGTGATTAAAGTTTGAATTAAATTAACTGTGCAAAACAAAGAAAGAGAGACACAAAGCACACAGGAATAAAAGTGAATAAGGACGAAAAAGAAAGTTCTTGATTGATTGTCTCATTTTCAGGGCTCGGTGTCAGGGAATAAGAACAAGATTTCGTCATCATACTCTGCGAATTCAGGCTGGATGAGGTCAGTGGCACCGAACAGAGAAAAAATCCCCTCATCTACGTTGCTGTCCTCCTCGTCTTCATGCGGCGTGCTTTCTCGTACTTTGTAATCTGGTGGTATGAGGTGCTGATTCATCTTGATCATTGTCAGCCGCTCCACATTTTTGGGCGAGAGGCGGCTCCGTTTGGGAGTTACAATGCCACCAGCAGCACTGAAAACACGTTCAGAAGACACACTTGCGAGTGGGCAAGACAAATAGTTTATAGCCAGGTTGAAGAGCTGTGGCCACAATTGTTTTTTGCCATGCCAATACTGCAATGGCTCATCATTAAGGAAGACCTCTGTTGAGTCATTCAGATAGTCCTGCACCATCGACTCAAGGTCATCAACTGTTCCTCCACTTTGCTTACTTTTTGCTGTGCCTGTGACATTTTTTCGAGAACCATACCCCATCAAACTTAGCCAATCCTCCTCCCCAGCCACTGTTAGTGTTGTCATTGTGTGTGGTGCAGATGATCCAGTTGCCGGTGTCTTTAACGGCTGAGAGGTCACTTGTGCCCCAGCCACAGGTGCAGAAGTGGATTCTTGTGACTGCGGATGGCCTGCTGATGCTGATGCTGATGTACTGGCTTCTCCTTCAATAACCTGCCGTTCTTTTTCAAACCTCTTGGCTGACCAGGCTAACCAATGTTTGTACTTTTGAAAATCTGCATCAGCGAAAGGAAAGAATGCGTTGTCTGCCAGCGCCTTTTTGTAGCGTGGATCCAGAATAGTAGCACAAATGTAATGCTGATCTGAGTTGATGTTTTTAAGACGTTCATCACCACGTAGGCGATGTAATAATTTCTCAGACAAAATGAAATGGTTTTTTTTTTTTCATCTTTTTGAAACTCAGAAGAAACCGCCATCAGTTGGTGCTCCAGTATGCACAACAATGGGATAGCTTTTCCCAAATTACAGTCCTCCTGGCTGACTGCACGCGTGAAGAACTCAAAAGGACGAAGCATGTCTGTCAGGCTTTTAACTATGGCCCATTGCGCCTTACTCATCCGCAGGTCCTCCTTCTGAGATGTAGCCTCTGTCAAGAAATAGTGATCGAGTACCGTATACTGCTCATACAGACGCTCAAGCATGTAGAAGGTTGAGTTCCAACGTGTTGCCACCTCCTGGATGAGTGCTTTCACTGGCATTCCACGTTCAAGTAGCAGTCTCCGCAGATGCTTCCGGGCCTTAAAAGAATGGCTGAAATGGTTGCACATTTTGCGGCAGGTGGCCATTACCTCGAACGCTGGACTCTCTTTATCACTCAAGAATTTTTGAACTACCAGGTTGATACAGTGCGCCAAACACGGCACTCTAACATGGTCACCCTTCAACATGGCCTTAACTACATTGGCGCCATTATCCGTGGAAACATAACCAATCTTGCGTTTTAGGGGGGATAGCATTGTCAAGACCTTTTTGTCAAACTCTTCCAAAAGGTTTTCTGCTGTGTGACTTTTCTCCAAGCCAAACATGGCTAGTGTTGCATGTTTCCGAGCAGCTTTGAAAACTTGGTCCGGGTCAACACCTGCGTTTAGCTTTGCTATAACACCTGAAAAAGAGACCCAGTGTGCAGTGATGCACATGTAATCATCGCCTGGGCCACTGGTCCACATGTCTGTTGTCAGATGTATTGTGTGAACAGCACTCTTCTGCAAAGCTGCCCCAATCGCCTGCAGCACATCTTCATGTAGTGCTGGAACCGCAACTCTGGCAAAATAGAACCGGCTCGGAACCTTCCATTTAGGGCAGAGCGTTGCAACTAATTCAAGAAAACCTACCGCTTCTACAAAAGAAAAAGGTAGAAGGTCCACAGCTAGCATTTTAGCCAGCTTAGTGTTATACAGACGCGTCAGTGGGTGGTTGCGTTCATATGGCACGTCTGAAGTAAGCATTGTTCTAATGTTGCCCTGGACCAAGCATTTACGGGCTGATAATGACTTCGTTGACCCAAGTTTGCTCGCTGGTGAACTTTTGTGCGTTGGTGTCTCACTCGCTCCAACACTCTTAGTGTGCCTCACATTGGGTGTGCTGCTGACAGGGGTACTGGGTGTAAGGGAAGTGTTTGACACGTCTTCTTCCTGCTCGTCAACATCAGATGAAACATCAACGTTTCCTTGATTAGGCCTTTCTTGATCGCAGCTAGGTGCGCAAACCATTTGACAGCGTGCTTTCTCTCAAGATGACCACTCTGGCCGCCGGTACCATAGTTGCTACCTGACTTACCACGACTAACTGCAAGCTTACAAAGGGTACAAATGGCAAACTTTGGATTTTTGGGACAAACAGTAAAGAAGTCCCAAACTGGGGACTTGAAGTGTCTGTGGGACCTGGAGGAGGCGGCGATACTGGTGGTGGTGGTCATGAAGCTAATGCCAGATGAAGTGGAGGATCTGGATTGCCCAACTTTTGTACGTTTTCCACTTTCACCGCCACTAATTAAGGTCGAGGTTGACGCAGGTCTCTTCTTGCCAGAAAGAAATATGGAAGCGGGACGAGTTGGTGTACTACTTAACTCCAATGATTGTGGTGTTTCCACTGCCTCCTCATCGACAACATCATCATCATCATCATCACGCGCAGCAGCTCTTCGGGCTAGGGTCAAAATGTCTGTTTGCTGCATGCCCGCTGGGGCTGCAGTGACCTTTATGATGACTGGGTCGTCGTTGGCAGAGTCTTCATCAGCAGCAGTATCCGCCACTTCTTGTTGAGCCTCATCACACTCCATAAGTCTGAGACTTTGGACGAGCTTCCTTTTACGCTTAAGTACCTTTGTTGGATCATGGTGTGCCTCACTCTCAGACGGCTGTGGTGCTGGTTCCCAAGTTTGATCCGTATCATCAGAAGGAGGTGTGCTTGAAGAGGATGTAGACACCACCCTTGATCTCTTCCTTGCTAGGGTTGTGGAAGACAATGAAGGATCAGCAGGAGGAGTGGCTTCCTCAAATGATACCTCGCCTTGATTGTCGATTTCCTGATGTGCCCCTACTTCGGGAGGAACAACTATTGTGGGCACTTGTGACCCTCCATGCACCTCTGCTTGCGCATCTCCTTGCGCTGCCTCTCCTTCCACATGTACTTGGGCTTGTACTTGCACATGTGATTGTTGTTGCAGCTGTGGTTGTTCAACACTCGTCAGATGAGCTACAACAACCTGTGTTGATTGAGGGACATTGCTGCTGCTTTCTTGCGATGAGCCAACATCACTGGTCGATGGTGATTGAAGAACTATACTGGCTGCCTCTGCAGCACTCAAGGGCTTGGACTTAAGTTGGCGTGGTGGTGGTGGTGGCACTGAGCCCAATGGAGCGGGGGGGGGTGCTGCCAGCTTGGTCCCCAGCAGATCCCGCTGCTGCTGCTGCAGGCATACTTTTTTTTTTACTCCCAAAAAAAGGGGCGGGCGGCACACCAGTCTCCTTGGTAACTTGCTTCTTCTGCTCCTTACTGGCACCTTTCTTGCTAGAGGAGCTACGGGTTACTTTTTTTGGGGCCAGGTCAGCAGGCAGCAGTTGCACGAATTGCAGAGGGTTCTGTGTCCAGACGTGACGTCGCGTGACGTTATGCTGCACACACCGCTGCAGGACTTCTTCCTGGCACTGGTGGTTCTCTTGAGTCTTCTTGTGCACCTAAAAGCAATGGAAGACAGAGGAACATCAGTTCAGTTATACACCACAAAAATTCGACAAAACACAGAAAAATGAGCACAATCCCATGCCATCCTTGATGTTTACATTGAAGACACCCCACAGAAAGACTACGGACATGCAAGTATGCAACACTCACTACCCCTGGGCATAATGGATGAAAAGTAGGCAAAATAAGTGCAGGCCTCAGACACTGCCTCTCCTCAAAATGGCCCCTTACACCCCAGGCACATGTTGCCTGTACCAGCCAGCACTCAAGATGGCCACCAGCACCACCCACATGGCCAGTCCACATCAACAGTACACCCCCAAAAAACAGAAAAACAGCCAGAAATCACCACAATCCAACGCCATCCATGATGTTTACATTAAAGAGAGTGAGACCACACCACAGGCACACTCAGTCCATGCACCACCCACCACCCCTGGGCAAAAGGCCACACCAGCAGCCCCCCAAAAACGACAAAAAACAATAAAATAAGCACAATCCCAGCCCATCCATGGCCTCAATTATGTTTAAATTCAAGAAGACACCCCACAGAAAGACTAGGCCCATGCAACACTCACCACCCCTGGGCAAAGGGCCCCACCAGCAGGCCCAAAAAACGACAAAAAACAATAAAATCAGCACAATCCCAGCCCATCCATGGCCTCAATGGTGTTTAAATTCAAGAAGACACCCCTCAGAAACACTAGGCCCATGCAACACTCACTACCCCTGGGCATAATGGATGAAAAGTAGGCAAAATAAGTGCAGGCCTCAGACACTGCCTCTCCTCAAAATGGCCCCTTACACCCCAGGCACATGTTGCCTGTACCAGCCAGCACTCAAGATGGCCACCAGCACCACCCACATGGCCAGTCCACATCAACAGTACACCCCCAAAAAACAGAAAAACAGCCAGAAATCACCACAATCCAACGCCATCCATGATGTTTACATTAAAGAGAGTGAGACCACACCACAGGCACACTCAGTCCATGCACCACCCACCACCCCTGGGCAAAAGGCCACACCAGCAGCCCCCCAAAAACGACAAAAAACAATAAAATAAGCACAATCCCAGCCCATCCATGGCCTCAATTATGTTTAAATTCAAGAAGACACCCCACAGAAAGACTAGGCCCATGCAACACTCACCACCCCTGGGCAAAGGGCCCCACCAGCAGGCCCAAAAAAACGACAAAAAACAATAAAATCAGCACAATCCCAGCCCATCCATGGCCTCAATGGTGTTTAAATTCAAGAAGACATCCCTCAGAAACACTAGGCCCATGCAACACTCACTACCCCTGGGCATAATGGATGAAAAGTAGGCAAAATAAGTGCAGGCCTCAGACACTGCCTCTCCTCAAAATGGCCCCTTACACCCCAGGCACATGTTGCCTGTACCAGCCAGCACTCAAGATGGCCACCACCACCACCCACATGACCAGTCCACATCAACAGTACACCCCCAAAAAACAGAAAAACAGCCAGAAATCACCACAATCCAATGCCATCCATGATGTTTACATTAAAGAGAGTGAGACCACACCACAGGCACACTCAGTCCATGCACCACCACCCCTGGGCAAAAGGCCACACCAGCAGCCCCCCAAAAACGACAAAAAACAATAAAATAAGCACAATCCCAGCCCATCCATGGCCTCTATTATGTTTAAATTCAAGAAGACACCCCACAGAAAGACTAGGCCCATGCAACACTCACCACCCCTGGGCAAAGGGCCCCACCAGCAGGCCCAAAAAAACGACAAAAAACAATAAAATCAGCACAATCCCAGCCCATCCATGGCCTCAATGGTGTTTAAATTCAAGAAGACACCCCTCAAAAACACACTAGGCCCATGCAACACTCACTACCCCTGGGCATAATGGATGAAAAGTAGGCAAAATAAGTGCAGGCCTCAGACACTGCCTCTCCTCAAAATGGCCCCTTACACCCCAAGCACATGTTGCCTGTAGCAGCCAGCACTCAAGATGGCCACCACCACCACCCACATGGCCAGTCCACATCAACAGTACACCCCCAAAAAACAGAAAAACAGCCAGAAATCACCACAATCCAATGCCATCCATGATGTTTACATTAAAGAGAGTGAGACCACACCACAGGCACACTCAGTCCATGCACCACCCACCACCCCTGGGCAAAAGGCCACACCAGCAGCCCCCCAAAAACGACAAAAAACAATAAAATAAGCACAATCCCAGCCCATCCATGGCCTCAATTATGTTTAAATTTAAGAAGACACCCCACAGAAAGACTAGGCCCATGCAACACTCACCACCCCTGGGCAAAGGGCCCCACCAGCAGTCCCAAAAAAAAGACAAAAATCAGCACAATCCCAGCCCATCCATGGCCTAAATGGTGTTTAAATTCAACAAAACAGTTGTATCATGCACCCCTAACCAACCCTGGTCCTACTGGATACTGTGGCTACCCACAATATAATTTATTTAATGTTCTGAAAAAGTTCCAAAATTTTACTTGCAGCAACTGTAATGCCCCAAACAAACTTACTTGTGAAAGTTGATTTCTAATCCAAAAGTGATCCAAAGACAGTCAAAAAGGCCTCAAATCCAAATATCCAGCAGCACCCACAAAAAGTAATCCTTCCAGCTCCAGATCCAAATGAAAGTGACCAGGAGATGGACAAAGCACTGGGAGGAGCCTGCTGGACAGGAACAGGAAGTTGGAGACTGTGGGGCACTTCCTTCCTCCCCCCCCCCAAAATGGACTCCTTGCAAAAAAAAAAAGCCATGCAAATGTCAACCTGAGGAGTGATTCTGATAAAAATCATAATTTTCTGAAGGTTTATCCTGTTTGCTGGTGATTTTCTTGTGCGAAATTGCAAAATCTCTATTTCGCAAGTGCGAGATTGTTCCTTTCCGCCGCAACTACGTGTTCGCAATTGCGAACTCTCGCGAGGTGTGCTGTGCAAGGTGGCAAGCCGCGAGTACGTATTCGCGGGCGACAAACTCCCGCGGGAACACGCAGCAAGATCTAAAATGGCGCGTCACTCGCAAAGAAAAACAACTCGGCAAACGCTAAAATGACGGAAAGTGAACGCCGTGCACCACGCCGCGCGCCGCAACCAAGCAAAAAATCCGCCGCGAGCGGATTCACGGATTTTCGACAAATTCGCGAGCGTTCGCGGATTGCGGATTTGCCGAAAATCCGAAAAATCCGCGAGCGGAGCGGATTTTATGCCCATGCTTACACACAATCTTATCTTCCTTTTTATCTAACAGGTTGTGTTTCACAAATTGGCGTTCCCCCCAACACCTCCAAAGCTCAACATTTGAGGATTCTGCGATTATACGTGGCCATTGTAACAACGGATAAGAAGGCTGCTTCGACACGTGGTGGACCCTCTTTGAATCACGCCAATGGCACAAGGTGAGCAAAGAAGCTTGTTTCCAAAGCAACGAGAAGTCACCTATGGGTGGAGAGACTGGATAGTGTGCAGCAAGTTGACTGCGTAAAAATGTACAATTACCTCTGGGCAGTGGGAGTGGATAGGTTGCAATAGTCTGGGTGCGCAAGAAAGGGCACTCACCTCCGGACACTTGAAGTCAATGGGGTACAACAGTCTGGGTACGCAGTAATGAGAAGTCACCGCTATGCAGAGGGAGTGCATGAGTATAGTACTCTGGGAGCAAAAGAGCACACAGACACCTCCTTGCAGTGAAAGTTGATGTAATACAGTATCCTGAGTGTCCAAAGGCATAATTCAGAAATATACGTGTGCAGTTATATGTACTCTGCTATTCCTAAATCTATAGTATCTTTCAGATCACTAAACTTGAGGGTACACTATGAACCGACACGTGCTTGGACACACACCAGAGGCAAAAAGATGAGCTATGAAGATTTTCTCCACTATCAACACTACCTCTCCTGCTCCATCTATTACTTTCTCTCTCTCACAGTGTCGTTTTTTCTCTCTTTCTCTCTCTCCCTCTCTCTCACATTGTTTCTCTTTCTCTTTTCAATTTATGGACGCTGCTGTCCACTCTGCACATAAATAAATCAAGGCTGAATTTAATACAGCCTGCAGTATAGAACCAAAGCAGACTTTAAATTGTGAACTCTGCTGAAAGCAGAGTTTCCAAAAGGTGAGCAGAGCAGCCAAGATACACAATGCCTCCAATTAAACGTGCTGCAAATAAACGATATTGTCCTTCAAAATGACGTGATCTCTCACCTAATTCTGTCTCATTTCTGAATCATTTTAAAGACCTTCTGGACCATACTGTAGATCTGACCCAGCAGGCACTTCCCTACAGACACCTCTACAGCGTGGGTCTATGAGAGGGGTGGGATGTATCAGGCACACTGCACACGTGCGAATAACCAATATTGCCAAGTGTTATGTTAATTTGTGTTCTTTGATATCATTCAGTCACATCTCTCTCTCATTTGAAATACCATCTATACCATAAGATAGGCCTAAGCCTACAAGCAGCCTCCTTTTGAGGGTGATTCTGTGGGAGGGGTAGGGTGCACTACTCTGAGTGTGCAGGTGAGAAAAAAAGATCTTGCCTTCCGTAAAGATGTAATCTCTCACCTCATTCAATCGCATTGATCTAATTTTAAAGACTTATTTTCATTTTTGTTTTGCAGGTTACCTACGCTCCTACCATTGGAGTCCATCTCACATTTTGTTCATTATACTGTTATGTTTAAGTTACGTTTCCATTTATTTGTTTTTGTTTTAATAAAAGTTAATTTTAAAAAAACTGAGTGTAAATGTCTTCTTTTTCGGACAACATTTCACTATTGTTTAGTGTGATAATCATATGCTTAGAGAAGATTTAAAAATTAAAAAGTAGAAATGATGTTTATAACTGGAAGTATGATACTGAGGCTAACTCTTTACCAGCTCTTTACCAGAGTCTGTAGCTGCAATTAACGGTTCTTATGGACATTTTTTAAAAGTCCAGCACACTAGCTGCTTGGATTAGCAACATTGTATGGTCAACTTGTGACCTGTGAGGTCAGGTAAGTGTTCCATGAACTGTTACTATGGTAACAGGCAGTAAGCAGTTTGGGGGTAGGGTTGAACTTTACTGGCTGTACAGAAGCCGTTATATTTACCCAGGATCCTCTACATGACAGAGGGGAAAGATAACTGAGACGACAGAACACTATGTACATTACGAACAAAAGAAGTACACAACTCTTCGAATTAACCTCAAGAGAAGGCTCGAGGAATAGCCACTGATGTAACAGAACCCCATGTACAATTTACCTACTCTGTACTCAACAATGGGCAATTATTTATCGATCACAATCAGACACTGTTGCTTCACGATTCTCAGTGTGCACTTCACTAAATACTTTGTGCCTATTTAAATGTGATTCAAAAAGGGGGGTGGTGATGGACAGAGTATCTGAATTAAGCAGAACACTCCTACCCAGTCAAAAGATCAGGGCTTGATCCATCACCGTTTTTTAGCTCACTGCACCATCCCAGTTCAGAACCTGGCTACATGCAAATTAGTCTGTCCCTGGCCCAGTGCATCATGGGAACAGGGCAGACCAAACTACCAAGCCAATTCTTTACTGGAAATGAAACAAGCTTCCGGGGACCAGTTTCTGGCATTACAGCCGTCTTCGGCCCGGCTTGCTTGAATCCTGATGGTGCAGTGAGCAAGGGACTCACATCTGAGCATACCCTTCCACACTTGTGGTGGCCAAAACGATTCAAAAAGGGGGGTGGTGATGGACAGAGTATCTGAATTAAGCAGAACACTCCTACCCAGTCAAAAGATCAGGGCTTGATCCATCACCGTTTTTTAGCTCACTGCACCATCCCAGTTCAGAACCTGGCTACATGCAAATTAGTCTGTCCCTGGCCCAGTGCATCATGGGAACAGGGCAGACCAAACTACCAAGCCAATTCTTTACTGGAAAGGAAACAAGCTTCCGGGGACCGGTTTCTGGCATTACAGCCGTCTTCGGCCCGGCTTGCTTGAATCCTGATGGTGCAGTGAGCAAGGGACTCACATCTGAGCATACCCTTCCACACTTGTGGTGGCCAAAACGATTCAAAAAGGGGGGTGGTGATGGACAGAGTATCTGAATTAAGCAGAACACTCCTACCCAGTCAAAAGATCAGGGCTTGATCCATCACCGTTTTTTAGCTCACTGCACCATCCCAGTTCAGAACCTGGCTACATGCAAATTAGTCTGTCCCTGGCCCAGTGCATCATGGGAACAGGGCAGACCAAACTACCAAGCCAATTCTTTACTGGAAAGGAAACAAGCTTCCGGGGACCGGTTTCTGGCATTACAGCTGTCTTCGGCCCGGCTTGCTTGAATCCTGATGGTGCAGTGAGCAAGGGACTCACATCTGAGCATACCCTTCCACACTTGTGGTGGTCAAAACGATTCAAAAAGGGGGGTGGTGATGGACAGAGTATCTGAATTAAGCAGAACACTCCTACCCAGTCAAAAGATCAGGGCTTGATCCATCACCGTTTTTTAGCTCACTGCACCATCCCAGTTCAGAACCTGGCTACATGCAAATTAGTCTGTCCCTGGCCCAGTGCATCATGGGAACAGGGCAGACCAAAGTACCAAGCCAATTCTTTACTGGAAAGGAAACAAGCTTCCGGGGACCGGTTTCTGGCATTACAGCCGTCTTCGGCCCGGCTTGCTTGAATCCTGATGGTGCAGTGAGCAAGGGACTCACATCTGAGCATACCCTTCCACACTTGTGGTGGTCAAAACGATTCAAAAAGGGGGGTGGTGATGGACAGAGTATCTGAATTAAGCAGAACACTCCTACCCAGTCAAAAGATCAGGGCTTGATCCATCACCGTTTTTTAGCTCACTGCACCATCCCAGTTCAGAACCTGGCTACATGCAAATTAGTCTGTCCCTGGCCCAGTGCATCATGGGAACAGGGCAGACCAAAGTACCAAGCCAATTCTTTACTGGAAAGGAAACAAGCTTCCGGGGACCGGTTTCTGGCATTACAGCCGTCTTCGGCCCGGCTTGCTTGAATCCTGATGGTGCAGTGAGCAAGGGACTCACATCTGAGCATACCCTTCCACACTTGTGGTGGTCAAAACGATTCAAAAAGGGGGGTGGTGATGGACAGATTATCTGAATTAAGTAGAACACTCCTACCCAGTCAAAAGATCAGGGCTTGATCCATCACCGTTTTTTAGCTCACTGCACCATCCCAGTTCAGAACCTGGCTACATGCAAATTAGTCTGTCCCTGGCCCAGTGCATCATGGGAACAGGGCAGACCAAAGTACCAAGCCAATTCTTTACTGGAAAGGAAACAAGCTTCCAGGGACCGGTTTCTGGCATTACAGCCGTCTTCGGCCCGGCTTGCTTGAATCCTGATGGTGCAGTGAGCAAGGGACTCACATCTGAGCATACCCTTCCACACTTGTGGTGGCCAAAACGATTCAAAAAGGGGGGTGGTGATGGACAGAGTATCTGAATTAAGCAGAACACTCCTACCCAGTCAAAAGATCAGGGCTTGATCCATCACCATTTTTTAGCTCACTGCACCATCCCAGTTCAGAACCTGGCTACATGCAAATTAGTCTGTCCCTGGCCCAGTGCATCATGGGAACAGGGCAGACCAAACTACAAAGCCAATTCTTTACTGGAAAGGAAACAAGCTTCCGGGGACTGGTTTCTGGCATTACAGCCGTCTTCGGCCCGGCTTGCTTGAATCCTGATGGTGCAGTGAGCAAGGGACTCACATCTGAGCATACCCTTCCACACTTGTGGTGGCCAAAACGATTCAAAAAGGGGGGTGGTGATGGACAGAGTATCTGAATTAAGCAGAACACTCCTACCCAGTCAAAAGATCAGGGCTTGATCCATCACCGTTTTTTAGCTCCTGCACCATCCCAGTTCAGAACCTGGCTACATGCAAATTAGTCTGTCCCTGGCCCAGTGCATCATGGGAACAGGGCAGACCAAACTACCAAGCCAATTCTTTACTGGAAAGGAAACAAGCTTCCGGGGACCAGTTTCTGGCATCACAGCCGTCTTCGGCCCGGCTTGCTTGAATCCTGATGGTGCAGTGAGCAAGGGACTCACATCTGAGCATACCCTTCCACACTTGTGGTGGTCAAAACGATTCAAAAAGGGGGGTGGTGATGGACAGAGTATCTGAATTAAGCAGAACACTCCTACCCAGTCAAAAGATCAGGGCTTGATCTACACCGTTTTTTAGCTCACTGCAGCATCCCAGTTCAGAACCTGGCTACATGCAAATTAGTCTGTCCCTGGCCCAGTGCATCATGGGAACAGGGCAGACCAAAGTACCAAGCCAATTCTTTACTGGAAAGGAAACAAGCTTCCGGGGACCGGTTTCTGGCATTACAGCCGTCTTCGGCCCGGCTTGCTTGAATCCTGATGGTGCAGTGAGCAAGGGACTCACATCTGAGCATACCCTTCCACACTTGTGGTGGCCAAAACGATTCAAAAAGGGGGGTGGTGATGGACAGAGTATCTGAATTAAGCAGAACACTCCTACCGAGTCAAAAGATCAGGGCTTGATCCATCACCGTTTTTTAGCTCACTGCACCATCCCAGTTCAGAACCTGGCTACATGCAAATTAGTCTGTCCCTGGCCCAGTGCATCATGGGAACAGGGCAGACCAAACTACCAAGCCAATTCTTTACTGGAAAGGAAACAAGCTTCCGGGGACCGGTTTCTGGCATTACAGCCGTCTTCGGCCCGGCTTGCTTGAATCCTGATTGTGCAGTGAGCAAGGGACTCACATCTGAGCATACCCTTCCACACTTGTGGTGGCCAAAACGATTCAAAAAGTGGGGTGGTGATGGACAGAGTATCTGAATTAAGCAGAACACTCCTACCCAGTCAAAAGATCAGGGATTGATCCATCACCGTTTTTTAGCTCACTGCACCATCCCAGTTCAGAACCTGGCTACATGCAAATTAGTCTGTCCCTGGCCCAGTGCATCATGGGAACAGGGCAGACCAAACTACCAAGCCAATTCTTTACTGGAAAGGAAACAAGCTTCCGGGGACCGGTTTCTGGCATTACAGCCGTCTTCGGCCCGGCTTGCTTGAATCCTGATGGTGCAGTGAGCAAGGGACTCACATCTGAGCATACCCTTCCACACTTGTGGTGGCCAAAACGATTCAAAAAGGGTGGTGGTGATGGACAGAGTATCTGAATTAAGCAGAACACTCCTACCCAGTCAAAAGATCAGGGCTTGATCCATCACCGTTTTTTAGCTCACTGCACCATCCCAGTTCAGAACCTGGCTACATGCAAATTAGTCTGTCCCTGGCCCAGTGCATCATGGAAACAGGGCAGACCAAACTACCAAGCCAATTCTTTACTGGAAAGGAAACAAGCTTCCGGGGACCGGTTTCTGGCATTACAGCCGTCTTCGGCCCGGCTTGCTTGAATCCTGATGGTGCAGTGAGCAAGGGACTCACATCTGAGCATACCCTTCCACACTTGTGGTGGCCAAAACGATTCAAAAAGGGGGGTGGTGATGGACAGAGTATCTGAATTAAGCAGAACACTCCTACCCAGTCAAAAGATCAGGGCTTGATCCATCACCGTTTTTTAGCTCACTGCACCATCACAGTTCAGAACCTGGATACATGCAAATTAGTCTGTCCCTGGCCCAGTGCATCATGGGAACAGGGCAGACCAAACTACCAAGCCAATTCTTTACTGGAAAGGAAACAAGCTTCCGGGGACCGGTTTATGGCATTATAGCCGTCTTCGGCCCGGCTTGCTTGAATCCTGATGGTGCAGTGAGCAAGGGACTCACATCTGAGCATACCCTTCCACACTTGTGGTGGTCAAAACGATTCAAAAAGGGGGGTGGTGATGGACAGAGTATCTGAATTAAGCAGAACACTCCTACCCAGTCAAAAGATCAGGGCTTGATCCATCACCGTTTTTTAGCTCACTGCACCATCCCAGTTCAGAACCTGGCTACATGCAAATTAGTCTGTCCCTGGCCCAGTGCATCATGGGAACAGGGCAGACCAAAATACCAAGCCAATTCTTTACTGGAAAGGAAACAAGCTTCCGGGGACCGGTTTCTGGCATTACAGCCGTCTTCGGCCCGGCTTGCTTGAATCCTGATGGTGCAGTGAGCAAGGGACTCACATCTGAGCATACCCTTCCACACTTGTGGTGGCCAAAACGATTCAAAAAGGGGGGTGGTGATGGACAGAGTATCTGAATTAAGCAGAACACTCCTACCCAGTCAAAAGATCAGGGCTTGATCCATCACCATTTTTTAGCTCACTGCACCATCCCAGTTCAGAACCTGGCTACATGCAAATTAGTCTGTCCCTGGCCCAGTGCATCATGGGAACAGGGCAGACCAAACTACCAAGCCAATTCTTTACTGGAAAGGAAACAAGCTTCCGGGGACCGGTTTCTGGCATTACAGCCGTCTTCGGCCCGGCTTGCTTGAATCCTGATGGTGCAGTGAGCAAGGGACTCACATCTGAGCATACCCTTCCACACTTGTGGTGGCCAAAACGATTCAAAAAGGGGGGTGGTGATGGACAGAGTATCTGAATTAAGCAGAACACTCCTACCCAGTCAAAAGTTCAGGGCTTGATCCATCACCGTTTTTTAGCTCACTGCACCATCCCAGTTCAGAACCTGGCTACATACAAATTAGTCTGTCCCTGGCCCAGTGCATCATGGGAACAGGGCAGACCAAACTACCAAGCCAATTCTTTACTGGAAAGGAAACAAGCTTCCGGGGACCGGTTTCTGGCATTACAGCCGTCTTCGGCCCGGCTTGCTTGAATCCTGATGGTGCAGTGAGCAAGGGACTCACATCTGAGCACACCCTTCCACACTTGTGGTGGTCAAAACGATTCAAAAAGGGGGCTGGTGATGGACAGAGTATCTGAATTAAGCAGAACACTCCTACCCAGTCAAAAGATCAGGGCTTGATCCATCACCGTTTTTTAGCTCTCTGCACCATCCCAGTTCAGAACCTGGCTACATGCAAATTAGTCTGTCCCTGGCCCAGTGCATCATGGGAACTGGGCAGACCAAAGTACCAAGCCAATTCTTTACTGGAAAGGAAACAAGCTTCCGGGGACCGGTTTCTGGCATTACAGCCGTCTTCGGACCGGCTTGCTTGAATCCTGATGGTGCAGTGAGCAAGGGACTCACATCTGAGCATACCCTTCCACACTTGTGGTGGCCAAAACGATTCAAAAAGGGGGGTGGTGATGGACAGAGTATCTGAATTAAGCAGAACACTCCTACCCAGTCAAAAGATCAGGGCTTGATCCATCACCGTTTTTTAGCTCACTGCACCATCCCAGTTCAGAACCTGGCTACATGCAAATTAGTCTGTCCCTGGCCCAGTGCATCATGGGAACAGGGCAGACCAAACTACCAAGCCAATTCTTTACTGGAAAGGAAACAAGCTTCCGGGAACCGGTTTCTGGCATTACAGCCGTCTTCGGCCCGGCTTGCTTGAATCCTCATGGTGCAGTGAGCAAGGGACTCACATCTGAGCATACCCTTCCACACTTGTGGTGGTCAAAACGATTCAAAAAGGGGGTTGGTGGGGGGCGTGGCCAAGGCGGAAAGCATGGCGGACGCAGCTTGAGAGAGCTCCGTCCCGCCTGGGCATTATCCGCGCCAATTATCCTACATCTCCCCGACCCACAGACTCCCAGACCAGACGCTTGGCAGCCGGTGGTGGAGGGGCGGCCCTGGCTGGAATTTGGGCACATACTGAGCACGCAACCCGACGCTGGGAGCCTGACGAAGTGGGGCTTGCGCGACGTGCTGAAGCCGGGACCTCGAGTTTCGTGAGGTCCGGCCGGAAGTGCGACGGTGACGGGGTCGGCCGCGAGGCCTGATCTGGCTACCCGGACCTACGGACCCCTCCAGGAGATCGGAGGACTCGAGGGCTCCGAAGACATCGCAGAGGCAGCCAGGAGCGGTATCACGGACGTTTGTGGGGTAAGCTGCTGAGGGGAGATGGGCGCCGCTGAGGAGGGGGGAGACACCCATCGTCGCTGGCCGAACCCACTCGGCGGCCGAGTCGGACCGCGGGGGCCAGGGATCCCCGGGGTACTAGGGGGCTCTTGCCTTCGCCCCTTCTCCCGGGGGCGCACTTTCTTGCGGACTCCCCCCCCTCTCTCCCCTCCCCTCCCCCCCTAGCGGTGATCTGCGCAACGACGACTGCAGTGGACGGACCGAGGGTCTGCACGGACTAGAGTGGGCCGCTGACAGGGGCTGAAGGCGAGCTGCAACAAGATCCCAGTCGCCTTTTAACGACCGGACCTCCCCCCCCTCTTGGTCAAGGCTCTTGACGGACTTGTGGTACAGGGCCTCATCGGGGGTCTCCTACTCCTGGACTTGTGCTCTGAGTTGAGGGCATATTTCTGTGGCTGCTGCAAGGGGGCTGCGGTGCACTGCAGGAGGACGGCTCCATAAACAGCCACACAATCACTCTTGGACATTTGCCTAATTTTCCTCTGAGGTCAAGACGCGGCGAGGATAACAACGCGGGGGTTCCTAGCCGGAGGGGAGGCTACCAGTGGCCGGATGGCCCTCGAGCTCCACACCCGCTACTCATCATGACGCGGGGCGGCAACAGTGGAGGTACTACGAAGCAGGGCCCCATCGATAAATTTACGGGGCCGAGCGGTGGGGCAGGAGCGTCGGGGGGCCAGCCTGGCCCAGGACCTGGCCCGGACAATGCGGCCCTGATGGCGGCAATCACGCAATCGAGGGACATGCTTGACGCCAAAATTGGGGCTGTCGGGGCCGATGTTACGCTGCTTCGCCAGGACCTGCGTAATGCTGTGGCCAGAATCACGGAAACTGAAACCAGAATCACGGAGGTGGAGGACGACGTGGTCATTCTTAAGAAGAAGGTGGCTACTCTGGAGGGCTACAGAAGGGCCTTGCGCTCAGGGCTGAGGACGCGGAAGGACGGGCCAGACGAAATAACCCGCGATTCGTGGGTGTGCCGGAAGACTGCGAGAAAGGCAACATGGAGGCATTCCTAACACAATGGCTGGAGGGGTGGCTCCCCCCGGACTCTCTTTCACGATGCTTCATTATTGAACGGGCGCATCGCGCGCTTCTCCCGAAACCACCGCTGGGAGCTCGTCCCCGTCCGGTCATCGCCAAACTGCTTAACTACCACGACCGTGACACTATCCTCCGTCAGGCGCGGGCCAAGGAGCCCCTGATGTATGAGAACCACAGAGTCCTGATCTTTCCGGACTACACGAAACTGGTACAGCAGCAGCGACAGTCCTTCACTGCAGCGAAGGCTCGGCTACGAGAACTTAAAATCCAATATGCCCTGCTCTATCCGGCCCGCCTGCGTGTAGTGTTTCAGTCCAAGACACAGTTCTTTAACACTCCGGACTAGGTCTTTGAATGGACAGATGAGACGGTCAGAGTTAAGGTGCATACCCCCCCAAGACGCAACTCCGATTCCTCCTCTGCGACGGGAACCTCGAGAACTCCCAGGAGATCGCGTAGCAGAAGTAACTGGAGGGCGCGCTCTCAGAGGAACCGACCTCCCAAAGATGGCGAGTCGGGAGGCGACGACGTGGCGGAGGCCCCGGCTCCGGAGCCATGATGACACTTAACGCCTTGAGGCACTCTAATGGACACCATCGTGTGGATTGCTACATGACAGCGGTGTGGGATGAGCTGTTGGTCGGGAGATGCCCATAAGTGGGCGGACATCACCCCGAAAACTAGAGTAGTTAGTCGGGTTCCGAGTTAGTTGGGGTTGGGTGGGCTGTTGGTGGGGATCCATTGGTACAGAGGGTTGGGGGTCTCCCGTTGGGGGCTGAAGACTGTCTCTACCGCGACAGATACTTCAATGTTACTGAGGTATAGGGAGGGGGGGAGGGGGGAAAGCCAGGGACAAAGTTGGGGACTTGGAGGGGGTTGGGGAGTTGGTGGGGGTATGTGGGATTGGGGGGCGGGTTGGGGGGGGGGTGGGAGGGAGGCGGGATGGTTCCTTTTGGCACAGTGCACGTTCAAGTCTGGTTGTTATCACTGGAGTTTGTGTGGCCCCGAGAGCCCAGGACTTCGATCTATTCACCTATAGATGGCGGGAGATACACATGGGACTAGTCCCCCACGAGCGTCGCTACGAGTGGTGAGCTGGAACGTCCGTGGAATGCTTGACAAAATAAAGAGGGGTGCGGTGTTGCGGTTGGGGAAGAGAGAAAGGGCGGATGTGCTATTCTTGCAGGAAACTCACCTTCTGGGCAACAAAACACTTAGCTTACAACGCTATGGCTACCAACAAGTATTTCACGCAGGCTTTGTGAGAGGGTCGCGGGGAGTGGCGATTCTGATACATCATCGATTGGCCTATACGCATGAGACGCAATGGGTGGATGTTCAAGGTAGATTTGTATTTATTAAAGGAATGGTGGGAGATGAGCCGATGGTCTTTGGCAGTGTGTATGTCCCACCCCCGTTGCAGGAAGCACTCATTGAGAAGTTGTTTGATGTCTGGGCTGCCATCCCTAATGTGATGTCTATAGTGGGTGGAGATTGGAATGATGTCATGGATGGACGCATGGATAGATACAGACCAGATGGGGGGCTTATAACACACGTTCCCACTAAATTGAATGGTATGGTACGGGGGATGGGTTGGATCGATGCATGGCGATACCATCACCCACATAGCCGAGAATATACATACGTCTCTGCGGTGCACAAATCCTTCTCCAGACTTGATTACTTGTTTGTTCCTAATACCTGGATGGGGAGAGTAGCCTCTTCGTCCATACTTCCGCGTGGCCTGTCGGATCACTCGCCGATTGCAGTGGATGTGCATCTTGGTAAGATGCGACAGCCGTTTCGGTGGCGCTTGTCCACATGGCAGCTACAACAAGATGATTACAAGTCGCACATGCGCGAAGCCATCTCTCGATACTGGGACTGCAATGACCAGCCCGAAATGAACGCTATAACCCTTTGGGAAGCTCTGAAACCCGTGCTCCGGGGGGTAGATATCGCCTGGTGCGCAGCGGCGCGTAAGACCCGCAGGAGAGAGATAGAGGAGACTGCACAGCGGGTTCGAGAACTGGAGGGAGAGAGCACTGCCGAGGGGCCTGTGGACACCGTTGGGCGGTTGTTACTGATGCAGCAGGCGTATAACTCTCTCCTAATGGATGAGGCACGCCAACTGTGGCTAGCTACACAGAGCAGAATTTATCAGTGGGGGGACAAATCCAGTGCTATGCTATACAGGCTCTGTCAGGGAACCTTCCATGCGCAGTCCCTACCGGGACTTCGCGATGAGACAGGGGATCCTATGACGGCCCCAGTGGAACTGGCGGCCAGCTTTGCCCGATACTATGAAGCCCAGTACGCCCCGCGAGAGATCATTCCTTAGGCAGACGTGGATAAATTCCTGGCTGATCTCCCGCCACGGGCTCTCTCGGATGAGGACCGTGACCAACTGGACCACCCACTGTCCTTAGAAGAATTGACTGCGGCACTCGGGGAACTGAACACGGGTAAGGCCCCTGGGCCTAATGGGTTCCCGTGTGAATTTCTGAAGGCATTCCATGTTCAACTGGGGGCGCGCTATCGACAGGCACTGGAGGCGGCCAGAGACCGTGGACAGCTGCCAGCTGACTGGCGACACGCCGAGATTGTAGTCTTCTGTAAACCGGGAAGGCCCCCAGAGCAACACGCATCGTATAGACCGATTTCGCTCCTGAATGTTGAAGCGAAAATACTGGCGAAGGCCCTGGCCAACCGCCTCCTCCCGTATATTACGGATCTGGTTCACCCAGACCAGGCCGGCTTCATGCCCCATAGGGCAACAAGGCACAACATCCGGCGCGCGCAGATGGTAATAGAGGCGGCCCGAGCTGCCGAGATCCCGACAGCGCTTCTTCTGGCTGACATTGATAGAGCCTTTGATTCAGTCAGCTGGGTCTATCTTCGTGCGCTTCTAGCCTGCCTGAATCTTGGGCCTCGATTCCTCTCGTATCTGCACTTACTATACACGGACCTGACGGCGTCGGTGAGGATAGCGGGAGCGATTTCGGACCCCTTCCCCATTGGCCGAGGCACCCGACAGGGCTGCCCTCTATCGCCATATTTATTCGCCCTAGCCATGGAGCCGCTGGCGGCATGGGTGAGAATGGACGCGCAGATGCGGGGATTTGAGTGGGTGCGGGGACCATCTGATCGTATTGCATTGTATGCTGATGATGTCCTTTTCTTCCTCACGGACATAAATAAATCTGGACCCAGAGTTCTAGAAATAATGCGAGTATTTGGGGAGGTATCGGACCTGCACTTGAATACACGGAAATCCACGCTGTGGGTGCTGGGAGAGCGCGGAAGACTTGGGCCCTGGGCGTCAACACTGCAGGAAGCGGCGGGAGGCATCAAATATCTTGGTGTATTCCTTACGGATATTCCGGGGATAGCCTGGACCCGCAATGTGGTGCCGGTATGGGACCAAGTACGATCCGATATGAAGATCTGGTCCAGGATGCCCCTAAATATATATGGCCGCTCTGCCATTTTTAAGATGGTGGCTCTCCCGCGCCTTTTATACCAGTTGCAAAATCATCCATACCCGATTGTGCCGCACTGGTTTAGGCAAGTGAACTCTGCTCTGAGTCAGTTTCTCTGGGCTGGCGGGGCGGCCAGAGTGGCGCTCCGCACCTGTTTCCTCTCCACGTATTGTGGGGGTCTGGCGACTTCGGACATCCTGTCATATTACCAGGCTTCCCACCTTCTTGTACTGAACGACTGGTGGTATGGGGACCGGGGCGACCCGGCTTATGCTCTAGAACGATACCGGATGGACCCGGACACGCTCCATACCATTCTTTACTCGGCAGGCAAATGGAAAAAACTCCCAATGGTTACCCAAGTGGTTTTCCGAGTGTGGCGTGGAACCCTACGCCGTATGGGATGGTGGAATGTATTAACAAAAGAAACGCCATTGTGGCACAATGGACGTCTACCGGAGCTCGCGGCTCTCCAGGGGTTCCGAGGCTGGGACGACATTGGCATTTCGTCATTGGGCCAGGTTATGAAAGGTACGACCCTCAAATCGTTCCAGGCTCTGAGAGAGGAATATGATATGCCACAGACCCAATTTTATAAATATTTACAGTTCCTCCATGCCTTGTCTCCCTCTTTAATAGGCTTAGACTCGTTTCCCGAATTTAGCCCCATTGAAGCCAAGGTGTTTATGGGGGAATTGGGAAATAAGAAAATCTCTAATATATACCAAACTCTAGTCACCCACTGCTCTACTTCACTAGATAAGCTACGTAAGGTGTGGGAGGACGATATTGGTGCCCTGGAGGAGGATGACTGGAGGGAGGCCTTAGAGGCTCCACGAGGGGCGGCTGTTGCAGTGCGCTTGCGATTAATTCAGTTTAAATATTTGCATCGTGCATACTACACCAGAGAAAGATTATGGAGAGCTGGTCTGATTGCCTCCCCAGAGTGCTTGCGATGTGGTAGCACAATCGGCACGTTTTTACATACAGTATGGTCGTGTGTGAGGCTGACACGGTTCTGGACAGGTGTGTGGGATTGCCTGACCGAGGTGCTGGGCTGGGACCTCCCCCGCTCCCCGATGCTGGGCCTCCTTCACGTAATGGAACAGGTGGGAGGGAATATTTATAAACGCCATCTACTGCTCCTCGGCCTTACGGTGGCCAAGAGAGATGTAGCTCGAGCCTGGAAAGACCCTAGGGCTCCCTTGCTAGAGGTGTGGAAGAGAGGGTTGGACTTTACCATGGGACTGGAACGTCCAGTCTTTGAAGCCAGAGGTTGCCCCCGAAAACATTTCAAAATATAGAAGCATTGGTCAGACTATAGAGGGCTCTGGCTGGAACCGCCAGTGCAACAGGACCATGATGTAGAACATTTGCAGGTGGACCCTGGATGAAGAGGGCTATGCACTGCTTGTAACTCCAAGAACTTATACTCCGAATCGTATGAACACTGTGCCGGGGGGAGGGGGGTTGGTTCTGGGAGGGAAGGGCCAGGGAGGGTGTGGGGGGAGGGGAGTTGGTGGGGATCCCTTCATTCCAAAACGTTGATTGCACTGCTATTATTTGTTGATTGTCTTCTTGCGCACTGGACCCCTGATACATGGGGGACGGTGTCCTATTTGTAATGCTTTATCAACGAAATAAAAAAAAAAGGGGGGTGGTGATGGACAGAGTATCTGAATTAAGCAGAACACTCCTACCCAGTCAAAAGATCAGGGCTTGATCCATCGCCGTTTTTTAGTTCACTGCACCATCCCAGTTCAGAACCTGGCTACATGCAAATTAGTCTGTCCCTGGCCCAGTGCATCATGGGAACAGGGCAGACCAGACTACCAAGCCAATTCTTTACTGGAAAGGAAACAAGCTTCCGGGGACCGGTTTCTGGCATTACAGCCGTCTTCGGCCCGGCTTGCTTGAATCCTGATGGTGCAGTGAGCAAGGGACTCACATCTGAGCATACCCTTCCACACTTGTGGTGGCCAAAACGATTCAAAAAGGGGGGTGGTGATGGACAGAGTATCTGAATTAAGCAGAACACTCCTACCCAGTCAAAAGATCAGGGCTTGATCCATCACCGTTTTTTAGCTCACTGCACCATCCCAGTTCAGAACCTGGCTACATGCAAATTAGTCTGTCCCTGGCCCAGTACATCATGGGAACAGGGCAGACCAAACTACCAAGCCAATTCTTTACTGGAAAGGAAACAAGCTTCCGGGGACCAGTTTCAGGCATTACAGCCGTCTTCGGCCCGGCTTGCTTGAATCCTGATGGTGCAGTGAGCAAGGGACTCACATCTGAGCATACCCGTCCACATTTGTGGTGGCCAAAACGATTCAAAAAGGGGGGTGGTGATGGACAGAGTATCTGAATTAAGCAGAACACTCCTACCCAGTCAAAAGATCAGGGCTGGATCCATCACCGTTTTTTAGCTCACTGCACCATCCCAGTTCAGAACCTGGCTACATGCAAATTAGTCTGTCCCTGGCCCTGGTCATGGGAACAGGGCAGACCAAACTACCAAGCCAATTCTTTACTGGAAAGGAAACAAGCTTCCGGGGACCATTTCTGGTATTACAGCCATCTTCGGCCCGGCTTGCTTGAATCCTGATGGTGCAGTGAGCAAGGGACTCACATCTGAGCATACCCTTCCACACTTGTGGTGGCCAAAATGATTCAAAAAGGGGGGTGGTGATGGACAGAGTATCTGAATTAAGCAGAACACTCCTACCCAGTCAAAAGATCAGGGCTTGATCCATCACCGTTTTTTAGCTCACTGCACCATCCCAGTTCAGAACCTGGCTACATGCAAATTAGTCTGTCCCTGGCCCAGTGCATCATGGGAACAGGGCAGACCAAACTACCAAGCCAATTCTTTACTGGAAAGGAAACAAGCTTCCGGGGACCGGTTTCTGGCATTACAGCCGTCTTCGGCCGGGCTTGCTTGAATCCTGATGGTGCAGTGAGCAAGCTAAAAAACGGTGAAGGATCAAGCCCTGATCTTTTGACTGGGTATGAGTGTTCTGTTTAATTCAGATGCTCTGTCCATCACCACCCCCTTTTCTGAATCGTTTTGGCCACTATAGGAGTGGCAGGGTATGCTCAGACATGAGTCCCTTGCTCACTGCACCATCAGGATTCAAGCAAGCCGGGCCGAAGACGGCTGCAATGCCAGAAACCGGTCCCCGGAAGCTTGTTTCTTTTCCAGTAAAGAATTGGCTTGGTAGTTTGGTCTGCCCTGTTCCCATGATGCACTGGGCCAGGGAAAAACTAATTTGCATATAGCCAGGTTCTGAACTGGGATGGTGCAGTGAGCTAAAAAACGGTGATGGATCAAGCCCTGATCTTTTGACTGGGTATGAGTGTTCTGTTTAATTCAGTTGCTCTGTCCATCACCACCCCCTTTTCTGAATCGTTTTGGCCACTATAGGAGTGGCAGGGTATGCTCAGACATGAGTCCCTTGCTCACTGCACCATCAGGATTCAAGCAAGCCGGGCCGAAGACGGCTGCAATGCCAGAAACCGGTCCCCGGAAGCTTGCTTCCTTTCCAGTAAAGAATTGGCTTGGTAGTTTGGTCTGCCCTGTTCCCATGATGCACTGGGCCAGGGACAGACTAATTTGCATATAGCCAGGTTCTGAACTGGGATGGTGCAGTGAGCTAAAAAACGGTGATGGATCAAGCCCTGATATTTTGACTGGGTATGAGTGTTCTGTTTAATTCAGATGCTCTGTCCATCACCACCCCCTTTTCTGAATCGTTTTGGCCACTATAGGAGTGGCAGGGTATGCTCAGACATGAGTCCCTTGCTCACTGCACCATCAGGATTCAAGCAAGCCGGGCCGAAGACGGCTGCAATGCCAGAAACCGGTCCCCGGAAGCTTGTTTCCTTTCCAGTAAAGAATTGGCTTGGTAGTTTGGTCTGCCCCGTTCCCATGATGCACTGGGCCAGGGACAGACTAATTTGCATATAGCCAGGTTCTGAACTGGGATGGTGCAGTGAGCTAAAAAACGGTGATGGATCAAGCCCTGATCTTTTGACTGGGTATGAGTGCTCTGTTTAATTCAAATGCTCTGTCCATCACCACCCCCTTTTCTGAATCGTTTTGGCCACTATAGGAGTGGCAGGGTATGCTCAGACATTAGTCCCTTGCTCACTGCACCATCAGGATTCAAGCAAGCCGGGCCGAAGACGGCTGCAATGCCAGAAACCGGTCCCCGGAAGCTTGTTTCCTTTCCAGTAAAGAATTGGCTTGGTAGTTTGGTCTGCCCTGTTCCCATGATGCACTGGGCCAGGGACAGACTAATTTGCATATAGCCAGGTTCTGAACTGGGATGGTGCAGTGAGCTAAAAAACGGTGATGGATCAAGCCCTGATCTTTTGACTGGGTATGAGTGTTCTGTTTAATTCAGTTGCTCTGTCCATCACCACCCCCTTTTCTGAATCGTTTTGGCCACTATAGGAGTGGCAGGGTATGCTCAGGCATGAGTCCCTTGCTCACTGCACCATCAGGATTCAAGCAAGCCGGGCCGAAGACGGCTGCAATGCCAGAAACCGGTCCCCGGAAGCTTGCTTCCTTTCCAGTAAAGAATTGGCTTGGTAGTTTGGTCTGCCCTGTTCCCATGATGCACTGGGCCAGGGACAGACTAATTTGCATATAGCCAGGTTCTGAACTGGGATGGTGCAGTGAGCTAAAAAACGGTGATGGATCAAGCCCTGATATTTTGACTGGGTATGAGTGTTCTGTTTAATTCAGATGCTCTGTCCATCACCACCCCCTTTTCTGAATCGTTTTGGCCACTATAGGAGTGGCAGGGTATGCTCAGACATGAGTCCCTTGCTCACTGCACCATCAGGATTCAAGCAAGCCGGGCCGAAGACGGCTGCAATGCCAGAAACCGGTCCCCGGAAGCTTGTTTCCTTTCCAGTAAAGAATTGGCTTGGTAGTTTGGTCTGCCCCGTTCCCATGATGCACTGGGCCAGGGACAGACTAATTTGCATGTAGCCAGGTTCTGAACTGGGATGGTGCAGTGAGCTAAAAAACGGTGATGGATCAAGCCCTGATCTTTTGACTGGGTATGAGTGCTCTGTTTAATTCAGATGCTCTGTCCATCACCACCCCCTTTTCTGAATCGTTTTGGCCACTATAGGAGTGGCAGGGTATGCTCAGACATTAGTCCCTTGCTCACTGCACCATCAGGATTCAAGCAAGCCGGGCCGAAGACGGCTGCAATGCCAGAAACCGGTCCCCGGAAGCTTGTTTCCTTTCCAGTAAAGAATTGGCTTGGTAGTTTGGTCTGCCCTGTTCCCATGATGCACTGGGCCAGGGACAGACTAATTTGCATATAGCCAGGTTCTGAACTGGGATGGTGCAGTGAGCTAAAAAACGGTGATGGATCAAGCCCTGATCTTTTGACTGGGTATGAGTGTTCTGTTTAATTCAGATGCTCTGTCCATCACCACCCCCTTTTCTGAATTATTTAAATGTGAGACAGGATTGTCAACATTCCAAAACTTAGGGGCATATTTACAAGTACGGCGTTAATATTCTCGCCGCTTTAACGGCAGCAAACTACAGATAAAACGGCGATAATGGACTTCAAAATCCTTTGTTGTCTTACCGGAAGATTTTTTCAACACTGCTGTTTGCTATGGCAGGGTGAGAGCCGAGGCTCCCGCCCTGCCATAGCAAACTTGGTTCGCATTTTGAAAGAGAGAACACGAAAACCTACTCTCTCTTTTAAAATGTAAAGCAAAATGCTTTCCCCACGGGGAGCTGCATATTAGCAGGTGCCCATGTGGAAAAGTAATGGTGGCTTCCGAAGGACGCAGGAAGCTGACTGGCAACGTACGGACTTGGGCATCCACCCACAGCCCCCAACGTTGAATATACTCCCATGGGATGGGATCTGAGTAAGAATAAAAATTAGTAGTAGTTGATATTATTTTTTGCGGTAAAATTAGGAGTCTGTAATGGGCTTATTTACAAGGACAGCGTTAAAATGTTCTGGTGTACACCTGGGCTTCTATTGGAATTCTCACGAATTCTCAAAAGCCTATTATTAAGCCCACTATGGCCGCTTTAACAACACTTTCCTAACGCTAAAGCAAAGATAATTTTAACTCTGTCCTTGTAAATATGCCCCCAATATCGCAAGAAATACAGCGATAATTCATGGTCGCGAGTGAAAAGCTTGTTAATATAAGACTGTGGACTTATCAATCCACCTCGCATATTAAACATGCTTAAGTCTACTTCAGAACAGATGTTAGGATCCGACATAAACCGTAATTACCAAGAGTATTGCTATCGGTCCTCAAATCCAGGACCGTCTTGTAAATACAACGCTGTTGTCATACCTCTCTCTGTCCATGTTATATTGTCTTAGGAACACCTACCTTGCCACTGGGAATGCCTAAATTGCTACTCATTGGAGATACAGGGCGAGCCATTAGCACACCAGCTTCAAACATGCGTTAATGCATCTTAGCGTCGCCTAGTAAATAGGGCGATATAATTTTCCCCGCATTTTTGGCTTTTAAAAAAATATTTTTGCGAAATGGCACTTGATAATATGTCCTCAAGTTTGCTATGACAGAGCGGGAACCTCAAATCCCGCCCTGCCATAGCAAACAGCAGTGTCCCGGGGGTAGGCACACCAAGACACATCAGGAGCCGCTCCTGGGTGGTGGTGTTCCCCAAGGTTTTCGACTGCTCCAGAATGGCGATCACGCGGCACCCCCTCCAAAAATATAAAAAGACCCGGAGGGTGGTAATCCCCGGGGCTTAGACGGACTTTTGAGCTCCCTCACCCATTTATTTTATAGCACAGTGGAATGGCGGTCCCCGGGCTACAGGGCCCCACTGAAATCCCATCAAAAGTAATATTTTAGACCCCGGAATTTGGCCCTCCCAGGTAGCTAATTTTTAAACAAACACAGGAGTCCGCGCTTTGTTTTTATTTTTTTTACGGTGGATCCACGCACCCAGCGCACATTTCTCAGCTTTTTGAAACTTATGTTTTCTTTTTAAGGCCCTAGGGGTCCTTGTGGGACCCCCTAAGCAGGTCTAGAGGGTCAAAATATTTCTTACAATCCCCTTTCTATGTTTTGAACACTTGTACCACTAATTTCTAGCTTCTCGGTTCTACCGAGGGACAAAATGGCAGCCAACTCTTCCTCGTTTCGAATGTTGACAACCACTTGACAGCCAATTAGCATTCAGCGCGAGATCGGGACGGTGCGCTTAGAGTGCGCGCAGGATCCACGGATCCACCAAGGCCATAGATATATATGTACATTTAATTGTCATTTTCTCAGGAACTACTGAATGGATTTACACCATTTAAGCAAAAAGCATGAGTCTGAACCAAGGACTACCTGTTTGCCAAATTTGGTGCAATTCCGTTCAGCAGTTCGGACTGAACGGTTCCTATGGAAAATTGCATGGGGAAAATACGTTTTGGGACCGCCCTTTTTTCTTGGCCCCCGCTTCATGAATCACCCCGAGACTTTCAGGATAGGAGCGGACCGGAGCGCCCCACCAGTTTTGAACATTTCGCAAAGATTCGTCAACCGGTGCCAAAGTTATTCCAAATAGAATGTTGCAGATTTCCTATGGAAAATAGGTCCCAACTATAACTACCTATACATCAACTTCAATCCAATGCTATGGCTGTAGTCGAAATGCGTAAAATACCTTACTTGCGTTATCGATCTGTGGGCTCATCTGATCTCTTTTCCAGCGGATTTCCTTTGTTGCAATACATCGGTGGCGGCGTCCGCCGACGAAGCCCCGACTCAACTGGCAGGGTACATTCCTCGTCGTAAGGAGTACCCGCCGGATGGACCCAAGTGCATGCAGCCAAACTTCTTTGGTAGCCGGAATCCCGGTCCATTACTGAGGAGCAACCTGGAGGAAAGCAAGCAGGTGAGCACGTCGTTCCACTGCAGTTGCTGTCTCACCTCCGGCCGGTACCGAGTTGCACAACAGCAAGGAGGAACCAGGAGCAATGGGGAGTGTCCCGACTTCCGTCTGACCTGTCCCGACCAAGCGCAAGAACTCCAGAGTTCACGCAAGCAAATTTGCTGTAAGCGTGAGATCGATAGTGCAAGCAGGAGTGCTCATCAAGCACTGAAAGGTGCAAAACCTTGAATTATGGCAGACGAGTACCTCAGGCGACGTGAGGAATCTGCCAAAGCAATATTTACCAACACACAGCGAGACTCCCACCAACGGGGAGCAATATACAAACAGTGACACAGACAAGCCTTCGCCAAAAAGTCAATACGTTGGAACATCTGCGCCGCAAAGAAATCAGCAGATGGTGGGAGGTAACCTCCCTACAAAGTTACCTGGAGAACAGTCGGGTACCAAGAGGACTGCATATTTTCATTACACCAACCCTGGCAAAACCCAAACCCAAGGTGCTACAAGATTAGGTAGAAAACACCACTGCATGCTCCTGGCGCGTGATGGAGATCCTTATTGCAAATGCATGGGAGGAGCAAAAAGCGCTCCTGGTCCAAATACAGGAAATCATGGATGACTTAAAACAAGAAAAAGACCAACCAGAAGTGGAAAAAGTGATAAAAATCGTGGAAGAGAGGATTAAAAAACTCAAAAAAGATGCTGTGGCAAGAAAGCAACGGAAATTCGTCAGAGACGAAAGGGATTATGCAACTGGCCGCATATTAACCTTTGCAAGGAAGTATGACAAAGCAAGAACTGATCTTAGAAAAGAAAAAGCCATGGAATCCCTTGAATTAAGAAAAGATGACTCCGCAGCAGATCTCAGCTCAGACCAAGAATCAGTGGACAGTAAAGCCTCTACCAGTCTGGAACAACAGTCTTTTTTCCCGTGAGCACCTGGTAATCCAAAAAGCAAAAGAACCATCAAACAGGGGGAGACCCAAAGGGAAAAGACAAGGAAACGCAGAAGAAATCACAAAAGAAACACCAGGCGCAGACAACATAAGATCTACTGGTTTGGAACAAGAGGCCAGAGAGCGAAGAACCAACAATGGGAGAAGCCTCACAAAAACTAACGGTAATGAATCTCAGTGATAAAACTCTTTCTGAGGTTGAAAAAGGTGTTTTGGAATTGGGTTTATCATTCTGTCCAAATAAGGGGGTTGACTATGCTAAAGCCAGAGTGGATTTATACAAGTTTGAACGTAAACTTAAATTGTGTAAAATGCATGCATGTAAGAAAAACGGTAAAACTATGCATACCAACCAATCTAATGAAAATAGTGCAGGCATTTCCATTGGGGATGTCCCTGCATTACAGATAAGGCTCCCTGTTTTCCGTTTTTACTGATTTTTACAGATAGATACAGACAGAAAACAATGTGTTTTCTGTCTGCATTTATTTTTAAAAGTGGATAAATACAGAAAATTGTGCTCTTTTTAAGTGACTCTCCTTTCTGTCTTTGATGAATTATAGGCCAGCAGCTGAGAATATGGATAGCATGGGAAATTAAAAAACAGGATAACATTTCTTTAAATAATGGCATATGTCAACATACATTTATGGTATAATGTTAGCAGTTACCAGTAGATGTATTGGTATGTAATATTTCATAGCTTAAATAGCCAAAACTCAACAGACATAAAATTATAAGTGCGCGTCTATCTGATAAATAGACATGGAAATATACAGTTTTTCAACTTCATTTATATGTAAAACACAAAATAAATATGGATAAGTACAAATAAAATGCCCCCCCAAAAAATATGGATAAATACAGACGGAAATGTTGAAAAAATAAATACCATAAAACCGGGAGCCCTAATTACAGACCATGACTAACCTGGCACAACAAACACCATCAGAACTCACCCGTATGACTCTTGATCCATTTGACCCCTCACATACATCAGAAATCACCACACTTCTAGGCACAGAAACAGATGCCATAACACTCACTAATTTTAGAGCCAGATCCAAATTTGTTCCCGTGCTTCCAAGAAATAACATTGATGTATTCAGTGACCTAGTAGCCCAAGACCTACTAACACTATTGGAGAAAAAACACAGGCAGGAGTAATCTCAACAAAGAGCAGTGGGGGGCATTAAACAAACTACAGAAGGACCAAAACATCGTCATAAAACCCTCTGACAAAGGGGGCAACAAGGTCCTTATGACACGGGAAATGTACCTTAAGGAAGCACATTGCCAATTACAAGACACAACATGTTACAGTAGGGTAGATAAAAAGTACCTAACCACACTGAAAAACCTATACCATGACAAACTCAACCTATGGCATGAACAAGAGCTGCTGTCTTGGGATGAAAGACAATTTCTCAAGAACGATACACCGACAACACCAACTCTATGTCTTCTACCGAAGGTACATAAAAACGAAAGGGATCCTCCTGGGAGACCTATAGTCTCATCCAAAAACAGTTTGTTTGAAAATACCAGCACATATGTGGACCACTTTTTATTCCTGTTTGTCAAAGATCTTAAATCGTACTTACTTGACACCACTGAGAGAGAGAGATAAATAATGTTTATTTTGGCCATAGTCTTTAAAACCATACACAGCTTTTGGATCCTCATAGTGATAACATAATAAAAGACACATTTCATTTTAACACGATTTACAAAAAATATAAATCCATAAAACTCTCATCTATAAATTCTCATTTTAAAGCGTTTTAAAATCAACATCCCTCTTTTAATTTCTCCTTTATAAAGTCATGTATTGCTTTCAGGAACTTCCGCAAAGAGATTGTAATATCTAGGGATGGCATATCCACAAGGAGACAAGCCACTTGAGCACATGAATTCACCTTATATTTTAAAAATATTGGACTTAAAAATACTTTCCGTATCGCTAAAATCAAAGTGCAATCAAGCAGTATGTGCAAAATATCATTTCTTACTCCTAGGCCACATTTAAAAATACCATCCATTTGGATCAATGCTGCTTTTATTTTTCCTTCCAACTTCCAAGGATTAATACCCACATGAACCCGTAGGATTTTATGTCTTAACCATTTATTGGGCAAAAAATCCAAATATGGAAACCGGTCCTCCCTTTCCCATGCGCTGCTTACCCAGTTAACCGATCTTTTCTCCCTCAAATAGTCACGGTCATGTGGCACCACTGACTTCTTACAGATAATACAAAACATCAAAATGAGTGACATGAATTGTTTGGTATGCTTAGATGTTGAAGCACTCTACACGAGTATCCGACATGAAGATGGGCTCAAAGCCTGTCGATTTTTTCTAAAAACTGCAAGGCAGTGTACTTACAGCGCACAAACATGATACTCGATATGATCTCCATGTACCTTAGGGAGAATGTATTTATGTTTGATAATATGCATTGTAAACAACTGCAGGGTACTTCCACGGGCACTTAGTTTGCCTCCAGCTACGCCAGCAGGTGCTCTGGAAGGACCAAACTGAAAAATGGGCCCATAATGTATCAAAGTGGCTAAGACACATAGATGATATTTATTTGTATGAGAGAGACCTTAACTATTTTGTTGACTGTTTGAAAATAAATGCTGTTAACCTCAGATTCACAAGACACTATAGTAAAACCTCTTTCGACTTCCTGGACCTCAAACTCACAGTGGAAAGAGGGAGAATAAGTACCAACTTATTCAAAAAAAGCCCGGCTGGAAATTCCATCCGTACAGCGAATTCCTCAGAGCTAAATGTAACTGTACCTCGGAAGAAACATGCACACAGGCTAAATAGGAAATGAAGGCAAGGTTCCTAGACAGAGGATACTCCAAAAAAGCTCTCCGCCAAGCTGAAACCAGAGTTGAGTCCCAGCTCAGAGAGGAAATCCTGAAAACCTAACACGGAATTTCCCAGTAAGGATAAGGATAAGCCTGCCCCCAGATTCATTACCAAGTTTTGCAGGCAATGTAATCAGATTAGCAAAATCCTTAAAAACAGATGGGACATCCTCAGACAGGACCCCATATTAAGGAATGAGATAGGATTGGGATCATATCTAACATATGAAAGAAATACATCATTGAGGGACATTTTGGTCCAAAGCCACTTCCACCCTGGAGTGGAGTTGGTTTCCTTTCACTGGAGGGCAGCAGAAAGCCGCTGAGCACCGGAGAGTCAGATCCAGATCGCCATTGCACTTCGAAGCAGCAGCAGCAGTAAGCTGTTCTCCTTCTGTGCCCACTGCTGTGCCCCCACAAGGTGATCACTGGCTGGGGGCCGGGGTGCGGGCGGAATCTGTGCGCAGCCACTACCCCGGTCCGGTTCCGGCGGTAACTTTGCTTTTGCTTCGCTCGTATCGTACCGTCTTCAGCAAACAACCCGGCAGCGGCTCGGCTCGGCTTGGCTCGGCGGCTGCTGCAGAGGGCTGCTGAGGGCTACCGAGGATTACTGCTGAGGACTGTCTGAGGACTGTCTTTAGACTGGGGTGTGCTCAGTCATACAAAGCTGCTAAAAAATAATATCGGAGAGAGATGGAGGAAACCACCAAGCACCCCGCTGGGAGCAGCAGGGCGCCGCAGTACCAAGGGGGTGCTCTCCCCTAAAGGTGGAGAAAAGGACTCCAGGAATTCAGGAAGAAACCGCGGAGAAACTACTAAGCAGAAGCCGTGAGGAAAGCCGCGCCAGCTGCCTCACTTTCACCAACCCGCCCCACAGCGATGACCTATACCGGGGATAACCAAGGGGTGACCGCGGCAGCGAAGCCCTTATCATCTCCGTCCTGAGAGGGTTCTGTGGAGCTGCGGGGGTCCAGAATCCACACCCAAGCTACCAAGTTCAACGAGGTGAGGCCACACGTAACTGTCTCTGGCCCGGTACTGTTTTTTGGAATTTCCCTTGACTGGGCAAATGCAAGCGCGGCTGCCGTTAGAGGCGGCTGCTAAGTAAGAGCCCCGGGGTAGAGGCCCAGGCAGGTCTCACTAGGTCTGACATTGCCGGTGGCCCCCCCTGTGAGCTCCGCTTGTTTTTCGTCGGCCTCCCAGTAATGATCGGTGTGAGACGGTAATGCCAGAGCGCCATTTCAAGCTGATCCTAGTGACACTGTAGGAGACACAGCTGTAGTGGCAGCGATAGTGACAGTGGTTCTGTGCAGTCACACCTTTGTGCTGCATCAAGCTACACCAAGCTGCATTAAGCTGCATTAAGTATCTAACTCTGGAGCACCGCAGAGTACCGCAGAATACCGCAAAGGCCCAGCAAACCCAATATGAAGTCAGGCAAGAAAAGGGTCCCCCCTGAAAGTAAGCCGAAGCTCAAATCAAAAACTAAGTCAAAGGTGAAGCCGGAGGCCACACCGAGCGCTACAAAGTCAGAAGGCAAAGAAGTCAGTGGGAGTTGGGCAGAGTCTCAAGGAGAACCAGGGGAACTTGGTCCTTCCAGAGATCGAATTTCCCCAACCGCAATCCGTCGTCCGAATTCACGACAACCAAAAATCGCATCTAAATTTAATTTTCTGAAAGATCCTTTTTCCACCATCTTCTCGTCCAGCGGAAAAATCCAGGGCCTCCAGGACTCACTTCTTCCCCTTTCGCCGGGGGACATGCATCTAATTCAATCTTTACAGCAAACCAGCTGCACTTCATCTTACTCTTCCACATCGGCCAGCCAACCAGCATTGAGCCCAGTGGCAGCGGTGGTAACAGGGGGCTTGGTGGATCACAAGCTCTCAAACAAGGCCACTTGCAGACTATCACCACCCCAAGCAGGCGACTGGGGGGCAACATCCGTCTTTCATCTACCTCCCTCTGTCACGGACCTAAATGCCCCCCTGGCATCAGCAGCTTCCCCCTCATGTACAATAAGTGAGATAAACAACCATTCTTTGCACAACTCTCCCTCAAGCAGTGGCGCGATGTTCAATCAATGGCAAGAAGCCCCAAGCAGCGATGAAACAGGCAATCCTAACAACTTGCCGACTGCAGACAAAAACCATCTGGCCCAACTGGACAGTATAAGTCCCCACTCACAGCACCCTGAAGGAGCAATAAAAGATCAACCAGTTCACAGCAAGGAGGATTGGACAAACAATCCAAACCTTGGGTGCGATGGCCTCACCAACACAACCTATTTGCGCTCGCAAGAATGGGCCGATCTAGTCGCCACATATATTCCACCGACGTGCATGATTCCATCTTTGCCAAAGGCGGAACCAACTAATAAAATCCAGGCATCCGGACTGGGCCCAATCCAGGAGGGTGCCCTCTCTAATTTAACCTCCCTGACGAATTCTTCACTGTCTTCAACTCCCAAAAAAGGGGCCACCGAAGTTGGGACATCAACAAAATCACAAGCAACAGAAGCGTCAAATTCGTGGGATATCCTGCTCAGCACTATGCAACGAACTGTTGACACTCTTCATTTTCAATCAGACAAAATGGACTTACAGCTGACTCAACTCGATACCCTAGCTGTTTTTGTAGGGCGGATAGATGACAAACTCGGCTTGCACACAAAAGAAATTTCAAATTGCTCTGAATACAAATACCTGGGAATCCTAGTCGATAAAGGCGGCTGCTATCTAAACAAACTTGCGGCCATCAAGAGGAAAGGCATGTTAATAGCCACAACACTGAAACAGCTAAAGCCCAACTTGAGATGCGAAGCTGTACTGCCACTACTTCGAGTAGCTAAAATCAAAATAGAGTCTTCAATTACATGTGGCAGTGAGGCTTTAAGAGGAACTGACGCAAAACTTCTGGATACAACCATTTCAAAGGCCTATAGACTTCTCTTTAACCTGCCATCGTACACTTCGCAAGCCCAGATTCGGTTGGAATTTGGGCTGATGAGCCAAACTCTTGCACGAAGAGGGTTGTACATCAAGTGCTGGCACAAATTAAAGAACTTTACAGAAAATACCCTGAATCGACAGCTCTGGCAAGGAATAAATAGCTCATCCAGAATGCCGGCAAAAAAATACTTAGAGGAGTCCCTGACCATCACAGGGCTGAAAGAGCTATGGGAGTCTCCTCTATCACATGCACAATTCAAGCTCACAGTGAACAAGAGCTTAAAGAGACACTCGCATGTGGAGGGCAAAGCCACGTTCTCTCACAGACGCCATGCCTGGATGACCCTGTGTACTTATAAAACACCGGGGTTCCAAGCATATTTTGGTCTGGAGTATGGCTGGAAAACTAAGGAAGCCTTTTTAAAACACAAGCTAGGGATCCTACCCGCCATTCCTCACCTACCACCGTGGCTGAGACAGAACTATGGGACTTTATGCCAGCTTTGCGGAAGAGGGATTGAAGACTTAGAACATCTACTATGCACATGCTCGAGGCTGAACGAGGAAAGGGCGGCCCTGTTGAAAACAGCCTTTAACGAACTAGGAGTCCGCTCACGCAGACAAGCCGTCCTCGCCTGCTTCGACCCTGGTCTCCCGCCACTAAATGAGAAGCTGGTGAAATTTCTGAAACTAGCAGAACAGAAACAAACAACCCAGGCTCTTGGCTAAGAGGAAATCTTGGGCCAGGATCATGCTGCCACAAAATATATGCCACCTGCACTTTTTACTGTCTTTTATCTTTGCCTTTTATTCAAACTCTTGTTTTTAAAGGTCTCTTTTAATTTCTCCTGTGAGACTTGTTTTTTTAAATGTATTCTTCTTTTTGTAATGGTTTTTATTAACCTAAAAACAATAAATAAATTACTTACTTACACTTCCACCCTAAAGAACACAATTGGCTCAAACAGAACAAGGGGTTCCGCAAATGCGGAAAATGCAAAGCGCGTAGACACAGCACCAATGTTACAGAGACTTCCCTAAAAAGAACCAAGACCAAATGGAAAATACCACAAATAATAACATGCAACCCGAGTTTGTAGTTTATGCCATTGTCTGCCCCTGTGGCCTTTGGTACATTGGTTCCACCACCTTTGCAGTCAAGAAACGCATCCTTGAACGTTGCCATAACCAATGGTGATCTGAGTTATAGTACCGCAAGGCACTTTGCGAAGGAACACGGAGGAGACTGGACCAGAGCAAAATTCTTTGGTCTGGATAAAGTCAACTCCAATCCTAGAGGAGGCAATCGCATTGCCTCCCTACGCAAACGTGAATCACACTTTATCCTCTTAGCTGGTACCAAATTTCCCAATGGTTTAAACCAGGACGAAGAGTTGTACAGTTACTTGTAAATATTGTAATTAACGCATAGATCCTGTGCAAACATGCTGTATGAATTGCTCTCACCCCGCCTCTTTCCCCTTTTCCCACCCTCCACCATCCACATCCTCACTCTTGTTTTTAACATCACCACTGCTGACCTGAGGTTTTCATTTAACTGTGTCAGATAATAACCTTTGATTGTAAAATAATATTGCCGATGTTTGCCATTTGCCATCAGATTATTCTGATATTCCAATGCCCTAACTGATGTGTTTCTTGTTGTAGGATTGTGATGACACACAACACACTGAAAATCACGTCTGAGTTACAGATGTGAGCACCTGAGTCCTGGACGACAACATATAACGTCTCTAGACACTCATAGCACATTATGGTACTATACCTTCACTGCTATCTGATCTAAATAGAAACAAAGGCATCATAAAAACATATATTTTGGCACATCCTGGGTACTAGACCAGATAGCAACATCAACTTCATTCCAATGCGCGCAATTTCTAACATTGTTAAGCGCAATAGTGACAGAATTAATCTGACACCAATAGACATATATTGAACATACTATATATCAAACCTTGGCTTTTCTCGCTACCAACAAAACATGTAGAATTGCAGCATAGATGTTTAAATTTGCACTGTATTTTTCATTCACCTTTTACCTGTTTTTTATTTAAAAAATGTGACGATCAAACATAACACTTATATTTTCTGTATGTCTATGATGATGTAACAACATTATTTCTTTAAAAAGATGTGACATGGAGACGTGGGTCATGTGACCATGACTACGGCTGTAGTCGAAACGCATCGTTCCTAGCTGCCAAAAATATAATACCTTGCCTGCTTTATCGATCGGTGGGCTCGTCTGATCTCTGTTCCAGCGGATTTCCTTTGTTGTACAACCTTACTTAGTTTTTATACTTTTCATAATGTTAAGCTCCATTAAAGAAATGTTCTTAAATAAATAAAACTGTCCACTTGGGGCACTCAGCCTACTATTTGTAAAACATCATAAACACATTCAAATTGTTTAACATTTGATGTATATGTGTATAAAATCACTGAAATATAGTAATCACTGAGGTATATAACTTCAATGTAAGAACTATACTAATATAATTATGCTTATGATTTAATGAATATCTCAAAAGTTAAAAGTTGTTATTTAACCATATGCATATGTAACTACACTTCCCAAAATGCATCATAACAAGTAGTATGGGCAATTTGTATGAATATTGACATAGTAAAGGGACTCGTTTAATATAAGATGTTAGATATTTGCGCTGATAAAATCTTGTTTTCACTTTTTGATTCTCAGCACTAGTATCATTTTCTGAGCAGCTTCATATGGTTCATAGGAACTCTCCATATGGGATGCTTCTAATTAGTGCTTTTGGATGCAATCTGGTACCATGTGGCACACTATTACTTAAAGTTGGCTTCCTGAACATGATTGTTTTTAATTTTTGGTTGTTGACATATACATTGGTATCCCAAAAAGCGATTTTTTTTCACTGATATTATATGTAAAATCTCCAGTTGTGATCGATGCAGTTAATGCCTTTGAAATATTGTTCAAATTCTTGTTTTATCACATTCCATATTATGAATAGGTCATCTATATATCGCAGCCAGATCACTATTTTTGACAGATGTTGTTCTTATATGTCATTCCATGCAATTTCTCTCTCCCACCAGCCCATGGTCAAATTCGCATAGCTGGGGGAGACGGAAAGTCCCATTGCGGTTTTGCAGGTTTGTTGGTATAGTTGATGATTGAAGAAAAAAATATTATTGCGTAGGCACATGTTGATCATTTCCAAGATCATAGTTGAATGCTTGGTTTCTCTGATGTTTCTTCGTTTGAGATAATATCTCACTGAATTTAGTCCTGTTTCATGTTGAATTGAGGTGTTAAGGGAGATTACATCGATGGTTAAGCAAGAATGTCTTTTGCCATTCAATCTCAGATATTATTCTGAGAAATTCTCCACTGTCTTTGAGATATGATGATAATGTGGAAACCATAGGGAAGATATAATGATCCACATATTTAGAAATGTTTTCAAATATAGATCCACACCTGGATAGAATTGATCTTCCCGGAGGGTTATTTAATGTTTTATGAATCTTAGGAACAAAGTATATTGTTGGCATATTCAGATGAGTAGTTGTTAAGAATTGATATTTTTCTTCATTTAGTAGTGTTTCGTCATATCATACTTTTAATTTGACATTTAAATTGGACATCATTAACTCCTTAGGGTTATATTTCAATTTCTTATAGTTATCGGCATCATCCAATTGCCTATATGCTTCTTTCAAATAATCATGTTTGTTTGAAATTACAATATTTCCGCCTTTATCTGCCGGCTTCACAATTATCGACTCATTTTGGGATATGTTTTTCAAGGCTGTCCTTTCTGTGAGAGTTTCTTTGCTGTGTTTGTTGTAATTTTACATTTTTCAAGATCATTTATGACTGCATCATGGAAAATATCCACTTTATTTCCAATGGTCAGTATAGGGCAAAATTTAAATTTAGGTTGAAAGGAACTATGTGTATGGTCATTAGGTTCCCATTCCAATTGTTCCATAATGTATGTCTCTGTCTTGTCTTCCAGCAAACAGATGATGGACGGATTGCTGACAATGCAATCATTCTCCCCCAGTCAAAAGATCTGGGTTAAATCCATTGTTTTTTTGACCACTAAGCCACCCCAGTTTGGACCCAGCCATATGCAAATCAGTCTTGACCCTATGTGCCATGTGAACGATACAGAACGAACTGCCAGGCCAGGTCCTCCCTGGACCGGAAACAAGCATCCTGGGACCGGTTTCAGGGTATGTCACCCTTCTTCAGCCAGGCTAGCTTGAATCTAGTGGCACAGTGAGCATGGGACCCATGTCTGGGCCTACCCATTCCACTTAAGGTGAAAAGTGTTACAGCAAACAAATGATGTACGGAATGCTGACAATGCAAACACTAGTAAATGGGTGAGGGGGGCTCAAAGGCCCCCCAAACCCTGGGGGCCACCACCCCCGGGCTTTGTACATTGTGGAATGGAGGCGTGCGGCCTCCCTCCTGGAGCCCTCGAGAGCCCTGAGGTCCGCCGCTCCCCAGGGCCGGCTCCTGCCATGTACCGGGGTGCCCACCCCCAGGATACTGCTGTTTGATATGGCAGGGTGGGAGCCTCGTGGCTCCCGCCCTGTCATAGCAAACTGGGGTTTGGATTTTGAAAGAGAGAGCAGGGAAACCTACCCTCTCTTTCAATATGAAAACCCAATTGCTTTTCCACACAGGGAGCTGCATGTCATGCCAGGGTTGTCGGCTCATTGAACTTGCAGTGCTTAATTTGTGTTGGTGCTTGCCGGTGCTTAGGTCACTAAGGTCACACTGTCTCCAGGCAAAGAGCTGATATCGCATGTAAATCTATTCCTGCCTGGGTTCAGTGTTGTTTGATTGGGATTAGTGCGTAAGATATTTACATTTGGAGGCACACGGACGGCACCCACCCATTCCCAGAAACTGCACGTGTGAAGTCTCAGCATAACAGCAATATTAGTAACTACTAATGACTGATTGAAAATGGGATTGAAATGGGTTTTAAGCCCACCCCGTTCCTCCTTGACTAAGTTGAATCGTCAAGTGTTGCCTTCCGACTCGGACCAATGCAGAGCAGTGTCCCCATATTTCACTCCTCCAGCTTATTGCGCAGCTGCAGCGCTTTGTCGACTAAACAAGCAAGCAACGTGTAACAGAGCAGCAGGCCTCTATTTTAAACTAAATTTCAGTAAGTAAGTAATGATTTCTTTTTCTTAAGAGGCACTAATTGTAAGCTATTTTTTTGGTATTTTGAAAATAAAAGCATTTTCTGTAAGGGTGCGGGGCAGTGTTGGGGGTGGAGATGGCCCTCTCTACTTCTCTGAGTTTTGGAATGTCCAAAATCCCGACTCCCACCTAAATAGCCACAAAGTATTTAGTGGAGCCCACATCGTGAAGCGTTCCACAAAACGTGAAACAGCAGTGTCTGACTGGGATCGATAAAAAATTGCCTACTGACGAGCACAGAGTAGGCAAATTGTACATGGGGTTTTCTTACGCCAGTGCCTGCTGCTCGCGCCCTCTCTTGAGGTTAATTCGAAGAGTTGTGTACTCCTTTTGCTCCTAATGTACACAGGGCTCCATCGTCTCTGTTTGCTTTACCCTCTGTCATCCAGAGGCACGTGGGGAAATATGACGGCTTATCTACAGCCAGCACCTCTGAAAAGCTAGAAGAGCTGGTGAAGTGTCAGCCAGGGTATTACACTTCCTGTCATACAACTCAGTACTGAAAATGCCATAAAGTGGAATCAAGAATAGCCAGAATTTAGGGTTGGACTGGGACAGAAAATATGTGCAGGCACCAAAAAAAAAGTTGCCCTCATTAGTGAATTAGTCAGCTAGAAGAAAATAAACCAATGTATGCAAATTGAGGCACCTTTGAATTTGTAAAGAACGCTGTATAAGTACTTTTAACACCTTGGCTGCTTGAATTTTCCCCCTGCTGTGCTGGACCATAATGGAAATGGGTGTGGTCATGAAGAGCTCAGCTCGTCATGAGCACACGAGAGGTGTACCTCATGACGAGCTGACCTCGTCATGAGCACCGAAGGGGTTAAGATATGGAAGTCCTCGTGAATTTGAGCTTGCTGTAGATAATGTTTGGTTCAATACTAGGGAAATCAACAGTAAATACCAGCAGACCATAAAACATGCCCACAAACAGCCCCAAAAAATGGCCTATACTCTGACCTGTCAGAGCAGCCCATCACTATTTGATTACCCTACAGTCCTGGCAAGCCTGGCAGGCTTGGCATTATGCACATTGACATTTAGTAGCAGCAACCATTCTCTTCTTAGTAAAAGTTTGAGCCCCGGCACTTATTCATTTACAAATTAAGTACTGTCTTAATGTCACATATGAATTTGGTGCGGAAGGTCACAGAGACGTTTTGCAGTCTAGGAGAGTGCCACCTTCCCGGGTATTGTTTACTAATTGTTCGGGGAGTTCGAGGACAACTTAAGTCCGGGGATTGTCATATTTCAGGTCTTTATTTAAATATGCATGAGTGGGCCTCGGCAGTCCCTGAAGCCTCGGTGGTCCTAGGCAGTGCCTTATTTGTTCTGTAATCACACGGGCAGTACTTAGTAGTTGTACAATTACCCAGGATTCATTTGTCTAACAGTTAGATAGATTATGTTTTGTAGGTGCATTCTATTATTAAATAATGTTGGCCTTAAAATCTTCTATAAACAGATGATTATCACAATAAATAATGGTCAAGTGTTGTCAGAAAAAGAAGACTTATACACTCAGTTTTTTTTAAAGTAACCTTTATTAAAACAGAAATACATAGAAATGTAACTTTAACAGAACAGTATAATAAAAAAAAACGTGGGTTGGACTCCAGTGGAAGCAGCATAGGTAACCTGCAAGACAAACATGAAACATAAGTATGTGTGCTATGTGGAAGAGGTAAAGAAAGCCAGTTTGAATGAAAGGACCATAGTGAAAATGGAAGGGAGGGGCAGTGGGTTGAAGTGAGAAGAGGAGGGAGAGTTAAAAGAAGAGAGGCAGGAGGAGATAGAGTGTCGGCCTATTGCACTTAGCCCTTACTGTTTATCCTCCGTCACCCATTTGTCTAGGACGCAGAGATCTGCGAGATAGAGTGTGGTTTAAGAAGTCCTTAAAAAAATATATACAAGAAGCCAGAGATTATGGGCCATATTATGAAGGAAGGGAGATAACATTATCGCCATTTTAGTGGCAGGAAACCGCTGCTAAAGCGGCGATAAGGGGTTCATAATATGCTGTTGTTAATTTCCTCAGAAGAACAGGTTTTGGTGTGAACCTTGGATTCTATGGGAATTCACAAGGGTATAATATCAACCCCTTATCGTTGCTTTAGCGGCAGTTTCCTGTTGCTAAAGTGGTGATAATGTTATCGCCGTTCTTTGATAATATAGTCCTACATTATTAGCTATGGGAAAATCACTTACATGCACCTGTGCACCCAGGATGCTGCACCCCAGTCCGTTCCCCCGTACTGTCTTCAATTGTAGGTCTTGCACACCGAGGCTTCACTGCTCACCTGCCACCACTGGTGTGTCCAACGACGTGTTGGTGCAAGCTTCGAGTCCGAGGTCCGTTTGTATGGTAGACAAGGTCTCCAAAATGGAACGGTAACTTGATATTGCCATGGAAGGTGTTAGAATGCTCAGGGCATCATTGCGGGGAGAGCTCCCGCTCAGCCCCTTTTGAGCCAATCAATGGAATTTCTGAAAAGGGAGAAATAATTTAATGGTGAAAATGTCTGGAGGTAAATGAAGATTTATTTTAAGTTTGATAGAAAATAGGAGTTGAGTGCATCCTTCGTTTTTGAAGTACGATCAACCAACTGTTAGTGGTAATCGTGGTTCAAAGAGGAGTTGGAGTGCACGAGAATATACAAGGTTAAATAATAATATGTTATGGCAAGGTTTACATACAAAGGAATAAAGCGTATGCTCGAAGCATAGTGTTCGCGTGTAATCGAGTGGCGGGAGCATGTGTGCATGTACACTCAGTAAGGAGCTCACTACAGTTTAATAAAGCCAACACCACGTGTTTGTAGGGCAGCGCTGCCTGCTGGCTCAGGTCTACAGTACGGTCCAGCAGGTCCTTAAAATTAGACAGATGCGTCTGAATGAGGTCAGAGATCACATCATTATGGAAGGCAACATCCCTTTTTCGCATGTGTGTACTCAGGGTGATGCACCCCACACCTTCAGTAGAACCCCCCTCAACAGGTGTCTATATGGCAGCGCTGCCCATAGGCACAGGCCTACGTTATGGTACGGTTGGTCTTTAAAATGAGACTGAGATGTGACTGAATGAGGTCAAACATCACATCATAAAACTTGGCAATATTGCTTATTCGTACCTCCGCAGCGAGGGTGATGTACCCCACCCCTCTCGCCGCACCACGCTCAAGTGGAGGCCCTATGCACCCAGGCAGCTCTGCTTACCTGCTGTCATTGGTGTGTGAGCAAACACTAGAGGCAGCAGAGCTCACAATTCAAGTGGAGTGTTGATTGTAGGAGAGTGTACACCTTATGGATCCCTTTTGAACACAACAGAGAGTTGGTTTCACAACTTGGAGCCCATTTTGTCGCCGTCCTTGATAATATGGCCCTATAAGTTAATAATGAGAAATAGGAAGAGTCAGAGAAAGAGAAAGTATGAGAGAGAGAAAGGAAGAGTTGGAGAGGGAGTGTTGACACTGGTGTGTGTTCAACCACGTGTATGGTCATAGTGCACCCTCAAGTTTAGTGATCTAAAAGAAAGTATAGAATTAGTAATTGTAGAGTACATACAACTGCACACGCATATTTCTGATAGTCTCCTCTGTACACCCAGGCTGCTGTACCCCATCAACTCCCAGTGCAAGCAGGTGTCTGTGCGCTCTTTTGCTCCCAGGGTGCTGTACCCCATCCACTCCCACTGCCCAGCAGTTACTTCCCATTCCTGCACACCCAGACTGCTGCACCTCATCCACTCCCATTGCCCGGAGGTGACTGTCGGTTCCTGTGCACCCAGTCCGATGCACCTTATCCACTCCCACTGCTTGGAGGTGAGTGCCCATTCCTGCAGACCCAGACTGCGGTACCCCATCCACTCCCACTGCGTAGAGGTGTTTGCCTGCTCCTGTGCACTCAGGCTGCTGCACACTATCCACTCCCACTGCTCAGAGGTGACTTTTCGCTGCTGCGGAAAGAAGTTTCTCTGCTCACCTTGTGCCACCGGCATGTGTGAAAGAGGTTCCATCACATGTTGGAGCAACCTTCTCAGGCATTGTCAGGATGGCCAGGCATTATTGCAGGTTCTACAGACATTGAGGTCTGGTGGTGTTAGGGGGGAGGGGGACGCCAATTTGGGAAACACAGCCTGTTAGATAAAAATCAAGATAAGATTGTGCGTCATTCGTTCATCAAAGGAGAGAGGAGGAGAGAGAGAGACAGAGTGAGAGAGTGACACTGAAGAGAATCTTCGCAGCTCACTTTTCTGTCACCGGTGTGCCTCCCACCACTTGCAGGGACATAGTGCACCCTGAAGCTCCACATCTGAAAGATAGTAGAGAATTAGTAATTGTAGGAAAGTCCACTATGCAGGAATGAAAAGACAGAGACAGTAATTCTCTTGATGTGGATTGAGCCTCAGAACACGTCTTCTATGCAGCAAGTATAAAGCAAGAATGACTGAACACCTGTTAATTTCTACTTCCCAACCTTCTCACATTTAAAACATAACATTGCCAAAGCGACGCGAGGCAGCCACAAGCTTTGAGAGGAATGTTATTCTTGTGTCTGCATGCTCGCAACACACCTTACCTCCTTAAAAACAAGCATTTGCAATGCAATAGGTCCCACAATATTAAAGTTTGAGCTATTGGCATTGCTAAATAATGCAACACCAATAGCTCAAACTTTATTAATGCGAGACCTATTGCATTGCAAATGCTTGTTCTATGAAAGAGTTCAACTTAAAGTAATATTGCAGAAACCATTATGTATGACACAGATTCTTTAAGAGGAATAACACGAAGGAAGATATTACGACTGGTAATTGTCACTATCTTAATCTGGACTATAATAACACCGCCCTCTCACACCCCCTCATTCCCCATTAAAAACACAACCACCTGCACGGTCCCAACTATTTTAATGGACTTCAACTTATCAACAATTACTAAAAAGGTACGCGTAAGCTATAGTACCGCCGCCCACTGGCTGCTGTTGCTGGGGCTGCGGAATATTTTCCTTGTGTCTGCGTCAGAGCAGTGAGATCGAGATCCTTACTTCATTGTGTAGGCAGAAATACGGGTGAAGGGCCTAGCCCCCATCGGGAATGGGTGTTACAACGGCAGGACATGCGCCCGCCTTTGCCCAATCGCAGGCGCAAGCCCTAACACAGCTGAGAAAGGAAAGGTTATCGAAATAAGATGGTAAATTTAAGGGTAGATAGTATAAAAAAATAATTACTCATCTTCTTTGCTACAGATGTGGGAGCGACGGACATTTGGTCGACTCTAAAAACTGTCCTGCTATTGGAAAAAAAAAATCAAAATGCAATAAGACAGGGAATATACGACTGTGTACACCTAAATCGCTGCGTTGCCTTTTTGAATCTAGGCTGCTGCACCCCATCTACTGCCGCCGTTGGGCACCCAGGCCTCACTGCTCACCTTTTCGCGGACAGGACGCCCGCCACATCATGCAGTCGCGCTCTGCAACGAAGAAATCTCACATTTGGTGCTGAGTCTTGATATCGCTATGGCAAAGGACATACTCGTGCACCCATCATCATCGCAGGTTGCTCACCCGCTCAGTCCTTGCGGTGCCCCTAACTCAGTGACCAAAGGGCACGCATGTGGTGGTGGTGGGCCTTAATGTTCAATGGTTCATGCCTACATGAGGTGTCTGGATCACCAGGACGGGCCATCACAGTGCATGCGATGGGAGCAACTCTAAAATAGCGTAGAGCACATGCACCCCGTCATTTTTATTGGTAGGGTCACGTGTCTTGAGAGGCCTGTGCTGGATGGGTAAAGTGTGGGTGTATACAAGCCACAAGGGAGTGGCTATGGCGTTCTGACAACTAGACCTGTGACCATCAGATCACTACAATGAAAATCTGGACCATGTAGCGTTGTCCTTTCCTGTAAGCGTAAGCGGAGTGGGCTGGCCTTGCATAAGCCAGTGCTTCGTGAGGCTGTGAAGTATGACTTCGGAGCTATGGGCGTGGCTCCGTCATGAGGTATATGAGGAATCAACTGATGCGGTGTCCATGTTGTAGTGCTACTGTCACCTGGGTCGCAAGCGCAAATGTGCCATTCTGTTAAAGAAGTCCCACAACATGGCCAACATGGAAGGAACGGGGAATCACTGACCCTATATTCATCCATAGTTTCACACATGAAAGATGGTGGACATGACGCATTTCTGTCGATATGAATGTTTATTCCATATTCAGTGGAGTGTTGTGGCTGTAGCAATACAGGGCCATGGACAGTTTAGGTTACAGTTTTTGGCACATGGAGGGCAGCTAATTAGAGTGATACTCGTGGTCGGAGTTAGGCTGTGCCAACATATGTACTTATGTGGGCCATCAGCTAGACTGCCAAACTTGGTGCTGGAAACCAGGGTTCGAGCCTCGGGGTCGCGTCCACATCCTGTGATTGTGGGCCAATCATGTAATCTCCACGTGCCTGAATGTGTAATGTAAATACGGTGCTCATGTAAAACACTGAAATACTTTTGGGTCGAGTTTGCGCTATATAAATAAAACTCTGGCAATCCCAACTCACTTTTAAATTTGACTATACACTTTGCTTGCAGTACTCTAATGATCCAGTCTTTATGTTTGTATTTGTAGAATGAGTGAGAGAAAGTTACATAACCAAAGTTTTTCCTACTGCCAGAGGTAACCTGGTAGCATACGCTGTCTACAGCACAATGTAATGTGGTAGGGCGCAGGGGCAGCATCTTCCAAACATAATGAACACACAGACACAGATAGATAGTTGAACTGGGTACGGGCATGTGCGCTTGACTCCTTTTTATTACCAGGGTCACATGTCCAGTGATGTCTGTGCTGGGTGCATCTGAGGTGAGTGTAAGCCAGCCCTCCGGGAATGGTTGGTGCTGGTAACAAGTATAGTTATAGTTATAGGTATAGTAATCATCGGATCATACACAGATATTCCATCATAAAGGATCTATGACTTGTGCTGCAGTAAGGTAGGAGCACTATATGTGAAATAATACACAAAAGATTCTATCATAAAGGGTCCATGACTTATGGTACACTGAGGTAGGGGTGGCAGATCTGAAATCATACACGAAACATTCTATCATAAAGGGTCCATCATTAAGGGTCCATGAGTTATGGTGTACTGAGGTAGGGGCATCAGAAGCATTCAGCGTCAGCGGAGCCAGCTAAGATACGTGGTCCGGGCGGGCCGCACTGGGAGTATTGCCTGTTGGCTACTGGACTGCATCATCTGTAATCGCAATTCGAATAAAAGATGAAACATGTATGCAATACATTGGTGAAACATGTAGGTTTCAGGGACATTATAGTTCAAATTGTGAGCTGTGCTGTCCGCAGTGTAGTCTGCATTCTGTGTTCGTTTGTACTTGGAAGATGACTTTGGGTATTGTACTAAAGCTATAACTGATATAAAACAAGTTCTTGAAGCAAGGATACTAGAAGGATATTGTGTAGGTTTGAGGGAGGTTATACTTAGCTGCGTACTGCACTCTGCAATTAATTAATGAAGAGTCAATTTAATTGTGAGCCCTGATGACCACAGTGGAGGCAGGAGGCAGCGGTCAGCAAGGGCTCACGGCCACATGGCGTTGAGTAGAGCTGCAGTTTTGGAAATACAGCGTGTGTGCAGCCAGCGATAAGTGGTACACTGAGTCAGTGGCAACTGAAGCAACCAGCTTGTGTGGAGCCTGCGATGATGCGTGGTCCGAGCAGGCCGCACTGGTAGCAATGTCTTTTGCCTACTGAATTCTGCCTTAATAAGGCCACGTGGTGATGATTTATGGTGCACTGAGTTAGTGGTACCTTTGGCACTCAGCGTGTGCGCACCCTGTGATGAGGCGTGGTCCCGGTGGGCCGCACTGGGAGCAATGTCTGCTGTCTAATGAATTCTGCCTTAATAAGGCCACGTGGCAACTTATGGTGCAGTGAGTTAGTGGCACCTGAAGAACTGAGCGTGTGTGCACCCTGCAATGATGCGAGGTCCCGAGCGGGCCGCACCGGTACAGTGTGACTTGCCTACTGGACTGCATCATCTGTAATCACCACTCCATCTGAATTGAGAGCCCTGCTGTCCACAGTGTAGATCGAAGGCAGTGTCATATAGTTACTGCTTATCTATATACTGTGTTAAGTTAGCATGAGCTTATTAAATGTTTAAACGCCATTTTTCCTTTTGCTGCTTCTGCACACGACACTTAATTGTTGATTTAGCTTTCAACCTACAAGAGCGTTGTGATTTACATGAGAATAATATGTTATTGCACTGATATCAGCTTTGCTTAGTAAACTATGTCTGTACAGAGAGTGCTGAAGCTTCAAGGATAACTCGACACAAATTGTTGTGAGGTCTGATCTCCGCACCTTCATAGACATAACATAAGTGCAGCTCCTGCCAAATTCTGGCTTTAGGCGCGTTTTATATTGCTTTGCTTAGAGCACACATACACACTTGATGCGGTTCGCATGCAGAGAGCTGGTGGAAGCTGATGTGATCTCTTCATACTAGGATCTTGAGGTATGGGGCCGCCCTGCTAAAACCCAAAGAAACCTTCTTAGATATTAATATAATATGCTAGTTAGGGAGGGTGAGAATTAGGTGTTGTTAACCCTTATTCATTACAGCATTTTAGTATGCTGTCACCATTTGCTTTTTATGGACTAGTAACTATGCTGATAACTTTGCTTCTGATAATATGTTTCCTTGTATTATCTAAGATACTGCGTTTGAGAAAACGGCATTAATAAATAAATATTTCAAAGGGGCACGTGTCCTCATTTACTCCACGTTCTGGTTTGAAATGATTATATAATGAAAGAGTGTTCATGTGTTCCACGATGCCTGAGGTATTATAAGTTCATGTTCTGGTTTGTCTAAACATTGGGAGCTTGTTATGACCAATGAGACACTGTAGCTAGCTCGGTAAGGGGTTTTTGGGTACAAAGGTGAGTTTTGGGCCACCCTAATTCACTGAGGTTCCAAATCTCTATGCACAGTTATGTAGGAGAACGGAATCCCTGCTACATGACGCCCATTCGTTGGTGGTCTTATATCATGACACTCGAGTAGTATATCATTCAAACCTTAACTCCTTCACTGTTGTTTCCGGAAAACGGTGGTGTCGGACAAACCTACCTATTTTTGAAATAGGTCTGTTCAAGCTTGAATCTTTCTAAAACGGTTTCCTTGAATTACTACCCAGTTGTGCTACAAAGTTTGCTTTGTTTTTCTACGTTCCTGTGCAGTCATGGCCTAGCCTGTGGACATTCCGCAGCATAGTCGCATTGCGGTGTGCAATCATTTGCAGACTTACAATGTACCCGTTGATGGCTTGGCTGTGATTTTGGTGGTGAGTGCGGAAGCGGCTTACCCATATGAACTTTTTTATTCGTGGGTGACGTTTCCGGCTGTGGACGCTAATTCTGGTGTGTTCCACACTTACACTCCCTCACCTGTGCTGAATCAATATACTCCGTACAGGGCACTGGAAGTACCTATTGATCATTGGTAGCATCGAGTTTGGTTTGGTGGCGCCTTACCCCATTCTTTAACTGCTCCGAGGTTAGGTCCTTTGTCCATTCCGGGCGCAAATTGGCCTATTCTGGCTGAATTTTCTCCTCATCTTCAACACGGAAATTGTACCTTGGCAGAGGTTCGTAGACTACATGTGGTTTCGATTGCCGTGATTCGTGGGTTAGTGCAATACATAGGTCGTCATCTCCCAGGTGGGCCCCCGGGGGTCCGGCTCTTCCAGCGGGACAGGGCGGTTTGAAGCTCAGTCCTGTGATGGTCAATGCAGTGATGGGTAAGCGTCCCCAGGAGAAGGATGATTTTCCTTTCTGGCATGCCGAGAAATTTGACCAGCTGGAAGCAGTATTTCCTAATACAACTCCTGGTGATAAACATAGAATCTTAACGATTAGTTTACCGAAGGATTTGGCCCCCGAACTCGTTGACTGTGAAACCTGAGGAAAAACATTTCCGGCGGTCAATGCGAGGTGTTTCGACACTCCGTCTATGGCTGTCCTGCCTGCGATCATTAAACGTGTTCAGGATGATCACGGACCGGAGGCAGCGGTTGAATTGGGTATGTGCCTGTGTGGCTCCTTTGATATAGTTTGCGATCTCCTTCTTGCTAATGTCAAGGGGGATGCAGTGAACTTTCAAGTAGCTAATGCTTTGGAGGCAATTCCCGATGCCGATAAACCCAGGCAGTTGGCGAGGATTATTGTGGCTGCTTATAGAAAGGTGGGTCGCAATAGCAAGGGTCTAAAGCCTTTTTCTGTAAAAGAGAAGAAGCAACCCCAAGGGCAGACTTCAGAAACGGAAGTTCAGCCCCAGTCCAAAAAACAAAATTGGCCTAAGAAACAGAAACAGGGTAAGCAACAGCAACAACAACACCCTGCGTCTCGGATGCCTGTGCAGACAGAACGTGTTTATGACTTGCGCGATCGCGCGACGATTAAATCACCTGATCGATTTCAGGTTTCTGATCAACGCTCCCCTCGTTCCTTTCAGGACTCATCGGCCCCGAAGACCGGTGGTGGAGGAGGCGGAAGGGGTCGGGGTGGTCAACAAGGACGTGACCAGCCCCGCCAGACAGACGGCACTGGACAGCAGGACGGCTCAACGCCGAAGAGACCGCAGTTTGCTAAAAAGAAAGTCGCGGCTTTAACAGCGCATCGATATGCCACAGATAGTGAGAACGCGGCTTCGGAATCTGGCATGGGCTCTGACTTTGCTGGACAGCGCGGCGGAGATTACCATTGTGAGAGAGGCCCTGCGTCCACTACTGAAGGTGACAGCGACTGATATTTATATTGTGATAGAAACAGCTGATACTAGGGTTGCTCCCCCTGATAGACTTTATGAAATTGTCCTGTTAATAGAAGGTGACATACAACGTACCATCAGAGGGGTATTTTGGGAAAATCTTTCGTCTACATATGACATTTTGCTTTCAGAGGCTGACTGGCCTCCACCTTTTGTGCTCGCAGCGCCGCGAGGGGAGGAGGTAATCCTCCCGAGTTTCGCGAACACTGTCTCGAATGAGCATGCGCAGCATTTTGCAGAAGAGTGGGCTAAGGCGCTAGCACCGGCTCTGTACCGCAACCAATGTGGTTGGGATAAATTGTCCCCATGCCATGAGATTCCTTTACGGTCTCAGCCACAGCCTCAACCTCAATATCCCATTCGGCGTGAAGCCAAGGCTTCTGTCGCGGCAATCCTTGAACAATTGGAATATCAGGGAGTAATTGAAACATGTGTGTCACCGATGAATAACCCTCTTTTTACTGTGACCAAGCCAGACGGGTCATATCGTTTGGTATTGGATTACCGGCATTTAAACTCGCATTGCCGTAACTGTGCAGTACAGAATACTCACGGCTCTGCCCTAGTGGATAGTCTTGTGCGTAAGCCTTTTAAGACCACGCTTGACATTTCCAACGTTTTTTATGCCCACAGATTGGATAGCTTTAGCTGCCAATAGACCAGCTTTACTTGCGCCGGGGTCCAAAAACAATTTCGGCGTCTCCCAATGGGCTATAAGAATAGTCCTGGTATATTTACCGCCCGCATAGTCTCTCTCTTAGAGAGGATCGACCCAGATGCTTGCTCGTATGTGGATGACATATATCTCACGGACGACGAAATTTGGGAGCATCTGTGTCGAGTGAACTCCATAATTTGTACCTTTGCAGACATGGGTTACAAATTTAACTTTGCAAAATCGCACATTGCGGAGTACACAGTGTTGTTCCTGGGCTATGAGCTCAACAATGAAGGTAGAGGTTTGGCTCCTCACTTCTTGGAGAAATGCGCACAGTTGCGCGCTCCTACAACACTGAAAAAATTACAGTCTTTACTGGGCTTTTTAAATTTTGGGAGGACATACATTCCGGAATATGCCCAGCGTATCAAGCCTTTGTATGCTTTGATACAACCAACTTTTTCCAAATCATGCTGGCTGCCTGAGCACTCAGCCATCTTGCAATCCTTGCAGGCTGATCTGCTCGCTTCTAAATTTCTTCTGACTCGTGATAACCACACTAACCTGGTGATAAGAATTATTCCTGGGACGGTGGGTTTCACGTACCTGACTTTTAATGAAGGAGACACAGTACCTATTGCTTACAAGTCACACTTGTACACTTCGGCTGAAATGCGGTTTTCCACTGTGGAGAAAGTTTTGACGGCTGTGCAGATGGCAAATCTTAAGGAACGTGCTCTGTCACAGGTAAAACGCATGTTGGTTGTTACACCCTGTCCTCATTTAGAGGCAGTTACGAAAGCCAGTGTACCAAAATCTAAAGCTTTTCGCCCTCGGTGGATTCAATGGGCTGCTTCCTTGATGTCCACGGATGTCACGTTTATTTTTGACGCCTCATTATGGTCGCAAGAGTACTTGCAGGATGAATTTGTTCACCCTGCTCCTCTAGCTATGCGACCTTTGGAGGACTTCCATTGCACCATTTACACTGATGTTCGGCGCAGGTTGCGCATGGCTCTAAACACGCCTACGTTTCCGCATGCGCCATTGTGGTAGGTGCCATGGTGAACGATGAGTTCAAGTCCAGAGTAGTGCACACGCAGACTCTAGGGGACTGCACCGCACAATTGGCAGAGCTTCGTGCTCTCTTACTAGCGTTGTAGTACGCTGATCCTAGTGTGACTACTCTTATTGTGAGTGATTCTTACTACTGTGTCCATACTTACAATGAGAACTTGTTCTTTTGGATTCAGAATGATTTTTGTGATTCCAAGGGTAGCACAATAAAACACAAGATGATCTGGGTTCGAGTGGCTGAGCTTAAGGCTAAGTTGCCACTTGTTTTTGTGATTAATACTCTCGGCCATCAGCGTATGGGAGTTCACGCTGTCTGTAACTCGCTTGCTGATGAAGCAGCGAAATCAGCGGTGTCTACGTATCTAGTTGCAGCAGTTACACGGTCCAAAAGTAAGATTGATGATGACATCTTGGCGGCTGTTGCTGCCATTGAGAAGGGAGGTAAACATCCTACGGGGTTCCCTTCGAAGTACACATACCACTTAAGTCCCGAAAAGGTTCCTTTTGTGACAATTCCTGAAGTTGGGGAACATTTGATTCCCAACTCGGATCGCAGAGCTAGTCTGATTACAGCGGCGCATGAAGGTGTGGCATCTGCGCATGCGGGCGTCTCGGCCACTGTAGCTCAATTACAACAACGTTTCTGGTGGCGGGGACTGTACAAACAGACGCAAGATTATGTCCTTCAATGTGACATTTGCCAGCAGATTAAACCTTCGACTGCTGCGCATCCGCCACAGACACAGTTGTAAATTTCTAATAAACCACTAGGTTGTGTTTATTTAGATCACTGCGGTCCTTTTTCATCTTAGTAGCAGTTGATTCATGCACACGCTTTGTGTGGGTTTGGCCCCATCGCAGCGCTGATTCACGGACTGTCATAAGAGATTTGGGTGTCTTTGTAGGGATTTTTGCCTATGGTACCTTCCATTCGGATCAGGGTCCGGCTTTCGCCTCTAAGGCGTATAAGGATGCCATGACTTCGATGGGGGTCCAAGTCAAGTTTTCGTCTCCCTACAGACCTGAGGGTAATAGTGTGGTGGAGCGAATGAACTGTGACAAAGCAATCATTGACAGCTCGAGTTATAGGCACTGGCAGAAACTGGCTGGCCCACCTCAATGGCGTGCAGCGTGTACTTAATAATCTCCCTAGAAGGTCTCTGGGTGGGCGGACCCCATACGAAATGCTCTTTGGCATCAAGATGTACGTGCCTGACCTTGATGGTCTAGACTGCGTGGCTCGCGCCACAACCTTTGACGTAGATGAACATTGCAATGTTTTACAGGATCTACAAAAGACCAGTGACAGTCTTGCAAAGGAACATTTGCCCTCCACATCGGATGATGAGTTGCAGATCCCGGTAGTTGGCTGGCTACCCCAAGTTGGAGAACTGGTTCGCGAGAAGATCGATAACAAGAAAGAATTTGGACCTTCCTATCGAGCTCCGGTTCCAGTCCTTGGAGTGAAGGGCACAAGAACAGTCATTTTACCACCGCTTCCAGGTCGTAAGGAAAACAGGTTTATCTCAATTGACAATGTCAAGATACACAGAGTGGCCGATTCTTCTTAGTATGACTCTGGCAGTTTCCTGTCCTTCCATTGTGAGAAATTCAGTTTTGGCCACTGCTTCTAATCCTGAACCTGAAGTGGCCATCGAGTTACCTGCACTTTCCAGTCCTTTATTAAGTACTTTGCCTGGTACAGACCATGATGACATTCATTACACTTATCCCACTGACTTATCTATGCCTGACCTGCAAACACGTTTGGCCACAGAATCCAGATTTTCATTTGACACTGTTTCCAATGCCTCGAAGAAGCCCTCACAGTTTGCCAGCTTATTTAAAAAACATTTTTTGATTCCCCCTTGGACATATTTTTGGCTAGTGCTTTTTTCATTTTACCATTTTATGTCAATTGGGTTTGTTCTTTGTTTTTTTCGAATTGTCAATGGACATTATGTCGGGGAAAGAACATGCATTTGACATCTCAATGGAACTTTGGCCCCACTTTCCTCATCACATTCTGCACACAGACTGAAAAGAGACTTGACATTTGTTAACATCACTGCTTGGCCTGTCCTTGATGGGATAGTGTGGGATGCCGTTAGATTTCAAATTCATGGCCCTACAGAAGTTGTTAATGTCCCTAATGTGCTTAGAGTTAACATGGGGGATGTAGTGAAACAAAACATACGTTTTGATGATTGGGATGTTCAGGCCGTAGAGTCTTTGTTTTCCGATTTGAAATACTATGCTTCCTTTGATGCTGAAGATTTGTACTTAGAATCGGCTAATTATGGTGATTTGTTTTGCTTTCAACATTTTGGCAATCACTTCTTACATAAAACTGCTTCCAGAAGGAATACTGTAAATTACACGCAATGGGAGCATTGCCCAGCCCCGAAACAGGGCAGTTCAAATACTTTTTTGAAAAAGTACACTTATGTTACTGACTTCAATCAGTCCAATCCCGAGTCCTTTTATTTTAAAATGACACAGAAGCCAATGTCCAAGGTTAGACTTACCGATACTAAATTATTGTACTCGAAGTCCTTTCTTGATCAGCTAGCTATTGGCGGCTACGAATTGTGGAAGGAAACTATTGACCTTAAATCTGTTTGGGGTTCTAAAAGCTGGCAGGTACAAGGCACAGAGGCTTTGCCTCATCCCAAATCATATTTTGTTTTTGAATTCATCTATTTGGCAGACAACATGCTTTGGATTGGCTACTTCTAAAAAATTAAATACTCCTACCTTCCCTGAGTTAGAAGAATATTCTGGCTGGAATAATTTTACTGGGTTTTCCATTAGGGACTTGCAGACCCTTTTGCTAAATTCATCCTTTAATATATCCAGTATAGATCCAAAAGGTTGGCTGATGTGGCACAGAAGTGCTGATTCATGTCAGCACCGTTTTTTGGGTTTATCTGATGGCTTTAAACAAGTCAGACCTGAGCCACGTTTTGACACTGAACATTCTGTCACGACTTACTCAGTAGGCAAATTATGTCAAAATTGGCTTAAACATTCTACATTAGCTGCGGTTTAACTGCATCTATCGAAGCTAAATGAAGATGTGGATTTAAATGATTTCATAAAAGGCCCGGCTAGTGGTAGATCGAAGAGATGGATATATGCTATTTACAATGAAATCTGGAAGAAATCACAGATTGAGGCGGCGACACGCCTTAGAGCTATTGATCAAGCTAATCTAGAAAAAGTGCTTGCAGTAGTCGATAATAGTATTAACATGCTTTCTTCCTGCATTTACACGTTAGATAATATTGTGTCCTCTGTAGTGGATATTGTGCAGGATGAAGTATCTGTATTGTGCCATGGTCAAAATCAATTGCGTTCTATCATGCAATTTGCGTGGACCCTGCAGACGCTGAAGTCTGGCAAGGTGCCATGGACCTACATGAATGTCTCCTCTCTCTTTGCCCCTTTTAATTTAACTGACAAGCAGCGCTTGCTTTCCATGCGCGATGCGTCTTTTTCAATGTTACATATTGAAAGGTTGGAATCCTTTCCTTTCTCTGTGGCAGAAGCCACTGCTGCAACGTGGCTTATTCACGGTTTGATAACATTGCCATTTGCTTTATATAAATTTACAAATTGTATGCGATATGTTGCTATAGGTCGATATGAACCATTAGGTAATGCATTTCTTCATGAAGTCTGGTCCCTCCCATTTACTTACAGATGTTTAAAAGACATACAAGAAGTTTATCTGAATGGGAAGGAGTGTACAGAGACACCAGATCACTCCTTAATGTGTAGACACATTCAATTGCACGGTTCTTGTAATCAGGACCGGACAAATTTAGCCTGTGTTTTGAAAGGCACACCAGTTCCCGCAATCATTCCCACTTTTACTTTACTGGCGAACTGTAGTTATTTACTTTTGAATAATGAAGATTGTTGTGGGTTGATTAGAGGTGTTGCTTATGTGGTAACTGTATCAGAGCGTGTGGTGTGTTGCAAAAATGTACTTTACCCACCCCGCATGGGAAAAGGTATGTTTCCATCTGGCCGCGCATCCCAACCTTGACAGCGGAGTTCAATGGCATGAGTAGAATAAGAGCTCTTTTGTCCCAAAAAGTAGTGGCCTTGAGTTCGGCTTGAGAAACATTTGTGCTTCACATAGCTAACACCCGCACAGAGGTTCAGGCCCTTTTAAATACAGATTTGCCGTTGCATTTCAGCGAACTGGTTCATTCAATCTTTAACGCGTCCTCCACGACTGGGCTTTTAAGATAGTTAGCAGCGGTCTTGTGACTTCATTTGAGAAAATATTTGGGGTCATCCCTGCTTTCTTTCATTCCATTTTTTCAAGTCTGTTTGGTGGATTCCCGGTTTTGCTGGCGCTGGCGGCAGACGTTCTGGTGATATTTTGCTTTATTAAGAATGGATGCCCTTCCTGTGCAAGAAGCCGCACAGCCCCTCCTGGCACTGTTTCGCAGCAGGATGCTTGAATACTATGGCACTTTGCCGCTTGCGACTTTGAGCACGGCATATGCATTATCGTTTCGATTTTCCTATTTTACATGTGTCCAGCCTGTGTTTCATTGCCTGAGCTGTGACTTTGACTGGGCCCTTGATTTGTGTCTCTGCAAGACGGTCTCTCCTGACGTCGATTTTAATCAGCTGATGAGTCCCGTCGTTACTCACAAGTTGGTTTGTTCTGGCGAAAGGATTATGGCCTTGGCAGCGATGCATGGACTAATGGGTCATTGGAACATTCTCGAAGCAGCGCACGATTTCTTGGCCCATAGCTTTCTTGAGAATCCACCGAGTTGTCCTCTGATGGTGATAGAGGCTCCGGTCCTAGAAGAGCACGTATGTTCTTTCCCGCTGTTAAATTGGATGGCTGAACTGTTTTCGGATGAAGACGGTGATTTCATGTTGGAGGCTGTTGCTGCATATTTTGCATATTCGGTCTTGCCCTGAAAACTTTTTACATTTCTGATCACAACCCCTTGTTTTTTATTGACATAACTTTTTGCAACTTTTGCTTGAATTTTTCACCTCCTAGACCTTTTGACTTGAGTACGAGTGAACACTGTATTGACATTTTGATATTTTTTTGAATTGGTTCATTAAAAAAAAAAATTCCCATCGCTTTTTTAAAATTATAAATATTGCTCATCGTTCTTGAACTCTGCTTTCATGAGGAGGCCCTTATCTTATCTTATCTTATCCGTGCTCGGATCATGGGGGGGTGTCATATAGTTACTGCTTATCTATATACTGTGTTAAGTTAGCATGAGCTTATTAAATGTTTAAACGCCATTTTTCCTTTTGCTGCTTCTGCACACAACACTTAATTGTTGATTTAGCTTTCAACCTACAAGAGCGTTGTGATTTACATGAGAATAATATGTTATTGCACTGATATCAGCTTTGCTTAGTAAACTATGTCTGTACAGAGAGTGCTGAAGCTTCAAGGATAACTCAACACAAATTGTTGTGAGGTCTGATCTCTGCACCTTCATAGACATAACATAAGTGCAGCTCCTGCCAAATTCTGGCTTTAGGCGCGTTTTATATTGCTTTGCTTAGAGCACACATACACACTTGATGCGATTCGCATGCAGAGAGCTGGTGGAAGCTGATGTGATCTCTTCATACTAGGATCTTGAGGTATGGGGCCGCCCTGCTAAAACCCAAAGAGACCTTCTTAGATATTAATATAATATGCTAGTTAGGGAGGGTGAGAATTAGGTGTTGTTAACCCTTATTTATTACAGCATTTTAGTATGCTGTCACCATTTGCTTTTTATGGACTAGTAACTATGCTGATAACTTTGCTTCTGATAATATGTTTCCTTGTATTATATAAGATACTGCGTTTGAGAAAACGACATTAGTAAATAAATATTTCAAATGTGCCTCATTTACTCCACGTTCTGGTTTGAAATGATTATATAACGAAAGAGTGTTCATGTGTTCCACGATGCCTGAGGTATTATGAGTTCATGTTCTGGTTTGTCTAAACATTGGGAGCTTGTTATGACCAATGAGACACTGTAGCTAGCTCGGTAAGGGGATTTTGGGTACGAAGGTGAGTTTTGGGCCACCCTAATTCACTTGGGTTCCAAATCTCTATACACAGTTCTGTAGGAGAACGGAATCCCTGCTACAGCAGTAGTCAGCACAGACATTGAGGAATGCTTTATGTCACATCCTTTAACAAAATCTGAGGACATAGAGTACAATTCTCCCTGCATTAAATACATCAAGGCTGAATTCAATGCTGTTCGTACTGTCGATCCAAAGCTGAATTCAAGTTGTGAACCCTGCTGTCCGCAGTGTAGATCGAAGGCAGTAGTCAATACAGACATAAGTCTGTGGTGCTGTGCGCTGGGTTCCCAAGGGGCCTTTGTTGAGAAGGCCCGCGGTCATGGTGGCAGCCTCATGGCAGGGTGAGGGCCACTGCTCTGGCAGATTCTTTTGTCTTTGCACAAGTGAACCACGCCCAGGGCGTGGCCTATGTATTTATACCCTTATGCTGGAGTTGCGTACATTGTACGGGGACAACACAGCTACATGACCGAGATATTCCCCAGTGTCTGAGATAATATGGTTGCGTCCACTGTGCAGTGCACTACACGTATCAATACTTTATCTCCACATGGAGAGGTTTGTGGTTTGTATAGTGAGTTGTGTACAGCACATCACCGGTACACTTTGGATTGTGTGAATTTTTGTTGATGTCCGAGTTGCCTCCCTTATACATAGTTGGTTGCCATATCTCCGAACATTCAGCTATTGTGCAGTTGAAGGGGATATGGTATTTTGGGAAGGACTGTTGTACTGTTTTGCGCTGCTTCGGAGGTAGTAGGGGGGAGTGGTCCGGGGGGGAAGGTTCTGGTGGTGGTGGCACTGGGTGTTGTGGCTTTGTTTGGTATCGAAGCTGCATGATTAGTACCTCTATCACATATTCGTCTTTAGATATGAGTGTGAGTTGGGTCTAATTCGGGGGGGGAATTTCAATGGTTTTGTACGAGTGAAATGTCCAGCTAACTATATAACGCTCCTGAAACCTATGTTTTTTTTCAGTGAAAATATATATATATATCCACATCTATGAGTTGCCCCTAATGAAGAGACCACCCTGGAGAAACGCCTCTCTTGTATGGACAGCAGCTGCTGAGCTTCTGACAAACTCAGTGCCTGCTGAACACGTTTCAGAATTTCTTCCTGGTTCACGAGCATAGCCGAAATGAAACACCCAACAACTCACATAATTTTCACCTGCATATTTATTCAGGATTGGCCTCAGTGGGCGTGTCCTCCGCTAACACAGGCATTATGGTATTTGCAGTCCATTCACTTTTAATGATCCCAAGTGGGTGTTGCTGGTCGCCCTAATATCAGCAATTTTTCCTTGTGGACATGCTTCAGGAAACCAGTGCGGTAATTAAAAGTCACTTACAATGTGCTCACTCCATGCCAGTTGCACTACGCCAGTAACTCCCGGTGTTGCTGGTCCGCTGCTTTGCAGTGAGTCCCCCTCGCGGTTTAGGCTTAATCACTATGAATCCACATCTAAGAGTTGCCCCTAATGAGGAGGACCACCCTGGAGAAACGCCTCTCTTGTGTGGATTGCAGCCACTGATCTTCTGACAAACTCAGTACCTGCTCAACGCGTTTCAGAATTTCTTCTTTGTTCACGAGCATAGCCAAAATCAAACACCCAACAACTCACATAATTTTCACCTGCATATTTATTCAGGATTGGCCTCAGTGGGCGTGTCCTCCGCTAACACAGGCATTATGGTATTTGCCGTCCATTCACTTTTAATGATCCCAAGTGGGTGTTGCTGGGCACCCTAATATCAGCAATTTTTCCATGTGGACATACTTCAGGAAACAAGTGCTGTAAGTAAAAGTCACTCACAATGTGCTCACTCCATTGCAGTTGCGCTATGCCAGTCACTCCCGCGTTGCTGGTCCGCTGCTTTGCGGCGAGTCCCCCTCACGGTTTAGGCTTAACCGCTACGAATCCACATCTATGAGTTGCCCCTAATGAGGGAGACCACCCTGGTCACATATGATGGTCGCCGGTAGATATAGTTAGGACCTAGTTTCCATAGAAAAAGTGTTTTTTTGACTTGTCTATTTCTTTGGCACCAGTTGACGAATCTTGACTTAATTTTCCCAAAGAAGTATAATAGTAAGTCTTGTTGTGCATGGCAAGTTTCGGGGTGATCCGTCAAGTGGGGGCCAAGAAAAAAGGGGCTAAATAAAGTGTGTTTTCTCATGTTAATTCCCATAGGGCGCATAGTCGAACCTGCAGTCTGAACCGCTGGACAGAATTACACCAAATTTGGCAGAAAGGTAGATGTTGTTATGCAGATTGTGCTTTCTTTTATTTGGTGCAAATCAGTTCAATAGTTGGGGAGAAATTGAAGGGAAAAAAGATAGATATATCTGTGGTTGCGAATCCTACATGAATAAAAGATGAGCTTGTGCAGGATAAATGCACAGCTTGGTCTGTCTGACAACAGTTCACCAGGATATGCTGGCAGCCATCTTAGGCCTCGCTTCACTGAGTCCTACTAAAAAACAAGTGAACATAAAGAAAAGGGGGCAGGGTAGGAATACCCTGACCGCCAAGCCATGTGCATGACCTTCCCATGCAAAAAAAGCATTAAAAAAACTCCTGCTAGGTTGTGACAAATTTGAGAATTTATGGTAAAATAAAACAAAAGCGCGGGAGCCCGCACTTTTGTTTAAAAAAGCCCCCTTGTGGGCTAAATCCCAGGGGCATATGTAATAGTATGTGGGGGGCCGCCCATCCTCTGGGAAATAAACTATGGCAATTTGGAGGGAGCCCACATGGTCCCCTCTGCAGGCCCAGGGACTACAACCTTCCTGGGGCAATAAATGATAGAAGTGTGGGGACTGCATGGCCCCCCTCCTGGAGCAAAAGACAGCCCTGGGACTGCCATCCCTCAGGACCTGCCCCTGCTATGTACCAGGGTGCCCACCCCCAGGACATAGCTATTTGCTATGGCTTGACAGTAGCTTTACCGCTCTCACCAAGCCATGGGAAACTATGCTTTGACTGAGAGGTAGCTGCATGCACCATCTCTGTCAAAGCAATGCTGACTCCCACAGGAGGCAGGGAGCCAGCATGGACTGCGGGGGCCGCGAAGCTCTCCTGTGGTCCCCAACAGAGTGAGTGTCTTGGGTGTGACCAGGGCACCCACAGGTGAGGCCGGGCCCTGGAGGATGGGTCCCCGGGGGCAAAATCATCCCAGGAACGGAGCTGAGGTTTGGGTTATTAAATCTCCTTGGCTCCTTGGGGGGCAACTACCGCTCCTGTTACCTCCAATAGGTCCTACACTGTGGGATTGCCGGGAGGTCTTCAGAGGTCATGCCCACTTTTTCCACCGCTCTGGAAACGTACCTCCTGGTGCACTACTGGTAGGGGGAAGACATCTCCTTGGCTGCTCAGGGTCCTTTGGGGCCAGGAACACCTTCTATTACCTCCAGCAAATCCCAGACAGCGGGATTGCTGGGAGATTGTCAGAGGCCCCTCCCTCTTTCTCCACCACTCTGCAAACACAACTACTGGTTCAAAAACCATAGAAATTCACTGGGAAAAGGTTACAGGGACGTTATAGTTAGGAAATGGAATTTAAAAACCTTAGAAATGCACCAAAAAAAGAAAGGTTACAGGGACATCATAGATAGGCTCAGGTTTCACTCATACCGAAAATTCAGCAATAATAGTCAGCTCAGCTAAATATAACTCATGCCCCTGCAAGGCAGTGACCTCACATATTATATCACACATGATCAGTGACATCACTGATGACATTTCAAAAGACACCATCCACAGAATCACTAATGCACCCACTCATACCCCCATAGAACTTTTCATACACCCACTCTCATACATCCATTCACAAACCCATTCCAGATTCATACCAGTATTTACACACCCACATACTGATTCATAGATCTACAAATCCATCTACTCACTCACCCATAAAGCCACTCATATACTCACTCACTCACTAATACAGCCTCTGACATATCTACCACTCATACACCCATATAGCCACTCATATATTGAGTCAGTCACCCATAGAGCTACTCACACACCTACTTACTTATCCATATAATCACACAGCCACTTACCCATATAAGTACACACACACCCATTCACTTACTCATACAAATACTAACACATGCTCACTCACGTATACGGTCATTGACAGAAGCACATACTCACCCATACAGCCACTAATATATCCCATCACATACCCAGTTACTCACCCAAATACCACTGACATATCCACTCACTCACCCGCACAGCCATACAGACACTCACTCAGCCATAGAACTGCTCAAACACACCCTCACTAACCCATACAGCCACAGACTCACCCACTCACTCATCCATACAAGCAGTCACACCCCCCTCACCAACCGGCACACACTCAGACACCCATACAGGTACCCAGACAACTAATCACTTACCCATATGGTCACTCCCATACCCACTCACACACCCATACAGCCACTTAGACACCAACTAAGAGACTGATACAGACATTCACACAACCAGTCACTCACCCATACATTTACCGAGACACCTAGTCACTTACTTATTTAGTCAGCCAGGCACCCACTGAATCATCTATATAAACACTCATACACCCAATGATTCACCAATACAACTTGGCATACATATTTTGCATTCCTACACTTTTTAAAAACACTCAGTCACAGGATGATATCATCACTGTTGTCATCAGTAATGTAATGTAGATCTATCTATCTATCTATCTATCTATCTATCTATCTATCTATCTATCTATCTATCTATCTATCTATCTATCTATCTATCTATCTATCTATCTATATATCTAGCTATCTAACTATCTATCTCTCTCTCTCTCTCTCTCTCTATATATATATATATATATATATATATATATATATATTACCTACTGGAGGTCGCCAGTAGGTAGTTATAGTTAGGACCTAGTTTCCATAGGAAATCCCCAACATTCTATTGGGAATAACTTTGGCGCCGGCAGACGAATCTTTGCGAATTTCTCAAAAAAGATGGCCCGCTCCTTCCCTGAAAGCTTGGGGGGGATTCGTCAAGTGGGGGCTGAGATAAAAGGGGGTCCCCAAACGTGTTTTCCCCATGTTATTTTCCATAGGACGATTAGACACGGCTACAGCCCGAATGGCGGAATGGAATTATAAGAAATTTGGCAAAAAGGTAGAGTCCGGTTCGCAGATTACGCTTTTCTTTAAATGGTGTAAATCCCTCCAGTAGTTGCTGAGAAAATGAAAGTTGAAATCGATTATATATCTATAAGCGCGCACTGGTGCGCGAACCGGTGCGCGCACCCCTGTGCGCGAGCGGAATTCTTGCTGTTTGACGTCTGTCAACATTCGATTCGGAGGAAATCAGGAAGTGTTGACCGCCATTTTGTCAGTGCGAGTCAACATATTGTAGAGAACAAAGGGGCAGAACGTGGAAAGGGGGCAGGGTAGAGACTCCCTGCCCCCATAGGTTTTCTCAGGGGGTCCATTAAGGTCCCCCAAGGCCAAAAAACCATTTTTTCCCCTAAAAAGTTGTGAGGTGCGCGCACCGGGTCGCGCACCTCGATTTACAAGAGTGTGAAAAACTATAGTGGAGATCGTGGAAAGGGGGCAAGGTATAGACGCCCTGACCCCCTAGGTTTTCTCAGGGGGTCCAAAAACATTTTTTTTTCTAAAAAGTTGCGAGGTGCGCGCACCCGGTAGCGCACCTCGATTTACAAGAGTGTGAAAAACTATAGTGGAGATCGTAGAAAGGGGGCAAGGTAGAGACTCCCTGACCCCCTAGGATTTCTCAGGGGGTCCCTGAAGGACTTCAACGGGCAAAAAAAACAAAAACGAGAAAACAAATACCGCGAGGTGCGTGCACCGTGCGCGCATGTCGACAAACAAACACCAAAAAATATAAAGTTAAATAACATGTTTGAGAGTTTAGATGTTGGTTGGCTCTAAAAAGAGCCGTTGTGTTTAGAAAGTGTTCTTGGTACCTACAAGTAAGTACCGATGCAGAGTCGTACATTCAAAAGAAAGACTCTGTTCCCATCATCTGTGAAATGTACACCGTCTCCTCTATAAATGCCTTGCATGTTGTAACGCAAGTTGTTGTGGTATATAGAACCCATTCCATAGTCTCTGAGGAAAGCAGAAACAGACTTATTCACAGGTTTCCTTGCTTTCTCAATCTGTGGACAATATTGGTTGGACCAATTCCATTTGAATATACAAAGGCAGTTTGTGGAAAAAGTGACATCAATTGCCCACAGGTGACCTTTAAAAGCATTTCCAGACCTACCCCAGTCAAAGTGCCCAGGTCATTTCCACCACAGTGCACAATAATGAGGTCAGGGTGTGGCAGATGTAAAAAGGATTTTACCAATGGCATCAATTGGTGGCATTTTAATCCTCTCTGGCCAATCCACATAATATCCGCATTTGGTAAATCAAGGTTGAGAAAGCATCTATTTGCTGCATACCTTTTACTCCAGAATATATAGCTGTGTCCTATAACCCAAACTTTTAGCATTTTGAAGGCAGATCCAGTAGTACTCAGATGGGCTCTGGAAGTGAAATGGCAGTTAGAAGCTGAGAGTTTAGAAAAAAATGTGGATGAGCTTCAGTGCACTTGAAAAACTAGAAATGATTGGTTGTTTCTTACAATTCAAGATTGAAAACTAGGGAACATGCTAATGTTTTTATAAAAGGAAAAATGCTATTGGTTGAGAAAAAGTCATCAAAACTAACAAAGCAGTGGATAAGCAGGTGTATTTGAAGGTCAAACAGGCTTGCTGGTTTTATTTGCAACATTGAGATATGAACTTCTGACCTGTGTCTTCAGCCAGGTGCAGTATGAGGTGTTACAATGGTAACAGGCAGAGAGGGCAGAGGGGGATGGTTGAACTTTATGTGACTTTGAAAATATTGCAAGGTAGAACCAATTGAAATGTTAGTTTGATTTTGAATTTGAGTGAGAAGAAATTTGATTGGTTATGTACATAAATATGGGTCTGAAATTAGAGGGAATCTGTGCCATTATTCTGAGGCTGCAGTGACAGAAGCATTATTCAGAGATTCTGCATAAGAAAATCTAGTTTGTGACTGCCACTGTTCTAAATCCTCAAAAGCATTTTTAAAGGTGAGCCTCTAACTCTTTTTCCACTGCATTTCTCCTTTTATTATGCCTTAGTCACTATAACTGTTTCACTCCCTCACAGTCTGTCACTGTCCTTATTTTTCTCTCTCTCACTGTTTTCTTTTCTTTCCATAACTCTTCCTTTTCTTTCCTCTCTCTTTCTATAAATGATTTCCTCTCACTTACTACTTTTTACTTTCTCTTAATATGTTTTTTCCCTCACTCCTCTTACCTCATCCTGATATTTATTCCCTCACTGTTACTGCTTTTCATTCACTCTCAGTACTTTTTCCTTATTCTCCTTCCTCAGTTTCTTTCCTTCAACTCTCTTTCTTGACTTCCTCACTTCATCTCAGTTATTCCTTTTCATTTATTTGTTCTCTTTACTTTTTCCCTATTTTTCTTCCTTACAACTGTTAGAATTGTCAGATTGTCACCTTGTAGTTTTGTAACCATTTTTGGTATACTATAGAAATGCCATAGTCTGTAATCTGTAAAGATGGTGCCGAGAGATGGTGAGATGGTATGAGCACAGACACACATAGTGCAAGCAGAGACAGACATGGTAGATTACATGTAACATCCTGGTCATGTGTCTAAGATCACACTGTGAGTCAAGCTTGATTTTAAATGAATCTGGGTAAATAATTTGCTTAGTTGATGTGTTTAAAAATATGGGAATACATGTATTCTTGTAGTCAGTTAAGCTTTAGGAGATGTACTGCTAGAGAATCTTAGGCAGCATGTCTGTCAGGCCTCTTAGTTCCAAAATAGGTTCTATGCTGTGAAATAAAGATCCAGGATGTGCTGTTGAAATGGAAAAGGCATGTTATGTCTTGCTTATAGATATATATGGTCTGTTGATGGTGCAGAGAGACGGTGAGATGGTATGAGCACAGACACACATAGTGGAAGCAGAGACAGACATGGTAGATTACATGTAACATCCTGGTCATGTGTCTAAGATCACACAGTGAGTGAAGCTTGATTTTAAATGAATCTGGGTGAATAATTTGCGTAGTTGATGTGTTTAAAAATATGGGAATACATGTATTCTTGAAGTCAGTTAGGCTTTAGGATATGTACTGCTAGAGAATCTTAGGCAGCATGTCTGTCAGGCCTCTTAGTTCCCAAAAAGGCTCTATGCTGTGCAATAAAGATCCAGGGTGTGCTGTTGAAATGAAAAAGGAATTTTATGTCTTGCGTACATATATATATGGTCTGTTTTTTGCCAGTAGAGACGGTGAGATGGTATGAGCACAGACACAGATAGTGCAAGCAGACACAGACATGGCAGATTACATGTAAAAGCCTGGTGAAAAACTTTAAAAGTGCTCATTTTACTAAAACCATTTATCACAGTCATTTCTTTAAGACGGACAACGCAGCCCATGTGTTGAATATTAGACAGATTTGTTGGCATGAGCTGGAAGCCATTTTGTATTTCTGGCAGTCATTTTGTTTCCCATGTGCTCTCCCCTACCTTTCTGTTAACTGTCTGTGTAGACTGTCTGAAGACAAACTATGTTTAACATACTCCACTTCACACATGCCCAGAAGGGCCTAACTAACAGAATGCACCTACTTCTCTAGTATAACTCTCAGACTATTTTGACCAGGATCACAGAGAGTGTCTGGGTGAAAGAAAGAATTATATTTGCACGTTTTTCTGTAATCTGTAAAGATGGTGCAGAGAGACGGTGAGATGGTATGAGCATAGACACACATAGTGCAAGCAGAGACAGACATGGTAGATTACATATAACATCCTGGTCATGTGTCTAAGATCACACTGTGAGTGAAGTTTGGTTTTAAATGAATCTGGGAGAATAATTTGCGTAGTTGATGTGTTTAAAAATATGGGAATACATGTATTCTTGAAGTCAGTTAGGCATTAGGATATGTACTGCTAGAGTATCTTAGGCAGCATGTCTGTCAGGCCTCTTAGTTCCCAAATAGGCTCTATGCTGTGCAATAAAGATCCAGGGTGTGCTGTTGAAATGAAAAAGGAATGTTATGTCTTGCTTATATATATATGGTCTGTTTTTTGCCAGTAGAGAGGGTGAGATGGTATGAGCACAGACACAGATAGTGCAAGCAGACACAGACATGGTAGATTACATGTAAAATCCTGGTGAAAACTTTAAAAGTGTTCATTTTACTAAAACCATGTATCAGTCATTTCTTTAAGACAGAGAACACAGCCAATGGTTGAATATTAGACAGATTTGTTGGCATGAGCTAGAAGCCATTTTGTATTTCTGACAGTCATTTTGTTTCCCATGTGCTCTCTCCTACCTTTCTGTTAACTGTCCTTGTAGCCTGTCTAGAGACAAACTATGTTTGACATACTCGACTTCACACATGCCCAGAAGGGCCTAACTAACAGAATACTTCAACTTCTCTAGTATAACTCTCAGACTATTTTGACCAGGATCACAGAGAGTGTCTGGGTGAAAGAAAGAATTATATTTGCACGTTTTTCTGTAATCTGTAAAGATGGTTCAGAGAGACGGTGAGATGGTATGAGCACAGACACACATAGTGCAAGCAGAAACAGACATGGTAGATTACATGTAACATCCTGGTCATGTGTCTAAGATCACACTGTGATTGAGGTTTGGTTTTAAATGAATCTGGGAGAATAATTTGGTTAGTTGATGTGTTTAAAAATATGGGAATACATGTATTCTTGAAGTCAGTTAGGCTTTAGGATATGTACTGCTAGAGAATCTTAGGCAGCATGTCTGTCAGGCCTCTTAGTTCCCAAATAGTCTCTATGGTGTGCAATAAAGATCCAGGGGGTGCTGTTGAAATGAAAAAGGAATGTTATGTTATTGCAAGGTAGAACCAATTGAAATGTTAGTTTGATTTTGAATTTGAGTGAGAAGAAATTTGATTGGTTATGTACATAAATATGGGTCTGAAATTAGAGGGAATCTGTGCCATTATTCTGAGGCTGCAGTGACAGAAGCATTATTCAGAGATTCTGCATAAGAAAATCTAGTTTGTGACTGCCACTGTTCTAAATCCTCAAAAGCATTTTTAAAGGTGAGCCTCTAACTCTTTTTCACTGCATTTCTCCTTTTATTATGCCTTAGTCACTATAACTGTTTCACTCCCTCACAGTCTGTCACTGTCCTTATTTTTCTCTCTCTCACTGTTTTCTTTTCTTTCCATAACTCTTCCTTTTCTTTCCTCTCTCTTTCTATAAATGATTTCCTCTCACTTACTACTTTTTACTTTCTCTTAATATGTTTTCCCCTCACTCCTCTTACCTCATCCTGATATTTATTCCCTCACTGTTACTGCTTTTCATTCACTCTCAGTACTTTTTCCTTATTCTCCTTCCTCAGTTTCTTTCCTTCAACTCTCTTTCTTGACTTCCTCACTTCATCTCAGTTATTCCTTTTCATTTATTTGTTCTCTTTACTTTTTCCCTATTTTTCTTCCTTACAACTGTTAGAATTGTCAGATTGTCACCTTGTAGTTTTGTAACCATTTTTGGTATACTGTAGAAATGCCATAGTCTGTAATCTGTAAAGATGGTGCCGAGAGATGGTGAGATGGTATGAGCACAGACACACATAGTGCAAGCAGAGACAGACATGGTAGATTACATGTAACATCCTGGTCATGTGTCTAAGATCACACTGTGAGTCAAGCTTGATTTTAAATGAATCTGGGTAAATAATTTGCTTAGTTGATGTGTTTAAAAATATGGGAATACATGTATTCTTGTAGTCAGTTAAGCTTTAGGAGATGTACTGCTAGAGAATCTTAGGCAGCATGTCTGTCAGGCCTCTTAGTTCCAAAATAGGTTCTATGCTGTGAAATAAAGATCCAGGATGTGCTGTTGAAATGGAAAAGGCATGTTATGTCTTGCTTATATATATATATGGTCTGTTGATGGTGCAGAGAGACGGTGAGATAGTATGAGCACAGACACACATAGTGGAAGCAGAGACAGACATGGTAGATTACATGTAACATCCTGGTCATGTGTCTAAGATCACACAGTGAGTGAAGCTTGATTTTAAATGAATCTGGGTGAATAATTTGCGTAGTTGATGTGTTTAAAAATATGGGAATACATGTATTCTTGAAGTCAGTTAGGCTTTAGGATATGTACTGCTAGAGAATCTTAGGCAGCATGTCTGTCAGGCCTCTTAGTTCCCAAAAAGGCTCTATGCTGTGCAATAAAGATCCAGGGTGTGCTGTTGAAATGAAAAAGGAATGTTATGTCTTGCGTACATATATATATGGTCTGTTTTTTGCCAGTAGAGACGGTGAGATGGTTTGAGCACAGACACAGATAGTGCAAGCATACACAGACATGGTAGATTACATGTAAAATCCTGGTGAAAAACTTTAAAAGTGCTCATTTTACTAAAACCATTTATCACAGTCATTTCTTTAAGACAGAGAACACAGCCCAGGTGTTGTATAATAGACAGATTTGTTGGTATGAGCTAGAAGCCATTTCTGATTGCTGGCAGTCATTTTGTCTCCCATGTGCTCTCGCCTACCTTTCGGTTAACTGTCCGTGTAGCCTGTCTAGAGACAAACTATGTTGAACATACTCCACTTCACACATGCCTAGAAGGGCCTAACTAACAGAATGCACCTACTTCTCTAGTATAACTCTCAGACTATTTTGACCAGGATCACAGAGAGTGTCTGGGTGAAAGAAATAATTATATTTGCACGTTTTTCTGTAATCTGTAAAGATGGTGCAGAGAGACGGTGAGATGGTATGAGCACAGACACACATAGGGCAAGCAGAGACATGTCTGTCAGGCCTCTTAGTTCCAAAATAGGCTCTATGCTGTTAAATAAAGATCCAGGGTGTGCTGTTGAAATGAAAAAGTCATGTTATGTCTTGCTTATATATATATATGGTCTGTTGATGGTGCAGAGAGACGGTGAGATGGTATGAGCACAGACACACATAGTGGAAGCAGAGACAGACATGGTAGATTACATGTAACATCCTGGTCATGTGTCTAAGATCAAACAGTGAGTGAAGCTTGATTTTAAATGAATCTGGGTGAATAATTTGCGTAGTTGATGTGTTTAAAAATATGGGAATGCATGTATTCTTGAAGTCAGTTAGGCCTTAGGATATATACTGCTAGAGAATCTTAGGCAGCATGTCTGTCAGGCCTCTTAGTTCCCAAATAGGCTCTATGCTGTGCAATAAAGATCCAGGGTGTGCTGTTGAAATGAAAAAGGAATGTTATGTCTTGCTTATATATATATGGTCAGTTTTTTGCCAGTAGAGACGGTGAGATGGTATGAGCACAGACACAGATAGTGCACGCAGATACAGAAATGGTAGATTACATGTAAAATCCTGGTGAAAACTTTAAAAGTGCTCATTTTACTAAAACTATTTATCACAGTCATTTCTTTAAGACGGACAACACAGCCCATGTGTTGAATATTAGACAGATTTGTTGGCATGAGCTGGAAGCCATTTTGTATTTCTGGCAGTCATTTTGTTTCCCATGTGCTCTCCCCTACCTTTCTGTTAACTGTCCTTGTAGCCTGTCTGAAGACAAACTATGTTTAACATACTCCACTTCACACATGCCCAGAAGGGCCTAACTAACAGAATGCACCTACTTCTCTAGTATAACTCTCAGACTATTTTGACCAGGATCACAGAGAGTGTCTGGGTGAAAGAAAGAATTATATTTGCACGTTTTTCTGTAATCTGGAAAGATGGTGCAGAGAGACGGTGAGATGGTATGAGCACAGACACACATAGTGCAAGCAGAGACAGACATGGTAGATTACATGTAACATCCTGGTCATGTGTCTAAGATCACACTGTGAGTGAAGTTTGGTTTTAAATGAATCTGGGAGAATAATTTGCTTAGTTGATGTATTTAAAAATATGGGAATACATGTATTCTTGAAGTCAGTTAGGCTTTAGGATATGTACTGCTAGAGAATCTTAGGCACCATCAGGATTCAAGCAAGCCGGGCCGAAGAGGCTGAAATGCCAGAAACCGGTCCCCGGTAGCTTGTTTCCTTTCCAGTGTAAGAATTGGCTTTGTAGTTTGGTTTGCCCTGTTCCCATCATGCACTGGGACAGGAACAGACTAATTTGCATACAGCCAGGTTCTGAAACTGGGATGATGCAGTGAGCTAAAAAACGGTGTTGGATCTAGCCCTGATCTCTTGACTGGGTGAGAGTTTTCTGCTTAATTCAGAGACTCTGTCCATCACCACCCCTTGTTGTTAATTAGAGAATCTTAGGCAGCATGTCTGTCAGGCCTCTTAGTTCCCAAAAAGGCTCTATGCTGTGCAATAAAGATCCAGGGTGTGCTGTTGAAATGAAAAAGGAATGTTATGTCTTGCGTACATATATATATGGTCTGTTTTTTGCCAGTAGAGACGGTGAGATGGTATGAGCACAGACACAGATAGTGCAAGCAGACACAGACATGGCAGATTACATGTAAAAGCCTGGTGAAAAACTTTAAAAGTGCTCATTTTACTAAAACCATTTATCACAGTCATTTCTTTAAGACGGACAACGCAGCCCATGTGTTGAATATTAGACAGATTTGTTGGCATGAGCTGGAAGCCATTTTGTATTTCTGGCAGTCATTTTGTTTCCCATGTGCTCTCCCCTACCTTTCTGTTAACTGTCTGTGTAGACTGTCTGAAGACAAACTATGTTTAACATACTCCACTTCACACATGCCCAGAAGGGCCTAACTAACAGAATGCACCTACTTCTCTAGTATAACTCTCAGACTATTTTGACCAGGATCACAGAGAGTGTCTGGGTGAAAGAAAGAATTATATTTGCACGTTTTTCTGTAATCTGTAAAGATGGTGCAGAGAGACGGTGAGATGGTATGAGCATAGACACACATAGTGCAAGCAGAGACAGACATGGTAGATTACATATAACATCCTGGTCATGTGTCTAAGATCACACTGTGAGTGAAGTTTGGTTTTAAATGAATCTGGGAGAATAATTTGCGTAGTTGATGTGTTTAAAAATATGGGAATACATGTATTCTTGAAGTCAGTTAGGCATTAGGATATGTACTGCTAGAGTATCTTAGGCAGCATGTCTGTCAGGCCTCTTAGTTCCCAAATAGGCTCTATGCTGTGCAATAAAGATCCAGGGTGTGCTGTTGAAATGAAAAAGGAATGTTATGTCTTGCTTATATATATATGGTCTGTTTTTTGCCAGTAGAGAGGGTGAGATGGTATGAGCACAGACACAGATAGTGCAAGCAGACACAGACATGGTAGATTACATGTAAAATCCTGGTGAAAACTTTAAAAGTGTTCATTTTACTAAAACCATGTATCAGTCATTTCTTTAAGACAGAGAACACAGCCCATGGTTGAATATTAGACAGATTTGTTGGCATGAGCTAGAAGCCATTTTGTATTTCTGACAGTCATTTTGTTTCCCATGTGCTCTCTCCTACCTTTCTGTTAACTGTCCTTGTAGCCTGTCTAGAGACAAACTATGTTTGACATACTCGACTTCACACATGCCCAGAAGGGCCTAACTAAAAGAATACTTCAACTTCTCTAGTATAACTCTCAGACTATTTTGACCAGGATCACAGAGAGTGTCTGGGTGAAAGAAAGAATTATATTTGCACGTTTTTCTGTAATCTGTAAAGATGGTGCAGAGAGACGGTGAGATGGTATGAGCACAGACACACATAGGGCAAGCAGAGACATGTCTGTCAGGCCTCTTAGTTCCAAAATAGGCTCTATGCTGTTAAATAAAGATCCAGGGTGTGCTGTTGAAATGAAAAAGTCATGTTATGTCTTGCTTATATATATATATATGGTCTGTTGATGGTGCAGAGAGACGGTGAGATGGTATGAGCACAGACACACATAGTGGAAGCAGAGACAGACATGGTAGATTACATGTAACATCCTGGTCATGTGTCTAAGATCAAACAGTGAGTGAAGCTTGATTTTAAATGAATCTGGGTGAATAATTTGCGTAGTTGATGTGTTTAAAAATATGGGAATGCATGTATTCTTGAAGTCAGTTAGGCCTTAGGATATATACTGCTAGAGAATCTTAGGCAGCATGTCTGTCAGGCCTCTTAGTTCCCAAATAGGCTCTATGCTGTGCAATAAAGATCCAGGGTGTGCTGTTGAAATGAAAAAGGAATGTTATGTCTTTCTTATATATATATGGTCAGTTTTTTGCCAGTAGAGACGGTGAGATGGTATGAGCACAGACACAGATAGTGCACGCAGATACAGACATGGTAGATTACATGTAAAATCCTGGTGAAAACTTTAAAAGTGCTCATTTTACTAAAACTATTTATCACAGTCATTTCTTTAAGACGGACAACACAGCCCATGTGTTGAATATTAGACAGATTTGTTGGCATGAGCTGGAAGCCATTTTGTATTTCTGGCAGTCATTTTGTTTCCCATGTGCTCTCCCCTACCTTTCTGTTAACTGTCCTTGTAGCCTGTCTGAAGACAAACTATGTTTAACATACTCCACTTCACACATGCCCAGAAGGGCCTAACTAACAGAATGCACCTACTTCTCTAGTATAACTCTCAGACTATTTTGACCAGGATCACAGAGAGTGTCTGGGTGAAAGAAAGAATTATATTTGCACGTTTTTCTGTAATCTGGAAAGATGGTGCAGAGAGACGGTGAGATGGTATGAGCACAGACACACATAGTGCAAGCAGAGACAGACATGGTAGATTACATGTAACATCCTGGTCATGTGTCTAAGATCACACTGTGAGTGAAGTTTGGTTTTAAATGAATCTGGGAGAATAATTTGCTTAGTTGATGTATTTAAAAATATGGGAATACATGTATTCTTGAAGTCAGTTAGGCTTTAGGATATGTACTGCTAGAGAATCTTAGGCAGCATGTCTGTCAGGCCTCTTAGTTCCCAAAAAGGCTCTATGCTGTGCAATAAAGATCCAGGGTGTGCTGTTGAAATGAAAAAGGAATGTTATGTCTTGCGTACATATATATATGGTCTGTTTTTTGCCAGTAGAGACGGTGAGATGGTATGAGCACAGACACAGATAGTGCAAGCAGACACAGACATGGCAGATTACATGTAAAAGCCTGGTGAAAAACTTTAAAAGTGCTCATTTTACTAAAACCATTTATCACAGTCATTTCTTTAAGACGGACAACGCAGCCCATGTGTTGAATATTAGACAGATTTGTTGGCATGAGCTGGAAGCCATTTTGTATTTCTGGCAGTCATTTTGTTTCCCATGTGCTCTCCCCTACCTTTCTGTTAACTGTCTGTGTAGACTGTCTGAAGACAAACTATGTTTAACATACTCCACTTCACACATGCCCAGAAGGGCCTAACTAACAGAATGCACCTACTTCTCTAGTATAACTCTCAGACTATTTTGACCAGGATCACAGAGAGTGTCTGGGTGAAAGAAAGAATTATATTTGCACGTTTTTCTGTAATCTGTAAAGATGGTGCAGAGAGACGGTGAGATGGTATGAGCATAGACACACATAGTGCAAGCAGAGACAGACATGGTAGATTACATATAACATCCTGGTCATGTGTCTAAGATCACACTGTGAGTGAAGTTTGGTTTTAAATGAATCTGGGAGAATAATTTGCGTAGTTGATGTGTTTAAAAATATGGGAATACATGTATTCTTGAAGTCAGTTAGGCATTAGGATATGTACTGCTAGAGTATCTTAGGCAGCATGTCTGTCAGGCCTCTTAGTTCCCAAATAGGCTCTATGCTGTGCAATAAAGATCCAGGGTGTGCTGTTGAAATGAAAAAGGAATGTTATGTCTTGCTTATATATATATGGTCTGTTTTTTGCCAGTAGAGAGGGTGAGATGGTATGAGCACAGACACAGATAGTGCAAGCAGACACAGACATGGTAGATTACATGTAAAATCCTGGTGAAAACTTTAAAAGTGTTCATTTTACTAAAACCATGTATCAGTCATTTCTTTAAGACAGAGAACACAGCCCATGGTTGAATATTAGACAGATTTGTTGGCATGAGCTAGAAGCCATTTTGTATTTCTGACAGTCATTTTGTTTCCCATGTGCTCTCTCCTACCTTTCTGTTAACTGTCCTTGTAGCCTGTCTAGAGACAAACTATGTTTGACATACTCGACTTCACACATGCCCAGAAGGGCCTAACTAACAGAATACTTCAACTTCTCTAGTATAACTCTCAGACTATTTTGACCAGGATCACAGAGAGTGTCTGGGTGAAAGAAAGAATTATATTTGCACGTTTTTCTGTAATCTGTAAAGATGGTTCAGAGAGACGGTGAGATGGTATGAGCACAGACACACATAGTGCAAGCAGAAACAGACATGGTAGATTACATGTAACATCCTGGTCATGTGTCTAAGATCACACTGTGATTGAGGTTTGGTTTTAAATGAATCTGGGAGAATAATTTGGTTAGTTGATGTGTTTAAAAATATGGGAAAACATGTATTCTTGAAGTCAGTTAGGCTTTAGGATATGTACTGCTAGAGAATCTTAGGCAGCATGTCTGTCAGGCCTCTTAGTTCCCAAATAGTCTCTATGGTGTGCAATAAAGATCCAGGGGGTGCTGTTGAAATGAAAAAGGAATGTTATGTCTTGCGTATATATATATATGGTCTGTTTTTTGCCAGTAGAGACGGTGAGATGGTATGAGCACAGACACAGATAGTGCAAGCAGACACAGACATGGCAGATTACATGTAAAAGCCTGGTGAAAAACTTTAAAAGTGCTCATTTTACTAAAAGCATTTATCAGTCATTTCTTTAAGACAGAGAACACAGCCCATGGTTTAATATTATACAGATTTGTTGGCATGAGCTAGAAGCCATTTTGTATTTCTGACAGTCATTTTGTTTCCCATGTGCTCTCTCCTACCTTTCTGTTATCTGTCCTTGTAGCCTGTCTAGAGACAAACTATGTTTAACATACTCCACTTCACACATGCACAGAAGGGCCTAACTAACAGGATGCACCTACTTCTCTAGTATAACTCTCAGACTATTTTGACCAGGATCACAGAGAGTGTCTGGGTGAAATAAAGAATTATATTTGCACGTTTTTCTGTAATCTGTAAAGATGGTGCAGAGAGACGGTGAGATGGTATGAGCACAGACACACATAGTGCAAGCAGAGACAGACATGGTAGATTACATGTAACATCCTGGTCATGTGTCTAAGATCACACTGTGAGTGAAGCTTGATTTTAAATGAATCTGGGTGAAAAATTTGCGTAGTTGATGTGTTTAAAAACATGGGAATGCATGTATTCTTGACGTCAGTTAGGTTTTAGGATATGTACTGCTAGAAAATCTTAGGCAGCATGTCTGTCAGGCCTCTTAGTTCCCAAATAGGCTTTATGCTGTGCAATAAAGATCCAGGGTGTGCTGTTGAAATGAAAAAGGAATGTTATGACTTGCGTATATATATATGGTCTGTTTTTTGCCAGTAGAGACGGTGAGATGGTATGAGCACAGACACAGATAGTGCAAGCAGACACAGACATGGCAGATTACATGTAAAAGCCTGGTGAAAAACTTTAAAAGTGCTCATTTTACTAAAACCATTTATCACAGTCATTTCTTTAAGACGGACAACGCAGCCCATGTGTTGAATATTAGACAGATTTGTTGGCATGAGCTGGAAGCCATTTTGTATTTCTGGCAGTCATTTTGTTTCCCATGTGCTCTCCCCTACCTTTCTGTTAACTGTCTGTGTAGACTGTCTGAAGACAAACTATGTTTAACATACTCCACTTCACACATGCCCAGAAGGGCCTAACTAACAGAATGCACCTACTTCTCTAGTATAACTCTCAGACTATTTTGACCAGGATCACAGAGAGTGTCTGGGTGAAAGAAAGAATTATATTTGCACGTTTTTCTGTAATCTGTAAAGATGGTGCAGAGAGACGGTGAGATGGTATGAGCATAGACACACATAGTGCAAGCAGAGACAGACATGGTAGATTACATATAACATCCTGGTCATGTGTCTAAGATCACACTGTGAGTGAAGTTTGGTTTTAAATGAATCTGGGAGAATAATTTGCGTAGTTGATGTGTTTAAAAATATGGGAATACATGTATTCTTGAAGTCAGTTAGGCATTAGGATATGTACTGCTAGAGTATCTTAGGCAGCATGTCTGTCAGGCCTCTTAGTTCCCAAATAGGCTCTATGCTGTGCAATAAAGATCCAGGGTGTGCTGTTGAAATGAAAAAGGAATGTTATGTCTTGCTTATATATATATGGTCTGTTTTTTGCCAGTAGAGAGGGTGAGATGGTATGAGCACAGACACAGATAGTGCAAGCAGACACAGACATGGTAGATTACATGTAAAATCCTGGTGAAAACTTTAAAAGTGTTCATTTTACTAAAACCATGTATCAGTCATTTCTTTAAGACAGAGAACACAGCCCATGGTTGAATATTAGACAGATTTGTTGGCATGAGCTAGAAGCCATTTTGTATTTCTGACAGTCATTTTGTTTCCCATGTGCTCTCTCCTACCTTTCTGTTAACTGTCCTTGTAGCCTGTCTAGAGACAAACTATGTTTGACATACTCGACTTCACACATGCCCAGAAGGGCCTAACTAACAGAATACTTCAACTTCTCTAGTATAACTCTCAGACTATTTTGACCAGGATCACAGAGAGTGTCTGGGTGAAAGAAAGAATTATATTTGCACGTTTTTCTGTAATCTGTAAAGATGGTTCAGAGAGACGGTGAGATGGTATGAGCACAGACACACATAGTGCAAGCAGAAACAGACATGGTAGATTACATGTAACATCATGGTCATGTGTCTAAGATCACACTGTGATTGAGGTTTGGTTTTAAATGAATCTGGGAGAATAATTTGGTTAGTTGATGTGTTTAAAAATATGGGAAAACATGTATTCTTGAAGTCAGTTAGGCTTTAGGATATGTACTGCTAGAGAATCTTAGGCAGCATGTCTGTCAGGCCTCTTAGTTCCCAAATAGTCTCTATGGTGTGCAATAAAGATCCAGGGGGTGCTGTTGAAATGAAAAAGGAATGTTATGTCTTGCGTATATATATATATGGTCTGTTTTTTGCCAGTAGAGACGGTGAGATGGTATGAGCACAGACACAGATAGTGCAAGAAAGACACAGACATGGCAGATTACATGTAAAAGCCTGGTGAAAAACTTTAAAAGTGCTCATTTTACTAAAAGCATTTATCAGTCATTTCTTTAAGACAGAGAACACAGCCCATGGTTTAATATTAGACAGATTTGTTGGCATGAGCTAGAAGCCATTTTGTATTCTGACAGTCATTTTGTTTCCCATGTGCTCTCTCCTACCTTTCTGTTATCTGTCCTTGTAGCCTGTCTAGAGACAAACTATGTTTAACATACTCCACTTCACACATGCACAGAAGGGCCTAACTAACAGGATGCACCTACTTCTCTAGTATAACTCTCAGACTATTTTGACCAGGATCACAGAGAGTGTCTGGGTGAAATAAAGAATTATATTTGCACGTTTTTCTGTAATCTGTAAAGATGGTGCAGAGAGACGGTGAGATGGTATGAGCACAGACACACATAGTGCAAGCAGAGACAGACATGGTAGATTACATGTAACATCCTGGTCATGTGTCTAAGATCACACTGTGAGTGAAGCTTGATTTTAAATGAATCTGAGTGAAAAATTTGCGTAGTTGATGTGTTTAAAAACATGGGAATGCATGTATTCTTGACGTCAGTTAGGTTTTAGGATATGTACTGCTAGAGAATCTTAGGCAGCATGTCTGTCAGGCCTCTTAGTTCCCAAATAGGCTTTATGCTGTGCAATAAAGATCCAGGATGTGCTGTTGAAATGAAAAAGGTATGTTATGTCTTGCTTATATATATATGGTCTGTTTTTTGCCAGTAGAGACGGTGAGATGGTATGAGCATAGACACAGATAGTGCAAGCAGATACAGACATGGTAGATTACATGTAAAATCCTGGTGAAAACTTTAAAAGTGCTCATTTTACTAAAACCATTTATCACAGTCATTTCTTTAAGACAGACAACACAGCCCATGTGTTGAATATTAGACAGATTTGTTGGCATTAGCTAGAAGCCATTTTGTATTTCTGGCAGTCATTTTGTTTCCCATGTGCTCTCTGCTACCTTTCTGTTAACTGTCCTTGTAGCCTGTCTAGAGACAAACTATGTTTAACATACTCCACTTCACACATGCCCAGAAGGGCCTACCTATCAGAATGCACCTACTTCTCTAGTATAACTCTAAGACTATTATGACCAGGATCACAGAGAGTGTCTGGGTGAAAGAAGGAATTATATTTGCACGTTTTTCTGTAATCTGTAAAGATGGTTCAGAGAGATGGTGAGATGGTATGAGCACAGACACACATAGTGCAAGCAGAGACAGACATGGTAGATTACATGTAACATCCTGGTCATGTGTCTAAGATCACACTGTGAGTGAAGTTTGGTTTTAAATGAATCTGGGAGAATAATTTGCTTAGCTGATGTGTTTAAAAATATGGGAATACATGTATTCTTGAAGTCAGTTAGGCTTTAGGATATGTACTGCTAGAGAATCTTAGGCAGCATGTCTATCAGGTCTCTTTGTTACCAAATAGGCTCTATGGTGTGCAATAAAGATCCAGGGTGTGCTGTTGAAATGAAAAAGGAATGTTATGTATTGCTTATATATATATATATGGTCTGTTTTTTGCCAGTAGAGACGGTGAGATGGTATGAGCACAGACACAGATAGTGCAAGCAGACACAGACATTGTAGATTACATGTAAAAGTCTGGTGAAAAACTTTAAAAGTGCTCATTTTACTAAAACCATTTATCAGCCATTTCTTTAAGACAGAGAACACAGCCCATGGTTGAATATTAGACAGATTTGTTGGCATGAGCTAGAAGCCATTTTGTATTTCTGACAGTCATTTTGTTTCCCATGTGCTCTCTCCTACCTTTCTCTTAACTGTCCTTGTAGCCTGTCTAGAGACAAACTATGTTCAACATACTCCACTTCACACATCCCCAGAAGGGAATAACTAACAGAATGCACCTACTTTTCTACTATAACTCTCAGACTATTTTGACCAGGATCACAGAGAGTGTCTGGGTGAAACAAAGAATTATATTTGCATGTTTTTCTGTAATCTGTAAAGATGGTGAAGAGAGACGGTGAGATGGTATGAGCACAGACACACATAGTGCAAGCAGAGACAGACATGGTAGATTACATGTAACATCCTGGTCATGTGTCTAAGATCACACTGTGAGTGAAGCTTGATTTTAAATGAATCTGGGTGAATAATTTGCGTAGTTGATGTGTTTACAAATATGGGAATGCATGTATTCTTGAAGTCAGTTAGCTTTAGGCTTTAGGATATGTACTGCTAGACAATCTTAGGCAGCATGTCTGTCACGCCTCTTAGTTCCCAAATAGGCTTTATGCTGTGCAATAAAGATCCAGGTTGTGCTGTTGAAATGAAAAAGGAATGTTATGTCTTGCTTATATATATATGGTCTGTTTTTTGCCAGTAGAGACGGTGAGATGGTATGAGCACAGACACATATAGTGCAAGCAGACACTGCAATGGTAGATTACATATAAAATCCTGGTGAAAAACTTAAAAAGTGCTCATTTTACTAAAACCATTTATTACAGTCATTTCTTTAAGACAGAGAACACAGCCCATGTGTTGAATATTAGACAGATTTGTTGGCATGAGCTGGAAGCCATTTAGTATTTCAGGCAGTCATTTTGTTTCCCATGTGCTCTCTCCTACCTTTCTGTTAACTGTCCTTGTAGCCTGTCTAGAGACAAACTATGTTTAACATACTCCACTTCACACATGCACAGAAGGGCCTAACTAACAGAATGCACCTACGTCTCTAGTATAACTCTCAGACTATTTTGACCAGGATCACAGAGAGTCTCTGGGTGAAAGAAAGAATGATATTTGCACGTTTTTCTGTAATCTGAAAAGATGGTGCAGAGAGACGGTGAGATGGTATGAGCACAGACACACATAGTGCAAGCAGAGACAGACATGGTAGATTACATGTAACATCCTGGTCATGTGTCTAAGATCACACTGTGAGTCAAGTTTGGTTTTAAATGAATCTGGGAGAATAATTTGCTTAGTTGATGTGTTTAAAAATATGGGAATACATGTATTCTTGAAGTCAGTTAGGCTTTAGGATATGTACTGCTAGAGAATCTTAGGCAGCATGTCTGTCAGGCCTCTTAGTTCCCAAATAGGCTCTATGCTGTGCAATAAAGATCCAGGGTGTGTTGTTGAAATGAAAAAGGAATGTTATGTATTGCCTATATATATATATGGTCTGTTTTTTGCCAGTAGAGACGGTGAGATGGTATGAGCACAGACACAGATAGTGCAAGCAGACACAGGCATGGTAGATTACAAGTAAAATCCTGGTGAAAAACTTTAAAAGTGCTCATTTTACTAAAACCATTTATCAGTCATTTCTTTAAGACAGAGAACACAGCCCATGGTTGAATATTAGACAGATTTGTTGGCATGAGCTAGACGCCATTTTGTATTTCTGACAGTCATTTTGTTTCCCATGTGCTCTCTCCTACTTTTCGGTTAACTGTCCTTGTAGCCTATCTAGAGACAAACTATGTTTAACATACTCCACTTCGCACATGCCCAGAAGGGCCTAACTAACAGAATGCACCTACTTCTCTAGTATAACTCTCAGACTATTTTGACCAGGATCACAGAGAGTGTCTGGGTGAAAGAAAGAATTATATTTGCATGTTTTTCTGTAATCTGTAAAGATGGTGCAGAGAGACGGCGAGATGGTATGAGCACAGACACACATAGTGCAAGCAGAGACAGACATGGTAGATTACATGTAACATCCTGGTCATGTGTCTAAGATCACACTGTGAGTGAAGCTTGATTTTAAATGAATCTGGGTGAATAATTTGCGTAGTTGATGTGTTTAAAAATATGGGAATGCATGTATTCTTGAAGTCAGTTAGGCTTTAGGATATGTAATGCTAGAGAATCTTAGGCAGCATGTCTGTCAGGCCTCTTAGTTCCCAAAAAGGCTCTATGCTGTGCAATAAAGATCCAGGGTGTGCTGTTGAAATGAAAAAGGAATGTTATGTCTTGCGTACATATATATATGGTCTGTTTTTTGCCAGTAGAGACGGTGAGATGGTTTGAGCACAGACACAGATAGTGCAAGCATACACAGACATGGTAGATTACATGTAAAATCCTGGTGAAAAACTTTAAAAGTGCTCATTTTACTAAAACCATTTATCACAGTCATTTCTTTAAGATGGACAAAACAGCCCATGTGTTGAATATTAGACAGATTTGTTGGCATGAGCTGGAAGCCATTTTGTATTTCTGGCAGTCATTTTGTTTCCCATGTGCTCTCTCCTACCTTTCTGTTAACTGTCCTTGTAGCCTGTCTGAAGACAAACTATGTTTAACATACTCCACTTCACACATGCCCAGAAGGGCCTAACTAACAGAATGCACCTACTTCTCTAGTATAACTCTCAGACTATTTTGACCAGGATCACAGAGAGTGTCTGGGTGAAAGAAAGAATTATATTTGCACGTTTTTCTGTAATCTGTAAAGATGGTGCAGAGAGACGGTGAGATGGTATGAGCACAGACACACATAGTGCAAGCAGAGACAGACATGGTAGATTACATGTAACATCCTGGTCATGTGTCTAAGATCACACTGTGAGTGAAGTTTGGTTTTAAATGAATCTGGGAGAATAATTTGCTTAGTTGATGTGTTTAAAAATATGGGAATACATGTATTCTTGAAGTCAGTTAGGCGTTAGGATATGTACTGCTAGAGAATCTTAGGCAGCATGTCTGTCAGGCCTCTTAGTTCCCAAATAGGCTCTGTGCTGTGCAATAAAGATCCAGGGTGTGCTGTTGAAATGAAAAAGGAATGTTATGTCTTGCTTATATATATATATATATGGTCTGTTTTTTGCCAGTAGAGACGGTGAGATGGTATGAGCACAGACACAGATAGTGCAAGCAGACACAGACATGGTAGATAACATTTAAAATCCTGGTGAAAAACTTTAAAAGTGCTCATTTTACTAAAACCATTTATCAGTCATTTCTTTAGGACAGAGAACACAGCCCATGGTTGAATATTAGACAGATTTGTTGGCATGAGCTACAAGCCATTTTTGTATTTCTGGCAGTCATTTTGTTTCCCATGTGCTCTCTCCTACCTTTCTGTTAACTGTCCTTGTAGCCTGTCTAGAGACAAACTATGTTTGACATACTCCACTTCACACATGCCCAGAAGGGCCTAACTAACAGAATACACCTACTTCTCTAGTATAACTCTCCGACTATTTTGACCAGGATCACAGAGAGTGTCTGGGTGAAATAAGAATTATATTTGCACGTTTTTCTGTAATCTGTAAAGATGGTGCAGAGAGACGGTGAGATGGTATGAGCACAGACACACATAGTGCAAGCAGACAGACATGGTAGATTACATGTAACATCCTGGTCATGTGTCTAAGATCACACTGTGAGTGAAGTTTGGTTTTAAATGAATCTGGGAGAATAATTTGCTTAGTTGATGTGTTTAAAAATATGGGAATACATGTATTCTTGAAGTCAGTTAGGCTTTAGGATATGTACTGCTAGAGAATCTTAGGCAGCATGTCTGTCGGGCATCTTAGTTCCCAAATAGGCTTTATGCTGTGCAATAAAGATCCAGGGTGTGCTGTTGAAATGAAAAAGGAATGATATGTCTTGCTTATATATATATGGTCTGTTTTTTTGCCAGTAGAGACGGTGGGATGGTATGAGCACAGACACAGATAGTGCAAGCAGACACAGACATGGTAGATTACATGTAAAAGCCTGGTGAAAAACTTTAAAAGTGCTCATTTTACTAAAACCATTTATCACAGTCATTTCTTTAAGACAGAGAACACAGCCCATGTGTTGAATATTAGACAGATCTGTTGGCTTGAGCTGGAAGCCATTTTGTATTTCTGGCAGTCATTTTGTTTCCCATGTGCTCTCTCCTACCTTTCTGTTAACTGTCCTTGTAGCCTGTCTAGAGACAAACTATGTTTAACATACTCCACTTCACACATGCCCAGAAGGACCTAACTAACAGAATGCACCTACTTCTCTAGTATAACTCACAGACTATTTTGACCAGGATCACAGAGAGTGTCTGGGTGAAGGAAATAATTATGTTTGCACGTTTGCCTGTAATCTGTAAAGATGGTGCAGAGAGATGGTGAGATGGTATGAGCACAGACACACATAGTGCAAGCAGTGAAAAACATGGTAGATTACATGTAACATCCTGGTCATGTGTCTAAGATCACACTGTGAGTCAAGCTTGATTTTAAATGAATCTGGGTGAATAATTTGCTTAGTTGATGTGTTTAAAAATATGGGAATAAATGTATTCTTGAAGTCAGTTAGGCTTTAGGATATGTACTGCTAGAGAATCTTAGGCAGCATGTCTGTCAGGCCTCTTAGTTCCCAAAAAGGCTCTATGCTGTGCAATAAAGATCCAGGGTGTGCTGTTGAAATAAAAAAGAAATGTTATGTCTTGTTTATATATATATGGTCTGTTTTTTGCCAGTAGAGATGGTGAGATGGTATGAGCACAGACACAGATAGTGCAAGCAGACACAGACATGGTAGATTACATGTAAAAGCCTGGTGAAAAACTTTAAAAGTGCTCATTTTACTAAAACCATGTATCAGTCATTTCTTTAAGACAGAGAACACAGCCCATGGTTGAATATTAGACAGATTTGTTGGCATGAGCTAGAAGCCATTTTGTATTTCTGACAGTTATTTTGTTTCCCATGTGCTCTCTCCTACCTTTCTGTTAACTGTCCTTGTAGCCTGTCTAGAGACAAACTATGTTTAACATACTCCACTTCACACATGCCCAGAAGGGCCTAACTAACAGAATGCACCTACTTCTCTAGTATAACTCTCAGACTATTTTGACCAGGATCACAGAGAGTGTCTGGGTGAAAGAAAGAATTATATTTGCACGTTTTTCTGTAATCTGTAAAGATGGTGCAGAGAGACGGTGAGATGGTATGAGCACAGACACACATAGTGCAAGCAGAGACAGACATGGTAGATTACATGTAACATCCTGGTCATGTGTCTAAGATCACACTGTGAGTGAAGTTTGGTTTTAAATGAATCTGGGAGAATAATTTGCTCAGTTGATGTGTTTAAAAATATGGGAATACATGTATTTTTGAAGTCAGTTAGGCGTAAGGATATGTACTGCTAGAGAATCTTAGGCAGCATGTCTGTCAGGCCTCTTAGTTCCCAAATAGGCTCTATGCTGTGCAATAAAGATCCAGGGTGTGCTGTTGAAATGAAAAAGGAATGTTATGACTTGCGTATATATATATGGTCTGTTTTTTGCCAGTAGAGACGGTGAGATGGTATGAGCACAGACACAGATAGTGCAAGCAGACACAGACATGGTAGATAACATTTAAAATCCTGGTGAAAAACGTTAAAAGTGCTCATTTTACTAAAACCATTTATCAGTCATTTCTTTAGGACAGAGAACACAGCCCATGGTTGAATATTAGACAGATTTGTTGGCATGAGCTGCAAGCCATTTTTGTATTTCTGGCAGTCATTTTGTTTCCCATGTGCTCTCTCCTACCTTTCTGTTAACTGTCCTTGTAGCCTGTCTAGAGACAAACTATGTTTGACATACTCCACTTCACACATGCCCAGAAGGGCCTAACTAACAGAATACACCTACTTCTCTAGTATAACTCTCAGACTATTTTGACCAGGATTACAGAGAGTGTCTGGGTGAAAGAAAGAATAATATTTGCACATTTTTCTGTAATCTATAAAGATGGTGCAGAGAGATGTTGAGATGGTATGAGCAGAGACACACATAGTGCAAGCAGAGACAGACATGGTAGATTACATGTAACATCCTGGTCATGTGTCTAAGATCACACTGTGAGTGAAGTTTGGTTTTAAATGAATCTGGGAGAATAATTTGCTTAGTTGATGTGTTTAAAAATATGGGAATACGTGTATTCTTGAAGTCAGTTAGGCTTTAGGATATGTACTGCTAGAGAATCTTAGGCAGCATGTCTGTCAGGCCTCTTAGTTCCCAAATAGGCTCTATGGTGTGCAATAAAGATCCAGGGTGTGCTGTTGAAATGAAAAAGGAATGTTATGACTTGCGTATATATATATGGTCTGTTTTTTGCCAGTAGAGACGGTGAGATGGTATGAGCACAGACACAGATAGTGCAAGCAGACACAGACATGGTAGATTACATGTAAAAGCCTGGTGAAAAACTTTAAAAGTGCTCATTTTACTAAAACCATTTATCAGTCATTTCTTTAAGACAGAGAACACAGCCCATGGTTGAATATTAGACAGATTTGTTGGCATGAGCTAGAAGCCATTTTGTATTTCTGACAGTCATTTTGTTTCCCATGTGCTCTCTCCTACCTTTCTGTTAACTGTCCTTGTAGCCTGTCTAGAGACAAACTATGTTTAACATACTCCACTTCACACATGCACAGAAGGGCCTAACTAACAGAATGCACCTACTTCTCTAGTATAACTCTCAGACTATTTTGACCAGGATCACAGAGAGTGTCTGGGTGAAAGAAAGAATTATATTTGCACGTTTTTCTGTAATCTGTAAAGATGGTGCAGAGAGACGGTGAGATGGTATGAGCACAGACACACATAGTGCAAGCAGAGACAGACATGGTAGATTACATGTAACATCCTGGTCATGTGTCTAAGATCACACTGTAAGTGAAGCTTGATTTTAAATGAATCTGGGTGAATAATTTGTGTAGTTGATGTGTTTAAAAACATGGGAATGCATGTATTCTTGTAGTCAGTTAGGTTTTAGGATATGTACTGCTAGAGAATCTTAGGCAGCATGTCTGTCAGGCCTCTTAGTTCCCAAATAGGCGTTATGCTGTACAATAAAGATCCAGGATGTGCTGTTGAAATGAAAAAGGAATGTTATGTCTTGCTTATATATATATATGGTCTGTTTTTTGCCAGTAGAGACGGTGAGATGGTATGAGCACAGACACACATAGTGCAAGCAGAGACAGACATGGTAGATTACATGTAACATCCTGGTCATGTGTCTAAGATCACACTGTGAGTGAAGTTTGGTTTTAAATGAATCTGGGAGAATAATGTGCTTAGTTGATGTGTTTAAAAATATGGGAATACATGTATTCTTGAAGTCAGTTAGGCTTTAGGATATGTACTGCTAGAGAATCTTAGGCAGCATGTCTGTCAGGCCTCTTAGTTCCCAAATAGGCTCTATGATGTGCAATAAAGATCCAGCGTGTGCTGTTGAAATGAAAAAGGAATGTTATGTATTGCTTATATATATATATATATGGTCTGTTTTTTGCCAGTAGAGACAGTGAGATGGTATGAGCACAGACACAGTTAGTGCAAGCAGACACAGACATGGTAGATTACATGTAAAATCCTGGTAAAAAACTTTAAAAGTGCTCATTTTACTAAAACCATTTATCAGTCATTTCTTTAAGACAGAGAACACAGCCCATGGTTGAATATTAGACAGATTTGTTGGAATGAACTGGAAGCCATTTTGTATTTTGGCAGTCATTTTGTTTCCCATGTGCTCTCTCCTACCTTTCTGTTAACTGTCCTTGTAGCCTGTCTAGAGACAAACCATGTTTAACATACTCTACTTCACACATGCCCAGAAGGGCCTAACTAACAGAATGCACCTACTTCTCTAGTATAATTCTCAGACTATTTTGACCAGGATCACAGATAGTGTCTGGGTGAAAGAAAGAATTATATTTGCACGTTTTTCTGTAATCTATAAAGATGCTTCAGAGAGATGTTGAGATGGTTTGAGCAGAGACACACATACTGCAAGCAGAGACAGACATGGAAGATTACATGTAACATCCTGGTCATGTGTCTAAGATCACACTGTGAGTCAAGCTTGATTTGAAATGAATCTGGGTGAATAATTTGCTTTGTTGATGTGTTTAAAAATATGGGAATACATATATTCTTGAAGTCAGTTAGGCTTTAGGATATGTACTGCTAGAGAATCTTAGGCAGCATGTCTGTCAGGCCACTTAGTTCCCAAATAGTCTCTATGCTGTGCAACAAAGAACCAGGGTGTGCTGTTGAAATGAAAAAGGAATGTTATGTCTTTCTTTTAATATATACGGTCTGTTTTTTGCCAGTAGAGACAATAGATGGTATCAGCACAGACACAGATAGTGCAAGCAGACACAGACATGGTAGATTATATGTAAAATCCTGGTGAAAAACTTTAAAAGTGCTCATTTTACTAAAACCATTTATCACAGTCATTTCTTTAAGACAGAGAACACAGCCCATGTGTTGAATATTAGACAGATCTGTTGGCTTGAGCTGGAAGCCATTTTGTATTTCTGGCAGTCATTTTGTTTCCCATGTGCTCTCTCCTACCTTTCTGTTAACTGTCCTTGTAGCCTGTCTAGAGACAAACTATGTTTAACATACTCCACTTCACACATGCCCAGAAGGACCTAACTAACAGAATGCACCTACTTCTCTAGTATAACTCTCAGACTATTTTGACCAGGATCACAGAGAGTGTCTGGGTGAAGGAAAGAATTATGTTTGCACGTTTGCCTGTAATCTGTAAAGATGGTGCAGAGAGATGGTGAGATGGTATGAGCACAGACACACATAGTGCAAGCAGTGACAGACATGGTAGATTACATGTAACATCCTGGTCATGTGTCTAAGATCACACTGTGAGTCAAGCTTGATTTTAAATGAATCTGGGTGAATAATTTGCTTAGTTGATGTGTTTAAAAATATGGGAATAAATGTATTCTTGAAGTCAGTTAGGCTTTAGGATATGTACTGCTAGAGAATCTTAGGCAGCATGTCTGTCAGGCCTCTTAGTTCCCAAAAAGGCTCTATGCTGTGCAATAAAAATCCAGGGTGTTCTGTTGAAATAAAAAAGAAATGTTATGTCTTGCTTATATATATATGGTCTGTTTTTTGCCAGTAGAGATGGTGAGATGGTATGAGCACAGACACAGATAGTGCAAGCAGACACAGACATGGTAGATTACATGTAAAAGCCTGGTGAAAAACTTTAAAAGTGCTCATTTTACTAAAACCATGTATCAGTCATTTCTTTAAGACAGAGAACACAGCCCATGTTTGAATATTAGACAGATTTGTTGGCATGAGCTAGAAGCCATTTTGTATTTCTGACAGTTATTTTGTTTCCCATGTGCTCTCTCCTACCTTTCTGTTAACTGTCCTTGTAGCCTGTCTAGAGACAAACTATGTTTAACATACTCCACTTCACACATGCACAGAAGGGCCTAACTAACAGAATGCACCTACTTCTCTAGTATAACTCTCAGACTATTTTGACCAGGATCACAGAGAGTGTCTGGGTGAAAGAAAGAATTATATTTGCACGTTTTTCTGTAATCTGTAAAGATGGTGCAGAGAGACGGTGAGATGGTATGAGCACAGGCACACATAGTGCAAGCAGAGACAGACATGGTAGATTACATGTAACATCCTGGTCATGTGTCTAAGATCACACTGTAAGTGAAGCTTGATTTTAAATGAATCTGGGTGAATAATTTGCGTAGTTGATGTGTTTAAAAACATGGGAATGCATGTATTCTTGAAGTCAGTTAGGTTTTAGGATATGTACTGCTAGATAATCTTAGGCAGCATGTCTGTCAGGCCTCTTAGTTCCCAAATAGGCTTTATGCTGTGCAATAAAGATCCAGGATGGGCTGTTGAAATGAAAAAGGAATGTTATGTCTTGCTTATATATATATGGTCTGTTTTTTGCCAGTAGAGACGGTGAGATGGTATGAGCACAGACACACATATTGCAAGCATAGACAGACATGGTAGATTACATGTAACATCCTGGTCATGTGTCTAAGATCACACTGTGATTGAAGTTTGGTTTTAAATTAATCTGGGAGAATAATTTACTTAGTTGATGTGTTTAAAAATATGGGAATACATGTATTCTTGAAGTCAGTTAGGCTTTAGGATATGTACTGCTAGAGAATCTTAGGCAGCATGTCTGTCAGGCCTCTTAGTTCCCAAATAGGCTCTATGGTGTGCAATAAAGATCCAGCGTGTGCTGTTGAAATGAAAAAGGAATGTTATGTATTGCTTATATATATATATATGGTCTGTTTTTTGCCGGTAGAGACAGTGAGATGGTATGAGCACAGACACAGATAGTGCAAGCAGACACAGACATGGTAGATTACATGTAAAATCCTGGTGAAAAACTTTAAAAGTGCTCATTTTACTAAAACCATTTATCAGTCATTTCTTTAAGACAGAGAACAAAGCCCATGGTTGAATATTAGACAGATTTGTTGGAATGAGCTGGAAGCCATTTTGTATTTTGGCAGTCATTTTGTTTCCCATGTGCTCTCTCCTACCTTTCTGTTAACTGTCCTTGTAGCCTGTCTAGAGACAAACCATGTTTAACATACTCTACTTCACACATGCCCAGAAGGGCCTAACTAACAGAATGCACCTACTTCTCTAGTATAACTCTCAGACTATTTTGACCAGGATCACAGATAGTGTCTGGGTGAAAGAAAGAATTATATTTGCACGTTTTTCTGTAATCTATAAAGATGGTGCAGAGAGATGTTGAGATGGTTTGAGCAGAGACACACATACTGCAAGCAGAGACAGACATGGAAGATTACATGTAACATCCTGGTCATGTGTCTAAGATCACACTGTGAGTCAAGCTTGATTTTAAATGAATCTGGGTGAATACTTTGCTTTGTTGATGTGTTTAAAAATATGGGAATACATATATTCTTGAAGTCAGTTAGGCTTTAGGATATGTACTGCTAGAGAATCTTAGGCAGCATATCTGTCAGGCCACTTAGTTCCCAAATAGTTTCTATGCTGTGCAACAAAGATCCAGGGTGTGCTGTTGAAATGAAAAAGGAATGTTATGTCTTGTTTTAATATATACGGTCTGTTTTTTGCCAGTAGAGACAATAAGATGGTATCAGCACAGACACAGATAATGCAAGCAGACACAGACATGGTAGATTACATGTAAAATCCTGGTGAAAAACTTTAAAAGTGCTCATTTTACTAAAACCATTTATCACAGTCATTTCTTTAAGACAGAGAACACAGCCCATGTGTTGAATATTAGACAGATCTGTTGGCTTGAGCTGGAAGCCATTTTGTATTTCTGGCAGTCATTTTGTTTCCCATGTGCTCTCTCCTACCTTTCTGTTAACTGTCCTTGTAGCCTGTCTAGAGACAAACTATGTTTAACATACTCCACTTAACACATGCCCAGAAGGACCTAACTAACAGAATGCACCTACTTCTCTAGTATAACTCTCAGACTATTTTAACCAGGATCACAGAGAGTGTCTGGGTGAAGGAAAGAATTATGTTTGCACGTTTGCCTGTAATCTGTAAAGATGGTGCAGAGAGATGGTGAGATGGTATGAGCACAGACACACATAGTGCAAGCAGTGACAGACATGGTAGATTACATGTAACATCCTGGTCATGTGTCTGAGATCACACTGTGAGTCAAGCTTGATTTTAAATGAATCTGGGTGAATAATTTGCTTAGTTGATGTGTTTAAAAATATGGGAATAAATGTATTCTTGAAGTCAGTTAGGCTTTAGGATATATACTGCTAGAGAATCTTAGGCAGCATGTCTGTCAGGCCTCTTAGTTCCCAAAAAGGCTCTATGCTGTGCAATAAAGATCCAGGATGTGCTGTTGAAATAAAAAAGAAATGTTATGTCTTGCTTATATATATATGGTCTGTTTTTTGCCAGTAGAGACGGTGAGATGGTATGAGCACAGACACAGATAGCGCAAGCAGACACAGACATGGTAGATTACATGTAAAATCCTGGTGAAAAACTTTAAAAGTGCTCATTTTACTAAAACCATTTATCACAGTCATTTCTTTAAACAGAGAACACAGACCATGTGTTCAATATTAGACAGATTTGTTGGCATGAGCTGGAAGCCATTTTGTATTTCTAGCAGTCATTTTGTTTCCCATGTTCTCTCTCCTACCTTTCTGTTAACTGTCCTTGTAGCCTGTCTAGAGACAAACTATGTTTAACATACTCCACTTCACACATGCCCAGAAGAGCCTAACTAACAGAATGCACCTACTTCTCTAGTATAACTCTCCGACTATTTTGACCAGGATCACAGAGAGTGTCTGGGTGAAAGAAAGAATTATATTTGCACGTTTTTCTGTAATCTGTAAAGATGGTGCAGAGAGACGGTGAGATGGTATGAGCACAGACACACATAGTGCAAGCAGAGACAGACATTGTAGATTACATGTAACATCCTGGTCATGTGTCTAAGATCACACTGTGAGTGAAGTTTGGTTTTAAATGAATCTGGGAGAATAATTTGCTTAGTTGATGTGTTTAAAAATATTGGAATGCATGTATTCTTGAAGTCATTTAGGCTTTAGGATATGTACTGCTAGAGAATCTTAGGCAGCATGTCTGTCGGGCATCTTAGTTCCCAAATAGGCTTTATGCTGTGCAATAAAGATCCAGGGTGTGCTGTTGAAATGAAAAAGGAATGATATGTCTTGCTTATATATATATGGTCTGTTTTTTTGCCAGTAGAGACGGTGGGATGGTATGAGCACAGACACAGATAGTGCAAGCAGACACAGACATGGTAGATTACATGTAAAATCCTGGTGAAAACTTTAAAAGTGCTCATTTTACTAAAACCATTTATCACAGTCATTTCTTCAAGACAGAGAACACAGCCCATGGTTGAATATTAGACAGATTTGTTGGCATGAGCTAGAAGCCATTTTGTATTTCTGGCAGTCATTTTGTTTCCCATGTGTTCTCTCCTACCTTTCTGTTAACTGTCCTTGTAGCCTGTCTAGAGACAAACTATGTTTAACATACTGCACTTCACACATGCCCAGAAGGGCCTAACTAACAGAATGCACCTACTTCTCTAGTATAACTCTCAGACTATTTTGACCAGGATCACAGAGAGTGTCTGGGTGAAAGAAAGAATTATATTTGCACGTTTTTCTGTAATCTGTAAAGATGGTGCAGAGAGACGGTGAGATGGTATGAGCATAGACACACATAGTGCAAGCAGAGACAGACATTGTAGATTACATGTAACATCCTGGTCATGTGTCTAAGATCACACTGTGAATGAAGTTTGGTTTTAAATGAATCTGGGAGAATAATTTGCTTAGTTGATGTGTTTAAAAATATGGGAATGCATGTATTCTTGATGTCAGTTAGGCTTTAGGATATGTACTGCTAGAGAATCTTAGGCAGCATGTCTGTCGGGCATCTTAGTTCCCAAATAGGCTTTATGCTGTGCAATAAAGTTCCAGGGTGTGCTGTTGAAATGAAAAAGGAATGATATGTCTTGCTTATATATATATGGTCTTTTTTTTGCCAGTAGAGACGGTGGAATGGTATGAGCACAGACACAGATAGTGCAAGCAGACACAGACATGGTAGATTACATGTAAAATCCTGGTGAAAACTTTAAAAGTGCTCATTTCACTAAAACCATTTATCACAGTCATTTCTTCAAGACAGAGAACACAGCCCATGGTTGAATATTAGACAGATTTGTTGGCATGAGCTAGAAGCCATTTTGTATTTCTGGCAGTCATTTTGTTTCCCATGTGTTCTCTCCTACCTTTCTGTTAGCTGTCCTTGTAGCCTGTCTATAGACAAACTATGTTTAACGTACTCCACTTCACACATGCCCAGAAGGGCCTAACTAACAGAATGCACCTACCTCTCTAGTATAACTCTCAGACTATTTTGACCAGGATCACAGAGAGTGTCTGGGTGAAAGAAAGAATTATATTTGCACGTTTTTCTGTAATCTGTAAAGATGGTACAGAGAGACGGTGAGATGGTATGAGCACAGACACACATAGTGCAAGCAGAGACAGACTTGGTAGATTACATGTAACATCCTGGTCATGTGTCTAAGATCACACTGTGAGTGAAGCTTGATTTTAAAACAATCTGGGTGAATAATTTGCGTAGTTGATGTGTTTAAAAATATGGGAATGCATGTATTCTTGATGTCAGTTAGGCTTTAGGATATGTACTGCTAGAGAATCTTAGGCAGCATGTCTGTCGGGCATCTTAGTTCCCAAATAGGCTTTATGCTGTGCAATAAAGATCCAGGGTGTGCTGTTGAAATGAAAAAGGAATGATATGTCTTGCTTATATATATATGGTCTGTTTTTTTGCCAGTAGAGACGGTGGAATGGTATGAGCACAGACACAGATAGTGAAAGCAGACACAGACATGGTAGATTACATGTAAAATCCTGGTGAAAAACTTTAAAAGTGCTCATTTTACTAAAACCATTTATCATTCATTTCTTTAAGACAGAGAACACAGCCCATGGTTGAATATTAGACAGATTTGTTGGCATGAGCTGGAAGCCATTTTGTATTTCTGGCAGGCATTTTGTTTCCCATGTGTTCTCTCCTACCTTTCTGTTAACTGTCCTTGTAGCCTGTCTAGAGACAAACCATGTTTAACATACTCTACTTCACACATGCACAGAAGGGCCTAACTAACAGAATGCACCTACTTCTCTAGTATAACTCTCAGACTATTTTGACCAGGATCGCAGAGAGTGTCTGGGTGAAAGAAAGAATTATATTTGCACGTTTTTCTGTAATCTGTAAAGATGGTGCAGAGAGACGGTGAGATGGTATGAGCACAGACACACATAGTGCAAGCAGAGACAGAAATTGTAGATTACATGTAACATCCTGGTCATGTGTCTAAGATCACACTGTGAGTGAAGTTTGGTTTTAAATGAATCTGGGAGAATAATTTGCTTAGTTGATGTGTTTAAAAATATGGGAATGCATCTATTCTTGAAGTCAGTTAGGCTTTAGGATATGTACTGCTAGAGAATCTTAGGCAGCATGTCTGTCGGGCATCTTAGTTCCCAAATAGGCTTTATGCTGTGCAATAAAGATCCAGGGTGTGCTGTTGAAATGAAAAAGGAATGATATGTCTTGCTTATATATATATTGTCTGTTTTTTTGCCAGTAGAGACGGTGGGATGGTATGAGCACAGACACAGATAGTGCAAGCAGACACAGACATGGTAGATTACATGTAAAATCCTGGTGAAAACTTTAAAAGTGCTCATTTTACTAAAACCATTTATCACAGTCATTTCTTTAACACAGAGAACACAGCCCATGTGTTGAATATTAGACAGATCTGTTGGCTTGAGCTGGAAGCCATTTTGTATTTCTGGCAGTCATTTTGTTTCCCATGTGCTCTCTCCTACCTTTCTGTTAACTGTCCTTGTAGCCTGTCTAGAGACAAACTATGTTTAACATACTCCACTTCACACATGCCCAGAAGAGCCTAACTAACAGAATGCACCTACTTCTCTAGTATAACTCTCAGACTATTTTGACCAGGATCACAGAGAGTGTCTGGGTGAAAGAAAGAATTATATTTGCACGTTTTTCTGTAATCTGTAAAGATGGTGCAGAGAGACGGTGAGATGGTATGAGCACAGACACACATAGTGCAAGCAGAGACAGACATTGTAGATTACATGTAACATCCTGGTCATGTGTCTAAGATCACACTGTGAGTGAAGTTTGGTTTTAAATGAATCTGGGAGAATAATTTGCTTAGTTGATGTGTTTAAAAATATTGGAATGCATGTATTCTTGAAGTCATTTAGGCTTTAGGATATGTACTGCTAGAGAATCTTAGGCAGCATGTCTGTCGGGCATCTTAGTTCCCAAATAGGCTTTATGCTGTGCAATAAAGATCCAGGGTGTGCTGTTGAAATGAAAAAGGAATGATATGTCTTGCTTATATATATATGGTCTGTTTTTTTGCCAGTAGAGACGGTGGGATGGTATGAGCACAGACACAGATAGTGCAAGCAGACACAGACATGGTAGATTACATGTAAAATCCTGGTGAAAACTTTAAAAGTGCTCATTTTACTAAAACCATTTATCACAGTCATTTCTTCAAGACAGAGAACACAGCCCATGGTTGAATATTAGACAGATTTGTTGGCATGAGCTAGAAGCCATTTTGTATTTCTTGCAGTCATTTTGTTTCCCATGTGTTCTCTCCTACCTTTCTGTTAACTGTCCTTGTAGCCTGTCTAGAGACAAACTATGTTTAACATACTGCACTTCACACATGCCCAGAAGGGCCTAACTAACAGAATGCACCTACTTCTCTAGTATAACTCTCAGACTATTTTGACCAGGATCACAGAGAGTGTCTGGGTGAAAGAAAGAATTATATTTGCACGTTTTTCTGTAATCTGTAAAGATGGTGCAGAGAGACGGTGAGATGGTATGAGCATAGACACACATAGTGCAAGCAGAGACAGACATTGTAGATTACATGTAACATCCTGGTCATGTGTCTAAGATCACACTGTGAATGAAGTTTGGTTTTAAATGAATCTGGGAGAATAATTTGCTTAGTTGATGTGTTTAAAAATATGGGAATGCATGTATTCTTGATGTCAGTTAGGCTTTAGGATATGTACTGCTAGAGAATCTTAGGCAGCATGTCTGTCGGGCATCTTAGTTCCCAAATAGGCTTTATGCTGTGCAATAAAGATCCAGGGTGTGCTGTTGAAATGAAAAAGGAATGATATGTCTTGCTTATATATATATGGTCTTTTTTTTGCCAGTAGAGACGGTGGAATGGTATGAGCACAGACACAGATAGTGCAAGCAGACACAGACATGGTAGATTACATGTAAAATCCTGGTGAAAACTTTAAAAGTGCTCATTTCACTAAAACCATTTATCACAGTCATTTCTTCAAGACAGAGAACACAGCCCATGGTTGAATATTAGACAGATTTGTTGGCATGAGCTAGAAGCCATTTTGTATTTCTGGCAGTCATTTTGTTTCCCATGTGTTCTCTCCTACCTTTCTGTTAGCTGTCCTTGTAGCCTGTCTATAGACAAACTATGTTTAACGTACTCCACTTCACACATGCCCAGAAGGGCCTAACTAACAGAATGCACCTACTTCTCTAGTATAACTCTCAGACTATTTTGACCAGGATCACAGAGAGTGTCTGGGTGAAAGAAAGAATTATATTTGCACGTTTTTCTGTAATCTGTAAAGATGGTACAGAGAGACGGTGAGATGGTATGAGCACAGACACACATAGTGCAAGCAGAGACAGACTTGGTAGATTACATGTAACATCCTGGTCATGTGTCTAAGATCACACTGTGAGTGAAGCTTGATTTTAAAACAATCTGGGTGAATAATTTGCGTAGTTGATGTGTTTAAAAATATGGGAATGCATGTATTCTTGATGTCAGTTAGGCTTTAGGATATGTACTGCTAGAGAATCTTAGGCAGCATGTCTGTCGGGCATCTTAGTTCCCAAATAGGCTTTATGCTGTGCAATAAAGATCCAGGGTGTGCTGTTGAAATGAAAAAGGAATGATATGTCTTGCTTATATATATATGGTCTGTTTTTTTGCCAGTAGAGACGGTGGAATGGTATGAGCACAGACACAGATAGTGAAAGCAGACACAGACATGGTAGATTACATGTAAAATCCTGGTGAAAAACTTTAAAATTGCTCATTTTACTAAAACCATTTATCATTCATTTCTTTAAGACAGAGAACACAGCCCATGGTTGAATATTAGACAGATTTGTTGGCATGAGCTGGAAGCCATTTTGTATTTCTGGCAGTCATTTTGTTTCCCATGTGTTCTCTCCTACCTTTCTGTTAACTGTCCTTGTAGCCTGTCTAGAGACAAACCATGTTTAACATACTCTACTTCACACATGCACAGAAGGGCCTAACTAACAGAATGCACCTACTTCTCTAGTATAACTCTCAGACTATTTTGACCAGGATCGCAGAGAGTGTCTGGGTGAAAGAAAGAATTATATTTGCACGTTTTTCTGTAATCTGTAAAGATGGTGCAGAGAGACGGTGAGATGGTATGAGCACAGACACACATAGTGCAAGCAGAGACAGACATTGTAGATTACATGTAACATCCTGGTCATGTGTCTAAGATCACACTGTGAGTGAAGTTTGGTTTTAAATGAATCTGGGAGAATAATTTGCTTAGTTGATGTGTTTAAAAATATGGGAATGCATCTATTCTTGAAGTCAGTTAGGCTTTAGGATATGTACTGCTAGAGAATCTTAGGCAGCATGTCTGTCGGGCATCTTAGTTCCCAAATAGGCTTTATGCTGTGCAATAAAGATCCAGGGTGTGCTGTTGAAATGAAAAAGGAATGATATGTCTTGCTTATATATATATTGTCTGTTTTTTTGCCAGTAGAGACGGTGGGATGGTATGAGCACAGACACAGATAGTGCAAGCAGACACAGACATGGTAGATTACATGTAAAATCCTGGTGAAAACTTTAAAAGTGCTCATTTTACTAAAACCATTTATCACAGTCATTTCTTTAACACAGAGAACACAGCCCATGTGTTGAATATTAGACAGATCTGTTGGCTTGAGCTGGAAGCCATTTTGTATTTCTGGCAGTCATTTTGTTTCCCATGTGCTCTCTCCTACCTTTCTGTTAACTGTCCTTGTAGCCTGTCTAGAGACAAACTATGTTTAACATACTCCACTTCACACATGCCCAGAAGGGCCTAACTAACAGAATGCACCTACTTCTCTAGTATAACTCTCAGACTATTTTGACCACGATCACAGAGAGTGTCTGGGTGAAAGAAAGAATTATATTTGCAAGTTTTTCTGTAATCTGTAAAGATGGTGCAGAGAGACGGTGAGATGGTATGAGCACTGACACACATAGTCCAAGCAGAGACAGACATGGTAGATTACATGTAACATCCTGGTCATGTGTCTAAGATCACACTGTGAGTGAAGCTTGATTTTAAAAGAATCTGGGTGAATAATTTGCGTAGTTGATGTGTTTAAAAATATGGGAATGCATGTATTCTTGAAATCAGTTAGGCTTTAGGATATGTACTGCTAGAGAATCTTAGGCAGCATGTCTGTCAGGCCTCTTAGTTCCCAAATAGGCTTTATGCTGTGCAATTAAGATCCAGGGTGTGCTGTTGAAATGAAAAAGGAATGTTATGTCTTGCTTATATATATATATATATATGGTCTGGTTTTTGCCAGTAGAGACGGTGAGATGGTATGAGCACAGACACAGATAGTGAAAGCAGACACAGACATGGTAGATTACATGTAAAATCCTGGTGAAAAACTTTAAAAGTGCTCATTTTACTAAAACCATTTATCAGTCATTTCTTTACGACAGAGAACACAGCCCATGGTTGAATATTAGACAGATTTGTTGGCATGAGCTGGAAGCCATTTTGTATTTCTGGCAGTCATTTTGTTTCCCATGTTCTCTATCCTACCTTTCTGTTAACTGTCCTTGTAGCCTGTCTAGAGACAAACTATGTTTAACATACTCCACTTCACACATGCCCAGAAGGGCCTAACTAACAGAATGCACCTACTTCTCTAGTATAACTCTCAGACTATTTTGACCAGGATCACAGAGAGTCTCTGGGTGAAGGAAAGAATTATGTTTGCACGTTTGTCTGTAATCTGTAAAGATGGTGCAGAGAGACGGTGAGATGGTATGAGCACAGACACACATAGTGCAAGCAGAGACAGACATTGTAGATTACATGTAACATCCTGGTCATGTGTCTAAGATCACACTGTGAGTGAAGTTTGGTTTTAAATGAATCTGGGAGAATAATTTGCTTAGTTGATGTGTTTAAAAATATGGGAATGCATCTATTCTTGAAGTCAGTTAGGCTTTAGGATATGTACTGCTAGAGAATCTTAGGCAGCATGTCTGTCGGGCATCTTAGTTCCCAAATAGGCTTTATGCTGTGCAATAAAGATCCAGGGTGTGCTGTTGAAATGAAAAAGGAATGATATGTCTTGCTTATATATATATTGTCTGTTTTTTTGCCAGTAGAGACGGTGGGATGGTATGAGCACAGACACAGATAGTGCAAGCAGACACAGACATGGTAGATTACATGTAAAATCCTGGTGAAAACTTTAAAAGTGCTCATTTTACTAAAACCATTTATCACAGTCATTTCTTTAACACAGAGAACACAGCCCATGTGTTGAATATTAGACAGATCTGTTGGCTTGAGCTGGAAGCCATTTTGTATTTCTGGCAGTCATTTTGTTTCCCATGTGCTCTCTCCTACCTTTCTGTTAACTGTCCTTGTAGCCTGTCTAGAGACAAACTATGTTTAACATACTGCACTTCACACATGCCCAGAAGGGCCTAACTAACAGAATGCACCTACTTCTCTAGTATAACTCTCAGACTATTTTGACCAGGATCACAGAGAGTGTCTGGGTGAAAGAAAGAATTATATTTGCACGTTTTTCTGTAATCTGTAAAGATGGTGCAGAGAGACGGTGAGATGGTATGAGCATAGACACACATAGTGCAAGCAGAGACAGACATTGTAGATTACATGTAACATCCTGGTCATGTGTCTAAGATCACACTGTGAATGAAGTTTGGTTTTAAATGAATCTGGGAGAATAATTTGCTTAGTTGATGTGTTTAAAAATATGGGAATGCATGTATTCTTGATGTCAGTTAGGCTTTAGGATATGTACTGCTAGAGAATCTTAGGCAGCATGTCTGTCGGGCATCTTAGTTCCCAAATAGGCTTTATGCTGTGCAATAAAGATCCAGGGTGTGCTGTTGAAATGAAAAAGGAATGATATGTCTTGCTTATATATATATTGTCTGTTTTTTTGCCAGTAGAGACGGTGGGATGGTATGAGCACAGACACAGATAGTGCAAGCAGACACAGACATGGTAGATTACATGTAAAATCCTGGTGAAAACTTTAAAAGTGCTCATTTTACTAAAACCATTTATCACAGTCATTTCTTTAACACAGAGAACACAGCCCATGTGTTGAATATTAGACAGATCTGTTGGCTTGAGCTGGAAGCCATTTTGTATTTCTGGCAGTCATTTTGTTTCCCATGTGCTCTCTCCTACCTTTCTGTTAACTGTCCTTGTAGCCTGTCTAGAGACAAACTATGTTTAACATACTCCACTTCACACATGCCCAGAAGGGCCTAACTAACAGAATGCACCTACTTCTCTAGTATAACTCTCAGACTATTTTGACCAGGATCACAGAGAGTCTCTGGGTGAAGGAAAGAATTATGTTTGCACGTTTGTCTGTAATCTGTAAAGATGGTGCCGAGAGATGGTGAGATGATATGAGCACAGACACACATAGTGCAAGCAGAGACAGACATGGTAGATTACATGTAACATCCTGGTCATGTGTCTAAGATCACACTGTGAGTCAAGCTTGATTTTAAATGAATCTGGGTGAATAATTTGCTTAGTTGATGTGTTTAAAAATATGGGAATAAATGTATTCTTGAAGTCAGTTAGGCTTTAGGATATGTACTGCTAAAGAATCTTAGGCAGCATGTCTGTCAGGCCTCTTAGTTCCCAAAAAGGCTCTATGCTGTGCAATAAAGACCCAGGGTGTGCTGTTGAAATGAAAAAGGAATGTTATGTCTTGCTTATATATATATGGTCTGTTTTTTGCCAGTAGAGACGGTGAGATGGTATGAGCACAGACACAGATAGCGCAAGCAGACACAGACATGGTAGATTACATGTAAAATCCTGGTGAAAACTCTTAAAAGTGCTCATTTTTCTAAAACCATTTATCACAGTCATTTCTTTAAGACAGAGAACACAGCCCATGTGTTCAATATTAGACAGATTTGTTGGCATGAGCTGGAAGCCATTTTGTATTTCTGGCAGTCATTTTTTTCCCCATGTGCTCTTTCCTACCTTTCTGTTAACTGTCCTTGTAGCCTGTCTAGAGACAAACCATGTTTAACATACTCTTCTTCACAAATGCCCAGAAGGGCCTAACTAACAGAATGCACCTACTTCTCTAGTTTAACTCTCAGACTATTTTGACCAGGATCACAGATAGTGTCTGGGAGAAAGAAAGAATTATATTTGCACGTTTTTCTGTAATCTATAAAGATGGTGCAGAGAGATGTTGAGATGGTTCGAGCAGAGACACACATACTGCAAGCAGAGACAGACATGGAAGATTACATGTAACATCCTGGTCATGTGTCTAAGAACACACTGTGAGTCAAGCTTGATTTTAAATGAATCTGGGTGAATAATTTGCTTTGTTGATGTGTTTAAAAATATGGGAATACATATATTCTTGAAGTCAGTTAGGCTTTAGGCTATGTACTGGTAGAGAATCTTAGGCAGCATGTCTGTCAGGCCACTTAGTTCCCAAATAGGCTCTATGCTGTGCAACAAAGATCCAGGGTGTGCTGTTGAAATGAAAAAGGAATGTTATGTCTTGTTTTAATATATACGGTCTGTTTTTTGCCAGTAGAGACAATGAGATGGTATCAGCACAGACACAGATAGTGCAATCAGACACAGACATGGTAGATTACATGTAAAATCCTGGTGAAAAACTTTAAAAGTGCTCATTTTACTAAAACCATTTATCACAGTAATTTCTTTAAGACAGAGAACACAGCCGATGCGTTGAATATTAGACAGATCTGTTGGCTTGAGCTGGAAGCCATTTTGTATTTCTGGCAGTCATTTTGTTTCCCATGTTCTCTATCCTACCTTTCTGTTAACTGTCCTTGTAGCCTGTCTAGAGACAAACTATGTTTAACATACTCCACTTCACACATGCCCAGAAGAGCCTAACTAACAGAATGCACCTACTTCTCTAGTATAACTCTCAGACTATTTTGACCAGGATCACAGAGAGTGTCTGGGTGAAAGAAAGAATTATATTTGCAAGTTTTTCTGTAATCTGTAAAGATGGTGCAGAGAGACGGTGAGATGGTATGAGCACAGACACACATAGTGCAAGCAGAGACAGACATTGTAGATTACATGTAACATCCTGGTCATGTGTCTAAGATCACACTGTGAGTGAAGTTTGGTTTTAAATGAATCTGGGAGAATAATTTGCTTAGTTGATGTGTTTAACCCCTTCGACGCTCATGACGAGCCCAGCTCGTCATGGAGTTTCCATTGGTTTCAATGGAAAGTCAATGGGAAGAGGTGGATGTACCTTAGCATCCAAGTGGTTAAAAATATGGGAATGCATGTATTCTTGAAGTCAGTTAGGCTTTAGGATATGTACTGCTAGAGAATCTTAGGCAGCATGTCTGTCGGGCATCTTAGTTCCCAAATAGGCTTTATGCTGTGCAATAAAGATCCAGGGTGTGCTGTTGAAATGAAAAAGGAATGATATGTCTTGCTTATATATATATTGTCTGTTTTTTTGCCAGTAGAGACGGTGGGATGGTATGAGCACAGACACAGATAGTGCAAGCAGACACAGACATGGTAGATTACATGTAAAATCCTGGTGAAAACTTTAAAAGTGCTCATTTTACTAAAACCATTTATCACAGTCATTTCTTCAAGACAGAGAACACAGCCCATGGTTGAATATTAGACAGATTTGTTGGCATGAGCTAGAAGCCATTTTGTATTTCTGGCAGTCATTTTGTTTCCCATGTGTTCTCTCCTACCTTTCTGTTAACTGTCCTTGTAGCCTGTCTAGAGACAAACTATGTTTAACATACTCCACTTCACACATGCCCAGAAGGGCCTAACTAACAGAATGCACCTACTTCTCTAGTATAACTCTCAGACTATTTTGACCAGGATCACAGAGAGTGTCTGGGTGAAAGAAAGAATTATATTTGCACGTTTTTCTGTAATCTGTAAAGATGGTGCAGAGAGACGGTGAGATGGTATGAGCACAGACACACATAGTGCAAGCAGAGACAGACATGGTAGATTACATGTAACATCCTGGTCATGTGTCTAAGATCACACTGTGAGTGAAGCTTGATTTTAAAAGAATCTGGGTGAATAATTTGCGTAGTTGATGTGTTTAAAAATATGGGAATGCATGTATTCTTGAAATCAGTTAGGCTTTAGGATATGTACTGCTAGAGAATCTTAGGCAGCATGTCTGTCAGGCCTCTTAGTTCCCAAATAGGCTTTATGCTGTGCAATTAAGATCCAGGGTGTGCTGTTGAAATGAAAAAGGAATGTTATGTCTTGCTTATATATATATATATATATATGGTCTGGTTTTTGCCAGTAGAGACGGTGAGATGGTATGAGCACAGACACAGATAGTGAAAGCAGACACAGACATGGTAGATTACATGTAAAATCCTGGTGAAAAACTTTAAAAGTGCTCATTTTACTAAAACCATTTATCAGTCATTTCTTTAAGACAGAGAACACAGCCCATGGTTGAATATTAGACAGATTTGTTGGCATGAGCTGGAAGCCATTTTGTATTTCTGGCAGTCATTTTGTTTCCCATGTGCTCTTTCCAACCTTTCTGTTAACTGTCCTTGTAGCCTGTCTAGAGACAAACCATGTTTAACATACTCTACTTCACACATGCCCAGAAGGGCCTAACTAACAGAATGCACCAACTTCTCTAGTTTAACTCTCAGACTATTTTGACCAGGATCACAGATAGTGTCTGGGAGAAAGAAAGAATTATATTTGCACGTTTTTCTGTAATCTATAAAGATGGTGCAGAGAGATGTTGAGATGGTATGAGCGGAGACACGCATACTGCAAGCAGAGACAGACATGGAAGATTACATGTAACATCCTGGTCATGTGTCTAAGATCACACTGTGAGTCAAGGTTAATTTTAAATGAATCTGGGTGAATAATTTGCTTTGTTGATGTGTTTAAAAATATGGGAATACATGTATTCTTGAAGTCAGTTAGGCTTTAGGATATGTACTGCTAGAGAATCTTAGGCAGCATGTCTGTCAGACCACTTAGTTCCCAAATAGGCTCTATGCTGTGCAATAAAGATCCAGGGTGTGCTGTTGAAATGAAAAAAGGAATGTTATGTCTTGTTTTAATATATACGGTCTGTTTTTTGCCAGTAGAGACGATGAGATGGTATGAACACAGACACAGATAGTGCAAGCAGACACAGACATGGTAGATTACATGTAAAATCCTGGAGAAAAACTTTAAAAGTGCTCATTTTACTAAAACCATTTATCACAGTCATTTCTTTAACACAGAGAACACAGCCCATGTGTTGAATATTAGACAGATCTGTTGGCTTGAGCTGGAAGCCATTTTGTATTTCTGGCAGTCATTTTGTTTCCCATGTGCTCTCTCCTACCTTTCTGTTAACTGTCCTTGTAGCCTGTCTAGAGACAAACTATGTTTAACATACTCCACTTCACACATGCCCAGAAGGACGTAACTAACAGAATGCACCTACTTCTCTAGTATAACTCTCAGACTATTTTGACCAGGATCACAGAGAGTCTCTGGGTGAAGGAAAGAATTATGTTTGCACGTTTGTCTGTAATCTGTAAAGATGGTGCCGAGAGATGGTGAGATGATATGAGCACAGACACACATAGTGCAAGCAGAGACAGACATGGTAGATTACATGTAACATCCTGGTCATGTGTCTAAGATCACACTGTGAGTCAAGCTTGATTTTAAATGAATCTGGGTGAATAATTTGCTTAGTTGATGTGTTTAAAAATATGGGAATAAATGTATTCTTGAAGTCAGTTAGGCTTTAGGATATGTACTGCTAAAGAATCTTAGGCAGCATGTCTGTCAGGCCTCTTAGTTCCCAAAAAGGCTCTATGCTGTGCAATAAAGACCCAGGGTGTGCTGTTGAAATGAAAAAGGAATGTTATGTCTTGCTTATATATATATGGTCTGTTTTTTGCCAGTAGAGACGGTGAGATGGTATGAGCACAGACACAGATAGCGCAAGCAGACACAGACATGGTAGATTACATGTAAAATCCTGGTGAAAACTCTTAAAAGTGCTCATTTTCCTAAAACCATTTATCACAGTCATTTCTTTAAGACAGAGAACACAGCCCATGTGTTCAATATTAGACAGATTTGTTGGCATGAGCTGGAAGCCATTTTGTATTTCTGGCAGTCATTTTTTTCCCCATGTGCTCTTTCCTACCTTTCTGTTAACTGTCCTTGTAGCCTGTCTAGAGACAAACCATGTTTAACATACTCTTCTTCACAAATGCCCAGAAGGGCCTAACTAACAGAATGCACCTACTTCTCTAGTTTAACTCTCAGACTATTTTGACCAGGATCACAGATAGTGTCTGGGAGAAAGAAAGAATTATATTTGCACGTTTTTCTGTAATCTATAAAGATGGTGCAGAGAGATGTTGAGATGGTTCGAGCAGAGACACACATACTGCAAGCAGAGACAGACATGGAAGATTACATGTAACATCCTGGTCATGTGTCTAAGATCACACTGTGAGTCAAGCTTGATTTTAAATGAATCTGGGTGAATAATTTGCTTTGTTGATGTGTTTAAAAATATGGGAATACATATATTCTTGAAGTCAGTTAGGCTTTAGGCTATGTACTGGTAGAGAATCTTAGGCAGCATGTCTGTCAGGCCACTTAGTTCCCAAATAGGCTCTATGCTGTGCAACAAAGATCCAGGGTGTGCTGTTGAAATGAAAAAGGAATGTTATGTCTTGTTTTAATATATACGGTCTGTTTTTTGCCAGTAGAGACAATGAGATGGTATCAGCACAGACACAGATAGTGCAATCAGACACAGACATGGTAGATTACATGTAAAATCCTGGTGAAAAACTTTAAAAGTGCTCATTTTACTAAAACCATTTATCACAGTAATTTCTTTAAGACAGAGAACACAGCCGATGCGTTGAATATTAGACAGATCTGTTGGCTTGAGCTGGAAGCCATTTTGTATTTCTGGCAGTCATTTTGTTTCCCATGTGCTCTCTCCTACCTTTCTGTTAACTGTCCTTGTAGCCTGTCTAGAGACAAACTATGTTTAACATACTCCACTTCACACATGCCCAGAAGGACCTAACTAACAGAATGCACCTACTTTTCTAGTATAACTCTCAGACTATTTTGACCAGGATCACAGAGAGTGTCTGGGTGAAGGAAAGAATTATGTTTGCACATTTGCCTGTAATCTGTAAAGATGGTGCAGAGAGATGGTGAGATGGTATGAGCACAGACACACATAGTGCAAGCAGTGACAGACATGGTAGATTACACGTAACATCCTGGTCATGTGTCTAAGATCACACTGTGAGTCAGGCTTGATTTTAGATGTGTCTGGGTGAATAATTTGCTTAGTTGATGTGTTTAAAAATATGGGAATAAATGTATTCTTGAAGTCAGTTAGGCTTTACGATATGTACTGCTAGAGAATCTTAGGCAGCATGTCTGTCAGGCCTCTTAGTTCCCAAAAAGGCTCTATGCTGTGCAATAAAGATCCAGGGTGTGCTGTTGAAATGAAAAAGAAATGTTATGTCTTGCTTATATATATATGGTCTGTTTTTTGCCAGTAGAGACGGTGAGATGGTATGAGCACAGACACAGATAGTGCAAGCAGACACAGACATGGTAGATTACATGTAAAATCCTGGTGAAAAACTTTAGAAGTGCTAATTTTACTAAAACCATGTATCACAGTCATTTCTTTAAGACAGAGAACACAGACCATGTGTTCAATATTAGACAGATTTGTTGGCATGAGCTGGAAGCCATTTTGTATTTCTGGCAGTCATTTTGTTTCCCATGTTCTCTATCCTACCTTTCTGTTAACTGTCCTTGTAGCCTGTCTAGAGACAAACTATGTTTAACATACTCCACTTCACACATGCCCAGAAGAGCCTAACTAACAGAATGCACCTACTTCTCTAGTATAACTCTCAGACTATTTTGACCAGGATCACAGAGAGTGTCTGGGTGAAAGAAAGAATTATATTTGCAAGTTTTTCTGTAATCTGTAAAGATGGTGCAGAGAGACGGTGAGATGGTATGAGCACAGACACACATAGTGCAAGCAGAGACAGACATTGTAGATTACATGTAACATCCTGGTCATGTGTCTAAGATCACACTGTGAGTGAAGTTTGGTTTTAAATGAATCTGGGAGAATAATTTGCTTAGTTGATGTGTTTAACCCCTTCGACGCTCATGACGAGCCCAGCTCGTCATGGAGTTTCCATTGGTTTCAATGGAAAGTCAATGGGAAGAGGTGGATGTACCTTAGCATCCAAGTGGTTAAAAATATGGGAATGCATGTATTCTTGAAGTCAGTTAGGCTTTAGGATATGTACTGCTAGAGAATCTTAGGCAGCATGTCTGTCGGGCATCTTAGTTCCCAAATAGGCTTTATGCTGTGCAATAAAGATCCAGGGTGTGCTGTTGAAATGAAAAAGGAATGATATGTCTTGCTTATATATATATTGTCTGTTTTTTTGCCAGTAGAGACGGTGGGATGGTATGAGCACAGACACAGATAGTGCAAGCAGACACAGACATGGTAGATTACATGTAAAATCCTGGTGAAAACTTTAAAAGTGCTCATTTTACTAAAACCATTTATCACAGTCATTTCTTCAAGACAGAGAACACAGCCCATGGTTGAATATTAGACAGATTTGTTGGCATGAGCTAGAAGCCATTTTGTATTTCTGGCAGTCATTTTGTTTCCCATGTGTTCTCTCCTACCTTTCTGTTAACTGTCCTTGTAGCCTGTCTAGAGACAAACTATGTTTAACATACTCCACTTCACACATGCCCAGAAGGGCCTAACTTACAGAATGCACCTACTTCTCTAGTATAACTCTCAGACTATTTTGACCAGGATCACAGAGAGTGTCTGGGTGAAAGAAAGAATTATATTTGCACGTTTTTCTGTAATCTGTAAAGATGGTGCAGAGAGACGGTGAGATGGTATGAGCACAGACACATATAGTGCAAGCAGAGACAGACATGGTAGATTACATGTAACATCCTGGTCATGTGTCTAAGATCACACTGTGAGTGAAGCTTGATTTTAAAAGAATCTGGGTGAATAATTTGCGTAGTTGATGTGTTTAAAAATATGGGAATGCATGTATTCTTGAAATCAGTTAGGCTTTAGGATATGTACTGCTAGAGAATCTTAGGCAGCATGTCTGTCAGGCCTCTTAGTTCCCAAATAGGCTTTATGCTGTGCAATTAAGATCCAGGGTGTGCTGTTGAAATGAAAAAGGAATGTTATGTCTTGCTTATATATATATATATATATATGGTCTGGTTTTTGCCAGTAGAGACGGTGAGATGGTATGAGCACAGACACAGATAGTGAAAGCAGACACAGACATGGTAGATTACATGTAAAATCCTGGTGAAAAACTTTAAAAGTGCTCATTTTACTAAAACCATTTATCAGTCATTTCTTTAAGACAGAGAACACAGCCCATGGTTGAATATTAGACAGATTTGTTGGCATGAGCTGGAAGCCATTTTGTATTTCTGGCAGTCATTTTGTTTCCCATGTGCTCTTTCCAACCTTTCTGTTAACTGTCCTTGTAGCCTGTCTAGAGACAAACCATGTTTAACATACTCTACTTCACACATGCCCAGAAGGGCCTAACTAACAGAATGCACCAACTTCTCTAGTTTAACTCTCAGACTATTTTGACCAGGATCACAGATAGTGTCTGGGAGAAAGAAAGAATTATATTTGCACGTTTTTCTGTAATCTATAAAGATGGTGCAGAGAGATGTTGAGATGGTATGAGCGGAGACACGCATACTGCAAGCAGAGACAGACATGGAAGATTACATGTAACATCCTGGTCATGTGTCTAAGATCACACTGTGAGTCAAGGTTAATTTTAAATGAATCTGGGTGAATAATTTGCTTTGTTGATGTGTTTAAAAATATGGGAATACATGTATTCTTGAAGTCAGTTAGGCTTTAGGATATGTACTGCTAGAGAATCTTAGGCAGCATGTCTGTCAGACCACTTAGTTCCCAAATAGGCTCTATGCTGTGCAATAAAGATCCAGGGTGTGCTGTTGAAATGAAAAAAGGAATGTTATGTCTTGTTTTAATATATACGGTCTGTTTTTTGCCAGTAGAGACGATGAGATGGTATGAACACAGACACAGATAGTGCAAGCAGACACAGACATGGTAGATTACATGTAAAATCCTGGAGAAAAACTTTAAAAGTGCTCATTTTACTAAAACCATTTATCACAGTCATTTCTTTAACACAGAGAACACAGCCCATGTGTTGAATATTAGACAGATCTGTTGGCTTGAGCTGGAAGCCATTTTGTATTTCTGGCAGTCATTTTGTTTCCCATGTGCTCTCTCCTACCTTTCTGTTAACTGTCCTTGTAGCCTGTCTAGAGACAAACTATGTTTAACATACTCCACTTCACACATGCCCAGAAGGACGTAACTAACAGAATGCACCTACTTCTCTAGTATAACTCTCAGACTATTTTGACCAGGATCACAGAGAGTCTCTGGGTGAAGGAAAGAATTATGTTTGCACGTTTGTCTGTAATCTGTAAAGATGGTGCCGAGAGATGGTGAGATGATATGAGCACAGACACACATAGTGCAAGCAGAGACAGACATGGTAGATTACATGTAACATCCTGGTCATGTGTCTAAGATCACACTGTGAGTCAAGCTTGATTTTAAATGAATCTGGGTGAATAATTTGCTTAGTTGATGTGTTTAAAAATATGGGAATAAATGTATTCTTGAAGTCAGTTAGGCTTTAGGATATGTACTGCTAAAGAATCTTAGGCAGCATGTCTGTCAGGCCTCTTAGATCCCAAAAAGGCTCTATGCTGTGCAATAAAGACCCAGGGTGTGCTGTTGAAATGAAAAAGGAATGTTATGTCTTGCTTATATATATATGGTCTGTTTTTTGCCAGTAGAGACGGTGAGATGGTATGAGCACAGACACAGATAGCGCAAGCAGACACAGACATGGTAGATTACATGTAAAATCCTGGTGAAAACTCTTAAAAGTGCTCATTTTCCTAAAACCATTTATCACAGTCATTTCTTTAAGACAGAGAACACAGCCCATGTGTTCAATATTAGACAGATTTGTTGGCATGAGCTGGAAGCCATTTTGTATTTCTGGCAGTCATTTTTTTCCCCATGTGCTCTCTCCTACCTTTCTGTTAACTGTCCTTGTAGCCTGTCTAGAGACAAACTATGTTTATCATACTCCACTTCACACATGCCCAGAAGAGCCTAACTAACAGAATGCACCTACTTCTCTAGTATAACTCTCAGACTATTTTGACCAGGATCACAGAGAGTGTCTGGGTGAAAGAAAGAATTATATTTGCACGTTTTTTTGTAATCTGTAAAGATGTTGCAGAGAGACAGTGAGATGGTATGAGCACAGACACACATAGTGGAAGCAGAGACAGACATGGTAGATTACATGTAACATCCTGGTCATGTGTCTAAGATCACACTGTGAGTGAAGCTTGATTTTAAATGAATCTGGGTGAATACTTTGCTTAGTTGATGTGTTTAAAAATATGGGAATACATGTATTCTTGAAGTCAGTTAGGTTTTAGGATATGTACTGCTAGAGAATCTTAGACAGCATGCCTGTCAGGCCTCTTAGTTCCCAAATAGGCATTATGCTGTGCAATAAAGATCCAGGGTGTGCTGTTGAAATGAAAAAGGAACGTTATGTCTTGCTTTTTATATATATGGTCTGTTTTTTGCCAGTAGAGACGGTGAGATGGTATGAGCACAGACACAGATAGTGCAAGCAGATACAGACATGGTAGATTACATGTAAAATCCTGGAGAAAAACTTTAAAAGTGCTCATTTTACTAAAACCATTTATCACAGTCATTTCTTTAACACAGAGAACACAGCCCATGTGTTGAATATTAGACAGATCTGTTGGCTTGAGCTGGAAGCCATTTTGTATTTCTGGCAGTCATTTTGTTTCCCATGTGCTCTCTCCTACCTTTCTGTTAACTGTCCTTGTAGCCTGTCTAGAGACAAACTATGTTTAACATACTCCACTTCACACATGCCCAGAACGACGTAACTAACAGAATGCACCTACTTCTCTAGTATAACTCTCAGACTATTTTGACCAGGATCACAGAGAGTCTCTATGTGAAGGAAAGAATTATGTTTGCACGTTTGTCTGTAATCTGTAAAGATGGTGCCGAGAGATGGTGAGATGGTATGAGCACAGACACACATAGTGCAAGCAGAGACAGACATGGTAGATTACATGTAACATCCTGGTCATGTGTCTAAGATCACACTGTGAGTGAAGCTTGATTTTAAATGAATCTGGGTGGTGAATAATTTGCTTAGTTGATGTGTTTAAAAATATGGGAATACATGTATTCTTGAAGTCAGTTAGGCTTTAGGATATGTACTGCTAAAGAATCTTAGGCAGCATGTCTGTCAGGACTCTTAGTTCCCAAAAAGGCTCAATGCTGTGCAATAAAGACCCAGGGTGTGCTGTTGAAATGAAAAAGGAATGTTATGTCTTGCTTATATATATATGGTCTGTTTTTTGCCAGTAGAGACGGTGAGATGGTATGAGCACAGACACAGATAGCGCAAGCAGACACAGACATGGTAGATTACATGTAAAATCCTGGTGAAAACTCTTAAAAGTGCTCATTTTTCTAAAACCATTTATCACAGTCATTTCTTTAAGACAGAGAACACAACCCATGTGTTCAATATTAGACAGATTTGTTGGCATGAGCTGGAAGCCATTTTGTATTTCTGGCAGTCATTTTTTTTTCCCATGTGCTCTCTCCTACCTTTCTGTTAACTGTCCTTGTAGCCTGTCTAGAGACAAACTATGTTTAACATACTCCACTTCACACATGCCCAGAAGAGCCTAACTAACAGAATGCACCTACTTCTCTAGTATAACTCTCAGACTATTTTGACCAGGATCACAGAGAGTGTCTGGGTGAAAGAAAGAATTATATTTGCACGTTTTTTTGTAATCTGTAAAGATGTTGCAGAGAGACAGTGAGATGGTATGAGCACAGACACACATAGTGGAAGCAGACACAGACATGGTAGATTACATGTAACATCCTGGTCATGTGTCTAAGATCACACTGTGAGTAAAGCTTGATTTTAAATGAATCTGGGTGAATACTTTGCTTAGTTGATGTGTTTAAAAATATGGGAATACATGTATTCTTGAAGTCAGTTAGGTTTTAGGATATGTACTGCTAGAGAATCTTAGACAGCATGCCTGTCAGGCCTCTTAGTTCCCAAATAGGCATTATGCTGTGCAATAAAGATCCAGGGTGTGCTGTTGAAATGAAAAAGGAATGTTATGTCTTGCTTTTTATATATATGGTCTGTTTTTTGCCAGTAGAGACGGTGAGATGGTATGAGCACAGACACAGATAGTGCAAGCAGATACAGACATGGTAGATTACATGTAAAATCCTGGAGAAAAACTTTAAAAGTGCTCATTTTACTAAAACCATTTATCACAGTCATTTCTCTAACACAGAGAACACAGCCCATGTGTTGAATATTAGACAGATCTGTTGGCTTGAACTGGAAGCCATTTTGTATTTCTGGCAGTCATTTTGTTTCCCATGTGCTCTCTCCTACCTTTCTGTTAACTGTCCTTGTAGCCTGTCTAGAGACAAACTATGTTTAACATACTCCACTTTACACATGCCCAGAAGGAGGTAACTAACAGAATGCACCTACTTCTCTAGTATAACTCTCAGACTATTTTGACCAGGATCACAGAAAGTCTCTGGGTGAAGGAAAGAATTATGTTTGCACGTTTGTCTGTAATCTGTAAAGATGGTGCCGAGAGATAGTGAGATGGTATGAGCACAGACACACATAGTGCAAGCAGAGACAGACATGGTAGATTACATGTAACATCCTGGTCATGTGTCTAAGATCACACTGTGAGTCAAGCTTGATTTTAAATGAATCTGGGTGAATAATTTGCTTAGTTGATGTGCTTAAAAATATGGGAATAAATGTATTCTTGAAGTCAGTTAGGCTTTAGGATATGTACTGCTAAAGAATCTTAGGCAGCATGTCTGTCAGGCCTCTTAGTTCCCAAAAAGGCTCAATGCTGTGCAATAAAGACCCAGGGTGTGCTGTTGAAATGAAAAAGGAATGTTATGTCTTGCTTATATATATATGTTTTTTTTTTTGCCAGTAGAGACGGTGAGATGGTATGAGCACAGACACAGATAGCGCAAGCAGACACAGACATGGTAGATTACATGTAAAATCCTGGTGAAAACTCTTAAAAGTGCTCATTTTTCTAAAACCATTTATCACAGTCATTTCTTTAAGACAGAGAACACAGCCCATGTGTTCAATATTAGACAGATTTGTTGGCATGAGCTGGAAGCCATTTTGTATTTCTGGCAGTCATTTTTTTTCCCCATGTGCTCTCTCCTACCTTTCTGTTAACTGTCCTTGTAGCCTGTCTAGAGACAAACTATGTTTAACATACTCCACTTCACACATGCCCAGAAGAGCCTAACTAACAGAATGCACCTACTTCTCTAGTATAACTCTCAGACTATTTTGACCAGGATCACAGAGAGTGTCTGGGTGAAAGAAAGAATTATATTTGCACGTTTTTTTGTAATCTGTAAAGATGTTGCAGAGAGACAGTGAGATGGTATGAGCACAGACACACATAGTGGAAGCAGAGACAGACATGGTAGATTACATGTAACATCCTGGTCATGTGTCTAAGATCACACTGTGAGTGAAGCTTGATTTTAAATGAATCTGGGTGAATACTTTGCTTAGTTGATGTGTTTAAAAATATGGGAATACATGTATTCTTGAAGTCAGTTAGGTTTTAGGATATGTACTGCTAGAGAATCTTAGGCAGCATGTCTGTCAGGCCTCTTAGTTCCCAAATAGGCATTATGCTGTGCAATCAAGATCCAGGGTGTGCTGTTGAAATGAAAAAGGAATGTTATGTCTTGCTTATATATATATGGTCTGTTTTTTGCCAGTAGAGACGCTGAGATGGTATGAGCACAGACACAGATAGTGCAAGCAGATACAGACACAGTAGATTACATGTAAAATCCTGGTGAAAACTTTAAAAGTGCTCATTTTACTAAAACCATTTATCACAGTCATTTCTTTAAGACAGACAACACAGCCTATGTGTTGAATATTAGACAGATTTGTTGGCATGAGCTGGAAGCCATATTGTATTTCTGGCAGTCATTTTGTTTCCCATGTGCTCTTTCCTACCTTTCTGTTAACTGTCCTTGTAGCCTGTCTAGAGACAAACCATGTTTAACATACTCTACTTCACACATGCCCAGAAGGGCCTAACTAACAGAATGCACCTACTTCTCTAGTTTAACTCTCAGACTATTTTGACCAGGATCACAGATAGTGTCTGGGAGAAAGAAAGAATTATATTTGCACGTTTTTCTGTAATCTATAAAGATGGTGCAGAGAGATGTTGAGATGGTATGAGCGGAGACACACATACTGCAAGCAGAGACAGACATGGAAGATTACATGTAACATCCTGGTCATGTGTCTAAGATCACACTGTGAGTCAAGGTTAATTTTAAATGAATCTGAGTGAATAATTTGCTTTGTTGATGTGTTTAAAAATATGGGAATACATGTATTCTTGAAGTCAGTTAGGCTTTAGGATATGTACTGCTAGAGAATCTTAGGCAGCATGTCTGTCAGACCACTTAGTTCCCAAATAGGCTCTATGCTGTGCAATAAAGATCCAGGGTGTGCTGTTGAAATGAAAAAAGGAATGTTATGTCTTGTTTTAATATATACGGTCTGTTTTTTGCCAGTAGAGACGATGAGATGGTATGAACACAGACACAGATAGTGCAAGCAGACACAGACATGGTAGATTACATGTAAAATCCTGGAGAAAAACTTTAAAAGTGCTCATTTTACTAAAACCATTTATCACAGTCATTTCTTTAACACAGAGAACACAGCCCATGTGTTGAATATTAGACAGATCTGTTGGCTTGAGCTAGAAGCCATTTTGTATTTCTGGCAGTCATTCTGTTTCCCATGTGCTCTCTCCTACCTTTCTGTTAACTGTCCTTGTAGCCTGTCTAGAGACAAACTATGTTTAACATACTCCACTTCACACATGCCCAGAAGGACGTAACTAACAGAATGCACCTACTTCTCTAGTATAACTCTCAGACTATTTTGACCAGGATCACAGAGAGTCTCTGGGTGAAGGAAAGAATTATGTTTGCACGTTTGTCTGTAATCTGTAAAGATGGTGCCGAGAGATGGTGAGATGATATGAGCACAGACACACATAGTGCAAGCAGAGACAGACATGGTAGATTACATGTAACATCCTGGTCATGTGTCTAAGATCACACTGTGAGTCAAGCTTGATTTTAAATGAATCTGGGTGAATAATTTGCTTAGTTGATGTGTTTAAAAATATGGGAATAAATGTATTCTTGAAGTCAGTTAGGCTTTAGGATATGTACTGCTAAAGAATCTTAGGCAGCATGTCTGTCAGGCCTCTTAGTTCCCAAAAAGGCTCTATGCTGTGCAATAAAGACCCAGGGTGTGCTGTTGAAATGAAAAAGGAATGTTATGTCTTGCTTATATATATATGGTCTGTTTTTTGCCAGTAGAGACGGTGAGATGGTATGAGCACAGACACAGATAGCGCAAGCAGACACAGACATGGTAGATTACATGTAAAATCCTGGTGAAAACTCTTAAAAGTGCTCATTTTTCTAAAACCATTTATCACAGTCATTTCTTTAAGACAGAGAACACAGCCCATGTGTTCAATATTAGACAGATTTGTTGGCATGAGCTGGAAGCCATTTTGTATTTCTGGCAGTCATTATTTTCCCCATGTGCTCTCTCCTACCTTTCTGTTAACTGTCCTTGTAGCCTGTCTAGAGACAAACTATGTTTATCATACTCCACTTCACACATGCCCAGAAGAGCCTAACTAACAGAATGCACCTACTTCTCTAGTATAACTCTCAGACTATTTTGACCAGGATCACAGAGAGTGTCTGGGTGAAAGAAAGAATTATATTTGCACGTTTTTTTGTAATCTGTAAAGATGTTGCAGAGAGACAGTGAGATGGTATGAGCACAGACACACATAGTGGAAGCAGAGACAGACATGGTAGATTACATGTAACATCCTGGTCATGTGTCTAAGATCACACTGTGAGTGAAGCTTGATTTTAAATGAATCTGGGTGAATACTTTGCTTAGTTGATGTGTTTAAAAATATGGGAATACATGTATTCTTGAAGTCAGTTAGGTTTTAGGATATGTACTGCTAGAGAATCTTAGACAGCATGCCTGTCAGGCCTCTTAGTTCCCAAATAGGCATTATGCTGTGCAATAAAGATCCAGGGTGTGCTGTTGAAATGAAAAAGGAATGTTATGTCTTGCTTTTTATATATATGGTCTGTTTTTTGCCAGTAGAGACGGTGAGATGGTATGAGCACAGACACAGATAGTGCAAGCAGATACAGACATGGTAGATTACATGTAAAATCCTGGAGAAAAACTTTAAAAGTGCTCATTTTACTAAAACCATTTATCACAGTCATTTCTTTAACACAGAGAACACAGCCTATGTGTTGAATATTAGACAGATCTGTTGGCTTGAGCTGGAAGCCATTTTGTATTTCTGGCAGTCATTGTGTTTCCCATGTGCTCTCTCCTACCTTTCTGTTAACTGTCCTTGTAGCCTGTCTAGAGACAAACTATGTTTAACATACTCCACTTCACACATGCCCAGAAGGAGGTAACTAACAGAATGCACCTACTTCTCTAGTATAACTCTCAGACTATTTTGACCAGGATCACAGAGAGTCTCTGGGTGAAAGAAAGAATTATATTTGCACGTTTTTTTGTAATCTGTAAAGATGTTGCAGAGAGACAGTGAGATGGTATGAGCACAGACACACATAGTGGAAGCAGAGACAGACATGGTAGATTACATGTAACATCCTGGTCATGTGTCTAAGATCACACTGTGAGTGAAGCTTGATTTTAAATGAATCTGGGTGAATACTTTGCTTAGTTGATGTGTTTAAAAATATGGGAATACATGTATTCTTGAAGTCAGTTAGGTTTTAGGATATGTACTGCTAGAGAATCTTAGGCAGCATGTCTGTCAGGCCTCTTAGTTCCCAAATAGGCATTATGCTGTGCAATCAAGATCCAGGGTGTGCTGTTGAAATGAAAAAGGAATGTTATGTCTTGCTTATATATATATGGTCTGTTTTTTGCCAGTAGAGACGGTGAGATGGTATGAGCACAGACACAGATAGTGCAAGCAGATACAGACACGGTAGATTACATGTAAAATCCTGTTGAAAACTTTAAAAGTGCTCATTTTACTAAAACCATTTATCACAGTCATTTCTTTAAGACAGACAACACAGCCTATGTGTTGAATATTAGACAGATTTGTTGGCATGAGCTGGAAGCCATATTGTATTTCTGGCAGTCATTTTGTTTCCCATGTGCTCTTTCCTACCTTTCTGTTAACTGTACTTGTAGCCTGTCTAGAGACAAACCATGTTTAACATACTCTACTTCACACATGCCCAGAAGGGCCTAACTAACAGAATGCACCTACTTCTCTAGTTTAACTCTCAGACTATTTTGACCAGGATCACAGATAGTGTCTGGGAGAAAGAAAGAATTATATTTGCACGTTTTTCTGTAATCTATAAAGATGGTGCAGGGAGATGTTGAGATGTTATGAGCGGAGACACACATACTGCAAGCAGAGAAAGACATGGAAGATTACATGTAACATCCTGGTCATGTGTCTAAGATCACACTGTGAGTCAAGCTTGATTTTAAATGAAAATGGGTGAATAATTTGCTTTGTTGATGTGTTTAAAAATATGGGAATACATGTATTCTTGAAGTCAGTTAGGCTTTAGGAAATGTACTGCTAGAGAATCTTAGGCAGCATGTCTGTCAGGCCACTTAGTTCCCAAATAGGCTCTATGCTGTGCAATAAAGATCCAGAGTGTGCTGTTGAAATGAAAAAGGAATGTTATGTCTTGTTTTAATATATACGGTCTGTTTTTTGCCAGTAGAGACGATGAGATGGTATGAGCACAGACACAGATAGTGCAAGCAGACACAGACATGGTAGATTACATGTAAAATCCTGACGAAAAACTTTAAAAGTGCTCATTTTACTAAAACCATTTATCACAGTCATTTCTTTAACACAGAGAACACAGCCCATGTGTTGAATATTAGACAGATCTGTTGGCTTGAGCTGGAAGCCATTTTGTATTTCTGGCAGTCATTTTGTTTCCCATGTGCTCTCTCCTACCTTTCTGTTAACTGTCCTTGTAGCCTGTCTAGAGACAAACTATGTTTAACATACTCCACTTCACACATGCCCAGTAGGGCCTAACTAACAGAATGCACCTACTTCTCTAGTTTAACTCTCAGACTATTTTGACCAGGATCACAGATAGTGTCTGGGAGAAAGAAAGAATTATATTTGCACTTTTTTCTGTAATCTATAAAGATGGTGCAGAGAGATGTTGAGATGTTATGAGTGGAGACGCACATACTGCAAGCAGAGACAGACATGGAAGATTACATGTAACATCCTGGTCATGTGTCTAAGATCACACTGTGAGTCAAGCTTGATTTTAAATGAATCTGGGTGAATAATTTGCTTTGTTGATGTGTTTAAAAATATGGGAATACATGTATTCTTGAAGTCAGTTAGGCTTTAGGAAATGTACTGCTAGAGAATCTTAGGCAGCATGTCTGTCAGGCCACTTAGTTCCCAAATAGGCTCTATGCTGTGCAATAAAGATCCAGAGTGTGCTGTTGAAATGAAAAAGGAATGTTATGTCTTGTTTTAATATATACGGTCTGTTTTTTGCCAGTAGAGACGATGAGATGGTATGAGCACAGACACAGATAGTGCAAGCAGACACAGACATGGTAGATTACATGTAAAATCCTGGTGAAAACTCTTAAAAGTGCTCATTTTTCTAAAACCATTTATCACAGTCATTTCTTTAAGACAGAGAACACAGCCCATGTGTTCAATATTAGACAGATTTGTTGGCATGAGCTGGAAGCCATTTTGTATTTCTGGCAGTCATTTTTTTCCCCATGTGCTCTCTCCTACCTTTCTGTTAACTGTCCTTGTAGCCTGTCTAGAGACAAACTATGTTTAACATACTCCACTTCACACATGCCCAGAAGAGCCTAACTAACAGAATGCACCTACTTCTCTAGTATAACTCTCAGACTATTTTGACCAGGATCACAGAGAGTGTCTGGGTGAAAGAAAGAAATATATTTGCACGTTTTTTTGTAATCTGTAAAGATGTTGCAGAGAGACAGTGAGATGGTATGAGCACAGACACACATAGTGGAAGCAGAGACAGACATGGTAGATTACATGTAACATCCTGGTCATGTGTCTAAGATCACACTGTGAGTGAAGCTTGATTTTAAATGAATCTGGGTGAAGACTTTGCTTAGTTGATGTGTTTAAAAATATGGGAATACATGTATTCTTGAAGTCAGTTAGGTTTTAGGATATGTACTGCTAGAGAATCTTAGGCAGCATGTCTGTCAGGCCTCTTAGTTCCCAAATAGGCATTATGCTGTGCAATCAAGATCCAGGGTGTGCTGTTGAAATGAAAAAGGAATGTTATGTCTTGCTTATATATATATATGGTCTGTTTTTTGCCAGTAGAGACGGTGAGATGGTATGAGCACAGACACAGATAGTGCAAGCAGATACAGACACGGTAGATTACATGTAAAATCCTGGTGAAAACTTTAAAAGTGCTCATTTTACTAACACCATTTATCACAGTCATTTCTTTAAGACAGACAACACAGCCTATGTGTTGAATATTAGATAGATTTGTTGGCATGAGCTGGAAGCCATATTGTATTTCTGGCAGTCATTTTGTTTCCCATGTGCTCTTTCCTACCTTTCTGTTAACTGTCCTTGTAGCCTGTCTAGAGACAAACCATGTTTAACATACTCTACTTCACACATGCCCAGAAGGGCCTAACTAACAGAATGCACCTACTTCTCTAGTTTAACTCTCAGACTATTTTGACCAGGATCACAGATAGTGTCTGGGAGAAAGAAAGAATTATATTTGCACGTTTTTCTGTAATCTATAAAGATGGTGCAGAGAGATGTTGAGATGTTATGAGCGGAGACACACATACTGCAAGCAGAGACAGACATGGAAGATTACATGTAACATCCTGGTCATGTGTCTAAGATCACACTGTGAGTCAAGCTTGATTTTAAATGAATCTGGATGAATAATTTGCTTTGTTGATGTGTTTAAAAATATGGGAATACATGTATTCTTGAAGTCAGTTAGGCTTTAGGAAATGTACTGCTAGAGAATCTTAGGCAGCATGTCTGTCAGGCCACTTAGTTCCCAAATAGGCTCTATGCTGTGCAATAAAGATCCAGAGTGTGCTGTTGAAATGAAAAAGGAATGTTATGTCTTGTTTTAATATATACGGTCTGTTTTTTGCCAGTAGAGACGATGAGATGGTATGAGCACAGACACAGATAGTGCAAGCAGACACAGACATGGTAGATTACATGTAAAATCCTGGAGAAAAACTTTAAAAGTGCTCATTTTACTAAAACCATTTATCACAGTCATTTCTTTAACACAGAGAACACAGCCCATGTGTTGAATATTAGACAGATCTGTTGGCTTGAGCTGGAAGCCATTTTGTATTTCTGGCAGTCATTTTGTTTCCCATGTGCTCTCTCCTACCTTTCTGTTAACTGTCCTTGTAGCCTGTCTAGAGACAAACTATGTTTAACATACTCCACTTCACACATGCCCAGAAGGACCTAACTAACAGAATGCACCTACTTCTCTAGTATAACTCTCAGACTATTTTGACCAGGATCACAGAGAGTGTCTGGGTGAAGGAAAGAATTATATTTGCACGTTTGTCTGTAATCTGTAAAGATGGTGCAGAGAGATGGTGAGATGGTATGAGCACAGACACACATAGTGCAAGCAGAGACAGACATGGTAGATTACATGTAACATCCTATTCATTTGTCTAAGATCACACTGTGAGTCAAGCTTGATTTTAAATGAATCTGGGTGAATAATTTGCTTAGTTGATGTGTTTAAAAATATCGGAATAAATGTATTCTTGAAGTCAGTTAGTCTTTAGGATATGTACTGCTAGAGAATCTTAGGCAGCATGTCTGTCAGGCCTCTTAGTTCCCAAAAAGGCTCTATGCTGTGCAATAAAGATCCAGGGTGTGCTGTTGAAATGAAAAAGGAATGTTATGTCTTGCTTATATATATATGGTCTGTTTTTTGCCAGTAGAGACGGTGAGATGGTATGAGAACAGACACAGATAGTGCAAGCAGACACAGACATGGTAGATTACATGTAAAATCCTGGTGAAAAACTTTAAAAGTGCTCATTTTACTAAAACCATTTATCACAGTCATTTCTTTAAGACAGAGAACACAGCCCATGTGTTCAATATTAGACAGATTTGTTGGCATGAGCTGGAAGCCATTTTGTATTTTGTTTTGTATTGGCCACTGGATTCAAGATAGCCTGGCAGATGAGGATTATGAATCCGAAACCGGTCCCAGGATGCTTGTTTCCGGTCCATGGAAGACATGGCTTGGCAGTTCGGGCTGGACTGTTCCCATGAGGCACAGGGTCAGACTAATTTGCATATAGCCATGTCTGAAATGGGGTGGCTGAGTGGGCTAAAGAATGGTGATGGATTAAACCCAGATCAGTTGACTGGGGGTGAGTGTTTGATTTGCTCAAACGCTCCGTCCATCATCCCCTTTTGTATCGCTTTGTTCGCCCTAAGTGTGGCAGGGTATGCTCAGAAGTGAGTCCCTTGCTCACTTGGCCACTGGATTCAAGATAGCTTGGCTAATGAGGATTATGAATCCGAAACCGGTCCGAGGATGCTTGTTTCCGGTCCATGGAAGACATGGCTTGGCAGTTCGGGCTGGACTGTTCCCATGAGGCACAGGGTCAGACTGATTTGCCTATAGCCATGTCTGAAATGGGGTGGCTGAGTGGGCTAAAGAATGGTGATGGATTAAACCCAGATCAGTTGACTGGGGGTGAGTGTTTGATTTGCTCAAACGCTCCGTCCATCATCCCCTTTTGTATCGCTTTGTTCGCCCTAAGTGTGGCAGGGTATGCTCATACGTGAGTCCCTTGCTCACTTGGCCACTGGATTCAAGATAGCCTGGCTGATGAGGATTATGAATCCGAAACCGGTCCCAGGATGCTTGTTTCCGTTCCATGGAAGACATGGATCGGCAGTTCGGGCTGGACTGTTCCCATGAGGCACAGGGTCAGACTGATTTGCATATAGCCATGTCTGAAATGGGGTGGCTGAGTGGGCTAAATAATGGTGATGGATTAAACCCAGATCAGTTGACTGGGGGTGAGTGTTTGATTTGCTCAAATGCTCCGTTCATCATCCCCTTTTGTATCGCTTTGTTCGCCCTAAGTGTGGCAGGGTATGCTCAGACGTGAGTCCCTTGCTCACTTGGCCACTGGATTCAAGATAGCTTGGCTGATGAGGATTATGAATCCGAAACCGGTCCCAGGATGCTTGTTTCCGGTCCATGGAAGACATGGCTTGGCAGTTCGGGCTGGACTGTTCCCATGAGGCACAGGGTCAGACTGATTTGAATATAGCCATGTCTGAAATGGGGTGGCTGAGTGGGCTAAAGAATGGTGATGGATTAAACCCAGATCAGTTGACTGAGGGTGAGTGTTTGATTTGCTCAAACGCTCCGTCCATCATCCCCTTTTGTATAGCTTTGTTCGCCCTAAGTGTGGCAGGGTATGCTCATAAGTGAGTCCCTTGCTCACTTGGCAACTGGATTCAAGATAGCCTGGCTGATGAGGATTATGAATCCGAAACTGGTCCCAGGATGCTTGTTTCCGTTCCATGGAAGACATGGCTCGGCAGTTCGGGCTGGACTGTTCCCATGAGGCACAGGGTCAGACTGATTTGCATATAGCCATGTCTGAAATGGGGTGGCTGAGTGGGCTAAAGAATGGTGATGGAATAAACCCACATCAGTTGACTGGGGGTGAGTGTTTGATTTGCTCAAACGCTCCGTCCATCATCCCCTTTTGTATCGCTTTGTTCGCCCTAAGTGTGGCAGGGTATGCTCAGACGTGAGTCCCTTGCTCACTTGGCCACTGGATTCAAGAGAGCCTGGCTGATGAGGATTATGAATCCGAAACCGGTCCCAGGATGCTTGTTTCCGGTCCATGGAAGACATGGCTTGGCAGTTCGGGCTGGACTGTTCCCATGAGGCACAGGGTCAGACTGATTTGCATATAGCCATGTCTGAAATGGGGTGGCTGAGTGGGCTAAAGAATGGTGATGGATTAAACCCAGATCAGTTGACTGGGGGTGAGTGTTTGATTTGCTCAAACGCTCCGTCCATCATCCCCTTTTGTATCGCTTTGTTCGCCCTAAGTGTGGCAGGGTATGCTCATACGTGAGTCCCTTGCTCACTTGGCCACTGGATTCAAGATAGCCTGGCTGATGAGGATTATGAATCCGAAACCGGTCCCAGGATGCTTGTTTCCAGTCCATGGAAGACATGGCTTGGCAGTTCGGGCTGGACTGTTCCCATGAGGCACAGGGTCAGACTGATTTGCATATAGCCATGTCTGAAATAGGGTGGCTGAGTGGGCTAAAGAATGGTGATGTATTAAACCCAGATCAGTTGACTGGGGGTGAGTGTTTGATTTGCTCAAACGCTCCGTCCATCATCCCCTTTTGTATCGCTTTGTTCGCCCTAAGTGTGGCAGGGTATGCTCAGATGTGAGACCCTTGCTCACTTGGCCACTGGATTCAAGATAGCCTGGCTGATGAGGATTATGAATCCGAAACCGGTCCCAGGATGCTTGTTTCCGTTCCATGGAAGACATGGCTCGGCAGTTCGGGCTGGACTGTTCCCATGAGGCACAGGGTCAGACTGATTTGCATATAGCCATGTCTGAAATGGGGTGGCTGAGTGGGCTAAAGAATGGTGATGGATTAAACCCAGATCAGTTGACTGGGGGTGAGTGTTTGATTTGCTCAAACGCTCCGTCCATCATCCCCTTTTGTATCGCTTTGTTCGCCCTAAGTGTGGCAGGGTATGCTCAGACGTGAGTCCCTTGCTCACTTGGCCACTGGATTCAAGATAGCCTGGCTGATGAGGATTATGAATCCGAAACCGGTCCCAGGATGCTGGTTTCCGGTCCATGGAAGACATGGCTTGGCAGTTCGGGCTGGACTGTTCCCATGAGGCACAGGGTCAGACTGATTTGCATATAGCCATGTCTGAAATGGGGTGGCTGAGTGGGCTAAAGAATGGTGATGGATTAAACCCAGATCAGTTGACTGGGGGTGAGTGTTTGATTTGCTCAAACGCTCCGTCCATCATCCCCTTTTGTATCGCTTTGTTCGCCCTAAGTGTGGCAGGGTATGCTCAGACGTGAGTCCCTTGCTCACTTGGCCACTGGATTCAAGATAGCCTGGCTGATGAGGATTATGAATCCGAAACCGGTCCCAGGATGCTTGTTTCCGGTCCATGGAAGACATGGCTTGGCAGTTCAGGCTGGACGGTTCCCATGAGGCACAGGGTCAGACTGATTTGCATATAGCCATGTCTGAAATAGGGTGGCTGAGTGGGCTAAAGAATGGTGATGGATTAAACCCAGATCAGTTGACTGGGGGTGAGTGTTTGATTTGCTCAAACGCTCCGTCCATCATCCCCTTTTGTATCGCTTTGTTCGCCCTAAGTGTGGTAGGGTATGCTCAGACGTGAGTCCCTTGCTCACTTGGCCACTGGATTCAAGATAGCCTGGCTGATGAGGATTATGAATCCGAAACCGGTCCCAGGATGCTTGTTTCCGGTCCATGGAAGACATGGCTTGGCAGTTCGGGCTGGACTGTTCCCATGAGGCACAGGGTCAGACTGATTTGCATATGGCCATGTCTGAAATGGGGTGGCTGAGTGGGCTAAAGAATGGTGATGGATTAAATCCAGATCAGTTGACTGGGGGTGAGTGTTTGATTTGCTCAAACGCTCCGTCTATCATCCCCTTTTGTATAGATAATCTTAGGCAGCATGTCTGTCAGGCCTCTCAGTTCCCAAATAGGCTCTATGCTGTGCAATAAAGATCCAGGGTGTGCTGTTGAAATGAAAAAGGAATGTTATGTCTTGCTTATATATATATGGTCTGTTTTTTGCCAGTAGAGACGGTGAGATGGTTATGAGCACAGACACAGATAGTGCAAGCAGACACAGACATGGTAGATTACATGTAAAATCCTGGTGAAAAACTTTAAAAGTGCTCATTTTAATAAAACCATTTATCAGTCATTTCTTTAAGACAGAGAACACAGCCCATGGTTGAATATTAGACAGATTTGTTGGCATGAGCTAGAAGCCATTTTGTATTTCTGGCTGTCATTTTGTTTCCCATGTGCTCTCTCCTACCTTTCTGTTAACTGTCCTTGGTGCCTGTCTAGAGCCAAACTATGTTTAACATACTCCACTTCACACATGCCCAGAAGGGCCTAACTAACATAATGCACCTACTTCTCTAGTATAAATCTCAGACTATTTTGACCAGAATCACAGAGAGTGTCTGGTTGAAAGAAAGAATTATATTTGCACGTTTTTTTGTAATCTGTAAAGATGTTGCAGAGAGATAGTGAGATGGTATGAGCACAGACACACATAGTGGAAGCAGAGACAGACATGGTAGATTACATGTAACATCCTGGTCATGTGTCTAAGATCACACTGTGAGTGAAGCTTGATTTTAAATAAATCTGGGTGAATAATTTGCTTAGTTGATGTGTTTAAAATTATGGCAATACATGTATTCTTGAAGTTAGTTAGGCTTTAGGATATGTACTGCTAGAGAATCTTAGGCAGCATGTCTGTCAGGCCTCTTAGTGCCCAAATAGGCTTTATGCTGTGCAATAAAGATCCAGGGTGTGCTGTTGAAATGAAAAAGGAATGTTATGTCTTGCTTATATATATATGGTCTGTTTTTTGCCAGTAGAGACGGTGAGATGGTATGAGCACAGACACAGATAGTGCAAGCAGACACAGACATGGTAGATTGCATGTAAAATCCTGGTGAAAAACTTTAAAAGTGCTCATTTTACTGAAACCATTTATCACAGTCATTTCTTTAAGACAGAGAACACAGCCCATGTGTTGAATATTAGACAGATTTGTTGGTATGAGCTGGAAGCCATTCTGTATTTCTGGCAGTCATTTTGTTTCCCATTAGCTCTCTCCTACCTTTCTGTTAACTGTCCTTGTAGCCTGTCTAGAGACAAACTATGTTTAACATACTCCACTTCACACATGCCTAGAAGGGCCTAACTAACAGAATGCACCTACTTCTCTAGTATAACTCTCAGACTATTTTGACCAGGATCACAGAGAGTGTCTGGGTGAAAGAAAGAATTATATTTGCACGTTTTTCTGTAATCTGTAAAGATGGTGCAGAGAGACGGTGAGATGGTATGAGCACAGACACACATAGTGCAAGCAGAGACAGACATGGTAGATTACATGTAACATCCTGGTCATGTGTCTAAGATCACACTGTGAGTGAAGCTTGATTTTAAATGAATCTGGGTGAATAATTTGCGTAGTTGATGTGTTTAAAAATATGGGAATGCATGTATTCTTGAAGTCAGTTAGGCTTTGGGATATGTACTGCTAGAGAATCTTAGGCAGCATGTCTGTCAGGCCTCTTAGTTCCCAAACAGGCTCTATGCTGTGCAATAAAGATCCAGGGTGTGTTGTTGAAATGAAAAAGGAATGTTATGTCTTGCTTATATATATATGGTCTGTTTTTTGCCAGTAGAGACGTGAGATGGTATGAGCACAGACACAGATAGCGCAAGCAGACACAGACATGGTAGATTACATGTAAAATCCTGGTGAAAAACTTTAAAAGTGCTCATTTTACTAAAACCATTTATCAGTCATTTCTTTAAGACAGAGAACACAGCCATGTGTTGAATATTAGACAGATTTGTTGGCATGAGCTGGAAGCCATTTTGTATTTCTGGCAGTCATTTTGTTTCCCATGTGCTCTCTCCTACCTTTCTGTTGACTGTCCTTGTAGCCTGTCTAGAGACAAACTATGTTTAACATACTCCACTTTACACATGCCCAGAAGGGCCTAACTAACAGAATGCGAGGGGCTCTCAGCTGTTATTATTCACACAGCTCTGATGATGCAACTCAGGCACGGGGCTGACGGCTGTTATTACTCACACAGCTCTGATGATGCACCTCAGGCACGGTGCTCACAGCAGTTTTTATTCACACAGCTTTGATGACACACCTCAGCACGGGGCTGACAGCTGTTATTATTCATACAGGTCTGATGATGCTCCTCAGACACGTGGCTGACGCAGTTATTATTCACACAGCTCTGATGATGCACCTCATTTACGGGACTGACGCAGTTTTTATTCACACAGCTCTAATGATGCATCTCAGGCACGGGGCATTTAGGCTTTAGGATATGTACTGCTAGAGAATCTTAGGCAGCATGTGTGTTAGGTCTCTTAATTCCCAAATAGGCTCCATACTGTGCAATAAAGATCCAGGGTGTGCTGTTGAAATGAAAAATTAATGTTATGTCTTGCTTATATATATATGGTTTGCTTTTTGCCAGTTAAACATACTTTCAACTTGTGCCATCTCCTTTTCTGTGTGCAGTATGGCTCTCTCTGTGAATGCACTTTTTTTATCTGCAGAGGCCTTTTTATGATATGGGTGATTCTCTCCTTTGCTTTCTTAATAATACTCTTTGCTTCATGCAGCTCAGTGTCTGTCTGTATTATCTCCTGAAAATGTTTTTGGGAAATGAGTCAGTTTTCTGCATTGTAATGTTGTGGTGATATACATGGGCTATATTCTGTGTCTTAAATTCATTTAAAATCAAGATTGACTCACAGTGTAATCTTAGACACATGACCAGGATGTTACATGTAATCTACCATGTCTGTCTCTGCTTGCACTATGTGTGTCTGTGCTCATACCATCTCACCGTCTCTCTGCACCACTTTTACAGATTACAGAAAAACGTGCAAATATAATTCTTTCTTTCACCCAGACACTCTCTGTGATCCTGGTCAAAATAGAGTTATACTAGAGAAGTATGTGCATTCTGTTAGTTAGGCCCTTCTGGGTATGTGTGAAGTGGAGTATGTTAAACATATTCTGTCTATAGGCAGTCTACAAGGACAATTAACAGAAAGGTAGGAGAGAGCACATGGCAAACAAAATGGCTGCTAAAAATACAAAAATGGCTTACAGCTTATGCCAACAAATCTGTCTAATATTAAACACATGGGCTGTGTTGTCTGTCTTAAAGAAATGACTGTGGTAAATGTGTTTTATTAAAATGAGCGGTTTTAAAGTTTTTGACTTCACAGTGAGTGTTTTTTTGAATGAAGGAATTGTATTTGCAAGTTTTTCTGTAATCTTCCTTGTTTGTCTTTTTAGTAGCAGATTGTATTTATTTTAATAAATTGCAAGGCATACTGTCATGGGTGTAAGATAACACTATGAGTCAAGCTTTTTTTTAGATGAATCTATCTGAATATTTTGTGTTTAAAAATCTGTAAATGATGTATTTTTGAACTGAGTAAGGTTTTCAAACATGTAGTATTAGTTATTTCTATGTAGCATGTATCATGGTAATGAAATTAGTCCTTTTTTTTTAGTGTTTGGTGCTCAAATCAAAGATTCTGGAGTGTGATTGAGAGTGTTTTGAATATTCAAAACCATTTATAAAGGTGAGTTGCTAATTTGTAAAGGGGATCTATTTGTGTGCAGTTTAAGATAATAAGAAACATTTCTCTCACAGTTTCCAGCATTTCTTCTGTGTTGTAGCATTTTATCTTCTGTGTGTACCATGTCTGTGTCTGCTTGCACTATTTATGTATGTGCTCATACCATTTCACCGTCTCTCGGCACCATCTTTTTTGTGACTGCTCCATGTGTTCCTCTGCTTGCAGCCCTGCATCATCTATCCTCTGCCTGTAACAGTTTAGTCTCTGCCTGCGTTATTTCATTTTTATCTCCATCATCTCTCTACCTCTGCCTGTACCATCTGTCTGCACCCTTTCATGTGCATTTGCAGAGGCCTATTATGACATGGCTGCTGGTGTGTGTTACACAGTGCTACCATGATAAATCTTTTCCCTCTCTTTCTGTAGTTTCGCACCCTCTGCTTGTAATCTTTTCTCTCTGTCTTCTCTATCTCCTTCTCTGTGTGCTCAATTTAACCTCTGCATATAACATTTCAGTGTCTGTTTCCAGCATTTTTTCTCTGTTGTACCATTTTATCCTCTGTGTATACCATGTCTGTGTCTACTTGCACTATCTGTGTCTGTGCTCATACCATCTCACCGTCTCTCTGCACCATCTTTTTTGTGACTGCTCCATCTGTTCCTCTGCTTGCAGCCCTGCACCATCTATCCTCTGTCTGTAACAGTTTAGTCTCTGCCTGCGTTATTTCATTTTTTATCTGCATCATTTCTCTATCTGTGCCAGTATAATCTGTCTGCACCCTTTCATATGCATTTGCACAGGTCTATTATGATATGGTTGCTGGTGTGTATTAGACAGTGCTACCATGTTAAAACTTTTCCCTCTCTGTCTGTAGTCTCACATCCACTGATTGTACCATTTTCTCTCTGTTTCTACTATCTGTCCCTCTGTGGGCTAAATCACTTAAACCATGGAGTGTGTCATGATTTAGGAGAGATAGTTGTAGAAAGTTCAATGCAGTATGTATCTCAGGCCTCTTAATTTTCAAATTGTGTTCAAGCTGTGCAATTTAGATGCCGGGTGTGCTGTTGAAATGCAATAGCAACTGTCTCTGTAGCAAGTAGTAATCATTTCAGTGAATTTTCATTTGTACGTTCTGAGTCCCACCTTCACTCTCTACACAGCTTGAACACCAGTTCATTGTGCTAAACCCAGAAATTCCATCCCTAGAAACACATTATAAACTCTTTCAAGAGTTCTACAGTCCTGGAAACCCTGAAACAACACTCACAGTAAGACCCCTTTTGACTGTAGTAATTATTTTACTAAATTGCAAGGGATAGTGTTATGTGTCTAAGATCACAGTGTTAGTCTGTTTTCATTTAAGAGGAAGGTGGCAGATTAATTTGCGTGGTTAGTATGTTTAAAAGTATGGGAATATATGTACTTATAAAATTGATAAAGGTAGTTTTTTATGATCTATTAGTGAAAACGATATAATTAAGTGTTTATATTTTTTTGCAAGGACCAGCATCATTATCATATTGGTGCAATGGAAGAGCATCAAGAGAACGTTGCTTTGAATTTTGAGATCTCATGCGAATTAATAGAGGATGTCAAAGATGGACCTTTTCCAGAGGAAATTGATACTGAAAATGAAGATTTATTTGATGAGAGTTTGGACAATGTTTTTGTGGAAGCGGTAGAAGATTTTGAATTTGAACATGTAAATTTTGTATTTGATGAAAATGAAATACCGGACGAAGTCATGTTGGAAGTTTTATTGCAATACGAAATGTTTGATGAATAAGTTTATAATTCATAATTAAAAATTATTCGAGTGAGTCTTTTTGTAGTATTGTAATAATTTGGATCGTTGATGTGTTTAATAAAAATGAGAATAGATATTCTGATGAAGTGTGTTAGGGTTTAGGGTCAGAAATATTAATCCCACTATGACACCCTACACTGCCTGAAAACTACTGTACTGTTCTTAACCCTGAAAAATTATTCTCAGCAAATAATTCTATAATGTTGAAACAGCAATGCACTGCCATAAAGCCAGAAACAGCACTCACTACATGATTTCCTACTCTGTTCAGAGACTGTTGCTATGCCTTAATTTTACTTATAAAGTGAACCAGTGTTTACATTATTTAGTGGTTATAATTTCTATGTAGTATGTTAGTAGTGGTCTATAACTTTTTTTTCTTTCTTCACAACAGATTGTAATTTTCTACAGAAAGAAAAATCAACATGCCGAACAAGAACGAAAAAAGAAAAAAATATATAAACAGACTTACTTTTCCAAGAAAAAACAATTAGAAGATTTACGTAATCAACAAAGTACGGAAAAAAATAAGAGTGCTCCTGCTAAGACAGCCAAGGATTTCATAAAGAAATTAACTCAGAGAAAAAAAAGTTTTAATAATGTGGAAAATGAAAAACACTTGTCAGTATCTACAAGGAGAAATCAGAGAAAAAAGAAAAATGTTTCCCAACTATGTGGTGATCAAATTGTCTATAATAATAGACGTACTAATCAGTTTGCGCAAATCAGGAAGCGCATGTTTTATAACAGAGTTGTTGCGAATTTATTAAAAAATGTAAAGATTTCTAAAAGGAAAATAGCTTTTTATAAGAAAAAAATATATATTGAGAATATTGTTGAACGTGTGTTTGACACAAAAAATAAGTTGTTTGTTTTAGTAATTAATAGAATAAATACACTCAATAAGGCAATCAACGTCTTAAAAGCTAAGAGTAAATGGAAAAGAGAAATAAATAGAAGTAATTTTTGTAATGATTTTTCTGGAAAATGGAAGCATAGTTCAAGTTATGAGCCATTTTTTAATGAAGAGAGTTACTATTAGAGTAATGATTTGTTGCATGCAGTTGACACCAGTGGTCGAGCATATGAGGTGAAGGATGGTTGTCCTATTGAAAAAGAGAAAATTGTGCCTACAAATGCAAAAGAGGTGATAGCTGATGAAGTTTTAGGGAGACGTCTCCAGTGTACACTTGGAATTGTAGTAGTATTTGTAGTGTCCGACAGGATTCAGTTGATTTTTTTCGCAATTTCTTACGTAAGTATGCTAAGAAAAGTCTTAAACAAAAGGTTAAAATGTTGCAAGAATTAGACCCTTGCAGAGTGAGAGAAAAAACAGGTTTGCAAGGGCATTCTCTGGCTTGTCTTTCTAAAAAAGTATGCCAGAGTGTTTTTCACCATTTCAGGATGTTAGCAGTGCATCATACCGAAGTGAGGAAATTAGTGAAAAGGTTGTATTATGCAGAAAGTCCAGCACTTAAGCTCAAACAGTTAAATAGTGCTCTTTTGCATGGATCTGAATTAGATGTTAAGAACATCTGTGAAGAAATTGAGGTTAGTTACTTTGGTCCAGAAGAAGACAGTGCAGAAACTGATACAGTAATAGAAGGAAATGTGGTAGAAAATGTACAGAATTTTAATACAGAAAATTTTGAACAAGAAATAACAAAGTTTAAGGTCATTTCAGGTGAAAAGCCGAACTTTTCTTGTGTGTGTTGTCGACGCACTCATTACAAAACTTAAACCAGGTTAGTTGATTTATATTTAAAAAGTGAAGAGGAAAATAATAGTGAGTGGAAAGATTTTGCAACTAATTTGTTGGTAGAAAATTGTTTGGATTTGGGTTCTGATCAACGTATTTGTAAATATTGTTATAATAAATTAAATGAAAATAGAATGCCTGCTAGAGCTGTACATAATAATCTTGAGTTGGTAAATATTCCATCTGAACTGATGGATTTAAATACCTATGAGACTATTCTGATTCAATGTGTGCATCCATTTCAGGCTATTGTTCGTATGGAGCCTAAGACAGGGAAATTGAATCCTTCAGATTTACAGAGAGGATTAAAGGGAAGAGTTGTATATTTGCCTCTTGATTTAAAGAAAATCATAGAGACAATTGGTGTTGAAAATGTGGAAGAGGAACCTCTTGTTATTCTAGTTAATGGCGTGCCTACAAAAAGTAAGAAAATCTGGCAAGATTTAGTGGACGTTAGAAAAGTCAACGTTGTATTTGGTCAAAAACAATCAATACTATAAAAATGTATACGTAGGAGAAGAGGAAACAGCTGTAGAAGAGGATAATGATTTGTCAGCTGGACAAATTGAAAAAGTGGATGTGTCCAAAAGTGAAGAAATTTATGAACATTATATTGTTCATCCACTGCATTCCGAAGAAGCAATGGGGAATGCTATTGAATTATTTCAGATGAAAAAAGCAAAAGGAAGTCCCATTAGTGTATGGGAAGAAAGCTTGGAAGCTCGTTGTTTTCCTCAGTTATTTCCAACAGGTCAAGGTGCACGATATGATGACCGACCTATGCAGATTCCTGCATCTGAATACCGGACATCAAGATTTTATGCAGAAGATCCGAGGTTCCGTCAATGTATTCCATATTTGTTTCATCTTCTGTTTGAGAGTGTCTTGTCTGGACTTTCTTATGCAGTGAACCATATACTAAAAAGTGGTGTACATCTGCAAAATGTTTCGGCAAAAGACTTTATGGCTAAAGTCCAACTGAAAGACAGTGTTTTGGAATCTCAGCTAATTAATCTCATGGAATGTTAGCATGGTACTAACGAGTATTGGTACCGTCGTCATGGGGATTTGAAATGTATGCTAAGAAACTTAGGAGCTCCTACATGGTTTCTTACTCTAAGCTGTGCTAAGTATGCTTGGGAAGATTTACTTCAATTTCTTCGAGAGGCAAATGCAAACACAGAAAATATAGAGTACAAGACACCTGGAGAACTGTGCTCTTTGGATCCAGTTAATGTATGCAGGTATTTTAATCATAGATTTGAAGCTATGATGTCTTTTATTACAAACAAAAAAAATCCTCCTCTTGGCGAGGTTCTGGGTTTCTTCTGGAGAAAAGAGTATCAAGCGAGAGGTGCTCCTCATATTCATATGCTATTATGGATCAAAGATGCTCCCAAATTTGGAACAGACTCAGATGACACTGTAATGTGTTTCATTTAAGAATATGCAACATGTGATATACCCAAAAGTACAAAAGATAAGGACTCAAGAGGAAAAGTCTTACGATTTCAAAGCCATCGTTGTGGCAAATACTGTTGTCGAAAGTTCAAATCAAAGGATAAATTCTATACCAAATGTGGTTTTGGATTTCCATGACCAGTAATTTCAAAAGGAAGAGTGAACAATTTTATGTCATCTTTGCGACATACTGTTACAAGAAGATCACCAAAAAATACCTACAATTTAAGAAGAAGTGAAGAGTCAAAATACATAAATGACTATAACCCAGTCAGTTTGTCCATGTGGAATGCTAACATGGATATTCAATATGTTGCAGACAACTCTATTGCTGTGGCTCGATATGTAACGTCTTACATCACCAAATCTGAAAAGACGGAACTAAAGGAAATGTGGGAAGAAATTTCTCATAAAAAGAGCCTAAGTAAGAAATTGTATAGCTACAGTTTGAAGATGTTGTCTCATCGAGAAATTGGAGCATATGAATGTTCTGATCAATTTTCATCTGCAAGTCTATATGCGAAATCTAGAACAATCATTTGGGTGAGTTTAGGTCTTGCAAGAACACGAAACCGAGTTTTGAAACCTGTTCAAGAAATTGAATATTTAGCGGAGAAAGAACCAAACAGTACAGACATTCTGAAGACAAACATGTTGGATACATACTATCCAAATAGAAGTAATCAACTTGAAAACGTTTGTCTATATGAAGTACTGCAAAGCTACACTTTAAAAAGGAATATTACAGAAGATATCGATAAAGGTGTATATGCTGTGATTGGATGTGAAGGATGTCTGGTGAAACAAAGGAAAGGACATTTGATTAATCACCGTAAACTGAGTTGCGAAACTCCTGACAAAAGGGAATTTTACTATTTAGCTCTTTTGCAACTCTTTAAGCCATGGCGTACAGAAGAGGAACTACTTGTAGACTTTGACAGTTATGAAGATTCATTCAACGCATCTAAAAATAGTATAGAATGTCATGTTTTTAGTAAATTATAAATTTGTTTTATTGTGTAGTTAATAAAAACCATCACAAAATTAAAATACGTCATTTAAAATTGATCAGTTTACGTGCTTAATTGGAAATTAAAATCAATATCAGTGCTGTTACAGATCACATGGTCATGATTTGTATGCATCCGCACGAGTTCATGTATTGTTCGAGGTTATTACTTGGCTCTGTGCATTAAATGTTCTTTTGTGCTCAAACTTCTTAATAAATTTGACTGTTCTACAGATCAATTGTGGGTCCACTGTGCACAGGACATATATTATTGCAGAACAGCAAGTACGTATTCCGTGCTCATTGAACTTGGCCTTTAACCTGATCCAAAGCTGGACAGATGCAAATCAGGTGCATAAAGTCTTGTTTTCCGGCACCACATAGGTCACACTCCTTGGTGCCTGGTGTCCTCCAGTCCGGTCATTCGGCGTTTGTTGGAAAGCTGCCCATCCTTATACTAAGATATTTTAATTTGATGTATAATGGAAAGGCGAGCCCTAGATAGGCCACAGGTTTGGGCTTGTTATACGATTGAAGTATCATCCAGGCATGTGAACGGTGGCTAAGGATTGACTTATCATTAATCAGAGAGTGACTGTTTGACGCCTTTTTAGCTACCAACTTGAAAGTCGATACAGGTAGCTTGGTGTGCCACAGGGATGTTAGTTCGGTGGTTTCTAGGGAGATTTTTAAAAACTTAGTATATAGAGAATCGGGGCTGTTTTGCATTGCTTCCCACAGTGCAGAATTGATTTCTTTTTCCCTATGCATCCAGATGTCATACCAAAACTTGACAGTCTCATATTTTTTTTGCAGTTCTTGAGACTGCCGGCCGAACTTGAGCCGAACCTGTGCCGGTGAAGCATTACCCGGTAAATAAAAAATTCGCTTGTAGACACTCGTTTGAATTTTGTCTAGAAGCTTGGTGCTTCTGCCGTGATGTAACACACTGCCGTAAGATATTGTAGGAAGCAGCTTGGCCTTGATGACTGTCAATAGGGGACTGAGTAGGGGACCTTTTAATTGCTTTGATAAACTGTTTAAAGCAGACAACAATGCTATTCCCTTCTTTTCGATGTCCTTAAAATGCGTAGAGAAATTGAGGCGCCTGTCCAGTTGTATTCCCAAATATTTATAGCTATCAACCACTTCCAGTTTTTATTGTCTATTATAAAGAGTGGCGATGCTTTACGGCAGCGAGTTATTACCATGATCTTTGTTTTCTTGGTATTTATTACAAGAAGATTCTGTTTTGTGTATACAGCTAGTTTGTGCAGAAGGTGTTGCAGGCCTATTTTAGTCTGGCTGAGAAGGACAACATCATCGGCATAGGAAAGATGTGTTAACCGTAAGATTCCTAGCCGGGGTGGATGGGCATTGATCCAGTCCAGCCTTGTTGTCAGGTCAGCCATAAATAGATTGAAAAGATGCGGGGCCACGACACAGTCTTGTTTTAATCCATCATAAGTGATGATCTTCCTGGTTAACCGGCGCCCATTATCGATCTTGACCTGCATCCAGTTATCCGTATACAGGGCCATTATAGGATTCAGTATTGTGTCTGGCAGGCCCTGCTGCTTTAGCTTTGACCAGAGTAGCTGTCTGCTAACACGGTCAAAGGCCGCCTTGAAGTCAACAAAGCAAGAATACAGTACTTGATGACTTTGCATGCTTTTTTCGGCGTTCATACTTATCGCCATTGCATTGGCCATGGTGCCTGTGCCACGACGAAATCCTGTCTGGTTGGCCGGAATTTTATTATTGGCTTCAGACCATTTTATGAGATCAATTAGCACCAATGACGCATAATATTTTGCTTCGGCGTCTATAAGTGCTATCAGGCGGTAGTTGGCTGGATTTTTACGGTCTCCCCTTTTATAGATCGGATTTATAATTGCCCCTCTCCAGCTTTCCGGGAGCCGACTTGTGTTGTTTATTGATTTGAACAAGCTGTTGAACTAACAGGCCCAAAACTGAGGATCCTCCTTATAGATAGCCTGAGGGACTCCTTTCGGTCCTGGAGAACTGTCTTGCCTGCTTCTCTTTATTATTCTTAATATTTCTTGTTCCACGTGTGAGCCGGATATATGATCAGTGCCTTGCTGTTCATTACTTGAGTTATTTGAGTGTTCTAGAACGAAACTCTCCTGATTCTCTATATTAGGTGTGCAGTGTGCTTTGTTTTCTGTTACGAGTGGCGGCATCACTCTATTTATCGAAAAAGAGTCAATTATATGTTGGACCCAAACCTTTACCGTAACACAGGTCATGTTTATTACTTGCACTGGCCTGCTTAATGAATTTACCTGTGCCCAAAATGTTCTGGAGTCAGATTTTTTTATGTTGTGCAGCATTTTGGTCCAGAAGTCATTAGTTGGATCTTTTTTTTCCGTCCAGAATTGTTTCTTATATTGTTTCCTTATTAATCGGACTGTTTGCCAGACGTAAGAATTTGAGCTATGGCCTCGCGCTACTCTCATTGATTTCCTCAGTCGCCTTCTTATTGCAAGTGTGGTCTTGTTGAAATGACCATATTTCTTTTGATCAGCCTTCTCGCTCAGGTTGGTACCAGTCTTAGGTAATTTTTTCACAAAGGCGGACCATGTTTCTATAGACAATTCATTTTCCTCGCTTATTGTTTGCAGTAGATGCTTTGCCTCCTGTGCTATTAGCGGAAGTGTGGTATTTATTTATATTCTTGTATAGCGCCTGATTCGACCCCCGAAGGGGTATCTCCGCGCTTTTGCCAGTAGTTGAATATAGCTCGTGCTGATCCTTGGTCAGAGGAATAGTTAGTCTATGATTATGGGTTTTAGATGTTACTGAATAGGTAAGTTTTGAGGGATTTTCGGAAGGTTAGGTGGTTAGGGTACTCGTCCACCTTAAACGTTTAAGATTAATTGTTGATATTTCCCCCACATGTATTGGGGCCTCTAGATGTTGACGCAGTGGCAAATTGATCTCAATATGCTGCTTTGAGTGGTCACTATCTGCGGCACCTATAATTTTGAAACTTTTCATCAATCCCAACAAGGGGAGCAATACAATGGTGTAATCCAGGATTGTACTTGTGCTAGGGCCTATGTAGGTACTTGAGGGGGGTTTATCCTGTTTAATTCTTCCATTTAGAACTCTCAACCCTTGATTCTCGAGGTCCCACATCAGCTGCCTGCCAGCTTTATCGATCTTCTTAGCTGGCGGAATCTCCTGTACTTCAACACTCCAGAGTTCGTTGGCCGTATTGATGTTCTCCTCATCTTCTGGTAACTGTGTTAGGTTTGTGTTGAAGTCACCCATAAGGATTATCTCCCATGCGGGCTGATCAAGATGAATCCCAGATATAATGTTGTTGATATGTTGGAATAAATCTTTTTTTGCTTTCATTTTTGGGTGAGCGTAAACATTTATTAAGATGATGGTACTGATACTAGTCTGCGTTGTTCTCTCGAATTTAATAATTTGCATCTCTTCTGTGGTGGCGGCCAACTGAGAGGCCTTGATGTTTAATGCAGTTGTTATATGGACAGCCAGACCCCCCTTTGCTTGACCATACCTCTGTGTGCGGGTAGCGTTGACATGAAAACTTATTCTGCCTGGAACATCAATTGGTTCTGTTAGCCATGTTTCTTGCAGGGCTATGATGTCATAGGAACCCCAGATTTCCATTTTACTATTATCATTTAATATTTATCTAGCACCAGCAATATTCCAGGAAAGAACTTTTACGATATTTCGTTCTGTTTTGCCTGCGCGACTATGGATTCAGTGGTCGTTTTGACTGTGTTTTTGTCGGTCCAGCTGTCCAATTTTTGCGGTTTCTGCACCCCTGGCACCTTGCAGTACCGAGTATGTTGTTCGACTTGCCCAAATATAATCATCTCTTTTTATGCGCTTTCTTAACAGGGGAGAAGGATAACCTGGGATTTCCTTTTCTTTGAGCGAGATCCCCCACTCTTCGAATTTTGTAATTTCATTGAGTATATCCTTGACGATTTCCGGATTCCTCCAAGTTGTGAGGGTACCTTCCTTGTTTGTGTTATCACCAAGGTTAATAAATTCAATTGCTATTAGGTCAGTAGATGTTATGTGGGTGAGACTCCGAATTACCAATATCAGATGTAAGATGTTTCCTTGGTTTAGATAGTCTTGTGCGCTTTGTGTTTCTTAATTGGGTATAAAAAGTAACTTTCCCAATACTGTAGAGTTTGTAATGTTTGGCTGCTCCAGAATGAGCTGTGAATTGTCAACCGACCGAATTCTCGTTGATTTGTTGCTTCCATTAGCCTTTGCACTAACTTTTATATTTCTTATCTGCTGGCTATGATCATCATCATTCACTGTTTGCCCAGCATTAATTTTTACTTTCAATCCTGCTCTTTTTTGACCGCGTAATTCAGTCTTAAATGTGTAGTCATTAGTGGTAGTAGCAAGATCAGACCTTACTTCTTTTTTCAGTCCTATGCTTCGTTGTTCAACATAGTGCTCTGTAAGTGTCTTTACTTGTAACCGATACCGCTTGGTCTTATCTACTTTTGCTGTAACTTGTCTTATGTTTTTGTTATCCTTATTAGGAGTAACATTGACACTCATGGTTATATCTGGGATTAGAGTTACTTTCTGTTTGTTATCCATACCTTTCGTCACTACCCTTTGGCCACCATGCTTATTTGGTTCATGCCTACTGCGCTCCTGTGTCCTTATGTAGGGATTAATCCCTTGCTCAATGGACCAAGGTTTTTGTCGTAGTTTGTTCCCAATATTTTTCCATTCAGCCTTTTGCCTCCATTGTGTTATATTCATTTGTGAAGGATCACCATCAGTACTTTCCAGACTCCAGTCTGCGTTACTTGATGTTATAGATGAGGTTGCAGAATCATCCTTGTTTGAGTTCTCAGTACCTAAGCTTGTTGCATGGACGATCTCCTCTGTGTGCGTTGATGTTTTTAGCCTTATAATTTGGGCTAACTCATTGGCGCTTGCTTCAGTGGCTATGTACTGTTGCCCTTCTTCTTTTAAGCTGTGCGTCCGAGGTCTACCTTGGAGTTTTGATGTTAATGGTGACTGATGTGTCCCCTCTTTAATGTCTACTTTGGGTTTTAATTGCTTGTTTGGACCATTGAAAATCGGGAAGTTGGTCACAGGCTGCTTAATTATTGGTATGTGGCTTAGTCGCTGATTTCTATTTTTTTCTCGCACGTTTTTTCTGTCGTTTAGTGAGCGGTTGTTTAACGTTCTAATTTTTTTCGCTGCCCTGTTTGAACTGTTCATATTCCAAGAGTTCGTAGCTGTTGCCCTTTATTCGGTTTGGTTCAGCCAATAGCTCATTGTATTCTGTTTTTATCAACCTTTGGTGTGTCATTTTTTTATGCGTTATTTGCGTGTCTGCTACAATTGACAGGACTTCTTTACTCTTATCACGTATAGCAATTTCTTCTTTGTCCTCGTTTTTTTGGTTGGCAAAGGTAATGAGGTCTCTTTCATTTAGTGTACTATTGGGGCCATGATTTGCATATTTGCATTCCTGAAGAATGTCTTTAAAAATCGAGGGCAAATCCTTTAATTTATCTAGTATAGGACTACAGGTGCATTTTGGGGGCTGTGCACAGAGCCCTTGAAGGGAATCATACTTATTTGCCATGATACCCAATTTTTCGTTTATACTGGAAATATGTTCTGATATAGTACTCATCAAGTGTATTTGAATATCGAGCTTGTCAGATTGCATATTCAAAGTTTTGATTGAGGTTTCCAGTATATTGCCTAATGCAATGCAGAGTGATTATGGATTCCAGATTTTTATTAGGGCCGGACATTCCTACTTGCTGGCTTTTGTCTGCTTTGTTGATATTTGTGTTGGGTTTACAATTTGAATATTCATTGAGGAACACGGAATTTTGACGATCAACATTATATTTGTTCGGAGGACTAATATTTCCGACGGTTTTTGTAAGTATTTGATCATTTAATATTGACACGCTTGAGATTTCTATAGTTAGAGGTTCCTGACGACGATCAGCATCAGAGCCGTTGGACAAGTCTATGTGGCCATGAATTTCCACTTCACCATTCGACCCACTAGATATCTCAATTAAGTTATTGTTTGCTGATTCCTGGTTCATTAAGTTTGTTAAGTTGCTTGGGTGCCGTGCTTTTAAACTTCCTTTATGCGCCTCTTTTGCGAACTCTACCGACTTATTAAGTGGTGTCATTTGCTTAGGGCCAGGTGCTCTTGTTTTTTCGTCCCGTTTTACATCGCAGGGCAGTTTGCTTTGTTTCCCTTCGGGGGAAATTTTGGACTCCAGCCTGGAGTAACACTTCTCACTCCCTTTACTAGGTTTTTGCTTGATTTGATTTAGACATGACTCCATTCTTAGAGTCGAGTGATTGTCTGGCTGTTCCTTATAGACAATGTCTGGGATGCTGGTATTATGGCCACCCTCCTCATCAACTATGTCCAATGTTGATGGCCTTATGGTTCTTTGTTGCCTTTTGTTTGGTGTACTCTTTTCCAAAGATTTTTCACTGAGCCTATCCATTGTCCTATTGTTGACACTTAAACGCCCTGAATATTTCATTTGTTCTTGTGCCTGTTCAAAACTTTTGTTTTCCATATGTACTTGGGCTTGCGTTTGAATCTTGTGCTTATTATTTCCTAGTGCTAATTGCGTGCATTCGGTTTGTTCGTCTATTTCAATTCCCTTTGATAAAGTAGTGTTTATTCCAGACAAGGGCATTAGTGGCACTGCTAATTGTGCAGGTACTTTGCTCGGCGTCAGGGGCTTTTGAAGACCATTTGGTAATATTGGCATTTTGTAAATTGCTGTTACAGGATCTTTCAAAAAAGTGAATTTTCCAGTAGGCTTCAATGGGCCGAAGATAGAAAAAATAGGAGGTAACAGTGGGGTAGTTGGAGGATTGGCTGCAATGCCTTCGGAGGGGCCAGTGAGGTCTTTAGTTATGGATTTCTGTTTCGTGGTCACTGGAGGATTCCTCCGTGTCCTCCCCGACCTCATTGTTCCAGCTAGCTTAATTTCGTGGCTTCTGCAGGCGGTGATTTCTTGGATATGGTTCCAAGTTGATCAGTGAGAATAGTCGGAAATAATTTGCGTCTGCCTTGCTGTTAGGCACCAGATCTACCACCTTCTACCACCTCTACTACCTCTACCACCTCAGTTGCCACTTCCACTCCCGCTGCCCACACTGCTCTGCTCCCTCCGCCGCTCCACACCGTGTCTGCAACTTATTGAGAGCCGCTACTCCTTCACTGCCAGCTGAACGTCTCACGGCGAAAGAGTAATTCCAGCTGTCAGGCACGCTTGTACTCAGCGCGCTTAATTGTTATTAGTCACCCGCAGGGGCAGCATGAGCACCTCTTATCGGGGGCTTAACCAGGTCCTTTAAGGTTTTTTCGGGGTACAGGAGCCGAAACCCGTAGACTGGTTCTGAAGCGTTTTTTTGCGTTTATTGTGCTTCCCTATAATGCAGAGGAGGAGGGCTGAGGCCAACAAAGACCCCAATGTCCGGTTGCAAGAGAGCTGGGCGGCGTAACCACTAACCCTAACCCAGACAGGACCCAGGATCCGCAGTCACAGCCACAACAACCCCCACAGCCTCCTCTCCAAACCAACGCTTATCCCCTTACTTGCTCCTTTCACAGCTCCTTTTTCTCAGCTCCGGGGGGACACCGCGGGGAAACAGCGTTTCCCAGCCAGCTCACCGGCTCGTAGGCAGGGCTGGGATCGCCTGCGGGTTCTCCTGCGGGCTCTCCTGTGGCCCGTCTCACTCGCTATCTGTTGCCCACTTTACGCCCCCCTGCTGAGGACTGCCGCTCCACTTCCGCTTCAGCTCCGCCGTGCCTCCACCGTAACTCCGCGCCGCACCGCAGTGCAGAACAGGGCAGACCCTTACCGGCCAGACCCACCGGAGCACGAGCAAGGCACAGCACAGATGGACAGGCGAAGGGGGGTCAGGCGTTATCAATGGCTTGCTGTTGGCGGGGGCGGCTGCGGCGGTTGATGTGAGATTAAAGCTGAGAGCAGGCTGAGAACAGCCCGACCCCATCACAGCAGCAGCAGCCGTTACAGCAGACCACTCGAAATGGTGTTCTGGCGTCCTGGCGTCCTCAGAAAACAGCTCACTGCTGCACTCTAGTGGAAACAGGAAACAGGAATCTCCCTCCAGAGTAACCTCCTCTGTTTCCAAAACGATTGTGCCATCTATTCCATAGAGCTGTTTTTAGTAATTATCTGCAAATGTTGAACGATGAAATACAGCAAGAAGCAACAATTGCAGTGGAGATTGCTAGAGACAGTTCTCAAGACAGTCAAAGTTCTGCTTCGTTGAGTCAAGATCCACTAGGACAACCAATTATCCAAAATGAAGCAGCCACTGCCATGGATGAGGTGGAAAGAGCAATGGAACAACATAAAGAGGATGTAATAAACTTAGAAGAATTGGAAAAATAACTAAATCTTGAGCAAAAACAAATATATGATGAAGTGACAGAGCAGATTCAGCATGGTTTACGTGATGAGAAAAAAGAATGCTCATGTATGTCATTTCAACCTGTCCGGCTATACGTTAGTGGAGAAGCCGGAACTGGTAAACGTTTTTTAATAAAAGGAATTGCAACATATCTACAGCAAAGAACTGAGTTGTCACTCTCCTGTGTTGTCACTGCTCGAACTAGGTTGGCAGCACACAACATTAAAGGGATTACTTTACATCGTTTATTGATGCTGCCAATAGAACATGAAAATAAATTAGAATACCACAAGCTATCTGGAGAAGCTTGTTGTGAAGTTTCTAGAGTCCTTAAAAAAATGAAACTTCTCATTATTGATGAGGTAAGCATGGTATCAAATGTAATGCTTGCCTTTGTGCATTTAAGAATGCAACAGATTCTTAAAACAGAGTATGATGTGTTATTTGGTAGCAAACACGTCATCGTTTTTGGAGATCTACTGCAGCTAACTCCTGTGAAAGGACAACCTGTGTTTAAAACTGTTACACATGAAGACAACAGAAAGTGCCTGGGAAGTATTGGAAATGTTAATATATGGTCGCATTTCAAATATACAGAACTCATTCAAAATATGCGACAGGCAAAGGATGCTGATTATGGAAATATTCTTCAAGATATAAGAATTGGAAAACTAAGTGAACATGCCAAAGAAACTTTACAGGCACAATTACTTTCAAATTTGTTTCCAAATGAAAATGTTGTGGCAGAGAATATATATAGTAAAGTGGCAGAAGATAAGTCAGTTATATGCTTGATGCCAACTCTACAAGAATGTTCAATCTTCAATGAAAAAATGTTAAAGTTAGAAAATCAGGAAATTAAGAAACTGGAAGCTAAAGATAGAATAGAGCATGAAGGAAGTACTTTTATTTTGTCAGAAAGGTTGACGTTAAAATTGGATTCTTTAGAGAAATCAATATCTAAAACTGCTGGTTCAGAAAAGAATCTGTATGTATGTTTAAATTGTCGGATTATTTTACGAAGAAATTTACATGTGGAAAGAGGTTTGGTGAATGGAGCAATGGGTAATCTTGTTGGTTTTGTGAATTACCCAAATAGAGATGAGATCGAATTTTTAAAAATCAAATTTGATGGAATTGAAGAGGTACAACAATTCAGTCGTTGTTCAAATCGATTTTTGCTTGTGAAAGATTTATATGTCCGACGAAAACAGTTTACTGTTTGTTTGGCATATGCGGTGACTATTCATGAATCTCAAGGTTTAAGTGTAGATAGTGCTTTGGTAAATATTGGAAGTACTGTGTTCAAAGAGGGTATGGCCTATGTTGCTTTATCTCGAGTTAGAACTTTATCTGGATTGTATCTGATTGATTTTGATGAGACAAAGATTAGTGCAGATCTAAATTGTGTGAAAGAGTATAACACGTTAAGAAGAGAATATGCTCCAAGTTTACCTCAATATCCTTTAATTGAAAAGTGTGTGGTAGGTCGAAAAAGAAGATATGAGAAAAAATTTAGTGAAGTGGTAGATAAAAGAAAAAAAGTAGATGAACCTGTGATTGGAAGCAAAAAGAAAAAGGATACTACTGAATAGGTTGTTGGATTTCAGTTTGAAAACAGTTCTGGTGTCAACTGCTATGCAAATGTAGTGGTTAATGTTGTTTTTTTTCTTGAAACTTTACAGCAACAGATTGTTGAAAATCGGAACCAAACATTTTGTTGTTTATTGAATTCTGTGTTTGAGGAATGTAGCAGTGATAATACTAAAATAGAAAATGTTTCTGATATTCGAAATGTTTTAGACATATGTGCTGGTCTAAATCAATTTTCTCAGAATATTCAGCAAGATTGTCAGGAATTTATTATGTATATGATTGCTGTTTTACAAGATGAAGGTGTAGATATTGATAGTCTTTTTGGCCTTTCTTATAAATGGCAACATGACTGCGACAATTGTTCGTTTTCAAGTAGTACTGACATACACACTGAAAGATTTATATATTTAACATTACCAGACTGTAAAGCAGTGTCTTTCAATAATCTAGTTAGAGAAGCAAATCAAAACATGGTCTGTTCTCAATGTAACTTATTTATCCGAAGATATGGACAGTATGTAATTTTAATGCTCCAACGATGCAGACCTGATGGAACAAAATTGACAACTACAATTAAAAATTTTGTGGCTTCTCAACTATCAATTTCTGGATGAACTTTTGTAACTGTAGCAATTATCTTCCATGATGGTCCTTCTACAACATCAGGACATTACACAGCTTATTTAAAATCTCCAAAAGGCTGGACACACTGTAATGATACTCAATTGACTTTTAAAAAACGTTTGCCTTTTGACTTACCAAATTCTTACCTCGTGTTTTTGCAACCCAAATTTTAGGAAAATTAATTGGCCTAGGAAGATTACTGCTGTTAAGAAAGGATACTCTGTTGTTCAGAATTACTTTGTGAGTGAGGGTGACCAAATTATAAAAAAAAAACTTGTATTTGACATAGTGATAGCATCAGGTAGAGGTTTAACTATTGTTAGATGGTAGAGAACACGTTGGAACTTTTGATTCTAAAGGTCGGGAAAAGAAAGGTTAAGAGTACAATTAAGTAATTTGCAAACTAAGGACTTTACACATACTATTTGGCCATGAGGAGAAGTATCTCAGAACAAAATGACTACTTTGGGTAAATGTTGTTAGAACATGCTTGTATGGAAGTTTATTTAGAAGGTATAAAAAAGAAGTGATATTGTTTTATTACGTTGTGATTGTTGGAGATGTAGCATACTTAAACAAGAAATTGAGAATTAGAGAAAAACATTTAAGATATGTTTTTTTTGAATATTTACATTATGTATTCAAATGTTGTATGGTTTTTTTTAAACACAAACTTTTTGATTGTGTTTTTGTTTTGCCCGCTGTCATATGATGAGTAGTATTGCACTCACTGTTTTAAGTGAAATTCAATACATTATGAGAACAGCAAAATAAAATAATTAAAATATTGTACAAATTATTTTGTATTTTGTATTGCGAAATATACATTATAACTGAATTGTTTCTTCTCTTCCACAGATATTATATTTATAAGGTAAGTACGACAAACAAAAAAATACTTTTTTAAGAATCTCTTACTTATCTTTCTCTCTTTCCTCACCCTTCTATCACTTCTGTCACTGTCACTGCCTTTCGCTCAATCTAAGTCATATTCTCCCATTTCATATTTTCTTCTCTGTTCATCATTGTCATTCCCTTTCTCCTGCTCCTATTTCCTACGTTTCACTTATTTTCTTTCGCTCACTTTATCTGTCAATCCCTTTCCCTTATTCCCCTTTCTTCAATGTCTTTTGCTAACTTTCATACCTTGAGTCTCTCACTTTTTTCACTCCATTTCTCTCTTCCTCTCTTTATTTTTCTCACTCAGTCTAACCACTTCATTTCCTTTCAGTCACACACTCTACCTCTCTTTGTCTTTCACTTACTCTCTTTCTATCTCTCTCTGTCATCCTTCCTCTCTTTCCCTTTCTATTTTTTTCACTCATACTTTCTTTTATATTATGAAATATATATTATAACTAAATGTTTTCTTTTCTTCCATAGATAGTATATTTTTTAAAGAAAATATATTATAAAGTTGCCATTATTTATAAGGTAAGTTTCACAAACAAAAAATATTTTTTTATCAGTCTTACTTTTCTTTCTGTCTTTCACATTTTTTAATATCACTTTTCTAACCTTCTTTTACTGATCTTACTCACCTTTTTTTGTTTTCATTACTGCCCTTCATTCACCTCTACTCTCCAAAAGTACTCTTACTTCACCATTGTCTGTTTCTTACTTATCTTTACTTTTTCCTTAATCACTTCCTTGTGTTGCTGTATCACTCAATCTCTTCTCACTCCCCCCTAGCTTTCTTTCTATTACATCATCCCTAAGTGACCTTCAGTCACTCCACTTCTTTCATTCCTTCACTCCATTTTGTTCACCACACTTCCTTAATTCCCTTTCTCACTATCTTTTGGTTCATCCATCTCTAAATCTCTTCCACAATTTTAGTCACTATAACTCAATTTTTCTACCACTCACTCCCCACTTCTCACTTTCACTTAACTCCCTTTTATCATCCTCATACCCCTTCCCTCACCATCACCCCACTTCTCTTATCCTTTACTCCCCTTACCCTACTCTATTTCCCTCTCTCCGTCCCTTACACTTCTTCCCTGTCTCTGCCCCGCTCCCCTTCTCTCACTCACCCTCCCTCACTCTCTTTCCCTTAGTGCCCTTTCCTTACTTTTTAACTCCCCTTAACTCACCCCACTACCCTTAGTCCCTTTCTTTTAGTCACTGTTTGTCTCACCTTTCCTCACTCATCATACTCTCCTTTCTTCACTCACCATACTCTCCTTTCCACACTCATTCCCTCAGTCCCTTCCTCTCCTTCAATCAGTCATTTTAGTCATTCATTTATACACTACACATTCTCTCCCTCTCTCTCTCTCCCTAACCCTTCCTTTCTTTCACTTTCTGTTTCCTTCACTCCTACTTTCTTTTGTATTATGAAATATATATTGTAACTCAATTTTGTCTTTTCTTCCACAGATAGTATATTTTTTAAAGAAATATACTATTAATTTGTCATTATTTATAAGGTAAGTATGACAAACAAAAATACTTTTTCATCACTCTCTTACTTCTCTTTCTCTCTTTCTCATTCTTTAATCTCTCTCTTATTCCCCTTCCTTTACTCAGTTTACTCTCCTTTACTCATTCTCATTACTTCCCTTCATTTTTCTTTACAGTCTTTCTGTCACTATCAGTACTCTTTCTTCACCCTCACTCACCTTTTCCAACTACCTCTTTCTCTCTCTGTCCCTTACTTCTCTTTCCTATCTTCTTCTATCACTACCTTTCTCTTGTTCTATCCCTCAGTATCGTCTCACTCCCCCTTACTCTCTTTCCATAACATCATCCCTCAGTCACCTTCACTCACTCAACTTATTTCACTTCCTCACTCTCTTTCGCTCACTTCCCTTCATTTATTACCTCCCTCACTCTCCTTTCCTCCATCCATCTCAAAGTCTCTTTTTCCTCAATCACTACCTTGAGTTGCTTTATCGCTCAATCTCTTCTCACTCCCCCCTTACTATATTTCTATTACATCATCCCTCACTGATCTTCAGTCACTCCACTTTTTTAACTCCTTCACTCCCTTTTGCTCAGTCCCCTTCCTTAATTCTCTCCATCACTCTCCTTTCCTCCATCCGTCTCTAAGTCTCTTCCTCTGTTTTATTAAGTGTAAGTGTTTTACTCCTTCACACTCCCTCAGTCTTTTTGTGTGTGTCTATTTCACTGTCTCCGTCTCTGTTCTCTATTTTTCATTTTCTTTTCTCTCTTTCCATAAATACTTGTCTCTCATTTACTTATTTTTCCTTTCTGTTAATATGCTTTTTTTCCATTACTCCTTTCCCCTTACTCTTATATCCCTTCCCTCACTATCACTGCCCTTTCCTCAATCTTACTCCTCTTCTCCCACTTCATGTTCTCTTCTCTGTGCATCACTCCCATTCCTTTTCTTCTTCTCCAATTTCATCAATACCCCTCAGTTTCTTTTCCTCACTTCATCTGTCAATCCTGCTACCTTATTTCTTTTTCCTCATTCCCTTCTGCTAACTCCCTTTCATTTACTCTCTCACTCATCTTTTGAACATTTTCTCTCCCTCTCTTGCTGTGTCTCACTCAGTCTAACCTCTCTTCCTGTCTGTATCTCTCCCCTTTTCTCTTTTCCACTTTCTTCCCCTCACTCTCCCTCACACTCTTTCACTCATTTAAATCCTCAGGGGCAGATTTAGAAGCCCCCTGCGCCTCTTTTACACCGCCACTGCGTCACTATTCTTACGCTGTGGCAGCGCAAAAGAAGCGCTATGGTGCAGGCTATTTAGAACTTGACGCATCAGGGAGATGCGTCACGTTGTAAAACCCTGCACCACATGAAACCAGTGTCAGGTTTCATGTGGGCGTTTCCACGCAGTGGTGGGCGTTCCGTCGCAGGAACGCCCTTGAAAAGTGATTCAGTGAAATCTGCAAGATTTCACTGAATCACTTTACTAACGCTGATGCGTCAAAACCTTGCACCTGGTTGAAGCAGGTGTAAGGCTTGACGCACCACGTTACAGATAGGGCAAGTTGCAAAAGTGCTGGAGTTGCGTGCCGCATGCAACACAATTTCAGCACTGTGCCAACTTTACGCCCTAGATGCGACACGCATCTGTTTATTCCTGCGCCATGGTGCACCACATTGCAAATGCGGTGCATCATGGGTGGCGCAAGGATAAACTTGTGTGCCGCATCTTTCCTGGCGCATCTCTGCTAATTTGCAGAGATGTGTCAGATAACATAAATCTGTCCCTCAGTCCCATTCTCTCTCTTCGCTTTCCTAAGTCCCTCCATTCCCTCACTTAATTTTTTTCTCACTCACTCCCCACTTCTCACTTTCACTTACCTCCCTTTTATCATCCTCAAATCCCCTTCCCTCACCATCTTTCCATTTTTTTTACCTTCACTCCCCTTACCCTACTCTATTTATCTCTCTTTCTCCCTTACTCTCCTTCCATATGTCCATCCCCACTCCCCTTCTGTCACTCCTCCTCCTTCAGTTTCTTTTCCATACTGCTCTTCCCATACTTTTTCATTCCCCTTAACTCACTACCCTACCCTTAGTCCCCTTGTTTCAGTCAGTCTTTTACTCTCCTTTCCTCACTCACTATACTCCCTTTACCTCACTCATTCCCTCAGTCCCTTCCTCCACTTTAGTCAGTCATTTAGGTTATTCATTTATACACTACACATTCATTCAAAAAAATGATGACACAGTGCGTAAGAAATAGAGCTCTTTTTGGAAAAATGAGTTAGTTCTGAAAATAACTTTTTTTTTTCGTTTTGATATATTTTTTATTTTTTTTATTTTTAAAAAGTTTTATATATATATATTTTTTCAAACACGAACAGGAATCTTGAATTTCAAAAGTGTTCAACAGGAACAACGAAAATAAAAATAAAAATAAATTATCTTCTTTCACTGCATACATGTTCATTAATGCGCTTCTCAATTAGAACAAGGCTCTGTTCAGAATATACAATTATTTCACAGCACTTGTTGCACCTCAAGTGCACCTTCTTAAAAAAAGGCCTCAGGTCCAGTTCTGCAGTCGATGGAGATGGAGGTGGTGCCGATGAAGTGCTGGCCACAGCTGGTGGCATTTGTGTGGCCAGGGCTCTAGTGGATGCCTTCGCAAACTGCGCAGGGTGCACATGCCTCACATGTCTCATCATGGTGTGAATGGAAAATGAATATTTTTTCGAAGGGTTTCCCCTAGAAAGGACAGTGTCACAAATGGTACAAGTGACCTTAGGTGCATTCACCTTCTTTTGTTCTTCAGGATATCGAAAAAATTGCCAAATAAAAGATTCCTTCACTCGCCGTTTGGGAAGTCGATACTGTTCATCAGAATCAGATGATGATGATTCCTGTCTGGCAGCCATTTTAGTTATTTCTCAGAGAAGCTGGAGAGGGTCCTTCTTCCACGAGACTGAAACAGATAGTGAGGGAAATGGGTGGGGTTTTTGAAGATTCTAGAACTGAAACTGCTATGAACCAATGAAAAGTGTTGTTTTTGAGTCACATGACTTAACGTGCGCACTCGGGTGCGCGCACGGCGTTTTACCCGATTTACATAAAAGTTTCAAAATGTGAAAAGGAGGCAAGGTAGATACTCCCTGACCCCCTAGAGCTTCTCAGGGGGTCCCTAAAGAACCCCGACGGACAAAACCCCCCCCCTTTTTTTTAAAAAAATGCGAGGTGCGCGCACCCGGTCGCGCACCTCATTTCAAAATGGCGTTTTACCCGATTTACATAAAAGTTTCAAAACATGAAAAAGAGGCAAGGTAGACACTCCCTGACCCCCTAGACCTTCTCAGGGGGTCCCTCAAGAACCCCGATGGGCAAAAAACCCCTTTTAAAAAAAAAAATCGTGAGGTGCGCGCACCCGGGCGCGCACGACTAAAAAAACCAATTATTATTATTATTATTATTATTATTTCATTATTATCTAAGAAAACACCTGAATACATTAAATTTTTTTAAAATCATATTTTATATAATGTGCACCATACTTTCGTAAAAGGATTGTTGGACATCAAATAACCGACGTCCATCGTATATCAAGAGAGATGAAACCATGCACTTTTTATACATTATTCACTGTCTAACTGACAATTTCAATAACACGTTTAAAGCAGGCAAAATTAGTAAAAAATGGACTGAGAATTGAAATACCGCTCCACACAGTAGGTAAGAACAAAGCAAATCTATAAAGAAATGCCTCACCCATCGGGCAACTAGTAAGTCATCGGGAAGAGTTCACAAAGACTTCAGAGCTTTATTGCATCAGTACAGTCCAAAGAGGTCTGAGACACGTGAACGTAGAGAGGACATGAGTAGGACCCTGGAGGGCAAGCAAGAGTTAATGTCAGACCCTGTTCGGAAGAACAAAGTCCAGATTCAGCCACAATTGTACTACTTGGGATCGTCTACCACTGGAGTTCTGGGGTCCGGTCTATTGTAGCTCTGCAAATAGGCCATCTCGACTTAAGTCTCACAACAAAAAAGACTACAAAAATATCATTTTCACACACATAATAGTTAAGAATTAGCATTTAAAAATGTTGTAAATTCACAGAAAAAAACCTTAGGTATGACACACGTCATAGTTAGAAATTAGAATTAAAAAACCTTGCAAATGTACTGAATAAAAAATAGGTTTAAAACACGTTATAGTTAAGAATTAGCATTTACAAAACCTTTGAAATTCACTGAAAAAACCATAGGTTTGACACACGTTATAGTAAGAAATTAGCATTCAAAAAACCTTTAAAATTCACTGAAAACCCATAGGTTTAACATATGTTATAGTTAGGAATTTGCATTTAAAAAACCTTAGAAATTCACTGAAAAAAACTATAGATTTTACACCAGTTATAGTTAGCTGTACATTTTAGTCATACAAAACCATTGAAATTCCCCTGTTATAGTTAGTTGTACTCACTATAACTCGCGCGCCCACAATCCACTGCTGATGATGTCACATATTACATCATTCATGACATGGTCAGTGACATCACTGATGACATCACATCTCAAATGATATCACTGATGACATGATCCAGTGAATGTAATTTGCTTTGATATTTAAATATGTATTATAAATACACTACTTTGCATTGAAGAATGAGTGGATATATAAATATAAATGTGTGAATGGTGGATTTAGTAACAGTGTCATTGATTCTTTCCTTGACTAATTTGTAGAGTCTCACTATATATAATGTGTATTTAACAAACTGTGTGAAAGTCTTTATTGCTTTGTCTTAATTGGTATGTTAAAGACTATATTTGTTATTGGTTTCTTAACTGAGTATTTGTATGGGTAAATGAATGTCTATATGGTTTGGTGGGGGTGTGTGATTGCCCAAAAATGTGTGAATAGTTCATTCAGTAGGTATGTGAGGTTAAGACTACATATTATAACAGTTTTTTCAGTGAGTGTATTTGTTTATGGGTGTGGTGGTGATGAAATATTTCTCTCAATGGTACATCTCCATTAAACTTGAAAACAAAAGACAGTGTATGTGACAGTTATATCTAATTAAGTGTGCTTAAGACTTAGTGCTTGTATGAGTCACTATATGGATAACTGTATACTTGTAATAGGGATTTTATAACACACTAAGTGTGAGTTACTATCTATATAAATAGATGAAGTGGTGTTTGTATAAGTGTGTAGATGAGTAAATGTAAGTATAATCAATTGTTTGCATAAGTCAGAAGGATGTCTTTATAAGTGAATACAAAGTGTGTTGGTGTGTAATGTTGAAATAGACGTATAAGTATATTTGATAGTGTTCTGTTGATTATTCGCTGCATATAACACTGAATCTATAGGTAAGTGATTAGATTTGTGTATAGCTCTATGAATAACTGAGTGGGTGTTTAGAAATTTCTATTGGTGTGTCAATGGTTTCAAATATGGCACTTACTATTTTACAGTGAGTGATGAAAGATTATACTAGTGTCTGATGAGTTGTATTTGATTGTCACATGGATGATGTCAGTGATGTCATTTGAGATGTCATCAGTGATGTCATCAGTGATATCACTGACCATGTCATGAATGATGTAATATGTGACATCCTCAGCAGTGGATTGCGGGCGCGCGAGTTATAGTGAGTACAACTAACTATAACGGGGGAATTTCAATGGTTTTGTATGACTAAAATGTACAGCTAACTATAACTGGTGTAAAACCTATGGTTTTTTCAGTGAATTCTAAGGTTTTTTAAATGCAAATTCCTAACTATAACACATGTCAAACCCATGGTTTTTTCAGTGAATTTCAAAGGTTTTTTGAATGCTAATTTCTAACTATAACGTGTGTCAAACCTATGGTTTTTTCAGTGAATATATATATATATATATATTAATAACCTACTGGCAGCCGCCTTTAGGTAGTTATAGTTAGGACCATGCTTGCATAGGAAAAGTGTTTTTTGTTTAGCCAATAACTTTGGCACCGCTTGACAAATCTTCATGACCTTTTCACAACTTTTCATCTTTTTCGTTCGGCTGCTGTATTGAAAGTTTTGAGGTGATCCATCAAGAAGGGGTTGAAAAAAACAGGGGACCCAAAACTCATTTTCCCCAAGCATTTCCCGATAGGAGAATTTTTAACACATCTGCAGCCCGAACCTCTGAAAGGACTTGCACCATATTTGGCAGAAAGCTAGATGTTTTTTCAAGAAAGCATGCTTTTTGTGATTTGGTGTAACTCCATTCAGTAGTTTTAGAGATATTTAAGTTTAAGAAATATCGATATCTGGGGACGTGAGTCCTTGCAGTAGACTTACAGAAATTTGATTGGCTCCAACACTTCAAACAGGAAGTGTTGGCAGCCATCTTGCAACTCAGCTTAAAGCCAAGTCCTACAATTTAAAAAAAACAAAAAAAAACAAAAGGGGTTGGGTAGAAATAGCCTGACCCCCCAGATATGGTGGGGGATCACCCAGGAAGCCCGTCTGGCATTAAAAAGAGATTCTGTTTTTCAATTGTCCTGAAAATTTGCAGGTAGATCCACGGATTTGTGGCAACATTGTTTTTTTTTCAAATAAACTCCTGAATGAGCCAAATCCCAGGGGCATCTGAAAAATGTTGCCCCCATCCTAAGGTTTAATGAAACCCAGGGGATCACCAACTCCCTGAGCCATCTAGCCCCAGGGGCAGCCAGCTCCCCCGGGGTTTTGTGACATTGAATGCAAGGGGACTGGTCGGTCCCCATAGCCCAGGGGACCACCACCTCCCTGGGGTAAATTCTAAAAAAGGAAATGGGCCGCGCATCCCCCCAGCTGGAGCCAAAGATGTCCCTGGGACTGCAATCCCCAAGGGCCAGCTCCTGCTATGTCCTGGGCACCCTCCCCGGGACATAGCTGTTTGCTATGGCTTGGCGGGTGTTTTGCAGCTCCCACCAAGCCATAGCAATCTGTGCTCTGCCTTAAGCAAGAGAGAGGATTTTGCTCTCACTTTCTCAAAGCGGAGCACAATTGCTTTGGCATAGAGGGAGCTGCATATTCAACAGCTAACTTCTCTGTCAAAGCAATGCCTGCTCCCGCAGTAGGTGAGTAGCCGACAGAGACTAAGGGGGCCTGAGTCTCCCCCTGAGGTCCCCAACATCTCTAAGTGGGTACCTTGGGTAGGACCAAGGCACCCTCACTAGAGGCCGAGCCCCTGGGCATGGGTTACCCGGGCCGTAATCGTCCTGACCATGTCATGAGTGATATAATATGTAAGGTCATAAGCAGTGTATTGCAGGTGTGAGCTATGGTTGGCTCAGCTAACTATAACTGCTGAATTTCACTGGTTTTGTATGATTGAAACCTGAGCACCTGAGGCGAAATATAATGCCCCTGTAACCTTTGTTTTTTCTGGGAATCTATCTATCTATCTATCTATCTATCTATCTATCTATCTATGTAAATGTAAATGTACAGGAATTTATATAGCGCAAATCACCAAGCGGTTTCTAAGCGCTTGCTTAGGGAACCCGTCCTGGTATTCCCCTGTGAGATAACCCCGGCGGGGTATCCGCAAGGTGAAAGCCAGGCATCCCGCCGCGAGGGGCCGTTGTGGAGATTAAGCAAGCTATTGCCCAGAGTCGCAGAGTGTGAACCCGTGAATCGAGTAGGCACCGGAGCGAGAATTGTCGAGTCCATGGACATTTTAGGACTCAAGACCCCGCCGAGCCGGGAATTGAACCCTGGTCCCGGGCTTACCTCTGCTTCCAGGTCTGCCTCCTCTAACCAGTGAGCCACACTTCTCCACATCTATCTATCTATCTATCTATCTATCTATCTATCTATCTATCTATCTATCTATCTATCTATCTATCTATCTATCTATCTATCTATCTTTCTATCAATCTATCTATCTATTTATCTATCCATACATCGCCAGACGTTAGCTAAAGTTATGACCATGTTTCCATAGCAAAAGTGTTTTTTTGTTTAGCCAATGAATATGGCGCCGCTCTACGAATCTTCACGTACTTTTCAAAACTTTTCTCCTTTTTGGTTCAGCTGCTGTGTTGAACGTTTCGGGGTGATCCATCAAGTGAGGGCCAAGAAAAAGGGCAGTTCTAAAACATGTTTTCCCATGGATTTTCCCATAGGGATTTTGAACACAACTACAGCCCGAACTGCTGAACGGAATTACACCAAATTTGGCAGAGAGATAGATGTTGGATCAGAAAGCATGCTTTTGTGATTTGGTGTAAATTCTTTCAATAGTTTTAAAGATATTTAAGTTAAAATAAAATAGATATCTGGGGATGCAAATCCTTGTAGTGGACTCGCAGATCCTACTGAAATTTGATTGCTGCCAACACTTCAATCAGGAAGTGTTGGCAGCCATCTTGATACTCTGCTTGTGGCAGAGTCCCACAAAAATGTAACATATAAAGAAAAGGGAGGCATATCCTGACCCCCCCAGATATGGTGGAAGGTTCCCAAAGGCATCTCACCTGGCATTAAATACATTTTCTTTAATTAAATTTTACCACATAGTTTGCGGATAAACCTGTGGATCCACAGCAAACTTGAAAAAAAATTGGAGAAAAAAAGGCGCATTATCCTGTACTTCCTTACTTATTGACCCTGGGTAGGCCAGGTCCTGGGGCCATTTTAAGAAAGGAGGGGGACAAACACTCCCCGTTCTTAGGTTCATTGATTCCCCAGTGACCACCACCTCCCCGGGGTTTCTTTTACAAAAAATGCTTAAGAGGCCCATATGGACTACCCAGCTGCCCTGGGGACCACTATCTTCCCAAGTCTTATTTATTTATTAATGAGAGGACTCTTAGACCCCCAGCCCAAGGGACTGCCACCTCCCTGGGGCTTTTAAATTAAAGAATGTAAGAGAGAAACTTGGACCCCCCTGCAGCCCCGGGAACCACCACCTCCCCAGGGCCTAAGTCAAATTGAATGAAGGGGGCTGCATGACCCCCTCCAGCCCCAGGGACCACCACCTCCTGCAGGGCAAATTCTAACAAAGGAGGGTGGCTGCATGGCCCCTTTTTGGAACCATACATGGCACTGGGGTCCACCACCGCCCAGGGCTGGCTCCTGCTATGTCCTGTGATGCTCACCCCGAGGACATAGCTGTTTGCTAGGGCATGGTCGGAGCATTACTGCTCCCACCAAGCCTTTTGCTTGCTTTCAGCAAGTGAGAGCACTGAAAATGCTCTCCCTTGCTGAAAGCAGAGCACAATTCCTTTTACAGAATGTGAGCTGCATATTGATAGATTGCTCTCTGTGAAAACAATGCCAGCTCCTACAGGACGTGAAAGCCGGCAGGGACTGGGGAGTTCTTGATGCTCCCCTTGTGTCTCCAACAGAGTGCGTGCCCAGGGTAAGACCAGGTCACCCACAATTGAGGCCAGGCCCCATGGGAAAAAAGACCTGCAAGTTGCTGGAGGCACACCCATGTACCCACTAACACACTCATACACTCACCTAGACATCAACTGACAGACAGATACACACATTCATACAATCAGCCACTCACCCATACAGTATCTGAGACACCTAATCACTCACTTATACAGTCAGTCACGTACCCACTCAGTCATCCATATAGTATCTGTCTGTCAATTGATGTCTAAGTGGGTGTATGAATGTGTTAGTGGGTACACGAATGGCTATATGGGTGATTGATTGGTTGTCTGACTATCTCTATGTCTGGTTGTCTGTGTGTGTGGATGAGGAGGTGTGTGACTGCCTGTATGGATGAGTGAGTGGGTGAGTGCATGGCTGTATGGGATAGTGATTGCATGTGTGTGAAGCTGTAATAGTGAGTTAGTGTTTGTATGGCTGTGTCGGCGATTGAGTGCTTGTGTCATTATGGGTGAGTAACTGGGTATGTGAAAGGCAGTATAGGTGAGTGACTGGGTATATGAGAGACTGTATCCCTGAGTGAGTGAATGTGAGAGTGGCTATGTGGTTGAGTATATGCTTCTCTAAGTGACTGTATCGGTGAGTGACTGTGCGTTACTATTTGTATGAGTAAGTGGGTGTGTGTGTAATTGTTTGGGTGAGTACGTGGCTGTGTAATTGATGAGTGAGTGTCTATGTGTTTGAGTAGTTCTAATGGTGACTCACTCAGTGTGTGAGTATTAGTATGGGTATATGAGTGGATATGTCAATGGCTGTATTAATGAGTAAATGAGTGGGTATATGAGTGGCTGCATGGGTGAGCGAGTAGATGTGTGTTTAGATCTATGAATCAGTGAATGGGTGTGTAAGTACTTGTATGGTCATGTGAATGGGTTTGTGAATGGGTGTGTCAGAGATGCTGTGGATGTTGTCATCAATGATGTCATTTGAGATTTCAACACTGATGCCGCTGATCATGTCACGAGTGATGTAATATGTGAGGTCATAAGCAGTGCATTGCGATGGCGAAAGTTATAATTAACCCCGCTAACAATAACAGCTGAATTTCTCTCGTTCTGTATGAGTGAAACCTGACCCTAACTATAACATTCCTGTAACCTTTCTTTCTTTAGTGAATATATATATATATATATATATATTACTATAGTTAGGATTTTTTCCCTATGGGTTTTTTGAAAATTCTATGTCTAATAACTTTGGCGTTTGTGGACGGAATTGGCTGAAATTTTCTGGAAAATGGAACATTTTGTTTCTGAGCAGCCCTTGAAAATTTGGGGGGTGTTCGTCAAGGGGGGGCCGAGAAAAAAGGGGGGTCCCAAAACGTGTTTTTAACATTGAGTTTTCCATAGGGCGGTTGGCCTCACTTTTAGCCCGAATGGCTGAATGGATTTGCACGACACTTGGCAAAATTGTAGGGACTGGTAGCCCGATGTGCCTTTTGTAGGTCTCAATATATGTGCTCCAGTGGATTTTGAGAAATTAACGTTTAAAAAAAGATATATATCTGTAACAGCGGACCGGGCAGCTCCCCGGTTCGCGGACCGGGGCGCGTACCAGAACTTCGCGTAGCGAAGCTGATTGGCTCTCCGGTGTCTGTCAACATTCTAAACAGTCCGGAGCGGCCGCCATCTTGTCTCTCGGTAGGATTGAGAGACAAGAGGAGGCCAAAACAAAGGTGGAAATAACCATAAGGGGGCCTAGTAGATCCTCCCTGACCCCCTAGGTTTAATGTGGAGGCTTTAAAAGGGCCCCGCGGGGCAAAAAAAATAATAATTTTTTTTTGTTTTTTTGCGTGGGTAGCGCCCGGTCCGCGAACCGGGAAGCGTTCTGGGCAGCGTACTACAATGAAAAATGAATGAGAGACTTTTCATTTTTTTTTTTTTTTTTTATTTTTATTGACATTTTTACAACAGTTTCCCCCCCCCACCCCGCGCCGTAACAAATTTTTCATTTCTCATTACTTATTTACAGATGATACATATTGCAGTAATAACATTTCTTACAGAATACGATATAAAATAACAGAAACAGCAAAGAAGTCCTAATTTAAGACTACCAACTAAAACTTTAAGTATTTAAAGTAGGAGGGAAAGAAGAAAAAAACTTGACATTCGCTTCTTCAGGGCCTATTACCTTGTGTCACCCCCTTATACATTTAACATCCTGTCTTTCCAATCGGATATCGGCTTCCACAGCTGTAGCCCCAGTGCCCTCCCTTTTTTTTTTTTTCCCCCTTTCTAGCATAAATAGCCTTCTCAAGGTTGTGCATATACAATAGCTTAGCCAACCACTGCTGGAAGGAGGGAGCCAATTTATCTTTCCATACAGACGCTATGCAAAGACGTAGTACGGCCATTGCCACAAATATGAAACCACCTGCACTATGTTGTTCTATATTGGGTGCCTCGAGGCCTAACATTATTACATCAGGTGTCAATTTCACTTTGAAAGCCAATGATTTATCACAGAACATTTCAATACTGTTTATGAGTGATGAGAGGATTGGGCACCCTGCGAACATGTGGATTATGTCTGCCTCTGAACTATCGCATCGCGGGCACCTCACCCCCTGTATTCCTCCCCACTGAGCGATCCTAGCTGGAGTATAGTAAAGTCTAAACAAAGTTTTGTAATGTTGTGCTTTTAGTGATGCCAGACATAGTACCTCATGCCCCAAGGTTAGTGATTTTGTAAATGTCCCTTCAGAAATTCCTAGTGCCTCCATCCATTTGGTCTCATACTTCCCTAAGTCGTCCCCTCTATGATCTATTAATGCTGCATACAGCCGTTTAATTGTACATGGCCGCTCTGCTTCCATCATCTGTAGTATTGAGTTCTCCTTAAATCCCGCCTGACCGCCACGTTTATTACCTAAGAAACTTCTTATCTGTAAGTACTTGAAAAAAGACCTATTACTAACCCCGAATTCCTGTTGGAGCTCTGCAAATTGCCGTACCCCTAATTCCCCCATCAAGTCTCCCATGTTTCTAATTCCTTGTCTAACCCATTCTTTAAAGATTACATCCGAGAAAATATCCGAGGGTAGTGTTGTGTCCCCTACTAGTCTCGTATATCCGTGGAGTCTACCCAGACCAAAACTCTTCTTAAATGCCTTCCAGATCTTATTGGCGGCTTCCAGTGTCTTAAACCTAGTTCGCTTGAAGTAGCTTGGCTCCGTATATCTCAGAAAAGCATTATTAGCTTCATCTCCCAAAATTAAGCCATACACTTCTAAAGACCCTGTATGTAAATCCTCCTCTCCTTCGATCCCTCCCAATAAACAGGTCATTTGTTGCAGAGCGGCTGCCCAATAATACATCCTGAGGTCTGGTAGAGACCATCCTCCCTTATCATAAGGTAGTGACATATATTTCAGTGCCCTCCTTGTCTTCCCTTGTGCCCATACGAAGCGATTTACCATATTCTCTAAGTTCTTAAACCATATCAAATTAAAAAACAGCGGAATTGTTCTAAACAAATATAGCACTTTGGGGAGCAGGTTCATTTTCACATAGTTAACCCTCCCAACAATTGTCATATGCAGATTGTGTATCCTATCCAGGTCTTTTTTCGTTTTTATGAGAATAGGAGTGATATTGATTTCCACCAACTTTCCTAAATCTGCTGTGATAATAATACCCAAGTATTTACCTTCATTAACCACCCGTGTATCTGTGCAATCTGTGTGTGCGTTTTTAATAATTTGTGTCTTATTTTTGTTCAATGCATAACCCGCTATTCGCCCAAACAGCTCTGCCTCTGATTCTATTTCCCTTATCGCATCCATTGGGTTGGGTGTTATAACCGCTATGTCGTCTGCATATGCAAGAACCTTTATATCTCCCCTCTTAGAAAGTAGTGGTTCAATTCTTGCATTTTGTTCTAATTTGTATATTAGAGGGTCTATATACATTGCAAACAATAAAGGTGAACAAGGGCACCCCTGTCTTGTGCCCCTGGTAATATTAAAGGGTTTCGTGCGACCTGTATTTATCCTGACACTTGCTGTTGGATTTGAGTAGAGTGATTGTATTACTTTGATAAATGTTTCGCCCACTCCCCCTCTTCTCAAAACAACCCATAAATACTCCCATGCTACCCTATCGAATGCTTTCTCAGCGTCGAGTAACAAAGTGGCCATTGGTTTCCCATCCCCTTCCTGAATATCAAACAGTGTTATCATTTTCCTAACATGTGTTGTGGTATCTCTGTGAGGTATGAACCCGTGTTGGTTGTCACTCACCAGTTGAGTAATTACCCTGGCGAGTCTAGCTGCCTGTATCTTTGAGAATATTTTGGTATCTGCATTGATTAATGTGATGGGTCGGTATGATCCAGGTTCTGTCGGATCCTTCCCTTTTTTTAGTAGAATTACAATGTCAGCTCCCGCCCAGCTGCCCGGGATTGCCTGCCCTTGCTGAATTCCTTTGAAAGTTCTCGCTAATTCTTTGAATATTGAGGGTAAGAATATTTTATAAAATTCTCCTGGAATCAGATCAGGTCCAGCTGCTTTCCCATTTGGTAAGCCCAGTATTGCATCGTTTATCTCCTCATCGCTTATGTCATTATCCAGATATTCTCTATCCTCTTCACTAAGTACTTTACCCGGGATGTTCTCTAGATACTGCTCTATTTCACTCCTATCCCGGACTAACTCCTCCTTATATAACCTGCTATAATATGCCCTAAATACCTCAGCGATTCCCTTATCATCAGTGATTATCTGACCTGTTTCGTCTTTAATTTCCTTGATTTCACTTTTAGCTACTCTTTGTCTTGTTCGTGCAGCTAGCGTGCGTCCTATTCTTTCACTGAATTCATAGCTCCTCTCTCTCTGCGTGTCATACAATCTAGCGGCCTTAATCGCCACTTCTTCCAGAGCTGCTGCCCTAGCTGCTGTTACTTCTAGAAGTCGTTCAGTGAGTCCCCGCTGTTCTATAGTAGCTAACTCAAGACGTGCTTCTGCCAGAATCAAAGCGTTATACAACCGATCCCTTTCTATTTTTTCCCTCCTCTGTTTAGCAATGGAATAACTAAGCGTCTCCCCTCTAATACAGGCCTTAAATGTATCCCAAGCATTCCCAACGTTGGTGCTCCCTCTATTAATATCCCAGAATTGTTTAATCCATGCGTGCATATGTGTGACATAATCATCGTCTTTCAACAAACCCCTTTCGAACGTCCATGATCCCACCACCTTCTTAAAACCTACGCCATCAATTGTTAATTTTAGAGGGTTGTGATCTGACAATATGCGTGGTAATCTCTCAATTGTTGCATTGTTTAACAGTTCCCGGGTTATAAAAAAATAATCTAACCTAACGCATTTGTGGTGAGGTGCTGAATAAAATGTATATCCAGGATCTGACTGTTTCTTGACACCCCATACATCATACACTCCATTATTTCTTACTAGACTCTGTATTGCCCTGCAAACTCTTTTCTTTCTTCCCTTATATTGCCCTGTTGTATCTATATCTAGCCCCTTGGCCCCGTCAATATTAAAGTCTCCTGCCAGGATCACCCGTGGCGCCCAAGAAGGCAACTCAGTATCCAAAAAGTGGAACAGCTCTGGGTCATCCTCGGTTGATCCATAAACAGAGCCTATGGTAACCCACTCCTCCCCTATAAAACACTCAATCAGGGCACATCTCCCCCACTCATCCTCGAACCTCTTTCTTGTTTTAATGTCTGTATGTTTAGTTAGTACAGCCACTCCTCTAATTCTCGCCCCTTGTTTTGAATGTGCTAGTACCCTAAATCCCAGTTGTTCCAGTAAGAATACCCTATTCCCTTCTACGTGCGTCTCTTGTAAGCAAATAAAATCAGCCCCGGTGTTCTTTAACAACAGCGCCAGACGCTGTCTTTTTAATCTGTCATTCAGCCCGCACACATTCATAGTAATAAATTTAATGCTCCCGCTCATGGAGGGTTATGTAAGCTTTCCTTACGACCTCGTAATCCCATTGTGTTTTCTTTACAAATGTTATAGTCGATATGCAGTATGTTAATTGATTGTTGGTTTTGTTGATTATTTTTTATTTTCTTTATTTTTTAAGCATTTTTTTTATTGTGATTGTGTTTCATAATTTATTAAACTTTCTAACATTTCATTGTCAGAAATTTCATAATTATCATGGAATATACATTGTAGTCTCTGAGGGTGTAAAATGTCCTCATTTGCAAGGAGGTTATCTACTGCTTGTACACATTGCAGTAGTTCATTGTCCCAAGTTTCATCGAAAAATTCAATGTCAATTTGATCAATTGTATCAATCAATTCTTGGCTGCTTTCTTGCAGGTCCATTTCAAAAGAAACGTGGTTTTCGCCTTCCATTTTGCCTGAAATTTGGATTAAAAAAATATATATTAGTAGAGATAGGGCAATGTTGGGAATAATTTTAGATAGGCATTTTTTATCAGTGAATTTATCTTTGGGCAGTGTATAGTATCAGAGTGGAAGTAGGAGTATAAAAAAGTGTATGTGATTTAACGTAAGTAAATTCTTAATTATATAAGAAAAGACTAACTCCATCCATAACTATAACAGAGAAGTTTCTCTAAATCTATAACTACTACAGAGGGATAGTATATATCTATCAGAAAAAGTTTACCATATTAACTTATAGTGCACAATATACTTCAGTTTTAAAAATAAAAACTTACCTTTAGAAAGAAGTTGAAGGAATTAGTGAAAATACTATTGAAATGTACAGCAAGAAGTAGTAGTCAAAATGGCTGTGTTTTCTTCTCTTCCTTTATATATATTCAGGTATATAACCAATGAAATGTCAGGTAAAAAAAGTAGAAAATGAAAGTAACATTTTCATTGGTTGTCAATTCCAACACTTCAGATGTGTTTTGTGAAGTAATTTACCTCAGGGTATTTAGAGAGGTCTACAGGCTAAATGACTAAATGGAATTCCAATCAAATTTGTGAAAATGGTAGGGATTGGTATGTAGTATGAGCTAATCTATATTTGGTGAAATTGTCTCCAGTGGCTTTTCTGTGAACTACTTTCCCACCTTTTTTGATGGTGCGCTTCCCAGGGAGCGACCCGGTACGCGAACCGTTGAGCGCCCCGGTTCGCGAACCTTAAGCGTTCCGGGAGTCCACCATTTTGTGTTTCGGTCGAATTAAGATACAAGATGGAGGGCAAATAATGTTCAGAATGGGTAGAAGGGGGCCCGGTAGAGTTATCTTGACCCCCTAGGTTTTCTGAGGGTGGCTGAGGAGGCTTATATGTGCGAAAAAAAAACATTTTTAAAAAAAAATTCGCGAGGTTAGCTCCCGGTTCGCGTACCGGGTAGCGCCCCAGGGAGCGTACTTTGTTGAAAATTAGTGAAAAATGTTAGAGTAAAATAATAATTGTGAGTGATTAGATGTAGGGTAGCTCTGAGAAGAGCTTTTGGGTTTATGGTACATTTAGGTACTTATAAGTAGGTACCAATGCACATTCTTAAATTCAGAGTGAAAACTCTGTTGCCCTCATCTGAGAAGTGAACTCCATCTCCTCTGTAGATATCTTGCATGTAGTAACGCAAGTTATTGTTGTACAGGGAGCCCATTCCATGGTCTCTCATGTAAGCTGAAACAGATTTGTTTACATGCTTCCTCGACTTCTCAATTTGTGGACAAAATTGGTTTGACCACCTCCATTTCTGTCTTTGGCATATATTTGAATATACCAAGGCAGTCTGAGGAAAAAGTGCCATTAATTGCTCAAAGGTGTCCTTTAAAAGCATTTCCAGACCTACACCAGTCAAAGTGCCCAAGTCATTACCTCCACAGTGCACAATTAACAGGTCAGGTTTGGGCAAATGCATAAAGGTTTTCACCAATGGTATCAATTGGTGACATTTTAATCCTCTGTGGCCAAACCACTTAATTTCCACATCTTGTAAATTGAGGTTAGGTAATTTCCTGTTTTCAACATACCTTTGAGCCCAGTGAATATAACTATGTCCAACAATCCAGACAGAAAACATGGTGAGAGAAGGTTCTCCTGCAGTCAGATGAAGTGTGGCAATGAAATGGCAGTTGAAAAAATGAGAGTTTAAAATGAAAAAAACTGTGGAGTTTCTGTGTTCATGAAGCAGTAACAGTGATTGGTGGATTTTGATTGCTGAAAACAGACAGTTAGGGTGCACGGATGTGTTCTTTGAAAGATGTATTTTGAATGGTCAATAAAAAATCATTAAATGAAAGAATGCACTGGATATGCAGGTGCACTGAGAGTTCAGAGTTCAATTGCAACATTGTTGTGTGAACTTGCAAACACCAGAAGTCTTCCAAGAGGTGGTTGCCATGCAGAAAAGGCAGAAAGGGCAGAGGGGGGAAGGGTTTTCATTTGAAAAAAAGTGAGGGAAGAGTTTTGATTGGGTGACATGAGAGATATGTGTGAAGAATTACAGCATTTCTGTGCTTTTGATAGCTGCAGACTCTGGAGTGCATACCTTTTGCTCTGCTGAAGACAAATTGGTGTGTTTCTTTAATTTAGATAGAGAATAGTGTGCTTTAAGGAGAAAATTATGAATTATGTGGCGCAAATTGCTTGTAAATATGCTCCCACATGTGCATGGAAAATTTAGATTTTGAATGTTTGTGTTACATAGCCATGTTAAAAGTGATACAAACATGCTGCAAAGGCAATCAAAACACGCTTTTATGTGTCTTAAGGACATTTTAAGTAATTTTCCCATGTGCAGTGTTTTGAAATTATGATTTGAAAATCGTTTTGGGGGAAAAGGAATTGTTTTTAAATTTATGACAAGGACATAATGGTGTATGCTTCTTTATACGGCAATTGACTGTCCCTGATGTTATTTTTCCCATTTTAATGTAAGACCTTTCTCTGTGGCGCAAGTTGCTTGTAAATATGCTCCGACCTGTGCATGGGAAATTTAGATTTTAAATGTTTGTGTTACATAGCCATGTTAAAAGTGACCCAACCATGCTGGAAAGGCAATAAAAAAACACTTTCATGTGTCTTAAGGACATTTTAAGTAATTTCCCTGTGGGCAGTGTTTTCAAATTATGAATTGAAAATCGTTTTTGAGGTAAAGGAATGTTGTTAAAATTTATATGCGCCATATGCCCCCAAATTTCGTTTTCAGGGGTGCAGCAGGGTGTTCTTGAGACACCCCTGCACCTTTGGAAAAATTCCTAATTTGCGATGAGCTAATTGCTAATCGCAAATTGCACCTTCATTCCTATGGGCCTCCTGCTCCATGGAAATGAATGGGTAATTTGCAATTAGAAATTTGCTCATCGCAAATTAGGAATGGTAAAGAATTGCTATTTATTCCTTAAAATTTGCTATTTAGGAAATGCAAAATAGTTTGATGGTACATATGGTGGTTCATCTGTAACAAGATAAGAAGCTTAGGGATACATTTATGATGACTGGCGCAATAAAGTGCACATTACTTACTTCATTGGTAGGCCTTTACATGTATTATCTCCTCTGTATTCTTCATCAAGTGTAACTTTAATCTGCAATCCTGAGTAGGCCTCACCTTAAACAAACCTCTGGATAGGCCACACCTTATCGTCATCCTGGATTAATCATTTAAAATGCTAGGGACAGATTTATGATAGGTGTATGCCTCTTTTGTGCCACTGTGCGTCACTTTTATGATGCAGCTATGAGGCGACAACATTACAAATTGATGCATTTAGGCAGATATGTCATGGTGTAAAAAAAACGTACCACATGAAACCGATGCAGCAGTGATGCAAAAGATGCACCATGTCGCAAGACAGGCCTCACTTGGGGCCATATGTATCAAGCTAATTAGCATTCGCAAAGATCAAAATTCTACGAATTTCGGCCTTTGCGAATGTTAATTAGACAAATGGTATGTATCAAACAAGTTTGATGCAAAATAAGGAGTAGCAAAATTTGCTATTCCTTATTTTGCAATTGCACTGAAGGATTTGCAAATTTTGTGACTACTTAAATGCAATGTATCAAACAAAAAATATGTAAAAAATGACATTAAGGATTTGGAAACTATTGTGGTAAATTGGTGGTAATTTGTGAATTCTTTTCAAAAAGCTTTTTTTCAAAAAAACAAAAGGTGCCATATGACGCCAACACATGCCCTTAGGGCATGTATGTGTGCCATATGCCCCCAAATTTCTTTTTCAGGGGTGCAGCAGGGTGTTCTTGAGACACCCCTGCACCCTTGGAAAAATTCCTAATTTGTGATGAGCAAATTGCTAATCGCAAATTAAACCTTCATTCCTATGAGCCTCCTAGCCCATGGAAATGAATGGGTAACTTGCTCATTGCAAATTAGGAATGGTAAAGAATTGCTATTTATTCCTTAAAATTCGCTATTTAGGAAATGCAAAATAGTTTGATGGTACATATGGTGGTTCATCTGTAACAAGATAAGAAGCTTAGGGATACATTTATGATGACTGGCGCAATAAAGTGCACATTACTTACTTCATTGGTAGGCCTTTACATGTATTATCTCCTCTGTATTCTTCATCAAGTGTAACTTTAATCTGCAATCCTGAGTAGGCCTCACCTTAAACAAACCTCTGGATAGGCCACACCTTATCGTCATCCTGGATTAATCATTTAAAATGCTAGGGACAGATTTATGATAGGTGTATGCCTCTTTTGTGCCACTGTGCGTCACTTTTATGATGCAGCGGCGGTGCAAAAGATTTGCTATGAGGCGACAACATTACAAATTGATGCATTTAGGCAGATATGTCATGGTGTAAAAAAAACGTACCACATGAAACCGATGCAGCAGTGATGCAAAAGATGCACCATGTCGCAAGACAGGCCTCACTTGGGGCCATATGTATCAAGCTAATTAGCATTCGCAAAGATCAAAATTCTACGAATTTCGGCCTTTGCGAATGTTAATTAGACAAATGGTATGTATCAAACAAGTTTGATGCAAAATAAGGAGTAGCAAAATTTGCTATTCCTTATTTTGCAATTGCACTGAAGGATTTGCAAATTTTGTGACTACTTAAATGCAATGTATCAAACAAAAAATATGTAAAAAATGACATTAAGGATTTGGAAACTATTGTGGTAAATTGGTGGTAATTTGTGAATTCTTTTCAAAAAGCTTTTTTTCAAAAAAACAAAAGGTGCCATATGACGCCAACACATGCCCTTAGGGCATGTATGTGTGCCATATGCCCCCAAATTTCTTTTTCAGGGGTGCAGCAGGGTGTTCTTGAGACACCCCTGCACCCTTGGAAAAATTCCTAATTTGTGATGAGCAAATTGCTAATCGCAAATTAAACCTTCATTCCTATGAGCCTCCTAGCCCATGGAAATGAATGGGTAACTTGCAATTAGCAATTTGCTCATTGCAAATTAGGAATGGTAAAGAATTGCTATTTATTCCTTAAAATTCGCTATTTAGGAAATGCAAAATAGTTTGATGGTACATATGGCGGTTCATCTGTAACAAGATAAGAAGCTTAGGGATAGATTTATGATGACTGGTGCATCACCAGGGATGTGTCAGTCATCCTGCGCCGCTGTTCCGCCACCCATGGTGTGCTGCATTTAGAATGCGGGGCATCATGGGGCAAAAATGGCACAGATGCGTGACGTATCTGTGCTGTAAAGGTAGTGATTGCTGGAGTTGTATCGCAAGTGCGATGCAGCTCAAGCAAGGCTCAGGGGTGCCCCATCTCCACAATGTTGCGTCAAGACCTATGCCTGCTTAAAGCAGGCGCAGGGTTTTGACGAAGCTTTCTCCTATCTGATTGTAAATACGGCACACCATGGGTGGCAGAGTAGTGGTGCACGTTAACTGGTGCATGCCTGGGGATGTGCCATTTAACATAAATCTGCCCCTTTACATTTAAGTATGTGCAGGACACACAGAGTCGGTGAGGCTTATCCAAGGTTAAGAAGAGATGAGTCCTGTTCACTGAAAATTTAGACATAGTCTTCACCTGCTCAGCATTGCTGGACATGGCTAAATAATAGCTGCAAAATATTACTCTCGTTAAACAATTTTACTATTATAATCTCTGAGATTTTTCTCTTACTCTGCAACATCTCATTGTTGTTATCTTTCTTTAAAGATAAAGACAACCTCAACATGAGCGACAATCTGCAATCAGTTGATTTTGACCTCATCATTGAACTTGCAATTGAAACATCAGTGGATGTTGATCCCTTGGATGATTTAAATCCTGAGGATGAAGAAGAGCGTGATGAGGATGCAGATTTGCCCGAATTATATGACATAGGATGGGAAGCTGACCTGCTTGAGCCTATGGAAATATAAACATTTATTTTTAAAATTTATAATTAATAAAAAGTAAAAAGGTAAACCGTTTAATTTAAAAATAAAGACACCTTCAAAAGCAGGTTATGTGTAGTGTCTTCAATAAAATATTAAAATATGCTCATAAAATTAGATCAGATTCACATATAAAATAGCACAGGTAACATAAATATAAATGTCATTTCTTTTCTGCTATTTCTGTATTGTAAATTTGCAAGGACTAAAAAATCTTCTATTTAAAATGTCAAGTAGTGTGTTAAGTTTTTGATCACTGTTATTGTTTTACTGTTTGGTAATAATGGTTAATAACATTTTTTATTATATTTTACCACAGATTCAACTGCAGATCATTTCAAGATTTCACCATGCCAACAATAGAAAGACAGAGAAAGGCTGCAAAACGTCAAAGACAGCAGGTGAAAGAAAATAAGCAGCAGTCCTCTAACAAAAAGATTTGTCAAGTCACGAAGAAAGCACCGGGTAAGAGCACAAAATATTTCATAAGAAATATGTGTAGTAAAAAAAATATTACTACAGAAAATGTTTCAGTCCATAAAACGAGAAGGAATTCAAATGGAAAGGAAAGGCCAATCAAAAATGTTACTGCTAGAGCAAGAGATAACTCTGTGCATGATAGTAGAAGGAAACAACAGTTTAGGGAGATTCGTAAACGAATGTTCCGCAACAGGATAATTGGCAATTTGTTAAAAAATATTAAGAAAGGTCAACAGAAACTGGTTTTTTATAAGAGAAAAAAAAAAGTTGAGAAAGTTATTGATCAGGCATTTGAAATTAAACGTAAGTTATTTATTTTGATAATCAATAGAATTAGGAAGCTAAACAAGGCAATTTATGATTTCAAAAGAAATAGTAGATGGAAGAGAATAGTTAATCGTAGTAATTTTTGTGAAGTTTTTTCTGGAGAATGGATGCATAGTTCAAGCTGTGAGGCATTTTTTAATGAGGAGAGTTATTTCCAGGATAATGATTTGGTGCATGCAGTTGACACCAGTGGTCGTGCTTATGAAGTGAAAGATGGTTGTCCAGTTGAAAAAGAAAAACTTGTGACAACAGAGGCAGAAGAGGTGTTAGGTAATGAGGTTTTAGGAAGACGTGCTAAGGGTCCTGTGTACACCTGGAAGTGTAGTAGTATTTGCAGTGTGCGACAGGATTCCATCAATTTGCTTTGTGATTTTGTACGGTCATTTAATAAGAAAAGTTTGAAGCAGAAAATAAGGTTGTTGCAAGAATTAGATCCTTGCAGAGTAAGAGAAGTGACAGGTTTGCATGGTCATTCACTGGCTTGTCTTTCCAGGAGAGTATGCCAGAGTGTTTTTCATCATTTCAGGATGCTAGCAGTGCATCATAATAAAGTGAGGAAATTAGTTAGAATGTTGTATTATGCTAAGAGTCCAGCAATTATGCTTAAACAATTATGCGCTGCTCTTTTGCATGGTTCTGAAATAGATGTGAAGAATATATGTGAAGAAATTGAGTTTTGTTACTTTGGAAGTAAAGAGGAGAATGTTGAAATTGAGCAAGAAGAAGAGGGTCATGTGGAAGATAGTGTACAGGTTTCCAGTACAGATAATTTCCAGAGGGAAATTGCGACGTTTGAGGTGAAATCAAGTGAGAGGCCTAATTTCACTTGTGTGTGTTGTCGACGCACTTATTATAAGAATCAGACTAAGTTAGTGGATTTATATGCAAAAAGTGAAAGGGAAAATAATAGTGAATGGAAGGATTTCGCAACATACTTGATGGTAGAAAATTGTTTTGATTTGGGATTGGATCAACGTGTGTGTAGTTATTGTTGTTGCAAATTAAATCAAAACCAGATGCCTGCTAGAGCAGTTCATAATAATCTGGAATTGGTTGAGATTCCTTCTGAATTGAAGGATTTAAATACTTATGAATCTATTTTGATTCAAAGTATCCATCCCTTTCAGGCTATTGTAAGAATGGAGCCAAAGACAGGGAAATTGCCACCATCAGATTTACAGAGAGGATTAAAGGGAAGAGTTGTTTATTTGCCTCTAGATTTGAAGAAAAACATTAACACAATTGGAGTAGAAAAAGTGGAAGAGGAACCTCTGGTTATCTTAGTTAATGGGGTTCCGACAAAGAATAAGAAAATATGGCAAGATTTAGTAGATGTTAGGAAAGTTAAAAAGGCAAAATTGTATTTGAAAAAAAATAATAAATACTATAAGAATGTATATGTTGCAGAAGAGGAAGTAAGTGAGGAAGAGGATAGCGATTTGTGTGCTGGTCAAATTGAGAAAGTAGAACCCTCTACTAGTGAAGAAATATATGAACATTATAGTGTTCATCCTTTGCATTCCAAGGAAGTCATGGGGAATGCTATTGAGTTGTTTCAAATGAAACAAGCCAAAGGGAGTCCCATTAGTGTTTGGGAGGAAAGTTTGGAAGCTCGGTGTTTCCCACAGCTTTTTCCAACAGGTCAGGGAGGAAGATATGATGAGCGACCTCATCAAATTCCTGCTTCTGAATACCGGACTTTGCGATTGTTTGCAGGAGATGCTAGGTTTCGACAATGCATTCCTTATTTGTTTCATCTCCTGTTTGAAAGCGATCTGTCTGGACTGTCATATGCAGTGAACCACATCTTGAAAAGTGGTATACACATGCAAAACATCTCGGCAAGTGACTTTATGGATAAAGTCAATGTCCAAGACAGTATTTTGGATTCTCACCTGATTAATCTCATGGCGTGTCAGCGTGGTACTAATGAGTACTGGTACCGTCTCCATGGTGATTTAAAATGTATGCTGAGGAACTTAGGTACTCCCACATGGTTCCTCACTCTGAGCTGTGCCGAGTATGGCTGGGAAGACTTACTTGAATTTCTACGAGAGGCAAATGCTAACGTAGATAACATCGAATTCAAGACACCCGGAGAACTGTGCTCTTTGAATCCAGTCAATGTATGTAGGTACTTCAATCATAGATTTGAAGCTATGATGTCTTTCATCATGAATAAGAAGAATCCACCTCTTGGAGAAAGGAGTACCAAGCAAGAGGTGCTCCTCATATACATATGTTGCTGTGGATCAAGGATGCACCTAAATTTGGAACGGATCCAGAAGACTCAGTGATGAGTTTCATCCAACAGTATTCTACGTGTGCTGTTCCAAACGCAAAGGAGAAGAAAAGCCTAAGAGAAAAAGTTCTGCGTTTCCAAAGCCATCGATGTGGAAAGTACTGCCGTCGTAAATTCCGAAACAAGGACAAGTTCTACACTAAATGTCGTTTCGGCTTTCCACGACCGGTGATTTCTAAAGGAAGAGTAAACAGTTTGATGTCTTCGCTGCGACACAATGTCATGAAGAAATCACCTAAAAACACTTACAATTTGAAGAGGAACGAAGAGTCCAAGTACATCAACGACTACAACCCGGTGATTTTGTCCATGTGGAATGCTAACATGGATATACAGTTTGTGGCTGATAACTGTATGGCTGTGGCTCGGTATGTGACGTCTTACATCACCAAAAAAGAGAAGACAGAATTGAAGGATATGTGGGAGGACATTTCCCATGAAAAGAGCCTCAGCAAGAAGTTGTACAGTTTCAGTCTGAAGATGTTGTCGCATCGATAAATCGGAGCGTACGAATGTTCTGACCGGTTGTCTTCAGCAAGTCTCTATGCCAAGTCCAGGAGTATCGTTTGGGCGAGTCTTGGTCTTGCTGCAACGCGTAATCGAGTTCTCAAACCTGTGCGGGAAATTGAGTATTTGGCGGAAAAGGAGCCAAACAGTACCGACATTTTGAAGACCAACATGTTGGATACATATTATCCAAATCGAAGCATTCACCTCGAGAATGTTTGTCTGTATGAGGTTCTTCAAAATTACATATTCAAGAGGAACATCAAAGAAGATACTGAGAAAGGAGTGTATGCTGTAATAGGAAGTGAGGGATGTCTGGTCAAGCAAAGAAAATGCCACTTGGTAAACCATCGAAAATTGAGTGGCGAATCTCCTGAAAAAAAGGAGTTTTTCTATTCAGCACTTTTGCAACTTTTCAAGCCTTGGCGTGCAGAAGAGGAACTGCTTGGAGATTTCCTCTGTTACGAAGACTCTTTCAATGCCGCCAAGGAGACCATAGAATGTCCTGCTTTTCCCAAATATGTAGAAATGTTGAATGCGGAAATTGAGCAGGAAGCAACGATTGCAGCCGAGATTGCCAGAGACAGTTCTCAGGACAGTCAGAGTTCTGCTTCATTGAGTCAGGATCCACTAGGAGGACCTGTTATTGAAAATGAAGCTGCCACTGCTATGAATGAAGTGGAAAGAGCCATGGCACATGCTCAAGAGGATGCGGTTAACTTAGAAGAGTTGGAAAGACAACTCAACGTTGAGCAGAGGAAAATATATGACGAAGTTACCATGCAAATTGATCATGGATTAAGTCATGATAAGAAAGAGTGCTCATGTACGTCGTTGAAGCCTGTCCGACTGTACGTGAGTGGAGAAGCGGGAACTGGAAAAAGTTTCCTCATTAAAGCAATTTCATGCTATTTGCAGGAAAGGACAGAGTCATCGCTGTCTTGTGTTGTCACTGCTCCAACTGGACTGGCAGCACATAATATTAAAGGGATTACTTTACATCGTTTACTGATGCTGCCAGTGGAGCATGACAACAAATTACAATATCACAAGCTATCTGGAGATGCTTGTTTTGAAGTTTCAAGAATCTTGAGGAAAATGAAACTTCTTATCATTGACGAAGTAAGCATGGTTTCCAATGTCATGCTTGCCTTTGTGCATTTGAGGATGCAAGAAGTTCTCAAAACAGAGTATGATGTGTTATTTGGTGGCAAACACATCATTGTTTTCGGAGATCTTCTGCAGCTGACACCAGTGAAAGGGCAACCTGTGTTCAAAATGCTCACGCATGAAGATACCAGGAAGTGCCTAGGCAGCATTGGCAACGTCAATATATGGTTAAACTTCAATTATGCTGAACTGCATGAAAATATGCGTCAGGCGAAGGATGAAGTTTACAAGACTATTCTACAAGATGTTAGAATTGGAAAAGTGACCGAGCATGGGAAAGAAGCTTTACATGCACGATTACTGTCAAATTTATATCCAGAACAAGATGTTGTGCCTGAGAATATTTTTCAGAAAATTACTGAGAAGAAATCTGGAATATGTTTGATGCCAACTCTTGCAGAATGTGCCAAATTTAACAACAAAATGTTGCATTTAGAAAAGCAAGAGATTGTGAAACTGGAAGCTATTGATAGAGTAGAGCATATGGGATCAACAATTATTTTGTCTGAGAATCTGAAAACAAAATTGGATTCATTAGAGAAGAGTATATCTAAAACTGCAGGTTTTGAAAAGACTCTGAATGTGTGCTTGAACTGCCGTATAATTTTAAGAAGGAATTTACATGTTGAAAGAGGTCTGGTAAATGGATCAATGGGTAATGTTGTTGATTTTGTGAAATACAGAAATAGAGATGGAATTGAATTTTTAAAAATTAAATTTGATGGCATTGAGGAAGTACAGCTAATTGGTCGTTGTTCTGCTAGATTTTTGCTTGTAAAAGACTTATATGTTCGCCGTAAGCAGTTTCCTGTTTGCTTGGCATATGCGGTGACAATTCATAAATCGCAAGGTTTAAGTGTAGACAGTGCATTGGTGAATATTGGCAGTTCTGTGTTCAAGGAGGGTATGGCATATGTGGCATTGTCACGAGTTAGAACTTTATCGGGATTGTACTTGATTGAGTGTGATGTCACAAACATTTGTGCGGATCTAGATTGTGTTAAGGAATACAATAGGTTAAGAAGAGAGTATGCGCCACATTTGCCTCAGTATCCTTTGTTTGAGAAACGTGTGGTAGGCCGGAAACGAAGAAATGTGACCAATACTGGGGAGGTTGTAGCAAAAAGACAAAAAGTCAATGAACCTAAAATTACAAGCAGAAACAAAAAGGATTCTGTTGAAGATGTTGTTGGTTTTCAGTTTGAAAACAGTTCTGGTGTCAACTGCTATGCTAATGTAGTGGTTAATGTTTTGTTTTCTCTAGAAAATGTAAAAGAAGAGATTGTGGTCAATTCTGATCAAAGATTTTGCAGTTTGTTAAATTCTGTGTTAGAGAAATGTAGCACTGATAGAAGAAACATAGAAAGTGTGTCTGAAATTCGAAATCTGTTAGACAGATGTTCAGGGCAAACACAATTCTCTCAAAATATTCAGCAAGATTGTCAGGAGTTTTTAATGTATATGCTTGATGTATTACATGCTGAAGGTGTAGATGTAGATCAGCTGTTTGGGCTTTCTTATCAATGGCAGCATGACTGCGAGAACTGTATGGTATCAAGTACTACTAGTGTAGACTCAGAAAGATTTATATATTTAACTTTGCCAGACAGTAAATCAGTCTCTTTTAATAAGCTAGTAAAAGCAGCTGATCACAACATGGAGTGTAGCCAATGTAAATCTGAAATGATGTCCACATTATTTATACGAACATATGGCCAGTATGTAATTTTAATGTTCCAACGATGTAGGCCTGATGGAACAAAATTGACAACTTTAATTAAAATTTTTGTAGCTTCGCAGTTGTCAATATCAGGAAGGACTTTTGTAACTGCAGCAATTATATATCATGACGGCCCTTCAATAACATCAGGACATTACACAGCTTATTTAAAGTCTAGAAATGGCTGGTCATTCTGCAATGATTCTGTTTTAATTTTCAAAAAAAAATTGCCGTATGACCTTAAAAACTCTTACCTGGTGTTTTTAAAACCAAAATTTTAGGGAAATAATCTCAGGATGTGCTCTGTGGAATTTCAAGAAGTTCTAATGGCTCCTACACAATTTGGCCTTGAGGATAAGTGTAGTTCAGAGACATAACTTCTAACCATAAGACTGGACGTCATGGAGAAATACGTGCACTTTGAATGAGTTCAGAAAAACTGTTTCTTTTTATAAGCTAATTGAAGCAGCCAATCAAAACATGGAGTAGAGGGAATGTAAGTCTGCAATGCTGTCTACTGTTTTACATTGCTTTGTGATTAAAAGTGATGTAGAGAATTAAATAATTGTAGTAGTCATAGAGGTAGTGTAAGTCTGCTTCATAGTAAGCAGTATCAGTGTCATAGGAAATGTAGAACATGACTGAGCAAGAAGGGGAAGATATTACTATTCCAGGATTGTGAAAATGATCTTCAACATTTTAATTCTGAAAGTTGCGGAAATGCCAAATGACGGGATTGGCTTACAAGAAATCCAAGAGTTATAAATGGCTCTGACAAGATTTGGCCTTGTGGAAACTTGTGGTAGAGAGCAAGAAGTCATTTATTGCATGTAACGTGTTTTTAAAAACGATGGAGATTTTCTTTCAGAAAGTGGCGGGCTGAAAGTAATAACAGCACAAAAGAGTGTAAGCTGTTCATAGGACATCCTTTGACGTCATGGAAAGTAAGTTAACTTTAAGGAGTTCTGAATTCTGATTTCTTATGTTGTATGGGTTTTTTAAACACAATCATTTTGATTGTGTTTTTTTTCCCCCGCTGTTACATGATGAATACCTTCAAGTCACTGATTTAAGTGAAATTTGATACATTCTGAGAACAGCAAAAATAAACCATTTAACATGTATAATTAATGTTCTACTCTTTGTACTTATGATATACATTTAGAAATGTTAGGTAGATATGGAGAAACTGAGGCTTCTGTAAGTGTCAAAGTTAATGCTTACAGTGCTGCACTTCTGGGTACTGTTTTTTTTTTAAAACTGAATAGGCCTCACCTTAAAGAAACCTCTTGAAAGGACACATCTTATTTGTATCCTGAAAGAATCATTTAAAATGTTAGACACAATTTTATGATGGCTTTACATCTTTTTTGCGTTGCTATTGCATCACTATTGTGAGACATCAGCAGTGCAAAAGATGCACCATGTTCCAAAATAGGCCTCACTTCATCAGCATCAAGATACTGTTTGTTTAAAATATATATCTTTAGGATTGTGTAGGGGACGTATAGCAGCAGAGGCTTCTGTATATCTCAAAGTTTTTGAAAAACTGTTTCTTCTTGAACCTTTTCCCTTGTCTTTTCAAATTTTTAAGTACATGTTTTAATATTTTTGAAATGTTTCTTCTCTCTTTTACAGATTGAAAGTATGAAAAAATATTTGAAAAAGTTAACAAGAATTATAAGGTAAATGTTTTCTACTCTTTTAACCCGCAATCCACTGCTGATGATGTCACTGACTATGTCATGAATGATGTAATAAGTGGACATGACTTACTTCATTGGTAGGCCTTCACATGTATTAATGCATACACTGCTGCACTTCTGCGTACTGTTTCATATGCTGAACTACATCTGCACTATGAGATACCTAAGCAAAGGCAACACAGGTGATGTGATTGTGAAATGAGCAAAAGAAACTCCACGTTTTTCAATTACATTACTTGTGTTTTCTAAGTTTACGGATGACATTGTGCAGATGAACTTTAGGTCTGTCTATGGACACAGAAGAGGTCTGGCCGTTGTTCAAGAGTGAAGTGGACATGTTTTACTTCAATGGTAGGCCTTCACGTGTATTATCTCCTCTGTATTCTTCAACAAGCATAAATTTGATATGCAACCCTGAGTAGGCCTCATCTTAAACAAACTTTTGGAGAGGACACACCTTATCGTCATCCTGAATCAATCATTTAATCTATCACATTTAACATCTATTAGTTCTACTGCTTCATTTCTTTAATCCTTACTTTCCTGCGTTTGCTACTTCTCTCATTCCTTTCTCTATTACTTAATTATTCTACTCCTTCCAGTATTTTTCTCAGTGCCTCTCTTCTCATACTTCTTCATTATTATTCACTCATTCTGTCTCTATTAATGTTACTGTTTCTGAATGATCTCAAAAATTTTTTAAAACAAGAACAGTAAGTATAAGGATAGGAAACAGACATTTATGTTACAAGAAAGACAGCTATAGGAAGTAAACAAAAGATACTGTTACTCGCAATCCACTGCTGATGATGTCACTGACCATGTCAAGAATGATATAATATGTGACATGATCAGAAGTGGATTGCGGGTAACAGTATGTTTTCTTTACTCCCTGTAGCTGTCTTTCTTGTAACATAACTGTCTGTTTCCTTCCCTTATACTTACTGTTCTTTTTTAAAAAAAAATTTTTGGGTTCGCTCCTGGTTCGCGTACCGGAGTGCGAACTGGAAGCGAACTAAAAGAAATAGAGGTTGGCAGAGTTTCGGTTTTGGTTTTTGTTGTTTTACATTTTTTTTATTATTTTTCTGAACATTTTTTATATTTTTTTTGTTTTTTCTGAACATTTTGTAATTTTTTAGTTTTTTTGGGGGGAGGGGGGAAACAAAAATGATTCATTGAAAAGGGCTCAACAGGAGCAACGAAAAAAAGAAGAATTTATTTTTTGGGGCGTTTCGGGCAAACATGATTATTGATAGCTCTCATTATAAGAGTAATGCTACTTTCTCGGTAGCAAAGTGTTTGGTTGCACCACACGCACACTTGCTTTACATCCCCCATGTCCATTTGAATGTTTGGGATCACCTCCCTCGCCTCTGGTCCCGATACTTCTTTGACAACAGATCTTCTCGCCATTGCCGGGGGATTTTGCTGTTCATCACGAAGCTGGGCAGCACTATAATTATTTGGGTGCCACCTACTCATATGCCTGTGCATCGTATAATTTCCGAAGCTGTATTTCTTGTCAGTGCCCCTTGAAAGTCGATCGTCGCAAATACGGCAAAACACATATCTGGCATTGACTTTTTTTTGGCCTGCTGGAAATTAAAAAAATTGCCAGATGTAGTTTTCTTTTCTATTGTATCTTCTGGGCTCCTCTCGCAAAAACTCAGGCTCTTCCTCCTCTTGCTCCTCTTCTTGATCTTCCTCTTCTTCTATGATTGCTTGAGCAGGTGGTCCTTTCTTCCCTTGAGGAGGTGGGGTAGTGGTGGGGGAACACTAGCTGAAGCAACAATGGAAGCCATTTCTCTAGAATGTAAAAGGGTCTTTCTCTCACCAAGATGAAAGTCAGAGTGAGGAAAGAAGGAGGGGTTTTCATCATTTGGGAAAAGCAAAAGTTCTCAACCAATGAAAAGTGTTATTTTTAGGTCACCTGACCTAGCCTTCCATCATTATGAAACCAAAAGTGAAATGAACCAATGAAAAGTTTTATTACCAAGTCACATGACCTCTCACGCTCATGTTACGCGCTGCGGAACGCGCCCCGGTTAGCTTCCGGGTCGCTAAGCTTTGCGCCCCGGTCCGCGCCCCGGGACACTTCCGGGTGCGCTAACGCGGTACATCACAAGACGCATTACGCGGCAACGCGATACGTCGCGTTTTCGCGACGCGCCGCGGATCGCTTCCGGGGAGCTGCGTTTCGCGTCTCGGTCCGCGCCCCGGGGCACTTCCGGGTGCGCTAACGCAGTACGTCATAAGACGCATTACGCGGCAACGCGATACCGTCACTATGTTGATTTTTTACCGGTTCGCGGACCGGGTCGCGGCATCAAATTGAGCTAACGGGAAGCTTCCCGGTCCGCGGACCGGGAGCGAAACAAAAAAAATATTTAAAAAAAATTATTAATAAACATATAAAATATATTTTTGTATTTAAAGAAGAATACATTTTACAGCTATAGATATTAGCTTTTAAAAAACCAATGAAATTCATTGAAAAAACCATAGGTTATAGACCATATATAGTTAGGAATTTGCATTTACAAAACCTTGAAAATTCACTGAAAAAACCATAGGTTATACACCATATATAGTTAGGAATTAGCATTTAAAAAACCTTATTTTACTCACACAAAACCAATGAAATTCCATATATAGTTAGTTGTACTAACTATATATCACGCACCCGCAATCCACTGCTGATCATGTCACATATGACATCATTCATGACATGGTCAGTGACATCACTGATGACATCACTGATGACATCTCAAATGACATCACTGATGACATCACTGATGACATCTCAAATGACATCACTGATGACATCACTGATAAAATCTCATTTGACATTAATGATCACATCACTGATGACATCATTCATGTGATAATACGATGAACCTCTTCAGACTCTAATATAACCTTAGATACACTCAGTGTAAACAGACACTCACAGACTGTCACTCATCCATGGAGTTACTTACACACCTAGTCAGTCATGCAAAGAATCAATCACAGCTCCATTTTCACAACTATACAGTTATACACACCTTACTTATTCAAACATATACTAAAACATATTTACTCACTTATACAATCCTGGATACAAGAGCACAATGATCCATACAGCCACTCACACATTCACTGGCTCTTATGCACAGTTATTTATATATGTCAACTCGCACATGTACTGTATTTTACATATGTACTTACTTTGACATGTAGCACTGAGATATCTATTCACTCACCAATACAGTCATGCACACAGTCAACCACCCATACAGCTGTTTCCACATGCACTTTTGAACCCATACATCTATGCACAGAGTCATACACCTCCCAGCCACCCACACACACTCTCAGTCTCCCATACAAATGCTTGGGCAACCAATCAATAACCCATATAGTTACTCATATAGCTACTGATCAACACATGCAGCAGTTTACAGAACAACAGACATAATGATGCACAAATTAAGACAGTTTAGTCACTAACCCATGCACTCAGTGAGACACATTTAACCACTCACTCATACAGTCAGTCATGCACCTACTAAATCCTTCATCCAGACACTTATACATCCACTCATTCTTAAATATGTAAGACATATTTTAACTTTACAGAAAAATACAGTCACTGGATGTTGTCATCAGTGATGTCATCAGTGATGTCATTTGAGATGTCATCAGTGATGTCATCAGTGATGTCATTTGAGATGTCATCAGTGATGTCATCAGTGATGTCACTGACCATGTCATGAATGATGTCATATGTGACATGATCAGCAGTGGATTGCGGGTGCGTGATATATAGTTAGTACAACTAACTATATATGGAATTTCATTGGTTTTGTGTGAGTAAAATAAGGTTTTTTAAATGCTAATTCCTAACTATATATGGTGTATAACCTATGGTTTTTTCAGTGAATATATATATATATATATATATATATATATATCCGGAAACATCCCTTCACGAAGAAAAGATCAGAGGCCAACAGGGGAAAGCAGTGCAGGAACCCTTTATTTCATACATCCCAGCAGCGGCAGATGCATTTCGGCACACTCGCCTTCTTCAGTGCCCTGTGCTGTTATGTATACAACCCCGTGGCGCTCATCCTGTATGAAATACTTGCTGGTGCTGTGTCCCCTCCCCCTAATGATGTCATCACACCAATAGGAGCACATGCCTAGTTCAATGGACTCCAAGTCCCAGCAGGCACTGTCCTGGCGCTGCAAGGCTGGTGGCGTGGGGGAGTGGGGTAACTGTAGGTTAGAGCCAGCTCCAGGTGAGGCGGGTCGAACGTAGATCCATGAAACAGCGGGAACCTCCCTGAGTCCCCATATCCGCAGCAGCCCATCCCTTCAGGTGAGTTCGTGTGTGAGGGCAGTCAAATGCGAGACTGTGTGCCCCCTCGAGGTAAAATACCTCTGTCCACATACGATGTCCTGTCGTTCTTGGCGGTCAACAGAATTACTGATTCCTCAGTGTCAAACTGCTGCGAGCAGCAAGATGCCAGTCTTTATTCCGTGACTCTTATCACTGCGGGGCCATCTGGATTGCGCATCTGGCTAGAGCAATATCATATCCGGAAACATCCCTTCACGAAGAAAAGATCAGAGGCCAACAGGGGAAAGCAGTGCAGGAACCCTTTATTTCATACATCCCAGCAGCGGCAGATGCATTTCGGCACACTCGCCTTCTTCAGTGCCCTGTGCTGTTATGTATACAACCCCGTGGTGCTCATCCTGTGTGTTGGACCCGGCCTCATGGCGTGGTCCTACCCCTCCCGCATGGCGGGCCCAGGATGACATCGGCCCTCCACCCAGCATCGGGCAACCCTTTTGCCCGACACCGCACGCCCCAACATTGCTGGTCCGGCCACCATCCCGGACCCCCACTACCGACCTGGCTCCATCGTGGGCCCCTCACGACCTAAGCATGAGGCCGCGCCCGACTCCATCTTGGGCCCACCACGTCACGACCACGTGGCCTCGGCCCCGGCCTAGGCCCCAGCGAAGCCCAGACATCGAGGCATCAAGATCCACCCAGGGGGTCGAGTGGCCACTCGACAGATCCCGGAGAAAAGGGAGTTTCGATGGCCCTCCAGCCGTCCCCGGACGCCTACTATCGGTCGCCCTCTGGCCTCCCTGGGCACTGGCTCCACCCCCCTGCTGGGTGTCTGGACACCATCATCCCGACCCCTCTGACCCCCAGGCGAGAGGGTCCAGACATCAAAGGACTCCAGTCCTATATCTGGGCCAGCCCCGGAGTAGGACGGCAGTTGTATCCTGGACTGGAAGCCCTGCTGACGCTGTCACGGCCTTTATTTACAACAAGGGGTGGTGATGGACAGAGTCTCTGAATTGAGCAGAGTACTCTCACCCAGTCAAGAGATCAGGGCTAGATCCAACACCGTTTTTTAGTTCATTGCACCATCCCAGTTTCAGAACCTGGCTGTATGCAAATTAGTCTGTCCCTGGCCCAGTGCATCATGGGAACAGGGCAGACCAGACTACAAAAGCCAATTCTTACACTGGGAAGGAAACAAGCTTCCGGGGACCGGTTTCTGCCATTTCAGGCGTCTTCGGCCCGGCTTGCTTGAATCCTGATGGTGCAATGAGCAAGGGACTCACATCTGAGTATACCCTTCCACGCTTAGGGTGGACAAAATTATTTACAACAAGGGGTGGTGATGGACAGAGTCTCTGAATTGAGCAGAGTACTCTCACCCAGTCAAGAGATCAGGGCTAGATCCAACACCGTTTTTTAGCTCATTGCACCATCCCAGTTTCAGAACCTGGCTGTATGCAAATTAGTCTGTCCCTGGCCCAGTGCATCATGGGAACAGGGCAGACCAGACTACAAAAGCCAATTCTTACACTGGGAAGGAAACAAGCTTCCGGGGACCGGTTTCTGCCATTTCAGGCGTCTTCGGCCCGGCTTGCTTGAATCCTGATGGTGCAATGAGCAAGGGACTCACATCTGAGTATACCCTTCCACGCTTAGGGTGGACAAAATTATTTACAACAAGGGGTGGTGATGGACAGGGTCTCTGAATTGAGCAGAGTACTCTCACCCAGTCAAGAGATCAGGGCTAGATCCAACACCGTTTTTTAGCTCATTGCACCATCCCAGTTTCAGAACCTGGCTGTATGCAAATTAGTCTGTCCCTGGCCCAGTGCATCATGGGAACAGGGCAGACCAGACTACGCTGTCACGGCCGACACCAGAAGAACTAATTTCCTGTAACCTGAAGAGACCCTGAGAGCCTGCTGGTGCTGCCGCGGCCCACCTTTGCTGTACCATCTTAAGAGCCTGCTGGCGCTGCCGCGGCTGAACCATCTTGAGAGCCTGCTGGCGCTGCCGCGGCTGAACCATCTTGAGAGCCTGCTGGCGCTGCCGCGGCTGAACCATCGTGAGAGCCTGCTGGCGCTGCCGCGGCCTCCTCTCCGTTAAGACCACCTGTCAAGTCCTGCTGGCGCTGCCGCGGCTCGACTTCTCGGAACCCCCGGCTCGAGGATTGGGAGCTGTGCGCAGGGTATCCCTTCCTGCATCCATACCGAGACTGTCCCGCTACCCTGTCCCTTTTACGAGACTCTACAGATCCATCGATCTGCCTGTATATACCGCTGAGACCCAGCAACCTTTATTCTTGATAAAGCCTAAGAACTTAACCTCTTGTGTGGTGTCCGTTTGTAGTGTTGTGGTTATCCTGCTGTACGATCCTAGGAGAGGACCCTCACCCAGGAGGCCTCTCGATAACACTCCGCTACTTCTTGACGGAGGGGTGGACCTAGGGGTGGTCAGTCAGACCTCTTCTGCCTCCCCCAGGATCGCCTTTCTAACATTGGTGGCAAGCGACGGGATCCGAGCCGACGCAGATCGTACGGAGGGTGATTCACTCACTACCGAGAAAAACACACTACGACCATGACCACGCAAGAGACAAGACTGACTACGGAATTCCAGAAAGAAAAAATGGAAGATTACAGTCACAAAGAATTAAAACAATTCTGCAAAGACCTGGGCATCGCTACCACTGGGCTAAGCACCAAAGAAGACTTTAAATCAGCCCTACAAGCATGGGTGGACACCGATGATACACCACCCCGGAATGAAGACAACCCGGGCCCGAGCGGACGCCCGGAGACTGACACGACCCCAGCGGGGGAGAGACCCGTCAATCCAGGTACGAGCCCCCACGAAGACGCCCGAGAGCGGGAGAGGAACCAGCTCCACGAGTTGGAGCTCGCCCGACTCCGGTTGGATGGAGAACTACAGCTGGCGGAAAGGAAAATCGCACTCGAGCAACTACGGCTAGAAGGAGACCTGGAGGAGAAGCGAAGACAAAGATACCTCGAAGAAAAGAGACTCATGCTCGAGCATGAGTGCGGCCTAAAAGAACTAGAACTCAAGGCCAAAACGAATGATGCCAACGCCTCCGGGGGCAAGACCTCGCCCCCGCCCTTGGACACAAAGGTGCACATGCCCAAGGTTGTCGTCAAGGAATACTACAAGAACGACGACATCCAACAGTGGTTCAAAGCCTACGAGGTTGCCATGACCGCACATCGAGTACCCCTCAAGGACTGGGGCACCGGCCTGGGGGGGAAGTTCGTCAATGAGGGGAGAGACAACCTGCTAGAGCTCCCCGACGCCGAGATGACCTCGTACGTGCACATGAAAGCCGCTCTCCTCACTCGCTATGGACTCACCCCCGAGATGTACCGGCAGCGATTACGAGACTGTAAAAAAATCCCCGAGTCGGATAGATGGGTAGGCACCCGAGTCCCCTGGAGCCCGATGGGAGACTACGGCCGGGGATCCCCGGGGAACCACCGACCACGAGGCGGCGGAGGAGGCCAGAGCAGGGGACGAGACACCCCCACGGGGTCCTTCACCACCTCCACTTCACCAGCCCTGGGCCGAAGGGGGGTTCCCCTAGCCTGACCCGGGCCCCGCCTGAATGTGACGTGCCACAGATGCCAGCAACAGGGCCACTACGCGAACGACCCCCTCTGCCCGATGAACCAGCGACCCGGCACCACCGGTCCTCCCAACCGCCAAATCGCGGCCGCCGCCCTGGGGGAAGAAAGAGGTGAGGAAGACAACAACGACCCCGAACAGGCCGAGTGGGAGCCCGCCGCCATGATCTTGGCATGCCTGGGTGATCGAGACATGGTCCCCCGAGACCCGATCCCAGGCTACACCCAGAAATATCGCCAATGGGTCACCATCAACGGCCGCCGGGCCGAAGCCCTCCGAGACACTGGAGCCAGCGTAACAGCGGTCCGACGCCACTTGGTGACCCCAGAGCAAATTCTCCCCAATATCATGTGCCCGGTGCGGACGGCGGACAACTCCGAGAGTTTGTGCCAGCTGGCCCGCATCCCCTTCGAATGGGGAGGGGTATCGGGTATGCTGAAGGTGACCGTCCGGGATGATGCCCCCGTGGACTGCCTCCTCGGGAACGACCTGGAAAGTTCCCCCTGGGCCAGCGTCGAGCGGAGAGAGCATCTGGGGATGCTAGGCCTTCCAGAGTGGGTCTGTGCGACCACCCGCTCCATGTCCGCCCGAGCCTTCGCCCCACCGGAGGATGCTCCGACCGAGGAACCAGAGTGGCCCGCACCGCCACCGCCCGCCGTCCCCGAGGACGCCGACCCTGAACCTGGCCCCCAGGGGCCCAACCATGAAGACCTCACCGAGCCCGGCCACCTTCCAGAACTAGCTCAATGGCGCCAAGAAGATGGCCCCACCCGCGAACAATTCCGGCAGAAACAGAAAACCTGTCCCTCCCTCGAGGGAATCCGACAACAAGCCGCCACTCAAGCCGCTGGAGGCCCCTCGGGGTCCCACTGGGTCTATTGGGACCACAACCTTCTCTACAGCGAGCAGAAAGTTGCCGAACTAGGGGCCAGCCGAGTACTGATCGTTCCCCTCCGTTTCAGAGACTTCCTCTTGAACTTGGCACACGACGTGCCCCTCGCCGGGCACCTGGGGCAGGATAAAACTTACAGCCGCCTGGTGACCCATTTCTACTGGCCGAAGATGCGCAACGATGTGCACAACCACTGCCGATCCTGTCCAACGTGTCAAGCCAGTGGGAAGAGCGGGGGGAAAGTCAAGGCCCCACTCCAGCCCTTTCCTGTGGTCACCACCCCCTTCGAGAGAGTGGGGATCGACATTGTGGGACCCTTGGACCCCCGCACCTCTCAGGGGCACCGCTTCATCCTCGTTCTCGTTCTGGTGGACCATGCCACCCGCTATCCTGAGGCCATCCCGCTCCGAACCATCACGGCCCCAGTAGTAGGCCGAGCCCTGATGGGGATCTTCTCCAGAGTCGGCTTCCCCCAAGAAGTCGTGAGTGATCGGGGTACAAACTTTATCTCCAAGCATATGCGATCCCTGTGGCAACAGTGCGGGGTCACATATAAGTTCACCACCCCGTATCACCCCCAAGGAAATGGACTTGTAGAACGGTTTAACCGAACGCTGAAGGGGATGATCAAGGGCTTAGACGAGCCACTATGACGCAGATGGGACGTCCTGCTGCCCTGCCTCCTGTTTGCGTATCGAGAGGTACCCCAGAAGTCCCTGGGGTTCAGCCCCTTCGAACTATTGTATGGGCACCCGGTCTGAGGCCCCCTCAGCCTGGTCAAAGAAGGCTGGGAGACGGCTGTCCGAAGTGCCCCACCAGATGTCTACCAGTACCTCCTGACACTCGGCAACCAGACTCGGAAGTTCCGGGAACTTGCCGAGGCCAACCTGTTAAAGTCTGGATTGCGGCGTAAACATTATCGGCGCCATCTTGTCCTTTTCAGACCGATACGTGCGCGTAAGCAGCAACCATTTTGATTGCCATGGCCTCTCTGCCCACTCCCGATAGCCAGCGTCTCTCTCTCCCCCTCACTCCCCAGCCTCGCAAGCCTCCCCGACAGCCCCCGGTCTCTCCTGCTTGGGTCATAAACGCACCTCCAGCGCGACCCTGTCTCCGAGCCACATCCCGTGCTGAACCCCCCTCACTCTTTCATCTCATTCATAGAACAGGCCCTTTTGATAACCTCTTCCTCCCTGCCCGATTGTCCGGCCTGACCCCAGGCCATCACTTAGCTCAACAGATGCAGTTTATTGCCCCCTACAGTAGGACCTCGCCCCACATCAAAGGAGCGGGGATTAATGCCTTCACACCCCTAGATCCGACCGATCGCCCACATTCCTGTTCCCAGCGGAATGTCCAGCTGCGCGATAGCCATCATGCTGAGATTTGGGTGGGGACCTCTACTGTAGATATGTGTGAGAACGGGCCTGAACCGGGGATTCCAAAGATGCCTTTTTGAACTTCAAAGCAATACCACGGATGTCATAAATGTAATAAAGCCATAAACCTGTGTATAAGAGGCCAGGCCTCAGAGATGCGGTTAGAGCACCTCGAGAAGATACCCTGTTGTCTGATTTGACGTGTTCTGCTCCATTGGAATAAACTCCTGTTTCCTGCCTTCCAGTCTCCAGCGCCTGCCTCTTTATTTGGTAACCGTGAGTTGGGTGAGAGGCGGCTAACGCCGGGCAAACCTTGAAAAGGGGTAATCGACCTGATCTGCCTGACCCTTTTTCCACAATTGGCGTCCCAAACGTGGGGCCCATCAGCGACACGTGGATCTAGTGGGAGAGGTCCTGACGACGAAGTGAACGACTGCAACGATCGGGAAGTGCACCTGCCCGATAGACCCTCGTCTGGCAGCCGATCATCCGAACTTCACTGGTTCCGAGCAGACCTCTCTCTCTCGAGTGATCTACGGTCCTGACTGGGAACCATCAGGAGTGCCACGACAGAAGATAGAGGACGATCGGGCGCTGGAATCGGAAGACAGGAAACTGTCCATGCGGTCCGGGTAAGGTCGTGTAACACGACAAACTGTGAAATATTTGATTGATTGATTGGAAAATACTAGTATTACTCTCCGAATTGTTGGTTCTCTTGGAGATTCTCTGTCTGCAAACGGAGAAGAATAGAAAGTATTCTCTCTTCCTTTGCAGGTAGTGAAGGGTAGGTAACGCAGGCCTTTGCCCCCGTTGTAATCCGTCGTGCCTATCTTTCTCCCCCACTGATTGATTGTTTGCCCGAACATTGTTTGTTCGAGGATTATTTTCTCGAGAATTCTCTGTCTACAAACGGGGAAGGATAAAAGTATTCTGTCCTCCTTTGCAGATAGTGAAGAATAGGTAACGCAGGCTTTTGCCCCCGTTGTAACCCGTCGTGCCTATTTCTTTCTCGCCACTGATTGTTTGATCGAACGGACATTAATTGTTCGATATTGGTTCTTTGGAGGTATTCTCTGCTTACAAATAACGTGGAATAGAGATATTCTGTCTAGTCTTTGTAAGCAGTGAAAGGGTAGGTAGCGCAGGCCTTCGCCCCCGTTGTAACCCGTCGCGCCTATTTGATTCCTCATTTGATTGATTGATTGTCCGAACAGTGACTGTTTGGAATTGGTTCTCTCTTTGGGTATTCCCTATTTGCGAATACTGTAGAATAGAAATATTCTGTCTAGTCTTCGCAAAGTAGTGAAGGATAGGTAGTGCAGACTTTTGTCCCAATTGTAACCCGTCATGCCTATCTTCTCCCCATTGTTCAGTAGTTGGTTCAGCCCGGACCGCTTATTAGAGGTGGATCATCCGGCTCCTCTGGAGGGCACCCCTAAGGATATCTTTTTAAAATATGGACTAGTCGCCGTAGCTTATAGTAAGTTATGGCATAAATATACTAAAAAGGATCAGGAAAGTCAGTGGCCACTGATAGGATCCTTCGATGACGCAAAAATAAGCGTGCTGGAAACAGCCCTTTGTAAACATAAAACAACGCCCACTATGCTTGATAGTTTCGGCATGTGGCGCAAGGAGACGGAACAACGAAAGAAAAGAAACGATGTCAGACTAGAGAAAGAATTGCGAAAAGCAGCTCATTTAGCCGCGAGCAAGTTGAAAGAAGAGATAAAGGAAAGAGAGGGAGCTAGACTGAAACAAGAATCCGAGACATCGAGCCAATGTCCCGTCAGAACACCCTCTACGCTTTACCCTGAGCTACCTTCGAAGCAGCGAGCGAACGATGATCTACTGCTAGGTCCCCCGATCATCTACATGCCCCCTCCATACGCCCCTTCCCAACCTCTAGTGCAACACACGCAACCCCCTAGCACAGATGAGAGCAGTGCCAGAGCATCGGTCCTCACGGCCTCCGTGCCGGCCGAGCCCCTTGTACTCAGCGCAGCGCAAAGCAGCAACATTAGATGAGCCCGAAACTGAGAAGAAAGACTCTGCTAGGCTCCATCGATTCAGTAAGGATGAACGAGCAGGGATTGATAAGATCGGAAAGACGCTAGTAGAACGGAAAGAAAACGAAGATTACGTGACAGATATATGCAATACATATGCTGATAACCACAAACGACACTTTGTTGCACGTTTCTGTTACCACACCCTTAACGCCTATGAAGACCGGTATCGTAACAAGGGTCCTAAAAGCCTAACGACACTGTATAGAAAAGTCGACATTGGAGACGAGGGCGAAGGTGATGTGACGGACCTCTTCTTGCGCACGCTTGAAGTCTTCCGCCACCTCACTAACCAAAGATTAGAAGCCGACACCACGACCCCTGTAGCGACTGAACCTCAAACCAAGAGAACTGACACCATGATGCCAATAAGAGAAGCGGCACCTTATTGGGTCCCCTCACGAGGACAGGGAACACAGGACGATATTAACCACCAACATGCGAGAGGGAGGGTAGTGTACAACTGGGTCTACCAACCCTGGGATCGGCAAGACATCCTGACTTTCCGAAAGTCCTTGCCCGATCTACGAAAGAACCCCACTGCCTTCTACACAGAATTAGGCACCGCCTTGGGTTCAACGATTATGACCCTAGCGGACATCGACTTGTTTTTCGGGCTATGTCTGCCAGCTGATGTGTGGAAGCAAATCCGGAAAGTCGACCACCTTGAGCTGTTCGGACATACCTGGTCACAACTCGATGGCATAGACAAACAGCGAGAGCCCGGACAGAAACCCTTGAAATCGATTCTAGACCTGCCAGACAAAATAGTACTAAAACTGAAAACCATAGTACCAGAAAAGAAGGTGGAGTGGTCGATAGTAACGGCTTGCTGCCAGAAACCACAGGAAGACGCCTCAGAATATTTCTCCCGGTTCGAAACGGTGTTCTCCGATTACAGTGGCCAGGACATGACCTCTGCGACCGGACATCACTTGTTCATCCAGAACTTTGTAAAAGGCCTGACACCAGAAGTCTCGCAAAAACTACAGACTAGTGAAAGTAGTTGGGCTGCCTCCAAACCCGCGGCTATCCTTCAGATGGCTCAATACTACGAACGGCAAAAGAACGAGAACGATAGGGCGACTGAGAAAAAGAAATAGGACTTGAAAGAACGAGTGATGATTGCTCAATTGCAAGGAGTGACGACAGGAAGGGAACAGTATAGAGGAAACTACCAGTCTAATGCTCCTAGAAATCCACCCCCTAGAGACCGCACACCCGCACCCGGCGCTCCACGAACAGACCTCGATGAGAACCAGTGTGCGTTTTGCAAAGGATTTGGGCATTGGAAGTCCCAGTGCCCGGTCCTGCTAGAAATGTACAGAAATAGGGACGCAAAAGACGTAGCGGGTGGGCCGAAAAATAGAGGACAGGGACGAGGGCACGCAAACGACGCCAGAAATTACAGATCAGGCAGACCGAACACTTTTGACCACCCCCGACAGAACAAATGCCAGCAGACTGACTGTGACGATGCCCGCGACTGGGCATAGGACTGACTAGGGCAAGGGAGGGATCCAGTCGAGCTCTATGTTGACCAGCAAGGTCCTTATGTCACCGCTAAGGTCCTAGGTACGAAGTCTCCATTTCTGGTAGACACTGGTGCAACACGTAGTGCATTATCTAAACGACTGATTCCAAGGGCACCCTTGTCTGGCTCACACATAACATCAATAGGCTTTGATGGAACGCCCTCCACTAACCCCTTATCCGCACCGGTTTCCTTCGACTTGGACAGTAACCCCACTGACACGACGTTTCTGCTTTCCTCCAACACCCCCGATGCCATTATGGGACTTGACTTACTGAAGCATTTCCGAGCTACTATCAGGTGTTCACAGGACGGAGTTCGAGTCATTCTGTACGATAACCCGACTTTGCTCAGACCTCATCCCGCACGACACATGTTCTCCATCTCTGACGCTGACGCATCCTTACTTGACTCTCTACCTCTGTATCTGTGGGCTAAAACTGACGCTGACGTAGGACGAATGATGATCGACCCCGTGCACATAACTGTTCGCCAAGATGCGATACTCCCAAAACTCCCACAGTATCGGATATCGCCCGAAGGTGAGAAGGCATTGGTAATGATAATCCAGTCCCTGGTAGAGGCAGGAGTGGTAGAGGAAGTAGTCAGCAATATTTGCAACAGCCCTATCCTACCCATTATGAAGAAGCAGGGCGAGGGAGATGAGAAAGCGTACCGCTTCATCATCGACCTTCGAGAGGTCAACAAGGTAGTTGTACCTCAGTACCTCGTAGTCTCAGATATCGCCACCATTCTGACCCTGATTCCTTCCACAGCCACCACCTTCACTGTAACAGACCTCAAGAACGCTTTCTTCTCCATCCCCATCCACCCAGACAGCCGCTACCTTTTCGGCTTCACGTTAAAATCCCGCTCATATAGATTTTGTAGAGCTCCCCAAGGTTACACAGAAAGTCCCAGCATCTATAGCCAGGCCCTCAAGAGACAGCTGGACGCCGTTCAGCTACCGGAGGGAGTGGTGTTGATACAGTACGTCGATGACATCCTTTTGGCGGCCGACACCACTCCACTTGCAGTCACAGCCACCATCCAACTCTTGCACTTCCTTGCGGAAAATGGCCACAAGGTCTCCAAGAGAAAGTTGCAATTCTGCCAACCCCAGGTCACCTGCCTAGGCCACCTCTTGTCCAAAGACGGGAGAAAGCTTACACCCGATCGAATTCAGGCCATTCTAGAAACCCCTGTCCCAAAGACCCAGAAACAAGTCCGCTCCCTGGTAGGCCTCACCTCCTTCTGCCGGCAGTGGTTGCCAAATTTCAGCCTCATTGTAAAGCCACTACTTTCCCTACTAGCCAAAGATGTCCCCTTCCCACTCCCTTGGACCCCCGAATGCCAATCTTCCTTCAAAAAACTTTGAGACGCCCTTTGTTCTGCACCAGTCCTAGGAACCCCCGATTACACCAAGCCCTTCTCTCTCTACACTCACGAAAGGGAGGGGTGCGCTTTGTCTGTCCTGACTCAAACTATTGGCCCCAAGCAACGACCATGTGCCTATTTTTCTGCCACCCTTGACCCCGTAGCGAGAGCCTTGCCTGCCTGCCTTTGAGCTGTAGCTGCCGCTGCTGTCTCTATCCGACAAAGTGAGGGGATCGTACTATCGAATTCCCTCACGGTATTAGTGCCCCATGCTGTTGACACCCTCCTGAACCAGACTAAGACGCAACACCTGACTAGCGCACGACTGACTGGATACGAACTGACTCTGCTTGCACCCCACATCACGCTTAAAAGATGCACCACACTGAACCCAGCCACCTTGTTGCCTCTGCCCGAAAATGACCCAAATGTCCCCCCTATACATGACTGTGTGACCCTCACAGACGAACAGACTAGGAGTAGAGTTGACCTCCGAGACACCGCCTTCACAGACCCTGACGGAGAGCTATGGGTAGACGGCTCTTGCATCAAACTCTCCGACGGCACCACCTCAGCTGCCTATGCAGTAACGACAGCCGGAACAGTAATTGAGACAGCCCGCATCCCACAACGATCCGCACAGGCGGCAGAACTGATTGCCCTCACACGAGCATGTATTATAGCGACAGGGACCACGGCAAACATTTATACAGACAGGCAGTACGCCTTCGGAGTGGTTCACCATTTTGGACTCTTGTGGAGAGAAAGGGGATTCCTGACGTCCCACGGCACGCCCATCCTCCACGGAGATCTAGTCTCCGCCCTGATTGAAGCAGTTCTCCTCCCCAAACGATTAGCCGTAATCAAATGCCAGGCACACAGGAAGGTGACAGACTTAGTCGGACAGGGAAACGCACTGGCCGACATCACTGCCTGAACCACAGCTGAGAATAGGACGACGACACGCATGTATGTGACCAGGTCACAAGCAGAAAAATGGACTGACGCTAGGGAAACGATTTGGGACATCCAGTCGGCCAGCACACCACACGAACTGACTGAGTGGGCACGGGTAGGCTTAAAAGACGATGAAGGCTGCTGGCGGACAAAAGACACAAACAAATGGTTGCTGCCTGACTCGTACCTGATTCCCATACTGACTATGGCACACTCCCCCGCACACATAGGATCTGCCCCCATGATCGAACTCATCTCCAAGGTCTGGCACAACGACAAAATCCCCGCCTCAGCTAGACGCCTGGTCCAGCAATGCCTTATCTGCCTGCAACACAACCCTGGGAAAGGAACTGTGGTACCCCGGGGAGGGTTTGGGGTCCCCGACCATCCCTTTGAGGTCCTCCAGATGGACTACATCCAACTAGAAAGATGCCAAAGCCTGAAGTATGTATTAGTCATTGTGTGTGCCTTCAGCAAATGGGTAGAAGCCTATCCAACCCGTGATAACACTGCCATGACCACTGCCAAGGTACTACTGAAAGAGTTTTTCCCTCGCTACGGTCTTTGTCGAATTCTATGGAGCGACAACGGCCCCCACTTCATAGCTGAAGTTATCCAACTAATCTTGAAAGGGTTGGGTGTAAAACAGAGGTTTCATGCAGTCTTTCACCCCCAATCTGCTGGCTTAGTTGAGCGACACAACGCCACACTGAAACTAAAACAGTCGAAGATAGTGGCCACCACAGGACTTAAATGGCCAGATGCCCTCCCACTGGCATTGCTATCGATGCGCTCCACTCCCACTAAGCACCATTTGACCCCTACGAGGTTGTATTTGGGCGACCGATGAACCTCTGGACTGCCCCTAAACCGACCTCCATTCACGACGTCCCGGATTTCCTACTGTCTGATTACTTGTGCAAATTGACTAAAACATTGTTTGTCATTCATCAGCAGGTGCAGCAGGCCATCCCCGATGCTTCCAGGGGCCCGGGTCACGATATCCAACCGGGGGATTATGTGCTGATCCGAAATTTCCAACGGGCAAAGAGTCTGGAACCCCGGTGGACGGGCCCCTGGCAAGTACTGATCACCACCCGGATGGCTCTTCGAGTGGAGGGGAAACGACACTGGCTGCATGCACACCACTGTAAGAAGGTCTCCTCGACCCTGGCCACGACAGAAAACGTCAGCACCCAAGAAGAGCTCCTGAACAAAGACCGGCCATCACTGAACTGTTATCCTGATACCGAGGCACTCGAACTTGCAAAATTCTCTGATCCCACTGTGCCATCCAGGGACGGGTATTTCCTGCGTCGAAAGGAGGGAGCTTCGGCTAAGTAGACCACGGACTAAGTTGAATCTCAGAACGGTAGCCTAAACACAACCAAGGGTTACCCGGAGAGAAGCTAAACGAAGTCCACGGTTCTGCCCACTACCGAGCACCTCGAAGATGATGGAAGCGCCAGATAAGAAGATGACGGAAGCGCCAGATAAGAAGATGATGAAAGCAACCGGAAATACCCACTACAGGAACCCAAAGACTGACAGTATGCACAAATCAAAGACAATTGCCCTTTTCATTGTCCTCCTCTTTTGCCTCCTCCTCATGACCTCCTTCTGGATCGTGGAAGAGAGCGCACCCGCTCATCAGATATTGCTGACCACTGCACAGCCAACCACTATGAAAGAGCATCACCTGATCTCCCTTTCACCTCAGCTCCGAGAAAGGCGTAAGGAGTTCTGGAACAATTCCTTCGTGCAACTGTTGCACCAACACAACCTTGCCGCCAACGCCACAAACTGCTGGATCTGCGGGTTGCTCCCGCATGCCACCGGACACTCCATCCCTTTCATCCCTTCCCCTTTCTCAGTTCATGGCTCCTGCCTCGCCTGGTTGATCCTCTTGCAAGAGAGCTACAAGGACAACGCCACTTCTGGTCAAACAGTGTCACACTTTTACCATGGGTTCTGGCTGAACAAAACCGGGAGGACATCTGCTCCCTTTTGTCCTTTGACCTCTGGTTCCTCCTTCCATATGGACATCCCTGCCAAGGAACGACTTGAAATGCAGGTGTTCCATAATCCAGCCAGACCCACCTTCTCCTACCTACGGAAACAAACTGCTGCCACTCTGACTGTGGCTCTGTCTGTTATCAATGTCACGGGCCTCGTGTGGCTCGAAGGCCTGGGAACACAGCTGGTGGGTCACAGTTCCTGCCACATCACCAGAACATTGGACTCAATTGATCCCCCCTCCTTTGTTGCTTCTCCGAATATGTACTTTGTTTGTGGCACCAAAGCTTACACTTGGCTTCCAAAAAGTTGGGGGGGTACTTGCTACATCGCCTTCATTCTCCCTCCAACGTACGTGGCCCAAGCAAACCATCACCGGCAGAAGCGCGCAAGAGACATTGAACAAGCCGACTCCACCGGAGCACAGTTCCTGGATGCAGTGAAGGGACTTGTTCCTCTGTGGGGCCCAATGGCAAACAGCCGCGCCATCCGACACCTGACCCAGGCAGTAGAAACGACCATGAACATCACGGCTGGCATCCTCACTAACAATACGGCCGAGCTTCAGGCAGTCCGCCTGGTGGCTCTTCAGAACCGCCTTGTTCTAGATGTGGTTCTAGCTGACCGTGGAGGAGCATGCCGCATCATCGGATCCAGCTGTTGCACCTACGTGCCAGATAACTCGCCCTCAGTCTACAAAGCAATCGAGAACCTCCACAGACTTTCCTCAGAGGTTCACCAGGAGCAAGAAGGATGGTCGCTTGGGAGCTGGTTTTGGGGTACTCTGAAGGACTGGGGATGGAGGTTGTTTACATTTATATTGATACCGGTCATGGTACTGTGTGGGTGTTGCCTAGGTATTCAATGCTTGCCACATTTGTGTTCACTCATTGCTAACTGCATGTGCCCTAAGACTCCAAATTTCGAAGCTGAACGTATGAAAGCTTTGTATGATATCGAAATACGTAATATAATGGGGATAGACATAAACTGACAAGCTGGCTAGATATGTTGAAAAGGGAGGACTGTTAAAGTCTGGATTGTGGCGTAAACATTATCGGCGCCATCTTGTCCTTTTCAGACCCATACGTGCGCGTAAGCAGCAACCATTTTGATTGCCATGGCCTCTCTGCCCACTCCCGATAGCCAGCGTCTCTCTCCCCCTCACTCCCCAGCCTCGCAAGCCTCCCCGACAGCCCCCGGTCTCTCCTGCTTGGGTCATAAACGCACCTCCAGCGCGACCCTGTCTCCGAGCCATATCCCGTGCTGAACCCCCCTCACTCTTTCATCTCATTCATAGAACAGGCCCTTTTGATAACCTCTTCCTCCCTGCCCGATTGTCCGGCCTGACCCCAGGCCATCACTTAGCTCAACAGATGCAGTTTATTGCCCCCTACAGTAGGACCTCGCCCCACATCAAAGGAGCGGGGATTAATCAATGCCTTCACACCCCTAGATCTGACCGATCGCCCACATTCCTGTTCCCAGCGGAATGTCCAGCTGCGCGATAGCCATCATGCTGAGATTTGGGTGGGGACCTCTACTGTAGATATGTGTGAGAACGGGCCTGAACCGGGGAGTCCAAAGATGCCTTTTTGAACTTCAAAGCAATACCACGGATGTCATAAATGTAATAAAACCATAAACCTGTGTATAAGAGGCCAGGCCTCAGAGATGCGGTTAGAGCACCTCGAGAAGATACCCTGTTGTCTGATTTGACGTGTTCTGCTCCGTCGGAATAAACTCCTGTTTCCTGCCTTCCAGTCTCCAGCGCCTGCCTCTTTATTTGGTAACCGTGAGTTGGGTGAGAGGCGGCTAACGCCGGGCAAACCTTGAAAAGGGGTAATCGACCTGATCTGCCTGACCCTTTTTCCACAAACCTCGAGGCCAGTCAGGAGGAGATGAAACGCTGGTATGACCAGAACGCCTCATCCATCGAATTCGAGCCGGGCCAGCAAGTCTGGGTCATGTCCCCGGTTGAACCTTGCGCCCTCCAGGACAAATGGATGGGGCCCTTCAAAGTGGTGGAGCGCAAGAGCCCCGTCACTTACCTGGTGGACCTGGAATCCCCCCGGAACCCCCTCCGGGTTCTGCACGCTAACCGGCTCAAGCCGCACTTCGCCCGCACTGAATTAAGTCTGCTGCTAGCGACCGATGACGGAGCTGAAGACGACTCCGAACCCGTACCAGATCTCATGAGCATCACCGAGAAAGACGGCTCCATCGAAGGGGTCACGCTCTCCTCGACCCTGACCCCAGAACAGCACCAAGACTGCCGGGAGCTGCTGGGGCAATTTGCAGACCTATTTTCCCTCACCCCTGGAGTCACCCGGTGGTGTGTCCACGATGTGGACACTGGAGACAACCCGCCTGTAAGACACCGAGCTTTCCGAGTGCCCGACCGCGTTCGGGCCTGCATCCAATCCGAAGTGGCCAAGATGCTAGCTCTGGGGGTAGTCGAACCCTCCGACAGTCCCTGGGCCAGTCCTGTTGTCCTGGTCCCTAAAGCCACCGTCCCTGGCACACCCCCGGAGCTCCGGTTCTGTGTTGACTACCGGGGGCTGAATGCAGTCACCCGGACCGACGCCCATCCCATTCCCAGGGCGGATGAACTGATTGATCGCCTGGGGGCCGCCAAATATCTCAGCATCTTCGACCTCACGGCTGGGTATTGGCAGATCGGCCTCACCCCTGGAGCACAAGAGCGATCGGCCTTCTCGACCCCTGATGGCCACTACCACTTCAAAGTGATGCCCTTCGGCATGAAAAACGCCCCGGCCACCTTCCAGAGACTCGTGAACCGGGTTCTGGCCGGACTAGAAGAATTCAGTGCCGCCTATCTAGACGACATTGCGGTGTACAGCCGCCACTGGGGTGAGCACCTGACCCACCTCCGAGAGGTCCTGTCGGCCCTCCGACGGGCCGGACTAACCATAAAGGCCAGCAAGTGCCAGATCGGCCAAGGGTCCGTGACGTATCTGGGACACCAAGTGGGGAGCGGCCTAGTGGCTCCCCTCCAGCCAAAGATTGACGCCATCCGGGCCTGGGAGCCCCCGATCACTCAAAAAAGCATCTGAGCCTTCATGGGGCTCACAGCATACTATCGGCGCTTCATAAAAGACTATGGAAGCATTGTGGGGCCCCTCACAGAACTGACCTCCAACAGGCTACCCCAGAAGGTGCGCTGGACCCCAGGGTGCCAAACAGCCTTCGAGGCTCTAAAGACTGCCATGTGCACCGCCCCTGTGCTCCAAGCCCCCGACTACAGTCGAGAGTTTGTGGTCCAAACCGACGCCTCGGAGCACGGCATTGGGGCGGTCCTCTCACAAGTGAACCCTGAGGGAATCGACCTTCCTGTTGCCTTCATCAGCCGGTGGCTGCTGGCCAGAGAACAGCGCTGGAGCACCATCAAGAAGGAAGCCTTCGCCGTCGTGTGGGCACTAAAGAAGCTCCGGCCCTACCTCTTCGGCACCCACTTCCTGGTCCAGACCGACCACCGGCCCCTGCGGTGGTTGATGCAGATGCGGGGAGAAAACCCGAAACTGTTGTGATGGTCCATCTCCCTGCAAGGGATGGATTTCACTGTGGAGCACCGCCCCGGCAACGACCACGCCAATGCTGACGGCCTGTCCCGATTCTTCCGCCTCGGCGAGGAGAATCCCCAAGAAGATGGGTGACTCTCCCCTGCCTTCAGCTGGGGGGGACGCGTGTTGGACCCGGCCTCATGGCGTGGTCCTACCCCTCCCGCATGGCGGGCCCAGGACGGCATCGGCCCTCCACCCAGCATCGGGCAGCCCTTTTGCCCGACACTGCACGCCCCAACATTGCTGGTCCGGCCACCATCCCGGACCCCCACTACCGACCTGGCTCCATCGTGGCCCCCTCACGACCTAAGCACGAGGCTGCGCCCGACTCCATCTTGGGCCCACGACGTCACGACCACGTGGCCTCGGCCCCGGCCCAGGCCCCAGCGAAGCCCAGACATCGAGGCACCAAGATCCACCCAGGTGGTCGAGTGGCCACTCGACAGATCCCAGAGAAAAGGGAGTTTCGATGGCCCTCCAGCCGTCCCCGGACACCTAGTATCGGTCGTCCTCCGGCCTCCCTGGGCGCTGGCTCCACCCCCCTGCTGGGTGTCTGGACACTATCATCCCGACCCCTCTGACCCCCAGGCGAGAGGGTCCAGACATCAAAGGACTCCAGTCCTATATCTGGGCCAGCCCCGGAGTAGGACGGCAGTTGTATCCTGGACTGGAAGCCCTGCTGACGCTGTCACGGCCGACACCAGAAGAACTCATTTCCTGTAACCTGAAGAGACCCTGAGAGCCTGCTGGCGCTGCCGCGGCCCACCTTTGCTGTACCATCTTAAGAGCCTGCTGGCGCTGCCGCGGCTGAACCATATTGAGAGCCTGCTGGCGCTGCCGCGGCTGAACCATCTTGAGAGCCTGCTGGCGCTGCCACGGCTGAACCATCTTGAGAGCCTGCTGGCGCTGCCGCAGCTGAACCATCGTGAGAGCCTGCTGGTGCTGCCACGGCCTCCTCTCCATTAAGACCACCTGTCGAGTCCTGCTGGCGCTGCCGCGGCTCGACCTCTCGGAACCCCCGGCTCGAGGATTGAGAGCTGTGCACAGGGTATCCCTTCCTGCATCCATACTGAGACTGTCCCGCTACCCTGTCCCTTTTACGAGACTCTACAGATCCCTCGATCTGCCTGTATATACCGCTGAGACCCAGCAACCTTTATTCTTGATAAAGCCTAAGAACTTAACCTCTTGTGTGGTGTCCGTTTGTAGTGTTGTGGTTATCCTGCTGTACGATCCTAGGAGAGGACCCTCACCCAGGAGGCCTCTCAATAACGCTCGGCTACTTCTCGATGGAGGGGTGGACCTAGGGGTGGTCAGTCAGACCTCTTCTGCCTCCCCCAGGATCGCCTTTCTAACACTGTGTGAAATACTTGCTGGTGCTGTGTCCCCTCCCCCTAATGATGTCATCCCACCAATAGGAGCACATGCCTAGTTCAATGGACTCCAAGTCCCAGCAGGCACTGTCCTGGCGCTGCAAGGCTGGTGGCCTGGGGGAGTGGGGTAACTGTAGGTTAGAGCCAGCTCCAGGTGAGGCGGGTCGAACGAAGATCCATGAAACAGCGGGAACCTCCCTGAGTCCCCATATCCGCAGCAGCCCGTCCCTTCAGGTGAGTTTGTGTGTGAGGGCAGTCAAATGCGAGACTGTGTGCCCCCTCAAGGTAAAATACCTCTGTCCACATACGACGTCCTGTTGTTCTTGGCGGTCAACGGAATTACTGATTCCTCAGTGTCAAACTGCTGCGAGCAGCAAGATGCCAGTCTTTATTCCGTGACTCTTATCGCTGCGGGGCCATCTGGATTGCGCATCTGGCTACCGCAATATCATATCCGGAAACATCCCTTCACAAAGAAAAGATCAGAGGCCAACAGGGGAAAGCAGTGCAGGAACCCTTTATTTCATACATCTCAGCAGCGGCAGATGCATTTCGGCACTCTCGCCTTCTTCAGTGCCCTGTGCTGTTATATATACAACCCTGTGGCGCTCATCCTGTGTGAAATACTTGCTGGTGCTGTGTCCCCTCCCCCTAATGATGTCATCACACCAATAGGAGCACATGCCTAGTTCAATGGACTCCAAGTCCCAGCAGGCACTGTCCTGGCGCTGCAAGGCTGGTGGCGTGGGGGAGTGGGGTAACTGTAGGTTAGAGCCAGCTCCAGGTGAGGCGGGTCGAACGTAGATCCATGAAACAGCGGGAACCTCCCTGAGTCCCCATATCCGCAGCAGCCCGTCCCTTCAGGTGAGTTCGTGTGTGAGGGCAGTCAAATGCGAGACTGTGTGCCCCCTCGAGGTAAAATACATCTGTCCACATACGATGTCCTGTCGTTCTTGGCGGTCAACGGAATTACTGATTCCTCAGTGTCAAACTGCTGCGAGCAGCAAGATGCCAGTCTTTATTCCGTGACTCTTATCGCTGCGAGGCCATCTGGATTGTGCATCTGGCTAGCGCAATATCATATCCGGAAACATCCCTTCACGAAGAAAAGATCAGAGGCCAACAGGGGAAAGCAGTGCAGGAACCCTTTATTTCATACATCCCAGCAGCAGCAGATGCATTTCGGCACACTCGCCTTCTTCAGTGCCCTGTGCTGTTATGTATACAACCCCGTGGCGCTCATCCTGTGTGAAATACTTGCTGGTGCTGTGTCCCCTCCCCCTAATGATGTCATCACACCAATAGGAGCACATGCCTAGTTCAATGGACTCCAAGTCCCAGCAGGCACTGTCCTGGCGTTGCAAGGCTGGTGGCATGGGGGAGTGGGGTATCTGTAGGTTAGAGCCAGCTCCAGGTGAGGCGGGTCAAACGTAGATCCATGAAACAGCGGGAACCTCCCTGAGTCCCCATATCCGCAGCAGCCTTTCGTGTGTGAGGGCAGTCAAATGCGAGACTGTGTGCCCCCTCGAGGTAAAATACCTCTGTCCACATACGACGTCCTGTCGTTCTTGGCGGTCAATAAGTGAATATATATATATATATATATATATATATAAATTACCTACTGGCGATAGCCAGTAGGTATATATAGTTAGGATTTTTTTCCTATGGGATTTTTGAAAATTCTATGTCGAATAACTTTGGCGTTTGAGGACAGAATTGGCTGAAATTTTCAGGAAAATGGAACATTTTGTTTCTGAGCAGCCCCTGAAAATTTGGGGGGGTTTCATCAAGGGGGGGGCGAGAAAAAAGGGGGGTCCCAAAACGTGTTTTTCCCATGCAATTTTCCATAGGGCGGTTGGCCTCACTTTTAGCCTGAACGGCTGAATGGATTTACACCAAACTTGGCAAAATTGTAGGGACTGGTAGCCGGATGTGCCTTTGCTATGTCTCAAGATATAGGCTCCAGTGGTTTTTACGAAAATTAACTTTGAAAAATATATATTGGGCTACATTGGGCTATATATATGTTGGAGCCCAAATGTAGCCCAATGTAGCCCAATATAGCCCAATATAGCCCAATGTAGCCCAAAGATGGCCACCAGAGACAAAAAAACAAATGTAGCCCAAATATCAGCCAGATGTAGCCCAACTATAGCCCAATGACAGAATGTCCCAGAGTGTTCTAAAGAACAACTAGAGTGCTAACAGTCCTACTTATTACAAAGGTATGGCACACCTGAAGCCATCTTGATTGGAATAAAGTGGTAACTCTTAAAACATTTAATTTAAAAAGGAACAAAATGAGGGGGTTCATTTTGCCATAGAAAGTATGATTAGCGAATATATGACGAAATCCCGCATACCATCAGTCCGCAAAAAAAATCCCGCATGTACTATTAGGCCGCAAATTAAAATAACGAAAACTTTTAGAACGAATATGCCTTTAGCATACACTAAACAACTAAACTACCCTAAACCCTAATACACTACCCCCAGCATGACCCTACACTACACAAACAGTACAACACTACCCTAAACCCTAAAACACTACCCCCAGCATGACCCCACACTACACAAACACTACAACACTACCCTAAACCCTAAAACACTACCCCCAGCATGACCCTACACTACGCAAACACTACAACACTACCCAAAACCCTAAAACACTACACCCCAGCATGACCCTACACTACGCAAACACTACAACACTACCCTAAACCCTAAAACACTACCCCCAGCATGACCCTACACTACACAAACACTACAACACAACCCTAAACCCTAAAACACTACCCCCAGCATGACCCTACACTACGCAAACACTACAACACAACCCTAAACCCTAAAACACTACCCCCAGCATGACCCTACACTACGCAAACACTACAACACTACCCTAAACCCTAAAACACTACCCCTAGCATGACCCTACACTACGCAAACACTACAACACTACCCAAAACCCTAAAACACTACACCCCAGCATGACCCTACACTACGCAAACACTACAACACTACCCTAAACCCTAAAACACTACCCCCAGCATGACCCTACACTACGCAAACACTACAACACTACCCTAAACCCTAAAACACTACCCCCAGCATGACCCTACACTACGCAAACACTACAACACTACCCTAAAACACTACCCCCAGCATGACCCTACACTACGCAAACACTACAACACTACCCTAAACCCTAAAACACTACCCCCAGCATGACCCTACACTACGCAAACACTACAACACTACCCAAAACCCTAAAACACTACCCCCAGCATGACCCTACACTACGCAAACACTACAACACTACCCAAAACCCTAAAACACTACCCCCCAGCATGACCGTACACTACGCAAACACTACAACACTACCCTAAACCCTAAAACACTACCCCCAGCATGACCCTACACTACGCAAACACTACAACACAACCCTAAACCCTAAAACACTACCCCCAGCATGACCCTACACTACGCAAACACTACAACACAACCCTAAACCCTAAAACACTACCCCCAGCATGACCCTACACTACGCAAACACTACAACACTACCCAAAACCCTAAAACACTACACCCCAGCATGACCCTACACTACGCAAACACTACAACACTACCCTAAACCCTAAAACACTACCCCCAGCATGACCCTACACTACGCAAACACTACAACACTACCCTAAACCCTAAAACACTACCCCCAGCATGACCCTACACTACGCAAACACTACAACACTACCCTAAACCCTAAAACACTACCCCCAGCATGACCCTACACTACGCAAACACTACAACACTACCCTAAACCCTAAAACACTACCCCCAGCATGACCCTACACTACGCAAACACTACAACACTACCCTAAACCCTAAAACACTACCCCCAGCATGACCCTACACTACGCAAACACTACAACACTACCCAAAACCCTAAAACACTACCCCCAGCATGACCCTACACTACGCAAACACTACAACACTACCCAAAACCCTAAAACACTACCCCCCAGCATGACCCTACACTACGCAAACACTACAACACTACCCAAAACCCTAAAACACTACCCCCAGCATGACCCTACACTACGCAAACACTACAACACTACCCAAAACCCTAAAACACTACACCCCAGCATGACCCTACACTACGCAAACACTACAACACTACCCAAAACCCTAAAACACTACACCCCAGCATGACCCTACACTACGCAAACACTACAACACTACCCAAAACCCTAAAACACTACCCCCAGCATGACCCTACACTACGCAAACACTACAACACTACCCTAAACCCTAAAATACTACACCCCAGCATGACCCTACACTATGCAAACACTACAACACTACCCAAAACCCTAAAACACTACCCCCAGCATGACCCTACACTACGCAAACACTACAACACTATCCTAAACCCTAAAACACTACGCCCAGCATGACCCTACACTACGCAAACACTACAACACTACCCTAAACCCTAAAACACTAGCCCCAGCATGACCCTACACTACGCAAACACTACAACACTACCCTAAACCCTAAAACACTACCCCCAGCATGACCCTACACTACGCAAACACTACAACACTACCCAAAACCCTAAAACACTACACCCCAGCATGACCCTACACTACGCAAACACTACAACACTACCCTAAACCCTAAAACACTACCCCCAGCATGACCCTACACTACGCAAACACTACAACACTACCCTAAACCCTAAAACACTACCCCCAGCATGACCCTACACTACGCAAACACTACAACACTACCCTAAACCCTAAAACACTACCCCCAGCATGACCCTACACTACGCAAACACTACAACACTACCCTAAACCCTAAAACACTACACCCAGCATGACCCTACACTACGCAAACACTACAACACTACCCAAAACCCTAAAACACTACCCCCAGCATGACCCTACACTACGCAAACACTACAACACTACCCAAAACCCTAAAACACTACCCCCCAGCATGACCCTACACTACGCAAACACTACAACACTACCCTAAACCCTAAAACACTACCCCCAGCATGACCCTACACTACGCAAACACTACAACACAACCCTAAACCCTAAAACACTACCCCCAGCATGACCCTACACTCCGCAAACACTACAACACAACCCTAAACCCTAAAACACTACCCCAAGCATGACCCTACACTACGCAAACACTACAACACTACCCTAAACCCTAAAACACTACCCCCAGCATGACCCTACACTACGCAAACACTACAACACTACCCAAAACCCTAAAACACTACACCCCAGCATGACCCTACACTACGCAAACACTACAACACTACCCTAAACCCTAAAACACTACCCCCAGCATGACCCTACACTACGCAAACACTACAACACTACCCTAAACCCTAAAACACTACCCCCAGCATGACCCTACACTACGCAAACACTACAACACTACCCTAAACCCTAAAACACTACACCCAGCATGACCCTACACTACGCAAACACTACAACACTACCCAAAACCCTAAAACACTACCCCCAGCATGACCCTACACTACGCAAACACTACAACACTACCCAAAACCCTAAAACACTACCCCCCAGCATGACCCTACACTACGCAAACACTACAACACTACCCTAAACCCTAAAACACTACCCCCAGCATGACCCTACACTACGCAAACACTACAACACAACCCTAAACCCTAAAACACTACCCCCAGCATGACCCTACACTACGCAAACACTACAACACAACCCTAAACCCTAAAACACTACCCCCAGCATGACCCTACACTACGCAAACACTACAACACTACCCAAAACCCTAAAACACTACACCCCAGCATGACCCTACACTACGCAAACACTACAACACTACCCTAAACCCTAAAACACTACCCCCAGCATGACCCTACACTACGCAAACACTACAACACTACCCTAAACCCTAAAACACTACCCCCAGCATGACCCTACACTACGCAAACACTACAACACTACCCTAAACCCTAAAACACTACCCCCAGCATGACCCTACACTACGCAAAACACTACAACACTACCCTAAACCCTAAAACACTACCCCCAGCATGACCCTACACTACGCAAACACTACAACACTACCCAAAACCCTAAAACACTACCCCCAGCATGACCCTACACTACGCAAACACTACAACACTACCCAAAACCCTTAAACACTACCCCCAGCATGACCCTACACTACGCAAACACTACAACACTACCCAAAACCCTAAAACACTACACCCCAGCATGACCCTACACTACGCAAACACTACAACACTACCCAAAACCCTAAAACACTACCCCCAGCATGACCCTACACTACGCAAACACTACAACACTACCCTAAACCCTAAAACACTACACCCCAGCATGACCCTACACTACGCAAACACTACAACACTACCCAAAACCCTAAAACACTACCCACAGCATGACCCTACACTACGCAAACACTACAACACTATCCTAAACCCTAAAACACTACGCCCAGCATGACCCTACACTACGCAAACACTACAACACTACCCTAAACCCTAAAACACTAGCCCCAGCATGACCCTACACTACGCAAACACTACAACACAACCCTAAACCCTAAAACACTACCCCCAGCATGACCCTACACTACGCAAACACTACAACACTACCCTAAACCCTAAAACACTACCCCCAGCATGACCCTACACTACGCAAACACTACAACACAACCCTAAACCCTAAAAGACTACCCCCAGCATGACCCTACACTAAACAACCACCACAACTCTACACTACACTAACACAACACTACACTACACAACACTACACTACACTACACAATCACTAACCCACGAAAAAATTAACACAAACCCACTTACCTCTCTCGTCATCGTGGTTTTCACAACGCAAATGCATTTACCATACATGCCTTTAAAACGTAATTCTTTGTAAAGGCATGCGCGATAAATGCACATGCGTTTTGAAAAAATGCGGGATAATGGTATGCGAGGTCAATGACCTTGCGGGATAATGGTATGCGGACTGAAAGTCTGCGGCATAAAAAATGCGGGAAAATGGCTGCAAACCATGATTAGCAGCAGACTTCCCTGGTGAGCACTAGCTTTACTACAGTGATCTAATGAGCAACTAGAGTGCTAACATTCAGAATTTATGGCAAATGTGTAACACATCTGAATGCCTTCTTGATAGAACCAAAGTAAACAAGCATTGAAAATGCAATAGATCTCACCCTCGTTTAAGTTAAAGCCAATCTGTTTGTAATGAGGTGGCTTTTTAGCTTTGCTTTTATTAGTGTTTTTAAAACTTTCATGTAAATAACATGCATATGTATGCATATATGTATATGTATGCATGCATTTATATTTATATAGATATGCAGATTATATATGTTTATATATGTATATTACCTACTGGCGATAGCCAGTGGGTATATATAGTTAGGATTTTTTCTCTATGGGATTTCTGAAAATTCGATGTCTAATAACTTTGGCGTTTGTGGACGGAATTGGCTGAAATTTTCAGGAAAATTGCACATTTTGTTTCTGAGAAACAGAACCAAGTGGCTGATCAGGATAGTTAGAAACAAAGTATATAACCACACAGCCAATGAGTGCCGTGCAGCCAAGGGTTTAAATATTACCCAACAACTTAAGTATTTTTTGAAAAAACTTCTGTATTATTCCATAAGAAAAATGGCATCAAATAGACACTCCATCACAACAGTTAGTACAAAAACATGGAAGAATATATACAAATATATACAACGAATATATATATATCACATTAAAGGAAACATATACTTGCAAAAATGATGAACAAACATATAATACAATTATAATGATGACACCAACTGTGATCTGCAATATGAATTCAAAAGCACATGGTTGCAAATTGAACACTTTTTTTTACAAATCGTTAAAGAAATAAACCAGTCCTTTAGTAACAAACCCTGTGAACAGGGCGGACACTGAGATGGAATGGCCTGCCTGTCACACAACACCTGTGAATAGTGATTTATAAGAAATTGCAGGTAGGGCCCACAAGAGTGGTATGAATTTGTCCCTAGCTGCACCCTCCGTTCTTGACACAGGCTGAGGGTCAACGCGTTTCGAACCTTGTTTATTCTAGGTTCTCCTCAGGACGAGGACTGGGTGAAAAAATACCTTCTCAGCCAACACGTTGGCTGCGTGGAGAGAAGGGGAAAGACCGGAATAATTCTGGGTGTGGTGTCAAAGGTGCCACAATCGGGGGCACCCAAGGCGAGCTGTATTTATCTTCTGTATTTTGTTTCTGAGCAGCCCCTGAAAATTTGGGGGGGTTTTGTCAAGGGGGGGCCGAGAAAAAAGGGGGGTCCCAAAAAGCGTTTTTCCCATTCATTTTTCCATAGGGCGGTTGGACTCACTTTTAGCTCGAACGGCTGAATAGATTTACATGAAACTTGGCAAAATTGTAGATATGGTTTGCCCGACGTACCTTTGCTATGTCTCAATATATGTGCTCCAGTGGATTTTGAGAAATTAACGTTTAAAAAATATATATATATCTGTGACAGCGCTCCGGTTAGCGCCCCGGTTCGCGTATCTGACGGGTAACGGAACTTCGCGAAGCGAAGCTGATTGGCTCTCCAGTGTCTGTCAACATTCTAAACAGTCCGGAGCGGCCGCCATCTTGTCTCTCGGTACGATCGAGAGACAGGATGTGGTGAAAAACGAAGGGGGAAATGAAGGAAAGGGGGCAAGGTAGACCACTCCTGACCCCCTAGGATTGATGAGGGGGATATTAAAGTGCCCCGCGGGGCAAAAAATAAAAAAACATTTTTTTTTGCGATTTTACGCCGTAGAGGCGCGTCCCGGTACGCGAACCGGGCAGCTCACCGGGCAGCTCACCGGGCAGCTAACCGGGCAGCTAACCGGCAGCGTAGCTGTCAACATTGTAAACAGTCCGGAGCGGCCGCCATCTTGTCTCTCGGTAGGTTCGAGAGACAAGATGTGGTGAAAAAAGAAGGGGGAAATGAAGGAAAGGGGGCAAGGTAAACCCCTCCTGACCCCCTAGGATTGATGAGGGGGATATTAAAGTCCCCCGCGATTTTTCGCGGTAGAGGCGCTTCCCGGTACGCGAACCGGGCAGCTAACCGGCAGCGTAACGGGAGTCCGCCATCTTGTGTTTTTGGAGCGTCCGGTTCGCGTACCGGGTAGCGTCCCGGTAAGCGTAACAAGGGGAAAACCAAGAGAAACAGTAAAAAAAAAATTAAGGGAATAGATTTCCAGCAAACTTGGCAAAATTGTAGGGACTGTTTGTTTGATGTGCCTTTGCAAAGCCTCAAGATATGTGCACGTGTGGATTTTGTCTAATTAAGGTAAAAAAAAAAATATATATCTGTAAGCGTGCTCCGGCACGCTTACGTTACGGGTTTTGTTTGCGCTGCAGAGCCGATACGTCACGGTTATGCGACGCGTCATGAGGCGTCTCACGTGGCTACGTGATACGTCACGTAATAAAGAATATATTTTACAGCTATAGATATTAGCTTTTAAAAAACCAATGAAATTCACTGAAAAAACCATAGGTTATAGACCATATATAGTTAGGAATTTGCATTTACAAAACCTTGAAAATTCACTGAAAAAACCATAGGTTAGAGACCATATATAGTTAGCTGGACATTTTATTGACATAAAACCAATGAAATTCCATATATAGTTAGTTGCACTAACTATATATCGCGCACCCGCAATCCACTGCTGATGATGTCACATATTACATCATTCATGACATGGTCAGTGACATCACTGATGACATCACTGATGACATCTCAAATGACATCACTGATGACATCACTGATGACACTCCTGCTGAGAAGCCGTTTTGGATTGCGGAAGCCTCTTTGTCTCCTGACACCGGACCTGCTTCCTACCTCGCCGGACCCGCTACGAGGGTCCCGCAGCGTGGTATTTCTTAAGGGGCTGCTGACTTTGGGCTGTTCTCTGGACCGGCAGGGTTGCGAGCGAAGCAGGGACTCCGTGGACCAGGAGTCCCTGCGTGCCCCATCACCATCAGCTGGGCTGCTCTCCCTGCCGGCCGCGCCCCCGCCCGCAGAGTTTAAACAGGCGGGATCTCCCGCGTTCAAGCGGGACACTCCTGCTGAGAAGCCATTTTGGATTGCGGAAGCCTCTTTGTCTCCTGACACCGGACCTGCTTCCTACCTCGCCGGACCCGCTACGCGGGTCCCACAGCGTGGTATTTCTTAAGGGGCTGCTGACTTTGGGCTGTTCTCTGGACCGGCAGGGTTGCGAGCGAAGCAGGGACTCCGTGGACCAGGAGCCCCTGCGTGCCCCATCACCATCAGCTGGGCTGCTCTCCCTGCCGGCCGCGCCCCCGCCCACAGAGTTTAAACAGGCGGGATCTCCCGCGTTCAAACGGGACACTCCTGCTGAGAAGCCGTTTTGGATTGCGGAAGCCTCTTTGTCTCCTGACACCGGACCTGCTTCCTACCTCGCCGGACCCGCTACGCGGGTCCCGCAGCGTGGTATTTCTTAAGGGGCTGCTGACTTTGGGCTGTTCTCTGGACCGGCAGGGTTGCGAGCGAAGCAGGGACTCCGTGGACCAGGAGCCCCTGCGTGCCCCATCACCATCAGCTGGGCTGCTCTCCCTGCCGGCCGCGCCCCCGCCCGCAGAGTTTAAACAGGCGGGATCTCCCGCGTTCAAACGGGACACTCCTGCTGAGAAGCCGTTTTGGATTGCGGAAGCCTCTTTGTCTCCTGACACCGGACCTGCTTCCTACCTCGCCGGACCCGCTACGAGGGTCCCGCAGCGTGGTATTTCTTAAGGGGCTGCTGACTTTGGGCTGTTCTCTGGACCGGCAGGGTTGCGAGCGAAGCAGGGACTCCGTGGACCAGGAGCCCCTGCGTGCCCCATCACCATCAGCTGGGCTGCTCTCCCTGCCGGCCGTGACCCCGCCCATAACGTGAACTAGTGAACTAGTACTTTAAGACCTTAGCACGCCCGCTGCGCGGGAGCGCGCGGGAGCGTCCCGGGAGAAGCCCGGGACAAGGGCGGGGCCATCTGCGGCCGTCCTAGGCCGGAGTAGGCTGGGCTGGGCCCACCCTCTTGGTTGTGCTATTAGGCGCTAAAATTTTGGCATCTGTTATAGTGTCCTATACACTCCACCACACCTTAGACGCCATGCCTTCCCCGATTAGGGAAAGCACCCCTAGGAAACAGGGTGGGTCAAAAACCTTAGATAATTATTTTCCCCGGGCTGTGGGAGACGGGGATAAAGAGGGCACCTTAAACCGGCTGAGGGTTGAACGGAGATGTTCAATAGATAACCTGAAAAACAGACCCTTGTGTGATGATCGTACCGCGCCTAATGCAAAATTGCCCCCAATAGATGATGTGCCCATCCTGTTGAGAGAGGGTAGTAAAACTCCGGTAACTTCCCCAACGAGCTCTACCCCTGCGAGCAGTATATTCTCCAACAAGGTGACTATTGATTTAATTTCCCAACGTTCCCCGATTTTGCAACCTAAGAAAGCCAAACCGAAGTTTGTAGCGGCACATGCAGCCTTTGGGCCCCCATCAAAACGTAGGAGAAAGGCGAAGGGGGCACAGGGGAAACATAGACCTAAACCCCTTATTTTTGAGTTTGGGAAGTCATCTAAGCCCATTTTATCACCTGTGTCAGTAGTGGAGGCGTCACAGTTAAAAACTGTCGCACAGACTAGTGCGCCTACCGGTGTGTTGGCAAACACAGCAAATAATATTGTCAATGTCCCCCTTTCTGTTGTCCCGTTGGGAAACTTGGAATTTCTACTGAGGTCACTATTGCTACCCATCAGTGAAAGCATAAAAAAGGTGGAAATTAGATTAACCATCCTTGAGGCCACACTAAATAGCCTAAAACTACCAGCTACATCGCAAGGAAGGGTATCAGAGCCCACCGCCATATCAATAGCCCCAGGTAAACAACTGCCAGAAAAAGGAACGAACCCTGTACCAACGCAGACAGTAATGGTGGCCGCACCCCTATATCCCCAGAGTAACAACCCGACCCGAATGGAGATATCCAACCCTATTGGGCCTACCCCTTCAGTAAAACCCACCACACAATCACAGCCTTTAGATAGAGCTGTGTTAATGCCCCCAAAGAAGCCCCCCCCTAAGCCACGTAGACCTAATTTACCCCCAGAGTCAAATGACTTTACTGTAGTGATGGCGGGTGTTCCCCCGTTAGAAGAAGGCGAAACAGAGGATTTTTGTATCTTAAAAAGCAGGGTAATTAAATGGCTTAATCTGAACAGACCCTTACCAGAGCACTTAAATAACGAAATTATTATGGTCAGAAGGGTCCCTTGGGTGGGGAGAAGCCGCAAATCTATAAAAGGGGACTGCATATTGGTCAGCTGTAGGGACGCGAGAACTGTTTCTTATATATGCCAGGGAAAGAACAGATCGCTAGAGTCAACCATCCAAACCCTGCATGTGTCCTTTTTCTTTCCTCCCACCAACGTACCTGCACATGTGACCCGGCCATATAGCAACTGGGAAAGGGTGGGTCAGAGGGGTGTTCATTACGAGTTCAACCCTAGACCATTATTTAGCCGCCCAGAGTTACCCTTCTACACGTCTAATCGGTTTCATTGCCTGGATGGCCTTGAGGGGGTAGATTGACAAATAAATGAGGGCACACGGGGACTAGGGGGTAGAGGGGCTCTGTATGACGATCAGGAGAAGCACAGTTCCGAGGCAAAGCAAATTTCACCAAGCTCTGCCCGGATACAGGGGCCTGATGAATGTAGGCCTATAGATACAGCCTGTATAGGCGGGGCACAGGGGTTGGAAAAGGAAAAACAAGGGTGCGATCCAGTAGGAGGGCTACTGGGAGGAGGGGCACAAGGGGGTGAGGCTTTAAGAATAATCACATGGAATATAGCAGGCCTTGCCGGGAAATTTAATAACATGGAGTGGCTTGATTATATTAGAAAATGTCATGTGATCTGCCTGCAGGAAACCTGGGCCCAGGAGAATAACTACCATTTGCAAGGGTACAGGTGTTTCTTTGTACCGGCTCAAAAATCAAGATCAGGGAGAGCAATGGGAGGATTAATTATATATATAGACCTTTGCCTCCCTGGAAGTCATACCTGTCTGGATTGGAACTCCCACAGGATTCAGGCAGTGATGTTCTCTGGGAAAGGCCTCAGATTCGTTGCAGTTAACATCTACAACGATGAGACAGCAGGATCTAATGTCTCTTTGGCTGAGGAATTAGATAACAGGTTGGGCCAGGCTATTTCAAATCAAAAAAAGGGGCAGCCATATGGGCTGGTGGTCATGGGAGACTACAATTGCCACCTGTACCCGGTTCTGGTCCATACAAATATTGATTGGTCACGATGCCCCAGGGAGAAGGGCCCGCATTTTTCTCACACACTGTTGGGCTCTGCCCTTAGAATGCTACGGCTTAAGTATGACCTAGAACATACCATTAATATGATAGGGGCGCAGGTGGATGGTACACTCCCTCCCACATTCAAGGGACGAGGATGTTCTTCTTTTATAGATTACATTCTGGTCTCAAGGTCCCTAATTAATAAGATTATCAGTGCAGGGATCGAATGGAGTGGCTTCAGTGACCATAATCCTCTTGTCCTGGATCTGTCGTACAGGGTGGGCCCAAGTACTAGAGTCCAAAGTACATTCTCTGAAAGAGCAATAGACCAGGGCAGGAGATTAAAATGGGCAAAAATAGATGGGGAAAAGTTCTACAAGGGCCTGGTGGACGCAGGGAAACTCGCTATTAATGATTGTCTGGATACTGAGGTCCAAGGGTCAAGGATATTAGAAGCCTTTGATCAGATTGCTAAACTGGTCGACGGTCTATTAAAGACCGGTGCGCCACTGAAGAACCACGGAAACCCGCGATGGTTCGACAATGACTGTTCTAAAGCTTTGAGGGAGCTGAAAAACTGCCTCAAAAGTAAGCCAAGGGTTCCCCAAACAGTCAAGAAGTGTAGGGACACTTACAAAAAGGAGATTAAACGGAGGAAACTTGCTTTGCAGGCGTAAGCATGGGCAGATTTACGGGAAGCAGGGGAAAGAAAGGATTTAGCAGGGTTTTGGAAAATAATTAATAACCCAACGTTTCAGGAAAAAGATGCCCCGGTTATAGGGGCTAATGTTCTCCCAGAGCAGTGGGTTACCCACTTTAGGAGCCTGTATAACCATGAGTCTGGCTCTAGTGAAGAGCCGTTGGCCATTTCAACTGAGGCTCCATTAGTAGAAATTTCCATTAGGGAGATCACTGTAGGGATGGAGGGCCTGACCAGAAATAAAGCCCCGGGGCCTGACGGAATCCCCCCAGACCTGTTCCTGAGCAATATCGAACTTTGGGCCCCTCTAATGACAAGGGTTATTAATACTGCCATTACCTGTGGCCTGCCCCCGTCTTGGTCCACGGCGGTAATTGTGCCGATTTTTAAAAAGGGCAGTAGGGATGACCCGAAGTGTTACCGCTCGATTTCCCTGATCGATGTGTCGGCAAAACTTTTGGGAAGGGCAATTCTTAATAGACTGTCCGAGTGGACCGAGGAAAATAACATCTTCTCGGACACTCAATACGGATTTAGGACAGGGAGGTCGACTAGCGACCAGTGCCTGAACCTATATATGCTGACTGCCAAGTATACCATGGCTAGTGACGAATCCGTTTACATGGGTTTCATGGATCTGGCAGCAGCATTTGATCACGTCAACAGGGAAAAATTGTGGGGTATGATGCTTAGTATGGGGATAGAGAGGGGTTTAATTAATATATTGAGAGAATTGCACAGCGACACCACTGCAAAGGTTCGCTTTAATAGGGAGGGGGGACTGACTACCTCCTTTCCCTGTATGAGTGGAGTCCGGCAAGGTTGCATTCTTGCCCCCTTTTTGTTTTCCCTTTACATTAATAATTTGGAGCAGTTTTTGTTAGGTCTAAAGGCAGATTGCCCAAAGGTTGGGTCGCGTCATATTCCTGTTCTGCTTTACGCAGATGACGCGGTCCTGCTCGCACGTACACCAAGGAGCCTTCAAATCTTGATAGACGGATTTGTTAGGTTCATGGGCGCCCTGGACCTTTTTGTTAATCTAAGCAAATCATATGTGCTTCTGGCGGGAAAAACAAAGAAAACCACCTCTACATTCACATACACAATAGGGAGTCACATTGTGGAAGAGGTTAAAACGTTCCCCTATCTTGGTGTAACATTCGATGGTGCCCTGAGGTTTGATACCCTGGTCGAGGAACGACGTGGTAAAATGATTGCTTCTAACGGGGCAATTGCTGGCTACGGCAGGAGGCTAGGAAGATGGTCCCCGGAACAGGTGATAAACCTGTATAGCTCTGTATCATGCTCCAAGGTAATCTATGGGGCAGAAGTATGGGGCTTTGTTAATACCACTAGTATCCAACGAGAGGAAAATAAATATCTGAAATCGCTCTTAAGGGTACCACAAAGTACTGCTGGTATGATTGCCCACAGGGAGTTAGGCAGACCTTACATAGAAGATCTGATAAAATTGAGGCCCATTATTGCTTGGCTAAAAATCTGGGTTAATCCCGATGCGACACTAAGCAGAGAAATTTTATCGGACTGTCTTGAGAGGGACAAGTGTATGCGCATCCCCTGGCTCTTTTATGTGAAGAATACCTTGGAGGAGCTAGGTTTTGGGAATTTGTTTACACACCCCACAACTATTGTAGCCCAGAACAAACTGCAGGTAGGGAGAATTTTTCTAGAGCGGAAAAACCTACGCAGAGATGAGGCTGAAGGGTGTAAAAAGACAGTAAGGGCCCATTACCTGGTGAAGAGCCGGGAAGGTATGGAGCCTTACTTGTACCTCTTGTATAATGCACAGGACAGGTTCTTGATGTGCCGTTTCAGACTGAACCTACTCCCATTTATGTTGGCATCACCAGCGGGTTTTGCTACATCAATAGAAGAGAAGGGGTCCTGCGGCTGCGACAATAGGTCTCCGCAGGACTCCCTTCACTTTGTTTTACTCTGCCCTTTTTATTCAATGCCCAGACGCAGATACCTTGTAAACCTCCTGAAAAAAGCTAATTTGGTCCACGCTAGGGAGGCACTAGTATTTTTACAGACAGCTGCGGATCCGTTAATACTGTGTAGCATTTTGAATTTTATCAAGGTAGCTCTCCGCTTAAGGCTTACCAGAGGAGAAGATTGAATTGTTTTTACTGTAACTTTTAATAGTGCTAATAATGGATATTTGGTTGTATTATGGTGTATATTTTTTGTACAAAGAATCATGAAATGTTTAATGACTTTTTACTATGTATATTTGAGTGTGCTTTTATGGTGTTTTTTTTAATCACCGAATAAAGATTCTTGAATTGAATTGAATTGAGTGAATGTGTGTGTAGACGTAGGAATCAGTGAGTACATATGTAGTAACTAGTATTGGTGTGTCAATGGTTTCAAAAATTATACTCTGTATTTAACACTGGGTGAAACAGAGGTTATATTAAAATGTGAGGAGATGCATTGTATTGTCACATGAATGATATCATCAGTGATGTGGTCATTGATGTCAAATGAGATGTCATCAGTGATGTCATCAGTGATGTCATTTGAGATGTCATCAGTGATGTCATCAGTGATGTCACTGACCATGTCATGAATGATGTAATATGTGACATCATCAGCAGTGGATTGCAGGTGCGCGATATATAGTTAGTGCAACTAACTATATATGGAATTTCAATGGTTTTGTGTGAGTAAAATAAGGTTTTTTAAATGCTAATTCCTAACTATATATGGTCTATAACCTATGGTTTTTTCAGTGAATTTTCAAGGTTTTGTAAATGCTAATTCCTAACTATATATGGTCTATAACCTATGGTTTTTTCAGTGAATTTCAATGGTTTTTTAATAGCAAATATCATAAGCTGTCGAATGTCAAGTACGTGGTAAGTGAAAACATTTTCGTGTTTATGCACACTGATCTGCTTTGAATGGTGCCCCCCCCTCATTTCTATTAGGAGTACTCTCTCTTTGCACATAGTGAAGGGTAGTTAACGCAGGCCTTTGCCCCCGTTGTAATACGTCGTGCCTGCTTCTCTCTCCATTTGATTGATTGTTATCCAAGTATTTACTGTTTTAGAATTGGTTCTCTTTGGTTCATTCTCTATTTACAAACAAACACAGAGCCGCAATACTCTGTTTAGTCTTTGCAGATAACGAAAAATCGTGTAAAAAAAAAGAAAAGGAATCGAGCAAAATCAGTAGGCCACTAACGGGATCTCTTTTTGACCTCGCTAAAATAGAAACATTAGGAACAACCCCTCATGACAAATACAAAACTAGTGAAATGAACTGAACTCCACACAATGATGGCTGCAAAACAGCTCGGCTCCGCCACCCACCCCGCCCAAAATAACGATAAAGAGCGGCTGCCATGATTGGTTTCGGAATGGCCACGACGGAGCTACGAAATGGTACTGCTCTCATGCTAACCCCAGCTTCAGTCTGAAACATCCAGAAACACTGTAGACTACCAATTCGATCAGTTCCGGTAGCGCCCCAATGTAACCCGGTAGAGAAGAACTAGCCCTCCCCTCTTTGACTGATGTTTCTTGTTGCCTGTCCCTTCTGTTGTCATTTAACAGAACTATTTAGCCTGCTGAAAGGGGTTGTGTGGAGACATTTTGACTATATTCTGGACCCGCGTTGTCGCGTAATGCGTCATATGACGCGCCGCGTTAGCGCATCCGGAAGTCATCCGGGGCGCGCAGCGCGTAACGTAAGCATAACAAGTCATGTGACTTGTTAATAAAACTTTTCATTGGTTCATTTTACTTTTCTTATTCTAATGATGAAAGGCTTGGTCATATGACCTAAAAATTACGCTTTTTATTACTTCCGAACATTATTTTTTCTTAAATATATGTTATAATGTTCCAGGCTAATGTACTTTCCCGGAAAATTTACAACTGTCCTGCAAGTAAAATATATTCTTTTTTCGAGAAAAAGAGCGTTTCTTCGTCCCATGACGGAGCCGTTGAGCAAAAGAGGGTCGACCTGCTGTCTTAGTCGCCGATACGCCTGAATATGAGATTCTTATCGATCACTTTATGTTGCAGGAATAGAAAACACAACAGCCCTTGACCATTTATCTTTACTGCGTTCCTTCGTATTATACCTTTTACCCTTCATGTAATTGGTCTGCTTTATTTCACTTGCCTTTTAATGATTCTAAAACAGTGACTATTATTAAAAACTTTACCAATGTATATACTACTACCATGTTTTCTTTTAAAAACCTTTATTGTGAAAATTTCATTATACAAATACGAGCCTATAACCACGTGGGCCGGCCACGGAGCAAACTGTAATCGTATATGATGAGTAGACATTTACACTGTAGAGGAACGTAACGGGCGGGCCATTAGGTTGCAAGAACTAAGGTGTCTAACAGTTACGGAATCGGTGGACGTACATTTTATAATTAAAATACGACAGGGCCAGTTACAATAAAATTATCTAGATATACATTTGCGGGCAAGTACCATGGGTGACGTTAATTCGAACTTTCAATAGTACAGTAATCAATAACACATCAGAACTTAATATCAATAGGGATGTCGAAATATTCAATCAATTCTCGTCCCCGCCCGCCATGTGCTTCAAAACTGCATACGTATCTCGTGATTTCAAGGTTCTGCAACCAGTACACAACAAGGAGTTACGAGTCCCATTTATTCCGGCGCCATTTTGGGCGAGGACGGGCAGGTCCAGGATATAGTCAAAATGTCTCTACCAACCATCGACTATGATGATGTTCACATGCTGTATTTATTAGAGTAACACTCATCTGTCCACATGAAATTAATTTGCCACAATCTAAACATGTCATTTTAATCTTTCCAAAGTTCTTCTAAATATTTGGGACCGTTTCCCTTGCCTCTGATGCTGTCAGTGCCACTTCTTTGATGAATGTACTAGCAGGTCAGGGGTTCTCCTCCAAATCTCTCTTTTATGCAGCACTATAATTAATTGGTGCCACCTCTCCATATGACGATGCATGGTATAGTTACCATAACTATATTTTTTTTCGGTTCCTCTGGAGAGTTCATCGTGGCAGATGAAGCGTGTAACGTACCGGGCATTTACCTTTTTTTGCATGTACAGGAAAGGAAAAAAAAAATCGAGCGTCCGAGTTCTAAGGTGTCCCAGGGCCATTTTAGTGGACCAGGCACAAATCCAAAGAACAGGCAGCCATTTTGAGAGTCCTGTTGCAGCCGCCTGTCGCTGTAGCATCAAGAGCAGCCGAAACTCAGCTGAATGGCAACTGAAACGGTAAAGGGGCGCCCCACTACAGCAGACGAGCCTCCACCTAGGAAGACCCGTTCACGCCGCCTCCCTCCCCCCCCCCCTTCGGGCACCCCACGCCGTTATTCGGAGCAGTATTGTAGGATGGCCACACCAGTGCGGCAACTTGCTAGACATCACCTCGGTGGTAACCGAATCTCAACGCCTTGTGGTGTCTTCTATTCAGAAAACATTGTTATGCTGCCTTCGACCTATTCGCCGCAAGTGCGCACACAACTCAACTGCATAGCTTGCTAGACACCACCTCGGTGCCATCCGGATCTTGGAATCTCAGCGCCTTTTGGTGTCTTCTCTTCAGAAAATATTGTTGCGCTGCCTTTGGCCCCATTCGCACATCGGTCCGCTACTGACGCCATCTCACAGGCTAATGGGGCGCCCCATGCCGAGTTTCAGCATTGTAGGATGACCACACCAGTACAGCAACTTGCTAGACATCACCTTGGTGCCATCCGGATCTCGGCGCCCCACTGCAGATGAAGTGCCTCTCAACTATGAAACCACCACGGTGACATCCGGATCTTGGCGCGTTGTGCTGCCTTTGGCCTATTCGCACATCGGTCCGCTACTGACGCCATCTCACAGGCTAATGGGGCGCCCCACACCGAGTTTCAGCATTGTAGGATGACCACACCAGTACAGCAACTTGCTAGACATCACCTCGGTGCCATCCGGATCTCGGCGCCCCACTGCAGATGAAGTGCCTCTCAACTATGAAACCACCACGGTGACATCCGGATCTTGGCACGTTGTGCTGCCTTCGACCTATTCGCACATCGGTCCGCTACTGACGCCATCTCACAGGCTAATGGGGCGCCCCACGCCGAGTTTCAGCATTGTAGGATGACCACACCAGTACAGCAACTTGCTAGACATCACCTCGATGCCATCCGGATCTCGGCGCCCCACTGCAGATGAAGTGCCTCTCAACTATGAAACCACCACGGTGACATCCGGATCTTGGCGCGTTGTGCTGCCTTCGGCCTATTCGCACATCGGTCCGCTACTGACGCCATCTCACAGACTAATGGGGCGCCCCACGCCGAGTTTCAGCATTGTAGGATGACCACACCAGTGCACCTTACTAGACACCACCTCGGTGCCATCCGGATCTTGGCATCTCAGCGCCTTGTGGTGTCTTCTATTCAGAAAATATTCTTGCGTTACCTTTGCCCCATTCACACATCGGTCCGCTACTGACGCCATCTCACAGGCTAATAGGGCGCCCCACGCCGAGTTTCAGCATTGTAGGATGACCACACCAGTACAGCAACTTGCTGGACATCACCTCGGTGCCATCCGGATCTTGGCATCTCAACGCCTAGTGGTATCTTCCATACAGAAAATATTGTTGCGCTGCCTTTGGCCCCATTCGCACATCGGTCTGCAAGTGACACCATCTCACAAGCCAACAGGGCGCCCCACGCCGACTTTTACCATTGTAGGATGGCCACACCAGTACAGCAACTTGCTAGACATCACCTCGGTGCCATCCGGATCTTGGCATCTCAACGCCTAGTGGTATCTTCCATACAGAAAATATTGTTGCGCTGCCTTTGACCCCATTCGCACATCGGTCCGCAACTTAGACATCACCTCGGTGCCATCCGGATCTTGGCATCTCAGCGCCTTGTGGTGTCAGTCAGAAAATATTGTTGCGCTGCCTTTGGCCCCATTCGCACATCAGTCCGCTACTGACACCATCTCACAGGCCAACAGGGCGCCCCACGCCGACTTTTACCATTGTAGGATGGCCACACCAGTGCCACAACTTGCTAGACACCACCTCGGTGCCATCCGGATCTTGGCATCTCAGCGCCTTGTGGTGTCTTCTATTCCGAAAATATTGTTGCGCTGCCTTTGGCCCCATTCGCACATCGGTCCGCTACTGCCGCCATCTCACAGGCCAACGGGGCGCCCCACGCCGACTTTCAACATTGTAGGATGGCCACACCAGTGCGGCAACTTACTAGACACCACCTCGGTGCCATCCGGATCTTGGCGCGTTGTGCTGCCTTCGGCCTATTCGCACATCGGTCCGCTACTGACGCAAACTCACAGGCCAACGGGGCGCCCCACGCCGACTTTCAGCATTGTAGGATGGCCACACCAGTGCTGCAACTTGCTGGACACCACCTCGGTGCCATCCGGATCTTGGCGCGTTGTATTGCCTTCGGCCTATTCGCACATCGGTCCGCTACTGACGCCGCCTCACGTGCCAACGTATTTTCTCCGCATTTTATACCCAATGCCGCATAACAGGTCATGTGACTTGTTTATAAAACTTTTCATTGGTTCATTTTACTTTTGGTTTCCTAATGATGGAAGGCTTGATCATATGACCTAAAAACAACACTTTTCATTGGATGAAAACTTTTTTTTTTTCCCAAACGATGAAAGCCCCACCTTGTTTCTGGATGTTTCAGACTGAAGCTGGCTTCAGCATGAGAGCACCACCATCTCGTAGCTCCGTCATGGTCATTCCGCGAGCAATCATGGCAACCGCTCCCCACCAGAAGCCTACAGGAGTCGGGGGCCCCCAAAACTTTTGATAAATCCTCAAGGCGGAGGGGACGCTTTCGAGAATGGGGTCCAAGACCTAGCAGACAAGCGTCCGATTTCCAAGGTGTCCCAGGGCCATTTCAGTGGACCAGGCCCAAAAAGGAAAGAGCCTGCCGCCATTTTGAGAGTCCTGTGACAGCCGCCTATCGCTGCACCGCAAGAGTGGGCGCAACTCAGCTGAATTGCGGCTTTTGACACAGTGGACCAAAAACGGACGGAATGGCAACTGAAACGGTAAAGGGGCGCCCCAGTACAACAGATGACACTCCACCTGGAGAGGCCCGTTCACGCCGCCTCCCCCGGGGCGCCCCACGCCGTTATTCGGAGCAGCATTGTAGGATACCAAAACCAGTGCGGCAACTTACTGGACATCACCTTGGTGCCATCGTTCTGCTGCCTTGGAACTATTCGCACAACAGTTTGCTACTGATGACCCACCCCCCGCGACGCCCCACGCCAGAAATCTGGACGTTGTGCTGCGTTGGGACTATTCGCACAGCCGACCGCTACTTCGTTGTTTTTCCCTAAAAATGTTTATATGTTATTACTGTTTTTGTTTTATTGTATATATTTATAAGTTATTAAAGTTTTATAATCTTACTACTTTGTTGGAGTGCTATATATTTTTTATGTGACACATAATTGTAAAAACTTTGATGTACAAAGAGTCATCCCTGGAATCTTCCGCTTCAGGCTCGGTCCCCTCCCCAATCACAATACAGGATGGTTTTCAGATAATAGGAACGCGTCTGCTGTGACGGATCTCATCGAGTGTGGGCCTTGATCTACTATAACTCCTTTGAAGAGGGGTGATTCTTTACAGCTGGGGCCATAAACTACATCTGCAGGGCTAGCTGATACCCTAGGACCGGCCTGGACAATCGGACACAGAGGAAAAGGAGTGTCAGAGGGTGCGGTAGTGAATAGGGCGAAAGGGAGGTGTCGGGCGGGCACAGGGTGTGATTCTCAGGGAAGAGCAGCGCAGATGGGGGGTGGTTTATTACCCATGCATAAGACAGAGAGCGGGGGTGACCACTGCCTGGGGGAGATGCTTGCAAGGGTGGGGAGTCATGCTAAGGATCGACAGCGTGCACAGAGTGGGTCTGGTCAAGGCATCTAAAATGACTGCCGTGCACGACAAAAGTGTGGCATTTGAAAAAAGGCAAGATGGCGCTGACAATGTTTTTCAACACTTCCTGATTTCCTTCGAATCGAACGTTAACAGACGTTGGGGCATATTACCAAAGTTAAGCGATATTTATCCCTAACGATGCTTAGCAACGATTTTTTTACCGCTAAGCATCGTCAGAAATTATCGCAGATAAACCTTGCTATTATCAAGGTTTATCGCAAATACGATAAAAAATGACCGCAATGCATTAATATCGCTGAAAACTCAGCGATATTCATGCATTACCGAGCTAATGCTCTTAGCCATGTTATCCACCTCCCATTGGATAACATGCCTTAGAACTGCTCAGGGCAGGTGCTAGCTTTTGGATGTCGCTAACATCTTGGCATGCCCACAAAGCTGATTGGCTCTCCGGTGTCTGTAAACATTCCAAACAGTCCGTAGCGGCCGCCATCTTGTCTCTCGGTAGGATCGAGAGACAAGAGGAGGCCAAAGCGAAGGGGCAAATGACCATAAGGGGGCATAGTAGATCCTCGCTGACCCCCTAGGTTTGATGTGGAGGTTTTAAAAGGGCCCCGCGGGGCAAAAAAAAAAAATAATATTAATAATCGAACGACTGAATGGATTTGCACGAAACTTGGTAAAATATTAGGGACTGGTAGCCCGATGTGCCTTTGCTAGGTCTCAATATATGTGCTTCAGTGCATTTTGAGAAATTAACGTTCAAAAACAAGATATATATCTGTAACAGCGCTCCGCTTCGCGGAGATAAAATTATATCTGTATTACCTAGCTGTTGCTAACACCAGTTAGCGACGGCTAGTAGGAGATAGCGACCATCTTGGGCCCCACTTTGCATGTGAGTGATATTTATCACTAATGACATGCAAAGTGGGCATGCCAAGATGTTAGCGACTGGAAACAGTCGCTAACATCGCTATCTCCTATTATCAACTTTTGGAAATATTCGAGATAAGCGCGAATATCTCCAAAAAGTAACAGCTGCCCTGAGCAGTTCTTAGCCATGTTATCCAATGGGAGGTGGATAACATGGCTAAGAGCATTAGCTCGGTAATGCATGAATATCGCTGAGTTTTCAGCGATATTAATGCATTGCGGTCGTTTTTTATCGTATTTGCGATAAACCTTGATAATAGCAAGGTTTATCTGCGATAATTTCTGACGGTAAAAAAATCTTTGCAATGCATCGTTAGGGATAAATATCGCTTAACTTTGGTAATATGCCCCAACGTCTGTTAACGTTCGATTCGAAGGAAATCAGGAAGTGTTGAAAAACATTGTCTGCGCCATCTTGTCTTTTTTCAAATGCCACACTTTTGTCGTGCACGGCAGCCATTTTAGATGCCTTGACCAGACCCACTCTGTGCACGCTGTCGATCCTTAGCATGGCTCCCCACCCTCGCAAGCATCTCACCCAGGCAGTGGTCACCCCCGCTCTCTGTCTTATGCATGGGTAATAAACCTCCCCCCATCTGCGCTGCTCTTCCCTGAGAATCACACCCTGTGCCCGCCCGACACCTCCCTTTCGCCCTATTCACTACCGCACCCTCTGACACTCCTTTTCCTCTGTGTCCGATTGTCCAGGCCGGTCCTGGGCTATCAGCTAGCCCTGCAGATGTAGTTTATGGCCACAGCTGTAAAGAATCACCCCTCTTCAAAGGAGTTATAGTAGATCAAGGCCCACACTCGATGAGATCCGTCACAGCAGAAGCGTTGCTATTATCTGAAAACCATCCTGTATTGTGATTGGGGAGGGGACCGAGCGTGAAGCGGAAGATTCCAGGGATGACTCTTTGTACATCAAAGTTTTTACAATTATGTGTCACATTAAAAATATATAGCACTCCGACAAAGTAGTAAGATTATAAAACTTTAATAATTCATAAATATATACAAGAAAACAAAAATAGTAATAACATATAAACATTTTTAGGGAAAAACAACGAAGTAGCGGTCGGCTGTGCGAATAGTCCCAACGCAGCACAACGTCCAGATTTCCGGCGTGGGGCGTCGCGGGGGGTGGGTCATCAGTAGCAAACTGTTGTGCGAATAGTTCCAAGGCAGCAGAACGCGCCGAAATCTAGATGACACGAAAGTGATGTCTAGTAAGTTGCCACCCAGCAAATAACGGCGTGGGGCGTCGCGGGGGTTGGGTCATCAGTAGCAAACTGTTGTGCGAATAGTTCCAAGGCAGCAGAACGATGGCACCAAGGTGATGTCCAGTAAGTTGCCGCACTGGTTTTGGTATCCTACAATGCTGCTCCGAATAACGGCGTGGGGCGCCCCGGGGGAGGCGGCGTGAACGGGCCTCTCCAGGTGGAGTGTCATCTGTTGTACTGGGGCGCCCCTTTACCGTTTCAGTTGCCATTCCATCCGTTTTTGGTCCACTGTGTCAAAAGCCGCAATTCAGCTGAGTTGCGCCCACTCTTGCGGTGCAGCGATAGGCGGCTGTCACAGGACTCTCAAAATGGCGGCAGGCTCTTTCCTTTTTGGGCCTGGTCCACTGAAATGGCCCTGGGACACCTTGGAAATCGGACGCTTGTCTGCTAGGTCTTGGACCCCATTCTCGAAAGCGTCCCCTCCGCCTTGAGAATTCATCAAAAGTTTTGGGGGCCCCGACTCCTGCAGGCTTCTGGTGGGGAGCGGCTGCCATGATTGCTCGCGGAATGACCACGACGGAGCTACGAGATGGTGGTGCTCTCATGCTGACGCCAGTTTAGTCTGAAACATCCAGAAACAAGGTGGGGCTTTCATCGTTTGGGGAAAAAAAAAAGTTTTCATCCAATGAAAAGTGTTGTTTTTAGGTCATATGATCAAGCCTTCCATCATTAGGAAACCAAAAGTAAAATGAACCAATGAAAAGTTTTATAAACAAGTCACATGACCTGTTATGCGGCATAGGGTATAAAATGCGGAGAAAATACGTTGGCACGTGAGGCGGCGTCAGTAGCGGACCGATGTGCGAATAGGCCGAAGGCAATACAACGCGCCAAGATCCGGATGGCACCGAGGTGGTGTCCAGCAAGTTGCAGCACTGGTGTGGCCATCCTACAATGCTGAAAGTCGGCGTGGGGCGCCCCGTTGGCCTGTGAGTTTGCGTCAGTAGCGGATCGATGTGCGAATAGGCCGAAGGCAGCACAACGCGCCAAGATCCGGATGGCACCGAGGTGGTGTCTAGTAAGTTGCCGCACTGGTGTGGCCATCCAACAATGCTGAAAGTCGGCGTGGGGCGCCCCGTTGGCCTGTGAGTTTGCGTCAGTAGCGGACCGATGTGCGAATAGGCCGAAGGCAGCACAACGCGCCAAGATCCGGATGGCACCGAGGTGGTGTCTAGTAAGTTGCCGCACTGGTGTGGCCATCCTACAATGCTGAAAGTCGGCGTGGGGTGCCCCGTTGGCCTGTGAGATGGCGTCAGTAGCGGACGGATGTGTGAATGGGGCCGAAGGCAGTGCAACAATATTTTCGGAATAGAAGACACCACTAGGCGCTGAGATGCCAAGATCCGGATGGCACCGAGGTGGTGTGTAGCAAGTTGCCGCACTGGTGTGGCCATCCTACAATGCTGAAAGTCGGCGTGGGGCGCCCCGTTGGCCTGTGAGTTTGCGTCAGTAGCGGACCGATGTGCGAATGGGGCCAAAGGCAGCGCAACAATAGTTTCTGACTGACACCACAAGGCGCTGAGATGCCAAGATCCGGATGGCACCGAGGTGGTGTCATAGTTGAGAGTTCTGAGCAGCGGTTGTAACACTGTCTGAAGCTTATTTGCAGCTGCTGCAGCTTCACTACGCGTCAAGATCCGGATGGCACTGAGGTGGTGTCTAGTAAGGTGCACTGGTGTGGCCATCCTACAATGCTGAAAGTCGGCGTGGGGCGCCCCGTTGGCCTGTGAGTTTGCGTCAGTAGCGGACCGATGTGCGAATAGGCCGAAGGCAGCACAACGCGCCAAGATCCGGATGGCACCGAGGTGGTGTCCAGTAAGTTGTCGCACTTCTGTGACCATCCTACAATGTTGAAAGTCGGCGTGGGGCGCCCCGTTGGCCTGTGAGATGGCGTCAGTAGCGGACCGATGTGCGAATGGGGCCAAAGGCAGCGCAACAATATTTTCTGATTTGAAGACACCACAAGGCGCTGAGATGCCAAGATCCGGATGGCACCGAGGTGGTGTCTAGCAAGTTGTGGCACTGGTGTGGCCATCGTACAATGGTAAAAGTCGGCGTGGGGCGCCCTGTTGGCCTGTGAGATGGTGTCAGTAGCGGACTGATGTGCGAATGGGGCCAAAGGCAGCGCAACAATATTTTCTGACTGACACCACAAGGCGCTGAGATGCCAAGATCCGGATGGCACCGAGGTGATGTCTAAGTTGCGGACTGATGTGCGAATGGGGCCAAAGGCAGCGTAACAATATTTTTTGTATGGAAGATACCACTAGGCGTTGAGATGCCAAGATTCGGATGGCACCGAGGTGATGTCTAGCAAGTTGCTGTACTGGTGTGGTCATCCTACAATGCTGAAACTCGGCGTGGGTCGCCCCATTAGCCTGTGAGATGGCGTCAGTAGCGGACCGATGTGCGAATAGGCCGAAGGCAGCACAACGCGCCAAGATCCGGATGTCACCGTGGTGGTTTCATAGTTGAGAGGCACTTCATCTGCAGTGGGGCGCCGAGATCCGGATGGCACCGAGGTGATGTCTAGCAAGTTGCTGTACTGGTTTGGTCATTCTACAATGCTGAAAGTCGGCGTGGGGCGCCCCATTAGCCTGTGAGATGGCGTCAGTAGCGGACTGATGTGCGAATGGGGCCAAAGGCAGCGCAACAATATTTTCTGAAGAGAAGACACCAAAAGGTGCTGACATTCCAAGATCCGGATGGCACCGAGGTGGTGTCTAGCAAGCTATGCAGTTGAGTTGTGTGCGCACTTGCGGCGAATAGGTCGAAGGCAGCATAACAATGTTTTCTGAATAGAAGACACCACAAGGCGTTGAGATTCGGTTACCACCGAGGTGATGTCTAGCAAGTTGCCGCACTGGTGTGGCCATCCTACAATACTGCTCCGAATAACGGCGTGGGGTGCCCGAAGGGGGGGGGAGCCGGCGTGAATGGGCCTTCCTAGGTGGAGGCTCGTCTGCTGTAGTGGGGCTCCCCTTTACCGTTTCAGTTGCCATTCAGCTGAGTTTCGGCTGCTCTTGATGCTACAGCGACAGGCGGCTGCAAGAGGACTCTCAAAATGGCGGCCTGTTCTTTGGATTTGGGCCTGGTCCACTAAAATGGCCCTGGGACACCTTAGAACTCGGACGCTCGATTTTTTTTTCCTTTCCTGTACATGCAAAAAAAGGTAAATGCCCGGTACGTTACACGCTTCATCTGCCACGATGAACTCTCCAGAGGAACCGAAAAAAAATATAGTTGTGGTAACTATACCATGCATCGTCATATGGAGAGGTGGCACCAATTAATTATAGTGCTGCATAAAAGAGAGATTTGGAGGAGAACCCCATACCTGCTAGTACATTCATCAAAGAAGTGGCACTGAGAGCTTCAGAGGCAAGGGAAACGGTCCCAAATATTTAGAAGAACTTTGGAAAGATTAAAATGACATGTTTAGATTGTGGCAAATTAATTTCATGTGGACAGATGAGTGTTACTCTAATAAATACAGCATATGAACATCATCATAGTCGATGGTTGGTAGAGACATTTTGACTATATCCTGGACCTGCCCGTCCTCGCCCAAAATGGCGCCGGAATAAATGGGACTCGTAACTCCTTGTTGTGTACTGGTTGCAGAACCTTGAAATCACGAGATACGTATGCAGTTTTGAAGCACATGGCGGGCGGGGACGAGAATTGATTGAATATTTCGACATCCCTATTGATATTAAGTTCTGATGTGTTATTGATTACTGTACTGTTGAAAGTTCGAATTAACGTCACCCATGGTACTTGCCCGCAAATGTATATCTAGATAATTTTATTGTAACTGGCCCTGTCGTATTTTAATTATAAAATGTACGTCCACCGATTCCGTAACTGTTAGACACCTTAGTTCTTGCAACTTCATGGCCCGCCCGTTACGTTCCTCTACAGTGTAAATGTCTATTCATCATATACGATTACAGTTTGCTCCGTGGCAGGCCCACGTGGTTATAGGCTCCTATTTGTATAATGAAATTTTCACAATAAAGGTTTTTAAAAGAAAACATGGTGGTAGTATATACATTGGTAAAGTTTTTAATAATAGTGACTGTTTTAGAATCATTAAAAGGCAAGTGAAATAAAGCAGACCAATTACATGAAGGGTAAAAGGTATAATACGAAGGAACGCAGTAAAGATAAATGGTCAAGGGCTGTTGTGTTTTCTATTCCTGCAACATAAAGTGATTGATAAGAATCTCATATTCAGGCGTATCGGCGACTAAGACAGCAGGTCGACCCTCTTTTGCTCAACGGCTCCGTCATGGGACGAAGAAACGCTCTTTTTCTCGAAAAAAGAATATATTTTACTTGCAGGACAGTTGTAAAATTTCCGGGAAAGTACATTAGCCTGGAACATTATAACATATATTTAAGAAAAAATAATGTTCGGAAGTAATGAAAAGCGTAATTTTTAGGTCATATGACCAAGCCTTTCATCATTACAATAAGAAAAGTAAAATGAACCAATGAAAAGTTTTATTAACAAGTCACATGACTTGTTATGCTTACGTTGCGCGCTGCGCGCCCCGGATGACTTCCGGATGCGCTAACGCGGCGCGTCATATGACGCATTACGCGACAACGCAGGTACAGAATATAGTCAAAATGTCTCCACCAACAAGCGGTCGGAACACAACCCCTTTCAGCAGGCTAAATAGTTCTGTTAAATGACAACAGAAGGGACAGGCAACAAGAACCATCAGTCAAAGAGGGGAGGGCTAGTTCTTCTCTACCGGGTTACATTGGGGCGCTACCGGAACTGATCGAATTGGTAGTCTACAGTGTTTCTGGATGTTTCAGACTGAAGCTGGGGTTAGCATGAGAGCAGCACCATTTCGTAGCTCCGTCGTGGCCATTCCGCAACCAATCATGGCAGCCGCTCTTTATCGTTATTTTGGGCGGGGTGGGTGGCGGAGCCGAGCTGTTTTGCAGCCATCATTGTGTGGAGTTCAGTTCATCTCACTAGTTTTGTATTTGTCATGAGGGGTTGTTCCTAATGTTTCTATTTTAGCGAGGTCAAAAAGAGATCCCATTAGTGGCCTACTGATTTTGCTCGATTCCTTTTCTTTTTTTTTACACGATTTTTCGTTATCTGCAAAGACTAAACAGAGTATTTGTTTGTAAATAGAGAATGAACCAAAGAGAACTAATTCTAAAACAGTAAATACTTGGATAACAATCAATCAAATGGAGAGAGAAGCAGGCACGACGGATTACAACGGGGGCAAAGGCCTGCGTTAACTACCTTTCACTATCTGCAAAGAGAGAGTACTCCTAATAGAAATGAGGGGGGGGGGCACCATTCAAAGCAGATCAGTGTGCATAAACACGAAAATGTTTTCACTTACCACGTACTTGACATTCGACAGCTTATGATATTTGCTATTAAAAAACCATTGAAATTCACTCAAAAAACCATAGGTTATAGACCATATATAGTTAGGAATTAGCATTTACAAAACCTTGAAAATTCACTGAAAAAACCATAGGTTAATAGACCATATATAGTTAGGAATTAGCATTTAAAAAACCTTATTTTACTCACACAAAACCATTGAAATTCCATATATAGTTAGTTGCACTAACTATATATCGCGCACCCGCAATCCACTGCTGATCATGTCACATATTACATCATTCATGACATGGTCAGTGACATCACTGATGACATCACTGATGACATCTCAAATGACATCACTGATGACATCACTGATGACATCTCAAATGACATCACTGATGACATCTCATTTGACATTACTGATCACATCACTGATGACATCATTCATGTGATAATACGATGAACCTCTTCAGACTCTAATATAACCTTAGATACACTCAGTGTAAACAGACACTCATAGACTGTCACTCATCCATGGAGTTACTCAGACACTTAGTCAGTCATGCAAAGAATCAATCACACCTCCATTTCCTCAACTATACAGTTATACACACCTTACTTATTCAAACATATACTAAAACATATTTACTCACTTATACAATCCTGGATACAAGTTCACAATGATCCATACAGCCACTCACACATTCACTGGCTCTTATGCACAGTTATTTATATATGTCAACTCTCACATGTACTGTGTTTTACATATGTACTTACTTTGACATGTAGCACTGAGATATCCATTCACTCACCAATACACTCATGCACACAGTCAACCGCCCATACAGCTGTTTCCACATGCACTTTTGAACCCATACATCTAGTCAATCAACTGCTCACACATCTATGCAGAGAGTCATACACCTCCCAGCCACCCAGACACACACTCAGTCTCCCATACAAATGCTTGGGCAACCAATCAATAACCCATACAGTTAATCATATAGCTAATGATCAACACATGCAGCAGTTTACAGAACAACAGACATAATGATGCACAAATTAAGACAGTTTAGTCACTAACCCATGCACTCAGTGAGACACATTTAATCAGTCACTCATACAGTCAGCCATGCCCCTACTAAATCCTTCATCAAGACACTTATACATCCACTCATTCTTCAATATGTAAGACATATTTTAACTTTACAGAATTATACAGTCACTGGATGTAGTCATCAGTGATGTCATCAGTGATGTCATTTGAGATGTCATCAGTGATGTCATCAGTGATGTCACTGACCATGTCATGAATGATGTAATATGTGACATGATCAGCAGTGGATTGCGGGTGCGCGATATATAGTTAGTGCAACTAACTATATATGGAATTTCAATGGTTTTGTGAGAGTAAAATAAGGTTTTTTAAATGCTAATTCCTAACTATATATGGTCTATAACCTACGGTTTTTTCAGTGAATTTTCAAGGTTTTGTAAATGCTAATTCCTAACTATATATGGTCTATAACCTATGGTTTTTTCAGTGAATATATATATATATATGTATGTATGTATGTATGTATGTATATATGTATATATATATATATATATATTACCTACTGGCGATAGCCAGTAGGTATATATAGTTAGGATTTTTTTCCTATGGGATTTTTGAAAATTCTATGTCGAATAACTTTGGCGTTTGAGGACAGAAATGGCTGAAATTTTCAGGAAAATTGAACATTTTGTTTCTGAGCAGCCCCTGAAAATTTGGGGGGGGTTTCGTCAAGGGGGGGCCGAGAAAAAAGGGGGGTCCCAAAACGTGTTTTCCCCATGCAATTTTCCATAGGGCGGTTGGCCTCACTTTTAGCCTGAACGGCTGAATGGATTTACACCAAACTTGGCAAAATTGTAGGGACTGGTAGCCGGATGTGCCTTTGCTATGTCTCAAGATATAGGCTCCAGTGGTTTTTACGAAAATTAACTTTGAAAAATATATATTGGGCTACATTGGGCTATATATATGTTGGAGCCCAAATGTAGCCCAATGTAGCCCAATGTAGCCCAATGTAGCCCAAAGATGGCCACCAGAGACAAAAAAAAAACAAATGTAGCCCAAATATCAGCCAGATGTAGCCCAACTATAGCCCAATGACAGAATGTCCCAGAGTGTTCTAAAGAACAACTAGAGTGCTAACAGTCCTACTTATTACAAAGGTATGGCACACCTGAAGCCATCTTGATTGGAATAAAGTGGTAACTCTTAAAACATTTAATTTAAAAAGGAACAAAATGAGGGGGTTCATTTTGCCATAGAAAGTATGATTAGCGAATATATGACGAAATCCCGCATACCATCAGTCCGCAAAAAAAATCCTGCATGTACTATTAGGCCGCAAATTAAAATAACGAAAACTTTTAGAACGAATATGCCTTTAGCATACACTAAACAACTAAACTACCCTAAACCCTAAAACACTACCCCCAGCATGACCCTACACTACACAAACAGTACAACACTACCCTAAACCCTAAAACACTACCCCCAGCATGACCCTACACTACACAAACACTACAACACTACCCTAAACCCTAAAACACTACCCCCAGCATGACCCTACACTACGCAAACACTACAACACTACCCAAAACCCTAAAACACTACACCCCAGCATGACCCTACACTACGCAAACACTACAACACTACCCTAAACCCTAAAACACTACCCCCAGCATGACCCTACACTACACAAACACTACAACACAACCCTAAACCCTAAAACACTACCCCCAGCATGACCCTACACTACGCAAACACTACAACACAACCCTAAACCCTAAAACACTACCCCCAGCATGACCCTACACTACGCAAACACTACAACACTACCCTAAACCCTAAAACACTACCCCCAGCATGACCCTACACTACGCAAACACTACAACACTACCCAAAACCCTAAAACACTACACCCCAGCATGACCCTACACTACGCAAACACTACAACACTACCCTAAACCCTAAAACACTACCCCCAGCATAACCCTACACTACGCAAACACTACAACACTACCCAAAACCCTAAAACACTACACCCCAGCATGACCCTACACTACGCAAACACTACAACACTACAACACTACCCTAAACCCTAAAACACTACCCCCAGCATGACCCTACACTACGCAAACACTACAACACTACCCTAAACCCTAAAACACTACCCCCAGCATGACCCTACACTACGCAAACACTACAACACTACCCTAAACCCTAAAACACTACCCCCAGCATGACCCTACACTACGCAAACACTACAACACTACCCTAAACCCTAAAACACTACCCCCAGCATGACCCTACACTACGCAAACACTACAACACTACCCAAAACCCTAAAACACTACCCCCAGCATGACCCTACACTACGCAACACTACAACACTACCCAAAACCCTAAAACACTACCCCCCAGCATGACCCTACACTACGCAAACACTACAACACTACCCAAAACCCTAAAACACTACCCCCAGCATGACCCTACACTACGCAAACACTACAACACTGCCCAAAACCCTAAAACACTACCCCCAGCATGACCCTACACTACGCAAACACTACAACACTACCCAAAACCCTAAAACACTACACCCCAGCATGACCCTACACTACGCAAACACTACAACACTACCCAAAACCCTAAAACACTACACCCCAGCATGACCCTACACTACGCAAACACTACAACACTACCCAAAACCCTAAAACACTACCCCCAGCATGACCCTACACTACGCAAACACTACAACACTACCCAAAACCCTAAAACACTACCCCCAGCATGACCCTACACTACGCAAACACTACAACACTACCCTAAACCCTAAAATACTACACCCCAGCATGACCCTACACTAAGCAAACACTACAACACTACCCAAAACCCTAAAACACTACCCCCAGCATGACCCTACACTACGCAAACACTACAACACTATCCTAAACCCTAAAACACTACGCCCAGCATGACCCTACACTACGCAAACACTACAATACTACCCTAAACCCTAAAACACTAGCCCCAGCATGACCCTACACTACGCAAACACTACAACACAACCCTAAACCCTAAAACACTACCCCCAGCATGACCCTACACTACGCAAACACTACAACACTACCCTAAACCCTAAAACACTACCCCCAGCATGACCCTACACTACGCAAACACTACAACACAACCCTAAACCCTAAAACACTACCCCCAGCATGACCCTACACTAAACAACCACCACAACTCTACACTACACTAACACAACACTACACTACACAACACTACACTACACTACACAATCACTAACCCACGAAAAAATTAACACAAACCCACTTACCTCTCTCGTCATCGTGGTTTTCACAACGCAAATGCATTTACCATACATGCCTTTAAAACGTAATTCTTTGTAAAGGCATGCGCGATAAATGCACATGCGTTTTGAAAAAATGCGGGATAATGGTATGCGAGGTCAATGACCTTGCGGGATAATGGTATGCGGACTGAAAGTCTGCGGGATAAAAAATGCGCGAAAATGGCTGCAAACCATGATTAGCAGCAGACTTCCCTGGTGAGCACTAGCTTTACTACAGTGATCTAATGAGCAACTAGAGTGCTAACATTCAGAATTTATGGCAAATGTGTGACACATCTGAATGCCTTCTTGATAGAACCGAAGTAAACAAGCATTGAAAATGCAATAGATCTCGCCCTCGTTTAAGTTAAAGCCATTCTGTTTGTAATGAGGTGGCTTTTTAGCTTTCCTTTTATTAGTGTTTTTAAAACTTTCATGTAAATAACATGCATATGTATGCATATATGTATATGTATGCATGCATTTATATTTATATAGATATGCAGATTATATATGTTTATATATGTATATTACCTACTGGCGATAGCCAGTGGGTATATATAGTTAGGATTTTTTCTCTATGGGATTTCTGAAAATTCTATGTCTAATAACTTTGGCGTTTGTGGACGGAATTGGCTGAAATTTTCAGGACAATGGCACATTTTGTTTCTGAGCAGCCCCTGACAAATTGGGGGGGTTTCGTTAAGGGGGGGCCCAGAAAAAAGGGGGGTCCCAAAACACGTTTTTCACATTCATTTTTCCATAGGGCGGTTGGACTCACTTTTAGCTCGAACGGCTGAATAGATTTACATGAAACTTGGCAAAATTGTAGATATGGTTTGCCCGACGTGCCTTTGCTATGTCTCAATATATGTGCTCCAGTGGATTTTGAGAAATTAACGTTTAAAAAAATATATATATCTGTGACAGCGCTCCGGTTAGCGCCCCGGTTCGCGTACCTGACGCGTAACGGAACTTCGCGAAGCGAAACTGATTGGCTCTCCGGTGTCTGTCAACATTCTAAACAGTCCGGAGTGGCCGCCATCTTGTCTCTCGGTAGGATCGAGAGACAAGATGTGGTGAAAAACGAAGGGGGAAATGAAGGAAAGGGGGCAAGGTAGACCCCTCCTGACCCCCTAGGATTGATGAGGGGGATATTAAAGTGCCCCGCGGGGCAAAAAATAAAAACAACATTTTTTTTTGCGATTTTACGCCGTAGAGGCGCGTCCCGGTACGCGAACCGGGCAGCTCACCGGGCAGCTAACCGGCAGCGTAGCTGTCAACATTGTAAACAGTCCGGAGCGGCCGCCATCTTGTCTCTCGGTAGGTTCGAGAGACAAGATGTGGTGAAAAAAGAAGGGGGAAATGAAGGAAAGGGGGCAAGGTAAACCCCTCCTGACCCCCTAGGATTGATGAGGGGGATATTAAAGTCCCCCGCGATTTTTCGCGGTAGAGGCGCTTCCCGGTACGCGAACCGGGCAGCTAACCGGCAGCGTAACGGGAGTCCGCCATCTTGTGTTTTTGGAGCGTCCGGTTCGCGTACCGGGTAGCGTCCCGGTAAGCGTAACAAGGGGAAAACCAAGAGAAACAGTAAAAAAAAATGAAGGGAATAGATTTCCAGCAAACTTGGCAAAATTGTAGGGACTGTTTGTTTGATGTGCCTTTGCAAAGCCTCAAGATATGTGCACGTGTGGATTTTGTCTAATTAAGGTTAAAAAAAATATATATATCTGTAAGCGTGCTCCGGCAAGCTTACGTTACGGGTTTTGTTTGCGCTGCAGAGCCGATACGTCACGGTTATGCGACGCGTCATGAGGCGTCTCACGTAGCTACGTGATACGTCACGTAATAAAGAATATATTTTACAGCTATAGATATTAGCTTTTAAAAAACCAATGAAATTCACTGAAAAAACCATAGGTTATAGACCATATATAGTTAGGAATTTGCATTTACAAAACCTTGAAAATTCACTGAAAAAACCATAGGTTAGAGACCATATATAGTTAGCTGGACATTTTATTGACATAAAACCAATGAAATTCCATATATAGTTAGTTGCACTAACTATATATCGGGCACCCGCAATCCACTGCTGATGATGTCACATATTACATCATTCATGACATGGTCAGTGACATCACTGATGACATCACTGATGACATCTCAAATGACATCACTGGTGACATCACTGATGACATCTCAAATGACATCACTGATGACATCATGACACACCAATACCAGTTACTACATACGCACTCACTGATTCCTACGTATACACACACATTCACTCATTCACCCATACAATCACTCATACATACAGTCACTCATTATTACAACACTATCATATGCACTCATACACCTAGTCAGTCCTGTGAAGAATCAATCACACTTCGATTTCCTCATCTATACAGTTAAACACAGAACACCATACTTTTTCACACATATACTAACACATACTTACTCTCTTATACAATCACTGATACAAGTACACATTGATATGCACAGAGTCACACACCTCCCAGCCAGCCACACACACACTCAGTCTTCCATACGGTGTGTATCACTTACAACGCAACTTTTACGTCGTAATGCTGTTACAACGCAGCTATTACAACGCAGGATCCATTACAACGCATGGCATTACAACGCATGGCATTACATCGCAGATGCTATTACAACGCATACCATTACATCGTAAGTATTGGTAAGTATATAATTTATTTTAATTTTATTTAATATTATATAAATGATTTAATTAATATTAATTATAAATAAAAATAAATAAAAATATTTATTTATGTTTTTAAATATTATAAATTAATATTTATTATTTTAAGTAATTTTTTTAATAAATATGAGTATAGGAGTATATGTATAGGTGTTTGGGGGTACAGGGTGTTTTTAGGTTTCAAGGTAGGGTTTGGGTTTTGGGGTACAGGGGTGTTTTTAGGTTTCAGGGTAGGGTTTGGTTTTTGGGGTACAGGGGTGTTTTTAGGTTTCAGGGTAGGGTTTGGGTTTTGGGGTACAGGGTTGTTTTTAGGTTTCAGGGTAGGGTTTGGTTTTTGGGGTACAGGGGTGTTTTTAGGTTTCAAGGTAGGGTTTGGGTTTTGGGGTACAGGGGTGTTTTTAGGTTTCAGGGTAGGGTTTGGTTTTTGGGGTACAGGGGTGTTTTTAGGTTTCAGGGTAGGGTTTGGGTTTTGGGGTACAGGGGTGTTTTTAGGTTTCAGGATAGGGTTTGGTTTTTGGGGTACAGGGGTGTTTTTAGGTTTCAGGGCAGGGTTTGGGTTTTGGGGTACAGGGGTGTTTTTAGGTTTCAGGGTAGGGTTTGGGTTTTGGGGTACAGGGGTGTTTTTAGGTTTCAGGGTAGGGTTTGGTTTTTGGGGTACAGGGGTGTTTTTAGGTTTCAGGATAGGGTTTGGGTTTTGGGGTACAGGGGTGTTTTTAGGTTTCAGGGTAGGGTTTGGGTTTTGGGGTACAGGGGTGTTTTTAGGTTTCAGGGTAGGGTTTGGGTTTGGGGTACAGGGGTGTTTTTAGGTTTCAGGGTAGGGTTTGGGTTTTGGGGTACAGGGGTGTTTTTAGGTTTCAGGGCAGGGTTTGGGTTTTGGGGTACAGGGGTGTTTTTAGGTTTCAGGGCAGGGTTTGGGTTTTGGGGTACAGGGGTGTTTTTAGGTTTCAGGGCAGGGTTTGGGTTTTGGGGTACAGGGGTGTTTTTAGGTTTCAGGGCAGGGTTTGGGTTTTGGGGTACAGGGGTGTTTTTAGGTTTCAGGGCAGGGTTTGGGTTTTGAGGTACAGGGGTGTTTTTAGGTTTTAGGGCAGGGTTTGGGTTTTGGGGTACAGGGGTGTTTTTAGGTTTTAGGGCAGGGTTTGGCTTTAGGGATAATTAAATTATATTTACCATTTTTAAATTAATTGAAATATATTTAATAAATTAAATTAATTATTTTACATTAATTACATTTTTTAATTAAATTAATTAAATTAAATAATTTAATATTATTAATTTAATTTAATTTCAATAAAAAAAATATGTACATTAAACTAATTACATTTTTTAATTAAATTAAATTAATTACAATTTTTATTATATTTACATTTATTAAATAGATATTATTTTATTAAATTAAATTAATGAAAATTTTTAAATGTCTTTTAATTAAATTATTTAAAAAAATTTAATTACAATAAACTAAATAACATTTTTAAAAAAAAGTCAACTTACCTATACTTACGATGTAATGCCATGCGTTGTAATAGCACCTGCGATGTAATGCCATGCATTGTAATGACATCCGTTGTAATGGATCCCGCGTTGTAAAATCTGCGTTGTAACGGAATGCGTTGTAAAATAACGCGTTGTAACATCATAGATCCCTTCCATACATCCACTCATTCTTCAATATGTAAAACATATTTAAACTTTACAAAAACACACAGACACTAGATGATGTCATCAGTGATGTCATTTGAGATGTCATCAGTGATGTCATCAGTGATGTCATTTGAGATGTCATCAGTGATGTCATCAGTGATGTCACTGACCATGTCATGAATGATGTAATATGTGACATCATCAGCAGTGGATTGCGGGTGCCCGATACATAGTTAGTGCAACTAACTATATATGGAATTTCATTGGTTTTATGTCAATAAAATGTCCAGCTAACTATATATGGTCTCTAACCTATGGTTTTTTCAGTGAATTTTCAAGGTTTTGTAAATGCAAATTCCTAACTATATATGGTCTATAACCTATGGTTTTTTCAGTGAATATATATATATATATATATATATATATATATATATATATATATATATATATATATATATATATATATATATATATATATATCAATACCTCTATATATATATCTATCTGTCTATCTGTCTATATATCAATACCTCTATATATATATATCTATCTGTCTATCTGTCTATATATCTATATTACCCACTGGCAGTCATCAGTAGGTATGGTTAAAACTTAGGGACCCATTAGGATGACAGGCGGGAAACAATCGCCTGCCGGGAACTGTGGAGAAACCGGCGGTCAAATTAGAAACAACTGCCAAAAAAGACCGACCGCGGTGGTAGTGGGCTAACAAAAACCACCTGACACGGGCGGTGACGTCCAAAAAACACATCCAAATGAAAATGAAATATGTCAAACAGAAACATACAATTACCAGGACAACCCTCACAACACACCTGACAACAAAACCCCATTTGGACACACCCACACAGCTGTGTATAAAACCAGCCCCTTCCCTGATCACAATCCTTTGCAACACTCCAGAAGAGAAGGTCATCCACCAGATCTGACAGGAGAGGCAAGAGAACACAGCACACCCACCACCACCACCATCACACCAGCACCAATAATCCCCCAGCACATAACACACCTCACACAAAAACACCACATCCACCACCCACACCCCTGCACCCACAAACACTTCAAACACCACACACCATGGCATCACAGAAAATACTCATATTCACAGAGAGTGAGTTGACAGTCATGGTAAATGAGATAGTCAGAGTGGAACCAGAACTGTTTGGTAGCCTGGTCCAACAGACACCATTAGCCACAAGGACTCAAATGTGGGAAAGGATAGTACAAAGGGTCAATGCAGTAGGGTCCACCCTGCGATCCAAGAAGGAGATCATGAAGCGGTGGCATAATCTCAAGAGGGTTGTCAAAGAGAGAAGAAGCAAGAACTTGTAGCTGGCTAACCCAACTGGCAGTGGCCCTCCCATCCCACAGAAAACATTTACACCATGGGAGGAGAAGGTGCTTGCCATACTGCATCCTGAGAGTCTCTCAGGAGTATCCGGGGGAGTGGAGGCTGGTAAGCACAAACAAATGTCAAACAACACACTGATATGAACTGTTTTGGACATCCAAAAACACACACCACACCTGACAAACCACATCCTTCTGCACCACACACCCACAAAAACCTGTCTCACAGATCCAACAGACACCCACTTCCATGTACCCTAAACGTAGCTAGCAATATAACCATGGGAGCATGAGCACAGACAGCCTGCACTACTACTCCCACTATGCCCCCTGTCCCACACCCCAGCAGCATGGAGCATTCCCTCCCTCCCACAAGCACTTTGAAGCCATTGCATTGTTCACCAAACAAACTTACAGGTAGGTAGCCATTTTCACAGTGAGGGTGTTTGTGGGAGGGAGGCCTGCACTACTATCCCCACCATGCCCCCTGTCCCACACCCCAGCAGAATGGAGCATTCCCCCACACCACCCAGGAGCACCTGGAAGCCAGTCCATTCTTCATGAAACAAACTTATAGGTAGGTAGCCATTTTCACAGTGAGGGTGTTTGTTGGAGGGAGGCCTGGACTACTACCCCCACCATGCCTCCTGTCCCACACCCCAGCAAGATGGAACCCTCCCCCCACACCACCCAGGAGCACCTGGAAGCCATTGCAATCTTCACCCTCACCTTACAGGTAGGTAGCCATCTTGCTTGGGAGGCATGTATGTAGGAGGGAGGCCTGTACTCCAACTCCCACAATGCCCCCTGTCCCACACCCCAGCAGCATGGAGCACTCCCACATACCACCCATGAGTACCTGGAAGCCATTGCATTCTTCACACTCACCTTATAGGTAGGTAGCCATCTTTGTTGAGAGGCCTGTATGTGGGAGGGAGGCCTGTACTCCTACTCCCACCATGCCCCCAGTCCCACACCCCAGCAGCATGGAGCACTCCCCCTACACCACCCAGAAACACCTGGAAGCCATTGCATTCTTCACACTCACCTTACAGGTAGGTAGCCATCTTGCTTGGGAGGCCTGTATGTGAGAGGGAGGCCTGTACTCCTACTCCCACCATGCCCCCTGTCACACACCCAAGCAGCATGGAGCACTCCCGACACACCACCTGGGAGCACCTGGAAGCCATTGCATTCTTCACCCTCACCTTACAGGTAGGTAGCCATCTTGTTTGGGAGGCCTGTTTGTGGGAGGGAGTCCTGTACTCCTACTCCCACCATGCTACCCTGTCTCACATCCCAGCAGCATGGAGCACTCCATCCCACCCAGGATCACCTGGAAGCCATTGCATTCTTCACCAAACAAATGTACAGGAAGGTAGCCATTTTCACAGTGAGGGTGTCTGTAGGAGGGAGGCCTGCACTACTACTCCCACCATGCCCCCTGTCCCTGACCCCAGCAGCATGGAGCCCTCCCTCCCTCCCACAAGCACTTTGAAGCTATTGCATTGTTCATCAAACAAACTTACAGGTAGGCAACCATTTTCACAGTGAGGGTGTTTGTGGGAGGGAGGCCTGCACTACTACTCCCACCATGCCCCGTGTCCCACACCTCAGCAGCATGGAGCACTCCATCCCACCCAGGAGCACCTGGAAGCCATTGCGTTCTTCACGAAACAAACTTACAGGTAGGTAGCCATCTTCCCTGGGCTGGCTGTTTGTGGGTGGGGACCTGCATCACTACACACAGCACCAAATGCGCGCAATGCATCAATACCTGACATGTACGAGTAATTTACCTCTGCATCATGTAATGAGGCACAGTATTGCACTTACAAAAATAGTGAAGACCAGTCAATTGTGTAGTGTACAGACAGTCGAAGACACATAGCTAACAGAATTCTTGCACAGTGCACAACACTGACCATTCCCCATCTAATCAACAGGTGACCAAGAACTTACTGCTGAGGAAAACAACGACTGTTGTAATTTAGCAGTGATTAGGTTAAGCATTAGTAGAAGACATCTTGTATTTAGAGACTATCTAGTCCGTTTTGTGGAATACATTTTGAATTTCTGCCAGCCATTTTGTTTGCCATGTGCTTGCCATGTGCTCTGTCCTACCTTCCTGTCAACTGCTCTTGAAATCTGCCTAGAGACTAGATATATTTAGCCTCTTCTGCTTCACACATGCTCAGTTGAGCTTACAGCTGTCCCCAACTTGTAACTGTCAGGATGTGTCCACCAGAATATAATTAGCTAACTGTCAGCTCCTCCCACTTGTTGCCAGCACACTCTCTTTATGTCCTTATATGTATTTAAAACCAGCATTCTGTACTTGTCCCGCCTTCATTTGAGCCCCTGTGTGGGAATAAAAGGACCAAGCTACTTCCATTCAGTGTGCTACATCATACATTACCGAAGGGTGTTGTGTGAATGTGGTTCCACCTCATGAGGTTTAATAAACTCTGTACTTTCTATTCCAGTTTCTGTGCCAACTTCTTCCTAATGGTCTGTGGACTCTGTGCAGAGAAGGGCGAATCCCTTGCACTGGTAGGCCTTGCTGAGGCTCACCACCACAAGACCAGCAGAGCCAGTCTCCACCCCAGTAGATGGACTCTCGGATGTAGACTCCCAGGATTCTCTGGACGATGAGCTCCAGGCCGGCCCATCTGGTGTGCCATGAAGCAACAGGTCCCAGGCCCCCATCCTCCCCACCACCATGTCTGCTGCAACAACAACTGCACAGCAGACACCTGCAGTTACGGCCTGTGCCTCTACCGCCGCCACCATCGCCACCACCACCACCAGTGCCACCTGCAGCACCCTCCCTGTCCCAGGGGATGACCAGCCCACACCAACAACTGTGGATGGCAGGGAGAGTATGCATGGACCCACAGTGGCGAGGCAACACGTCTGTGGCAGCAGGGCAGGTGGGAGGGCCAGGGTCACCCCCAGACCTCAGGAGGTTGGGACACCATCCCTGGACCACTTCACCAGAGTTATCAGGGCCTACCAACAGGTCCAGGGACAAAGTGGTCGGTCTGAAGAACTATTACGCAAGCTCATCCTGCTTATGAGGTCCATCGACACCCGCTTTGGACAAATGGTGGACTTCATGGGCCAGCAAATCGTGTTACTGAGGGACAGGCCTGTGTCCCAAACAACACCTCCTCCCCCCTCTGTTGTGCTGCAGGATGACAGTGCACCATCCTCCCCTGTGGCCACAGAGAGGGGTGAGTCCTCAGATGCCGCTGGCCGTGCAGCAGGGTCCCCCCCGGCCAAGCGACCAAGGGGGCGTCCAAAGAAGAGCCTGGGAGTCTCTGGAGGCAAAGCACCAGCCAAACACCAGTCACGGAGCCAGCCCCGATGGCAACTCTCTTCCCCACTGCATTGACTGTTTGGACTGTCCTTCCCCATACTGCCTTGTAAATGGCACCTGTCTGTTGGATTGGGTCACCACATCGATGTGGTATCTACTCTTTCATCTCATTTACCATAACTGTCAAATCACTGCTCCATCACCACCCTCATGTAAATCTACCCGCACCCCTCACATGTCAACTTTGTAAATAAAATACCTTACACACTTCAATTGGTTCAGCTTTGTCTTTAGTGCAATATTTACAGTGTTCAAAATGTCCATAATGTATTGAAAAGATGTACAGTCTGTAGGCCTGGATAATTTCAAGGCACCTAGGGAGACAGAACAGAACAACAGTCACTGGTGTGAGTGTGGCATCACAGACAGGACACTACACCAACCATCTACATAAGTCAACAGGCAGACAACACAATGTGCAACAAGTGTCAACAAACTGAGTCCCATATACGTTCACAGAGGAAATGTCACTTCCACATTTCCACACACAGGTGACTTTACATATGCCTGTCTGTACCATCTGCACATAGCCCTTCACGGCAACAGCAATCACACCAGACAATGTACAAGTTGTACCTCGTCACCCACCTTCAAGTGAAGTAGCGGGTGATGAGCTGTTGAGACATGTCAACGCCTTCCTCCTCTCCACTGTCCTTACCACTGGACTCAGGTCCTTGGGCAGGTGGGGGCCTTGGGTCCTCATCATCATCCAGGAACAGGGGAATCCCCTTGTGAATGGCCATGTTGTGGAGCATACAGCATGCCACAATGATCTTACAGACCTTCCCAGGTGAGTACGACAGTACACCTCCAGTCCTGTCAAGGCAGCGGAATTTTGACTTGAGCAGGCCTAAAGTCCGCTCAATGACACAACAGGTCCTGCCATGGGCCTCATTATACCTGATATCAGCCGGGGTCCTGGGATTACGTAATGGGCTTAGCAGCCATGGACTGCTGGGATATGCAGTCACCTAGGAATGACAAACACACATTGCAATGTTGCACAGGAAGAGGGCAGCAGGTCACACACACAGCACACCATATTACTAGGCATACTCAACCAGAATCCAAGCATGCTCGGGAAGCAGATTTGCCATCTCCTGGGGCACAATGCTGTTCCTCAGGCTGTACGAGTCATCGGCCGAGCCAGGGAATGTGGCACACACATGCGAGATGGTCATGTTTGCCAGGCACACCACCTGCACATTGATCGAGTGATACTGTTTTGGATTGCGAAAAATGTGCTCATTCGCCTGTGGTGGCACCAGACCGACATGTGTGCAATCGATGGCACCAACAACATGGGGGATGTCCCCAAGCGGATAGATGTCTCCCTTCACACCGGCCAATTCAGCTCCCCTGGGGAAATGTATGTATCTGTCCTCATAGATCATCATGGCTGCAAGAACATCCCTCAGCACCAGGCTGAACATGGGTTGAGACATCCCTGCAGCGCTGGCCACGGTCTCCTGGAAGGAACCAGTTGCAAAAGAAAGGAGGGCTGCCATCACTTTGTACATTAGTGTGAAAGCTGTTGGGTAGTAGCGACGAGGCTGCAAGTGGGGCTCCAACAGTTCACAAAGGGTCTTCAGGGTGGTTCTTTAGAGGAGGAATTTGCGAATGATCACAACATCCTCCATGTCCTCCAGCAGTGTCAAGTGATGTATGAGATTAGGCCTCCTCCTAGTTGAGATGAAAATAGACACATGTCAATGACAACCATCATGAGATGGCCACAGCACATCCCGTTAAGGATGTCACGGAAAAACAAAGACTGCCCTGAGAAATGCGTGACACACCAGGTTACATGGGTGGACGTTTGAACCACACTGAGGGCACACCGCTCTATTTACCATACACAAGTGACTCAAACAACACATAGGTCAATGTGAATACACACATACTAAACCCCACATTTCACATATGCACGCCTTGTAGCGTACCATCCAGCCAATGTGTGTACAATGGTCATGACTGTCTCATACTCATCTGCTGTACCTGTCACACCTCAATGCATGATGTAAACTTGGCACACATCCACAACACAATGATCACAGTAGGCCACAAACTGGCAATTGTGTGTATGAGCAGATACAAAAGCACAAGTAAGTAACAACATCATACAGTGAGACAAGCCTTGCCACGGTCATCACTGACCCACAACACACTGATTAGTGTACACATAGTTGAGTCCACTTCAACACTGTCACGCATCATCAACCATCAAATGCATAATTGACATGGCAGGGACAACAGACCAATGTACGTCACACATACCCAACCAGGGCACGTGCGGGCACCTGTGGATTCAATGGAATATTGGTATTGTGTGCACAATGATGTGCCCTTCACCATGTTGCCCCTGTGTACTGTTGAAGTGTTCCCGATGGACATTGTCATTGCATGTGCCCCAAATCGCGGTAGCTACCGCCTGGCCCCGGCGGTGTAGCTCCAGCACCACCCCTTACACAGGAGCAGTAGTCATTGGCATGGAGATATGCCCAAATGGCAGTGGGCATGCTCTGCCACCCTACGCGCAGTAGCTACCTCCTGGCCCTGGTGGTGTGTCTCCAGCACCACCCCTTACACAGGTGCGGTAGTCATTGGCATGGAGACATGCCCAAATGGCGGTGGGCATGCTCCACCACCCTACTCGCGGTAGCTGCCGCCTGGTCCCGGCGGTATCTCTCCAGTACCACCACTTACACAAGTGCGGTAGTCATTGGCATGGAGACATGGGGAGATGGCAGTGGGCATGCTCAGCCACCCTACTCGGGGTAGCTACCGCCTGGCCCCAGCGGTGTGTGTCCAGCGCTATCCCTTACACAAGTGTGGTAGTCATTGGAATGGAAACATGGGAAGATGGCGGTGGGCATGCTCCGCCACCCTACTCGTGGTAGCTACCGCCTGGCCCCGGCGGTGTGTCACCACCATGGGGCATTGCCTACAGCCAATGGGAACGATGATTGCGGTGGCATGATGCAGTTTTAAAAATTGCGAAAGGCATGCTCCGCCACCGCCGAGGCGGTCATTGAATGCTTTTGAAAGATGCACCATTGTGGTAGTGCACCCCGGGCCCCTGTGGTGCATCACCGCCATGGAGCATTGCCTACAGCCAATGGGAGTGATGATTGCGGTGGCATGATGCAGTTTTGAAAATTGCAGAGGCGGTCATTGGTTGCTTTTGAAAGATGCACCATCGCGGTAGTGCACCCCGGGCCCCAGCGGTGCATCACCGCCATGGAGCATTGCTTACAGCCAATGGGAGCAATGATTGCAGTGGCATGAAGCAGTTTTGAAAATCGCGGAAGGCGTGCTCCGCCACCGCGGAGGCGGTCATTGGATGCTTTTGAAAGATGCACAATCGCGGTAGTGTACCCCGGGCCCCTGCAATGCATCACCGCCATGGAGCATTGCCTACAGCCAATAGGACCGATGATTGCAGTGGCATGATGCAGTTTTGAAAATTGTGGAAGGCGTGCTCAGCAACCATGAATGCAGTCATTGGATGCTTTTGAAAGATGCACCATCGCGGTAGCGCACCCCGGGCCCCTGCGGTGCATCACCGCCATGGAGCATTGCCTACAGCCAATGGGAGCGATGATTGTGGTGGCATGAAGCAGTTTTGAAAATCACGGAAGGCGTGCTCCGCCACCGCGGATGCAGTCATTGGATGCTTTTGAAAGAGGCAGACCTGGACAACCAATTGTTGCTGCTTGGCACCTAAGAAACAACCCCAGGGGGCTATAAATCAGTGGGGGTGAGCCTCACATTTCCACTGCTCACAGAGCCTGCTGCCTGGGACCCTCTCCTGCTGCTGCCTCCAGAGCCTGCTGCCTGGGACACCTCACCACCCACTCCCACCACAGGTATTCCATGTCCACAGGGATGACAAGGACAGAGAAGATCCGTGCCAGTCCATTTACAAGCGAGGAGCTGGTGGTCCTGGTGGACGAGGTGCTCGCACAGTACCCAAGGCTGTATGGTGCCCCCAATGTTGTGGTAAGTCATCGTAAAGGAAGGTGTAGGATGGGGAGACAGACATGTAGTTGTACTGCTGCAGTATATGCCTGAGGGTGTGGGGTTGTGTTCTACACTGACAAACATGCTGTCTCCAGGGCGAAGGAGTGTGTGTGTACCAATGTCACAGTTTTCCCTGCCTGCAGTTGTATGTCTGAGTGGAGTGTGTTACATTGTCAGCCATACAGAGCCACAGGATGTTGGACATGCAGTTGCCTGGACAGTAATTGCTTGGCTACTCCCACCATGCCCCCTGTCCCACACCCAGCAGCATGGAGCACTCCATCCCACCCAGGAGCACCTGGAAGCCATTGCGTTCTTCACGAAACAAACTTACAGGTAGGTAGCCATCTTCTCTGGGCTGGCTGTTTGTCGGTGGGGGACCTGCATCAGTACACACAGCACCAATTGCGTGCAATGCATCAATACCTGACATGTACGAGTAATTTACCTCTGCATCATGTAATGAGGCACAGTATTGCACTTACAAAAATAGTGAAGACCAGTCAATTGTGTAGTGTACAGACAGTCGAAGACACACAGCTAACAGAATTCTTGCACAGTGCACAACACTGACCATTCCCCATCTAATCAACAGATGACCAAGAACTTACTGCTGAGGAAAACAACGACTGTTGTAATTTAGCAGTGATTAGGTTAAGCATTAGCAGAAGACATCTTGTATTGAGAGACTATTTTGTCCATTTTGTGGAATACATTTTGAATTTCTGCCAGCCATTTTGTTTGCCATGTGCTTGCCATGCGCTCTGTCCTACCTTCCTGTCAATTGCTCTTGAAACCTGCCTAGAGACGAGATATATTTAGCCTCTTCTGCTTCGCACATGCTCAGTTGAGCTTACAGCTGTCCCCAACTTGTAACTGTCAGGATGTGTCCACCAGAATATAATTAGCTAACTGTCAGCTCCTCCCAGTTGTTGCCAGCACACTCTCTTTATGTCCTTATATGTATTTAAAACCAGCATTCTGTACTTGTCCCGCCTTCATTTGAGCCCCTGTGTGGGTATAAAAGGATCAAGCTCCTTCCATTCAGTGTGCTACATCATACATTATGGAAGGGTGTTGTGTGAATGTGGTTCCACCTCATGAGGTTTAATAAACTCTGTACTTTCTATTCCAGTTTCTGTGACAACTTCTTCCTAATGGTCTGTGGACTCTGTGCAGAGAATGGCGAATCCCTTGCACTGGTAGGCCTTGCTGAGGCTCACCACCACAAGACCAACAGAGCCAGTCTCCACCCCGGGACATGGACTCTCGGTTGTAGACTCCCATGATTCTCTGGACGATGAGCTCCAGGCCGGCCCATCTGGTGTGCCATGAAGCAACAGGTCCCAGGCCCCCATCCTCCCCACCACCACGTCTGCTGCAACAACAACTGCACAGCAGACACCTGCAGTTACGGCCTGTACCTCCACCGCCGCCACCATCGCCACCACCACCACCACCACCAGTGCCACCTGTAGCACCCGCCCTGCCCCAGGGGATTACCAGCCCACACCAACAACTGTGGATGGCATGGAGAGTGTGCATGGACCCACAGTGGCGAGGCAACAGGTCTGTGGCAGCAGAGCAGGTGGGAGGGCCAGGGTCACCCCCAGACCTCAGGAGGTTGGGACACCATCCCTGGACCACTTCACCAGAGTTATCAGGGCCTACCAACAGGTCCAGGGACAAAGTGGCCGGTCTGAAGAACTATTACGCAAGCTCATCCTGCTTATGAGGTCCATCGACACCCGCCTTGGACAAATGGTGGGCTTCATGGGCCAGCAAATGGCGTTACTGAGGGACAGGCCTGTGTCCCAAACAACACCTCCTCCCCCCTCTGTTGTGCTGCAGGATGACAGTGCACCATCCTCCCCTGTGGCCACAGGGAGGGGTGAGTCCTCAGATGCCGCTGGCCATGCAGCAGGGTCCCCCCCGGCCAAGCGACCAAAGGGGCGTCCAAAGAAGAGCCTGGGAGTCTCTGGAGGCAAAGCACCAGCCAAACACCAGTCACGGAGCCAGCCCTGATGGCAACTCTCTTCCCCACTGCATTGACTGTTTGGACTGTCCTTCCCCATACTGCCTTGGCACCTGTCTGTTGGATTGGGTCACCACATCGATGTGGTATCTACTCTTTCATCTCATTTACCATAACTGTCAAATCACTGCTCCATCACCACCCTCATGTAAATCTACCCACACCCCTCACATGTCATCTTTGTAAATAAAATACCTTACACACTTCAATTGGTTCAGCTTTGTCTTTAGTGCAATATTTACAGTGTTCAAAATGTCCATAATGTATTGAAAAGATGTACAGTCTGTAGGCCTGGATAATTTCAAGGCACCTAGGGAGACAAAACAGAACAACAGTCACTGGTGTGAGTGTGGCATCACAGACAGGACACTACACCAACCATCTACATAAGTCAACAGGCAGACAACACAATGTGCAACAAGTGTCAACAAACTGAGTCCCATATACGTTCACAGATGAAATGTCACTTCCACATTTCCACACAAAGGTGACTTTACATATGCCTGTCTGTACCATCCGCACATAGCCCTTCACGACAACAGCAATCACACCAGACAATGTACAAGTTGTACCTCGTCACCCACCTTCAAGTGAAGTAGCGGGTGATGAGCTGTTGAGACATGTCAACGCCTTCCTCCTCTCCACTGTCCTTACCACTGGACTCAGGTCCTTGGGCAGGCGGGGGCCTTGGGTCCTCATCATCATCCAGGAACAGGGGAATCCCCTTGTGAATGGCCATGTTGTGGAGCATACAGCATGCCACAATGATCTTACAGACCTTCCCAGGTGAGTACGACAGTACACCTCCAGTCCTGTCAAGGCAGCGGAATTTTGACTTGAGCAGGCCCAAAAGTCCGCTCAATGACACGACAGGTCCTGCCATGGGCCTCATTATACCTGATATCAGCCGGGGTCCTGGGATTACGTAATGGGCTTAGCAGCCATGGACTGCTGGGATATGCAGTCACCTAGGAATGACAAACACACATTGCAATGTTGCACAGGAAGAGGGCAGCAGGTCACACACACAGCACACCATATTACTAGGCATACTCACCCAGAATCCAAGCATGCTCGGGAAGCAGATTTGCCATCTCCTGGGGCACAATGCTGTTCCTCAGGCTGTACGAGTCATGGGCCGAGCCAGGGAATGTGGCACACACATGCGAGATGGTCATGTTTGCCAGGCACACCACCTGCACATTGATCGAGTGATAATGTTTTGGATTGCGAAAAATGTGCTCATTCGCCTGTGGTGGCACCAGACCGACATGTGTGCAATCGATGGCACCAACAACATGGGGGATGTCCCCAAGCGGATAGAAGTCTCCCTTCACACCGGCCAATTCAGCTCCCCTGGGGAAATGTATGTATCTGTCCTCATAGATCATCATGGCTGCAAGAACATCCGTCAGCACCAGGCTGAACATGGGTTGAGACATCCCGGCAGCGCTGGCCACGGTCTCCTGGAAGGAACCAGTTGACAAAGGAAAGGAGGGCTGCCATCACTTTGTACATTAGTGTGAAAGCTGTTGGGTAGTAGGGACGAGTCTGCAGGTGGGGCTCCAACAGATCACAAAGGGTCTTCAGGGTGGTTCTGTCGAGGAGGAATTTATGAATGATAACAACATCCTCCATGTCCTCCAGCAGTGTCAAGTGACGTATGAGATTAGGCCTCCCCTTAGTTGAGATGAAAATAGACACATGTCAATGACAACCATCATGAGATGGCCACAGCACATCCTGTTAAGGATGTCACGGAAAAACAAAGACTGCCCTGAGAAATGCGTGACACACCAGGTTACATGGGTGGACGTTTGAACCACACAGTGGGCACACCGCTCTATTTACCATACACAAGTGCCTCAAACAACACATAGGTCAATGTGAATGCACACATACTAAACCCCACATTTCACATATGCACGCCTTTTGGCGTACCATCCAGCCAATGTGTGTACAATGGTAATGACTGTCTCATACTCATCTGCTATACCTGTCACACCTCAATGCATGATGTACACTTGGCACACATCCACAACACAATGATCACAGTAGGCCACAAACTGTCAATTGTGTGTATGAGCAGATATAAAAGCACAAGTAAGTAACAACATCATACAGTGAGACAAGCCTTGCCACGGTCATCACTGACCCACAACACACTGATTAGTGTACACATTGTTGAATCCACTTCAACACTGTCACGCATCATCAACCATCAAATGCATAATTGACATGGCAGGGACAACAGGCCAATGTACGTCACACATACCCAACCAGGGCATGTGCAGGCACCTGTGGATTCAATGGAATATTGGTATTGTGTGCACGATGATGTGCCCTTCACCATGTGGCCACTGTGTACTGTTGAAGTGTTCCCAATGGACATTGCCATTGCATGTGCCCCAAATCGCGGTAGCTACCGCCTGGCCCCGGCAGTGTAGCTCCAGCACCACCCCTTACACAGGAGCGGTAGTCATTGGCATGGAGACATGCCCAAATGGCAGTGGGCATGCTCTGCCACCCTACACGCAGTAGCTACCACCTGGCCCTGGCTGTGTGTCTCCAGCACCACCCCTCACACAGGTGCGGTAGTCATTGGCATGGAGACATGCCCAAATGGCGGTGGGCATGCTCCACCACCCTACTCGCGGTACCTACCGCCTGGTCCCAGCGGTATCTCTCCAGTACCACCACTTACACAAGTGGGGTAGTCATTGGCATGGAGACATGGGAAGATGGCAGTGGGCATGCTCAGCCACCCTACTCGGGGTAGCTACCACCTGGCCCCAGCGGTGTGTGTCCAGCGCTATCCCTTACACAAGTGTGGTAGTCATTGGAATGGAGACATGGGAAGATGACGGTGGGCATGCTCCGCCACCCTACTCGTGGTAGCTACCGCCTGGCCCCGGCGGTGTGTCACCACCATGGGGCATTGCCTACAGCCAATGGGAACGATGATTGCGGTGGCATGATGAAGTTTTGAAAATTGCGAAAGGCATGCTCCGCCACCGCCGAGGCGGTCATTGAATGCTTTTGAAAGATGCACCATTGCGGTAGTGCACCCCGGGCCCCTGTGGCGCATCACCACCATGGAGCATTGCCTACAGCCAATGGGAGTGATGATTGCGGTGGCATGATGCAGTTTTGAAAATTGCAGAGGCGGTCATTGGATACTTTTGAAAGATGCACCATCGCGGTAGTGCACCCCGGGCCCCAGCGGTGCATCACCGCCATGGAGCATTGCTTACAGCCAATGGGAGCAATGATTGCAGTGGCATGAAGCAGTTTTGAAAATCGCGGAAGGCGTGCTCAGCAACCATGAAGGCAGTCATTGGATGCTTTTGAAAGATGCACCATTGCGGTAGCGCACCCCGGGCCCCTGCGGTGCATCACCGCCATGGAGCATTGCCTACAGCCAATGGGAGCGATGATTGTGGTGGCAAGAAGCAGTTTTGAAAATCACGGAAGGCGTGCTCCGCCACCGCGGAGGCAGTCATTGGATGCTTTTGAAAGAGGCAGACCTGGACAACCAATTGTTGCTGCTTGGCACCTAAGAAACGACCCCAGGGGGCTATAAATCAGTGGGGGTGAGCCTCACATTTCCACTGCTCACAGAGCCTGCTGCCTGGGACCCTCTCCTGCTGCTGCCTCCAGAGCCTGCTGCCTGGGACACCTCACCACCCACTTCCACCACAGGTGTTCCATGTCCACAGGGATGACAAGGACAAAGAAGATCCTTGCCAGTCCATTTACAAGCGAGGAGCTGGTGGTCCTGGTGGACGAGGTGCTCGCACAGTACCCAAGGCTGTATGGTGCCCCCAATGTTGTGGTAAGTCATCGTAAAGGGAGGTGTAGGGTGGGGGGACAGACATGTAGTTGTACTGCTGCATTATATGCCTGAGGGTGTGGGGTTGTGTTCTACACTGACAAACATGCTTTCTCCAGGGCAAAGGAGTGTGTGTGTACCAATGACACAGTTTTCCCTGCCTGCAGTTGTATGTCTGAGTGGAGTGTGTTACATTGTCAGCCATACAGAGCCACAGGATGTTGGACATGCAGTTGCCTGGACAGTAATTGCTCGGCTGATTGTCTCCGTGTGCCCCTGTTGTCCGACTCAATGTGAACCCATAAGCTATGCCCAGTCCCCGCCCACCAAGACGAAATCACATCACTGCACTTACTGTGTCATTACTCTTGTTCATTCACACTGAAATAAAAATATGCACCATCTCAGCCCTGTAGAATTGCACACGACCACACTTGTGTAGATGGATATTTTGTTGGTGAGTCCATGTACCCCGATGCCACACACATGACATACACATATGTTCACAGGACATGCTCATTGAAGTCTGTGTCTTGCTACTTTACTGATAGATGTTGGTACATGACACTGTGTCACTGATCATTTCTCCTTCTTTTCTTCCATGCCTGCAGCTCAAGGTACATCAGTGTAAGGCCATGTGGAGGGCCATTGCAGCAATGGTGCAAGCCCTGGGAGTATCTAACTGGCGACACACCCACTGCCACAAGAGGTGGGACGACATCAGCCGGCTGGCAAAGAATGTGGCAGAGATGACCTTGGGGCTGCTACCACGCACTGGGCATTTGGCAAGGCGCAGCATGACACCACTGATGTGCCGCATCTTGGCAGTGACTCATCCTGAGCTGGATGCACCTCTGAAGGAGCATCGGCAGCAAGGCAGAGATGAGTATTTGGGGAGGGTGACTTTGGCTGGGAGCGGATGTATGTGTACAGGGCCTGTGACAGCGGTGGCCCATGTGATGTTCGTGGGGTGGTGCTGTGCTGTGTCATGTGAGGCTGCTGGGATGGGTGCCAGTGTCATGCATTGGGGCAAACTGGGCTTACAAAGGTGATCCTCCCTGCTGTGCATTCCCATAGCCAGATGAGTTAGGACCGACATGGTCATTCAGCATTGTGATAGTGTGGGGAATCTATTAGGGGGTGAACAGCAGTGACCACTATCTGAGTGTGACTTCATGTACGCCTACTTTGCATGCACCATGATCCATATCTGACAACAATGTGCCCCAGAGTACCACATGGTGTTTGGTATGGGCTACTTGCCATTGTGGACTGTCATGTCCTAATAGGTGTGTGTGTTGTCCCCTCCTATTCCCTCAAGGTCTGTCAGTGGTAATAAGTGGTGTGCCCACATCATGTCCCTAGGTGTGGGCAGAGCAAGTTGTGTGTCTGCTACACTTCATCCACAGGCAGGGTGTTGTGCTGTGTGGCCTTAACATGGCTCAGTCATGGCAGATATTCAGGGTTACAGGCACTGTTGTGGTCTATGTAGTGTGTTGCTGCTATGTGATGATTTCAGGGTGTGGTGGTCACCATGTTGATTTGGGCATCTCCTGTACTGCATTGATTGAATAGCTTTGTCCTGCTGATGATGCTAACCCAACCCTGCATCTCTCTCTCATGCAAAATCACCAGTGGACATGGAGGAACAGGAGCCGGAAAACATAGGTGGCGAGAGTAGCACTACAGCTGCACAGTAGCCCAGTGACACAGAGCTCACCAGCACATCAGAGGGGGACCGGAGTATGCAGGAGGAATCCCTGCCTGAGACACAAAGTACTACATCATCTGATGCCAGCGGTGATGCATCCATGTTGGCAGGCACAGGGAATGGTGACTATGCATTCTCTTCTACCACACAGCGGCCACTGGCGAGCCTCCCATCTACTTCCTCTAGTGCTGCCCGTGTCAGTGTCAGTAAGAGTGGACGAGTTGGATTCACACCTGCCACTGCTGAGCCTGTACCTGTCCCCCCTGCTACCCTCAGTGCTGAGTCTGTAGAGCTACTGCGCCAGCTTTGTGTGGGCCAGACAGCCCTGCTCAAAGCCTTCAGTGACCATGACAAAAAATTAGTCCAAGTGGTTGACTCCATGGAGGGCATACACCCTAACGTGGGTGGGCTACACCGTACAGTCCAGGCTTTGTCATCCACAGTGACGTCTGCCCTTCAACAGGCACATACTCCAATTCCTGTTCCAGTGCCTTTGTCCACTCCCCAGTCAGTGATCACATCGGATGATAGTGACCACGGTTCCCATGCGTCACAGTCATGATACAGCACAAGAAGCACCCAGTAGAAACAACCCAAGCGGGCCCGCCCACAGACACCATCCCCACAGAAGAACAGAGCCACCCCAGAATGCAAAGACAAGAGCCCGTCAGGGAAGAGAAAGGCTGAAAAAACAATAAAGCAGACATCAGGCTCACATGCCTCAGAGGCATCACTAGCGAAGTACTCTCCTGTCCCTAAAACTTCACGCAGAGCTAGGCGTGTAGTGTCTATGTCCACTGAGGAGGTGTTGTATGGCAAGGGTACACTTCGGAAGGGCTCAGGGCCACATTTCCCCACCACATCAACTCCAATTCTAAGCCCAGTGAAACAGGTGAAGGAGGCCACTGTAGGGGCTACTCTTGGCAAACAGACAAAGGAGGGCACTGTAGGGGCCCCACCTGGCCAACAGGCAAAAGAGGGCACTGTAGAGGGGACACCTGGCAAACAGGCAAAGGAGGGCACTGTAGGGGGGACACCTGGCAAATAGGGGAAGGAGGGCACTGTAGGTGGTACACCTGGCAAACAGGGGAAGGTGGTCCAGAGGCGTAGCCAGACAAAGTGTTCCGCAGGATCCAGCACGTCACCAGAGGGAGTGCCAGTGTCTACACCTGATGCGGGTCTGTTGGGGTGTGTGCCTGTTGTGTCATCACCAGTTCCCATTGACCCCAGTACAGGGAAGGCATTTCGAATTCCCAAGAAGTGGAAAAGCACAACTCAAACCTCTCCCACCTACACTGTGTCACAGGGCAGCATGACTCCACCTCCACGTGCCACTACACCACCTGGTCCAAACAGCCCTCCAGCTTGCCAAGCCACTGATAGCCCTACATCACCTGGGCCTCTGTCTCCACAGTCAAGTGGTCCTGCTGTCCCCGACACACAGCCAGCTCCAAGTCCGCCTGGCAGCCAAGAGTGAGTGGTAGTCCCCCTTATATACCTGTCTCTCATATAGGTGTGCTAGTCCTGCCCATTGTTTACCACTTGCACATTGAGTGTAGCTTCTCATGTCCTGACTCTGTACTTTGCCGTGCCCACTGACCTTCCTGTTCTGCCCTTGCCTGTGCAGCTTCTCATGTACTCACTCTGCACTTTGCCATGCCCACTGGACTTGCCTGTGCAGCTTCTCATGTCCTGACTCTGCACTTAGCCATGCCCACTGGCCTTGTCATTCACTGCTGTTCTGCCCTTGCCTGTGCAGCTTCTCATGTCCTGACTCTGCACTATGCCATGCTCACTGGCCATGTCATTCACTGCTGTTCTGCCCTTCCCTGTGCAGCTTATTATGTCCTGACTCTGCACTTTGACATGCCCACTGGTCTTGTCATTCACTGCTGTTTTGGCCTTGCCTGTGCAGCTTCTCATGTACTCACTCTGCACGTTGCCATGCCCACTGGCCTTGTTATTCACTGCTGTTCTGGCCTTGCCGGTGCAGCTTCTCATGTCCTGACTGACTCTGCACTTTGCCATGCACACTGGCCTTGTCATTCACTGCTGTTCTGGCCTTGCCTGTGCAGCTTCTCATGTCCTGACTCTGCACTTTGCCATGCCCACTGGCCTTGTCATTCACTGCTGTTCGGCCCTTGCTGTGCAGCTTCTCATGACCTGACTCTGCACTTTGCCATGCCCACTGGCCTTGTCATTCACTGCTGTTCTGGCCTTGCTTGTGAAGCTTCTCATGTCCTGACTCTGCACTTTGCCATGCCCACTGGCCTTGTCATCCACTGCTGTTCTGCCCTTGCCTGTGCAGCGTCTCGTGTCCTGGCTTTGCACTTTACCATGCTCACTGGCCTTGTCATTCACTGCTGTTCTGGCCTTGCCTGTGCAGCATCTCATGTCCTCACTCTGCACTTTGCCATGCCCACTGGCCTTGTCATTCACTGCTGTTCTGCTCTTGCCTGTGCAGCTTCTCATGTCCTGACTCTGCACTTTGCCATGCCCACTGGCCTTCCTGTTCTGCCCTTGCTTGTGCAGCTTCTCATGTCCTGACTCTGTACTTTGCCATGCCACTTGCCTTGTCATTCACTGCTGTTCTGGCATTGCCTGTGCAGCTTCTCATGTCCTCACTCTGCACTTTGTCATGCCCACTGGCCTTGTCATTCACTGCTGTTCTGGCCTTGTCTGTGGAGTTTCTCATGTACTCACTCTGCACTTTGCCATTCCCACTGGCCCTGTTGCTCTGCTGTGTTGGCCTATTCCCTGTGCAGCCTCTCATGTACTTGCTGTACCACCTGCCATGGACACTGGTCCTGTTGCTCTGCTGTGTTGGAGTCTCCCCTGTGCAGCCTCTCATGTACTTGCTGTGCCACCTGACATGGACACTGGCCCTGTTGCTCTGCTGTGTTGTACTCTCACCTGTGCCATGGACACTGGCCCTGTTGCTCTGCTGTGTTGTACTCTCACATGTGCCATGGACACTGGCCCCATTGCTCTGCTGTGTTGAAGTCTCCCCTGTGCAGCCTCTCATGTACTTGCTGTGCCACCTGCCATGGACACTAGCCCTGTTGCTCTGCTGTGTTGGAGTCTACCCTGTGCAGCCTCTTATGTACTTTCTGTGCCCCCTGCCATGGACACTGGCCTTCCTGTTTGGAGTTTGCCTGTGCAGGTTATCTTGCATATGATCAGCATTTTGTGCCTTGCTCTTGTCTACTGTTGTTCTGCTGTCACATCTATTCAATGTGTGAATAAAGACAGTTACTCCTGTTGTCTGTTTTGTCAGTGTCCTTGCTGATTAAAGTTCTTTTGGTGTGTGCATTTGGTTGCCTGAACACCATGCTCTATGTGTCACTTAAACATTGCCAAGCTCTTTGGCCGCATAACATTTTCAAATAGGGGTGACAGGGTCTTCAATCCATTCAGACACTGAGACTAGTGTTATCTGTGATGGGTATTTTACCTGTCATGCAGTTCTCTTTTTAGTCGTTTGCTATTGTTGGCTATATTGTTCACATGTCAGGTGGGGGACACTGCCAGCACAGGGTGTGATGCTGTGCACAGATTTACATGCAGGCTGGGCAATGTCATCATGTATGTGTGTTATTCCTTTATGCGTGCCCAGCTGTGTATGTGTATGGTCATCTTGTGTTGGCCATTAGTCCTGGTCCCATGGCCTACATGGGATGTGTGCTCTTGGGTAGTCAATAAGTGTGCAGTATGAAGGGTGTGACTTTGTAGGGGGTGTGGATGTGTGTGGGCCCCTGGATTGACACACATGTGTCACCCAGGAGTTGTGTGCCTGTTGTTTGGATTGTTCTGCTCTGTGGATATGGTTGTATGTACATGTGTGAGTTGTCTGTTGTGAACTGTGCAGTGTGATGGTGTGTCCATGCTGTTCTGTCTGACTCCTCCTTGTTGTTTTAGTCACTTATGAGTGTGCAAAGTGTGTGACTTGCACATCAGTGTTGTGTTTGTTTGATCATCCATGTGTCTTAAGTGTGTTTGTGTAGAATGGGTAGCCCTGCTGCTCCACACTGCCATTGTGGTTGTGTTTCTCATGCATTGCAGGCACATGGTGCCTTTTATCCTCCTGTATGGCATGGTGTGCATGCTGTAATGCCATCCCCTATGTGTGCCACTAATGCCTACCATTGTGAGTCTGCACTTCCTCTATTTGTGTATGGTACACCCCTTACATTTCGACTACTGACATGCAAGTCAGTTAGCTTTGATGTCAGTTATCCCCTTGGTTTACATGTGTGGGTGCCTCCCCATTACTTCATTTGTGACACTGTGCTTTGTGGTGCAGTTCTTGGGCCAAGAGTGATGTTCCACTCTGGACATTGCCCCAATGGTTTATGTGTGATGTTCTTGTGCTATTAATCAGTGAGGATTGCTCATGTACACTTCAGCTGTGTGTGCTGCCCAGTGCTCTGGTCAAGATGGTTCTGCTCTTGTATCCCTAAGTAGTGCATCGGTTGGTATTGTGTTGGATGTATGTGTGTTGGCTGTGGTATTGCTTCACTTCCTGGGTGTGCTGTTGTGTTTGTGCTGTGCTGTTTGGTGTTGTGTGTGTTGATGTTGTGTCAGTCATGTCTGTGTGTGACTGTTCTGCTTGGTGTGCACACACTGCTTGATCTGCATACAGTGCTGTGTGTATGTGGCCTTGGCATTGCCCGATGTGCATCCCCTGATGTCCTGTAGTGTTTGTTCATTTTTGATTTCATGTGAATCTGTGGTTGGTTTCATGTGGCAGTGTAGTTCTGTGATGGTGCACTTCTTGTGTGATTTGTGGTATGTTGTGTGTGTTTTGTTCCTGAGTGATGAGGTTGTGCACTCCTGTTGTGTCTGTGCTCCCATTGCTTTTCCACAGTTTGGCTGACAGGGTATGTCTGTTTCTGATGGTGTTCTGTGTGTGTTTCTGTAGTGTTTGTGTGTTCCTTTTGGGCAGGCATCTATTCAGGCATCCCTGTGTGTGTATTATGTTTGTGGCTACACCCAGGGCCTGTGTCTCTTTGTTTGTGTGTGTATGTACTAGGCAAGTATTGGCAGCCTTCAGTGTGTGTGGCACTGGTGTTGTGTGTTCCTTGTCAGCCACTCCTGCAGTGGCTGTCTCCCTGGTTGTTTGTTGTGTGGTGCAGGGTGTGGATTGTGCTTGCTTGTTGCTTGTTGCTGTGCATGTGGGTGCACAGGATGGGCACCTGATCTGTGACTTCATGGGTTGTGTTGATGTGTGGTTGGGGGTAGTGTGTCCCTGCGGTCTTTGTGCCCTGCCCATGCCTTGGACTGGCCCAACCTTCCGCATTGTGTGCATGTGCTGACCGCTGCGGTGACTTGACTGGGACGTTGCTGCAAGTTTGCAGTCGATGTGTGTTCAGGATGCAGTGGCGTGACTTGGTGGCAGGTGGGTCATGTGTGGGTGCCCTTGTGGATGCGTTTTGCCCCCAGCAGGGTGTCTGTTGTGTATTTGGACCATATGTCAGCCCTTGTGTTGTGTGTTGTATTTGTGTAGTTGCATATCTGCGTCGCCGTTCGCGGCGGCCTATTAGATGATAGTGCTGTAGCAGGTACAGCACCGGATAGGATCACTGAAACAATATCGACAGACCGAATATCGAGTGCCTAAAATATCGAAGTGAAATTATCGACTACAAAAATATCTACTACCAATACTTAAAGAAGAAACTACACAAATATCGACTCCACAATATCGCAACTAAAAAAAATCGACAACAACATTATCGAAAGTAAAAAATATCGAAACATTAAATATCGACTCTCAACACATATTAAGACCTAAACCTAAATATCGAATACAAAAATATCGACCACAAAAATGTAGAAAAACATTTTATCGACTTCTGTAAAAGTCATAAAAAACACAATAATTAACGAAAACATCATAATAAATATTAACATAACCCAATATAATTATATAAAACAATACATACTATAATCAGTGACTTCACAAACATCAAAAAAGTAATACATTTCTAAAACACAATAGAATCACATCATATAAATACATTAAACATGATATAACTCACAATACAAATAATATTTTTACATAAAAATTAAGATAAAAAGGCTCCACGAAAAAATAAAAAGGTATTTCACATCTTCCATTAAAACCACAATACTGCCAAAAAAATTAAAAAACTCGCAAACAACCAATAAAAAACACCAAACAATTAAGCCAACCAATAAAAACAACCAACACATTACAGCAACACTATAAAAAGAAAGCAAACAGGAGTTGTAGAGCTTACTAATTCAACTAATAATTGCTCTGGAATGCTCTCTAATTCTAGGGGACAGAATAATTCCCTTGATTGAGCTGTCACGGTTATCTGTTTGGGTATCTGTTCCTGTTCTTCCCAGCAACTTAAATTTAACTAAAAAAGAGAGTCACATGTAATTTGATTATGAACTTCTACTTTAGTTATAAAGGCATTTGTCATCTTTGTTTTAAAGGGGTTTTTCTGACCTATCCCATCTTCCAAGACCACTTGACTTTCTCGGTCTTGTATAGTGGCTGGTTCTGCATTCGATAATCCATGTAATTGTGTATCTATATATATATATTTATATATATATACATTACTTTTTTCTAATTCAGCATATCCATTGCACCACCCTATTTCTCACCATATACCGCTCTCAATATATCCTCTACCTCAACTCTCTGACTCATCTCAACCCTCTTTCTACTACTCTTTCTAATGCACTACCCTTTTTCTCACCCTATACCTCTATCAATATATACTCTACCTCCACTCTCTCATTAATCCCAAACCCCCTTACCACTACTATGATCCCCAAAATAACCCTTTCTAGACTCTTCCCTAATCAACCCCTCCTTGCATCATCTCATACCTATTTTACTATTCAGACCTCCCAAACAAGCCTTCCTAAACCCTTCCCTCTGACTCTTCCCCCACCTCCCTTTTACTCAACCCAAGCCTCCTTCTATTGCTATGAGCTCCCAAACAAAACAACAATTCTAAATCCTTCCCTCTTCTATCCCTCCACTATCCTATTACAAATAACAGACTGACATGTCTACCACTCAAATGTATTTGATATTTCACTTGACTAATTTGCCACTAATCATTTATGGGTTCAGGAGTAGCATGCTACTCGCCGAAAAAGCGCTTGAACGCCATAACGGGGTAGCAAGTGCTATATAAATGCAAACCATTTCCCCCTATCCCTCCACTATCATTCTGAATCCAAATAACTGACTAACATATCCACCACTCAAATTACTTTAATATCTCTCTATACTAATTCACCACTTATCCTTTATGGAGTCTGGAGTAGCGCGCTACTCACCGAAAAAGCACTTCAACACCCCATCAGGGGTAGCAAGCGCTATATAAATGCAAATCTTTTTCCCCTCTTCTATCCCTCTACTATCCTTCTCAATCCAAATAACTGACTAACGTATCAACCACTCAAATTACTTTCACATTTTACTACACTAATTCTCCACTAACCCTTTAATGGTTCCGGAGTAGCGTGCTACTCGCTGAAAAAGCACTTTGACACCTAATCAGAGGTAGTAAGTGCTATATAAATGCAATTACAATACATTACAATACATTAGAATATAATGCAATTCACCCCTCCTTTTTTTCTTTGTGGGGATCTTTGTCATTGTGGTGAAAATCACTATACACATAAGTATACTATTTTGTAGTAAAGGCACAAGGGACCATTGAGAGTTGTGAGAAAATGAAGACTAATTATTCCAAAACAAGTGGGCTAAGGAAAAAATAAGGATGGGTTTGGGAGAGACACGCTAATACAAAATATACCTCTGTAAATAAGAGAAAGACTATTGCAATTCATAAAATGCAAAAAAAAGGTTCCTACAGCTTTAATGGTGTCATTACAGCCTTAAATGTAGTCCAGCCCAGCAAGGGAGTAAGTCAAGCTCCACACATTGTCAAACGAAGGTACTGCAATGCACTCCCTTCGACAAAAATGGAGGCTTGGAATTGAATTAACACCCAAAGTTAGGAGGCCTAACTTTACTACTCCTAAACTGAGAAAAATCCTAACTTTAAGTCATTCAGTATTCACAGAAGGCATTTAGGAGTCCTAAAGTTAGGACACCTAACTTCTGTGAATACCGAAATGAGTAAGTGCCTTCTGTGAATACCAAAATGAGTAAGTGCCTTCAGTGAATACCAAAAAGGTAGTACGTTTAGGATTTTGTTTTACGTCAGTTCTGTGAATAGGGCCCTGAGAGAGGGGGGAAGTTCTTGTTGTAAGCTTATGGGATTTGTAAATAGATTAACTATTTTAAAGATCTCTTTCTGATTGTTATTGGTGGTTGTAATAGCCTCAGTATAGTATAATTTTCTTGTCATCGTAGTTTCGCCACCATCTGCGTTCTAACGACCTAACATGGCCTTACAGTTCTTTCAGGGATTGTGAATACCATGGGGCAGAGGGTTTCTTTTTAGATTGACTGTGAGAAGAGATAGGGGGAGCCAATCGATCTCTCCTGTCGTGCATCCACTGCCCAAAGAGCTGGGTGTCTGCTATAGGGTCTCCTAACATGCTGGGTCTGCCCGTGAGAGCCTTTGGACTGAGATCTTGATGTCCTATTAATTCCTTCCATCTAGCCTTGTCCTGTTATGGGGCCTTGTTGCTATCCCTAATAGGGGGCCTATACTTTTTCAAGATCTCAACAGGAATTAATTTATGGTCAGTCCATGTTTGATCGACAGGGCTTGGCTGTGAGGGTTTGTAAGTTAGAACAGATACAGTCCAATGTATGTCCTGCACTGTATTTGGCAGATAGGTACATTGTTGTAGGCCAAGAACGTCCATTATCTCCTTAAAGCAAGTTGCACCTGGATCCTTGTAAGAGTTGAGATGTAGATTGACATTGCCTAGCAAAGTAAAATAAGAGAACCTGAGAGCTAAGGCGCTAACCACCTCTCCAATATTCTCTAGGAAGTCTTTATGCGGTCCCGGAGGGCGATACAATAGTGCTCCTGCGAAGGAGAAGGAGTCATATAACTGAAGGCAAAAAAGAATGCCCTCTGCTCCTTTCAAGTCAGGTAGTTGGTCTATGGTGCACCTAGAAGTGTCACAATAGATAATTGTGAGGCCACCTCCACGTTGCTCTGATCTATCTGACCTCTGAATGAGATAACCAGGGGGAGGGTGTACACAATGTCTGGATTGCACCAGGCCTTCAGCCATGTTTCGGTAACGAAGAGGCAGTCCAGGTTGTCATAACTGTTAAGTCATAGATATGCAGAGCGTGCTTGCACATTGACCTTGCATTTATAAGGCCACCACGTGGGCCGCTACGCATGTCCTTCTCTATAACTATAAGAGCTTGTGTGAGTTTAAAGGGCTTTTTGCAGTTCTTGCAGCTGACAGGTCCCTCCCATTTAGCAGCATCTTAAGACTGGTGACAGTTTGGTAGAACATTATTTGAAGATAGTATTAACCGCATGCGTGCGGGCGGAATTCCGCTCGCACGCTGAGATTTTTAAAAACGCGTTTTACATGACGAGCTGGGCTCGTCATGAGCGTGCGAGGAGGCTACCTCATGACGAGCCCAGCTCGTCATGAGCGTGGAAGGGGTTAATTCCCTCATGAGGGGCTGTTCTGACCGTGGAGAGGTGGCATTTCTGGCCCTGGGCCTGGTCCAGGCACTTTCGGCGCGCTGGCAATGTCCTAGATTTATGAAGGGTTACAGGAATGGCATGGTGTTTGGACCAGGTTAAAGGTATTGGTGGACCAGCAATTAGCGAGGAGATATTGGAGAAAATAGTGTCAAATATATGGCCCACTATGTGTGCTGCTGCACTTGCTAGTTGTCATAATTCGAGGCCTTTTAAATCCTCAGTAAGGTTACGGGGGCGTTATGCAAATGGTGTCTTCCAATTCAATATTCAAATCACCCAAAATATAGAAATTTGGTATTTTAATAGCATTGGAGATAAGGCCTCTGCTAACATGGAGCTTCATATATTAGAAGATCCTGTAGCCATGTAGATACGAGAGCCTGAAAAGGCAAAGTTCTTCAAAAGTTTTAAGGAAAAAATGATGCCTTCATAGTCAAGGACAGGGAGGTTTTCTATAACACAAGTATTAATAGATTTAAAAATAATTGCTATCCCACTTCCCTTCTTTTCCTGCCAATGACGCATGATAATACAATAGTCATCAGGTAAAGCCATGGTAATGCCAGGTGTAAAAATGTCATTTAACCATGTTTTTGTTCATTAAAGTAACTATAACTAGCTCCCTCAACATGTACAGTGATGTCATCAATTATATATTTGCATTTGTCATCAGTGATATGATATTATCAATGATGTCATAGAACATGTCACTGGTGTTATATGTGAGGTCCTAAGCAGTGCATTTTAAGGACTCAAGTTATAGTTGCATGAGTTTACTCTACCAGGTAAATTTCAGTGTTTTTTGGTTTAAAATATTACGTTTTAACTGACCTATTCAGCTAACTATAACATTAACCTTTGCTTTTTTCAGTAAATAGCTAGGATATTTTAAACGTGATGTGTAGTTTGTGGTTGGTCACCAGGCCTTGTCTGTGTCACTCACCCCAGAGGTAGGCCAACCCTCCCCAACACCAACAGACACAATCAACCCTCTTTTCAAAAATTGCTTTCCCAATCCCATGGAACTCCTGCCGGATCAAGGGGTCCATGCTGACTCTTGTTTGACTCCAAGTAAGGAAAAAACAAGGGAGGTCCCCTTATAATCCAATCAAGGACAGGGGCAGCATGTAAAAAACAAAATAGGTCCCTAATAACAGTGATGGTTAACCACAGGCTTAAATAATGCTTGTTGTCAGGGAACTACCACTTTGAGAAGACGTTACAGTTATACAGTATCATAAAGTCAACACTACAATTAAAAAACCAAAAGGACCAAAACAGGTCATATATTGGCATTAAGTATTTATTAACTACAATTATATCACATGTCCCTGTGGGCTGAACTATATAGGGATGACAACCCGCAGGATCAGGGTCAGAATATCTGAACATAAGAGCACTATCAGATGTAAGAGACAAGCCAAAAAATTGACCAATCACTTTCTGGCGGCACGCCACCCTTCCACGTCATTTCAATGGACAGTGATTGAGCAACCTCATATTCCTGCACACATCACCGATGTGTCTAAGTACCTTTTACTTAAAGAACAGAAGTGGGTCTTCAAGATGGGTACAAATCGCGTGGGCCTTAATGACGATATACCCTGGTCCACTCTCTAATATAGAGGGGTGGATTTTATACATATCAACTCTAACACAGAGGGGTAGATTATTTATATCAACCCTGTGAACCGGGTGAACTGAGGGGTACAGTATCACTAATTCAAGATTACCACAACTTCTATCACACCAACAGTAATCTTCTATGGATGGATATAACTTGCCATAGATACTATGGTTTATATGACCTTTATGTGGTAGGAATTGGCATTAATTATACTTTCTTACATGTCTTACTACAACAGTGTCCTGGTTTCTGAACAAGTAATTTGGAAATAACGACAGAAAGTTAATAAACACTGCCTTCAGTTCGCGTTATTTCTAACATAAGAGCACATTTTGATAAATGGGCATTGATGCGGTACCATCTTTTGCTTCAAAAACTGTTTTTGTTTGACGAACGGTGTCGAGATAGTTTGCTCTTTACACATAAAAAATCTACGAGTAGCGATAGTTGTTCTCTCTGTGATGCTCCTAAAATCGAATCAGACTGCGGGCATTTACTTTTATGCTAACTTGCCATAGATACTATGGTCTACATGACCTTTATGTGGTAGGAATTGGCATTAACTATACTTCCTTATATGTGCCTCTAATTACTATAAGTGTCCTGGTTTCTGAACAAGTAATTTGAAAATAACGACAGAAAGTAAATAAACACTGTCTGTAGTTCGCGTTATTTTTAACATAAAAGCATACTTTGATAAATGGGTATTGATGCGGTACCATCCTTTGCTTCATGAACTGTTTTTATTTGATGAACGGTGTGGAGAAAGTTTTATCTTTACACATAAAAAATCTACGAGGAGCGATAGTTGTTCTCTCTGTGATGCTCCTGAAGATCCAATCAGACGGCGGGCATTTACTTTGGTGCTTTCTGATTGGTTGGTCCTTCACATTTTCAGCCAATCAACTGCTCTCTATTCGATTTACTAATGTGGGGGCCACGTGATCGGCGTTCGGCCAATGACGCATGGCATCATATACCGGAGTTCTGGCTCACGTCGGTACCTCCCCAGTCGGCTCGGATGCCGATTTTCGAGGTACCGACGGACAGGTAAACTCCGAGTTTCGGAATGGGATTACTCATGGTTTTTAAACTCGAACTTTGTATGCAACCCTGAGTGATAACATAGAGGCGTTGCCCTCCCTTTTTCCCTTCCGATATGATTGCTCCAAGATAGGTAATGCTTGCAGTTCTTTGAGTTGAATTACTTTCGACATAGTTGTGAAAGGTTCATGTGAAGTGGAGTTCTGTTTAATTGGCGCAGAGTAGATCATTCTAGACAAAAGCGAAGTACTTGTTTTCACAGCATGCTGTGTACTTGTCTTCCTTCTTATAGAGCGGTGCTTCCCCTTTTTTTCCTGAGCCGTGGCCAGGTGGGGTGAGGTCTGTACCTCTTACGAGTCTGGTAAGACGGTTTCTGTTTCCTATCTTGGCATTTTTAAATTGATCCAATGTTGAGACATTAGCACTCAATGATATAGTGCTACAGGTGTACATGATTATGACACTTAATACTAGGATTAATGCATATAAATCTTGTATTCAGCTGTGTATGCGGTGTCTATTGATAGGGCACCTATTTTGACCTACATGTTCTCACTGTTTCTAGAGTATTCACACGACTCAGAAGAGTGGAGAAAAACGATGCAGACACCTAGTGGATTCGGGTGATCTCTGTATCAGTTCTATCTATGTTGGTTTTGAGCACTGTTTTGTTTCATTATCACTTTGTTGCAGTAGCCATCAGTATATTTGGTCCTGAAGAAAGCAATAACATAACGTGTCGATAATTGCTGAAACATGTCGACCTTATAGTATATCCGGGCAGTCTACATTTTTGTGACTGTTACTGACTACTTTTTAATGTTGGAAGAGTGGGTAGCATCATCATAAAATCACTTTCAGTACCCCCTCATCCAATTTTATGACACCTTTTTATTTTATTTTTTCACACACCTTTTTGTGCACTGCAACATCAGTCCTCTTTTGTGCCAATATCCTCATAATTGAGTAGCAAAACCATAGAAAGACCTGGCTGACCAGGTGAGGGCTCCTTTATCATCTGGGCTCCCCTCCATGATAGCTCAGTGGCACCCCTAGTGGTGGTCTTGAAGGACTCCCAAATGATGAAGGGCGGTTCCGTGTGGTGACTGATGGGCATCCTTGCCTGACCACTATGTGGGTCTGTTGAAGGATTGACCTTAGATAGATATACACATGGCAGGGACATTTAGGTTTTCTTGTTAGTTTACACCTTGCGTACACATTTTCTTGTTAGACCCTCTGATATTTTTTGTGTTGTTTAATCACAGGCTTAAACAATGCTGGTGGTCAGGGAACTACCACTTTGAGAAGACGTTACAGTTATACAGTATCATAAAGTCAACACTACAATTAACAAGCATTTTCAATGCAATGGTTTCGCCTTTGGAAAAGTTATAGCTAATGGCAATGTAAATGACAATGCCATCTATTTTGCTATTCTCAAAACAAACAAACACATAAGTTCAAATTTTGACATTTACAATGCCAATAGCTCTAAATTTTCCAAAGGCGAAACCATTGCATTTAAAATGCTTGTTTCCGACTTCTTACCCCAACTACCACGCACAGTACCACTGACCCTGGACTGGAGCTCATCAGCACTCCCTGGGGCGGGGGATAGTATAACAGGGCATCTGCCAAGGTTATGTAACACGCCACCCCAGCCATGTTGAGTAAACCTAAAATAAAGTAGGAAGAGGACGATCGGAGTGAGGTCAAAAGTACCGGACCCTTTTGGGAAATTGACGCCCTTTTTCTGCGAAAGGCCGCAATTGATCCACATAGTCTATTTAGCAGGGTGCATAGCAAGACAGAAGACACTGACCTGAGTAACAGCGAAAAGGCAGCTTAAGTGGTTAACGTTCCTGCTGCCGAGATCTGTATATAATCTTCACTTTTCCCAAAGCCGGTGAAAGAGTGCAACTGGGTTTGCTCCGTGGTTTATGGTAGTTCAGTACCTGTAGTATCTTGTCCCTGCCTCGCGTGTGATGCCTTACCACTGGCTGTGTTCAGTGATTCTCCCCGCTCGTTCACCCGTCTCTCACTGCGTTTTTTGCACATGGCAGTGGCTCAGACGCCTGATAAGGACGGCTAACGACGTTTTCGACTTTGTTTACCATGGCGCGCGGTAGTTAGGCTCACTGCAGTTCAATGAACGAGAAAAGAACGTGGCACCTCTTGCCTCCGCCGCCATGCTTGATCTAATAATTAGCCGGTTTTCAGTCCGTAAACCATCCCGCTACAGTCTTTCTTCTATTGCTATGACCATGTCTGTGACGCTAAGAGCCTTGGAAATTGGATGTGGTTGCTACCCGGGTGTGAGCTCTGAGCTGACGGACATATTGAAAAACCTGAACAGAAGCACGTAGTATTTATGATTTTAACACTAAAAAGTTTCGCTAAGTTAAAATCTCGCAATTTTCATTTGTTTACAAACTTGCACTATGAGGCAACATTATTGCTCGTTTAAGCGTACTTTATTCTTATGTTACCTTGATGGTCAAAAAACAAAAAGGGGTAGTTGAATCAACAATGCCTGCCATGAAGTCGATTTTTCAGTCATGTTATAGCAAGTGGCAGTTCAGGCCATTGCAAGACGGCTGTTGTGATCACGACGTCAGAGCTTCAACCTGCAACATAGGAAGTAAGTAAACATGTTTTCGCAAGCCAGTGATAACTCCGCGCTCAACCTCCGCGTGTGTGTCGACACTTGTCAACAAGTCAGGTCCCGGGCCGGCCAGCCAATCACAGCGCAGCCCGGGGAATGACGTCACGGGGGTGTCCTGGGCCGGCAGCCAATGACAGCGTGGCCCAGGACAAAGGGGCGGGACTTAAAAAAAGACAGAGAAACGCCCCCGAATTGCGTTTTCACGGGAAAGCGTGATTGACAGCCTCTGTCTCCCAATGGCTAGCCTCCATTTATGGAGCTAGCCAATGGGAGACAGAGGCGGGACCAAAGCCCCTATGTAGGATCATGAGATTTCGCCGTGGGCGGAGCAACTGCTACGCAGTTGCTACGGCCAAGGCGAAACCTAAAAAACCAAAAGGACCAAAACAGGTCATATATTGGCATTAAGTATTTATTAACTACAATTATATATACACAATATCATATGAAAACATTTCATTTAAAATACATCATTATGAGAAAACAGTTGTTGACGCAGCGTTTCGGTGAGTATGTGAATAAACACCTTCTTCAGGACTGTTTTCTAAATGGCAAAAGACATACAATTATTATCATATACATGTTGACATCACAATGCTAATTTACAATCATCATTTCTTTTTACTCCTCAAAGTTTAACATTTTATATACCCAACATACCCACCAGCACAGAAGTTTTTAGAAGCTATGCAAACGATACTACTTCATTATAACATGTCAGCCAACATGATAGCCGTTATTTTCCACATGCAAAGAAGAATGGTAGCAACATACCTGACCACTGTGAAGATGAGGTTAGAATTCAATTTGACTAACACATCTGGCGATTAAAATCATTGCGATTTAAATCTTGAAGAGAGAGAAGAATGATGATCTCCTCTTTGATTAAAAACCTTGATTTAAAAGAAAAGTAGAAATTGTATTTTCCAAATGCCCTTTTTTTAATTTTTTTAATTTTATTGAATTTGTATTGCGCACAGCTACCCGCAATGGGTTTCCCGGCGCCAGGGACAGACTGAAGATAGAAATCAGATAGACGCAAGAGAGATCACAAAGGAGGGAAATCAAAACAGAAAAGTCTTCAACTTTTTACGGAAGGACAGAAGATTAGTTTCTGTTTTTAACGCCAATGGGAGAGCATTCCACATCTTTGGTCCAAGATATGTGAATGAGCGACCTCCCATTTTTGCCAGTCGGACTCTTGGAATCAAGAAATTGCCGTTGTTAGATGATCTTAAAAGACGGCCAGGTAAATAAGGCTGAACAAGATTATGCAGATAGGTAGGGGCAGAACCCTGACGGATCTTGAACAAAAAGCACAGTGTTTTGAAGGTCACACGATCTGAAATTCTCAGCCAGTGCAGGTCACGCAAGGCTTGCATTGCGAACGTTCTCCGAGGAACATTACGCAAGAGGCGAGCAGCTGAATTCTGTACCACTTGGAGTTTATAGATTGTTGCTTTATCCGCTCCAAGATAAAGCACGTTGCCATAGTCGATGCGAGACATCACAAGGGCCTGTACGACAGTTCTTCGGGTGGACTCAGTCAGCATCCATAGGATCTTCTGCAGCCATCGTAAGGTGTTAAAACAGACTGCAGCGACCTTGGTCACCTGCTGCCTCATCGAAAGTTTGTCATCAAGCAGCACTCCGAGGTTACGAGCGACAGGCACAGGGGTAGGCAGAGGACCCATATCACATGGCCAATGTCTAGAGCCCCACAGATCTTTATGCTTGCCTAATATAATAACCTCCGTCTTCTCGCCGTTTAACTTCAGCAGATGGTCTTGCATCCAGGCTGCAACGCGAGATAAGCCAACTTTGAGGGCAGAAACTTCCTGAACCCTGCTGTTAGAAAGGGAGAACATGATCTGCGTATCGTCTGCATATGAATATATAGACAGACCGGCGTCCTCAACGATGGAAGCAAGAGGTCTGATGTAGATATTGAATAACAATGGACTTAATATAGACCTTTGAGGGACGCCGTAAGCTGAAGAATGAATCGCAGATTCAGCCTTGTTTGAGAAAACCTGAAAGGTGCGCTCATTAAGAAATGAGGCCACCCAGGCAAGCGCAGATCCATCAACATCAAGGGAGCGTAGGGACTCCAAAAGGATGGAATGGGACACGGTATCGAATGCAGCGCTTAAATCAAGAAGAATAAGCGCAAAGGTCTCACCGCAATCGATACCGTGTCGGAGTCGCTCAGTCACCCCGAGGAGTGCGGATTCGGTGGAATAGTTAGCGCGAAAGCCTGATTGGGATGGATGGAGATATCCCACGTTTTCAACAAACTCATTAAGCTGGGTGTTAACATGGCGTTCCAATATTTTGGAGCAAGCTGGCAGCAGGGATATAGGCCTAAAGTTGGCAAGGTTTGTAATGTCAGCACCAGATTTTTTGAGCAGAGGAACGACCATGGCATGTTTCCAATCCTGTGCCACCCGGGATTCAGTAAGAGAGATGTTTAGTAGCCTCATTAAGAATCTCCGTGGTTCAAGGTCTAGTTGTTTTAGTATCTTCATGGGAACTGGGTCCCGAGGGGAGCCAGACCTGATACTATTTAGACAGGACAGGAAAGAGGAATCATCAAATGGTAACCAGGTATGAATAAATGCAATGGGAGAGAAAGAAACACTGCAGGGAGAGCCAGATTGAGGAGACTCAATTGGTAATGGAAGGGAGGCCAGAGATTGATGGATGCCCTCAACCTTGGATATGAAAAACTCTGCAATGGCATTACATTGTGTGCCATTCAAAGCCGGCAGGGAGGGAATAGTAATATAATTATATGTATATTACTGCAATATGCCATATTTATTATTCAAAAAGGCCAAATGGCATGCCAAAATATAGTTAATAATTATTTCCCTCTCGCAAATCAAAACTGCGCTAGTAGGTTAATAAATCCCCAAATACACAGGCAGGTGCATTGAGACGTCTCCAAATAGACTGGCAGCCACCCAAAATCATTGCGTATAGGACCAAGAAAAGTTTCTACCAGACATTATATAATATTATTTTGAGTCTGTCTGCAAAGTCCCGCACAGCACGTATGCCTGTATGCCTGTGTGTGTTACTGAGGATGGCAAGAATGTTAATCAAACTCTGTAACACACACAGACATACAGGCATACGTGCTATGTGGGACTTTGCAGACAGACTCAAAATATTTATTAATTAAATATAACTCTCCTGTCGTGCAGTCGTGCCCACTGTTGAAAGATCCGATAAACTATCTAAATACTTGCTTCATTTAAGAATGGCACATTCTGCGCAGCGGCAGTAAGCGAGGTACCACTTTGTTAGTAATGGCAGCACCGTTCAAGCGCTGCGGTCTATGTTATAACGGTACCGGTTAAGCAGTCGCGTTGCTATCGAAATACATGCAAATTTAGGTAAAATCACGAAGTTGCTTTAAGCAGGCAAGAATGGGCTGAGTTTGAATTTTAAACTGCGATAAGCAGGGGTATTTATACTGGGGATCCTGGCATAACAAGCAGACGTCCGGTACTCTAGTGTTAATATTAAAGACTAAAGATTCACCGATCCAATCAATGCCTATCTATTCGCCTAATGCTGATGTAGCCAACATTCTCTATTAAAGAGGCTCAGGGCTCGTCCTCAATATAGTCATACCCGCCCATATTGTATTTAATATGCAGGTATGCGCTCATTGACTATTATGTAAGACACCAAATAGAACTAGAGGTTGATACAACTGCTGCATGACTAATGAAAATTACAGTAAGAACTGAGAATAGCAGAGGAGTTAGGATTGAATATGTCTGTATGTTAAAAAACTATGCACAGCAGAAATTCTAAAATATAACTACAAAATGATATCTTGTTATAGGTGGCAAAGTAGAGGCCAGCCTAAGTGGATGTTTTAACTCACCCGTGGTATTATTTACAAAACCTGGCACATCAGCCTAATCTGAGCACCCCAATCACCATACAAAGGTTGGCATTACTCACCTCCCATTTCTTTGGTAAGATTTGGGTTTTTTCCCTCTGAGATATGTAACCTCTGGGCATAATATTAATAGCAATACTGAACATTGAATATTTGTTTTTTTCAGTATCCAGACGTTATTAACCAACGGTGGCACCAGTATACAAACCTGCAACATGAATACCTTTAACTATAAGGTATGCCATTTGGCCTTATTGAATAATAAATATGACAAATTGCAGTAATATACATATAATTATGTGAGGGCATTTGGAAAATAAAATTTCTATTTTTCTTTTAAATCAAAGTTGTTAATCAAAGAGGAGATCATCATTCCTCTATCTCTTCAAGATTTTAAATCGTAATGATTTTAATCGCCAGATGTGTAAGTCAAATTGAATTCTAACATTATCTTCCCTGTGGTTAGGTATGTTGCTATCATTCTTCTTTGCCTGTGGAAAGTAACTGCTATCATGTTGGCTATGTTATAATGATGTAGTATCGTTTGTATAGCTTCTAGAAACTTCTGTGCCGGTGGTTATGTAAGGTATATAAAATGTTAAACTTTGAGGAGTAAAAAGAAATGATGATTGTTAATTAGCATTGTGATGTCAACATGTATATGATAATAATTGTATGTCTTTTGCCATTTAGAAAACTGTCCTGAAGAAGGTGTTTATTCACGTACTCACCGAAACGCTGCGTCAACAACTGTTTTCTCATAATGATGTATTTTAAATGAAATGTTTTTATATGATATTGTGTATATATAATTGCATTTAATAAATACTTAATGCCAATATATGACCTTTTGGTTTTTTAATTGTAGTGTGGACTTTATGATACTCTATGCCTGTGATTTACCATCACTGTTATTAGGGACCTATTTTGTTTCTTGTGTGACTTCGACAGGAGTCTAGAGGACAATGCTGCTTTCTGTGGAACTCTTGTGGTAAGCAGCACTCCTGAAAACAAATAGAATTTTAGATTGACCTCAGGGCGGGTCACTTTGGGACCCCCCAAACAGCATCCAGGAGGTCAGGGAATGAAGCACTCTTGGCCAATCGGAGCACTCCATTTTTAAAATTTGTATGTCAGCAGGACTCACAGCTGTCTAGATAGCTTTACATTTTTAACCTTAATTTCTCGAAAAACTACTGAACAGAATTACACTACATATCAAAAAGCTCACTTTCTGTGTAAAGCTCTAGATTTCAGCCAAATTTGGTGTAGCACTGATTAGAAATTCCTTTTTTTTTTAAACAATCTTTATTGCAGATTTTTATTAACTTTACATTTGGCCCAGCCCCCACCCACCTCCCCCCAGGAGACCAAGTGGTAATTATACAATCAAACATAAGAGGATACAGATCACAACTCAGTAATTTTCTAAGATAAGGAAATATGTACAAATATAGAAACAAGAAAGGAAAGAAAAAAGAGGAGTACATAAACATGAAAGGAGAGAGGAAGAAGATCTCATAGCATCTCATCATATTCCTGTTTCTAATATCTCCCATTATTCTCTCTAGTCATTCTCTTCAATCCAGTCAAGTAGGGGACCCCAGATCTTCATTCCTCTTCTACGAGTATTATACCCTTTGTTTCTATAGATGGCGACTTCAAGACTACATGTCGCCAGCAGTCTGGCCCTCCATTGTATATATGACGGAGGTATTGGATCAAGCCAGGCTGATGCTACACACAAACAAAGCACCCCCATTGCGACAAAAATTAACCCCTGTAAATGTTTTGGCCTTTCGTTGTTTGATACCCCCAACATGATTTCTGATGTTGTGATGTTTACCTCAAAATGCGCTATCTCTGTGAGAAAGCTTGATATTTCAGTGATTAGATTAGTTAGCTAGTCACAAGAGGCAAACATATGAATGATATCTGCCGCGGGGAGTGAGCAGCGTGGACAGGTTGTGCCTTTCCCCGTTCCCCACTTAGCTAATTTAGATGGGGTATAATACAATGAAAAATAGGTCTTATAATATTGTGCTTGAAGCCTTATGGACATAAGGTAAGAAAGTGACATTTCATATGAATATGCCAAACTTTGGTTAGATAATCCAAGTTTGGTCTGCCATGCCATTATATGTTTATTCATATCATCTGGTAACAATACATTCATAGCCCCATAAATCTCACCAATTTTTAAGGGTATTTCCCTATGTAAGTTTCTTATAAAAGAACACGGTTGAAATTTGATCCAGCCACCCCCTTTCTTCAGAAGAAAATCTCTCACTTGGAGATATTTAAAAAAATCCCTATTAGGAATATTGAATTCTAACTTTAATTCGGCAAATGATTTAAATCCGTCAGACGCAAAAAAACAACCAAGTTGGGTGATCTCCAGATCATTCCATTTCTTTATATAATTGTCGTGGAAAATCTCAGGAAGATCTGAGTTCTGATTCACGGGAGTGTAATAGGAATAGCGACCTAGTCCTAATAGCTTCTTAACATTCCCCCAGACTTTGATAACATTATTAATAGTCTTAAATTTGACTTTTTTAAAATACCCGTCATTAACATGTCGCCATAAACATCCAGCGGCCCCTTCTCCCAGAATAAGTTCTTGTGGTGTTGATATATTACCGCTTCCTCGGTTGCCAGTTATAAGACTCAAGCTATACCTTAATACTGTGGCCCAGTAGTATAACTTGAAGTTGGGAAGAGCCCAGCCTCCACGTTCTCTTGTGTTAGTGAGCCACCGCAATGCCCTGCGCGGCCGATTATATTCCCAGACAAATCTAGAAAACAATGTATCTATATTTTTAAACACCAGTGGGGAAAATTCTAAACAAATAGTCTGGAAAAAAAATACAGAAACGTAGGTAAAAACAGCATCTTGACTACGTTAGTTCGACCACCAATAGTTAGATGGAGATTATTCAGTCTGGTCAGCGCTTTCTTGGTCTGTTGTATAAGTGGTTCTATATTGATGCTGACAATGAACTCTATAGCAGCACAGATACTGACCCCCAGATATGTTGCCTTTTCAGTTACTCTAGCATCATTCATAATGATCTTACTATTCAACACGATCTGTGTCCTATTAGCATTCAGTTTGTACCCAGAGGCTTCACCAAAGAGTAGTGCTTCTGTTTCTATCACACTTATGGCATTTATAGGGTCCCCTGTAACAATGGCGATATCATCAGCATATCCTAAGCGTTTTGTACCCATATCATGTACTAGGATGGGAGGAATAAGTTCATTATTTTCCAATCTCCGGATAAATGTATCTATATAAATAGCAAATAAAAGGGGTGAGCAAGGGCATCCTTGTCTAGTCCCCCTAGTAATAATGAAATTTTTTTACAGAGTCCCGTTGATCAAGACGCTGGCTCTGGGGTTTACATACAGCTGTTTAATAGCAATTATGAATTTTTCACCAATACCGCAGTTTGCCATTGCCGCCCACAGGAACTTCCAGGAGACCCTATCAAACGCCTTCTCCGCATCTAGCAAGATGAGCGCCATAGGGTCTCCTGTAGTTCCCGTGTAGTCAAAGAGAGAAATAACTCTTTGTACATGGTCAATAGTAGACCTTCCTGGCACAAACCTGTGTTGCCTCTCAGAGACTATTTTATGAATCAAAGGTGCCAGCCGTGATGCTAATGTTTTAGAATAAATTTTGGAATCCCCGTTTATCAGGGTAATTGGTCGATAAGATCCCATTTCCTGTCGGTTTTTATTTTTTTTCGGAAAAACTACTATTTTGGCTAATGATGACCATGACCTTGGTGGGTTCCCCCCTTGCCCGATGGATTTAAAGAGTTCTGATACAATCCCCCTGATTTGTGGCGCAAATTTTACATAAAACTCTGTGGGTATTCCGTCCAGGCCCGTTGCCTTACCATTAGGCATAGAATTCATTGATAGTAGAATTTCTTCCCACTGTATGGGACCATCTAGTATATCTCGATCATCTGTATCCAACTGATCTTTAATAATTAGGCCCATATATAAATCGGGTTTGCGACCCACATTATCATTTTCATAATACAAATTCTGATAGAACTTCTGAAAAGCTGTTCTAATATCAGAAGGTTCTACTCTCAGGCCAGCTACTGGATCGTTGATTTCTTTTATTAAAGTGCTTGACGATTCTTCCCTGGTTCGGACAGCTAATTGGTGTCCTACCCTTTCGCTTAGCTCGTACGTTTTCTCTTTTTGAGATTTTGCCTTAGCAATCGCCTTTTCGATTAAAATTTCTGAGATATAGTTCTTTGCGATTGCTAACCTGCTTACAGCGGAATCTACTTCCCTGCAATCATGTACTGCTTTAATCAGATCTTCCTCAGCATTACATAGATTCTGTTCAAGAGCTATCATTTTTAACCTCCTTTCTATATTAAGCTGAAGAGAAAAGCGCATGGTTTCGCCCCTAATACAGGCTTTCAGAGTATCCCATACTACATCCACTGTTGCAGACCGTATATTTTCAGACAGGAAAACAGGGATCCATTTTCTCATATGTTGACAATATCCTTCGTTATACAAAAGTGCCTTTTCAAACGTCCATGTGTTTGGTGAAGGTTTATCTATGTCATACGTAAGGCTTAGTACTAGTGGGTTATGATCCGAAAGGATTCTTGGCAGTTTTTCTATTTGGCATCCTGATTTCAATGCGTTAGACATAAGCATATAATCTAACCTTACATGTTTTGAATGCGGGTGAGAAAAATAGGTGTACCCGGGATCCCCTGGATGTTTTGCTATCCATCCGTCGACTAAACCGTGTAACCCACACATATCTTTTAATGCTTGAAAAACTTTATGCTTCCTCCCACAAAATTTAAACTCTGGCCCCATAGACCAAACGCTAGGTAAGTGGATATTTAGATCCCCACACACAATCAACGGGAGGGGCCAATGCACAAGTTCATCCGAGACACTGATCAGCACGTCCGGATCGTCACTAATGTTTCCATAAATGGTGCAGAGTGTTAATTTATTCTTTCCGTTATTATATCCACACTCTGCTATAACATATCGTCCCGATTTATCCGCAACTGATCTTGAAAACTGCAGCCCTGCCCCTTTTGCTAAGATCGCCACCCCCTTAGTACGTGATCCTTTGTGGTGGCGGAGATGAGTCGATATCCAAGTGTTTGAAGTAGATGCTTTTGTGCCCCTTCGATATGTGTTTCTTGCAAACAAATAATATTTGCAGATGAGAGCTTGAGTCCCTTTCTGTCTTTTCTTTACATCGTTGAGGCCACATATATTCATTGAAAGTATTTTTAGTTTAGCCATACCAGTTGTTTATTATTACACAATGATTGTTTTCTAAATTGCGTTCTATATGGGAGCTTCCCCCCAATAATTTCTTTCCTTATGTTTTTCTGCGTGTATCTCATACCCCCGCTGAACCCCTTTGGACCTGGTCTCCCTCCCCTCCCCCCCTTACCTCCCTTTGAGGCATCCTTGATCCAGTAGGATCCAGGTGTGGGCGTCCGTTTGGTCAGGGCGCCTTCGTGCACTCCCCCCGTGCCCCGCATGGGAGTTATAGTTATTTAGAGAAAAAAGTCTATGAAAGCGAGAGCTTTACTCCAATTGTTAATAGTCCAAAATAAAACCTTATTTAGTTAGTGATTAATATTGTTCTCCTCACATTAATCACGACAACATACTTTATATAGTACTTATGGTCCGTTCTGCATCATACCGGGAAGAAAAAAAAATGTCTTGAACATTATTGATGTTACTTTTTTGCGATCTTTGAGATTTCTTTAAGGTAATTTTCAGCCTGTATTTCGCTGGTGAAGCTGCGGGTTGATCCCCTGAAAATTATTTTCAGTCGGGCAGGGTTCTGTAAAAATACTTTTGCACCTATCTGCTCAAAGGAGGTAAATAGCTGCCTCAGCCTCCACCTCCTCTCAACACTTGCATGTGCGAAGTCAGGTCTTACAAAAAATACGGTACCATTGAATTCTCTCTTGCTTGTAGGACGAGCTATGTCATAGATAGTGTCTCGGAGTAGAAAATTTCCAAAAAACACCAACATTGCCCTTGGATATTTAGATTGGTTCTGCGATTGCTTAGGTTGGGTAAGGGGGAAGCGATGGGCTAGTTGAACCTCTCTATCCAATTCCCAGTTTTGTAGTTCAGGGAGAGCTGATTTGAGAAGTTTAATTACATACCCCCTTGGATCATTGCCTTCGACACCTTCCGGAAGGCCCAGGAAGCGCAGGTTGTTTCTCCTCGATCTATTCTCCTGGTCCACAATCTTTACCAACAGGTCCTGTATGATTCCTTCTTGTGTTTTTTCCTGTTTTTGAAGATAAGTAACATTCTTCTCAAGATGGTCAGTTCGTGTTTCAACTGACACCATCCTTTCTGATATCGCTAGACAGGTGCTTCCCACTTTGTTAACTGCACCTTGCAGCTTTTGAATGGCTATTTGATGCTTTTGAGTGTCTGTTTTACCATCTTTATGAAGTTTCTTTATGGAGCTTAGTATATCTTTCAGAGATGGCTCGGTTGCTTCATCTATTCCCTCGTATTGAGAGATATCCCCAGTTGAATCCTCTCCACTTTCTTGAGCCAGTGTTATTTCCTTTAATTTTTTAGGTTTAAAGTTTTTTCGTGTATTGATTGGCTCGGGGTTACTTCCCTGATCAGTAGTATCTTCATAGGCCGATTTGTTTAATTTTTTATTCCTTATTCTTCTTTTCTCAATTTTTTTCCTTGGTGTAGTTCCTTGTCCAGGATCGCTATTTTTCCTAGTATCCGAATAGCCGGATATTTCCGGGGTTGATACATCCTGGTCTTGGTCTTGGTCTTGGATTTGGCCTTGGCCTTGGTCTTGGCCTAGATTAAGATCGCTTGACTCACTGGAAATCGAAATACCGGTTTCGTAAATGTCTGCATCAGATTCATCAGATTCATCTGAATGTGAATTGTTTTCCCGGGAGTGTAATTTGTCCAAGGAAGGGTTCTGGGTTGGAAGAGCGTTAATCCCTGGAACACATTTTGGGCTTACTCTACTTGCCCCGCACTGGGTCGTTGGGTCCTGACCTGTTGGCTCATAACTCAACCCTTTATTCGCCCCCATTTTGGATAATGGGCTAAAGATATTTAAAATACTAGGCTGCGATGTAGTTGATTGCGCTGTCAATTTTGCGTTTGCTTTCATTAGAAATTCCGATGGAAATTACAAGGGTAAATTGTGTTTTGGTACCCCCCATTTTCTTGGCAACCACTTGACAGATCACCCCACAACATCCGGGAAGGAGCTGTAATGTATGACAAATTTTGGGAAAGTTTCAATAAGATTGGTCAACCAGTGCAAAAGTTATCAGTGAAAAAGAAATCTATTTCCAATGGTAACTCGGTCATAACTATAACTATACAGTGGCGACTGCCAAGATAATTTCCTGTACAGCTACCACTTCACTTCAGCTCATGCTGTAGCACAGGACACCTACCTTACATGTGATAGAGCATGCAGTCTTCACCACAGACAAAGCTGATCCCTGCCTCCTCAAATTTCTGAGCGTGTAAGCTGCCTTTGATATCACCAACCATCCCACCTTCATCCATAGTCTAAGGCTAGAATGGGATTCACTTGTAATGTCCGTCACTGATTCTCCTCCTGTCTTTACAGCCGTCACTAATTCTTTCATACTGGAATCTCAGGTAGAGGACCTTCCTGCACATTAACAATCATCAATTGCAGAATGCAGCACTCATAGAACAAGCAAAAACAAGGAGAAACAAATGTATTTATCCTCGTTTCGAAATTAACTCCTTCTCCTGCATGACAATACTTTTTGGCGCAGCCTCAGATTTACACCTCCTTGTAAATCTGGGGCAGCATCAAAAGCAATGGGTGTTGCTGTGGAACACCCACAGCAATACCCATTGATGGGGAGTGGTGTGATGCTGCTTTTTGAATAGGGAGAAGGGCATATTGTCACCAGAACGTCGTTAATAGTGTCTTTCAATTGGTGATATCCCCTTGTAAATATGCCACTTAGTTTCTTGGATGGGCTGAGTTGCAAAACCTGGGGGTGAGAGTATGTCAGACCTTTTCCCTAGTATTCTTTGTGCAAGCACAGCAGTTTGGAGGTGGCACTACTTGCCTGGCAACTTCAAGTGCATTTGTGACCCAATCTCGTTAAATCCACACATTTTCTGGCAGCCAGGTTCTTCATTCTCTATGTGGATAGTTCTGGGATAACTTGAGATAGGAAAGCGTTGCAAGTGCATTTTATGTGATAGATCAGATATATCTCTCCACTGGTGCGGAATGTCACAAATTCTTTGCTTGGTCCCACAAAATGAAGTATAGCATGACTAGAATGGCAGGAAGCTGTAGGCGGGGAACTCATTACGACATTGTTGAATGATGTCAACTGTTTGGAGTACTTGACTTCTTCTGAGTGGCTGAATGGATGTAAACTTGTGTTGAAATGATGTCCTTCACAGGGTAGCACTTCTGTGCTCTCTTCCCATAACTGTCTAAGCACAACCATTGGGGATAACCGACCTTTCCTCAACATAAAATAGTTGGGGGGCAGGGCATTAGCGATATCCGGCCCGATGCCTCGCCAAGCCATGTTTCCGTCAGGAAAAGACAAGCTGGCTTGGCATCGGATAAAAGGTTGTGCAGATCCAGAGCATGTTTGCTCACGGACCGGGTGTTCAGCAGGGCACAGCTGAAAGTATGTTCAGATGTTCCCAGCCCAGGCGTAGGAGCACAAATGTGCCCCATCTCCACAGGGGCCCCCACCGGCAGAACTACACTCAGTAACCATCCACACCCAGGGCATTGAAAGTTGCTCTTGAAGCCGCAATCCTGGACTGAGCAGCCACTCTTACAGGGCCGTCTTAAGCTTAGAAGATGCGCAGCAGAGTACCTATGTATTAATTTCTGAGGATGTGTCTGGATAACGCCTACCCGTCAGTCCCCGTTCGCCTCCGGGCCGCTGACGGGCACAGACGGGCTTTCCTTAGGCGCTCCTTTGGCGCGGGTTAGGCACGACGCTGCTCGCCTCCGCTGCACGGAGCCATCCCTGTCTAAATTTATAGTCCCGCCCGTGAGGAAGCAAGCCTAGTCTGCCGACTAGCAAGCCTGCCTCACCCAAGATGGCCGCCAGACTAATGCACAGCCTCCCCGTCCCACAGTGCCCCTCAGCTCGTAATCAGCTGAGTGGGGGGCGCCCAGGTCTTAGACGGCGAAAGGGTGACAAGGGAGAGCAGCGCAAATCAAGGGTGACAGGAAGATGCTCGTCTGCCCCCGAGGTAAAAATTTAACACACAGTCCCCCTGCCAGAGAATAATCAGAACAGAGAGAGATCACCCGGCTTTCCGCCTCAGGGGAGAAAGAAGGCAAGGAGCAGTGCAATTTAAAATAATGGCACGGGCCAAACAAAGAGTGTAGCAATTTAAAATACAAATCAAATTACAATATCGATAATTTTTAAAAGCTCAATTCATGCAGCGAGCTCCGCCAGGCATCCGCCACGGGAGTCGCGCTATATCAGGTCCCGCCCAATCTTGTGCGGGACTGCTGGTCTATAGGCCCCCTGGTCCTATAGGGTCCTTTCAGAAGGGACTTTATTCGGTAATTTCGGCAATGAGTGTGCAGTTTAATCTCTTAGGCGATTTTAACATCCACCTCGATGTAGCAGATGCTGCTGATACCATCAAGCTTTTAGATTCCACTAAGTCTCTGGGCCTATTGCCTTATCTGGCGTCCCCCACTCACAACAAGGGGCATACGCTGGACCAAATCTTTTCTACCTCTCATATTGGGGTTGATCCCCCTCAACCAGTACTGTGGTCCGACCATCTGTTGGTGACCTTTGATATTCAGTACAAAATCAGTCCTTCCATCAGAGACAGTGGGTGTCAGCCCCAAGTACCCCGCGCTTTCCACAGAGTGTCACCACTTATGATTGAACAGTATTTGTTGACACACCCTTGCCCATCGACGGGCGATATTGAGGAGGATCTGGATTGCTTCCATACGTGGCTCACGTGTTGTCTGAATGAGTTAGCACTGCCTGAACGGCCTTGTAAGAACTCTTCGCGTGCCTCGGCCCCGTGGTTTACGCCAGCACTTAATATCAGTCGTAGACTCTGTAAGAAGGCTGAAAGAGCATGGTGATCAAACTATCTGGACTCATTGAAGGAGGACTATAGGTGCTGCATTAAGGCCTATCATAAGGAAATCTATTTGGAAAAGAAAGCCTACTTTGCCAGGAGGATTGAGGAGGCCACGAACACCAGTATAGAAATCTTCTTGGTTGTGAAGGAATTCACATCGCCGGCCTCCATCACACCTAAGCGATCCTTTGTGGAACCCTGAGTTACCCAACAGGCAAGCTTTTTTGCAAATAAGATCAAAAGCATCCAGGCGACTTTTCCATCTGCAGGGTCAGGGGGAGTGTTTATTCCAGGACCACTCTCTTCTGTGTTTGGTGCAGGCCTGCCCAGTCTGGCGAATTTTCCTCCCATTGAGCCTCAAACCTCACTGGATCTCTTATCTTAAATGAGATCTGGCTCCCCGCTTGATCCCTATCCCGCCAAGTTTCTAGCTAAAATGGCAGTTGTCATCAACCCCATTATCAACCCAATTTTAAATCGTTCATTGGAGACAGGGGTAGTGCCACAAGCATGGAAACAGGCGCTGGTCCTCCCTCTTTTAAAAAAGCCGTCTCTGGACCCTATTATCCACGCCAATTATCGGCCTATTTTGTTGCTCCCGGTCCTGGCTAAAGTGGCCAAAAAGCATGTGTAGTCCGTTCTGTTGGACTTTGCAGAGTCACACGGGGTTCTGCATCATGCCCAGTCCGGCTTTCGGGCAAACATGAGTACGGAATCGGCACTTTTGGAGGTGTCAGAGGCCATCAAGGAAGTCCAGGACAATGGAGGGAAAGCACTGTTGGTGTTGTTAGATCTTTCGGCGGCGTTTGACACCGTTCCCCATGACCGCCTCCTGGCAAGACTCTCGGAGATTGGCGTCCGGGGAACGGTGTTCAGATGGTTTGAGTCGTTTCTTTCCAACCGACAACAGACAGTCTGGGCCCTTACGTACTCGGCCGCGGTGCCGCCTTTGGAGGTGGAGGTCCCGTAAGGGTCGATTTTAAGCCCCACTTTTTTTAACATCTATATGTCCCCTCTGGCGGCATGGGCTGAGTCATCTGGCGCCCAGATTGTCTCATACGCCGATGACACCCATCTCCTTTTCACCTGCGGCAGGAACTCGGTTTTTGATGGAGAGAGCATTAAGAGCTGTCTGGGTGCGGTTTTTGCCTGGTTCCAACTTAACCAGCTGAAATGCAACTCAGACAAATCTGAGGTCCTCTTCTTTGGCTGCCCGCCGGACCCCGGTTGGAAGTCTGGTGGCCAGCGGGGATGTATCCACCTTCTGCTGATACAACGGCGGCTAAGAACCTCGGAGTCAAGATGGACAACTGTCTCTCCCTTAAACAACAGATTCTGGGTCTGGTTGGACAGTGTTTTGGGATTCTTAAAATGCTTAGGAAATTCCTTCCCCTCCTATCTATTGCCCATAGGAGAACCACGGTGCAAGCTATGGTTGGATCAAGGTTGGACTATGCCAACGTGCTCTACCTTGGCCTGCCGGAGTACCTTTTGTCGCGCTTGCAGGTAGTGCAGAATGCGGCTGCACGGGCAATCTTTGGCCTTGGCCAAGGCTCCCATGCCGCAGGACTTTTGAAGTCTCTTCATTGGCTGCCAATTCAGAAGCGCATCATGTCCAAGGCTCTCACCACCACGTTTAAGGCACTCAATGGTACCGGTGCACTCTATCTGAGGAAGAGAATTGGTTTTCACCACCCGGCCAGAGCCTTAAGTTCGGCATCATTGTCTCTGGCCACAGTCCCGAAAATTAGGCGTGCCCAGATCGGGGGTCGCTCCTTTAAATATCTTGCGCCTCGGGCATGGAATGCCCTGCCGCTGTTATTAAGAAAGAGTGATAATTTAGTGTCTTTTAGGAAAGAGCTCAAAACGTGGTTGTTCTGTCGATAATCCTCCCTCACAGCCAGGGTTGTGTTGTTTAGGTCTGATAGCGCCGGGACACTCTGCCTGAGTAGCTGAGCGCTCAATAAAACTACAGATAACATAACATAACATAACCGGACAAGAGGCAGCAAATGATGAAAAGCCTCATGAAAATCGCACAACCAGTTTGAAAGACTCACCACCCTTCATATGCATTTTTCACGAAGAAAGACGAGTGAATTAGTAACTAATGAGCATATTTTGCAGCAATCCACTTTTTATTTCGCCACTCTCGAAACACATTAGCTCCTCTGAAAATACATCTCCATAGTCTGAAGAATGTATCGCACATATCATTGGTAATCAATGCAAGTTAATCAGCGTAAGCTCTTTGGATTTATGTTTGTCACTGTGTTGGAAGGGCCTGGAAAGACGATTATATTTTATAAAAATGTGAATATGCCTTTTTAATTGAAAGCCTTTCTCCCTCGGCTTAAAAGATAATGCATTTAACTTTGAGATTTATCTGTGACCACGGCCAGATAAATTTAATCAACACTTACAATTACATATTAGATACTTTTATTGGTTTTTAGAGCTTCCAAATAATATGATTTTATGCAAATCCCTACAAATATTAATTTGTGCCATTTGTATTATCAGGTCTCTGGTGATAATTTGACTCTTATTAACAGAAATACGTTTCTAAAATAGAAAAAGACTTGCATTTTAATTTGGTTACTCAGCAATTTGCGTTCACATTAGCTCTGTTCAAATAAAAAGACCCTGAAAAGCTACACAGACATTGGACAGTTAATTTAACTTAATTGTTTGTTGCCCATAGATAAACATATAACGTTAAGCATAAAGTACAGAGGTGCAATAGCAAGAGGTCATGGTTAACTTGCAAACACGTAAGCAAAGGCATAGATGTGTTAGAACAGGGGTCACTAACGTTTTCTGTTATGAGAGCTACTTCTGGTTGGTGAAAATCACTAGGAGCTACTGAAGGCTAGGCAACTAACTGCTTTGTTACCAGACGCCCCACACCCAGCTTAACCCTTTCGCTGCTTGGCCTTTTCCCTCCAAGTGCTAAGCCTTTTTTTTGGCTATATGGGGTAGTTTGCGCTTAGTAAGTAAGTAAGTAAGTATTTGTCCACATAACGTATCCATGCCAAATTTGCGTTCTTTTCTTCCAACATCATGGGAATTTTAAACGTACCCAGGGTTTGTGGATTCCCCTGGAGGGTACCCAGCAATTAGCCAAATTACAGCTAAATGTTTTTTTTTCTTTTAAATGTGGAAAATGTGCTGCAGAAGAAAGTGTCTGGTTTTTCCCTGCAAATGTTTGTTTATTTTTTTTAATTTTTTTATTTAGGAAGTTTTATATAGCGATTGCCTGACCGGAAGGTATCGGAGCGCTTCACATAATTACACAGCAGTGCAAAAGAAAGCAGAAACAATACAGTAGAGCAAGACATTCAGGATAAGAATCGTAGTGAGGAGAAAGCAGAATGAATCATTACAAGGTTTTGGACACTCTGAACTGTTCCTATCTGTTAGATAAGGAGCGGTCGAGGAACAGGATTTTGACCTTACTTTTGAATTTAGGGAAGGAAGGGATAGTTCTGATGTGAGGGGGGATAGACTTCCATATTTTGGGTGCATTTTCGGAAAAGGATCTGTCCGAGGTTTTTTGTTTTCGAGCTTTAAGCGGGATCAGAAGAAGGGTATTAGAGCTTCTGAGGTTCCTGTTCTGACCAACTTTTTTAAGTTTGGACGCCAGATATTCAGGTTTGCCTGTGTGAAGGGCTTTGTGGGTGAGGCAGGCTGTTCTAAAGGGCGCCCGTATTTCTATTGGTAACCACATGAGATCTTTTAGTGCTGGAGAAATGTGGTTGAATTTCTTTATTCCAGTGACCATTCTGGCAGCCGCGTTGAGGGTTGCTTTTAGCGGAGCAAGATGTGTTTTGGCTGTTCCAGAGAGGATTGCATTTCCATAGTCAAGTCTTGACAGCACCAATGCTTGAGTGGCTTGTTTGAGATCATTGGATGGAATGAAAAGTTTTATTTTGCTTAATAACTTCAAATTGAGGAAGGCGCTCTTTGCTGCGATCTTGATGTGTTTGGTCAGGTCAAGTTTGGAGTCGAGCGTGATGCAAAGCGATTAGGTTGTAAACCACTGCCGGCACTCATGAAAATTTATAACACAAAGTGTGTCCCAATGGTGCTATATGGGAGCGAGGTATGGGGTTACACAGATGCCAGCAAAATCCAAACTGCAGAAAATGTCTTTTTACGAAAGTTGTTGTCGCTCCCTTCATCTGCTGCTACTTTTAATATTCATGAGGACCTTGGGGCTGGCTATATTTCAGATCAGATCGCTGTTGCCCCTTTAACAGGTAGGTTGAGAATTTGGGCACAGCAGCCACCAACCTTAAACCAATTGATTATTCAAGACTGTATGTCTTTAGACAGAGCCCTTGCTATCCCGTGGATCCGTTATATTAAAACTCAAATGGATTCACTAGGCAACCCTGATCTCTTCATGAACCCCAGTGCATTAGGCAAGACGGCTATTAAGGCCGTAAAGTCTCAGTTCCAGAACAGGGCAATGTTAATGAGGGAGGAAGGGGAATTGGTAAAACCCTCAGTCAGGAGTTTTGTAATGCTGAGTATAGGGAGGTAAATCCAGCCATACTTTACCTATATACACAAGCCTTACCATCTATTTGTTTTATTGAGGTTCAAGTATAACATGCTCCCATGGTTATTATCATTCCCGAAAGGTTTTTCTAAAGAAGGGGCTTTGGGGCCTTGTCCCTGTGATAACGTTTCCGAGCAGAATACCTTACATATGTTTTTTTTCTGCAACTTTTATGTTTCATTACGTAAGAAATGTATTTTGCCATTGTTAAGGGGGTGTAACTTTGAGCAAGTTAGACCAGCGATGGCCTACTTGCAAATGCTTGGGTCCTCAGTGGTGTGTATTGGGATAGCTAGTTATATCACAGGGGCCATCAGGCAAAGAAACAATGTAAAGCTGCTTTAGTAACCGTCCTCTACCTTTTTATCTGTAGTGATTTTTTAAATAGACAATTTATGGTGTGACGATTTAGCTGATGAATTATTGGATTTTAAATGGAGAACTCAAAGGGTGACAAACTTTTTAACCTGCATATTTGTACGCCAAGTGTTCTTTTTTGATGGTCCTATGTAATATATTTGGCTTATGCTTTATTGACAGTATTTGTTTATTTGTAATATGTTATTAATATTATCTGTTGTTTGTAATGTGATTATTTACTTCATGAAATGTTGTCCTGTGCTTTGATGGTTTTAAATTTTAACCGAATAAAGCAAATCTTGACTTTGACTTTGGCCTAGTGATTTGACGGAGTCCGCTAGGGCGAGGTTCCCATTGAGCGCAACAATGTCTTTTAGACACTCAATCATTTGTGGGTTCTCTTCTTTGTTCGAGATGAGGAGTATTTCAGTTTTGTCCTGATTCAACTTTAGGTGGTGTTTGACAGCCAGCGTTGCACTTCCTTTATTGTTTCTTTGAGTCTGTGAATTTCATTGGCAGAGGAAATTTCCAGGTAGATTTGGGTGTCATCCGCATAGAGGTGGAAGGGGATGTTAGCTTTTCTGAGAAAAAGTGGAGAGGGGTTCCATGTAAATGTTGAAGAGTTGAGGGGAGAGCACTGAGCCTTGGGGCACTTCCCTCTTGACTGGGTGAAGGTCGGACTCAAAGCTTCTGATTTTGATTCTTTGGGAGCGGTTATGGAGGAATGAGGAGAACCAATTGAAGACCACATCATCTAGACCAGCCCTTTCTTCAAGGGCTTTGAAGAGACGATTATGATCAACAGTGTCGAATGCCACCGATAGGTCTGGGAGAATGAGGAGGCAGCATTGGTCTGAGTCCAGTGATTTGTGTATGGGAAGGCGGGATTTTCATTCTGGAACCTGCTTACCACTTTCCAGAATCCCGTCACAGGTCGTCTGGACCTTTTTACCTGTCATAGAATGAATTAGGCAGTCTATTTACCAACAAACAATACTTTCTACAAGTCCCAGTTGCTTCCCCCAAAGAACCACCGACTAAAACTATGTTTGAAGATTTATTACAGAAATGAAAACAGCTGAAGATACAAACACCTCAACACGAGGTTCAGAAGATAAACAGGCACTAATACAAAAATAATCCTACGGAAAAGTCTTAGGCGGCTTATGAATAATACGAGAATCAATTCCAGAATCATCAGGCTAACAAAAATTGCTGTAACTTGAGTTGGGGTATGCATTGAAAAGAAAAAGTCAACTTAATCTGTCCCTACACCATACTATGTGACATCCCTACTCAGCAATCGCCCACCCTAACAAAAGGTGTCAGCCGTGGTGACTTCCAAAGAAGTACACTCACTTTCTCTTCAGTCTAGAGAATCCTCAGTCTTAGCTAAGCTCTTTGCCAATCCAACCGCTCTCTCTAGCTCCTCAGCCCATCTGCTCTACCTCCACCCTCGGGGTGCTGTCCCTAATGCAAAAACCCCACGATACTGGTGACACGCCTTCAGGTACGCCCCTCTCGAAGGTGTTGGTTTCCAGAATTTTCCATTATGGCACCTTTCCATCCTTGTTGATTCAAACGTCCTTGGGTCCCAGACTCTCAGTCGCTTCAAGTTGTATCTTTAAATTCCTCGGCTACTCCTCCATGTCTGAGTCTAGCATCCTAACACTCATACACAATGGGCCCTTCTACTCTACTCTCTACTTGGTCCGGCACCTGCAAGGAAATACATGAGAATCGGCTCACACATTCTTTAACGTTGATTAGTTTTAGCCAAAGGCCGCTTCTACTAAACATTTCTACCATTTAATGCTAAGCAAAACATTTCCAGTCAGGCCTACCCGATTTCCATGGACTGGACCTCTGCACGTTTTATAGGCCCAACATCCTACATGAACAATCCTTTCGTTCTTTCGGCCTCCAACTTTAAACAAATACATTTTCTACTTTAAACAAGCTTATCACGTATATATATAAATGCAAATATAAATTTTAATAGAGCAGACTTAAACATACAATGGTGCTCTATTTAAACGGCATCATTAGTGTTTCAAAACACTTAACATTTGTTCTGCATGTAGTTCTAACATCAAATACTTCAGTTCTCAACCCTACATCGCATTTGAACATGATTAGTAAACCCTTTATATATACGGGTGCTGACTATTTGTACATATTATGCACCCCTACAATTTTTCACTTCAGTTTAGCGCTCTCTCAGTTCCCCCCTTTGATGACCTGTGTCATCACCACCATCACACCATCCCTCAAGGTAAGAACCGAGCTAAACAGAACTCGTGGCTACTTGCCCTCGCTTAAGCATCTCCAATGCTCTCAGGCTGCGATATTGACCGTCCTGTAGTCTTTCCATTCTTTGCTCTTGCACTCTCATCGATCTTTGCAATCTAGTTGACCTATACCACTTGTACAGTCTCACCAAACCCCACAACCCAATCACACATGCCACAGCTATAATGAGGGGTTTCAGTACAAACCCAAGGAAACTCCTTCCCAGATTTGCAAACCAGTTTCCCACGGTTCCAAATCCCTTGCCAACCTTCTCCCACACGTTCTCTTGTGTCAAATGTTCAATTTCATAATGAATGGCAGTAATGTTACTGATATATTTCTCCAGATCCTTAGAATGATCTGGAATATATGTGCAACATTCCTGGACCTTCAAACGTTTACAGACTCCTCCCTCTTTGGCTAGAAGGACGTCCAAAGCAAGACGGTTTTGTAAAACCATTGTCCCTATCGACAACATCTCACCCTCAACCAACACTAGTGACTTTGCTGTATTCATTGACAGTTCATCCACCACAGTTGCCAACCGCCGTATCTTCACGTCATTCAGAATGACTCCCAACATGGGTATCATTGCTCCAAACACATCTCCCACTATCGCACCAGCACTTTCACCTCGCTTTACCCTCGTCTGATGTCCCCCCTCTAGGAGAGCAAAATCCTCACTATGGTAAATTTTGGGAAAAATGATCGCTAGGTAACACGTCCCGTACCATTTTTCCGGGAATCTCACATACGCATTCCTTCCACAGACAAAGTACATCGTTGGAATCACCTGCACCACACTCTTCAAGAAATCTTTTGTATAATACTCCAGTGTGAAAGTATGTTCACATGTAGTATGACCCACATACACATTTTCATAATACGTCTGTGGTCTGTGGAGGCATAATTTCCCCTTCTGCACTTCATCTAGGGCTATCGGACCATAACTCCCTTTTGACTTGTGCTGCTTCTCCTCATCCGTCCAATCAACTTTACCTTGCCCTGAATCTCGCAACTGTTTTTGCTTCGTGTACCTGTCCTCAACCTGTTCTATGAACTTTTTCTCTGTCTCTGATAACAAACACGTCAAATTGTGTCGATGAGCATATGAGGTGTCTAATTCTTGTGTCGGAATGAAAAAATATCCAAGTCTGTCCTCTGACTTATAATAGTCAAACTTATTCAAGTGTTTATAAGCAGGGACTTCCGGTAACACAGCATCATAATTCGAAAAGAAATACTCAAAATGGTTACGCCCATAAAGTATGCTAAGCAGTATACTACATGAGATTCCATATGTCAATGGAAGGTGATGGTATCCAATACCCTCATCTACTGAAGCCGGCAATTGCATACACACATAGCAGTCTTTCGCATCCATCGCATCAATGTATTCATACAACAACTTTGCATACACATTCTGTTCCAAATTGCCCTTAGACAGATCTGCGTGTAACCTACGACTTTCTTCTGCTAACAAAGCTTTTTCTACTCCTACTTTGACCTCTTTCTTGCTAGGAGTGATGGGTGTCGATGTTCCCTCAACCTTCACTGCCTGCTCGTGTGGTACTAAATAGGAAACTGCAACTACTAATGCTATAAGGAGTATCACTCCTCCTAAAAGGGTACCTATTATACACTTAGCTCTACGAGTCGGGTTTCCAGCCTCCATGGTTTCAGGACAGGGTAGTTCGTTCTCAACAACTATTCAAAGTCTCTTTTTCTTGGTTATTTGAGTCTCCCGAACCACACCTCTGAAGGCAGAAATCCCCGTTCTGCTTTTCTTTTGCAGCCTTTTCTTCTGCAGCAACAATAGACAACCCTAGCCCTTCTCCGTCCTCTGTGGAAAGTCCGTAAATTTCTTTTTCCTCCACTCGGCTCTAGGTTGGTCTTGACAGCTATTTACAAAGTCTCTAATAATCAATGATGATATTTGCTCCAACTGCACAAAGCACATAATCCAACAGTTCCATGCGAAGGACTACTGCTTCATAAGATGGTATTTCTGGACCAAATGTAGGAAAAATCAGTCTATCCAAGATTAGATCACGTATCTTGCTCAGGTAAGGGGGATTTGGAATGGAAAGTGTCAGTACGCCTTCAATCTCAAGTCCAGGTACCAACAGTATCACTTCCAACTTAACATTTGGGATTGTACTGGTTACTGCCACCGACCTCACCCTCCATGATCTCAGTACACCTGGCATTTGTCAAAGGGTAGATCCACGCGGGAGTGGCGTATCTTCGACAAGGTACTCTCACCTTCCTTGACCTCCTCGGACCTCTTTGCTCCGTCTCCTGTTCTCCCTCGTCCTGTTCGGACTCTTCGGACACAGGAGCGAGATCTCTTTCTGAGACCAATCGCACGTTCAGGCGCCTCCGCCTTTCAGGCCAATGAGCCTCGGCACTCTTCACTCTTCTGCTTCTCGTTTGCACACCCTGTTCATCACCACTTTCGGCTTGTTCTGCGCTCAGATCACCTTCACAGCCACTTCCCCCTTCAGAGGCAGACTCAGTGTCACTGTTGTCGTGATCTCCTTCAGCTCTATCGGAGGAGATACCAGCTTCTTCGGACTCCCCCACAGCTTGACTTGTCCCCTCTTGTGGATCTTCTTCTTCGTCAGTGTTGCCCTCTACGAGAGGAGCTGTTTCTTCCAAGGGTGCTGGTACTCGTCGGGTGTGAGAAGCGTGGACCCAGTTTGGCAATCCTCCACACTTCACAGCAGTGTTCGTCACCAAAATAACTTGAAACGGTCCTCTCCTCATCCAGGCAGCTTTTTCTGACGTGCTTCCGCACCAGGACCCAGTTACCCGGGCACAGGTCGTGACAAAGGTCTCTGGAAGCCGGAATTTCAGCAGCCCGCACCTGAAGGGACACAGAATGAATGACATCAGAAAGTCCCTTGCAGTAATCAAGGATCAGATCATCTGTGATATTTAGAAAGGCGGTTGTAGGAATAGATGGCAGTCTCATAGCCCTCCCCATCAGTACTTCGTGAGGTGAGAGTCCTGTCCTCCTATCTGGTGTACTACGCATGCTCATTAGCACCAACGGCAAAGCATCTGGCCATTTCAGGGACGTGGATGAGCACACCTTCGCCATTCGGGCCTTGAGGGTCCCATTTATTTGCTCCACTATGCCGGAAGCCTCTGTTCGGTAACTACAATGCAGCCTTTGGTCAATGTTCAGTGCAGAGCAGAGCATTTTCACAACTTCGCTATTAAAATGTGTTCCTCTGTCCGATTCCAAAGAGGTCGGAACCCCGAAACGTGGCACTAGCTCCCTCAACAACAACTTTGCTACTGTGAGTGTATCGCACCTACGAGTTGGGTATGCCTCAACCCACCTGGAAAACACACAAACGATCACCAGGACATACTTAAGGTGATTACACCTCTGCATCTCAATGAAATCCAGCTGCATCCTGTAGAAAGGTCCGCCGGACCTCCCAATGTGACCCATAGTAACTGGCGTTCTTTTTCCAACGTTCATTTGTTGACATGTAACACACCTTTGACACACTGCTTCCGCAGCCGTCCTGAATTTTGGGTTGTACCAAGTTTGTCTGAACACACGCATCATGGCATCTCTTCCCAGATGTACAGGACCATGTATCTGTCGTGCCATCGGACTCACCAGCTCATTCGGCAACACCGCTCTCCCATCAGCCGAAACCCATAAGTCCAACTCTCCTCTGACACAACCAGCCATTTCCCACACTCTTTTCTCATAGTCAGACACCTGCTCCTGCAAGCTCTTCAGTTCTTCCCAGGTATCTGCCACCTCAAGCATCATGCTTAACTCGGTTCTTTCCTGCGCTCCCTCAACTGTTTGTTCAGTAAATGAGTATCCCTGCTCAGCACAATAACGTGCGACCTCATCAGCATAACGATTACCCATGGACACAAAGTCAGTACTCTTTGTATGTGCAGTGCATTTCACGACGGCAATTTCGGCTGGACCTTGCAGAGCCTCCAGCAACAACCTGATAAATTCTCCATTCCTGATAGGGGAACCTGATGATGTCATGTAACCCCTTTGGGATCACAATTGACCGAAATCATGAACCACACCGAACCCGTATTGGCTGTCTGTATATATGGTGATCCGAATCTTGTTGGCTGCCAGGCAGGCACGAGTCAACGCAATTATCTCAGCCACCTGCGCGGAGTGTACTCCTTCCAGGCAGGCCGCTTCGACTATTCCAGAGATAGTACAGACAGCAAACGCTGCTCTCAACTGACCAGTATTGTCCCTTACACATGAGCCATCCACAAAGTAAATTTCGTCTGGGTCTACCAGTGGCTCATCGACAATATCCGGTCTGGGTTTGGTGCACAGTTCTGTCACATCAAGGCAATCATGGTCTTCCCAATCATCATCCAGGTCATTTGGTAATGGCATCAAAGTAGCAGGATTCAAGACCGAACACCTCCTAAGGGTCACATTCTCCGCAGCAAGTATAACCTGCTCGTAGCGTGTGAGCCTGTTATTGGTCAGGTGTTGTGTCTTGGTTCTGGTCATCAACAATTCCACTGAATGGGGCACATGTACTGTCAGTGGATGACCCATCACAATGCTTTCACACCTCTCAATGCCGATACCTGTTGCAGCAACGGATTTAAGACATCCGGGCAACGCTGCGGCTACTGGATCTAAGGTAGCCGAGAAGTAAGCAACTGGTCTACGGACTCCTCCATGATCTTGTACTAAAACTGCCAAAGCACACCCTTCCCTTTCACAGCAGAACAGTGAAAATGATTTGGTTTAATCGGGCATTCCCAGAGCCGGAGCGCGACACAAGTCCTCTCGCAACTCAAGAAAAGCCATCATACAATCTTTGTCCCATGGTACCGGATCACTTACATCCTTGTGCGTCAGTTTCTGCAATGGCTTCGCCTTCAGGGAAAAATTGGCAATTCACTGGCGGCAGTAGCCAACCATACCCAGGAACATCCTAACCTCTCTCTGGGTCGTAGGCACCATAATTTTCATGATCGCCTCAATCCTGTCTGGCGACACTTTCCTCTTTCCTTTCTCTATCCTGTAACCCAGATACTGTACTTCAGACAAACAGTACTGTAACTTGTTAGGGGATACCTTATGTCCATTCTCGGCCAAATGGTTCAACAAAGCAATGGTGTCAATTCTCCAAGCATCTTCTGTGTCTGACGCAACAAGGAGATCGTCTATGTACTGTACAAGAACGGAGTTCTATGGCAGCACCAGATTCTCAAGATTTCTCTTCAGTAGCTGATTAAAGATCGATGGGCTCTCTGTATACCCTTGAGGGATACGACACCATGTTAAGACGCGGTTCTCTATTTTGAATGCAAAAAGAAATTGGCTCTCCTCATGCAATGGGATCGAAAAGAAAGCCTGACACAAATCAATCACAGAAAACCATTCAGCTTGGAACGGTATCTGAAACAGTATCACTGATGGATTCGGTACCACTGGACAGCATGGAACAACTATGTTGTTCACCTTTCGCAAATCTTGCACAATCCTGAACTTCCCGCTAGGCTTCTGCAAGCCCATGATCGGGGAGTTGCACGGACTGCCCATGACTTCCTTCAAAATTCCCTGTCTAATCATGGATTCGATCACAGGTCTTATTCCTGCAATAGTCTCTGGGGTCAACTTGTATTGAGGTGTTTTTGGGAACTCAGCGTTCGGTCTTACTTGAATCTTAACTGGCTCTACCCCTTTGATCAACCCGATCTCCTCTCCTGTAAAGTCCCACACTTCTGGTGAGACTGCATCCCTCAGGTCCCAAGGGAGTTCCTCCACAGTTAAAGCAGGGTACAATTCTATACACACATGTGTATTTGCAACTTTGAAGGCAGCATCATCATCATTCGTTTGTAATTCTACTCCCTGTGGGGTACAGTAAATGGTACAATTGAGTTTACACAGGGGATCCCTTCCCAACAGACACACGGGACTGGAATCACACACCACGAATTGATGGTTATCCCTGAAACTCCCGATCTTGACTGGGACTGGTTCAGTCAGAGGGTTTGTCATTCTTCTGTTTGCAACCCCTACCACTTGGATAGTCTGTCCTGAAAGGGGTAAGTTAGGGACAACTGCAGACCGCACAGTAGACCGGGAAGCACCAGTGTCAACCAAAAAGGTGGTGGGGTGCCCAGCTACATCGGCCTCTACGAATGGTCCCCTCTGATCTACCTCCAGCACTGCCCCGAGGGTGCAGTCCTCCTCCCCACTCAGGCACCGTCCTGTCACTGGATCAAAGTAATAATACTCGTCCCCTTCAACTATGAAGGGCATCTGCTTGTAAACTTTGTTCCCTGTTGTAATCTTCGGTGGCTGGGGAACCGGAGCCCTAGGGGCTGAAGTCCCCCCTTTTGTTGTCTTGAATTTAGTTACTGTTACTCTCGGTTCTGGAGGGGCTTGGACCTCCTCCTCCTCCTCTTCTTGTACTTGATTGTCTGGGTTATGGGGACACTCGCGTCTCCAATGTCCGACATCGTGACACTGGTGACACCTTGTCGTCTTTTTCAGAGTCGCCAGGTCTATCCTTGGCCTTGGGCCCTCCTCAGTGTCCCTTTTCTGTCCCCCTGATTTTCTCCCCAATGTGCCATTGCCAGACTGACCCTGTCCTCCCGATTGCATCTGTACTAACATCAGTTTATCCTTAAGCTTCCTTGTCTTGGAGTCTATCTCATCACTGCAATACCTCGCGTACCTCAAGATCTCGTCCAGAGGCTTGTTCTGCCAGCAAATTAAATGTTGCTGTATCATGAGACAGATATCAGGTCTCAGTCCCAGGACAAACTTGGACACAAACTGCCCCATGTCCTTTGGATCCATCCATCCAATCCACTGTACTGCTTAAAAATCTGCAAGAGCCGCTCATTATACTCATGGACTGTCTCCTTCGGTTCCTGCCTAGTCTGATCTATCTTCACCCAGTCTATGTCCTGTGGTGGTACCTTAGTCTTCAACCACGTGATCACCTGCTCATATTTTATCATCACCTTGGGTGAGGGTCCATTTGTGCTAGTATCTCGATCCGGCTCCTCTGCGGGCCATTCGACACTAACCTTACATGCTATCCACAGGTCTCCTGGAACTACAATGTCGAACAGTGTGTTTAGATCAATCGACAATACCTTTGAGATCTTAACAAACCTCTCTACCTGTTTGTACCATTCCACTGGACTCTCTCGCAACTTTGGAAATGAGTTCGTAAAGGCAGCCAAATCTCCCTTACTCCAGGGTACATGTACATATCCCCCGTGAGCCACCTCCCTTAAGGGGTACGCTTCTGCCTGCATCAACCCTCCTCCCGGGGATGTCTCAATAGCGCTTCATCTAACGCTCTTTCTCTTTGACCACCTTTCCTCCCATTTGTCCAATTGGGTCCAGGTTCGGATTCCCACTATCAGTTCCCTGATGTGGGTTTTTAATCCGATCACCCCCTTTTCTTCTAAGTCTTGGTCTGAGTACTGTAACCTATGGCCACCCTGTAATGCTTTCGTCTTTGTCAAATCCACAACATACTTGTTTGCCAATTCAGACAGTTTCTCATGTGCTGGCGTAGCCCTCCGAGTGACATCCTTTGCCACAAACAATAGTTCATCTGGTTCATAGAGTTCTATTCTCTCTAGTGGCAATGTACCTTCCACTATTTCCTCCACTTCCGATTTTAATCTCAACACATCAATCCTTCTTGCTTTTATTGCCGCTCTCAATGTTCCTTGGCTAGAATTTCCATTAGAGTCCCTCCCGCCACCGTCCTGACTCACTCGTCTGTTTTCTTCAGGTGTGTTAGGGGGAACCCTTCTGTTTTCCCAACCCTCCTGGTCCCACTCCTGTCTATTATCACCAGAGGTGTGGTGGGACACCCCCCTACTTCCCACACTTCCGCGTTCCCATTCCTGCCTGCTTTTGCTTGGCGCGCAGTGAGACACCCCCCTTTTTTCCTGGGTTCCATTGTCGAACTCATTCCTCGACCTGTTGCTCTGGGTATCAACAATCGTATCCCAAGTTCTCAAGTCAGGCCTTAATTCCCTAATGGACCTTGGCCGGGGTCCTCTCAAGTCCATCGGTCCTCTCAAACCCCCCTGTTCTCCAGAGGAATCTGCCCATGCTGCCAAAGGGGTACTCCTTTCTACCCGCCTTGGCCATTGGCACCATCCGTCCGCCACATTACTCCTCCCTTCGCTGACACTTCTCTATTTCTCTGTTTGTAGCGGACCTTCGCTCTGTGTCTGTTCTGGATTGTATACTGATACTATGGGACCTATGGTAACAGGCACCGTAAGGGCGTCTGGCAATCTCTGTGAATCTACACCCTCTTCGGTGTGCACCTTTTGCACCGTGAATCTTCCCACTACTCTCGTTGTGGGAGATGGTTGAGGTGCTTTTTCTCCCTCTTCCGGGCCTAACTTGTCCCCTAAGGACCTCAAACTGCTCTCCATCGGGACGCCACCGTCTATGACAGGGGCTTCCTTGTTCCCCGCCGGTGCTGACCCCCCCCCCCCATCTCTGGATTATATGGAGGTGGTCTCTCGAAAACAGTCTCTCTATCAGGCTGTCGTCTGTCTCACTGTCCTCATCCTCGGTACTCCTTCTCTGCACGTCCCCTGCATTGACCAACAACGGATACAACCTGTCCCCTTCGATGGTCTGCACTCTCCACCTCTTGGCTAATGCATCCCATCTCGCATCTTGAACCGCCCTAACTGACCTTTTCACCCTTTCTTGTCTCCTATCTCTGTTCCTTTCATGAGCTGCCCTGATCCATGCGTTTAATGCTTCAAACTGCGTTGGTCTGGGCAAGGGCCGCAAAGAAGCCATAATCGCTTTTAGCTGATACAGCACCTCCAGTCTAAATGTTCCATATTTAGGAAAAGTCAATTCCTCCTATCCGTCAGTCATCTTACACCAGTTCTCAAGCCACAATATGGTATGCAACCCAACATTCGTAGCCATATAATAGGCTGGGGTATCCTCGGGTGGAGCCTCTTCCCCACCCCGAGGTTCTAACGTCTTTTCACCTCTAAAACAATCTCACAACACTTTTAAGCATTTCATGATGAAAAACGGCAACGCTTCTTCGTTTACAGCGCTCTTTTGCTTCCCGATGACAATCCACCAATCCCAGCGCGGCTCCTCACTAGCCGCCCTATCCCAGCGCGGCTTCGTCTGACGTCACTCGCCTCCATTTCGCAGCAGTTCCCCTCCTTTCTCCGCTCGTCTCCCGGTCACGCATGCATCCCAATCATACACTGGAAATGATCACTTCCAACCATGCAGCCACTTCCTTCACTGTACGGCCACAGTCTAACTCTAATTGTCACCGAACCGGCAAATGTCTGTCCACGAACGACCAGACAATCGCCTCACTGATAGGTTACAGACACACGGCAACTTCCGACCAGCGTCCGTTACCCACGCACTCACACATTCATTCCCCCTATCTCGGTCCTGCGGGCGGTCAATGGTACCTCACGACTCCCTTTAACAATGGTCGACAATTACTATAGGTGTTCGATACACCCGAACCACTTAAGCTCCACTTGAGCCTAAGATTTTCACTGGTTGCGCGCGCTCACAACCTGATCTTCCTCGCACACTACAGGCACTCAACTCCGCAAGACAATACAACACAATACAACCGTAGCACCGCAATCTAACACGCATGACCCTTTTTCAGACTCACTCTCTTCCGAGCTGCTGCTTTCTGCCGCACCGTCACTCTCCGTTAGTTTCCGTGGAACGCCATCCTCCGTCCGCGACTTTCTGGATACTCGTCATTGGTTCTCTATGGGCCTCGGGGAAATCTCAACTTACTCTAGATTACCCTCACTCCAGAAGATAAACCATCCTACTCTGCTACCAACTGGCAAGGCGGGATTTTCATTCTGGAACCCGCTTACCACTTTCCAGAATCCCGTCACAGGTCGTCTGGACCTTTTTACCTGTCATAGAGTGAATTAGGCAGTCTATTTACCAACAAACAATACTTTCTACAAGTCCCAGTTGCTTCCCCCAAAGAACCACCGACTAAAACTATGTTTGAAGATTTATTACAGAAATGAAAACAGCTGAAGATACAAACACCTCAACACGAGGTCCAGAAGATAAACAGGCACTAATACAAACATAATCCTACGGAAAAGTCTTAGGCGGCTTATGAATAATACGAGAATCAATTCCAGAATCATCAGGCTAACAAAAATTGCTGTAGCTTGAGTTTGGGTATGCATTGAAAAGAAAAAGTCAAGTTAATATGTCCCTACACCATACTATGTGACATCCCTACTCATCAATCGCCCACCCTAACAAAAGGTGTCAGCCGTGGTGACTTCCAAAGAAGTACACTCCCTTTCTCTTCAGTCTAGAGAATCCTCAGTCTCAGCTAAGCTCTTTGCCAATCCAACCGCTCTCTCTAGCTCCTCAGCCCATCTGCTCTACCTCCACCCTCGGGGTGCTGTCCCTAATGCAAAAACCCCACGATACTGGCGACACGCCTTCAGGTACGCCCCTCTCGAAGGTGTTGGTTTCCAGAATTTTCCATTATGACACCTTTCCATCCTTGTTGATTCAAACGTCCTTGGGTCCCAGACTCTCAGTCGCTTCAAGTTGTATCTTTAAATTCCTCGGCTACTCCTCCATGTCTGAGTCTAGCATCCTAACACTCATACACAATGGGCCCTTCTACTCTACTCTCTACTTGGTCCGGCACCTGCAAGGAAATACATGAGAATCGGCTCACACATTCTTTAACGTTGATTAGTTTTAGCCAAAGGCCGCTTTTACTAAACATTTCTACCATTTAATGCTAAGCAAAACATTTCCAGTCAGGCCTACCCGATTTCCATGGACTGGACCTCTGCACGTTTTATAGGCCCAACATCCTACATGAACAATCCTTTCGTTCTTTAGGCCTCCAACTTTAAACAAATACATTTTCTACTTTAAACAAGCTTATCACGTATATATATAAATGCAAATATAAATTTTAATAAAGCAGACCTAAACATACAATGGTGCTCTATTTAAATGGCATCATTAGTGTTTCAAAACACTTACCATTTGTTCTGCATGTAGTTCTAACATCAAATACTTCAGTTCTCAACCCTACATCGCATTTGAACATGATTAGTAAACCCTTTATATATACTGGTGCTGACTATTTGTACATATGATGCACCCCTACAATTTTTCACTTCAGTTTAGCGCTCTCTCATGTATGTCATCAATTATGTTGAGGATTGCGGTTTCCGTGCTGCACCCTTTCCTGAATGCGAGTCGAGGAGGTTGGTGTTATCCAAGTGCTGTGTTAGTTGTTTGAGTACACATCTTTCTAGGGTTTTGGAAAGGAGAGGGAGGTTGGAGACGGGTCTGCAGTTGTTTAAGTCATTTATGTCCAGGCCTGGTTTTTTTAGCAATGGAGTGACTTGTCCCACTTTCAGGCAGTCTGGGACAATTCCGGTTTTTAGAGAGCTGTTAATAATCCTGTACCACAGTGGGGCTAGGGAGAGTTTCAGTGTTTTGGTAAGTTGAGCAGGAAGGGGGTCTAGGGTGTGAGATGAAGGTTTAGAAGAGGAGATAAATTTGACTATCTCCTCTTCTAGTAAGGGATGGAAGAGTGACCAGGGTTTAGTAGTGGGTGGGGGAGCGCTACTAAGCACCCCCCCCCTTGCTGCTATAGGGAGGGGGAGAACCTTTAGTAACCAGAGAGCTCTCGATCTTAGAGATCTTATCATTGAAGAAGTTGGTGAAGTTGTCGCAGCGTTCTTTGGAGGCCTGCCCCAGGAAGGAATCCGGTTTGGAGGTTTGCTGTCTGATAATACTGAAGAGCTCCTTGGGTCTGTTTTTTGTGCTATCCAGAGCAGAGCGGAATACATGGATTTTTTTTCCTTTATATGATAGTTGTATATCTTCCGGATAGATCTGAGTTTGTCTCGGTGGAAGATAGTCGGCACGCTCCTCCATCGTCTTTTTGCAGCTCTTAGTTGTCTCCTTTCTTCATTAGTGTCAGAGTTGAACCAAGATCTGGACGGAATGGCTCGGTTTTTTCTTTGTTTCAACGGAGCAAGTTGGTCAAGAAGGGCTACCATATTAGTGTTATAGAGCAAGGTGAGGTCGGTTGTGGATAGAGCTTTGTCACTGGGTTGGAGCAGCTTTAACCTATCTTCCATAATGTCCAGGGGAATCTGGGAAAGATTTCTGGACCATCTGGGGGGGGTCTTGCACATAAGACTATGGTTGATGTGGAATAAGATCATGTGGTGATCCGACCAGTCTACTGGCAGGATGTTGTCGATCCTAATTGTGCCTTGGTGGGCAATAATGGCATCCAAGTTCGCTCCTTTGTAGTGAGTTTCTTCAGAGCAGTGTTGGAGAAGGTTGTTGTCACAGAGGAGAGTATTGAGCGATTGAATTAGTGAGTTGTTGGTCTTGTTCCATTGTAGGTTGAGATCACCGAGAATTATGTGGTTAGTGTCTTTGAGTGCGCATTGGGCAATCAGGTCGGCAAGGTGTTCACCAAAAGTAGTGGTGTTGCCGGGTGGGTGGTAGAGAAGGTGAACGACTAACAGTCTGTTGTCCTTATTCTTGATGGTGACAGATAAGCACTCAAAGGAGCTATAATCGCATGAGTCTATTACCGTGATGTCAATGTCATCTTTATGGATGATGGCTACCCCTCCTCTGCATTGGGCTGTTCTGTCTTTATTGATGATTTTGAACCCTGGGGGCACCAGCATGTCTATGCAGGGTGGGGAGGACTCGTCTAGCCATGTCTCCGTGATGAACGCAATGTTTAAGTTCTGCGAGAGGATGGCTTCAGCAAGTTCCGTAGCATGCTTGGGGGCTGATCTACAGTTAATGAGCATGCAGTTGGTAGATATATTGTTTTTGATCGTATAATTTCCTACGGGGGCCCTCGGTATGGAGGTGAGGGAGGGCGGGGGTCTAGTGTTCTTCACGTGTGGGAAGTCTCTTCCGAAGCCCCGTGATCACTTGAATGTTGGAGTCATTGGCAGTTGGAGGGGGGAGACATAGGTGGAGGCTAGGACCATAGCTTCGTCATTAGACATAGCTGCTATAGATCTGAGAGGTCTTTCTGCTCGGTTCTCTACATCTTTATTGGTGAGAGGCTGTGCTCCATTCGCATGGGCTTTGATTCTAGTGGGACATTGAGGTGGGATCCCCATGTCGGTTCTAGGGGGCCTTGGCGGTCGGATCACTTGGGGCCTTCGAGCCTTGTCTAGATTAGAAAGGAGTTCCTCTAGACCTTTGAATATAATTTCTAACTGACTTTCTAGTAGGGCCAGCCGGTGCGCCATATTATCCAGGGCTGGTGGTGTGTCGTTTTGGGAAGGGGCATCTCGTGAGAAGGGGGGCAGAGTCCCATTATGAGGTTTAATGCTGGGTAGTGCAGCCTGCCTGTAAATGTTAGCAGCCCTCAGTGGGGAGTTAGGTCGAGGGCTCTCCCTCCGTGATTCTGCTTGGGTGCTGAGGGGGTCAGTAGACCGAGCCCTAGTGACGGAGGTATGTAGTTGAAGCGGATAGAATTGATGGGACGGTGGGGCTGGATTAACACCGCCAGATTGACGGGGGTCAATTATCTGAGCCCCTGGGATGATGGGGTGATGTTGAGGAGGATAGGATTGAGGTGGCTGAGGGGACTGCTCAACCTTGGGGGGCTGAGGGTCACGGTTCGTGGGGACGGAGGAATGAGGGGAGTTTCTGAGGGGGAGGCTGGGGGATCTCATCCGGGGAGAGGAAGTAGATATTTGTATTGGGGGGGGGGGGCTGGGGTGGAGTGGGATGCAGCGAGTGAAGGTGATTGGGGAAAAGAGTGGGGAAGAGGGAGTCGAAGGCCTCTAAGTTCTCGTTATTGGCCTGTATCAAAACTGTGCCATTTTAGTAGATGGTCACTGATGTGTTCCCTTTTCTAGAGGTTTGGTTCAGGAGGGAGGTCGTCAGTTTACAGCTGTGTGAGGTGGTTGTCATTTTAGACATGTGAAGTTGCATTCTCAGTGCGGTGTTCCAGCTTTCAGGTCTATCTGTATGGAAGATGATATCCATCTTAATCTGTCCTTTAGAGGAGTAATGGTATGTGTCTACAAATAGCATTTCTGGGTGTTGTCTGATTAGATTGTGTTTGTGGTTTCTTCTCGCTTTCGGAGAGAGGTTGGGAGGGAAGCTAATCGCAAAGGCATTCGAGCCGTGTGGTTTCATGTGGATCGAAATGGGAGGTTCAATGGCAAGTGACGTGCCTGGTGACATTGTTGCAGGTTGTGAAGGAGGAATAGGACATGCTGTTTCTAGCGAGACGAGACTCCTTTGGATTGGTAGTGTCGGCTATGGGAGAACTGCCCACGACGAATGTTAGATGGGGACTTAGGGGTCTACCCTACTATGGCGGCCGTGATTGAGGAGACACCGAATAGGCTCAGGTATGTGAGTGGTTAGATTAGTTGCAGGTGGGAGTCAGCGACGGCTGAGGTGTAGGAGTGGTTACCATAGGGGGGAGATAGTGACATGAAACAAGTCTGGTATCTTAGAGTGGGCTCAGAGTCGCTAGCGTTGTTGGAGCAGGCGGAGGGTAATCCTTAATGCACGCCATCAGGGGTCAGGCAATCACTCGGCTTCGGGAGGCTGGTCTGATTCTTCATTCAAACAGAGAATATGAAGACGCGCTTGTCTTTGCATCCAACCTGGTTATGGATTCAACTATGGTTTGATCAGCGGGACGAACAAGGGAGAGGACGGCTTCAAGTGGTCTCCAGTAGTTATTCAGGTCTCCAACTGTGGCCATTTTGGGGCCAGGCATCATCAGCCAGGCCGAACCTATGAGGGATTCCAGGTCTTTGTGGCTCGATTTTCCTGTTATAACAAGGTATTTGTTGTGGGGGCAAGGGAGGGTGGGCCGCCCCCCAGCTGGAGGAGGGACAGCCTCGTGAGATCAAGCTCCGTCATTCAATGTCTTGGGAGGAGGCCATCTTCTGTCCAGGCGTCGCTCAACAGGTCAATCCCAGCTCCCTAAAATGATTTAATCAAGCCTAGGGGACCCACCATATGGGGTGGGTGAAGGGGGAGCCTTGCCCCAGCTCGCTGCTTGCTCCTGCATGTGGGGGCAGCTGAGCCGATCTTCACCTCAATCATTTACAAAACTAGGCGGCGGCCATCATAATGCCAGGAGTTGCTAGTCGTGCCGATCTTCGTTCCATGTGAATACCTTAAGGCTCAGGGATCCACCGTGAAGGTCAGATGGGAGGGGGAGCCTTGCCCCCATTAGCTGCATGCTCCAAGCTTTTAGGGACAGGCAGACTTTTGTCAGAAAACCAACATTTTTGTTTTTGTACTGGGACATTGCCTATTTTTGCTACTTTTTGTGCTTTCAACCTCCTTCCAGTTAGTGGTAGAAATGGGTGTGAAAGCCATTATGGATCCCGGAAAACTATGCATTTCTAAAAGCAGCCAAAATTCTGAATTCAGCAAGGGGTCATTTGTGTAGATCCTTACAGGTTTCTTTTCTGTAGAAACTAACAGTTGAAATAAGAAATATTGAAAATGAGTTGAAAAAAACAGCCGTTTGTGCCAATGTCTTCACCTGTAACTTCTTACTATGGCCGTTTTTTCAAAGCAACATACCATTACATCTGCTGGACCCTTCTGGTTGTGGAGATATATAATATAATGTCAAAAACAATGCTACTAATGTGGATTCCTAGGTCAGGGAAAATACAATAATGGAAGAAAACTCCCCTAGGCAACAATCGGTCTAAACAATATGTAAGACCTAATAGAGTCCAACGCATATTACGGAAGACTTTGGATGTGCTCCCCATGTCAGCCAGGTTGTAAAGAACTTGGGGGTATGGATGGACTCCTTGCTCAGTTTCCAGACAAAAACGAAGAAGGTAGCGGGCACCTGTTTCGGTCTACTATGCAGGCTTCAACCCATTTTAGGTTTCTTCGATGCCCCGACCAGACAGATCATTATTCAAGCCTTGATTATATCTAGGCTTGATTATGTGAACTCCCTGTACATAGGGGCGAATAAGGCAGAGATACATAGGCTACAGAGAGTACAGAATGCTGCATATTCCTGCCCGTCAGCTCCGCTCCATGGGCCAACATTTGCTGTTGGTCCTTCGAGTTAGGAAAAGTCGGGCCGGAGGTCGTTCCTTCCAGCACAGAGTGGCGATCCTTTGGAACTCCTTGCCCCCTCCTATTCGTGGCCTCAACAATCTCACTGATTGTAGGAAAGCTATTAAAACCTTACTTTTTCCTACAGTGTAGGCTGCCGTCTGTGGTGTTGCTGACTTTCTGCTGTTAGCGCCGGGATGCCCCTTGGCTGGGGCAGCTTACACGCTCTACAAATGTTTTAAATAGAAATAGAAATAGCCAGGAAAATCCTAGTTCATGCATTGGTTACCTCTGACCTGGAATATGGAAATGTCCTACATTTGGGGGCAACAGAAAAATGCATGCATAGGCTTCAATGTATTTAGAATGCGGCAGCCCGCCTTGTGCTGATGCTGCCTAGAAGAGCCTCGTCGAAGAAAGCTCTCTATACTTTACACCGGCTGCTGATAAGAGAGAGAATACTCTTCAAGGCTTTGTGTATCAGCCCACGCATCTTGCAGGGAAAAGGACCAAGTTACCTACATAACCTTCTCACTCCCTACATCCCATCTCGCCATCTTAGATCAGCTGAGGCTCATCAGGTCAGAATCCCGAAAATTAAATTGCGAGAATGGGAGCACGGTTCTTCAGTTATCTTGCCTCTAAACACTGGAATCCCCTCCCTTACTTTTTACGCATTGAACGTCTGAGCCACTCTTCCGGACAAAATTAAAAGCATGCCTCTTTCGCACATAGTCCTTTGGATCCAATTTCTCTTGCTCCCATTTCTCCCGTCTGTTGAGTTTGTGCTGCTGTGCGGGGACACACCAGGAGGTGTAACCAGGCGCTTTACAAGGTTGCTTATTAGTATATGAAACAAGGTAGTAATCAGGTGTACTCTTACTAGGTGAAATCAACTTTGTGTATGCTTAGAGTGTGTAGGTGTAAAGTCAAGAATCTCCACAAGGGAGGATCCAAACCCCTCCTCTGCTAATCTTATGAGATGCTGATTATTTATAATAAAAAGCATTCTTGCGATATAGATATAGATGAACAATGTTATGGATATGTAGATAGCCCTGTCACCCCATGGTAAAGGCCTTGCACTTGGTGTTCAAGGCATCGTGATGATGGTATGCGAAGCCAGATGTGTAAACAGTAGTAGTTTCAGTGAAACTAATCTAACATTGTCATGCACACAAGTATGTGCAAAAGGTCACAGCAGTAATGTTATTGTGTAAACAGAGGAGAATGTAAGAACTGAGTAGCTTTGCTACATGGGTCTAACCCGGGCACATAACACTACCAGCCACCAACATACACACAGCAACAATGCACACTGCCTGCCAAGCACCAATATGCACACACCCTCCCCAAGCAAGCACCAGTCTACACACTGCCAGCCAAGTATCAGTCTACACACACCACGAACCAGACACCAGTACACATGCTGTAGTGAAGTATAATGTAAAGAATGTCTGTCGCCAGAAATACTTCATGTACTGTGTTTATTAGCCACAGCTCCAGCAGTCTCAAAGTAACTGTCTAACATAGAATTTCTACGCTGGAAACCCACATTGGACATTCTACATTCCAGTGATGTAATGCTGGAGTGTAATGGACATGAGATCACCACAATATCTCCATTCTTTTACAATAAATAAAACAAAACAAATAGTCAAGGAAAAGATGTTGCATAAACATATCAATTTAATGAATTACTCAACGATATACATAAGTAAACAAAACAAAAAATCAATCACGAAACCTCAAAGGTTTAACAATGTTCCGTCTACTACTCCTTTGTTCAAGTATTGGATGGAAAGTACGCCCGGACTCAGTAACATCAATCTCAAATTAGGAAGATGAAGAAGGAAAAACACAAGAATGCAAAGACGAATTAAATGGAACAAAAGGATCATGAGAAGGAGCATCATGAGCATGCACCTTTACCACTACCACTCTTCCCTTATTTCACCATTCATTTCTGCTAGTTCTCACTGCATTCCTGGTCACAACCTCAATTCTGACAGGAGGTTTGAATTTCGACATCCCATTAGGAACATGATTGGGATCCTTGACACAAACCTAATAACACAGGTCTCTTTCGATAGATTTTACTCTGTGCAAAGTGTCATAGTGACTTTTCATTTTAGCCTGAAATTTTTCCGCTTTAGGTCTCACAGCTTTGTCTATATTTAGCATGTGATCACTTTTGTTCTGACACTCTCGTAACCATGCAGGACACAACCTAGAGGCAGGTGGGCGTCCCCGCAGAATTTCAAATGGTGAGAGACCAGAAACAGCATAGGGACAACACCTATGTGACCACAGCATTTCTTTAACAGCTTTGCAGACATCAAACTTGTTCTGAATAGCCCACTGTATACACTCTACTAATGTGCGATTCATTTTTTCTACTAGACCGTTTGCTTGTGGATGATATAAAGCAACACACTTGTGTTTGATGGCATTGGTGTCAAGAAAACTTTTCATTTCTTTTGAAATAAATTGGAGACCATTGTCCGAGACAATTTCTTTGGAAAAATCTTCTCTTAAAAATACATTTTTTTAAAACTTGATGACACCGGCTGTGTTTGGCTCGTCTACAAATTTTACTTCCCACCATTTACTATATTAGTCAACAACCACAATAGCAAATTTTAACTTTCATGGAAGAACACCAAAAGGACCTATGAAATCTATGGCAAGCTTGGACCAAACAGATTCTGGTAATTCAACAGGCTGAAGAGGAACCGTCTCGGTGTTAAGACCTTTATCACTAGAGGCACAAACAACACATCCCTGAACACTGGTGATAATGGCAGAATCCATCCCAGGCCACCAATAACTGTCTCTGATTTTCCTTTTAGTTATGGTCTGGCCTAAATGTCCCTCATGACCATACATAATGATCCTGTCCCTCAAAGAAACAGGTGGAATAAATGTGTCTCCCCGTACCAACATCCCCTTTTCTTCGATTGACAATTCATCTGCTACTTTAAAGTAAGTTTGTAAATCCTGAGGTAAATCTTTTTCTTTAGGCCAACCATTTATATCATACTTCTTTACACTTTCCAGTAACACTTTTTTTTATTGGATCCAAAATAAACTGGATAGTCATTTTGATACAAACTAGTAGCTTCCTGTATTGCTATTACCAATATCAAAGGTTGCATTCTAGTTGTTCTTTCTTTGAATGTACCACTTCCTGGAAACCTTTGTCAAGTCAGTTAGCGTTCTAGTCACTGATATCACGTGAAACATGTGAAAAAGATCTTGTAATTGACAAGAAAGACAATGATCCGAGGGAATGGCTGGCTCACTTGAAGGTAAAGAAATGTTCTGGTTTTTTTTTTTCTTAAATCTGTATCGATGAATGCGATTTGGGAAGAAAACACAGTTATTTGAAATAAACACACACGCGGTGCGCTTGTGCCAAGAAACAAAAACAGAGTTAAATAGTGCGCAGGTTCACGCGCCGTACACTTGTGAGGTTGGAATTAGGCCTCAGCTTTACATGTGCTGCTCTCGAGGACATGGAATAAAGTGATGTGCAGCTCTCAAGGACTTTGAATTAGTCCATGCGCAGCTTAACGCGCGGTGCTCATGAGGGGTGCTCCTAATGTTAAAATTCCGTTAGATTTATGTTGATAAGTCCAAAAACTCAATATGACGATACTGAGCGTAGACTGTCTTCAACAACTAACATACATTCCCCTCACAAAACACATATTTTTTAAACGAAAGACAACGCGATGATTCCTTATTTTTTTCTCTTTAAAATAAAGACACCACCCTTAAGGATGAATTGGACTACAGTTGGAAGTGCGCTATGTCAAAGTCTTGATTCAAAAATATGCAGGCCTGTTATTCTTCCCAAACACGATGTGAAGTTACCTTCCCAAAGAAGTCTTCAGTTTGTTTTCCTTAAAAATAGAGATTCTTCTTGCGTGGATCCTTGGCTGTGGCTAAATTGTCGCCAAATTGTAGTGAAGTATAATGTAAAGAACCTCAAACATTTAACAATGTTCCGTTCCAGTGATGTAATGCTTGAATGTAATGGACATGAGATCACTACACATGCCCCGCTAGCCAAGCGCTAGTTCACACACACCGCCATTGTAGCTGTAGTACATACGCACCACCAGTCAATGCTAGTCCATATGCACAGCAAGCCAAGCACCAGTCTACATACACTACCAGCCAAACACCAGTACACACAGACAGTCAGCCGAACTGCACTTCACACACACAAATATAATGTCCCTTGTGTCTAGCGGTTTTAGACTCCCTTGGGGGCGGATGGACCTCAACATATGTCTAATCTGCTCCAAGGTGGGCAGAAATCGCCCACAATATTGTCCCCATAATGGGGAGAGACCCTTGCCTAACGGGCCGTGGTCCGACATATAAATAAAGAAAATCCCTGGTGTTTAGTGGCTTTCTGCCCCCTTAAGGCCGATGGACTTAAATATAAGGCAGATCCTCCCTGAGGGGGGTAGGGAATGGCTAAATATTGCTCCCAATATGGGTAGCGACCCTTGCCCAAAGGGTCACTCCCCAACATATAAATAAGCAAAATTCCAGGGGCCCTTTCATGTAAAAGGCCCACTTTCCCTGTTTGCACCTGGTGCACCTTAAAACAGTTGTGCCAAGCGCAAGCGGGGAAAGTGCGCCCTATTACATGGAATTCTTTTCCCCCAATGCATCTGTAAACTCGCACTACTCTAGAGGCAGCGCATTTATTTCAAAAATGGGGCAGCTGCTTTAAAGCTGCTCTGTGTTTTCACAGTGCAGGCAGCAACCCACTTGCACTTTCAAATGGAATTAGAGATCCCCCAGCAAGCGGGTGCAGCGAGTGACTGCACCCACCTGCAAGGGGATGTCTGTCCCCTGCCAGAGAGATGCAATCGGGGGCGCACTGACAGTGCACCCACCTGCAAGGGGATGTCTGTCCCCTGCCAGAGAGATGCAATCAGGGGGCGCACTCTCAGTGCACCTCCCGAGAGCTTCTATGCCTATGCGTGTATAATACGGCACAGGTGCTGAGACAAAGAGATTCCCTCATTTGCATGGGGCACACCCCCATGCAAATGAGGGAACACCCTCTTGGGAAACCGCTGGAGCTTTCAGTATTACAGAAGGGGCTGCCCAAGTGTCTGCGGCCCTTTCTGTAATGCCAAAGTGACCCAGAAGCGTGCAAAGTGTCGTAAATGCCTGTTGCACCCTCAGGCACTTGTGCAATATGGCTTCTGCCCCCTTTGGAGCAGAAGAGCCTTAAAATAAGGCTGATATGCTCCCGGGGAGGGGGGCAAAGACTGACTAATATATTGTCCCCATAACGGGCAGAAAATGTGAAGACAGTGCTCATAATATTGGGGAATAACCCTTGCCCTAGCATTCACTCCACTGCCAAAAAAATGCAATCGCCTCCCCACCCACAATCACACAGCAGGAATGCACTGCAAGTGACACCAGGGGAAAATAAAAACTCCTTCCTTTCTCCTCGTGCCTCTTTGCCATCCCTGATCATCCACAGGAAAAAATCTTTGCTTTTTTATCCTACGTGCTGGAAGCAAAGACTTACAGCGCTTGCTCTAATGACATCAGTGCATGCAGAGGTCACTGAGTGGGGGGTCGAGTGTGACATTGGAAGCGCTTAAGTTCCCATCTGCAGCAGGGGCCTGTAGATAGGTGGCCCACGGGGAGAGTGCCAGCGCTTCCCCCGTGGGTGGGTGCTAGGGCGGAGCAGTTCCATCCTCAGCACACCAGGACCATGGTGGAGGATGGATACATTTCATCCTCAGCAGCCAAGCGGATAACGTTTTTCATCATTCATCAACTTTACTTAATTGTACAATCATAATGATGTAGTATATTCCATGTTCCCCCTTATTATGTCAAATGTGTATGTACCTCCTGATTATGAGAATGATGTCTTTCTAAAAAAAATGTTTATTTTATGAAGGCTATCGCTGACCAGGAAAAGATTAGGAATACAATAACTATAGGAGATTTTAATGTCAGCATTTGTCACCATAACATACAGAAGGGGAAGAGGCATTGAATATACCAATGGAAACCTTCTCGGTAGGCTCCAGAGCAAATAAAAAAGGGCACGATTCTTGAGGGTATTATAGTAAATGACAGGTTAGATAAGGTTAGATAAGGACATTGCTTCTCATTCTACTCATAAAGCACGCTTAGGTACCTCAATACATTTCTTTATTACAGGTGCTACTTTGTTTCTGAGTGCCTAAAAGAATTCAAGGTGATCAACAACAATTGGAGTGTTCATGATATCCTATCATTCACTATGTTATGTTAATTACATTTCATAAGTGCAATGGTTACACAAGGTTTCCTCATGCTGAGTGCTGCCTTCAGGGTTTCAGGGTGTGAGTTAACCTAGGTGGTAAAAAGCCATGTTTTAAGTCCCTTCCTAAATGTTAACAGCTCTGTGGTGTTACTGAGGTGGAAAGGAAGCTCATTCCAGGCCCTAGCGGCGCAAGTAGCAAAACTTCTTCCCCCCAGTTTGATTTTTTACATGTGGGTACTACTACTCATCTTTCTCCTGTCAATCGAAGTGATCACTTTGGAGCGTACCATTTAAGGTACTGTTTTAGATGTTCCGGTCCGCTTCCACGGAGGGCATTGAAAACTGTTCATAAGGATTTGAATTGAAAATGCAGTTTGACAGGAAGCCAATGCAGCTGTTTTATTCCTTTTTTTATAGAGACAAATTTTGATGTTCCAGTCAAAATTCTTGCTGCTGCGTTTTTCACAAGTTGAAGCCTGTTTAGGTGTTTCTTTTGGATGTTTAGGTATAAACTATTGCAGTAGTCCACACATGATAACATTAGGGATTGAGCATAGGCCTACGCACACATAAAATAGGTATAACAGTAAGTCAATGTAAATACATATAGTTCAATATGCAAGCCAACACAATACGGAAAAGGTCTTCTGAAGAGTTTGCATAGTGTTTAGTCTATTAATTTTCAAGCAAACCAGCCGACACGTGTTTCGTCGCATGTGTACAAATCTTTCCGCAACTTCCTCAGGGCTGTATCGGAAGATTAATAAATATTGTGTTTATCGCTCAGCCGGTGATAATTCCGACCCGGCCGGGCCCAAGACAAAAGGACTGCTTCGGTATGACGTCAGAATCGGATGCATGAAATCAAGACCTCGTGGCATATATGTGCCCCGGATTCCAATAAGAACCCAAATGGCGTCGTGAGAAACAAAAGGGTAGTTTGCATTTAAGCCGTAGCAGGATGAGGCAGTCTGTATAGTCAGACGCCATAGGGGGAAACACACACAAGGACCGGATAACTCCTCGGATGTAGGAAATATCAACAGTGGGTATGCCAGGACACCTTCCCCACGGGCCACTGTGTTCCTTGTTATGGACCAATAGTGATATATATTTTAATGAAACCACTGCGTCTACTTAAGCTGAGCACCTAGGAATTTCCCTGGTCTCTAAAAAACCCTTCTCTAGAGAATATTGATAAAATTAGGGATGTTATCACTACCTTGTGGCTGTCTGCCGTCAAGAAGGACATCATTTTCTGTATCATCCTTAGAAGATGGAAACTTGTGGAGGTAATCGCATTCACCTGGTTTTCGAATGTCAGTTTATTGTCAATTAAGTCCTAAGTTTTTTGCTTTCGTAGTTGACAGCCCAGTATTGTCATTTACACACCAGAAAATGAAAAAAAGCAAAACAGAAAAAGTTATTTCTTCTTTCAACAAGAAAAAGTGGTTTCTTTCCTTTTTTTGAATATATTCGTTGATTTGCTGATGCCCTTTGTGAGTTCCTTTGTTTTTTTTGTTTTCTTTTTTCATTAATTGTGAACGGCAAATATTTGCATAACCATTCTGTATACATATATAGATAGGCTTGTATTCACTAAGTAGGAAAGCGATTTGGTTCCCGACAGAACCACTTTACTTCTATAAATTCACACCCAGCTTCTGAGGGGCATTGGATTACCCCATTATACCAGACGTATGTTGTTATAACAGCCTATATGCAGGCGCCAATAAGTCTGCCCGGAAGAAACTACCGATAGTTCAACATGTAGCAGCTCGCCTGGTTTTAAAACTACCTCAAGGGTCCTCAGTGGCAGCAGCCTTAAAATCTTTACACTGGCTGCCGATACATAAAAGAATCCTCTTTAAGATCCTGGTAATCACTTACAGAGCTATCAGGTCATCAGGACCCAAGTACCTTAGAGCTAGAATCGAACCATATGTGACACAACAGCTTTTAAGATCCTAAGGACTAACCACTAGCAAGCAAGGATTTTCAAAGGACACTGCAACAAACTAATCAGATGGGTAAAAGCCCACAAGAGGTCGTACCCTTATGCTCGACCTAAAAAAGGCAATTAGCTCCATAGGTTGGGAGTAGTTCTTTGCCGTATTGGAGATTATGGGTTTTGGACCAGAGTAAGTCCTGAACTTGGCTTCTGAAAATACCATCCAAAACCAGAGTATGGACTGGAGGTATTTATTCTGAGGCTTGGAATATAGAGAGAACGGTGATTGAGGGATGCCCCCACTCACTGATACTGTTTTCCATAGCAATGGAGCCCCTGTAATGTTATGCCAGGCAGTGGGGTAGGGATTGTAGAATAACTATATGGGGGGTTGTTGGGTACAGATGATATTTTACTGTGCCTATGGGATAACAGTATTGGGCCTTCTACTCTCATGGTCATGCTGAACGATTTGGCAAGTTGTCAGGTCTAGAAGTAAATTTGAAGTAATCCTGCCATTTTCTCTGACATTACAAGACACATGTGGTCTTAATTAACATTGCTCCTTTGAACTGGGCAAAAAACAGATTCAAATACTGGGGGACACAAATATATCATGCCAAATTAGACATGGTACCAAGAAACATAAATAGAGCAATCACTGCACTAATGACATTGAACTTTGGAAACAGTCTCCCCCCTATAGGCTACGGGCAGTACTGCTCTAAAATGGTGATACCTACATGTAATATTGCTTTAGTATTTTACCAAACAAGTTCCCTTGATCTTTCTTTACTGACTAAGGCAAACTGCTAACTGTATTGATTTGGAATGATGGCAGGCATAAAGTAGAGCTGGATAGGATACAACTGCCAGTGCAAAATGTGGGGCTGGTGGCATCCAGCTATGCATTGTGCTGTTTCTCTGCCCATTTGCAGCAGACAGCTAAGTGGAAGACTCTTGACCCTACACAGGGTTGCATATTTAAATGCCAATAGGCAACTGTATATGTTATGGGGAATACCTCTAAGGAAAAAGATAATAAATCTGTCATACCTTGACTACAGATGCTAGCTCAATTTTGCCGGTGTAGGTACATAAGAAAATGAGGAGAAGTGTCACTCTACTCCACTACCTTGTATTTTGTGGTGTCTACCTTAGTTTGTGAAAAGTCCTTTCCAGTGGACGCTGAGTTATGATCGAGTTATGACCGAGCTGCAAATTTCAAATAGTTTGGGATATGTACAGCAATAGTTTCCTTGGCAGCTTTGAAGATATAGGAAGGGATTATAATATACCAATGAGTCAATTTGTGTTTTATTGCCAGCTGACTTTGGGTGCCAGACTAAGATGGAAAATGTGTATGGACAACCAACAGGTGATAAGGTTTCTGAAGCTCTGGTATCACTAAATTTAGGTCAAAGGCTTTTTCAATCCCATATAAATTAATATTCCAGGGTACATCCCAACCTTTAAGTGCAGTTGGGAATTAGTGAGGATAGTATGATGGCAGAGAATTAGAGGAAAACAAAAGGATTAAAGTTGCATGCTTTTGGGGGGATTCGTCTAGAAGTGCACAGTTCTATTTGTCACAGTTTAACTACTTTCATCAATTCTATTTAACCTCATATAAATTGAATAAAATATTTGCCTCAAGTTCACAGACCTTCCCAAGATGTTCCTCCACAGACTCTGCATTTTTAGGTTTTGCCTGCACAGAGCTTGCACTGTGCTTTTGAAAGCAATTGTATTTTATTATAAATCTTAAAAGGGGCTTACATTCCGCCTCACTTTTCATTGGTTCCTGTGCTTGCCACTTAGTTTTCCTCCATTTCTATTGACTGTAGCATACTATGTCCTGTTGTTCCTCCTTTGTTTCTCTCTTCAGTGTCCCATGGACCAAGTACTGTTTTCATAAACTTTGCTGGAACTTCATTTAAGCGTGTTAGCACCTCTGCGTGCTCTGATCATAACATGCACTCACCAGTCCCCCCGGGGGCAAAGCAGGGATCTACTCTAGTGCTCCGTTCACAGAGAATCGACTCAAGTGCAGTCGGGCATGCTGCAAGTGTGCCATGGTATATGTGCCTCTACATTTCAGTGCATTCCCTAGGCAACACCAACTCTTTGTATTCTTTGTTCTTTTTTCCACCTTTTCGTTTCTGTTACCATAAATACTTCCTTTGTTTACTCTATCCAACTAATTTAACAGTTTGGGTTTCATTTGCAGCTATTTTTGCATTTGATTAAGCTTATTTTTCCAGCTTGTACAACGCTTGCTAAGTACTGACATCAATGCCATTTGCCCGTTGTCTGAGTCAGGGAAGGCATTCAGACTTGGGTCCTATGGTGCTCGGTATAGGACTTCCCTTTGTATGTGCAGTTTTAATGACAAATATTTCCTTACACATTGCACTGTGGCTGGGCTCAGTAATTGGAATTTATGGAGACTTAGGGGCCGATTACGATGGCAGGCGGACTTGACTCCACCCGCCATCGTAGCAGGTACGGGACCGCCCGCCTGTTATAAGGCGGTCCCGCACTCCAAATCACGATGCTACCACCACTGTGGCAGTCGCATCCAGCGATTTAACATTGCAGCACTGCTGCGATGTTGTAAATCGCATGTTGTGTATTTCCATGCACAACATAGCAGGCTACACGCGGTGCATGCCACCTTGTGCATGGAAATGTAGGATGGTACCCCCCAAGTGCACACACACACCCTCCCCCCACTCAGAGGGGGCCAGCAATGGGCCACCAAATATAGCCTCTACCAGCAGTTCTACTGCCATGGAAAAGCTGGATGACGCCAGCATTGTAATCTGGCAGATGGTGCCTGCTAGGCACGCCACCATTTTACATATGCTGACTGTCGCGCCAGGCAATTGTGACGATTACCTGTGGTGGAAGCTAAATGGGTGGTGTTTGCGACCGCCGCAGTCGCACAGCGATTCCCCCGCCATCCTAAAGTGGCTGGAGAAATGGGACTCAGATGACGGAGGGACCACCACCACACGGCTGGCGGTGGCGGTCCCTCCACCATCGGAATTGGCCCCTATATTCTGCTAAGGTTGCTAATTTTTTTAGACTGTGTGCTTTGGTCTATCAGATGCTATAACTCTGGGAAATAATTCTAAGGTGTAAGTGAAATGTATGTTTCAAATAAAGTGTCGACAGATTTATCATAGTGGAAGCAGAAAGCATGTTTTTAAATATTGGGCAATGCATAAACTGGGACAGGTGGCAGTGCTGATTGCTACATAGGGGTTTAACAAAAATGACACAAGGGCACAGAGAACACTTCTCTCAACTTTTAAGCTACAGTTCATTAAAATCAACTCTTAGACTTGTGGATTTTTTTTTAATGGACTCAGATTCTGGGATGGTTGGGTTAGGGACATACTTCTCTGCGCACATGCATACATCTTCTGAGTGATTAAGGGGCATATGTAGGAAGCCGTTTGAGATTTGCAAACACTGAAATTCTCGGCATTTGCGAATCGCAAACGGCATTTTGGTATGTATGGGCCACATAGCAAAATAAGGAACCGCACAAATTGTGATTCCTTATTTTGCTCAAGCATTTAAGGAATCGCAATTTTGCGATTCCTTAAATGCTATGTAGGGTTGCCTCGCAAATTGCGATTTTGGCTTAAGGAATCGCAAAATACCACCTACTCCAAGTAGATGGTATTTTGCGATTTCCTTTCAAAATGCATTTTTTATTTAAATTCAAAGTGCCATGTGGCGCACAGACATGCCCTTAGGGCATGTCTGTGCGTCACATGTATGTCGTGTCCTTGTAGCTGGACTGCCGATACACCACACACGGGACTCAGGTGAGGGTATGTAATATTCTTTATTATGTTTGCAGCAGCAAGCCTCAGCACATCCGTCCCCGTGCTCAGTCCTCCTTGTGTGTCCGTCCCCTTCCTGTCCCCTAACAGGATGTGGTGTCCGGTGACCTGGTCACCTCCCTCATGACCCACAGGGTCCTAGTGTCCCCTCCTGTCCAATCGCCCAGTCGCCCATCTGTCAGGTCACTACACCTCCCCCCTTGTCGCAAACAAATCTTTGTTACATACAGACAAATCTTTGGTACATTTCACTGGACATTGTCACCCCCTTTTATGTTGACAGTATTTGCTGATGATGCTGGAGAGGTATAGAGAGAGAGAGAGAGAGAGAGAGAGAGAGAGAGAGAGAGAGAGATAGACATTGATATACGGAAAAAGTGTGTCCACGGGTCTCCGTTTCTTTGTATCTCCTCAATCAGTCTCTTGGGCTTCTTGCCTTCTCTTTTTGGTCTTTGTTCTCTTAAATCCTCTTGTGCTGCTTTCCCTTGGGCGTCTTTCTTCAGCCCACGTTTCGGCCGCTCCTCTTCTTTTGTCTTTAATTCTCTAGAGTACGACTCATTCCTGGTGATGTGGTATTGTCCTGCTGATGCCGTTTTCGTTTGCCCTTCCACTTCCATTACCGTCAGTGGGTCTTTTGCGAAAGTGCTGTCTGACTTCCGTGGTTGTCTTTGTCGAGCTATCACGGTGTCTCCTTTTTTCGCTTTTGCATCTGTTGCATGTCTCTGCCGATCAACATACGCCTTCATTCTTGTTTCCGCTTCTTTGTCTCTTTCAACTATGTCTTTTTGTTCCATCCTTTCCACTTCTTTCACTTGGGGCAACCTCGTTCTACTTGATCGCCCCAGCACCAGCTCCGCAGAGCATCTTCCTGTGGGGCTGTGAGGGGTGTTTCTACAGTTTCTCAGCACCTGACATAGTGCTTGTCCAATTGACTCTATCGGCCACAGAGACGCTATTAGTCGATCGTTGCTCCCAAGGTACTCCATGAACCTTTTGCATTCGTCACTAAAGAATGGTGGTCCATTGTCTGTTTGTTGTGTTTGTGGTGACACCCATGCTGCCAATATGTTATCCAGAGCTGGCAAAGTTGCGTTGGCTGATGTTGATTCCACTTGTCTCCCTATGAGGAATCTGGATAATTCATCTATTACTACCAGTAGGTAATTTCCTGCTTTCAAATGCCCGTAGAAATCAGCTGCCAGCTCTGTCCATGCTGCTTTTTGGAAATGCGGACACTTGCAGTGGCTCCTGCTTTGATGTGGGCCCCGTTGCTTGGCCGATGTGACAGTGCATCACACTTTCTTCTCCCATGTTGTCAAATCTCGGGAACCATACTTTTCCTTGCTCCATTTTTTTTGTTGCCACAGACCCTCTATGTGACTCATGTGCCAATTCTGCTGTCCTTCTTCCCAGCGTCCGTAGTATTATTATCCTGGTGCCTTTCGTCACTATTCCGTTCTCGCTTTCTGATAGTTCTTCACTAATCTTTTTGAACGCCAACAGCTCTTTCTTCCCTACATCTTTTTTCCAGCTGCTGTTGTTGTTGTTGTTTGGGTGCCTCCACCTTTGCTGTGTGGTCACCTTCATTATGGTCTGCATTGTGATATCTTGTTTTGTCTCTTGCTCTAGTTCTTTCATTGTTATCGTTGCCGGTGTGTTACACTTCTGTGCAAAGTTTAGATGTTCCTCCGCCATGGTTGTCGCTTGGGACACTTGTGGTAGGGTTTGCTTTGATATATCGTCTGCTGTATTGTGTTCCTTCCCCGTCTTGTGTATCCTTTTGAGGTTGTGATCCATCAGCATTGTCCCCCACTTCTCTATCCTGGGCGGTCTCATTCTTTTTTGGTGTCCGCATGTTGTTACCAGTGCGTGGTGATCTGTTATGATTTTGAACAGCTTTCTGTGGATGACCATGTGTTAGCGTTCACACGCCCACACTGCCGCCAAGCTCTCTTTTTCCGGCTGGGAGTATTCCGGCTGGGAGTATCCTTCTCCTACGTTTGATAGACTTTTGCTCCCATATGCCACCATGTGTCTTGGGGAATCTTTTCCTGCTTTGTGTTGTGCCACTATTGCTCCCAGTCCCACTGGGCTGGCATTTACAGTCAGTTCAGTGCGCTGCTTGGGGTATTCTTTTAGGATGCTTCTTTTTCCTGGCATGTTGTATGTCATGGCCATGCGACCCGTTGTCTGAGCTGTGATGATGCTCAGCAAACATGGCGCCGGGATGTCGCCCTTCAGCACATGAATGTCCTCTTTGATCCTTTGGTCTTCTTTGTGTCGGCTCTTCTGTAGATTTCCCCATGTTTGTCACTTGTTTCCGTGACCCCCGAATGAAAACCTCAACTCGGGACAGTCTCGACGTCTGCTTTCTCTTCATCTTTTCGCATTCCGATACACACATGATGTTACATGTTGCACCGCTGTCCAAGACAATCTTTGTTTTGTGTGATCCTACTCCTATCGTCACGCACCTTCTTTTTCCTTTTTCATCTTCATCCGTTGACTCTGTGGTAACATCCGTCATAAGATATAGTCGTTCAGTCCTTTCTTCTTCTTCTTCCTCTTCTTCTTCTTCTTCACCTGATTCTAGTGATGAGCTCCTTTTTCCTGTTTCAACATGTCTACTTGTTGACACTTGCGGTCTCCATAGTCTTCCTCTGTCGTTCCTGGACTGCACTCCTTGGCGTGCGCTGGCATAGTCATTTCTCCCATTCCATTTCTTGCACATCTGGCCCAATGTTAGGCATGGGCCTCGATGTGGAAATTTAAGTCCACCTCTGTAGCATGTTCCTTCATGGTGTTTCCTCGTGGCCTGTTCATTCCTGTCTTTTTTCCAGCTGCCTTTGCGATCTTGCTCCAGTCGTTTGTCTTTTCCTCTCTCCATCTCCTTGGCGTGTGCTGTCGCTCTTGCCTCCGCTCTTGCTAACGACGGGATATTCTCTAGTGGCGTTGGTTCTCTAATTCCTACTTGTGCTCTTCCTGGTACTTTTTCGTTGTTTCCCGTGCTCTTTCTGGCACTCTTCTGTTTTCTGTGCTCTTCCTGGCACTCTTTGTCTATTTCCTGTGCTGTCTCTTCTTTTCTGTGCTCTTCCTGGCACTCTTTTGTTGTTTCCAGTGCTCCTTCTGGCACTCTTCTATTCTCCGTGCTCTTCCGGCACTCTTCTATTCTCTGTGCTCTTCCTGGCACTCTTTTGTTCTTTCCGGTGCTCCTCCTGGCACTCTTCTATTCTCCGTGCTCTTCCGGCACTCTTCTGGTTTCTGTGCTCTTCCTGGCACTCTTCTATTCTAGGTGCTCTTCCTGGCACTCTTCTGTTCTTTCCTGCGTTTCCTGTTTCTTTTGACCTTTTCACTTTGTTGTTTCTCCTTTTTCCTTTATTTTTCTTTTATTGCATTTGCCTGTGCTTTTATTGCTCCATTGCTGTTTGGGTCGGCACTTTTTTGCTTTTCTCTCCTTTCTCTGAACCTTTCTTTAGCTTCTCTTGCTTTTATTCCACTCTTTAAACACCTTTCCTTCTTTTTCTTCTTTTGCCTGACTCTGTTATGGCTGCTCTTTTGTTTCCAATGTCCCTTTCTTTTAATGTCCTCTTTAAAATGGCCGCCGCTCTTCTCGCGAGATTTCGCGCTCGAAATCTCGCTCTCGCCTGACTCTAAAATGGCCGCCCACCACGCTCTCGCCTCCTATTGGTCCAGCCGCCTGGATCTAAAATGGCTGCCGAGACTCTCAGCCTCTCGCGAGAGCTCGCGCGTCTGATTTCGAAACTTCGCGCTTACCGCGTAGTTTCTTTCCTTGCTTCAGAGGTGGTCGGGTGGGCTCCGATCTCGCTCCTTTCCTCGTTTCTCCTCTTACCAGCTTATCCAGGGTGGGCACCTGGTTACTCCTGATGGCAAGGTCGATCCACGCGTCGATCTCCACGTCGATCTGCGCGTCAAATCGTTTCCCCTTCGTCGCCAGTTGTCGTGTCCTTGTAGCTGGACTGCCGATACACCACACACGGGACTCAGGTGAGGGTATGTAATATTCTTTATTATGTTTGCAGCAGCAAGCCTCAGCACATCCGTCCCCGTGCTCAGTCCTCCTTGTGTGTCCTTCCCCTTCCTGTCCCCTAACAGGATGTGGTGTACGGTGACCTGGTCACCTCCCTCATGACCCACAGGGTCCTAGTGTCCCCTCCTGTCCAGTCGCCCAGTCGCCCATCTGTCAGGTCATTACAATGTACTTACATGCACATTCCAGGGGTGCAACCAGCCTTGGAATTGCGATTCTCAAATTGCGATTTTGTCATAGAAAATCGCAATTTGAGAATGTATCCCCATTCATTCCTATGGGCCTCATGGCCCATAGGAATGAATGGGACACTCATTCCCTAATTGAGATTCGCAATTTGCGAATTGCAATTAAGGAATTTTAGAGATTCGCTAAAAAATTGCGATTTATTACCTACATTCCATTTTGCAATTCTCAAATAGCGATTCCTTAAAAATTGCTATTTGAGAATCGCAAAATGGAAATTATCTACCTATGCCCCAAGATGACTGGTTTTCAGGGCTGTGTGTAACAAGGTATGACAGGTGTGACATCCACAGTGAAGATCAGTTTGAACCTTCTGACTCACTAGTACCCAGATGAATGATTCCTACTGCTTTGACTTCAGTAGAATGGAAGGTTGAATCTGCACAACAGATATTCAAAGGTTCCTTAAGTAGGCTGTATCTGTTTTTTACCCACTAAACCTTCCTACTTCCAAAGACATTCCTGATTTCATTGTGAAGTTGTATGCACCATCATATTTCCTGAGCTGAGTATGTGCATGCGCTGCCAAGGACACAAGGACATGAGCACAAAAGCAGCAGCACAGAAGGATGCTCCGTATGCAGCAGCTACTTACAGCAGTACCCTTGGGCACAAAGGCAGATGCACAAGTGATTGAACTGAAAGCTACACATACTAATAGCAGCACAGAAGAATTTACTGTATGGAGCAGACATTGACAGCAGCACTCCCGGGATTGAACTGAAAGCTACACATACTAATAGCAGCACAGAAGAATTTACTGTATGGAGCAGACATTGACAGCAGCACTCCCCGGATTGAACTGAAAGCTACACATACTAATAGCAGCACAGAAGAATTTACTGTATGGAGCAGACATTGACAGCAGCACTCCGGGGATTGAACTGAAAGCTACACATACTCCTCGAACATGCACTCCGTTCATCTCCCTTGCACTCCGTCTCACACACACATACATACACACACATACACACACACACACACACACACGCCCACACCAGCCACGGCCGGTAGTAGGTGTAACTGCAGGGCGGTGACGTGGGGAGGGGAAGGGGCAGGGTGGGGGGTAGTAATGTATGGATTACGAACTTTAACAGGTAAGTAAACATATAAATAAAACTAATTTCGTTGTGTGCACTGCATCACCAAATGCGATATAGTGCGCACAAAGAAATTTGTTTTATTTATTTATATGTTTACTTACCTGTTAAAGTTCGTAATCCATACATTACTACCCCCCACCCTGCCCCTTCCCCTCCCCACGTCACCGCCCTGCAGTTACACCTACTACCGGCCGTGGCTGGCACACACACTATAGACAATGAATACCATTTTGTGCTGTAAACCTCTTTTAACATGTACAGCTGGGACTTGTATCAAAACTGATGAATTTTCCTATGCTACTCCTGCAAGGATTGAAAGGTTGCAGCAAAAAATGCTCTCAACATCCAGACAAACATATAGCATGCTTGTTATATTATAGCTTCATATCATTGTTTACTTGTTGTCTGCACTTCACATAATCTCCCTATGTTTGTACGCCTTCTCTCTGTATTAGTAACTTCCGGGCTTTGTAGCTATTTTATTAGGACTGCATATAATTTGCATGCTTTTCGTCTGCATTTTTTGTTTTGTCTCAGCACGCATTTCAAGCGTGCTTGTGAGCTGTATGAATATTTTTTCTCTGACACCTTTTAACTCATCTTCTTGTAGTTTGTACGTTGTCCCTTTCCACCCCCTAAATCACAACCTTAATAAAACTTGTTTCTCACATTTTTATTTAGAGAACGTTGTGGGCTGCATTTGATTTTAGTTAAATCCTCAGCTCTTTACCTAATCGCCCCGCTTTATTTTACCACCAGTTACTGCACAATAGATTGCCTTTCTCAGTAGACAAGCCTTTACCTTTCTACGGAGTTTCAGGAATGTATCTTGCACAACTGCTCACCAAGCTAAAGCTTACAACAACAAAAATATTATTTTTCATCACATAGGCATTTATAAATGCTTGTTGTTTGTGGTGTGGGAATGCCCTGCACTGACTACATGCTGGAAGCTATGGTGGAAGCAAACAAGGAGGTGACTACATGCCCCCCGTGGTCACCCCAGAGACCTGTTTGCCAGGCGTCTTTTGCCAGACGTTTTTAATCAGCAGGTACAGTAGAAACAGTAAGTCAGAATGTCTGATTTAGCGGCCAAAGTTGCAGGTCAAACGCAAATTTGCAATGTATTCTCTTCACATGCCAGCCAATACATACTTGAAGAATGGATTTTATCAAACGAGCAGCCGATGAACTGTCCTTCATATTACTCAATCACTAAAAACAGGGAAGACAGAATCTATTGTCACTTGTGAAAAGATAATGACAACATTTACCAGGGGAAAAGATTACTTGATATGAACAGCTAGATGTATATTGTATGCCTGTATTGAAACAATTGCAGTTGGTAACTGGAATCCTATGAAAAGTGTGGGGATGGCTTACTTATCTTGCAAACAGTGCCTTTTAATGTTACCCTTGAATATGGCAAAATGTGATGCAAATTGTTCTTTGATAAAGGGTAAATAATAATGTTGCCATATTTACAATAAAGAGATGCAATAGCAACTGAATTTTTATGTTGGAGTCACACTTTCAACAACTGCAGTGGGTGGCCAGGTGGTTGGCGGACAGATACAGAGAAGATACAGCCACCACACTCCCACCCATGCAAATCCCAGACCTGATGAAGATCTTCCATCCCTGTGCTAAAACTAAACCCCCAGACTCACTATGGCTGTGCGTGGTGTATAAATGTTTCCACATAGCGCTATACATAACCCACGCATTCACTCCATAAACCCATGCCTTCCCACTCGAAGGAACTCCCAGAGGTACTATAGATACCTCGGCGGCAGAATTACAGCAATGACTAGACGCAGGAATCCAAGACATAGGAGACGTATACTGCGACGGGGTATTACTACCGTACACCTCACTTGTGGAAGAAGAAGAACTGCCCTCTGGACAATTCCTATTGCATCGCTCTCTCATGGCAGCACTCACTGCCAAATGGGGTGATATATCCACAGAGCCAGGCACACACCTTACTGTGCAATATATGCACGTCATGGGTCAAGGAGGACATTTAACCAAATGGTTTGTGACCTCGCTTAGACATCAAACAGCCACTGACCTGTCGTCACTTAGGCAACACTGGGAGACCGAGAAAGGACAGCAGCTTTCAAATTCCGAATGGTCTTCGATATTGCAGAGCCCCAAATACCTTCCCAAAAACACACGTCTACGCCAGATTCAATTTTTCATCATACACAGAGCATACCTCACACTAGCAAAGATTAACAAGTATTTCAAATGCCACAGTGCAAAATGACCTTTATGCTCACTCATAGATGTGGACTTACTACACATGCTCTGGGAATGCCCCACTCAAACAAAATACTGGAAAGCAGCAGCAGAAGACCTAGCGTACTGCACAAGCAGAGACCTCGTCCCAGAATGGCATACATACATATTGCAGCTATATTATCTCTGTTAAGGGCAGAGAGGACAAGGGCAGTTGCCTGTTTGAGCCTGTTCGAGACTGACCAGGACCAGGGCCAGGAATGCTGCCCAATATCCATACGTCCTTTATGCATCTATATACTTTCAATGTACTTATGGATCTATATATTTATCACATTCTTCTAATTTAGCATTTCCAATGCACTTCCTTATTTCTCAGCCTATACTTCGCTCAATATATCCTCTACATCCACTCTCTCATTTAACCCCAAACCTCATACCACTACTACGATCCCCAAAATAACCCTTTCTAGACTCTCTCCTACTCTACCCCTCCTTGCATCATCTTACACCTCTTTTACTTTACTGATCCTCCAAAACAAACCTTTCTAAACTCTTCCCTCTTTCCTACCCCTCCCCAACCCTTCTTAATCCAAATAACTGACTAACATATCCACCAATAAAATTACTTTCATGTTTCACCATACTAATTCAACACTAATCCGGATGGGTTCCAGAGTAGCGTGCTACTTGCGCTTCAAAACCCCATCAGAGGTAGCAAGCGCTATATAAATACAAACCTCTTTCCCTTCACTATCCTGCCACCTACCCTTCTCTACCCAAATAACTGAATAACATATCCACTACTCAAATTACTTCATATTTTACTATACTAATTTTCAACACTAATCCTTTATGAGTTCCGGAGTGGCGTGCTACTCGCCAGAAAAGCGCTTCAACATTCATCAGGGGTAACAAGTGCTATATGAATGCAAATCGTTCTTCCCTTTTTATCCCCCCACTATCCTTCTCACTCCAAATAACTGACTAATATCCACCACTGACATTACTTTCATATTTTACCATATTAATTCACCACAAATCCTTTATGGGCTTCCTGAATAGCATGTTTCAACACCCCATCAGGGGTAACAAGCGCAATATAAATACAAACTCTTTTTTTTTTGTCCGTCTCTCCTTCTGCTATCATTCCAAATGCAAAATAACTGACTAACCTATCCACCACTCAAAATGTACTTGCATGTTTCACTATACTAATTCAACAGTAATCCTCTATGGGTCCCGGAGTAGCGTGCTAGCTGCCGAAAAAGCACTTCAACGCCTCGTATGGGGTAGCAAGCGCTATATAAATGCAATTACAATACAATACAATACAATATCACAGGAACTGCAACAACAAGGTTACTTCCAGATTGCTTGACCTGGGGATGGTGGTAGCAGAGAGGCTGATCACCAGAAAGTGGAAAGCCCCGCATCCCCCACACATTATAATATGGAGACGCTCCATGCTCGCCTGGGCAAAAGCAGAGAGTGTAGCACTTCATAGGGAAGACACGCTAGGTTTTCGCAAGATCCCCATTGCTAGCAGCTGCGACGAGATCCTATCAGCTCTGTCCCATGTCCAAAATAACGATAAACCCACCTCACCCCTAACAAAGGCACCTACATAATAAGTAGAGATATATCACTAGAATAAGACAAGAGAGTAAGATGTAGAGCACCCCTCACAATCCAACTAACACCATGAAAAAGTAATTGACCGCACACATTTCTTAATAAAACATAGAATCGGGGTGCCGAAGCGATAACTTCACAACCTAGAACAAACTCCAGGACGTAATATTTGTTACCGTTACACTATGACCCCCACCTCCCACAATGGTTTACCCAGTTTGCATGCATAATCATAGACAGAATATGGAAGTAAAGCACAAGTTACACTCACCTCAGAGGAATCGAGCAGCTTTAAAAGTTAAAAGAAATAAAAAATAAAAAAGGGGGGGCTGCATAACAGTCAAAAACATGTAAATGTACATAGACGATAAAAAACAAAAATACGTATTGTATTGCGGAAACGGATAATATGTCGTACTTCATGTTTATAATGTTGTAGAATTGACCAGTTGATTTATGTACAAAGCAACTCTAATAAGCACCAGTTGGATGTAAATGTGAGGCTAACGTATAGCTTGCCACAATGTGAAAATCAATAAAAACGGATTTCCCAAAAAATGAAGAATTTGCAGAAAACTAGACAGTCTGTGCACTAATTCAGCTAAGTTTCGACCTGCCACGTTTCGCGAATTAACATAAAAAAAGTTATTGGGTGAAAAAATGAGTGATTTCCCACTTTAGCTCTCACTAGCAGCCCGTCCTGACATTGTCCGGGTATGAAATAGAATGTGTGTAATGTGTGTATTTGGCATGGGCAATTTATTTTAAAATCTCGCGGTAGACAACATTTTTTGTTTCATTAGAATAGGGACGGAGAAGGCCCAGCTGCAGCCCTGGTTGATGTTAGCAGGCGCGTGTAATTGGTGTAGAGATCCGCCGCCTGAGCCCGGCTACAGCCCTGGTTGATGTTAGCAGGCACGTGTAATGTCGTTGAATGAGACAGTTATCAGCCACGGGTAAATCCGTTTATTGAGAGAGTTGAGTGACAGTGAGTAGGAGAGGCTGCAGTAATTGTCCCGGCAGACACGCTCATTTACGTGTTCCCCCGCTTGAGGCCCAGATGCAGGCCTGTTTGATGTTAGCAGGCACGTGTTCCCCCGCTTGAGAACCAGCTGCAGCCCTGGTTGATGTTATCAGGCGCGTGTAATTAGTGTACTGATCCACCGCCTGAACCCGGCTAGACCCCTGGTTGATGGTAGCAGGCGCGTGTAATTTCGTTGAATGAGAGAGTTCAGTAACAGCGCGCAGGAGAGGCTGCAGAAACGTTACTTACCAGGCCTCCAGGTGAACGCGTTTGTCACGCCCCCAGCACATGGCCACAGCAGACGATCTTCTGATTAATGTACGACCCACATGGCATGAAGGGCGGAACGTGGCACTCGCCACCAGCGTTTCTCACGCCCCCAGCGTGCTACTTGATGCGGCGCAATTGCGTTCACATGGCATGAAGGCCGGACACACGCCCCCAGCATTTCTCACGCCTCCAGCGTGCCCCTTGATGCTGCGCAGCAACGTAATTGGCACTTGTATGTACGACTCAAATGGCATGAAGGGCGGACACACGCCCCAGCGTTAGTCACGCCCCCAGCCCACACCCACAGCACACCACAGACACGCCCACAAGGGACTACTTTGCTGGCACGGTGCTTTTACCTTTTAAATGTATAGAGGAGTTGGCCTAACGGCTAAGGCGCTCGACCTCGGACCTGGGGATCTGGTTTCGAGTCTTGGTAACGACGCCAAACATCCTGTGATTCTGGACAAATCACTTAATCTCCCCGTGCCTAACAAAAATGAATGTGTGTCCTCATGTAACATAACTGGTGCTATGTAAAGCGCTCTGATACCTGATTCAGTTCGGTTCAAGTTCACGCTATATAAAACTCTGCAAAAAAAAAAGTATATGGTGGCCGTCTGCATAGCCTATGTCCTTCTGCTGCAACTGCCCTTTCCAACGCTGTATTGGGTTTTGTGATTGGTGCTCTGGTTACTGAGATTACCTGCCTCAAAGGTTTGGGCTCTCTCTTTATATTATTAGTATGGATAGAATATTTTGCTCTCATCTGCAGCCTGAATGGTTGAACGGATTTACACAAAATGTAGCATGAAAGAAGACCGTTAGTAAAAAAGCATGCTTATTTTGTTTCAAGTAAATACATCCCACAGTTGTGTACGATAGTGTTTAAAAAATATGCAGAGTGGGATTTAAAGGCTGAACACTTTTGCAGACTTCTGCCATTTAAACTCGAAGTCAACACTGTCAATCACATTTTTAAACTGTAACACAATGTCTTTTGCTGGATTAAGATTTTTCGGCCACCTTGAAACTCACATGTTGGGGCACTCCATATATGTAGGGACCTATTGTGAACTGTGCGTTCCAGCATTATCAGAAAGCAGAGGTCATCAAATACCTTTTTGAAACAGGACTACTAAGTTAATTTCTATTATCTAAGAAATCCACATCTAACCTAGTAAATGCCTTTCATGTTCATACTTCCCCACCTCACCTACTACACTATTTGCCTTTCCCTTTTTGTGTTATTACCCCTCAGGATCCTACCTTGCTTTACCACTAAGAGTGGATTTTGGGTAAGCCACCATTTCATGATTGGATGGCTTTCTTATATCAGGTACATTCTCTTGGTTGGATGGCTTTCCTCTGTATTCTTGTGTTTCTCCTGCCCCTTGTAGCATTTAGTTTTTACAGTCGCTTCAAACTAGCCGGGATGTGTCCTCCCACTGCTGAAGTCATGGTGATGGTGCACCGAGTTACCTGCTCAATTACCATACTCACCTGGGCCCATAAACATACACACTTTGAACAGGTAAATCCGGCTTTCTAATCAATTTGCCTATCAGTATTTTTATTTTACTTAGGACCTATACCCATTGACTTACCAATCATTGTCACCTGTATTTAAGTCCTAAGGGATCAGGGGCGTTAGAATAATAGGTAGAAAAATAACATTTCAATTACTTTCATAAAATAACCACAGACACAGGAAAGTTTCAAAACTTTATCTATGTAAATTCGTAAATGTCAATGTCCACACAGAAGTAATTAATGCCTTTTCAATTAGAAAAATAATGATTAAAACAATGATATGTTGAAATATTACGAAACTTCTTTTAGGCAATGAAACAAAGGGAAGGTGAGAAAGGGAAACAATACCATGACATACCCACACAGATTTATTTTTACCTAGAATGGTGTGAAGACCAACCCTGGCCACGGGCTGAGATAAAGGACAGGACTCCCGATAGTTCAGGTGCCAACAGGATAGACAGGTGAAGACCAGAACCAAGGCAGATGCAGACCAATATGGTTCAGGACAGGATAGATGCAGGTCAGGACAGGTACCCTCAGCTAAAGTGCAACGCCAGCGTCACACCTCTCTCTGCGGCTAACAATCGGACCCCGATTGGGATATCGATTCTTCTCCCTCCGAACCCTGATTGGGTTATCGATTCTTCTGACAGAGTGCTCCGCCAGCACCTCTGCTCTTGATTGCCTTTTGAGTGCGTTGGGTCGGTGACAGGTCAGCTATTCGGACAAGTCGGACAATCTAACTAGCTAAGCCTACCTTAGTTATACCGTTTTCCAGGGCAATGTACCTCTCCCCAATGTTGCGAATTTGTGTGTTCCCTCAATTTGATTGGTCAAAAAGTGAGGAGAGGTCATCACACCATACCAGTATGAGATCATTTCATTCATTAATACAAATTTTCTCTCCCGCCCTTAATTTTATTTTTCCCATGCACTTTTATTCCACCCAACATTATTGTAGCAAAAATATGCAATTTTATAATATTTATAATTTTCTTCTTCCTCTGGAGAGTTCATAAGTGAACTTACCAGGCTCATCGCGGGCAAGACTGTCGTTGGCAGGGTTTCAATGCCATGGCTTGTGGACCCTGGAGAATTCAGCACATGCGGAATGAGGGTTTCAATATGGAGTTCTGCAATGACACATCAGGCCCAAATACAAGCTAGTAGCAAAGTTAAAGAGAAACAGTTTTAGAACAAAGAACAAATGAATGCACTGTTAACCACTTATCTCTACTCTAGTCCCATTACTTTGTTTTAACTACAGCGTTAATAGTTAATCAGAACAAACACGGTTTAGTTAAAGCAGCAGCAGGTGCTTTAGTATATGAAACATGAAGCAACCATTTTAACACTAGTGCGCAGCTGCAGAGATTTCCCACCGAGCGACAGATACGTCACACCACGTGAGTGTGGCAGAGACGCATGCGCAAAAGAGTTCCCGCGTTGCGGCGGCCATTTTAATGCATTTGAGTTACTGTTAGTAAAAGCACATTGGCCAGCTCCCCTAGGTACTAGAAATGTTGTGCCAATTATTAGTAAACAAAACATGTTTATTAATACATTATTCATTATTTCGAGAGGGTTGATTCCAAGCAAGTCTCTTTACGTGCAAAACCTTGCTCCATCAATGGAATAATTTTCTTTTTCCATTTCCCATTTAGCACTCCAGGGGGTGCATGCCCTCTACCTTCCTCTCACTTTCTCTGCACCCAGAACATGATCTTTAAATCACCTCTCTTCTCTAGCTTCACTCCTTTCCTTGTCGCCCCTCCCCCACTGTTTCTTTCCCACCACCCCTATCACTCTCAATGGTTCCTGTTGCTATTAAAATGACATTGCTGTAAGCTATTACAATTGTGCCAGTAGAGCCATCTTGGAAGTGTTTTTGCTGCCACACAGTGAGAAACACCATGGTGTGATATAACATAACATCCATCCTGAAAGAACAAAAATGCTATTTTGATGCTTTCAACATGGACACCAAATGTGTCAAGCCACTTTGTATCATGAAATGTCGAAACCATCTTGAATGTACCAAAAATAACGTTATTCTTTCAAAATGGATGCCACATGAAGGAAATACACTTTGAAAGTGGTTAGTTCCCACTATTGGCGTTACAAGTGCAATTTTAAGAGGATTCGGAACAGGCAAAGCAATAGCATCGTCCAAAAAGTATTTGACCAATTTGCTTTCTAATGCTTGTTTACATTATTTCCGTTTTTAAGTACAAAACCTTCAAATTACATCTGTTTTAAGAAATTGTTTGAATTTTTAGTGTCTTTTTTAAAGTTTTTTTTATCATCTTCTGTACCTCGAACTCTGTTTTTCCATTCCATTTAGCAAATTGTGTTATTCACATAATGGAGTTCCTCACAAATATCGTTTGACTTTTTCTATTTTTTATAAACCAAATCTACAGTGCTTAAGGCCTCCCATGAGAAGACTTCAGATCAACAGTTCAAGCCATAGCCCTCCATTACCTATATGAATGCAACACCTGCCCAACAGCTTTCCAGAAGCCACCCTTGCTCCCCTGAAAGGCATCTTTCATACAGCTGCACAGTTCGACAAGGAACTGAAGAAATCCCACCGCCTTACCCTCTCACGAAGAGATCTGCACTGGCTCCCCTCTAAGCTCAGATCATCTCTAAGATCAGCTTCATCACTTGCACCAAGACCCTATGCCTACCCAGTAAAGTAAATAATAATATCTGGAGGGCAACACCAGACGAGGAGCTCTGATATCTTCAGATTAGCAACTAAACACTGCAGGAAGGAAAATAAGCCTTCACAGCCTACAACCCAAGGAACTGGAACAACACCCAGCTGCAATATCAGAACAGCAACAACTCTGTAACAATTCAGGAAGAAACTGAAATCTCACCTCTTCAAGGAGTGCTATGTCAGATAAGCTGATTTCTCCCTTTCCACGAGCTCTATCTCACCACCTCAGTCCCCTCACCTCTATTTTTGTCCACTGGTTTTGAGCCCCTGTACGGTGCTCCATTGCTATTCAGCGAGGTTCTCACTTTAGAAATGCCAAAACATAAGTACATACACCCTTGTTTAAAATAGGGAGTGCAGAAGGCATACTGGAGTCCCAAACTAGTCGTGTTCCTATGCCCATTGAAGGCTAGGTGCAGGGTGCAAATCCAAACAGCGTTGTCCCAACCAAGCTGTAACACTGGTGTCTCTCGTTTAACCGGAAGGGACCTGTGTGAAACTTCTTGTCTCATTTTTGCCGGGGATCTATCTTCATCCCCATGCAAGACAACATTTGAAATTTATTTTTTACCTTTCCATCCATTTTGAAGCACCCAGGCAATCATTTCATTAAAAAAAAATATCTTTTCAAGATTTCCATTATCATCATGCCGTTTTTGTAAGGACTTTATTAGATGCAACATTCCACGATTTTCAGGTTGATTGCAATGTTCCTCAGTGAGGGTTTGTTTTAGTGCTGTACAGGTAAAAACACAAACCAAGAACATTATATTGCAATGCCTACCCCTCTGTAAAAATATACTAACATTTCAGCAGATGGGAAGACGGCTGTAGCAGAACTTTAGACCCTACTCCGAACTTGTGAACTTGACAAAAATAGAAGGTGCAGCTACTCTTTCGTGTGAGAATTATGCTTACTCGGCTGCAAGTCAGACAATCGCGTTAGCGCGCCACGCTGAGCTGGCACATGTCACCTGTTTTCTGCCACAATCGTCTCATCTCCTCACATGCCAACGCGCTCATTACTCATGCTAAAGGCCTTTGGCAGTCTCCAAGGAGCATTTGGCAAGACCTAAAAGGTGCCCCTGTTTCTTTTTTCATGACAAAGCATGCGTGGTCTTTTTCTGCCTTTATTTTTCTGCTGGTTTAGCAAGGTAAAAGAGGTGCTAAGAAACACAGAATCATCTATGTAGCAGCCTTTCGTGCGATCTATCAATGAAGTGCTTGCCCTTTAGGGGACGGAATGCTGGGGTACTATGATGCTCGCGGTAAGTTCTGCTATAGGTTTATGATCCGGTGCAAATAAACATGAGTTTTCTTCAGATGCTATTGTCCCGCCTGTGAATAGCCTGTGCGTTGCTTAGGCGGAAACTTTTAGCAAGACTTGCATTTTCAAACTCTGCAGGACTCATTACCTGATAGCACTGCTCTTGAAATGAGTCAAAGATCTGAGCCAAATATACAGACGACCTTTGTGAACCCCCGGGAGGATCAGTCCTAATAATGTGGAAAAGCAAAGTGTTCAGCAAGCTAAGAGTTTATATGTCAAGCTCAGCAATTTAGACATTTCTGCATTCGAAATACTTAACTGTGCCTCACTACACTCCCAGAATTCCATGCAGTGTGTAGAAAAATATATTATATCCCTCTATTTAATGCTCAAAGTACTTTCTAAATGTCCTATTTGTTCCTATTAGCTCATAATTTACAGGCATGCTATGTACATCTATATCAAAGATAAACCAGTGCTATAAATAGGTACATTTCATTTGTAGATCGATAACGTAGAAGACAATGTAGGACCAGCCCACTTCAGAAGATGAATGAGGACAAAGCTTCCTCTGTAGAGACGCTCATATGTGAAGTGCGATCCATAGCCTCTGCCTGCACGTGAAAGGTAAGTAGCGAGCCTGGTCGTGTACTCACAAATATGATCTTACAAATGAGATGCAATGCTTGAAACTGAATGTCATCACATTTACTTTATACATCACAATGTGTGTGTGTGTAAGATGAAAGCTAGGATGCAGCTTACTTAATGAAGATGGGGATATTATCCACATAGCCTCCAGTGTAGGTGGGCAGAAGCAAAATAGCACACTATTCACAATCTCAAAATATATTTTCAAATAGGAATTAAGCTTACCTTTTTTTGTGTGAATTTAGAGTTCCTCTGGCTGTTATTTATTAATGTCAAGAACCCCTCCCATCTTAAATTTTTGTAAATTTCCCAAAAGTTATAAGACTGCAAACAGAAAACAAGCTTTGGCAAAGTAAGTAGGTATGGACCATGAAACCTACTGAGTTTGCCAATGTGTTTTTCTTCTAGATGGCCACTGCGAATGCATGTGCATTGTCATTTCCATTTTCTTAACTTTAAAGAAAATCTATTTACAAAAATGTCCATCTTTGATTGTATAAGAAATAAATAACAGAAAATTCATTCACAGATGGCATTCTCTATGGGGTCCATTAGGATGGCGGTTGTATGCACATCTGCGGTGCTGGGGGAAAATGTCCTTTTCCGCACTCCATCAGCAGTCCTCCTGTCCCCCATATTACAATGAGCAAAAATAGCCCATTTTCCATCCACGGCAGAGTCTCGGGATCAGCCAGAAATTTCCTTCCGCAACAGTGGCGGAGAGAGCCAATAGAATAACATCACCGTATGGAATGACGTTACGACCGCTGGACAAATCATGATGCCTCAACCAGCCCATGACAACGCAGCAGAGAAACCAGCCACCCAGAGACGGCGGAAGAACTACTGCGGAGAGCGAAACTAGAATCCCGGTCACCTCCACGCGGTCCTGACCGGTATGGATCCAGCTTTTCAAGCCCTTCCACTGCTCTACCTCATCCACTATCAGCAAATAAGACGTCGCGGCAGTCAACACCGCAGGTACGTAAAAACCCAACTCTGCATACAACCACTGCACACAACTCCTGTGCTGAAATATGGTTCCTGTCCACATCAGACACTCTGGTGGGGACAGGAACATATCCCCCAGTGTATTCATACATGTCCTGCCTGCTAGAAAGTCACACCTCCGCATCCTGGTCACCCATCAACCGCAAAATCACTGCAATGTCCTGGACAAGTCACCCCGGCGGTGAAGACGTGGAAAAGCTGCCCACAATGTAGTAGGCAGGGCCAGCGCCAGGCATGGGCATTCTGGGCAGCTTCCCAGGGCTCCAACTTCACCCTACCCACAGTATGCTTCTCACACCGATTTGGGCACATGCTGTGTGCCCCTCCTGTGCCCCCCTGCACAATGTATCCCCCAGGTGTGGCTCGACCTTGGACCCCACACATCAAAGGGCAAGGTAGATTGACTGGGAAGGTGGGGGTGAAGATGAACACCCTGCACAGAAGGTCAGGGGCTGGGCAACCCTTCTCCTTACACCTACCTTCCACTCATGTGAATCAAACTGAGTTTAATTAAGAAATGAGGACTTGCACTGCATATGAACAACCACTGAACTGTTCACACTGCTTGTGAAGTCCCTCAGCAAGATCCCACACTGACACTGTGCAACATACACATACCATAGGTCAGCAGCAATGCAGGACAATAAATGGGCTAGCCCAAAGGGAAGTGCACAGTGCTGGAAAACCATGGAGCAAGCCACATAGCATGTGTACATCACATGCAAGAGGAGGAACATATCACACTACTCTTAGGCCCTCAAATCAGACATGGGTGGCACAGTTAATGAAAATAAACCACAGTGACATCTGTGCAACAACTCAGGGATACATCAACGCAAGCTAAGCGTAGGCACAGGAGTGACAGGAAGTGTCAGAAGTCATACAGTGACCAGCCAAACATCTGTGTCAACTTACTTGACGTGTATGCCACCAGCACAACACACATGGCTCATTGTCACACTCCCTGACTGTCAAACCCAAGTAGGACCTTCACACATACCCCTCATCCACCCATCATGGACCAGCAACACTCAACACTTGTGAGAAACACACATACAGGTGTCAGACTCACACTCAGGGATGTCTGAACCAATGCTGACCCAAAAACAATAGCCAAACACAAATTTCACAAACAACATCCACAGAAGTCCAACAAGCCCATCCATGTGCAGCCAAACAGTGGAAAGGCAATGTGACCCTAGAAAGAACAGGAATATACAACATTGCCACTCTGGACCAATGCACACATACCACATCCCAAAACAAACAAGAATTGCATCATCAAAAGCCAACCATGAACACTTTCTAGGACGAAGGGGACAAATCAGCTAACACAGACATAGACACCACACCAGTCATCAAGTGAACATGGTGTCACAGTGTACAACAAGCATGCACATGTACAATCCTGACAAGTGACAGGTCAAAAATAGGAGGAAAAACCACTATTGTGCACTCAAAACAAGCTCATGAAAAAGGATCCCTCTTTCTGCATACACACCACCTATGCAACATACATCTGAATGCATCACAATGCATAAACTACTCACACAAAATGTCATTCAAATAGAACATCACACAGACATTACACCTGTCAGTAGAAAGAACCAACACAGGCCAAACACTGAATCCATCCACAACAAAAACACAACAAATGCACATATCAATCAATCACAGAGCAAACTCAGCTGGACATCAGGGTGATGCACACCAGGCAAGTACAAAGCAAAATACACTGACAGCACTGCATGCACACCAAGCAGTGTGTTCACACCAACCAAACCAGTAGCACACATATCTGAGTGCCCCACCATGAACTCCCACAACACAAATAATCACAGCACACAAATAACATCACACTCAGGAAGGGTAGCTGGTCCTCAGCAAACACACACACAGCTTAGCCATCAACCACAGATTCACAACTCAGGGAAACCCAGATGCAAACAACATGACTTGAGGACGGTACTGCTCAAACATGAGCACATGAGCAACCAGGACCTCAAACTATTAGAAGAAAATAACATATAACTAATTGTGAAACTATCCTGAGTGGTACATTGGCCTTTTACACAGATCATCCTCTCACAGTATAAAGTCACACTATGAAGTGGTGGGGAGGCTCACACAATGTCAAGCAGTGGGGTGGAAGACATGCGATTGAAGTGGTGTGTACATCAGTAGTGGACAGGTGAGGAGTGTACAGTCCACAAACACGTAGAGGAGTAACTCACAATGTGTAGGGATAAAAAACACCTATAGGGACCGGTATGCCTCCTCATAACACATACCATACTGGAGCCACAAATGTGTCAAGTGACAGCAGTGCATGAGAAAACTCACAAATAATGTCAGTCTGGCTGGGCAGTTCAGCACAGTAAGCACAACCTTAACCCCTTTGCTGCTAGGCCTTTCCCCCTCCTGTGCTAAGCCTTTTTTTGGCGATTTGGAGTAGTGCGCTTAGGCCCCTGTAACTTTTTGACCACATAAGGTATCCACGCCAAATTTGCGTCCTTTTCTTCCAACATGATGTGGATTCTAATGGTGCTCAGGGTTTGTGGATTCCCTTGGAGGGGTCCCAGAAATTAAGCAAAATACAGTAAAATGTTGTTTTTTTCAGTAAAATGGGAAAAATGGGCTGCAAATGAAAGCCTCTGGGTTTTTCCCTGCAAATGTTATCAAAAAAGGGTTTGTGGGGCTGAAATCTCAATTTTCTCAGCTTTTAGGGAATGACAGTCTTTTATCAGAGAACCAACATTTTTCACACAGTTTTGGCATTTTTCTGGGACATAGCATAATTTTGCTATTTGTAGAGCCTTCAACCTCCTATAATGGATCCTGGAAAGCTATACATTTTCGAAAAGTAGACAAAATTCTGAATTCAGAAAGGGGTAATTTGTCTAAATCCATGAAGGTTTCTTTATAGAAACTAATAGTTAAATATTGGAATAATTGAAAATTAGTTGAAATAAACAGCCTTTTGTCTCAACGTTTTCACCTGTAACTTCTTGTAATTTCGACAGCTCTTTGAAAGCAATATACCATTACATCCGTTCGACCTTCCTGGTTGTGGGGATATATAGGACCTGTAGTTTCACAAAGAACCCGATGAACCCAGAGCCAAAAACTGAGCAGCAACTTGCAATGGTATTTTATTATTTACCGGGTATAGAGCACTTATTCTTGGAAAATGTATACATGGAAAAATCGATATGAAAAACACCTATGTATTTCTGAATTGGGTACAAATGATAGAGTTTAGAAACAGTATATATTTGCACATTTTCAAAATTGGGAATACTCATACTAGCATGAGAATTATTGGTCATTTTTCAAACGATTTTTTTTTTTACACAATGTGTTTCATTGGGAAGGGAGAAATGCATGAAAACTCAATAGGTAATAACAGTTGATCTACAAGTCTGAATTACCCTAAGTATCCCGATAAAAACGGTACCTCACTTGTGTAGGTCGGCCTTGTGCCTGTGACAGGAAACGGCGCAAAATGCAACGTAATCACATCTCAATTTTGCAGTTAAAAATTTACCCTTTTTATGGCAAAGTGCCTAGCTGTAATTTTTGCACCCTAGCCCTGCTGGCACCTAGGGAAACCTATACATTTTTGAAAACTAGACACCCAGGGGAATTCAGGATGGGGTAAATCGACTGCCTTCCACCAGGTTATGTTACCCAGAATCCCTGGCAAACCTAAAAAATTGGAAACAAAATGCATTTTCCTCACATTTCTGTGGTGGAAAGTTCTGGAATCTGTGTGGATCAACAAATTTCCACCCACCCTCGTTCCCCAAAGTCTTATGAGAAAAATTGTACCTCACTTACCTGGGTCTGCCTAGTGCCTGCGACAGGAAACGGCGCAAAACGCAACGTGGTCGCACCTCAATTTCGCAGTCAAAACTGGCCCTTTTTTGGCAAAGTGCCTACCTGTAGTTTTTTAACCCTAGCTCTGCCGGCACCTAGGGAAACCTAGCAAACCTATACATTTTTGAAAACTAGACACACAGGGAAATTCATGATGGTGTGACTCGACTGCCTCCGACCAGGTTCTGTTACCCAGAATCCCTTGCAAAGCTAAAAAATTGACAAAAAAATGCATTTTCCTCACATTTCTGTGGTGTAAAGTTCTGAAATTTGCGTGGATCAACAAATTTCTACCCACCCAGCTTTTCCCCAGGTCTCCCGAGAAAAATGGTACCTCACTTGCCTGGGTCTGCCTAGTGCCTGCGACAGGAAACAGCGCAAAACGCAACGTGGTCGCACCTCAATTTCGCAGTGAAAACGGGCCCTTTTTTGGCAAAGTGCCTACCTTTCAATTTTGAACCCTAGCTCTGCCGGCACCTAGGAAAACTAGCAAACCTATACATATTTGAAAACTAGACACCCAGGGGAATTCAAGATGGGGTGACTCGACTGCCTTCTACCAGGTTCTGTTACCCAGAATCCCTTGCAAAGCTAAAAACTGACAAAAAAGACCAAATTTTCCTCACATTTCTGTGGTGGAAAGTTCTGGAATCTGCGTGGATCAACAGATTTCCACCCACCCCACGTTCCCCCAGGTCTCTCAAGAAAAATGGTACCTCACTTGCCTGGGTCTGCCTAGTGCCTGCGTCAGGAAGCGGCGCAAAACGCAACGTGGTCGCACCTCAATTTCGCAGTCAAAATTGGCCCTTTTATGGCAAAGTGCCTACCTGTTGTTTTTGAACCCTAGCTCTGCCGGCACCTAGGGAAACCTAGCAAACCTATACATTTGTGAAAACTAGACACCCAGGGAAATTCATGATGGGGTGACTCGACTGCCTCCCACCAGGTTCTGTTACCTAGAATCCCTTGCAAACTAAAAAATGGACAAAAAAAACACATTTTCCTCACATTTCTGTGGTGGAAAGTTCTGGAATCTGCGTGGATCAACAAATTTTCACCCACCCCGCGTTCCCCTAGGTCTCCCGAGAAAAATGGTACCTCACTTGCCTGGGTCTGGCTAGTGCCTGCGACAGGAAACAGCGCAAAACGCAACGTGGTCGCACCTCCATTTCGCAGTGAAAACTGGCCCTTTTTTGGCAAAGTGTCTACCTTTCATTTTTTAATCCTAGCTCTGCCGGCACCTAGGAAACCTAGCAAACCTATACATTTTTGAAAACTAGACACCCAGGGGAATTCAGGATGGGGTAACTCAACTGCCTCCCACCAGGTTACCAGAATCCCTTGCAAAGCTAAAAAATTGACAAAAAAAACGCATTTTCCTCACATTTCTGTGGTGGAAAGTTTTGGAATCTGCGTGGATCAACAAATTTCTACCCACCCAGCATTCCCCCAGGTCTCCCGATAAAAATGGTACTTCACTTGCGTGGGTAGGCATAGTGGCTGCAACAGGAAAAGGCCCAAATCGTACAGTGGAGACTTAAAAATAACCTATAGCAAAACCACCTTATTTTTTGGGGGGGTGCACCTGAGTTTTTGGCCTGGGGCTCGGGGGAAAACTTGGGAAACTACCAAACCCAAACAGTTCTGAAAACTAGACAACCGGGTGAATCCAGGGAGGTATGTCATGCGTTGGTCCCCCTTTGTATTCCTACCCAGAATTCCCTGCAAACCTTAAAATTAGGTAAAAAAAACACTTTTCAATACATTTTTGCGTGGGATCTCCGTGCCGGCAAAAATGTCCTACCACCCAGCGTTCCCCTTGTTCTCCCGAGTAAAATGATACCTCACTTGAGTGGGTGGGCCAAAGCAGAACAGGCCATAAATGTATTTTTAAGAAATTGGAGCGTTCGGGATTGACAGATAAAGCACAGAGAATTCTACTGTTTTGGGGTCATCCTAGTCACAGGCCTTTGGAATAAGCAATGAACAAAATTCACCTCCATCAAAAATAACTACACAGTGCAAAGCAATACCACTCACTTGCCAGAAGCAACTAAACTCACCACCACGTAGTCTGCACTGACACAGTATGGATCAACAATATACCACTAAAAAAGAAAGAGAAAAAAAATAGACATAAGACAATGCAAAACACATCACAAAAATGTTCATGCTCAAAACACTAACTAAATGCCACTAAGACACCACTTACAAAAAAAAATATAAAACATTGCAATATTACTCATTTGGAGTACATACGACAAAAATAATTTTCTTACCTACAAAAATGTAAATACACAAAACTGCAGAACAACCACTGTCGAAACCGCAAACAGGAATCAAAAGCTTTAGACTAGATTTAAAAAGAAGAAAAAAAAAACATTAGAATCACATACACAAAAAATACACTAGTCCAACATGCCAAGTTAAGGGGTAGGTGGGCCTAACAGTATAACATCAATAGGGGAGCAACCCTTGCCCTTGAGGCCACCCCCAACAAGACAAAAATTTAAACAAATGCTGGTGTCTACTGGCTTCTGCCCCCCTTGGGAACAGATGGGACTGCTACTCTGCCACTCAAAGAGGGCAGAAAAGGCAACAATCATCCTCCCATAAAGGAAGGGGAATGACCCATGACCATGGGGCGGATCACCAAAATAAAAATGAACCCTGGTGCCCTAGAGGCCCTACAAAAAAAACCAGCAGAACTGCCCTACCAGTAAGCATGGGCGGATATAGCGGATCTCGCGTACGCGAAATTGCGGATTTTGGATTCGCAATCCGTGAAGATACGCGAACTGTAGCGGATTTGCGGATTTTCCCGTTTTTTGTGTTGGCGCGCGTTCGCGCCGATTTTGGGACAAGTTCGCAATTGCGAACTTACTTTTCGGCTCGCAACGGCCGCGACTATGTTGTTTCTACGTCTGGTTTATCATCACAGGTTCACAGCACCCTCTGTTTCACCACTGCCACCCTCTGGGACACCCATGCCACCCTCTGGTACATCCTCACTGCCACCCATTAGGTTTATTTATCACTGTAGATTATCGTGGTTGAAAAAAGCAAGCACACCTGCCCTTCTTCAACTGCCATCAATTAATTTGTGGGTCATTAATGTGTCAGTAATTTTGAAAGTTCCAGTCTGGCTGGCACCTGCTTCCTTCCTTATCTGTAATTTGCTTTTTGTTGCAGTGAAATTTTTTTTCACAGGACCTTTATGGTCTACTTGTAGCTATTCTATGAGCCTGCTGTTTGGGTCATAGCAGGGTCATAGAATAGTTGCAAACTCTGGAGGGGCCCCTCAGGAAGCACTACCTTGAATGTTACTAATGTTAAGTTTAAACTTTTGCACCTGCTCATTGCTTTCAGTTTAGCTAAAATCGTTTTTTCTGCAATTTCGCGCGTTTTTTGGGGCGCGAATCCGTGCGAGATCGATTTCGGAAGCCGCGAATGCGTGCGAATACAAAATTGTTTTTTTTGCGACGTGTATGTTCGCGTGATCTTGCGCGTGTTCGCGAGGCGCTTCTAGCTATACGTTTGCCAAGTTACCCTATCGGTCGTACACGGGCGCGGCCATCTTGTTTGCGTGACGTAATTCCGTTTCCGGCCGCTATGTGTAATCTCACAAAGTGTGCTGCTCGCTAGTACAATTTCGCGCGTGCTCGCGAGGAAAATCTCGCGCAAACTTACCCACGCGGTCGTGAACGGGCGCGGCCATCTTGTTTCTCATTCATTGCTATGGTTCTGGGCATGCTTTCTCTATCCTCTCTCAATCTCTGCCATCCTTTGCTTGTTTGAAGTTTATTTGATCTAATTTTACTTATTATCTATCCCTCTATTTTTCTAGCTCTATATTTTTGTGTTTTCTGCTGCTTTTAGTTACTTTTAAACTACTTTTTTAAACTCTTTTCTTTTCTTCTTCACTATTCTATTTCTTGTTTATCATTTAACTGTATTTCTGCCCAGACCATGGTAAAGGGAGCCGGGAAGCACCCTGAGAAGGGGAAGGGTCCCGCACCCCGTGCCCGGCTCCCGTGCGGGCGTTTGAGGGGGGAGCAAGTGGTCCCGCGGGAGATCTTCAGCGCGGAGGAAGTGGCGGCACTCATCTTCCACGTCCAGCGCCGCCTCCCCAAGACGATCCTGGGAGGCGGCAAGATCGCGACTGGCTATGGCATCCGGGAGCGCCGCAAGCGGTGGGAGAAGGTGTGCCGGGCCATGTATAAGCTCTCTGGGGTCCGGCGCACATATAACTAGGCCACCCACCGCTGGACCGATGTCATGGACCGGGAACGGGACTTGCTGGACGCGCTCGGCGTAGAGGTCCCCGGGCTTGGTGAGTAGTAGTAGCTATTCATTTACTACTCTGTTTTATCCGGCTCTGTTATTTGCAAATCTTTGTTCTTTACCAAGAGCAATAATGCTGCCGATTACATTGAGGTAAATTATATTTCAAAATCTTCTATGCATTTCAGGTGCACTGCTCTCCTTCTCAGTAGCCTTGCTTGCTACTATGCTTCTTTGTTTTGTATGTTGTGTTCAGAAGCATTTCATTGGCCTGAGAAATTATGTATGAGTGTAGTGTAAAGATAAGAACTGCGTAATGCTAGACACTAAGGGTCATATTTTCAATTACCGGCGCATCCCTGCAAAGTAGCAGGGATGCGGCAGTAATTGTGTGCCATGCCACCACCACCCATTGGCCCAAAACGTCACAGAAGCCTTACGCATCTGTGCCGTGAAGGCAGCGCATTGCTGGAGTTGCGTGCCAACGATGGCGCAGCTCCAGCAATGCTCTGGGGTACCCTATCTCCCCAATGCTGCATCAAGCCGTACGTCGGCTTCAAGCGCGCAGGGTTTGAGTCATGCATCATTGTCCTAAAAGTGACTGATTGACATCTTGTAGATTTCCCTCAGCCACTTTTAGGATTCGTTCCTGCGCAGGTACGCCCTCCCTTGCGCCGGAACGCCCCCTGATGGCGCAGGGCTTTACAACGTGATGCATCGCCCATATGCCCATATGTGTTTTTTTTAATATATACGCCGCACCAACACCATGGCGAGTCTTTTGTTCTGCCGCTGCGTCACAAAAGGCACGCAACAATGGAGGAAAATGAGCCGCAAGGGACTTCTAAATCAGCCCCAATAGACTGAAGTCCAGTCCTTCCTTTAGACACATGGCTATAAGAAGAAATAGTGGCGGTGGTGGGTGGATTGATAGTTTGAGTATTCACTGATCTGCAAGCAGGATGGACTTTGTCTGTCACTTCGCGTGCTGCGGACTGCTGCCTGCAGTGCCAGGCCTAGGCAAACCTCTTTAGTAGTCTGTTTATTGAGTTACATAGGAACTTTCTAAGTCAACGTTCCGCAAATCAGGCAATACGAATAACGTAGTATACCACATGAGATAGATCCAGTGGAATAGTTGTCTATCTATTTGCTATTTCTCCAAAATATTTTGTTATTGTTCTTTTGAAATGTTTGATTTGGTTGAAAAATCTCATCCATGTTTTCTGGTTTTTCTTTCTTTCATGTTGTACATCAGCTCCCCCCAAGGGCAAGAGGACACAGGAGGAGGGTGCTGAGGATGCAGGCCAGGATCGGGCATGCGAGGGCTCCTTTGCTGGCCCCAGTAAGTTTACATTTTAATAAAGAGTACCTATTTTTTCCTAGCGTTCCTCATTCGATTTTTTCTAAATCGTCTTTGATCTTCTTGTAGACTGGATATAAATTCTTATCCTGCCTCGAATATGACTCCCTGTGGTATTACTAGACTATTCTTATTAGTCTGTCTGTGTAGCTAACTAAGATTGGACATTTGGCAATTCCATTGGACTCCCATTCTATTCAGCAATAGCTCTATGCACTGTCTCCTTACTGACTAGATAGTGTAGCAGAGTCATTCAGCTCCCGAAGTCACCGATTATTGATCCCCAATGATCTCTAGATTATCGTACGCAGGACAAGAGAGTACGGAGTCACAGCACAGTCAAGAAGTGTCAGAGGCACTCATGCTTGCAAAAATTCCAAAACCTTTAGCTCATCCACTCTAGTCTGGAGGAACAAAAACCACAGAGTCTATTTAAGTTTAAAAGCTTTATTAAAAGTAAACACATTTATTAAAATCTACTTTGTCATAAATCTATTTAACTGAAAACGGAAAAGTGGTTAGTGCTGACGATTAATTGGACACATTTCTTGTGGTCGAGCCGAGCTCTCACCTGGTTTGAACTTGATCCTGGTCGTGTTCTTAGGAGTCAAGCTTCTGTCTGTTAGGAGAAAAAGTGGTGCGTGTTAAAAATCAAAAGCAAGCATTCATCAGTTGTGCATAAAAGTGCAGCAAGACAACAGCCTTCCCTGGAAAATGGGACATTTTTACTTTGGAGTAGACAGTCACAAATTATTATATTGTATTCAGTTTTTTTAACATTTCTCCTAGACCAAATATTATATAGTAGTGAGTGGTGTATTCTAACATTCTTAAATGTACTTTGTAGGTGTAACATCTGGTGACGGGGCCAGCGCGGAGGTGGCTGTGTTGGGCGAGGACTCGGCGGACTCTGGGGAGGAGGCGGGGCAAGAGCCGGCGGACGGTCCTGTGGGGGTTCAAACGGTGGTGGCGGAAACAGGTAAGCTATATATTCCTTACTTATTGAGATTGAAGACTGCATAGTGTGCTTTCTGCACGGGTGTATTACAAATCAACCAGGTAGTAGCCTCCTCGAAATGTACTTCGACTTAGCTGTGAAGTTTTTGGTGAGAAGAATCCCAATAAGTTCTTAGACGAACGTGATGGATGGGATGAACGAAAAGCGAAAGAAGGGTGTAAGTAAGTGGGACGCGAACTTGTATGATGGCTGGCAAAGAAGAACGATATGTGTTTGCTTGGCCCCCGAGGTGGCTGGGAAGGAAAGAATATGGTATGGTGCATGGCTGGGTCAATGATGAAGCAAGGATGGGTGGGAGGACAGCAGCCTGGGTGGGTGAAACAGAAACTGTATGTGTGCGTATACTTTGACTGAATGGATGCCTGGAGCATGGTATTCTCTGACTCTTAGATAGCACATGTGTATCTAGAGAGAGTAGATGGTCGCCAGATGAAGTAAGTGTTACCTTGAAGAGCATGTACCACCGCACCCGCACGTCCGTTCCAGTGCAGGGAAGGCAAGGAAAAGAAATTGTAAATGTGTCCAATACTACCATGAATAGTAGCAGTACTTTGTATTGCGTCTGCAATCACAGCATATATCTGGTTATTACGGTGGACACTCCGTACCTCTCTTAATAACTTTAGTTTACTTGTAGTACGTCATTCATGTGTGGGTGTATCACTGTTCACTCAATATTAAGCAAAGCACCTAAAGTCATCCCATATGTCATCAAATACGTCCCATGTGAAGTGATAGATAATCAAATTAGTTAGCTTCTTCATTTTCCTTTTCTAGTACTCATTTGCACTGTAGGGTGAAAGGTAAATTAATTAAGCAGTAGCCCTTGTAACAGAGTATTCTCAGTGCCACCCGTAATAGAAAAGTAATAGCTTCACCACCTGCATGTACTGGACCGGTACAGTAACGCAAGTCTGTCTCACTCATCATGGTGTGCAACTTTTTTTCTCGGGTGCAAGTTCACTGTGCTGTCCATGTCATTCTGCCGGCTTGCATAAGATAACGTACCAATTTCCCTAAACAAGAGAGAAGAAGAAGAATAAGACTGGTGTACTGTCATAGTCGACTGTAATGGAAGTCCATAGTGGTCATAGAATTTGTTCTTTAAACTACCACTAATGTTAGAGCAAGGATGCAGAAGTGGGAGGTTACATAGATACTGTCCTCAATAGTTATGTACTGTGCTTTCAATTTGCTACTTGTCCTGTGACCCAACTTTCGGCTCAATCACTTTGTGTTATTAATGCTAAGGAGCATTGGTTACAGACTATGTCTTTCTTTCTTCATATAGTTGCTCCTTCCAAATCAACAACACGGAGGGAGCAGGCTAGAATGGCCCGGCAACGGAGGCTGGAGGCCACTGTCGCCGAATATCGGCGGCTGGTGGCCCTGGAGGAGGAGGAGGACACGCAGTCGAGCGGGGCAACAACAACATCCTCGACTGTGACCACTGCATCCTCCTCCGTGACTAAGCCAGCGGGACCGAGCCGGGCTAACAAAGACAACCGCCACCGCCAAGCAACAGAAATACCAGCTGCCCCCCACAGGAGCTGCAAGGAACGCCAACACCGCCTACGAGTCCGAATGTCCAACCTGGAGCAGGAGGTCCTGAAGTATAAGAACTTGGTTAAGGGCCTCCGCTCCGAGCTTGCCACCCTCCGCAAGGAGTATGATGCCCATGCCGCAAAATGCACCAGCACCAGCACCCTCCAGTAGTGGAGTGTCCCTTGCCCTTTTTTTATAGACTTTTGGGGGGTGGGATTTGGGAGTTGGGATCGTTTTGGGACGTTTCAAAGACAATCTTTGGGGTTAGGGTGGGTGAGGGAGATTATTTTGTTAGGGCTACATAAATATATTTTTAAACTTTATCTGACCATACCTGTTTTTTACTGCTTTTCAGTCTGGTGGGTGGGGGGCGGGGGTGTAACAGTAACTTTGTTTTCCTGAACAGTCGTAGGACTTTAGTAGTACAACCGTCAATCTCTTGTCTACTCCGAAATAATACTCCATTATACTACCTCCCACCAAACGCTTATCTTACCTGTAATTTGTGTTAGAAATTAGGGCTAGGCCCAGGGCTGGCTCCACGTGAAATGGGGATTAACGTTGTCAATCCTGGGCGGGTGACATTTCCTCATTGCGGTGGTACTAGTGGTGTGACACAGTGGCAGTTGCATGCCTATGGAAAAAAAGAAAACGAAACCTTGTTTGTCCTTACTGTAGCATTACAACGGTTACGGTACGATCGAGAATATTGCAGGTGACAGACAGAACAGTGCCATAATGTAGCCTAACAAATGGTAAAGTATTTGCTTGCAAGTATAACTAGTACTTGCGTTGAATTTATTTGACATTGGCTACTACTACTAGAAGATATAGTACTGAAGCTGAGTAAGTCTAGAAGATATCCTCGTATTCCTTCACCAGCCTGTTGCTATGACCTTATCCTCCCCAGCAAGTGTGTGGAATTATTGATGCCATTTTAGTCAGACATCAAGCAAAACAACACAGCCCGGGGGAAGAGGGTTAGGGTTTGTAAAATGGATGGGAATGGGGGTTTCTTTTTGGGTAGGTTTTGTTGAGAGAAGAAAAGAAAAGCAGAGCATGGACAAACAATAATTGAAGATAAAGACAATCTTTGGTTACAAAGTAAAGCTAAGCACATGCAGTCACACTCATAGAATAAAACAATGGATACTGTATCTGTATTGCGTATGTTGTTGGAGTTGTCCTTGAATTTGGTAAGTAAGTTGCATGCAGCAAACAATTCCTCTTATTGGCGGCACTCCTCCATTCCAGCTGACGCTTCGTCCATCAATGTTGGTGACCACTGACAGAAGACACCCTGTCCACTGCCTGCCTGGCGGATGTTGACTGAAACCCGGCCTGTAATTATTGAACGGAAAACAGAAAGTGCTATTACAATACCACTGATAAATAAATAAAAGGTATGTACGCTGTGTGGTTCAAAATGTGACACTTTGATTTCCCTAATAGACAGTACAATATTTTTGAAATTGCGTGCTCTGCCTGAGTCACCTTTTTAAGGATAAATAAGTATGGCCAAAATATTATAGCGGATCTTTCCCCTCAAGGTAGGTGTACTGTAAACTGTGTTTTAGAACAAAATTTGACCTTCCCAGCAATGCTCCCACCAAGACCCTTACTAAAGCCAGTCGCAAAAATGTAGAAGAACCCCAATCAGATCTCCAAAAACGATGCCTAGCAGAAAAATGGTTACAAAACGTACTTTGAAAGTAACAGTAGGCCCAAATACAGACCGTGGATTGTATTCAAACCACTTGCAAGCAAGCAAAAGTATCCATAGCCAGCATCGCTCCAACAGTGCTCTACAACACCAGAACTGCGTTGCAATAGAACCCCCCGAAACACATGCAATCCTGCTGCTAGGGCTAACCCTAACGAACCCTAACTTACAAAAAGTGCCAAAACTGGTGTTTCCTTCAGGATTTTGTCCAAAACACTTCTATCCGGTATTAGACCTTCCCAGGAATGCCCCAGGCAAGACCCGCCAACCCACCCGGAAAAAACCACCCGACAACACCCCCAAACAGCGAAAAAGCTAAATCTCATACTTACAATATCTCTCGGCCTTCGGTCCAAACGCGGCGCTGTGCAGCTAGGTCATCATCATCATCAATCATCATAACTCCTGTTTTCCACCACGGATTTCCTGAAAAGCAAATGCAATCAAGATTAGATTGTCGCAGCAGTGCTTCGACAGAGACCCCGGCCGCAACCCACCCACGAACAGCAGGAAGCCCCCCAAAACGCTACATTGAGCAAGATGACAGAAGAAATAGCAAAAAAAAGGCTGTTCCTTCAAGATTTTGTCCAAAACACTTCTATCCGGTATTAGACCTTCCCAGGAATGCCCCAGGCAAGACCCGCCAACCCACCCGGAAAAAACCACCCGACAACACCCCCAAACAGCGAAAAAGCTCAATCTCATACTTACAATATCTCTCGGCCTTCGGTCCAAACGCGGCGCTGTGCAGCTAGGTCATCATCATCATCAATCATCATAACTTCTGTTTTCCACCACGGATTTCCTGAAAAGCAAATGCAATCAAGATTAGACTGTCGCAGCAGTGCTTCGACAGAGACCCCGGCCGCAACCCACCCACGAACAGCAGGAAGCCCTCCAAAACGCTACATTGAGCAAGATGACAGAAGAAATAGCAAAAAAAAGGCTGTTCTTTCAGGATTTTGTCCAAAACACTTCTATCCGGTATTAGACCTTCCCAGGAATGCCCCAGGCAAGACCCGCCAACCCACCCGGAAAAAACCACCAGACAACACCCCCAAACAGCGAAAAAGCTAAATCTCATACTTACAATATCTCTCGGCCTTCGGTCCAAACGCGGCGCTGTGCAGCTAGGTCATCATCATCATCAATCATCATAACTCCTGTTTTCCACCACGGATTTCCTGAAAAGCAAATGCAATCAAGATTAGATTGTCGCAGCAGTGCTTCGACAGAGACCCCGGCCGCAACCCACCCACGAACAGCAGGAAGCCCCCCAAAACGCTACATTGAGCAAGATGACAGAAGAAATAGCAAAAAAAAGGCTGTTCCTTCAGGATTTTGTCCAAAACACTTCTATCCGGTATTAGACCTTCCCAGGAATGCCCCAGGCAAGACCCGCCAACCCACCCGGAAAAAACCACCCGACAACACCCCCAAACAGCGAAAAAGCTCAATCTCATACTTACAATATCTCTCGGCCTTCGGTCCAAACGCGGCGCTGTGCAGCTAGGTCATCATCATCATCAATCATCATAACTCCTGTTTTCCACCACGGATTTCCTGAAAAGCAAATGCAATCAAGATTAGACTGTCGCAGCAGTGCTCCCAGACACCAAAAATTACCCACAAACACCCGGAACCCCGCCAAAGAGCACCTCAAAGGCAAGCAAGTCAGCAAAAACGGCAAGAAATTTCCACCTCATATTTGGTCCAAAACACTTTTGTCCATTATTAGAGCTTCACAGCAATGGGCCCAAATCTGTCAATTCACCCGCAAAGAAGTACAACACCCCCACAAGTGCTGAGTCTTTCTTCATTGGGCGTAATCCAGCACTCTGCTTTGAGGGAAATCGCATTCTGGAGGAGGAGGATAGAGGAGCATGTTCTTCAGAACTTGTGAACCTGAGGAATGTAGACTGCGGCACCTTCAAATCAATAAGCAAACAAGTGAAGACAGTTCTGATGATGGTCTTGTTTTTGGGATTAGGTGATTAAAGTTTGAATTAAATTAACTGTGCAAAACAAAGAAAGAGAGACACAAAGCACACAGGAATAAAAGTGAATGAGGACGAAAAAGAAAGTTCTTGATTGATTGTCTCATTTTCAGGGCTCGGTGTCAGGGAATAAGAACAAGATTTCGTCATCATACTCTGCGAATTCAGGCTGGATGAGGTCAGTGCCACCGAACAGAGAACAAATCCCCTCATCTATGTTGCCGTCCTCCTCGTCTTCATGCGGCGTGCTTTCTCGTACTTTGTAATCTGGTGGTATGAGGTGCTGATTCATCTTGATCATTGTCAGCCGCTCCACATTTTTGGGCGAGAGGCGGCTCCGTTTGGGAGTTACAATGCCACCAGCAGCACTGAAAACACGTTCAGAAGACACACTTGCGAGTGGGCAAGACAAATAGTTTATAGCCAGGTTGGAGAGCTGTGGCCACAATTGTTTTTTGCCATGCCAATACTGCAATGGCTCATCATTAAGAAAGACCTCTGTTGAGTCATTCAGATAGTCCTGCACCATCGACTCAAGGTCATCAGCGGTTCCTCCACTTTGCTTACTTTTTGCTGTGCCTGTGACTTTTTTTCGAGAACCATACCCAAGCAAACTTAGCCAATCCTCTACAGCAGCCACTGTTTTTGTTGTGTGTGGTGCAGATGATCCAGTTGCCGGTGTCTTTAACGGCTGAGAGGTCACTTCAGCCACAGGTGCAGAAGTGGATTCTTGTGACTGGGGATGGCCTGCTGATGCTGATGCTGATGTACTGGCTTCTCCTTCAATAACCTGCCGTTCTTTTTCAAACCTCTTGGCTGACCAGGCTAACCAATGTTTGTACTTTTGAACATCTGCATCAGCAAAAGGAAAGAATGCTTCGTCTTCCAGCGCCTTTTTGTAGCGTGGATCCAGAATAGTAGCACAAATGTAATGCTGTTCTGAGTTGATCATTTTAAGACGTTCATCACCACGTAGGCGCTCTAATAATTTCTCAGACAAAATAAAATGGTCTTTTTTTTTTTCATCTTTTTCAAACTCAGAAGACACCGCCAACAGTTGGTGCTCCAGCATGCACAACAATGGGATAGCTTTTCCCAAATTACAGTCCTCCTGGCTGACTGCACGCGTGAAGAACTCAAAAGGACGAAGCATGTCTGTTAGGCTTTTAACTATGTCCCATTGCGCCGCACCCATCCGCATGTCCTCCTTCTGAGATGTAGCCTCTGTGAAGAAATAGTGATCGAGTACCGTATACTGCTCATACAGACGCTCAAGCATGTAGAAGGTTGAGTTCCAACGTGTTGCCACCTCCTGGATGAGTGCTTTCACTGGCATTCCACGTTGAAGTAGCAGTCTCCGCAGATGCTTCCGGGCCTTAAAAGAATGGCTGAAATGGTTGCACATTTTGCGGCAGGTGGCCATTACCTCGAACGCTGGACTCTGTTTATCACTCAAGAATTTTTGAACTACCAGGTTGATACAGTGCGCCAAACACGGCACTCTAAAATGGTCACCCTTCAACATGGCCTTAACTACATTGGCGCCATTATTCGTGGAAACATAACCAATCTTGCGTTTTAGGGGGGATAGCATTTTCAAGACCTTTTTGTTAAACTCTTCCAAAAGGTTTTCTGCTGTGTGACTTTTCTCCAAGCCAAACATGGCTAGTGTTGCATGTTTCCGAGCAGCTTTGAAAACGTTGTCCTGGTCAACACCTGCGTTTAGCTTTGCTTTAACACCTGAAAAAGAGACCCAGTGTGCAGTGATGCACATGTAATCAGCGCCTGCGCCACTGGTCCACATGTCTGTTGTCAGATGTATTGTGTGAACAGCACTCTTCTGCAAAGCTGCCCCAATCGCCTCCAGCACATCTTCATGTAGTGCTGGAACCGCAACTCTGGCAAAATAGAACCGGCTCGGAACCTTCCATTTAGGGCAGAGCGTTGCCACTAATTCAAGAAAACCTACCGCTTCTACAAAAGAAAAAGGTAGACCACAGCTAGCATTTTAGCCAGCTTAGTGTTATACAGACGCGTCAGTGGGTGGTTGCGTTCATATGGCACGTCTGAAGTAAGCATTGTTCTAATGTTGCCCTGGACCAAGCATTTACGGGCTGAGAATGACTTCGTTGACCCAATTTTGCTCGCTGGTGAACTTTTGTGCGTTGGTGTCTCACTCGCTCCAACACTCTTAGTGTGCCTCACATTGGGTGTGCTGCTGACAGGGGTACTGGGTGTAAGGGAAGTGTTTGACACGTCTTCTTCCTGCTCGTCATCATCAGATGAAACATCAACGTTTCCTTGAATTCGGCCTTTCTTGATCGCATCTAGGTGCGCAAACCATTTGACAGTGTGCTGTCTCCTAAGATGACCTCTCTGGCCTCCGGTACCATAGTTGGTACCTGGCTTACCACGACTAACTGCTTGCTTACAAATGGTACAAATGGCAAACTTTGGATTTTTTGGACAAACAGTAAAGAAGTCCCAAACTGGGGACTTGAAGTGTCTGTGGGACATGGAGGAGGCGGCGATACTGGTGGTGGTGGTCATGAAGCTAATGCCAGATGAAGTGGAGGATCTGGATTGCCCAACTTTTGTACGTTTTGCACTTTCACCGCCACTAATTAAGGTCGAGGTTGACGGAGGTCTCTTCTTGCCAGAAAGAAATATGGAAGCGGGACGAGTTGGTGTACTACTTAACTCCAATGATTGTGGTGTTTCCACTGCCTCCTCATCGACAACATCATCATCATCATCACGCTCAGCAGCTCTTCGGGCTAGGGTCAAAATGTCTGTTTGCTGCATGCCCGCTGGGGCTGCAGTGACCTTTATGATGACTGGGTCGTCGTTGGCAGAGTCTTCATCAGCAGCAGTATCCGCCACTTCTTGTTGAGACTCATCACACTCCATAACTCTGAGACTTTGGACGAGCTTCCTTTTACGCTTAACTACCTTTGTCGGATCATGGTGTGCCTCCCTCTCAGACGGCTGTGGTGCTGGTTCCCAAGTTTGATCCGTATCATCAGAAGGAGGTGTGCTTGAAGAAGATGTAGACACCACCCTTGATCTCTTCCTTGCTAGGGGTGTGGAAGACAATGAAGGATCATCAGGAGGAGTGGCTTCCTCAAATGATACCTCGCCTTGATTGTCGATTTCCTGATGTGCCCCTACTTCGGGAGGAACAACTATTGTGGGCACTTGTGACCCTCCATGCACCTCTGCTTGCGCATCTCCTTGCGCTGCCTCTCCTTCCACATGTACTTGGGCTTGTACTTGCACATGTGATTGTTGTTGCGGCTGTGGTTGTTCAACACTCGTCAGATGAGCTACAACAACCTGTGTTGATTGAGGGACATTGCTGCTGCTTTCTTGCGATGAGCCAACATCACTGGTCGATGGTGATTGAACAACTATACTGGCTGCCTCTGCAGCACTCAAGGGCTTGGACTTAAGTTGGCGTCGTGGTGGTGGTGGTGGCACTGAGCCCAATGGAGCGGGGGTGCTGCTGCCAGCTTGGTCCCCAGCAGATCCCGCTGCTGCTGCTGCAGGCATACTTTTTTTTTTACTCCCAAAAAAAGGGGCGGGCAGCACACCAGTGTCCTTGGTAACTTGCTTCTTCTGCTCCTTACTGGCACCTTTCTTGCTAGAGGAGCTACGGGTTACTTTTTTTGGGGCCATCTTCTTCAGAGCAGGTCAGCAGACAGCAGTTGCACGAGTTGCAGAGGGTTCTGTGTCCAGACGTGACGTCGCGTGACGTTATGCTGCACACACACACCGCTGCAGGACTTCTTCCTGGCACTGGTGGTTCTCTTGAGTCTTCTTGTGCACCTAAAAGCAATGGAAGACAGAGGAACATCAGTTCAGTTATACACCCCAAAAAATCGAAAAAACACAGAAAAATGAGCACAATCCCATGCCATCCATGATGTTTACATTGAAGACACCCCACAGAAAGACTAGGGACATGCAAGTATGCAACACTCTCTACCCCTGGGCATAATGGATGAAAAGTAGGCAAAATAAGTGCAGGCCTCAGACACTGCCTCTCCTCAAAATGGCCCCTTACACCCCAAGCACATGTTGCCTGTACCAGCCAGCACTCAAGATGGCCACCACCACCACCCACATGGCCAGTCCACATCAACAGTACACCCCCAAAAAACAGAAAAACAGCCAGAAATCACCACAATCCAATGCCATCCATGATGTTTACATTAAAGAGAGTGAGACCACACCACAGGCACACTCAGTCCATGCACCACCACCCCTGGGCAAAAGGCCACACCAGCAGCCCCCCAAAAATGACAAAAAACAATAAAATAAGCACAATCCCAGCCCATCCATGGCCTCAATTATGTTTAAATTCAAGAAGACACCCCAGAGAAAGACTAGGCCCATGCAACACTCACCACCCCTGGGCAAAGAGCCCCACCAGCAGGCCCAAAAAAACGACAAAAACAATAAAATCAGCACAATCCCAGCCCATCCATGGCCTCAATGGTGTTTAAATTCAAGAAGACACCCCTCAGAAACACTAGGCCCATGCAACACTCACTACCCCTGGGCATAATGGATGAAAAGTAGGCAAAATAAGTGCAGGCCTCAGACACTGCCTCTCCTCAAAATGGCCCCTTACACCCCAAGCACATGTTGCCTGTACCAGCCAGCACTCAAGATGGCCACCACCACCACCCACATGGCCAGTCCACATCAACAGTACACCCCCAAAAAACAGAAAAACAGCCAGAAATCACCACAATCCAATGCCATCCATGATGTTTACATTAAAGAGAGTGAGACCACACCACAGGCACACTCAGTCCATGCACCACCACCCCTGGGCAAAAGGCCACACCAGCAGCCCCCCAAAAACGACAAAAAACAATAAAATAAGCACAATCCCAGCCCATCCATGGCCTCAATTATGTTTAAATTCAAGAAGACACCCCACAGAAAGACTAGGCCCATGCAACACTCACCACCCCTGGGCAAAGGGCCCCACCAGCAGGCCCAAAAAAACGACAAAAAAACAATAAAATCAGCACAATCCCAGCCCATCCATGGCCTCAATGGTGTTTAAATTCAAGAAGACACCCCTCAGAAACACTAGGCCCATGCAACACTCACTACCCCTGGGCATAATGGATGAAAAGTAGGCAAAATAAGTGCAGGCCTCAGACACTGCCTCTCCTCAAAATGGCCCCTTACACCCCAAGCACATGTTGCCTGTACCAGCCAGCACTCAAGATGGCCACCACCACCACCCACATGGCCAGTCCACATCAACAGTACACCCCCAAAAAACAGAAAAACAGCCAGAAATCACCACAATCCAATGCCATCCATGATGTTTACATTAAAGAGAGTGAGACCACACCACAGGCACACTCAGTCCATGCACCACCACCCCTGGGCAAAAGGCCACACCAGCAGCCCCCCAAAAACGACAAAAAACAATAAAATAAGCACAATCCCAGCCCATCCATGGCCTCAATTATGTTTAAATTCAAGAAGACACCCCACAGAAAGACTAGGCCCATGCAACACTCACCACCCCTGGGCAAAGGGCCCCACCAGCAGGCCCAAAAAAACGACAAAAAACAATAAAATCAGCACAATCCCAGCCCATCCATGGCCTCAATGGTGTTTAAATTCAAGAAGACACCCCTCAGAAACACTAGGCCCATGCAACACTCACTACCCCTGGGCATAATGGATGAAAAGTAGGCAAAATAAGTGCAGGCCTCAGACACTGCCTCTCCTCAAAATGGCCCATTACACCCCAAGCACATGTTGCCTGTACCAGCCAGCACTCAAGATGGCCACCACCACCACACACATGGCCAGTCCACATCAACAGTACACCCCCAAAAACAGAAAAACAGCCAGAAATCACCACAATCCAATGCCATCCATGATGTTTACATTAAAGAGAGTGAGACCACACCACAGGCACACTCAGTCCATGCACCACCACCCCTGGGCAAAAGGCCACACCAGCAGCCCCCCAAAAACGACAAAAAACAATAAAATAAGCACAATCCCAGCCCATCCATGGCCTCAATTATGTTTAAATTCAAGAAGACACCCCACAGACAGACTAGGCCCATGCAACACTCACCACCCCTGGGCAAAGGGCCCCACCAGCAGGCCCAAAAAAACGACAAAAAACAATAAAATCAGCACAATCCCAGCCCATCCATGGCCTCAATGGTGTTTAAATTCAAGAAGACACCCCTCAGAAACACTAGGCCCATGCAACACTCACTACCCCTGGGCATAATGGATGAAAAGTAGGCAAAATAAGTGCAGGCCTCAGACACTGCCTCTCCTCAAAATGGCCTCTTACACCCCAAGCACATGTTGCCTGTACCAGCCAGCACTCAAGATGGCCACCACCACCACCCACATGGCCAGTCCACATCAACAGTACACCCCCAAAAAACAGAAAAACAGCCAGAAATCACCACAATCCAATGCCATCCATGATGTTTACATTAAAGAGAGTGAGACCACACCACAGGCACACTCAGTCCATGCACCACCACCCCTGGGCAAAAGGCCACACCAGCAGCCCCCCAAAAACGACAAAAAACAATAAAATAAGCACAATGCCAGCCCATCCATGGCCTCAATTATGTTTAAATTCAAGAAGACACCCCACAGAAAGACTAGGCCCATGCAACACTCACCACCCCTGGGCAAAGGGCCCCACCAGCAGGCCCAAAAAAACGACAAAAAACTATAAAATCAGCACAATCCCAGCCCATCCATGGCCTCAATGGTGTTTAAATTCAAGAAGACACCCCTCAGAAACACTAGGCCCATGCAACACTCACTACCCCTGGGCATAATGGATGAAAAGTAGGCAAAATAAGTGCAGGCCTCAGACACTGCCTCTCCTCAAAATGGCCCATTACACCCCAAGCACATGTTGCCTGTACCAGCCAGCACTCAAGATGGCCACCACCACCACACACATGGCCAGTCCACATCAACAGTACACCCCCAAAAAACAGAAAAACAGCCAGAAATCACCACAATCCAATGCCATCCATGATGTTTACATTAAAGAGAGTGAGACCACACCACAGGCACACTCAGTCCATGCACCACCACCCCTGGGCAAAAGGCCACACCAGCAGCCCCCCAAAAACGACAAAAAACAATAAAATAAGCACAATCCCAGCCCATCCATGGCCTCAATTATGTTTAAATTCAAGAAGACACCCCACAGAAAGACTAGGCCCATGCAACACTCACCACCCCTGGGCAAAGGGCCCCACCAGCAGGCACAAAAAAACGACAAAAAACAATAAAATCAGCACAATCCCAGCCCATCCATGGCCTCAATGGTGTTTAAATTCAAGAAGACACCCCTCAGAAACACTAGGCCCATGCAACACTCACTACCCCTGGGCATAATGGATGAAAAGTAGGCAAAATAAGTGCAGGCCTCAGACACTGCCTCTCCTCAAAATGGCCCCTTACACCCCAAGCACATGTTGCCTTAAATTCAAGAAGACACCCCACAGAAAGACTAGGCCCATGCAACACTCACCACCCCTGGGCAAAGGGCCACACCAGCAGGCCCAAAAAAAGGACAAAAAACAGCACAATCCCAGCCCATCCATGGCCTCAATGGTGTTTAAATTCAACAAAACAGTTGTATCATGCACCCCTAACCAACCCTGGTCCTACTGGATACTGTGGCTACCCACAATATAATTTATTTAATGTTCTGAAAAAGTTCCAAAATTTTACTTGCAGCAACTGTAATGCCCCAAACAAACTTACTTGTGAAAGTTGATTTCTAATCCAAAAGTGATCCAAAGACAGTCAAAAAGGCCTCAAATCCAAATATCCAGCAGCACCCACAAAAAGTAATCCTTCCAGCTCCAGATCCAAATGAAAGTGACCAGGAGATGGACAAAGCACTGGGAGGAGCCTGCTGGACAGGAACAGGAAGTAGGAGACTGTGGGGCACTTCCTTCCTCCCCCCCCCCCCAAAATGGACTCCTTGCAAAAAAAAAGGCCATGCAAATGTCAACCTGAGGAGTGATTCTGATAAAAATCATAATTTTCTGAAGGTTTATCCTGTTTGCTGGTGGTTTTCTTGTGCGAAATTGCAAAATCTCTATTTCGCAAGTGCGAGATTGTTCCTTTCCGCCGCAACTACGTGTTCGCAATTGCGAACTCTCGCGAGTTGTGCTGTGCAAGGTGGCAAGCCGCGATTACGTATTCGCGGGCGCCAAACTCCCGCGGGAACACGCAGCAAGATCTAAAATGGCGCGTCACTTGCAAAGAAAAACAACTCGGCAAACGCTAAATGACGGAAAGTGAACGCCGTGCACCACGCCGCGCGCCGCAACCAAGCAAAAAATCCGCCGCAAGCGGATTCACTGATTTTCGACAAATTCGCGAGCGTTCGCGGATTGCGAATTTGCCGAAAATCCGAAAAATCCGCGAGCGGAGCGGATTTTACGCCCATGCTTACCTACCAGGTGATACCAAACGGGATGATGGACGGAGCGCATGCGCAAATCTAACACTCACCCCCAGGCAACTGATCTTGAATTAATCCATCATCATTTGTTTAGCTCACTTCACCAACCCAGTTCAGACATGGCCATATGCAAATCATACTGACCCTGTGCCCTTTGATTGCCCTAAGTTGGCAGACGTGGGTACCTTGCTCACTTTGGCACTGGACTCAAGCTAACCTGGCTGATAACGGCTGATTAGCCAGTAACCGTTCCCATTATGGTTATTTTTCAAAAAATTTGACCACCCCCCCGGGGGGCAGCCAAAGGCTTACAACATGCCCCTTAAAGGGGAGCGACCCTTGTCCAAGGGGTTGCTCCCCAAAACAAAAAAAACATTAAGGCTACTCAAAATGGCCCCCAAAAGGAAAGTGACCCTTGCCCAGGGGGCCACTCCCCTGCTCTTTGCCCCAGGGCATAGTTTTTATAATAAAACATTTATATGCTACTGCCCCCGAAAGGGGAGCGACCCTTGTCCAAGGGGTCGCTCCCAAAAACAACAAAAAAACAATAGGGCCACACAAGATAGCCCCCAAAAGGAGAGTGGCCCTTGCTCAAGGGGCCACTCCACTTTTCTTTGCCCCAGTACATGCCGATAAATGAAAAACGAAAACTTTTTAATTTCTAATGCCCTAAAAAGAGGAGCGTCCCTTGTCCAAGGGGACTCTCCCCAAAACAAAAAAAAACAAAAGGGCTGCACAAAATGGCCCCCATTATGAGAGTGACCCTTGCCCAAGGGGCCACTCCCGGGAACGCACAAACACTGCCCCAAAATGCCGATTATTGTTCAAATAACGAAAATTCTGCCCCCCCGGGTCAGACAAAGCGAGACAATTTGCCCCCAAATGGGGGAGCGACCCTTGCCCAAGGGGCCGCTCCCCGAACGCACAAACACTGCTAATTTCACACACAAAAATCCCTGGTGTCTAGTGGGCATTCCTGCGGCCCGATCGCACGATCGTGCAGCAGGAATGCTGTAAAGAGGCATCGAGGGAAAGGAAAACACTTTCCTTTCCCCCGATGCCTCTTTAGTTTAAATCCCACCCGCCCCAGGTCCCAAACTTACCTCTTTCTCCTCCAATGCGCAGGAAGCAAATGGCTTCCCTGCGCGTCAGAGAAGAAAGGGAACCTCGAATGACGTCAGCGCGCCTTGCGCGCTGACATCATTGATGACGCGGGCGGGGGGCCGGGGGAGGGAGGGGAAGGTCTTCCCCTGCCTTCCCCGCAGAAACGAAGAAAATCGGGCTGAGCTTGTCATGAGCACCCAAGCACTGTATGCCATGACGAGCTCAACTCGTCATGAGCATACAAGGGGTTAAACAAGACACATGACTGATCAAAAAAACACAACACAGGCTTTGTAGTCATACACTCTGCATACTCACAACTGGCAGAGACAAGTAGGAGTACCCCAGGAGTGCAGGGACACACCTACACGCTGCACAGTGCTCAACCTACAACTCCTACATGTGCCTACAATCTGAAGCACATGTCTGACAATGTAAACATACAGGCACTCATTACCTGGATCATAGATGTGTGTAATTGGCATGTGCAGGGGCACATACACATCAACACTACTCACAATGACAGGCCAATCACACTGTATGACTACACAAGTGCACACATTCAAATGTACTCATGTGACTATGAAGACAGGCCCACACAAGATGACTACACACCAACAGTGCTGTGCACACATCAAGAAAGAGCCCACAGAAATGCTGGACCCTGGCCACCCTGCAAATAATCATGTGGATAGCATTCACCTCTGTTCTGGTATTGCATCCTAACATGACATGGTTAATATTTAGCAAACCTGAGCACAGAATGATTAGAGAAGAGTAGATCATCACAAACAACCATCATTGCACCCTCAAGCCTTAGACTACAGAAGAACAAAAGTGCGTGTTACCTCTGTAAAGTTCTGAAAAAGTAAAACAAGCAATTGACAATGTTACAGTGGCATACAGAGCATTTGTCACATGAAACGATACCCTTACATAAAACCTTTTATTTAGCAAGGACATTGACAAAGCAGACAATAGGAGTTAAAGTCTTTATTACATAATACCCAGATAGGCATCAAAAGTACAAACCAACAAGGCCATTAGCCAGTACAAATTCATTGTATGCACATGTGTGCATGAAATACATTTTGGAACACTCCTGAGGCGGAAAGCCGGGACCAAGACCCTTGTATGTTGCTAATGTTTTTTAAAATTGTTTATTCTTGATACTGAGCTCTTTGACTTTTTAACCTGCACCTACCTGATTAGAGGTTATTTGTTCTTTGCTCCGCCGATTAGGCGCGGAGTTGCCACCTGGGGCATGGGGTGCTTGCGAGCCTGGCGGTGCACCCCATGCCCACCTCCCTGACAGGACGCTGGGGGCGGCGGCTTAGCCCTGTGACGCGCTCGGCGTCAATACAAAAGTAGTTGGTCATATCTCCGCGCAGCGGACGCGGGCAGCGGGCGCTCCTTCGGCGCGCCGAAGGTGCGCCAAAGGTAAGCCCGTCTGCGCCCGTCCGAGCCCTGATGAGCCCAGAGGTCATGACCCCTGCTCGATCATTTCCCGAGGCAAATGCCCTGACGAAAATAGTGTTTTCTCCTATGGAGCTTCGAAACATATTGCATACAGCATCTAGTCCATTGGCTGACATGCAAGCTTGTTCACATAAATTTCCCGCCTACATGGAAGGTCCGGTAGCTTGTAGAAACTGCACCTTTCAGGGAAACCAATTTATCTGCCATGTCCCTCTCATTCAGTCCCCTAAGATTCCGTTGTCGTCGGGTCTATCCTATATCCTCTGTAATGTACGATCATTAGCCGGGCATCCTCTGGAGATTTGGGATATGATACACTCCCATGCCCCAGAGATATGTTTCCTGACGGAAACTTGGTTGAATCCCGCCAATCTGGCGATGATACATTTGGCTATACCTGATAACTACAGACTTATACAGTTGGATAGGGAGGGGAAAGCAGGGGGGGGTATTGCCATAGCTTTTAAAAAACATCTTAAAGTAACTTGGGTTGAAACATTCTCTGATAGAAGCTGTGAGTTAGGCCTTTTCAAAGTTATTTTCTCACTGTCGGAAAGCTGGACCGGTGCTTTAGTCTACCGACCTCCTGGCTCTAGGACGGACTTCACAGATAGACTGGTTGATCTCATAGCTACTTATGCCTTGTCTTCTAGTAAATTCTTATTATTAGGTGATTTCAATTTCCATGCTGAATTACACACGTCCCCGGATGTGAATAAACTCGTCACTGACATGGCACATCTGGGACTTTCAAAAAAATCCAAGGATCTACCCAAAGGGGGGGCATACTCTTGATTTACTGTTCACAAACATTGCATCACTTATGTATGACACTGCATTGCCTCTTACGTGGTCGGACCACTTTATGATTAAATTTACAAGCCCATCTTGCTTGCCGACATCTATGGGACAGTACGTTGGCAGAGATCAACGGTTTCTGCGCACTTGGAAAAAGTTAACTCCTCAGGCATTTGAGGAAGTGTTCTCGGTACCCTCAATAACAGAAGAAGGGGAGGTATCCAAAGCTTTGTCGACCTTTACTACGGAGTTGGGGAGAACTTTGGACACAATCATCCCAGCGAAAATGAAATCTTGACCCTTGCTGAACCGTCGCTAAGCACAGTGGTACACTTCCGAATTAAAACAGGAAAAATCTGCCTGCAAACGATTGGAGAGACTTTGGCGTCGATTCAAATCCCTCCAGTCGAAAGCACTTTTTAAATCCTCACAGAAAACCTATCACCTTAACTTGAGGGCAACAAGAAGTCCGTTTATAGCGAATCAAATCGCGAATGGTAATAATTCGCCTAAAGTGCTATTTGACATTGTGAATGAGTTTGTGTCCCCAGCAGCATGCAAGCAACCGTCCATAGAATCTCAGGACCTATGCGATTCACTAGCTAGGTTTTTCCATGATAAAATCGAAAATATCTATTCCAAATTTTCACTTTCTGCCCCCTCCCTCTCCTCCTTATTTAGGCAACCAATTTGTACGGACGGATTGCTCTCTTACAGGTTTCAGACTAATCACTTTAGCTGAAACTCACAAAGCGCTTGAGTACGCGAAATCGGGCTCTCTGGCGGACCTCTTCCCCCCAAGAGTTATGGCACTTCTGTCTCATTCACTGGTGCCCACGATAGAGAAAATCTTCAACCTATCAATTTCAGAGGGTGAAATTCCGGTCCCCTGTAAGGAAGCTTTTGTCCACCCTATACTAAAAAAAACAGCGGCTAACCCATTAGAGCTGAGTAACTATCGGCCGATATCGCTGCTCCCTCTCCTAGGTAAAGCACTCGAGAGCATGATCAACCAACAACTAAACCTCCAGCTGGAATCAAATTGCATTTTGGACGCCTCGCAGTCCGGTTTCCGTAGGGGTTTCAGTACTGAAACAGCACTTTTAGCTGTAACTGACTCCCTGCGGATGACGGTAGACGCCGGAGGATCGGCAATCCTGATTCTTCTTGACCTCTTGGCAGCCTTTGATACCATCTCACATGTTAGGCTGCTGGAGAGGTTAAGAGCTATTGGTATCCAGGGGCTAGCCCTTAAGTGGCTACAAAACCTTCTGATGGATAGATCCCAGACGGTCATCATGGGTTCCTATCAGGCAGAGAAAATGTTGTTGGATAAAGGCGTTCCCCAGGGCTCCTGCCTTAGCCCTACCCTCTTTAACATCTATATGGCACCGCTGGCTAAGGTAGTGGAATCCCTGGGGTTCAAAACCATTTCATTAGCCGACGACACACAACTGCTGTTTAACATTAGCCCCAATCAGGAGGCGGACAGACTACGCTTCTCAACAGGGATCCTGGAAATCTCCAACTGGATGACCAACAATTTCCTCCAGTTGAACCCAGGAAAGACGGAAGTCATGTTGCTGGGTAAGGCGGCGGCTATCTGGTCCAAGGACTGGTGGCCCTCACAGTTGGGTGCCCCTCCTATACCGAAAGAGTGTGTTAATAACTTAGGTATCAAAATTAATCACTCTCTTTCAATGCAGGACCATGTAGCGGCTGTTGCTGGATCCTGTTATTTCAGGTTAAGATTGCTTAGGAAGATCTTTCCTTTTATTCCATTAAAACATCGTAGAACCCTGACACAAGCCATGGTTATTAGCCGTTTGGATTACGGCAATGCCCTTTTAGCAGAAGTAGGGCTGACCTCCCTTAAAAAATTACTGGTGATCCAAAATACAGTGGCCAAGCTGGTTTTGAATATGCCTGCTAGATCTTCTTCGCTACCACTACTGAGAAAACTACACTGGCTAACTGTAAGGCAAAGATCCATCTTTAAAATCTGTTGTTTGACATTTAATGCCCTACAGGGTCAGGGCCCTAGATATCTGCAACATAAATTTGTAAAACAGTTCCCGAGCCCAACTCTCAGATCTAGCTCGCAATTATTATTACATGTCCCCCGAATCAGACGTCATAGGTCAGGGGGTATGGCTTTCTCTTATCTAGCTCCTGTCTACTGGAATAGTCTTCCTATCTCCTTGCGAGAAATTTCATCTTATCAAATTTTCAGGAAACATCTAAAATCCTTCCTTTATTAAGGCCTCTCCTTTTTAGTTTTTCTTCTTGGGCTGTGTTCTAAGTAAGCGCCGAGATGCCTCACGGTGATTTGTTGCGCTATAAAAGAAAATATAACATAACATAACATAACAAATACTGCACAGGGAATGAGCATCCAAAGTGACAAACAGCAAGGCCATTGGCCAGTACAAATTCAAAGTATGAACATGTGTGCATGAGAAACTACACAGGGAATGGGCATCCAAAGTGACAAACAGCAAGGCCATTGGCCAGTCCATTGTTCCAGTTCCCACATTTGTGCATGAGAAATTGCACAGGGAATGGGCATCAAAAGTAACAAACAGCAAGATCATTGGCCAGTCCATAGTTCCAATGCACACATGTGTGCATGAGAAACTGCACAGAGACTGGGCATCCAAAGTGACAAACAGCAAGGCCATTGCCCAGTCCATAGTTCCAGTCCGCCCATGTGTGCATGAGAAACTGCACAGGGAATGGGCATCAAAAGTAACAAACAGCAAGGCAATTGGCCAGTACAAATTCAAAGTATGCACATGTGTGCATGAGAAACTGCACAGGGAATGGGTAACACCGTCCACTGCCATGGGAATCACCCAAGCTCAGGGGATATAAATGGGCAGTCCAGGCACCGCTATGGGAGACATGGTGTGGGAAGGGGGACTTTGCCCCAACTTTGGATTTCAGTTGAACTGGGAGGTGGGTGATTGTCGGGGTCAGTTGGAGGACTGGACCTGGGAGAGAGAGGACCAGCTGAGGTAGAGGCATCAGTGGCTGTGGTAGCCTGAGGGCTGCTTGGACAGGGTGGTGTGGTGGCACAGGGAGGTGGAGACATGCTGCCGGGAGACACAGTATGTGAGGGTGAATGTTGAGGGCTGGCTCTCAACTTCTTGGGGATTCAGTAGCTCACAAATGTCTTGACTGGAGTGGGAATTGAGGTGGGCACAACAGCCTCACACTCCACTAAAGGTGTATCAGGTGCAGGTGGCTCTCCCTGTGGGGATTTTCTGGATCTGGTGGTATGCTTGGGGTGGCCTTGCCTTTTCCCCTGCTTCCCCTCTTGTCCAGGTAAACCCCCACTTTGCTCTCCTGTCCCAGCTTCACAGGGGTGTGGGTGGGAGTTGACGTTGTGGGTGAATCTTCTTTAGAGAAGTGTTTGTGCTTAGTCGTTACAGGCACCAGGTTGCCAGCAAACAGGGCAACTGTTTGTCTTTGGGAGCAGGTGTGGGATGGGAGTGGCCTTGGATGGGGGTGATTTTGATGAATGTGATGTTGAGGCCTGTTTCTTGGCCTGATGCCCATGAGTGTCACGTGATGGGCTTTTGCTTTTGTGCTCCTGTGTGCCTGTTTTGTGTTGTGGGGATGGTGTCTGTGATCTGGTCCGCTTGGGGTGCTGCTGTTGTGTGCTGCGTGTGGAGGACCTGGTGCCTGAGGGCTGTGGCATGTGGGCACTCTTGTTAGATGATGCCACTGGCAGGGTGGTTACTGAAGGGGCAGGTGCTGGACTACCCCTTTACTGTGGAGGACAAAGAGTGAACAGTTCGGTGTAGGCCACCCCCATCAGAATGAATCCCCTCCATGAAGGCAACTACCCGTGCCAACTTCTTGCCATGATCCTGGAAGGCATTCTGGAGAGCAGTCTGACCCACACACAGCTGGCACAAAATATCCACTGCCTTCACACTGAGGGCAGCAGGGGAGACAGGGACAGGGACAGGGGCAGCGGCACCTGAGGGGAAGGAGACTCTACCCTCCCTAGCACTGTGGGCACGGACAGCACTTGTGGTTGCAACTGGGAGGGTGGGCGCTGGATGATGCTTGGTGGAAGAAGAGGCAGATTTCGAGCTTCCTGTGCCCACCAATATCAAGGAGTCACTGCTGGAGTCTGATGATGTGGAGGTTGGTGTTTCTGGGCATGATTCATCCAGGGCACTCCTGTCCCCCTCCAAGGCGCTGGTCACATCTGTGTCAGTGAATTCATGTGTAGCAGTCGTGCCAGAAGCTTCCCCAGTGGTGTGAGTCCCCTGTCCTTTGGTGCCCTTGGAAGATGCTGCAAGAGACATAGATATAGGTTCAGTATAGTGCCATACTCAGAAACATTATACGCAAGCAAAGCACAAAACTTGAAAATTATACTTCCCTTGTTGCCCTCCTCCATTTGCAGTCAGCATGTGCGACCTTTATGCAATCATCAGAAGGTGCATGGAAACATGCATAGTTGATATTAATGTCCTGTTTGACATTGACATAGACGAATAGCTGGCCTTGCCTCCTTGTAACCCAACATACTATTCTCTGTAAGCATACCTGTAAGCATACCTTTGTGCCTATAGATGAGATAGATATACATCTAAACATGTTGTCTCTGTCACATATGGACTCACTTTAAAGGAACACCACAGATACAGACTCCCAAATGTCCTTTTGCAATGGCCGCAAGCTCCTGCTATCCACCACGTTGTGCTTTGAAGCACAACTACAGTTGCACATTGGTGTCAGCTGCGTAGTTGTCACAACTTGTAAGTTGTGCACAGCACACATCTATAAATGCACACTAACATGATGCTCACTGCTGTTCACTGCCAGGTGATGTCTATGACACTCCTACTGCAGCATATGTCACAAGGCCACATCTCATCTGTCAATGTCAAGAGTCATTATATTAAACACATGAGAAACTACATGTTGTAAAAATGCATAACAGCTGCACTCAACACTGTGGCCTCTTAGAAGCCATTGCATCACACTAGAGACATCAGAGAGCTCCACACTGGCTCAGGGTTGAAATTCATGCAGTCACTCACACCCAAAGTCACACTTCGCAGAATACTCACCCCAACTTGCTGCTGATTAGAGGTGTCCTGCTCCTGCGCGTCAACCGTCCACTCCAAGGGAGCACCCCCAGCGCCATCTCTGCCAGGTTTTTGCTCAGCCGACAGATGTCATCCCACCTCTTGGGACAGTGTGTGTGCCATCGGTTGGTGACACCCAGAGCCCGCACCTTGCATGTCACGGCCCTCCATATGGCCATACACTGGTGGACCTTAAGCTGCAGGCATGGGAGACAAGAAGAGGAAGTTTCAGTTACACTGTGTTATGTACCACTGTGTGTCAGTACAGGAGCATGAAAAAACATAGCACACCAATACATAAATGTTGAGCAGAGGCAATACAGTATGACACGTAGTACACTTGCATCAAATAATCTCATAGAAATGTAGACATGTATGATGATGACATAGTACCTGTTTATCTCATACACATGCAGAGTGCCAGCACAGAAACAAATGTGAAGACCCTCATCTGTGATGCAGTATGTGAGTGAACAATACATACAATACATTTGAAATGATGTTTCAGGCAGACTTACTGTATCCAACACTACACACCCCTCAATGTCCTTGGCCAGTGAATGGCTACCTGTATCATGGAGGTCACATTTAGGGCCATGATATTACATTCTCACACTCTTCTCACAAGGTGTAGGCCTGTCTTGTAAAATCCTCAGGCCTAAGACAGCTCATTGAGAAATAGGGTAGCGGACAACACATAAGTATCACTCAGTCCATTTACAGATGGGCCCTTGTAACATTGGGCAGTTTCTGTGCAGACCAGAGGGACTCACACTGAGGTTAAATGTGGGTCATCAGAAAATTCACATGCATGTACAATATGAGAGGGCAAAAAGTACCTATACATGCGAGACAGAACACATAATGAAAATAACGGAAGAATGATATCTCCAAATAACATTTATCTGATGTGTCATAGGTGAATTACCACCAAGAGTGTTACACCCAGGCATTTTACTCTTGTGCATAATGTACACATATCCATGGGGGAAATATGTAAACTGTACACACATTCTTCAATACCCTCTGGATGAAATACATTTGTAATGTCACGTATGAGCATGTGAAAACCTCATGGATTATGACATCACATAGCACAGGCAATGTTTTTTCAGACGTCGACTCTCCAAACCAGCAGTGTTACTGTATGGCTGCAAAAACACTGCATGTGCCTCCCATCCTTCAATGAAGCCATGGATCTGTGAAATAAAGCTGCACACCCCATTGACATGAAGTCAGCATGATAGGCAATGTATCACACATTTACATTACCCAGTCTCAGACCAACGTTTGCATTTTTCTTGCTGAAGAAGGGCTGTAAATATGTCCATGTTGCCATCCTCCCAAAACACTCAAGTGCTATTCTTACTGGGCCATGTAGGGAGCATAGTACATGAAAAATAAGGATGCATGCAAATTACCTTGCACTCACAGGCACATACTACTGCAGAGTAACATCATGTGAGCACTCTCAAACTTTTACTCTGAAACATCTGCCACACCATATAGCCTCCCATACTGTGAAAGGACCTCGTCCACCAGGACCTCCAGCCCCTCTGTGGTGAGGCTACTGGCCCTGATGTTCTCAGTTCTCGCCATCACTGGAGCCAGGAGACAGGAACAGCAGCAATTGGTGGTGAAGTGTGGCAGGCAGCAGTGTCTGGATATAATTGAAATGTGTGGCTCTCGCACAGACATATATAGCCCCCTGGGGTTGTTCCAGTGGTACTCAGCTGCTGTAATTGGTGTTCCTAATCAGCATTTTTCAATTCTACCCAATGACCGGGCCCGCGGTAACGGAGCATGCCTACTGCAGGTTTCAAATGTGTAAATCACTACCACGGTCGCGGTTCCCATTGGCTGTAATGGCATGGGCATTGGTGGTGTCACACCGCAGAGGCCAGGCGGTCGCTACCGCAATTGTGCATCTTTCAACTGTACCCAATGACAGGGCCCGCGTGAGCAGAGAACGCCTACCGCGGTTTTCAAATGTGTAATTCACTACCACAATCGCAGTTCTCATTGGCTGCAATGGCATGGGCATTGGCCTTGTCACACCGCGGGGGCAGGTGTCGGTATCGCAATCGTGCATCTTTCAATTGTATCCAATGACCGGTCCTGCGGTAGCAGAGCACTCCTACCGTGGGTTTCAAATGTGTAATTCACTACAGCGATTGGGGTTCCCATTGGCTCCAACGGCATGGGCATTGGTGGTGGCCAGGCAGTTGCTACTGTGATTTGGCATTTTTCAATCATGGCCAATGACTGTGATCGCGGTGGTGGAGCAAGCATACCGCACCTATGGGCACATTATGCTCTAGCAATAGCAATGGCCAAATCTCATCATAGAACACTAGACACTTACAATGTATTATGCCGCCTTATTGCCAAATTCAATGCTAGTTTGACATTGAACTCACTGATGCCTACATATGCCATGTCAGTACACATGATTACGTGCATTGGCATCTACTTCCTCACATGTCACATATGATATTTTTGTGCATGTAAACAGATTTTGTGTGTAATGAACTCTCATATTTGTGAACATGTCAATGTGTGATATGGCTAATCAACCCACAGTAACGATTGACTGACTACATAATGTGCCTATTTCACTGTGTAGATTGCTAAATTCATTTTGATAGCTGATCAGCTTACACACACTGTGCTCGTGGTGTAGAAAAGCTGTGCTCTGTGCAACTCAAGAAAGAAGCTGTGGCAGGTACAGCAGCTCCGTAGAAGTCAGCAGTGTTGCTGTTTCAAACATGTGCTGTGTCAACTACTGTCAGGGCTGGTGACACAAAATGTAGGAATGTACCATTTTTCATTCACATAGTCAGATTCTGTTTTGGAGAACCACATGTACAACTATATGAGATCAAGGTGTCTCTACATGTGACACGTGCATTAAGCTGTTGTTTCAGTCCAGTCATTGTTGGCGCTGTGTCAGTCAAGATGTAAGATGTTTGACACATCTCATAGGGCAATGACATTGACTTGTGACCCCTTTCATTTTATGTAGGAGACAACCAAATGTGCATCATCTGTTCACAGTGCTGGCAAACATGGAGGATGAGGACATCATAAGAAAATTCTATCTGGATCGCCTTACCCTTCAAGACCTATGTGCTCAGTTTGAGCCCCATCTGAGGCATCACAGAACCTATCTGACTGCTTTGACCCCAACAGTTAAGGTGATGGCAGCCCTGCATTACTTTGCAACTGGTTTGTTCCAGTATACAGTGGCCACCGCCAGTGGGATGTCTCAACCAATGTTCAACATGGTGCTACATGATGTCCTGTTTGCAAGGATGACATACAAGGACCGTCACATCCATTTTGATAAGAGACATGAATTGGCAGCTGTGAAGGGTGATTTTTATGACCTTGGCCACATCCCTAATGTTGTGGGTGCCATTGACTGCACACATGTTGGCCTGCTTCCACCACAGGCACATGAGCACATATACAGTAACAATAAGCATTTCCAATCCTTTAATGTGCAAGTGGTATGTCAAGCGTATATGAAAATCTCCCATGTCTGTGCCAGATTTCCCAGATCAGCACATGACTCCTACATACTGCATAACAGCATCATACCACAACTGATGGCAAATCTGCATCCGGAGCGTGCGTGGCTTGTTGGTTAGTACGCAGAGTCAAGTAGTGTTCTGTATGTGTGACATGCTATTCTCAGCTCTTGTTTATGTAATTAAATTGCTCCCTGTATGTCACACCTAGGTGACTCTGCGTATCCCAACTGGCCTTGGTTGCTGAGCCCACTGAGGAATCCAAAGACCCCGGGGGAAGTTCGCTACAATTATGCACATGGGAGGACACATCATGTGTGGAGCGTACTTTTGGGCTTCTGAAGTCTAGATTCCATTGTCTGGACAAGAGCGGAGGTGCACTACTCTACTCCCCCAAAAGGTGTGTCAGATCATAGTTGCATGCTACACAACCTGGCCTTGCACATAGAGATCCCCTTGCACCTGGATGATGATGAGCAACAGATGCCCCCCCTGCAAACCCACACATGCCCAGTGAAAATGATAGTGGAGAAGAGGAAGGTGTTGACCTGTGTCAACAGCTCATCGATAACTACTCCCTCAAGAGTAAGTGACATTGTACAAAAGTGACATTGTCTGTTATCTTTGATGGTAGTAGCAAGGCAAAGGTGATTTTTTTGACTGCTGCCTGTTGTTGGCTCTGTGCAAATGGCTGATGGGGTGGCACAGGGTATATTTGTCCAGGTACCTTATGTCTATGTTGAAGTAATTGCTCATTGTTATGGGTGCTGGTTTGTGCACGTTGATGACTAGTTGTGCGTTCTAGCTGTGATGGCATCACCTGACAAGTAAATCTCATTCTCTTGTGTCTTTCTAGTTCCTTTTGCCCTATCAATGCCTCTACACAATCAGAGCTTGAGGTACATTGCAGTTTGAGTTGACATTGTACATACTGTGATTACATGGAGTTGACACAAAGATATAGGCGTTTAAAGAGTGTTTATTTACAATAATTATTTGTGACAGAGAAGTGATTATTTACAAAACTGTGGAAAGTGAATTTCTGAGTTGTCAGTGATGGTAAATGAGAACAATAGAGTAGTCACCATATTGATGTAGTCACACAGTCCAACAGACTCCTGAAATCAACATGGGTGCCATCATGGCTGGCTCGGCTTCTAGCGTTTGGATGGTCCATTGCCATGTGATCCTCCCCTGGTCTTTCTCTGATGGCCCCTTGTACGTTTGGCAGGGGAGGCCTCTGCTGCGGGCTCAGCAGTGTCCGCAGCTGAGGTGGTGGGAGTATCAACATGCGGGCCACTAGAGGGTTGTTGAGCTGTCACTTGGGCCGCATGTCTGTCCCTCAGAACACCCACAAGCTGACCCATGAGGTCCACAATTTGGCCCATACGTGTGTCCATGGACCTCAGTAGCAGGCGGAGCTCACGCACTTCTTCCACAACCTGGCCCATCTGTCCCTGGGTCTGCTCATATGTCCCAAGGACTCTGGCGATGGTGGCCAGGGCTTCGGTCCCAGTGTCCTCCAGTATTTGTTCCCCAGTTGCCTTCCCACCTGCCCTGCTGCCCCGTATCTGTGGCTTTGGCACTGGACGTACCCACAAATTCTCCCTGCCCTCCTCTGATTGTGTGGTGGTGTTGGTAACTACTGAGGCAGGGAGAGTGTTGCAGGCAGCAGTGGTGGTGGTGGATGAGGCCGCACTGGTCATTGCGGCAGGGGTCAGCACTGTTGTTGTTGCTGTAGTGGTGGCAGTGGTGGCAGTGGGGACAATGAGGGCGCCTGAGACGTGGTGCGCCCTGGCAAGCTGGATGGGGCAGGTTGTTGCTCCTCATCCAAGAAACGTAGGGAGTCTGTATCCAAGAGTTCATGATCCGGGGTGGGAGACTGGCTCTGCAGGTTGGTATTGTCTTCTGCTGCAGTTGCTTATGGATGTCCTGTTGAACAGAGATCAAATGGCCTTTGAAGTGCACTCCACAAGCTTGGTGTTAGACGTTTGGATGTTACATGTGATACACCACACACGTTACATTGCACTCACTTTGTATGACTGCAAGATACTGGGCATCAGGACATGATGTTGAGGTACATACATTACTTGTCCATGGTGTGACATGTGAAAGGGAAGCATGTACCACGTATAGATTGTGTGATTACGAGGACATGTCATCATCTAACAACTTGCGGCACATCAATTTTCTGTGATGCGTATTTTTGGTTTGCGCTGCATGGATTCACTTTCAGCTCAGCAAGAACTAGCCATTGCAATGTTATACATACTTTTTTCATATCATGTACTTTACTTTATTTGTCTGGTTGACCATGCATGGGTTGAGTTCATATTGGCCTGACACCATGGCAGTTACACATTGCATTCAGTGCTGTGCATGATTGGGCCCTGAATTTTTTCCACATGTGACTTGGTGAGTCAAACTTTAATTTCTGTGACAGTTACGTACTCTTAGCTGTCTGCACGCCGGATGTGGCATTCGAATATATGCCAAGTTGGATGACATGTGAGTGCTGGTGTAGTCATATGGCTCCATGCATTTTGAGAAAGATGGCAGGGTTCATGCATTGTCTACCTACCTGTTCGGTGACACAGTGGAGGAAAATAGCTGCCACATGGTTATGAGTGGGAGGAGTGTAACCATCCTGCTCAGCTTTGTGACAAGGGGGCCTGGTGGGAGTTGTAGTGCTGGCTTCCCACCCACCCCACAAACACCCCACCTGTTAAGATGGCTACCTACCTGTAAGTTTGAAGAGAGCAATGCAATGGATGCCACATGGTTCTTGGTGGTGTGCTCAGCTGTGGGACAAGGAGGCCTGGTAGCAGTTGTAGTGCTGGCCTCCCACCCACAAATACCCCTCTCTGTTGAGATGGCTACCTATCTGTGGAGTGGAGCAGAGGAAGGGAATAGGATACACATGGCTCTTGGGTTGTGGGAGTGTTACATCCTGATCAGAGGTGAGACAAGAGAGCATGAGAAGGCTAACTAACTGTAAATTTGATGGGAACAATGCAATGGCTGCCACATGGTTCTGGGTGTGGGGAGTGTTCCATCCTGCTCAGCTGTGGGACAAGTGGGCCTGGTGGGAGTTGGAGTGCTGGCTTCCCACCCACAAACACCCCTGCCTGTTAAGATGGCTACCTACCTGTAGATTTTAAAAGAGCAATGCAATGGCTGCCACATGGTTCTGGGTGTGGGGAATGTTTCATCCTGCTCAGCTGTGGAACAAGGGGGCCTGGTGGAAGTTGGAGTGCTGGCTGCCTGTCCACATGCCCCCATGGAAATATTGCTAGCAACCTTTGGGGTGATTCAGAGGAAGGAAATGTTGGATCTGTGAGACGTGACGTGAAGAGTGTCTTGCACATAAGTGCATTTGGGTCTAGGACGTGTAGCTTTATAGTTCTGCAAGACAGTACATAGCAGTGTAATAGTAGACATGTGTTGGTATTTACTAGCCTCCACTCCTAGGGGTATTCCTGTGAGACTCTCTGGATGCAGTGTGGCAAGTACCTTATCCTCCCATTCAGGGAATGTTAGTGGTGGACTGGGAGGGCCACCGCCAGTCATCTGAGCCAGCTCATGGTTCTTGTTGACATGCTCTTTCATCCAGGTCTTGAGGTCATGCAACCTCCTCCTGATGTCCTTCAGGGAGCGTGGGGTAGCCCCTACTGCATTGACTTTGTTGACTATACTTGCCCATATTTTATTATTTGCGCTACTGGTGTCTGTTAGACCATGCTTCCAAACAAATGTGGTTCTACTCTGATTACCTCATCTACCATCACTGACAACTCATTGCCAGTAGATTTGGGCATCTTCTTCTGTGGTATGGTGTGTGATGTGCAAATGGTGGAAAAGAGCAGATGTGAAGGTGGTGGTGGTTATGTGTGTGTGGTTGTGATGGTGTGATGTGTGCTTATTTGCCTCTCCTTTGTGCTGTGGGGTTGGGCCCTTCAGTTGTGGAGCTGTGCAAAGGATTCTGAGCAGGGAAGGGGCTGGTTTTATACTCAGCTATGTGGGTGGGTCAAAATGGAGTATTCATGTCAGGTGTGTTGTGTGGGTTGACCTGGGATTTTTATTTTTTAGTTGCCATGGGGATGTGTCATTGGGCTGTGTTAGTTATTTTTTGAGGCTGAGCCAGATTAATGGCCACACTTGGTAGCCTTGTTGTGTGGTTGCTTTCGACCACCATTACTCTTCCGGAGTGACTGCGTCAGTCGTAATACAACAGCCCTTCCGCCGGCTCTCCCATTCATCAATTGTTGCAATCGCGGCGGTCGGAAAAAACTGATCATTCCACTGTCACTGCAATCGTATCCTAATTTCATGTGCGGTCAATCCGCTAGTCGTACTGCGGTTTTGGGTCTTTCTGCAGCAAATTTGACCACCGCGGATGGATTTTCACCTGCTCCGGATAGTCCCGGCGGAGTTTCATGGAATTCGTCCACCGCGGTCTGATTTTTTGGGCGGTTCATCCTAATCTGACCGCCGGTTTTCCTGCGCTACATGCGGACGGTTAATTTCCACAACCACGCCGGTCGGAATGGTTTACCGACAGCCATACTAATCGCCCCAAGTGTGCACACACAGGTTTGCATCTTTGAATGAACAAGGTATAAATATGAGAAAATGCTTTCAAAGATGGCCACTGTAGATACCTCTGCGTCATTTTGTTATATTTTTACAATACTCTGGGGATATGTGCACATCTGGGGTGGCCTTCCTTGAATACATTGTTATATTTTAAGAAAACACAAAGAAATATTGCCACCACAAATGCGCACACCTAGGTTGGAAGAACAGACGAATATGGAGAACAGTCACCAAATAAAATCAGGGAAGTGAGATAAACAAAACATTCATCTAATCATGGGCGAGGGGATGATCTAAAGCACACTCTACGCATATTTAGCGTACTGGAAAAAATAGGTCTCCAAAGAGCAGCTCCTGATAAAATGAGACTGCTAAATACTGAAGATCAGCATGTGTCAGAGAACAGAGGACCTAAACCTAATGTTTCACTGTGAAGTCTTTCTAAATGGCCCAAGTTGCTTATTGAGGTGCTCTCCCAATCCCCATTATTTGCAACACAAGAAGCCAACCCTTCAATATCCTCTTTGCCTTCTTAGCCTTAGCCCATCTACCAATATCCTTTGAACTTAAAGGGCCACAGTGTCATAAAAGCACATAGTATGCACTGATCATATCACTTTGAGAAGGTTCCAGCTGCCATCCCAGCACTTTTGAACTCAACCCACTGATCCATATTTCTCTGTTGAACCATGTAATCAAAAACAGCACATCTTCTTAACATTCTGCAGGACTGATCCGCTCAGTACAAATGCCTCATGCCACTTTTTAGCTATAGGGAAATAAAAGAATGAAAGAAGAAGATGTGTAGCTCCACCCCCTCCCCAGTCACCTAGCTTCACTGCCACTATTCCAGGTTTGGATCTGTATCAACAGAGGCCCTGCACAGCCAGTACTTTGAAACATAGGAAACCAATGCAGCAGTGCAGCAGAACAGAGTTTATAGCTCACATAAACCGCATTCTTTGTGTGGCTCCCACAATCAGGTCACAGAATGATTATCATTGACAGGTCAGAACAGCAGCAGAAAGTTCTGACCTCATGACTACAGCTTCAATCAACGCGATACAAAAGGGGATGATGGACGGAGCGTTTGAACAAATCAAACACTGACCCCCAGTCAACTGATCTGGGTTTAATCCATCACCATTCTTTAGTTCACTCAGCCACCCCAGTTCAGACATGGTTATATGCAAATAAGTCTGACCCTGTGCCTCATGGGAACAGCTTCAATCAACTACATATTTTGTTCCACGGTGACCTCAAACTTCAAGGAGTTTAGGCCAGTAAGACAAGAAAATGATCATCATTTTGAGCCTTCACCAATTCTTCCTGCTGACCCTTGACAACAAAATCTGTTGACCATAGTCTTGACAGACTACAAAGAGATCCCCTTCCGTCTTCTGCACACTAGAGCAGCTCATTGGGGCTAGGAAAACTCTCACAGCTGTAAATATCCAGAACATTTTGAATGTGCTCAACTTCCAAATTGATCCTTTCTGCAGATGTCAGCACACAACTGCATACAGTTTACGGCACCATTAGCTATAACCAAGTCACCAGTTTCCTAATACTCTCAAAAGCCCAGAGACAGCAAACAAGCAATATAGAGACAAGAGAAGAAATGGTGAAAACTGCAGCTTCAACAAGACATTGAGGCTCCAAGAACACTCCAAGCAAATCAAGGAAAAATTATTTCAGTATCCAAGGTCACTTAATACACCAATACAATCAACCTAGATTCTAATTGAGGCAGAGTTATCTTCAAGTACTTAAAGAACTTTTTAAGCACCACCACACTAAATCTACAGACAAATTCACCAAAATCATCAGGTTATTCAAGAAAAAGCTTGATAACCAAATAACCAGGTAACACATTATTATTGGCTTCTGTCATTATATGATCATCAAGGAGATGATCATCAAGGAGAAACTGATCACGTCACATGAGCAAAGACAGAGGGGGGCATTTAGCAGATTGGATGGGAACACCACTGTAAATCAGTGATGCTCCCACTCTACCAAACTTCTGGTTCCCTAACTCTCTTCATACAAGGGGAAGGAATGGTTTTACACTGGCAGTGCCCCACCTGGCTCACCAGTGAAAATCCTTGAACTGACAGTGCAACTGGCAAAGGGTAGTGCATCCCTTTTAAAGTACTGAATTCCAAAACGCCACCCTACTAGGAAGACAAGTTTAAGTACTCTGATGATCAACAAAACACACACACAGTAATTACATCCTTGAACTCCCAGAAACGCCTCACCCACAAATAGCTACTGCCACTTCACACACCAATAGAAGCTATGTGAATAATGTACCCATCTCCATTACTCCAGATTCATCTTAACATTCATCCTACATTTGCACAGACTTTGTGATATATTAAGTAAATGTGAAGACGATACATTCAAGCCAGGTATCTCATGTGTAAGACCACAACAATGGAACTCATCACAACAGCAACGAATAACACAGCCTGCCCACATAAGAAAGAAAGTCACAAAAAAAAACTATTTCGGTGAACATTTTGTTTTTGCCTTGCTCCTCCTTTTGTAAATAATTATTTGAGGATGACGGAGGGAAATACAAAGAGGATATTCTAAGGTGTCTTACTAAAGAGATTGTGTAGGTGAGCTAGTTGCGAGAGAAGGCTGTTGTATGGCTGTTGAGTTTTTACCTGGTCTCATATTGAGGTTCCCAGGATAAGGTAGACCATATAGCAGATCTGCTGCATGGTGGTGAGAACCCACTCCTTGAGGGGAGATAAGACTGAGACGGAGTCTAGGTCCAAACCTAGGAACACCATTTGCTACCTGTGTCCTGGAGAAGTTCTCATTCAGAACCTCCTCCAGTCCTCCCCCTTTTCATGCGACCCCCAAAGATCTGTGCCTCCATTTCTAAAAGCATTGGCATTGTCTGTCACCTCCTGATATGTGGTCAGGTTCTCCACTCCACTGAAAGTTTATAGAGGCAGAGCATAATGATAATTGTAATTATGAATAAGTATTCCTCCTCCACAGTGAAGTTCCCCTTACCCAGGGTTGCTTATGTCTTAGAATCTGTAGGTGTTGTGTGGCATCCTGTTAGGTAATCCAAGGGAAAGAGAACAGAGACTCTTGTGTATACAGCAGTTATGCATTTGGAGTCCTATTGTGCAGCATGTGTTAGTGTTTTGGATCAAGTGCATGATGTTTTCCTATTTCCTTCAGTTCTGAGTTCTCCATCCTTGTGGCTGAGATCTCTTCTGCCAGGACAAAAAGCTCTCCAAAATGGGTGAAGTAGAAATACCACTGGACATGTACTGCACTCTCATATTTTCATGATGGTAGGATCCGCCCACTAGCATAAAGAAGTGGGGGCTCGTACATCCTACATTAGTAGGTGCAGATTTCTTCTAGGAACTTCCATGTAAATGCTGAGGCCCAGGAGGCCCAGAGGAGATTTTATTTAAAAAGGGTACCTTTGAGATGCCCCACACCAAACATGGGTCTAGGGGATAGTGTAAATTCACTCAACCACCTTAGGCCCAATGTTTTTTTCTTAGCACATTGCTCAATGCACTGTGTTAGGTAATAGTGCCTGCAGCACAAATCATTCAGGGTCAGGCAGCCAATCGGAGTGTGTTGGATTCACAAATCTATAGCTGAATTAAAAATCTGCAATGGAAAAAAGGAGAGGATAATTCATAGTCCAATGGCATGGGTTTATTTTTTAATTGGCTTCAGAATCCTTCATGGATTGGGAAGTTTGAATAATAGCTTCCAATGGAATGCTGGCCTCCTAGTCCCATTATTTTTATTCATTTTATGAGCAAAGCCATCCAGAATGTTGCAGAGAATTATTGAGCAGAAATCGAACAAACAGGGAGCTGCACTTTATAAAGAAATTGTCATACAACTCAAATTACAATACATATATAGTGCATGCAGACTATTAAGATTAAAATTGTGTGAACTTTCTCATCCATGAAATTTTCGTATTGCGTATTTCATACAATGTGAAATTCACTAATTTATAAATTATTGTGTGCATTAACAAATTTAAAGATGGCTTGGTGTCAATAATTAAAGCTGTAACAATATCTCTGAACACATTACTTGTCATTCCAATCTCTAACAGTAACACAAACCTAGGGGATTTGTGATAATGTTGGTCAATAATTAGTTTTTTTAGTTTCAGCAATTTGAATACTCTTCAGATTTTTCATGTATATCAACTAACAGCCAAAGAGCAACAGACTTTTAAACTTAGCCTCATTAAATTATTTTAACATTACAACAATTTCTGATCCTATCTCATACCCAAACTAAGGAGGGCTCTTTTAAAATGTGCTTTTTATGAAACATTATTGGCGAACTTCACTTTTGGGTAACAATATTAATAGGCCACTCCTAAATTGGCACCCTTCAAGTTTCACATAAAAAACACAATAAGAACAATAATCCATAATACGCATACTGTAGTGTGTTCTTTGTTAGTGTACTTAGGGAAGGAAGGTTGTTTATTACATCTCCTTCTGTAAGCTCCAGCAAACCTATTTAGGATTGTGTATTACTGCATGGTCTGGTGGGGGCTAAGCTGTTCCTGTAGTGACACAATCATCAAGGTACAGAGCCCGCTTTGGTACCTGATTTTCCCGCCATTCCAGACAACCAATTTTGAACGTAGTTGACTTGAACAGAGGGAAAGATTAGCACTTTTCAAACAAAGGATCTGCTGACAGCCCTAACAAGCTGACTGGCACATTGAGGGGGCAGGCACATGTCGGCACCTCCCACCGCCCAAAACATTTAAAAAATCAGATTTTAATAATACCTATGGTCCTACTGAATAAAGGATATCTTTGTGGTATACCGTACAGTAATTTTAACCTCACTTCTTGATCATAGTATTAGCCAGAGAAATACTGCATGTTAAGAACTCTCCCCACTGATTGGGGTACAGTCCACCCTGGTGATATCATCTTAACAAGGTGGGATGAGGTGGACAATGATGATGCATGGCACATCACATGGATGAGACCACTCAGCCAAATCTTTCTCCGGCTCAGAAGGGGCTTGAAATTCTAGGGCAAGTAGCTAGGAATAAAAGTCTTGCTTTATGGAGACTTATTCACCCCACCTTATTGTGTTTTGTATATTGTGCTGTGGAAGGGAGTGCGGCGTTCGGTCCTCCCCTTTTTCTCGATGGCTTTATGATCCTCCAAGTTTCATAGAGAACTTTGCTTGATCTTCCTTTTTCAAAACACCATTACGTTGGTTTTACGTTTATTGATCTAAAACTGGTTATTTTGTCAGTACATTCTAAATGCATTCAAAGACAGCTGTAACTATGTTAATGTGATTGCAACTACTGTGGTGTCAGCTTAAAGGCATAGTCTGGATCTCTTCTAGTCCTAATTTAGGTGTGAAATACCTTGATTGAGCTATACGCTACACAGGTAGAAAGCAGGAGAGAGGCGAGAATGTATCCGTGTTTCAAACTATTTTTGGTGAATATCTCCATATGCAGGGATCTATTCTCCCCTAAATTGATTGTTGCCCAAAAATATTTTAAGCAATCAAGAGTTATTAATATCAAAGATTTTAGAATTTTGCATGTTTTCTTCTTTGCACAAAGTGTATCCGTATTAAAAAGGGAAAAGACTGTACAAGATCTACATATCCAGCATATCAGGGAAAGAATTTCCTTGAGACATTCTTTGTTTGCTAAGAGGTGTAATAAAAGAAAGAGCCAAGATCACGAAACAATCAAGTTATACAAATTAATTTGATTACATATAGTGTAACTCCATTCATTGCTGTTATGGAAGTGAGTAGTATTTTTCCACGTTTGTCTGCTTTTATCTTTGTTGGAAATACTGGTAGTGGAATTGGCAAAGCTTCCTCTTAGTAGCCAATCTCTAATTTTTCCATGAGTGCATTTGAGATTTTCCAGTTGAAGTCCCCTGTTAGAATGACAGGGGGATACGCTTTAGATTCTAGTACTGATTCCTTTGCCTCAAATGTGTTTTTATTGTTAATGAATCCAGTTTGGGCCCTGGGGGATATAGACATAAAAAATGTGAAAATCTTGAGAGGTGTCCAAATTTTCTTTCCAGTGTTTGATCTTAATACATTGTACATTCGAAAGGAGAGTGTTACTTTCTTACAAGTCCTACTGGAATTCTTCTCTTCAGAGGATTGCAAGTCCACCTCTGGCATGGCCCCTCTTTGCTGGTTCCACCGGGACATCATAGATAGACGAAGTAATCTTTTTGGTCAAAGGTTTTTAGAGCACTGGTTTCTTGGTGGGGGGGGTATTTTCCTTGATTAGCGCTAACAACTCCGGATTTTTCCCTGCAATGTTCCAAGAAGCCGATTTCTTTGTTTTTCCCTATTTATGAATATTCAGGTTTCCAGAGATCAAGGACCAGCAATTTTCCTCTGGTAATATCTCCTCTTTTGCTGGAAATTTGTTACCGTATCCTATTTGTTTTTCACATTACAAAGGATCCTGGAATCTTTATTGATCCTTCTAGAGAATTACATGGAAAACTCTGATCAGATTTTGACAACGCAAATGGGAATACTCCAATACTTTGTGGATAAGAAGAGAAAAAACTACTTCAACAGAATCCTCAGCTTCCAATAAGAAAAGCAGAAGAAAACGAAGAAGGAAAAGAATAAAGCCGCAAAGTACCTTCAATGTCTGAATATCATTCTACAGATAAGAAACAAATGGAAACCCAAACTGGTAGGACCACTCAAACATAGAGGAAAAGCATGAGGTCATGCATCGTGACTTCATGCGCTATGATAGCACAACTTATAGGATCCTATAAACATCCAAAATGTCATCCCACTCTTTCCAATCTTTAAGCAGAGATCCTTGGAGCGGGTAATTACTCAACATATAAAGAAGAAATAAGTAAACCTGGAACTCCAGCTCTAAAGTAGTCTGAGCTCGACCCACTGAGAAAGGAAAACAGAAATAATAAAACTAAGGGGAAAAGTATTAGGAAAAGAAAAAATGAAGATTCACAAAACAAAAGGTGTGGAACCTAAAATTTCCTCACTTTCTGTTCCCTAAACAGAAAGCTTTAACACTTTTGCAAACCACTATGTCTTCAGAAATCATGCAAAATAAGGGCCAACATCTATCACCAATAGAAACAAAAGAAGACTCGAAACAACTAAATCTCCCAGCATCACATTTTTCTATAAACCCGATGGTGTGCAGACAAAATATCGAGTTTTAAATGGTGACTTACAGAAATATTGAGTCGTAAATATCGGGAATGAGAAATATTGACAGCAATAATATCATAGTCAAGAATATTGATTTAAGGTATGAAATACCTATTTTAAACATTTAGAAGTGTTTAGTATTGTTTGTAAAAAATATAGTTGTTTAAAATATGAATTGTTTAATTAGTGGTATGTATTTTAGTATGTATGTTAAATGTATGTGATGTATTATTTTTGTATAGGAACTGGTTATATTTTTTAATATATGTGTTACATTTTTTGTAGGTATTAATTTAATTTTATTTGAATTTTGCGTTTTTAGTTCCATAGCGTGTTGTAGATTAATAGGGGAATAGGGGTGGGAAGGAATCTAATTACATTAAATGAATGACACATTTTTATTTATCAATATTTGTCTAATTGAGATTTTATAGTATTAATTGTGTAAAGGAATTTATTATTGATTCATTAAAAAAGGTTTGTTGATTAATATTAATGAATTAATTGTTCATTAATTATGGCAATTTTGTAATTAATGTTAGGTGTGCATTTTCGGGCTATAGGAGTAAAGGGTGGGAAGTAATTTATATATTTTTAATTTATAATAATTAATTTATTGAAAATTAGTTATGGGAATTGTGTAATTAATTTTAGGTGTGGGTTGTGGGGTTTACAGGGGTAAAGGGTGGGACGTAATTTATTTGTGATTCATTATTAATTAGTTGTTTATGGATATTAATTTATTTGTTTTAAATTAATTATGGCAATTGTGTAATTCATTTTAGTTGCGGGTTGTGGGATTTATAGGGATAAATGGTGGGAAGTAATTTATGTTTAATTAATTATTAATTAGATGTTAAATAATATTAATTACTTGTAATTAACACAGAAATGGTGTCATTACTTCTAGGAGTTTGTTGTGGGGTTTATTGTGGTAAAGATTGCTAAGTAATTTGTGTTTAATTAATTCATATTTAGTTGTTAATTAATAATAATTCATTAATTTATATTTATTTAGGGTCATTGTTTACTTTTTCCTGTGTGGTCTTTACTTTTAAAGGGGTAAAGGGTATTATTAAATACATTTTACTTAGTTTATAATTAGTTGTTTAATAGGAATAGTTTGTTTCTTTAAAAAATATGTTTTAATTGTGTATTAATTTTTTTACAGTTTAATTTTAGCTATGTGTTGTGGGGATTATAGGGTTAAAGTGTGGCAAGGTAATTCATTTTTTTAACTTTTATTGTTTTTATTTAATGATATTTTTTTAATTGGTACCAAATTATGTTAGTACATTTTGAGGTGTGATTTGTGTGATGTTATGGGATAGGGAGTAAAATAAAAACACTTATGCAATAATTATTGTTTTTGTTTGTAAATATTTTCTATTTACAAATATTTATTTGTTTGAAGTTTATTTTATTAATATATTTTATAGGTATCTATCATATGTAAAAACCATTATAATATATTTCTATTTTAAGTTTTAACATATTTATATATTCATTTATTTATCTATTTTATGTATTTTTTAATTTTCTTTTTGATTTTATTTTTGAACTGACTGGAGTGTGAATAGTACATTTTAACCCTCTGCTCTCCAACATTTTCACTACTGTTGCACTGACTGAAGTGGGAAATAGTAATTTTTACTCCTTTGCTATCCAACACTTTCATACTATTACACTTACTGGAGTGTGAATAGTAATTTTGTACCCCTCCGCTATCCAACACTTTCTTTACTGTTACACTCACTGGAGTGTAAATAATCATTTTTACCACTCTGCTATCCACCAATTTACCTACTGATGCACTTATTTGGAGTGGGAATAGTAATTTCTACCCCTCCACTATCCAACACTTTCCCTACTGTTGCACTGACAGGAGTTGCAATAGTAAATTGTATCCCTTCGCTTTCCAACACTTTCCCTACTGTTGCACTCATTGGAGTTGGAATAGTAATCAATTTTTTTGCAGTTTAGTTTTAGCTGCGTGCTGTGGGGATTATAAGGTTAAAGTGTGGAAAGTTAATTAATTTTTATTTTTGTTTATTATTTTTAATTAATTAATAATATTTCCTGATAAGTAGAGTTTAAAAAAAATATGGATGTGAGTTGTGATTTGTGTGGTGCTATAGGGTAGGACATAAAATAAATAAATGTGTGTAATAATTAATGTTTTTGTTTGTAAATATTTTCTAGATAAAAATATGTATTTGTTTGAAGTTTATTTTTTATTTTATTTTATATAATATTTGTAGGTATTTGTCATATGTAATTAACAATATATATGTTTTTACGTTGTTATTTTGAATATTAAATATATTTGTATTTTAATTTTTAACACATTTATATATTTGTTAGGAAATAGCATTAAAAAAACCTTAGAAATTCACTGAAAAAACCATAGGTTTCAGCGGCGTTATAGTTAGTTGGACACCTCACTCGTACAAAACCATAGAAATACCCCCGTCATAGTTAGTTCAGATAGATAACTATTGGTATGTCCATTTTTTTTGAAAATCTTAGTTCCTATTTTTGAATGTATCAAAGGTTATATTTGCGTGAGAGGAGGTCTGCCACTCTATTACAAGGAGGATGTCATCAGTGGTGTCATGAGTGATGTCATTTGAGTTGTCATCAGTGATGTCATGAGTGACGTCGCTGACCATGTCATGAGTGATGTAATATGTGACGGCATCAGCAGTGCATTGCGGGCGCGCGAGTTAGAGTTAGCTGAACTAACTATAACGGTGGAATTTCAATGGTTTTGTACGAGTGAAATGTCCAGATAACTATAACACCCCTGAAACCTATGTTTTTTTCTGTGAATTTCTAAGGTTTTTTAAATGCTATTTCCTAACCATAACGTACCTGAAACCTATGGTTTTTCAGTGAATTTCAAATGTTTTTTGAATGCTATTTGCTAACTTTAACTTAACTGAAACCTATGGTTTTTTAAGTGCATTTCAAAGCTTTTTTAAATGCTAGTTTCTAACTATGCCTACAGAGGTAAAACATGTGAAGAAAGAAGAAACAACACACAGAAAAAAGAAAAAGAAATACAGAAAGAAGCAACAGAAGTCCTCAAAGATGAAGAAAAGTGCAGGAAGAAGGAAGACATGCAGAGAGAACAAACAGAGGAGCAGAAAGAGGCTTTGTTGCAAAATCATCCTGTACCCTCTACTTTTTCAGATGGGTACTGATGGTAACTGACTCTGCCTAACCAATCCAAGAGCCAGTGCTATGCTAAAAGACACTTAGAATACAGTTAAACACCTACATACACTAGGGAACACTATGCTCTGGAGTACCCCTCTTATTAGCATGACCATCTCTATAAGCCCTAGTATATATTAGGGAAGGGGGAGCTGAAGCGAGGGAGGTCTGAGCTGACGTTTGCAAACATGCCCTGTGGCCATTTTAATTTGGGGGATAAAGTCCCCTTGAATCCGGAGTGTCCCGTGGGTGCAACTAGCCCATCAGGTATCTCTAGTTAGCACCACAGAGCTGCGTTGCAGAGAAAATGGGCACGGCCTAGACCACCTCTCTGCAACGCAGGGCAGTGGCGCTTACTGGAAGCACCTGGTAGACTAGTTTGGCACCCATAGGCCCTCAGGATTGAAGGGGAATTTTTTCCCCAATGCTGGCTCCTACAGGAGGCGGGGAGCCAGCAGGACTGTGAGGGCATTGAGGCTCCCCCCACAATCCCCAATGGCGTAGCCAGGCCCTGGGGGATGGGGTCCGCAGGGCCAGAAGTGGCCTGGGCCGGGGGCACGCGTCCCCCTTCCCATTTATAAAAAAATAAATATATTTTAAAAACAGACAGGCAGGCCCGGGAGATGGGGTCCCTGGGGCTTTAATTGACACAGGGAAGGGGGGCCACCCAGCCCCCCTCTCACACCCAAAAACAACAAAAAAAAGGAACCAGCAACTCGCTGGAGGCCTCGCCCCCTCCCTGCACCACTGTACAAATGCGCCCCGTGGCAGGCTTTAAGTTGGGGAATTAATTCCCCTTCAATCCTGAGGGTCCCTGGGGGCCAACTAGCCCACCAGGTACCTCCAGTAAGCACCACAGAGTTGTGTTGCAGAGAGGTGTAAAAAGGGGTATGGACTTGGACCACGTCTCTGCAATGCATCCCTGTGGCGTTTACTGGAGGTACCTGGTGGGCTAGCTGGCCCCCAGGGACCCTCAGGACTCAAGGGGAATTAATCCCCCAATTTACAACACGAGTTTGCACAGTGGATAGGGAGGGAGTGGGTCCTAACAAAACAAGTGTACAAATGTGCCGCCTGGTGCATTGTAAATAGGGGGATTAAGCTGTCTTCAATCCTGAGGGTCCCTGAGGGCCAACTAGGCCACCAGGTACCTCCAGTAAGAGCCACAGAACAGCATTGCAGAGAGGTGGTCCGAGGCCATGCCCCTTTTTACACCACTCTGCAAACGCTGCTTCCGGTGTACTGCTGGTGAGGCGATGAGGTTCTCTTGTGTCCTGAGGACCTGAGGATACAAGTGGACTTCATCCTCAGAGCAGTAGTGTGCCAGAAGTCACGTTTGCAGCTTGGTGTAAAAAGGGGCTTGGCCTCAGAACACCTCTCTGCAATCCAGCTCTGTGGCACTTACTGGAGGTACCTGTTGGGCTAGTTCAAGGGGAATTAATCCCTTAACTTACAACGCACCAGGGGGCGCATTTGCACAGTGTTGCAGGGAGGGGGCAGGCCTGATTTAACAAGTTAGCAATCTTGCTGTGTGGGACTTACTGGAGGTAATAAAAGGGGTAGTTGGGCCCCAAGTTTGACTTTGGGGGCTAACTACCCCTCCTTTTACCTCCAGCAAACATCACAGTGGGATTGCTAAAAGGTGTTTGGAGTAGGCCTGGGCAAAGCACTATGCTACGCTCGCGTAGTTTGCGAACTTCGCACTACGCAAGCTGCACGTAGCACAGTGAGAACACGTGTAGCGTCGCGTAGGGCAGCGGTCATTTTTTGCTTGCTCGCGGTCCTCAACAACAAGTTGGCAACCGCGAGCAAGCAAAATGACATCTTGGCGAGACTTTTTCCTCCCAGCGAGATTCTCAATGCGGGGAGGTCTGTTTTCTCATTGCGAGTGGTCGCGTATGCTCGCGACTGCTTGCGATGAGAAACTACCAGTCCCCGTTGAGAAAGCTGCAGCTCGAGAAAAAATCTCCTCGAGCGGCAGAAAACTACAGCTCGCACTGTGCAAGATGCCATTTTCAATGATTGCACAGTGCTGGATGCTTGTTCGCACTGTGCAATCATTGAAAACGGCATCTTGCACAGTGCGAACATGCTACTACGCAGTTCGCGTAGTGCTACGCGAAGCTGGCGTAGTGCGAAGTGCACTTCGCGTAGCTTCGCGAAGCGCTACTTCGCAAGCTACGCCCAGCCCTAGTCTGGAGGTCTAACTCACCTTTCTCCACCACTCTGAAAATGAGACTGCTATGTTATATTTAGCAAGTAACATTTAAAAAAACTTTGAAATTCACTGGGAAAAAAACGTAGGTTTCAGGGATGTTATAGTTAGTTGGATATTTCACTCGTACAAAACCAGAGAAATTCCGTTCTTATAGTTAATTCAGCTAACTATAACACGCGCCCCCGCAATGCACTTCTGATGACGTCACATATTACATCATTCCTACCATGGTAAGTGACATCACTGATGACATAACTGATGTCATCTCAAATGACATCACTTATGACATCATCCATGTGAAAATCTGATGCACCTTCTCACACCCTGATATAAGCTTTGATACACACACTGTAAAATACAGACTTCCATTTTTGTAACCATCGACACACACATACCAGTTACTACATATGCACTCACTGATTCCTAGGTCTACACACACATCCACTCATTCACCCATACAATCACTCATACATGCAGTTACTCATCAATACAACACTATCATATGCACTCATACACCTATACAGACACTCACACACCACCACTCATCCAGAGTTACTCACACACCTAGTCAGTCATGCAAAGAATCAATCACACTTCCATTTACTCACGTATACAGTTATACACACACATGTCATACTTACTCTCTTATGCAATCACTGATACAAGTACACACTCATCCATACAGCTACTCTAACAATCATGGTGCACGGTGACTAATAAAGTTAACAGTCATGTGATCTCACAATTACTGACTCTCATGTATAGTCATTTATATACTCCAACTCTCACATACACTGCCTTTTACATATGTAGTTACTTGGACATGTACCACTGAGACATCCAATCACTCACCAACACACCCATACACACACTCACCCACCCACACAGCTGTTTCCACATGCACTCTTGAACCCATAGACCCAGTGAATCAACCACTCAAACATCTATGCATAGAGTCACATACCTCCCTCTTACCCACACAGACACTCAGGCACCCATACAAATACTCAGGCAACCAATTGATAACCCACATAGACACTCATGTAGCTACAGACTAACCCATGCAGCAGCTTATACAACAACAGACAGACTGATACACACATTCACACAGTTTAGTCACTAAACCATTCAGTAATACATTTATTCACTCACTTAAATGGTCAGTCACACACCCACTAAATCCTCCTTCCAGACACTTATACACCCCCTCATTCTTCAATACACCTTGGCATATATATGAAACATATTTAAACTTTAAAAAAACATACAGTCACTGAATGATGTCATCAGTGATGTCATTTAAGATGTCATCAGTGATGTCACTAACCATGTCATTAATGATGTAATATGTGACATCATCAACAGCGCATTGCGGGGGCACGAGTTATAGGTAGCTGAACTAACTATAAGGGCAGAATTTCTCTGGTTGGACCCTGGTGTGCGAGTCTTTTTACCTTGGGGGGAGAAAGCCCGCAGGATTTTTCAAACATATATGAATATTTATGAATTGTGATTTGTCGGAGAATGATCTTCAATGCAATTAATTATATATAATTTCTTGTAAGAGATTATTTTGCTAAAAGTGTATTATATTATATTATATATATACTAGCAGCCCGTCCCGACGTTGTCCGGGTATGAAATAGAAGTCTGTAATGTGTGTATTTGGCAAGGGCAATTTATTTTAAAATCGCGCGGTAGACAACATTTTTTGTTTCATTAGAATAGGGACGGAGAAGGCCCAGCTGCAGCCCTGGTTGGTGTTAGCAGGCGCGTGTAATTGGTGTATTGATCCGCCGCCTGAGCCCGGCTAGAGCCCTGGTTGATGTAGGCGCGTGTAACGTCATTGAATGAGAGAGTTATCAGCCGCGGGTAAATTCATTTAATGAGAGAGTTGAGGTACAGCGAGTAGCAGAGGCTGCAGTGATTGCACTGGCAGACACGTTCTTTTGTGTGTTCCCCCGCTTGAGGCCCAGATGCAGGCCTGTTTGATGTTAGCAGGCACGTGTTCCCCCGCTTGAGGCCCAGCTGCAGCCCTGGTTGATGTTATCAGGCGCGTGTAATTAGTGTACTGATCCACCGCCTGAGCCCGGCTAGAGCCCTGGTTGATGGTAGCAGGCGTGTGTAATTTCGTTGAATGAGAGAGTTCAGTAACAGCGTGCAGGAGAGGCTGCAGTAACGTTACTTACCAGGCCTCCAGGTGAACGCGTTTGTCACGCCTCCAGCACACGGCCACAGCAGACGATCTTCTGATTAATGTACGACCCACATGGCATGAAGGGCGGAAAGTAGCACACGCCCCCAGAGTTTCTCACGCCCCCAGCGTGCCCCTTGATGTGGCATAATTGTGTTCACATTCGCATGAAGGCCGGACTCACGCCCCCAGTGTTTCTCACGCCCCCAGCGTGCCCCTTGATGCTGCGCAGCAACGTAATTGATGCTTGTATGTATGACTCACATGGCATGAAGGGCGGACACAAGCCCCCAGCGTTTGTCACGCCCCCAGCACACGCCAACAGCCCATGATGTGATGGCCGTACCACACGCCCCCAGCGTTAGTCACGTCCCCAGCCCACACCCACAGCACACCACAGACACGCCCACAGGGACTATTTTGCTGGCACGGTTCTTTTACCTTTTAAATGTATAGAGGAGTTGGCCTAACGGCTAAGGCGCTCGACCTCGGACCTGGGGATCTGATTTCGAGTCTTAGTAACAATGCCAAACATCCTGTGATTCTGGGCAAATCACCTAATCTCCCCGTGCCTAACAAATATGAATGTGTGTCCACATGTAACGTAACTGGTGCTATGTAAAGCACTCTGATACCTGATTCAATTCGGGCCAAGTTTGCGCTATGTAAAACTCTGCAAAAAAAATATATATATGGTGGCCGTCTGCATAGCCTATGTCCTTCTGCTGCAACTACCCTTTCCAACGCTGTATTGGGTGTTGTGATTGGTGCTGTGGTTACTGAGATTACCCGCCTCAAAGGTTTGGGCTCTCTCTTTATAATATTAGTATGGATATATTTTAATTATGTTTGAGTGTTTAACTTTTTTTAATTAAGTTTATTTGTTATATTTTGTTAAAATGTGTATTACATTTATTTTGTTAAAAATAATTGTATTTTTTAATATATTTAATATTTATTATTGAACTTTTTATGTATAAAAAATCGATATTTTGGACAACAATTTTTTTTACATTGATACTTTGTTGTCGATATTTTTTAACTTACCTGTGTAAGTATAGGGAGTTGATATTTTGTGGGCTATATTTTTTATTTATATTTTTTACATCAATATTTTGGACATCGATGTTGTGTCAGTGAACCAAACCCGATAAACAACTACCTGTCTATGACTAATTCAGATCGTGAAATTGAACTAGCTTCTGGGACCGTAAATACACAGGAGCAGCAGACTTATTCCTGTACTCTCGAAATAATGGACCTATTCCCCTTGGGAAACGATCCAGTGAACCAAGGGAGAATCGTGAACCTTTTTTGTAAGATCCTCTCACTTTACTGTCTGACAACACCAGAAATAAAACCTAATGGCCTTCCTGAAGAAATCTTAACCTATGGTGGTAACTGCTGAGTTCTGGTACCACCTGATTCCCTCTATAATTCGAAAAGAAAGCGACATCCTCCATAAAAATGTATTCAATGTCAGAGTGAACCTCAATCAAAATTTAAAACAGTAAAGAAATCACAAGGAGAGAGAAAAATCTGGAACAAATTTGCACCAAAAGAGGTGATATCACCAAAGGAAAATTGCTGGTCCTGGATCTCTGGAAAACTGAATAGTCATAAACAGGTAAAGACAAACAAACTCCCCTTTTAGCAGTTAAAAGAGCATGTTTTCCCCAATAACCAATATACTGGACACACAGTCTGTGATTGAAGTTGATCCTACAAACCTCCTTTCTTCTTCAGACAGATGTAGAATAGCATTCAAACAAGTTGAACAAAGATAATTTAGGGTTTATTTAGGGATTATACAACAAAATTCAAAATATACACCAGTCATAATACATTGTAATGGGTCGGTCGGCGTTATTTGTAGTACACTAATAACAATAATTTGTCAAAGTTTATACATACATGGTATAAAATTACACAAATCACATTATGTAATACAAATTGTAGTGCAATTACAAAACAGTGAAAACAATAAGTGTCCTGGATATGAAAAACTATATACCAGTTTTGAACACTCGGTTATTGTGAACATTGTAATAATCGAGAAAACGAGAAACAACACAATACCAGTGCAGTCACTGGAAGTTGGCTAGAGCAGATACATACTCCAAAAATAAATTCCCTTCTGCAAAGGATATATTATTGCCTTCTTCATAGTTAAGCACTGTTGTGGCAACTGCTTATACGCAGCAGGTCATGCTTATTCAGGAATCCTTTTGATTTCCCCAGACATGTTCTGGAGACAAACGAAAAGGATAGGAAGAAGTTTGGGGGGTTCTGTTGTAATTTCCCCTTTAAATACAGAATTCTGTTAAAGAATGTTGGGTTGGGGTTAGGGAATGTTTGTGTTGAAGCCAGGCAGTTGTATCCTGGACCGGCTGCTGGAAGACTTGCCTCCCTGGTGGGAATTCAATAAAACTTGTTCCTGCTCAATTAATCTTGTTGTTGACATCACATTACTGGCGACGATCGACCCACCAGGAATTTATGGACCCAGCGTAGGAATTTATGGTGTTTTGCCATCTCCAACAGAATAAGGTATTATTTTTATCTCATGGAAAAAAAGATTTAAACGCCTTGGAAATGTTGAGCAATCCTTGATAGTGCTGTTTTTATTATGGAACTTATATCGTTTTTCTCCACTCGTTTTTTTTTTTTAGGATGTCATGAAATAATTCATCAAACCTTGTTTTTGGCATTTTTTGAAAAGAGAAACAAGCGTTACCTTTTGCATCCTCGAGCTCTGCTGTGTTCTGCTCGGGACATTTTCTTTCTTCAGCCATTCTGAAGAGCGGGATGTGAGCAGAGCAGCTCAGCCTTGTGACGTCGTTACGTACGAGTGTGAAGGAAGGAAATAAACGGAAGCCGAGCTGGTACATGAAGTACTGCTCACGTTGTCTAATTCCAATTCCAGGAAATGAAAACTGTAGATCGTGTTGAAGCACATTTCAAGGTTGCACAGACAGCGTATAAAGATAAGTAAACGGCATTACGAATAAAGAGGCAAGCCTGAACTTATTTCTCATAATGGAAGGAGTTTTCTTTTAAAAAGGCAAGTTTTATTTTATGTTACAAAGCGGAAATCGATATTTTGAAGGAAATATTTGGATTTATCACATAAGGTCAAGATGGAGAAGATATTCACAATCGTCAGAGTTATTTCTAGACAAAATATTTATTTATATTTTAATTGACCCATTTTAACCACAGTGTTGTTTTAATTAGTTATTTTAGATTATTATTTTGGCTTGTTTTAGTTGAATTATTTTTTTGCAAGATGTCAGCAGCAAGTGGAATGAACCAACCTCCTCAATTTTTAAGTGAACAGGGTGAGCCAACGTTGCCATGGAAGAAATGGAAACCAATTTTTGACTCTTATTTACTAGCTATAGGTGGTGAAAAGTTTTCGGCAGTAAGGAAACAAGCAGTATTATTGAACAATTTGGGTATTGAAGGTAGAAACATTTACGACAGTTTGGATCCTATACCTGTTGGGAGAGGAGCAGGTGAACCCAGTGATGTTTATGAAATGAGCATTATGCTTCTAAAGAATCACTTTGATGCACGCATTAATGTTGTAATGGAGAGACATACATTTTTTACGCGTGTACAGGGAAAGGCTGAACGTGTTTGAAATTATATAGCTGCGCTTAAGTCCCTTGCACAAACTTGTGATTTTGAACAACTAACTGATTCTCTCATCCGTGATCAGCTTGTGCGTTGCACGAATGATCAAAACATTCAAAAGAAATTACTATCAAAAAACCCCAGTTTGAAAGAAGCTTTACTCATTGTTGAAAGCGAAGAGCATACCTCCACTTGGGTGAAAGAAATAAGGAAGGTACCCAACCAAACTGATCTTGTTTCGTGCATTAATGATGAGAATAAGGATATTTTTCAACCTGAAATAAATGTAGCTGCCGTTAGTAAAGCTCCTTCAAAACAAGAATTTTTTTTGTGAAAAGTGATAAACAAAAACAAAGTTTTAACTTTAAAAGAGACAGTAGATTCAGGTGCAACAGGTGTGGAAGTGAGAGACATGGTCCGAATTATCCTAATTGTTTTGCAAGGTCTACCACCTGTAGAAATTGTGGGAAAAGGGGGCATTACGCAAGGATGTGCAAGAACGCAAAAGTGAATTTTATAGATGAGGAAGAAACGTCTACTCAGAATGCAATTCATTGTATCACTGACTTATCTTCAATTAACAATGTTAAGGAAGTAGATTCTGATGTGGTGACCATGCAAACTAGTAACATTTATGTTGCAAATAAGGTTGTACCAGTTTTGGCAGATTCTGGTTCTTCATTCACCTTAATAAGCGACAAATTTTGGTTTTCGACTTTTGGTATGGACAGAATTAAACTTTTGCCTCCTGATATCAATCCAGTTGGATATGGACGTAAGAAGATCGATTTAATGGGCTACTCTATTCAAACCATTATTTTTAAAGATAGATAAACAGTGGGGAAAGTTTATGTTGCAAAGAGAGGGGACAATCTTTTGGGTTGGCGTCACCAAAGGGACCTTGGCATCACTTTAAATCCGAATGCTCCTGAACAGGTTATGTTAGTTTCTCAAGGTAGTGATGCACTTGATATTTTTGAGAGGTTTCCAATGGTTTTCAGTGGAAAGCTTGGACTTGTAAAAATTTTTAAACATAAAATAATTCTGAAAAACAATGCAAAGGCTGTGGTGCATAAGGTAAGGAAGGTTCCTAACCTCATGTTGAAACCACTTCAGGAGGAAATTGAGAGGTTGTTAAAACTGGAAGTAATAGAAGAAATAGAATCTTCAGAATGGCTCGCACCGATTGTTTTGGTGCCCAAGGACAAGGGAAACAAAATTAGGATGTGTGTAGACCTCAGGAGTTTAAATAATCTAATATGAGTGGATAGGCAACCGCTGCCCAATATCAATGAGATTCTGACAAAAGTGGGTGGTTCTAATGTGTTTAGTGTCATGGATTTATCTGACGCATATCACCAGGTAATGCTACAAGAGGATTGTAGGCACCTTACATCATTTGTTACTCCGATAGGTGCTTACAGATTCATCAGAATGCCCTTTGGTTTAGCGAGTGCTGCTGCCTGTTTCCAGAGGGTTATGAAAAATGTGTTATCAGGTATTGATTCCGTCCTCTTTTTTCAGGATGACATTTTAGTGTATGGTAAAGATGGGAGCGAGCATGATGAGATTTTATTCAGAGTGTTATCAAAGTTAGATGAATGTGGTTTAACCCTGAGTCGTGGAAAGTGCAAGTTTAGACTCAACTCTGTGTCATATCTTGGTCATTCAATTTCAGCGGAGGGTATTAGCCCCAAAGTTGATTTGGTCGAAGTTATTTTACAAGCCCCAACTCCATGTAATAAAGACCAAGTAAAATCCTTCAATGGATTGGCTGAATACTATTCCAAATTTATTCGTAATTTTGCGAGTGTTATACAACCCCTTAGACTTCTTTTAAAAAAGGGGGTCATCTTTAAATGGGACTGTGAGTGTGCCAAGGCATTTGATTTTGTAAAATCAGAAATTGCGAAAATGCCAACTTTAGGACATTTCGATGTTAGTAAGAGGACAATTTTGACTACGGACGCAAGTTTGAGGGGATTGGGTGCTGTCCTTTCCCAAATTGTTAATGGTAATGAAAGAGTAATAGGTTTTGCTTCTAGGGCACTTAAGGGGGCTGAAGAGCGTTACTCAGTGATAGAGAGAGAGGCTCTTGCTTGTTACTGGGCCATTAATCACTTTAAGTTTTACTTATGGGGTTTACTATTTATTGTAAGGTCTGATCACAAGCCTCTTGTACATTTATTTACGTGTCGGAAAGTTGAGTGCACAACTCCTAGGATCGAGAGGTGGGTTGAGGGACTCATGGAATACAATTTTTGTGTGGAATATTTACCAGGCTTTAGGAATGTTCCTGCTGATTTTCTTTCAAGGTTGCCGTTGGAAAAGATCTTAGTACTTGATTCAGATTTAGTTCAACATAGTGTCTCATGGGTGAAAGAATCAGCGATAAATGAAGAAGAGTGGAAGAATTGTTTTTCAAATGATTTAGCTAGAGTGGAAGTCATGGATTTTACCATAAATGGTTGGCCATTGTTAAAAGATGTTAGTGATGTGGCTAGAGGTTATTGGAATGTTAGGGACAAGTTACACATTACACAAGGTGAGTTGTTTCGTGGTGATAGATTGGTTCCTCCTTAGTTGATGAGAGAGAAGATAATAAATTTGGCGCATGAGGGAAATCTTGGACGCAGCCTTACCAAAGCTAGAGTTAGAGAGTCATATTGGTGGCCGGAATTAGACCGTGAAGTGAGACTGTTGTCAAAGATTGCAACATTTGTGCAGGGAATGATAAGTCAAGGAAAGTGAGAGTCACCCCACTTTCACCTGTTGCAATTCCAGAACGTCCTTGGTCGAAATTAGCTGTAGACATTGTTGGGACTTTTGATAATTTAGCGCCTTCTGAATGATTTGTTGTCGTTTTAGTGGACAAAATGGTTATCTGCATGTTTTATGAGTTCTATTCTGCGCAAAAATGTTATTGAGTTCTTGAAAGATGCTTTTACATGTGAAGGGGTTCCTGACATCCTAGTGTCTGACAACGGGGTACAATTTACATCGCAGGAGATGACCAATTTTTTGAAAGATTTGTCCATTACCCATCACAAAACTGCACTTTATGCTCCCCAGGCCAATGGCCTGGTTGAGAGCATGAATAGGTTAATCAGAGCGTGTGCTCAGAATGCTTTTGAATCAAAGGTTGCCCTCAAACCCATTCTTTGAGAAAAACTTTGGGCACAGCCAGGCAGTTGTATCCTGGACCGGCTGCTGGAAGACTTGCCTCCCTGGTGGGAATTCAATAAAACTTGTTCCTGCTCAATTAATCTTGTTGTTGACATCACATTAGGTTCCCCTTCATGTTCTAAATGGGCATTTTGGATACACTCACCCTTCATTTGCAAGCACAATCTTCACAAATATAAATGTTGTTTGTGTTCATCCATGAACAACTCTAATAATAGGAGCAGTTAGTAATCACAAAATATATCTCTGTGCATCCTTTGTGATTTTCATGATCATTCTGAAAAATAAATGTACATCTGTACACATGTTTTCCATTCAGTAAAAAAAAACGAAACATGAAGTTAGCCCACCACCTCGACCCAGACGATTGGACTTAATTTAGAATGGATGTCTGTAAGCACCATCACACTCTGCAGCTGCTTTAATTGGTTAACCTATAGTTCTGCATTAGCCAGGGCCTCTGCTAAGTAGATTGAGAGGAGGTACCCCCCAAAACGAGTGTTTTGGAAGACCAAGAGAGGGCCTAGCCAATTTACATGCACATGAAAGAAACACCAGGTCTGCAATTTGAGTAGATCCTTCAGAACGTGGTTCGGACACACAATTGTAAAGGATCCTGGGAAACGTTAAGAGTTTGATTAGCATGCTTGGGATGTCACTGCAGCAACAAAAGTTGCGGAGGTAATTTACTAAAAAACAACACTTTAATTTATAGAACTATACAGAGCAGTCAATCATGGATTAAGCGCAATATGGCAGTACAGGAAGATCTTTGTGTGCTTCATGGGAGTGGCACCAGATCACCTTTTATAGATGACAGACCTGACACAGTAACGAAGCTCAAAGCAGAGTATTGGCAGAATATATGTTAAATGTGGCTTTTGAGATAACCCTAAAAAGAATTTCAGACATACCAATGACCTTGTTCGTGAGGTTGCAGTGGCTATGGATTGCGAATTGGAACGTGTTATGTTCTGCAATATGTTTCTCAGCAACTGGGCTGCTTCTACTTCTGGAATCTGGTTTGTAGATTCTGAGAATGTGGGAGCTGGTAGTCTGGAATGCCAATCCGCGTCTTTCTGTTGTTTTATGTTATTTTGGGCTGAATGTAGTGAAAAGATGCTATAGGGATTTAATAAACAGTCCTGCCGGCGGACGTATGGCTACATTTAATAATTAGTAATTTTCCCTATCAACAGTCATGGAAACGCAATCTATACTTACGCCTTCACCATTTTTACAGGAACCTGGGCTTCCATGTATGGGGTGGGAGGACTGGAAAGAAACATTTAAAACCTATCTGGAAGCTATAAGAGGGGATGCATTCATTGCTAAAAGGAAGTTGGCTATTCTCAAAACATTTTGAGTGTGGAAGGCAGGTAAGTTCTCAGAACCCTGCCAAGGCCTATAGTGGAGAGTAGGAATGTAGATGTGGGTACAGTTGCTGAGGAGGACGATGAAATCGAAAGTGCCTTAAAGACATTGCAAGAGAATTATGAGAGAAAGATGAGCATTGCAGTCGAAAGACACAACATTTTTTCCAGTGCCCAATTGCAATCGGAGATAATTGAACAGTGTGCTGCTGCGCTAAGGAGGTTGGCTATTTCATGCAAATTCAGAGGCCGGCTGGATGAAATTATAAGAGAACAACAAAACGAGTAATCTGAATATCAAGCAGAATTTGTCAGGGCTGATAGATCCCACAATATAAAAAACTATAGATGTCACTAGACATATGGAGAACACCTCATGGTATGTCAAGGATATACACAGCTCAATATCTATGGGAGGTGTAGAACAAAGGAGGGTGTGAGATGTGCATGTTGTGAAAAAAATCACACGTTGCACTAATGATGCTGATATGAAGGTGAAATCTCAAGACTTGTAGAGAAAAGGAACTATGCTAGAGGTGTGGTAGCGTGAAAAACATAGCTGAAGAGAGCAATTGTACTGCAGCCAAGAGCAAATGTTACAAATGTAATAAAGTAGGACATTTTTCTAGAGTGTATAGGATGTCTGCAAATTGAAGTTCTAAGAGAGCAGTCAATTTGATGAATAAACAGGAAGCATCACACAATATACCTAAGAGAGAGAGAAGAGAATTCATCCGTTTTCCCTAAACTAAATCAACAAAAAAAACTGAACAAGTTTTCTACCTATCTAACCCAAAATCTTTTAAGGGTCTCTAGCTTAAGATCAGGTGAGTTGGGAACCCTAGGTATGTTCCTTAAAGGAACCCTCACTCACCAACCTAGTTGGTGACATGCTAAATCATTGTGTTCGTACCCCAGTTGCTGAATGCTGTCCAGGGTGTGCTTCAGTGCCTGATTACAGTGGAGCTGGGATTTTTATGTGTGCCGTGCAGGTGTATGTGGTTTAAAATGGACTCATAGTCTCCTATTACTAGAGATATTTTAATAGTGGAGGCCCTAGGCAAGTTTTAAAAACAGTGATGCATACCTATGAGAGACTAGTGGTCTTCATGTTTCCGTCATTCTTACTCAGTGGCCTTATGGGTCAATATGGCTCTCATCAAGACAAAAAAGAACTCATGCACACTATGACCTGCAAAGTTCGCTTGAATTTCAAACTCACAGAAGAGTGGTCACCTGTTGCGACAACATTCTGCAATATAATGAAAATGGAACTTTGGCATAACCCAGTTGGCGCGCAAAGATCATGCACTATTTTCCAAAAAAGATTGAGTGTCTGGTAAAAGCAATCCACCGCATTCCAAATCATGCTGCGGATCTTTGACAAAACTGTGCCTAAAAGTGATAGTGATGGCAGATAAGTGTCAAGTTTGAGTCACACTTGTGTGTATACAAACATTCAGAAGGTACAGACAAAAATTCAGGAAAGTAACTGGAATTGGGACCTACTGGTTGTGTGGCATTTCCTCACAAAATGGGTTGCCCTGAGGGGGTAAGCCCTGTTGTCACTCTCTAGAGAATGAGCCAGAGCCCTCCACAGGTGTTTAGTAGCTGTGAAAACATCACTTCACAAAGAGGAGTTGAGTATGAGTGAAGAAGATGAAGTTGTAGTGTTAGTGGTGTGTGGTATAGAATCACAACTTATGAACAGCTCTAATGGGGTAGGTGACATATATCATCCTCCAAAATGCGCAGTCAGGAGGAATGTTAAAACTTTGGGCAGATTCATGTTTGCTATTCACGCTGATAGACAAATCCCTTTGTGAATTTTTGAGTGAATGCATAGTGTGTTCCACAGATGTAGAGCCCATTGTGGAAACCAATAGCCAGTTCAAGGCTATTTCTTTATGGAGTTAGAATTTCAGAATAGGAAGGCGAAGGTTAAGATTTAAGTGGTCAAAAAAGGAAGGACTCTCTTACGATGGAAGGAGCAGCATGCTTTGCGGATTATATTGAACCTAAATCATCCTAAGCAGGTATTGCTTATATTGTATCATGGAATGGATGAAAGGATCACAATGTTTCCAAATTTATTTGGAAAAAGTTAAGGATGCTTGAAGAAATTTGAACATAGAATTGTTCTAAAAAGGGGCGTGTTGCTGCAAGGGTCTCAAAATGCGGAATGTTTTGCTTGCAGTGAGGGGACTGTTGAGGGAGGACCTGCAGTGGTTGTGCAATGAGGGTGTCATCAAACCGATAGTGGCTTCCAAATGGTTGAGTCCACTCAATATTGCTAAGACATCCAATGGCAATATACGCATGTGTGTAGACCTCAGGGATTTGAACACATGCATATTGATAGATCGTCATACCCTTCCACTGATAAACAAGATGCTGATGATTGTGACTGGTGGCAGATGTTTCACCACCCTACACTTACCCAGTACTTACTATCAGTTACGGTTGCACCCTGAGAATAGGCATTTGAGGTCTTTCATAAAACCCAAAGGGAGGGGTACCCATTCGTTTGCATGTTTTTTCGTCTGGCCTCAGTATTCCAGAGGGTAATGCAGGGTGCTTTTCAGAGATTTTCAAATGTGCTGGTGTTTCAGAATAATGTATTAGTCTGGGAGTAAGCAAGGAACGTAATCAAAATGGGGGGATGGGAAATGGGGGGCTATTTCCACTCACCAGGAGCGGGAGGTCCAGCACAGACTGTGCCCCAGTCAAGTTGTCAAAAAAGAAGAGTTGTGCTGTTCCTCGTGGGGGATTAATAGAAAATCACACGAGAGCTGGCGCCCACTGTGTCACTCAAGGATCTACAAGGGGAAATCCATTTGTTGGATTTTAATGCCCTCACACACCCTTTCAGGTATCATGCTTCATCATCTGGGCTGCTCCTCGTTGGGTCGGCGGTGCAATACCCAACGGGCTGACCTCAAAGAGGGGCACTTTATCAGAGATCTTTTATCCAACAGCCGTTAAGTGAAGTGCGGGTGTGGGGCCAAGATAGTGTAGATGTGGTTGTGATTGTAAAATGTGGCTGGGAGTACCTGAAATTATCTTTATTCTAGGCGCCTCCTGCCTCAATTAAAAGCAGTGAAATCGACACTTATTGGAGTGTGATGTCTCCTATTTATGTGTCAGTTATTGAAAAATAGTGATGACGGTCAACATGTTTCTCTCATTTAAGTCAGTGGACTCGCGATTCTTCAGGACCATACGGAAAGGAACTATCTACACTAAACAATTTGTTTATATGTCAATGGTTCAAAATTAACACAATAAGGTTAAATGTGTAAATCTACCTGCGATGTGCTGATGCCGGAGAGGACCACCACACCTTCAACACCGACAACTTAGAACAGCCCATGGACATCCCACGCAACCCACCACCAGGACCAGGACAGCCAAGCTACTTAGAGGAGAACACAGACCCTGCAACAGACCACACAGAAGTAAGCACCCTCAAGCACGGCTGGCTCACAACACTTCACCGACCCACACTTGGCACCCCAATGCCAGGTGTCAGAACACCAAAAGGAGGTGGCCAAACAGGTGCAGGTGGGGTCCGAACCCATGGAAGGCAAACTAGATCACATATGTGGGTGTCTATTATCCCTCAGGAGACCCACACTGCCATAGGGACATATGCAGATGAACCTTCCCAGTACAGAACCACACCCAGGGGCACGCAAATGTCAGTCACACACCCACGTTGACTCTGCGTACGTCGGCCCAGTCCACTCCCCTAGCGAATTGAGTCAGTGACGACAAAGCTACATGACCAAGCTCTAACCCGCTGCCGACGGGGACATGTCTTCATCTGCTGTACACACACAATGTAATGGCGTAGGCCCCAGGGCCCTCATGCATACAACAAGACCACAGGGACACACTTAGATATTATGTTGAACTGGCTACAGGCATGTGCGCCAAGACCCTTTATTGGCAGGGCCACATGTACAGTGACGCCTGTGTTGGATGTGTCTGGGGTGAGTGTAAGCCAGCCCGCATGGAGTGCTTGGTGCTGGCAGCAACATGAAGAGTGGACACAGGTGCAACAGAAACTGAAAACACCTGCATAACAGAGTCAACTGCTGAGCAACATGGAGGGAGCCAGAGAAAGTACAGAGGTCACCCAACATTCAAACAGAAGTGTCCGTGAGGTACAGTGCACTGTGGTTGGGGCACTAGAGCTGAGCACGCTCATGTGATGAAAATGACTAGGATTGTGTCCATTTGGGATATTCCTGATGCAGATGCAGTGGGGTGTGTTACACCTGCATTATCTTCCTCATCAACGTCCCAGGTCTCCCACACTGCCTGAGGTGACATTGCTGCGCAACCTCTACACAGCAAAAATCTCACTCAGTAACCGTCCATGGGTTGCAGTGCACTAAGTAATCGGCACCTGGAGTGCTGAGCAGTGGATCAGGCAGATGGTAGCATCCATGACAGGTCTAAGCAACTCTGTTAGTCTGCCAGTACCACTGTTTCTGCTCTGGCAGATGGTGGTTGGAGTTGGCCCTGGTGATGTTTGTGTGTGCCTTCTGCAGTGATGTGACGTCTGGGCCGCTCAGGACTCGATTTGATGTGTGAGCCCTGGTGGGCCGCAGTTGAGGCCGGAGGTAGCGGACAGCGCAGGGTCACAGACACATAGCATTGATGACCCCAAGGTCATCGTTTAAGAGGCCATCAAATATTGAATCAAACTGGGTCCCTGACTTGAGCTGCACAGAGTTAGTGGTCCGGATGCACAGTGGCAGGCACAGACACACCACCATGGGACGGTGACTTGTGGTCCACTGATGTAGTGCCACCAGACTGAGTGGGTCCTCGTCGATGTCGAAGGTGAATGTGGGGGAGGGTTGCGGGGGACAGTGGAAGGTGTCCTCCAGGGCATGTTGCAGAGGCCTGATGCTATCCAGAAGCAGCAAATGATGAGTGGAAAGCGACAGCCTCGTTGCCACCACCAATTTGGTATCAGCTGCATGAGGATAAAAATTACCTCCTACCATTGTGTGACCAGAGAGTGTCCATGAATTTCAGGGAACACACTTAGTGCCACCGGGGCTGAGAGGGGATGCAGTCTGCGATAATGCCGGTACACTAATATGAACTCCGCTATTGCTAAATCAAGACTCTGTGACCTACTGGTTCCACAGAGTAGGCCGTAGGCATCGGTCCGCAGTGGCCCACAGCCAAGTGTGTTGGAGGCTTGTGATGCACAGAGTTAGTGACAGTAGGGCAGTTATCAGTAGTGTTCGGCCACCTCCGTAATGATGATCCTTTTTTCCTCCCAAATGCAATGCATCATCCTCTTATGCATCTCCTTGCATGCAATGATATGTACACTGCCTTAGAATAATAGATGTTCAGTTCCAAATCTGTGACTTACTCGAGTGCAGCGTAGGCCAAGAGCAGTAGTCCGCGTGGGCCCACAGAATCTTGCGGTTTTGATGCACTACTAAGACCTGGTGACACCACATCGAAGGGAGTATAGTGACATAAACTCAGCTATAAATAATGTGCTCTGCCATGGTGTAATCAAGACTCAGTTCCAAATGTATGACCTACTTGTCCGCTGTGCATGCCGGTGGAGTGCATCAATGAGTAAGGAGCACTGCGGGCTTCTCTTGCGGAGGCTGTGATAGTGTGAGGAGGCTGCCAAGGTCGCGGGCCTTGGCTTGGAGATTGCATGTGGTGGGCCCTCTTCGACACACGCCGGTGTCGGTATGTGGGCATTGAGGCCTGGGTGCGCTGGGGCGGGCAGGACTTGTTCGAAGACCAGCGTCCCGGGGTGAAGCAGGTGCACAGGATTGCAGGCAACTCTTCTCACCGTGATGGCATTGGCCTCATGGCAGGGTGAGATGCGCCGCCCTGGCAGAAATGTTGGGCATTCCGGAAGAGGACCACGCCCAGAGTTACGTGACTTTTATTCACACCCCTACACTGACCTGGCGTATGCCGGTCCAGCCTACTCTGCTCACGCTTCCGGGGGGAATGTAACAAGCTACATTTCTGTGATCTTCCCCACTGGCTGGGGTGACCTGGTTGCATCCACTGTCCACTACACTCCATACACCAGCAGGGTATGTAGACATGGATATGTGTGTGGTATGCCTACTGCAGTATGGCCAGCACATCCACGCCTCACTTGGCATTGTGTACATTTGTATTAATTGGTTTCTTGTCTCCTTTGCACATGTCTGGTCCCCACCTCTTCCCACATCCTGCTATTGTGTGGCTGAGGTGCCATGCTGTTGATGGGTAATGTACAAGGCTTAACCAGGTTCTCACAGTAAGTTGCGCTGTCGTGTCTGGTGGGTGTGCATGTTGTATGTGAGCTTGTGATGTGTGTATTCCCAGTGTTGTGAGTTGCAGGATTGTGGAGTTGAGGTGTGTGGTGTGTTCATTTGGTATTGGCCAACAAGCAGTGCATTTACGTGTGTGCCATCCTGGTAGCGCAGGTTGATGATGGACTTTTGGAAGGTGTAGAAATCATGCACACTGCCTGGGTGGTTGGCAACGACATTGGTGGAGATTCCCCTGTGATCCAATATTGCCTGGACATTGGTGGGAAGGGTGCGCTTTCTGTTTCGCTTATTGTGTTCAGTGTTGCCAGGGGCCACTAGTAGTACATGTGTGCAGTCAAAAACCCCCTGACACATGCGGCAAGCCATCTGTGGTGTAGATGCCTTGCTTGCTCTCCGGCTGTTCCTGCGCAGTGTGTAGGAAGTATAGATAGTGGGGTATCAAGCTGATGGTGTCATCCATGACCATTGTGAGGGACTTGGATTGGCCTAACTGTGTAACTCTTCCGTCTCAGGCGGTTGTTGGTTGGAGGGTACCAGAGGCTGACACATGCAGCACGGCCAGCAGCTTGGTCTGAGGTGGGATGTTGGTTGTCCGCTGTGTTGGTACCATCAGCCTGTGGACAATGGTGGTCAAGATGCAGAGGAGGGTTGTCCCTTTGAGCATGTGGTGGGGAATGACATTCTCTGGTGTTGGGTCTGGGAGGTTGGTGCATTTTCTGAGGGTCGCTGTATTTGTCTGAACTGCCTCAGTGTTGGGCTGTGGGGTCTGGGGGTTTGGGGGGTCCTGGGGCTGGTGGCGGTGGGTGTTGTGGCCCTCTAGGGTGTCCGGCCTGCATGTACTGTGGCTCATAGGCATCTGTTGTTCTTCAGGTGTGGCTCTTGGCTGGCCTCCCTTTTGTGGTGCGGCTGTAGTCCAACTTTGCACCAGGTCAGAGCAGGTGTTAGTTTCCTGCTGCTAAAGCGCCTTATCGCACGTTGGGCGGTCTTTTCGCCGATCTGGCTGGTCGTTTATAATGTTGCGGAGTGGTGTTGTTGCGGCTTTTGGCACGAGAATGCCTACTCTGCATCTCATTAGCGATAGTTGCTGGGGTCATCTGTGGCAACGTTTTTTGTGGCTGCTATCACAGGTAAACTGGTGATATCGACTGTTATCACCAGCTTGTGAATGGGGTGATACATTTATTGCCACTTTGGCTGTGATAAAGTACCGTTAAATCGGCGATAAGTCTTTGAGAATATGCCCCCAAGTTTTTAAAAAAAGATCTGGGAGAAGATCTTTGGAGGTATCTGAAGACTGGACTTGTATATAAAATCTACTGTGACTCCAGAGATATACATTTGGGATTTTTATCATTTACTCTAGTTAATTTAATGCATCTTAGAGTTGGATAGTTTCACATTTCCCTTGCTCCCTCCCTCACCGCTGGCTTTCTCTTATATAATAAGAAACTAATCAGACACTACCCTGAGATTCTCTTAACCACTATCATAACATCAACATCTATGTTAGATAGGAATGCAGTTACTCAACAAAGAAGAACAAAAGCAAAACTGAACAATTGACCATTCTGACTCAACACATTACTTGTACATTGAGCATATGAGTAAAGTTCCACATCGTTAAGAGGCCAAATACTAGGAAAACATGCATGTTATCATGAAATAAACATTTATAGTAAGTAGGTAATATTCACTGCCATAAAAGGATAGGCAGTTACATTACGGATGCTGAGAAATGTGCTCTAAGTGTTTGCACATTAGGATTAAAAACAAATCCATTTATATATAAAGTCACTGTCAGGAATGGAGTTAGCAATTTGGGAGTTGGGTGCCTCTAACAACTTAATATATCCACTCTGGTTATGTCAAAGCACAGTCCTGAAAAATTCTCTCATCAACTTCTGGTAGGTATGACATATGCAGAAGGCAACCCCCAGAGAAGGGAATCTTAATTTCGAATAGTACCAAGAAATTTAAAGTAAAGAACACAACATAATAAATGTACCAAATCAATTTAAAATAGGAGAGAAAACTTCAATGAGTAAAACTATACAAAATAATTTCAATCGGAAGAGGGAACTGGGGATATGGCTTTATAAAGTTTTAAGACAAACAAGTGTCATAAAAAAATAAAATGTCAATCAAAAATCATTCTGGACAAAGATGGCTCAGTCGCTCCGGCATCCTATAGCTCTGTGCAGTTTTTGACATGGTCTCACAATCAATCCTCACAAAATGGCCTTTTCGAAAATGATATTTTCATGAAAGACCTTGTAAGGCTCAGCTCATTTCTATCTGCAAGATCTCAGTCCTTTTCACTTGCAAATGCAATGTTTCCCTGTCCTGTGACAATTTGTTAAATGTGGGGCTCCCTAGGTCTCTCACTCAGCTCCATACTATTCTATATAATCTCCATGCTAATTAATTATATTGGATTTGAGATCATATTCAAGGCACATGATACATAAATAGTGGTTATCAGTAAAGAATGCTTCTATGCTTGCGTGTATTCAGGGGCCATCTGAATGAATAGCCACTGCCTCAGAAGTAACAGTAATAAGACACAAATTCTACAGTTTGGCTGACATTCAATCATCTGGTCCTCCTCATGGTGGCCTGATGAACTGGAGTCCACTTCTACACCAGTGACATCAACAAAAAATCTACTTTGACCTCAATCTTTTGTTTTACTTCGCAAGTCAATTGAGTTTCAGCCTCCTGCTTCATCACACTCAGAATGCTAGGAAAGATCATTCATCTTCTCCATTTATCCGCATATAAATCAATCATGTAAGCCCTCATCATCTCACAGTTTGATTGCAGGAACTGACTATATCAATGATAACTGGAATACCTTGTCCACCGCTAACAAGTGGTATAAAATGCAGCTGTTTTCATGATTCTGAGGTTCGCCCCTCATCAGGTCATAGCCACTCACCTTAAAGATCTTTGCTGGCATCCTGTATGTAAATGCTCAGTTTTTAAGACATTTTGTCTAGAGTTCAGAGCCCTTCATCCATCCAGTCTTTCATACCTAAGGTACAGAATACTGCCTTATCTTCTATTTTGCAATCTTTGGTCTGACAATGCCAATCGTCCTCAGATTTCAGATGGATCGAATTGGCAACTGCTCCTTTTCCCATGTAAATGCCAAACTGTGGAATTGCCTCCCATCCGCCAAAAGAAGGAGGTGCTCTTCACTTCTCTATTGAAAAAGCAAAAGACGTATTTCTTTCCGCAAAGTTAGTCCTAGATGTTTGAAATCCTTTCAGTGCCAAGACACCCCAGAGGGTAGCAGAGTGCTATACAAATATCATTCATTCATTCAAGTCACTGTTCATGATTAACAGGAATCTAGGCCTGATTTTAGATGAACAGCGATGGAGCAGAAGTCAGATACAACAACCATGTCATCCCAATCCAAGATTTTACTTTCGAACTTAGGGCCCAATTTAGATCTTGGCGGAACTTCCGTCATCCCTCCATGGTGGAGATTACAAGAACTCCATCAAGCTGAAAGATACCAGCCCACCGTGTTTAGAGGTGTGCTGGCTTATCCGCCATCAGCATTGACAAGGCTGTTTTCCGTCACATAAGTAGCTCACTGCTGTCGATGCAGCGGACTCCTCCGCTGGCTAACATTACTCTTTCGCTGTAAGGGTGGTGGGATTGTGCCAAGCCTACTTAGATTTCACAGTTGTTCTAGTGCTGTCCTAGCAGCAGATTGCTGATGGAGGGATTCCGTTGCAGTGCATGTTCCGCATTGCACAATTTCTGTGACTTTTGGACACATGCTAGCATTACACACTTGATGTGCTTTGGCTAATTGTATGTACCTGCATATCGCCTCATAAAATACACTCCATTTCAGGCCATGATCCTCTGCCATTCTACTGCAGTACAACATTGTTCCTGAGCACTTTGTCAGTCAAGCCAGGTTGTATTTTTGCTTTCCCAGTTTCTTGTTCATTTTTATTATTTATTATCTTGTGGGTTATTGTAAACATATACATTTATCTTTTCATAGTGGAAGGGAGGAGAAATCTACTTCTTACTGATGGAGAATTGTCAGGCATGGTGGATGAAATTATAAGAGTAGAGCCACAATTGTTTGGAGCCCAAGTCCAAAATACAATTATAGCACAGTAAAGGCAAATGTTGGCCAGATTAGTTGACAGAATAAATGGTGTAGCAAACAACCTGTGCACACAGAAAGAAATAAGGAAGAGATTGAAAAACCTGTGGGCGTATGCGTTTCCTGGCCTCCAAGCATCACCTGACGGCCCAGAGGAATAGTGGTGATCCTCCCACTCCTCCTTACAACTTTTGCCCTGACAGGAGGTCTAGCTGATCCTACATCCTGAAGGCTCGTCAGGAATCCCTGGTGGAGTGGATTCTGGTAAGTTATACTTCTGAATGTGACACCAAACTTAAATGTCATTTTTGCTTGTAATTTGGCTGTTGCTAATGTATTTTCACCTTTTTAAACATATAAACCCATATACAAATGTATTTATTTTTGGGGGGAATTTTGTAGCAATATTGTTGTTTCTCACATTTTAATAATTGTTAATACGTGTTGTCAATATGTGTGTTTTTCCTCATGTTTCATTTTTGTGTTTGTGCCTTGTATCTCTGTTTGTTAGAATCTATTTTGTTGCACTCAAGATTACAGGTTTCAATCTCTGTTTAAATTCACTGATGGTATTTATTTTCACAGAATAACACATTTCATATATGTGTTTCATATTGCAAATGTCTGTTAATTTACACTGCAAATATTTTACTAGCAATGTTTAACTTGCAACTGTTGTTAATGTGTAATTGAAATGACTACAACTAAGACGATGCCTTGTTTTGGTTTTGTAAGAAAAATATTGCAAGGTTATTATGGTAATTTTCTCTTTTCTTTTCATATATGTTACAGTATTATGAATTTATCAATCTCTATTTTATGCAGGACTTTTGGGTGTAATTTAGACTGTTTTTGTAATTTAATATAATACTATTGAAAGGTGTATTCATTAAAATAATTCCCTTTTCCCCTTTAGGTTGCTTAATTCTTTGCTTCTAGACCATTTGATGTATAAACAAGATTTTTAATATATTTGTTATTTTTATTTATAGTAGGTCCGAAATCTAGAGTACATGGACAACCATCTGTCATTGCTACTGAGGTTACCTCCAAGTCAAGTCAAGTCAAGTCAAAGATCTTTATTCGGATTTGGATAACATCCATAAAAGTACATAAAATCACAACAATCATCCAAAACACGTAATTGACCATGATATATATTACAAAAAGTGCAAATAACTGCGTAGATGATAATATCAGAAAATTTTAAGGCACACAATAAGATACACAGCAGTTAAGAACAATACGGAATTAATGGCTATAATATGTGCAAAAAAGCAGCTACTTGTGCACAATGAGCAATGTGCAAACTCAGCAAAAAGGTAGTGCAAAACTTTTCAAGCCATGTTCAATGACACTCTTGAGCGGACAGCAGCTTTGAGAAAGCAACTGACTCTAAAAATTACTTCGTCAGAGCTTAACGTCAGTAAGTCTCCAAGAGCTAAGTTAAAATCCGTTTGTATATTTTCCATAGAAGCCACAAAAAAGCATAAAAAGTGAAAGGCTTTGTTTCCCGCCATGGTTACAGGGCCAGTTTAAATTTTCCAAGTTTCTGTTAAAGTCTAATGGGAAGCATAATAGGTTTTTAATGCTCCCATCCCTGAACCGAAACAGCAGGCTCCTGTTCCATTTACTCATTTTCTACACAGGTAGCCTTGGGGCAAGTCATGAGGCCTGTCACTTGGCGCCAAGAGGGTTATGTACCTTATAATGGCCGGTTTTACAAGCTCTTTCTTTTCCCTCTTATTGTTATAAAGTTTGAACAGAGCCTTTTTTACTACGTTCTTGTGTGTGCAGTCTATTGTATGGGGAGATGTAAAGAAATGCCCCTGCTCCACACTAACTAGACTTTTTTCCACCGCCCCAAGCAATGGTATGTGACTGGCCCGCTCGCTTTTTAGACAATCCATAATGATGTCACGGGTCAGAGACGCAGCTGAATTCATCCATATTTTCAACCAAAACAGGGCGGGTCTAGATCTTATAAAATCCTCTGTATGCTTGAGGCCCAATTCTCGGTGGCACACAAAAGTTGGGGCAGAAATAACCCCCCCCAAAATCTTCCTACAGAACCTATTCTCCACCGTCTGTATGTTGGTACATTTCGTGTAACCCCACACCTCGGCACCATAGGTTCCTGTGGGTAAGCATTGGGTCTTATAAATTTGTAGCAATGATATAATAACCTCAGCATGTAGGGGTCGGCGAAGAGAGGTTATAGAGTTTATAGCTCTGCCCAATTTATTTCTCCCCAGGGCAACATGAGGTTGCAATGAGCCAGAATCAGCGAACAACAGGCCTAGATATGGGAAAGTGCTTGTGCTTTTTAAGACATTATTCCCTATCAAAATTTGATCAATCTTATGTTTTTTTGGGCCGCAGCACATTATAAATGATTTGTTAAAATCTGTGCAAAGGCCGAGGTCTGCCATATACGTAACTAAACCTGAAATTAAAATTCGCAGTGCATTGGGTGTGCGGCCCATAAGGACCGCGTCATCCGCGTAAAGGAGGGCGGGAAGTGGTCTGCCATTTACTTGCGGGACATCACTTGTTAGTTTACACACAAAACTGCTTAGTTCATTTATGTACAAAATAAAAAGCAAGGGGGCCAGGACGCAGCCCTGTCTGACCCCCCTGCCGATAAAAATATCACTGGAGACTTCACCAACATTATTCAAACGAACACGGGCTCTCAGATCACTGTGCAGGTGGGCCAAAAAGTAAACCAAAGATTCATCTAAACCATAATTCAACAAAACTGGCCATAAACGGGAACGATTAACAAAATCAAAAGCAGAACTTAAATCCATGAAACCTAAATACAAGGGTGATTTTTTTGCAATAGTGTACTTTGCCATTAATAGATTTAAATTTAGGCATTGCTCCACAGTACCCACGTGGCTTCTGAAGCCTAACTGGCTTCAGTGAGGAGTTTACTCCTACAAGTCTGAATGATGACTGGGAAGACAGCTACTGTGAGTCTAACTCAACCCACATCTACACCACCCACCCCAGCTGCTGCCACAACTCAGCCTTTGGATACCTCCACTTCCTGTGTCCAAAAGGGACATCACTCCAACCTTGTGCCCCCAGTACTGGCTGCTGTTAAACCAACACCACCGCCACCAGCTCCAGTTTAGCCAGGAACCAGTGGTATGTGCCACACTGGGTCAAGAGGTCACAGGGTAGTTGGGGTAGGGGTCGTGGTAGGGAATCTGTGGGCCAGCAAAGTGAGGCCACTGGGTTTATTGTCACCCACGCCACCATTGACCAAGTCTTGGGATCCCTTAATCAGCCACAAAACATGATGGACCTGGTCCATACAGAGCTCCTGGAGATGAAGCAATTGCAGAGGGAGCACAGTGTTTAAATAGAAAATCTAAACTCAAATGTCGGATCCCTGACTGGGCTGCTGCAGGATTGTTTTACCAATATGTTCAGAGTTTTTCCAGCAACATCTTCCTCTTTCTGTGGTCCACCAACAACTGGGACTACTACTGTTGCGGGGATTCTGCACATACACAGAACTATGCACAGGAAAATAGGACCTCAGTGAATAGGTGGTGTACTGACCTACCACATTGGTACCAAACATACCTTACAGACTAACTATAGTGTCTCATTCGTTCTCCGTCACAGGAAGTACCATCAAAAGTTGATAGGGCATCCAAATGTATTGTCGCCATCAGGGGGACAAGAGATTGCCCCAAGTTACCTAGAGTCACGAAAGCGGCCGGGTGAGCCCGTATTGGTCTTGGTTTGATAAATGCAGACATCCTGGGAGGCTCCAGGACCCAGTCCCAAAGCCCCAAGACCCAGGGCCCAGGACCCAAGACCCAGAACTGGGAACTATGCCCAGGATCTAAGCCTAAGACCCAAGCCCCAGGACCCAGGCCCACAGGCCCCAGGACCCAGGTCCTAGGGCCTAGCGCCCAGGACTCAAGGACCCAGGATCTAAGCCTAAGACCCAAGCCCCAGGACCCAGGCCCACAGGCCCCAGGACCCAGGTCCTAGGGCCTAGAGCCCAGGACTCAAGGACCCAGGCCGCCAGAGCCCCAAGACCCAGGATCCTGGCCCCAGGCATCAGGTCCCTGGCCCCAGGCACCAGGACCAAGGCAGTTCCAAAACAAGACCTAGACCGACAAGGCATAAACACTTTAATATATTCCTGGTGAACCATCAACTGCAAACCTTTTTGCACAATACTCCTCACTCTTGAGTATTGAGGTAGGAGGTAACACCAAACTATGCCTTCAAGTAAAATAGTTGCCCAAACCCTTGAAAAAACAAGTAACAGTTGTGAGACAACAAATAACACACATTAATGTGCCCAAATAGGGAAAATGAAGAAATTAGAAAAAAGTGTGTGTGAGCGAGAAGGCACCTCACGGGCGAACCACCAACGGGAACCTGGCAGGTACTCACCAGGAGTGCCCTGATCTCATCATCGGTGCCTTCAAGCTCTAAAGAAGAATATGTGTCCACATAACAAACAAAAACAGTGTTTGTGAAGGAATGCAGTAGTGGGACAAAACAAAATACCACACACGTGAGCACAAACAATTACGTAGAAGCCACCAGCAACACGAGACTTATCTTTATTCTGTTTCTTTCGTGTTGTTCGTGGAGTATAAAAAAAAAGAAAAATAATAATAATAATAAAAAAAAAATGGAGGTGGCTAATCCCTATCTAGCCATATTCCACTTGCCGACATGTTTCATTGCCCCTTCTATTTCGGGCAATTTCTTCAGGGCGTCACCAAATTTTTGAGCCACTGCTTAAGGACACGTTGTTATTCTCAACGTCATGCGACCACCTGAGCTCATACCGGTCGCAGGGTCCAAACCAGAATTGGTTTAAAATGACTTCAGCTGTAAGTCACTCTTCTTCCCACAAATTTTTGCGGTGACGTGCGGGGGAGCTGCGTTCTCTCAGCACTCGCCAATTCTGGTTTGGACCCTGCGACCGGTATGAGCTCAGGTGGTCGCATGACGTTGTGAATAACAACGTGTCCTTATGCAGTGGCTCAAAAATTTGGTGACGCCCTGAAGAAATTGCCCGAAATAGAAGGGGCAATGAAACATGTCGGCAGGTGGAATATGGCTAGATAGGGATTAGCCACCTCCATTTTTTTTTTATACTCCACGAACAACACGAAAGAAACAGAATAAAGATAAGTCTCGTGTTGCTGGTGGCTTCTACGTAATTGTTTGTGCTCACGTGTGTGGTATTTTGTTTTGTCCCACTACTGCATTCCTTCACAAACACTGTTTTTGTTTGTTATATGGACACATATTCTTCTTTAGAGCTTGAAGGCACGGATGATGAGATCAGGGCACTCCTGGTGAGTACCTTCCAGGTTCCCGTTGGTGGTTCGCCCGTGAGGTGCCTTCTCGCTCACACACACTTTTTTTTAATTTCTTCATTTTCCCTATTTGGGCACATTAATGTGTGTTATTTGTTGTCTCACAACTGTTACTTGTTTTTTCAAGGGTTTGGGCAACTATTTTACTTGAAGGCATAGTTTGGTGTTACCTCCTACCTCAATACTCAAGAGTGAGGAGTATTGTGCAAAAAGGTTTGCAGTTGATGGTTCACCAGGAATATATTAAAGTGTTTATGCCTTGTCGGTCTAGGTCTTGTTTTGGAACTACATAACTGAGTGGAGGGTGACCTATGACCGATTTTCCCTCTAAGCTCCTTTTTGTTTACTACTACCAGGACCAAGGCCCCAGCAGCCAGTCTCAATGACAAAGGCCCCAGGATTCGGGACCCAGGAGCAAGGACCCAGGCCCTATGTCCTAGGACCCAGGCCCCAAGACCAAGGTCTCAGGCCCCAGAACCCAAGGCCACAGTCACACAGCAGTGCGCTGTCTGTCAAGAGGAGCTGTGCACTCTGAGGAGGGCACTCGGTAGCTTCTTCAAGGGTCTACTTGCCTCCCAGTGACTCAAGCGGGGTAGGGATCCCACTCCGGCCATCTGGTCACCTTGCTGGATTGGTCTTGATCTAATAAATGCACACATCCTGGGAGGTCAGTGCTCATCGACATGTATTAGCTCGGGAATTTCCACATTTATCAAGATAACAGATGGAGTGATCAAAGAAACCATAACTGATTTAATGAGCCATTCTCAGTTTCACTGTAGCGGCCATGTGCACTTACACATGCATGGCTTAATCTTTGAGACAAGCATATGCTACTAGCAGGGTCAACAGGTAGCATACCTGCTGGACAGTGTTGGGAGCCATGTGCCCATCCCGGTACGACCTTCACACCCCTCGCGAACCAGCTGGGGTAGCACACCCACTTGTGGCTCTTGCTGGAGGGACATGTGTGGTCGCACTGGATCCGTCTGGCCCAGCCATCTCCACATAATGCAGAGGTGGGCCAAGGCACAGCTTGAGTGAGAGCAAAAAACACAAAACCTCTCCCTAGCAATACTTTTCACAATTGGTTATTACCTCAATTCTTTACATATACATCAATATTGTCCCAAACCAGAATTATATAAACAGTTCTTTATTGAGTCACAATTTTTTTTTTAAACATGCTATTTATATCTTATATACATTAGTTATCTTCACATCCTAAATATATACTTTAAGCCCCAAAACCGAATATATACATTGAGATCATTTCTATCCTACTCATTCCACACATACCCATACGCATCAATCAAACCATACACAACACAACACTAATTCCATCATACTGGGATACATGAAACAAAACAATAAGAACAAAAAGTACAATTTCAATTAACACAAGAGACAAAAATTAAGGAAAAGAAGCGCCAACACGTTTCAGGGTAGGACAAGGGTCCAAATTCCTTCTTCAGTGCACAGTGGATTCAATTCTTTATAGATACGGGATTCCTTCGAAAATATTGGAACACAAAATTGTGTAAATACCAGAAGGGGGTCAGACTCAATATCTGGATGGGACAATAAAACAATGATATACACAATTATTTACAAAACATTCTATAAGTACTAGACTGAGCTAGACGGCTGTGGGACAGAAACCAACACTAAGAAAAGGATAATTTCAAGAAAAAGTGTGCAGTAATCCTCTGGTGCTGAAACAAAGCAAGGTGCATGTCTCCCAAGATATTAGTGCATATTTCTTAGGAACCAAAAAACTATCAAGGGGTTCAGAAGTACCCTGTCCCTAATAATCCAGAGGAATTCCACCCTCCCTTAGTTGTAATACATGTGCACTGAATGACAGAGGGGAGTGCTGGCCCAAATGCACCTGACTTCCTGGAGGCAAGCCTGGGCTCAAGGAAGCAAATCAACCCTCATCTGGACTTCCAAAGCAGCCTACCATCTGGTCTGGCCATTGGAAAGCATGGCATGCAACCAGATGGCCGGGCTCAGAGGACAGCCATCTGGTTGCGCTTTGCCTCAACAAAGGGGCTTCTGCCTGTCCTTGGAAGGTAATGGTACCCTGCGGCCCAGGTACTTGGTGCCCCAGCTGGGTCTCGGGCATGAGGCTTTCGATGGGGCCCTGACGGAGCTCTGACCCAGGGGCCCATAGGACCTTAACATGCAGGCAAAGTTGGGGAGCCCTCCCTGGGCCCGCGAGACCCCGTTACTGGTCCTTATTGGTGCAGCAGGCCAGAGGACAGAGCCCAGGGCAGGAGCACATACCTCGGGCCCGGCAGGTTCCCAGTACTAGGTCAGAGCTCATGGAACCTGCTGCACAAGGGAGCAGGGGCGGCTCCTCCACAAAGGCAGAGGAGCGTTGCCCACCAATTTAAGAGCAGTGCAGAGAAAACTAAAATGATAATAACGAGAAACATTATTTGTTCCTTCCTAAGTGAGGAAGGGGCTGTGCTGGCTAGAGCAGGGACCAGGAAGAGGATTGGTGAGCACATGAATGTTTGACCAGCCGTCTTGGGCCAGCCAAACATTCATGCACACTTTGCATGTTCCCCACCAGGATCCATTACACAGCCTGTTGGTGAATGTTCATAGGCTCCCTGTTTGCATCTGAGCAGACCAATCACAACGCTGTAAAGCAGCACTGTCATTGGCTTAAAAGAAGCAATCACAATCCTGCATTGCAGGGTTTTCATTGGCTTAGGGAGCAGCCAGCAGGGTGATGCGACCAGCTGATTGGTTTTCAAAAAAATAATTCCTAACCCCACCTCCCCGTGCAACCCCGTCACCATTCCATAGCAGCCGCCACTGCAGGGGAGGTCTCCTCAGGCCCATGGGATCTGTAGTGAATGATTTGCCATATTACAGGCTCGAGGACAGAACCCACGACAGGGGGCCCCACACCAGGGCCCACTGTGGCCCCAATCAGAGCTTCTGAACCCGCCAAGCAGGGGACGTCTCCCTGGGCCTGATTGACCCAAGTCTTGGGCCCTTGGTGGAGTGGCAGACCATAGGACAGAGCCCAAGATGGGAATGCACCACCACAGGCCCTGGAGGATCCCTGGGCGCGGTCTGAGCTTCTGGACCCTGCCACACAGGTTAGGCCTCGCCGGGCCTGCGGGAGCCCATACCAGGCACTATACCATGCAGCTGGCACTAGGACAGAGCTCAGGATGGGAGTCCCCCACCCGATCGGAGCTTCTGAGCCAGGGCAAGCAGGGGACACATTCTCTGGCCTGATGAACCCCTGTTATGTGCCCATGGTGATCGGGTAGGCCAAAGGACAGAGCCCAGGATGGGGGGCACACACCCATGTCCTGGAAGGATATGGCTGGAGCTTCATAACCCAGCCACTCAGAGAAGGCCTTCCCGGGCCCACAGGATCCTATCTTGTGGACTTGGCCATGCGGCAGGCTGGAGGATGGAGCCCATGATGGGGCTACAATTCCAGGGCCTGTCTGGGGGCCCGGTCAGAGCTTCTGAACCCGATAAGGAGGGGAAGCCTCAACAGGCATAATGAACCCCCATCCTGGGCCCTTTGTGGTACAGCCGGCTGGAGGACAGAGCCCAGGACTGGGGCTCCCACCCCTGGGCCCACCAGGGGCCCAGTCAGAGCCTCTGAACCTGGCAAAGCAGGGGAAGCCTCCCAGAGCCCAGACAATTTGTAATAACACATGATCTACTAATCTGTGCTCCCCTAGATTTTGGACCCTACTACAGCTGGCACCTAGGGAAACCTAGCCAACCTGTGAGCTGATGTGCAAGTCTGGCACCATGTTTCACTACACAGAATCCCTTGCAAACTTCAAACTTCGACTAAAAAACAAATTGTCCTCACATTTCTGTGCTGGAAAGTTCTAGAATTCGAAGGGAGACACGAATTTCCTTCCACCTGGCATTCCCCCAAGTCTCTCAATATTGCGCTTTTGTGAGTAGATCTAGTGCCTGCGACAGGAAATTGCTCAAAACACAATATGGTTGCTACACATTTTCCACTGAAAACAGACCCTATTTTCCGATAAACCTATTTGCTAATTTCACTTTCACTTTCAATGTAATGACATCAGCGTGCCGTGGGCACCGATCATCAATACACTAAAAAGAAAATGGCTCAGGCGGCAGGGGAAGCTTTTTACTTGCTCCCTAGGCTGAATGAACACATGAACATGCTGTTCATGTGTGCATACAACGGAACTTTCCGTCCTACGCACAGAAGGAGTTAAAGCTCTGTTCACGCTCACAGACACATCCTTAAAAACACTCACACTTTGATTGTATGCACACATGCATATAAACACATGCACGCACACACACAAACACACATACACAGTTGTGATGAGCATGCTATGCATCTCACTTGTGCACACACATACACACACACACACACACACAGTTCTGATAAACATGCTGTTCATCATGCTTTTGTATGTGCCTTTTTGTATGGCACATTTTTGTTTGAGCCATAGGGAAACTTTGGAGTTTTCTAAGTTTCCCTTTGGCTAGTCTCAGTGCCAGCTTTAGGGTGTGGCAATCGGTGCAGCCACACCTGCAGCTGACCTCGGGGGTGTTGTGATTAGAAAAAGCTTTTCATTGTGTCTCCATCAATTTTCAGGCCAGCCAGTAAGCAATTTTAAGGCAACAATAAAAATGTCATGATGACTCTGGATTTCCTGCTGGAAAGAGATTAAGGGCCCGGTGTAGGTAAAACGCATTTACCGATTTTAAAATACCGATTCGTACCGAATCGGTATTTCAAAATCGGTAAATGATATGTAGATAAAAAAATTCGAAAATTTTCCGAATCGGTAGCAATCGGTATCGTGAGTCGATACGTACCGATTCGGCAAGTTCCGATTCGGTATAAACAGAATCTGCCACCACCGAATCGGAAAATACCGAATCGGTAATAGCAATACACCCCTTGGGCCAAAAGGCCAATAGGAATGCATTATAAATACCGATTCGGTAATTACCGAATCGGTATATTCCGATTCGGCAATTACCGAATCGGTAAATGCCGATTTGTCGAGCAAGGAAACTGAAACTAAAGCCATCAGCCAATGAGGTGGAAGCACCCTCCCCCACAGGGTGTGGCAAGCCAGGCAGGTGCAACTCATCAGAACTTTCTGGAGAGGCAGCCTGAGCTGAGCAGCCACAGTGAGCAGCAGTATCCAGATCCCTGTAAATCATGGCAAGCAGCTCTGAGAGGCAGAAGGCAGAGCGCAAGCGGAAGAGCAAATTCAGCACCATGGAGCTGCAAGTGTTGGTGGAGGAGGTGGTGAGGGTACACAGCCAGCTGTATGGAAGGCTGTCCCTCACTGTTCCAGAGAGCACTAAGAGGAAGCTGTGGATTGAAATTGGGGAAAGAGTAAACGCTGTCGGTGTCACCCACAGGAGCCTGGACGACCTCAAAAAGAGGTTCTACGACATCCGCGGCGTCACTAAAAGGAAACTTGCCGAGCTGCACAAGCAGGCTGGACTAACTGGTGGAGGCAAGAACCGGGCGCCACCCCTCACTGAGCTGGAGGAACTTGTGGCGAATACCATTGAGCGCGCGAGTGTTGTGGGAATTGGGGACCTGGATAGCTCATCCCGAGCTACAGCTACAGATAAGAAGCATGCGCAACTTGACACACCATACCAGACATCTCCCCTTTAGACCCAATGCACAGCCAAACCCCAGCCCAGTACTGCTAGCAACAGACATGATCAATGCATCATGCTAAATGCAGTCAGCAAAAGTACCCTAAAATGCCACTGCAGAAGCGTAATAAAAAGAACTGTAATACTGCATCAAAGTATTAGTAATGAGATGTGCAATGTTTTAATAGTAGTGAATGTAATACATTAGCAATCAGTTGACAAATGCCTCTTTATACCTAGGGGCACCATCAGGCGGGGGAGCAGCAGCTACTCAAGCACCAGCTCCAGCACCATCAGCCAGTGCGGTGGCAGTGCCAAGCACCAGTGTACATATACAGGAGGAGGACAACAGCAGCGCCCTGGGCAATGAGGAAGACACTGGACATTCCCTCACATTACCACACTCCCCCAGACTGTCTCTGTCTCAGACGCCCCCATTGCATTTCTCCCCGGAGAACTCACCACCACAGACCCACCCTGCACCGGCCACATCTCCTGCCAGGAGGAGAATTGTTGCACCATTAAACCTCATGGAGGGAGCAGCGGGTCAGGCTCCAGCACAAAACCCTGTAACACCTGTGTCACCCCAGCACACATAGCAGGGCAGCAGCAATCCCCGGAGGCCACGTGCATCCAGCAGTGCACATCCAGCACAGGAAGGCAGCGTGTTCCGAGGGCTGGAGGGCAGTATGGTCAGAATCCAGAGAATGCAGGCAAAATCAATCTTGGCCTGCCATCGCCAGTTGCGGCTGCACAACCTGCAGATGGGGGAGATGGCACAGGGATTCAAAACATTTGTTGATAGCAACAAGGACATTGCAACAGGTATAGGGCGAATGACCACTGCCATCACCCAGCTCTGCAATAAAATGGATGAACACGAGCACTGTCGCCGCAGGGATGCCCGCATGCAGAATAGGTCTATCAACCGCCTTGCTGCTGCAACCGCCCAGCTATGCCAACGTGGGGCAAACATGGAGGGCAGCCTCACCCAGAACATGGCAGAGGTGACTAGGGGCATGGCCCGCATTACCAACGCAATGGAGACATTACTGATATCCAACACAGTTGTTAATCCCGCCCTGGGCCTGGGCGAGGCTGGGGACAGCAGCAGCCGCAGCAGCCCGGCCAGCGCAGTGTCTGAGCCGCGCCAGAGCAGCAGGCGCTCAGCTGAGGCTGCTGGTCATACAGAAGGGGGTGAGCCACATCCTAGTGGGGCTGCTAAGCGCAGCAAGAAATAAGACTGCCAGGGCGGGTGAGGCAACCCGGACAATTGACATTTGACCACATCTTGTTTACTTTTTTTTTGTTGCACATCAGTGCAGTAACGTTGCTGCAACATTATTAAATTTCTTTTTTTAAAACATACATTGACCTGTCTGTGCATCTGTACTCACTCAGAAATAGTTGGCTGTTATCTCCTCACGCCTGTATCTGCCGTCACTTGGTGCAGACACTCCAGCAGGTAGTGGTAGTGGCACAGCATTGTCATCGTCAGGGTCCTCGTAGTCGGACAACTCAACCTCAGTGCCTTTCCTGACTGCAAGGTTGTGCAACATTGCACAGACAGCAATTATTTTGCAGCAGGTGATGGGGGTATATTGCCTTGCACCTCCGCTCTTGTGCAGGCATCTGAACCTGCTCTTCCAGATGCCAAAGGTCCTTTCCACTACATTCCTCGTGCTTTTGTGGGCACGGTTATACCTCCTTTGGCTGGGTGTTGAGGGGTTCAGGTAGGGGGTGAGAATGAACGAGCGGAGGGCATATGCACTGTCGCCTAGAAGGAAAAGGGGTGACATTACTCACATGCATACATGTACTTCATACTGCTATTTACGTTATGGGGGTCTGACACTGTGTCTTACCTAGGAGGTATCCTTCACCAAATTCCCCTGCCATCAGCCGTGCATAAATTCCGCTATTCTGGAAGATATAGGAGTCGTGGGTACTCCCCGGAAACTTCGCCACCAGGTCAGTGATGACACCCTTGGCATTGCAAATCACCTGGACATTTATGGTGTGCCGTGACTTCCGATTGCGGTATACGTATTCCGTGTCAGCAGGGGGGCAAATCGGAATGTGTGTGCCGTCTATGCAGCCAATGATGTGGGGGAATCCTGCCATCTGGTAGAAGTCAGCTTTAGTCTGTACCAGTTCTGCATGGGTTGCAGGAAAGGAAATGTACTGGTCCATCCTCTGGATCATGGCGTCAAGGAACTTGTGGAAGAACCTTGACAGGCTGCTCTGGGTCACCCCTACTGCCACAGCAACTACACTTTGATAGCTGCCAGACGCCAGCAGGTGTAGGCAGCATAGCACCTGCACATGCACAGGGATTGCGTGTGCCCTTGGGGTGAGGTGCTGCAACAGGGGTTTGAGGTCCCTAATGAGGTCTCTGATGGTCTCTGAGTCCAGCCTGTACCTCTGTAGGATCTCTGCATCAGTGAGCATGGACAGGGTGATCCTCTCTCTGTACACCTGCTCCTCTCTCTGCCATTCCCTCTCTCCTTCCTGTTGTAGCGGTAGCCGTCTTGCTATGACATAGAAAGCTGCCATGTTGCAAGTAGAACTGCATTTGGGTCCTTTTTTATAGGTTGCACCTGGTTACCACCTGATTCCAATCCATGGTAATTACCGAATCTGAAATACCGAATTCGAAGCAAATTCGGTATTTCAGTGCTTACCTACATCTCAATCTTCAGCTTTTCACAACGAATCGGATTATCACCGAATCGGTAATTATACCGATTCGGTGCATTCACGATTCTGTAAAATCTCAGATTCGGTCGAATCCCGAATCGGAAAAAATAAGGATTCTGAAAAATCTCCGATTCGGTCGAATACCGATTCGGAAAAAATAAGGATTCTGAAAAATCTCCGATTCGGTATTCTACCGAATCGGAGATTTTTCTGATTCCTTATTTTTTCCGATTCGGGATTTTACCGACTCGGTTACTTTCCGATTCGGTAATTTCACCGATTTTGTCGAATTTCGGCCTCCTACATCCCGATGGCTCAATTCCGATCGGTAACGGCCGAAAATACCGATTTTCGGCCGTTACCGACTGACCTACATCGGGCCCTTAGATATGTCTAATGGCAGTTTTGACTGATAAAGTATCACAGATGATTAATATGCCTGCTGAAAAGAATTTGTGCCATGCAGATTACAGAACTGTATTTTATGTGGATAGCTCACTGGGTTACTGATTTTGTCACATAAATCCTTTTGTTAATTGTATTTCATTACTTGCAATACAAATATAGCACAGTGATTTATGCACTATCAGCAAAGAGCTGAATGCAAACTGCATGGTATAGGTTAGAACATAATGCTTTTTTTTCTCCTTTCTTTCATTATCCTAACGTTGCTAAAAAGGGTTTGTTTGTGCAGAAAGAAATTATTTTTTAGTAAACCCAACCACTGTGGTGCTCTTTAAATCCTGTCTTTGTGCCTCTCCAAACCAATCACTCTTCAAATACTCTGCCTGTTAGAATGGATGATGTGATTCCAACACTTTGTAATCCTCATTGCCTTAGATGACGTATTGTAGGAAATGTGGTTATTGGTTTAGGGGGCTGAAACCCTACTCAAGTAGCAACCACAATTCTTGTCAGGGTGAAACTCAAACAAACACCAAATTAACCCGTGCTTTCCTCTAAACCACTTGAAATATTATTTTAGACCAAAATGACAAGATTACAATCAGTAGAATCAGAGGTATTAAAGTTTCAAGATCTAAGTGAAAATAGTGCTTAGAAGCACAAAGTGCCAACTGTGGCTATGTGAATGTGCGGGTCACAAGTTCAGACTCATCATAATGGAGTACAGACCGAATACAGGGGCCAAGTTAGGCCAGATGAACCAAGTACCATAAATCCTGGTTGTGGATCATTTTGAGATCCTGCTTCGAAAATGCAATGCAGAGTGGAGGTTCCACAGAAGCTGATGGCTGTGATGCAAGGTTGTGTACCAATGGTGCATAATTGAGCCACAGGTCCATTGACACCATTGATGAGGCTTGAGATGCTAGGTCCTGCATCATCCTCAAGGATGCTGTCGGTGAAGGCTTGCGATGCAAAGTCCTATGTCCAGGATGCATAGTGCAGTGGTGGTTCCAAGGAGCTGCAGTGAGAGGTCCTCCATGGGAGATGTGTTGCACAGAGGTAGTTTTGATGCATCTGTTATGCCCTAGATACCCCAGCTGGGCTGGCAGAGCAGCCTCAGACTTCCAAGGGTCCAGGACTGGGTTGGTACCAATGTGGGGGGCAAGACTCACAACAAACAGGGTCCAGGTGCTGGATTTAAGGTGGTTTGAGACTTTTCTGTTCCTGAGGCTCTGATCAGGAGGCCAGTCAACTAGCCTTTGGAATCACTCTGGTGGTCATGATTTCAAGATGCAGGTCCAGTCCTTTTCACTCAGCCAGCAAGGAAGCAGGGCAGCAGGACTGGAGAGTAGCAAAGTAGCAATCCTTCTTACAGCTGAGTAGTACAGCAGTAATTCTGAGTCTTCCACAGGTCCAGATGTATACTGAAGAGTTGAGTCTGTGGGTCCAATTTTTATACTTGGTGCCAGCTTAATGTAGGAGAACCTTCGGGTGCTTTCCACCCTCTGAGGTATTCAGAACTTCCTGTCTTCTTGCCCTGGCCCCAGTTTCTCTGGTGCATAAAAGACATGTGTGAATCCCTGGGTGAGTGTGCTGTGGCCGAGCCTTTGTGGTGTGCAAGTGCGGTAAGAGACAGCTTTTCCCCCCATCAAGTCAGAATTAGCCCTTCCTGCCAACACCTATTCACCATTTGTCTTACTGTCTGGGAGCAATACGCAAAGCACAGTACACAATGGAGGCTGGAGGAGATTTAATGTACCAGCGAGGGCCCTCTCCCCAATTCAGAAATTAAATAACTCTAGAAGCCATTGGGTCCGAGCAATGGATGACTGGTTGTCACAATCAGAGAGAAAGAATCGAAAAACAGTGATGTGAATACGGGGGGTACAAGGTAAGCCTACTATAGAAAAGGGATCCCTTTTCAGTGCAGCTGTCTCTAATTCCAGCAGCCACACTACTCAACTTTGTTTTTAATCCTGGCACCAGGAAGCATCAATAAACTATGGTAGGCTTACCTTGTAGCTAGGTTTAGATGTTCTCCACTGTTTAGTCAGCACTGCACCACCTCACTCACATTGGGTTTTAGTAATACCCCTTTCCTCACTAAAACATCCCTGAGCTCCTGCCTCACAGCAAGGGGGTTGTAGCCAGCATCACAACTAGGTTCGTGATGCGAGGAGGTATCCCCATGATGAAGCATGACACCTTTGGTATGTGAGGGAAACCGTCCTTAAAAGGGACACCCCCTTTCTCACAGCACTGTTTTTTCATTTTTTCTCTATCGTTAGGACAACCAGTAGTCCATTGCTCTGATACGAGGGCTTCTAGTGTTATTTAAAGCAATACACGAAGACCAAGTGCCAGCTCTACCTAGTCATGCAACCCAGGATACAGGCCTGCATTCACCAGATGGGCTATGGAGAGATGAGGTTACACTTTCTAGAAGATGTCCCAAAAAGGCACGAGCTTGCACCCCACAGATTACTTGTTCAAAATAAATTGACCGCATCGCTGCGGCGGCTTTTCTCGCTGTGCGCGGTAATTTTAAAAAGTACCGCGTTACATGACGAGCTCAGCTCGTCATGAGCGCACGTCATGAGCCTGGAAGGGGTTAAAAACAAGTTGGCAACGTACATTTACCACTTTGGAGACAGTATGGAAACACGGAATATCTTGAGTGGATCGCATGCAGTTAATGGTGGAACATGAGTGATGTGAACAACAAAACAGAATGGACGAGATGGTTGATTTTGGACTGCACCAGTGGCTCTTTGCATTATTATGTATTTTTAGTTCCGCAGTTTGGATTTCATGCACTTTGGGGTCTAAGTTATGATTTTAATTTATTCCATTCTTACTCTGATTTTCATAGGTCGTTGCACATATAGATGTTGGATAGATAAGGGTGGGGTTGATGCACATCAAGGTTCGCGTTTATTTATTTTGATTTTATCTTGTTGCGATGTTGGGTATTGCATCATGGGATTCACTGTTTTTGTTGAGTATATTTCAAGATCCGTAGCTTTAAGAGTGACAGGTCATGGGGGGGCATGGTTCACGCGCTGCTCAAGATGGCGGCGTAGTGGCGGAGCTCTGTCACCGAGTCCCGGTTTTGGACTTGTCCGCTAGTCAAATCCTGTCTTCATCGTCCAGAATCACCGGTTTTCTATCCTTCAAGATGCGGTGAGCATGCGATTGTCAATATAACCGCTCTTTGTGCATTTTATGCTGTTTTTTTACACCGTGAATCGCCCTGTCAGCCTCGGCCGCCATTTTGTAGCTTTACATCGTAATATCAGTTCTTCACGGCAGAAAGGGACGTTTTTGCATAATTGGAACTTGCTGAACTCTGCTACTGTGGCTGTTGTGGACTACTTTCATTGCTTTTTTCCTTTTTATTTGGAGAGGCATAGTTTTTTACTGAGAATACCAGCTCATAATTGCATTGTGTCTGAACATGAGTGAGAAATACACTGCAACAGTCTCCTGGCTTGAAATTCTCCACATAATATGTTGAGGAATATTTGTTCATATTTTTGAATCTTTACTTTGAGTGTTTATGCGTCATTTCATCTACGCTGAAGTGCTCCTGTCTGGAATATGGTTATTACAGCTCTAAATGATCATATGATGTCAGTGCATTCTCTTCAGCTTCACATGTTTGTATTTTAACGCTCTTTTTGCATGAAGGTCACTGCAATATTTTGATTCCTGCCATTTCCTCCTCTATTCTGCTATATATGTCTATGGGGAAACTACGTCAGCTTAAACTTTCCGCTTCCACTAAACCTGCTGTAGGCTCTGGCTCTGACTCTGCTTTGCAAGACATGGAAGATTTGCCCTTGCAGAGGTCCGACTCTTCTTCTGGTGCTACTCCCAAAATGCACACCATGAGTAAACTACCAACAACAACATCTACTAAGTGGCCGAAGAAGGACCCCCCTTCTCCAGGCTCCTCCTCTTCCTCAACAGCCTCCATGGACTTAATTCTTGCAGAAATACGCTCTCTTAAACCTTTCATTGAAGAAACGAATAAAACATTACAATTTTTGCATGATAAGTGGTCTTCTTTGGATTCTCGAGTTCTCCTTGTGGAACAGGTGACGGAATCCCTTCAAGCTTCATGTTCTCGGATTTCTGCTCTGAGTCGGATGTTTCCCTTCTTAAACGACAGGCAGAGGATTTGGAAAATCGTAATCGCAGGAACAACCTTCATCTTTATGGCCTTCCGGAGCACACAGAGGGTTCCAATCTAACGACTTTTTTCCAATCCTTTCTTCCAAAAATGTTGGACTTACCAGCTTCCTCCTCCCTCAATATTCAAAGGGCTCATAGACTTGGTCCGAAAATGTCCACTAAGCCTCGCGGTGTCATAATGCTGTTTATACAATATACTGACCATCTACAAGTTCTGGCAGCTGCAAAGTCTAAAAAACAACTTTCCTGGGAAGGTCACCGGTTGTATCTCTCTCAAGATGTGGCTAAAGTTACAGCAGACCGGCGGAAGAAGTTTCTTGATCTTCGTCCACAGCTGCGTGCACTCAATGCCAGATTTGGTCTTTTGCATCCTTGCCTTTTTAAAGTTACCTACAAGGACAAAACTAGGACATTTGATGATCCAGGGGGACTTCAAGAATTCCTTCGCCGACATGGAGCTGACGTCATGGACACTTCGCAGATTCCTTGAATTGTTGTTTCCATCCTATATGTTATAATTGTCTCTACTTTGTCCTTTTTCCCTTGACTGTTATGTCGTTTGCTCTTTTTATACCATTTTTTATATTACATTCTTACCTTATATTCTCTAGCTCATGTTCTTCCCAAACTTTTTCCTTCTATTTTCTAATGTTTTGTTCCTCTTCTCCACAGGTTTTGCCTTCTTTCAAACATCCCTTCTTGTCCTTCTTGTCACACAATATTTTAATGTAGTCCATCGGACGTTTGGTGATACTTCTCTGGCTGCTGCCATCGTCATCTGTCTGATGTCGTCACTCCCGTTTTTCGTTTGTATTTATAGGTATGTTTCTGAGTCGTCTGTTTTTGACATGTACTGTCTTCTTTATTCATTATCTTCTTTTTCCTTCTTCTTTTCCCTCTTGGTATCTTTTGGCTCTCTTTCTCTTTCATTTTTCATACTATTTCTTTTCCTCTGCCTTACTTTACCTTCTTTCTACTTCGCATCTTATTTCATTCTTTTTTATCTTTGCATTTGCTACAATTTTCCTTTTTTGTACTCGTAAGCATACTTTTGCTTATATTTTTTTCTCTGATACATTTTCCGGGTTACCACTTGGAATGTTAAAGGTTTAAATAACCCAATTAAATGGCAACGGGTGTTATCCCATTTAGCCAGAATTAAAACTGATGTTGCACTTCTTCAAGAATCTCACCTTTCAGAGACTGAAGCTTTGAAACTTAAACGTTACTGGGTTGGTCATGTGTTTCACTCTCCTGCTGCAGGCAAGAACAATGGGGTTGTGATATTGTTCCATAAAAAGTTAATTGTTTCTACTGTTTCTCATGAATGTGATGTGGATGGTCATTGAGTGATTGTTAAATTGCTTATAGATAAGATTCCTATTGTTATATTTAATGTTTATGCTCCTACTGGTGTTGATAAATCCTTCTGGCCTATCATTTCTGAAAAACTTGCTTCCATCCCTGAGGAATACATTATTTTTGGAAGTGATTGCAACCAAATTCTTGACCCTATCCTGGATAGAATTTCCAAAGTTAAATTCCCTGCATCTAGGATGCGCTCCCAATTCGTTGCCTCTATACACAACAATGCACTTGTTGACATCTGGAGACTGTGTCATCCCGATCTTAGAGAATATCGTTTTTATTCCCCTACCCACCATTCACAATCCTGTATAGATTATGTTTTTCTCAGCAAACCTTTGGCTCAACATGCTGTCCACTCTGATACTGGCTCTATCTTAGTCTCTGACCATGCTCCTGTCCATGTTGACATTGATCTACTCCCCTTCTCCCCACACTCGGGTAGATGGAGGTTTAATAATTCTTTACTTCTAGACTCCACTTTTTCTTCAAAGTTTACTGCTTTTGCCACTGAATTTTTTACCATCAATAATTTCCCTGATTCCTCTTTCCCTATGGTGTGGGACTCTTTTAAAGCGGCTTCTGGAGGTTTTATAATTAATCACGTGTCCCATAAGAAAAAGCTCTTGGAAGCTCAATCCTCCCAATTACTCAACAATATTAAGCGATTAGAACATATCTATTATACTTCCAATACTGAATCCTCTCTTAAAGACCTAATTGATGCTAAATTTACCTTTAATAAAATGACCACTGAGGCTGCCTCCAACTTCTTATTAAAATGTAACTCTCGTTATTATGGGGGTCAGAATAAAATGGGGAAACTATTATCCAATTTATTGAAGGTACGGAAGGAATGGACAAAAATTGATTGTATCAAGAACTCTACTGGTGTTTCTTTTTTTAAGGACAAAGATATCTTACGAGAATTTTTCGCTTTCTACAAACAACTTTATACTCCAGAATCTATTCCAACTCCATCTGACCTTTTATCCTATTTTCAAAACATTTGTTCGCCGCCTTCAGATCATGTTGACTTTGGATCTTTGGACTCTGATGTCTCTCTAGCAGAAATTTCTCATGCCGTCTCGGTATTACGACGTGGCAAAGCCCCTGGTCCCGATGGATTCACCATTGAATTTTACAATCATTTTGCTTCCCTTCTTTTGCCAAAGCTTTTATTTTTGTTTCAATCCTTTCTTGACTCCGGCTCTTCGTGTGGTACATTTCAACAAGCCTTGATTTGTCTAATCCCTAAAGATGATAAAGATCATTCACTATGCAAGAACTACCGGCCAATTTTCTTAAAGAATACAGACTACAAGATTCTTGCTAAGATTTTGGCACTTAGAATGGACCTTCTTTTACCTGATTTAATTGGTCCAGAACAATCAGGTTTTGTTAAGGGACGTCTCTCTTCTGATAACTCATGTGTCTTTTTTGATACTTTAAGTAAGGCTCCTTCCTTATGTCAGCCCCTGGCCGCTATTTCTCTAGATGCTGAGAAAGCATTCGATAGGATCAGTTGGCACTTCATGTTTCATGCTCTCAAATGGGCAGGCTTTCCAGCCAAATTTATTTCTATTATTTCTTTACTCTATTCTGGTCCTCAGGCATCAATATTCGTTAATGGAATAGTTTCGGATTATTTTGCACTACAAAGAGGTGTCAGACAGGGTTGTCCATTATCTCCTTTATTATTTGTTTTGGCCCTAGAACCTTTCCTCACCAAGATCCGTCTAGATGATAATATATCTGGCTTTCATTTTGGTTCTCAACAAGTTAAGCTTTCGGTCTACGCTGATGATATCCTTTTTTACTGCTCCGATCCGCAATCCTCCCTTCCCTTCTTTCCTCAACAGGTTTCTTCTTTTTCCAGTGTGTCTAGCTATCGTCTTACTGTTGACAATTGCGAAATCTTACCCCTAAATCCTCTTTGCCAAAAACACCTTTTTTAACATTCTGGTTTTTCGTGGCAAACATCCAAGATCAAATACTTGGGCGTCTGGTTTGCCTCTCATTTATCTGACACCCTTAAAATAAACTTTGACTACATAGTTAAAAAATTGACTGCTGCCATCACTCGTTGGAATCCTCTGATTTTTATCCTGGGGGGGTTGCCTTGATTCAATAATAATTATGTTATCACCTCTTATACGTTATACAATTTCCATGATTCCAATTCATATTCCAGACTTTTATTTTAAGAAGATCGATTCTATTTTACTTAAATTCTTATGGAAGAGTAAACATTCACGTATATCTCTTGTCTTCTTGAAGAAGGATAAACCTGATGGTGGACTTCGATTCCCTGATTTTAAGACCGACCACCGTGCTTTCTCTTTGAAGCAAACATCATGTTGGCTTTCCTCTACTCTTCCCTTTTACCCTCCCATCTGGCTACAAATAGAATCTTCCTTTATGACTCCCTTTGACTTTCGTGAATTCTTATCCTCTACTTCCAATATGACTTATTTTCCAAATCCTATTATTTCCTACTCTCGTAAGCTTCTTACCCCCTTTTTATCATCCTCTTACCCTTCTCTTCATTCTTTATGCGATCAACCTATATGGCATAATACACAACTCAAAATTCGTAATCGTTCAATATTTTGGAAGTTGTGGCATTCTAAAGGCTTGCAATGGATTTCTCAACTTCTTTCTCGTAATCAGCCTCTTTCCTTTTCTGAGCTTCAGTCCCAATTCTCTTTACCTTCATCTTCTCGTTCACAGTATAATGCGCTCTATCCCATCCTTATTCAATGTCTTCAGAAACTTCCGGTCTCTCATGATATCCCCATTGCCTATTGACCTATATCCTCTGTATTAGATCACTCCTCCTCTGCTTCTTTTCTTTATAAATCTCTTCAATTCTCATTGGTTAGGACCAAGACAAAGATTGAATTAGCTGGGGAAAAGGATTTTCCCCAAGACTGGTCAATTTTCCTATGGGATAAGATCTGGTCTAAGATTCATAAAACCTCTAGAGCTGCTAATACCACCCAAACCCTCTTTTTCATTTATAATCTGATTTTGTTTACCCCATTGATTTTATCGTCTTTTTCAACGGACACTCCCTCTACTTGTTGATCTTGTTCATGTCCTAATGCTGATTTAAAACATATGCTATTTGATTGTCCTCCCATATTCCAATTTTGGAAACTTGTTTAGTCCCAACTTCAAAAGATTTTTCATATTCAAATCCCCTTCTCTATTACTCACATTTTTCTTGGTTCTCTTTCTTCCTTTCTCCCTCAACCTTCATCCCAATACATACTTATTGACCTCTTGATAGCTATTGCCTTTCACCTCATTACTTCCAATTGGAAATGCACCCACAACGTCACTTTTCGTTCCTGATGGAACGCAGTTTGTTTCGACCATCGACTTGATACTCATTATGTTTCCCCTATTTCCCTGGCAATCAAAAGAGACCTCCTTTAGCTACCTTTGGTTAATTTTCTCCCCTCTACAGTTCCCCCAACCTCCACCTCTCACACTAGGTCTGCTGAGGTCCGAAAACCACCTTAACTTCCCCTTACCCTTTGCTTTTATCTAATTGTTTATCATTCACTTTTTACTTGATATATTATTCATATTATTTCATGTGTCTTACATTTGATATGCTTATGATGTATTTTATATATGTATAGTTTTTATTGTTTTTCTCAAATTATTCTTATATACTTTGTAATTGTTTCTGCCATTTTTATTTTCACATTTTTTCACTGTATGACTTGTATGGTTATAACCTTTTGACTGTTTCTTAATTTTCTGTTTTTGTTTCTTTTTGTTCTTCAATAAACTCAAACTTAAAAAAAAAGAGTGACAGGTCATGGGGTTAAGAACAAGCTTTACATTTCAAAGCCGGATTGTTTGCAAATGTGTGAGATTTCAGCAAGAACGGTTGAAGAGCAGAGAAGGCACTTGTCTGTAAGGAGTGAAACGCATGAGAAGATAATGGTGCTGTTTGTGGCTTTCTAAAGGTATCTGTTCGGGTTGGGAGTGTTTGGCACATGGGAATGGCTGGTTTCAAGAGTAAGGGGAGTTAAATTAAGAGCGACTCTTGGGAAACTCTTTTTTGTTTTGTGAGGTTTGAGTTAGCAAAATGGGCATTACGAATGATTTTTCATGAGTTGTTGCACTGTTTATTTAATCGATTTTAGGTTAGGGGTGGGTTTCTGTAGAGTGGGCAGTTCGTTTTGTATCACGCAGTGGGTGCTTTTTTAAATGAGGTAGGGGTTTGGGGTTGATGAGGGTGGAGGAAGAGGCATGTCGTATAATTATAATTTATAAACACTGAGAAAGTTGGCACTGTGCAGTTGATTTAGCTGTCTTTTTATTTGTTTCAGTGACCCCCAATGAAGAGCCCTTAGGCTCGAAATGCATTGGGTACAACTACATGAGCCCACTTTTATGAATGATGATCCTCATGTGTCGCTGTTAAAAGCATGGATGGGCATGCAGGAGACATTTGAAAATGTTTAAATAAAGCATCATTGTGGAATCACGCTGTTACCCCAGTGGTTTTAAAATTAATGGATGAATTATGAAACAAGGATTAGTATATATTTTGGTACACTTTGACCAAAAAATCGGAAAACCCAGCTAGGAGTGGTTTACTGGAAGGAAACATTCCTGTATTATGCAGTGTGTCTGATGGGCGCGTATGTTACATGTCTTTTTGGGGCATCTTTTGATTGAGCTGTCATACATGGGACGATTCACAGTGTCTGTTCGCACGCAAGTCTATGATTCTTTATTCACTTGATAACTAGCAGAAGGGAAGGAGTGCATCCTCATATATTTCTTATTTTCTTTTAACTTTCTAGAAGAGGCATCTTCAGACTTGGACTTAAAATCCAAAGTTAAAGTGAAAGAAGGTTTACAATTACAATTATTTTGACACCAAACTCAAAATTTCTACTTGCTCCAAGTTGAAAGTTATCTTTTATTAAATGTATTAAGGTAACCCAATGATATCCTATAGGAGAGGTAGCCCTTGCAGTGTAAAAACTAATTTGTCACTACCAAGGCAGATAAAAGTTTAAAGTACATGTCCAACTTTTAAATACACTGCACCCTGCCAAATGGGCTGCCTAAGACCTACCCAAGGGGTCACATATGTTCTAAAAAGGAAGGTTTAGGCTTGACAAAAGGTTTATTATGCTAGGTCAAGATGACAGTTTGAAACTGCACACACTGGCGGCAATGGCAGGCTTGAGACATGCTTGACAGGCTACTTAAATGGGTGGCACAATTAGTGCTGAAAGTCCACTAGTAGCAATTAATGTACAGGCCCAGGTTACATGTACAACTTCACTAGGGACCTATAAATACATTAAATGTGGCAATTGGGTGCAAGCATATGTTGCCTTGCTTTAGGGTGTGAGCACACACACACTTCTGCGCGGGTTAGTAGTAGTAAAGTGCACAGATTCCTAAGGCCAACACAAATGAGATCAGTAAAAATGGAGAGGTAGGGAAAAAAAGCTGGGGGAAGACCACCCTAAGGCTGACTAGTTCAACACTTATCCTATGGACTGATTTACACAGGTGTGATTTATTACCTCTATATAATGTGTGTGTGATGTAAAGTGCTCTGACAACCTACTTGTGGTATGAGTAGTACTATAAAACAGATTAAATGCATTTGAGAGAGGGTCTATTGAGAGGTTAGGTTACACCTTTGAAGGGTAATAGTGAGGGAATCAGTGAGATGGAGGTTGCTGTCGGGAGGGGCAGGGTGGCAAAAAAGATTGTTGCACTGTGCACCATCAGGGATAAAGCTCGAACTGGCAAATCTTGGAACAGCCAAGGTAAATTACCGGTTAGGACAATAGGCTCACACGTGCACCTGACGATGCTGGCATTTAAGTATTTCATATTGCTGCTTGCAGTGTCATCAGAAGTTGATGTTCATAGTGATAATTGCATAGCCCAGTGACATGCTTGCAAATTGAGGCAGTGGCATTACGAGAGGCTATTTACTTATAGGACCAGTTTCAAAGGCATATTAGAACAAGGATTGCAACGAGGCTGTATATAAATCAAGAGCATGACTTGTAACTGCAGTTATGTTGGTTGAAAAATGATCATATTGAATTGTATCCCTGTTTAGGAAGAAATTAAAAACAAATTCAAAGAGCAATTACACAGTAATGTGGGCTACACAATTTGTCCGACAATCAAAGATTGTGTGAGGCATGTCTTGAATACATTGGACCTTTTATTATTTTACTCTCGTTTGCAAAGCATTCAACTACAACATTGTTTAATCTAGTCAAAGTGAATGTGAATCATCGGTTAACACATCCCATTTCCTCATGGAGTAAAACAAGCTCTATAAGAAGAAATGCCTAAGAGTTTACAGTGTGGTGCTCTTGAAAACTGATTAGCAGTATTACATGCAGTGGTGAAATGTTGCCCATTAAGCCTTAGGTCCCCAGAGATGGTTATTTGTGACTCGTCTACAGTACTTACATGTTCTGTTCAACCAGCATGTGTTCACAGCTTGGAAACGGTGCGAACCAGAAAGTGTACATCTGACATCCAGAGACAGGAACTGGAAGATTACCACTTGATTTTGCCCTTGGTCATTTTACCTTTTTGAACCACCCCTCATTGTAGTTTAGCAGTGCCTAATTTTAAAGTGTGTTGTTCATGCTCTGTCTCCTTTGTCTCTCCCTCATACTTCTTTTTTTATGACCTGGCTTGACAGTGCAGCTGTCACCAATTATGGAGCATCACTAGAGAGGGCTTTGGCTCCATCCATATGTTGAGAGACAGGAGTACATGTTTTGATTGGGCAGAAGCTGTGTGGTTCCACAAAAAAAGTGCTTGCACTCCACAGAACTATGAACATTTGGTTTATTTATACAGCTGCCTGAGTTTGAAATGGCATAGGCACACACATGACATTGCTAATTAATTGTCTTAGATTATAGGACAATGTATGGTGTTTTTCTTTGGCAGCAGAGGGCAATCATTAACCTTCATGAATGTTTAGGTCTGGCTTGAAAGTGCAACTGTCACCTGACCTTTTAACCTACACCAATATTAATATACAGTTATTTGCTTTAAAACAAACACATATTCATTTCCTTTATATGTTCTTGTAATGCTTCATATAACATGAAAATAGCATTCCTTTAAAGCCAAACCTATTGGCATTGCCAATACTCGTTTTTGCTGTTTTAATGTACCGCATACTTAGCCTAAGGGCATTAAAGTGCTTTGCACATGTACCAAAATGGGGTCGCACACTGCTAATACACCAGCGGGATCGCCCCTAAGGACCATGGTAACTGTAGTACTGTTCTCTGCGATGCATCTTCTTTCGAATTCTCGCGTATCTTCAAATCTTCGCCATCCCTGTACACGTGTTTCGGGGTATTTACCCCTCATCAGCAGGGATTAGGCCATCTTCTTATCTTCTGGGGTTGCTGCGTGCTGCCAAATATTACCAGGTATAGTACCACACAAAGGCGCGCAGGTGCGGGGTCCCGAGCTCGTCAGCTCAAAGCTCCAAGGAGCATAAACATTCACCAAAATGGGGTCGCACACTGCTAATACACCAGCGGGATCGCCCCTAAGGACCATGGTAACTGTAGTACTGTTCTCTGCGATGCATCTTCTTTCTAATCCCTGCAGATGAGGGGTAAATATCCCGAAACACGTGTACAGGGATGGCGAAGATTTGAAGATACGCGAGAATTCGAAAGAAGATGCATCTCAGAGAACAGTACTACAGTTACCATGGTCCTTAGGGGCGATCCCTCTTTGATTTCGTCTTTTTGAAAGAGGCGCAGACATCCGCGTTAGGCTGCCGTAACGGTATGTTAATTCCGGGGTGACTGTGAGGAACGAGTGAAAGGATACTATTTGGCGTGATTCAGAGACGCTTTTCGGTGCAGACGTTTTTTGGATTAAGTCTCCGTGCGGACCCGATAATTTGGAGAAGTCACGCATTTTGGATGCAAGGTTGTTTCGCCAATATGGGAAATTGCCATATTATACGCTTGGTATGATATATAATTGTGAAAACCATTTTGAAACAAGGCTGGGATTTTCACCGGTTTTGAGTGCGGTAAAGTACTGCGTGTTTTGTTTGCCCATTGTCCTGATGAGGCCTGAAACTGCTTGATAGGCCGAAACGCGTCGACAGTTTACCATTGATTTCGACACCATTTGTTTGATTTGGAAGCAATATGGGATATATTCCCTAGGAGTTGGATTGACTTGAGAAGCCATAAAAACATTGAGTTGTGCTTCACTTACTCCTATATATATTTTTGGTGTTCGAAAAAGGAATTGAGGTTATAAGAGACATTACCAATTTTCCTTATTTGCAAGCTATTGGGCTTCAGACATAACCCATGGATTAAGGGTCAACGATTGTATAACTTTATTTGTTTTTTTGTTTGTATGTCTTGTTGAAAATTGCTCGACACAAGAATATATATTGTGTGATTCTTTGATGTGTATGACCAAAATACTGAAGATCTTAAAGAGATTCTTAAAAGATTACTAAATGAGTACTATATATCATTTATGTGTTTTGTGTTTTCTTTAGAAAATTAGCCATAAGATGAACATAAAAATAGGACAGTTGATTTAGTCAGTATAAATGTGTATGGTGGAGATAGATAATTGATGGTATCTGTTTCCCTAAATAATTACGTTTAAATTTGAATACCATTGGCATCACTTGTATTTTGCTACTACTTATCATAGCAGTAGAAGGAAATGGGTTGTCCCACTATGTTGTAGTTTTGGGGTAAGAGGAGTTAAAGAAGCGTTGAGAATTATGCAATCCGATACTAGGCAGTGTGTTGTTTCTTTCAGTGGTAAGGTTTCTGATGGCAATGTGGAGGATTAGGTAAAGAGCACTTTAATGGAAAAACTGTAATGCACTTTATATGGTACCAACTAGCTAACAATACCTGGTTTTAACTTTCTTGCTTATATCATAATGCACTTTTATTTTTATAGTTTATTTTATACATTTTATTGCATGTAGCATGTTACAAATCTTTATTGATCTCTCGACTTTTATCTTGTGTTTGCATATATTTGCTCTTTATGACTATTGATGGTGATAATCGCTGAATAAAGGTTGAATTGAATTGCTATTCCACCACAACTCCCATTGGTTTTTTATGCTGCCCCAGATTTACAAGGATCTGTAGATCTGAGGCAGTGCCAAAACCTAATGCCACTGAATTGCTCGCCACACTGTGCCCTTTCCTATTAAATATACCCCTTAATCTCTCCATCTTTCCCAACTACTCAACCTCTCCCTCTCCCTCTACCTTTACCTTTCTCTTTCTCATACTCACGCTATCGTTTCTTCTCATCTCCCCTTCTCTCTCTCATTCAATGCCCCCACCCACCTCGCAATGTCTCTGTCGTTCTGTCTGTGAGTGTGCCTGAGAACCATTGCTGCATCTCACTGGTTCACAAACAAGAAAGAGAGTCTGACTCACAGCTTAAGCTCACCAACATCAGCACCCTACGGTGTGATAAGAAAACCAATTTGATCAATCTATTACAATACCTATTTATGAAGAAAAGATGGGAGCGTGTAAGGGAATGCGGCAATTAGCCTTCTGGTGCGTCCGCCTGCCTCCTTATGCATGTGTGCCATTGTTACTGTTATCTCTGCTAATTAAGGACTAATCCTCCTGCTGCCGCATGCTGAACACTCCAGAGTGAACTAATAACAAGATGTCCCCGCTTTACACATGGGCATGTGGTTAAGCACACATTTTGCGCACTGTCTACACTAAGCAAACATAAGTTATGCTCCACATGTACCAGGATATAAATGACTATCTGTTCACAGGCGGCTGCTCGGCGGCCATTTTCGGTGAAGCACAGCATATGTAAGCACGTCCGAGTCCATTGGCGAAGCATCACTCAGAGACAGCATTAGCAGAGGATTTGCTGCCTGTAACGCACACATATTACAACATTAAGCTGTCTTGGTGATAATTAAGACACCGCTGATTAAACCAACAACCCTGTGAGATGCAAGTTCCTTTATTTCAGATCTGCACTGTGAAACCTGCACCGTCAGGTCCCAGTAGAGGAGGCAACCAGGAAAGCCATTTAGAACAACCCATGAAATACACGGAATGAAGGATATTTGGGCTGTAAATGAGTTTATCCTCAAATACAAAATAATACAACACCATTAATTAACAGGAGGAAACGGATTGTGCCGCTGTCGTGTTAGTGAAGAACGCCTGCGTGCTGCCTTGGATCCGCAGTTTTGTGCTGTGCCAGGTGCGCTGTGTATTAAAAGATGCAAGCAATAAAAGCACTGGATAGTATGTTTAGTTGATTTATCAGTGCCAATTTGGATTTGTAACTGATCATCACTGCATCGTTCACTGTAAAATGTTGTCAAAGCCTGTACACAATTGTCCAGCAGGTTAATTACACATGATTTGGCATTTGACCTGGTTCTCAATAAAACTCCACCCCTGTGCCCCTCTTTATCTGATTAAATGCGCTCTTCTGTATCTGTGCAACCCTTGTGGTAGTGTGTGCCACGCATGGCTTCCACCTTGTAACCAACACAAAGCACACTGAAATAGCTAGCAGGCACTATGGACAGTATTTCTAAGGTGCCAACATACCTCAGTGAATTAATACTCGTCATTGACATCTCATGTATATGGATCATGCTGGCAAAACCAATAAATCCTTTCCCAGGTCGGCTAATTTGAGTATCACTAGATTGGATACATACTGCTTAGAAACGGCAGAAGTGGTTTAAAGCGCTTTGCAACTAATATTGACTTGTACACAAGTCAAGTTGAACTGATATTGCAATTTACCAACGAAGCACAGGCTGGTGCTGCAACGCTGGCTTTGCAATAGCACAGCTCACATGCTTGGGAACTGATTCTTTTTGGTATTTACAGTATTTTGTCAGCCATTTGTCTGTCTGACCTCTACCCTGCTTCAGAGTGAATGAGGCTGCTACTGAGGAGCAACTCTAGAAGTAGCCATTTTGGGGCCCTACAAGACTGAAGATGGGGAACCAGGTTTAGGTCTGGCAGGAGGCTTCAGCATTCTATGATTCTGGGTAAATCACTTAGGGGCCATTACAATGGCATGCGGACATTGTCCGCCCCCAAACGTAACAGTAAACGGGGCCGACCGCCAGAGCTGCGCGGTCCCGCTATGCCAATTAGGATGCGCCCACCACCCTGGCGGTCGCATCCTGCATATTATGCATTGTGGTGGGCGGTGCTAGCAGCAGCACTGCTGCAATGCACAAAATGCATGTTGTGCATTGGCATGCACAACACGACAGGCACAGTGTGGTGCCTGCCACCCTATTTATGCCAATGAAGGGGGTACCATAGGTAACCCCCAAGTGCACCCGCAACCCCCTCAACATCCTGGGGGCCTGCAACAGACCCCCAATGCCAAAGACCGCCAGCCTTTCCATGGAAAAGCCTTTTTCCACATCCATCATAATATGGATGGCGGTGCCTGCAAGGCACCGCCCCTTATTATCTGCCTTTTCCGCCCAGCTGGCAATCTGACAGGTGGAAAAGCGGCGGATGGTCTTTCCGTCCGCCATGGTGCCCCTCGCCATACTAATATGGCGGGGGGTGTCACAGGGACATGTAGCGGGTGAATCGCCTCCGCCAGGACGGCGGTGGCGATCTGCCTGTTATCATAATAGGTCCCATAGTCTCCTCAGGTGCCTAAAAAAGCAAGTATTTGCAATGCAATAGGCCTCCCATTACTGAAAGCTTGAGCTTTTGGCGTGCATTATTATTTGCAATGCCAATAGGTCAAACTTTCAGTAATGCGAGACCTATTGCATTGTAAATACTTGTTTTAAAACACCAAATCCCTGAACACAGACAAATCAGTGGTACATATAAGAAAAAATAACAAGAAAAACAGCTGATAAATCATATGAAATGTTTCCAGTTATTTAAAAAATAAATGCACTGGGTATTCTTTCTTTTTCTCACCCTACTTGATATTTATTTCTGAGCATGGAGGTCAGTGGTATTTCAGGCTCCTCTTGCAGGCCCCAGTGCAGGGAAAAGAGCAGAGCTATAAAGGAGGGGCTGGGGACCTCTGGGTAGGCACACAGACGAATTTCCAGGAGAGGCTGGTGGGGCTGGGTCAGCTGTGGGTACATCGACTAGCGGAGGGCCTCTGCCACAGCAGCCACCATTCTCCTATTTTCCATTTCTGGAAGGGTGGATATCAGATTTACAGCAAGCCATGAATCCCTTTTCTTCTTTTCCAGTGGCATCTGTCAGTCTGCTGGAGCCCGAAGATGAAGGGCAGAAGAGGTGAAGGGCGGGGCCACTAAAGCATCCTGATGTGACCATTGAAATGGTCACAGTGGGGGCAGGCAGGCAGCGTTCTCACTAAATGAAGTTTGAATCACGGCAACAGCAGGGCCATCAGAGGTAGCAGTTTTCGCACTAGCCTAAAACTGATGGCCCTCTCAGTGTTGCTTTGCAGGCCCCTAGTTAGAAGGGAAGGGGGAGGAGGTCATGGGCAGTGCAGAGTAGGGTGGCCAACTGGCATGGGTGCAAATTCAGGATGGTGAGTGTAAAAATTTAGGACAAGGGGTCAAAATTCAGGACATAAATTCGGGGCAACAGGTATGCTTTGCAGACACATCAGTGGATGTCATGCAATAGTATATAAATAAATAGGCAAGGAACATAAGTACAAGTCACTTCTCCTGGCCTGTCACTTTCCCCTGCCCCTTCACTGCTCCTGGCCATTCTCTGCTCCTGCCCCGTTACTGCTCCTGCCCGTTCACTACTCCTGCCCGTTCACTGCTCCTGCCCGTTCACTGCTCCTGCTTGTTCACTGCTCCTACCCATTCACCGCTCCTGCTCATGCCTAATCACTGCTCCTGCCCTGTCACTTTTCCTGCCCCATCACTTCTCCTGCTCCGTCACCGCTCCTGCCCAGTCACCCCTCCTGCCCGTTCAGTGCTCCTACCCTTTCACTGCTTCTGTCCAGTCAGTACTCCTGCTCATGCTCGATCAACGCTCCTGCCTCATCAGTTCCCCTGCCCCTTCGCTTCTCCTGCCCCCTCCCTTCTCCTGCCCTGTCGCCTCTCCTTCCCTGTCGCCTCTCCTTCCCTGTCACCTCTCCTTCCCTGTTGCCTCTCCTGCCCTGTCTCTTCTCCTGCCCTGTCCCCTTTCCTGTCCCATTACTTCTCCTGTCCCGACACTTCTCCTGTCCTGTCACTTCTCCTGCCCATCACTTCTGCCCCGCTCACTGCTCCTGCCCCGTTCACTGCTCCTGCCCCGTTCACTGCTCCTGCCCCGTCACTTCTGCCCGTTCACTGCTTCTGCCTCGTTCACTACTACATTGTCCCGTTCACTACTCCTGCCCCGTTTACTGCTCCTGCCCATTCACTGCTCCTGTTTGGTTACCGCTCCTGCTCATGCCTAATCACCTCTCCTGCCCCATCACTTCTCCTGCCCCGTTCACTACTCCTGCCCGTTCACTGCTCCTGTTCGGAAACCGCTCCTGCTCATGCCAAATCACTGCTCCTGTCCCATCACTTCTCCTGCTCCCTCACCTCTCCTGCCCACTCACCTCTCCAGCCCGACACCTCTCCTGCCCGCACGTCACCTGCCTGTCACATCACCTGCCTGTCACGTCACCTGCCCGTCACTTCTCATGCCCGTCACATCTCCTACCCAGTAGCTTCTCCTGCCCCGTCACCTCTACTGCCCTGTTGCCTCTCCTTCTCCATCACTTCTCCTGTCCTGTCACTTCTCCTGTCCTGTCACTTCTCCTGTCCCATCACTTCTCCTGTACTGTCACTTCTCCTGTCCTGTCACTTCTCCTGCCCCATCACTTCTGCCCGTTCACTGCTCCTGCCCCATTCACTGTTCCTGCCCCATTTACTGCTCCTGCCTCGTTCACCTCTCCTGCCCGTCACATCACCTGCCTGTTACTTCTCCTGTCCGTCAATTCTCCTGCCGGGTCACCTCTCCTGCCCGTTCACCTCTCCTGCCCTGTTGCCTCTCCTTCCCTGTCACTTCTCCTGCCCCATCATTTCTCCTGCCCCATCACTTCACCTGCCCCATCACTTCTCCTGTCCTGTCACTTCTCCTGTCCTGTCACTTCTCCTGCTGCGTTCACTGCTCCTGCCCCATTCACTGCTCCTGTCCGTTCCACGCTCCTGCCCGGTTACCGCTCCTGCTCATGCCTAATCACGGCTCCTGCCCCATCACTTCTCCTGCTTCATCACTTCTCCTGTCCCGTCACCTCTCCTGCCCTGTCTCCTCTCCTTCCAGCCATGTCACCTGTCCATCACGTCACCTGCCTGTCATGTCACCTTCCTGTCACTTCTCCTGCCCGTCACTTCTCCTGCCCGATCACTTCTCCTGCCCAGGCACCTCTTTTGCCCTGTCGCCTCTCCTGCCCCGTCACTTCTCCTGCCCCTTCACTGCTCCTGCCCCATTCACTGCTCCTGCCCTGTTCACTGCTCCTGCCCGGTTCACTGCTCCTGCCCCGTTCACCACTCTTGTCCTTTCACCGCTCCTGCCCCATCACTTCTCCTGCTCCGTCACCTCTCCAGCCCCCTCACCTCTCCAGCCCGATACCTCTCCTGCCCGTCACGTCACCTGCCTGTCACGTCACCTGCCTGTGACGTCACCTGCCCGTCACTTCTCATGCCCATCACATCTCCTACCCGGTCACTTCTCCTGCCCGGTCACCTCTACTGCCCTGTTGCCTCTCCCTCCCCATCTCTTCTCCCTCCCCGTCACTTCTCCTGTCCCGTCACTTCTCCTGTCCTGTCACTTCTCCTGTCCTGTCACTTCTCCTGTCCCGTCACTTCTCCTGTCCTGTCACTTTTCCTGCCCCATCACTTCTGCCCCGTTCACTGTTCCTGCCCCATTTAGTTTTCCTGCCTCGTTCACTGCTCCTGTCCGTTCACGGCTCCATGCCCGGTTACCGCTCCTGCTCATGCCTAATCACGGCTCCTACCCCATCACTTCTCCTGCTTCGTCACTTCTCCTTCCCCGTCAACTCTCCTGCCCATCACCTCTCCTGCCCCGTCACCTCTCCTGCCTGGTCACCTCTCCTGCTTGGTTACCTCTCCTGCCCATCACGTCACCTGCCTGTCACTTCTCCTGTCCGTCACTTCTCCTGCCCGTCACTTATCCTGCCCGGTCACCTCTCCTGCCCGGTCACCTCTCCTGCCCAGTCACGTCTCCTGCCCTGTTGCCTCTCCTTCCCCATCACTTCTCCTGCCCCGTCACTTCTCTTGCCCCGTCACTTCTCCTGCCCCATCACTTCTCCTATCCTGTCACTTCTCCTGTCCTGTCACTTCTCCTGCCGTGTTCACTGCTCCTGCCCCGTTCACTGCTCCTGTACGTTCACCGCTCCTGCCCGGTTACCGCTCCTGCTCATGCCTAATCACGGCTCCTGCCCCATCCCTTCTCCTGCTTCGTCACTTCTCCTGCCCCGTCACCTCTCCTGCCCTGTCTCTTCTCAGGCCCATCACATCACCTGTCCATCACGTCAACTGCCTGTCATGTCACCTCCCTGTCACATCTCCTGCCCGTCACTTCTCCTGCCCGATCACTTCTCCTGCCTGGGCACCTCTCCTGCCCTGTCGCCTCTCCTGTCCCGTCACTTCTCCTGCCCCTTCACTGCTCCTGCCCCATTCACTGCTCCTACCCTGTTCACTGCTCCTGCCCTGTTCACTGCTCCTGCCCCGTTCACCGCTCCTGTCCTTTCACTGCTCCTGCCCAGTTACAGCTCCTGCTCATGCCTAATCACCACTCCTGCCCCGTCACTTCTCCTGCCCCATCACCTCTCCTGCCCCGTCACCTCTCCTACTCATCACCTCTCCTGCCCTGTCACTTCTCCTGCACGTTTACTACTCCTGCCTAGTCACCGCTCCTGCCCAGTCACCACTCCTGCCTGGTCACCTCTCCTGCCCAGTTGCCTCTCCTATCCCATTACCTCTCCTTTCCTGTCACCTCTTCTGTCCCGTCACTGCTCCTGCCCTGTTCACTCTGTGTACAACATTGACAAATTACACAAGGGGGCAAGTTCCTCACAGTACTCTGTTTGGGGAACGCTCCTCTGTAATCACTAACTTAGATCTCACTGGCACATGATATGCTAAAGGCAGACAGCGGGGGCGCATTGTCATTCGAAAGGGGATAATCAGCCTCAATCGGAATGACAATGACCCTGCCCACAGTCTAGGGGAGCTCAGGGAGGGGGTGCTTCAGCCTCTGGAGTTCAACAGAGAAGTGCAGGCCACCCCTGGAAGCTGAATGAAAAAGTTATCGTTTTTGAGTAGGACTATTCTTGCCGTCCCGGGATGCTTTTTTGAAAGAAAGAAGTAGGGGAACGGACTGAAATTATTTTTTAAAGTAGGGGCGCGCCGTGCCCTTCAGATCCCGCCCACCTCTACCACTGGTTGTGACAGAACTCGACTCGACTGGACGATCCAGTGTCACCCTCCTTTTTCTCACCCCTGCAGGTGAGCCCGAGACGTTATGTTAAATCCAAGACACCTTTGCCTTTTGTACTTTACCATGCAGACATCCTCCTGAGATTCTGAAAGTTTGAACTAGACATTTTTCACTTTCATTATCAGTAGAGATTGACAGGAGGAGGTAAAAAGAAGCAATGGTTATGATTAGACTGTTTTTTTTATGTTATATGATTTTATATATAAAAGTACATGATATAAATTGCATTAAATTAATCTAACGATTCTTAAACTCAGAGGGAGTGCCTTTCCGACATCAAGTCTATGGGGGATATTCTCAAGAACGTGTGATAAACATCGCAAAATGAGCCTAACGCATCTTTGCACATCGCAGTCTATCGCGACAAAATAACACAGTTTTAACGTTGTATTCCCAACCCGGCGGCAACATGCGAAAGTAGCAGGATAATGCGCCAAATGATCGCGTAAAAATCAAAGCGACTCCCAAAAAATGCGAAACACAAACGCGGAAAAAGTTGTGATGACCCAAATTGTAATACAATAATCAGCGCCAACCAGCGACAGGCCTGCAATTCCCACGCGTCATGCGGGAAAAAGCACTATAAAAGCACCCAAAAAGCACACCAAAACCAAATTGCACTGCGTAGCACCATGGATGCACCCGGACTGAGTGCAGAGGAAAACCTGAACCCTCAAGCCCCATGGAGGACCAGCCAGGAACCCCTTGTCCGGGGAAGGGCAAGGAGAAGAGGAAGAGGACGACAGGGTCAGTCATTAGGAAGACCGGATCATCGTCACAGAAGTGACAGAGCACTACCAACAACTGTTCATCACCTCCATTGCGTCATTGGCAACAGAAACGGAAAAATGGCAGCCCATTGTCAATAACGTGAATGCAGTTGGAGTGTTGAGGAGGTCAATGAAGGAGGTCAAGGGGTGCTGGCATGATGTGCAAAGGCAAACCAAACAGAAACGCGGAGGGCAGCAAAGGCGACAGGAGGTGGGAGTTTTGCGCCAAAGGAGGAGCGGGATGTGGTGGCCACAGTCATCAGTGTGGAGACGGTGCAAGAAGTCGGGAGCCCAGATACAGCTCGACATGACCTGACTCAACAGCAACAGGGTGAGTAACGACCAGGGACTGGGAGAACGGAGGCAGATGGGCACAATGGTACACATGCACAATCAAGTGTAGCACACTGCACACCCACAATGAAACACCAAGTAGGCCCCCGTCCACTATGTGCACAAAGGGGCCCCCCACGCGATCACCAATCCCACAATCTACCCGTGCACATGTGCTGAATCCAGCAAAGCAGCGGCTCTGTGAGCCACACTGACAATGCAAGTGACACTGCATGACCAATAGCATGGCTGCTGCCAAAATACAGGACATGGTGCACAACACGCCTCTGAGGTGTCCCAGTGTAGACCACATTCTGAAAGTAGCAGGTCACACTCTGACACATCCACGTGCACATACAACCCCTGATGTCAACATTACATCTGCAGGCAAACAATGCACAAGAGCACAAAATCCATCCAAGAGCACAAATGACCCAAGTCATCCACAGCTCCTCACCCGAAAAGCACACAAGTCAAAGGCACACCACCTCAAAGGGATAAGGGGCCGCTAAATTAGAGCGGCAGGGGTGACTGTCCCACAATGCAGCACACCCACATAGCAGTCACAGCACATCAACATTGTCGACAATGTGGTACAAAGTGCAACACCTACACCACAGGACAGAGGACACAACTGGTCACATCTGGATAGAGGACACAACTGGTCACAACTTGCCGCCATTTCCCGCCGCACCCTAAGACCACGCCCCTTTTTACGAGGCCACGCCCCCGGACTACATAAGACGCGAAAACCCAGCGTCTTGTTAGAAGATCACATCTCCTGAGGCGGAAGCCGGGAGCCCTAGGCAACGAGCACTTGCTAATTTTAACTTTTGTGAGTCACGAATTGAAATACTTTGCTTTTTAAAAACAAATAGGAGTGAATGTGTGTGTGTTGATTCAAAAGCCTCACCGTCCACATTTCCAGCCTCTGGGCCACAGCCTCGCAGCGGATCTTAGCGCTGCCGAGGACACTCAGCTGTAACAAATCTTGCCGCCATTTCCCGCCGCACCCTAAGGCCACGCCTCTTTTTACAAGGCCACGCCCCCGGACTACATAAGACGCGAAAACCCAGCATCTTGTTAGAAGATCACATCTCCTGAGGCGAAAGCCGGGAGCCCTAGGCAACGAGCACTTGCTAATTTTAACTTTTGTGAGTCACGAATTTAAATACTTTGCTTTTTAAAAACAAATACGAGTGAATGTGTGTGTGTTGATTCAAAAGCCTCACCGTCCACATTTCCAGCCTCTGGGCCACAGCCTCGCAGCGGATCTTAGCGCTGCCGAGGACACTCAGCTGTAACAAATCTTGCCGCCATTTCCCGCCGCACCCTAAGGCCCCGCCCCTTTTTATGAGGCCACGCCCCTCTCCCCCGACCTCTTCGCCCCATAAATTATGTGTGTCTTTCGGACGCGCAGCGGGCGCGACTATTGCGCGCCGAAGGCGCGCCTAAGGCAAGCCAGTCTGCGCCCGTCATCGCCAAGACATCGCCTCTCGCCAATCCCCCTGGCCAAACTCTACGAGAACCCCGTCACTATGATAGGAAATCTCTAGTCACTCTGAACCCCGGACAGAGCTGCGGGGAGATATCAGGAACCCTCGGACAGACATGCCTCCAATGTAAGTCCTGCCATTTCTCTACACCTAGCCCCTGCCCATTTAGGCACCTCTTAGGCACGCACAATCTAACCCCCCTTACCATCCTCCAACTCAATGTCAGGTCTCTTGTTAAACACCATCTAGAAGTCAATACTCTCCTACTTGAAGAGAATCCTGACATCCTCTTTCTATGCGAAACCTGGCTCCGTGACGATACGACTAGTATACCGAACCTCACGCTACCAGATAGCTACTCCATGAAATCGCTAAATAGAGACGCCAGAGGAGGCGGCATCGCTGTCATTTACAGAAAACAATTCACCTGTTCCTTTACTAAAGAAATTATCTCGAGCTGTGAGAGTGCTCGATTTAATATCACAACGGGCCCCCATTTCTCCCTATCGGGCCTATACATCTACAGGCCTCCCGGTCCGGCTTCTAAATTTATTGAAGCTCTCCATGAGGTGGCAAGCTCCTTAGTGGTGAGCTCGGTCAACTTCACCATATTAGGAGACCTTAATCTCCATTTCGATCTAACTCAAGATCCCACAATTAAAAACCTCTTGGCGGACTTAGCAGCCCTACAACTCTACCCTTTGATCCAGGCCGCCACCCAACTCAGCCGGGCATACACTAGACCCCATCTTCCCTAACATCTTGGAGACTACGACAGAAGCTCCCAAACCTATGGGATGGACAGACCACTACCTTATTAAACTCACCATACTGATCACAGAAACATTCAAGATAGCTGAACCCACTCGACACCTAAAAAGATCATGGCACAAACTCTCTACCAGTGAACTACACTCCGCTCTTGTAGAATTCCGGCATAAGGCAGACATAGATATAAACACTACATATGCTGCCTTCAATGACTGGATCACGAAGGGACTAGATGCCCTTATCCCTCTCAAATGGTCTAAGGGACGCAGTTCCCCTTCCAACCCATGGTATAACAACTCCTTAAAATCCATGCGGAAGGAATGCAAGAAAGCCGAAAGAGTCTGGAGAAGAGAATACAATGATAGGGATAAAACTATCTACCTGTCTAAACAAAAAGGCTACCACAAAGCTATTCGCTCCGCACGTGCCACCTTCTACACAGACAAAATCAACTCTAGCCCTAACCCCGCTAAAGTTGTTTTTAAACTGTTAGAAGAACTGCAGAGCAGTAGATCTTCCTCCTCTAGCATCACCTCCGCTCAACAATGTGAAGACCTTGCTACATTTTTTGTTGAGAAGGTCCAAAAAATCTACAAATCATTCCCACAGACCGCTTCTGTTCCACTCAACCCCCTTAATTCCATCAGCAACAACGGCACCACTTTGATGTCCATACCCGAAATCTCACAGGAGGATCTTGAGAAACTTTGTATGAAAGTCAAATCTGGCTCTCCTGCAGACCCTATGAGACCAGCCCAATTTATCAAATCCCTAGAATTCTTCCTGCCTTCCTTGGCTTCCATACTAAATCTCTCCTTCTCCTCGGCCAATGTCCCGACCGCGTGGAAACAGGCTTGGGTCTTCCCCATCATCAAGAAGCCGACCCTGGACCCCTCCAAGTTAGAGAACTTTAGGCCGATCTCATTGCTCCCATGGACATCTAAACTTGCAGAGGCCCACGTTAACATCATCTTATCCCAGCACATGGATCATAATAACATCCTAGCCCCATCCCAAAACGGATTCAGGCCGGGACATAGCACCGAGTCTGCCCTCCTGGCCACGTCGGAACATCTACGGACGATACTGGACGCCGGTCATAGTGCTGCGCTGATTCTGTTAGATCTCAGCGCAGCCTTTGACACGGTCTCCCATAACATTCTTCTAGATCGTCTGGCCAATGTAGGAATCTCAGGTCTTGCCCTGGATTGGTTCCGCTCTTTCTTGAAAGACAGATCATTTAGGGTGTCTGCTCCTCCTTTTCTTTTCCAGCCCCACCCCATCGGACAGGGTGTCCCTCAGGGCTCTGCTCTTAGCCCATCTCTTTTTAACCTATATGTACAACCACTCGCCGCATTGGCTAAAGCATGGGATCTCTCATTAGTGTCTTACGCAGATGACACGCAACTAGCCATCACTCTCACTGAAGGCCCTTCCACCACGGCCTCAAGATTTAGAGATGGTCTGGCTGCCGTAGCCCAGTGGATGACGGAAAACTGCCTGCAGCTTAACGCTGGAAAGACGGAGGTGCTGCTCCTCGGTAAGAACACCAATTACTGGAACGAGCACTGGTGGCCCTCGTCGCTAGGCACTATCCCACCTCCTAAATCCCTGGTCAAAAACCTTGGTGTCTGGATGGACTCCGCACTTAGCTTCCAGTCCCACACAAAAAAAGTGGCAGCTTCCTGTGTGGGCCTGCTAAGGAACCTCAATCCTATACTTGGATTCTGCGACCCCAAGATTCGCCAGCTGATTGTCCAAGCCACAATCCTCTCCCACTTAGACTACGCCAATGTACTGCTACTGGGCGCAAACAAAGCGGAAATTGCACGACTGCAACGCGTGCAGAACACTGCGGCAAGAGCCTTAGTTGGTCTCCCCCGCAGATGCTCAGCCAGAGCCACTCTCCGAAAACTGCACTGGCTACCCATCGAATCACGTATCCAGTTCAAAACACTCATTATGATTTTTTAAATACTTAAAACTGGACGCCCATAACTACTTCGCCCACTCCTAACACCTTATGTGCCACAACGCAACCTTCGCTCATTAGGTCAACACCTACTGACTGTCCCCCGGACAAAGCTTGCCCGCACTGGCGGACGCTCCTTTAAGGTGTTGGGAGCCAAACTCTGGAACACCCTTCCTCTGCACATCCGCTCACTGGAGAACTTGACTGCCTTCCGCAAAGCCGTCAAAACCCATTTGTTCCCCTCTCCCTAGTCTCTCTGACTCTCTCCCTCTCTTCCCCCAAGAGCTGACATGGTCTTCTTAGCGCCGGGACGCCTCTTTGCTGGGGCAGCTGTCGCGCTCTACCAAATGTTAACATAACATAACATAACATCTGGCATTGCATCAAACTGTGAGATGATAATGTTCGAATACAACCGCATATCCGTCATATAGTCGAAATGTCCACTGTATCCCATCAAATAGCGAGCTGCTCCAAAACAGTCACCCAAAGTACAGTGTCATGCTGTCTGTCTGGGAACAAGTACAATGCGTCAACATACATGGGATGCACTGCTTACCCGCATCTCCCATTTACCTTGGAGGGACAATCAACACCTCCTGCAGAGCAGACCAGACATATCTTCAGTGATGATGAATTGGACACCCTGGTCATCTGCACCGACACCCTCCAACGTATTGTAGACAGCCTCTGTGTCCCACCTCCAGGAGCAGGGCAGCCAAGCTGCATCGAGGGGACCCCACCCCTGCAAAGACCACACAGCAAGAAACACACATCACCACAGCTGGCTCACAGGACACCCACGACCAACACATGGCTTTTTAACCCCATGTGTTAAGATGCCAGGAGAAGATGGCTGATCAGCAGCGGGTGGGGCTCAACCTCATGGCAGCCAAACTAGATGCCATACGTGGATGTCTTACTCCCATCAGGGACCACTTACAGTCCCTAACGAACACCCACTGTCTGTCCCATACTCTCCAACAATCCTTGGCTGACCTCGCTGGTGCCATTACTCGGATACAAGAACTGTCTATTCAGTCAGGCTCCAGAAAGGACAGCATAGAGTTGGCACAGATGCGGAGGACAATGGAGACCATGGAGACGATGCAGGCTGGAAGTATGGCTGCCACAGCTGAACACCAGTGAGATGTAGCTGGGATCTTTCATGCCCTGCAGATCCCAATCTTGCCATTACTGCCACAGAGCCTGTCCCAGATGACTGCTGCAGGAACTTCGACACACACATCTCTGCCCCCTGCTATGTCATTGGCACACAGTGTTCACCCCCAGATGTGTCTGTGGCACACAGTGATTCAGCCATAACACCACCAGACACACCTGACACACCAGACACAGAAGACGTATCAGAGAAGTAAGATGTGGATGGTAATGAATGTGTGAGGAAGGAGGTAGTAGCATCCATCCCCTCCATATGGCCTGCCCCTGTCTGGCTTAGCCCTCTACATCTTGCCCTGGAAAAACACCTACCACTGTCCCCCGAAACACTCTGTGACATTCACCTGGACCCCGACATGGACTGCCATATCTTCTGTGGTTACCAATGACACAGCAATCCGGCTTCAGACTGAACTCTTCCTCTTCCAATTAACTTTTTATTCCCCAAGGACTCTGGTTGGCCCACCACTGGGCAACCATGTAATGTGGGCCTGGCATGGCCATGATCTGCTTCAGCTCGGGCACTCCACAGAATGTGAATAAAACATTTGAAATCACACAGATGTGTCATGTCTATGTTTACTCAAGTATAAAAGTATGGATTATGGAGGGACATTGATTGCACTAAAAGGTACACCCTGGTAAATGACATCAATATGCTTGTTTGACCCTGATCTACATGGCCAATTAGATGACTGTGAAGGTGTGAACTAGCTGGGGCCTCATTGCACATGTACAACAATCTTGCAACCCTTCAATGTTCCCCACGTCCATGTATTAATTAGGGCTGTGTGTACAAATGTCAAAATCTGTAGCAGGCCTGAAGTAGTGTCCCCATCACATGTGGCAACAGAACATCTCTTCGTATGACCTACTCACACACATCTGTGTGGACAGAGCCAGTTTTGAAGGATCACATTGATCCACATGGCAAGAAGTTGGAAACCATACTCACATTGCTCTAGACAAGTAAGATCACAGGTCTACCAGCAACTATCCCAACTGCAATGTCTGGCTCACAGAGCTGGAGCTGCTAATAGGGACTCAGCCTCAATGTACATGTGTCAGTCTGTCCCTCCCTGTGTACAGTAAATGCTCATTGAGGCACGCGATTTGTCATACTAATCAACACTCATCACAGTTGTACACTGATGTAGTTGCGTAGACTTTTTTAGCATGTGTGTGTCGGTACAGGCAAGGCAAGGGCCACAACATGCAGACAAAGGCCTAAGACACTTGCAGGCAGTATGGGCACATTTCGAGGTGCAAGAAATGGGGATGCAAAATTGAGCACAAATCATTACGGATGGCGATGGTCTCAGCCCACCTTGCCTTGCTGTCTGCTCATTGCCCCGTGTCAGGGGACACGACTCACACGCCATGGGATCTGCATAGTGCTGTACCACTGGACTGCGCCAACTGTCTGCTCTGCTGACAGTGAGTAGGGGAAAGGGTCCGACAAGGTCACATGTTGTGCTACATTGCCATGTGTGTGGTCTCCCTCCAGCAGTATGTCCAATTTGGGGAACGTTACCAAATGATGCTGTGCAGCTCCGCCCATGGGACTGCATCACCTTGCACAGGTGTGTAGCAACACACATAGGTGCATGCACATGCATTCTGAGTCCGTGCAAATGCAGACATGTCCACTGTTGTTCTGGGATATGTGACCATTCCTCTAGGATGCAACAAGGTGTTGGGACCTGTGCTCTGGGTGTCAATCAGTTGTGGCTGCAGGAACAAAGTTACTCGTCCATGAATGCGAGCGCAGCTTCATGGGCAATCAGTTCAAGAAGTACATAATTCTCGAGTTCAACAAACACGAGGGAGAGCCAATCCATTAACTGGTCCAGACAGATGTGCTCCGTCCACGCCGTTTCACCAATCCGCAACACAGCACATTAGGGGAGCGCCTCGATGTGGTCACTGCACACGATGACTTGTGCAATCTCCCATCCCCAACTGCCCGCAGATACGCCAAAAATCATGGCATCCCATGCACGTGTATCATTGTTACACTCCTGTTCATGGGCCAACAGTGGGCGCACACACAAGCCATGATCCAGTTCAGCTACCATTGTGTTGGATAGGCAGACATCCATGGGCCACTCGAATGTGCATGTTCGACAGTGGAACCAGGGCTGGACGCATGTGATGTGCGGAAGCCGAAAACTCATACAGTAACTGATTCGCAGCGCTACCAGTGGCACTGATCCCAACAGATGCAGCATTCGTCCACAGTGCAGTTCCACAAGACAGGCGTTGTGCATGTGCCCGGGATCACCTGCCATTGCGTTTGTTGGTCTCATAGCACCGGCACTCCTTAGACCGGCAGCAGGTCTGTGGACGATATGCCACAGCTCGGAGCAATGACTCATATGTGTGTGAAACTTTTGGGCAAATGGGTTGTTTTTTACCAATGTGTCAAGGCCATCCCATGCAGGTGTACCTCAAGCAGGGACAAGTGTGTGTGGGGTGTGGACACGTTGGTCTTTCATTAGCACAGTTCGTGGTGTGGGAGCCATTAGAGTCTGGTATGGTATCTCACTCAGGAGGAGCCGGATGCATTCAAGACCAATGTTAGAGGTTCAGATGTCCTTCCGCCTTGTGTATTGAGACAAAGGAGCTTTCATACCTATTTTTAGTCTCACTACTGCTCGCATTTCTAAAATGTGATGTGGCCTTCACGCTGAAATTTAAGCCAGGCCTTAGAGTTAGGGTGCACCAATTGCGAAATACACACAACAGTTGGCATGCATGAGCCAAGGGCCTATTGGCCTTGCGCTCCTTGTTCAGTCTCTCCCTTTCTCTTTTTCTTTCTCTCTCTCTCTTTCTCCCTCTCTCTCTCTCTCTCTCTATCTCTCTCTCTCTCTCTCTTTCTCTTTCTTTTTTTCTCTCCCTGGTTGTCCTTTGATGAGTGCCTGACACACCTTCTTATCTTGGATATCGTCTTGCAGGCTGTCACTTACATATTGTCCAGGGATGACCCGCCATGATTCTTCCAAATAGTTGTTTGGAGACAAGTTTGATTGTGATATTTTGTTTGGACTTTCAATGGTGAATGGATGATTCTGCTTTTTCTGTACTCACATGAATGTTATTTGTTGTGATTGTGCGACATCAGGTGAATGATTTGGTTCATGATTTCATGACAGTGATGTGCAATCTCTTTGTCCGGGGAGGTGGGGGGTGCCTGGGGTAGGGCCCCGGAGGCGTGTAGCGGGTGGTCCTGGGGGTGGTGGGTGTTGTGGCCTCTTGGATGTCTGAGCTGCATGATCGTTGGCTCCATGGCATCCGTTGTTCTTCAGGTGTAGCTCTGGGCTGGGCTCCATTTTCTGGTGCAGGTTGTAGTCCAACTTTACATCAGGTGAGAGCAGGTGTTAAATTCCTGCTGCTAACCTGCCTCATCACGTGTTTCATGATCTTATCTGGCTGGTCATTGAGAATGTTGTGACGTGGTGTTTTCGTGGCATTTTGCACAGGAACGCCTACTCTGCATCTCATTAGGGTTAGTTACCGGGGTCATCTGTGGCGATGTTTTTGCGGCTGCTATCGTAGGTAAACTGGTGATATGGGCTGTTAGCACCAGCTTGTGAATGGGGCGATGCATTTATCACAACTTTGGCTGCGATAAAGTGCAGATAACCAAGCGATAAGTCCTTGAGAATATGCCACTATATTCTCTCCTGCCCCAAAAAAAGAGGTAAAATATCTTGCCAACTGACTAGATAATTATCTTTCAATGACTTCCACATGGCACACACTGCTTCAGCTTCCAGGGAAACACTGCTATGGCTTAAAAAGATTGCATCCCCCCAGATCCCCTGCAGCCACTAGACTTCAGACTCACCTTTGAGCTACGGTTGTTCCTCTCACTGATTTCTGAAAATCAGCATTCATGGGAGTTGCTGCTAACACTGTATTCACAAACTTCACAGCAATTACTGAATATGGTATTGTTGGAAAGTCATCCTTTTTGTCCTGATAACCCCCATTTTCTGACTGATTATGGTGGTTACTGAGCCTAAAAGTGCCCTGGAATCTGCTAACCAGACCCAGGAGCAGTGCTCTGTCCTCTAAGGGTATATGGTAATTGGTATAATTCTGATTGGCAACAATAACCTACCTGCAAACCCTTAGTATATGGTAGGACATGTAGGTTTACACCCTCCTGTGGACTTAATGCACTTAAGCGTGCACTGCTGTGGTGTCTGGCGTCATTTCAAAGTCAGGCCTGCATCGCAGGCTGGTTATTCAAAATAAAGCTGTGTCCAAATTTGACTTTAGAATTAAAAGTACTTCCAAAGTCCAAAACTACCTTTTTATTACATATATCACCCCTAAGGCCTGTCTTATATACCTTAAGAGCAGGGTGCGTTATTATAAAAATCAAGGACAATGTACAAGATGGTTTAAATGCCCTGGTAGAAAAAAAAAGTCAACGTGTTTTTTTCTCTATTGTAGTGCTGCTAACCCCAAAGGCTGACATGGGAAGGCTTTATTAAACTTAGTAAGGTATATATTTGCTTGGGCGCTAACTAGCAATCTCATTCAAGCTATCAAATTAATGGTCACATTAAATCCAACAACTTGTCAAGGTTAGATCTAATGCAACTATTACAGGAAAGTAGTTTTAGAACTTATTATCCTGAAGTTTCCTAAAGTCGGCCTGAAGCCGCCTCTTCTGATTGGTCAGACTTTGACAACTTGAGCCCAGCTGCTCCCTGAATAGGTGTGAAGAGGCCTGGGGCTGAAACAATACAGCCATTTGATGGGAGTAGATTTGCTTCCTGGAGAAGCCAGAGAGAGGAAGGCGGCTGGGAGATATGTAGATTTCAAAGGCAGGAAGCCCCAAGTCAGCCCCCATTTTCTTGATCCCCAGGCAGATGGAAACCCACCTAATTAGATTAGGAGAGGGAGTGGAAAGGGAATGAAGTGAGTTGTTAACCATACCTCTGAGTTGGGATGCACACACACAGACACACACACACACCCACACACACCAAGGAGAAATTGTCTCCATTTTGATTTTTGGAAACAGTGCATTCTGGGTCAAAAATATACCACACTTTATAGGAAGTGGTCATAGCAGAAGGAGGTTACTTTATTACTATTGGCTGGGGTTCCCCCCTCCTGCAAGCACAGAATGAAGGATGAATATGGGAGAGCTGGAGGAGCTCCTTGATCACTGCCTGGAATATCAGAAGAAGGAATGCCCTGCTGGAGCCTTGAACTTCACCAAAGGAGGCTTAGACTCAGAAGGATTGCACCTACTGCACTCACAAGGCTCCACAAATAAAGGATAGTGTCTGAATCAAAGGAAAATTAGTGTACTCCGTGATCAGCAACAGGTACAACAGAATTTGAAAAAGTCACTTTCCAAGACAAAAAGAGGAACACCCCAACTGCCCAGTTGCAACTGGATTTTTGCTGGACTGTGCAGGTGCATTGTGGGAAATTGAGTCTTAGCACCCAAGCACAGAGTCTCTGAACCCTCGGACTGAGTTAGTGGACACTTATTTTCCCTAAAGGAACAAAGAAACTACAAGACCTGCAAAGAAAGAAACTTTCTGCACTCTCCAGGAAGAGACCGACTCGACGTTGAAAATCAAGTCGCCGAAGTCGACTCGCAAAATTGTCCAGACCGCTCTGTATTGTCCCACTGAAAGCTCTGGAGCTCCTCACCATCGAAGTGGAGGACAAAGACTTTCAGAGACTCACCGAGGCATGGCGCTCCAGGAAGCCACCTCTTGGGAGTAGACTCTCAATTGGCAGATTCCAGGTGCAGCTGCAAGGTTGCTACAAGGCTATTATATCTCTGACACTTCAGATCTGGAGCTTAGCCAACTAGCCCTTGGAGTCACTCTTGAGTTCTGCGTTTAAGAGATGCAGGTCCAGTTCTTCTCAGCCAGGCAAGAGGACAACATGTCAGCATAGCAGATCAGCAGTCTCAGAGAGTGGCAGTTCTTTCAGCAGCACAGCACTCCTTCTTCCTAGCAGAGTATCCACGCGTCCAGAAGTTTACTGAAGTGGTGGTAGCTGAGGTCTAGTATTTATACCCAGTTGTGTTATTGAAGTAGGGAGATTCTTCTACTTACATGCCTTCGAAGTGCACAGATGCCAAGCATTCTTGGCCCTGGCTACAGAATAAATACAAAGGGTATGCAGCCCTTTGTGTGGGGACAGGATACAGCCTATTCAAAAGTGATTGGGGCTGGGTCTTGCTACTTCCTCCCATCCTGCCAGAGATGGCCCATACAGTCACACCTAGGCTCCTCATTGTGTGTGGCTGTCTAGGAGGAATACACAAAGTCCTATTGTCAACTATACCCAGTCATGTGACCAAGAGACAGGCTGCAGGCCTCATATGGCTAAGGTAAGAAAATGACAACTTTCTAAAAGGGGCATTTTCAGAAATGTAATTTCAAAGCCGACTTCACCATAAGTTAGGATTTTAAGTTGGGATTCAACAGACACCAAACATGGAGGGGTTACCAGTTTCCGTTTCAAAATTACATGTGAAAAATGTAATATGGTAATTCCAATGTTATCCTATGGGAGAGGCCGGTCTTGTAGTAGTGAAAAATGAATTTAAGAGTTTTTCACTACCAGGACATGTAAAACTTAAAAGCACATATTCAACGTTTTAAATACACTGCACCCTGCCCTTGGGGCTGTCCAGGGCCTACCTTAGGGGTGACTTATATGTATTAAAAATTAAGGGTTAGGCCTGGCAAAAGGTTTATTTTGCCAGGTGGAAGTGGCAGTCTAAAGCTGCACACACAGAGGATTCAATTGCAGGCCTGAGAAATGTTTTAAAGGGCTACTTAAGTAGGTTGCACAATCAGTGCTGCAGGGGCATTAGTAGCATTTAATTTACAGGCCACTGGACACAGGTAGTGCCACTTTACTAGGGTCTTACAAGTAAATTAAATATGGCAATTGGGTAAAAGACAATTCAACATGCTTTAAGAAGAGAGTACAAGCAGTGGTTATCAGTGAAAAAGTATGCAGTCTTAAGACCAGCAAAATGAAGTCAGCAAAAACAGGGGGTCTGAAGGCAAAATGTTAGTGGAAGACCACGCCAAGGATGCCAGGTCTAACAGGTGACATAATACAACTCATGCATAATCTTTGCGCTAAACCACCAGTTGCATCCAAAGGTGGAGGTGGTTTGTTAATTTTTAGACACTTGGAACGCCTTTGACTCACTTGATTTGCCCTTCTTATTTGAGGTGTTTCACAGTGTGAGCCTAAGTATTTACTTAATTAATCTCATCAATAACTGGTTAATTGCCCTTTGTGCCTGTTAGCCAGTCAGTAGCTTGTTACCTGCACAATTTGCAACCCTTAGAGCCACCAGGAAGATATGTCGCTTGTCCCCTGACTCTTCACCATTACGATGGAGCCTCTAGTCTGTAAGCTAAGGGGGAGTGATACTCAAAGAGGGGTCTTCTTTCCACCTATATGTGGACAATATTGTACTATTAATTAAAAGTCCCATATTCAATATCCCACACCCTATTGTTAGAGAAATAATTATATATGTAATCTATATCAATATGCATATTTCCTAGGGGAATTCTAAAGTATATCCACAAATGGCTTCAATGAGACAGGTTTCGTTTTATTACCCCATGAGATAGTGTACTGACTCAATGAAATATCTAGGCATACGTATACACACAAAAAAAGAAGTTGTCGTCATAGACCTCAACACTGTAAACATACGGATGAAACACTGGATTAATTTGCCATACTATATCTAGCTGGTAGAACCAAGAACCGCAATTAATAAAATTACGATTCTCCCAAAATGCATTACATCTGTTCACAAACATACCTTATGCTCTAAAAAGATGCCTTTTTTTCAGAAAGCGTGTTCTATACTCTCAAGGCTGATATGGACTGGGGGCAGCCATGAATGAGATGGGAAATACTTACACTCCCATATGATAGAGGAAACTTTTAATACCTGACTAGGAGAAATATTACTTCACAGTCCGGACTCACTTTACCATATATTGGTATCAATCAACCTACTGGGCATCACACCTGGTTGTAGAGACGGATGAGATGAAAATAGGAACCTTGCAGATGTCTCTGATGTTGGTTACCCCTTTGCCCACTTTCCTCATGTTAAAGAGAAATCTGCAAAAAAAGCTGAAATTGTACAGATTTGTTCTCTCCTTTTATTCCACTTTGAAATATCCCATTACTTCCCACAACTATTGTTATGGACGGTAGTAAATACACTACAAAATGGAGACGTGACTCAACTGGAGCACCTCCACACTAAGGGTACATATCTGATGCTAGATCATTCAGTCCAATCCTAGAAACCTCAACATGAGACTTATTTATGTAGAGCAGAACTAGGCAGACAATGTGCACCATCTTCCAGGCCTGTCTAGACGAACCGCTTGAGTTCATCCTGCTGACACAGCTTATTACTGCAATGGATACTAGATGGTGGATCTCCAATCGGTAACAATGTCCTCACAGCTGGCCTGATTCACAAAGGAAAAGTTGGACCTAAAGTCTAACTTTACACCTGAAGTCTAACTTTACACATGAAGTCTAAATTTAGACCTAAAGTGTAAATTTTGACCTGAAGTCTAAGGGGTCTATTAGGATGGCGGAAGGATGGCTGCCGCCGGGCCGGCGGTGGTCGTCCAAACGAGTTTGAAACTCAGAAAACCGCTGATCCCATTAGAATGGCGGTGAGATTTTTTGCCTGCCACTTTTCTGCCAGTGGTTAACAACCACAGGGGCTGTCCACAAACCCCGAACCCGGGACAAATATTTATTATATCAAACAAAAAGGCTCAGGGAAAAAGAAATGTTAAAAATTGGAAAGATATCCAATGTGTAGGTTAAAGAAGCCCTTCACAACAGCCTAGTAGTATCAAAATTATACATTTATTTATTTTGACATTTCAAAGGTTTTGTTTCGACATATAAATAATCTCAAGCAAGAAAAACGCTGGTGTACAAAAACAATACATATAAACCAGACAGGTGGCAAAAACAATACAAATCACAAAAAAGGAACACCATAAACATGAATACTGTGTCCTTATAGAAAAAAAATGTAAGCCACAGAGAAGCGTCAACGGCGTTTCGACCGATGCGTTATTTAACGGTCATCTTCAGGACTCAAAATTTGTTCTTAGGCAAGAGATCTTCAATTTTAAAAAGTGAGGAGGTAAACCAATTAAGAATTTAGGTCCTCCAAAATCACTGTTCAGTAACGCAAAGAAGCGGGTAAATTCGCAAAGAAATTTGTAGCTACTGCAAAGTGGTAATCTTCAAGCAATTCATCTGGTCACCCAATGACCCGACTGGTTATACAAGAATTTATCACCGACTCATCGCCTGTAGGCACCTACTCGATTCAAACGACAGCAAACAATTTCCACGCGCATGAAGCCGGAACTTTTTCTATAAGGACACAGTATTCATGTTTATGGTGTTCCTTTTTTGTGATTTGTATTGTTGTTGCCACCTGTATGGTTTATATGTATTGTTTTTGTACACCAGCGTTTTTCTTGCTTGAGATTATTTATATGTCGAAACAAAACCTTTGAAATGTCAAAATAAATAAATGTATAATTTTGATACTACTAGGCTGTTGTGAAGGGCTTCTTTAACCTACACATTGGATATCTTTCCAATTTTTAACATTTCTTTTCCCCTGAGCCTTTTTGTTTGATATAATAACTTTTCTTGCAGTAGCATTTCGCACGCTTGCTTGGCAGGCGGAGCTGGACCGCTAAAATGGGGCAGGTGCAGGGCCAGGCTCCGCCGGCATGATAATGATGCCGGCTGTAGCCAGCCTTTCCGCGACAGTGGAACTGCCATGGAAAGGCATGCAGAGAATGTCTCCGGGGGCCCATTGCAGGCCCCCAATGTGTCTGGGGGTGTGTGGGTGCACTAGGGGGGTTACATGTCTCTGTACCAGGTGGCAGGTATTGTGCAGTGCCTGCCACTCAGTGATATTCTGGAATGCTTTTTTGGACATCGCGGCAGTGCTGCTGGCAGCAGCAACCGCTGCAATGTTAAATGCCGCGATCGTGCCGCCGTGGTCGGATTTCCACTGCGGAGCATACTAATTGGACCGGTGGTTATGCTGCGGTCCTAGCGGGCGGTGTTTCCCCGCTACCATGGCGGTCAGAGTGATTTTCCGACCGACATCCTAATAGACCCCTTAGTTTAGATCAAAGTCTAACCTACTAGGAGTAGACTTACTAGTAGTTACTTACTTTGTGAATACCGAAAAATAGTAAAGTTAGGCTTTTGGTCTAAGATAGACTTTAGGTTTAAACTTGTTTCAGCTCTACACTTAGTTTTCGGGTGTTAAGTTAGACTTCAGGTGTAAAGTTAGAATGTAGGTCTAAACTTGGAGTTCAGCTCTAAAGTTAGACTTTTGGTCTAACTTTACCTATGTGAATTGGGTCGATAGTGTTCAACTACTGTGCACCTGGGACATGGATTATGGGAAAGAGACTGGGGTATTACTATGAATGAGGACTGCTGACTCTACTGTCATGTGCAGATGGAAAAAATATCAAGGCACAAACTCCTCAACTTTAAAATAATAAATGCATATACTCCACACCAATACTCCTGTACCCCTGCATAGATTCAACAGACCAGTCATCACTTGTTTTTTACAGATGTTCAAAACGACATAGGGACTGCATTCTCTTAGGTGACATTGGCTTGACATTCATGATTTTGGTGAGAAGTGACAGATGGTATATTTGGGATTGTCAATACTCTTGTTGATCACGATCTCTATATTTCCATTGATGCTACTGGAGCATCTATGTTGCCAAATAGGCTGGTGGGCACTTTCTTGGTCATAAATAGAGTGAAAACAGGGATTATCTAGGATAATAACAAGGTGGGGGGGCATTTCAACATCGAAGAGCACTGGAGAAAAAGTAAAGTCCCGAAGAATGCTGCATTGGATGTCTTCCCTGTCTTCCAAAAGTGCTCAAAACTATTGTCACCATCCAACTATTGTATCAATTGAAATCTAATTGTTCAAATAAAAAGATCTGCTGCCGCCACAGCACAGCTTATTCAATAGTGCCACTCTACTAGCGAGGAAACAGCCTACCTTGAACTGGAGAGGGAGGTCTTGCAAGAATGAAGTGAACCATGACAGTTCTGTCCCACTGAAGGCAGCTGATCTTTTTTTTGTGAATAATCAGATTTCAAGTGATACACAAGTTGGATGGTGACAATAGTTTTTAGCACTTTTGGAAGACAGGGATGGGGCTGTAATATGCCAGATCATCAGTAAATGGAGTGGACATCTTATATATATAATTAGAGCGTGATGTTGGCTCATTTTAGGTCTTTGGGAACGGTTCCTTGGGCATGGAGATAACGAATAAGCTGTGCACTGTCAGACAGTCCCAGTCACAACTGGACTAAGCACAGAGTTTTCACAATGAAGACTCATAAGACTCAGTAGAATCTGGCTAGTCTAGTTCACCTTCTCTGTGCCGCTTTGACACAGTTTACTGGCTCTTTCTCTTCAATCAAGCTTAGTTTGGGGGATGACTTTTTTTGCAAGCCATAAACATGGTTCAAGAAAGCCTGAAACTCAATGGGGTGGGGGTCACAATTCACAAAGCTATTTAAACACATAAGCTGATGTGCAAATTGGAAAAGTCAAACTAGTTGGAAGTTGCCCTTGAAAATGTGTTACTCAATAGGAAATTCTAGCTGTAAGATGGAATAAACTTGAGAGCTAAAATACTGCCAAGGACATGCTTGTATGTATTCCTGGCATGAACAAATTCATAGATTTGTGTTTTAGGTTTCAAATATTTTGCAGGTACTTTTTTCATCATGAAGACACATAGATTCGCTGTAGTCATAGTATTTGCTTTCCATGGTGGGAATGGGGAAAGATCATCCCCAAAACTGAAGGGATGGAAGGTAAGAGGTTACAAATATGAAAATGCTAGCAAGCGCATTCTTTTTCCAGCACATTTCCGCATGTCATGTAGAAATGTTGACGTGTTATATTTCTATAAGCATTTGCAGTTGTGGTTATTGGTAGACCTGTGAATCTTCATGAGTCACAACATTCCAGGCTCACTCCTCTAACTTTTTGGAATCTACAAATCATAAATAAAATAAAAAAGAAGAGTCACTTAGGCAGGGTTAACGTGTGTTTAGGTAACAAAAGAAAACTGAACTGCAAATATCATGCACAAGTTCGAAATATGTCGCTCACTCTCACTTAATTAACATTACCGCGATCAATGATAATAGGTGAAATACTTTTTTGTCTGTCCCTTTCTTCCCTGGACTAAAACTCATGATCTGCATATGTTTGGGTGTGCACTTAAACGACTCAGCTATTATAGTATCTCATCATTTCTGCATTTGATAATAAACAGCACACATTGAGCATGCAGCACAGCCTTATGCTGCATTCTGTTTATGGATTTGTCCATTCACAGCACACTTCGCCGACTTGTCTCTCAGCATAATTCCGAAAACAACTCAATCTTTATGCAAACATTGACCAGAGTCTAATTAGTTTTAGAATACAGACCATCCAACCGAGCTCAACCTATCACGGCCTATTACAGCAGGACATGGTTTGGAATTGACTCAAATGTACAGCTTATTTCAGAGACTCTGTGATCTATTCAGAGAACTCGATTAGAAGCTGTCTAAGAACAGCCATGTCAAGTCACACTAAGCAAAGGCATTTCCAGTAATATCAGAACCCAGGCCCTTCCTACCCCTAGAGCTAAGTCCGCAGAACTAACAGAGCCCATTCCTGGCTGCAAATCGCTAAGCCCCAATCAACTCCAGCAATTTATTCTCACCCACTGTCCTGATAAGTGCAGAGCCAGCAAATGACTCACCCAGCTCAGGTATCCAGCTCCGCCCAGATCCAGCACTGGGAACATCATAATAGCAACAAAAAGATACCATTCATAATAGTTATGGCCCCGTCCCAGGACAAACCACATTTTCAGAGGGGGAAGCCCTTGACTTTTAATCTGCAGCTCATTAAGGGAATCAGATAAAGTTAAAGATGAGTTAGTACATTTCTCACATTAACAACGAACAGTTACTTTACCAGAAACAAGTAATACCTTACATGCAATGGAAGCAGAGAAGGATATGTGCCCCCCTCCACTCACAAAACCCTTCCCACTTCAGCTTATCTCACATGTTGCAGCATCCTCCCTACCCACTCCTCAGAAATCACAGTCACCCACTTGCCACCCTTTGAAAGTCTTAACACCTTGTGCTGCCCTGTATATTATAGAGCTCTACTTTGCCTCTCTCCTTTTTTCCTATCCTCTATCATATCCATCCATCTCATCCATCCCCTGAGTTTATCAATTCCTCCTCTGTGAATAGCCATGTTGCTCTGCAGCTAGGTTTGTACAATATCAGCCCTCATGCATACATATGCATACATGCATGTATGTATGTATATATGCATATACATGCCTACATACATACATAGATACATACACACACACACACACACATACGTACACACATACATATATACAAAGGAAACTTCACCAATGAATTGCTTAAACCAAGGACTTCACTTTCGAAAGAAGAATTCATGTTTTGTTTTATTTATTAATTTTCCTGGATTAAGATGGAAATGTCTCTTGACTAATGAATAATATTGAACAGAAAAGATAACACATGAAATGTACTTAGGGTAGATTACGTTGTTGTTCGTAAAGGCTCTGAGCGGCAGTCGATTTGTTTGAATCCGATTCGGAAGCCTTGTTTCTGACCGACTCGGAAATACTTCCGAACAAGCGATGATGATGTTTGATAACTGTTCAGGCTATCCGGTTCTGAACAATATATGGAGTAACCGACCCGTTCAGAGCAGACTTGTACTGATCTACAGACCGCGTTTCCGACCGAGCGAAAAGGATTTCGGATTCGGACAGCCTTTCTGAATCTGTTGTTCCAACATGGTTTGGCTGTCGTGGTGACCGTCCTGTATCCTGCAGACGCAGTCGCTCCCCACGCTGCTCCCCGCCCTGCCTGCCTTGCAGCCTGGTATTGTAGCGCATCGCTGCGGCTCTTGCTGTATTAATCTGCTCATTTGATTTGCTGGACACAGTAGCGCTAGACTGCCTTAATTGTCTTTCATTTGATTCACAGTGATATCGTAGCGCCAGACTGCCTTAATTGCCTTTCATTTCATTCATGGTAACATCGTAGCGCTAGACTGCCTTGACTGCCTGTTTTACTTTTTATTCATTCAGACATCGTGTGGCTAGATTGTCAAAGTGCGCTGTTAGTACAACTTCATTTGCCTGCCTGTAGATTTGAAGGTGCGCCTGACTATACCGGTGCCACTGTCATTTGCTTCGCATTGGCTCACTATTTCGTTTTAGGCTGCCTGCCATTTGGTTTTGTTGTTGTTGTTGTGTGCCTCTCCGCCCCGCTCCCGCCTCCCAGCTGATCCCCCCTCGCCCCCTTTCCACTATCCACATATGACAGATGCACCTGCGCGCAGCGGTCGCGCCCTATGCGCGCCGAAGGTGCGCCAAAGGTAAGCCCATCTGCGCCCGTCCGCGCCTGGACCGCGCCCAGCGCCAGACCCCCTGGTCCTCGCAAAACACCCTCCACCCGCATAACGTACGACGCCGCCTTCATCCTTACCCTCAACCCCGGACGTACACCTTAATGCTGCACAACTACCCCAGGATACACCCATGGACCATTCGCCTGCCACTCCTGCAAGTTCGCCTGCATCAGAACCCACACCAAACCCACTTCCCCCAAACACAGCTCTGACTCTAACCACCTGAAATGCATCCTGTTGAACACCTGCTCGGTGCACAGACACGCCACTGAACTCTGGGATCTACTCGACACTACATCGCCGGACGTCGCCTTCCTTACTGAAACATGGATGAACGCCTCATCAGCACCCGACATCGCCATAGCCATCCCGGACAATTACAAGATCATCCGTAAAGACCGCACCGTCCAAACAGGAGGAGGCATAGCCATCGTCCACAAGAACACCATCCGAATCACGACCAGCTCCAACGACAACCTCGCGGCCGCCGAACACCTTCACTTCCTGATCCACACAGACCCCAGGACCACACTGAGAGGCACCCTCATCTACAGACCACCAAGAACCCGCACACAATTCAACGAAGACATCACTGACTTCATCAGCCCACATGCCCTCACTTCTGAGAACTACATCCTACTGGGAGACCTCAACTTCCACCTGGAAAAGAAAAATGACAGCAACACCACCACCCTTCTGGACAACCTGGCCAATCTCGGACTCAAACAACTTGTTGACTCCCCCACCCACTTAGCCGGACACACGCTCGACCCTATCTTCACCTCCAGCAAATACATCTCCTTCGATCACACCTCAACTCTTCATTGGATGGACCACAGCTGCATCCATTTCAGCTACAAAAAGACCACGACCCACAACCCCCCACAACCTATTCCTCGAAGAAACTGGAATAAAATGACCACCGACCAACTCAATCAATCAATCAATCAATCACGGCATTTATAAAGCGCACTACTCACCCAAAGGGTCTCAAGGCGCTAGGGACTGGGGGTCCGCTACTGCTCGAACAGCCAGGTCTTGAGTTGCTTCCTGAAGGCGAGGTGGTCCTGGGTCCGGCGGAGGTGGGTCGGGAGGGAGTTCCATGTCTTGGCGGTGAGGTAGGAGAAGGACCGTCCTCCTGTGGTGGCTCTTCGGATGCGGGGGACGGCGGCGAGGGCGTGGCCGGTCGATCGAAGCTGGCGTTTGGGAGCGTAGAAGTTGAGGCGTCTGTTGAGGTATCCCGGGCCTTGGTTGTGTAGGGCTTTGTGTGCGTGGGTGAGGAGTCGGAAGGTGATTCTCTTGTTGACCGGGAGCCAGTGCAGGTCTCTCAGGTGTCCGGAGATGTGGCTGCGCCGGGGGATGTCCAGGATGAGACGTGCTGAGGCGTTCTGGATCCGCTGGAGTCTCTTCTGGAGTTTGGTGGTGGTTCCGGCGTAAAGGGAGTTGCCGTAGTCCAGACGGCTGGTGACGAGGGCCTGGGTGACCATCTACCTGGTCTCGGTGGGGATCCACCGGAAGATCTTACGTAGCATGCGCAGGATGTTGAAGCACGACGAGGAGACGGCGTTGACTTGTCTGGTCATGGAGAGGGAGGAGTCCAGGATGAAGCCCAGGTTGCGTGCGTGGTCTGTGGGTTGGGGTGCGTTGCCCAGGGCGGGGGGCCACCAGGAGTTGTCCCAGGCGGAGGGTGAGGATCCTAGGATGAGGACTTCCGTCTTGTCCGAGTTCAGTTTCAGGCGGCTGTTCTTCATCCATTCGGCTACCTCTATCATCCCTTCGTGTAGGTTGTCTCTGGCAGTGGCGGGGTCGTTGGTGAGGGAGAGGATCAGCTGGGTGTCGTCGGCGTAGGAGATGATGTTGAGGTTGTGCTGGAGTGCGATGTCAGCGAGGGGGCCCATGTAGACATTGAAGAGGGTTGGACTGAGCGAGGAGCCTTGAGGTACGCCGCAGATGACTTCGGTGGCTTCCGATCTGAACGGAGGGAGGCGGACTCTCTGTGTTCTCCCGGCGAGGAAGGAGATGATCCACTCCAGTGCCTTCTCCTGGACTCCGACGTTGCTGAGTCGCTGTACTAGGGTACGGTGGCAGATAGTGTCGAAGGCCGCGGAGAGGTCTAGGAGGATGAGGGCCGCTGTTTCTCCGTTGTCGAGCAGGGCACGGATGTCATCGGTGGCTGCGATCAGGGCGGTCTCGGTGCTGTGGTTTGCCCGGAAGCCAGACTGCGAGGGGTCGAGGGATCCGTTCGTCTCGAGGAAGGCGGCCAGCTGCTTGTTGACGGTCTTCTCGATGACTTTTGCAGGAAACGGGAGCAGCGAGATGGGGCGGTAGTTCTTGAGGTCGGTGGGGTCGGCTGAAGGCTTCTTGAGTAGGGCGCTGAGTTCAGCGTGCTTCCAGCTCTCCGGGAAGGTAGCGGTGTCGAAGGAGGTGTTGATGATGTCCCGCAGGTGGGGTGCGATGACAGCGTCGGCCTTGTTGAAGACGTGGTGAGGGCAGGGGTCAGTCGGAGATCCGGAGTGGATGGAGTTCATCGTGCGGATGGAGTCTTCGGTGTTGATCGGGGTCCAGGCGCGGAGGGTGGTGGTGGGGGGGCGGGGGTTCGGTTGTGGCGTGCGTCGGTTGAGTGCTGAAGCTGTTGTGTATGTCCGCGATCTTGTTGTGGAAGTAGGAGGCGAGGGAGTTGCAGAGGTCTTGCGAAGGGGTGATGTCGTTGTTTCCGGCGTTGGGGTTGGAGAGCTCTTTGACGATGTTTAAGAGTTCCTTGCTGTTGTGTGCGTTGTTGTCCAGTCGTTCCTTGAATGCGGTTTTCTTGGTGGCGCGGATCAGTTGGTGGTGCTTTCGGGTGGCGAGCTTGAGGGCAGCCATGTTGTCCGGAGTTGGGTCTCTGCGCCAGGTTCTCTCGAGGGCTCGGCAGTTCTTCTTGGAGTTCTTGAGTTCGTCGGTGAACTATGGGGCTTTCTTGCTGCCGGGTCTGCTAGGGGGGGTCCTCAGGGGGGCGAGGTCGTCTGCGCAGTCGCTGATCCACTTGGTGAGGTTGGTGGCCACCTGGCTTGGGTCCGGTGTGCTGGTGGGAGGGTTCATGTTCAGGGAGGTCGCGAGTTGGTCGGCTGTGATCTTGTTCCAGCTTCTGCGTGCAACCTGTTGCTGGTGGTGGTGGATCGTGGTCCTTCTGAAGCTGAAGTGGACGCAGCTGTGATCTGTCCAGTGGAGTCCGGTGGCGTGGCTGAAGGCGATGTCCTTGCTTGATGAGAAGACGGGGTCGAGTGTGTGTCCGGCGTAGTGGGTGGGGGTGGTGACCAGCTGCTTGAGTCCCAGGTTAGCGAGGTTGTCCAGCAGGGTGGTGGTGTTGCGGTCGTTGTTGTTCTCCAGGTGGAAGTTGAGGTCCCCGAGGAGGATGTAGTCAGCAGAGCAGAGGGCGTGCAGGCTGATGAAGTCGGCGATGTCTTCGCTGAATTGTGTGCGTGGTCCCGGGGGTCTGTAGTTGAGGGTGCCTCTGAGGGTGGTCTTGGGGTTGATGTGGACCTGGAAGTGAAGGTGCTCGGCGGGTGCGAGGGTGTCGTCGGTGTTGGTCGAGATGCGGATGGTGTTCCTGTGGATGATGGCGACGCCTCCTCCTGTGTTGTTGATGCGGTCCCTTCGGATGATCTTGTAGCCGTCTGGGATGGCGATGGCGATGTCGGGCGCTGAAGAGGCGTTCATCCAGGTTTCCGTGAGGAAGGCGACGTCCGGTGCAGTGGTGTCGAGCAGGTTCCAGAGCTCGACGGCGTGTCTGTGGACGGAGCGGGTGTTGAGCAGGATGCACTTCAGGTGGGTGCTGCTGGTGTTCGACTTGGTCTTGGTCGGTGCTGGTGTAGCGGAGGTCTGGATGCAGGTGAACTTGCAGGAGTTGCAGCAGAAGGGTCCGTGGGTGCATCTCGGGGTGGCTCGGTAGCACCCCGGGGTTCTTCCGGCGTTGAGTGCGTAGAGTTCGGTGGCATCGTAGGTCCGTCGGGTCGGCTTCCGTCGGCGGGGGCCAGGGGTCCTGGCACTGGGCGCGGTCCAGGCGCGGACGGGCGCAGACGGGCTTACCTTTGGCGCACCTTCGGCGCTCAATCGGTGCTCCCGCTGCGCGGTCGCTCTGGGGCGTCATAAGAAGGGGGACGGGAGGGCGGGTCAGCTGGGCTGGGCTAGCGTCAGGGCCAATGGGCCGGTGGTGGGCGGGGCCGCAGGGGGCCAGCGGCGGGAAAAGTGGCGAGCGGCCGGCCCAGCAGTGGCTGGGCCGCTCGGGGGGCTGGGGGGGCGATGGTGTCGGCGTCGGCGTCAAGGAGGCAAGGAGGCTGGCAAGGAGGCTGGCGATCAGCAGGCGTGGGGAGCAAGGGGGTGACCCGGCCTTGAGAAAGGCACAGCGGTCACTCCCGCGGTCACCAGGCTCTCCCCTTAAGAGGGGGACGGGAGGGCGGGTCAGCTGGGCTGGGCTAGCGTCTGGGCCAATGGGCCGGTGGTGGGCTGGGCCGCAGGGGGCCAGCGGCTGGAAAAGTGGCGAGCGGCCGGCCCAGCAGTGGCTGGGCCACTCGGGGGGCTGGGGGGGTGACGGTGTCGGCGTTGGCATCAAGGAGGCAAGGAGGCTGGCAAGGAGGCTGGCGATCAGCAGGCGTGGGGAGCAAGGGGGTGACCCGGCCTTGAGAAAGGCACAGCGGTCACTCCCGCGGTCACCAGGCTCTCCCCTTAAGAGGGGGAGGGGAGGGCGGGTCAGCTGGGCTGGGCTAGCGTCTGGGCCAATGGGCCGGTGGTGGGCGGGGCCGCAGGGGGCCAGCGGCGGGAAAAGTGGTGAGCGGCCGGGCCAGCAGTGGCTGGGCCGCTCGGGGGGCTGGGGGGGCGACGGTGTCGGCGTCGGCGTCAAGGAGGCAAGGAGGCTGGCGATCAGCAGGCGTGGGGAGCAAGGGGGTGACCCGGCCTTGAGAAAGGCACAGCGGTCACTCCCGCGGTCACCAGGCTCTCCCCTTAAGAGGGGGACGGGAGGGCGGGTCAGCTGGGCTGGGCTAGCGTCTGGGCCAATGGGCCGGTGGTGGGCGGGGCCGCAGGGGGCCAGCGGCGGGAAAAGTGGCGAGCGGCCGGCCCAGCAGTGGCTGGGCCGCTCGGGGGGCTGGGTGGGCGAAGGTGTCGGCGTCGGCGTCAAGGAGGCAAGGAGGCTGGCAAGGAGGCTGGCGATCAGCAGGCGTGGGGAGCAAGGGGGTGACCCGGCCTTGAGAAAGGCACATCGCTTAACCAAGACCCTCCTGCCATTTCATCGGACCCATACCAAGCCGCCACAAAACTCACACAATGGATCACCCACAGCGCTGATGAACTAGCACCCTTGAAAAACCACCAAATCAAACAAGGTAGCAAAAAGGCCCCATGGTTCAACGATGACCTTAAAAAATCCAAGAAGCTCTGTCGTACCCTCGAGAAAGCCTGGAGAAAAAACCCAACCACTGACAACCTGACCACCTTCAAGGACGCCACCCGCAAACACCACCAATTGATCCGATCCACCAAGAAATCAGTATTCAAGGATCGACTCGACAACAACGCCCACAACAGCAAGGAACTATTCAACATCGTCAAAGAATTTACCAACCCCACCGCCGGCACCAACGACATTACTCCCTCCCAAGACCTATGCGACTCTCTATCCTCTTTCTTCCAAAACAAAATCGCCGACATACATAACAGCTTTGAAAACCAGTCCGAAGAACAGTCCACTCCACCCACATCCGAACCAAAACAACACTCTCACAACCTTTGCGCCTGGAACCCAATCACTACTGAAGACACCATCCGCCTGATGAATGTGGAGGAGTGTGGCTCAATGGTTAGAGTGGCAGACCCTGATGCAGAGTTCTGGCCAGGGGCCAGGGTTCGATTCCCGCCTCGGCGGGGTCTCGGGCTCAATTTCCTTGGACCTGTTAATTCTCGCCTCGGTGCCTATTCTAATCACGGGCCCCACGCTGCAACTCTGGGCAATAGCTTGCTTAGCCTCCACACCGGCCCCAACAGCGCTAAGGATGCCTGGCTTCACCCTGTGGGTGCCCAGAAGTGGACACTTCACAGGGAAAGCCAGGAGGGGTTCCACAGCGGTATGAGTATCAGCGCCAGGAAACCGCATAGGCGACACCGCAAGGTGACCGTCTGGTGACAGTGCGCTCTATAAGTACCATGACATTTACATTTACATTTACATCCACTCAGGTTCCCCAAACGACCCATGTCCCCACCACATCTTCAACAAAGCAGACTCCATCATCGCACCCCATCTCCGCGATGTCATCAACTGTTCCTTCAACTCCGGTACCTTCCCGGAAAGCTGGAAACATGCCGAACTCAGCGCCCTTCTGAAGAAACCCACAGCAGACCCCTCTAAACTTAAGTACTATCGCCCCATCTCACTCCTCCCATTCCCCGCCAAAGTCATTGAGAAAGCCGTCAATAATCAGCTCGCCGCCTTCCTCGAATCCAACAATTCCCTCGACTCCTCACAGTCCGGCTTCCGAGCCAAACACAGCACGAAACCGCCCTCATCGCAGCTACAGACGACATCCGAACTCTACTGGACCATGGAGAAACAGCTGCCCTTATCCTACTTGACCTCTCCGCCGCCTTCAACACAGTCTGTCATAGCACCCTCATACAACGCCTCAGCAACGTCGGAATACAAGGAAAAGCTTTGGACTGGATCATCTCGTTCCTCGCCGGAAGAACCCAGAGAGTCCGCCTCCCCCCATTCAAATCAAAGGCCACCGAAGTCATCTGTGGCGTACCACAAGGATCATCTCTCAGTCCCAGCCTCTTCAACGTTTACATGAGCCCCCTCGCATCCATCGCGCGACAACACAACCTCAACATCATCTCCTACGAAGACGACACCCAGCTGATCCTCTCCCTCACCAAAGACCCAAACACCGCCAAAACCAATCTACACGAAGGAATGAAAGAAGTAGCCGAATGGATGAAGAACAGCCGTTTAAAACTAAACTCCGACAAAACGGAAGTCCTCATCTTAGGATCTTCCCCCTCTGCCTGGGACGACTCATGGTGGCCACCGGCCCTGGGTACAGCACCCATACCCACAGATCACGCACGTAACCTGGGCTTCATCCTAGACCCCTCCCTCTCAATGACCAGACAAGTCAATGCAGTCTCATCTAAATGCTTCAACATCCTAAGCATGCTCAAAAAAATCTTCAGTTGGATCCCCACCGAAACAAGAAAGACAGTCACCCACACACTGGTCATTATGGAAATACCCTCTACGTCGGAACCACAGCCAAACTTCAGAAAAATCTCCAACGCATCCAAAACGCCTCAGCCAGACTCATACTGGACATCCCCCGTCAAGCTCACATTTCCGGTCACCTGAAGGAACTCCACTGGCTCCCCGTCAACAAGAGAATAACGTTCCGCCTCCTCACCCACGCACACAAGGCCCTCTACGACCTAGGACCCGAATGCCTCAACACACGACTGTCCTTCTACAAACCCACCCGCCAATTAAGATCTTCCAGTCAAGCCCTCGCTGCAATTCCGCACATCCACAGATCCACCATGGGAGGAAGATCCTTCTCCTATTTAGCGGCCAAAACCTGGAATTCTCTCCCCACTCACATTCGCCTTACTCAAAACCACCCCTCCTTCAGAAAGCAGCTAAAAACCTGGCTATTCGATAAATAATGCTCCCACCATCCCTCAAGCGCCTTGAGACCCTCTGGGTGAGTAGTGCCCTATACAAATTCCAGAACTTGAACTTGAACTTGTCGGAATCTGACTTTGAGGGTCCATAGCAGGCCACACTTGATTGATTGATTTGTGGTTTGTAAAGCGCCCAAATCACCCTATGTGGGGTCTCTCCACTCTATGACTTTGCTTTCGTTGGCCAGGGAAGGGACCTAAGTAAAAACAGTGTCATCTTAAGAGGCCTCTGGAATTGCAGGCGATCGGTGAGCTCCCGCAACTGGGTGGGTAGTTGGTTTCAGTAGGTCGGTGCTAAATGGAAGAATGCTTTACCTCCCTGCCGGGATTTTTTGCAGCGTGAACTACAAGAAGAGATTTAGAACCAGAAAAAAGTGCCCTGGGAGGCTAGTATTTTGTGACTTTGTATGTCAGATAACTGGGGGGCTGCCACAGGGCGCACACATTTTTCCCCACCCGCCACTTTCTTCAATTGGAGCCTGTGTATTTGGTCGGAACACAGGCTCCTATTGAAGTCAATGGGGGTCAGACCAAATGGTTTTGGGAACCAACGCAATTGCTCGGATGGACTCCGGATGGACTCCCAGAATCCTATTTGGTCGGAAACTTTCCGAAAACGATTCGTCAGAATGGTTTCTGGATTACATCGTAATCGACCCGTTAGTGTCTCTTAAGCACCAAAACCCTTGATGATAGCTTCACATCATTGGCATGACATGATATTTCACCCATGGGCTCAGCAAAACCAAATTTTCACATGTATACGATAATGTAAAGTATGGAGGCTACGTGTTGAAAAATATACGTAGGTGTGGACTGTGGAAATTCCAGCACAGTTAGATGAAACCATGTATTTTTTAGCTGAAGTGTAAGCATATCAATGTAACCTGTAAGATCATGAAGTGTCAGAAGCCAGAGATTTGGCCTGAAAGATATTTAGAAGATTCTGAATAGCTTTCCCTCACATAATCAAAACATGTTTCATTTTTCTGAGTGATGACCTTTTCTTCTAACTGTAGATGGTGCAGAAAATTCAAGTAAATGGAGAAAGTTATATGTTATATTTGGGCTGCAGTGTGTGCTTACACTGCCACATAAATGACTAACATATATGTCTACACAAGAGGATGATGGATGGAGTGCTGAAACTTTTCATACACTCACCCCCAGTCACAGATCTGGGTGAATCCAACATCGTTCTTCAGCTCATTTCGCCACCCCAGTTCAGACCTAGCTATATGCAAATTAGTCTTGACCCTGTGCCTCATGGGAGCAGTCCAGCCCGAACTGTAAGGCCAGGTCTTCCTTGGACCGTAAACAAGCATCCTGGGTTTTGGGGTAACACCCCTCATTAGCCAGGCTAGCTTGAATCCAGTGGCAAAGTGAACAAGGGACACACGTCTGGGCATACCCTGTTAAATTAGGGAGAACAAAGTAAACACAAGGTGATATGAAAAGCACGCCAAAAACTTTCAGACATTCACCCCCATTCACTGATCTGTGTTGTATCCATCATTGTTCTTTAGCTCACTTTGCTACCCCAGTTCAGACCCAGATATATGCAAATTAGTCTTGACCCTGTGCCTCATTGGAACAGACCAGCCCAAACTTCCAAGCCAGGTTTTCCCTGGACCGGAAACAAGCATCCTGGGGCCAGTTTCAGGGTAACACCCCTCATCAGCCAGGCTAGCTTGAATCCAGTGGCAAAGTGAGAAAGAGACCCATGTTTGGGCCTACCCTGTCATCTTAGGGTGAACAAAGCAAACACAAAGAGATGATAAACGTAGCCCTGAAACCTTTCAGACCCTCACCCCAAGTCACAGAGCTGGGTTTAATCCCTTATCGCTCTTTAACTCACTTCGCCATCCCTAGTTCAGACCCAGCTATATGCAAATCAGTCTTGACCCTGTGCCTCATGGGAGCAGTCCAGCCCGAAATGCCAAGCAAGGTCTTCCTTGGACCGGAAATAAGCATCCTGGGTTTCAGGGTAACACCCCTCATCAGCCAGGCTAGCTTGAATCCAGTGGCAAAGTGAGCAAGAGACCCACGTCTGGGCATACCATGTTAAATTAGGGAGAACAACGTAAACACAAGGTGATAATGAAAAGCACGCTGAAACCTTTCAGACATTCACCCCATTCACTGATCTGGATTGAATCCATCATCGTTCTTTAGCTCACTTTGCTACCCCAGTTCAGACCCAGATATATGCAAATTAGTCTTGACCCTGTGCTTCATGGGAACAGAACAGCCCAAACTTCCAAGCCAGGTTTTCCCTAGACCGGAAACAAGCATCCTGGGGCCAGTTTCCGGGTAACACCCCTCATCAGCCAGGCTAGCTTGAATCCAGTGGCAAAGTGGGAAAGGGACCCATGTCTGGGCCTACCCTGTCATCTTAGGGTGAACAAAGCAAACACAAAGAGATGAGGAACGTAGTGCTGAAACCTTTCAGACCCTCACCCCAAGTCACAGAGTTGGGTTTAATCCCTTATCGCTCTTTAACTCACTTCGCCAGCCCTAGTTCAGACCCAGCTATACGAACATCATTCTTGACCCTGTGCCTTCTGGGAACAGTCCAGCCTGAACTGCCAAGCCAGGCCTTCCCTGGACTGGAAACAAACATCCTGGGACCGGTTTTGGAGTAAAACCGCTCATCAGCCAGGGTAGCTTGAATCCAGTGGCAAAGTGAGCAAGCGACCCATGGCTGGTAAACCCAGCCAACTAAAGGCAAACAATGCAAACACAAGGAGATGATGGATGGAGCACTGAGACTTTTCAGACACTCACCCCCAGTCACAGAAGTGGGTTGAATTCATCATTGTTCTTTAGCTCACTTTGCCACCCCAGTTCAGACCCAGCTATATACAAATCAGTCTTGACCCTGCCCTTCATGGGAACAGTCCTGCCCGAAATGCCAAGTCAGGTCTTTCCTGGACCAGAAAAAAGCACTCTGGGACCGGTTTCAGGGTACACCCCTAATCAGCCAGGCTAGCTTGAATCCAGTGGCAAAGTGAGCAAGGGACCCAGGTCTGGGCATACCCTGTCAACTTAGGAAGAGCAAAGCAAACACAAGGAGATGATGGACGGATCGCTGAAACTTTCCAGATACTCACTCCCAGTCACGGATCTGGGTTGAATCCATCATCCTTCCATAGCTCACTTTGCCTGCCCAGTTCAGACCCAGCTATATGCAAATCAGTCTTGACAGTGTGCCTCATGGGAACAGTCCAGCCCGAACGGTGAAGCCAGATCTTCCATGGACTGGAAAAAAGCATCCTGGGACACTTTTGGGGTAGTACCCCTCATCAGGCAGGCTAGATTGAATTCAGTGGCAAAGTAAGCAACGGACCCACGTTTCGGCATGCCCTGACAACTTATGTCTGTCAGCTGCTCCACTGGACTCTGGCTCGGTTACAGTTTAAACTCATGACAGGAAAAGTGTCTTTGCCTTGTGGGAAAACCCATGTCTATATTTTTGTAGGTCACCCCTAAAGTGTGCCTTGTAAGTCCATAGGGCAGTGTCCTAGCATATGAAAATGGGGCACCATGCACATTAGGCTTAGTGTGCTCTCACAGAAAAATACAACTCAGACACTATTTCACTGTGCATGGTTTGAGAGACCTTTCCATGGCAGGGCAAGATGGGATTACAATCTTTATTTCTTGTCTCTACATAGGAAATTACTGGAAACATGTTTCAAGTGTCTTTATTACTTAATGTACAAAATCTGATTCATTGATGAAATCAGATTTTTGATAAAGTTAATGGAAAAGTGATTTTATAAAAATGTACTGTGTACTTCCTGAGTTAAAACTGAACTACAACCAATCAGCACCTTCTGAGCTGGAATACACATCCTTGGTTGGAAGAAAAATTGGCTTTGGGTCTGATTCTCAAAGGTAAACTTAAACCTAAAGTCTAAGTTGAGACCTAAAGTCTAACTTTAGACCAGAAGTCTAAATTTAGACCTAAAGTCTAAGTTTAGACCTGAAGTCTAAGTTTAGACCTGAAGTCTAACGTAAGACCTACAGTCTACCTTTAGACCTGAAGTCTAAGTTTAGAACTAAAGTTTATCTTTAGACCAGAAGCCTAAGTTTGGACCTTAAGCTTAGACTTCAGGTCCAAAGTTAGACTTCAGGTCTAAATTTAGAGTTCAGGTCTAATTCACAAAGGCAAACTTAGACCTCAAGTCTAAGTTTAGGCCTGAACAATATGTTTAGACTTAAGGTCTAACTTTAGACCTGAAGTGTACATTTAGAACTAAAGTCTATCTTTAGCCTGAAGTAGCCTGAAGTCTAACTTTAGATATGAAGTCTCACATTAGACCAAAAGTCCAACTTTAACCCTAAAGCCTAAGTGCAGACCTAAAGTCTGACTTCAGACCTGAAGTCTAAGGACCTGATTCAAATCAAATCAAATCAAAATAAGCTTTATTCGATATTACCAAAGAATATCATATAAGCATACAGTAACAGAAAAAATAATACAGTACATTTAGACAATTTCATTCAAATAAAAAGATAAAGAAAAAGATGATCATCATTTAAAAAGAAAAATCAAAAAGAACCAGTGTCAACTTAAATAGAAGAAAAAAGGTTAAAAAATCTAAAAAGAGGAGTAAATTTAAGTAGGACCTTGCAAAGTTCAACAACACTCCGTGATTGCCAAGTCCAATGTAATCCAAAAACAGTAGGACAAGGTCCCAAACATAATTAGTTCCCTTCCACCCCCGGGTTGAGATGGTGAAAATGGGAGTTAGAATTAGTTATTACCACTCCCAGTATTTCCCAAAAAGATCATGATGTAGACCGATCATGTAGGGTATGATTTCGAAAAAAGGGGAACACCAGGGATTGAGGGATAGAAGTCATATAAGTCCCATATAGATATTGGGCCGTCTGTCTCTTGTGGCGGCCAGGTTTTCAAGTAAGGGACAATGTTTGTGTCTCTGAATCTCACGAGTACCAGGTCCCCAGGAAGATCCTTATGAAGGGAACCCAGCCAGTCCACCCTCCTAACGCTCCTTATTGCTCCATATAGGTGGCGAGGCAGTGGCCTATTTTTTGACAGCCAGAATTTGGTTTTGTTAAGTAAGTCATGTTGACTCTCCATTTTTCCAGGGGGAAGAGCAGGGACGCCAGCAAGTATGCACACGAATGGGGCTGCTTCTGGTGGTAGATGGATTGATTTAATCTTATCATAAACTGCTCTAGGTGCGGTCAACTGGGGAAAGGAGACACTTGGAGAGTGTTTGGTTACTTTTTGCCCCACTGTACTAGGGCCAGTTAATTGTATTTGACAGCTTTTATCCCGTTTAATGCCTTCGTGAGTAGGAGGTGACTTTGGACGGTTAAATGTGTCACAGTGTTTGTCAGCCGACAAATTTGACTTGATTGCTGACTCTAATCCAGTAAGCCTATCCCCTAACATGTTAATTTTTTCCAACAACGGGGCTATCAGAGAGCTAAGCAATTTTTCAATGAGCGGTAATATATGCGGGTGTATAAGAGGGCTTAAGGGATCTTGGGCCTCAGCAGTCGATGGAATCGTTGGAGAATTAACAATGCGTGAGCCTGGAGGCGGTGTTTGAGTCCTTTTCACCGATGAAACCTGGGGGGGGTGCAATATGAGGACTACAAGTTTTATTGAGTAATGTGGGGTGCTCCGAAAGAGTGGAATTAACTGATAGTATGATGTCGCTTTTGGGCGAAAGGGGGGTTTCTGATGGTGCATAGGTGGTTTGACATAAGAGGTTTAGCTCGTCTAACCATGAAAACTTTTGCCCAGTTCCTGCAACGCTAGCTTGGTGATCCACTTTAGAAGTCATGATAATAAGGGAATACCAACAGGTGCATGAGAAATAGTCTTTACCTTCGTGATGTAGTGTCAGGTGTGAAAACCAAAGGGAGTGGCCCGCCCCGTCCTCCTCAGGTCCTCTGAGGGCCACAGAGGGCCCGCCCTTTGCCCGGGCTTAGCCCGGCGCTGCCCCGCGCGCTCCCGCGACGCGGATACAGCCGGTGACTTTTCAACGCGCCTCCGGGCGCTCCTCCTTCACTTCCTGGACCTGGGGCACCTGGGAAACGTAGTCTCCCTCCGCTCGGCAGCCGCGGTGGTAGTTGCGGCGGCGGGAGGGAGACAGGACAGTAGCAGGACCTCTGTGTTCGCCTGGCAAGGTAACGGTGACCTCTCCCCACACGCAGCTCAGCCCCCGCTCCACCGACACAGCCGGTGACTTTTCAACGCGCCTCCGGGCGCTCCTCCTTCACTTCCTGGACCTGGGGCACCTGGGAAACGTAGTCTCCCTCCGCTCGGCAGCCGCGGTGGTAGTTGCGGCGGCGGGAGGGAGACAGGACAGTAGCAGGACCTCTGTGTTCGCCTGGCAAGGTAACGGTGAGCTCTCCCCACACGCAGCTCAGCCCCCCTGGGACCTGATTCACAAAGGTAAAGTTAGATCAAAAGTCTAACTTAGACCAAAAGTCTAACTTTACTACTTTTTGGTATTCACAAAGGTAAGTTACTACTAGTAAGTTTACTATTTATACGTTTACTAGTTATAAGTTTGCTAGTAGTGATGTTACTTTTAATAACTTACCTTTTACCGAAAACTAGAAAAGTTAGATATTTGGTGTAAGTTAGACTTTTGGTCTAACTTTACCTTTGGGAATCAGGCCCTTAGGCTTCAGGTCTAAACTTATACTTTAGGTTTAAACTTTACCTTTGTGAATCAGACCCTTGGAGCCATTTCAAATTGAATGCTTACAAAACGGAAATACTCACGTGTGGCGATTGGAAACATTATGACCCGCTTGCCATCTGGCCTGATGAACTGGGATCACTGCCTAAAGTATCAAAGAAAGTAAGAATCCTCGGAATGACCATGGCCTCCAAGCTATTGATGAATGCCCAAGTGGACAAACTAGCAAGATCAAGCTTTGTTACTATAAAAGACTCTGCAACAAATCTTCCCCCATTTGGGATTTCCACACAAGGGCAAAGCTACCATCTCCATTGTTCGGTCAAAACTCAATTACGCCAATAGCCTCTACCACCGATCACCTTTAGTGACTATGAAAAGACTACAACGGATTCCGAACTCGGCTGTCAGACTACTCTTGCATATCAAACCGCAAGACCACATCTCCCCTCCCTTGAAAGCCCTGCATTGGTTACCGGTTGTCAGAAGATCCACGTTCAAGCTGCTTTATATCACCCACAAAGCGATACATGGAATGGAAACACTCTTCATCAGGAATAAAATCACCAAACACATTCAACATAGGAAGCTCCGCTCTAGAGTAGCACCTCGCCTCAAAATCACAAGATACAAGAAAAAAATCACGGGTGGCACATCCTTCGCTGTTCAAGCAGCCAAAATATGGAACTCTTTACCCTAACATAAGATCCACCGACAACCACCTTATCTTCAGAAAAATACTTGGCTCTTCCCCACATAAGCACCATACGCAAACAGGGATATACAGCATATCCCTCTGTATATAAGCATTTTGTTTGTACTATTGATATGTACCTAAATATGAGTATTACTTTGTATATACATGTAGAATTCTTTTTTTAAATATATATATTTTTTAAACACAACACTTGAAAACCAGAGTTTATCGAATGCATCTTTAATCTACATATACTTACTTCCTTTATGCATCTATTTACCTTCATGTACTTGGATCTCTATATTTAATACTTTCTTCTAAAAAAAAAAACATTATATTCAATGCACTTCCCTATTTCTCACCCAATACCTCTATCAATATATTTAATCTACATATACTTACTTCTTTTAAGCATCTATAAACTCTCCATGTACTTATGAATCTATATATTTATTACTTTCTTCTAATTCAGCATATCAATGCACTACCCTATTTCTCACCCTAAACCTCTCTCAATATATCTTCTACCTCAAATCTCTAACTCTTTCTACAACTCTTTCCAATGCACTACCCTATTTCTAACCTTATACCTCTATCAATATATCCTCTACATCCACTCTCTTATTCATCTCAAACTCCACACCACTACTATGAGCCCTAAGATAGCCCTTTCTAGACCCTCCACTACTCTACCCCTCCTTGCGCCATCTGACACCTCTTTTACTATACAGATCCCCAAAACAAGCCTTTCTAAACAATTCCCTCTGACTCTTTCCGTCCATATCCCTTTTTACTCATCCCAAGCCTCCTACTACTGCTATGACCTACAAAAACACAAAGACTAAATCCTTCACTCTTCTATCCCACCACTATCTTTTTCAATCAAAATAACAGACTAACTTGTCCACTTCTCAAATTTCATACTTCACTTTACTAATTTGCCACTAATCCGTTATGGGTTCCAGAGTAGCATGCTAGTCGCCGAAAAAAGCTCTACAACACCTCATCAGGGGTAGCAGGCACTATATATGTGCAAACCTTTTTTCCCTCTTCTATCCCTCTGCTACCCTTCTCAATCCAAATAGCTGATGAACATTTCCACCACAAAGTACTTTCATGTTTCACTATACTAATTCAACAGTAATCCTTTAATGGGTTCCGGAGTAGCGTGCTACAATCCAAAAAAGCACTTCAACACCCCATCAAGGGGAACAAGCACTACATAAATGCAAACTTTTTTTTCCTCTTCTATCCCTCTGCTATCCTTCTCAATCCAAATAACTGACTAATATCCACCACTCAAATGACTTTCATATTTCACTATACTAATTCACCACTAGCCCTTAATGGGTTCCGGAGTAGGGTGCTACCTGCCAAATAGAACACTTTAGCACCCCATCAGGGGTAACAAGTGCTATATAAATGCAAACTTTTTTCCCTCTTCTATCCCTCCGCTATCCTTCTGATTACAAATAACTGACTAACCTATCCACTACTCAAATTACTTTCATATTTCACTGTACTAATTCAACACAAATCCTTTATGGGTTCCAGAGTAGCGTGCTACTCACCAAAACTGCGATTCGATGCCTCGTCAGGGGTAGTAGGCACTATATAAATGTAATTACAATACAATAACAATCTAAATAGGGGTGTGGCTAAGGAGCTAAAGCTAGGCCTGTCTGACAATCTGTTCTAAAATACTGAAAAAATCAAAGAGGAAGTGCTGAGAAAGATTGAGGGGGCTGTGTGAAAATAGTAAGGATTGGGATACATAATTTCCCCAATCACAGACTAATGCACAGCATAAATCTCACACCTCAATCACAATCTCCTAAGAACATTCCTGAACAAACTGCATCTAAAAAAGAAGCCCCTGCTACAAAAAGGAAGGCTCCAGACTTCTGTTGGAAAATGAGGAATCACTTAAGAATCACTCAAGAATTCAAGGGCTTAATGACTTATGATTACAGGAACTGGAAATGGTATCCTGGGTCCATAGGGTGTCCTCCGTCTACCTGCTTCAGGGAAACAAAAAGCAGAATGTCTCTTAACTCCAAAAGGACCCAGCTGACAACAAAGGACTGGGCCCTGCAGGACACCTGACTGGAGTGCGACCTAGTACCCAAAAGCCTGTCTTGTTGAGCTAGGGGTTGCAGGACAGACATGAAGGAACTTTCCCATCAGTTAGAGACTATGTCAGATTATAAAATGCTAGACTGGGATGGCCCGCTTGGTGTATCTGACACCTGCTCTAGAGCAGTCAGCTTGATACTATTGTTTTGAATGGTGCCTTATGTTCTCTACATTAAAGATTTCCCTTTTTCTGTATGTATTCATGAATTCTGTACAACTTCCTTTTCCCTATAAAATCAGCTTTTGAGTGCCATGGATAAATCCAGAATCCAAGATCACAGTCAAAACTTTAGTGAACCATACATTTAAAGAACAAGTTTTAGCAACGAATGGGCATACTTCTCAGTATGAACAAGCACTGATTATTTCAAAAGAATCCTTCAGCATTGGCACAGAACTATGATTTCCAACTATTATCTCCAACCATGTAGCAAGAAAATAGTTACCCCTCACTTAAGAAGTTTGCTAAAATCCTCCAGAATATAGAAAAAGAACATATTGTGGCACCTCAATTCATGGTCTTATCACCATTTTCAGATATAACCCCACAGTGCTTAAACAATTCATACCAATTTCAGAGAAATAACTATTGAAAGTCTTTTAGAGGAAGCGATCTGTCAGGTTCATGACCCATGTCACACACAATTTATGAAGCACATACCATCAAGAAAAATTACTCCTCCTACTCTTTAATTGGTTACTTCAGGCAGGAATAGTTCCAACAAATTGGATTTGTTGTTAAATAATTCATTTCTAAGCACAAATGACAGTAATAGCTCCCTGAGCATATCATGATTTCTTTTTGTGTAGGAGATCCAATAGCTGATGCAATAGCGTACTACATTCTGGCATTGTACTTGCATATTACACATGCCCTCTCTCGATGACTTATCCTTTGTGGAGCACTGACTTTTCTATTGTACTTTATTTTATTTTGTAAAGATACACAAATGTAGTGGTCCACTTTTCCCGATTGGTTGCCTTTGTACCTTGGAGCAGTAACCATGAGTTCCCTCATTTTCCTCTATTCACAGACAAAAAGTGAAAATTGGATCATTTGATTGTTGCACACTCTCAGTTTCTAGGGGCATTCCTCAAGAATCAACTTATTTTGCCTTTATTTTCAATTTATACATATGGCCACTAGCTTAGTTGCTCAAGTAGCACCAAATGTACACCGATAACACAAATCCTCTTCATTCTGGATAACAGGATAGGGAACCCAATCCAAAATATGTTTAATTGGATAAATAGCACCGAACTCAAAATTCTAGTGACAGAGATCATTGAGTCCAATACACTACCATTCGTCTGGCTGTGTAGCTTCGGAACCCCAAACCCACTTTCCACTTTGATATCCCTTTTAATGCCAACCTCTTTTTAGCTCCCTGAGTTAAACATCCTTCCTCTCCACCACACTGTTCGTAGAGTACAATTGCCCCAATTCCTTATCCAAACATGTCTTGACTATTGCTGAATCATCTGCTCTTGTCTGCCCCAAAAAACATTACCGTACTCCAAGATTTCAGAACCAGGGAGCTATTCATTGCCTTAACTTACACAAGAGGGACCATATTCACACTGTCCTTAAAGCTCTTCCCTGGTTCACTTTTGATGACAGATTCAACTGTAGGTTCCTGAGTGTACTGGACATTCATAAAGGGCTTGGCAGTATGCCTGACGATGTTGGCACTGCGGTATGCACCAACCAGAGCCCTATAATGGGGTCAAACAACAATTATGCAACATTTAAACAAGTAGTTAAAACATGGACGAAGATCTGTGGTGTGTAAGGGTGTAATCTCAGAATTAGACTGAGTCCATACCTGAGATCCAAGCACAACTGCACATGTATCAGAAAACGTTTGAAAATTGTCTATCTTTCCCAAACAGAATCACTACTTAATTTTTAAATTTTAAATCATCCATTTAGATTATTTGGCCTAGTCAAAATGGTAGCTATATCTCATTGGTTGCTTGTCATTCTATCATTTTTTAAAGACCATGCTGTCTTAAAGGAGAAAATACATTTCACACAGCTTCCTGCTTTTGTAGGTATTTCTGGAGCTGTCAGCCATCCTTACTCTCCAAGTGTGAGAAATTTCTCCTTTTCCACATTACCTTTAATAAAGGGTATATCCGCATGTTTTTTACACAGCTCAAAACGAAAAATCACTGCCTAATATTGCTGATTACCTTTAACCCGGTGCATGTTTTGATTCCCTCATAATCATGAGGAAAATAAACATAATGCAAACTTCTGCTTCTGAGGGCCTTTCTGGATCCATGTATCCAGCTCGCTTCAGGACCTGCAAGTCTTCTAAAGCACCTGACTACCAAGCCAGGATTGTTGGCAGGACTTCAACTGGTGATACAAGTGGGGCCAGAACCCAGGAGTTGAAGAAAGAATGGAGCCAGATAATTCTGATGCCTTATTTGTGCCTGCAGCTCGGACATGCAACCAATCAGCTATCTAAATTCTATAGAGTGGCAGGATTTTATTGTGTAATCTTATGTACTCCTTCAACATCATGATCATCCGGCATACAGCTGGCCATGATGACTTACTAAAACTGGGATCTTTTCTCAGAGAATCCTAATCTTAAAAAATCATCCACCCACGAGGAACATTGGCCCTGGCTCCATCCCAACCTACACATGGTTAATGCTCGCTGAGTGTCAGTTTCAGTTTCAAAAGCTTTATTCGGTTTGTCGGATAACAACCATATAAGCATCTTATTAAAATACTGAACTATTATTGGCAAATCACATTAGGTTCTCAATTATCTGCTAAACAACATGGGTAACTTTATATACAGTATAGGAGAATTATAATTGTGCAAGATAGCAAAAAAAGTGCCAAGTGCTAGCATTTTACGTTAGGTGCAAATATCGCAATAAAATACCTCGTGCAATTGATTTACAATTCATGCAGGTTTTGCTAAAATCTCAGGAACTATCAAATTTACATTGAATTCCAGAAAAGTGCTTACATGCTATCTTGGTTAATTGAATCGTGGCATATAGGTATACATGCTCAGAAGTTGATCGATTTCCTGGCAGCTATACATTTTAAAATATAGGATGCAACATAAAAACAAATGTCTGGACCTTCCAAAGAGAACATTAACTTCATAGCATTTGCAGTTGATTGTACATTATATTTTAAAAAGATAGGTTTCAAATAAAACTTTCTTAAAAAGATGTAAAATCTATAGAACAATAAAAAGTGGCAACAACTTTGATTGGATATATTATCACATGGGTATACAGAACTAGAACTTTTTTTCATTGTCCGGAAGGCCACAAGATGGTGAACAATCCCTAGCCTTAAGCGTGTCAGTACAAAACGATGGGAAATTCTAGTCACTTCGGTTAAATATACCTGAAAACCAGTTCTATGATTTAATTGCTGATAAGATACTAAAGTGGGTTGTTCCCTAATTGTTCTCCCACGAGCCTCCCTTTTATAAGCTAGGAAGGTTGTTTTTAGTTCCTTTTTTACGATTGAGTCTGCATACTCGGGCTCCGCGTGAATGGTACATTAAGGGTTTAGATAATGAGAAGCCAATAGGGGAATGAAGATTGGGAACAGAGCACTGGTGATGGCCAGACTGGTCTAGCAGAATCCAGCAAGAGCTAGGGTGTGTAATGAAGTTTCAACATTATGAATGAGGAAGGCAGCTCAGTTCATTCTTTATTAATGTGTAGACACCGTAACTAAAACATACATTCCTTAAAAGCAATGACATTTTACATATACCTAGCTTACCCGTCGCGCGTTGCTGCGATCTCCGAAGAAAGGAAATTCAAGGAAACTCATCATGATAACATTCAATTTGCATTGTGTCATTTTTATTGAAACTTATTCATTTTAATATGGAAAACATTTCAAAGTGTCGTTTTAAATCTATTTATTTATTCGAGTGCTTGTGGATAGACGATTTTTTGTTTTTCCGTCTGGTGCGTACATCAGTATTCGAAAGATTATGAGGGCCCTGGGGGGCCGATATTTAAAAACATTTCATGCCAGAAACATTTGCGGAAGTGTACTCAGCAACTTCCCAAAAGTTTCCTGGAGATCGGATGAATGGTGTTTTAATTCTATGTGCTTGTGGATACACGATTTTTTGTTTTTCCGTCTTGTGCGTACATCAGTATTAGAAAGGATATGAGAGCCCTGGGGGGGCCGACATTTTAAAAATGTGTACGGCAGAAACCTTCGTGGAAGTGTACTCAACAACTTCCCAAAGTTTCATGGTAATCAGATGAATAGTGTTTTAACTCTATTTATTTATTGGAGTGCTTGTGGATACACAATGTGTTGTTTTTCCGTCTGGTGCGTACATCAGTATTCAAAAGATTATGAGGGCTCTGGGGGGCCGATACTTTAAAAAAAAATGTATGCCAGAAACCTCCGCGGGAGTGTACTCAACAACTTCCCAAAGTTTCATGGCAATCGGATGAATGGTGTGGTAATGCATATGCCAGAAACCTTTGCGGGAGTGTACTCAACAACTTCCCAAAGTTTCAGGGCGATCGGATGGATGGTGTAGTAATGCAAACAGACAGACAGACATACATTCGTTTTTATATATATAGATTACACCGTATAAATACCAATTCATCATACTTCAGCTAAAAACCTCAAACTCCTGCTATTTACATTATAAAACACTAATCCAAACATTGTTCAAGTAATGTAGCTAGTGCATCATTTAGACAATATATATTATATTTCTTTAAAAAGTTTTAAAATGAAGCGAAGAAGCATATAAAAATGGCAACAATCAATTAAAATATAAACATTGAAATTATGAGACGGCAGTCTACATGTGCAGTTATTATCTTGATCTAAAAGGGCTTCCAATTTCTCAGCTCCTACATAATGAACATTTATTGCAGCCCGGAACTTTAGTAGTAGTAATTGTAATCGGGCATCTGGGAATGCAGATAAGTACAGAATAACATTCATATTTTTTCCCATGAATCTACTATGTATTTTGCGGTCCGCCAATCTATATTCTATTTTACAGGCTGTTTTTAATTCTGCATTGGAAAGTGAGGCTTCAGCTATTTTTAATTCTAGTTTTAAAGTTCCTGCAATGTCTTCCAATCTTTTCGTTACCTTCTTTTCCCACTGTAATTCACTTCTTTCTATTTCAGTGGCACAGCAGGCTGATATCGTCTGAGTATTTTGGACCAAAAATGTATCCCAAAAACGCAGGTTTGATGTATAGGTTAAGAAGGACCAGGCTTGCAATTTTGCTTCTAATCTTATTGCCTGGGACACTGCACATCTGGGGAGTGCCAACAATCTTTTCAGACATTTGCTTTCACACCTCTCCTAGCTTCCCCCCGTACTAATGGCTAACAACTCAGCCCCATAGAGGCATTGCGTGGGGACCATTGTGTTGTAAGCAGTTAAAAGGGGAGACCAGGAGGGGCCACCATAAGTCTTTTTAAAGCGGACAAGTTCCCCTGTCGTGGATAATGCCCTCAACTCCACCGATTGCTTATATAAGGTCCAACTCAGCTGACTGGTAAATGTTATGCCCAGGTACTTGTACGAGGACACAACCTCTACACTACTATTGCCTAACTGCCCTTTATACAGTTTACTTTTTTTTCTCAAATATGATTATCTTTGTTTTGCCAATGTTTATCTTCAATTTATTAGCCTCGCAATAATGATTAAACATTGTTAACTTCCTCTACAGGCCTACTTGGTTCATGTCCAGAACTGCCAAATCATCTGCAGAGAGTAGACACGACACATGTCTTCCTCCCATTTTTGGGGAAAACGAATGAGTTGCTGCCAGCTCTCTTGGTATGTCAGCTAAAAATAGGGAGAACAATGTAGAACCTCCCCCTCGGCTCAGGATTAGTCCAGGGGTACCGACGGAGAGAGCGGGGCCTCCAACCCTGAGCAGTGGCCAGGATGAGGTGAGGCTTTCTCCCAAGCATTTTTGGGAAAGAATCCTAAATACTTTATGAAACAGACATTCCCCGTCTGGAAAATCCAATGTACGGTAGGATGTTTGTATCAATAATTTGTGTTAATTTTTGCTTTTTTCACTAAGCTTAGGTCAAGCTTAATTGCAGTAGTGTTCAAGAGGTCCTGACGAAAGCCCGGTAGGCTTAACTTTCCTACAATGGCTGAAACATGTTGACCAAATACCATCCTTAATAGACAGTAATTGTGTCAAACTGTCTCACACTCATTTTAATTTTGACACCATGATTTTCCCTAAGAAAGTTTTCCTTAAATCATGGTAGCCAATTTTACATCTTACTTTTTGATTCTTTTTGCACACATTTTTTCTCACTGCAATTTAACATCCCACACCATTCCAAACTGATTTGACTTTTGGTATGATCTATCACTGGTGGTTCCTTGGGTTTGGAGAAGCACATAATTCCAACAGGTGTGTGGCTCCCTAACCGGACCATCTTTGGTTGTATCCCAGATGATGAAGCTCTGCTATATGGGTGGGCTGATGGGATTCATTTCCTTTTTGTTGTACACACTTTACAGGTAGAGACAGAGTCAGTCACATTTTTCTTTGCCCGTATTAGTTGTACAGACCAGTGACAGTCCTTTTGTACTGTTAGAACAATGTAGGAGCCAGGACACAGCCCTTCCTTAATCCATTTCCCAATGGAATGTTTCAGAGAGGGCCCGTCTAAGTCAAGTTCTACTTGGGCCCAGTTCTGTGTATGCAATTCCTGCAGAATTGCTATTAGGCAATTGGGAATACCCAGTCATATTAATTTTGCCCAAAGTATTCTACTATCGACTGAATCAAATGTTGAGCTGAAATCAACAAAGCAACAGAATAAATTCCCTGTTGTTTCTTTTGCCTTCTTCCCATAGGCCCATATACTGAAACAATGGTCTATTGTAGAGTGCCCAGCTTTGAAGCTTCCCTGCTCTATCCAGTTCTTTAAAGCCTTTAATATTACTTTGCAGTACAGTTTTACACCTAAATCCAACAGACTTATTAACCAGTAATTCCCTGGGTCGTCCTTATCACCTTTTTTATGTACATGTTTCATTATTGCCCCCTTCCAACTTGGAGGGATTATCCCAGTCTTAGTTATGTGAATAAACACTTTGGCAGAGAATCCTGCCCAGCACAAGTGATTTGACTTAATTGTAATTGTTGGCAGGTTATCTGGTCCCGCCCCCTTTGTTAAATTTAAGGAAGTTATCAACTTGTCTATGGATTGAATACAGAATGACTACCAGGCCTCAGCACCCACAGTTGGCTAGTCCTTCTACACCACTTTCTTACTTGGCTTATAAGTATTAGTTAAGAAGGGTACCCAGTTTGCTTCTGACACCAGGCATCTTGCTGGAGGCACAGCCATGCCACATCCCTTCTGGACCAATTTTCAGAATTTTCTCATATCCTTTTTCTGAAGTGCCCTAATCATCACATCCCAATTCAACTCAGATAAAGCCCGCTTCTTCTTCATCACCAGAGCTTCATATTCCCTTTTCTTTCAGCGGTAGATATCAACTGGCTTTGCTTGATTATCTGATCGCCTTACCCTTCCTATTTTCCTTAGCTCCTTCCTAGCTGCAGCACACTTCATAGCTGCAGCAGACTCTCTAACTGCAGCACACTCTCTAGCTGCAGCACAGGCAGGAGTGGAATCTGGTAGGGTGGGTGAAGTTAAAAGGTGATTCCTGTGTATCCAAGATAATAATCAGTGGCATAGGTCGAGGTACCTGTGGAACAGCTATCTGGAAGAGTTCACAGCAACTCATTGCCCGAGTGGCTTCAGCTACTGGGTGAGGACTAGGTGATGTTTTGACGCTCATCCGTTGCCTTGGCAGCAGCTCAATATTATTTTGTGTTGTTACTCTAGACTCTCTCCTAGAATTGTGTATTTACCCCACCACTGAAAGGTTTGTGTGTGGGACCAATGGTTGATACAAAGTGCTGTCAAAAAGTGCTGGAAAATGTAAATGTGGTGCAGACCCCATTAGCATCTGCAAAACAACCTGAGTTTAAACTCCTGGTAGCTATGGCTCAGAGCAGACAGGCTTAATTTAAATGCATTTATGCAGTACTTAGACAAGAATTAAAGCTAAATGCAAAGCAAAAAAAATGCCATGACAAATTAAAAGATTGAGTACAATTTAGTAAGTAACAAACAAGAATGGAAAAAATGCAATATGGGGAACAGGAGACTTGGATTTTTCTTGTTTGAAGTAGGACTAGTGCCAAGAAATACAAACTGCCAATGATAGTCAATGGTCCCTAGGCACAATTTGATGCTGACTGCTATGAAGCTTAGGTCAGCGACACTAGCAAGTTCGACCGCGTAAAAGACTTTAGCTTCTGACTTTAGTCCTTTAAGCCCAAATTCACCATGGCAGTACACGCCTAAAGCCCACAAGGTCCTTTGGGGAGGCACTCACAGAGGCCAAACACCAACTGATCAGCTGAGCAGCTGCAGGAAAAGGCCTCTTGTAGCTTGATGTGTCCTTGAAACATTAACAGCAGGTCAGACTTATTACCCTTGGAGTCCACTTATTTATCCTGGGTACAATAGCGAGAGCAGGTCCAATCCTCCAATGCACGGTCTGGCTGGGATAGAAAATAGGCCAGGGCATCAAAATAAAATTGGCCCTCATTTAATTATCAACCTAAAAAATGTGTCTCATGTATGCAAGGTGGAGCAATTTCAAACTTGTAAAGACTTGCTGAATAAGTGTTTCGCAAGGATTGGAAGACTGCATGGATGTAAGCTTGCTGAAACCCTGTGATACGAGAGGCCACTTTGAATTACACTAAGGGCCTGGACACAGCCCCCGGCTATCATGACAAGGGGAGCCCAGCTCCTCCTCACACCCAAGGCCCATTGTCCCTATCCTGGTAGAACTTCATAACTCACTGTAGGGGAGCCATCAGTCTGCCAGGTGACAGTTGAATACTGTCAAAAACATTGCTTGAAATATTTCTGTAACTGTTTCCTAGGCTGCAATAACATTCATCTGGGTGTGCTAAGATGCCTGAATTGCAGCAGAGCAGGTTTTTTGGGGTTTTACAAGGATTAAAAGGATAAAATTACCTCAAGGTTGCCCACCAGTCATGGTAATATTTAATAATGGGAACCTTAGGTAAGATTAAAAACTTTGGTGGATGTGACGATAGTGATGATTCTACCACATCCTAGGCCCACATGTTTCAGCCATCTGCAAAGGTGCTCACAGGGTCAGAATGGCTTTCTTCAGGACCAAGATGTCCCTGATACTAACAGGTCGCCCCTAGTCAGTACCCACATGCGCACTAAGACATCCAGTACAGGTATGATAGTTTGTAACTTACGATTTTCCTTATGACTCTGTGTGAATATTTAAAGTGTGGTATTTCTTTTTGATTTGGATACTCAGAGGGGGGAAGACCCTGTAATCACACATTCATCCATGTGTCACACTTGTATGCTACCTCTTTGATCCTCCGAGCTCTGCAAAGAAGCTGGCCCACTATAATTCAGGCATCGTAACACACCCAGATGCGCTAGGCATCTTGGGTGAGAACCCTATGAAGAAACATGCCACCAACTAGTGAGTGAGTGAAGGTTCTTTTAAAAACCTAAAGGGTTTCCCAACTCATGAGAGCAAGCCCAGTAACATTGGGTCCCGAGTTCCCTGCACCAAATATATCTAGGTGCAGCAACTCCAGGCCAATAATAATTGGGCAGAGCTGTATCCCCCCTGGGAATATAGATCCACCCAACGTATACTTGAGCACTGTGTGAGTGTTTCCAAAACCTTCCAATGTTTACTCAACACTTACTGATATGGTAGTAGATCTTCATTGTTAGAATATTGTCTGATATAAATATTGTGTCCTAAATGTCAACTACAAAAATACAGCCTTATTGGAATTAACAATGGAATGCCTACAGCCATCAGGACGATGTTTTGTTAAGGAAGGTTAGGACACAATAATTATGTCACATGATAATTCTGTATGCATTCTGACATTCCCTCAGAGGAACATTGTAACTCTGGCACTCCCCTGGAAACACCTTTTTTCACCTCAACTCTTTCAAAAACCACGACTGGTAACTGGACAATTTTCTGCAGATGTGTCTTCCGTCTGTGAACATAAGTAATTGCAGCTCTGATTCTATGGACCAAGAGCTGCCATTTGCACCTGCAAATTACGTACCTGTGTTTCACTTAGGGCTTTGCTGAAGTTCTATGAATAATTCTCAAAATTAATTCACTGAGGGTATAAATATTGGAGCTAATTAGCAGAAAACTTATGGAAGGCAATGAATCACAGGATGTCCCTGAATCTGAGCCCTCTGAATCACAGCATTCACTGGATGTTCCTGAACCTAACCCAGGGCTTAATGTCATAATCTTTGCATGAAACACTGGGCCTTAGCACATGCATAAAGATGCGTTAATTAGAGCGTAAAATAATGTAATCTATGTTTGAAATTTGGTTTTGCATCTGTAAAAAGGATTTTACTTATTTGATGATTTTCAGGTGAGCAAATCTAAAAGAAAGGATGTGTAGTGGTAGTTAGGATTGAACGCCAGTAATTTGGGAACACTCATGGTCTCATTTATCGGTTTTTTGCCATAGAGCAGTGCAGCAGACCTTACTGCTGTGCTGCCCTATGGCAAATGAAAAGGGCAGGAATGCGCTGTATCTATTAGCTACAGCGCATTTCTGTCCTTTTCCCCTACGCGGGCGCAGGATGGGCTGCTGGGGGCCAACGCAGGCATCTCTGCACCATGGTGCAAGGGTGCCTGCGTATTTTTGTGCAGGAAGAGAAACCTTCCTGAACAAAAACAATCACAAGAGGCTTTTTGCTCTTTCCATGTGTGCTGCATATTGCAGCACACTTAGAAAGAGGAAATACGAGTAAAAATAAAGATATTTCTGCTGGTTGTACCTCCCTTAAGACTCCCGTATGTTTTTGGCGACGAGTCAGACTTATAATTTCTCATAAATCTGGGGCAGTGTTAAAAAGCCATGGATGTTGCTGGGTTCGCCCCCAGCAACACCCATGGAATGCCCCTTTCAGGCAGTTTTATACATGAGAGGGGCACATATTTATAGGGCCATGAAAAACCATGTAACTTGGCTTTAAGTGGCCTTATAAGTATGCCAGTTGCACATTGAGCCTCCGGAACGTCAAGGAAGTGATGTTCCGGCAGTACGAAAATGCAAGTGATTTAAACATGGGTGGGTATATACAAATTTGTGTGTGTTCTCGAATATCATCATCTCCGACCCCTTGCCACTCTTAAAAAGGGCACATTTTTTCTCAAGTCAAAGGTAGGAGTAAATCTCTTTCGTTGGTGGGAAGGATGCCCTTCATGTGTATATTCTTGCATGCAAAATGGAATTCACCAAAAATTTCCGCGAGCACATACAGAAACCTTAAACTGTTGCAGGTTTGAAGGCGTTATCTGGAAAACATTTGTGAAATAATCTCATGTGCGGTTTTTAACCTCTGCACAGGTTTTGGACGGTTTGTCATATATTTAAGCTCTGTCTTGCTTGGCTCAATCGGATAAATTCTTGCCCCGTAATACCAACTCAATTACCATGTGTGTTTGAGTAAATACTTTTATAAGTGAGAAACCAATTTTTAAAACAACAAAATTAGTTTTGCACTCTTAAAAAGTCTATTTGCACGTGCAAGTTAAACTTTCATTTGGAAATAGTTTTGACAATGGGGGAACCCATAGATTAGTAGTGACATGCGCTCTCATTCTCTGAAATGAGAAGGCATGTAAGAGATTTCAGTGAAGCTTCACATCAATGTTGAGCTGTCTAGATTTATTTTATTGAGTTCCGTTTTCTTTACGTCTGATCCATGTTGTTCTTTGTTTTGTTTATTTACTTTTATTGTGGAGAATAATTAAACATACGTTGACATAAAATGTGATGCTCACTATATAAGGAAGGAGTGGAACCAGCCTCAATAAATAAACAGCTCTCTTACCTCATGATTTATCAATTTTACAGCATCTCCTTTGTCACATAAGCAACATCAATGGCTGCTCAGCTAAACACACCCTTAGTTGGACACTATATACCGATGCAGCACCTTTTTGGAAGACCTATTGTAAGAGAACGCTGCGGGATTGTTCGTGAGCCTCTTTACTCTTTCAAATGAAATGGAAACTGTGAGCACTGAATCTTCAAGAGCCCTGGTTTTGTTACACAGATCGCTTGCTGAATGCCCACTTTTTCTACAACAAGAACACTTTAGTACAAGTGTATCCTTTCTGGAAAAGTAAGTGAGCGAGCACTCTTTGGATAATGACAAAGGCTTCTTTAAACATAGCCAGGTGCAGTTCCCTTTCAGGTCTATTGGGGGACAGCGTTAGCTATCTGCCAGAGCTCATGTTATTCCAAAAAGTATAAAGAGAAGAGCTTGGCTCCACTCGTTTGTTAATCATCAGCTCAGCATTTGCTGGTCATTAGTTATGCTAGTTATGTAACTCGGCATGCAGGGAGATCTGTACATTTCTTTTCACCCTTTGTTTTGAGGGTTTTGTATCAGCCCTCTTCAGCCACTGCTTTGTTACAGTCCCGTTGATCTTAGGGATTCGACTTATCCAGGATGACTGCTGCATCAACCTGATGATGAGACGATGTGATGATGCGATGGCCATTTTAGTGGAGGGGTTTCCCTCTCTATCCAATGTGTGCGAAATTGTGGAGGGAGTAATTTTCGAGGCAGCATGAAAGGAAGCTATGAAGAGTGATGTGGATATGCATGAAGTATGCAGGCTGGTGTCCGTGGGTTGGTCAGGTATCAATACCCTGAGTGATAGTGTCAGAAAGTTCTGGAATGTCAGATATGAGCTTTTCGTGAGCGAAGGCTTGCTCTGGAGGGGCACTAGACTCGTTTCCCCATCATCAGTTAGAGAGAAAAATGTCCATTTAGCTCACCAAGGAGACCAGGAAATCTCCAAAACAAAGGAAAGGGTTAGTTTACACTTCTGGTGGCCTGGTATCGATAGTCTTGTGGATCGAATGATAAGAGATTGTATAGAGTGCAATGCCTCTTATAAGATGTACAAAACTAGGGTGCAACCCATGGTCATGCAATGACATAAAATGGTAGTGGTGGTTACGACAAGTCGCACATCAAATTCTCAAAAGAGTACAAAGAGTTATATTTTCAATTTAGGGTATGCAGAGATTACGGTGCCACTCAAGGTAATAAAGGCATCCCACTACCAAGGATGTCAAGTCAACAGGTAAAAATACCTGATGTTCAGTGTCTAACAAACCGATTGTACCTCGGCACTCTAAGATTTATATTCATGCAATTTGCAGTCTAGGTCAATATGTATCCATCAGATGGCCAATGCTAAGTACTCATGTAACAAGAGATCACTAATGCATGAAAAAAAAGTCATGATAATTACTCTAGGAAGAGAAAAGAGAACATCATGAGATTTAAGCATTAGTTTTGGTCTATTTAATGTTATTTCAACTCCAAACTTTGTAATACCAAACATCAAAAAGCTCTGGGCATTATGCTCCACGAGATCCAATGATAGTACATAGGATGTCAACAATGCATGTAATACATAAGACGCGGTGTTTGCATTATTCACACTACTGTTAAAGCACTACGAAAAGGCAAAAAGTGATGGCCATGTTGGGGGTCCTTGTCCTAGGGCCTTCCAGGTCGTGATGGTCAAAAGACAGCCGTTAGGTACAACATGCATAATTAATTCAGCATTTTTCCATCTAGGGAGATGTAAAACATGAAAAATTTACATGCAGTGATGTTCTCTTATAAAACTCAGGAAGCAAGAAACATCATAACAGGACCATAGGCCTAACCCATTGTGTAATAGTATCTAAGGGGAAGAGTTTTTTTAGAAAAACAAGAGTAGAAGAAAAAATAGAATTTTGAGAATATTAACACCCGTGCATAGGTGGACATGCTAAAAGAGTGCAGTAGGTGTTATAGCAAAAACATATCTACCTCACTCTTGCGTATATTTTGGAAATTGACATGATAATGGGCCATGTGGGTATTTTCTGGTTTTGTACTGATCTGTAGTTTAAGATCTGAGAGATAAGAATAAACATGTCATGATTGTGAACTCACACTAAATGGTTATCTCTGCGATATATGTAATTTTGACAAACAAGTAAGGGTAGTACCTGATAGTCAGTGAGTAGTTTGTCTACCCCCTTAGGAAATGTGGGGTGCGGTGAGAGGAGGCAAGATGGCGGCCTCAGCAGTGGCCGTGTGAGGTGGTGTGTGCACAGCTCTCCAAGGTTCCCCCTAACCCCTTGACTGGAGTGTGAATTGTTCTGAGAGCAGGTGGTTGCAAGAAGTGGTAATGCAGCGGTAAAGTACCGGAGTTGGAGGCCGCGGTGCCCTGTGGATGCGGTATTTTACTATCGACGTCCCCACGCCGGTCTGAAGGCTGTAGCTGAGGCCGACTACGAGGTGTGTTGTTCAGCGAGACGCCGTCGCTGGTTGCGGAGCAGCGTTTACGGAGCAGCGCTTACGGAGCAGCGGCTGCGGCAGCAGCGGGAAAATGGTTTTTCTACCTCTCTCACCTGTGGCAGATTGGGACTGCAGGATCGAGTATCGGCTCACAGCGAGCTCACGGCAGTGAGGAGCGTAGGCGTGTGAGGTGTCTGAGGTGTTTCGAGCTGGAACACTGAGCTGCAGTTGGACCTCGGAGCAGTGAGCTAACCCGAATGGCGCCGAAGGGCAGAGGTGGTGCAAGGGCCCGTCGGGGCATTTTGGCAAACACAGCTGCAGGTACGGGGATGGAGGGAGGCGGTACAGCCCCGGGCCACAGTGGCGATACGGAGAATGCGGGGCACACTGCCACACCCAGAAGTGGAGATACTGGTGGTAGCAAAGGCAGTAAAGGTAGCCTTAACAGCAACAGCAATAGTAATTCAACCACAACACCGCAAAAAATTGGGGGTACTCAGAACGTGGCTGGCGGCACCAAGTCACAACAGGAGGCAGTTACAGCCCTTAATTTACAGGCTATACGGCAGAAACATGACACTGCAGTGAAGCAGCGGACTGTTCCAGCATTCTTTAATCAAAGACAGGGAATGAAAGCGAAAACTGACTCAGAGGCAGTGAGTACGGAGCAGGCTGCTCCTGGGGCTCTAACTGGGCCGGCTAATGATGAAATGATCCTTGTCATAGGAGACGTTCCAGAGGTGACAGCCTCAGTAAGCCTACTACGCAATGTAAACATCTTAGCGACTGATGAGTCAGCAGTCTCTGTAGCAGCAACCACAGGCGATAGTGGCCCTCCGGCAGGGTCGAGTTCAGACCTTATCTTATCAGCAATGGACAAGGGCAGTGACGTGGAATATGCTGGGTCCGAGGGCAAGTTCTATTCCATGTCTGATCTGACAATGGCCTCTGATAAGGAGAACGATGATGATAGTTTCAGTAACCCAGGAGATTGGGGGGACGCTCCAGAGGAAGAGGAAGGAGATGATCTGGAACAATCCTTTCCCCATGAGACAGTGAGGAAGTTGATGGAAATTGGAGAGGGGCCACTACATGAGCAGCGCCTACCGTTTGCTCAACTGAACTTGGACGATGATCTTGAGGAGGATTCTATCACTCTTGGCATAATCTATAAGAGTATTATGGCTCATCGGGCAGAAACTAAGGCAGAGGGGCTGCGTACACAAGGGGCTGTGAGGAAACTCCAAAATACAGTGCGGCGTCTGGTAAAGACTTGTGCGGAGGTCTCAACTCGGGTGGTAGAAGTTGAAGAACGAGTTTCCTCAGCCGAGGACTGCCTTGTGAAGCAGCAATCAGCCATTGAGATCTTGCAAAAGTCCAAAAGTGATGCGGATTGAAAGCTTACGGATCTAGAAAACCCTTTCGCGACGGAATAATCTGTGCGTCTTAGGTGTAGCTGAGTCAAAAGAAGGGGCAGACCCAAGGAAATTTATCGTTCAGCTCTTTAAGGAAGCCTTTCCTGAACTTAAGGACTGGAGTTGGGAAACCAAGGTGATACGGGGCGCACAGGTTTCCATTTGCTGTGCGGCAGCAAAGGAGTGAGAGACAAGCTGATCAAAATGCATACCCTAGGGCATTTTAATGTGCCTTAATACCTATTTGTTGCGAGAGGCGATTTATGACTTGGCACGACCTGTGAAAAAACGGGTTGGAATGGGGTGTGAGTTTTTTGTACGCCCTGATTTTTGTCCAGCAACGGTTCATGAACGATGGCAACTCCGGAAGTTAATTGCACCCTTACAAGCAAAAGGGGCTCGGGTTTTCCTTCTCAACCCGGCAAAATTAAAAATCATCTTTAAGGGACAAACTAGATATTTTACATCGGGGATCGCTGCACAGGACTATCTAAATGATATGGACAAGGGGTAGAAAAGTTAACATCTGTTCTCTAGCATATCATTGTATAGCGAATGTAGATTCAATACTTTGCTTTTCTAGGGATGGGTACTGAATCCTTTTTTCTTTTACTTACTGAGATTTTCTTTCTCTCAGGATTTTTATTTTTTTAATTTTTTTCTTAGTTGATTGATTGTCTATTCTTTAGTGATGATTCTTGGTCACTGGGTACATGCGGGAGAAGCCCGCGAGCTACCCCTATGATTGTTAATATGGGTAATTGACATCTTGTATGTAATATAAAATAAAGAGAGGGGAAGGAAATGAAAAACTGAACTTCAGCAAGGATGACATGGGAGAGAGATGGTTTGGGGGGCAGGGGAGCCAAGGCGGGGCATCGCACATATCACTTCTGCATCGTAGAGGACATGGTCCTTAAGCCTCAGCTTGGGTGGTGGGGCTGTGTGGGTGGGGAGGGGTGGGGTTCGGGGGTTAATGTGGGTGAGGTGGTGGGGGGGTGTGGGTAGAAAAAAAGAAAATAATACATGAGTACAGTATGGAAATGAGTTTGGTGTGCGAGCTTTCTGTTTGTCCAATTCAGTGTGTGCGGCTAGCAGAGGGAACCCACGCACAATTTGATGGTGGTTAAGGGTATCAGGATAGGCACGTTGAATGTCAGGGGTTTGATCTCTTTCGATAAAAGACGGCGGGTGGCACAGGAATTACGACTGCTCCTCTGTGATGTAATGTGTCTCCAGGAGACCCATAGAGTTTGGTCAAAAAGGAAACTGCTAGAAGAGTTGGGGTTCAATCTATTAGCCTGCACTAAATATTCTTGTACGTCTAGAGGTGTTGCAATCCTGGTCAAAAAACATATAGGAAATACCGGTAGAATTTTAACTGATGGGATGGGTTGGGTAGGTGGGTAATCGTGGAATGTTTCATAGGTGTTATAAAATCACGATTTGTGCAGTATATGGGTCCAACATAGACGAAGCTGCTAACACCTTTGATCCTGTGCAGTGACTTAAATATAAATCTGGCACCTAATATTCTATGTAATGAGAAAGCGATTTACAGTGGTAGGAAACCACGTGTCTTCAAAGCTCTGCAATCATTATTATATGCGCATGGGCTGGTAGATGTTTGGGCCTCTCTTAGGGGGGCGGAGACTGGATATACCTTTTTCTCATTCCCTCATCAAAAGCTAGTGAGACTCGATTATTTTTTTGCTCCACAATTGTTACTGAATCAGGCATCTATTCAGGTATATCCAAGAATCACATTAGATCATGGGCCAGTAGTACTCTCGATAACTGGTATTGTAACAGTCAGCAGGCCTAGGGGGTTTTCTTTTGATCGTAAATTATTCCTAGATCAGCAATTTGTGGACCATATGAAGGAATGGATTACCACCTTCTTTAGCATAAATCGTGGGAGTACTAATGTAGGCTGCGTTTGGGATACCTTCAAGGCCGCCTTCAGAGGTGAAGCCCTGAGTGTGGAACTGTATAATCAAAAAAAGCAGGCAGCAAAATTCCAAGAGCTATACCGGGAGCTTATAAAGGCAGAGGAGTCGCTCATGCAGGGTATTCACACAGGGAATGATATAACTGCTCTTACAAAGGCGGTGGCATGGCTTAAAGCAAGGTTAAATCTTAACTGGTCTCAGGAAACTGCAAACATTTTTTTTATCAAACGGCAACTGCACTATGAGTATGGGGAGGCAAGTGGCAAGTGCCTCGCCCAAAAACTTAGAGTGAGAGAGGCAGCTCAACAAATTGATAATATCTTGGATTCGAATGGTTATTCCATTGAGAGTGAAAGTGGTATCCTAGAGGTGTTTAAACAGTTCTATGATTCACTATATCATGGAGATGATTATGATGAGGACAGGGCGGGCATTCTCCTCCATCAATACTGTGCGTCAGATCTTTCTTTGGACAAGGCAGAAAGCTTGGATGCTCCAATTACGTTAGAGAAATTAGAAGTAGCAGTGAATGGGTTGGCTGCGGGCCAGGCGGCAGGCCCAGACAAACTACCTCTGTAAATGTATAAAAATGTTTTTACTGTATTGAAGCTATATATGTTAGCAACAATTAGAGCGGCTCAGAAAGGGGCTGCCCCCAAGTCTTGGGATGAAGCATGCATAGTCGTGTTTCACAAAAAAGACAAACCTGCAAATGTACCCGCTCATATCGGCCCATTTCGCTATTAAATGCGGATGGGAAGATCTATTAAAAAATATTGGCTACCAGGCTGGCTTCAGTTATTACCCCACTAGTCTCCACCACACAGCATGGTTTTATCCCGCACCGGGGAAGACAAATCATGTAAGTCGGGTAATAACACTCTTTGACTATGTTAATATAACTCGGGAGGCGCTGTGTCTAATTTTATTGGATGCCGAGAAGGCTTTCGACCGAGTCTCATGGTGCTTTTTATGGGATGGTTTTGGTCCAGAGTTTATCACCTCGGTGTGGACATTATATCGTCAAAACGTTGCCCGTATTTGCACCATGGGACTCGAGTCGGAGGTAGTTCATATACAACGGAGCACTAGGCAAGGGTGCCCGTGCTCCCCATGGCTTTTTTCATTATATATTGATCCGTTTTTAAAAATGTTGGAATCTAGCACCAGGATTCAACCAATAAACATACAGAATTATCAGTTTAAGATCCTCGCCTATGCAGATGACGTTGCTGTTGTCACGCCTAGACCAACCACAGCGATGCAGGAGATTGAGCACTTGGCTATAGAATTTGGGGCAGTTTCCGGCTATAAGCTGAATACGGCTAAAACTCAGTTACTATGTGCCAATATGCCGACGTATTCTGACCCAAGGGCTTGTCAAGAGGTTACTTATTTGGGTGTTAAGCTCAGGGTCTCCACAACTGCCTTGGTTAAATCAAACTGGGATGCTCTCTTGATGGGGGTAAGGAGACAGCTAGACCGGGCTGAATGCCTGAATCTCTCCCTTGTAGGGAGATGTAATTTATTAAAAATGATGATACTGCCTAAAATGCTGTATTTTTTTAGATGCAGGCCCTTAGAAATTCCAAAGGCGAGCTTGGCACAGCTGCAATCTATTTGTATGCGATTCATGTGGTCTAGGGGTGAGGCCCGTTGGGCTATGCAATATATGGTATTACCGAGACTGTCAGGGGGCTAGTCTGTACCGGATTTTACTCTGTATTATTATGCTTGTATGATCCAAGGTATGAATATATCGCTTACAAGGGCTGGCCCTCTCGATATTGCGGAGTGCCCCTCTATATACCAGATGTTATTGGGAGTGAAAACTAAAAACTGCTTGTTTTTACATTTAGATTGGAGCTACTACAAGCGCACTAGATTTAAGGTTTTGGGGGCTGCTTATAAAGTGTGGAAAGTAATCAGGAATATGTATGGGTTTGAGAAAATCTCTTGGTATACACCATTGGTAGCCACAACATTCTTTCCATCTGCTTTTTGGGATCGTGGGGTCCACAACTGGAGATTAAAAGGAATAAGGCTGGTGGGAGATTTGTATTCGGAAATGGGCCTAAAATCATTCGCTCAACTCAGGGAACACTATCAGCTGCATAGGGAGAATTTTTTTAAGTACCTACAAATTAGGCATTATTTGTTGAATATGTGTGGTACTATCCAATCCAATCCCTTGGTAGAAGCAAATAGTAAATCAGCAAGGATAGGCACGCTATATGGTCTTATGCTAAGTACTCAGGCTAATGATTTGGACGAACAAAATCGTAAATGGGGGATTAAATTGGGGCGACAGGATATATGTTTAGAGGTTTCTATTGATTTGGCTATTCAATTATTTTTGTCCGCTAAACTGTCTGCCCAACATTTTAAATCAGTCTTTAATCTGTACTATACCCCAGATAAAGTTTCAAAATGGACTGGGGACCAAATAGGGAAATGTTTCCGCGGTGGATATCCTTCTGCAGATGATGTACATATTTATTTTGCATGCCCATCTTTAGTTAGATTATTGACGCAGCTGGAGAAATTTTTAACAGAGATTTTTGGTGTCCCTACGCAACTATCTGCTATTCAGATTCTCCTAGGGGTGGAGATGGGATCTGGTGCGGTAGGAATATCAAAGCAAGAGGCTTTTCTAATATTTCTAGCCACAGCTGTATTTAGATTAAGCATAGCTTCTCATTGGCTTCAACAAGACCCGCCCACATTTGAGGGCTGGAGGGCACGGTTCTTTTCTGTATACAATATGGAGCATAGCTTATATGCCTTCAAAGGTCATGGTAAAAAGAAGCTTGGTCGGAAAATCTGGTGCACAGTCTCGCAATATTTGGATTTGGAAATGTAAAATGTGGGAACAGTCTGGTCCCTCGACCACTGTTCATTATGGCTGCAGTCTCATATTCCATGATTTGTAACATTGGTATTTTTTCTTTTTGTATAGGCCAATGTATATGCCTGTTAACATTGTTTTTTTTTTCTTTTGTGTGAATTTGAAAGCTCGCAACGCATATTGTTTGTATGACATGGATTTGAACCTACTGACTCATGTATTTTCAATAAATAAAAAAAAAAGGAAATGTTGGGTGCCATAAAATGTATAATGTGGTTTAATATTGTCTGTCGTGACACCCTGTAACATATTATTAAAAAGAAGAGTTTTTTTTTTAAATATTTCACCATAATGGGTAAAGGCCTCATTTTATCTCTAGGTATTGGTTCTATCATAGCGGTTTTGAAATGGTCCCATCATTTATGGATTGTTTATGCGATGGGAGTAATTATACATATCTTGAAAAGCAATCAAATCCCGAATAAAAATTGTGTAAATAAAAGGCGTGTACCTGGCAAGTAAATATATCCGGCCCCACCCCATTTGACTTCTCAAAACCAGTGGGGTAAGTCCCAATAATCAATAGTCTCTGTCAGGTAGAAAACTATATGTAACAAAAGTCATAGCTCATTTGGCAACTCTTATAGATTTCAAGGATGCAGTTTAAAAACGGAGAGTAATTTGTTTCAAATAATTCGGCACATGAAACAAAATTACATATTTGGAGATTCTGGAATATAACGCTACCCATGCTTACTAACTAAACACTTTCTAATTCAAAAAGAGCTTTAATGTAAATTGTAAAATAATATTATTGGACTGAATTAGGTCTAAGTGCTCAACGATTTTAATGGTGACACGTGCATACGTTGAAAAAGGGACGAAGCCGAAATATTATATACTCCTGTTCTTCAAAAATACTAAGCATGGGCGGATTTTGCGAATTGGCAATCTGCGAAATTGCGTATTTACGGATTCGCAATCCGCAAAATCCGCGAACTCTCGCGAATTTTGCGGATTCCTTTTTTTTTGTGTTTGCAAGTGTTTCTGCCATTTCGCAAGGGTTTTTTACCAGTTCGCAAACGCGAACTTACTTGTCGGGTAGCAACGGTCGCGACCATGTTGTTTCTACGTCTGGTTCATCACAGCACCCTCTGTTTCACCACTGCCACCCTCTGTCTTACCACTGCCACCCTCTGGCTCACCCATCCCACCCTCTGGCTCACCCATGCCACCCTCTAGCTCATCACTGTAGATTATGGGGGGAAACGCACACCTGCCCTGCCTCAACTGACATGAATGAATTAGGGGCTGATTAATGTGTCACTGAATTTGAACTTCCAGGCTGGCACCTGCTTCCTTATCTGTAATTGCTTTCTGTTGCAGTGTAATTTTTTTAACGGGACCTTTGTTGTATCCTTGTAGCTATTCTCTGAGCCTGCTGTGAGGGTCAGAGCAGGGTCATAGAATAGTTGCAAGTAGGCAACTGAACTCTGAAGGGGCCCCTCAGGAAGCACTACAGGGAATGGTTACTAATGATAAGATTGAACTTTTGCACCTGCTGAGTGCTTTCAGTTTTGCAAAAATCCAAATATCCAGCAGCATCCACAAAAAGTAATCCTTCCAGGCCAAGATCAAAATCAAAGTGACCAGCACATGAAGAAAGCACTGGGAGGAGCCTGCTGGACAGGAACAGGAAGTTGGAGACTGTGGGGCACTTCCTTCCTCCTAACCCCCCACCCCCAAAATGGACTCCTTGCAAAAAAAAAGTGCAGGCAAATGTCAACCTGAGGAGTTATTCTGATAAAAATCATAATTTTCAAGGTTTATGCTGCCTGCTGGTGGATTTCTTGAGAGAAATTGCAAATTTTGCAATCTCGCAATTGCGAGATTGTCGCTTCACGCCGCATCTACGTGTTCGCAAGTGTTTACTCCAGCGAAATTGTATAATATTCTAGTTGGCAAGTGCGACCAAGCAAAAAATCCGCTTCGCACGGATTTACGAATTTTCGGCAAGTTCGCGAGAGTTCGCGGATTGCGAATTTGCCGAAAATCCGCAAAATCCACGAGCGGAACGGATTTTACGCCCATGCTTAAAAAATACTATTGTAAGCAACTAGTTACGTTTGTTAGAGATTAATGTGAGATCTCAAGTTAAAAATAGGTAAGGAAATCCTACCGGTTCTTCAATTGTCGGCAAATATGCCTAAAAATCAAGAAAACATAGAAACGCAATGTATAAATACGCGCTGTGTGTCTGAGGCTAGAAAACGTGCTTTAAAGAGAAGTTATTTTATAAAACAGCACTGACTTACATGGAAATGGTATTCCATGCAGCAGTCAAGGACTTGAGTATGTCCCTAGAATATAAAATAAGAACGAAGGAAAATAAGGGTATGGCTCTCAGATAAAAAACATTGATCTAATGGCTCATAAATCTAAGAATTACGTTATATATCTCACTTACTTGCGGGAAAAAAACCATAGTGTCTCGTGTCCGAGGCAAACCTTCAATGTGGGCAGGGGAGGCCATGTTTTGCTCCGTTTTCACTTTTTATATTGTTTAGTGAATGAACACAGAAAGAGGACTGTTCAAGTTACTGTGACAACGCCAACGTCAAAGAAATCAGTGAAGAAAGACTACATAATGAACCTCTTTAAGAAAAGGTCATAATGATCATATTTGCTGCAATTTTTTATGCGCTAAAGTAGGAAAAGGCAATATACAATATTTGTGCAGTATTATGATCAAAATAAAAGGAAAAGGGGTTCACAAAGATTTTCTGTCACAGACCCATCTCGGTTGGAAAAGCAGACGGATATGCACTGTTCCAGTCTGCTATAATTTTAGCTTTATAGTTTCCCGATAAAGCATAACTAAAAGGAAAGGGGCAATGGGCATGTCATTGAGTAGGTGCAATTGTATGCCATATAAAAGTGTTAGATATGCCGGGTCCTTCAATATGTGCATGTTGTAGAAGAACTATTTAAGTGGCCTCAGTCTGGAATATGTATAAAAAGCCGCAACCATCGTGCTGGTTATTTGTATGTAGTGAGATTTATATATATTCACAATCCAAGTGGAAATGTGCTACCAACATAATTATTTTGTTAATACCCACTTATGCATAACTACGCATTTCTCATTTACATCATTTGGAAGTTTGAGAAGTCAAGTTAGTAGAGATAAGATTGAAAAAGGTGGGGTGACAACCAATAACATGGCAATTGTACAGATATAGTACAGCTTGTCGGAGACATTCTCTGAAACATCTAACTGCTGTGATGAAGACACAAAACATTTTCTGCTTTTTGATGTTTGGTATTACAAAATTTGGAATTGAAATAACATTAAATAGACAAAAACTAATGCTTAAATTTCATGATGTTCTCTTTTCTCTTCCTAGGGTAATTATTATGACGTTGTTTCATGCATGAGTGATCTCTTGTTACATGAGTACTTAGCATTGGCCATCATCTGATATACACATATTGACCTAGACTGCAAAATTCATGAATATAAATCTTAGAGTGCCGAGGTACAATCAATTTGTAAGACAACCCATGGTCATACGAGAAGCACCCACACATTGTTGGCAAGAGGTAGCCTGAGACCTCTTTGGGCATGTTTCCAGTAAAGCAGGACAATTCTATGTGATTGCGCTAGTTGACATGTTCTCAAGAGGGCGTCAGGTCAAAGTGACGCAAAGTGACGCAAGACATTTTTTGCAGGGAAGGACTTCCAGAATGTATTTGACGGACAATGGTGTTCAGCTTGTGTCAAAAGCGATGGAGGAGTTTTTGGCCAATAAAGGGATCAAACACAATCATTGCTCTCTCTACCATCCTTAGTGTAACGAAATGGTAGGGAGGCTTTACCGTGTACTGAAGGAATCAATCCAGCTAGCCAAAGAACAGGGTAAGGACTGGAGAGCTGGAAATATTTGCTCATAACCGATCTACCCATGGCCCAAAAACCGCATCACTAGTATATGCAAAACATAAGAACACAATAAATGGATGGCCAGACCGTAAAAGCAGTCTTAAGATAGACTGGGACCACAAGGACAAGAATGCACACCACAGTGAATGTCGGTGTGTGGAATCCAGGCGACTGATCTGTGTGATTGAATTCGAGGAGATGTGTCAATAAAGCTTTATTCCCTGGAAAGCATCGTATTGGTGTAAACGGACCGTTTAGATTACGAAGCAAGGTCTCCTCGGCTATCCCGATCACGTGATAGTTCACCCGTAGGAGTTTTGTCAAAAGAGAAGTAGGACCACTCCCATAGGAGATTGCAGGGTGACTGTGAATAGGAAACGTTTGTTTGTATAGAAGGTAAGCAGGAATCCTCTCCAACCAGATTTACTCACGCTTCCTGGTGCGGTACAGCTACTAAATATCCCGATTTGTCTACACAGGGATATATTGAAGACCCTCCCTAGATGAAAAGTCACAAGCCGTGCAGAGGAACGAAGGTAAGCAGATCCCATCGCCGCCCAGATTTACTGACGTTTTCTGGTGCGGAATAGCTACTGAGTATCCTGTCTTGTTCACACAAGGGAACATTGAAAGTCCATCCTGGTTAAAAAGTTACGAGCTACGCAGAGTCGTGGTAAGTCCCCAGTTGGGGAACTTTATTTGCAATTACATCAATTGAGTCGTGTAAGTGACACACAAACTCTCCTTCCTCTTACAAGAGCACATGGCCACCCCAAAAAGATTAAATAGGTGAGTGCAGGACAATTTAGCATTACGGTGAATTCTGAAAGATACTCCACACTACCCTTGTGACATAAGTTTTTGTTATGTCTTCCGTCCAGTGTGTATATCGTGATCTGTTGTCCACCCAACTCGACTGTTTCATATCAATAAGGTACGGTTTTGTCTGCCGGTTTGCGGTGCAAGTCAGAGCTATTCAAAGCTGTTACAGGAGCTGTTTTTAAATTAGTATGTGTGTTTTTTGTTTTTGCTTTGTAGAAGTTGTTGGTCCTGACGAGAACCCCGCATTCGGGGTTCGAAAAGCGTCGACCTGACCGGGCCCACTGTCAATCAAAATAAATAAGATATACTGAGTCTAGTAAATAGGGATTTGTATCCAATTTACATTTTGTTGGAATAGGATTCTGGAGTAAGAAAAACAATCTCATCCATTTGTATAAACAATCGGGAATTGACAAAGGGTCTTTCCGTATTTTGTGGTATATGTGGGGTGTATGAGTGAGGTATGTTTGCATTGGCCAAAGTGTGGGGAGGATGTGTTGTAATTTTGTAAATATTTTGTATAATGTTTAAAAATTCTTGTTATGAATTGTATTGTTTGTTATCTGTATATACATGCACAAAAAATTTGTGAGATGTCTAAAAAATAAAAAAGTTCCACTAGTGAAATAAATGAATAAATAAACTAGTGACGTAATAAAAAAAACGGGCCGGTATGTTTTATTCATAAAGGTCAAAACAAAAAATATAGAGTTAAGTCCAGTATTGGCAATTGTGTTGTTTTCTTATGATATTTGGCTTAGACTTACTGGGTCAGAGCCTAGACCCTGTGTTGTTTTTCTAGTTATAGTGCGGACACTGGTTCACGAGGTCTATAGAGGTAGAATTGTACCTTCCACAGTCAGGAAAACAAGAAAGTAATTGGTTTCTTTGGGTGAGGTGCATGTTTGTAAGTCTTGTCTTTGTCAATTGTCTAAAGTATTTTGTATAGTATGTCTGAGAAAGTCACATTCTTGTACAGCGAGGATCACATCCAAAAATTAATCAGTGCACAACCGGTTTTCACTTGAGCTACCTTAAGTCTTACAGCTAAGACTCAAAATGAATCTGATAAATTGATCAGGTTAAGAAAAAAACAGATTAAAACCGATTTGCACAGTCATTTTTTACTTCAACATCTGAGAGCTGGCACGATACCAACTGGGTTGCAAATTCAAAATACTCCTATGGTATTTGTTGACGACCCGGAATGTAAGAAAGGGTTTAGTGGCATAGAGACCAAGTGCAGTAGGGACCTGATGGTCCTTACTGTTGAGACAGCCCATAGACTTTCCTTGAAAGAGCTAGCGGAGATCTCGGCCTTAGAAACGGAAATTCAAAACAATCAATTAATTGCTGACGCAAAAGGATTGCTAGAAAAAATAGAGAAAGAAATACTAGAATTTAAGGATTATATGGTGACCCAGAAAGGAAATAAATTTGACCAGGATACAAAGAATTTTTCACTGGAGGCGGTCTACTCGTATTTACAACAAGACTTTTATTCGAGACCAGCACAACGACGGTTCTTTCAGGGTAATCAAGGTCGTTCGAGGAACAAATTTCTGACTTTCTCCGACACATCTTCCTCGTCAGGAGGGGAGACAGATTCAAGTGAAACAAGGGGTAACCAGAATTACAGAGGAAATCAGCATAACCAACAACAAATTCCCCAGCCTTTTTTAGCCAGAGGCCAACAAAGAACAAGGGGACGTAGTCGCTCAAATTACCAACCATGGGAAATGAGAACCAGACGCCAGTACTACAGGAGTTAGAACTATCACCATTGTTTAACCTGTCGGATCGAATTTTAACAGCGTCAGAAACAGCGATCCTGCAGAAAGGATTGTCTTATGTCGCAGTAAGGCCGACCGATTTTGTAAAAATGAAGTTGGAACTGTTGGAATTTTGTCGAAAAATTCGTCTGAAGACCTTTTTTGCAGATACACCGGAACAAACTTTGATGGAGGTTACAGGACTCCATAAAAAGTCATCCTTCTGCCCACCTGTGTTTAAGACTCCCAAGGAGGTGATTAAGTTTGAAAGAGCAATACTTTCAGGAATAACAGCTCTCGAAAATCGAAAACATTATGTCAATTTGAATATCACCAAAGACGAGAAAGAGGCAATTTTCTCATTAAAAAATGACAAATCATTAGTTATAAAACAGGCGGATAAAGGAGGGGCGGTAGTACTCTGGGATATTAACAGATACAAAAAGGAAGATAGACGCCAACTTGATGATCCAAGCTGTTACAAAAAGATCAGTAAAAATCCTACTGAGGAATTGAAAAGAGAACTGTTCAACATTCTCCAGGAGGGACATCACTTAGGGATCCTTGGACCTAAAGAATTTAGTTTTCTCCAGAATAAGAATCCATGGATACCAATGTTTTATGTCCTCCCTAAAATGCATAAGGACGAAATAGATCCTCCAGGCCGCCCGATAGTCTCGGGGTGTGCGCCATTGATAGAACCGGTGTCAAAATACATTGATTTCTTTCTAAAACCGTTCATTGAGGTAATTCCAGCTAGTTTAAAAGATACGACAGCTTTCCTTAATCAAATAACATCAGTGCAATTTGATGAGAAAAACCAATTATTAGTGACTATGGACGTAGTCTCAATATACACACAGATACCCCAGGAACAGGCATTGGAGACCTTAACATTCTATTTGGAACAAGGGGAACGTCCAACTAGAGTTCCGACAAACTTCATAATCCAATTAGCCAAATTTGCGTTGCAAAGAAATTACTTTCGGTTTTACACCGAATTTTTCTACCAGTCCAAAGGGGTGGCCATGGGCTGCCCCTTTGCACCGGAACTGGCAGTATTATTCATGGGCTTATACGAAAGTAAATTCATTTATAACAATAAACCATATGCTGCACACATCACGAAGTATATGAGGTACATCGATGATGTGTTTATGATTTGGTCAGGAACACAAGAAAAACTAAATGAATTTGTGACATGGATCAACCAGAGGACGGAAGACATTAAATTTAGCTTCAATTCTTCCAATAGAAGTATCACCTTCTTAGATGTAAAAGTGTATGCAGTGGAGGAGACTCTAGGTACAACATTGTTCGTAAACCAACAGACCGAAATAAAGCACTCCATTTTTCAAGTCATCACCCGAAAGCCTTAAACAAAATGTGCCATTCGGGCAATTCCTTAGAATAAGGAGAAATTGCTCCAACAAAGAGGAATATTTTATCCATGCAAATGGGCTGGTAGAGCGATTGTTGGAAAGAGGATACCCGAAGAAATTGCTAAAGAACTCTTTAAGGAGAGCAATGGTGGGTCCCAAGGGAGACACTATTACAAAACAAATCACGAGTGGAACAAAAGAGAATTGTATGTGTCACAACCTTTGGCCCTAACGCAAATCAGTTACGCAAGATGGTGATGCAGAATTGGCATTTGATTAAGGATCTACACACTGATTTCAAGGAACCACCACTCTTTGCTTTTAAAAAAGAAAAAAGTGTAGCCAACCACATTGTGAGGGCAGCGTTGCCCACCGCTTCTAAACCAACATTAAGAGGCATGATGGGACTACCTCCAGTGTTGGGGCACCACAAATGTGGTAACTGTTCTTTCTGTGAACAAACAAAGGAAGGAACGGTGTTCTCGTTTAATGGAATTCACTGGAAACATGAAACTTTTACAAACTGCCAGACAAAGAATGTAATTTATGGGATTACATGTCCATGCCCGAAACTATATATAGGAAAGAACACCCAGGAGGCAAGACAGCGGATTACTCAGCACAAATCAAGAATAAGGAAGGAAACACCTAACGCACTATTGGTACAACATTGGCTGCTAAAAAATCATAAAGAGGAGGACCTTCGATGGACCATTTCCAAGATTGACAAAGATCCAAGGGGAGGTGACACAGAGGGAAAACTCAGTCAACGGGAAGCATTTCTTATAATGAAATACAACACAGCGACCAACGGACTGAACGAGATCTCTGAAATGTTTAAAGGAAATCCGTGAAACAAGGAGAGGTGCGATGAACAAAAGTTCTTTCAGACATTGAATGGGAAATATTTGCTCATAACCGATCTACCTATGGCCCAAAAACTGCATCACTAGTATATGCAAAACATAAGAACACAATACATGGATGGCCAGACGGTAAAAGCCGTCTTAAGATAGACTGGGACCACAAGGATCAGAATGCACACCACAGTGAATGTCGGTGTGTGGAATCCAGGCGACTGATCTGTGTGATTGTATTCGAGGAGATGTGTCAATAAAGCTTTATTCCCTGGAAAGCATCGTATTGGTGTAAACGGACCATTTAGATTACGAAGCAAGGTCTCCTCGGCTATCCCGATCAAGTGATAGTTCACCCGTAGGAGTTTTGTCAAAAGAGAAGTAGGACCACTCCCATAGGAGATTGCAGGGTGACTGTGAATAGGAAACGTTTGTTTGTATAGAAGGTAAGCAGGAATCCTCTCCAACCAGATTTACTCACGCTTCCTGGTGCGGTACAGCTACTAAATATCCCGATTTGTCTACACAGGGATATATTGAAGACCCTCCCTAGATGAAAAGTCACAAGCCGTGCAGAGGAACGAAGGTAAGCAGATCCCATCGCCGCCCAGATTTACTGACGTTTTCTGGTGCGGAATAGCTACTGAGTATCCTGTCTTGTTCACACAAGGGAACATTGAAAGTCCATCCTGGTTAAAAAGTTACGAGCTACGCAGAGTCGTGGTAAGTCCCCAGTTGGGGAACTTTATTTGCAATTACATCAATTGAGTCGTGTAAGTGACACACAAACTCTCCTTCCTCTTACAAGAGCACATGGCCACCCCAAAAAGATTAAATAGGTGAGTGCAGGACAATTTAGCATTACGGTGAATTCTGAAAGATACTCCACACTACCCTTGTGACATAAGTTTTTGTTATGTCTTCCGTCCAGTGTGTAAATCGTGATCTGTTGTCCACCCAACTCGACTGTTTCATATCAATAAGGTACGGTTTTGTCTGCCGGTTTGCGGTGCAAGTCAGAGCTATTCAAAGCTGTTACAGGAGCTGTTTTTAAATTAGTATGTGTGTTTTTTGATTTTGCTTTGTAGAAGTTGTTGGTCCTGACGAGAACCCCGCATTCGGGGTTCGAAAAGCGTCGACCTGACCGGGCCCACTGTCAATCAAAATAAATAAGATATACTGAGTCTAGTAAATAGGGATTTGTATCCAATTTACATTTTGTTGGAATAGGATTCTGGAGTAAGAAAAACAATCTCATCCATTTGTATAAACAATCAGGAATTGACAAAGGGTCTTTCCGTATTTTGTGGTATATGTGGGGTGTATGAGTGAGGTATGTTTGCATTGGCCAAAGTGTGGGGAGGATGTGTAATTTTGTAAATATTTTGTATAATGTTTAAAAATTCTTGTTATGAATTGTATTGTTTGTTATCTGTATATACATGCACAAAAAATTTGTGAGATGTCTAAAAAATAAAAAAGTTCCACTAGTGAAATAAATGAATAAATAAACTAGTGACGTAATAAAAAAAACGGGCCGGTATGTTTTATTCATAAAGGTCAAAACAAAAAATATAGAGTTAAGTCCAGTATTGGCAATTGTGTTGTTTTCTTATGATATTTGGCTTAGACTTACTGGGTCAGAGCCTAGACCCTGTGTTGTTTTTCTAGTTATAGTGCGGACACTGGTTCACGAGGTCTATAGAGGTAGAATTGTACCTTCCACAGTCAGGGAAACAAGAAAGTAATTGGTTTCTTTGGGTGAGGTGCATGTTTGTAAGTCTTGTCTTTGTCAATTGTCTAAAGTATTTTGTATAGTATGTCTGAGAAAGTCACATTCTTGTACAGCGAGGATCACATCCAAAAATTAATCAGTGCACAACCGGTTTTCACTTGAGCTACCTTAAGTCTTACAGCTAAGACTCAAAATGAATCTGATAAATTGATCAGGTTAAGAAAAAAACAGATTAAAACCGATTTGCACAGTCATTTTTTACTTCAACATCTGAGAGCTGGCACGATACCAACTGGGTTGCAAATTCAAAATACTCCTATGGTATTTGTTGACGACCCGGAATGTAAGAAAGGGTTTAGTGGCATAGAGACCAAGTGCAGTAGGGACCTGATGGTCCTTACTGTTGAGACAGCCCATAGACTTTCCTTGAAAGAGCTAGCGGAGATCTCGGCCTTAGAAACGGAAATTCAAAACAATCAATTAATTGCTGACGCAAAAGGATTGCTAGAAAAAATAGAGAAAGAAATACTAGAATTTAAGGATTATATGGTGACCCAGAAAGGAAATAAATTTGACCAGGATACAAAGAATTTTTCACTGGAGGCGGTCTACTCGTATTTACAACAAGACTTTTATTCGAGACCAGCACAACGACGGTTCTTTCAGGGTAATCAAGGTCGTTCGAGGAACAAATTTCTGACTTTCTCCGACACATCTTCCTCGTCAGGAGGGGAGACAGATTCAAGTGAAACAAGGGGTAACCAGAATTACAGAGGAAATCAGCATAACTAACAACAAAATCCCCAGCCTTTTTTAGCCAGAGGCCAACAAAGAACAAGGGGACGTAGTCGCTCAAATTACCAACCATGGGAAATGAGAACCAGACGCCAGTACTACAGGAGTTAGAACTATCACCATTGTTTAACCTGTCGGATCGAATTTTAACAGCGTCAGAAACAGCGATCCTGCAGAAAGGATTGTCTTATGTCGCAGTAAGGCCGACCGATTTTGTAAAAATGAAGTTGGAACTGTTGGAATTTTGTCGAAAAATTCGTCTGAAGACCTTTTTTGCAGATACACCGGAACAAACTTTGATGGAGGTTACAGGACTCCATAAAAAGTCATCCTTCTGCCCACCTGTGTTTAAGACTCCCAAGGAGGTGATTAAGTTTGAAAGAGCAATACTTTCAGGAATAACAGCTCTCGAAAATCGAAAACATTATGTCAATTTGAATATCACCAAAGACGAGAAAGAGGCAATTTTCTCATTAAAAAATGACAAATCATTAGTTATAAAACAGGCGGATAAAGGAGGGGCGGTAGTACTCTGGGATATTAACAGATACAAAAAGGAAGATAGACGCCAACTTGATGATCCAAGCTGTTACAAAAAGATCAGTAAAAATCCTACTGAGGAATTGAAAAGAGAACTGTTCAACATTCTCCAGGAGGGACATCACTTAGGGATCCTTGGACCTAAAGAATTTAGTTTTCTCCAGAATAAGAATCCATGGATACCGATGTTTTATGTCCTCCCTAAAATGCATAAGGACGAAATAGATCCTCCAGGCCGCCCGATAGTCTCGGGGTGTGCGCCATTGATAGAACCGGTGTCAAAATACATTGATTTCTTTCTAAAACCGTTCATTGAGGTAATTCCAGCTAGTTTAAAAGATACGACAGCTTTCCTTAATCAAATAACATCAGTGCAATTTGATGAGAAAAACCAATTATTAGTGACTATGGACGTAGTCTCAATATACACACAGATACCCCAGGAACAGGCATTGGAGACCTTAACATTCTATTTGGAACAAGGGGAACGTCCAACTAGAGTTCCGACAAACTTCATAATCCAATTAGCCAAATTTGCGTTGCAAAGAAATTACTTTCGGTTTTACACCGAATTTTTCTACCAGTCCAAAGGGGTGGCCATGGGCTGCCCCTTTGCACCGGAACTGGCAGTATTATTCATGGGCTTATACGAAAGTAAATTCATTTATAACAATAAACCATATGCTGCACACATCACGAAGTATATGAGGTACATCGATGATGTGTTTATGATTTGGTCAGGAACACAAGAAAAACTAAATGAATTTGTGACATGGATCAACCAGAGGACGGAAGACATTAAATTTAGCTTCAATTCTTCCAATAGAAGTATCACCTTCTTAGATGTAAAAGTGTATGCAGTGGAGGAGACTCTAGGTACAACATTGTTCGTAAACCAACAGACCGAAATAAAGCACTCCATTTTTCAAGTCATCACCCGAAAGCCTTAAACAAAATGTGCCATTCGGGCAATTCCTTAGAATAAGGAGAAATTGCTCCAACAAAGAGGAATATTTTATCCATGCAAATGGGCTGGTAGAGCGATTGTTGGAAAGAGGATACCCGAAGAAATTGCTAAAGAACTCTTTAAGGAGAGCAATGGTGGGTCCCAAGGGAGACACTATTACAAAACAAATCACGAGTGGAACAAAAGAGAATTGTATGTGTCACAACCTTTGGCCCTAACGCAAATCAGTTACGCAAGATGGTGATGCAGAATTGGCATTTGATTAAGGATCTACACACTGATTTCAAGGAACCACCACTCTTTGCTTTTAAAAAAGAAAAAAGTGTAGCCAACCACATTGTGAGGGCAGCGTTGCCCACCGCTTCTAAACCAACATTAAGAGGCATGATGGGACTACCTCCAGTGTTGGGGCACCACAAATGTGGTAACTGTTCTTTCTGTGAACAAACAAAGGAAGGAACGGTGTTCTCGTTTAATGGAATTCACTGGAAACATGAAACTTTTACAAACTGCCAGACAAAGAATGTAATTTATGGGATTACATGTCCATGCCCGAAACTATATATAGGAAAGAACACCCAGGAGGCAAGACAGCGGATTACTCAGCACAAATCAAGAATAAGGAAGGAAACACCTAACGCACTATTGGTACAACATTGGCTGCTAAAAAATCATAAAGAGGAGGACCTTCGATGGACCATTTCCAAGATTGACAAAGATCCAAGGGGAGGTGACACAGAGGGAAAACTCAGTCAACGGGAAGCATTTCTTATAATGAAATACAACACAGCGACCAACGGACTGAACGAGATCTCTGAAATGTTTAAAGGAAATCCGTGAAACAAGGAGAGGTGCGATGAACAAAAGTTCTTTCAGACATTGAATGGGAAATATTTGCTCATAACCGATCTACCTATGGCCCAAAAACTGCATCACTAGTATATGCAAAACATAAGAACACAATACATGGATGGCCAGACGGTAAAAGCCGTCTTAAGATAGACTGGGACCACAAGGATCAGAATGCACACCACAGTGAATGTCGGTGTGTGGAATCCAGGCGACTGATCTGTGTGATTGTATTCGAGGAGATGTGTCAATAAAGCTTTATTCCCTGGAAAGCATCGTATTGGTGTAAACGGACCATTTAGATTACGAAGCAAGGTCTCCTCGGCTATCCCGATCAAGTGATAGTTCACCCGTAGGAGTTTTGTCAAAAGAGAAGTAGGACCACTCCCATAGGAGATTGCAGGGTTACTGTGGATAGGAAACGTTTGTTTGTAAAGAAGGTAAGCAGGCATCCTCTCCGCCCAGATTTACTCACGCTTCCTGGTGCGGTACAGCTACTAAATATCCCGATTTGTCTACACAGGGATATATTGAAGGCCCTCCCTGGATGAAAAGTCACAAGTCGTGTAGAGGAACGAAGGTAAGCAGATCCCCTCGCCGCCCAGATTTACTGACGTTTTCTGGTGCGGAATAGCTACTGAGTATCCTGTCTTGTTCACACAGGGGAACATTGAAAGTCCACCCTGGTTGAAAAGTTACGAGCCGCACAGAGTTGTGGTAAGTCTCCAGTTGGGGAACTTTATTTGCAATTACATCAATTGAGTCGTGTAAGTGACACGCGAACTCTCCTTCCTCTTACAGGTGCACATGGCCCCCCCAAAAAGATTAAATAGGTGAGTGCAGGGCAATTTAGCATTACGGTGAATTCTGAACGATGCTCCACACTACCCTTGTGACATAAGTTTTTGTTATGTCTTCCGTCCAGTGTGTAAATCGTGATCTGTTGTCCACCCAACTCGACTGTTTCATATCAATAAGGTACGGTTTTGTCTGCCGGTTGGCGGTGCAAGTCAGAGCTATTCAAAGCTGTTACAGGAGCTGTTTTTAAATTAGTATGTGTGTTTTTTGTTTTTGCTTTGTAGAAATTGTTGGTCCAGAGGAGAACCCCGCATTCGGGGGTTCGAAACGCGTCGACCTTACTGGGCCCACTGTCAATCAAAATAAATAAGATATACTGAGTCTAGTAAATAGGGATTTGTTTCCAATTTACATTCTGTTGGAATAGGATTCTGGTGTAAGAAAAACAATCTCATCCATTTGTATAAACAATCAGGAATTGACAAAGGGTCTTTCCGTATTTTGTGGTATATGTGGGGTGTATGAGTGAGGTATGTTTGCATTGGCCAAAGTGTGGGGAGGATGTGTTGTAATTTTGTAAATATTTTGTATAATGTTAAAAAATTCTTGTTATGGATTGTATTGTTTGGTATCTGTATATACATGCACAAAAAATTCGTGAGATGTCTAAAAAATAAAAAAGTTCCACTAGTGAAATAAATGAATAAATAAACTAGTGACGTAATCAAAAAACGGGCCGGTATGTTTTATTCATAAAGGTCAAAACAATAAATAGAGAGTAAAGTCCAGTATTGGCAATTGTGTTGTTTTCTTATGATATTTGGCTTAGCCTTACTGGGTCAGAGCCTAGACCCTGTGTTGTTTTTCCTGTATTTAAAAAGCAAACACAGACATGGTGGTCTGTTGTACCCAGCAGGCCACCTTCCCTGTGAATGTAGCCCATTCCCAATGAGTTGCAAATTGTGACCTGCCTCATGAGTACTGAAGAGGCAGATCCTTTGCGATCCCATTGTGAATCGCTAAATGTGTCTGAGACACATTAGTACATTACATTTTGCGAGTTGCGAACAATCATAATTTGCAACCCTCAAAACTGAATAGCCGTACATCTTGCCCAGTGTGCGCTGTGCAGGAGAGGTAGATGCATGGCTAGGAGGAGTTCTTGATGGCCGACCAATCACTGTGTGCAATCTGCATGGCTGACTTTTTATACAGAGTCTGGGAAGCCTGTGGGATGCACTTTCAGGTCTCAAACCTTAATCCCTTTCAGGGCCTGTAGGGCATTCCACTTATCCAACCAACTGTCTATTGTGTGCCGCCAGAAGCAGAGAGAGGGTAATGCAACATTCAAGCAAAATAAATGTACGTTCACCGGTTTTCAAATGAGTGTTGCTAACAGTGGCGGCTGGCACAGGTAAGAGCGGTGTTGCGGGCGGGATGGGGTGGGAAAGTCGACAGATGAGGGGTTAGTTAAAATGAAATAAAAATATAAATAAAACCCCCTACAGATTGGCTATGCGGTGAGTGTAAGGTAAGTGCTTTTATTAATTTTTTAAGTTAATTTTAGCTAACACGTCGTATTTCTACTTTGCACCATGCACCACCCACCACCCTACCACACTTACCTGTGATGGCCGCGACTGGTTGCTAATGACCTTACTGCATATTCATGCTCTCTCTTGTTCCTTTTCATGGGTGGGTATAATAACCACAAATTTCTTTTCATATTTCCCCACCTTAGAAAGGCTTCCTAACAGAGACAGTAACTTGTTTATATATTTCACATGGCATTCTGTAATTTGGCTCGGCAGGAATGCAGACCCATACGTGGCACATATCAAACACCACAGAGAGCATATACATAAACAGCAGATGATAGCAATGGCAGCAGAGCACCCACTGCAGTAGTGAGGATTAGTAAGTGATGGTGCAGTTCAGGTCATTTGCTACTCTTGCTGTGTGATGCGGCAGGCATGAACATGTACCAAGCATTATTGAATGCTGGGGCAGGTTATGGGCAAGCAATGGAGATTTCAAAGAGAAAAACAACATCCTGACACCCATTCCATTTTTGAGTGATAATGCAAATCGAATCATGCAGTTAAGCATAATTCGTGATGGTGCATATTGGGAAGTGCACTAAGTATTACTTAATGATAAGGCAAGTCTGGGCATGCAGTCAAGATTTCTGAGTTATGGTGTGGATCTGAAAATTCACTCAGGGCTACTGATGGTGCAAAGCATACTCTGTGCAGCTATAAGCAGAAGGAATCCCAACCATCCATCCATTCACTGAGCAACTCATTTGTCATTCATGCATACATTCACTATTTCCTCCACAATTATTTCCTCAACCATTCACTTTCCCTAGCCGATAACCAGCACTTGTCTTATACTGTTTTCCCACATTGCTCTTGTCCCCTAGCACTGCCCTTGCCCCTCAATGCATTCATGCATTCAGCTATTAGCCTATCCAACCACCCATGCACATATTCAATCACTCATCCATTTACTGCCCCATTTCATACATTACCACTTCTCTGACAATGCTCTCCTCATTCCCTAAGCCTAACTGCAGTGCTCTTGCCCTCACATTGAACTTTCCCAACAGTCCTTCCTTTTAACTACATTCAATTATGCACTTAACCACTCATCTAGCCACCCATCCATGCAGTCACACACACATTTTTCCATGAACTCATGCTTCCAACCATGCAATTAATAACTCCTCCTAGATAAACACTACTGATTCTGTCACACTGACCTCTCACAGTATTGAGCCCACACACTGTCCTTGCCCACCCAATATATTCTTGACCCACCCATTCACCTACTCATTCTGCCATTCATCCACATAGTCATTGACTCCCTGACAGAATTGGATTACTGATTGGCGACATGAAACCCCTTCTAAAGCAGCAACCACAATTCTTCTCAGGGTTAAGTCACAAGCAGACCCTAAATTAACCTGTGCTCAACCCTGGGTAGCATGGCACAGAGCAGTCACACGGCTTAACTCAGAGGCAACATCTAAAGAATTTATGCAGCACTTCAAACAGTTGCACAGTGATAACACACCAAAAAAGGATCCCACAACAGACTTAGAAAAATAGAGTAATTTTTAATAAATACAACATGGCCAAAAAGACAAAAAATCAATTAGTGGGGCCGGAGATAAGCAATTTGAAAGATTTCAGTGAAAATAGCACCAAAGAGCACAAAGTGGCAACTGTGGAATTCTTCCCATGCCGGGTCTGGACAAAGTCACAAATTCAGGCCGACTGCGATGAAGCGTGGTCAGCTGCAGAGGCCCCATTAAACCCACTGAACAAAGTACCATAAATCCTGGTTTATGGAGCGCTGCGAGGATCTGAGTTGATGCTGTGTTGGTTCTGAGGTGTGGCAAGACTGCGAGGCGAGGTATGTGTCGTCGTCAAGGATCCAGTCAACAAGGGCTTGCAATGCGAATTCCAGAATCAACAATGCGTCGCACAATTGAGACAATGCATCAGTTCTGAGGAGCGATGATGCTGCAATGTGGAATCGGACATCATTGTTGAGGCTGTCGCTGACCAGAGATGAGAGGGCCTGCACCGAAGATGCATCAAGCAGGGGCAGTTCTGATGAGGTGGCGAGCTGTGATGCAATGCGGGTCTGATACATGCAGTAGTGGAGATGAGTCGGCCCTGGTTGGGGTTGTGCTACGCTGCCGAGGAGATGCGTCCATTCTGCTGGATCCACAGAGGCTGCAGAGCACCTTAGGCCTACTTCCAAAGCTCCAGGACCGGGGTGGTACCACTTTGCAGGGTAGATTCACAGATGGCAGAGTACTAGTTCAAGGTTTTTAAAGCCCTCTGTCTCTAATAAGTGAGTCAGGAGGCCAGTCAACAATCACTTTGGGGTCCTGGGTTCAACAGATGCAGGTCCAGTCCTTCTCACCCAGGTAAGAAGGCAGCAGGTCATCACAAGAGGGCATCAGCTCCTTTGGAGTTGCAGTCCATAACAGTGTTATTATAAAACTTTCCAGTCATTGTCCCTCCCCCAGCTCTGCTGCCGTTATATACACATGATACAACTTAGCTGTAGTAGATCATCAGCAATTATGGTCCGCAGCCAACGTCATGCCTCCAGTGCTGCCACTCCAAAAGCGGCTGAGGCGAAATTGTTCACAGTGGGGCGAGCCTTGCAGACTGAGTAATCGCTATGCATTTCAGCAATTCTGGGACCAGAGTAATCAGTAGCAGAAACCCCAGCCTGCTGTGCCTAGCTGTACAGTCTTTTGTGTGGTAGTAATCCAGTGCATTCAGCCGTGTGCTCCTCCGTCTTCCACTATTCGGGGTCCAACGTTGTGGCTTGTTCATCCTAGTCTCCTGTCGCGGATTTTCTTCTCGGACTCGGTTTCCTTTTTGTTGGACAAATTTCATGACATCCTTGGGTTCGCTAAAGATCTTTGATCAGACATCATCTGTGATTTTGCGCCGTGCCGGGTATAGCATAGCGTATTGTATGTTCAAATCTCTCAGTTTTTGTTTAGCCGTGACAATTTTTTTCCTGGCCTCTTGCACCGCAACTGGGAAGTCCGGGTATATGGACATGTCTATGCCTTCATGCGTCAACTTCCCCAATTCTTGAGCTTTCCATAGAGCCACGTCCCTGTCTCTGTAGTTTAGTATTCTCGCTAGGACCGGTCACGGTCTTGAACCAACTGGTGGTTTTGGTGCGAAGGACCTATGCGCTCTTTCCACTATGAATATATCAGAGACCGTCTCCCGTCCGAGCATTGCTATAAGCAGCTGTTTGACATACCTCTCCATGGGTCCCGTGTTCGTAGTCTCGGCAATACCCATCAGGCGGATGTTATTCCAGCGGGACCGCGCTTCCAAGTCTTCAGCATTGGCTGCTAGGTCAGCCAACTGTTTTGTGTCCATCTGTATGTGAGCATCTTCTGCCTCTGAGATGCGGCGTTCGGCCATATCTAGTCTCTCCATGTGTCTGTCCATATGTTCCGACATTCTGTCTACCCGGTACGTGAGAGAGTCAATTTTCCCATCGATAATGGTCAGTGCCGCCTGTATAGTGGTGAACATCGCCTGCACGTCATCGTTTGTGACTCCGCCCGTTGCTCCCGTTCACATCTGCGATAGCGGTTGGTCCTCCATGGTCTGATCTGGTGGTTTCTTGGTATGCTCAAATGGAATTTTGAGTTGGTTCCTGTCCAGCTTGCCTATCTTTAAATCTGTGCCTAGATTCAGAGCACTATGGTCACAGGGTAGTGCAATGTACAACAGGACCTTGGTTGATTCACTCTGCCTGGCCGCTGCAGTAGGCAAAGCTCCTTTTGATTTTACTGGTGATGCCCTAGCGTGGGCCTGCCTGGTCGCATTCAAGACTGATGCCACATTTTGCTGTGTATCGCGCTGTCGGGGGGAGGGTCTACGTGCCCACACTCTGTTCGCAATCTCGAATGTGCCTCAGAGTGTCCTGCAGCAGCTCCTGTCCAGTGCCTTTTTTTGTGTACACTCTGCTTTCTTTGCAGGCCTTGTTGAGCGATATGTGGCATATATCACTCCCACCAGGGGTTCCCTCCACTCCTAGGGTGTGTGGTGCCCAGGCCTCACGCTTTCAAAACTGACCACAGTAGTCAATGCCCAAAGCAGCCACGTCTCAATACCCTCCGGCGGGTAATGCCCCTCAGGACCTCTGCCCTGTTTCCTTTATTTGGGACCAGACCTCCAATCTGTATCTCGGTAGAATTACGGTGTCTTATTGTGAGGGGGGGGCGCCCGGTACGACACTCTCAGCTGGCGCCGCCACACCTGAGCAGGTCACATTAGTCTGCCGCCTCCAGTGCCCAGACAGATGGCTGTGTCCACTTCTCCGGGGAGCAGCGTTCGTTCTGTGCCGTCTCAGCACCCGCCTCACCTTGCCTGTCTGGCCAGCGCTTCGTTTTGTTTTTGGCCTTTCAGGATCTTGCCTGGCCTTGCTCAGGTAGCCTTCCCCGGTGGGTGTAGCACTTACCTCCCCTCCGCCTCTCCGCACTTCTTCCCGGTTCTCCCGCTCTTCCACCAGTACGCAGGGTTCCGGTCGTCGTGCGTGCCTTGCTTTCACTGCCTCACGAACCAGAGGTTGCTGCTGCAGTTTCGATCTCTGTCCGCTAGACCACTGGGGTCTGAATTCTATTCCAAGCTGCTTCAAAAGCCTTGATCAGCTCAAATTTAACATAACAAGGCGTCGGATAGTCCATGGCGTTAATCCTCACCCAAGTTGCTGCTGTTAGGTTTCTATGTTTGCAGGATTTTGATGTTTATTTTGGGCATCTACGAGGAGCTCGTCTAAGATGCGCCCATCTCGCAACTTGGCAAGCTCTGTCCACTCTATCATATTTTTGCGTTTATTGCACAATACCTTTAAAAATAAAGGTGTTTCTAAAATCTTAGCTACTCTTATTGTGTGAATAAACACTTGCCTATTTTCCAGCGGTCTGAATTTAAGTGCTAAGTCAAGTAAACAAAATCTAAGGGACAACATGTAAAAGTCATAACACATAATTCAGATTCACACCCTAGAGTGATGCTTCATTGTTTCTGGGCAAGTTGTATATGAGCAAGGAAGATGTTTTTTTTTTTACCTCAAATTAGACTTGCATATTGTTTCATGCCTCTTTTAGGGTTCCATCTGTATTGGTAAATTTGAGAAAGCAAACTATAATTGCTCTCATTGTTGCCACAAGACTTGGCTGGGAGAGTAATAAGTGATATACTTGTTCTGATGGGAACTGATTAGATAATTCCAATGCTTTGATACTTTCAAGGATATACTTCAATGTAAATAGCACCTCTGCAGTGCAATGACAGATGTGATGAAATGGATGTAAGACAGCTGACTCAAGCTTAACTCCTACAAAACAGAAGTACTGATCTTCAGGAAGAACACCTCCATACAGGACTGCAGCTGGTGGCCAGCAGAACTTGGACCAACTGCCACACCAACAAAACATGCAAGCAACCTTGTCATCATCATCGACAGCCAACTGATAATGAAACAACAAGTCTATGCAGTCGCCTCTCCTGCTTCCACATCCATTGTTTCTCCTTGATCTCACTTTGGCATCTTCTGCTCTTGCCTGTGGTTTACTGCTGCTCTCCTAGAGTGAAAGCATACCGCATTCCATTTCTTTTCTATCCTCCGTTAGGGTTTCAACTGCTTTTTTGGTTGCTGTATCTTTTCCATAACTTTCTTCAAGATCATTCTTATGACTGTAATTTCCATCAACATAGCTTATAATTTCTTACTTGAGAGCTGATCTTGTATAGATGCTCTTGATTGTGCTTCAAGTGCTTCCTAAATATATGTTCTTGGCCCTGGTTATTCAGCAGACATATGTGATTTTGTTGTCCTGCTTTTTGTGATTTGCCTTTTTTTTGACCATTTTGAATATTTATTGTACCTCAGTCAGTTATTATTTGGCATTTAGAGGCGGTTTTGCTTTCTCTGTTGATTCTTTCTGGTACTATCCATTCCTATGAGTCCATTCTCCCTATTTTGTTATTCTATTGCTACTTCTTCTTTCACACATGAGTATATATGTTAGCTTTGTTTTCTTTTGGCAGGGGGTGTGAAGGTTATAGAGGCCCTTTTCCTACAGGATTCTTGATACAACTTTCAGTCGGCTGTACTGGTCATTACCACAAGCGCAAAGTGTCTGATTCCAGTCTCTTTTACATATCATTTTCTCTGTTCCCCTGTCTTTTTAGCCATTTATGGGCAGTGTATTTTTGTTGTTCTGTGCATGGGAATGGTTGAGTCTCTATTCTACTTCTACGTTTATTATTTCAAATCACCCCGTGGGCACAGATTTCCCTCTGAGTTTCGGCACAGACACTAAACACTTTTAGAACAAATCCATCAGTTTATGAAGGCACTATAAATTCACAGTATGTTTCCTCTACCATTTAAATCCATATTTCAGAAGGTAGTTCCTCCACTTTATTTTTTCTTCCAGTGTTACAGCGGTGTTGCAGGGTGATAATGGGGATGCTCATGGAGGCCAAACTATGAGTCTCTCACTGATTTTGATTGGCCCCCATGGTGCCTCACATTTTTTCAGGACCTCAAGCGACCACTACACTCGCTCTTGGCACCACCGCCTATCGCATGTTGCTTGGCTGCTCTTCCCCCAGCATCCAAAGCAAGAGACTCACCAGAGTGGGGCCACCTAGAGCAGAACCTCTTGTACCAGGCTTTGCTTCCATCCTCACAATGTCAATAGCTTTGCAGTGAAATTCATTTATCTTGGTTTTGGGCAGCCACCATGTTTACATGTGTCTATTTGCTTGTCTTTTTCTTTCAAGAGATGGCAGTGGCTAGCAGGGGCAGATGTAAGTATGTATTTTTTAGCCATGAACATTCAGTGAGTTGATATGTGGATAAGGCCGGTATGGAGGCAAGATATTTGGTTGGATCCTTCCTATGTGGTCACAGCTCTTCGTTTTGCATGCCGATCACATGTTGGTGGCCACATCCCCTTCATTTTTGAGCATATTTCATTTCAAAGTATATTTTCTAAAATTATATTATTATTTATCTGCTAATTTTCTGTTGGCTTTTGCTTTACAATTATTTTCTTTATTCTGTATTTTTAGTATTTTGAAAATAATACATTGAGTTACATATTTTCACTTGTTTTATCTGTTTACTGATTTCAAAAAGTTTTCATAATTGTACAAGTTATTAAAATACTTTTTATAACGTTTTCTTATTTCATATGCATTGATAATTATTTCTTTCTTAAGAATTATTTTACTTACATTATAAATCTATCGTAATTCATAATTCATAATTACATTTTTTATTAGCTGATGACATTTTCGAATGTTAAATGTATTTTGAGAATGACTATTGTAATAAATTAATGTATATAATGTTTTTTGAACATATTAATTAAAAAGCGTATTCAACTTTTTTTTAAATTGAATTAATGCTAACTACAGTTCATTACATAAACTTATTTATATGTCAATATTTTGGACCACCAATTTTTGGTAGACTTTATAGTATACACATAGAAAGTCGCTATATTTGTTTTCAATATTTTACCAATTATATTTTGGTAGCACAATACTTACGTGGCCTATAATTTGACATCAGGACTCCCATTTGTCAATACCACGTTTGTATTCATCAGTTTATGCTATCCCCTCCCACTCCCACTTCCAGCACCAACACTTTGGCCACATTTGTCTTGCATCATGTAACAACCAGGCAAGTAACATATGTGTTAGCAAGACAAGCAAGAAATGTGGCTACACCTCCTCTGTCCCAGGGCCCTTTCCAAGCCACTGCGGAAAAACCTGATGGTGAGATTAAAGTGTAGAATGCGGTCAAAATTGTAACCATGAAACCTGATGGTTGTGGCTACACACTAGGAGTACCAGCTGGACAAAATCATCAGCCTGCTTGAGATGCAGCATAACCTTCCGGAGTTAAATGTCAATGTCTGGATGCATTAGTTTAGGTTGATCTATGATGGAATTAAAGCAGTGATGGCAGTATTGTAAGACCTGACTGTTGCAATCTGTGCCCAGGTACCTAACAGTGATACCTATTACTACTCCTGTTAACCAACCCCATATTCATGATTTTACCCCTCCACAGTCACTACACAATGGTCCTCTGCAGGTCAGGCTGATGCCAACAAAGACAAACCCACCATCAAGAAAAGAACGAAGTGATGTAATTATGTGTGTCTTGTACTTAGGATATTTATATTACCTGATCCACATGATGACCAAACACTACCCTTGCTAATTCTGCACTTTGATGTCTGCACCATGTCTCCAAACAGTGAGAGGTTGTACCTCATTCTGAGAGAAAGCTTTAACAATTACATATCGTATTGTATAAAATGAAAAGTCATGTAAAATTATTCAGTATTTACATAATTTTATTCTTTCCATCACAATGATGTGGACATACTTGCCATGCCTACCGTATTGTAAAATAGGAGACATCAACTCAATGACCATATGAAGGTTTGAACAGGACATGTATGCAAATGTTTTTAAAAATCCATACAGTATGGTAATCCATGTAGTATCACGCAAGATGTCTGCGCCCCCAGGAAAATGCTATCCTCATCACAACATGTATATATTTTGAGGAACCTTAATTTATACTTAAGCATAATTTCAAATATCAAGATACCTCCTGTGTACTTTAGATACATTTATGAGCACATGATTCCACATTTACAGTGCTAACGCAGAAAGAATTGCATTGAAATGGTATATATTTTTTAGAGACAGAATGACATTTCTTAACTTCAAATTAAATGATGTCCTGTGCCAAAACATTAACACACATCCTGCCACTTTTTTCACAATATTTCCCTCAACTTAGTCCAGAAACATAATGAAGTCATTTTGCATGACAAAATACACATAATCCAACAAAGTGTGTCCATTATAAACCCTTCAAATAAATAATTATTTAACTACGCATCCAATTCAGCAAAGAAGAATGAGAAATATGCAATGGATTGCCTGAGATCTGTAGGCCCCATGATAAAACACGCAACATCGAGAATTTCCAATTTGGGGATACAATATTGACCTAATCATGACAGATATAGCATTTTGACATTTGAGATAAATAAAACATCTGTCTACTTACTAAGCGCATGTCTGTGTTGGAGACTGTGCAGACAGTTCATAACAAAAGACTGACTGACATAATGCGTGTTGCAACCACCATTTTATGCTGCCTTTATCAATTTCCAGAACAATCAGACTGTACACAGTCTTCTGCATCTTAATGGATTATGGAGTGATGTTTTTCATGAAGTCAAAGCGATATGTTTTTAGAAAGCCTCCAGAATTTTCAGCTACAAGTAAAAGAAAGAGTGTCAACTTTGTCATCACTGCATGACTGAGGTTTGGCATACCACATGCAGCAGTATGTCCCTTATTTCATTCATTCTCCAGGCACCTTGCACTTCAGATTCTTCACATACAGTGCCTTTACAATGGTCAAGTGTTTCACATATGATTTCATCATGATGTAACCAGTGACAGAATGAATTGACCTGTGTGGAGACAGCTAAAGGACATTTATATGATAAACTGTGTGAAGTGTTGAACATATCACATGAAAAGGTATAGGAGGCCCCCTGTTGTACGGTCTGGGACCAGGGGAAGGAAGTTTAAGAAAGTTACAGTGTCCCTGGAGTCAAGAGATCAAAAAACCTGTGGTGGTAATCACCTAGGATTTAATACTCATTACGTATCGTTTGAATATTAGACACAACCACCCAGTGGATAAACATGTAAGTCACATTACTTCAGAAATATACGTCCAAGACTAAAACACAGCATACATATGTGTCAATTTTTCAAATACAATTTTTGTGACAACTTAAAGCAAAACAGAAAGGTTAAACCAAGAATTTGAGCATAAATGTATTACACTATTATAAGATAAAAAACAATGTTCATACATTTGATAGATACATCATATTTTACCAAAATATTACACAATACATAAAAATATTACATAATAGATTAAAAATGTTCATGAGAACACAAGTCGACGCGGCGTTTCGGTTAAAAACCTTCTTCAGGACATTTTCTACAAAGAAACAAACAATTACTAAATTGTAATCAAGTTTACACACAGTGTCTTTAAGCAAATTTCAATGTGTCTAACTGTCACAAAAAACTGAAAAGTATTTCTTGGTCATCTGGCATATACCGTCTGCATTATGTTAATACTACATGTTGTTCTACATATGACTAGTCTTCATCTTTGATTAAACGTTACAATTCAACAGTTGTACAAGTCCTTTAGTTAAAATTATGTGCGACAATTCAACTGGTAAATACATTGCTAGTGCATGCCAGTATTTCCAATTACAATAAAAATACTATCAAGCTAGCAAAGGTTTTTAACCGAAACGCTGCGTCGACTTGTGTTCTCATGAACATTTTTAATCTATTGTGTAATATTTTTATGTATTGTGTAATATTTTGGTAAGATATGATGTATCTATCAAATGTATGAAAATTGTTTTTTATCTCATAATAGTGTAATAAATGTATGCTCAAATTCTTGGTTTAACCTTTTTGTATTGCTTTAACTTGTCACAAAAATTGTATTTGAAAAATTGACACATCTGTATGCTGTGTTTTAGTCTTGGACGTATATTTCTGAAGTAATGTGACTTACATATTTATCCTTACACTGGGTGGTTGTTTCTAATATTCAAACGATACGTAATGAGTATTAAATCCTAGGTGATTACCACCACGGGGTTTTTCGACCTCTTGACTCCAGGGACACTGTAACTTTCTTGAACATATCACATGTACAGGTCTAAACTCCATCATGTAAACTGACTTTTTCCAGCCGCCATCGTAGCGAAGATTGGGTCCAACCGCCATGCGTGCGACGATCCCGCCCATGGTATTATGAAGTGACCGCCGCACGTATGGCGGTGATTGGGTCTGAACGCCATGCTTCCAGCGGTCCCGCCCATTGAATTATGATGGGCACGCCACGCAGCGGTCACAAACCACAGTGTTAACATTGTAGTGGGCGGTGCTGGCAGCAGCACTGATGCATTGCGAAAACTAGCATGTTGTGCATTTCACTGCACTACGTGTCTGGCACTGCACTGGGCCTGCCACTTGGTGCAGTAAAAAGGAAGAGGGTACCATGGATACCCCCAAGAGCCCCCACACCCCCAAACACAATCCCCGCCAGCCTTTCCATAGCAGAGAGACAGCCGTGGAAAAGATGGATTCCGCATGCATCCTAATCCAGATGGTGGAAAAAGCTAGGCACTGGCACCATTTTAGCGGTCCTGCTCTGCCCGCCAGGCCAGGGGGCAGACTGGTACCGGTGGAAAAGCAGTGGACATATTTTCACACGCCGCAGTCATTACTGCCATCATAATCTGACCAGAGGTTTTCAAGGTTATGATCGTGGTGCGGAGGCCACCGTCGGTCCAGCGATGGTGATCCACCCGCCATCGTAATAGGCCCCATAGTCTGTCCTTATCAAAATGTTGGTCCGAAGTACAAAACATATTTGGTACACAACAAGTCTGCTTCACAGGACTCTTGATGTAGACATGTGCTTTATTGTAATGTGCCTCCCATAGCCTTGCTGGGCTCCCTAATGGAATTAAAGGTGTTGCTATACTGGGAAAGATTAAATCCCCTGAACAAGAAATATTTGAGGAAAATTATATATCTGAAGTCACATATTTATATTTATTATCACACACTAATATTCAGTAACTTACCTAAAAGCCACGCTGATTGTGATGCAAGGTCAGCCATCTGTTATGATACACTCTTGCTGCAAAGGACCATTAAGTGATGGATAGAATTTGGGAGCCGAGGGCAGAAACTGGTAATGAAAACGTTTTCAGTACAAGCCACCTGAACATTGAAATATTGATAGTGCTTGAAGTTGTGATATACCTGCTCCCGGCAATGTCAAATAGATTAAATCAGTTACAACAAACACATGTGGTTTGCATCCCAAAGCGTAAAACTCAGCCTTAATATTGTTTAATGCTGCCACAACCACAAGTAAATAGACATAATCTGGAAGAACAGAAGAAAATATTGGTTGTCATATGCCATTTGATATCCTGAAATGATCCAATTCACTGAATTGTAACACTGCCATGATGATAACAAGTGTTGAAATGGTTGTTGATATATTACTTTGTGCTACAAGTTCTGCTCCCAAGATGTTTTCGAAAGACAACATTGTGTTATAGTCTAATATGAATTTATGAATAATATGAATTTCTTAATAATATGTCTTTCCTGCATGATGTAGAGAGTAGGCCAGGCCTATAAACATGGTCACTATGTATCATGTGAATCTTCCTTCTCCACTGCAGAGGAGGATGCTGGTTGTGTCTTAATGAAAACATCACTTCATGATGAAATACATGTCACACAGATCATACATGTAAAATAGATATATATTTTTAGAACAGCTTGTTACATAACTTGGTATGTAATGTCAAAGGGTAAATGAACACAATGAAATTCAGTCTCATCAAAAAGTATATTTATAGAATTGTTTATATTGCTTACATTAAACCCTAACATTTTAAACAAGTCTTTTTCAATGCTAATATATTATTGTTATTATTATTATTTTTTTGTGGTGATCATCCTGTCAATTAACTTGTAGGCGATACTCCAATAGAGTCTTCACAGACAAGAAATAGGTGCTTCCACTCCTACCCCTCACACAACACGTATGAGGGGGATCAGGACCGACAACTATAATTGACTTAATCATTGGATCCCGTTCCTCGGACACCAGTTAAACAACAAAACCCAAACCTTTTCCTGACTTTTAGGATCACAAGCTATATCTGATTGACTGGTTCGTATGATATTGTTTTTACACTCAGAGAAAAGGGGTGGGACAGCCTATTGCCAAGCTTTGCATATTTCTCGCCTTCTCCATAATATAACATAAAAAATTAATCTAGCGGCCCTTTTATCCAAAGCCAATATATTATCTTGGCATATACCAAAAAAGATAAGTAACCGTGAGATTTCTAACTGGATTCCTGTGACATCCTTCAAAAATTCAACAACATCCATCCAGAATTTAGAAATCACTGGGCAAGTTTAAAACATATGGCAATCATTTGCGAGGGGATCTTTGCACCTCGAGCATGCATACTGAAATCCAAAGAATCTTGTCAGTTTCGCGGGTGTCCAATAGACCTGATAAAGAGTAAAAAGATGATTACGCTTGAAATAAGCAGGTTATACTATCTCACGCAGCAGTGAAAAGGAAGCCAGCCAAACCTTACTCAAATTAATATTCTCTAAAATATTTTGCCATAACTTTTGGATATCTTCACTTATATTATCCTCTGCTTCAAATTAACAATCGATACCACAAAGCTACCTCTTTATTGATTTTTCCCGTCTTCATAGCCTGGATTAGTCAAGTATCATCCTCATTTTCTGCCTAGTGCTGTCTGGCCCACCAAGCTGAAAGTTGATAGTATTTAAATCAAGTTAATTATCCTTGGGTACACAAAGTCAAAGCTTCCCACGATATCAAATCCACACCCGATTTTAAATCACCCCAACAAGAAAAATCTGCTTGCTTCAATGGCAGGCTAAGCACATCATCCAAACATTCTGGGGTGCCGGGGGAACCCCAAATTGGAGAATAATCAGAATAATATGACACTCCCATTTTATTTCGTATATAAACCCAATTTTTCACTGCCTATAACAGCATCTTGAGTCTAACCTTTTTAAAACATTTTGGGTCTCCAAATTTAAAAATAAACTGTCCCTGCTCATCCCTTAGTTCACTCAGCATTGCTCCATAGATAATGCCCAGTTGAGTGTCATCTGGCTGCTTTAATACTATCCTGAAAGTTTTAAATTGGAAAACATGTGCATAGAGCCATACATCCAATAGTGCAATGCCCCCCTTCTCCAACCTCCTCCTAAGCATTTTCCATGAGATGCGGGCACCCTTTGATGCGAAGACGAAACTACCGATCTTAATCTGTATTTTTGCAACCTCACTCTTATCAAATGGAAGAGGTATGTTATTAAAAAGAAAAGTTATCTTTGGAAGGATGATCATTTTGATCAAATTGACCCTACCATATAGGTTAAGAGGTAGGTTTGCCCATCTATTTAATAGTTTTCCCACCTCCTGGCTAATCTTTCTCCAGTTGGCAGCAGGAATACCAACTAATCTTTGAGTGATTAGAGTACCCAGATATCGCATTTTGGATTTAACCCCGGGGGTCTCAGATGATTGATTCCACTCCATTACCTCCGTTTTATCTCTATTCACACCTTAACCAGAGAAAAAGACTCTGTTCTAGCCAGCAGCTTAGGGATAGAGACTGCTGGATTCTGTGTGTATAAGACAAGATCGTCTGCATATAATGCTAACTTAACCTCGAAGTTATTATATCTAAACAGGGAAATGATAGGGTCTTGTCTAATCGATGCCGCCAGAGGTTCCATGTAAATATTAAAAAACAATGGTGACAACAGGCAGCCCTGCCTTGTTCCTTGCATGATCTTAAACCATTCAGATAATTGCCCGTTGACTAACACTCTGGCTCTAGGTACTCTGTAGAGTGCCTGAAGAGTTTTATTAGATTTTTAGGAAAACCAAAGTTTTCCAAAGACGCCCATAAATATGGGCAGTGAACTTGGTCAAACGCTTTGGTAGCGTCAATTGCCACCATAGTTACTGGGAGATTATAAAATTCTGCCAAATCCATTATCCCCAACATTAGGCCTGTAAGCTTATTAAGCTGCCTTCCAGGAATGAACCCCCTCTGATCAGTATGAATAACACTTTTTATGATTTTAGCAACCCTAGTCGCCAATATCCCCATGAACACCTTATAGTCGGTGTTCAAGAGGGATATAGGTCTATAAGATTCAGCAACTAGCAGGTCCTTATTTGGATTTAAAATTAAAACTATTGTGGCCTCATCCCATTATGCTGGGGGATCCTCCCCATCCCTTAATATACTATTAACGAGTTTCTTGAATCCTGGTATTAGGCTCTCCTCCAACAGTAAGTATAACTCTATCGGGAGGCCATCTGGGTCAGCCACTTTTCTTCTAGCCATCCTTCTCAACTGTAAACAAATTTCTTCCTCCGTTATGCCGGAAGCTAAAAAAAGGCTCTGATCATCACTAAGAGATGGAATCCCCACGCTATCCAAGAAATCCTTGTTTTTTTCAGCTCTAGGCTCAATCTCCTCACTATATGATTTAGCCATATATCCATGCACTTCCGCTCCAATTTCAGCATTAGTGAATAAGATCTGACCAGTGGAGCCCTCTCTCAAACTGCAAATTTGATTTCGGACTCTATCCGTTTTAGCCTTTCAGGCTAAACGTCTGCCACTCCTCTCCCATAAGAAACATTCTGCAGTTTGCTAACCTTCCATCTGTTTAATAAGATATTATCCAAAACACTCTTATATTCTGCTTGAAGACTCTGTAATGTAATGTAAAAAGAATTTATAAAGCGCAGCTAACACCCAGCGGTTTCTTGGCGCTAAAGCAAAAGGAGGCTGGCAATCCGAGGGGCTAGAAGCATTAATTATAGGCATTACAAAACAAGTGAGTTTTAAGGAGGGACCTAAAGTGGGTGTAGGAGGGGGCTTGTCTCAGGCCAAGCGGGAGGGCGTTCCAGTGTGATGGGGCAAGGAATGAGAACCTTTGTCCTCCCAGTTTTTTACGTTTGAAGGTCGGGGTCTGGAGTAAGGCCAGATGGGAAGAGCGAAGGTTACGGCAGGGGACATATGGGTGTAGTAGAGATTAAATGAAAGAAGGGCCTGTGCCTGCAAGGGATTTAAAAGTGATGCACCCCAGTTTGAACTTGCAACGTTCAGATACCGGGAGCCAGTGGAGGGATTTTAACAGGGGGCGGACATGTTGGTGTTTGGGCTGGTGGTAGATAAGCCGTGCTGCCTGGTTCTGTACGAGTTGTAACTTCTTTAGTTGATAGGCTGGAATGCCAACATAGAGCGAGTTGGCATAGTCTATCCTGGAGATGACTAGGGCCAGCAAGACCAGGGTAAGAGCCTCGGTGGTCAGGAAGCGTGTGATCTTTCGGATTTTCCTCAACTGAAAAAAACTAGAGGAGACCACCGCATTAATCTGGGGCTTCATGGTGAGGTCATTGCTGACAATGATCCCAAGGCTCTTTACTGAGTTGACAGGGTTGGGGGAAGGCCCAGCCTCGCGGGCCAGAAGGTGGATTTCCAGGGGTTAGAAGCTCCCCCGACAAGCAATAATTCTGTCTTGTCGGGGTTGAGTTTCAGATGGTTCACCCCCATCCAGTCACTGATGTGACAGAGGGTGGTTTGGAAGTTGTCGATAGAGTGGTCAGAGGAACTGATGTTGAAAACCAACTGAATGTCGTCCGCGTAATTACGCGGTGACACCGCAGCCACGTAAGGACCGAATGAGGGGAGTGAGGTATAAATTAAAAAGAAGGGGAGATAAGGAGGAGCCCTGTGGAACGCCGCAGGTTAGTTGGACCTCATCGGCAGCAAACTGAGAGAGCCGAACCGCTTGGCGGCGATTGCTCAGAAAGGAGCAAACCCAGTCAAGGGTGGTGCCCCGGATGCCAGCCTCTTCGACACGGTCGACCAGGATGTTATGGTCGACCGTGTCAAAGGCGGCCGATAAGTCCAGGAGCACCAAAGCCTGGCTGGTGTTCAGCTCTCCAGCTCCTTGGTAAGCAATGGTACCCTACAAAAGGACTCCGAAGAATTCCTTTGTAGTTCATGTTCCTTACTTTGAATATTATCAAGAAGGTCCTTTTCTTTCTTCCTGAAACTACGATTTTTCCCAATCATACGGGATGTAATCTCCACCCTTAAGAATGCCTAAAAAGCATCCCAGATGACCTGGATCTTTGCTGAACCCATATTAACCTGGAAAAAAATCATAGCCTCCTCCTGCAACTTTGATTGAACCACTTCATCGAGTAAAATAGTGCGATCTAATGTCAACCTTATAATTCCTCTCTTATCTTGTAATCTCAGAGGGAGTAACACAGCAGAATGATCAGAGAGGATAGCGGGCAGATGTTCAACTTTCCCAACTTCTCCATATAGACACCGATCAATCAAAAAGTAATCAATGCAGGAGTGATGGCCATATTTGTTACTATAAAAAGTATATCCCTTATCGTTCCCTTTTTTGGCTCTCCAAACATCAACCAAATTCAATTTCTGCTTCAAATTTTTAAGTGCAGTCATAGACTTTAAAGGGGTGTTATACTTTCTCCTTGATGTCCTGTCTAATTCAGGACTTTGGACTAAGTTATAATCGCCTTCGATAACCACTGGGACATAAACTAACAAGAGAGCAGCCTTTAATCAGGGGGTCTAGATTATCCTGATTTGGGCCATAGTAACTCCCACATACCATTGCCATATTTTGCATTTTAATATTATCAATTATCCTCCGCCCTGAAGAGTCAGTAGAATGACTTTCCAATTTATTACCACTATTGGATAATATGATAATGGCCACACCTCTTGTACTGCCCCTCTGATTTGAACTAACAATGTTCTGAACCCAAGACCATTTTTTATAAACATATTTAAACATTCATCCTCTTCTAAATGAGTCTCTTGTAAAAGAATGAAATTAGCCTCTGTTTATTAAGAAAGTCCATGATGCAAGTCAATTTGTTCATAGATCTCACCCCGTTCACATTTCATGAGATGAGATGTACTAAGTTCTTACTCATTTATTTTTTGCAAACCCTCCCACCCTCTCACCGTTAAACAAAAGAGTTTGACATATAGATATACAGAACACGGCAGGTTGAGGACCCAACTTTTTTCTCTCTTTTTTCCCGAATGCTCCAAACACCTTGTGCCCCTCTCTCCCTCACCCCCACAGAACCCTAACCCCAAATTCTTTTAGGGCGCGAGCGCCTTCGAGATACCCCTATGCTAACAAGGAGAGCCCGGCAACCCAGCTCAAAGTTTACAATCTCATATATACATAGATATTTATAATTTTTACACACATGGGCACTATTACTTATACTTGCGTGTTAATATTGCTAAAGATTACATAGTTCCTAGTCCTAACCTATCTCAACTTTATCATGCCAACTGACCTCAGCTACCTCCTATCTGTAATTAAGCAGATGATATCTTCATGAGAACCTGAGGGGACCTGAGGGAAACTCCCCTCTATTCTTCTCCTCCCATCTTTTTTAACAAGGCATCCACTTCCTCAGGCTCCCGAAAGTCATACATTTTGTTGGTTCACGTGACTTTCAACATAGCAGGGAACTTCATATGAACTTGCGCTCCCTTAAGCCTAAGTTCATTCATCTTTGAGCCTAACAGCCACTGGGGCTCCGTTGTTCTTTTACTCATATCCGAGCGAATTGCATATGTGCATTCCCCGAATGTCAATGATCTTTCTTTTAATGCCCTAGTTAAAACAAGCTCCTTAATTATATAGGTGTGGAAACAAACACGAATCTTCCTTGGGGCTTTCCTTCGGGGCTGCAAACTGTATGGGTCTCTGTGCACCCTCTGGAGTTCATTTGCCCAATCAATAGCCACTCTATTTGAGAGTAACTCCCCCAATAACCGAGAGACAAAACCCTTTAGGTCTGCTCCTTCTGAATTCTCATTGATTCCCAGGATGTGTATATTGTTTCTTCTAACCTGAAGTCAAGCCTTGGTCGTGGTCAGGGAACATGGCGGCTGGCTGACGCCAGTCGGGAGACACCCTGTGCGAGAACGAGAGCCGGCCCTAGATATATGTGCAATCAAAGGATGAAACATGAGTTTTAGTTTGCAAGGCTGCCGCAGCTTGATATCCGAGTCCGTGACCTTCACCCCTTTACCTCAAGGGATATTGACCGGTTACTCACCGGTAATATTCATTACTCCGAGTCATAGCCCTCCCCGTCCCAGTCCTTACCAATGAGCATAGCTCCTCCCACCAGAAACTCCCAAGCAACTAAAAACCCATCCCTTCCCTCCAGGCCACACCCACACCCTAAGGCATATAACCATGTGACCCGCCCATCCACATCCTGTACCACCAAGCACAAGAAGCCGAACAGGGAGGGAGGGATGGGAACCAGGACTGGGACGGGGAGGGCTACGACTCGGAGTAATGAATATTACCGGTGAGTAACCGGTCATTACCTCCTCGTCAGCCCTCCCCGTCCCAGTCCTCACCAATGAGCAGATACCAAAGCAAGAATCGGCTTCACACAGTAGTAAAACAGACTCAAGTCGCCCAGGCAGGAAGGCACACAACCCGAGCAGAACGCAACCCAGCGTCCCCAAACCCAGGAGACACAGTCCCACACATCAACCAACGACAAGAGGACATAAAAGCGCGAGGAGAACACCCAGCAGCATACATGCAGAACACAGCCAGGGAGGCCCCCCGGAAGCAAGCCCAAGAAGCAGCCACCCCCGAGGCCAGGAACCTCGAACCGACCCAGGCGCCAACACACCACAAGCCCAACAGCAGGCCGCACAGCGGACACAGCCACCGACGGAGAGCAGCCACAAAAGGCCCCAAAACAGGACCAGCCAGACTAAAGGCAACAAAAAGGGAAAACCACCCCATAAAAAAGGCACCGCAGGAAGGAGGAACACCTCCAGAGCCCGCACAGCCGTCAAACAGATTAGCCGCACCCAAACCCCAGAAAGAGGAACAGGATAGAAAACAGGCAGAACCAGAAACTCCAACGAGGAGCAAAGGAACGAAAGAACGGCACCAGGAGGAACCATCCAAAACCACCCGGACACCAAGGGGCGCACCGGCCCAACGCCCGAACCCTGAACGGCCAACACATCTGCCCACAGAGCACGCAGGGAGGACACAGCCCGACTCAAGTCGAAGCCAACCGCCCAGAAACCCAAGACACGCACCGGAATCCAATGCATACACACCCCGTGCCGGACAGTAAACCAGGAAGGAAAACCCCACGACCGGCACAGGACAGGAGAGGCGAAGGGCAACCGAACAGAGGAAAGGCACACAGCAGGCCCCCACCCAACAGAAGAACAGGGCAACCACCCCCCAGACAGCGCCGGACCAAACCAGAGAACAACCTCAACCCAAGGCGATCCTCGGAGATGCAAAACAGGACCAACAACGGAACCTCGAACCAGGCCAGCAAGAGGCTCAACACGGACCGGGAGGGAAACACCCCACGCAGGTGAGTCGCCACAAGAACAAAACCCCCGGCAGACAGAAAGCCCAAAGGGAATGTCAAAAAGTATCACCAGGGGACATAGTCACAGCAAAGGCAGGATCCAAACCCAGGCCTCCGAGGGCGGGCACCACCAAAGGTACAAGAAACACCAACTAGCCAAAGCTCCAAGGTACCACCACACAGTCCGACCAGACCGACAGGAACCACAAGAGGAGCCAAGGCAGAAAGAGGCCAGGCCAACCGAACCGACCACAGGAGAAAAAGAAAGCAGAAGAAGGACCCAAACCCACACCAGTGCGAGCCTGCGCCACCAGAGGCACAAGACAAACCATCGAGCTAAAGCTCTCCGGTCAAATGAAAGCACCACAAGAACCAAAACCACCAAGGGACATCACGAAAGCAGAGGCAGGATATGAACCCAACTCCAGAGTGAGCCCACGGCAGCAGAGGCACAAGACATACCATAGAGTAACAGGTCCAAGGACAATCAACGCCCAACAAGCCCAAGACAGTCACAGAGGCAACCGCTCACGGGACATAAAAGGGCAGCAACGCAAGAGGAGCGAACCACCAGCCAACAGGACCACCCGCGGCCAATGGCCACACCCCCCGGAAACAACAGCAGACAGCCCAAAGAAGCCGGAACCCAAAGCCCCAGAGCAAGACACACCAGGAGGAAACAAGCGCCAACGGGCCCAAGGAACAAACCCCACAGCAGCAGACAACAGCCGCCTAACATGGAGCCGCCGGGGAGAAGAGGAAGACTGAGCCCCCAACAACCACCGCAGTCCTCGCAACAGAGCCAGCCCGCAGGGCACCGGCGGGAAGACCCCACCAACCGAGGCGCCGAAACCACCCAACGAACAGTAGCACCCGAGTGGCGCAAAGAATGGAAGACTCCAAGACCAGAATCCACCCAAACCGACTCAGGAGCCAGCAAACACCCAGTGAAAGGGCCGGAGCCGGAAGGAAAGAAGAGGAAGAATCTACCAACCGGCCAAGGATGGGAACACCCGGAACCCCAGAGCAGGGCAAACAGAGTAGCTGAACAAAACCACCCAGGGAGCCAAAGGTCAGCAAACACACCAGGAGACGCAGACCATCCAAAAGGCAGCCCCAAAAAGCGGAAATGAACACCCCCACAGAACGTAGGAACCACCACGAAGCCGCGTGAACTGTCATATGAAAGCAGGCGTCCCAAAGAACCAGAGAATCCAGGAAAACCCACCAACAGGAAGAGAAGAAACAACCGAAGAGACACCATCATGAAGGAATGAAGAGGGTACCACACAGGCCCAACAGAAACGAAGCCCCGAAAACCGAGAAAGAAAGTCCGACACATCGCCAGAGAACCCGGAACAGGGGCAGCGCAGAACCCATCCAGTAGCCCAGCCCAACAAGGAGGGACCAGAAGAAGAGGAAGCACTCAGAAAACCCCGGGACATGTGGAAGGAAGGAACCCACCGGCCGCGCACCACACCACAAAAGGGTCGGGCAATCAAAGGTAACGAAAGGCAGACCAAAAGCCCGCACACAACCCGTAAACTACCCACACCGAGTAATCGGACTGGAGCCAACAAGAACGACCGCAGGCGCCAAATCGAACTAGGGCACCAACGGAACCCCAAACTGGACAGAGCCCCCGAAGGAAAGCCCCATCACAGCAGCCCCACAAGCAGCACCGCCTCCCCAGGCCAGAAGCACAATAGCCATCGAACAGCCACAGAGGACCAAGCCGCCGCCGTACCAAGGGAACCGAAGGACAAATCCGTCAGGAAACGCAACAGCAGTCCCAACCTGGAAAAAGAATCAGAGGGAACGTAGCCCACAGCACCCGGTAGTCCAAGGCGGCCTCCCAACCAGGCACCAACCAGGCCCGACCATGCCCAACTCCCGAGAGCAGACGAATCCAGGGAGGCAAGGCCGTAGGCCGCAGAGAAACCTCGACAGCCACAGAGAAGCAACCGAACCCAAAAGCAGGGGCAAGGCACAGACAGAACTGTAGGACCAGAGGCAGAAAAAGATGGATCCAAGGCCACGCAACAAGCAGGACCACAGAATAAGAAGGAACGGCACCCACAGATACCAACAGGCACCGAGAAGGCACACCAGCCAGCAGGGATCGACCATCACTACAGCCAGGACACCACAGCGAACCACTGTAAAGGACACCCCACCGCCAGAGCCAGGGGAAAAACAAGCGTGACAACATCCTTCCACCCCCCATCAAGCACACCGCTCACAGAGTACAGAAAGACGGAGGCCTACAAGCCCCAACAACAGGAAAAAGGGGAAAAAGTCTACAGACTTCCCACCTCCCAAGGGCCAAGGGAACCCCAAACAGTCCCAAACACGTAGCAGAACACCATGAAGCCTGCCCACAGGACTCACCCGAAACCATGACCGGGGCCACGACAGCAAAGCATCCAGCACATGACAACAGAGAAGGAGCAGTGGAAGACCCAGCGACCACCCCCCCCAGTCACAGCGGAGCCCAAACCACACATCTCCAGTAGGGGAACAGAACAGAGAAAGTAGTGCCCAGACCAAGCAATGCAAGATCCACAAGGGCCAAACAGGGAACGCCACACCCCAACAGGATAGTAGGCCAGCCCAAACATGACATAAAGAGGGAGTCCCAGACCCCCCCAAACACCATGATCCCACTAAAGCAGGGACTCAAACGCACATGAAACCACAGGTATCCAAGGGGAACAAAACACAGCCGCCAAGCAGACCGTCACACACCCACCTGAAAGGAGGACAGACGTGCGGAGAAGCCAGCCATGCACAACACCCCCCCCCACCCCGGGCGAACCCGCTAGGACAGGGAATCAACCTGGAAGAGGGGAGGCCCCAGCAGGAAGACAAGTCGTGCCACCACCACGGGTCCCCTCCAGAAACAAAAGCAAAGCCCCACAAAAGGGGCAGAGAGCGACCCACGGCCGGAGAAAGAGGCCAGGGGAGAAACCAAGGACCTACAGCACACAGAGTCCCGACCCCCCAAAGAACCGGCCCCAGGCAGGCGTTTTGTAAAGGTAATAAAGCACATTACTTCCGTAAAGGGCAGGCTAAAACACCCATCACGCTCCACCGCACATAGAGGATTATGTCACAGCGGTAAACAGAAGCAGCCGAGGCGCAGCCCAACACAAGCAGAACACCAGGGCCCCCCCCCAGACGGAATGACAAAGGGATGCACAGGAGAAAGAAGAGGCAGCCCAAAGATCCACACAGACATGGGAACAGTGGAAAACGTAACGGCGCGCTTTCCACAAGCACCAGTTGTGTCATAGAAGGACACATGTCACGTGTTGGCGGGGGAGGAAATGCGACACGCACAGAACCATACGAGGCTGAAGCAATGCCAAAACCCGAAACCGGGTCCAAAGCCGGAAACAGCGCACGGGACACCACATCCTTGCCCCCGAACACCCGGACAAACCAATGGCAGCAAACGGAGGGAAACACGGGCCCGTCACGAGCACCCAGCCACCAAACACACTACCAAGGAGGAGCCAAACCGCCACGCCACAGGCGAGCAGAGAGGCCAGCCGCGCCCAACACATCCCCCCTCCCACCCCGGGTGAACCCGCTTGGGCAGGGAACATACCCGGAAGAGGGGAGGCCGCAGCAGGGAGACACCACCCCACACCAGGCAGTCAAGGCCCCCCAACCCCACGGTCCCGCTAAAGCAGGGACTCGAAAGTACATGAAAAGAAGACAGGTACAACTGGGGAACAAACGGCCGCCCAGCAGGCCGTTTCACACTCACCCGAAAGGAGGCACCGGTCCAGCACCTCCCCACAACGAAGTTGCCAGGAAATGAATTCCGCAGAAAAAACAAACAGGATGTGGATGGGCGGGTCACATGGTTATATGCCTTAGGGTGTGGGTGTGGCCTGGAGGGAAGGGATGGGTTTTTAGTTGCTTGGGAGTTTCTGGTGGGAGGAGCTATGCTCATTGGTAAGGACTGGGACGGGGAGGGCTGACGAGGAGGTAATGCGCAGTTGCGGTTCTGCAGTGTTGGCAAGGACACTCGTAAGGAATTCTTAATTGGATGAATGTCCCCTGCAGCCTATAAGATGGAGCAGCAACTCAAATTTCGACGTTGTTTGCACCCCACTACACCCCACCACAAAGTAAGGCTGTATGGCTCCTGGTTTCGGGATTTTTTTTACACCGGTTGCCGAGAGACGTGGCTCCGCCCCCTTTGGGCACTGGAGCCGGGCAGCAGAGAGCTGGAGGAAACTTTGTACCACAGTGTAGTATGTGGGTAAGAGAGGTGTCTTGGCAAATCAGTGGTGTGGGAGAGTAGTAAAGAAGTTTTAACTTTCCAAATTCAGAGTCTGTAACTTGGGTTTAGGCAGAGAGTCGGGGTCGCAGGAGCGATCTGTCTATGTTCAGTATCCGGTGGAAATCCCAAGAAAGGGCAATGTCTCTTCACCCGGGCTAACTCTGTAGAGAGTAGGAGCTAACGGATGCTTTTTGAGCAAGGAGGAAGCCTGGATGGAGAGTGAATCTCGACCTGGGGCACAGCATTGTATAAGTTCCCCTGAGACGGAGGTAGAGGCAGCTGCGCCGGTTTTTCTTTAATCAGACAATTTAAATAAAGGGGCCACAAGTGTTAATATAAGAGGTGGGAGATCCTCGTCAGTGAGGAGCAGATATCAACTCCGGTCAGATTTGGAAAAAACTAAGAAAGGGAATATAAAGGACAAAGGTAGCGACTTCCTTCGAGTGGTGACGCCAAACACTCCGCTTAAAAAGAATACTAAAAAACTGCCAATGAAAAAGTGTGGATCTAATAAACTACAGACAGCCTCTAAGCCAATGCCCTCTTTAAGGTTGTATGTTAAAATAATGGAGCAGGTAGCTGGTGCTAAATCGGCAGAGGAGGTGAAGGGAGCTGGTGTTTCTAATCAGCCAAGAATTCCACTGAGACTGGAAAATCGTTTTACTCCTCTTATGGAAGCCCAAGTGGGTGAAGGGGAAATTCTTCAGGCCGCTTCAGAAAAAGATGTCAATGTGCTTAACTATTCGAATTTGGACTCTGTCGTAAGAACTGCTACTGTTGCCATCGCCACTGCTGAGTCACATTCTATGCAAGATGAAAGTAATATAGTTGTTGCTGGTGGTCAATTAGGGGCCTTTTTGTCCAGTTTCAGAGAAGAAATCCTAGCCAAATTCGAGACCTCTGAAAATAATCAGAAAGCGATACAAGACAGGGGAGAGATCTTGGAGCAAAAGATTGATGGCTTAACCAAGCAAACTGAGAACCTCGAAGAGAAGGTGAAAGCCTTGGGAAATACCACTGCTTTTAATACCAGAGAGATCGAGAAATTTAAACAAGGAAATAAGGAGTTACAGCAGGATATGGAATGCAAATATATTATTGATTTATCATTAGTCTTTGTTGACATTCCACGTCATGACCAGTGGTGCAGACATTAACTTCAAAATAATGACTTAAGGGGGTGTGGCCAAGATGGCGGCGAGGTAGGACGTGTCTCGCTGCCTCTCCCGCTGACAACTGCATATAGGACTGGCTATCGGCCACTTATAGCCCCAGGAACACCGGGGGAACGTGCCCCAACACAGCACAAGCCCTGGAGAGCCCGGGGGTGAGGAGACAGAGCCCGCTGGCGCCGTAAACTCCAGTGATGGGTCCGGTGCCGAGGGGAAACACCGCTGATCCTCTGGCAGTATCCCCAGCACTGGAGACTGCAATGGCCTCTGGAGCAGCCCCGGGAGCATCCCAGGGGGCAGAGAGCAGTAGGTAGTGGGCCACACGGACGAGCTGGGTGCCCTGCTGGTAAAGATAGGCGTGCACGCATGCCACAACACAGGTTCAGAAAGGCGTGGCCCTGGAGCGGCGAGACCCGACTGAAGACGTGGGCCTGGGGGGCCTCCTCACCATCTTGATCGGCAGTGCTCAGAAGAGTCAGGCCCTAAGGTGAGCGACAGGGGGAGTGGCCCCAGGCTGGCACTACACCCTCAGGCTGGCACATAGCAACAGGGGGAGAGAGATCACCCATCAAGGCCCAACCACACTGGAGCACCACAGAGGGAAGGCAGGATGTCGGATTGGGCCAAGCCACAGGCCCCTCTGGAAATCCAAGCATGTAGGGCCCGTGCTAGAAATTTGCATCGGCCCGGCTATCACGAGAGACGAGTGAGGGGAAGGCCTTAAGTTTGCAGAGGAGAGAGCCTGCAGGCCTGTGCAAACTGGTGTGGAGTCCGGGATGAGGCCTGAGCGCTACTCAGCACACAGGAACACGCAGCTAGGAGCCAGCACACAGTCGGTGACACTGCGCCCAGGTGGGAATCCCGGTAGGGCACTCTGGGTACTTACCTGTGTTCCGGTACTGCCTGACATCCCCAGGCGAGAGGACCAACCTCAGGTTGTTGTAAATGAATCTAGGAATCTAGTGTAAATTTTCCCAATTCATGCCCTTATATAGGTATAGATTGGTCAATCCTTATATAGGCATATACATCATTACCATATTTAGAATGAGCCTATGCAGCCCAAATACGGCACGGCTACTTCCACTAAATTCCAAGAATCAACAACAATTTCTTAGAGAAACCCGCCTTCAGCAGCTAGGGACTTCCCCTCGCCTGAATACTAATTCATCTAGGAAATCATGGACTTTTCGAAGAACTGAGTCTTTGATGACGTTATTAAGTCCAAACACACGTCAAACTCGCCTCCTTCAAAGTATAAATATGCCTAGATTTGCCTAGACAAAAACACGGTGGTTTGGAGCAGATCGACTAACTACTTGCCCGACGCCCTGCAGCAGCAAATGCCGAAGGAAGCCGACCCTCCAATTGACGCACTGAAAGACGCTGTCTTTTCTCCTGCCGAGAAATCCAGCTCCAGTGTTTCCCGGCTACCCTTGCGGGTTGCTGGGAAACCGAGTCTTGTGATAGAGATACAAGACCTCCTTCATTCTAAACCAAGGTACGGAGCTGATTAGACCCGTAGAGAATTCTTGGACAGATTCTTGGCAGATAAATACTAAACTTAAGCTACTCCTCACTTACTTCTTCCCTTGTACTAGACTTAGGTTAGGTACACCGGGGTAGGCGGAGAAGTGTGGCTCACTGGTTAGAGGAGGCAGACCCTGAAGCAGAGGTCAGACCCGGGACCTGCGTTCAATTCCCGACGCGGTAGGGTCTTGAGCCCAAATATCCACGGACTCGATAATTCTCGTTTCGGTGCCTACTCGAATCACGGGTTCACACTCTGCAGCTCTGGGCATTAGCTTGCTTAATCTCCACTACGGCCCCCCCGCGGCGGGATGCCTGGCTTTCACCTTGGCGATGCCCAGTACGGGTATCTCACAGGGAAAAAAGCCAGGACGGGTTCCCAAGGCAAGCGCCGAGATGCCTACGGGTAATCGAGCGCTATATAAGAACGCATAATAATAATAATAATAATAATAATAATTTTAGAGGCACCAGTTGAGTACTTTTAGTCATTATTTTACCACTGTATGTATTTTATATTTTTTAGGCAACTTATGGCTTAGAAACCATATCATGCTTTTACAGTACTACTTTATAATACTTTTCATATTATATGCCCTGTACTTTATAACCAGTATTACGATTGTAGCAGTACATTTCTTATGCTTGAGAAAGAAGACTGTTCAATAAATAATTTTTATTGAAAACGCCCGTCTCTCTATTTTCTCAGTACCTCTGGTGAAACGAAGCATGCAAGATTGACTGAGTAAAATAGCTATCTATTGTTTCCGCGACTCTAGAGATTGATTTCTTATTCTTGGGAAAAAAAGTTGTCATGTTTATGTGGTTGTCAGAAACTAATCCCTTCTTGTGAATTCAAGAAAGTTTCTAGTGACCTCTGAGCTAGCTGGCACTCACAATTAAGTTTGATATATTCGGTAGAGACCTAGTCAACCTCAGTCCTACATCTAAACTACAGGATATATTATTCCAATGCACAGAGCCTATTGGGAATATAGGAACTACACTTCAAGGTGGAGAGCGGATAACCCCGAGAGGTCTCGAGCGTGACCGCCATTAGAGATGGTTGCTGAGTGTGGGGCCCGGCTCCCTACGAAAGTGGCCCAGCTAGGTCCGGGTGCGGCTTGTGGGTGCATCATACCGTCCCTCCACTCGACCGCTGGTTCCGACCTAACACCACAGAGGACATCCGCCACTCCTCCGCCTGCAGGCAGTAACTTTTCACTGGGGTCCTGTCTGGCTATTGGGCGCGTGGCCATCAGGCTCTTGAAAAACTGGCATGACAGGGGCCAAGCCGCGGTGAATCCCGGAGGGCCGCATGAGAGTGCATCCCCCGAGTCAGAGGTGGGAGCGGTACCATAGTACCTGGAAGGGTGACACACCTGAACTACGTGTTAAGGCAGCAAGGAAGGGCCTGATTGGGAAATTGACCAATATCGCCTGACCGCAGAGTCACCGGCAATATCAGGCGCCCATAAGCATGCTGAGTTTGTTATGTCAGTTTATGAAGGGTTTTTTGTTACTTGGGTCTCCAGTCCAGCGCTCCCCAACACCTATAGGCTTGGTATTGAAATGAAATGAAAAGAACATTTGTAATGTGCATGGCTACCAGAAGGCCTCCCAGCGTTAGGCAAAACTCATGATCAGATGGAACAGCAAAATTCAAGGGAACACAAAGGTTTTGAGTTGTTTCCAGAAGGCAAGATGACCAGTCTCTTTCCAGAGGTGAAGGGGCAGAGCGTTCCAAAGCCTGCCGGCATTAAGGGAGAAGAGTCTACCGCCACTTCTGGCTCGTTTGATTCTAGGGATGTTGATTAGGTGAAGTTCATCCGAGCGAAGTTCTCTCCTTGCTTTATAACGCTGAATTACAACTGAGAGAAGAGGACCAGTGCCCTCCAAGGACCTGTGAACGATACAGAGAGATTTAAAAATAACTTGTTCTTTTACTGGGAGCCAGTGTAGTAGGCGGAGGGCTGGTTTTGTGGACAGGAATTTGGGTGTTCCCGTCAGCTATCTGGCTGCACAGTTCTGGGCAATCTGCAGTTTATTGATCACAGAGCTAGGGGCTCCCAGATAAAGCCCATTGCCATAGTCCAACATAGACAGTAGGAGAGATTGCACCATGGTTTTCTTGGCTTCGGGAGGGAGCAGGTGAAGTACTTTCCTGGCCATTCTGATCAGGCCAAAACAGATTGCTATTGTCTTTCTAGCTAGGGCCCATTCTACACCTACACACTAGTCCGCACACACAGACTCAGCCCTGGGTCACCCAGCTCCTACTATGATCCCAGAATTCTAGATGCCTCTCACTAATCTCAAGATTCTCACAATTAATGTGAGAGGGCTCAATAATCCTGTCTTAGGGCGATCCTCTCATATCTGGAGAGTACCGGTGTGGATATCTGTCTCCTACAGGAGACACAACTGCTCTCGAAAGATTGTCACAGATTGAGGTCTCGCATGTTTCCCACACAATTTTTCTCATCTAGCCCTTCTAAGACAGCAGGGGTTGCGATCTTAGTTTTTCAGGCATTTAAGGGGAAAGTAGTACAAAAGGTGGCAAAAATCAGGGGCATGTTGCTTTCCTACCAGTTCACGGTTGGGGGACATATGTTGGTCATTGGGTTGCTGTACCCATCTAATGAGGGCAAGAAAGGTATCTCCATGAGGCATTGACCGAGTCCATCGCTACAGTTGAGCGCAAGATCTTTGTGGGGGGGCAACCTTAATTTTGTATTGGATAACACTCTAGACAGGTCGGCTCAACGCTTTGGCCAAGTTGGCGCGCTCTCGTCTGCAAGGTTAAATAGATTGGAAGAACTAGGCCTGGTGGACCTCTGGAGGTCTCACCATCCTCATCTCATAGACTACTCTAATGTCCATAAAACGTATTCAAGGCTCGATTACCTGATAGGCTCTGAGGCACTCCGCGACATCATGTCAGCTGTCGAAATCCTAGTGGCATTGTTGTCACACCATGTGCCAGTAGTGGCCACCCTGACCCTACCGCCTCTTCAACAGCCTACGTGACAGTGGCATCTCTGGGACACCTTTCTACAGTGCGCAGACGTAGTTGACCAGATACAGCCCACGATTAACGATTATTTACCCTCCTGTCCACCAGATGGGAAGCACTTAAGGCCGTGATCAGAGGCGAACTAATCACCATCTCGACGGCGGACAACGATGAACGCAGGCGAAAGCGAGACAACCTTATACAGAAGGTGAGGGAATTAGAACAAATGCACCAACAACAGGGGCAACTCGAACCCGGCGCCAATTGACGGCAACCCGGGCACAATTAGCGGCCATAGACCATGATAGGGTGGAATATGCAGTGTGTGATTGCGCCATTCATTTTATGTTAGGGGGACAGATGCAGGCATCTGTTATCTCACAAACTGCGCGAGGCTAGACAGCTACAAGGGGTCTAGGAGATCCGAGATCAGATGGGATGGTGGTCACAGACGACGTGGCTATAGCTGAGCCGTTTCGGGACTTTTACGCCGAACTTTATACCGGGCAGAAGTTGGTGGACGTATACACTGACCCTTATCTGACGCAAGCGCACCTCCCAACATTGACCTCGGAACAGGCAGAACTAGAAGGGGACATACAAGTGGAAGAAGTCATATCAGCAATTTCACGACTTAAATTAGCCAAATCCCCTGGCCCGGACGGTTACACTGCGGCCTTTTATAAACAATTCTGCTTCACTTTAGCACCCTTACTGACCAGGCTCTACAATACCTTGGCGTCCCTGGGGGCAATCCCCAGATCCATGCTTGAGGCCTAAGCCAGGGAAAGATCAAACTAGCTGCAGGGCAAATTGCCCCACTTCTCCCCTCAACATAGATCTGAAACTATACACTGGCATCTTGGCGTGCAGATTAGCTCCTTACATGCCAGGTTTAATCGATCCCGATCAGGCGGGATTTATTCCCCAAAGACGAATCAATCAATCAATTAATCACAGCATTTATATAGTGCACTACTCACCCGGAGGGTCTCAAGGCGCTAGGGGAGAGGGGGGTCCGCTACTGCTCGAACAGCCAGGTCTTGAGCTGCTTCCTGAAGGCGAGGTGGTCCTGGGTCAGGCGGAGGTGAGTCGGGAGGGAGTTCCAAGACTTGGCGGCCAGGTAGGAGAAGGACCTTCCCCCTCTGGTGGCTCTTCGGACGCGGGGGACGGCGGCGAGGGCGTGGCCGGCCGATCGAAGCTGACGTGTGGGAGCGTAGAAGTTGAGGCGGCTGTTGAGGTATCCGGGGCCTTGGTTGTGTAGGGCTTTGTGTGCGTGGGTGAGGAGACGGAAGGTGATTCTCTTGTTGACCGGGAGCCAGTGCAGGTCTCTCAGGTGTCCGGAGATGTGGCTGCGACGGGGGATGTCCAGGATGAGTCGTGCTGAGGCGTTCTGGATCCGCTGGAGTCTTTTCTGGAGTTTGGCGGTGGTACCGGCGTAGAGGGAGTTGCCGTAGTCCAGACGGCTGGTGACGAGGGCCTGGGTGACCGTCTTCCTGGTCTCGGTGGGGATCCACCGGAAGATCTTACGTAGCATGCGCAGGATGTTGAAGCATGACGAGGAGACGGCGTTGATTTGTCTGGTCATGGAGAGGGAGGAGTCCAGGATGAAGCCCAGGTTGCGTGCGTGGTCTGTTGGTTTGGGGCGCGCCCAGGGCGGGGGGCCACCAGGAGTCGTCCCAGGCAGAGGGTGAAGATCCCAGGATGAGGACTTCCGTCTTGTCCGAGTTCAGTTTCAGGCGACTGTTCATCATCCACTTGGCTACGTCTGTCATCCCTTCGTGTAGGTTGGCTCTGGCGGGCGGTGGGGTCGTTGGTGAGGGAGAGGATCAGCAGGATGTCATCGGCGTAGGAGATGATGTTGAGGTTGTGTTGGCGTGCGATGGCTGCGAGGGGGCTCATGTAGACGTTGAAGAGGGTTGGGCTGAGCGAGGAGCCTTGAGGAACGCCGCAGATGACTTCGGTGGCTTCTGACCTGAACGGGGGGAGGCGGACTCTCTGTGTCCTTCCGGCGAGGAAGGAGATGATCCATTCCAGTGCCTTCTCCTGGATTCCGACGTTGCTGAGGCGCTGCACTAGGGTGCGGTGGCAGACAGTGTCGAAAGCCGCGGAGAGGTCTAGTAGGATGAGGGCCGCTGTTTCTCCGTTGTCGAGCAGGGCTCGGATGTCATCGGTGGCTGCGATCAGGGCAGTCTCGGTGCTGTGGTTGGCCCGGAATCAGACTGCGAGAGGTCGAGGGATCCGTTCGTCTCGAGGAAGGCGGCCAGCTGCTTGTTGACGGTCTTCTCGATGACTTTTGCAGGAAATGGGAGCAGCGAGATGGGGCTGTAGTTCTTGAGGTCGGTGGGGTCGGCTGATGGTTTCTTCAGTAGAGTGCTGAGTTCGGCGTGCTTCCAGCTCTCCGGGAAGGTAGCGGTGTCGAAGGAGCTGTTGATGATGTCCCGCAGGTGGGGTGCGATGACAGCGTCGGCTTTGTTGAAGACGTGGTGAGGGAACCAGCAACATCACTAAGAGTGTCTTACATCTTATAGATAAGGCATCACGAATCCCCGGGGACTACATGCTCCTTACTATAGACACAGAAAAGGCCTACGACGAGTCCACTGGCCATACCTTGAACAGGCATTGATCACGTTGGCCTGGGTGAGAGAATGAGGGCACAAGTTCTAAACTGCTATCACTCCTGTACGGTGTCCGTAAGATAAGTAGAGGTACAAGACAGGGAGCCCTCTGTCACCCATGCTCTTTGCATTGCAAATGAAACCGCTAGCCCAGAGAGTTTGGGAACACCCACACATCACTGCCATCTGATTCGTAGGCAACGTACACACCATCAGCCTATATGCGGACAATGTCCTCATAACCTTAGCGGATCCAGATGTAGGTTTGGGAGCTTTTCTGTCAGAGCTGGATTCCTTCGCGAAGGCTTCCGTGTTCAAGGTCAATATTGTGAAATTGACCACCCTAAACCTCTAATTATCACTGCACGCGCAGGTATGCCTCCAAAGTCAGCATCCAATACAATGGTCAGGAAACACAGTTCCGTACTTGGGAATTACATAGCACCCACTCTGCAAACTACAGCATCAGTCAACTACACCAAATTACATGCTCAACTTCGCTGCGACCTGCAGCAGTAGAAGCATCATCCTATTTCCTAGCTAGGGAGGATAGCGGCCATCAAGATGACAGTCTTACACAAAATCTTATACCTCTTCCAGATGCTCCACCTATGGCCTCCCACAGGTTGACTAAATCGAGTACAGTCGGAGCTCTCCCTCTTTATATGGCAGGGTTATACACCACGAATGAAGAAACTTGTCAGCACCCACCCGAAGGTGGACTTGGGATTCCTGATATTTATTTCCATTACAAAGCCGCACAGCTACGGCATCTGCATTACTTGCAACTTCGACCCTGGGCATTACACCCTGACAATAGGCCGCATGCGCAGAGACACCTTAACCCTTACAAACGATGGCTTTTCACAAGATCATCAGATATGAAATTGATCTTGGACCTCTATAAATTCTACTCACTCGATACACGCACACATTCAATGCAAACCTCACACAATGGGAGAGGGGTCTAGGAAGCAAACTCAGCAGCAATGAATCGGAGGTGTATATTACAGGGCACAGCACACAGCAAGCAATATTGGCCTCACAGAAACGCTAACAAAATTAGCCACCTACTGGTACTACACTCCAGAAAGTATACACCGAGCCGGCCCCTCACAAAGCATAGATTGCTGGAGGGGTGTGGGAAAACCGGAACGTGAGTGAGTTCACCTCCTGTGTGAATGTGAGCATTTACAACAGTAATGGTCTCGAAGTCTTGATGAAATTGATAAACATCTTGACACGGAGCTCCCCAGATTCCCTGCCTACATTCTCTTGGGAGTGCCGAACCCCCTAACATACACTCTCAGGTCCAGAAGAGGGCGCCAGATAGCGATAGCGCTACGTACGGCCACTCAAAACATTTAACTTCACTGGAAGACCCCTCGGATTCTCTCACACGGGTTGGCTCCAGCACTTGTGGCACATACTGATAGAGAAGATATCTCTTGCACTGGCAGGAAAAGGCTCAACATCTACTCAACACCAGCGCCGCCCGCAAACCACCATCGACCTCTGGGACCTTCTCGACTCCACCTCCCCAGTCGTCACCTTCCTGACGGAGACCTGGATGAACCCCTCCTTGGTACCCGACATTGCCATAGCCATCCCTGAGGACTGCAAGATCACCCACAGGGACCGCACCAACGGAACAGGAGGAGGAATCGCCATCGTCCACAGAAACGCCCTCAGAATCTCGAACAGCATCGACAGCACGCCAATCGCCACCAAACACCTGCACTTCCAGATCCACAACGACCCCAACACCACCCTCAGAGGAACCCTCATCTACAGACCACCCTGCCCCTGGCTGCAGTTCAGTGACTCCATCGCCGACTTTGGCAGCATGCATACTCTTGCATCCAAGGACTACATCCTCCTCGGAGACCTGAACTTCCACCTCGAGAACATCAACAACAGCAACTCTGCCACCCTGCTCAACAAACTCGCCAACTTTGGACTCACACAGCTTGTCACGACTCCCATCCACACCGCCGGACACACGCTCGACCCCATCTTCTCCGCCAGAAACCATGTCACCTTCAGCCACACAACTGAACTCCACTGGACCGACCATTAATGCGTCCACTTTACCTTCAAGAAGCCCACCACATACCACTACACACAACAGGCCCCCCCCACTACAGCTGGAGCGAAGTCACCAAAGACCAACTAATCACCACCCTCGCCCGAAACCCACCAACGGACACTACCGACACCGACTCCGCCACCCTTAACCTCAGGCAATGGATCGACGACTGCGCCAACACTCTTGCCCGGATCAAGGAACCCTCACACAGACGCACCAACAGAAAAACTATCAGGTTCACTGCTGACCTCCAAGCATCCAAACAGGCCTGCCGTAGACTCGAGAAGAAGTGGCTCCATGAACAGACACCGGACAGCAGCACAGCCTACAGACACCACCAACTCATCTCGACCGCCAGAAGGACCTCCTTCAAAGAGTGCATTGACAACAAAGCACACAACAGTAAAGAGCTCTTCAACATCGTGAAGGAACTCTCCAACCCCAGCTCCAATTCCAACGAAATCCCACCTTCACAAGACCTTTGCAATTCCCTAGGCACCTTATTCCATCACAAGATCACAGACATACACGACAGCTTCAGCAACCAGGCCCCCCAACAGACACAGACACCCCAGAGCTACAGCCCCCAGCCACATTGCCCCCCTGCTCTCCTGGACCCATGTCAACAACAAAGACACCATCAAAATCATGAACACCATCCACTCCAGCTCTCCATCTGACCTCTGCCTGCACCACATCTTCAACAAAGCAAGCTCCACCATCGCACCCCATCTCCGCAAGAGCATCAACAGCTCCTTCGAGACCGCCACCTTCCAGGAGAGCTGGAAGCACGCTGAAATCAATGCCCTACTCAAGAACCCAAAGCAGACCCCAAGTACCTCAAGAACTTCCGGGTTCATCTCCCTCCTCCCGTTCCCGGCGAAAGTCATCGAGAAGATTGTCAACAGGCAACTGACCTCCTTCCTTGAAAAAAACAACATCCTGGACCCGTTCCAATCTGAATTCCGCAGCAACCACAGCACCGAAACAGCCCTCATCGCCGCCACCGACGACATCAGGGCCATGATGGACAATAGAGAAACAGCGGCCCTCATCATCCGTGACCTTTTAGCTGCCTTTGACACCGTCTGTCACCATACCCTCTGCACATGCCTCCACAACGCAGGGATCCACGACAAAGCTCTGGACTGGACCTCCTCCTTTCTCACCGGCAGAACCCAGAGAGTCTGCCTCCCCCCATTACGTTCCAAAGACACCAAGATCATCTGCGGCGTACCACAAGGATTGTCCCTCAACCTGACACTCTTCAACATCTCCTTGGCACCGCTCGCCAACATTGCCCGATAGTATGATCTCAACATCATCTCATATGCAGTTGATCCTCTCCCTCACCAAGGCCCCCACCACCGCCAAGTCCAACCTCCACGAAGGGACAAAGGCCATCGGCGAATGGATGATGAACAGCCGCCTGAAAATTAACTCAGACAAGACAGAGGTCCTCATCATTGGATCGACCCCCTCCGCTTGGTGACGACTCATGGTGGCCAGCCGCACTGGGAGCTGCACCGACGCCCACTGACCATGCACGCAACCTGGGAGTTATCCTGGACTCCGCACAGTCTATGACCCAGTAAGTAAACGCCATCTCCTCCTGCTTCAATACCCTTCACATGCTCCGCAAGATCTACAGATGGATCCCCACCAGAACCAGTAGGACGGTCACCCAGACCCTCGTCAGCAGCAGACTGGATTATGGCAACGCTCTCTATGCAGGAACCTCACTCAAACTCCAGAAATTACTTCAACGCATACAGAACGCCTCTGCACGCCTCAATCACTACATCACCCACCACAGCCACATCACAGCCCACCTGAAAAATCTGCACTGGCTCCCCGTCAACAAGAGGATCACCTTCAAGCTCCTCACCCATGCTCACAAAGCACTCCACAACACAGGACCAGCGTACCTCAAAGAATGACTCATCTTCTACACTTCGAACCGTCAGCTCCGCTCCGCTGACCTCGTCTTTGCCACTGTCCCACGCATCCATCGAGCGACCGCCGGTGACAGATCGTTCTCTCACCTCGCAGCAAAAACCTAGAACACCCTCCCCATCAACCTACGAAAGACCCAGGACCTGCTGGTCTTCAGGAGACTCCTCAAGACCTGGCTATTCGAGCAGTAGCAGCACCCCCACTTCCCCCAGCGCTTTGAGACCCTCACAGGTATGTAGTGCGCTCTACAAATGTATTGATTGATCCTGGTCCAAGAATTCCGGGAACTTACGTGCCCCAGGTAACTACGTCTCTTACGTCCCACCACATCTGATGCTACCACTCAACACGATGTGTCACAACAGTGAAAGCTCTGCACCCTACACAATTCCTAACTCGCAGTGAATAGGGGGGTGGGGGTTTTTGGGAGGGGGGAACTTTTATCTCTTTTGTTATTTTCTTTGTTTTTACACCTTCAGTTTGTAATATGTGCCAAGTCACCTACCTGGGCTCTGCGTAGCCCATGATTTGACGTTTCGCATGGCACATTGATACACTAGCTGTTAACCCAATAAAAGATTTAAACCTAAAATAATGACTTATCTCACTTACATATAATATTTTTATGTACATGCATAATGATTTTAGTAAGAAAAAATAAACAACATGTCCTTATAATTATACTAGAAGAACCATAATGCAATCATTGCTTAGGCAACAATATAAGTGCTCAGCTCTGGATGTTTGACAGACAGCATGGCAGATGGAGTACCAATATGCTAACAAACAATGGATGTCTCAATTATGAACTTGTTATGCAAGATTATCTGCACCATGATTCACATTAACATTCACTACGCAGTGTGTTCTAATCTATTCACCACCATGGTGTATCCGTCATTTTGATCATGTACTACAAATGTGGATGCATTGTATAATGGCAGACAAGGTCATCAAACTTGATGTACGCATCTAGGCGAATGACATATATGACCATCAATGTTGAATTTCCTGTATGCCATAACATCAAGCATTTACCTTTGTGACATTAACTGTACACAGATTTGGGCGCACCATTGCAAGGAACATACTCAACCCTTTGAACAATGGAAATCTTTGTCACTTAAGTACAATTCCTATCCAGCAGATACGTTCTGTCACTGATAAACATACGGATTGATTGACAAGAGTAATCAATTTGCCTTGTATCATCCTCCTGTGAAAATCTGTCATGTCAGCATATTGAAGCATACTTTTTGAAAAAGTGACTTGCCTCACCCCCAGAGACCAGACAAGAACATGGTTGTTTTACCTCCATATGCTGTGTGACAATTGTTTAACTTCTGCTTTGGGGTATGTTGTATTCATTTACATGTTGTTTCTAATTTTAAATGTTTACCTGTGATATGCTTTGTGCAGGCACCACAACAAAATGTCCTGAAAATATTAACTGTTGTTGTGTATGGATGATATTTTTCCACACGGAACACTGCAGTTGTTCTTAAAGTATAGTACTTTACTTCAGGGCCATGTTTGGTGTTTGGTGCACAGGGCATGCTGTCAAAATGTGGTTGATACATTTTCCACCGTATTTGCATTGCCATTGGTAGCACTGAACACTTACATTTTTTATTGCACTTTAGTTTTTTTCATAGGTACGACTACAGCCATATGCAGTGAAAATAGCTTGTGGGGGCTAGTCACTGGAAGAATATTTTAACATGAAGTCCTTACACATTCCACTTTGTAAGGCACCGTTACCTGTAGGATAGGAGGCAAAATTAGGGGTGACGTATTAAGTATTTAGAAGTAGGACTCTTTCCTGTAAATAATGATTATATTGACAGGATCGCATGCATGTTTAAAGGCTGCAGCAGTCAAGCTACACATGTTGGTCTGAAAGCAGGTTTTCCATGTCATCCTAGTGAATGGCACAGTAAGTGCTGCAGTCAATCAGTGACATTTTACATTTTACGTCATTCGTGTAATTTCGCACAACCTATTCTTTTGCTTTATTAGAAAGTTAAATATGCCAATGGAGGGTGTGGCCTATCTGCTAGAGCGGTCAACCTCAAATCTGGGGAACCAGGTTCGAGTCTCAAAAGGGACGCTCAACCTTGTGTGATTTTGGGCAAATCACGTAATGTCCCCCTGTGCCTAACAAAATGAATGTGTCCGTATGTACTGCAACTGGTGCTCATGTAAAGCGGTCGGATACCTTTGAGACGAGTTTGCGCTATATACAATTCCAACAATAAATTAGCAATTTTTACCATATTTTAGGGGTCAGAACACATACACTAGGTACTAGACAGCAGTGACTCAATTGGCAGAGTTACAAAAAACTACAAACAATGTATGGTCTATTTAGAGTTTGTGAACAGGATATACTATTGAGAATGTGGTGGATGTCATATCCGCCAGATTACAAGTGCATTACAACCTTTGGAACTTGTAATATTGCACACAGGACTTCTGCCACGATTTCATGAAATATCCACTCCACACAAATTTAAACAAGGCCATGTGTCTTTGCAAAATGTTTCGATATCCACAGGGATGTCACTCATTAGTATTCAGAGAGGTTGTGTGCAAAACCATGTTGAAATGCCGCTCTTGTGCAATAAATTCACCATCAAACTGGCCTGCTCCTATTACAGATATTGTGTAGTTAATTATGCCAGGCTAAGCCAGGGTCTAGCCCCATTCTTTGACTGATAGATCTGTTATCTAGCAGTCTTTGAAGTTGAAGCAGTTTCTATAACTTTCAAGATAGTATGCCCTTATTTGTTAGTGTATGTCTACCCAGCTAAAGAAAAGTTGTATCACCTTATGACTCACACAACGTGTTATATACTTAAGGTGGTGGACCCATACTTGGCAGAGAAGATACAAGCCAGAGAAGCAGCAAAGGGGTCAGTGTCCCTTCGATCACTGACATAATATCGACAGTACTAATATCGAGCAACAAAATTATTGACACAACAATATTGACCACAAAAATATCCACATCCTACACTTATTTAACAAAATACACAAATATCAAAATAAAAATATCGCCAGTAAAAAGATAGATACATTTAATCTCGAAAACAATATCATAAACAATAGTATTGTTATCATTAAAAAACATTAAAAACAACAAAAATATCTAAATCAAAAATATCAACCCCAGTATTATCGTAAACACTCAGATATCACCACCTTAAAAATAATAACAATGACACAACACATAACATTAAAAATATAAATAATAGTAAAAACACACAAAATATAATTTAAAAACTAAAAATAGTATCAATATTAAACTAAAACACCATTACAAAATATTTAACATAACTCACACCATCAAATAAATAATTTTTACAAACAAATCAACTGAAACAATTACATTATTTTATAAATGTACTAAATTATAATTTACAAATTAAATATTAGCATATAACTAAATATACAAATAATATAAAAGAAATTAAATTATCGCTAATTCACATTTACCAAATAGGGAAACAACTGCCTAAAAAAACTGTAATTCCATTCTTAACAACCAATGAAAAACTACTACAAACCAAAAAAACCAATAAAATGAAAAGAACAATTAAATGAATACTATATAAACCAATCAACATAAATGTGTATTACACCAGCAAAGACCGGATGAAACAAAATCTCTACCGCATTTCTTCTACAACATCACAGTACCACATCCAAAACTTCTAATTCAACTTTACAAAGTGAATAAAATATAACACTTATTTGATAGTGTAACAAAATAAAATTAAACTAATCTTAAACAAACTAAACAAATAACCTATTATAAATTATTACTCCTCTACATAACATCCAAACTACATTCAGCTAACTACAAACAACATCCAAGAAGCTCCTCCAAAATAAGTAAGTATAATTTGAAAATATACTAATCTAACTAAAACTCCCAACCCAAAAACCCCACTTACTACCCACACTTCAAAATACAAAAAATACTGTTAAACAAACAAATGAATTAAAAATATACTTTTCTTCAACAGAAAAAAACAAGCACTGCATCCAAACATCAACAGAAAACATCACAAAATCCAAAGTTTTCTACAAAACCAAACATGTAAGTATAGTTAAACTTTTTACTTTTTGAAATACATTAAAAACATGTATAATATATTTAACATGTTCTAAATAAATATCTCAAAACAGTTCGAATATCAAAATGACTGAAGGTGCAAAATTCATAACATTGCACAAAGGAAGACTTTTACTATGCTATTTGGGATATGTCTACACACAAGAAAAACAAACAGGCAGCACGATTAATTGGAAATGCACCAAATACTATTCCAATGCATAATATGGGAGGGCAACTACAAAGGAAACTACAGTAATAAATATCAAAGAGCATAAACACCCCCTAATGTAGCAGAGATAGAAGTAAGAGATGTTTTAGAAACTCTTAAAGAGGCTAGTACTAGCTCTCAGAAACGTAAAAAAAAATACTAAAGGACATCCTACTCCACATTCCTGGACATGTAACTGGACAATTACCCTCCATCTCAACTTTAACAAGATTAATTGCTAGAACTAATAAATCTGTGTTTAACACCCCACCTGCCCCCAAAACATTCAGTGACGTTGAAATATCACTTGAACTAACTTTAAATCATAGAGAAGAACAATTCCTTCTTTATGATACCAAACCTAATTAAAAAAAAGAAATTTTGCAACTCCCACAGACCTACAAAAGCTTAAAACCTGTGAAACTTGGATGATGAATGGTATATTTATAATATGTCAAAAACCATTTTTCCAATTATACACAATCCATGGACAGTATCACAATAGCAACATCCCCTTCATTTATGCATTGTTACCAAACAGACAAACAACTACCTGTGTAGAAGTGCTAACAAAAATAAAGCAAGAAACTAATAACTACTACCTACAAAAAATTATCATAGACTTCGAACAATTAATGATACAAGCCATCCCGAAAAATTACCCTCACATAGCAATACAAGGTTGCTATTACCACTTTATTCAAACCATACAAAGACACCTTAAAATATCTACCCTTAGCGGCCGATTCCGATTCCGTTCAAAAGGGCTCCGAACCATGTTCGGAGCCCCTCCAACCGCATCGGAATGTGCTGGCCGGATTCCTTTCTGACCGAGCCATTCTGATGGGCTCGGTCAGAATGGAATCTGACTCGGATTTCTGAATGTCTTATGATGGTCTCGGAGAGCCCGTCTGCCATCCGGAAATCCTGCAGTACTCCCCCGGTCGCCTCTTTACGACCGAGGGTGTATGGTGGCAGTTTTTCACTGCCTTTTCGTGCCGGTCTTTCTGGCACGAAAAGGCAGTTGGAAACTGTCTCTGGGGGCCCCCAGCAGGGCCCCCATCGGTGCAAGGCCACCAAATGGAGGCCTGGGGGCACCTATGGTGCCCCCTGTTGATCCCTGCACCCGGTGGCAGGCACCTTGGGGTGCCATCCACAGAGTAAAGGGATGAACTGCACCCCTGCTTTACACAATGCAGGCATGCATTCCGCACGGAATGCATGATTCCATTGTGAAGCATACGAATGCAACCGAACAGGGTTCGGTCGCATCGTACTTGCAGGGCCGGCCGTAACCGACGACAGCAGGTCGGTCGGTTACGGCTCCTGACCAATGTCGGATGGACCTGAGTATGTCCGACATCGGAATTGGCCCCTAAGTGTAGAATATGCAACTAACAGCAAGTTTGAATATGAAATAAAAAAACAAATTGCAGTAGCCTATGTCCCAATAACAGAAGTTGCTGAACACTACAATTTATTAATTGAATCCCCGACTACCAAACCAATGAACATAAACTAAGTCCCCTACTAGACTATTTTGAGGATACCTGAGTGGAAAGACTACATAGATCTGGACATAGAAGACAACCAAAATTCCACATTCCATGGTGGAGTGTATACAACAGTACCCTAAACAAGGAAGCAAAAACTAACAAAGCTGTGTAAGTATGGCATAATACCTTCCATGCCACAATGGGAAAAACCCAACCAACCCTCATAAATTACTAGAATTGATCCACTAAGAACAAAGCTATCAACAACTTGGGGCCTGATTCTGATCTCGTTTGGAAGGGCTCTGAATTGGTTTAAAGTTTTCCGATTCCCGATCCAGAGCCCTTGTTTCCGATCAACTTGTTCCCAGTTCCTAACGACCAAGTACGATGCTTGATAACTGTTAGGGCTGACCGAATCGCTTCTGAAAGGTGAGCCTTTTCAGGGCTGATTCGTACAGCTCTATGGACGTGGTTTCCATTTGAGAGAGTACGAAGACCTATTCGGATCGCCTTTTCAATTTAGTTTGCCTGGAACAAAACATCTACCCGGAATCGATCTTTGGGGGCCATAGCAGGCACCACTTCACCCGGGCCCTCCAAATCGAGCCCGTGGGGGTACCCATGGTACCCAATCATGCACAGTGTGGCAGGCACCATGGGGTGCCCCCACAGGGTGCATGATTTTCCCTAGCCACCCCTTTCATCAATGGGAGCCTGTGTTCTCGTACGGAACATAGGCTCCCATTGAAGTCAATGGGAGTCCGACCAAATCGTCTCTGGATGCATAGGGATGCATCATACTCGCTCGGTCGGACCCCCTTGATCCGAGTCGTACGGGAAGCATTCTGGAACTGATTCAGTCGGTATGCTTTCTGAAAGAGATCGGAATTGGACCTCAAGACTAGAGCAATCTGTGACACAACTATGTCCATAATTAACAAAACAAAGTAAAACAATGTATAAGCATTTACAATTCAAAGTAAGGCTCTACCAAAACACTAAAGGACTAGAATACTTTGAAACCATAGCAAAATCCATATTTTCCAGCACTACATAAAAAGCACCAATTTCTAAAGTAAATTAATAGCAAAACCTTAAATAAAATGTAAGATATAAAATATAAATATAAAATATAAATATAATGTCAAATAATATATTATTATAAACAAAATATTCAACATAATAAAATATCATATATTTAAAAAATATCAATAACAAATGTATAAATAACATTTCCCACCCACTATAAATGATCTTAAAATACTTACGATTTCTTAGCTGAAGAACATTATCCTCACAGCAAGCAAAGACTCTAAACTTGTAGTAAGCCAATATTTAAATTAAAATAACCCAAAAGAAAATGGAAAAATACAACTGTCCAAAGGAATGTCCTCCAACAAAATATCCATAGTGTAGGACCATAAAAAAATCTGAAAAATAGATTAAAAAAAAGAAACGCTCAATGAAATCCTGAAGAATTAAGGAAATGTGAAATAATTATTAGTTTACTCAAAATTAACACATATTTGCTTAAAAAAAACCTTCTACCAATGCCAAGTGTGGTACCTGTAAAAAAATCAACACAAATCCCTCATGCACAAATATAGAGTAAGTGAAATAAAAATGACCGCCTAATTGAAATAAAAAAAGACTATTCCCAATTGAACTAAATATTAAATGAAAATCTTAAATATATAAATGTATAAAAAATACATGTCAATGTGACAAATGTAAAAAATACAATTATCATATTAAAAATTGTACAATGTATAGTAACAAATATTACAATACACATAACATTTTTACTATACATTATATAAAAATTCATGCCTTTTTGTTATGTTACTTTTTTATTTACTGTTTGGAAAAATTGTAAAATGTTAATTAAAGAATGTATTTTTACACATTACTGTCCTAAATGTATACATTAAATAATATTATATAAACTACATTATTTAATATCAAAGATATAAAAAAATCAAAAAGAAAATACACAAGAATATTGCAAAATATATATTGAATAATGATATAGACTGTGTATAATTATTTTATATATTTTAAAAATGAGAAAAATTGTATCTGTTGCAAAATATATATTAAATGAATATAAGTATGCAAAGCACCCAATTAATTATTCTTACATTTGAAAAAAATGTATATGTTCACCAACTTTTGCATTATTTGAAAAAATATTAAATAATTACTATGTTTTAAAATAGTAGTATCTATGTTAAAATATTTACAAAATATGTTACTTTAAGAAAATGAAACATTTAATATTATATTGCCTTATAAAAATGCATACAAAATATTGTACATAAAATAAAATGCACTAAATTGACTTTCTTGATTCTTTGAATAAAAATACATTGAAAAATTAAATATACACCTTTTTAATTATTTACTTTCTTTTTTAATTTTCGTATAGTATACTTGCAATAAAATCATTTACTAAACTTGAATACCTATTATAAATTATTATCTTTTTTATGTTTGAAAGCTTTATTGAAAAGTAATACTAAAACAACAATATGACATCAGCAAAAGAAAACCAAATATGTACCAATCAGATCTGAAGGCATAACAGCGCCAACGTCGTAACAAAGAAAGAAAGCTTTTTATGGGGTTTTTGTTTGGAAAGGGATGGGAAAGGGAGGGAGGGAGGGAAAGAAAAGGTGCGTTATAATCGATTCATATCATATTATAGAAAATAACGGCAAAGAAATAAATGGTGAAAGCAATAATACACAATATGCATCATAGAAAGAAACATTGCAATAAAGAAAAAAAACTGTGAACAGCATTAAATAAACAAGAAGGAGAGAGTAAAGCCCTTCAAGGAGGTTTAAAATGTTCTGAATTGCCATGAGAAGGTTTCTTTTGAGCGAATTGATCTAGGTATGTGGTAAGAGGTAACCAGTAATGATCTACATTGTGAGTTGGTTTACAGGAAGAAGCAAAGGCAACATCAAGTCTATGAAAATGGCACAAAGAATTCCACCAGCTTCGAATGGAAATATTCGAAAGGGTCTTCCAGTTAGAAGATATGTGTTGAAATGCAAGTGCAAGCATTAGGTCCAAAAGGCTTTGTGAATGTGGGGGGAGGACTAAAGAATCCGAAAGACTGCCTAGAAAAAAAATAGGCAGTGAATATGGAATGGAAAGTGTGAAAATGTGAGAGATAGAAGACCAAACCTGTGTCCAAAAAAGCAGAAACGGCAGGACAGAAAAAGAAGAGGTGAAGAAGATCAGAATTTGGAGTACTACAAGTCCAGCAGTTAGAATCAGAAGAAGGTGTGAAGCGAGATATAGAGAGCGGAGAAAGGTAAAGCCTGTGGTATAGAAAAATAAAGATTGGGTAAGAGAGGCAGAACGAGAGGTTTTCAAGGTTTTGGACCAGAGTTTGTCCTAAAGAGCAGTGGACCAAGTACAATCCAAATCTTTTTCCCAAGAAAGTTCCAATTTGGATTTGACACGATCAGGGTTAGGAGAGGAAAAGAATCTGTAAATAAGAGATGCTTTAGGGAGAGAAGAGAGTATCACCAAAAGATGAGAAGGGAAAGTTAGTGAGGATGAGGAAGGAAGAGAATAATAACGCTCAAGGATTAGTGCCATAAAAATAGTATATTTCTGTAGAAAGGAACGAGGACAGCGGAACTGAAGCTGAAATTGGGGAAACGAACGAGGTAATACACCATCAAAAAAATGATTGACCCATACGATACCTTTTAATCTCCAAGATGTCCAAGAGATAGGTCTGTTATTTAAGAGAATAAGTGAGTTATACCAAATGGGCATAGGAAGAAAAGATTCCCGTGAGATGACCGATGGAGAGATCAAGGGATTTAGAAGAGAAGAACTAGTAAAACGTGTCTATGCGGTCTCTGGAGGTGGTCCTTTTGGGGGATCTGATGAGTTGGTGGTGTTGGCGGGTGGCGTTCCTGTGGGCTGTGTAGCTTTTGGGTGTTCTTTCGCTGGTCCAGTTTTTTTCCAGTTTTCGGCAGGTTCGCTTGGAGGCCTGGAGGTCTTCGGTGAACCAGCTGGCTCTCTTGCTGATCTGGGTGTTGGAGGGTTTCTTGAGTGGGGCGAGGGTGCTGGCGCAGTTGTCGATCCATTGTCTGAGGTTGTTTGCTGCGGCTTCGGGGTCGGTCGGGTCTGTGGGTGGGCTCTGGGAGAGGGCAGTGGTTAGCTGGTCCTCGGTGATCTTGTCCCAGCTGCGGTGAGGCATCATCTGGGTGCGGTGGTGGGTTTCTGGAAGGTGAAGTGGATGCAGCGGTGGTCGGTCCAGTGGAGTTCGGTGGTACGGTCGAAGGAGACGTGGGTGCTTGCTGAGAAGATGGGGTCAAGCATGTGGCTGGCAGAGTTAGTGGGTGTTGTGACGAGTTGCCTGAGTCCGAGGTTGCCAAGGTTGTCGATCAGGGTGGAGGTGTTGGAGTCGTTGTTGTTCTCAATGTGGAAGTTCAGGTCCCCATGGAAGATGTAGTCCATGGAGGTGAGGGCGTGTGTGCTGATGAAGTCGGCGATGGAGTCGCTGAACTGTGGTAAGAGTCCGGGGGGTCTGTAGATGAGGGTGCCTCTGAGGGTGGGGTTGGGGTCAGTGTGGATCTTGAAGTGCAGGTGCTTGGGGGTGCTGATGGTGTCCTCCGCATTTGTCGAGATTTTGAGGGTGTTTCTGTGGATGATGGCAATTCCTCCACCTACTCCGTTGGTGCGGTCCTTGCGGGTTATCTTGTAGCCTTCTGGGATGGCTATGGCAATGTCGGGTGCCAAGGTGGGGGTCAGCCAGGTCTCCTTCATGGAAGGTGATGTCTGGGGCGTTGGTGTTGAGTAGGTCCCAGAGTTTGACGGCATGTTTGCGGGCGGAGCTGGTGTTGAGCAGGATGCATCTCAGGAAGTTGGGTTCTTCAGTGGGTGGGTTGGCGGGCAGGATGCTGGTGAAGCTGCAGCTCTAGAACTAGTAAAACGCATCTATGCGGTCTCTGAAGGTGGTCCTTTTGGCAGATCTGATGAGTTGGTGGTGTCGGCGGGTGGTGTTCCTGTGGGCTGTGTAGCTTTCTGGTGTTCTTTCGCAGGTCCAGTTTTTTTCCAGTTTTCAGCAGGTTCGCTTGGAGGCCTGGAGGTCTTCGGTGAACCAGCTGGCTCTCTTGCTGATCAGGGTGTTGGAGGGTTTCTTGATCGGGGCGAGGGTGTTTGCGCAGTTGTCTATCCATTGTCTGAGCTTGCAGGCTGCGTGTCGGGGTCGGTTGGGTCTGTGGGTGGGCTCTGGGCGAGGGCAGTGGTTAGCTGGCCCTCGGTGATCTTGTCCCAGCTGCGGTGAGGGATCATCTGGGTGCGGTGGTGGGTGTTGGGCTTCTGGAAGGTGAAGTGAATGCAGCGGTGGTCAGTCCAGTGGAGTTCGGTGGTACGGTCGAATGAGACGTGGGTGCTTGCTGAGAAGATGGAGTCAAGCGTGTGGCCGGCGGTGTTAGTGGGTGTTGTGATGAGTTGTCTGAGTCCGAGGTTGCCAAGGTTGTTGATCAGGGTGGAGCTGTTGGAGTCGTTGTTGTTCTCAATGTGGAAGTTCAGGTCCCCAAGGAGGATGTAGTCCATGGAGGCGAGGGCGTGTGTGCTGATGAAGTCGGCGATGGAGTCGCTGAACTGTGGTAAGGGTGCGGGGGGTCTGTAGACGAGGGTGCCTCTGAGGGTGGTGTTGGGGTCAGTGTGGATTTTGAAGTGCAGGTGCTCGGCGGTTCTGAGGGTGTCCTCGGCGTTTGTCGAGATTTTGAGGGTGTTTCTGTGGATGATGATAATTCCACCACCTACTCCGTTGGTGCGGTTCTTGCGGGATTACCTTGTAGCCTTCTGGAATGGCTATGGCAATGTCGGGCACCAAGGTGGGGGTCAGCCAGGTCTCCATCAGGAAGGCGACATCTGGGGCTCTGGTGTCGAGTATGCCCCAGAGTTCGACAGCGTGTTTGTGGGCGGAGCTGGTGTTGAGCAGGATGCATCTGAGGAAGTTGGGTTCTTCGGTGGGTGGGTTGGCGGGCAGGGTGCTGGTGAAGCTGCAGCTCCGGCAGGAGAATGGTCCTTGGGTGCGCTTCGGGGTGGCCAGGCAGCAGGGTGCGTGACCATCCGACATTGAGTGCGCGGAGGATGCTGGAGTCGTAGTGGTGGTGTGCATTGTGGTGATTGCGGGGGCCAGGGGTCCTGGTGCTGGGTGCGGTTCAGGCGTGGAGGGGCTCAGACGGGTTTGTCTTCGGCATGCCCGCTGCGCGGCCTCCATATAAGGGGGAGTGGGAGGGAGGAGCAGCTGAGAGGCGGGAGCGGGGTGGCGAATGGGAGCTCTGGGGGGCAGGGCCACAGCAGACACAGCTGCGCTTAAGGAGCATGGAGCGGGGGATACAGAAGGCAAAGTGAGGCACAGAGGGGCACAAGAAGTACAATAAAGAACAACAACAATGCTAACCAAGTAGGTGGGGGCGAGCGGGGGATACAGAAGGCTAAGTGGGGCACAAGAAGTACAATAAAGAACAACGACAATGCTAACCAAGCAGGTGGGGGCGCAGGGCTGCTGGGGACACAGCTGCGGGAAAGGAGCATGGAGCCGGGGATAGAGAAGGCAAAGTGGGGCACAGAGGAGCACACGAAGTACAATAAAGAACAACAAGAATGCTAACCAAGCAGGTGGGGGCAGCGGGGGATACAGAAGGCTAAGTGGGGCACAGAGGGGCACAAGAAGTATAATAAAGAACAACAACAATGCTAACTAAGCAGGTGGGGGCAAGCGGGGGATACACAAGGCAAAATGGGGCACAAGAAGTACAATAAAGAACAACAACAATGCTAACCAAGCAGGTGGGGGCGAGTGGGGGATACACAAGGCAAAGTGGGGCACAAGAAGTACACTAAAGAACAACAACAATGCTAACCAAGCAGGTGGGGGCGCGGGGGCCGCTGGGGACACAGCTGCGTCAAAGGAGCATGGAGCGGGGGATACAGAAGGCAAAGTTGGGCACAGGGGGGCACACGAAGTACAATAAAGAACAACAAACAATGCTAAGCAAGCAGGTGGGGGCGAGCGGGGGATACAGAAGGCAAAGTGGGGCACAGAGGAGCACAAGAAGTACAATAAAGAACAACAACAATGCTAACCAAGTAGGTGGGGGCAAGCGGGGGATACAGAAGACTAAGTGGGGCACAAGAAGTACAATAAAGAACAACAACAATGCTAACCAAGCAGGTGGGGGCGTGGGGGCCGCTGTGGAAACAGCTGCAGGAAAGAAGCATGCAGCGGGGGATATAGAAGGCAAAGTGGGGCACAGAGGAGCACAAGAAGTACAATAAAGAACAACAACAATGCTAACCAAGCAGGTGGGGGTGAGCGGGGGATACAGAAGGCTACGTGGGGCACAGAGGGGCACAAGAAGTTTAATAAAGAACAACAACAATGCTAGCCAAGCAGGTGGGGGCAAGCGGGGGATACACAAGGCAAAATGGGGCACAAGAAGTACAATAAAGAACAACAACAATGCTAACAAAGCAGGTGGGGGCACAGGGGCCGCTGGGGACACAGCTGCGTCAAAGGAGCATGGAGCGGGGGATACAGAAGGCAAAGTTGGGCACAGAGGGACACAAGAAGTACAATAAAGAACAACAACAATGCTAACCAAGCAGGTGGGGCGAGTGGGGGATACAGAAGGCTAAGTGGGGCACAGAGGGGCACAAGAAGTATAATAAAGAACAACAACAATGCTAACCAAGTCGGTGGGGGCAAGCGGGGATACACAAGGCAAAGTGGGGCACAATAAGTACAATAAAGAACAACAACAATGCTAACCAAGCAGGAGGGGGCGAGAGGGGGATACACAAGGCAAAGTGGGGCACAGAGGGGCACAAAGTACAAGGGAAAAAAAACTATTCACGCAGGCACAAACCAGATCGAGCGGCAGCAGCGGCTCAGGGCACACAGGAGGGCTGTGTGGGGGCATGAAGAGCGACCTGCCTGGTGACAGAGTCAAAGGTCGCTCCATGTCACATTCAAAAAAGAAATGATCCTCTTACTCTTCCAGTGAGTGTTCTAAAATTCCCCAAATCAAAAGGACTTTGACAAGAACTAGTAAAACGTGTTCGGAACATTTAGTTTATTGCATCCACTTCAAGCTAAGGGTTGGCGTTGTTGGCGGAGTACCACTACATGGAATTCTGCAGAGTTGAACTAAAAGTATGTGAACTCCGCTCCGCAACTCCATTCATCTCATGCCAAATAATAAAACAGAAACCTCACATACCTTTGATAATATAGCCGTTCCTGGACTCTGCATTGGATTGTATAGTGATCTGAATAACCTGCGAGACCCTGCCCTGAATCCTTGGTGGCGTGAACCGTAGAAGGGGGAAGGTGATCCAGCGCACCTGGGACTCTTCCCGCCCCCCTCCTCCCCGGTAATATATCACGGCTCGCGGCCCCCATAACTACGTCCATAATCGCACCTCGCGCGCCGCGCCCGTGCGAAGCCCGGGCAAAGGGCGGGCCGTCCACGGTCGTCTGAGGCCGGTTGAGGCCGGGCTGGGCCATTCCCCTTGGTTCATTATTGTTCTACGTATCTGGCGTATTTTAACAGTGACTCATCCTATTATTTTTTATTGTCATTGTTCCAAGGCATTTACTGTGTTTATTAGATTACTCTGCTCTGAGGTGTAATGGCGGCTCAGCCAACTAAGAGAGGCAATGATGGTGAGAAATCTAATACTGGAAGCATTTTGGTACTTTGGACAATTACTTTACACGGGTCTCTGTTGCACTGGAACAACAGATAAGTGCTGTCGAGAAAAGATTATCAGCCGAGATCTTTTCGAAACGTTCCTCTTTGGGGGCCATTCAGCATTGCACCACACCTGAGAATCGCATAAGTCAACGGCTAAGTGACTTGGGTCTGCCCGAGTCCAGCATCGAACTAGATTCCCTTGCAAATATCCTTGAGGAAAACAATTCTTTTACATTGCCAGCTAGTGCTGATTCAGTTAAAATTCCCACTTGTATATCTTCACCCAATAGCTCTCCGGTTTGTTTGGTAGTTGACCCACCTCCCTCAAATAAAAGAGTGACAGGTAAAAGGAAAAGAGGAGGGGGTGGATCGCAAAGTAAAAGAGCCAAAAGGTCTAAACCAACAATTAAGGGGAATAAGCCATTGGGTGCGGGGATCTGTATAGAGCCTGATAACATAGTACATCCTATTTCCTCTCCACAACTTCCTCCTGATGTGCATGGTGATGGGCTTCTGGGGGGGCAGGTGGAACATCTGCTTCGTTCATTTCTACTCCCCATCATTGAGAGGCTGAGACTAGTTACTGCTAGTCTGGTCAAATTAGAAAATGCAGTTAAGGACAACTCGCAAATGTTACACTCCATAGTTGACGATAAGGGTAAGGGCAGAACTCTTTCTGCTAATCCAGAACAGGTGGTCGTCAGAAATGACCAAGCACCCACTGTCTGTAAATCCCCTCTGCCGAATGAAAGTAAAACAGGGGTACATAGGGATGCTAGTCTAGTCAAGTTATGTGATAAAAATACATGCCCTGAGTCTTCTAAGGCCTTGAAGGGGGCATTGCAATCTCACCAGGAAGCTCATCTAGAACCTGTTAGACTCGCTTCAGGGTATTTGGCGCCTAATAAATCTGATTTAGTTACAGGAAACCAATTTATACTAGACTTACCCCCCCCAAAGTACACCCTTAGTGGTGGTCAGGACTAATGTTCCACCTCTCCGAGATGGTTTAACTGAGGGGTTTTACCAACTGAAGACAAAGGTCACCCACTGGCTCTCAATGAATCTAGAAGAGGGTCATGAAGTAGGACGTGACATACTCATGGTTCGTAGTGTAGGATGGGTGGGTCGCTCAAGGAAGACCAGAGAGGGTGACTGCATAGTCATAAACTTTAACAACTCGAATGCAGTTGCCAGAATACTATGGGAGATAGAACAGCATTCATTAGCGAGGGGGCAGGGTATTGAAGTCGTGCCCCTCGGGTTCTTCTACAGACTGGGCACTCAGGGAAACCCCACTCATAGGATTCCCATATTGAGGAATTTTAAAAATCAAACTCATCCTATGGGAAGACTTGGGTTGCGACCTAAGCCCTATTTGATACCATCTGGTCTTTGGCATTGGGGAGACTTAAGGTACAGAGGCGGAGTAGAAATAACAAATAGATTCAACGTCCTCTCAGGGATTAATGAATGCGACTGACTTGCCCTCAACCAAATAGGTAGCAACTCGGTGCATGTTACTAATCCCCCTCATGATTATCATTCTGAGAGTGTGGTTCTAATGAAGGGGAATTCTAACCTAATAGAGCCTATTGGTAATACTACCGATCCTGATGTTCCTCCGCTAGGCACTCCTAGGGAACCGGTATTAAATGATATGGAAGGTGTAGGTAGTTTGGTTTCTTGGAACATAGCCGGCATTCGCCCCAAACTGGAGTCTCAGGAATGGACAGATTTTGTAAATTGCTTCGATGTGTGTATGTTCCAGGAGACATGGATGTGTGAGCCCTGTTTCCTCCAAGGGTATCTGAACTATTCGATCCCGGCAAGGACAAAAGGGTCGCCCAAAGGGTGGCCTGACTATATGGGTCCGTCAATGTCTGCCCTTTTCTATAAAAGTGGTTAAAACTGGCAGTAATGATATCCAACTTATAAAAGTGGGTATGGGCCTAACCGGGTGTCTGGACTTATACAATGTATATGCCAGGGGTTCCAATGGGGGGAAATCAGTAGTTCTTGCGGCACTGGTCTCCCTACTAGAAACATACTCCATGAATAATAACATCATTATCGCTGGAGATTTTAACCGTACGTTTGAACCCCTGGACATTTGTGACAATTTATTTGGGATAGACGAGGACATGCAATGGGGAGTTCCCAAATTAAATATAGACCCAATTAAACGTTGGTCTGAGGATATTATATGTTTGAATGCCATTTGTTTGGAAAGGGGCCTTAGGGCTCTAAATGGACAAACAATGAGTGACAAGGGGGGGTTGTACTTTCGATAACGGCCGAAATAGGAGTAGGATAGACTACGTTCTGTGCACCCTCCATCTATGGAAGGGAGTCCGTGATATGGAAGTAAAGCACAGGCTAGAAAGTGATCATGACCCTCTGTGTGTAGTACACAAATGGTGGCTATCCTCAATAGGGAAACCCGCTATAGAGTGGGACGGTGTTCCCTTGCCTGTCCCCACTAATGACATACAACGGCTAAATTGGCCCAGTGTTTTGGCTAATAGACAGTCTATGGTTAGTATAGACATGGAGGTGGACAAGGCGATAATTGCCCTAGAGCAGGCAAATACAGTTGTACCAGGGTCTTACAAAATTACCGCTATACATGATAATCTCTTCTGTGACATTAGATCCCATTTCCAGAAACCGGGTAGGATAATCAATAAAGTACCTCCGAGTTCTGTGAGGTGGTATAATGCACAGTGTAGGAAAGCCAGGCTAGCTCTGGGAATAGCTATTAAGAGTAGAGAACACGTGGCAATCCGTAGTGCGAGAAGGATCTACAAGGACAGTATAGCCTTTGCAAAAAAAACATGGGATGAGCGGCATTGGAATGAACTAAGGGAGGCAAGTAGGGCTAAAGATTCCAGGCTCTTCTGGAGCATTCTCAAATGGGGTAGTGGCGGTTTACCTAATTGCCCTGATAATAATGTTGGTGAAGCAGACTGGGTCAATTATTTTAAGCCACAATATGCCGATAGCCACCCTGGCTCTGAGATGGATGGTTTCATGGCTGTATATCCCAAAGATAACTTTTTTAGTCACGGTGAGGTGTTGTTGGCCTTAAGTGCAGTATCAAGAGGAAGAGCTCCGGGTTTGGATGGGATCCCGGCGGATCTTTTTATTAATGATAAGGAACGCTGGGGTAAATATATCCTTCTTTTGGTTAACGCTGTTGCCCAGGGAGCAATGGTTCCGTCATCCTGGAAGGGTGCAATCATTATCACTGTATATAAGAAAGGTGATCGGGGTCTGCCGGGTAATTATAGACCCATAAGCTTGATAGCTACCATTCAAAAGGTGGTGGGGAGGATGGTGGTGAACAGGCTTATGGCTTGGGTGGACGAGAACAATGCATTATCCCCTTACCAGGCTGGGCTCCGGAAGGCCACTAGTACGGTGGACCAGGTGTTCCGCTTTACCTTGCTACGGTGGCGAACTGTGGTGCTGGGCGGGGGCAGCCTGTATGCCGCTTTTGTGGATTTGCCGGCTGCCTTTGACCTGGTCCCCAGGACTAAGCTGTGGTCAGTGTTGCGGAACCTGGGTCTACCGGAGGATTTACTGACCCTGGTTATGAGGTTGCATGAGGCCAATTTTGCAAGGATACAGTGGGGCAGTCAAGGTGAGGTCACTGCGGACTTCCCGGTTGAGCGGGGAGTTCGGCAGGGGTGCGCAATGGCCCCCCTGCTTTTTTCCTTGTTTTTAAACAGAGTAGCAGCTAGAATGCTGTCTGTCAATCTAGATGCCCCCTCGTTGGCGGACATTAGGGTCCCAATACTAATGTTCGCCGACGATACTCTTATTCTATCAAAGACCCCGAGTGGCCTGCAGTGTGCCCTCAACATTTTTGAGGAATTTTGTGGGGAGCATGGCCTTGAAGTCAACGTGGCCAAAACCAAGTTAATGATTTTTAACCCCACCGTAGTTTCTGATCCAGGCTGACTATTAATCAGCGCCCCCTAGAGGTAGTTAAAGCTTTTACCTACCTTGGTATTTATGTAACCAACGATCTCAAATGGTCCCAGGATATTGATCTTGCGACATTTAGGCATAGACAATGAGCTGGAGCCCTCGGGGCAGAACGCAGAAAATCTAAATCTAAACCAATCATGCCAGCCCTACAGGTTTATGAGGCAAAAGCCCTTGGCTCAGCACTATATGGGGCTGAGCTGTGGGGTTTCGGGAAGCTCCAGCAATTACAGAAGTCCGAAAACAAGTTCTTTAGGACAATTACTGGTCTTCCCAAAAGTACCCCCCTTATCCCCCTTAGATACGAGCTGGGTAGAAAGTCTGTGGTTGATTTGGCAAAGCTTCGCCCGATTATGTATTGGAGACGACTCTGGATCACTCCAGAACTCAAGCATTATGCTGAGGGCTTTTTAGCATTGATCAAAGCGGATGTATTCCATAGGATCAAATGGCTAAAAGACCTTAGATCCTTGTTATGTTTGTTGGGTTTCCAAACCCTTTGGGATAACCCGCCAGGTGCATTTTTTCCTAGCAAAAATACTGTAAAGGAGTTGTACTGGGTCTATGAGTGACCACTGCGCCTTTCAGTAGGCCGGGTCACCCCCCTTGTTCCAGCCGCTACCTGCTCCTGCCGATCCTGCTGGGACTCCCGCCCGCCGGCTCCTGCCGCCGCTGCCCTCCCTGCACCCAAGCGACCCAGCCTCAGCTGAGCCGCACGGCCGCCAGTTTTTCCCGCCGCTGACCCCCTGCGGCCCTGCCCACCACCAGCCCATTGGCCGCCCCGCTCCCACCAACCCAGCTGACCCGCCCTCCCGTCCCCCTACTTAAGGGATCGTCGGGTGTGCTCGGGAGTGACCACTGCGCCTTTCAGTAGGCCGGGTCACCCCCCTTGTTCCAGCCGCTACCTGCTCCTGCCGATCCTGCTGGGATTCCCGCCCGCCTGCTCCTGCCGCCCCTGCCCTCCCTGCACCCGAGCGACCCAGCCTCAGCTGAGCCGCACGGCTGCCAGTTTTTCCCACCGCTGACCCCCTGCGGCCCCGCCCATCACCAGACCATTGGCCGCCCCGCTCCCGCCAACCCAGCTGACCCGCCCTCCCGTCCCCCTACTTAAGGGATCGTCGGGTGTGCTCGGGAGTGACCACTGCGCCTTTCAGTAGGCCGGGTCACCCCCCTTGTTCCAGCCGCTACCTGCTCCTGCCAATCCTGCTGGGACTCCCGCCCGCCTGCTCCTGCCGCCGCTGCCCTCCCTGCACCCGAGCGACCCAGCCTCAGCTGAGCCGCACGGCCGCCAGTTTTTCCCGCCGCTGACCCCCTGCGGCCCCGCCCACCACCAGCCCATTGGCTGCCCCGCTCCCGCCAACCCAGCTGACCCGCCCTCCCGTCCCCCTACTTATGACGCCCCCTGAGTGACCGCGCGCAGCGGACGCGCGCAGCGGGAGCACCGAATGAGCGCTGAAGGTGCGCCAAAGGTAAGCCCGTCTGGGCCCGTCCGCGCCTGGACCGCGCCCAGTGCCAGGACCCCTGTCTCCCGCAGACACCAGCTCACCCGCCGGACCTACGACGCCACCGAACTCTACGCACTCAACGCAGGCCGAATCCCGGGCTGCTATCGAGCCACCCCGAGACGCACCCACGGACCCTTCTGCTGCCACTCCTGCAAGTTCACCTGCATCCGGACCTGCACTACACCAGCACCGACCAAGCCGAGCACCAGCAGCAACCACCTCAAGTGCATCCTGCTCAACACCAGCTCCATCCACAGACACGCCGTCGAGCTCTGGAACCTGCTCGACACCACAGCCCCAGACGTCGCCTTTCTCACGGAAACCTGGATGAACGCCTCCTCAGCGCCCGACATCGCCATCGCCATCCCGGACGGCTACAAGATCATCCAGAGGGACCGCGTCAACCAGACAGGAGGAGGCATCGCCATCATCCACAGGAACACCATCCGCATCACGACCAACACCGACGACACCCTCGCACCCGCCGAACACCTACACTTCCAGATCCACATCAACCCCAAGACCACCCTCAGAGGCACCCTCATCAAAAGACCCCCAGGACCACGCACACAATTCAGCGAAGACATCGCCGACGTCATCAGCCCGCACGCCCTCCTCTCCGCTGACTACATCCTCCTCGGGGACCTCAACTTCCACCTGGAGAACAACAACGACCGCAACACCACCACCCTGCTGGACACCCTCGCCAACCTCGGTCTCAAGCAGCTGGTGACCACCCCCACCCACTACGCCGGACACACACTCGACCCCGTGTTCTCATCCAGCAAGGACATCACCTTCAGCCACGCCACCGGACTCCACTGGCGGACCACAGCTGCATCCACTTCAGCTTCAGAAGGACCACGATCCACCACCACCAACAACAGGTTGCACGCAGAAGCTGGAACAAGATCACAGCCGACAAGCTCGCGACCTCCAGGAGCATGAACCCTCCCACCAGCGCAACTAACCCAAGCCAGGCGGCCACCAACCTCACGAAGTGGATCAGCAACTGCGCAGACGACCTTGCCCCTCTGAAGACCCCGCCTAGCAGACCCGGCAGCAAGAAAGCCCCATGGTTCACCGACGAACTCAAGAGCTCCAAGAAGAACTGCCGAGCACCCGAGAAAGCCTGGCGCAGAGACCCAACACCGAACAACATGACTGCCCTCAAGCTCGCCACCCGAAAACACCACCAACTGATCCACGCCACCAAGAAAACTGCATTCAAGGAACGACTGGACAACAACGCACACAACAGCAAGGAACTCTTCAACATCGTTAAAGAGCTCTCCAACCCCAACGCCGGAAACAACAACATCACCCCTTCGCAAGACCTCTGCAACTCCCTAGCCTCCTACTTCCACAACAAGATCGCGGACATACACAACAGCTTCAGCACTCAACCGACGCACGCCATGACGGAACCACCGCCCCCCACCACCACCCTCCGCGCCTGGACCCCGATCAGCACTGAAGACACCATCCGCACGATGAACTCCATCCACTCCGGATCTCCGACCGACCCCTGCCCTCACCACATCTTCAACAAGGCCGACACTGTCATCGCACTCCACCTGCGGGACATCATCAACACCTCCTTCAACACCGCTACCTTCCCGGAGAGCTGGAAGCACGCCGAACTCAGCGCTCTACTAAAGAAGCCATCAGCCGACCCCACCGACCTCAAGAACTACCGCCCCATCTCGCTGCTCCCGTTTCCTGCAAAAGTCATCGAGAAGACCGTCAACAAGCAGCTGGCCGCCTTCCTCGAGACGAACGGATCCCTCGACCTCTCGCAGTCCGGCTTCCGGGCCAACCACAGCACCGAGACCGCCCTGATCGCAGCCACCGATGACATCCGAGCCCTGCTCGACAACGGAGAAACAGCGGCCCTCATCCTCCTAGACCTCTCCGCGGCCTTCGACACTGTCTGCCACCATACCCTAGTGCGGCGCCTCAGCAACGTTGGAATCCAGGAGAAGGCACTGGAATGGATCATCTCGTTCCTCGCCGGAAGGACTCAGAGAGTCCGCCTCCCCCCGTTCAGATCAGAAGCCACCGAAGTCATCTGCGGCGTTCCCCAAGGCTCCTCGCTCAGCCCAACCCTCTTCAATGTCTACATGAGCCCCCTCGCAGCCATCGCACGCCAACACAACCTCAACATCATCTCCTATGCCGACGACACCCAGCTAATCCTCTCCCTCACCAACGACCTCGCCACCGTCAGAGCCAACCTACACGAAGGGATGACACACGTAGCCAAGTGGATGATGAACAGCCGCCTGAAACTGAATTCGGACAAGACGGAAGTCCTCATCCTGGGATCTTCACCCTCCGCCTGGGACGACTCCTGGTGGCCCCCCGCCCTGGGCAGCGCACCCAAACCAACAGACCACGCACGCAACCTGGGCTTCATCCTGGACTCCTCCCTCTCCATGACCAGACAAGTCAATGCCGTCTCCTCGTCGTGCTTCAACATCCTGCGCATGCTACGTAAGATCTTCCGGTGGATCCCCACCGAGACCAGGAAGACGGTCACCCAGGCCCTCGTCACCAGCCGTCTGGACTACGGCAACTCCCTCTACGCCGGAACCACCGCCAAACTCCAGAAGAGACTCCAGCGGATTCAGAACGCTTCTGCACGACTCATCCTGGACATCCCCCGACCCAGCCACATCTCCGGACACCTGAGAGATCTGCACTGGCTCCCGGTCAACAAGAGAATCACCTTCCGTCTCCTCACCCACGCACACAAAGCCCTACACAACCAAGGCCCAGGATACCTCAACAGCCGCCTCAACTTCTACGCCCCCACACGCCAGCTTCGCTCGACCGGCCACGCCCTCGCCTCCGTCCCCCGCATCCGAAGAGCCACCACAGGAGGAAGATCCTTCTCCTACCTGGCCGCCAAGACTTGGAACTCCCTCCCGACCCACCTCCGCCTGACCCAGGACCACCTTGCCTTCAGGAAGCAGCTCAAGACCTGGCTGTTTGAGCAGTAGCGGACCCCCCCTCCCCTAGCGCCTTGAGACCCTCCGGGTGAGTAGTGCGCTATATAAATGCTTTGATTGATTGATTGATTGATTGATTGATTGATGTGGCTGAGCGGGAGTGGAGAAACACTGATTCTAGATCTATGACAGGATGCTATCTGGAATCCAAAATCTCTCCTGACCATGAACTTTATTGGGACAATATAACAAAGCCATGGGATAGGAAGCTACTATGCCAATTGAGGATAGGTGCTCTTCCGCTCAGGTCCCTAACTGGCAGGTGGAGGGGTTCATCTAGTATTTCCTGCCCCGCTTGTGGATCTGCAAAGGAAACTATTGGGCACTTCCTATTTTCCTGTCAAGCCTATGCCGTCCCTAGGCGAATTTGGTTAAAACCTGTATGTACAAACGTAGGTACTAACAGTAGCATTGTAGCTTTGAGAATTATTTGCACTAGTTCATGTCTGCCACTTGCCATAGCAGTAGCGAAATTTATGGGATGGGCTTGGTCTATTAGGCATAAAATGTTAGCCGAGTAACAGTTTACATTGGGATGGTTTTATTGAATCTACTTGATGTAGTTTGTATTTTAAAGTATATGTATATTCATGCTTTTTATGTTAAGTACTTTTTATTCGATCGAGGCAACTGTTTAATAACGTTTTAAAATTTTTGTATGTACTGTGCTTTTATGAGTAATACTTGAATAAAGCCTCTTTGAATTGAAATTGGATGATATAGTCATCTCATAAAAGTGAAAATAAAAACTACAGCAAGCAGTGAGAGAGGTGATGATTTTGGGGTCCTCCCTAACCTAGGGAGAGAACCAAGCAGATGCCCTGAACACAAAGATCACACCATGCTGAACGATTCGGACAACCCCAAGCACAGTTATGGGGATATATCCAATCACAATCAAAGGCCCTGCAAAGCATTATGGGACGAGATTCTAGAGTGCAGTGAATATTATAGTATCCAATATCAAATCTTTCCTCAAGGGGCAGGCTCTACTGGCTCAGCTGAGAGATAATACTATAATATTCACTGCACTCTAGAGTGTTGCTTATGCTGTATGTTAGCATTTGCTATGCCATTTTATATGCCGATGCCATTTTGGTTTATAATCAAAACTTATCCTACGTCATTTCTGAGAAGAGGTCTCAGTTAGGTTTCATTTCCCCGAAGCCGGAATTCACCTCACTAATGAATACACTGTTCTTAATAATGCATACCTATCTCCTTCGATAGATGCCTTCTCCCACTTGTCTAGTGGTGGGCATGGGCAGAATGACCTTGACTGTTAGATAATGTGTGCCCGGCCTCAGAATCGAAACTTCATTTTTCGTACTTCACTTTTTTACTGTATTTGCTTGGAAAACTTCATTGTGGGCATGCCTTTTGGTTCCGAATAAACCTATTGTAACTTTATGCTTGCTTATGTCAGTCTCTCTGCAGCACTCCTATGCGACTAGTCCGATTGTGCCCTGCTCTAAGTGTATTCTGAATAAACACATATTGGTTTGTATACTCTGCTGTCTGACTGATTCTTCATTTGGTATAGAAGGCGGTCGTGAGTGACCCGGGTGACCTTCGGGTGAGTGCCCATCCCCTTCAGCGGACGGGGGGGGAGGTTGAGGCCATTGTCTGGTCAGACTGATGATTTATGGATCCCTGTGTGAGGTGCATTGTTTGCTCACAGCTGCCCCTTCCATCCTGCCGGACGGTGCCTCGCCCAGCGGTCATCCCGACTGGAGTCCAAAATGGCAAAACCCTTGAGTATGACTGTTTGGTCTGAAAAGTCGGCAGTGGAGAATTAGTTTGCTTTGATCTGCGGATATCAGGTGAGTTTGTTTTGGTTCTTTGTGGCTATGGTACCATTTTGGTTTGTATTTGGCACGGTCTGAAGACTGTCTTTGAGATAAAACATTTGTAATTGCTTTGCCAGGCATAAATAGTGGCCTTGTTTTCTTTTGAGAATGCCTGGAGCTAGCAAATTGATTTCTTTGTGCTGTCACTGTTGTTCTGCAGATGCTCGATTGAAAGAAGCTCAGCCGGCGCCTCCAGAAGCACTCCAAATTGTATGTGAAGCATGGTCTTGGCCCTAATATGTTTAGTACACAATGGCACAAATAAATGAGGGACAATATCGAGTTGCAGTGGCCGTTAACTGGCCCTTTTGATGAACAAAAGATTAGGTATTTACAGGAAAAGTTATTTAAGAGGCGAAGTAGACAGTCTATGTTTGATTCTATTAGATTGTGGCAGAACAAAGCTTGGCAGGGACAATTGAAGCCCAAGAAAGAGGCCCTGAAGGCGAAGATGCAGAAATTGACTCAGAAAGCTGTAGCATATGCTAAAGAGAAACAGGAAAATGGAGTTGAATGTGGGATAGGAGGTTTCGATTGTGTATTGATGAATCATATTTGGCTCAGTATTAGACTGATACTTTTGTGGAAGAACTGTTATCTACAAGACCCCCCTACCTCCATACGCTCCACAAAGGATATTTTCAACTGTCCCTTGTCTATTACAGCCATCCTTTCTGTCCTGTGTCTACTGCTGTTGTTTCAACTGCTGTAGCCTCTGCTCCTCCTCCGCCTTCTATTTTTTCGCCCTCCGTGGCAACAGTGACTGTTAGTACTCTTGCTAAATCCATTGTCTCAGCATCCTTGTCTCGGGCTCTTTCTCCTGCGACACAACCACCAGCGACAATTGTACTTGTGACTTCTGTTGTTTCTCACTCTTTGGTTCTCCATCCCCCAATGTTAGTAAGCACTGGGACACCAGTTTGTGGGTTTGGGGATAGAGACTTATCAAAATGTAATGAGCGTATGGGCCCTTTCGTATGGTCTGCAGTGGGAGATGAAGAGAAGAAGGTTGTGGCTAATCAGGCCGCGCAGTGGGGTCGTAATCACATTTACAGTGTGGAGGATGTTTGGGATGTGATGAAAGATTATGAGCCCTTTACACAGCAACACACTCTTAAGTATATGCCCTCTATGCTAATTGTTTTTTGGGAGCATACCGGTAGTATGCACCACTTTGGGAATGTTGTGCAGCAAATTTTATTTGGTATTAAAGATCGTGTGTATACTACCGGTATGGACCAAAGGTATACTGGAGAGATAGTTAGCTGGAATATTCCTTTTGCCTGATAAATATTCAACTTTGACATTGAGCTACATAAGACTCTCCAGCCAATGCTTAATTAAAGGAGTGGTGTTTCTAATAATCCTACAAACAAGAGCCTGTGATCACTCCTTACCACAAAAGGCAAACCCCATATATAATATTTCAAATGTTTTATTGCCCATGCACAAGCAAGCACGTCCTGTTTCACCACAGAATAGTGCTCTTCAGCTCCTTTGAGTGAACACGAGGCAAATGCCATCACTTTCTCTTCACCTTCAACTATTTGAGAGAGACCCACTCCAAGGCCCGACTTGCTAGCATCCATGGTGAGCAAATCTTTCCATCTCACATCAAAATGGCCTAATATAGGCATGCTTGCAATTCTGTTCTTAAGCACTGCAAAATCTTCCAAACAATCCAGAGACCATTCAAAGTTTGCTTCTTTCTTCAAAAGCTTTCTCAATGTTTATACCACACTTGCAAAATCTTGAACAAACTTTGAAAAATATTCTTTAAGGCCATGGAATGACCTTACTTGGTCCTTGTCAGAGGGTGTGGGTACCAACGTGATGGATTTTGATAATTCCAGTTTCAGTCTAATATCTCCTGAAATGGTCTGGTCCAAATATGAAATATTTCCTACCTTAAACTTACAATTTTCTCTTTTCAAAGTGTGTTCACTGTCCCTCAGCCTCATACGAACTTCCCTTAAGGTAGCATCATGTGTAATGTCATCTTCACCATATACTAAGATGTCATCTTGAAAGAATAATACAATTGTGAATATAGGGGATTCTCTAGTCAACAAATTGGTCACTTGTATTATTGAACCATTAGTAACAATTAATGATGCTAAACTCAAAGAACCATAATAGACATTTAAAAAAAAAACTTTTATTAGTACACTCTGTTAAAACAAGGCTTAAATTTTATGCATAACAACATCCAGAGCATGTACATGAAATGACTAAACAGTGTGATATGGTGGAAAAGGAATTGCAATGAAAGAGGTTTTACAATAAAGTGGATGTAATTATAGAATTTGCAATATTACATTCACATAATAGTGTCTAATTTTCATGAAATTTGGACATTTCTGCAAACTGTGTGTCAAACTTAACAAAAAACAGTACATATATTTATACATAAAACGAGCCAGGATAAATTATATAATACAATGGAAACAAACATTGTCAATGAACTGTTAAAATAATACAATGTTGGTTCTTCAGAAAATCAATGTGCTTTTTGGCGACAATAACGCATTCATCAGGAAACCCACATTGAATGAATTAACCTAAAAATTGAAAGGTCAATGGGTGATAATGGCTCTCAAGTGAAATATAATAATAAACAAAACAGTGCTCATTCCACTATCCGTGATGCCGATCACAAATGCAAGGGTGTCTATGGAGAAGAGAGAAGGAAAGGGTGCTCAAGTTCTTAAGTGACTAAGATAGGATCTTAGGTTTAAGACTGTGTTGACCGGAGAGAAAATAATCAATATAAGCAAAAGAAGAGGAGATACAAGAGAAAAGAAAACTGGATTTGAACAGTTTATTATGCTCACCGGAACCCAAAATGTAATGAGGTATCTTTAAATTCATGTATCCCTTGAATCAGGGGCACAATGGGACATCTAGTGGTGCGAAGAAAGTATTAGAATACAGAAAACAATTAGCATATTAAAAGAAATGCATAAATTAATATATTAGGAGGGTAAACAACTGAATTCAGAGGATGAGGACCTCCGTCTTGTCCGAGTTCAGTTTCAGGGGACTGCTCTTCATCCATTCGGCGACGGCCTTCAACCCTGTGTGGAAGTTGGTTTTGGCGGTGGCTGTCTTTGGTGAGGGAGAGGACCAGCTGGGTGTCGTCAGCGTATGAGACTATGTTGAGGTCATGTAATCGGACAATATTGGCGAGCGGTGTGATGTATACATTGAAGAGGGTCGGGCTGAGGGATGATCCTTGGGGTACCCCGCAGGTGATTTTGGTGGCTTCGGATCGGAATGGAGGGAGGCGGACTTTCTGGGTTCTGTCGGTGAGGAAGGAGATGATCCAGTCCAGGGTTTTGTCACGGATCCCCACGTTGTAGAGTTGTGTGCACAGGGTGTGGTGGCAGACAGTGTTGAAGGCGGCCGAGAGTTCTGGAGGATGAGGGCAGCGGTTTCACTATTGTTCAGCAGGACCCTGATGAGTCCAGGGTGTTGTTCTCTTCGAGGAGCTGGGGTTGGTGAGTTGCTTCAGGATGATGAAGAGCTCTTAGCTATTGTGTGCGCTGTTGTCGATGCGTTCCTTTAAGGAGGTCCTTTTGGCCATTCGAATAAGTTGGTGGTGTCTGTTGCTGCCGTTCTTGAGGGCTGCATGGTTGTCCGGTGTTTGCTCGTGGCGCCATTTCCTCTCTAGCCTCCGGCAGGTCTGCTTGGATGTCTGGAGGTTGGCGGTGATCCAGAAGGCTCTTCTGTTGGTGAGTCTGTTTCTGGATTTCTTGATCCGGGCGAGGATGTTGGCGCAGGCCTCGATCCATCGCTTGAGGTTGCGGAGGCTGTGTCTGAGTTAGTATGGTCGGTCGGTGGGGCTTCGGTGATGGTGGTGGTAAGCTGGTCTTCGGTGACCTTGTTCCAGCTGCGGTGGGGGATTCCTTGTTGGTAGTTGTGTGCAGCGATTTTCTTGAAGGAGAAGTGGATGCAGTGGTGGTCGGTCCAGTGGAGTTCGGTGGTGTGGCTGATGGAGACGTGGCTGCTGGCCGAGAAAATAGGGTCGTGCATTTGTATGGCAGACTGGGTGGGTATCGTGATGAGCTGTTTGAGGCCGTGGTTGGTGACGATGTCCAGTAGTGTGGTAGAGTTGCTGTTGTTGGTGTTCTCGAGGTGGAAGTTCAGGTGTCCGAGGAGGATGTAGTCTGTGGAGGCCAGGGCATGCATGCTGACGGCGTCTGTAATGGAGTCGATGAACTGTGGCCGGGGGGGTCTGTACATGAGGGTTCCTCTGAGGGTGGTGTTGGCATTGATGTGGATCAGGAAGTGCAGGTGTTGGTGGTACTGAGGGTGTCCTCAGTGTTCATCGAGATTCTGAGGGTATTTCTGTGGACGATGATGATTCCTTCTCCCGGTCTGTAGGGGCGGTCCCTGCGGGTGATCTTGTAACCATCCGGGATGGCTATGGCAATGTCGGGTGCCGATGAGGATTTTATCCAGGTTTCTGTCAGGAAAGCGATGTCCGGGGAGGATGAGTCGAGTAGGTTCCAGAGTTTGACGGTGTGCCTGTGGATGAAGCAGGTGTTGAGCAGTATGCATCTGAGGTGGTTGTGGTCCGCTTTGGTGGGGTGGGCAGGACATGCAAGTGTGCGATGGCAGGTGCAGCTGCAGTTTAAGCAGGTGAAGGGTCCATTGGTGAGCTTCAGGGTGGCCTGGAAGCAGGTGGCGGATCGGCCGTCGTTGAGTGTGTTGAGGGTGTTGGCGCCATATCGGCGTCTGGTGTCATGTTACGCATGAGGGCCAGGGGGTCTGAGGCTGGGCACGGTCCAGAAGCGGACGGGTGTAGAAGGGCTTGCCTTAGGCATGACTGGGCAGCGGTTGCCATGATGTAGGAGAGGGGGGAGGGATGAGGAGCTGGGAGGAGGAAGTGGGGCGGTAGGGGGAGGGGTCAGTGGTGGCGGGAAATAGGAGGGGAGACCAGGGGGATCAACAATCCCAGAGATTAACAGAAGTTAACAAATAAAATAAATTAACTAACACATGCAATGTAGCAGACAAATTACACCAGGAGAAAAAAGAAATAGAGCACAATCACCATGCGCCTGGAGGAATCAGGACCAGGGTGGAATCAAATCCTGCCAAGGAGAAGGGCTGGCTGGCTCCTTCGTGAAGCAAGGCACCATGGAGCTGCAGAGGGAAGTGTGTGCCTTGGACTGAAATCTGAGGACTGACACGCGCTCCCCCGCAGTGGTTGCTATGATGTAGGGGAAGGGACAAAGAGCTGAGAGGTGGAAGCACGGTGTTAGGGGGAAGGGTCAGTGGCGGTGGGAAATAGGAGGGGAAACCAGGGTGAACAACAACCCCCGAGATTAACAGAAGTTAACAAATAAACCAAGCTTGTCTTCAAAACATCAGAGAATTCACGTAGAACCTCTACAGCATTACTAACACGAGATAACAACAAGACTTGGTCTAGTGAATTCCGGTTGAGGCCGGGGTATTGCCAATATTCCTTTGGTGATGCCATCCCAAAATATTATCTCTACATTTTGCTACCTAAATCTTCCCCTCTGTTTCATGACCCTTGATCTTTTTAATTTGTTGTCCTCCATACCCCACCGGGTTAATGTCAGGTGGTAACAGGTTAATATTAAGTATGAGCTAATTTTGCTAATTCGCGGTTCGCGAATTCGCAAAAAAATACACGAATTCGCAGATTTCCCCGCGAAATCGCGGATTTTTGGGCAATTGCACTATACTCAACTGAAGTACTTTCTACTGGCTAATCAGTAAGTGCTACTTCGTTGGGTAAATGTATCATGCTTTTCCTACACTACAGCTGCGTAAAGGCCCAGAAGAGTTGTCTCCAGTGACCCAGTGTGTCTGTAACTTTGCCACCGCGCCCATAGGCGCCGAGGTCCCTCGAGTGAACTGTCCATCACAGTGGGGGAATGGGCGGGAAGAGGTTGCATAGCCTCGTGTGTGTGGGGCTGGGCTTCTGTGCGAGTTCACATGCCTCTTGTTTATAAAGGTCAGAGACCGAGCAGAGCAGCAGATGAGGAGAAAGCAGGAAGTGCTACCTCATTGGGTAAATGTATCGTGCTTTTCCTACACTACAGCTGCGTAAAGGCCCAGAAGAGTTGTCTCCAGTGACCCCGTGTGTCTGTAACTTTGCCACCGCGCCCATAGGCGCCGAGGTCCCTCGAGTGAGCTGTCCATCACAGTGGGGGAAAGGGCGGTAAGAGGTTGCATAGCCTAGTGTGTATGGGGCCGGGTTTCTGTGCGAGTTCACATGCCTCTTGTTTATAAAGGTCAGAGACCGATCAGCGCAGCAGATGAGGAGAAAGCAGTAAGTGCTACCTCGTTGGGTAAATGTATCGTGCTTTTCCTACACTACAGCTGCGTAAAGGCCCAGAAGAGTTGTCTCCAGTGACCCTGTGTGTCTGAAACTTTGCCACCGCGCTCATAGGCGCCGAGGTCCCTCGAGTGAGCTGTCCATCACAGTGAGGGAAAGGGCGGGAAGAGGTTGCATAGCCTAGGGTGTGTGGGGCCGGGCTTCTGTGCGAGTTCACATGCCTCTTGTTTATAAAGGTCAGAGACCGATCACAGCAGCAGGTGAGGAGAAAGTAGTAAGTGCTACCTCGTTTGGTAGATGTATAAATGTATCGTGCATTTCCTACACTACAGCTGCGTAAAGGCCCAGAAGAGTTGTCTCCAGTGACCCCGTGGGTCTGTAACTTTGCCACCGCGCCCATAGACGCCGAAGTACCTCAAGTGAGCTGTCCATCACAGTGGGGGAAAGGGCGGGAAAAGGTTGCATAGCCTAGTGTGTGTGGGGCCGGGCTTCTGTGCAAGTTCACATGCCTCTTGTTTATAAAGGTCAGAGACCGATCAGCGCAGCAGATGAGGAGAAAGCAGCCTCCTGGTCACTGGAAGTACAGGGGGATTGCACTAGAGAAACTCGTGGATGCCTAGACCTCCATCACGGATTACAGCTATTTGTAGACGGTAGATTCGGGGAGAAAGCACACCTGGCTAGCATCGACCGTGCTCACTAGATTCTTGGGCTGATTATAAATGCGTTACTGAATTTGAGCTTAAACTCGGGCACCTGCTTTATTTACATCTGTAAGTGCTTCCTACTGAGGTTTAATTTTTGTGACAGGAGCCTCGTTGCCTAATTGTAACTATTCTCTGACCCTGCTTCGAGGGTCAGAGCAGGGTCAGAGAATAGTTGCAAGTAGGCAACGAGGCGCCGCTCAGGAAGCACTTACAGGGTTACAGCAGGTGCCCAAGTTGAAGTTAATTTCTTTGTAACCCTTTTGTAAAAGGTTACAAGGAAATTAGCTTCAACTTGGGCACCTGCTGTAACCCTGTAAGTGCATCCTGAACAAAATTCATCCCGCTCGCGGATTTGCGTATTTTGCTGCAATTTCGCGAGATTCGCGGATCGCGAAATTGTGGAAAATCCGCAAATTCCGCGAGCGGAACAAATTTTCGGCCCATACTTATTTAATATTGTCCTCACCAAATATGTCTTCCCAGTTCTTATCACCAATTAAGGTAAAAGGGTACCCTGACTCAGCAAGGACTGGGAGATTTTTTTTCACCAATCACCACATATAATTAGGCATTGTTAGGTTACCTACAGCAACCTGTTTGGTATTCTTAGTAGAGCAGCTAACATTACCTTCTGTTAATTTAGTACTGGTCCATCCACACTGATGACCTTGGAACTCCTACAGACCCTTACTAAGTTGCCCATCCTCCCACAGTTCCGGAAAGTAACATTTCGAGCAAAACACTTAGAATTATTGGCTAAATGTCCAGGACTGCTACATTTATAACATTCATTTTTTGTGTCTTTTTCCGCATCGCTTATCTTGAGACAGCTAGCACCTTTGGTGTATGCTTCAACTCCTCATTAGTGTCTGATGTAGAGACTCTGCATAAAGAGGAATTAGATCCTGTATCCTTTACTTCTTTAATCCATAATGTCGCATATTCAATGCTCTCAACAATGGTTATAGAATCCTGTCAGGTAGGATTCCTCACTAACAGCTACTCTTGTACCCTGGAGTTATTCTGGTGCTATCGTGCTACAGAAAAAGAGCATACTCCTTCTTACAGCATAACACTGATGCTCTTGCTTATTGTGTCTGTTCCTGTATGACGCTCCTGCAGAAAATTCAGGAAGTGATTCTGTGCTCCTGAATTTCATTGGCTCTTCCCATTGACCTGGAAGTAATTAGTTACAAGTTAATGTGCAGGTTAACTGTCTAAGTTTGCACACCTACACTAGATAATGAACCTGCCACAATCTACAAGTTAGTGCTTGCCGTGCAGCAGAACACTCCCAATAATACCCCAGTTGTTGTTTGGTGGCTTAGTGGACAAATGCATTCACTGCAGGGGCCTGAGTTTGACCTCATAGTTACAGGTTCATATCCCGGTGGGTCCACTTATCCTTCTAAAGTCGTACAAATAAGTACCAGCTTTGTCAAATCTTCTTAAAGCCCTGTGATCCAGAGCGAATCCCATAAATTGATCAGGGATAAATATTCAATAACATCTTGAAAATGTATCCCTGATCAACATATTTTAGCCCATCCACATTCACCCAAATACCTGATGCGCTGGGGTCAACTTTGTTAACTTTTATTCAATTTACTCTTGTTTACTCAGGCACAAAATTTAAACATCTTGTACTTTTAAGTATTGAACAAATGTTAATCGACTTTTCATCTATTTGGTCGATGGACCCTCGAACGCTGGCTTGCACGATACGGCAGAACGCTAGGCAGGAACAGGGATACTGCGCCGCCACAGGACTCCGTAATAATCGGAGGTAAGCGCTGCACCTTGAACGGGTGTATCTGAGATAACAGACTTATGCATTATATTTAACGACCCAAAATTAATATCGACACTCAAACGAATATATGATCTTTATTTGGACAGTGGGAAATTATCTTCTCTCCACAAATACTGGAGGAAGGACATCATGAATATTGACACATCCCGGGATCAGAACTAAAGATTACCGGTGAACGGGGATTACTCAGAGTTACCGATTGGAAGCGATCTCGTGTGATACGGACTAAGCGCTAATAAAGAAGTATTGCCCAAGCCACGTAAGGCTGGGCCGGAATTACAACCAGCTAGAAGGCACACAGGTCTCCTAGTATTCGATATCAGCCCTGAGGAAGTCGTGGGTATCCGCCCAGGCGACGAAACACGTGTTGGCTGGACTGAGGGAAAGCCTTTGAGATTAAATGAATCTAATTTTCTGTCGCATTGTGTATTTGTGTTGAATTTGAAGAAAACTACATAACATATCTTTGTTTAATAATTTCTGTTGGTGTGATAGGTTTTTGACTTATACACAATCTATTTATAGAAACATACGGAACTATCATTTCAAATATACTTTGCAAAGCGTGGATAGATGAAGAGACATTAGATACCAGTAAAAATATATTGATTTTAAAGCATCAATTTGGAGGGGATAGATGAAGATACAAAAGTTTCAGAGACAAAAATACGACTGCATAATAATTACTGCAATGCTAAGTTAGAGCAGATACCAACCCAAGGGATGAGTAAGGGAAAACCACCACCCAGGCCTAGGCAGCAATGGGGGACCCCCGAACCAAGAGTCAGGGATCATGGACCCAAGAACCAGGACACAGGACAGGAACAGCTAGATCTCTCTGCAAACCGACAAAGAGCGACACATCCCTCTCTCAGACACCTTCAGCCTAAGCAAAAAAACCACACCCCTAAAGCACCTATTCTTATACACTAAAAGTAGGGATGGATGGAATTTGCGTAGTCATGCTATGCAAAGCTCCGCGAAACGATAAAAAAATCTCCACGAGCACGCAGATGCTTGTTCTGCCAATTTGCAATGCTTTTTTCCTGTTCACGAATGCTGTTTGCGTGCTCCTGGTGAAATATCTCGCAAACACGCATTTTGAAAGCGCGAACAAGTAAAAAATCCGCGAAGCACAGATTTTGGAATTTTTGGCAATTCGGCGTCTCCACAGAACGCAAAATTACCCAAATTCTGCGAGTGGAACGGAATTTACCACCCAGGCCTACCTAAAAGTACATGTCTGTCCCACAATAGTTGCTAAATTCACATTCACTTTTGACTACACCATTGTTCTAAACATTTATTTTATACAGTCATCAATACCTCTTCTCTCTCATGAGTACACATGTAAAAATGTATTGTACATTTTAATAAATTCAACAACTACAGCTTCTATTCCCACGAGGACACTGGCTTTGGCTGGCTTTCAATGCTCTGTCCTTCATTAGGTCAGGTTTTTTTCATCTTTGCACAGCAGTTCAGTCACGTGGTCACATGCTTCCTGCTCGCTCCTAATTCCACCCGCCCTTGGTTAAGCCAACTTTAAAAGATGGAGGACTAGTCCATTACTAAAAGAACGGAAAACTTACATTTATTAATTATTTCACAATGCAATTTTCACTGTTTACCACCCACATTAGCTCTACTTCATATTTCATATTTATGGTTAGCCTAGCATGCTTAAGCAGAAAAGCTGCAACACACACCATGCTTTTTTACTCAATACACATGCGGCCTTGCCATGCAAACCTTCTTATATCGTTCTAAACACAAGATTATTACACTTCTGGTTATTTAAGCATTAATTTTGGTTAGTTCATGCATATTGCAAGGCAAGCTTCCTGCGTTTATTGTAAATGTGCACATTAGTTGTTCTAACCCTAATTATTGTTAGGACGTATTATAGGGGTGTTCATTTGAGCAGGTTCTCCCTCTGATGGCTTTTAGGAGCCATCATAAATACTCGCCATACTGAGTGCCACCTTTCATTTTTATCTAGAATTTACTTTCTCCCTCTCTTTTTATGGCACGCTCATCTAGGTCTTTAATCATATCATAGTATTCTCCATTTATATCTTCTAACTCTATTTCTTCTCTCCTTCTCTCACTTCCTTTTCCTTTATTATTTTTGTCTGTTGCATCTTTTCTAACTCTGATGCATTTACAACACTTATACACTGTTCATATTACTAGAGCTACTATTGCTACTGAAAGTATTGGCATTATTATTTTTCCCAATAAACTACTCCCAAAGGTAGAAAACCATTTACTTACAGAGGAAAAACTCTTACAAAGTTTCTTCCAAACACCGCAACCTCCAGTTGGGTTAAATGATCATGTAATTTTGTAATATTTCTAATAAATCCTTTTATCCCTTTACTTTAATACGGGATATATGTACAGCAGTGTTGAATTTTCAACATGCCACAGACTCCACTCTCTTTTGCCAAAAACAACTCCAACTGAGGGTATCAGCGCACCAAAGATATTTCCTACTATTTCTGAAAAACTTGCTCTCTTACTACGTATTAGTCCTTGTTTTACTTTATTGACACTATTGTCCTTATGGTCTACATGGAAGACTTTTGGAAAAATAATTCCAAAATAACAGCTTCTATACCAATGTGCAGGTAACCTATAATAGGCTTTCTTACCACATGCATAATATATTCCCAGAAAAACAGGATCAGTTCCACCTTTTAATTTGAATTGGAAAGTATGCTCGCATTCACTAGTGCCAATGAAATAGTTGTTATAGTTTGTCTTTGAACTAAATAAAAATTGTTTCCCATCAGTGACCAGTCCAGGGACATTGCAGCATATGTCTCACCCTTCTCCTAATTTCCATCTCTAAAATCCCAAGACGGTGCCTGTGATTTCTGTTCATCAGCTTTCTTTTTTCTTGCTCTTCTATTTTCTACCATATCTAAGAACAATCTCTCTTCAACATGTAAGCTACAGGTTAAGGTAATTTTGTAGGCATATTCTACATCTAAGGCTTTAGTGATATGGAAGAATTCTCTCATATATTGTGCATTTTTACCACTTACTACTTTATTTAGTTCCCTGACAATTAGTACTTCTGAAAATACTAAATCTATATCAGTATACTGATACTCCCGCTTACCTGTCATATACAATAGGCTGCTGAGGACACTACATGACACACTATAGGTTGGGGAAAGTGATGACATGTTTCACCTTCCGTGACAGACGAAGATAATTGCATGCAGACATAACAATTACTCACATTCATAGTATTAGTATATTCATACAACAACTTGGTAGAAACATTTAACAAAAAATCACTAATATATTTGTCATGATGGAGAATGCTTTCATTCATTTGTTCTATTATATTAGTATTCATAGGTGTTTTAGAAACATATTTTATTCCTTCAATCGACACATCATTAGTATTATTTCCATTGTTATTTCCATAAAAAATGGGTGTGACAACAATTAACAATATCCATTAAAGTGTTAATATAAAAACACTACATAAGATAGCTTTATTAAATCTACATTTTAGACTAGATTTTGATTGTCACTTCTGCTGCTGCCATTTTGATATACTACAAAAAATTCAAAAAATCTAACAATTTTTCTAGTTCACAGTCTAAAAAATCAGGATAAAATCTATATGGATTCTATTCTAAAAATTTCTAAAAATAGATTTTTGTACAATCCTGCACTTAATGACTTTCTTCTTCACCCCTTTCTTTTATTTCAGTCTTTTGGTCTTTCTTGAGTCTTTAATTTAAATTCAGCAGACAATTTTCACCTTTATCTCTTTGCAGTTCCTTTTAAGGTTGTCTCAGTTTGGGCTCATCTTCCTTTTCAGTATCACTACTGTTGTGTTCTTCATTTAGACCCAAACTTTCACATTCTTCTAGTATGACGTAGGTCCATACAGGAGCTTTGTACTTTCTACATGGAATTCCTGTTCTTTTTGTTTTTCGGGTTACTTTTCTTCCTGTATTATCTGGTTCTGTTTGGTTTGAAACTTTGTTACTTTGCTCTGGTCTTTTCCTCAAGCTTCTCTTTACTATTCTATACTTTAGTCTACTTTCTCCACTTGGCCAATTGTCCCCTTTTCTAGATCTCTTTTTCTGTGCTACATTTTCACCTTCTGTGTTTTGTTCATCTTTCTTTTATTCAGTCTTCTTTCTATCTGTCCCTCCTTGTTCCTTCGTATTTCTGTTTCTGTAGGTTCAACACTTGTTTCTGATTCATCAGTGAGTTCACCTTCTTCTAGCTCATTTGTGACTTCACTCTCCTCTGGTCCTACTTCTGGCTCAACAGCTGTTTCTCTTTCTTCGGTCTCGACAGCTGCTTCACTTCCTCTGGCTCAATAGGAACCTCACTTTCTTCTGACTCAACAGCAGTCTTGTCAGTCTCAGTATCTAGTGACACTTTACTTGACTTGTGCTTGGATGTTCATTGTCAAAATGTTCATAAGATTCTGTCACTTCAGACTCCTCAACTTCGCACACTTCCACTGCTGGTCCTTGATTTAGATTTACCAGTTGGTGTTCTTTATGTATTTCAATTGGAATTGGGACTAGGTGGGTATGGCTTGCATGTATCCAATTTGGCAAGCCAAAACACTTCACTGCTGTGGTTGTGACCCATATGATCAGGTAAGGGCAGCTTCAACAGGGTTCAAGGCACATTTTCGTCACTTGCTTCTTGACTAGAACCCACTCACCAGGATTCAAATCATGAGCTTAGTTCTGCTGTGTCGTTGTGGCATCTCTTCTAACCTAGCGGGACACCGTACGCACAAGGTCAGCCACTCCTTTGCAATAATCTAGCACACAATCATCAGACATATTCATCAGTTTGTTTGCAGGTGTGTATGCTTGTCTCATGGCTCTTCCCATCAACACTTCATGGGGGCTTAATCCAGTATTTTTGTCAGGAATACTTTTAAGACTCATCAATACAAGGGATAAAGCGCCAGCCCATTTCAGTGTTGTGGATGCACATAAGTTCCCTAATCTAGACTTTATTGTGCTATTTATCTGCTCAACAATACCAGATGCTTCTGGCCAATAGGCACAATGAAGCTTCTGCTCAATTTGTAATGCTGCACAAATCATCCGAATTATTTCATTATTGAAGTGCAATCCTCTATCTGATTCCAAAGTGACTGGAAAATCAAACCTAGGGATCAGTTATCTCAACAACAGCTGTAAGGCTATCATTCCTTCTTGTTGAATAGGCCTCTACCCAGCTGGAAAACAAACAGACAATGACAAGGATGTATTTCAGACCATTACATGGTGGTAGCTCAATGAAATCAATCTGAAGTCTGGTAAAATGACCTCCTGCTTTCCCAATTACACCCCAACTTACTACTGTCTTTCTTCCTGGATTTTGTTTTTGGCATATGGCACACCTTTGACATAAACTTTCTGCGATGACCCTGAACTTTGAATTGTACCATGTCTGCTTGGAAAGGCTTGTCATTGTACCTGCTATTTTATTTCATTTTGGCTTCCAATGTGCCTTGGGAATTTGGGGGCAACTTTTTTAAAATCGTTCTGTTAATTCTGTGTTTTAAACAAATGCTGCTTCGTTTTTAACATTGCCCTAGGAGTGTGTTAGACTCCCTTATTTTACTTTTGCACTTTCGCCGAGGCCAGGTCCGTACTTTACACCTTTTCACCGGCCTCGTGCTAAGCTCGGTCAGAGCTCTAGTTGCTGCAGGCTGCACGACGTTACAGCTCTAACCCTACTTAATTGGGTTCAGTGCGGGCATGCATCGCTTTGGAAAACGCTTGCCATTATACCTGCTATTTTATTTCATTTTGGCTCCTTCTTATGTGCCTTGGGAATTTGGGGGGAATGTTTTAAAAATCGTTCTGTTAATTGTGTGTTTTAAACAACTGCTGCTTCATTTTTAACATTGCCCTAGGAGTGTATTAGACTCTCTTATTTTACTTTTGCACTTTTGCCGAGGCCTGGTCCATACTTTGCACCTTTGACTGGCCTCATGCTAAGTGCGGTCAGCACTCTAGTCACTGCAGGCTGCACGATGTTACACCTCTAACCCTACTTATGGCACTCACACGAACGTGCACCGAACGAGCGCATCGGGCGCACCATTGGCGCTCCTAAGGCAAGCCTGTCTGCACCCGTCAGCGCTAAGTCAACGTTGAGGGCCAGGAATGAGTGAGTACCTAAAAACTTTTAGACCTTCTATTTGCTCTTCCCACAGTGCCCTCTCTCTGTCCTTTGCCTCGGATTTCACCTGCCCCGAGTGTGGCTTCTCTTTCACGCTCGACGCCCCCATGCAACACGTCGAGAAAACCATGAATGACTCAGAACATTAGAGCTGCACCTGTCAATGCGAGATCTCTGAAGAAGCACTATGTCGATATTGCTGATCTGGTATCAGACAATTTGCTAGATATCTTGTTTGTTACAGAGACCTGGCTGGACACTTCTTCTAATCCCATTGTTGCGCTTGCCACCCCGGGTGGTTATAAATTCCTCTGAGTTGACTGCCCTGCTGGCAGAGGAGGGGGATTAGCCATTCTGTTTAGGGAGACCTGGGCTCTCCATAGTGAAGCTTCGAGCCTTTTGGGTGGCTGTGAGGCCTTAGATTTCAGTGTTCAGCTCTCGGCCTACGTCACCCTAGGTGGTTCTCTGTTATACCGCCCCTCAGGCCCTGCTGGTGCCTATCTTAAATCATGCGGGGATGCAGTGACAGAGCGGGCCCTGCGGTTCTCTCATTTTTTGGTCCTTCGTGATGTAAACCTCCACCTCGACCAACCTGAGGTGGGTGACTCCGCTGTTTTCCTCGATTCTCTCCACATGGTCCAGCGTTCACAAAGGGTTACCCACCTCACCCATTAAGGGGGTCATACGTTAGACCCTATCTGTTTGAACTTTCCTATTTTGGTTGCCAAGCCCTAGCCTGTCTCTTAGTCGGACCACTTCCCTATTTTCTTTTCTTGGGAAGTCCCGTGGTCCTCACGACCGGCTCACAGCCTGCACTGTCCGACTTTCAGCAGACTTGATCCTTTGCAGTTCATTACCTCGTTGGCTGCCTCCCAGCCCTCTTTTCATGAAAACCTTGAAGACTATGTGGCCCGGTTCTCTGACTGGATTGCGGACTCGGTAACTGCCCTATCGGCTTTGCGTCCATCTAAACTGTCAAGAGACTCACCCTCCAAACCCTGGTTAACTCCCGAGCTGAAGGTTTTGACGCATGACTGCAAAGTGTTGGAGAGAGCCTGGCGCACCAGTGGTTACTGCTGTAAAGTTAACTTGCTCTTAGAGCAAAACAAAAAAACTATTATGCTGCCATTGTGGTCGCTAAAGGCCAATATTATACGTCACGCATTGACCTAGCCAATAATAACTTGAAGAGATATTTGCGATTGTGCAAAGTTTCATGTCCCTTACTGCTCAGGCGTATGCCATGCCTGTCTGGGTATCTTGGTGTAACACTCTCTCCAAGTTCTTCCTGGATGAAATACGCAGCATTCAAGATACTTTTGCGGCCCCTGCCAGTGGGCCGCTCACGGCCGCTTTGGAGCTGCTGGTGGCTAACCAGGCTAAGGGGTTTTCCACTTTTATGCCTATTGATCATGCCGGCTTACATAAAATTCTTAAGGGCCTTAAGTCAGGCTCTCCAAATGACCCCTGCGCTGCCAGACTCTTGGCTGCTGCTGCGGATGTCATCAATCTGGAAGTCGATACTACGGTCAATATGTCTCTCCGGGAGGCCGTGGTACCGACATCTTGGAAGCAGGCACTAATTCTTCCGCTTCTTAAGAAGCTCTCTCTTGATTCGCAGCTTCCCGGTAATTATCGTCCCATTCCGCTCCTGCCTAGCTTGGCTAAGGTTTGTGAAAAGGTGGTTATGATCCAACTTGCCAATCATGTTGAGGCCTCGGGGCTCTTGCATTCAGCACAATCTGGCTTCCGGCCTCTGTCTAGCACAGAGTTGGCTTTGCTGGAGGTGTCAGAAGCGATCCGGGAGTGTCTGGACGCCGGTGAGACCAGCTCTTGTCATGTTAGACCTCTCTACTGCGTTGGATATGGTGCCCCACTCTTTACTCCTTGACCGCCTCTCGATGATCAGGGTTTCATGGGCTGTGGTGCATTGGATCAGATCTTGGAGGGCCGATCTCAGCAGGTCTGGCTTCCTCCGTTTGCCTCGATTCCTCAGCAGGTGGACACTGGTGTCCCGCAGGGGTCATCCCTTAGTCCCCTTCTTTTCAACATCTATATTACTTACCTGGTCTATCTAGCGGAATCATTAAGGGCTACGGTGATGGCCTACGCTGATGACATTCAGCTTCTGTTCACTTGGGGCAGGGATGACGATTCAGTGTTTGCGGCACAAGATTGCCTTTACTCAGTGTTTCAGTGGCTCGCTCAGGCGCAACTGAAATGCAATGAGGAGAAGTCCGAGGACCTTCTCTACGGCTCATTTACGGCTAACTTTAGGGAGAAACTATGGCCCCTTAGCTTCCCCCTGCCTAGTGCAGAGAGAAAGGTTGCTAAGAATCAAGGCATCTGGTTCAATGAAAATTTGAACTTTTTAGCACAGATTATGAAGCTGGCGGGGACCTGCTTTGACACCTTGAAGGCATTGAGGAAATTTCTTCCTCTTCTCCCTAGACCTGCCAAAGAAACGGTGGTCCGGGCTCTGATCTTGTCCTGTCTGGACTATGCGAATGCTTTCTTTGTGGGTATCCCAGACTACCTCCTCAAGAAACTGAAGTAGTCCAAAACTCCGCAGCCAGACGCCTTCTTGGCTTGTCACATAGGAGTAGTGTGCATGCACATCTGTACTCCCTGCACTGGCTCCCAGTGGAGTTTCTGATAAAATTCAAAATGCTGACCATTGCTCATAAGGCCCTATATGATCTCGGTCCCGTCTACCTACAAAAGAGATTTGCTTTTGACACACCAGCGAGACAGCTGTGTTCTTCCTCTCAGTTTTTGATGCAGACCCCCAGATTCAACCACCAAAGGCTGGGCGGGTGCTAATTTGTCAGGTCAGCTGCCCTAGCCTGAAAACTTCTTCCTCTGTCATTGCGCGGCCTTCAGGACTCTACAGTCTTTAAGGAAAAACTAAAAACCCTTCTCTCCCAACTACATCCAGGTCCTTGCTTCCTTTTTCCATTGCTCGCTTCATGACACTCTGTTGAGTAGCCGTGCGCGCTATAAATAAATATAACATAACATAACATGCGAGAGTCCATGGTACATCCTGGCCATTTGAGAAAGCTCCACTCTTACTTTTCCTCATCACCGGCTTCTTCCTGCATTTGCCTTACCTCATCCCAAGTCTCAAATGTGGTTGTGAACATAAAGTGGCATTCGGTATTTTCTCTTTCAATTGATCTGTTTATGGCCATTGTATGTTGTGCACAGTAACGCGCTAATTGATCAGTGTATCTGTTGCCCTTTGTCACATCATCATCTCCTTATTGATGTGAAGCACATTTTACAACTGCAATTCTTTTTGGTAACTGCAAAGCTTCTAATAATTCTTTTACAGTTTTTCCATTTCGAATTGGGGAACCTGAGGAAGCCAGAAATCCTCTTTGCATCCATAGCTGACCAAAGTCATGTACGACTCGAAATCCGTACTGACGGTGTAGATGGTTACTTTTAGACCTTTTGCCAATCTACATGCTCTCTCCAGAGCAATCAACTCTACTACTTGGGCAGAGTTTACCCCCTTCAAACATGATGCTTCTAGTGTTCCTGATAAGGTGCAGACAGCATAACCAGCACACAATTCACCTTTTTCGTTTCTCAAACATGATCTATCCACAAACAATTCACAATCTGATTCTTCCATGGGTTCATCCTCTATATCTGGATGGGGCTTAGTACAGAGTTCTGTTACTTCCAGACAATCATGTTCCGCCTCCTCTCTCACCATCACACATCTTGAATGTTGTAACAATGTAGCAGGGTTGACAGTAGTGCATCTCACCACCGTCACATTTTCAGCACCTAGAATCACTCTCTCATATTTAGTCAGCCGACTAGAGGTCATATGTTAAGTCAGAGTGTGGGTTAAAAGGATCTTAACAGAATGTGGTACATACACTTTGACTGGATAACCCATCCCAATTGCTTCACTTTGTTCCAGACTTACACAAGTGGCAGCTACTGCTTTTAAACAGCCTGGTAAGGCTGCAGCCACTGAATCCAGGGTAGCAGAAAAATATGCCACTGGACATCGTGCCATTCCGTGTTTCTGAGTTAAGTTTGCAAGTGCACACCCATCTCTCTCACAACAGTACAATGCAAATTATTTAGAGTAATCTGAAAATCCCAAAGCAGGTGCTCGACAAAGACTGTTTCGCAATCTTAAAAACGATTCCATACTCTTTTTGTCCAACACAATTGTATCTTTCACATCTTTTCGTGTCAACCTCTGTAGAGGTTTTGCAATCAGTGAGAAACCACAGATCCACTCTCTGCAGTATCCAACCATTCCCAAAATCATTAGCACTTCCTTTTGATTTCTGGGTGGATTCATTTTCTTGATCACACTGATTCTCTCTGGCGTCACCTTTCTGACCCTTTTTTCAATATTGTGACCTAAATACTGAACTTCCGGTCTACAGTATTGCAATTTAGATGGTGACTCTTTATGTCCTCCTTCTGCTAAAAAGCAATTGTGTCTGTTACACATGTTTCGTGTGTTTTTGATGCCACCAGTAGGCCATTGAAGGACTCTCATTGTACCCTTGAGGAGCTCATCACTATGCCAAAACACGTTTTCCGAACCGGAATTCAAATAAATATTGACTTTCCAGGTGCAAAGGGATGGAGAAAAATGCCTGACACAAATCAATAATGGTGTACCATTCAGCATCACAGGGAATTTGGTAAAAAATTACTGTTAGATTTGGCAGTACTGGACAACACGGTACTACAATTTTATTCACCTTTCTCAAATCTTGAACTATTCTATATTTTCCATTAGGCTTTTTCAGTCCAATAATGGGTAAATTACAGGGACTGCTCGTTATTTCTTTTAAAATACCCTGCTAAATCATTTGGTAAATCACAGGTGTGCCTCCAGCAAGTACTTCTGGACTCATTTTGTACTGTGGGGTATTTGGATATATAGCACGATCGTTTACTGTAATCTGATCCAATCTCTTTTCCTGTGAAATCCCACACATCTGATCTCACTGTACATTTTAATTCTTCAGGCAAATCTTCCTCAGTGAGGAGTGAATATAATTCACTCACTTCTGATTCTCTTTGGGCCATCATTACTTTGTATTCAACATCCTCACCAGGTGTCATAAAGGCAATACCATCCAGTGTACAATAAATGATGCATTTCATTTTGCACAACAAATCTCTGCCCAGGAGATTAACGGACTGGAATCACATACCACAAACCGATGCATGTCTTTGAAATTTCCAATATGAACTTCTATCGAGCCTGTGATAGGAGTTCCAATATGTTCATTTGCAATGACTACAACTTGGATAGTTTCTCAACGACAGGGGAAGTTTTGGAATTTTTGCTGCTCTCACAGTAGTACAGGTAGCACCCATGTCCAACAAGAAGGTGATATCTTTACCTTCTACCTTTTTATCCACATATGGACCTGACTGATCTACGGCTAAAGATGCGCCAAGGGGGCACTCTTCCTCCCAACTCAGGCACCTTCATTCATTCATTCCAGCAGTGCACTCATGTTTCGCTTGTTTCGTCTGGTAATCAAGCCAGTCAGCCGCCTCCTCCGGTCATTCGAAGAACCAGGTCCTCCCCTCCGCCTCTACCTGGGGACATGCCAGGAATAGCATTGAATATTTCAGTCCTATTTTTGGCTCCGCTGTTTCACCGTGACGAATGACCACTTCTGCTTCTGCACTCGTTGTGTAAAGTCTGGAAAAAAGGAGATGTCTGCGTTCTCATAGCAGATGTTGGCTCCCATTCTGGCATTTTGAAGGATTACATCTCTGTTCTGGAAATTTAGTACTCTGGCTAGCATCGGGCGGGGGGCCCCCGGCTTGGGGCGACCTCCTTGGACTCTATGTGCCCTCTCGATGACAAAGAATTTGCTAATGCCTTTCGGTTGAAGATGTTTCAAGATGAGGTCTTCCAGAAAAAGACCAGGGGCCTGACCATCTGCCTTTTCCGGCTCGCCCAAAATTCGCAGGACGTTGCGGCGTAGGCACCCCTCATAATCATCTAGCTTGAGTTCTGTGGCCTTACAAAATAATCGCAATACTTGAATCTCACCCTGAAGCTGGGTGACGTCACCCACGAGGCTGGAAGTAGTGAGCTCCGCCTGCTTGACTTTCTTGTTAAGCTTTGTGAGGTCGGCTTGGATCAAGTTAACCTCGATGGCGATGGTGTCCATTTTACGTTCCAGAGAAGTCTGACCACTGGTAATCGTCTTCATGACATCTTTCATTGACAACTCTTGATCTTCTCTTCCCTGCTCGCTGGGGGTGTCCCCCCCAGATTGGCAGCTCTGGAGCATATCCTTGGGGATGGCGTAACAATCAAGTCTGTTTGTTTGTAACGACTTTGACCCCTTCGCGCCTGCTGTTTTCCTCTCCATTTTCGACCTGCAATTGCGGGCGTGAGGCTTCCAGTGCCAGCTGCATCTCAACGCGTTGTGAGGGCGAGATCCAGGCCCCCCGTCTGTCATCAAGTGTCACACGTACCTCAAGTGCTCAGTCCTCAGCGCCGCCGATGGTCAGGAGGTGGGAGCAATTGTTCCAAGACATTGCTGCAGCACACCTATAGCCACCAGTGACGGCCGCAATTTTCTTGGTAGGATGGCCGCAATCTCCGTTGCCTAGATGGTTCCTAGTTCCATAGGCATGAGAGGGGACCCCGACACTGCCTGCGGCTGTCGCCGTGACCCACAAGCGGGCAGGAGGAAGGGCTCGGCTGTTCGCGTGGCTCTTGGGGGGTGACCCTGTCACTCCCTGCTCGCTCACCATGGCCCAAGGAAATGGAGGCGGGCCGGTTCCTCATCAGTGATCCAGCGCTCCCAGATCAGTAAGGCAGCTCAACTAGATTGTTAGACCATTGGGCAGCGGGGGGAAAAGGAACCCAGTCATGTCCCAGGCCACTTTTGGGACCCCCCCTGCCTCACCACTCTCCCAATATGATGTGGTCGAGTTGGGCCGACGCAGGCCTCACGTAGCGTCAGCTGCTCTCCCTGCCGCGGCGCCAGCAGCTGCCAGCACCTCTTCTATCTGCGGCTTTCTTCACGCTCCGGGTGCCGCCTATGACACCGCACCCTGGTCCGCAGCTTCACCACAATCTCAACCCGACCTCCACCCCACACGTGACAGTCCAGAAGAGCGTGTGGGCAGGGTCCGCGTCTGCTTGTCTCAGGCGTGGTGTGTCAGTGAGCTTGAGTCTCCGGCTCGCAGAGTCAGGATAGGCCCTCCGCCTCAGGAACCCAGAACGTCACAGTAGGGCAGATGAATTTCCTCACCTCTGAAGAACGGATTCTGTGGCTAGGATAAATGGGAGGGGATGAAAGAGGTGCGGAGCTAGTGGCTCAGGTGGTCATCACGCTCCGTGTCTTAGCCACGCCACCAAGAAGAAAATCAATATTGACTCCATATCTGAGTTCAATGAATTTTAGACCCATTTCCAACAGCTTAACAGCCCTTTAATCTGCTGGGTCTTGGCTATGTACTTATGGCCTATTGTCAAAAATAAAAAAAGCATGTTTAGAGGTTTTCACGGCCAATCCACCACTGTTTGTTTGCTGCTATTGGTCAAAGGACGTGGTGATAGGTTTAGGGGGCTTTGTACTGTTTTAACTTTGATTCTTCTTTTAATTTAATATAGAGGAGGATTAACTATTTATGTAATCTGTAGCCACTTGTATAAAATGTTTTTATAACTGTATTTTATATGGGTTATCAATAATATTTTAGTCAAATAATGTTTTATTAAATGAATGTCCTTATTGTCTTGTATCTCCTTATATGCAAAGAAATATTGTGAATAAAGTTAACTTGACTGACTAACGCTGCAGGTGGCTTAAGCCAGTGTGCTCTAATCTTGGTACTAGATCTTGCATGACGGCCAAGGAGGAAAAAACTGGAGTTTGAGGAGGAATTAAATTCACTCCCCGAGTGTCCTAATGCAAATTGACCTCATCCTTAGTGACTAAATGTATGAATATGTTATATCTGAATTTTACTTATTTATTTATCATTGATTAGTTAGGATTCGATACTGTGGGTTTAATTCAATATTAAACGTATGTTTTTAAGGCTTTTTTAATTCTTTTATGACACTTTTTATGTATGTATTGTGTATTTTATGATTGTAAACTATCGAATAAAGACTAATGATTACTGACTGACTGACTCACTGAGTATCATTGAGTTGGGTAACAATAAAAATCTGTTGGTCAGCGCCAATATACCCTTGGGTGAACGTGTGCTTTGCAAGTACACATATTTTTCTCTCAATGCCTGTGCTTTACTGAACAGTGAGTATGATTTCAGGATTGCAAGTTCAAGTTTCGTGGGCCGCACAAAGCGTTTCTCATGGGAACAGTGATTTATAACCATTTATTTTGCATGCCTATATTATACAGAGCAGGCACTGTTCCTTGTAGGCCCAATCCCATGCACATCCTACTCTGCTGTTGTTTATGTTATTTTTGCAATCATATCTTTTATTTTCATATATATAGCTAATTGTTTACTTTTATGCATTTCTAAGTTGCCTTACCTGCAAGCACTACTCTATTTTCAAATTTTGTTAAGGGCCAAGGGGTGAGTTTATAAGTCACTGTAAGAGGCTGTTGTAAAAATGAAGTGAGGCGTGAAATGACCTCCATGTTTATTTTAGAGAAAAAGGATTGCCTTCGGGAGACAGTAGGTGGCACATGAGTGATGTTTTTTCGCAGTTAAGGCTAAACAGGAAAAAGGCAAAATAATGATTAATTAAAGATATTAGATGGGTCAGACAAGCATGAATGGTGGTTTAGGAAGCAATGAGCAGCTTCAGTTAGAGGGACTGAGTTTGAGTGACTGGATAGTTCAGATCCGGACCAAACCGCTTTTTGAGCAGGGATTGGAATTGTGAGTAATGCGAAATTTATTTCAACCTATAACTACCAGTTGTGATTACGTCCACGTCTTCATAATTGTCCTCAGGTACCTCTTGGCAGGCTTACGTTTCTGTGATAATAATTAAGGAAAATACCCCGAAAATGCATGAGCATGCAGAATCCGGCGCACAAAGCACCAAAATCCACATACCATGCCCCATTTTCGGATTATGTTTGTAATATTCGAATACATTACACTCAGATTTTATCGGGTGTCAAAAATATTGCAAACCTTTTTGGGGCAACCTAGTTATCATAATTAAAGAATATTGCAGGACACGCTATTCATCAAGTGCATCCTCTGTAGAGGCTGGGTTCGTATGAGCAACTTTATGATATAGATATTAATGCCCTAAATTTGATAGATGGTGCGCACTTATAGCATTTTGCAAAGTTAAGAAACATCGTGCAATTGTTTAAATGTGTTTTGCAATCGCTGTTTTTTGTTTTATCGTTAATGGTTTTATTTGATTTCTCATTTTAATCTCGGTAAATTATATTGTGAAAAGGGCACGATTGCGTTCCTACAACTCAAGTTTTTGCAACAGGTTCTTACTAAAAGATTGCTGGGCAGTGACTGGCATACATCGGATGTATAATCAAACTTTGCTTATCAGTCCCTATAGCTTAGCTCCAAAGGGAACCTGGCTTCCAACTTTTGCTTGTAATGTAATGTAATGTAATGTAATGTAATGTAAGCACATATTTTTATAGCGCGGCTATCGCTCCGAGGAGCATCTTGGCGCTCCACACCCAACCCTGATGGAGATGAGTTGGAAAACCTTGTCCATGTACTTTAAAAAACGATGTTCATGTTTCTCACCGTCTTCAGGATATAATTGGCAGTAGCTTCAACTTTTCCTATTGTGGATTCAATGTGAGTTTCCCATTTTAATGTTCTGTCAGTTTTTCCTCCAAATATTCGAAGGAATCAACTTCATTCAACTCACCACTGGGAATTCAACACTCCTGCTGCCCCGGTCCACCGCAAGCGCTAGGCTTGTTTATGTGGAGGGCGCAGGGAGGCACCTTCTTCCGGCTTCACGACCGAGGCAGGTACTGATTGGCTGAACACGTAGAGGCGGAGCTGAGTAACAGCCGTCCTCTACATAAGCCCATTGATTCTGTTACTCTCCCTGATGACAATTGCATGTACGTATGTGAGTGGTGAAGCATTTTTGAGCTGTACAACTATAACCTCTGCTGTGTGAATGATATTTCGATTTACACGGCATTCCAAATGATGTTATTTCATGTTTTAAACTGACGCGCACTAAACGAACTGAGCTTTAGACAGCGCGAGTAAATTTTAACATTGCACTGCGCCGATTGATTTTAAAGAATCAGCATTGTGTAATTTTACTTAGTATTCATTGTAACTCACCACTGGGAATTCAACACTCCTGCTGCCCCGGTCCACCGCAAGCGCTAGACTTGTTTGTGTGGAGGGCGCAGGGAGGCACCTTCTTCCGGCTTCACGGCCGAGGCAGGTACTGATTGGCTGAACACGTAGAGGCGGAGCTGAGTAACAGCCCGTCCTCTACATAAGCCTGATGCCATCTATGACGCGCAGCGAAGACGCGCAGCGATCGCGCCAGAGCCGCGCCAAAGACAAGCCGAAGACCTGCCCGTCTGGGCCCGTCCGGGACAGTACGGGGCATGGGGCACGGGGCTATGTCCCACCCACTCCGAGAAACATAGGTATGAGCGCCGCCTTCTTAAAGTCCCTGCGCCCCACTAAACATAAAAATTGTACCACATTATCGCCTTTTCAGCTTGCAACAAATAATTGTTGTAACTGCAATCTTACTCTTTCTAACTATCAGCCCTACCCGGAGCCTAGTCAACACAGTCAAACGACCAAACAGCGATCAAAACAAGGGACCCACTATTTCACGTTCTACAGTATCAACTGTAGATCCTTACCTCAGCACAAATTTGATATTTTTAACCTTCTACTAGATAACAATCCCAGTGCTCTATTTTTAACTGAAACGTGGCTGCACGAAAGTGCGGGTCCCGATATATATCTCCCACCTAACTATGCCATAGTTAGGAAAGATCGCAAAGGTCAAGTTGGCGGGGGAATTGCTATTATCTTCAATAGAGACTTTATATAAACGCTTGAGCCCGTCAATATTCCAGACTGTGAAGCGGCGTTTTTCAAATTAACTCTTACCCCCAACTTTACAGTCTCCGGCATCCTAATATACAGACCTCCTGGGAATGCCAATACATGGGCAGCAAGCCTGGCAAACTATATCACACCTTTTCATCTCTCCTCTAAAAACTTTTCCCTTCTGGGAGATTTAAACCTGCATTTTGACGACCTAGCTAATGTGACTTGCAATAATCTAATGGATGATTTAGTAGCATTGAACTTAACACTACTTAACTCTGGGCCTACTCACCGGGCAGGACACTTGTTGGACCCTATCTTTTCCAACATCCCGGAACTGAAATGGCTAAACACGACCCCCACTTGCTGGTCAAACCATCATCTTGTTCATTTCTGCTTAAAATTGCCATTACCCTCGCAACCAAACAACCCCTGCCCTATATCTTCCATGAGAAATTGGAAGATGCTGGATTTGGAAAAACTTAACGAAACACTAGCTAGGCATCCCCCGGCCCCTGGCCTTGATATGGAAAGCATCGCCACATCCACTCACTCATGGCTTAAGAAGGCCAGTGAAAACTGCCTCCCGCTTGCTAGGCTAAAAAGTAACACCCACCGTCCCCCAGCACCGTGGTTTAATGAAAACCTGAAGTTCGAAAAATCAAAATGTAAATCTCTTGAAAGAAAGTGGCGCAAGGACTATGCTCACGACAAAAAATGGCTTACCACAAAGCTAGAAATGAGTATCATTCTGCATGTGCTAAAGCACGTGCCCTCTATGTAGCAAAGACCATTAACACTGCGCCAAACAAGGCCAGAACGCTGTTTAACACAGTCAAAGACCTTGCTGGCGCAAATACGGATGCTATAGCTCGCCCATTGGACATGAAAAAATGCCAAGACCTAGCGTCTTTTTTCACTGACAAAATTGAAAAAAATATTTCCAATGTCACCAGGAACACCCCTGGCAACGACCCTAGAGAAGAAATGCCCCTGTGGTCAACTAACTTTAACACCCTTGACCACTGGCCTCTCATCACCCTGGAATCACTGAAATCCACCCCCAAAACCATTAAATCCGGTTCCCCCTGTGACCCATTACCCGCCACTGTTTTCAGACAACTAGATGACCCAGCCTTGACCATCATTGCTGAAAGCCTTAATTCTTCTCTTCAGCTCTCCGCAGTTCCATCTCTCTGGAAACACGCGATGGTATGCCCGCTCTTGAAAAAACCCTCCGCAGACCCTGAATTACCTGCAAACTACCGTCCCATCTCACTCCTCCCCATTTTTTCAAAATTACTTGAAAGACACATCCACTCTGCCCTCACTCTCTTCACCAAAGCAAATTCACTTCTTCAACCATCACAGTCAGGTTTCAGAGCGGGTTTCTCCACCGAAACTGCTCTGCTGGGAGTAACCGAAACCATCAGGAAACTCCTAGATGATGGCCAGACAGTCGCACTCATTTTGCTTGATCTGAGTGCGGCATTTGATACCATCTCTCACGCCAAACTCCTGGCCACTCTCGGGAGAAATGGTATACAGGGCAAAGCACTGAAGTGGATTGAGTCTTTTCTGTCCCAGAGAACTTTTCAGATTTCATCTCCCATCGCCTGCTCAGACACATTTATTTCCCCGCATGGTGTACCCCAGGGTTCCATTCTAAGCCCTTTGTTTTTTAATCTCTACCTCAGACCCCTGGCTGATTTAGCCGATAAGGCGGGACTCACTCTGATGACATATGCAGACGACTCTCAAATCGTCTTCTCACTGTCAGAGTCTAAACCTACGGCCCCGTCCACCCTTAAACTAGGGCTAGAAAAAATCTTCAGCTGGATGTCTACCAACCAGCTGAAGCTGAACGGTGATAAAACCAAAATCCTCCTCCTGGGAAAAAATAAACACCTATGGAACGCCTCTCATTGGCCTTCTGAGCTAGGCAGTATCCCCATCCCTGCTACCCACGTAAGAAATCTAGGGGTCACCATCGATAATACCCTCTCGATGAAACTTCAAGCAAATAAAGTGGTAGGTTTCTGCTTCACCATCCTGAGATGGTTGAGGAAAATCCTCTGGATGCTGCCCCTGGCAACACAAAAGACCGTAGTCAATGCCCTAATTACATCACGGCTTGACTACGACAACATTCTCTACCTGGGCTCGAATCAAGCAGTCATTAAACGGTTACAACTAGTCCAAAACTCGGCTACAAGATTATTTTGTAAAATTCCAAAAACTGCTAGTGTGTCTAAACATCTGAATGACCTACATTGGCTCAGGGTAGAGAACCGCATCCGGTTCAAAGCCCTGAGCTACATGTATCAAATCCGGCACTGCACCAAAGTATCTTTTATCCCTAGCGACCCTCTACACCCCGTGGAGAGAACTGCGTTCTCTCACCGCAGCGAATTTTTCGATCCCGAGATTCAAACTGGCAAGAATAGGAGGTAGATCCTTCTCTGTATTAGGGCCTTCTTTGTGGAACAAACTTCCCCCCTACATTCGCAAGGAAGAAAATTACGCCAGCTTCAGAAAGAATATAAAGACCTGGCTCTTCCAGAATTAAGTTCCAATGCTTCACCGTTACCTCTGTTCATGGAAGAATCATCGGCGCCGGGAAACCCTTATTGGGTAGCTGTGCGCCATACAAATGTAAAAAATAAATAAATTCAGTTTTGCATCATTTAGAAGGAATTATTACTTTGGGTGCTTTTTCCTGAAAGTGATGATATTTTTTCCTGCATTCATTCTTAGGTTGTTTACTTTGCATTATTCTTCCATGGCTATGATTTGAGTTCGCAGGCCTTTGGGGGTTTTGAATATCAGAACTGAGGACCTGATTTATCTGGTACCGTGTCACTTTTCCATTGGTTTCATCGACTGCCTACTTGGTGGTCCACCCGCTCTATTAAGATGCTGGGTCTATGGACAATAGTGTGTCTGAATGCTGCCACCTCTGACAGAATTTTCCTGCTGCATTGATGGCATCATAGGCAAAAGCGGTTGTAGGAGGGAGGAGTGCAGCCAAGAACACCACCAGGCCAATCACGATGTACCTTTCCTTTGTGAAAACTGTGGTGGGGACATCTCCAAAGTTGAGTTGGCGGATTAAATGAAATTAGACAGAAATGTACTTTTTTCTGTTTTACACTTCCCTTTCTGTCTGGAACCCCATTGTCCAGTCTTACCTTTGTTGCTACTACTTGATCACAATGCTAATCAACTCTGTTGTAGCCGGGATCTAACGTGAGTTTCTTTGTCACTTATTTTACTATGAATTGTGTGTTAACATTTGCTTTGGCTTCATGTATTTTTACCGTTGCTCTTACATGCAATTTGTTTCTTATGTTTAAATCAGTAGTGTTCATTCTACAACTTATCAAGGTAAAATGTACACACTTGCACTGACACTTCAATTTTTTTTGTTTGTTGTGGTGGTTGTGGGTGTTGTTCTTGTGGTGCTTGTGAGTGTAAATTCACTAGTGTGTGTATGTTGTTTGTGTGATGCTCTATATGTAAAAAAGGGCATAACACATTACCTACATATATTTTTTAAGCAAACACAACATATTTGTGTGTGACACATTAATAAGTAGTACTTACCATTCTCCACTCAACCAGGGACTCACTCCATCAGGAATCCACCACTAGGACAACACCAGCACAATGGGGAAATCTAAATAGCTAGAGCAAACCCACCGGCCGGACTGCGAAGGAGTACTCTTAGCAAGTGAAGGAGGTGCGCCTCTTATGCGAAGGAAGACATTCTGTTGATGCGGACAGCAGTTCATTCAGCCTACATCTAAATACAGCGGGCAGGAGTCCGTCAGCTTAATGGAGTACTTGTAACCGCCACCACAGAGGGTAAATGGGAGTCTCACCAATATCCAAATCAGGCCCTGAGTCATCAGGATAAAGAAGGGCCAAGATCTTGAAGCTGGGTCTTTTCGAAGTTCCTGATATAGGTTGTTTATGGAAAGAGAAAGCAGAAGGACAAAAGGCATCCTTGCTTGACCTGTAGATGAGTCTTCTTTGAAATGATGAATTCTTCTTTTTAATTGAAGAGGTATGCAGAGAACAGGAAACACATCCAGTCAGGTCCGGAGCTCCAGTGCAACTGCCAAACTCAGAACATAAGCCTGGAATCTACGAATGCCTAACACCATGCATTCTAAATATTACCTAAGCAGATGTAAGAATAGAAACACGTCACATCTTCCCTTTTTAAACACAAAATAAACCACTAATGAAAACTGAATACAGAACTTAAAATGAAGTAATGGAAAAGAACAAGATTTGTTTATACGAATTAATGTAACACATAGTCTTTGAAATAATGAGGAGCACGACAAATTCTTGTGCTTGCTCTATTTACATTGTCAGCATTGAGAACAGACCCTCCTCCTCTTTCTGAATAAGATAAATCATCAACATTAACATCTTGCGTAACATTAACATCACCACCACCCATGTGAGGTGGAACGGAACAGTGGGTGGTTTGGGAATTGTCAAATTTAAATTGGAGGAAAAAGTATCATTCATGGAGTTAAAGATGGTATTATCAATATTTTTTACTAACACCACATTTCTTTTACTCCATTTACCATTTTCAACTAACACTGAATATTTAGATATGTTGATAATTTGAGTTTGAGGAAAAAATTGGATCTGTTACCTTTCCCACCAAAAGGTCTTTTAATTTTGACAATATCTCCAACACTGAACTGGAGATCTTTAACTTTCTTATTCGAGTCATAAGTCATTTTCATTTTCATTTTCATTTGAGCTTTTTCAACAGAGGAGCGTATTTGTTTTAAATCAGGAATATTGCTGGCAGCATTAGTGTGTTTCAAAACCCATATGGGACTGAGTTTAGAGGACCCAAAGCGTCCTTTGAGAAGAATAAAAGGTGGAATACCTGTTACGGAATGGGGAGTGTTCTGATAGCTCCAAAGCCTTTCTTGCACTGCTTCTTGAATTACTTCACCCTGAAATGATGCTTGTTGGATGGTATCTCTGATCATTTTGTTAACCCTTTCAGTTGTCCCTCGGTTCAAGCTTAGCCGAGCTGGAGGCCGCTCATTTCGAGTTCGGGCTGCTGCCCTTTGGAATTCCCTTCCTCTGGCGATACGCGCGTCTGATAATCTCTTTTTATTTCGTAGGGCCATTAAGACTTTCTTGTTTTCTTAAATCTGTTCCTTCTTAGTCCGCTGTCTGTTTAGTTGTGTTGTGCTGTTACCTTGTCAGGCGCCAGGACGCCCCTTTGCTGGGGCAGCTGTGCGCCGAATAAATGCCCATAACATAACATACCATAACATACCATACCATTCCCTTGGGGACTATACAGAGCAACTGTTAAATGTTTCACACCCATGTTGTCTAAACATTTGTGAATGAGATGGGATTTAAATTGAACCCCATTATCTGAAATCAAGATTTTAGGTATGTCCTCACGTCTAAAGAGATCAAGAAGCATGTCAATTACCGCAAGAGTGGAAGGTTCAGACAAAAATTTGCATTCTACCTATTTGGAAAAATAATCAACAACAACCAAAGCATACCTTAAGTTAGCATGAAGGTTATACATTGGACCAATAAAATCCATACCTAATTTCTCCCAAGGACCATTGGGAAAATCCACAGGATGAAGAGGTGTATTACGTACCTTTAAAGACTTGTCAGACATAGAACAACTAACACAATGACCAACAACATTTTCTACCTTAGCATCCATACCAGGCCACCAGTAAAACAATCTCAAACTTTTTTAGTACCAGTCATCCCAAGGTGACCTTGATGAGCAATATTGATACGTCTTAATCTAAGTTTTGCAGGAGGGATTAACAAGTTGCCTCTTAAAATAATTTCACCTTCTATGGTTAAGCCATCTTTCACTTTATGAAAAGCCTTTAAACCTTCCGACAAAGATCTCTCCTCAGGCCAACCCTTAGCAATGTTCTCTTTAATTTCATTTTGTAAACTGTCAGATTGTGAAATAATAATCCATTCAGAAAAAGAGATGGTACCTTCTAAAACTGTTAAGCCATCAATCAAACCAATCATACATTCCATGTCATCCTCATTAGAAGCAGAAGTATCTTCTACTAGGGGACACCCAGACAGAAAATCAGCTCGGGTATTGTTTCCACCAGGAATGTGTTTGATTGAGAAATTATATTCAAACATTTTAGTTAGAAGTCTGACAAGTCTGGGACTCACTTTATTATGGTCACTTTAGGATAGAAGGAAAACAAGAGGTTTGCGATCAGTAATTAAAAGAAATTTTCTTTCCCAAATGAAGGTGTCAAAATGCTTGGTGACCCAAACACAAGCCAAAGCCTCTCTGTCAATCGTACTATAATTTCGTTCAGATTGAGAGATCTAGAAGCGAAGGCCATAGTGTTTTCAACACCATCAACAAGTTGAGTGAGTATAACTCCAAAACCAACATCACTGGCAAATACAGTGACGATGGACTGTATCTCATCCCTAAAGGAATGTAAAGCAGGAGCTTTAAAAATAAGATCTTTAAGATTGGAAAAAGCTACAGTTTGATCCTCTTCCCAAATAAATTGTTCACCTTTCCTGAGAAGTTTCCTTAAAGGTTCTGTCTGAAGTGAGAAGCTATGAACAAATCGCGAATAGTATTCGCACAGCCCCAGAAAAGACCTTAGTTGATCTTTGTTAGTGGGCGCGAACTATCCATAATGGCATTAACCAGATTGGACTTGGGCTTAATACCAGATTCTGAAATTTGATGACCTAAATAGTCTATACTATTGAGAAGAAACTTACATTTTTCCTTCTTTACAGTACAACCCTGAGTCTCAAGAGTATTTAAAACATCACTCAAGATTTGTAAATGTTCCTCTGACGTTTTTGCAAAAAACAGAATATCGTCTTGGTAAGCAAATACATTTTTAAGGTCACAAAACAACTTGAACATCAATTTCTGAAAAACCGAAGCGGCCAAAGCCAAGCCGAAAGGCATTCTCAGAAATTGAAAAGCACCCAATGGTGAGTTAAATGCTGTGAGAGGACAATAATCTTTGTTAAGCTCCACCTGGAGGTAGGTTGATCTTAAATCAATACAAGAAAAAAATTTGGTACCACCTAAGCGAGCTAACATTTCTTGGATTTTGGGAAGGGGAAAACAGTCAATCGAAATGTTCTTATTAAGAGATCTTAAATCAATGCAAAGCCTGTTGTCATTAGTATCCTTTTTTTTTGCTACAACAATCGGAGAAATCCATTCCGACGAATTGATTGGTTCAATAACACCTTCAGTACATAATTTCACCAAATGCTGTTTCAGTTGATCTCTTATAGATAATGGAACATTTCTTACTTTGTGGATGATGGGTATGGCATCCTTTTTCAAAATGATTTTGTGCTCAAAATTGGTTACTAAGCCAAGTCTATCTTCAAATAGTTTGTGATGGTCTTGTAAAATTTGGTGTAACGTAGGCTTGGAAGTAGGAAGATCAATCAAAGAGATAGGACAAGCGGTGCCTGGTCTTGAACCATTCCAAATTTCCCTTGATCACTCCAACCAAGAATATTATATCCTTTTTTAGCCACGTACATTTTTGTGAATATCAGTCTATCTTCAAATTTGATTTTATTTGAAAAGAAACCCATCATGTCAATGTTATGTCCACCAAAGGCAATGGTGCGTATATCTGGTGGATCAAGTTGAATCTGATTCCAATGTTTATAGAACATATCATCAGTAATGAAAGTGACCGGGGATTCAGAATCAACAGTCACTTGTAATTTAACATCGTCAATAGTAATATCACACAAAGGACCACCATCAGAAGCATCTGAATCAATAGCTAAAACAATTTTGTTGCTTTTAGTGATGGTGCATACACTGGAATCCGAAACATTTTCAACATTTTCTACAATAGCAACTTTCTTAGGGACCTTAATTATGCAGAAAAATGTCCAACTTTGTTGCAATTAATGCATAACTTTCCCAAGGCTGCACAATTTTTAGCATTTGCCCAATGCGAAGATGATCCACATCTGAAACAAGCATATATTTTTTAACATCTTGAGTTTTAAAATTAGCAATTTTAGGTTTAGTAACTATGGCATTAACAGGTTCAACCGGAGAATCATTTTTATTTTTGTTCAACTCTTTTTTTGCAACAACTGACCTTTCAATACCTCTTGCTAATTCTAAAGTTTCCTCTAGCGAGGGATTCTTGCAACACAAGAGTCTTTCTTGTACCTTTTGGTTGAAGCAATTTACAACTAATTGGTCCCTTAAGTAAGAATCAATATTGCCATCAAATTCACAAGTTGCTATTAATACTCTTAATTCAGTTAAGAATGTATCAATTGATTCAAATTCAAACTGACGTCTAGTATAAAACGTATGCCTTTCCACAACCACACTAGTATCGTCTTTGAAGTAATTAGCAAGTCTAGCAACTGCTTCTTTGTAGACGTCCCATTCTGTTTCAGTAGGTTGAGTTACCACTGGTAAATGATAAAAAATTTGCTGACCTTCAGGTCCTAAATTATTGTATAACAAAGCCAATTTTCTTACAGGTTCAAATTTCACTCCATCTAAAGCTATAATATAACTATCAAATCCTTTAAACCATTGTTTCCATTTAGTTTTTATTAAACCATGCTCCGGTAAAAAATGAGGTGGAGAAGAAATATTTTGCATCTTGTACAACACAAAAAGAAAAAATGAAAATGAGAAATTATATTGGTCTAATACAATGAATAGAATGTGTGAATTTTATAGTAGGTATACAAATGTCTTAAAGGTGTGCACATCACCGAAGAGTGCAATGTAATACTTAAATGCGCTAAATAGGAACGTCGAAATAAATGAAGAAAATCAATATCACCTTAAAATTGTTGAAATAATCAGGAAGATTTTCAAAATGGTGTGCGTGTCACCGCGCTGTGAATTGTTGAAGTAATGAAGCCTTTTCAAAGTAGTCAAATAAATCACAAATAATTTCAAAGAGGTGTGCGCATAACCTCGCTGAAAATTACTGAGCAAATTGTGCCTAATCAAGATAGCGGCACATAAGGTCACGTACATGTGACCCTTACGCAAATACGAAGTGACGTTCTGAGACGCTGCTCGCAGAACGATGTTGCTATGACTGCAGATCGGAGAGCTGTGGGGCGGGAGCGAGGAAGGTAAGAGAATCCTTTCTCGTTTGAATGCACTAACGCTCGCGGCAAAGTCGTTACGGTAACATAAGTGGTGAAGATAATAAAATAATGGGAAAAAAATAATCCATACGACCTGCCACAGCGCGTTATAGTGCCAGTAAGCTTCTCCAGCTGAACATGAACACAGTCAACATCGAGCGAGAACCAGCGTAGATGAGGTGATGGGTAAAAATCCCGATCGTCGCCAAATTTTGTTGTATCCACTGTTATAAAGTAAATAGGAGATGAGTCTTCTTTGAAATGATGAATTCTTCTTTTTAATTGAAGAGGTATGCAGAGAACAGGAAACACATCCAGTCAGGTCCGGAGCTCCAGTGCAACTGCCAAACTCCGAACCTAAGCCTGGAATCTACGAATGCCTAACACCATACATTCTAAATATTACCTTTATTGCTGTGCCAAATGTATGGATTCTGTGCAGGAAGGTGAAAATCTGGTCTATCATTGCAAGTCCTTCTTTGAAGCCTTTGTGTATGGGTGATAGAATGTTTTCATTTGTGCCCCACATGTCTAGGGCCCCAGAAAGGAACACCTTTGGTAGTATCATGTTGCTGCCAGGGGACTTTCCTTTATGAACTTTGTCTTTGGTAAGAACCTCTGACATTGTGCCTCCTCACTCTTTATTTATACCTCCAAATTCAATTAAAAAGCCAAAGGCTGAAGCATCTAACACGTTGCCCCATGAGGAATGCTGTTGTGTGCAGAATCAAAGTTTGAACGATACTAGAGTAGACAAGTGAATGAGGAAAACTTACTGAAATACCTTGGATGTGTATGTACATGTTTGTATCTTTATCATGAACTTTTTGAAAAACATAATGCCAACAAGACAGACATAATCAACAATACATCCCCAATCAAAATTTACGATCAAGTAGAGAATGCATGATCAGACAATTGTGAATCATCTGGAAAACAAAAAGTCTAAAAATTAGATTCAAGGGCACCAAGTTTGTAACTCTCTGGATCTATACTGAAGGAAAGAGCTGAGACTGCCTTACTTGAAATAAAATGCGATTATGATTTATTTCAAGAGACTGCTTTATCTTCTCTAACTGCTTCTAGGTCCCTTGTCTTTTTACTATTTACTAGTGCTAGAGACCCAGCAAACAGCCAATATCTACTGAAATCTAGTTTAAAATTGCCTTAGAACTTTTTATCTGATCTCTCAACATGGCTGTATTCATGGGCAACACACTGATCAGTACCACAAAGTGATTCCTGGCCATAGGCAACCCTATAAAAACTTCAATAAATAAATAAAAACTCCTGTAAAGATGATCATCACTTTGTTAGTTAAATTTATTACCACTAATGTTTGAAAATTGCTGAAAACAGTAGCATGTTGTAACATTTACTGGTATATATATATTTATATATATATATATATATATATATATATATATATATATATATATATATATATATATATATATATATATATATATATATTACCTACTGGCGGTCGCCAGTAGGTATATATAGTTAGGATTTTTTCTCTATGGGTTTTTTGAAAATTCTATGTCTAATAACTTTGGCGTTTGTGGACGGAATTGGCTGAAATTTTCAGGAAAATGGCACATTTTGTTTCTGAGCAGCCCCTAAAAATTGGGGGGGGGGTTCGTCCAGGGGGGGTCGAGAAAAAAGGGGGGTCCCAAAACGTGTTTTTAACATTGAGTTTTCCATAGGGCGGTTGGCATCACTTTTAGCCCGAACGGCTGAATGGATTTGCACGAAACTTGGCAAAATTGTAGAGACTGGTAGCCCGATGTGCCTTTTGTAGGTCTCAATATATGTGCTCCAGTGGATTTTGAGAAATTAACGTTTAAAAAAAGATATATATCTGTAACAGCGGACCGGGCAGCGCTCCAGTTCGCGTACTTTTCGCGCACCGGAGCTTTGTGAAGCGAAGCTGATTGGTTCTCCGGCGTCTGTAAACATTCCAAACAGTCCGTAGCGGCCACCATCTTGTCTCTCGGTAGGATCGAGAGACAAGCGGAGGCCAAACCGAAGGGGCAAATGACCATAAGGGGGCATAGTAGATCCTCCCTGACCGTTTAGGTTTGATGTGGAGGTTTTAAAAGGGCCCCGCGGGGCAAAAAAAAAAAAATAATAATAATCCAACAGCTGAATGGATTTGCACGAAACTTGGCAAAATTGTAGGGACTGGTAGCCCGATGTGCCTTTGCTAGATCTCAATATATGTGCTCCAGTGGATTTTGAGAAATTAACGTTCAAAAAAAGATATATATCTGTAACAGCGCACCGCTTCGCGTACTTTTCGCGTTACGGAGCTTTGCGAAGCGAAGCTGATTGGCTCTCCGGTGTCTGTAAACATTCCAAACAGTCCGTAGCGGCCGCCATCTTGTCTCTCGGTAGGATCGAGAGACAAGAGGAGGCCAAAGCGAAGGGGCAAATGACCATAAGGGGGCATAGTAGATCCTCGCTGACCCCCTAGGTTTGATGTGGAGGTTTTAAAAGGGCCCCGCGGGGCAAAAAAAATAAATAATAATAATAATCGAACGGCTGAATGGATTTGCACGAAACTTGGTAAAATATTAGGGACTGGTAGCCCGATGTGCCTTTGCTAGGTCTCAATATATGTGCTTCAGTGCATTTTGAGAAATTAACGTTCAAAAACAAGATATATATCTGTAACAGGGCTCCGCTTCGCGGAGATAAAATTATATCTGTATTACCTAGCTGTTGCTAACACCAGTTAGCGACGGCTAGTAGGAGATAGCGACCATCTTGGGCCCCACTTTGCATGTGAGTGATATTTATCACTAATGACATGCAAAGTGGGCATGCCAAGATGTTAGCGACTGGAAACAGTCGCTAACATCGCTATCTCCTATTATCAACTTTTGGAAATATTCGAGATAAGCGCGAATATCTCCAAAAAGTAACAGCTGCCCTGAGCAGTTCTTAGCCATGTTATCCAATGGGAGGTGGATAACATGGCTAAGAGCATTAGCTCGGTAATGCATGAATATCGCTGAGTTTTCAGCGATATTAATGCATTGCGGTCGTTTTTTATCGTATTTGCGATAAACCTTGATAATAGCAAGGTTTATCTGCGATAATTTCTGACGGTAAAAAAATTGTTGCTAAGCATCGTTAGGGATAAATATCGCTTAACTTTGGTAATATGCCCCAACGTCTGTTAACGTTCAATTCGAAGGAAATCAGGAAGTGTTGAAAAACATTGTCTGCGCCATCTTGTCTTTTTTCAAATGCCACACTTTTGTCGTGCACGGCAGCCATTTTAGATGCCTTGACCAGACCCACTTTGTGCACGCTGTCGATCCTTAGCATGGCTCCCCACCCTCGCAAGCATCTCCCCCAGGCAGTGGTCACCCCCGCTCTCTGTCTTATGCATGGGTAATAAACCTCCCCCCATCTGCGCTGCTCTTCCCTGAGAATCACACCCTGTGCCTGCCCGACACCTCCCTTTCGCCCTATTCACTACCGCACCCTCTGACACTCCTTTTCCTCTGTGTCCGATTGTCCAGGCTGGTCCTAGGGTATCAGCTAGCCCTGCAGATGTAGTGTATGGCCACAGCTGTAAAGAATCACCCCTCTTCAAAGGAGTTATAGTAGATCAAGGCCCACACTCGATGAGATCCGTCACAGCAGAAGCGTTGCTATTATCTGAAAACCATCCTGTATTGTGATTGGGGAGGGGACCGAGCCTGAAGCGGAAGATTCCAGGGATGACTCTTTGTACATCAAAGTTTTTACAATTATGTGTCACATTAAAAATATATAGCACTCCGACAAAGTAGTAAGATTATAAAACTTTAATAATTTATAAATATATACAAGAAAACAAAAATAGTAATAACATATAAACATTTTTAGGGAAAAACAACGAAGTAGCGGTCGGCTGTGCGAATAGTCCCAACGCAGCACAACGTCCAGATTTCCGGCGTGGGGCGTCGCGGGGGGTGGGTCATCAGTAGCAAACTGTTGTGCGAATAGTTCCAAGGCAGCAGAACGCGCTGAAATCTAGATGACACGAAAGTGATGTCTAGTAAGTTGCCACCCAGCAAATAACGGCGTGGGGCGTCGCGGGGGGTGGGTCATCAGTAGCAAACTGTTGTGCGAATAGTTCCAAGGCAGCAGAACGATGGCACCAAGGTGATGTCCAGTAAGTTGCCGCACTGGTTTTGGTATCCTACAATACTGCTCCGAATAACGGCATGGGGCGCCCCGGGGGAGGCGGCGTGAACGGGCCTCTCCAGGTGGAGTGTCATCTGTTGTAGTGGGGCGCCCCTTTACCGTTTCAGTTGCCATTCCGTCCGTTTTTGGTCCACTGTGTCAAAAGCCGCAATTCAGCTGAGTTGCGCCCACTCTTGCGGTGCAGCGATAGGCGGCTGTCACAGGACTCTCAAAATGGCGGCAGGCTCTTTCCTTTTTGGGCCTGGTCCACTGAAATGGCCCTGGGACACCTTGGAAATTGGACGCTTGTCTGCTAGGTCTTGGAACCCATTCTCGAAAGCGTCCCCTCCGCCTTGAGAATTCATCAAAAGTTTTGGGGGCCCCGACTCCTGCAGGCTTCTGGTGGGGAGCGGCTGCCATGATTGCTCGCGGAATGACCACGACGGAGCTACGAGATGGTGGTGCTCTCATGCTGACGCCAGCTTCAGTCTGAAACATCCAGAAACAAGGTGGGGCTTTCATCGTTTGGGAAAAAAAAAAAGTTTTCATCCAATGAAAAGTGTTGTTTTTAGGTCATATGATCAAGCCTTCCATCATTAGGAAACCAAAAGTAAAATGAACCAATGAAAAGTTTTATAAACAAGTCACATGACCTGTTATGCGGCATAGGGTATAAAATGCGGAGAAAATACGTTGGCACGTGAGGCGGCGTCAGTAGCGGACCGATGTGCGAATAGGCCGAAGGCAACACAACGCGCCAAGATCCGGATGGCACCGAGGTGGTGTCCAGCAAGTTGCAGCACTGGTGTGGCCATCCTACAATGCTGAAAGTCGACGTGGGGCGCCCCGTTGGCCTGTGAGTTTGCGTCAGTAGCGGACCGATGTGCGAATAGGCCGAAGGCAGCACAACGCGCCAAGATCCGGATGGCACCGAGGTGGTGTCTAGTAAGTTGCCGCACTGGTGTGGCCATCCTACAATGCTGAAAGTCGGCGTGGGGCGCCCCGTTGGCCTGTGAGATGGCGTCAGTAGCGGACCGATGTGTGAATGGGGCCGAAGGCAGCGCAACAATATTTTCGGAATAGAAGACACCACTAGGCGCTGAGATGCCAAGATCCGGTTGGCACCGAGGTGGTGTGTAGCAAGTTGCCGCACTGGTGTGGCCATCCTACAATGCTGAAAGTCGGCGTGGGGCGCCCCGTTGGCCTGTGAGTTTGCGTCAGTAGCGGACCGATGTGCGAATAGGCCGAAGGCAGCACAACGCGCCAAGATCCGGATGGCACCGAGGTGGTGTCTAGTAAGTTGTCGCACTTCTGTGGCCATCCTACAATGTTGAAAGTCGGCGTGGGGCGCCCCGTTGGCCTGTGAGATGGCGTCAGTAGCGGACCGATGTGCGAATGGGGCCAAAGGCAGCGCAACAATATTTTCTGATTTGAAGACACCACAAGGCGCTGAGATGCCAAGATCCGGATGGCACCGAGGTGGTGTCTAGCAAGTTGTGGCACTGGTGTGGCCATCGTACAATGGTAAAAGTCGGCGTGGGGCGCCCTGTTGGCCTGTGAGATGGTGTCAGTAGCGGACTGATGTGCGAATGGGGCCAAAGGCAGCGCAACAATATTTTCTGACTGACACCACAAGGCGCTGAGATGCCAAGATCCGGATGGCACCGAGGTGATGTCTAAGTTGCGGACTGATGTGCGAATGGGGCCAAAGGCAGCGTAACAATATTTTCTGTATGGAAGATACCACTAGGCGTTGAGATGCCAAGATTCGGATGGCACCGAGGTGATGTCTAGCAAGTTGCTGTACTGGTGTGGTCATCCTACAATGCTGAAACTCGGCGTGGGTCGCCCCATTAGCCTGTGAGATGGCGTCAGTAGCGGACCGATGTGCGAATGGGGCCAAAGGCAGCGCAACAATATTTTCTGACTGACACCACAAGGCGCTGAGATGCCAAGATCCGGATGGCACCGAGGTGATGTCTAAGTTGCGGACTGATGTGCGAATGGGGCCAAAGGCAGCGTAACAATATTTTCTGTATGGAAGATACCACTAGGCGTTGAGATGCCAAGATTCGGATGGCACCGAGGTGATGTCTAGCAAGTTGCTGTACTGGTGTGGTCATCCTACAATGCTGAAACTCGGCGTGGGTCGCCCCATTAGCCTGTGAGATGGCGTCAGTAGCGGACCGATGTGCGAATAGGCCGAAGGCAGCACAACGCGCCAAGATCCAGATGTCACCGTGGTGATTTCATAGTTGAGAGGCACTTCATCTGCAGTGGGGCGCCGAGATCCGGATGGCACCGAGGTGATGTCTAGCAAGTTGCTGTACTGGTGTGGTCATCCTACAATGCTGAAAGTCGGCGTGGGGCGCCCCATTAGCCTGTGAGATGGCGTCAGTAGCGGACTGATGTGCGAATGGGGCCAAAGGCAGCGCAACAATATTTTCTGAAGAGAAGACACCAAAAGGCGCTGACATTCCAAGATCCGGATGGCACAGAGGTGGTGTCTAGCAAGCTATGCAGTTGAGTTGTGTGCGCACTTGCGGCGAATAGGTCGAAGGCAGCATAACAATGTTTTCTGAATAGAAGACACCACAAGGCGTTGAGATTCGGTTACCACCGAGGTGATGTCTAGCAAGTTGCCGCACTGGTGTGGCCATCCTACAATACTGCTCCGAATAACGGCGTGGGGTGCCCGAAGGGGGGGGGGGGAGGCGGCGTGAATGGGCCTTCCTAGGTGGAGGCTCGTCTGCTGTAGTGGGGCGCCCCTTTACCGTTTCAGTTGCCATTCAGCTGAGTTTCGGCTGCTCTTGATGCTACAGCGACAGGCGGCTGCAAGAGGACTCTCAAAATGGCGGCCTGTTCTTTGGATTTGGGCCTGGTCCACTAAAATGGCCCTGGGACACCTTAGAACTCGGACGCTCGATTTTTTTTTCCTTTCCTGTACATGCAAAAAAAGGTAAATGCCCGGTACGTTACACGCTTCATCTGCCACGATGAACTCTCCAGAGGAACCGAAAAAAAATATAGTTGTGGTAACTATACCATGCATCGTCATATGGAGAGGTGGCACCAATTAATTATAGTGCTGCATAAAAGAGAGATTTGGAGGAGAACCCCTGACCTGCTAGTATATTCATCAAAGAAGTGGCACTGAGAGCTTCAGAGGCAAGGGAAACGGTCCCAAATATTTAGAAGAACTTTGGAAAGATTAAAATGACATGTTTAGATTGTGGCAAATTAATTTCATGTGGACAGATGAGTGTTACTCTAATAAATACAGCATATGAACATCATCATAGTCGATGGTTGGTAGAGACATTTTGACTATATCCTGGACCTGCCCGTCCTCGCCCAAAATGGCGCCGGAATAAATGGGACTCGTAACTCCTTGTTGTGTACTGGTTGCAGAACCTTGAAATCACGAGATACGTATGCAGTTTTGAAGCACATGGCGGGCGGGGACGAGAATTGATTGAATATTTCGACATCCCTATTGATATTAAGTTCTGATGTGTTATTGATTACTGTACTGTTGAAAGTTCGAATTAACGTCACCCATGGTACTTGCCCGCAAATGTATATCTAGATAATTTTATTGTAACTGGCCCTGTCGTATTTTAATTATAAAATGTACGTCCACCGATTCCGTAACTGTTAGACACCTTAGTTCTTGCAACCTAATGGCCCGCCCGTTACGTTCCTCTACAGTGTAAATGTCTATTCATCATATACGATTACAGTTTGCTCCGTGGCAGGCCCACGTGGTTATAGGCTCGTATTTGTATAATGAAATTTTCACAATAAAGGTTTTTAAAAGAAAACATGGTAGTAGTATATACATTGGTAAAGTTTTTAATAATAGTCACTGTTTTAGAATCATTAAAAGGCAAGTGAAATAAAGCAGACCAATTACATGAAGGGTAAAAGGTATAATACGAAGGAACGCAGTAAAGATAAATGGTCAAGGGCTGTTGTGTTTTCTATTCCTGCAACATAAAGTGATCGATAAGAATCTCATATTCAGGCGTATCGGCGACTAAGACAGCAGGTCGACCCTCTTTTGCTCAACGGCTCCGTCATGGGACGAAGAAACGCTCTTTTTCTCGAAAAAAGAATATATTTTACTTGCAGGACAGTTGTAAAATTTCCGGGAAAGTACATTAGCCTGGAACATTATAACATATATTTAAGAAAAAATAATGTTCGGAAGTAATGAAAAGCGTAATTTTTAGGTCATATGACCAAGCCTTTCATCATTACAATAAGAAAAGTAAAATGAACCAATGAAAAGTTTTATTAACAAGTCACATGACTTGTTATGCTTACGTTACGCGCTGCGCGCCCCGGATGACTTCCGGATGCGCTAACGCGGCGCGTCATATGGCGCATTACGCGACAACGCAGGTCCAGAATATAGTCAAAATGTCTCCACCAACCAGCGGTCGGAACACAACCCCTTTCAGCAGGCTAAATAGTTCTGTTAAATGACAACAGAAGGGACAGGCAACAAGAACCATCAGTCAAAGAGGGGAGGGCTAGTTCTTCTCTACCGGGTTACATTGGGGCGCTACCGGAACTGATCGAATTGGTAGTCTACAGTGTTTCTGGATGTTTCAGACTGAAGCTGGGGTTAGCATGAGAGCAGCACCATTTCGTAGCTCCGTCGTGGCCATTCCGCAACCAATCATGGCAGCCGCTCTTTATCGTTATTTTGGGCGGGGTGGGTGGCGGAGCCGAGCTGTTTTGCAGCCATCATTGTGTGGAGTTCAGTTCATCTCACTAGTTTTGTATTTGTCATGAGGGGTTGTTCCTAATGTTTCTATTTTAGCGAGGTCAAAAAGAGATCCCATTAGTGGCCTACTGATTTTGCTCGATTCCTTTTCTTTTTTTTACACGATTTTTCGTTATCTGCAAAGACTAAACAGAGTATTGCGACTCTGTGTTTGTTTGTAAATAGAGAATGAACCAAAGAGAACTAATTCTAAAACAGTAAATACTTGGATAACAATCAATCAAATGGAGAGAGAAGCAGGCACGACGGATTACAACGGGGGCAAAGGCCTGCGTTAACTACCTTTCACTATCTGCAAAGAGAGAGTACTCCTAATAGAAATGAGGGGGGGGGGGGCACCATTCAAAGCAGATCAGTGTGCATAAACACGAAAATGTTTTCACTTACCACGTACTTGACATTCGACAGCTTATGATATTTGCTATTAAAAAACCATTGAAATTCACTGAAAAAACCATAGGTTATAGACCATATATAGTTAGGAATTAGCATTTACAAAACCTTGAAAATTCACTGAAAAAACCATAGGTTATAGACCATATATAGTTAGGAATTAGCATTTAAAAAACCTTATTTTACTCACACAAAACCATTGAAATTCCATATATAGTTAGTTGCACTAACTATATATCGCGCACCCGCAATCCACTGCTGATCATGTCACATATTACATCATTCATGACATGGTCAGTGACATCACTGATGACATCACTGATGACATCTCAAATGACATCACTGATGACATCACTGATGACATCTCAAATGACATCACTGATGACATCACTGATGACATCTCAAATGACATCACTGATGACATCACTGATGACATCTCATTTGACATTACTGATCACATCACTGATGACATCATTCATGTGATAATACGATGAACCTCTTCAGACTCTAATATAACCTTAGATACACTCAGTGTAAACAGACACTCATAGACTGTCACTCATCCATGGAGTTACTCAGACACTTAGTCAGTCATGCAAAGAATCCATCACACCTCCATTTCCTCAACTATACAGTTATACACACCTTACTCATTCAAACATATACTAACACATATTTACTCTCTTATACAATCCTGGATACAAGTTCACAATGATCCATACAGCCACTCACACATTCACTGGCTCTTATGCACAGTTATTTATATATGTCAACTCTCACATGTACTGTGTTTTACATATGTACTTACTTTGACATGTAGCACTGAGATATCCATTCACTCACCAATACACTCATGCACACAGTCAACCGCCCATACAGCTGTTTCCACGTGCACTTTTGAACCCATACATCTAGTGAATGAACTGCTCACACATCTATGCACAGAGTCATACATCTCCCAGCCACCCACACACACACTCAGTCTCCCATACAAATACTTGGGCAACCAATCAATAACCCATATAGTTACTCATATAGCTACTGATCAACACATGCAGCAGTTTACAGAACAACAGACATAATGATGCACAAATTAAGACAGTTTAGTCACTAACCCATGCACTCAGTGAGACACATTTAATCACTCACTCATACAGTCAGTCATGCACCTACTAAATCCTTCATCCAGACACTTATACATCTACTCATTCTTCAATATGTAAAACATATTTAAACTTTACAGAAACACACAGTCACTGGATGATGTCATCAGTGATGTCATTTGAGATGTCATCAGTGATGTCATCAGTGATGTCACTGACCATGTCATGAATGATGTAATATGTGACATGATCAGCAGTGGATTGCGGGTGCGCGATATATAGTTAGTGCAACTAACTATATATGGAATTTCAATGGTTTTGTGTGAGTAAAATAAGGTTTTTTAAATGCTAATTCCTAACTATATATGGTCTATAACCTATGGTTTTTTCAGTGAATTTTCAAGGTTTTGTAAATGCTAATTCCTAACTATATATGGTCTATAACCTATGGTTTTTTCAGTGAATATATATATATATATATATATATTACCTACTGGCGGTCGCCAGTAGGTATATATAGTTAGGATTTTTTCTCTATGGGATTTTTGAAAATTCTATGTCTAATAACTTTGGCGTTTGTGGACGGAATTGGCTGAAATTTTCAGGAAAATGGCACATTTTGTTTCTGAGCAGCCCCTGAAAATTTTGGGGGGGGTCGTCAAGGGGGGGCCGAGAAAAAAGGGGGGTCCCAAAACGCGTTTTTCCCATGTTAATTTCCATAGGGCGGTTGGCCTCACTTTTAGCCCGAACGGCTGAATGGATTTGCACGAAACTTGGCAAAATTGTAGGGACTGGTAGCCCGATGTGCCTTTTGTAGGTCTCAATATATGTGCTCCAGTGGATTTTGAGAAATTAACGTTTAAAAAAAGATATATATCTGTAACAGCGGACCTGGCAGCGTCCCAGGACGCGTACTTTTCGCGCAACGGAGCTTTGTGAAGCGAAGCTGATTGGTTCTCCGGCGTCTGTCAACATTCCAAACAGTCCGTAGCGGCCGCCATCTTGTCTCTCGGTAGGATCGAGAGACAAGAGGAGGCGAAAGCGAAGGGGCAAATGACCATAAGGGGGAATAGTAGATCCTCGCTGACCCCCTAGGTTTGATGTGGAGGTTTTAAAAGGGCCCCGCGGGGCAAAAAAAAATAAAATAATAATAATCGAACGGCTGAATGGATTTGCACGAAACTTGGCAAAATTGTAGGGACTGGTAGCCCGATGTGCCTTTGCTAGGTCTCAATATATGTGCTCCAGTGGATTTTGAGAAATTAACGTTCAAAAAAAGATATATATCTGTAACAGCGCTCCGCTTCGCGTACTTTTCGCGTTACGGAGGTTTGCGAAGCTGATTGGTTTTTCGGCGTCTGTAAACATTCCAAACAGTCCGTAGCGGCCGCCATCTTGTCTCTCGGTAGGATCGAGAGACAAGAGGAGGCCAAAGCGAAGGGGCAAATGACCATAAGGGGGCATAGTAGATCGTCCCTGACCCCCTAGGTTTGATGTGGAGGCTTTGAAGGGGTCTCGCAGGGCAAAAAAAAATATACCGTTTTTTTAGTTTTTTTGCGTGGAGTGCGCCCGGTTCGCGAACCGGGTAGCGCCCCAGGGAGCGTACTTTGTTGAAAATTAGTGAAAAAAGTTAGAGTAAAATAATAATTGTGAGTGATCAGATGTAGGGTAGCTCTGAGAAGAGCTTTTGGGTTTATGGTACATTTAGGTACTTATAAGTAGGTACCAATGCACATTCTTAAATTCAGAGTGAAAACTCTGTTGCCCTCATCTGAGAAGTGAACTCCATCTCCTCTGTAGATATCTTGCATGTAGTAACGCAAGTTATTGTTGTACAGGGAGCCCATTCCATGGTCTCTCATGTAAGCTGAAACAGATTTGTTTACATGCTTCCTCGACTTCTCAATTTGTGGACAAAATTGGTTCGACCACCTCCATTTCTGTCTTTGGCATATATTTGAATATACCAAGGCAGTCTGAGGAAAAAGTGCCATCAATTGCTCAAAGGTGTCCTTTAAAAGCATTTCCAGACCTACCCCAGTCAAAGTGCCCAAATCATTACCTCCACAGTGCACAATTAACAGGTCAGGTTTTGGCAAATGCATAAAGGTTTTCACCAATGGTATCAATTGGTGACATTTTAATCCTCTGTGGCCAAACCACTTAATTTCCACATCTTGTAAATTGAGGTTAGGTAAATTCCTGTTTTCAGCGTACGTTTGAGCCCAATAGATGTAACTATGTCCAGCAATCCAGACAGAAAACATGGTGAGAGAAGGTTCTGCTGCAGTCAGATGAAGTGTGGCAATGAAATGGCAGTTGAAAAAATGAGAGTGTAAAATGAAAAAAACTGAGGAGTTTCTGTGTTAATGAAGCAGTAAGAGTGATTGGTGGATTTTGATTGCTGAAAACAGAAAGTTAGTGTGCATGGATGAGTTCGTTGAAAGATGTATTTTGAGTGGCGAAGAAAAAATCATTAAATGAAAGAATGCTCTGGATATGCAGGTGCACTGAGAGTTCAGAGTTCAATTGCAACATTGTTGTGTGAGAGGTCTTGCAAGAGGTGGTTGCTATGCAGAAAAAGCAGAGAGGGGGCAGAGGGGGGAAGGGTTTTGCTTTGAAAAAAAGTGAGGGAAGAGTTTTGATTGGGTGACATGAGAGATATGTGTGAGGAATTACAGCATTTCTGTGCTTTTAATAGCTGCAGACTCTGGAGTGCATACCTTTTGCTCTGCTGAACACAAATTGGTGTGTTTCTGAGACTGTTTTGAAACTCAAAGTATTTGCTAAGGTGAGAAAAGATTTCTTTAATTTAGATAGAAAATAGTGTGCTTTAAGGAGAAAATTATGAAGAAAGTTGTGTTTTTCAAATGTTGCTTTGTCTCAAGTGTTTCACAAATAGATTTTGTTTCTTTGAGAAATTGTAATTGGAGAAAATGTGAAGTATTAGTACTGACAGGGCTTTTATGTGCATAGGAGCTGTGGAGTGTTTTCAAATTATGACTTGTAAATCGTTTTTGAGAAAAAGCAATGGTTTTAATATTGATGAGAAGGACATAATGGTGTCTGCTTCTTTATAAGGTAATTGAGAGTCTCTGATGTTATTTTTCCCATTTCAATGTAAGAAGTTTGTCTGTGGAGCAAATTGCTTGTAAATATGCTCCCACCTGTGCATGGCAAATTTAGATTTTGAATGTTTCCGTTACATAGGCATGTTAAAGGTGACTGAAACATGCTGCAAAGGCAATCAAAAAATGCTTTTATGTGTCTTAAGGACATTTTAAGTCATTTCCCCATGTGCAGTGTTTTCAAATTATGAGTTGAAAATCGTTTTTGAGGTAAAGGAATGTTTTCAAAATTTATGTGCGCCATATGACCCCAAATTTCTTTTTCAGGGGTGCAGCAGGGTGTTCTTGAGACACCCCTGCACCGTCGGAAAAATTCGTAATTTGCAATGAGGTAATTGCTAATCGCAAATTGCACCTTCATTCCTATGGGCCTCCTGCTGCATGGAAATGAATGGGTAATTTGTAATTAGCAAATAGGTCATCGCAAACTAGGAATGGTAAAGAATCGCTATTTATTCCTTAAAGTTCGCTATTTAGGAAATGCAAAAAACTTTGATGATACATATGGCGGTTTATCTCTAACAAGATAAGAAGCATAGGGATAGATTTATGATGACTGGCGCATCACCAGGGATGTGTTAGTCATTCTGTGCCGCTGTTCCGTCACCTATGGTGTGCTGCATTTACAATGCGGCGCATCATGGGGCAAAAACAGCACAGATGCGTGACGTATTTGTGCCGTAAAGTTGGCGCATTGCTGGAGTTGTATCGCAAGTGTGATGAAGCTCCAGTAAGGTTGAGGGGTGCCCCTGTCGCAGGGTTTCTGTTCTGACACAGAACTGTGGACAGAGGATTGGAACCTCGGCGAATTAGGGTGTCCCAAAACTCACCTTAGTAATCAAAACCCCTTAGCAAGCTAGGTACAGTGTCACATTGGATATAACAAACTCTCAATGTTTAGACAATCCAGAATATGAACTTATAGTACCTCAGGATACGTGGAACTCATGAACAGTCGGTCGTTATATATTTCTTAGAAACGAGAACATGGAGTTAAGAAGAACACATGTGTATTTGAAATGTTTATTTACTAATGCCGTCTTCTCAGGCGTAGTATCTTAGATTATACAAGTACACATATTATCAGTAGCAAAATTACCAGCATAGTCAATAGTACATAAAAAGCGAATGGTGACAGTATGTTAACATGCTATAAATGAATAAGAGTTAGCAACACTTATAAGCAGCCGCGGGCCGTGGAGGGAGTTACGGTGGGCAGGGAGGCGGGGAGGGGGAGGGGCAGGGTGGAGAGGGCTCCACCCTGCCCCTCCCCCTCCCCGCATCCCTGCCCCACCGTAACTCCCTCCACGGCCCGCGGCTGCTTATATCTCACCCTCCCTAATACACATAATATATTATTTGCTAAGAAGGTCTCTTTGTGTTGGTTTAGGGCGTGCCGATACTTTAGTGTCTTAGATTTGAAGGAATCACATCAGCATAGAAAAGATAATCCATATGCCGTGCTTAATATCGCCAACGGCATTGTGCCATAATATTCTAGCATGCGATTGCGGAACAGTGTCAGCAGCTGCAGGGCGGGAGCTTGCACAGGAGGGACATCCATATTTAAAAATGTAAAAAAGCACAAGAGCGTCCGCTGGTAATGCAAGTAAAAATGGGAATCCACGAAGCAGAGTGGAAAAAATAGAATGTAAGAAAGCAGGGATGACTCCAAAGATTTTCTCAAATGAAGTCACGAGACCACTGGTAACAATTTTAAAAAAGTGCGCCAGGCCCTTTGTGGAGGACGCGTTAGAGATAGTCCGAACCATCTTGCTGAAATGGAAAGGCGAATCTGTATTTAAAAGGGTCTGCACCTCTGTACGGGTGTTCGCTGTGTGAAGCACGAAAGTTTCACGGGCCGAACTCAAGGCCACCTCTCTCTGAGACAAAATAGCTCTTATTCTTGCCATGCCGTTGAAATGTGCTGCCAAGGTTGGTATTTGTGGCCAGATTGAAAACTCCCTATGTTCATGTGTGGGAGGAAATAGAACATTTCTGCAGCAAATAACCCGTTCATTTACTGTTACGATAAAATGAATACTTTTAATTAACCCAGAACAATCTTCATTATTGAGCATCAAATAACTACCATTTTCCAAGAACTTGAACGTGGGGATGATAGCAGGAACTGGTGTGCCTTGCAACACGCAAGCCATATTTGGTCGGTGTTTGTTGCATGAACCGTGTAACTGTATGTGCCTACACATTAGTGAATGATCTGGCGTCTCAGTGCATTCCTCTCCATTCAGATAAAGTTCTTGATCATCTTTGAAAATCTGTATGTGTATGGAAGCGACTAGACTTCATGAAGAAAACCACTACCTAAAGGTTAATAACGACCTATTGGTATATATTTCATACAATTTGAAAACTTATATAAAGCAAAAGGCAGCGTTATTAAACCGTGGATAAGGCACGTTGCCAAAGCAGTCAACCTTTTGGATTTATACTGGAAATGTTAAAGGAAGAATTACGGAGTAGGGCCTGTAAATCTTTAATAGACAACGAGTAAAATTACTCCAACCATCATATTCCTCTAACTCCGGGATAGTAGGGGTGTTTAATTTTTTAGAAGTAGCCAATCCAAAGCATTTGGTCTGGGAAATTGTTTCATTCACAAACCACATATGTTTTGGGATGAGACATGCACGGTGGAAAGCCTCAGTGCCTTGTACCTGCCAGGTTCGTGAACCCCAAACTGATGTAGATCCTGGATATTTTTACTCTGTATTACGTTAGCATGGTCTCATTACTGGTTTAAACGCCATTTTTCCTTTTTTGTAACTTCTGCACACGACACTTAGTTGTTGCTTTAGCTTTCAGCCTAACTGCGTCAAGATCTATGCCTGCTTCAAGCAGGCGCAGGGTTTTGATGTAGCTTTGTCCTATCTGATTGTAAATGCGGCACACCGTGGGTGGCAGAGCAGCGGTGCACGTTAACTGGTGCATCCCTGGGGATGTGCTAGTTAATATAAATCTGCCCCTTTACATTTAATTATGTGCAGGGGACACAGAGTAGGTGAGGTTTATCCAAGGTTAAGAAGAGATGAGTCCTGTTCAGTGAAAAATTGGAGATAGGCTTCAGTATATTATATACTTAAGTAGTGTGTTAAGTTTTTGATGACTGTTATTAATTTACTGTTGGGTAATAGTGGTTAATAACATTTTTTATTATATTTTACCACAGATTCAACTGCAGATTATTTCAAGATTTTAGGATGCCTAGCAAAGAAAGAGTAAGAAAGGCTGCAAAACGTCAAAGACAGCAGGACCATGGAATAATGCAGCAGTCCTCTAACAAAAAGATTTGTCAAGTCACCAAGAAAGCACCGGGTAAGAGTCGAAAAACAGTCATAAGAAATATGTGTAGTAAAAAAAATATTACTACAGAAAATGTTTCAGTCCAGAAAAGGAGAAAGAATTCAAATGGTAAGGAAAGGCCAATGAGAAATGTTACTGCTAGAGTAAGAGATAACTCTATGCATGAAAGTAGAAGGAAACAACAGTTTAGGGATATTCGTAAACGAATGTTCCGCAACAGGATAATTGGGAATTTGTTAAAAAATATTAAGAAAGGTCAGCAGAAAGTGGTTTTTTATAAGAGAAAAAAATAGTTGAGAAAGTTATTGATCAGGCATTTGAAATTAAACGTAAGTTATTTATTTTGACAATCAATAGTATTAGGAAGCTAAACAAGGTAATTTATGATTTCAAAAGAAATAGTAGATGGAAGAGAATAGTTAATCGTAGTAATTTTTGTGAAGTTTTTTCTGGAGAATGGATGCATAGTTCAAGCTCTGAGGCATTTTTTAATGAGGAGAGTTATTTCCAGGATAATGATTTGGTGCATGCAGTTGACACCAGTGGTCGAGCTTATGAAGTGAAAGATGGTTGTCCAGTTGAAAAAGAAAAACTTGTGAGAACAGAGATAGAAGAGGTGTTAGGTAATGAGGTTTTAGGGAGACGTCCTAAGGGTCCTGTGTACACCTGGAAGTGTAGTAGTATTTGCAGGGTACGACAGGATTCCATCAATTTGCTTTGTGATTTTATACGGTCATTTAGTAAGAAAAGTTTGAAGCAGAAAATGAAGTTGTTGCAAGAATTAGATCCTTGCAGAGTGAGAGAAGTGATAGGTTTGCATGGTCATTCACTGGCTTGTCTTTCCAGGACAGTATGCCAGAGTGTTTTTCATCATTTCAGGATGCTAGCAGTGCATCATAATAAAGTGAGGAAATTAGTTAGAATGTTGTATTATGCTAAGAGTCCAGCAATTATGCTTAAACAATTATGCGCTGCTCTTTTGCATGGTTCTGAAATAGATGTGAAGAATATATGTGAAGAAATTGAGTTTTGTTACTTTGGAAGTAAAGAGGAGAATGTTGAAATTGACCAAGAAGAAGAGAGTAATGTGGAAGATAGTGTACAGGTTTCCAGTACAGATAATTTCCAGAGGGAAATTGCGACGTTTGAGGTGAAATCAAGTGAGAGGCCAAATTTCACTTGTGTGTGTTGTCGACGCACTTATTATAAGAATCAGACTAAGTTAGTGGATTTATATGGAAAAAGTGAAAGGGAAAATAATAGTGAATGGAAGGATTTTACAACATACTTGATGGTAGAAAATTGTTTTGATTTGGGATTGGATCAACGTGTGTGTACTTATTGTTGTAACAAATTAAATCAAAACCAGATGCCTGCTAGAGCAGTTCATAATAATCTGGAATTGGTTGAGATTCCTTCTGAATTGAAGGATTTAAATACTTATGAATCTATTTTGATTCAAAGTATCCATCCCTTTCAGGCTATTGTAAGAATGGAGCCAAAGACAGGGAAATTGCCTCCATCAGATTTACAGAGAGGATTAAAGGGAAGAGTTGTTTATTTGCCTCTAGATTTGAAGAAAAACATTAACACAATTGGAGTAGAAAAAGTGGAAGAGGAACCTCTTGTTATCTTAGTTAATGGGGTTCCGACAAAGAATAAGAAAATGTGGCAAGATTTAGTAGATGTTAGGAAAGTCAAAAGGGCAACATTGTATTTGAAAAAATATAATAAATACTATAAAAATGTATATGTTGCAGAAGAGGAAGTAAGTGAGGAAGAGGATAGCGATTTGTGTGCTGGTCAAATTGAGAAAGTAGAACCCTGTACTAGTGAAGAAATATATGAACATTATAGTGTTCATCCTTTGCATTCCAAGGAAGTCATGGGGAATGCTATTGAGTTGTTTCAAATGAAACAAGCGAAAGGGAGTCCCATTAGTGTTTGGGAGGAAAGTTTGGAAGCTCGGTGTTTCCCACAGCTTTTTCCAACAGGTCAGGGAGGAAGATATGATGAGCGACCTCATCAAATTCCTGCTTCTGAATACCGGACTTTGCGATTGTATGCAGGAGATCCTAGGTTTCGACAATGCATTCCTTATTTGTTTCATCTCCTGTTTGAAAGCGATCTGTCTGGACTGTCATATGCAGTGAACCACATCTTGAAAAGTGGTATACACATGCAAAACATCTCGGCAAGTGACTTTATGGATAAAGTCAATGTCCAAGACAGTATTTTGGATTCTCACCTGATTAATCTCATGGCGTGTCAGCGTGGTACTAATGAGTACTGGTACCGTCGTCATGGTGATTTAAAATGTATGCTGAGGAACTTAGGAACTCCCACATGGTTCCTCACTTTGAGCTGTGCTGAGTATGGCTGGGAAGACTTACTTGAATTTCTACGAGAGGCAAATGCTAACGTAGAAAACATCGAATTCAAGACACCCGGAGAACTGTGCTCTTTGGATCCAGTCAATGTATGTAGGTACTTCAATCATAGATTTGAAGGTATGATGTCTTTCATCATGAATAAGAAGAATCCACCTCTTGGAGAGGTGTTGGATTTCTTCTGGAGGAAGGAGTACCAAGCAAGAGGTGCTCCTCATATACATATGTTGCTGTGGATCAAGGATGCACCTAAATTTGGAACGGATGCAGACGACTCAGTGATGAGTTTCATAGAACAGTATTCTACGTGTGCTGTTCCAAACGCAAAGGAGAAAAAAAGCCTAAGAGAAAAAGTTCTACGTTTCCAAAGCCATCGATGTGGAAAGTACTGTCGTCGTAAATTCCGGAACAAAGACAAGTTCTACACCAAATGTCGTTTCGGCTTTCCACGATCGGTGATTTCTAAAGGAAGAGTGAACAGTTTGATGTCTTCGCTGCGACATAATGTGATGAAGAAATCACCTAAAAACACATACAATTTGAAGAGGAACGAAGAGTCTAAGTACATCAACGACTACAACCCGGTGATTTTGTCCATGTGGAATGCTAACATGGATATACAGTTTGTGGCTGATAACTGTATGGCTGTGGCTCGGTATGTGACATCTTACATCACCAAAAAAGAGAAGACAGAATTGAAGGATATGTGGGAGGACATTTCCCATGAAAAGAGCCTCAGCAAGAAGTTGTACAGTTTCAGTCTGAAGATGTTGTCGCATCGAGAAATCGGAGCTTACGAATGTTCTGACCGGTTGTCTTCAGCAAGTCTCTATGCCAAGTCCAGGAGTATCGTTTGGGCGAGTGTTGGTCTTGCTGCAACGCGTAATCGAGTTCTGAAACCTGTGCGGGAAATTGAGTATTTGGCGGAAAAGGAGCCAAACAGTACCGACATTTTGAAGAGCAACATGTTGGATACATATTATCCAAATCGAAGCAGTCACCTCGAGAATGTTTGTCTGTATGAGGTTCTGCAAAATTACATATTCAAGAGGAACATCAAAGAAGATACTGAGAAAGGAGTGTATGCTGTAATAGGAAGTGAGGGATGTCTGGTCAAGCAAAGAAAATGCCACTTGATAAACCATCGAAAATTGAGTGGCGAATCTCCTGAAAAAAAGGAGTTTTTCTATTTAGCACTTTTGCAACTTTTTAAGCCTTGGCGTGCAGAAGAGGAACTGCTTGGAGATTTCCTTTGTTACGAAGACTCATTCAATGCTGCCAAGGAGACCATAGAATGTCCTGCTTTTCCCAAATATGTAGAAATGTTGAATGTGGAAATTGAGCAGGAAGCAACGATTGCAGCCGAGATTGCCAGAGACAGTTCTCAGGACAGTCAGAGTTCTGCTTCATTGAGTCAGGATCCACTAGGAGGACCTCTTATCGAAAATGAAGCTGCCACTGCTATGAATGAAGTGGAAAGAGCCATGGCACATGCTCAGGAGGATGTGGTTAACTTAGAAGAGTTGGAAAGACAACTCAACGTTGAGCAGAGGAAAATATATGACGAACTTACCATGCAAATTGATCATGGATTAAGTCATGACAAGAAAGAGTGCTCATGTACGTCGTTGAAGCCTGTCCGACTGTACGTGAGTGGAGAAGCGGGAACTGGAAAAAGTTTCCTTATTAAAGCAATTTCATGTTATTTGCAGGAAAGGACAGAGTCATCGCTGTCTTGTGTTGTCACCGCTCCAACTGGACTGGAAGCACATAACATTAAAGGGATTACTTTACATCGTTTACTGATGCTGCCAGTGGAGCATGACAACAAATTAGAATATCACAAGCTATCTGGAGATGCTTGTTTTGAAGTTTCAAGAGTCTTGAGGAAAATGAAACTTCTTATCATTGACGAAGTAAGCATGGTTTCCAATGTCATGCTTGCCTTTGTGCATTTGAGAATGCAAGAAGTTCTCAAAACAGAGTATGATGTGTTATTTGGTGGCAAACACATCATTGTTTTCGGAGATCTTCTGCAGCTGACACCAGTGAAAGGGCAACCTGTGTTCAAAATGCTCACGCATGAAGATACCAGGAAGTGCTTAGGGAGTATTGGCAACGTCAATATATGGTTAAACTTCAATTATGCTGAACTGCATGAAAATATGCGTCAGGCAAAGGATGAAGTTTACAAGACTATTCTACAAGATGTTAGAATTGGAAAAGTGACCGAGCATGGGAAAGAAGCTTTACATGCACGATTACTGACAAATTTATATCCAGACGAAGATGTTGTGCCTGAGAATATTTTTCAGAAAGTTACTGAGAAAAAATCTGGAATATGTTTGATGCCAACTCTTGCAGAATGTGCCAAATTCAACAACAAAATGTTGCATTTAGAAAAGCAAGAGATTGTGAAATTGGAAGCTATTGACAGAGTAGAGCATATGGGATCAACAATTATTTTGTCTGAGAATCTGAAAACAAAATTGGATTCATTAGAGAAGAGTATATCTAAAACTGCGGGTTTTGAAAAGACTCTGAATGTGTGCTTGAACTGCCGTATAATTTTAAGAAGGAATTTACATGTTGAAAGAGGTCTGGTAAATGGATCAATGGGTAATGTTGTTGATTTTGTGAAATACAGAAATAGAGATGGAATTGAATTTTTAAAAATTAAATTTGATGGCATTGAGGAAGTACAGCTAATTGCTCGTTGTTCTGCTAGATTTTTGCTTGTAAAAGACTTATATGTTCGTCGTAAGCAGTTTCCTGTTTGCTTGGCATATGCGGTGACAATCCATAAATCGCAAGGTTTAAGTGTAGACTGTGCATTGGTGAATATTGGCAGTTCTGTGTTCAAGGAGGGTATGGCATATGTGGCATTGTCACGAGTTAGGACTTTATCGGGATTGTACTTGATTGAGTGTGATGTCACAAACATTTGTGCGGATCTAGATTGTGTTAAGGAATACAATAGGTTGAGAAGAGAGTATGCGCCACATTTGCCTCAGTATCCTTTGTTTGAGAAACGTGTGGTAGGCCGGAAACGAAGAAATGTGACCAATACTGGGGAGGTTGTAGCAAAAAGACGAAAAGTCGATGAACCTGAAATTATAAGCAGAAACAAAAAGGATTCTGTTGAAGATGTTGTTGGTTTTCAATTTGAAAACAGTTCTGGTGTCAACTGCTATGCTAATGTAGTGGTTAATGTTTTGTTTTCTCTACAAAATGTAAAAGAAGAGATTGTGGTCAATTCTGATCAAAGATTTTGCAGTTTGTTAAATTCTGTGTTAGAGAAATGTAGCACTGATAGAACAAACATAGAAAGTGTGTCTGAAATTCGAAATCTGTTAGACAGATGTTCAGGCCAAACACAATTCTCTCAAAATAGTCAGCAAGATTGTCAGGAGTTTTTAATGTATATGCTTGATGTATTGTATGCTGAAGGTGTAGATGTAGAACATCTGTTTGGGCTTTCTTATCAATGGCAGCATGACTGCGAGAACTGTAGGGTATCAAGTAGTACTAGTGTAGACTCAGAAAGATTTATATATTTAACTTTGCCAGACAGTAAATCAGTCTCTTTTAATAAGATAGTAAAAGCAGCTGATCACAATATGGAGTGTAGGCAATGTAAATCTGAAATGATGTCCACATTATTTATACGAACATATGGCCAGTATGTCATTTTAATGTTCCAACGATGTAGGCCTGATGGAACAAAATTGACAACTTTAATTAAAAATTTTGTGGCTTCACAGTTGTCAATATCAGGAAGGACTTTTGTAACTGTAGCAATTATATATCATGATGGTTCTTCAATAACATCAGGACATTATACAGCTTATTTAAAGTGTAGAAATGGCTGGTCATTCTGCAATGATTCTGTTTTAATTTTCAAAACAAAATTGCCATATGACCTTAAAAACTGTTACCTGGTGTTTTTAAAACCAAAATTTTAGGGAAAGAATCTCGGGATGTGCTCTGAGGAATTTCAAGAAGTTCTCATGGCTCCTACACTATTTGGCCTTGAAGATAAGTGTAGTACAGAGACATAACTTTTTACCATAACACTGGACGTTATTGAGAAATACGTGCACTTTGAATGAGTTCAGAAAAACTATTTCTTTTTATAAGCTAATTGAAGCAGCGAATCAAAACATGGAGTAGAGGGAATGTAAGTCTGCAATGCTGTCTACTGTTTTACATTGCTTTGTGATTAAAAGTGATGTAGAGAATTAAATAATTGTACTAGTCATAAAGGTAGTGTAAGTCTGCTTCATAGTAAGCAGTATCAGTGTGATAGGAAATGTAGAACATGATTGAGCAAGAAGGGGAAGATATTACTACTCCAGGATTGTGTAAATGATCTTCAACATTTTAATTCTGAAAGTTGCGGAAATGCGAAAAGACGGGATTGGCTAACAAGAATTCCAAGAGTTATACATGGCTCTGACAAGATTTGGCCTTGTGGAATCTTGTGGTAGAGAGCAAGAAGTCATTTATTGTATGTAACATGTTTTTGAAAACGATGGAGGTTTTCTTTCAGAAAGTGGCGGGTTGAAAGTAATAACAGCACAACAGAGTGTAAGCTGTTCATAGGACATCCTTGGCCGTCATGGAAAGTAAGTTAACTTTAAGGAGTTCTGAATTCTGATTTGTAATGTTGTATGGGTTTTTTAAACACAATCATTTTGATTGTGTTTTTTTTTCCCCGCTGTTATATGATGAATACCTTCAAGTCACTGTTTTAGTGAAATTTGATACATTCTGAGAACAGCAAAAATAAACCATTTAACATGTATAATTAATTCTGTTCTGTTTGCATTTATGATGTACATGTAGAACTGTGTAGGAGGCATGGAGAAGGTGAGGCTTCTGTAAGTGTCAAAGTTGTTGCATACAGTGCTCATATTCTACGTAGTCTTTTATATTTCATTACTTTCACTGTTTCTGACTGATCTAAAATTTTTTTTTTAAAAAGAACAGTAAGTATAAGGGAAGGAAACAGACAGTTATGTTAAAAGAAACACAGCTATAGGGAATAAACTAGGGATACTGTTACCCGCAATCCTCTGCTGATGATGTCACTGAGCATGTCATGAATGATGTAATATGTGACATCATCAGCAGTGGATTACGGGTAATAGTATCTCTAGTTTACTCCCCTATAGCTGTCTTTCTTTTAACATAACTGTCTGTTTCCTTCCCTTATACTTACTGTTCTTTTTTAAAAAAAAAAATTTCGTTCGCTTCCGGTTCGCGTACCGGGGAGCGAACTGGGAAGCGAACTAAGAGAAATAGAGGTTGGCACAGTTGCAAATATTGTACCAATTTTTTAATAACGGGGAGGTAGTTCTGAAAAGAACTTTTTTTTAAATTGTTTTTGTTGTTTTATATTTTTTTTATTATTTTTCTGAACATTTTTTTACTTTTTTTGAATTTTTCTGAACAGTTTTATATTTTTTTTGTTTTTTTTTCGGAGGGGGCAACGAAAACGATTCATTGTAAAGGGCTCAACAGGAGCAAGAAAACAAAAAAAAAGAATTTATTGTTTGGGGAGTTTCGGACAAACATGAGCATGATTGTCAATAGCTCTGTTGATCAGAGTGATGCTACTTTCTCCGTAGCAAATGAATCCACTGCAATGTACGCAGACTTGTTTTACTTCACGAAATCTCGTTTGTATATTTGGCACCATCTCCCTGCCCTCTGGTCCCGTTACTTCCGGTACAACAGATCTTCTGGCCATAATAGGGAGATTATCTAGGTCGTCCTGTTCCTCTTCTTCCTCTTCTTGCTGAATTATAACTTTAGCAGGTGGTCCACTCTTCCTTGGATGTGGTGGAGGTGGTGGGGAAGCACCAGCTGAAGCTAGTAAAGAAGCCATTGCTCACTGGTAACAAAGGGTCTTTCTCTCACAATGATGAAAGTCAGAGTGAGGAAAGAAGGAGGGATTTTCACCATTTGGGGAAAAAAATAGTTCTCAACCAATGAAAAGTGTTCATTTTAGATCATATGACCTAGTCTTACATCATTAGGAAACCGAAAGTGAAATGAACCAATGAAAAGTATTATTACCAAGTCACATGACCTGCTGTGTTTACGTTACGCGCTTTGCAGGGCCTCCCGGTTTGCTTCCAGAAACCTGTGCTTTGCGACTCGGTAAGCGTACGAGTTCGCTAACGTAGCACGTCATATGACGTATCATGCGACAACGCGAAACGTCATGCGGACGGGACGCGTCACGATGTTGTTTTCTAACGCGGCAGTTGCGGTAAAGAAACGTTTACCGGCTCGCGGTCTATTTCGCGGCATCAAGGTCAGCTAACGGGAAGCTTCCCGATTCGCGAAGCGGGAACGAAGAAAAAAAAATATTTAAAAAAAAAGTTATTAATAAACATATAAAATATATTTTTGGTTTTAAAGAAGAATACATTTTACAGCTACAGATATTAGCTGTTAAAAAACCAATGAAATTCACTGAAAAAACCATAGGTTATAGACCATATATAGTTAGGAATTAGCATTTACAAAACCTTGAAAATTCACTGAAAAAACCATAGGTTATAGACCATATATAGTTAGGAATTAGCATTTAGAAAACCTTATTTTACTCACACAAAACCATTGAAATTCCATATATAGTTAGTTGCACTAACTATATATCGCGCACCCGCAATCCACTGCTGATGATGTCACATATTACATCATTCATGACATGGTCAGTGACATCACTGATGACATCTCAAATGACATCACTGATGACATCACTGATGACATCTCATTTGACATTACTGATCACATCACTGATGACATCATTCATGTGATGATACAATGAACCTCTTCAGACTCTAATATAACCTTAGATACACTCAGTGTAAACAGACACTCACAGACTGTCACTCATCCATGGAGTTACTCACACACCTAGTCAGTCTTGCAAAGAATCAATCACACCTCGATTTCCTCAACTATATAGTTATACACACCTTACTTATTGGAACATATAATAACACATATTTACTCTGTTATACAATCCCTGATACAAGTTCACAATAATCCATACAGCCACTCACACATTCACTGGCTCTTATGCACAGTTATTTATATATGTCAACTATCACATGTACTGTGTTTTACATATGTACTTACTTTGACATGTAGCACTGAGATATCCATTCACTCACCAATACACTCATGCACACAGTCAACCGCCCATACAGATGTTTCCACATGCACTTTTGAACCCATACATCTAGTGAATCAACTGCTCACACATCTATGCACAGAGTCATACACCTCCCAGACACCCACACACACACTCAGTCTCCCATACAAATACTTGGGCAACTAATCAATAACCCATATAGTTAGTCATATAGCTAATGATCAACACATGCATCAGATTACAAAACAACAGACACAATGATGCACAATTTAAAACAGTTTAGTCACTAACCCATGCACTCAGTGAGACACATTTAATCACTCACTTATACAGTCAGTCATGCACCTACTAAATCCTTCATCCAGACACTTATACATCCACTCATTCTTCAATATGTAAGACATATTTTAACTTTACAGAAGCATACAGTCACTGGATGTTGTCATCAGTGATGTCATTTGAGATGTCATCAGTGATGTCATCAGTGATGTCACTGACCATGTCATGAATGATGTAATATGTGACATCATCAGCAGTGGATTGCGGGTGCGCGATATATAGTTAGTGCAACTAACTATATATGGAATTTCAATGGTTTTGTGTGAGTAAAATAAGGTTTTCTAAATGCTAATTCCTAACTATATATGGTCTATAACCTATGGTTTTTTCAGTGAATTTTCAAGGTTTTGTAAATGCTAATTCCTAACTATATATGGTCTATAACCTATGGTTTTTTCTGTGAATTTCATTGGTTTTTTAACAGCTAATATCTGTAGCTGTAAAATGTATTCTTCTTTAAATCCAAAAATATATTTTATATGTTTATGAATAATTTTTTTTTAAAATATTTTTTTTTCTTCGTTCCCGCTTCGCGAATCGGGAAGCTTCCCGTTAGCTGACCTTGATGCCGCGAAATAGACCGCGAGCCGGTAAACGTTTCTTTACCGCAAGTGCCGCGTTAGAAAACAACATCGTGACGCCTCCCGTCCGCATGACGTTCCACGTTGTCGCGTGATACGTCATATGACGTGCTACGTTAGCGAACTGGTACGCGAAGCGAGTGCCAAAGCGCAGGTTTCTGGAAGCAAACCGGGAGGCCCTGCAAAGCGCTTAACGTAAACACAGCAAGTCATGTGACTTGGTAATAACACTTTTCATTGGTTCATTTCACTTTTGGTTTCCTAATGATGTAAGACTAGGTCATATAATCTAAAATGAACACTTTTGATTGGTTGAGAACTCTTGTTTTTCCCAAATGATGAAAATCCCTCCTTCTTTCCTCACTCTGACTTTCATCATTGTGAGAGAAAGACCCTTTGTGATCACTGAGCAATGGCTTCTTTAGTAGCTTCAGCTGGTGCTTCCCCACCACCTCCACCACATCCAAGGAAGAGTGGACCACCTGCTCAAGTTGTAATTCAACAAGAAGAAGAAGAAGAGGAACAGGAGGACGAGCACGAAGAGAGGCAGTTTTTGCCTGAGCAGCCCAAGACGTCTCACCGGAAAGAAAACTTCATTTGGCAATTTTTTAAAATTCCCAAAGGTCAGAAAAAAGTAAATGCAAGATACGTAACTTGCCTTATATGTCAAGATAGACTGTCCAGAGGGACCGACAAAAAATACAGTTTCGGAAACTACACAATGCATCGCCATATGACTAGGTGGCATCCTAACAACTACAGTGCTGCACAGTTTCGGAACGACCTAGATAATCTCCCTATTATGGCCAGAAGATCTGTTGTACCGGAAGTAACGGGACCAGAGGGCAGGGAGATGGTGCCAAATATACAAATGAGATTTGGTGAAGTAAAACACACCTGCGTATTTTGCGATGGATTCATTTCCTACGGAGAAAGAAGCATCACTCTGATCAACAGAGCTATTGACTATCATATGCAAGTTTGTCCGAAACGCCCAAAATAATAAATACTTCTTTTTTTTGTTTTGTTGCTCCTGTTGAGCCCTTTACAATGAATCGTTTTCATTGCCCCCTCCAAGAAAAACCCAAAAAAATATAAAACTGTTCCGAAAAATTCAAAAACAGTAAAAAAATGTTCAGAAAAATAAAAAAAAAAGTTCTTTTCAGAACTACCTCCCCGTTATTAAAAAATTGGTACAATATTTGGAACTGTGCCAACCTCTATTTCTCTTAGTTCGCTTCCTAGTTCGCTCGCTGGTACGCGAACTGGAAGCGAACCAAAAACAGTAAGTATAAGGGAAGGAAACACACACTTATGTTAAAAGAAAGACAGCTATAGGGGAGTAAACTAGAGATACTATTACCCATAATCCACTACTGATGATGTCACATATTACATCATTCATGACATGCTCAGTGACATCATCAGCAGAGGATTGCGGGTTTTTTGGCAACATGCCTTATCCACGGTTTAATAACGCTGCCTTTTGCTTTATATAAGTTTTCAAATTGTATGAAATATATACCAATAGGTCTTTATGAACCTTTAGGTAGTGCTTTTGTTCATGAGGTCTGGTCGCTTCCATACACATACAGATGTTTCAAAGATGATCAAGAAGTTTATCTGAATGGAGAGGAATGCACTGAGACGCCAGATCATTCACTAATGTGTAGGCACATACAGTTACACGATTCATGCAACAAACACCGACCAAATATGGCTTGCGTGTTGCAAGGCACGCCAGTTCCTGCTATCATCCCCACGTTCAAGTTGTTGGAAAATGGTAGTTATTTGATGCTCAATAATGAAGATTGTTCTGAGTTAATTAAAAGTATTCCTTTTATCGTAACAGTAAGTGAACGGGTTATTTGCTGCAGAAATGTTCTATTTCCTCCCACACATGAACATAGTGAGTTTTCAATCTGGCCACAAATACCAACCTTGGGACACGTTTCAACGGCATGACAAGAATAAGAGCTCTTTTGTCTCAGAGAGAGGTGGCCTTGAGTTCGGCCCGTGAAACTTTCGTACTTCACATAGCGAACACCCGTACACAGGTTTGCCTTTCAATTTCAGCAACATGTTTCCGACTATCTTTAACGCATCCTCCACAAAATCCCTGGCACACTTTTTTAAAGTTGTTACCAGTGGTCTCGTGACTTCATTTGAGAAAATCTTTGGAGTCATCCCTGCTCCCTTTCATTGTATTTTCTGCACTCTGGTTCGTGGATTGGCATTTTTACTTGCATTACCAGCGGACGCTCTTGTGCTTTTTTACATTTTTAAATATGGATGTCCCTCCTATGCAACCTCCGACCCTGCAGCTGCTGACACTGTTCCGCAATCGCATGCTAGAATATTATGGCACAATGCCGTTGGCGATATTAAGCACGGCATATGGATTATCTTTTTGGTTCTCCTACTTCACCTGTGTCCAGCCTGTATTTCACTGCCTGACCTGTGATTTCGATTGGGCCATTGATTTGTGTCTCTGCGGACCGGTTTCTCCTGACGTCGACTTTAATCAGCTGATGACTCCTATCATTACTCACGAGTTGATTTGTCCTGGCGAAAGGATTATGGCTGTGGCATTGATGCATGGACTACTTGGTCCCTGGAATTTACTGGCGGCAGCACAGTCTTTCTTGGAACACAGCTTTCTTGAAAACCCACCGAGCTGTCCTCTGATGGTGATAGAGGATCCGGTGCTGGGAGAGCACGTATGTTCTTTTCCGCTTTTAAATTGGATGGCTGAACTGTTTTCGGATGAAGACGGTGACTTCCTATTGGAGGCTGTTGCAGCTTATTTTGCATACACAGTTATGTCATAGACCTTTTTCATGTTTGATATGCTGAGTACTAGCATTTCATTGACAATTCATTGACTTATTTGTCAAGTTTTTATTATTTACCTTGCCTATTGGCTTAAGACTCGATAAAGTACTTGGCTGTTTTATTTTTCTTTAGCATTGAATTTTCCTAGTTTTTAATGCTTTACCTTGCGGACCGTCCACATATAAACTTGCAATCTGCTCTCATGAGATGGCACTTCTATTATCTTATTCAGTTCGTTTCCGGATCATGAGGAGGTGTCATCTAGGTCCTGGATATCTTTACACCGTGTTAAGTTAGCATGGGCTCATTACCGGTTTAAACGCCATTTTTCCTTTTTTGCAACTTCTGCACACGACACTTAGTTGTTGCTTTAGCTTTCCACCTAGTAGTTCATCGTGGTTTACATGAGAATAATATGTTATTGGTCTACTATCTGCTTTACTTGTTAAACTATATCTGTACAGCGAGTGCTAAAGTTTCAAGAACAACACGATACAGAATTGTTATGAGGTCTGATCTCCACGACTTCATACTCATAACATAAGTGCAACTTCTGCCAATTCTGGGCATGAGGCGGGTTTTATATTGCTTTGCCGAACACACATACACAACAGTTGATGCGGTTCACATGAAGAGAGAGCTGGTGTATGCTGATGTGATTCCTTCAAATCTAAGACACTAAAGTATGGACACGCCCTAAACCAACACAAAGAGACCTTCTTAGCAAATAATATAATATGTGTATTAGGGAGGGTGAGATATAAGCAGCCGCGGGCCGTGGAGGGAGTTACGATGGGGCAGGGAGACGGGGAGGGGGAGAAGCAGGGTGGAGCCCTCTCTACCTTGCCCCTCCCCCTCCCCGCCTCCCTGCCCCACCGTAACTCCCTCCACGGCCCGCGGCTGCTTATAAGTGTTGCTAACTCTTATTCATTTACAGCATGTTAACATACTGTCACCATTCGCTTTTTATGTACTAGTAACTATGCTGGTAATTTTGCTACTGATAATATGTGTACTTGTATTCTCCACCCTGCTTCTCCCCCTCCCCGCCTCCCTGCCTCACCGTAACTCCCTCCACGGCCCGCGGCTGCTTATAAGTGTTGCTAACTCTTATTCATTTACAGCATGTTAACATACTATCACCATTCACTTTTTATGTACTAGTAACTATGCTGGTAATTTTGCTACTGATAATATGTGTACTTTTATTATCTAAGGTACTACGCCTGAGAAGACGGCATTAGTAAATAAACATTTCAAATACACATCTGTTCTTCTTAACTCCATGTTCTGGTTTCTAAGAAATCTATAACGACCGACTGTTCATGAGTTCCACGTATCCTGAGGTACTATAAGTTCATATTCTGGATTGTCTAAACATTGAGAGTTTGTTATATCCAATGTGACACTGTACCTAGCTTGCTAAATAGTTTTTGATTACTAACGTGAGTTTTGGGACACCCTAATTCGCCGAGGTTCCAATCCTCTGTCCACAGTTCTGTGTGAGAACAGAAACCCTGCGACAGGGGCACCCCTGACCCTTGCTGGAGCTTCATCACACTTGCGATACAACTCCAGCAATGCGCCACCTTTACGGCACAGATACATCACGCATCTGTGCTGTTTTTGCCCCATGATGCGCCGCATTGTAAATGCAGCACACCATAGGTGACGGAACAGTGGCACAGAATGACTAACACATCCCTGGTGATGCGCCAGTCATCATAAATCTATCCCTATGCTTCTTATCTTGTTAGAGATGAACCGCCATATGTATCATCAAAGTTATTTGCATTTCCTAAATAGCGAACTTTAAGGAATAAATAGCGATTCTTTACCATTCCTAGTTTGCGATGAGCTATTTGCTAATTAGCCGAATGTAGCCCAATGAAGCCCAATGTAGCCCAATGTAGCCCAAAGATGGCCGCCAGACACACAAAAAAACAAATGTAGCCCAAATATCAGCCAGATGTAGCCCAACTATAGCCCAGTGACAGAATGACCAATCAGCTTCGCAAACCTCCGTTACGCGAAGCGGAGCGCTGTTACAGATATATATCTTTTTTTGAACGTTAATTTCTCAAAATCCACTGGAGCACATATATTGAGACCTAGCAAAGGCACATCGGGCTACCAGTCCCTAATATTTTGCCAAGTTTCGTGCAAATCCATTCAGCCGTTCAATTATTATTTTTATTATTTTTTTTTGCCCCGCGGGGCCCTTTTAAAACCTCCACATCAAACCTAGGGGGTCAGCGAGGATCTACTATGCCCCCTTATAGTTATTTCCCCCTTTGTTTTGACCTCCTCTTGTCTCTCGATCCTACCGAGAGACAAGATGGCGGCCGCTACGGACTGTTTGGAATGTTGACAGACGCCGGAGAACCAATCAGCTTCGCTTCACAAAGCTCCGTTGCGCGAAAAGTCCGCGAACCAGAGCGCTAACCGGTCCGCTGTTACAGATATATATCTTTTTTTAAACGTTAATTTCTCAAAATCCACTGGAGCACATATATTGAGACCTACAAAAGGCACATCGGGCTACCAGTCCCTACAATTTTGCCAAGTTTCGTGCAAATCCATTCAGCCGTTCGGGCTAAAAGTGAGGCCAACCGCCCTATGGAAAACTCAATGTTAAAAACACGTTTTGGGACCCCCCTTTTTTCTCGGCCCCCACTGGACGAACCCCCCCCAAATTTTCAAGGGCTGCTCAGAAACAAAATGTGCCATTTTCCTGAAAATTTCAGCCAATTCCGTCCACAAACGCCAAAGTTATTAGACATAGAATTTTCAAAATACCCATAGAGAAAAAATCCTAACTATATATACCTACTGGCGACCGCCAGTAGGTAATATATATATATATATATATATATATATATATATACATATTTACTTTAAAACTATTAATAATGTATTAATTAAAATTTATTTTATAATTTTAAAATTATATACAAAATATACATATATATATATATATTCACTGAAAAAACCATAGGTTATAGACCATATATAGTTAGGAATTAGCATTTAGAAAACCTTATTTTACTCACACAAAACCATTGAAATTCCATATATAGTTAGTTGCACTACCTATATATCGCGCACCCGCAATCCACTGCTGATGATGTCACATATTACATCATTCATGACATGGTCAGTGACATCTGAAATGACATCACTGATGACATCATCCAGTGACTGTGTGTTTCTGAAAAGTTTAAATATGTTTTACATATTGAAGAATGAGTAGATGTAGAAGTGTCTGGATGAAGGATTTATTAGGTGAGTGACTGACTGTATGAGTGAGTGATTAAATGTGTCTCACTGAGTGCATGGGTTAGTGACTAAACTGTCTTAATTTGTGCATCATTATGTCTGTTGTTCTGTAAACTGCTGCATGTGTTGGTCAGTAGCTATATGAGTAACTATATGGGTTATTGATTGATTGCCCAAGTATTTGTATGGGAGACTGAGTGTGTGTGTGGCTGGCTGGGAGGTGTGTGACTCTGTGCAGATCAATGTGTACTTGTATCAATGATTGTATAAGAGAGTAAGTATGTGTTAGTATATGTTTCAAAATGTAAGGTGCTCTATGTTTAACTGTATAGATTAGAAAATGGAAGTGTGATTGATTATTTACAGGACTGACTAGGTGTGTGAGTAACTCCATGGATGAGTGACAGAGTGTGAGAGTCTGTATAGGTGTATGAGTGCATATGATAGTGTTGTAAAGATGAGTGATTGTATGTATGAATGATTGTATGGGTAAATGAGTGAATGTGTGTGTAAACATAGGAATCACTGAGTGCGTATGTAGTAACTAGTATTGGTGTGTCAATGGTTTCAAAAATTATACTCTGTATTTAACACTGGGTGTAACAGCGGTTATATTAAAGTGTGAGGAGATGCATTGTATTGTCACATGAATGATATCATCAGTGATGTGGTCATTGATGTCAAATGAGATGTCATCAGTGATGTCATCAGTGATGTCATTTGAGATGTCATCAGTGATGTCATCAGTGATGTCACTGACCATGTCATGAATGATGTAATATGTGACATCATCAGCAGTGGATTGCGGGTGCGCGATATATAGTTAGTGCAACTAACTATATAAGGAATTTCAATGGTTTTGTGTGAGTAAAATAAGGTTTTCTAAATGCTAATCCCTAACTATATATGGTCTATAACCTATGGTTTTTTCAGTGAATGTTCAAGGTTTTGTAAATGCTAATTCCTAACTATATATGGTCTATAACCTATGGTTTTTTCAGTGAATATATATTACCTACTGGCGGTCGCCAGTAGGTATATATAGTTAGGATTTTTTCTCTATGGGTTTTTTGAAAATTCTATGTCTAATAACTTTGGCGTTTGTGGACGGAATTGGCTGAAATTTTCAGGAAAATGGCACATTTTGTTTCTGAGCAGCCCTTGAAAATTTGGGGGGGGTTCGTCAAGGGGGGGCCGAGAAAAAAGGGGGGTCCCAAAACGTGTTTTTAACATTGAGTTTTCCATAGGGCGGTTGGCCTCACTTTTAGCCCGAACGGCTGAATGGATTTGCACGAAACTTGGCAAAATTGTAGGGACTGGTAGCCCGATGTGCCTTTTGTAGGTCTCAATATATGTGCTCCAGTGGATTTTGAGAAATTAACGTTTAAAAAAAGATATATATCTGTAACAGCGGACCGGGCAGCGCTCTGGTTCGCGGACTTTTCGCGCAACGGAGCTTTGTGAAGCGAAGCTGATTGGTTCTCCGGCGTCTGTCAACATTCCAAACAGTCCGTAGCGGCCGCCATCTTGTCTCTCGGTAGGATCGAGAGACAAGAGGAGGTCAAAACAAAGGGGGAAATAACTATAAGGGGGCATAGTAGATCCTCGCTGACCCCCTAGGTTTGATGTGGAGGTTTTAAAAGGGCCCCGCGGGGCAAAAAAAAAACAAAATAATAATAATCGAACGGCTGAATGGATTTGCACGAAACTTGGCAAAATATTAGGGACTGGTAGCCCGATGTGCCTTTGCTAGGTCTCAATATATGTGCTCCAGTGGATTTTGAGAAATTAACGTTCAAAAAAAGATATATATCTGTAACAGCGCTCCGCTTCGCGTACTTTTCGCGTTACGGAGCTTTGCGAAGCTGATTGGTTCTCCGGCGTCTGTCAACATTCCAAACAGTCCGTAGCGGCCGCCATCTTGTCCCTCGGTAGGATTGAGAGACAAGAGGAGGCCAAAGCGAAGGGGGAAATGACCATAAGGGGGCATAGTAGATCCTTCCTGACCTCTTAGGTTTGATGTACCATTTTGCCAAGTTTGGTGTAATTCCGTTCAGCCATTCAGGCTGTAGACGTATGTAAATGTCCTATGGAAAATTGCATGGGGAAAACACATTTGAAAGTGTTGAAATTTAGAACCAATTAAAATGTTACTTTGGTTTTGTATTTGTGTGTGATGAAAGTTAATTGGTTATGTATATATGTCAAATGAGAGGAAACCACAGCCATTTTGTGATACTACTGTCTGAGGTACATTTGTGAGGAATTTTTGGTGGTGAATTTCTGGTGTTTGATTTACACAGTACTAACACTTCTGCTACTTTTAAAAAGGTGAGTTGTTAATTTGTAAGGGGAACTATGTTGTACACTTGAAGATAATTTGAAAAATGTTTTCTGTTATTTATTTGCAGTCCTTCTGTTATACTAAATACTTGATAAAGTTAGTTTTATATTATGTATTACTAAAAACGATAAATGAAAGTGATTATTTTTTTCTGCAATTTACAGCAAGCAATTTCAAAATAAAATGGCTCACAATGAAGAGACCGTGGCAATTTCTTTTGAATTGTCCAACACATTGATTGAAATTGAGAGCACCAATAATGAAATATTGTCACAAGGAGGACATGACTTGTATGATTCCATTAGATTGATTGAAATGGACAGCACCAAGAATGAAATATTGTCACAAGGAGATGACTTGAATGATTCCACTACATTGATTGAAATTGAGAGCACCAATAATGAAATATTGTCACAAGGAGGAGATGGCTTGTATGATTCCATTAGATTGATTGAAATGGACAGCACCAATAATGAAATATTGTCACAAGGAGGAGATGACTTGAATGATTCCACTACATTGATTGAAATTGAGAGCACCAATAATGAAATATTGTCACGAGGAGATGACTTGAATGATTCCACTACATTGATTGAAATTGACAGCACCAATAATGAAATATTGTCACAAGGAGGAGATGACTTGAATGATTTTTTTGATCAATCTCTTGATGGCGAATTTATCGAGTGTTTGGAGACCATAGAGTTACAAGAATCATCATTGGAGACTTTTAATGAGGACATTGCTGATGAGGACATGTTACTAGTTCTTTCAAATTTAGAAAATTCTGAAGAATAAATTTATATTTAGAAATCAAAAATTGTTTGAGACATTATTCATTTTTATTTTTAATTTATGAGGTTGTAGCGAAGTGATTGTAGTATAAAATGAGACTTATAGTATAGAGTGCAACATTTTTATGTTACATGGTAAGTTTACTCATATTTATTTCCCTTCTGCCACTATATTATCTCCAATGTGTATTTGACATGTCTTCTTCATCTCCGGCCTCCTTTCTCTCACTGTGTGTCTCCGATGCATCTTATCGCTGGTATTTTGTGTAATTACAGAAGAGAGTAAAATAAAATAGTTCGGAACATGAAAAGGGGGCAAAGTAGAGTACTCCTCACCCCCTAGGCCTTTTTAGGCGGTCCCAAAAGGATCAGTTTCTGCTTTCCTGAGAGATTATGGTATGAGTTCCATATACCACAATAACTTGCATTACAACATGCAAGATATCTATCTCCTATTACCAACTTTTGGAGATATTCGCGCTAAGCGCGAATATCTCCAAAAAGTAACACCTGCCCTGAGCAGTTCTTAGCCATGTTATCCAATGGGAGGTGGATAACATGGCTAAGAGCAATAGCTCAGTAATGCATGAATATCGCTGAGTTTTTAGCGATATTCATGCATTGCGGCCGTTTATTATCGCATTTGCGATAAACCTTGATAATAGTAAGGTTTATCTTCGATAATTTCTGACGATGCTTAGTGGTAAAAAATTGGTTGGTAAGCATCGTTAGCGATAAATATCGCTTAACTTTGGTAATATGCCCCAACGTCTGTTAACGTTCGATTCGAAGGAAATGAGGAAGTGTTGAAAAACATTGTCTGCGCCATCTTGCCTTTTTTGAAATGCCACACTTTTGTCGTGCACGGCAGCCATTTTAGATGTCTTGACCAGACCCACTCTCTGCACGCTGTCGATTCGTAGCATGGCTCCTCACCCACGCAAGCATCTTCCCTAGGCACTGGTCACCACCGCTCTCTGTCTTATGCATGGGCAATAAACCTCCCCCCATCTGCGCTGCTCTTCCCTGAGAATCACACTCTGTGCCCGCCCGACACCTCCCTTTCGCCCTATTCACTACCGCACCCTCTGACACTCCTCTTTCTCTGTGTCCGATTGTCCAGGCTATCAGCTAGCCCTGCAGATGTAGTTTATGGCCCCAGCTGTAAAGAATCACCCCTCTTCAAAGGAGTTATAGTAGATCAAGGCCCACACTCGATGAGATCCGTCACACCACACGTGTTCCTACTATCTGAAAACCATCCTGTATTGTGATTGGGGAGGGGACCGAGCCTGAAGCGGAAGATTCCAGGAATGACTCTTTGTACATCAAAGTTTTTAAAATTATGTGTCACATTAAAAATATATAGCACTCCAACAAAGTAGTAGGAATATAAAACTTTAATAACATATAAATATATACAACAAAACAAAAACAGTAAAAACATTTAAACAACGAAGAGACCGTGGCAATTTCTTTTTAATTATCCAATAGATTTATTGAAATTGACAGCACCAATAATGAAATATTCTTGTCAGTAGCGGTCTGTTGTGCGAATAGTTCCAAGGCAGCAGAACGCGCTGAAATCTAGATGGCACGAAAGTGATGTCTAGTAAGTTGCCGCCCAGCAAAAAACGGCGTGGGGCGCCGCGGGGGTGAGTGAGTCCAGTAGGCACCACAGCTATTCTTACCGGCATTGCAGAATTACTGCTGGGGACAATGCCTGTGCTGTAGCAGGGTCACAGCAGAAACAAAAAGGATTCTGTTGAAGATGTTGTTGGTTTTCAATTTGAAAACAGTTCTGGTGTCAACTGCTATGCTAATGTAGTGGTTAATGTTTTGTTTTCTCTAGAAAATGTAAAAGAGGGGGAGGCAGTCCAAAGTTCCGTTAAAAGGGCAAAGGAAAGGATCGGTGGTTTGAACTATCAGTCAAAAAGGGGAGGGGGTGCAATAATTTTTCCTACCGGGTCACACTGTGCTTTCACCGGAAGTGAGGTCTGCAGGATTCTAGTAATTCAAAGTGAGGCTGGCGCCAGCATGGGAGCGCCGACGTCCCGCGGATACAGTTTCGTCACTCCACGGGCGATCATGGCAGTCATTCCCCATCGGGGGTCGGAGACTCCCGCGGCTCCTCTAGAATCTTCAAGGTCGTGGAGGACTACGGTGGTGGAGTCAACCAGTGACCGGGCCATTTCTTTATGCTGGGCCCGCTCTTGCCAGGTCGACCGCCATTTTGAGAGTTCGGCAGCTACCGGCGATCGCGGGGTCACATGAGCGGACGGGCTCCACCCTGCCGGGCGAGACGTTGCAGCATGGCCACAGTGGAAGAACCGTTTTCCGGGCGCCTGGAGCGCTGAGGGTGCAGCTGGGAAGTCTCCACCTGGGGAGGCGGGAGAGGCCTGTTCGCACCATCTCTCCCTCCCAGTGCACCCCACGGCGTCTCGCTTGAGATTTGTTATGGCCGGACCAGGCGATGAGGACGAGGGGGGGGTCGGAGGCATGTGCAAGACATCCCCCCCCAGTGTTGTCGCAGCCATTATAAAAGAAAGAAGTGTCCCGTCCGTCTTCGGGCCGGGCTTCCGGTGGATGTCGGCCGGACGCCCCTGGCTCTGGCCCCATGAACGGGTTTCTTGGTTTATCGGCTGCAGCCGGATCCCGTCGGCCTCGGCCCCCCGACCGTTGGTGGTCGGACCGGAAGAGCATGTGGCGGGACTACCTGCAACTCTCAAGGGCCACCGCGGCCGGACTGGGAGAGAGAGGGGAGGGTCGAGGAGACATTCCCCCCCCTGCAACTGTTCAGCGTTGTAAAGGCAATCCCCTGGCCGGGTCCCGCTGGCCTCGGCCTCTCCTTCGGCTACACCCTACGTTAGGATCTCCTGGCCGAGGCGTGGCAGCAGGACCTGCCTTATATGGGCTGCTCCCGGCTGGGCGTAGCCGGAACCCTGCCCCACCTTGGAAGTTTCCAGAGTGGGGGTGGATGTTCTACTGACTTGCATTTTCCCTAGTCTATCGATTTTTTTGGCGTGGCAGGCGGTGGGACAGCGAGGGGTGATTTGGTTTCTCTTACTGTTTTTCTGGTCTCTCACCACTGGCATATTTTAACGTTTTCTTGTTTCTAGGACATTAATAGGTTTTATCATTACGTTATGTTATCGTTTCTTTGTTCGTTGTTTAATAAAAGTTCATGTTCATCAGTGGCCTACTGATTTTCGTTTTCCTATTTTTTTCTTTCCAGGTTGTTTCATGGTAAAGTTTCTGTTAACAGGATACAGTGATCACTTCGTTATTATTGCATATGTCCTTTTCACTAGGGGTGCTCTCTGGTCGGGCCAGATGACGTATCTCTAGTAAATGGTCCGGGTGAAAAAGGTGCATCAATCAGTGGGGAGTAGATAGGCATGACAGATTACAACGGGGGAGAACAGTCCGCATTACGTACCCTTTCACTACTTGCAAAGATTTTCCTACGTTTATTTGCAAACAGGGAATACCTCCAAAAAGAACTAATTCCCAAACAGTCAATGTTCGGACAATCAATCAATCAATGAGGAATGAAATAGGTACGACGTGTTAAAGGCTTGCGTTACCTACCCTTCACTATCTGCAAAGGGAGATAGAATATTCCTATTCTTCCTCGTTTGCAGGTAGAGAAGATCCTTAAGAGAATTAACTTCGAACAATTCAATGCTCGATTGAAACAATCAACAAGGGGTACTGTGAACACAAATGAACGCCGCTTATATACATACGCATTGCTATTTTCAACAGGTTGTTCCTAATGTTTCTATTTTAGCGAGGTCAAAAGAGATCCCATTAGTGGCCTACTGATTTTGCTCGATTCCTTTTGTTTTTTTACACGATTTTTCGCTATCTGCAAAGACTAAACAGAGTATTGCGACTCTGTGCTTGTTTGTAAATAGAGAATGAACCAAAGAGAACAATCAATCAAATGGAGAGAGAAGCAGGCACGACGGATTACAAAGGGGGCAAAGGGCTGCGTTAACTACCCTTCACTATCTGCAAAGAGAGAGTACTCCTAATAGAAATGAGGGGTGGGGGGCAGCAATCAAAGCAGATCAGTGTGCATAAACACGAAAATGTTTTTACTTACCACGTACTTGACATTCGACAGCTTATGATATTTGCTATTAAAAAACCATTGAAATTCACTGAAAAAAACATAGGTTATAGACCATATATAGTTAGGAATTAGCATTTACAAAACCTTGAAAATTCACTGAAAAAACCATAGGTTATAGACCATATATAGTTAGGAATTAGCATTTACAAAACCTTGAAAATTCACTGAAAAAACCATAGGTTATAGACCATATATAGTTAGGAATTAGCATTTAAAAAACCTTATTTTACTCACACAAAACCATTGAAATTCCATATATAGTTAGTTGCACTAACTATATATCGCGCACCCGCAATCCACTGCTGATGATGTCACATATTACATCATTCATGACATGGTCAGTGACATCACTGATGACATCACTGATGACATCTCAAATGACATCACTGATGACATCACTGATGACATCTCATTTGACATCAATGACCACATCACTGATGATATCATTCATGTGACAATACAATGCATCTCCTCACACTTTAATATAACCTCTGTTACACCCAGTGTTAAATACAGAGTATAATTTTTGAAACCATTGACACACCAATACTAGTTACTACATACGCACTCAGTGATTCCTATGTTTACACACACATTCACTCATTTACCCATACAATCATTCATACACACAATCACTCATCTTTACAACACTATCATATGCACTCATACACCTATACAGACTCTCACACTCTGTCACTCATCCATGGAGTTACTCACACACCTAGTCAGTCCTGTAAAGAATCAATCACACTTCCATTTTCTAATCTATACAGTTAAACATAGAGCACCTTACATTTTGAAACATATACTAACACATAATTACTCTCTTATACAATCATTGATACAAGTACACATTGATCTGCACAGAGTCACACACCTCCCAGCCAGCCACACACACACTCAGTCTCCCATACAAATACTTGGGCAATCAATCAATAACCCATATAGTTACTCATATAGCTACTGATCAACACATGCAGCAGTTTACAGAACAACAGACATAATGATGCACAAATTAAGACAGTTTAGTCACTAACCCATGCACTCAGTGAGACACATTTAATCACTCACTCATACAGTCAGTCACGCACCTACTAAATCCTTCATCCAGACACTTCTACATCTACTCATTCTTCAATATGTAAAACATATTTAAACTTTACAGAAACACACAGTCACTGGATGATGTCATCAGTGATGTCATCAGTGATGTCATTTGAGATGTCATCAGTGATGTCATCAGTGATGTCACTGACCATGTCATGAATGATGTAATATGTGACATCATCAGCAGTGGATTGCGGGTGCGCGATATATAGTTAGTGCAACTAACTATATATGGAATTTCAATGGTTTTGTGTGAGTAAAATAAGGTTTTTTAAATGCTAATTCCTAACTATATATGGTCTATAACCTATGGTTTTTTCAGTGAATATATATATATATATATATATATATATATATATATAGGAAAAACCTCTGCTCCTCTGCATATTTTAGGTGTAAGCCTGTATGAATCTTTCAGTGCAGCGTAGGTGAGGATCCCCACCTACACTACGAGAGCTGAAAATAAAAGAATGGAGAAACAGCCTTCACCTGAGTAAAATCACACACGCCTGTCAAAACATTAACCTACAATACATACTCACAACCAAACCCTTGGCTATGTCCTCTTTCTCTTGTACTGTGTGGCCTTGTGGATTCCAGACACCAGTTTTAGACTCAGTCATGCAGTCAACGCCACTTAAGAGTAACAGGACTTCACTGACAACGGAGACAGAACATATAGCTTCCTATGTAGAGGATTACTAAGTAAAACTACATAGTCTACCTTTGCACGCCCTCATTGGAGCGGAGAAAGTGGCCAGGCAGCAGGATCTTAGAGATTCAGAGAATGAATTGGGGGTGGATGTACTCCCTCTGTGTGATCTCCAAAAGAATTGACAAGATGAGTGAAGGTGGATGAAGGAGGTGATTTACAGGATACTAGTACAAAGGTTCTTCCTGGAAGAGGACTATCATCCCACCTCCATGGTACCCTCCTAAATTAACATGTCCTGATATATGGATTACCTATGCCATGAATCTCATGGTTTCCAGTAAAGCACAATGTCCTGCTAGGTAAGAATAACATTTCTCTTTAAACTAAATATTAAATCCCTAGTCAGGTTACACTATCCTCTAACAATACACATCTCCCCCTTCACCTATAGGAAAAATTCAAAATCCAGCTTCCACAACACCTTTCAGAGAGACAAACTGAGTGTACTAATATTGATACCTTATAACTTGGCTTTCTAAAGTCTCCATGTCTTGTGTATTACTTGTGACAGCTGGAGCAACAGTAGATACTCCTGTGGCAGGACACCTTAATGGCTTGACATTTCAATGTATCCCTCCCAAGTAGCCAGGTTTGCATCATTGCTATCAATGTGTCAGGGTTGCATTAACTTGGTAATGCAGATCATAATAAGAGTGATGCTAATATCCACACTTCCCTGAGTCCACTGACAAACATGCAAAGTGTACTTCTGCTGATCAGCAGTAGACCCCGGATAAGGGGAATGTGGTGAGACTGGGAGAAACAGTTCATGAATATCTTCTCTGTGAGCTGGGCTCTGCACTGTAGACATATTGATATCTACAATAAGAAAGAACTTTTTAGTTTTTTATTATTTTCATTCCAGTTCACTTTCCCTAACATTATATATGATATATCTTGTGGTACTCTCTGCATAACCAAGCTGAAATTAAAATGACGTCTTTATGATAAATGTATGAATTAACCTGAACTGTAATATGAGTTTCTATAAGATAGTCACCTTCAGTGATGTCTAAATCAAGTCTGTGACCTGCATTATTCTTTATGTATCAAGTTAATCAGCACAAACACAATGAATGCACATCAGTGTTGTTCTTTTCCTGCTGACAATGTTTACTCACTTCCCCACTAATGCTAATACCTTAATACCATTTGAAACTCAGAGGTATTATAAATATAATCTGTAAAAGTTGAGGATTCATCTTGCTCCTCTTGTGAAATAATAAGTTCAATACAGTTCACAGACCTTGTACTAGATGATTCCTGTACAGGCATGCAAATCAAAGTCCAAATCACTGACTTCTAGTATCATCCCACTACTTCTCTGTAGCCATTTAGTCTTTGATAAACTCCAGGTGAAAGTCCAATGAGTTGCAAATTCCTGGATCCTACCCAAACAACTAAGTATCTCAATTACCTAGTAATAAATTCTTTGACATGAGGAACTTATAGTATTTGAATAAAAGATGGCCAACACTATTGCAAGAATCATGTGGTGCTCTGGAAAATGTAGTTTATCCTGACTACACTTGTGTTTTTCAAATACTGTGAAAAGCACAAAGCAAAGCTTCACACAAAGCAGTGCTCACACACCCAACCTCCTTTGTAATGAAACACTTGACTACTTCAGAAATTTGCAGTACTCCATCTCCATACCAGCATAGTCAATACAGGTGGGCCATGGCTGATTACGCAATGTAATAAACACACAGTTGAGAAGTGCATATTTTTGATTATCAGAGCTCAGCACTATCATCAATGTATCCTGTAAGTATATGCTAAGAAAATATACTCACCCCGAGTGGGCTGGGTATGCTCAGACGTGAGTCCCAGGCTCTCCACACCACTGGAGTCAAGCTATCCAGGCTGAATGAAGGCTGATAGCCAGAAACCGGTCCTTGGATGCTTGATTCCGGTCTGGGAAAGACATGGCTTGGTAGTTCGGACTGGACTGTTCCCATGAGGCACAGGGTCAGAGCTGATTTGCATATAGCTAGTGTCTAACCCAGGGTGGTGTGGAGTGCAAAAAAACGATGGATTTAGGCCCAGATCCTTGTACTGGGGTGAATGTATGACATTGTTCTACATTCTGTCCATCAACTGTGTTTTTTGCAAGAAAATATACTCATCACATACTTATACTGCAAATGAATTGGCCTAAAATATGCTCACCACATCATGTCATATTTTAATTTGCATTTGCTTTGTTGTCAGATCCTCTGCCGCCTCCACTTCCACTGGTGTTGCAATGACTGAACCAACATACGGATTGGGCTTAGACACTATCTGGATTGCAGAGCCTGGTAAATCTGCCTCTATATCTATGGAGAACTGCCTTTACATTCCTCCTTATGTGTAACTGTGACAACAGTGAAAATGTGATTCTATAACAAAATTAAGACCCCTATTAAGCATGTCTCACCAATATGTGTAATGGCTGGTTACACGTCTGATGTCTGTATCTTCAGTCATAAATAATAATTTTCAATTGTGCAACTTCATTGATATGTTTATATATTTTTCTCCTGTCACCCATTCAATTCAACCATGTACCAAAAGAGGCAAATCCAAAATGTATATTCTTTTTGTGTCTCAGTACCTCGTACTCTCTAGCATGAATGTCTGCATACAACTGACAACACTCTTCCAGTAGCTGTCACATAGAATATGACATCCATAGCCTTATACTAGCCTTATACTCTTTGTGTTGTGCTATTTCAATTCTCCATAGGCGTCTCTCTTCACAGATGTAGAGAAAATCCAGCAACGGCTTTCAACACTACATCCCACCAATCAGACATCAAGGGACATCCTGCAAGCAGCACTCCGCTCTCTGCCATCTATCAGTCAGGTAATACATACAAAAACTCAGAGCATTAAGATAGTCTATCAAAAATCAATCCCCAAAAATACAAAAACATATCTCACAACTGACTATATTTGTAAAGGATTATAGGGTACGTGCATCAACGTTTATTGCGAGCGAAAACGGTGAAATTTGCAAAAATCGGCTGTTTGGGCCCACAAAAAGGCCGATTGCGATGCATCAAAGTGTTAGGCACTAGCAATTTAAGAAATCACAATTTATTCCGATTTCTTAAATTGCGATTGCATTTAAGGATTCGCAATTTGTTATTCCTTAAATGCAATGCTAGAAGCATTTAATAGCAAATTCGCAATTTGCGGCCACAAAATACAGAGAAATTACTCTGGTCTGTACTTTGCAAAACCTTGAAAAATACCCTTGGGGCATGTGTGTGCGCAACATGGATACACATCACTATTACAGAGGTGCAACAGGGAGTCATTTTGACACCTTTGCACCCTTGAAATTGCATGCGCTATTTGCGAGTAACTCTTGGTACTCGCAAATTGCGCATGCAATTTCCCATTCATTCCTATGGGTCATTAGGCCAATAGGAATGATTGAGAGGCCATTCCTTAATTGCGTCTCGCAATTTGCGACTTGCAATTAAGGAATGTTTAGGAATCTCTATTTTAATAGCGATTCCTACATGCATAGTCTTTTGAGAGTCCTTAATTGCGATTCCTTAATAATCACAATTACGGACTCGCACAAGCTTTTCTTGATGCATGTGCCTGTAAGTTTGTTTAAGTACCAATGAATTCCTCTTCCTTAACAATACAACTCCTAGGATTTTACCTCATTCTGCTTTTCCTAAGATACACAAAGATGTGAATCAAACAGTTGGTAGAACCATCAGTCTGGATGTGCTTACATCCTTGAACCACTGGACAGGTTTATGATTTCTTTATCAAAGATTGTGTTCCACTATAGGAACATCATTTAAATATGGTGCAAGATTTACTTTGGAATGCAAATATGGTACTTTTGGTCACTGTGAACAATTAATTATTTTATACAAATATCCTTCAGATATAAGGCCGAGCGATAATACGCTCTGTTTTGAAAAATGACCAACAGCTCATCAAGCACCTACTTCCTTTATAACAACCATCAGTTATTTTTTATAAGTAGCCTGGTGATGGGCATAATATTTTTTGGAACTGATAAAATAAGACTCCACTGAGTCAGAATTGGGGATTAGAATGCAGATTTTGGTGCCTACCTCACCAAAATCTTCATTTTCCTGTAAATGCCAGGCATTTTTCCGTGATAAAAAACAATGGTGATAGGTGCAGTAACAGCACTTATTACAATTAACCAGGTCATTTGTAATGAGGGCCCTAGAGATTGCATTACTCTCAATTAATATTGGTTTGATGGGTACAACTACCATCAACTTTAAAGGGACTTCAGTGGGTGAAATTTTCTAAGGTGATAATTTTGAGGATAAAATGATTTTTCTTAATAATAATCCCTTGTCAGAGTGGATGCTGAAAGTCACTAAATTAACCTGAGCTTAACCCCCTAGTTGCTATTGTATATAGCAAATAGGCGTAATTTAGGGCAATGTGTAAAGTATTTATGCAGTTACAAAACAAACAGTAATAAAGTCTAAAAACCGTGCAATAAAATTCACAAACAAAATTAGAAAAATGGAGAGAAATGCAATGAGTAAGATGGCACCAATACAATAAGGGGAGCTGGAGGTATAAAGTTTTTAGTAAAAATAGCACTAAAAGTACAAAGTGCCAATGGTAGTCAATGGTCACAGTAGACCAGGAGCTAAGTGTAACTTGAGACCAGCCATGATGGAGTCAGGGTCAGATACACCAACCAAGTTTGGACCCATCAGAGGTTTTACTTGGGACTTAGTCAATTTTTCTGAAGCCAAAATACTTTAGCCAGACATGATTGTAGGCTATATGAGAGGAAATCTTCATGTAGTTGGATAGGTGTTTGGTGGGGTGCCGCTGAAGCCGTTGTTTTGCTGGGAACTACTCAAAGAATGAACAACTCACATTTTACACCCTGGAAAGTCCTCTCATTGGATGTAAAATGTTCGCACCTTTGCCAGGTCACTATTTTTACCTTCCGACTAAGGGCCAGATTTGATAACATTTCTCGTAACACAACGCAGCAATGTAATTTGCTGCAATGCATTGTGTGAAACAAAGAGAGCAAAACTTTGCCTTATATACTATGATATGGTGTACTTCAGCTCCCTCCTCGCGCAGTGCACTGTGTGCTGTCTAGCACCAGCACAGCCACCCTTGCACAATGGTGCAAGCATGTGCCTGCATTACAGTCGGGATTGTTTCTGTACATGAAGGAATACCTTCCTGCACAAAAACATTCTTAAGAGACAATTTCCTCTTTTTCTATGAGTTATGAAATGCATCGCTCAACGAAAGTTGAAGCACCAAGGAGAAATACAAGTATTTCTCCTTGTTATGCCATCATTAGTAGGTGCACCATTTTGGTGAAATCCCAGGTTTACTGATTTTAGTAAATCTGAGATTGTGTTGTATTCCATGATTGGAATGCCCATGCTCTATCCATGGAATGCCTACCACTGCAAAAAGTAACGCAAAGCAGACCAAGTCACAGTGTTGTCAAACATTTATTTACCAAACCGTGCAAGATGATCCAAATCAGACCTTCAGTCGCCTAGTAAATATCACTTAAGGAATTGTATTGCCTTGTGCTGACTTGTGCGATACAATGACTACGGACAACCTTAGTGAATCTGGGTGTGAGTCTCTTTATTGGAGCTCAGGATGTTTCAGCAGTGCAAGGCTGCAGCTCTGAGCAAAAGTCCTGTGCACACGTATGAGTGCAGTGGATTTTAGTGTAAAAACACACATTTAAAACAAAGTTCTTGAAGAAATAATGAAGGTTGACAAGTCGAGTTTCAAGTAGAAGGATTTATAAGACAATCCAGATCAGTACAGAAAGAGAACAAACCAGCCGACACATGTTTCGTCAAAACGCGGTGAGTTATGACTCTTCAGGGCTGCGGGTTCGGGTAGAGGATCCGTAAAACAGCAAACCGGTTGTAATTCCGACCCGGTTGAAGCCAAATGGGTAAGCAATCAAGGATTAGGTTCGGGAGAGAGGAGAATAATGTCTCTTCATGTCTCTGAATGTAGAGACACGATGGCGTCGGACAGGTGCGTCCGTGGCGTTAAGGAAATCTGAACTCCAGTATAAGGGTGTAGTACGATCTGTTCTGTTGTTCCATGTGGTGGACAAAGGTTGCAGGTTTATTTGATTTTTTCGTTTCACAAGGCTGGATACCTTCTCACTGAGGATCTGCTGAATGGGATTTGCTGCTGTGGAGAACTCTGAGCAAAAGAGAAACCTGATTTCTTAGATGACACGCCTTGATAGGCTGGAGTGGTTTATCTCGGTCCTCCAGAGGTCAAAATATTTCTTAGTCCCAGCATTTCACGAATTGTATGAGAATGGAACTGTGGCACAGCCAACGGTCACAGGAACAGCATTAGGGGGTCAAGGTTCACTTTAGCAGAGGCCACCAGAAAGTCCAGTCAAGGTGCAGTTGGTACTGGTCATCTGGAGACTTTGGAAAAAGGCCTCTTGCAGCTTTTGGTAGCTATGTAGGCACACAGGAGGTCAGCCAACTGACCCTTGGAGTCCACTTCTTCATCATGAGTACAAGAGGGGAGTTGCCTGGCCCTTCAGTTCTCCTCTCAGGTCAGCCATTTCCTGTTGTTCCTCAGGTACAGCATGCTTTCTGTGGAGGGTGCCTAGGAATGCCAGGAGGTGACTCCTAGCCCCTTCATAACCAATAGGGTAAACATTCCATGGGGTTCCCCGACACATGTGTGGAGCAGTTCCTGCCGTACTGCAAATAATTCTACATAACTTCTCATTCCTAGAGTCCAAGCTGGAGAAACCCTTGTTAAGGACCTATATGGCCACCTATAGGAGTGGCCAAGGTAATGAGAAGTATCTTTGTCTGTGGTCACTTAAAACGAGTTCTTGGGCAACGTTTCACCCAGTGGAATCAGTGCCTGCTGTTCTAGGGGGACACATTTCCAGTTGTCAGTTAACATTTGGTAAATTAGGTTCCTGTGCTAATCCCCCAATTTGCTACTGCATGAGAGCTAACAGAGATTTGACTCCAGGAGCTTCAAGCAGGGAAAAGGAACATTTCTTACAATTATTTTTCCTTAAACTTTATTCAAAATCTGACTTCAGCATTATGTTGGGCTTTTAATAAATATGAAAAGAGTGGTTTCATCATATTTCTAGCTGGTCCAAATCCAGAGATAGCAGCATTCATTTTTAATCCTGCTTCCCATTATTTTTTATGGGCCACCGAGGCCTTCTTACAGTGATGATAAATATATTCATTGTTAGAAGTGTATATTGATGATTTTTTGTTAACTGGATAGGTTGAAATATAGTATTGTCTGATTTTGTGAAGTGGGTCCATAGTATCCAGCCTTCCTTGAAATTTACATGTATTATTCATATTAAACATGTAGGGCCCGATTCACAAAGGTACATTGAGACGAAAGTCTAACTTTACGACTTTCAGTATTCACAAAGAGCATTTACTAGTCGTAAATGCCTTTTGTGAATAACCAAAAGTCGTAAAGTTCAACTTTTGGTATTTACAAAGGGCATTTACAAGTATTAAATACTGTTTGTGAATACCAAAAGTCGTAAAGAAAGGCATTCGTCTCCCTTTACCTTTGTGAATCAGGCCCATTGAATCTAGATAGCATGATCAAGAGCACTAATAGTTTTCTGTACACAATTCTCTACTGAAAACTAATAGAGAGAAATACACTACATTGGTATCAGAGTAATTACCAGTGGGCCCTAAAACACTCTTCATTTTGGGCAATTTTCAGAATTCATTGTGATTGTAAATTTAAAAAGAATGACTTTAATGAGGCTATACTTTGACAGAATGCCTAGATAAGGAAGGTGTCCTAAAAAGCATGGCACTGCCCTAGAGAAAAGCTGTGAGCTCCACAGATCAAATACAAGAAAGACAGAATGGTCTGTGAGAAAACATTTTGATCCTTTAACAAACAAACTTACAAAGATTATCAAAAAGCATTCTGCCATTTTGAAAGGTGGCAACATTGCATTAGACCTAGTTAAGTTTGCCTTCAAAGTATCATGGGCCATATAGATTACATGCTGCACTCTATTGATATCTCAATTTTAACTGGTAACACCGTCCCAAAAAGCTAGGGGTTACGCAATATACTGGGCTTTGAAAAAGTGCAAATTGTATGGCATGCCCCTTTATCAATAACACCAACGTATTTTAACCTAGGGATGTCAAATGAAAGCTTAAATGTTTTTGAATTGTAAACCAGGTTTGTAATTTATTTCATTTGGTGCCATTGTGATCAAATATATGTGAAGCAGGATTCCCTTATGGTTAAGAATGCTCCATTGGTTTCACATTACATGGAAAATGGTGAACAAGTGAATGATTGAGTTGGCAAACGTTTGGTGTGATTACGAGCTGACCCTGAGGAGGCGATTTACAGAAACTTCCGCATCATCAAGAAAGTAAATGGAAACAACATCATAGATTAATTGAAGATAGAATCAGCTCAATTGAAGGATGGAACTCCATCATTGTAAATTGACCATGCTCATCCATGAAGAAGTGTTTTAGACTCTGAAATACTTTATGGACTGTCACTTCTCAACTGACGTTTTCTCCCATCTCAGCTTTACCTAACCATAGACTCTTAAATGTGGTCACGCTCTTGGACTTTTATGGTCACAGTGGTCTATTATTTTAGACACTTCTGGACATAGTGATATTAGGGGGGGAGGCGATAAAATCTGCTCAACCTGTGAAGTTGGCAGATAATTGGTCTTCCCAAGTTACGTATGTTACGCAGTGTTTTGGACAAATTCCATCCACCGCTGCATGACACAGTTTGTTTAGCATGACTTTCCAAAGGTGACTTAGTGAGGGCGAGGGGTTTTGGTGTCCCCAGAGCAATTTTCAGTTGCTAGGAGTTCACCGACTTAGATTTACCCAATGCGGACTGTCACAGTCTTGAAAACTGCCACTCAGGTCAAAAATCGAATTGAGCAGCTGCAAAATCAACTCAAGCATCAACCTCTCTTGTTCACATTTATGTTACTTGCCAACCGTGAGGTGTGTGTGAACTGGATCCTTCCATCTCCTCCAACAGTGGAAAACTGGGTTCGAGCAGCAGATAAGTTTAGGAATCTGGATAGGTCTAGAGGTGAGAATAGGCGTACCAATCATTGGAAACTTTGGGACAATAGTATTAGGTAGGGTAGGAAGGGCCGTCCAATGATTTAAACTATGCGACTAATAAACCCTTGAGTCCCTATGGCCTGGCATAATGTCACATAAACTCAAAGATGGTGCTGGTTTACTACGACATGGCTTCTACCTCCTCCCCATGAGGGATCCCAAAAAATGAGGTGACCTTGTTAGCTATAACCATTAAGATCGCACAAATGAGGACCAAAAAAAAAAAAGAAGCATCAACCTCTGGTGTGCCATGTGGTGTTGTACGTGCTGATTTTTCAACCCACTGGCACTCAAAATCACCACGAGCAGCACAATTTGCTCAATTCTGCCTGTTCATGGAACTCTGCTGAATCTTGCAGAGTTTTCATGTAACTCCTCGGAGCTCTGCCCACCCTTAATTAATTTATACATAATGTGCATGTGCAAAAGAAATCTATTTTGTTGACTGATCATTGTGTCATCCTCTACCTCAGTGGTTCCCAAACTTTTTTGACCGGCCGCTGCCTTGACCTACTTGCCATTGGCCGCTGCTACCCATCATGCTAAATGTTTTGGGGCGGGCGGAGAGATGTGAACCCAGCCTCAGGAGTACTTACATTTTTCTCCCTGAAAATAATTGGGATGAAGCTGATGAAGCTATTATAATCATACAGCCTCCCTCTTGCATGCAAGCTCCATAGTGCCAGCAGTGAGCACATTCATGGATGCAGGTGCTTGGCCCTTCCCTTAGCCTTTACTGGACACTGTGTGCCAGTGGTGCTTCTACAGTGTCTCACAGACGACACATTTACATTTGGCCTCCCCCTGTATGTATGCAGGCGCACACTTGTGTGCACATGGGGCAGTGGGCATCCTGGGCCGGCTCTCGTGTCTCCACTAAAGTTCACTCAAAATGCCAGCAACCCTCATTCTACATCCCAGTTCAGAGGGAATCAAATTATGCCTGCCACACTTTCTTTTCTCAATCTCCATTATTTTATCCAGGAAAGGAGATAATCACCTTTGAATTGCTGCCCCATGTACAGTCTAGTCCCCTCACAGTGTCAATAGCACTCACTCAATGCCATAGTAGGAGGTGGCTTGCCTCGGGCCTCTCCCCTCATGATTCCTCTGTGTACTAGCTTTGTGCTGGAAGTGTAAGTGCACACCTTGGGTCTTCCGACCCTCGTTCCTCCTGTGTCTCTTTGCTAGCACTTTGACCCTGGGTGAAGGTGCACAGTTTTGACCCACTGCTGTTGTCTCACCAACCCTCTTAGTGTGTCAGCATTGTGCACAGGATGGAAGTGCACAACTGGTGCCTGTGCAGGATGGAAGTGCACAACAGGTGTCCAAATGTCCATCTCCACTAACCCCCTCAGTGTGTCAGCATTGCGCCTTGGAGCGGAAGTTCCCACCTGGAATCTCCTGCCCCTCTTTGAGCCAGTTCTGTGCCTCGGAGTGAAAATTATTATCGAGGGCCTCCGCCCCCCTCTACACCTGGCCACTTACTGCGCCAGCTCCGTGCCTTGAGGTGAAGGTGTGCCCCCTGCACCTGCTGTCCCTCTCTCCACCCACCCCTCAGTGTACCCATCCCAGAGTGGGGGTGCTCACCTTGTGCTCGCTGCTGCCGATGGCCGCACTCTGGGTTTGCGACACGGATGAATATCATTTATTTTTTGACTTTGTTGGTATTTACACCTCACCAACACCTGTGGCCGCCTGCTAAAGCACAGCAGTCGAGAAGGCAATTGTCACAAACCATTCCAGTGAGATAAGTGTACGAGGCCTTAAAATGTGTGAGCACGGCTAAGAAAATTATTTATGGAGAAGTTTGAAACCACAGCCTTGATATTGAATTGCAAACTCTTGTGGCACATTAAACCCAGCTCAGGTTTCAATTTATAATTCATCTTCCACTGAAATGCTTGAAAAAACCTCTTCAGTGTGCTCTATACCCAATAGGTATATGCAGAATATGCGGTCATATTCAGATTGTTTTTATGTGTTCACATTTAGGCCTCCCTAAGCGTCGCAATCCGCACAATAAATATGCTGTTGGTGTTCCAAATAACCAAGAGAGACCTAATATAGAGCCGCAAGAAAGTTGGTTAGCAGTCTGTTCATATTAAACAACTGGAGTATGAGTACTGATTCTATTAAACTGGCTACAGCAGTGGTTCCCAAACTGGTGCACAACCGTTCTCGGCACCCCTGGCTAGTTTTGATGGCGCACTGGGGTGCCGCGGTGCACAGATTGGGAACCACTGCTCTACCTCAATTTACCATAATGTGCTTATTGCTTTGGCACTTAGATTTTCTTTTTTTTTAAATTAAGACTGCTCTACATAAATTATTACATTGACAATGGAAGACATTTTTCACTGTGAACTTCTACCTCTTCATTCTGATGCAGCCTTTTAAGGCACACCAGCCATTATTATAAGAAGATATGGCTCCTGTCTGGGCATCTGTTTTCATTTAATGGCAGACAGTGATACTTGCAATGCCACTCATCTCTCATTCTGTTTCAAGCATAGCAAATAGTTCTGTGTGTGACTCTTTTACCCCTGTTATTGTTGTAAATAGTTGTAAGAAATTGGGTTTTTGATTGAGGGGGGCAAAAACATTTCTCAAGAAACAGCCACAATCTTTGTCAGGGTGAACCATAATAAACACCAAATTAAACCTGCGTTTGACCCTCTGGTAGCTTGACACAAAAGATGTCATTCTTAACTTAGAAATAATGTATGAAAAAGGTATGCAGTACACCAAAAGAAATAATGTGAAATCACAACACAAGAATAATTTCACACCAATTAAGAAAAATAGAGTACATTTTTATAAATGAAATGGTATCAGAAAAACAAAAATCCAATTAGTAGAACCAAAGATATGCTTTTTTAAAATTCTTAGGCAAGCAAAGCTCCTAAAAGTAAAAAACACCACTCATAATCATCTGGTTGTGCTAGACAGAGGGAAAGTCACAAGGCCTACCACGATAAAGCAATGGCCAGATACAGGGTCAGGATAGTCTCACTCAAATAGTTACCTTCTCAAAATTTCGTGTGAAGAGTTCAGTTTGCAGTGGAGGAGGCAGTGAGGTGCAGGAATAGTGTCAGTGATGGTTGTTGATGTAGCACAAAGAGTAGTCTTTGTGTCGCAGATCGTTGTCTCTGTAACACAAAGATCCTGTTGGGTGTTGTGAACATTCATTGCTGGAGCTTTGCACTGTGGAATGTCGATGCTGTAGCATGAACTGCAGATCTTGCATTGTCAGTCATCGCAAGTGGTCACTGTAGTGCAAAAAGTCAGGTTCACCGATGCTCATGTTGGCGTTCATCATGGTTGGCAGAGTCTCAGCATGAACATAACTGTTCACAGTTGTGAAGAACCCAAAACTTGAGAATTTCACCTTTCTTTGCAGAGGAGTGCTCTCTGATGTCGGCTTAGGAACCAGGACATGGGGAGGCACCTCTTTAGGATCAATGAATCACTCTAGCAGAGGCAGGGAGGGCTTAGGAATATCCAGTTACAGCAGGTCACCCAAGCAGTTGCATGGAAGTCTCTTGAGCATGTTGTGTCCCTGTAGCTCAGAACAGGAAGTCAGATAACTCACCCTTGTAGCTCATGTAGCCTAGGAACAAGAGCATGGTCCAGTTGTCCTTCAGGACAGGCAGACCTCAAGCAGCAAGAAGCAGTTCTCTGGTAGCAGCAGGGACGTCCTCTGGGAAACAAGCAGTCCTTGTGGAGTCGTCCACAGGCCCAGGCGTGCACTAATTAGGTAGTTCAGGAGGTCCAATATTTATACCTGGTGCCAGCCTTTGAAGTGGGGGTGACATCCTGACAACCCTCCATTTGGTTTTTAGAAAGGGCCTTGCTTCACCTGGCAAGGCTGAAAGTAGTCTCGGGTGACAAATGGCTGGTGTCAAGTCCCTTTGCAAGTGTGATGGAGGCAGTACTTTCAAATTTAAGTGGGGCAGGGAACAGCTCTGCCCCATCCATACTGGCAGGATCTCCCAACTTACCAAAATGTGGTCCTCCTTTGTCTCAGTGTCTGGTATGAATAAACAAAGGCCACATGCCAAGGTATTCACAGTCTTGTGACCCCGGACACAGGCTGCAGGCACCAAATGGTTTGAATAAGAAAATACCAACTTTCTAAAAGGGGCATGTTGAGAATTGTGATTTAAAGTTATACTTTACCAATAAAGATTTACATTAAAAAAAATTACATAAAAGGAATACAATGAGCAGCAGTATTGGATAACCGTAGGCGTAAAATTCGTTCCGCTCGCGGAATTTGCGGATTTTTGGCAATTCCGCGGTCCGCGAATTGCACGAATTTGCCCAAAAATCCGCAATTCGCAAGCTGGCGGATTTTTTTGCTTGGTCGCGCTTGAAAAATACAATTTCGCGCGCGCTGCGTTGACTTACCGTGATTCTGAGTTCTCTGAGTTGTTTTTCTTCGGTTTGCGTGTGCTGCGTCATTTTGGATCTTGCTGCGTGATCGTGCGAGAGTTTTTCGACCGCTAGTACGTCATCGCGGCCCGCCATCTTGCACAGCGAGAGTTTGACAACATGAGTATGTCATCAGGGCCCGCGATCACACATCGCAGGAGTAAACAATTGCGAACACGTGCGGCGCAGCTGACTTCCGGCAGGAGATTTCAACAGCTCGCTTTCCCGAACTTGCAAAAATTGCAATTCTGCATAAGAAATCACCCGAAGGCAGCATAAACCTTCTGAAAATGATGATTTAGATCAGAATAACTCCTCAGATTGACATTTGGCTGCACTTTGTTTGTGCAAGGAGTCCATTTTTGGGCGGGTGAGAGGAAAGACACCCAGATTCTCTAACTTCCTGTTTCTGTCCAGCAGGCTCCTCCCATGTCCTGGTCACTTTTCATTTGGATCTGGATCCGGAAGCATTACTTTTGGTAGCTGCTGCTGGATATTTGTATTTGAGGACTTTTTGGACTTTGGAGTTTTGATCACTTTTGGATTTGAGATTTTACAAGTAAGTTGGTGTTGTTTGTTTGGGGCATTGCAGTTGCTGCAACTACAATTTTAAAACTTTTTCACAACTATAAAAAAAATATATTGTGGGTAGCCACCGTATCCAGTAGGCCCAAGGTTAGTCATGGGTGCATGATACAACTGTTTCTGTGAGTTTTGTTGAACTTAAATCTCATTTATGTCATGGAATTCTAGCTCACTGTTATATGTGGATTTTTTGTTTGCCTGTAAAGCCACACTAGCCAGTAGGCCCAGGGGTACTGAGCGTGCATGGACCAAGTCTTTCTGTGGGGTGTCTTGAATTTAGTGGAGAAGCGTGACTCAATGGTTAGAGCGGCAGACCCTGATTCAGAGGTCTGGCCCGGGACCAGGGTTCAATTCCCGCCTCGGCAGCTCTTGGACTCAATCTCCCTAGACATGATAATTCACGCCACGGTGCCTAGTCCAATCATGGGTCCCACTCTGTGACTCTGGGCAATAGCTTGCTTAATCTCCACAACGGCGGCTACAGCAGCGCTTGGATGCCTGGCTTCACCTTTGGGGTGCCCAGGAGTGGACATTTCACATGGAAAAGCCAGGAAGGGTTCAACAGCGGTATGAGTACAGCACTGGGATGCCCCGTTGCGTGGGCAGCCGTGCGCTTTACAAATACATTACATTTACACATCATTGAAGGCATGGATGGCATTGGATTGGGGTGATTTTTGTGTGTTTTTTGACTTTTTGGGGTGTTGTTGGGGCCTGGCCATGTGGGTGGGGGCCATTTTGAGGCCTAGTACATGCAGGGCCTGGCCATGTGGTGGGGGTCAAGGGGCCATTTTGAAGCCAGGCAGTGTGCTCAGCCCTGCACCCAGTTTGCCTTGCTTTAATCCATTATGCCCAGGGGTACTCAGTGGTGCATGTACCAAGTCTTTCTGTGGGGTGTCTTGAATTTAAACATCATTGAGGGCATGGATGGCATTAGATTGGGGTGTTTTTTTGTGTGTTTTTCGACTTTTTTGGTTAGTTGTTGGGGCCTGGCCATGTGGGTGGGGGCCATTTGGAGGCCTGATACAGGCAGTGCCTGTCCATGTGGTGGGGGTCAAGGGGACATTTTGAAGCCAGGCAGTGTGCTCAGGCCTGCACCCAGTTTGCGTTGCTTTCATCCATTATGCCCAGGGGTACTCAGTGGTGCATGGGCCAAGTCTTTCTGTGGGGTGTCTTGAATTTAAACATCATTGAGGGCATGGATGGCTATTCCACTAGAATTTGCTCAGACTAGCATGGCTAGGGCGGAAAGATGCTGCAGCAGGTTCTTATGGAGTTACCGCCAGCCACGAAGGGCGTCAAAATGGATGCATTTGCCGTTAGATAGGGGCGGGTGGTCAGTTCCCAAATTGGTTCTCTACAATTGGGCAGCCCTGCTTCAACATCTCGCCGCCCCTCTGTTTGGGAACAGAGCCGTACTTCCACAATGCTGTAGCCCCTCGAGTGTTTCAATTGGTTTAGGAGAGGATGCTAAGGGAACGCTATTATCTATCCTCGAACCCAGCTACTATAAAAAAAACAAATCTAAAGTCATTATGGCTATGTACTCGGTCTGGAGGAAGGTACGGCGGAAATGGTCAATAGCTAATATTAATTACTACACGCCTCTTGCAGCAGCCGGATTGTTGCCATCTATTTTCCAAGACCAAGTCACAATTAGGTGGATCATGCATGGCATCTCTATTTTAGGAGATCTAGCTCAACAGGGGAGTTTGGCCCCCTTTCTCTTTCTTAAAGAGAAGTTTGCTCTGGACTCGCACACATTTTTTAAATACATGCAGATTCGTAGCTACCTAGAGAGACTGTTGCTTAGAAATCCAACTTTGTTTGTCAAAAACACACTTATGGATTTGATCCTGAAAAAATCAAAAATTGGTCTGATCTATCAAAACCTTATTCTAGGTCTCCCTGACGATCTATCCCTCCAAAATACTAAATGGGATAATAAACTGGGCCGGCTAGGTATGGACATTACTCAAGCACTGGAGCTTTTCAGTATGTTATTAACTTCAGGTAGCTTACGTTCACAATCCTATATGGCCATATTTGACATTTACTATACCCCGGCCAAAGTTTCCAAATGGGGGCGAGCGGGGGCCATAGCTGCCCGAGATGCGGCTTAGGACAGGACACTTGTAACTACGCTTAATTAGGTTTCTTTAGATGACCCTCATAAACGCTATGTTAGTTGTTGTTGCGGTTTATATCGTTTTTCCGCCCCACATAAGCGTTGTGGCATTGATCATTGGGTCATCTAATGTGCAATATGCCAGCCTCAAGCCTGAGGCAACCTCTGGTGTGGTGTGGTAGTGTCCAGAGATGTAAACAGATAACCCCTTAATGAAGGTTTCTACTTAAGAAACAAACCCACATCCAAAAGACCCCTTTTATTACACTAGGGTGCGGTTTGTTATTAAAATAGATGGGTATGTACTTTGAACAAGTTACTGGATCTTCACATATCACTTTATACACATAGTCAACATGTTTCTGCTCCTTATGGCCCAGCCGGGTCTATGGAGCATTCGTCAGGACAAAACACAATAAAATTCTACTCACACCTTTTGTGTAGTATCAGTGGTCTTGTTTTGTTACCCACTTTAGATTCAAATCACCTGTAATACAAATCAGATGTCAGACATTGTTTCAGTAAGGGGGTGGGGGTTTACCTTGGTATATTTACTAAATCTTCCTTATTAGGAGAATAAGCATCTATTAATGCGTTTTTGGTTCACATTTTAAGTAACTATGGGGATTATCATGGGGAGTCACAGGGTGAGTTTTCAGGAGCAAGATCATCTCTTTATAACAGGTAGTATCTTGTATAGACACATCTCCTTATTTATCAAATCAGATTCATTAATTTGTCTAGATATTCCATCATTATACATTTTAACATCATATTCTGTCGCACTTGCCAGAAAGCATATGTTCCGTTTGTTTTGAATCTATGCGACAATGTTGGTACTATACATACATAGTTATTCAAGCACATGGGTCTGTATTGCTGGGCTGCATTTTCCCAGAGAGAAACGTTAGAGAAACACCACCGTTGTTATTCATAACCATTTTGGATTAGGCGTTTCTAATTGTACTTACAGATCTAATGGTTAATATCACAACAAATTGGTTAATACCACAACAAATTGGCCATTAATACATTAAGGTAACGATAGTTTTATACCCCAAACCAACCCGTTTGGTTTTTTACCTCAACAGTGTGAATTCCCTCGTCCTCAGGGGAACTGGACTCGAAGTCCCAGGCTATTAGAGAAGGGGGCAAGAGAAAACCACATTAAACATTACCGTCTAAGCGTCTTGGTCTTTGTATATTTACAAAGACGCCATTCTCACCCGCACGGAAAGCGAATTCCGCGTCTAGTGCTGGCTCTGCCCCTGGACGCGGGATCCTCGTCATCGTCCTGTTTTTCAATCTCCTTCGTGTTAGAGATAGAAAGAGGACCAGTTGCATCTAATTCTAATTAGAGGTCTAAATCACGGTATTATTAAAATATGTCATGATTTAAACACTCTTCTTAATGAATGTTATTTTTGTTAATAGTAATTATAATATATTCGCAACTATCATGATTTTAACAGTGGTGCTTATCATGTTCGTAATAAACTCAAAGATTTATTTATTATGTTTGCGGAACGCGCCACGATATCTATATGTACTTTATGTCATTAAACTGGGTTTTCTGTGTGATTTTTCATTATCTTGAAAACCCAAGTTCATCATGGGAATAAAAAACGGACTGACAGTGGAGGGCGCTATGTAAACTTATTGAAAGTATTTATACTATACTTGTTGCTGGTAACAACATTCCACGATCATACAAACCAAGGCCCAAACGTACCATAGGATATCCATGTGTCTGGTCATTAAGCCAGGTGGTTTGTCTATTTACCATTATCGTGAAAAGCAATAAGTTCGTCACGAAAATAGAAATAGAAGTAGGACTTACAGTAGTCTTCCATTCTCTATATGCAGAGTCATTTGAGATGTTGTGTATACTTAAACATACAGAAATCGAGCTCTCAGCAGTCTTACATTCTCTATATCCAGATCCATGTGAGATATTCAAGTGTTGTATGTATTTCTACAATAATTAACAATGTCTTATAGTTAAGCGAATTGATGCCACGGAATAGTGTCATTAAGGCCCAGTTGGTGGGTTTTTAATCTATCCACCCATTTTTGTTTCTCTTCAAGCTGAATAATAAAAATATATATTAAAAAAAAGAGGGCATGGATGGCATTGGATTGGGGTGTTTTTTGTGTGTTTTTTCAATCAATCAATCAATCAATCAAATTTATATAGCGCGCTACTCACCCGGAAGGTCTCAAGGCGCTGGGGGGCAGGGGTCCGCTACTGCTCGAAAAGCCAGGTCTTGAGTTGCTTCCTGAAGGAGAGGTGGTCCTGGGTAAGCCGTAGGTGGATGGGGAGGGAGTTCCATGTCTTGGCTGCCAGGTAGGAGAAGGATCTTCCTCCGGCGGTGGCTCTGCGAATACATGGTACGTTGGGCGAGGCTGGACGATCGCAGCTGGTGGGTGGGCGTGTAGAAGGTGAGGCGGTTGTTGAGGTACTTGGGGCCCAGGTCGTGGAGAGCCTTGTGTGCGTGGGTGAGGAGTCTGAACGTGATCCTCTTGCTGACGGGGAGCCAGTGCAGGTCTCTCAGGTGGTCGGAGATGTGGTTGTGGCGGGGGATCTCCAGGATGAGTCGTGTGGAGGCGTTCTGTATGCGCTGGAGTCTTTTCTGCAGTTTGGCAGTGGTTCCCGCGTAGAGGGTGTTCCCGTAGTCCAGTCGGCTGGTGACGAGTGCCCGGGTGACCGTCTTCCTGGTTTCGGTGGGGATCCATTGGAAGATCTTACGGAGCATGCGCAGGGTGTTGAAGCAGGATGACGAGACGGCGTTGACTTGTCTGGTCATCGAGAAGGAGGAGTCCAGGATGAAGCCCATGTTTCGTGCGTGGTCCGTTGGCTTGGGAGTGGAGCCCAGGGCGGGGAGCCACCAGGAGTCATCCCAGGCGGAGGGGGATGATCCCAGGATGAGGACTTCCGTCTTGTCTGAGTTCAGTTTCAGGCGGCTGGTCTTCATCCACTCTGCGACGTCTTTCATTCCTTCCTGGAGGTTGGCTCTGGCGGTGGCGGGGTCTTTGGTGAGGGAGAGGATTAGCTGGGTGTCCTCGGCGTAGGAGATGATGTTCAGGTTGTGTTGGTGTGCGATGGCTGTGAGGGGGCTCATGTAGATGTTGAAGAGGGTGGGGCTGAGAGAGGATCATTGAGGTACGCCGCAGATGACTTCGGTGGCTGCGGATCTGAACGGGGGAGGCGGACTCTCTGGGTTCTTCCGGCGAGGAACGAGATGATCCACTCCAGTGCCTTCTCTTGGATTCCGATGTTGCTGAGGCGCTGTATTAGGGAGCGGTGGCAGACAGTGTCGCACGCCGCAGAGAGGTCCAGGAGGATGAGGGCAGCTGTTTCCCCGTTGTCGAGCAGGGATCTGATGTCGTCAGTGGCTGCGATGAGGGTGGTCTCTGTGCTGTGGTTGGCTCGGAAACCGGACTGTGAGGGGTCGAGGGATCCGTTCGTCTTGAGCAAGGCGGCGAGCTGTTTGTTGACGGTCTTCTGGATGACTTTGGCCGGAAAAGGGAGGAGCGAGATGAGGCAAAAGTTCTTGAGGTCGGTGGGGTTCGCTGTCGGTTTCTTCAAGAGGGCGCTGAGCTCGGCATGCTTCCAGCTCTCCGGGAAGGTGGCGGTGGTGCAGGAGATGTTGATGATGTCTCGGAGTTGGGGTGCGATGATGGAGTCAGCCTTGTTGAAGACGTGGTGGGGACAGGGGTCGGTTGGGGATCCGGAGTGGATGGTGTTCATCTTGCGGGTGCTGACCGGGGTCCAGTTGCGTAGGGTGGTGGTGGGGGGCGATGGTTCGGTGGTTGGGTGCGTGGGCGGTGCGCCGAAGCTGTTGTGTATGTCGGCGATCTCGCGGTGGAAGAAGGAGGCGAGTGAGTCGCAGAGGTCTTGCGAGGGAGTGATGTTGTGGTTTCCGGCGCTAGGGTTGGAGAGCTCTTTGACGATGCTGAAAAGTTCCTTGCTGTTGTGGGTGTTGTTGTCCAGTCGTTCTTGGAATGTTGTCCTTTTAGTGGTGCGGATCAGCTGGTGGTGTGTGCGGGTGACGTTCTTGAGGGCAGTCATGTTTTCTGTAGTCCGGTCGTGGCGCAAGGCTTTTTCGAGGGTGCAGCAGTTTTTCTTGGATGTTTTGAGTTCGTCGGTGAACCATGAGGCTTTCTTGCTGCCGGGTCTGCTGGGGGGGTTCTTTAGTGGTGAGAGGTCATCAGCGCAGTTGGTGAGCCACTGTGTGAAGATGCGGGCTGCTTCGTTGGGGTCCGTTGCGCTGGCTGGAGGGTTCGGGCTGAGGGAGGTGGAGAGCTGGTCGGCGGTGATCTTGCTCCAGCTCCTGCGGGGAACCTGTTGTGGGTGGTGGTGGGTCGTGGTTCTCCTGAAGCTGAAGTGGACGCAGCTGTGGTCAGTCCAATGGAGTCCGGTGGAGTGGCTGAAGGAGATGTGCTTGCTGGAGGAGAAGACAGGGTCAAGCGTGTGGCCGGAGTAGTGGGTGGGGGTGTTCACCAGTTGCTTGAGTCCAAGGTTGGCGAGGTTGTCCAGCAGGGTGGTGGAGTTGTTGTCCTTGTTGTTCTCCAGGTGGAAGTTGAGGTCCCCCAGGAGGAATTAGTCAGAGGAGGTGAGGGCGTGCGGGCTGATGAAGTCTGCGATGGCTTCGCTGAATTGTGTGCGCGGTCCCGGGGGTCTGTAGATGAGGGTGCCTCTGAGGGTGGTCTTGGGGTCGGTGTGTATCTGGAAGTGAAGGTGCTCGGCGGCGGTAAAGGTGTCGTCGGAGTTAGTTGTGATGCGGATGGTGTTCCTGTGAGCGATGACGATGGCTCCTTCGGTCTGGTTGACGCGGTCCCTTCGGGTGATCTTGTATCCGTCCGGGATGGCTATGGCGATGTCGGGGGCTGAGGAGGCGTTCATCCAGGTTTCCGTGAGGAAGGCGACGTCTGGTGATGTTGTGTCGAGCAGGTTCCAGAGTTTGACGGCGAGTCTGTGGACGAAGCGGGTGTTGAGCAGGATGCATTTGAGGTGGTTGTAGCTGGTTCCTGGCCTTTCAGGTGCTGTGCAGGTCCGGAGGCAGGTGAAATTGCATGCTTGGCAGGTGAAGGGTCCGTGGGTGCGTTTCGGGGTGGCTCGGTAACAGGCGGGGTTTCGGCCGGCGTTGAGTGCGTGGAGGGTGGCGGCGTCGTAGGTCCGTCGCGTGGGCTGGCATTGTCGGGGGCCAGGGGTCCTGGCGCTGGGCGCGGTCTAGGCGCGGACGGCGCAGACGGGCTTGCCTTTGGCGCCAGCGGCGCGGCCGCGCAGTGGTCGCCATAAGAGGGGAGGAGGGAAGGAGGGGTCAGCTGGGAGGCGGGAGGGTATGAGCCAATGGTAGCAGGGGGTGGGGACGCACGGGAGGCAGCGGCGGGAAAGACGGGAGCAAGAAAAAAAAGCAGTCACTCAGTCAAACACCAAAAGTCACTCGTTCATACAGGGTACAAAATTAAAGGGGGGCGGGCAGGCACACTCACGCAGTCAAAATGGGATTACAGAACGAAAAGGGGGGGGCGGGCAGGCACACACGGGGCACAGAGCCCGATCGGCGATCACGCAATCGGGAGATGCGCTGAACTGGTGGGACACAGCAATCAGGCAGGCGGAGCTACAGCAGTGGAGAAGTGACCTACCCGAGGGTCAAGGGTCACTGTCTCTGTCCCTGGTACAGGCAGGGCCTGGCCATGTGGTGGGAGTCAAGTGGCCATTTTGAAGCCAGGCAGTGTGCTCAGGCCTGCACCCAGTTTGCCTTGCTTTCATCCATTATGCCCAGGGGTACTCAGTGGTGCATGGGACAAGTATTTCTGTGGGGTGTCTCTTCTATTAATGTAAACATCCATTTTTGATTAGAATTGCAATTTTTATTTTGGGTCTTTCCGTTTTTGGGTGTGTTGTAAAAATAAATGCCTAGTTGCAAATATTAATTGAAGCACGACATATGCAACATTTATTTAACTGATGTTCCTCTGGCTTTCTTTGCTTTTAGGTGCACAAGAGAACCACAAATCAGTCATCATTCATCATCAGTGCAAGGAAGAAGTCCTGCTGCGGTGTGTGCAGAACAACATCACGTGACGTCACGTGTGGCCACAGACAAATCTGCAACTCGTGCAACTGCAGCCTGCTGTTCTGACATCTGAAGAAGATGGGCCCAAAGAAAGGTGGCCATAGCTCCTCCTCCAAGAAAGTTGCCAGTGCCACTGCCAGTAAGAAGGAGCAGAAGAAGCAAGTGGCGCCTCTTACCAAGGAGAGTGGTGTGCCTACAGACACTTTTTTGGGGAAAAAAAACTACGTCTGCAGCAGCGGGGTCCACCCGGGACCAAGCTGGGAGCAGCACCCCCGCTTCATTGGGCTCAGTGCCACCACGCCAAGTTGGGTCCAAGACCATGAGTGTTTCAGAGGCAGCCACTTTAATTGTTCAATCACCATCGACCAGTGATGTTGGCTCATTGCAAGAAAGTAGCATCCAATCAACGCAGGGTGTAACTCATGATCTGACGAGTGTTCAACAACCACAGCCGCAACGACAACCACAGGTGCAACTAGTACAAGCGCAAGTACATGCGCAAGGAGAGGCGCAAGTGGAGGCGCAAGTGGAGGCGCAAGTGGAGGCGCAAGTGGAGGCACAAGGAGAGGCGCAAGGTGAGGCGCAAGGAGAGGCGCAAGGAGAGGTACATGGAGAGATGCAACTAGAGGCGCATGAAGCGTCACAACTGCCCACAATGCTTGTTCCTCCAGAAGTAGGGGCACATCAGGAAATCGAGATTGAAGTCGAGGTATCATCCGAGGAAGCCACTACTCCTGATGATGATCCATTGTCTTCCAGATCCCCAGCAAGGAAAAGGTCAAGGAGGGCTACTACAAGTTCTTATTCAAGCCCCCTTCCTTCTAATGATCTTGATGTTGATTGGAACCCACCAATGCAGTCTGAGATTGAGGCACGCCATGAGCCGACAAAGGTAGCTGAGCCTAAACGGAAGGTTCCCGCAAGGCTTCCACTTATGGGTGATGACAACGAACAAGAAGTGTTGTATTCTGCTGCTGATGAACAGTCTGACGATGACCCAGTCATCACAGTCATCACTCCAGGCCCAGCGGGCATGCAGCAGATAGACATTTTTACCCTATCCCGAATTGCTGCTGAGCGTGAATTGGGCGGTGTGGCACTGGTACCACCACCAATTCAGTTAACTACTACACCAACACCACCTACAGCTTCCATATTTTCTCGTCAGAAGAGCCGGCAGGGACCTCCATCCAGCTCGACCTCCATTACCTCAAGTAGTGGTGCTGTAAGTGCACAACAGAGTCAAATTCAGCCACGCCCATCCTCCACTTTATCTGGCATTGAAAGTAGCACCTCCACCACCAGCAGACATCTACAGTCCCCAGTTTGGGATTCTTTTAGTGTTAGCAAAAAAGGAGGAAAACCTAGTCATTTGTTCGATTTGTAAAGCTGTAGTTAGTTGGGGTAAGCTTGGTACCAACTATGGTACCGGAGGCCAGAGAGGTCATCTCCAAAATAACCACACTATCCCTTGGGAGATGCACCTAAGTAAGATCCGGGAAGCCAAAAGTACAAGAAATCCAAATGTACCCATTGATATTGCATCTGATGATGACGAGGGGCTGATCGTGCAGGGGGGAGGTAAAAAAGCGACAGACATTTTTTCTGGTACACCCAGTATCCCTGGCAGCAGCACTGCAGTGATAGCGCCCACACTCTCTACCCCAGCAACATTTATGAGGCACAGTAAGAGTCTAGGAGAGATACGAATGTGAAAAAGTACATCAATGAGCCTAACTGGGTTAAAGAAGTCTGGATCATCATCATCACGTAAAATGGTCCAGACCACCATTAAAAGCATGTTTTGGTCAGAGGCGCCATTTGAACGCAACCACCCAACGGCACGTCTGTATAACGAAAAGCTGGCTAAAATGCTAGCGCTGGAACTTCTCCCTTTTTCTTTGGTGGAAGGGGTGGGTTTTCTAGAATTGTGGCAACAGTCTGTCCTAAATGGAAGGTTCCTACCCGGTCCTATTTAGCCAGAGTTGCGGTTCCAGCACTACATGAAGATGTGCTGGAAGTGATTGGGTCAGCTTTGCAGAAGAGTGCTGTTCACACTATCCACCTGACAACAGACATGTGGACCAGTTGCCAAGCTGTGGATTACATGTGCAACACTGCACACTGGGTCTTTTGTGCAGGGGTTAGAAAAAAGATGAATACAGGTGTTGACCCTGCCACAATTTTTCAAGCGAGTCGGAAACATGCAACAGTAGCCATGTTTGTCATGGAGAAATCTCATACTGCATTAAACATTTTGGATGAGTTTAAGAGTAAGGTCTCTGTTGTAAATAGGATGGTGATAGATGACAGGATACTTCTAGTTGATTACATGTAGATTTATTGTAGGACACAGCTGAGTACAAAAACTCGCCAGCTGACCAGACCATCAACTGACACTGATAGAACACTCAGGTACCAGTTAGAACACTCACAGGTATTCTGGGAGACTGAGAAGGTGAAAACACTAAGAAAGGGCTAATGACTACTGTCAGCCATATTGCAAGAAGAATCAATACACAACAGTCTCTAAATGGCTGGTGCCAAGAAGTCGCATGATTGGTTATGTTTCCACGGATAATGGCAGTAATATAGTTAAGGTCATGAATTATGGTGTCTACTTCAGAGTGCCGTGTTTGGCGCACTGCATTAACATTGTTGTGCAAGATTTCTTGAAAAGAGAAAACACAGTCAGCAAGTTACTGACCACCTGCGGAAGAATCTGCACACATTTCAGCCATTCTTTTAAGGCGCGGAGGGAGATGAGGATCATTCAACGAAGTTGTGGAGTGCCAGTCAAAAGACTCATCCAGGAAGTGGCAACACGTTGGAACTCAACGTTCTACATGCTTGAAAGTCTGTTTGAGCAGTACAAGGTAATCAATGAGTATGTCAATAGCATTAACATACGGACTGCTCCTATGAAAGACATGTGGCAAAAGCCGGAGGAATGGGACCTAGTTCAAAGCCTGACAGACATGCTTCGTCCTTGTGAGGTCTTCACCCGTGAAGTCAGCAGGGAGGATTGTAGTTTGGGCAAAGCTATCCCATTGTAGTTCATGCTAGAGCAACAACTGAAGGCGGTGTCTTCAACGTTCCAAGCTGATGTTCACAAACAAGACGCATATCGGTTGGCGGAGAGCTTATTAAGACGCCTACTTGTCAATGAAAGGCTTAAAAAATACATTCAGAACAACATTACATTTGTGCCACTATTCTGGATCGACGGTACAAAAAGGCACTGACCAGCAAAGTATTCATTCCTTTTGATGAAGAAGATGTTTCAAAGTACAAACATTGGCTAGCTGTGTCAGCCACTCGGTTCGAAAAAGAGCGGCAGGAAATTGAAGGAAACACCACAAGTACTACTGAAGCAGCAGGCCATCCAGCGTCAAGGTCCACTTCTGTGGCCGAAGGCAGTCACTTTCCCTCACAGCCGTTACCGACAGCAGTAACAGTATCCTCGTCATTATCACCTGCACCAGGCCCAGCCATAATACTGTCGGAAGCGGATTGGATAACTCGGCAAGGGTTTGGTCGCTCCAGTGTTGAAGCAAAGGAAACACATGGTACGCAAAGTGGAGCACCACCCAGGGAGGCCCTTGAGTGGATGGTGCAAGCCTATCTGGATGACCCAACAGAGGTCTACATTGATCATGACCCATTGGTGTATTGGTAAGGGAAAAGGCCTCACTGGCCACTGCTCAGCAGGCTGGCTATAAATTATTTGCCCACTCGCAAGTGTGTCTTCGGAACGAGTTTTCAGTGCTGCTGGTGCCATTGTCACTTCAAAAAGGTCCCTCCTCTCGCCCAAAAATCTGGAGAGGTTAACAATGATCAAGATGAATCAGCACTTCATACCACCAGATTACAAAATACGTGAATCCACGCAGGAAGAAGAGGACACCGACTTAGGTGACAGATTTTGAAGACAAGCTCTACTTCCCTGACACCGAGGCCTGAAAATTACTTCCTTTTTTTTCGTCCTTATTCACTTTTATTCCTGTGTGTCTTTATTTGTTTTACAACTTTTACCACAACAAAACTCTAATCATCTAATCACAACACGTCTATCAGCAGCACTGTCTGCATCTTATTTCCTTATTGATTTAAAGGTGCCGCAGTCTGCATTCCTGAGGTTCACAAGTTCACAACTCAGTCATGCTCCTCTATCCTCCTCCTCCAGACTCCCCCTATCCATTTCCTTCAAGGCATTTGGCTGGATTACGCAGAATCAAGAAACTTTGACTTCGTAGACGAGTCCCCTCAAGTGGGACTGGAATTACTGACTACATGCTGATTGCTGACAGTTACTTCTGAAATTGACAGGAGAGGCTGCCCTGTGGGCCTTAACTTTCAGAACAAGATGCGGAAAAAAAGTGGAACAGGTAATGAATAATGAGAAGATGGCATGCAGTGGACAGCAATGGCAGTGTGGCTCCGATGAAAGCAATTGCTGTTTGGTTGTTATGCATGAAATGAATCATATGTCTTCTGTTATTATTTAATCTTTTACACACTAAATGTAACTCAAGTCTACTCTGCTTTTTTTACCTTGTTTAATTAAAATTGTACTTCAACTGCAGCGGCCACTACGTTGCATTTTCCAATATGCAAAATGTCCTTGGACTCACTGTTAGCCAATATACCATGATGATTGATGATGAGTGTTGATGCTCAAAGTTAAATAATCTATCTTTTTTCTTTACAGTCACTCACTGGGATGGATGCATCATCATCGTCAGTTTACGGCAGAACTATGGCCAATTCGTGAGTGGCAAACAGGTAAAAACCAGTCAACAACAACTACTACAGCAGAACTACATGTCTGTCTAGTCATTGGTATGGAGTGGTCGAGGCAGTGTAGTGTTGTTATGCCAGGCAGAGTCCAGACAGCAGTTCATGTAAAATTGGGGCTATGTGGCTTGCTGCATACAACTAGATATGCTTTGTCTGTCTGTGTCAAAGAGCCTAGGTATGCTACATCAGGTTGCTTCACTCAGTGGTGCCTGCCTTGACTGTCTGCATGGCCCTGGCCTGCTGTGTGCTAATTATTTTTAGGGTTTAGGGCTGTTTTGGGGGTTCAGTGCGGTTTACTAGGGTTTTTGGGTTGAATTTGGTAGGGTTCCCGGAGTCTAGGGCTCAGGGCTTGATGCAGGCTCGTTCATAATGATGTTGGCAAGGTTTTAGGGGTGTTTAGCGTTTCTTGGTCCAGAATTGGCCGAATTTTGGCCTTTTATGGTGTTTTGCGGGCGCATGTGTTTGGGTGAAAAGTCGTACACCTTCCAGTGGATCGATTTTGTTCTGCCTTGATGAGATTCTTAGGAATTGCTGGAACAAGTGTCCAGGTAAGTTTCAAGAGGATCGAAGTAGTGGAAGTGCTGAAAACAGCAATTTTTTGTCAAGGAGCGATTTGCCATGTTATCCAAAGGGCGGTTTGGGGGCGCAAGGAGAAAGTGTGTTTGGGGTGTTCCAGTTGAGCTAGGGTAACAGGGCTTCTGTGAGTGGCAGGGAGGGGGAATTGGTGGTTGTGCAGAAAATTTGGGAGGAATCGATTGATGGGAAGGGCGTGTTTAGGCAAAGTCGAGGAAGAGAAACTGCTTACTTAGGCGCCCATGTTAATTTTCGATTATTGCGTGTTTTCAGGGTGCGATTGGAGTATGTTGTAGATGGTTCTTGGTGGATTTCCTGAGCTGGGATGTGAGTTGGGAATGTCTAGTTTTGATTGCAAGTGGTTTGAAGAAAATCCATGGTGGAAAAGGGGTGTTTTCGGCCTAGTTTCAGAGTGCGTTTTGGCAGGATTTTAAGGCCTGTGCGAGGTCGCGGTAATGCACGTTTTTGGGAGGGTAATGTGGGGTGTTCTAGATTTTTGGAGTGCGTTTAGGGGTCTGGGAGCACTGCCGGGAAGGTCTAATTTTGTGTCAAAATAGCAGTTTGGTTGTAGGCTGAGGGGAAAGGAGAATTAGGCCCTGTTTCTGAGGTGCATTTTTGCCATTGGCTTACATTGGCGGCCTGCAAGGTAGCTGTAATGCATGTTTTTGGGGGGCTATTTAGGGGTGTTCTTGATTTTTGGGAGTGGGTTGAGGGAACTGGGAGCACTGCTGGGAAGGCCTAATTTTGAGTCAAAATAGCAGTTTGGTCGTAGGTTGAGGGGAAAAGGGAATTAGGCCCTGTTTCTGAGGTGCATTTTTGCCATTGGCTTAAATTGGAGGCCTGCAAGCTAGCAGTATTGCATGTTTTTGGGGGGCTATTTGGGGGTGTTCTAGATTATTGAGAGTGAGTTTAGGGGTCCGGGAGCACTGCTGGGAAGGTCTAATTTTGAGTCAAAATAGCAGTTAGGTCGTAGGTTGAGGGGAAAGGGGAATTAGGCCCTGTTTCTGAGCTGCATTTTTGCCATTGGCTTACATTGGCGGCCTGCAAGGTAGCTGTATTGCATGTTTTTGGGAAACTATTTGCGGGTGTTCTGGATTTTTTGGAGTGGGTTTAGGAGTCTAGGAGCACTGCTGGGAAGGTCTAATTTTGAGTCAAAATAGCAGTTTGGTCGTAGGTTGAGGGGAAAGGGGAATTAGGCCCTGTTTCTGAGCTGCATCTTTGCCATTGGCTTACATTGGCGGCCTACAAGCTAGCAGTATTGCGGTTTTTTTGGGATCTATTTGGGGGTGTTCTAGATTATTGGGAGTGGGTTTAGGGGTCTGGGAGCACTGCTGGGAAGGTCTAATTTTGAGTCAAAATAGCAGTTTGGTCGTAGGTTGAGGGGAAAGGGGAATTAGGCCCTGTTTCTGTGGTGCATTTTTGCCATTGGCTTAAATTGGCGGCCTGCAAGCTAGTAGTAGTGCATGTTTTTGGGGGGCTATTTGGGGGTGTTCTATTTTTTTGGGAGTGAGTTTAGGGGTCTGGGAGCACTGCTGGGAAGGTCTAATTTTGAGTCAAAATAGCAGTTTGGTCGTAGGTGGAGGGGAAAGGGGAATTAGGCCCTGTTTCTGAGCTGCATTTTTGCCATTGGCTTACATTGGCGGCCTGCAAGGTAGCTGTATTGCATGTTTTTGGGAAACTATTTGCGGGTGTTCTAGATTTTTTGGAGTGGGTTTAGGAGTCTGGGAGCAGTGCTGGGAAGGTCTAATTTTGAGTCAAAATAGCAGTTTGGTCGTAGGTTGAGGGGAAAAGGGAATTAGGCCCTGTTTCTGAGGTGCATTTTTGCCATTGGCTTAAATTGGCGGCGTGCAAGCTAGCAGTATTGCATGTTTTTGGGGGGCTATTTGGGGGTGTTCTAGATTTTTGAGAGTGAGTTTAGTGGTCTGGGAGCACTGCTGGGAAGGTCTAATAGCTTGTAGCCCGGTGGCAGCGGGCTAACGCGCATCTTGGAGCGCGAGCATTTGCATTTTTAAAAATCTTGTCTCTTATGCTGATTGCGAGCATTTTTACCGACCTCTATCTACCCCCCGCCCTGCTGATCGCGAGCAGCGGCAATTGTCTTTTTTTACTTCCTTTGTGGCCCCGCTGAGTACTAGTCGCCACTTGTTCTCCGTAGCCTACCTAAAGCCACCTACCTCCGTGGGCTGTCCGCTTAACGGCGACCCCCGGTGACTGTGGGCGCCATTTTGGGTTGGGCAGCTGGCCTGAACACCTCAGCCACTCCCCCTGACCGCATCACTATTTAGGTTCCGCCCTGCCCTCGCTCCTTTGATAGCTTGTAGCCCGGTGGCAGCGGGCTAACGCGCATCTTGGAGCGCGAGCATTTGCATTTTTAAAAATCTTGTCTCTTATGCTGATTGCGAGCATTTTTACCGACCTCTATCTACCCCCCGCCCTGCTGATCGCGAGCAGCGGCAATTGTCTTTTTTTACTTCCTTCGTGGCCCCGCTGAGTACTAGTCGCCACTTGTTCTCCGTAGCCTGCCTAAAGCCACCTACCTCCGTGGGCTGTCCGCTTAACGGCGACCCCCGGTGACTGTGGGCGCCATTTTGGGTTGGGCAGCTGGCCTGAACACCTCAGCCACTCCCCCTGACCGCATCACTATTTAGGTTCCGCCCTGCCCTCGCTCCTTTGACAGCTTGTAGCCCGGTGGCAGCGGGCTAACGCGCATCTTGGAGCGCGAGCATTTGCATTTTTAAAAATCTTGTCTCTTATGCTGATTGCGAGCATTTTTACCGACCTCTATCTACCCCCTGCCCTGCTGATCGCGAGCAGCGGCAATTGTCTTTTTTTACTTCCTTTGTGGCCCCGCTGAGTACTAGTCGCCACTTGTTCTCCGTAGCCTGCCTAAAGCCACCTACCTCCGTGGGCTGTCCGCTTAACGGCGACCCCCGGTGACTGTGGGCGCCATTTTGGGTTGGGCAGCTGGCCTGAACACCTCAGCCACTCCCCCTGACCGCATCACTATTTAGGTTCCGCCCTGCCCTCGCTCCTTTGATAGCTTGTAGCCCGGTGGCAGCGGGCTAACGCGCATCTTGGAGCGCGAGCATTTGCATTTTTAAAAATCTTGTCTCTTATGCTGATTGCGAGCATTTTTACCGACCTCTATCTACCCCCCGCCCTGCTGATCGCGAGCAGCGGCAATTGTCTTTTTTTACTTCCTTGTGGCCCCGCTGAGTACTAGTCGCCACTTGTTCTCCGTAGCCTGCCTAAAGCCACCTACCTCCGTGGGCTGTCCGCTTAACGGCGACCCCCGGTGACTGTGGGCGCCATTTTGGGTTGGGCAGCTGGCCTGAACACCTCAGCCACTCCCCCTGACCGCATCACTATTTAGGTTCCGCCCTGCCCTCGCTCCTTTGATAGCTTGTAGCCCGGTGGCAGCGGGCTAACGCGCATCTTGGAGCGCGAGCATTTGCATTTTTAAAAATCTTGTCTCTTATGCTGATTGCGAGCATTTTTACCGACCTCTATCTACCCCCCGCCCTGCTGATCGCGAGCAGCGGCAATTGTCTTTTTTTACTTCCTTCGTGGCCCCGCTGAGTACTAGTCGCCACTTGTTCTCCGTAGCCTGCCTAAAGCCACCTACCTCCGGGGGCTGTCCGCTTAACGGCGACCCCCGGTGACTGTGGGCGCCATTTTGGGTTGGGCAGCTGGCCTGAACACCTCAGCCACTCCCCCTGACCGCATCACTATTTAGGTTCCGCCCTGCCCTCGCTCCTTTGATAGCTTGTAGCCCGGTGGCAGCGGGCTAACGCGCATCTTGGAGCGCGAGCATTTGCATTTTTAAAAATCTTGTCTCTTATGCTGATTGCGAGCATTTTTACCGACCTCTATCTACCCCCCGCCCTGCTGATCGCGAGCAGCGGCAATTGTCTTTTTTTACTTCCTTTGTGGCCCCGCTGAGTACTAGTCGCCACTTGTTCTCCGTAGCCTGCCTAAAGCCACCTACCTCCGTGGGCTGTCCGCTTAACGGCGACCCCCGGTGACTGTGGGCGCCATTTTGGGTTGGGCAGCTGGCCTGAACACCTCAGCCACTCCCCCTGACCGCATCACTATTTAGATGGCCCCTCTCCGTCAGCGCAGCGGACGAGCGCAGCGGGCGCGACGTAGGCGCGCCGGAGTCGCGCCAGAGTTAAGCCCGTCTGCGCCCGTCCGCGGCCGGCCGGGGCCCGGGCTCGGTCACCATGCCCTTTCTCTACTCAGGTATTCCTCCGCTTTTCTCCATTCACTTTAGCACCCTCGTTCACCGCCTGCTTCTCTATTGGAACGCATTGGCTCACTTGGCCTACGCAACCCCACCCCGGTTACCTTGTACCCTGATACTTCCGCCCCTCAGCTCCATCCTTTCTGTCCTACCCTTACTGTGATGCCCTCTAGATCTGCCAACTCTCTCCCTGGCACCCCTGACGATTCTAAACCTGGTGCTTCTGCGATCCTTCTCAATACCAGGTCTGCGGTGGGACACCAACTCGAGCTTTTCCACCTGCTCGACTCACGACAGCCCGACCTGCTTTTCCTGACGGAAACATGGTTTAGGGATGACTCGCTCCCATGTTTGCTGTCTATACTTCCTCCCAACTATTCGGCCATTAGGATGGACCGCCCAGGAGGGAAGACGGGGGGCGGTGTGGCCCTAATTACCCGTTCGGACTACCTTTTTCAAACTCTACCCTCCCCCGTGATTCCGGCCGTGGATTGCCTGGTAGTCCGTTCCTCTTCTTTCGGGGTACCTTTAACCTGTATCCTTCTCTACCGTCCGCCCAAATCCACTTCCGAGTTTCTATCAGCCATTGAGGATCTTTTGGCCACGCTTGTGGTGAATAATTCCGCTATACTGTTGCTTGGAGACCTGAATTATTGGCCGAATGACCTGGCGGAAGACATCAGATCCAAGGAGTTTACGGCTTTGCTCACTAGCCTAAACTTTATTCCTCAGCTTCGCACGTCTACCCACATTAAAGGCCACCAACTCGATCAAATCTGGTCTCTTAACATCCCTATCGACCTTCCAACTATCGCCCCGTGCTCTTGGTCCGACCACTCGCTCATTTGTTTCACGGCTAACCTTGGTCGACCGGCCAAACCCCCTCTGCCCAAAAACATCTGGGCCAGAAAATGGGACAAGGCGGTCCTCCCCGCAGTTTGCTCTGCCCTTGCGGCCACCAGTCCTGAGCTCTCCGATCTCCCTCTCCCCACCCAACTCTCTACCGTTAACAACTGGCTGCTAAAGGCGTGCAACTCTACTGTCCCCCTCAAGAGAGTGACCATCAAGCGCGCCCATGCGGCTAACCGTTGGTTTACCTCTGCCTTAAGGGACAAAAAGCTCGCCACCCGCAGAGCTGAACGTGCTTGCCGCCGTTCCTATTGTCCCCAGCTTAAAACTCGCTTCGTTCAGTCTATGAAGGAGTATAAACATGACATCCTAAAAGCTAAGAGGGAGTACTTTTCAGGGAGAATTTTGTTGGCTGACAACCAGTCTAAGGAGATCTTTGCCACTGTCTATGAGCTCGCTGCTTCTGACCGGGCGACCCTTAAAATCCCTCCTTCTCAGATGCTATGCAACACTCTTAGCTCTTATTTCCTTGATAAGATTGCCCTCATTAAGGCTAACATTCCCCCTTCACCTTCGGACTCCTTCCCTGTCCCCCCTACCCTACCCACCCCCTCATTCACTGAGTTTCCCCTCCTCACCCGGGATTCTTTGCTTCCTCTTCTGGCCCGGACTAAATCGGGATCACCTCTGGATATAGGTCCAGCATTTGCTCTCAAAGAGCTCTTTTCTAATTGCCATTCTCCTCCTCTGACCGTCATTAACCACTCCCTCAGTAGTGGCACTGTTCCCTCCGCACATAAGTCGGCAGTTGTCATCCCGATTCTGAAAAAGGCAGGGGCGGATCCATCTCTACCCTCCAACTACCGCCCCATCTCTCTCCTCCCTTACCTTGCGAAGGTCTCAGAGGCCCACGTCACCCGGTCTCTCAGTGCCTTCGTAGAATCCACTGGCGCCCTTTCCACCCGACAGGCGGGCTTCCGCCCGCTGCACTCAACTGAGAAGGTGGTGGTGTCAGTGATGGACCAACTTAGGGAGGGGATTGACACTGGCCGGCCACAGGCCCTAGTCCTGCTTGATCTGTCCGCCGCGTTTGACACGGTGGACCACGACATCTTGCTAACCCGTGTCCAAGCGGCGGGCATTGGGGGCACGGCCTTTGCCTGGCTGCGCTCCTTTTTGACCGACAGGGAACAGGCCGTCCAACTGGCTAACTTTACGGCCCCCCCTCGGAAGGTAACCTGTGGAGTACCACAAGGCTCGTCCATATCTCCTTTATTATTTAATTTATACATCTCACCCCTCATTATTTCTTTACAGCAGATGGAGGTCTCGGTGTTCAATTACGCCGATGACCTCCAACTCATTTTTGACTTCTCACCCTCCCCTTCCTCGTCCACTAATTTCCAAAAGGTTATGATTTTCATCCAAGGGTGGATGAACTGCAACCACCTCAAATTAAACCCGGACAAGACCGAGTTGGTCTTGACTGGGGGTGGTTGCAGCCCTTGGTCCCCTTCCTTCTGGCCCCCTTCTCTCGGTCCCCCTCCCCTCCCAGCTCTTAAAGTTAAAACTCTGGGCATTTTCATCAACCCACAGCTTACCCTCCACACTCAGATCAATTCTGTGGTGTCTGCTTGTTTCCTGTCCCTCCGGACCATCCGGAGGGTTTCACGTTTTTTTTCTGCGGCTGCTCTTAAGCTCATTCTCATGGCCATGGTGCTGTCGCGCCTTGACTATGGGAATGTCATTCTTAATGGTGCTCCGGCTTACCTCATTCACCGACTTCAACTGATTCAAAATCAGGCGGCTCGCCTGATTTTTGGCCTCTCAAGGTCCAATCATACGACCCCCTTGCTTCAGTCTCTCCACTGGCTCCCTGTGAGGGAGAGGGCGCTTTTCAAGCTAGGCTGTACTACCTATCAGGCCAGAGCTGGGACCGCCCCCTCTTTCCTGTGCGAAGCTATCTCCCCTTATGTTCCGTCCAGAGAACTCCGCTCTTCCCACCTGTCCCTTCTGTCAGTCCCTCGTTTTAGGAAACAGAAGGCTGGTGGGGCCAGATTTGCCGTGCTGGCCCCATCGTTTTGGAACTCACTCCCACTTTCCCTCAGAATGTCTCCCTCCTACCTGGAGTTCCGTAAGCAATTGAAGACTTTTCTGTTCTCCAGGTCTGTTGCAGCTTAGCTCGTTCCCCACTGACTCTCGGCTATCTAGCGCCATGGAACCGGTTTCCGGTATAAGAGCGCTTTACAAATATTTTTAAATTCAAAAATTCAATTCAAATTCTAATTTTGAGTCAAAATAGCAGTTTGGTCGTAGGTTGAGGGGAAAGGGGAATTAGGCCCTGTTTCTGAGCTACATTTTTGCCATTGGCTTACATTGGCGGCCTGTAAGGTAGCTGTATTGCATGTTTTTGGGAAACTATTTGCGGGTGTTCTAGATTTTTTGGAGTGGGTTTAGGAGTCTGGGAGCACTGCTGGGAAGGTCTAATTTTGAGTCAAAATAACAGTTTGGTCGTAGGTTGAGGGGAAAGGGGAATTAGGCCCTGTTTCTGAGCTGCATCTTTGCCATTGGCTTACATTGGCAGAATGCAAGCTAGTAGTATTGCGTGTTTTTGGGGGGCTATTTGGGGGTGTTTTAGATTTTTGGGCGTGAGTTTAGGGGTCTGGGAGCACTGCTGGGACGGTGTAATTTTGAGTCAAAATAGCAGTTTGGTCGTAGGTTGAGGGGAAAGGGGAATTAGGCCCTGTTTCTGAGGTGCATTTTTGCCATTGGCTTACATTGCGGCCTGCAAGGTAGCTGTATTGCATGTTTTTGGGAAGCTATTTGGGGGTGTTCTAGATTTTTTGGAGTGTGTTTAGGGGTCTGGGAGCACTGCTGGGAAGGTCTAATTTTGAGTCAAAATAGCAGTTTGGTCGTAGGTTGAGGGGAAAGGGGAATTAGGCCCTGTTTCTGAGCTGCATCTTTGCCATTGGCTTACATTGGCAGAATGCAAGCTAGTAGTATTGCGTGTTTTTGGGGGGCTATTTGGGGGTGTTTTAGATTTTTGGGCGTGGGTTTAGGGGTCTGGGAGCACTGCTGGGACGGTGTAATTTTGAGTCAAAATAGCATTTTGGTCGTAGGTTAAGGGGAAAGGGGAAGTAGGCCATGCTTCTGAGCTAAATTTTTGCAATTGGCTTACATTGGCGGCCTGCAAGGTAGCTGTATTGCATGTTTTTGGGAAACTATTTGCGGGTGTTCTAGATTTTTTGGAGTGGGTTTAGGAGTCTGGGAGCACTGCTGGGAAGGTCTAATTTTGAGTCAAAATAGCAGTTTGGTCGTAGGTGACAGGGAAAGGGGAATTAGGCCCTGTTTCTGAGCTGCATCTTTGCCATTGGCTTACATTGGCAGACTGCAAGCTAGTATTGCGTGTTTTTGGGGGGCTATTTGGGGGTGTTTTAGATTTTTGGGCGTGGGTTTAGGGGTCTGGGAGCACTGCTGGGATGGTGTAATTTTGAGTCAAAGTAGCAGTTTGATCGTAGGTTGAGGGGAAAGGGGAATTAGGCCCTGTTTCTGAGGTTCCTTTTCTGCCATTGGCTTACATTGCGGCCTGCAAGGTAGCTGTATTGCATGTTTTTGGGAAGCTATTTGGGGGTGTTCTATAGTTTTTTGGAGTGTGTTTAGGGGTCTGGGAGCACTGCTGGGAAGGTCTAATTTTGAGTCAAAATAGCAGTTTGGTCGTAGGTTGACGGGAAAGGGGAATTAAGCCCTGTTTCCGATGTGCATTTTTGCCATTTGGCTTAAATTGGCGGCCTGCAAGCTAGCAGTGTTGCGTGTTTTTGGGGGGCTATTTGGGGGTGTTCTAGATTTTTTGGAGTGGGTTTAGGAGTCTGGGAGCACTGCTGGGAAGGTCTAATTTTGAGTCAAAATAGCAGTTTGGTCGTAGGTTAAGGGGAAAGGGGAATTATGCCATGTTTCTGAGCAGTATTTTTGCCATTGGCAGCCTGCAAGCTAGTAGTATAGCGTGTTTTCGGGGGGCTATTTGGGGGTGTTCTAGATTTTTGGGCGTGGGTTTAGTGGTCTGGGAGCACTGCTGGGAAGGTGTAATTTTGATTCAAAATAGCAGTTTGGTCGTAGGTTGAGAGGAAAAGGGAATTAGGCCCTGTTTCTGAGGTGCATTTTTGCCATTGGCTTACATTGCGGCCTGCAAGGTAGCTGTATTGCATGTTTTTGGGAAGCTATTTGGGGGTGTTCTAAATTTTTTGGAGTGGGTTTAGGAGTCTGGGAGCACTGCTGGGAAGGTCTAATTTTGAGTCAAAATAGCAGTTTGGTCATAGGTTGAGGGGAAAGGGGAATTAGGCCCTGTTTCTGAGCTGCATCTTTGCCATTGGCTTACATTGGCGGCCTACAAGCTATCAGTATTGCGTGTTTTTTGGGGTCTATTTGGGGGTGTTCTAGATTTTTGGGAGTGGGTTTAGGGGTCTGGGAGCACTGCTGGGAAGGTCTAATTTTGAGTCAAAATAGCAGTTTGGTCGTAGGTTGAGGGGAAAGGGGAATTAGGCCCTGTTTCTGTGGTGCATTTTTGCCATTGGCTTAAATTGGCGGCCTGCAAGCTAGCAGTATTGCTTGTTTTTGGGGAGCTATTTGGGGGTGTTCTAGATTTTTGGGAGTGAGTTTAGGGGTCTGGGAGCACTGCTGGGAAGGTCTAATTTTGAGTCAAAATAGCAGTTTGGTCGTAGGTTGAGGGGAAAGGGGAATTAGGCCATGTTTCTGAGGTGTATTTTTGCCCTTGACTTACATTGGCGGCCTGCAAGGTAGCTGTATTGCATGTTTTTAGGAAGATATTTGGGGGTGTTCTAGAATTTTGGGAGTGGGTTTAGGGGTCTGGGAGCACTGCTGGGAAGGTTTAATTTTTAGTCAAAATAGCAGTTTGGTCGTAGGTTGAGGGAAAGGGGAATTAGGCCCTGTTTCTGAGCTGCATCTTTGCCATTGGCTTACATTGGCGGCCTGCAAGCTAGCAGTATTGCGTGTTTTTGGGGGGCTATTTGGGGGTGTTATAGATTTTTGGGAGTGGGTTTAGGGGTCTGGGAGCAGTGCTGGGAAGGTCTAATTTTGAGTCAAAATAGTAGTTTGGTCGTAGGTTGAGGGGAAAGGGGAATTAGGCCCTGTTTCTGAGCTGCATCTTTGCCATTGGCTTACATTGGCAGCCTGTAAGCTAGTAGTATTGCATGTTTTTGGGGGGCTATTTGGGGGTGTTTTAGATTTTTGGGCGTGGGTTTAGTGGTCTGGGAGCACTGCTGGGAAGGTGTAATTTTGAGTCAAAATAGCAGTTTGGTCGTAGGTTGAGGGGAAAGGGGAATTAGGCCCTGTTTCTTAGGTGCATTTTTGCCATTGGCTTACATTGCGGCCTGCAAGGTAGCTGTATTGCATGTTTTTGGGGGGCTATTTGGGGGTGTTCTAGATTTTTTGGAGTGTGTTTAGGGGTCTGGGAGCACTGCTGGGAAGGTCTAATTTTGAGTCAAAATAGAAGTTTGGTCGCAGGTTGAGGAGAAAGGGGAATCAGGCCCTGTTTCTCAGCTGCATCTTTGCCATTGGCTTACATTGGCGACCTACAAGCTAGCAGTATTGCGTGTTTTTTGGGATCTATTTGGGGGTGTTCTAGATTTTTGGGAGTGGGTTTAAGGGTCTGGGAGCACTGCTGGGAAGGTCTAATTTTGAGTCAAAATAGCAGTTTGGTAGTAGGTTGAGGGGAAAGGGGAATTAGGCCCCGTTTCTGAGGTGCATTTTTGCCATTGGCTTAAATTGGCGGCCTGCAAGCTAGCAGTATTGCGTGTGTTTGGGGGGCTATTTGGGGGTGTTCTAGATTTTTTGGAGTGGGTTTAAGAGTCTGGGAGCACTGCTAGGAAGGTCTAATTTTGAGTCAAAATAGCAGTTTGGTCGTAGGTTGAGGGGAAAGGGGAATTAGGCCATGTTTCTGAGCAGTATTTTTGCCCTTGGCTTACATTGGCGGCCTGCAAGGTAGCTGTATTGCATGTTTTTGGGAAGCTATTTGGGGGTGTTCTAGATTTTTGGGAGTAGGTTTAGGGGTCTGGGAGCACTGCAGGGAAGGTCTAATTTTGAGTCAAAATAGCAGTTTGGTCGTAGGTTGAGGGGAAAGGGGAATTAGGCCCTGTTTCTGAGCTGCATCTTTGCCATTGGCTTACATTGGCGGCCTGCAAGCTAGCAGTGTTGCGTGTTTTTGGGGGGCTATTTGGGGTGTTCTAGATTTTTGGGAGTGGGTTTAGGGATCTGGGAGCACTGCTGGGAAGGTCTAATTTTGTGGCTGTTAGCTGACCTACTCCATGTTCAATTCACAGAGTTTGAGTACGAGCTCTAATTCCCTGACAACTAGGCTTGAAAAACGTACTTTTTGTTTTTGTCCTTTTTGACTTTTATTTCTGTGTGTCTTTCTTTGATTTGCAACGTTTAGCACAACAAAACTTCAATCACAACAAATCCATCAGCAGCACTGTCTTCGTCTTATTTTCCATATTGAAGGTGCCGCTGTCTGCATTCCTGAAGTTCACAACTCAGTCATGCTCCTCTATCCTCCTCCTCCAGACTCCCCCTATCCATTTCCCTCCACGAAGATGACCGGATTACGCAGAATCTAGAAACTGTCGCTTCAGTCCGTACACAAGTCTCCTCAAAAGAAGTGGGACTGGAATGACTCACTATGCTGACTGCACCTTCTGAAATTGACACGAGAGGCTGCCCTGTGGCCCTTCACCTAAATAAGATGATGACAAGTGGAACAGGTAATGAATGATGAGATGGCATGCAGTGGTGGACAACGCTGGCTGTCTGGCTCTGATGAAAGCAATTGTTGTTTGTTTGTTGTGCATGAAGTGAATCCTATTTGTGTTCTGTTATTATTATTTAATCTTTTACACACTAAATGTAACTCAAGTGTACTTTGTTAACTTGTTTAATACAAATTGTACTTCTACTGCAGGGACCAGCCAGTACGTTGCATTTTTCAGTATGGAAACTGTCCTTGGACTCTGCGTGTAGACAACATTGAGTTTGCCAATAACATACCATGATAATGATGAGTCTTGATGATTAAAGGTTACATTTTATCTGTATTCTTTACACAGTCACTCACTGGGATGGATGGATCATCATCATTGTCGGTTTACGGACGAAATATGGCCGTTTCGTGAGTGGCAAACAACAGGTAAACAAGTCAACAACAACCACAGCAGACCTACATGTCTGTCTAGTTGTGGTATGGGAGTGGTCGAGCCAGTGTAGTGTATGCCAGAGACCAGACAGCAGCTCATGTAAAATTGTGGCTATGTGGCTTGCTGCATAAAATTAGATATGCTTTGTCTGACTGTGTCAAAGAGGTACGCTACATCATCAGGGTGGTTCACTCAGTGGTACCTGCCTTGACCGTCTGCATGGCCCTGGCCTGCTGTGTGCAATTATTATCCCGAAATGGAGACTCAGAGTGCGCACTTTAAAAATGATGCCTGTATGTAATACTGTCGCCTCTGAAAGTGTTATTTTTGCACTACACACCGTACCTTATATTTTTTCTCAGTGCTGTTTTAATATCCCTTCCTGTTTTTCCATCAACAATTGCAGGCGGGCTTTTACCTTGTGCCATGGGAACAACATCAATCCGCAACTCCGCATCCGCTAGGCAGGCAGTGGATAGTGTGTCTGGTCACCAAGATTGATCGACAGAGCGTAAAATGGAATGGAGGAGTACAGCGAAGAAATGGAATGGCTGGATGCATGCAACTTCCCAAATTGAACAGGACAACAATATACAGTTACAGTATCTTCTTCACTTCGACGTATCTTTTAAATAACTTATTGTTGTGAACTTCTATGAGTGCGACTCTCTGCTTTAAATTCATCCCTACAGCTATTTCATAACTTTCTTTGCTATTTTTAAAACTAATGTATTGTACTACTAAGTCATTCTCTCTGAGTGAAATTGCGTAATTACAGCATCCCTGTACTGTCTAATAGTTTAGTACTACTTAGTAAGTTGTAGTTAGTACTACTTTTCAGTAAGCGAACCATCCATTTAGCAAACAACTTCATGCATGCACTTCCTTTATGTCCCTTAAAAGATTTATGGATATCTTCGTATCCAAAGATTTGTTTTTCTTCATTTGGTGTTTCTCCATGCAGTGTTTTTTTTCCTCTCTCCACAAAACCTTCCCAAAAAAAAACCATTCCCATCCAATTTTCAAACCCTAACCCTCTTTCCCCGGGCTGTGTTGTTTTCTTTGAGGTGTGACTAAATTACAACAATAATTTCACACACTTGCTGGGAAGGATAAAGTCAAAGCAACAGAAAATAAATTTCAAGGATGGTGAAAGAATCCGAGGATATGTTCTTACTGTGTACTGTACTATCTCTATCGTACTGTTCTAATGTTACGCTCAGGCCACTCAATGTTTCATTTCCTTCTTTTTCATATGCTACTACTGCCAGTGTGTACCGCTACTACTACCACCACCACAACGATGACATTTCATCTGTCCAGGATTCAACCTTAATCGCCATTTGCCATGCACCCAGCCCTGTGCCTAGCCCTATTCTCAAACACGATCACAGGTAAGATTTGAGGGAGGAAGAATAATGGAGTAGGAGGAGAGGAGAGACTGACGGTAGTACTAGTAAAGCAGTAGGTCAATTGAATTCACTAACTCTGTCAGTGGCACTTTTCTAAAAATGTGGGCGATTAGACAATTTGAATCAACCAACCAGTTAAGTTTCAGGAAAACAAACGTACAGTTGAGTTACCCCCCCCTGCCTCCCCCACAAAACAGTAAAAACATGTATGCTATGTTTAAGTTGAAAAAAAATAATTATTTACACCCTAACAAAAAAAACTATCCCACAATACCCGACCCACCCCCTCCCTAACCCCAAACAATGTCCATGAAATGTCCCGAAGAAAAGTTCCAAAAACCCAACGCCCAATTCCCATCCCCCCAAAAGTCTTTAAAAAAGGGGCAAGGGACAGTCTCTCCTCCTCTATTGCCGGCGGCGGTGTCCTTTGGCCAGGTGGTCCCGATGCTCCCTGTGGAGGTCCTTGAGCAGGGTTTTTAGCCTCTCCACCTCCTGCTCAAGGTTGGACACCCTGAGGGTCAAGCGGTGCAGACGAGCCTTGTACCTGCTGTGGGGGGCAGCTGATTTTTTTGCTGCTTGGCGGTGGCGGGTGGCTACGGTACCACGGCTCCGTACTGCTGAAGGCTTGCGCTGACTGGATAAACCAGGGTGAGTGGAGGAGGATGCAGCTGTCATGAATGTTGTAGATGTCGACTGAGACTGCATGTCTTCCTCCTCCTGGGCCACCAGCAGCCGATATTCATCGACAATCGCCTCCAGCTTCCGTTGCAGTGCCCGTCTAGCCAGCTCCTTCCGTGTTAGCTTGGAAGGAGCATCTAAATGAAGAAAGAAAAACATACTGTAACCAATTCTCTTAACACAAAACAATTCAGCAGAAAGTTGTGTCACAGTAGCACTAGCAACTTGTATGCACAGTACAGAACATTTGTGGACTGTATCTATCTAACTAACCTCCCACTTCGTCGGCCTCTGCTCTAACATTAGTGGGAGTTTCAGGAATTCTACTAGCACTATATGGACTCACTACATTAGACTCAGACAGTACACCAGTCTTCTTCTTCTTCTCTTTTGTTTAGCGAAATTGGTACGTAAACTTGTGAAACCCGGCATAATGACAGCGCAGTCAACTTGCACCGAGTACCATGATCCAAGCATCCTTCCATTCAAAGTAAATGTCAATCATTCCTCTAAATGTCTCAACTGGACAAACCTTACTTTTTCTCACGGAAAAACGACCTTTTCATTTTATTTTGGAAACCGCCAGCCATGCATCCATGCTTGGCTTGCATTTGAATTTGAACCAAAGGATATATTGCGCACACATACAGTTTCTGTTTCACCCACCCAGGCAGTCCTCTTTCCTTTCTCCTTCCACTCATCCTTGCTTCATCCTTCAACCGGCCATGCATCATATTCCCAGCCACCTCGGGCAGCATTCAAAAACACGTATCATTCTTTGCCAGTCATTACTTTTAACTCGCTCGTCCTTCCTTACAGTCCCTTCTTTCCCTTTTCGTTCATCCCATCCATCAAGTTCATCTCTGATCTGACTTGGCTTCTCGATAAAACTTTCACAGCTGAGTTGAAGTCAAATTTAGAGGAGGCAATTGGTTACTCGTCAACTCCCGCTGCTAATGCTATTGCTAATGAGAAGTCAAGGGTGAATATCTTCTACCTGGTTGACAAAAACTCAGTTCTAAATTTGTAAGTCTTCTTAACAGTACAGTGTACTTGCACTGTACAACATATACACCCCTGCAGAGAGCCCACTCTGCAGTCTGCAATCTCAATAAGTAACTGAATATAATAGCTTTGCTTACCACGGCCCGCCACTTCCGTGGAATCCCCCACAGTAGTTCCTGATGGCTCTTGCACCGCATCCGACCCTGGAGTGCCCACCTCTGCGCTGGCCCCGGCACTAGTGCTTGGCTGTGCCGATGTTCCGCCTAGAAAATACATTTCATATTTTTAGATGCCATATACACCTCTCCCTATTTTGTCTAGGAATGAATTTTTTTTACTAGTACTACATAAACAAATTTAATAATTTGTGACTAGTCTAAACTACAAATTTCCCTTTCTTCAGGGAAGGGTGTTTTTTATTTATGCTTAGCCATAACATGTGATGCTACACTTTTTGGCACAACTGATGAATGCTTGCTTTCTAACACGCACCATTTTTCTCATAACAGACAAGCTTCCCTTCTAAGTACAAGAGCAAGATCATCATCATATCATGTTGGACGGAGTCGTCAACGATTCATCCCCACCAAGAATTTAAGTTTCAACCAGGTGAGGGCTCTCCCACAATTAATGTGTGAAATCAGCCACTTTTCAGCTTTGAATCCTTCACCGTTTATCTTATATGAACTGAAGTTGATTTTATTAAATGTTTTTTACTTTTAATAAAGCTTTAAAACTTACATAGACTCTGGTTTTTGGTCATGAGTGAGTGAGCGAAAGGGTTTGCAATTTGCAAGCATGAGTCCGTGGCTCTGAGAGGTTGGGATCTGACTCCGTAGTCTTATGTTCTGGGTTGTGTAATCTTTGGGGATCATCGCTGCATTCGGGAGCTAAATAATAACTTTGACACACTAGCTAGTCAGTAAGGAGATTGGGGGTTCAACTTCTGTTATGACTGAGGTATGTGGAATGTCTAACTGCGCCTATTATAATTTATAACCATTGCCCTATTTCTTGTCCATAGTTCTGTTTGAGCAGAATAGACCCTGCAACAGTAGTAGTACGGATTGTCCACCTATTTAATCAAAAAGTACAGAAGTATCTTAGTCTTGGTGGCCATTGACATTTTATTGTTGGGAATTGTCAAAGCATAAACATTTAGAAGACTTCAATAGACATTATGGACAACCCAAAGGACTGCACTCAGTGCATAGAGCTATTGCTGAATAGAATAGGAGTTTTGTTTAACACCTTTTGCCAACTGTGCAAGCTTAGTTAGCTACACAGACAGACTAATAATAATCTAGTAGTACCACAGAGAGTCATAGTAGAGGTAGGATAAGAATTTAGAAACAGTCTATAAGAAGATCAAAGACGATTTAGGAAAAAATAGAATGAGGAACGTTTGGAAAAAATAGGTGCTGTAAAAGATAGGGAAGTATAATTAATTATATTAACAGGAAAACTTACTGTGGCCAGCAAAGGAGCCCTCGGCGGACCTATCCTGGCCTTCCTGGTGTTTTTCCTGCTCCGCCGGCGCCGCTACCTCCTCCTGTGTCCTCTTGACCCTGGGGAACCTGATGTAGAACATGAAAGAAAGACACAAACATGGATGATTGTTGTCAACCAAATCAAACATTTAAAAAAAACAATAACAAAATATTTCAGGGAAATAGACAACAATTGCACTAAATGTATTGACCTATCTGATGTGGTCTACTAGGCTATTAGTATTGCTTCATTTACCTCTACTTGGAAAGGTATCTAACTCACTAAACCAACTACAAAAAGGTTCTACTAGGACTGGCTGGCAGCACTCCGCAGCACGCGAAGTGACAGACACAGTCCGTCATGATCACACCACTACCTCTTCTTAGTGGCAGGAGTACAAAGGAAGGACTGGACTTGAGTCTCTAATGTCTAGCATTACGCAGTTCTGTAAAGTACACTGATACATAATCATCACCCAGGCCAAATGATCACAAAATTGAAAACAAGTAAGCATAGTAGCACCGCAAGTGAGCAGGCGAGCACCTGCAATCACAGAAGCTTTTGAAACATAATTTACCTGCAATGTAATCTGCAGCATTCTTGCTCTTCGGAAAAAACAAACATTTGCAATATGATAACATAGAGCAGGAGAAAACAGAGTAGTGATTAAATGCTACTACTACTCACCAAGCCCAGGGATCTCGACGCCTAGCAGGTCAAGCAGGTCGTGTTCCGGTCCAGGACGTCGGACCACCGGTGCGTCACCTGGCTGTAGGTGCACTGGACCCCAGAATCTCGATACATGGCCCGGCACACCTTCCCCCATAGCTTGCGATGCTCCCGGAGCCCATACCCGGTACCGGGCCTGCCGCCTGCCGCAACGGTCTTGGGGAGGTGGCGCTGAACTAAGAAAACCAGTGCGGCTACCTCCACCGCACTGAAAATCTCCTGGGCTATTACTGCCTACCCCCTTAAGCGCCCACATGGGAGCCGGGTATGGGGTGCGGGACCCTTCCCCTTCTGGTTCTTCCCGGCTCCCTTAGCCATGGTCCTGGACAGGAAAGTTAAATAAAAAATAGGAAAGAATAGGGAAAAAGTAAATAAAATAAAAGAGGTAAAAAAAGTAGTTTTTAAATTAACGAAAAGTTGAAAAAAACACAAAATATAGATGTAGCAAAAGAGAGGGATAGATAATGAGTAAAAAAGATTTTAAAAAGTTCAAAGAAACAAACGATTGCAAAGATTAGGGGAGGATTGAAAAAGCCTGCCCAGAGCCATTGCAATGAATGAAAAAAAGATGGCCGTGCCCATTGAGGACCGTGTGGGTAAGTTTGCCCAATATTTCCCCCGCGAGCACGCAAAAACGCTTGCGCCCACATAATCGCACCCCACGCTCAATGCGAGAATGCACTAGCGCCCTGAAATGGAAATAGGCAACGCAAACAAGAAGGCCGGGCCCATGTACGACCGCATGGGTAACTTTGCGGTCGGCACGCTGAAAGAGGCCCGCGAACACGCAAAGCGCCCTGCAAACATGCCCCAAAAACAATTCACACAAATTCGCGGATTATGCGTAATGCGAATTCGCTCTTGCATGAATTCGCCTACCGCGAATTCGCAAATTTCGCCCATACTTAGTATTGGGGGGGTTTCTGTTTTGGTCCAAAAGTGGCAAATGAATAGTCCGAATTCCCTTCTTTTATGTAGGTTCTAATGCATTTGCATAGCAGGGAGACACAGAAGATGAATTGTAAGAGAGTCAACGGTACAATATTCCTAAGTATACGAATGGATCACTAGTGGTCCAATAAAACTACTTTCAGTGAAATAAAAGAACAGAAAAATAGAAATGTAAAATTGGTAATGTAAGTGAGGTATGTGGGTGTTTTCATAAATGAGTTATACTTACATGTGGGATGCCAAGATTCATAGGAGATTACAAATGTGGCAGAATGAAGCATATAGATATATGACTGACTATGTTGATGAATGAGTAAGTGTAGTATGTGCAGATGCATTTATATGAGCATGGTTTGTAGCTACATCATCTTTGAGCAGCAGAGGTTTCACAGGATGATTTGTGTACACGTCTTAGTCCATCATTCATCATTGATTTAACTCTGTCCAATCACTGATGGTGCAGCCAAACTAGCAATTCGGGTGAAATGTGAGAAGACTGGGCAGTCATGTGCATGCACTTTCTGACTTCTTCACTGTGGCTCACCCTAAACACATGGATAGGGTCATAGTTCAGGGGTAAGAACTAAATGCAAACCCCTTGGTAAGGTGGAGCTGTCCAATACTTAACAGGCTATGATGCTATTGAATGCTACTTGTGAAGAGTACTGGAGAACCTCCATGTACTATAAAAAAAAAACTAAACCATGCATCCAGGAGGCCAACAGTGTGCTCTATAATGACTCACATATGTATGTGTACTGTTTTGTATCTCTAGTGAGACAGGTTGTTGGGAATTTGGAATGGTGTGAGGAAATGGGACAGACATCATACCCAGCATACACTCTCAACCAATCACAGACTGTCCACATAAGGCCAGCAACAACCGGTTTTTACAACATCATGATGAATGTCTTTGTCACTTTGCTCCTCAATTTGAGGAACGATTACATGATGAAGAGTGAGCAGAGTATCACTACCTTTAGTATGCCCAAGAATGAGTAGTTGAGAGAAAATATTTCCCTCCAGAACTGATGGGCAAGGGAGACGCATGACTGGGGATTCCCCCAATATTACTTGCATTAGCAGGTGTACTGAATGGGAATGTGGGTTAGTAATTATGTATGTCATGTGCTATGTCTGCTATGTTTCCAATTGTGTGCTTTTATGTTTCATTTTATGAACTGAAAATGTTAAGAGATATGTTTGGGAAATTGCTGAAACTACAATATGAATGCTCATCATGAAATGTTAAGTCAATTTCCTTCATTATTTCATGGGTTAGGAAACTCAAAACAATGAAAATAAAGTTGCGTATAAATGAGGATGTTGTCCAGTTGCTCAAAGACACAGACGAAAGTCATTTTACTTGCAAGAGGCTGTTAAAAAGGAACTTAATTTGTTGCTTAAACACTACATCATTGAACACTCCACGGGCCCAACAACATGGGTTTCTCCCATTGTGGTAGTGCCTAAAAGAGACAGTGAAGGAGCTGTATGAATATGTGTTGACATGCGTCAGACTAGCAAGGCGATTGAGCAAGAGAGACATCCAGGTCCGCACACTGCTGCTATGATATCAAAAATGCATATGCGTTGACATGCGTCAGACTAGCAAGGTGATTGAGCAAGAGAGACATCCAGGTCCGCACATTGCTGCTATGATATCTAAATTGAATGGTGTGAAGTTCTTCTGTAGACTCAACTTAAATATGGATATCACCAATTGGAAGAAAAATCCAGGTACATTACAGCCTTTTCTATGCATATTGATCTGTTTCGCTATAAGCAATTGAGTTATGTGTAGTCTCTGCTGCAGAAGCTGTCATTCAACATAGTAAATGCATTTTACTATAGTGATGACATACTGGTTTTCTGAGCCTCTCAGAAAGAGCATGACAAAGCTTTCATGCAAGAATGTTGCCTGCTGAATGATGCCGGCTTTACCCTGCAGGCTTACCTCTGAATACTGACACATGTGAATTCCACAAGAAAAGTGTGACATTCTTTGGCCATGTAGAGCCCCCACAGAATATTTCTATGTTACAATCATTTCGTAGAATGGCCAAATACTATTCTAAAAACATACAAGATTTTGCTACGATCAGTGCACCGTTCCGAGAACTAAAAAAGAATGTGTAATTTCATTGGTCACATACATTTGAGAGGAGCTTTCAAAAAATGAAGCAAGCCATCAGGAATGCTGCTGAAGTTGCCTACTTTGACCCCAAACTTCATGCAGATGTTGCAGTTGATGTTAGCCTTATCAGGGTAGGTGCAACCGGGGCACAACACAACCAGCCAAATGCTTGGAAACATTTTATGGCTTATGCCAGTAAAAGCCTTTCACAAATGGAACGTGCTTACTCACGACCTTAGAAATAAAGTTTGTCAGTGGTCTGGGCATGTGTGCTCATATGGAAAGCCTTTCACAGTAGACTGATCATCAAGCATTGTTGATGATATTCAGCAATCTCAATGCCAAAATCCCAACTCGAATTGAACTTTGGGGTTTAAGGGTACAAGACAATTATGCAATACTTCATCATCCAGGAAAAGATCAGAATCCTGCTGATATTTGTTTGAGAGTTCCATTTCAGTGCCCTGGTACCCCATCTAAGACAGCCATGGCCTATATCAATTTTATTGTAACATCGAGCTCACCAACTGCCATGTTTTTAGATAAAATTGTCACTGCCAAGAGCCAAGATAGTGACATGGTAAATTTAAAATACATTATTGTTCACAAATAGTGGAATCAGCAGTCTAGACCCTTCACTAATGCAAGTGAATATTTAAAAATAAAAAATGTAAGTGATGAACTATCTTAGTTACTCAAGAAGGCCTCATTCTGCGAGGTACAGGTATTGCTATCCCAGAAAGTCTACTACAACAAGTGATCGACGTCACTCATTAGGGACATCAACGAATAGTTTCTACAAAGAGAACTCTCTGCAACTTTGTCTGAATTCCTTATCTCAATAAAAGCATTGAAAAAGAGTTAAAGGCCTGTCATGTATGTAACTGTCCTTCATCTCAAGATATTCAGCACCCTTTGAACATGTCAGCATTGCCTCATCATTCTTGGGCGAGGATTGCTGTTGATTTTGTTGTTCTCTAGAATGGACATCATCTTCTCGTCTCATTTCCCATTGGTAGTAGACCTTTAATTCACTACACCAGAAAAAGTTATTCAAAGATTAGATGCCATCTTTGCAACATGAGGTGTACCTGCAAACTTAAAATCTGAAAATGGCCCAACCTTTTATAGTCGAGAAATTCGAAGACTTTCTCAATCACCTTAATATAGAGCAACAAAAAGCACTCCTCTTTGGACACAGGCCAATGGCCCGGTAGAGCGGTTCATGAGTACTCTAAAGGAAGCAGTTCAGTGTACTGCAGTGGAGAAGCTTGACCTTAAAGTTGTTTTGAACACTACTGTTCAAGCTTACTGTTCAACCATTCACTCAACAACAGGGAAAGCCCTGCAACTCTAATGTTTGGAGGAGCCATAACAACCAAGTTGCCTGATTGTACCAACCTCAGATCCAAGACTGAGGAAGACATTCATTTTAAGGACTTTGGTCACAAACAAAAGGTGAAATATATGCTGCCAAAGAATGCTAGTTAAAAGATGTCGGTCACAAACGAAAGATGAAAATATATGCTGACAAACAACGTTATGTCAAAGATGTAATTTTACAAGAGGTGATCGAGTGCTTATCAGACAACTCAGAGAAAGAAAGTCTGATTCTCCTTTTGAGGCTAAACTATTTACTATCACTAACACCAAAGGACACATGGTGACTGTCACATGTCCTAGGAAGTTCCTTATGAGAGATTCCTCTCGCTTTCGCCATGTGATCCATCACTCATCAAACATCGATGTCAATTTAGAGACTGGATCCGGGCAAACTGTTGATGATTCTGGATTTGCTGATGATTCCACCTCCCTTGTGCAGATCACTGACACTTCGACTGCCAGATTCCGGTTTCCAATGACCCGATTAGGACGAAGCGACAACGATTAATTAAAGGATTATAATCGCATATGAGGCTATGATCATCTGTGCATTTATTCATGTATTTATTTGTGTTTTTATTTATCTATTGTGAAAAGTTGTAACATTTTAGATTTAACATAGCGGGCGATGTAGGGGCATATTTACAAGCCCTTAACGTCACTTTTGACGACGTCGTGGTGATAATAGGGGCTTCCCCTTATTTACAAGGCAGTGTTAAGCCTCTTAACTCTGCTAAATGATGCCTTGTAAATAAGGCACCCTTTCATGCTATACTTAGCGTGAAAGGGGAGCACAATGGATGTTGCGGTGGGCATTCCACCACAACACCCATACATTTTGATGCTGCCCCCTACCCTATTTATAAGGGTGGTGTAAATATGAGGCAGGTCCAAAATTAAGACCAGGTAAAACCTGGTCTTACCCTGGCGCAAAAAGGATACATTTTTAATTTCTCCTCCTTTTTGCTATTTCCATGTATGCTGCGTTGTACAGCACACATACAAACATTAAAACACCATTCATTGTTTATGTGCAAAAAGATGTCCCTTCCCATACATGAACAATCATAAAAAATATGTTTTGCAACTTCTATGTGTGCTGCAATAAGCAATAAGCAGCACACATAGAAGTTACAAAGCACCATTTAAAGATTGTTTATATGCAGGAAGGTACAAATTCTTGAACATAAACGATCTGACCCTGCAACGCATACACCCTTGCACTATCGTGCAAGAATGCCTGCATTGGCACTAGGCAGCTTAATTCAGTGCCTGTACAGAGTGAAATGAAGGGCTGCACAATATTGTTGTAAATATAGTGCAGACCTATGTTTCAGAAGTGGCTGAGTGTGGCGTTAAGCCAAGAAGGCTAAAGCTGCGCTCTGTCACTTCTATTTTAAATATCCCCTGTAATGTCTTGTAAATAAAGAATGCTGAAGCTCCTTTGATTCCCACTTTACACCGTAGTCCTGCGACGTAAGCGTTGGTGGGATGAGTTAAAGGCATGCTGAGAATGTTGAGTTCTGACTTACACACAGCAGAAGATGTGAAAAACTACTCTCTGTGTGTGCTGTAGTTCTTGGTGAGTACCTGGGTTAGTAGGACCCTACAGTAGATATTCCTCAGTTTCAAGCTATTCCCCCTCATCGTTTCAACATTTATACCACTGCTGTGTTCCTAAGAGTAGAGAGTTCTCCTGCATCCACACATTGATATAGGAGGCATAGCTGAACATCTCTGCAGAATCTTTTTGAATAGCTGTTATCAGCGCCTAAAGTAGTGCTATAGGAGTACTACTTTGCATATAGTAGCTTCTTTGTCAATACCGACGTGGTGTTAACGCCATAGAACTTAGGAGAAATATTTGAACGCCCATATGGCACTATGTACCGGTATTAAAGCTGATGATTTCATATTGACCTAGTGTGACGTACTTTTTAATTAATTTATATAAAATGCTAATCTTTGTTTAATATGTTTTCATGTCTCGTGTACAGCTCTTACGTGCAACTTACAAACTAAGCTTTGTTTTCAAATACAAATGGAAGCACTATATACCCACACAATTCAAACATCAAGAATCCAATTGCACATTCAAAGTGATGCTATAATGTGTTCTGAAGCTGGCAAATAAAAACATACATGCGTTGGCTTTTCGAGAAAGAATACATCTGCTTTCACAAAAAAGGTTGTTTTTATGTTCCTTAAAAAAAAGCAAAGAAAAGCAGATCCATTTTCTAACTAAGCAAAATTCCTGCAACTGATTTCGAACGTCTTACAAAATATTGACTCTTCCTTAAAACAGTTTTTAATGGTCCTGTTAATTATAGATATCATTTTTTTAGAATGTTATTGAATATGTAGTGCAATATAGTGTAGAACCTATTAATTTGGGAATGAGCCTTTCCTGGCCGCCTCCCCTTTTCAGGCTCTATAGTGTGAACATTTCCAAACGGCATGGCCAGCAGATGCAGCACTGAGATGACAACTCATTTTCAGCGCTCTTTTAATTGCCCAGCTCTGATTGATTGCTGAAGCTATAAAGCCTGGATGTCATAGGGCACGAAGCAGCACCACTAATCCCTCCAGTGGGGCTGTTGTGGGTTGTTTGCCAGCCTGTTGAGCACTGTAAACAAGGCCTTTTGGGCAGACACTGAGAAGCCAGATTATTAGCTTGCTTTCTTGGGATCCAACGCCAACGTGGAAAAATGAAAGTGGCAACGATATGCCAACTGATGAACATATAAACTACAAAAATAAGCAAGAACAATGGGGCATATTATCAAGAACGGCGATAAAATTATTGCCATTTTAGCGGCAGGAAAATGCCGCTAAAGCGGCGATAATGGGCATGATAATATGCCCTTGTGAATTCCCTTTGCAGCCCAGGTTAACACCAGAACCTGGGCTGCTATGGGAATTCACGAAAGCATATTATCAAGCTCATTATCGTTGTTTTAGTGGCAGTTTCCTGTCGCTAAAACAGCGATAATTTTATTGCCGTTCTTGATACTATGCCCCCAAGTTCATTGCTTTATATAGCAAAATATAGATTAAAATGTGCTATTAAAATTCTCTTATAATACTTTGATTTATATTTTTGATATTTCATTGATCATCATAAATTTGGGCTACAGTCTGGAGATCTTGCGTAATAGTGCTCTGATTGGGTGAAATCTCACACTGATGGGGTAAAATTCTCTGTACTAAATTTCAGTGACTAACAGCCTGATTCATCATTCTCCCGTTTTGCGAGCCCCTAATAGCGATTCATAAAGAATCGCTATTAAGGACTTGCAAAACGGGATTCATGTAGGAATTGCAATAAATATTGCGATTCCTACATGTTCCTTATTTGCGATTAGCTAATTGCTATTCGCTAATAAGGAATACCTTCCCATGCATTCCTATGGGCCTACAGGCCCATAGGAATGCATGGGGAGTTATTCCTTATTTGCGATTCGCAATTAGCTAATCGCAAATAAGGATGCGATTTCAAGGGTGCAGGGGTGTCCAAAGGACACCCTGTAGCACCCCTGAAAAGTAATCTACATTGGTGTTGCGCACACACATGTCCAAAGGACATGTGTGTGTGTAACATGCAACTTAGAAAAATGCATTTAAATGCATTTTTCTAAGTTTTTGCTATTTACTGAGAGGTCTGACCTCTCGGTAAATAGCGGCCCAAAATTGCAATTTCGCAATTTTAAAATGCTTCATGAATTGCATTTAAGGAATCTCAAAGAGAGATTCCTTAAATTCAATTCTTCGCAAATGTGCGAATTCTTAAATAGCGAATTTTGCATTTGGGATGATGAATCCCAAATGCAAAAATTGCACTCGCAAAAGGCAAGATTCTGAGAATCTTGCCCTTTGCGAGTGCAATTTAGCTTGATGAATCAGGCGGTAAGCCTGGCCGTGCCTAGGAATGAATGGTTTGCACTACTCTGCCCCAGTCTTCTCCCGCTCAGAGCAGGGTTTGGGATGACATCGCCAAATGTGCTTGAAAGCTAATGTTGTTATGGGAATGTCTTATGTGGCAATCATTCCTGGTTTTCGGAGGCAACCTACACTTGATGTGGTCGGGGTGCTACTTACATGAAACTTTGAAAATAATGGAGAGAAATTGTGCAAAATTTGGCTATTAAATTAGTTCGAATTCATAAAGTTCCCATGCAATTTTCAAAGGGACTAACGATACTTTCAAATTATTCAGACTGGGTCACAGAACCAACTCGAAATCTGTCTCCATAGCGACTAGTCAGATTTGTGTAAAAAAGAAAATTGGGTGGCTGATGTAAAGACGCTTGAAACAGTCTGATTTGATGTATAATAAAGTTGTATTTATTCCTTAAGATAAATCCAATAAGGCCCACAAGTGAGCAACACAGACACATAAAGACAGTGTCTCTGATGAATTCCCAAAAGCTTCTGCCCCCCAAATTCCATTACTGTGCTACATATGTGTCTCCATAATATTCTAGATTCCTACAAACTGATTCACATGTATAAAGGACAACTATACTGGTATATACAACACCTCCCTTTTTCATAATAAAACAAACAAAAAAAACTAACAAAATAAATAAAGTAAAATACAAATATATAACAACGTCTAATACTATGTTTTATGGCGTGTCAATACAGCTTTCTTTCTGATGTTCCACTATAGTATCAGATTCACTGTTTTGCTGATTTACAAAACCGGTATTCCTCCTGTCACAACACTCTTCATGTTTATGTTCGATATTTCCTCTATTATATTTTCTCTATTATCTATCATCTATTTGTGTGCGATTATGTTGTCACCCGCCCCAAAAAAAAAATACTTTCTCCAATACTCTCTTTATTCTTCCATAAAACTAATTGACCTGGTTTGAGAAATACCACTGCACTGCCGTTTATTCTTTAAACAAAGGACTATTTGCAACTTTCAATACTTTTACAGTTGACGAATATGCTGAGTCACCTTTTTGTATTTTTATAGTTTTCTTTACTATTATCCGTTCATATTCTTTAAGTCTTTTTAACTTTGCTTTATTAACCGAATCATAATACATTTTAGTTTCCATTTGATTTCTCACAATGTTGTTTTTTACCTGTCATTTGTCATCATTAATTTTTTTCATCCTTGCTCTGCACATTTTTCTTGTTTCCAAACCTTGGTGTAAATAATGTGTGTGCCTTTCTTCCTCTGACTAAAATAAAAAGGATAATGACTAGTGGTTGAATTTGGTGTGTTATTGTAACTACCTTTTTAGGCATACAATATTATACAGACAATACAGACACTACAGCTATCTGAATACCTTCCTTCATAAATCTGTTGAAACTCTCTACCAGACTATTTGAAGAAGGGCTGTATAATGGTGTTTTTTCTTATTTGATGCCATACAGCTTAAGGAATTCAGACATTTTATGTGACACTAACTTTGTGCCATTGTCAGCCACCAAACCATTTGGTAAACATTCAACTGCAAATTTCCTTTCACAAATTCTATGACTACATCAATAGAATGCAGTTTGTATCATAACCAGTCAGTACTACTAAATAAAGCATATTTTCATTCAACAATGAAAAAAGGGCCTAAAAAATCAATTGGCAATTTAATACAGGGTCCAGTCGGTATTTCTACAAAATGCATTTCTTACTTACCAGTCTTCCAATTCTTATCTGATCTGATAGACTCAATGAAGTTATCAACAAACATGCCAACATCAAAATCTAATCCTGGCCAACAGTAATGATTGCTTAGCAACTTCTTTGTAGCTATTGTGCCTCGATGGCCTGTATCAGCCAACTCCATCAATGTATACCTTAATGCACTAGGGTGTAAGAACAAGTCATGTCTCACTAAAAGTCCCCCCTCCATAGGTAACTCAACTGCATATACGTTTTTAATATTTTATCCAAGTGTCTGATTGGTCGACAACCATTCATGACATATGTTATTAACTTGTTGCAGTACTGTATCAGTGTTAAACATATCAACTCATTCAGTCTCTAAAATGGCCCTCTGATAATGTCCAAGACAGCCGCAGCACTCTGTAGGACATCATTTTATCTGGTTTCATTCATCTCTTCTGATGGTAATCTAGATTAACAATCTGCACATTTATTCATACCTCCAGCAATGCACTTTATATTCCTATAACTTTGAGTTCAACCTCACTAGGCCAGATGATGCCTTTGCAGTGCCTCTACCATCCCCACCCATCATGTACAGTAAATGTTTATGATCAGTAAGCATCTGAAGCTCTCTGCCCCATAAATATGTTTTCAAAATGTCTCCACAGTCATGCTAACATTTCTCTCTCAATGGTGCTATAACATTTCTCTGCATTTTTTAGTGTTCTGCATATAAATACTACACCACCATTTGCTCCTTACCAGCATTCATTTGACTAAATATAGCTCTACTCTCTGCTGCAATAACATCTACTGTAATAATATTGGACCCAAGTTGGCACCCTCCTTCATTTACCCTGTCGGAAGTCACACTAGCGGTACAAGCTTTGAAATCCAACAAGGCCCCAGGGCTGGATAGGATCCCTGGTGATCTTTTTAGAGACGAGCTGAAGATCTTGGTTCCTTACTTGACCGTCTTATTTAATGCCACCCTTGACGGACAAGAAGTCCCTAGTACCTGGCTGGGGGCCGAAATCATCCCGATCTATAAAAAGGGCTCTCCGCTGGCCCCGTCAAACTATAGGCCAATAAGCCTTATCGATGTTACTCAAAAAATCTATGCCAGACTGCTTTTACAACGCTTGCAAGATTGGATTATAGAGAATAAGATCCTCTCTCACCTGCAAGCAGGGTTCAGAGCCAAAACATCAACTGTCGACCAATTACTACGGCTCCAGGTACTTTACTGGAAGCTCTGGAAGGGGGCAGCCTGTATCTTACATTTGTGGACCTCAAATCCGCCTTTGATATGGTGGACAGGAACCAACTGTGGAGCATATTAACCACAATGGGGATTCCTCCCTATTTGTGCCATCAATTTAAAAGACTCCACGAAGGAACCTTTGCGAAGGTACGATATGGCAAATCTGGCCAGCTGACACGAGCATTCCTAATTGAGAAGGGAGTTAGGCAGGGGTGCGTACTTGCCCCTACCCTATTCTCTCTCTTCCTAAACGGCCTTGTAGATGATCTGACTAGTGCAAATAATATTGACGCACCCAACCTAGCTGGCGGTAAATTTCCTGCACTAATGTTTGGGGACGACACCCTGCTACTTTCAAAAACATCAATGGGGATGCAGCGGGTGTTAGACCAATTCACCGAATTCTGTAAGAAAAGGAATTTGGTGATTAATATAGATAAAACAAAGTACATGGTGTTTAATGCCAGCACAATTAATTGCCCTCGCCCGAAAATGGATGGACGACCCCTGGAAAGGGTAAAAAACTTTGCCTATCTAGGTCTGACATTGAATGACAAAATGGGTTGGGATACCCAAATGTCTAGGGCTAATCTAGGGCTTTCTCAGTCCGTGGGGGGGATCCTAAAAGTGCAGAAATCTTGTGTGCATAAATTAGTGAGTGCACCGCTGAAAATATATAAGGTTCAAGCCAGATCTTCCACTCTCTACGGGGCGGAACTCTGGGGGCACCGACCAGCGAGTGAGATTAGTATAACTGAAAACAAGTTCATTAGACAGTTGCTTTCTTTACCAAAAATTACACCACTAATTCCACTAAGGCTAGACTTAAACTTGAGGCCGATTGCAGATGCAATTGCTTCACGCCCGCTTCTCTATTGGCGAAGATTGTGGAGTGTCCCGGAGCTTGAGTGCTATAGAGAAGAACTGAAGATTGTGATGGCCTGTCCGGGTGCAGGGAGGATTAAGTGGCTATCATTTATAAGGGGGCAGGCGTCCAGGATTGGCATGGAGAATCTGTGGTTAAACCCGGAGGCCGCGTGCCAAGTTACCTCGAGGCGAACCCTGGCAGAGACCATAAAACACCACAACTTACATGAAGCTCTCCGACTAGCCAGGCCCTCTAGTCTCACTGATAGCTTTCTAGATTTCAAGAATGTTTACAGCTTTGAGAAGGAATTAGATACGATTGAACCGGTTTTAGCAAAGAAACTGTATTTACAGTTCAGATACGGTACATTACCCCTGCACACACACACAGATAAATGGAAAGTGGGTCCAGCCCGCCCCTGCCCAGGCTGTGAGGACCCAAAGCATGTGATTCTGTTCTGTCCTGCCTACTCCACTAGTAAAAAGAAATGGATCATACTATTTTAATTGTTACTTCATAACCATATGTAAACCTATTGACTGTATGTATGAAATGAGATGTAACTCGTGTATTAGCCTATTGTCTCAAACGTATTTTTTTTTTGTGTTGTACTTTTATGGTTCATAAACAAACCGAAATAAAGTTTAAAACGAACGAACGAATATTATTACCTTTAATATGTTTTGGTTTAAGAACTGGAGTATACAATATATCACTTGCTGAATCCTGTTCTTCTACCCATTCAAATGTTATTCTTTTTCATGGTAGTTTCCCTAACGATTCAACCATCATTGCATAACCTGTGATAAACATAGAATAATATTCAATGCACCCTGTGAATGACTTTAACATAACCATATATTTTGTATTAGGTGCATCTATAATGGCTTTAGTCCTCATTAGGTGTTACGCCTTCCTCTGGCAAAATATGACCTAAAAATGCCATTCTAGTTTGTAAAAACGTCCACTTAGTTTTGCTCACTGTCACATCTCTTTCACTAGGTGTCTTTAGTACTTTGTTTAATACATTATTGTGATCATTGATGGTTTCAGGATGAATTAAAGTATCACCCTAAAATGCTTGGACACCACTAAACCCATGAAATAAAATATCCATTAACATGTAATATACACTTGTTGCCAAAAAGCAAGACCAAATGACAACCACACATGTCTGTATGCACCAAATGGTGTGACAATCGTGGCATAATCTTTGGAATCCTCCAACAATTTGAGCTATTGGTATGCAGATTTAAGATCAATCAAAGCAAAATATTTGATCCACTAATTGCAGACAACACTTCCTGGATTTTCGGTAGGGGATGACAATTTACAATTACATTTCGATTCAATGACCACAAATCTGTACACAGTCTGATATCTCTTGTTTTAATCTGTGATCACAACCACTGAAACTCATTCAGATGAATCAGTAGTTTTGTTTTTTTTTTCTTGGACCTCATCCTGCCAATTAACCTGTTGGCAATACTCACTTTCCCATGCAAAAGTGAGATGGGAATAGAGTCTTTCCAGAAAGAAATCTAGCTGTTTCCATTCCAACCCCTCTTTCGCTTAACACGCAAGAATACAAAAGAGGGGGACTAGGACTGACAGCTATTTGTTCGCTTAATCATTGGACCCGGTTCCTCTACCACCACTCAACCAACATGGCCATGTCTTTCCTCGACTTCTAGGATCACATGCCCTATCTTGTTCACTTATATATATAATGCTGTTCTTACAGTCAGAGAAAAGGGGTGGGACAAGCTATTTCCAAGCTTTACAGATCTTTCTTCTTCCCAATAAAATAACATAAAAAATTAGCCTTGCCTCAGTCTTATTTAAAACCAGAGTACTATACTGGCCTAATCCAAAAAATGTAAGTTCCTATTACCTCTGTCAAAAATTCACAAACATCGATCCAAAATTTTGTGATTACGGGGCAAGTGAAAAACATGTGGATATCATTTGCTGAGGGATCCTAATATCTTGCACAAATATGCTGAGTTCCTGTAAATTTTGTCAGTTTCGCCGGAGACCAATAGACCCGATAAAGAGTAAAGAGATGGTTTCGTTTAAGATAAGCCGGTTTAACTATCTCACAAAGAAATGTGAACGAACTCAATCAAACTTCTCTCAAATGAGTTGTATCTGCAACATCACCTCAGAGTTTTTGGATATCCTGACTCATATCATCTTCTGATTCGATAAAATTTCGGTACCACAAAGCCACCGCTTTTTTAATACTCCCAATTCTCATAGCTTGGATTAGCCAGGCATCATCCATCTGTTCCTCCCACTGTTGCCGAGCCCACCATGCAGACAGTTGCTAATATTTGAATCTTGTTAGTTGACCACAAGTAAGCGATGTCAGAGCTTCCCAATTCATCAGATCCATACCAATTTTTAGGTCTCCCCAGCGAGAGATACCTGCTTGTTTCAATGGTAGGCTGAGTAGGTCATCTAAACATGCTGGACAGCCTGGGGAACTCCAAATTGGCGAATAATCTGAATAAAATGTGATTCCCAACTTTTTCCGTGTGAACATCCAATTCTTTAATGCCTGCAAAATAATTTTTAACCTTACTCTCTTTCGGGTCTCCGAACTTAAGAAGGAACTGATCTTGTCCGTCCCCCAACTCACTAAGTAATGCCCCGTAAATTATGCCTACTGCAGAGTCATCTGGCTTATTCAATAACATCCCAAAATTCTTAAAATGAAATACATGTGCATAAACTCAAAAGTACGGGAGGGCAAGACCACCTCTCATTAACCTTCTCCTCAGCCTTTTACAAGATATACGCGGGCCTTTTGATGCCCAAACAAAACTTCCTATGTTCCTGTTCTATGTTACAGGGCAACTTCCTATGTTGCCCTGTAATTTTGCTACCTCGTTCTTAAATACTTCTGCTTTATCCCACATTTTAGGTATAGCCTCTTTAGTATTCTGGGTATAGAGAATAAGGTCATCCGCATATACAGATACTTTAACCTCAAGATTTTTACATCTAAAAGGAAGGATAGAAAGGTCCTGCCTAATTAAAGCTGAGAAAGGTTCAATATATGTTAAACAACAAGGGGGACAATGGGCATCCCTGCCTTGTTCCCCGCATAATACTAAACCAATCCGTCAATACTCCATTAACTAGAACTCTAGCTTTAGGTGCACTATAAAGCGACTGTAAAGCTTTTATATAGTTCATAGGGAAGCCGTACGTTCTTAGAGCTTCCCAACGGTACGGCCAGAACCTGGTTGAACGCTTTAGCCGCGTCTACTGCCACCATTGTCACTGGAAGATTGAAAGATTCTGAAAATCTATTATACCCATCATAGTAAAGATAAGTTCATTAAGCTGCCTTCTAGGGATAAACCCCCTCTGGTCTCCATGAACTATACTCTTTATAATCTTAGCTACTCTAGTTGCCAATATCCCTGTGAACACTTTATAATCGGTGTTCAACGGGGATATAGGCCTATAAGACTCTACTGCCAGCGGGTCCGTATTTGGTTTCAAGATTGAAACAATCAATGCCTCGGCCCAAGACCTTGGGGGATCCTTTCCTTCTATTAAGATCTTATCAAACAGCTCTTTAAATACTGATATTAGATTACCCTCAAAAGATCTATACATTTCTATTGGAAGGCCGTCTGGCCCAGCCGCCTTCCCTGTTGACAGTCTTCTTAACTGTGCTCGGATCTCTTCTTCACTTATCCCTGAGGCAAGATAGTGTCCTTGATATTCATTCAGGGAAGGAAGCTCAACTTTACCCAAAAATTCTTTCATCTTTTCCAACCCAGGTGTAGCACACTCTTTATATAATTTGGCCATATACCCCCGGACTTCAGCTCCTATTTTGGTACTTGTGTCTAAAATCTGGCCCGCAGAACTCTCTCTCAGAGTGTTTGTATGATTACAAACTTCATCAGTTTTAACTTTCCAAGCCAAGAGCCGGCCACTTTTCTCCCTATATGAAAAGTTTTGAAAATTACTGACCTTCCATCTATATATTATAATCATATCCAAAAGCCCCCGATATTCTAATTGGAGATTCTCCAACTCCTTAGTAAGACGAGGGACCTCACTAAAAGACTCTAAGGAAGCCCTCTGTAGTTCCAACTCCTCAGTTTGAATAGATTTCAGCAGGTCATTCTCACGTTGCCTAGAGCTACGCTTTTTCCCCACCATTATTGATGTTCCCAAGGCCCTAAGGAATGCCTTAAACGAATCCCAAATAACCTGACTTTTTGCTGACCCATTATTGTCTTTAAAGAAGGTCATAACCTCTTCTCGAATCTTCAATTGGACCTCCTCATCTAGTAAGATTATCCGATCTAGAGTCCATCTGGTCATACCCCTTTTTTCCTGAAGTCTCAAAAAGAGGGATACCGCAGAAGGATCAGAGATGGTAGCTGGGAGATGTTTGACCCTTTTAACTTCCTCCAACAAGCATTGATCTATTAAAAAATAATATATAAGGGAATGGTGGCCATATAAAAAAAAAAAAGTATAGCCCTTCTTATCCCCCATTTTAATTCTCCAGACATCAACCAAGTTCAATTCTTGGATCAATGTTCTAAGTATAGCCATTGAATGCAAAGTAGTGATATATTTTACTTTGGATGTTCTATTTAACTCAGGTCTTTGAACTAAATTAAAATCGCCTCCAATAATCACTGGACTATGGATTAACAGAAGTTCAGTCTCCAATTTAATTAATGGGTCTGGATTGTCCTGGTTTGGACCGTAATAGCTAACACACGCTAACGACCTATTCTGAATTTTAATATTAGCTAATATCCATCTACCCGAGGAGTCGGAAAGATGACTTTCCAGCTTAATTCCACTATTTGATCTAATAGTTATTGCTACGCCTCTTGTACTACCCCTCTCTGTAGAACAAACTACATCCTGAAACCAGGACCTTTTTCCAAGCTCAGCTAAACATTCGCTTTCTCCAAAATGAGTTTCCTGTAAAAGGATTATTTTTGCTTCAGCTTTCTTCAAGAACTCCATGATACGGGACAATTTTCTCTTAGATCTCATCCCATTCACATTCCATGAGATGAAATGCACTGTATTCTTATCCATTTAAATGATATCAAACTCCCTCCCAACCAGTAAGCCGAGGCATATGCATTTAATTTAAAAAACCAATAAGATCAAAAAAATTAACAAAGCCAAACCAATCGTAAAATGCAGATCGAGATCACAATTTGTTTCTTTTTTTCCCCCAAATGCCCCCAAAACCATGTGACCCCAACCCCACCCTCCTCCCACACCCCTGGGAACCCCCCTAATGATCTCTTAGGGCAAAAATGCCTTCGAGATATCCCTATGCGAACGAGTCAAGTCCAGGTACCAGCACAAAACTAACTATAATACTTTGTACATCAAATATGAGCTGTACTACTATTAGTGTTGAACAATCCTAGTCCTGATGTATCTAACCAAACCCCATATAGAGTGGGAACACAACATCTAAATAAGACCCCCACCCCGTGCTATCTATACATTAATTACAATTAGATTATTTTAGCTAGAACCGAGAGTGATCTAAAGTTTATTCTGGTCCTCCCATCTGTTTTTATAGTGCATCTACTTCCTCAGGTTCTTGAATAGTATACATCTTGTTTTTCCACATAATCTTCAACATGGGAGGAAATTTCATATGAACTTGCACCCCCCTAGACCGGAATTCATTCATTTTTGACCCCAACAGGCATTGCCTCTCTGCTGTTCTTCTGCCCATATCAGACAGTGTAAAATAGGCAGAGTCCTCATTCATCAATGAGCTTTCTTTTAATGCTCGTGTTAAAACTAGCGCCTTGATTGAGTAAGTGAGAAAGCAAACCAGAATCTCCCTCTGGTTTTTCCTAACTGGCTGCAGCCTATATGGGTCTCTGTGCACTCTCTGGAGCTCTTTCCCCCAGTCGATATCTGTTCTGTCTTGAAATAATTCTCCCAACAACTTACAAACGAAACCTCTTATATCTGCCCCCTCTGTATTTTCTTTAATTCTAAAAAGGTGGATGTTGTTTTGCCTCGCTTGCAGTTCCAATCTTTCCATATCCTGCTGTAATATCTTGTTAACAAGTTTAAATCTCTCAATCTCTCTGAAATTAGAAGCAGTAGTCTCACCCAGGGCCTTCACCTCCTCTTCCAAATTCTCTGTACGGATAGTTAGCCTGTCAACTTTTTGCTCCAAAACCTCCCCTCTATCTTGGATCTCCTTTTTGATTATTTTCAGAGGTCTCAAATTTAGCAAGAATCTCTTGCCTTAGACTATTTAAGAGATCAACCAACTGACCCTATGAACTCGTATGGGCAGATTAATTTAGAAAATCTTGCATTAATTCATGAGAAAAAGGCTCATTTGAAATCTCTTCATTCAGATCCCTTTCAGTGACTACATCAGCTTCAGATGGAATTTCCTGAATGTCTGCAAGGGGGGTATACCTATTCTCAAGCGTTAAAGGCATACCCTGAGACACAGAGGATACCATATTCTCCATATTCTCCGCTTCATTTAGAATGCTCTTACGTCCTCCAATGTCCGGTTTTGAACCTGCAACCTGTTCCATTATTTTAAAGTAAGATCTAAGCAAGGGGAGTGGTTTGGGGATTGACCGCAGATCCTTTGACCTGCACTTTTTAATCGGAGCCTTTTTAGAACTTTTTTTAAGGGGTGTTTTTGGCATCACCACCGGAGAAGATTCATCGGTTTTATCAGCTTTATCTTTTCTTGTCCCTTTCTTCTTCTTTTCAGGAGCTGATCGAAGCTGATTCCTGTTTTTAACAACCGGTGGACTCCCAATTTTATCGCTGATATTCTCACTCCGAGGGTTCAAAACCTCTGAAGATACGTGGTCAAATGTGGATACTCTAACCCCTGTTCTGCCCCTTTGCGAGAATTTATTGAATGATGTGTGTTTAATATTGAAGCACTGGGGTAAGAATCACTCTCAATCCCCACCTTCCAGTTCTTAATGTAGGTATTAGTCCCCCCACCACTGAGAGGGAAGAAACAATAGAGGGATCAGCCCTCGGGGCTCAGTGGTCAAACCAGGCACTTCAGAGAGTATAGACAGACAGGCTCTATTCTCAGCAGTCCAGTTATCTTATACTTTTTGTAACATATAGTTGCAAACACGCTGCATTTACTTACATACCGCAGCTCACTTGTGCAAAATCTCTTCCAGCACTCTGCCGCCCGGCTCCAACTCCCAAGTGGGGCAGAGCCACGTCCATCGGCGGCAGACACAGAAAAAGTTGCAATAAAGCCCATACAAAAGCTTACCGTAATATACGAAAGCTGAATAATTTCTAGTGTTTTTTGGAGCATGCAAGAGCAGATAAACCCCAGTCCACTGCCGTACACCGCCAACAAAAAATGGTATCACACTCCTACTCTCAGGGGCCCGCTCCCAAAATACTTACGCTCATACGGTGCAATTAATCGTTTATTCACACCAAACAAAGTGCAGCTCACAGCCCCAGGTGTCAGTCGTCTGCACTCGAGCATGCTCTTCTCCGCCTCTTACAAAGATGGAAACTAAACCTCTGACCAGATTGCTACATCCAAACACCCTCATTCTCCTTCAGACACTGAAAATGGTACCGGACTCCTCTCGCCGCACACGGAGCTCTCCCGACCAGCGTCAACCGGCCTCCATGTTCCTTGACCACGCCTCCATCAGCCGTTCTTATTCCTTCCTTACAAAGTGTGTTTAGCTATTGATGTAGTTCATTTCTAACTGATAAAGGTACAGGACGTACTTTATGAATTACAGGAATTGTTAACTTTTACATTTATGGAGTGTTCATACCTATATAACACACTCTATATTAGGTGCAAATACTTCTTTGTTATTTTTTAAAACATCCTCTAAGGGGAAGTTATCAAAATCATTCCTAATACATAAAATTGGATATCAACTAGAATAATGGGGTCTGGTGATTCAGGCTTGAGAATAATACCAAGTTTTTCCATGTCTTGCCAACCGACAATGCTTCTTCCTTTTCAGCTACATAAAATTTAGTCTCAATCATGTGACATTTGAATTCAAGACTATCTTTGAAATAGACTAACATACTGTTAGAAATTAGGTTTCGGGTTGGCATAAGTATGCACCCTTTCCAAGCGGGAACCACAATCTTAGTCCGGTAAATCAGATACACACTATACATTAACCTATACTCACCCCTTGGTAGCTTGGCACAGAGAATTCAGCTTTAACTTTAGAGGCAATGTGTAAAGTATTTGTGTATTACAGCAAAGAGTAACACAGTGAAAACACCACAAAAAAATCCCACACCAGTTTTGAAAATAGATTGTGATTTTATCAACAAAACAAGACCAAAATGACAAAATTCCAATAAGTAGAAGTCAAGATATGAATTTGTAAGTATTACATGCAAAAATAGTGCTTAAAAGCAGTAAAAGCCTCAAAAGTCAATTGGTTCCGCTGTACTGGGACAAAGTCAAGAGTTCAGGCCAACTACATTGGAGCACGGGCCAGAAACAGGACCCACGCAGGGCCGCAGTTAATTCATGTGGAAATGCGGTGTGATGACAGCGGGAGTGCCAACCGAGCTGCCAATCGCACTGAAGTAGAGACACAAGCGAATATCCATAGAAGAATGCTGGGGTCTGAAGAAGCTGCCTCTCCCTGCTGCGGACTGGTAAGCCAGATCTGACTCCAGAGGGTGGCGGCACTGGATCCCAATGGAGCTCATCACCCTGGAATGCCCTGAAACTAATCCAGGGACAAGTAAAGGCAAGATCAGAGTTTAGTGTGCGAGCCCCGCCCCCCGTAGCCATATTTCCGAGAAATGTGTGCATATTCTGAATGGTGTCCATTTAAGCAGGGTCAACCCTGGACATTTGGGGCTTGCCTGATCCTAAGATGGCCGCCTTCAGGGAAAACCCACAGGTGGAGCTGCTCCCTGATGAATCCCTGAGAAATATAACAGGTAATCAACTGAGCAGGTAACAGGAGGATCCCTGAAAGGCACAATAATTGGATGAGCTCTATCCATGAACAGACCCCCTAAAGACATGCAGACCCTGGGGTTGTTCATTATGCCGATCCTCTGTTTAGTTTGCACCCCCTTTCATCCGGATTATAAAATATTATGGGAACCCTCTGAGTTCGTATATCAAGGACTCATGCCCCCCTGCCTGTCCTCAAGATGGTCGCCCCAGTCATTGACTCTGTGAACCCTCCATCGACAGCTGAGACTCAGCCATTTTGAATGAAGCCCGGTGGAACTACCTTGCAAGCTAAAGAGGAGATGGGCTATGGATTCCCTCCTTGGCCATCACCTACCCAGCCGGTCCTTGGGCAAACTCTCCTGCGTCTCTCCTAACCTTATCTCTCCTTCCCCCTTTCCCCCTATCCCCACCACTCTCTGCTCTACTCTACCCAGCTACTGACCTTTGCCCTCACGTGTCCTTCTCCTTAGTTCCCCACCCTGTTTATCTGTGAACTTTCCCTCGCCACTTGAGACCTAGCTATTTTGACTGATGCCCGATGGAGTTACCTTGTTTAACTAAAGAGGAGAAGGGCCATGGATTCCCTCCTTGGACATCACCTACCCAGTCAGTCTTTAGACAGACTTCCTTTCATCTCTTCCCTCATCCTCCCTCTTCTCACATCCCCTTTCCCCCTCCACTATTTTCTCTCTCCTTTCACTCCTCTCTCAATGTTTTTGCTTATTTTTTTGACGTAATGTGTAATTGTGATAAATTCCTGTTACATTGTGGAACCTAATGTAAAACGCTCTGATACCTTCGGGTCTAGCCAGCGCTATATAAAACATTTTAAATAAATAAATAAATAAATACCTTAAACCTGGTCACAAACAACAAGATGTGGCTGCAGCCAAGCAATGCTTCGGTGTTGATCAAGCAGACGAGGAGATGCATTGGTTTACTCCATGCAATGATAGTGCTGCATCTGTTCAGAAGAGGCAGCACCGGTTCTGAGATGCATTGGATGCACAGCTGATGCTCCAGATTTCTCCAGGCAGGTTAAGGGATGCGTTGATTGTCCTTTTGCAGTGGCGGCAAGGTGCTGGTTCTGATGCAGCGGTTCTGATGGTGATGCACTGGTTTTGAGTGTGATGCATCGGTTCTATTTCCTCAACAGTGGTGATGCATCAATTCTGCTCTTCCAGCAGCGGATTGGTTGGTTCTGCTGGAGCAAGCACATGGGTCAAAATCCAATGAACTAGGCAAAAGAGCAAGATGGAAGACTTTGAAGTGCCTGAGTCTTCTAAGAACAGGATGCTAATCAGTTAGCCCTTGGAGTCACTTTGGGTAAAGGGATAAAGATCCAGCCAGAGAGAGGAGCATACAGCAGGGTGCACAGTGAGGTAGCAGTCCTCCAGAGCAGCAGTCCAGCAGAGTGGCAGTCCTTAGCACATAAGTTAATTTTGGCAACGTGTTTTCAGGTACAGAAGTGTTCCGTGTTGCTAGGGTTAGGGGTTCTGTACTTATACCCATTTATGTCTTTTAAGTGTGGGTGACTTCCAAGAAGGGTCTTTGAAGTGCACAGAGGTCCTTTCTTCCTGCCCTTACTCCAGACTCACTGCAGGGGGGTATGCAGCCCTTTGTGTGTGGACAGGGCCCATCCTTTTAAGGTGTGTGAGGCTATGTCCAACTCCCCCTCCCTTCCTCCCAGGTAGATCCATGACATCACACCCATATTTCCTTTGTGTGGCTGTTTAGAGGCAATACACAAATTGAACTGTCTCCCAGCCCAGTCAGTGATCAGAGACAGGCAGTAGAAACCATATGGATAAGAACAAGAAAATGCCTAACTTTCTGAAAGTGTCATTTTCAGAATAGTAATGACAAATCCAACATTACCATTAAACAGGATTTATCACTATCATTTCATAGGTACTGAACATGATAATGCTACCATCTCTGTAGGAAATACATTTTATTACATATAATAAGGAATCCCCAATCTTAATCTATGAGAGGGGAAGGCCTCTCAGAAGGGAAAAATGGATTTTGGTGTTTTTTCACTACCAGGACATGTAAAACTTTTTATTTACACAGCACCCTACCCTATGGGCTACCTAAAGCCTACCTTTGGGGTGATGTATATGTAATAAAAGGAGAGTGTAAGGCTTGGAAACGGGTTTCAAAAGCCAAGTCGACAAGCAGTGTAAACTGCACACAGGCTCTGCAGTGGCAGGCCTGGGACAAGTTTATGGGCTACTTGAGTAGGTGGCGCAAGCAGTGCTGCAGGTCCACAAGTAGAATTTAGTTTACAGGCCGTGGGCACATGTAGTTTACTATACTAGGGACTAACACGTAAATTAAATGGGTCAATTGTGGATACATTAAAAAAAACATGTTTAGGGGCGAGGCATGCAGGCAAAAAGTTTGGGGAAAGACCACTCTAAAGCTGTCAGGTCTAACACATGTCCTCCCCAGCTGACAGTGGGAGAGCTACCCACCCTCATGGGAGTTCTGAGTTGGTACGGTCAGCGATGTAGTACCTACTTGTGCCTTTGAAGTGGGGGTGAATGCAAAGCAGTCCCTTGAAGCGAACAGGCTCCCCCCTTTCTTCCCAGCCTTGACTCTAGACTATCAGAAGGGGGTAATCCACCCTTTGTGTGGGAAACAGGACACTGCCTTTTCAGGTGTGTCAGCTCCCTCCTCTCTTCCACCCAGGAAGAGCGATAAGAATGCAGATGAGTTCCTAGTCACACTCACCCTTCCTGTGTTTGTGCCTGTCCTCTAGAGGGAATGCACAAGTATAGCTGTCACTAACCCGGGCTTGTATCGGAGACAAGCAGTAAAGTACCAGAAGGAGTAGGAGCAGAAACCTTCCCACTTTATAAAAGTGGCATTTCTAAAATAGTAATGTCAAATCCAACTTTACATCTAAAGAGGGTCTACCATTACTATTCCAGAGATATAAAACATGATGCAGCTATTCCTTTCTGATCAGGAATTACAGTCTAAAAGTATATTCCTGAATTCCCAACTTTAACCGATGAGTGGAATAGGCCTCACAGTAGTGAAAATAAAATGTGGGTGTTTGTCACTACTAGACATGCACAACTTAAAAGTACATGTCCTATCTTTAACATATACAGCACCCTGTCCATTGGGCTACCTAGAGCCTACCTTAGGAGTGACCTACGTGTAATAAAAGGGGAGTTTAAGGCTTGGCAAGTAGCTTTAAATGTCAAGTCGAAATGACAGCAAATTACACACACAGGCCTTGCATTGGCAGACCTGAGAAAGGTTTGAAAGGATACCTGTGTGGGTGGCACAACCAGTGCTGCACACCTACTTGTAGCATTTAGATTACAGGCCCTGGGTATATGGTATACCACTTTACACGGCACTTATAAGTTATCTAAATATGCCACTTGGGTATACACCAATGTCACCATGTTTAGGGGAAAAGCACATTCACTGTAGCACTGGTCAGCAGTGATAAACTGCTCAGAATCCTAGGGCCAACAAAAAGATACAGCAAAAAGAGGAGGTAAGCAAGCAAAATGCTTGGGGAAAGACCACCCTAGGGATGACAGGTCTAACAGCAGGGAAGCCCTAAACATACCCCATTCAAATACCAATTTGGTAAAGTATCCTAAACACATTTACATATTGCGAAACCTTTTCTAAATTATTAAATGGGCTTAGTACATTTGAAAAATATTTTTGACATTCATAAACTCTTTGATTTACTGAATAGGAGGGGGTGCAAATGCTAAAATCCTTCAAGCATCTGGCACCTATTTCTTTACAATCAGTGTAGCGACACCAGTGCAGGTGATGCATGATCCCTCGTTTTCATTTTGGGATGCCCTGTTCTGCTGTCTTTGCAAACTTATCTTCAAATGTTGTTGCATCTCCAAGTGTGCACGATTGGCATAATCAAACATATGCAGCAATACTTTGAACACAATGCTGATAAATATAATGGCGCATGCAATTGCATTTAAAAAACAGCTTTAAGTTAATCCTGGGCAGTAAACTCCGCTGCAGTCAATGAGTTTGCAGAGTTTTCCGCACTCCACCCGCCGCAGAGCATGCAGGGTTCCCAAAAGCAGAGTGTTTTTTCCTCACTTTCACTTGTCAACGTCAAGCAAGGAAAATCCAACTCCCGGCAAGATTTTTCCTCACTCGCACTTGCCATGGTCTAGTTGGCGAGCAAGGAAAATCAACCTCTTGGCAAGATTTCTCAACGTGGGGGGTGGTCATATTTCCCAATGTGAGTGGACATAGAAGGTCACAACCACGTGTGTTGAGAAGCCTTCCGTTTGCATTGAGAAAGCTGCCACACGAGTATAGAATAAACTTAAGCAGCAGAAAGGAAGCTGTGCCTTCTTGCGTGCATGGTGTCATCCACAATGATTTTACAGCACAGAAAAAACACTCACTGCTCAAAATCACAGCAAACGGCATGACCGTAATGCTCCCCACCACTCGCGAAACTCCACGTAGTGCAGCAGTTTTTTTGTCACTTCACGTAGTACTGCATTGCGGATCTCTGCAAACTCCACCCGGGCTTAGTTTCAATGCTTTCATAGTAGGAGTTTTCAATGAAAGGGCCTGATCAATTCAATGAAAGAGCCTGATCAATGCATATTCTTGCATTTTTCACTAGATAGTCTTTTTTTATGACCATCCTCTAGAATCACCACCGATAGTTATTTGGGTCAGGGATGTATAGGTTTAAGTTTAAACAAAATGCAAATCATTCCCTTGTCCAAATCAGCTGTAGAAATTATGTTTCAATTGGTTGTAACAGTGCACCCAAAAGATTTAGTTGAGAAGTGTGTGGTAACATATATTGTTCAAAAACTATTAGTGGAAACTCTGATCCCTGTGGAATACCACAGTTGAGCTTATTTAGTTTGGCACAAAGAGGGGACAGTGTAAGGCATATCCTGGAGAACAGATCTAAACCAACCCAGTCAAAGTTACCAGACATAACAACAGTTGCCTTGTATTGAGACAATAAAAGATGGCCCTTTAGCCAGTGACCTGTGTCAAACTAGCCAGTCAAGGAAACATTATGCATTGTGTTAAATGGTGCATTTTATGTTTGTGAAGTGTAAACTCTAGGGGGCGGATTTACAACCTCTGGGGCAGCCTTGCAAATCAGCAGAGATGCGCCAAAAAAGATGCATCACGCAAAACTACCCGCACACCACTATGGATTCAGCGCCTTTACAATGCAGTGTGACGTGGCGCACTGATAGGGAAATGTGTGACGTATCTGCCGGCGAAAGGTTGGCGAAGTGCGAGAGTTGTGTCGCGGGCTCAACGCAACTCTAGCACTGTTCCAACCCGGCCCATGTCCAACATGCTGCGTCACGCATTACGCCTGCTTCAAGCAGGCGCAAGGTTTTGACGCAGCGGGGTCGGAAAAGTGAGTGAGTAAAATCTTGTAGATTTCACTGTGTCACTTTTCCGAGGCTTTCCTCCGACGGAACGCCCAGACTGCGACAAACGCCCACATGAAATCTGACGCAGGTTTCATGTGGAGAAGTGCTTTACAACGTGACCCATCTGCCTAGACACATCACATTGTAAATAAGTTGCAACGTGGTGCATGGTTTATGCCATAGCTGCGTCACAAAAGTGATGCAATGGCAGCAAAAAAGTGTCGTAAGGGGCTGCTTGTAAATCTGCACCTAGGAGCTTTGCAGAAAATAAAAAAGTGTCTTTGCTGGATTTTTATGAAAAGCTGAAAAAGTGTACCAGCCTGGTCTGACATAGCTTTACAGAACTAGAAGACACTGTTGTGATGGTAGAAACGTATAAAATGAAGAAGCTGGAGAATTATGAAAAAATAAAAAAAGTGCGAGTTAGGACATTTGGAAAAAAAGCAAAGTGTGCTTGTTGAGTATCAAAGATGGAAAATGTATTTGTTGGATAATTATGAAAACTTACAGTGTGTACAAGGTGGAGCTTCATGGGAACGTTTAATGTTGACTTGTACAATGAGAAATCCCAGGTAAATTCTTTGATGCCCCCTATTTATTTTTGGTTTTTGACCTTTTTACATTTGATTTTCATTGAAGGCCAAGACCTGCTAATAGTCTGAAGACACATATGTTCTGCTTAAATGATGTGCCTTGGTTCTACCAGTGCATCACTAGAGCCTGTGGGAAACAGAGTGTTCTATCTTCCAGTTGGGGTATCTTATAGACAATGAGGATTATTAAGATATTAATTAAAATGAAACGTGAATTCCATCCTGTAAATTGCATCTTGGTCAGTAATGTACTGGTCAAGCAGGACATATTATCCACAATTTAGAATGAATGTAATGCACCTTGGCAAGCTACATTGACCACTGCCTATCCTTATGTTGGAGATATGACTCGGAAATAGTAGAGCCGTCTAGGGGATTTCTGCACAAGAACATTAACAAATATGAAAATGATGTATACTGGGCCATTATAGAAATGTGCATAGTGTACTAAACCTCCTTTCAAAGCATTCTTATATTGTCCCACCAAATGTTTACTAAATTACTTGCCAATTGTGGTATAAAATGCACCATTTCACACATAACCTCATAAAAAAAATCTTTCAGTGGACCCCAGCCACACACAAAGCAAACCCAAAATGCTGCAGTTGGCACAATGCATGGCATTCCTTGACTTTTACTAGTTGACCTTGCCTCTCTGACTAAAAGGAGTTGACCAAGGTAGAACCTTTACGGCCTCATGATGAGGTCCCGGTAGTTATGCCTTGTTAGTCTACCAGTGCCCCAGAGTTACCAATATGTTGGACAGAAATGCCAGAGAATACAACTGAGACCATGAGGGTTCGCTTAGAAATGCGATTGTTAGGGCATGCTCCTCACAAGCTACACATTGGGTGCCACTAATCTTAAGTCTGTTTATTGTCTGGATAATTATCTCCATGGGAATGAAGCTATAGTAAGTAGTGACGTAACAAAGGCCCCCCGCAGCTCCCACAGTGCATGGGGGCCCGAGCTGCAGGGGGTCCCCCTCAGCATGGCACACTGGCCTGAGACTCCAGAGTGAGTCCGAGGAAGGACCCTCCATGTACTTTGCAGGAGGGCTCTTCAAGTTTTGTTACGCCACTGGTAAAAAGGAGTCACAAGATCGAGGAGTGTTTTAAAGGGCTGTGAGAGCGCAGAACTTGAGTGAAGTCATGACTAGAGCTGATGGCTCCGTTCTGGCTTGGTATTCCACAAGAAGAACCAGATTAGATATTTTAACATCCAGGGGCATGGTGTATAAAACCCAGATCAGAACCCTGCATATCCAAATTACTCTCTAACTAGTTTGTGACCCGTTTTTTGTGAAGTAACTGAGATACTAATCAATCACTTTGCAAACATGTGGTTTTACAAGAGGTGACAAATCCACATGCCTAATGAATATATTTCGTCCGGAGTCATTCTCTAGTGATTATGAATGCCTGGGAATGCAGGGATCGAGGCCTGTGATGGACAGCAGATCCCCATCACTGCTTTCACATTCATTCCAATTGAACATTGCTTTTTGAAGACAGTTGGGGTTTGTGAGAAATTGGATTGTTAGTTGAGTGTGATGTTAACCCTGGCCAAGCTACAGCCACAATCTGTGGCAGGATAAACTACATTAAGTCATTAAATTAAGCTATGCTTAATCCTGTGCAGTTTGGCACAAAAAACAGTCAGGTTTATCTTGGAGGCAATGTGAAAAGTAATCATGCAGCACACAAACAAAAATAAAGTGAAAACACAGCACAAGAAAAATCCCGCACCAATTTTGAAACAAGAAAAAATCCAATGAGTAGAACCGAAGTTATGAATTGTTCAAGTTTTTAATAAAAACTAGCACCTAAAAGATCTAAGTGCTAACCACAAACATCTAACGCACAAGACCAAGTCAAAGTTGAAAAATATGGCTGACTGTGATGGAGCACGGGTCAGATATAAGAAGTGGTTTGGGCCCAGTAAGTGCTTAACTTCGATCTTAGAAGAAATTCTGAAGAAAAAGTTCTGAGAAGGTAAAGTTCAGCAGGGCAAGGCTGCAAGCGGAATCCAAGAAGGGAGCCGCTGGACAAAGTTGCAGTGAAGATTTCTTAGTTCACACTTAGCCACTTTTTTGGAATTTGAAAACCTCCAGCACGACAAAGCAGGAGGCTGCAGCTGATGAGAGTTCCAGGAGGCCAGATACCCCTTAAGCGAATGACCATGGAACAGCATTTGCTGCTGTGGAGAAATGCTTAGTGGGAGTGACCTCAAAGTCAGGCCGGTGGGCAATGCACTTGGGATCACAGAGTGGGTTAGTTCCAGTCTTCCCTCTGTTCTCAGAGCATTATTTGGCAAGTTTTAGGTTTTGGCTATCTGTCCAGTTTTAGCACCACCACCAAAGGTCCAGGCCTAGAGGGGCATCCCTTGGGGGCATTAGGACTCACTCAGTCTGCAAACGAATCATGACAAAATCAGCAAACAAATTCATATATTAATCTGAGGCAAAACACATTTATAGAAAAATTTACATCATATACAAAATTTTGTAATAAACATGAAAATATCCAATGTTATGAAGCACATTCAACAAAAACAAAATAAATACCAGTGTTAAGGGGGCCTCGTAGGCTGTAACATAAACGAGACCAGTGGCAGAAAAGCCAAAAACTCTTGGAGTAAACGAGCTGGAGCGGCCGCTCCATCTCTAAAAAACGGGTACTCACTAAGTTAGTTACATGTACAAGAGAGAGTTCGTTTGGGTTGACGCTGTTTTTGCATGATTTATTTGTTTTGTTTTTTGTAGAATATCCGGTCCATTTATATGAAGCCCTGATGATAGTCCCAGTACTATTCACTTGGGTCTTGAAACGTGTTGGCATTTTGGGAGGCATTTAGTTTATTTTGAATGTGACGAGCGTTGAAGGAAATTATTGGATAAAGGATTGATATACTGTTCAGACACTCTTTTGATGCTGGAGTTGGAATAACACATGTGGTTCATAACATTGGATATTTTCATGTTTATTACTAAATTTCGTATATGATGTACATTTTTCTAAAAATGTGTTTTGCATCAGATTAATGTATGAATTTGTTTGCTGATTTTGTCATGTTGCAAGCTGTTGCCAATAAAGTTTTCACAGTGTCTAAGTCCATTTTTGTTTTTAAGTGTATGTTATTGTGAATTGTATATACGTGTAAGTTCATGTGTGAATTTGATAAATCTGTGTTTCTTTTTCAGTCCAAAACATTGTTTTGTTCAATTTTTAAATTATTAAGAAACAGGAATGGTCTAATAAAAATTCAATTCGGACAGATAAAAGAGTTGACCGTTCGTTACTCCATGAGTAGTAGGAGTGTACGGTTGTACGGAGCCGGGTTCATTGTTTTGTGTTCTGAATTTTGAATAGCCCTACCTGGCCCCGGTCCGTTGGGCTTAATCCCTGTAGATTTTTGCAACTTTGTAAAAGTGTCATATTCAGAATTGTAATTTACAATTAGATTTTACCTTAAAAAGACACACAACATGACATGGTTACCTGTTCCCATTTGGAAATTACATCTTAAAACTTAAAACTACATGTCCAACCTGTTAATTACAATGCACCATGCACCATGCCCTATGGGCTACCTAGGCCATACCTTAGGGGATGACATATATGCATTAAAAGAGGAGTTTAAGGTTTGGCAAGGAGGTTATGTTGCCAAGTCTAATTAACAGTGTTAAACTGCATTCAGACTGCAATGGCAGGCCTGGATCATGTTTTAAGGGGCTATTAAGTAGGTGGCACAATAAGTGCTGCAGGCCTGTTTGTTTCTGTTACAGATGAGGAGATACTGAAAATGCAGGGGAGCTATCTTATTTTTCTATTGTTGTATACCAAAAAGGTTATTCTTATTCAGTTTGTAATTTTCAGCTATGTTTGGACTATAATCTGAAATCCCCCACTTGTGTAGAATGGTGTTGTATTCTAGGCTGGAAAATTGGCATAAAAGCAATTGATTTTGATTTAAGTTAATGCTCACTTCAGCAATAATTTGTCACAGGGCTTTACAACGTGATGCATCTCCCATATGCGTCACGTTGTTAATATACGCCACACCATGGCGCCTCTTTTGTTATGCCTGTGCGTCACAAAAGTCACGCAACAATGGAGCAAAAGCCCCGCAAGGGGCTTGTAAATCTGCCCCTACAGACTCCAGTCCAGTCCTTCCTTTGTACACTTGGCAATAAGAAGAAATAGTGGTGGTGGAATGATAGTTTGAGTATTTTAATGACTGATTAATGTAGTAGGAAACTTTTTAGTGTTGTCGCTGATCTGCAATCACGATGGAGTTTGTCTGTCACTTCGCGTGCTGCGGACTGCTGCCTGCCAGTCCTAGGCGAACCTTTTTAGTAGTTTGTTTAGTGAGTTGCATAACTTTCCAAGTCGACGGTCCGCAAATCAAGCAATACTAATATCGTAGTAGACCACATGAGATAGGTCAATATATCCCGTTCAATAGCTGTCTATTTGCTACTTCGCCAAAAGATTTAGTTATTGTTCTTTTGAAATGTTTGATTTGGTTGACAACAATCATCCATGTTTTTGGGTCTTTCTTTCTTTCATGTTGTACATCAGCTCCCCCCAGGGGCAAGAGGACATTGGAGGAGGCTGCTGCTGCTGAACAAGGCCAGGATCGGTCAGGAGAGGGCTCCTTTGCTGGCCTCGGTAAGTTTTAATTTTAATATAGAGTACCTATTTTTTCCTAGCGTTCCTCATTTGATTTTTTCTAAATCGTCTTTGATCTTCTTGTAGACTGTATCTAAATTCTTATCGTGCCTCGACTATGACTCCCTGTGGTATTACTAGATTATTCTTATTTGTCTGTCTGTGTAGCTAACTAAGATTGAACATTTGGCAAAAGGTGTAAAACGAAACTCCCATACTAGTCAGTAATAGCTCTATGCACTGAGTGCAGTCCTCTGGGATTGTCCATAATGTCTTTTCAAGTCTTCTAAATGTTTATGCTTTGACAATTACCAACAATAAAAAGGTGAATGACCACCAAGAAAGTATAAGATACTACTTTACTTTTGGGTTGGATAGGAGGACAATCCATACTACTACTGTTGCAGGGACAAGTCTGTACAAACAGAACTATGGACACTAAAGTGCATTGTTTATCAATTATAATAGGTGCAGGTAGACTTTCCACATACCTCAGTGATATCAGACTTTGAAGAACCCCCAATCTCCTTACTGACTAGATAGTGTGGCAGAATCATTTAGCTCCCGAATTCATTGATGATTGATCCCCAATGATGATTATCCAACGCAGGACTAGAGTACGGAGTCAGAGTCCAGAAGTGTCAGAGGCACGGGCTCATGCATTGCAAATTGCAAAACCTTTTGCTCATTCACTCATGAACAAAAACCACTGAGTCTATTTCAGTTTTAAAGCTTTATTAAAAGTAAAAATATTTATTAAAATCAAGCTTGTCATAAAACATAAACGGTTGTTTAAAAATGGAAAAGTGCTTATAGTGATTTATTTCACACATTTATTGTGGGCGAGCTGAGCCCTCACCTGGTTTGAACTTTAATTTTTCTTTTTGGTGCTGAATCGTTGGTCCCTCCGTCCTAGTGATGATGATTTGTTCTTAGAAGTGAAGATTCTGTCTGTTATGAGACAAATGGTGCGTGTTAAAAAGCAAGCATTCATCAGTTGTGCCAAAAAGTGCAGCAAGACAACACCCTTCCCTGGAAAAAGGGACATTTTTACTTTAGAGTAGACAGTCACAAATTATTAGCTTGTTTTCGGTATTCACATTTCTTCATTCCTAGACAAAATACTAGTGATTAGTGTATGTCTATGACATCTAACATTCTTAAATGTACTTTGTAGGTGGAACATCTGGTGCTGGGCCCAGCACGGAGGTGGAGGAGGAAAGTTCTGGGGAGGAGGCGGTGCAAGTGCCGGACCAAACTGCTGTGCGGGTTGCCACGGTAGTGGCGGGCAGTGGTAAGCTCTTATATTCCTTACTTATTGAGATTGCAGACTGCATAGTGTGCTCCCCGTGAGAAAACGTAAGGTTTGTCCAGATGAGAAGCATGAAGAAGAATGATTGACATATAGTTTGAATGGATGGATGCCTGGATCATGTTACTATCTGACTCTTAGATAGCATATGTGTATCTCGAGAGAGTAGACGGTCACTGGATGAACTAAGTGTTACTTTGAAGAGCATGTAACACCGCACCCGCATGTCCATCCCAGTGTAGGAAAGGCAAGGAAAAGAAGTTGTAATTTTGTCCGAATACTACCATGAATAGTAGCAGTAGTTTGTATTGCAAGCACAGGATATATCCGGCTATTACGATGGCCGCTCACTACCTCTGTTAATAAGTTTAGTAGAACTCGGTCATTCTTGTGTGGATGTATCACTGTTCGCTCAATAAAAAGCAAAGCACCTAAAGTCATCCCATATGTAAGCAAATACATACCATGTGCAGTGATAGATAATCAGATTATTTATATTCTTCATTTTCCTTTTCTAGTATCTATTCATTGGCACTGTAGGGTGAGAGTTAAATTAATTAAGCAGTAGCCCTTGTAACAGAGTATTCTCACTGCCACCCGTAATAGAAAAGTAAGAGCATCACCACCTGCATGTACTGGACTGGTACAGTAACGCAAGTCTGTCTCACTCATCATGGCGGGCGTCTGTTTTTCTCGGGTGCAAGTTGACTGCGCTAGCATTATGCCGGCTTGCAGAAGTTAACGTACCAATTTTGCTAAACAAGAGAGAAGAAGAAGAATAAGACTGGTGTACTGTCATAGTCGACTCTAATGGAGTGAGTCCATAGTGCTCGTAGAATTGATTCCTTAATCTCCCACTAATGTTAGAGCAAGGATGAAGAAGTGGGAGGTTAGATAGATACTGGCCACAATAGTTATGTACTACGCTTCCAAGTTGCTAGTTCTACTGTGACACAACTTTCTGCTGAATCATTTTGTGTTAATCTTAAAGAGCATTGGTTACAGACTATGTCTTTCTTTCTTCATATAGATGCTCCTTCCAAACCAACAAGGAAGGAGCTGGCTGAAAGGGCCCGGCAACGGAGGCTGGAGGCGACTGTCGCCGAATATCGGCGGCTGGTGGCCCAGGAGGAGGAGGACACGCAGAGTACGTCAACAACATCCACGGCGACACCTGCATCCTCCTCCGCGCTCCCTGGGTCAGCCAGTCAGCGCAGGTCTCCAGCGGTACGGAACCGGGGTACCGCAGCCACCCGCCACCACTGAGCAGCAAAGAAATCAGCTGCCCCCCCACAGCAGTTGCAAAAAAACGATGCACCGCCTTTCCCTGAGAGTTTCCTACCTCGAGCAGGAGCTCCTCAACACCAAGACCCTGCTCGAGACCCTCCGCAAGGAGCATGCTGACCTGGCCCAAAAAAGTCAACAGCAGCCAGTAGGAGGAGACTGTCCCTTGCCCCTTTTTTAAGGACTTCTGGGGAGTGGGAATTGGGAGTTGGGTTTTCTACTTTTTTGTACTTCGTTTTCAGGGACATTCGTTGGGGTTCGGGGGGTGGGTTGGGTCTTGCGGGAGATTTATGTTACTGGATATATAAATATACTTTAAACTTTATCTTAGCATACATGTTTTTTACTGCTTTTGAGGCTGGTGGGTGGGGATTTAACACTAGTCCTGAAACTTAAGTGGCATCTTGATTCAAGTTGTGTAAGTACTAATGGCCCAAATGTTTACAAAATTAAGTGCCTCTCACAGAGTAAGTGAATTCAATAGTCCTATGACTAGTGTCAGTCTCTCGTCTCTCCTAATACTTCATTATACTACCTCCCCCCAAATGCTTATCTTACCTGTAATTTGTGTTTGGAAATAGGGCTAGGCACAGGGCTGGCTGCACGCGAAATGGCGATTAAGGTTGGAAATCCTGGGCGGATGAAATGTCATCATTGCGGTGGTACTTGTGGTGTTACACAGTGGCAGTTGCAGCATCTGAAAAAAAAGAAAATGGAACCTTGTTTGTCCTTACCGTAGCATTAGAACGGTACGATAGAGAATATAGCAGGTGACAGTACACTAGAACAGTGCCACAATGTAGCCTAACAAATGGTAAAGTATTTAAAGTATAACTACTACTTGCGTTGAATTTCTTTGACATTGGCTACTATTACAAGAAATAGTACTGAAGGTGAAGGACACAGCAGCGTAATAATTTCATTTGCCACGTCTAGGAGGAGGATGTTCTTGATGACCAATCAAGTTGATGGCGCACATGAAAATCTGCTTTCATTTGCCAATAGTGACTCGGTGTCAAACTGAGTAAGAATATATCCTCGGATTCCTTCACCAGCCTGTTGCTATGACCTTATCCTCCCCAGCAAGTGTGTGGAATTATTGCTGTCATTTAGTCACACATCAATCAAAACCACACAGCCCGGGGGAAGAGGGTCAGGGTTTGGAAAATGGATGGGAATGGGGTTTTTTGGGAAAGTTTTGTTGAGAGAAGAAAAAAAGCACAGCATGGACAAACAATAATTGAAGATAAACAAATCTTTGGGTACAAAGCTAACCATGAATCTTTTAAGTGACATAAAGTAAGTGCATGCACTACTGCATGCATGGTTACTGAAAAGTAAGTAGTACTTTCGTCAACCGTGAATGAAAGAATGCGACAGAACAGGGCTGCAGTAATAATTATGTGTTTTCACTTGCCTATCTCTGCACTCAGAGAAACACTTCGTACATTAAATTAGGTTTGAAAAATATCAGAAGTAAAACCTATCCAATGGCTATAGGGATGAATTTAGAAGCAGAGATCAAAGAAATGCAGAGTCACACTCATAGAAGTTCACAGCAATAACATTACTTAAAAGATAATTAGAAAAAAACGGATACTGTATCTGTATGTTGTTGTAGTTGTCCTGTTAAATTTGGGAAGTTGTAAGATGCATCCAACCATTCCTCTTATTAGCGGGACTCCTCCATTCCATCTGACGCTCCGTCCATCAATGTTGGTGACCAGAAGACACCCTGTCCACTGCCTGCCGGATGCTGAATTGCGGCTCGCTAATGTGAAGCCTGACTTCATCCTTTTTTTCCCATTGCACAGGCTGAAACCCGGCCTGTAATTATTGATGGAAAAACAGGAAGTGATATTAGAACACCACTGACAAATAAATATAAGGTATGTACGCTGTGTTATGCAAAAAGTCACACTTTGAGTTTCCTAATAGACAGTACAATATTTTTGAAAGGGCCTACTCTGTCTGAGTCTTCTTTTGAAGGATAAATAAGCATGGGCGAATTAATTTAGCGGATCCTTCCCCTCAAGCTAGTTGTACTGTAAACTGTGTTTTAGAACAAAATTAGACCTTCCCAGCAGTGCCCCCAGACCCTTACTAAACCCAGTCCCAAAAATGTAGAAGACCCTAAGAAGACCCCCAATCAGATCTCAAAAAACGAGGCCTAGTAGAAAATGGTGACAAAACATACTTTGAAAGTAAAGTAGGCCCAAATCCCCCCTTACCCACAGTGGATTGTATTCAAACCACTTGCAAGCAAGTAGAAGTATCCATACCCAGCACCGCTCCAAGACTCGCAAACGCCCCCACAAACAGCCCCCCGCTCAAACACATGCAATACAATACTACTAACCCTAACGAGCCATAGGTTAAGAATAGTGGCAAACGCTTTCTTTAACTAGGCCAAATCCCCCCTTCCCCACCATGGATTTTCTTCAAACCACTTGCAACCAAAATTACACATTCCCACGAGTGCTCTAAGACCCCAGAACTCAGTTGCAAAAATCTAGAACACCCCGAAACACATGCAACCCTGCTGCTAGTGCTAACCCTAACGAGCCCTAAGTTAATGTGCAAAAACGCTTTTCCTCATGGATTTGGTCCAAACCAGTTTTATCCGGTATTAGAGTTTCCCAGCAATGGCCCCAGAGCCGTCAACCCAGGCGAAAACGAGTAGAAGACCCCCAAACAGCCAAAAAGCAAAAGTACAAAAATGGGCACTTTGTCATTTTCTGGGCAATTTCCAAAATCACTCTGCGCGCGCTCTGCAGCTAGGCCCTAACTCCCCTCTGCCACCATGGATTTTCTTCAAACCTCTTGCTATCAAAACTATCCATACCCAGCAGTGCTCCCAGACCCCGAAACCCACCCACAAACACCAGGAAGCCCCCCAAACAGGCCCCCGAAAACGCAAAATTGACCGAAATGCCAGAAAAAGCAAAAACTTTTTCCTCATGGATTTGGTCCAAACCAGTTTTATCCGGTATTAGAGCTTTCCAGCAATGGCCCCAGAGCCGTCAACCCAGGCGAAAACAAGTAGAAGACCCCCAAACAGCCAAAAAGCAAAAGTACAAAAATGGGCACTGTCATTTTCTGGGCAATTTCCAAAATCACTCCGCGCGCGCTCTGCAGCTAGGCCCTAACTCCCCTCTGCCACCATGGATTTTCTTCAAACCTCTTGCTATCAAAACTATCCATACCCAGCAGTGCTCCCAGACCACGAAACCCACCCACAAACACCAGGAAGCCCCCCAAACAGGCCCCCGAAAACACTAAATTGACCGAAATGTCAGAAAAAGCAAAAACTTTTTCCTCATGGATTTGGTCCAAACCAGTTTTATCCGGTATTAGAGCTTTCCATCAATGGCCCCAGAGCCGTCAACCCAGGCGAAAACAAGTAGAAGACCCCCAAACAGCCAAAAAGCAAAAGTACAAAAATGGGCACTGTCATTTTCTGGGCAATTTCCAAAATCACTCGGCGCGCGCTCTGCAGCTAGGCCCTAACTCCCCTCTGCCACCATGGATTTTCTTCAAACCTCTTGCTATCAAAACTATCCATAACCAGCAGTGCTCCCAGACCCCGAAACCCACCCACAAACACCAGGAAGCCCCCCAAACAGGCCCCCGAAAACGCTAAATTGACCGAAATGGCAGAAAAAGCAAAAACTTTTTCCTCATGGATTTGGTCCAAACCAGTTTTATCCAGTATTAGAGCTTCCCAGCAATGGCCCAAGAGCCGACAACCCAGGCAAAAACAAGTAGAAGACCCCCAAACAGCCAAAAAGCAAAAGTACAAAAATGGGCACTGTCATTTTCTGGGCAATTTCCAAAATCACTCCGCGCGTTCTGCAGCTAGACCCTAACTCCCCTCTGCCACCATGGATTTTCTTCAAACCTCTTGCTATCAAAACTATCCATACCCAGCAGTGCTCCCAGACCCCAAAACCCACCCACAAACACCAGGAAGCCCCCCAAACAGGCCCCCAAAAACGCTAAATTGACCGAAATGTCAGAAAAAGCAAAACCTTTTTCCTCATGGATTTGGTCCAAACCAGTTTTATCCGGTATTAGAGCTTCCCAGCAATGGCCCCAGAGACGTCAACCCAGGCGAAAACAAGTAGAAGACCCCCAAACAGCCAAAAAGCAAAAGTACAAAAATGGGCACTTTGTCATTTTCTGGGCAATTTCCAAAATCACTCCGCGCGCACTATGCAGCTAGGCCCTAACTCCCCTCTGCCACCATGGATTTTATTCAAACCTCTTGCTATCAAAACTATCCATACCCAGCAGTGCTCCCAGACCCCGAAACCCACCCACAAACACAAGGAAGCCCCCCAAACAGGCTCCTGAAAACGCTAAATTGACCGAAATGTCAGAAAAAGCAAAAACTTTTTCCTCATGGATTTGGTCCAAACCAGTTTTATCCGGTATTAGAGCTTCCCAGTAATGGCCCCAGAGCCGTCAACCCAGGCGAAAACAAGTAGAAGACCCCCAAACAGCCAAAAAGCAAAAGTACAAAAATTGCCACTTAGTCATTTTCTGGGCAATTTCCAAAATCACTCCACGCGCGCTCTGCAGCTAGGCCCTAACTCCCCTCTACCACCATGGATTTTCTTCAATCTTCTTGCTATCAAAACTATCCATACCCAGCAGTGCTCCCAGACCCCGAAACCCACCCACAAACACCAGGAAGCCCCCCAAACAGGCCCCCGAAAACGCTAAATTGACCGAAATGTCAGAAAAAGCAAAAACTTTTTCCTCATGGATTTGGTCCAAACCAGTTTTATCCGGTATTAGAGCTTCCCAGCAATGGCCCCAGAGCTGTCAACCCAGGTGAAAACAAGTAGAAGACCCCCAAACAGCCAAAAAGCAAAAGTACAAAAATGGGCACTTTGTCATTTTCTGGGCAATTTCCAAAATCACTCCGCGCGCACTATGCAGCTAGGCCCTAACTCCCCTCTGCCACCATGGATTTTATTCAAACCTCTTGCTATCAAAACTATCCATACCCAGCAGTGCTCCCAGACCCCGAAACCCACCCACAAACACAAGGAAGCCCCCCAAACAGGCCCCTGAAAACGCTAAATTGACCGAAATGTCAGAAAAAGCTAAAACTTTTTCCTCATGGATTTGGTCCAAACCAGTTTTATCCGGTATTAGAGCTTCCCAGTAATGGCCCCAGAGCCGTCAACCCAGGCGAAAACAAGTAGAAGACCCCCAAACAGCCAAAAAGCAAAAGTACAAAAATTGGCACTTAGTCATTTTCTGGGCAATTTCCAAAATCACTCCACGCGCGCTCTGCAGCTAGGCCCTAACTCCCCTCTACCACCATGGATTTTCTTCAAACCTCTTGCTATCAAAACTATCCATACCCAGCAGTGCTCCCAGACCCTGAAACCCACCCACAAACAACAGGAAGCCCCCCAAACAGGCCCCCGAAAACGCTAAATTGACCGAAATGTCAGAAAAAGCAAAAACTTTTTCCTCATGGATTTGGTCCAAACCAGTTTTATCCGGTATTAGAGCTTCCCAGCAATGGCCCCAGAGCCGTCAACCCAGGCAAAAACAAGTAGAAGACCCCCAAACAGCCAAAAAGCAAAAGTACAAAAATGGGCACTGTCATTTTCTGGGCAATTTCCAAAATCACTCCGCGTGCGCTCTGCAGCTAGGCCCTAACTCCCCTCTGCCACCATGGATTTTCTTTAAACCTCTTGCTATCAAAACTATCCATACCCAGCAGTGCTCCCAGACCCCGAAACCCACCCACAAACACCAGGAAGCCCCCCAAACAGGCCCCCGAAAACGCTAAATTGACCAAAATGTCAGAAAAAGCAAAAACTTTTTCCTCATGGATTTGGTCCAAACCAGTTTTATCCGGTATTAGAGCTTCCCAGCAATGGCCCCAGAGCCGTCAACCCAAGCGAAAACAAGTAGAAGACCCCCAAACAGCCAAAAAGCAAAAGTACAAAAATGGGCACTTTGTCATTTTCTGGGCAATTTCCAAAATCACTCCGCACGCGCTCTGCAGCTAGGCCCTAACTCCCCTCTGCCACCATGGATTTTCTTCAAACCTCTTGCTATCAAAACTATCCATACCCAGCAGTGCTCCCTGACCCCGAAACCCACCCACAAACACCTGGAAGCCCCCCAAAAAGGCCCCCGAAAACGCAAAATTGACCGAAATGTCAGAAAAAGCAAAAACTTTTTCCTCATGGATTTGGTCCAAACCAGTTTTATCCGGTATTAGAGCTTCCCAGCAATGCCCCAAGACCCGCCAACCCACCCGCAAAAAAGCACAACACCGCCAAACAGGCAAAAAGCAAAAACGGAAAATCTCATACTTACAATATTTTTCGGCCTTCTGTCCAAATGCGCTGTGCAGCTGGGTCATAACTCCCATTTTCCACCATGTATTTCCTGAAAAACAAATGCAATCAAAATTAGACTGTGCCAGCAGTGCTCCCAGACCACAAAACCCACCCACAAACACCCGGAGCCCCCCCAAACAGCACCTCAAAGACAAGCAAGTCAGCAAAAACGCAAAGAAAAATTTGCCTCCGATTTTGTCCAAACCACTTTTTTTCCGGTATTAGACCTTCCCAGCAATGGCCCCAGAGCCGTCAACTCACCCGCAAAGAAGTAGAACAGCCCCACAAGTGCAGAGTCTTTCTTCATTGGGCGTAATCCAGCCCTCTGCTTTGAGGGAAATAGGAGTCTGGAGGAGGAGGATAGAGGAGCATGTTCCTGTGAACTTGTGAACCTGAGGAATGCAGACTGCGGCACCTTCAAATCAATAAGCAAATAAGTGAAGACAGTTCTGCTGATGGGCTTGTTTTTGTGATTGGGTGATTAAATGTTTTATTTATATTGACTTTGCAAAACAAAGAAAGACATACACACAGGAATAAAAGTGAATAAGGACGAAAAAGAAAGTTATTGATTCATTGGCTCATTTTCAGGTGTCCTCCTCGTCTTCTTCCGGCGTGTATTCTCGTACTTTGTAATCTGGTGGTATGAGGTGCTGATTCATCTTTATCATTGTTAACCTCTCCACATTTTTTGGCGAGAGGCGAGTCCTTTTGCAAGTTACAATGCCACCAGGAGCACTGAAAACACGTTCAGAAGACACGCTTGCGAGTGGGCAAGACAAGTAATTTATAGCCAGGTTGGTGATCTATGGCCACAATTCTCTTTTCCCATGCCAGTACGCCAATGGGTCATCATGACTATAGACCTCTGTTGGGTCATTCAGTTAGTCCTGCACCATCGACTCAAGGTTCTGCATGGTTCCTCCACTTTGCGTACTTTTTGCTGGGACCTTTTCAGAAGCAAACCCAAGCTCAGTTAGCCAATCGTCTTCTTCACACAATGTTGCTGTTGTGTCTGGTGCAGATGATCCGGTTGCTGGTGTCTTTAACGGCTGAGAGGTCACTCCTGCCACAGCCACAGGTGCAGAAGTGAATTCTTTGGACTCCGGATGGCCTGCTGATGCTGATGTACTGCCTTTTCCTTCAATTTCCTTCCGTTCTCTTTCAAACCTCATGGCTGACAGAGCTAGCCAACGTTTGTACTTTGAAACTTCTGCGTCACCAAAAGCAAACAATGCTCTGCCTCCCAGTGCCTTTTTGTAGCGTGGATACAGAATAGTAGCACAAATGTAATGCTGTTCTGTGTGGATCTTTTGAAGACGTTCATCGCAAAGTAGGCGCTGTAATGATTTCTCCGCCAAATCAAAAGCTTCTTGCTTTTCTTCATCTTTATGAAACTTAGAAGACACCGCCTTCAGTTGGTGCTCTAGCATGCGCAACAATGGGATAGCTTTTCCCAAACTACAGTCCTCCCTGCTGACTGCACGCGTGAAGACCTCAAAAGGACGAAGCATGTCTTTCAGGCTTTTAACTAGCTCCCATTGCTCCGCATGTAACCTCAGGTCCTTCACAGCTGTACCCAGTGTAAGGAAATACTGATCGAGTACCGTAAACTGCTCATACAGACGCTCAAGCATGTAGAAGGTTGAGTTCCAACGTGTTGCCACCTCCTGGATGAGTGCTTTCACTGGCAGTCAACGTTCATGTAGCAGGCCCCACAGATGCTTCCGGGCCTTAAAAGAATGGCTGAAATGTGTGCACATTCTTCGGCAGGTGGTCAGTAACTCGCACGCTGGACTTTCTTCACTCAAGAATTTTTTAACAACCAGGTATATAGAGTGCGCCAAACACGGCACTCTGAAATAGTTACCCTTATCCATGGCCTTAACTACATTGGCGCCATTATCCGAGGAAACATAACCAATCATGCGTTTTTTGGGGGACAGCCATTGAAAGACCTTTGTGTTAAACTCCTGCAAAATGTTTTCTGCTGTATGACTTGACTCCATGCCAAACATGGCTAGTGTTGCATGTTTCCGAGCAGCTTTAAAAACGTTGTCCGTGTCAACACCTGCCCTTAGCTTTGCTGTAACTCCTCAAAAAGAGACCCAGTGGCCAGTGATGCACATGTAATCAGTGCTTGCGCCACTGGTCCACATGTCTGTTGTCAGATGTATAGTGTGAACAGCACTCTTCTTCAAAGCTGCCCCAATCGCCTCCAGCACATCTGCATGTAGTGCTGGAACCGCAACTCTGGCAAAATAGAACCGGCTAGGAACCTTCCATTTAGGGCAGAGCATTGCCACTAATTCAAGAAAACCAACCCCTTCCACAAAAGAAAAAGGGAGAAGGTCCAGCGCTAGCATTTTAGCCAGCTTAGTGTTATACAGACGCACCATTGGGTGGTTGCGTTCAAATGGCGCATCTGAAAACAACATGCTTCTAATGGTGGGCTGGACCATTTTTTTACGGGAAGATGATGACTTCTTCGACCCAGTTACGCTCGGTGATGATGAAATTTTTCGCATTGGTGTCTCACTCTCTCCCACACTCTTAGTGTGGCGCACAGGGGGTGTGCTGCTGACAGGGGTACTGGGTGTAGGTGAAGAAATGTTTGACGCTTCTTCCTCATCGTCATCATCAGATGAAACATCAACGGATACAGTTTGTTGACTTCCAATTCGGGCTTCCTTGATCTCCGTTAGGTGCGCAAGCCATTGGACTGTGTGCTGTCTCTTAAGATGACCTCTCTGGCCTCCGGTACCATAGTTGGTACCAAGCTTACCACGACTAACTGCAAGCTTACAAATGCTACAAATGGCTATGTTTTCCCTTTTTGGGCAAACACTGAAGAAGTCCCAAACTGCGGACTTCAAATATCTGTGGTGGGCGGAGGAGGCGATACTGCTGGTCATGCTGCTAATGCCAGATGAAGTGGAGGATGTGTGTTGCCGAACTATACTACGTTGTGCACTTGCATCACCACTAATTGAGGTGGAGGTGGATGGACGTCCTTCTGGCGAGAAAATATGGAAGCGGTAGGTGGTGGTGTACTAGTTAACTGCATTTGTGGTGGTCCCGTTGTCACGTCGCCATCATCACGCTCAGCAGCATTTTGGGATAGGGAAAACATGGCTGTTTGCTGCATGCCCGCTGAGGCTGGAGTGACGTCTATGATGACTGCGTCATCGTCGTGAGAGTCTTCATCAGCAGGAGTAGTATACGCCACTTCTTGTTCAGCGTCATGATCACACTCCATAACTCTGAGACTTTCGGGGACCTTCCTTTTACGCTTAGCTTCCTTTGTCAGATCATGGTGTGCCTCACTCTCAGATGGCCGTGGTAGTTCCCAAGTTTCATCCATATCATCAGAAGGAAGGGGGCTTGAAGAAGAAGTTGACACCATCCTTGATCTTTTCCTTGCTGGGGATCTGGAAGACAATGAATCATCAGGAGGAGTGGCTTCCTCATGTGATACCTCGGCTTGAATGTCGATTTCCTGATGTGCCCCTACTTCGGGAGGAACAACTATTGTGGGCACTTGTGCCGCTCCATGCACCTCTGCTTGCGCATCTGCTTGCGCTGCCTCTCCTTCCACATGTACTTGGGCTTGTACTACTTGCACAGGTGGTTGTTGTTGCAGGTGTGTTTGTTGAACACTCGTCAGATGAGTTACAACAACCTGTGTTGATTGTGGGACATTGCTGCTACTTTCTTGCGATGAGCCAACATCACTGGTCGATGGTGATTGAACAACTATACTGGCGGCCTCTAAAGCACTCAAGGGCTTGGACCTAAGTTGGCGTGGTGGTGGTGGCACTGAGCCCAATGGAGCGGGGGTGCTGCTCCCGGCAGCTTGGTCCCCAGCAGACCCCGCTGCTGCTGCAGGCGTACTTATTTTTTTCCCAAAAAATTTGGCGGTCGTCACACCAGTCTCCTTGGTAAATGGCGCCACTTGCTTCTTCTGCTCCTTACTGGCAACTTTCTTGCTAGAGGAGCTACGGGGAACTTTTTTTGGGGCCATCTTCTTCGGAGGTCAGAACAGCAGGCTGCAGTTGCACGAGTTGCAGAGTTGTCTTGTCTGTGGCCACACGTGATGTCGCGTGACGTTATGCTGCACACACACCGCTGCAGGACTTCTTCATGGCACTGGTGGTTCTCTTGTGCACCTAAAAGCAATGGAAGACAGAGAAACATCAGTTATACACCCCAAAAAGTAAAAGAACACACAAAAATCAGCACAATCCCATGCCATCCATGCCCTCAATGATGTTTAAATTCAAGAAAATGGGTGCAGGCCTGACAACACTGGCTGCATTCAAAATGGCCCCTTGCATCCCAAGCACATGGCCAGGGCCTGCCTGTACCAGCATTCAAAATGGCCCCCACCCACATGGCCAGTCCCCATCAACAGTACACCCAAAAAAACGAAAAACACACAAAAATCACCACAATCCAATGGAATCCATGCCCTCCATGATGCTTACATTAAAGAGACCCCACAGACAGACTCAGTCCATGCACCACTCACTACCCCTGGGCAAAAGGCCTCAACAGCAGCCCCAAAAATCGAAAAACACACAAAAATCAGCAAAATCCCATGCCATCATTGATGTTTAAATTCAAGAAGACACACCACAGAAAGACTAGGCCCATGCACCACTCACTACCCCTGGGCATAATGGATGGAAGCTAGGCAAAATGGGTGCAGGCCTGACAACACTGGCTGCATTCAAAATGGCCCCTTGCACCCCAAGCACATGGCCAGCGCCTGCCTGCAACAGCACTCAAAATGTCCCCCACCCACATGGCCAGTCCCCATCAACAGTACACGCCCAAAAAACGAAAAACACACAAAAATCACCACAATCCAATGGAATCCATGCCCTCCATGATGCTTACATTAAAGAGAACCCACAGACAGACTCAGTCCATGCACCACTCACTACCCCTGGGCAAAAGGCCTGAACAGCAGCCCCAAAAATCGAAAAACACACACAAATATGCACAATCCCATGCCCTCAATGATGTTTAAATTCAAGAAGACACCCCACAGAAAGACTAGGCCCATGCACCACTCACTACCCCTGATCACAATGGATGGAAGCTAGGCAAAATGGGTGCAGGCCTGACAACACTGGCTGTATTCAAAATGGCCCCTTGCACCCCAAGCACATGGCCAGGGCCTGCCTGTACCAACACTCAAAATGGCCCCCACCCACATGGCCAGTCCCCATCAACAGTACACGCCACAAAAACGAAAAACACACAAAAATCACCACAATCCAATGGAATCCATGCCCTCCATGATGCTAACATTAAAGAGACCCCACAGACAGACTCAGTCCATGCACCACTCACTACCCCTGGGCAAAAGGCCTCAACAGCAGCCCCAAAAATCGAAAAACGCACAAAAATCAGCACAATCACATGCCATCAATGATGTTTAAATTCAAGAAGACACCCCACAGAAAGACTAGACCCATGCACCACTCACTACCCCTGGGCATAATGGATGGATGCTAGGCAAAATGGGTGCAGGCCTGACAACACTGGCTGCATTCAAAATGGCCCCTTGCACCCCAAGCACATGGCCAGGGCCTGCCTGTACCAGCACTCAAAATGGCCCCCACCCACATGGCCAGTCCCCATCAACAGTACACCCCAAAAAAACGAAAAACACACAAAAATCACCACAATCCAATGGAATCCATGCCCTCCATGATGCTTACATTAAAGAGACCCCACAGACAGACTCAGTCCATGCACCACTCACTACCCCTGGGCAAAAGGCCTCAACAGCAGCCCCAAAAATCGAAAAACACACAAAAATCAGCACAATCCCATGCCATCAATGATGTTTAAATTCAAGAAGACACCCCACAGAAAGACTAGGCCCATGCACCACTCACTACCCCTGGGCATAATGGATGGAAGCTAGGCAAAATGGGTGCAGGCCTGACAACACTGGCTGCATTCAAAATGGCCCCTTGCCCCCCAAGCACATGGCCAGGGCCTGCCTGTCCCAGCACTCCAAATGGCCCCCACCCACATGGCGAGTCCCCATCAACAGTACACCCCAAAAAAATGAAAAACACACAAAAATCACCACAATCCAATGGAATCCATGCCCTCCATGAGGATTACATTAAAGAGACCCCACAGACAGACTCAGTCCATGCACCACTCACTACCCCTGGGCAAAAGGCCTCAACAGCAGCCCCAAAAATCGAAAAACACACAAAAATCAGCAAAATCCCATGCCATCATTGATGTTTAAATTCAAGAAGACACCCCACAGAAAGACTAGGCCCATGCACCACTCACTACCCCTGGGCATAATGGATGGAAGCTAGGCAAAATGGGTGCAGGCCTGACAACACTGGCTGCATTCAAAATGGCCCCTTGCACCCCAAGCAAATGGCCAGGGCCTGCCTGTACCAGCACTCAAAATGGCCCCCACCCACATGGCCAGTCCCCATCAACAGTACATGCCAAAAAAACGAAAAACACACAAAAATCACCACAATCCAATGGAATCCATGCCCTCCATGATGCTTACATTAAAGAGACCCCACAGACAGACTCAGTCCATGCACCACTCACTACCCCTGGGCAAAAGGCCTCAACAGCAGCCCCAAAAATCGAAAAACACACAAAAATCAGCAAAATCCCATGCCATCATTGATGTTTAAATTCAAGAAGACACCCCACAGAAAGACTAGGCCCATGCACCACTCACTACCCCTGGGCATAATGGATGGAAGCTAGGCAAAATAGGTGCAGGCCTGACAACACTGGCTGCATTCAAAATGGCCCCTTGCCCCCCAAGCACATGGCCAGGGCCTGCCTGTCCCAGCACTCCAAATGGCCCCCACCCACATGGCGAGTCCCCATCAACAGTACACCCCAAAAAAATGAAAAACACACAAAAATCACCACAATCCAATGGAATCCATGCCCTCCATGAGGATTACATTAAAGAGACCCCACAGACAGACTCAGTCCATGCACCACTCACTACCCCTGGGCAAAAGGCCTCAACAGCAGCCCCAAAAATCGAAAAACACACAAAAATCAGCAAAATCCCATGCCATCATTGATGTTTAAATTCAAGAAGACACCCCACAGAAAGACTAGGCCCATGCACCACTCACTACCCCTGGGCATAATGGATGGAAGCTAGGCAAAATGGGTGCAGGCCTGACAACACTGGCTGCATTCAAAATGGCCCCTTGCACCCCAAGCAAATGGCCAGGGCCTGCCTGTACCAGCACTCAAAATGGCCCCCACCCACATGGCCAGTCCCCATCAACAGTACATGCCAAAAAAACGAAAAACACACAAAAATCACCACAATCCAATGGAATCCATGCCCTCCATGATGCTTACATTAAAGAGACCCCACAGACAGACTCAGTCCATGCACCACTCACTACCCCTGGGCAAAAGGCCTCAACAGCAGTCCCAAAAATCGAAAAACACACAAAAATCAGCACAATCCCATGCCTTCAATGATGTTTAAATTCAAGAAGACACGCCACAGAAAGACTAGGCCCATGCACCACTCACTACCCCTGGGCATAATGGATGGAAGCTAGGCAAAATGGGTGCAGGCCTGACAACACTGGCTGCATTCAAAATGGCCCCTTGTACCCCAAGCACATGGCCAGGGCCTGCCTGTACCAGCACTCAAAATGGCCCCCACCCACATGGTCAGTCCCCATCAACAGTACACCCCAAAAAACCGAAAAACACGCAAAAATCACCACAATCCAATGGAATCCATTCCCTCCATGATGCTTACAATAAAGAGACCCCACAGACAGACTCAGTCCATGCACCACTCACTACCCCTGGGCAAAAGGCCTCAACAGCAGCCCCAAAAATCGAAAAAAGCACAAAAATCAGCACAATCCCATGCCATCAATGATGTTTAAATTCAAGAAGACACCTCACAGAACGACTAGGCCCATGCACCACTCATTACCCCTGGGCATAATGGATGGAAGCTAGGCAAAATGGGTGCAGGCCTGACAACACTGGCTGCATTCAAAATGGCCCCTTGCACCCCAAGCACATGGCCAGGGCCTGCCTGTACCAGCACTCAAAATGTCCCCCACCCACATGGCCAGTCCCCATCAACAGTACACCCCAAAAAATCGAAAAACACACAAAAATCACCACAATCCAATGGAATCCATGCCCTCCATGATGCTTACATTAAAGAGACCCCACAGACAGACTCAGTCCATGCACCACTCACTACCCCTTGGCAAAAGGCCCCAACAACAGCCAAAAAATCGAAAAACACACAACAATCAGCACAATCCCATGCCATCCATGCCCTCAATGATATTTAAATTCAAGACACCCCACAGAAAGACTAGGCCCATGCACCACTCACTACCCCTGGGCCAAAGGCCCCAACAACAGCCAAAAAATCGAAAAAAAACAAACAGAAATCAAAACAATCCCATGCCATCCATGCCCTCCATGATGTTTACATTAAAGAGACCAGACAGAAAGACTAGGCCCATGCAGCACTGAGTCCCCCTCGGCAAAAGGCCCCAACAACAGCCAAAAAATCGAAAAACACACAAAAATCAGCACAATCCCATACCATCCATGCCCTCAATGATGTTTAAATTCAACAAAACAGTTGTATCATGCACCCATAACTAACCCTGGTCCTACTGGATACTATGGCTACCCGCAATATCTTTTATTTAAGGTTCTGAAAAAGTTCCAAAATTGTAGTTGCAGCAACTGTAATGCCCCAAACAAACTTACTTGTGAAAGTTGATTTCTAATCCAAAAGTGATCCAAAGAAAGTCAAAAAGGCCTCAAATTCAAATATCCAGCAGCATCCACAAAAAGTAATCCTTCCAGGTCAAGATCCAAATGAAAGTGACCAGCACATGAAGAAAGCACTGGGAGGAGCCTGCTGGACAGGAACAGTAAGTTGGAGACTGTGGGGCACTTCCTTCCTCCCACCCCCCCACCCCCAAAATGGACTCCTTGCAAAAAAAGTGCAGGCAAATGTCAACCTTAGGAGTTATTCTGATAAAAATCATCATTTTTAGAAGGTTTATGCTGCTTGCTGGTGGATTCTTGTGCAAAATTGCAAATTTTGAAATTTCTCGAGTGCGAGATTGCTGCTGCTCGCCGCATCTACGTGTTCGCAATTGCGAACTCTTGCGATGCGTGCTGTGCAAGGTGGCAAGCCGCGATGACGTAATCTCGGTCGCCAAACTCCCGCGGGATCCCGCAGCAAGATCCAAAATGGCGCAGCACACGCAAAATATGGAAAAAAACAACTCTGCAAAACGCTGAATGACTGTAAGTGAATGCCGCGCGCCGCTAAATTGTATCACCAAGCAAAAAAATCCGCTGCGTGCGAATTTTCGGCAAATTCGCAAGAGTTCGCGGATTGCGAATTTGCTGAAAATCCGCAAATTCCGCGAGCGAAACGGATTTTACGCCCACGCTTAATTATGATGTGAGTGAAACCTATGGTTTTTCTGTGAATTTCTGAGGTTTTTTCAATGCTAATTCCTAACTATAACGTGTGTGAAATGTATGTTTTTTTCAGTGATTTTACAAAGTTTTTTAAGTGCTAATTCCTAAATATAACGTGTGTGAAACCTATGGCTTTTTCAGTGAATTTCCAAGGTTTTTAAAATGCTAATTTCTGTATCAATTTTTATATTTTTTATATATTTATTTTCCAACAAACTGCCTTTGTATATTGTAATACATTGACTGTATCCTGTAATATGCAACGGCACAGCTAGTTTTTATGATGGCTAAAGTTAAACAGTATAGTCTACATCTTCAATCAAAATATAAACAGTCAAATTTGTCAATTAATTTTTTTTCCCAACGTGCGCGCAACGTGCGCGCACACTTTGATTTTTTTAAAAAAAATGTTTTTTTTGCCCTTCGGGGTCATTCAGAGACCCACTGAGAAGGCCTAGGGGGTCAGGGAGTCTCTACCCTGTCCCCTTTTCATGTTCTCCACTATTGTTTTTGACTCATTTCTGCCTTGTGGGTGCGAGCAACGTGCGCGCACCTCGCGATTTAAAAAAATAATAATGTTTTTTTTGCCCTTCGGGGTCCTTCAGGGACCCCATGAGAAGGCCTAGGGGGTCTGGGAATCTCTTCCCTGCCTCCTTTTCACGTTTTTAAAAGCTTTTACGTAAATCGGGTAAAACGTCATATATATGCGACGGTCGCGCAACGTGCACGCATGCGTGTGGACACGTTGCGTGCATGTAAAGTCATGTGACATGAAAACAACACTTGATTTGTTTATAGTAGTTTCTTTTCCAGAATCTTGACAAAACCCACCCACTTCCCTCACTATCTCTTTTGGTTTCCTGAGAGAAGGATCTCTGCTTTGTTCCAGCTTTTTTCATATCAAAATGGCAGAACAGCAGCCACAGGATTCTTCTGAGTTTGTGTGTGAGTAACTCTATAGATGAGTGTCCGTGTGTAATAAGATGTATAGGTGAATGAGTACATATGATGAGTGAGTATATGTATGAGTGCCCATATAGAACTGTTAGTGAATGACTGGATGTGTATGTAGATTTTGGAATTACTGAATAGGTTGTTCTAACTGGAATTGGTATCTCCATTTTTTTGAAAATGTTAGTTTCTATTTTTGAATGTGTGTATCAAGGGTTTTATTACGCTGAGAGGAGGTCTGCAACTCTTTCACAAGGATGATGTCATCAGTGATGTCATCAGTGATGTCATTTGAGATGTCATTAGTGATGTCATCAGTGATATCACTGACCATGTCATGAATGATGTAATATGTGACATCATCAGCAGTGGATTGCGGGCGCGCGAGTTATAGTGAGTACAACTAACTATAACAGGGGAATTTCAAAGGTTTTTTAAATGGTAATTCCTAACTATAACGTGGCTGAAACCTATGTTCTTTTCAGTGAATTTCAATGGTTTTGTAAATGATAATCTTTAAAAGTATTAATTGTTATATTTTTCATAAGGATTTACTACATTATTTTAAATTATTTATTTTTAGATATTTTATTTTTTAAATTACATTACCTATTTTTAATATAAATTGAAAAAAAAATGTTTTTACAACTCTCTGCAACGCAGCCCCCTGACGCGTTTGCAGAGGGGGAACTAATTCCCCTTGCATACTAGCCCACCAGGAGCCTCCAGTATGCACCAGGGAGCTGCGTTGCCTTGCCCCGGGGGGACGGCGGTCCCCGGGGCAGTGCGGGGGGGGATTGGGGGCCCCCCACACTTCTTTATCACTATGCCCCCGCGATTTGGTCCCCCCGGGGGGTAATTTGAAAAAAAACAGACCGGGTTTTTAGAAAACATTTTTTGGGCCTTGGGGGTTCTTGTGGGACCACCTGGGCAGGCCTAGGGGGTCAGGGTGTTTCTACCCTGCCCCCGTTTTGTGTTCTACACGTTTGTTTTTCTGATGTCTTGTGCCTCGGTCTACCGAGCACAAGATGGCTGCCAACACTTCCTGGTTTGAAGTGTTGAAATTTAGAAGAGCTAGTTACAACAGATCCTACTCTAGTGACAAACACTTTCAGTTCAGTTGTAGGTACCAAATCACCATACAGCCTGTAAATATCAGGGGTACATACTAATACACCTAAATCAAGATCACAAGTGGTTGTCAGTGAGACTCACAAAAGAAATAATCATGGATTCCCATCAAATGTCTTGCAATGATCTGTATTCTCATCTGGTCATCCAAGAAATGGGGTGGTCTGTCCCTCGATCATTGGGACGATGTCCACTCCCAGTCGCTAGAAAAGTCTCAGTGAGTCAAACCCACACACACTGAATTGACCATGAGATAGATGACATGGTATGGGAATATGTGCAGTGCAAAGAATAGTGATAATGTGGTGAAGTAAAATAGAGTGGTGAAAGCAGTGGTCAATATGTTTTATTCAAATGGTTGTTTCACCCTCTAATTAAAACCAAGAACAGTGTAAATGACAGGGCAGACGTAAACAAATATCGACTGCCACAAAAAAAGGCCAACATGTTTCAGCCACTAGGAAAAAGAGGTTCCACAGGCTTTCTTCAGGGCCTCTGTTTTCAAAGATTTGCTACCGCTAATGTAAAAATACATTGAATAGATAGTCAAACAAAAAAAGGATATAGCTGGACGTATTAGTCCATAATCAACTGGCTCCGTGTCAAAGACTGGAGTGGTCTCATATCTAGAAAAAAGGGGACAAACACAAGGCTCTCAGTCCAGAATGCATAGTATTAATACCCCTCTATTTAAAAAGCATTTCAATAATTCATCACTCACCCAGATTGACCGGGGGCTATGCCTCACCTCTCTTGGACCCTGCTCAGGAAGACGGAGGCCCCGCTCTATGGGAGAGAAGTATAAGGTGTCTTGAGTAAAACATTTCGCTCATGGAGCGTCTCCTGTTTCTACCAAATCCACACTTAATTTTAACTCCTCTCTCAATCGTGCTCATTCGTTGGCGTCCTAGCTCACTCTCTTAAAACCTCGTCACATAAAGTAATGTTAATGTGCAAAATAGAATGCTACCATGCAGGCACCCGTCACAGATGTCTGTGCTGGTTTAAAAGAACCTACTGCTCCGGGCTGTTCTCCTGTTCGAATATCGTGTTGGACTGTGCTTAGAGTGGTTTTCTACAGGGACCCACCGATTGTTCAAACGATTAAACCAACCCACGTTCGAGGCGCTTGCCACTTGTTGTATCATGTGGCTAGGATTCTAAGATCTATAACAAGAAACTGCAAACCCTGACTACAACGCATTAGGTGCGACCCCAAGCTGGTGCCAAAGTTACAATCATACAATCCTTTCTCGCTGGCAGACCAACCCGTCCGTCGTTGCCTCGTTGCAGGCACTGAGTCAGGGGGGAGGCGTACGCCTGTCAGAATGGAAAGTATTTGAACGCTGTCTTGGTTGGAGGCGGAGTCACCTGACCCGGAGCTCGCCCACTTCAGAACCCACTCGTTTGTGGTCGTCTAACACAAGTTCCTAACTAACGTGTCAGTATTTATGTTGTGATTGAATACAAGTCCAAACGCACTTTCCTAATAAAAACAAATTTAATAGGTAATGTTTAGATTTCATCCGGGGTGCATGACCTGAATCTCGCGGGAGGATCCGGAACTACAGGATGACGTCATCAGATGACGAAATGTAGTCCGGTGAACCCACCGCGTATTGCACTAGTACAGAATGCTTGAATACTGTTTCAGGGGCAACGTAAAATCGATGAACACAGTATCTAGCAAACTATCACCCCCTTAAAGGCTAGCCCATGGAATCCCATCATTTAGTCCCAGGGAGTCTGTGGAAAGTTTATATATCCAACGTTGTTCTTTGGTAAATAGAAACTTAGAAACATCCCCTGTGTGTGATGGTATAAAAGGCTTTTCTAAAACTGTCCAAGTGAATTCCTCCTCTGTGTGTTTAAATTCAACAAAGTGTCTTGTGAGTTTGGTTAAGGTCTTTCTACATCTGAATGCACTCTTGTGTTTGAGCATCCTGAGACAGACCTTCCGCGTTGTCATGCCAACATACTTGATAGCACATGGACATGTCAGTAGATAAATCACATGTGAGCTATTACAGTTCGTGAAGTGTCGCTGCTCCCACGGACGTTCAGTGCCAATGTCAATTTCAGTGGTATGTCCAGTTTGCAGGCATATCGAGCAGCATCCGCGTGGATGATGCCCCAATACTGCTGGTAAGTTCCAAAGGGTACCTATTGGGCGTTTGAAAGTCTCCTTAGGGCGTGTATGTACCAGGCGATCGTGCAGATTACTCGATCGCTTGAAAGAGAACAAGGGAGGTTCAATTTTGTCAGCACTTGCATTTAGAATACGCCAGTGGCGGTTCACAATCTTTTGTACCTGGTTGGACTTGGTACTAAAGGTGCTCACAAACGTGAGTCGATTGAGTGCTGACTTTACCGGGTGTGGTTCTAACAGAGATTCTCTGTGGTTGTTCGCTGCCCGTTTCCAAGATTGTTTAATCAGGCGTTTTGGATAGTTCCGGGCTTCCAACTGTCGGACTAGACTCTCTGAATGTTTTGAAAAAGTCTCTTTGGTGGGACAGTTCCGCCGAACGCGGAGAAACTGCCCATAAGGCAAATTGTCTCGTAGAGACTTTGGGTGCTGGCTGCCATATAAGAGTAGTGAGTTCCTTGCCATTGGCTTGTGGAAGAGTTCGCTCTCGAGTCCAGTCGGAGTGGCATAAATCGATAGATCAAGAAAAGAAAGTCTTTCTTTGCTATCTCCACCGTGAAACGTAGATATCGATTCTGGTTGTTAAGCCACTGGTGAAACCGTAGGATTGAGTCACGGTCACCTTTCCATACCACGAGAACATCATCTATATAATGTTTCCACCACACAATTGATGGAAAAAAGGGTTAGTGGGTGTCAAGATGTGCTGCTGCTCGAAAGCATGGACATAGAGGTTCACCAGGGAGGAGCAAAAATGCCCCCCAAAACTTTCAATATAATGTTGAGGATTTCCTAAGGAAACTAGGTCCTAACTATATCTACCTACTGGCTACTGCCAGTAGGTAATATATATATATATCTCTATATATATACCTATCTATCTATATATATATATATTCACTGAAAAAACCATAGGTTATAGACCATATATAGTTAGGAATTAGCATTTAAAAAACCTTATTTTACTCACACAAAACCATTGAAATTCCATATATAGTTAGTTGTACTAACTATATATCGCGCACCCGCAATCCACTGCTGATCATGTCACATATTACATCATTCATGACATGGTCAGTGACATCACTGATGACATCTCAAATGACATCACTGATGACATCACTGATGACATCTCAAATGACATCACTGATGACATCACATCACAACTGAATGAGTGGATGTATAAGTGTCTGAATGAAGGTTTTAGTAGGTGCGTGACTGACTGTATGAGTGAGTGATTAAATGTGTCTCACTGAATGCATAGGTTAGTGACTAAACTGTCTTAATTTGTGCATCATTATGTCTGGTATTCTGTAAACTGCTGCATGTGTTGATCAGTAGCTATATGAGTAACTATATGGGTTATTGATTGATTGTCCAAGTATTTGTATGGGAGACTGAGTGTGTGTGTGGCTGGCTGGGAGATGTGTGACTCTGTGCAGATCAATGTGTTCTTGTATCAATGATTTATAAGAGAGTAAGTATGTGTTAGAATATGTTTAAAAATGTAAGGTACTCTATGTTTAACTGTATAGATTAGAAAATGGAAGTGTGATTGATTCTTTACAGGACTGACTAGGTGTGTGAGTAACTCCAAGGATGAGTGGCAGAGTGTGAGTGTCTGTATAGGGTGTATGAGTGCATATGATAGTGTTGTAAAGATGAGTGATTGTATGTATGAATGATTGTATGGGTGAATGAGTGAATGTGTGTGTAGACGTAGGAATCAGTGAGTGCGTATGTAGTAACTAGTATTGGTGTGTCAATTGTTTAAAAAAATATATTCTGTATTTAACACTGGGTGTAACAGAGGTTATATTAAAGTGTGAGGAGATGCATTGTATTGTCACATGAATGATATCATCAGTGATGTGACCATTGATGTCAAATGAGATGTCATCAGTGATGTCATTTGAGATGTTATCAGTGATGTCATTTGAGATGTTATCAGTGATGTCATCAGTGATGTCATTTGAGATGTCATCAGTGATGTCATCAGTGATGTCATTTGAGATGTCATCAGTGATGTCATCAGTGATGTCATTTGAGATGTCATCAGTGATGTCATCAGTGATGTCACTGACCATGTCATGAATGATGTAATATGTGACATGATCAGCAGTGGATTGCGGGTGCGCGATATATAGTTAGTACAACTAACTATATATGGAATTTCAATGGTTTTGTGTGAGTAAAATAAGGTTTTTTAAATGCTAATTCCTAACTATATATGGTCTATAACCTATGGTTTTTTCAGTGAATTTTCAAGGTTTTGTAAATGCTAATTCCTAACTATATATGGTCTATAACCTATGGTTTTTTCAGTGAATTTCATTGGTTTTTTAAAAGCTAATATCTATAGCTGTAAAATGTATTCTTCTTTAAATCCAAAAATATATTTTATATGTTTATTAATAATTTTTTTTAAATATTTTTTTTGTTTCGCTCCCGGTCCGCGAACCGGGAAGCTTCCCGTTAGCTCAATTTGATTCCGCGACCCGGTCCGCGAACCGGTAAGAAATCAACATAGTGACGGTATCGCGTTGCCGCGTAATGCGTCTTATGACGTACTGCGTTAGCGCACCCGGAAGTGCCCCGGGGCGCGGACCGAGGCGCGAAACGCAGCTCCCCGGAAGCGATCCGCGGCGCGAAAGCGCGACGTATCGCGTTGCCGCGAAATGCGTCTTGTGACGTATCGCGTTAGCGCACCCGGAAGTGTCCCGGGGCGCGGACCGGGGCGCGAAGCTTAGCGACCCGGAAGCTAACCGGGGAGCGTTCCGCAGCGCGTAACATGAGCGTGAGAGGTCATGTGACTTGTTAATAAAACTTTTCATTGGTTCATTTCACTTTTGGTTTCATAATGATGGAAGGCTAGGTCAGGTGACTTAAAAATAACACTTTTCATTGGTTGAGAAGTATTGTTTTTTCCCAAATGATGAAAACCCCTCCTTCTTTCCTCACTCTGACTTTCATCATTGTGAGAGGAAGACCTATTTTGCTTGTTGGAAAATGGCTTCATTGGTAGCTTCAGCTGGTGGACCCCCACCACCACCACCACCTCCTCATGGGAAGAGAGGACCACCTCCCCAGGTCCTGACCAACACTGAGGAGGAAGAGGAAGAAATGGATGAGGAGGGAGAAGAACCACAATTTTTAGAAGAGTTGCCCCGGGTTTCCAGAAAGAAAGCCAGTTTCATCTGGCAGTTTTTTTCAATACCTCGTGGCCAAAAAAAAGTCAACGCGAGGTATGTCACCTGCCTGATATGCAAGGAACAATTGTCCAGAGGGACGGACAAAAAATATAGCTTTGGAAATCACACAATGCACAGGCACATGACGAGGAAACATCCCCTAAATTACAGCCGGGCGGAATTAAGGGATATGCACGACAATCCAAGACCAACTCCTGTGGCCAGACCAACAATACCGGTTTCTCTAACACCAGAAGAGGCACGGGAAACTGTGCCAAATATTCAAGAAAATTTTGGGCACATGATTCACTTATGTATGCACTGTCGTGCATTATTAGCTTGTGGCAACATGAGCATCAATGCACTCAACCTGGCGTATGAACACCATGATTGCCCTAACCGCCCCCAGTAATTTTTTTTTGCTCCTGTTGAGCCCTTTTCAACGCCTGTTTTTTGTTGTTTCCCCCCCCCAAAAAAAACCAAAAAAATATAAAATCGTTCAAAAAATACAAAAAAAACAAAAAATGTTCAAAAAAAAAAAAATATATAAAACAACAAAAATATAAAAAAAAAAGTTCTTTTCAGAACTACCTTCCCTTTCCAAAAAAATTGCTAGAATGTTTAGCACTCTGGCAAGCTCTATTTCTTTTGGTTCGCTTCCGGGTTAGCTTCCCGGTACGCGGACCGGGAGCTAACCAAAAAAAAATTTTTTTTTTTAAAAAGTGTAAGTATAAGGAAAGGAAACAGAGAGTGATGTTAAAAGAAAGACAGCTATAGGGAGTAAAGAAGAGGGTATAATTGTGAAAAACAAAATAGATAACGAAGTGAAAGAAAAAAAAAGAGAGTATAACATTAACAAAGAAGAGTTTCTTGGAGAATGTGAGTGAATGTTCAAAATAAGATTAAAACATGAGGAATAACAGAGAGAAAAAATAGAAACCAGAAAACAAAAAATAACAGAAAAAGATTATTTGAAACAGCAAAGAAATGTAATTAACATAGAGCCATATCATCAACATAGGCAATACAAATTTTGCAGCTTTTATTGGCAGAAATGTGTCGCTAAAGCTGCTTTTGTGGCAGAAAACTGCCACTAAAACCACTTTTGCACCAGTTTTCTGCCAATAAAAAGAGCAATAATTTCATTGGCTGTGTTCATAATATTCCCCTTAGTGTGCTTCAACTACACAGAGAAAGCATTATGAACAAGTAGTGATAGAGTGATCAGTCAAAGACACTAAGAGTAAAAGAGACGCAGTGAGTGAACAAGAGTGAGGAACTATGAGAAGAGAGGGACTGAGAAAAAGAGTGGAAGGAGTTGAGTAAGTAGGTAATAGAGAAAGGAATGAGGGAAGTAGCAAAGGCAGGAAACTGAGGGTTAAAGAAATGAAGCAGTGGAACTAATAGTAGTTAAATGTGATAGAAATGTAACGAAAACAGTACAAAATATTTACCTTATAATTGTCGTTAAATTACTCACTTTTTGTTTTTATACTTTCAATCTGTGAAAGAGAGAACAAACATTTGAAAAATATTAAAAAATGTATTTAAAAATTAGAAAAGACAAGGGAAAAGATTGAAGGACAAACAGTTTTTCAACAACTTTGACACTTACAGAAGCTTCTGCTTCTCCAGGCCCCCTACACAGTCCTAAAGATATACATTTTAAACTAACAGTATCTTGATGCAGATGAAGTGAGGCCTATCTTAAAACATGGTGCATCTTTTGCATTGCTGTTGTTTCAGAAAAGTGTCGCAAGACACTAAAATTTTAAATAATTGCTTCAGGATGCCAATAAGATGTCTACTATCCAGAGGTTTGTTTCAGGTGAGGCCTACTCAGGGTTGCAGATGAGATTTACACTTGTTGAAGAGTACAGAGGAGATAATACATGTGAAGGTCTACCAATGAAGTGAGTCATGTCCACTGCACTCTTCAACAAAGTTCAAACCTCCTATGTTTCCCTGGACAGACCTAAACTTGATCTGCACAATGTGATTCGTAATGATAGGAAACACAGGTGATGTAAATGAAATACGTGCAATTTATTTTGCTCATTTCACAATCACATCACTTGTGTTTCCTTTGCTTAGGTATCTCATTGTGCAGATGTAGTCCAGCATATGAAAGAATACGCAGAAGTGCAGCACTGCATGCAACAACTTTGACACTTACAGAAGCCTCACCTTCTCCATGCCTCCTACACAGTTCTACATATACATCATAAATGCAAATAGTACAGAATTAATTATACATGTTAAATGGTTTATTTTTGCTGTTCTCAGAATGTATCAAAATTCACTAAAAACAGTGACTTGAAGGTATTCATCATATAACAGCGGGGAAAAAAAAACACAATCAAAATGATTGTGTTTAAAAAACCCATACAACATAAGAAATGAAAATTCAGAACTCCTTAAAGTTAACTTACTTTCCATGACGTCCAAGGATGTCCTATGAACAGCTTACACTCTTTTGTGCTGTTATTACTTTCAGCCCGCCACTTTCTGAAAGAAAATCTCCATCGTTTTTAAAAACACGTTACATGCAATAAATGACTTCTTGCTCTCTACCACAAGTTTCCACAAGGCCAAATCTGGTCAGAGCCATTTATAACTCTTGGATTTCTTGTAAGCCAATCCCGTCATTTGGCATTTCCGCAACTTTCAGAATTAAAATGTTGAAGATCATTTTCACAATCCTGGAATAGTAATATCTTCCCCTTCTTGCTCAGTCATGTTCTACATTTCCTATGACACTGATACTGCTTACTATGAAGCAGACTTACACTACCTCTATGACTACTACAATTATTTAATTCTCTACATCACTTTTAATCACAAAGCAATGTAAAACAGTAGACAGCATTGCAGACTTACATTCCCTCTACTCCATGTTTTGATTGGCTGCTTCAATTAGCTTATAAAAAGAAACAGTTTTTCTGAACTCATTCAAAGTGCACGTATTTCTCCATGATGTCCAGTCCTATGGTTAGAAGTTATGTCTCTGAACTACACTTATCCTCAAGGCCAAATTGTGTAGGAGCCATTAGAACTTCTTGAAATTCCACAGAGCACATCCCGAGATTATTTCCCTAAAATTTTGGTTTTAAAAACACCAGGTAAGAGTTTTTAAGGTCATACGGCAATTTTTTTTTGAAAATTAAAACAGAATCATTGCAGAATGACCAGCCATTTCTAGACTTTAAATAAGCTGTGTAATGTCCTGATGTTATTGAAGGGCCGTCATGATATATAATTGCTGCAGTTACAAAAGTCCTTCCTGATATTGACAACTGCGAAGCTACAACATTTTTAATTAAAGTTGTCAATTTTGTTCCATCAGGCCTACATCTTTGGAACATTAAAATGACATACTGGCCATATGTTCGTATAAATAATGTGGACATCATTTCAGATTTACATTGGCTACACTCCATGTTGTGATCAGCTGCTTTTACTAGCTTATTAAAGGAGACTGATTTACTGTCTGGCAAAGTTAAATATATAAATCTTTCTGAGTCTACACTAGTAGTACTTGATACCATACAGTTCTCGCAGTCATGCTGCCATTGATAAGAAAGCCCAAACAGCTGATCTACATCTACACCTTCAGCATGTAATACATCAAGCATATACATTAAAAACTCCTGACAATCTTGCTGAATATTTTGAGAGAATTGTGTTTGGCCTGAACATCTGTCTAACAGATTTCGAATTTCAGACACACTTTCTATGTTTCTTCTATCAGTGCTACATTTCTCTAACACAGAATTTAACAAACTGCAAAATCTTTGATCAGAATTGACCACAATCTCTTCTTTTACATTTTCTAGAGAAAACAAAACATTAACCACTACATTAGCATAGCAGTTCACACCAGAACTGTTTTCAAATTGAAAACCAACAACATCTTCAACAGAATCCTTTTTGTTTCTGCTTGTAATTTTAGGTTCATCGACTTTTCGTCTTTTTGCTACAACCTCCCCAGTATTGGTCACATTTCTTCGTTTCCGGCCTACCACACGTTTCTCAAACAAAGGATACTGAGGCAAATGTGGCGCATACTCTCTTCTTAACCTATTGTATTCCTTAACACAATCTAGATCAGCACAAATGTTTGTGACATCACACTCAATCAAGTACAATCCCGATAAAGTTCTAACTCGTGACAATGCCACATATGCCATACCCTCCTTGAACACAGAACTGCCAATATTCACCAATGCACTGTCTACACTTAAACCTTGCGATTTATGGATTGTCACCGCATATGCCAAGCAAACAGGAAACTGCTTACGGCGAACATATAAGTCTTTTACAAGCAAAAATCTAGCAGAGCAACGACCAATTAGCTGTACTTCCTCAATGCCATCAAATTTAATTTTTAAAAATTCAATTCCATCTCTATTTCTGTATTTTACAAAATCAACAACATTACCCATTGATCCATTTACCAGACTTCTTTCAACATGTAAATTCCTTCTTAAAATTATACGGCAGTTCAAGCACACATTCAGAGTATTTTCAAAACCTGCAGTTTTAGATATACTCTTCTCTAATGAATCCAATTTTGTTTTCAGATTCTCAGACAAAATAATTGTTGATCCCATATGCTCTACTCTGTCAATAGCTTCCAGTTTCACAATCTCTTGCTTTTCTAAATGCAACATTTTGTTGTTGAATTTGGCACATTCTGCAAGAGTTGGCATCAAACATATTCCAGATTTCTTATCAGTAATTTTCTGAAAAATATTCTCAGGCACAACATCTTGTTCTGGATATAAATTTGACAGTAATCGTGCATGTAAAGCTTCTTTCCCATGCTCGGTCACTTTTCCAATTCTAACATCTTGTAGAATAGTCTTGTAAACTTCATCCTTCGCCTGACGCATATTTTCATGCAGTTCAGCATAATTGAAGATTAACCATATATTGACGTTGCCAATGCTGCCTAGGCACTTCCTGGTATCTTCATGCGTGAGCATTTTGAACACAGGTTGCCCTTTCACTGGTGTCAGCTGCAGAAGATCTCCGAAAACAATGATGTGTTTGCCACCAAATAACACATCATACTCTGTTTTGAGAACTTCTTGCATCCTCAAATGCACAAAGGCAAGCATGACATTGGAAACCATGCTTACTTCGTCAATGATAAGAAGTTTCATTTTCCTCAAGATTCTTGAAACTTCAAAACAAGCATCTCCAGATAGCTTGTGATATTGTAATTTGTTGTCATGCTCCACTGGCAGCATCAGTAAACGATGTAAAGTAATCCCTTTAATGTTATGTGCTGCCAGTCCAGTTGGAGCGGTGACAACACAAGACAGCGATGACTCTGTCCTTTCCTGCAAATAGCATGAAATTGCTTTAATGAGGAAACTTTTTCCAGTTCCCGCTTCTCCACTCACGTACAGTCGGACAGGCTTCAACGACGTACATGAGCACTCTTTCTTGTCATGACTTAATCCATGATCAATTTGCATGGTAACTTCGTCATATATTTTCCTCTGCTCAACGTTGAGTTGTCTTTCCAACTCTTCTAAGTTAACCGCATCCTCCTGAGCATGTGCCATGGCTCTTTCCACTTCATTCATGGCAGTGGCAGCTTCATTTTCGATAACAGGTCCTCCTAGTGGATCCTGACTCAATGAAGCAGAACTCTGACTGTCCTGAGAACTGTCTCTGGCAATCTCGGCTGCAATCGTTGCTTCCTGCTCAATTTCCGCATTCAACATTTCTACATATTTGGGAAAAGCAGGACATTCTATGGTCTCCTTGGCGGCATTGAAAGAGTCTTCGTAACAGAGGAAATCTCCAAGCAGTTCCTCTTCTGCACGCCAAGGCTTGAAAAGTTGCAAAAGTGCTAAATAGAAAAACTCCTTTTTTTCAGGAGATTCGCCACTCAATTTTCGATGGTTTACCAAGTGGCATTTTCTTTGCTTGACCAGACATCCCTCACTTCCTATTACAGCATACACTCCTTTCTCAGTATCTTCTTTGATGTTCCTCTTGAATATGTAATTTTGAAGAACCTCATACAGACAAACATTGTCGAGGTGACTGCTTCTATTTGGATAATATGTATCCAACATGTTGGTCTTCAAAATGTCGGTACTGTTTGGCTCCTTTTCCGCCAAATACTCAATTTCCCGCACAGGTTTCAGAACTCGATTACGCGTTGCAGCAAGACCAAGACTCGCCCAAACGATACTCCTGGACTTGGCATAGAGACTTGCTGAAGACAACCGGTCAGAGCATTCGTAAGCTCCGATTTCTCGATGCGACAACATCTTCAGACTGAAACTGTACAACTTCTTGCTGAGGCTCTTTTCATGGGAAATGTCCTCCCACATATCCTTCAATTCTGTCTTCTCTTTTTTGGTGATGTAAGACGTCACATACCGAGCCACAGCCATACAGTTATCAGCCACAAACTGTATATCCATGTTAGCATTCCACATGGACAAAATCACCGGGTTGTAGTCGTTGATGTACTTGGACTCTTCGTTCCTCTTCAAATTGTATGTGTTTTTAGGTGATTTCTTCATGACATTATGTCGCAGCGAAGACATCAAACTGTTTACTCTTCCTTTAGAAATCACCGGTCGTGGAAAACCGAAACGACATTTGGTGTAGAACTTGTCCTTGTTTCGTAATTTACGACGGCAGTACTTTCCACATCGATGGCTTTGGAAACGCAGAACTTTTTCTCTTAGGCTTTTCTTCTCCTTTGCGTTTGGAACAGCACACGTAGAATACTGTTGGATGAAACTCATCACTGAGTCTTCTGGATCCGTTTCAAATTTAGGTGCATCCTTGATCCACAGCAACATATGTATATGAGGAGCACCTTTTGCTTGGTACTCCTTTCTCCAGAAGAAATCCAACACCTCTCCAAGAGGTGGATTCTTCTTATTCATGATGAAAGACATCATAGCTTCAAATCTATGATTGAAGTACCTACATACATTGACTGGATCCAAAGAGCACAGTTCTCCGGGTGTCTTGAATTCGATGTTATCTACGTTAGCATTTGCCTCTCGTAGAAATTCAAGTAAGTCTTCCCAGCCATACTCGGCACAGCTCAGAGTGAAGAACCATGTGGGAGTACCTAAGTTCCTCAGCATACATTTTAAATCACCATGACGACGGTACCAGTACTCATTAGTACCACGCTGACACACCATGAGATTAATCAGGTGAGAATCCAAAGTACTGTCTTGGACATTGACTTTATCCATAAAGTCACTTGACGAGATGTTTTGCATGTGTATACCACTTTTCAAGATGTGGTTCACTGCATATGACAGTCCAGACAGATCGCTTTCAAACAGGAGATGAAACAAATAGGGAATGCATTGTCGAAACCTAGCATCTCCTGCATACAATCGCAAAGTCCGGTATTCAGAAGCAGGAATTTGATGAGGTCGCTCATCATATCTTCCTCCCTGACCTGTTGGAAAAAGCTGTGGGAAACACCGACCTTCCAAACTTTCCTCCCAAACACTAATGGGACTCCCTTTGGCTTGTTTCATTTGAAACAACTCAATAGCATTCCCCATGACTTCCTTGGAATGCAAAGGATGAACACTATAATGTTCATATATTTCTTCACTAGTAGAGGGTTCTACTTTCTCAATTTGACCAGCACACAAATCGCTATCCTCTTCCTCACTTACTTCCTCTTCTGCAACATATACATTCTTATAGTATTTATTATTTTTTTTCAAATACAATGTTGCCTTTTTAACTTTCCTAACATCTACTAAATCTTGCCATATTTTCTTATTCTTTGTCGGAACCCCATTAACTAAGATAACCAGAGGTTCCTCTTCCACTTTTTCTACTCCAATTGTGTTAATGTTTTTCTTCAAATCTAGAGGCAAATAAACAACTCTTCCCTTTAATCCTCTCTGTAAATCTGATGGAGGCAATTTCCCTGTCTTTGGCTCCATTCTTACAATAGCCTGAAAGGGATGGATACTTTGAATCAAAATAGATTCATAAGTATTTAAATCCTTCAATTCAGAAGGAATCTCAACCAATTCCAGATTATTATGAACTGCTCTAGCAGGCATCTGGTTTTGATTTAATTTGCAACAACAATAAGTACACACACGTTGATCCAATCCCAAATCAAAACAATTTTCTACCATCAAGTATGTTTCGAAATCCTTCCATTCACTATTATCTTCCCTTTCACTTTTTGCATATAAATCCACTAACTTAGTCTGATTCTTATAATAAGTGCATCGACAACACACACAAGTGAAATTAGGCCTCTCACTTGATTTCACCTCAAACGTCGCAATTTCCCTCTGGAAATTATCTGTACTGGAAACCTGTACACTATCTTCCACATGACCCTCTTCTTCTTGCTCAATTTCAACATTCTCCTCTTTACTTCCAAAGTAACAAAACTCAATTTCTTCACATATATTCTTCACATCTGTTTCAGAACCATGCAAAAGAGCAGCGCATAATTGTTTAAGCATAATTGCTGGACTCTTAGCATAATACAACATTCTAACTAATTTCCTCACTTTATTATGATGCACTGCTAGCATCCTGAAATGATGAAAAACACTCTGGCATACTCTCCTGGAAAGACAAGCCAGTGAATGACCATGCAAACCTGTCACTTCTCTTACTCTGCAAGGATCTAATTCTTGCAACAACCTTATTTTCTGCTTCAAACTTTTCTTATTAAATGACCGTACAAAATCACAAAGCAAATTGATGGAATCCTGTCGCACACTGCAAATACTACTACACTTCCAGGTGTACACAGGACCCTTAGCACGTCTTCCTAAAACCTCATTACCTAACACCTCTTCTGCCTCTGTTGTCACAAGTTTTTCTTTTTCAACTGGACAACCATCTTTCACTTCATAAGCACGACCACTGGTGTCAACTGCATGCACCAAATCATTATCCTGGAAATAACTCTCCTCATTAAAAAATGCCTCACAGCTTGAACTATGCATCCATTCTCCAGAAAAAACTTCACAAAAATTACTACGATTAACTATTCTCTTCCATCTACTATTTCTTTTGAAATCATAAATTACCTTGTTTAGCTTCCTAATTCTATTGATTATCAAAATAAATAACTTACGTTTAATTTCAAATGCCTGATCAATAACTTTCTCAACTTTTTTTTTTCTCTTATAAAAAAACAGTTTCTGTTGACCTTTCTTAATATTTTTTAACAAATTGCCAATTATCCTGTTGCAGAACATTCGTTTACGAATCTCCCTAAACTGTTGTTTCCTTCTACTATCATGCACACTGTTATCTCTTGCTCTAGCAGTAACATTTTTGATTGGCCTTTCCTTTCCATTTGAATTCCTTCTCGTTTTATGGACTGAAACATTTTCTGTAGTAATATTTTTTTTACTACACATATTTCTTATGAAATATTTTGTGCTCTTACCCGGTGCTTTCTTCGTGACTTGACAAATCTTTTTGTTAGAGGACTGCTGCTTATTTTCTTTCACCTGCTGTCTTTGACGTTTTGCAGCCTTTCTCTGTCTTTCTATTGTTGGCATGGTGAAATCTTGAAATGATCTGCAGTTGAATCTGTGGTAAAATATAATAAAAAATGTTATTAACCATTATTACCAAACAGTAAAACAATAACAGTGATCAAAAACTTAACACACTACTTGACATTTTAAATAGAAGATTTTTTAGTCCTTGCAAATTTACAATACAGAAATAGCAGAAAAGAAATGACATTTATATTTATGTTACCTGTGCTATTTTATATGTGAATCTGATCTAATTTATGAGCATATTTTAATATTTTATTGAAGACACTACACATAACCTGCTTTTGAAGGTGTCTTTATTTTTAAATTAAACGGTTTACCTTTTTACTTTTTATTAATTATACATTTTAAAAATAAATGTTTATATTTCCATAGGCTCAAGCAGGTCAGCTTCCCATCCTATGTCATATAATTCGGACAAATCTGCATCCTCATCACGCTCTTCTTCATCCTCAGGATTTAAATCATCCAAGGGATCAACATCCACTGATGTTTCAATTACAAGTTCAATGATGAGGTCAAAATCAACTGATTGCAGATTGTCGCTCATGTTGAGGTTGTCTTTATCTTTAAAGAAAGAAAACAACAATGAGATGTTGCAGAGTAAGAGACAAATCTCAGAGATTATAATAGTAAAATTGTTTAACAAGAGTAATATTTTGCAGCTATTATTTAGCCATGTCCAGCAATGCTGAGCAGGTGAAGACTATGTCTAAATTTTCAGTGAACAGGACTCATCTCTTCTTAACCTTGGATAAGCCTCACCGACTCTGTGTGTCCTGCACATACTTAAATGTAAAGGGGCAGATTTATGTTAAATGGCACATCCCCAGGCATGCACCAGTTAACGTGCACCACTACTCTGCCACCCATGGTGTGCCGTATTTACAATCAGATAGGAGAAAGCTTCGTCAAAACCCTGCGCCTGCTTTAAGCAGGCATAGGTCTTGACACAACATTGTGGAGATGGGGCACCCCTGAGCCTTGCTTGAGCTGCATCGCACTTGCGATACAACTCCAGCAATCACTACCTTTACAGCACAGATACGTCACGCATCTGTGCCATTTTTGCCCCATGATGCCCCGTATTCTAAATGCAGCACACCATGGGTGGCGGAACAGCGGCGCAGGATGACTGACACATCCCTGGTGATGCACCAGTCATCATAAATCTATCCCTAAGCTTCTTATCTTGTTACAGATGAACCGCCATACGTAGCATGAAACTATTTTGCATTTCCTAAATAGCGAATTTTAAGGAATAAATAGCAATTCTTTACCATTCCTAATTTGCAATGAGCAAATTGCTAATTGCAAGTTACCCATTCATTTCCATGGGCTAGGAGGCTCATAGGAATGAAGGTTTAATTTGCGATTAGCAATTTGCTCATCACAAATTAGGAATTTTTCCAAGGGTGCAGGGGTGTCTCAAGAACACCCTGCTGCACCCCTGAAAAAGAAATTTGGGGGCATATGGCACACATACATGCCCTAAGGGCATGTGTTGGCGTCAAATGGCACCTTTTGTTTTTTTGAAAAAAAGCTTTTTGAAAAGAATTCACAAATTACCACCAATTTACCACAATAGTTTCCAAATCCTTAATGTCATTTTTTACATATTTTTTGTTTGATACATTTCATTTAAGTAGTCACAAAATTTGCAAATCCTTCAGTGCAATTGCAAAATAAGGAATAGCAAATTTTGCTACTCCTTATTTTGCATCAAACTTGTTTGATACATACCATTTGTCTAATTAACATTCGCAAAGGCTGAAATTCGTAGAATTTTGATCTTTGCGAATGCTAATTAGCTTGATACATATGGCCCCAAGTGAGGCCTGTCTTGCGACATGGTGCATCTTTTGCATCACTGCTGCATCGGTTTCATGTGGTACTTTTTTTTACACCATGACATATCTGCCTAAATGCATCAATTTGTAATGTTGTCGCCTCATAGCAAATCTTTTGCACCGCCGCTGCATCATAAAAGTGACGCACAGTGGCACAAAAGAGGCATACACCTATCATAAATCTGTCCCTAGCATTTTAAATGATTAATCCAGGATGACGATAAAGTGTGGCCTATCCAGAGGTTTGTTTAAGGTGAGGCCTACTCAGGATTGCAGATTAAAGTTACGCTTAATGAAGAATACAGAGGAGATAATACATGTAAAGGCCTACCAATGAAGTAAGTAATGTCCACTTTATTGCGCCAGTCATCATAAATGTATCCCTAAGCTTCTTATCTTGTTACAGATGAACCACCATATGTACCATCAAACTATTTTGCATTTCCTAAATAGCAAATTTTAAGGAATAAATAGCAATTCTTTACCATTCCTAATTTGCAATGAGCAAATTGCTAATTGCAAATTAGCACCGCCGCTGCATCATAAAAGTGACGCACAGTGGCACAAAAGAGGCATACACCTATCATAAATCTGTCCCTAGCATTTTAAATGATTAATCCAGGATGACAATAAGGTGTGGCCTATCCAAAGGTTTGTTTAAGGTGAGGCCTACTCAGGATTGCAGATTAAAGTTACGCTTGATGAAGAATACAGAGGAGATAATACATGTAAAGGCCTACCAATGAAGTAAGTAATGTCCACTTTATTGCGCCAGTCATCATAAATGTATCCCTAAGCTTCTTATCTTGTTACAGATGAACCACCATATGTACCATCAAACTATTTTGCATTTCCTAAATAGCAAATTTTAAGGAATAAATAGCAATTCTTTACCATTCCTAATTTGCAATGAGCAAATTGCTAATTGCAAATTACCGATTCACTTCCATGGGCTTGGAGGCTCATAGGAATGAAGGTTGCAATTTGCGATTAGCAATTAGCTCATCACAAAATAGGAATTTTTTCAAGCGTGCAGGGGTATCTCAAGAACACCCTGCTACACCCCTGAAAAAGAAATTTGGGGGCATATGGCAAACATACATGTCCTAAGGACATGTATAGGCGTCATATGGCACCTTTTGTTTTTTGGAAAAAAATGCTTTTTGAAAAGAATTCGCAAATTACCACAAACTAGAAGTTGGTGGTAGTTTCCAAATCCTTAATATCATTTTTTACATATTTTTTGTTTGATACATTGCATTTAAGGAATCGCAAAATTTGCAAATCCTTCAGTGCAATCGCAAAATAAGGAATAGCAAATTTTGAATTAAGGACATTTTAAGTAATTTCCACATGTGCAGTGTTTTCAAATTATGATTTGAAAATCGTTTTTGGGGAAAAGTAATGGTTTGCAAATTTATGACAAGGACATAATGGTGTATGCTTCTCTATAAGGCATTTCAGTGTCTCTGATGTCATTTTTCCCATATTACATTATAAGACCTTTCCCCATGGAGCACATTCCTTGTAAATATGCTCCCACCTGTGCATGGTGAATTTAGATTTTGACTGTTTGAGTCACATAGCCATGTTAAAAGTCACCCCAAAAAATTGCAAACGCTTTAAAAAAACACATTCATGTGTCTTAAGGACATTTTAAGTCATTTCCCCGTGGACAGTGTTTTGTAAGTGGCGCAAAAGAGGCATACACCTATCATAAATCTGTCCCTAGCATTTTAAATGATTAATTCAGGATGACGATAAGGTGTGGCCTATCCAGAGGTTTGTTTAAGGTGAGGCCTACTCAGGGTTGCAGATTAAAGTTACGCTTGATGAAGAATACAGAGGAGATAATACATGTAAAGCTCTACCAATGAAGTAAGTGATGTCCACTTCATTGCGCCAGTCATCATAAATGTATCCCTAAGCTTCTTATCTTGTTACAGATGAACCGCCATATGTATCATCAAACTATTTTGCATTTCCTAAATAGCGAATTTTAAGGAATAAATAGCGATTCTCTACCATTCCTAATTTGCGATGAGCAAATTGCTAATTGCAAATTACCCATTCATTTCCATGGAGCAGGAGGCCCATAAGAATGAAGGTGCAATTTGCGATTAGCAATTAGCTCATCGCAAATTAGGAATTTTTCCAAAGGTGCAGGGGTGTCTCAAGAACACCCTGCTGCATCCCTGAAAACGAAATTTGTGGACATATGGCGCACATAAATTTTAACAACATTCCTTTACCTCAAAAACGATTTTCAATTCATAATTTGAAAACACTACCCACAGGGAAATTACTTAAAATGTCCTTAAGACACATGAAAGTGTTTTTTTATTGCCTTTCCAGCATGGTTGGGTCACTTTTAACATGGCTATGTAACACAAACATTTAAAATCTAAATTTCCCATGCACAGGTCGGAGCATATTTACAAGCAACTTGCGCCACAGAGAAAGGTCTTACATTAAAATGGGAAAAATAACATCAGGGACAGTCAATTGCCGTATAAAGAAGCATACACCATTATGTCCTTGTCATAAATTTAAAAACAATTCCTTTTCCCCAAAAACGATTTTCAAATCATAATTTCAAAACACTGCACATGGGAAAATTACTTAAAATGTCCTTAAAACACATAAAAGCGTTTTTTGATTGCCTTTGCAGCATGTTTGTATCACTTTTAACATGGCTATGTAACACAAACAATCAAAATCTAAATTTTCCATGCACATGTGGGAGCATATTTACAAGCAATTTGCGCCACATAATTCATAATTTTCTCCTAAAAGCACACTATTCACTATCTAAATTAAAGAAATATTTTCTCACCTTAGCAAATACTTTGAGTTTGAAAACAGTCTCAGAAACACACCAATTTGTCTTCAGCAGAGCAAAAGGTATGCACTCCAGAGTCTGCAGCTATCAAAAGCACAGAAATGCTGTAATTCTTCACACATATCTCTCATGTCACCCAATCAAAACTCTTCCCTCACTTTTTTTCAAATGAAAACCCTTCCCCCCTCTGCCATTTCATGCCTTTTCTGCATGGCAACCACCTCTTGGAAGACTTCTGGTGTTTGCAAGTTCACACAACTTTGTTGCAATTGAACTCTGAACTCTCAGTGCACCTGCATATCCAGTGCATTCTTTCATTTAATGATTTTTTATTGACCATTCAAAATACATCTTTCAAAGAACACATCCGTGCACCCTAACTTTCTGTTTTCAGCAATCAAAATCCACCAATCACTGTTACTGCTTCATGAACACAGAAACTCCACAGTTTTTTTCATTTTAAACTCTCATTTTTTCAACTGCCATTTCATTGCCACACTTCATCTGACTGCAGGAGAACCTTCTCTCACCATGTTTTCTGTCTGGATTGTTGGACATAGTTATATTCACTGGGCTCAAAGGTACGTTGAAAACAGGAAATTACCTAACCTCAATTTACAAGATGTGGAAATTAAGTGGTTTGGCCACAGAGGATTAAAATGTCACCAATTGATACCATTGGTGAAAACCTTTATGCATTTGCCCAAACCTGACCTGTTAATTGTGCACTGTGGAGGTAATGACTTGGGCACTTTGACTGGTGTAGGTCTGGAAATGCTTTTAAAGGACACCTTTGAGCAATTAATGGCACTTTTTCCTCAGACTGCCTTGGTATATTCAAATATATGCCAAAGACAGAAATGGAGGTGGTCAAACCAATTTTGTCCACAAATTGAGAAGTCGAGGAAGCATGTAAACAAATCTGTTTCAGCTTACATGAGAGACCATGGAATGGGCTCCCTGTACAACAATAACTTGCGTTACTACATGCAAGATATCTACAGAGGAGATGGAGTTCACTTCTCAGATGAGGGCAACAGAGTTTTCACTCTGAATTTAAGAATGTGCATTGGTACCTACTTATAAGTACCTAAATGTACCATAAACCCAAAAGCTCTTCTCAGAGCTACCCTACATCTGATCACTCACAATTATTATTTTACTCTAACATTTTTCACTAATTTCCAACAAAGTACGCTCCCTGGGGCGCTACCCGGTACGCGAACCGGGAGCTAACCTCGCGAATTTTTTTTTTTAAATGTTTTTTTTTCGCACATATAAGCCTCCTCAGCCACCCTCAGAAAACCTAGGGGGTCAAGATAACTCTACCGTGCCCCCTTCTACCCATTCTGAACATTATTTGCCCTCCATCTTGTATCTTAATTCGACCGAAACACAAAATGGTGGACTCCCGGAACGCTTAAGGTTCGCGAACCGGGGCGCTCAACGGTACGCGTACCGGGTCGCTCCCTGGGAAGCGCACCATCAAAAAAGGTGGGAAAGTAGTTCACAGAAAAGCCACTGGAGACAATTTCACCAAATATAGATTAGCTCATACTACATACCAATCCCTACCATTTTCACAAATTTGATTGGAATTCCATTTAGTCATTTAGCCTGTAGACCTCTCTAAATACCCTGAGGTAAATTACTTCACAAAACACATCTGAAGTGTTGGAATTGACAACCAATGAAAATGTTACTTTCATTTTCTACTTTTTTTACCTGAAATTTCATTGGTTATATACCTGAATATATATAAAGGAAGAGAAGAAAACACAGCCATTTTGACTACTACTTCTTGCTGTACATTTCAATAGTATTTTCACTAATTCCTTCAACTTCTTTCTAAAGGTAAGTTTTTATTTTTAAAACTGAAGTATATTGTGCACTATAAGTTAATATGGTAAACTTTTTCTGATAGATATATACTATCCCTCTGTAGTAGTTATAGATTTAGAGAGACTTCTCTGTTATAGTTATGGATGGAGTTAAGCTTCTCTTGTATAATTATGAATTTACTTACGTTAAATCACATACACTTTTTTATATTCCTACTTCCACTCTGATACTATACACTGCCCAAAGATAAATTCACTGATAAAAAATGCCTATCTAAAAATATTCCCAACATTGCCCTATCTCTACTAATATATATTTTTTTAATCCAAATTTCAGGCAAAATGGAAGGCGAAAACCAAGTTTCTTTTGAAATGGACCTGCAAGAGAGCAGCCAAGAATTGATTGATACAATTGATCAAATTGACATTGAATTTTTCGATGAAACTTGGGACAATTAACTACTGCAATGTGTACAAGCAGTAGATAACCTCCTTGCAAATGAGGACATTTTACACCCTCAGAGACTACAATGTATATTCCATGATAATTATGAAATTTCTGACAATGAAATGTTAGAAAGTTTAATAAATTATGAAACACAATCACAATAAAAAAAAATGCTTAAAAAATAAAAAAAATAAAAAATAATCAACAAAAACAACAATCAATTAACATACAGCATTTGAAAAGTCTATCATTCATTTTTCATTGCAGTACGCTGCCCAGAACGCTTCCCGGTTCGCGGACCGGGCGCTCCCCACGAAAAAAAAAAAAAAAAAAATGTTTTGTTTTTTTTGCCCCGCGGGGCCCTTTTAAAACCTCCACATTAAACCTAGGGGGTCAGGGAGGATCTAGTATGCCCCCTTATGGTCATTTTCGCCTTTGTTTTGGCCTCCTCTTGTCTCTCAATCCTACCGAGAGACAAGATGGCGGCCGCTCCGGACTGTTTAGAATGTTGACATACACCGGAGAGCCAATCAGCTTAGCTACGCGAAGTTCCGGTACGCTTAAGGTCCGCGGACCGGAGCGCTGCCCGGAGCGCGCTTACAGATATATATCTTTTTTTAAACCTTAATTTCTCAAAATCCACTGGAGCACATATATTGAGACCTAGAAAAGGCACATCGGGCTACCAGTCCCTACAATTTTGCCAAGTTTCATGCAAATCCATTCAGCCGTTCGGGCTAAAAGTGAGGCCAACCGCCCTATGGAAAACTCAATGTTAAAAACACGTTTTGGGACCCCCCTTTTTTCTCGGCCCCCCCTGGACGAACCCCCCCCAAATTTTCAGGGGCTGCTCAGAAACAAAATGTTCCATTTTCCAGAAAATTTCAGCCAATTCCGTCCACAAACGCCAAAGTTATTAGACATAGAATTTTCAAAAATCCCATAGGGAAAAAATCCTAACTATATATACCTACTGGCGACCGCCAGTAGGTAATCTATCTATCTATATATATATATATAGATCTATCTCTATATATATTCACTGAAAAAACCATAGGTTATAGACCATATATAGGGGCTCATTAGGATGGTGGACGGACTTGCGTCCGTCCGCCACCCTTGAGGAGGAGGGAACGTCCGCAGGGGCTGCGGCGTTCCCTCCGTGCTGATTAGGATGTGACCGCCAGGGTGGCGGTCACATCCTCTATTTTTAACATTGCGGCGGGTGGAGCTTCAAGCTGCACCCGCCGCAATGTGAAAAATGCATGTGTTGCATTTACATGCACAAAGCGGCAGGCACCGCACGGTGCCTGCTGCTTTGTGTACGCAAATGCAGGGGGGTACCATAGGTACCCCCCATGTGCACCCCCCACCCCCCATTCACCCAGGGGGCCCGCAACGGGCCCCCAAAGTGAATGTCCGTATGCTTTTCCATGGCGGAAAACCCGCCGTGGAAAAGCATATTTACACCAACATCATGATATGGCGGACGGTGTCTCATAGACACCGTCTGCCATGTTATAGCTTTTCCGCCGCGGTCGGAAGCCGACCGCGGCGGAAAAGCGGCAGACGGAATTCCAGACCCACCAGCCATTCTAATTTGGCGGTGGGTCTTTGGAGTCTCCGCCGCGGTTTTTCCGCATCCTCCAGGCCGGCGGACACTTCCGCCGGCCCGGAGGATGCGGAAAAACCGCCATCCTAATGAGCCCCATAGTTAGGAATTAGCATTTACAAAACCTTGAAAATTCACTGAAAAAACCATAGGTTATAGACCATATATAGTTAGGAATTAGCATTTAAAAAACCTTATTTTACTCACACAAAACCATTGAAATTCCATATATAGTTAGTTGTACTAACTATATATCGCGCACCCGCAATCCACTGCTGATGATGTCACATATTACATCATTCATGACATGGTCAGTGACATCACTGATGACATCACTGATGACATCTCAAATGACATCACTGATGACATCACTGATGACATCTCAAATGACATCACTGATGACATCACTGATGACATCTCAAATGACATCACTGATGACATCACTGATGACATCTCATTTGACATTACTGATCACATCACTGATGACATCATTCATGTGATAATACGATGAACCTCTTCAGACTCTAATATAACCTTAGATACACTCAGTGTAAACAGACACTCATAGACTGTCACTCATCCATGGAGTTACTCAGACACTTAGTCAGTCATGCAAAGAATCAATCACACCTCCATTTCCTCAACTATACAGTTATACACACCTTACTTATTCAAACACATACTAAAACATATTTACTCACTTATACAATCCTGGATACAAGTTCACAATGATCCATACAGCCACTCACACATTCACTGGCTCTTATGCACAGTTATTTATATATGTCAACTCTCACATGTACTGTGTTTTACATATGTACTTACTTTGACATGTAGCACTGAGATATCCATTCACTCACCAATACACTCATGCACACAGTCAACCGCCCATACAGCTGTTTCCACATGCACTTTTGAACCCATACATCTAGTCAATCAACTGCTCACACATCTATGCAGAGAGTCATACACCTCCCAGCCACCCACACACACACTCAGTCTCCACTACAAATGCTTGGGCAACCAATCAATAACCCATACAGTTAATCATATAGCTACTGATCAACACATGCAGCAGTTTACAGAACAACAGACATAATGATGCACAAATTAAGACAGTTTAGTCACTAACCCATGCATTCAGTGAGACACATTTAATCAGTCACTCATACAGTCAGTCATGCCCCTACTAAATCCTTCATCAAGACACTTATACATCCACTCATTCTTCAATATGTAAGACATATTTTAACTTTACAGAATTATACAGTCACTGGATGTAGTCATCAGTGATGTATTCAGTGATGTCATTTGAGATGTCATCAGTGATGTCATCAGTGATGTCATTTGAGATGTCATCAGTGATGTCATCAGTGATGTCACTGACCATGTCATGAATGATGTAATATGTGACATCATCAGCAGTGGATTGCGGGTGCGCGATATATAGTTAGTACAACTAACTATATATGGAATTTCAATGGTTTTGTGTGAGTAAAATAAGGTTTTTTAAATGCTAATTCCTAACTATATATGGTCTATAACCTATGGTTTTTTCAGTGAATTTTCAAGGTTTTGTAAATGCTAATTCCTAACTATATATGGTCTATAACCTATGGTTTTTTCAGTGAATTTCATTGGTTTTTTAAAAGCTAATATCTGTAGCTGTAAAATGTATTCTTCTTTAAATCCAAAAATATATTTTATATGTTTATTAATCATTTTTTTTTTTAATACTTTTTTTTTGTTCGCTCCCGGTTCGCGAACCGGGAAGCTTCCCGTTAGCTCATCTTGATGCCGCGACCCAGTCCGCGAACCGGTAAACGTTCCGTTAGCGCAACTGCCGCGTTAGAAATCAACATCGTGACGCGTCTCGGAAGCGCGACGTATCACGTTGTCGCGTAATGCGTCTTATGACGCGCCGCGTTAGCGCACCCGGAAGTGCTCCGGTACGCGAACTGAGAGGCGAAGCGCAGCTCCCCGGAAGCGATCCGCGGCGCGTCGCGAAAGCGCGACGTATCGCATTGCCGCGTAATGCGTCTTATGACGCGCCGCGTTAGCGCACCCGGAAGCGCTCCGGAGCGCGAACCGCAGCGCGTAACTTAAGCGTAAGAGGTCATGTGACTTGTTAATAAAACTTTTCATTGGTTCATTTCACTTTTGGTTTCATAATGATGTAAGGCTAGGTCAGGTGACCTAAAAATAACACTATTCATTGGTTTAGAACTATTGTTTTTCCCAAATGATGAAAACCCCTCCTTCTTTCCTCACTCTGACTTTCATCTTTGTGAGAGGAAGACCATTTTTGATAGTTGAGCAATGGCTTCAGTAGTTGCTTCAGCTGGTGCACCCCCACCACCACCTCCACCTCCTCATGGGAAGAGAGGACCACCTCCCCAGTTCATCAGCAACACAGAGGAGGAAGAGGATGAACTAGAGGAAGAGGAGACAGAAGGACCACAGTTCTTACAAGAGGTGCCCCGGGTTTCCCGTCGGAAAGCCAGCTTTATTTGGCAGTTTTTTTCACTCCCTCGAGGGCAAAAGAAAGTAAATGCTAGGTATGTCACCTGCCTCATTTGTAAAGACCGGTTATCTAGAGGCACTGATAAAAAGTATAGCTACGGTAACTATACAATGCATCGTCACATGAACAGGTGGCATCCATTGAACTACAGCCAGGCGGAGATACGTGACATGCAAGATAACCCAACGACAACTCATGTGGCCAGGTCAACATCACTGATATCGTTGACAGGAGCAGAGGCACGGGAAACCGTGCCAAACATTCAGGAGAACTTTGCTCATATCAAACATACCTGTATGTATTGCGGTGCATTGCTGTCATGTGGTAACATGAGCATTAATTTAATTAACCTAGCTTATAACAATCACAATTGCCCTAACCGCCCCAGACAGTAATTTTTTTTTTTGCTCCTGTTGAGCCCTTTTCAATGCCTGTTTTTTGTTGTTTCCCCTCCATCAAAAACAAAAAAAAACATAAAAATGTTCAAAAAATACAAAAAAATGAAAAAATGTTCAGAAAAATAAAAAAAAATATAAAACAACAAAAACATTAAAAAAAAAGTTCTTTTCAGAACTACCTCCCCTTTCAAAAAAAATTGCTAGAATGTTTAGCACTCTGGCAAGCTCTATTTCTTTTAGTTCGCTTCCCCGTTCGCTTCCCGGTTCGCGAACCGGGAGCGAACCAAAAAAAAAAAAAAAGAAGAGTAAGTATAAGGGAAGTAAACAGAGAGTAATGTTAAAAGAAAGACAGCTATAGGGAGTAAACCAGAGATACTGTTTAATAGATCTCTTTACCGAAGAAAAGATGGAAGAGGGTATAATTGTGAAAAACAAAATAGATAAGGAAGTGAAAGAAAAAAAAGAGAGTAGAACAATAACAAAGAAGAGTTTCTTGGAGAATGTGAGTGAATGTTCAAAATAAGATTAAAACATGTGGAATAACAGAGAGAAAAAACAGAAAACAGAAAAGAAAAAATAACAGAAAAGATTAATTGAAACAGCAAAGAAATGTAAATAACATAGAGCCATATCATCAACATAGGCAATAAAAGTTTTGCAGCTTTTATCGGCAGAAATGTGTCGCTAAAGCCGCTTTTGCGGCGGAAAACTGCCGCTAAAACCACTTTTGCAACAGTTTTCTTCCAATAAAAACAGCAATAATTTTATTGGCTGTGTTGATAATATGCCCCTTAGTGTGCTTGAACTACAGAGAGAAAGCATAATGAACAAGTAGTGAAAGAGTGATCAGTCAAAGACACTAAGAGTAATAGAGACGGAGTGAGTGAACAAGAGTGAGGAACTATGAGAAGAGAGGGACTGAGAAAAGGAGTGGAAGGAGTAGAGTAAGTAGGTAATAGAGAAAGGAATGAGGGAAGTAGCAAAGGCAGGAAACTGAGGGTTAAAGAAATGAAGCTGTCGAACTACTAGTAGGTGAATGTGATAGAAATGTAACGAAAAGAGTACAAAACATTTACCTTATAATTGTCGTTAACTTACTCACTTTTTGTTTTTATACTTTCAATCTGTGAAAGAGAGAACAAACATTTGAAAAATATTAAAACATGTATTTAAAAATTAGAAAAGACAAGGGAAAAGATTGAAGGAGAAACAGAGTTTCTTTTCCTCATTTCACAATCACATCACCTGTGTTGCCTTTGGTTAGGTATCTCATAGTGCAGATGGAGTCTAGCATATCAAAGAGTACATAGAAGTTGAGCAAAATATACAACAATTTTGACATTTACAGAAGACTTAGCTTCTTATCTTGTTGGAGATGACGTCAGGCCTGTCTTGCAACATGGTGCATCTTTTGCATCACTGCTGCATCGGTTTCATGTGGCACGGGTTTTTTACAGCATGACACATCTGCCTAGATGCATCAATTTGTAATTTTGTCGCCTCATAGCAAATCTTTTGCACCGCCGCTGCATCACAAAAGTGACGCACAGTGGCGCAAAAGAGGCATACACCTATCATAAATCTGTCCCTAACATTTGAAATGATTGATTCAGGATGACGATAAGGTGTGGCCTATCCAGAGGTTTGTTTAAGGTGAGGCCTACTCAGGGTTTTAGATGAAATTTACGCTTGTTGAAGAGTACAGAGGAGATAATACATGTGAAGACCTACCAATGAAGTAAGTCATGTCCACTTCACTCTTGAACAAAGGCCAGACCTCTTCTGTGTCCATGGACAGACCTAAACTTCATCTGCACAATGTCATTCGTAAACTTAGGAAACACAGGTGATGTAATTGAAAAATGTGGAGTTTCTTTTCCTCATTTCACAATCACATCACCTGTGTTGCCTTTGCTTAGGTATCTCATAGTGCACATGTAGTGCAGCATATTAAACAGTACCCAGTAGTGCAGCACTGCATGGAACAACTTTGACACTTACAAAAGCTTCAGCTTCTGCATGCCCCCTACACAGTGCTAATTATATACATTTTAAACTGATGGTATCTTGCTGGAGATGAACTGAAACCTTTCTTGCAACATGGTGCATCTTTTACACAAAAGTGACCCACAATGGAGCAAAAGAGGCGCACGGCCACCATAAATCTGACCCTAACATTTTAAATGATTGTTTTAAGATGCCAATAAGGTGTAACCTATCCACAGATTTGTTTCAGGTAAGTCCTACTCAGGGTTGCAGATGGAATTTAGGTTTGTTGAAGAATACAGAGGAGATAATACATGTGGAGGCCTACCAACGAAGTGAGTCATGCCCACTGCACTGTTGAACAAATGTCAGACCTCCTCTGTCTCCAGGAACAGGCCTAAACCTCATCTACACAATGTGATGTGTAATGTTAGGAAACACAGGTAATATAATTGAAAAACGTGCAATTTTTTTTGCTCATTCCACAATCATATCACCTGTGTTTCCTTTGCTTAGGTATCTCATTGTGGAAATGTAGTCTATCATATGAAAGACTGCGTAGAATATGAGCACTGTATGCAACAACTTTGACACTTACAGAAGCCTCTCCTTCTCCATGCCTCCTACACAGTTCTAAATGTACATCATAAATGCAAACAGTACAGAATTAATTATACATGTTAAATGGTTTATTTTTGCTGTTCTCAGAATGTATCAAATTTCACTAAAAACAGTGACTTGAAGGTATTCATCATATAACAGCGGGGAAAAAAACACACTATCAAAATGATTGTGTTTAAAAAACCCATACAACATAACAAATCAGAATTCAGAACTCCTTAATGTTAACTTACTTTCCATGACGTCGAAGGATGTCCTATGAACAGCTTACACTCTGTTGTGCTGTTATTACTTTCAGACTGCCACTTTCTGAAAGAAAACCTCCATCGTTTTGAAAAACATGTTACATACAATAAATGACTTCTTGCTCTCTACCACACGTTTCCACAAGGCCAAATCATGTCAGAGCCATTTATGACTCTTAGGATTCTTGTAAGCCAATCCCGTCATGTACATACTGGCCATATGTTCGTATAAATAATGTGGACATCATTTCAGATTTACATTGGCTACACTCCATGTTGTGATCAGCTGCTTTTACTAGTTTATTAAAAGAGACTGATTTACTGTCTGGCAAAGTTAAATATATAAATCTTTCTGAGTCTACACTAGTAGTACTTGATACCCTACAGTTCTCGCAGTCATGCTGCCATTGATAAGAAAGCCCAAAGAGGTGATCTACATCTACACCTTCAGCATGCAATACATCAAGCATATACATTAAAAACTCCTGACAATCTTGCTGAATATTTTGAGAGAATTGTGTTTGGCCTGAACATCTGTCTAACAGATTTCGAATTTCAGACACACTTTCTATTTTTGTTCTATCAGTGCTACATTTCTCTAACACAGAATTTAACAAACTGCAAAATCTTTGATCAGAATTGACCACAATCTCTTCTTTTACATTTTCTAGAGAAAACAAAACATTAACCACTACATTAGCATAGCAGTTGACACCAGAACTGTTTTCAAATTGAAAACCAACAACATCTTCAACAGAATCCTTTTTGTTTCTGCTTATAATTTCAGGTTCATCGACTTTTCGTCTTTTTGCTACAACCTCCCCAGTATTGGTCACATTTCTTCGGTTCCGGCCTACCACACGTTTCTCAAACAAAGGATATTGAGGCAAATGTGGCGCATACTCTCTTCTTAACCTATTGTATTCCTTAACACAATCTAGATCCGCACAAATGTTTGTGACATCACACTCAATCAAGTACAATCCCGATAAAGTTCTAACTCGTGACAATGCCACATATGCCATACCCTCCTTGAACACAGAACTGCCAATATTCACCAATGCACTGTCTACACTTAAACCTTGCGATTTATGGATTGTCACCGCATATGCCAAGCAAACAGGAAACTGCTTACAGCGAACATATAAGTCTTTTACAAGCAAAAATCTAGCAGAACAACGACCAATTAGCTGTACTTCCTCAATGCCATCAAATTTAATTTTTAAAAATTCAATTCCATCTCTATTTCTGTATTTTACAAAATCAACAACATTACCCATTGATCCATTTACCAGACCTCTTTCAACATGTAAATTCCTTCTTAAAATTATACGGCAGTTCAAGCACACATTCAGAGTCTTTTCAAAACCTGCAGTTTTAGATATAGTCTTCTCTAATGAATCCAATTTTGTTTTCAAATTCTCAGACAAAATAATTGTTGATCCCATATGCTCTACTCTGTCAATAGCTTCCAGTTTCACAATCTGTTGCTTTTCTAAATGCAACATTTTGTTGTTGAATTTGGCACATTCTGCAAGAGTTGGCATCAAACATATTCCAGATTTCTTCTCAGTAATTTTCTGAAAAATATTCTCAGGCACAACATCTTGTTCTGGATATAAATTTGACAGTAATCGTGCATGTAAAGCTTCTTTCCCATGCTCGGTCACTTTTCCAATTCTAACATCTTGTAGAATAGTCTTGTAAACTTCATCCTTCGCCTGACGCATATTTTCATGCAGTTCAGCATAATTGAAGTTTAACCATATATTGACGTTGCCAATGCTCCCTAGGCACTTCCTGGTATCTTCATGCGTGAGCATTTTGAACACAGGTTGCCCTTTCACTGGTGTAAGCTGCAGAAGATCTCCGAAAACAATGATGTGTTTGCCACCAAATAACACATCATACTCTGTTTTGAGAACTTCTTGCATTCTCAAATGCACAAAGGCAAGCATGACATTGGAAACCATGCTTACTTCGTCAATGATAAGAAGTTTAATTTTCCTCAAGATTCTTCAAACTTCTCAACAAGCATCTCCAGATAGCTTGTGATATTGTAATTTGTTGTCATGCTCCACTGGCAGCATCAGTAAACGATGTAAAGTAATCCCTTTAATGTTATGTGCTGCCAGTCCAGTTGGAGCAGTGACAACACAAGACAGCGATGACTCTGTCCTTTCCTGCAAATAACATGAAATTGCTTTAATAAGGAAACTTTTTCTAGTTCCTGCTTCTCCACTCACGTACAGTCGGACAGGCTTCAACGACGTACATGAGCACTCTTTCTTGTCATGACTTAATCCATGATCAATTTGCATGGTAACTTCGTCATATATTTTCCTCTGCTCAACGTTGAGTTGTCTTTCCAACTCTTCTAAGTTAACCGCATCCTCCTGAGCATGTGCCATGGCTCTTTCCACTTCATTCATAGCAGTGGCAGCTTCATTTTCGATAACAGGTCCTCCTAGTGGATCCTGACTCAATGAAGCAGAACTCTGACTGTCCTGAGAACTGTCTCTGGCAATCTCGGCTGCAATCGTTGTTTCCTGCTCAATTTCCGCATTCAACATTTCTACATATTTGGGAAAAGCAGGACATTCTATGGTCTCCTTGGCAGCATTGAAAGAGTCTTCGTAACAGAGGAAATCTCCAAGCAGTTCCTCTTCTGCACGCCAAGGCTTGAAAAGTTGCAAAAGTGCTAAATAGAAAAACTCCTTTTTTTCAGGAGATTCGCCACTCAATTTTCGATGGTTTACCAAGTGGCATTTTCTTTGCTTGACCAGACATCCCTCACTTCCTATTACAGCATACACTCCTTTCTCAGTATCTTCTTTGATGTTCCTCTTGAATATGTAATTTTGAAGAACCTCATACAGACAAACATTCTCGAGGTGACTGCTTCGATTTGGATAATATGTATCCAACATGTTGGTCTTCAAAATGTCGGTACTGTTTGGCTCCTTTTCCGCCAAATACTCAATTTCCCGCACAGGTTTCAGAACTCGATTACGCGTTGCAGCAAGACCAAGACTCGCCCAAACGATACTCCTGGACTTGGCATAGAGACTTGCTGAAGACAACCGGTCAGAACATTCGTAAGCTCCGATTTCTCGATGCGACAATATCTTCAGACTGAAACTGTACAACTTCTTGCTGAGGCTCTTTTCATGGGAAATGTCCTCCCACATTTCCTTCAATTCTGTCTTCTCTTTTTTGGTGATGTAAGATGTCACATACCGAGCCACAGCCATACAGTTATCAGCCACAAACTGTATATCCATGTTAGCATTCCACATGGACAAAATCACCGGGTTGTAGTCGTTGATGTACTTAGACTCTTCGTTCCTCTTCAAATTGTATGTGTTTTTAGGTGATTTCTTCATCACATTATGTCGCAGCGAAGACATCAAACTGTTTACTCTTCCTTTAGAAATCACCGGTCGTGGAAAGCCGAAACGACATTTGGTGTAGAACTTGTCCTTGTTTCGGAATTTACGACGACAGTACTTTCCACATCGATGGCTTTGGAAACGTAGAACTTTTTCTCTTAGGCTTTTCTTCTCCTTTGCGTTTGGAACAGCACACGTAGAATACTGTTGTATGAAACTCATCACTGAGTCTTCTGGATCCGTTCCAAATTTAGGTGCATCCTTGATCCACAGCAGCATATGTATATGAGGAGCACCTCTTGCTTGGTACTCCTTTCTCCAGAAGAAATCCAACACCTCTCCAAGAGGTGGATTCTTCTTATTCATGATGAAAGACATCATAGCTTCAAATCTATGATTGAAGTACCTGCATACATTGACTGGATCCAAAGAGCACAGTTCTCCGGGTGTCTTGAATTCGATGTTTTCGATGTTTCCATTAGCCTCTCGTAGAAATTCAAGTAAGTCTTCCCAGCCATACTCGGCACAGCTCAGAGTGAGGAACCATGTGGGAGTTCCTAAGTTCCTCAGCATACATTTTAAATCACCATGACGACGGTACCAGTACTCATTAGTACCACGCTGACACGCCATGAGATTAATCAGGTGAGAATCCAAAATACTGTCCTGGACATTGACTTTATCCATAAAGTCACTTGCCGAGATGTTTTGCATGTGTATACCACTTTTCAAGATGTGGTTCACTGCATATGACAGTCCAGACAGATCGCTTTCAAACAGGAGATGAAACAAATAGGGAATGCATTGTCGAAACCTAGCATCTCCTGCATACAATCGCAAAGTCCGGTATTCAGAAGCAGGAATTTGATGAGGTCGCTCATCATATCTTGCTCCCTGACCTGTTGGAAAAAGCTGTGGGAAACACCGAGCTTCCAAACTTTCCTCCCAAACACTAATGGGACTCCCTTTGGCTTGTTTCATTTGAAACAACTCAATAGCATTCCCCATGACTTCCTTGGAATGCAAAGAATGAACACTATAATGTTCATATATTTCTTCACTAGTACAGGGTTCTACTTTCTCAATTTGACCAGCACACAAATCGCTATCCTCTTCCTCACTTACTTCATCTTCTGCAACATATACATTCTTATAGTATTTATTATTTTTTTTCAAATACAATGTTGCCTTTTTAACTTTCCTAACATCCACTAAATCTTGCCATATTTTCTTATTCTTTGTCGGAACCCCATTAACTAAGATAACCAGAGGTTCCTCTTCCACTTTTTCTACTCCAATTGTGTTAATGTTTTTCTTCAAATCTAGAGGCAAATAAACAACTCTTCCCTTTAATCCTCTCTGTAAATCTGATGGAGGCAATTTCCCTGTCTTTGGCTCCATTCTTACAATAGCCTGAAAGGGATGGATACTTTGAATCAAAATAGATTCATAAGTATTTAAATCCTTCAATTCAGAAGGAATCTCAACCAATTCCAGATTATTATGAACTGCTCTAGCAGGCATCTGGTTTTGATTTAATTTTTTACAACAATAAGTACACACACGTTGATCCAATCCCAAATCAAAACAATGTTCTACCATCAAGTATGTTGTGAAATCCTTCCATTCACTATTATTTTCCCTTTCACTTTTTGCATATAAATCCACTAACTTAGTCTGATTCTTATAATAAGTGCGTCGACAACACACACAAGTGAAATTTGGCCTCTCACTTGATTTCACCTCAAACGTCGCAATTTCCCTCTGGAAATTATCTGTACTGGAAACCTGTACACTATCTTCCACATTACCCGCTTCTTCTTGGTCAATTTCAACATTCTCCTCTTTACTTCCAAAGTAACAAAAACTCAATTTCTTCACATATATTCTTCACATCTATTTCAGAACCATGCAAAAGAGCAGCGCATAATTGTTTAAGCATAATTGCTGGACTCTTAGCATAATACAACATTCTAACTAATTTCCTCACTTTATTATGATGCACTGCTAGCATCCTGAAATGATGAAAAACACTCTGGCATACTCTCCTGGAAAGACAAGCCAGTGAATGACCATGCAAACCTGTCACTTCTCTCACTCTCAAAGGATCTAATTCTTGCAACAACTTCATTTTCTGCTTCAAACTTTTCTTATTAAATGACCGTACAAAATCACAAAGCAGATTGATGGAATCCTGTCGCACACTGCAAATACTACTACACTTCCAGGTGTACACAGGACCCTTAGGACGTCTTCCTAAAACCTCATTACCTAACACCTCTTCTATCTCTGTTGTCACAAGTTTTTCTTTTTCAACTGGACAACCATCTTTCACTTCATAAGCTCGACCACTGGTGTCAACTGCATGCACCAAATCATTATCCTGGAAATAACTCTCCTCATTAAAAAATGCCTCACAGCTTGAACTATGCATCCATTCTCCAGAAAAAACTTCACAAAAATTACTACGATTAACTATTCTCTTCCATCTACTATTTCTTTTGAAATCATAAATTGCCTTGTTTAGCTTCCTAATTCTATTGATTATCAAAATAAATAACTTACGTTTAATTTCAAATGCCTGATCAATAACTTTCTCAACTAGTCTTATAAAAAACCACTTTCTGTTAACCTTTCTTAATATTTTTTAACAAATTGCCAATTATCCTGTTGCGGAACATTCGTTTACGAATGTCCCTAAACTGTTGTTTCCTTCTACTATCATGCACAGAGTTATCTCTTGCTCTAGCAGTAACATTTTTCATTGGCCTTTCCTTTCCGTTTGAATTGCTTCTCTTTTTCTGGACTGAAACATTTTCTGTAGTAATATTTTTTTTACTACAGATATTTCTTATGAATGTTTTTGTACTCTTACCCGGTGCTTTCTTGGTGACTTGACAAATCTTTTTGTTAGAGGACTGCTGCTTTTTTTCATTGACCTGCTGTCTTTGACGTTTTGCAGCCTTTCTCAGTCTTTCTTTGGTTGGCATGCTGAAATCTTGAAATGATCTGCAGTTGAATCTGTGGTAAAATATAATAAAAAATGTTATTAACCACTATTACCCAACAGTAAATCAATAACAGTAATCAAAAACTTAAAACACTACTTGACATTTTTACATAAAAGATTTTTTAGTGCTTGGCAAATTTAGAATACAGAAATAGCAGAAAAGAAATGGAATTTATATTCATTTTACCTGTGCTGTTTTATATGTGAATCTGATCTAATTTTATGAGCATATTTTAATATTTTATTGAAGACACTACACATAACCTGTTTTTGAAGGTGTCTTTATTTTTAAATTAAACGGTTTACATTTTTACTTTTTATTTATTATAAATTTTTAAAATAAATGTTTATAGTTCCATAGGCTCAAGCACGTCAGCTTCCCATCCTATGTCATACAATTCTGACAAATCTGCATCCTCATCACGTTCTTCTTCATCCTCATGATTTAAATCATCCAAGGGATCAACATTCACTGATGTTTCAATTACGAGTTCAATGATGAGGTCGAAATCAACTGATTGCTGATTGTCGCTCATGTTGATGTTGTCTTTATCTTTAAAGAAAGATAACAACAATGAGATGTTGCAGAGTAAGAGACAAATCTCAGAGATTATATTAGTAAAATTGTTTAACAAGAGTAACATTTTGCAGCTATTATTTAGCCATGTCCAGCGATGCTGAGGAGGTGAAGCCTATGTCCGTTTTTTCAGTGAACAGGACTCATCTCTTCTTAACCTTGGATAAGCCTCACCGACTCTGTGTCCCCTGCACATACTTAAATGTAAAGGGGCAGATTTATGTTAACTGGCACATCCCCAGGGATGCACCAGTTAACGTGCACCGCTGCTCTGCCACCCATGGTGTGCAGCATTTACAATCAGATAGGACAAAGCTGCGTCAAAACCCTGCGCCTGCTTGAAGCAGGCATAGGTCTTGACGCAGCATTGTGGAGATGGGGCACCCCTGAGCCTTGCTGGAGCTGCATCGCACTTGCGATACAACTCCAGTAATGCGCCACCTTTACGGCACAGATGCGTCACGCATCTGTGCCATTTTTGCCCCATGGTGCGCCGCATTGTAAATGCAGCACACCATGGGTGGCGGAACAGCGGCGCAGGATGACTGGCACATCCCTGGTGATGCGCCAGTCATCATAAATCTATCCCTAAGCTTCTTATCTTGTTAGAGATGAACCGCCATATGTATCATCAAACTATTTTGCATTTCCTAAATAGCGAATTTTAAGGAATAAATAGCGATTCTTTACCATTCCTAATTTGCGATGAGCAAATTGCTAATTGCGAATTACCCATTCATTTCCATGGGCCAGGAGGCCCATAGGAATGAAGGTGTAATTTGCGATTAGCAATTAGCTCATCGCAAATTAGGAATTTTTCCAAGGGTGCAGGGGTGTTTCAAGAACACCCTGCTGCACCCCTGAAAAAGAAATTTGGGGGCATATGGCGCACATACATGCCCTAAGGGCATGTATGGGCGTCATATGGCACCTTTTGGTTTTTGGAAAAAAAGCTTTTTGAAAAGAATTTGCAAATTACCACCAACTAGAAGTTGGTGGTAATTTGCAAATCCTTAATGGCATTTTTTGCATATTTTTTGTTTGATACATTGCATTTAAGGAATCGCAAAATTTGCAAATCCTTCAGTGCAATCGCAAAATAAGGAATAGCAAATTTTGCTATTCCTTATTTTGCATCAAACTTGTTTGATACATACCATTTGTCTAATTAGCATTCGCAAAGGCTGAAATTCGCAGAATTTCGGCCTTTGCGAATGCTAATTAGCTTGATACATATGGCCCCAAGTGAGGCCTGTCTTGCAACATGGTGCATCTTTTGCATCACTGCTGCATCGGTTTCATGTGGCACAGTTTTTTTTTTACAGCATGACACATCTGCCTAAATGCATCAATTTGTAATTTTGTCGCCTCATAGCAAATCTTTTGCACCGCCGCTGCATCAGAAAAGTGACGCACAGTGGCGCAAAAGAGGCATACACCTATCATAAATCTGTCCCTAGCATTTTAAATTATTAATTCAGGATGACGATAAGGTGTGGCCTATCCAGAGGTTTGTTTAAGGTGAGGCCTACTCAGGGTTGCAGATCAAAGTTACGCTTGTTGAAGAATGCAGAGGAGATAATACATGTAAAGGCCTACCAATGAAGTAAGTGATGTCCACCTCATTGCGCCAGTCATCATAAATCTATCCCTAAGCTTCTTATCTTGTTAGAGATGAACCGCCATATGTATCATCAAACTATTTTGCATTTCCTAAATAGCGAATTTTAAGGAATAAATAGCGATTCTTTACCATTCCTAATTTGCGATGAGCAAATTGCTAATTGCAAATTACCCATTCATTTCCATGGGCCAGGAGGCCCATAGGAATGAAGGTGTAATTTGCGATTAGCAATTAGCTCATCGCAAATTAGGAATTTTTCCAAGGGTGCAGGGGTGTTTCAAGAACACCCTGCTGCACCCCTGAAAAAGAAATTTGGGGGCATATGGCGCACATACATGCCCTAAGGGCATGTATGGGCGTCATATGGCACCTTTTGGTTTTTGGAAAAAAAGCTTTTTGAAAAGAATTTGCAAATTACCACCAACTAGAAGTTGGTGGTAATTTGCAAATCCTTAATGGCATTTTTTGCATATTTTTTGTTTGATACATTGCATTTAAGGAATCGCAAAATTTGCAAATCCTTCAGTGCAATCGCAAAATAAGGAATAGCAAATTTTGCTATTCCTTATTTTGCATCAAACTTGTTTGATACATACCATTTGTCTAATTAGCATTCGCAAAGGCTGAAATTCGCAGAATTTCGGCCTTTGCGAATGCTAATTAGCTTGATACATATGGCCCCAAGTGAGGCCTGTCTTGCAACATGGTGCATCTTTTGCATCACTGCTGCATCGGTTTCATGTGGCACAGTTTTTTTTACAGCATGACACATCTGCCTAAATGCATCAATTTGTAATTTTGTCGCCTCATAGCAAATCTTTTGCACCACCGCTGCATCAGAAAAGTGACGCACAGTGGCGCAAAAGAGGCATACACCTATCATAAATCTGTCCCTAGCATTTTAAATGATTAATTCAGGATGACGATAAGGTGTGGCCTATCCAGAGGTTTGTTTAAGGTGAGGCCTACTCAGGGTTGCATAAATCTATCCCTAAGCTTCTTATCTTGTTAGAGATGAACCGCCATATGTATCATCAAACTATTTTGCATTTCCTAAATAGCGAATTTTAAGGAATAAATAGCGATTCTTTACCATTCCTAATTTGCGATGAGCAAATTGCTAATTGCAAATTACCCATTCATTTCCATGGGCCAGGAGGCCCATAGGAATGAAGGTGTAATTTGCGATTAGCAATTAGCTCATCGCAAATTAGGAATTTTTCCAAGGGTGCAGGGGTGTTTCAAGAACACCCTGCTGCACCCCTGAAAAAGAAATTTGGGGGCATATGGCGCACATAAATTTTAAAAACATTCCTTTACCTCAAAAACGATTTTCAAGTCATAATTTGAAAACACTGCCCACGGGGAAATGACTTAAAATGTCCTTAAGACACATGAAAGTGTTTTTTTAAAGCCTTTGCAACTTTTTTGGGTCACTTTTAACATGGCTATGTAACTCAAACAGTCAAAATCTAAATTTACCATGCACAGGTGGGAGCATATTTACAAGGAATTTGCTCCACGGGGAAAGGTCTTTTAATTTAATATGGGAAAAATAACATCAGAGACACTGAAATGCCTTATAAAGAAGCATACACCATTATGTCCTTGTCATAAATTTTAAAACCATTCCTTTTCCCCAAAAACGATTTTCAAGTCATAATTTGAAAACACTCCACATGGGGAAATGACTTAAAATGTCCTTAAGACACATGAAAGCGTTTTTTGATTGCCTTTGCAGCATGTTTGGGTCACTTTTAACATGGCTATGTAACGCAAACATTCAAAATCTAAATTTGCCATGCACAGGTGGGAGCATATTTACAAGCAATTTGCTCCACAGGGAAAGGTCTTACATTAAAATGGGAAAAATAACATCAGAGACACTCAATTGCCTTATAAAGAAGCATACACCATTATGTCCTTGTCATAAATTTTAAAACCATTCCTTTTCCTCAAAAACGATTTTCAAGTCATAATTTGAAAACACTCCACAGCTCCTATGCACAAAAAAACCCTGTCAGTACTAATACTCCACATTTTCTCCAATTACAATTTCTCAAAGAAACAAAATCTATTTGTAAAACACTTGAGACAAAGCAACATTTGAAAAACACAACTTTCTTCATAATTTTCTCCTTAAAGCACACTATTCTCTATCTAAATTGAAGAAATCTTTTCTCACCTTAGCAAATACTTTATGAGTTTCAAAACAGTCTCAGAAACACACCAATTTGTCTTCAGCAGAGCAAAAGGTATGCACTCCAGAGTCTGCAGCTATCAAAAGCACAGAAATGCTGTAATTCTTCACACATATCTCTCATGTCACCCAATCAAAACTCTTCCCTCACTTTTTTCAAATCAAAACCCTTCCCCCCTCTGCCCTCTCTGCCTTTTTTGCATAGCAACCACCTCTTGGAAGACCTCTGGTGTTTGCAAGTTCACACAACAATGTTTAAATTGAACTCTGAACTCTCAGTGCACCTGCATATCCAGTGCATTCTTTCATTTAATGATTTTTTCTTGACCACTCAAAATACATCTTTCAAAGAACTCATCCATGCACCCTAACTTTCTGTTTTCAGCAATCAAAATCCACCAATCACTGTTACTGCTTCATTAACACAGAAACTCCACAGTTTTTTTCATTTTAAACTCTTATTTTTTCAACTGCCATTTCATTGCCACACTTCATCTGACTGCAGCAGAACTTTCTCTCACCATGTTTTCTATCTTGTTTGTTGGACATAGTTACATCTATTGGGCTCAGAGGTATGCTGAGAACAGAAATTTACCTAACCTCAATTTACAAGATGTGGAAATTAAGTGGTTTGGCCACAGAGGATTAAAATGTCACCAATTGATACCATTTGTGAAAACTAAGCATGAGCGCAAAATCCGCTACACTCCCGGATTTTGCGAATTTTCGGTAAATCCGCGATCCGCGAACTCTCGCGAATTTACCGAAAATTCGCAATCCGCGAGCGGCGGATTCCGAGGCCAAAAGTTCAAGCCTTCCTGGCCTGTTGTTGTAAGTGATTTACGATGGCGCCGGCAAGCTGCCAGCGCCATCGTAAAATAGTAACTAAATTAGCTTCAACAGGAAGCTCTAATAGATAAAATCAAGCAGGCACTCGTGCATCTGCTTTATTTTATCTATTCGAGCTTCCTGTTGAAGCTAATTTAGTAACTATTTTAGGATGGCGCTGGCAGCTTGCCGGCGCCATCGTAAAATAGTTAACAGGCCAGGCAGCTGTGCCCTCTTCCCAAATATACCATCGAAAATCGGCTGCGATAACTCATTATAGCTTTTCTCAAGAGTTCACGTATTCGAGTTCGGAGTAAAAAACATGTCTGTGGAAGTCATAATACTCTGGGTTCATTTACATATTAATTGCCAGTAGATGATTCTGCCCTCCCAAGCTTGCATTTCAAATTTCGGGTGCACCCCCTTCCCATTTCTGATTCTTTATGCTTGACGTTAGATGGAGGCATCTTTGTGGGTAAGCAACGTGTTTGTTACTTTTGTTCTTAAGCCTGATTCCAGGTACCATCTTGGTGAGAGTTAACTAGGGTTCTGTTGCAGCTGAGCTTTGGTGAAAAGAGCCGGACAAAGCAGTCGTTTGTTTCTGTGAAAGAAATGCAACATGTACTGAAAGCGAAGCCTAACTTGTAGAGAATAGAATACACACCACTGTTTGTGCCGCTGAATACACGTCAATTTGCTAAGCTGACACTAAGAAATCTATATCCCGGCGGATTAGCCACTGCCTTTTCTTGTGTTATGATCAGGCAAAGGAGATTATCCCCGTCTTCTTGAATAAATATGAAGGGCAGGGTTCATTCTGGCACTGATCGGTCTCTGACCTTTTCTACACACAAGAGGCATGTGCACTCGCATGGAAGCCTCGTCCGTTTGGCCCCGCCCACACACTCGTGGTGTGCACCGTCTTCCCGCCATTTACCCACTATGATAGCTCACTCAAGGGACCCCTGCACCCTTCTGCTCGATTGCATAGTAACACACACCTTGTCGCTGTAGACAACTCTCTGGCACTTTAGGCAGCTGTAGTGTAGTAAAAGCACTATACATTTACCCAACGAGGTAGCACTTACTGATTATCCAGTAGAAAGTACTCCAGTTGAGTAGAGGTATGGCACAAAACGGTGGCGTCTTCTTGAATAAATATCAAGGGCAGGGTACTTTCTGGCACTGATCGGTCTCTGACCTTTTCTACACACAAGAGGCATGTGCACTCGCATGGAAGCCCCTCCCCAAATCCGCCAATCCGCAAATACGCAAAATCCGCGGATTTTGCGGATCCACGATCCGTGAATACGCAAATCCGCGAATCGTGGATCCGCAAAATCCGCCCATGCTTAGTGAAAACCTTTATGCATTTGCCAAAACCTGACCTGTTAATTGTGCACTGTGGAGGTAATGATTTGGGCACTTTGACTGGGGTAGGTCTGGAAATGCTTTTAAAGGACACCTTTGAGCAATTGATGGCACTTTTTCCTCAAACTGCCTTGGTATATTCAAATATATGCCAAAGACAGAAATAGAGGTGGTCAAACCAATTTTGTCCACAAATTGAGAAGTCGAGGAAGCATGTAAACAAATCTGTTTCAGCTTACATGAGAGACCATGGAATGGGCTCCATGTACAACAATAACTTGCGTTACTACATGCAAGATATCTACAGAGGAGATGGAGTTCACTTCTCAGATGAGGGCAACAGAATTTTCATTCTGAATTTAAGACTGTGCATTGGTACCTACTTATAAGTACCTAAATGTACCATAAACCCAAAAGCTCTTCTCAGAGCTACCCTACATCTGATCACTCACAATTATTATTTTTCTCTAACTTTTTTCACTAATTTTCAACAAAGTACGCTCCCCGGGGCGCTACCCGGTACGCGAACCGGAAGCTAACCTCGCGAATTTTTTTAAAAAAATGTTTTTTTTCGCACATATAAGCCTCCTCAGCCACCCTCAGAAAACCTAGGGGGTCAAGATAAGTCTACCGTGCCCCCTTCTACCCATTCTGAACATTATTTGCCCTCCATCTTGTATCTTAAGTCGACCGAAACACAAAATGGTGGACTCCCGTAACGCTTCAGGTTCGCTTACCGGGGCGCTCGCCAGTTCGCGTACCGGGGCGCTCCCCGGGAAGCGCACCATCAAAAAAGGTGGGAAAGTAATTTACAGAAAAACGACTGGAGACACTCTCACCAAATATAGATTAGCTCATACTACATACCAATCCCTATCATTTTCACAAATTTGATTGAAATTCCATTTAGCCATTTAGCCTGTAGACCTCTCTAAATACCGTGAGGTAAATTACTTCTCAAAACACATCTGAAGTGTTGGAATTGACAACCAATGAAAATGTTACTTTCATTTTCTACTTTTATTACCTGACATTTGATTGGTTATATACCTGAATATATATAAAGGAAGAGAAGGAAACACAGCCATTTTGACTACTACTTCTTGTTGTACATTTCAATTGGATTTTCACTAATCACTTCAACTTCTTTGTAAAGGTAAGTTGTTATTTTTAAAACTGAAGTATATTGTGCACCAAAAGTTAATATGGTAAACTTTTTCTGATAGTTATATACTATCCCTCTGTAGTAGTTATAGATTTAGATAGACTTCTCTGTTATAGTTATGGATGGAGTTAGGTTTCTCTTGTATAATTATGAAATTACTTACGTTAAATCACATACACTTTTTTATATTCCTACTTCCACTCTGATACTATACACTGCCCAAAGATAAATTCACTGATAAAAACTGCCTATCTAAAATTAATCCCAACAGTGCCCTATCTCTACTAATAAATATTTTTTTTATCCAAATTTCAGGCAACATGGAAGGCGAACAGAAAGTTTCATTTCAAATTGTCCTGCAAGAGAGCAGCCAAGAATTAATTGATCCAAATTATATAGAATTTATGGATGAAACTTGGGACCAAGAACTACTGCAATGTGTGCAAGCAGTAGATGACCTCCTTCGAAATGAGGACATTTTACACCCTCAGAGATTACAAACTATGTTCAATGAAAATGACGACATTTCAGACAGTGAAATGTTAGAAATGTTATTAAATTTTGAAACACAATCACAATAATAAATAATTGCTTAAAAAATAAAGAAATTAAAAAATAATCAACAAAACCAACAATCAATTAACATACAGTATTTGAAAAGTCTATCATTCTTTTTTCCTTATAGTACGCTCCCCAGAACGCTTCCGGGCGCTCCCCACGCAAAAAAAAAAAAAAAAAAAAGATTTTTTTTTTTTGCCCTGCGGGGCCCTTTTAAAGCCTCCACATCAAACCTAGGGGGTCAGGGAGGATCTACTATGCCCCCTTATGGTCATTTCCCCCTTTGTTTTGGCCTCCTCTTGTCTCTCGATCCTACCGAGAGACAAGATGGCGGCCGCTCCGGACTGTTTAGAATGTTGACAGACACCGGAGAGCCAATCAGCTTCGCTTCGCGAAGTTCCGTTACGCGTAAAGTACGCGAACCGGAGCGCTGCCCAGAGCGCGCTTACAGATATATATCTTTTTTTGAACATTAATTTCTCAAAATCCACTGGAGCACATATATTGAGACCTAGCAAAGGCACATCGGGCTAACAGTCCCTACAATTTTGCCAAGTTTCGTGCAAATCCATTCAGCCGTTCGGGCTAAAAGTGAGGCCAACCGCCCTATGGAAATTAACATTGGAAAAACACGTTTTGGGACCCCCCTTTTTTCTCGGCCCCCCCTTGACAACCCCCCCCAAAATTTTCAGGGGCTGCTCAGAAACAAAATGTTCCATTTTCCTGAAAATTTCAGCCAATTCCGGCCACAAACGCCAAAGTTATTAGACATAGAATTTTCAAAAATCCCATAGGGAAAAAATCCTAACTATATATACCTACTGGCGACCGCCAGTAGGTAATATATATATATATATATATATATATATATATATATATATATATATATATATATATATATATATATATATATATATTCACTGAAAAAACCATAGGTTATAGACCATATATAGTTAGGAATTAGCATTTAAAAAACCTTATTTTACTCACACAAAACCATTGAAATTCCATATATAGTTAGTTGCACTAACTATATATCGCGCACCTGCAATCCACTGCTGATGATGTCACATATTACATCATTCATGACATGGTCAGTGACATCACTGATGACATCACTGATGACATCATCTAGTGTCTGTGTGTTTTTGTAAAGTTTAAATACGTTTTACATATTGAAGAATGACTGGATGTATGGAAGACTGAGTGTGTGTGTGGCTGGCTGGGAGGTGTGTGACTCTGTGCATATCAATGTGTACTTGTATCAGTGATTGTATAAGAGAGTAAGTATGTGTTAGTATATGTGTGAAAAGTATGGTGTTCTGTGTTTAACTATAAATGAGGAAATCGAAGTGTGATTGATTCTTTACAGGACTGACTAGGTGTATGAGTGCATATGATAGTGTTCTAATAATAAGTGACTGTATGTATGAGTAATTGTATGGGTGAATGAATGAATGTGTGTGTAGACGTACGAATCAGTGAGTGCGTATGTAGTAACTGGTATTGGTGTGTCATGATGTCATCAGTGATGTCATTTGAGATGTCATCAGTGATGTCATTTCAGATGTCATTAGTGATGTCATCAGTGATGTCACTGAAGTATGGTGTTCTGTGTTTAACTGTATAGATGAAGAAATGGAAGTGTGATTGATTCTTTACAGGACTGACTTGGTGTGTGAGTAACTCCATGGATGAGTGGCAGTGTGTGACTGTCTGCATAGGTGTATGAGTGCATATGATAGTGTTGTAATAATAAGTGACTGTATGTATGAGTGATTGTATGGGTGAATGAGTGAATGTGTGTGTAGACGTAGGAATCAGTGAGTGCGTATGTAGTAACTGGTATTGGTGTGTCATCATGTCATCAGTGATGTCATTTGAGATGTCATCAGTGATGTCATCAGTGATGTCATTTGAGATGTCATCAGTGATGTCATCAGTGATGTCACTGACCATGTCATGAATGATGTAATATGTGACATCATCAGCAGTGGATTGCAGGTGCGCGATATATAGTTAGTGCAACTAACTATATATGGAATTTCAATGGTTTTGTGTGAGTAAAATAAGGTTTTTTAAATGCTAATTCCTAACTATATATGGTCTATAACCTATGGTTTTTTCAGTGAATTTTCAAGGTTTTGTAAATGCTAATTCCTAACTATATATGGTCTATAACCTATGGTTTTTTCAGTGAATTTCAATGGTTTTTTAATAGCAAATATCATAAGCTGTCGAATGTCAAGTACGTGGTAAGTGAAAACATTTTCGTGTTTATGCACACTGATCTGCTTTGAATGGTGCCCCCCCCCCTCATTTCTATTAGGAGTACTCTCTCTTTGCAGATAGTGAAAGGTAGTTAACGCAGGTCTTTGCCCCCATTGTAATCCGTCGTGCCTGCTTCTCTCTCCATTTGATTCATTGTTATCCAAGTATTTACTGTTTTAGAATTAGTTCTCTTTGGTTCATTCTCTATTTACAAACAAACACAGAGTCGCAATACTCTGTTTAGTCTTTGCAGATAACGAAAAATCGTGTAAAAAAAAAGAAAAGGAATCGAGCAAAATCAGTAGGCCACTAATGGGATCTCTTTTTGACCTCGCTAAAATAGAAACATTAGGAACAACCCCTCATGACAAATACAAAACTAGTGAGATGAACTGAACTCCACACAATGATGGCTGCAAAACAGCTCTGCTCCGCCACCCACCCCGCCCAAAATAACGATAAAGAACGGCTGCCATGATTGGTTGCGGAATGACCACGACGGAGCTACGAAATGGTGCTGCTCTCATGCTAACCCCAGCTTCAGTCTGAAACATCCAGAAACACTGTAGACTACCAATTCGATCAGTTCCGGTAGCGCCCCAATGTAACCCGGTAGAGAAGAACTAGCCCTCCCCTCTTTGACTGATGGTTCTTGTTGCCTGTCCCTTCTGTTGTCATTTAACAGAACTATTTAGCCTGCTGAAAGGGGTTGTGTTCCGACCGCTGGTTGGTGGAGACATTTTGACTATATTCTGTACCTGCGTTGTCGCGTAATGCGTCATATGACGCGCCGCGTTAGCGCATCCGGAAGTCATCCGGGGCGCGCAGCGCGTAACGTAAGCATAACAAGTCATGTGACTTGTTAATAAAACTTTTCATTGGTTCATTTTACTTTTCTTATTGTAATGATGAAAGGCTTGGTCATATGACCTAAAAATTACGCTTTTCATTACTTCCGAACATTATTTTTTCTTAAATATATGTTATAATGTTCCAGGCTAATGTACTTTCCCGGAAATTTTACAACTGTCCTGCAAGTAAAATATATTCTTTTTTCGAGAAAAAGAGCGTTTCTTCGTCCCATGACGGAGCCGTTGAGCAAAAGAGGGTCGACCTGCTGTCTTAGTCGCCGATACGCCTGAATATGAGATTCTTATCGATCACTTTATGTTGCAGGAATAGAAAACACAACAGCCCTTGACCATTTATCTTTACTGCGTTCCTTCGTATTATACCTTTTACCCTTCATGTAATTGGTCTGCTTTATTTCACTTGCCTTTTAATGATTCTAAAACAGTGACTATTATTAAAAACTTTACCAATGTATATACTACTACCATGTTTTCTTTTAAAAACCTTTATTGTGAAAATTTCATTATACAAATACGAGCCTATAACCACGTGGGCCGGCCACGGAGCAAACTGTAATCGTATATGATGAATAGACATTTACACTGTAGAGGAACGTAACGGGCGGGCCATTAGGTTGCAAGAACTAAGGTGTCTAACAGTTACGGAATCGGTGGACGTACATTTTATAATTAAAATACGACAGGGCCAGTTACAATAAAATTATCTAGATATACATTTGCGGGCAAGTACCATGGGTGACGTTAATTCGAACTTTCAACAGTACAGTAATCAATAACACATCAGAACTTAATATCAATAGGGATGTCGAAATATTCAATCAATTCTCGTCCCCGCCCGCCATGTGCTTCAAAACTGCATACGTATCTCGTGATTTCAAGGTTCTGCAACCAGTACACAACAAGGAGTTACGAGTCCCATTTATTCTGGCGCCATTTTGGGCGAGGACGGGCAGGTCCAGGATATAGTCAAAATGTCTCTACCAACCATCGACTATGATGATGTTCATATGCTGTATTTATTAGAGTAACACTCAGATGTCCACATGAAATAAATTTGCCACAATCTAAACATGTCATTTTAATCTTTCCAAAGTTCTTCTAAATATTTGGGACCGTTTCCCTTGCCTCTGAAGCTCTCAGTGCCACTTCTTTGATGAATGTACTAGCAGGTCAGGGGTTCTCCTCCAAATCTCTCTTTTATGCAGCACTATAATTAATTGGTGCCACCTCTCCATATGACGATGCATGGTATAGTTACCACAACTATATTTTTTTTCGGTTCCTCAAGAGAGTTCATCGTGGCAGATGAAGCGTGTAACGTACCGGGCATTTACCTTTTTTTGCATGTACAGGAAAGGAAAAAAAAATCGAGCGTCCGAGTTCTAAGGTGTCCCAGGGCCATTTTAGTGGACCAGGCCCAAATCCAAAGAACAGGCCGCCATTTTGAGAGTCCTGTTGCAGCCGCCTGTCGCTGTAGCATCAAGAGCAGCCGAAACTCAGCTGAATGGCAACTGAAACGGTAAAGGGGCGCCCCACTACAGCAGACGAGCCAGGCCCAAATCCAAAGAACTGCTATCTCACAGGCTAATGGGGCGACCCACGCCGAGTTTCAGCATTGTAGGATGACCACACAAGTACAGCAACTTGCTAGACATCACCTCGGTGCCATCCGGATCTCGGCGCCCCACTGCAGATGAAGTGCCTCTCAACTATGAAACCACCAGGGTGACATCCGGATCTTGGCGCGTTGTGCTGCCTTCGGCCTATTCGCACATCGGTCCGCTACTGACGCCATCTCACAGGCTAATGGGGCGACCCACGCCGAGTTTCAGCATTGTAGGATGACCACACCAGTACAGCAACTTGCTAGACATCACCTCGGTGCCATCCGGATCTCGGCGCCCCACTGCAGATGAAGTGCCTCTCAACTATGAAACCACCACGGTGACATCCGGATCTTGGCGCGTTGTGCTGCCTTCGGCCTATTCGCACATCGGTCCGCTACTGACGCCATCTCACAGGCTAATGGGGCGACCCACGCCGAGTTTCAGCATTGTAGGATGACCACACCAGTACAGCAACTTGCTAGACATCACCTCGGTGCCATCCGGATCTCGGCGCCCCACTGCAGATGAAGTGCCTCTCAACTATGAAACCACCACGGTGACATCCGGATCTTGGCGCGTTGTGCTGCCTTCGGCCTATTCGCACATCGGTCCGCTACTGACGCCATCTCACAGGCTAATGGGGTGACCCACGCCGAGTTTCAGCATTGTAGGATGACCACACCAACTTGCTAGACATCACCTCAGTGCCATCCGAATCTTGGCATCTCAACGCCTAGTGGTATCTTCCATACAAAAAATATTGTTACGCTGCCTTTGGCCCCATTCGCACATCAGTCCGCAACTTAGACATCACCTCGGTGCCATCCGGATCTTGGCATCTCAGCGCCTTGTGGTGTCAGTCAGAAAATATTGTTGTGCTGCCTTCGGCCTATTCGCACATCGGTCCGCTACTGACGCCATCTCACAGGCCAACGGGGCGCCCCACGCCGACTTTCAGCATTGTAGGATGGCCACACCAGTGCGGCAACTTGCTACACACCACCTCGGTGCCATCCGGATCTTGGCATCTCAGCGCCTTGTGGTCTCTTCTACACCGGAAATATAGTAGAAAATATTGTTGCGCTGCCTTTGGCCCCATTCACACATCAGTCCGCTACTGACACCATCTCACAGGCCAACGGGGCGCCCCACGCCGACTTTCAACATTGTAGGATGGCCACAGAAGTGCGACAACTTACTAGACACCACCTCGGTGCCATCCGGATCTTGGCGCGTTGTGCTGCCTTCGGCCTATTCGCACATCGGTCCGCTACTGACGCAAACTCACAGGCCAACGGGGCGCCCCACGCCGACTTTCAGCATTGTAGGATGGCCACACCAGTGCGGCAACTTCCTACACACCACCTCGGTGCCATCCGGATCTTGGCGCGTAGTGAAGCTGCAGCAGCTGCAAATAAGCTTCAGACAGTGTTACAACCGCTGCTCAGAACTCTCAACTATGACACCACCTCGATGCCATCCGGATCTTGGCGCGTTGTATTGCCTTCGGCCTATTCGCACATCGGTCCGCTACTGACGCCGCCTCTCGTGCCAACGTATTTTCTCCGCATTTTATACCCTATGCCGCATAACAGGTCATGTGACTTGTTTATAAAACTTTTCATTGGTTCATTTTACTTTTGGTTTCCTAATGATGGAAGGCTTGATCATATGACCTAAAAACAACACTTTTCATTGGATGAAAACTTTTTTTTTCCCCCAAACGATGAAAGCCCCACCTTGTTTCTGGATGTTTCAGACTGAAGCTGGCGTCACCATGAGAGCACCACCATCTCGTAGCTCCGTCGTGGTCATTCCGCGAGCAATCATGGCAGCCGCTCCCCACCAGAAGCCTGCAGGAGTCGGGGCCCCCAAAACTTTTGATGAATTCTCAAGGCGGAGGGGACGCTTTCGAGAATGGGGTCCAAGACCTAGCAGACAAGCGTCCGATTTCCAAGGTGTCCCAGGGCCATTTCAGTGGACCAGGCCCAAAAAGGAAACAGCCTGCCGCCATTTTGAGAGTCCTGTGACAGCCGCCTATCGCTGCACCGCAAGAGTGGGCGCAACTCAGCTGAATGGCGGATTTTGACACAGTGGACCAAAAGCGGACGGAATGGCAACTGAAACGGTAAAGGGGCGCCCCACTACAACAGACGAGACTCCACCTGGAGAGGCCCGTTCACGCCGCCTCCCCCGGGGCGCTCCACGCCGTTATTCGGAGCAGCATTGTAGGATACCAAAACCAGTGCGGCAACTTACTGGACATCACCTTGGTGCCATCGTTCTGCTGCCTTGGAACTATTCGCACAACAGTTTGCTACTGATGACCCACCCCCCGCGACGCCCCACGCCGTTATTTGCTGGGTGGCAACTTACTAGACATCACTTTTGTGTCATCTAGATTTCGGCGCGTTCTGCTGCCTTGGAACTATTCGCACAACAGTTTGCTACTGATCACCCACCCCCCGCGACGCCCCACGCCGGAAATCTGGACGTTGTGCTGCGTTGGGACTATTCGCACAGCCGACCGCTACTTCGTTGTTTTTCTCTAAAAATGTTTATATGTTATTACTATTTTTGTTTTCTTGTATATATTTATAAATTATTAAAGTTTTATAATCTTACTACTTTGTCGGAGTGCTATATATTTTTAATGTGACACATAATTGTAAAAACTTTGATGTACAAAGAGTCATCCCTGGAATCTTCCGCTTCACGCTCGGTCCCCTCCCCAATCACAATACAGAATGGTTTTCAGATAATAGCAACGCTTCTGCTGTGACGGATCTCATCGAGTGTGGGCCTTGATCTACTATAACTCCTTTGAAGACGGGTGATTCTTTACAGCTGTGGCCATAAACTACATCTGCAGGGCTAGCTGATAGACTAGGACCGGCCTGGACAATCGGACACAGAGGAAAAGGAGTGTCAGAGGGTGCGGTAGTGAATAGGGCGAAAGGGAGGTGTCGGGCGGGCACAGGGTGTGATTCTCAGGGAAGAACAGCGCAGATGGGGGGAGGTTTATTACCCATGCATAAAACAGAGAGCGGGGGTGACCACTGCCTGGGGGAGATGCTTGCGAGGGTGGGGAGCCATGCTAAGGATCGACAGCGTTCACAGAGTGGATCTGGTCAAGGCATCTAAAATGGCTGCCGTGCACGACAAAAGTGTGGCATTTGAAAAAAGACAAGATGGCGCACACAATGTTTTTCAACAATTCCTGATTTCCTTCGAATCGAACGTTAACAGACGTTGGGGCATATTACCAAAGTTAAGCGATATTTATCCCTAACGATGCATTGCAAAGATTTTTTTACCGTCAGAAATTATCGCAGATAAACCTTGCTATTATCAAGGTTTATCGCAAATACGATAAAAAACGAGCGCAATGCATTAATGTCGCTGAAAACTCCGCGATATTCATGCATTACCGAGCTAATGCTCTTAGCCATGTTATCCACCTCCCATTGGATAACATGGCTAAGAACTGCTCAGGGCAGCTGTTACTTTTTGGAGATATTCGCGCTTATCTCGAATATTTCCAAAAGTTGATAATAGGAGATAGCGATGTTAGCGACTGTTTCCAGTCGCTAACATCTTGGCATGCCCACTTTGCATGTCATTAGTGATAAATATCACTCACATGCAAAGTGGGACCCAAGATGGTCGCTATCTCCTACTAGCCGTCGCTAACTGGTGTTAGCAACAGCTAGGTAATACACATATAATTTTATCTCCGCGAAGCGGAGCGCTGTTACAGATATATATCTTGTTTTTGAACGTTAATTTCTCAAAATGCACTGAAGCACATATATTGAGACATAGCAAAGGCACATCGGGCTACCAGTCCCTAATATTTTACCAAGTTTCGTGCAAATCCATTCAGCCGTTCGATTATTATTATTATTATTTTTTTTTGCCCCGCGGGGCCCTTTTAAAACCTCCACATCAAACCTAGGGGGTCAGCGAGGATCTACTATGCCCCCTTATGGTCATCAGCCGTTCGATTATTATTATTATTTTTTTTTTTGCCCCGCGGGGCCCTTTTAAAACCTCCACATCAAACCTAGGGGGTCAGCGAGGATCTACTATGCCCCCTTATGGTCATTTGCCCCTTCGCTTTGGCCTCCTCTTGTCTCTCGATCCTACCGAGAGACAAGATGGCGGCCGCTACGTACTGTTTGGAATGTTTACAGACACCGGAGAGCCAATCAGCTTCGCTTCGCAAAGCTCCGTAACGCGAAAAGTACGCGAAGCGGTGCGCTGTTACAGATATATATCTTTTTTTGAACGTTAATTTCTCAAAATCCACTGAAGCACATATATTGAGACCTAGCAAAGGCACATCGGGCTACCAGTCCCTACAATTTTGCCAAGTTTCGTGCAAATCCATTCAGCCGTTCGATTATTATTATTATTATTTTTTTTTGCCCCGCGGGGCCCTTTTAAAACCTCCACATCAAACCTAGGGGGTCAGCGAGGATCTACTATGCCCCCTTATAGTTATTTCCCCCTTTGTTTTGACCTCCTCTTGTCTCTCGATCCTACCGAGAGACAAGATGGCGGCCGCTACGGACTGTTTGGAATGTTGACAGACGCCGGAGAACCAATCAGCTTCGCTTCACAAAGCTCCGTTGCGCGAAAAGTCCGCGAACCAGAGCGCTAACCGGTCCGCTGTTACAGATATATATCTTTTTTTAAACGTTAATTTCTCAAAATCCACTGGAGCACATATATTGAGACCTACAAAAGGCACATCGGGCTACCAGTCCCTACAATTTTGCCAAGTTTCGTGCAAATCCATTCAGCCGTTCGGGCTAAAAGTGAGGCCAACCGCCCTATGGAAAACTCAATGTTAAAAACACGTTTTGGGACCCCCCTTTTTTCTCGGCCCCCACTGGACGAACCCCCCCCAAATTTTCAAGGGCTGCTCAGAAACAAAATGTGCCATTTTCCTGAAAATTTCAGCCGATTCCGTCCACAAACGCCAAAGTTATTAGACATAGAATTTTCAAAAAACCCATAGAGAAAAAATCCTAACTATATATACCTACTGGCGACCGCCAGTAGGTAATATATATATATATATATATATATATATATATATATATATATATATATATAACTTTGGCGTTTGTGGACGGAATTGGCTGAAATTTTCAGGAAAATGGCACATTTTGTTTCTGAGGCCGGTGCCCGAAACGCGTATGACTAGGCTTTGCACCCTGCATGCACCAATAAAAGATTATCACCTTTGAATTCAGACTGGCTGTGGCGTCATTTGGAGTCCCCGTTACGTGTCTGCACGTAAAGTGCGTTCAGGGACAGGTTGGAGTTCATATATATATATATATATATATATATATATATATATATATATATTTATATATATATATATATATATATATATATAGATATAGATATTACCTACTGGCGGTCGCCAGTAGGTATATATAGTTAGGATTTTTTCTCTATGGGTTTTTTGAAAATTCTATGTCTAATAACTTTGGCGTTTGTGGACGGAATTGGCTGAAATTTTCAGGAAAATGGCACATTTTGTTTCTGAGCAGCCCTTGAAAATTTGGGGGGGGTTCGTCCAGTGGGGGCCGAGAAAAAAGGGGGGTCCCAAAACGTGTTTTTAACATTGAGTTTTCCATAGGGCGGTTGGCCTCACTTTTAGCCCGAACGGCTGAATGGATTTGCACGAAACTTGGCAAAATTGTAGGGACTGGTAGCCCGATGTGCCTTTTGTAGGTCTCAATATATGTGCTCCAGTGGATTTTGAGAAATTAACGTTTAAAAAAAGATATATATCTGTAACAGCGGACCGGGCAGCGCACTGGTTCGCGGACTTTTCGCGCAACGGAGCTTTGTGAAGCGAAGCTGATTGGTTCTCCGGCGTCTGTCAACATTCCAAACAGTCCGTAGCGGCCGCCATCTTGTCTCTCGGTAGGATCGAGAGACAAGAGGAGGTCAAAAGAAAGGGGGAAATAACTATAAGGGGGCATAGTAGATCCTCGCTGACCCCCTAGGTTTGATGTGGAGGTTTTAAAAGGGCCCCGCGGGGCAAAAAAAAATAATAATAATAATAATCGAACGGCTGAATGGATTTGCACGAAACTTGGCAAAATTGTAGGGACTGGTAGCCCGATGTGCCTTTGCTAGGTCTCAATATATGTGCTTCAGTGGATTTTGAGAAATTAACGTTCAAAAAAAGATATATATCTGTAACAGCGCACCGCTTCGCGTACTTTTCGCGTTACGGAGCTTTGCGAAGCGAAGCTGATTGGCTCTCCGGTGTCTGTAAACATTCCAAACAGTACGTAGCGGCCGCCATCTTGTCTCTCGGTAGGATCGAGAGACAAGAGGAGGCCAAAGCGAAGGGGCAAATGACCATAAGGGGGCATAGTAGATCCTCGCTGACCCCCTAGGTTTGATGTGGAGGTTTTAAAAGGGCCCCGCGGGGCAAAAAAAAAAAATAATAATAATAATCGAACGGCTGAATGGATTTGCACGAAACTTGGTAAAATATTAGGGACTGGTAGCCCGATGTGCCTTTGCTATGTCTCAATATATGTGCTTCAGTGCATTTTGAGAAATTAACGTTCAAAAACAAGATATATATCTGTAACAGCGCTCCGCTTCGCGGAGATAAAATTATATCTGTATTACCTAGCTGTTGCTAACACCAGTTAGCGACGGCTAGTAGGAGATAGCGACCATCTTGGGTCCCACTTTGCATGTGAGTGATATTTATCACTAATGACATGCAAAGTGGGCATGCCAAGATGTTAGCGACTGGAAACAGTCGCTAACATCGCTATCTCCTATTATCAACTTTTGGAAATATTCGAGATAAGCGCGAATATCTCCAAAAAGTAACAGCTGCCCTGAGCAGTTCTTAGCCATGTTATCCAATGGGAGGTGGATAACATGGCTAAGAGCATTAGCTCGGTAATGCATGAATATCGCGGAGTTTTCAGCGATATTAATGCATTGCGCTCGTTTTTTATCGTATTTGCGATAAACCTTGATAATAGCAAGGTTTATCTGCGATAATTTCTGACGGTAAAAAAATCTTTGCAATGCATCGTTAGGGATAAATATCGCTTAACTTTGGTAATATGCCCCAACGTCTGTTAACGTTCGATTCGAAGGAAATCAGGAATTGTTGAAAAACATTGTGTGCGCCATCTTGTCTTTTTTCAAATGCCACACTTTTGTCGTGCACGGCAGCCATTTTAGATGCCTTGACCAGACCCACTCTGTGCACGCTGTCGATCCTTAGCATGGCTCCCCACCCTCGCAAGCATCTCACCCAGGCAGTGGTCACCCCCGCTCTCTGTCTTATGCATGGGTAATAAACCTCCCCCCATCTGCGCTGCTCTTCCCTGAGAATCACACCCTGTGCCCGCCCGACACCTCCCTTTCGCCCTATTCACTACCGCACCCTCTGACACTCCTTTTCCTCTGTGTCCGATTGTCCAGGCCGGTCCTAGGCTATCAGCTAGCCCTGCAGATGTAGTTTATGGCCACAGCTGTAAAGAATCACCCCTCTTCAAAGGAGTTTAGTAGATCAAGGCCCACACTCGATGAGATCCGTCACAGCAGAAGCGTTGCTATTATCTGAAAACCATCCTGTATTGTGATTGGGGAGGGGACCGAGCGTGAAGCGGAAGATTCCACGGATGACTCTTTGTACATCAAAGTTTTTACAATTATGTGTCACATTAAAAATATATAGCACTCCGACAAAGTAGTAAGATTATAAAACTTTAATAATTTATAAATATATACAAGAAAACAAAAATAGTAATAACATATAAACATTTTTAGAGAAAAACAACGAAGTAGCGGTCGGCTGTGCGAATAGTCCCAACGCAGCACAACGTCCAGATTTCCGGCGTGGGGCGTCGCGGGGGGTGGGTCATCAGTAGCAAACTGTTGTGCGAATAGTTCCAAGGCAGCAGAACGCGCCGAAATCTAGATGACACGAAAGTGATGTCTAGTAAGTTGCCACCCAGCAAATAACGGCGTGGGGCGTCGCGGGGGGTGGGTCATCAGTAGCAAACTGTTGTGCGAATAGTTCCAAGGCAGCAGAACGATGGCACCAAGGTGATGTCCAGTAAGTTGCCGCACTGGTTTTGGTATCCTACAATGCTGCTCCGAATAACGGCATGGAGCGCCCCGGGGGAGGCGGCGTGAACGGGCCTCTCCAGGTGGAGTCTCATCTGTTTTAGTGGGGCGCCCCTTTACCGTTTCAGTTGCCATTCCGTCCGCTTTTGGTCCACTGTGTCAAAATCCGCCATTCAGCTGAGTTGCGCCCACTCTTGCGGTGCAGCGATAGGCGGCTGCCACAGGACTCTCAAAATGGCGGCAGGCTCTTTCCTTTTTGGGCGTGGTCCACTGAAATGGCCCTGGGACACCTTGGAAATCGGACGCTTGTCTGCTAGGTCTTGGACCCCATTCTCGAAAGCGTCCCCTCCGCCTTGAGAATTCATCAAAAGTTTTGGGGGCCCCGACTCCTGCAGGCTTCTGGTGGGGAGCGGCTGCCATGATTGCTCGCGGAATGACCACGACGGAGCTACGAGATGGTGGTGCTCTCATGCTGACGCCAGTTTAGTCTGAAACATCCAGAAACAAGGTGGGGCTTTCATCGTTTGGGGAAAAAAAAAGTTTTCATCCAATGAAAAGTGTTGTTTTTAGGTCATATGATCAAGCCTTCCATCATTCGGAAACCAAAAGTAAAATGAACCAATGAAAAGTTTTATAAACAAGTCACATGACCTGTTATGCGGCATAGGGTATAAAATGCGGAGAAAATACGTTGGCACGTGAGGCGGCGTCAGTAGCGGACCGATGTGCGAATAGGCCGAAGGCAATACAACGCGCCAAGATCCGGATGGCACCGAGGTGGTGTCATAGTTGAGAGTTCTGAGCAGCGGTTGTAACACTGTCTGAAGCTTATTTGCAGCTGCTGCAGCTTCACTACGCGCCAAGATCCGGATGGCACCGAGGTGGTGTGTAGCAAGTTGCCGCACTGGTGTGGCCATCCTACAATGCTGAAAGTCGGCGTGGGGCGCCCCGTTGGCCTGTGAGTTTGCGTCAGTAGCGGACCGATGTGCGAATAGGCCGAAGGCAGCACAACGCGCCAAGATCCGGATGGCACCGAGGTGGTGTCTAGTAAGTTGTCGCACTTCTGTGGCCATCCTACAATGTTGAAAGTCGGCGTGGGGCGCCCCGTTGGCCTGTGAGATGGTGTCAGTAGCGGACTGATGTGTGAATGGGGCCAAAGGCAGCGCAACAATATTTTCTACTATATTTCCGGAGTAGAAGACACCACAAGGCGCTGAGATGCCAAGATCCGGATGGCACCGAGGTGGTGTGTAGCAAGTTGCCGCACTGGTGTGGCCATCCTACAATGCTGAAAGTCGGCGTGGGGCGCCCCGTTGGCCTGTGAGATGGCGTCAGTAGCGGACCGATGTGCGAATAGGCCGAAGGCAGCACAACAATATTTTCTGACTGACACCACAAGGCGCTGAGATGCCAAGATCCGGATGGCACCGAGGTGATGTCTAAGTTGCGGACTGATGTGCGAATGGGGCCAAAGGCAGCGTAACAATATTTTTTGTATGGAAGATACCACTAGGCGTTGAGATGCCAAGATTCAGATGGCACTGAGGTGATGTCTAGCAAGTTGGTGTGGTCATCCTACAATGCTGAAACTCGGCGTGGGTCGCCCCATTAGCCTGTGAGATGGCGTCAGTAGCGGACCGATGTGCGAATAGGCCGAAGGCAGCACAACGCGCCAAGATCCGGATGTCACCGTGGTGGTTTCATAGTTGAGAGGCACTTCATCTGCAGTGGGGCGCCGAGATCCGGATGGCACCGAGGTGATGTCTAGCAAGTTGCTGTACTGGTGTGGTCATCCTACAATGCTGAAACTCGGCGTGGGTCGCCCCATTAGCCTGTGAGATGGCGTCAGTAGCGGACCGATGTGCGAATAGGCCGAAGGCAGCACAACGCGCCAAGATCCGGATGTCACCGTGGTGGTTTCATAGTTGAGAGGCACTTCATCTGCAGTGGGGCGCCGAGATCCGGATGGCACCGAGGTGATGTCTAGCAAGTTGCTGTACTGGTGTGGTCATCCTACAATGCTGAAACTCGGCGTGGGTCGCCCCATTAGCCTGTGAGATGGCGTCAGTAGCGGACCGATGTGCGAATAGGCCGAAGGCAGCACAACGCGCCAAGATCCGGATGTCACCGTGGTGGTTTCATAGTTGAGAGGCACTTCATCTGCAGTGGGGCGCCGAGATCCGGATGGCACCGAGGTGATGTCTAGCAAGTTGCTGTACTTGTGTGGTCATCCTACAATGCTGAAACTCGGCGTGGGTCGCCCCATTAGCCTGTGAGATGGCTGTTCTTTGGATTTGGGCCTGGTCCACCAAAATGGCCCTGGGACACCTTAGAACTCGGACGCTCGATTTTTTTTTCCTTTCCTGTACATGCAAAAAAAGGTAAATGCCCGGTACGTTACACGCTTCATCTGCCACGATGAACTCTCCAGAGGAACCGAAAAAAAATATAGTTTTGGTAACTATACCATGCATCGTCATATGGAGAGGTGGCACCAATTAATTATAGTGCTGCATAAAAGAGAGATTTGGAGGAGAACCCCTGACCTGCTAGTACATTCATCAAAGAAGTGGCACTGAGAGCTTCAGAGGCAAGGGAAACGGTCCCAAATATTTAGAAGAACTTTGGAAAGATTAAAATGACATGTTTAGATTGTGGCAAATTAATTTCATGTGGACAGATGAGTGTTACTCTAATAAATACAGCATATGAACATCATCATAGTCGATGGTTGGTAGAGACATTTTGACTATATCCTGGACCTGCCCGTCCTTGCCCAAAATGGCGCCAGAATAAATGGGACTCGTAACTCCTTGTTGTGTACTGGTTGCAGAACCTTGAAATCACGAGATACGTATGCAGTTTTGAAGCACATGGCGGGCGGGGACGAGAATTGATTGAATATTTCGACATCCCTATTGATATTAAGTTCTGATGTGTTATTGATTACTGTACTGTTGAAAGTTCGAATTAACGTCACCCATGGTACTTGCCCGCAAATGTATATCTAGATAATTTTATTGTAACTGGCCCTGTCGTATTTTAATTATAAAATGTACGTCCACCGATTCCGTAACTGTTAGACACCTTAGTTCTTGCAACCTAATGGCCCGCCCGTTACGTTCCTCTACAGTGTAAATGTCTATTCATCATATACGATTACAGTTTGCTCTGTGGCCGGCCCACGTGGTTATAGGCTCGTATTTGTATAATGAAATTTTCTCAATAAAGGTTTTTAAAAGAAAACATGGTAGTAGTATATACATTGGTAAAGTTTTTAATAATAGTGACTGTTTTAGAATCATTAAAAGGCAAGTGAAATAAAGCAGACCAATTACATGAAGGGTAAAAGGTATAATACGAAGGAACGCAGTAAAGATAAATGGTCAAGGGCTGTTGTGTTTTCTATTCCTGCAACATAAAGTGATCGATAAGAATCTCATATTCAGGCGTATCGGCGACTAAGACAGCAGGTCGACCCTCTTTTGCTCAACGGCTCCGTCATGGGACGAAGAAACGCTCTTTTTCTCGAAAAAAGAATATATTTTACTTGCAGGACAGTTGTAAAATTTCCGGGAAAGTACATTAGCCTGGAACATTATAACATATATTTAAGAAAAAATAATGTTCGGAAGTAATGAAAAGCGTAATTTTTAGGTCATATGACCAAGCCTTTCATCATTACAATAAGAAAAGTAAAATGAACCAATGAAAAGTTTTATTAACAAGTCACATGACTTGTTATGCTTACGTTACGCGCTGCGCGCCCCGGATGACTTCCGGATGCGCTAACGCGGCGCGTCATATGACGCATTACGCGACAACGCAGGTACAGAATATAGTCAAAATGTCTCCACCAACCAGCGGTCGGAACACAACCCCTTTCAGCAGGCTAAATAGTTCTGTTAAATGACAACAGAAGGGACAGGCAACAAGAACCATCAGTCAAAGAGGGGAGAGCTAGTTCTTCTCTACCGGGTTACATTGGGGCGCTACCGGAACTGATCGAATTGGTAGTCTACAGTGTTTCTGGATGTTTCAGACTGAAGCTGGGGTTAGCATGAGAGCAGCACCATTTCGTAGCTCCGTCGTGGTCATTCCGCAACCAATCATGGCAGCCGTTCTTTATCGTTATTTTGGGCGGGGTGGGTGGCGGAGCCGAGCTGTTTTGCAGCCATCATTGTGTGGAGTTCAGTTCATCTCACTAGTTTTGTATTTGTCATGAGGGGTTGTTCCTAATGTTTCTATTTTAGCGAGGTCAAAAAGAGATCCCATTAGTGGCCTACTGATTTTGCTCGATTCCTTTTCTTTTTTTTTTACACGATTTTTCGTTATCTGCAAAGACTAAACAGAGTATTGCGACTCTGTGTTTGTTTGTAAATAGAGAATGAACCAAAGAGAACTAATTCTAAAACAGTAAATACTTGGATAACAATCAATCAAATGGAGAGAGAAGCAGGCACGACGGATTACAATGGGGGCAAAGACCTGCGTTAACTACCTTTCACTATCTGCAAAGAGAGAGTACTCCTAATAGAAATGAGGGGGGGGGGCACCATTCAAAGCAGATCAGTGTGCATAAACACGAAAATGTTTTCACTTACCACGTACTTGACATTCGACAGCTTATGATATTTGCTATTAAAAAACCATTGAAATTCACTGAAAAAACCATAGGTTATAGACCATATATAGTTAGGAATTAGCATTTACAAAACCTTGAAAATTCACTGAAAAAACCATAGGTTATAGACCATATATAGTTAGGAATTAGCATTTAAAAAACCTTATTTTACTCACACAAAACCATTGAAATTCCATATATAGTTAGTTGCACTAACTATATATCGCGCACCTGCAATCCACTGCTGATCATGTCACATATTACATCATTCATGACATGGTCAGTGACATCACTGATGACATCACTGATGACATCTCAAATGACATCACTGATGACATCACTGATGACATCTCATTTGACATCATTCTTGTGCTAATACAATAAACCTCTTCAGACTCTAATATAACCTTAGATACACTCAGTGTATACAGACACTCACACACTGTCACTCATCCATGGAGTTACTCACACACCTAGTCAGTCATGCAAAGAAACAATCTCACCTCCATTTCCTCAACTATACAGTTATACACACCTTACTTATTCAAACATATACTAACACATATTTACTCTCTTATACAATCCCTGACACAAGTTCACAATGATCCATACAGCCACTCACACATTCAGTGGCTCTCATGCACAGTTATTTATATATGCCAACTCTCACATGTACTGTGTTTTACATATGTACTTACTATGACATGTAGCATTGAGATATCCATTCACTCATCAATACACTCATGCACACAGTCAACGGCCCATGTAGCTGTTTCCACATGCACTCTTGAACTCATACACCTAGTGAATCAACTGCTCACACATCTATGCACAGAGTCACACACCTCCCAGCCACCCCCACACAAACTCAATCTCCCATACAAATACTTGGGCAACCAATCAATAACACATATAACCTCTCGTATAGCTAATGATCAACACATGCAGCAGTTTACATCACAACAGACATACTGATGCACACATTCAGACAGTTTAGTCACTAACCCATGCATTTAGTACGACACATTTATTCACTCACTCATACAGTCAGTCACGCACCTACTAAATCCTTCATCCAGACACTTATACATCCACTCATTCTTCAATATATCAAACATATTTAAACTTTACAGAAACACACAGTCACTGGATGATGTCATCAGTGATGTCATCAGTTATGTCATTTGAGATGTCATCAGTGATGTCATCAGTGATGTCATTTGAGATGTTATCAGTGATGTCATTTGAGATGTCATCAGTGATGTCATCAGTGATGTTATTTGAGATGTCATCAGTGATGTCATCAGTGATGTCACTGACCATGTCATGAATGATGTAATATGTGACATGATCAGCAGTGGATTGCAGGTGCGCGATATATAGTTAGTGCAACTAACTATATATGGAATTTCAATGGTTTTGTGTGAGTAAAATAAGGTTTTTTAAATGCTAATTCCTAACTATATATGGTCTATAACCTATGGTTTTTTCAGTGAATATAGATATAGATATATATATAGATAGATTTATATATATATATCTATATATATATATATATATATATATGTATATATATATATATATATATATATATATATATATACACTCTAGATCTGCTCTCCTCAAATGTCTGTTTTTCTATCAAAGCCTTTTTTTGTGATAATCAAATTTATTAGATTTATAACAACATGTAAATTCATTGGTTGCAGGTCAATAATCATTGGGATGAGCATGACAATGCATATAGTTGACAGAGAAAAGGGCGGTCCATCGGGGTATAGCACGGCAGTCCAGACATTAAATACAATTGTACATAAAATAAAATGAAGGCAGATCATCATGGTGGCAACTTATTAAACAATTTTCCCCACACTCAAACACCCCCAACAACATACACATCAGATCATGGGGAACCTCCCATCCCAGGGCCTGCGTGAGTTCATGCTCCACCCCCCCAAAACGGCACCAAAGCCGGACAGCACCATACCATGTGATATAAATCGCCAGGGGCGGAGGCGCATCGTGTACATATTGGAGAGGATTTCATCCGGGCCTGGAATAGACGCGTCGGGTCAGATATGCCGCGTGAAGGTAATAAAGTTGAACCAGGTGCAACTTGGAGGATGTGGTCAGGGTTTTGGGTGCCATAAGGGCATCTCTCCAGTCCGCCTCTTCTAGGGGACCCAGCCAACCCTCCCATCGACCCCTGAGCCGATCTAGGGAAGCGGGACCATTTTTCACCAGGGACCGGTAAATGCAAGACACTTCCCCCTCCCTAGGTTCCCCATCATCACCTGAGCCTCCAGTGGGCTGAACTCTGGAAGGGAGACAAGGGGTGAGACATGTGTATAAAGGGCATGTCTGAGTTGTAGGTACTTATAGAGTTGGGAGTGAGGAAGGGCATGGCGCTGCTGCAGGTCCGCAAAGGATCGGATGTGGTCCCCCACCCAAACATCTCCGAGCAATTAAACCGCGATGAGGTCCCACCGTCGGAACCCCTGCAAGGACAAGACCTATTGCATCCAGGACCCATGCCAAAGTGGCGTCTGCCGAGTGAGTTTCCGGTCCCACCTCACGTGGTGTAGAGCTGTGCACCAGGCCAGAAACACCGTCCTGGTGACTGGGGGCATGGCATGTGGCACTGGGCTACCGTATAAAAACACCTGGATCTGCGTGAAGTCCGACGTACTGAGTTCCACGTGATATGCCGGGTCGGACCAGCCGCCCGCATACCAATCGTGGATGACGATAAGTTTCGTGGTCAGGTAATAGAGGTGGAGATTGGCTACCCCCATACCCCCATCAAAGGGGGAATACGATAGTGCGCGAGAGATAAACGTGGTCTCCCCCTCCCCAGAGAAACCAGGTGAGGACACCGTCAAGCTTGCGGAACCAACAAGGGAGGTGGATAGTAAAGTTTTGCAGTATGTAAAGAAACCGGGGAGGACCATCATTTTGAAGAGTGCACTCCTGCCCAGGGGGTTAAGGGGGAGGGTCTGCCATCTCTTGAGATCCGCCTTCATCCTGACGACCAAAGGCCTAACATTCAAGGCCCATTCGAGCTCTGGCAGGAGAGCTAACCAAATCCAAGATATTTGACCGAGTGTCTCCTAAGGGGGATGTCCGACTGCCAGTCGTAGCAGTCTCTGGAGGGATGCAGGGGGACCAAAGTTGACTTTGCTAGATTGAGGCAGAGTCCAGAGAACCGCCAGGCTCCTGGGGCCAGAGCTATCTGGGTCCACCAAATAAAGCAGAACGTCGTACGCATATAGGGCTATCTTATTAACCTGGCTCGAGTCCCAGGCCCAACCCGGAATAAGTGGGTCTTGTCGGATGAGTGCCACCAGGGGTTCCATCGCCAGCGCGAATAAGAGTGGTGAAAGCGGACACCCCTGACGCGTGCCCCTCTGGATTGGGAATGCCTCAGAAAGCTCCCCATTAATGAGTACACAGGCTCTGGGATTAGTGTAGAGAACTCTGATAAAATGGCGGAACAAGGGACCGAAACATATCCTTTCCAGCATATCCTGCAGATAATCCCAATTCACCGATTCAAAGACCTTCTCAAAGTCTATGAAAAGCAGTGCCAAGTACGGGGTTAGGCGACCACGGTGGGCCAGAGCCAGGTGGAGACGACGGATGCAGTGGTGAGTGCCCCTGGCAGGCATGAACCCGCACTGGTCAGGGTGGACCAGGTCTTGCAGGAGGGGCCGGAGTCTCTGAGCCAAGACAGTGGCGAAGATCTTGATGTCCGTGTTGATCAGTGAGATCGGGCGGAAGTCCGCACAGTTCAGGGAGGGCGGCTGCATCTTCGGAATAACCACTATTGTGGCGACATCAGACTCAGGCGGGAATGTCCCTGTCTCCGCCACATGGCGGAAAAGGTCCACCAAATGGGTGGCCAAAATATCCCAAAAGGCCACATAGTACTCTTGAGGGTACCCATCCGGACCAGGCGTTTTACCAGGGTGTAAGAGCGAGATAGCGTCCTGTATTTCCTTCAGGGTGAAGGGGCAGCCCAGAGCTTCTGTATGTACTGACGGTATGCTGCCACCAGAGGGAGTAACTGCTAAACTTTTGGTTTTAAACTCCAACTCCCTCAAAACTTTTTCATGCTCAAACTGCATTTTCTTTTCCTCAAGATCTAACTTTCTATTTTCTATTTCTAGTTGCCTATCAACCTTGAACCTGGTCAATTCCATTTCATGCCTTCTTGATCTCTCTATGTCCTCCAACTCTTCTAGAGAAAGACTTTTGTTAGAAGCACTGCTACGTGCGGAGAAAGGTACTTTCCTTCCTCCTAGGCCCACTGGCCCTTCTTGTTGTACAATTGCATCATCATCCTCCTCAATCACAGGAGTTTTCCTTGCTTCTACCCAGGCCCTCAGCGCCTTGTAAAATTATTCCTTCACTTTACATCCAGAAGTAGAAAACATTGAATTTCTTGCAAAAGTACTTCATCTGCTTTACTGTGTAGCATTCCAGCCTCTCCTCTTCCTATTCGCAATTAAGGGAGGTTACAGACTCTGCTCACTCTACTGAATTAAGCATTTTTCAAAAATATGCAATCCAAAAATTCAAAAAGGAATCTACCAAAAAGTATGCGGTATTGTTATGGTCTGCACTCATTAAGTAGTGTTCCCCAGTCACTGTACATGAGTCACAAATGCAAATCCAGAATCCCTTCCATGCCATCAATGTTAGATTTGGGGGTCCCTAGTGGGCACAGGTTGGTACTTGTGACAAACAGGGACCCTCTCCTCTAGTCAGGACAAGGGGATTACACTCCTAAAATAACCCCTGCTCGCGCTCTAGGCTGCATGACGTGAGCAGTCAAGGGTTATTTCAGAGGCGTTGTAAGTAAGCAATTGTCACCACATACAGTCACCCAGTGACAACACTACAAATGGACACCGCACAGGTTTTATACAAGAAATAAGTAGACTTTATATAGAGTTACCACAAGACCATAAATGACAAAAATACACACTATGATTACTTTAAGATGGTAGATTTAAGTTTAGTTCAGTTCAGTTCTTAGAAGTGACACTGCGTCAATGTTACCTGAAGTTGTGTTGCGCTACCACGACAAGCAATGTCGCAGCGATGGGAAATGCCACAAAGTCAGGTGCAAAGAAATAAAGACGTGAAGATCTTCCAGATGCGGCATGCTTCTCGGGGATGCCAAAAAACTCTCGGTTCGATACGTGGACTGCAGCGGCGACACCCTTACGATGCGATGGCAACAGCTCCAGCGGCGACGCTCTTCTCCACGAAGCATGATGCTTCCGCTCAATGCGACAACTACAACGGCGACATCCAAGATGCGACGGCAGTAGCTCCGATGGCGACGCGCTTCTCGGGAATGCGAAGTGCTCTTGGTCGATGCGGTGCAATGCGACAGTTCCAGCGGCGACACCATCTGGCTTTGGAGTTGCGACGGCAGGCACAGTGACGGCTACAAGCTCCGACCTTGTTGCGAGATTCTTCTCCTAACGCTGTGCAGTGCGATAACCACAGCGGCGACACCCTCCTTCTTCAGAGTTGGGACGGCAGCATCAGCGACGTCAACACGCTTCCTCTTCATTGCGGCACGCTTCTCTCCGATGCGGTGCAGTGCGACAGTTCCAGTTGTGACACAATCCTTTCTCCGGAGTTGCGACAGCAGGCACAGCGACGGCGACGCGCTTCTTCTCGTTGAGTCGCGCTTCCAGCTCCTTGTGACACGCAGTTCCTCAGAAGGCCCAAAACAGCAGCAGTCACTTCCAAAAGAACTCTGGGGAGCTGGGGGGTGAAGTCTGTTGTCCCTGAGACTTCAGCAGGAGGCAAGCACTTTTCCAAGCCCTTGGAGATCCTTCACAAGTTGAAAGCAAAGTACACAAAGTTCCTTTCTCCTTCCTTTGGCAGTAAGGCAACCACGGCAGGCCAATCCCCTAAGCAGCACTTCAGCTTGGGAATAGTCTCTCCTCAGTTTCTTCAGGTTCCTCTCCTCAGTAAAGGTTTCTTCTTGTAGTCCAAAGTGATCTAATTTCATGGGACCCGGGTGCCAATATTTATACCCAGAAATCCTTTGTTCTCTGAAGGGAGAGGGGCCTTTGCCCAGTCCAAACCAGTTCTAAAGCACTCTGTTTACCAGACTTCTCCTTTCCTTTCACAGTGCAGGGAAGGCACATCAGACGCCCCACAGGAGGTGGAGCCAGCATTGTGGAAGGCAAGTACAGTTCTGGAGCACTTTGTTTAAAGGACTCCTTCTCTTCTTTCAGTGTGCAGGGCAGAGACATCAGCCGCTCCCCAGGGGGTGGAGCCAGCATTGTGGAAAGCAGGCACAGCCCTATTTAAGGTACAGGTGCACACCTCCCTCTCATCTAGATGCAGATCTCTCTATTCACCACTGGGTGACTCAGCCTGTCTCCTGGAAATACCCAGCCCTGTCACTCACAAAACCAGACATAGGAATACACAAACTAGCAGAGGCAGGTTTGAATGGTTAGACAAGCAAATACCTACTTTCTAAAAGTGGTATTTGCAAACACAGAATATTAAAATATACTTTACTAAAATATGTATTTGATTATTCTGAGTTCAGGTATACTAAACTCGAATTTCTACCATGTTCTCTGAGACAGTTAGGATTATAAAATGTAATAACTTTACAGCCCATTCTGGCCTATGGAGAACAGGTAGCCTTACAATAGTGAAAAACGAAAATGGCTGTAATTCACTACTAGGACATGCCGCACACATCAGGACATGTCCTGCCTTACACTTACAATGCACCCTGCCCTTGGGCCTACCATAGGGGTAACTGATATGAAGAAAAGGGTAGGTTTAGGGACTGGGAAGTGGGTGCACTTGCCCAGTCAGCATGACAGTACCAGACTGCATGCAGGCTCTGCAATGGCAGACCGTAGACACATTTTATAAGGCTTTTTCTGTGGGTGGCACAACCAGTGCTGCAGGCCCACCAGCAGCATTTGGATTACACGCCCTGGCACACTCAGTGCACTAGACTAGGGTCTGACAAGTAAACCGAAATAGCCAAACATGGAATCACTAATCAATACATCAATTTACAAAAGAGAGCACTTGCACTGTGGCACTGAATAGCAGTGGCACAGTGCCCAAAGCATCTAATACCAGCAAAAACACCTGAGGCAACAGCAAAAATGGAAGGGAGACCCACGCCAATGGTGCTAGGTCTAACAAGGACTTACAGGCGATAACAGGTGGGCATATTGGCCCCCAAGGTCCCTCAGGGGGTAAAGTGGACTTCATCCCCCAATGGCTAGTGCACAACAAGCCACGTTTGAAGAGTGGTGGAGAAAGGGGGTGTGGCTTCCAGAGACCTCTCAACAATCCCGCTGTGCGGGACTTATTGGAGATAACAGGAGGGGTAATTGCCATATCCTTGGGGGCCTACTACCCCTCCTACTACTTCTTCTTTTTTACCTCTGACATATTACAGTAGAATATTTGTTCAAGGAAAACAGTGAAACAAAACACAAAGGCTTCAAACACGAGGACATAGAAAAAACAAAAAAACTAAAAAAAGCAAAGTAAAGAAAAAACCCAGAAGCAAAAAAGCATATTACACCATTGAAGCTCATCCTAGTCAATCATATATCTTAACCCCTTCCACGCTCATGATGAGCTCAGCTCGTCATGAGGTACGCCTCTCGTACGCTCATAACGAGCTGAGCTCGTCATGTAACACGGTAATTCAGAGCCTTTAGCGCACAGCGGTAAAACGCTTAGCGCGGATGCGGTTAATATTAAATCTGCACTAGAGCAAACTTTGCTCTCCAGGACTTTCAACAAAAATTCAGCAATTTATTTCAATATCGTTAAATAGGAACACATAGGGCCATATGTATCATACTTCCGTTTTGCGAATTCCAAATAGCGAATTTTAAGGAATCGCTATTTGGAATTCGCAAAACGGTATGTATGTACAAAATCGCTATTTAATAGCGATTCCTTACCATTCCTAATTTGCGATTAGAAAATTGCTAATCGCAAATTACCCATTCATTTCTATGGGCCAGGAGGCCTATAGGAATGAAGGGGCAATTTGCGATTAGCAATTAGCTAATCGCAAATTAGGAATTTTTTCAAGGGTGCAGGGGTGTCTCAAGAACACCCTGCTGCACCCCTGAAAAAGACATTTGGGGGCATATGGCGCACATACATGCCCTAAGGGCATGTATGGGCGTCATATGGCACCTTTTGTTTTTTGGAAAAAAGATTTTTGAAAATAATTCGCAAATTACCACCAACTAGAAGTTGGTGGTAATTTGCGAAACCTTAATGGCATTTTTTGAATATTTTTTGTTTGATACATTGCATTTAAGGAATCGCTAAATTTGCGATTCCTTAAGTGCAATCGCAAAATAAGGAATTTCAAATTTTGCTATTCCTTATTTTGCATCAAACATGTTTGATACATACCATTTGTCTAATTAGCATTCGCAAAGGCCGAATTTCACTGAATTTCGGCCTTTGCGAATGCTAATTAGCTTGATACATATGGCCCATAGTGAACTATTCCGTCTAGCCAACACCTTGCCTATTTTGTTCCTCCATCCAGACAATAAGTGGCTTCAAAAACATTCATACCTTTTTTTATAGTTTTTAACCCTTGACACTTATAAAGGGCAATTTCCTGCCACCCAATTAATATTAGACTATACAGCCACTGATGAAATGTAGGCGGTTCCTGATCCCCTCCTCTACCTCAAGTAAGTCCCACACAGCAGGATTCCTGAGACCTGACAAGCATTTGCAGAGTGGTGGAGAAAGGGGACATGACCTCCAAGTCCACTCGATAAACAAATTGGTATTACACTCGCAATCTTGGTTCTGAACAAGATTGTTTTGTTTAAGTTTAATTTTGGAAATCTACAACCCCAGGAGCGAAATAAGCTGTGACTGGGGGACATTCCCCAATTAGGGGCACGCTTGTGTTTGTCAAAGTCCACTCAGCCATCCCGCTGTCTGGGACTTACTGGAGTAAACAAGAGGGCTTGTTGTCCCGTACAGACCCTCAGCATTCAAGGAGACTTCATTCTCCATCCACCTCTGTGCCAGGAGGCACATTTGCACAGTGGTGGTGAAAGGGGCATGGCCTCCAATGACTTTCTGGAGGTTTTTTTTCATAACATATTTTAGGGAAGGGGTGCGTAGCTTCCCTCCCCAGGCCGCTTACAGCCCTGGGAACCCCATGCCTCAGGGCCTTTTCCTTTTTTAACTATCTTTTTAATAGAGTAAGGGGGGCTTAGTGATCCCCTTCCCTCAGCCAATTTGGCCCCTGGGGCCTGCCATTTATTTTATTAGTATTATTTTTACATGGGAGGGGTGCCACACGGTCCCATTACTGAGGACAGTTTCAGCACCAGGGACCCCATCCCTCTGGGCCAAGCCTTTATAATTGTTTTTCAAATGAGGAGGGGGGCCCATCCGGCCCCCCTCCCTGGGCCGATGTTAGCCCCGGAGATCCTATCCCCCAGGGCCTGGCCTGTAGTGTGAGTGCCCATAGCACCCACATTTTCCACGTTGGGGACCACGGGGGAGCCTGAAGGCCCCCATGGTAATGGCCAGCTCCATGCTCCGGCGGGAGCTGGTATTGCTTTTTACACACAGGACATGCAGCTCCCTGTGCGTAAAAGCAAAGTGTGCGCCGCTTTGAGCAAGCGAGAGGAAAATGCTCTCGCTTGCTCAAAGTGGAGCACTCTGTTTGCTATGGCAAGGCAGGAACAGTGCTCCCACCATCCTACTGCAAACTGCAATGTCCTGGAGGTGGGCACTCTGGGGCATTGCTAGAGCCAGCCCTGCGGGGTGGCGGTTCCCAGAGCAAAGTAGGGCTCGAGGAGGGAAGACCTTGCGGCCCCGTCATTCTTAGACTAGAGGACGGGTACTCATAGTATGGCCCAAGGGCCACCAGCGGCCCGGCAAGCCTTCCTTGGCGGCCCGCAGACCTTGCCGACATCTTACCTGTGTTCTTTTCTTTATTTTTTAAAGAATGTCAGCAAACACAGACTCTGCTCTATGGGGGCGGGCATTTCCAGCCATAGTCAGAGTGGAGCTTCAGGGGTGCTAAGAAGAGGTAAAATACAACATAGCCTCTTTAACAACATGTATGGTCTTTTAAAGACCTGTGAAGTACTCGGGTGCAGCTGTGTGTGTGCCCGTGAACTGTATCCACCTGGGCTGCCACACACAGAGGGTGAGGTGACAGAGGGTGACGGGGCAGCAGGGAATGAGAGCTGGGACAGGGCAGACAGATGAGGCAGAGACAGGGAGACAGGGACAGATGAGGCACAGACAGGGAGACAGGGGCACAGAGAGAGACAGAGACAGAGAGAGACAGAGACAGGGAGAGTGACACAGGGAGATGGAGAGAGGGAGACAGGAAGACAGAGACAGGGAGACAGAGACAGGGAGACCAAGACAGGGAGACAGGGAGACCAAAACACAGAGACAGGGAGACAGAGACAAGTAGACAGAGAGACAGACAGAGATACAGATAGGGAGACAGACAGGGAGACAGACAGGGAGACCGAGACACAGAGACAGGGAGACAGAGACATGTAGACAGAGAGACATTCAGAGAGACAGAGACAGGGAGACAGAGAGACAGAGACAGAGAGACAGGGACAGAGAGACAGGAAGACAGAGACAGGGAGACAGAGAGACAGAGAGAAAGAAAGACAGAGACAGGGAGACAGAGGCAGAGAGACACGAGACAGTGAGGATAAGATAGAGAGAGACAGAGATACAGAGACAGGGAGACAAATACAGGGAGACTTAGACAGGGAGACAGAGAGAGAGAGAGAGTGAGACAGAGACAGGGAGACAGAGAGAGAGAGAGAGTGAGACAGAGACAGGGAGACAGAGAGACAGAGAGACAGAGACAGTGAGACAGGGAGACGATGATAGGGAGACAGAGACAGGGAGACAGACAGGGAGACAGAGACAGGAAGACGGAGACAGGGAGACAGAGAGACAGAGACAGGGAGACAGAGAGACAGAAACAATGAGACAAAGACAGGGAGACAGAGACAGGGAGCTAGAGAGAGACAGGGAGATAGAGAGAGACAGAGGCAGGGAGACAGAGACAGGGAGACAGAGACAGGGGGACAGAGAGACAGAGAGACAGAGACAGGGAGACAGAGAGACAGAGACAGGGAGAGAGAGAGACAAGGAGACAGGGAGACAGAGACAGGGAGACAGAGAGACAGAGACAGGGAGACAGAGAGAGACAGACAGACAGAGACAGGGAGACAGAGAGAGACAGAGACAGGGAGAGACAGAGGGAGGGAGAGAGAGAGACAGAGAGAGGGACAGACAGAGGGAGGTAGACAGAGAGGGAGACAGACCGAGACAGGGAGAGAGAGATATTGGCAGGGAGACAGAGATAGACAGACAGAGAGAGACAGACAGGGAGACCTAGACACAGAGACAGGGAGACAGAGACAGGTAGACCGAGAGACAGACAGAGAGACAGGGATACAGAGAGATAGGGAGACAGAGACATGGATAAAGAGATAGGGAGACCAAAACAGGGAGACAGAGACAGGGAGATGGAGACAGGGTGACAGAGACAAGGAGACGGAGATAGGGAGATAGCGAGACAGAGACAGGGAGACAGAGACCGACAGAGACAGAGGGAGGGAGGGAGGGAGAGAAAGAGACAGGGAGAGACAGAGGGAGGGAGAGACAGAGGGAGGGAGAGAGAGACAGATACAGGGAGAGAGAGAGGGAGGGTGAGACAGAGGGAGCGGGAGACAGGAGGAGGGACACAGGGGGAGGAAGACAGAGGGAGGGAGACAGACACAGACAGAGGACGATAGAGGGAGACAGAGGGAGGAGGGTGACAGTCAGAGGGAGGGAGACAGAGGGAGAGAGAGGGAGACAAACCAAGAGAGGGAGAGAGAGACAGAGACAGGGAGGCAGAGAGAGACAGAGACAGGGAGAGACAGAGGGAGGGAGAGAGAGAGACAGAGAGAGGGACAGACAGAGGGAGGTAGACAGAGAGGGAGACAGACCGAGACAGGGAGAGAGAGATATTGGCAGGGAGACAGAGATAGACAGACAGAGAGAGACAGACAGGGAGACCTAGACACAGAGACAGGGAGACAGAGACAGGTAGACCGAGAGACAGACAGAGAGACAGGGATACAGAGAGATAGGGAGACAGAGACATGGATAAAGAGATAGGGAGACCAAAACAGGGAGACAGAGACAGGGAGATGGAGACAGGGTGACAGAGACAAGGAGACGGAGATAGGGAGATAGCGAGACAGAGACAGGGAGACAGAGACCGACAGAGACAGAGGGAGGGAGGGAGGGAGAGAAAGAGACAGGGAGAGACAGAGGGAGGGAGAGACAGAGGGAGGGAGAGAGAGACAGATACAGGGAGAGAGAGAGGGAGGGTGAGACAGAGGGAGCGGGAGACAGGAGGAGGGACACAGGGGGAGGAAGACAGAGGGAGGGAGACAGACACAGACAGAGGACGATAGAGGGAGACAGAGGGAGGAGGGTGACAGTCAGAGGGAGGGAGACAGAGGGAGAGAGAGGGAGACAAACCAAGAGAGGGAGAGAGAGACAGAGACAGGGAGGCAGAGAGAGACAGACAGGCAGAGACAGACAGGGAGACAGGGAGACAGACAGGGAGACCGAGACACTGTCACAGACAGACAGAGACAGGGAGACAGAGAGAGACAGAGATAGTTTAATTTTGGAAATCTACAACCCCAGGAGCGAAATAAGCTGTGACTGGGGGACATTCCCCAATTAGGGGCACGCTTGTGTTTGTCAAAGTCCACTCAGCCATCCCGCTGTCTGGGACTTACTGGAGTAAACAAGAGGGCTTGTTGTCCCGTACAGACCCTCAGCATTCAAGGAGACTTCATTCTCCATCCACCTCTGTGCCAGGAGGCACATTTGCACAGTGGTGGTGAAAGGGGCATGGCCTCCAATGACTTTCTGGAGGGTTTTTTTCATAACATTTTTTAGGGAAGGGGTGCGTAGCTTCCCTCCCCAGGCCGCTTACAGCCCTGGGAACCCCATGCCTCAGGGCCTTTTCCTTTTTTAACTATCTTTTTAATAGAGTAAGGGGGGCTTAGTGATCCCCTTCCCTCAGCCAATTTGGCCCCTGGGGCCTGCCCTTTATTTTATTAGTATTATTTTTACATGGGAGGGGTGCCACACGGTCCCATTACTGAGGACAGTTTCAGCACCAGGGACCCCATCCCTCTGGGCCAAGCCTTTATAATTGTTTTTAAAATGAGGAGGGGGGCCCATCCGGCCCCCCTCCCTGGGCCGATGTTAGCCCCGGAGATCCCATCCCCCAGGGCCTGGCCTGTAGTGTGAGTGCCCATAGCACCCACATTTTCCACGTTGGGGACCACGGGGGAGCCTGAAGGCCCCCATGGTCCTGGCCAGCTCCATGCTCCGGCGGGAGCTGGTATTGCTTTTTACACACAGGACATGCAGCTCCCTGTGCGTAAAAGCAAAGTGTGCGCCGCTTTGAGCAAGCGAGAGGAAAATGCTCTCGCTTGCTCAAAGTGGAGCACTCTGTTTGCTATGGCAAGGCAGGAACAGTGCTCCCACCATCCTACTGCAAACTGCAATGTCCTCGAGGTGGGCACTCTGGGGCATTGCTAGAGCCAGCCCTGCGGGGTGGCGGTTCCCAGAGCAAAGTAGGGCTCGAGGAGGGAAGACCTTGCGGCCCCTGTCATTCTTAGACTAGAGGACGGGTACTCATAGTATGGCCCAAGGGCCACCAGCGGCCCGGCAAGCCTTCCTTGGCGGCCCGCAGACCTTGCCGACATCTTACCTGTGTTCTTTTCTTTATTTTTTAAAGAATGTCAGCAAACACAGACTCTGCTCTATGGGGGCGGGCATTTCCAGCCATAGTCAGAGTGGAGCTTCAGGGGTGCTAAGAAGAGGTAAAATACAACATAGCCTCTTTAACAACATGTATGGTCTTTTAAAGACCTGTGAAGTACTCGGGTGCAGCTGTGTGTGTGCCCGTGTACTGTATCCACCTGGGCTGCCACACACAGAGGGTAAGGTGACAGAGGGTGACGGGGCAGCAGGGAATGAGAGCTGGGACAGGGCAGACAGATGAGGCAGAGACAGGGAGACAGGGACAGATGAGGCACAGACAGGGAGACAGGGGCACAGAGAGAGACAGAGACAGAGAGAGACAGAGACAGGGAGAGTGACACAGGGAGATGGAGAGAGGGAGACAGGAAGACAGAGACAGGGAGACAGAGACAGGGAGACCAAGACAGGGAGACAGGGAGACCAAAACACAGAGACAGGGAGACAGAGACAAGTAGACAGAGAGACAGACAGAGAGACAGATAGGGAGACAGACAGGGAGACAGACAGGGAGACCGAGACACAGAGACAGGGAGACAGAGACATGTAGACAGAGAGACATTCAGAGAGACAGAGACAGGGAGACAGAGAGACAGAGACAGAGAGACAGGGACAGAGAGACAGGAAGACAGAGACGGGGAGACAGAGAGACAGAGAGAAAGAAAGACAGAGACAGGGAGACAGAGGCAGAGAGACACGAGACAGTGAGGATAAGATAGAGAGAGACAGAGATACAGAGACAGGGAGACAAATACAGGGAGACTTAGACAGGGAGACAGAGAGAGAGAGACAGAGACAGGAAGACAGAGAGAGAGAGAGAGAGTGAGACAGAGACAGGGAGACAGAGAGACAGAGAGACAGAGACAGTGAGACAGGGAGACGATGACAGGGAGACAGAGACAGGGAGACAGACAGGGAGACAGAGACAGGAAGACGGAGACAGGGAGACAGAGAGACAGAGACAGGGAGACAGAGAGACAGAAACAATGAGACAAAGACAGGGAGACAGAGACAGGGAGCTAGAGAGAGACAGGGAGATAGAGAGAGACAGAGACAGGGAGACAGAGACAGGGAGACAGAGACAGGGGGACAGAGAGACAGAGAGACAGAGACAGGGAGACAGAGAGACAGAGACAGGGAGAGAGAGAGACAAGGAGACAGGGAGACAGAGACAGGGAGACAGAGAGACAGAGACAGGGAGACAGAGAGAGACAGACAGACAGAGACAGGGAGACAGAGAGAGACAGAGACAGGGAGAGACAGAGGGAGGGAGAGAGAGAGACAGAGAGAGGGACAGACAGAGGGAGGTAGACAGAGAGGGAGACAGACCGAGACAGGGAGAGAGAGATATTGGCAGGGAGACAGAGATAGACAGACAGAGAGAGACAGACAGGGAGACCTAGACACAGAGACAGGGAGACAGAGACAGGTAGACCGAGAGACAGACAGAGAGACAGGGATACAGAGAGATAGGGAGACAGAGACATGGATAAAGAGATAGGGAGACCAAAACAGGGAGACAGAGACAGGGAGATGGAGACAGGGTGACAGAGACAAGGAGACGGAGATAGGGAGATAGAGAGACAGAGACAGGGAGATAGAGAGACAGAGACAGGCAGACAGACCGACAGAGACAGGGAGACAGAGACCGACAGAGACAGAGGGAGGGAGGGAGGGAGAGAAAGAGACAGGGAGAGACAGAGGGAGGGAGAGACAGAGGGAGGGAGAGAGAGACAGATACAGGGAGAGATAGAGGGAGGGTGAGACAGAGGGAGGGGGAGACAGGAGGAGGGACACAGGGGGAGGAAGACAGAGGGAGGGAGACAGACACAGACAGAGGACGATAGAGGGAGACAGAGGGAGGAGGGTGACAGACAGAGGGAGGGAGACAGAGGGAGAGAGAGGGAAACAAACCAAGAGAGGGAGAGAGAGACAGAGACAGGGAGGCAGAGAGAGACAGACAGGCAGAGACAGACAGGGAGACAGGGAGACAGACAGGGAGACCGAGACACTGTCACAGACAGACAGAGACAGGGAGACAGAGAGAGACAGAGATAGGGAGAGACAGAGGGTGGGAAGGAGGGAGGGAGAGACATAGACAGGGAGAGACAGAGGGAGGTAGAGACAGAGGGAGGGAGACAGGGGGAGGGAGAGACGGAGGGAGGGAGAGACAGAGGGAGGGAGAGAGAGAGACAGATACAGGGAGAGATAGAGGGAGGGGAGACAGAGGGAGGGAAAGACAGAGGGAGGGAGACAGGGGGAGGGACACAGGGGGAGGGAGACAGGGGAGGGAGTCAGGGGGAGGGTGTAAGGGGGATAGAGTCAGGGAGAGACAGAGGGAGGGAGACAGACATAGGGAAATAGAGAGAGGAAGACGAAGGGAAGGAGACAGAGGCAGACAGAGGAAGATAGAGGGAGACAGAGGGAGGAGGGTGACAGGCAGAGGGTGACAAAGGGAGGGAGACAGAGGGAGAGAGAGAGAGACAGACCAAGAGAGGGAGAGAGAGACAGCGACAGGGAGACAGAGAGGGAGAGAGAGACAGAGACAAGGAGACAGAGAGAGACAGACAGACAGAGGCAGTGAGATAGAGAGAGACAGGGAGACAGAGAGAGACAGAGACAGGGAGATACACAGGGAGGGAGAGACAGAGAGAGGAAGAGAAAGAGGGAGAGAGGGAGACATACCGAGACAGGGAGAGAGAGAGAGACGGAGACAGGGAGTCAGAGAGAGTCAAACAGACTGAGACAGGGAGACAGAGACAGGGAGAGACAGAGGGAGGGTGATAGAGACAGAGACAGGGAGGGACAAAGGGAGGGAGAGACAGAGGGAGGGAGACAGAGAGGGAGAGAAGGAGACAGACTGAGACAGGGAGAGAGAAATGGAGACAGGGAGACAGAGAGAGACAGACAGAAAGAGACAGGGAGATAGACAGGTAGACAGAGTGACATACAGAGAGACAGAGACAGAGAGACATAGACAAGGAGACAGAGAGACAGAGACAGGTAGACAGACAGACAGAGACAGGGAGACAGAGACAGGGAGAGACAGAGGGAAGGGGGAAAGACAGAGACAGGGAGAGACAGAGACAGGGAGAGACAGAGACAGGGAGAGACAGAGGGAGGGAGACAGGGGGACAGAGAGACAGAGGGAGGGAGATACAGAGGGATGGAGAGAGAGACAGATACAGGGAGAAATAGAGGGAGGGGGAGACTGTTGGATTTGGCCCTTTCTGCAGGGTCATCCCTGAACTTTTTGCCTACCTCCAACATTCTCTCTGACCTGTTTTTGTTGGTTTAATGACTCTGGGCACTTTACCACTGCTGACCAGTGCTAAAGTGCATATGCTCTCCCTATGAAAATGTGTATATTAATTGACTTCCATGATTGGCTCATTTGATTTACTGTCAGTCCCCAGTAAAGTGCACTAGGAGTGCCAGGGCTTGTAAGTACAAATACTGCTAGTGGGCCTGCAGCGCTGGTTGCGCCACCCACAGAAGCAGCCATTTAAACTGTGTCTCAGGTCTGCCACTGCAGAACCTGCGTGCAGTCTGGTACTGTCATTCTGGCCAGGCAAGTACAACCACTTGCCAGCCCCAAAACCTTCCCTTTACTTCATGTGAGTCACCCCCTATGGTAGGCCGTAGGGCAGGGTGCATTGCAAGCATAAGGTAGGACAAGCCCTGATGTGTGTGGCATGTCCTAATAGTGAATTACAGCCATTTTCATTTTTCACTATTGTAAGGCTACCTGTTCTCATAGGCCAGGATGGGCTGCTGGAATTATTACACCCTATAATCCCAGCAGGCTCAGGGAACATGGTAGAAGGTCAACTCTAGTATGCCTGAACTCAGAATAATAAAATACTTATTTTAGTAAAGTTTATTTTAATATCCTGTGTTTGCAAATGCTACTTTTAGAAAGTTAGCATTTGCTTGCCTAACCATTTCAGCCCGCCTCTGCCAGGATGTGTATCTGCTGTCTGGGTTGTGTGAGTGACAGGGCTAGGGATGACAGGTAGTGGGAGTGCCCCTTGACTCTGAATAGGGCTTTGCTCTGCCACCACAACGCTGGATCCGCCCCCTGGGGAGCGACTGAAGACCCTGCCCGACACCTGGCCCAGGAAGAGGGAAGCCTGTCAACAAAGTGCTCCTGGATGTCCTTGTCATCTGAGTGCTGACTCCACCTCCTGTGGAGCGTCTGCTGTCCCTGCCCAGCCCCTTCAATGCAGAAACCCGAGTTGACAAAACAAAGTCCTCAGAGATTGAAAGAAACTATGCGCAGGCCCCCCTGGCCTGCCAAGACAAAAGAAATACTGTATAAAAGAAGGAGCCCTGCTCCCAAGAGATCAGATCCCGTCAGCCCTCAGAAGAATCTCTGCTGGAGGAGAAAGGACCTTGCTGCTAAGAAGACCAGAAGAAACCTGCAAGGCCCCCTTGAGCCCCCCTTTGACTTGTTCCTGCAAACCTGGGGCCTCTGACGATCTCCAAGGGCCTGTAGCTGAGCTGGTCCCCTGACCAGAGTCCCAGGACCATTGACCTCTACCTGTTGACTTTTGACTCACTGCTGGGTCCCCCCCTCTGGAGTGCCTCGCTCTCCGCTTTGCAGCTTGTGCCTGGCCCCCGCCTTGAGCCCGCCCCGCTCCCTCCAGGAGCTGTGACCCGCTCGGCCGGACCGCCCCTCACCCTCGGCACCTTGTGCCTGGCCCCCGCCATGAGCCCACCCCGCTCCCTTCAGGAGCCGTGACCCACTCGGCCGGACCGGCTTGCACTCTCGGCAGCTTGTGCCTGGCCCTCGCCTTGATCCCCCCCCGCTCCCTCCAGGAGCCGTGACCCGCTCGGCCGGACCACCCCGCACTCTCGGCAGCTTGTGCCTGGCCCCCGCCTTGAGCCCGCCCCGCTCCCTCCAGGAGCCGTGACCCGCTCGGCCGGACTGCCCCGCACCCTGCCCACAGCTCTCCTCTGAGCCGCACTCCACAAAGAGCCCCCACCGCTGGAAACGACAAGCTGAGGCCGCGGAGAAGAAGCTGACATCGCCCCGCCTTGCCTTCAAGAAGTACGCTTGCCTTTCCTCATCGGTGCGCTGAGGATCTCCGTGCGCACCTCCCTGTACGCATCGTACGCTTGCTTTGCCCAGTAAGCTCAGTTTCCAGCGCGTACTTTGACAACGCCCGCACCTGAAGCGCACTGAACATCTGCACAAGGATTATTGAGCCATCACCGGGCTCGGGGCCCGCAAAGTTTTATTTCCCCGTTTGAACTGTACGCTCTCATCACCTACTGATCGGTGCGCCACATACTGTGCGCTGGTAGTCCCAGTCGAGAACGGTGCACATTGAAAAGTACGCCCCGTACCCCCCTTGAGAGCCATACCCTGGAAATCTCCTCATTCACAACCGTACGCCTCGTACTGCCTTTAGTGACCTGTACGCTTCATATTGCATTAAGAAGCTGTACGCCGCTTCCAGCTGCTCACGCGAGATGCGTGAGCATCGATAGGGCCTTGGGATTTCTCCTGTTCTAAGCGCACAAGAGAGCTACAAAGTGTACAACTCGCCCAAACAGGGCTGAAACCTTGCATTGAGGGTTTTTGACATTAGGGGAGTGTTGAAACCTGCACCTTAGGCTTTAGGAAGAACTCTGAAGCCCCCTCCCCCTTTTGTTGATGACCTAAGTCATTGTGACAGGAGAAAAATAGATGAACCACTGCATTTAAGTTATTTTTGAGCGGAAGGAAGTGCGGGAACCTACAAAACAAGCATTCTTAAAGGAACTCTGGTAATTTAAAGTATTGCTGAAAGAACAATTGCCTATTTAAAGATCTTGTGACCTCAACTTGCGTGTTATATTGATCTTGTGTTAAGTCACTGCCTCAGATATATTTCTAAATAAAGTTACGTATTTTTGATATAAATACAACGCCTGGTGTCCATTTGTGGGGGATCACTGGATTTGCGGCGTGTATTCATAAATGCTTAACTGACAGCACCCTGAAGATTAGCCTTGGCTGCTCGCCCCACGCAACCTAGAGGGTGAGCAGGTGTTATTCTTAAGGGGTAATTCCCTTGCCCTGACTAGAGTGGTGGTTTCTGCCTGGCTTTGGCGCAAGCCTCAGCCAACCAGAAATCCCATTTCTAACAGAGACAGAGAGAGGGAGAGACAGTAGGGACAGGGGGAGGGAGAGACAGAGGGAGGGAGACAGGGGGAGGGAGAGACAGAGGGAGGGAGAGACAGAGGGGGGAGATTGAGACAGATACAGGGAGAGATAGAAAGGAGGGGGAGACAGAGGGATGGAGAGACAGAGGGAGGGAGACAGGTGGAGGGACAAGGGGGAGGGAGACAGGGGGAGCGAGTCAGGGGGAGGGAGTAAGGGGGATGGAGTCAGGGAGAGACAGAGGGAGGGAGAGGGAGACAGACAGAGGGATATAGAGAGCGGAAGACAGAGGGAGAGAGACAGAGACAGACAGAGGAAGAAGAGGGAGAAAGAGGGAGGAGGGTAACAGGCAGAGGGAAACAGAGGGAGGGAGACAGAGGGAGAGACAGTGAGACAGACCCAGAGAGGGAGAGAGAGACAGACACAGGGAGACAGAGGGTGAGAGAGGGGGAAACAGACAGAGAGAGGTATAGAGAGACAGAGACAAGGAGACAGAGAGAGACAGACAGACAGAGGCAGTGAGACAGACAGAGACAGGGAGAAACAGAGTGAGGGTGAGACAAATGGCGGGAGAGACAGAGGGAGAGAGGGAGACAGACCGAGCCAGGGAGAGAGAGAGAGACGGAGACAGGGAGAGAGAGAGAGCCAGACAGACAGAAACAGGGAGACAGAGAGAGACAGAGACAGGGAGAGACAGAGGGATGGAGAGACAGAGGGAGGGAGACAGGGGGAGGGAGACACAGAGGGAGGGAGATACAGAGGGAGGGAGAGAGAGAAAGATACAGGGAGAGATAGAGGGAGGGGGAGACAGAAGGAGGGAGAGACAGAGCGAGGGAGACAGGGGGAGGGACACAGGGGGAGGGAGACAGGGGGAGGGAGTCAGGGGGTGGGAGTAAGGGGGATGGAGTCAGGGAGAGGCAGAGGGAGGGAGAGGGAGACAGACAGAGGGAGATAGAGGGAGACAGAGGGAGGAGGGCGACAGGCAGAGGGAGACAGAGGGAGGGAGACAGAGGGAGAGAGAGGGAGACAGACCGAGAGTGGGATAGAGAGACAGAGACAGGAAGACAGAGAGGGGGAAACAGACAGAGAGAGGGAGAGAGAGACAGAGACAAGGAGACAGAGAGAGACAGGGAGACAGAGAGCGACAGAGACAGAGAGAGACTGACGGAGGGAGAGACAGATGGAGAGAGGGAAACAGACCGAGACAAGGGAGAGAGACGGAGACAGGGAGACAGAGAGAGCCAGACAGACAGAGACAGGGAGACAGAGAGAGACAGAGACAGGGAGAGACAGAGGGCGGGAGAGAGACAGAGACAGGGAGGTACGGAGAGAGGGAGAGACTGAGACAGGGAGACAAAGAGGGAGATAAGGAGAAAGACTGAGACAGGGAGAGAGAGACGGAGACAGGTAGACAGAGAGAGACAGACAAAAAGAGACAGGGAGACAGACAGGGAGACCGAGACACAGAGACAGGGAGACAGAGACAGGTAGACAAAGAGACAGACAGAGAGACAGAGACAGGGAAATGAGACAGAGAGACAGGGAGACAGGGAGACAGAGATAGAGAGACAGAAACAGGGAGACAGAGACAGGGAAATGGAGACAGGGAGACAGAGACAAGGAGACGGGAATAGGGAGACAGAGAGACAGAGACAGGGAGACAGAGGGACGGAGACAGGTGGACAGACAGACAGAGACAGGGAGACAGCGAGAGACAGGGAGAGACAGAGGAGGGGGTGAGAGACAGAGACAGGGAGAGACAGAGGGAGAGAGACAGGGGGAGGGAGAGACAGAGAGAGGGAGATACAGAGGGATGGAGAGAGGGATGGAGAGAGAGACAGATACAGGGAGAGATAGAGGGAGGAATAGACAGAGAGAGGGAGAGTCATAGGGAGGAAGACAGGGGCAGGGAGAGACAGAGGGAGGGAGAGACAGAGGGAGGGAGAGAGAGACAGATACAGGGAGAGATAGAGGGCGGGGGAGACAGAGGGAGGGAGAGACAGAGGGAGGGAGAGACAGAGGGAGGGAGACAGAGGCAGATACAGGGAGAGATAGAGGGAGGGGGACAGAGGGAGGGAGAGACAGAGGGAGGGAGACAGGGGGAGGGAGACAGGGGGAGGGAGACAGGGGGAGGGAGTCGGAGGGAGGGAGTAAGGGGGATGGAGTCAGGGAGAGACAGAGGTAGGGAGAGGAAGATAGAGGGATATAGAGAGAGGAAGACAGAGGGAGAGAGACCGAGACATACAGAGGAAGATAGAGGGAGACAGAGGGAGGAGGGTGACAGACAGAGGGAGACAGAGGGAGAGAGAGGGAGACAGACTGAGAGAGGGAGAGAGAGACAGAAACAGGGAGACAGAGAGGGAGAGAGGGGGAAACAGACAGAGAGAGGGATAGAGAGAAAGAGACAAGGAGACAGAGAGAGACAGACAGAGGCAGTGAGACAGAGAGAGACAGGGAGACAGAGAGAGACAGAGACAGGGAGAGACGGAGGGTGGGAGAGACAGAGGGAGAGAGGGAGACAGAGAGAGCCAGACAGACAGAGACAGGGAGACAGAGAGAGACAGAGACAGGGAGAGACAGAGGGAGGTAGAGAGAGACAGAGACAGGGAGGGACAAAGGGAGGGAGAGACAAAGGGAGGGAGACAGAGAGAGACAGACAAAAAGAGACAGGGACACAGACCGGGAAACCGAGACACAGAGACAGGGAGACAGAGACAGGTAGACTGAGTGACAGACAGAGAGACAGAGACAGGGAGACAAGGAGATAGAGACAAAGAGACCGAGACAGAGAGACAGGGAGACAGAGACAGGTAGATGGAGACAGGGAGACAGAGACAAGGAGACGGGGATTGGGAGACAGAGAGACAGAGACAGGGAGACAGAGAGACAGAGACAGGTAGACAGACAGACAGAGACAGGGAGACAGAGACAGGGAGAGACAGGGGGAGGGAGGGAGAGTCAGAGACAGGGAGAGACAGAGGGAGGGAGCAACAAAGGGAGGGAGACAGGGGGTGGGAGAGACAGAGGGAGGGAGATACAGACGGAGGGAGAGAGAGACAGATACAGGGAGAGATAGAGGGAGGGGGAGACAGAGGGAGGGAGAGACAGAGGGAGGGACACAGGGGGAGGGAGATACAGAGGGGTGGAGAGAGAGACAGATACAGGGATAGATAGAGGGAGGGGGAGACAGAGAGGGAGAGACAGAGGGAGGGAGACAGCGGGAGGGAGACACAGAGGGAGGGAGACGGGACAGAGAGACAGGGAGACAGGGAGACAGAGATAGAGAGACAGAAACAGGGAGACAGAGACAGGGAGATGGAGACAGGGAGACAGAGACAAGGAGACAGGAATAGGGAGACAGAGAGACAGAGACAGGGAGACAGAGGGACAGAGACAGGTGGACAGACAGACAGGGAGACAGCGAGAGACAGGGAGAGACAGAGGAGGGGGTGAGAGACAGAGACAGGGAGAGACAGAGGGAGGGAGACAGGGGGAGGGAGAGACAGAGAGAGGGAGATACAGAGGGATGGAGAGAGGGATGGAGAGAGAGACAGATACAGGGAGAGATAGATGGAGGAATAGACAGAGAGAGGGAGAGTCAGAGGGAGGGAAACAGGGGCAGGGAGAGACAGAGGGAGGGAGAGACAGAGGGAGGGAGAGAGAGACAGATACAGGGAGAGATAGAGGGCGGGGGAGACAGAGGGAGGGAGAGACAGAGGGAGGGAGAGACAGAGAGAGGGAGACAGAGGCAGATACAGGGAGAGATAGAGGGAGGGGGGCAGAGGGAGGGAGAGACAGAGGGAGGGAGACAGGGGGAGGGAGACGGGGGAGGGAGAGGGAGTCGGAGGGAGGGAGTAAGGGGGATGGAGTCAGGGAGAGACAGAGGTAGGGAGAGGAAGATAGAGGGATATAGAGAGAGGAAGACAGAGGGAGAGAGACCGAGACAGACAGAGGAAGATAGAGGGAGACAGAGGGAGGAGGGTGACAGACAGAGGGAGACAGAGGGAGAGAGAGGGAGACAGACTGAGAGAGGGAGAGAGAGAAAGAAACAGGGAGACAGAGAGGGAGAGAGGGGGAAACAGACAGAGAGAGGGATAGAGAGAAAGAGACAAGGAGACAGAGAGAGACAGGCAGAGGCAGTGAGACAGAGAGAGACAGGGAGACAGAGAGAGACAGAGACAGGGAGAGACGGAGGGTGGGAGAGACAGAGGGAGAGAGGGAGACAGAGAGAGCCAGACAGACAGAGACAGGGAGACAGAGAGAGACAGAGACAGGGAGAGACAGAGGGAGGGAGAGAGAGACAGAGACAGGGAGGGACAAAGGGAGGGAGAGACAAAGGGAGGGAGACAGAGAGAGACAGACAAAAAGAGACAGGGACACTGACCGGGAAACCATGACACAGAGACATGGAGACAGAGACAGGTAGACTGAGTGACAGACAGAGAGACAGAGACAGGGAGACAGGGAGACAGAGACAAAGAGACCGAGACAGAGAGACAGGGAGACAGAGACAGGTAGATGGAGACAGGGAGACAGAGACAAGGAGACGGGGATTGGGAGACAGAGAGACAGAGACAGGGAGACAGAGAGACAGAGACAGGTAGACAGACAGACAGAGACAGGGAGACAGAGACAGGGAGAGACAGGGGGAGGGAGGGAGAGTCAGAGACAGGGAGAGACAGAGGGAGAGAGCAACAAAGGGAGGGAGACAGGGGGTGGGAGAGACAGAGGGAGGGAGATACAGACGGAGGGTGAGAGAGACAGATACAGGGAGAGATAGAGGGAGGGGGAGACAGAGGGAGGGAGAGACAGAGGGAGGGACACAGGGGGAGGGAGATACAGAGGGGTGGAGAGAGAGACAGATACAGGGAGAGATAGAGGGAGGGGGAGACAGAGAGGGAGAGACAGAGGGAGGGAGACAGGGGGAGGGAGAGACAGAGGGAGGGAGACGGGGGGGAGAGACAGAGGGAGGGAGAGACAGAGGGAGGGAGAGAGAGAGAGACAGATACAGGGAGAGATAGAGGGAGGTTGAGATAGAGGAGGGAGAGACAGAGGGAGGGAGACAGGGGGAGGGAGACAGGGGGGTGGAGTAAGGGGGATGGAGTCTGGGAGAGACAGAGGAAGGGAGAGGGAGACAGAGCGATATAGAGAGAGGAAGACAGAGGGAGAGAGACCGAGACAGACAGAGGAAGATAGAGGGAGACAGAGGGAGGAGGGTGACAGGCAGAGGGAGACAAGGGGAGTTAGACAGAGGGAGAGAGAGGGAGACAGACTGAGAGTGGGAGATAGAGACAGAGACAGGGAGACAGAGGGGGAGAGAGGGGGAAACAAACAGAGAGAGGGATAGAGAGACAGAGACAAGGAGACAGAGAGAGACAGACAGAGGCAGTGAGACAGAGAGAGACAGGGAGACAGAGAGAGACAGAGACAGGGAGAGACAGAGGGAGGGAGAGACAGAGGGAGAGAGGGAGACAGACCGAGACAGGGAGAGAGAGATGGCGACAGGGAGACAGAGAGAGCCAGACAGACAGAGACAGGGAGACAGAGAGGGAGGGAGAGATAGAGGGAGGGAGACAGAGAGGGAGAGAAGGAGACAGACTGAGACAGGGAGAGAGAGACGTAGACAGGGAGACAGAGAGCGACAGACAGAAAGAGACAGGGAGACAGACCGGGAAACCGAGACACAGAGACAGGGAGACAGAGACAGGTAGACTGAGTGACAGACAGAGAGACAGAGACAGGGAGACAGAGACAAAGAGACAGAGACAGAGAGACAGGGAGACAGAGACATGTAGATGGAGACAGGGAGACAGATACAAGGACAAGGGGGTTGGGAGACAGAGAGACAGAGACAGGGAGACAGAGAGACAGAGACAGGTAGACAGAGACAGGGGTACACTGAGGGAGGGAGAGACAGAGGGAGGGAGACAGGGGGTGTGAGAGACAGAGGGAGGGAGATACAGAGGGAGGGAGAGAGAGACAGATACAGGGAGAGATAGGGGGAGGGGGGAGACAGAGGTATGGAGAGACAGAGGGAGGGAGACAAGGGGAGGGAGACAGGGGGAGGGAGACAGGGGGAGGGAGTCAGGGAGAGACAGAGGGAGGGAGAGGGAGACAGACAGAGGGAGATAGAGAAAGGAAGACAGAGCCAGACAGAGGAAGATAGAGGGAGACATAGGGAGGAGGTTGACAGGAAGAGGGAGACAGAGGGAGGGAGACAGAGGGAGAGAGAGGGATACCGACCGAGAGAGGGACAGAGAGACAGGGAGACAGAGAGGGAGAGAGGGGGAAACAGACAGAGAGAGGGAGAGAGAGACAGAGACAAGGAGACAGAGAGAGACAGACAGACTGACAGAGGCAGTGAGACTGAGAGAGACAGCAAGACACAGAGAGACAGAGACAGGGAGAAATAGAGGGAGAGGGAGACAGAGGGAGGGAGAGACAGAGGGAGGGACGGAGACAGACTGAAACAGGGAGAGACAGAGGGAGGGAGAGGGAAAGCGAGACAGAGACAGGGAGGGACAAATGGAGGGAGAGACAGAGGGAGGGAGACAGAGAGGGAGAGAAGGAGACAGACTGAGACAGGGAGAGAGAGACGGAGACAGGGAGACAGACAGACAGAGACAGGGAGACAGAGACAGGGTGAGACAGAGGGAGAGACAGAGACAGGGAGAGACAGAGGGAGACAGAGACAGGGGGAGGAAGAGACAGAGGGAGGGAGATACAGAGGGAGGGAGAGAGAGACAGATACAGGGAGAGATAGAGGGAGGGGGAGACAGAAGGAGGGAGAGACAGAGGGAGGGAGACAGGGGGAGGGACACAAGGGGAGGGAGACAGGGGTAGGGAGTCAGGGGGAGGGAGCAAGGGGGATGGAGTCAGGGAGGGACACAGGGAGGGAGAGAGAGACAGACATAGGGAGATAGAGAGAAGAAGACAGAGGGAGGGAGACAGAGACAGACAGAGAAAGATAGAGGGAGACGGAGGGAGGAGGGTGACAGGCAGAGGGAGACAGAGGGAGGGAGACAGAGGGAGAGAGAGGGAGACAGACCGAGAGAGGGATAGAGAGACAGAGACAGGGAGACAGAGAGGGAGAGAGGGGGAAACAGACAGAGAGAGGTAGAGAGATACAGAGACAAGGAGACAGAGAGAGACAGACAGACAGAGGCAGTGAGAAAGAGAGAGGCAGTGAGACAGAGAGAGATAGAGATAGGGAGAGACAGAGGGATGGGGAGACAGAGGGAGGGAGAGACAGATGGAGAGAGGGAGACAGACTGAGACAGGGAGAGAGAGAGACGGAGACAGAGAGAGACAGACAGAAAAAGACAGGGAGAGAGACATGGAGACAGGGAGACAGAGAGAGCCAGACAGACAGAGACAGGTAGACAGAGAGAGACAGAGACAGGGAGAGACAGGGGGAGGGAGAGAGACAGAGACAGGGAGGGACAGAGAGAGTGAGAGACAGAGGGAGGGAGACAGAGAGGGAGAGAAGGAGACAGACTGAGACAGGGAGAGAGAGGCGGAGACAGGTAGACAGAGAGAGACAGACAGAAAGAGACAGGGAGACAGACAGGGAGACCGAGACACAGAGAGAGGGAGACAGAGACAGGTAGACAAAGAGACAGACAGAGAGACAGAGACAGGAAGACAGAGACAGAGACAGAGAGACAGAGAGACAAGGAGACAGCGATAGGGAGACAGAAACAGGGGGACAGAGACTGGGAGATGGAGACAGGGAGACAGAGACAAGGCGACGGGGATAGGGAGACAGAGACAGGGAGACAGAGAGACAGAGACAGGTAGGCAGACAGACAGAGACAGGGAGACAGCGAAAGACAGGGAGAGACAGAGGAGGGAGAGAGAGACAGAGACAGGGGGAGGGAGACAGGGGGAGGGAGAGAGAGAGGGAGGGAGACAGGGGGTGGGAGAGACAGAGGGAGGGAGAGACAGAGGGAGGGAGAGAGAGACAGATACAGGGAGAGATAGAGCTAGGGGGAGAGAGAGGGAGGGAGACGGGGGAGGGAGACAGGGGGAGGGAGTCAGGGGGAGGGAGAGGGAGATAGACAGAGGGAGATAGAGAGAGGAAGACAGAGGGAGGGAGACAGAGACAGACAGAGGAAGATAGAGGGAGACAGATGGAGGAGGGCAAGAGGCAGAGGGAGACAGAGGGAGGGAGACAGAGGGAGATAGAGAGGGTGACAGACTGAGAGAGGGAGAGAGAGACAGAGACAGGGAGACAGAGAGGGAGAGACAGAGGGAGGGAGAGACAGAGGGAGGGAGACAGGGGGAGGGAGACAGGAGGAGGGAGACAGAGGGAGGGAATTAGGGGAAGGGAGCAAGGGGGATGGAGTAAGGGGGAGACAGACAGAGGGAGATAGAGGGAGGAAGACAGAGGTAGGCAGACAGAGACAGACAGAGGAAGAAAGAGGGAGACAGAGGGAGGAGGGCGACAGACAGAGGGAGACAGAGGGAGGGAGGAAGAGACAGAGACAGGGAAAGACAGAGGGAGGTAGAGACAGAGGGGGCAGAGGGAGGGAGAGACAGAGGGAGGGAGAGACAGAGGGAAGTAGAGAGAGACTGATACAGGGAAAGATAGAGGGAGGGGGGACAGAGGGCGGGAGAGACAGAGGGAGGGGACAGGGGGGGGACACAGGGGGAGGGAGACAGGGGGATGGAGTCAGTGGGAGACAGAGGGAGACAGAGGGAGACAACCCGAGAGAAGGAGCGAGAGACAGAGACAGGGAGACAGAGAGGGAGAGAGAGGGAGACAGACCGAGAGAGGGAGAGAGAGGCAGAGACAGAGAGGGAGAGCGAGGGAGAGAGAGGGAGACAGACCAAGAGTGGAAGACAGAGACAGGGAGACAGAGAGAGACAGACAGACAGAGACTGGGAGACAGACAGGGAGACAGGGAGACAGACAGAGAGACCGAGACACAGAGACAGGGAGACAGAGACAGGGAGACAGAGAGACAGACAGAGAGACAGAGACATGGTGACAGAGAGACAGAGAAAGAGAGACAGAGAAAGAGGCAGAGACAGAGAGACAGGGAGACAGAGACAGGGAGAGAGAGAGACAGAGAGACAGGGAGACAGAGACAGGGAGAAACAGAGAGAGGGAGAGACAGAGGGTGACAGAGACAGAGGGAGGGAGACAGAGAGGGAGAGAGAGGGAGTCAGACAGAGAGAGGGAGAGAACGACAGAGACAGGGAGAAAGAGAGAGGCAGACAGACACAGACAGGGAGACCGAGACACAGAGACAGGGAGACAGAGACAAGTAGATAGAGAGACAGACAGAGAGACAGAGACAGGGAGACAGAAAGACAGAGACAGAGAGGCAGAGACAGAGAGACAGGGAGACAGATACAGGGAGACAGAGACAGGGAGACAGAGTGACAGAGACAGGGAGACAGAGAGACAGAGACAGGGAGTCAGAGACAGGGAGACAGAGAGCGAGAGACATGGAGACAGAGAGAGACAGACAGACAGAGACACGGAGCAAAAAATAGAGACAGAGACAGGGATGGACAGAGGGAGAGAGAGAGACAGAGGGATGGAACAATAGAGGGAGGGAGAGACAGAGGGAGGGAGACAGGAGGAGGGAGAGACAGAGGGAGGGAGAGACAGAGGGAGAGAGAGACAGGGAGAGACATAGTTAGGGTGAGACAGAGGGAGGGAGAGACAGAGGGAGGGAGACAGGGGGAGGGAGACAGGGGGAGAGAGACAGACAGTGGGAGATAGAGGGAGACAGAGGGAGGGGGGCGACAGGCAGAGGGAGACAGAGGGAGGGAGATAGAGGGAGAGAGAAGGATACAGACCGGGAGTGAGAAACATAGACAGGGAGACAGAGAGGGAGAGAGGGGAAAACAGACTGAGAAAGGGAGAGAGAGACGGAGAAATAGACAGAGAGGGAGAGAGAGGGAGACAGACCGAGAGAGGGAGCGAGAGACATAGACAGGGAGACAGAGAGAGACAGACAGACTTAGGCAGTGAGACAGAGAGAGACAGGGAGACAGAGAGAGACAGATACGGGGAGAGGCAGAGGGAGGGAGAGATAGAGGGAGGGAAAGACAGAGGGAGGGAGAGACAGAGGGAGGGAGAGACAGAGGGAAGGAGACAGGGGGAGAGTGACAGGGGGAGGTAGTCAAGGGGAGGGAGTCAGGGGAGATAGAGGGAGGGAGACAAAGGGAGGGAGAGGGAGACAAACAGAGGGAGATAGAGGGAAGGAGACAGAGGGAGGGAGAGAGAGGGAGGGAGAGAGAGGGAGGAAGACAGAGGGAGGGAGAGAGAGGGAGGAAGACAGAGGGATGGAGACAGATACAGACAGAGGAAGATAGAGGGAGACAGAGGGAGGAGGGCGACAGGCAGAGGGAGACAGAGGGAGAGAGAGGGAGACAGACCAAGAGAGAGAGAGAGAGAGACAGAGACAGGGAGACAGAGAGGGAGAGAGAGAGAGACAGATCGAGAGAGGGAGAGAGAGACAGGGAGACAGAGAGGGAGATAGAGGGAGGGATAATTTATATTACCTACTGGCGGTCGCCAGTAGGTATATATAGTTAGGATTTTTTCTCTATGGGTTTTTTGAAAATTCTATGTCTAATAACTTTGGCGTTTGTGGACGGAATTGGCTGAAATTTTCAGGAAAATGGCACATTTTGTTTCGGAGCAGCCCTTGAAAATTTGGGGGGGGTTCGTCAAAGGGGGGGCTGAGAAAAAAGGGGGGTCCCTAAACGTGTTTTTAACATTGAGTTTTCCATAGGGCGGTTGGCCTCACTTTTAGCCCGAACGGCTGAATGGATTTGCACGAAACTTGGCAAAATTGTAGGGACTGGTAGCCCGATGTGCCTTTTGTAGGTCTCAATATATGTGCTCCAGTGGATTTTGAGAAATTAACGTTTAAAAAAAGATATATATCTGTAACAGCGGACCTGGCAGCGTCCCAGGACGCGTACTTTACGCGCAACGGAGCTTTGTGAAGCGAAGCTGATTGGTTCTCCGGCGTCTGTCAACATTCCAAAAAGTCCGTAGCGGCCGCCATCTTGTCTCTCGGTAGGATCGAGAGACAAGAGGAGGTCAAAACAAAGGGGGAAATAACTATAAGGGGGCATAGTAGATCCTCGCTGACCCCCTAGGTTTGATGTGGAGGTTTTAAAAGGGCCCCGCGGGGCAAAAAAAAAACAAAATAATAATAATCGAACGGCTGAATGGATTTGCATGAAACTTGGCAAAATATTAGGGACTGGTAGCCCGATGTGCCTTTGCTAGGTCTCAATATATGTGCTCCAGTGGATTTTGAGAAATTAACGTTCAAAAAAAGATATATATCTGTAACAGCGCTCCGCTTCGCGTACTTTTCGCGTTACGGAGCTTTGCGAAGCTGATTGGTTCTCCGGCGTCTGTCAACATTCCAAACAGTCCGTAGCGGCCGCCATCTTGTCCCTCGGTAGGATTGAGAGACAAGAGGAGGCCAAAGCGAAGGGGGAAATGACCATAAGGGGGCATAGTAGATCCTTCCTGACCTCTTAGGTTTGATGTACCATTTTGCCAAGTTTGGTGTAATTCCGTTCAGCCATTCAGGCTGTAGACGTATGTAAATGTCCTATGGAAAATTGCATGGGGAAAACACATTTGAAAGTGTTGAAATTTAGAACCAATTAAAATGTTACTTTGGTTTTGTATTTGTGTGTGATGAAAGTTAATTGGTTATGTATATATGTCAAATGAGAGGAAACCACAGCCATTTTGTGATACTACTGTCTGAGGTACATTTGTGAGGAATTTTTGGTGGTGAATTTCTGGTGTTTGATTTACACAGTACTAACACTTCTGCTACTTTTAAAAAGGTGAGTTGTTAATTTGTAAGGGGAACTATGTTGTACACTTGAAGATAATTTGAAAAATGTTTTCTGTTATTTATTTGCAGTCCTTCTGTTATACTAAATACTTGATAAAGTTAGTTTTATATTATGTATTACTAAAAACGATAAATGAAAGTGATTATTTTTTTCTGCAATTTACAGCAAGCAATTTCAAAATAAAATGGCTCACAATGAAGAGACCGTGGCAATTTCTTTTGAATTGTCCAACACATTGATTGAAATTGAGAGCACCAATAATGAAATATTGTCACAAGGAGGACATGACTTGTATGATTCCATTAGATTGATTGAAATGGACAGCACCAAGAATGAAATATTGTCACAAGGAGATGACTTGAATGATTCCACTACATTGATTGAAATTAAGAGCACCAATAATGAAATATTGTCACAAGGAGGAGATGGCTTGTATGATTCCATTAGATTGATTGAAATGGACAGCACCAATAATGAAATATTGTCACAAGGAGGAGATGACTTGAATGATTCCACTACATTGATTGAAATTGAGAGCACCAATAATGAAATATTGTCACGAGGAGATGACTTGAATGATTCCACTACATTGATTGAAATTGACAGCACCAATAATGAAATATTGTCACAAGGAGGAGATGACTTGAAGGATTTTTTTGATCAATCTCTTGATGGCGAATTTATCGAGTGTTTGGAGACCATAGAGTTACAAGAATCATCATTGGAGACTTTTAATGAGGACATTGCTGATGAGGACATGTTACTAGTTCTTTCAAATTTAGAAAATTCTGAAGAATAAATTTATATTTAGAAATCAAAAATTGTTTGAGACATTATTCATTTTTATTTTTAATTTATGAGGTTGTAGCGAAGTGATTGTAGTATAAAATGAGACTTATAGTATAGAGTGCAACATTTTTATGTTACATGGTATGTTTACTCATATTTACTTCCCTTCTGCCACTATATTATCTCCAATGTGTATTTGACATGTCTTCTTCATCTCCGGCCTGGTTTCTCTCACTGTGTGTCTCCGATGCATCTTATCGCTGCTATTTTGTGTAATTACAGAAGAGAGTAAAATAAAATAGTTCAGAACGTGAAAAGGGGGCAAAGTAGAGTACTCCTCACCCCCTAGGCCTTTTTAGGCGGTCCCAAAAGGATCAGTTTCTGCTTTCCTGAGAGATTATGGTATGAGTTCCATATACCACAATAACTTGCATTACAACATGCAAGATATCTATCTCCTATTACCAACTTTTGGAGATATTCGCGCTAAGCGCGAATATCTCCAAAAAGTAACACCTGCCCTGAGCAGTTCTTAGCCATGTTATCCAATGGGAGGTGGATAACATGGCTAAGAGCATTAGCTCGGTAATGCATGAATATCGCTGAGTTTTTAGCGATATTCATGCATTGCGGCCGTTTATTATCGCATTTGCGATAAACCTTGATAATAGTAAGGTTTATCTTCGATAATTTCTGACGATGCTTAGTGGTAAAAAATTGGTTGGTAAGCATCGTTAGCGATAAATATCGCTTAACTTTGGTAATATACCCCAACGTCTGTTAACGTTCGATTCGAAGGAAATGAGGAAGTGTTGAAAAACATTGTCTGCGCCATCTTGCCTTTTTTGAAATGCCACACTTTTGTCGTGCACGGCAGCCATTTTAGATGTCTTGACCAGACCCACTCTCTGCACGCTGTCGATTCGTAGCATGGCTCCTCACCCACGCAAGCATCTTCCCTAGGCACTGGTCACCACCGCTCTCTGTCTTATGCATGGGCAATAAACCTCCCCCCATCTGCGCTGCTCTTCCCTGAGAATCACACTCTGTGCCCGCCCGACACCTCCCTTTCGCCCTATTCACTACCGCACCCTCTGACACTCCTCTTTCTCTGTGTCCGATTGTCCAGGCTATCAGCTAGCCCTGCAGATGTAGTTTATGGCCCCAGCTGTAAAGAATCACCCCTCTTCAAAGGAGTTATAGTAGATCAAGGCCCACACCCGATGAGATCCGTCACACCACACGTGTTCCTACTATCTGAAAACCATCCTGTATTGTGATTGGGGAGGGGACCGAGCCTGAAGCGGAAGATTCCAGGAATGACTCTTTGTACATCAAAGTTTTTACAATTATGTGTCACATTAAAAATATATAGCACTCCAACAAAGTAGTAGGAATATAAAACTTTAATAACATATAAATATATACAACAAAACAAAAACAGTAAAAACATTTAAACAACGAAGAGACCGTGGCAATTTCTTTTTAATTATCCAATAGATTTATTGAAATTGACAGCACCAATAATGAAATATTCTTGTCAGTAGCGGTCTGTTGTGCGAATAGTTCCAAGGCAGCAGAACGCGCTGAAATCTAGATGGCACGAAAGTGATGTCTAGTAAGTTGCCGCCCAGCAAAAAACGGCGTGGGGCGCCGCGGGGGTGAGTGAGTCCAGTAGGCACCACAGCTATTCTTACCGGCATTGCAGAATTACTGCTGGGGACAATGCCTGTGCTGTAGCAGGGTCACAGCAGAAACAAAAAGGATTCTGTTGAAGATGTTGTTGGTTTTCAATTTGAAAACAGTTCTGGTGTCAACTGCTATGCTAATGTAGTGGTTAATGTTTTGTTTTCTCTAGAAAATGTAAAAGAGGGGGAGGCAGTCCAAAGTTCCGTTAAAAGGGCAAAGGAAAGGATCGGTGGTTTGAACTATCAGTCAAAAAGGGGAGGGGGTGCAATAATTTTTCCTACCGGGTCACACTGTGCTTTCACCGGAAGTGAGGTCTGCAGGATTCTAGTAATTCAAAGTGAGGCTGGCGCCAGCATGGGAGCGCCGACGTCCCGCGGATACAGTTTCGTCACTCCACGGGCGATCATGGCAGTCATTCCCCATCGGGGGTCGGAGACTCCCGCGGCTCCTCTAGAATCTTCAAGGTCGTGGAGGACTACGGTGGTGGAGTCAACCAGTGACCGGGCCATTTCTTTATGCTGGGCCCGCTCTTGCCAGGTCGACCGCCATTTTGAGAGTTCGGCAGCTACCGGCGATCGCGGGGTCACATGAGCGGACGGGCTCCACCCTGCCGGGCGAGACGTTGCAGCATGGCCACAGTGGAAGAACCGTTTTCCGGGCGCCTGGAGCGCTGAGGGTGCAGCTGGGAAGTCTCCACCTGGGGAGGCGGGAGAGGCCTGTTCGCACCGTCTCTCCCTCCCAGTGCACCCCACGGCGTCTCGCTTGAGATTTGTTATGGCCGGACCAGGCGATGAGGACGAGGGGGGGGTCGGAGGCATGTGCAAGACATCCCCCCCCAGTGTTGTCGCAGCCATTATAAAAGAAAGAAGTGTCCCGTCCGTCTTCGGGCCGGGCTTCCGGTGGATGTCGGCCGGACGCCCCTGGCTCTGGCCCCATGAACGGGTTTCTTGGTTTATCGGCTGCAGCCGGATCCCGTCGGCCTCGGCCCCCCGACCGTTGGTGGTCGGACCGGAAGAGCATGTGGCGGGACTACCTGCAACTCTCAAGGGCCACCGCGGCCGGACTGGGAGAGAGAGGGGAGGGTCGAGGAGACATTCCCCCCCCCTGCAACTGTTCAGCGTTGTAAAGGCAATCCCCTGGCCGGGTCCCGCTGGCCTCGGCCTCTCCTTCGGCTACACCCTACGTTAGGATCTCCTGGCCGAGGCGTGGCAGCAGGACCTGCCTTATATGGGCTGCTCCCGGCTGGGCGTAGCCGGAACCCTGCCCCACCTTGGAAGTTTCCAGAGTGGGGGTGGATGTTCTACTGACTTGCATTTTCCCTAGTCTATCGATTTTTTTGGCGTGGCAGGCGGTGGGACAGCGAGGGGTGATTTGGTTTCTCTTACTGTTTTTCTGGTCTCTCACCACTGGCATATTTTAACGTTTTCTTGTTTCTAGGACATTAATAGGTTTTATCATTACGTTATGTTATCGTTTCTTTGTTCGTTGTTTAATAAAAGTTCATGTTCATCAGTGGCCTACTGATTTTCGTTTTCCTATTTTTTTCTTTCCAGGTTGTTTCATGGTAAAGTTTCTGTTAACAGGATACAGTGATCACTTCGTTATTATTGCATATGTCCTTTTCACTAGGGGTGCTCTCTGGTCGGGCCAGATGACGTATCTCTAGTAAATGGTCCGGGTGAAAAAGGTGCATCAATCAGTGGGGAGTAGATAGGCATGACAGATTACAACGGGGGAGAACGGTCCGCATTACGTACCCTTTCACTACTTGCAAAGATTTTCCTACGTTTATTTGCAAACAGGGAATACCTCCAAAAAGAACTAATTCCCAAACAGTCAATGTTCGGACAATCAATCAATCAATGAGGAATGAAATAGGTACGCCGTGTTAAAGACTTGCGTTACCTACCCTTCACTATCTGCAAAGTGAGAGAGAATATTCCTATTCTTCCTCGTTTGCAGGTAGAGAAGATCCTTAAGAGAATTAACTTCGAACAATTCAATGCTCGATTGAAACAATCAACAAGGGGTACTGTGAACACAAATGAACGCCGCTTATATACATACGCATTGCTATTTTCAACAGGTTGTTCCTAATGTTTCTATTTTAGCGAGGTCAAAAAGAGATCCCATTAGTGGCCTACTGATTTTGCTCGATTCCTTTTGTTTTTTTTACACGATTTTTCGCTATCTGCAAAGACTAAACAGAGTATTGCGACTCTGTGCTTGTTTGTAAATAGAGAATGAACCAAAGAGAACAATCAATCAAATGGAGAGAGAAGCAGGCACGACGGATTACAAAGGGGGCAAAGGGCTGCGTTAACTACCCTTCACTATCTGCAAAGAGAGAGTACTCCTAATAGAAATGAGGGGTGGGGGGCAGCATTCAAAGCAGATCAGTGTGCATAAACACGAAAATGTTTTTACTTACCACGTACTTGACATTCGACAGCTTATGATATTTGCTATTAAAAAACCATTGAAATTCACTGAAAAAACCATAGGTTATAGATCATATATAGTTAGGAATTAGCATTTACAAAACCTTGAAAATTCACTGAAAAAACCATAGGTTATAGACCATATATAGTTAGGAATTAGCATTTACAAAACCTTGAAAATTCACTGAAAAAACCATAGGTTATAGACCATATATAGTTAGGAATTAGCATTTAAAAAACCTTATTTTACTCACACAAAACCATTGAAATTCCATATATAGTTAGTTGCACTAACTATATATCGCGCACCCGCAATCCACTGCTGATGATGTCACATATTACATCATTCATGACATGGTCAGTGACATCACTGATGACATCACTGATGACATCTCAAATGACATCACTGATGACATCACTGATGACATCTCATTTGACATCAATGACCACATCACTGATGATATCATTCATGTGACAATACAATGCATCTCCTCACACTTTAATATAACCTCTGTTACACCCAGTGTTAAATACAGAGTATAATTTTTGAAACCATTGACACACCAATACTAGTTACTACATACGCACTCAGTGATTCCTATGTTTACACACACATTCACTCATTTACCCATACAATCATTCATACATACAATCACTCATCTTTACAACACTATCATATGCACTCATACACCTATACAGACTCTCACACTCTGTCACTCATCCATGGAGTTACTCACACACCTAGTCAGTCCTGTAAAGAATCAATCACACTTCCATTTTCTAATCTATACAGTTAAACATAGAGCACCTTACATTTTGAAACATATACTAACACATAATTACTCTCTTATACAATCATTGATACAAGTACACATTGATCTGCACAGAGTCACACACCTCCCAGCCAGCCACACACACACTCAGTCTCCCATACAAATACCTGGGCAATCAATCAATAACCCATATAGTTACTCATATAGCTACTGATCAACACATGCAGCAGTTTACAGAACAACAGACATAATGATGCACAAATTAAGACAGTTTAGTCACTAACCCATGCACTCAGTGAGACACATTTAATCACTCACTCATACAGTCAGTCACGCACCTACTAAATCCTTCATCCAGACACTTCTACATCTACTCATTCTTCAATATGTAAAACATATTTAAACTTTACAGAAACACACAGTCACTGGATGATGTCATCAGTGATGTCATCAGTGATGTCAAATGAGATGTCATCAGTGATGTCATCAGTGATGTCATTTGAGATGTCATCAGTGATGTCATCAGTGATGTCACTGACCATGTCATGAATGATGTAATATGTGACATCATCAGCAGTGGATTGCGGGTGCGCGATATATAGTTAGTGCAACTAACTATATATGGAATTTCAATGGTTTTGTGTGAGTAAAATAAGGTTTTTTAAATGCTAATTCCTAACTATATATGGTCTATAACCTATGGTTTTTTCAGTGAATATATATATATATATATTCACTGAAAAAACCATAGGTTTTACACCAGCTATAGTTAGCTGGAAATTTTACTGACATAAAACCATTGAAATTCCCACGTTATAGTTAGTTGGACTTACTATAACTTGCGCGTGCAATGCACTGCTGATGACGTCATATATTACATCACTCATGACATGGTCAGTGACATCACTCATGACATCACTGATGACACCATCCTTGTGACAGAGTGACAGACTTCCTTTCACTGTAATGTAACCCTTGAAACACATATTCAAAAATAGAAACTAAAATTTTCAAAAAAATGGAGATACCCATACCAGTTACAACAACCACTATGTGCACTATGTCTGGCAATTCTTTTCCATCCCTGAAGGCCAAAAAAAGGTGAACGCCCCCAAAGTCACCTGTCTAATTTGTGGCTCAGTCCTCCCCTAAAGAAATATTCATTTGGTAATTTTACCATGATCCGCCACATGGAGAGGTTTCATCCAAATAACGTAGCCCACGCTGAACTACAGGAACTTCAGAACAACCTACCCCCTGTGGCCAGCACCTCCTCTACTGAAAACTCACATTCTGGTCCTGAAGCACGCCAAATGGTGCCAAATATACACAGAGGGAGGGAGATACAGAGGGGTGGAGAGAGAGACAGATACAGGGAGAGATAGAGGGAGGGGGAGACAGAGAGGGAGAGACAGAGGGAGGGAGACAGGGGGAGGGAGAGACAGAGGGAGGGAGACGGGGGGGAGAGACAGAGGGAGGGAGAGACAGAGGGAGGGAGAGAGAGAGAGACAGATACAGGGAGAGATAGAGGGAGGTTGAGATAGAGGAGGGAGAGACAGAGGGAGGGAGACAGGGGGAGGGAGACAGGGGGGTGGAGTAAGGGGGATGGAGTCTGGGAGAGACAGAGGAAGGGAGAGGGAGACAGAGCGATATAGAGAGAGGAAGACAGAGGGAGAGAGACCGAGACAGACAGAGGAAGATAGAGGGAGACAGAGGGAGGAGGGTGACAGGCAGAGGGAGACAAGGGGAGTTAGACAGAGGGAGAGAGATGGAGACAGACTGAGAGTGGGAGATAGAGACAGAGACAGGGAGACAGAGGGGGAGAGAGGGGGAAACAAACAGAGAGAGGGATAGAGAGACAGAGACAAGGAGACAGAGAGAGACAGACAGAGGCAGTGAGACAGAGAGAGACAGGGAGACAGAGAGAGACAGAGACAGGGAGAGACAGAGGGAGAGAGAGACAGAGGGAGAGAGGGAGACAGACCGAGACAGGGAGAGAGAGATGGCGACAGGGAGACAGAGAGAGCCAGACAGACAGAGACAAGGAGACAGAGAGGGAGGGAGAGATAGAGGGAGGGAGACAGAGAGGGAGAGAAGGAGACAGACTGAGACAGGGAGAGAGAGACGTAGACAGGGAGACAGAGAGCGACAGACAGAAAGAGACAGGGAGACAGACCGGGAAACCGAGACACAGAGACAGGGAGACAGAGACAGGTAGACTGAGTGACAGACAGAGAGACAGAGACAGGGAGACAGAGACAAAGAGACAGAGACAGAGAGACAGGGAGACAGAGACATGTAGATGGAGACAGGGAGACAGATACAAGGACAAGGGGGTTGGGAGACAGAGAGACAGAGACAGGGAGACAGAGAGACAGAGACAGGTAGACAGAGACAGGGGTACACTGAGGGAGGGAGAGACAGAGGGAGGGAGACAGGGGGTGTGAGAGACAGAGGGAGGGAGATACAGAGGGAGGGAGAGAGAGACAGATACAGGGAGAGATAGGGGGAGGGGGGAGACAGAGGTATGGAGAGACAGAGGGAGGGAGACAGGGGGAGGGAGACAGGGGGAGGGAGACAGGGGGAGGGAGTCAGGGAGAGACAGAGGGAGGGAGAGGGAGACAGACAGAGGGAGATAGAGAAAGGAAGACAGAGCCAGACAGAGGAAGATAGAGGGAGACATAGGGAGGAGGTTGACAGGAAGAGGGAGACAGAGGGAGGGAGACAGAGGGAGAGAGAGGGATACCGACCGAGAGAGGGACAGAGAGACAGGGAGACAGAGAGGGAGAGAGGGGGAAACAGACAGAGAGAGGGAGAGAGAGACAGAGACAAGGAGACAGAGAGAGACAGACAGACTGACAGAGGCAGTGAGACTGAGAGAGACAGCGAGACACAGAGAGACAGAGACAGGGAGAAATAGAGGGAGAGGGAGACAGAGGGAGGGAGAGACAGAGGGAGGGACGGAGACAGACTGAAACAGGGAGAGACAGAGGGAGGGAGAGGGAAAGCGAGACAGAGACAGGGAGGGACAAATGGAGGGAGAGACAGAGGGAGGGAGACAGAGAGGGAGAGAAGGAGACAGACTGAGACAGGGAGAGAGAGACGGAGACAGGGAGACAGAGAGACAGAGACAGGTAGACAGACAGACAGAGACAGGGAGACAGAGACAGGGTGAGACAGAGGGAGAGACAGAGACAGGGAGAGACAGAGGGAGACAGAGACAGGGGGAGGAAGAGACAGAGGGAGGGAGATACAGAGGGAGGGAGAGAAAGACAGATACAGGGAGAGATAGAGGGAGGGGGAGACAGAAGGAGGGAGAGACAGAGGGAGGGAGACAGGGGGAGGGACACAAGGGGAGGGAGACAGGGGTAGGGAGTCAGGGGGAGGGAGCAAGGGGGATGGAGTCAGGGAGGGACACAGGGAGGGAGAGCGAGACAGACATAGGGAGATAGAGAGAAGAAGACAGAGGGAGGGAGACAGAGACAGACAGAGAAAGATAGAGGGAGACGGAGGGAGGAGGGTGACAGGCAGAGGGAGACAGAGGGAGGGAGACAGAGGGAGAGAGAGGGAGACAGACCGAGAGAGGGATAGAGAGACAGAGACAGGGAGACAGAGAGGGAGAGAGGGGGAAACAGATAGAGAGAGGTAGAGAGATACAGAGACAAGGAGACAGAGAGAGACAGACAGACAGAGGCAGTGAGAAAGAGAGAGGCAGTGAGACAGAGAGAGATAGAGACAGGGAGAGACAGAGGGATGGGGAGACAGAGGGAGGGAGAGACAGATGGAGAGAGGGAGACAGACTGAGACAGGGAGAGAGAGAGACGGAGACAGAGAGAGACAGACAGAAAAAGACAGGGAGAGAGACATGGAGACAGGGAGACAGAGAGAGCCAGACAGACAGAGACAGGTAGACAGAGAGAGACAGAGACAGGGAGAGACAGGGGGAGGGAGAGAGACAGAGACAGGGAGGGACAGAGAGAGTGAGAGACAGAGGGAGGGAGACAGAGAGGGAGAGAAGGAGACAGACTGAGACAGGGAGAGAGAGGCGGAGACAGGTAGACAGAGAGAGACAGACAGAAAGAGACAGGGAGACAGACAGGGAGACCGAGACACAGAGAGAGGGAGACAGAGACAGGTAGACAAAGAGACAGACAGAGAGACAGAGACAGGAAGACAGAGACAGAGACAGAGAGACAGAGAGACAAGGAGACAGCGATAGGGAGACAGAAACAGGGGGACAGAGACTGGGAGATGGAGACAGGGAGACAGAGACAACGCGACGGGGATAGGGAGACAGAGACAGGGAGACAGAGAGACAGAGACAGGTAGGCAGACAGACAGAGACAGGGAGACAGCGAAAGACAGGGAGAGACAGAGGAGGGAGAGAGAGACAGAGACAGGGGGAGGGAGACAGGGGGAGGGAGAGAGAGAGGGAGGGAGACAGGGGGTGGGAGAGACAGAGGGAGGGAGAGACAGAGGGAGGGAGAGAGAGACAGATACAGGGAGAGATAGAGCTAGGGGGAGAGAGAGGGAGGGAGACGGGGGAGGGAGACAGGGGGAGGGAGTCAGGGGGAGGGAGAGGGAGATAGACAGAGGGAGATAGAGAGAGGAAGACAGAGGGAGGGAGACAGAGACAGACAGAGGAAGATAGAGGGAGACAGATGGAGGAGGGCAAGAGGCAGAGGGAGACAGAGGGAGGGAGACAGAGGGAGATAGAGAGGGTGACAGACTGAGAGAGGGAGAGAGAGACAGAGACAGGGAGACAGAGAGGGAGAGACAGAGGGAGGGAGAGACAGAGGGAGGGAGACAGGGGGAGGGAGACAGGAGGAGGGAGACAGAGGGAGGGAATTAGGGGAAGGGAGCAAGGGGGATGGAGTAAGGGGGAGACAGACAGAGGGAGATAGAGGGAGGAAGACAGAGGTAGGCAGACAGAGACAGACAGAGGAAGAAAGAGGGAGACAGAGGGAGGAGGGCGACAGACAGAGGGAGACAGAGGGAGGGAGGAAGAGACAGAGACAGGGAAAGACAGAGGGAGGTAGAGACAGAGGGGGCAGAGGGAGGGAGAGACAGAGGGAGGGAGAGACAGAGGGAAGTAGAGAGAGACTGATACAGGGAAAGATAGAGGGAGGGGGGACAGAGGGCGGGAGAGACAGAGGGAGGGGACAGGGGGGGACACAGGGGGAGGGAGACAGGGGGATGGAGTCAGTGGGAGACAGAGGGAGACAGAGGGAGACAACCCGAGAGAAGGAGCGAGAGACAGAGACAGGGAGACAGAGAGAGAGGGAGACAGACCGAGAGAGGGAGAGAGAGGCAGAGACAGAGAGACAGAGAGGGAGAGCGAGGGAGAGAGAGGGAGACAGACCAAGAGTGGAAGACAGAGACAGGGAGACAGAGAGAGACAGACAGACAGAGACTGGGAGACAGACAGGGAGACAGGGAGACAGACAGAGAGACCGAGACACAGAGACAGGGAGACAGAGACAGGGAGACAGAGAGACAGACAGAGAGACAGAGACATGGTGACAGAGAGACAGAGAAAGAGAGACAGAGAAAGAGGCAGAGACAGAGAGACAGGGAGACAGAGACAGGGAGAGAGAGAGACAGAGAGACAGGGAGACAGAGACAGGGAGAAACAGAGAGAGGGAGAGACAGAGGGTGACAGAGACAGAGGGAGGGAGACAGAGAGGGAGAGAGAGGGAGTCAGACAGAGAGAGGGAGAGAACGACAGAGACAGGGAGAAAGAGAGAGGCAGACAGACACAGACAGGGAGACCGAGACACAGAGACAGGGAGACAGAGACAAGTAGATAGAGAGACAGACAGAGAGACAGAGACAGGGAGACAGAAAGACAGAGACAGAGAGGCAGAGACAGAGAGACAGGGAGACAGATACAGGGAGACAGAGACAGGGAGACAGAGTGACAGAGACAGGGAGACAGAGAGACAGAGACAGGGAGTCAGAGACAGGGAGACAGAGAGCGAGAGACATGGAGACAGAGAGAGACAGACAGACAGAGACACGGAGCAAAAAATAGAGACAGAGACAGGGATGGACAGAGGGAGAGAGAGAGACAGAGGGATGGAACAATAGAGGGAGGGAGAGACAGAGGGAGGGAGACAGGAGGAGGGAGAGACAGAGGGAGGGAGAGACAGAGGGAGAGAGAGACAGGGAGAGACATAGTTAGGGTGAGACAGAGGGAGGGAGAGACAGAGGGAGGGAGACAGGGGGAGGGAGACAGGGGGAGAGAGACAGACAGTGGGAGATAGAGGGAGACAGAGGGAGGAGGGCGACAGGCAGAGGGAGACAGAGGGAGGGAGACAGAGGGAGAGAGAAGGATACAGACCGGGAGTGAGAAACATAGACAGGGAGACAGAGAGGGAGAGAGGGGAAAACAGACTGAGAAAGGGAGAGAGAGACGGAGAAATAGACAGAGAGGGAGAGAGAGGGAGACAGACCGAGAGAGGGAGCGAGAGACATAGACAGGGAGACAGAGAGAGACAGACAGACTTAGGCAGTGAGACAGAGAGAGACAGGGAGACAGAGAGAGACAGATACGGGGAGAGGCAGAGGGAGGGAGAGATAGAGGGAGGGAAAGACAGAGGGAGGGAGAGACAGAGGGAGGGAGAGACAGAGGGAAGGAGACAGGGGGAGAGTGACAGGGGGAGGTAGTCAAGGGGAGGGAGTCAGGGGAGATAGAGGGAGGGAGACAAAGGGAGGGAGAGGGAGACAGACAGAGGGAGATAGAGGGAAGGAGACAGAGGGAGGGAGAGAGAGGGAGGAAGACAGAGGGAGGGAGAGAGAGGGAGGAAGACAGAGGGATGGAGACAGATACAGACAGAGGAAGATAGAGGGAGACAGAGGGAGGAGGGCGACAGGCAGAGGGAGACAGAGGGAGAGAGAGGGAGACAGACCAAGAGAGAGAGAGAGAGACAGAGACAGGGAGACAGAGAGGGAGAGAGAGAGAGACAGATCGAGAGAGGGAGAGAGAGACAAGGAGACAGAGAGGGAGATAGAGGGAGGGATAATTTATATTACCTACTGGCGGTCGCCAGTAGGTATATATAGTTAGGATTTTTTCTCTATGGGTTTTTTGAAAATTCTATGTCTAATAACTTTGGCGTTTGTGGACGGAATTGGCTGAAATTTTCAGGAAAATGGCACATTTTGTTTCGGAGCAGCCCTTGAAAATTTGGGGGGGGTTCGTCAAGGGGGGGCCGAGAAAAAAGGGGGGTCCCTAAACGTGTTTTTAACATTGAGTTTTCCATAGGGCGGTTGGCCTCACTTTTAGCCCGAACGGCTGAATGGATTTGCACGAAACTTGGCAAAATTGTAGGGACTGGTAGCCCGATGTGCCTTTTGTAGGTCTCAATATATGTGCTCCAGTGGATTTTGAGAAATTAACGTTTAAAAAAAGATATATATCTGTAACAGCGGACCTGGCAGCGTCCCAGGACGCGTACTTTACGCGCAACGGAGCTTTGTGAAGCGAAGCTGATTGGTTCTCCGGCGTCTGTCAACATTCCAAAAAGTCCGTAGCGGCCGCCATCTTGTCTCTCGGTAGGATCGAGAGACAAGAGGAGGTCAAAACAAAGGGGGAAATAACTATAAGGGGGCATAGTAGATCCTCGCTGACCCCCTAGGTTTGATGTGGAGGTTTTAAAAGGGCCCCGCGGGGCAAAAAAAAAACAAAATAATAATAATCGAACGGCTGAATGGATTTGCACGAAACTTGGCAAAATATTAGGGACTGGTAGCCCGATGTGCCTTTGCTAGGTCTCAATATATGTGCTCCAGTGGATTTTGAGAAATTAACGTTCAAAAAAAGATATATATCTGTAACAGCGCTCCGCTTCGCGTACTTTTCGCGTTACGGAGCTTTGCGAAGCTGATTGGTTCTCCGGCGTCTGTCAACATTCCAAACAGTCCGTAGCGGCCGCCATCTTGTCCCTCGGTAGGATTGAGAGACAAGAGGAGGCCAAAGCGAAGGGGGAAATGACCATAAGGGGGCATAGTAGATCCTTCCTGACCTCTTAGGTTTGATGTACCATTTTGCCAAGTTTGGTGTAATTCCGTTCAGCCATTCAGGCTGTAGACGTATGTAAATGTCCTATGGAAAATTGCATGGGGAAAACACATTTGAAAGTGTTGAAATTTAGAACCAATTAAAATGTTACTTTGGTTTTGTATTTGTGTGTGATGAAAGTTAATTGGTTATGTATATATGTCAAATGAGAGGAAACCACAGCCATTTTGTGATACTACCGTCTGAGGTACATTTGTGAGGAATTTTTGGTGGTGAATTTCTGGTGTTTGATTTACACAGTACTAACACTTCTGCTACTTTTAAAAAGGTGAGTTGTTAATTTGTAAGGGGAACTATGTTGTACACTTGAAGATAATTTGAAAAATGTTTTCTGTTATTTATTTGCAGTCCTTCTGTTATACTAAATACTTGATAAAGTTAGTTTTATATTATGTATTACTAAAAACGATAAATGAAAGTGATTATTTTTTTCTGCAATTTACAGCAAGCAATTTCAAAATAAAATGGCTCACAATGAAGAGACCGTGGCAATTTCTTTTGAATTGTCCAACACATTGATTGAAATTGAGAGCACCAATAATGAAATATTGTCACAAGGAGGACATGACTTGTATGATTCCATTAGATTGATTGAAATGGACAGCACCAAGAATGAAATATTGTCACAAGGAGATGACTTGAATGATTCCACTACATTGATTGAAATTGAGAGCACCAATAATGAAATATTGTCACAAGGAGGAGATGGCTTGTATGATTCCATTAGATTGATTGAAATGGACAGCACCAATAATGAAATATTGTCACAAGGAGGAGATGACTTGAATGATTCCACTACATTGATTGAAATTGAGAGCACCAATAATGAAATATTGTCACGAGGAGATGACTTGAATGATTCCACTACATTGATTGAAATTGACAGCACCAATAATGAAATATTGTCACAAGGAGGAGATGACTTGAAGGATTTTTTTGATCAATCTCTTGATGGCGAATTTATCGAGTGTTTGGAGACCATAGAGTTACAAGAATCATCATTGGAGACTTTTAATGAGGACATTGCTGATGAGGACATGTTACTAGTTCTTTCAAATTTAGAAAATTCTGAAGAATAAATTTATATTTAGAAATCAAAAATTGTTTGAGACATTATTCATTTTTATTTTTAATTTATGAGGTTGTAGCGAAGTGATTGTAGTATAAAATGAGACTTATAGTATAGAGTGCAACATTTTTATGTTACATGGTAAGTTTACTCATATTTACTTCCCTTCTGCCACTATATTATCTCCAATGTGTATTTGACATGTCTTCTTCATCTCCGGCCTGGTTTCTCTCACTGTGTGTCTCCGATGCATCTTATCGCTGCTATTTTGTGTAATTACAGAAGAGAGTAAAATAAAATAGTTCGGAACGTGAAAAGGGGGCAAAGTAGAGTACTCCTCACCCCCTAGGCCTTTTTAGGCGGTCCCAAAAGGATCAGTTTCTGCTTTCCTGAGAGATTATGGTATGAGTTCCATATACCACAATAACTTGCATTACAACATGCAAGATATCTATCTCCTATTACCAACTTTTGGAGATATTCGCGCTAAGCGCGAATATCTCCAAAAAGTAACACCTGCCCTGAGCAGTTCTTAGCCATGTTATCCAATGGGAGGTGGATAACATGGCTAAGAGCATTAGCTCGGTAATGCATGAATATCGCTGAGTTTTTAGCGATATTCATGCATTGCGGCCGTTTATTATCGCATTTGCGATAAACCTTGATAATAGTAAGGTTTATCTTCGATAATTTCTGACGATGCTTAGTGGTAAAAAATTGGTTGGTAAGCATCATTAGCGATAAATATCGCTTAACTTTGGTAATATGCCCCAACGTCTGTTAACGTTCGATTCGAAGGAAATGAGGAAGTGTTGAAAAACATTGTCTGCGCCATCTTGCCTTTTTTGAAATGCCACACTTTTGTCGTGCACGGCAGCCATTTTAGATGTCTTGACCAGACCCACTCTCTGCACGCTGTCGATTCGTAGCATGGCTCCTCACCCACGCAAGCATCTTCCCTAGGCACTGGTCACCACCGCTCTCTGTCTTATGCATGGGCAATAAACCCCCCCCCATCTGCGCTGCTCTTCCCTGAGAATCACACTCTGTGCCCGCCCGACACCTCCCTTTCGCCCTATTCACTACCGCACCCTCTGACACTCCTCTTTCTCTGTGTCCGATTGTCCAGGCTATCAGCTAGCCCTGCAGATGTAGTTTATGGCCCCAGCTGTAAAGAATCACCCCTCTTCAAAGGAGTTATAGTAGATCAAGGCCCACACCCGATGAGATCCGTCACACCACACGTGTTCCTACTATCTGAAAACCATCCTGTATTGTGATTGGGGAGGGGACCGAGCCTGAAGCGGAAGATTCCAGGAATGACTCTTTGTACATCAAAGTTTTTACAATTATGTGTCACATTAAAAATATATAGCACTCCAACAAAGTAGTAGGAATATAAAACTTTAATAACATATAAATATATACAACAAAACAAAAACAGTAAAAACATTTAAACAACGAAGAGACCGTGGCAATTTCTTTTTAATTATCCAATAGATTTATTGAAATTGACAGCACCAATAATGAAATATTCTTGTCAGTAGCGGTCTGTTGTGCGAATAGTTCCAAGGCAGCAGAACGCGCTGAAATCTAGATGGCACGAAAGTGATGTCTAGTAAGTTGCCGCCCAGCAAAAAACGGCGTGGGGCGCCGCGGGGGTGAGTGAGTCCAGTAGGCACCACAGCTATTCTTACCGGCATTGCAGAATTACTGCTGGGGACAATGCCTGTGCTGTAGCAGGGTCACAGCAGAAACAAAAAGGATTCTGTTGAAGATGTTGTTGGTTTTCAATTTGAAAACAGTTCTGGTGTCAACTGCTATGCTAATGTAGTGGTTAATGTTTTGTTTTCTCTAGAAAATGTAAAAGAGGGGGAGGCAGTCCAAAGTTCCGTTAAAAGGGCAAAGGAAAGGATCGGTGGTTTGAACTATCAGTCAAAAAGGGGAGGGGGTGCAATAATTTTTCCTACCGGGTCACACTGTGCTTTCACCGGAAGTGAGGTCTGCAGGATTCTAGTAATTCAAAGTGAGGCTGGCGCCAGCATGGGAGCGCCGACGTCCCGCGGATACAGTTTCGTCACTCCACGGGCGATCATGGCAGTCATTCCCCATCGGGGGTCGGAGACTCCCGCGGCTCCTCTAGAATCTTCAAGGTCGTGGAGGACTACGGTGGTGGAGTCAACCAGTGACTGGGCCATTTCTTTATGCTGGGCCCGCTCTTGCCAGGTCGACCGCCATTTTGAGAGTTCGGCAGCTACCGGCGATCGCGAGGTCACATGAGCGGACGGGCTCCACCCTGCCGGGCGAGACGTTGCAGCATGGCCACAGTGGAAGAACCGTTTTCCGGGCGCCTGGAGCGCTGAGGGTGCAGCTGGGAAGTCTCCACCTGGGGAGGCGGGAGAGGCCTGTTCGCACCGTCTCTCCCTCCCAGTGCACCCCACGGCGTCTCGCTTGAGATTTGTTATGGCCGGACCAGGCGATGAGGACGAGGGGGGGGTCGGAGGCATGTGCAAGACATCCCCCCCCAGTGTTGTCGCAGCCATTATAAAAGAAAGAAGTGTCCCGTCCGTCTTCGGGCCGGGCTTCCGGTGGATGTCGGCCGGACGCCCCTGGCTCTGGCCCCATGAACGGGTTTCTTGGTTTATCGGCTGCAGCCGGATCCCGTCGGCCTCGGCCCCCCGACCGTTGGTGGTCGGACCGGAAGAGCATGTGGCGGGACTACCTGCAACTCTCAAGGGCCACCGCGGCCGGACTGGGAGAGAGAGGGGAGGGTCGAGGAGACATCCCCCCCCCCTGCAACTGTTCAGCGTTGTAAAGGCAATCCCCTGGCCGGGTCCCGCTGGCCTCGGCCTCTCCTTCGGCTACACCCTACGTTAGGATCTCCTGGCCGAGGCGTGGCAGCAGGACCTGCCTTATATGGGCTGCTCCCGGCTGGGCGTAGCCGGAACCCTGCCCCACCTTGGAAGTTTCCAGAGTGGGGGTGGATGTTCTACTGACTTGCATTTTCCCTAGTCTATCGATTTTTTTGGCGTGGCAGGCGGTGGGACAGCGAGGGGTGATTTGGTTTCTCTTACTGTTTTTCTGGTCTCTCACCACTGGCATATTTTAACGTTTTCTTGTTTCTAGGACATTAATAGGTTTTATCATTACGTTATGTTATCGTTTCTTTGTTCGTTGTTTAATAAAAGTTCATGTTCATCAGTGGCCTACTGATTTTCGTTTTCCTATTTTTTTCTTTCCAGGTTGTTTCATGGTAAAGTTTCTGTTAACAGGATACAGTGATCACTTCGTTATTATTGCATATGTCCTTTTCACTAGGGGTGCTCTCTGGTCGGGCCAGATGACGTATCTCTAGTAAATGGTCCGGGTGAAAAAGGTGCATCAATCAGTGGGGAGTAGATAGGCATGACAGATTACAACGGGGGAGAACGGTCCGCATTACGTACCCTTTCACTACTTGCAAAGATTTTCCTACGTTTATTTGCAAACAGGGAATACCTCCAAAAAGAACTAATTCCCAAACAGTCAATGTTCGGACAATCAATCAATCAATGAGGAATGAAATAGGTACGCCGTGTTAAAGGCTTGCGTTACCTACCCTTCACTATCTGCAAAGGGAGAGAGAATATTCCTATTCTTCCTCGTTTGCAGGTAGAGAAGATCCTTAAGAGAATTAACTTCGAACAATTCAATGCTCGATTGAAACAATCAACACGGGGTACTGTGAACACAAATGAACGCCGCTTATATACATACGCATTGCTATTTTCAACAGGTTGTTCCTAATGTTTCTATTTTAGCGAGGTCAAAAAGAGATCCCATTAGTGGCCTACTGATTTTGCTCGATTCCTTTTGTTTTTTTACACGATTTTTCGCTATCTGCAAAGACTAAACAGAGTATTGCGACTCTGTGCTTGTTTGTAAATAGAGAATGAACCAAAGAGAACAATCAATCAAATGGAGAGAGAAGCAGGCACGACGGATTACAAAGGGGGCAAAGGGCTGCGTTAACTACCCTTCACTATCTGCAAAGAGAGAGTACTCCTAATAGAAATGAGGGGTGGGGGGCAGCATTCAAAGCAGATCAGTGTGCATAAACACGAAAATGTTTTTACTTACCACGTACTTGACATTCGACAGCTTATGATATTTGCTATTAAAAAACCATTGAAATTCACTGAAAAAACCATAGGTTATAGACCATATATAGTTAGGAATTAGCATTTACAAAACCTTGAAAATTCACTGAAAAAACCATAGGTTATAGACCATATATAGTTAGGAATTAGCATTTACAAAACCTTGAAAATTCACTGAAAAAACCATAGGTTATAGACCATATATAGTTAGGAATTAGCATTTAAAAAACCTTATTTTACTCACACAAAACCATTGAAATTCCATATATAGTTAGTTGCACTAACTATATATCGCGCACCCGCAATCCACTGCTGATGATGTCACATATTACATCATTCATGACATGGTCAGTGACATCACTGATGACATCACTGATGACATCTCAAATGACATCACTGATGACATCACTGATGACATCTCATTTGACATCAATGACCACATCACTGATGATATCATTCATGTGACAATACAATGCATCTCCTCACACTTTAATATAACCTCTGTTACACCCAGTGTTAAATACAGAGTATCATTTTTGAAATCATTGACACACCAATACTAGTTACTAAATACGCACTCAGTGATTCCTGTTTACACACACATTCACTCATTTACCCATACAATCATTCATACATACAATCACTCATCTTTACAACACTATCATATGCACTCATACACCTATACAGACTCTCACACTCTGTCACTCATCCATGGAGTTACTCACACACCTAGTCAGTCCTGTAAAGAATCAATCACACTTCCATTTTCTAATCTATACAGTTAAACATAGAGCACCTTACATTTTGAAACATATACTAACACATAATTACTCTCTTATACAATCATTGATACAAGTACACATTGATCTGCACAGAGTCACACACCTCCCAGCCAGCCACACACACACTCAGTCTCCCATACAAATACCTGGGCAATCAATCAATAACCCATATAGTTACTCATATAGCTACTGATCAACACATGCAGCAGTTTACAGAACAACAGACATAATGATGCACAAATTAAGACAGTTTAGTCACTAACCCATGCACTCAGTGAGACACATTTAATCACTCACTCATACAGTCAGTCACGCACCTACTAAATCCTTCATCCAGACACTTCTACATCTACTCATTCTTCAATATGTAAAACATATTTAAACTTTACAGAAACACACAGTCACTGGATGATGTCATCAGTGATGTCATCAGTGATGTCACTGACCATGTCATGAATGATGTAATATGTGACATCATCAGCAGTGGATTGCGGGTGCGCGATATATAGTTAGTGCAACTAACTATATATGGAATTTCAATGGTTTTGTGTGAGTAAAATAAGGTTTTTTAAATGCTAATTCCTAACTATATATGGTCTATAACCTATGGTTTTTTCAGTGAATATATATATATATATATATTCACTGAAAAAACCATAGGTTTTACACCAGCTATAGTTAGCTGGAAATTTTACTGACATAAAACCATTGAAATTCCCACGTTATAGTTAGTTGGACTTACTATAACTTGCGCGTGCAATGCACTGCTGATGACGTCATATATTACATCACTCATGACATGGTCAGTGACATCACTCATGACATCACTGATGACACCATCCTTGTGACAGAGTGACAGACTTCCTTTCACTGTAATGTAACCCTTGAAACACATATTCAAAAATAGAAACTAAAATTTTCAAAAAAATGGAGATACCCATACCAGTTACAACAACCACTATGTGCACTATGTCTGGCAATTCTTTTCCATCCCTGAAGGCCAAAAAAAGGTGAACGCCCCCAAAGTCACCTGTCTAATTTGTGGCTCAGTCCTCCCCTAAAGAAATATTCATTTGGTAATTTTACCATGATCCGCCACATGGAGAGGTTTCATCCAAATAACGTAGCCCACGCTGAACTACAGGAACTTCAGAACAACCTACCCCCTGTGGCCAGCACCTCCTCTACTGAAAACTCACATTCTGGTCCTGAAGCACGCCAAATGGTGCCAAATATACAACCAAAATTTGGCACCATAAAACATGTTTGCATTTTCTGTGGCAAAACATTATGTTATGGTGAACTTAGTGTCACCTTAATAAATTATGCTGTGGACAACCACCAAAGTGGAGTGGTGTGGCTCACTGGTTAGAGGCGGCAGACCCGTAAGCAGAGGACGGCCCGGGACCAGGGTTTGATTCCCGACGCGGCAGGGTCGTGGACCAGGGTCAGCGGGCTCGATAATTCTCGCCTTGGTGCCTACTCCAGTCAGGGACCACACTCGGCAACTCTGGGCATTAGCTTGCCTCATCTTCACAACGGCCCCCCCAGACCGCCGGGGATGCTTGGTCGCACCTTAGAGATACCCATTAGGGATCATCTCTCAGGGTGAGCCAGGACGGGTTCCCCAGCGGTCGAAGCGCGGAGATACTCCTCCGGGAGTTGATTCTAGCGCTATATAAACCCACAATTAATTAATTAATTAATTAATGCAACAAGAAAAGGAAGCACTAATTCTTTTATTTTTTTTGCTCCTGTTGAGCCATTTCCACTTCCCTGTTTTTTGTTTGTTCCCTTAAAAAACACAAAAAAATATATAATTGTTCAAAAATACAAAAAAAAAATGTTCAGTAAAATAATAAAAAAATATAAAACAACAAAAACAATAAAAAAAAGTTCTTTTCAGAACTACCTCACATTTATAAAATTAAACCTATATTTTTAAAGGATCTCTGTCAATTTTTTTTACTTATGGGAACATGTACCGGGGTGCGCCCCCCAAAAAAGAAACAAATAATTTAATGAAGCAGTTAGCATGAGGGAAGGACACAAAGAGAGTTATGTTAAGAGAAAAAGAGCTACAAGATGACCACAGAGGGATTGTTTATTACATAGTAAAAAATACAGAAGGTGTAATTGGATGAAAGTGAGAAAAGTAAAATGACTAAAGGAGCGAAAGAAAGGAACAGAGAGGAAGAACACTGAAGTAGAGATAGTGTGAGACTGTGATTGGCTGTTAAAAGAAAAAGAAAGGACAGTAAACAAGCACTGGCGTTGCCAATAGGTTTCGCATTTGGAAAGTTGGAGCTATTGGTTTTGTAAATGACATTTTATATTTATATATTGTAATTGTAATTTATGTATTCCCCCAAATGTGCATCATATATGCTTTTATAATTTAAGCCACAGTGGTATGTATAAAATGGATAGCCCCAATCAAAAGATTTTTCAACCAGTTTAAAGTCCGATTATAACCTGGATTTCTTGCATGGAATATCAGCAACTGTATCAGTAGACTAGATTTGTGCATTGGTGTGATACATGGGGATATTTTTTGTTGCTGAGGAACACGTGTGCTGTGTTGTTGGTGTCTAGTTTGAGAGAGTAAAGAATAATACGTGCGAGACGAGACCTGGAGAAGCAGACGGACTGCAGGACGAGGGAGAAAGGCAGAGGACGAGAAGACTGACAGAGGAAGGAGGCAGAGAAAGGGTGACTATTGGAAGCAGCAACGAGGGACGGGGAAAGGCACTAACCCAAACAAGGCGCAGAAGCAGACGGACTGCAGGATGAGGGAGAAAGGCAGAGGACGAGAAGACTGACAGAGGAAGGAGGCAGAGAAAGGGTGACTATCGGAAGCAGCAACGAGGGACGGGGAAAGGCACTAACCCAAACAAGGCGCAGAAGCAGACGGACTGCAGTACGAGGGAGAAAGGCAGAGGACGAGAAGACTGACAGAGGAAGGAGGCAGAGAAAGGGTGACTATCGGAAGCAGCAACGAGGGACGGGGAAAGGCACTAGCCCAAACAAGGCGCAGAAGCAGACGGACTGCAGGACGAGGGAGAAAGGCAGAGGACGAGAAGACTGACAGAGGAAGGAGGCAGAGAAAGGGTGACTATCGGAAGCAGCAACGAGGGACGGGGAAAGGCACTAACCCAAACAAGGCGCAGAAGCAGACGGACTGCAGGACGAGGGAGAAAGGCAGAGGACGAGAAGACTGACAGAGGAAGGAGGCAGAGAAAGGGTGACTATCGGAAGCAGCAACGAGGGACGGGGAAAGGCACTAACCCAAACAAGGCGCAGAAGCAGACGTACTGCAGTACGAGGGAGAAAGGCAGAGGACGAGAAGACTGGCAGAGGAAGGAGGCAGAGAAAGGGTGACTATCGGAAGCAGCAACGAGTGACGGGGAAAGGCACTAACCCAAACAAGGCGCACAGTGCCCTGTGACCGCAGCTCTGTAGTAATGCTGACTTCAGCATTTTACAGCCATCGCGCGAGATGTTTTATGTGCGCGGAGGGAAGCCGGATGGGGGCGGGAGAGCCTGGGGAGGGAATGCGAGCGAGGGGAGGCAGGCGGATTAGGAGGGAAGCCGGATGGGGGCGGGAGAGCCTGGTGGGGGGGCGGGAATGCGAGCGAGGGGAGCAGGCGGATTAGGGAGATGCGCGTGCTTGTGTGGTCACGTGACCCGCTTTTGTGGCCACGTGACCTCACATGCACTGTGAAGAAACCGCAGCGGTTTCACTAGTCGATCGAGCCCTTGAATTTTCGCCTAATACATTCGCAAGCGAATGATAATAGGCGAAACCTAAAAATGGAGAATGAAGGGTAGTGGCGGAACCACGATAAATGAAGAACGATGAGGGAAAGTGAGAAAAGACCAGGTAGTATAAGTAAAGAGGGGTGAAAGAGGGAGAAAAATTGAATTAGGATAACACATGGGGAGTGACAAAGAGAGAGGACAAAGAGAGTAAAGGAAACAGTACCTGAATGGGCTTGAGTAAAACAGCAAAAAAAGATAAGTAATGCAGTGTGTGTGACTCATAGGGAGTCAGTGGGTGTAGGTCGGGGTGTGGGTGTGTAAGGTGTGTCTGTGGGTGTGGTTGTGTGGAGTGTTTCGGTGTGGGTGGAGGTGAGGGTGTGTTAAATATGTGTGAGAAGTGTATGAGTGTGGGGTGTATATGTGTTCGATGTATGTGTGTGTATGGAATGTGTGTGTGTGTTTGAGGTGTGTGTGTGGGAGGATTTTTTGTGCGTATGGGGTGTGTGTGTGGTGTGTGTGTGGGGTGTATGTTACAGGTGTGTGTATGTGTTGGGAGGGGGATGAGGTGTATGTGTAGGAGTAAGGTAAATAATTAAGAAAAAGAGAATGAGTGAAGAAGCAAAAGAAGGGAACAGAGGGTAAGTGAAGTAAAGAATAGGGATTGAAAGAAGTTGAAAATGAGAGACATTATTCATTTTTATATGTAATTCTTAAACTAGTACCAAATTGATTATAATATAAAGTCAGACTTATAGTATACTGTGCAACTTTTTTGTGTTACATAGTAATTTTGCTCATAGATACTTCCTTTCTCCCACTATATTATCTCCAAAGTGTATTTGACATCTCTTTTTCATCTCCTGCCTCCATGTTCTTTCTGCTTTTCTGACAGACTATGGTATGGATTCCATATACCACAATAACTTCTATAACAACATGCAAATTATCTACAGAGGAAACGGTGTACATTGAATTTAAGACTCTGCATTGGTACCTACATGTTGGTACTTAAATCACCCACACAACACAACAACTCTATTCAGAGATACCCTACCTCTAAGCACTTTAAATTATTATTTTAGTGTTTCACTGAGTTTTCCCCATGTGTGGGGGGGGGAGGTGTGTGTGGGAGATGTGCGGGGTGCGTCTGTGAGGTGTGTATGTGTGTGTGTGTGTGTCTGGGGGGGATGAGGTGTATAGGTGTGTGGGGTATGTGGGTGTGGGTGGGGATGTGGGTGTGTAAGGTGTGTGTGTGGGTGTGTGGGGTGTTTGGGTGTAGGTGGGAGTGTGGGTGTGTGAGGTGTGTGTGGGGTGTGTGTGGGTGTGGGGGGTATGTGTGTAGGATGTGTATGTATGTGTGGGATGTGTGGATGTGTCTGTGAGGTGTGTGTGTGTGTGGGGGGGGAGGTGTGTGTGTGGGATGTGTGGGGTGTGTCTTTGAGGTATCTGTGTGTGCGTGTGTGGGTATGTTGGGGGGTTGAGGTGTGTGTGTGAGTGTGGGTGTGTGGGATGTGGGTGTGGGTGTGGATGTGTAAGGTGTCTGTGTGGGGGTGTGGGCTGTTTGGGTGTGGGTGGAGGTGTGCGTGTGTGAGGTGTGTGTGGGGAGTGTGTGGGTGTGGGGGTGTGGGGTTGTGTGCATGTGGGTGTGTGTGGGATGTACTTGTAGGTACCTAAAACAGCCACTGAACCCAAAAGCTCTTTTCAGAGCTACCCTACCTGTAATCACTCAAAATGATTATTTTACACTATTATTTTCACTATTTTTCACCAAAGTACGCTCCCCGGTACGCTTCCCGGTGCGCGTACCTGGCGCTCCCCCCGCGAAAATCGAAAAAAAATTAAAAAATGTTTTTGTCCCGCGGGACCCTTTTATGGCCCCCACATCAAACCTAAGGGGTCAGGGGGGTGTACCCTGCCCCCTTTTGGTTATTTCCCCCTTTGTTTTTGTCACCTCTTGTGTCTCGATCCTACCGAGACACAAGATGGCGGCCGCTCCGGACTGTTTCGAATGTTTACAGACACCCGAGAGCCAATCAGCTTCCCGTGCACAAGTCGCAAGGCACGCCCGGAGCGCTCCCCGCTGCGCGTACTGGGCGCGCTTACAGATATATACATTTTTTGGAACCTAAATTACTCAAAATCCTCTGGAGCACATATCTTGAGATATAGCAAAGGCACATCGGGCTACCAGTCCCTACAATTTTGCAAAGTTTGGTGAAAATCCATTCAGCCGTTCGAGCTAAAAGTGCGACAGACCGCCCTATGGAAATTAACATGAGGAAAACATGTTTTGGGACCCCCCTTTTATCTTGGCCCCCGCTTGACGAATCCCCCCCAAACTTTCAGGGAAGGAGCGGAGAGCCGCGAGGCAAAGTTGCTGAAAGATTCAGGCTGATTCCTCAACCGGCGTCAAAGTTATTCCAAATAGAATGTTGCGATTTCCCTATGGAAATCAATCCTAACTATAACTACCTACTGGCGACCGCCAGTAGGTAATATATATATACATACATACACATATACATGCATACATACATACACATACATATATGAATACACCATCCTACTCCAACAAAGAAGAAGGCACGCACTCGAAGATGTCAGGTATGGCTTTCTTTACTGATTCAGGTCTCACACAATCCCATGGCTAGAGAGACGCGTTACACACACACACACACACATACACACACATATACCTGCCAGGTCTGGTTTCTCAGTGGACGAAGGCATCCACTGCAGGGGCCTGTGTTCAACCTCATGGTCACGGTTTTCTTTTTTTGCTATAGCCCCGCCCCACCCCCACTGATGTGGCCCTTGGCCACAAACCACACAGTAAATTTGGCCCCTGAGAGAAAGTTTGTGAGTACCCATGGACTAGGGCCTGCCCAGGGGAGATGATGGTCCCCAGGACGAGAATGTCCTTGGAGGTAGACCACGCACCCTTTTCCCATTTATTTAAACTATAGTTTGGTACCAGGGAGGTGCTGGTCCCTGGAGCTGGGGGGGTTGAGAGGCCCTCCATGAAAATCTAAAAGCCCAGAGGAGGTGGTGGCCCCCAAGGCAGGGGGGGGCGTCCTCGAGGCCACCATCACATTAGACCCAGGTAGGAGGTGTCCCCAGGTCTGTGGGGGAGGTTATAGGTCTCCCCCCACTTCTTCAATAATTAGCCCCGGGGAGGTGGCAGTCCCCGGGCTGTGGGGAGGCTGCATGGGCCCCTCTCATTTCACTTGTGTTCAGCCCTGGGGAGGAGGCTGTTCACTGGGCTGCTGGGGGCTCACACAGCCCTGTATCATTATTTTCAATTGCCCTCCATGGGGCCTAAATTAAACAAAGCGTGGGAGCCTGTGCCAAGTTTTTTAAATTTTTGCCAGGAGTTGCAAATCCAAGGTGACTACCGTCGAAATTCTTTCTCAAAAAAATCTTTTTTGGCCCTGGGAGGTCTTTTTGGATCACCCCACCCCCTCAAGAGGCCTAAGGGGTCAGGGTGTTTCTACCCTGCTCCCTTTTCTTTTTCTTTTTTTATATTTTTTCTTGTGACTTATTTCAACCGAGTCACAAGATGGCTGCCAACACATCCTGGTTTGAAGTGTTGGCAGGCAATCAGATCTTAGGCATAAGATCGGGAGAAGTTGCAGATCCATTGTATATTTGAGAAATCTTAAAATTTCTCAGCAACTACTGAACGGTTTTACACCATGTAACAAAAAGGGCGCTTTCTGGACCAATAACTACCTTTCTGTAAAATTTGGTGTAATTCTGTTGAGCAGTTAGGGCAGTAGCTGTGTCTAAAGTTTCCTACGGAAATTAACATGGGGGAAAAATAATTTTGGGACCACCGCTTTTCTCTGCCTTTGCTTGGCAGATCACCCCAGAATCTTAAAGACAGTAACTGAAGTGACTGAGCCATTAGTGTTGAAAATTTTACAAGGTTTCATCAAATGATGCCAAAGTTATTGACAGACATTATTTTGCTAGGGACTCTAAAAAGTGCTAATGCATGGTTAAAAAACGGAATCGATGCTATCTACCAATAGATCTTACAGAATATTAGCTAGTATGAGGCTAGCTTGTAGATATTCAAGTAACTACGATTTACATTTCTCCAATTACGGAGCTTTCTGAGGCACAAGCATGACTTTTCTAGTTAACTACCTGATTACAGTAGTTAGTTAATTGAAAGCCTATATCTTTAGAGGGATCAACGATACAGTCACGGTTATGGTGTGTGTGTGTGTGTTTTTTTTTTATTGCTTTAATTCTTTATAATTTTTTATGGCATGAACCATGAGCCAAACTCTAGTGGTTTCAACCCGCATGTATATGTGAACAATAAAATTTCATCAAATGCTGAAATTATAAACGTATTAGCAATTCTCAAAAGTCTTTCATTTTTTCAAATGGCATGTAAGCTAAATATAGCATTGTGCATTTTGCAAAATGCAGACATGGTATTGTCATTGTCGTTTGATAGAGGGAAAGCGGACTCCAGCACCCGACCTCAAGTGGCCCCTTTCCAGTTACACCTCAGTGTGAAGTGCTGAGATACATGCGACAAACTGAAGAAAGTCGGAAGCTCTAAGTGGAACAGTAACTTCGTGTTCTCATGGATTTTCCACCTGATTATTTAGTTCAGGATCTTCGGTCAGTTGATCATGCTTGACAAAACAACATTCTTTGAGAAAGAATTAATTTGACGCTGAATGACACTTTTCATTGCAAAAAATTGTCTGCTGAAAATTCCGCAAAACGTTCTACTAAAATGTGTCATGATGGTCGAGGAATAAAAATACTCTAAAACGTGCAAATTGTAAACTCTTCTCTTTCTCTCACATCCCTGGAATTTTAGTTTGGGAATCTAGTGCACATGTAAACGGAGCAAAATTGATTGTACACACAACTGCTGTAGGCAAATTATTTGCTAACATGTTTGAAACGTTTTTTTACCAAAAAGTGTCACTGTTTGCTTTTGGAAACTCTCCAACATAAGTCTCACGAGCTTCCATTGTTAAAGTCTACCTGCAGACAAAGTGGCATTCCGCATTCGCGTTGCTCGGAGTAATTAAACGCTCCTTCTAATAAATTAGATATTGTAAACACTTGCTGTAAAATGTGAGCTGGATGGAGGAACGGTAATGATACAGATTTACTTATCTACAAGCCCAAGAATCTAAATGCAGCAACGGTAAGGGAACCGAAATTGCCTCAGGGAGTGAGGTCAGGTGGAGGTTAATCAAAGGAAATGACAGTGAAATGGCATCTATGGCTTTTGGTAAATTTTTAATCATTCCACACGCTGCAGAACTGTAACCTTCGACCACTCCAGTATACTGAATCAGAAACAAAACCAGAGCACATTTCCTTCCTAATAGCTTCAATGCATCCCCCGCCGTGATCTCTGAAAGTCTCGGGAGTTTACTATTTACAGCAGTTGTTTTCCCGTTCCTCTTTCAATCTCATTTTGTTGCTTTGATTTTAGTTAAAATTCACTCATTTGTTTTTTAGTTTTTATATCGAACTTTCTTTCGTCTACATGTATTCACATCACAGGATTTCGTTTTTAAATCACAATTTAGCTTCGAATTATTTACTATCTCTATTTGTTTGAAAGATTATATAGCTCTAAATGTTTACTTTCCATATTTCACAGCACTTGGAAGAGGGATGAAAAATACAGAGAGGTGATTTGAAGTGGAAGTCTAGTTGGGCAGCTGGGTAACAATGTCTGAGGGTCTTTAATCTCCACATATGTTAGTGTTGATTTCAAGTGCAGATTGTACCACACAGTTTGTGAAGTAGAGTCCTGATTTTATTAAAGACAAGGAGGCAGCTATTAGGCATCAGTCTCTTCTCACTGTTTATTCACAGATTTTTAAAGCACTACAATATCCATAATTCATTTCGTTTGAAGCAGGAAATTATATCATAACTGTGCAAAGTCAACCTGTGCCCTGAGCATCCCCCAACCTTTTGCTGAATGGTACTGGTGGTAACTGACTCTGACTGACCCTGGGCTCTGCCTAACCAGGCCCAGGGCCAGTGCTTTGCTGAAAGAAACACATTTAAAAAACAGTGAAACACCTACATACACTGTGGTACCCCTGCAATTGGCATGACCTACCATATCAGACCCCATTAAATAATAGAGCAGGGGGATTAAAACTATCTAGAAGTCCCTAGTCCAACATAGGGAATGGCAGTTTGGAGGCCAGCAGCTTTTTCTGCACTTGCACTGCTGTAGCCTGAGGTCGGTGTAAAAGTAGCCCTGGGAGGCAGGACTGCTTTAAAAAAGTTAATCTCCCTTAGGTGTTCCATGAGTGGGGGGTCAGGTATTTATAAGGTAGACCCTTATAAAAATGAGTTTTATATACCATGGGTTAAGTGAAATTTCACATTTCATTCCCCTCATTGTGATAAAGTACTTCCCAAATTCGACTTTGATGTTAGGAGCACTGTGGAGGGTGGAGCTGAAATATTTCTACAGACTCAGAACTCCCAAAGTCACCCCTACTTGTTCCATGGGGTGGGGGTCCTGTAGATATAAGCAACCCACATATAAAATATGTTTTATAAGCTCTAGTGCTAGAAAAATGGCCCACGTCATTTTCCCCATTGCAAATCCCATGCCACTTAGGTTAACATGGCAATGAGGTATTAACTAATAACTCCTGATAGGAGAATGTTAGAACTTACATTCAAAGACTTCCCAGAATGAAAGTGATAAATCCAACAATCTGATATTGTTGAATTCCTCCTAAAATATACAGACAAGAAGTTATAAGACTTTCTTGTTTGTAAGTCCAGATTCAGCCTTCCAGTGGTCTGTACTGATTGGTCACAGTTAAGTGGATTCACCTGGCTGCTTTAAAGAGGTGATGAAGAGCCCCTGGGGTTAACCAGCTCTTCTGGGAGGGCAGTGTGCTGTTCCACAGGAATGCCAATGCACTGAGAGAAGTTGTAAGCCATGGTCTTCAAAGATGAGTGAAGAAACCAGTGTCATTTACAACTCTAAATTTATCACCGCAGCCAGAGCTAGGCTTATGAAAGGAATGCACAGATGCAAGGGAGAGAGTCTATGGAAAGTAGCCATCCTAGGGGAGTGTTTAGTCAGCTCTTGACTCCCTGCTGGAAAATCAGCCATTATGAATTTGGTGCACTCTGGGACAAAATAATGCATCACTCTACAAGATGTGGTCATAACTTTGGGGTGTTGCCCTGCTCCCATTGGTCAGCAGTGACCTCCTGATTGACCCAGTGGAATAAATATCTGAGAGGGGCAGAGTCTCTCAGATCTGCTGCTTGAAACATAAGAAAGCAAGACGTTGCCATGCTGAAAAGTTGGGGTGCAAATTCTAAGGTCTGCCCTCTGAAGACTGCACTAGCTGAAACTACAGCCCTCTAGATTACCCTGCTGTAAATGAGCTAAAGAGTGGACTCCCTGCAAGCTACAGGTTAGCAGAGCTCACCTGGAACATCACCACCAAGGATCCTCAACCTGGAGAAATACCAGTGGATTTATAAGGATTTTGTCCAAGTGGATTGTGGGAACTTAAGTCCTCAACTTTCAAAGACCATCTTGGAGCTTCCAGACCCTTGGAGTGAGTTTGAGACACTTTGGGGCCCCTTGGGGAACTTCAGGAGGAAGTTCCAGGAGTTTGGAGAACTTTGGAGCAACTTTGGAAAAAACCTCCATGGGGACCGACTCAACCTGGCCAGCCAAGCCGCCTGCCTTCAACCGCGAGCTGGCCAAGCCTCCCAGGTTCGTCCCGCTAAAAGCTCCGTAGGTCCGACTTTCATAGTTTGACCAGGAGTAGAAGGAATCTGAGGCCGGCGAACTCTCACCAAGTCCGGCCTGGTGAAGAGCATCGAGGGACCCCGCGAGAAAACGCTCCAGAAAAGTTCCTAAGTTCAAAGGTAAAAACTGTCACCGGGATCTACCGCGAGTGGTAGCCGATCAGGGCTCCATTGTGATCATCCTGAAAGTTTGCCTTTGAGCTGGTCTATCGCGTCCAGATAGCCCAATAGAATGCTACATGTTTCTAAGTGCTATAAAGTGATACATCTTTAAAAAATAATATCTCCAGTTCCCTTACATTGGATTTTTGTTCTTTTGGTGTCATTTTAAAGATACAAATATTTCCTATTTGTATAAATTGGTGTTGGATTCAATTATGTGTTGTGTCTTAATTATTTACTGAATTGGTATTTTAAAATGCTTTGCATACCTGTCTTCGAAGTTAAGCCTGCCTGCTCGCAGCCAAGCTACCAAGGGTTGAGCATGAGAATCATTTACTAAGACCATTTTTTAGCCCTATACTGAGTTAGTGGCCTTATTGCCAGTGGCAGACCTACATTTGCCCCTACCAATAATCCACTTTCCAACAATAACATTATAGAAATAGAAGGAATACAAGAGCCATCGCTCATCACCTGTCAGCGCCACCTCTTTTCTTGTTGCAAACAAATTCAGAAACCAATTCACATGTCTTAACAGCAGGAACATTAGAAAAAGTCCAAAGCAAAACAAAAGGCATTGTCCCAAGTCTGTTCCAGTTGTGATCCAGGAATTGTTCTACGGTCCACGTAGAGTCACCCAAATCCAACACAAAATCCAACTTGGTCCCCAAATTTGTTGACGGCACTGAGGCAGATGAAATAGAATTAATCAGAGTGGGAACAGCGGTGGGATAACAATCAGCTCTTTATCTTTAATAAAATCAGGACTGTCCCTCACAAATTGTAGGCATGACTTGCAATGTTTTTGCAAGACAGAGGCTCAAATTAAGCATGTTTAAAGCTTAACAACCTTTGGTACCCTCTCTCATGAATAGTGGAGTCACTCCCCATTCTTCCATATATATTTGGTGCAACCAGTTTGGTTAGGGAGTTGGATTTTCCTTGTGAAGATCCATCACTTATATCCTTATCAGCGCAGAGAGTTGTGTAACCTTCTGATAGTATGGATCCATTTAAAACTTTTGGTTTCAGTGAAGACCAGTATAATAAAATAATTAATATGAATAATAAGAATGGGAATAAAGTCACCATCCTATCTAGTAAAGATGAGAAATGGGGAACGATCTTACATTTTAAAAAGAAACTCATAAGAACAGAGATGCATTTTGGGTTTCTTGTTGAATATGTAAAAGCTGGGGTTATCCCTATTGGATTACAAATTAAAAACAAACCCGGTTTATTAATTGAAAATAGAAAGTTTCTTGAAACCTTGACCCATATTGTTAATCGATGCAGTAGGAACTGGTTCCTGCTCATTATTGAAACTGCGCAGCAAATTATTATTTTAGAGAAATATGAAATTGAACAGCTTGAAGTTGGAACTTAAAAACAATACTGTTACGGAAGATACTAAGAAAAAATTGAAAGAACTCAAGGCTGAGGTCGATGGGTATAAGGAATATTTAATCAACAAAAAGACCAAAAAATTAAGAAAGGATATTGAGAAATATAGTGCCGAATTGAGCTACCCATATTGAGGGAAAGATTACTATCAACAGAGGAGAGAACAGGGTTGGGATAGACACTACCAACAGAGGCCTATATACAATAGGGGTGGTAGGAAACGCATTACGTTCTCATAATTATCTGGGTCTGGGAGTGACAAAGATGGCCATTTGAGAGGGGACCAAGGCAGTCACTTCCATAATTCAGAATATGGACCAGGTACTTCGACTGCTATCACATCTTCCTCCTCAACCTCTTTTTTTAGATCAGCGTCCAAGGAGAGGATTGAGCACAACCCGGGGGTATGGGAGAGGTCAATATGTGAGGAATCAACCTCAACAACAATATGTGAGGCCTCAACCTCAACAAGAATACCTCCAAACAAGAAATCAGAAATATTGGCAGTAACTACCAATACATTCTCCAATATTAATCTACCAAATAGGACACTTAGCTAGCTTGAATTAGAAGTCCTAGAGAAAGGGTTTAGTTTTGCTCCTTCTATGAAGGTTAACAAATTCTTACTGGAAAAAGATCTTAAATCATTTTATCGTAAAATTAGATTGACACGATTTTTTGAAGATAGGAAATATAGGGAGGACAATAATATCTTGGGATTGAAACCTAAATCTACCTTTACCCCTCATATCACCCAGGTTGATCCTAAAAGTGAATTTTTTTTACAAGTAGTAAAATCAAAGATACGAAATATCTAGGAACATCGACCACCACTGACTCATAATTTAGTAAGCAACATAAGGAAGCCATTATGAACCTTAAAAATGATTTTAACATCACCATAAAGCCCGCTGATAAAGACATGGGGGTAGTCATTTTTGACACCCCAGATTATGAAAATAGGGTTATGGAACTCCTTAGAGTCCCTATGAATAAATGGAACACCTTGAATAAAGAATTTACCAAACTTCTGACTACAGCAAAAACCAATGATTGGATCTCTGAGAATGATTATGGTTTCTTTGTAATGATACAGCCATTATCCCTGCGATATATGGCTTGCCGAAAATTCATAAAAAAGTAATTATTCTCCCTCTTAGACCCATTGTGAGCTGTAGAAATTCATCATTCGAACCACTAAGTAAATATGTGGATAGCTTTTTCAGACCACTTGTACAGAAACAAAAATCCTATATCAAGGATTCTGCCCAAATGATTAATATAATTGAAGGTTGTAGCTTCCAATGTAGAACACAACTACTTGTGACATTAGATATTGAAGCATTGTATACGAACATACCCCAGGATGCCGCAATTAATGTCTTTAGTAGCATCCTGGGTCCAATAGAAAGCAGCGGTGCAAATGTGGAGTTTATCTTGGCATGTGCATCGTTGGTTTTTAGGCACAATATGTGTCTTTTTTTAAATTACTTATATCTCCAGTGCAAAGGGACCAATATGGGAGCCACATGTGCCCCCAGTCTGGCGTGTCTTTACGTGGGTCACTTTGAGGATATACATATTTTTAATGAATCTGCCCCATTTTTGAGAATGTGCTAAAGTGTAGCAGATTCATAGTCAATATCCTCTTCATCTGTGAAGGTACAGTGGACCTCCAAGAAGAATTTTTGCAATGGCTGAACCTGGGCTGTGCCATTTTAAAATTTACATCACAATATAGTGATAGTGTGGTGAATTTCCTGGATTTGAGCATTAAGGATGGGGGAGGAAGTTTGGCAGTGGAGCTATTTTCAAAACCCACAGATAAAAACACTCTACTGCACTACTCAAACTTTCACCCAAAGACACAGAAAGATAACATCCCTTTTGGACAGTTCCTGTGTCTCCGAAGGAACTGTTCATCACTGGATGATTATTCCAGCATTCAGAAATCCTGAAGATCAAATTAATAGAGAGGGGCTACCCAAAAAACTAATAACTCACTCCTTCAAACATGCCAGGTTTTATAACTGCAAGAGCATGTTATCGAATACAGCGATTGAGAAACATGTCGACAGAAACAACCAGAGCTTAGTTTTTGTAAGTCAATTCTTGTGTATTAGCAATAAAATCAAGAATATCATTAACTTCAATTGGAGTATTCTTAACGATAATGAATTAAAGACATTGGATAGACCACTGTTTGCATTAAAACGAAATAATAATTTGTTAAAATAACTGGTTCATACCTACCGGGAAACACCTAGTGTAAGACAAAGTTCCCTTATAGGCACTAAAGTAATTAAGTGTAGCAATTGTACTATGTGTAACAAATGCATAGTGGACACAGATATAATGTAAACAAAAATACTCTGGTTTCTAGAGATTTTTATAACTGCATGAGTAAAAATCTGGTTTACCTCTTGCTATGGCCTTGTGATTTGGCCTATATAGGCGAAACATCATGAGAATTGCGTATTTGCTTATTAGAACACAAACCTGCCATAACAATTTTTAAGGAAAATGCACCTTTAGTAGGTCACGTCAAAGAAGTTGGCCAGACTTGAACGGACTTTAGGTGGTTCATTCTGGAAAGAATTAAAGGTAACAGAAGAGGGGGTGACCTTTTAATTAAAAGAAAAAAAAGCAGTGCTATATTTCCATTTTAGACACCATAAGAACAGGCTTAAATATGACGGAGGACTGAATGAGGTTAGGTAATTGAGCAGTTTTGTTTTTGGAAAAGAAAGAGATTGATGATTAAAAAACAAAAATGTTTTCCTCCGGGGTACCAAGCAGTGTGGGATACTTTTGACCGATATATTGGCTTGTACCGGCCAGGTCTTTATGTCGATCAGGGGGATTTTGTCTGATTTTGGAACCCACATATTAATATGAGTATTTGAATTTCTATCCTCTATTCATACGTATAAACAACATTAAATATTTTGATAGATAATTTTATATATTCAATAAAAAGCCATCCCCTGTTCTTTATCTTAAGTAATAAATTGCACTGTAGTGCTGATTGGCAAATATAGACTGAGAATTTAGGAAGTAGAATACATCTAGCAACTTTTGAGCAAGCTCTTTGGAGGCCACTTCAGAGTTCCTCATGGGCTGATGCCGACACCCCGAATTTGAGCGGTTCAGGGGTAACGGGGGGAGCCCCTGAGCAACCTGGGTTTTTATTGTATGTCTCACTTTTTTTCCAGTGATTGCCTTAGGAAGGGTGCCCTTTAATATATGTTTTCTAGGCCCGTCTTTCCACTCACATGGTAGATGGAAGATGTGAAGGACCCATTAGTAGATATGCAAACACAGTGCCGCTTTAACAGCTGCAGCTTTAAGAATTGAATATACTCTTTTTCAGAGTGGGTCACTAGGTGAAGACGTATAGGGGCTTGCACCAGGTGTGACTCCTTAACTAACGTATTTATACCACACGGAAATGCGGGTTAGACAGCAATCGTTTTATCAGGAAGAACAGAGCGGCAGAACACGCTACACAAGAGCCTTTGATACAAGTAAGGAGGATCTTAGATGAGCATAACACTTGCACCTTTAGCCTATAATTTGATCTAGAGTGGAAGCTAACGAACAATAGAGCTCTATTTAGTTATTTTATACAAATCCATAAACATTAGAGGTTTGGACTTTTAATAAAACTGCTCCATGTTTTCTAAGAAAAGTAAGAAGTCCCAATTAATATTCACCATTCCCTAGGGATTTACCAAACCACAGGAGGACGAATTTTGGTATGTATGGTTTACGCAAAATAGAGTTTTTAACACACCTCGCTGAGCCGCAATTTAGTATTACTTCAGATTGAAGTTAAGGGGATGACTAAAACGATGACTGGATAAAGTACTGTATAAGCCTTTTTTAATTATCTGCATTGGGTGCGGAGCATCTGTTAAATCTTGTGAGCATTCTCGTTACCTGTCCAGGTCCTTCCCCTACCAGTCGCTGCCCGGGCCTCTCTCAGCCGAGCACTGACGCTGAGAGTACGGCCCCGGGGAGGCGAACTTGGCTTTGGCGGCCATATTGGGGGTATTCTAGTGCTCGGACGCGCTCTAGTTGGCCATATAAGGGGATGATCATCTTCTCCGCGCAGTGGACGCGCACTGCGGACGGGCCGGACTCTAGCCGGAGTCATGCCAGAGTCCTGCCCGTCTGCGCCCGTCAGCGCCAGGGAGGCGCTAGGGGCCTGTCATTCTGTCCAGCCCCCTATTATCCCTATTACCCCTCCTGATGACTATGGGGACCTGTCAGGCTCCCTTACTTCTCTCAGACCCCACCGGCAGCCGTGCCATCACACTCTGCTTCCTGAGCAATTGCTTCATGGTTCTAGTTGTAGTTGCATGACCAACCCTAGTCTGTCAAATCATGCTTACGTCGCTAAGTCATCTAGGACGCAGGTGAAACAGGACCCTCTTCCCTCATCTAAAGAAGTGGGTTTCCTTATTAACGCTCGTTCCTTGGTCAGCAACAATTTTGCTTTCCGAGATTTTGTCTCGGATAGAAAACCTTCCTGGGTCTTTGTCACCGAAACATGGGGCTCGGACTCAGCCGGCCCTGACCTGATTAATGCCCTCCCCGATGGCTATGCCATGGTGAGACAGGATAGAGAGGACCGTAGAGGGGGTGGAATAGGCATTGTATATAAGAACTCTTTTAGCTGTTGTATGGAGCACCTTTTGTCTCCCCAGAAATCCTTTCAGGCCCTCTTTTTCTCTCTCAGTCCCTCTCCGAAGGAAAACTTTACCAGTATTCTAATTTACAGACCCCCAGGTTCTAGGTCCCCGTTTGTCGCTGATCTACTTGAAGTAATTGAACCATTCATCAATAGGCCTTCCCTCACTATTCTTGGAGATTTCAATTTCCATCTAGAAAACTTCAATTCGGCCGATACGAAGTCACTGGTGGACTCACTTGATTCTCTTAGCCTTTCCCAAAAAGTGCTATCCCCTACCCACTCTGCTGGCCACATCTTAGACGGGGTGTTCACCAATGATCCCAGGTTAGAGATTGGTTCCCCTTTGCCCCTCTCCTGGTCGGATCACAAGGCAGTCCCCCTGGAATTTGTTTCAGGTTGTCTTCCTGCCTCTCCCATGGACTTGAACTGTTGGGTTCTAAAGAGGAATTATAGGGGCCTGTCCAATGAATCACTTGGCCCTTTTATCGCCAGTTTTAAGGCTCCCCCTCTCAAGATATTGATACCACTGCCCGTGAGCTTGCAAGAACTATCTCTAGGGCTATGGACACCCTAGCTCCGCTTAAATCTCACTATTGTGCTAGGAAAACGTCCGTCAGCACACTGGTATTCAGAAGCTCTTAGACTTCAGAGACAGGAGTGTAGGTGGCAAGAGAGGCTCTGGAGAGCTCAGCCTGATGCCGAGTTACGGATCAAGCATAAAATTCTCCTAAAGAGCTACAAAGCGGCGGTGTTAACTGAAAAGCAATCTTACTTTTCCAAACTTACCTCATCCCTCACTTCCCCTGGTGATCTCTTTAAGGTGGTAGATACCTTATCTCTTGTTCAACACCCTGATCCCATAGTTCCCTCTCAAGAACTCTGTGACCAGATCTCCACCTTCTTACACACTAAAATTCTGGATATTTACACAGCTCTCCAGACTCATAACCTCACTCATGTTCCCCTTCTCAGCCCTGACTATACATCAGCTCCCAATGACATCTACTCCAATTTTCCCCTCCTCACGATTGAGACCTTGGACAAACTCCTAGACTCGACTAAGTCAGGATCTCCCCTTGATCCCTGCCCTCTCAAAATTCTAAAAAACTGCAGGGACACTTTACTTCCCCCCTTTCTGGAAGTTATGAATAGAGCCATCTCCAGTGGTGAGTTTCCAGTCTCCTGGAAGACTGCCATTGTTAAACCACTCCTAAAAAGGCCTCATTGGATCCTGGGACTCTTAAGAACTTTCATCTCATTTCCCTCCTTCCCGCTCCTGCTAAGATGCTGGAGGCTCATCTAAATTTCCATCTTAGCGCCTTTCTGGATAAGATCTGCCTGCTTGATCCATCTCAGCATGGTTTCCGAAAGTCGCATAGCACCGAGTCAGCCCTTATAGTGGTGGTCAACAACATCCACGCTAAGGTCGATAGTGGTCAGACATAGTCAGATTCATAGTCAATATCCTCTTCATCTGTGAAGGTACAGTGGACCTCCAAGAAGAATTTTTGCAATGGCTGAACCTGGGCTGTGCCATTTTAAAATTTACATCACAATATAGTGATAGTGTGGTGAATTTCCTGGATTTGAGCATTAAGGATGGGGGAGGAAGTTTGGCAGTGGAGCTATTTTCAAAACCCACAGATAAAAACACTCTACTGCACTACTCAAACTTTCACCCAAAGACACAGAAAGATAACATCCCTTTTGGACAGTTCCTGTGTCTCCGAAGGAACTGTTCATCACTGGATGATTATTCCAGCATTCAGAAATCCTGAAGATCAAATTAATAGAGAGGGGCTACCCAAAAAACTAATAACTCACTCCTTCAAACATGCCAGGTTTTATAACTGCAAGAGCATGTTATCGAATACAGCGATTGAGAAACATGTCGACAGAAACAACCAGAGCTTAGTTTTTGTAAGTCAATTCTTGTGTATTAGCAATAAAATCAAGAATATCATTAACTTCAATTGGAGTATTCTTAACGATAATGAATTAAAGACATTGGATAGACCACTGTTTGCATTAAAACGAAATAATAATTTGTTAAAATAACTGGTTCATACCTACCGGGAAACACCTAGTGTAAGACAAAGTTCCCTTATAGGCACTAAAGTAATTAAGTGTAGCAATTGTACTATGTGTAACAAATGCATAGTGGACACAGATATAATGTAAACAAAAATACTCTGGTTTCTAGAGATTTTTATAACTGCATGAGTAAAAATCTGGTTTACCTCTTGCTATGGCCTTGTGATTTGGCCTATATAGGCGAAACATCATGAGAATTGCGTATTTGCTTATTAGAACACAAACCTGCCATAACAATTTTTAAGGAAAATGCACCTTTAGTAGGTCACGTCAAAGAAGTTGGCCAGACTTGAACGGACTTTAGGTGGTTCATTCTGGAAAGAATTAAAGGTAACAGAAGAGGGGGTGACCTTTTAATTAAAAGAAAAAAAAGCAGTGCTATATTTCCATTTTAGACACCATAAGAACAGGCTTAAATATGACGGAGGACTGAATGAGGTTAGGTAATTGAGCAGTTTTGTTTTTGGAAAAGAAAGAGATTGATGATTAAAAAACAAAAATGTTTTCCTCCGGGGTACCAAGCAGTGTGGGATACTTTTGACCGATATATTGGCTTGTACCGGCCAGGTCTTTATGTCGATCAGGGGGATTTTGTCTGATTTTGGAACCCACATATTAATATGAGTATTTGAATTTCTATCCTCTATTCATACGTATAAACAACATTAAATATTTTGATAGATAATTTTATATATTCAATAAAAAGCCATCCCCTGTTCTTTATCTTAAGTAATAAATTGCACTGTAGTGCTGATTGGCAAATATAGACTGAGAATTTAGGAAGTAGAATACATCTAGCAACTTTTGAGCAAGCTCTTTGGAGGCCACTTCAGAGTTCCTCATGGGCTGATGCCGACACCCCGAATTTGAGCGGTTCAGGGGTAACGGGGGGAGCCCCTGAGCAACCTGGGTTTTTATTGTATGTCTCACTTTTTTTCCAGTGATTGCCTTAGGAAGGGTGCCCTTTAATATATGTTTTCTAGGCCCGTCTTTCCACTCACATGGTAGATGGAAGATGTGAAGGACCCATTAGTAGATATGCAAACACAGTGCCGCTTTAACAGCTGCAGCTTTAAGAATTGAATATACTCTTTTTCAGAGTGGGTCACTAGGTGAAGACGTATAGGGGCTTGCACCAGGTGTGACTCCTTAACTAACGTATTTATACCACACGGAAATGCGGGTTAGACAGCAATCGTTTTATCAGGAAGAACAGAGCGGCAGAACACGCTACACAAGAGCCTTTGATACAAGTAAGGAGGATCTTAGATGAGCATAACACTTGCACCTTTAGCCTATAATTTGATCTAGAGTGGAAGCTAACGAACAATAGAGCTCTATTTAGTTATTTTATACAAATCCATAAACATTAGAGGTTTGGACTTTTAATAAAACTGCTCCATGTTTTCTAAGAAAAGTAAGAAGTCCCAATTAATATTCACCATTCCCTAGGGATTTACCAAACCACAGGAGGACGAATTTTGGTATGTATGGTTTACGCAAAATAGAGTTTTTAACACACCTCGCTGAGCCGCAATTTAGTATTACTTCAGATTGAAGTTAAGGGGATGACTAAAACGATGACTGGATAAAGTACTGTATAAGCCTTTTTTAATTATCTGCATTGGGTGCGGAGCATCTGTTAAATCTTGTGAGCATTCTCGTTACCTGTCCAGGTCCTTCCCCTACCAGTCGCTGCCCGGGCCTCTCTCAGCCGAGCACTGACGCTGAGAGTACGGCCCCGGGGAGGCGAACTTGGCTTTGGCGGCCATATTGGGGGTATTCTAGTGCTCGGACGCGCTCTAGTTGGCCATATAAGGGGATGATCATCTTCTCCGCGCAGTGGACGCGCACTGCGGACGGGCCGGACTCTAGCCGGAGTCATGCCAGAGTCCTGCCCGTCTGCGCCCGTCAGCGCCAGGGAGGCGCTAGGGGCCTGTCATTCTGTCCAGCCCCCTATTATCCCTATTACCCCTCCTGATGACTATGGGGACCTGTCAGGCTCCCTTACTTCTCTCAGACCCCACCGGCAGCCGTGCCATCACACTCTGCTTCCTGAGCAATTGCTTCATGGTTCTAGTTGTAGTTGCATGACCAACCCTAGTCTGTCAAATCATGCTTACGTCGCTAAGTCATCTAGGACGCAGGTGAAACAGGACCCTCTTCCCTCATCTAAAGAAGTGGGTTTCCTTATTAACGCTCGTTCCTTGGTCAGCAACAATTTTGCTTTCCGAGATTTTGTCTCGGATAGAAAACCTTCCTGGGTCTTTGTCACCGAAACATGGGGCTCGGACTCAGCCGGCCCTGACCTGATTAATGCCCTCCCCGATGGCTATGCCATGGTGAGACAGGATAGAGAGGACCGTAGAGGGGGTGGAATAGGCATTGTATATAAGAACTCTTTTAGCTGTTGTATGGAGCACCTTTTGTCTCCCCAGAAATCCTTTCAGGCCCTCTTTTTCTCTCTCAGTCCCTCTCCGAAGGAAAACTTTACCAGTATTCTAATTTACAGACCCCCAGGTTCTAGGTCCCCGTTTGTCGCTGATCTACTTGAAGTAATTGAACCATTCATCAATAGGCCTTCCCTCACTATTCTTGGAGATTTCAATTTCCATCTAGAAAACTTCAATTCGGCCGATACGAAGTCACTGGTGGACTCACTTGATTCTCTTAGCCTTTCCCAAAAAGTGCTATCCCCTACCCACTCTGCTGGCCACATCTTAGACGGGGTGTTCACCAATGATCCCAGGTTAGAGATTGGTTCCCCTTTGCCCCTCTCCTGGTCGGATCACAAGGCAGTCCCCCTGGAATTTGTTTCAGGTTGTCTTCCTGCCTCTCCCATGGACTTGAACTGTTGGGTTCTAAAGAGGAATTATAGGGGCCTGTCCAATGAATCACTTGGCCCTTTTATCGCCAGTTTTAAGGCTCCCCCTCTCAAGATATTGATACCACTGCCCGTGAGCTTGCAAGAACTATCTCTAGGGCTATGGACACCCTAGCTCCGCTTAAATCTCACTATTGTGCTAGGAAAACGTCCGTCAGCACACTGGTATTCAGAAGCTCTTAGACTTCAGAGACAGGAGTGTAGGTGGCAAGAGAGGCTCTGGAGAGCTCAGCCTGATGCCGAGTTACGGATCAAGCATAAAATTCTCCTAAAGAGCTACAAAGCGGCGGTGTTAACTGAAAAGCAATCTTACTTTTCCAAACTTACCTCATCCCTCACTTCCCCTGGTGATCTCTTTAAGGTGGTAGATACCTTATCTCTTGTTCAACACCCTGATCCCATAGTTCCCTCTCAAGAACTCTGTGACCAGATCTCCACCTTCTTACACACTAAAATTCTGGATATTTACACAGCTCTCCAGACTCATAACCTCACTCATGTTCCCCTTCTCAGCCCTGACTATACATCAGCTCCCAATGACATCTACTCCAATTTTCCCCTCCTCACGATTGAGACCTTGGACAAACTCCTAGACTCGACTAAGTCAGGATCTCCCCTTGATCCCTGCCCTCTCAAAATTCTAAAAAACTGCAGGGACACTTTACTTCCCCCCTTTCTGGAAGTTATGAATAGAGCCATCTCCAGTGGTGAGTTTCCAGTCTCCTGGAAGACTGCCATTGTTAAACCACTCCTAAAAAGGCCTCATTGGATCCTGGGACTCTTAAGAACTTTCATCTCATTTCCCTCCTTCCCGCTCCTGCTAAGATGCTGGAGGCTCATCTAAATTTCCATCTTAGCGCCTTTCTGGATAAGATCTGCCTGCTTGATCCATCTCAGCATGGTTTCCGAAAGTCGCATAGCACCGAGTCAGCCCTTATAGTGGTGGTCAACAACATCCACGCTAAGGTCGATAGTGGTCAGACAACTCTTCTGATCCTACTCGACCTTACAGCAGCATTCGACACCCTGTCCCCTTCCATTCTGGCCTCCCGCCTCAGTGAGACGGGAGTGAAGGGCTTGGCTCTGAGCCTCCTCACCTCTTTTTTAAACCATCGGGAGCAGAGGGTCAAACTGGGTGACTTCCTTTCCAATGCCATGCCTCTACAGTGTGGGGTCCCCCAGGGCTCCGCTTTGAGCCCTACACTCTTCAACGTTTATGTGGCCCCTCTTGCTAGGCTGGTGAGAACTTTTGGACTGGAAGAGCTCCCGTACGCCGATGACACCCAGATCATGGTCTCCCTGTCCCAATCCGTCGAGACCACGGCCCTAAAATTTCGAAACTGTATGGAAGCAGTGGCAGGCTGGATGGCATCGAACTTCCTTAAATTAAATGGGGAAAAGGCGGAGATCCTGGTCTTTGGTGGAAATAAGGAGATTTGGTCTGATGATTGGTGGCCCCAAACATTGGTAACTTGTCCCCAGCCCTCATCTGTCGCCCATAACCTGGGAGTCATTTTTTACACCTCACTTGCTTTTGACAGGCAAGTAAATAGAACGGTCTCAACCTGCTGCGGGGTTTTAAGGGTATTAAGAAAACGTACCCATTATCTCTCTCCTGATGCCCGGAAACTCGTTGCAGTTGCCCTCCTTTCCTCGCGACTGGACTACTGCAATGCCTTATATCTTGGCATGAGTAATAAATTACTCCATTGTTTGCAGGTCGTCCAAAACGCTGCAGCGAGATTTGTTGTAAATGCCCCCAGACAATCTTCGGGTACCAGGACTAGGAGAAATCTTCACTGGCTCCCGGTTTATGCCAGGATAAAATTCAAAATTCTGACCATTACTTACAAGGCGCTTCATGGTACAGGAGCTCTAGGCATCAGGACCTTAGTATCGACCTATGTCCCTGGCAGAGCCTTGCGCTCTGCCAGCCAGAATTTGTTGACCGTCCCCCGAGTCGCTAAGGCAAGATGGGGAGGTAAGGCCTTCTCCTCTCTGGCCCCTAGACTCTGGAATGAGCTCCCGTCGGAACTCAGGGGCCAGGAATCTCTTCTGCTCTTCCAAAAGGGCCTTAAAACTCTACTCTTTACTGAAACCTACTCCTAGGCCTCTCCACCCTGTGTCTTTATCTTTGTACCTGGCTTTATTCCATCCTTTTCGCCTTGACGCCTTCGGGCAAAGTAGCGCTTTACAAATCTCTATTCATGTTCATTTTTACGACACGCTATTAGAGTACCAAAAACTGCCGATAGATTTGTCTCGGTAGAAGCACATAAGCCTAACATTCAAAGGTATGTAACTTGAAATGATACAGCTTAGTTACATTAATGGTGAAAAGAGGACTTGTTATATATTTAAGTGATACATTCAAAATTCCCTATATTTTTGTCCCCATTAAGGACCCCTTTAATAAACACATGGAAGTGAAGAGGTTCCGCCTTTTATGTATAGTTCACCCAACTTTAATGAAGACTCTGGGACTATTCAGTCTTTATTTTGATCAACTCTATCGGGAAGGTTTGACTAAACAACCTTTTTCAAAATTACAAGAAGTTAGGGTATACGAAGCATATGAGATATATATCTCTTGAAATTAATTTAAACTAATCACGAGCTTCGCTCTGACAAGAATGTGAGATCCTGGTGTTTTAAGAAAGATAAAGCTTTGATGCTCGATACTTCACAAAATTGGACGATAAGAGACTACCACGCCAAGGTAAATCAATTATAATTAGATATCCTTCAGGGATCTCGTAATCTGGCATGTGATATCATGTGATATTTTAATATACACATGATTAAGGGGTCTAGATATTATATTTTCAAATCCCCTGAAACGAAAAAAGAGAGCATAGCATGAGTATGACAACTTTTCAAATGAATGTATGAGGTGAATGTTGTATGAGTAATCCTGGACCCTTATAAACAACTGTTAGAAGATTTTGATAAATACCTGTGCTTTTAGCTTAGAGATTATGTTATGTTAATAGAGTTTATATAGGTATAAAGTTAGGTTGTGCACTGATATTATCATGATTGATGTAAAACATTCTTTCAAATTTTTTAAAATTTCTTTTGTAACACTCTGTGTTTTTAAATAGGTGCAATGAAATCATGTCAGCAATAGGAGAGACTACTTATTAACTGTGTCCTGAAGAAGGCGGTCATATAAACGGTCTTGTTACCACGGAAATGCGTTGATGCTTTGTTTGCTAAGAGTTATACTGAAGGAACTTTAGTGGTCCTACTTGACAATTGAATAGTGGACATTCATAAATTTGATTGATTCTTGTTGGGATAACCACTTTATGATGTTTTTAATTTCTCACATGTCATTTGTCTCAAAGATTTTAAAATATTTTTTTATTTGTGCTATATTATTGTGTTATACGTTTGTGATGCTACATTTAGTTTATTAATGAGATTTTTTACATGATGGAGTATTAAAAATAAAAAATATTTTATTATAAAAATAAAAATGCTTTTGCACTTATAAGGCATAGGGCTTTTTTGAGTAGTTCTACAATTGTTTTCTGGATTCATACATGTGTGATGTGTCTGCATGAATGAATTTTCAGTAATAGGTTTTTAAAATTTGTTTCCCGAGAATTTATTTTGAGCATTAAAGCTTAACAACAACAAAACATGTCACATGTTGAACGGATTTTAAACGTTACTGCCCTAGACCAATTAACAGCTTTTAGGATGTCTTCTGTTAGAACCGGCTATTTCTGGTAGGCTAAGGCTGATGCCAAAGCCAGGCAGAAACCACCATTCTAGTCAGGGCAAGGAAGTCACACGCCAAGATAACCCCTGCTCACCCTCTAGGTAGCTTGGCACGAGCAGTCTAGGCTAAACTCGGAGGCGATGTGTGAAGCATTTGCGTCAGCGCACAACAGCGACAACATACTAGGCACAGCACAAAAGAGACTCCACACAAGGTTATATTAAAATAACTTTTGTATTGTCCAAACATATCAGATAGAAATCACACATGTACATTGTGCCAACTGGCACGGCAATATTCACAAGGGATTATTTACAAGACAGGGCCACATGGGCCACTGTCAGAATCAACACTTTGCAGATATAGAAATACTTGTCAGAAATTAGAATAAAAGTATATAAACTTCACTGTAACACAAAGTAACAGTTATAGATCACATCCAGTAACTACTGGGAACAGGTAAGTACCACCTACACAACCCTAACCCCTTAGGAGACTGTCACGCAGGGGACCAGGACCTCACTAGGACCACCTGTACTAAAAAGAACAACCACCTAAGTATCACACAGCATTTAGGGGGCTAAGAAAGAACACCTTACCCATGATGCATAAATATACATTCAGAGGAGTAGTAAAGAAAAACACATAATGCATGAACCTACACATTCAGTGGTGTTAAGAATAGAGCACATGATGCAATAAAATTACATTTAGAGGTACCATAACAATACAATAGCGCAAAAGTCACATGATGTCTAAAAACATTCAGAGGTGCAGGAATAAGACATGATGCAAGAAATCACATTCAGAGGTGCAAATAACCCTACAATTGCGCAAGACCTACATAAGCCACCACCTGTGGCAGTCCCTAGGCCAACTGGCCTTGTTGGGGCTAGAACGCCCTGAGTCTCAATGTCAGGGGGCTAAATGTAGCAGGTGACCACTACTTGCTGGGCACCTGGGAACACTCACAAGGGCCTAAACGCTGCAGCTGGCACTAAGTGCTGCGCAGCTGTGACTGGCCGGGCATCTCTGTGCCATCTCTATCCCTCTCAGGGACTCACTCTCCATCTTGCGCCTAAACGGTGCAGCTGCCCACTAATTGCTGGGCAGCTGGAGACTCAGAACTGCGCCGGGGCCCTCACTGGCCCTAGAACAAAACTGCGCAAAAGGTTGGAGCCACACAGGCTCTGAAACAGCTGTGGGGCGTTGGAGCCACACAGGCTCTGGCATAACACATGCCCCAGTCATTGGAGCCTCGCAGGGCTCTTAATCACAACTGCGGGCAAGGAGCCTCTCTGGAGCCAAACAGGCTCTTAAACAAAATATGGCCCCTCTGAGCTTCTCTGGGCTCACACACGTTGGGGCTACCCACTGACAACTGGGGCCGCCCTTGAAGTCCTCGTGGCTTTGCACTGGCAACAGGCGCAAGCTCGCGCCACTGGGGGGGGCGGACACCGACAACGTGTCCCGGCGCCCCTCCTCGCTTCTGCCCCACTCTGCCCGGCCCTCAGCCCAGACTCACCGGGACTCCGATGCGGAACGCCAGCCTTCACTCTCTCTCCGGGGCTCCCTCGGCACACGGGAGCCCCAGCAGCAGGCGACGCTCTCTCCTCTCTTCCTCGGGGCAGCGCGGGGCTCCTCTTCCACCACGGGGCCCCGCCTGCACGCTCAGCTACTCTCCGCCGCTCTCCTCCTCTCGGCGGCGGGCCTCTCCGGTCTCCCCCTCCTCACGGGGGACCAGAAGGAAAACATCCTGGCTTCCCTCTCTCGCTGCAGGGCTCCCTCGGCACACGGGAGCCCTGTTAGCCGGCCGCCATCTCCCGCGCCTTCCTTTCTTCTTCCCGCCGACTGCGGGGGCGGGACTTCCGGCCGGCCGCGACAGGATTGGCCGGCCAGTCAGTCAATCACTTCCGGGTCGCCGCGGGCAGCGTGGCGGCCCGATCCAGACAGGCAGGCGGGCGGCGATCACGGGGATGAAATCGAGGTGGGCTCTCGATCAAAGTGAATAATAAAGCGAGGTGGGCTCTCGTGAATTAAATAAATACGGGCCAGACACCTCAGCGCATCCAGCGCTATCAACGAGCATAAAGCACTCCTAAGCGCTCCTAAGCGCTAGAACACAGGCAGAGCGCTCCCAGGCGCTCAGGGGGAAGCGCAGCGCCTCCAGGCGCTAGAAATACAGCTCCATCGCTCTCCCCAGGAAAATGCAGCCTCTCCATGCTGCAACGGTCCCAGAGCCTCCCAGGGGGCAAAGCCAAGTCCCCCCATCAGCCCAGGCAGGGCAGAGGGGTCCCCCAGGAGTCCAGGTATCCAGGCATCCAGGGGCTGGGCAGCTCCCACCCCTGGTAGATTCAAGTCAGCCTCAAGAGCAAGAACAAGAACAACATGGAAGGGGACACAGCCCCTTCTTATACACAGAAAAGGCTTTGAAGTCCTTTGAAGTCTTTGTGCTAGCGGGGGTGTATCTGGTTTCCCTCTCCTGTCAGCCTGAGGTCAGAGGTGACAGTGGGCCATCAGGAGGGAGAGCCAGCATGGAGGGCCGACAGGCACAGCCCGGCACCACCAGACGCTCTTTCCTCCCATCCCTGACAGCAGATGGGGGCCTTTCATCTACGGCTGACTCAGACCCCCTCCTCCGGGGCCCTGCAGACCCTGTCCTACTCAAACCAGACAGTCCATCCACCAGCAGGCCCAGGCACTCCTGGGCCAGGCTCATCAGCCAATCACGTGCCAGCAGACTCACTACACAAATATGCCAACTTCTAAAAGTGGCGCTTCTAGACTAGACACAGCCATGCCGCATATACCATTATGCAGCATTCATTCTCACGAGTTCACACATATCAAACTCGACCCTGCACTCCCCACGCATCAGGAATCTACCATGGGCATACATATTCCCCATTCATTCCTATGGGAGGGCAGGTCGCTCACCACACATACACAGAGAGCACACGCACTTTACACTGTACCACAGTGAAAAAGTGCGCAGAGGCCTAAAATCACCAACCCAGGTTCCAGAAACAGGCTAGGAAAAAGCAAAAAGTCTCGGGGTGAACCTGCCCAAAGGACCGGGTCCAACATCTTCCATTCTGGCACCTGCCTGAAAGTCCTTAGAAGCTATTGCTCTCCTGATGGAATGGGCCCCAAACTGATCGATAGCCACTCCTGCTAGAGAATTAATAAGTTTCACCTATTTGCTCAAAGGGACATCCGAGAAAAGTGTAAAGAGTTTACGCAAGTCAATCAAAATCTGAGAATGAATGGACCTTAAGCTCTCAGTCATCTCCAGGCACCTCTTGAGACATATTATGATACACAATTTAGGATATAAAGGAAAGCTTGGAAAGGGAACACTGTTTTTTGTAAGTCTAACAACATTAAAGTAGACCGCATCAGGGGTGAAACTCATATATGTTCCATCAAGAGCCCTAATGTCAGAAACATTCTTAAATGACACCAAACATAAAAGCATCACCAATTTAGCTGTCAAATTTTGAACGATAAACAGTCATTATACAGTGAGGATTCAAGCATGTTCAACACTTTATTATCATACTACATGATTTTGAATTTGGGCTTGGTAGATTTTCATACCTTATACATTCATCGATCTACAGGCTAACTGGTGCTCACAAACCTGTTTATACTGAACTTTGTTATGGCCTGTTAACATAGTGATATACATCCATTAATTGCTCATTAGGATTTCTGATTAGCTGCTAAAGGTGCTAAGAAATTAAGGATAGCAGCTACATCCACTGAAATGGGACCTTAGGCTCTTTCCAAACACTAGTTACACCAGGCTTCATGATGACTGTTCGATTTGGACCTCTCTGTTGGGGGACCCCCAAAAATTTGTCTTCCCCCTCCAGTGTTCTGAACCTGTTTTTGTTGCCTTTTGGAACTAAATTGCGCTAAAACTTTTGTATGAATTGTGGTTCACGTACAAAAAAGATTAAGAAAACTATGTATATTGACTCCAAACCACTTGATTTTACTCAAACTTTCCCCTATTTGGGTTTTTTGTTTGATTGTTCTGGTCAATGGGGTAATGCTGTAAGAAGCAGGAGATTGTTATTCACCAAGTCTATAATGGCCCTGAAATTATTTTGTAAAAAGATGGGGAAGAAACCTGTTAAAGAACTCCTATGTATCTACAAAGCTAGTTGTGTGGCGATAGCCACATATGGTGCGGGAATCTGGGGGGATTCCAACGTGTCAACTTTACAGCTGACTGAAAATAGTTTTCTGAAAAGGATAGCGGAGGCGTTTGCCACCTACTATGGAACGTTCTACGAGGCCCGGGACCTGCGGAAGACCCCAGTCATAGCGGAATATCTGGAGGCGGTTGATCTGCCTCACCGGTCGGAGGAAGACGGGAACGGTTTAGATGCAGACCTTACACTTGATGAAATCTGTCAGGCCATCATCAGGCTCAGACCCGGCAAGACACCGGGACCAAATGGCCCACCGGTGGAATTTTTTAAAAAGGGATCAGACTTATTGGCCCCACATCTCCTGTCTCTATTTAAAAGCGCATTAGAGGAGGATACCCTCCCGCCTGATCTGCGAAGAGCCATCATTGTCCCTATACGCAAACCTGGGAAGCTACCGATGGAATGTGCCTCGTTCCGTCCCATCTCACTCCTGAATATGGAGGCGAAGATTCTAGCTACGGTACTGGCCTGGCGAGCAGGTCATCACTGACCTGGCAGACAAAGACCAAACGGGTTTCATGCCCGGACGGGCGACCCGGATGAACTTGCGCCGAACCCACAATTGGATGATGCTCTCTCTAGGCGCCGAGAAGGCATTTGACGTGGTCCACTGGCCTTTTCTTGAAGTGACTCTAATTAAAATCGGATTTGGACCATTATATCGGAGCTGGGTGCGACTGCTATATACGGCGCCAAAGGCGCGAGTGAGGGTGAATGGTCGGCTGTCCCGAGAATTCCCAATACAGAGAGGCACCCGACAGGGGTGCCCCCTCTCCCCGCTCCTATTTGTTCTGACAATAGAAGTGATAGCATGTGTGGTGCGACAGCACCCAGATATAAGAGGATTCAGAATGTCAGCGGCCTATGCGGCAGAGGAAAAAATCTCCCTATACACTGATGACATACTCCTGTATGTCACCGACCCTGAAACTACCCTCCCCATCCTTTTTGAGGCACTAAACGCATACGGCACGCATCCAGGGTACACCATCAATTGACACAAATCGGTTATATTCAATCCCAAGATAGGATACGATTGGCCATCCCTACCCCACACTCTACAGGTGGCAACCCATGGTTTCACGTACCTAGGAATCTATCTCACACCGGACAAACAGCGGTCCTATAAGGAAAATATACACCGCATCCTCCTTGCCTTTAAAGAGGATGCTCAACGATGGAAGGTACTTCCCCTTACCATACTAGGCCGCGCAGCCATGTTCAAAATGATCACGCTCCCAAAGTTTTTATATGCTCTCCAAAATGAGTATTTCCCCCTCTCGCAACAGGTGTTCCACACGATTAACGCGGAGCTGCGGTCTCTGCTGTGGCTGGGGAAACAGACCAGAATTGCCCTCACCACGTTATTCCGCACTCAGTATAATGGGGGAATATCGCTCCCGGACGTAGAGTTATACTATAGAGTGGCGCACCTCACACCGATATCGGACTGGCTCCTTGTGGAAGCAACCCACCCCACTTATAGGTTAGAACGCTATAAAATGGGCAAGCACACCCCTCTTCATTATCTATATGGTGGGAAAAAGCAAGCGGGATTGCCTCAGGCCACCCAGACGACCATTGCACTGTGGCACAGTGCAAACAAAACGATGGGTTGGCACCGCAAACCCATGAGACAGACCACACTTTGGCACTGCACATGGTTACGCGAAATACACAAGCTGCGCGGCTTTCAAGCGTGGTACAACCTGGGCATATCCACTTTGGGAGACGTAATGACGGACACCTCCTTCAAACCCTTTCAAAAGCTACAAGCAGACTTTGGACTTAGCGCCACACAACACTATAGATATTTGCAACTGAAACACGCATGTCAGGCGGAAGGCCCATTCCCCTCCCCGCTGTAGGAATATGCGCCGCTAGAAGGACGCCTACTACAGGAGCACCTACAAGAAAAAGTAGTGTCTTGCACCTACAGAACCCTGCTTAATAATGCCCCTGATCACCTGGCTAAATTGAGAGAGACATGGGAAAGTAATGTGGGGCCCTTTGACACTACGGACTGGGAATCGGCCGTTATGCATCCCCCGGAGGTGGCAATCAAGTCCAGATTAAGGCTTATACAATATAAAATCCTACACAGGATCTACTACGACAGGGCCCAGTTGCACAAGATGGGCAGAGCTAGCGACCCGTGTTGCCTGCGATGTGGTCATGAACGAGGGGACTTTTATCATACGATATGGGACTGCCCTATTATTCAGGACTACTGGAAAAAAGTGATGTTGGAACTGGGGAAGGTACTGAACGAGACTCTACCACTAGACCCAAAATTCATCCTCCTGGGCATGTCAGGAGATGTAGATCTGAGTCGCCCTCACTTCATATTCGCTGCCCTGGCACTGGTTGTAGCTAAACGAGACATCGCTAGGACGTGGGGATCTGCACAGGGACCACAAATTGGGGAGTGGAAGTCGGGGATGGACCTGTAAATGGCAGCTGAGAGGGTCACATATAAAGCTTGGGGATGCCCCAAAAAATTTAAGAAAGTTTGGGGAAAGTGGAGAACATATTATGGCTTAGATTGGGAGATAGACCAGCGATCCCAGCTAGACGGACAGGCACCGCGAGGATGAGGCAGAGCAAAGAGTCTGTTTGCACCAAGGAGCGGGGGGACATGAGAGACCGAGACACAACTAACATGAAGAGGGAGGCGGGAGTGGGTCCTGATGGGCAGATAGGCTATATAATTATTGATGTACGAGAGGGATCTGATGGCGATGTAATGTATCCAGCTCGATTGATTGACTATATGGCATACCTTGATTTTTTATGGTTTGATTTACAATGTGCGCAGAAAATCAATGAAAATATATATAAAAAAAAAAGAAAATAGTTTTCTGAGATATTTTTTATCAATACCGGATAGTACGTCCACCCACAATTGCCATGCTGAACTTGGTCTTCCTTACTTGGAGGATATAATTAAGGTGCAACCGGTTCTTCTGTGGCACAGGGTGTGGACCACGGAGGAAGGTTCTTTTAATCGTTTCATTTTGGGGGATTCGTTGAATCTTGATTGTGCCCACAAGATGAGGTGGTTACGGTACATAAAGACCTTCCTTGTAAATATTGATCATCTGGATTACTATGAGAACCCTTTGTTAATGACCCAGATCCCGAGGAAGGAGATAAAAAAACTATGCATAACTTATCTGGAAGTTTGTAGGGATGAAGCGAAGACGATTAAAAAAACAGTGATCTCTCATCAATTGATAACGACTGCGACAGTTATCCAACCTTATTTAACTTTGCAGATGAGAGAATTTGAAAGGTTTCTACTGGTTCGTTTTAGATTCGGTATCCTGTTTAGGTTACTAAGTTTTCCTAATGTGAATGTCTGGTCAACTGGAATTATTAAATGTCCCTGTGACGATTTGTCCAGCCAATCTGACATCCATATTTTATTCTTCTGTAAATTTTATTCTATGCCAAGAAAAAGGTGGATCAAGCCCATATTAATGTATATGAATTTTAGACAATGCAGACCTGCGTTCTTAGTGATCCAGAAGCTTGACGATATATTTACTGTGGCATCTGTCTGAGCATTTCTTAAAAATGTTTTTATCTCACGAAAATCAATAACTATCTAATTTGTAATGAGTCCATTGTATGAATTTGTATGAATTTGGATTGCTTGTAGTGTAATTTTACTTTTTTCTTATATGCTGTGATTTTAATGTACTTTTATGGTTATCTGTGCAATATAACCGAATAAAGTTAGTTTGAATTTTAATTTGAACTCTGCACTCTATACCACTTCTAATCAGTGCTAAAGTGTTTGTGCTCTCTCCTTTAAACGTGGTGAAATGTATTTGCATCCAATTGCCACATTGGATTTACTTGTAAGTCCCTAGTAAAGTGGTACTAAATGTACCCATGGTCTGTAAATTAAATGTTACTAATAGCCCTTAAACACTTAATATGCACCCACTTAAGCAGCTTTTATAAACATGTCAGGCCTGCCATTGCAGCCTGTGTGTGCAGTTTTAAACTGTCATTTTCACCTGGCAAAATAAACCATTTGTAAGGCTTAAAATTTCCTTTTTATTATATATAGGTCGCTCCTAGAGTAGGCCATAAGCAGCCCAAAGGTGTATTTAAAATATTAGACATTTACTTTTAACGTTTACATGTCCTGGTAGTGAAAAAGTCCCTAGTAAAGTGGTACTAAATGTACCCATGGTCTGTAAATTAAATGTTACTAATAGCCCTTAAACACTTAATATGCACCCACTTAAGCAGCTTTTATAAACATGTCAGGCCTGCCATTGCAGCCTGTGTGTGCAGTTTTAAACTGTCATTTTCACCTGGCAAAATAAACCATTTGTAAGGCTTAAAATTTCCTTTTTATTATATATAGGTCGCTCCTAGGGTAGGCCATAAGCAGCCCAAAGGTGTATTTAAAATATTAGACATTTACTTTTAACGTTTACATGTCCTGGTAGTGAAAAACTCTTAAATTAGTTTTTCACTATTGCAAGGCGTACCTCTTCCATAGCATAACCTTGTTTTACCTTATTGCATTGAATAAGTGATAAGTTTAATATGGGAACAGATAGGTAGGTTGTTTTTGGTATCTAAAGAATTGCAATATAAATGTCGAATTTGGTGTCAAAAGGATTGAAATTTAAAGTCCTTTTTATTGGTATCGTGTATAGAATTAAAAGCAATTACTTTAGTTTTTCACACTCAAAGTCTAGCTTGCAGGACGGCATTCTGGGCAAAGAGGCGCAACCTGTTTCAAAGCACTGTAGTTCACAGACTCTCATCGCCTGCCAAATTTATCAATCATTAATGGCTCTTCATTTACAATATGATATTATCTCCCCTTGGTTGTTATTCACTATATTTGGTATTAGCATTGCCTACGTACTGCCCTAGCTTTTCTTTGTTCCCTGTTTTTGCTTTGAGTCTTCTCACTTCCCATGATAGCAGGCTGCCCTCACACCCTCTACTTCCCTGCAATATGGGGTTTTGGCTCCTCACACCTCCATGAATTTCTCCCCACAGTGTGCATGTCTTATTTTCCAAAACACTATGTGCCATGTATTGTGGCTCACAGTACTCCTTCCCTACTACATACTTCTACTGGTTGCAGTCACTCTGTCAAGCCTGTAGATGCATATGTGCAGCCTCTACACTTTACCTCTCTCATTATGGCTATAATAAAGCAGATTCTAAACTGTGAAACCCCTAATATGTTTGCTTATGAACCTCTGTTTTTTGCCTCTACCGTGCTATAGGACCCCTAATGGAATCTCACCCATGGACAGCTCTGTTGTAAAATAAATGTAAGATGTAGCCTCCAGTGCTCATCTTTTAAAATAAGGTTTACTGCTGTGTAGGTGGGGCAGTATTGTCAGTGTAAACACAGGAGCAAGGAAGCCTGCTGGGTTTTTGAGTTTTCAGCAGCCTACCTTAAACCAAATCGTGATTGCTGAAAATGTATAATGATGTCAGTAGCATAGCGTATGATTGATTAAAGCCTATGAGGAAGAAACTTTATCTGAAATGCGTCAGGCTTGTAATGTGAAGATGGAAGTGTGCGCTGGTGCCATTGCAAGATTTCTGACTCCCGAGTGCGCCCTTGCTGCTGTGCACCCGTTTCATGATGTTAATCACGCCTGCTCCGGGTGTGAAGGGCTGCACCACCCTTGAGATGGAATAAGGGTCACTGGACTTGGAATTCACCATTGCCCTTAAGGTGGGGATTCAAGCATGGATTTTGGACACTAACTGACACTTTATCCCATTTGGGTGCCATTCATTAATTTTCATCAATCACCATTTGGTTTAACGTAGGCTACTGAAAACTCAATCACCCAGCAGGCACTGGGACTCATTGCAGAAGCCCACTGGAGGGCATATATTTGAATAATGATGTCAGTAGCATAGTGTATGATTGTTTTAAGCCTATGAGGAAGGAACTTTTTCCAAAATGCACCAGGCTTGTAATATGAAGATGGAAGTGTGCGCTGGTGTCCTCGCAAGATTTCTGACTCCCAACTGCGCCCTCGCTGCTGAGCACCTGTTACATTATATATATATATATATATATATATATATATATATATATATATATATATATATATATATATATATATATATATATATATATATATATATATATATATATTCACTGAAAAAACCATAGGTTATAGACCATATATAGTTAGGAATTAGCATTTAAAAAACCTTATTTTACTCACACAAAACCATTGAAATTCCATATATAGTTAGTTGCACTAACTATATATTGCGCACCCGCAATCCACTGCTGATGATGTCACATATTACATCATTCATGACATGGTCAGTGACATCACTGATGACATCACTGATGACATCTCAAATGACATCACTGATGACATCACTGATGACAACATCCAGTGACTATGTTTCTGTAAAGTTAAAATATGTCTTACATATTGAAGAATGAGTGGATGTATAAGTGTCTGGACGAAGGATTTAGTAGGTGCATGACTGAATGTATGAGTGAGTGATTAAATGTGTCTCACTGAGTGCATGGATTAGTGACTAAACTGTCTTAATTTGTGCATCATTATGTCTGTTGTTCTGTAAACTGCTGCATGTGTTGATCAGTAGCTATATGAGTAACTATATGGGTTATTGATTGATTGCCCAATTATTTGCATGGGAGACTGAGTGTGTGTGTGGCTGGATGGGAGGTGTGTGACTCTGTACAGATCAATGTGTACTTGTATCAATGATTGTATAAGAGAGTAAGTATGTGTTAGTATATGGTTGAAAACGTAAGGTGCTCTATGTTTAACTGTATAGAGTAGAAAATGGAAGTGTGATTGATTCTTTACAGGACTGACTAGGTGTGTGAGTAACTCCATGGATGAGTGGCAGAGTGTGAGTGTCTGTATAGGTGTATGAGTGCATATGATTGTGTTGTAAACATGAGTGATTGTATGTATGAATGATTGTATGGGTGAATGAGTGAATGTGTGTGTAGACGTAGGAATCAGTGAGTACGTATGTAGTAACTAGTATTGGTGTGTCAATGGTTTCAAAAATTATACTCTGTTTTTAACACTGGGTGAAACAGAGGTTATATTAAAATGTGAGGAGATGCATTGTATTGTCACATGAATGATATCATCAGTGATGTGATCATTGATGTCAAGTGAGATGTCATCAGTGATGTCATTTGAGATGTCATCAGTGATGTCATCAGTGATGTCACTGACCATGTCATGAATGATGTAATATGTGACATCATCAGCAGTGGATTGCGGGTGCGCAATATATAGTTAGTGCAACTAACTATATATGGAATTTCAATGGTTTTGTGTGAGTAAAATAAGGTTTTTTAAATGCTAATTCCTAACTATATATGGTCTATAACCTATGGTTTTTTCAGTGAATTTTCAAGGTTTTGTAAATGCTAATTCCTAACTATATATGGTCTATAACCTATGGTTTTTTCAGTGAATTTCAATGGTTTTTTAATAGCAAATATCATAAGCTGTCGAATGTCAAGTACGTGGTAAGAATTTTTTTTTTCGTGTTTATGCACACTGATCTGCTTTGATTGCTGCCCCCCACCCCTCATTTCTATTAGGAGTACTCTCTCTTTGCAGATAGTGAAGGGTAGTTAACGCAGCCCTTTCCCCCTTTGTAATCCGTCGTGCCTGCTTCTCTCTCCATTTGATTGATTGTTCTCTTTGGTTCATTCTCTATTTACAAACAAGCACAGAGTCGCAATACTCTGTTTAGTCTTTGCAGATAGCGAAAAATCGTGTAAAAAAACAAAAGGAATCGAGCAAAATCAGTAGGCCACTAATGGGATCTCTTTTGACCTCGCTAAAATAGAAACATTAGGAACAACCTGTTGAAAATAGCAATGCGTATGTATATAAGCGGCGTTCATTTGTGTTCACAGTACCCCTTGTTGATTGTTTCAATCGAGCATTGAATTGTTCGAAGTTAATTCTCTTAACGATCTTCTCTACCTGCAAACGAGGAAGAATAGGAATATTCTATCTCCCTTTGCAGATAGTGAAGGGTAGGTAACGCAAGCCTTTAACACGTCGTACCTATTTCATTCCTCATTGATTGATTGATTGTCCGAACATTGACTGTTTGGGAATTAGTTCTTTTTGGAGGTATTCCCTGTTTGCAAATAAACGTAGGAAAATCTTTGCAAGTAGTGAAAGGGTACGTAATGCGGACCGTTCTCCCCCGTTGTAATCTGTCATGCCTATCTACTCCCCACTGATTGATGCACCTTTTTCACCCGGACCATTTACTAGAGATACGTCATCTGGCCCGACCAGAGAGCACCCCTAGTGAAAAGGACATATGCAATAATAACGAAGTGATCACTGTATCCTGTTAACAGAAACTTTACCATGAAACAACCTGGAAAGAAAAAAATAGGAAAACGAAAATCAGTAGGCCACTGATGAACATGAACTTTTATTAAACAACGAACAAAGAAACGATAACATAACGTAATGATAAAACCTATTAATGTCCTAGAAACAAGAAAACGTTAAAATATGCCAGTGGTGAGAGACCAGAAAAACAGTAAGAGAAACCAAATCACCCCTCGCTGTCCCACCGCCTGCCACGCCAAAAAAATCGATAGACTAGGGAAAATGCAAGTCAGTAGAACATCCACCCCCACTCTGGAAACTTCCAAGGTGGGGCAGGGTTCCGGCTACGCCCAGCCGGGAGCAGCCCATATAAGGCAGGTCCTGCTGCCACGCCTCGGCCAGGAGATCCTAACGTAGGGTGTAGCCGGAGGAGAGGCCGAGACCAGCGGGACCCGGCCAGGGGATTGCCTTTACAACGCTGAACAGTTGCAGGGGGGGGGAATGTCTCCTCGACCCTCCCCTCTCTCTCCCAGTCCGGCCGCGGTGGCCCTTGAGAGTTGCAGGTAGTCCCGCCACATGCTCTTCCGGTCCGACCACCAACGGTCGGGGGGCCGAGGCCGACGGGATCCGGCTGCAGCCGATAAACCAAGAAACCCGTTCATGGGGCCAGAGCCAGGGGCGTCCGGCCGACATCCACCGGAAGCCCGGCCCGAAGACGGACGGGACACTTCTTTCTTTTATAATGGCTGCGACAACACTGGAGGGGGATGTCTTGCACATGCCTCCGACCCCCCCCTCGTCCTCATCGCCTGGTCCGGCCATAACAAATCTCAAGCGAGACGCCGTGGGGTGCACTGGGAGGGAGAGACGGTGCGAACAGGCCTCTCCCGCCTCCCCAGGTGGAGGCTTCCCAGCTGCACCCTCAGCGCTCCAGGCGGTGGCATCCTAACAACTACAGTGCTGCACAGTTTCGGAACGACCTAGATAACGGTTCTTCCACTGTGGCCATGCTGCAACGTCTCGCCCGGCAGGGTGGAGCCCGTCCGCTCATGTGACCCCGCGATCGCCGGTAGCTGCCGAACTCTCAAAATGGCGGTCGACCTGGCAAGAGCGGGCCCAACATAAAGAAATGGCCCGGTCACTGGTTGACTCCACCACCGTAGTCCTCCACGACCTTGAAGATTCTAGAGGAGCCGCGGGAGTCTCCGACCCCCGATGGGGAATGACTGCCATGATCGCCCGTGGAGTGACGAAACTGTATCCGCGGGACGTCGGCGCTCCCATGCTGGCGCCAGCCTCACTTTGAATTACTACAATCCTGCAGACCTTACTTCCGGTGAAAGCACAGTGTGACCCGGTAGGAAAAATTATTGCACCCCCTCCCCTTTTTGACTGATAGTTCAAACCACCGATCCTTTCCTTTGCCCTTTTAACGGAACTTTGGACTGCCTCCCCCTCTTTTACATTTTCTAGAGAAAACAAAACATTAACCACTACATTAGCATAGCAGTTGACACCAGAACTGTTTTCAAATTGAAAACCAACAACATCTTCAACAGAATCCTTTTTGTTTCTGCTGTGACCCTGCTACAGCACAGGCATTGTCCCCAGCAGTAATTCTGCAATGCCGGTAAGAATAGCTGTGGTGCCTACTGGACTCACTCACCCCCGCGGCGCCCCACGCCGTTTTTTGCTGGGCGGCAACTTACTAGACATCACTTTCGTGCCATCTAGATTTCAGCGCGTTCTGCTGCCTTGGAACTATTCGCACAACAGACCGCTACTGACAAGAATATTTCATTATTGGTGCTGTCAATTTCAATAAATCTATTGGATAATTAAAAAGAAATTGCCACGGTCTCTTCGTTGTTTAAATGTTTTTACTGTTTTTGTTTTGTTGTATATATTTATATGTTATTAAAGTTTTATATTCCTACTACTTTGTTGGAGTGCTATATATTTTTAATGTGACACATAATTGTAAAAACTTTGATGTACAAAGAGTCATTCCTGGAATCTTCCGCTTCAGGCTCGGTCCCCTCCCCAATCACAATACAGGATGGTTTTCAGATAGTAGGAACGCGTGTGCTGTGACGGATCACATCGGGTGTGGGCCTTGATCTACTATAACTCCTTTGAAGAGGGGTGATTCTTTACAGCTGGGGCCATAAACTACATCTGCAGGGCTAGCTGATAGCCTAGGACCGGCCTGGACATTCGGACACAGAGGAAGAGGAGTGTCAGAGGGTGCGGTAGTGAATAGGGCGAAAGGGAGGTGTCGGGCGGGCACAGAGTGTGATTCTCAGGGAAGAGCAGCGCAGATGGGGGAAGGTTTATTGCCCATGCATAAGACAGAGAGCGGTGGTGACCAGTGCCTGGGGGAGATGCTTACGAGGGTGAGGAGCCATGCTACGAATCGACAGCGTGCAGAGAGTGGGTCTGGTCAAGACATCTAAAATGGCTGCCGTGCACGACAAAAGTGTGGCATTTCAAAAAAGGCAAGATGGCGCAGACAATGTTTTTCAACACTTCCTCATTTCCTTCGAATCGAACGTTAACAGACGTTGGGGCATATTACCAAAGTTAAGCGATATTTATCGCTAACGATGCTTACCAACCAATTTTTTACCACTAAGCATCGTCAGAAATTATCGAAGATAAACCTTACTATTATCAAGGTTTATCGCAAATGCGATAATAAACGGCCGCAATGCATGAATATCGCTAAAAAGTCAGCGATATTCATGCATTACCGAGCTAATACTCTTAGCCATGTTATCCACCTCCCATTGGATAACATGGCTAAGAACTGCTCAGGGCAGGTGTTACTTTTTGGAGATATTCGCGCTTAGCGCGAATATCTCCAAAAGTTGGTAATAGGAGATAGATATCTTGCATGTTGTAATGCAAGTTATTGTGGTATATGGAACTCATACCATAATCTCTCAGGAAAGCAGAAACTGATCCTTTTGGGACCGCCTAAAAAGGCCTAGGGGGTGAGGAGTACTCTACTTTGCCCCCTTTTCACGTTCCGAACTATTTTATTTTACTCTCTTCTGTAATTACACAAAATACCAGCGATAAGATGCATCGGAGACACACAGTGAGAGAAAGGAGGCCGGAGATGAAGAAGACATGTCAAATACACATTGGAGATAATATAGTGGCAGAAGGGAAGTAAATATGAGTAAACTTACCATGTAACATAAAAATGTTGCACTCTATACTATAAGTCTCATTTTATACTACAATCACTTCGCTACAACCTCATAAATTAAAAATAAAAATAAATAATGTCTCAAACAATTTTTGATTTCTAAATATAAATTTATTCTTCAGAATTTTCTAAATTTGAAACAACTAGTAACATGTCCTCATCAGTAATTTCCTCTTCAATCATCTCATCTGGAATCTCCTCATTAAAAGTCTGCAATGATGATTCTTGTAACTCTATGGTCTCCAAACACTCGATAAATTCGCCATCAAGAGATTGATCAAAAAAATCATTCAAGTCATCTCCTCCTTCTGACAATATTTCATTATTGGTGCTGTCCATTTCAATCAATGTAGTGGAATCATTCAAGTCATCTCCTCGTGACAATATTTCATTATTGGTGCTCTCAATTTCAATCAATGTAGTGGAATCATTCAAGTCATCTCCTCCTTGTGACAATATTTCATTATTGGTGCTGTCCATTTCAATCAATCTAATGGAATCATACAAGCCATCTCCTCCTTGTGACAATATTTCATTATTGGTGCTCTCAATTTCAATCAATGTAGTGGAATCATTCAAGTCATCTCCTTGTGACAATATTTCATTCTTGGTGCTGTCCATTTCAATCAATCTAATGGAATCATACAAGTCATGTCCTCCTTGTGACAATATTTCATTATTGGTGCTCTCAATTTCAATCAATGTAGTGGACAATTCAAAAGAAATTGCCACGGTCTCTTCATTGTGAGCCATTTTATTTTGAAATTGCTTGCTGTAAATTGCAGAAAAAAATAATCACTTTCATTTATCGTTTTTAGTAATACATAATATAAAACTAACTTCATCAAGTATTTAGTATAACAGAAGGACTGCAAATAAATAACAGAAAACATTTTTCAAATTATCTTCAAGTGTACAACATAGTTCCCCTTACAAATTAACAACTCACCTTTTTAAAAGTAGCAGAAGTGTTAGTACTGTGTAAATCAAACACCAGAAATTCACCACCAAAAATTCCTCACAAATGTACCTCAGACAGTAGTATCACAAACTGGCTGTGGTTTCCTCTCATTTGACATATATACATAACCAATTAACTTTCATCACACACAAATACAAAACCAAAGTAACATTTTAATTGGTTCTAAATTTCAACACTTTCAAATGTGTTTTCCCCATGCAATTTTCCATAGGACATTTACATACGTCTACAGCCTGAATGGCTGAACGGAATTACACCAAACTTGGCAAAATGGTACATCAAACCTAAGAGGTCAGGAAGGATCTACTATGCCCCCTTATGGTCATTTCCCCCTTCGCTTTGGCCTCCTCTTGTCTCTCAATCCTACCGAGGGACAAGATGGCGGCCGCTACGGACTGTTTGGAATGTTGACAGACGCCGGAGAACCAATCAGCTTCGCAAAGCTCCGTAACGCGAAAAGTACGCGAAGCGGAGCGCTGTTACAGATATATATCTTTTTTTCAACGTTAATTTCTCAAAATCCACTGGAGCACATATATTGAGACCTAGCAAAGGCACATCGGGCTACCAGTCCCTAATATTTTGCCAAGTTTCGTGCAAATCCATTCAGCCGTTCGATTATTATTATTTTGTTTTTTTTTTGCCCCGCGGGGCCCTTTTAAAACCTCCACATCAAACCTAGGGGGTCAGCGAGGATCTACTATGCCCCCTTATAGTTATTTCCCCCTTTGTTTTGACCTCCTCTTGTCTCTCGATCCTACCGAGAGACAAGATGGCGGCCGCTACGGACTGTTTGGAATGTTGACAGACGCCGGAGAACCAATCAGCTTCGCTTCACAAAGCTCCGTTGCGCGAAAAGTCCGCGAACCAGAGCGCTAACCGGTCCGCTGTTACAGATATATATCTTTTTTTAAACGTTAATTTCTCAAAATCCACTGGAGCACATATATTGAGACCTACAAAAGGCACATCGGGCTACCAGTCCCTACAATTTTGCCAAGTTTCGTGCAAATCCATTCAGCCGTTCGGGCTAAAAGTGAGGCCAACCGCCCTATGGAAAACTCAATGTTAAAAACACGTTTTGGGACCCCCCTTTTTTCTCGGCCCCCACTGGACGAACCCCCCCCAAATTTTCAAGGGCTGCTCAGAAACAAAATGTGCCATTTTCCTGAAAATTTCAGCCAATTCCGTCCACAAACGCCAAAGTTATTAGACATAGAATTTTCAAAAAACCCATAGAGAAAAAATCCTAACTATATATACCTACTGGCGACCGCCAGTAGGTAATATATATATATATATATATATATATATATATATATATATATATATATTACCTACTGGCGATCGCCAGTAGGTATATATAGTTAGGATTTTTTTCCTATGGGATTTTTGAAAATTCTATGTCGAATAACTTTGGTGTTTGGGGACAAAATTGGCTGAAATTTTCAGGAAAATGGAACATTTTGTTTCTGAGCAGCCCCTGAAAATTTGGGGGGGTTTCGTCTAGGGGGGGCCGAGAAAAAAGGGGGGTCCCAAAACGTGTTTTTCCCATGCAATTTTCCATAGGGCGGTTGGCCTCACTTTTAGCCTGAACGGCTGAATGGATTTACACCAAACTTGGCAAAATTGTAGGGACTGGTAGCCCGATGTGCCTTTGCTATGTCTCAAGATATAGGCTCCAGTGGTTTTTACGAAAATTAACTTTGAAAAATATATATTGGGCTACATTGGGCTATATATATGTTGGAGCCCAAATGTAGCCCAATGTAGCCCAATGTAGCCCAATGTAGCCCAAAGATGGCCACCAGAGACAAAAAAAACAAATGTAGCCCAAATATCAGCCAGATGTAGCCCAACTATAGCCCAATGACAGAATGTCCCAGAGTGTTCTAAAGAACAACTAGAGTGCTAACAGTCCTACTTATTACAAAGGTATGGCACACCTGAAGCCATCTTGATTGAAATAAAGTGGTAACTCTTAAAACATTTAATTTAAAAAGGAACAAAATGAGGGGGTTCATTTTGCCATAGAAAATATGATTAGCGAATATATGACGAAATCCCGCATACCATCAGTCCGCAAAAAAAATTCCCGCATGTACTATTAGGCCGCAAATTAAAATAACGAAAACTTTTAGAACGAATATGCCTTTAGCATACACTAAACAACTAAACTACCCTAAACCCTAAAACACTACCCCCAGCATGACCCTACACTACACAAACAGTACAACACTACCCTAAACCCTAAAACACTACCCCCAGCATGACCCTACACTACACAAACACTACAACACTACCCTAAACCCTAAAACACTACCCCCAGCATGACCCTACACTTCGCAAACACTACAACACTACCCAAAACCCTAAAACACTACACCCCAGCATGACCCTACACTACGCAAACACTACAACACTACCCTAAACCCTAAAACACTACCCCCAGCATGACCCTACACTACACAAACACTACAACACAACCCTAAACCCTAAAACACTACCCCCAGCATGACCCTACACTACGCAAACACTACAACACAACCCTAAACCCTAAAACACTACCCCCAGCATGACCCAACACTACGCAAACACTACAACACTACCCTAAACCCTAAAACACTACCCCCAGCATGACCCTACACTACGCAAACACTACAACACTACCCAAAACCCTAAAACACTACACCCCAGCATGACCCTACACTACGCAAACACTACAACACTACCCTAAACCCTAAAACACTACCCCCAGCATGACCCTACACTACGCAAACACTACAATACTACCCAAAACCCTAAAACACTACACCCCAGCATGACCCTACACTACGCAAACACTACAACATTACCCTAAACCCTAAAACACTACCTCCAGCATGACCCTACACTACGCAAACACTACAACACTACCCTAAACCCTAAAACACTACCCCCAGCATGACCCTACACTACCCAAACACTACAACACTACCCTAAACCCTAAAACACTACCCCCAGCATGACCCTACACTACTCAAACACTACAACACTACCCTAAACCCTAAAACACTACCCCCAGCATGACCCTACACTACGCAAACACTACAACACTACCCAAAACCCTAAAACACTACACCCCAGCATGACCCTACACTACGCAAACACTACAACACTACCCAAAACCCTAAAACGCTACCCCCAGCATGACCCTACACTACGCAAACACTACAACACTACCCAAAACCCTAAAACGCTACCCCCAGCATGACCCTACACTACGCAAACACTACAACACTACCCAAAACCCTAAAATACTACACCCCAGCATGACCCTACACTACGCAAACACTACAACACTACCCAAAACCCTAAAACACTACACCCCAGCATGACCCTACACTACGCAAACACTACAACACTACCCAAAACCCTAAAACACTACCCCCAGCATGACCCTACACTACGCAAACACTACAACACTACCCAACCCCAGCATGACCCTACACTACGCAAACACTACAACACTACCCAAAACCCTAAAACACTACCCCCAGCATGACCCTACACTACGCAAACACTACAACACTACCCAAAACCCTAAAACACTACCCCCAGCATGACCCTACACTACGCAAACTACCCTAAACCCTAAAATACTACACCCCAGCATGACCCTACACTACGCAAACACTACAACACTACCCAAAACCCTAAAACACTACCCCCAGCATGACCCTACACTACGCAAACACTACAACACTATCCTAAACCCTAAAACACTACGCCCAGCATGACCCTACACTACGCAAACACTACAACACTACCCTAAACCCTAAAACACTAGCCCCAGCATGACCCTACACTACGCAAACACTACAACACAACCCTAAACCCTAAAACACTACCCCCAGCATGACCCTACACTACGCAAACACTACAACACTACCCTAAACCCTAAAACACTACCCCCAGCATGACCCTACACTACGCAAACACTACAACACAACCCTAAACCCTAAAACACTACCCCCAGCATGACCCTACACTAAACAACCACCACAACTCTACACTACACTAACACAACACTACACTACACTACACAATCACTAACCCACGAAAAAATTAACACAAACCCACTTACCTCTCTCGTCATCGTGGTTTTCACAACGCAAATGCATTTACCATACATGCCTTTAAAACGTAATTCTTTGTAAAGGCATGCGCGATAAATGCACATGCGTTTTGAAAAAATGCGGGATAATGGTATGCGAGGTCAATGACCTTGCGGGATAATGGTATGCGGACTGAAAGTCTGCGGGATAAAAAATGCGGGAAAATGGCTGCAAACCATGATTAGCAGCAGACTTCCCTGGTGAGCACTAGCTTTACTACAGTGATCTAATGAGCAACTAGAGTGCTAACATTCAGAATTTATGGCAAATGTGTGACACATCTGAATGCCTTCTTGATAGAACCAAAGTAAACAAGCATTGAAAATGCAATAGATCTCGCCCTCGTTTAAGTTAAAGCCATTCTGTTTGTAATGAGGTGGCTTTTTAGCTTTGCTTTTATTAGTGTTTTTAAAACTTTCATGTAAATAACATGCATATGTATGCATATATGTATATGTATGCATGCATTTATATTTATATAGATATGCAGATTATATATGTTTATATATGTATATTACCTACTGGCGATAGCCAGTGGGTATGTATAGTTAGGATTTTTTCTCTATGGGATTTCTGAAAATTCTATGTCTAATAACTTTGGCGTTTGTGGACGGAATTGGCTGAAATTTTCAGGAAAATGGCACATTTTGTTTCTGAGCAGCCCCTGAAAATTTGGGGGGGGTTTTGTCAAGGGGGGGCCGAGAAAAAAGGGGGTCCCAAAACGCGTTTTTCCCATTCATTTTTCCATAGGGCGGTTGGACTCACTTTTAGCTCGAACGGCTGAATAGCTTTACATGAAACTTGGCAAAATTGTAGATATGGTTTGCCCGACGTGCCTTTGCTATGTCTCAATATATGTGCTCCAGTGGATTTTGAGAAATTAACGTTTAAAAAAATATATATATCTGTGACAGCGCTCCGGTTAGCGCCCCGGTTCGCGTACCTGACGCGTAACGGAACTTCGCGAAGCGAAGCTGATTGGCTCTCCGGTGTCTGTCAACATTCTAAACAGTCCGGAGCGGCCGCCATCTTGTCTCTCGGTACGATCGAGAGACAAGATGTGGTTAAAAACGAAGGGGGAAATGAAGGAAAGGGGGCAAGGTAGACCACTCCTGGCCCCCTAGGATTGATGAGGGGGATATTAAAGTGCCCTGCGGGGCAAAAAATAAAAAATAAAAATGTTTGCGATTTTACGCCGTAGAGGCGCGTCCCGGTACGCGAACCGGGCAGCTCACCGGGCAGCTTACCGGGCAGCTAACCGGGCAGCTAACCGGCAGCGTAGCTGTCAACATTGTAAACAGTCCGGAGCGGCCGCCATCTTGTCTCTCGGTAGGTTCGAGAGACAAGATGTGGTGAAAAAAGAAGGGGGAAATGAAGGAAAGGGGGCAAGGTAAACCCCTCCTGACCCCCTAGGATTGATGAGGGGGATATTAAAGTCCCCCGCGATTTTTCGCGGTAGAGGCGCTTCCCGGTACGCGAACCGGGCAGCTAACCGGCAGCGTAACGGGAGTCCGCCATCTTGTGTTTTTGGAGCGTCCGGTTCGCGTACCGGGTAGCGTCCCGGTAAGCATAACAAGGGGAAAACCAAGAGAAACAGTAAAAAAAAAATTAAGGGAATAGATTTCCAGCAAACTTGGCAAAATTGTAGGGACTGTTTGTTTGATGTGCCTTTGCAAGGCCTCAAGATATGTGCACGTGTGGATTTTGTCTAATTAAGGTTAAAAAAAATATATATATCTGTAAGCGTGCTCCGGCACGCTTACGTTACGGGTTTTGTTTGCGCTGCAGAGCCGATACGTCACGGTTATGCGACGCGTCATGAGGCGTCTCACGTGGCTACGTGATACGTCACGTAATAAAGAATATATTTTACAGCTATAGATATTAGCTTTTAAAAAACCAATGAAATTCACTGAAAAAACCATAGGTTATAGACCATATATAGTTAGGAATTTGCATTTACAAAACCTCGAAAATTCACTGAAAAAACCATAGGTTAGAGACCATATATAGTTAGCTGGACATTTTATTGACATAAAACCAATGAAATTCCATATATAGTTAGTTGCACTCACTATATATCGCGCACCCGCAATCCACTGCTGATGATGTCACATATTACATCATTCATGACATGGTCAGTGACATCACTGATGACATCACTGATGACATCTCAAATGACATCTCAAATGACATCACTGATGACATCTCAAATGACATCACTGATGACATCATGACACACCAATACCAGTTACTACATACGCACTCACTGATTCCTACGTCTACACACACATTCACTCATTCACCCATACAATCACTCATACATACAGTCACTCATTATTACAACACTATCATATGCACTCATACACCTAGTCAGTCCTGTGAAGAATCAATCACACTTTGATTTCCTCATCTATACAGTTAAACACAGAACACCATACTTTTCACACATATACTAACACATACTTACTCTCTTATACAATCACTGATACAAGTACACATTGATATGCACAGAGTCACACACCTCCCAGCCAGCCACACACACACTCAGTCTTCCATACATCCACTCATTCTTCAATATGTAAAACATATTTAAACTTTACAAAAACACACAGACACTAGATGATGTCATCAGTGATGTCATTTGAGATGTCATCAGTGATGTCATCAGTGATGTCATTTGAGATGTCATCAGTGATGTCATCAGTGATGTCACTGACCATGTCATGAATGATGTAATATGTGACATCATCAGCAGTGGATTGCGGGTGCGCGATATATAGTGAGTGCAACTAACTATATATGGAATTTCATTGGTTTTATGTCAATAAAATGTCCAGCTAACTATATATGGTCTCTAACCTATGGTTTTTTCAGTGAATTTTTAAGGTTTTGTAAATGCAAATTCCTAACTATATATGGTCTATAACCTATGGTTTTTTCAGTGAATTATATATATATATATATATATATATATATATATATATATATATATATCCAAAGTATTCTCCTCCAGCAGAAGAAGAAGAGACCACAGGCGGGGACGTTTGGAGGCATTTATTCGGAACACAAAAACGGCAAATGCATTTCGGCATACATCACAGCCTTCTTCAGTGCCTTGAGGTGTTCACAGGATGCGCGACACATATCGCGGCTTCAAATACCCAGCTGCACCCTGTTGCCTGAATGATAGCTCCGCCTCCATGATGAATCAAATTGTGGCAAGCTCAATATCGCCTACATGTCCCAGAATGCCAAATTCAGATGAGCTGAAAATGTCGGGGAAGGAGACGGCATCACAAAGTTCACCATCCTCAATGTTAATGTGCCTCCCAAAGTTCGTACCTCCTCGGGTCCCCATTACCGCATAAACCTCCAATCCTCCGGGCCAAATAGAGGCAGGGGCATCGGGAATGAATTCCACGTAGCCCACCGCCCAGCTCCTCCCGAGATTGATGGTGGGTTGCAGCGCAAATCCAGTACCCTGGAAACCAGCAGACCGTCGAAACAGAAGCCAACAACACCGCAACCACTTTGCAATGCGGGGGTCTCTGCGCGTGAATGTTGGCGTTCACGCTGAAAATATCCAAAGTATTCTCCTCCAGCAGAAGAAGAAGAGACCACAGGCGGGGACGTTTGGAGGCATTTATTCGGAACACAAAAACGGCAAATGCATTTCGGCATACATCACAGCCTTCTTCAGTGCCTTGAGGTGTTCACAGGATGCGCGACACATATCGCGGCTTCAAATACCCAGCTGCACCCTGTTGCCTGAATGATAGCTCCGCCTCCATGATGAATCAAATTGTGGCAAGCTCAATATCGCCTACATGTCCCAGAATGCCAAATTCAGATGAGCTGAAAATGTCGGGGAAGGAGACGGCATCACAAAGTTCACCATCCTCAATGTTAATGTGCCTCCCAAAGTTCGTACCTCCTCGGGTCCCCATTACCGCATAAACCTCCAATCCTCCGGGCCAAATGGAGGCAGGGGCATCGGGAATGAATTCCACGTAGCCCACCGCCCAGCTCCTCCCGAGATTGATGGTGGGTTGCAGCGCAAATCCAGTACCCTGGAAACCAGCAGACCGTCGAAACAGAAGCCAACAACACCGCAACCACTTTGCAATGCGGGGGTCTCTGCGCGTGAATGTTGGCGTTCACGCTGAAAATATCCAAAGTATTCTCCTCCAGCAGAAGAAGAAGAGACCACAGGCGGGGACGTTTGGAGGCATTTATTCGGAACACAAAAACGGCAAATGCATTTCGGCATACATCACAGCCTTCTTCAGTGCCTTGAGGTGTTCACAGGATGCGCGACACATATCGCGGCTTCAAATACCCAGCTGCACCCTGTTGCCTGAATGATAGCTCCGCCTCCATGATGAATCAAATTGTGGCAAGCTCAATATCGCCTACATGTCCCAGAATGCCAAATTCAGATGAGCTGAAAATGTCGGGGAAGGAGACGGCATCACAAAGTTCACCATCCTCAATGTTAATGTGCCTCCCAAAGTTCGTACCTCCTCGGGTCCCCATTACCGCATAAACCTCCAATCCTCCGGGCCAAATGGAGGCAGGGGCATCGGGAATGAATTCCACGTAGCCCACCGCCCAGCTCCTCCCGAGATTGATGGTGGGTTGCAGCGCAAATCCAGTACCCTGGAAACCAGCAGACCGTCGAAACAGAAGCCAACAACACCGCAACCACTTTGCAATGCGGGGGTCTCTGCGCGTGAATGTTGGCGTTCACGCTGAAAATATCCAAAGTATTCTCCTCCAGCAGAAGAAGAAGAGACCACAGGCGGGGACGTTTGGAGGCATTTATTCGGAACACAAAAACGGCAAATGCATTTCGGCATACATCACAGCCTTCTTCAGTGCCTTGAGGTGTTCACAGGATGCGCGACACATATCGCGGCTTCAAATACCCAGCTGCACCCTGTTGCCTGAATGATAGCTCCGCCTCCATGATGAATCAAATTGTGGCAAGCTCAATATCGCCTACATGTCCCAGAATGCCAAATTCAGATGAGCTGAAAATGTCGGGGAAGGAGACGGCATCACAAAGTTCACCATCCTCAATGTTAATGTGCCTCCCAAAGTTCGTACCTCCTCGGGTCCCCATTACCGAATAAACCTCCAATCCTCCGGGCCAAATGGAGGCAGGGGCATCGGGAATGAATTCCACGTAGCCCACCGCCCAGCTCCTCCCGAGATTGATGGTGGGTTGCAGCGCAAATCCAGTACCCTGGAAACCAGCAGACCGTCGAAACAGAAGCCAACAACACCGCAACCACTTTGCAATGCGGGGGTCTCTGCGCGTGAATGTTGGCGTTCACGCTGAAAATATCCAAAGTATTCTCCTCCAGCAGAAGAAGAAGAGACCACAGGCGGGGACGTTTGGAGGCATTTATTCGGAACACAAAAACGGCAAATGCATTTCGGCATACATCACAGCCTTCTTCAGTGCCTTGAGGTGTTCACAGGATGCGCGACACATATCGCGGCTTCAAATACCCAGCTGCACCCTGTTGCCTGAATGATAGCTCCGCCTCCATGATGAATCAAATTGTGGCAAGCTCAATATCGCCTACATGTCCCAGAATGCCAAATTCAGATGAGCTGAAAATGTCGGGGAAGGAGACGGCATCACAAAGTTCACCATCCTCAATGTTAATGTGCCTCCCAAAGTTCGTACCTCCTCGGGTCCCCATTACCGCATAAACCTCCAATCCTCCGGGCCAAATGGAGGCAGGGGCATCGGGAATGAATTCCACGTAGCCCACCGCCCAGCTCCTCCCGAGATTGATGGTGGGTTGCAGCGCAAATCCAGTACCCTGGAAACCAGCAGACCGTCGAAACAGAAGCCAACAACACCGCAACCACTTTGCAATGCGGGGGTCTCTGCGCGTGAATGTTGGCGTTCACGCTGAAAATATCCAAAGTATTCTCCTCCAGCAGAAGAAGAAGAGACCACAGGCGGGGACGTTTGGAGGCATTTATTCGGAACACAAAAACGGCAAATGCATTTCGGCATACATCACAGCCTTCTTCAGTGCCTTGAGGTGTTCACAGGATGCGCGACACATATCGCGGCTTCAAATACCCAGCTGCACCCTGTTGCCTGAATGATAGCTCCGCCTCCATGATGAATCAAATTGTGGCAAGCTCAATATCGCCTACATGTCCCAGAATGCCAAATTCAGATGAGCTGAAAATGTCGGGGAAGGAGACGGCATCACAAAGTTCACCATCCTCAATGTTAATGTGCCTCCCAAAGTTCGTACCTCCTCGGGTCCCCATTACCGCATAAACCTCCAATCCTCCGGGCCAAATGGAGGCAGGGGCATCGGGAATGAATTCCACGTAGCCCACCGCCCAGCTCCTCCCGAGATTGATGGTGGGTTGCAGCGCAAATCCAGTACCCTGGAAACCAGCAGACCGTCGAAACAGAAGCCAACAACACCGCAACCACTTTGCAATGCGGGGGTCTCTGCGCGTGAATGTTGGCGTTCACGCTGAAAATATCCAAAGTATTCTCCTCCAGCAGAAGAAGAAGAGACCACAGGCGGGGACGTTTGGAGGCATTTATTCGGAACACAAAAACGGCAAATGCATTTCGGCATACATCACAGCCTTCTTCAGTGCCTTGAGGTGTTCACAGGATGCGCGACACATATCGCGGCTTCAAATACCCAGCTGCACCCTGTTGCCTGAATGATAGCTCCGCCTCCATGATGAATCAAATTGTGGCAAGCTCAATATCGCCTACATGTCCCAGAATGCCAAATTCAGATGAGCTGAAAATGTCGGGGAAGGAGACGGCATCACAAAGTTCACCATCCTCAATGTTAATGTGCCTCCCAAAGTTCGTACCTCCTCGGGTCCCCATTACCGCATAAACCTCCAATCCTCCGGGCCAAATGGAGGCAGGGGCATCGGGAATGAATTCCACGTAGCCCACCGCCCAGCTCCTCCCGAGATTGATGGTGGGTTGCAGCGCAAATCCAGTACCCTGGAAACCAGCAGACCGTCGAAACAGAAGCCAACAACACCGCAACCACTTTGCAATGCGGGGGTCTCTGCGCGTGAATGCAGTCGCCAGTAGGTAGTTATAGTTAAAACCTAGTTTCCATAGGAAATCCGCAACATTCTATTTTTAATAACTTTGGCGCCGGTGGACGAATCTTTGCAAATTTCTCCAAGAAGATGGCCTGCTCCACTCCGCTCCTTCCCTGATAGAGTTGCTCCCATCCCAAGCGCCGTGAAGGCCCGTCCTAGTGATATTCTGCCTATGAGCTGGACGGACCATTCACTCATCAAACTTTACATCACTAGTACCACCACAAATAAGCCCAAAAATTGTCGTCCAGCTGAATTTACGTACCGGAACTGGAAAGCTCTAGAAAAGCTCAGCTCTGTCACCACAGTCTTCGATTTGGAGGATAGTTTTTCTCCCACTAGCTCGGTGGAAAACAACTACAGAACCTTTAGTAGCAGGATAACATCCATCACGGATTCCATTGCCCCTTTAAAACACGGTAATCCTAAAGGGAGAGGGTCTGCTCCCTGGTTTACTGACTCCCTGAAAACCCTCAAGTCAGCTTGTAAGCAGGCTGAGAGGAAGTGGAGACAGGGCTATTGTGACATGAATAAAACCCTCTGGAAAAATAGTCTTCTTGAATACAAAGCGGCTATTAGAGTGAGCAAATCGGCCTACTATTGCTCCACAATAGTTAATGCAGCCAACAGCTCAAAAAGCATATTCCAGATCTTAGAGAATCTTATACACCCTGACTGTGCTAAGAAAACTATCCCACCATCCCAGACCCTCTGTGACAATCTCGCACAGTTCTTTCTGGATAAAATCATGACCATCATCAACAACTTGGCAATCGCATCATCCCAATACCCGCCTACCTCCCCGGCAACCTGCTCCACTAACCTGTATCCCAGTTTAGTCGGTTCGCCCAGGGAAAGTCTTTTGGCTTTCCCCCAGATCCCTGAAGCAGAATTTGAAAGACTGGCACTTGGCATCACCTCGGGGTCCCCTCTTGACCCACTGCCCCCAAAAATCTGGAAAGCATGCGGGCATGAGCTATTCCATACCCTTCGGAGGATTTGCAACCAATCTCTCCGTAGTGGATTGGTTCCCAACCCTTGGAAGCAAGCTCTAATCACCCCGCTTCTGAAAAAACCATCCCTGAATCCAGAATGCCTTTCCAATTTCCGACCCATATCACTTCTGCCCTTTCGGGCGAAAGTGGTGGAGCAATGGGTCAGCACCTGCCTGTCAGCCCACCTCGAGCAGAATCACGTTCTGGACGACTTCCAATTCGGATTTCGCCCAGTCCATGGCACTGAAACAGCTGTACTTACGGCCATGGAAGAACTTCGAATGCGGGCAGACAGGGGCCAAGCGGTGGCCTTGATCCTTTTGGACCTGTCTGCCGCATTCGACACTGTCAACCACGTGATCCTGCTGGAGAGGCTGAGAGAGGCTGGGGTTGATGGCACAGCCCTGCTCTGGTGCCACTCCTTTCTCATAGAAAGGAAACAGGCGGTATCCCTCCCCCCTTTTCAATCTGCTTTCTCCTCAGTCCCCCACGGTGTACCCCAGGGTTCTTCTATCAGTCCGATTCTTTTTAATGTTTACTTATCACCACTGGTCACTCTTATTAAATCCTACAATATGACTACAGTAAACTACGCGGACGATACCCAGCTTATTTTCTCCTGGGTGGGTGAAGACTCTATTACCTTAGAAGCCTTCCACGACTGCCTGAGAGATACTGCTGGCTGGTTACACCACAACTCCCTCCAACTCAACTCCTCCAAAACCGAGGTCCTGTTCTGTCCAGCAAGCCGCATACCTCGTCTTCTGCCTGCCGAGTTCTGGCCCCCGGAAAATCCAGATAATCCGCCACCGGTGGCCAGTGTTCGCAACCTGGGCGTCATGCTCAATAACAAACTGAGCATGGAAACTCAGGTATCAAGAACTGTCGCCACCTGCTCGGCCCTCATGCGCTCATTGCGCAAAATCCTGCCTCTACTTCCACCACCCGCCAGAGCACAGATAGACAGGTGCTCTATTCTAAGTCGCCTTGACTATTGCAATGCCCTCCTGCTCGACTCCCCCATGGTACTGCTGGACAGACTCCAACGTGTCCAGTCAGCAGCAGCCAAACTGGCCCTTGGATGGACCAGGAGATCCTCTACCACGGCTGCCTTAGCCGAGCTACACTGGCTTCCCTTGAAGCAACGTATTGCCTTCAGGTCTCTCTGCCTGGTCTTCAAGGCATTACACGGATTAGGACCTAGACCTCTTCAACGGATGTTTACCTGGTACACACCAACAAGAGCGTTGCGATCTGCGACCGCCCGCCTTGTAATAGTACCCAGATTCAAGAGAGCCAGGATCGGGGGAAGATCGTTCCGAGTGGCGGCTGCTAAGCTCTGGAACGGTCTTCCCGCCGACATTCGCCAAACTTCACAGCTTCTGCCTTTTCGGAAACTAATAAAAACTTGGCTTTTCCCCTAGACCCCCCTTCCATTACCACTCCCCAATCAACTCCCACAGCTTCTAAATCAGGAGTAAACCACTCAGCGCCAGGATGCCTGCTAGGTGACAGCTGCGCTTTACAAGTGTTTTAAATAAATAAATTAAATAAATAATTCAAACACCTCATGCAGACCCAAACCACAGAGTAAGGGGGCCCACCACTACGTGTGTGGCCTCTTTGGTCACTGAGTTAGCGGCATCAGAAGCACTGAGCGGGTAAAGAACCTGCGATGATGATGGGAGCACGAGTATGTACATAAGCTTGATGCTTTGGTTTTTTTCAGTGGCGAAATGCGCGGATCCAACGCGCATCCCACGACTTGAAAAAATATATATATATTTTCATACTTTTTTTCCCTACTGGTCCTTATGGGACCCCCTGAGCAGGCCTAGGGTGTCAGGGTGTGTCTACCCTGCCCCTGTTCACAGACTTCTTGACCCTCGCTTCTACCAAGACACAAAATGGCTGCCAACAGTTCCTGAGTTCGTATGTTTACAACCGTTTGACAGCCAATTAGAATTGAGCGCGTGATCGGGACGGTGCGCTTATCCTACGAGGCCAATCCTCGCACAATCCACGGATCCGCCTCGCCCATAGATATATATAAATGACTTTAACTGTAATTTTCAAAGAAACTACTGAACAGATTGACACCAGATAAGCGAAAGGCACAAGTTGGAACTGAGGACTACCTCTCTGCTAAATTTGCTGTAATTCCGTTCATCCGTCCAGACTGTAGCCTTGGCTAAAGATCCTATGGGAAATTGCATGGGGAAAACACGATTTAAGACCCCCCTTTTTTCTCAGCCCCCGCTTTACCAATCACCCCCAAACTTTCAGAAAATTTCAAGGAGATTCAACAATCGACGCAAAAGTTATTTTAAATAGAATGTTACGGGTAGGGCGGAGGAGCAGCATTTTACAAACACAATAAATACACAGACACAGATAGATAGTTGAAGTGGGTATGGGCACGTGTGCCCGACTCCATTTTATTACGTTGTTGTTGGTAAGAAGTAGAATAGTAATCATGATATCATATACAGATATTTAATGATAAACGGTTCATGACTTCTGTTGTACAAAGGTAGTAGCATTGTATGTGAAATAATACACAGAAGATTCTATCGTAAAGAGTTCATGAGTTGTGGTGGACTGACGTAAGGGCGGTTTGTGTGGAGCTTGCGATGATGCATGGTTCAGGTAGACCGCACTGGTAAAAATGTGTTTTGACTATTGAATTTTGCCTTAAACCCTTGTATGCGGCCGTGATTCTGCGTCTGTGCAGTAAAATTGCAAGTGGGAGGGTTCATGACGGCCCCAGCCGTCATCAGCACACGAGCACCGCGGTGCATGACGGACAGGGGCCGTCATCAGCATGCAAGGGGTTAACAAGGGCACGTGGCAATTATTTACTGTGTACTGAGTTAGTGGTACGTCTGGTGTTTATCGTGTGCTCACCCTGCGATGATGTGTGGTCTGAACGGGCTGCACTGAAAACATTCACTGTTGCATACTGGAGTATATGAACTTTGAGGGGGGGAAAAACTAGCATTGATGGTTATCAATTGCGGTTAAAACTAGGTGTAATGATTGCTCCTCATAACAAATTACACGATTCCTCTTTACACAGTGCATTGTAACTTTCACAAATTGGGGACGTATGTCTGGTGGCGATGTTGAGGGTGATACCCCAGAGGTAATTGGTATTGCTGGGGGTGGAGGTACATTTTGGCGCAAACTTGTACATTGTTTGTTATCATAGTTCACATGGTGCAGCTATTGAAGGTGCTTGCACATACTAGCAGTGCAACAGCACTATTTTTTTCTCTGCTTTAAATAAATCGAGCCTGAATTTAATGCTGTCTGTAGTGCGTATGCGACACTGATATCAAGCGGTAAACTATTTTGATCGCGGTGTATATTTGAAAACAGAGCTCACTACAGTCATTGAGGAAGTTTTTTTGTGGCATCCTTTAAGAAAATAATCTTTGCCTTACATAAATCAAGGATATCTTGAATGCTGTCCGTATTGTAGATGGAAAGCTGAATGCAAGTTGTGAACCCTGTTGTACGCAGTGTAGATTTAAGGCAGTAGTTGACACAAAGATCGAAGCATGCTATTTTGTCACAGAATCTGAGGACACAGTACAAATGTATCTGCCTTAAATAAAGCAAGGCTGGATTCAATTCTGTCCATAGTGTTGATGCAAATTTGAATTGAAGTTGAGAACCCTGTTGTACTTAGTGTAGATTGAAGGCAGTAGTCGACACAAAGATCGATGAATGCTATTTCGCACAGTTAACAAAATCTGAGGACACAGTACAATCGTCTCTGCCCTAAATAAAGCAAGGCTGGATTCAATGCTGTCCGTAGTGTTGATGCAAAGCTGAATTCAACTGGTATCAAGCTGTCAACTCTACTGACCGCAGAATAGATTGTAGGCACTTCTCAGCACAGATACGGAAGACAAATTTAGATCCAAAGTTGAATTCAAGTTGTGAACCCTGCTGTCCGCAGTGTCGATGGAAACCACTAGTCGATACAGACATAAGTCTTCGATACAGACATAAGTGGCGCTGAGTTCGCAATCGGCCTGTATCGAGGTGGCACGTGGTCATGGTGGCAGCTACGTGGCAGGGTGGGGACCTTCGCTGCACCGCAGTCTCTTCTCTTAGCAGAAGTGAGCCACATTCAAGGTATAGCCTAATTATTTATAGTTGTACATTGACGTTGTTTACGCTGGGCTAGCCCACTCCGCTTCTGTTTCAAAGGAGGGGGGTGAACACGACTACATGACCGAAATATTCCCTAGTGTCTGAGATAAAATGGTTGCGTCCACTATTCAGTACACCCCACGTATCAATGGTATATGTACACACTGAAACGTTTTTGATTTCTATAGTGAATTGTGTATAGTATTTCACCAGTAGTCTTAGCGTTGTGTACATTATTGTTGATGTTCGAGATTTTTCCCTTATACATACTTGGTTGCCACATGTTTGTAGATTGAGCTAGTGTGCTGTTCAGGGGATATATAATTTTGGAAAGGTCCGTTGTCCTGTGTTGCGTTGCCTCTGAGGTAGTAGAGGGGAGGGGTCCGTGGGGCTGGTTGTAGTGGTAGTGGCGCTGAGTATTGTGATTTTGTTGGGTGTCGGAAGTGTATAATTACAATCTCTAAGACATATTGCTCTTTAAACATGGGTGTGAGTTCGATGTAATTCACATAGTACATGTTCGACGTTCTTACAGTAGTTAAATGTTGATGTTAATTTGCTAGTGGTAAGTGGAACTATTGCCTGATTTTTTACGTAGCATGGCAGATTTCGTTTGTGGTTGAAAATATGGGAAAGTGGTCAACATAATAAGTAGAAATTGTCATTTTAAAAACCTTTGAAACTCACTGAAAAAAACAGAGGTTTCAAGCAGGTTATAGTTTGGAATTATCATTTAAAAAACTTTTGAAATTCACTGAAAAAATCATAGGTTTCAGGCAGGTTATTGTTAGGAATTAGCATTTAAAAAACCTTAGAAATTCACAGAAAAAAACATAGGTTTTAGGAATGTTATAGTTAACTGGACATTTCACTCATACAAAACCATTGAAATTCCTCTGTTATAGTTAGTTGTACTAACTGTAATTCTCGCACCCGCAATTCACTAGTGATGATATCACATATTACATCATTCATGACATGGTCAGTGACATCACCGATAACATCACTGATAACATCTCAAATGACATCACTGAGGGCGCACTTTTCACAGCTGGTGCAAGCAGCGGGGACGGACTTTCCCCGAGGGTAATCCTTCACCCAAAAAGAATATGCTTGCACTCGCCCAGTTCAAAACTTCAGGTTTATTTTAAGAGGCTATTGCCAGCACTCCCCACACCTACGCGTTTCGACCAGCAGGTCTTGGTCACAGTGTCAACAATTGTCCTCCTACAATTTCCATAATTTATACCAGGTAGCCATTTTAGCACATTATGATTGCAAGAGCTAGTGCCACCCTTTTTTCCCTACAACTAGGAGAGTACCATGGATTGTGGGCCTTAGATGATCATGCTTCAGGGCTGATTTGACTTTTACAATAAAAAAGGAACAATTGTATTTCGATAAAAGAGGATAAAATTAAATTGCTTCGCCGTTCCGCTGTAGACCAACATTAATTCTCTATTCTTAGATTCAACCGTCTCCTTGATACTTCGCAACTTGTTTCCTTGTTGGGAGACTTTGTGCCATTTCAGGCGACGCTTACAATTGGTAGGGATTACCTCTCTAGTTGTCATCAGTGGGCGGTTGCGTGCCTTCAGCCCACATGATTGCCATATATTATTTAATTGAAGACAGAGCGGATTATGATCACTGTCTATTGATGGCACATCTACCATATCTTCTAAATCCCCCCAAAGTTGGACATCAATAAGAATATAGTCAATTCTGGACGGGGAGCTTATCCTATTAAAAGTATTAGCACCATGTGGGTCAGAGCGCGTTCTACCATTCGCTGCTCTTAGGCCATATTCCATATTGAGAGCATTAATTTGGATGGCTCTCTGAGACCACTTTTTAACCCCTTCCATGCTCATGACAAGGTCAGCTCGTCACGCAGTGCACTGGAGCTGTGCTAATGACGAGCTGACCTTGTCATGAACAATGGGATTTTCAATAATCAGCACCCAGCGGGAATTGCCTTAGCACCAATGTGGTTAATGGGGACCAAACTAAGAGGTGGGATTGCCCATTTTGCATCTTCTTCAATAGTTCCCAATGGATCACCCATACTCAAGGGTTCAAATGTAACGTTAAAGTCCCCAGCCAGTATAACATTAGAGTGTGGCAAAATTAACGATAACATACTTTCTAGGGAGGATATGGTGGATGATATCTGGGCACCTGGGGAGCCCCTTGCATAGATGCTGAATAATTCTAAGACTGGGCCATTGTGTGGACTTTAAATAGTCAGATGCAAGATATCCCGTGATGAGCAAGGATGGGTAAGAATGGTCCAGTTAAGTGCAATATTTATCCAGATTTGCAATCCCCCAGATGGACGCCATCTACCTGAACGCATGCAGGGATGCAATAGGAGGTATAGCCGGACTTGTGTAAAGGACTTAAGCTCCATGTCTCCTGAAATAGACATACCTCGTGTTTCTCAACAAATCTATTCCACTCAGGGAGCTGTAGTTTCTTCTCTAACCCAGGTATATTCCACGAGAGTATGTTAAGAAATAATGGGTTAGTCATTATACTCCTGGTTTCCCCTTCCACACTACTTACATCGATAGATGTTGCCTGGGCATTACCTACTTCCAAACCCTGACCCAACAAAATTCCTGAAGCCAACGGTGTAGCCGAAACTTTTAACTCCCTTGACCTTTCTTAAATCATGGTTGGGATGCTGCCCTCAATATCCCTGCGTTTTATTCAGTCAACCCTGTTCAACCCAGAATCCCCCTCCCTTGTACCCAGATTTCTCTTGGACTACCGTCCCCGATGACAGCCAGATTGGAAGATGTCTAATCTGAATGGATGAATGTTCGGGAGCGGAGGTGCGGAACTCCAGGGCCAGCACATTATCAGCTAGAGCTATGTCTGTTAGCTTTAACTCAATACAGTCTAGCTCTGAGTTTCGCAAAGTAATCCTCCTAGCTCTGAGGATATCCTCGCGGATTATGGACCTACAACCTCTTACGTAGCGTAGCCAATGTATTGCCTTGTTACACAAAGACTCGCTACTTTCATAGCCCTGTCTACTCAAGGGTTTTGGGCCTTTTACCATATAAACTGTTGCCCGGGAGTCCCTAGATGTGGCCAAAGGGAGTTGCACCTCATACCTCATAGTGCTAGAGGGAAATGAAGTTTGTCGAGCCCCAGGTGTTTTTAACGCATCAACTTGGGCTTTTTTCAAACTCAGATCTCGGGCTGGGGGTGGGGTGGCTTTGATTGTATCACATGACTTAAGGGGCATACCTTCCCGCCTTTCCTCAATTTCACCATTTATTAAATTACCCCAATGGTAAGGCCGTTTCAAAGGAAGAGGTTGAGATAATTGGATATTTGCAGCTATGGGAGTTTCGGACCTAGAATTTAGAACTGTCACCATTTTCTTTAGAAGTTCCCCCTCATTTTGAAGTAACTCCACTTTCCGTAGTAGCTCCTCATTTGAGCCCCTACAGCCACAACTATTTATCAGGGTGCCGGTACCAGCAGAGTTACAATCAATCAATTCTGAGATAGGCATATGCTCCAATACTGCGAATCTATTAACACAATGGATTGGACAGAGGATTGCCTTCTCTTGGTTATCACTTATTGCCCCTGAATTACTTTGGTTCAATGATAGAATGGAAGGTGAGGGCTGACTGGGTTTCCCTGTACCTTCAACCACAGGGCTATGAGTGATTAGGTTTGTGGTTGAGCAAGCCTGTTTCCTAAACATCGATGGGATTGTACATTGGGGATGATTCTCTGATCCACTCTCTTGCAGGTCTATACCAATATCAGTTGCTACATTGTCAGTCCCCAAGATCTCTTCACATTCCGAAACTAGGACCTCTATTCTGTCTAGTACACAATTATTACCCCCATTATTTGCTTTTTTAACTTTTTCCCTCTTTTGTTCCCAACTAAACCCCCGCCCTCCATTGCTTTCCTTTTCCCCATAATGTTTATGGCCCAGCCACCTTTTACAGTCAGTCAGTAGTCCCCCCCAGCATGGAAGCAGCTGTTAGAATAATTCAGGATTCATTGCGCAAATGGGCCCACAGATAGTCGTAATAACAGTACCTTGTAACTGGAGACAAGATGACAGGGGGGTGGCACAGCCCAGCCTCTGCCTGCCGCTGACGGGTGCGGACTGGGCCCGCCCTTGGCCCGGGCGTGGCCCGTGCAGCGCCCGCGCTCGCCCCGCACATGCGGGAGGCACCAAGTGATTTTAAGCGCCTCCGGCGCGTTGTGATGACAAGGGTGGTGTGCGACGCGCTGGGGGAGCCTGGAAGATGTCGTTTCAGGGCCCAAGGCAACCCAACGCGCAGCCGGCACACAAGCGTCAAGAATCGCGGCAGGAATCGCGGGCACAGACCCCCTCAGTGCTCTGAGTAGGACGATGGAGAAGCCTGTCTCCAGAAGCAGTCCTAGGCGGATTAAGTTCCAGGAAAGGTTTGAGTGAGTCGGTATATTCTTCACCCTGTTAAGAGTCATATCCAAAAGTTCCCTATTGTAACCTCTTACGGCAAACCTATTTACACTTTCATGGGCCGCTTTTTCAAAATCACTCACCTTGGTGCTGTTACGTTTCAGTCTTAACAATTCCCCAAACGGGATACTCTTAATTAACCCTGGAAGGTGATTGCTGGCAGCGTACAATATAGAATTGCCCACTGTAGGCTTACGCTAAAGAGATACATTCAAAAGATTACCACTCACACTGACCTTGAGATCTAAGAAGTTAACTGTATCAGAGCTAATACTACCACTAAATTCCAAATTCACATTTTTGTTGATACTGTCAATAAAGGTGGTAGCAGATTCAAATGATCCCTCCCAGATTATACAGAGATAATCTATATAATAATGCCATGAGATGACCTTAATCATGTCAATATCACCCACTGCTTTGGACACCTGCTCCTCCCACATGCCCACAAACAAGTTAATGTAACTGGGGGCGAAGCAGGTGCCCATCGCTGTACCAGATACCTGAAGGTAAAAACTTCTCGCCAAACACAAAAATGTTATTCTTTAAACAGAATTCTGTGAATTGAAGAATCATGGAGTTATGCTCAGTATACGTCAAAGATTTTTTCTTCAGAAAGTGCGCCACTGCTTCCAACCCATGTTCATGCCTGATCTTGGTGTATAGGCTGGTAATGTCTAGCACAATGAGTTTATATCCAGGATCCCAAAGTTGTTTTTCAATGTGCTTCAAAAAATCCTGGGAATCTTTACTGTATGCAGGGAGAGTCTTTACCAGTGGGAAAAGAAATGAATCAATAAAAATGGACAAATGTTCAGTTAGTCCGCCCTGGGAGGAGACAATAGGTCTCCCCGGTGTCCTTGCTCTTGTGGATCTTTGGAATATGATAGAAAGTGGGTACTACAGGGTTTAGGCACAGAAGAAACAGATACTCCTCCATGTCCAGCATAGATCTATCTAACCAGGACTTAATCATGTCATGATATCTTTTGATGCTGTCCATGTATTTTTCCTTGGAAATTTTACAGTGGGTGTTCTCATCAGACAGTTGCCTGAGAGCTTTTCTGCTGTAGTTTTCCCTAGTTTGTAAAACCACGTTGCCCCCTTTGTCTGAAGGCTTACAAATCAGTGTGCCATCCTTAGCTAAATTTTCAATAGCTTCACGTTGTTCCTTGGAGATGTTGTGTTTGATGCTTGAGCGTGATAGTCGTTCTCTCATTTTTAAGAGGTCTTTATTGACCGCCTCTGCAAACACATCAATTGCGTCCGTCTGTAAGTGAGGTAAGAATTGCGAAGTAGGTTTAAATTGACTTTCCTCCTTAACCTGATCGAAACCCAGTTGCCTAGTTCGCATGAGAGTGTCATCTCCTTGTGTCGCCAACTCCTGAGCAACGATACTCTTGTCCACCCAAAGTGATTCCATAACCTCAAAGGCAGCCAGATCTTCACCTGTGAGGGCATCAGTCACTGTGGTTTTAGTCAGTTGTTTCCTTTGTTTGTGAAAGTTTGGGTTGGTCTTAAAATACTTGTGAAGTTCGAATTTGCGAATTAGTTTGAATAGATCGATGCGAGTTTGCATGTATTCCATTCTACTAGAGAGACAGAAGGTCAATCCAAGTCGCAACACTTGTTGTTCCATTGAAATCCGAAAGTCCTCACTTCAGTGGAACAACACTGAAAGGGTTTTATTTTGATATATATATCGTGAACCAGCGGCTGTGGCTGCGAAACGCGCTGGGTGTTACTGCTATTAAATCTCACCTTGGATGCATTTGAGCCTCAGCTTGTTGTCTTTTCGATAACGTATCAATGACGGTTTGTTGGATATATATATATATATATATATTTCAGCTCCAGGAAACACCAGGGCGGGGCACTCTCAGGCGGGGGCTTTCAGTGTGGGGGTGCACCCGCAAATCAATTGCCGCTTCGCTTTCTGTACTTTCGGATTTCATCTATCTATAGCTATAGATGAAGGTCTTTACCGAAACGCGTCTGTTTGTTACCATGTCTGTTTGCTGGTGAATAAACGACCCAAACGACCCCCCGAGAGTGCTTTTTTCTGGTGGATGGAAATCCGAAGATACAGAAAGTGAAGCGGCAAAATATATATATATATATATATATATATATTACCTACTGGCGGTCGCCAATAGGTAGTTATAGTTAGGATTGGCTACCATAGGAAATCCGCAACATTCTATTGGGAATAACTGGCGCCGCTTGAGGAATTTGTGTGTAATTTTCCAAAATTTTGGCCAGCTCCGCTGCGCTCCTTCCCCGAAAGTTTCGGGGGGATTCGTGAAGTGGGGGCTGAGAAAAAAGGGGGGTCCCAAAACGTGTTTTCCCTATGTTAATTTCCATTGGACGGTCTGACAAGTCTACAGCCCGAACCGCTGAACGGAATTACGCCAAACTTGGCAAAATTGTAGGGACTGGAACGCAGATGTGCCTTTGCTATATTTGCTGAAAATTGCTCCAGTGTTTTTTTTGAAAATTAACTTCAAAAACACATATATATCTATAGGCGCGCTCCGAGCGCTCACCGGTACGCGTACCGGGGAGCGCACCCGGCGCGCTACGGGAGTGCGCGAATGGAAAGCTGATTGGTTGTCGGGTGTCTGTCAACATTCTAAACAGTCCGGAGAGTCCGCCATCTTGTGTCTCGGTGGAATCGAGACACAAGAGGTGAAAAAGAAAGGGGAAAATAATTAAAAGGGGGCAGAGTAGACACCCCCTGACCCCCTAGGTTTTCTGAGGGGGGCCTAGAAGGATTCTTAAGAGCAAAAAAACTTTTTTTTTTTTAAACAAATTTTGTGGGGTAAGTGCTGGGTGCACTCCCAGGTGCGCTCTCCGGTACCCGCACCCTGAGCGCACCACGGGGAAAAACAGTGTAAAAAAAATAGAGTAAAAAAATAATGTAGAGTGTTTAGAGGTAAGTTAGCTCTGAAAAGAGCTGTTGTGTTAAGTGGGTGTTTTTTGTACCTACAAGTAGGTACCAATGCAGAGTCTTATATTCAAGAGGAAAACTCTATTCCCCTCATCTGTAAAATGCACACAATCTCTCCTATAGATGTCTTGCATGTTGTAACACGAGTTGTTGTGGTAAATGGAACCCATACCATAGTCTCTGAGGTAAGCAGACCAGATTTATTTACATGTTTCCTTGCTTTCTCAATCTATGGACACAATTGGTTGGACCAGTTCCATTTTTGCCTTTGGCATATATTAGAAAATACCAAGGCAGTTTTTGGAAAAAGTGACATCAATTGCCCAAAGATGTCCTTTAAAAGCATTTCCAGACCTACCCCAGTCAAAGTCCCTTAGTCATTTCCACCACAGTGCGCAATTATAAGGTCAGGGTGTGGTAAATGCATAAAGGATTTTACTAATGGTATCGATTGGTGACTCCTTAATCCTCTCTGTCCAATCCATAGAATGTCCACATTTTGTAAATCAAGATTGTAAATACCTCGGTTAGCTGCGTATTTTTTACTCCAGTGGACATAGCTATGACCCACAAACCAGACTTTTGACATTTTGAAGGTAGATGTGCTTCTAGTCAGATGAGTTGTGGAAATGAAATGGCAGTTTTATTATGAAAAAAAGTGGTTGTGAATCAGTGCAGTTGAATAACCATAAATGATTGGAGCTTTGTTAAAAATCTCCACTGAAAATTAGGGTGTATGCTTTTTTTTTTTAAGAAGTCATTTCAATGGTTGAGAAAAAGTCATTTAAAGAAACATTGCATTTCATTAGCTAGTAGATTGGGAGGTCAAACAGCCTTGAAGGATTGTTTTGCAACATAGTATGATGAACTTGTGAACTGTATGCTGGTTTAAGAGGGAGTTACCATGGTTACAGGGCAAATGAGCACTGGGGGATGGGTGAATGTTATGTGAGTTTCAGAGTCTTGAAATGTACAACCAATTAAAATGTGCAGTTTGGTTTTGAATTTGTGTGGGAACAATTTTTATTGGCTATGTACAAGAATATGGGTCTGAAATGAGAAAGAATCTGTGCCATTATTGAAAGGCTCCAGTGAAGGTAGCATTATTCAGAGATTCTGCTTAAGAATATCTGTTGACTGTGACTGACACTGTTTTACATCTTCCAAAGCATTTTTAAAGGTGAGTAATGATTGTTTTAAAAAAGATAGAGAGCTTAAAGATTTTTGACAAATATCACAGTGAGTGTCTGTGTGAATTAAGGAATTATATTTTTACCTTTTTCCATAGTGTTAGCTGTGTGTTTATAAGGTAGACTTCTTTATAAATTGTTTTTTATGCTTGGATTCAATGCTGGTTTAGAAATTGTGTAATAGTTTCATTGGACTTGTAAATATGCTCCTTTTTTTGAAGCGCCTTGTGCAACCTTTAGCATGAGTGGAAGCAGTGAATGTATGGAGAGGGATAGGAATAGCAGATAGAAAACCATATGAAATGGTAAGGGAGATGCATAAAGTATTTCAGTTATGGTATCAATTGAGATGGAATATAAGATAAAGAGGGGCATATTTACAAGACTCTTGCACAATGTTTGACATGGGGGCAAGCAGAAAATGCATGCAGAATAATAAAATTGGCACCCAGAGAAGAATATGAAATGCTGTGAGAGATGTTAAAGCTTTTTTTTAATGGCATACATTGAGACAGAATATACAAAAAAAGAGAGGCATATTTACAAGCTGCGTGCGCAATCTTTGACATAGCTGTGTGTTTATAAGGTAGACTTCTTTATAAATTGTTTTTTATGCTTGGATTCAATGCTGGTTTAGAAATTGTGTAATGGTTTCATTGGACATGTAAATATGCTCCTTTTTTTGAAGTGCCTTGTGCAACCTTTAGCATGGGTGGAAGAAGTGAATGTATGGAGAGGGATAGGAATAGCAGATAGAAAACCATATGAAATGGTGTGGGAGATGCATAAAGTATTTCAGTAATGGTATCAATTGAGATGGAATATAAGATAAAGAGGGGCATATTTACAAGACTCTTGCGCAATATTTGACATGGGTGCGAGCAGAAAATGCATGTAAAATAATAAAATTGGCACCCAGCCAAGAATATGAAATGCCGTGAGAGATGTTTAAAGCTTTTTTTTAATGGCATAAATTGAGATAGAATATAGATAGAATATACAAAAAAAGAGAAGCTATTTACAAGCTGCGTGCGCAATCTTTGACATAGCTGTGTGTTTATAAGGTAGACTTTTTTATAATTTGTTTTTTATGCTTGGACAAGCTGCGTGCGCAATCTTTGACATTAATGCTGGTCCAGAGATAGTGTAATGGTTTCATTGGCATATTTACAAGCCGCGTGCGCAATGTTTGACAATAATGCTGGTCTAGAGATAGTGTAATGGTTTCATTGGCATATTTACAAGCTGCGTGCGCAATGTTTGACATTAATGTTGGTCCAGAGATAATGTAATGGTTTCAATGGCATATTTACAAGCTGTGTGCGCAATGTTAGATATAATGTACCATGTCTGTCTTTGCCAACAGTATGTGTGACTCTGCCTAAGATCACAGTGATGGGTGAATCAAGCTTCACTCACAGTGTGATCTTAGGCACATGATCAGAATGTTAGATACAATGTACCCCTCCCTGATGTAGTTGCTCCTCCAGTTGAAGTAGAGGCACCGCACCATCCCTTGGAGCCTCTCGTGCCAGAGCCCTGACACTCTCCCGGGCATAGTTCTGTGGGTGCCTCCTCTGGAGGTGCCGAATCATGGTGGAATTTCCAAATGAATATTTTCTGGTAGGGTCACCCCGTGACAGGACAGTGTGACAAATTCGGCACTCCACCTTTGGAGCATTTACTTTTTTTTTATCATCTGGAATGGAAAAAAACTTCAATATGAAGTGTTCTTTTACCCTGGGCTGAAGAGCCTCTTCTTCTATGAACCCATCTGAGTCCTCACTGCTACTGGAGGGTCTTGCAGCAGCCATGATAATCCAAAAAAGATTAATCAGGAAAAAGACAGGTCTTGCAGTCACAAAAGTGAAAGAAGAAGTGAAGGAAATGGGTGGGGATTTCATTCTTTGGAAAAAAAAATGTTAGAAAGCAATGAAAAGTGTTAATTTAAGGTCACATGACTTGGCGCGCTTACGCTGCGCGCACCGGAGCGCTTCCGGGGGCGCTTACGTGGCGCGAACGTAGGCGCTTCCTGAGTGACGTTTTGGTAGCTTTACGGAAATGCAAAATCATTTTTATTCGGAAAATCAAAAATACTGCTTTAATAAGTATGGTACTGAATGTCTTGCATTATTATTTAGTTTTCATACATATTTTTTTTTTACGAACGCAGAATTAGCGCTCTCGCTGCGCTCTCGAGAGAGCTTACCGGTGCGCACACCCTGAGCGTTCCAAGACAAAATGATACGGGTGAGCTTACCGGTGCGCGCACCCTGAGCGCACCAGGAAAAATTTTTTAAAAAATTATATACATTTAACAAATAATTAAAAAAATATATATATATAATTAATTGTTGTAAAAAACAGCTAATAAAAAAAACAAAAAAAAATGTAGGTTACAAAGTCGATATACAAAGGAATTAGCTTTTAAAAAACCTTTGAAATTCACTGAAAAAAAAACCATAGGTTTCACAATCGTTATAGTTAGGAATTAGCATTTAAAAAACCTTTGAAATTCACTGAAAAAAACATAGGTTTAACACTCGTTATAGTTAGGAATTAGCATTTAAAAAACCTTTGAAATTCACTGAAAAAACCATAGGTTTAACACTCGTTATAGTTAGGAATTAGCATTTAAAAAACCTTTGAAATTCACTGAAAAAAACATAGGTTTCACACTAGTTATAGTTAGCTGGGCATTTTACTCATACAAAACCATTGAAATTCCCACGTTATAGTTAGTTGGACTCACTATAACTCACACGCCCGCAATCCACTGCTGATGATGTCACATATTACATCATTCATGACATGGTCAGTGACATCACTGATGACATCACTGATGACATCTCAAATGACATCACTGATGACATCACTGATGACATCTCAAATGACATCACTGATGACATCACTGATGACATCATCCATGTGATAATACAATACACCTCCTCACATTCTAATCTAACCTATGATACACCTAGTGGTAAATACAAACTACCATTCCTGAAACCATTGACACAGTAAAACTACTTACCACATACGCACTCACTGATTTGTAGGTCTACACACACATCCACTCATTCACCCATACAATCTTTCATACATACAGTCACTCATCAATACAAGACCAACATATGCAGTCATACACCTATACAGAGACTCACACACTGCCACTCATCCATGGAGTTACTCACACACCTAGTCAGTCATGTAAAGAATCAATCACACTCCCATTTCCACAACTATACCGTTATACACACAAAACCTTGCTTATTTAAACATAGACTAACACATACTTACTGTCTTTTACAATCACTGATACAAGTACATATTGATAGATACAGTCACTTATGCAATCACAGGCTCTTATATATAGTCATTTATATATGACAACTCTCACATGCACTGTGTTTTACATATGTACTTACTTGGACATGTAGCACTGAGATATCCATTCAGTCACTAACACACCCATGCACACAGTAAACCGCCTATACAGCTGTTTCCTCATGCACTCTTGAACCCATAAACCAAGTGAATCAACTGCTCACACATCTATCCAGAGAGTCACACACCTCCCAGCCACCTCCACTCACACTCACCCTCACATACAAATACTTGGGTTATCAATCATTAACCCATATAGCCAGTCATATAGCTACTAATCAATACATGCAGCAGGTTACACAACAACAGACATAATGATGCACACATTCTAACACTTTAGTCACTAACCCATGCATTCAGTAAGACACATTTAATCTCCCACTCATACAGTCAGTCACGCACCTACTAAATCCATTATCCAAACACTCATACATACACTCATTCTACAATATGTTAAACACATTTTAAATTTTAAATTTACAGGAACACACATTTACTGGATGATGTCATCAGTGATGTCATCAGTGATGTCATCAGTGATGTCATTTAAGATGTCATCAGTGATGTCATCAGTGATGTCATTTGAGATGTCATCAGTGATGTCATCAGTGATGTCACTGACCATGTCATGAATGATGTAATATGTGACATCATCAGCAGTGGATTGCGGGCGCGCGAGTTATAGTTAGTTCAACTAACTATAACGTGGGAATTTCAATGGTTTTGTACGAGTAAAATGTCCAGCTAACTATAACTGGTGTGAAACCTATGGTTTTTTCAGTGAATTTCAAAGGTTTTTTAAATGCTAATTCCTAACTATAACGAGTGTTAAACCTATGGTTTTTCCAGTGAATATATATATATATATATATATATTCAGTGAATATATATATCTATCTATCTATATATATATATATATATATATATATATATATATATATATATATATATATATATATATATATATATATATATATAGATAGATATATATATTCACTGAAAAAACTATAGGTTTCACACCAGTTATAGTTAGGTGGAAATTTTACTCGCATAAAACCATTGAAATTCCCACATTATAGTTAGTTGGACTCACTATAACTTGCGCGTGCAATGCACTGCTGATGACGTCACATATTACATCACTCATGACATGGTCAGTGACATCACTCATGACATCACTGATGACATCTCAAATGACATCACTGATGACAACATCCTTGTGACAAAGTGACAGACCTCCTATCAGCATAAAATAACCTTTGACACACACATTCAAAAATAGAAACTAACATTTTCTTAAAAAAGGAGAAACCAATACCAATTACAACAACTTATTAGGTAATTCCAACATCTACATACACATCCACTCATTCACCAACAGTTCTATATAGTCACTCATGCATGTACTTACTCATCATATGTACTCATACACCTATACATCCTGTTACACACTAATACTCATCCATATAGTTACTCACACACAAATTCACACATGCAAATAAACTATCAAAAAAACATTTACTTGATTATACTGCTATAAACACACCACTACACATACTTCTACAGAAACGGAAACATATTTACTCTCTTAAACAATCAATTATAAAAACCCATACTCACTAACCCACCCATACACACAATCATCCACCCATACAGTCTTGCACACATGCTGTCTTCAAAATACATACAAATAGTGAGTCACTCATTCATGCATCTGTGCTCTAAGTAATATCCCCCACCGAACCATACAGACACTGATACTGATACTCAAAAAAACAACTAATAACCCATATACACACTCATGTAGCTACTCACCAACCCATGCAGCCACTTATACACAAAGTGAGACACAGATACAGATATTTAAATATTTAAACATTACTCGCTAATATATGTTTTCACTAAGATACATTTAATAAGTCAGTTAACCAATCAATTTTACACACAAAAAACATCCATTTAGACATTTATTTACCCATTTATTCTTCCATCAACCTTTAGATATACATATATAAAAAATATTTATTTTTCAGAAAGATACACATTCACTGGATGATGTCATCAGTGATGTCATTTGAGATGTCATCAGTGATGTCATGAGTGATGTCACTGACCATGTCACGAGTGATGTAATATGTGACGTCATCAGCAGTGCATTGCACGCGCAAGTTATAGTGAGTCCAACTAACTATAACGTGGGAATTTCAATGGTTTTATGAGAGTAAAATTTCCACCTAACTATAACTGGTGTGAAACCTATGGTTTTTTCAGTGAATTTAATAGGTTTTTTAAATGCTAATTCCTAACTATAACTGGTGTGAAACCTATGGTTTTTTCAGTGAATATATATATATATATATATATATACATAACATTTCTATGGCAAAATGAAACCCCTCATTTTGTTCCTTTTCAAATTAAATGTATTAAGTGTTACCACTTTATTCCAATCAAGATGACTTCAGGTGTGCCATACTTTTGTCATAAGTAAGACTGTTAGCGTTCTAGTTGTTCTTTAGAACACTCTGGGACATTCTGTCATTGGACTATAGTTGGGCTACATCTGGCTGATATTTGGGCTACATTTGGGCTCTTTTGTCTCTGGTGGCCATCTTGGGAGACTGCATATCAGAATTTGTTTAATGAAATATAAGAGGATTTGAGAAGTCACTCAAAATGTGCCCTAATTTTTCTTTCTTCAGCACTAATCATAATTTCTATGGCAAAATGAACCCCCTCATTTTGTTCCTTTGCAAATTAAATGTTTTAAGTGTTAACACTTTATTCCAATCAAGATGACTTCAGGTGTGCCATACTTTTGTCATAAGTAAGACTGTTAGCGCTCTAGTTGTTCTTTAGAACACTGTGGGACATTCTGTCATTGGTCTATAGTTGGGCTACATCTGGCTGATATTTGGGCTACATTTGTTTTTTTTGTCTCTGGTGGCCATCTTTGGGCTACATTGGGCTACATGGGGCTACATTTGGGCTCTAACATATATATAGCCCAATGTAGCCCAATATATATTTTTTCAAAGTTAATTTTTGTAAAAACCACTGGAGCATATATCTTGAGACATAGCAAATGCACATCGGGGTACCAGTCCCTACAATTTTGCAAAGTTTGGTGGAAATCCATTCAGCCGTTCGGGCTAAAAGTGAGTCCAACCGCCCTATGGAAATTAACATGGGGAAAACACGTTTTGGGACCCCCCTTTTATCTCGGCCCCCGCTCGACGGATCCCCCCGAAACTTTCAGGGAAGGAGCGGAGCGCAGCGAGGCAAAGTTAAGGAAAATTACAGGCAGATCCCTCATTCGGCGCCAAAGTTATTCCCAATAGAATGTTGCGAATTTCCTATGGAAAACGATCCTAACTAGGTAATATATATATATATATATATATATATATATGGTAGTTATCACCAAGTGTCTTTATTCACTCCTCGCTCTGACCAACGCATTTCAGCCTAGCATAGGCTTTGTTCACGGTGAGTAAATAAGTAAATTACGAACTGAAATACTTTGTTGCAAGAGTTTTGGGGCGTTGTATTAAGGTGACGCTTCAAATGCGTGCACTATTTAATCAATGTATACACATTGATTTCATATGGGTACTATGAACAGATATCACCCTTAATGACTGTGGTTGCAAAGCTCATAGCGATAAAGGTGTACATTTTGCATTTGATCCAATGCAGCGCAAACTAAGCAGCCATGTGAAACTGATCAAATTATTTGGAAAGGTAATCTGTGAAATGTTAATAATTTACACAGTTGATAAATGTAGCAGCAGCGTCCCTAATACCGTATGTATTTATGTAATGCACAATTTGACAAACTACTAGTCCCAGAAGGCCTCCTAACAGCTAACTGGGATAAATAGTAGACATAGAAGTAAGCTCACTTACCGTGAACAAAGCCTATGCTAGGCTGAAACGCGCTGGTCCGAGCGAAGATTGAATAAAGACACTTGGTGATAACTACCCTACCTGTGTGCCGCATCTTTGGGAAAAATTGTATGTAATGGGCCAGGATCCGGCCCCTTTGCAGAGCACCCGCAGCTGCGCACATTGTGGTGAAGGATCACTTTGTAACTACGTGAATGGAAAACCAGAGTGCGCCCGCCAATGCTGAAACCACGAAGCATTCGAGCACAGCACCAGAGCACAGAGGACATCGTGGTATCTGTAGTTGTCTGTCTGGAGGTGAGTGGCAATATCAGACGCTTTTAATGTAGCAGCAATACGGCGATGCGTTTCCCCTACAGTCTCATAGTATAACTGACATCGTGATTTGAAACGACAGTTAGCGAGACCAACACGGGGAAAAGGTACGGCAATAACCAAAACCATTGTAAACTCCAGTATGCTCGGTTTAAAAGTGATTTATGCAAACAGGGACGCACTCTGAAATTAGTCAATATGGAAGCGCGAGCTGCAAAATGCACGGATAAAGCTATCAAGATGTTTAAAAGCAAGGAACATAAAGAGAAGGAATTACCCGGCGCAAGCAATGCGAACAATACTAACACGCCAGTGATTAATGTGGCCAAACAACTTTTCAATCAAATTGAGAAACTTTATCGAAAGGAGATCAACAAAAGTTGGGAAATTATTGCACTTGAGAATTATATTAAAGTAAGGAGGATACCGAGAGGTCTCAGGATTTTCACTATGCCCACACACCCTGATATCAAAAAATGAACTTTTTGAAGACTGGGCTGAAAACAACACAGAATGTTCGTTAAATATGATGCGGATACTAATCAAACACGCTACAGTTGACATTTCAGAGATTAAAATGAAAATAGACTAACTGGAAGAAAATATCAAACAAATAAACAAAGATGAGGCAATGAAACTGAGGAAAGACATGGATGATAGACTTGAAAAATATGAAACAGAGATCGAAGAACGAAAAGGGACGTAAAAATCACAGAGATGAAAAAGATTACGCATTAGGCAGGATATTAACATTCGCTAAACGGTTCAATCATTTGCAAAAAAACTTCCCTGCCAAAACAGCTCCTGAATCCGCAACAAATGTAAGTGGATCAGAATTAAGTGAGACCGAAGGCTCAGACAGTGGAGCAAGTAATACAAGCCGTGATTTTTTAGAAGAGGTGTGGCTCTGGAACCTGGACAAAACCTTATCTAGAGGAAGGGGTCGCGGAAGAGCAACATCGCAAAATCAGAACCGTGGAAGAGGCTCCAAAGCAGTGTCAGGAAAACAAGGAAAACCAGAAGAGCCAAAATAAAAAAGAGTGTATTATCTAAGGAAAAGAAAATAGAAAATTTGATAATCAATCTCTCTGATCATGTTCTCACAAAAGAAGAACAATCAATACTGAATAAAGGTCTATCTTATTGTCCTGAGAAACATTTTAACCCGACTGAAGTAAGAATTGATCTATATAAGTATATACGTAAGCTCAAACTGGCCAAATTCCATGCTCGACAAATCAAACAAGTCCCGAGATCGGAGTCCAATGAGGCATCTGGAAACAAATCAAATTGGCAAATTGAAGAGATCCCGAATCTCCAAAATATATTTGGATTATTGTACGAACCCATGACAACGGAAATATCTGGCACCCTATTACTAGAAGATCTTGAAATCAGGACAGATAAAAGGGTTGACAGCGGATTGAAAAAGAAATCAAGAATATGCCCCACCCTGTCACCTGGCAATCTCATTGAGATGTTCTCGGAAGCAGTAATTGAAGAAATGGAAAAATTAACCAGTGTAAAAACCAAAGATGGATGTAGAGAAAATTTGACCAAAGGAGAACGTAATGCTATCAAAACATTGAATGAAGACATCAATCTAATTATCAAGCCAGCCAATAAGGGCGGGAATATCGTCCTGATGAATATAGAGGATTATCTAAAAGAGGCAAATCGTCAATTAGAAAACATCACGAACTACAGTAAACTACAGATACATCCTATAAACCAGATGACACTACAACTCAATTGACTAATAGATACCTGGCAAATGGAGGGGTTATTAAGTGATGAAGAGAAAACATTTCTGAAAACAGATTTCCCATTAATTCCAACTATCTATTTTATGCCCAAAATTCATAAGACACTCATTGATCCACCCGGAAGGCCGATTGTCTCCTCATGTGAAAGTTTATATGAAAATGTCTCACTATATGTAGATGTTTTTCTTGCACCAATTGCCAAAAGCATGAGTTACTACATTAAAGACTCTGGGGACTTTTGGAGAATTGTGCAAAATATTGCATGGAACAATAACTATCTATTGATAACCATTGATGCAGTGTCATTATACACTTCTATAAGACACCATATAGGACTCAATGCATGCGCCTACTTCCTCAAACAACGGAATGAAGAGGAGAAAAAACATACGGAAATGCTTATGCAAATGATTAATTTGTGTCTCACAAACAACGTTTTCATTTTCAATCATCAATTGTACAAGCAGGAGTGTGGTACATCTATGGGCATGTCATTTTCACCAAATTACGCCAAAATCACCATTGGTTGGTGGGAGAAAACAATAGCTTGGGATCCCACCAATCAAGAAGATCTTAACAAAATTATCTCATGGGTTCGTTATATCGACAACCTATTCGTAATTTGGAATGGAACAAAATTGGAATTCAACACTTATTTCTCCAAACTTAACAGCAATGATGTGGGTTTACAGTTCACACATTCCATCACTAAAAAGAAAATAGATTTTTTGGACCTCACAATATTTATCGAAGATGATCAAATACAAACCACTCTCTATAGGAAAAAAACAGCAACAAACAGTATATTACATGATACTAGCTTTCATCCTTAACCTCTGTTGTCCAGCATACCATAAGGCGAATTTATTCGCATGAAAAGGAACTGCACTAAAGAAAGGGATGCATAAAACGAAAATCATGGAGACATCAGTATGATTCAAATCTAGAGGATACAGTGATAAAATATTGAAGAATTGCAAAAAGAGAGTTGATCTGAGAAGTAGAAAGATGATAATTGCTCCACAAGTGAAAGAAGATGATAGTCAAGGACTACCCCGGTTTGTCATGACGTACAGTAAAGAGAGGGGTATCATAAGAAACAAAATTCAGAAGTACTGGCACCTTATATCAGGGGACCCAGATATAGGCAAGATGGCAGGAAAAGGACCACTGATCAGCTATAGAAAAACAACATCACTAAGAAACTGCTTGGTACAGAGCCATTTTAAAGGAAAACAAACGATCAACAAGAATAATTGGCTGACAGACCAACAAAATGGATTCCGCAGACGTAATGTCTGCAAGGCATATAAAATTGGCCAAAATAAAACTTCTTATGAAGAACCTAATGGAAAACAAACTACAATTGAAGGAAAAATATCATGTGCATCAACTCATGTTGTGTATGTTGTACAATGCAAATGTGGATCCAAATATATTGGGAGTACAACATGTGCGCTCCCGAAGCGGATTTTGGAGCATATAAGGGCCGTGAAAAATAAAGACATGGCATATGCTACCGCCAAACACATGGCCAGTAGTCAAACCAGCGATTGAAGAGCAATGTCATATTATGGTATCTTCATACTGGATGCAGATGAAAGAGGTGGCAATCGACTGCAGAAACTGCGGCAAATTGATTCTAAATTGATCATCAGACTTAAAACTAAGGTACCGAGGGGGATGAACTTTGATGAGGATTATGTACATCTTGAATGAATGTTAAAACAATATTCATTGGACATGAGTTGAGCCGAAGTGAACTGATTTGAGCTATAACTGAGTAGGTGATTATGAATTGAACTGGGTACTATACCCGTAAATTACGAACTGAATACTTTGTTGCAAGAGTTTTGGGGCGTTGTATTAAGGTGACACTTCAAATGCGTGCACTATTTAATCAATGTATACACATTGATTTCATATGGGTACTATACCCAGATATCACCCTTAACCCCTTCCACGCTCATGACGAGCTGGGCTCGTCATGCAGTAGCCTCCTCGCACGCTCATGACGAGCCCAGCTCGTCATAAACCAATGAGGATCACGAAATCCCAGCACAGCAGGGGAATTCCCATAGCATCCAAGAGGTTAATGACTGTGGTTGCAAAGCTCATAGCGATAATGGTGTAAACTTTACATTTGATCCAATGCAGCGCGAACTAAGCAGCCATGTGAAACTGATCAAATTATTTGGAAAAGTAATCTGTGAAATGTTAATAATTTACACAGTCGATAAATGTAGCAGCAGCGTCCCTAATGCGTATGTATTTATGTAATGCACAATTTGACAAATTACTAGTCCCAGAAGGCCTCCTAATAGCTAACTGGGATAAATAGTAGACATAGAAGTGAGCTCACTTACCGTGAACAAAGCCTATGCTAGGCTGAAACGCATTGGTCCGAGAGAGGAGTGAATAAAGACACTTGGTTATAACTACCCTACCTGTGTGCCGCATCTTTGGGAAAAATTGTTTGTAATGGGCCAGGATCCGGCCGCTTTGCAGAGCACCCGCAGCTGCGCGCATTGTGGTGAAGGATCACTTTGTAACTATATATATATATATATATATATATATATATATATATATATATATATATATATATATATATATATATATATTCACTGAAAAAAACTTAGGTTTCAGGCCTGATATATTTAGGAATTAGCATTTAATAAACCTTTGAAATTCACTGAAAAAAACATAGGTTTCAGGCCTGATATAGGTAGGAATTAGCATTTAAAAAACCTTAGAAATTCACTGAAAAAACTGTAGATTTTAGGGGTGTTATAGTTAGCTGGACATTTCACTCATACAAAACCATTGAAATTGCTCCTATAGAGTTAGTTGTACTAACTATATCTCGCACGCCCGCAATCCACTGCTGATGATGTCACATATTACATCATTCCTTTTTTTGTCAAATCTGTTTATTAGCATTTTAACATTTTATACGGTTCAGGATACAGTACAAGAGAAACAATCAATTCATCGTGGCATTCCGGTCTTGCCGGTTCAACATTCAGTCATTTGAATTCAGTATAAAGTGAGACCACGAAGTCACTCTGGCAATGTCTTGTAAACAAAGTAGCTGTGTTCAGGACTGACCAGTACAGGTGGGGTCCGCTTCGGCTCCTGAAATATTGTTCATGTCCATCTATTGACTCAGCCTTGCAAGAAGCATAACTATGAGGTGGATCCTTTTAACCATGTATTTCCACCTAGAAATTAAATTATTCTAACAGGTATATAATAAAAGGGAACTTCAACAATAGCGGCAGAATGCAGACATCCAATCACACCCATCCTCGTCCCCCCCGTCCCTTCCAGGTGCCCACCCCCCTGTGCAGATACATCTGTGGGCAAGTGTGTGTCGCAGGCTTGCATATCTAAAGGCTGGAAGAGTGCATGACGGGTCATCCGGGCAGGAAAGCACCCCGTGTTGTGTTCTGGCCCCAGGTCTTTTGTCTAAGTCTTATCAGCAACCTGATCGCCGCCTTCCCCAGGCAATTGCAGGGCCTTAAGCATACCCTCCCATTTGTCCGCCATGGGTTCCTTATATAGCCCCGTCGTTTCCTCCCTCCGTATGGATATCCATTCTGCTCGGGCCCACGCCTGAAGGGAAGAGACCCATGCTTGCGCAGCTGGCGGTTCGCGCGCTTTCCATCGCCTCGTGAGGAGACGCTTTGCCACCACCAATCCCAGGTCTAAGAAGTGGGAAGATGCTTTATTTTTGGGCGACCTCTTGAAGTGGTGTAAGATGTACTCTGGCCAGCTAAAGGGGATCATGCGGCCCGTGCACACCCGAGCATTGTATGTATCCTATTCCAGTAATCCCCCAGCTTAGGGCAGCTCCATAAGAGGTGGATAATTCCTGCATCCAACTCATTGCATCTTGGGCAGGACGTGTCTAAGCGGTGGAAGTTCCTATTGATTAGCTCAGGTGTAAGATAGGCTCTGTGGATGATGAACAGCTGTATCTGGCGAAAGCGCATGTTGCTGGGGATGCTCACCGGGCTCTTAAGGACTCTCTCCCATTCTTTATCGGACAGCGCCCTATCCAAGTCTCAGTCCCACTTGCCTCGAAGCGGAGCCAAGCTGATCTCTGTGTGAGCTCTTAGCGATGCGGCAAACCAGCGAACCAGGTGCCCGCCTCTCCCCATAACATGCATAGATGTAGGGCCCCAGTCTCACCCGTACTACAGGGTTTTTGTAGAGGAGGTCGACCATCTGTAGAAAGTCCACATCAAACTCGAAGCGCTTCAGCGCCACAGCCAAGTATCCCCATTCCAGGCAGTCAAAAGTCTTTTCCAGGCCGAGTACCAGGCATCCCGCCCTGGGCCATGTCTTTGTTGCCTCAGCCGCTATACGAAAGAACCGCCTAAAATTCAAAGATGTGGACCGCTCCGGCACAAACCCGTTTTGATCAGTATGTATAAGGTGCGGAACCACCAGCCCCAGTCTTTCCGCGAGCAGCTTTGTTAGTATTTTGTAGTCAACATTTAGCAGTGCCAATGGCCTGTATGAGCCCAGTGCCGTTGGATCCCTATCCAGCTTAGGCAATGAGACCAGGAAGGCCTCCCGCATGGACGGGGGGAGCGAGCCCTCACTGATTGCTTAATTTTACATGTGAAGGAGCAGGGGCGCCAGCGTGTCCCTGTAGGCCTTAAAGTTTTCTGCAGGCAGGCCATCAGGCCCTGGTGCCTTCCCGGTCGCCAGTGCCTGTATCGCTTCTCCCACCTCCTCCAGCGTGAGGTGTTCATTAAGTGCGCCCTGATGTTCCTCCGAGACCGCAGGAAAGGTTACCGTGTCCAGGAAGCTTTCTAGCGCAAGCCTGGGACCGGGTCCGCGAGCCCTGTACTGTTGTGTGTAGTGTCTAACCAGAGTGCGGTGTATCTCGCGCTGTGTATATACCACCTCCCGCTCCGCTGTGTGAAGAACGCCTATTGGGGCACCCCGGGCTTCCCTTTAAATCAACCAGGCTAGCAGTCGGCCAGCCCTATCCGCCCTGGCGTGCGTTTGAGCTGTGTGCGCCGCATAATTATGGCACCGCAACTGTTCCATAAGGGTTGAATGTTTAGCGCGCAGGTTGCTCAGTTTGCGTGCGTTTTCCCCGGCCCCCTCGCCCTCCCTCTCATACTGTAAGAGCTCATTTTCCAAGCGAGTGAGTGAGGTAGACAGTGTTTTGCGTATGTTCCATGAGGCCCCCATGCAGTGCCCCCGGATGGCTACTTTGTGCACGTCCCATTCCATCGCACTGCTTGCAGACCCCTCATTAATCTCAAAGTAGTCGAGGACAGCAGTGCCCAGCGAGGATCTGAACTCCGGATCCTCAAGCGCAGCAGTCTGCAACCTCCACATAGGCACTGGTGAGCGGTCCACGTCCCAGCTGAGGCTGAGCCGTAGTGGGTTATGATCGGAGTGTGTTCTCCCTAAGTATTCTGATTCTGCAAGCAAGGGGAGCAGCGACTGGGTGCCGATTATTCGGTCTAACCGGACATGCAGGTTATGCACTGAGAAGTAGTATGAGTACACCCTGTCCGCGGGATGTTGCACACACCACAAATCTTGTACCTCCCAGTATGTAAGCCAGTCTCTAACTGCTTGCGCATTGGACGCCACCGTCGTGGCGTGGAGTGGGGGGAAAGAGCGGTGCAGTCCGACATCTAGTACCATGTTAAAGTCCCCACCTAATAACCAGGGGAGGCCAACATACATGTGTAGGACTTGGTTCAGAGCCGCTAGGAAGCAGGACTGGTCCGAGTTTGGGGCATAGAGTGATCCCAGCAGAATTTCCTGGCCGTTTAACTTTCCTCGCAGTAGGCAATACCGTCCCTCGGGGTCTACTTTTGTGTCTGTGCAAATGAATGGGACACCTGCCCGTACCCATATCAATGTGCCACGTGTGTGCACAGAGAAAGTGGTGCCATGTATTTGTCCCCACCAACACCTGCGTAGTTTATCTAGCTCAACCTGCGTCATGTGTGTCTCCTGGAGAAGGGCAATCCCCACCCCGTGTCGCTGCAAGTAGGAGAAGACCGAATAGCGCTGTGACGGTGTGTGCATGCCGCGGATGTTCCATATCAGTATATTAGTGTGCGTCATGCGCCTGTTTAAGTTGCCGTCCCTCGCTGCCAGGGGAGCTCCTTCCGGGGGGGGGGGGCGGCATAGAGCCGTCGGGTGGAGTGAGGTCAGTGTGCCGCGTATAGAACAGGGAACAATGAAAAAGAACATTTAAACTAAAAGGGCGAGGCCCCGTTGGGGCGTTCATCCAAACTTCAATAAGATCCACCCTCAAGAGAGGTGGGAGGTCAGCGCTGTGGCTGTTTGGGTGAATGTGCTACCAACAACCCAATTGAAGCCCGCCCCAATTACAGGCCCCTGAATTATCAAAAAGCGCAAAGGGGATCTAGCACGGGCAGGCGCAAAAGGCCTGCGTGGGCCAACGTGGACGGAGCCCAGGAGCCAGGCAGGTGTCTATTGCTTCCCGGTACTGGTCAACAGACACTCTCACACGCACCTGGCTAAGTGTACACTGGTGACAACATGCACACACATGTCAGGAGACCCCTTCCCTCCCTTCGAGACATCCTCAAGTACCTCACCCGTGCATAAAGGATACATTGAACATTATATTCATGGGTATGGGCCCCTGCTGGGCCTTAGTGGATCATTAGTCCTCCACATAAGTTGGTCAGCTGTTTGGGGCATCACCACCGGCATGTTCATGTCTTCGGAGAGCACCGTTGATGGGGACAAGGAGCCACTGGTGGCTAGTTCTCTGCACAGCTGGGAGTCCAAGCGGCCTGCATCATTCACCACTCCTACGGTCGCAACCGCATGCAGTGTTTCTTGCCTTTCCACTCTCCGCTTCTCCGGGCTGGGCGCGACAGGGCCCTGGCCGCGGTGGCCACTTCTCCTCCGACGTCGCCTTGATCGCTGCTCCTGCCATCCGCTTTCCTCAAAGCTCGTGGGCCACACCCCTGTCGACTGACCTTCTCCTCTAACCAGTCCCAGACATCCGATGGAGCATCGAAGAATCGGGAGCCGTCCCTCGAGATTACGCGGAGGCGGGAGAGGAACAGCAGGGAGTAGGGTAACTCAAGTTCCCTCAGCTTCTTTTTCACCGCCATGTATGTGTTCCTCCGCCTCTGCACTGCTGCCGTGTAGTCCGGAAAAAGCATCACTCAACTGTTTCGCACTGTAAGGACTTCCAGTTTCCTAGTCTCACGCAGAACCACATCTCGGTCGCGGTAATTTAGGAGCTTGAAGAGGAACGAACAAGGCCAGGCTCCAGGCTTGGGCGCTTGCGCAGGTACCCTGTGCGCTCTCTCAACTGCAAAATGTAGAGACAGCAGTCCCGGGGGTAATATCTCCTGCAACCAGCCCTCAGTGAACCGCTCCGGATCTTTCCCTTCTTCGCCCTCCGGCAGGCCCACCACCCGCACATTGTTGTGCCATGAGCGCCCTTCCGCATCTTCAATGCGGTCTTCCAGTACGTGCATTCTGTCCATAATATCCTGGAGTGCTGAGGTATGCGTTTGCACCACTGGTTGCAGTTCCTGAAGTGATTGGCGCTGCGTGGCAACCGACTCTGTCAACCTGCGATGGTCACCATGTAAGAGGGTAAAGTCTGAGGTGACCTTATCTATTCGGGCCTCCAGTGACGTTTTGGTCTTTTCCAGTGTACTGCCAATGCGTTCTACTGCCGCCAGCACGCTATCCAACTTGGCGGCTAGGGCTGCGGTCGGCCCCATGTTTCCACTCTGATGCCCGCGAGGCGAGCCAGGATCTTCAGCCACGTACTGCCTCTGTTGGGATTTGTCTCTGAGTCTGCCCATCGCCAGTTGTTGCGCGGTAGGCATCTGCGTTGACCTCCAGCAGCCCACTCCACTGCGAGAGGTCCCTACGGAAGGGCCAGGAGGGGGGTCTCCATGCCCGCTCCTTTGCGTCTCCGACCTTGGTGCAGTGTGTCTTGGCCCCGCCAGGCAGCCACGCAGCGGCGTCTACGTGTCTGACGTCTCTTGTCCGCAACACAGGCGTCTCTTATGCCAACTTCTTGGTGCCCCCTTGTCTGCAGGAGGGACTCCTTGGCTCTCGCTGCATTGGTTGCCGTGCACAGAACTTCACCCCAGCAACCTGCACTTGTCCCTTACTTAGAGTCACTGTACGATGCTGTCGAACAGGCACAAATGCAGCAGGCACGGTCAGGCCATGCACATCCAGCGGCTCCCTTGCGCACGATTTGGATTGCGCTTCTGGAGGGACTTCCTCACCTTGTGGACAGGAGCGGCAGTTCTCGTCCTAAGCTGGCGCCCAATTTGCCCTAGTTCCGGGTGTATTGTCACAGCCTGGGCTCGCCTCAGTCCCGGGTCTCCCCTCCAACCTAGTGTCCCCACCAGCATCCGCCCTCTAAGCTAGTTTGGTCTATAAAGTCTCCTTGCCATGTGTTTATTGAAAGCGGTGCCCAATCTGCACCTGGAAAGACGCTAGAGTTGTCGCACCCAGTTCAGGGCCCCGGCGTTGGAATGGTGCTGCTTGCTCCGAGTTTGGGGCATAGGGTACTAGTGTTCTTATACCATAATCATGACTGAGTCGGCACGGTTGTCGAAGGGGTATTGGTGTCCAATATTATGGATTAGTCCGCACGGCTCTGGGAGGTGCACTGGTGCCCTTATATTATGGAAGAGTCAGCACGATTCAGGGAGGGTTGCTGGTGCTCTTAAATCATGGATGACTCATCGGCCTTTGGCTTATCGGCGGCTATCGGGCTTCCGGGTGCGCTGCCCCTCCCAGCAGCGGCGTTCCTGTGGGGGTCCACTGACTGCCCCTCGTCCCATCCCCGTACTCCTCACAGCCCTACCACAGTAGTTTCAGCCGTTTCAAGGCAGCCCTCCCTCTTCCTGCACTAACGTATCCTCCGGGCCTCCCGGTCCGCCTTGGGTCCCGCTTCTTACCGGCTCACGGCGGTGCTTCGCGCTGCGGCCTATCTCCTCTCCCGGGCCTGCAGCTGTGTGGTCGGCGAGTCCTCAAAGCCCCCTGGGCCCCATACACGTAGGGCCAATGCTGCGGTGGTCCGGGCCTTCCAGTCTCGGAGCCACCAGCCTCACTCGCGGCGTCCTCCCTTCAGGCGTGGCCCGGCGCCCGGGTTGTGAGCGGCGCCCAGCACCTCGCTTTTCCTCGGGGACAACGTTGCAGTATTCTGGGCCACCCCACCTCCAATCTGTCCCTCCTCAGCAGACGGCTCTGTTTCACAGGCCGCATGGGCCGCCGCCTCTCGCCTCCAGCCCCGCTCCGGGCCGCTCTCCAGAGTTCTCGATGTGCTGGCGGCCTCACTAGCGACGTCTGTCCGCCAAATGCAGCCGGGCGCCCTGGGTGTGAGTGGCGCCCAGTACCTCGCTCTTCCTCCGCGGCAGCTCCGGGCTTCCCAACGGTCGCTTGGCCTCGGCGGGGTTTTGCGCCTTTCCGCGGGAGGGCCGCTCCTCCGCTGTGTGTCGCCTATCGTCACCTCTGCAGCGTCCAACACACGGGTGCCGGTCTTCCCAGGCTCTGCTTCCGCTCCCACACCCGCTCACCCGTGCACAGGTATGGGATCGCTTCCAGAGATAACTTACAGGATAAAATTGGGATCTCGGCGACGGAGCTCTAGCTAAGCACGTCCGCCATGTTGGCTAGCTGGCCACGCCCCACTCACATATTACATCATTCATGACATAGTCAGTGACATCACTGATGACATCTCAAATGACATCACTGATGACGTCATCCAGTGAATGTGGTTTGCTTTGTTATTTAAATATGTATTATATATATAGCAATTTGCATTGAAGAATGAGTGAATATATAAATATAAATATATGGATGGATGATTTAGTAGCAGTGTGATTGACTGTTTACTTGACTAATTTAAAGTTTATTTATTTATTTATTTATTTATTTATTATAGTGTTTTATATAGCGCGAACAAGACCCGTGGGTATCAGAGCGCTTAACATCAAGAATGGTTACACATTGGCAGTAAAATAACAATTATAGAATTATAGAACAAAACCTATAAGAAGTAGAAGAACTTATTGCTAAGGGGGGTGCAAAAATATATATATTCCAAACGCGTGTGCAATTAACAGTAAAAGGTGGCTAAGGCTTAGCTTATCCCTATCTATATAGATAAATAAGAAGAGGTAGAGGTTATATAGTTTTCTGCTATCACATAGTTATCGGTACATCTAGTAGGAGATGGCAGTGAGGACAAAGTTCAGTTCAGGTATGTGGGTGGAGACATTCACTTATCGGTAATATCGTTCATGAAGATGGCCGCCCTTCATCTGACTAAAAATATTCGTCCCAGAGTTCCGTTGGCTTCCCTAATCAAGGTACATCCTCAACATATGGCTTTTCAATTCCCGTTTGAATTGAACAATATTTTGAATCTTCCTGATGCTTGGAGGGAGAGTGTTCCAGACTCTAGGGGCAGCCCCAGAGAATGATCGGTCATAAGACTTTTTCTTTCGGAAGATGGCTGGCCGCAACAATAACTCCTTGGCACTTCTAGTTGGTCTGTTTCCTCCCGATAGCTTGATTTTCTTGGCTAGATATCTTGGTGTGTTATAGTGCACCGCTTTGTGGGTAATGCATGCTATCCTCATTTGAATTCTAGCCTCGTACGGTAGCCAATTTAGTGCTTTCAGGTGAGGAGAAATATGATCAAATTTCCTAGACCCCGTGATGAGTCTTGCTGCTGCGTTGAGACAGGCTTTTAGTGGTGCTGTAGATGTTTTTGGAAGGCCTGCTAATGTGGAGCAACCATATTCGATCCTTGATATAACTAGTGATTGAATAGCCAGTTTTAAATCTGCTACCGAGATTAATGGTTTTAATTTTCTTAAGTAACTCAGGTGGAAGCGGGCACTTTTCGACATTGAATTAATATGGGCTTTCATATCGAGATTTTCATCTAACGTAATTCCTAGTGATTTAGCTGAGTTGACTAGCGTTGGGGTGCAGTTTAGTGCCGTCAGCCGTTTGGTCCATTCCTTTATTTCAGAGTTGCTCCTTGGTGGTAAAATTAGCAAGAATTCTGTTTTATGGGCATTTAGTTTCAGATGGTTAGAGGTTAACAATTCCAAAGCCATCTTTAGTGTCTCATTCATTAGGTCAATGTCCTCAAGATTGGCAATCTTCAAGTATATTTGCGTGTCGTCTGCATACATGTGGTAGGAAATCTTTGAGTTCCGTAGCATGTCTGTAAGAGGTTCGACATATAGGTTGAATAGATCTGGGGATAGCGTTGAGCCTTGCGGGACCCCAATTGCATTAGGACATGAGGGTGAGATTGCTTGGTTAACCAGGAATCGCTGTGTTCTGTTGCGTAGGAAAGAATTAAACCATTTCAGCACATTTCCGGACAATCCCATCCTGACCTGTAGTCTGGACAGTAATGCTTCATGATTTACCGTGTCAAATGCAGCTGATAGGTCTAAAAGAATCAGTAGGCAAGCTTGCTTTAGGTCTAGGGCTTGTAGCGCGTCATCGACAATGTGCAGGATCGCTGTTTCCGTGCTATGCCCTGCTCTGAAGCCTGATTGGCATTCGTCTAGTAAGGAGAACTTGGTAATGTGTTGATTCAATTGGCTCTGCACGCATTTCTCAATAGGTTTGGCCAATAAAGGGATGTTCGTTACTGGACGATAGTTATTCGGATCTGTTGTGTCTGCAGTCGGTTTTTTGATTATTGGCACTACTTGTCCTGTTTTTAGGCAGTCTGGGAGGATCCCTTGTGCAAGAGACGCGTTTATTATTTTGGTCCAGATTGGGACCAGGATGTGGCTGATTTCTCTTACACACTTTGCCGGTAAAGGGTCATGATAATGGTTGTTCGGTCTAATTTGCGAGAGCGTTTTAGCGATCTCGACCTGGTCATATAGTTCAAATGTGTCCCAATTCGCTTTATTTTTTGCCTTCATCCTCTCTGTTGTCATAGGGGCCGCGTTTGTCGGCATATGTTGGGTCGGGAGGATAGCCGCGGCATTTGAGAGCTCTACCTCTAGCGATTTGGTCTTTTCTGTGAAAAATGAGGAGAATTCCTCGCCGCTTAATGGAGTCTTTGAATGTTCTTGTGCCAATTTGGCCAGTTTGTCTGATTGTTGTTTTAAGATCTCAAAGAGTTTTCGTGGTCTGTTTTTGGCATTGTCAAGTTCTGCTCTTATATATTCTTCCTTGGAATTGATTATCTTTTTGTTATAGTGCCTTCTGGTGGGCCTAAGGGCTTTTAGCTCAGGGGAGGAAGGGTGTCGTCTCCAGTTTCTTTCGGCCGTTCTCAATTTGCGCCTTTCCTCATTCAGTGCTCCATTGAACGAAGGATTTTTAGATTTTTCTGCGACTCTTTTCAGTTTTAGCGGCATGGTGTCATTGACAATATTTCCAATTGAGGTTAGGTAGTGATCAGTCAACTTGTTTACATTCTGCATGTCGTCAGGTGACTTTAAATCTTTCTCGCACCTTTCAACCAGTAACTCAATATTCGCCTCTTTGGTATCTCGTATCGCTTTTTTGGACCTGGGGGGTTGTACAGTCCTACCCTTTTTCACTGAAGGAATCACGAATGTTATGGCGTAATGGTCCGACCAATCACAAGGATCAATAGCGAGTATAGATGTCTCTTTCTTATTTGCAATAATCCAGTCTAAGGTCGCTCCTTGCGCATGTGTGGGTTGGGTGCAAGCTTGTGTAAGGTTTAGTTCTGCGAGGAACTCTTTAAGCAGGTTAACCGTTTTGTCATTTGCGTCGTCCCAGTGTAGATTAAAGTCTCCTAGGAAAATGTTGTTGGCATCAGAATCGTAGTTGGTCGTAATGATCTCTATTAGTTGCTCTGTAAACTTTGCGTTATCTCCTGGTGGATGGTAAAACGCATGCAGATTGCATTTCTGGTTGCTTGATGATCTTATATTCAGACCCAAGTATTCACAATATTCAAAGGGGTCGGCTTGGATTTGGTTGACTTCTATCTCTGATTAGTGAATGCAGGCTATACCTCCTCCTACTTTCCTTGGCTTATCTAATCTCACAATGTTATATTGCGGTGGTACTAAGAGATCAATGGCAGGCGATGATGATTCATTGAGCCATGTTTCCGTAAGTATTGCTAGGTCAATTTCCTTATTGAGGATGAGGCCTGCTATGTCTGAAGCATGTTTAGTTGCCGAACGACAATTGAGTAGAAGGCAACTCAGAGGTTTTTCAGAGTTACTGGGGTTCACATTTTCGGATTCCGTTGCTGTTAATTGGATATGTTGTAGGTTGCGGTGGATTGCTTTCCTATCATTCTTTCTGGATGATCTGTTAGCATCTATTGGTACTGTTTTGATTCTCTCAGCACTCCCCCGTCCCGGTTGTTCATATGTTCGGAGTAAGGCTAGGGTTTCTTCATTTGAAAGGGGATTTGTCCTGTCTGGTCTACTGAGCCTGTTTTTTTGAGACTGGGCCATCTCGTCATTCCATCTTTGTGTGGATAGTACCAAATTCTGAATATGCGAGACCTTTGAGTGCGTGCTTACTGTCATCTCCCACATTTTATCACTTACTTTTGAAATTTCCAGCGAGCCTTGTGCCAGGTTGTCTACTATTTTCAGGAGCTCCTTAATTTCTTTCAGGTTTCGAGGTGATTTCTTAACGAGGATTGATCTGTTAGACCAAGTTTTGCATTTTGCTCTTCTCCGTAATTGATTTGTTCTCACTCCCACAATTCTTTCCTTTGTATCCTTCGTTTGATTTCCACTTTCGACATTATATGAGAGGTCACGAGTATTATCACTGTTGGGTGGTGTTATTAGTGGATTTGTGGGTGCGGATCTATAAGACTCCTGTTTTGTATTCGATTGAGGTGGCGGGTCAGCAAGTGACTCGTTGTGTGCTGAGGTACCCTTTTCCAGTACATTCACCCCGAGTAGTGGTGACATCAACTCTACTCTTTGTATCTGGTCCTGTTCTTCGTTTGCTGGATTGGTAGATCTCTCTGTCCCTTCTGTCTCTTCCTCTGGTGTTGCCATCACAGTTTCAGTGATACCTCCAGAGCAGGAATTTTGAGTGTAATGACCCCCCATTTGGTTGGCGTCTCTAATGGTAGTATCATTGTTGTCAGGAGAGGCATCAACTGGGGTCTTGGGTAGTTGGTGTCTTGGTCTATCTAGGGATTCTTTTAATATTAGGAAAGACTTTTCAAATTCCTCAAGGTCTCTATTGGCCACTTGTATCAGCACTATTCCCCGTTTTATATAAAGTGATGCATAGTTCTGCATTGCACCTTTTTGAAGGTGAGGTCAGTAGTTTTGTGCCATGCGGAATGTTTTTCATACCTTTTATGGGCAGCAATTCTGTGAGGGCATTACGCCAATTAGCAGTTTTATGCGTGTAGAAAATTAGGTCATTAATTATAGAGCCTTTCACTCTATCAAAATAAGGGTCTGCGAACAATATGTCCGGGTTTTTTCTCAGGGTGTTATGTTTGAACTTTTTGGCAGCATTTTTGGATAACATAGAAGGATATTTTATGCTCTGTGCATTGGAACCTGACATCCCTCTGTGACTTTCCTCCATTTTCCCTTCCAGAATTACGTCTTATGATGATTTGTTCTTAATTGATCCCTTCTTAGTGGTAATAAAGTATTGGAGAATATAACATATATCGGTGTTTCGTAATAAGTATATTTTCTCTGCTTTAACCTAATTATAGCATTATATATGTGTTACCATATCACAGGAAATTAATTTGCCTCTCCCTTATTCTGATAAGTCTGGTTTGTGGCTGGCCGTTACAAGATGTCCGCCTTTTTTGTATCTGTTGTTCTTCTGTTCTTCTTCTGAGAAGGAGTAGACTTTTTTTCTTTCCACTCCTGTGAGTAGTCCCCTTTCTCTTTTGCTCCTTCGTTATTGGTCTGACGACAGTCCCCTTTCAGTGGCTATGTCCTGGACTGGAGCAATTTAGCTGGCACTTTGGTGGTTGTCGATGCATTTAGGACACTTCACTATCCCTTCACAGATCGGGATCAGGATATGCTCATCTTTATGTCCAAATATTTAAACCCCTTAGGTCTACCTGCCAGGATGGTCCTCTGTATTTGTAAGCATTACCGAGGGCGACTGATGTCTTAAGCGGCCGCCATTTTAGGGTCAGGCGCGCCGCTTTAGCCATTCCCGGTTCGTTTCACCCTCGTTCTTTCCCTCGCGTGTGCTCACGGAAGGGGGCAGTGGAGATAGGGTCGCGCAGTAGGGCAAGGTTGCTCGTACCTTCCTGACTTTCGCCGAGACCGCTCTCCCTTTCACCACAACTACCGGATCCCGATCTCCGGCACCGGGGATCCCGACGATGTCCTCAGCCTCGCGAAGCCCAGCGCAGCCCAGAGCGATACCGGATGGCACCAGATGCACCTGTTTCCGTCACTGTATTTCCACTCGTTCATCATCGTCTGTCATCTATGGGTCCGATGAGATGAAGGTGCCCTCTAAATATATTGAAGTGAAGTGTCTCTCTAAATATATTGGATAGTGACTAAACTGTGTGAACATCTGTATCACTTTGTCAGTTGTTGTAAAAACTACTTCTCCAGTTGGTTACTAGCTATTTGAAAGTCTATATTAGTTATTGATTACTTAACTAAGTATTTGTATGGGAGAGTGAATGTGTGTGTGGTTCGGTGGGAGGTGTGTGACTGCCCAAAGATGTGTTAATTGTTGATTTAGTAGGTATATGACGTTAAGACTACATGTTATAACAGTTGTTTGGGTGAGTGAATATCTTTATGGGTGTGGTGATGAGCAAATATCTCTCTATATGATACATGTCCAACAAAGTAGAAAAATAAAAGGCAATGTATGTATCAGATGTTGTTTATAAATAAGTATACATAAGACTCACTGATTGTATGCGTGACTGTATAGATAATTGTATACTTGTAATAGTGATTTTATAACACACTAAGTATAATTTACTATCTATATGAATAGATAAAGTGGTGTTTGTATAAGTGTAAAGCTAAGTAAATGTAAGTATGATCCATTGTTTGCATAAGTGAATAGGAGGACTTTATAAGTGAATAGGATGTGTGCTGGAGTGTAATGTCGATATAGGTGTATAAGTATATTTGATAGTGTTCTATTGATCATTGACTGCACGTATGAGTGAATCTGTAGGTAAGTGATTAGATGTGTGTATAGATCTAGGAATCACTGAGTGGTTGTTTAGAAACTTGTATCGGTGTGTCAATGGATTTAAATATGGTACTCTGTATTTTACAGTGAGTGACGAAAGGTTATACTAGTGTATGATGAGGTATATCGTCACGTGGATGATTTATCAGTGATTTCATTTGAGATGTCATCAGTGATGTCACTGACCATGTAATGAATGATGTAATATGTGACATCATCAGCAGTGGATTGCGGGCGCGCGAGGTATAGTTAGTACAACTAACTATATCGGAGGAATTTCAATGGTTTTGTATGAGTGAAATGACAAGCTAACTATAACACCCCTAAAATCTACAGTTTTTTCAGTGAATTTCTAAGGTTTTTTAAATGCTAATTCCTAACGATATCAGGCCTGAAACCTATGGTTTTTTAAGTGAATTTCAAAGGTTTTTTAAATGCTAATTCCTAACTATATCCGGCCTGAAACCTATGGTTTTTTCAGTGAATTTGCAAGGTTTTTTAAAGGCTAATTCCTAATTATGATGTGAGTGAAACCTATGGTTTTTCTTTGAATTTCTAAGGGTTTTTTCAATACTAATTCCTAACTATAACGTGTGTGAAATCTATGTTTTTTTCAGTGATTTTACAAAGTTTTTTAAGTGCTAATTCCTAAATATAATGTGTGTGAAACCTATGGCTTTTTCGGTGAATTTCCAAGGTTTTTAAAATGCTAATTTCTGTATCAATTTTTATATTTTGTATATATTTATTTTCCAACAAACTGCCTTTGTATATTGTAATACATTGACTGTATCCTGTAATATGCAACGGCACAGCTAGTTTTTATGATTTGAATAAAGTTAAACAGTATAGTCTACATCTTCGATCAAAATATATACAGTCAAATTTGTCAATTAAATTTTTTTTCAACGTGCGCGCACCTCGTGATTTTAAAAAAAAAATGTTTTTTTGCCCTTTGGGGTCTTTCAGAGACCCCCTGAGAAGGCCTTGGGGGTCAGGGAGTCTCTACCCTGCCCCTTTTCACGTTCTACACTATTGTTTTTGACTCAGTCTGCCTCGAGGGTGCGCGCAACGTGCGCGAACCTCGCATTTTTTTTGTTGTAATTTTTTTTTGCCCCCATGAGACCCCATGAGAAGGCCTAGGGGGTCTGGGAGTCTCTTCCCTGCCTCCTTTTCACATTTTTAAAAGCTTTTACGAAAATCGGGTAAAACGTAATTTATATGCGACGGTCGCGCAACGTGCACGCATGCGTGCACACACGTTGCGCGCACGTAAAGTCATGTGACATGAAAACAACACTTTTGATTGGTTTATAGTAGTTTCTTTTCCAGAATCTTGAAAAACCCCACCCACTTCCCTCACTATCTATTTTACTTTCCTGAGAGAAGGATCTCTGCTTTGTTCCAGCTTTTTTCATATCAAAATGGCAGAACAGCAGCCACAGGATTCTTCTGAGTTTGTGTGTGAGTAACTCTATAGATGAATGTCCGTGTGTAATAAGTTGTATAGGTGTATGAGTACATATGATGAGTGAGTATATGTATGAGTGCCCATATAGAACTGTTAGTGAATGACTGGATGTGTATGTAGATTTTGGAATTACTGAATAGGTTGTTCTAACTGGAATTGGTATCTCCATTTTTTTGAAAATTTTAGTTTCTATTTTTGAATGTGTGTATCAAGGGTTGTATTACGCTGCGAGGAGGTCTGCCACTCTTTCACAAGGATGATGTCATCAGTGATGTCATCAGTGATGTCATTTGAGATGTCATCAGTGATGTCATTAGTGATGTCACTGACCATGTCATGAATGAAGTAATATGTGACATCATCAGCAGTGGATTGCGGGCGCGTGAGTTATAGTGAGTACAACTAACTATAACGGGGGAATTTCAAAGGTTTTTTAAATGGTCATTCCTAACTATAATGTGGCTGAAACCTATGGTTTTTTCAGTGAATTTCAATGGTTTTGTAAATGATAATCTTTAAATGTATTAATTGTTATATTTTTTATACTGATATACTAAATTATTTTAAAATATTTATTTTTAAATATTTTATTTTTTAAATTACATTACATATTTTTAATATAAATTGAAAAAAATGTTTTTACACCTCTCTGCAACGCAGCCCCCTGATGCATTTGCAGAGGGGGAACTAATTCCCCTTGCATACTGGGGGTCCCTGGGGGCCAACTAGCCCACCAGGAACCTCCAGTATTCCCCAGGGGGCTGCATTGCAGAGAGTTGTAATGAGGCCACACCCTTTTTACACCTCTCAGCAGCGCAGCCCCGGGCGTATATGCAGAGGGGCAACTAATTCCCCTTGCATACTAGGGGACCCTGGTGCCAACGAGCCCACCAGGAACCTTCAGTATGCGCCAGGGGGCTACATTGCAGAGAGGTGTAATGAGGCTATGCCCCTTTTTACACCTCTCTGCAATGCAGCCCCCTGGCACGTTTGCAGAGGGGGAACTAATTCCCCTTGCATACTGGGGGTCCCTAGCCCACCTGGAACCTCCAGTATGCGCCATGGGCCTGCATTGCAGAGAGGTGTAATGAGGCCACACACTTTTTTATACCTCTCTGCAATGCAGCCCCCGGGCGCGTTTGCAGAGGGGGATCTAATTCCCCTTGCATACTGGGGGTCCCTAGGGGCCAACAAGCCCACCTGGAACCTCCAGTATGCGCCATGGGGCTGCATTGCAGAGAGGTGTAATGCGGCTATGCCCCTTTTTATACCTCTCTGCAACGCAGTCCCCTGGCGCAGTTATAGAGGGGGAACTAATTCCCCTTGCATACTGGGGGTCCCTGAGGACCAACTAGCCCACCAGGAGCCTCCAGTATGCGCCAGGGGGCTGCATTGCTTTGCCCCATGGGACGGCATTCCCCGGGGCAGTGTGGGGGGGATTGGGGCCCCCCCACACTTCGTTATCACTATTCCCCAGCGATTTGGTCCCCCCGGGGGGTAATATGAAAAGAAACAGGTGGGGGTCGGGGTAGGGCATCAGAGTTACCACTACACTGGGTGTGGCAACGAGTGATAGAAGTATGAAAAAACCGGGAGGGCCCATGGGCTCCAGTCAGGCGAGCGAGCAGCAACCTGGATATATATTCAAAACTCCCCGGTCGTGGCTGGAAAATGGTGATGCCTGGCTACGCGACTAGCGTGTCTCGTGCTTGGGTCTGGGGGTCTTGCGTGAATGAATCTACGGACGCGGCCAACAAATGCGACTATCTTTGTCTTCAATCAAAGCCTTTGATTAAAGATGAACGTAGTCGCATAGTCGATACAGATAATAATTTCTCTCCAACGATCTGGGTAATCGCCACAGACCCCCAGACCCAAGCACGAGACGCGCTAGTCGCGTAGCCAGGCATCACCGTTTTCCAGCCATGAACCATATAACGTTTGTGAAAACTATGTTTTTTTCAGTGATTTTACAAAGTTTTTTAAGTGCTAATTCCTAAATATAATGTGTGTGAAACCTATGGCTTTTTCAGTGAATTTCCAAGGTTTTTAAAATGCTAATTTCTGTATCAATTTTTATATTTTGTATATATTTATTTTCCAACAAACTGCCTTTGTATATTGTAATACATTGACTGTATCCTGTAATATGCAACGGCACAGCTAGTTTTTATGATTTGGATAAAGTTAAACAGTATAGTCTACATCTTCGATCAAAATATATACAGTCAAATTTGTCAATTACAATTTTTTTTTCAACGTGCGCGCACCTCGTGATTTTTTAAAAAAAATGTTTTTTTGCCCTTCGGGGTCTTTCAGAGACCCCCTGAGAAGGCCTTGGCGGTCAGGGAGTCTCTACCCTGCCCCTTTTCACGTTCTCCACTATTGTTTTTGACTCAGTCTGCCTCGAGGGTGCGCGCAACGTGCGCGAAGTTTGCAATTTTTTTGTTGTAAGTTTTTTTTGCCCCCATGAGACCCCATGAGAAGGCCTAGGGGGTCTGGGAGTCTTCCCTGCCTTCTTTTCACATTTTTAAAAGCTTTTACGAAAATCGGGTAAAACGTAATTTATATGCGACGGTCACGCAACGTGCATGCATGCGTGCGCACACGTTGCGCGCACGTAAAGTCATGTGACATGAAAACAACACTTTTGATTGGTTTATAGTAGTTTCTTTTCCAGAATCTTGAAAAACCCCACCCACTTCCCTCACTATCTATTTTACTTTCCTGAGAGAAGGATCTCTGCTTTGTTCCAGCTTTTTTCATATCAAAATGGCAGAACAGCAGCCACAGGATTCTTCTGAGTTTGTGTGTGAGTAACTCTATAGATGAGTGTCCGTGTGTAATAAGATGTATAGGTGTATGAGTACTTATGATGAGTGAGTATATGTATGAGTGCCCATATAGAACTGTTAGTGAATGACTGGATGTGTATGTAGATTTTGGAATTACTGAATAGGTTGTTCTAACTGGAATTGGTATCTCCATTTTTTTGAAAATTTTTGTTTCTATTTTTGAATGTGTGTATCAAGGGTTATATTACGCTGAGAGGAGGTCTGCCACTCTTTCACAAGGATGATGTCATCAGTGATGTCATCAGTGATGTCATTTGAGATGTCATCAGAGATGTCATTAGTGATGTCACTGACCATGTCATGAATGAAGTAATATGTGACATCATCAGCAGTGGATTGCGGGCGCGTGAGTTATAGTGAGTACAACTAACTATAACGGGGGAATTTCAAAGGTTTTTTAAATGGTCATTCCTAACTATAATGTGGCTGAAACCTATGGTTTTTTCAGTGAATTTCAATGGTTTTGTAAATGATAATCTTTAAATGTATTAATTGTTATATTTTTTATACTGATTTACTAAATTATTTTAAATTATTTATTTTTAGATATTTTATTTTTTAAATTACATTACATATTTTTAATATAAATTGAAAAAATTGTTTTTACACCTCTCTGCAACGCAGCCCCCTGATGCATTTGCAGAGGGGGAACTAATTCCCCTTGCATACTGGGGGTCCCTGGGGGCCAACTAGCCCACCAGGAGCCTCCAGTATTCCCCAGGGGGCCGCATTGCAGAGAGGTGTAATGAGGCCACACCCTTTTTACACCTCTCAGCAGCGCAGCCCCGGGCGTATATGCAGAGGGGCAACTAATTCCCCTTGCATACTAGGGGTCCCTGGGGCCAACTAGCCTACCTGGAACCTTCAGTATGCGCCAGGGGGCTACATTGCAGAGAGGTGTAATGAGGCTATGCCCCTTTTTACACCTCTCTGCAATGCAGCCCCCTGGCACGTTTGCAGAGGGGGAACTAATTCCCCTTGCATACTGGGGGCCCCTAGCCCACCTGGAACCTCCAGTATGCGCCATGGGCCTGCATTGCAGAGAGGTGTAATGAGGCCACACACTTTTTTATACCTCTCTGCAATGCAGCCCCCGGGCGCGTTTGCAGAGGGGGATCTAATTCCCCTTGCATACTGGGGGTCCCTGGGGGCCAACTAGCCCACCAGGAGCCTCCAGTATGCGCCAGGGGGCTGCATTGCTTTGCCCCATGGGACGGCGTTCCCCGGGGCAGTGTGGGGGGGATTGGGGCCCCCCCACACTTCGTTATCACTATTCCCCAGCGATTTGGTCCCCCCGGGGGGTAATATGAAAAGAAACAGGTGGGGGTCGGGGTAGGGCATCAGAGTTACCACTACACTGGGTGTGGCAACGAGTGATAGAAGTATGAAAAAACCGGGAGGGCCCATGGGCTCCAGTCAGGCGAGCGAGCAGCAACCTGGATATATATTCAAAACTCCCCGGTCGTGGCTAGAAAATGGTGATGCCTGGCTACGCGACTAGCGTGTCTCGTGCTTGGGTCTGGGGGTCTTGCGTGAATGAATCTACGGACGCGGCCAACAAATGCGACTATCTTTGTCTTCAATCAAAGCCTTTGATTAAAGATGAACGTAGTCGCATAGTCGATACAGATAATAATTTCTCTCCAACGATCTGGGTAATCGCCACAGACCCCCAGACCCAAGCACGAGACGCGCTAGTCGCGTAGCCAGGCATCACCGTTTTCCAGCCATGAACCATATAACGTTTGTGAAATCTATGTTTTTTTCAGTGATTTTACAAAGTTTTTTAAGTGCTAATTCCTAAATATAATGTGTGTGAAACCTATGGCTTTTTCAGTGAATTTCCAAGGTTTTTAAAATGCTAATTTCTGTATCAATTTTTATATTTTGTATATATTTATTTCCCAACAAACTGCCTTTGTATATTGTAATACATTGACTGTATCCTGTAATATGCAACGGCACAGCTAGTTTTTATGATTTGGATAAAGTTAAACAGTATAGTCTACATCTTCGATCAAAATATATACAGTCAAATTTGGCAATTACATTTTCTTTTCAACGTGCGCGCACCTCGTGATTTAAAAAAAAAAATGTTTTTTTGCCCTTCGGGGTCTTTCAGAGACCCCCTGAGAAGGCCTTGGCGGTCAGGGAGTCTCTACCCTGCCCCTTTTCACGTTCTCCACTATTGTTTTTGACTCAGTCTGCCTCGAGGGTGCGCGCAACGTGCGCGAACCTCGCAATTTTTTTGTTGTAAGTTTTTTTTTGCCCCCATGAGACCCCATGAGAAGGCCTAGGGGGTCTGGGAGTCTTCCCTGCCTTCTTTTCACGTTTTTAAAAGCTTTTACGAAAATCGGGTAAAACGTAATTTATATGCGACGGTCACGCAACGTGCATGCATGCGTGCGCACACGTTGCGCGCACGTAAAGTCATGTGACATGAAAACAACACTTTTGATTGGTTTATAGTAGTTTCTTTTCCAGAATCTTGAAAAACCCCACCCACTTCCCTCACTATCTATTTTACTTTCCTGAGAGAAGGATCTCTGCTTTGTTCCAGCTTTTTTCATATCAAAATGGCAGAACAGCAGCCACAGGATTCTTCTGAGTTTGTGTGTGAGTAACTCTATAGATGAGTGTCCGTGTGTAATAAGATGTATAGGTGTATGAGTACTTATGATGAGTGAGTATATGTATGAGTGCCCATATAGAACTGTTAGTGAATGACTGGATGTGTATGTAGATTTTGGAATTACTGAATAGGTTGTTCTAACTGGAATTGGTATCTCCATTTTTTTGAAAATTTTAGTTTCTATTTTTGAATGTGTGTATCAAGGGTTATATTACGCTGAGAGGAGGTCTGCCACTCTTTCACAAGGATGATGTCATCAGTGATGTCATCAGTGATGTCATTTGAGATGTCATCAGAGATGTCATTAGTGATGTCACTGACCATGTCATGAATGAAGTAATATGTGACATCATCAGCAGTGGATTGCGGGCGCGTGAGTTATAGTGAGTACAACTAACTATAACGGGGGAATTTCAAAGGTTTTTTAAATGGTCATTCCTAACTATAATGTGGCTGAAACCTATGGTTTTTTCAGTGAATTTCAATGGTTTTGTAAATGATAATCTTTAAATGTATTAATTGTTATATTTTTTATACTGATTTACTAAATTATTTTAAAATATTTATTTTTAGATATTTTATTTTTTAAATTACATTACATATTTTTAATATAAATTGAAAAAAATGTTTTTACACCTCTCTGCAACGCAGCCCCCTGATGCATTTGCAGAGGGGGAACTAATTCCCCTTGCATACTGGGGGTCCCTGGGGGCCAACTAGCCCACCAGGAGCCTCCAGTATTCCCCAGGGGGCCGCATTGCAGAGAGGTGTAATGAGGCCACACCCTTTTTACACCTCTCACCAGCGCAGCCCCGGGCGTATATGCAGAGGGGCAACTAATTCCCCTTGCATACTAGGGGTCCCTGGGGCCAACTAGCCTACCTGGAACCTTCAGTATGCGCCAGGGGGCTACATTGCAGAGAGGTGTAATGAGGCTATGCCCCTTTTTACACCTCTCTGCAATGCAGCCCCCTGGCACGTTTGCAGAGGGGGAACTAATTCCCCTTGCATACTGGGGGTCCCTAGCCCACCTGGAACCTCCAGTATGCGCCATGGGCCTGCATTGCAGAGAGGTGTAATGAGGCCACACACTTTTTTATACCTCTCTGCAATGCAGCCCCCGGGCGTGTTTGCAGAGGGGGGTCTAATTCCCCTTGCATACTGGGGGTCCCTGGGGGCCAACTAGCCCACCAGGAACCTCCAGTATTCCCCAGGGGGCTGCATTGCAGAGAGTTGTAATGAGGCCACACCCTTTTTACACCTCTCAGCAGCGCAGCCCCGGGCGTATATGCAGAGGGGCAACTAATTCCCCTTGCATACTAGGGGACCATGGTGCCAACTAGCCCACCAGGAACCTTCAGTATGCGCCATGGGGCTGCATTGCAGAGAGGTGTAATGCGGCTATGCCCCTTTTTATACCTCTCTGCAACGCAGTCCCCTGGCGCGGTTATAGAGGGGGAACTAATTCCCCTTGCATACTGGGGGTCCCTGGGGACCAACTAGCCCACCAGGAGCCTCCAGTATGCGCCAGGGGGCTGCATTGCTTTGCCCCGGGGGACGGCGGTACCCGGGGCAGTGTGGGGGGATTGGGGCCCCCCCACACTTCGTTATCACTATGCCCCCGCGATTTGGTCCCCCCGGGGGGTAATTTGAAAAGAAACAGGTGGGGGTCGGGGTAGGGCATCAGAGTTACCACTACACTGGGTGTGGCAACGAGTGATAGAAGTATGAAAAAACCGGGAGGGCCCGTGGGCTTCAGTCAGGCGAGCAAGCAGCAACCTGGATGTATATTCAAAAATCCCCGGTCGTGGCTGGAAAATGGTGATGCCTGGCTACGCGACTAGCACGTCTCGTGCTTGAGTCTGGGGGTCTTGCGTGAATGAATCTACGGACGCGGCCAACAAATGCGACTATCTTTGTCTTCAATCAAAGCCTTTGATTGAAGACGAACATAGTCGCATAGTCGATACAGATAATATTTTCTCTCCAACTATCTGGGTAATCGCCACAGACCCCCAGACCCAAGCACGAGACGCGCTAGTCGCGTAGCCAGGCATCACCGTTTTCCAGCCATGACCGGGGAGTTTTGAATATACGTCCAGGTTGCTGCTCGCTCGCCTGACTGGAGCCCACGGGCCCTTTCCGTTTTTTCATACTTCTATCACTCGTTGCCACACCCAGTGTAGTGGTAACTCTGATGCCCTACCCCGACCCCCACCCACCCCCATCACCAGTACTGAGGAAGACCTCACAGTAAGGTTCAAGTGGACTTACACCACAAGGGATCAAAACGTCGACTTACTCTCCTGTGTACATCCTACCCAAGCTTAACAGAACATTCGTGACTGTGTACTTATTCATTGGGATAGGAGATCATTTGTTTAGAATTATTATTTATTATGCTCATGTGTTATCCAACTGTAAAGTACCATGGTGACCACATGTGATTCACGTTAAAGCTTTTTCTCACACTATCCTTAAACCTCACAATCCACTTACCCCTCTCCCTGTCCTTCCTTTCACCCACGCCCCCCCTTCTTTTGCAAAAATTGTGATAAAAAATGTGAAATTGTATGCATAACCAATCTATATAGAGGGTGTGAATAAATAACATTCCTCTTTGAGAACGTCTTTACACTCTGATTTTCATTTTTTGAGACTGTTCATTTAATAATTGTGTGTTTGCGAACTGGGACCCCCTCTACATGTAATACTGATCTACCCAGGTCCCAGTACCATTGGGTTAACCCGTTATCTGTAACGTTTGAGGAATTGAGTGGCATGGTTATTCACTGCACAAAATGCCACATGCATGTCACTGTAAAAAATGTCTTCTATGAGTGAATTCTTGGAAACAGCAAAGAAGCATCACTGTTTGTTTTTTGTGCTTCCAGTGACTACATATTGTTTGGTAAAGAGTAGTCAGTCAGTCAGTCAGTCAAAAAATAACCTTTATTTGGTTTATCACAACCATAAATCACATACAAAATTTTTAACAATCAAGGTTTAAAAGCAATGTATTTTTAATAAACTTTTTAAAATATTTAAAGTTTCTGTAAAATACCCAAACCTGTTCCGACCCCAAGCATTTGTTCTTTGTCCGCTTTCAGTTAGAGGTTATCCACTAGTGTCATGAATTTTACACATATTGTTTGGTAAAGAGTAAAGCCAGTTGCTTCTTAGCATTTCCCCACCCTTACCCTTTTTATTACCCTGTTTACTTTTGTTCCCAAAAAAAAGAAAAAGTTACAAATCTTTAAAAAAAAAACCTTTCTAGAAAAAATGGTTCTTTTTAGAACCACCATCTACTCAAACAAAGAGCTAACTCTTTGTTTTTAATGTGCGAGGGACTGTATTGATGTGGGAATGGGTGTGTCAGTGTGTGTGTATGAGTGTATTCCCGGGTGTGTTATTGGATGCATTGGTATTGACTAAGTGTGTCAGTGCCTGCCTTAGTTTATGCCTTGCTGTGTCAGTGTCTACAATAATGTATGTCCAGGTGTGTCAGTGTATGTGTTAGTATCAAGCTTGGTGTGTCACATTTTGGCAACAGTGTGTGTATGGGTATATTATTGGATGCATTAGAGTTAATTTAGGTGTGTCAGTGTCTGAGATGGTGTATGCCTGGGTATATCAAAGTCTGCTTTCGTGTATGCATGGGTGTGTCAGTGTATATGTCACTTTATGCCTGGGTGTCTTATTGGTTGCATTACTGTTTGGATGAGTGTGTCAATGTCTGCATTACTGTGTGCCTGGATGTGTCTGTGTCTGCATTGGTAAGTCCCAGGTGCATTACTGTTAGGGGTAGGCGGAATTTGCGAAATTGACTTTCGCAAACTATTGCGAAATTGAGAAAAATCTCCGCGAGAATGCGGAACTTTCACGAAGATGCAGCGATTGCTTTTCCCGCCCATTCGCGATGTGTTTTTGCATGCTCGTGGGGAAATCTACTCTAACTTGCCATGCGGTCGCAAATGGGCTCGGCCAACTTGCTTGCGATGCTTATTTCCTGTTCCGGTTCGAATGACGTGTTCGCGATCGCAAACTCGCGTAGGATAGCGCAACCGGTTACCAACAATCCAAATTCTTGTGGCTCATGCAAATGGATAGGAAAGCTCGTCGGTGAATGCAGGCACCCGGTAAGTCGCTACCGCGCGAGAGAATGAATTTTTAAAGCACGAACAAGAAAAAACTTCTGTTTCGTGGCAGATTGCGAGCATTTTGACATTTTCGCGCTCTCTGCAGAATGCGAAAATGTCAAAATATCGCAAATTCTGCGAGTGGAACAAAATTTACCTCCCAGGCCTAATCAGTGTGTGCATCAGTGTGCTCCTGGGTGTGTTATTGAAAGCATTAGTATTTGGTGAGGTGTGTTAGTGTCTGCATTGCTGTTGGCCTGGGTATGTCAGTGTCTGCTTTGTAATTCTGGGTGTGTTAGTGTATGCATATGTGTGTTCCTGTTTGTGTTAGTGTATGCATCAGTATGTGCTGGATATGTTAGCAAATGCATCAGTGTGAACCCTGTTATGCCAGTGTATGCATCAGTATGTACCTGGGTGTGCTATTGGGTACATTACTGTTTGGCTGCGTGTGTCTATGTAAGTATTGTTGTATGCCTGAGTGCGCCATTGTTTGCATTGGTAAGTCCCTAGGGGTGTCAGTGTTTGAATCAGTGTACGTCTGGGTGTGTTATTGGATGTATTAGTGTTTGGTTGGGTGTGTCAGTGTGTGCATTGCTGTGTCTAGGTGTCTCTCTGTGATTGCAGCTGTGTGCACCTGGGTTTCTTATTGGATGTAATATTGTTTGTCTTGCTGTGTGTGTGTCTGTATCAGTGTGCTGTTGTGTTTGTACCTGGCTATATCAGAGAGTATATGAGTGTTTGAGATGTTGTATCAGTGTTTACTGGAATGTCTGAGTGGCTGTGTAAATATGTGAGTGGGAATGTCATTGCCTGTATGAGTATCTGCCTGAGTGTGTAATTTTCTCTATAGGAGTGTGGCTTGGTGTATCAGTAGTTCTCAGTGTGTGTGTGGGAAGGCTAGTGGCTGAATCAGTGTGTCACTAAGTGTGTTAAAGATTGTATCACTGTGAGCCTGGGTCTGCCAGTGACTGTATCAGTGAGTGCCTGGGTGTGTCAGTGGCTGCATGGGTCTGTGCATAAAGGTGTCAGTCTCTGTGTAGTTTTATCACTGTATGACTGAGTATGAGGGTAGCTGTATTGGTGTATGTGGTTGGGTGTGAAAATGGGTGCATCAGTGTATAAGTGGGGGTATGAGTTACTATATTGATGTGTGCCTTGGTGTGCCAGCAACTGTATGAGTGTATGAGTTGGTATGTGAATGGCTGAACGGGTGTATGCATCTATCTAAGTAGCAGTTTCCATGTGTAAATGTGTGTGACTGACTGTATGGGATTTTGAGTGATTGTTTGAGTGAATATATGGGTGCAAATAAATCTTTTTCTAATTACTCTGTAGGTGTGCAAGTTTATATATGAGTACCTGTGTGGGTATGTTTGTGACCTAGAACTGAAATTACTAATATACATTTTTAAACTTTAAAAAAACATTTTCCTAACACATTACGAAACAATTTCAACCAAGCAATTAACAAATAAACACAACATAACTTAATTACCTATTTACAAATACAGTTGTGTGCACAGGTGCTTTAGGAAGCCCAAACAAAGTAATGTTTTGAAGCATCTTATGTGCACAGTTATGTGCAGCCAGGCGCTTTATAAGTGTTTTATTATCTTACAATGCCATCAAGGGAGAAAAAAAGTTATGTATAAATATCTGATTTGCAATACTTGCAGCAAGCAGGTATCTGGAGGCAATACTAGGCATTAACTGTGTAGGACAACTTCCATGTGAAAGCACTTAAAAACAATTCCAGAAAGGGGCCACAACCAAATCATGTAGGACAAAGTAGGTGCAGCAGGACGGTCTACCTGTGCAGTACCCTTGGGTGAACTGCTACCAGCTGCAGTCATTAAAATAGCACTATCCTTCAAAAAATGTAAGTGAGATGCTTACTCTCTGTGCAAAATACCACATACTTCTCACCATACAAATTTCTTCGGTGTTTGTATTTTCATTTTTTTACTGTTCTCAGTTTCTATACTCATATTCCAATAGTGATGCACTGTTGAAAGCATTATCAATGAGCAGCGGGGGAAAACAATCATAAGTATTGTACAAAAAAAACCACTTAGTTTTCAACTCCGAGCTGCGCACACCAGGAAATTCAAGTCCATGTCATTGAGGAACCTTGTATGGTGCCCCATTGCAGTGTGTCACAACACAACGGGAATCGCCAGTGACCACTTTTAAGATGTAATCTGGCTGGCAGCGACTCTTGGCCGTGCTGGGGCACAGCAATGGCATGTCGCCCACACTGCCAAAATTCATAATCAGGTCGTTATAGACAAGGGCATCCTTCATAATGGGATACCTCAATCTCTGCCCCTTCTCTAGGATGATTAGATTATCCCTTCCATCATCCGGAATATGACTCTAAAGGCCAGCTCCCCAATTCTCCTCAGAGTTCCTCTGTACCTCTAGGGCTACTTCATATCATTGAAACAACCTATCCATATGATCCGCCTCCTCACAATCAGGCACCAAGGGCCCGATGTAGGTAATTTAATTTTACCACTTCTTAAATACCGAATCATACCGATTCGGTATTTAAGTAGTGGTAAAATGGAGGGGGGGATGTAGGTATTTCAGAATCGGTAAATACCGAATCGTTGAGATTCGGTATTTACCGATTCTTTAAATACCGATTCGGTAATGCCCATTGATTCCTATGGGCATTGAAGCCCATAGGAATCAATGGGCATTACCGAATCGTTATTTACCGATTCGGTAAATACCGATTGCAGCAAGGGTGCAGGGGGTGTCACTTTGACACCCTCTAGCACCCCAAATACTGGCATGCGTGCCATGTGGCACACAGACATGCCCTAAGGGCATGTCTGTCTGTCACATGGCATAGGTGTGCATGCACACATGTGCATGCACACCTGGATTCGGTATTCTACCACCCAATTGGATTGGGTGGTAAAATACCGAATTCTGAAGGCCTGTAGCAGTGTAAACAGCGCGACCTACATCTGGAATTTACCGAATCGGTAAAATTACCGATTCGGTATTTTACAGAATCGGTAAATTTACCGATTCGGTAAATTTACCAATTGTGCAAAATATTGGCCCCTACATCTCAATCACCAAATACCGGTCGGTAACGGACGAATTCGGCCGTTACCGACGGGTATTTGGTGACCTTCATCGGGCCCCAAGTCTTTGGATAAATGAATTCTTTGAACTGCATTGGACCCAGAGGCTGTGCTCCCACTATTTTTGCTAGACTCTAAAAAATTGTTTTTCATTCAAGTCCACCTCCGTGACCATCACTTCAGGCACCAGAAAGACCCTTTTCACCAGCTAGGCAATTTAAGCTTTTATCTCCTGAATAGCCAGCTGGCCCAGCTGCAGCCTCAGTTCCCTCTCAGCCTGCCTGTCCTTGACCTCTTCAGGGGACTGGGTTACTGCCTCAAATCCAGTAGGGAACTCTCTCTCAGTGGGAGACACCCTCTCTCCTCTGAAAAATATCCCCAGTCATTTCTCTTCTCCTTTCCCAGTACCCTTAGGAGCCCTGATTTTATGGTCAACAACAATCATGGTTCTCCCTTCTGAAGAAAACCGAAGGAGTCCATTTAAAACTCTTCCTGTGGTGAAGATTGCATTCTGCAGATGTCTTTCTAGACTGTAAGGGCAAACTAGTACTCAAATGTGGATGTACAGGTGAGCAAATGGGTGTGTGAATGGTATTATGGGTGTGTGAGTGGGTGTGGCAGTCACTGTCTGGCTATATGAGTGATGGGTACATAACTGCTTTTGTGAAAGTATAACTTGGTCTTTTTTTAACACTTCCTTGCTGAAGTGTAAGCACATCCATGTAACTTTGCAGTGAGGTTTGGGGACTTACACGGGGGCCTGAGGGGCCTCACTATGGTTCCGCAGATCTCATGAGCAACCCCCAGAACAATTTTGGGCATTTTACTACCCATTAACCAGGCTTTCACTTCATTTATACACAAGGGGTTAGAAAAGTTCTCACCTGAGTCGTTCAATTAGTATGCAAACAACATTTCAGTCCCGAGGACCATTTTCCAAATTATAAAATGGCAGTCACAACTTTTCTCCCAGGTTGTGGCCAGCCAAATAGGGCCTTTCTATGGTGCATGGAGCAGTGGGTAAATCCACGGAGGGTCCTTGTCTCTAGGCATTAAAACTTAATTTGAAAAATGTAGATTTGAAATAAAGATGTATAAGGGAGTTTGACAAAAAACAGTATCACAGTGATATGAAAAAAATATATACATCAGATGAAGTGTATCTGGCAGAGGGTATATGTTTAAGATGTTAGTACTGTGGAAAGTTATCATGAGCTATGCCTTAAAAATAACAATGTTTTACATGTCTAAGCCTCATGTCCAAAACAGTCATATCTATATTATTTGCATTCTGGGAATTGTAGTACTTTTAGTCACATTATTAAGGATAAGAAAAGAAAATGTGCTGTGCCTGTATATGAATTATAAAGCAGTAATACTTTTTAGGTATGTATTTGGAAGTGTTTGTCAATGTGGTTTTTAACTTGTGACCGGCTTACTTACGTTTAGATGGTGAGATATGGTTTTTCTGGTTGCAGATAGATGTTAGATGAAACTCTTGAATAGAAAATGTAGAGAAGTATATATTTTTGGAAAGGTGGCCTAATTATGTATATCTATTTTGAAATCACATATTTGTTTACATGGTGATCTATGTTCTTTAAGGCTGTTGAAAAGTTCACGTATATGGTGAGGGTGGTTCATTTCTTTAACCATGCTGTGTTTAAAATTGGAGAGGGTTAATAGTGCAGAACGTCTCTTGAGAGTTCTTCTGCTAGCTTCACTTGGTGTGCAACTTTTCTTTGAGAAATTCTGAATATATGTTTTAAAGACAGATGAAATACTTGAGAAATTATGTAGCTATGCTATTAAGAAAAGTGTTGTGCTCTGAAATAGTGAAGATTGTTTTTTTCAGTTTTAGAAAGTTAGTGATGCATGTGCACATTGTGTAACAGAGCAATGTATGCTCCTAGAGTGCAGTGTATCCAATTTTATATCAAGTGTGATACCTAGAGTGCACTCAAACAAAGCTCACTGGAAAAGGATTTATACACTAAAACAGGTAGTTTCATACTGACAGAAGGACTTAAACAATTAATCATAGATATAGTCACAACTGTTGTGTATTTAACAGCAACTGAGGTGCTGTGGGGTGGGGTTGTGGGAGGGGCAGGGCGGGGGGTAGTAAATTCAGACATAAGACGGAACAGAGGAAAATAATTATTATATTCCTCCGTTCCGTCATATATCCGAGTTTACTACCCTCCTACCCTGGCCCTCCCCTGCCCCGCCGCACCGCCCAGCAGCACGCCCTATGCGAGCCACCACTGGAGCCAGGCACGACTCAGGCACTCATTTAATCATCCAACCACTACCTACATATTCATTGAATTACTCATGCACTGTCTACACTTATTCAATTACCCATACTGGCTACCCATCAAAGAACGCATAATGTTCAAATCATTATGCATAGAGCATAAAACCCTATGGGGAACGGGCCAAAAATCAACCGTGCTTTCATGTCCTGTTATCAGCCCTCTCGTAGCCTGAGATTGGCTAATTTATTTCAGGCGACAGTCCCCAAAGTCCTGAGAGTACAAGCCGGTGGCTGTATATTCTCACACAATGCAACAAGTTTATGGAACACACTCCCGATCCAGCTTCGGTCATTGACTCACCATTATTCATTCAGAAAGCAATTAAAAACATGGCTCTGCAAGAACCTGCCTTGTAACTGTACTCTGCTATTGGTTGCAACAAGCGCTGGGATGTCTAAGGGTAGCCATGCGCTATATCTAGTATGAATTAATAATAATAATAATACACTACATAAGCACTCTTGCAATCACGCTGGACCTAATTATGTAGTCATTGAACTCCACAGGCACTACCCTTGCATTCTTCCAATCACTCGAGCACTAACCATTTACTTATACAATCACCTAGTCTGTACCTATGTAGCCATTCAAACATGAAGGCACAACACATGCAGTCATCCTATCATCCAGGCACTACTCATGCACTCATTTAATCACTCTAGCAGTACCCATACACTCATCCAATCATCCAGGAACTACCCATGCAGTAATCCAATCACCCAGGCAGTGCTTTTCTTCAACCCAAAAATCTCCCTGCCCTGTCACTCTGTTTGCCACCCGAGATGAACCCCCCTCCTAAACCTGTAGACTCGGCTAGGAACATTGGCTTCCGGTTTGAAAACAAGCTGTTGTGTAAAACTCAAATTAGACAGGTGTCCTCCTCCTGTTTCAGGAAGCTTCATATGCTTCATAAATTTCTCCACTTCCTCCCCTTAGAGTCCTGACAGACCATAATCGATGCTCTAATTACCTCCAATCTTGACTACGCCAATCTTGTAGCACCTGCCTACTTGATTAGGCACCTACAGATTGCGGCGGCCAGAGTACTCTGTAAAATTCCTTTCCGCTACCCGATCTCTCCTCACCTAAGTAAGCTCCACTGGCTTTGGGTGACCAAACGGATTGCATTTAAGGCTCTCACCTTGGCTTTCAGTGCTTCCCAAGGACATGGCCCAGCTTACTTGAGAATGTGACTTAAGCACTATTAACATAGCTGGACCCTCAGATCTAACCATCACCGTCTCCTTGCTACCCCCTGCTTTGGGTGGCAGTGCTTTTGCAGTGATCACCTCCAAACTTTGGAATGCACTTCCACTTTTCCTTCGCTCCACTGAGTCAGAACTCATTTTTTGGCGTGCCTTAAAGACCTGGCTGTTCACCTGCCTCTAGTCCTCCACTGTGTACCTTCCATATGCTGCCTGTCTCAGCACCGGGACACCATCGCTGGGTATAGCTGTGCACTATATAAAATCCAAGATGAGATAAGATAAGATACCCAAGCAGTCATACAATTATTCAGGCCATAGCCATGGATTCATCCTATCAGCCAGGCACTACACATGCAGTCATACAAATATCCAGGCACTACTCATGGACTTATCCAAATCACCAGGAACTATGCATTCCCTTATACAAATACCCAGACACTAATCATGCAATCATACAATCACCTAGACACTAATCATGCACTCATTCAATCACTCTGGCACTAGCCAGATAGTCATCCAATCACCCAGGCACTACCCATGCACTTATCCAATCAACCAAGCACTACCCATGCACATATCCAATCATCCAGGCACTACTTATGCAATCATCCAATTACTCTCAACTACACATGAAGTCATGCTATCACCCAGACACTAGTCATGTAGTCATCTAATTACCCAGGCAGTGCCTATGCACTAATCTAATTATCCAAGTACAACTCATGCAGCCATACAATTACCCATGAAGAACTCAATCACTATCTATGCACCCATACAATCAATGAGTCACTATCAATCCACTTACACAATTACCCAGTCATTACCTATGTACACAGCCAACAACCTAGAAAATACTCAGGCACTCATGCAATCACCCTGACGCTACTCATGCACTCATACAGTCACTCAGGCAGTACCCATGCAATCTTTCAATCACTCAAGCACTACCTATGTACTCCTACAGTCACCCTGGCACTTCCCATGTTCTTATGTAATCACCCAGGCACTACCCACTCATTAACCAAAAAACACATGGGTAGTAGCCATGCACTTATGCAATCACCGAAACAGTACTCATGCACTAATCCTATCTGCAAGGTGCTATGCATGCTTGTAAACAAACATGTAGACACTATCCATTCATTCAACGACTCAGCTATATACTATGTATGCAATCCTGCAATCATCTAGGCACTACAGTTGCGCTCATTTATTCAGCAATTTATTATCTATGCACATATGGAATCATTGAGGCACTACTCATACACTCATCCAAAGACACAGACAGTACAAATATATGCATCCAAACATGCAGGCAGTAGCTATTCATATATGGAACCACCCAGGGAGATGTGTTATACGAAGTGAAGAAAAGATTAGTGAATAGATCACATTTTTTACAGTTAGTTTTTAGTGGAGAAGGCATACATACTTCTACTACAGAGCCTTTCTTAAATGCAGAAAACTATCTCCAGGATATCATATTAGTTGATTCTCTTGATAAAGGAGAGCACATTCATGAAATTAAAAATGACACTGCTATAGTGAAAGAGGTGATGTTTTCTAGAAATGTTGAACAAGTTATTGCAGAACAGGTACAGGTAAGATGTATCCAGGCCATGTATACAAATATAATCGTAGTAGTGGTTGTAGTACTCAAAAGCAATCCATTGATATAGTAAGAACATTTCTACATATCTTCCCAAAGCAAACTTTAAAGCACCCAAAAAGTACTTTACAAGGATGGGATCCTTGCTAGGTTAGAAAGCATACACATTTGGAAGGACACTCACTATCTTGTTTATCAAAAAAGTGTGGCAAAGTACCTTTTATTATTTCAGGATGTAAGCAGTACACCTTGCAACAATGTGAACTTTACTTATGAGGTTGTGGTATGTTAGAATTCCTGCTTTATGTTTAGGAGGAAAGAATAGAGCAATTTTGAATGGTACTGTGGTAGAGGTAGAAAAGGTTTGTGATGATATTCAGTTTTGTTTCTTTTGTGCAGAACAGGACTGATGACTTGATATAATGAAGAGTTGCAGAACATGACACAGGTATTATAGTTGATAGCTTTGAAGAAGAGATAAGAAATTGTAACACAGTGTGCTTTGAAAAACCAGAGTATGTTTGTATACGTTGTGAACACACCCTCTACAACAATGAAACACAAACTGTTGACTTCTATTTAAAAACTGAAAAAGAAAATAACGATAACTCAAGAATGTTTACTGGGTACTTATTTGTAGAGGAATTGTTTCTCATGTCCTCACAGCAAGTTTTATATGTAAGTACTGTTATAATAAGTTAGCTCATAATAAAATGCCTGGTAGAGCTGTGCATAAGAAGTTACTACTGGTTGCCATTTTAGAACAACTTCAAGGTTTACATTTTGTATGAGTGAATGCTCATCCAAAGTATACTTCCATTTCACGCTATTGTTCTTATAAGGCAATAGAAGGCAAGTAACTACCAACAGAGTGGCGGAAAGCTCTAAAAGATAGAGTAGTATAGTGGATTACTAGTGGTTTCTCAAAGTGTTGAGCAGGATGCTTAAGAATTTTTGATGGTAATGTTAGGGCTCAGACAAAGAGGATGAGAATATCAAAAAGTTATTTGGATTAAGTTATAAATGGAACCATAAGTGTGAACAGTTTGCATTTACCTCTAGCACTGAAATTGGTTTGCTATGATGTCCCTATTTGACGTTACCAGATTGTAAAGCTGTGCCCTTGGAAATTTAACCAAAAATGCTCATCAAGATATGATCTGTCTAAACTGCGGATGTAGAGTGGATGGTAATAAAATTACAAACTTTGGAGCTTGGCACATTTTCATTTCAAAAACAAGTTTTATAAGTATAGAAAACATATAGAAAACATATTTAATGAAGGGGTTAATATGCTCTCTAAACACTACACAGCATATTAAAGATGTCAAAGAAGACAGACAGAGTGCATTGACATAGAAATGTGATTCAAATCAAGATTTTGTAAAAAGTTAACCAACGTATATCTGCTATTTCTAGAACCGAAGTTGTAAGAATAATTTAGGATAAGAAATTGCGCTGTTGTATTGAAATGTTTTTGAATTATGAGTTTCTGAGACAGAATTCATTGTAAGAAATGAAAGACTCTTCTTGACTGGAGGAAAGGAATTTTAAAACATTACAGGACTACATTCTATTGGTACAGATAAAAATTAAATGGAGATAATGTCTTAAGTTGAATCTAAGAAGTCCCTTCTCCACTTCAACATTGTATCTTGTTTTGGTTGCTAACGTTCAAAATTAAATGCTAATACATTGTTCTTTGTTTACATTTTTTTCAGGGGGCTTGAACTGCTGCAATAAAAAAGGAGCAAACATTTACTTGTATGGTTTTTCACATTCTGCAAAATTACATCTAGAGACTGTACCTCAGCTGTTTTGATGGTGTTACCTTTCATTTAGGAGGTAGCAAAGCTCTTTAGCTGTGGTGATGTTTCACTGTATATTTTTTTAACCCTTAAGCTAGAACTTTGTTGTCAGGAGCAGGAGCTTGAGGTCTGGAGACTGATCATCCCTCCTCTTTTTTCTCTGTGGAATTTCAATGTGCTCATTTTCCTATGTTTTCAAGTGCTACAACATATGTTAGTCATGGTCTTTGACTTATCAGATATAATAGAGAACAAATCCCAAGATATACTTTGTTTGTTCATTGCAGGTTCTTCATAAGAAGACTGTTCCCTTACAGCTGAGTCCTGCTGGTGTAAAGAACTTCAAACAGTTAAAGCTCTTCCTCTGGTTCTTCTTATACCATTCTTTTTTTTCAAATAGTTTTAAATAGTTAAATACTAGCAATTTTTTTAATCAGTTTGGATGACAATCATTAGTTTGATGAGTGTTCGGTAGTTATGTTCCGTTTGTTAGTTTTGATATGTTTTAAAAAAAATGTTTATATATGTGTTGTTAAAATAAAGTTAAACCAATATGTTGCTAACAGATTGACTCAAGGTTTCTGTAAAATATGTCTATATATCTGTTTTACACTTTGTCATTTGTATTTGTGACTAGTGACGTAATCGCGACCTGCGCTGTTATTGTGAAGATGGAAAATGCATTTTTTATGTTATTTATTCAACAAATGTATATAAAGAGGGAAGTTAAATTAATATCTTACTAAACAGGTACATTGAGACTTGATCTACATATGTCTATATGTGTGTTATACTTTCTCAAAAACATGTTGTATTAGCAAGTGTGTTCTTGGCAATTGTGACATCGTTATAAATATCAAAAGTGCCTTGAAATATGATGATTAATGTAATTGTTTTTATAAATAGATTACAAATACAACAATAATTGGTACACCGTGACGATGTATTGCTCAATGTCAATTTTTGGAACAATATACAGGGACAATATAGTTAGTAAATAGAATGTAAAAAAATAACCTTAGAAATTCACAAAAAAAAACATAAGGTTACAGGGATGTTATATTTATGAATTAACATTTACAAAGCCATAGAAATTCACTGGAAAAAACTAAGGTTACAGGAACTATATAGTTAGGAAATCGAATTTAAAAAAACCTTAGAAATTCACTGACAAAAACAAAGGTTACAGGGACGTTCTAGTTAGGAAATAGAATTAAAAGAACCTTAGAAGTCACATGAAAAAAAACAAAGGTTATATGGATGTTATAGTAAGGAATTTGCATTTAAAAACCTTAGAAAGTCACTGAAAACAACAAAGGTTACATGGAAGTTATAGTTAGGCTTACATTTCACCAGTACAAAACCAGAGAAATTCGGCAGTTATAGTTAGCTGAGCAAACCATAACTCATGCCCCCTGCAATGCACTATTCAGAACCTCACATATTACATCACTCATGGCATGGTCAGTGACATTAATGATGACTTTCTGTAGGAAGAGTTTTTTGTTTTGCTAATAACTGCGCTTTATGACAAATCTTAATGAAATTTTCAAAGTTATGATGCTCAGTTCAACCTCTGTGTTGAAAGTTTGGGGGTGATTCATGAAGTGGGGGCTGAGGACAAGAAGGGTCCCAAAATGCATTTCCCCATAAAAATTCCCATAGGGACTTTATGACTACTCCCTGAAGTGCTCAACAAAATTATACCAAATTAGGCAAAAACGTAGCTGTTGGTCAACATTGCGACCGTTCTGTTATTTCGTATAAATCCATTCAGGAGTATTTGACATATTGAAAGAAAAAAAATGTTTATCTAGAGTTACGAATCCTCTGTGAATGTATGGTGCAGCTTCACAAATCCTCACACCAACAGGAATGCAGTGATTTCCTGGCCGCAACATGATTAGAAAGTTGCGGCTGCCATTTTATATAAAGGGACACAGTTCCATGGTGCTCAAAGTAAGTATTGAAAGCTATAGAATGAATAGGGGTAGAGGTACCCCAATCCTATGGGTGGAATAAAGGTGCCTCTGGGGGACCATTTATGTGAACAAAATGCCCCAACATGTTTTTTTCATGTGCAGATCTTTGCAAATTCTTTACGAGCTTTATTGTGGCCCCCTGTCTAACTTCACAGCAGGTTTGTGAAATTTGATGAAAAACATTATGTATACATATATTCATACACTCGCTCAGACACTAATGCACTCACACACAAACCCACTCACACACTCTTACTCTCACTGACAGACTCACTCAGAAACTGATGCACCTACTGACATACTCATTCGTAGAGTCTGGTGTCCACTCACAAACCCATTCAGAGGCTCAAACACCCACTCAGAGACCTACTTAGAGACTTGTGTACCTACTTACACACCCGCTCATTCACTCTCATACCCATTTAAAACCCACTCAGAGACTCACACACCCATTCACATGTCTACTTATAGACTCACACACCCACTCACATAACAAAGTCTGAAACTCATACACCCACTCCCAGACCTACTCAGAGAGACTCTCACACCTACTCACAGACCCACTCATACACTCAAATAGCCACTGTCAGTCACTCAGACATGTATGCACATACTCCCAGACCCATATACCAACTCACAGACTCACCCAGACTCACATATCCACTCAGAGCCACTCATAGATTTTCATGCCCATTCATTGCTCTACTTAGACATTTATGCACCCACTCAGATGCTCATATACTGACTCGCAAACCCACTCAGACACTAATGCTCCACTCACAGAACCACTGAAAGACTCATGCATCTGTTCACAGACCTACTCAGAACCTGACATAGTTACACACAGACCCACTCAGACACTTTTGTACCCACTCACAGACCCAAAGAGACACTTACCCACCCACTCATAGATCTACTCAGACACCCACGCAACCACTCACAGACCCATTTAAACACTCATACACTCACTCACAAACCCATTCAGACACTGATACATCTACTCACAGAACTACAGAGACACTCACATACCCATTGACACACCCACTCAGACACTCAAGCACCCACTCACACACTAATACACCCATGAACAGATCCACTCAGACACTATTGTACACCCTCACAAACCCACTCTGAGACTCAAACATCCATTCACATACCCATTCAGACAATCAGCCACCTACATACAGACCTACTCAGGGACTTCTGAACCCACTCACAGAAATACTCATACACTCACACACCCACTGACAGGGCCACTCAGACATTTAGTTATATACTCCAGACCCATGCAGCCCCTCACGTACACACTCAGAGGCTCACTCAGACTCACATACCCACTCACACACCCACTCATAGACTCATACACCCACTTATATACCTATTCAGAAACTCACACACCCACTCAGAAACCCACTCGGAGACTAATGCTGCCACTCACTGTGGAAGAGGTGTGACCTAGCGGCCTGGGCAACTGATGCTGGAACCCAGGCACTCACGGTTCGAACTCCCATGCCGGCTGCAGATCAGCCCAGCACCTTGTGACTCTGGGCAATAGCTTGTGTATTCTTCCCGAGGGCCCCCAGCGCTTTGACACCTTCGAGTAAATGTTTGCGGTTTACAAATACTGGACATTTACATTTACAATGTACATTTACTCACTGACCCATTCCTGCAGTCAAACAAGCACTGACAGAGCCACTCAGACATTTATGCACACATTCACAGACCCACTCAGACACTCACACACCTACTCACAGACCAACTCAGAGGTTCAGTCATCCACTCACAAAGCCACTCACAGACTCACACAGCAATGCACAGATTCAGTCGGACAGTTACAGCTACTTCTGAGACAACACATTGGTGCATGCAGTTGAAACAACTGCTCGATGTTATGAAGTTAAAAATTGTAGGAATGTTGAGGAAGTGATAGCTGAGGCGGTACAAGGAAGACGTACACAGGTCCCTTTCTATTAATAGAACTGTAGCAGTGTGTGCAGTGTTCACCAGGTAGCAATTGACATATTGAGAACTTTCTTACGTAACTTTCCATGCAGACTTCTGAAACTAAAAATGTAAATTTTGTGAGGATTAGAACCAATCAAAGTAGGGAAGCATACTAATTTACAGGGAAAAAGCATGTCTATCGAAAAAAAAGTGAGGCGAAGCACCTGTTTATCACTCAAAAATATAAATTTGTCAGGAGACTTTACTTTGTGAAACCTCCTGCCTAATGTTTAGCAGAAATTAATAGAGCTCTATTGTATGATACCACAGAAGAGGCAGAAAAAGTTTGTGAAGATGTTAATTTTCTTTGGTCCTGAAGAGGTGTGTAGGAAAAAGAAAGAGTCAGTATGTACAGGTGTAGAGGAACAGGACAAAGGTATTGGTATTGATTACTTTACACAAAAGATTGCAAAGTTTAACACAGTTTGGTCTGAGAAACTGAACTGTGTTTGTATTTGTTGTTGATGCACTCATCACAAAATGCAAACTTTCAATGTGATTTTGTTCTCAAAAACTGTACAAGAGAATAGAGATAAGTGGCAGGAATTTGCCTTATATTTATTTGTAGCGGAATTCTTTGATTTGTCAACATGGCAACTTATATATAAGTGTTGCCGTGATAAATTAGAGGATTAAAAAATGCCAGCCAGAGCAATATATAACAAGTTCGAATTGGTATCAATTTCAGAAGACCTGTTAGAATGAAATGTTTATGATTCAATTCTCACATAATATATACACCCATTTCAGGCTATAGTTCATTTGAAGCCAAAGGCAGGGGATCAGCCACCAACTGATCTACATAAAGGCCTTAACTGAAGAGTTGTATACTTAGCTTTAGATTTTAAACAGAATATTGAAACTGAAGGTTCAGACAGAGATGTTGATGAACCCATTATCATTCTTGTAAATGGTGTCCCTACTAACAGCAAAACAATCTGACAAGCGTTAGTGGATGCTAATAAAGTAAAAGAAGCTACTTTGTACCTCAAACTAAATATTATTTATTATAAAAATGCCGATGTTCTTGATCATGTAAGTTTTCTGGAGGATGAAACGCTACCAACAAGTGGACAGATTGAATAAGTGGACAGATCCATATCTGAAGACATATATGAATGCTATAGCATTAATCCATTACATTTCAAAGTATATTTTTGCAACGCTATTGATCTCTTTCAAATGAAAAATGCAAATGGAGCTCCAATGAGTGAGAGGGAGAAATGTTTAGAAACTTCCTGTTTTCCACAACTATTTCCCACTGAAGCAGGTGGCTGGTGAGATGACCACCCCGTACAAATACTAGCAGCTGACTACAGGTTAACCGGATTATATTCAGAGGACACTCCCGATTTTGGCAGTGTAATCCAATTGATATTTCATATATTATTTGAGAGTGACTTGTCTTCATTATCATTCGCTGTAATCCACATAATGAAGTCAATCTACAAATCTCTCTGCAAAGGAATTCTTTGGTAAAGGCCTTGGGGGGATGAGAAGTGGAAATACAATTTGATTAATCTGATGGCCTGCCATGTAGGGCCATCGTCATCATGCGGAATTGAAAATGTATGCAGATAAGCCTAGGTGCTCCTACATGGTTTGCGAAACTCAGTTGTGCAGAGTACATGTGCAATGACTTACTTGAGTTTTTGAGAGAAGCAAACTCAAAGATTAACTTTTCTCTTTGGATCTTGTAATATTTGTAGATATTTTTAACACAGGTTTAACGCCCTGCTGTCTTTCATCTGCACCAAAACAAATCCTTCTCTTGATGAAGTAACTAATTTCTTTTGGTGTAAAAGAGTACCAAGCAATTGGTGCTCATCATGTTCATATGTTGTTGCGGTTTAAATATGCACCAACATTTAGAACAGTGATGACTCTCTACTCTGTTTCATATAGCAGTAAGTGACATGTGCCATCCTGAAATACAATGATAAAAAAGGCCTGAGAGAACAAGTTCTGCACTGTCAACACTTAGAAGTGGCAAGTGCTGTCACCAAAAATACAAGTGTATAAGAAAGGTTTACACAATGTGTCATTTTGGATTTCTAAGGCCTATAATTTCAAAGGAAGAGTGCACAGTTTTTTATCTTCATTCAGACACACACTGTCATGAACATCGCTGAAAAACACATACAACCTCAGAATAACAGAGGTGTCCAAGTATATTAATGACTATAATCCAGCGATTCTGAAAATGTGGAATGCAACTATGCATATACAACTTGTTGCAGACAATTCCTTCACTGTTGCTTCTTTATGTCACCTTGCACATTAGAAAATCAGAGACCGAGATGAAGTAGATATGGGAGGAGATTTCTGCAGAAAAGTCTCTAACAGAAATTGTAAAGCTTCAACTTGAAAATCACTTAACACAGGGAGATAGGCTCCTGTGAATGTTGTGACATGTTGAGCTCAACCAGTTTGTACTCAAAATCAAGGGGAATTGTTTGGATAAGTCTAGGCCTTGCAAGCACACAAAGCAGAGCCTTGAAGTCTTTCCCCTAAATTCTGTATCTTACAGGGTTTGACCCAGAAAGTAAAGAAATTGTGAAAACAAGATGTTGGATATTTACTTTCCAAGAAGGAGTGCACACCTTGAAAACATGTGTCTTTATGAGATACTTCAAAACTATAGATATAGAAACAACGTAACAGAACATATGGATGAATGGAAATATGCAGTAGTTGGCTGTGGCTGATGTTTTGGTTGACAGACAAAGGAAGTTTAATGAACCACCGAAAACTTAATTGCAAGATTCCTGATAAAAAAAAGAGAAGTTTTTCTATTTGACACTTCTGCAACTGTTCAAGCCTTGCCCTCTGAATTGGAGTTACTTGGACACGTTGACTTCTATGAAGATTCTTTCATTCAGGTGTTTAGTCTTTCCCAACTATATGTAAATGTTAAATGATGAGATTTAACAGGAGGAAATAATTGCTCCTGAGATAGCTAAGGAGAGTTAAAAAAGCAGCCAAAGTTCAGGACCTCTAAGTCAAGATCCTCTTGGACAATCAATTATTCACAATTAACCTGCCATAGCCATGAATGAGGTGGAGACTGCAAAGCAATAACCAAGACAAGAAAGTGTTGATTTAGAGCAGTTAGTTGGACAACTGAATGATGAGCAGAAAGAAATATGGAGTTAAAAGGAAAAGTTGAGCATGGATTTCTCCATTAGAAGAGTGAATGTAAATGATCATCATTTTAGTATCAGCAGCCAAGCTGGCACCAGTAAAAATATTTTTTAATTTCAGTTCTCACTGCTTTTCTACAGAGCACTACAAACTTTAATTTGTCCTATGTATTATTAGCACCCACTGGTTTATCTGCACACAATATTAAATGAATTACTTTACATTGACTTCGTATGCTGCCCGTGGAACATGACAACAACCTGGAGTACCAAATGTTATCTGGTGAAGCTTGTCATGAAGTCTTAAAAGTACTGAAGAAATTGAAACTTTTAATCATTGATGAGGTGAGCATGGTCTAAAATGTAATGTTTGCTTTGTACAAACAGTGTATGATGTGCTGTTTGGTGGAAAGCACATAATTGTGTTGAGCAACTTTCTGCAACTTACCCTGTCAAAGGACAGCCTTTGTTCAAGACACTTCTCTGTGATGAAACTCAGAATACTTCGAAGTAATGTAAATGTAAATATTTAGCTATACTTCTGATTAGGAATATGTGTCAAGAATATGAAGTGGATTATGGAAATAATGTGAAGCACATGAAAATAGGAGTTCTCATCAAAGAGGCAAGCGTCAATTAGAGAATCATCTTATTAAGAAACGATTTTTTACAAGCAAGACAGCAGCAAAGCTAATGTTATGTTTCATTCAAGAAGAAAAATAGATTATGTGTCTAATGCCTACACTTCAAGAGTGCTCCTGTTTTAACCCCTCCCATGCTCATGACGAGCTAAGCTCGTCATGAGCCACGGCGCTCCGGTGGTCATGGCCCGTGGAACGCTCAGGTGCGGGGAGAATTTCCCTGCTGTGCTGAGCGGTCCACGGGAGCCGGTGTACCTGTGATGAGCTGAGCTCGTCATGAGCACAGGAGCGCCGTGGCTCATGATGAGCTCAGCTCGTCATGAGCATGGGGGCACTGTGCACGCCAACCTCCCCCCCAGCACAGCGTGGGAATTACCCCCACAGCATAGGGGTTAACAAAGAATTATTAAAATTGGAGATAGAAGACATTTTTTTAACTTTCATCAAAAGACAGAATGGAGAACTCTTCAATGAAAAACTACAAGCAAAACAGGATTCATTGGAAAAGTGTGCTTCATAACTGCTGGATTTACTGACATTTTTAAGTGTTTGCAAGAATTATAGAGTCATTTTGCAAAGAAATTTAAATATTGTGGAAGGATTAGTAAATGGTGCAAAGGGTAAAGTGATTGATTTCATTAACTTTCCAAACAGGAATGAGGTTGGATACTTAGCAATAAAATATGATCAGATCGATGGCGTAAAAAAGATTGCTAGGAATGTTATGAAAGTTTTCTTGTAGGAGACTTGTATGTTCGATAGCAGCAGTTTCCAGTTTCTCTAGCATACGCTGTGACTAGCCATAAATCTCAAGATTTAAGTGTAGATGCTGCTTTTATCAATATTTGAAGTACTATGGGGTCATCACAATGTCGGGTGGACCATCACTGACAGGCCCTCAGTTATGTTATGTTATGTGATGTTATTTATATTTCTTAAGTGCAAAAATACCCGAAGATTTCCTGGTGCTACGTACTGCCTTCCAGTTGTCAGGGTGTGAAATAACCTAGGAGATAAAAAGCCAGGTTTTAAGTCCCTTCCTAAAAGTTAGTAGGTCTGTGGTGCTCCTAATGTGGAAAAGAAGCTCATTCCAGGCCCTAGAGGCGCAAGTAGTGAAACCTCTTCCCCCCATTTTACTTTTTTAAAGGAGGGTACTACCAATAGTCTTGCCCCTGTCGATGTCAGGGCTCTCCTAGGAGTGTATCATTTAAAGCACTGTTGTAGGTGGAGGGCCTGATAAAATGTGCTCAAGGATTTGAATTGAATCTGCTGTTTGACAATGAGCCAATGCCGCTGTTTCAATACTTTTTTATTGAGACAAATGTAGGTGTTCCTGTCAGGAGTCTTGCTGATGCGTTCTGCACAAGTTGAAGCCTGTTAAGATGTTTCTTTTGAATGTTTAGACATAAGCTGTTGCAGTAGTCCACGTGTCATAATATTAGGGATGTTATTACTACCTTGTGGCTGTCTGCCAGCAGGAACTGCATCATTTTCCATATCATCCTAAAAAGATGGAAGCTAGTCGAGGTAACCGCATTCACTTGGTCTTCAATGGTCAGTTTATTGTCAATTAGACTCCTAGGTTTTTTGTTTTCCTGGTTGGCTCTGGGACCGTCTCTAGTTTTTCTGCCCACCAATACGGTGTCCAAAACTTGGCATTGCTACCAAATATTTGGACCTCCGTCTAGCAATTCATTGACATACACAGCCTGACTGCTTTCATGCAGTTGTGGAACTTTCTCCCATCCTCTGCCTCTTGTCCAGGACATACGGACATCACTAATTGCGTGTCATCAGGTAAAACAATTGATATATAATTGTAGTGTGTGCAGTGCCTTGAATCACTTATTTATGATGACATACTGTGCAGTTCTTTATCTTTTCTACAATCTATATGATTGTTTTTTACCGACTGTTCATGGATGAATCTTTATACAGTACATTGTTTATGGTGTATAAGTATAAAAGCTAAGAACAGTAAAAAAGGAGAAATGAAATGTTTATTGTAAAATAAAATACTATTGCATTATAAGAAATGTCTGCTGCTTTGTTTATAATATGAACTTATGTATTGCAGAAATTAAAAGCTGTTTATGTAAATTTTCATAATGCAATACTAACTTATATTTATGTTCTTGTTCCTTTCAAATGGATTAATCGCACCATCTATTGCAGTAAAGTAATTTCCTATGATGTCTTTCTGTGTAGTTCAACAAACTTACATTGTCAAGGTACACACAAGGGAGTGACTGATGCATCCACTAAGACATTCAGACACGCACCGATGAAGCCACTCCCATATTCAGTCATTCACCCATATAGCCACTTACACACCTACTTACTCACCCATAGAGTGACTCATGCACCCACTCACTCATCCATACTGCCACTCATGTAACCACTCACTCACCCATACTGCCACTCTTCCACCCACTCACGCAGTGATAAAGCCCTTCACTCAGCCAGTCAGCCAATCACACGTTCACTCACTCAGTTATATAGCCACTCACATAGTCACTTATTCACTCATATAGGTACTCACAGAGTTACTCAGTTACCTATACAGCTACTCACTCACTCAGTCATACAAGCACTTACACAGTTACTCACATACCCATACAGGTGCTTCTTAGACCTGGCACCATTGGCGTTGGTCTCCCTTCCATTTTTTGCTGTTGCCTCATGCATTTTTGCTGGTGTTGTAGGCTTTGGGCACTGTGCCACTGCTATTCAGTGCCACAGTGCAAGTGCTCCCTACTGTAAATTGATGTACTAATCAGTGGTTCCATGTTTGGCTATTTGGTTTACTTGTCAGACCCTAGTCTAGTGCACTGAATATGCCCAGGGCGTGTAATCCAAATGCTGCTGGTGGGCTTGTGGCATTGGTTGTGCCACCCACAGAAGCAGCCTTGTAAAATGTGTCTAAGGTCTGCCATTGCAGAGCCTGCCTGCAGTCTGGTACTGTCATGCTGACTGGGCAAATGCGCCCTCTTCCCAGTCCCCAAACCTTAACTTTTCTTCATATCAGTCACCCCTATGGTAGGCCCAAGGGCAGGGTGCATTGTAAGTATAAGGTAGGACAATCCATGATGGGTGTGGCATGTCCTAATAGTGAATTACAGCCATTTTTGTTTTTCACTATTGCAAAGCTACCTGTTCTCCATAGGCCAGAATGGGTTGTTAGAGTTATTACATTTTATAATACTAACTTTCACAGAGAACATGGTAGAAATTCGAGTTTAGTATGCCTGAACTCAGAATAATAAAATACATATTTTAGTAACGTTTATTCTAATATTCTGAGTTTGCAAATACCACTTTTAGAAAGTAGGTTTTTGCTTGTCTAACCATTCAATCCTGCCTCTGCTAGTTTGTGTATTCCTATGTTTGGTTTTGTGAGTGACAGGGCTGGGGAATTCCAGGAGACAGGCTGAGTCACCTAGTGGTGAATAGAGAGAGCTGCATCTAGATGGGAGGGAGGAGTTGCACCTGAACTTTGAATAGGGCTGTGCCTTCCTTCCACAATGCTGGCTCCACCTCCTGGTGAGCGGCTCATGTCTCTGCCCTGCACATTGAAAGAAGAGAAGGAGTCCTGTAAACAAAGTGCTCCAGGGCTGTACTTGCCTTCCACAATGCTGGCTCTACTTCCTGTGGGGCGTCTGATGTGCCTGCCCTGCACTCTGAAAAGAAAGGAGAAGTCTGGTAAACAGAGTGCTTCAGAACTGATTTGGGCAAAGGCCCCTCTCCCCCAGAAAACAAAGGATTTTGGGGCATAAATATTGGGACCCTGATCCCATGAAATTAGATCACTTTGGACTACAAGAAGAAACCTTTACAGAGGAGAGGAACCTGAAGAAACTGAGGAGAGACTATTCCCAAGCTGAAGTGCTGTTTGGGGGATTGGCCTGCAGTGGCTGCCTTACTGCCAAAGGAAGGAGAAAGGAACTTTGTATACTTTGCTTTCAACTTGTGAAGGATCTCCAAGGGCTTGGAAAAGAGCTTGCCTCCTGCTGAAGTCTCAGGGACAACAGACTTCACCCCCCAGGTCCCCAGAGTTCTTGTAGAAGTACCTGCTGCTGTTTTGGGCCTTCTGAGGAACTGCGTGTCGCAAGGAGCTGGAAGCACGGCTCAACAAGAAGAAGCATGTTGCTGTTGCTGTGCCTGCTGTCGTAACTCCGAAGGAGGGTGTCGCCGCTGGAACTGTTGCACTGCACCGCATCGAAGAGAAGCGTGCCGCAATGAAGAGAAAGCGCGTCGCCGTCTCTGCTGCTGCCGTCGCAACTCCAAATAAGGAGGGTGTCGCCGCTGGACTGTCGCACTGCACCGCATCAAGAGAAGAATCTCGCAACGAGGTTGGAGCGTGTCGCCGTCACTGTGCCAGCCGTCGCAACTCCAAAGGAGGGTGTCGCCGCTGGAACTGCCGCATTGCCCCCAAGAGCACCTCGCATCCCCGAGAAGCGCACCACCATCTGAGCTGCTGCCGCCGCATCTTGGATGTCGCCGCTGTAGTTATCGCATCGAGCGGAAGCTTCATGCATCATGGGAGAAGAGCGCCGCCGCTGGAGCTGCTGCTGTTGCATCTTGGATGTCGCCGCTGTAGTCCACGCATCGTACCAAGAGCTTCTCGCATCCCCGAGAAACGTGCCGCATCTGGAGGATCTTCACGTCTTTATTTTATTGCACCTGACTTTGCCGCATTTCCCATCCCTACGACGTTGTTTGTCGTGGAAGTGCAACGCAACTTAAGGTGCATTGACGCAGAGTGTCGCATCTAAGAACTGAACTGAACTAAGCTTAAATCTACCATCTTAAAGTAATCATAGTGTGTATTTTTGTTTTTTATGGTCTTGTGGTAACTCTATATAAAGTCGACTTATTTTTTATATAAAACCTGTTTGGTGCCCATTTGTATTGTTGTCACTGGGATACTGTATGTGGTCACAACTGCTTAACTTACAATGCCTCTGAAGTAAGCCTTGACTGCTCGCGCCACACAGCCTAGAGGGTGAGCAGGGGATATTTTAGGAGTATAATCCCCTTGTCCTGACTAGAGGAGAGGGTCCCTACTTGTCACAAGTACCTACCTGTGCCAACTTGAGACCCCCAAATCTAACATTGGAAGCATCAGCGGCAAGGATTCTGGATTTGCATTTGTGACTCATGTACAGTGACTGGTGAACACTACCTAGTGAGTGCAGACAATATAGATACCGCATACTTTTTGGTAGATTCCTTTTTGGATTTTTTGTCTAATTTTGAAAGATGCCTAATTCAGTAGAGAGAGCAGAATCTGTAGCCTCCCTTAATTGCGAATGGGAAGAAGAGAGGCTGGAATGCTACACAGTAAGGCAGATAAAGTTCTTTTGCAAGAAATTCAATGTTTCCACTTCTGGATTTAAAGTGAAGGAAGAATTTTACAAGGCGCTGAGGGCATGGGTAGAAGCCAGGAAAACTCCTATGATTGAGGATGATGATGATGCAGAAGTACAACAGGAAGAGCTATTGGGCTCAAGAGGAAGGAAGGTACCTTCCACTGCAGGTTGCATTGGCTCTAACAAAAGTCTGTCTACAGAGGAGTTGGAGGACAGAGAGAGGTCAAGAAGGAATGACATGGAATTGAACAGGTTCAAGGTGGATAGGCAGCTGGAATTAGAAAATAGAAAGTTAGATCTTGAGGAAAAGAAAATGCAGTTTGAGCATGAAAATGTTTTGAGGGATTTGGAGTTTGAAACTAAAGTTTAGCAGTTACTCCCTCTGGAAGCAGCATACCACCAGTACATACAGAAAGTAGAGTGTATATTTCCAAGGATGTGGTGAAGGAGTTTTACAAAAGTGATGATATTGGTCAGTGGTTCAGAGCCTATGAGGTAGCCATGTCTTCCCACCGGGTCCCTGAGAGAGATTGGGGAGCGGGGTTGTGGAGAAGGTTCCTTAGTGAGGGGCGGGATACATTGTTAGACTTGCCATCTGAGGTCCACAATTCATACAGCCACATGAAAGATGCATTGATGTCTAGATATGGTTTGACACCTGAGATCTATAGGCAGAGGTTCAGGAAATGCAAAAAGTTAGAAAACAGTACTTAGGTTGAATATGTCACTTTCGTTTGCAGAGCATTGGATGGTTGGGTAAAGGGCAGCAAGGTTAATGATTTTCAAAGTCTCTTTGATTTGATTGCATGGGAGCACTTGTCTGATAAGTGTTTTCCAGAGCTGTGCCAGCATCTGATAGATAGCAAGCTGACTAACCCTAGGAAGCTTGCTGAGGAGGTGGACCGTAGGTTCAGTACCAGGGTCCACAAGGTTCACATGGGAGACTCAGCCAAAGGTGGGCAGGGTCCCCAGCAGAAGAGTGGGGGGGACAAGGGTAAACAGAAGGAGTTTGGCAAAGGGCCCAAAAGTAGTCCCCAAGGAAACCCCGTGAAAGGTTCCCAGCCTGCCCCTGAGAAAAAGCAAAGGGCCTGACAGGTAGTCCTGTTCCCCAGGGGCCCCTGAAATGGTACATGTATGGTGACCTGGGTCATAAGGCGAATGATCCCAGGCGCCGCCTGTTTGGTAAACAAGCACCCACTGGTGCTCCGCCCTGGCAGATGGCTAATGTAGCCTTGTGGGAGGAGATTGAAGTCCACAGTGGGGGGGGGGGGTCCCGCACAGATGACCCTTGTCTCCTTAGGAGACTGTGAGACGGTCTCAGAAGCTCGGCTACCCAGGAACACTGAGAAATATGGGCAGTGACTGACCGTCAATGGCTAAAAGGTGGAGGCTCTTAGAGACACAGGAGACAGTGTGACAGCTGTAAGGTGTCACCTGGTGTCTCAAGAGCAGATTGTCCCTCATGCATTTTGCCGAGATGTTAACGCTGACAACACAGAGAGTCATTGTCCAATGGCTCAGGTTCCCTTTGAGTGGAGGGGTCTCTGGTACTCTTCAGGTAGCTGTGAGGCCCGCCATGCTTGTTGACTGTTTGTTGGGAAATGATTTGGAGAGCTCCCCTTTGGAGAAGTTGGAGAAGACAACTCACTTGAAGAAGGTTGGACTGCCTGACTGGGCGTGCGTGACCACCCGGTCAATGTCAGCCAGTAGGGGTTCTCAAGAGGGCCTGGAGCCTGAGAGGGAGGCCCAGGACCCTGCCGAAGAGAGAAGTGGCGGGGCGCGGGAAACCACCCACCGAAGTTCCCAAAGCCCAGGAGGAGGTAGACCCTGAGGGGGATGCCCTAGAGCCTATCGGGGACCAAGTAGCTGAACTGGAGGACCTGCCTGAGCTGACCCATTGGCAGCAAGAAGGAGGCCCCTCCAGGGAGGAATTTTGCAAGGAACAGAGAGAGTGCCCTTCTCTTGTGGGCTTACGGCAACAGGCTGCAAGCCAGGCAGCAGGTAATCAGTCAGGTCACACTTGATTTACTGGGAGAATGGTCTCCTGTATAGTGAGCCTAAGGTTGCTGAACCTGGGTCAGCCCGTGTGCTGGTGGTACCCAATAAGTTCAGAGCCTTCCTACTGGGGCTGGCTCATGATGTGCCATTAGCAGGACACTTGGGGCAGAAGAAGACCTTTGAAAGGCTAGTCACCCACTTTCATTGGCCCCAAATGCGCAAGAGTTCTGATAATACTCATTGCAGGACTAGTCAGACTTGCCAGGCAAGTGGAAAGAGTGGGAGGAAGCACAAGGCTCCTCTCCAGCCATTCCCTGTGGCCACTATCCCCTTTGAGCGGTTGGGGATTATCATTGTGGGGCCACTGGACCCCAAGACAGCCATGGGCAACAGGTTCATCCTGGTCTTGGTGGACCATGCCACCCGGTACCCGGAAGCCATACCTCTGAGGACAGTGAAGGCCCCCGTGGTGAGACGAGCACTGATGGGAATTTTCTCCCGAGTAAGATTCCCTCATGGGGTAGTGTCAGACCGGGGCACCAACTTCGTTTCCAAGTATATGAAGTATCTGTGGCAGGAGTGTGGTGTAACCTATAAGTTCACCACTCCTTACCACCCCCAGGGAAATGGGTTGGTTGAAAGGTTCAACCGGACCCGGAAGGGCTGATTATTGGTCTTGAGGAACCCATGAGGTATAAGTGGGACGTCCTCTTACCGTACCTACTCTTTGCATACCGTGAGGTACCACAGAAATCTCCAGGGTTCAGTCCCTTTGAGCTTCTCTATGGACACCCAGTCAGAGGACCTCTCAGTTTGGTTAAGGAAGGCTGGGAGCAATCTCCCAGGAAACCTCCCCAGGATGTATATAGCCACATGCTGGCCTTCAGAAACCAAACTAGGCACTTCAGGCAACTTGCTGAGGCGAATATGGAAGCCAGCCAGGAGAAGATGAAGCGCTGGTATGACCAGAATGCCACTTTGGTAGAGCTTCAACCTGGTCAGAAAGTGTGGGTCATGGCCCCAGTGGATCCATGTATGCTCCAAGATAAGTGGACCGGACCATTTGAGGTTGTGGAGCGCAAGAGTCCAGTTACCTACTTGGTGGACTTGCGGTCTCCTAGGAACCCCTTGAGGGTCCTACATGTCAACCGCCTTAAACCCCACTTATAGAGGTCTGAAGTGGGCATGCTCTTGACAACAGATGCTGGGATGGGTGAGGAGACTGAGTCTCTTCCTGACCTCCTGTCAGCCTCAGAGCAAGATGGGTCAGTGGATGATGTTAACCTCTCTTCCACCCTGACCCCTGAGCGAACAGAATGACTGCCGCCAGTTGCTGGGACAGTTTTCTAATCTGTTCTCCCTAGTTCCTAGTGTCACAGATTGCTGCGTCCATGATGTGGACACAGGAGAAAGCTTACACGTGAAGCACAAGTCTTACAGGGTAACTGACAGGGTAAGGGCTAGCATTAAAGAGGAGGTCTCAAAGATGCTTGCACTTGAGGTGATTGAGTCATCTAGCAGTCCTTGGGCCAGCCCAGTGGTCTTGGTCCTGAAGGCTGCAGTGCCGGGTGCCACACCCGAACTCCGGTTCTGTGTGGACTACAGAGGACTCAATTCAGTCACGAAGACTGACGCGCACCCCATCCCCAGAGCTGATGAGCTCATAGATTGGCTAGGGGCTGCATGGTACCTCAGCACGTTTGACTTAACGTCTGGGTACTGGCAGAGTGCCTTGACTGATGGGGCCAAGGAGAGGTCAGCATTCCCCATGCCAGACGGGCATTTCCAGTTCCGTGTTATGCCCTTTGGGATGAAGAATGCCCCTGCCACCTTTCAGAGGTTGATCAACCAGGTGTTGGTTGGACTGGAGGAATTCAGTGCCGCCTACCTGGATGACATTGCAGTGTTCAGTGCTAGTTGGGAGGAACATTTGCGCCACCTCTGGGAAGTGTTGATGGCGCTGCCGAAAGCAGGAACTCACGATCAAGGCGAGTAAGTGCCAGATCGGGCAGGGTTCCGTAGTGTACTTGGGACACCAAGTTGGGAGCGGCCAGGTGGCAGCCCTACAACCCAAGATTGAAACCATCCTAGCTTAGGAGCCACCCAAAACTCAGACAGAGGTGAGAGCCTTCTTAGGTCTCACAGGGTATTACAGGAGGTTTGTCAAGGGGTATGGCAGCATGGTTGCCCCTTCCAAGAAGCAGCCCAAGAAGGTGATATAGACTGACACCTGTCAGAAAGCTTTTTAGTCCCTGAGAGCTGCCATGTGCACTGCGCCCATGCTCCTGGCACCCAACTTCTCAAGAGAGTTTATTGTCCAAACAGACGCTTCAGAGCATGGTGTGGGGGCTATTCTGTCACAGATAAATGAGGAGGGCCTAGATCAACCTATAGCCTTTATCAGTGGAAGGTTACACTGGAACAGAGGTGTAGTGCTATTGAGCGTGAGGCGTTTGCTGTGGTCTGGGCTCTGAAGAAGCTGAGACCATACCTGTTTGGGACTCACTTCTGGGTTCAGACAGACCACACGCCCCTCAGATGGTTGATGCAGATGAAGGGTGAGAATCCAAAGCTGTTGAGGTTGTCCATCCCCCCACAGGGTATGGACTTTACGGTGGAACACCGCCCTGGTACAGAACACGGCAACACTGATGGTCTGTCCATGTTTTTCCGCCTTAGTGAAGAGAACTCCCAGGAGTTAGAGTAATTCTCCAAACTTTTCAGCTGGAGGGGACATGTGTTAGACCTGGCACCATTGGCGTGGGTCTCCCTTCCATTTTGTGCTGTTGCCTCATGTATTTTTGCTGGTGTTGTATGCTTTGGGCACTGTGCCACTGCTATTCAGTGCCACAGTGCAAGTTTTCCCCTACTGTAAATTGATGTACTAATCAATGGTTCCATGTTTGGCTATTTGATTTACTTGTCAGACCCTAGTCTAGTGCACTGAATGTGCCCAGGGCGTGTAATCCAAATGCTGCTGGTGGGCCTGCGGCAATGGTTGTGCCACCCACAGAAGCAGCCTTGTTAAATGTGTCTAAGGTCTGCCATTGCAGAGCCTGCGTGCAGTCTGGTACTGTCATGCTGACTGGGCAAGTGCACCCACTTCCCAGTCCCTAAACGTTCCCTTTTCTTCATATCAGTCACCCCTATGGTAGGCCCAAGGGCAGGGTGCATTGTAAGTATAAGGTAGGACAAGCCCTGATGTGTGTGGCATGTCCTAATAGTGAATTACAGCCATTTTCGTTTTTCACTATTGCAAGGCTACCTGTTCTCCATAGGCCAGAATGGGCTGTTAGAGTTATTACATTTTATAATCCTAACTTTCTCAGAGAACATGGTAGAAATTTGAGTTTAGCATGCCTGAACTCAGAATAATAAAATACATCTTTTAGTAAAGTTTATTTTAATATTCTGTGTTTGCAAATACCACTTTTAGAAAGTAGGTATTTGCTTGTCTAACCCGTCAAACTTGCCTCTGCTAGTTTGTGTATTCCTATGTTTGTTTTTGTGAGTGACAGTGCTGGGGAATTCCAGGAGACAGGCTGAGTCAACCAGTGGTGAATAGAGAGATCTGCATGTAGATGGGAGGGAGGAGTTGCACCTGAACTTTGAATAGGGCTGTGCCTGCCTTCCACAATGCTGGCTCCACTCCCTGGGAAACGGCTGATGTCTCTGCCCTTCACACTGAAAGAAGAGAAGGAGTCCTGTAAACAAAGAGCTCTAAGACTGTACTTGCCTTCCACAATGCTGACTCCATCTCCTGTGGGGGGTCTGATGTGCCTGCCCTGCACTGTGAAAGAAAAGGAGAAGTCTGGTAAACAGAGTGCTTCAGAACTGGTTTGAACTGGGCGAAGGCCCCTCTCCCCCAGAGAACAAAGGATTTTGGGGTGTAAATATTGGAACCCTGATCCCACGAAATTAGATCACTTTGGGCTACAAGAAGAAACCTTTATTGAGGAGAGGAACCTGAAGAAACTGAGAGACTATCTGTTAGAACTGGCTATTTCTGGTAGGCTAAGGCTGACGCCAAAGCCAGGCAGAAACCACCATTTTAGTCAGGGCGAGGGAGTCACACGCCAAGATAACCCCTGCTCACCCCCTTGGTAGCTTGGCACGAGCAGTGAGGCTAAACTCGGAGGCAATGTGTAAAGCATTTGCGCCAGCACACAACAGCAACAACATCCTAGGCACACCACAAAAGGAACTCCACACAAGGTTATATTAAAATAACTTTTGTATTGTCAAAACACATCAGATAGAAATCACACATGTACATTGTGCCAACTGGCACGGGCAATATTCATAAGGGATTATTTACAAGACAGGGCCACATGGGTCACTGTCAGAATCAACACATTTAGAAATAGTACTTTGTAGATCATAGAAAATAAGATATAAAACAAAATAACAATTATGAATCACATCCAGTAACTACTGGGAACAGGTAAGTACCACCTACGCAACCCTAACAACCTTAGGAGAATGTCACGCAGGGAACCAGGACCTCACCTGTATTAGAAAGAACAACCACCTAAGAATAAAATACATTTAGGGGTATAAACAAGAACACATTACCCATGATGCACAAATATACATTCAGAGGAGTAATAAAGGGAAACACATGATGCATAAACCTACACATTCAGCGGTGTTAAGAACAAAGCACATGATGCAATAAAATACATTCTGAGGTGCAGCGCAAGAAGACACATGATGCCTAAAACATTCAGAGGTGCAGCGCAGGGAAAGAAAGACACATGATGCATAAAAACATTCAGAGTTGTAAAATCAAGGAAGACACATAATGCATTAAAAACATTCAGAGGTGCCCCAACCCAAATCAATAGCGCAAAAACACACAGTAGACAATTACCATCCTAAACATAGCAGGTAACCACATTGCGCAAAACTTACATACCAGCCCCCATCCAATAAAGGGCCTACAGAGCCCTGTGTCCAAAATGTCAGGGCGCGCTGCCATGCAGCGCCAGTCAGGGGTGCGCCAACGGTGCAAAACCTAAACGTTGCAGGTGCCCACTACTTGCTGGGCACCTGGGAACCACACAAGACCTAAACGGTGCAGCTGCCCACTAATTGCTGGGCAGCTGGGAACTATCAGAAAACTGCGACAGGGTCCTCACTGACCCTTAGGCGGAAACTGCGCCACTGCTGGAGCCACACAGGCTCTGAAAATAAAGATGTCCCAAACGTTGGAGCCACACAGGCTCTAAAACTATGTATGCACCACGGAGCCCTCAGGCTCTGAAAGCCATGGCACCTCGAGCCTCGCTGGGCTCGTGAATCAAAATAGGGGCGGGAGCCTCTCGGGGCTCCAAAGAACAAAGCATGCCCCCAGAGCCTCTCTCAGGCTCTCAGCAAGTAAAAATGCCCATGAGCCTCTCTCCGGCTCTAAAACCAAATGTGCCCCCAGGGAGCCTCTCAGGGCTCGAGAACGTTGGGGCGACCCGCTGCCAATCGGGGCCGCCCTGGCTCTGTGCCTCTCAATCGGCACCATCAGCAGCTGCACGGAGCCCCCCCAGCCCTTCCTACTCACCGGGCTCTTGTGCGGGGCTCCTTCGGGCGGCGGCTAACTCTCGCCGGACTTCTCTCTCTCCCCGGGGCTCTCCCTTCACTTGGGAACCCCGGGGGACCCGGCCGACAGCTTCCTTCGCTCCTCTCGCCTCTCAGGCAGCTTCACTCTCCAGCGGGCAGCTTCAGTGGCGGCGGGGGCGGGCACCGGCAATGTGCCCCACGCCCCCTCCGCCCTCTCCTTACTGCTGGCTGGTGCCTGCGGGGCTCTCCTTCAGCAATGGGAGCCCCGCACCGGCCGCAATCTCTCGGGCGCCTTCTTCTCTCCCTCAGGCTGCGGGGCCTGGCCAATCAGAGCGTGGCAGCAGGCGGGATTCCTCCGGGAACCGGAAGTCCCGCCCCACATCAGGCACTACAATGCCTGACTTCCTGGTCGCGGCGCGAGGGCCACGGCGGTGATTGAAAGCGGCCAAATGAGGGGTGGGCACCCTCGGTTGGAAAAATAAGAATAAAAACGGGGTGAGCACCCGTTAGGCAACTAAATAAATGGGGTGGCACCCATCCATAAAAATATCAAAACTCGGGCTAAATGCAGGGTGGGCTCCTGCCTCAATCCACGAGCAGGTCAGAGAGGAGCTCCATGCTGCAAAGGTCAAAATAAAGCGCTCCAAAGCGCTAGAGGCAAACAAAGCGCTTCCAGGCGCTTTTAGGCTATCATAAGCCCAAGCAAAAGAAAGAAAAAGTTCTCTGAAGGGAAATGCAGCTTCTCCATGCTGCCAAAGGTCCCACAGATTCCAAGGGGCAAAGCAAAGTCCCCCAGAAGCCCTCCAGGCATCCAGGAAAGTCCATCAGAGGTCCAGGGGCTGGGCAGGGGCCAGGGATTCCCCTGAGCCCAAGCAGCAGCACGCCCCTGGCAGATTCCATTCAAAAAACAAGAACATTTTGGAAGGGGACACAGCCCCTTATTATACAGAAAAAAGTCTTTGAAGTCTTTGTGCAGGCAGTGTGAGAACCAGCTAGAACTGGTTATAGGGAAATCCTGTCAGTATCAGGGACAGAGGTGACAGTCGCCCAGCGGGGAGGTGGAGCCAGCATTGTGGCAGGCAGGCACAGCCTCATTCACTATCAGGTGCTATCTCCACCCACTTCCTTGGCAGCAGATGCTGCCTTTCATCCACGGGCTGACTCAGACAACCTCCTGGGGCTCTGCAGCCCCTGTCACCCTCAAACCAGACAGTCAATCCACAAGCAGGCCCAGGCACTCGGGCCAGGCTCACCAGCCAATCACACGGCAGGCACAAATTACACAAATATGCCAACTTCTCAAAATGTCACTTCTAGACTAGACACAATCATGCTGCATACACCATTACACAGCATTCAATCTCACGAGTTCGCAAATATCAAACTCGACCCTGCACTCCCCACACATCAGGAACTACCATGGGCGTACATATTCCCCATTTATTCCTATGGAAGGGCAGGTCACTCACCACACAGACACAGAGAGCTCAAGCACTTTACACTGTACCACAGTGAAAAAGTGTGCCAAGACCTAAAATCACTAACACCAGGTTCCAGAAACAGGCTAGGAAAAAGCAAGAAAGTCTTGGGGTGAACCTGCCAAAAGGGCCAGGTCCAACACAACCCCCTTCCAGCCAAAACGCAGGGTAGACCAATCACTCCACTGATGGGCTTCACTGCTTTGGGCGACTAAACACGGACACGGGCCCGCACGGCAGGGACACCCTCCAGTTTTTCGCCACTCTGAACCCACATAGATTTCTCTCAACAAACGCTCTCTGGCACAACTAGAATACCCCACTGGTACTCTATAGTCATCCACGGCCAGGACCAGGCCCTAGGCCATCCAAATATCACAGGTTCTGTCCAAACCACAGAGTGGGGGGCAGTAACCCCTGGCACACAATAGCCACTCTCCACTCTCCCTCTCAGGGTAGCTACAACTACCACTGATCCAACAACCTAGGGACCACACCCTCAGGCTGACCAGAGGTCACGGGCAAGAATGCCCCACCCTACCTCTACTTCTGGGTTTCCGCACCTTCTCAGGGAAGCACCCACCAGAACACAATTCTCCTACCAGATCAGGACCTCACTCCATCACTGGTCTAACACCTGGAAACTATTCCACTTCTGAGGTACAAAGCACACAGCACATTCCCTCTCCAAGCAGGTGGGGGGACACAGCACACAGCAAAATCCCCTTTCCTCCACCTTAGCGGAAACAACAATCTGCAGGTGAGCCCCAGATCACACAGCAAGGGCAGCCCCCTCAGTCTCTTCAGCTGATCCACTTTGGTAGAGATTCCTCTTGACCTGGAAGTTTCCTAATCTCCCAACCTAGGATCTAAACTCTCAGGTTGCACCGGGGTCAGAAGTAAGGACACCGTCCCTCTGTACCCCCTTCCAGAGTTCTGCACCCTCCACTTAGGAGCGGCACCCCTCAACACCAGGACCGCCGGAGTTCTGGTTACAGACACTCCCCGTCCTCTAGACACAGGAAGATCCTCCTCAAATGACATGTAAGTACAGCCTAGGCCCCTGACCTGGCGCTCCCGGGCGAACCCTCCAGGCCCAGAGACAGGGTTTCGGGCCAACGTGGGACACACCGCCCCACACTCACTCCGCCTCCACTGAGACAGGACGTGAGCTCCTTCACCCCTACCATCCTAATGGGACCTAGCTGGGCTACACATGAACCTCTTCACCTACACAGGATCATCAGATACACAAGCCACTACTTTTAGAATCACTCCCTAATGTGGAAAATGACAATATATATGTACATAAGCGGCGTTCATTTCTGTTCACTCATTACCAACTGCATGTGCCCTAAGACTCCGAATTTCAAAGCTGAACGTACGAAAGCTTTGTATGATATCGAAATACGTAATATAATGGGGATAGACATAAATTGACATGCTGGCTAGATATGTTGAAAAGGGAGGACTGTTAAAATCTGGATTGTGGCGTAAACATTATCGGCGCCATCTTGTCCTTTTCAGATCCATACGTGCGCGTAAGCAGCAACCATTTTGATTGCCATGGCCTCTCTGCCCACTCCCGATAGCCAGCGTCTCTCTCTCCCCCTCACTCCCCAGCCTCGCAAGCATCCCCGACAGCCCCCGGTCTCTCATGCATAGGCCATAAAACCCTCTCCCTCTGCGCGACCCTACTCTAAAAGTGACACCCCTGCCTGACCGACACCCCCTGCATTCCTCCCAAGAACACCCTTCCCCTCTTCTGATGACCCCCCTCCCCGGCTACACCTGGCCTCTCGACCCGGTCCCAAGTCATAAAACAAAGCCTCATGGATGCACCCCCCCCCCGGCCCCGCATAGCAAAACGTGATACACCAACCGAAGTGCCCGATCTTATCGCCTGCCCAACCTTAGATCTGACCACCCCCTCTTGCCCTCGTGTCCTGTTGGAATGTCCGGCTGCAAGATTACAATCACATGTTACATTTGGGAGGGGAAACGACATCCGAGCGGCAGGTTTGGGAATAGGCCTGAAGCTGGGATTCCAAACGTGCCTTTTCGTACTTCAAAGTTTCTTTATTGCAATAAGGAATGTTTGTGCATCATAAACCTGTGTATAAAAGACGGAGCCTCAGAGAAACTTGTTAGAGCACCTCTTGAAGACATTGTGCACGTGTCCGAAATGACAGGCTCTCCTCATGAGAAATAAAAATCTGTTCTTGCACTCCCGCTTCCAGCGCCCGTCTCTTTATATGGTAACTGATCAAAATGGGAACTAAGAGGCGTCTTGTGCCAGCAGCCTGGGCATCGGTTGTAATTTGGGCTGTTTTTCCTCAATTGGCGTCCCAACGCGGGGCCCATCAGCGACGTAAGGTCCGGTAAGAGAGGTCCAGACGATGGGGTGAACATCTGAACGATTGGAGTATACCTGCCTTGAGAGGGCCCTCGTCCGGCTGCCGATTGAATGAACTTCACCGATTCCGAACGGACCTCTCTCAAGCGACCTACTGTCCTGACTGGGATCCCACAGGAATGCTGCGGTAAAAACATGGAGTAAGAGAACGATCGGGCGCTGGAAAGGGAAGGCGAAGAACTGTCCACACGGTCCGGTCCGGGAAAGGTTAAGTAGGACGTCTTTACGTCTGATTGATAGGATGACTTTATCCATCTGATTGATTGAGTAATTGATTGTTTATATTGGAATCGGTATTTAAATACTGGTATTGTTCATTGATTGGTTCATTTAGCCTTGGTTGCTACTTGAAGTATTGGTTCTCTTTGAGACATTCTCTGTTTGCAAACAGCGACGAATAGGAACGTTCCTCTCTCTTTGCAAATAGTGAAGGATATGTAATGCGGACTTTTGTCCCCCGTTGTAATCCGTCATGCCTGTTTTTCTCCCCACTGATTGATTGGTTGCTCTGTTGCTCTTTGAGACATTCGCTGTCTACAAACGGGGAAGAATAGGAATATTCTGTCTCCCTTTGCAGATAGTGAAGGATAGGTAATGCAGACTTTTGTCCCCCATTGTAATCCGTCATGCCTATCTTTCTCCCCACTGATTGTTTGTTATCGATTTTTTTATCGATTATCGCTCTTTTGAGATATTCCCTGTCTACAAACAGAGAAGAATAGGAATATTCTGTCTCCCTTTGCAGATAGCGAAGGATAGGTAATGCGGACTTTTGTCCCCCGTTGTAATCCGTCATGCCTGTTTTTCTCCCCACTGATTGATTGATTGTCTGGACATTTATTGTTCAAGGAATAGTTCTTTTGAGGTATTCTCTGTTTGCAAATAACGTGGAATAGAAATATTCTGTCTAGTCTTTGCAAGTAGTGAAGGGTAGGTAATGCGGACCTTTGTCCCCCGTTGTAATCTGTCATGCCTATCTACTCCCCACTGATTGGTAAACTAAACTAGTTCCACCCGGACCATTTATTAGAGGTAGATCATCTGGCTCAACCGGAGGGCGCCCCTAATAAAAAGGACATATGTAAAATACGAAGTAATCACCGTATCCTGTTAACAGAAACTTTAGCACGAAACACACTAGAAAAGGAAGGAAAAAGAAATCGAGCAAAATCAGTAGGCCACTGATGAGTTTTTTTTTACTTCGCTAGCAATAAGAAACGTTAGAAATAGCCCGCAATAAGAAACATGAAAGTGGTGAGAGAAGCCAAGCTTGACATCACGGCAGCCACGAGGTAGCTAGGCTCCGCCGCCCCTCACTGCTCCAAACATGTCTGTCCCACCGGCCGCCACGCCCAATAACGGTAACATAAGATAGATACAAGTCAGCAGATACCTACCCCCTTTCCGGAAGCTCCCGAAGTGCAACAGGTCCACGGTTACGCCCATCCGGAAGACGAGGCCTCGACACGTGCAGGGCGGGGCCCGGCTGGCCGCCATCGGCCGGAGAGGTCGTGGGGTGGATGGCCCGGAATGTACTGGTCTTCCCATCCTCCTCTTCTGGCGCCTTGCAGGCCACGGGGGGGATGTCTTGCTTATGCCTCTGACCCCCCCCCTCTCTCATCGCCTGGTCCGGCCATCACGAATGTCAGTGCCAGGAGACGGCGTGGGGTGCACTGGGAGGGAGAGGCGGCACGGACGAGCCTCTCCCACCTCCCCAGGTGGAGGCCCCTCAGCTGCACCCCCAACGCTCCACTCACCCGACAAGGGTTCGTCCACTCTTGCGGTGCAACGCAACGCCCGACAGGCTGGAGTCCGTCTGCTCTTGCGATCCAGCGACTGTCGGTTGCCGCGGAACTCATAAAATAACGGTCGACTCTGCAGGATTGGGCCTGGCGTGCAAAGATGGCCTGGTCGCTTGCCAGCTAGAAAATGAGTCCCCCGTCCAGAAGCGTTCTCCTCAGCTTTGAAGATTCTACGAGAACTGCAGGGGCCCCCGACCCCCGCGGGCCCCCCGATGGGGAATGACTGCCATGATTGCCCGCGGAACGACCAAGACGTAGCCACGAGACGTTGGCGCTCTCATGCTGGCGCCAGCCTCAGTTTGAATGACCAAAATCTTGCAGACTACCAATTTGATCAGTTCCGGTGGAACACCAGTATGACCCGGTAGGAAAGATTGTTGCCTCCCTCCCCCCTTTGACTGATGGTTCATATTGACGGCCCCTTCTGTTGCCCTTTAACAAAACTTTTGGACTGCCGAAAGAGGCTCTGGTCCAACCACGAGTTGGTGGAGACATTTTGACTATACTTGGACCTGCCTGACCTCACCCAAAATGGCGCCGGTACAAATGAAACTCGCAACTCCCTGTTGTGTTCCGGTTGCTCAGCCTTGATATCATGAGATATGTATGCAGTTTTTGAAGCGCATGGCGGGAGGGGATGGGTACTGATTGAACATTCGGACAATGAATTGATATTAAGTTCTGACGTGTCATTGATTACCGTATTATTTAAAGTTCGAATTTTCGACACTTATGGTACTTGCCCACAATGAATTTTCGATATGATTTTATTGCACTTGTAGCACCTTTATGAAATCAACGACCACTGACTCCGTTACGTTTTCCTCAAATAAATATCCCCTCATGTACAGTTCCAGTCGGCTCCGTGGCCGGCCCACGTGGTTGTAGGCCCGTAATTGTGCGCCAACATTTTTAAATAAAGTTTTTTTTGTTGAAAAGCAAACATAGTTGTAGCACTTAGATTGGTAAGTTTCGAATAAATGGCCACTGTTTCCGATATAAGTAAAATACAGGTGAAATGAAGCAACTCGATTACTTAAAGGTTAAAAAGCAAAGTACACAGAAATATTGCAAATGTGAATGGTCCAGGTTTGTTGTGTGTGTGTGTTTTTTATATATATAGTTTTTATTTTTGTGCAACGTAAAAGCAATCGATAAAGGTCCCGGTATTTAGCCTTTACTTTATATGCCACATGTATCAGGGAAGTTGTTTCAGATGCCCCTAAGCCACTCCGAAGGAATGCCACCTAGCCCCTCTAGTTTCCGTGCCTGATGAACAAAAAACGACCCTGTACCGCTGTAGACCATCCCTCCTCCTCGAAGGAGAGCATGAGTTCACCCCCCACTTTACACTGACTGCCCTTTGTTTTGACCCTTCCCTACACACGATCCGTAATACCACACTTGGGCGATCTATGCAATACACAGTCCATCAATGATTATCTCTCCCGCACTACCGGTCCCTCTGGGCTTAAACGCCGAGATGAAAGGGACTGCATCCCGCGGAGATAGGTCAAGTATGTGGTAAGTAAAAGCATTTTCGGGTTTATGCGCGCTGATGTGTTTTAAAACGCTGCCCCCACCCCTTCTTTTTCCCTTCTTTTCTGCAGGTCACATCGGAACGTCGACTAGAGTATGGAGAAGACCTAAGCACCACGCCATGGTTCCGCACGGAAAAATTGTATATTGTCTATGGGGACTGCCCCTGAGAACGTGACGAATTTGTGTGATATGAACGCACGCGTGTATGCCCTGATGTGTATAGCTCGACTGAATACACGTTGCACACGTTTGGATTGATAAGAGAAATGTTTTATGTATGACTTAAGTGATGATCGAACGGCCGATGGAATGGGGAAAAGGGGTCTGAACATGGTGCCTATACACGACGTACAAACAAAGATATAGCACTCCCTTACTTAGAAACGACTGTCTCTCTCTCTGAACCCAGCAACTGGGAGGGTGGCCTGAAGCAGAAATTTGGCGGGTTATTGCAGTATGACAAAATATGACTCCAACCGGCCCCCCAAATAATGCAACCAAGAATGACGTGCACCCATGAGTAAATTCATACGGTAACTAAATAGGGAGAGGTTCAGGAATATTCCGGGGTGAGGTTTACCCAAGTACCCTCCTCCTGGAAGACTAGGAATATTGTCAATGTTTAAGATTTACCACCTCCTTCTTGCACCCTCATAGACATGAAACTCAAAGCTGCCCCATTGTTCTCCCGACTGACACCCTCCGTTGCCTCAGCCTGGATACCCATTCGCTAAAAATGATTCGAAGATCCCACCGTGGTTATTAGCCCAACCAGGTTAGTTCCCGAACAATTGACAAAGGTGTAAGTATTTGCAACCGAGGCCACCAGCAAAGGTAGCCAGATGAATTAACTAGGATACTAAGGATACGCAGCATGCAGGAAGAAATCTTTTTGGCCAAGTACTGTTCTATGTTTTGTCTTGGATTTTTGTATATAATACATGTACTATTCCCCCCCGCCTGAATTAATGTGTACGTAATGTATGGATCTACGTCGTCCCTCAGCCTGTGTTTCTATATAACTTGACCCCTGCTGTTCTCTGTTGTGTGCGCACTAAATGGCCTATTATTGTACACGTTTCTCTCTCTCTCTTTCTCTCTCTCTCCATGTCGTACGTGTACCGAATAGTTCGTTTAAAATGCAAACGATTCTCTCTCTCTGAGGGTCCCCCTGTTCCCTCTTCCTTTGTGTGGTAACGTTGTGCCCCGCCGGCACAAGCCTAATTGGTTTTTGAACACAAAGGTGTTCGGCAAAATTGACAGAAACTAAAAGAATTGTAATTTGCCATATTACTACCTCTCCTTTCTGTAAAATGATGGAACTTGAATTGGCTAAGAAGGAAAGGACAGGTAAGACGACTGATGTCCCCTAATCTGGCCTTCTTTATAGGGGGACTATATGTCAGTGGCCTTCTGTTCTCAGTTCGTTAGAAACACAATCCCCAATGCCCAGATTGCCCCACCTCTCTGCACCCAAGTACGGATGTCCAAAGCGTCCTCGTTTCTCCCGATTGACCCCAGCTCCATACCCCGAAGTATAACTGATGACCCTGATTAACTGTTAGCTCCCCGAGAAAAGAATGTTTAGCCTCTGTCCCTCTCTCATGATGATAGAAGACTGCCAGGGCTTGGGTTAGAAAGACGAGTCTCTACCGAAGGATCCGATTTCGAGTTTGATGGAATACCCAGTTGATAGGAGTCTGACTTCTCTCCATATACGTCATGAATAAACGCCAAATAGACTTAGTACAAACTCAGTAGAAATGCCCGCATACATACTCCATAGTGATAACTTCTGACCGTGACCGATGAACGTATCCCCAACTACTTAAGATTGGGGGCGGAATTGAAATGTATAAATGTCTTCTCCTGCCAGTTCTCTAAAGCTTGTTTTGTACCCATTCAAAGATACACAATCACCGGAGGAGAGGGGCCGGACGTGACGCACAGCCTAGCCGCAGATCATGAAGCACATGAGACCTCGACCAAAGGTGGAGCCGCAGAGCAACGAGACGCGGGACGAGGCACCACTCTCAAACAAGGAAAATGAAAGGATGGAGGGCTGCCTTGAAGCCCTCTGCTTGCTGACCCACGCGTGCCAGAAGTCCCCGCCCCTTTGAGCCCGATTGATGGGCCTGCCTGCTCGTTATCCTTTGCTCCCTTGGTTTGTCTCAAAGATCTGATCCCACTCCGCCCTCTCTTCCCTCGATTATCCGACAACCCCCCCCTTTTTTTCACATGGATTTTGACTCAGAGATGAAGAACAGCATTTAGGTAGAATAGGGTTTTCCACGGAAGGAGAAAGAAATGCAGGTGCCCAGCATGAGGCACCCGTAAAAAGATTAGTTAGGAAACAGGACTGTGGTCTAACAGCAGAGGACAGGGACGTGTAAGGATGGATCCGAGCTGGACCTATAGCTCCAGCGCCGGTGCTCAACAGCGCCAACGGAAGAAAACGAACTACTAGAGCCTACCAGTGATGGCTCGCTGCTAAAAAGACACTGTGGCGAAGACCCCCCTCCCCTTTCTGAACTTTCTACCCCCCCTGACTACTTGCTTGTATTGAACTGAATTCCTTCCTCAACCACTTTGTATTGCTTTCAAAATGTTTCATCGGTCACTCTTGACTGTACATTGATACCGCCGGAGAGAGAGTCAGAATACGGTTCCATAATGTGTCGGAACATTTCCTTGATTGACTCCGACTGAGTAGTATACCAATCTCTAGACTCGTATATATAACACGACAAATGTAAATTCATCTGTATTGCACCTCGTCTATCGCATCGACTGCACATGGTTATATGCAATCCGCCAGTATTGACAAACGCTATTTCATTGACCACACATGGCTATATGTACACCCCGTCAGTTATGATAAACACGGAAATGAACTAACTTATGTTAAAAAGCGGCGACTGTGGAAAATGACAATGTATATGTACATAAGCGGCGTTCATTTGTGTTCACTCATTACCAACTGCATGTGCCCTAAGACTCCGAATTTCGAAGCTGAACGTACGAAAGCTTTGTATGATATCGAAATACGTAATATAATGGGGATAGACATAAATTGACATGCTGGCTAGATATGTTGAAAAGGGAGGACTGTTAAAATCTGGATTGTGGCGTAAACATTATCGGCGCCATCTTGTCCTTTTCAGATCCATACGTGCGCGTAAGCAGCAACCATTTTGATTGCCATGGCCTCTCTGCCCACTCCCGATAGCCAGCGTCTCTCTCTCCCCCTCACTCCCCAGCCTCGCAAGCATCCCCGACAGCCCCCGGTCTCTCATGCATAGGCCATAAAACCCTCTCCCTCTGCGCGACCCTACTCTAAAAGTGACACCCCTGCCTGACCGACACCCCCTGCATTCCTCCCAAGAACACCCTTCCCCTCTTCTGATGACCCCCCCGGATACACCTGGCCTCTCGACCCGGTCCCAAGTCATAAAACAAAGCCTCATGGATTCACCCCCCCCGGCCCCGCATAGCAAAACGTGATACACCAACCGAAGTGCCCGATCTTATCGCCTGCCCAACCTTAGATCTGACCACCCCCTCTTGCCCTCGTGTCCTGTTGGAATGTCCGGCTGCAAGATTACAATCACATGTTACATTTGGGAGGGGAAACGACATCCGAGCGGCAGGTTTGGGAATAGGCCTGAAGCTGGGATTCCAAACGTGCCTTTTCGTACTTCAAAGTTTCTTTATTGCAATAAGGAATGTTTGTGCATCATAAACCTGTGTATAAAATACGGAGCCTCAGAGAAACTTGTTAGAGCACCTCTTGAAGACATTGTGCGCGTGTCCGAAATGACAGGCTCTCCTCATGAGAAATAAAAATCTGTTCTTGCACTCCCGCTTCCAGCGCCCGTCTCTTTATATGGTAACTGATCAAAATGGGAACTAAGAGGCGTCTTGTGCCAGCAGCCTGGGCATCGGTTGTAATTTGGGCTGTTTTTCCTCACTAATGCCTCTGCAAGACAGCTAGCACACCGCCAGACGTCCACCTTCTTGTCCAGTGCCTCTGCAGGACCTCCTGCACACCACCAGAGGTACACCTCCTGTGCAAACTCCTTTAAAAAAACTCACACCAACTCCTCCAGTTCAAGACACCACTCATCCACACACTCCCCCTCCAGACTGGTGAGACAGTTCCTCACTGCCCCTGACTCTCAACCTGTCACCCTCTTACTGAGCACCAGGCACCATACTCTGGGAACTGGGAATGGGACTTCACGCACTGGACACATTTAAGCTGCCACCACTGGATCTTACCATACTGGGGAATCCAGACACACACACACTACACTCAGGGGATAACCACCCTCCCAAGCAAGCCATTCCTCCTCCACACTCCCTCTCTTCCATCTACCCACACAGGGACAAGAACAGGAACAGGGATTGGCCACTAGACCCAGCAAGGGATTCCTAATCTATGGGAACCTCCCCCTCTACTGGCGCCCCGCCCTGTCATTTTCTCTCATCTGCCACTAAACATAAAGCGCAGGAACACCATCTGAAAATGACACTCTTAAGGAAAAACAAAATCAAAAAAAATAATCCCAAACATGTGACTATCTGAAAAATGCAGAGTTTTGTAATGTAGCCAGTTGTCGCTGTGGCACTGCGCAAACACAAGTCCAAATCCGCACCGCTGACCACCAATGTTAGAACTGGCTATTTCTGGTAGGCTGAGGCTGACGCCAAAGCCAGGCAGAAACCACCATTCTATTCAGGGCGAGGGAGTCACACGCCAAGATAACCCCTGCTCACCCCCTTGGTAGCTTGGCACGAGCAGTGAGGCTAAACTCGGAGGCAATGTGTAAAGCATTTGCGCCAGCACACAACAGCAACAACATCCTAGGCACACCACAAAAGGAACTCCACACAAGGTTATATTAAAATAACTTTTGTATTGTCAAAACACATCAGATAGAAATCACACATGTACATTGTGCCAACTGGCACGGGCAATATTCATAAGGGATTATTTACAAGACAGGGCCACATGGGTCACTGTCAGAATCAACACATTTAGAAATAGTACTTTGTAGATCATAGAAAATAAGATATAAAACAAAATAACAATTATGAATCACATCCAGTAACTACTGGGAACAGGTAAGTACCACCTATGCAACCCTAACCACCTTAGGAGAATGTCACGCAGGGAACCAGGACCTCACTAGGACCACCTGTATTAGAAAGAACAACCACCTAAGAATAAAATACATTTAGGGGTATCAAGAAGAACACATTACCCATGATGCACAAATATACATTCAGAGGAGTAATAAAGGGAAACACATGATGCATAAACCTACACATTCAGCGGTGTTAAGAACAAAGCACATGATGCAATAAAATACATTCTGAGGTGCAGCGCAAGAAGACACATGATGCCCAAAAACATTCAGAGGTGCAGCGCACGGAAAGAAAGACACATGATGCATAAAAACATTCAGAGTTGTAAAATCAAGGAAGACACATAATGCATTAAAAACATTCAGAGGTGCCCCAACCCAAATCAATAGCGCAAAAACACACAGTAGACAATTACCATCCTAAACATAGCAGGTAACCACATTGCGCAAAACTTACATACCAGCCCCCATCCAATAAAGGGCCTACAGAGCCCTGTGTCCAAAATGTCATGGCGCGCTGCCATGCAGCGCCAGTCAGGGGTGCGCCAACAGCGCAAAACCTAAACGTTGCAGGTGCCCACTACTTGCTGGGCACCTGGGAACCACACAACGTTGCAGCTGCCCACTAATTGCTGGGCAGCTGGGAACTATCAGAAAACTGCGACGGGGTCCTCACTGACCCTTAGGCGCAAACTGCGCCACTGCTGGAGCCACACAGGCTCTGAAAATAAAGATGTCCCAAACGTTGGAACCACACAGGCTCTAAAACTATATATGCACCACGGAGCCCTCAGGCTCTGAAAGCCATGGCACCTCGAGCCTCGCTGGGCTCGTGAATCAAAATAGGGGCGGGAGCCTCTCGGGGCTCCAAAGAACAAAGCATGCCCCCAGAGCCTCTCTCAGGCTCTCAGCAAGTAAAAATGCCCATGAGCCTCTCTCCGGCTCTCATACCAAATGTGCCCCCAGGGAGCCTCTCGGGCGCGAGAACGTTGGGGCGACCCGCTGCCAATCGGGGCCGCCCTGGCTCTGTGCCTCTCAATCGGCACCATCAGCGGCTGCACGAAGACCCCCCAGCCCTTCCTACTCACCAGGCTATTGTGCGGGGCTCCTCCGGGCGGTGGCTCACTCTCGCCGGACTTCTCTCTCTCCCCGGGGCTCTCCCTTCACTTGGGAGCCCCGGGGGACCCGGCCGACAGCTTCCTTCGCTCCTCTCGCCTCTCAGGCAGCTTCACTCTCCGGCGGGCAGCTTCACTGGCGGCGGGGGCGGGCACCTGCAATGTGCCCCGCGCCCCCTCCGCCCTCTCCTTACTGCTGGCTGGTGCCTGCGGGGCTCTCCCTCAGCAATGGGAGCCCCGCACCAGCCGCCATCCCTCGGGTGCCTTCTTCTCTCCCTCGGGCTGCGGGGCCTGGCCAATCAGAGCGCGGCAGCAGGCGGGACTTCCTCCGGGAACCGGAAGTCCCGCCCCACATCAGACACTACGGTGCCTGGCTTCCTGGACGCGGCGCGAGGGCCGCAGCGGTGATTAAAAGCGGCCAAATGAGGGGTGGGCACCCTCGGTTGGAAAAATAAGAATAAAAACGGGGTGAGCACCCGTTAGGCAACTAAATAAATGGGGTGGCACCCATCCATAAAAATATTGAAACTTGGGCTAAATGCAGGGTGGGCTCCTGCCTCAATCCACGAGCAGGTCAGAGACAGCTCCATTCTGCAAAGGTCAAAATAAAGCGCTCCAAAGCGCTAGAAGCAAACAAAGCGCTTCCAGGCGCTTTTAGGCTATCATAAGCCCAGGCAAAAGAAAGAAAAAGTTCTCTGAAGGGAAATGCAGCTTCTCCATGCTGCCAAAGGTCCCAGAGATTCCCAGGGGCAAAGCAAAGTCCCCCAGAAGTCCTCCAGGCATCCAGGTAAGTCCATCAGAGGTCCAGGGGCTGGGCAGGGCCCAGGGATTCCCCTGAGCCCAAGCAGCAGCACGCCCCTGGCATGTTCAAGTCCAAAAACAGGAACATTTTGGAAGGGGACACAGCCCCTTTTTATACAGCAAAAAGTCTTTGAAGTCTTTGTGCAGGCAGTGTGAGAACCAGCTAGCACTGGTTATAGGGAAGTCCTGTCAGTATCAGGGACAGAGGTGACAGTCGCCCAGCGGGGAGGTGGAGCCAGCATTGTGGCAGGCAGGCACAGCCTCATTCACTATCAGGTGCTATCTCCACCCACTTCCTTGGCAGCAGATGCTGCCTTTCATCCACGGGCTGACTCAGACAACCTCCTGGGGCTCTGCAGCCCCTGTCACCCTCAAACCAGACAGTCAATCCACAAGCAGGCCCAGGCACTCTGGGCCAGGCTCACCAGCCAATCACACGCCAGGCACAAATTACACAAATATGCCAACTTCTCAAAATGGCACTTCTAGACTAGACACAATCATGCCGCATACACCATTACACAGCATTCAATCTCACGAGTTCGCACATATCAAACTCGACCCTGCACTCCCCACACATCAGGAACTACCATGGGCATACATATTCCCCATTCATTCCTAAGGGAGGGCAGGTCACTCACCACACAGACACAGAGAACTCAAGCACTTTACACTGTACCACAGTGAAAAAGTGCGCCAAGACCTAAAATCACTAACACCATGTTCCAGAAACAGGCTAGGAAAAAGCAAAAAAGTCTCGGGGTGAACCTGCCAAAAGGGCCCGGTCCATCACTATCCCAAGCTGAAGTGCTGCTTGGGGGATTGGCCTGAAGTGGTTGCCTTACTGACAAAGGAAGGAGAAAGGAACTTTGTGTACTTTGCTTTCAACTTGTGAAGGATCTCCAAAGGCTTGGAAAAGAGCTTGCCTCCTGCTGAAGTCTCAGGGACAACAGACTTCACCCCTAGCTGAGGAACTGCGTGTCGCAAGGAGTTGGACACGCGACTCAACGAGAAGTGTGTCGCCGTCGCTGTGCCTGCTTTAGCAACTTCGAAGGAGGGTGTCGCTGCTGGAACTTTCACACTGCACCGCATCGAAGAGAAGCGTGGCGCAACGAAGAGGAAGCGTGTCGCTGTCGCTGCTGCTGCCGTCGCAACTCCGAGGAAGGAGGGTGTCACCGCTGGAGCTGTCGCACTGCACCGCATCAGGAGAAGAATCTCGCAACGAGGACGGAGCGTGTCGCCGTCACTGTGCCTGCCGTCGCAACTCTAAATGATGGTGTCGCCGCTGGAACTGTCGCATTGCATCGCATCGACCAAGAGCACCTCACATCCCCGAGAAGTGCGCCCACGTCGGAGATGCTGCCGTCCCATGTTGGATGTCGCTGCTGTAGTTGGCGCATCGAGTGGAAGCTGCACGCATAGTGGGAGAAGAGCGTCGCCGCTGGAGCTGCTGACGTCGCATCTTGGATGTTGCTGCTGTAGTCCATGCATCGAACCAAGAGCTTCTCGCATCCCCAAGAAGCGTGCCGTATCTGGAAGATCTTCACATCTTTATTTCTTTGCACCTGACTTTGCCGCATTTCCCATCGCTGCAACCTTGAGGTACATTGACACAGAGTGTCGCTTAAAAGAACTGAACTGAACTAAGTTTAAATCTACCATCTTAAAGTAATCATAGTGTGTATTTTTGTCGTTTATGGTCTTTTGGTAACTCTATATAAAGTCTACTTATTTTTTATATAAAACCTGTTTGGTGTCCATTTGTAGTGTTGTCACTGGGTTACTGTATGTGGTCACAACTGCTTAACTTACAACGCCTCTGAAGTAAGCCTTGACTGCTCGCGCCATGCAGCCCAGAGGGTGAGCAAGGGTTATTTTAGGAGTGTAATCCCCTTGTCCTGACTAGAAGAGAGGGTCCCTATTTGTCACAAGTACCTACCTGTGCCAACTAGTGACCCCCAAATCTAACAGTGCTCAAACAATCACTTACCCACATATACACCCACTCACATACCAACTCATTCACCCACTAACTTACTGAACTAAACACGCACTCAGTCACTTACTCATCCACACAGCCACTTACATACCCGGTCACTCACGCAAACAGAAACTCAGTCATCCATACAGCCACTGACGTATATATGCAGTCACTCATACACCCACTCACTCACCCATACAACCACTCATACAGCTACTAACAGATGAACTCACTCACCAATACAGGTGCGGACATAGTCAGTCACTCATCCATACAGTCATTAACACAGGTTCTGACTCACCCATGCAGCTGCTTACATACACATTCACTCATCCATACAGCCACTCATACTGCTACTCACTTACCCATATTCCACTCATCCACTCATTCACCCATAGGACCTTTCATATACCCTTTAATTCACTCATACAACTACTCACACACCCATTCACACATGCATACAATTACTCAGCCATCCAATCCACTCATCCATACAGCTACTCACATGCCCACTGACTGACCCCTATAGTTACTCACACACTCTTTCTCATTCATGTTTATGGGATTTATCTTTATGGGATTTATAGAGGGCATGGCTACCGGCAGGCATCCCAGCGCTATAACAGGTATGGCAGCTATCTGAAGTGAGAGTTAGGGAAACAGCCAGGTCCTAAGTTTGTTTTTAAAAGACTGTTAGTTTCCACTCAGTCACAAATTTGGGTCCAAACTGTTCCAGAGTTTGGGCACTATATGAGAGAATGATCTACCACCCCACCTTGATCTCGAAATTCTGGTAGTGCACATCAAAAAATTCAACCCTGATCTGAGACAACGGCGGGGTGAATAGGGTGATCAAAGTTCGTAGCACAACTGGGCCACTGCAACACATGGCTCTGTGTGCCAGGCAGAGTGACTTAAATTTGATCCTGGTGTGCACGGGGAGCTAGTGCAGCTCTCTAAAGGGCGCTTTGACTGACTGGTTCCTAGGTATTTTGAGAAACAGTCTAGTTGCCACATTCTGAACAACCTGTTGCTTATGGGTGATGTATTTAGGTGACCCAAGGTATAGCGAGTTGCCACAATCGAGTCTTGAGACCACCAAGGCTTGTACCACGGTCTTTCTTGAATTCCCTGGGATCAGGCTCCAAATTTTCCTGTTCATCCGGACGATACCAAAACATCTACCCGCCAATTTTTTGACTTGCGTCTCCATAGTAAAATCGAGCCACATACCCAGATTTTTTATGGAACTTTCTGGAGATGGGGGGACCCCAATTTGCTTGCCATGGGATCTCTGAGCGAGGGCTGAAATTGCTGCCCAGGATCATGAGCTCGATGTTCAACTTGAGACTACAATCAGCCATCCAATTTCCTATTTTATCCAGATACGGCATTAGTTGCTTGTGGTTGGAATTGATAGAGTCAGCTATTGACACCACTAGTTGGGTGTCATCGGCATATGACACAATGGAGAGTCCAAACTCATGTACTATATGGGCCAATGGGCTAATATAGACATTAAATAGAGTTGTGCTCAGGGAAGATCCCTGAGGAACTCCAAAAGGGGCTGAGAAAGTGTCTGACAAGATGCCGGCCTCCATACGCTGAAAAGATCTATCATTCAAGAATGAGGCCACCCATTGGTTGGCTGTATCTCTAATCCCAATGTTTTCTAGCCTGTTGACTGGAATGTTATGGTCTACCGTATCGAAGGCCGCTCCTAGATCTAATAACACAACAGCAGCGTACCTTCCCTGATCTCATCTGCTTTATAGTTTTTCGGTGACCATAAGTAGGGCTGACTCTGTACTATGCTCTCGCCGAAAGCCCATCTGGGTCTGGTGTAGAATGCCATTTTCTTCCAGAAACGTTGAAATAGCACTGTTCACATGCTTCTCCACGATCTTACCCAAAATTGGCAGTAATGAGATTGGGCGATAGTTTGCCATGACTTTGGGGTCAAGTTGAGGTTTTTGCACTATTTTACGATGCATGCTTCCACTTCTTAGGTACTATCCCTTCTTCAAAAGACAGAGAGATGAAGTTGGTCAGTTGCATCAAAACACAATTCCCTCCTTGAGCAAGAATGTAGGGCGGTGCAGGGTCTAAAGGGGATCCTGACTTGATGTTTTGTAATTTGAAACCCGCCTGTTCTTCACTTAATTTAGGGTATGAAAACATGGCTGGGGGAGAGGGTTGTTGTTTGTCTGTGCTTGGGGCAGTACCTGAATGCTCGTAGGGACTGTAATTACTGCCGGCCTCTGGCTCATGTTTGAGTTAAGGGAATTATAAATCTTTTCTACCTTACTCTTGAAGAACGTGGCCAGCTCATTACATTTTTCTTTTGAATATTGAGCAGTATGGGTGCCTGATTCAACTATTGTGAGCGATTTTACAATTTTAAATAGCTCCTTTGAAGAGTTAGTGGCCCTCTTTATGTTTTCTTCAAAAAAAGATGGCTTTTTCTTTCTAAATATTTTTATGATACTGCTGGATACCTGCCTTGTATGCTATTTTGAGCTCTGGGGCATAAGTCTTTCTCCAGCTCCTTTCTAGCTTTTTGCAGTTTTTCCTTTGGCCAACCAGCTGGGGGTTGAACCAGGAGGACCTGTTGGAGTTATTAGGTGTTATTGGACTGGGTTTCTGAAAATTCCTGTCAACAGTTCCATTCAACCAGTTTGTCCAATTTTTTCTGGTGGGGTATTTACCTCTAGGTCTGTGCACCAGGCTTCATGAACCACCCTTGGCCATTCATGTCCTAGCACTGGGCTTTACTATAGGTGGTTTTAAGTTTCGGATGGGGATAAAAAAATGGTCTGACCAAGGCATCCGGATGGGAGCAAGCGCCTCCAGTTTGGGTGGTTGGAGAAAATCGCATCAAGTGTATAGCCCTTTTCATGCTTAGCATGATGCATCAGTTGTGTTAATTGTTGGGCCTCAAGATCAGTAACACATCTTTTGGTTAACAGATTATTCTGATAATTGAGATTAATATTAAAGTTGCCTAAAGGGGTAGAGGCACTTTTCTCTATCGTCATACTAGCCAGGATATCTGCAATAGCCTCTAAGAAAGACATACAGGTCCCTGGAGTTCTTTAGATAAGGCTGCCCGAAAGAGAGGTGGTCGGAGTGAGGGACAGTCTAAATGCAAAAGCTTCACAGTCAACAATCTTGAGGAGGGTCATGATACACGCCAAGTGGGCCTTACAAATAATGGCAATGCCATCTCCTATTTTAACGACTCTATCTAGCCAGTATATCTCAAAGTCCTGGGGGAGAGTACTAACGATCTCAGGGGTAGAGCAATCTAGAAGCCAGGTCTCTGTAAGAATCAAAACCTCATGGGCTACCTCCTTTATTAGTAGCTTAATCTCTGTTGAATGTTTTGAGAGGGATCTACAATTAATTAGCCCCATCTTCCAATATTTTAACTGGTCTTTCCCAGTCCATGCATGATATCTCTGTTGGGCCCCTGTTTTTGTAACAAAGCCACAACTCTGGCACTTCAGGGATTTATTAACAACCAGTGAGTGCAGACAGGAAGGATGGACAGCCTCCTTTAGGGCTTTGAGCTCCCTTTTGAACTATTTATTCAGATTGACGGGAGCTCCTGCAATTCAGACAGAGTTTCGGGCACAGACGGCCTTGCCTTAGACACGCCTGCAGCACGCCAGCAGCGCAAGTCCACTGTGCGTTGGTGCCATCCCGGTCTTAAATCCTGACCAGGGTGGTGCAGGTGCGTAAGACTAGACTGGCTACTGCCCCAAAACGGTGGCCCACCGGAACTGAGTCTTCTAGCCAAAGACACCTTCCTCAGCACAATTAGCTATGAAAGCTGTGGATGACCGAGGGGAGTCGAATGAAGTGGTGACACAGAAGCAGAGATTTCCCCCCAAAGGCACCCGATTAAAAGGGGTCAGTCTGTGTCTCTGTTGAACGTGATAAACTTCATTCTAAAAAGGTGCAAAGTGCAACGACATCGAAATAATTTTAAAATGACAGGTCAGATAGCAGCAGGATAAGTTTTAAAAATAGCAAATCAATCAAACAATAGCAATAAAACAAGTAAAAATTCCTGGCTGGTACTCACACAGAGCGCTGCTTGTACCTGTTTAGCTGTGCGTCTGCGCCATCCCAGTCGTAAATCCTGACCAGGGAGGTGCCGGTGCGTAAGACTAGACTGCTGTCTGTCCCAAAATGGCAGCCCACCGGAAGTGAGTATTCTGGCGAAAGATATCTCCCTCCCCACAATCAGCTATGGAAGCTGTGGAGGACCGAGGAGAGTCGTATTAAGTGGTGACACAGAGGCAGAGATTTCCTTCCCCCCAAAGGCACCCGACTAAAAGAGGTGAGTCGGTGTCTCTGTTGAGTGTGATAAATGTAATTCTAAAAAGGTGCACAGTGCAATGATATCAAAATAATTAAATAATAAATGACAGTTAGGTCAGATGGCAGTAGTATAAGTTTTAAATATAGCAAATCAATCAAACAATAGCAATAAAACAAGTTAAAATTCCTGGCTGGGACTCGCACAGAGCGCTGCTTGTACCTATACAACCACTCATACACTAACTCACTTACCCATACGACCACTCTTCCATCTACTCACTAACACATACATGCAGTAAGGCAGCCACTGACTCACCCGTACAACTACTCACACATGCCCTCACTCAGCAATACAGCCACTAAATCAGCCACTCACACACCTACATAATCACTCACACACCCACTAAAGAACTGACTCACTCATACTCTCACTGATACATACAGGCACATACAGTTTTTCTTTTTTTAAGCTATGGTGGTTCTAATGATAACCTTTGTTTTTGTGACCTTTCTGAACTTTTTTCTTTTAGTTCTTTTTTTGTATTTAAAAAAAAAAAATTCATTTAAAATGGCAACTGAAAAAATAATATGTTCACATAAAACTCAAAGCTGGAGAAACAAGTGCAATTGTAAATTAAAATAGAAAAATAAAATGAGAGAAAGGGATACGCGGATTTTACTCTGCGTACCATTACATCGCATGCGCTTATACAACGCATGCGATGTAATGGCTATCCACTTCGTTGTGAGGAAGCTAAGGCTGTTTCCTCACAACGACGTGCACTGCCCCTGGAAGCAGGAAGCAGGAACCGGGAGCAGAGACGGCAACGCTGGAACCACGAGGAAAGAGGTAAGTCTGATTGTGCTTGGGGTGGGGGTAGTGGTTTAGGGTAGAGTCCTAGTGTTTTATAGTTAGAGGTAGTGTAGGGGTGGGAGTTATGTGGGTAGTGTTGTAGTGTCTTAGGTTTTAGGGTAGTGTAGGGGTGGGAGTAGTGTGGGTAGTGGTTTAGGGTAGGGTAGTGTCGTAGTGTTTTAGGGTGAGGGGTAGTGTAGGGGTGGGAGTAGTGTGGGTAGTGTTGTTGTGTCTTAGGTTTTAGGGTGGTGTAGGGGTGGGAGTAGTGTGGGTAGTGGTTTGGGGTAGGGTAGTGTCGTAGTGTTTTAGGGTTAGGGGTAGTGTAGGGGTGGGAGTAGTGTGGGTAGTGTTGTAGTGTCGTAGTGTTTTAGGGTTTAGAGTAGTGTAGGGGTGGGAGTACTGTGGGTAGTGGTTTAGGGTAGGGTCGTTTGAAGTGTTTTAGGGTTAGGGTTAGTGTAGGGGTGGGAGTAGTGTGGGTAGTGTTGTAGTGTCTTAGGTTTTAGGGTAGGGTAGAGGTGGGAGTAGTGTGGATAGTGGTTTAGGGTAGGGTAGTGTCATAGTGTTTTAGGCTTAGGGGTAGTGTAAGGGTGGGAGTAGCGTGGGTAGTGTTTTAGGTTTTAGGGTAGTGTAGGGGTGGGAGTAGTGTGGGTAGTGGTTTAGGTTAGGGTAGTGTTGTAGTGTTTTAGGGTTGGGGTAGTGTAGGTGTGGGAGTAGTGTGGGTAGTGTTGTAGTGTCATAGTGTTGTAGGGTTGAGGGTAGTGTAGAGGTGGGAGTAGTGTGGGTAGTGGTTTAGGGTAGAGTAGTGTCATAGTGTTTTAGGGTTAGGGGTAGTGTAGGGGTGAAGGTAGTGTGGGTAGTGTTGTAGTGTCGTAGTGTTGTAGGGTTCAGGGTAGTGTAGAGGTGGGAGTAGTGTGAGTAGTGGTTTAGGGTAGGGTAGTGTCATAGTGTTTTAGGGTTTAGGGTAGTGTAGGGGTGGGAGTAGTGTGGGTAGTGTTTTAGGGTAGTGTCATCGTGTTTTAGGGTACTGTAGGGGTGGGAATAGTTTGGATAGTGTTGTAGTGTTTGTGTAGTGTAGTGTTTTTGGGTTTAGGGTAGTGTTGTACTGTTTGTGTAGTGTAGTGTTTTAGGCTTTGGAGAAGTGTAGTAGTGTAGTGTTTTAGGGTTTAGGGTAGTGTTGTAGTGTTTGTGTAGTGTAGGGTTTTAGGGTTTAGGGTAGTGTGGTTGTGTTTGTGTAGTGTTTAGGGTAGTGTTGTAGTGTTTGTGTAGTGTAGTGTTTTACAGTTTAGTGTAGTGTCTTAGTGTAGTGTAGTGTTTTAGGGTAGTGTCGGGGGGTCGTGCAGGGCTGTGTAGTGTTATTGTAGGGAGAAGACTTGGGCTTAGGGAGGGTTGTGTAGGGGTAGGGTTGTCACTTACCTTTCAAAATGTAACCACGAGTATAGCTTTACCATGCATGCCTATACGTTGTAATGGCATGCGTGGTAAAGGCATACTCATGTTAAAATTTTGTGATGTAATGGCATGTCGTTGTCATTGACATCGCTTAGTAATACCCTTGTCATAATGGTATGCATGGTATTAGTATGCGATGTAATGACATACAACCGAGAGAAAGCAAGAAGTTCAACTGACATTTTATTGATAGGTGGATTAAAATAGGTCTCAATCCAGAAGAGTTAAAGACCGCTGGAAAAAACCTATCCTTGAAAAAGGCTTTCAATCATATTTGTGGAATAATTAAATAGTTCCACTTGAATCTCAAAAAAGTGTGTCACTTCAGTCAGCACACAACGTAATCCTTTTTTGAGTAATGATATTTCGGCAGAGGAGAGGACAGGGTCAGACAAATTGAAAATGGGAATAAGGTCAGTACTGGATACTTCATTTATTGGAGAGGCCCCCACTGATAGAACATCCTGTGTGTTTGCCTCTCTCCAGGCTAGAAGTTCCTTTGTTGATATCTGCCTCTCCCACTGCCCCAACCACACTGTCCTAAAAAACTGGGGCAGCTAGGTGTTTGGGGCCCAGTACTAGGACCCTCACCTGTGTCTGACTCTTCAGTAGAACTTGCAGAAGACTCAGAGAAAATAGCCACTTCTTTTTTTTTTTAAACCAATCCCAGGGTTGGTAGTTTTCAATGTACTGTTATTTGGTTGTGTATAAAACCTGTTAGCAGGGTAAGGATGTGCTTTCTTTGACTGAAGTTATTGATGTCTCTTTGGACTTTATTGCTTTGTTGTTACGTTCACAGTTCTCAAATTCAAAGATTGTTTTATTTGCTTTCTCTTTAGCAGCATTTGAATCAGAAATCTTGCGATAGACACTAAAAGTTATGTCCGGGACAGCAGTGAAATGGTTAGGCATATCGAGGATATTGATTTTGATTCAATGAGTGAACTGCTGGTGTGTTTGGACATTGAGTGCTTATACACCAACATTCGATAGATCGAAGGCATTGAAGTAACAAGAGATGTATTGAATAGAGATCTGGTCAAGTCATTGTACCTACTGAATTTATCTTTGATTTATTGATAATCTCATTAACTCAAAACTATTTCGATTATGAATTTCAGTACTTTTTAGAAATCAAGGGGACATCAATGGGGGATTTTTATGCCCCAAATTTCGCAATATTGTTTGAGTACAATTTTGAAATGTAAATACATGTATAACAGTGCCATAAACTCCTTTTTTGACAACATACCCCATTGGAGGTGTGTTTTTATCATTTGGAAAGGGATTGATCTAACCCTTGCTAATTTTTTGGAGGGGCTCAATGATTGTTACACTGACTTAAACTTCACTTTACATTCTAGTAAAGTACTCATTGATTTTTTGGAACTACCATCTTGCCCTTTGAGGGTAAATTAGCAATCAAGCCATGCACCAAACCGAGTGCTTGGAATGCCTTGAGAAACCATCCAAAGGGTTTAAAAGTTGGACTACCATTTGGTCAGTGTCTGTGGATTCAAAGAAATTATAAATGTAGGTCTAAATACTTCTGTGGGGCCAACATTCTATCTACAAAGTTAAAGGAAAGAAGTTACCCATCAAAATAGATCAAGGGATGTCTCAGGAGAACTTGGTACAATTACTGTATTTGTTGACTGTTAGATTTGGTAGTCTCTAGTTGGCACAGGTAGGTACTTGTGACAAATAGGGACCCTCTCCTCTAGTCAGGGAAAGGGGATTACACACCTAAAATAACCCCTGCTCACCCTCTAGGTTGCGTGGCGCGAGTAGTCAAGGCTTATTACAGAGGCGTTGTAAGTTAAGAAGTTGTGACTACATACAGTAACCCAGTGACAACTTACAAATGGACACCACACAGGTTTTATATAAATAATAAGTAGACTTTATATAGAGTTACCACAAGACCATTAAACGACAAAATACACACTATGATTACTTTAAGGTGGTAGATTTAAGCGTAGTTCAGTTTAGTTCATAGATGCGACACTGTGCTTCAATGTACCTTAAGTTGCGTTGCGCTTCCACGACAAGCAATGTCACAGCGATGGGAAATGTGGCAAAGTCAGGTGCAGAGAAATAAAGACGTGAAGATCTTCCAGATGCGGTGCGCTTCTTGGGAATGCGAGAAACTCTCGGTTCGATGCGTGGACCACAGCGGCGACACCCTTACGATGCGACGGCAACAGCTCCAGCGGCGACGCTCTTCTCCATGATGCTGTAGTGTAGTTCCTATCATCCCAATAGGCTCTGCGCATTGGAATAATACCTACAGCAGTAAAGGCCTAGACCAGACGTTAACTAGGTCTACTACTGTCGATACTAGACTTAAAGTTTTGGGTTTGCCAGCTTAGCTCAGAGTTCACTAGAAACTTTCTCGAATGTTCAAGGAGGACTTAACTTCCCTGATTAGACAAGAAGGGATTTAGTTTCTGACAACCATAGAACATGACAACTTTGCTCTCCCCTAATCAAGAGTATATCTCGAGAGTCGTGTGAACAAAAGGCAATTTATTTTACTCAGTCAGTACGTGCATTCTTAGTCTCATCAGATTGTAGAGAAAAGGAGGAGACGGGCGTGTTCAATAAAAAGGTGTTATTTATTGATCAGTCTCTTTTCTCGTACAAGAGAAATGGATCGATATTATTGCAATACTTATAGTTAAGTAAAGTGCATACATTAGAAGCAGAAGTATAAAATAATACTGTAAAAACATTGATATGGTTTCTAAGCCATAAGATGTTTTAAAATGAATAAAATATATTACATACACATATACATTTGACTAAACGTACTCAACTGGTGTTTCTAGATACGCCTACCCCGTGTACCTGACCTAAGTCTAATACGTGGGCGGGAATAGAAAGTTACAGTTTAAGTTAAGTTTGTTTTTGCCAAGTGAATAACTAAAGAATTCTCTGGGAGGGGTTATTCAGTTCTGTACCTGGAAGTTAGGATGAATGAGGAATGGTATCTCTCTCTCTGGTCTCGATATTCCAGGCTGCCTGCGAGGGCTACCCAGAAACGCCGGGCTGGAATTCTCGGCAGGAGAAGTCAGCGCGTCTCTCAGCGCGTCAGGAAGGCGGGGCTGCTGCCAGCGGGGTCTGCTCTGCTCTTGGCTTCGGCAAGTATGGCTGCTCCGTCTCGTCACCACGCGTGTGTTTGCATAGGGCAAGATCGGTAATATTTATACCTTTAAGGTGCCGAGATTGACGTAAGGATGGACATAGATACGTCAATAAGGATGTCATACGACTTGCTCGTTAGCACATTCTTTTACTGAAGTTCTCGGTGAAATCAAAACAATGGCCGCAGGGTTTTGCCCAGGTTGTCATAGGTTTGATTTGTTATGAGAACTCCGTATGCCTTATCAGGGGCTGGAGGAATATCGCTTGTCTAATTAGATCGCAAGCGTTATGACCTAATCAGATAACACGTTCCTGTGCCGTAGTGTGACTGCGTCAGATAACGGTATCTGCATCATGGGGATTTTCTGCCTCATGGGCTGATTACTAGTTAACTTGTTAGTTTACTAACCAGAATAGGGTCAGGAATAGGGGGATCGATTCAGAACCTATAGGAATACATCACACCCACTCCACGCTAACTATGTACATATTTACTAATCTATGCATAGTATAACATAGTACAACATACTATAGAGTATAGTGTATACCTTACCACCCCAAAATACATAAATGCATTTCGAAATTTTCAAATATACGGAAAAATTGCAGACATATGTATTGTATGCACTCAAGCTGCAGAATAATGCCAAAGTAATCGCATTTGTATACATTATTGCTTATTTGGTATATGAGAATTACACATGAAATGGCTTCTTAATACAGAAAAAGGTTCGAGACCATTCCATCACAGAATAAAATATTTATGAACGTATCAGCGGGCAGCTAATGTCTATAAGCTATCTAAAATTTAGAAACCTTAGTTCTTTAAGAATAGTTCTTACTTTAAGCAGAAGATAGTGTCCCGAAAATATGCAAAAATATTTGGGGCTGCTGAAAGATTGCTGTCCGTGAACTGGAGGGAAAATCTGTTCATGTGACTTTATTTTTAAAGTTGAAGGCCGAATTCAGGGAACGCCGTGTGCGAGCTTGCTCAAAAGTCTCTATTTCTGCTCTGGTGAGAATATCATATCATTTAGGCTTTCGAAAAAACTGTCAACAGCTTCCTGGGAAAGTTCCACTAACTCGGAAATAGGTGTAATCATGCATTCTTGCGCATGATTGTCTCCATTGACATTCTGATTTGCATTACTGACAGAAGGTCGTACCTGTTCGATGCTGCTTTCATCTTGAACTTCACTACCCATCAATCGTAGTGGTGAAGCTTCCACGAATGCCGTCATCAGGATTGGTAGCCTTTGAGGGCAGCACAAAGCATGAACCTTGATCGGGCTCAACAATGTTTCTGCATCCATTGGCGCATCCGATTGTAGCGTTAGACAGGTGTCTAACACGCATTCTTCTCCGCATAGCAGGCACCTTAGTACAGGTAAAACACATCTTTGCCACATTGGTCGAAATGATAGAAACCAAGTCATGTTTAGGTCTCTAAGCCGGGAGAGTCCCAGGATTTTTGATATCCGGTCCCGGTATCCAATGGCTAGGATTGTTTCTTCCCTTGTCGCAAGAGTTTTGTCTGTGACATGGTTTGCCATAACGAAAAATAAGGACTAAGAATAGGATTCCTGCAATTAGTCCCAGGATCAGGGGAAGTCCGCCAAAAATCGAATGGACGAAATCTGGAAAAATACCCAGTATGGCTTTGAATGGTGTTAATGCCATCGAAAATACTGTCTTAAATACCTTTGAGACCCCATTGGTATCAGAAATATTTAAGATTTAATTCAGGATTTCCGCGAAATGTACGGGGGAATTAGTTGATAATAATGTATGTATCTCTGCAGTCGTCCTTGCGACTTGTAGATCATATGTTTCTTTTGATGACGAGAGCCTGGTAGGCGTCTGAAGAAGCACTGTTTTCATTCTGCTTAAAGTATCTATTCGAATAGAAGTAATTTTCAAATCGGGCCATGCCCTTGCCTCCCTGTCTGGGAAGGAGCTGGGGAACAATGAGCGTCCACAGCACTTGACCTTCGCAGTCGTAGTTACTAGATAAGGAGTCCCGGGCATAAGACTACAGCATCTGCGGTCTACAATTAGAATGTAACTCCCATTATAGAGTCTTTGAAAGAATGGTTCTATTTCTGTTGCAGGTGCGCCTTGCTGGTGACATGAAAGGTTGTATGAATTCCCTTCACAGGCTCCATGCAAACTAATTCCGTTACACAGAAGCGTGCCGCTTAGTGACATCGCACACTCATTGCCACTAAGAAACACTTTCTGTCCTTTATTACTGACACATGCATGTGAATAGGGCAGGTTCCATGTTGTTTTAAGGTACCCCTTTCCCAATTTTTCGTACATGCCAGCCTGTATATATTTTTGGCAGTATTGAAACCTGAAGGTTGAGATTGGAATATTTATTATCCCATGTATTATCCATTCACTGACAGGTCGTTCTGACATTGTCATTGGTAATCTCTCAAGTTTCTCAATGCTCAGGATTGTATAATCAGCACCCTTCTGCGCCATACTGATTTGTCTATCAGTAAGGTTAAAGATTTGGAATAGTGACGTTGTGTTGATTAAACGCCAAGGCACATAGCCTGAACGCAGGTTTTGTAACGTCCAGCCAAGCTGTACAATAGAACGCAATTGAGACTGACCGTGTTGTAATAACAGTAAGTCTTGCGATAATATGTCGATTGCTGAAGACACAATGCTGTCCAAAGAGAAAATTCTGGAGGACAGAGTCATTAACCCATTGTCCACTACAGAAAGTGATTTTTCCAAATTAATACGGTCAATTTCCCGTATTCTCTCTGCTGTCTCAATTTGAGTAACCTTCCAGGCCTCATTGTATGCTGCATATACAGAGGCTGCTATGAAACGCTTTTGACGCTGTTTGCGTGGTCCCAAAGTGAAATCACGCAAGTCAGCACCATCAGTAAGTAAAGTTAGGTGTTGCTTAATTTCTGCCAGTGTGGAAGTTTGTAGCCATTGAAGGCATAATTTGCCCACACTGTAGGTGGTTATTATCCCTGGGTGATGTCTTTGAGGATATCTAGGGTCTGGCCTGGTCATTTTGAACCCCTGTGTTTTGTTCAGGAATCTGTCTTGACAGTTATTAGTATCTGTGGGCCAGATCAACCACTGTTTCCAATCAGGATGTGTTCTGTTTTGGTTTAATATATGGTTTACGTCTATCTCTTCATCTGTAGAAGTGTTGCTAAACATTGTTGGCTTTGGAATAGACGGTTTAATTAAATCTTTGATTTTGGCTAGGCCAAGACAGGTGGTTTGTTGAACAGTGTCATTTAAAATATCATTTGTTCTGGGATCATGCAGGCTCTAAACAAAGCTTCTATACCCTGTACTTGCCAATCTTTGGTACCCCAAACACTTTTCAATTCAACATTTTTGTCCCAATAATCAAAACCAAAAGTATTCATTTTTTCAAAGAATGAGTCTGAATATAACAATTTTGTGTTGGTTATCATGGTCTTGGTCCCTGTTTTGTTTGACAATTTAAAATAAAATGTTTCAGCATTACTTGTGTTAAAACCTGAAAAATATGAGTATTTGTCGTAAACGGTTCTTGAGCTCCCTTTTGGAGGTGTTGCACAATGTTCCCATTGATTATAATTTAAAACATTTCTAGGTTGTGCAGATCTATGTAAAAAATGGTTACCATAGTGGTTATAACAGTACATACTATCATAATTTGTAGAACCCTGCAAATAATCATGTTTGGTAAATTTAGCAGACATTACTAAGTCAGACATCATATTATTAATGCTTTCGAAGTCCCAATCATCAGCAAATGAGTTTGGTTTTACAAAGTCACTCAAGGAGATCTTAATTTGGTGTGGATATTTCAGGATCTCGACCGGACCATAAATTTCATAGTCAGTGTTGTCCCAAGCTACCCCACCAGGTATCGGATTGGCTGTGAAGTTGGCTGAAGAAAGTTCTCTTTTCTCGACGTGTGAAGATGTGTGTGGTTTGAGGATCAAGTTGATTTTCTGACTTGCTGTGTCCATTTTAGCATATTTTCCCTCAATGAAGCGTCCCAAAGTTAGTATCATGATGAGCTATAGTATGAGGATAAATGCACCAAAACCCACCCAAAATTCAATCCATGGAGAAATCAGATATGTTTCTTTCAGTTGTTTCAAAAGTTCTTTGGCTTTTTCTTTAAAGGTTTTTGATGATGGCTGTGTCTTTGATTCACTGAAGCCTTCAGAGGAATCATCGAAGTTTATGAAGTAGCCAGATGCAGTTCTGTCAATTGTTCCAATTGGTTCAGGATTTCTGTTTCTTGCATTTTCGTTTGGTACTTCAGTATAGATTGGTGTGTCTCTGCTAAATGTTTTTATTTGGGATTTCAGAGGTCTTAGTTCTATTGCATTGTTGCATAGTCCATGTTGTTCTTCTGTAGGCGTTTCGAATGTGATGAGCCTTTGTGTTAGGACCTCTGTACTGGTAGCAAACCTTGGTGTTCTGCTACTTATTGGGAGTCCACTTGGCCTACTGTTTGTTATCGGCCACATGATTGTGGTTTTACCAGGTCGATGGATACAACTCGGTTCTCCTTTTTACCAACAAGTGGCGGTAGTACAACTGATCTTGTCCCGTTGACAGACAAGACAGGAACTGCTTTTCTGTAAGAAGGCCCAAATTCCTTCTTTACCGCGATCTTCTCCCTGACTAGATCCCCGACTTTTGGAATCCAGACAGGTCTTGCTGGGACAGGTGGTGGTTCTTCAGTGGTTGTTGGCTGTTGTTTCAACTTTATGTTGCTCAGGTCTTTTCTTGTTTTGTTTAAGTCCTGCAAAATAGCCAAACGGTCTTTGATATCAAAGCTTTTTTCTTTCACCACTGAAGTCTGACTATCAATGTCAGAGATCATCATCCTAGTTCCAAATAATAATTTGTAAGCACTGAATCCCTTCAGAGAATTTCTTGGCAAGTTATTGAGACTACGTTGGACACTTATTAGATGTTTGACCCACCCAGCTCCCGAACCTAATATCCTTTCCGCTATAGATTGCTTTATGCCTTGGTTTTTTCTTTACACCATCCCGTACCCTCAGGAAGGAAGTGAGAAGATTCCCGCTGGGCTATGCTCATTTGGTCATGTTTCCCCTCAGGCTTGAGGGCTAGAGTGGAGACAATGGTCAAACGTAGCATGCTCTTAGCGTATATGCCATTTAGACTCGCAAATCTTTGTATAGCAGTCCAGACGTCAGCCGAGTGCTGGTGATCTACATTATAAGTGGAAACTAGCCTGTATATGTTAATCGCAACCCTTCCTTTTTACTCCTGATTTTTACTGGAGTAAACCGACGAGGTATTAAACTGTTTCTCTCCCCACTGCGATCTCTGTTGCAGTTTGAGCAGTTTTTTACAAACATGGTGTGACGCAGGCTCATGCCTGGCCACCAGTACCGTGATTGTAATTCTTCCAGAGAATCTTTTAGTTTGAGGTGTCTGAGACCCTCGCCCATATGTGCGTCTGCGATTAACAAGTTTCTCCTGTCCATGTTTGGAATCACTCTATCCCCCACTCCAGGAATTCGAGCAAAAGGGACGTAGTTTGCATCGATTATGTATGTATAATTGAGTGGGTAGTTGATCGGTAACGCTGAGCAGTCGCCTTTTGATGACGTTTTCACCGCCAGCACTGTTTCACCGTCAATGTATTTTAATGTACGCTTTTTTCGAACTACGGGAGCCGATTTAGTGGCTGCCACTGCGGCTGTTTCAGCCAATGAATTCCCTGCAACGTGAACGCCATCACGCTGATGACTCAGTGAGTGTGTCACGTGAGTCTTGGGTAGTTCTTTTTTCAAAAGAGCTATTTGTTCCCAGAGCAGTTTCTGCTTTATTGGTGCATCTGTGTTATCTTTGTAACCGTTTTGAATCCATGTCTGCAAATCCTTGTTATATGATTTGACGCAGTAATATGAATCTGACACTATAAGTGTCGGGAATTCGCGATCCGAATTATCTAGCGCCATTTTCAAAGCTAATATTTCAGTTTGTTGTTCTGAATTAGTTTCTACTGAGTGTGTCTTTGTTAATAGAGGTTTTAGTTTACCTCCGCGCCACACTTCTTTTGTAATCTCACATGTGGGGTTGTATGCTTGTTCTCCCCAAACGGAGGGTTGAGCATGTCCGTCTGTATAGATTACACAGGCGTAATGTCGTAATGGCAGAATGTCGATTGGCAGAGGGAATATTCTTTCATATTCTAGATTTTTCAACTCTTCTAGTTCTGGATCAAGGTAATAGTATACTTTGTCCGTTGTGATTGAATTCACCCATTGTATCCACTTTGGATTCAATGTTGTTGTTGGTAAATTACACGGTGTTGTTAGTGCCTCAAAGGCTGATTCTGCTGTTCTGACTGTGATATGTCTACCGTCAGCTTGATATTTTTCTCTAGCTATTGCGGTTTGAACTGCATGAACAATTCTTTCTGTACTGCTGAACTTCTTTTCAGCTTCTGTGTACAAGTGTGATTTGAATGCAATTGGTACCTTTTCTCCCTCATTAGAGGTCAGGTATGTGAATCCGCATCTCCCTGGGATGACTCGAATCACAAGATTGCGTGTGTTATCACGTGTTTCTAATTTTGTTTTCATTAGCATGTCTGTTTGTAGGGATCTCAAAATTTCTGTGTGTATTTGAGTCCAATTGGATCTTTTAAAATCTGGTTTTATTAGATCATAAAGGGGTTTGACCCTTTCTGCGTAATTTGTAATGTATGTTCTTCCGAAGTTTAGGAAGCCTAGAATTGACTGTAAGTTTTTTAGTGTTCTAGGTGCTTGGAGTATGGCACATTTTTCTAGGAAATTGTCAGCCAGGCTTTTGCCTTCACTTGATAACTCATATCCTAAGAATAGGACTGTCAGATGGGCAATTCTGGATTTTTTAAAGTTGAATTTGTAACCCTCTGCTGCGAACCCAAGTATTATGGTGTTCACTCTCTTCAAGTGAGTCTCCAAGTCATCATCTGTTAAGTAAATGTCATCGACATAAGATAATGCTTCATCATCATATAGTTGTAGTAATTCTGTTACTCTCGCTGAGAATACCCCCGGGCTGTTCTTGTACCCCTGGGCTAACCGACAGAATTGTTTTTGAGTGCCATTTATTGAGAACGCAGTTAAATATCTGCTCTCTGGTGCTATGTTTTGACAAAAGAATCCATTAGAGATGTCTAATGTTGTTTTGTATTTTTTGCGCACTATGTTATTCATTAGTGCAGCACTGTGTGAGTTTTGCACTGCAAAAGTTTTGCAACATGTGTTAAGGTGTCGGTAATCTAAAACTAGACGATATGAATTGTCTGGTTTGGAGACCGGAAACAAAGGGTTGTTCATTTGTGAGGTGCAAGTTTCAATCACCCCCTGGTATTCTAGCTGATCTAGTATTTCATTTACCTGTTTTTTAGCTTCTTGCTTAATTGGGTACTGCCTTTGTGCAGTAGGTTGTGATTTTAACTGGATTTTGTGAGGAGGAGAATCCTCATCCCATCCCACGTGATTTTTATATAAAGCAGGAGCTAGAGCCACTGCCCACTTTCTAGCAAGTGTGTATTTTTTATGAATTGAAATTTGATTTGAGAAGGCAGGCATAATTATTTCTTCGCCATGAGGGCACTCCCTGACAAACTCTGGTGGCCAGTCTTTTTCAGCTAGAAGGATGTCATAGCCCTTGGAGAGATTATCCCAAAATATTCCCCTTATTTTCCTAGTCTTATCCCCCTCTATACGCAATGTTATTTCGTATATTTTGTGAGGTTTGCTAACTCTGGTGTCCGCAGTTTCCACTTGAAGATATTCATTCGTGTCCACTGTCTCCAGATGATTCATAAGGACTTTGCGAGCTATGCTCACTTCTGCTGCACTGTCTAGCATTGTCTGAGCCCACTCTCCGTTTTTCAGTTGTGTCCTCAGTATTCTCTGCATTGTTAACTACCTTGATACTGGCTACCTTCTTTTTTGGAAATTGTAATTTCTTTTTTAGTTGAGCAGGTTCCTTGTCTTTGGACTTGGCGTGCTCTTCTCTTTGTTCTGATCGTCCTCTTCTTTCCGATTTCTGCGAGGAAGTCTGAAAAGATTGAGAGGGACGTGTATCAATGTCTTGATATCTATCAGGCTTTTTAATATTATCCCTATTTCTAAGGTTATATCTTTTCCCAGAGGGGTCACTCTGAGGTGACCTGTGTCTCTGGTTCGGAGATTTTTCTCTTCGCCTAGGAGACCTTCCTCGGGACTGGAATTTCTTTTCTTTAGGATTTGATTGTTTGTTTCCATCCCAGTTCTTTTTTGGTGATGTAGAATTATTATTAAAAAATATTTTTTCAGGACTTTCAATCAGTTGCGGTTTTACTGGTATTCCACCTAAACTATCTCTACCTAGTTCCTCATAGGATTTTTCTATGATTCTGGCAATTTCAGCTGGTTGGTCTGCTATATCTGTCTCTTTTAACCTCTGGCGGATCGCCACGTTTGCTGCTTCTCCTTTTATGTTGGCTAACAGTATAGCCGAGACCTGCTTGAAGTCTTTCAGTAATTTCATACCAAGAGTTAAAGCGGGTTCAGGACCATATTCATCTTGAATTTGTTTTAGCACATCTGGTATTACCGAAATGGATGGAACACCGTGCATTTTTGTGTAGATGGAAGCAAAGACTGTACCCCAAGTGTCACAGTCCTCTATGTGTGGTGCGATTCCCATTGGGAGACAGATAGTCAGAATCCTGTGTTTTTCTAACGGGGTGGTGTCTGGAAACACCGCCTCTATTTGGGTGATTTTCTGTGCCAACCAGAATGGTATTTGTTCCCGTTTAGCCGGTACTTTACCTAGGCAGGACTGGATGTTCTGTGGTGTAATTTTATTTGTGTTCCCCTGGTGAGGGGTCAGCTGTGGGAGTTTAATCGCTGGCTGAATTGTTGAAGTCCGCATCACATATTGGACTAATTGTCTGTGTATTTTTATTAATTGTTTTAGCTGTGTTAACAGCTCTGCTGCTGGCATCTCATTGATGTCTGGATGTGGTGTGTATCCGGCTAGGACCGGCCACGTTGCTCCTGGTCTACCTAAAGGACCGAGCCTGGTGATGTGATTATTATGTTTTAGGGCGCCATCAAATAAGAGCAAATGCTTTTGAAATTTGAGTGGTACTTCCACCTCCTCGAAAGGAGTGTACTCATTAGGAGGTTCCTCTATTTTGTAATAGTGGAAGTACTTTGTTACAGCATTTGCTGCTGGAAAATGTATCCATGAATAGTATACCTCTGTCTGCCGATATTCGTGTGCCTCAATTACGAATATGACTGTGCCACCTCTAGGTGTCAGTCCATTTTCTATAAGTTTTAGAGTTATAGATCTCCTTTTGATGACCGGGATGAGTATTATATCCCCGTCTGCTGCTTGCATGGTAGCATCAGCTGCTGCGAGTTCAGTTGCTAATCTAACTGCCTCTCTTTCATCCTCATTGTCTGACATTTTACTGACAGGATGGTTATTTTGTTTGTTTGCAGATCAGGTTTCTTGTGGAAACGAAGATTAGATTAGATGCACAATATTTTGGAACTGTTTATCCTTCAACGTTGACTATACCAAGAACCATACATAGGAGTTCCCTCCTGCGAGGTCTGGCGGATATAACCTTTCACCCACTCCAGACGTCTTTGGAGTATTGTGGGAAAAGGGGTCTGAGTGAGAAAGCACGACTGAGTTACTCTAAATGTCTTACGTTAGTTTTATCGCCCTTTCCAAACGCGTTGGGCGCCATGTAGTGTAGTTCCTATCATCCCAATAGGCTCTGCGCATTGGAATAATACGTACAGCAGTGAAGGCCTAGACCAGACGTTAACTAGGTCTACTACTGTCGATACTAGACTTAAAGTTTTGGGTTTGCCAGCTTAGCTCAGAGTTCACTAGAAACTTTCTCGAATGTTCAAGGAGGACTTAACTTCCCTGATTAGACAAGAAGGGATTTAGTTTCTGACAACCATAGAACATGACAACTTTGCTCTCCCCTAATCAAGAGTATATCTCGAGAGTCGTGTGAACAAAAGGCAATTTATTTTACTCAGTCAGTACGTGCATTCTTAGTCTCATCAGATTGTAGAGAAAAGGAGGAGACGGGCGTGTTCAATAAAAAGGTGTTATTTATTGATCAGTCTCTTTTCTCGTACAAGAGAAATGGATCGATATTATTGCAATACTTATAGTTAAGTAAAGTGCATACATTAGAAGCAGAAGTATAAAATAATACTGTAAAAACATTGATATGGTTTCTAAGCCATAAGATGTTTTAAAATGAATAAAATATATTACATACACATATACATTTGACTAAACGTACTCAACTGGTGTTTCTAGATACGCCTACCCCGTGTACCTGACCTAAGTCTAATACGTGGGCGGGAATAGAAAGTTACAGTTTAAGTTAAGTTTGTTTTTGCCAAGTGAATAACTAAAGAATTCTCTGGGAGGGGTTATTCAGTTCTGTACCTGGAAGTTAGGATGAATGAGGAATGGTATCTCTCTCTCTGGTCTCGATATTCCAGGCTGCCTGCGAGGGCTACCCAGAAACGCCGGGCTGGAATTCTCGGCAGGAGAAGTCAGCGCGTCTCTCAGCGCGTCAGGAAGGCGGGGCTGCTGCCAGCGGGGTCTGCTCTGCTCTTGGCTTCGGCAAGTATGGCTGCTCCGTCTCGTCACCACGTGTGTGTTTGCATAGGGCAAGATCGGTAATATTTATACCTTTAAGGTGCCGAGATTGACGTAAGGATGGACATAGATACGTCAATAAGGATGTCATACGACTTGCTCGTTAGCACATTCTTTTACTGAAGTTCTCGGTGAAATCAAAACAATGGCCGCAGGGTTTTGCCCAGGTTGTCATAGGTTTGATTTGTTATGAGAACTCCGTATGCCTTATCAGGGGCTGGAGGAATATCGCTTGTCTAATTAGATCGCAAGCGTTATGACCTAATCAGATAACACGTTCCTGTGCCGTAGTGTGACTGCGTCAGATAACGGTATCTGCATCATGGGGATTTTCTGCCTCATGGGCTGATTACTAGTTAACTTGTTAGTTTACTAACCAGAATAGGGTCAGGAATAGGGGGATCGATTCAGAACCTATAGGAATACATCACAATGCGTGAAGCTTCCGCTCGATGTGACAACTACAGCGGCGACATCCAAGATGTGACGGCAGCAACTCCGACAGCGGCGCGCTTCTCAGGAATGCGAGGTGCTCTTGGTCGGTGTGGTGCAATGTGACAGTTCCAGCGGCGACACCCTCCGGCTTCGGAATTGCGACGGCAGGCACTGCGACGGTGACACGCTCTGACCTCGTTGCGAGATTCTTCTCCTGATGCGGTGCAGTGCGACAGCTCCAGCGGCGACACCCTCCTTCTTCGGAGTTGCGACGGCGACACGCTTCCACTTCGTTGCGGCATGCTTCTTTCCGATGTGGTGCAGTGCGACAGTTCCAGCGGTGACACCCTCCTTTCTCCAGAGTTGCAACGGCAGGCACAGCGATGGCGACACGCTTCGTCTCGTTGAGTTGCGATTCTTGCTCCTTGCGACACGCAGTTCCTTAGAAGGCCCAAAACAGCAGCAGGCACTTCCAAATGAACTTTGGGGAGCTGGGGGTGAAGTCTTTTGTCCCTGAGACTTCAGCAGGAGGCAAGCTCTTTTCCAAGCCCTTGGAGATCCTTCATAAGTTGAAATTAAAGTACACAAAGTTCCTTTCTCCTTCCTTTGGCAGTAAGGCAACCACTGCAGGCCAATCCCCCAAGCAGCACTTCAGCTTGGGAATAGTCTCTCCTCAGTTTCTTCAGGTTCCTCTCCTCAGTAAAGGTTTCTTCTTGTAGTCCAAAGTGATCTAATTTCATGGGATCAGGGTCCCAATATTTTTACCCAGAAATCCTTTGTTCTCTGAGGGGAGAGGGGCCTTTGCCCAGTCCAAACCAGTTCTGAAGCACTCTGTTTACCAGACTTCTCCTTTCCTTTCACAGTGCAGGGCATGCACATCAGACGCCGCACAGGAGGTGGAGCCAGCATTGTGGAAGTCAAGTACAGTCCTGGAGCACTCTGTTTACAGGACTCCTTCTCTTCTTTCAGTGGGCAGGGCAGAGACATCAGCCGCTCCCCAGGGGGTGGAGCCCGCATTGTGGAAGGCAGGCACAGCCCTATTCAACGTTCAGGTGTACTCCTCCATCCCATCTAGATGCAGATCTCTCTATTCACCACTGGGCGACTCAGCCTGTCTCCTGGAATTCCCCAGCCCTGTCACTCACAAAACCAGACATAGGAATGCACAAACTAGCAGGCAGGTTTGAATGGTTAGGCAAACAAACACCTACTTTCTAAAAGTGGTATTTGCAAACACAGAATATTAAAATAAACTTTACTAAAAGATGTATTTTATTATTCTGAGTTCAGGCATAGTAAACTCTAATTTCTACCATGTTCTCTGAGACAGTTAGGATTATAAACTGTAATAACTCTAACGTCCCATTCCGGCCTATGGAGAACAGGTAGCCTTGCAATAGTGAAAAACTAACAAAATGGCTGTAATTCACTATTAAGACATGCCACACACACCAGGGCTTGTCCTACCTTATGCTTTCAATGCACCCTGTCCTTGGGCCTACCATAGGGGTGACTGATATGAAGAAAAGGGAAGGTTTAGGAACTGGAAAATGGGTGCACTTGCCCAGTCAGCATGACAGTACCAGACTGCACGCAGGCTCTGCAATGGCAGACCTTAGACACATTTTACAAGGCTGCTTCTGTGGGTGGCACAGCCAGTGCTGCAGGCCCGCCAGCAGCATTTGGATTGCACGCCCTGGGCACACTCAGTGCACTAGACTAGGGTCTGACAAGTAAACCCAATAGCCAAATATGGAATCACTAATCCATACATCAATTTACAGTAGGGAGCACTTGCACGGTGGCACTGAATAGCAGTGGCACATTGCCCAAAACATCTAACACCAGCAAAAATACTTGAGGCAACAGCAAAAAAATGGAAGGGAGACCCACGCCAATGGTGCCTGGTCTAACTCTAACCCTAACAAAACGATGGAACGGATAGTCTGTGTTACTTCCGTCTGCACACAGAGTAACACTATAACATGGATTGCTAAGAAACACTGACCCTTGATCCAATCGACTGGTATCACAAAGGATTTGCTAATATTTTCAGATTAGGGATTAACATAAAGGACCATCTGGTATTTGTTGACATGCCTAATCTACACTCCCTGATTTGGCCTCCTCGTGGGGCCTTAATAAAATTATGGGACATTTCATATGTGGGCATTATATATTATGTGATTTGACCTTCAACACAAAACAGTTTGTTCATGGGAATACCATCCACGGCTTAATGATTCACACCAAGTGAGAATCACAACATGTTATCTACACTGTCTGGTGTCCATGTAATTTATTTTAGGTTGAACAGACCACACAAGTGTCACATACTTTGCAAGACCCTCAAGGCATTCTTTGTGCCACATTTCCTGGAGTCTAATCACTCACCCAATGATATCAGGTGGCAAATTATTGAGCAAGTACAAAAGCCACCCAGGGGCGGCAATATACAGGTAATGCTGAATAGAGCAGAATGTCGCTGTATTTTCAAATGTGACAGTGTCAATACAGGTTTTAATACCATGGAGCAGTACAATGCTGTAATATATCATTGCATTTTTTGCCCTCTTCCTTGTTCCTATCTTTGTACCATTTACATTTAGTAATATGATCTTATTACTGTCCTTATTGGTAGACAAAATCACTTGGTTCTTAAACTTTATTCAGTTAATTCAACTTGCTCGCCCGTATAACTGCCTTATCAAAATATGTTCCATCTCTTTATAATTTTGTATTGTGAAAAACTAATACATTTTTTTTTTAAAACAGCCATAAAGATAGGTGTAAATAAAATAGTAATCCCCAAAAAATGTCATCACTAGAAAATCGATAATTTAAATCCATACAAAAGACAACTTAAAATCAAAGGCAATCTAATATGAAAAGTCTTTTCCTTTTATAGGTTGCATTCAGAATAAAAAGGGCCACATTGTAACAGACAAAGGGTTCACATAGTGCAATCAGATATTTCATAGCAGCTTTGTGTGAATGGATGTTGTGTCAAACAAAGATAGGTTTTAGACAAAAACTCCTTAGATTCTGATAGAATTTACAAAGCAATAAAAGGTGCATCGGACTTTGCTTACTTCGTCCATCAGGACTTCATGGTAGGAAAAGCCACCAAGTGATGTACAATGCCACATCTCAATCGTAGGAAGAGAAAACGGAATTGCAGACTTGTTACACCATAAAAATAATTGTAACCATCCTCCTCTATGTCATATGACATATATCGGATGACTGAGGATTTTGTATTGTTAACAGCCAATCACTGTCCAGATCTGTACTGGAAAAATGATCCTCTTAGTCAATGATAGCACCTGGATGGGGTCTGACCATATTGGCATGTTAAACAACATGGTAAAATAGGAATTAATATATAATAACAATGGAATACTCAATGCTTTGTCCAAGGCTAAACAGTCTATAACCCTTTAGGTGCTGCCGTCGGCCAACGGTCGTCACGGGCACTACCTCCCCAGTGCTGCGTGCGACCGCTGAACGTCCAGTTCAGCACTGGATAATGGACAGCGCAGCACTGGGGAGGTTTGTTTACGAGCTCCTAAGGTGTTAAGAATAGATCTAGCAAAAACAAATATGCTCCTTAGCCCATAATGATAGCCATAATAACAAAGGTCTTATGAGAAGTGAATATTCTAAGTACTGCAGGCCTATCTCCTGAAGAACAGACATAGTAGAGACAGAAGTAGGCAAGCAAGGTAGCCATTTAAAAAATGTGTTTTCCTCCAGGGCAGTGTTTTCTTTCCTTGTAGGGCAGTGCAATTAGGTGCAATTAGCATAGCCCCAGAGACCTGCCCCATCAGTAGAAGTGGACACCCGTTTACCCATATACATTTTAACCATTTCTTTAATGGGGTTGCTACCCAATTTGGAAGAAAATGTAAAACTCCCTTGAGAGACCTTGCTCATTTTAGTTCTAGTATTAATGATATGTTGACCCCAATGTCCTTTAACTGTAAATAAAACATACACATAGAAAAATGAATTTACTGTAGCAATTGGAGTAGTATCATTGTAAAAAGTTCCAGGTTGTTAATGCTTAGGCCCACAAACCATAGTGAATGTTTTGGATTTATTAATCACAATTTTCTTAGAAGACATATGCTCCCCAAAAACGTTCATTAATCTTTCTAAGCCGACCGGGGTCCTAGACAGCAGAACACCATCATCAGCATACAACAATACTGGAATAGGAAGCCCGTCAGCCTGGGGAGCATCAGCTTGCATGGCCTGCAAATGGGAATCCACCCCTTTAATAAATAAAGAAAACAGTAAGGGGGCTAGCACACAAACTTGTTGAATGCCTCACCCTACTTTAAACATAGGTAAGCACTCGCCTTGCTGTCCGAACTGAACTTTGATAGATAGATTCTCATATAAAAAGGAGAGAAACCCTAATATTGGAATGGTTGCACCTAGGAAAATCAGAGTTGACCGAAGTAATTTATGGTCAACCAAATCAAAAGCGCTACTTAAATCTACAAAACAAATAGGAAAAACTCCCAACTTGGTCTTGGTGTACTTCCCAATTAGCAGTTCCAAATTTATACTTTGTTCTATAGTACCCACCTGCTTTCTAAACCATACTGTGCTGGGGATAAAATAGATTATTCTTGTGGCCATTCCCCCAACCTATATAATAAAACTCTGGTCATTACCTTGACTGATGATTCCAAGAGAAAAATGTGATGATAAGGTTTCAGTTCTGCTTTGTCACCCTTTTTATAAATGGGTAAAATTATTGAAACTCCACATGAGGATGGAATCTTATCGAATACACCTACATTGAACAGCCGTGTGAGGATATGCCCCCAGAGTTTGGGAGCCGATCTAAAAACACGGGCTACTGGTACCCCATTGGGTCCAGTAGCCCGTCCTCCAACACTAGCTTGTAAAGCACATAACCTCATCATTAGTAATCTCCAATGGGGAAATCACTTCACTAAGTTCCATTTTGGCATCATTAGTGCATTTTCCAAAGATATTAAAGTGTGCCACCGAGCCATCGCAAGGCACAAGAGAACAAAGCTCTGGGATATTTTCATTTTTTTTAAAACGGTGCATTCACTGTATCACAAAATAATTTAAGCTGCATAAACCAGTTTGTTCCATGCTTCAACCTGCAGGGTATTCTTCCTTACAGCCAGGGCCTGTTTATATTGTTGGTGAAGGGTGATAATGACCATAGTATCTCATGGCGAATGACATAAGGCCTGCTTTAATAGACGGGCAGCCTTGGTACAGGTATGGTCAAATCATCCTCTGTTAGCATCCCATATATTATTGGGGGGGCGCATCAGATAAGTTTGAATAGAGCTAATAATATGATTATAATGATTCACCAACAGGGTTGGAGAGACATGCTCCTGTAGAGAATAACTTATGTTGATGGATTTTGCTACTGCTATTTTATGTAACATACTGATGGGATCAATGCCAGCCCACTTTATTCGTACTCCATTGGCCCTATTTGGGGCAATATAATTTATCGTAGTGAATTATTCACATTTCTCACCCCAAAAAGAAAAGGGCATAATAAGGGGTTTATGGTCACTTAATAGGGAATGGGCAATGGTAGGGGCATATCACACAGCGGTTACCGAATCCAGCATAACAATGTGGTAAATAATTCTTGATGAATTTCTTCCTGCAAATGATGGGGCTCATTCCTCATTAGCATCACAGCCACATCTCAGTAACTGTAAATAATATTTTGAGATTATGGAGTTTAATTACTCCCCATATTCATTGTAACAAAAGTGAGCACTCCCCATCCCTGCGTGATAAGTAAATCCACCAAAACATGTAGCTGACAATGCACAAGCTTGAATATTAAAATCGCCTGCCCGTAATACAAAAATATTTGCGCCAATAGGTCGTAAGAAGGCCTCGAGGCCATGGTCAGGTGAGGTGGCCACTCTGCCATGAGTAACATCAAGTACATTATTGTAAACGTTTACCAATACCAGGTCTCCTCCCCCTTCCTGTTAAGCCACAGAAATTGAGTATGTGCCCCCTATTTACAGAGAGTTTATTAGAAATAATGATCTCTAGACCCCCTTTCGCCCACCCAGATTGAGAGGCTATAGCACCCAAGGATTCTGAGTAAAACCCCTCTATGAATGCCGGTATCATACACCAAGTTTCTTGTATGCAGATGTTATCAAAATTAGATATAGTATTAGCCCAATCTGCATTTCTTAACGTATTCATTAGCACACACACATTCCAGGTTACAAATAATACTTCCCAACCTGAGTGCCACTATTTTCAACCCTTGTTATAGCCAGGGTGCATAAACAACAGACACTAGTGGTACCACCTGAGATGTTAACGGTACGATCTTGATTATTCATTTTACAGCTAGATTTCAACCCACAAATACCTAGGAAGACATTGCAATGCACGTAACTATCACCAACCCCTGTGAGTCCCCCGGGGTTAACATATCCAGCCCTAAATCAGTCTTTTGGTATGATTCTATCAAATGTTTGTTGCTGCGACTTCTTGGGACCAAGATGGTGTTGTCTCACTATGAATTCAATTTGGGAGCCTAAATCTATTTAGTATATGCCCCTTGGGGATGATGTTACTGATTACTTGCAGCCTTGACTTATAGAGCATCCTTATGTTATGACTCTATCAAATGTCTACTGCTGTGACCATGATGACATTGATTCTTTGGGCTAAGCTTATACCACCTACGATATGCCCCACATATATTAGGTTGTTTTCCATGTCTGCTGCATTCCTTGAACACATCTAGGCACTTGAAGTGATTTCAGTAATTGAACTTGGGGCTCTCACATTTACCTGTCATTTATAGGTTCTTGATCACGTGTTGCGATTCCTTCTTTGCTCTATTTTAGTCAACATGGGTTTCTATAATTGAGATAACATTTAGAGGACTATGTGATAAGTTCTGTTATGCGATCGTCTAATCAAAGTTGAGAAACATGCCATTAGCCACACTTGTTTTATTGTTCCTTACAATTTTGAGTGCACATAACATAATTTACCTTTGTGGCATATGGTTACGTGCTGAAGTATAAACTAGAGGAACATGCAAGAATCCTAGAACTTTGGCTGTGTTTCCATGGCTACGGTATGCGTCTTTTTGACGTGCAGGCACGTCTTACAATACAATTTATAGCACTGCAAGATTTGAATCTTCCTGCATGGATTATATAATATTCGTAGCTCTGCTAATTTTGGGGATTTTTAAAATACTTTATATTCATAGAGAATTTCTTAGCATCTAATATGAGACGCGGTATGTGTCGGAGATGGGTAGTCTGTTTTCCATTTCCAGGGTGAGCAGTGCTATATGGTCTGGGACTACCGCCCACCCCCTCCCTGTCCTGTGCACCACCACATCAACCCTTACAGTAATTTAGCCACTCAAGGAGTTCCTTTGGGAGGCAGGGGGTCTCACGACTCTCCGGCCGTATTTATTAAAATATGAAAACAAATTAAAATTGTTGAAATAAAACGCTATTTACACAATCATTGATATGCAAAATTCTAACATCAGATTTACAGCAATGTAGACAGGTATGAATGGCTAACCTTACCAAATGTCTAATGCAGCGTGTTTCCTAACCGAATCTAACATCCTACGTATGAATTTTGCATCCTAGCACTTTTGGGCCTACGGCAAGGTCGCTAACCGGTGTCAGATCTTTTTTATCCAGCTATGCCCTGACGTATGAGTGCGCATGCGCGACAGGGCCCGGTTGCCGGGAGAGTACGTCCCTCTCCTGGTTACCCCGTACGCTCCGGGAACTTCATTAAACCAAAAGGAGGGCCCTTTCACTCTGCGCCGTTTGATGACGTCATAGTGTACGTGCGGGGTGGCTAACAGCCCGAGGAAAGCGTGACTCCCTCCCCCGCACCCTTCCAACCAAGCGGATATCCTGCCCCTGAAGTTCTAGAGACCATTGGCCCCTCCCCCTGGGCGACCCCATTCGAGAATGGTGACGCCCCCTAAGGACCTTAAGTTGCTGCTCACCAATCATGACCTTACCGCCACAGGCCAGCATAGTTGACCGACTATCTGCCCCCCCCAACACTCCTACTCTGAAATGTCATACCTACCTCGCGAAACCCTCCAACCATGCCAAAATATTCTTTGTTAGTGACTCATTGCCTGTCTCAGTCAGGTGGACCCCATCCCCCCAGATGCACCCATGTGGAATACTCTGCAATTGAGGTGTTCGGAACAATTTCTCTATCTTGTTGTTGATCCTCTTTACCGAGTGATTCAACGCCCTAACAGAGTCCCCCCCTCCACTGCAGCCTAGGTATCAACTGAGACCACACTATGGTGCAGCCCGGGCGAGACTTCGCCAGCCAACCTGCTACCGAGATAATCTCCTCCAACAGGACCCTCCTGCCCAGTTTTACAAAATCGTTTTCCCCCAGGTGTAGGATAACAACTAAGGGCGGCGGGGTGTGTTTGTCAAGTAATTCTGAAAAGAACCCCTTAAGCTGGTTAAGGCAGAGCCGCCCCCTACCATGACAGGAAACCTTGAAACCCCCCTGCTCCGCCCTCATCTACATTCGCCTGAAAGAAAAACAGTATCAAAATATGAGAGGAGCACTCAATAATGTGATTAACAGACAAATGTTTTTGAATTAATAGGGATCTTCCGTTCCTTCTTTATTCGTTTCTTTATTTCTGTTCTTTACAAAATGCAGAGGCACAGCCAACGCGTTTCATTCCCTTTTTTATGTGCCTTGGGAATTTCGTCAGGGCAATAATTTCATCGTCTCGATCCCGTGGTTGAAGGGAAAGGCTCACCGTAGGCGCAGACGAATTGTTATCAAATACCGACTGTCCAGTACCTTCATAAAAGGTGATATCCCAAGGAGAATTCCAGTCCGTTCCTCCATGTGTGGGAATAGGTAGTGCTTGTAAACAAGACGAATAAGAGTTCTTGACCCCGAAGGGCTCTGGTAGGTCCTGTATACTGGGGGTTCCTTATGTGGATATGGGCGCACTGCCGGGTAGCATCTGTATAAGTTGCCAAGAGTAGTATGAAGTACTACCAGGATACCTTTGATAAGGTTCACGGCACCGACAGTTCCTTCGTCCGACTACACTGATGAAGGAACTGTCGGTGCCGTGAACCTTATCAAAGGTATCCTGGTAGTACTTCATACTACTCTTGGCAACTTATACAGATGCTACCCGGCAGTGCGCCCATATCCACATAAGGAACCCCCAGTATACAGGACCTACCACAGCCCTTCGGGGTCAAGAACTCTTATTCGTCTTGTTTACAAGCACTACCTATTCCCACACACGGAGGAACGGACTGGAATTCTCCTTGGGATATCACCTTTTATGAAGGTACTGGACAGTCGGTATTTGATAACAATTCGTCTGCGCCTACGGTGAGCCTTTCCCTTCAACCACGGGATCGAGACGATGAAATTATTGCCCTGACGAAATTCCCAAGGCACATAAAAAAGGGAATGAAACGCGTTGGCTGTGCCTCTGCATTTTGTAAAGAACAGAAATAAAGAAACGAATAAAGAAGGAACGGAAGATCCATATTAATTCAAAAACATTTGTCTGTTAATCACATTATTGAGTGCTCCTCTCATATTTTGATAGTGTTTTGCGACAAATAGACATCCTTGGCAGTGGATGTGGAGAGCGGTAGCACCACAACAACATAAGAAACAGAGGAAGTTAATGTGCTCAACCTTGGTCATCTGCTGTTGACTTGTGTTTTTGCATCCCTGAAAGAAAAACAGGTTTAGCACGTTTGACATACGAGTGACCAACAACACATACCACATGTGTCCTCCTTCTGTCTTCTTGCGTTCGCCGTGATGATGATGGATGCTGTTGATGACCCGGTACCAGTTTCCGCCCTGCGTCACAGGCTCGAGAAACTGAAACATAAACAAACAACAAAGGCGGGTGTCATGTGATTTAGTTGCACCTTACAACATGTGTAGCCGCCCATAACGTTTATAACAGTTGGAAGACCACCTGCTTCAGTGGCCGCTCCAATTCTAAAAGAATGTGTCCCAAAATCCTTCGGATTTAAACCCACCTTCCTGATTGCCAATGACAAAACTCTGTTGAACTGAAACCTGTTCAAAGGGGTACCGTCTGCATGTATTAACAATGCTCCCACTGTCGCGCCTACCCGTTGCCTGATGAATGCCTCTACATGGGACACGGGGCAGCAAGGATTTATCCGCGCCCGGTGGAGTACCAAGCTATCCCCCCGGGCCTCCTGATCTGTTTTTGATTTAAGTATTGTTAACAGCATTGTATCGCCCTTTATTTTTGTGTTATCAAGCCAGAGCCCACCTAGCATGTCCAATTTGTTGTTAGCCACCAGTTCGCTTACACATAGTGTCCCATAAAAGGCCAATGAAAACGCGGCTTTAAATAGGAGCACCTCCCATGCGGAGCTACAGGTGTCAGACTAGGCCACGAATAGTGCTGCCAGCCACTCTAAACCTATTGGTTGTCTGGAATCAGCGGTATTCGCTTGTAGGTGCCGCCACCCCCTTAATGCCTTTCGCTCTATGAAACTGTTTGTGGGATCTCTGGCCCCCCTTAACTACGCGAAGAAAGAGATGGCCGCCTTGTGTCTGCTAGCTGTCGCCGCTGAGCGCCCCTCTCTGTGCAACATGTCCATGTAAGAGGGAAAATTCCCTTCCCGATCCCACTTAACCTCCCAGTCCTGCCCCAAAAAACATAAACGCCCCTTCGTAGGCCGTCCTGGTCCTGGGGGCTAGGCTGGCTGCCACGAGGTTCTGTAGTCGGGGGCACCAATCTGCCAAAGTGTTGTTGGGAAGTGTGCCGGTGTAGCCTCTGCAGATGGTAGATGTTACCTGAATACCTGCATCTTAAAGCGAGAGAGTGCGTCAGCTGCGTTATTCAGGACCCCTGGTACATGTTTGGCCCTAAACTGTACATTCAACTTCAAGCATCTCAGCACAATCTCCTTCAGGAGGCGGAGTATAAACTTACACCGCGCTGCCTGTTGATTGATACATTCAACTACGGTCATGTTGTCTGACCAGAAAATCACAGATTGATTGCACAAATGTATGGGCCAAACCGTTAATGCAACCCATATTGGAAACAGCTCCAAAAAGCCGATGTTCGCTGTCAAGCCGCCTTCCTCCCACTACGCCGGCCACCGTTGTGCCACCCACCTGTTTCCAAGTATGGCACCAAACCCAACACTGCCTGCAGCGTCGGTCCATAGACCTAACTCTGCCAACGTAGTGGTAGGGCCGCACCACACTACTCTGCCGATGAAATCCTCCAGGAATCCCATCCATATCCGCATGTCCTGACGAACCTCGACTGACAGTCTAGTGTGATGGTGTTTTTCCTCAGACCCTTCAAGGCCTGCACGATTTAGCGGGAGAAAGGGCATGCCATAGGTATAACTCATAGTGCGAAATTCTCGGGCTAACTGCCAAATGAGAGATTATCGCTGGAAAACCAACGATAATCTCTCGAAGTTTCCCGTTCGCTTGATGATAGGGGCTCACAAACTTAGCCATGATATCCACCTTCCATAGGATATCATGGCTAAGTCAGGAAAATACCAGGTGTAAAAAAAGCAGTGCTAACCGCGGTTAGCGCTGCTTTTTTTTATCACTAACAGGGTTAGCGAAATCCTTGATAATAGGAGAAATGTCGCTTAACAACATTTCTCCTATTATTTTTCTCTGGAATGCCCCCTTTCCATCTCATTAGAGATGCAAGGGGAAGCATAGAGAAAAAGGGTGCTAACATGTGAATTTGCATGTTAGCGCCCTGTTGCTGATAGGGAGATAATTTTATCTCCGCTTTCTTGGCTTTTAAAGCCAAAAAAGCGGAGATAAATCCCTTGATAATGTGCCCCTGAATGTCTCAAAGTACGCACATGAAACAGAGTAACCCATGGGCATACACATATCCATGTAGAATTGGCCTTCAAAGGAAAAACCTCTGACTCATCTCTGCCACGCTTCTCCCCAGCTGATCCACTTTCCCCAATCTCCTGTCCATAGCTGATATTCTGCGCATCATGCTCTGCAACATGAGCTCCATGAGGGAACTTTTAGTGCCACGCCTACTAGCCATTCCCCTCCCTTTACGATTGGCAAAAACCTGCACTGAAACTCAACGACACACTTATGGGCACGATGTGCCTTGTACCTGTATGCAAGCTGGAGGCTCAGGGGCTGGCCGTAAGCACCAAACAACTGTGACCGCAACACACCAGCTAGCCTGGGTGCTTGGGCGAGCGCACTCTAGCCCGGCGGCCCGCCAGAAGCAGTGAAATGCAGGCCTGCCAGTGTCCTCGGATATCGTCTTCCTCCGTGCCACTCCCCGACAGCTCCGCCCGCAGTGCGCAGTATGATGGCCTAGGGTGAAAGGGAAGTTATGACACCGTAATGTACTGCTGTAAGAAAAGTTTTAACCACACAGCTTACTCCACCGCCTCTTTCACCTGCCTCACGATACAACAGTGGCAGAGTAAAATTAGAATAACACCAACTTCCTTGACCCCCCCCCCAATTGATTACACACGAAAACCTGAGGTTGCCCTAAGCCTTCAAAGTTTACTCAGTGCAAAATTCCTGTTCAGAGCCGTATTACTACTCAAACACACTGGTAGCCAAAACAGTACAGTGGCAAATACACACAGCCCTGTATATTCAAAACACACCATGTAGTCCCAAAGTGCCCGTATTTAAATATTTTCTACAGCCCACCTTGAGCACTAACAATTGTAAGTCCTACTCCACCCAGTAAACCCTGGACCCAGGCCTGCTTTGCTGCGTGGATGTTGAAATGACTCAATGGTGTCCCATCCAACTACTGCCCGGCCCGACCCTTCTTTGCAACCTTACTTGAATGAGCTGCCACACCAACGACCGGGGCTGTGTCCTGAGCTCGCGCTGGACAGATCTCTCTTCCCCACGCCTGCAGACGCCTGCAAATGGCCAACCTTCGCCACGCGACACACCTCGATGTCCCCGGCTTCACCCCCGCCTCACGAGCAATCCCTGGCAATGCAGCAACTTCGGCACAGTTAGTCAGCTGCAACGCAAACGGCCGCCTTGTTCGAAGCCTGAAACACAACACAAAATATTACTAGGGCGATGCCCTCCGATTTGCTTCGCCGAACGTGGAGTGGTCCTAGCCTCCCTGGTGATGCGGCGACGGCTCAAACCTGCAAATAAAAACTAAAATGATTAATCAAATTATTCAGCCCCTTGCCGGTGCCGGGGATCGAACCCCAGCATCCAGCCGCAGTCACCCTGGCCGCTGCGCCACATCTCTTCCACTGACACATGATATACAAACGTAAGCCATACCCGCTTTAAACACTATTGAGCCAATGTTAATTAATTCACAAGCTTAAACTTTAAGAATTTCTTATTGTGACAGCATAAGCTAAATATAAAGGAAACTGTTCTCTCAAATATATGTCTTTAATACAAATCTTGCTGTTGCTCTAACAATGTGTTTTAGATCCTTAATATTAGCAAATTTGACAGTAACACATTCAATCTCAGCATTTCATTTATATTGTATAAACCTTGCTATATGTCCCATTGCTTCATTGATAAGTCATTGTTCTAATTCCAAATTGAAATGATAAAATAACACAACTATTTTTGCACAAAAATAAGTCTTTTTCTAATCCAGCTGTTCATGAAACAGATTTCCCCATGTTTAATAATTTTTCAGATAATATTTTTGTTATTACAATAATTGCTCCATGATTTTCAAAGAAAGCTTTGCAAGATACATGTATACTTTTTTCATTTTCCATTGATAACAGTTCCATATTTGAATCATTGCATTCTTTTAGGGTTGGCATCAAACAACAGTTAGTGTCTTTAGAAGAATACAATGCATACCTTGTCTTGGAGTTTTCAAATGTGGAAATGAAGTGGAAATGATTCTTATCAGAAAGATTTTGTGTGCACTTTCTATAACAACTCCCAGCCCAATAGCTTTCAAAATGTTGCCATGTTATTCATCTTCTGGTTGTCTCATATTTTGAGAAAGTTCACTATGAGAAAATTGTAACCAAATATTACCCATACACCCAAAAGACTTTCTAGCTTTTGCAGCTATCACAGTTTAAAAAATTGGACCCACTTTAATTGGAGTGAGTTTACCACCAAAGGGATTATCATGTGCTATGATAACTACTTCTATCACACCTAAGAGAACAAAAGACATGGTTATGTTGGAAACCATAGTAACCTTGTCAATAATCAAAATGTGTAGTTTCTTCAGAACTCAATGACATTTTTGAGAGGCATCACAATTTAATTTCAAGTATTTCAATGTATTATTATGTTCCACTGATAGTAATAGTAAATATTCAACAAGACTGGGTAGCCAGGCTATATAGGGCTCACACCGAATGTCTTGCACTCAGTAGTACCCAATTAATATATTTGGGTGGTGCTCTAGGACAAAGGTTGGCTACCATACAACCTGAAAACATAACTCCCAAAATTAGGGGTAAATGTAATCATAAACAAAAAGGAAGTTCGTGAGCACTCAAATAGTCAGTCATCAAATTTCTGGAGTCTTGAGGATTCAAGCATTCTTTTATTCCATCTCTATCTTCCTGTTTTCTCAAGCGTACTCCTGCTGATTTCCCCTCAGTAGATCTCCACCCCTCACAGCCTCTACTTCAGCGCCAGGAAGCCGCCAGGTCACAGTGCGCTCTATCAAGAATTTTTAACTTCAACTTAATCTCGGGGTTTCTGATACGTTGATATACAGAGACGTTTTACATAAACATTAGTACCATGTGACTGCATTCAGTAGGCTGAGAATATGTTTGGAGTCCTGGTTTTAGGATGGGAGGTTCTTTACATAAGTTCCCAAGAAAACATCTTTGTAATGTTAACGCCTTAACTGCGGCGGTTTTCCGCCGCGGTGCGGGTGTTCTGAAGAGTGGGCGGGGCTCTGTCGGCCGTTGGCCGACGGCAGCACGCAAGGGGTTAAAGTCTCTCTGCCGGTCCACCTATTTCAGTGATAGCTCAGAGGGACGGAGTGGAGATGCTGGGTCCCTGTGTACTGCAACCCCCACAAGGCTGATCCTGTGGGAGAAGATGCAGACACTGTAGGGATGAGGTGCGCCCGAGTGCTGGCTGACCCTCCGGTGAATCGAGAGCCTGCAGTGAGGAGGTGGATCCAATGGTGGCCTGGCTAGTGGCCATGGCCTCAATGTCTGAGTGATGACGAGCCCCCATCCCCTGAACGCAAGAAGCAACACAATAGGGAGACACTGTGGAGTGAGAGGGAGTATTGACTGGGCCAATGACCGCATATTATAAGTAGGGGAAGATGATGAACTCTCACCACTAGTGTCATGAATCTCTGGGATATGAACAGAATGAAAGTTTAACAATTGCAGCGACTTGCATTGAAGTCTATTACACTGAAAAAACGTGCATTCATAAATACCCTAAATCCATTGTATGTTTTCATTGTATGTTTGTGTTTTGATTGTAAATTGTAAATCATGCATCTGTTTATACATCCTTTGTGTGCAACAAGTTTTAATTATGCATCTGTTTATGTATACTCAACTACAATAAGGAGGTTTGTTGTTAGTGTTTGCCCAAGGTTTCATTGTGCCTTCACACCGCTTAATATCACTTTTATTTCTATTGTGTTTCCTTTCATTGCACGTCAAAATCGCTGAGAAAACATGCTCGCGATTTGAACAACTACAGCCTCCATAGAGGCATCGATCATCCTTAAAAGGAGCCACGCCTATCTGCCGGATGCGGATTATACTGAGCCCTGATCAGAGTTGGAGTGTCGACCACGTTCTCCGCTTCTTGCCTGAAACTCTTCACATCCACGCAGGCAATCTAATTTGATCGCTAAGGACTAAGAGGACAGGTAAGGTGATCTTCCTTAGTCTGTTTCTATTGTTTATTCTCGCTTTTGAACGGCGTTCGTCAGAATTGTGAAACACGCTCAAGCTCTCGGATTTTTTTTCACCTGGCCTGAATTGAAATATTTGAATAATCTAAGGACCAAACCAGATTGAACTTCAAAGAAAAGATCTACCTTTTGGTTTTCTATTACAAACTGCATAGAGTTGTGGTGCCTTTATAGACAACTGTTGAAAAGACTGTTTTGGCATAGATTGCTTTCTGGTGATGATTAACCAGTGACATTTGGAGAACATATTGTAAATGCTTCATGCTAACCTATTGCGTATTTGGTAGTAAGCTAATACCAAGACATTGCGAGTGCTTCGTGTTAATCATAAAGACACATGGAAATAAGCAACTGCAGAGAATAGAGGTTACCTTAAAGAGATAATAATTGTTATCATCTACTGTTATCAAGACTACAGAATTGGTTTTAATCATCAAGATATCAGCTGTTTTATTCACAGGTAATTCCGTGAGTTGTCATCTGATTTATATTTTATTGTGTCACTGTTATCATGTGTTAAGGAGATAATTCTTTCTTACAGATTTGGTGGTGTCTTTACAGATCTCCCTCCCGCAGTACCCTTCCTAAATTCCCTTCCCTTCATCTGGCCACTCTAAACCTCTCTAAATAAAAATCAGAGTTGGAGCTGCCAGAAGGTGGGCCACTTGAGGGTACTGCTCCTGAAGTACTTGAGGGACTCTTGACAACAAGCCGCCCATCTGGAGAATGTGCTTTGGAACTGAAGCCACCAGGACCGGGTGCACTGTAAGTGCCCAATCTCCTCATTGACTCCCTGTGGGCGTATGGTTCCTTAGAGGCCCACACTGGAACAGTGTGAAGGAGGAGTCCACACTCAAACCTAACGGAGTACACTGGAGGAGCGTCGCCCTGAGGCCCCCATGGTCTCACGCAGGCTGCGTCCTGCTAAAGCCGCAGAAATGGGCAGAGCAAGTGTGAAACAAACAGGGGCTATCCTACAACAGGACGAAGATTCGAGAGAGCAAGCACAGGGCAGCCTGGAGACACAGTCAAAGCTGGACCCCGTCCAACAGCAATTATCCAAGATATGGAGGCTATCTCTCAGACTATGGCGATGCTGCACCAAGACATCTGTACTGTGTCGGTAGGTCTGGGGCTCCTCTGTGCAGAGCATCAAAAGTTGAATGAAAGGGTTAAGGTAATGGAAGAAGACATCGAAGAGCTGACCCTAGGGCAACAAGCCATCACACAGCAGGTGGCAGAACTCACAGAAAAGATTTGGACCTTGGAGCGTAGGGTGGAAGATGGAGATGGCCATAGCAGGCGAAACAGTATACGGATCCTTGGCTTGCTGGAGGGGAGCGAGAAAGGCAATATGACGGCATACCTGCAGCTTTGGCTCAGCACGGTGGTGGCCCCGGGGACCCTGATACAATGTAACACCCTTGATAGAGCTCATCAGGTGCCAGCATGTCCGCCAGCATCAGGCCGCCCCCCATGACCAGTGGTTGCCAGGCTGCTACACTACAGGGACAGAGATATTCTGTTGCAAAAAGCTCAAACTGATGGTTCTTTTGTAGTCAATAACAGTAAAGTCTCGATGTTTCCGGATTGCACCCTTGAGTACAACGGAGACACACTTTGTTCCTAAAGGTTAAGAGAACAATAAGGGAAGACGACCTCAAGTACTCCCTAATATATTTCCTGCCTGGATCCACATAGTCCTGGGCTGTAAGACCAATTTCTGTAATGATCCCAAAGAAGCTTGGGACTGGATTGAGGCATATAGAACTGAGACCCCCCAGACAGCGCAGAGGCAACATCATGCAACCGAAAGTAGTAAATCCAGAAAATGACCTAAACAGAGACCTGCACATACTGCTTCAAAGAAGCTGAGTCCCTCTCAGACTGAGCGTGAGAGAGCAGCTGCACTGCAGGTGGTAGCTGAGATTGTCTGTGAGAGTGGTTCTCTATTGGAGGCAGGATCGCTCCCCATGAAGGGTACTGAAGGTTCAGACTCGGACGCCTCCGACAAAGCTAGCCTTGATTTGCCAGTGATGACCCCGAAGACTGCATGCAAAATAACATAGCTGGTACCCTTATCATGAACAGTCGCACACCTGACCCTCTGGGGAGACCAACACTGCCTTGAATCAACAAATAAACTAACTAGGCTGGATGAATACTGAGGCTGGTGCACAAGGTACCACTCCACAACATGCCACACCTCTTAGCATCACTTTGCACATCTCTGTGAGTTAATTTGTGCAGCCACAATCCCCCGAAGGCCCTTGCAGTGGCTGGTTTGTGACTTTTTATTCTTTAAAGATACATTTACAGTTTGGGCAGATGTCTGTTTCCAGTATCATCTGGGTTGGGGAGTTGTTGCTTGTTGGGACTTTTTGTGTTTGATTTTCTCTGTTTGTAAAGCAGGAGAGGGCATGCTATTTCATTTTTTCAATTACTGAGGCGAGGTGGGGACATGGGAGGGGGGGGGATTGGAGGCCGACACACCACCCGGAACTGAAATTCCTCAAATGGCAGATTATCTGAAAAGGCATGGTGTACAGATAACCCTCTTACAAAAGACACATCTCATCCAGAGGGAAGTAGAAAAGCTGTGTAGGCGATGGAGAGGGCATATATTTGCCACCACATTCTCAGCATACCCCTGAGGGGCTCTGATATGGATTAGACCAGGGGTTCCTTTTGAAGCAACACACACTTAAATAGACAAAGATGGCAGGTATGTTCTACTTGCGGGACGTCTACTGGGACAAGAGATCATGCTGTGCTGCCTATACGCACCCAACTAAGACCAACTGTCCTATATGACCTGTCTCTCCACACGAATAGCTGACATAAAGGTGGGGCATGTGATTTTAAGAGACTTCAATTGTGTAGCACAGGGGACAGGGAGTACACAGCAAGCACAGGGCAGCCTGGAGACACAGTCAAAGCTGGACCCCATCCGACAGCAATTATCCAAGATATGGAGGCTATCTCTGAGACTATGGCGATGCTGCACCAAGACATCTGTACTGTGTCGGTAGGTCTGGGGCTCCTCTGTGCAGAGCATCAAAAGTTGAATGAAAGGGTTAAGGTAATGGAAGAGGACATCGAGGAGCTGACCCTAGGGCAACAAGCCATCACACAGCAGGTGGAAGAACTCACAGAAAAGATTTGGACCTTGGAGCGTAGGGTGGAAGATGGAGATGGCCATAGCAGGCGAAACAGTATACGGATCCTTGGCTTGCTGGAGGGGAGCGAGAAAGGCAATATGACGGCATACCTGCAGCTTTGGCTCAGCACGGTGGTGGCCCCGGTTGGACCCTGATGCAATGTAACACCCTTGATAGAGCTCATCAGGTGCCAGCATGTCCGCCAGCATCAGGCGGCCCCCCCATGACCAGTGGTTGCCAGGCTGCTACACTACAGGGACAGAGATTTCCTGTTGCAAAAAGCTCAAACTGATGGTTCTTTTGTAGTCAATAACAGTAAAGTTTCGATGTTTCCGGATTGCACCCTTGAGTACAACGGAGACACACTTTGTTCCTAAAGGTTAAGAGAACAATAAGGGAAGACGGCCTCAAGTACTCCCTAATATATTTCCTGCCTGGATCCACATAGTCCTGGGCTGTAAGACCAATTTCTGTGATGATCCCAAAGAAGCTTGGGACTGGATTGAGGCATATAGAACTGAGACCCCCCAGACAGCGCAGAGGCAACATCATGTAACCGAAAGTAGTAAATCCAGAAAATGACCTAAACAGAGACCTGCACGTACTACTTCAAAGAAGCTGACTCCCTCTCAGACTGAGCGTGAGAGAGCAGCTGCACTGCAGGTGGTAGCTGAGATTGTCTGTGAGAGTGGATCTCTATTAGAGGCAGGATCGCTCCCCATGAAGGGTACTAAAGGTTCAGACTTGGACGCCTCCGACAAAGCTAGCCTTGATTTGCCAGTGATGACCCCGAAGACTGCATGCAAAATAATATAGCTGGTACCCTTATCATGAACAGTCGCACACCTGACCCCCTGGGGAGCCCAACACTGCCTTGAATCAACAAATAACCTAACTAGGCTGGATGAATACTGAGGCTGGTGCACAAGGTACCACTCCACAACATGCCACATCTCTTAGCATCACTTTGCACATCTCTGTGAGTTAATTTGTGCAGCCACAATCCCCCGAAGGCCCTTGCAGTGGCTGGTTTGTGCCTTTTTATTCTTTAAAGATACATTTACAGTTTGGGCAGATGTCTGTTTCCAGTATCATCTGGGTTGGGGAGTTGTTGCTTGTTGGGACTTTTTGTGTTTGATTTTCTCTGTTTGTAAAGCAGGAGAGGGCATGCTATTTCATTTTTTCGATGACTGAGGCGAGGTGGGGACATGGGATGGGGGGGGATTGGAGGCCGACACACCACCCGGAACTGAAATTCCTCAAATGGCAGATTATCTGAAAAGGCATGGTGTACAGATAACCCTCTTACAAAAGACACATCTCATCCAGAGGGAAGTAGAAAAGCTGTGTAGGCGATGGATAGGGCATATATTTGCCACCACATTCTCAGCATACCCCTGAGGGGCTCTGATATGGATTAGACCAGGGGTTCCTTTTGAAGCAACACACACTTAAATAGACAAAGATGGCAGGTATGTTCTACTTGCGGGACGTCTACTGGGACAAGAGATCATGCTGTGCTGCCTACACGCACCCAACTAAGACCAACTGTCCTATATGACCTGTCTCTCCACACGAATAGCTGACATAAAGGTGGGGCATGTGATTTTAAGAGACTTCAATTGTGTAGCACAGGGGACAGGGAGTACTCCTTTTACTCGCCCATATACGAACTCCACAGGAGATTAGATGCCTTCTGGTGCTCTCCTGGTATCAGCAGGTCCTTCAAGCACACAGAAAATCTAGGTCAGACTTTCTCAGACCATAGCCCTTTATTGCTGTTGCGTCAACTCTATGGGCATAGGCCCCTGATCCTCCCTTGGAGACTTAATCCCTTGTCGTTGGAGGATGCACTGTTTGCTGAATCCCTGCAATCTTTAGTGGATACATTCTTTGTTGATAACGTGCACTCTGCATCCCCGGCACAAGTGGAATGGGAGGCATTCAAGGTGGTAGTGAGGGGACACTGTATAGGACAAACAATTGAAATATAAAGGGAACTACACCGAGAGCTCCTAGCCATAGAGGGAGAGTTGCGAACGCTGGACAACATGGAGGGAATGGGGGTACAGGCACACACATGTCTACTTGCAAAAATAAAAACAGTACGATTAGGCCCTAGAGAAACTCTGATCCCATGACTACAGTGCATTCATGGACAGAGTACAGGGAAAGGAGGGGAAATCTGGTCGCCTACTAGCAATGCTAATCAAGCCAGAGACCCAAGGACCCCAATAAGTCATATTCAGACTGAAACAGGCACAACCGAATTTGACCCGGATAGGATTAATGGACTTTTTCAGAGGTATTGCAAAATGTTGTATACTGCCCCCTAGTGAAGGAAGTGGCCCGATTAGGGTCACCCGGGTACCTAATGACCACCTCTCAGCCTTCCATACCAATTGAAGAGTCGGTCAGACAGTAGAGAAGTCAAACCAACAACTGTTTATTCAGGTACACTCAGAGAGGAACCCAGTCTGCCCAGTCGCTAGGAGTGCTGCAGAGTGACTGAAATCAACTAGCATAAAGACACATTATGTACATTTCCTAACTGGGCTAGAATAGAACACTATCATAATGACATTTTCTAGGCAGGTGCTGCAAAGTAATGAAATACAGGAAATAAGTATTGATTCCGAGGCCGGGCACGCACTATAAAGTAATCAAGGTTGCTCTGCCCGTGCCTGCCACTAGACTAGGGGGAGAAGGCCTTATCTATTGGGAATGTTATGCGCTAATAAAGAGAGTGTATTCATTAGTGAAGCAAACTTTGGCCTTGGAGAAACGCAACTCAGCAGATGCCTTTTCTCAGAAAAAGCAAAGGGTCAGTTTCAATCACGATTCAAAATGGCGCCAAAATTGAAAATGGTGCTGCAAATGCTAAATTACATATGATAATACATTAACAAAATCATTTCTATTCTAACACCGGGAGGCGCCCCAAGCAGAGCTTAGTGCTTTCCTGGCCCAGATGAGCCTCTACACTGTAGACGAACATATTGTGGAAGAGCTGGGTGGCCCTGTAACTATACAAGAGGTGCGAGGGGACATTCCTTTGATGGCTGGTGCAAAACACCGGGCCCAGACAGCCTCCCAGCAGAGTTTCATATGAAGAACATAGCCGGGCTGGCCCCCCATCTGGTGACTTTGTCTACTGTGGCTCTAAGGTTAGGGTACTTGCCGGATTCTACACTAAATGCAATAGTGATCCTTTCCCCAAGACATCCGGTCCCTACGCTGGGGTAAAAGACTCAGACCACTGTCCATGCTCAAGTCAACACTGATTTTAAGATACTAAGTAATATCCTAGGGCCAGATGTAGGTGTCTAAATACCGGTCGGAAACGGCCGAAAATACCGATTTTCGGCCGTTTCCGACCGGTATTTGGACATTGGTATGTAGGGCTGTGAAAAACATACAGATTCGGTAATTTTACCGAATCGGTAATTTTACAGATTCGGTAAAATTACCGATCGGTAAAATTACCGAATCTGTATTTTCTTATGTAGGTAGCACTTTAAACAGTGCTACAGGGCTTTAGAATTCGTTATTTACCATGGAATACTATTCCATGGTAAATAACGAATTCCAGTGTACATGCACATCTGTGCATGTACACCTGTGCCATGTGGCACACAGACATGCCCTAAGGGCATGTCTGTGTGTCACATGGCACACAAGCCAGGAACAGGGGTGCAACAGGGTGTCAAAGTGACACCCTGTCACCCTTGCAAATTCGGTAATTTTACCGATTCTGTAATTACAGAATCGGTATTTCCCATTGATTCCTATGGGCTTCAAAGCCCATAGGAATCAATGGGCAATACCGATTCGGTATTTACAGAATCGGTAAATACCGAATCTTAACGATTCGGTATTTACAGATTCTGAAATACCTACATCTCCCCCCTTCATATTTACCACTTCTTAAATACCGAATCGGTAAAATTCGGTATTTAAGAAGTGGTAAATAAGAATTACCTACATCGGGCCCCTAGTGCTTAGACTGCTCCCACATATGCAACAGCTGATTCTACCCTATCAGAACGGGTTCATTCCCTCCCACAATACATCACATAATCCGAGCAGACTATTCCGAACTATATCACTCCGAAGCGAGATCTCTCTCACCGACTGCCTTTCCAACAGTTGACCTGGAAAAGGGATTTGATGCGTTGAGCTGGGCCTACTTACTTGAGGTTATGCAGAGGCTGGGGTTGGGGGTGAGATGGGTGAAGTATGTAAGACTGTTGTATACCCACCCTACGACATGAGTTAAGACGGGCAAGAATATCTCCCTTCAGTATGCAATAACACATGGCACCCACCAAGGATGCTCCCATCTCCTCTCCTGTTCGCATTGGTGATAAAACCCTTCGCCATGCTTTTTCACCAATGAGGAGATGGCCTGGGATTGACGATGAGCGGTAGAACTCATATCATCTCTTTATATGCGGACGATCTAATGATCTATTTGGGCGATGCCGAGAGAGGAGCGGAAAAGGCTTTCGGGCTCCTGGATGCTTTCAGGATGCTGTCGGTCCTGAGGGTCAACAGGAGTAAAACATACATGTTTCCAGTGGCCAGACCCTTGCATAGAACACAGGAAATCTCTGTTGCCCTCAACTGGGCCTACAACACATTTAAATACTTGGCTATTTGTATCTTTAACTCACTGGATGATTTGAAGGAGGGCAGTTTAGGGCTCTCTGATCGCTCTGATGTAATGTTACTTTCTGGAGCTCTCTTTGGCTTCCTATAATGGCCAGAGTCTCTCTGCCTAAAATATTCATGCTACCCAGCCTCTTATATTTCTTTGATAATTTACCAGTGTTAATGCCCGTGGTTTGGTTTCACCCCTTAGATACCCTAGTAAGTGGTGGGCAAAGCTCTGCGAAACTGTAAAAAAATCTCCTCGAGCATGCAGAGTTCCGCGAACAAGCGGAATTGCTTGTTAAGCCTGTTCGCGATGCTTATTTCCTGTTCGCAAACGCTGTTTGCGTGCTCGGGAGTAAATATCTCGCAAACACGCATTTTGAAAACTCAAACAACATTCTGCCTAGCCCTAGTGCAAGATCTTATCTGGGGGGTGGGAAACGGAGAGTGTCATTCTAAATCCTAAGGTACCCCATGAGGGAGGGGGGACTGGGGGTACTGGACTGTGAATTTTACCAACTGGCTGCACAGCTGCAGTGGGTGGCTCAATGGTTGGAGGGAGTAAACCAAGATGGGGCTTTCCTGATGGACCAACGTTGTTGCCCTTTCCCTCGGGATAGGGTCACTACCCGTAGACTCTCATACGGCGAAAGAATCGCTTTTCCACATAAATTCAACCAAATGTTGAGGTCTTCAAGATGACTTTATTTTTAAAAATATTTTTTCTTTTTTTCAATTTTTCAAAATGTTCTTTTTTCCATATTTACAATAAATCCTACATTTGAAGGGTTTTTTGTAGGTAATGGTTTCATAACCTACCGGAGGACGACGGCGGGACAACAGGTACAAGGCAGGCACTGACCAGAAAGACTGGTCATCCCCTTACCGCTTCCCTCCAGGAAGCCTTGGCTAATAACCCAAAGCGTATGCATGAGAAGGGAATCCCCCTCTCACATATAGAAAAACGCCTTAGTGAGTGTATCACATAGTCTGTACCACAACACTAAGCCTGTTTTATTTCACCACACCTTTTAAAAAACGGTCCTGAGGAAAGCCAGAATACTCTAAGGCACTGGCTGAAACATGTACACCATCTGAAGGACGCAGGGGGCAGTAACTCGCCACCCTTACGCGTCCTGTAGCCTTACTTTTAACCGCTGGTAACGGCCCAGTTATTAAAATTTAATTTACCCTCGGGTACTGGGACCACCACCAAGCCGTTTTAAATCACAACTCACTCAACCTCACACACTGCACTCTCAGCAATATACCAGCTCCGCTGTAATCAGGCATCGTAGCACACCCGGGACATACTAGGTGTCACTGGGTGGGCCCGATGATGTAGCATGCCACCAACTAGGTTGGTGGGTGAGGGCTTCATGAATACACCAACAAGGTGCCCGTGACAGAACTAATTAGAGTACTGCAACATTTTGGTCAACTTAAGCTAGTCCTCTTTGATTAATCACATATAAACCCTCGGGGACTCGGACTAGCTATCTAGTCCTCTCTCTCCCTCTTGTTACACGCAATGGTTTCATAACCACATGAGATTTTTTGACACGAAAAACAAACAAGTAGTAGTGTTCCCCAACAGGGAAATGTCCGCACATTCATTAGGTAATCACAATCTTGGTTTTAGCAATATAGAAAAGCGTGGAAATACACAAATTGAGCTCAAAGTATTAAACCTGGGTGCTAATTACCCTAAACACCTACTACCTAGAGGTGTTAATAGCACACCTAGATGTGCCACAAATACAACCAAAAACACTAGGTTTTTTTTACAGCACGCCACTTGTCATATATTTAGTCATTTACAAGTATATCTCATCTGTGGGTTTGATTAACCCCAAATGCTCTACTTATAGACAGTATCAACACTATTAATCCAGGAATTGAAATCCAAGACAATCAATCTTCTTGTTTCTCAGTAGCCTTTATTTAAAAACGTCCAAGTAATTCATATAAAACTCCCAGCACACGACTTGCCAACACGAGTTTCGTCTTTTTCAAAGACATTTTCAAGGCTGGAATGTCAAGACATACACTAATAAATACACTATATACATATATACATTAACATGACAACAGATAATACCATATACATGTTATGTTAATAAACAGTAACATGGGTACATACACAAATAAACATCATTTAGATAAACCACATAACAACAAGTGAAACAATTTCACATACTAATATATCAAATTCCCTAAATATTGGTATATACAATTTAAAAAGAGAAAAATATGAAAAAGCCATATAAAACTGCAGATGTGAGAGTGCAAAGAAGACCCCAGTTAAGTTTCTCGAGTTTCAATGAGAGGTACATTGATTATAAACTGAGTGATCGAGGAGATAAAAACAGGATAAGAATATACACCCAAACGGGCCAAAAGAGAGTACACTCCCAAAGTAATGCGGGTACCAAAAATGAACAGATAACCTACCATACACGTAGGTATCATAAATGTCAAGACCATGAAGATACCAAGCCTAGTCACGCTTGTACTGGAAAAGTTGGAAATCACCAACTTGTTACTTACGATCTCACAGGTGAGTTCTAAAAAATATATATATATGAGATTATAGTGATGAAATCACACATACTGTCAAACAATGCCAAATAACGTTTGTTTTGCATATAACCCCAACACAAGTTTAATTGCCCCCTTGTTGCAGTATCCTAATAAATAGTACAATTACAGGTCAGCCTCATCAGTTAGTGATGTTCAGACCCTCTATCAACAAAATAACATTCTGGAATACTACTAATATATACTACCAGAGTGGATCTGCACAATATACCCACTTTTTATCCGCCCAGTTATGATCAATCTGACGACTCCTATATCCATCGTGGGAGTCCCTTTAGCGGATTGAGGTATAGCGAGAACTAATTAGGCACAGTAAACTTACCCAAAGTATATATAAAACTCTAATCTTGATAAAAGCCAGCGATCTTAACGCAGTCTGGTAGTGAACAAAGTAATTTGGTTGCCTAGGAGATAACAAAAGGGCTAGTGTCAAAGTATCATTCTATTAGTATGCCACATTCCTACTAGTGTAGACCCATAGATCCTAATACACTCACCCATGAACTTGATTAAAGTTTTTAAATGCGGGACAACTCCATTTCAGTTAGCGATCCGTGTAAAAGAACTCAATGCACCACCTTCTCTTATTTCGAAGTGGCAATAATAATATCACCTGAATCAATCAAAAGACAACAGATAAGAACACAAATCTACCACGAAAGTATCTAAGCATTGGCATCAGCCCACTTGATTGTTTCACTCACCATATGAGATCAATTTATCTTATACAGGCTCTAAAAATATCCCCTGTACTGAGTCTACACCATCCGTGGGTCAATCTTCGTAAGTTGAAACCTGAAATTTCATCATAAACGTATAGCCCAATATCAGTCTCTAAGTTAAATTCACAAAGACTAAGGCTCAAGTTCACGTATAATGGACAAAGCCACTACTGTCCTGCTATTATCTCACCTTACATAAAGTGTCGCCGACACAGAAATTGCGTATCGTTCCTTCCGTACCAAGTACGGAGGAACGCCATAGTGTGGTTTAAATACAAATGAGACTCCCGCCTCCTGTATTGAGATTAATGGGGATAGAACTAGGCGGAACATGGTAGCATTGAAGGGCAACTGTGATTCCCTCCTCACTTACCCCCATGTGACATGACAATGATCACACAATTTAATTAGGCGCAGCCACGGGTCGGGCCCGCCTTGACTTAAAACTGCTCCACAATCTTCACCACCCAAAAAAATGCATCTTGAATACCTCTTTGCACCTCTATCCTGCACTAGTTGAGTTCTTTAGTGTATGTACAATTAGTTTTATATCTGTTATACTCTTGCATACAAGATTATTAGATGGCAATACAGGACTTCCCATCCAACTGTAACTACCCCAGAGTAGAGGAGACCACAACATATTATGGAAAAATATCATTGAGGACACACAAGTTGAGGTACCTAGCAGGTCTATTGAGTAAAGTGGGTAGCATTTATTAGCCACTAAGCAGACCTCTTGTATCCTCACATTGGAAGATACTTGCAAGCACTAATACTGTTGGTTATTGTACACATAATCTGTACTCCAGGTTTCAAAAAGATGTAATAATAAATGTAAATTGCTCATTCTGCAATGCAATGTACGTTAACAAAATGCCAATAAAGATATTTAAAAAAAGAATGTGGTGTGCCCGGCTCCCCTGTAGCTTTGGGGACCTCCTCCACCCTGTAGTAGGGTCCCCAGGTCCGAAATCGGCCCGGTAGGGTGGCTGTACAGTCCTCCTGCCCTTATTTATTTATTTAATTTACAGGCCCCAGGGGATTGGGTCGCTGGGCCAGAATCGGCCAAGGAGGGGGGCAGCTCTGCCCCCTCCCTTTAAATGTATAAATGAAAAAATTAAAAGCCGGGTCCCGGGGGATTGGTTCCCTGTGGCTGAAATCGGCCTGTATTGTAGTGTAGTTCCTATTATCCCAATAGGCTCTGCGCATTGGAATAATACCTCCAATAGTATAGATCTAGACCAGACGTTAACTAGGTCTTCTACTGTCGATATTAGACTTAAAGTTTTGGGTTTGCCAGCTAGCTCAGAGTTCACTAGAAACTTTCTCGAATAGGTAAGGAGGAGTTGAACCTCCCTGGATAGACAAGAAGGGATTTAGTTTCTGACAACCATAGAACATGACAACTTTGCTCTCCCCTAATCAAGAGTGTATCTCTAGAGTCGTGTGAAAACAAAAGACAACTTATTTTACTCAGTCAGTACGTGCATTCTTAGTTTCACCAGATTGTAGAGAAAAGGAAGAGACGGGCGTGTTCAATAAAAGATGTTATTTATTGATCAGTCTCTTTTCTCGTACAAGAGAAATGAATCGATATTATTGCAATACTTATGGTTAAGTAAAGTGCATACAATAAAAGCAGAAGTATAAAATAATACTGTAAAAACATTTATATGGTTTCTAAGCCATATGGTGTTTTAAAATGGATAAAATAGATACATACATATAAATCATTTGACTAATCGTACTCAACTGGTGCTTCTAACTACGCCTACCCCAGTGTACCTGACCTAAGCCTAATACGTGGGCGGGGATAGAAAGTAGCAGTTTAAGTTAAGTTTGTTTTGCCAAGTGCCTGACTCAAGAATTCTCTGCAAAGGGTTATTCAGTTCTGTACCTTGAATCTAGGATGTTTGAGGGATGGTATCTCTCGTCTGTGGTCTCGATATTCCAAGCTGCCTGCGAGGGCTGCTCGGAAGCGCCGGAGCTGGATTTCTCGGCAGGAGAAAGCAGCGTCTCGTTCTCAGCGCGTCAGGAAGGCGGGGCAGCGCCAGTGGGCTTCGCTCTCTGCTGGGCTTCGGCAAGTCTCGCTGCTCCGATCTCATCACCACCGCGTGTGTTTGCTTAAGGCAATATTGGTAATATTTATACCTGTAAGGTGCCGAGATTGACGTAAGGATGGACATAGATACGTCAATAAGGATGTCATACGAGCTGGTTGTTAGCACATTCTTTTACTGAAGTTCTTTGAGAAATCAAAACAATGGCCGCAGGGATTTTCCCAGGTTGTCATAGGTTTGATTTGTTTTGAGAATTCCGTATGCCTTATCAGGGGCTGGAGGAATATTGCTTGCCTAATTAGATGGCAAGCGTTATGACCTAATCAGATAACGCGCTCCTGTGCCGTGGTCTGGCTTAATCAGATAACGGTTTCTGCATCATGGGATGGCTGCTAGTTAATTTGTTAACCAGAATAGGGTCAGGAATAGGGGGATCTATACAGAACCTATAGGAATACATCACACCCACTCCACGCTAACTATGGCCATATTTACGAATCTAGGCATAGTAAAACACACTGTAGAGTATCGTGTATACCTTACCACCCCAAAATACACATAATGCATTTCGAAATTATGTAATATACGGGAAAAAAATATCACATGTACTATATGCACTCAAGCAGTAGAATAATGCTAAATTAATCACGCATATGTATACATTATTAGTAATCGAATATGAGAATTACACATGAAATGGCTCTTAATACAGAACAAAAGTTCGAGACCACTTCATCACAGTTCAAAAATATTTATGAACATACCAGCGGGCAGCTAATGTCTATGAAGTTTCTAAAAACAGAAATTAGTTCTCTAAGAATAGTTCTTACTTTAAGCAGAAGATAAGTGTCCCGAAAAATTATAAAAAATATTTTGGGGCTGCTAAAAAAAATTGCTGTCCGTGGACTGGAGGAAAAGTTGATCTTGCTACTTTATTATTAAAGTTGAAGGCCAAATTCAAGGTGTCGGGAACGCCGTGTGCTAGCTTGTTCAAGAGTCATTATTTCTGCTCTGGTGAGAACATCATATCATTGAGACTGCTGAAAAAGCTGTCAACAGCTTCCTGTGAGAGTTCCACTAACTCGGAAAAAGATGTAACCATGCATTCATTTGCATGATTGTCTCCATTGACGTTTTGAGTAGTATTGCTGACAGAAGGTTGTACCTGATCGATGCTGCTTTCATCTTGATCTTCACTACCCCTTAATCGTAGTGGTGAAGTTTCCACGAATGCCGTCATCAGGATTGGCCGCCGTTGAGGGCAGCACAATGCATGAGCCTTTACCGGACCCAACAATGTTTCTGCATCAATTGGTGCATCCGATTGTAGCGTCAGACAGGTGTCCAACACGCATTCTTCTCCGCACAGCATGCACCTTAATACAGGTAAAACACATCTTTGCCATATCGGCCGAAATGAAAGAAACCAAGTCATGTTCAGGTCTCTAAGCCGGGTTAGTCCCAGGATTTTTGATATCCGGTCCCGGTATCCAATGGCTCGGATTGTTTCTTCCCTTGTCGCAGGTGTTTTGTCTGTGACATGGTTTGCCATAACGAAATATGAGGACTAAGAATAGTATTCCTGCAATTAGTCCCAAAATGAGGGGAACTCCTCCAAAAATCGAATGGACGAGGTCTGGAAAAATACCCAGTATGGCTTTGAATGGTGTTAATGCCATCGAAAATACTGTCTTAAATACATTTGAGACTCCACTGGTATCAGAAATATTTAAGATTTCATTCAGGATTTCTGCGAAATGTATGGGGGAATTAGTTGATAACAATGAATGAAACTCTGCAGTCATCCTTGCGACTAGGAGATCATACGTTTCTTTTGATGACGTGAGCCTGGTCGGCGTCTGAAGAAGCACTGTTTTCATTCTGCTTAAAGTATCAACTCGAATAGAAGTAATTTTCAAGTTAGGCCATGCCCTTGCCTCCCTGTCTGGAAAGGAGCTGGGGAACAATAAGCGTCCACAGCACATGACCTTCGCAGTCGTACTTACGAGATAAGGAACCCCGGGCAGTAGACTACAACATCTGTGATCCACAATTAGAATGTAACTCCCGTTATAGAGTCTTGTAAAGAATGGTTCTATCTCTGTTGCAGGTGCGCCTAGCTGGTGACATGAAAGGTTATTTGAGTTCCCTTCACAGGCTCCATGCAAACTAATTCCATTACACAGAAGTGTACCGCTTAGTGACATTGCACAATTATTGCCACTAAGAAACACTTTCTGTCCTTTATTACTGACACATGCATGTGAATAGGGCAAGTTCCATGTTGTCTTAATGTACCCTTTTCCCAATTTTTCATACATGCCAGCCTGTATATATTTTTGGCAGTATTGAAACCTGAAAGTAGATATCAGAATATTAATTATCCCATGTATTATCCATTCAATGACAGGTTGTTCTGACATTGTCAATGGTAATCTCTCGAGTTTCTCAATGCTCAGGATTGTATAATCAGCACCCTTCTGTGCCATACTGATTTGTTTATCAGTAAGGTTAAAGATATTGAATAGTGACGTTGTGTTGATTAAACGCCAAGGCACATAGCCTGAACGCAGATTTTGTAACGTCCAGCCAAGCTGTACAATAGAACGCAATTGAGACTGACCGTGTTGTAACAACAGTAAGTCTTGCGATATTATGTCGATTGCTGAAGACACAATACTGTCCAATGAAAAGATTCTGGAGGACAGAGTCATTAACCCATTGTCCACTACAGAAAGTGATTTTTCCAAATTGATACGGTCAATTTCCCGTATACTTTCTGCTGTCTCAATTTGAGTTATCTTCCAGGCTTCGTTGTAAGCTGCATATATAGAGGCTGCTATGAAGCGTTTTTGACGCTGTTTGCGCGGTCCCATAATGAAATCACGCAAGTCAGCACCATCAGTAAGTAAAGTTAGGTGTTGCTTAATCTCTGTCAGTGTGGAAGTTTGTAGCCATTGAAGGCAGAGTTTGCCCACACTGTAGGTGGTGATTATCCCTGGGTGTTGTCTTTGGGAATATCTAGGGTCTGGCCTGGTCAATGTGAACCCCTGTGTTTTGTTCAGGAATCTGTCTTGACAGTTATTAGTATCTGTGGGCCAGATTAACCATTGTTTCCAATCAGGATTTGTTCTGTTTTGGTTTAGTACATAGTTTACGTCTATCTCTTCATCCGCAGAGTTATTGCTGTTCATTGTTGGTTTTGGAATAGACGGTTTATTTAAGTCTTTGATTTTGGCTAGGCCAAGACAGGTAGTTTGTTGAATAGTTTCATTCAAGAATATAATTTGTTCTGGGATCATGCAGGCTCTAAACAATGATTCTATACCTTGTACTTGCCATTCTTTTGTACCCCAAACACTTTTTTACTTCCACATTTTTATCCCAATAATCAAAACCAAATGTATTCATCTGTTCAAAAAATGAGTCCGAATATATCAATTTTGTGTTTGTAAGCATGGTTTTTGTTCCTGTCTTATTTGACAATTTAAAATAAAATGTTTCAGCTTTACTTGTATTGAACCCTGAAAAATATGAATATTTGTCATAAACGGTTCTTGAGCTTCCTTTTGGAGGGGTTGCACAATGTTCCCATTGATTATAATTTAAAACATTTCTAGGTTGTGCAGATTTATGTAGAAAATGGTTACCATAGTGGTTGTAGCAGTACATACTATCATAATTAGACGAACCCTGCAAATAATCATGTTTGGTAAATTTAGCAGACATCACTAGGTCAGACATCATGTCATTAATACTTTCAAAGTCCCAATCATCAGCAAATGAGTTTGGTTTTACAAAGTCACTCAACGAGATCTTAATTTGGTGTGGATATTTGAGGATCTCAACCGGACCATGAATTTCATAGTCAGTATTGTCCCATGCTACCCCACCCGGTATAGGATTGGCTGTGAAGTTGACTGAAGAAAGTTCTCTTTTCTTGACGTGTGAAGACGAGTGTGGCTTGAGGATCAAGTTGATTTTCTGGCTTGCTGTGTCCATTTTTGCATATTTTCCCTCAATGAAGCGTCCCAAGCATAGTATCATGATGAGCCAAAGTATGAGGATAAATACACCAAAGGACACCCAAAATTCAATCCATGGAGAAATCAGATAGGTTTCTTTCAGCTGTTTCAAAAGCTCCTTAGCTCTGACTTTAAGGGTTTTTGTTGATGGCTGTGCCTTTGATTCACTGAGGTCTTCAGAGGAATCATTGAAGTTTATGAAGTAGCCGGATGCTGTCCTATCAATTGTTCCAATTGCTTCAGGATTACTGTTTCTTGCAGCTTCAGCATATTCATTTGTTACTTCATTGTAGGTTGATGTGTCTCTACTAAATGTCTTTATTTGGGTATTCAGAGGTGTGAGTTCCATTGCATTGTTGCATAGTCCTTGTTGTTGTTCTGTAGGTGTTTCGAATGTGATTAGCCTTTTAGTTAGCACCTCTGTACTTGTAGCAAACCTCGGTGTTCTGCTATTTATCGGGAGTCCACTTGGCCTACTGTTTGTTATCGGCCACATGATTGTGGTTTTACCAGGTCGATGGATACAACTCGGTTCTCCTTTTTACCAGCAAGCGGCGGTAGTACAACTGATCTTGTCCCGTTGATAGACAAGACAGGAACTGCTTTTCTGTAAGAAGGCCCAAATTCCTTCTTTACCGCGATCTTTTCTCTGACTAGATCCCCGATTTTTGGAATCCAGACAGGTCTTGCTGGGACAGGCGGTGTTTCTTCAGTGGTTATTGGCTGTTGTTTCAACTTTATGTTGCTCAGGTCTTTTCTTGTTTCGTTTAAGTCCTGTAAAATAGCCAAACGATCTTTGATATCAAAGCTTTTTTCTTTCACCACTGAAGTCTGACTGTCAAGATCTAAGACTAACATCCAAGTTCCAAACAATAATTCGTACGGACTGAATCCCTTCAGAGAATTTCTTGGCAAGTTGTTTAGACTACGTTGGACACTTATTAGATGTTTGACCCACCCAGCTCCCGAACCTAATACCTTAGCTGTTATAGATCGCTCTATGCCTTTGGTTTTTTCTTTACACCATCCCGTATCCCTCAGGAAGGAAGTGAGAAGATTTCCGCAAATGCAATGCTCATTCTGGCCAAGCAGTCCTCACAAACCCGAGAGGCAAATGGGAAGATATTGGTCAGTACGTAGCATGCTTCTAGCGTATATGCCATTATAGACTTGCAAATCTTGATATAACAGTTCTGGCGTCAGCCGAAAGTTGGGGTCTACATTATAAGTGAAAACTAGTCTCTGTATGTTAATACGACGCATTTTTCATATTGGGATTTATTTTTTATTGTTGATCCTTTCTGGTGTGAAACTCCAAGGTAATATACCGTTTCTTTCACCACTGCGATTTCTGTTACAGTTTGGGCAGTTTTTTACAAAAATGGTATGATGCAGGCTCATGCCTGGCCACCAGTACACTGATTGTAATTCTTCCAGAGAATCTTTTAGTTTGAGGTGTCTGAGACCCTCGCCCATATGTGCGTCTGCTATTAACAAGCCTCTCCTGTCCATGTTTGGAATCACTCTATCCCCCACTCCAGGGATTCGAGCAAAAGGAACGGAGTTCGCATCGATTATGTATGTATATTTGAGTGGGTAACTGATCGGTAACGCTGAGCAGTCGCCTTTTGATGACGTTTTCACCGCCAGCATTGTTTCACCGTCAATGTATTTTACTGCCCGCTTTTTTCTAGCTACGGAAGCCGATTCAGTTGCTACCGCTGTGGCTTTCTCAGCCAATGAATTCCCTTCAACGTGAACGCCATCACGCTGATGACTCAGTGTATGTATCACGTGAGTCTTTGGTAGTTCCTTTTGTAAAAGAACTATTTGTTCCCAAAGCAGTTTTTGCTTTATTGTTGCACCTGTGTCATCTTTGTAACCGTTTTGATTCCATTTCTGTAAATCGCTGTTATATGATTTGACGCAGTAATACGAATCGGACACTATGAGTGTCGGGAATTCGCGATCTGCATTATCTAGTGCCATTTTCAATGCTATTATTTCAGTCTGCTGTTCTGAATTAGTTTCTACTGAGTGTGTTTTTGTTAATAGAGGTCTTAGTATACCTCCGCGCCGCACTTCTTTTGTAATCCCACATGTGGGGTTGTATGCTTGTTCTCCCCAAACGGATGGTTGAGCATGTCCGTCTGTATAGATTACACAAGCGTACTGTCGCAATGGCAGAATGTCGATTGGCAGAGGGAATATTCTTTCATATTCTAGATATTTTAGTTCCTCTAGTTCTGGATCAAAGTAGTATTTTACTTTGTCCATTGTAATGGAATTCACCCATTGTATCCATTCCGGATTCAATGCTGTTGTTGGTAAATTACACGGGGTTGTTAATGCCTCAAAGGCTGATTCTGCTGTTCTGACTGTGATGTGTCTACCGTCAGCTTTATCTTTTTCTCTAGCTATTGCGGTTTGAACTGCATGAACAATGTTTTCTTTAATGCTGAATTTCTTTTCAGCTTCTGTGTACAAGTGTGATTTGAATGCAATTGGTACCTTTTCTCCCTCGTTAGAGGTCAGGTATGTGAATCCGCATCTTCCTGGGATGACTCGAATCACAAGGTTGCGTGTGTTATCAGGAGTTTCTAATTTTGTTTTAATTAACATATCTGTTTGTAAGGATCTCAGAATTTCTGTGTGTTTTTGAGTCCAATTTGTTTTTTTAAAATCTGGTTTTATTAGATCATAAAGGGGTTTGACCCTTTCTGCGTAATTTGCAATGTATGTTCTTCCGAAATTTAGGAAACCTAGAATTGACTGTAGGTTTTTTAGTGTTCTAGGTGCTTGGAGTACGGCACATTTCTCTAGGAAATTGTCAGCCAGGCTTTTGCCTTCACTTGATAATTCATATCCTAAGAACAGGACTGTTAGATGGGCAATTCTAGATTTTTTAAAGTTGAATTTGTAACCCTCTGCTGCGAACCCAAGTATTATGGTGTTCACTCTCTTCAAGTGAGTATCCAAGTCATCATCTGTTAGGTATATGTCATCGACATAAGATAATGCTTCGTCATCATATGTTTGTAGTAACTCTGTTACTCTCGCTGAGAATAATCCTGGGCTGTTCTTATACCCCTGGGGTAACCGACAGAATTCTTTTTGAGCGCCATTTATTGAGAACGCTGATAAGTATCTGCTCTCTGGTGCTATATTTTGACAAAAGAATCCATTAGAGATGTCTAATGTTGTTTTATATTTTTTGCGCACTATGTTATTCATTAGTGCAGCACTATGCGAGTTTTGTACTGCAAAAGTTTTGCAACATGAGTTAAGGTGTCTGTAATCCAAAACTAGACAATATGAATTGTCTGGTTTGGAGACAGGAAACAAAGGGTTGTTCATTTGTGAGGTGCAAGTTTCAATCACCCCCTGGTATTCTAGTTGATCTAGAATTTCTTTTACCTGTTTTTTAGCTTCTTGCTTGATTGGATACTGCCTTTGTGCAGTAGGTTGTGATTTTAACTGGATTTTGTGTGGAGGAGATTCCTCATCCCATCCCACATGATTTTTATATAAAGCAGGAGCTTGAGCTACTGCCCACTTTCTTGCAAGTGTATATTTTTTATGAATTGGAATATGATTTGAGAAGGCAGGCATAATTATTTCTTCGCCATGTGGGCACTCCCTGACAAACTCTGGTGGCCAATCTTTTTCAGCTAGAAGGATGTCATAGCCCTTGGAGAGATTATCCCAAAAAAGGCCCCTTATTTTTCTAGTCTTATCCCCTTCTATACGTAAAGTTATTTCATATATTTTGTGAGGTTTACTAACTCTGGTGTCTGCAGTTTCCACTTGAATGTATTCATTCGTGTCCACTGTCTCCAGATGATTCATAAGGACTTTGCGTGCTATGCTCACTTCTGCTGCGCTGTCTAGCATTGTCTGAGCCCACTCTCCGTTTTTCAGCTGTGTCCTCAGTATTCTCGGCATTGTTGAATACTTTAATACTGGCTACCTTCTTCTTTGGAAACTGTAATTTTTATTTGGATGAGCAGGTTCCTTGTCTTTGGACTTGACGTGCCCTCCCCTGGGTTCCGATCATCCTCTTCTTTCCGATTTCTGCGAGGAAGTCTGAAAAGATTGAGAGGGACGTGTATCAAAATCTTGATATCTATCCGGTTTCTTTATGTTATCCCTATTTCTAAGGTTGTATCTTTTCACAGAGGGCTCCCTTTGGGGAGACTTGGGTCCTTGGTCCGGAGATCTTTCTCTTCGCCGAGGAGACCTTCCTCTGGACTGGAATCTCTTTTCTTTTGGATTGGATTGTTTGTTTCCATCCCAGTTCTTCTTTTGACTGTTTAGATTATTTTTAATAAATATTTTTTCAGGACTTTCAATTAGTTGGGGCTTCACTGGTATTCCACCCAAACTATCTCTACCTAGTTCTTCATAGGATTTTTCTATAATTCTGGCAATTTCAGCTGGTTGGTCTGCTATATCTGTCTCTTTTAACCTCTGGCGGATCGGCACATTCGCTGCTTCTCCTTTTATGTTGGCTAGTAATATTGCCGAGACCTGCTTGAAGTCTTTTAGTAATTTCATACCGAGAGTTAAAGCGGGTTCTGGACCGTATTCGTCTTGAATTTGTTTTAGCACATCTGGTATTACTGACATGGATGGAACTCCATGTGTTTTTGTGTAAATGGAAGCAAAGACTGTACCCCAAGTGTCACAGTCCTCCACGTGTGGTGCGATTCCCATTGGAAGACAGATAGTCAGAATCCTGTGTTTATCCACAGGGGTGGTGTCTGGAAACACCGCCTCTATTTGGGTGATTTTTTGTGCTAACCAGAATGGTATTTGTTCCCGTTTAGCTGGTACTTTACCTAGGCAGGACTGTATGTTCTGTGGTGTAATTTTATTTGTGTTCCCCTGATGTGGGGTCAGATGTGGAATTTTAATTACTGGTTGGATAGTTGAAGTCCGCATTACATATTGGACTAGTTGTCTATATATTTTAATTAATTGTTTTAGTTGTACTAAAACATCTGCTGCAGACATTCTTTCGATGTCTGGATGTGGTGTGTATCCGGCTAGGACCGGCCACGTTGCTCCTGGTCTACCTAGTGGACCGAGCCTGGTGATGTGATTATTATGTTTTAGGGCGCCATTAAACAAGAGCAGGTGCTCTTGGAATTTGAGTGGTACTTCCACTTCCTCGAAAGGAGTGTACTCATTAGGAGGTTCCTCTATTTTATAATAGTAGAACTCCTTTGTTACAGCATTTGCTGCTGGAAAGTTTATCCATGAATAGAATACCTCTGTCTGCCGATATTCGTGTGCCTCAATTACGAATATGACTGTACCACTTCTTGGTGTCAGTCCATTGTCTATAAGTTTTAACGTTATAGATCTTCTTATGTTGACCGGGATGAGTTTTATATCCGGGTCTGCTTCTTGCATAGTATTATCAGCTTCTATTAGTTCAGCTGCTAATCTAGCTCTCTCTCTTTCGTCATCACTTTCTGGCATTTTACTGTCAGGAAGGTTATTCTGTTTGTTTGCAGATCAGGTTCCTTATGGAAACAAAGATTAGATGCACAATATTTTGGAACAGTGTATCCTTCAACGTTGATTGAACCAAGAACCATACATAGGAGTTCCCTCCTGCGAGGTTTGGCGGATTTTACCTCTCACCCACTCCAGACGTATTTGGAGTATTATGGGAAAAAGGGGTCTGAGTGAAAAAGCACGACTGAGTTACTCTAAAGTCTTGCGTTAGTTTTATCGCCTTTCCAAACACGTTGGGCGCTATGTAGTGTAGTTCCTATTATCCCAATAGGCTCTGCGCATTGGAATAATACCTCCAATAGTATAGACCTAGACCAGACGTTAACTAGGTCTTCTACTGTCGATATTAGACTTAAAGTTTTGGGTTTGCCAGCTAGCTCAGAGTTCACTAGAAACTTTCTCGAATAGACAAGGAGGAGTTGAACCTCCCTGGATAGACAAGAAGGGATTTCGTTTCTGACAACCATAGAACATGACAACTTTGCTCTCCCCTAATCAAGAGTGTATCTCTAGAGTCGTGTGAAAACAAAAGACAACTTATTTTACTCAGTCAGTACGTGCATTCTTAGTTTCACCAGATTGTAGAGAAAAGGAAGAGACGGGCGTGTTCAATAAAAGATGTTATTTATTGATCAGTCTCTTTTCTCGTACAAGAGAAATGAATCGATATTATTGCAATACTTATGGTTAAGTAAAGTGCATACAATAAAAGCAGAAGTATAAAATAATACTGTAAAAACATTTATATGGTTTCTAAGCCATATGGTGTTTTAAAATGGATAAAATAGATACATACATATAAATCATTTGACTAATCATACTCAACTGGTGCTTCTAACTACGCCTACCCCAGTGTACCTGACCTAAGCCTAATACGTGGGCGGGGATAGAAAGTAGCAGTTTAAGTCAAGTTTGTTTTGCCAAGTGCCTGACTCAATAATTCTCTGCAAAGGGTTATTCAGTTCTGTACCTTGAATCTAGGATGGTTGAGGGATGGTATCTCTCGTCTGTGGTCTCGATATTCCAAGCTGCCTGCGAGGGCTGCTCGGAAGCGCCGGAGCTGGATTTCTCGGCAGGAGAAAGCAGCGTCTCGTTCTCAGCGCGTCAGGAAGGCGGGGCAGCGCCAGTGGGCTTCGCTCTCTGCTGGGCTTCGGCAAGTCTCGCTGCTCCGATCTCGTCACCACCGCGTATGTTTGCTTAAGGCAATATCGGTAATATTTATACCTGTAAGGTGCCGAGATTGACGTAAGGATGGACATAGATACGTCAATAAGGATGTCATACGAGCTGGTCGTTAGCACATTCTTTTAGAAATCAAAACAATGGCCGCAGGGATTTTCCCAGGTTGTCATAGGTTTGATTTGTTTTGAGAACTCCGTATTCCTTATCAGGGGCTGGAGGAATATTGCTTGCCTAATTAGATGGCAAGCGTTATGACCTAATCAGATAACGCACTCCTGTGCCGTGGTCTGGCTTAATCAGATAACGGTTTCTGCATCATGGGATGGCTGCTAGTTAATTTGTTAACCAGAATAGGGTCAGGAATAGGGGGATCTATACAGAACCTATAGGAATACATCACAGTATGGGGGGCCTCTCAGCATCCCTCCTTTTGAGTTAATATCATAAATGTTTTATAATAGTCTGTGCCACAGGGGATGGGGTCTCCTGGTCCAAATTGGCCCAGGTAAAGGGGCCTCAAGGCCCCCACCTCAAATAAATTGTAAAATAAATGTTTTAAAAACCAGCAAGTTACCAGAGGCCCGACCCCCTTCATCCACCACTCTGCAAACATGCCTCCTGATGTCATTGTCATTTGAGATGTCATCAGTGATGTCTAATTAATGAAAGAAGGGGGTTTCCCAGTGGGTTTTAATGATGTGGGCAGGCAGTGGGGGGAAAAGAAACTATGAATAGAACACAAAAGAGCAACCCTGCCCCAAGATATTGTGGTCCCGCAGAGGATCCAATCAGTATTAAAGGGGTGATTTATCTAGGAGCCAGCACTGCACAGAACAAGAGGCAAATCAATCCAGATATACTCAGAGAAGATATATTTTTTTATATATATATTATTTATTATTTTTCTTTGGTTTTATGTATCAAAAGGTGCAAAAGTTGATTACATTGTTTGAATCCACATTATATTTATAACATCAAAAACACATGATGGGGGGAAAGATAAAAAAGAAAGGAGTAATCCTAAACCTATAGCATAGCCTACCCAGTAACATACCACACTGCATTCATGCTCTCAAACTCATTCATTCCATTTCAATCAATCTAGTGTTCTTTCATTCAGCTTTCATTCACTCATATAGTCCTGGTGCTCATCAGTGATGTCGTCAGTGATGTCACTGACCATGTCATGAGTCATGTAATACGTGATGTCATCAGCAGTGCATTGCAGGGCGGTGAGTAATAGTTAGCTCAACTAACTATAGCAGCCGAATTTCTCTGGTTTTGTACGAGTGAAATTTTCAGCTGACTATAAAGTCTGTGAAAGCTGTGTTGTTTTCAGTGAATTACTAAGGTTTTTTAAATGCTAATTTCTAACTATAACGTCCCTGAAACCTATGTTTTTTTAAGGGAATTTCTAAGGTTTTTAAATGCTAATTTCTAACTATAACATCCCTGAAACCTAAAATATTTTCAGTGAATTTCTAAGGTTTTTAAATGCTAATTGCTAAGTATAACGTAGTAGTCATGTTTGCAGAGTGGTACTGAAACTGGCCTGGGCCTCCGACCAGTGCTCAGGAATTCTGCTGGGTAGACCTTACAGGAGGTACCAGGAGGGCTACTTGGCCCCCCACGTCCCTCATGAGTAAAGTGGACTTCATCCCCCAACCATTACTGTGACAGCAGGCGCGTTTGCAGAGTGGTGGAGAAAGGTGAGCGTGGCCTCTTAAGACATTTTAGAAATCACACTGTGTGGGACTGACTGGAGGTAAAAGAAGGGGTAGTTGGCCCCCAAAGACAACCTGGGGGGCCAACTACCTCCAGTAAGTCCCACACAGCAGGATTGGGAAGTTCTCATAGCAGGTAACGCCCCCTTTGCTCACCACTCTATAAACACACTCCCTGGTGTGCTGTGTGATGGGGATTAAAGTCTGCTTTGCTGCTGGGGGTCTTTAGGGGCCAACTAGCCTACCAGATACCTCAAGTATACCCCAGATAGTGGGATTGCTGAGAGGTAGAACGAGGCCACGCCCTCTTTCTACACCACTCTGCAAAGACTCCTTCTGGCACGCTCTTGGTTGGCAGGATGAAGTCCCCTTTCCTCCTGAGGGTTCCTGGGAGCCAACGGGCCCTCCTGTTATCTCTAGTAAGCCCCACACAGCTGGATTGCTGATAGTGGTCCAAGGCCATGCCCCCTTTTTATACCACTCAGCAAACACATCCTGGCACACTGCTGCTTGGGGGATGAAGTCCACTTTAGTCCTGAGGTCCTCAGGACACAAGAGGACCTCTTTGCCCCGCCAGCAGTGCACCAAGAGGCATGTTTGCAGAGTGGTGTAAAAAGGGGTGTGGCCTCAGACTACCTCTCAACAATCCCACTGTGTGGGGGTTACTGAGGTACCTGGTGGGCTAGTTGACCACTAAGGACCCTTAGGAATCAAGAGGACTTAATCCCCCAACCCAAAACTTGTCAGGAGGTGCTTTTGCAGAGTGGTACAGGGAGGGTGTGGGACCTCCGGTGAGATGCCGGCTTCTCAGTTTTTTATTTTAAGAAGGGGGGGCTGTGTGCCCCCCTTCTCCTAATAATTTTGGGCCCTGGGGACCGTGTAGCCCCCTTCCCTGGGCCTCTTTTGGCCCCAGGGACTCAATCAACCGGGACCTGGCCTCACGTTGGGGACCGTGGGTGGAGACCCAATGCCCCTGCGGTCCCTGCTGGCTCCAAGTCTCCTGCGTGAGCTAGCATTGCTTTTGGACATGTTTGCAGCTCACTCTGCTCAAAAGCAAATCTGCTTCGCTTCATTTAGGCGAGAGCAGTTTTCCTGACCTCGCTTCCATGAAGCAAAGCAGAAGTTTGCAATGGCAGTGTGGGAATAGTGATCCCGCCCCGCCCTGTCATTGCAAAATTGCAGTGTCCCGGGGAAGGCACTCCAGGACATTGTCTGAGCTGGGCCTGGGATGTGGTGGTCCCCAGGGCCAAGAAGGGCTTTTGGAGTGGGGCAGCGCAGCCCCCTCCCAACTTATTTAAAGCCCTGGGGAGGTGGTAGTCCCATGGCCGGGGGTCAGCAACCGACCTCTATATTTAAATAAAGTGTGTCCCGGGGAGGTGGTGGTTCCTGGGGCAGTGTAGGGGGGCTCAAGCTCCCCCACATTTAGTATTAGAAGTAGCCCCAGGGAGGTGGCGGTCCCAGGGGCTTGGGGGGCCTGTGAGGCCTCCCCACCCTAAATAAAGTAAAGCCCCAGGGAGGTGCTATTTCAATGTTGTCCCCGAGACCTGGCCCACCCATGGGCTTGAAACAAATGAAGCACGGGAGTCCGCGCTTTGGTTTTTCTTTTTTTTCGGAGGGAATCGCGCACCTTACGTGAATCCCGTTGGAGAAAACACATTAGTTTTGAAAAATTTGCGAAGATTCGTCAGCCGGTGCCAAAGATAATGGCAAAAAAAAACTTTTTGAATAGAAACAAGGTTTTAACTATACCTACCTACTGGCGACCGCCAGTAGGTAATATGAATATATATACACACACATCAATACATACACATATACCAGGCCTAAACCTTCCTGTTACATATCTATCAGCCCTAAGTTAGGCCTTATCACCCAATAAGGTGCGGTGCATGATGTTTACAAGCAAGGTCTGTAGAAAATCATGTTTTACATGTCTTGGCAGTAAATATAAAAGGGGGGTTTTTTACAATGGGAAAGCTGACTCTCCTATAGGCTAACACTGGTTTCTACTTTTGGACTCAATAAGTGCAAATTTCAGTTTGGGGACAGCTAGACAAATAATTTAAGGTCTCTTATAAATGCAATTTAATGGTGAGGTTTGATTGTACATTAATATTGTGTTCCCTTCCTAAAACCAAAAGGCCCTTCTGCCGGTGCCCAACTGTCATCTGACTACTAATACTTTGGTGGTGTGATGTGTAATGCTCCCAGACAGTGGACAAAAGGGTCTGAGTAGGGCAAAGTTTCCCTTCTTGACAGTATGATCTGAGGAACTGTACCCAGCCCATTTGAGAGCTTCAATAGATGGCAATATTGTCACTGCCTAATGAAGCTCACACTTAAGTATACTTCCTTTTGATGTTCTAGTCAGGCCAGCACCAAACCCAGTGGGAAGAGGGAGCTGTTCAGAACTGGATTAGAAAGTTGATAGGTGTTGAAGGTCAAGGAACATGGTGGCAGGCTAACACCAGTCGTGGGATGTCAAGCACCACGGAAGGATACTGGTAATCTGGCAATGTTACGGTGAGGGATTCAGTTTCCCCTCAGAAGGTGCTCAAGTAAATTAGTAATGTGCAAGTACAAGTAAGTATCCCTACCTTAAGTGGCGGCTTCAGATTTTGGAGGTAACTGCTCCTGTGGAGAACCCAGGGTGTGGCTGATCGGCTCTGGAACCTGGCAATCTCAGGATTCCCAGTGGGTCTGGGTCTCGGCTCTCCTGTGGCACCCATGGGGTATGGTGGCCCGGGCTGGCTTCTGGGTGGGCTCTGGCAGAGTCAGCACAGTTGAGTACACAGTTGGCTTTTGGCAGTTCCTGGGAGAGGTGGAGCAGAGGAAAAGCTGTGTATCCTCAGAGAAGAGCAGGATTTCTTCGCTATGATTTGATCCCAGGAGGCTCAACAGGAAGGCGTGTATGAGGAGTCCAGGCAGTATAGAGGAGCAGCGAATATCGATGGAAAAGGATGATTCCGCACAGGTACTGCTAGTCACACTTCTGCATTTAGTGGGGGTTCGAGGAGAAAGAGGCAGTGTGGGAACAGGTGTTTTTTGGCCAAACTTTGAAAGTACAGTAGAAAAGGTCTCCCCGACAGATCTATGACCCCCACCACAAATAAGAAATAGATATCAACTAAGATCGGCACCTGAGAAGAAGGTAAAGAGCGCAAGGCCAAAAAAGCTGCCAGAAAAAGTAGTGGTCGTAGTGGTCCCTACCAAAAAGCCATTAAAGAGCTCCAGAAGACCAAAATGCTATGGGCCAAGAAAAGATTTTGCTTTTCTCAAACCTTCACCCTTGCTTAATTCCTATTTTAAAATCAAGGAGCAGACCAAAACTGCTGTACGGTCCCGGGAGATATGGGACAGGGGGCCAAGACCAGGATACCTTGCCACGGACTAGCGTGCCCACAATTTCCATCAGTAATCGTTTTACCCCTTTGATAAACCTGGGTGATGAGGGGCAAGACTCTACAGGCCAATGTGAAAGTCCTGATATCATAGATGTTTCTGTTGAGGCAGGCCAGCATCCCATAGAGGCTAGACCTCAAGCCGGGGAGAGAGCAGAAGCCCCCCTGGAGAAAATAATTTTGAATTTAAGGAAGGATATCCTTAAGAAATTTGAGATTTCAGAGGTAAACCAGGAAAGTATACAGGATGAATATGCAGTGTTAGAGGAAAAACTGGATGGTCTCCCCTCACGCACCGCAATCATAGAGAAGGATGTGAAAGAGCTGTCAGCAATGGTGAGTCATAACCCTCGAGACATTGATGTCCTGATGATGCAAAATAAGACCTTGCAAGATAGCCTGGAAAGATTGGAAAATAATTCTTGGTGAAACAATTTGAAGTTACTAAATACCCTGAAAGGGATAGAATAAGGAGATGTAAAGCAAATTATAAAAAAATGGGCTCTTGTTGGACAGGTCGGATGCAGTTTTTGAAAACAAGATCCAAAGAGTGCATAGGGATCCATTCAAAATAACTGCTAATAGAAAGTCTCCAAGGAAAATTCTTATCAACTTTGTTACCTATGCAGTTAAAGAGCTGATTTTAGGCTTGGCACTGAAGGCCTGGAGTATGAGGATTTCCCCAATCAAGTTAGGTCTGACATTGGTAAGAGAACTGCACTGGGAGACAATGGGAATTAGGCACTAGGATAAACAATCTACAGAGAAAAAGAGCTCCGGTCCACATGAAATTCTCAGCAATGCTAAAGATTATATGGAGGAATAAGATGTATAATATACGTGATCCGGAGGAGGCTGATGCTTTCTTAGTTCAGATGGAGGGTACCACGGCTGCCACATCCGGAACTTAGGACCCTCTCTTCAGTGTTAGGGGAGAAGTAAACTGGTTCCCCTTTGAGAGATATACATATGGGCCCCCAAAAGTATTTCCTGCTGACATTGCCTCGAGGAGTGCGGAGTGGCCTGGATATCTAACGGGCCCCCGTCTTGGCTTCATCGACCTGTGCTGCCTACCCTGGATCTTGGCTGTTATCGCTGGTGTGACTGTGGGGCTGACCTGCGGGCTGCCGGTGAGGTGGCTGGGGGCCCTGCTATGGATCGTGGTGGGAGTGCATCCTGGGCCCCCTCCGTGGACCGGCCGTGCGCCTGTGACAATGCCTCCTGAGCTTTCTGTGGGGCAGGGCCTGATCCCTCGCGGTGGGCAGGCCTGAGTCCATTATGGCCTTGACACAAGAGTCTTTTGGCAGACAATCAGTGCTTTTCTCATTTGCCCTATACTCGGTGGATCTGGCCCCCGGCTTCAGGGGGGTGATTGGTGCTTCTGGTTTGCATCTGGTCTGATGTGGTCCCCCTGGCAAACACAGTGCCACTGTGGCAACATGGGCAAAACTGATAGCAGGCAATCGAAATTCTCCTTTGACCTTCGGAAATCCCCATGGCAGCCAGACCCCCGGGTGGATGCACCTGAAGGAGAGAACATGGCGACCGCGCCAGACTCGGAGCCCAGCATAAGCTTCATGTTTACTGAACTGAAGGCCTCGTTGGCAGCCATTGACTTAAAAAGAGACTCCATGTCTGACCACCTGGACCGCCTCAAAGATAAAGTAGCCAATCATGATGAGCACATTTGGGAGGTTGAACAGCACACCTCTGCACTGGAGAATGAGGGAAAGGCAACACTTGAAATGCTGCACAACATGAAGAAGGTCCTACAGGTAATTTGCGCCACAAATTAGGACCTCAAGGTCCTGGTGCAGTAACCTGCTCATTCTGGGAGTCCTTGAGTCCACTGCCATAATGCGACTGGAGGACTATGTGGAGTACATGCTTCAGGCACTTTTTGGGGACTCTCTGTCGGCTGTGTGCGTAGTAAAGCCTGTCCCTGTCTATGTATAAGTCCCTGGGCCCGCGGCCTCCACCGGGCACCCCGGCCCACCCCATCATTGTGAGGCTGCTGAACTATAGGGAGCGCAACATGGTTATTTGCAAGGACTGTGCAACAACAACTAAAGAGTGACTGGTCGGTGCTGTGGTCAGAAATTAAAAACCAAGCCACCAGAAGAACAGACTCACACCGTCAGTAATGAGACGTTAACAAGAAAAATCATGAGTGAAACACATACAATAATGGAAGAGAGAAATAACTTATTTTTAAGAAGAACCCTCACTCACCCTAGTGGTGACATGCTTCATCATGGGGTTCCCACTGGAGAAACCGAATGTCCCTCCAGTGTGCTTCAACGCCTGAGTTACAGCGGAGCTGGTTGTTGTGAAAAAAGTTATTTTCAGTTTGTGTTGCGTGAAAGTGACAGTGAGGTTAAAAAATACCAGCTGTACCAGAACCAACTTTATTCAGTGGTTAGCTAATATCATTAAAAACAGGGTGTTGGATACCTTAGAGGTAATATCATTAACCCCTTGTATCCTTTCAAAATTAGGTCGACATGTTTCAGCTGTCCAGGGATATTAATGCAGCTTTCTTCAGGACCAAAAAAGTGAATATCCCCGGTGGTCCACGCTCGCTAAGGCGCGTCCATTCCAGGTGATTATAAAGTGTGAAAAAATATTAAAAAACTACCGGAATTTTCCGTATCGGCACTCCTAGTATTTCCAGGGGCCAAAATCTGTGAAATAATAAAACACAGCATTAATAAACACATTCACATATATTGATATCTCTCTACCAGTCATATGAACTGTGACTGTTGCATTCCCATACATGTGTGCCAAACATACTCTATTCCAGCACCTAGGTTCACTCTTATGTGATATGGTACATAAAAACCTCCCTTGAGGTGATTCGAGAGTGCAACTGTTATGTTCACTCCCCATTTTGCGAACTTAGCATATCTTAATTCGCAATCAAATTAGTTTTCAAAGTCTTATCTGTTCAATGCTGTCAGCCGACAGGGACTCATTTTTAGTGCACGCAGCTCAGATAAGCTTCAAAGGGTAGCCTATTCCTAACCCCTCAGTGCATTTATGACCCGACTCACAAACAAACTAAAAAAGAGTCCCAACATTCCCCTACAAAAGAGGGAATATGAGACAAGACTAATTTAAAATGGACGACCGAAGCTTGCTCACTTACAGCACGTTCCTACGGTGCTATCGTCATGGGCTAAGCGGTGGGGGCATTCTTCACGCTACGATTTCTGTGAAAAAACGTGAGAATTAGTAGCGTAATTCTAGATGACAACCCCCTCACGCCATAGCCCTAGTTCTTGTAATCTACCAAATCTTATCTCGGCACTTACTTTTCAAATAGCGACTCCCCGCCAGAAACCTACTGCATTCACTGCCGCTGCCTGAATGCTAAACTCCCTTGGCGGCACGTCAGTAAAGAAAGGAGGTCGGGGGTGAGTCACGTGATCGGCGTGTGTGACGCGTGCCCTTATTCTTAAAGGAGCACGACTAAGGGTATTTTGTCACGTAGGACAAGCCGATAATGAGCCCACAGTTTAATTAAAATTAATAGCGTAGCTCATATTACTGCAGTCATGTCACAGCAAATTATAATCATATTAGAGCCTTAAATAAACCCTGAGGGCAAGTAGTTGGGACGCGCTATTAGAAGCCCAAATCAGACGTCTTTATTCTTTTTTCGTCTCAAAAACTTTATTGATCATCCCGAGATTAGACACTGTTACCGGTGCTAGTTAAACTACGGGAGTTATTGTTAAACACCCAGTTAACTCATGAGCAGTTTCGTCATGGCTTTATGAATCAACCAAACAGTAAGTAGTTACATACTGCCATTATCTCGATGGTCGTCACAGTATGTATGACAGTATTAATTGACCTGAATGTAATGGATCAGTAACATCAGCATGTTATTTAATCAAGTATAGGTCTACAATAATGATTAGGGGAAAACATAATAACTACCACTGTTTCACAGTGACCTTTGAGAAAGCGGTTATTACTGAGGTAGAGTCACTTATAGAACCAACCCCCTTTAAGAACCTTACGGGAGCAGAATTTTAAGCAATTCAGTCTCTACAGAATAACAACAAAATCGTAATCAAAAGTGCAGATAAGGGGGGTGGCGTAGTGATACAGGATTTGGAAGATTACGACATGGAATGTCGTCGCCTTTTGAATAACCAGACCAATTACATCCCTTTACAGGAAGATCCATCTGAGAGTTTGAAGATAGAAATATTGGAACTAGTGACTACGGCTGAATATGAAGGCAGTATTAATAAGTATGAGGTAGTTTTCCTTACCACCACTGAGGGCAAAATGCCTTACTTTTATACCCTCCCAAAGACTCACAAGGGCGTTCTACCCCCACCCGGCCGTCCAATTGTATCGGGGTTGGGCTCAATACTCGAACCGCTCTCTAAATATTTTGACTTCTTTTTGAGACCGATTATTGAATCTACGAGCACTTACATAAAGGACACAAAGAGCTTATTGGCTATGTCACAGACAATCAGGTTACCAGATGATCCTTGTTTCCTGGTGACTCTCGACATCGAGAGTCTGTACACCTGCGTACCGCAGGATGCAACAATTGCTGTAGTTGCAGACATGCTACAACAGACAACATGGGAATACAATACCACTAGATCGTTTGCCGTGGAATGTGCGACCCTGGCCTTAAAACGTAACTTTTTTGAATACGAAGGGAAGTTATTCCTACAAGCAACGGGGACTTCCATGGGAGCACTTTCGCGCCCAGTGTGGCAGGATTATATGTATACCATTTCGAGTGTGAACACATACTGCCCCAATCAAACCCATATTCATCAAATATGTTACTGTGGCGACGGTACATAGATGACGTCCTGTTGATTTGGAGAGGAGATGAAAGTTCTTTAAAATCCTTTTTTGATTGGTTAAACAGTCTAAATCTCCATCTAAAGTTCACTCATGACTATGCTAAGGATAAGATTGTGTTCCTGGATGTGAACATCTTCCGAGTAGGCAATGAATTGCGAACAACAACTTACTACAAACCCACGTCAAAGAATAACTTATTGCACTACTCGAGTTTCCATCCACAGGCACTGAGGGAAAATCTGCCTTTTGGTCAGTACTTGCGGATACGACGCAACTGTCGCGACCTGAGTGACTTCAAACAACAAGCCCGGGACCTGACAGGCAAATTACAACGCCGGGGTTATCCTAATCGTCTCCTGGAAAAAAGTTGCAAACGGGCTCGAAATCAGCATGGGGATGCTCTGCTGGAGGACCATCCGAAAGAAGCACCTTCTGAGGCTCCTCTCACATGTGTGACGACGTACAATCCATTGTCAAACGCAGTCACTCGTTGCATAAACAGGCATTGGAGAGTGCTTAGGAGTACGAACCACGACTGGGACAAGCCGTTGTTTTCCTTCTAGCGAGCAAGGAGCCTGAAGGATGCTATTGTCCATACCCGCCCCAAGAAGCAAAACAACACCAGCACTGATGGGGTTCTCAATGCATGGGGCTTACCTCCAATAATAGGACACTTCCCATGTGGAGGATGTAGTGTGTGCCCTTTGACGACAAATACTAAGATTCTGAATTTGGAAGCTGGAAAAGTTTGGCAACAAAGGAGCCATACGAATTGTAACTCTTGCAACGTCATCTATTTAATCACCTGCCCCTGCGGGTTAAGATATATTGAAAAGACGACGAGACGAGTAAAATTGCGGATCGGTGAACACCGTAGCAACATCCGGTGCCATAAAAGCAATACAAAATTGACCTCTCATTTCTTGCAGCAGAACCATACACCAGAAGAATTAAAATGGACCGTCATCGAACAACTGGCCCAGGGCTCTGAGGCCAGATTATTCGAAAAAGAGCAAAGGTGGATATATCGTCTTTCGTGCCACCAAACGGGCCTTAATGATGACATTCCTTGGGAAACGGTAATGAAAAGATGATTATAAAGAATTTCTAAACAACATAGCGTCACCATCCTCCCCTTTGGCGCAATTCACAGATCTCTGACTCAATATGATTAACAGGCCCTAAACAGGGGTTCTCTAAGTCAATTTTGCAACAATGGCTAGGGCCTGTGAATGACTTGCTACACATGTTATATGACAACTGGTAGCCCTCTGCTTTTCTCAAAGGTCACTGTGAAACAGTGGTAGTCATTATGTTTTCCCCTAATCATTATTGTAGACCTATACTTGATTAAATAACATGCTGATGTTACTGACCCATTACATTCAGGTCAATGAATACTGTCATACATACTGTGACGATAATGGCAGTATGTAACTACTTACTGTTTGGTTGATTCATGAAGCCATGACGAAACTGCTCATGAGTTAACTGTTGGTGTTTGACAATAACTCCCGTAGTTTAACTAGCACCGGTAACAGTGTCTAATCTCGGGATGATCAATAACGTTTTTGAGACGAAAAAAGAATAAAGACGTCTGATTTGGGCTTCTAATAGCGCGTCCCAGCTCCTTGCCCTCAGGGTTTATTTAAGGCTCTAATATGATTATAATTTGCTGTGACATGACTGCAGTGATATGAGCTACGCTATTAATTTTAATTAAACTGTGGGCTCATTATCGGCTTGTCCTACGTGACAAAATACCCTTAGTCGTGCTCCTTTAAGAATAAGGGCACGCGTCACACACGCCTATCACGTGACTCACCCCCGACCTCCTTTCTTTACTGACGCGCCGCCAAGGGAGTTTACCATTCGGGCAGCGGCAGTGAATGGAGTAGGTTTCTGGCGGGGAGTTGCTATTTGAAAAGTAAGTGCCGAGATAAGATTTGGTAGATTACAAGAACTAGGGCTATGGCGTGAGAGGGTTGTCATCTAGAATTACGCTACTAATTCTCACGTTATTTCACAGAAATCGTAGCGTGAAGAATGCCCCCACCACTTAGCCCATGACAATAGCACCATAGGAACGTGCTGTAAGTGAGCAAGCTTCGGTTTTCCATTTTAAATTAGTCCTGTCTCATATTCCCTCTTTTGTAGGGGAATGTTGGGACTCTTTTTTAGTTTTTTTGTGAGTCGGGTCATAAATGCACTGAGGGATTAGGAATAGACTACCCTTTGAAGCTTATCTGAGCCGCGTGCACTAAAAATAAGTCCCTGTCAGGTGACAGCATTGAACAGATAAGACTATGAAAACTAATTTGATTGCGAATTAAGACATGCTATATTCGCAAAATGGGGAGTGAACATAACAGTTGCACTCTCAAATCACCTCAAGGGAGGTTTTTATGTACCATATCACATAAGAGTGAACCTAGGTGCTGGAATAGAGTATGTTTGGCACACATGTATGGGAATGCAACAGTCACAGTTCATATGACTGGTAGAGAGATATCAATATATGTGAATGTGTTTATTAATGCTGTGATTTATTATTTCACAGATTTTGGCCCCTGGAAATACTAGGAGTGCCGATACGGAAAATTCTGGTAGTTTTTAATATTTTTTCACACATTATATCCACCTGGGATGGACGCGCCTTAGCGAGCGTGGACCACCGGGGATATTCACTTTTTTGGTCCTGAAGAAAGCTGCATTAATATCCCTGGACAGCTGAAACATGTCGACCTAATTTTTAAAGGACACAAGGGGTTAATAATATTACCTCTAAGGTATCCAACACCCTGTTTTTAATGATGTTAGCTGACCACTGAATAAAGTTGGTTCTGGTACAGCTGGTATTTTTTAACCTCACTGTCACTTTCACGCAACACAAACTGAAAATAACTTTTTTCACAATAACCAGCTCCGCTGTAACTCAGGCGTTGAAGCACACTGGAGGGATCAATCAATCAATCAATCATAACACTTGTATAGCGCGCTACTCACCCGGAAGGTCTCAAGGCGCTTGGCGGAAAGGGGGCCGCTACTGCTCGAACAGCCAGGTCTTGAGTTGTCTCCTGAAGGCGAGGTGGTCCTGGGTCATCCGAAGGTGGATGGGGAGGGAGTTCCATGTCTTGGCCGCCAGGTAGGAGAAGGATCTGCCTCCGGCGGTGGCTCTTCGGATGCGTGGTACGGCAGCGAGGGCGAGGCTGGCAGACCGTAGCTGGCGGGTGGGCGTGTGGAAGGTCAGGTGGTCGTTGAGGTACGTGGGGCCCAGGTCGTGGAGAGACTTGTGTGCGTGGGTGAGGAGCCTGAACGTGATGCTCTTGTTGAAGGGGAGCCAGTGCAGGTTCCTCAGGTGGCCGGAGATGTGGCTGCGTCGAGGGATGTCCAGGATGAGTCGGGCGGAGGCGTTCTGGATGCGTTGTGTAGGGAAATTCGGTTCCTCCAGTGGGAACCCCATGATGAAGCATGTCACCACTAGGGTGAGTGAGGGTTCTTCTTAAAAATAAGTTATTTCTCTCTTCCATTATTGTATGTGTTTCACTCATGATTTTTCTTGTTAATGTCTCATCATTGACGGTGTGAGTCTGTTCTTCTGTTGGCTTGGTTTTTTATTTCTGACCACAGCACCGACCAGTCACTCTTTGGTTGTTGTTGCATATTTACTAGGGATATAGGAGTGACCTATAAGAATCCTTACTCTCTTGTTGTTAGTATATATTTGCAAGGACTACCATATGCCAGACTCTAGATATCAGGGCAATCTTGTTTCATTTTTTTACAGGACTTCACCATGGCGGTCCAGGTGGCCTGCCATGTATTTGTACCCGTCCAGCAGTTGCTACAGCAGCAGGATATCAAATACTCTCTCCTGAACCTGGCGAAACTGCGGGTGTTCCATTCTGGCAAGACATCCTACTTTAAAGACCCCAAGCTGGCTGCTAAGTTTGCTCACACTCTCAAGTGTTCGAAGACCCCCGCTGCCGAGGATATTGATTGGCAGGCGGGTGATGAGCTTGCTGGAAACGACTGTTTATTGGGCAGCTGTCTTGCCTTATCTAATTGATTCTAATGGACCCTTAGGTTCATTTGCTTTTCCTATTTGACACGTGCCATATTGTTATTCTGCCCTTTTGGCACCTCGTCCTGGGTGGGTTCTGCTTGGGATGACCACCCACTTGATACTATGAGCTCCCAATGAGCTCTTGCCTGGCCACCCAGCTCTCTGGGCTGGGATCCGCTGAGCTTCCTGGTGTTTCCCCATGGGATGAGTCCCGCATTTTGCTTTGACTTAGGCCCCTTGCGGCTTAGTTGGGGATGGGTGTGTTCTCTTCAGCCTTGTTGGGTGGCTGCAGTGGGTGGGAGGGTGGGTCGGAGGTGCTGGTTGCATTGCATACAATGTTTTTCATCTGTTCTTCCTTTGTTTCCTTCCCTATCCCCCTCTCTGGCCCAACATCCACAGCTGCGCGCTATTTGGTTCCCCTCCTCCATGCTCCCTCAGTGCTCGCGCCTTGTGGTGTTGGGGTGATGGCTGACGACACTAACACCAAGCGCATGCTCAAAGCTATTACCTGGAATGTGCGGGGCTTGAACGATTGCAGAAAGGTGCGGCTTGTAGCAGTGTTGCTGAACAGCCATGGCCCAGATATATGCTTCCTGCAGGAGGTGCATCTGACGTGTAATACGCACTCGTGCTTGTGGGCGGGCTGGATGGGTGAATCATTTATTGCAGGTTACCCTGGGTATGCTCGGGGCAAAGGTATCATCCTTCAAAAGGGTCTTCCTTGGCACACAAATGCTACTATCCTGGACCCTCTGGGTCATTACGTTATGGTCTCAGGAATATTGGGTGGACGACCCATTCGACCGGTCTCGATTTACGGGACTAATGATGAAGATCCCCAGGTTTTTTAGTGAAGTGTGGAGGCTTGTGGAATCTCTAGGCCCCGGGTCTGTGCTGTGGGGTGGGGATTTTAACGTGGTGCTCATCCCTGCCAGGGACAGATTGGGAGGCTGATGGAGGATTATGGCCTGACGGACGTCTGGTGTCTGCTCCATCCACACTGTTGTGAGGGTACCTGCCTTCCCATCGCGGGCCCCACATGATCCAGGATAGACTAATGGATTGCCTCTCCTGATGCAGACAATTGAGTTTGATGCTGCTCACATCTAGCGCACACCCTTTCAGATCATGCCCCAGTGCTATTGGAATTCGTGTTGCCTGGTGTGCTGAGCAGGTCCTTCAGCTGGATACTCCCCGCAGGAGCTCTCTATGATCAGGTCTTCGGGGAAGACATTGGGTTTGCAATTACAGAATACTTTGAGCTCAATGAAGATTCAGTTGAATCTCCATCCACCCTATAGGAGGCCTTTGAAACTGTGATTAGAGGTAAATGCATAGCTAAATAGGCTGGCGTCCTTCACTCTCTTCGGGGGGACCTAAAGCACCTGGAAGGCGAGATATGACTGCTGTAACAGGAGTACTTTGCTACTAGCCAACTTTCTCTTCTCGCTCAGATCAAATCTAAGCTGGCGGAGTTTGGCGACGCTGCACTGCGGGAGACCAACTATTTGGGTAAGGAGGCACAAGCCTGTCGGTACGGTCAAGGTGATAGAGCCGGTAAGATCCTGGCAGCACTCCTTCTGAAGCCGTGGGCTGATGACTTAGTCAGTGAGCTGCGCTCGGGCGAGGGTGAGTTAGTGGTGGGCCAGGATGCGGTCCATGCCAAAATTATGGCATTTTATGCCTCACTGTATGCATCGCACCAGCCGGAAGTCCCTGCTGACCTACTTGCTTTCTTTGACTCGATCAAACTGGTCGGGCTAAGTGATGCTCATCGCAGATATTTGGACAAACCTTTCTCCGTTGAGGAGGTAATTTGAGTAATTTGTGCTATGCCAGGGGACAGAGTCCCGGGGCTGGACGGGCTTACCCCAGCCTTCTATAAGGAGTTTGCACCACTGCTCGTGCCCCATCTGCTTAACATGCACGAAGACTCATCGGGCGTCCTACCTCCCTCCCTTCGGGAGGTACTCCTCGTGATCATACTTAAGCCAGATAAAGATCCACTATTGTGCTATTCCTACCGGCCTCACTCCATGATCAACGTTGATAATAAAGTTCTTGCAAAGCTTCTCCCCTCGTGCCTGCTACCCTTACTTCCCACGATCCTTCGTCTGGATCACTGTGGCTTCGTTCCGGGCAGGAGTATGGCCCATAACTTACGCATCCTCTTTGCCGTGATGCAAGGGGTTGATCCCCCCTCCCTGCGGCAGCTGTATTCCTCTACGCCAGTGGGTCCCAAACTTTTGACTCCTGAGGACCCCCATTGAGTCACCACTGGAAGCCGGGGACCCCCAAGCAATTTGTATGAGTTACATTTCAAACATTAAAACAGTAATTCGAAAAAAATACACACGTGTGCACACAAAACAAATACTCAAAGTACTAAGGATTTTGGGGCCAGATGTACGACCATTTCATTTAGTGCCTCGCAATTGGCAACACATTGCGAGTGGCAAATTGCGAGTCGCTAAATGAAATGTACAACAGTGTATTTAAATCTGTTTGGGATTCCCAATGGGGTCGCAAATTGCGAGGTTCATTAATATTAATGAGCCTCTCGCAATTTGCAAGCCCATTGGGAATGCCAGCCCTCCCAGCGATGGTGGCCTGCTGGGCTCTGCAGGCCACCATGTCTCTGACTGCTTTTAAATAAAGCAGTTTTTTAGGTTTCGCCTGGCGTCGGAGCTCCTAGCTCCGCCCAGGAGAAATCTTATGTCCCTACAGTGTAGGGCTTAGTCCCGCCCTCTGTTCCATTGGCTAGCTCCATAAATGGAGGCTAGCCATTGGAACAGAGATCTGTCCGTCATGGCCGGACCAGATTCGTGGGCGTTCCCGAGATTTTTTCGCTCTCCGCCTCTGCGATGTTGTCATCGCGGCCGTGGGCGTGTGCTATTTTTTTTTTTCGTCTCGTCATGTTTTCCTCATTTTCACCGTGTCTTTTGCAGGGGTGGGCTGTGCAACTGAGGCCGCTGATCAGGTAAGCATCATTTCTTATTTAATAACGCTCTCCGTTGCCCGTTCCCGCGCCACTTAAATGCTTAAGTTGGTTGAACTCAGAGTCTCGGCCCCCAGGGGTGGGATGCTGCTGCGAGGTATGTGTGGAGTGCGCCGGGGTTAGTGCCCGCTGTTGTATGCAAACACTTCCTTCGTGCTGCCTGTACTGCCCCCTCAGACGCACGGCCTGCTTCCTGGGCCTCCCCCGCCCCCGTGTGTACACTGTACACAGTCCTGGCGCTGCCTCCGATGCACGGCCTGCTCCTGGGCCTGTGCTGCCCTGGTGTGTACACTACACACATTATCACCGTGCACCGGAGCCCTGGCCGCACCTGCAGGACACACCGCCTGTTTGATGTGAAAACACTGGGAGCTGGAGGGAAGCGTGCCTGGTAATGCAGGTATTTATATAGCGCCAAACCCCGGGGGTGTCCAGGCACTTGTAACGAACAGCCAGGACATTTCACAAGCACCCTCTGGGCAGAGGGTGGCACTGCCTTCGCCACCCTTCGGAGCACAGCGTTAATGTACTTTCAGGGGCAGTGGGGCGTGTACGCACTGCTTGGGCTTTGAGGTCCTGCTCAGTGCTTCGGCCAGTCTGCTGTTCCAGTGGTCTGGGCGGGAAACTCCTATCCATCCGAACCTTGTGTCTTTACCCCTATTTAATCAATATTACCACACTGAGAGTAAAACATGACGATTGCACGCTTCTACAGTAGGTGCATTATTCCAATGCGCTGTCTTGTAAAAAACGAAACCCATGTGACCAGTAGGAAGAACATAGAACCCAGCAGCCGGTGCAGCTCACTAAGCATGCATGCAGGTTGCAGGCACGCTTCCGGGCGGTGCTTTAACCCAGTGAGCTATCTTACTGAACCTGTGACCTGAAGGATCTGACGAGCAGATCCCTGCAGCAGGCGCATTGACCACCTAAGCTATGTCTGCGGGACTGGAGTCAGTGCTCAGATTTCTGCCGCAGGTGCGTTGACCCTCCCACCCCCCAGCAGCACAGTCTAGAGCCGTACCCATTGCACACAGACTCCGCCCTCGGCGCGGGCAGCACACCAAGTCCTTGTTGCCACTGTACACAGAGGCGCACTCCCGAGTGCTATAAACAAACACCTTCGCCACTCCCCCCCGCACCCCGGGAGTGCCTCCTCCACCCCCACACAAACACAGGGCTCGCGAAGCATCAAAGGGGAGATCGGCGGGGGTAGCAACCGGCCCTGGGCACAGGCAACACATGCCACGTACGAACATACACCCCCGAAACCACCTGCCCATTCGTTCACATGCTCCTGGACCTTACCTGTATTCATACAACATCTGCCCGTGACATCATTTGCACCAGGCATCGCCTACCTTTAGTCTGACCCAGGTGTAATCTGCCCCTGCGTCTTTGCCCCGGACCCCAGTGCTCTGAAGATCACCCGCTCCCTATCATCGCACAGCCCTTGCCAGCTTCCGCCCATGACATTTCTGGCCCTGGCATCGCCTTCCATCTACCTCTGCATAATGTCTTGGTTCCTAGACACCACACAGGGGCGCAGCTTGGTGAGTGGGACTGGGGTGAAATTGTGGGGAAATCAGATTTCCCAACAATCAGGCTGGCATATAATGTTTAAAATGCATTTCAGACTTTGTAGAGCAAAGCTTTGAACGTGCGTAGTAGTCTCACTACAGAGGCAAACAACTACGCGGCACACGAAGAGTCACTTGGCAGCGCTGATGCATAAAGCTATTGGCATTGTAAATGACAATGCCATTTATTTATCTGTTTTCAAAACCAACACATAAATTAAAAGTTTGTCATTTACAATGCCAATAGCTCTAACTTTTCCGAAGGCGAAACCATTGCATTGTAAATGCTTGTTTTTAAAATGCAGCCCGTTTACCATGCATTTAAAAAAAAAAGAAAATGAAACGTTTTCGTTTCATTTTCTAAGGGCAGGCAGAGGTCCCTGGGACCACTGCCTGACCTTAAAAAATAATTTTGCATGCATTTGCAAAGGGGAAGGGGTCCCCTGGGGACCCCTTCCCATTTGCGAATGCATTGCCATCTACTTGAAGTAGGTGGTAATTGTGACTGTTTTGCGACCGCAAAACATTTGTACATGGTTTTGAGACTTGCTATTTGGAAGGGAATGCCCCTTCCAAATAGCAAGTTGCAAAACCTATTTAGAGAGTCACAAACAAATTGCGACTCGCGAATTAGGCTATGTACATGGCCCAATAGGTTTTTGCATGCGCAAACGGGTTGGCGAACCCGTTCGCGCATATAAAAACAGATCGTACATCTGGCCCTTAGTATTTTATATTGAAGTAATAGCCCCTCTGTCACATGTATTTCATTTGTTTTGTACCATCTCTCATACCATTGTAAGATGTCAGATGACTTTACATCACACACATATAGAGACATTGAATCATACATGAAATCAGTGTGTATATAAAATGTTTAAAGAGTGCTTGGTCTGGAAAAGCACAAACTCAGGATTCAGAGCATAACACAGTGGCTAGCATTGACTTTAACATTAAAAATGTATTTCCACCCAAATATATCTTTTTAGCAGCATCAGGATAATGAATAACTGGGACAAAATTTAAGTTACTAACTGGTACCATGCAGTTTGCAAGCAGCTCTTTGATGACAGTTTGATTACGATTGTCACTTATGAAGTGCACAGTAATAAAGGAATCTCTGTGACAAAAGCAGTATCCACGAACCTAGGCACATAGAATGCTGCTTTTTAAGATGCATGTTACACGTTCTTTGCAGTAGGCACATTAACCCTCTGTGCTACATTAGTTAAATCAAAGCTGCCACTGAACAAAACTCTCCTCGCTCTCCAGCAGGTATATTAATCACTGGCATTCTCTTGACACTTTTATTGTTGCTGGAAAGCTGCTAATTATACAAGAAATGTTTTTGTGCTTTTAAAACTGTTGTCTACGGAACCCCTGGGAATGTGTCACGGACCCCTGGGGGTCCGCGGACCACAGTTTGGGAAACACTGCTCTACGCTACCAAAGCGTTCGACACACTGGAGTGGCAGTATCTCTTCATGCTGCTTGCCCGAATTGGCCTGAGCCCTGCGTAGATTAGGAAAATTGCATTGTTATATACCTCCCTTTCGGCTCAACTTGCAAATCAATGGAGTCGTCTCCCCCCGGTTTCCGATCGCACGGGGCACCAGGCAGGGGTTCCCGCTATCACCCCTTCTCTTTGCGAAGGCGACGGAGCCGCTGGCGGCCCAGTTGCGACAGCATCATGTGCAGAGGGACCTCGACTTCGGGCCCCAGGTGGTCCTCGAATCCATGTATGCAGACGATGTGACCCTGTACGCCCTGCATCCCATGGACAACCTTGATCCCCTTATACAGGAGATCATTCGGTTTGTTGGCCTCTCAGGTGTCACCATAAACTGGGGGAAGTCTATCATCTTCCCACTCACTGCAGTAACTGCTGCGTTCCAGTCAGAGTTTCCTCTTAAATGGGCTGACTCCCCCATAAGAAATATAGGAATCTGGATCAGTAGGGACCAGGTGGAACTGAGGATCTATAATTATGGTAGACTCATAGACTGGTTTGAAGACCGACTTCCACAATGGAGGGCACTTCCTCTCTCACTCACGGGGCAACTCAACATTGCCAAGATGGTAGTACTGTCCAAGTTCCTTTACACCTTCGTTAACCTCGCTCTCCCCCTCACGGTCGCCTTGAAGAAGCGTCACAGCTCCTATTTAATCTCCTTGATTTGGGCAGGAGGACAGCAGTGGATCGCCTGGGAAATGCTCGTGCACTCGTTCGAGCAGGGGGGTTGGAGGCACCAGACATGGAATTATATCAATCCTGCGCCCAGGCACAATTTGCATTCCACTGGGTCTTCCCGACACCATTCCTGGTGCATGCGGCCCCCGAATTTTACCTGGGGGACCCAACTCCACTGCCTATGGTGATGTTTCGCTTGTAGATACGCCCACAGGCAGGGATAGACACGGTCGGCAGTACGGTATGGGCGTGGCAGATGCTCTGCCAATGAGCAAGCATAGACACCTTCATGATGCCCTCAGTGCTGCTTACAGGCCACCCGGAGCTGCTCTTTGCGGAGAAGGTGGGGGGTCTGCCAGCAGCTGCGTAATATCCAGGTACACATGTTGGGTCAGGCATTTCCTGACGGCGTTTTCATTGACCTAGACGCTGCCTGCCCTCGGTGAGGAGATTAAGGGACTCCTGGACTGATTGACTCATTTCCAGCTCTGTACGGCCATGAGGGCAAAGTTTGCCTCATTCTCGCTGACTCCACCCACGTATCAGGTTTTGTAAGTGTTTTTATCAAACCCCTCTCCCCGTAAACTCATAACGTGCCTGTACACTAGTATGCAGCGAGACTACCCTGTGTTGGTGCTCCTGGCACAGACTGCTTGGTAGGAGTGTCTGGGTACGTCATTTGAGGAAGGAGTGTGGACCTACTGCTACGGTCTAGGGATCCGTCACCCAACTATAGACTTCGATTAGTCCATTTCAAGGTTCTCCACAAACTCTATAGAACCCTAGTATAGATGTATAAGGCGGGGCTGAGTGTGGACACGTGTAGTGTGCATTGTGGCCTGTCTGCGGCCTCATTCATGCACCTAGCATGGGAGTGCTGAGAGGTTGCGAGCTTCTGGGAGAGTGTATTTGATGTTCTTTATGGGATGCAGGAGTACAGGGTGGAGCGCACCCCGCTATGTGCCTTGTTGGGCTATGTTAAACCTCTACCTAAGAGCATCAGATGACTCACTGCTATGCTGTTGCTACTAGCTAAGAGGCGTATGAAATGAAATGAAATGACTGTACTTGTAAAGCGTACTGCTGCCCCAGCAAAGGGGCGTCCTGGCGCTGTACTCATACCGCTGTGGAACCCTTCCTGGATTTTCCCTGTGAAATGTCCTCTCCTGGGCACCCCCAGGGTGAAGCCAGGCATCCCAGCGCTGTTGGGGCCGTTGTGGAGATTAAGCAAGCTATTGCCCAGAGTTGCAGAGTGGGACCCATGATTAGAATAGGCACCGAAGCGAGAATTATCAGGTCTGAGGAAATTGAGCCCAAGACCCGCTGAGGCGGGAATTGAACCCTGGTCCTGGGCCAGACCTCTGCATCAGGGTCTGCCGCTCTAACCATTGAGCCACACTATGGCGATCTGCTGGGGATGTAGGTGTAGGCCACGGAGAGGAGACTGGCTGTCGGATGCAGTGTTTTGCCATACACAGTTGTCTGAGTATTGGGACCTAATGCCCACAGAAGTGCAACCCTTGGATATATGAGAACCCCTGCGAAGGTTCCTGTATGAACAACGTAGCATCCAATCCCAAGGCCCTGCGGTGGAGGGGTAGACGAGAATGCGATATGGAGGGCATCCAACGGGGAGGGGTTCCGGCTCATCACCTGCGCCACAACAGGTTTTTCTTAAGCTATCTCGACACTGCCAGAGAGGTTCCCCCTTTCCGATCCTTCCCTTTCCCCCTACCCCTCCTTTTTTACTGGATGCTTTGCTGCATCCCTACTGTTCCATGCGAATGTGCTGGACCATACCAAGCATTGAAAGTCAGAGGTCAGGTTAGACCGCATGGACTTAAGCCTGCCATTTGGAGCATTTCGATAGGCTCTCACAGAAAACTGTTGTATTGTATCACTGTCTGGAGGGTATGCTTCCTGATGCACTCTCATGCTCATGCTCTTCTCGTCCATAATGTGCTGTTTTCTGTATGTGTTCTGAACTTACCAATAAAAGTTTTTGAAACTCAAAAAAGAAAAGTACGGGGACCCAAAATACTTTCAAAAAGTCAGGTTGAAAGTTTTGAAAATGGCATTAATAACATGGGAATATTTTCGTAAGAGGTTTAGTATGCCATATTACATGCTGTCTACACCGTGCACCCCAGACTGCTTGATAGATCAGCTTAGTCCCCCTTTAAAGTCAGCTGGTTTAAGTTGTTTGCTAGATCTCAGAGCACGATCGGGTTTGGTGAAGTGGGAAGTGTTGAGGGCATGTACTAATGGTCAGCTCACAAGATTTAAATACTATCAGTTACGATCATGGTGGGCAACTCAAGATTGGGCTGAAGAGGATGAGGAACCATGGCTGGAACAGGTTATGAAGAACGGTCCTCTAAAGACGGAAGTATTGATGTGGGATCGGGCCTTTTTGGAGGCCGAAGACAAGAGAGACATAACCACAATTTGGGAGTACTCTATTCAAAGGCCTGGACCCTTGGCTGTGGTCAGAGTGTACTCATTTCTGCTTAACTGAAAGCCTCACCTGACTTAATGACAGGCATTGACGAAAACCCCTACATTGCTGACTTCCATGGGCTCAACACCGAGCAGCACCCAACTGACAGCTGCATGAAATTGGATTTTTGTTTGAGGAGGGTGAGAACCCTTCTGAAGCAACAACTACAATCCTTGTCAAGGTGAACCACAAACATCAGTACATTAATCTCTGCTTAACTCACTGATAGTTTATCACAAAGGCAGTCAGGCGTAACTAAGAGGCACTGTGTTAAGTAGCTATACAGCAAACAAGAAGTAATAAAATTAAAACAGAACACAAGAGCTATCCCACACAAATTTAAAAGACTAGAGAACAATTTAATAAATTAAACAAGACCAAAATGACAAAAACCAATAAGTTAAACCAGATTTTTACAGTTTAAAGTACAAAAAGAGGCAAGAAGCAGCAAGTGCTCACCGTGAATATCTGGTTGCTCTATGCCGGAACAAAGTCACAGGCTCAAGCCAAACATAATAGAGTGCAGGTCGTATACAGGAACCAGGTTAGTGTCACTGAAAAAGTTACTGTCTCAAAGTTTGGGCTCAGAGTTTAAAACTTCAGGATTTCACAGCTAAACAGATACCAGCCATGGACCTAGGACCTTGGGAGGCACCTGTTGGGGATCAGGAACTCACTCCAGCAGAGGCCAGCAGAGCTCAGGCAGGCCCAGTTGCAGGTCCAGGCAGTGCAAGCTGCAGCAGGGCAGCTGGCAGTTGCAGGGGGGCCTCTGGCGCTTGTTGTGCCCCAATAACTCATAGCAGAAGGTCAGTCAACTGACCCTTGGAACCACCCTGGTAGTTCTGGGACCAAGCAGTGAGGTAGGCCTCAAGCAGCAGGGAGTCTTCTGAGGCTACATGGCAGGCTTCAAGAAGCAGGGCAGTCCTCTGGTAGCAGCGGGGTTGTCCTCTAAGGTACAAAAAAAGGCCTTAAGCAGCAGGGCAGTCCTCTGATGTATAAGTAAGTCCTTCTGAGGGTTCTCCACGGGTCCAGGAGTGAAATGAAGAGCGACTCAGGGTATCCAATATTTATACCTGGTGCCATCCTTTGAAGTGAGGGAAACTTCCAGACCACCCTTACATCTAAATCTATAATGTTGCTTCCTTCCCCTTTCTTCCTCTGCCCAGGATCCAAGAGGTGTAGGGTGACTAAAGGCTGGTGTCAAGTTCCTTTGTGAGTGCTGGAGGGAAGCCCTTTAAAATGTAAGTGGGCCAGGGGACAGCTCAGCCCCCAACCATCCTGGTAAGATAGTGCTCTCCCAGCTACACGCAGGTTAGACTTTTCTAGGTCTGTGATGCTTCACTCAAGTTCTCTATGTATGCCAACTATTGTACTAATACATTAGTCACTTGTTACTATGTTGAAGGATTCTCATTCCACAGCTTGCAATAAAGCAATGTCCTGGTTCCCCTCGAAGTAGCAGGAGATATGGTCTGATAGTGCGGCTCAATTAAAATCTTCTCCAGAAATTCATGGGATTCCTACCCACTGTGATACTGGGTCTGACAAGATGGAGAAATAGGTTGACTAGTCAATGCTGGGGGCATATAAGCTATGAAAGAGGATTAGTGTGCCATCCAATCCTTCCTCAAGAGAGGTGTACCATATTTACCTCTGGATGGGCAAGTTAACTGGTTGATAGGGGACTCACAGCCTATTCTATACTAACATGGTCTAGCATGAGCAGAGAAGTTGGTGGAGAAAAAATAAATGTGCCAACGTGTTTTCAATTTGAAGGTCTCTGCTGGGACTGTGAGTGCTTCTGGAAGACAGAATATGGATATGTCTTGCCTCTTTATGTAGGAATATATTGAATACCACCTGTGTGCCATGTGCATTCCCCATACAGTCCAAGACAAATAGGACAGGTTAGAAGAGATAGCCATGGCTGTAGTGGGGAGTTGGGAGCATCTACCGGCTCTGTGAAGGCCCCCAATATAGGGTAGGATCTCCATGCTTCCATGCAGTTCTTGCGTTGTAATCAGCAGGATCATATAAGTATAGCAGAAGTCTTCAAACTGAGGGGCGTGCACCCCTGGGGGGCATGAATGGGTTTCCAGGGGGCGCAAATGCCTCTGCAAGTACATGTAAATGAGGATGGCCTGGAATTGCGCATTGTTGATTTTCTGCATTTCCAGGCTGTCTTCCTTTACTCTGAGCCCTTGAAATGAGAACTGAGATCAGAGTACTGTTGGGGTGGGGGTCAAAGAGGCTGATAAAAAAAAAGTGTTTTGACAGTCATGTAAGTGTCTAATTATTTTGCCACGTACATGTGCTTACCAAATGCTATACAATACAAGGTTGTTATTTTTCTTCATTTTCACATTACATTATTTTGTCTAGCTTGTGCTTTTGAAATTGAGTTAAATTTAGAAGGCTCTATGGGTATATCCATGTTTAACTTGAATTCTTTATCTGAGTCTCCCACAATCACTCCTGTACAATCATCAAAAGTTCCTATTTCTGCAAGAAAAGAAAACTTGTGGTATCATTTGCCCATTAGACTTCCTGCTAAAAATCCGAGATAAAGGGCACAATTCTCAAAAATATTTCAATGGGAGCTTATTAAGAAAGGCACAGTATACTCGTTTGGTGCCAAAATGAACAACTTAGGCGATACATAAACTTTAACATTTGCATAATCCATAGTTGGTTTATGGTGTCAAATATACATGGACATATTTTTAAATCCCACAGAATAATTGAATTTTGTCCTATACAGAGGTCTTCAAACTGTGGGGCCTGCCCCCCCTGGGGGCGTCGGGGGTTCCGAGGGGCGCGCAAACGCCTCTGCAAGTAAATGTAAATGAGGATGGCCTGGAAGTGCGCACTTTATATTTGCTGCATTTCCAGGCTGTCTTCATTTGCTCCAGGCCCTTGAAGTGACAACTGTGATCAGAGTGCAGTGGGTCAAAGAGGTTACTAAAAAAAAGGTAAAAAGTATGTGTTTTGTATTTTCACAGTCATGTAAACACAGTAACAACTTAATTGAAAAATAATTGCAAGTTAAACTAACTGGTGATAAATGTACTCTTTTAGGTTATGAAACCTCAGTTAGTAATTACCATCACTCCAGATGTCTGTGTGTGTTAAAGCTGAGCGACACATAATTGAACCCTAAATGGTGCAGAGGAATAGTGACCTTTGTATTTATAGTCGGGCCACTGGAATTATGAAATTGTGTGATTTTGGCTTTTTGCTCATAGTAATGCATTTGCCACATAATTCATCATCTAGTGCATAATTTGTAGATTTTAACATCAAAAAAATTGTTTTTAGCTCAAACGGTTCAAAAGTTACAAAAAATGCAGCAACACATGTTACCCCCGCAGTGGAAGGCCCTTTGTAAAGGTTGACTGGTCACCTTTCTGCTACTTATTGCTAAATGTGGGTGTTAAACTGGTACTTATGAGTGGCAATATATGCCAAGACAGTGTTAAAAAGTATAAAAATGACAAAATAATGTAGTAATGCTATCACAAAATCTGCAGCATTATGCAGCATAATTCGCCTTTATTTGCTGCATAATCAAGTCAACCCTGCTGCATAATTTGGCCTTCTCCTGCCGCATAATTCTATTGGCCCTCTTTATAGTTCTATGAGGTCCCAGCCTACAGCAGAAAGCCCTGTGAATATGTAAGCCATTATTTTAAAATAGTATTTACATAATCTAAGCTGGGCTGCTGCAAAAGGATGCAGTGATTGAGATAAAACAAGTTCTTGAAAAATTGTAAGTAATCAAATTGTATCCAATGCAGATACTTTTATAAGTGTCTCCATAATCCAGATATCAGATAACACCCTACATTACATGTCAAAAAGAATAAATCTTTGCCACCCTGAAGCTTTAAGCAGAGCGACTGGAATTATTCAGCAGGAGAGACCCACATTATGCGGCAGAGTTGACTAAATTATGCAGCAAGAAAAGGTAAACTATGCGGCTCAATGCAGCACATTTTTTGGTTAGCATAACTTCATTATTTTGCCATTTTAACTCAAGGTAACGCTATCATGGGAAATATTCCACCTCATTAGTACCAGTTTAACACCCAAATACAGAAGTAAGCAGCTACAAGATAACCCGTGAATGTTTGCAAAGGGCCTGCCACTGCTCCAGAACACTTTGACACGTTTTAAGTAACTTTTGTTCCATTTGAGCTAGAATCAAGTTTTTGTTGAAATCTACAGCTTATGCAGCAGATTTTGGAATATGTAGCAAATGCGGTAAACTCATAATTATGTGGAAAACACTGCTGCTGCAGAAACTCATAAATCCAGTGGTCCTGGCTTTAAGTGACTCAATTAGTTAGCGGCTGGTAACTTTTTGCACTTTCTGCTGTTCTAGGTATTCATACCAGTGTTGTAGCTTCCTACACAACACACAGTAATGCAATTATAATTTACTTTATGCCAAATTGAATCACAGACCCATTTTGTATTCCTGCATTGCACCCAGGTCCGTTGACTTGTTGGGTTACCCCATGTCTCATAATGATGCTCCTCGTAATTGGGGTGATATGAGCCTCTCACACTCCTGGACCCCAATGCCACTACACCTGCTGCACTGCTGATAACTGCAGTCCTGAGTAGCAGGCTATCTCCTATGCATCTTTTAACTCTTCCCCACAATGACGGACCAGCACCTCAGTGATAATGCTAGAAAGGAAAATAAGCACCCATGCCCTTTTTTTTTAAAGGGAGACAGTCATAATTGTGATGCAGTGGGCCCCTGAATCTCCTGGGCTCTAGTCCTCCTGCATCCTCACCAGCAGTGGCCACTCATACAACTGGCAGCAGTACCTGCTGCACTGATGAATGGTCCTTTTTAAAAAAGGCCACTTATTGTGTTCCCTTCTCTGAAGAAGCTGTCTTTGGCCATTTTAAACATAAAAATGAGTCCTCATACAGTGCTCTCTATTCTGGGCCATCTTTTTGGCAAAATCTATCAATCTCGTTCCTTTCCTTTTTCAACTCGACCAATTTTCTGAGGCGCCATGGGTCGAGAGGATTAGGGCTCTGCATCTGAGTGCAACCCTGCTGGCCTTCTACCTGCCACCCCATGGACTCACCTTTCACAAAACAAACTGCCCCTGAACGGTTTAAGCTTACTTTGTGGTGCCTCTGCCTGAAAGATTGGGTTGCCAATTCTGTCCTGATGAAGACTCGTAGCTGAGGCTCAATTTGCCCTCATTGCGTTAGCTGAGTCGAAACGTCCACGCTCTCCAACATCCAAGACCCGTACCTGGTTCCCTCTTGACATATTTCGAAAGCGCATTTATGCAGACTCATGAACAACAGAACCTAATATATACCATGTTTTGTGTAACGGACAGGTCTACCTAAAACTGGTGTGTTTACCAGTATTTACTGAACAAATCGAATTGTTTTTCCTCACTTCTATGACTCTTTACTATCACTACCCATCACCACCACTATCCCAACTCTCTCTCCCTTTCCTGTGGCAACCTACTGTCAGTCAATCTAATTGAAATTTTGTCTCATTGAAAAATAAATGCTATTCAATGGACATCAGTTATCTGTGGCGCTTGTTTCTTCTTGTGTGGTATTTTGTAATGTATATATTTTTTCAGTTGTAGCTTATGCACTCACAAACAAGGCATTTACTATGTATATGAATATTGCTGTTCTAGGTATTCATGCCAGTGTTGTAGCTTCCTACACAACACACAGTAATGCAATTATAATTTACTTTATGCCAAATTGAATCACGGACCAATTTTGTATTCCCCCAATTATGAGGAGCAGTATGTTTGGGATAATACTTGTTTTTGTTTGATGCATTTGCTGTTTTATAAGACTCATATTTTGCGGTTTATGAGCTATAGTAAAAAAGGACTCCTGAAATCATCTCATAAGTCCAGTATGCAGCCATGTCCCTTCCGCACCCCAATCCTTTCCCTAAAGTTTTGGAGGGGGGGCCAGATCACAAAACATTTTGCTTAGGGGGGCTCGGAGCAAAAAAGGTTTAAGACCTCTGAGGTATAGTTAGTTGTTCTAAATGCCGTTAGGGATATGTTAAAAAGGTAGGGCCGAATTCGACCAAGAACCCTTCAGTATTTGCCCGGCGTTAGCCGCCTTTCATACCATTAGAGATTACCAAACAAAGAGGCAGGCGCTGGAGACAGAAGGCAGGAAACAGGAGTTTATTCCGACGGAGCAGAACACGTCAAATCAGACAACAGGGTATCTTCTCGAGGTGCTCTAACCGCATCTCTGAGGCCTGGCCTCTTATACACAAGTTTATGGCTTGATTACATTTATGACATCAGTGGTATTGCTTTGAAGTACGAAGAAGGCATCTTTGGAATCCCCGGTTCAGGCCCGTTCTCACCCATATCTACAGTAGGGGTCCCCACCCAAATCTCAGCATGATGGCTATCGCGCAGCTGGACATTCCGCTGGGAACAGGAATGCGGGCGATCGGTCGGATCTAAGGGTGTGGCGGCATTGATTAATCCCCGCTCCTTTGATGTGAGGCGAGGTCTTACTGGAGGGGGCAATAAACTGTATCTGTTGGGCTAGGTGATGGCCTGGGATCAGGCCGGACAATCGGGCAGGGAGGAAGAGGTTATCAAAAGGGCCTGTTCTATGAATGAGATGAAAGAGTGAGGGGGTTCAGCACGGGATGTGGCCCGGGGACAGGGTCGCGCTGGAGGTGCGTTTATGGCCCAAGCAGGAGAGACCGGGGGCTGTCGGGGTGCGGGGGGTGCTTGCGAGGCCGGGGAGTGAGGGGGAGAGACGCGCAGGCTGTTGGCAGTGGGCAAAGAGGCCACGACACACAAAATGGCTGCCACTTACGCACACGAAGGGGCCTAAAAAGGGACAAGATGGTGTGGCCAATGTTTCATGATTTTCACTTTACGCTCAACAGTGGCTATGGTGAACCTAAATGAACGCCGCTTATGTATACCGATTTTAGACATTTTCCACAGTCCCCAGTTTTTGTCATAAGTTAGTTCATTTCTGTTCATGTCTGAGGTAAGGACGTACAAGCTGACATTTAGTTATACTAATAAGGGAAGCATGTGGCTGGGCTATCTATTGAGGTCTTTGGTAGCCCATATGCATTACGGGCAGATGGAAATAATCCTGCTATCAATGTTGTCAGAATCGTACATAACCACATGTAGTCAATGCAATAGGCAAGGAGGCAGTGCATACAAAATTACATTAGCTGTGTCATACGTTAGACCTTGGAGACGGGGACATTATTTAGACGATGTAGGAAATTCGTTTGAATACAAACATGATGTAATACAAAAATGTTCTGGTAGAATAAGGGCTATTATCACTTGAGGTCTGGACTCCATGGGGATCAAGACTAGACAGTATGCTCATGTGCATAACTGGTGTTCTACAATCATCATAATACAGAGTTAACGCCTTCTTAGTTATCCATGTATAGTTGGAAGTGACCGATGTAAGGTTTCGAAAGCTCAATTGGGTGGTAATCAATACAAAGCGGTTGGGAGAGGAATTCAACTTAACACAAGGGACAGTCAAGGGGTGGCAATGTTCAAAAAGGGTTCGTATTTCCAGTGTCTTTTTACAGCGAGCCATCACTGGTAGGCTCTCATTGTTTTTCTTCTTTCATTGGCACTGTTGAGCACCGGCGGTGGAGCTATGCGTCCAGCTCTACTTCAGATCTCGCGTTGCAGGGTGTGGCCATTCTTTTGCTCTTGGACCACAGTCCTGCGTTTGTCCTGTTCCCTAACTAATCTATCATAGGTACCTTAGGCGGGGTACCCGCATTCCGTTCTTCCTTCATGACAAACCCTATTCTATCTTTTGTGCTGTCTTTTTTCTCAGAGTCAAGTTAAAAAATTCCATATGAAAAAAGGGGTGGGGGTGATGGGGGCGTGCTTTGGGAGGCCGAGGGAAGAGAGGGTGGAGTGGGATCAGATCTGAAACGGACCAAGGAGGGCAGAAATTTCAAGCAAGTGGGCCCATCAATCGGGCACAATGGTCTGGGACTTTCGATACGAGCTGATCAACGTGCAGGGGCTTCTGGGCGGCCCTTCTTTCCTTCACTTTCCACGTTGAGAACGGTGCCTTGTCCCACAACTCTTTGCTCCGTGGCTCCACCTTGGTCGAGGTCATAGATATTCCCCGATCTGCAGCCAGGCTGTGCGTCACATCCGGCCCCTCTCCTCCGACGACTGCACGTTATCCTTAAATGAGTATAAAAAAACAGTTTTTAGAGAATTGGCAGGGGAAGACGTTTACACACTTTAATTTCTCTCCCAACCCCAAGTAGTTGGGGAAACGTTCATTGGTCACGATAGGGTGGATGCTTAGTAATCCTTACATCGGTGTATTTTGTTAACTCATGCATCATTGCTGTAGCGCAGGTCGGCAAGCATTTTTTCTATTTTCAAACATCCTGTATGTCTGGTTTTCTACTCCTGTTATATTTGCGAACGTGGCAAGAAGTCTGATATCTAAAAATTGACATGACTTATCGAATTCAAACCGGCTCCTTCAGTAGAGACTCGCGTTTGTCTAAAACAAATCCTGTTGAGCTATATGTTTCTTCAAGGTCTGTTAATTTATAAAAAGTGTGAAATGCTATTATCATGGGCTTATAGCTACAGTCTTTAAGATTTTCTGGGACGGCTGGTACAGAACTGGGACCATTCTGGAGAAATGGGGATGTATCGGACATTCTACTTAAGTGCAATGGGCGGTGGTAATCCGAATGAATGAGGGTGGAGTTACTAGAGCACTAAAAACAAAAGCCACTGACATATAGTTCCCTTTTAAGGGTCAGATTAGGGGACATTAGTCGTCTTACCTGTCCTTTCTTTCTCAGCCAATTAAGTTCCATCATTTTACAGAAAGGAGAGGTAGTAACATGGCAAAATACGATCGTTATCTTTCTGTCAATTTGTTCAAACACTGCCGTGTCTAAAGCCAATTATACCTGTGCCGGTGAGGCACAGTGTCGTTGTTTGTTCAAAAGGGAGCAAGGGAGCCCTCAGAGAGAGAGAGAGCGTCGTGTGCACCAAATAGGCTATTAGTACACGTACAACATAAAGAGAGAGAGAGAGAGACGTGTATAATAATATGTTATTTAGTGCACACACATATAGAACAGTACGGGTCGGTTTCACGTATAAAAACACAAACTGAGAGAAAACATAAATTCATAGTTTACGTACACACAAATACCGGATAGGGTGCGACAGTACATACATCAAGTGCGAAAACCTAAGACAAAACACAGAGCTATTTTGGGCAAAAGGACTTTTTCATGCGTGTTGCGCATTCTCAGTATTCCATTTAATTCATTTGGGGGTCGAGCTCTTTATTCTCCTTCCTTCCTAATAGTGGACAATTTTTGTTGGTAACCTTGTTTTTGAAAATACTTATTCCTTCTTAGTTGGTCGGACACTAGTCCAGTCGTGCTTATACTCACGGTGGGGCCTTCCAACCTCTAGCAAATGATGATCCAAGCTGAGGTAAAGGAGGGGTGTCAGTCGGACGTGTAATGGTACAATTCTGATTTTCCTACGAGGATGGAAGAAGAAGGGGTAAATCTAAAACATAACAATATCCCTAATTTCTGGGCTGAGGGCGATTTGGGATGAACCCCAACCCGGGGTACTCTTGACTTCTCTTATTTAGTCAGCACGTAAATTGACTCACTGGTGCGCATTATTTTGGGATATCGGTTCGGGTCCGAGGTACTACAATAACCCTTTAAGTTTCTGGTGTAGGCCATTCTCCCATTCACTAGCTTCAGAGAGGGAGAGAGTCGTTCCTAGGCAAGGTAAGTGCTATATTCCTTTTCGTCCTTCACATGCAGGTACCATGTTCGGGCTTATTTTTCTTATTCCATTAACCACTCGATCAACACCTCCATCATACAAAAAGCATTCTTTTATCGACCCAGACGTGTGCCACACATACACATTCATACCGTACACATCGGGGCCAATGCGCACATTCATACCATACAATTTTCATGCTCTCAGAGATAGCTCCTGCATATAATGTACCATCTCCCAGAGCTGGCCTATTTTCCTCGCGTGGAGCATGGTGCGTTTTAGGTCCTCTCCATACTTCAGCTGAATTTCCGATGTAACCTGCAGAAAAAGAAAAGAGGGGGGGCAGTGTTCAAAGCACATCAGCGCGCATAAACATAAAAAATGTTTTTACCTACCACGTACCTGACTTATCTCTGTGGGATGCAGTCCCTTTTATCTCGGCATTGAAGCCCAAAGGAACCGGTAGTGCGGAAAAGATAGCCAATGACAGGCTGTTCATTACATAGGTCGCCCGAGGGCGGTAGTACAGACTGCGTGTAGGGAGGGGTCAAAAGCCAGGGGCATTCGGTATAAGGTGTGAGGAGGGTGACGGATTCATGTTTTCATTCGAGGGAAAGAAAAGGTTTACGGTGGTATAGGGTCGTTCCTATTCGCAGAGCGTGGTATTTAAAAAAACCTTACCAATCAAAGTGACTGTTATGATGCTAGTTTCATATATTTTAAAAACCTTTATTGTGGAAATGTCAGCATTCAAATAAGGGCCTCCAACCATATAGGTCGGTTACGGAACAGTCGGGAAACGCATGAGGTAAGGAGAGATTACACTGTAGTATAGAAGCAAGTGAGTCATTTAATTGAAAAAACTAAACGTGACAAACGGTTGCAGGATCAGTGAAGGTTGATTTTATAATTGAAAGTAAAACAGGATCAGTTACAATAAAATCGTTCATACGCATACCATGGGCTAGTATCATCAGTAACATTTACTTCGGAGCTTAAATAATACAATAATCAGTAGTAAATAAACCCGACATCAATAGGGTTGTCCGCATGCTCAGTCAGTACACTTCCCCACCCGCCATGTGCACAAAGACCGCATACATCCCCTATAACATCAAGGCTCAGTAACTAGAATCGTCATAAGGAGTTGCAAGTCCCGCCCATACTGGCGCCATTTTGGTCGAGGCCAGGTGGGTCCAGAGTATAGTTCAAATGCCTCCAATAACTAGTGGCTGGACCAGAATCCCTTTCGGCAGTTCAAATAATTCCATAAACGCCAGCAGAAAGGACAGGCGGCATAAACCGCGACTTAAAGGCGAGGAAGGCAAAATCTTCCCTACCGGGTCACGCTGAGGTCCCACCGGAGCTGATCGATTTGGCAGTCTACAGTGTTTTTTAGTAATTCGGACAAAGGCTGGCGTCATCATGAGAGCACCATCCTCTCGCGGCAACGTCGCGGCCACTCCGGGGAGCGGGACAGCAGGCGTATCCCTCCACCGATGCGCTGAATCAGCCTCTCTCATGGCACCAGATGGGGATAAGGTGGCGGTCACCCGGGGCAATGGCATATCCATGGGGGATAGTCGAGCAACAGTGGCGGTTGCCCCCACCGGAAGCCCGCGGGAGTCGAGGGCCAACGACTCTCATAGAATCTCTAAAGCTTGGACAACGTCTTCAAGAGTGTGGCTCATGCCCGAGCAGGCAAGCATTCGAGTTCCGGAGTAGTCCAGAGCCGTTCTAGTGGACCAGGCCCAAATCCAGGGAGCCGGCCGCCATTTTGAGCGTTCCGCAGCAGCAGCCGCTCTTCACCCCGGCCACCGGAGCGGGTCCCCCGGCCATCCAACCGAGTGGAACGCCAATGGCAGTCCTGGTGCAGCCGTCCGGCAGGTGAAACGCTAATGGTTGTCCTGCTGCAGCTGACCGGCGAGTGAAACGCTAAGGGTCGCCCTGCTGCAGCTGACCGGCGAGTGAAACGCTAAAGGTTGCCCTGCTGCAGCTGAGGAACCTCCTCCTGGGGAGGTGGGGGAGGCACGTTCGCGTTGCCTCCCCCCAGGGCACCCCACGCCATCTCTTGGCGCAGCATTATAGGATGGCTGGACCAGGCAACAAAGGGGGGAGCCATCAGCAAGGCATCCCCCGCACACAACTTGCTGGACATCACCTCTGGATGGTCCGGAGACAGGTCTTGGCGCGTTGGGTAGCCTCCGACCTATTTGCACAACGGGCCGCCACCGACGCTACCTCGCCGGTTGACGGCTTTTATAGACTTTTTTATAGCCCAAAACCTACTAAAAAGTAGCTCAAAGTAGCCCAACAGGAACAGCGTCAAGCAGACGGCAAATGCATTTGGGTTTGTTGTTGCAGCCGGCTGCCATGTAAATAGTTGTTTAATAAAAAGTTTTAAATGGTTGTTTAATAAAAAGTTTTAAACAGTTGTTTAAAAAAAGTTCCAAATAGTTGTCCAATAAAAAGTTTTAACATGTTACTTTGCTGAAGTGTTGTATATATTTATAATATTTGCATAGGGTTTGTCGTTATTTGGGCGGGGCGGGCGATGGATCCGAGCTGTCTTGCAGCCATCATGGCGTTGAGCTCGGTTCTTCTCACTAGTTTCATATTTCTCATGAGGGGTTGTTCCTAATGTTTCTATTTTAGCGGGGTCAAAAAGATCTCATCAGTGGCCTACTGATTTTGCTCGATTCCTTTTGTTTTCCCTAACGATTTTTATTTTATTGTTTGCTAGCATGATACAACGGCTAATCCGTATTTTTATATATATGTCCTTTTTATTAGGGGTGTCCTCTGGTGGAGCCGGATGATCTACCTCTAATAAACGGTCCGGGCTGAACCAACTACCAACAAACGGGGCGAAGACAGGCATGACGGGTTACAAAGGGGACAAAAGTCTGCAGTACCTATCCTTCACTATCCGCAAAGACTAAACAGAGTATTGCGACCCTGTGCTTATTTGTGAATAGAGAATAACCCAAAGAGAACCAATTCCGAACGATCAATGTTCGGATAAACAATCAATCAATCAAATGAGGAATAAAATAGGCACGACGGATTACAATGGGGCAAAAGCCTGCGTTACCTATCCTTCACTATCTGCAAAGACTAAACAGAGTATTGCGACTCTGTGCTTGTTTGCAAATAGAGAATGATCCAAAGAGAACCAATTCCGAACGGTCAATGTTCGGTCAAACAATCAATCAAATGAGGGATAAAAATAGGCACGACGGATTACAACGGGGGCAAAAGCCTGCGTTACCTATCCTTCACTATCTGCAAAGACTAAACAGAGTATTGCGACTCTGTGCTTATTTGCAAATAGAGAATGATCCAAAGAGAACCAATTCCAAAACAGTAAATGCTTGGATAACAATCAATCAAATGGAGAGGGAAGCAGGCACGACGGATTACAATGGGGGCAAAGGCCTGCGTTACCTACCCTTCACTATCTGCAAAGACTAAACAGAGTATGGCGACTCTGTGCTTGTTTGCAGATAGAGAATCTCTCAGAAACAATCAAATGAGTAATACTAGTATTTTCAAACAATCAAACAATCAATTCGCAATTTGTCGTGTTACACGACCTTACCCGGACCTTATGGACAGTTTCTCGTCTTCCGCTTCCAGCGCCTGATCGTCCTCTATTCTCCGTAATTGCTGTGGCACTCCTGATGGTTCCCAGTCAGGACCGTAGATCACTCGAGAGAGGTCTGCTCGGAACCGGTGAAGTTCGGATGATCGGCTGCCAGACGAGGGTCTATTGGGCAGGTGCACTTCCCGATCGTTGCAGTCGTTCACTCTGTCGTTGGGACCTCTCCCACTGGATCCACGTGTCACTGATGGGCCCCACGTTTGGGACGCCAATTGTTAAAAAGGTAGGGCCGAATTCGACCAAGAACCCTTCAGTATTTGCCCGGCGTTAGCCGCCTTTCATACCATTCGAGATTACCAAACAAAGAGGCAGGCGCTGGAGACAGAAGGCAGGAAACAGGAGTTTATTCCGACGGAGCAGAACACGTCAAATCCGACAACAGGGTATCTTCTCGAGGTGCTCTAACCGCATCTCTGAGGCCTGGCCTCTTATACACAAGTTTATGGCTTGATTACATTTATGACATCAGTGGTATTGCTTTGAAGTACGAAAAAGGCATCTTTGGAATCCCCGGTTCAGGCCCGTTCTCACACATATCTACAGTAGGGGTCCCCATCCAAATCTCAGCATGATGGCTATCGCGCAGCTGGACATTCCTCTGGGAACAGGAATTCGGGCGATCGGTCGGATCTAAGGGTGTGGAGGCATTGATTAATCCCCGCTCCTTTGATGTGAGTCGAGGTCTTACTTGAGGGGGCAATAACCCTTATCTGTTGGGCTAGGTGATGGCCTGGGATCAGGCCGGACAATCGGGCAGGGAGGAAGAGGTTATCAAAAGGGCCTGTTCTATGAATGAGATGAAAGAGTGAGGGGGTTCAGCACGGGATGTGGCCCGGGGACAGGGTCGCGCTGGAGGTGCGTTTATGGCCCAAGCAGGAGAGACCGGGGGCTGTCGGGGCGTGGGGGGTGCTTGCGAGGCCGGGGAGTGAGGGGGAGAGACGCGCAGGCTGTTGGCAGTGGGCAAAGAGGCCACGACACACAAAATGGCTGCCACTTATGCACACGAAGGGGCCTAAAAAGGGACAAGATGGTGTGGCCAATGTTTCATGATTTTCACTTTACGCTCAACAGTGGCTATGGTGAACATAAATGAACGCCGCTTATGTATACCGATTTTAGTCATTTTCCACAGATATTAACAAACATGTGGAACATTAAAAGAGGTGGGGAAGCTCACCAGCATAACATCAATAAGGACAAAGAGGGTTGCAAGTCAGGAATCAGATTAGCCCATCTGTAGTTTGTGGCATTATCAACGGTCCCATTTCGGAGCATGCTAGTGAAGACTGTTCAGAGGCATCATCTTCATCGCCGTAGGTGTTGCACTGGTTTGTGTCCGTGTGTAGGGCCATGTCTCATAATGAGGCAGTGACCACCTGAGAGGCCCGGTGTTCCTCAGTGGGCTTATGGACGGTGCCATGCCAAAGCGGATACCGCCCACTGTGTATCCTGCAGCGACAGCAGGTTTCCAGAGGTGGCAGTGCAGAGTAGCTAGTATCAGTTAGTCCATCCTGGTTCTCTGTCCATGCCCAGGCTGATATTGGGTCAGAGAAGAAGTGGATTTTCCGGTTGTGGATGATCTTAAGCTTTGCTGGGAGAAGTAGTGGGTATTGCAGACCCAGTTCTCGGAACTAACATTTGACCCCTAGGAAGGAGCCTCATTTTTACTACATCACCGAGGTGTAGTCTGTGAGTACCAGAACTCTGTGATTTTCTATTTCAGGGGTCCACTTGCTAGGCCATGTGAAGAATGGCAAGCCTGTCTTTAAAGTGAAGTAATCTAGCCACTGAAGGCCACGGCAAAGACCTAGGTGAGGGCCTCCCAATAGGCACCCAGTCTGCATATTCTAGAGAAAACAATGGTGAAAGGGACTGTGAAGGTGTGAATATTTTGAGCCCATTCTCTAAATAGTCTTCCATGTTGGATTTTTCCATGCCCTCAGATAGGCCTGCCACCCTGATGTTTTTGTGATGGGGCTGGCCCTCAGTGTTCTCAGCCCTGAACTCTAGTAAGTGTAAGTTGTCCAGGGTGTTGTTCAGCTGCGTCTATTGCTGTGCTAACTGTGGTTGAAGTTCCTGAATGGTGTTCTCTGCCTCAGTCACACTCCCAGCGGGTTTCCTGTGATCATCCCTAAGGAGAATTAGGTCAGTTGATACTAAGTTGATCTTCGCATCCACAGAGGTGCAGGACGCTTCAATGGCCTGCAGGATTGTTTCCAATCTGTCCTCAGAAGCTGATGATCTTGAAGAGGGGATTCAGCACATGCATTGAACAGGGTCAGCATCAGGTAGAGCTGTGGTTGGATACAATGGGGTTTTGATGGCTTTTTGGTGTCCCATAGAATAACAGTGTGATGATTAGAGGCAGAGTGGCAGTATCTAATCGCACTAAGGTTCAAGGTTCAAGGTTCAAGACGCAGTCACCTTTTGAAGCCATCCTCGTCAATTTCCAGTTCGGTCTGCGGACGGGCCCCAGATGGAACAAGGTCGGTCTATCAAGCCCCCAAATGCAGTAGGCCCAGGTGTCAGTGTGGGTATAGAGGCCCTCCATACAGCTCAGGACCCACCTGGGAGTGTCGATCCTAGTGTAGCAGTTTAGCAGTGTACCAAGAGGACACGGCCAGGTCAGTGCCAATCAACAAGTGATCAGAGGGATTAAAGACACCAGCAGTGCCCCCAATGGTGGTTAGGGAAAAGAGCTGAAGCAGTCACAAGTGGGGGCCAGCCGTAATTCCAGAAAATAAGAGAATCAGCAAAACAACCTCTGAGTTCCCTTGTGAGCAGAGCTATTCTGATATCTTCATTCTGCAGGGCTATGGCTCACCCATCCGCTCTGCTTGGGAGCAGTCTGGAGGCTGAACTGGGTCAGACACATCAGGGGCTCCGGCTAGAAGAATCTGCATCTGAGGTGACATCCAGTCACATGGTGCAGACAAGGCCCTCCTACGTAGGACTTGAGGCGTAGGTTCCTGGGAACCAGCAGCATCAATCCACTGGCCCTCTCACCATGAGAATGACAGGTACCACAAGGGCCATGGCCACCTGGAGAACCGCAGCGGCCCGGGGAGATGCTATGATGGCAGCGGTTGCAGCCTGCCTGTAAGGCAATATTGGGTCTACCACCTGAAATAGTCGTGCTCCTCCAGGCTCACCACCCGACTCCACAAGAAGAGCCAAATCAGGTAGCGCCGGTAAAAGATGAAGTGCTAGAGACACAGGGGAGGAAGGGTGGAAGCTGCCCTCACCCACATTGCTAGGGGTACAGAACTACCCAATTACCCAGCAAGGGTATTGGCCAGGCAGCATTGTGTTCACAATAAAGGCTCCTGCTTGTGCTCCCAGTTGGTAGATGGCATCTAGCAGGTCCTGATGAACATAGATTAATGAGGGAGCCAGGCTGTTAGGTCTGGAGCTCTGACCATGTGTGTCGGCATCTTGGATGACTTGGTCACTCCCCCAATACATATTACATGTAATATGTCATAGATTATATTGCATTATCAATACACAAATCAGCTACCTCTCCAATCACTCATTCACTTTATGCTTTCCTTTGACCCTCTGCACCTCTCCTCTGCTTTTTGGCTATGTTCACACTCCAAAAACACCAAATATCTAATATGTACATACATATATAGATACAATACAAACGTTTTCATGTGAGAGGCCTATAGATACTTCTGAATCTCAAATGGGAAAACATTTATCGAAATCTCCTGAGACCATACTATTCCGTAAAGTGGTCAAAGTTGTTCTAGGGAAGGCGGAACATATGTTGCAGTACATTTAATTTTAGTCATCAGAGACTTTCTACTATTAATAGTAAGGATGCCATATGACCAGGGCCACTGGAATCATGGTGGTCAGAGACTGAGGAGTTTGCATTACAATTATAAGGTCTTTCCATTTGCCACATAATCCATGATCTTCCGCATAATTTGCAGATTTTTACAAATAAATGGTTTTAGCTCAAAAGAACCAAAAGTTACTAAAAAATGCTACAACCTGAGTTGGGGCACAGTGGCAGGCCTTTTGTTGCATTGAGTGCTTTCTTTTGGTGTTAAACTGAAATTGATGAAGTGAAGCCTTTAAACAGAGAGGGTTAACATGTGCAAGCATGACAAAGTAGTCAAGGGATACTGCTTCAAAAAAGTACTGTGTATGAAATGTTTTTTCTTTCTGCATAAATTAGTCAACCCTGTTGCATAATTCCAATGGACCTGCGTATTATATATTATTGCATTCTACATAATACTGCTTAGTAGAGCTGAATATTACACAGGCAGAGCATAGCATACTTCGATCTGCTTAACAGGAAAATCTAGGGCCGAGACGATGCTGAGGGCAGAAAAATCAGAAATCTGATTCCAACTGCATTGGTTGCCCACAGAGTAGTGGTCCAACCTACAGATTTGACCCTTCGTGAATTGGATTTACCCGGAGAGTACTTGGATTCTGAAAGAAAATCTTGGCTCTCAGAAGACTCCGTGGAACAGTTCTAACGGACTTATATTTTGACATATGTAAAGAGTTGCACTGGGGTTCTGAATAGCAACAGCCTCTCTTCACAAAGATTTAGCTGCACAACTGAATGCTTTGAATGAATGACTATGGCAAAAATGCATCTTGCAATATTTACATGTGTTGCTATGCAGCTGAATTATAACATATTTCCGAAATTACCTTTATCAAAAAGTACGAAACATTCTGTTCCTTCAAGACAAAATGTAAAACTTTTTGTCTCTTTCAGTTGACATTCTCGTACTCGTGTCCACTTCGGTTCCCTGGTGGGTTCATTTCTGTTGGCATTTGTTAGCTTTTGTTAAAGTTAAGTGCTGGCAGCGCTGAAAATCATCAATCATTTCAGGGCACGAGCAGAATGTGCATATCAGATTGATTCTTGTGTATGCAAGCAGTGTTCTCATTTAGCTGCACTCTGCTCAGTGTGGCAGCAGTATTGACGTGCCTGGATCCTGTCATTCCCACACTGCCTGAAATGAGCCTTCTACCAGGTGGACAAATATTGCAATTGATACTCTGACCCCAGACATCAAAACTCTGGTAGGGCAGATACAAAACACCAATTTTTTTATCACCAGCCAAAATAGCAGCTGGTGTACGATATGGTGGGTATGAGGTATTTACACCCCATAAGCTGAGCAAGTGGAAGCAGAGTGCTGTGCACGACCAAAGGCAAGAGGGTACAAAGAGAACTGTTTCCAGGTCGAAGGGGCTGGAGAGTTCAGAGGTTAAAGGGAGGTATATTTGCTGCCTACATGCAATGTTCTTTGAAGAGGTGTCTTTTCAGATATTTCCTTAATTGAAATAGGGTATGAGTGGTCCTGATGGAGACGTGGCTGTTATTCCAGGTAGTGTATACCTCGATAGAGAAGAATGCCTGTTTCTTGTGTTTTTCTATTTTCAGCTTATTCATCTCCTGCCTGGTGGTCCCTTTGCTGCAAGTTTGTTGGTATGGTAAGGAAAGCCAATTAAATTATGTTACAGTGGGAGAGATGTGTTCATATTTGTTGTGGGCCTTGATAAGACATGATCTGAAAGTGTCCTCAAAATATTTTCTCTGAGACTGCTAAAAGTATAGGAATGAAAATACTACACTCTGCACAGTACTCCACACTGCCAGCGGGCCTACTAGCAAACACCCATGATGCGACTAAGTCTTACTTATAGAGGTGCCCACATAATCCCATAGACCTCTTGAAAACCGCTATGAAACAACTTCAAATTATCTGAGAAAAAAAACCTCTAGATACGACGTGTTGAATATTGGTCTGACTCCAGTTTAGCTGAATAATAATGTTGATTCTACATGCCAAGGACTGATGAGAGCAACAAAATGTTAATTAAGTGATACATTTGAATGTCATGGCCTCTCGTGGATGGAGGTCACTACAAACGTTGGCACCCATGACTTGCTGACTCCTTTGAAACGTATTACAACACATGGTGTCGTTTGGGCAATCCCTTTACATTGAACCCCAGGTTTTGCAGTAGGACGAAGTGTTAACTCTTTGTGGCTTCATAAAAAGATTTGAGTAGACCGGGTATCCCTGGCAATAGTGCCCCAGCTATATATATATATATATATATATATATATATATATATAAAAAACTGCAATGGCCTTCTAATGGCAAAATGTTCAGCATACAATAAAATAATGTCATATTATTAAAATGTATTTGCATTTAGAGACAAAAAAACATGACTTCTGATTCCACTGGTTCCAGCATGCTTACTACAGCACAACCAGGGTATGAGTTGTTCTGGTGGTGAGGGAAATTTAGGGATGTGCCCACGTTTATAATTCAGTCTTTATCATCAACCTATGTTTTCAAAGCCCCTTACAATCAAGTTAAAAACCTAAACACTGGACCACAGTTGAGATGTGGTGGATATGTCTGTTCACCTAAGAAATGTCTTGTTTTTTAGAGCACTCACTATCCTAGTTTACACTTTTTAGGAGGTAAGTAGACTATGAGGCATATTCCCTGGCTTGTGGAGAAGTAGATGCGTACTTGGCAGCATCTGTGGCCGGTACTACAGTCTGATGCCTCAATACTTTTTGAAATCCCATTTGGATAACCCAAGTACTCCTTTGGTACTCACAAAAGATTGTGTTCACGAGGCTTCCACAGGTGGTTGAGGGATACCAACTAAGATGACATACTTTTCACTCTTGATAAATTCAATGTCTGCTCAGATCTATACATCTTACAACATCCCGGGGCGTCATTTAGAGGAGAATGATGTGGAATAAAACACCAGAACTGTGTTTTATGACTCAAAGCTCCCATATGGAGAAGTGTGGCTCAATGGTTAGAGCGGCAGACCCTGATGCAGAGGTCTAGCCCGGGACCAGGGTCCCGTCTTGGGCTCAAAAATTCCACGGACCTGATAAATCTCGCCTCGGTGCCTATTCCAATCATGGAGTCCCACTCTGCAACTCTGGGCAATAGCTTGCTTAATCTCCACAACTGCCCCCACAACGCTAAGGATGCCTGGCCTCCACCTTGGGGGTGCCCAGGAGTGGACACCTCACAGGGAAAGCCAGGATGGGTTCCACAGCGGTATTCGTACATGCGCCTTGAGACCCTTGCGGGTGAGTAGTGCGCTATCCAAGTATCAATTTACATTACATTTACATGCACATGTTTTCCTGCTCAGCAGCACCCATTAGTACTAATTAAGCCCTCAGTCACACCCAGTACCTTTTGGCCCCTGGAAAAATGTTGATGATGGGGCAAAACAGACGAATGCCATTTTGTGAACTCTCAAAAAGAAATCTACACCTGTAATTCCCAGCATTATTTATTTTTCTTGACATTAGAGACATTTTGAGGCAAAAAGTGTACTAATTAAAGGATTTTGACCAGTTACATGCAGTTAATTATGTTTTATGGGTGGAAAGACATTGTTTACATGCTCTGGTAACACATGCTACTCAGTGCATTTTGTGGAACAAATGTGCTCGTAATTCAATCATTTGTCGGATGGAGCAGTTGTTTAGGTAAGTCACTGTCTTGAAAGTTCTGGAAGTATTGTTGGAGTTGTTTTACGACGGCCTTGGAAGCCGAGTGGATGCGAGCTCCCTGGATGGAGATGTGAAAGTTGATTTCCTCTCTCTGCCTGCATTAGCATTCAGCTGTGGGGAAGAGAGATAATAGCATTAGGCCCAGCCTCCCGCCTGTTGTCATGGATGCAGCACAGCCGAGCACTGCAAGCAGCAAACCACCAGTCTTTGCACAATCTCATTTTTATCAAGCAATTTCAATTTAATTACATCGCAAATTGTTTTACAGTGCATCCCTGCGCTTTTTTTTCTCCTGGCGGAGGACTTCAAATGTACAAATGTAGCAATTAATAATTATTTGGCCAAACCTAATATTTTTATCTCTCAAACAGTTTTGTCATCGATTCGAACATGCCTCCAAGGAAGGAATCACAGACAAAGTGCCTCCTTCTGCTTTTGGGCGTTGCTTTCTTATTCTCGTGAAGGTGAATGGGGAATGTGTGAATTTATGGGTACATATGATTACCTGTAAGGCATAGCGGATCTCATTGTTTCTGCACAAACCCATTGCATACAAAATATGCGTATTTTACTCACATTTAAATGATTGACAAATGTAAACATGACTCGAAAAAGATATTATCATGTTAGCTCCAATTGTGGTAAATTGTAAGGCTCTGCTCTTCGGTTTCTTTGGCCAAAATGCTCCACTTGCATGAATAATACAGATAGTCGAGGTGTGAATTGTTTGGCTGCATTTAATCTCGAGTCTGGCAAAAATTACTATTCAAGAGGTCGGGTGCGGCCTACAGCAGGCCCTGATTTAAGGGGGGCCCGGCCCTCAGACCAGACGTGGGGCCAATGTGTACACGAGTGATGAGAAGGAAGGGGTTACTGGGCTAACAATCTCTCTTCTAGACGTCTTTCATGGCACTTTTTTTTGTAATGTACTTCTAGGGCAAAAAACAAACAAGCCAGCTATTGGCAGCAGAAATATAGTACAGCACATAAACAATATACAACGGTTTATCACTGCGCCAATGAAGTCTGTACGGGCACCTTGGGATCCCGTAACAGCATAGTTAGATTTTATTGTGTGCCATGAATTGTGGCAGGAAGTGAGGGGCGTTTTGCTATTCAATATAATACGAGGGTTGCCTGTGCCATGGAAACATGGTTAATTGACATGCTTATAAACATTCCTTACTCAGTGTGTTTAGTTAACTGAAAGGCGTGATATTGAATTTAAATAAATGTGAAAGTTGTCTGAGCTGTAAAGAACATATCCAATAGAAAGTTGTTGCTCAATTGCTACCATTATTGAAAGACTATCACCCAGTATTATTCTTCAAATCCAGTTCAGATGTGCAACAAAATCTCCTTCACTGCACGGCTGGGGTGGTGAGCAGAGGGCGGGGCTTCAGATATAAACATGAATATAGTTGGTCAACTTACCACATGTAGCGTGCGTACAATTGCCAATAATAGTCAGTGAATACCGAAAAAAACAAGTTTTCTCTGTCTGCAGTATTTTATCATTTCTTCCAAGGTACATTCGTGGTCATAATAATAGTCCAGTCAATTATGTATTCTAAGTGTACACGGCGTGTCTTCCAAGCGCCTTGTTTTCATGAACGCACCGACCAATTTGCAGACGATGATTTTTAATTCAAGCGGCGTGGCAGAAGGCAAAACAGAACCTAAAGATTTTGTGCTGACCCGTAATTAAATGTCTCCAAACCCCCATGCATCTCTCGGCGAAAGCAATCACCGGCATTGTGGAGCGAGAATTAGAAAAGGAAAACACCAGAGCGCCCGCGCGCCTGCTGCTAGACACTCAAGCATGGCGAACAGGATACACCTCTCTGGATGGCTAGTTTTCCTTATTAAACAAGCACAGTAGGACTCGCAGTAGGGGCACGCACTAAAACAAGGCTCTCGAGTCATTTCCGTCAGCCAAATTTCCCAAGACAGTAACTTGAAAAGCTTTTAATCTTGTGACTGGCTTTACAGTGAGCTTTTCTCAAGGTGGCGCAGTGAAAGGATCACTCATTAGATCGACACTGATTGCACAGATATGGCCCCCGGCCCTGCCCACGTGCAAGCCCGAGACCTGCTCTAATGGCGCGCGCGCGCACTTCTGAGAGCAGAAATGCGCATTTCAGAAAATCCATTATACCTGTGCCGAATGCACCTTAGAAACGCGGCAGTGCGCTGCTGAGCAGCAGAGGACTCTTTTAAAGAACAACTGGCCTCAAAACTTAGCGTCTTTTGTGTTTCACATTTGGCTTTGAAGATGATTCGGGACATTCCATGGCCTCATCTGGTGACACCCTCATAAAAAAAAAATCGGTTACACGCAAACACTTGCATTTATATTTTATGCGTGTATGTATACATGCATATCTATACACTCACAACAACCAAAATAAGACCGAGGACATTGTTTTTATTCACTTCCTATTAGCGGGAATGTGTATTTTACGAAATTGATGCAACTCTCATAATTTACGAAACCTAATAAAACAAGTGTTTTTTTTATTTCGAAACAACTTCAATTTGCTCATTAAAGGAAGCCAAACAAGTAACGTGTGCGTGTGTGTTTGTATGAGTGTGTGTTTTGCGTGTCTATTTATGACACAACAGATACCGCGTATTATGCTCTAGTAATGCAATGAAGTAACTTAGATAACTTCTAAAACCACGTGACTAAAGGCCAGGTGGTTTATTTATGCTTCCAGAACTCCAAGTTGGAGATATAGGGCCAGGACATCGTTACCACTGCACGTTTTTACATGCAAAGCATGTTTTAAGCCTCCAAAAGGTGACAATCTGTAATGCACTGGGGTGACCTGGCAGCCAGGAACTATGGCCTGCAATGCAAATTAACTCTACGTATTGAAAACACAGCTGTTTGTGAACTTACAATAGCTAATAATGCGATGCATGTATACATACACCCCGAATATCCTGTGCCAGTGTAAATAAATTTGACCCCATATGGTATTGTTTATTTTTTTACTAATGCACTTACATTTACAGTTTTTACTCCTGAGCTTCTGTCATGTTAATATTCTTGTGCAGCCAAATTCATTTGAGAAATGACTGCTTACATTTTCACAGGTTTAATGTTATCACAATCACTTTCCAGAAGAAAACAATTGGACCCAACTTCACAAGGCCTATTCTGTGTGATTTAATCTCACTCCACTACACTATCACTCGTGTGAAATAAATAATAATATTTAACTGGTGTGCTCTGGTTCAGGAAAAACTTATTTTTTCTCCCATTTAACACCTGAAAATAGCAACATGGCTATATCCATATATGCAGGGATTTGGGTGCTTTTTGCATTTTGTCACCATTGTTGAGGAAGAGGAGGGGCATCACGCTTCACTCAAGACACCAGGCTTCAGTCTTAGCCCTCCCCGACTTTCAACAATGGGGATATAGATCATACTACACTCTGCACACGTGCACAACATATACCAAGGTGGCAAAACAAATCACATTTATAACCATACTCTTAAAGTCAAATTCCATTGTATTACTATTGCACCGACTAATTGGAGAAATCGTTTTTAATTAGTGAACCGATTCTATGCTATAATTCTTTAAGGAAGAAATCACTGGGGCCATGCTCACATACATTATTGTTTAGATAGAGAATTGCCAAGTTGGCCCACTTAAGCCACCCCCCCCCCCGGGAACCACGGCCCCTACCACACTCAACAATAATGACAAATAACATATACTCTAGGCACATGTGCAAATATGCTACATTATTTACATGTATGTATGCCTATGTACTCAAGACCATGTATAATGATATAATGGTACAAAGAAAAAGTGGGTGATGCCTAGAACCTCTTATTTTATGCTGCACTTATCTCGTTTTAAGGTACACATTTCCAAAACATCAAAACGTGGTTCATCAAACATTGCAGGATATATTTACAAATAAACGTTTAATGAGTTGTCCCCTTACATTAAACACTGTAATGAAAGTTGTTTCACTGACTGGTAAATAAGATATGCTGAGAGTTCGGTATGCTGCTTTTTGGAGATAAACGAATCGTTTCCTCCTGAAACAACAATAATGTCTGCGAAGCAGCACACTACTATCCACAAATACATCCACCTTCAAGATAAAAACAATGCTAAAGTCTAAGAAGATCAGATATCAAAGTCTGATTTACTTTCTGTTCTGAAAATAAAACTGCCTAATAATAAAGAACTCCATTTATGTGTAGCCACATGTGTGGGAGGTGAATGAATCTGTATGCCAGTGTCTTGCGTTTTGTTCAGCACTTAACGCAGTCATGTTGAATAATGTCATTTCTTGAACCTACACCACACCGTGGTATGTTATATTGCTGTGCGGCACAGACTGCGAAATGTGCATACATAAATATTCCATTCCAAACTATCCATTACCTGAACTGATATAACTCCCGTTCAAACGTGTCGTGTTTTAAGGATACAGGCCCTTAATCATAGGTAAACATGTCATTAGGCCGGAAATCGAAGAGGAATGTATATTGTTTGGGAAATCAAGGTGTTGAATGCAGCTACACAGATTCATGTTTGCTTTACAGGTATTGGATACCAGTGTTGACGCAATAGCACATCTGCATTCAGGTTGTCTTACAGAGGAATGTTTCACCCGTCGGCAGGAAATATGAGCTTTAGTAAATAAGAATGCTAGCTTTATGTATATTACTGTATATTATAAAACGCGCCTCCTTCGTGTTTAGGTGTTCCTTGAAGGGTGGGTGTAAAGTGAACACACTGATGTTTCATTTAAAAAGGTAGAGTGTGGTTTAGCTGGTAAGAGGACTCCCCCTGCTCTCCCACAGTGGTATTGTCCATTGCTGGGCATGCTGCTGATGGGGATCCCGAATGAGACGGCAGCATGGGTGATAGCAGCAGGAGCTCTTGTTTGGCGCAGCATAATACTTCCCGGCTCCTAACAGCAATCCTTTTGTTTTTTACAAGGGGATGTTTTGGAACGCCTCAGCAGCGCTGTAATACATTTCTTACAGAAAGACTGGCGTTTCTCAGGAGGAAAGGATAACACTGATATTGCAATACTCGGGTAGTCCTTGCTCTCTGTTCAGCCACTGTCCTGCACTGTTTTTTTTGCTCATCTTGAAACCATTATGTTACGGTTCTCATCTTTAAACTATTAAGTTTACACGGTGGACAACATTGAAATCAGCACTATAATTTAATTATATGAGTATGTGATGTTTCACATAGTGCCAACAAGTGTCCGTGGAGACATTTCAAAGTGGTTACTCCAAATAGCGGGCGCGGTGATTCAGTGGGCTCATTCATCCACTCCAGGGATCTAAGGTTGACCCCATAGTCACAGGTACGAATCCCAGTGTCTCCATTCTGCCAATCATCTTTGAATTGTGAACAAATAAGCATTTCTTTCCTGTCAATAGCACCAAGAGACATCCTCGGGTATGAACGTGTACAAATACGCCTCTTACTTAATTGTTAAATCCATCAGCTCTGCTGTAATTTGAGTTTTTGCCACACGTGACAGAGGAGAGGGTAGATGCCAAATAACACGAAGGGATCACACTGCTTTAGATGGAACAATATAACTTCTTTGGAAGGACATGAAACCGCTGTCTTACAATACTGACTTCCCATGTCCCATGGTTCTAGGGAACAAATAGTGCTCCTTCAGGCAGACTGGTTTTCAAGGTGCTCCTGAACAGAACATGAGTCGGAACCCACCGGCATGGATAGCGAAGGATCCTGGAAATGAAACCCAGTTCTCCGAAAAGCTGTCTTGCATTTCAACCACTTACTCTTAGGCAGTGGGATCGCCAGGATGTTGCTTGATATAAAGTTTCTAAAATTGTATATACTGTGAGGGTACACTTCACAGGTATCCAGTGTCCCCATAACTGAAAGTCTTGTCTCTGTTATGGAGAACCTTTAACATTGGAGAAGATAGGTTTCTGATGCCCATTCTTTTATATATTCAAAGTCTGCCTGCCTGTTTTGTGCCGATTATCACCCTTTTCTAAACTTTTAGGGGGACTGAAATGATAATATTGCAACTATTGTATATAAATCTATTGCTAGAGTACATTTTTGTGACAACATGGAAAGACAGTACAAATCTGTGGATGCAACTGATATTAAATCTACTCGAGCCCCTTATAAACAATCTCAGATGACAGCGCTTAGGTAAGAGAAGGCTATTTTGTAATGGATACGAGCTAGGCCTCAAACTCAATCAGCGGCTTAAGTGCTTTTAAACAAGCATTGGCAACACCAACAGGTCTCACTTTTGGGACCTATTGGCTTCGTCAATCATGTTAGCCATGTGGTGCAGAGTCGCCGCTTATGTGCCACATGGCTAAAGAATTAAAAAATAAGAGCTTATGATGTGGCCTGCATTTTGCAGTCACGCGCATCAAATGTTCCGACAAAATGATGCAGCAACATTTTTTCTTTTTAGTTACTGATCTGAGCTGGATCAGTAATCGAAAAGAAAAAATGTGTGAAAGTGTTCTTTTTTAAAGCAGGTGAGGGAGAAGCAATGGGTAGGGTGGAAGCAACACACAGGATCCTGATTGTGGGGCGAAGCAACACCGGGAGGAGGAGCGGAAACACCACGGGTGGGGGGTGGGGTGTGAATTTTTAAAGTGGGTGGGGGAAGAAATGTAGGGGGTGGAAGCAACACAGGGGTACACAATAGAGTGCAGCTGATGAAAAAGACATGGAGGCATGGGCAGGGAAAATCAAATGGGCAAAAGACAGCAATATGGTGCTGGCAGGGAGAAAACAAATGGGTGGGAAAACAACATGGGGTGGGGTACAACAACATGATAGAGAGAGCGAGAGAGACACTGAGGTGGAAGGAGAGGGAGAGAAGAACACTAGGGAGATAACGGGAAACATGGACTCTCATAGATTGCTTAAATAGTAGGAAAAAAATAACACCTCAAAAAGTGAACAGTAGAAGGACATAGGAATATGTCTATGCTCCAGGGTAGGGACAAACAAGAGAAGAGGTGGACCACACAGCTGATGAACAAAAAGCAAACAAAGAAGAGCAAAAATGACGCCCAATATTGGTTAGTAATGGTCAGCCTTCTACGGCCACTGTAATATAACAACATGTCTCACAACAGACAGCACGTGTGCTGTTATAGAAATGACCTAAAACTGATACAACTGAAAGCAATAATCAAGTCTCAATTCTCTTTCTGCCAACAAAGTGAGTCTCTTCTATCCTTTGCCACAAAGATGACGAATACATCTGGCAATATTGGAAAGCCCTGGTAAGGCACCTTTTGTTTCGATTACACCTTGCAGGGCTAGGGCATCTTTGGTCACCTTTTCAAAAGTAATCCTGCCACAAGTACCTTGTAAAATTGGATAAAAAAATCCTTCAATCTCCTGTTACTTGATTCAAAGTTACTTGATGTGATCTTTCTGAATTATTCAGAAACATATGAGAGGGCAAGCAAAACATTGTTTTTAGACCATCCATAAAAATAACTTGAGATTCAGATTGAGCTCCACTATGGTTCAAAATAGTTCCTTACAGATATGAAGCAACAGATTATAATTTAATTCAGTTCAGTGACATAATATCAAGCACACACATATCATGATACATGAATATCATGTCAAAAATATCGAACACAAAAATATAGTTTACTATACATATAAAGGTAAGTAAAAAATATTTTGAAAAAATGATTGTCACACAAATATCATTAAAAAAGACAAAAATATCGTTTTGTAATAGTAAATATAACATATTTATATATATTACATAAGTATGATGGAAAATACATAAATGTAAGTAACATATTATACTAGATATAAATATATACTTACATAAACATATGCACCTAAATATATGTATGTTCATATATTTATATATAAACAGGGCTGTAAGTGGTATGAAAAAACTGGGGGTCTCTCTTAGGGGTGTGGCCAATGTAATTAAGGGTGTGACTTAAAACACTTAAGATAAAAATCTGTACTTAGAATAGTGTGCTTTCCCACTGGTATTTTTCTGCCTCTGTCCATTCATCCATATATATAACACAACAGGAACATTACACCTACAACAAGCCAGGGCTACTGGCTTTGTCAATGGTTGTAAATTGCCTAAGATACATAAGCAACAACTATGACTTTGTTGTATTTAATATTGAAAATGTGTCTGTTCTTGTGGGCGAGGTTATGGTGTAAGGCTAGAGCTGCCGACGTTTGACCTGAGAAAGCAGGTTGGAGTCTCAGGTTGGCTCAAGGAACGTCCTGTAATTCAAAATATAATATGTCCTTGTTTAATGTAACTGATGCTCATATTTGCTCCAAGTTTGTGCTATAAAACTGAAAAATTAATCTCTCTGTGGTTACATCAAAAGCAGTGACGGATGCAGAGTTAAGCTTTTTTTCCTCCGCCCTAAAGGTAAAAATGTCTCAGCACCTGCTTTTAAAAACTGCTGGTGCTGAGCACCGGCAGTTCCCGGCCCACTTAAGCCCTGTGTGTGCTATATATATATATATATTCACTGAAAAAACCATAGGTTATAGACCATATATAGTTAGGAATTAGCATTTACAAAACCTTGAAAATTCACTGAAAAAACCATAGGTTATAGACCATATATAGTTAGGAATTAGCATTTACAAAACCTTGAAAATTCACTGAAAAAACCATAGGTTATAGACCATATATAGTTAGGAATTAGCATTTAAAAAACCTTATTTTACTCACACAAAACCATTGAAATTCCATATATAGTTAGTTGCACTAACTATATATCGCGCACCCGCAATCCACTGCTGATGATGTCACATATTACATCATTCATGACATGGTCAGTGACATCACTGATGACATCACTGATGACAACATCCAGTGATTATGTGTTTCTGTAAAGTTTAAATATGTTTTACATATTGAAGAATGAGTGGATGTATAAGTGTCTGAATGAAGGTTTTAGTAGGTGCGTGATTGACTGTATGAGTGAGTGATTAAATGCGTCTTACTGAATGCACGGGTTAGTGACTAAACTGTCTGAAAGTGTGCATCAGTATGTCTGTTGTTGTGCAAGCTGCTGCATGTGTTGATCAGTAGCTATATAAGTAGCTATATGGGTTATTGATTGGTTGCACAAGTATTTGTATGGGAGACTGAGTGTGTGTATGGCTGGCTGGGAGGTGTGTGACTCTGTGCAGATCAATGTGTACTTGTATCAGTGATTCTATAAGAGAGTAAGTATGTGTTAGTATATGTTTCAAAAATGTAAGGTGTTCTGTGTTTAACTGTATAGATGAGAAAATGGAAGTGTGATTGATTCTTTTCAGGACTGACTAGGTGTGTGAGTAACTCCATGGATGAGTGGCAGAGTGTGAGTGTCTGTATAGGTGTATGAGTGCATATGAAAGTGTTGTAAAGATGAGTGATTGTATGTATGAATGATTGTATGAGTGAATGTGTGTTTAGACATAGGAATCAGTGAGTGTGTATGTAGTAACTAGTATTGGTGTGTCAATGGTTTCAAAAATTATACTCTCTATTTAACACTGGGTGTAACGGAGGTTATATTAGAGTGTGAGGAGATGCATTGTATTATCACATGAATGATATCATCAGTGATGTGATCATTGATGTCAAGTGAGATGTCATCAGTGATGTCATTTGAGATGTCATCAGTGATGTCATCAGTGATGTCACTGACCATGTCATGAATGATGTAATATGTGACATCATCAGCAGTGGATTGCGGGTGCGCGATATATAGTTAGTGCAACTAACTATATATGGAATTTCAATGGTTTTGTGTGAGTAAAATAAGGTTTTTTAAATGCTAATTCCTAACTATATATGGTCTATAACCTATGTTTTTTTCAGTGAATTTTCAAGGTTTTGTAAATGCTAATTCCTAACTATATATGGTCTATAACCTATGTTTTTTTCAGTGAATTTTCAAGGTTTTGTAAATGCTAATTCCTAACTATATATGGTCTATAACCTATGGTTTTTTCAGTGAATTTCAATGGTTTTTTAATAGCAAATATCATAAGCTGTCGAATGTCAAATACGTGGTAAGTAAAAACATTTTCGTGTTTATGCACACTGATCTGCTTTGAATGCTGCCCCCCCCCTCATTTCTATTAGGAGTACTCTCTCTTTGCAGATAGTGAAAGGTAGTTAACGCAGGCCTTTGCCCCCGTTGTAATACGTCGTGCCTGCTTCTCTCTCCATTTGATTGATTGTTATCCAAGCATTTACTGTTTTAGAATTGGTTCTCTTTGGTTCATTCTCTATTTACAAACAAACACAGAGTCGCAATACTCTGTTTAGTCTTTGCAGATAACGAAAAATCGTGTAAAAAAACATAAGGAATCGAGCAAAATCAGTAGGCCACTAATGGGATCTCTTTTTGACCTCGCTAAAATAGAAACATTAGGAACAACCCCTCATGACAAATACGAAACTAGTGAGATGAACTAAACTCCACACCATGATGGCTGCAATACAGCTCGACTCCGCCACCCACCCCGCCCAAAATAACGATAAAGAGCGGCTGCCATGATTGCTCGCGTAATGGCCACGACGGAGCTACGAAATGGTGGTGCTCTCATGCTAACCCCAGCTTCAGTCTGAAACATCCAGAAACACTGTAGACTACCAATTCGATCAGTTCCGGTAGCGCCCCAACGTAACCCGGTAGAGAAGAACTAGCCCTCCCCTCTTTGACTGATGGTTCTTGTTGCCTGTCCCTTCTGTTGTCATTTAACAGAACTATTTAGCCTGCTGAAAAGGTTTGTGTTCCGACCGCTGGTTGGTGGAGACATTTCGACTATATTCTGGACCTGCGTTGTCGCGTAATGCGTCATATGACGCGCCGCGTTAGCGCATCCGGAAGTGATCCGGGGCGCGACGCGCAGCGCGTAACGTAAGCATAACAGGTCATGTGACTTGTTAATAAAACTTTTCATTGGTTCATTTTACTTTTCTTATTCTAATGATGAAAGGCTTGGTCATATGACCTAAAAATTACGCTTTTTATTACTTCCGAACATTATTTTTTCTTAAACATATATGTGATAATGTTCCAGGCTAATGTACTTTCCCGGAAAACTTACAACTGTCCTGCAAGTAAAATATATTCTTTTTTCGAGAAAAAGGGCGTTTCTTCGTCCCATGACGGAGCCGTTGAGCAAAAGAGGGTCGACCTGCTGTCTTAGTCGCCGATACGCTTGAATATGAGATTCTTATCGATCACTTTATGTTGCAGGAGTAGAAAACACAACAGCCCTTGACCATTTATCTTTACTGCGTTCCTGCGTATTATACCTTTTACCCTTCATGTAATTGGTCTGCTTTATTTCACTTGCCTTTTACTGATTCTAAAACAGTGACTATTATTAAAAACTTTACCAATGTAAATACTACTACCATGTTTTCTTTTAAAAACCTTTATTGTGAAAATGTCAGTATACAAATACGGGCCTATAACCACGTGCGCCGGCCACGGAGCAAACTGTAATCGTATATGATGAGGAGACATTTACACTGTAGAGAAACGTTACGGGCGGGCCATTAGGTGCAAGAACTAAGGTGTCTAACAGTTGCGGAATCGGTGGACGTACATTTTATAATTAAAATACGACAGGGCCAGTTACAATAAAATTATCTAGATATACATTTGCGGGCAAGTACCATGGGTGACGTTAATTCGAACTTTCAATAGTACAGTAATCAATAACACATCACAACTTAATATCAATAGAGATGTCGAAATATTCAATCTATTCTCGTCCCCGCCCGCCATGTGCTTCAAAACTGCATACGTATCTCGTGATATCAAAGTTTTACAACAAGTACACAACAAGGAGTTACGACTCCCATTTATTCCGGCGCCATTTTGGGCAAGGACGGGCAGGTCCAGGATATAGTCAAAATGTCTCTACCAACCATCGACTATGATGATGTTCATATGCTGTATTTATTAGAGTAACACTCATCTGTCCACATGAAATTAATTTGCCACAATCTAAACATGTCATTTTAATCTTTCCAAACTTCTTCTAAATATTTGGGACCGTTTCCCTTGCCTCTGATGCTGTCAGTGCCACTTCTTTGATGAATGTACTGGCAGGTCGGGGGTTCTTCTCCAAATCTCTCTTTTATGCAGCACTATAATTAATGGGTGCCACCTCTCCATATGACGATGCATGGTATAGTTACCATAACTATATATTTTTTCGGTTCCTCTGGAGAGTACATCGTGGCAGATGAAGCGTGTAACGTACCGGGCATTTACCTTTTTTTGCATGTAGAGGAAAGGAAAAAAAATTCAAGCGTCCGAGTTCTAAGGTGTCCCAGGGCCATTTTAGTGGACCAGGCCCAAATCCAAAGAACAGGCCGCCATTTTGAGAGTCCTGTTGCAGCCGCCTGTCGCTGTAGCATCAAGAGCGGCCGAAACTCAGCTGAATGGCAACTGAAACGGTAAAGGGGCGCCCCACTACAGCAGACGAGCCTCCACCTGGGAAGGCCCGTTCACGCCGCCCCCCCCCCCCTTCGGGCACCCCACGCCGTTATTCGGAGCAGTACTGTAGGATGGCCACACCAGTGCAGCAACTTGCTAGACACCACCTCGGTGGTAACCGAATCTCAGCGCCTTGTGGTGTCTCCTATTCAGAAAACATTGTTGTGCTGCCTTCGACCTATTCGCCGCAAGTGCGCACGCAACTCAGCTGCATAGCTTGCTAGACACCACCTCGGTGCTAACCGAATCTCAGCGCCTTGTGGTGTCTTCTATTCAGAAAATATTGTTGCGCTGCCTTTGGCCCCCATTCGCACATCGGTCCGCTACTGATGCCACCTCACAGGCCAACGGGGCGCCCCACGCCGACTTTCAGCATTGTAGGATGGCCACACCAGTGCGGCAACTTGCTAGACACCACCTCGGTGCCATCCGGATCTTGGCATCTCAGCGCCTTGTGGTGTCTTCTATTCAGAAAATATTGTTGCGCTGCCTTTGGCCCCATTCGCACATCGGTCCGCTACTGACGCCATCTCACAGGCCAACGGGGCGCCCCACGCCGACTTTCAGCATTGTAGGATGGCCACACCAGTGCGGCAACTTACTAGACACCACCTCGGTGCCATCCGGATCTTGGCATCTCAGCGCCTAGTGGTGTCTTCTATTCGGAAAATATTGTTGCGCTGCCTTTGGCCCCATTCGCACATCGGTCCGCTACTGACACCATCTCACAGGCCAACGGGGCGCCCCACGCCGACTTTCAGCATTGTAGGATGGCCACACCAGTGCGGCAACCTAGACACTAACTCGGTGCCATCCGGATCTTGGCATCTCAGCGCCTAGTGGTGTCTTCTATTCGGAAAATATTGTTGCGCTGCCTTTGGCCCCATTCGCACATCGGTCCGCTACTGATGCCATCTCACAGGCAAACGGGGCGCCCCACGCCGACTTTTACCACTGTAGGATGGCCACACCAGTGCGGCAACTTACTAGACACCACCTCGGTGCCATCCGGATCTTCGCATCTCAGCGCCTTGTGGTGTCTTCTATTCAGAAAATATTGTTGCGCTGCCTTTGCCCCCATTCGCACATCGGTCCGCTACTGACACCATCTCACAGGCCAACGGGGCGCCCCACGCCGACTTTCAGCATTGTAGGATGGCCACACCAGTGCGGCAACTTACTAGACACCACCTCGGTGCCATCCGGATCTTGGCGCGTTGTGCTGCCTTCGGCCTATTCGCACATCGTTCCGCTACTGACGCCGCCTCACGTGCCAACGTATTTTTTCCGCATTTTATACCCTATGCCGCATAGCAGGTCATGTGACTTGTTTATAAAACTTTTCATTGGTTCATTTTACTTTTGGTTTCCTAATGATGGAAGGCTTGATCATATGACCTAAAAACAACACTTTTCATTGGATGAAAACTTTTTTTTCCCCAAACGATGAAAGCCCCACCTTGTTTCTGGATGTTTCAGACTGAAGCTGGCGTCAACATGAAAGCACCACCATCTCGTGGCTCCGTCGTGGTCATTCCGCGAGCAATCATGGCAGCCGCTCCCCACCGGAAGCCTGCAGGAGTCGGGGGCCCCCAAAACTTTTGTTGAATCCTCAAGGCGGAGGGGACGCTTTCGAGAATGGGGTCCAAGACCTAGCAGACAAGCGTGCGATTTCCAAGGTGTCCCAGGGCCATTTCAGTGGACCAGGTCCAAAAAGGAAAGAGCCTGCCGCCATTTTGAGAGTCCTGTGACAGCCGCCTATCGCTGCACCGCAAGAGAGGGCGCAACTCAGCTGAATTGCGGCTTTTGACACAGTGGACCAAAAGCGGACGGAATGGCAACTGAAACGGTAAAGGGGCGCCCCACTACAGCAGACGAAACTCCACCTGGAGAGGCCCGTTCACGCCGCCTCCCCACCCCCCCCCCCCCGGGGCGCCCCACGCCGTTATTCGGAGGGCAGCAACTTACTGGACATCACCTTGGTGCCATCGTTCTGCTGCCTTGGAACTATTCGCACAACAGACCGCTACTGATGACCCACCCCCCGCGACGCCCCACGCCGGATACCGAAATCAGTGCGGCACCCAGGCAACATCACCTGTGTGCCGTCCAGAAATCTGGACGTTGTGCTACGTTGGGACTATTCGCACAGCCGACCGCTACTTCCTTCATTTTCCCTAAAAATGTTTAAATGTTTTTACTGTTTTTGTTTTGTTGTATATATTTATAAGTTATTAAAGTTTTATAATCTTACTACTTTGTTGGATTGCTATATATTTTTAATGTGACACATAATTGTAAAAACTTTGATGTACAAAGAGTCATCCCTGGAATCTTCCGCTTCAGGCTCGGTCCCCTCCCCAATCACAATACAGGATGGTTTTCAGATAGTAGGAACGCGTGTGCTGTGACGGATCTCATCGGGTGTGGGCCTTGATCTACTATAACTCCTTTGAAGAGGGGTGATTCTTTACAGCTGGGGCCATAAACTACATCTGCAGGGCTAGCTGATAGCCTAGGACCGGCCTGGACAATTGGACACAGAGGAAAAGGAGTGTCAGAGGGTGCGGTAGTGAATAGGGCGAAAGGGAGGTGTCGGGCGGGCACAGGGTGTGATTCTCAGGGAAGAGCAGCGCAGATGGGGGGAGGTTTATTACCCATGCATAAGACAGAGAGCGGGGGTGACCAGTGCCTGGGGGAGATGCTTGCGAGGGTGGGGAGCCATGCTAAGGATCGACAGCGTACAGAGAGTGGGTCTGGTCAAGGCATCTAAAATGGCTGCCGTGCACGACAAAAGTGTGGCATTTGAAAAAAGGCAAGATGGCGCAGACAATGTTTTTCAACACTTCCTGATTTCCTTCGAATCGAACGTTAACAGACGTTCGGGCATATTACCAAAGTTAAGCGATATTTATCCCTAACGATGCTTAGCAACGAATTTTTTACCGCTAAGCATCGTCAGAAATTATCGCAGATAAACCTTGCTATTATCAAGGTTTATCGCAAATGCGATGAAAAACGACCGCAATGCATTAATATCGCTGAAAAGTCAGCGATATTCATGCATTACCGAGCTAATGCTCTTAGCCATGTTATCCACCTCCCATTGGATAACATGGCTAAGAACTGCTCAGGGCAGGTGAAACCTAAGAGGTCAAGGAGGATCTACTATGCCCCCTTATGGTCATTTGCCCCTTCGCTTTGGCCTCCTCTTGACTCTCAATCCTACCGAGAGACAAGATGGCGGCCGCTACGGACTGTTTGGAATGTTTACAGACGCCGGAGAACCAATCAGCTTCGCAAAGCTCCGTAACGCGAAAAGTACGCGAAGCGGAGCGCTGTTACAGATATATATCTTTTTTTGAACGTTAATTTCTCAAAATCCACTGGAGCACATATATTGAGACCTAGCAAAGGCACATCGGGCTACCAGTCCCTACAATTTTGCCAAGTTTCGTGCAAATCCATTCAGCCGTTTGATTATTATTATTTTATTTTTTTTTTGCCCCGAGGGGCCCTTTTAAAACCTCCACATCAAACCTAGGGGGTCAGGGAGGATCTACTATGCCCCCTTATGGTCATTTGCCCCTTCGCTTTGGCCTCCTCTTGTCTCTCGATCCTACCGAGAGACAAGATGGCGGCCGCTACGGACTGTTTGGAATGTTTACAGACGCCGGAGAACCAATCAGCTTCGCTTCACAAAGCTCCGTAACGCGAAAAGTACGCGAACTGGAGCGCTGCCCGGTCCGCTGTTACAGATATATATCTTTTTTTGAACGTTAATTTCTCAAAATCCACTGGAGCACATATATTGAGACCTAGCAAAGGCACATCGGGCTACCAGTCCCTACAATTTTGCCAAGTTTCGTGCAAATCCAATCAGCCGTTCGGGCTAAAAGTGAGGCCAACCGCCCTATGGAAAACTCAATGTTAAAAACACGTTTTGGGACCCCCCTTTTTTCTCGGCCCCCCCTTGACGAACCCCCCCCAAATGTTCAGGGGCTGCTCAGAAACAAAATGTTCAATTTTCCTGAAAATTTCAGCCACTTCCGTCCACAAACGCCAAAGTTATTAGACATAGAATTTTCAAAAATCCCATAGAGAAAAAATCCTAACTATATATACCTACTGGCGACCGCCAGTAGGTAATATATGTATGTATATATATATATATATATATATATATATGCCTCCAACTGGTTTCGGTGCAAAAGAAACCTCCCGAGCACTTTCTCCAGCGCACAGACACAACATGAAGTTCCAAACCCAGTCTTCAGATCATCGTAGTTTATTCAATCATAAAGTGCAGGGGTGCAAAGAAAGAGCATCGAACAGACGCGTTTCGGGCGTGGACGCCCTTGCTCACTTGAGTTACTTCTTTCTTATATATATATATATATATATATATATATATATATAAAAGAAAGAAGTGACTCAAACAGATTCACCAAAGAACAAAAATATATTTCCACTACAACGTTTCAGCTTTCGCCTTCCTCAGGTAGTTTCAAGATGGTAAGCTCAGTGGCTGCACAGATGACACAGCTGAATTTTCAAAAAGCATCATGAGTGAAGATTCCATTTGGAATGTGGAATCAATGCAGCCCTGAGAGTTCTTGAGATATGCATTAATCAGGTTGTATTGTCAGTAATGTTCAGTCCATCTGGATGCAATGATTTTAAACGGTACATCCGACTCTCAAGCCAGAAGCAACCACCATGTCAAGAACAAATCTACATCCTAGATATGCGCTGTTCATCCAGGAGAAAATCAGTAAGTGCCAATTTACAATAGCACATTTACAAATCTATAAAAAACTTAACATCTATCCTATGGGGTTGGAGATTAAGTCTAAGCTACCTTTTAAACTAACTAGTTGTGAATGGTCCGCTACATGGAATATTGTACTCCATAACTCATCAATGGCCCTACTATTGGTATCTATTAAAATAACCATTCAAAAAATGCAGATGCTTAAAGCTAAGCTACAAAAAGAACTGGAACTTTTAAAGAACACAAAAAGTGACTCTGAAGTGGCACACATACTACAGAGGATTGCAGTAGTAAAAAAGATGACTGCCAGGAATTCTATTAAAATTAAATCTGAAAAACTAAAAAGAGATATGTTAAGATTTCATATACCTCCTCTTCCAACTAACCACTTCGTAAATCATTCTGTTTTTGGAGATTTTCTTGTCAGTGTAAGCCCTGTGAATAAACAGCATAAAAAGAACAGAAGATTTATAAGACAAAAAAGACTGCAAAGCATCAGCCAACTTCAACCCTTCCAGACATCTGACTCAGTTATTGACTTGACTGGAGGGCTCCTATCACCAGGTGAATTGAACCTCTTGAGCAAAGGCCTCTATTTCTGTCCTGTACCGAAGGACCATAATGCAGCCAACATGATGAGAGACCTAAAAACCTTCGAGAGAAGATGCAGACTCGCAGAATACTTTTACAATAATTCTAATGTTGGTCAGCCAAGCTACCTTCCAGATCCATTTAAGAAGTTCCGTCATCCCAAATCATGGACTCCTCAATGTGGTAGAAATCCTGTCCTTGATACATATATTTTATCCATCAACAAACACATCAAGGAATCAACACCTAAAAGGATTTTTGATAACATTAGCAAAGAAGAAAGAAAAGCTCTCCACCTCCTTCAACAGAGAATGGATGTCATTATAAAACCGGCAGACAAAGGTGGTGCAGTGGTTGCCATGAAAGTAAGTGATTATATTGAGGAAGGAATGAGACAACTAATGGATACCAACACTTACAAACCTTTATAAACGGATCCCACTGAAGATTTGAACAAAGAAATTAAAAACATGATTGTAAAGTACAGGTGATTAAACCTCATTGATGAAACAACAGCAGATATACTTGTTCATCCCCAACCAAGACCTGGGAGATTTTATATGCTTCCCAAAATTCACAAAATAAACAATCCTGGCCGTCCCATCATCTCTGGCAATGACACCGCCACTGAGAGACTATCTTTATTTGTTGACCTGCACCTCCAGCCCATTGTACAGGAACTTCCATCATTTGTTAAAGATACCAGTCACTTCCTTCAGATTATTGAAAAATTAAACCAAACCTACACATTTGATGATGATACTCTTCTGGCTACATTTGATGTTACATCATTATACACCAACATACCACATGAGGATGGGCTTATGGCGTTATCTGAAGCTCTTAATAAAAGAACTGTGAAAAAACCATCAACAAATGTACTCACCAACTTTGCTAGAGTCATCCTTAAATCCAACAATTTTACATTCAATGGAAAACACTATCTGCAGATACAAGGTACTTCCATGGGTACTCGGATGGCTCCATCCTATGCAAATATCTTCATGGGCAAACTAGAGAACAGTATACTTGCTACTTCTAGCATCAAACCACTGGTATGGCTAAGATACATTGATGACATATTTATAATATGGAATGCAGGAAGTAGATCATTGGAACAATTTACAGCTAATATCAACAATATCCATCCTACCATCAAATTTACCAGCAGCAATACCAAACAGAAGCATCATCTCCCTTTTCTGGATGTGCTAGTCACCATTCATGAACACAAAATTACAACTGATCTGTACCACAAGCCTACAGATGCTCATTTGTATCTAAACTGGACTTCATGTCACCCTCATCACACTAAACTGAGCATCATCTACAGCCAAGCACTCAGAATAAGACGCATCTGCAGCAATGAGGAAACCTGTAAAGACCATCTACAGGAGCTTGCTACATTATTTAGAAGGCGAGGCTATCCTCTGCATATCATACAGCAACAAATTGACAAGTCTTTGCAGTTACCCAGAGAAGCACCTATTTGGAATACCAGCGCCAGAAACAAAAGTGACAGAACTCCATTTGTAGTTGACTATCATCCATCAGCTCCCAACTACAGAAATATAATGCAAAAAACATTTCCCTTACTGTCCGCTTGTGAAAAATTGCAAAAGGTTTTTCCAAAACCGCCAGTCATTGCTTACCGCAGAGCTCCAAATTTACGATCTCTTATTGTGAGAGCTGAAATCAAGCAAGCTGTAACAAATGCAGGGGTTCATTGCTGTGACTCTAAAAGATGCATCACGTGTGAATACCTTTTACAAACATCATCAGTTACTAGTTATGTTACCAGAAGAACCTATGCAATAAGGCAGCATCTAACATGTCGCTCAACATGCATTATTTATGTGATTTAGTGCCAACGGCAAAGCTGTAAAAAACAATATGTAGGCCAAACAGTGAATGACCTCCGCACACGATTCAGGAACCACAAATCAGCAATAATTAACCCCTTCAGTGCTAATGACAAGGGTAACTCGTCATGGAGTTTCCATTGATTTCAATGGAAATTGCATGCGGAGCCATAAAACACCTTAGCATCCAAGTGGTTAATAAGAAAATTGAACAGCCTGTAGCCAATCATTTTAACCTTGTCGATCATTCACTATCAGATTTGAAGATTTTCCCCGTAGAACATGTCTCAAAGGAAGAACTACTGGACTCCAAGGAAAACTTCTGGATGTACCGTTTAAAATCATTGCATCCAGATGGACTGAACATTACTGACAATACAACCTGATTAATGCATACCTCAAGAACTCTCAGGGCTGCATTGATTCCACATTCCAAATGGAATCTTCACTCATGATGCTTTTTGAAAATTCAGCTGTGTCATCTGTGCAGCCACTGAGCTTACCATCTTGAAACTACCTGAGGAAGGCGGAAGCTGAAAGGTTGTAGTGGAAATATATTTTTGTTCTTTGGTGAATCTATCTGTTTGAGTCACTTCTTTCTTATATATTTTATTTCTTTGTGACTCATTGTATCCTTTGGGATCCAGATTTTTGCCCTGGCTGGCTGTTGTTTTCTTGTGATCCTTCATCTTCAAGTATACTATTTTTGGGATTACAAACCTGTATCCTCCCTGGATCTGACTCTCAAGCCAGAAGCAACCACCATGTCAAGAACAAATCTACATCCTAGATATGCGCTGTTCTTCCAGGAGAAAATCAGTAAGTGCCAATTTACAATAGCACATTTACAAATCTATAAAAAACTTAACATCTATCCTATGGGGTTGGAGATTAAGTCTAAGCCACCTTTTAAAGTAACTAGTTGTGAATGGTCCGCTACATGGAATATTGTACTCCATAACTCATCAATGGCCCTACTATTGGTATCTATGAAAATAACCATTCAAAAAATGCAGATGCTTAAAGCTAAGCTACAAAAAGAACTGGAACTTTTAAAGAACACAAAAAGTGACTCTGAAGTGGCACACATACTACAGAGGATTGCAGTAGTAAAAAAGATGACTGCCAGGAATTCTATTAAAATTAAATCTGAAAAACTAAAAAGAGGTATGTTAAGATTTCATATACCTCCTCTTCCAACTAACCACTTCGTAAATCATTCTGTTTTTGGAGATTTTCTTGTCAGTGTAAGCCCTGTGAATAAACAGCATAAAAAGAACAGAAGATTTATAAGACAAAAAAGACGGCAAAGCATCAGCCAACTTCAACCCTTCCAGACATCTGACTCAGTTATTGACTTGACTGGAGGGCTCCTATCACCAGTTGAATTTAACCTCTTGAGCAAAGGCCTCTATTTCTGTCCTGTACCGAAGGACCATAATGCAGCCAACATGATGAGAGACCTAAAAACCTTCGAGAGAAGATGCAGACTCGCAGAATACTTTTACAATAATTCTAATGTTGGTCAGCCAAGCTACCTTCCAGATCCATTTAAGAAGTTCCGTCATCCCAAATCATGGACTCCTCAATGTGGTAGAAATCCTGTCCTTGATACATATATTTTATCCATCAACGAACACATCAAGGAATCAACACCTAAAAGGATTTTTGATAAGGTTAGCAAAGAAGAAAGAAAAGCTCTCCACCTCCTTCAACACGGAATGGATGTCATTATAAAACCGGCAGACAAAGGTGGTGCAGTGGTTGCCATGAAAGTAAGTGATTATATTGAGGAAGGAATGAGACAACTAATGGATACCAACACTTACAAACCTTTAGAAACGGATCCCACTGAAGATTTGAACAAAGAAATTAAAAACATGATTGTAAAGTACAGGTGCTTAAACCTCATTGATGAAACAACAGCAGATATACTTGTTCATCCCCAACCAAGACCTGGGAGATTTTATATGCTTCCCAAAATTCACAAAATAAACAATCCTGGCCGTCCCATCATCTCTGGCAATGACACCGCCACTGAGAGACTATCTTTATTTGTTGACCTGCACCTCCAGCCCATTGTACAGGAACTTCCATCATTTGTTAAAGATACCAGTCACTTCCTTCAGATTATTGAAAAATTAAACCAAACCTACACATTTGATGATGATACTCTTCTGGCTACATTTGATATTACATCATTATACACCAACATACCACATGAGGATGGGCTTATGGCGTTATCTGAAGCTCTTAATAAAAGAACTGTGAAAAAACCATCAACAAATGTACTCACCAACTTTGCTAGAGTCATCCTTAAATCCAACAATTTTACATTCAATGGAAAACACTATCTGCAGATACAAGGTACTTCCATGGGTACTCGGATGGCTCCATCCTATGCAAATATCTTCATGGGCAAACTAGAGAACAGTATACTTGCTACTTCTAGCATCAAACCACTGGTATGGCTAAGATACATTGATGACATATTTATAATATGGAATGCAGGAAGTAGATCATTGGAACAATTTACAGCTAATATCAACAATATCCATCCTACCATCAAATTTACCAGCAGCAATACAAACAGAAGCATCATCTCCCTTTTCTGGATGTGCTAGTCACCATTCATGAACACAAAATTACAACTGATCTGTACCACAAGCCTACAGATGCTCATTTGCATCTAAACTGGACTTCATGTCACCCTCATCACACTAAACTGAGCATCATCTACAGCCAAGCACTCAGAATAAGACGCATCTGCAGCAATGAGGAAACCTGTAAAGACCATCTACAGGAGCGTGCTACATTATTTAGACGGCGAGGCTATCCTCTGCATATCATACAGCAACAAAATGACAAGTCTTTGCAGTTACCCAGAGAAGCACTTATTTGGAATACCAGCGCCAGAAACAAAAGTGACAGAACTCCATTTGTAGTTGACTATCATCCATCAGCTCCTAACTACAGAAATATAATGCAAAAAACATTTCCCTTACTGTCCACTTGTGAAAAATTGCAAAAGGTTTTTCCAAAACCGCCAGTCATTGCTTACCGCAGAGCTCCAAATTTACGATCTCTTATTGTGAGAGCTGAAATCAAGCAAGCTGTAACAAATGCAGGGGTTCATTGCTGTGACTCTAAAAGATGCATCACGTGTGAATACCTTTTACAAACATCATCAGTTACTAGTTATGTTACCAGAAGAACCTATGCAATAAGGCAGCATCTAACATGTCGCTCAACATGCATTATTTATGTGATTCAGTGCCAACGGCAAAGCTGTAAAAAACAATATGTAGGCCAAACAGTGAATGACCTCCGCACACGATTCAGGAACCACAAATCAGCAATAATTAATAAGAAAATTGAACAGCCTGTAGCCAATCATTTTAACCTTGTCGATCATTCACTATCAGATTTGAAGATTTTCCCCGTAGAACATGTCTCAAAGGAAGAACTACTGGACTCCAAGGAAAACTTCTGGATGTACCGTTTAAAATCATTGCATCCAGATGGACTGAACATTACTGACAATACAACCTGATTAATGCATATCTCAAGAACTCTCAGGGCTGCATTGATTCCACATTCCAAATGGAATCTTCACTCATGATTCTTTTTGAAAATTCAGCTGTGTCATCTGTGCAGCCACTGAGCTTACCATCTTGAAACTACCTGAGGAAGGCGGAAGCTGAAACGTTGTAGTGGAAATATATTTTTGTTCTTTGGTGAATCTATCTGTTTGAGTCACTTCTTTCTTATATATTTTATTTCTTTGTGACTCATTGTATCCTTTGAGATCCAGATTTTTGCCCTGGCTGGCTGTTGTTTTCTTGTGATCCTTCATCTTCAAGTATACTATTTTTGGGATTACAAACCTGTATCCTCCCTGGATCCGACTCTCAAGCCAGAAGCAACCACCATGTCAAGAACAAATCTACATCCTAGATATGCGCTGTTCATCCAGGAGAAAATCAGTAAGTGCCAATTTACAATAGCACATTTACAAATCTATAAAAAACTTAACATCTATCCTATGGGGTTGGAGATTAAGTCTAAGCCACCTTTTAAACTGACTAGTTGTGAATGGTCCGCTACATGGAATATTGTACTCCATAACTCATCAATGGCCCTACTATTGGTATCTATTAAAATAACCATTCAAAAAATGCAGATGCTTAAAGCTAAGCTACAAAAAGAACTGGAACTTTTAAAGAACACAAAAAGTGACTCTGAAGTGGCACACATACTACAGAGGATTGCAGTAGTAAAAAAAAAGACTGCCAGGAATTCTATTAAAATTAAATCTGAAAAACTAAAAAGAGATATGTTAAGATTTCATATACCTCCTCTTCCAACTAACCACTTCGTAAATCATTCTGTTTTTGGAGATTTTCTTGTCAGTGTAAGCCCTGTGAATAAACAGCATAAAAAGAAGAGAAGATTTATAAGACAAAAAAGACTGCAAAGCATCAGCCAACTTCAACCCTTCCAGACATCTGACTCAGTTATTGACTTGACTGGAGGGCTCCTATCACCAGGTGAATTGAACCTCTTGAGCAAAGGCCTCTATTTCTGTCCTGTACCGAAGGACCATAATGCAGCCAACATGATGAGAGACCTAAAAACCTTCGAGAGAAGATGCAGACTCGCAGAATACTTTTACAATAATTCTAATGTTGGTCAGCCAAGCTACCTTCCAGATCCATTTAAGAAGTTCCGTCATCCCAAATCATGGACTCCTCAATGTGGTAGAAATCCTGTCCTTGATACATATATTTTATCCATCAACGAACACATCAAGGAATCAACACCTAAAAGGATTTTTGATAACGTTAGCAAAGAAGAAAGAAAAGCTCTCCACCTCCTTCAACACGGAATGGATGTCATTATAAAACCGGCAGACAAAGGTGGTGCAGTGGTTGCCATGAAAGTAAGTGATTATATTGAGGAAGGAATGAGACAACTAATGGATACCAACACTTACAAACCTTTAGAAACGGATCCCACTGAAGATTTGAACAAAGAAATTAAAAACATGATTGTAAAGTACAGGTGCTTAAACCTCATTGATGAAACAACAGCAGATATACTTGTTCATCCCCAACCAAGACCTGGGAGATTTTATATGCTTCCCAAAATTCACAAAATAAACAATCCTGGCCGTCCCATCATCTCTGGCAATGACACCGCCACTGAGAGACTATCTTTATTTGTTGACCTGCACCTCCAGCCCATTGTACAGGAACTTCCATCATTTGTTAAAGATACCAGTCACTTCCTTCAGATTATTGAAAAATTAAACCAAACCTACACATTTGATGATGATACTCTTCTGGCTACATTTGATGTTACATCATTATACACCAACATACCACATGAGGATGGGCTTATGGCGTTATCTGAAGCTCTTAATAAAAGAACTGTGAAAAAACCATCAACAAATGTACTCACCAACTTTGCTAGAGTCATCCTTAAATCCAACAATTTTACATTCAATGGAAAACACTATCTGCAGATACAAGGTACTTCCATGGGTACTCGGATGGCTCCATCCTATGCAAATATCTTCATGGGCAAACTAGAGAACAGTATACTTGCTACTTCTAGCATCAAACCACTGGTATGGCTAAGATACATTGATGACATATTTATAATATGGAATGCAGGAAGTAGATCATTGGAACAATTTACAGCTAATATCAACAATATCCATCCTACCATCAAATTTACCAGCAGCAATACCAAACAGAAGCATCATCTCCCTTTTCTGGATGTGCTAGTCACCATTCATGAACACAAAATTACAACTGATCTGTACCACAAGCCTACAGATGCTCATTTGTATCTAAACTGGACTTCATGTCACCCTCATCACACTAAACTGAGCATCATCTACAGCCAAGCACTCAGAATAAGACGCATCTGCAGCAATGAGGAAACCTGTAAAGACGATCTACAGGAGCGTGCTACATTATTTAGACGGCGAGGCTATCCTCTGCATATCATACAGCAACAAATTGACAAGTCTTTGCAGTTACCCAGAGAAGCACTTATTTGGAATACCAGCGCCAGAAACAAAAGTGACAGAACTCCATTTGTAGTTGACTATCATCCATCAGCTCCTAACTACAGAAATATAATGCAAAAAACATTTCCCTTACTGTCCACTTGTGAAAAATTGCAAAAGGTTTTTCCAAAACCGCCAGTCATTGCTTACCGCAGAGCTCCAAATTTACGATCTCTTATTGTGAGAGCTGAAATCAAGCAAGCTGTAACAAATGCAGGGGTTCATTGCTGTGACTCTAAAAGATGCATCACGTGTGAATACCTTTTACAAACATCATCAGTTACTAGTTGTGTTACCAGAAGAACCTATGCAATAAGGCAGCATCTAACATGTCGCTCAACATGCATTATTTATGTGATTCAGTGCCAACGGCAAAGCTGTAAAAAACAATATGTAGGCCAAACAGTGAATGACCTCCGCACACAATTCAGGAACCACAAATCAGCAATAATTAATAAGAAAATTGAACAGCCTGTAGCCAATCATTTTAACCTTGTCGATCATTCACTATCAGATTTGAAGATTTTCCCCGTAGAACATGTCTCAAAGGAAGAACTACTGGACTCCAAGGAAAACTTCTGGATGTACCGTTTAAAATCATTGCATCCAGATGGACTGAACATTACTGACAATACAACCTGATTAATGCATATCTCAAGAACTCTCAGGGCTGCATTGATTCCACATTCCAAATGGAATCTTCACTCATGATTCTTTTTGAAAATTCAGCTGTGTCATCTGTGCAGCCACTGAGCTTACCATCTTGAAACTACCTGAGGAAGGCGGAAGCTGAAACGTTGTAGTGGAAATATATTTTTGTTCTTTGGTGAATCTATCTGTTTGAGTCACTTCTTTCTTATATATTTTATTTCTTTGTGACTCATTGTATCCTTTGAGATCCAGATTTTTGCCCTGGCTGGCTGTTGTTTTCTTGTGATCCTTCATCTTCAAGTATACTATTTTTGGGATTACAAACCTGTATCCTCCCTGGATCCGACTCTCAAGCCAGAAGCAACCACCATGTCAAGAACAAATCTACATCCTAGATATGCGCTGTTCATCCAGGAGAAAATCAGTAAGTGCCAATTTACAATAGCACATTTACAAATCTATAAAAAACTTAACATCTATCCTATGGGGTTGGAGATTAAGTCTAAGCCACCTTTTAAACTGACTAGTTGTGAATGGTCCGCTACATGGAATATTGTACTCCATAACTCATCAATGGCCCTACTATTGGTATCTATTAAAATAACCATTCAAAAAATGCAGATGCTTAAAGCTAAGCTACAAAAAGAACTGGAACTTTTAAAGAACACAAAAAGTGACTCTGAAGTGGCACACATACTACAGAGGATTGCAGTAGTAAAAAAAAAGACTGCCAGGAATTCTATTAAAATTAAATCTGAAAAACTAAAAAGAGATATGTTAAGATTTCATATACCTCCTCTTCCAACTAACCACTTCGTAAATCATTCTGTTTTTGGAGATTTTCTTGTCAGTGTAAGCCCTGTGAATAAACAGCATAAAAAGAACAGAAGATTTATAAGACAAAAAAGACTGCAAAGCATCAGCCAACTTCAACCCTTCCAGACATCTGACTCAGTTATTGACTTGACTGGAGGGCTCCTATCACCAGGTGAATTGAACCTCTTGAGCAAAGGCCTCTATTTCTGTCCTGTACCGAAGGACCATAATGCAGCCAACATGATGAGAGACCTAAAAACCTTCGAGAGAAGATGCAGACTCGCAGAATACTTTTACAATAATTCTAATGTTGGTCAGCCAAGCTACCTTCCAGATCCATTTAAGAAGTTCCGTCATCCCAAATCATGGACTCCTCAATGTGGTAGAAATCCTGTCCTTGATACATATATTTTATCCATCAACAAACACATCAAGGAATCAACACCTAAAAGGATTTTTGATAACATTAGCAAAGAAGAAAGAAAAGCTCTCCACCTCCTTCAACAGAGAATGGATGTCATTATAAAACCGGCAGACAAAGGTGGTGCAGTGGTTGCCATGAAAGTAAGTGATTATATTGAGGAAGGAATGAGACAACTAATGGATACCAACACTTACAAACCTTTATAAACGGATCCCACTGAAGATTTGAACAAAGAAATTAAAAACATGATTGTAAAGTACAGGTGCTTAAACCTCATTGATGAAACAACAGCAGATATACTTGTTCATCCCCAACCAAGACCTGGGAGATTTTATATGCTTCCCAAAATTCACAAAATAAACAATCCTGGCCGTCCCATCATCTCTGGCAATGACACCGCCACTGAGAGACTATCTTTATTTGTTGACCTGCACCTCCAGCCCATTGTACAGGAACTTCCATAATTTGTTAAAGATACCAGTCACTTCCTTCAGATTATTGAAAAATTAAACCAAACCTACACATTTGATGATGATACTCTTCTGGCTACATTTGATGTTACATCATTATACACCAACATACCACATGAGGATGGGCTTATGGCGTTATCTGAAGCTCTTAATAAAAGAACTGTGAAAAAACCATCAACAAATGTACTCACCAACTTTGCTAGAGTCATCCTTAAATCCAACAATTTTACATTCAATGGAAAACACTATCTGCAGATACAAGGTACTTCCATGGGTACTCGGATGGCTCCATCCTATGCAAATATCTTCATGGGCAAACTAGAGAACAGTATACTTGCTACTTCTAGCATCAAACCACTGGTATGGCTAAGATACATTGATGACATATTTATAATATGGAATGCAGGAAGTAGATCATTGGAACAATTTACAGCTAATATCAACAATATCCATCCTACCATCAAATTTACCAGCAGCAATACCAAACAGAAGCATCATCTCCCTTTTCTGGATGTGCTAGTCACCATTCATGAACACAAAATTACAACTGATCTGTACCACAAGCCTACAGATGCTCATTTGTATCTAAACTGGACTTCATGTCACCCTCATCACACTAAACTGAGCATCATCTACAGCCAAGCACTCATAATAAGACGCAACTGCAGCAATGAGGAAACCTGTAAAGACCATCTACAGGAGCTTGCTACATTATTTAGAAGGCGAGGCTATCCTCTGCATATCATACAGCAACAAATTGCCAAGTCTTTGCAGTTACCCAGAGAAGCACTTATTTGGAATACCAGCGCCAGAAACAAAAGTGACAGAACTCCATTTGTAGTTGACTATCATCCATCAGCTCCCAACTACAGAAATATAATGCAAAAAACATTTCCCTTACTGTCCACTTGTGAAAAATTGCAAAAGGTTTTTCCAAAACCGCCAGTCATTGCTTACCGCAGAGCTCCAAATTTACGATCTCTTATTGTGAGAGCTGAAATCAAGCAAGCTGTAACAAATGCAGGGGTTCATTGCTGTGACTCTAAAAGATGCATCACGTGTGAATACCTTTTACAAACATCATCAGTTACTAGTTATGTTACCAGAAGAACCTATGCAATAAGGCAGCATCTAACATGTCGCTCAACATGCATTATTTATGTGATTCAGTGCCAACGGCAAAGCTGTAAAAAACAATATGTAGGCCAAACAGTGAATGACCTCCGCACACGATTCAGGAACCACAAATCAGCAATAATTAATAAGAAAATTGAACAGCCTGTAGCCAATCATTTTAACCTTGTCGATCATTCACTATCAGATTTGAAGATTTTCCCCGTAGAACATGTCTCAAAGGAAGAACTACTGGACTCCAAGGAAAACTTCTGGATGTACCGTTTAAAATCATTGCATCCAGATGGACTGAACATTACTGACAATACAACCTGATTAATGCATACCTCAAGAACTCTCAGGGCTGCATTGATTCCACATTCCAAATGGAATCTTCACTCATGATGCTTTTTGAAAATTCAGCTGTGTCATCTGTGCAGTCACTGAGCTTACCATCTTGAAACTACCTGAGGAAGGCGGAAGCTGAAACGTTGTAGTGGAAATATATTTTTGTTCTTTGGTGAATCTATCTGTTTGAGTCACTTCTTTCTTATATATTTTATTTCTTGGTGACTCATTGTATCCTTTGGGATCCAGATTTTTGCCCTGGCTGGCTGTTGTTTTCTTGTGATCCTTCATCTTCAAGTATACTATTTTTGGGATTACAAACCTGTATCCTCCCTGGATCTGACTCTCAAGCCAGAAGCAACCACCATGTCAAGAACAAATCTACATCCTAGATATGCGCTGTTCATCCAGGAGAAATTCAGTAAGTGCCAATTTACAATAGCACATTTACAAATCTATAAAAAACTTAACATCTATCCTATGGGGTTGGAGATTAAGTCTAAGCCACCTTTTAAAGTAACTAGTTGTGAATGGTCCGCTACATGGAATATTGTACTCCATAACTCATCAATGGCCCTACTATTGGTATCTATGAAAATAACCATTCAAAAAATGCAGATGCTTAAAGCTAAGCTACAAAAAGAACTGGAACTTTTAAAGAACACAAAAAGTGACTCTGAAGTGGCACACATACTACAGATGATTGCAGTAGTAAAAAAGATGACTGCCAGGAATTCTATTAAAATTAAATCTGAAAAACTAAAAAGAGGTATGTTAAGATTTCATATACCTCCTCTTCCAACTAACCACTTCGTAAATCATTCTGTTTTTGGAGATTTTCTTGTCAGTGTAAGCCCTGTGAATAAACAGCATAAAAAGAACAGAAGATTTATAAGACAAAAAAGACTGCAAAGCATCAGCCAACTTCAACCCTTCCAGACATCTGACTCAGTTATTGACTTGACTGGAGGGCTCCTATCACCAGGTGAATTTAACCTCTTGAGCAAAGGCCTCTTTTTCTGTCCTGTACCGAAGGACCATAATGCAGCCAACATGATGAGAGACCTAAAAACCTTTGAGAGAAGATGCAGACTCGCAGAATACTTTTACAATAATTCTAATGTTGGTCAGCCAAGCTACCTTCCAGATCCATTTAAGAAGTTCCGTCATCCCAAATCATGGACTCCTCAATGTGGTAGAAATCCTGTCCTTGATACATATATTTTATCCATCAACGAACACATCAAGGAACCAACACCTAAAAGGATTTTTGATAACGTTAGCAAAGAAGAAAGAAAAGCTCTCCACCTCCTTCAACACGGAATGGATGTCATTATAAAACCGGCAGACAAAGGTGGTGCAGTGGTTGCCATGAAAGTAAGTGATTATATTGAGGAAGGAACGAGACAACTAATGGATACCAACACTTACAAACCTTTAGAAACGGATCCCACTGAAGATTTGAACAAAGAAATTAAAAACATGATTGTAAAGTACAGGTGCTTAAACCTCATTGATGAAACAACAGCATATATACTTGTTCATCCCCAACCAAGACCTGGGAGATTTTATATGCTTCCCAAAATTCACAAAATAAACAATCCTGGCCGTCCCATCATCTCTGGCAATGACACCGCCACTGAGAGACTATCTTTATTTGTTGACCTGCACCTCCAGCCCATTGTACAGGAACTTCCATCATTTGTTAAAGATACCAGTCACTTCCTTCAGATTATTGAAAAATTAAACCAAACCTACACATTTGATGATGATACTCTTCTGGCTACATTTGATGTTACATCATTATACACCAACATACCACATGAGGATGGGCTTATGGCGTTATCTGAAGCTCTTAATAAAAGAACTGTGAAAAAACCATCAACAAATGTACTCACCAACTTTGCTAGAGTCATCCTTAAATCCAACAATTTTACATTCAATGGAAAACACTATCTGCAGATACAAGGTACTTCCATGGGTACTCGGATGGCTCCATCCTATGCAAATATCTTCATGGGCAAACTAGAGAACAGTATACTTGCTACTTCTAGCATCAAACCACTGGTATGGCTAAGATACATTGATGACATATTTATAATATGGAATGCAGGAAGTAGATCATTGGAACAATTTACAGCTAATATCAACAATATCCATCCTACCATCAAATTTACCAGCAGCAATACCAAACAGAAGCATCATCTCCCTTTTCTGGATGTGCTAGTCACCATTCATGAACACAAAATTACAACTGATCTGTACCACAAGCCTACAGATGCTCATTTGTATCTAAACTGGACTTCATGTCACCCTCATCACACTAAACTGAGCATCATCTACAGCCAAGCACTCAGAATAAGACGCATCTGCAGCAATGAGGAAACCTGTAAAGACCATCTACAGGAGCGTGCTACATTATTTAGACGGCGAGGCTATCCTCTGCATATCATACAGCAACAAATTGACAAGTCTTTGCAGTTACCCAGAGAAGCACTTATTTGGAATACCAGCGCCAGAAACAAAAGTGACAGAACTCCATTTGTAGTTGACTATCATCCATCAGCTCCTAACTACAGAAATATAATGCAAAAAACATTTCCCTTACTGTCCACTTGTGAAAAATTGCAAAAGGTTTTTCCAAAACCGCCAGTCATTGCTTACCGCAGAGCTCCAAATTTACGATCTCTTATTGTGAGAGCTGAAATCAAGCAAGCTGTAACAAATGCAGGGGTTCATTGCTGTGACTCTAAAAGATGCATCACGTGTGAATACCTTTTACAAACATCATCAGTTACTAGTTATGTTACCAGAAGAACCTATGCAATAAGGCAGCATCTAACATGTCGCTCAACATGCATTATTTATGTGATTCAGTGCCAACGGCAAAGCTGTAAAAAACAATATGTAGGCCAAACAGTGAATGACCTCCGCACACGATTCAGGAACCACAAATCAGCAATAATTAATAAGAAAATTGAACAGCCTGTAGCCAATCATTTTAACCTTGTCGATCATTCACTATCAGATTTGAAGATTTTCCCCGTAGAACATGTCTCAAAGGAAGAACTACTGGACTCCAAGGAAAACTTCTGGATGTACCGTTTAAAATCATTGCATCCAGATGGACTGAACATTACTGACAATACAACCTGATTAATGCATATCTCAAGAACTCTCAGGGCTGCATTGATTCCACATTCCAAATGGAATCTTCACTCATGATGCTTTTTGAAAATTCAGCTGTGTCATCTGTGCAGCCACTGAGCTTACCATCTTGAAACTACCTGAGGAAGGCGGAAGCTGAAACGTTGTAGTGGAAATATATTTTTGTTCTTTGGTGAATCTATCTGTTTGAGTCACTTCTTTCTTATATATTTTATTTATTTGTGACTCATTGTATCCTTTGAGATCCAGATTTTTGCCCTGGCTGGCTGTTGTTTTCTTGTGATCCTTCATCTTCAAGTATACTATTTTTGGGATTACAAACCTGTATCCTCCCTGGATCCGACTCTCAAGCCAGAAGCAACCACCATGTCAAGAACAAATCTACATCCTAGATATGCGCTGTTCATCCAGGAGAAAATCAGTAAGTGCCAATTTACAATAGCACATTTACAAATCTATAAAAAACTTAACATCTATCCTATGGGGTTGGAGATTAAGTCTAAGCCACCTTTTAAACTAACTAGTTGTGAATGGTCCGCTACATGGAATATTGTACTCCATAACTCATCAATGGCCCTACTATTGGTATCTATTAAAATAACCATTCAAAAAATGCAGATGCTTAAAGCTAAGCTACAAAAAGAACTGGAACTTTTAAAGAACACAAAAAGTGACTCTGAAGTGGCACACATACTACAGAGGATTGCAGTAGTAAAAAAAAAGACTGCCAGGAATTCTATTAAAATTAAATCTGAAAAACTAAAAAGAGATATGTTAAGATTTCATAACCCTCCTCTTCCAGCTAACCACTTCGTAAATCATTCTGTTTTTGGAGATTTTCTTGTCAGTGTAAGCCCTGTGAATAAACAGCATAAACAGAACAGAAGATTTATAAGACAAAAAAGACTGCAAAGCATCAGCCAACTTCAACCCTTCCAGACATCTGACTCAGTTATTGACTTGACTGGAGGGCTCCTATCACCAGGTGAATTGAACCTCTTGAGCAAAGGCCTCTATTTCTGTCCTGTACCGAAGGACCATAATGCAGCCAACATGATGAGAGACCTAAAAACCTTCGAGAGAAGATGCAGACTCGCAGAATACTTTTACAATAATTCTAATGTTGGTCAGCCAAGCTACCTTCCAGATCCATTTAAGAAGTTCCGTCATCCCAAATCATGGACTCCTCAATGTGGTAGAAATCCTGTCCTTGATACATATATTTTATCCATCAACTAAAACATCAAGGAATCAACACCTAAAAGGATTTTTGATAACATTAGCAAAGAAGAAAGAAAAGCTCTCCACCTCCTTCAACACGGAATGGATGTCATTATAAAACCGGCAGACAAAGGTGGTGCAGTGGTTGCCATGAAAGTAAGTGATTATATTGAGGAAGGAATGAGACAACTAATGGATACCAACACTTACAAACCTTTAGAAACGGATCCCACTGAAGATTTGAACAAAGAAATTAAAAACATGATTGTAAAGTACAGGTGCTTAAACCTCATTGATGAAACAACAGCAGATATACTTGTTCATCCCCAACCAAGACCTGGGAGATTTTATATGCTTCCCAAAATTCACAAAATAAACAATCCTGGCCGTCCCATCATCTCTGGCAATGACACCGCCACTGAGAGACTATCTTTATTTGTTGACCTGCACCTCCAGCCCATTGTACAGGAACTTCCATCATTTGTTAAAGATACCAGTCACTTCCTTCAGATTATTGAAAAATTAAACCAAACCTACACATTTGATGATGATACTCTTCTGGCTACATTTGATGTTACATCATTATACACCAACATACCACATGAGGATGGGCTTATGGCGTTATCTGAAGCTCTTAATAAAAGAACTGTGAAAAAACCATCAACAAATGTACTCACCAACTTTGCTAGAGTCATCCTTAAATCCAACAATTTTACATTCAATGGAAAACACTATCTGCAGATACAAGGTACTTCCATGGGTACTCGGATGGCTCCATCCTATGCAAATATCTTCATGGGCAAACTAGAGAACAGTATACTTGCTACTTCTAGCATCAAACCACTGGTATGGCTAAGATACATTGATGACATATTTATAATATGGAATGCAGGAAGTAGATCATTGGAACAATTTACAGCTAATATCAACAATATCCATCCTACCATCAAATTTACCAGCAGCAATACCAAACAGAAGTATCATCTCCCTTTTCTGGATGTGCTAGTCACCATTCATGAACACAAAATTACAACTGATCTGTACCACAAGCCTACAGATGCTCATTTGTATCTAAACTGGACTTCATGTCACCCCCATCACACTAAACTGAGCATCATCTACAGCCAAGCACTCAGAATAAGACGCATCTGCAGCAATGAGGAAACCTGTAAAGACCATCTACAGGAGCTTGCTACATTATTTAGAAGGCGAGGCTATCCTCTGCATATCACACAGCAACAAATTGACAAGTCTTTGCAGTTACCCAGAGAAGCACTTATTTGGAATACCAGCGCCAGAAACAAAAGTGACAGAACTCCATTTGTAGTTGACTATCATCCATCAGCTCCGAACTACAGAAATATAATGCAAAAAACATTTCCCTTACTGTCCACTTGTGAAAAATTGCAAAAGGTTTTTCCAAAACCGCCAGTCATTGCTTACCGCAGAGCTCCAAATTTACGATCTCTTATTGTGAGAGCTGAAATCAAGCAAGCTGTAACAAATGCAGGGGTTCATTACTGTGACTCTAAAAGATGCATCACGTGTGAATACCTTTTACAAACATCATCAGTTACTAGTTATGTTACCAGAAGAACCTATGCAATAAGGCAGCATCTAACATGTCGCTCAACATGCATTATTTATGTGATTCAGTATCAACGGCAAAGCTGTAAAAAACAATATGTAGGCCAAACAGTGAATGACCTCCGCACACGATTCAGGAACCACAAATCAGCAATAATTAATAAGAAAATTGAACAGCCTGTAGCCAATCATTTTAACCTTGTCGATCATTCACTATCAGATTTGAAGATTTTCCCCGTAGAACATGTCTCAAAGGAAGAACTACTGGACTCCAAGGAAAACTTCTGGATGTACCGTTTAAAATCATTGCATCCAGATGGACTGAACATTACTGACAATACAACCTGATTAATGCATATCTCAAGAACTCTCAGGGCTGCATTGATTCCACATTCCAAATGGAATCTTCACTCATGATGCTTTTTGAAAATTCAGCTGTGTCATCTGTGCAGCCACTGAGCTTACCATCTTGAAACTACCTGAGGAAGGCGGAAGCTGAAACGTTGTAGTGGAAATATATTTTTGTTCTTTGGTGAATCTATCTGTTTGAGTCACTTCTTTCTTATATATTTTATTTCTTTGTGACTCATTGTATCCTTTGGGATCCCGATTTTTGCCCTGGCTGGCTGTTGTTTTCTTGTGATCCTTCATCTTCAAGTATATATATATATATATATATATATATATATATATATATATATATATATATATAATCAGTCCCTTTCCTAGACACAGAGGTCTTTATTAACAACGGCAAATTGGAAACTAGGCTACATCGAAAAAGCACAGCTGGGAATACCATTCTTCATGCGACTAGTGCACACCCAGCTCACTTAATATCCAGCATCCCTTATGGGGAGATGTTGAGGCTAAGGAAAGTATGTAGCAACAGGGATGACCTCAAACAGGCGCAACATGACAGGAAATGCGGATTTCTTGAACGTGGTTACTCCGCCAAAACTATTGAGTCCGCCATTGCCAAATCTATGTTAATAGACAGACATCAGCTCCTCAGTACATACCATCAGGAAGAATTCCAGGCCAACGGTACAGTAAATGTGGTAACTACAACTACCTAGGCCAAAACAGAACCAGGTCCTTTCAAGATTAGCACCAGTTACAACAAACAACATACAGATATCTATAAAATCATCAATCGTAACTGGCCGTTAGTCCTGAATGATCCAACCATAGGCCCTACTTTACCACGCAAAGCATCATTAACATACAGTAGAGCACCCTCTAAGAGGGATTGCCTGGTTAACACCAACCCAGAGGTTATGGAAAAAACCTCTTGGTTACAGACCAATAAAGACTTCTACAGATGCAAAACGTGCAAATCGTGCATTCATGGCATAAATACCAAAACCTATGTAGATGCATTTAGCAATAGAGAACATCCTATTGACAAAATATTACAATGTAAGACTGAATATGTTGTATATGTCTTGGTGTGCCCATGTGGGATGAATTACGTGGGCAGCACAAAACTGGCTGCGCATAAGTGCATATTACAACACCTCCCGGCCATCGCGAACCAGGATAACACCTACCCGGTAGCCATGCACTTTAAAGACAAACACAACAGTGATAATTCAGGCTTGAAATATTTCCTCATAGATGCTGTGAGTGCCAGTAGAAGGGGTGGAAACAGGGAGTCGAGGTTGCGTAAACTTGAAACTCACTACATTCTGTTACTTGACTCCAAGACCCCTAAAGGCCTTAATATTACTGAGGACCTGCATACTTGTCTGTCATAATCTGATTTGTAGTTCCAATGTTGAGTAGTCTAGTCTCCTTACCAGAAGTGCTCTGCCTTAGTTCAAGTTTCAGCATCAAGCATCACATCGATGGGAGTAATGCGGATGCATTGCTCGCCAAAGTTTTGTCTTTCTTAAAGCAAATTTCCATCTATTTGCAAATGAGTAAAATATATATTGTGGCATTGGACCTCTATATACTGAAGTTATGTTCATTGCCAGGTTAGGATGGGTTGTAGTCACAGACTATGAAAAAGAAATTATGTAGCCATCACAATCCGCTATGTTACCAAAACTAAAATTAAAATAAAAAGAAACTATGGATAGTGTACCATAACCTTTTTAGTGGATGTTAAATGGGTTTCAGTTTTTAAATTTCACTATTTTTTTGACACCACTGCACTTTCACAGCACTAATTTGCACAGTACCAGTTGAGATATGTGTAGTTAACCTCATACAGGTATATTCAACAATAGGAGGGGCTAACTGCTCTAGGGATGAGCTCATCACAATGTCATTACAAGGGGGTCATCTGTAGTAGGGATTTATCCCAATATTTCAAATACTACGATGACAAGCATATATTAGAGCAACATACCTAAGAGTGTAATAGTCAATATGCCCTACAATCTATCGGTGGTCAAATATCCGGTTAGAATGTTATCCCTTGTTTCAGCTTATTGTTATATACCCACGGGGTTAACACAATTTCGTTGATTCTTTGCATATCAGTTTCTATAATGGTTAGTCCAGTAATTATGAAGAGTAATGTATTGCCTTGTTCTCCATGTTTATGAAAAATGATAACATTGATATGGACAATGGCCAAACAGAATATTTTGCTAAATTTGCACAATTGCTTATTTTGCACTTTTTGGAGCAAGCATTTGGCTTTTAATTACAGATCATGATTAACGCGAAACATAAAAAGTTTACATGATATGGGTCCGAATTAATTGATGTAAATATCTTGTATTTTACCGTTATCTATATAAACAATGTATTTAATGATTTTAATACAGTATTTAATATGCATTAAGGACTACTTGTTTACAATATTGTAAAGCATGGTGTTATCCGTTAATTACAAAACTCCAAAGTATGTCTTTCACCTCTATAGATGGTACTGTCACGTGATGCCCTTTCAAATTACGCACTGTCACTTTAAAAACTGTAACTTACCTGATTCACATTGTCATGTGAACAAGCCTCTGCGGAGGTGAAACGTTATGGTGGGTTGCAACACATAAAATACTTTGCACAGAACTACCTTGGTCCGTGTCTACATTGCTGCGGTGGGAGAATGGATTACCCTCGCCGTCGCTGTGGAATTTGAAATATATATACATATATATATATACTAAGGAAACACAAGCTTTTATCAACACAATGTGAGTAGGAACCTACTAAGGTAAAATAATGCGGTGTTCCTCTGGACTACAATTACCAGCATGCAAATTTCATGATATACGCAACCTGAGTGGGCGTGAACATTTTTGTGACGCATGAATGTGAACAATTAAAAGGAACATCTTACAAACTCAATTGTGGAAGCTGCCTCTGATGAGAGACACGAAGTCTCGAAACGCGTAAGGCATATGAAAAACAATCCGGGTGTGGGACCAGCTGTCACAGGTACGCCGAAAGGAAGGCTGGCTGCTGAGTGCGCCCTGCAAAGCTTTTGGGCATTTGGAATGACATAAATTACACGGCGGCCCTCGTCGTGGCAAGACGCACCATCTTGAGACCTTAAGAGGCTGCAGTTGAAACCATGTTCAAACCTGACCAGCGCAGCGAGTCTGACATAAAATTACTGGCCAAAACACTCCGAATCCTACTAAGGAAACACAAGCTTTTATCAACACAATGTGAGTAGGAACCTACTAAAGGTAAAATAATGCGGTGTTCCTCTGGACTACAATTACCAGCATGCAAATTTCATGATATACGCAACCTGAGTGGGCGTGAACATTTTTGTGACGCATGAATGTGAACAATTAAAAGGAACATCTTACAAACTCAATTGTGGAAGCTGCCTCTGATGAGAGACACGAAGTCTCGAAACGCGTAAGGCATATGAAAAACAATCCGGGTGTGGGACCAGCTGTCACAGGTACGCCGAAAGGAAGGCTGGCTGCTGAGTGCGTCCTGCAAAGCTTTTGGGCATTTGGAATGACATAAATTACACGGCGGCCCTCGTCGTGGCAAGACGCACCATCTTGAGACCTTAAGAGGCTGCAGTTGAAACCATGTTCAAACCTGACCAGCGCAGCGAGTCTGACATAAAATTACTGGCCAAAACACTCCGAATCCTACTAAGGAAACACAAGCTTTTATCAACACAATGTGAGTAGGAACCTACTAAAGGTAAAATAATGCGGTGTTCCTCTGGACTACAATTACCAGCATGCAAATTTCATGATATACGCAACCTGAGTGGGCGTGAACATTTTTGTGACGCATGAATGTGAACAATTAAAAGGAACATCTTACAAACTCAATTGTGGAAGCTGCCTCTGATGAGAGACACGAAGTCTCGAAACGCGTAAGGCATATGAAAAACAATCCGGGTGTGGGACCAGCTGTCACAGGTACGCCGAAAGGAAGGCTGGCTGCTGAGTGCGTCCTGCAAAGCTTTTGGGCATTTGGAATGACATAAATTACACGGCGGCCCTCGTCGTGGCAAGACGCACCATCTTGAGACCTTAAGAGGCTGCAGTTGAAACCATGTTCAAACCTGACCAGCGCAGCGAGTCTGACATAAAATTACTGGCCAAAACACTCCGAATCCTACTAAGGAAACACAAGCTTTTATCAACACAATGTGAGTAGGAACCTACTAAAGGTAAAATAATGCGGTGTTCCTCTGGACTACAATTACCAGCATGCAAATTTCATGATATACGCAACCTGAGTGGGCGTGAACATTTTTGTGACGCATGAATGTGAACAATTAAAAGGAACATCTTACAAACTCAATTGTGGAAGCTGCCTCTGATGAGAGACACGAAGTCTCGAAACGCGTAAGGCATATGAAAAACAATCCGGGTGTGGGACCAGCTGTCACAGGTACGCCGAAAGGAAGGCTGGCTGCTGAGTGCGTCCTGCAAAGCTTTTGGGCATTTGGAATGACATAAATTACACGGCGGCCCTCGTCGTGGCAAGACGCACCATCTTGAGACCTTAAGAGGCTGCAGTTGAAACCATGTTCAAACCTGACCAGCGCAGCGAGTCTGACATAAATTTACTGGCCAAAACACTCCGAATCCTACTAAGGAAACACAAGCTTTTATCAACACAATGTGAGTAGGAACCTACTAAAGGTAAAATAATGCGGTGTTCCTCTGGACTACAATTACCAGCATGCAAATTTCATGATATACGCAACCTGAGTGGGCGTGAACATTTTTGTGACGCATGAATGTGAACAATTAAAAGGAACATCTTACAAACTCAATTGTGGAAGCTGCCTCTGATGAGAGACACGAAGTCTCGAAACGCGTAAGGCATATGAAAAACAATCCGGGTGTGGGACCAGCTGTCACAGGTACGCCGAAAGGAAGGCTGGCTGCTGAGTGCGTCCTGCAAAGCTTTTGGGCATTTGGAATGACATAAATTACACGGCGGCCCTCGTCGTGGCAAGACGCACCATCTTGAGACCTTAAGAGGCTGCAGTTGAAACCATGTTCAAACCTGACCAGCGCAGCGAGTCTGACATAAATTTACTGGCCAAAACACTCCGAATCCTACTAAGGAAACACAAGCTTTTATCAACACAATGTGAGTAGGAACCTACTAAAGGTAAAATAATGCGGTGTTCCTCTGGACTACAATTACCAGCATGCAAATTTCATGATATACGCAACCTGAGTGGGCGTGAACATTTTTGTGACGCATGAATGTGAACAATTAAAAGGAACATCTTACAAACTCAATTGTGGAAGCTGCCTCTGATGAGAGACACGAAGTCTCGAAACGCGTAAGGCATATGAAAAACAATCCGGGTGTGGGACCAGCTGTCACAGGTACGCCGAAAGGAAGGCTGGCTGCTGAGTGCGTCCTGCAAAGCTTTTGGGCATTTGGAATGACATAAATTACACGGCGGCCCTCGTCGTGGCAAGACGCACCATCTTGAGACCTTAAGAGGCTGCAGTTGAAACCATGTTCAAACCTGACCAGCGCAGCGAGTCTGACATAAATTTACTGGCCAAAACACTCCGAATCCTACTAAGGAAACACAAGCTTTTATCAACACAATGTGAGTAGGAACCTACTAAAGGTAAAATAATGCGGTGTTCCTCTGGACTACAATTACCAGCATGCAAATTTCATGATATACGCAACCTGAGTGGGCGTGAACATTTTTGTGACGCATGAAGGTGAACAATTAAAAGGAACATCTTACAAACTCAATTGTGGAAGCTGCCTCTGATGAGAGACACGAAGTCTCGAAACGCGTAAGGCATATGAAAAACAATCCGGGTGTGGGACCAGCTGTCACAGGTACGCCGAAAGGAAGGCTGGCTGCTGAGTGCGTCCTGCAAAGCTTTTGGGCATTTGGAATGACATAAATTACACGGCGGCCCTCGTCGTGGCAAGACGCACCATCTTGAGACCTTAAGAGGCTGCAGTTGAAACCATGTTCAAACCTGACCAGCGCAGCGAGTCTGACATAAATTTACTGGCCAAAACACTCCGAATCCTACTAAGGAAACACAAGCTTTTATCAACACAATGTGAGTAGGAACCTACTAAAGGTAAAATAATGCGGTGTTCCTCTGGACTACAATTACCAGCATGCAAATTTCATGATATACGCAACCTGAGTGGGCGTGAACATTTTTGTGACGCATGAATGTGAACAATTAAAAGGAACATCTTACAAACTCAATTGTGGAAGCTGCCTCTGATGAGAGACACGAAGTCTCGAAACGCGTAAGGCATATGAAAAACAATCCGGGTGTGGGACCAGCTGTCACAGGTACGCCGAAAGGAAGGCTGGCTGCTGAGTGCGTCCTGCAAAGCTTTTGGGCATTTGGAATGACATAAATTACACGGCGGCCCTCGTCGTGGCAAGACGCACCATCTTGAGACCTTAAGAGGCTGCAGTTGAAACCATGTTCAAACCTGACCAGCGCAGCGAGTCTGACATAAATTTACTGGCCAAAACACTCCGAATCCTACTAAGGAAACACAAGCTTTTATCAACACAATGTGAGTAGGAACCTACTAAAGGTAAAATAATGCGGTGTTCCTCTGGACTACAATTACCAGCATGCAAATTTCATGATATACGCAACCTGAGTGGGCGTGAACATTTTTGTGACGCATGAATGTGAACAATTAAAAGGAACATCTTACAAACTCAATTGTGGAAGCTGCCTCTGATGAGAGACACGAAGTCTCGAAACGCGTAAGGCATATGAAAAACAATCCGGGTGTGGGACCAGCTGTCACAGGTACGCCGAAAGGAAGGCTGGCTGCTGAGTGCGTCCTGCAAAGCTTTTGGGCATTTGGAATGACATAAATTACACGGCGGCCCTCGTCGTGGCAAGACGCACCATCTTGAGACCTTAAGAGGCTGCAGTTGAAACCATGTTCAAACCTGACCAGCGCAGCGAGTCTGACATAAATTTACTGGCCAAAACACTCCGAATCCTACTAAGGAAACACAAGCTTTTATCAACACAATGTGAGTAGGAACCTACTAAAGGTAAAATAATGCAGTGTTCCTCTGGACTACAATTACCAGCATGCAAATTTCATGATATACGCAACCTGAGTGGGCGTGAACATTTTTGTGACGCATGAATGTGAACAATTAAAAGGAACATCTTACAAACTCAATTGTGGAAGCTGCCTCTGATGAGAGACACGAAGTCTCGAAACGCGTAAGGCATATGAAAAACAATCCGGGTGTGGGACCAGCTGTCACAGGTACGCCGAAAGGAAGGCTGGCTGCTGAGTGCGTCCTGCAAAGCTTTTGGGCATTTGGAATGACATAAATTACACGGCGGCCCTCGTCGTGGCAAGACGCACCATCTTGAGACCTTAAGAGGCTGCAGTTGAAACCATGTTCAAACCTGACCAGCGCAGCGAGTCTGACATAAATTTACTGGCCAAAACACTCCGAATCCTACTAAGGAAACACAAGCTTTTATCAACACAATGTGAGTAGGAACCTACTAAAGGTAAAATAATGCGGTGTTCCTCTGGACTACAATTACCAGCATGCAAATTTCATGATATACGCAACCTGAGTGGGCGTGAACATTTTTGTGACGCATGAATGTGAACAATTAAAAGGAACATCTTACAAACTCAATTGTGGAAGCTGCCTCTGATGAGAGACACGAAGTCTCGAAACGCGTAAGGCATATGAAAAACAATCCGGGTGTGGGACCAGCTGTCACAGGTACGCCGAAAGGAAGGCTGGCTGCTGAGTGCGTCCTGCAAAGCTTTTGGGCATTTGGAATGACATATATATATATATATACACATAGCCTTTTACGACGAGTAGCATGCTACTCTGGAACCCAGATATAAAACAAAACACTATTATAAAAGAAATGTATTGCACATTATATTAAATTTTTTATATTTTTGAATTTGATAGTACATAAACGCATCAAGACTTCGATTTGGGAATCTGCTTTTTTGCTGAGCCCCCCGCTGAAAACGAAGACTAATACAAACCTACGCTGCACGTTTTTAAAGGTAGGCTGTGTCTAAAAACGGCGCGGTTGTTGTGGAGCTAACCGGTCGGCTGACTGGTAGGCAACCCGGCACCGATTCCGGCGGGACACTCCTTTCTTTTTTCTTCGTGTACTTGATTGTTTCATAAGTCAAGAACAGCGGGTTGTGGGATAAACCTCAGAATTTGAACTACGGTGACAAGGAAGTTTGTTTGGCAGAAGCTTCGGTGACAATAAAAAAAAGCTTTATTTATAAAACCGAAGAGAGACAATATCAACATGATATCCAGTGACGCGCTCAGTAACAGAGAAGCCACAGTCGAGGCGCGGTTTGACAGTCTTCCAGCTCCCATTGTTAGTCAAACCAAAGCTACATCAGCTAACATCGCCAATGATGCTAAAACATTACTAAAGACGTTAGAAAAACTGCTCCGTGATGAGATTTCAAAATGGTGGGAGAAAAAATCTCTAGAGAAATACAGTGACGCCAACAGGGTTCCACGTGGCCTTCGGGTACTAATTGTACCCACATATGATGATCCTGATCCTCAAATGCTCCAGGAATGGGCGGAAAATAATTTAAAAAGTTCAATGAATATGATCCACATACTGATCAAATACGCTGAGTCAGACAGAGAAAAACTTTTGGTGGAAATCAATCATATTAATAGTCTTCTTGAAGCCACAGGCGAAACCGACTTCATCACCAAAAGTAAAGCGGAAATTGACATTCGTGTTAAAAAATTGGAGGAAACCATCATTGAAAGAAAAATCACAAAGTTTCCACGAGATAAAAATGATTACGCCATGGGTAGAATCTTTACCTTTTCTCGTAAACATGATAATTTAAAGCGTAAAGCCCTCTTGAAAAACAACAGTTCTACAATGGGCCAAACTTTAGACAGCAATGATACTTCTTCCATCCCTGCTGATAATTCCGATGTCTTATCCGTAAATTCACTGACTTCTAACAGCGATGAGGGTGGATCTGTTACATCATTACCAGGCCCAAGCATGCGTGATAACTACTCTCTAGTTGAGGAACTGAATTTTGTAAGCGAGGACCGACGTTATTCCCTGCGCTCCCGGAATCCTCAATTAAAACAAGGAAATCAATCGGCCAACGCAGGCGCGCAAGGAAGCGGATCTGTAAACAAAAATACCTCTCAAAACAAAGCAAAAAAGAGTTGGAGAAAATAACAAGCACAATGGAAAACACAGTAATTAATCTCACTGATCTTGTCTTGTCTAAAGCTGAGGAACAATTACTTTCATTAGGACTTTCTTATTATCCGCCAAATAGGTTTTCATATAATCAAACGAGGATTGATGTTTTTAAATTCATTCGCAAAATAAAATTGATCAAACATTTCCAACTGGAATCTAAGCGAACAAAAACAGTCAACACGCCTTTATGATTTGGCATATAACGATGATTCACAGCCTCCACCGATAGTAAGTCAAACTATCAATGTGAACTGTCCGATCTTGATGCTGCGCCTAGGTATACTCCCAGTATTAACTTTTTGTTCTTCGTGGAGTCCGGATAGAGCTGTGATATGCACCCTCTGTCAAGGGGGCATACAGGATTTGGCACACCTTCTTTTTATCTGTCCTAACGAGAAAATTGTAAATGCAAGGTTATCATGTATAGAACCCATCTTCCGATCTTGTAGGATTGCTAACACTAAGGACTTCTTAACACTATGTAAAAATCCACCTAATGAATACGTTTGTTATAGAATTTTTAAGTTTTTGAAAATTTCGTTGAAAATGTATTAATTGTATGCATTTTTATTGTATTTTTATATTTTAACAAATTTGTGGTCCTCAATAGAGTACCGTAACAAATAAAAACTTTTTGACTTTTTGACTAAAGCTGATCCTGAATGCAGCGTTATACGCCTGTTTAAAAAATAAACTTTGAACTTTGAACTGTCCGGTTACCAGTCCTTTCCGTCCTAAATCCACGTTTCTACCTTTAATGCCAAGAGACGCGGTAGATGTGTTCAGCGACAGAGTCATCACAGAATTGAAAAGTTTAAACAGACAAGTCATGATTCAAAGTAAACAACGGGATTATAACAACAACCAATACCATCAGCTTGTAAAAAAACTCCAAAACAACAACAAGGATGTGATAATAAAAAATGCGGATAAGGGAGGAAATACAGTCTTATGGCAGTTAAAGGACTACATGACTGAGACAGAGAGACATTTATCAGACATTTCATGTTATTCAAAATCATCACAATCCATCATGTTTCAAAGTCATGAAAAAACCCGTAAACAAATCTCCAACTGGAAAAGACTTGGTTTACTGTCCAAAGACGGAAGTAAATTCTTAACAAATGATCATCCCATCACTCCGAATTTATATTTCCTCCCTAAAATTCATAAACAAGTCACACCTACTCCCGGTCGCCCTAATATATCAGCGATTGGGAGTATGAACGAAAACATATCCAAATATGTAGACTTTTTTTGCAACCCCACATGTCCAATCTAACCTCTTACCTAAAGGACACTACAGACTTCTTGGCCAAAATTGCAAGTGTAAATTGGTGTGACAATTATCTATTCCTTGTAATGGATATCGAGTCTTTATATACATCCATTAACCATCAACAGGGTATCAATGCTTGTAATTTTTCTCTGAGTAAACGTGATATATGTTTCCGTGATCATAATGTAATGTTGATGGAAATGATCAGAATATGCCTCACTACTAATTTTTTCCGTTTCCATGGCAACATCTACCAGCAGCTACGTGGTGTGGCAATGGGCTTGTGCTTTTCCCCCAGCTACTCATGTTTACATGTGGGTTGGTGGGAGGAGCACAAGCTCAGAACCACGCACCGGCACTGGTCAAGCAACATCGTCAATTATTGGCGATATATAGATGATGTGTGTATAATCTGGAAAGGGACATTAGATGAGGCGTCATCTTTTGTATCTGATCTCAACACCAACACATTGAATCTTAGATTCACGGCCTCTATCACCTCAGACACAGCAGAATTACTTGATGTAGTTGTTTATAAAGGATTCCAAACTTGAGACTCGATTACACCGCAAATCTACAGCGGGCAATTCGATTTTACATGCCCGAAGCGCCCATCCCCGACATACTATTAAAAGTATCCCCTATGGGGAATTCATTTGCATCTGTAGAATTTGCAGTGACGCCGTATCACTTGATGAGTGTTTAATGGACTCCAAACGCCGATTTATAAATAGGGGTTACTTTGAACCAATTTTGGATCAAGCGTTAATTAGAACTAAGTCGCTAGATCGTAAATCCCTACTTGCACCGAACAACTCTGATAATGTTACTTCAGAATGCTCAGTAAGATTAATCACAACTTTCTGTGCACAGGAACGCAAGATATGGCGTATCATCTGCAGGGAATGGCCAATTGTTTTGACCGATATTATTCTAGGTCCCATTTTACCTGCCACCCCTGATATTACCTTCAGGAGGGCTCCTTCAATGCGAGACGCATTGGATAAACCATCACCTGAGGTTCTTCCTAAAAAACCTTGGTTCCACAAAACAGGATTTTTTAAGTGCACTTCCTGTCGTGCTTGCACGTTTGCAAAAAACACTACCCACTATATGACTGCATGTAGTGAGGTCCCTGTACCTATCCGAGAACATTTGACCAGCAGGTCGGAATATGTGATCTATAAATTAAGATGTACCTGCAATCTCGAATATATTGGCAGCACGAAACTTCCTGTGCATAAACGCATTCTGCAGCACATAAGAGCGATTGTCAATAGTGACGAAAACTACCCTGTGGCAAGACACATTCGATCTGTTCACAACAAACTGCTAAAAGATCTGGAATATACTGTCTTGTGCTCAGTGCCCCAGCCCGGACGGGGTGGGAATAGGGAAAAGCTATTACGACAAAAGGAATCGCACTTCATATTAGCATTGGATACCAAGGCCCCTAATGGGTTAAATTTAACGGAAGACCTTAATAACTTTTTGTAAATCTGGCCAGAATATCTGTTTTGTTTGATAACGTTGTTGTTTCTGTTTAAGAAATTAGCATATTCTTTCTGTAGAATGAATTTATATATTTTAGGTCATCGGCTGATGATCACTATCACTTTAATTGGTTATATGTTTGTATTCTGACATAACCATATTTCTACAGATTGATATACTTTTTAATAAAAAAACTGCAAGCTTTCTATAACTGCCTTTACTGCTTACTCGGCTGTGAGCAACATTTAATTTTAATTTCACTTAAATGTGGGTGTTGATTTTATGACTTAGATTTTTTGGTAACAGAACGGCACTTTTTGAGCACTAATATAGACATACCATATGAATGAATTAGATGTCCACAAAGTATGTACTATTAAATGTGACCCCAACATTCGCAATAGGCAATTTTGAAGGTTTATGAATTGCGTGACAGTTATAATGAATTTATTGCTATATATATTCTATACAGTGACATTTGTCAAAGTATTGTATTTCTATTTGCAATTTTGAATTTTATTATGACACTATGTCGTTATTATAATTATTTTCATTATTTGCAATCATGTTTACTGATTATTATAGATTAACTATTCATTAACTCTTTTGCTTCTATTTTTCCAAAATACGTTGCCTTATACAATTTTACATTAAGTTGTTAAAAATGTCAATTGGATTCTTGGTCATTTTAGTCATTTAATAATGGCGTCTGTTTGTATTTTTCAAACATACCTTTTTGCATTGGTCTGTCTTCTATTTTTATTATCATCACTGTGAGGTAGTGCACTTTTTTGATTAGTCCCACTATTATGTCTACTATAAATTGGTTGTTCCTTCTGAGCGCGTTATGTGAACAAGCTCCCTTGAGGAGTGAAACGCGTCGTTGGATGGACATTTGTCCTTTACTTTCATAAAAATAAATAACTTTATTCTGCTAAACATCCGAGAATTTGGATTTTCTTTGTTATGGCTGCATCGTAAAAATTGAGGTTGGAGTGAGGTCCGCACCTGAAGGAATTCCGGCTTCCATCGTCGGAACAGGATTGTTGGATTCATATATATATATCTATATATATTACCTACTGGCGGTCGCCAGTAGGTATATATAGTTAGGATTTTTTCTCTATGGGATTTTTGAAAATTCTATGTCTAATAACTTTGGCGTTTGTGGACGGAATTGGCTGAAATTTTCAGGAAAATGGCACATTTTGTTTCTGAGCAGCCCCTGAAAATTGGGGGGGGGTTCGTCCAGGGGGGGTCGAGAAAAAAGGGGGGTCCCAAAACATGTTTTTAACATTGAGTTTTCCATAGGGCGGTTGGCCTCACTTTTAGCCCGAACGGCTGAATGGATTTGCACGAAACTTGGCAAAATTGTAGGGACTGGTAGCCCGATGTGCCTTTTGTAGGTCTCAATATATGTGCTCCAGTGGATTTTGAGAAATTAACGTTTAAAAAAAGATATATATCTGTAACAGCGGACTGGGCAGCGGCCCAGGACGCGTACTTGTCGCGCAACGGAGCTTTGTGAAGCGAAGCTGATTGGTTCTCCGGCGTCTGTCAACATTCCAAACAGTCCGTAGCGGCCGCCATCTTGTCTCTCGGTAGGATCGAGAGACAAGAGGAGGTCAAAACAAAGGGGGAAATAACTATAAGGGGGCATAGTAGATCCTCGCTGACCCCCTAGGTTTGATGTGGAGGTTTTAAAAGGGCCCCGCGGGGCAAAAAAAAATAATAATAATAATAATCGAACGGCTGAATGGATTTGCACGAAACTTGGCAAAATATTAGGGACTGGTAGCCCGATGTGCCTTTGCTAGGTCTCAATATATGTGCTCCAGTGGATTTTAAGAAATTAACGTTCAAAAAAAGATATATATCTGTAACAGCGCTCCGCTTCGCGTAACGGAGGTTTGCGAAGCTGATTGGTCATTCTGTCACTGGGCTATAGTTGGGCTACATCTGGCTGATATTTGGGCTACATTTGTTTTTTTGTGTGTCTGGCGGCCATCTTTGGGCTACATTGGGCTACATTGGGCTACATTTGGGCTCCAACATATATATAGGCCAATGTAGCCCAATATATATTTTTCAAAGTTAATTTTCGTAAAAACCACTGGAGCATATATCTTGAGACATAGCAAAGGCACATCGGGCTACCAGTCCCTACAATTTTGCCAAGTTTCGTGGAAATCCATTCAGCCGTTCGAGCTAAAAGTGAGTCCAACCGCCCTATGGAAATGAAGGAAATGAATGGGTAATTTGTAATTAGCAAATAGCTCATCGCAAACTAGGAATGGTAAAGAATCGCTATTTATTCCTTAAAGTTCGCTATTTAGGAAATGCAAAAAACTTTGATGATACATATGGCGGTTCATCTCTAACAAGATAAGAAGCATAGGGATACATTTATGATGACTGGCGCATCACCAGGGATGTGTTAGTCATTCTGTGCCGCTGTTCCGTCACCTATGGTGTGCTGCATTTACAATGCGGCGCATCATGGGGCAAAAACAGCACAGATGCGTGATGTATCTGTGCCGTAAAGGTGGCGCATTGCTGGAGTTGTATCGCAAGTGTGATGAAGCTCCAGCAAGGGTCGGGGGTGCCCCTGTCGCAGGGTTTCTGTTCTCACACAGAACTGTGGACAGAGGATTGGAACCTCGGCGAATTAGGGTGTCCCAAAACTCACGTTAGTAATCAAAAACTCCTTAGCAAGCTAGGTACAGTGTCACATTGGATATAACAAACTCTCAATGTTTAGACAATCCAGAATATGAACTTATAGTACCTCAGGATACGTGGAACTCATGAACAGTCGGTCGTTATATATTTCTTAGAAACCAGAACATGGAGTTAAGAAGAACACATGTGTATTTGAAATGTTTATTTACTAATGCCGTCTTCACAGGCGTAGTATCTTAGATAATACAAGTACACATATTATCAGTAGCAAAATTACCAGCATAGTTACTAGTACATAAAAAGCGAATGGTGATAGTATGTTAACATGCTGTAAATGAATAAGAGTTAGCAACACTTATAAGCAGCCGCGGGCCGTGGAGGGAGTTACGGTGGGGCAGGGAGGCGGGGAGGGGGAGGGGCAAGGTAGAGAGGGCTCCACCCTGCTTCTCCCCCTCCCCGCCTCCCTGCCTCACCGTAACTCCCTCCACGGCCCGCGGCTGCTTATATCTCACCCTCCCTAATACACATATTATATTATTTGCTAAGAAGGTCTCTTTGTGTTGGTTTAGGGCGTGCCCATACTTTAGTGTCTTAGATTTGAAGGAATCACATCAGCATACACCAGCTCTCTCTTCATGTGAGCCGCATCAACTGTTGTGTATGTGTGTTCGGCAAAGCAATATAAAACCCGCCTCATGCCCAGAATTGGCAGAAGTTGCACTTATGTTATGAGTATGAAGTCGTGGAGATCAGACCTCATAACAATTCTGTATCGTGTTGTTCTTGAAACTTTAGCACTCGCTGTACAGATATAGTTTAACAAGCAAAGCAGATAGTAGAGCAATAACATATTATTCTCATGTAAACCACGATGAACTACTAGGTGGAAAGCTAAAGCAACAACTAAGTGTTGTGTGCAGAAGTTGCAAAAAAGGAAAAATGGCGTTTAAACCGGTAATGAGCCCATGCTAACTTAACACGGTGTAAAGATATCCAGGACCTAGATGACACCTCCCCATGATCCGGAAACGAACTGAATAAGATAATAGAAGTGCCATCTCATGAGAGCAGATTGCAAGTTTATATGTGGACGGTCCGCAAGGTAAAGCATTAAAAACTAGGAAAATGTAATGCTAAAGAAAAATAAAACAGCCAAGTACTTTATCGAGTCTTAAGCCAATAGGCAAGGTAAATATTAAAAACTTGACAAATAAGTCAATGAATTGTCAATGAAATGCTAGTACTCAGCATATCAAACATGAAAAAGGTCTATGACATAACTGTGTATGCAAAATAAGCTGCAACAGCCTCCAATAGGAAGTCACCGTCTTCATCCGAAAACAGTTCAGCCATCCAATTTAAAAGCGGAAAAGAACATACGTGCTCTCCCAGCACCGGATCCTCTATCACCATCAGAGGACAGCTCGGTGGGTTTTCAAGAAAGCTCTGTTCCAAGAAAGACTGTGCTGCCGCCAGTAAATTCCAGGGACCAAGTAGTCCATGCATCAATGCCACAGCCATAATCCTTTCGCCAGGACAAACCAACTCGTGAGTAATGATAGGAGTCATCAGCTGATTAAAGTCGACGTCAGGAGAAACCGGTCCGCAGAGACACAAATCAATGGCCCAATCGAAATCACAGGTCAGGCAGTGAAATACAGGCTGGACACAGGTGAAGTAGGAGAATCGAAAAGATAATCCATATGCCGTGCTTAATATCGCCAACGGCATTGTGCCATAATATTCTAGCATGCGATTGCGGAACAGTGTCAGCAGCTGCAGGGTGGGAGGTTGCATAGGAGGGACATCCATATTTAAAAATGTAAAAAAGCACAAGAGCGTCCGCTGGTAATGCAAGTAAAAATGCCAATCCACGAACCAGAGTGGAGAAAATAGAATGAAAGGAAGCAGGGATGAGTCCAAAGATTTTCTCAAATGAAGTCACGAGACCACTGGTAACAACTTTAAAAAAGTGCGCCAGGGACTTTGCGGAGGATGCGTTAAAGATAGTCGGAACCATCTTGCTGAATTTGAAAGGCAAATCTGAATTGAAAAGTGTGTGCACCTCTGTACGGGTGTTCGCTATGTGAAGCACGAAAGTTTCACGGGCCGAACTCAAGGCCACCTCTCTCTGAGACAAAAGAGCTCTTATTCTTGCCATGCCGTTGAAATCTGTCCCAAGGTTGGTATTTGTGGCCAGATTGAAAACTCCCTATGTTCATGTGTGGGAGGAAATAGAACATTTCTGCAGCAAATAACCCGTTCACTTACTGTTACGATAAAAGGAATACTTTTAATTAACTCACAACAATCTTCATTATTGAGCATCAAATAACTACCATTTTCCAACAACTTGAACGTGGGGATGATAGCAGGAACTGGCGTGCCTTGCAACACGCAAGCCATATTTGGTCGGTGTTTGTTGCACGAACCGTGTAACTGTATGTGCCTACACATTAGTGAATGATCTGGCGTCTCAGTGCATTCCTCTCCATTCAGATAAACTTCTTGATCATCTTTGAAACATCTGTATGTGTATGGAAGCGACCAGACCTCATGAAGAAAAGCACTACCTAAAGGTTCATAACGACCTATTGGTATATATTTCATACAATTTGAAAACTTATATAAAGCAAAAGGCAGCGTTATTAAACCGTGGATAAGGCACGTTGCCAAAAAACCCGCAATCCTCTGCTGATGATGTCACTGAGCATGTCATGAATGATGTAATATGTGACATCATCAGCAGTGGATTACGGGTAATAGTATCTCTAGTTTACTCCCCTATAGCTGTCTTTCTTTTAACATAAGTGTCTGTTTCCTTCCCTTATACTTACTGTTTTTGGTTTGCTTCCGGTTCGCGTACCGGGGAGCGAACTGGGAAGCGAACTAAGAGAAATAGAGGTTGGCACAGTTCCAAATATTGTACCAATTTTTTAATAACGGGGAGGTAGTTCTGAAAAGAACTTTTTTTTTTATTTTTCAGAACATTTTTTTACTTTTTTTGAATTTTTCTGAACAGTTTTATATTTTTTTGGGTTTTTCTTGGAGGGGGCAATGAAAACGATTCATTGTAAAGGGCTCAACAGGAGCAACGAAACAAAAAAAAGAAGTATTTATTATTTTGGGCGTTTCGTACAAACTTGCATATGATAGTCAATAGCTCTGTTGATCAGAGTGATGCTTTTTTCTCCGTAGGAAATGAATCCATCGCAAAATACGCAGATGTGTTTTACATCACCAAATCTCATTTGTATATTTGGCACCATCTCCCTGCCCTCTGGTCCCGTTACTTCCGGTACAACAGATCTTCTGGCCATAATAGGGAGATTATCTAGGTCGTTCCGAAACTGTGCAGCACTGTAGTTGTTAGGATGCCACCTAGTCATATGGCGATGCATTGTGTAGTTTCCGAAACTGTATTTTTTGTCGGTCCCTCTGGACAGTCTATCTTGACATATAAGGCAAGTTACGTATCTTGCATTTACTTTTTTCTGACCTTTGGGAATTTTAAAAAATTGCCAAATGAAGTTTTCTTTCCGGTGAGACGTCCTGGGCTGCTCAGGCAAAAACTGCCTCTCTTCGTGCTCGTCCTCCTGTTCCTCTTCTTCCTCTCCTTGTTGAATTATAACTTGAGCAGGTGGTCCACTCTTCCTTGGATGTGGTGGAGGTGGTGGGGAAGCACCAGCTGAAGCTACTAAAGAAGCCATTGCTCAGTGATCACAAAGGGTCTTTCTCTCACAATGATGAAAGTCAGAGTGAGGAAAGAAGGAGGGATTTTCATCATTTGGGAAAAACAAGAGTTCTCAACCAATCAAAAGTGTTCATTTTAGATTATATGACCTAGTCTTACATCATTAGGAAACCAAAAGTGAAATGAACCAATGAAAAGTGTTATTACCAAGTCACATGACTTGCTGTGTTTACGTTAAGCGCTTTGCAGGGCCTCCCGGTTTGCTTCCAGAAACCTGCGCTTTGCGACTCGCTTCGCGTACCAGTTCGCTAACGTTGTACGTCATATGACGTATCACGCGACAACGTGAAACGTCATGCGGACGGGAGGCGTCACGATGTTGTTTTCGAACGCGGCACTTGTGGTAAAGAAACGTTTACCGGCTCGCGGTCTATTTCGCGGCATCAAGGTCAGCTAACGGGAAGCTTCCCGATTCGCGAAGCGGGAACAAAGAAAAAAAAATATTTAAAAAAAAAATTATTCATAAACATATAAAATATATTTTTGGATTTAAAGAAGAATACATTTTACAGCTACAGATATTAGCTGTTAAAAAACCAATGAAATTCACAGAAAAAACCATAGGTTATAGACCATATATAGTTAGGAATTAGAATTTACAAAACCTTGAAAATTCACTGAAAAAACCATAGGTTATAGACCATATATAGTTAGGAATTAGCATTTAGAAAACCTTATTTTACTCACACAAAACCATTGAAATTCCATATATAGTTAGTTGCACTAACTATATATCGCGCACCCGCAATCCACTGCTGATGATGTCACATATTACATCATTCATGACATGGTCAGTGACATCACTGATGACATCACTGATGACATCTCAAATGACATCACTGATGACATCACTGATGACATCTCAAATGACATCACTGATGACATCATGACACACCAATACCGGTTACTACATAAGCACTCACTGATTCCTACGTCTACACACACATTCACTCATTCACCCATACAATCACTCATACATACAGTCACTTATTATTACAACACTATCATATGCACTCATACACCTATGCAGACAGTCACACACTGCCACTCATCCATGGAGTTACTCACACACCAAGCCAGTCCTGTAAAGAATCAATCACACTTCCATTTCTTCATCTATACAGTTAAACACAGAACACCATACTTCAGTGACATCACTGATGACATCACTAATGACATCTGAAATGACATCACTGATGACATCTCAAATGACATCACTGATGACATCATGACACACCAATACCAGTTACCTGATTCGTACGTCTACACACACATTCACTCATTCACCCATACAATTACTCATACATACAGTCACTTATTATTAGAACACTATCATATGCACTCATACACCTAGTCAGTCCTGTGAAGAATCAATCACACTTCGATTTCCTCATCTATAGTTAAACACAGAACACCATACTTTTCACACATATACTAACACATACTTACTCTCTTATACAATCACTGATACAAGTACACATTGATATGCACAGAGTCACACACCTCCCAGCCAGCCACACACACACTCAGTCTTCCATACATCCAGTCATTCTTCAATATGTAAAACGTATTTAAACTTTACAAAAACACACAGACACTAGATGATGTCATCAGTGATGTCATTTGAGATGTCATCAGTGATGTCATCAGTGATGTCACTGACCATGTCATGAATGATGTAATATGTGACATCATCAGCAGTGGATTGCGGGTGCGCGATATATAGTTAGTGCAACTAACTATATATGGAATTTCAATGGTTTTGTGTGAGTAAAATAAGGTTTTCTAAATGCTAATTCCTAACTATATATGGTCTATAACCTATGGTTTTTTCAGTGAATATATATATAGATATATATATATGTATAAATATATATTACCTACTGGCGGTCGCCAGTAGGTAGTTATAGTTAGGATTGATTTCCATAGGGAAATCGCAACATTCTATTTGGAATAACTTTGGCGCCGGTTGAGGAATCGGCCTGAATTTTTCAGCAACTTTGCCTCGCGGCGCTCCACTCCTTCTGTGAAAGTTTGGGGGAGGATTCGTCAAGTGGGGGCCGAGATAAAAGTGGGGTCCCAAAACGTGTTTTCCCCATGTTAATTTCCATAGGGCGGTTGGTCGCACTTTTAGCTAGAACGGCTGAATGGATTTTCACCAAACTTGGCAAAATTGTAGGGACTGGTAGCCCGATGTGCCTTTGCTATGTCTCAAGATATGTGCTCCAGAGGATTTTGAGTAATTTAGGTTTAAAAAAATGTATATATCTATGGCAGCGCCCCGGTACGCGCACCGGGGAGCGCTCCGGGCGCGCCACGCGACTTGCGCACGGGAAGCTGATTGGCTCTCGGGTGTCTGTAAACATTCGAAACAGTCTGGAGCGGCCGCCATCTTGTGTCTCGGTAGGACCGAGACACAAGAGGTGGCTAAAAACAAAAGGGGGAAATGACCAAAAGGGGGGAGGGTACACCCCCCCTGATACCTAGGTTTGATGTGGGGGCCGTGAAAGGGCCCCGCGGGACAAAAAAAATGTAATTTTTTTTATTTTTGCGGGGGGAGCGCCCGGTACGCGCACCGGGGAGCGTACATTGGTGAAAAATAGTGAAAATAATAGTGTAAAATAATCCTATTGAGTGATTACAGGTAGGGTAGCTCTGAAAAGAGCTTTTGGGTTCTGTGGCTGTTTTAGGTACCTAAAAGTACGTCCCACACACACCCACACGCACACAACCCCTCACCCCCACACCCACACACTCCCCACACACACCTCACAAACGCACACCTCCACCCACACCCAAACACCCCAAACCCCCACACCGACACCTTACACATCCACACCCACACCCACATCCCACACACCCACACTCACACACACACCTCACCCCCCCAACACACCCACACACGCACACACAGATACCTCACAGACACTCCCCACACATCCCACACACACACATACCCCCCACACCCACACACACCCCACACACACCTCACACACCCACACTCCCACCTACACCCAAACACCCCACACACCCACACCCACACACACACCTTACACACCCACATCCCCACCCACACCCACATACCCCACACACCTATACACCTCATCCCTCCCAGACACACACACACACACATACACACCTCACAGACACACCCCGCACATCCCCCACACACACCTCCCCCCCCACAAATGGGGAAAACTCAGTGAAACACTAAAATAATAATTTAAACTGCTTAGAGGTAGGGTATCTCTGAATAGAGTTGTGTGGGTGATTTAAGTACCAACATGTAGGTACCAATGCAGAGTCTTAAATTCAATGTACACCGTTTCCTCTGTAGATAATTTGCATGTTGTTATAGAAGTTATTGTGGTATATGGAATCCATACCATAGTCTGTCAGGAAAGCAGAAAGAACATGGAGGCAGGAGATGAAAAAGAGATGTCAAATACACATGGGGATAATATAGTGGGAGAAAGGAAGTATCTATGAGCAAAATTACTATGTAACACAAAAAAGTTGCACAGTATACTATAAGTCTGACTTTACATTATAATCAATTTGGTACTAGTTTAAGAATTACATATAAAAATGAATAATGTCTCAAAGAATTTTTAATTAATAAATAAAAATTTATTGGTTTGAATTTTCATAGTTCAATAAAACTTCCAGCATTACATCATCTGGAATCTCCTCAAACATGCATGTTTCTATATCTTGTAAACATTCAACAAATTGTTAATCCAAAGACTGATCCATAAATTCTTCATCAAAAAAATCTTCATTTAGAATATCCTCAGATGTTATCTCGAAGGAAATATTGATATTTTCTTGCTCCCCTTCCAGTTTTTTTGCTGTAAATTGCATAACAAATAACTATATCAGTAGAGTTAGGGCACTGTTGGGTTTAAGTTCAGACAGGTAGTTCGGATGTTTTAACAGTGAAGTTAACTTTGGGCAGTGTATGGTAACAGGCAGGAAGTAGAAATATAAAAAAGTGCCTGTGAAGAAGCGTAAGTAAATTCCTAATTATAGCAGAGAAGCCTAAGTCAATCCATAAATATAACAGAGGAGCCTATCTCTATCTATAACTATAGCAGAGGAACAGTAAATAATTATTAGAAAAAGTTTTTACAAATTAACTTAAAGTGCCCGTTACAAATTATCAACTTACTTTACAGAGAGGTGAAGAAGACAAAATGCGAAAATCCTTTCAAGATGTACCTCAGGTAGTTGTAGTCAAAATGGCCGTGTTTCCCTCTCATTTTTCATTTATATTCATGTACATAACCAATCAAATGTCATGAAATAATAGTAGAAAATGAAAGTAACATTTTAATTGGTTGTAAATTCTAACACTTCAGATGTGTTTTTGTGAAGTAATTTACCTCAGGGTATTTAGAGAGGTCTACAGGCTAAATGGCTCAATGGAATTCCATTGAATTTGGGAAAATGGTAGGGATTGGTATGTAGTATGAGCTATTCTATATTTGGTGAAAGTGTCTCCAGTGGTTTTTATGTAAATTAACAGTTAAATTTTTTTTAGAGCGCTTCCCGGTGCGCGCCCCGGTACGCGTACCGGTAGCGCTACGGCAGTCCTCCATTTTGTTTTCGGTAGATTTAAGAAAGAAAATGGAGGACAAACAACGTTGGGAATGGGTATAAGGGGGCATCGTAGGCACTCCTTGACCCTCTAGGTTTTCTGAGGGGGTCTTAGGAGGCCCAAATAGGCAAAAAAAAAAATATATATATATTTTTCGCGGGGGGAGGGCCCGGTACGCGCACCGGGGAGCGTACCGGGGAGCATACTTTGGTGAAAAATAGTGAAAAAAGTTAGAAAAATATAATCATTTGGAGTGATCAGAGGTAGGGTAGCCCTGAAAAGGGCTTTTGGGTTCTGTGGCTGATTTAGGTACCTACAAGTAGGTACCAATGCACAGTCTTAAATTCAGGAGGAATATTCTATTCCCCTCATCTGAAAAGTGCACACCATCTCCTCTGTAGATATCTTGCATGTTGTAACACAAGTTATTATTGTATATTGAACCCATTCCATAGTCTCTCATGTAAGCAGAAACAGATTTATTCACATGTTTCCGTGCTTTCTCAAATTGTGGACAAAATTGATTGGACCACTTCCATTTCTGTCTTTGGCATATATTGGAATATACCAACGCAGTTTGAGGAAAAAGTGCCATCAATTGATCAAAGGTGTCCTTTAAAGGCATTTCCAGACCTACCCCAGTCAAAGTGCCCAAGTAATTTCCTCCACAGTGCACAATTAAAAGGTCAGGGTGTGGCAAATGCATAAAGGTTTTCACCAAAGGTATCAATTGGTGACATTTCAATCCTCTCTGACCAATCCATTTAATCTTCACATTTGGTAAGTCAAGGTTGTGAAAATGTCTGGTAGCTGCATACCTTTGAGCCCAGTGGATATAGCTATGTCCAATAATCCAGACAGAATACATGGTGAGAGGAGGTTCTGGTGCAGTCAGATGAAGTGTAGAAATGAAATGGCAGTTGGAACAGTAGGAGTTTGCAAAAAAAACCTGTGGAGTTTCACAGCTCTTGAATCACAAGCAATGATTGGTAGATTGAGATAGTTGAAAACTGAAAGATAGGGTGCATGGTTGTGTTCTGTGTAAGAAGAAATTTGAATGGTTTAAAAAAAGTTATTTAAAGAAACATTGCATTAGATAAGCTGGTGTATTGAGTGGTCAAACACCCTTGCTCATTTGATTTGCAACTTTGTAGAATAAACTTTTAACCCTGGGAGCTCAGTGAGGAGGGAGTTGCTATGGTAACAGGTAGAAAGGGCTGAGGGGGGAAGGGTGTTGATTTGAAAATAGAGAGGGAAGAGTTTTGATTGGTTACCATGAGGAATATGTGTGTACAATTAGAGGTTTTCTGTGCCATTAATGGTTCCAGTGGCTGGAGAACATACCTTTTGCTCTGCTAAAGAAATATTGGTGTGTGTATCTGACACTGTTGTGAATCTCCTAGAGCATTTGTAAAGATGAGTTATGATTCATTTACTATATATAGAGATTTGTATACTCTATGGAGAAGATTTGGAAGCAAATTGTCGTTTTTTAATGTTGCTTTGTGTCATGCTTTTTGATAATGCTTGGTAAAAAGTTTTTACTGCATAGAGGAATTGTATTTTGTAAAATTGTGAAGTTTTAGTAGTGACATGGAATGCTTGTACATAAGACCTGTGCTGTGTTTCTTAAATGTGATGTCAAAAACGATTTTGGGAAAATTGAATGGCTTTTACATTTTTTAAAAGGAATAAAGAATGTCTGCATGTTTAAAGAAATAAATTTGACTCTTTACAATGATGTTACCTGTGTTAACTCAGTGTAGGAAGCATATTGAGTTTGTTTGCATAGAGGTATTGTATTTTGTAAAATAGTGAGGTTTCAGTAATGACATGGAATGCTTGTACATAGGACCTGTGCTGTGTTTCCTAAATGTGATGTCAAACACGATTTTGAGGAAAATTAATGACTTTTACATTTTTGAGTATAATGTGGCGCAGAGGTTTAAAAAGTGACGCATCTACCTACATGCGTCGCTTTTTAAATATGGCGGAAAAAGGTACATGTTTGGGCTTTCCTGGGGAGCGTAGGTGGTGAGGCTTGTGTCTAAGAGTGCAGTGGACTAGACTTCATGAAGCCTATCCCCGACTGCACTCTTAGACACAGGCGTCAATTTGACTCTTTACTATGATGTTACCTGTGTTAACTCAGTGTAGGAAGCATATTGAGTTTGTTTGCATAGAGGAATTGTATTTTGAAAAATAGTGAGGTTTCAGTAATGACATGTAATGCTTGTACATAGGACCTGTGCTGTGTTTCCTAAATGTGATGTCAAAAACGATTTTGGGGAAAATGAATGGCTTTTACATTTTTGAGTATAATGTGGCGCAGAGGTTTAAAAAGTGACGCATCTACCTACATGCGTCATTTTTTTAATATGGCGCAAAAAGGTACATGTTTTATGCCGCCGATGCGTCACAAAAAGTGACGCATCAGCAGTGCAAAACTGACGCAGGGCCTCATAAATGAGATTCTTTTTTTTTTGCACACTACTCCAGTTTAGTCCTGTCCACTGCACTCTTGGACACAAGCCTCACCTTTTGTGCTCCCCTGGACAGTCTTCATCTCATCTGCACTCCTTCTTAGGTGTCAGAATCCTATCACATGGGGAAAGCTCCATGTGAAAGCGTTTGCCTCAGTCTTATCCCTGCTGTGAGGCACATGCTTGTACATAGGACCTGTGCTGTGTTTCCTAAATGTGATGTCAAAAACGATTTTTGGGGAAAATGAATGGCTTTTACATTTTTGAGTATAATGTGGCGCAGAGGTTTAAAAAGTGACGCATCTACCTACATGCGTCACTTTTTAAATATGGCGCAAAAAGGTAAATGTTTGGGCTTTCCTGGGGAGCGTAGGTGGTGAGGCTTGTGTCTAAGAGTGCAGTGGACTAGGCTTCATGAAGCCAATCCCTGACTGCACTCTTAGACACAGGCGTCAATTTGACTCTTTACTATGATGTTACCTGTGTTAACTCAGTGTAGGAAGCATATTGAGTTTGTTTGCATAGAGGAATTGTATTTTGAAAAATAGCGAGGTTTCAGTAATGACATGTAATGCTTGTACATAGGACCTGTGCTGTGTTTCCTAAATGTGATGTCAAAAACGATTTTGGGGAAAATGAATGGCTTTTACATTTTTGAGTATAATGTGGCGCAGAGGTTTAAAAAGTGACGCATCTACCTACATGCGTCATTTTTTAAATATGGCGCAAAAAGGTACATGTTTTATGCCGCCGATGCGTCACAAAAAGTGACGCATCAGCAGTGCAAAACTGACGCAGGGCCTCATAAATGAGATTCTTTTTTTTTGGCACACTACTCCAGTTTAGTCCTGTCCACTGCACTCTTGGACACAAGCCTCACCTTTTGTGCTCCCCTGGACAGTCTTCATCTCATCTGCACTCCTTCTTAGGTGTCAGAATCCTATCACATGGGGAAAGCTCCATGTGAAAGCGTTTGCCTCAGTCTTATCCCTGCTGTGAGGCACATGCTTGTACATAGGACCTGTGCTGTGTTTCCTAAATGTGATGTCAAAAACGATTTTGGGGAAAATGAATGGCTTTTACATTTTTGAGTATAATGTGGCGCAGAGGTTTAAAAAGTGACGCATCTACCTACATGCGTCACTTTTTAAATATGGCGCAAAAAGGTACATGTTTGGGCTTTCCTGGGGAGCGTAGGTGGTGAGGCTTGTGTCTAAGAGTGCAGTGGACTAGGCTTCATGAAGCCAATCCCTGACTGCACTCTTAGACACAGGCGTCAATTTGACTCTTTACAATGATGTTACCTGTGTTAACTCAGTGTAGGAACCATATTCAGTTAGTTTGCATAGAGGAATTGTATTTTGTAAAATAGTGAGGTTTCAGTAATGACATGCAATGCTTGTCCATAGGACCTGTGCTGTGTTTCTTAAATGTGATGTCAAAAACGATTTTGGGGAAAATGAATGGTTTTTACATTTTTTAGTATAATGTGGCGCAGAGGTTTAAAAAGAGACGCATCTACCTACATGCGTCATTTTTTAAATATGGCGCAAAAAGGTACATGTGACACATCAGCAGTGCAAAACTGACGCAGGGCTTTATAAATGTTGCTCCTCCTCCTCTTCTACCTCTTCTTCTTCTCCTCCAAGGAACTGTGGTGGTGGACCTTCTTTTCTTGGTGGTGGTGGTGGTGGTGGGGGTGCACCAGCTGCAGCTACAAGTGATGCCATTGCAGTGATCAAAAATAGCTCTTGCTCTCTCAATAAAGAAAGTTAGAATGAGGAAAAAAGGAGGGGGCTTTCATCATTTGGAGAAAAAAAATGATGAGAACCAATGAAAAGTGTTATTTTCAGGTCACATGACCTGACACATGACCCGGTGCGCTTACGTTACGCGCTCCGGCGCGCTTACGCTACGCGCACCGGGCCGCGCCGCGGAGCGCTTCCGGGTGCGTTTACGAAGCGCGTCATAAGACACATTGCGCGGCAACGCGATTCGTCACGCTTACGCCACGCGTCACGATGTGGTTTTTTCGATCGCGGCAATAGCGCTAACGGGACGCTCCCCGGTATGCGCCCAAGGGCGCGCCGTAACATTGCGCTTACCCGTGCGTTCACCGGTACGCACCCCGGGAGCGCCCCAGGGCAAAAAATATATATATATTTTTTTTTTAAATACATTTTTTTTTACATAAATATACAATATAAAATTCGTTATAAAAAATATTACTTTTCATACCTATAGAGATTTGCTATTAAAAAAACCATTGAAATTCACTGAAAAAACCATAGGTTTCACACCAGTTATAGTTAGGAATTAGCATTTAAAAAACCTATTAAATTCACTGAAAAAACCATAGGTTTTACACCAGTTATAGTTAGCTGGAAATTTTACTCGCATAAAACCATTGAAATTCCCACGTTATAGTTAGTTGGACTCACTATAACTTGCGCGTGCAATGCACTGCTGATGACGTCACATATTACATCACTCATGACATGGTCAGTGACATCACTCATGACATCACTGATGACACCATCCTTGTGACAGAGTGACAGACCTCCTTTCACTGTAATGTAACCCTTGAAACACATATTCAAAAATAGAAAGTAACATTTTCAAAAAAATGGAGATACCCATACCAGTTACAACAACCAATTCAATAATTCCACCATCTATATACACATCCACTCATTCACCAACAGTTCTATATAGTCACTCATACATATACTTACTCATCATATGTAGTGATACACATATACATCCTGTTACACACCGACAGTCATCCAAAAGATACTCTCACACATACTCACACATGCAAATAAACTATTGAACATCTATTTATTTGCATATACAGATATACACACACTACCACTTTACTTCTAAGGAAACTTACGCATTCTTACTCTCTTAAACAATCACTTATAGAAACACATACTAATTTAAACAGGAACTCTTACAATCCCTCACTCTCACATATACTCACTTATATACATCAATATTCACATATACTAGATTAAAGCATATGTAGTTACTGATAAAGACACTAGTGAGACAGTCATTCACTCACTAACACACACATATACACACTCATCCACCCATACAGTCCTGCACAAATGCTGTCTTCAAAACACATACAAAGAGAGAGTCAGTCATTCATGCATCTATGTGCTAAGTAATACACCCACCAAACCATACAAACACTCATACTGATACTAAGAAAAACATCTAATAACCCATATACATACACATGTAGCTACCCAGCAACCCATGCAGCCACGTATACACAAAGTGAAACACTAATACATATATTTAAATATTTAAACATTACTCTCTAATATATGTATTTTAAAAAAACATCCATGTAAACACTTATTTAAACATTTATTCTTCCATCAACTTTTACATATACATATATATATAATACATAATTATTTTTAAAAAAAAAACACATTCACTGGATGGTGTCATCAGTGATGTCATGAGTGATGTCACTGACCATGTCATGAGTGATGTAATATGTGACGTCATCAGCAGTGCATTGCACGCGCAAGTTATAGTGAGTCCAACTAACTATAACGTGGGAATTTCAATGGTTTTATGCGAGTAAAATTTCCAGCTAACTATACCTGGTGTAAAACCTATGGTTTTTTCAGTGAATTTAATAGGTTTCTTAAATGCTAATTCCTAACTATAACTGGTGTGAAACCTATGGATTTTTCAGTGAATATATATATAAATAAGACATAAAATACTAGAAAAATTAAATGAAAAATGAATACATTTACAAAAAATATTTAAAAATATATAAAACATTGTGGGCCTTAATAGGATGTCAGTCGGTAAGCCTCCGACCGCTCGTCGAAGGGTTATCGACCAACATCCTCGGTTGGAAGTCCGACCACCGTATTATGATTACAGTGGTCGGAACCCAGAGCAGCCGGTCAATCCGATGGACTTCTGACATGCTCAAAGAGTCCGCCAGCCAGTCTGAGAAACCATATAATCCCTTACGGATGGCGTTTCTGCCGTCAGGATTGTGATGTCAGTTTCCGACAGGCTTTCCATGTCGGTCTTTCTGACATGGAAAGCCTGTTGGAAAGTGACTTTGGGGGCCCCTTAAAAGGTCCTCCTGCTTCCACAGCCTCCGGTTGTGGGTCGGGGGCACCTATGTTGCCCTCCTGTAAATCCCTTCACCGTGATGATTTACACAAATTCCATTTCTCTATGGAAGCTGGTGTTGTGGGCGGTTTCCGACTGCACCACAAGCTCCCATAGGGAAATGGGAGTTTGCGACTGCACCATGTGCGGTCACATCGTAATTGTGGTTTCAGGACCGCAGACCCGAGATTGGTTGGTTCGGAAACTGCATAGATGTCGGTCTGAGGCAACTCCGAGTGACATCATAATCTGGCCCTATATATATATGAATGTGCAAATAGTAAAAACAAATATTATACATTTAAACAAATAAAAAATAATAATATGAGATATATTTAAACAATATTTAAAAAGTAGTAACATCTGTGAAAAATAGATATACTACTTCTACTGCAATGTATCCAACAACAGGGAAAGTGTTGGACTGCAGAGGGATAACATTTATTAGTCCCACCACTGGTCTGTGCAACAGTAGGGAAAGCATTAGACACCAGAGGGGTAAAATTTACTATTCCCATGCAAGTTTGTGCAACAGTAGGGAAAGCGTTGGATGACGGGGGAGTAAAATTTACTATTCCAACTCCAATCTGTGCAACAGTGGGGATAGCGTTGGACACCGAAGGGGTAACATTTACTATTCCCACTCCAATCTGTGTAACAGTAGGAAAAGTGTTGGACCCCAAATGTGAAAAATTTAATATAGTATTCCCACTCCAGTCTGTACAAATGTAGGGAAAGTGTTGGACACTGGAGGGGCAAAATGTACTTATCCCACTCCATTCTGTGCAACAATAGGGAAAGCTTTGGACTCCAGAGGGGTACAATTTACTATTCCCACTCCAGCCTGTGCCACAGTACTGAAAGCGTTGGACACTGGAGAGGTAAAATTCAGTATTCCCACTTCAATCTGTCCAACAGTAGTGAAAGCATTGGACTCTCACGGGGTCAAATTTACTATTCCCACTCCAGTATGTTCAACAGTCGGGAAAGCAATAAACAATGTCGAACCAATGTTGGCATGGTTTAATGTGGTATGGGTACGCTAAGGGCTGGAGAGCTTACTTGACGGAGAGTCTAAACTATTTTAAGGCTCTGTCCTTTGAAGATGAAACCATGAGTAAATTGGTGTTTGAACAGACAATAAACTGCTCAGCTAATTTTTTATTGATTTTTATGGATAAGGATGAGTTTGCTAAAGAGAGTCACTCCTGGACAGTCATTAACTCCTTCATTAAATTAGAACCACAATCGTATTTCAAAGCACATTTAAAATCATCTTTAAGAGACAGATTTATGCTGTTACGATTTGGGAGATACCCCTCAAAGGATGAAATCCCAAAATGGGAATCATATTGGCCCACAAACAGTTGTAGGCTATATGATTTTTATAATGAATTTCTTACGCATATTGGATCCACTTGCCTGCAACTGTTAGAAGAGAGGAAATCTTTATTAAAGACCATCTTTAATGAATTAAGGGTGAGAACATGTCATCAAGCTATCATCACTTGTCTCCCTGGGAACTCGTCTCGTCTGACTGCACAATTTGTAAAGTTCATCCTTTTTGCAGAAAAAAGTCTAGTCTCAGAGTGCTACACCTGATTTTAGATGCTTGCCTAGACAATTAGGGGCCGATTCCGATTTGGGAAAAACCACTCTGAATAGCCATACAAAGCATTTTTCTCGTTCGAATCATACCCTGCAACCTCCCCCGTATGTACGATGAAGTACGATTCATACCAGGAGCAGGACTCCGTACGAATCGTACAAAGACCGTACAACTCTAATCTCCATACGATTCTCCCTCGGAACACGCTGTATGCGACATCCGTACGGTTCAAAGCAGGTTTTCCCGACCCAGCAAGTACGATTCGTTTTGGGTACGCACCATACGACCCTTTTGTTACAGGAGCCCAAAACGTCCGGAGAAGCAGAGTACACCTCGAAACAGGTAGGGAACAGCCCCCCCGGGTACAGTGTGTACACCCCATGTCTGCAGGGTTACAGTTCATACCACTGCGATCATGGGGTGTACGCATCTTACCCCATGATCGCAGGGTGCATGGTGCGTACACCCTGCGATCAGGGGGTACAGTGCGTACACCCCATTATCGCAGGGTTCCGAACCGTACCCCTGCAGACATGGGGTGTATGCACCGTATGGTGTGTATGTGCTTGTGTGGTTGTCCGTACGAATCACCCTTACCTGACATGGACCGTACAAATCGCGTCCTCATATCCTGGTCCGGGTCGTACTCGTCGGGTCGTACGGCATGTTTACGAATCGTACGGTTCACTGTGAGGGCCCGTGTCATACGGTGTCAGCCTTGCAATTCGTACGGTTTGCGACAATTCGGATGGATTGACGAGATACAGCTCATACTACGCGATACGGACGGACGTGTACGATTCGTACGGAGAGGGCTCCGGATCCGATTTGGTCGGACGCTTTTTTTCCCGAAGCGGAATCGACCCCTTAATGATTGGTTCAATAGAATAATTTTGTTAGTTAAAAAAAATGACAAACTAAAAATTATGATGAGTTATTTTATTGGGTAGCACAAAAATTGGAAACGGGAAGTGTAATTTCATACATTGTTCTTGAAGTTTCATGAACTGCTTTGAAACAGGAGCTTAACAATATTTTATTAGCTAGCAGTAACCGGGTAAATCCAAATATTGAATCAATTACTTGCTTATTGTGGGCCGGTTTTACATAGGGAGAATTTTTCTTGCATGCTGCCAGATCTAAGAAATTGCACAGGTGCACTTTAAATATTGCTGCTAGATGTAAGTAACTGTGCAAGTGCACTTTTATGATTGCTGCTAGATGTATAACATTGCAGAGGCACTTTAATAATTGATGCTAGATGTAAAACATTGTAGAGATATATTTTATCTTTTGCATTTTAATTATGTTTTTAAAAAAATTGGAATTTAAAGTAGGAGTTAGTGTTGGTGAGTAGCTATTGTCTAAAGATGTGTTATTAGATTGATTGGACTGATATAATAAAGTGGATTGTAACTATTGTTGTTAGAGACTAGTAAGATACTACACAAGCTAACTATTGCACTTTAATCAAGGCATGAATTTTATACAATTTGGAGAAGTGTAGGTTGTTTTATTGAGATCAATTGTTTATTATAAATTTGAAGTGATGTATTATGTAACTGGGCTGAAATAATGTATTGAAATATAATATATCCTGAAATTATTTTCAATTTAACGCATTATATAAGTTATGGTATGTAAAAATCAGCTGGATCAAATTGGTTTAATTAAGCTTTTCTCGCAACCTTTAGGATTTTTTTTCTTTCTTTCTGCTTGTAATGAATTTTTATCAATCAACAATAAATAATTTCTCACCATGAACACTGGAGGGGTAACATTTACAATTCCCACTCCAGTCTGTGCAACAGTAGGGAAAGCATTAGACACCAGAGGGGTAAAATGACTATTCCCATGCCAGTTTGTGCAACAGTAGGGAAAGCGTTGGACACCCGAAGAGTACAATTTACAATTCCAACTCCAGTCTGTGCAACAGTAAGAAAAGTGTTGGACATCGAAGGGGTAAGTTTTACTATTCCCACTCCAATATGTGCAAAAGTGGGGAAGGCGTTGGACGCTGGAGGGGTATAATTTACTATTCCCACTCCAGTCTGTGCAGCTGTAGGAAAAGCTGTGAACTCTGAAGGGGTAGAATTTAGTATTCCCACTCCAGTCTGTACAACAGGAAAACATGAGTTGGACACTGGAGGTGTAAAATGTATTATTCCTCTTCCAATCTATGCAACAGCAGGGGAAGTGTTGGACACAAGAGGGGTAAAAAGTGCCATCTCCACTCCAGTCTGTGCAACAGTAGGGAAAGCATTGGACTCTGGCGGAGTAAAATGTACTTTCCCCACTCCACTCTGTGCAGCAGTAGAGAGAGAGTAGTTCATTTCAAACAAATAACATATTTTAACAAGTCTAATAATTAACTAAAAATACAAAATTATTAATATAAAAATTATATCTCTAAATTGAAAAGAAATGAAACAAATTACATAAATATTACATTTTAAAATAATTATTATCAACTAAAACACATTTTAATATTTAAATAAAATGCCACGTCATATTCCCAAAAACATAACATCCAACAATTAAAATTTAATTGAGATAAAAATCACATTTAGTGTATTGAGTAATAAAAAAAACAATTATTAAAAAATGAATACATTAGTTTAAATGTATTATTGCTCAAATAACTTCCCACCCTATTCTCCGACAAACACAACAAAATGTATAACATAAAAAAGGTAAATTGTTGAAAGGTTTACAAAATTATCAATAAGCTAAATTTCAATAAGAATGATTTATTGATTATCAATTGATTATTACAAAATTAAATTCCCGCCATATTCCTGTACAACCTAAACAACCCACACGTAATATGTTACTGAAAAATATAATTACAAAATGTATATACTTAATTATCAATTCTACAAGTAGTAATTATTTAATGATGAATAATTAATTAATTATACTTAACTAACTTCCTGCCCTTGATCCCTACAAAACCTAACAACCCATACCTAAAATATATCTTAAAAAATATAATAATTACACAAATTACAAAATTAATTATCAATGAAACAATAATACATTAATAATTATTGGTATCTAATTATACTTAATTACCTTCCCACCCTTTGCCCCTACAAACTCACCAAACCACACATAACATATAACTTAAAAAATATATGAATTACACAATGAACATAATTAATTATTAATTAACTAATTATTATTCATTAAAAAAATTGTTAATCAATTGTAATTAACTTCCCACCTTGCAGCCCAACAAACAGAACAACCAGCACCTAAAATATAACTTAACAAATATATTAATTGTACAATTTACTTCATAATTTTCAATTAAAAATTCATACTTAATTATAATTACTGAACTTCCCACCCTGTAACCCTAGAAACCTCACAACCTGCTGCAACACTGTAAATTACAATTAACAATTAAATTAAATTTAAAAAGAACAAAACCTTACAAACTATATTTAAAAACATTAAGAACAATTATACAAACAATTTATAACAAATAGTATTGCAATCTAAACTAAAATACAAAAAGATAATAAAAAAACAATATTTTGTACAACTGCATTTTTGTAAATGCTATTAACGACAGAGATATTTTTTACAGTGATATTACTTATCTTAAAAAAATTATTATTTTTATAAACAATATTTCTACATCACAATATTTATTTATCACGATATTAAAAGCTCAATACTTGTGTGACTACATTTTTTCTCAAAATGTTGTCCAAATACCATTTAATTCACTTCTTTTTCAACCAAAATTAAATTAAATTGTGGTGTTCCCAAGAGTTCTCACAATTGCTAAAATGTCTACAGGTTTATCTTGGCGGAGGTCATAAATCTGTACCAGCTGCAATTTTAAATGCAAAAAAATGATGCACAGGTCGAACTCTGGTTGGTGACCACCTGAGACCCTTCTCACAAAGTAGTTAGTTGCCTAAGACACATATAATACAAGTTTACATATACCAAAATCCAACTTTAAAATGACTCCCCTGTCTCCCATTTGAGAGTTTTTTCTGACTCCTTCACAGGAAGTACTCTACTAGCTCCTTGTGGAGTAAAAAATCTAACTTAGAGTCCTATACTCCGTGCACAATGTAATTCTTGGACAAGCTCTATACTTACGATTACAAACCCCTCATTATGCCCCATCCAGAGACCTTCAGTCAGCAAAATGCATATTGATCCAACAAAGAGGATTCAATAGCACTAGCACAGAAGCAAGTTCTTGGGGGGAGTACATTAACTCCAACTCAGAACAGGTTGATTTCATATCTGAAGGCAATAACCAACCACCTACATTTTTGAAAAACTCAAGAAAATGAGTGGTTTAGACTTGAAGGTATGGAAGAACATTCACAAAAATGCAGCATCTGATACTAGATAGAGGGTGTCCCTCACATCCTCTTAACTATTCTGTCCAGTTTCAGCTAATTCATCTTTTCTAGTTTTATTATTTACTGAATTGTTCTAGCTCTTTAAATTGATCGCAAGGTGAAAATGTAATATTCTACAAAAACCTGTAAAGATATACCATACACAGGTAAATAACTGCTGGTGTCTAGATAGCATCAACCTGTGATCAAGCTTAGCAGCAAATCTTGTGACATTATGCTCCCCTTAAGCTGGTTAAAATGGATTGAGAACCACAACGTGTCTGCACAAAAATGAAAAATCAGTAGTCTGGGTCAATACAGACCATTCTTCCTGCAGAAGAGAATTACTTATCAGGGAATATAGCTGAGAAGTTCATTTCATACCTTTAGATAAAATACTTGTTGACATTTATCAGCCCCCATGGCCCTACTTGTTTAGCCTTTTGTGAGAAATTACCAATTGATAAGTGTTCACACCATTTTGTGCTAAACGTTATGGCTAGATTTTATACTCTTCACACTGGGGCACTGCTGCACAGTGCCCAAGTATGTTCTCTGTCACCCAAAAACATGTAGAAATTGGTTAGTCCCTGGTTGACTTACTTAACTCTTCTATAAGGTCATACTTATGGTTAAAAATTGTTTTTACATATTATCAAGTCATCCCTGTGCAAGCATTGCAGCCCACAAGGTACATTGTATCATATTTAAAAGTGGGGCATATAGAAATTAATGTTCTGATGTCCCTAAGAGCTATTTTCACTGTGGCGGTTCAGGATACCCTATGTAGAAGTTCAGAATACAGATTAAAATACTAATGTTGTATCTCAGAATGTGACCAGCAAGAAAAATATTTAAACAGCTATTTCAAATAGTTATTAAAATCCAAATCAATAGGAAGGTTGGATTTTTAATGAATATTAAGGAAAAGTAACTTTTAAAAAGTTACTTTTTCCCTACCTAAAGTTTCTGGATGCTAATTTGAATGAACTCTCTAGCAACTCTCAGATTATTCTCAGCCCGGGAAAAGGTGTGAACCCCCCATCCCCGCCCCCAAGAGAACACAATTAGTAGACCTGAATGAGCACAGATGACTCCTCTGAACACAATAAAATATCCAGGTTGGATCTGTGGGTATTCTGTTGACATCTTAATGCCTGATAGGTCTGTTCTGCCACATGTAACACTTTGGCTCACTTGAAAGAGAGAGAAGGGAATGCCAGGACAATTCTTTTGTATCCTCTGCAAGTTGCTGAAAGAGCCGGCTTTTGTCCTACTTGAAATCTCTTTCTGGGTTTGCTGTGACTACAGTGCCTGCTTCAAACTAGATTCTGGTGTTAGATGCAAGAGGGCACTAGCTTTACGATAGTATATTCCCAGGTCACACCCAAAAGCCGAAGTATAGTGTAGTCGAAGATCTTCACAATTTTGTATTTCCATGGACACTGGGCATTTTTGGTCTGTTTGCAGTAAAGCAAACAGAAACTACTAAAAAAAAGGGAGGCCAGAGCCAGAATCATTTACTCCATTGACCAGAGAGGGACTAAGAGGCCTCAGGGAGTCCCTCACCCAAAGGCTGGAGAGCCCTAAAGGCTAGACCCTCGCCTAGCCTTTCTTAGAAAACTTCTGGCGTTGCAGAAAGATACCAGGTCAACGGAACCTGCTGTCCTTGATATCTGTGACCTGTGAGAAAGCTCTGAGGAGGATGGACCTTCTTCCACTTGAAACCCAAGCACAGAAAGATTTCCAGGGATCATATGGTTGATTGCTCTGGTGGCTCCTGGAACATGAAAAAGCGGAAGATGTGAAGAATCCCAGCTGACGAGTACCAACTGGACCTGGACTGGACTTTACTGATGCCGGCTACCTGATACCCTAAGAGTCTCTCAGTGCTCTCCCTGAGGTCCTGTGTGCATGGGCATATATTCCAGTTGTTGTTTGGCACCAAAAGAAGTATTGGAACTTTTTCAAAACTTTTGTTCCAGAGCTTCAAGGGGACCAACTTCAAAAAGTATTCGACTGCTTGAATCACAACCTTGATTGAATAAGAGGTTTATCCTGCATGTAGAAGAGATTTTCCTAAAAAACCAACAGTCCGTTTTCAGATTGGGACTCAGAAATTATTTTGAACCTCCCTATTTCCAGATCCTAGTGGGCCAATCTTCTGGATGCGTATGACCCATGCTTCATTGTGGTCAACCTTAAATTGTGTATATGTCCCAGTCTACAGAGACCATTGTCTACCATTGTTGCTTTGCACTTTTTGGAGGATTTTCACCTAAATATTTCATGATTTATATCTCATGTTCCCCATGTTGTACTTTTGTCATTTTGGCATAATTTGCTATTATTGTTTGTTCTATTTTTATAAATTTGAGCCGGATCTTTATTAGGTTGGGGTTTCCCCTTTTTAACTATTTTGGTATTTCTAAAACCTTTACACAGGTTCATAAAGCCAGTCTGCTCTACACAATAGGTACCAGGGGTTAAGCTCAGTTTAAAATTACTGACACCTTTGACTGGACCTAACAATACAGTGACTTTACGACTTGCGGCGAACACAAATCATCCCCAAATGATAAACCACTCTCTCATACCTATTGTCACATAATCCAGATAAGAAACTGGAGGCAAAGATTCAGAAGATCCAGGGATCAACATTGAAGACTATTCCTCAGTACCAAGAAGTAAACCACAGCTAAAACACTTCAAACTAGCAACATAATTTCACAGTGTGCAAAGATTCCCTTTCAAAATACTGTGTAGCATTCAGAGAGGTGTGGTGCAAGAATATCACAGTTAGAATATCTATTATCTGACATAAGTACTGTGTTTTATATCTTGTCTACAATATACCACTCCACTAGAGTGAATAATAAAAACATTAACTCGTAGAGATGATATGTTAGTAAATTATATATAGGACACAATATTTGTCAGACGATATTTCTGGTTTATGATAATCTGATATAACCTTAACACATTCTTTCAGGTGGAACACTTTAATGCCTTTGGAATCATGCAAGTGGAAGCTTGTTGCCTATTACACCCACTGCAACAGCCTTGGATCATGTGTTAGTAATCTGGTACCCCAACCCAACATCAGCTGCCTTAAGCATGAGGTAAGTCTGTATCAACATGGTGGTTCCACATCCCTGTAACTTACCACAGCTACAGCCCTTAAAGGAATATTGAAGATACGCCTTTGAAGAAAGCTTTTGACATCCACTTAACCAATGTGAGAGCACTTTCAGCCTGAAGGGATCAGATCCCACCATCTGTGAACACATGCTCACACAAACCATATCAGCCTATACCAGACCTAATAGTTCTTCAAAGAACATCATCTCTGTGCTGCCGGGCAGTGACGTGGCGCGGGGAAGGGGTAGGGTGGGGGGAAGAAAACTATGGCATATGGCCAAATACAGGTAGGTACACATATAAATAAATAAAATGAATTTCATTGGAAGCACTGCATCGAATTTGGCGATTCAGTGTGCAGAACGAAATTCGTTTTATTTACTTATATGTGTACTTACCTGTATTTGGCCGTATTCCGTAGTTTACTACACCCCACCCCACGTCACCGCCTGGCAGCACTCCCACCACTGACCGCTACTTGTGCATTTTACTTAAACTTTAATGCACAAACTGCAATGAACAAATGATTAAAAGTACTGCAAAGTGGCTTGTATGAGACATGTTGATGCTTTCCAAAACATCTATATTCGTAGGTAGATGGCTGTTCAGCATGCCGTCAATAAGCATTTCATAGAGTTCTCTCAATGTCTTATTAGTAAGTCAACATTTGGGTAGCATTGACATCTGGAAGTGGTTCCTTTTGAAAATGAATTTATTTGAGGGGGAAAGTTGGACCTTGGAGGTGTCATTCTTAAGGTTACCAGTCAAGTAAAAGTGATCATATTATATATTATTCCCTTGAGTACTCAGTATCAAAACCACTGTTTAGAACATCATACAACATTGAAAACGGCTAGGCATCATGTGATGATCCCCTTCCTCTTAGGTACATTATCCAGATGTTCGTTTCACCCATTTTACTGGACATACTATTGCAGCCTTTGGATACTAGAATTAAATTAAACATGTTCTGTATCACTTATAGAGCTAAACATCTCTATCATGCTGCTTGCCACCTTGAGTCTTGATACAATTATTAATAGAGGAGGAACCCAGGATATTAGAAGTAAGATGACTTCTCAACGTAGAAATTGTTGAAAAGAATGTTCTGTCACTCTGTGTTGAAACAATACAAATTCTTATCTGAAAGACTCAGATTCTTCCATGACTCCTTATCATACACAAAGTTATAAAGCATCCTTTTCATGAGCTGCATGCTAAATCATTTATTTATTATTCTATCTTACTTCTTTTACTGCTATTGATGTCTTAATAAGAATATGTTTGTTTTCTGGACAGCGCTTAATCGACTCCTGGGCCAGTACGCTAAATGTATACACATTTTTTAATAATTAAAGGTGGACTTTGGGGTTGCCCATGTACATCTTAAATTGTGACTAAATCCCACTGGAGCCACTGTTCCTATGTAGAGAAAAATAGACCATGGTCGTCCTGATACTGTGGTTATTGGGAACAGTGTGTCCTACTTAAATTGTGGACAGCCCCAGGTGTGCATACAAATGTGTTAAAACAAGTGTGGGTGATGTAGGATCCCTTTGAGGTCTTACATAGATCCACCTTCGTAGAAGAGTAAGGTTGACCTATTCTGAACAGTTTAATTCAAATATTGAAAACAAATTGAATGCTTTGTCGAGAAGAGTCGCTGTTTCCTTCTCCTCCCCACTGCTTATGAACAGTAAGAGGGTCATTTGGATGGCGGGCGGACAAAGTCCGCCCGCCATCCTTTCGTGGAATGGGACTGCCCGCCATTGGTGCGGGGGTCCCTTTGGTGATATTAGGATGCAACAATCAAGTGGGGAAAGGATCACTTGTCCTGTATAACCTGGGTGTACTGACGTGTCCCAATAAAAACCCCTCATTCATGTGTTTTTTGATGGAGGGGGCGGTATATCTTGGTTCTCCGCCTACTGTACACGTGATTGCATCATCATTGGGTTAGTGATTGTGCATACTCCACCCGGAGGTGTACCCCTGGTTAAAAACAGTAGTGATCAGTGATAATATGAAGGGGGTTACACTTATAAAAATACTCGTACAGCCAGAAATGGGTTTTTTAATTAGTCTGGATTCGAGATATGAGCTAAAAAATAATCGTACTGGAGAGTGGTGAGGGTGTCACCCGGGCCCAGATTGATGGAGTCAGCACAAGTTGTGACTGAAGCGAGACCCCAGGTTATACAGGACAAGTGATCCTTTCCCCACCTGATTTTTGGATACTAAGACTAAGGAAGCTCAAAGGATCACGCCTTCCTTCTCCCTCCACATTTGGTTATGTGATATTAGGATGTGCCCACCACACTGGTGGGCGCATCCAGCATTCTTGACATTGCGGTGGGCGGTGCTCTCAGCACCGCCTGTGGCAATGCCAAGAAGGCATGTCGTGCAGCTCCATGTATAAAGTGGCAGGCACAGCGTGATGCCTGTCATGTTGTGCATGGAACTGCAGCGGGGTAGGTACCCCCCCACATGTGCACCTCCCACCCCCCAGAATCCCTGGAGGTCCGCTACAGGCCCCCAATTGCGAGAACCACCTGCCTTGCCACCACGGAAAGGCATGTCCCCGCAGATATGCTAATAAGGCTGGCGGTGTCTCCCAGACACCGCCACCATGTTAACAGCTTTTCCGCCCGGTCGAAGAGTCGACCGGGCGGAAAACTGGCAGACGGTTTTTCCGTTCACGGGGGTCCCCACCGCCATGGTAATGAAGCGCGGGGACATTTCTATGCGGGCGGTAGTTCTTGGCGGGTGGATCGCCTACGCCATATGGGCAGTGGCGACCCGCCCGCTAGTCTAATGACCTCCTTAGTCTTTGTCTACCTGTTGGAATCTTGAGATGACCTTAAGGCACTAAACAAGGTACTTTTAAGCTGACAAGCTAGATTGTTAGCCCTTGATTGCTATGGTTTACCACAGCACTGAGTTACAGGGTTGAAGGAAGATAATGAGGAGATTAACAGGTTTACGTATAACAAGTTAAGAGTGGAATCGAGATGTTCGCTATGGAATCACAAACACGTTCTATCTTTAGATTTGTTAACAAGGGGTGCGTTTTAAAAAAAGAAATGTTAATAGACCCGCATACCAAATCTGTTGTCTTGTGAAAAAAAAGTCTGCTTTCAGTAGACTGTCTGACTATAAACATCTTATTTAAAAATGCCTTCAGACTGAGTGATAGCTCAGAATGATCAGGAGATAGCCTCACGTTTTCATGAAAATCAGTCTTTAATCGTTAAAACAAAGTGAATTTTATTTGAATAAATCAAACTTTTTAAAATCACACAAACGTACATCGAAATGTATTTGAATGAATCAAACTTTCAAAATTATGTGTCAATGGGTTTAAAAATCTGGCTCTGATAATCCATCTCCAGACATGTAGGCTGGAGGGCATCAATCCCCCATCCAGCTGTTAAAACATGACGATATTTCATCACTTCAGCTCTATCACAACTCAGTTTCTGCTTGAAGGCTGTTTACACATTTTGAAAGAACAGCTATGTGGTCATTAGAAAATGTGATTCTTAAGAGCAATGATGATTAAATCAATAGTGGTTCTACTGGTCAAAGCAGTAACCTTTTTACTGTTTGATCGCTTGACTTGACGTTTTCTCTACCTTTTGACATTTAAGAATTGCCCTGATTGTATGTATGTCCCAGCAGCTTGTATTAAGTGTCTACTATTCAAATTGAATTACCAGTGCGCAGGAGGGATAGCAAACAGAACTCACAAACTCATTCGATGTTGTAGATATAAAATTATGCAGTGGATAGAGTTTGAGTCAAGTTCCACAACTTAATCGACTTGTAGTGCATATAAACATGCAATTTAGGAAGGCCTCGAATATGACTTATTTTGCTCAAAAAGTAAAAGAATTGATGTTTGAGAAGCTACATTTATGGTTTAAATATCTTTATAAATCACTGGTTTAATTGGAGCTTGAAAGTAAATTGTACACTAAGGGGCATAATTATCAATCTTTCATGCAGTGCATTGCAGCATGCCACCTTGCTGCGCTTTGTAAAAGGGAAAGAGCAGGAATGTGCTACATTAAACATTATATCGTGCATTCCTGTCCTTTCCTTGAGCTGGCACACTTTTGGGCTGCCTAGCACCAATGCAGTTACAAAATAATGGGGTTACCCCAGACATGTAACTAGGACCTGGGTAAAGTTAGGTACAAGGACAAAATAGCCCTAGTGGACACAAAACTTGAACTAAAATATAAACATCAACAACACCTGTTAAATCAATTACAAACGATATTATTCATGTTAAACATATTCATTCATGTTGAGCATGTGTTCTCATGTTCAATAGTATCACATTTATTAAATGCACTTGTGAAGAGGTGCCCCAAAGTGGAGTGGGGAATAAATTCAGCAATGTGTGAATGTGAAGGTAAGTGAGAGAGGGGAGGCAGTGAACAGTATATACATCCAAAATATGAATAGCCAATCCAGCCTTATCCAAGGCTAACCTATTTACAAAACCTAAATGTTAGAAAAGTGCCAAGGCAGGCCCCCTTGCGTCATGTTGCAATGGTGCTTGTGTTGTAGGCAGAATTGTTTTTGTCCTGCACAAAAACTATCCTGAGAGGCATTTCACTCATGGAAAAAGGAATAAAAAACGAGGAGAAATAAAGATTTATCAAGCCATGCAGACAGGGAGGGACTGACTACTGGGCGTTTTGGAATGCTGCCGAGCTGGGTGCTGATGTCACTGCAGTGAGGGCTGATTTAGTTGAGGGAGACCTGCGTGTGCTTCCAAATAATTAAAGCAAAACGAATTTCAATCAGTACACGCAGTTCTCCATCAACGAAATCGGGCCCCAGCTCAGTAGCATTCCAAAACGCCCAGTAGTCAGTCCGGCCCTGCATGGAGGGCGATGCAAGGTGGCCTTGGGTGGCTTGATAAATGTCGCCCATGTGCCCCCTTACGTGGACACATGGGCAATGCCTATCCTGGATAATAATGACCTTTGGTTTACAGCTGTGTTAGCATTTTGCAATAACCACAGTGCAGCACTCAGCCTTTTACATAGTTCGCTCTAAATACTTACCTAAATAATTATCGCCTGGCGGGAATCCATCCCCTATATTTTACAACTGCCACGTATGAGCTATATCTAGTTGGATTGCCAGCACCTAAGGGCAGATGTCAAAGTTCCTGCTTCTCGGTGGTATCTATGCCAAGAAGCAATACCTTCCTAAAGCACAGAGTCTATGATGGACGTTTTAACTTGCCAGCAAAATGCCAGGTAACCTAGGTCCCCAGACTGCTTTGCAGATGGTAAAGTAAAACCACTGCTCCTTCTCCAAATCTTGAAGTGTCCACATTCCAAAAATTAAAATTATGAAATCAGCCTATTTGTTATGTTATTAGCGTTTCTATCCCTGCACTCATTAGTACTTGCAAAACCAAAAGTTTAATTCATTTATGAATTCTAATATGTAGAGGTGCATTTGAAAGGTTTTTAAGCTTTAAATCTGACTTCCACATAACAGGTAGCACCCCCACGTGCTAATAAAGTGTGTTCTTAAAAGCAGGATGGTAGCAACGTGTTAAAGACAGCGTGTTTCCCTCTCACTGGGTGCCACAGTCGTGGTTAACCAAGGCATCATTTGTGCTTCTCGCTGCAAAAATGTGTGCACAAGTCTTGAGCAGAGCAGGCCATATGTTATTACTTATAGGGTGGTGCCATTTTATGGGCAATATTTCCTTTCATTCTCTATGGGATTCAAGTGACCTCTGTATGCTGACCCGAGATCGGATTACAAAAACTGCTCCCTTGCTGCTAATTTCCGCCTTGGGTGGTTCCATTTATCACCATATTACATAGTGTGAAAGTCTGCTATTTTGCGCCAGATCTTCATGCTGCAATCTTTACTGTTTTGCTGCAGTAAAAATGCGTTGAGCTTGTGTTAGGAAATATGCGCACATTGATGGCTGCTGTTTCAGAACAGCACAAGCTGCCACTGAAAGAAGTTAGGTACTATTTTGGCACCATGCTTTATTTTGCAAGGGGTTATTACTACACGCAATCATTTTTTCGGCAGTTGGTTCTGTTTTGTAGCTTAACAAAATGAATGCTTATGTATTGTCTATGTACACCTTAAAACAAAGACTGTCACAACAGGAAATGGTGCAAGATAGCACAGCTGTTCAATATAGCACATGGTGCAAAAAACTGTGCAAACTTAGAGTTTCATTTAAAAGTCATCTACCTAATTTAACTAAATAGACACGGTAGTAAGAAAATAAACCCGCAATGATTTCATATATATGCATTCTTAACCTATATAGAACACACAGAATTTGTATTTTCTTGCCAGAAAGTAAGTTAATGCAGGATGTGGAGGACACTTGTTCACTCCGAAAAATGTGGCACCTCAGCTTTAAAGGCTGGTTTCCCTATTTCACCAGGTTGGGTGATGGAGTCCGAATCCCCTACACCCCCGCCCCCCCCTCCCCAACATCCTTTTTTTTCCATTGTCTACCAAAACTGGAAGAGTTTTTAACTATGCCAAACACCTGTAGTAAAGTTTGTATAGTAACCCGAGGTGTACAGCCATAGATGAAACTTACTCTTACGTTTTCCTCTTCCTCATATACGCACCCATTTCCTAACTTTTTTGAGTTTTGAATGCCGATGTACATGTATTCTGTTATCATAAAGTTACATTTTTCACATATTTTCATATAGCATCATACAGTTTCTTCCTCACACTTGAAAAGCAGTTGGCGATGCATACGTCACAATCAACGAGTCTTATCTGTTGCAGGTCTGCTATTACAAACCTTAACGAGTACAATATACATGGGCCTCCAATTCTAATTCGTGAATTATTTATTTCCAGCCTGCATTTGATGCTGCTTGCGATATTTGGAACTAAGGAATAATGGAGTTTGGTCTTTTGTGCAACCCCTCTAAGCTTGAACTAATGCTGCTAACAGTTTGAGTTTGGGATTTTTGTAAATGGTTCTAAAGGCCTTCGAGCGATGCATTTTCTCACGCAGGCAAAACATAGGAGCGAAGCCTCGGTGAATTGAGTTCAGAGGTAATGGTCTTGCAGGCGTTGGGCCTATTCAGCGTGGATTCTTTACACTGGGAAAATAATTACTGAATAGTGGCAGAGCCGAAAGGAGGGTAACAATTATTTTTTCAACTAGCAACTGACTAAATGGCTGAATGGTTTGTCACAGGCTAGGGAGCCTTTCACCTCAAGGTCATCAGTTCAAATCAAGCACAAACCGGTAGTTTTCAAAAGCTCCAGCCATCTGATGCCAATTTCGTGTCTCGTGACGCGAGGGACTGATATGAATCGCTTTCCGAGGTGGGAGCAGTGCAGTGTTTGAGCACGAACTCCCGGCACCTTATGGGAATTTCACCGGGGGTAGGGCAGATTTTTGTCAAACATTATTTTAAAACATTGATCAAGAAGTAACGGTTAATAAAAAGGATGCTCATTTTATTGTGCAAAACTGTTTTTATAGTTATATATGTACCTGTTTTATTGGCTTTGCATTCTTAAGAATTTGCCACTTTCTTACTGTTACCGCTATATTTCGTCTACTTGGCATATGTGTAACAGCCATGGACATGCACAGGGGTTTCTGTTTTCCAAAAGCCAAGAGCAGGCCTGGGGGCCTTTCCGCTAGCTTCATCAGACCGGGGATTTGTAAAAGGGGCGACACTTTCAAACCCCTGCAGTAGGAGTCTTACACTGATGCAAATCAAGCCTGACAAAGTATTGGAATACCAACTTCATGACGTAGAATTGAAAACAAGATATATTTAGTTCAAATAAAGAGTGCATTATTTGCAGGTGAGAATAACAAGCCCACATGCACTCCCTTCACACTGGGTGTTCTCAGTCAAAAATAATAATAGGCTAAACTATTATGCTTTTAGTTGGACACAAATTTGGCAATTGTCAATGAACAAATTCTTTCAGAAAAATTATTTCTGGCCCCTTCCAACACAGAGGACAGCTTTTTAAGTATTATCAGAAAGAAAGACTAAAATATTGTGAAGCTGGTGTTCTAACACATGCGTTTATGTTGTGTGCACACTAAGCTAAGGCATGCATATTTGATCTGTTTTGGACTTGCATTGCAAAAATAATCCATTGTTATTTTATTTGCTTTGCAATTTCTTTCTGTTTTCCAAAGAGATTCCTGTAGGGAAATGGTTAATCTATTTTTAACTAAAGCTTACTTTTGTAATCTATCCAGTGCTTCGGATTCTGTCATTGATCTATGATTTATGTGATTTAAACCACCTCCTGGCTGCTACATTGGTTTCTATCCAAGATGCTGAGCTGAATACTAATTACCAGATCACATTTGTGCTTTTGGGCTTAGCAGTTGAAGGCGCTTTCCATGCAGGACTCTCTGTTAATCTGAAATATTTGCTGTGGCAAATGAATAGGTATAAGGCAAGGAAAACGTGTTCTCTGTAATGTGTGGAGGCTCTATATTTATTCAGTGAATCATTTGTGGAGGTACAGCATTATTGTTTCCGTGTGGGTGTGCATGTTTACATATGTTAGTAAATAAGTGTGTATTTTTACGAATACAATGAAATGCATGTTTGAATACATGTTCATATTTACGTGTATGCATATTTGCATATATAAATATGAATACATGTTTACATTGATGTATTTATTCACACACAGATTTTGGTAGATAGAAAATTAAATATGCAGCCGAAATAGGTAGTTAGATAGATAGATAGAAAAACATAAATTTCTAAGTATCAACCAACAGTATTCGCAGAAAAGAAAGATAGCCACATTTTCGAGCATGATTTCCGGTCATAATTTACTGTCTATGAAAAACAATCGGTAAATAACTATTATCCGTTTTTTTCATTGACGTTCCATCTGCAGAAAACAAGCTTCAATCCAACTTGATACTGAAATTGCTGACAATATTTATAATGAACTAACTGTAATTGATCCAAAGTGGTCTCTGTGGTCTTTTTCTGAAGTGATCTTCTGTTGGACGGGCAAGCCCGCCACACATTTTTCACAATGGGCATTTTATTACGCCTGGGCGGAATTTCAATCACGCCAGAGTGATCAGAGAAATTTTGGGAATTCCGCGTTACTCTTTGATGCATAATGACAGATAATAATAACACAATTACACCCACATGCGTAATTAAGAGTAATTTTGGGGATAAAATCCTACTGTGAGGGCACAATCAGAGAGTCCATTTTGAACATAAGGGTGCATTTTATTGTTAGAAAGTAACGCTAAGTGCTGCGAGTAAGTTGGGGGCATTCCTACCTCATGTGCACATTTAGCAAGTGACCTGCCCATGCTTGCTATATATGTCCGGTTTGCAGTTAGTGCTGTTTCTTTTTCCACATAGGGGACATTTTTTAAAGAAAATAGTGCTAAATAATGAATTATCACTTTTGTGCAATTTTTCTGTAATTCCGTGTTATTCAGCTACACTGAATTACAAGAGTTACGTCCACCGCTACATTCTAAATCTTTAAAGAGACTTTGGCAAAATAAGAATTTGCCACATGTTAAATGTACCACAAAATAGCTTATGAAGGGCTTAAATGAAGAACGAATGGGTACATTTACACACACAACACACACACACACACACACACACACACACACGCACGCACACACACACACACACACACACACACAATATGCACTCTGTCTATGGGACCAAAGGGTGACTGATCAACTTTGTAACAATTATTGTCTTTTGCCCATGGTACGTCAGGTAGAAGTTAGTACTGCAAGCACACTAAACTGGCACGTGCCTCTTTTTTAGCTTTTATATTCTGGAGATAGCAAGGTCGAGAAGTAAAGACTTGCTTCTGAACATTTGTACGAAATAGTACTTTAAATAAATAAATCACATCACAAACATAATATTGAGTGCTATGTCTTTTTGTACAGAAATGTGATTTTAATTCATATTAGATTCAATTGCTTAGTAAAAGCGTTTTCAACAGCACAATCAAGAGTCTCAACCCAGGTTTCACTGCGTGGGATGATCTAAACAACTTCTTTGCAAGGTTTTGTTTGCGCTTATTAGCAGTCACTTTAGACATGGACTTGCTCTGTAGTGACCAACACACATTATCTGATTGTGGAAGAACGTTTAGTTAGTTTAGTTCAATAGTTTTACTAATTTTGACTCGTGGATACAAAAAGGTTGTGAACTTCATGGGAATTTTACTTTTGCTGGCAATATTGTTTTCCTGCTGTGGCAGCAATATGGAACAGTACCATTTACCATCGGCCACAGATGCAGAGTGGGGAATTCCATTGTCCTTGAACTCTCACAGTTATGACAGCATTGTCTAACAAAGACTACTGGTGTGAGTCAGAGAATCCTGATGTCCCTAAATGGTAATCGATGACAAAAAACAATGCCCCCACAGTGGCACACACAAGATAGAGCAAGTGGATGCATCAATCTTTTCAGTCACAGTCGCAGCTCAGGGTTCCATAGGAAAGATCACAACAATTGGGTCATATTCCTCAGAGCAGTCTGAAATGGAATAAAGGCATACTCCAAAGGGCAAACTCCATTTCGAGAAAGTCAATCTTTTGAATGGGGAGAAAGAACTCAGGAAGTCCACCGATTGAGTAGGAGTCTGGCCCGTAGGCTACTTGACTATTTCGTTGCTCTCCACTGGGGGTGGATGTCACATTAGATTTAGTCCTCTATTGGAAAGATGAAAGGTGATGGATAGATATTCTCTTGATATAGGTCATCTTGGGTAAACTGAGTAACGTCAATAGTTTTGAAATCTTGGTGATACTTTGTAATCAAAGACCTGGATCATAGCATGTGGAACAGTTAGACATGTAGCTGTGGGCATGAATAAAGTAGGGTCCCCACGCCCAGAAAGTCTATCTCCTTCTTCAAATCTCAGCAACGGCAGAGTTTTTTTTCAGTATGAAGTATTCTTAGCGAAACTGCCACGTTTCCTTCCAATACTCCAATGCTTTAATTTAGTCCAGTGCTTAGATCTACCAGTCAAAATGAAAGCTCTTTACCTTGTTCACAGGGTTATTCTATGTTCTGAAAAAATGGTAGTTTGGCTTAAGCCAATACACCCCTCAAATTCATAGTTATCACCAAACATTTTGAGAAAAGCAATCAGTACCAAATAAATCTAACCTAAGGTGCAGTATCATTGAAAACAGCTCCACAAAAGATAGGCCACTCTGCTTTACTTAGTGATGGCAGGTATCCCAAAATATTCACTAGCTATGTGTGTCATTTGCTGACAACATCTAGCCAAACAAGGAGTTTGCTGGAATTCTGATATCTTCACAGAACTGGGTATGGGTTTCTGGTGAGAGGTAAGCAATGCATCCTTATCCTGTGTGAATGTGTTATGCAGTAGCCATAACATTTGCCATAGTCTCTTCTTTAGGCATCCCTTTCCCAGCCAATAGTCTGATCTGCTTGGATTAGCTTGAAGCAGAGAACATAGATACCAAGAATTGTTTGTTCTTTATTGAATGTGATGTGAGTCTAAAACCACCACCTAACACATAGCATACAATGGCTGATGCTGGTATGAGAAGAACGAAGAGCCACACAAGAGGACATGCTGCAAAGGGAACAGCATACACGAAATGCCCTATAATCTTGGGGCATTATATAAACAAGTAGACCCTGAAAAGGGTGTATCCAAGCACTACTTCAGTCATGCTTCTTACAATTAATTGGAACGTATTGGTTAGGTTATGCCAAAGTATACAAAAAGTGATGTATATAAAGTTTGAATTAATCTCAGCCACATCCCAGTTCCTTGTTATTTTGCATACCATGGCACCTCAGTTTGTCCACCCATATGCAAATCCGCCCTGGTCTTGCTACAAATAGAACAGTCCAGCCAGAACTGCCACACCAGGTTCTCCCTGATCCGGAACACAAGCAACCCAGGATCAGTTTTGCCCTTCTTGCCCATCAGCCAGGTATAGATTGGTTCCAGTAGCAATGTGCACAAAACCCAGGTCTGGGCATCCCTGTACTACTTAGGGTGACACACTGAAATATACAAAAATGTGATGAATGGAAAGCTTAATTAATCTCAGCCATAGGTAATTACCCAGGTCACATCCCAGTCCATTGCTATATTGCACAACATGCCACCTCAATTTAGGTAAGGGTAGGTCATGCCATACAAGACAGATTTTATCAGGTAGAGTCAACATACAGAGAGTTATTCCCAAAGGCAGCTTACACTTCTGAAGTTACATTTGCTAGTCTATTCTTATACTTTTAAGTAATTTTACTACTTTTACAAGTGTAAAGTTACTCAGAAGTGTAAGGTTACTCAAAATGTCTCATCTCCCTTGAACTGGGGAAGGGGCTAAATATATTAAATAAGTAACTGCAGTCAAAAAGGAGCAGACGTAAATCCAATACCACACATGGCCAAACAATGGTACTGCAAAACAAATCTCCCTAATGTAAAGTATACGAAAAATATAAAAGATTTTTTGAAATACGTTTATATTAAATATTAATGTAAATAATTATATATATTTATTTTAAATGTAATATATAATTACAAATGCAACAGTGCTAATAACTTAGCTTTGAATAATTTTTAATTATTTAAATATAATAAATTAAATTAACATTATTGTATAGAGATGTATTTAAAAGAAACACCAAGTTTATCATATTTATTATGTATTAAAAATGACATAATGATATATACAAAAAAATATAGAACAATATTAAAAAAATATAGTTACATTTATTTTTAAATTAAAAAAGAGTATTACCATATTTTATCAAATAATTATATATATATATATATGTTTATATTACCTACTGGCGGTCGCCAGTAGGTATATATAGTTAGGATTTTTTCTCTATGGGATTTTTGAAAATTCTATGTCTAATAACTTTGGCGTTTGTGGACGGAATTGGCTGAAATTTTCAGGAAAATGGAACATTTTGTTTCTGAGCAGCCCCTGAAAATTTGGGGGGGGTTCGTCAAGGGGGGGCCGAGAAAAAAGGGGGTCCCAAAACGTGTTTTTAACATTGAGTTTTCCATAGGGCGGTTGGCCTCACTTTTAGCCCGAACGGCTGAATGGATTTGCACGAAACTTGGCAAAATTGTAGGGACTGGTAGCCCGATGTGCCTTTTGTAGGTCTCAATATATGTGCTCCAGTGGATTTTGAGAAATTAACGTTTAAAAAAAGATATATATCTGTAACAGCGGACCGGGCAGCGCTCCGGTTCGCGGACTTTTCGCGCAACGGAGCTTTGTGAAGCAAAGCTGATTGGTTCTCCGGCGTCTGTCAACATTCCAAACAGTCCGTAGCGGCCGCCATCTTGTCCTCGGTAGGATTGAGAGACAAGAGGAGGCCAAAACAAAGGGGGAAATAACCATAAGGGGGCATAGTAGATCCTCCCTGACCCCCTAGATTTAATGTGGAGGTTTTAAAAGGGCCCCGCGGGGCAAAAAAAAATAAAAAAAAATTTGTTTTTTTTGCGTGGGTAGCGCCCGGTCCGCGAACCTTAAGCGTTACGGGAGTCTGTCAACATTCCAAACAGTCCGTAGCGGCCGCCATCTTGTCTCTCGGTAGGATTGAGAGACAAGAGGAGGCCAAAACAAAGGGGGAAATAACCATAAGGGGGCATAGTAGATCCTCCCTGACCCCCTAGGTTTAATGTGGAGGTTTTAAAAGGGCCCCGCGGGGTAAAAAAAAAACATTTTGTGTTTCAGTCGAATTAAGATACAAAATGGAGGGCAAATAATGTTCAGAATGGGTAGAAGGGGGCACGGTAGACTTATCTTGACCCCCTAGGTTTTGTGAGGATGGCTGAGGAGGCTTATATGTGCGAAAAAAAACATTTTTTTTAAAAATTTCGCGAGGTTAGCTCCCGGTTCGCGTACCGGGTAGCGCCCCGGGGAGCGTACTTTGTTGAAAATTAGTGAAAAAAGTTAGAGTAAAATAATAATTGTGAGTGATCAGATGTAGGGTAGCTCTGAGAAGAGCTTTTGGGTTTATGGTACATTTAGGTACTTATAAGTAGGTACCAATGCACATTCTTAAATTCAGAATGAAAATTCTGTTGCCCTCATCTGAGAAGTGAACTCCATCTCCTCTGTAGATATCTTGCATGTAGTAACGCAAGTTATTGTTGTACAGGGAGCCCATTCCATGGTCTCTCATGTAAGCTGAAACAGATTTGTTTACATGCTTCCTCGACTTCTCAATTTGTGGACAAAATTGGTTTGACCACCTCCATTTCTGTCTTTGGCATATATTTGAATATACCAAGGCAGTCTGAGGAAAAAGTGCCATCAATTGCTCAAAGGTGTCCTTTAACCACTTGGATGCTAAGGCATGCCGATCATGCCCATTGACTTTCCATTGAAATCAATGGAAACTCCATGACGAGTTACCCTTGTCATTAGCGCTGAAGGGGTTAAAAGCATTTCCAGACCTACCCCAGTCAAAGTGCCCAAATCATTACCTCCACAGTGCACAATTAACAGGTCAGGTTTGGGCAAATGCATAAAGGTTTTCACGAATGGTATCAATTGGTGACATTTTAATCCTCTGTGGCCAAACCACTTAATTTCCACATCCTGTAAATTGAGGTTAGGTAATTTTCTGTTCTCAGCATACCTGTGAGCCCAGTGGATATAACTATGTCCAACAATCCAGACAGAAAACATGGTGAGAGAAGGTTCTGCTGCAGTCAGATGAAGTGTGGCAATGAAATGGCAGTTGAAAAAATGAGAGTTTAAAATGAAAAAAACTGTGGAGTTTCTGTGTTAATGAAGCAGTAACAGTGATTGGTGGATTTTGATTGCTGAAAACAGAAAGTTAGGGTGCATGGGTGAGTTCTTTGAAAGATGTATTTTGAATGGTCAATAAATAATCATTAAATGAAAGATTGCAGTGGATACGCAGGTGCACTGAGAGTTCAGAGTTCAATTGCAACATTGTTGTGTGAACTTGCAAACACCAGAGGTCTTGCAAGAGGTGGTTGCTATGCAGAAAAGGCATGAAATGGCAGAGGGGGGAAGGGTTTTCATTTGAAAAAAAGTGAGGGAAGAGTTTTGATTGGGTGACATGAGAGATATGTGTGAAGAATTACAGCATTTCTGTGCTTTTGATAGCTGCAGACTCTGGAGTGCATACCTTTTGCTCTGCTGAAGACAAATTGGTGTGTTTCTGAGACTGTTTTCAAACTCAAAGTATTTGCTAAGGTGAGAAAATATTTCTTTAATTTAGATAGAGAATAGTGTGCTTTAAGGAGAAAATTATGAAGAAAGTTGTGTTTTTCAAATGTTGCTTTGTCTCAAGTGTTTTACAAATAGATTTTGTTTCTTTGAGAAAATGTAATTGGAGAAAATGTGAAGTATTAGTACTGACAGGGTGTTTTTCTGCATAGGAGCTGTGGAGTCTTTTCAAATTATGACTTGAGAATCGTTTTTGAGGAAGATGAATGGTTATAATATTTCTGAGAAGGACATAATGGTGTATGCTTCTTTATAATGCAATTGAATGTCTCTGATGTTATTTTTCCCATTTTAATGTAAGACCTTTCTCTGTGGCGCAAATTGCTTGTAAATATGCTCCCACCTGTGCATGGTAAATTTAGATTTTGAATGTTTGTGTTACATAGCCATGTTAAAAGTGATACAAACATGCTGCAAAGGCAATCAAAAAACGCTTTTATGTGTCTTAAGGACATTTAAAGTAATTTTCCCATGTGCAGTGTTTTGAAATTATGATTTGAAAATCGTTTTTGGGGAAAAGAAATTGTTTTTAAAATTAATAACAAGGACATAATGGTGTATGCTTTTTTATAAGGCAATTGACTGTCTCTGATGTTATTTTTCCCATTTTAATGTAAGACCTTTCTCTGTGGCGCAAATTGCTTGTAAATATGCTCCCACCTGTGCATGGCAAATTTAGATTTTGAATGTTTGTGTTAAATAGCCATGTTAAAAGTGACCCAACCATGCTGGAAAGGCAATCAAAAAACACTTTCATGTGTCTTAAGGACATTTTAAGTCATTTCCTCATGTGCAGTGTTTTCAAATTATGATTTGAAAATCGTTTTTGGGGAAAAGGAATGGTTTGTAAATTTATGACAAGGATATAATGGTGTATGCTTCTTTATAAGGCATTTCTGTGTCTCTGATGTCATTTTTCCCATATTATATTAAAAGACCTTTCTCCGTGGGCCACATTCATTGTAAATATGGTCACACTTGTGCATGTTAATTTTGGTTTTTACTGTTTGAGTTACATAACCATGTTAAAAGTGACCCAAAAAATTGCAAAGGCTTTCAAAAAACACTTTCATGTGTCTTAAGAACATTTTAAGTAATTTCCCTGTGGGCAGTGTTTTCAAATTATGAATTGAAAATCGTTTTTGAGGTAATGGAATGTTGTTAAAATTTATGTGCGCCATATGCCCCCAAATTTCTTTTTCAGGGGTGCAGCAGGGTGTTCTTGAGACACACATGCACCCTTGGAAAAATTCCTAATTTGCGATGAGCTAATTGCTAATCGCAAATTGCACCTTCATTCCTATGAGCCTCCTAGCCCATGGAAATGAATGGGTAATTTGCAATTAGCAATTTGCTCATTGCAAATTAGGAATGGTAAAGAATTGCTATTTATTCCTTAAAATTTGCTATTTTGGAAAAGCAAAATAGTTATATGATACATATGCCGGTTGATGTCTAACAAGATAAGAAGCTTAGGGATACATTTATGATGACTGGTGCAATGAAGTGGACATTACTTACTTCATTGGTAGAGCTTTACATGTATTATGTCCTCTGTATTCTTCATCAAGCGTAACTTTAATCTGCAATCCTGAGTAGGCCTCACCTTAAACAAACCTCTGGATAGGCCACACCTTATCGTCATCATGAATTAATCATTTAAAATGCTAGGGACAGATTTATGATAGGTGTATGCCTCTTTTGCGTCACTTACAAAACACTGTCCACGGGGAAATGACTTAAAATGTGCTTAAGACACATGATTGTGTTTTTTTAAAGCGTTTGCAATTTTTTTGGGTCACTTTTAACATGGCTATGTGACTCAAACAGTCAAAATCTAAATTCACCATGCACAGGTTGGAGCATATTTACAAGGAATGTGCTCCATGGGGAAAGGTCTTATAATGTAATATGGGAAAAATGATATCAGAGACAGTGAAATGCCTTATAGAGAAGCATACACCATTATGTCCTTGTCATAAATTTGCAAACCATTCCTTTTCCCCAAAAACGATTTTCAAATCATAATTTCAAAACACTGCCCATGTGGAAATGACTTAAAATGTCCTTAATTCAAAATTTGCTATTCCTTATTTTGCGATTGCACTGAAGGATTTGCAAATTTTGCGATTTCTTAAATGCAATGTATCAAACAAAAAATATGTAAAAAATGACATTAAGGATTTGGAAACTACCACCAACTTCTAGTTTGTGGTAATTTGCGAATTCTTTTCAAAAAGAATTTTTTTAAAAAAAACAAAAGGTGCCACATGACGCCAATACATGCCCTTAGGGCATGTATGTGCGCCATAGGCCCCCAAATTTCTTTTTCAGGGGTGCAGCAGGGTGTTCTTGAGACACCCATGCACCCTTGGAAAAATTCCTAATTTGCGATGAGCTAATTGCTAATCGCAAATTGCACCTTCATTCCTATGAGCCTCCTAGCCCATGGAAATGAATGGGTAATTTGCAATTAGCAATTTGCTCATTGCAAATTAGGAATGGTAAAGAATTGCTATTTATTCCTTAAAATTCGCTATTTAGGAAATGCAAAATAGTTTGATGGTACATATGGCGGTTCATCTGTAACAAGATAAGAAGCTTAGGGATAGATTTATGATGACTGGCGCATCACCAGGGATGTGCCAGTCATCTTGCGCCGCTGTTCCGCCACCCATGGTGTGCTGCATTTACAATGCGGCGCAGCATGGGGCAAAAATGGCACAGATGCGTGACGTATCTGTGCTGTAAAGGTGGCGCATTGCTGGAATTGTATCGCAAGTGCGATGCAGCTCAAGCAAGGCTCAGGGGTGCCCCATCTCCACAATGTTGCGTCAAGACCTATGCCTGCTTAAAGCAGGCGCAGGGTTTTGACGCAGCTTTCTCCTATCTGATTGTAAATACGGCACACCATGGGTGGCAGAGCAGCGGTGCACGTTAACTGGTGCATGCCTGGGGATGTGCCATTTAACATAAATCTGCCCCTTTACATTTAAGTATGTGCAGGGGACACAGAGTTGGTGAGGCTTATCCAAGGTTAAGAAGAGATGAGTCCTGTTCACTGAAAAATTAGACATAGGCTTCACCTGCTCAGCATCGCTGGACATGGCTAAATAATAGCTGCAAAATGTTACTCTTGTTAAACAATTTTACTATTATAATCTCTGAGATTTGTCTCTTACTCTGCAACATCTCATTGTTGTTATCTTTCTTTAAAGATAAAGACAACATCAACATGAGCGACAATCTGCAATCAGTTGATTTTGACCTCATCATTGAACTTGTAATTGAAACATCAGTGGATGTTGATCCCTTGGATGATTTAAATCCTGAGGATGAAGAAGAGTGTGATGAGGATGCAGATTTGTCCGAATTATATGAGATAGGGTGGGAAGCTGACCTGCTTGAGCCTATGGAACTATAAACATTTATTTTTAAAATTTATAATAAATAAAAAGTAAAAGTGTAAACCGTTTAATTTAAAAATAAAGACACATTCAAAAACAGGTTATGTGTAGTGTCTTCAATAAAATATTAAAATATGCTCATAAAATTAGATCAGATTCACATATAAAATAGCACAGGTAATATGAATATAAAATCCATTTCTTTTCTGCTATTTCTGTATTGTAAATTTGCCAAGGACTAAAAAATCTTTTATTTAAAATGTCAAGTAGTGTGTTAAGTTTTTGATCACTGTTATTGATTTACTGTTTGGTAATAGTGGTTAATAACATTTTTAAATATATTTTACCACAGATTCAACTGCAGATCATTTCAACATTTCACCATGCCAACGAAAGAAAGAGAGAGAAAGGCTGCAAAACGTCAAAGACAGCAGCCCAATCAAAAGAAGCAGCAGTCCTCTAACAAAAAGATTTGTCAAGTTACGAAGAAAGCACCGGGTAAGAGTACAAAAACATTCATAAGAAATATGTGTAGTAAAAAAAATATTACTACAGAAAATGTTTCAGTCCATAAAAAGAGAAGGAATTCAAATGGAAAGGAAAGGCCAATCAAAAATGTTACTGCTAGAGCAAGAGATAACTCTGTGCATGATAGTAGAAGGAAACAACAGTTTAGGGACATTCGTAAACGAATGTTCCGCAACAGGATAATTGGCAATTTGTTAAAAAATATTAAGAAAGGTCAACAGAAAGTGGTTTTTTATAAGAGAAAAAAAAAAGTTGAGAAAGTTATTGATCAGGCATTTGAAATTAAACGTAAGTTATTTATTTTGATAATCAATAGAATTAGGAAGCTAAAGAAGGCAATTTATGATTTCAAAAGAAATAGTAGATGGAAGAGAATAGTTAATCGTAGTAATTTTTGTGAAGTTTTTTCTGGAGAATGGATGCATAGTTCAAGCTCTGAGGCATTTTTTAATGAGGAGAGTTATTTGCAGGATAATGATTTGGTGCATGCAGTTGACACCAGTGGTCGTGCTTATGAAGTGAAAGATGGTTGTCCAGTTGAAAAAGAAAAACTTGTGACAACAGAGGCAGAAGAGGTGTTAGGTAATGAGGTTTTAGGAAGACGTGCTAAGGGTCCTGGGTACACCTGGAAGTGTAGTAGTATTTGTAGTGTGCGACAGGATTCCATCAATTTGCTTTGTGATTTTGTACGGTCATTTAATAAGAAAAGTTTGAAGCAGAAAATGATGTTGTTGCAAGAATTAGATCCTTGCAGAGTGAGAGAAGTGACAGGTTTGCATGGTCATTCACTGGCTTGTCTTTCCAGGAGAGTATGCCAGAGTGTTTTTCATCATTTCAGGATGCTAGCAGTGCATCATAATAAAGTGAGGAAATTAGTTAGAATGTTGTATTATGCTAAGAGTCCAGCAATTATGCTTAAACAATTATGCGCTGCTCTTTTGCATGGTTCTGAAATAGATGTGAAGAATATATGTGAAGAAATTGAGTTTTGTTACTTTGGAAGTAAAGAGGAGAATGTTGAAATTGACCAAGAAGAAGCGGGTAATGTGGAAGATAGTGTACAGGTTTCCAGTACAGATAATTTCCAGAGGGAAATTGCGACGTTTCAGGTCAAATCAAGTGAGAGGCCAAATTTCACTTGTGTGTGTTGTCGACGCACTTATTATAAGAATCAGACTAAGTTAGTGGATTTATATGCAAAAAGTGAAAGGGAAAATAATAGTGAATGGAAGGATTTCACAACATACTTGATGGTAGAAAATTGTTTTGATTTGGGATTGGATCAACGTGTGTGTACTTATTGTTGTAACAAATTAAATCAAAACCAGATGCCTGCTAGAGCAGTTCATAATAATCTGGAATTGATTGAGATTCCTTCTGAATTGAAGGATTTAAATACTTATGAATCTATTTTGATTCAAAGTATCCATCCCTTTCAGGCTATTGTAAGAATGGAGCCAAAGACAGGGAAATTGCCTCCATCAGATTTACAGAGAGGATTAAAGGGAAGAGTTGTTTATTTGCCTCTAGATTTGAAGAAAAACATTAACACAATTGGAGTAGAAAAAGTGGACGAGGAACCTCTGGTTATCTTAGTTAATGGGGTTCCGACAAAGAATAAGAAAATATGGCAAGATTTAGTAGATGTTAGGAAAGTTAAAAAGGCAACATTGTATTTGAAAAAAAATAATAAATTCTATAAGAATGTATATGTTGCAGAAGAGGAAGTAAGTGAGGAAGAGGATAGCGATTTGTGTGCTGGTCAAATTGAGAAAGTAGAACCCTCTACTAGTGAAGAAATATATGAACATTATAGTGTTCATCCTTTGCATTCCAAGGAAGTCATGGGGAATGCTATTGAGTTGTTTCAAATGAAACAAGCCAAAGGGAGTCCCATTAGTGTTTGGGAGGAAAGTTTGGAAGCTCGGTGTTTCCCACAGATTTTTCCAACAGGTCAGGGAGGAAGATATGATGAGCGACCTTATCAAATTCCTGCTTCTGAATACCAGACTTTGCGATTGTATGCAGGAGATGCTAGGTTTCGACAATGCATTCCTTATTTGTTTCATCTCCTGTTTGAAAGCGATCTGTCTGGACTGTCATATGCAGTGAACCACATCTTGAAAAGTGGTATACACATGCAAAACATCTCGGCAAGTGACTTTATGGATAAAGTCAATGTCCAAGACAGTATTTTGGATTCTCACCTGATTAATCTCATGGCGTGTCAGCGTGGTACTAATGAGTACTGGTACCGTCGTCATGGTGATTTAAAATGTATGCTGAGGAACTTAGGTACTCCCACATGGTTCCTCACTCTGAGCTGTGCCGAGTATGGCTGGGAAGACTTACTTGAATTTCTACGAGAGGCAAATGCTAACGTAGATAACATCGAATTCAAGACACCCGGAGAACTGTGCTCTTTGGATCCAGTCAATGTATGTAGGTACTTCAATCATAGATTTGAAGCTATGATGTCTTTCATCATGAATAAGAAGAATCCACCTCTTGGAGAGGTGTTGGATTTCTTATGGAGAAAGGAGTACCAAGCAAGAGGTGCTCCTCATATACATATGTTGTTGTGGATCAAGGATGCACCTAAATTTGGAACGGATCCAGAAGACTCAGTGATGAGTTTCATCCAACAGTATTCTACGTGTGCTGTTCCAAACGCAAAGGAGAAGAAAAGCCTAAGAGAAAAAGTTCTGCGTTTCCAAAGCCATCGATGTGGAAAGTACTGCCGTCGTAAATTCCGAAACAAGGACAAGTTCTACACCAAATGTCGTTTCGGCTTTCCACGACCAGTGATTTCTAAAGGAAGAGTAAACAGTTTGATGTCTTCGCTGCGACATAATGTGATGAAGAAATCACCTAAAAACACATACAATTTGAAGAGGAACGAAGAGTCCAAGTACATCAACGACTACAACCCGGTGATTTTGTCCATGTGGAATGCTAACATGGATATACAGTTTGTGGCTGATAACTGTATGGCTGTGGCTCGGTATGTGACATCTTACATCACCAAAAAAGAGAAGACAGAATTGAAGGATATGTGGGAGGACATTTCCCATGAAAAGAGCCTCAGCAAGAAGTTGTACAGTGTCAGTCTGAAGATGTTGTCGCATCGAGAAATCGGAGCTTACGAATGTTCTGACCGGTTGTCTTCAGCAAGTCTCTATGCCAAGTCCAGGAGTATCGTTTGGGCGAGTGTTGGTCTTGCTGCAACGCGTAATCGAGTTCTGAAACCTGTGCGGGAAATTGAGTATTTGGCGGAAAAGGAGCCAAACAGTACCGACATTTTGAAGAGCAACATGTTGGATACATATTATCCAAATCGAAGCAGTCACCTCGAGAATGTTTGTCTGTATGAGGTTCTGCAAAATTACATATTCAAGAGGAACATCAAAGAAGATACTGAGAAAGGAGTGTATGCTGTAATAGGAAGTGAGGGATGTCTGGTCAAGCAAAGAAAATGCCACTTGATAAACCATCGAAAATTGAGTGGCGAATCTCCTGAAAAAAAGGAGTTTTTCTATTTAGCACTTTTGCAACTTTTTAAGCCATGGCGTGCAGAAGAGGAACTGCTTGGAGATTTCCTTTGTTACGAAGACTCATTCAATGCTGCCAAGGAGACCATAGAATGTCCTGCTTTTCCCAAATATGTAGAAATGTTGAATGTGGAAATTGAGCAGGAAGCAACGATTGCAGCCGAGATTGCCAGAGACAGTTCTCAGGACAGTCAGAGTTCTGCTTCATTGAGTCAGGATCCACTAGGAGGACCTCTTATCGAAAATGAAGCTGCCACTGCTATGAATGAAGTGGAAAGAGCCATGGCACATGCTCAGGAGGATGCGGTTAACTTAGAAGAGTTGGAAAGACAACTCAACGTTGAGCAGAGGAAAATATATGACGAACTTACCATGCAAATTGATCATGGATTAAGTCATGACAAGAAAGAGTGCTCATGTACGTCGTTGAAGCCTGTCCGACTGTATGTGAGTGGAGAAGCAGGAACTGGAAAAAGTTTCCTTATTAAAGCAATTTCATGTTATTTGCAGGAAAGGACAGAGTCATCACTGTCTTGTGTTGTCACCGCTCCAACTGGACTGGCAGCACATAACATTAAAGGGATTACTTTACATCGTTTACTGATGCTGCCAGTGGAGCATGACAACAAATTTGAATATCACAAGCTATCTGGAGATGCTTGTTTTGAAGTTTCAAGAGTCTTGAGGAAAATGAAACTTCTTATCATTGACGAAGTAAGCATGGTTTCCAATGTCATGCTTGCCTTTGTGCATTTGAGAATGCAAGAAGTTCTCAAAACAGAGTATGATGTGTTATTTGGTGGCAAACACATCATTGTTTTCGGAGATCTTATGCAGCTGACACCAGTGAAAGGGCAACCTGTGTTCAAAATGCTCACGCATGAAGATACTAGGAAGTGCTTAGGGAGCATTGGCAACGTCAATATATGGTTAAACTTCAATTATGCTGAACTGCATGAAAATATGCGTCAGGCAAAGGATGAAGTTTACAAGACTATTCTACAAGATGTTAGAATTGAAAAAGTGACCGAGCATGGGAAAGAAGCTTTACATGCACGATTACTGACAAATTTATATCCAGACGAAGATGTTGTGCCTGAGAATATTTTTCAGAAAGTTACTGAGAAAAAATCTGGAATATGTTTGATGCCAACTCTTGCAGAATGTGCCAAATTCAACAACAAAATGTTGCATTTAGAAAAGCAAGAGATTGTGAAACTGGAAGCTATTGACAGAGTAGAGCATATGGGATCAACAATTATTTTGTCTGAGAATCTGAAAACAAAATTGGATTCATTAGAGAAGAGTATATCTAAAACTGCGGGTTTTGAAAAGACTCTGAATGTGTGCTTGAACTGCCGTATAATTTTAAGAAGGAATTTACATGTTGAAAGAGGTCTGGTAAATGGATCAATGGGTAATGTTGTTGATTTTGTGAAATACAGAAATAGAGATGGAATTGAATTTTTAAAAATTAAATTTGATGGCATTGAGGAAGTACAGCTAATTGCTCGTTGTTCTGCTAGATTTTTGCTTGTAAAAGACTTATATGTTCGTCGTAAGCAGTTTCCTGTTTGCTTGGCATATGCGGTGACAATCCATAAATCGCAAGGTTTAAGTGTAGACTGTGCATTGGTGAATATTGGCAGTTCTGTGTTCAAGGAGGGTATGGCATATGTGGCATTGTCACGAGTTAGAACTTTATCGGGATTGTACTTGATTGAGTGTGATGTCACAAACATTTGTGCGGATCTAGATTGTGTTAAGGAATACAATAGGTTAAGAAGAGAGTATGCGCCACATTTGCCTCAGTATCCTTTGTTTGAGAAACGTGTGGTAGGCCGGAAACGAAGAAATGTGACCAATACTGGGGAGGTTGTAGCAAAAAGACGAAAAGTCGATGAACCTGAAATTATAAGCAGAAACAAAAAGGATTCTGTTGAAGATGTTGTTGGTTTTCAATTTGAAAACAGTTCTGGTGTCAACTGCTATGCTAATGTAGTGGTTAATGTTTTGTTTTCTCTAGAAAATGTAAAAGAAGAGATTGTGGTCAATTCTGATCAAAGATTTTGCAGTTTGTTAAATTCTGTGTTAGAGAAATGTAGCACTGATAGAACAAACATAGAAAGTGTGTCTGAAATTCGAAATCTGTTAGACAGATGTTCAGGCCAAACACAATTCTCTCAAAATAGTCAGCAAGATTGTCAGGAGTTTTTAATGTATATGCTTGATGTATTGCATGATGAAGGTGTAGATGTAGATCACCTGTTTGGGCTTTCTTATCAATGGCAGCAGGACTGCGAGAACTGTAGGGTATCAAGTACTACTAGTGTAGACTCAGAAAGATTTATATATTTAACTTTGCCAGACAGTAAATCAGTCTCTTTTAATAAGCTAGTAAAAGCAGCTGATCACAACATGGAGTGTAGCCAATGTAAATCTGAAATGATGTCCACATTATTTATACGAACATATGGCCAGTATGTCATTTTAATGTTCCAACGATGTAGGCCTGATGGAACAAAATTGACAACTTTAATTAAAAATTTTGTGGCTTCACAGTTGTCAATATCAGGAAGGACTTTTGTAACTGTAGCAATTATATATCATGATGGTCCTTCAATAACATCAGGACATTATACAGCTTATTTAAAGTGTAGAAATGGCTGGTCATTCTGCAATGATTCTGTTTTAATTTTCAAAAAAAAATTGCCGTATGACCTTAAAAACTCTTACCTGGTGTTTTTAAAACCAAAATTTTAGGGAAAGAATCTCGGGATGTGCTCTGAGGAATTTCAAGAAGTTCTAATGGCTCCTACACGATTTGGCCTTGAGGATAAGTGAAGTACAGAGACATAAGTTCTTACCATAACACTGGACGTCATGGAGAAATACGTGCACTTTGTATGAGTTCAGAAAAACTGTTTCTTTTTATAAGCTAATTGAAGCAGCCAATCAAAACATGGAGTAGAGGGAATGTAAGTCTGCAATGCTGTCTACTGTTTTACATTGCTTTGTCATTAAAAGTGATGTAGAGAATTAAATAATTGTACTAGTCATAAAGGTAGTGTAAGTCTGCTTCATAGTAAGCAGTATCAGTGTGATAGGAAATGTAGAACATGATTGAGCAAGAAGGGGAAGATATTACTAGTCCAGGATTGTGAAAATGATCTTCAACATTTTAATTGTGAAAGTTGCGGAAATACAACATGACGGGATTGGCTTAAAAGAATTCTAAGAGTTATAAATGGCTCAGACACGATTTGGCCTTGTGGAAACGTGTGGTAGAGAGCGAGAAGTCATTTATTGTATGTAACATGTTTTTGAAAACGATGGAGGTTTTCTTTCAGAAAGTGGCGGGTTGAAAGTAATAACAGCACAACAGAGTGTAAGCTGTTCATAGGACATCCTTGGCCGTCATGGAAAGTAAGTTAACTTTAAGGAGTTCTGAATTCTGATTTGTTATGTTGTATGGGTTTTTTAAACACAATCATTTTGATTGTGTTTTTTTTTCCCCGCTGTTATATGATGAATACCTTCAAGTCACTGTTTTAGTGAAATTTGATACATTCTGAGAACAGCAAAAATAAACCATTTAACATGTATAATTAATTCTGTTCTGTTTGCATTTATGATGTACATGTAGAACTGTGTAGGAGGCATGGAGAAGGTGAGGCTTCTGTAAGTGTCAAAGTTGTTGCATACAGTGCTCATATTCTACGTAGTCTTTTATATTTCATTACTTTCACTGTTTCTGACTGATCTAAAACATTTTTTTTTAAAAGAACAGTAAGTATAAGGGAAGGAAAAAGACAGTTATGTTAAAAGAAACACAGCTATAGGGAATAAACTAGGGATACTGTTACCCGCAATCCTCTGCTGATGATGTCACTGAGCATGTCATGAATGATGTAATATGTGACATCATCAGCAGTGGATTACGGGTAATAGTATCTCTAGTTTACTCCCCTATAGCTGTCTTTCTTTTAACATAACTGTCTGTTTCCTTCCCTTATACTTACTGTTCTTTTTAAAAAAACTAGAACTAAGAGAAATAGAGGTTGGCACAGTTCCAAATATTGTACCAGTTTTTTAATAACGGGGAGGTAGTTCTGAAAAGAACTTTTTTTTAAATTGTTTTTGTTGTTTTATATTTTTTTTATTATTTTTCTGAACATTTTTTTACTTTTTTTGAATTTTTCTGAACAGTTTTATATTTTTTTTGTTTTTTTTTCGGAGGGGGCAACGAAAACGATTCATTGTAAGGGGCTCAACAGGAGCAACAAAACAAAAAAAAGAATTTATTGTTTGGGGCGTTTCGGACAAACATGAGCATGATTATCAATAGCTCTGTTGATCAGAGTGATGCTACTTTCTCCGTAGCAAATGAATCCACTGCAATGTACGCAGACTTGTTTTACTTCACGAAATCTCGTTTGTATATTTGGCACCATCTCCCTGCCCTCTGGTCCCGTTACTTCCGGTACAACAGATCTTCTGGCCATAATAGGGAGATTATCTAGGTCGTCCTGTTCCTCTTCTTCCTCTTCTTGCTGAATTATAACTTTAGCAGGTGGTCCACTCTTCCTTGGATGTGGTGGAGGTGGTGGGGAAGCACCAGCTGAAGCTACTAAAGAAGCCATTGCTCACTGGTAACAAAGGGTCTTTCTCTCACAATGATGAAAGTCAGAGTGAGGAAAGAAGGAGGGATTTTCATCATTTCGGAAAAACAATAGTTCTCAACCAATGAAAAGTGTTCATTTTAGATTATATGACCTAGTCTTACATCATTAGGAAACCAAAAGTGAAATGAACCAATGAAAAGTGTTATTACCAAGTCACATGACCTGCTGTGTTTACGTTACGCGCTTTGCAGGGCCTCCCGGTTTGCTTCCAGAAACCTGTGCTTTGCGACTCGGTAAGCGTACCAGTTCGCTAACGTAGCACGTCATATGATGTATCACGCGACAACGCGAAACGTCATGCGGATGGGAGGCGTCACGATGTTGTTTTCTAACGCGGCAGTTGCGGTAAAGAAACGTTTACCGGCTCGCGGTCTATTTCGCGGCATCAAGGTCAGCTAACGGGAAGCTTCCCGATTCGCGAAGCGGGAACGAAGAAAAAAAAAGATTAAAAAAAAAAGTTATTAATAAACATATAAAATATATTTTTGGATTTAAAGAAGAATACATTTTACAGCTACAGATATTAGCTGTTAAAAAACCAATGAAATTCACTGAAAAAACCATAGGTTATAGACCATATATAGTTAGGAATTAGCATTTACAAAACCTTATTTTACTCACACAAAACCATTGAAATTCCATATATAGTTAGTTGCACTAACTATATATCGCGCACCCGCAATCCACTGCTGATGATGTCACATATTACATCATTCATGACATGGTCAGTGACATCACTGATGACATCACTGATGACATCTCAAATGACATCACTGATGACATCACTGATGACATCTCAAATGACATCACTGATGACATCATGACACACCAATACCAGTTACTACATACGCACTCACTGATTCCTACGTCTACACACACATTCACTCATTCACCCATACAATCACTCATACATACAGTCACTCATTATTACAACACTATCATATGCACTCATACACCTATGCAGACACTCACACACTGCCACTCATCCATGGAGTTACTCACACACCTAGTCAGTCCTGTAAAGAATCAATCACACTTCCATTTCCTCATCTATACAGTTAAACACAGAACACCATACTACAGTGACATCACTGATGACATCACTGATGACATCCCAAATGACATCACTGATGACATCTCAAATGACATCACTGATGACATCATGACACACCAATACCAGTTACTACATACGCACTCACTGATTCCTACGTCTACACACACATTCACTCATTCACCCATACAATCACTCATACATACAGTTACTCATTATTACAACACTATCATATGCACTCATACACCTAGTCAGTCCTGTGAAGAATCAATCACACTTCGATTTCCTCATCTATACAGTTAAACACAGAACACCATACTTTTCACACATATACTAACACATACTTACTCTCTTATACAATCACTGATACAAGTACACATTGATATGCACAGAGTCACACACCTCCCAGCCAGCCACACACACACTCAGTCTTCCATACATCCACTCATTCTTCAATATGTAAAACATATTTAAACTTTACAAAAACACACAGACACTAGATGATGTCATCAGTGATGTCATTTGAGATGTCATCAGTGATGTCATCAGTGATGTCACTGACCATGTCATGAATGATGTAATATGTGACATCATCAGCAGTGGATTGCGGGTGCGCGATATATAGTTAGTGCAACTAACTATATATGGAATTTCAATGGTTTTGTGTGAGTAAAATAAGGTTTTCTAAATGCTAATTCCTAACTATATATGGTCTATAACCTATGGTTTTTTCAGTGAATTTTCAAGGTTTTGTAAATGCTAATTCCTAACTATATATGGTCTATAACCTATGGTTTTTTCAGTGAATATATATATATATATTCACTGAAAAAACCATAGGTTATAGACCATATATAGTTAGGAATTAGCATTTAGAAAACCTTATTTTACTCACACAAAACCATTGAAATTCCATATATAGTTAGTTGCACTAACTATATATCGCGCACCCGCAATCCACTGCTGATGATGTCACATATTACATCATTCATGACATGGTCAGTGACATCACTGATGACATCACTGATGACAACATCCAGTGATTATGTGTTTCTGTAAAGTTTAAATATGTTTTACATATTGAAGAATGAGTGGATGTATAAGTGTCTGAATGAAGGTTTTAGTAGGTGCGTGATTGACTGTATGAGTGAGTGATTAAATGCGTCTTACTGAATGCACGGGTTAGTGACTAAACTGTCTTAATTTGTGCATCATTATGTCTGTTGTGATGTAAACTGCTGCATGTGTTGATCATTAGCTATACGAGAGGCTATATGTGTTATTAATTGGTTGCCCAAGTATTTCTATGGGAGATTGAGTTTGTGTGGGGGTGGCTGGAAGGTGTGTGACTCTGTGCATAGATGTGTGAGCAGTTTATTCACTAGGTGTATGAGTTCAAGAGTGCATGTGGAAACAGCTACATGGGCAGTTGACTGTGTGCATGAGTGTATTGATGAGTGAATGGATATCTCAATGCTACATGTCATAGTAAGTACATATGTAAAACACAGTACATGTGAGAGTTGGCATATATAAATAACTGTGCATGAGAGCCACTGAGTGAGTGGTTGTATCGATCATTGTGAACTTGTATCAGGGATTGTATAAGAGAGTAAATATGTGTTAGTATATGTTTCAATAAGTAAGGTGTGTATAACTGTATAGTTGAAGAAATGGAGGTGAGATTGTTTCTTTGCATGACTGACTGGGTGTGTGAGTAACTCCATGGATGAGTGGCAGTATGTGAGTGTCTGTATACACTGAGTGTATCTAAGGTTATATTAGAGTCTGAAGAAGTTTATCGTATTAGCACAAGAATGATGCCAAATGAGACGTCATCAGTGATGTCATCAGTGATGTCATTTGAGATGTCATCAGTGATGTCATCAGTGATGTCACTGACCATGTCATGAATGATGTAATATGTGACATCATCAGCAGTGGATTGCGGGTGCGCGATATATAGTTAGTGCAACTAACTATATATGGAATTTCAATGGTTTTGTGTGAGTAAAATAAGGTTTTCTAAATGCTAATTCCTAACTATATATGGTCTATAACCTATGGTTTTTTCAGTGAATTTTCAAGGTTTTGTAAATGCTAATTCCTAACTATATATGGTCTATAACCTATGGTTTTTTCTGTGAATTTCATTGGTTTTTTAACAGCTAATATCTGTAGCTGTAAAATGTATTCTTCTTTAAATCCCAAAATATATTTTATATGTTTATGAATAATTTTTTTTTTAAATATTTTTTTTTCTTCGTTCCCGCTTCGCGAATCGGGAAGCTTCCCGTTAGCTGACCTTGATGCCGCGAAATAGACCGCGAGCCGGTAAACGTTTCTTTACCGCAAGTGCCGCGTTAGAAAACAACATCGTGACGCCTCCCGTCCGCATGACGTTTCACGTTGTCGCGTGATACGTCATATGACGTGCTACGTTAGCGAACTGGTACGCGAAGCGAGTCGCAAAGCGCAGGTTTCTGGAAGCAAACCGGGAGGCCCTGCAAAGCGCTTAACGTAAACACAGCAAGTGATGTGACTTGGTAATAACACTTTTCATTGGTTCATTTCACTTTTGGTTTCCTAATGATGTAAGACTAGGTCATATAATCTAAAATGAACACTTTTGATTGGTTGAGAACTCTTGTTTTTCCCAAATGATGAAAATCCCTCCTTCTTTCCTCACTCTGACTTTCATCATTGTGAGAGAAAGACCCTTTGTGATCACTGAGCAATGGCTTCTTTAGTAGCTTCAGCTGGTGCTTCCCCACCACCTCCACCACATCCAAGGAAGAGTGGACCACCTGCTCAAGTTCTAATTCAACAAGAAGAAGAAGAAGAGGAACAGGAGGACGAGCACGAAGAGAGGCAGTTTTTGCCTGAGCAGCCCAGGACGTCTCACCGGAAAGAAAACTTCATTTGGCAATTTTTTAAAATTCCCAAAGGTCAGAAAAAAGTAAATGCAAGATACGTAACTTGCCTTATATGTCAAGATAGACTGTCGAGAGGGACCGACAAAAAATACAGTTTCGGAAACTACACAATGCATCGCCATATGACTAGGTGGCATCCTAACAACTACAGTGCTGCACAGTTTCGGAACGACCTAGATAATCTCCCTATTATGGCCAGAAGATCTGTTGTACCGGAAGTAACGGGACCAGAGGGCAGGGAGATGGTGCCAAATATACAAATGAGATTTGGTGATGTAAAACACATCTGCGCATTTTGCGATGGATTCATTTCCTACGGAGAAAAAAGCATCACTCTGATCAACAGAGCTATTGACTATCATATGCAAGTTTGTCCGAAACGCCCAAAATAATAAATACTTCTTTTTTTTGTTTTGTTGCTCCTGTTGAGCCCTTTACAATGAATCGTTTTCATTGCCCCCTCCAAGAAAAACCCAAAAAAATATAAAACTGTTCCGAAAAATTCAAAAACAGTAAAAAAATGTTCAGAAAAATAAAAAAAAAAGTTCTTTTCAGAACTACCTCCCCGTTATTAAAAAATTGGTACAATATTTGGAATTGTGCCAACCTCTATTTCTCTTAGTTCGCTTCCTAGTTCGCTCGCTGGTACGCGAACCGGAAGCGAACCGAAAACAGTAAGTATAAGGGAAGGAAACAGACACTTATGTTAAAAGAAACACAGCTATAAGGGAGTAAACTAGAGATACCATTACCCGTAATCCACTGCTGATGATGTCACATATTACATCATTCATGACATGGTCAGTGACATCATCAGCAGAGGATTGCGGGTTTTTTGGCAACATGCCTTATCCACGGTTTAATAACGCTGCCTTTTGCTTTATATAAGTTTTCAAATTGTATGAAATATATACCAATAGGTCGTTATGAACCTTTAGGTAGTGCTTTTCTTCATGAGGTCTGGTCGCTTCCATACACATACAGATGTTTCAAAGATGATCAAGAAGTTTATCTGAATGGAGAGGAATGCACTGAGACGCCAGATCATTCACTAATGTGTAGGCACATACAGTTACACGGTTCATGCAACAAACACCGACCAAATATGGCTTGCGTGTTGCAAGGCACGCCAGTTCCTGCTATCATCCCCACGTTCAAGTTGTTGGAAAATGGTAGTTATTTGATGCTCAATAATGAAGATTGTTCTGAGTTAATTAAAAGTATTCCTTTTATCGTAACAGTAAGTGAACGGGTTATTTGCTGCAGAAATGTTCTATTTCCTCCCACACATGAACATAGGGAGTTTTCAATCTGGCCACAAATACCAACCTTGGGACACGTTTCAACGGCATGGCAAGAATAAGAGCTCTTTTGTCTCAGAGAGAGGTGGCCTTGAGTTCGGCCCGTGAAACTTTCGTACTTCACATAGCGAACACCCATACAGAGGTGCACACCCTTTTCAATTAAGATTTGCCTTTCAATTTCAGCAACATGTTTCCGACTATCTTTAACGCATCCTCCACAAAGTCCCTGGCACACTTTTTTAAAGTTGTTACCAGTGGTCTCGTGACTTCATTTGAGAAAATCTTTGGAGTCATCCCTGCTTCCTTTCATTGTATTTTCTGCACTCTGGTTCGTAGATTGGCATTTTTACTTGCATTACCAGCGGACGCTCTTGTGCTTTTTTACATTTTTAAATATGGATGTCCCTCCTATGCAACCTCCGACCCTGCAGCTGCTGACACTGTTCCGCAATCGCATGCTAGAATATTATGGCACAATGCCGTTGGCGATATTAAGCACGGCATATGGATTATCTTTTCGGTTCTCCTTCTTCACCTGTGTCCAGCCTGTATTTCACTGCCTGACCTGTGATTTCGATTGGGCCATTGATTTGTGTCTCTGCGGACCGGTTTCTCCTGACGTCGACTTTAATCAGCTGATGACTCCTATCATTACTCACAAGTTGGTTTGTCCTGGCGAAAGGATTATGGCTGTGGCATTGATGCATGGACTACTTGGTCCCTGGAATTTACTGGCGGCAGCACAGTCTTTCTTGGAACAGAGCTTTCTTGAAAACCCACCGAGCTGTCCTCTGATGGTGATAGAGGATCCGGTGCTGGGAGAGCACGTGTGTTCTTTTCCGCTTTTAAATTGGATGGCTGAACTGTTTTCGGATGAAGACGGTGACTTCCTATTGGAGGCTGTTGCAGCTTATTTTGCATACACAGTTATGTCATAGACCTTTTTCATGTTTGATATGCTGAGTACTAGCATTTCATTGACAATTCATTGACTTATTTGTCAAGTTTTTATTATTTACCTTGCCTATTGGCTTAAGACTCGATAAAGTACTTGGCTGTTTTATTTTTCTTTAGCATTAAATTTTCCTAGTTTTTAATGCTTTACCTTGCGGACCGTCCACATATAAACTTGCAATCTGCTCTCATGAGATGGCACTTCTATTATCTTATTCAGTTCGTTTCCGGATCATGAGGAGGTGTCATCTAGGTCCTGGATATCTTTACACCGTGTTAAGTTAGCATGGGCTCATTACCGGTTTAAACGCCATTTTTCCTTTTTTGCAACTTCTGCACACGACACTTAGTTGTTGCTTTAGCTTTCCACCTAGTAGTTCATCGTGGTTTACATGAGAATAATATGTTATTGGTCTACTATCTGCTTTACTTGTTAAACTATATCTGTACAGCGAGTGCTAAAGTTTCAAGAACAACACGATACAGAATTGTTATGAGGTCTGATCTCCACGACTTCATACTCATAACATAAGTGCAACTTCTGCCAATTCTGGGCATGAGGCGGGTTTTATATTGCTTTGCCGAACACACATACACAACAGTTGATGCGGTTCACATGAAGAGAGAGCTGGTGTATGCTGATGTGATTCCTTCAAATCTAAGACACTAAAGTATGGGCACGCCCTAAACCAACACAAAGAGACCTTCTTAGCAAATAATATAATATGTGTATTAGGGAGGGTGAGATATAAGCAGCCGCGGGCCGTGGAGGGAGTTACGATGGGGCAGGGAGGCGGGGAGGGGGAGAAGCAGGGTGGAGCCCTCTCTACCTTGCCCCTCCCCCTCCCCGCCTCCCTGCCCCACCGTAACTCCCTCCACGGCCCGCGGCTGCTTATAAGTGTTGCTAACTCTTATTCATTTACAGCATGTTAACATACTGTCACCATTCGCTTTTTATGTACTAGTAACTATGCTGGTAATTTTGCTACTGATAATATGTGTACTTGTATTCTCCACCCTGCTTCTCCCCCTCCCCGCCTCCCTGCCTCACCGTAACTCCCTCCACGGCCCGCGGCTGCTTATAAGTGTTGCTAACTCTTATTCATTTACAGCATGTTAACATACTATCACCATTCACTTTTTATGTACTAGTAACTATGCTGGTAATTTTGCTACTGATAATATGTGTACTTTTATTATCTAAGGTACTACGCCTGAGAAGACGGCATTAGTAAATAAACATTTCAAATACACATCTGTTCTTCTTAACTCCATGTTCTGGTTTCTAAGAAATCTATAACGACCGACTGTTCATGAGTTCCACGTATCCTGAGGTACTATAAGTTCATATTCTGGATTGTCTAAACATTGAGAGTTTGTTATATCCAATGTGACACTGTACCTAGCTTGCTAAGGAGTTTTTGATTACTAACGTGAGTTTTGGGACACCCTAATTCGCCGAGGTTCCAATCCTCTGTCCACAGTTCTGTGTGAGAACAGAAACCCTGCGACAGGGGCACCCCCGACCCTTGCTGGAGCTTCATCACACTTGCGATACAACTCCAGCAATGCATTCGCCGAGGTTCCAATCCTCTGTCCACAGTTCTGTGTGAGAACAGAAACCCTGCGACAGGGGCACCCCCGACCCTTGCTGGAGCTTCATCACACTTGCGATACAACTCCAGCAATGCGCCACCTTTACGGCACAGATACATCACGCATCTGTGCTGTTTTTGCCCCATGATGCGCCGCATTGTAAATGCAGCACACCATAGGTGACGGAACAGCGGCACAAAATGACTAACACATCCCTGGTGATGCGCCAGTCATCATAAATGTATCCCTATGCTTCTTATCTTGTTAGAGATGAACCGCCATATGTATCATCAAAGTTATTTGCATTTCCTAAATAGCGAACTTTAAGGAATAAATAGCGATTCTTTACCATTCCTAGTTTGCGATGAGCTATTTGCTAATTAGCCGAATGTAGCCCAATGAAGCCCAATGTAGCCCAATGTAGCCCAAAGATGGCCGCCAGACACACAAAAAAACAAATGTAGCCCAAATATCAGCCAGATGTAGCCCAACTATAGCCCAGTGACAGAATGACCAATCAGCTTCGCAAACCTCCGTTACGCGAAGCGGAGCGCTGTTACAGATATATATCTTTTTTTGAACGTTAATTTCTCAAAATCCACTGGAGCACATATATTGAGACCTAGCAAAGGCACATCGGGCTACCAGTCCCTAATATTTTGCCAAGTTTCGTGCAAATCCATTCAGCCGTTCAATTATTATTATTATTTATTTTTTTTGCCCCGCGGGGCCCTTTTAAAACCTCCACATCAAACCTAGGGGGTCAGCGAGGATCTACTATGCCCCCTTATAGTTATTTCCCCCTTTGTTTTGACCTCCTCTTGTCTCTCGATCCTACCGAGAGACAAGATGGCGGCCGCTACGGACTGTTTGGAATGTTGCCAGACGCCGGAGAACCAATCAGCTTCGCTTCACAAAGCTCCGTTGCGCGAAAAGTCCGCGAACCAGTGCGCTGCCCGGTCCGCTGTTACAGATATATATCTTTTTTTAAACGTTAATTTCTCAAAATCCACTGGAGCACATATATTGAGACCTACAAAAGGCACATCGGGCTACCAGTCCCTACAATTTTGCCAAGTTTCGTGCAAATCCATTCAGCCGTTCGGGCTAAAAGTGAGGCCAACCGCCCTATGGAAAACTCAATGTTAAAAACACGTTTTGGGACCCCACTTTTTTCTCGGCCCCCACTGGACGAACCCCCCCCAAATTTTCAAGGGCTGCTCAGAAACAAAATGTGCCATTTTCCTGAAAATTTCAGCCAATTCCGTCCACAAACGCCAAAGTTATTAGACATAGAATTTTCAAAAAACCCATAGAGAAAAAATCCTAACTATATATACCTACTGGCGACCGCCAGTAGGTAATATATATATTCGCGGACTTTTCGCGCAACGGAGCTTTGTGAAGCGAAGCTGATTGGTTCTCCGGCGTCTGTCAACATTCCAAACAGTCCGTAGCGGCCGCCATCTTGTCTCTCGGTAGGATCGAGAGACAAGAGGAGGTCAAAACAAAGGGGGAAATAACTATAAGGGGGCATAGTAGATCCTCGCTGACCCCCTAGGTTTGATGTGGAGGTTTTAAAAGGGCCCCGCGGGGCAAAAAAAAAAAAAAATAATAATAATCGAACGGCTGAATGGATTTGCACGAAACTTGGCAAAATATTAGGGACTGGTAGCCCGATGTGCCTTTGCTAGGTCTCAATATATGTGCTCCAGTGGATTTTGAGAAATTAACGTTGAAAAAAAGATATATATCTGTAACAGCGCTCCGCTTCGCGTACTTTTCGCGTTACGGAGCTTTGCGAAGCTGATTGGTTCTCCGGCGTCTGTCAACATTCCAAACAGTCCGTAGCGGCCGCCATCTTGTCCCTCGGTAGGATTGAGAGACAAGAGGAGGCCAAAGCGAAGGGGGAAATGACCATAAGGGGGCATAGTAGATCATTCCTGACCTCTTAGGTTTGATGTACCATTTTGCCAAGTTTGGTGTAATTCCGTTCAGCCATTCAGGCTGTAGACGTATGTAAATGTCCTATGGAAAATTGCATGGGGAAAACACATTTGAAAGTGTTGAAATTTAGAACCAATTAAAATGTTACTTTGGTTTTGTATTTGTGTGTGATGAAAGTTAATTGGTTATGTATATATGTCAAATGAGAGGAAACCACAGCCATTTTGTGATACTACTGTCTGAGGTACATTTGTGAGGAATTTTTGGTGGTGAATTTCTGGTGTTTGATTTACACAGTACTAACACTTCTGCTACTTTTAAAAAGGTGAGTTGTTAATTTGTAAGGGGAACTATGTTGTACACTTGAAGATAATTTGAAAAATGTTTTCTGTTATTTATTTGCAGTCCTTCTGTTATACTAAATACTTGATGAAGTTAGTTTTATATTATGTATTACTAAAAACGATAAATGAAAGTGATTATTTTTTTCTGCAATTTACAGCAAGCAATTTCAAAATAAAATGGCTCACAATGAAGAGACCGTGGCAATTTCTTTTGAATTGTCCACTACATTGATTGAAATTGAGAGCACCAATAATGAAATATTGTCACAAGGAGGACATGACTTGTATGATTCCATTAGATTGATTGAAATGGACAGCACCAAGAATGAAATATTGTCACAAGGAGATGACTTGAATGATTCCACTACATTGATTGAAATTGAGAGTACCAATAATGAAATATTGTCACAAGGAGGAGATGGCTTGTATGATTCCATTAGATTGATTGAAATGGACAGCACCAATAATGAAATATTGTCACAAGGAGGAGATGACTTGAATGATTCCACTACATTGATTGAAATTGAGAGCACCAATAATGAAATATTGTCACGAGGAGATGACTTGAATGATTCCACTACATTGATTGAAATGGACAGCACCAATAATGAAATATTGTCAGAAGGAGGAGATGACTTGAATGATTTTTTTGATCAATCTCTTGATGGCGAATTTATCGAGTGTTTGGAGACCATAGAGTTACAAGAATCATCATTGCAGACTTTTAATGAGGAGATTCCAGATGAGATGATTGAAGAGGAAATTACTGATGAGGACATGTTACTAGTTGTTTCAAATTTAGAAAATTCTGAAGAATAAATTTATATTTAGAAATCAAAAATTGTTTGAGACATTATTTATTTTTATTTTTAATTTATGAGGTTGTAGCGAAGTGATTGTAGTATAAAATGAGACTTATAGTATAGAGTGCAACATTTTTATGTTACATGGTAAGTTTACTCATATTTACTTCCCTTCTGCCACTATATTATCTCCAATGTGTATTTGACATGTCTTCTTCATCTCCGGCCTCCTTTCTCTCACTGTGTGTCTCCGATGCATCTTATCGCTGGTATTTTGTGTAATTACAGAAGAGAGTAAAATAAAATAGTTCGGAACGTGAAAAGGGGGCAAAGTAGAGTACTCCTCACCCCCTAGGCCTTTTTAGGCGGTCCCAAAAGGATCAGTTTCTGCTTTCCTGAGAGATTATGGTATGAGTTCCATATACCACAATAACTTGCATTACAACATGCAAGATATCTATCTCCTACTACCAACTTTTGGAGATATTCGCGCTAAGCGCGAATATCTCCAAAAAGTAACACCTGCCCTGAGCAGTTCTTAGCCATGTTATCCAATGGGAGGTGGATAACATGGCTAAGAGTATTAGCTCGGTAATGCATGAATATCGCTGACTTTTTAGCGATATTCATGCATTGCGGCCGTTTATTATCGCATTTGCGATAAACCTTGATAATAGTAAGGTTTATCTTCGATAATTTCTGACGATGCTTAGTGGTAAAAAATTGGTTGGTAAGCATCGTTAGCGATAAATATCGCTTAACTTTGGTAATATGCCCCAACGTCTGTTAACGTTCGATTCGAAGGAAATGAGGAAGTGTTGAAAAACATTGTCTGCGCCATCTTGCCTTTTTTGAAATGCCACACTTTTGTCGTGCACGGCAGCCATTTTAGATGTCTTGACCAGACCCACTCTCTGCACGCTGTCGATTCGTAGCATGGCTCCTCACCCTCGTAAGCATCTCCCCCAGGCACTGGTCACCACCGCTCTCTGTCTTATGCATGGGCAATAAACCTTCCCCCATCTGCGCTGCTCTTCCCTGAGAATCACACTCTGTGCCCGCCCGACACCTCCCTTTCGCCCTATTCACTACCGCACCCTCTGACACTCCTCTTCCTCTGTGTCCGAATGTCCAGGCCGGTCCTAGGCTATCAGCTAGCCCTGCAGATGTAGTTTATGGCCCCAGCTGTAAAGAATCACCCCTCTTCAAAGGAGTTATAGTAGATCAAGGCCCACACCCGATGTGATCCGTCACAGCACACGCGTTCCTACTATCTGAAAACCATCCTGTATTGTGATTGGGGAGGGGACCGAGCCTGAAGCGGAAGATTCCAGGAATGACTCTTTGTACATCAAAGTTTTTACAATTATGTGTCACATTAAAAATATATAGCACTCCAACAAAGTAGTAGGAATATAAAACTTTAATAACATATAAATATATACAACAAAACAAAAACAGTAAAAACATTTAAACAACGAAGAGACCGTGGCAATTTCTTTTTAATTATCCAATAGATTTATTGAAATTGACAGCACCAATAATGAAATATTCTTGTCAGTAGCGGTCTGTTGTGCGAATAGTTCCAAGGCAGCAGAACGCGCTGAAATCTAGATGGCACGAAAGTGATGTCTAGTAAGTTGCCGCCCAGCAAAAAACGGCGTGGGGCGCCGCGGGGGTGAGTGAGTCCAGTAGGCACCACAGCTATTCTTACCGGCATTGCAGAATTACTGCTGGGGACAATGCCTGTGCTGTAGCAGGGTCACAGCAGAAACAAAAAGGATTCTGTTGAAGATGTTGTTGGTTTTCAATTTGAAAACAGTTCTGGTGTCAACTGCTATGCTAATGTAGTGGTTAATGTTTTGTTTTCTCTAGAAGATGTAAAAGAGGGGGAGGCAGTCCAAAGTTCCGTTAAAAGGGCAAAGGAAAGGATCGGTGGTTTGAACTATCAGTCAAAAAGGGGAGGGGGTGCAATAATTTTTCCTACCGGGTCACACTGTGCTTTCACCGGAAGTAAGGTCTGCAGGATTGTAGTAATTCAAAGTGAGGCTGGCGCCAGCATGGGAGCGCCGACGTCCCGCGGATACAGTTTCGTCACTCCACGAGCGATCATGGCAGTCATTCCCCATCGGGGGTCGGAGACTCCCGCGGCTCCTCTAGAATCTTCAAGGTCGTGGAGGACTACGGTGGTGGAGTCAACCAGTGACCGGGCCATTTCTTTATGTTGGGCCCGCTCTTGCCAGGTCGACCGCCATTTTGAGAGTTCGGCAGCTACCGGCGATCGCGGGGTCACATGAGCGGACGGGCTCCACCCTGCCGGGCGCGACGTTGCAGCATGGCCACAGTGGAAGAACCGTTATCTAGGTCGTTCCGAAACTGTGCAGCACTGTAGTTGTTAGGATGCCACCGCCTGGAGCGCTGAGGGTGCAGCTGGGAAGCCTCCACCTGGGGAGGCGGGAGAGGCCTGTTCGCACCGTCTCTCCCTCCCAGTGCACCCCACGGCGTCTCGCTTGAGATTTGTTATGGCCGGACCAGGCGATGAGGACGAGGGGGGGGTCGGAGGCATGTGCAAGACATCCCCCTCCAGTGTTGTCGCAGCCATTATAAAAGAAAGAAGTGTCCCGTCCGTCTTCGGGCCGGGCTTCCGGTGGATGTCGGCCGGACGCCCCTGGCTCTGGCCCCATGAACGGGTTTCTTGGTTTATCGGCTGCAGCCGGATCCCGTCGGCCTCGGCCCCCCGACCGTTGGTGGTCGGACCGGAAGAGCATGTGGCGGGACTACCTGCAACTCTCAAGGGCCACCGCGGCCGGACTGGGAGAGAGAGGGGAGGGTCGAGGAGACATTCCCCCCCCCTGCAACTGTTCAGCGTTGTAAAGGCAATCCCCTGGCCGGGTCCCGCTGGTCTCGGCCTCTCCTCCGGCTACACCCTACGTTAGGATCTCCTGGCCGAGGCGTGGCAGCAGGACCTGCCTTATATGGGCTGCTCCCGGCTGGGCGTAGCCGGAACCCTGCCCCACCTTGGAAGTTTCCAGAGTGGGGGTGGATGTTCTACTGACTTGCATTTTCCCTAGTCTATCGATTTTTTGGGCGTGGCAGGCGGTGGGACAGCGAGGGGTGATTTGGTTTCTCTTACTGTTTTTCTGGTCTCTCACCACTGGCATATTTTAACGTTTTCTTGTTTCTAGGACATTAATAGGTTTTATCATTACGTTATGTTATCGTTTCTTTGTTCGTTGTTTAATAAAAGTTCATGTTCATCAGTGGCCTACTGATTTTCGTTTTCCTATTTTTTTCTTTCCAGGTTGTTTCATGGTAAAGTTTCTGTTAACAGGATACAGTGATCACTTCGTTATTATTGCATATGTCCTTTTCACTAGGGGTGCTCTCTGGTCGGGCCAGATGACGTATCTCTAGTAAATGGTCCGGGTGAAAAAGGTGCATCAATCAGTGGGGAGTAGATAGGCATGACAGATTACAACGGGGGAGAACGGTCCGCATTACGTACCCTTTCACTACTTGCAAAGATTTTCCTACGTTTATTTGCAAACAGGGAATACCTCCAAAAAGAACTAATTCCCAAACAGTCAATGTTCGGACAATCAATCAATCAATGAGGAATGAAATAGGTACGACGTGTTAAAGGCTTGCGTTACCTACCCTTCACTATCTGCAAAGGGAGATAGAATATTCCTATTCTTCCTCGTTTGCAGGTAGAGAAGATCGTTAAGAGAATTAACTTCGAACAATTCAATGCTCGATTGAAACAATCAACAAGGGGTACTGTGAACACAAATGAACGCCGCTTATATACATACGCATTGCTATTTTCAACAGGTTGTTCCTAATGTTTCTATTTTAGCGAGGTCAAAAGAGATCCCATTAGTGGCCTACTGATTTTGCTCGATTCCTTTTGTTTTTTTACACGATTTTTCGCTATCTGCAAAGACTAAACAGAGTATTGCGACTCTGTGCTTGTTTGTAAATAGAGAATGAACCAAAGAGAACAATCAATCAAATGGAGAGAGAAGCAGGCACGACGGATTACAAAGGGGGAAAGGGCTGCGTTAACTACCCTTCACTATCTGCAAAGAGAGAGTACTCCTAATAGAAATGAGGGGTGGGGGGCAGCAATCAAAGCAGATCAGTGTGCATAAACACGAAAAAAAAAATTCTTACCACGTACTTGACATTCGACAGCTTATGATATTTGCTATTAAAAAACCATTGAAATTCACTGAAAAAACCATAGGTTATAGACCATATATAGTTAGGAATTAGCATTTACAAAACCTTGAAAATTCACTGAAAAAACCATAGGTTATAGACCATATATAGTTAGGAATTAGCATTTAAAAAACCTTATTTTACTCACACAAAACCATTGAAATTCCATATATAGTTAGTTGCACTAACTATATATTGCGCACCCGCAATCCACTGCTGATGATGTCACATATTACATCATTCATGACATGGTCAGTGACATCACTGATGACATCACTGATGACATCTCAAATGACATCACTGATGACATCACTGATGACAACATCCAGTGACTATGTTTCTGTAAAGTTAAAATATGTCTTACATATTGAAGAATGAGTGGATGTATAAGTGTCTGGACGAAGGATTTAGTAGGTGCATGACTGAATGTATGAGTGAGTGATTAAATGTGTCTCACTGAGTGCATGGGTTAGTGACTAAACTGTCTTAATTTGTGCATCATTATGTCTGTTGTTCTGTAAACTGCTGCATGTGTTGATCAGTAGCTATATGAGTAACTATATGGGTTATTGATTGATTGCCCAAGTATTTGCATGGGAGACTGAGTGTGTGTGTGGCTGGATGGGAGGTGTGTGACTCTGTACAGATCAATGTGTACTTGTATCAATGATTGTATAAGAGAGTAAGTATGTGTTAGTATATGGTTGAAAACGTAAGGTGCTCTATGTTTAACTGTATAGAGTAGAAAATGGAAGTGTGATTGATTCTTTACAGGACTGACTAGGTGTGTGAGTAACTCCATGGATGAGTGGCAGAGTGTGAGTGTCTGTATAGGTGTATGAGTGCATATGATTGTGTTGTAAACATGAGTGATTGTATGTATGAATGATTGTATGGGTGAATGAGTGAATGTGTGTGTAGACGTAGGAATCAGTGAGTACGTATGTAGTAACTAGTATTGGTGTGTCAATGGTTTCAAAAATTATACTCTGTTTTTAACACTGGGTGAAACAGAGGTTATATTAAAATGTGAGGAGATGCATTGTATTGTCACATGAATGATATCATCAGTGATGTGATCATTGATGTCAAGTGAGATGTCATCAGTGATGTCATTTGAGATGTCATCAGTGATGTCATCAGTGATGTCACTGACCATGTCATGAATGATGTAATATGTGACATCATCAGCAGTGGATTGCGGGTGCGCAATATATAGTTAGTGCAACTAACTATATATGGAATTTCAATGGTTTTGTGTGAGTAAAATAAGGTTTTTTAAATGCTAATTCCTAACTATATATGGTCTATAACCTATGGTTTTTTCAGTGAATATATATATATATATATATTACCTACTGGCGGTTGCCAGTAGGTATATATAGTTAGGATTTTTTCTCTATGGGTTTTTTGAAAATTCTATGTCTAATAACTTTGGCGTTTGTGGACGGAATTGGCTGAAATTTTCAGGAAAATGGCACATTTTGTTTCTGAGCAGCCTCTGAAAATTGGGGGGGGGTTCGTCCAGGGGGGGTCGAGAAAAAAGGGGGGTCCCAAAACGTGTTTTTAACATTGAGTTTTCCATAGGGCGGTTGGCCTCACTTTTAGCCCGAACAGCTGAATGGATTTGCACGAAACTTGGCAAAATTGTAGGGACTGGTAGCCCGATGTGCCTTTTGTAGGTCTCAATATATGTGCTACAGTGGATTTTGAGAAATTAACGTTTAAAAAAAGATATATATCTGTAACAGCGGACCGGGCAGCGCTCCAGGACGCGTACTTTTCGCGCAACGGAGCTTTGTGAAGCGAAGCTGATTGGTTCTCCGGCGTCTGTCAACATTCCAAACAGTCCGTAGCGGCCGCCATCTTGTCTCTCGGTAGGATTGAGAGACAAGAGAAGGCCAAAGCGAAGGGGCAAATGACCATAAGGGGGAATAGTAGATCCTCGCTGACCCCCTAGGTTTGATGTGGAGGTTTTAAAAGGGCCCCGCGGGGCAAAAAAAAAAAATAATAATAATAATCGAACGGCTGAATGGATTTGCACGAAACTTGGCAAAATTGTAGGGACTGGTAGCCCGATGTGCCTTTGCTAGGTCTCAATATATGTGCTTCAGTGGATTTTGAGAAATTAACGTTCAAAAAAAGATATATATCTGTAACAGCGCACCGCTTCGCGTACTTTTCGCGTTACGGAGCTTTGCGAAGCGAAGCTGATTGGCTCTCCGGTGTCTGTAAACATTCCAAACAGTACGTAGCGGCCGCCATCTTGTCTCTCGGTAGGATCGAGAGACAAGAGGAGGTCAAAGCGAAGGGGCAAATGACCATAAGGGGGCATAGTAGATCCTCGCTGACCCCCTAGGTTTGATGTGGAGGTTTTAAGAAGGGGCCCGCGGGGCAAAAATAAAAAAATAATAATAATAATCGAACGGCTGAATGGATTTGCACGAAACTTGGTAAAATATTAGGGACTGGTAGCCCGATGTGCCTTTGCTAGGTCTCAATATATGTGCTTCAGTGCATTTTGAGAAATTAACGTTCAAAAACAAGATATATATCTGTAACAGCGCTCCGCTTCGCGGAGATAAAATTATATCTGTATTACCTAGCTGTTGCTAACACCAGTTAGCGACGGCTAGTAGGAGATAGCGACCATCTTGGGCCCCACTTTGCATGTGAGTGATATTTATCACTAATGACATGCAAAGTGGGCATGCCAAGATGTTAGCGACTGGAAACAGTCGCTAACATCGCTATCTCCTATTATCAACTTTTGGAAATATTCGAGATAAGCGCGAATATCTCCAAAAAGTAACAGCTGCCCTGAGCAGTTCTTAGCCATGTTATCCAATGGGAGGTGGATAACATGGCTAAGAGCATTAGCTCGGTAATGCATGAATATCGCTGAGTTTTCAGCGATATTAATGCATTGCGGTCGTTTTTTATCGTATTTGCGATAAACCTTGATAATAGCAAGGTTTATCTGCGATAATTTCTGACGGTAAAAAAATCTTTGCAATGCATCGTTAGGGATAAATATCGCTTAACTTTGGTAATATGCCCCAACGTCTGTTAACGTTCGATTCGAAGGAAATCAGGAAGTGTTGAAAAACATTGTCTGCGCCATCTTGTCTTTTTTCAAATGCCACACTTTTGTCGTGCACGGCAGCCATTTTAGATGCCTTGACCAGACCCACTCTGTGCACGCTGTCGATCCTTAGCATGGCTCCCCACCCTCGCAAGCATCTCACCCAGGCAGTGGTCACCCCCGCTCTCTGTCTTATGCATGGGTAATAAACCTCCCCCCATCTGCGCTGCTCTTCCCTGAGAATCACACCCTGTGCCCGCCCGACACCTCCCTTTCGCCCTATTCACTACCGCACCCTCTGACACTCCTTTTCCTCTGTGTCCGATTGTCCAGGCCGGTCCTAGGCTATCAGCTAGCCCTGCAGATGTAGTTTATGGCCACAGCTGTAAAGAATCACCCCTCTTCAAAGGAGTTATAGTAGATCAAGGCCCACACTCGATGAGATCCGTCACAGCAGAAGCGTTGCTATTATCTGAAAACCATCCTGTATTGTGATTGGGGAGGGGACCGAGCGTGAAGCGGAAGATTCCAGGGATGACTCTTTGTACATCAAAGTTTTTACAATTATGTGTCACATTAAAAATATATAGCACTCCGACAAAGTAGTAAGATTATAAAACTTTAATAATTTATAAATATATACAAGAAAACAAAAGTAGTAATAACATATAAACATTTTTAGGGAAAAACAACGAAGTAGCGGTCGGCTGTGCGAATAATCCCAACGCAGCACAACGTCCAGATTTCCGGCGTGGGGCGTCGCGGGGGGTGGGTCATCAGTAGCAAACTGTTGTGCGAATAGTTCCAAGGCAGCAGAACGCGCCGAAATCTAGATGACACGAAAGTGATGTCTAGTAAGTTGCCACCCAGCAAATAACGGCGTGGGGCGTCGCGGGGGGTGGGTCATCAGTAGCAAACTGTTGTGCCAATAGTTCCAAGGCAGCAGAACGATGGCACCAAGGTGATGTCCAGTAAGTTGCCGCACTGGTTTTGGTATCCTACAATGCTGCTCCGAATAACGGCGTGGGGCGCCCCGGGGGAGGCGGCGTGAACGGGCCTCTCCAGGTGGAGTGTCATCTGTTGTAGTGGGGCGCCCCTTTACCGTTTCAGTTGCCATTCCGTCCGTTTTTGGTCCACTGTGTCAAAAGCCGCAATTCAGCTGAGTTGCGCCCACTCTTGCGGTGCAGCGATAGGCGGCTGTCACAGGACTCTCAAAATGGCGGCAGGCTCTTTCCTTTTTGGGCCTGGTCCACTGAAATGGCCCTGGGACACCTTGGAAATCGGACGCTTGTCTGCTAGGTCTTGGACCCCATTCTCGAAAGCGTCCCCTCCGCCTTGAGAATTCATCAAAAGTTTTGGGGGCCCCGACTCCTGCAGGCTTCTGGTGGGGAGCGGCTGCCATGATTGCTCGCGGAATGACCACGACGGAGCTACGAGATGGTGGTGCTCTCATGCTGACGACAGTTTAGTCTGAAACATCCAGAAACAAGGTGGGGCTTTCATCGTTTGGGAAAAAAAAAAAGTTTTCATCCAATGAAAAGTGTTGTTTTTAGGTCATATGATCAAGCCTTCCATCATTAGGAAACCAAAAGTAAAATGAACCAATGAAAAGTTTTATAAACAAGTCACATGACCTGTTATGCGGCATAGGGTATAAAATGCGGAGAAAATACGTTGGTACGTGAGGCGGCGTCAGTAGCGGACCGATGTGCGAATAGGCCGAAGGCAATACAACGCGCCAAGATCCGGATGGCACCGAGGTGGTGTCCAGCAAGTTGCAGCACTGGTGTGGCCATCCTACAATGCTGAAAGTCGGCGTGGGGCGCCCCGTTGGCCTGTGAGTTTGCGTCAGTAGCGGACCGATGTGCGAATAGGCCGAAGGCAGCACAACGCGCCAAGATCCGGATGGCACCGAGGTGGTGTCTAGTAAGTTGCCGCACTGGTGTGGCCATCCAACAATGCTGAAAGTCGGCGTGGGGCGCCCCGTTGGCCTGTGAGATGGCGTCAGTAGCGGACCGATGTGCGAATAGGCCGAAGGCAGCACAACGCGCCAAGATCCGGATGGCACCGAGGTGGTGTCTAGTAAGTTGTCGCACTTCTGTGGCCATCCTACAATGTTGAAAGTCGGCGTGGGGCGCCCCGTTGGCCTTTGAGATGGCGTCAGTAACGGACCGATGTGCGAATGGGGCCAAAGGCAGCGCAACAATATTTTCTGACTGACACCACAAGGCGCTGAGATGCCAAGATCCGGATGGCACCGAGGTGATGTCTAAGTTGCGGACTGATGTGCGAATGGGGCCAAAGGCAGCGTAACAATATTTTTTGTATGGAAGATACCACTAGGCGTTGAGATGCCAAGATTCGGATTGCACCGAGGTGATGTCTAGCAAGTTGCTGTACTGGTGTGGTCATCCTACAATGCTGAAACTCGGCGTGGGTCGCCCCATTAGCCTGTGAGATGGCGTCAGTAGCGGACCGATGTGCGAATAGGCCGAAGGCAGCACAACGCGCCAAGATCCGGATGTCACCGTGGTGGTTTCATAGTTGAGAGGCACTTCATCTGCAGTGGGGCGCCGAGATCCGGATGGCACCGAGGTGATGTCTAGCAAGTTGCTGTACTGGTGTGGTCATTCTACAATGCTGAAAGTCGGCGTGGGGCGCCCCATTAGCCTGTGAGATGGCGTCAGTAGCGGACTGATGTGCGAATGGGGCCAAAGGCAGCGCAACAATATTTTCTGAAGAGAAGACACCAAAAGGTGCTGACATTCCAAGATCCGGATGGCACCGAGGTGGTGTCTAGAAAGCTATGCAGTTGAGTTGTGTGCGCACTTGCGGCGAATAGGTCGAAGGCAGCATAACAATGTTTTTTGAATAGAAGACACCACAAGGCGTTGAGATTCGGTTACCACCGAGGTGATGTCTAGCAAGTTGCCGCACTGGTGTGGCCATCCTACAATACTGCTCCGAATAACGGCGTGGGGTGCCCGAAGGGGGGGGGAGCCGGCGTGAATGGGCCTTCCTAGGTGGAGGCTCGTCTGCTGTAGTGGGGCGCCCCTTTACCGTTTCAGTTGCCATTCAGCTGAGTTTCGGCTGCTCTTGATGCTACAGCGACAGGCGGCTGCAAGAGGACTCTCAAAATGGCGGCCTGTTCTTTGGATTTGGGCCTGGTCCACTAAAATGGCCCTGGGACACCTTAGAACTTGGACGCTCGATTTTTTTTTCCTTTCCTGTACATGCAAAAAAAGGTAAATGCCCGGTACGTTACACGCTTCATCTGCCACGATGAACTCTCCAGAGGAACCGAAAAAAAATATAGTTGTGGTAACTATACCATGCATCGTCATATGGAGAGGTGGCACCAATTAATTATAGTGCTGCATAAAAGAGAGATTTGGAGGAGAACCCCTGACCTGCTAGTACATTCATCAAAGAAGTGGCACTGAGAGCTTCAGAGGCAAGGGAAACGGTCCCAAATATTTAGAAGAACTTTGGAAAGATTAAAATGACATGTTTAGATTGTGGCAAATTAATTTCATGTGGACAGATGAGTGTTACTCTAATAAATACAGCATATGAACATCATCATAGTCGATGGTTGGTAGAGACATTTTGACTATATCCTGGACCTGCCCGTCCTCGCCCAAAATGGCGCCGGAATAAATGGGACTCGTAACTCCTTGTTGTGTACTGGTTGCAGAACCTTGAAATCACGAGATACGTATGCAGTTTTGAAGCACATGGCGGGCGGGGACGAGAATTGATTGACTATTTCGACATCCCTATTGATATTAAGTTCTGATGTGTTATTGATTACTGTACTGTTGAAAGTTCGAATTAACGTCACCCATGGTACTTGCCCGCAAATGTATATCTAGATAATTTTATTGTAACTGGCCCTGTCGTATTTTAATTATAAAATGTACGTCCACCGATTCCGTAACTGTTAGACACCTTAGTTCTTGCAACCTAATGGCCCGCCCGTTACGTTCATCTACAGTGTAAATGTCTATTCATCATATACGATTACAGTTTGCTCTGTGGCAGGCCCACGTGGTTATAGGCTCGTATTTGTATAATGAAATTTTCACAATAAAGGTTTTTAAAAGAAAACATGGTAGTAGTATATACATTGGTAAAGTTTTTAATAATAGTGACTGTTTTAGAATCATTAAAAGGCAAGTGAAATAAAGCAGACCAATTACATGAAGGGTAAAAGGTATAATACGAAGGAACGCAGTAAAGATAAATGGTCAAGGGCTGTTGTGTTTTCTATTCCTGCAACATAAAGTGATCGATAAGAATCTCATATTCAGGCGTATCGGCGACTAAGACAGCAGGTCGACCCTCTTTTGCTCAACGGCTCCGTCATGGGACGAAGAAACGCTCTTTTTCTCGAAAAAAGAATATATTTTACTTGCAGGACAGTTGTAAAATTTCCGGGAAAGTACATTAGCCTGGAACATTATAACATATATTTAAGAAAAAATAATGTTCGGAAGTAATGAAAAGCGTAATTTTTAGGTCATATGACCAAGCCTTTCATCATTACAATAAGAAAAGTAAAATGAACCAATGAAAAGTTTTATTAACAAGTCACATGACTTGTTATGCTTACGTTACGCACTGCGCGCCCCAGATGACTTCCGGATGCGCTAACGCGGCGCGTCATATGACGCATTACGCGACAACGCAGGTACAGAAAATAGTCAAAATGTCTCCACCAACCAGCGGTCGGAACACAACCCCTTTCAGCAGGCCAAATAGTTCTGTTAAATGACAACAGAAGGGACAGGCAACAAGAACCATCAGTCAAAGAGGGGAGGGCTAGTTCTTCTCTACCGGGTTACATTGGGGCGCTACCGGAACTGATCGAATTGGTAGTCTACAGTGTTTCTGGATGTTTCAGACTGAAGCTGGGGTTAGCATGAGAGCAGCACCATTTCGTAACTCCGTCGTGGTCATTCCGCAACCAATCATGGCAGCCGTTCTTTATCGTTATTTTGGGCGGGGTGGGTGGCGTAGCCGAGCTGTTTTGCAGCCATCATTGTGTGGAGTTCAGTTCATCTCACTAGTTTTGTATTTGTCATGAGGGGTTGTTCCTAATGTTTCTATTTTAGCGAGGTCAAAAAGAGATCCCATTAGTGGCCTACTGATTTTGCTCGATTCCTTTTCTTTTTTTTTACACGATTTTTCGTTATCTGCAAAGACTAAACAGAGTATTGCGACTCTGTGTTTGTTTGTAAATAGAGAATGAACCAAAGAGAACTAATTCTAAAACAGTAAATACTTGGATAACAATCAATCAAATGGAGAGAGAAGCAGGCACGACGGATTACAACGGGGGCAAAGGCCTGCGTTAACTACCTTTCACTATCTGCAAAGAGAGAGTACTCCTAATAGAAATGAGGGGGGGGGGCACCATTCAAAGCAGATCAGTGTGCATAAACACGAAAATGTTTTCACTTACCACGTACTTGACATTCGACAGCTTATGATATTTGCTATTAAAAAACCATTGAAACTCACTGAAAAAACCATAGGTTATAGACCATATATAGTTAGGAATTAGCATTTACAAAACCTTGAAAATTCACTGAAAAAACCATAGGTTATAGACCATATATAGTTAGGAATTAGCATTTAAAAAACCTTATTTTACTCACACAAAACCATTGAAATTCCATATATAGTTAGTTGCACTAACTATATATCGCGCACCCGCAATCCACTGCTGATCATGTCACATATTACATCATTCATGACATGGTCAGTGACATCACTGATGACATCACTGATGACATCTCAAATGACATCACTGATGACATCACTGATGACATCTCATTTGACATCATTCTTGTGCTAATACGATAAACCTCTTCAGACTCTAATATAACCTTAGATACACTCAGTGTATACAGACACTCACACACTGCCACTCATCCATGGAGTTACTCACACACCCAGTCAGTCATGCAAAGAAACAATCTCACCTCCATTTCTTCAACTATACAGTTAAACACACCTTACTTATTGAAACATATACTAACACATATTTACTCTCTTATACAATCCCTGATACAAGTTCACAATGATCGATACAACCACTCACTCATTCAGTGGCTCTCATGCACAGTTATTTATATATGCCAACTCTCACATGTACTGTGTTTTACATATGTACTTACTATGACATGTAGCATTGAGATATCCATTCACTCATCAATACACTCATGCACACAGTCAACTGCCCATGTAGCTGTTTCCACATGCACTCTTGAACTCATACACCTAGTGAATAAACTGCTCACACATCTATGCATAGAGTCACACACCTTCCAGCCACCCCCACACAAACTCAATCTCCCATAGAAATACTTGGGCAACCAATTAATAACACATATAGCCTCTCGTATAGCTAATGATCAACACATGCAGCAGTTTACAGAACAACAGACATAATGATGCACAAATTAAGACAGTTTAGTCACTAACCCATGCATTCAGTGAGACACATTTATTCACTCACTCATACAGTCAGTCACGCACCTACTAAATCCTTCATCCAGACACTTATACATCCACTCATTCTTCAATATGTAAGACATATTTTATCTTTACAGAAACATACAGTCACTGGATGTTGTCATCAGTGATGTCATCAGTGATGTCATTTGAGATGTCATCAGTGATGTCATCAGTGATGTCACTGACCATGTCATGAATGATGTAATATGTGACATGATCAGCAGTGGATTGCGGGTGCGCGATATATAGTTAGTGCAACTAACTATATATGGAATTTCAATGGTTTTGTGTGAGTAAAATAAGGTTTTTTAAATGCTAATTCCTAACTATATATGGTCTATAACCTATGGTTTTTTCAGTGAATTTTCAAGGTTTTGTAAATGCTAATTCCTAACTATATATGGTCTATAACCTATGGTTTTTTCAGTGAGTATATATATATATATATACATACATATATTCCAACAAACAAAGGTGTCCCTTTAAAGAAGCCTCAAACAGTAGGGTATAGTTCAGCGCTTTATTGGTGAAAAGCGACAGCCTGAAAATCAGCAACATTCACCACAAATAGAAAGCCCGACGCGTTTCGTGAAATCCCTTCACTTCTTCATGGGCTGGGTTCTGTAGCATTCACACAACGAGCAGAGCACCTGTTACAGTGTGAGGACACGCCCCAGTGGGTGTAGACAACACTGCTGCCTGGCGGTCCTCGTAGCGCCCAACACAATTCTCCTCCAGTGAGTCATCTGTGCGATGCCAAAATTAAAACATAATGACTCCCCAGTGGGTCGATGAAATGTCCTGTAAAACTCAAGCTGCCCTTTAAACTTTTTACAGCGCTCCTTCCTGTCCGTGCATATACTATCAGCCTCCTGGCATCAGTATCAGTCCACTGCTTAGTGGCGGGGCTTCCTTCACGACAGGACTGGCCGTGTAAAATTCCAACAAACAAAGGTGTCCCTTTAAAGAAGCCTCAAACAGTAGGGTATAGTTCAGCGCTTTATTGGTGAAAAGCGACATCCTGAAAATCAGCAACATTCACCACAAATATAAAGCCCGACGCGTTTAGTGAAATCCCTTCACTTCTTCATGGGCTGGGTTCTGTAGCATTCACACAACGAGCAGAGCACCTGTTATAGTCTGAGGACACGCCCCAGTGGGTGTAGACAAAACTGCTGCCTGCCGGTCCTCGTAGTGCCCAAAACAATTCTCCTCCAGTGAGTCGTCTGTGCGATGCCAAAAGTAAAACATAATGACTTCCCAGTGGGTCGATGAAATGTCCTGTAAAACTCACGCTGCCCTTTAAACTTTTCACAGCGCCCCTTCCTGTCTGTGCATATACTATCACCCTCCTGGCATCAGTATCGGTCCACTGCTTAGTGGCGGGGCTTCCTTCACGACAGGACTGGCCGTGTAAAATTCCAACAAACAAAGGTGTCCCTTTAAAGAAGCCTCAAACAGTAGGGTATAGTTCAGCGCTTTATTGGTGAAAAGCGACATCCTGAAAATCAGCAACATTCACCACAAATAGAAAGCCCGACGTGTTTCGTGAAATCCCTTCACTTCTTCATAGGCTGGGTTCTGTAGCATTCACACAACGAGCAGCGCACCTGTTATAGTCTGAGGACACGCCCCAGTGGGTGTAGACAACACTACTGCCTGCCGGTCCTCGTAGTGCCCAAAACAATTCTCCTCCAGTGAGTTGTCTGTGCGATGCCAAAATTAAAACATAATGACTCCCCAGTGGGTCGATGAAATGTCCTGTAAAACTCACGCTGCCCTTTAAACTTAATATACATATATATATAACCTACTGGCGGTTGCCAGTAGGTAGATATAGTTAGGAACTATTATCCATAGGAAATCCGCAACATTCTATTGACAAAAACTTTGGCGCCGATTGATGAATCTGCGCAAAATTTGGGGGTGATTGGTCAAGCGGGGGCCGAGAAAAAAGGGGGTCCCAAATCGTGTTTTCCCCATGCAATTTCTGTTAGGACCTTTAGCTACGGCTACAGCCCAAACGGCTGAACGGAATTACACAAAATTTGGCAGAGTGGTAGTCCACAGTTCCGACTTGTGCCTTTCGTTTATCTGGTGTCAATCTGTTGTGTATTTTTAAAGAAAATTACGGTTAAAGTCATTTATATATCAATGGGCGCGGTGGATCCGCGGATTTATCCGCGTACCCTATGCGCAGCCTACAAGCACCCTGCCGTGCACGAGCTGAATGCTCATTGGCTGAAAACTGTCAAAATCAGGAAGTGTTGGCAGCCATCTAAAACTAAAAGAAACGCTGCAAAACTCGAAAAGGGGCCAGGGTGGACAGACTTGACCCCCTAGGCCTGCTCAGGTGGGCCCCAAATGTTTTTAAACCGCTGGATTCATGTAGGATCCGTGAATCCTAGCGATATTAAAAAAAAAGAAAAAACGCGGTCTTCCATGGAAAATATGTAAATTTGCCCCCAGGGGGCCAAATCCTGGGGGCATTATTGAAAAAAAGTGTGGGGGGTCCCAATCCCCCCACACTGCCTCGAGGACCGCAACCCCCGAGGCTCTAATTTAATATATGTGGGGGGCTCAGGGTCCCCCTGCAGCCCCGGGGACCGCCACCCCGGGACTTTAAAATGTTAAAGAGGGGCTCTGAGGCCACCCCAGCCCCGGGGACCACCACCCCCGGGGCTCGATTTTAATGTATGCGGGGGGCTCTCTGGCCCCCCCAGCCCCGGACACCGCCAACAGATGGGTGGGGACTCTCAGGCCCCCCAGCCCCGGGGACCGCCACCCCCGGGGCAAGAATTAAATGCATGCAGGGGCTCATAGGGCCCCCCGCAGCCCCGGGGACCGCCACCCCCGGGGCTTTAAACAAATGGGTGGGGGGGGCTCTCAGTTCCCCAGCCCCGGAGACCACCACCCCCCGGGGCTTAAGAAAATTGGGTGGGGGGCTCTGAGGTCCCCCCAGCCCCGGGGGACCGCTAAGCTCTGGTGCTTCTGAAAAATGTGGGAGGGGATGCTGCACAGCCCCCTCCTGGAGCCTTGCATAGGCCCTAGGGACCGCCACCCCCCAGGGCCAGCTCCTGCAGTGTCCCGGGGTGCCAACCACAGGGACACTGCTGTTTGCAATGGCAGGGCGGGAGCCTTGAGGCTCCCACCCTGCCATTGCAAACTGCTTTGGTTCATTGAAGCGAGAGCATGGAAACCTGCTCTCGCTTCAATGAAGCAAAGCAAATTGCTTTTCCACATGGGGAGCAGCATGTTAGCTGCTCCCTATATGGAAAAGCAATGCCGGGGGATGGGGTCCCCGGGGCTAGAAGGGGTTCTGGAGGGGGACCACGTGGCCCCCCTCCAAAAAAAAAAGAAACAGCCCGGGTGATGGGGTCCCTGGGCCAAAACTGGCCATAGAAGGGGGGCAAGGCACGCCCTTCAAAAATAAAAAAAAAGGGCCATGGGCCCCTTGCCCGATTTTAAAAAAAATAAAAATTGGGGGCAGGCCCTGCGGGATGGGCTCCCCAGGGCCAATAAATTAGAAAAAGAAAGGGGGCTACACAGCCCCCTTTCTTAAAGAACCTAAAATACGGGATCAGGCCGGAGGTCACGCCCCCTACCAGCATCACTCTGCAAATGTGCCCCCTGGCGTGTTTGCGCCAGGGGGCGTGATGTCATTTGAGTTGTCATCAGTGATGTCACTGACCATGTCATGGATGATGTAACATGTGACATCATCAGCAGTGGAATGCGGGCGCGAGAGATATAGTGAGTACAACTAACTATATCTGAGGAATTTCAATGGTTTTGTACGACTGTCCAGCTAACCTTATGGTTTTTTCAGGGAATTTCTAAGGTTTTTCAAAGGCTAATTCCTAAATATATCAGGCCTGAAACCTATGTTTTTTTCAGTGAATATATATATATATATATTCACTGAAAAAACCATAGGTTATAGACCATATATAGTTAGGAATTAGCATTTAAAAAACCTTATTTTACTCACACAAAACCATTGAAATTCCATATATAGTTAGTTGCACTAACTATATATCGCGCACCCGCAATCCACTGCTGATGATGTCACATATTACATCATTCATGACATGGTCAGTGACATCACTGATGACATCTCAAATGACATCACTGATGACATCACTGATGACAACATCCAGTGACTGTGTGTTTCTGTAAAGTTAAAATATGTCTTACATATTGAAGAATGAGTGGAAGTATAAGTGTCTGGACGAAGGATTTAGTAGGTGCATGACTGAATGTATGAGTGAGTGATTAAATGTGTCTCACTGAGTGCATGGGTTAGTGACTAAACTGTCTTAATTTGTGCATCATTATGTCTGTTGTTCTGTAAACTGCAGCATGTGTTGATCAGTAGCTATATGAGTAACTATATGGGTTATTGATTGATTGCCCAAGTATTTGCATGGGAGACTGAGTGTGTGTGTGGCTGGCTGGGAGGTGTGTGACTCTGTGCAGATCAATGTGTACTTGTATCAATGATTGTATAAGAGACTAAGTATGTGTTAGTATATGGTTGAAAACGTAAGGTGCTCTATGTTTAACTGTATAGATTAGAAAATGGAAGTGTGATTGATTCTTTACAGGACTGACTAGGTGTGTGAGTAACTCAATGGATGAGTGGCAGAGTGTGAGTGTCTGTATAGGTGTATGAGTGCATATGATAGTGTTGTAAAGATGATTGATTGTATGTATGAATGATTGTATGGGTGAATGAGTGAATGTGTGTGTAGACGTAGGAATCAGTGAGTGCGTATGTAGTAACTAGTATTGGTGTGTCAATGGTTTCAAAAATTATACTCTGTATTTAACACTGAGTGTAACAGAGGTTATATTAAAATGTGAGGAGATGCATTGTATTGTCACATGAATGATATCATCAGTGATGTGGTCATTGATGTCAAATGAGTTGTCATAAGTGATGTCATCCGTGATGTCATTTGAGATGTCATCAGTGATGTCATCAGTGATGTCACTGACCATGTCATGAATGATGTAATATGTGACATCATCAGCAGTGGATTGCGGGTGCGCGATATATAGTTAGCGCAACTAACTATATATGGAATTTCAATGGTTTTGTGTGAGTAAAATAAGGTTTTTTAAATGCTAATTCCTAACTATATATGGTCTATAACCTATGGTTTTTTCAGTGAATTTTCAAGGTTTTGTAAATGCTAATTCCTAACTATATATGGTCTATAACCTATGGTTTTTTCAGTGAATTTCATTGGTTTTTTAAAAGCTAATATCTGTAGCTGTAAAATGTATTCTTCTTTAAATCCAAAAATATATTTTATATGTTTATTAATAATTTTTTTTTAAAATATTTTTTTTGTTTCGCTCCCGGTTCGCGAACCGGGAAGCTTTCCGTTAGCTCAATTTGATGCCGCGACCCGGTCCGCGAACCGGTAAACGTTCCGTTAGCGCAACTGCCGCGTTAGAAATCAACATCGTGACGCGTCGTGGAAGCGCGACGTATCACGTTGTCGCGTAATGCGTCTTATGACGCGCTGCGTTAGCGCACCCGGAAGTGCTCCGGTACGCGAACCGAGGTGCGAAGCGCAGCGACCCGGAAGCGATCCGGGGCGCGTCTTGCAGCGCGTAACATAAGCGTGAGAGGTCATGTGACTTGTTAATAAAACTTTTCATTGGTTCATTTAACTTTTGGTTTCATAATCATGTAAGGCTAGGTCAGGTGACCTAAAAATAACACTTTTCATTGGTTTAGAACTATTGTTTTTCCCAAATGATGAAAACCCCTCCTTCTTTCCTCACTCTGACTTTCATCATTGTGAGAGGAAGACCTTTATTCATAGTAGAGCAATGGCTTCAGTACTTGCTTCAGCTGGTGCACCCCCACCACCACCTCCACCTCCTCATGGGAAGAGAGGACCACCTCCCCAGGTCATCACCAACACAGAGGAGGAAGAGGAAGAAATAGAGGAAGAGGAGAGAGAAGGACCACAGTTCTTGGAAGAGGTGCCCCGGGTTTCCCATAGGAAAGCCAGTTTCATTTGGCAGTTTTTTTCAATCCCTCCAGGGCAGAAGAAAGTGAATGCGAGGTATGTCACCTGCCTCATTTGCAAAGAGAAATTATCAAGAGGGACTGATAAAAAGTATAGCTATGGGAACTATACCATGCATAGGGACATGAACAGGTGGCATCCACTCAATTACAGCCGGGCGGAAATTCGTGACATGGAACAAAACCCAACAGCAACTCCTGTGGCCAGGTCAACATCGTTAATATCATTGACAGCAGCAGAGGCACGGGAAACCGTGCCAAACATCCAGGATAATTTTGGGCATATGAAATATACTTGTCTGCACTGTGGTGCATTGATATCATGTGGTAACATGAGTATTAATTCCATCAACCTGGCTTATAACAATCATAATTGCCCTAACCGCCCCAGACAGTAATTATTTTTTTGCTCCTGTTGAGCCCTTTTCAATGCCTGTTTTTTGTTGTTTCCCCCCCCAAAAAACCCAAAAAATATATAAAATTGTTCAAAAAATACAAAAAAAACAAAAAATGTTCAAAAAATAAAAAAAATATATAAAACAACAAAAACATTTAAAAAAAAGTTCTTTTCAGAACTACCTCCCCTTTCAAAAAAAATTGCTAGAATGTTTAGCACTCTGGCAAGCTCTATTTCTTTTAGTTCGCTTCCCAGTTCGCTTCCCGGTTCGCGAACCGGGAGCGAACCAAAAACATTTAAAAAAAAAAAAAAGAAGAGTAAGTATAAGGAAAGTAAACAGAGAGTGATGTTAAAAGAAAGACAGCTATAGGGAGTAAACCAGAGATACTGTTTAATAGATCTATTTACCGAAGAAAAGACGGAAGAGGGTATAATTGTGGAAAACAAAATAGATAAGGAAGTGAAAGAAAAAAAAGAGAGTAGAACAATAACAAAGAAGAGTTTCTTGGAGAATGTGAGTGAATGTTCAAAATAAGATTAAAACATGGGGAATAACAGAGAGAAAAAATAGAAAACAGAAAACAAAAAATAACAGAAAAAGATTAATTGAAACAGCAAAGAAATGTAAATAACATAGAGCCATATCATCAACATAGGCAATAAAAGTTTTGCAGCTTTTATCGGCAGAAATATGTCACCAAAGCCGCTTTTGCGACAGAAAACTGCCGCTAAAACCACTTTTGCACCAGTTTTCTGCCAATAAAAACAGCAATAATTTTATTGGCTGTGTTCATAATATGCCCCTTAGTGTGCTTCAACTACACAGAGAAAGCATTATGAACAAGTAGTGAAAAAGTGATCAGTCAAAGACACTAAGAGTAATAGAGACGGAGTGAGTGAACAAGAGTGAGGAACTATGAGAAGAGAGGGACTGAGAAAAAGAGTGGAAGGAGTTGAGTAAGTAGGTAATAGAGAAAGGAATGAGGAAAGTAGCAAAGGCAGGAAACTGAGGGTTAAAGAAATGAAGCTGTGGAACTAATAGTAGGTGAATGTGATAGAAATGTAACGAAAAGAATACAAAACATTTACCTTATAATTGTCGTTAAATTACTCACTTTTTGTTTTTATACTTTCAATCTGTGAAAGAGAGAACAAACATTTGAAAAATATTAAAACATGTATTTAAAAATTACAAAAGACAAGGGAAAAGATTGAAGGACAAACAGTTTTTCAACAACTTTGACACTGACAAGAGCTTCTGCTTCTCCAGGCCCCCTACACAGTCCTAAAGATATACATTTTAAACTAACAGTATCTTGATGCAGATGAAGTGAGGCCTATCTTAAAACATGGTGCATCTTTTGCACTGCTGTTGTCTCAGAAAAGTGTCGCAAGACACTAACATTTTAAATGATTGCTTCAGGATGCCAATAAGATGTGTCCTATCCAGAGGTTTGTTTGAGGTGAGACCTACTCAGGGTTCCAAATGAAATTTCGAGTTGTTTGAAGAGAACAGAGGACATAATACATGTGAAGGCCTACCAATGAAGTAAGTCATGTCCACTTCACTCTTGAACAAAGGCCAGACCTCTTCTGTGTCCGTGGACAGACCTAAACTTCATCTGCACAATGTCATTCATAAACTTAGGAAACACAAGTGATGTAATTGAAAAATGTGGAGTTTCTTTTCCTCATTTCACAATCACATCACCTGTGTTGCCTTTGCTTAGGTATCTCATAGTGCAGATGTAGTCCAGCATATTAAACAGTACCTAGAAGTGCAGCACTGCATGCAACAACTTTGACACTTATAAAAGCTTTTGCTTCTGCATGCCCCCTACACAATGCTAATTATATACATTTTAAACTGATGGTATCTTGCTGGAGATGAACTGAAACCTATCTTGCAACATGGTGCATCTTTTACACAAAAGTGACCCACAATGGAGCAAAAGAGGCGCACGGCCACCATAAATCTGACCCTAACATTTTCAATGATTGTTTCAAGATGCCAATAAGGTGTAACCTATCCACAGATTTGTTTCAGGTAAGTCCTACTCAGGGTTGCAGATGGAATTTAGGTTTGTTGAAGAATACAGAGAAGATAATACATGTGGAGGCCTACCAACGAAGTGAGTAATGTCCACTGCACTCTTGAACAAATGTCAGACCTCCTCTGTCTCCAGGAACAGGCCTAAACCTCATCTACACAATGTGGTGTGTAATGTTAGGAAACACAGGTAATATAATTGAAAAACATGCACATTTTTTTGCTCATTCCACAATCATATGACCTGTGTTTCCTTTGCTTAGGTATCTCATTGTGGAAATGTAGTCTATCATATGAAAGACTACGTAGAATATGAGCACTGTATGCAAGAACTTTGACACTTACAGAAGCCTCTCCTTCTCCATGCCTCCTACACAGTTCTAAATGTACATCATAAATGGAAACAGTACAGAATTAATTATACATGTTAAATGGTTTATTTTTGCTGTTCTCAGAATGTATCAAATTTCACTAAAAACAGTGACTTGAAGGTATTCATCATATAACAGCGGGGGAAAAAAAACACAATCAAAATGATTGTGTTTAAAAAACCCATACAACATAACAAATCAGAATTCAGAACTCCTTAAAGTTAACTTACTTTCCATGACGTCAAAAGATGTCCTATGAACAGCTTACACTCTGTTGTGCTGTTATTACTTTCAGCCCGCCACTTTATTTATTTATTTATTTATTTATTTATTTATTTATTTATTTACAGACTTGTAACGCGCTAGGAACTCGACTCCCTAAGGAGTATCTCCGCGCCTTTGGCACCATCTGTGAACAAAACTCAGCCGAATGTGTAACAAATGCCCCAAAAATCTAATAGTTAAACAGGAACGTTTTTAATTTTTTCCTAAAAGGAAGATGTTCCTTACACACTCTGATGTCATAGGGAAGATCATTCCACAGCTTTGGTCCAGCTACTGACAGAGCCCTTCCCCCTTGTCTAGATTTCCAGAACCTGGGGACACATAACAATTGTTGCTCTCCGGATCTGAGGGACCTCAAGGGGGTATAGGGAAGGAACTTCTTGGTCAGATAGTCGGGACCTTTGCCAGTGAGGCATTTGTGAATGGTGCAGCATGTTTTAAACAACACCCTCTGTTTTACAGTAAGCCAGTGGAGTTTGTTTAGAAGTGGCATAGAAGGAGTACGGGCTGGAGCATTGAAGACAAGTCGCGCAGCAGTATTTTGCACGACCTGTAATCTGGTCATGACATCCTCATTGGCGGCCAGCAGCAGACCGTTACAATAATCCAGTCTGCTTAACACTAGCGACTGTACTAGTGTTTTCCTTGTTGTATCAGGTAACATGGGAAATACCCGTCGGAGAAGACCAATAACATGGAAACATGAGCTTACAATCTGGTTAGTATGATGTTTAAGAGTAAGCTCCTGATCCAGTTTCACTCCAAGATCTTTCACAACGACTCTAGGTACGGGGACTGGGCCTAGATCTTGAGGCCACCAGTCAGGAGTCCACAGTCGTTTGGCTTCCCCAAAGAGCATCACCTCAGTCTTTGAGACGTTACACTGAAGGAAATTTGCTGCCATCCAATGCGCCACCTCATCCATTCCCTGTACAAAGGAGTTACGCACCTCAGGGGTCAAGGTTTTAAAAGGAAAGAGGAGTTGGGTATCGTCTGCATACGATACAGGGATGAATCCATGAGATCTCATGATGTTAGCTAGGGGGGCCACATAGATGTTAAAAAGCGTTGGGCTCAAACAGGAGCCCTGTGGCACCCCCTTTGAGATCTCAACCTCCTCTGACTGGTAAGGACCCAGTGTGACTCTCTGAGTGCGGTTGGTAAAAAAACTCTTTAACCAGGCCAGCGCCTTACCTCCCAGACCGATGTCAATTAGTCTGGAGGTCATGATCTCATGAGAGACAGTGTCAAACGCCGCTGACAGATCTAAGAGCACCAGGATAACGGAAAACCCTTTATCCTGTAGCATACGAAGATCGTCAGCGACGGACAGTAAGGCAGTCTCTGTACTGTGCCTGGGTCTAAACCCCGACTGGGAAGGATCAAGCACCCCTGCACTCTCGATGTATCTAGACAAATGCCCGTTCACAGACTTCTCCGTAAGCTTCCCTAAAAAAGGGAGGAGAGAGATGGGTCTAAGGTTTGTCAGGTCTGTCCACGGAATGGAGTTATTTTTCCGTAGTGGTCTTACCAGAGCCTGCTTCCAACCAAGGGGGACTTCCCCTGTGCTCAAAGAAAGATTGATGACTTGTTGGATTCCAACCCCCAGCTCGTCACTCAAAAGTGCCATGATACGTGCTGGAATGATATCTGAAGGGCACCCACTCTTAGTCTGAGTGATTAAGGTGATCATCTCCTCCATAGATACCGGTGGGAATTCATTAAGTTCACTGATCTTATTACCTACTAAGCTAGGTGTATTATCGACAGAGTCAAGGCTACTAGCAGTCGATTTTGAAGCTAAGATCTTAGCATAGATACCATCAATTTTTCTGACAAAGAACTGCGATATATTATTGCACAGTTCTTGAGACTCAGTCCCATCTGTTTCACAGGCCAAGGGCTTAGTAAAGGTTTGTAATATTTGGTAGAGAACTTTAGAGTTCTTACCGGCTGCTGACAATTGCGCTGCGATATGATGTTTTCGCGCAGCCCGGAGAGCTTTATGGTAGCTTTTTTGGGAGGCCCTGTAAATATCTTTGTCCTCAACTTTCCAAGTGGCTCTCCATCGTTTCTCTAGCTTCCTTGTAGTGAGCTTTAACTGTCTCAGGTCCTCTGTGAACCAAACCTCTTGCCTAGAGGCAGGCCGAGGTTTATATGTCCTCAAAGGAATAACACAATCAATGGTTGTAGTTATAGCTTCATTAAATTTATTTAAAGCTAAGGTCACATTATCCCCAACTCCAGCCCAGTTAGGTTCTAGATAATTCTCCCTGAAACCCTCAGGAGTAAGTTTGTGCCAGGGTCTTCTGACATCTGCCATGCTCCTCCGAATACCTTTTGTCTTATAGTTGGAGCGAGTGTGGAATTCGATAATAGCATGGTCAGTCCAGTCTACCTGGTACGGAGGGAGACAATTTATGTAGGGGGAGTTGTGTAGCACAAGATCAAGAGTATGACCCGCTACATGTGTAGGTCCCTGATTTGCCAACTTAAAGCCAAGTGTGGACAGGTCAGCCAGGAGGGTCTGAGCCTCAAGACATGTCGCAATATCACAATGGACATTAAAGTCCCCTACCAGAATGAAATCTGTGTTCATTTGCATATGGGGGGCAAGTGCTTCCACAAGTCGAATAGAGAAGTTCCCAGCAGGGCCCGGAGGCCGATAAACTAGTGCTCCTTTCCTAGATTCCTTAGCGCAGGGATTAATGGAAAAAATCATAAGCTCCATTTCTGAAAGAAAACCTCCATCGTTTTGAAAAACATGTTACATACAATAAATGACTTCTTGCTCTCTCTCTACCACAAGTTTCCACAAGGCCAAATCTTGTCAGAGCCATTTATAACTCTTGGATTTCTTGTAAGCCAATCCCGTCATTTGGCATTTCCGCAACTTTCAGAATTAAAATGTTGAAGATCATTTTCACAATCCTGGACTAGTAATATCTTCCCCTTCTTCCTCAGTCATGTTCTACATTTCCTATGACACTGATACTGCTTACTATGAAGCAGACTTACACTACCTCTATGACTACTACAATTATTTAATTCTCTACATCACTTTTAATCACAAAGCAAAGTAAAACAGTAGACAGCATTGCAGACTTACATTCCCTCTACTCTATGTTTTGATTGGCTGCTTCAATTAGCTTATAAAAAGAAATAGTTTTTCTGAACTCATTCAAAGTGCACTTATTTCTCCATGACGTCCAGTCTTATCGTTAGAAGTTATGTCTCTGAACTACACTTATCCTCAAGGCCAAATCGTGTAGGAGCCATTAGAACTTCTTGAAATTCCTCAGAGCACATCCCGAGATTCTTTCCCTAAAATTTTGGTTTTAAAAACACCAGGTAAGAGTTTTTAAGGTCATACGGCAATTTTGTTTTGAAAATTAAAACAAAATCATTGCAGAATGACCAGCCATTTCTAGACTTTAAATAAGCTGTGTAATGTCCTGATGTTGTTGAAGGACCGTCATGATATATAATTGCTGCAGTTACAAAAGTCCTTCCTGATATTGACAACTGCGAAGCCACAACATTTTTAATTAAAGTTGTCAATTTTGTTCCATCAGGCCTACATCGTTGGAACATTAAAATGACATACTGGCCATATGTTCGTATAAATAATGTGGACATCATTTCAGATTTACATTGGCTACACTCCATGTTGTGATCAGCTGCTTTTACTAGCTTATTAAAGGAGACTGATTTACTGTCTGGCAAAGTTAAATATATAAATCTTTCTGAGTCTACACTAGTAGTACTTGATACCCTACAGTTCTCGCAGTCATGCTGCCATTGATAAGAAAGCCCAAACAGCTGATCTACATCTACACCTTCAGCGTGCAATACATCAAGCATATACATTAAAAACTCCTGACAATCTTGCTGAATATTTTGAGAGAATTGTGTTTGGCCTGAACATCTGTCTAACAGATTTCGAATTTCAGACACACTTTCTATGTTTGTTCTATCAGTGCTACATTTTTCTAAGACAGAATTTAACAAACTGCAAAATCTTTGATCAGAATTGACCACAATCTCTTCTTTTACATTTTCTAGAGAAAACAAAACATTAACCACTACATTAGCATAGCAGTTGACACCAGAACTGTTTTCAAATTGAAAACCAACAACATCTTCAACAGAATCCTTTTTGTTTCTGCTTATAATTTCAGGTTCATCGACTTTTCGTCTTTTTGCTACAACCTCACCAGTATTGGTCACATTTCTTCGTTTCCGGCCTACCACACGTTTCTCAAACAAAGGATATTGAGGCAAATGTGGCGCATACTCTCTTCTTAACCTATTGTATTCCTTAACACAATCTAGATCCGCACAAATGCTTGTGACATCACACTCAATCAAGTACAATCCCGATAAAGTTCTAACTCGTGACAATGCCACATATGCCATACCCTCCTTGAACACAGAACTGCCAATATTCACCAATGCACTGTCTACACTTAAACCTTGCGATTTATGGATTGTCACCGCATATGCCAAGCAAACAGGAAACTGCTTACGGCGAACATATAAGTCTTTTACAAGCAAAAATCTAGCAGAACAACGACCAATTAGCTGTACTTCCTGAATGCCATCAAATTTAATTTTTAAAAATTCAATTCCATCTCTATTTCTGTATTTTACAAAATCAACAACATTACCCATTGATCCATTTACCAGACCTCTTTCAACATGTAAATTCCTTCTTAAAATTATACGGCAGTTCAAGCACACATTCAGAGTCTTTTCAAAACCTGCAGTTTTAGATATACTCTTCTCTAATGAATCCAATTTTGTTTTCAGATTCTCAGACAAAATAATTGTTGATCCCATATGCTCTACTCTGTCAATAGCTTCCAGTTTCACAATCTCTTGCTTTTCTAAATGCAACATTTTGTTGTTGAATTTGGCACATTCTGCAAGAGTTGGCATCAAACATATTCCAGATTTCTTCTCAGTAATTTTCTGAAAAATATTCTCAGGCACAACATCTTGTTCTGGATATAAATTTGACAGTAATCGTGCATGTAAAGCTTCTTTCCCATGCTCGGTCACTTTTCCAATTCTAACATCTTGTAGAATAGTCTTGTAAACTTCATCCTTCGCCTGACGCATATTTTCATGCAGTTCAGCATAATTGAAGTTTAACCATATATTGACGTTGCCAATGCTGCCTAGGCACTTCCTGGTATCTTCATGCGTGAGCATTTTGAACACAGGTTGCCCTTTCACTGGTGTCAGCTGCAGAAGATCTCCGAAAACAATGATGTGTTTGCCACCAAATAACACATCATACTCTGTTTTGAGAACTTCTTGCATTCTCAAATGCACAAAGGCAAGCATGACATTGGAAACCATGCTTACTTCGTCAATGATAAGAAGTTTCATTTTCCTCAAGATTCTTGAAACTTCAAAACAAGCATCTCCAGATAGCTTGTGATATTGTAATTTGTTGTCATGCTCCACTGGCAGCATCAGTAAACGATGTAAAGTAATCCCTTTAATGTTATGTGCTGCCAGTCCAGTTGGAGCGGTGACAACACAAGACAGCGATGACTCTGTCCTTTCCTGCAAATAACATGAAATTGCTTTAATAAGGAAACTTTTTCCAGTTCCCGCTTCTCCACTCACGTACAGTCGGACAGGCTTCAACGACGTACATGAGCACTCTTTCTTGTCATGACTTAATCCATGATCAATTTGCATGGTAACTTCGTCATATATTTTCCTCTGCTCAACGTTGAGTTGTCTTTCCAACTCTTCTAAGTTAACCGCATCCTCCTGAGCATGTGCCATGGCTCTTTCCACTTCATTCATAGCAGTGGCAGCTTCATTTTCGATAACAGGTCCTCCTAGTGGATCCTGACTCAATGAAGCAGAACTCTGACTGTCCTGAGAACTGTCTCTGGCAATCTCGGCTGCAATCATTGCTTCCTGCTCAATTTCCGCATTCAACATTTCTACATATTTGGGAAAAGCAGGACATTCTATGGTCTCCTTGGCGGCATTGAAAGAGTCTTTGTAACAGAGAAAATCTCCAAGCAGTTCCTCTTCTGCACGCCAAGGCTTGAAAAGTTGCAAAAGTGCTAAATAGAAAAACTCCTTTTTTTCAGGAGATTCGCCACTCTATTTTCGATGGTTTACCAAGTGGCATTTTCTTTGCTTGACCAGACATCCCTCACTTCCTATTACAGCATACACTCCTTTCTCAGTATCTTCTTTGATGTTCCTCTTGAATATGTAATTTTGAAGAACCTCATACAGACAAACATTCTCGAGGTGAGTGCTTCGATTTGGATAATATGTATCCAACATGTTGGTCTTCAAAATGTCGGTACTGTTTGGCTCCTTTTCCGCCAAATACTCAATTTCCCGCACAGTTTTGAGAACTCGATTACGCGTTGCAGCAAGACCAAGACTCGCCCAAACGATACTCCTGGACTTGGCATAGAGACTTGCTGAAGACAACCGGTCAGAACATTCGTACGCTCCAATTTCTCGATGCGACAACATCTTCAGACTGAAACTGTACAACTTCTTGCTGAGGCTCTTTTCATGGGAAATGTCCTCCCACATATCCTTCAATTCTGTCTTCTCTTTTTTGGTGATGTAAGACGTCACATACCGAGCCACAGCCATACAGTTATCAGCCACAAACTGTATATCCATGTTAGCATTCCACATGGACAAAATCACCGGGTTGTAGTCGTTGATGTACTTGGACTCTTCGTTCCTCTTCAAATTGTATGTGTTTTTAGGTGATTTCTTCATCACATTATGTCGCAGCGAAGACATCAAACTGTTTACTCTTCCTTTAGAAATCACCGGTCGTGGAAAGCCGAAACGACATTTGGTGTAGAACTTGTCCTTGTTTCGGATTTTACGACGACAGTACTTTCCACATCGATGGCTTTGGAAACGCAGAACTTTTTCTCTTAGGCTTTTCTTCTCCTTTGCGTTTGGAACAGCACACGTAGAATACTGTTGTATAAAACTCATCACTGAGTCTTCTGGATCCGTTCTAAATTTAGGTGCATCCTTGATCCACAGCAACATATGTATATGAGGAGCACCTCTTGCTTGGTACTCCTTTCTCCAGAAGAAATCCAACACCTCTCCAAGAGGTGGATTCTTCTTATTCATGATGAAAGACATCATAGCTTCAAATCTATGATTGAAGTACCTACATACATTGACTGGATCCAAAGAGCACAGTTCTCCGGGTGTCTTGAATTCGATGTTTTCTACGTTAGCATTTGCCTCTCGTAGAAATTCAAGTAAGTCTTCCCAGCCATATTCGGCACAGCTCAGAGTGAGGAACCATGTGGGAGTTCCTAAGTTCCTCAGCATACATTTTAAATCACCATGACGACGGTACCAGTACTCATTAGTACCACGCTGACACGCCATGAGATTAATCAGGTGAGAATCCAAAATACTGTCTTGGACATTGACTTTATACATAAAGTCACTTGCCGAGATGTTTTGCATGTGTATACCACTTTTCAAGATGTGGTTCACTGCATATGACAGTCCAGACAGATCGCTTTCAAACAGGAGATGAAACAAATAAGGAATGCATTGTCGAAACCTAGCATCTCCTGCATACAATTGCAAAGTCCGGTATTCAGAAGCAGGAATTTGATGAGGTCGCTCATCATATCTTCCTCCCTGACCTGTTGGAAAAAGCTGTGGGAAACACCGAGCTTCCAAACTTTCCTCCCAAACACTAATGGGACTCCCTTTGGCTTGTTTCATTTGAAACAACTCAATAGCATTCCCCATGACTTCCTTGGAATGCAAAGGATGAACACTATAATGTTCATATATTTCTTCACTAGTAGAGGGTTCTACTTTCTCAATTTGACCAGCACACAAATCGCTATCCTCTTCCTCACTTACTTCCTCTTCTGCAACATATACATTCTTATAGAATTTATTATTTTTTTTCAAATACAATGTTGCCTTTTTAACTTTCCTAACATCTACTAAATCTTGCCATATTTTCTTATTCTTTGTCGGAACCCCATTAACTAAGATAACCAGAGGTTCCTCGTCCACTTTTTCTTCTCCAATTGTGTTAATGTTTTTCTTCAAATCTAGAGGCAAATAAACAACTCTTCCCTTTAATCCTCTCTGTAAATCTGATGGAGGCAATTTCCCTGTCTTTGGCTCCATTCTTACAATAGCCTGAAAGGGATGGATACTTTGAATCAAAATAGATTCATAAGTATTTAAATCCTTCAATTCAGAAGGAATCTCAATCAATTCCAGATTATTATGAACTGCTCTAGCAGGCATCTGGTTTTGATTTAATTTGTTACAACAATAAGTACACACACGTTGATCCAATCCCAAATCAAAACAATTTTCTACCATCAAGTATGTTGTGAAATCCTTCCATTCACTATTATTTTCCCTTTCACTTTTTGCATATAAATCCACTAACTTAGTCTGATTCTTATAATAAGTGCGTCGACAACACACACAAGTGAAATTTGGCCTCTCACTTGATTTGACCTGAAACGTCGCAATTTCCCTCTGGAAATTATCTGTACTGGAAACCTGTACACTATCTTCCACATTACCCGCTTCTTCTTGGTCAATTTCAACATTCTCCTCTTTACTTCCAAAGTAACAAAACTCAATTTCTTCACATATATTCTTCACATCTATTTCAGAACCATGCAAAAGAGCAGCGCATAATTGTTTAAGCATAATTGCTGGACTCTTAGCATAATACAACATTCTAACTAATTTCCTCACTTTATTATGATGCACTGCTAGCATCCTGAAATGATGAAAAACACTCTGGCATACTCTCCTGGAAAGACAAGCCAGTGAATGACCATGCAAACCTGTCACTTCTCTCACTCTGCAAGGATCTAATTCTTGCAACAACCTCATTTTCTGCTTCAAACTTTTCTTATTAAATGACCGTACAAAATCACAAAGCAAATTGATGGAATCCTGTCGCACACTGCAAATACTACTACACTTCCAGGTGTACACAGGACCCTTAGCACGTCTTCCTAAAACCTCATTACCTAACACCTCTTCTGCCTCTGTTGTCACAAGTTTTTCTTTTTCAACTGGACAACCATCTTTCACTTCATAAGCTCGACCACTGGTGTCAACTGCATGCACCAAATCATTATCCTGGAAATAACTCTCCTCATTAAAAAATGCCTCACAGCTTGAACTATGCATCCATTCTCCAGAAAAAACTTCACAAAAATTACTACGATTAACTATTCTCTTCCATCTACTATTTCTTTTGAAATCATAAATTGCCTTGTTTAGCTTCCTAATTCTATTGATTATCAAAATAAATAACTTACGTTTAATTTCAAATGCCTGATCAATAACTTTCTCAACTTTTTTTTTCTCTTATAAAAAACCACTTTCTGTTGACCTTTCTTAATTTTTTTTAACAAATTGCCAATTATCCTGTTGCGGAACATTCGTTTACGAATGTCCCTAAACTGTTGTTTCCTTCTACTATCATGCACAGAGTTATCTCTTGCTCTAGCAGTAACATTTTTCATTGGCCTTTCCTTTCCGTTTGAATTGCTTCTCTTTTTCTGGACTGAAACATTTTCTGTAGTAATATTTTTTTTACTACAAATATTTCTTATGAATGTTTTTGTACTCTTACCCGGTGCTTTCTTGGTGACTTGACAAATCTTTTTGTTAGAGGACTGCTGCTTTTTTTCATTAACCTGCTGTCTTTGACGTTTTGCAGCCTTTCTCACTCTTTCTTTGGTTGGCATGCTGAAATCTTGAAATAATCTGCAGTTGAATCTGTGGTACAATATAAATGTTATTAACCACTATTACCCAACAGTAAATCAATAACAGTAATCAAAAACTTAAAACACTACTTGACATTTTTACATAGAAGATTTTTTAGTGCTTGGCAAATTTAGAATACAGAAATAGCAGAAAAGAAATGGAATTTATATTCATGTTACCTGTGCTATTTTATATGTGAATCTGATCTAATTTTATGAGCATATTTTAATATTTTATTGAAGACACTACACATAACCTGTTTTTGAAGGTGTCTTTATTTTTAAATTAAACGGTTTACATTTTTACTTTTTATTTATTATACATTTTTAAAATAAATGTTTATAGTTCCATAGGCTCAAGCACGTCAGCTTCCCATCCTATGTCATATAATTCGGACAAATCTGCATCCTCATCACGTTCTTCTTCATCCTCAGGATTTAAATCATCCAAGGGATCAACATCCACTGATGTTTCAATTACGAGTTCAATGATGAGGTCAAAATCAACTGATTGCTGATTGTCGCTCATGTTGATGTTGTCTTTATCTTTAAAGAAAGATAACAACAATGAGATGTTGCAGAGTAAGAGACAAATCTCAGAGATTATAATAGTAAAATTGTTTAACAAGAGTAACATTTTGCAGCTAGTATATAGCCATGTCCAACGATGCTGAGCAGGTGAAGCCTATGTCTAATTTTTCAGTGAACAGGACTCATCTCTTCTTAACCTTGGATAAGCCTCACCGACTCTGTGTCCCCTGCACATACTTGAATGTAAAGGGGCAGATTTATGTTAAATGGCACATCCCCAGGCATGCACCAGTTAACGTGCACCGCTGCTCTGCCACTCATGGTGTGCCGCATTTACAATCAGATAGGAGAAAGCTACGTCAAAACCCTGCGCCTGCTTGAAGCAGGCATAGTTCTTGACGCAACATTGTGGAGATGGGGCACCCCTGAGCCTTGCTGGAGCTGAATCACACTTGCGATACAACTCCAGCAATGCGCCACCTTTACGGCACAGATGCGTCACGCATCTGTGCCATTTTTGCCCCATGCTGCGCCGCATTGTAAATGCAGCACACCATGGGTGGCGGAACAGCAGCGCAGGATGACTGGCACATCCCTGGTGATGCGCCAGTCATCATAAATCTATCCCTAAGCTTCTTATCTTGTTAGAGATCAACCACCATATGTATCATCAAACTATTTTGCATTTCCTAAATAGCGCATTTTAAGGGATAAATAGCAATTCTTTACCATTCCTAATTTGCGATGAGCAAATTGCTAATTGCAAATTACCCATTCATTTCCATGGGCCAGGAGGCCCATAGGAATGAAGGTGCAATTTGCGATTAGCAATTAGCTCATCGCAAATTAGGAATTTTTCCAAAGGTGCAGGGGTGTCTCAAGAACACCCTGCTGCACCCCTGAAAAAGAAATTTGGGGGCATATGGCGCACATACATGCCCTAAGGGCATGTATGGGCGTCATATGGCACCTTTTGTTTTTTGGAAAAAAAGCTTTTTGAAAAGAATTCGCAAATTACCACCAACTAGAAGTTGGTGGTAATTTGCAAATCCTTAATGGCATTTTTTGCATATTTTTTGTTTGATACATTGCATTTAAGGAATCGCAAAATTTGCAAATCCTTCAGTACAATCGCAAAATAAGGAATAGCAATTTTTGCTATTCCTTATTTTGCATCAAACTTGTTTGATACATACCATTTGTCTAATTAGCATTCGCAAAGGCCGAAATTCGCAGAATTTTGACCTTTGCGAATGCTAATTAGCTTGATACATATGTCCCCAAGTGAGGCCTGTCTTGCAACATGGTGCATCTTTTGCATCACTGCTGCATCGGTTTCATGTGGCACGTTTTTTTTACACCATGACACATCTGCCTAAATGCATCAATTTGTAATTTTGTCGCCTCATAGCAAATCTTTTGCACCGCCGCTGCATCAGAAAAGTGACGCACAGTGGCGCAAAAGAGGCATACACCTATCATAAATCTGTCCCTAGCATTTTAAATGATTAATTCAGGATGACGATAAGGTGTGGCCTATCCAGAGATTTGTTTAAGGTGAGGCCTACTCAGGATTGCAGATTAAAGTTACGCTTGATGAAGAATACAGAGGAGATAATACATGTAAAGGCCTACCAATGAAGTAAGTAATGTCCACTTTATTGCGCCAGTCATCATAAATGTATCCCTAAGCTTCTTATCTTGTTACAGATGAACCGCCATATGTATCATCAAACTATTTTGCATTTCCTAAATAGCGAATTTTAAGGAATAAATAGCGATTCTTTACCATTCCTAATTTGCAATGAGCAAATTGCTAATTGCAAATTACCCATTCATTTCCATGGGCCAGGAGGCCCATAGGAATGAAGGTGCAATTTGCGATTAGCAATTAGCTCATTGCAAATTAGGAATTTTTCCAAGGGTGCAGGGGTGTCTCAAGAACACCCTGCTGCAGCCCCTGAAAAAGAAATTTGGGGGCATATGGTGCACATACATGCCCTAAGGGCATGTATGGGCGTCATATGGCACCTTTTGTTTTTTGGAAAAAAAGCTTTTTGAAAAGAATTCGCAAATTACCACCAACTAGAAGTTGGTGGTAATTTGCAAATCCTTAATGGCATTTTTTGCATATTTTTTGTTTGATACATTGCATTTAAGAAATCACAAAATTTGCAAATCCTTCAGTGCAATCGCAAAATAAAGAATAGCAAATTTTGCTATTCCTTATTTTGCATCAAACTTGTTTGATACATACCATTTGTCTAATTAGCATTCGCAAAGGCCGAAATTCACAGAACTTCGGCCTTTTCAAATGCTAATTAGCTTCATACATATGGCCCCAAGTGAGGCCTGTCTTGCAACATGGTGCATCTTTTGCATCACTGCTGCATCAGTTTCATGTGGCACAGTGTTTTTTACACCATGACACATCTGCCTAAATGCATCAATTTGTAATTTTGTCGCCTCATAGCAAATCTTTTGCACCGCCGCTGCATCACAAAAGTGACGCACAGTGGCGCAAAAGAGGCATACACCTATCATAAATCTGTCCCTAGCATTTTAAATGATTAATTCAGGATGACGATAAGGTGTGCCCTATCCAGAGGTTTGTTTAAGGTGAGGCCTACTCAGGATTGCAGATGAAAGTTACGCTTGATGAAGAATACAGAGGAGATAATGCATGTAAAGCTCTACCAATGAAGTAAGTGATGTCCACTTCATTGCGCCAGTCATCATAAATGTATCCCTAAGCTTCTTATCTTGTTACAGATGAACCGCCATATGTATCATCAAACTATTTTGCATTTCCTAAATAGCGAATTTTAAGGAATAAATAGCGATTCTTTACCATTCCTAATTTGCGATGAGCAAATTGCTAATTGCAAATTACCCATTCATTTCCATGGGCCAGGAGGCCCATAGGAATGAAGGTGCAATTTGCGATTAGCAATTAGCTCATCGCAAATTAGGAATTTTTCCAAAGGTGCAGGGGTGTCTCAAGAACACCCTGCTGCACCCCTGAAAAAGAAATTTGGGGGCATATGGCGCACATAAATTTTAACAACATTCCTTTACCTCAAAAACGATTTTCAAGTCATAATTTGAAAACACTGCCCACGGGGAAATGACTTAAAATGTCCTTAAGACACATGAAAGTGTTTTTTTAAAGCCTTTGCAAGTTTTTGGGTCACTTTTAACATGGCTATGTAACTCAAACAGTCAAAATCTAAATTTACCATGCACAGGTGGGACCATATTTACAAGGAATGTGCCCCACGGGGAAAGGTCTTTTAATGTAATATGGGAAAAATGACATCAGAGACACTGAAATGCCTTATAAAGAAGCATACACCATTATATCCTTGTCATAAATTTACAAACCATTCCTTTTCCCCAAAAACGATTTTCAAATCATAATTTGAAAACACTGCACATGGGGAAATGACTTAAAATGTCCTTAAGACACATGAAAGCGTTTTTGATTGCTTTTCCAGCATGGTTGGGTCACTTTTAACATGGCTATGTAACACAAACATTCAAAATCTAAATTTGCCATGCACAGGTGGGAGCATATTTACAAGGAATGTGCCCCACGGAGAAAGGTCTTTTAATGTAATATGGGAAAAATGACATCAGAGACACTGAAATGCTTTATAAAGAAGCATACACCATTATGTCCTTGTCATAAATTTAAAAACCATTCCTTTTCCCCAAAAACGATTTTCAAATCATAATTTCAAAACACTGCACATGGAGAAATGACTTAAAATGTCCTTAAGACACATAAAAGCGTTTTTTGATTGCCTTTGCAGCATGTTTGTGTCACTTTTAACATGGCTATGTAACGCAAACATTCAAAATCTAAATTTGCCATGCACAGATGGGAGCATATTTACAAGCAATTTGCTCCACAGAGAAAGGTCTTACATTAAAATGGGAAAAATAACATCAGAGACACTCAATTGCCTTATAATGAAGCATACACCATTATGTCCTTGTCATAAATATTATAACCATACATTTTCCTCAAAAACGATTTTCAAGTCATAATTTGAAAAGACTCCACAGCTCCTATGCACAATAACACCCTGTCAGTACTAATACTTCACATTTTCTCCAATTACATTTTCTCAAAGAAACAAAATCTATTTGTAAAACACTTGAGACAAAGCAACATTTGAAGAACACAACTTTCTTCATAATTTTCTCCTTAAAGCACACTATTCTCTATCTAAATTAAAGAAATCTTTTCTCACCTTAGCAAATACTTTGAGTTTCAAAACAGTCTCAGAAACACACCAATTTGTCTTCAGCAGAGCAAAAAGTATGCACTCCAGAGTCTGCAGCTATCAAAAGCACAGAAATGCTGTAATTCTTCACACATATCTCTCATGTCACCCAATTAAAACTCTTCCCTCACTTTTTTTCAAATGAAAACCCTTCCCCCCTCTGCCATTTCATGCCTTTTCTGCATGGCAACCACGTCTTGGAAGACCTCTGGTGTTTGCAAGTTCACACAACAATGTTGCAATTGAACTCTGAACTCTCAGTGCACCTCATATCCAGTGCATTCTTTCATTTAATGATTTTTTCTTGACCACTCAAAATACATCTTTCAAACAACTCATCCATGCACCCTAACTTTCTGTTTTCAGCAATCAAAATCCACCAATCACTGTTACTGCTTCATTAACACAGAAACTCCACAGTTTTTTTCATTTTAAACTCTTATTTTTTCAACTGCCATTTCATTGCCACACTTCATCTGACTGCAGGAGAACCTTCTCTCATCATGTTTTCTGTCTGGATTGTTGGACATAGTTACATCTATTGGGCTCAGAGGTATGCTGAGAACAGGAATTTACCTAACCTCAATTTACAAGATGTGGAAATTAAGTGGTTTGGCCACAGAGGATTAAAATGTCACCAATTGATACCATTGGTGAAAACCTTTATGCATTTGCCAAAACCTGACCTGTTAATTGTGCACTGTGGAGGTAATGATTTGGGCACTTTGACTGGGGTAGGTCTGGTAATGCTTTTAAAGGACACCTTTGAGCAATTGATGGCACTTTTTCCTCAGACTGCCTTGGTATATTCAAATATATGCCAAAGACAGAAATGGAGGTGGTCAAACCAATTTTGTCCACAAATTGAGAAGTCGAGGAAGCATGTAAACAAATCTGTTTCAGCTTACATGAGAGACCATGGAATGGGCTCCCTGTACAACAATAACTTGCGTTACTACATGCAAGATATCTACAGAGGAGATGGAGTTCACTTCTCAGATGAGGGCAACAGAATTTTCATTCTGAATTTAAGACTGTGCATTGGTACCTACTTATAAGTACCTAAATGTACCATAAACCCAAAAGCTCTTCTCAGAGCTACCCTACATCTGATCACTCACAATTATTATTTTACTCTAACATTTTTCACTAATTTTCAACAAAGTACGCTCCCTGGGGCGCTACCCGGTACGCGAACCGGGAGCTAACCTCGCTAAATTTTTAAAAAAATGTTTTTTTTCTCACATATGGGCCTTCTCAGCCACCCTCAGAAAACCAAGGGGGTCAAGATAAGTCTACCGTGCCCCCTTCTACCCATTCTGAACATTATTTGCCCTCCATCTTGTATCTTAATTCGACCGAAACACAAAATGGTGGACTCCCGTAACGCTTAAGGTTCGCGAACCGGAGCGCTCGCCAGTTCGCGTACCGGGTCGCTCCCTGGGAAGCGCACCATCAAAAAAGGTGGGAAAGTAGTTTACAGAAAAGCGACTGGAGACAATTTCACCAAATATAGATTACCTCATACTACATACCAATGCCTACCATTTTCACAAATTTGATTGAAATTCCATTTAACCATTTAGCCTGTAGACCTCTCTAAATACCCTGAGGTAAATTACTTCACAAAACACATCTGAAGTGTTGGAACTGACAACCAATTAAAATGTTACTTTCATTTTCTACTTTTTTTTACCTGACATTTGATTGGCTATGTACCTGAATATATATAAAGGAAGAGAGAGAAACGCAGCCATTTTCACTACTACTTCCTGAACTACATTGCAAGATCATTTTCACTCACAACTTAAACTTCTTTTTAGAAGGTGAGATATTATTTTATAAATTTGAAAACATTTTCAGATAGTTATATACTATCCCTCTGTAAGACTTAGACATTGAGAAAGGCTTCTTTATTATAATTATGGATTGATTTAGGTTTCTGTGGTATAATTATGAATTTACTTAGGCTTCTTCACAGGCACTTTTTAATAGTACTACTTCACGCCTGAAACCATACAGTGCCCATAGATTACTTCTCTGTTATAAACTCACAAGTACCTGTCTGAACTTAAACCCAACAGTGCCCTATCTCTAGTGATATATTTATTTTTTATGCAAATTACAGCAATAAAATGGAAGGTGAGCAGAATGTTTCCTTCGAAATTGTTCTGGAGAACAACACAGAAAAAGATATTGAGGACAATGATGACTCAGATTTCATGGATGAATCACGGGACCATGAATTAGTTCAATGTGTAGAATCTGTGGATCATTTACTTCATTATGATGACGGTCAAATGTGGGAACTATTGTTCACTCAACAAGAGGACATATCGGACAGTCAAATGCTAGACGTTCTATTAAATTTTGAAAAACAATCCGAAAAATAAAATTGTATGTAATATTAAAAAAATGTTTGAGTCTTTAATCATTTTTATATGTAATTCATAAACTAGTTAAATGTTAGAAATGTTATTAAATTTTCAAACACAATCACAATAATAAATAATTGCTTAAAAAAAAAAAAAAAAAAAAAAATAATCAACAAAACCAACAATCAATTAACATACAGTATTTGAAAAGTCTATCATTCTTTTTTCCTTATAGTACGCTGCCCAGAACGCTTCCCGGTTCGCGAACCGGGCGCTACCCACGCAAAAAAAAAAATTTTTTTTTTATTTTTTTGCCCCGCGGGGCCCTTTTAAAGCCTCCACATTAAACCTAGGGGGTCAGGGAGGATCTACTATACCCCCTTATGGTCATTTCCCCCTTTGTTTTGGCCTCCTCTTGTCTCTCAATCCTACCGAGAGACAAGATGGCGGCCGCTCCGGACTGTTTAGAATGTTGACAGACACCGGAGAGCCAATCAGCTTCGCTACGCGAAGTTCCGTTACGCGTAAAGTCCGTGAACCGGAGCGCTGCCCGGTCCGCTGTTACAGATATATATCTTTTTTTGAACGTTAATTTCTCAAAATCCACTGAAGCACATATATTGAGACCTAGAAAAGGCACATCGGGCTACCAGTCCCTACAATTTTGCCAAGTTTTGTGGAAATCCATTCAGCCGTTCGGGCTAAAAGTGAGGCCAACCGCCCTATGGAAAACTCAATGTTAAAAACACGTTTTGGGACCCCCCTTTTTTCTCGGCCCCCCCTTGACGAACCCCCCCCAAATTTCCAGGGGCTGCTCAGAAACAAAATGTTCCATTTTCCAGAAAATTTCAGCCAATTCCGTCCACAAACGCCAAAGTTATTAGACATAGAATTTTCAAAAATCCCATAGGGAAAAAATCCTAACTATATATACCTACTGGCGACCGCCAGTAGGTAATATATATATATATTACCTACTGGCGGTCGCCAGTAGGTATATATAGTTAGGATTTTTTCTCTATGGGTTTTTTGAAAATTCTATGTCTAGGTAGGATCGAGAGACAAGAGGAGGCCGAAGCGAAGGGGCAAATGACCATAAGGGGGCATAGTACATTGTCGCTCACCCCCTAGGTTTGATGTGGAGGTTTTAAAAGGGCCCCGCGGGGCAAAAAAAAATAAAAATAATAATAATTGAACAGCTGAATGGATTTGCACGAAACTTGGCAAAATTGTAGGGACTGGTAGCCCGATGTGCCTTTGCTAGATCTCAATATATGTGCTCCAGTGGATTTTGAGAAATTAACGTTCAAAAAAAGGTATATATCTGTAACAGCGCACCGCTTCGCGTACTTTTCGCGTTACGGAGCTTTGCGAAGCGAAGCTGATTGGCTCTCCGGTGTCTGTAAACATTCCAAACAGTCCGTAGCGGCCGCCATCTTGTCTCTCGGTAGGATCGAACAGCTGAATGGATTTGCACGAAACTTGGCAAAATTGTAGGGACTGGTAGCCCGATGTGCCTTTGCTAGGTCTCAATATATGTGCTTCAGTGCATTTTGAGAAATTAACGTTCAGAAACAAGATATATATCTGTAACAGCGCTCCGCTTCGCGGAGATAAAATTATATGTGTATTACCTAGCTGTTGCTAACACCAGTTAGCGACGGCTAGTAGAAGATAGCGACCATCTTGGGCCCCACTTTGCATGTGAGTGATATTTATCACTAATGACATGCAAAGTGGGCATGCCAAGATTTTAGCGACTGGAAACAGTCGCTAACATCGCTATCTCCTATTATCAACTTTTGGAAATATTCGAGATAAGGGCGAATATCTCTAAAAGCTACCACCTGCCCTGAGCAGTTCTTAGCCATGTTATCCAATGGGAGGTGGATAACATGGCTAAGAGCATTAGCTCGGTAATGCATGAATATCGCTGAGTTTTCAGCGATATTAATGCATTGCGGTCGTTTTTTATCGTATTTCTGATAAACCTTGATAATAGCAAGGTTTATCTGCGATAATTTCTGACGGTAAAAAAATCGTTGCTAAGCATCGTTAGGGATAAATATCGCTTAACTTTGGTAATATGCCCCAACGTCTGTTAACGTTCGATTCGAAGGAAATCAGGAAGTGTTGAAAAACATTGTCTGCGCCATCTTGTCTTTTTTCAAATGCCACACTTTTGTCGTGCACGGCAGCCATTTTAGATGCCTTGACCAGACCCACTCTGTGCACGCTGTCGATCCTTAGCATGGCTCCCCACCCTCGCAAACATCTCCCCCAGGCAGTGGTCACCCCCGCTCTCTGTCTTATGCATGGGTAATAAACCTCCCCCATCTGCGCTGCTGTTCCCTGAGAATCACACCCTGTGCCCGCCCGACACCTCCCTTTCGCCCTATTCACTACCGCACCCTCTGACACTCCTTTTCCTCTGTGTCCGATTGTCCAGGCTGGTCCTAGGGTATCAGCTAGCCCTGCAGATGTAGTTTATGGCCACAGCTGTAAAGAATCACCCCTCTTCAAAGGAGTTATAGTAGATCAAGGCCCACACTCGATGAGATTCGTCACAGCAGAAGCGTTGCTATTATCTGAAAACCATCCTGTATTGTGATTGGGGAGGGGACCGAGCCTGAAGCGGAAGATTCCAGGGATGACTGTTTGTACATCAAAGTTTTTACAATTATGTGTCACATTAAAAATATATAGCACTCCGACAAAGTAGTAAGATTATAAAACTTTAATAATTTATAAATATATACAAGAAAACAAAAATAGTAATAACATATTGTAGACGGGCCCTGTGTACCAGGTGTCGGGGAGGTTTCGGATGGTGGTGTAGGAACAGGCAGTACACTGATTCTTGGTGTTAACGAGGGTTTTATTGGTATTCCCCGTTGGGATTTCAACATGAGAGTTCTCCGGGTTCGGAACGTAAGTCTCTCCCTCGCGAACTGACTGGGTTCCGTTGTGACGTTTGGAAGGACTTCTTCTCCTAGGTTGTGTGTCGCGGCCCTCTCGCGGTCTGGTCACGGATGGTGGGGTGTTTATGGCCGTCGTCGTGGCTCCGGTGACCCAGGGAAAGGAGAGACCAAGCAGAAAGGGGCCGTTAGTTCTAGCGTCCTCAGGGAGGGCATGCACCGGGGTCCCAGGGGTGTAGTGTAGGGAGACACCACTCGTGCTCACACAATCAAGAAAAATGCGGTGCGGTGGTGAGGGGAGGAAACAGACTGTGAGGGGGAGTAAACGCGGGATAAATGGACACAAGAGGGAGAAGGGGGACGCAGGATCTCACACGGGGCTATTTACTCTAAAGTACACGCTTGCTCCCTACCCAAGCCGCCATACGCTGACGTACCTGGGCAAGCCACGCTCCTCCCCCGGGAGAGTGGCACGGCGACTCGCAGGGTCGTTGGCCTCCTGGCTTCCCCTCAGTCGCTCCTCCGCTAGCTCCCAGCTGTTCGTCGGGTTCTCCGCTTCTTCCTCCGTTTTTCTCGTCTCCGGTTCCTAGTTCTCCGTCTTCACTCTTCTCCGACACTTCGGGGGTGACGTCACACGCCATCCACATTGCTTCCTCACTTTTGGCCAATCCAGGCCGGCTGACGTATACAGTGGGCGGATCCTTCTCCTCAGTGTAAGTCCAGTTAAAGGAGCCGCGTTCTTCCTCGGCGTACTCCTCGGACTCCGTGTCCCATGGATCGGTCTGCAAAGAAGGAGGATGTGCCGGGTCAGAACCAGGTGCCCACCAGTCACTTACAGCACACCCCCCTACAGCACGCGGCCTCACCCTGTCACACATATAAACATTTTTAGGGAAAAACAACGAAGTAGCGGTCGGCTGTGCGAATAGTCCCAACGCAGCACAACGTCCAGATTTCCGGCGTGGGGCGTCGCGGGGAGTGGGTCATCAGTAGCAAACTGTTGTGCGAATAGTTCCAAGGCAGCAGAACGCGTTGAAATCTAGATGACACGAAAGTGATGTCTAGTAAGTTGCCACCCAGCAAATAACAAAAAACTCAGTTGATGGACAGAATGTAGAACAATGTCATACATTCACCCCAGTACAAGGATCTGGGCCTAAATCCATCGTTTTTTTGCACTCCACACCACCCTGGGTTAGACACTGGCTATATGCAAATCAGCTCTGACCCTGTGCCTCATGGGAACAGTCCAGTCCGAACTACCAAGCCATGTCTTTCCCAGACCGGAATCAAGCATCCAAGGACCGGTTTCTGGCTATCAGCCTTCATTCAGCCTGGATAGCTTGACTCCAGTGGTGTGGAGAGCCTGGGACTCACGTCTGAGCATACCCAGCCCACTCGGGGTGAAAATTGCAAAAAACTCAGTTGATGGACAGAATGTAGAACAATGTCATACATTCACCCCAGTACAAGGATCTGGGCCTAAATCCATCGTTTTTTTGCACTCCACACCACCCTGGGTTAGACACTGGCTATATGCAAATCAGCTCTGACCCTGTGCCTCATGGGAACAGTCCAGTCCGAACTACCAAGCCATGTCTTTCCCAGACCGGAATCAAGCATCCAAGGACCGGTTTCTGGCTATCAGCCTTCATTCAGCCTGGATAGCTTGACTCCAGTGGTGTGGAGAGCCTGGGACTCACGTCTGAGCATACCCAGCCCACTCGGGGTGAAAATTGCAAAAAACTCAGTTGATGGACAGAATGTAGAACAATGTCATACATTCACCCCAGTACAAGGATCTGGGCCTAAATCCATCGTTTTTTTGCACTCCACACCACCCTGGGTTAGACACTGGCTATATGCAAATCAGCTCTGACCCTGTGCCTCATGGGAACAGTCCAGTCCGAACTACCAAGCCATGTCTTTCCCAGACCGGAATCAAGCATCCAAGGACCGGTTTCTAGCTATCAGCCTTCATTCAGCCTGGATAGCTTGACTCCAGTGGTGTGGAGAGCCTGGGACTCACGTCTGAGCATACCCAGCCCACTCGGGGTGAAAATTGCAAAAAACTCAGTTGATGGACAGAATGTAGAACAATGTCATACATTCATCCCAGTACAAGGATCTGGGCCTAAATCCATCGTTTTTTTGCACTCCACACCACCCTGGGTTAGACACTGGCTATATGCAAATCAGCTCTGACCCTGTGCCTCATGGGAACAGTCCAGTCCGAACTACCAAGCCATGTCTTTCCCAGACCGGAATCAAGCATCCAAGGACCAGTTTCTGGCTATCAGCCTTCATTCAGCCTGGATAGCTTGACTCCAGTGGTGTGGAGAGCCTGGGACTCACGTCTGAGCATACCCAGCCCACTCGGGGTGAAAATTGCAAAAACTCAGTTGATGGACAGAATGTAGAACAATGTCATACATTCACCCCAGTACAAGGATCTGGGCCTAAATCCATCGTTTTTTTGCACTCCACACCACCCTGGGTTAGACACTGGCTATATGCAAATCAGCTCTGACCCTGTGCCTCATGGGAACAGTCCAGTCCGAACTACCAAGCCATGTCTTTCCCAGACCGGAATCAAGCATCCAAGGACCGGTTTCTGGCTATCAACCTTCATTCAGCCTGGATAGCTTGACTCCAGTGGTGTGGAGAGCCTGGGACTCACGTCTGAGCATACCCAGCCCACTCGGGGTGAAAATTGCAAAAAACTCAGTTGATGGACAGAATGTAGAACAATGTCATACATTCACCCCAGTACAAGGATCTGGGCCTAAATCCATCGTTTTTTTGCACTCCACACCACCCTGGGTTAGACACTGGCTATATGCAAATCAGCTCTGACCCTGTGCCTCATGGGAACAGTCCAGTCCGAACTACCAAGCCATGTCTTTCCCAGACCGGAATCAAGCATCCAAGGACCGGTTTCTGGCTATCAGCCTTCATTCAGCCTGGATAGCTTGACTCCAGTGGTGTGGAGAGCCTGGGACTCACGTCTGAGCATACCCAGCCCACTCGGGGTGAAAATTGCAAAAAACTCAGTTGATGGACAGAATGTAGAACAATGTCATACATTCACCCCAGTACAAGGATCTGGGCCTAAATCCATCGTTTTTTTGCACTCCACACCACCCTGGGTTAGACACTGGCTATATGCAAATCAGCTCTGACCCTGTGCCTCATGGGAACAGTCCAGTCCGAACTACCAAGCCATGTCTTTCCCAGACCGGAATCAAGCATCCAAGGACCGGTTTCTGGCTATCAGCCTTCATTCAGCCTGGATAGCTTGACTCCAGTGGTGTGGAGAGCCTGGGACTCACGTCTGAGCATACCCAGCCCACTCGGGGTGAAAATTGCAAAAAACTCAGTTGATGGACAGAATGTAGAACAATGTCATACATTCACCCCAGTACAAGGATCTGGGCCTAAATCCATCGTTTTTTTGCACTCCACACCACCCTGGGTTAGACACTGGCTATATGCAAATCAAAAAAATTTCTAAAATGTTTGTGATATGTTTAATTTTGCACTAGAGGTTATACTTTTATTCTTAATGTTTGCAAACATTCTCTGTCTTTCATATGAAAGTGCTGCCCACAAAGATGCTATGTGGTTTGAGGGAAAGGTGATGGTGTGCACATGTATAATATGGGATAGAGTACCCCTTGCCATGCATTATAAAGATATTGAAGTCACCTCCAAGTTCAACAACCTTATAGAGGAACTTGCTGGTGGCTCGACAATATCCTTATAATATACTGCAGGGATTACTTTATCCCTCGAGTAATTGAGGGTGTATCTGAGATAACTGTAAATACATTTCTGTCACTCGGATGCTTGTTTCCGTTCTGGGAAGGACATGGCTTTTGTAGTTCGGACTGGACTGTTCCCATGGGGCACAGGGTCAGCGCTGATTTGCATATCGCCATTGTCTAACCCAGGGTGGTGTGGAGTGGAAAAACGATGGATTTGGGCCCAGATCTTTGGACTGGGGTGAATGTGTGACATTGATCCACATTCTGTCCATCACTGTTGTGTTTGCAATTACCGCTCTAAGTGTACTGGGGATGCTCAGACGTGAGTCCCAGGCACTCCACACCACTGGAGTCAAGCTAGCCGGGCTGATGAGAGGTGTTACCTCGAAACCGGTCCGGTCCTCGGATGCTTGATTCCGTTCTGGGAAGGACATGGCTTTTGTAGTTCGGACTGGACTGTTCCCATGGGGCACAGGGTCAGCGCTGATTTGCATATCGCCATTGTCTAACCCAGGGTGGTGTGGAGTGGAAAAACGATGGATTTGGGCCCAGATCTTTGGACTGGGGTGAATGTGTGACATTGATCCACATTCTGTCCATCACTGTTGTGTTTGCAATTACCGCTCTAAGTGTACTGGGGATGCTCAGACGTGAGTCCCAGGCACTCCACACCACTGGAGTCAAGCTAGCCGGGCTGATGAGAGGTGTTACCTCGAAACCGGTCCGGTCCTCGGATGCTTGATTCCGTTCTGGGAAGGACATGGCTTTTGTAGTTCGGACTGGACTGTTCCCATGGGGCACAGGGTCAGCGCTGATTTGCATATCGCCATTGTCTAACCCAGGGTGGTGTGGAGTGGAAAAACGATGGATTTGGGCCCAGATCTTTGGACTGGGGTGAATGTGTGACATTGATCCACATTCTGTCCATCACTGTTGTGTTTGCAATTACCGCTCTAATTGTACTGGGGATGCTCAGACGTGAGTCCCAGGCACTCCACACCACTGGAGTCAAGCTAGCCGGGCTGATGAGAGGTGTTACCTCGAAACCGGTCCGGTCCTCGGATGCTTGATTCCGTTCTGGGAAGGACATGGCTTTTGTAGTTCGGACTGGACTGTTCCCATGGGGCACAGGGTCAGCGCTGATTTGCATATCGCCATTGTCTAACCCAGGGTGGTGTGGAGTGGAAAAACGATGGATTTGGGCCCAGATCTTTGGACTGGGGTGAATGTGTGACATTGATCCACATTCTGTCCATCACTGTTGTGTTTGCAATTACCGCTCTAAGTGTACTGGGGATGCTCAGACGTGAGTCCCAGGCACTCCACACCACTGGAGTCAAGCTAGCCGGGCTGATGAGAGGTGTTACCTCGAAACCGGTCCGGTCCTCGGATGCTTGATTCCGTTCTGGGAAGGACATGGCTTTTGTAGTTCGGACTGGACTGTTCCCATGGGGCACAGGGTCAGCGCTGATTTGCATATCGCCATTGTCTAACCCAGGGTGGTGTGGAGTGGAAAAACGATGGATTTGGGCCCAGATCTTTGGACTGGGGTGAATGTGTGACATTGATCCACATTCTGTCCATCACTGTTGTGTTTGCAATTACCGCTCTAAGTGTACTGGGGATGCTCAGACGTGAGTCCCAGGCACTCCACACCACTGGAGTCAAGCTAGCCGGGCTGATGAGAGGTGTTACCTCGAAACCGGTCCGGTCCTCGGATGCTTGATTCCGTTCTGGGAAGGACATGGCTTTTGTAGTTCGGACTGGACTGTTCCCATGGGGCACAGGGTCAGCGCTGATTTGCATATCGCCATTGTCTAACCCAGGGTGGTGTGGAGTGGAAAAACGATGGATTTGGGCCCAGATCTTTGGACTGGGGTGAATGTGTGACATTGATCCACATTCTGTCCATCACTGTTGTGTTTGCAATTACCGCTCTAAGTGTACTGGGGATGCTCAGACGTGAGTCCCAGGCACTCCACACCACTGGAGTCAAGCTAGCCGGGCTGATGAGAGGTGTTACCTCGAAACCGGTCCGGTCCTCGGATGCTTGATTCCGTTCTGGGAAGGACATGGCTTTTGTAGTTCGGACTGGACTGTTCCCATGGGGCACAGGGTCAGCGCTGATTTGCATATCGCCATTGTCTAACCCAGGGTGGTGTGGAGTGGAAAAACGATGGATTTGGGCCCTGATCTTTGGACTGGGGTGAATGTGTGACATTGATCCACATTCTGTCCATCACTGTTGTGTTTGCAACCCAGCAAATAACGGCATGGGGCGTCGCGGGGGGTGGGTCATCAGTAGCAAACTGTTGCGCGAATAGTTCCAAGGCAGCAGAACGATGGCACCAAGGTGATGTCCAGTAAGTTGCCGCACTGGTTTTGGTATCCTACAATGCTGCTCCGAATAACGGCGTGGAGCGCCCCGGGGGAGGCGGCGTGAACGGGCCTCTCCAGGTGGAGTGTCATCTGTTGTAGTGGGGCGCCCCTTTACCGTTTCAGTTGCCATTCCGTCCGTTTTTGGTCCACTGTGTCAAAAGCCGCAATTCAGCTGAGTTGCGCCCACTCTTGCGGTGCAGCGATAGGCGGCTGTCACAGGACTCTCAAAATGGCGGCAGGCTGTTTCCTTTTTGGGCCTGGTCCACTGAAATGGCCCTGGGACACCTTGGAAATCGGACGCTTGTCTGCTAGGTCTTGGACCTCATTCTCGAAAGCGTCCCCTCCGCCTTGAGAATTCATCAAAAGTTTTGGGGGCTCCGACTCCTGCAGGCTTCTGGTGGGGAGCGGCTGCCATGATTGCTCGCGGAATGACCACGACTGAGTTACGAGATGGTGGTGCTTTCATGCTGACGCCAGCTTCAGTCTGAAACATCCAGAAACAAGGTGGGGCTTTCATCGTTTGGGGAAAAAAAAAAGTTTTCATCCTATGAAAAGTGTTGTTTTTAGGTCACATGATCAAGCCTTCCATCATTAGGAAACCAAAAGTAAAATGAACCAATGAAAAGTTTTATAAACAAGTCACATGACCTGTTATGCGGCATAGGGTGTAAAATTAGGAGAAAATACGTTGGCACGTGAGGCGGCGTCAGTAGCGGACCGATGTGCGAATAGGCCGAAGGCAACACAACGCGCCAAGATCTGGATGGCACCGAGGTGGTGTCCAGCAAGTTGCAGCACTGGTGTGGCCATCCTACAATGCTGAAAGTCGGCGTGGGGCGCCCCGTTGGCCTGTGAGTTTGCGTCAGTAGCGGACTGATGTGCGAATAGGCCGAAGGCAGCACAACGCGCCAAGATCCGGATGGCACCGAGGTGGTGTCTAGTAAGTTGTCGCACTGGTGTGGCCATCCAACAATGCTGAAAGTCGGCGTGGGGCGCCCCGTTGGCCTGTGAGTTTGCGTCAGTAGCGGACCGATGTGCGAATAGGCCGAAGGCAGCACAACGCGCCAAGATCCGGATGGCACCGAGGTGGTGTCTAGTAAGTTGCCGCACTGGTGTGGCCATCCTACAATGCTGAAAGTCGGCGTGGGGCGCCCCGTTGGCCTGTGAGTTTGCGTCAGTAGCGGACCGATGTGCGAATAGGTCGAAGGCAGCACAACGCGCCAAGATCCGGATGGCACCGAGGTGGTGTCTAGTAAGTTGTCGCACTTCTGTGGCCATCCTACAATGTTGAAAGTCGGCGTGGGGCGCCCCGTTGGCCTGTGAGATGGCGTCAGTAGCGGACCGATGTGCGAATGGGGCCAAAGGCAGCGCAACAATATTTTCTGATTTGAAGACACCACAAGGCGCTGAGATGCCAAGATCCGGATGGCACAGAGGTGGTGTCTAGCAAGTTGTGGCACTGGTGTGGCCATCGTACAATGGTAAAAGTCGGCGTGGGGCGCCCTGTTGGCCTGTGAGATGGTGTCAGTAGCGGACTGATGTGTGAATGGGGCCAAAGGCAGCGCAACAATATTTTCTACTATATTTTCGGAGTAGAAGACACCACAAGGCGCTGAGATGCCAAGATCCGGATGGCACCGAGGTGATGTGTAAGTTGCGGACGGATGTGCGAATGGGGCCAAAGGCAGCTCAACAATATTTTCTGAAGAGAATACACCACAAGGCGCTGAGATGCCAAGATCCGGATGGCACCGAGGTGATGTCTAAGTTGCGGACCGATGTGCGAATGGGGCCAAAGGTAGCGTAACAAGATTTTCTGTATGGAAGATACCACTAGGCGTTGAGATGCCAAGATTCGGATGGCACCGAGGTGATGTCTAGGAAGTTGTGCCACTGGTGTGGCCATCGTACAATGGTAAAAGTCGGCGTGGGGCGCCCTATTGGCCTGTGAGATGGTGTCAGTAGCGGACTGATGTGCGAATGGGGCCAAAGGCAGCGCAACAATATTTTCTGACTGACACCACAAGGCGCTGAGATGCCAAGATCCGGATGGCATCGAGGTGATGTCTAAGTTGCGGACTGATGTGCGAATGGGGCCAAAGGCAGCGTAACAATATTTTCTGTATGGAAGATACCACTAGGCGTTGAGATGCCAAGATTCGGATGGCACCGAGGTGATGTCTAGCAAGTTGGTGTGGTCATCCTACAATGCTGAAACTCGGCGTGGGTCACCCCATTAGCCTGTGAGATGGCGTCAGTAGCGGACCGATGTGCGAATAGGCCGAAGGCAGCACAACGCGCCAAGATCCGGATGTCACCGTGGTGGTTTCATAGTTGAGAGGCACTTCATCTGCAGTGGGGCGCCGAGATCCGGATGGCACCGAGGTGATGTCTAGCAAGTTGCTGTACTTGTGTGGTCATCCTACAATGCTGAAACTCGGCGTGGGTCGCCCCATTAGCCTGTGAGATAGCTGTTCTTTGGATTTGGGCCTGGTCCACTAAAATGGCCCTGGGACACCTAAGAACTCGAACGCTCGATTTTTTTTTCCTTTCCTGTACATGCAAAAAAAGGTAAATGCCCGGTATGTTACACGCTTCATCTGCCACGATGAACTCTCCAGAGGAACCGAAAAAATATATAGTTGTGGTAACTATACCATGCATCGTCATATGGAGAGGTGGCACCAATTAATTATAGTGCTGCATAAAAGAGAGATTTGGAGGAGAACCCCTGACCTGCTAGTACATTCATCAAAGAAGTGGCACTGAGAGCTTCAGAGGCAAGGGAAACGGTCCCAAATATTTAGAAGAACTTTGGAAAGATTAAAATGACATGTTTAGATTGTGGTAAATTAATTTCATGTGGGCAGATGAGTGTTACTCTAATAAATACAGCATATGAACATCATCATAGTCGATGGTTGGTAGAGACATTTTGACTATATCCTGGACCTGCCCGTCCTCGCCCAAAATGGCGCCGGAATAAATGGGACTCGTAACTCCTTGTTGTGTACTGGTTGCAGAACCTTGAAATCACGAGATACGTATGCAGTTTTGAAGCACATGGCGGGCGGGGACGAGAATTGATTGAATATTTCGACATCCCTATTGATATTAAGTTCTGATGTGTTATTGATTACTGTACTGTTGAAAATTCGAATTAACGTCACCCATGGTACTTGCCCGCAAATGTATATCTAGATAATTTTATTGTAACTGGCCCTGTCGTATTTTAATTATAAAATGTACGTCCACCGATTCCGTAACTGTTAGACACCTTAGTTTTTGCAACCTAATGGCCCGCCCGTTACGTTCCTCTACAGTGTAAATGTCTATTCATCATATACGATTACAGTTTGCTCCGTGGCAGGCCCACGTGGTTATAGGCTCGTATTTGTATAATGAAATTTTCACAATAAAGGTTTTTAAAAGAAAACATGGTAGTAGTGTATACATTGGTAAAGTTTTTAATAATAGTCACTGTTTTAGAATCATTAAAAGGCAAGTGAAATAAAGCAGACCAATTACATGAAGGGTAAAAGGTATAATACGAAGGAACGCAGTAAAGATAAATGGTCAAGGGCTGTTGTGTTTTCTATTCCTGCAACATAAAGTGATCGATAAGAATCTCATATTCAGGCGTATCGGCGACTAAGACAGCAGGTCGACCCTCTTTTGCTCAACGGCTCCGTCATGGGACGAAGAAACGCTCTTTTTCTCGAAAAAAGAATATATTTTACTTGCAGGACAGTTGTAAAATTTCCGGGAAAGTACATTAGCCTGGAACATTATAACATATATTTAAGAGAAAATAATGTTCGGAAGTAATTAAAAGCGTAATTTTTAGGTGATATGACCAAGGCTTTCATCATTAGAATAAGAAAAGTAAAATGAACCAATGAAAAGTTTTATTAACAAGTCACATGACTTGTTATGCTTACGTTACGCGCTGCGCGCCCCGGATGACTTCCGGATGCGCTAACGCGGCGCGTCATATGACGCATTACGCGACAACGCAGGTCCAGAATATAGTCAAAATGTCTCCACCAACCAGCGGTCGAAACACAACCCCTTTCAGCAGGCTAAATAGTTCTGTTAAATGACAACAGAAAGGACAGGCAACAAGAACCATCAGTCAAAGAGGGGAGGGCTAGTTCTTCTCTACCGGGTTACATTGGGGCGCTACCGGAACTGATCGAATTGGTAGTCTACAGTGTTTCTGGATGTTTCAGACCGAAGCTGGGGTTAGCATGAGAGCAGCACCATTTCGTAGCTCCGTTGTGGCCATTCCGCAACCAATCATGGCAGCCGCTCTTTATCGTTATTTTGGGCGGGGTGGGTGGCGGAGCCGAGCTGTTTTGCAGCCATCATTGTGTGGAGTTCAGTTCATCTCACTAGTTTTGTATTTGTCATGAGGGGTTGTTCCTAATGTTTCTATTTTAGCGAGGTCAAAAAGAGATCCCATTAGTGGCCTACTGATTTTGCTCGATTCCTTTTCTTTTTTTTTACACGATTTTTCGTTATCTGCAAAGACTAAACAGAGTATTGCGACTCTGTGTTTGTTTGTAAATAGAGAATGAACCAAAGAGAACTAATTCTAAAACAGTAAATACTTGGATAACAATCAATCAAATGGAGAGAGAAGCAGGCACGACGGATTACAACGGGGGCAAAGGCCTGCGTTAACTACCTTTTACTATCTGCAAAGAGAGAGTACTCCTAATAGAAATGAGGGGGGGGGGCACCATTCAAAGCAGATCAGTGTGCATAAACACGAAAATGTTTTCACTTACCACGTACTTGACATTCGACAGCTTATGATATTTGCTATTAAAAAACCATTGAAATTCACTGAAAAAACCATAGGTTATAGACCATATATAGTTAGGAATTAGCATTTACAAAACCTTGAAAATTCAATGAAAAAACCATAGGTTATACACCATATATAGTTAGGAATTAGCATTTAAAAAACCTTATTTTACTCACACAAAACCATTGAAATTCCATATATAGTTAGTTGCACTAACTATATATCGCGCACCCGCAATCCACTGCTGATCATGTCACATATTACATCATTCATGACATGGTCAGTGACATCACTGATGACATCACTGATGACATCTCAAATGACATCACTGATGACATCTCAAATGACATCACTGATGACATCTCAAATGACATCACTGATGAGATCACTGATGACATCATCCAGTGACTGTGTGTTTCTGTAAAGTTTAAATATGTTTTACATATTGAAGAATGAGTAGATGTATAAGTGTCTGGACGAAGGATTTAGTAGGTGCAAGAATCAACATTCTAAACAGTCCGGAGCGGCCGCCATCTTGTCTCTCGGTAGGATTGAGAGACAAGAGGAGGCCAAAACAAAGGCGAAAATGACCATAAGGGGGCATACTAGATCCTCCCTGACCCCCTAGGTTTAATGTGGAGGTTTTAAAAGGGCCCCGCGGGGCAAAAAAAACAACAAAAAAAATTATTTTTTTTGCGTGGGGAGCGCCCGGTCCGCGAACCGGGAAGCGTTCTGGGCAGCGTACTGCAATGAAAAATGAATGATAGACTTTTCAAATGCTGTATGTTAATTGATTGTTGTTTTTGTTGATTATTTTTTATTTTCTTTATTTTTTAAGCATTTTTTTTTTATGTGATTGTGTTTCATAATTTATTAAACTTTCTAACATTTCATTGTCAGAAATTTCATAATTATCATGGAATATACATTGTAGTCTCTGAGGGTGTAAAATGTCCTCATTTGCAAGGAGGTTATCTACTGCTTGTACACATTGCAGTAGTTCATTGTCCCAAGTTTCATCGAAAAATTCAATGTCAATTTGATCAATTGTATCAATCAATTCTTGGCTGCTGTCTTGCAGGTCCATTTCAAAAGAAACTTGGTTTTCGCCTTCCATTTTGCCTGAAATTTGAATTAAAAAAATATATATTAGTAGAGATAGGGCAATGTTGGGAATAATTTTAGATAGGCATTTTTTATCAGTGAATTTATCTTTGGGCAGTGTATAGTATCAGAGTGGAAGTAGGAATATAAAAATGTGTATGTGATTTAACGTAAGTAAATTCATAATTATACAAGAGAAGCCTAACTCCATCCTTAACTATAACAGAGAAGTCTCTCTAAATCTATAACTACTACAGAGGGATAGTATATATCTATCAGAAAAAGTTTACCATATTAACTTATAGTGCACAATATACTTCAGTTTTAAAAATAAAAACTTACCTTTAGAAAGAAGTTGAAGGAATTAGTGAAAATACTATTGAAATGTACAGCAAGAAGTAGTAGTCAAAATGGCTGTGTTTTCTCCTCTTCCTTTATATATATTCAGGTATATAACCAATGAAATGTCAGGTAAAAAAAATAGAAAATGAAAGTAACATTTTCATTGGTTGTCAATTCCAACACTTCAGATGTGTTTTGTGAAGTAATTTACCTCAGGGTATTTAGAGAGGTCTACAGGCTAAATGACTAAATGGAATTCCAATCAAATTTGTGAAAATGGTAGGGATTGGTATGTAGTATGAGCTAATCTATATTTGGTGAAATTGTCTCCAGTGGCTTTTCTGTGAACTACTTTCCCACCTTTTTTGATGGTGCGCTTCCCAGGGAGCGACCCGGTACGCGAACCGTTGAGCGCCCCGGTTCGCGAACCTTAAGCGTTCCGGGAGTCCACCATTTTGTGTTTCGGTCGAATTTAGATACAAGATGGAGGGCAAATAATGTTCAGAATGGGTAGAAGGGGGCACGGTAGACTTATCTTGACCCCCTAGGTTTTGTGAGGGTGGCTGAGGAGGCCCATATGTGCGAAAAAAAAACATTTTTTTTTAAAATTTCGCGAGGTTAGCTCCCGGTTCGCGTACCGGGTAGCGCCCCGGGGAGCGTACTTTGTTGAAAATTAGTGAAAATGTTAGAGTAAAATAATAATTGTGAGTGATTAGATGTAGGGTAGCTCTGAGAAGTGCTTTTGGGTTTATGGTACATTTAGGTACTTATAAGTAGGTACCAATGCACATTCTTAAATTCAGAGTGAAAACTCTGTTGCCCTCATCTGAGAAGTGAACTCCATCTCCTCTGTAGATATCTTGCATGTAGTATCGCAAGTTATTGTTGTACAGGGAGCCCATTCCATGGTCTCTCATGTAAGCTGAAACAGATTTGTTTACATGCTTCCTCGACTTCTCAATTTGTGGACAAAATTGGTTTGACCACCTCCATTTCTGTCTTTGGCATATATTTGAATATACCAAGGCAGTCTGAGGAAAAAGTGCCATTAATTGCTCAAAGGTGTCCTTTAAAAGCATTTCCAGACCTACACCAGTCAAAGTGCCCAAGTCATTACCTCCACAGTGCACAATTAACAGGTCAGGTTTGGGCAAATGCATAAAGGTTTTCACCAATGGTATCAATTGGTGACATTTTAATCCTCTGTGGCCAAACCACTTAATTTCCACATCTTGTAAATTGAGGTTAGGTAATTTCCTGTTTTCAACGTACCTTTGAGCCCAGTGAATATAACTATGTCCAACAATCCAGACAGAAAACATGGTGAGAGAAGGTTCTCCTGCAGTCAGATGAAGTGTGGCAATGAAATGGCAGTTGAAAAAATGAGAGTTTAAAATGAAAAAAACTGTGGAGTTTCTGTGTTCATGAAGCAGTAACAGTGATTGGTGGATTTTGATTGCTGAAAACAGAAAGTTAGGGTGCACGGATGTGTTCTTTGAAAGATGTATTTTGAATGGTCAATAAAAAATCATTAAATGAAAGAATGCACTGGATATGCAGGTGCACTGAGAGTTCAGAGTTCAATTGCAACAAAGTTGTGTGAACTTGCAAACACCAGAAGTCTTCCAATGAGGTGGTTGCCATGCAGAAAAGACAGAAAGGGCAGAGGGGGGAAGGGTTTTCATTTGAAAAAAAGTGAGGGAAGAGTTTTGATTGGGTGACATGAGAAATATGTGTGAAGAATTACAGCATTTCTATGCTTTTGATAGCTGCAGACTCTGGAGTGCATACCTTTTGCTCTGCTGAAGACAAATTGGTGTGTTTCTGAGACTGTTTTCAAACTCAAAGTATTTGCTAAGGTGAGAAAATATTTTTTTAATTTAGAGAATAGTGTGCTTTAAGGAGAAAATTATGAATTATGTGGCGCAAATTGCTTGTAAATATGCTCCCACCTGTGCATGGTAAATTTAGATTTTGAATGTTTGTGTTACATAGCCATGTTAAAAGTGACCCAACCATGCTGGAAAGGCATTCAAAAAACGCTTTCATGTGTCTTAAGGACATTTTAAGTCATTTTCCCATGTGCAGTGTTTTGAAATTATGATTTGAAAATCGTTTTTGGGGAAAAGGAATTGTTTTTAAATTTATGACAAGGACATAATGGTGTATGCTTCTTTATAAGGCAATTGACTGTCCCTGATGTTATTTTTCCCATTTTAGTGTAAGACCTTTGTCTGTGGCGCAAATTGCTTGTAAATATGCTCCCACCTGTGCATGGCAAATTTAGATTTTGAATGTTTGTGTTACATAGCCATGTTAAAAGTGATACAAACATGCTGCAAGCTGATTGGTTCTCCGGTGTCTGTCAACATTCTAAACAGTCCGGAGCGGCCGCCATCTTGTCTCTCGGTAGGATTGAGAGACAAGAGGAGGCCAAAACAAAGGGGGAAATAACCATAAGGGGGCATACTAGCTCCTCCCTGACCCCCTAGGTTTAATGTGGAGGTTTTAAAAGGGCCCCGCGGGGAAAAAAAAACAAATTTTTTTTTTGTTTTTTTTTGCGTGGGTAGCGCCCGGTCCGCGAACCGGGAAGCGTTCTGGGCAGCGTAACGTAGCACGTCATATGACGTATCACGCGACAACGCGAAACGTCATGCTGACGCGACGCGTCACGATGTTGTTTTCTAACGCGACAGTTGCGCAAACGGAACGTTTACCGGTTCGCGGACCGGGTCGCGGCTCCGAATTGAGCTAACGGGAAGCTAACCGGTTCGCGTACCGGGAGCGAAACAATAAAAATAATTTAAAAAAAATTGTATTAAAAACATGTAAAAAATATTTTTCGATTTCAAGAAGAATACATTGTAAAGGTTTTGATATTTGCTATTAAAAAACCATTGAAATTCACTGAAAAAACCATAGGTTATAGACCATATATAGTTAGGAATTAGCATTTACAAAACCTTGAAAATTCACTAAAAAAAACATAGGTTATAGACCATATATAGTTAGAAATTAGCATTTAAAAAACCTTATTTTACTCACACAAAACCATTGAAATTCCATATATAGTTAGTTGCACTAACTATATATCGCGCACCCGCAATCCACTGCTGATCATGTCACATATTACATCATTCATGACATGGTCAGTGACATCACTGATGACATCACTGATGACATCTCAAATGACATCACTGATGAGATCACTGATGACATCTCATTTGACATCAATGACCACATCACTGATGATATCATTCATGTGACAATACAATGCATCTCCTCACATTTTAATATAACCTCTGTTTCACCCAGTGTTAAATACAGAGTATAATTTTTGAAACCATTGACACACCAATACTAGTTACTACATACGTACTCACTGATTCCTACGTCTACACACACCTTCACTCATTCACCCATACAATCATTCATACATACAATCACTCATCTTTACAACACTATCATATGCACTCATACACCTATACAGACACTCACACTCTGCCACTCATCCATGGAGTTACTCACACACCTAGTCAGTCCTGTAAAGAATCAATCACACTTCCATTTTCTTGTCTATACAGTTAAACATAGAGCACCTTACATTTTCAAACATATACTAACACATACTTACTTTCTTATACAATCATTGATACAAGTACACATTGATCTGCACAGAGTCACACACCTCCCAGCCAGCCACACACACACTCAGTCTCCCATACAAATACTTAGACAATCAATCAATAACCCATATAGTTAATCATATAGCTACTGATCAACACATGCAGCAGTTTACAGAACAACAGACATAATGATGCACAAATTAAGACAGTTTAGTCACTAACCCATGCACTCAGTGAGACACATTTAATCACTCACTCATACATTCAGTCATGCACCTACTAAATCCTTCGTCCAGACACTTATACATCTACTCATTCTTCAATATGTAAAACATATTTTAACTTTACAGAAACACACAGTCACTGGATGATGTCATCAGTGATCTCATCAGTGATGTCATTTGAGATGTCATCAGTGATGTCATCAGTGATGTCACTGACCATGTCATGAATGATGTAATATGTGACATGATCAGCAGTGGATTGCGGGTGCGCGATATATAGTTAGTGCAACTAACTATATATGGAATTTCAATGGTTTTGTGTGAGTAAAATAAGGTTTTTTAAATGCTAATTTCTAACTATATATGGTCTATAACCTATGGTTTTTTCAGTGAATATATATATATATATATATATATATACACAGTGAAAAAAACATAGGTTTCCGGGACGTTATAGATAGAAATTAGCATTTAAAAAACCTTAGAAATTCACTGAAAAAAACCCACTGGTTTCAAGGACATTTCACTCATACATAACCAGACAAATTTTGCTGTTATAGTTAGTTCAGCTAACTATAACTCGCACCCCCGCAATGCACTGCTGATGACAGCACATATTCCATCATTTATGACATGGTCAGTAAAGTAACATCACTGATGACATCTCAAATGACATCACTGATGACATCACTGATGACATCATCTAGTGACTGTGTGTTTCTATAACATTTAAATATGTTTTATATATATGCCTAGGTGTATTGAAGAATGAGTGGGTGTATAAGTATCTGGATCGAAGATTTAGTTGGTGTGTGACTGACTGTATAAGTGAGTGATTAATTGTGCCTTAATGAATGCATGGGTTAGTGACTGATACAGACATTCACACAGTTTAGTTTGTGAGTTGGTGTGTAAGCAGTTGCATGGGTTGGTGAGTAGCTAAATGAGGGTCTATATGTGTTATTGATTGGTTGTCTGGGTATCTGTATGGGTGCCTGAGTGTCTGTGTGGGTGGGTGGGGGGTTGTGACTGAGCATAGATGTGTGAGTAGATGATTCACTGTGAGTGCATGGGTAGTGACAAGGAGATAGCTGTGCACTACTGCATCAAGAGTGCACAGGGGATTGTAACAGTGCATGTGTTAGTGCATGGTGAATTTATAGGTGCTTGGGTTTTGGTTGAGTGATTGGATAAGTACATGGTGCTGGCTGGGTAATTGGAGGAGTGCATGGGTTGTGACAGGGTGAAGGTTGGACTGCATGGGTAGTGCTCAGGGGATTTTAGCAGTGCATTAGTGAATGCCTGGGTCATTGCATGAGTGCATGGGTAGTAACAGGATGATTAGAGTGCTGTAAGGAGAATATGTGGTGAATTTATAAGTGCTTGGATTTTGGCAGAGTGATTGGATAAGTGCCTGTGCTGGCTGAGTGATTGGAGGAGGTCATGAGTAGTGACAAGGAGATGCCTGGAATGCATGAGTAGTGCTCAGGGGATTGTAGCAGTGCATGTGTTAGTGTGTGGGTCATTGCATGAGTACATGGGTAGTGACTGGATGATTAGAGTACTTCAAGGACAGTGCATCATGATTTTATAGCTGCTTGGGCTTTGGCAGAGTGATTGGATAAGTACATAGTGCTGGCTGGGTGATTGGAGGAGTGCATGGGTACTGAAAGGGTGATAGCTGGACTGCAAGGGTAGTGCTCAGGGGAGTGTAACAGTGCATGTGTTAGTGCCTGGGTCAATGTATGCATACATGGGTAGTGACAGGATGATTAGAGTGCTGCAAGGAGAATGTATGGTGAATGTATAAGTGGTTGGAGTTTGGCATAGTGATTGGATAAGTACATGGTGCTCGCTGGGTGATTGGAGGAGTGCATGGGTAGTGACATGGTGATGGCTGGCCTGCATGGGTAGTGCTCAGGGTACTGTAGCAGTGAATGAGTTAGTGCATGGGTAGTGACTGGATGATTAGAGTGCTGCAAGGAGAGTGCATGGTGAATTTATAAGTGCTTGCGTTTTGGCCACATGTATCACATCAGGCCCGCCCCCTCCCTTCACCACTGTGCCAATGCGACCCCTGTCAGGTTTTAAGTTGGGAGATTAATTCCCCTTGAATCCTGAGGGTCCCTGGGGGCCAACTAGCCCACCAGGTACCTCCAGTAAGTGCCAGTGAGCTGCATTGCAGAAAGGTGGTCTGAGGACACACCCCTTTTTACACCTCTCTGCAACTCAACTCTGTGGCGCTTACTGGACGTACCTGGTGGGCTAGTTGGTCCCCAGGGACCCTCAGGATTCAAGGGGACTTAATCCCCCAACTTAAACGCACCACAGGGCGCGTTTGCACACTTGTCACAAAAGGCCATGTCATGCCCCCTTCCTGCACCACTGTGCAAACGCGCCCCTGGTGTATTGTAAATTGGGGTACTAAATCCCCTTGAGTCTTGAGGGTCCCTGGGGGACAACTAGCCCAGCAGCTACCTTAAGTAAGCGACACCAAGCTGCGTTGCAGAGTGGTATATAAAGGGGGTGTGGCCTTGGACCACCTCTCTGCAACACAGCTCCCTTGCGCTTGTACCTAGTGGGCTAGTTGGCCCCAGGGACCATCAGTATGAATTCCCTAACTTAGAACGCATCAGGGGGTGTATTTGCAGAGTGCTGTAGGGAGGGGGCAGGGCCTCCGGCAAATTACTGGTTTTCTTTTTTTCATTTTTTTTATGAGAGGTGGTCTGCTTTGCCCCCTTCCCTGGGCTACTTTTGGCCATGGGGACCCCATCCCCTGGGACCCTAGCATTTTCTTTTTATTTAAAAAAAAAGAAAGGGGAAAGGGGCCACGTGACCCCCCTCCCGAGCCCAATTTTTGCCCCATGGACCCCATTCCCCGGGGCCTGGCCAACATTTTTTTAAAAATGTACATTTGAAGGGGGGGGGGGGCGTGTGGCCCCCCTCCTCAGGCCAATTTTGGCCGTGTGGACCCCATCCACTGGGGCCGGCCTTCTCCTTTTAAATATTTTTTTATTATAGGGAAGGGAGGCCTCTTTTGGTTCCGGGGACTCCATCTCCCGGGGCCTGGCCATCCTTTTTATTTTATGTTTGGGAGGGAGCCGCGTGGCCCCCCTTGTCAGGCTAATTATGGCCCCAGGGACACCATCCCCCGTGGTCGACCTGCCTTTAATTTACATTTTTTTTGTTTTAAAGGGGAGGGGGCCATGTGGCACCCCTCCCAGGCCACTTCTGGCCCCAGTGACCCATCTCCCGGGGCCTGGTTTCTCCATTGGTGACCATGGGGGGAGGGCCAATGCCGTGGGGGGACTGTGGGAGGAAAACTGCTCTTGCTTCCAAAATCCAAAGCAGAATGTGCAATGGCAGGGCGGGAGCCACATGGCTTCCGTCCTGCCATAGCTAACAGCTGTGTCTTGGGGTGGGCACCCCAGGACACTGCAGGAGCGGGCCCTGGGGGGTGGCGGTCCCCAGGGCCATCAAGGGCTCTATGAGGGAGCTACGCGGCCCCCCTCCCAATGTGTTTGAAGTCCCCGGGAGGTGATGGTCCCCGGGGCTTAAGGGTCTGTTATGGACCCCCGTATTTATATTTTTTGTGCCCTGGGGAGGTGGCAGTCACCGGGGTATGAGCCCCCACACAGGTTTTATTATTAAAAAACTAGAGCTCTGGGGAGGTGGTGGTCCCTAGGGCTGTGGGAGGGGCGTGTGCCCCCAGCACATATTTAAGAAAAGCCCTGGGGTATGGTGGTCCCTGGAGATTGGGGGGGCCTTGGAGGTCCCACAAATTAAAAAACAAGCCCCAAGGAGGTGGCAGTCCCCAGGGGTGTGGCCAAGCCGGCTATAATGGTAGACGTGCTCTGCTGAGGCTTCGCAATAGTTCCAGCATATTGTCCATTTCCCAACCCCGTTCTGGGCTGCTGAGGTGCCATCCAAGTGTCGGACAGCAACCTGCACCTGACGGTGCCCCCAAATCTCAATAACTGGGGGCATTCTCAGCGGAAAACTGACCCCAGGCTCTTGGAGGTAAGATGGGGTCAGCCCGCTGCTGACTGCAGGACCTGAGTGACGGAACCTACGACGGGCATCGCCAGCAGCGATGGGAGCCTGCACGCCATTACAACAGCTTCTGCCGCTGATTTGCAACTACACGGACATGCGGGGCAGACTACAACCTCTGGTGATGGTGGGCCGACCACTATCCCAAGCCCCGTAGATTACAGGACTGCCATTTCATCGGTGATGCCTGGACCTAAAATGGTGCCTATGACCCACAACGAACGGGGCTATTGAGATCGTGACCCAGGAGCCCTTCACGGACACTTAACATTAGCGAGACTGAGTTGAGCAACCAAATTCCTCGTAATGGGTGGAAGGTGAGCTGACGACTGTCCCCGGTTCCGCAGATTACAGGACTGCCCTTTCATCGGTGTTGCCTGGACCTAAAATGGTGCCTGGGACCCACAACGAACGGCTCTATTGAGATCGTGACTCAGGAGCCCGTCAAGGACACTCAACATAAGCAAGACTGAGGTGAGCAACCGAATTCCTCGCATCGGGTGGAACTACAAAAGCGACCCCCTGCTCTCAATAATCAATCAATCAATCACATAATTTGTAAAGTGCACTACATACCCGGTAGTGTTTCGAGGTGCTGGGGGTGGTGCGGGGGGGGGGGGTGCTGTTACTGGTCGAAGAGCCAGGTCTTGAGTTGTCTCCTGAAGGTCAGCAGGTCTTCGGTTTGTCGCAGGTCGAGGGGTAGGGTGTTCCAGGTCTTGGCGGCGCGATGGGAGAAGGACCTGCCTCCAGAAGTGGTTCTCCGGATGCATGGGACCGCGGCCAGGGCATGGTCAGAGGAGCAGAGATTCATGTTGGGTACGTAGAAGGAGAGTCGACTGTTGAGATAGGCTGGGCTGGTTTTGTGGAGTGCTTTGTTTGCGTGGATCAGGAGCTTGAAGGAGATTCTTTTGTCGACGGGGAGCCAGTGCAGGTTCCTCAGGGAGGGGGTGATGTGGTCGCCGTGCGGGATGTCGAGGATCAGGCGTGCAGAGTCATTCTGGATTCTCTGTAGTCTGCTGATGAGCTTGGACGGGGCTCTGGCGTAGAGGGTGTTGAAACAGGTGGAGGAGACTGCGTTGACCTGTTTGGTCATGGAGAGTTTTGAGTCGAGGATAATTCCCAGGTTGCGTGCGTGGTCGGTGGGGGCCGGGGGGGACCCCAGTGACGTGGGCCACCAGGAGTTGTCCCATGCGGAGGGGTTGGATCCGAGGAGGAGGATTTCCATCTTGTATGTGTTCAGTTTGAGGCAGCTGTCCTCCATCCAGTCAGCGACGGCCTTCATTCCCTGGTGAAGGTTGGATTTGGTGGTGAGGGGTCCTTTGTGAGGGAGAGGATCAGCTGAGTGTCGTCGGCATAGGAGATTATGTTGAGGTCGTGCTGTCGGGCGATGCATGCTAGTGGCGCCATGTAGACGTTGAACAGTGTCGGGCTGAGGGAGGATCCTTGAGGGACACCACAGATGACCTCGGAGGCCTCGGTTCGGAACGGGGGAGGCGGACTCCCTGCATTCTGCCGGAGAGGAAGGAGGTGGTCCAGTCCAGGGCCTTGTTACGGATCCCTGTGTTGTGGAGGCGTAAGCGTCATGTGTGGTGGCAGACGCTGTTGAATACAGTAGGACCCTAACACACCCAAGATGGATGCTGCCTGACTTTAACATGGCTGTGCCGTAATCCTTGCTGCTCCTGTATCAGTCTGCATACTCTGCAAATGGTGCGGCGCATGAACTAATTGCCTGCTCACCCGTGATCCCTGCAAGGCCCTCCCCACCAACACCAACATGCGCAGCACCTCACGCCTCCCAAAAACCTGTAGGGAGGCGAACTGGACACTAGTGCTACCGGAGCAGGGGCTTTCCCCCCTTCAGAGATCCATCGACCCACTATTACCCAGTACCTTGCCGGACGAACACAAGTCTTCCACCGGGACCGCGTAGTCCAATATCTGGATGTCTCAACAGCAGGCCTCACACCCCACAATCCTCAACATAGCTTGCGGTACGTGAGGCTTACCTAGTCGCTGCAATGGGGAAACCAATAGCATCCCAGCAACCCGCGGTGCCAGAGACTGCCTCAGAAAACATTCCCAGTACCCAGACATGGACCTCATCTACGGCGCCACAGCCTTACCTATCAAAATCAGACAAGCTGGGACAGGTATTTACAGCCATCGAACACTCTAGGATCTCCATTGATAAGCGACTAGGCAGCCTTGTGACAGTTATCAGCCTTACACTGGACGATCATCGCAAACTCTCCGACAAAGTGAAGGAGGGAGACAAGGAACTAGCCGAGGTGCAACCCACCGTCAAAGTACACCAAAAGACACTGCAAGACGTCCTGAGCCGCATGTCCACCATAGAGGAACGTGCGGACGACTTGGAAGAATGTTCACGATGCTGCAACATTCCCGTGCTAGGTCTGCCAGAGGGAATTGAAGGCACGGACCCACTGGAATACATAGAAAAATGGGTGAAATCCTTCACCTTCATGATGGACATTACGGTGCTCTTCTCCATTGAACGTGCCCACAGAGTTCCGGCTTGCAAACCTCCACCAGGAGCCCCCCCAGACCAATGCTGGCTAAATTCTTACACTTCTGAAACTGGGACTGTTATGTAGGAATCTAGGAACCTAGTGTAATTTTCCCGATTCATGCCCATATATATCGGTATAATTCACCCAATCCTTATATAGGCATAGGAATCATTACCTTATTTAGTCTTAGCCTTTGCAGCTCAAATACGGCATGGCTACTTCCACTAAACTCCGAGAATCCTCAACGATTTCTTGGAAAAACCCGCCTTCAGCAGTCAGGGACTTTCCCCTACTTGAATATTAATTTATCCAAGAACTGGAGTTTTCAAGGAACTGAGGCATTAGTGACGATATTATGTCCAATATTACGTCAAACTCGGCACCTTCAAAGTATAAATATGCCTACATTTGCCCAGTCAAACACACAGTGGTTTAGGATCAGATCGACTAACTACTTGCCAGACGCACTGCTGCTGCAAGTGCCGAAGGAAGCCGACGCTCAGACTGACGCACTGAGAAGACGCTGTTTTTTCTCTTGCCGAGAAATCCAGCTCTGGTGTTTCCAGGCTGCCCTTGCGGGTTGCTGGGAGATCGTATCCTGAGAGAGAGATACAAGACCTCTATCATTCTAAAACCAAGGTACGGAGCTGATTAGACCCTTAGAGAATTCTTGGAACCGATTCTTGGCAGAAAATTACTAGACTTAAACTACACCACACTTACTCCTCCCTCGTACTAGGCTTAGGTTAGGTACACCTGGGTAGGTGTATTTTAGAAGCACCAGTTGAGTACTTTTAGACATTATTTTATCACTGTATGTATTTTATGCATTTTATGTATTCAATGTTTTTGGCTTAGAAACCATATCCATCTTTTACAGTACTATTTTATAATACTATTCGCATTATATGCATTGTACTTCTTAACCAGCATTTCAATTGTAGCAGTGCATTTCTTATGCTTAAGAAATAAGACTGTTCAATAAATACTTTTATTGAAAACGCCCGTCTCTCTATTTCTGACCAACTCTGGTGAAACGAAGCATGCACATCTGACTGAGTGAAATAGCCGTCTATTGTTTCCACGACTCTAGAGATACGTTTCATTCTGGGGAAACAAAGTTGTCATATTATATGGTTGTCAGAGACTAATCCCTTCTTGTACTTTTGAGAACGTTTCTAGTGACCTCTGAGGTAGCTGGCACTCACAATTAAGTCTAATATATTCGGCAGAGACCTAGTCGACTTAAGTCCTATGTCTAAGCTGCAGGATATATTATTCCAATGCACAGAGCCTATTGGGAATATAAGAACTACACTACATGGCGCCCAACGTTTGGTAAGGCGATAATTTAACACTAGATACTAGAGTAACTCAGTCGTGCTTTTCACACAGACCCCTTTTCTCCTGTAAAAACTCCAAAAGACGTCTGTAGTGGGTGAAAGGATATTATCCGCCAAAACTGAGTAGGACGAAAAATCCTATGTATTAGTTTTTGGTTCGTACAACATTGAAGGATACAGTGTTCCAAAATATTGTGCACCTAATCTTTGTTTCCTTGAAACTTGTTCTGCAAACTCTTCAAACAGTAAAAATAATGGTTACTGATGAAGAATTAGCTGCAGCAGCAGTACAAGCAGATTTAGATGACAAAAATAGGCTACAGAATGACCCAGATGCTATAATCATCCCGGTAAACGTAAGAAAAACGATAACTTACATACTCATAAATAATGGAGTATCACCTAGAGGTGGTAAAGTAATATTTGTTATAGATGCTGATGAATATCGGCAGACAGAGGTATTCTATTCATGGATTCATTTTTCTCCAGCAGATGGTGGAACACACGAGTTTCACTACTACAAAGTAGAGGAACCTCCCGAGGAATACGTTCCTTACGAGGACGTTGAAATTCCATTAACTTACCATGAGCATCAGCTCTGGTTTAAAGGCGCCCTAAAACTTGAACATCACATTACCAGGCTCGGTCTACCAGGTAGACCAGGAGCAACATGGCCGGTACTAGCCAGCTATACACCCCATCCAGACATTAAAAGGATGTGAGATGCAGAATTGTTAGCTCAGCTAAAACAGCTGATTAAAATACATAGACAATTGGTTCAATATGTCATGCAGACATTAACAGTCCAACCAGCTGTAAGAATTCCACAGCAAACCCCTCACCAGGGGAACACAAACAAAATCACACCACAGACTATACAGTCAGTCATTGGTAAACTACCAGCAAAACGAGAACAAATTCCGTTCTGGTTAGCAGAAAAAAATACTCAAATAGAGGCAGTATTTCCTGATAGTACGCCTCTTGAGAAACGTTCTGACAATCTGTTTAACTATGGGGCTTGCACCACACGTAGAGGATTGTGATACTTGGGTGACAGTCTTTGCTTCAATCTACACTAAAACATATGGTGTTCCGTCCATGGCGGTAATACCAGACGTTCTAAGACAGATTCAAAATGAATACGGTCCAGAACCGGCTTTAAATCTAGGTATGAAATTACTGAAAGATTTCAAGCAGGTCTCGGCTATACTATTAGCCAACATTAAAGGTGAAGCAACATCAGTGGCAATCCGCCAGAAACGAAAATAAACACATATTACTGAGCAACCATATGAGCTTGCCAGAATTATTGAAAAATCCTATGAAGAACTAGGTAGAGATAGTTTGGGTGGGAAACCACTAAAACCACAACTAACAGAGAATCCTGAAAAAACTTTTATTAAAAATAATCTCACTAGTCCTAAAAAGAAGTGGGAGAACACTAAACAAACACTTCCTACAGAGAAACATTCCCAGTCCAGAGGAAGACCTCCCCAACGAGGAGGTAGGTCTCCCCAACGGGAGCCCTCTGAAAAGAGGTACAAACTCAGAAATAGGGATACTTTGAGAAAACCTGATAGATATCAAGATAATGATACACGTTCCTCTCGTACCTTTCAGACTTCACCACAGAAATCAGAAAGAAGAGGACAGTCAGAACAGAAAGAACGCGTGAAGTCTAAAGACGAACAGCACGTTCCAAAAAATAAGAAAACTCAATTCACCAAGAAGAAGGTAGCAAGTGTAAAGATCAGACATGCCTAGGATTCTGAGGACACAACTCAAGAACGGGGAATGGGTTCAGACAAAGCTAGACAGTGCAGCAGAAGTAACCATAGTTTGCAAGATCTTGAAGGATCATCTGGAGACAGTGGACTTGAATGAATGCATTTGAGTTGAAACTGCCGACACCAGGGTTAGTGTACCCCACAAGTTATATGAAGTAACACTCCGGATGGAGGGGGACATAACTAGAAAAATAAAAGCTCTCTTTTGGGACAAGCTTTCCAAGGGTTATGACATACTTCTAGCTGAAAGAGACTTGGCAACCTGCAGTTGTTAGGGAGTGCCCACACGGCGAAGAGATATTTATGCCAGCCTTCTCAAATCACATTCCAATTCATAAAAAATATACATATGCCAGGGAATGGTCAGTAGCTCAAACTCCAGCATTATATAAAAATCACGTAGGATGGGATTAGGATTCTCCTCACCACAAAATCCAGTTAAAAAACCAACCTACTGCTCAGAGGCAGTATCCAGTCAAGCAAGAAGCTAAAAAACAAGTCAGGGAGATCTTAGATCAACTTGAATATCAAGGGGTGATTGAAATATGCACCTCATCTATGAACAATCCTTTGTTTCCTGTCTCCAAGCCAGACAATTCATATCGTCTAGTTTTGGATTACAGACACCTAAACTCTTGTTGCAAAACGTTTGCAGTACAAAATTCACATAGTGCAGCACTGATGAATAACATCGTGCGCAAAAAATATAAAACCACATTAGACATTTCAAATGGGTTTTTCTGTCAAAACATTGCACCTGAAAGCAATCTTTTGACCGCTTTCTCAATAATGGGGACACAGCGACAATTTTGCCGTCTCCCCCAGGGATTTAAGAATAGACCAGGGTTATTTTCAGCCAGAGTAACGGAGTTACTACAAATGTACGATGATGAGGCATTATCTTATGTCGATGACATATATCTTACAGATGACGACTTGGACCTGCACTTGAAAAGAGTGAACACCATAATACTTGGGTTCGCATATGAAGGGTACAAATTTAATTTTAAGAAATCACGAATTGCCCACCTCAACCTCCTATTTTAAGGGTATGAGTTATCAAGTGAAGGCAAAAGCCTGGCAGCAAACTTTCTTGAGAAATGAGCGCTGCTCCAACCTCCAAAAATGCTGTAAAACTTACAGTCAATTCTAGGTTTCCTGAATTTTGGAAGAACTTATGTTCTGAATTATGCAGAAAGGGTTAAACCTCTCTACGAACTAATCAAACCTGATTTCAAACCAACAAATTGGACTCAGAAACATACAGAAATTTTGCGTTCAGTACAAACAGACATGTTATCAAAAACACAATTGCAGACACGCAAAAACGTGCGCCATATTGTGATCCAAATCATCCCAGTGAGAAGCGGATTCACATACCTGACCTTTAATGAAGGTAAAAAAGGTAACAATTGCAAACAAATCACACTTGTACACACAAGCTGAAATGAAGTTCACTACTACAGAAAAAATTCTGACAGCGGTTCAAACTGCAGTAGCAAAAGAGAGAGCACTCGCGCAGGGTAAAAGCATAATGATCGTTACACCTGTACCTGCCTTAGGGGCAGTGACAAAAGCGAGCATTTCAAATACAAAAGCTTTACATCCGAGATGGATACAATGGGTTAACTCTCTTGCTGCAACACACGTTGAATACGTGTTTGACCCCTACTTAAAAACACAAGAATTCCTACAATATGAGTACGAATGTCCCATGCCAACCGAGATTCTGCCTCTAGAACATTACGGATGTATAATCTATACAGACGGATCAGCGCAGCCCGCAGTTGGGGGTAAACAAGCCTATAGTGCTGCGTGCGCGATCGTTAAAGGTCGTTGGCGCGAAGTTAAATTCAGACCTATGGTCACTAAAACTCAATCACTCGGAGACTGTACAGCTCAGCGAGCTGAACTACAGGCTTTCAAGATGGCGCTTGAGAAAACCGAACGCGAATTCCCCACACTAATAGTGTGCGGTTCGTATTACTGCGTCCAGTCTTACAATGAATATTTGCAGAACTGGGTTCAAAACGGGTTCAAAGATGCAAAAGGTGGCACAATTAAGCATAAAACGCTTTGGGAACAAGTAGTTCTTTTGCAGAAAGAACTACAAAAAACTCACATGATTCATACACTGAGTCATCAACGTGATGGCGTTCACGTTGCAGGGAATTCATCGGCTGATGAAGCTGTGCAAGCGGATTCCATAGCTGCGATTACTCGGTCAAAAACAAAAATAGACAGCGACATAATGCAAGCTGTCACTGCTTTAGTTAAACACAGTGGTAAGACACTCCCGAAAGGCTTTCCAATAAAGTACTCATATATAACTGATGCGTATAATGTTCCTTTTGCTCGAATCCCTGGATTGGGGGATAGGGCAATTCCAAACATGGAACACAGGTTAGGACTGATCTTAGCAGCACATAAAGGACTGGCATCTGCACACGCAGGCATTTCCGCGTCAGTATCATTATTAAAACAGAGATATTGGTGGCCGCGCATGAGGAAACAAACTAGAAACTATGTTCTAGAATGTGAAATCTGCCAGAAAATAAAAGTGTCAACAGTGAAACGTCCTGCACAGACGCCCCTCCTGATGTCAGATAAACCGCTAGCATGTGTTTATCTGGACCACTGTGGTCCCTTACAGAGGGATGGTAACTATAAAGATATCATGGTTGAAGTGGATTCCAGCACAAAATTTATTTGGATGTGTCCCCAGCGCTCGGCTGACGCCAGAACTGCTATAAAGGATTTGCGAGTCTTTATCGGCACATACGCAATTGACACGCTACATTCTGACCAGGGTCTTGCGTTTAGCTCTCGAGCTTACAAGGAGGCCATGGCTAGCTTGGGCGTTGCATTGTGGTATTCTAGTCCCTTCCATCCTGAGGGTAATGCGGTAGTGGAAAGAAAAAACCGTGACATAAAGCGATCCATAACAGCTAAGGTATTAGGTTCAGGTGATGGGTGGGTCAAACATCTAATAAGTGTCCAACGTAGTCTTAACAATCTGCCAAGAAATTCTCTGGGTGAAGTCACTCCGTATGAACTAATGTTTGGTACTAGAATGATAATCGAAGACCTCGATTGTCAGACTTCAGTGCTGGAACAAAAACCCTTTGATGTCAAAGATCGTTTGACTGTTTAACAGGACTTAAATGAAACAAGAATAAGTCTGAGTAATACAATACAGAAGCAAACGCCCACTGAAGAAAAACCACCTGTCCCAGCAAGGCCTTTCTGGATTCCAAAGATTGGGGATCTGGTCAGGGAGTAAATCGCAGTAAAGAAGGAATTTGGGCCTTCTTACAGAAAAGCAGTACCTGTCTTGGCCATCCACGGAACAAGATCAGTTTTACTACCGCCCCTTGCTGGTAAAAGGGAGAACAGAGTTGTATCCATCAACCTGGTCAAACCACAACATGTGGCCGATAATAAGTAGTAGGCCCAGTGGACTCCCGAGAAGTAGCAGACTACCAAATCTTGCTACAATCCAAGAGGTTCAAACTAAAAGACTTATCACTGCTGATAAACCTGCAATAAGAAAAGAAGGACTATGCAACAAAGCCATGGAACTTGTACCTCTGGAAACCCAAATAACAGTTCATCAAGACACGCCTGTCTACAATGATGTGACATCTGACTATACAAACCTGGCGAAGCAATAAACAGCTCCAGTGATTTCTGAAGCAATCCCAACAATTGACAGAACTGCTTCTGGCTACTTTATCAACTTCGATAACTTTTCAGAGGATCCCACTGAACCTGAGGATAAGTCTGAGGATAAGCCAGCAAAGAAAAACTTCAAGGAAAAAGTAAAAGAACTCCTTCATCTACTGGAAAAAACATATCTGGTTTCACCATGGGTTGAATTTTGGATTGGATTAGGTATAATTTTCCTCCCGCTCTGGCTCGTACTAGTGTTAAGCTTGGGAAGGATGATTGATGGAAAATATAGTACTATGGACACAGCAAGTAAGAAAATCAATTTGGTCCTGAAACCTTCCAAATCATCTTATCGTGAAAGAAGAGGCCTGTCAGCAGTGAACATCACAGCCGTTCCTATACCTGGGGGAATAGCATGGGACAGAACTGGTTATGACATCAATCGTCCGGTGGAATTATTGAAGATTTCACATCAGTTTAAGGTTTCTTTGAGTGACTTTGTCGCACCCAGTAAATTTTCTGATGATTGGGACTTTGAGACTGTTAACAACATGATGAAAGATATAGAAATGTCAGCTAAATTTACAGAACATGACTACTTAGAAGGGTCATCAGATTATGAACAAATGTATTGTTTTAATCATTATGGTCACCATTATTTGCATAAATTTGCAAGCCCTAGAAATGTGTTTCATTACAATCAATGGGAACATTGTCTTACTCCGCCGAAAGGCAGCTATAAAACATTTCAAGAAAAGTTTTCGTACTTCTCAGGGTTTCATTTTATCAATCCAGAAATGTTTTATTTTAAACATCTAAATAAGACAGGAATGAAAACAATGTTGACCAATACTAAACAAATTTATTTTGCAAACTTTTATGCTCAATTGTCTGAATTAGGTTTTAACTTTTGGAAAGATAACATTGAGACGAAAACTGTCTGGGGCACTAAAGATTGGCAGGTACAAGGTATAGAAGCCTTATTTAGAGCCTGCATCATCCCAGAAAAAATTATGTTTTTAAATGACACTGTTCAACAGACGTCTTGTCTTGGCCTGGCTAAGATTAAAGATTTAAACAAACCGTCTATACCTAAACCCACAAGTGACATTAATAGCACTTCAGATGAGGAGGTAGACGTACCCTATATCATTAAACAGAACAGAACCAATCCTGATTGGAAAAAATGGTTAATCTGGCAAATAGACACTAATAACTGTCAAGATAGATTCCTGAATAAGACACAAGGGTTCACGGTGAATAGGCCAGATCCAAGATATTCCCAGAGACAACATCCAGGGATAGTAACCACTTACAGTGTAGGGAAGCTGTGCCTTGAGTGGCTTCAGAAATCTACACTTCCAGAAATTAAACAACACTTATCTTTACTTAAAGGAAGCAATGATTTGCGAGATTTCTTAAGGGGGCCTCGCAAACCACGGCAAAAACATTTCATATACGCCGGAATATACGCGGCATACAACAAAATAAGGAAAGTGACGAAAATGGAAACTGCAGAAAGAATACGAGAAATTGATCATATTAATTTAGAAAAAAGCCTCTCTGTAGTGGACAATGGGTTAACGACTCTGTCCTCCAGAATGTATTCTTTGGACAGCATTGTGTCATCTGCCATTGACATCATAGAACAAGACTTGAAAATGTTACAACAAGGCCAGTCTCAATTACATTCTATCATGCTGCTTGGCTGTACGTTGCAAAATCTGCGTTCAGGCTATGTGCCATGGCATCTAATCAATACTACGTCATTGTTTGATGTATTTAACCTTACAGATAAACAAATCTCTTTGGCACAAAGAGGAGCAGACTATACGGTGCTGAGCATTGAAAAACTCGAAAGATTACAATTAACAGTTTCTGAAAAACCTGTCATTGAATGGATAATTAATGGCGCCATTACGATACCAGTGACGTCTTTCCTATTTCAGTATTGTCTGGAGCATATACCAGTGGGCCTGTATGAAAGGTTGGGTAAAGAATACATTAAGTCGACCTGGGTTTTACAATACACACACAAATGTGGGAATGGGGGACATGAAGTATTCCTTAGTGGTAAGAATTGTAAAAATTCACTGAGTGGTACACTTTTGTGCCAGGATATTAATTTGCACGGAGCCTTCGACGGTTCCGCAAATGACCTCTCTTGCCACCTGCACGGTTCACCCTCCACAGCGATAGTACTGATTTTCAGGCAGCTATCCAATGGCAGCTACGTTATGCTCAATGATCACAGCTGTTGTGGCATGTTGCCAGGAAAAAGTTATCTCATAACTGTGTCCTCCACGGTCACTTGTTGTATGGAAGTATTGTATCCAAAAAGTGAGACAGGAAGGGAGTCGGCTTTATGACCTTCACTGAATATCTCTTCTATACAAATTGATACTTTAAGCAGAATGAAAGCCATTCTTTTACAAAAAAATGTGCCACTGACCTCGTCTCGAGAAACGTATGATCTGTCTGCAAGTAGCAAGGTATTCTGCAGAGATACATGCATTATTATCAACAAACTGCGCAGTACACTTAGTAGAAATGTTAAGTCAAATCTTAAACATGTCTGATACCAGCGGCATTGCACATGTATTTAAGATGATTTTTTCGGGACTGTTAACACAATTTGAAGCAGTCCTCGGTATTTTTCCAAATTTCGTTCACTCTGTCTTCGGCGGCCTGCCTCTCATCTTGGGACTAGTAGCAGGAATTCTATTTTTATTCCCTCTGCTCCGATATGGAAAGTCCGGTCACCAGCAACACCGAAATTACCATGGGACAACCTGGTTTCTATCGTTCAGACCAATCTGGCAAGATTGCATCTTACCTGTTATTCAATGCCTGGTTTGCGGTTAGGAATGCGTGTTGGACATTTGTCTTACACTTCCATCAGTACTGCCATCGGATGTTGACGATTTGCTAGGTCCAGTAACAGCTCATGCATCGTGTTGCCCCCAACGGCTGCCTATTCTGATGACGTCATTCATTGAGGTCTCACTGGCAAGTGTAACTGAGGGTGAGATGCGAGAAACTACAGGCGTACAGGTACCATCTACTGCGGACATTGCTAATGCAGCAAATGCTGACGGCGATGATCCACACTTCTGCACTTTTGATCTGCTAACTGAAGTGGTTCCACTTTCACCTACTACGGTAGACGGTTTCTTTGCGAGCCTAGATGATCTGATGTTTTCTCCTGACACTGCTGAGAATAACTTTTGATTATTTCACACAGCGTTCCCTGAACTCTGCAATTCAGCCTTCATTTTTCAAAACAATCTACTAATTTGAACTTTTTCCAAAATAGAACTTTTGGCACAGAGTAATCTGCTTAAAGTAGAACTATTCTTAGAGAACAAGATTTCGTGTTTGAACTTCCTAAATGACAATATTTGGCTTCAACCTCGAAAACAAACACAGTTAAAAACTTATGCTATGGGACAGATTTCAGGTATCAATTGATGAATGTATTTTCGATTTATTTAAAGAGAGAATATATGCTCATGAGTTATGCTTTATTTCAGATGGCGCCTATTACTTTTGCATACAGTATATACTCATTTCATGTGAACAAGCCTATTCAAATGCATTTTTATATTTTGGGGTGGGATTGTGAACACTTTGCTTTAGATATGTTCAGTGCTTAGGTATTATTGAACTTAATAATCGTGGATTGGGTGTTATGTAGGAATCTAGGAGCCTAGTGTAATTTTCCCAATTCATGCCCATATATAGGTATAATTCACCCAATCCTTATATAGGCATAGGAATCATTACCTTATTTACTCTTAGCCTATGCAGCCGAAATACGGCATGGCTACTTCCACTAAACTCCGAGAATCCACAACGATTTCTTGGAAAAACCCGCCTTCAGTAGTCAGGGACTTCCCCCTGCTTGAATATTAATTTAACCAAGATCTCCTGGAGTTTTCAAGGAACTGAGGCACGAGTGACGATATTATGTCTAATCTTACGTCAAACTCGGCACCTTCAAAGTATAAATATGTCTACATTTCCCCAGTCAAACACACGCTGGTTTAGGAGTAGATCGACTAACTACTTGCCCGAAGCTCTGCTGCTGCAAGTGCCGAAGGAAGCCGACCCTCCAACTGAGGCACTGAGAAGACGCTGTCTTTTCTCTTGCTGAGAAATCCAGCTCCGGTGTTTCCAGGCTGCCCTTGCGGGTTGCTGGGAGATCGAGTCCTGAGAGAGAGATACAAGACCTCTATCATTCTAAAACCAGGGTACGGAGCTGATTAGACCCTTAGAGAATTCTTGGAACAGATTCTTGGCAGTAAATTACTAGACTTAAGCTACACCACACTTACTTCTCCCTCGTACCAGACTTAGGTTAGGTACACCGGGGTAGGCGTGTTTTAGAAGCACCAGTTGAGTACTTTTAGCCATTATTTTATCACTGTATGTATTTTATGCATTTTATGTATTCTATGTTTATGGCTTAGAAACCATATCATGCTTTTACAGTACTATTTTATAATACTATTCGTATTATATGCATTGTACTTCTTAACCAGCATTTCAATTGTTGCAGTGCATTTCTTATGCTTAAGAAATAAGACTGTTCAATAAAAACTTTTATTGAAAACGCCCATCTCTCTATTGTTGAGCAACTCTGGTGAAACGAAGCATGCACATCTGACTGAGTGAAATAGCCGTCTATTGTTTCCGCGACTCTAGAGATACGTTTCATTCTTGGGAAACAAGTAGTCATGTTATATGGTTGTCAGAGACTAATCCCTTCTTGTACTTTCGAGAAAGTTTCTAGTGACCTCTGAGCTTGCTGGCACTCACAATTAAGACTAATATATTCGGAAGAGACCTAGTCGACTTAAGTCCTACGTCTAAGCTGCAGAATATATTATTTCAATGCGCAGAGCCTATTGGGAATATAGGAACTACAGGACGCGGTACTTCGAGCAGCCAGACAAGCAGGCCCTCTGCACGTAGAAAACAAACAGATAATGATATTCCCGGACTACGCACAAGTGGTGCAACAACAAAGAGCATCGTTTCTGGAAGTAAAACATTGACTACGCACAAACAAAATACAATAGTCCCTTCTCTTCCCAGCCCGCCTGAAAATACTCTATAATGGCTCAGCTACCTTTTTCATGAGCGCAGAAGAAGCACACGAATTGGCGGACCACCACTGCACACAGCGATCCAGAACCGAATCCGCACCAGGCCCGACTTTCAAATCAACAAGCCCCAGGAGTTGCAATTCGAAGCAGCAACACGGCGAGGTGAAAAAAATGGCTGGGACAGGCACCCAAGACTCCCCGGACCTAGAGCAAATTATGAAAGAGAGACTAGAGGTCTTACAAGCGGTGATTGACCTACATACCTCCCCCCATGCGGAAGGCATAGATCAAGCCCCACATCTCTTCTCATCAGAAGGGTAGGACAACAGCGATGGAACACTTTCTGGAGTAGACTCAATTACACTCCCCATGGTCACCCCCGAGATGGCTGATACCATGATGGATGGACAAATGAACTCCTTCCCGGCATGAGATGATCCCACCGACAACGCTACATGATCTATGCAACCTGAACTTACTCATTGAGCACACATGACATAGACATGATCCAGCACACCCCAGGCGTCACTCAATGGTTCTACCAAAACCCGATCGGCGAAATGCCTCTCTTACACGTACTGCCAGCCCCATTTTATATTGTTGTACTCTCCTTCTTAGAGAGAGTGGGTTTGGATGTATTGCTGACAGAGGTGGGTCCTCAGCATTGGGAAAGTTTACTGACCCCAGTTTTTACAGTTTCCTGCCCCTGTTCAGAAACACCCCACCCCTTCATGGTACCTGAGACACGTCTATGGGAGGCAGGGGGTATTATATGTGTCCCTCACACTAAAGGGGACTCATCGGTCGCTATACTCCGGTAGTTAAAATCCATTCAGACGTGCACTGACAATACCACATGGCTATAACGACACAGAATGCTGACATCAGCATCCTAACGCTTAATGCCCCGAGGCCTTCATACACCGAGCAAACGATATGCCATATACTCATCTGGGTGCGACCATGGTCCCCCTTTCAGGAACTTAGATGGGTTATAGACAAAATGGGTAGATACATCCTATTAGAGGGCCTCCTAGATGGACACTAGGTGCTATTGGGTAATATATCTGCCCCAAACGTAGAGCAGGACAAGTTTTGGGATCGCCTCACTGGGGGTGATAGCCCGATTTGCCTCCATACCGTGGATTTTAGGGGGCGATTACAATTGCACGCTGGACCTAACTTTGGACTGCTCCCACCTCTCACCCACACACTCCGCCACCTAGAAACAAACCGAACGGTTCAAGGCTTGGGTCACATAGTGGGCGCTCACTGATGCATGGGGAATGCAACACCCACAGACTCGGCTGTACTCGTTCCACTCCATCCTACATACCCTAAGAGTCAGACTAGACAGATTCTTATGCTCAGCGTCTGTTCTGCCCAAAGTGCAACACACAGACTACATGGGTAGGATTATTTCTGACCATGACGCCCATATTCTGCGATTAAATTGGAGACCCCCACACCCTCCAGTTGACACATGGCGCCTACCACGGGACTGCCTAGTAGATCCAGTTTTCAAACATGACCAGGGGCAAAGCATACAGGAGTACTTCACTAACAACACAGGGACAGCATCCTCCACATTGGTAGAGTGGGACACATTCAAAGTGGTGGCCTGGTGAGAATGTATTAAGCAAATAGTGGGAGTAAAACGGACACTAGAACAGGCACTTACCAAGGTTGAAAAGCAACTAGCCACCGCTACTAAACGGGTCGACTTATCGGAAGAGGCAGCGACACAGATAGCCAGGGCCAAAATGGAATATCTGGCTGCTTGCATTGACCTCCGTCGATACAACTTTAGGACGTATACAACCTGAATGCACAAGGAACGGAAAAAGACAGGCACCTTATTGGCATGGTTAGCTAGACAAGACAACGACGTGAAACCCATAACAGAAGTGAAAGACTCCCACGGCAACCTAGTAAGGTCCCAAGATAAGATCCTTTCAGCATTCCATCAATACTACTCGGAGGTTAACTGTTACCCAACCCCGACCGAGCAGGACATAATAAACCATTTTCTCAATCCCCAGACAATCCCTAAGATTACAAAGTAAGATAGTACATTATTAGAGGCGGTTATACAACCTGCGGACATTACTCAAGTCCTACCGGACTCAGCTCATAACAAAGCACCGGGGCTAGATGGGCTCCCCTTAGAATATTACACAACCTTCTCTCCCTTATTGGTCCCTCGATTGGTGGCAATGTTCGCAACCGCATTGGAAAAAGGGGAGCTGCTGAGCACCCTCCGGGAATCGGTATTCTGACCTTCCTGAAACCCACAACTGATGGCCTCCTACGCCCCCATCACGCTCCTATCCACTGACTGCAAGATCCTGGGAACATATTAGCGGATAGATAAACACAAATCATACAACCTCTGGTACATTCCAATCAGTGTGGTTTCGTGCTGGGTAGAAACACGTCCCAGAAAATACGCGACTATTCCATGTCCAAGATCAAGTGGGTGAAGCCTAACCCCGAGCGGCCTGCCTTTTCCTAGACCCCGAGAAAGTCTTTGACCCCCTCACATGGCAGTATCTCTTCTCGGTCCTACAACAAATATGACTTGGCCCCACCCTCTTGGCGTATACACAAGACTTCAAACTCACCTCGCATGTTCGTATAGGGTGATACATTTCATCGGAATACGCGGTGGAGAGGCACGAGGCAGGGCTGCCTGCTCTCTCCTCTGCTCTTTGCCCTCGTTGTAGAACCACTGGCCATACGGTTGCGACGAGAGGGAGAACAATGGGGCATGCCCATAGCAGATACTGAACACAATGTTTCTATGTATGCTGACAACCTTCTAATATATATTAGAGACATTACCGAGGATCTAACACCCATCTGGGCAAGGCTGACAGAATTTGCGGAAGTCTCCGGGCTAAGAGTAAATTGGGATACATCTACAGTGTACCCGCTACACCCGAACCTTCCTCCCCGGGATTTCAGGCTGGGTGACCACAGCATAGCCTGGAGCACAGATGCCCCTGATACCTCGGTGTCCGTCTCTACCACACCCGACCAACATATATGAAGGCAATCACCGTGGGGCACTGGGCAGTATAAGATCCTCGTTAGGATTCGGGAGGAACCTCCCGTTAGCCCCGATCGAGCGGGTGGCTCTCGCCAAAATTAGAATAGTTCTGCGGTTGCTATACTACTACACAAATGTACCAATAATCCCACCCAGAACCTTCTTCCGAGACTTAGACGCACTCCTCAGCTTGCTGATATGGGGGACAAACAACATAGGATAGCACTAACAAAGCTACCTACAACTACCCACCACAGTGGGAGGACTGGCCGCCCCATCCTTCAAATCCTATTACCTAGCTGCACAATTGCAGTGCCTCTCCTACCGGATGGCAGGCAGACACATAGGGGAGACACACACCAAGACTGGTCCAGTGCCCATCCCAGAACTCCGTTGTTTACTATTACCTGGCACCAAACCGAGACGTACATATCCCCTACAAGTAGCAGTGGCACGCAAATGCATGCAAAGGATACACCATATGTTATCAGGGAAGCCCCCATACTCCCCCCTATTTCCACTGGTCGGTTGGCCCAAACAAAAAAACTACTACACATCTAACATGCTACAGATATGGACAGACTGCGGCATCACCAAGAGGGGGTTCCTATTCAAAGATGGATAATTTAGGCCATTCCAAAGACTTATAGATGACTATGATCTCCCCTTTGGCCAGTTCCTACTCCACTGCCAACTCCTTGCAAACTATGGACAGCACCACGACCTCTCGACAGGGGAACCAGCTGCACACCCGGTCATACACACAATTTTATATATGGGAGTGTGACAACATTTGATCACATGGCTCTATAAAGCGGTCAGGGAACTCATGAAGAGACCCCTAGAGACCCTGCAGGCCACTTGAGAAGACAAACTAGGACTAGAAAGAATGGGAGAGGACTCGCGAACACCCTGAGAACTTGTCTCAAAATGCACGTTTAAAAAATATACAATTCTACATCATGCATAGGGCATATTTGACGCCAGCGCGCCTCCAAAGATGTTATCCCGACACCCAGTTTCTATGTCCCAGACGCCACTCACAAGCAGCAGATTTTTATCATATGTTCTGGAGCTGTCCCATGCTTCAACTATATTGGCAACACATTCACAAGTCACTCAGGGTTCTCACCGGGCTGACATATCTGAACACCTGGGAAGCCTGTGCACTGGGTATCTTTCGGCAGCGGAAACAACACAAAGTGCCCCTCAGATTTACCTCATTGGCCATTCTGCTAGCCAAGCAGAGCATGGCCATGCACTGACGCTCCCCCAAAGGCCCTCTGATCACAGCAAGGGTGGGGGCGGTACGCAAATGGGCAAAGGCAGATGAAGAAACATTACGAGAGGAAGAGGAGAAAGGGATGCGTAAACACCCCATATCATTGGAATGGGCTAATTTATTGAACCAAATTACAAACAATCACTACCCCATGATGACCCAGATGGTGACCCAAATGCACCACGGGACCCGCAATCACAAGCGCAGATAACAAACACGTGCGCCAGATCTCCTCCTGCAGCGCACTCCTTAAGTCGTTTGTTATTAATACCACGCAATACCCCCCAATTGAAGGTCTGATCCCAGAGCAGGACCAACCACAGTTTCCCCCTCGCCCCTGGTAACACGTAGAACTACTGTCAAACAAGGCACATGTCACGCTATTGTCCCATTTGACACCTGTACCCAGAACTCCATGAACACCTCCCCATTTTTGCACCCCAGTTCTATTTAGAAACTCTATGCCTTAAGACTTCACTAGTGGCAAGATACTTGTCTAATAACTGTTCGAATAGCAATGCATTATGGTATAAATAGGAGAAATGCAATTCGACAAACCCTATATTGACGCACAATATCATTGCAAACTTAAAATGGCAATAAAAATTTGTTTGAAAAAAAAAGGAGGCGGCAGTCTCCGCTACATAAATAAATTGCCCCCAGGACTTAGCCCACCCGGGTGCTTTGAAAAAATGAAGCACGGGAGACCGCGCTTCATTTTTTAACAATTTTGGGTGGATTTGTGCACCCGGTGCGCCCCATAAAAAAAAAAATGCTTTTTTTGGGCCTAGGGGTCCCTGTGCAGGTCTGGGGGGGGGGGAGTCAGGGTGTTTTTACCCTGCCCCCTTTTTTTGTTTTTTAATCTTTCTCTCACCTTATTTCTCTCTCTATCCAAGGCACAATATGGGTGCCAACACTTCCTGGTTTGAAGTGTTAGCAACCAATCAGAGGCAAGCTCATGCTTGTGTGGTTAGGCTCCGCCCAATTATCAAAACCTTTTATTTTTTTTATTTCTCAGGCACTACTGAACGGATTTACACTATTTAAAGAATAGGACTCCTTCTGAAACAAGATTTACCTTTCTGCCAAATTTGGTGTAATTCCGTTCCGTAGTTCGGACTGTAGCTTTGTCTAAAGCTTCCTATGGAAATTAACGTGGGGAAAACTAGTTTTGGGACCCCCTTTTTTCTCGGCCCCTGCTTGTCGAATCACCTTGAAACTTTCAAGACAGGAGCAGGCCAGTAGTTTTGAAAATTTCGTGAAGATTTGTCAACTGGCGCCAAAGTTATTAGGAAAAGAAAATACGCTTTTCCCATGGAAACTAGGTCCTAACTATAACTACATACTGGCGACCGCCAGTGGGTAATATATATATATATATATATATCTGCTTCCCGTTTTTACTCCTCTCATCCTCCTATTGACCAGGTACAGACACTAATGATCTCCGAATTGTTAAGTTTATTCAATGTTTTGCTTGTCTGCCATGATGCGTTTCGGTCACAGCCCTGACCTTTTTCACAAAACGTACTGCGCTTTTCCTGACCTTTAAATATGGTTGCATGGTTCTTTCACAGAGAAAAGACTTTTCTTTAGGTGCCGTGATACTGAAAGATATTCCTTTGTTAGATCATATGCTACATTATTTACAATATTTACAAAAACTGCAATCACAGGTTTTACCTTTCAACATTGTGTGATATTGGCTACAGTGTCTACAAGGTTAAAGACATTCCAGTGTATTCAATATATATATTATATATATATATATATATATATATATATATATATATATATATATATATATATATATATATATATATATATATATATATTACCTACTGGCGGTCGCCAGTAGGTATATATAGTTAGGATTTTTTCTCTATGGGTTTTTTGAAAATTCTATGTCTAATAACTTTGGCGTTTGTGGACGGAATTGGCTGAAATTTTCAGGAAAATGGCACATTTTGTTTCTGAGCAGCCCTTGAAAATTTGGGGGGGGTTCGTCCAGTGGGGGCCGAGAAAAAAGGGGGGTCCCAAAACGTGTTTTTAACATTGAGTTTTCCATAGGGCGGTTGGCCTCACTTTTAGCCCGAACGGCTGAATGGATTTGCACGAAACTTGGCAAAATTGTAGGGACTGGTAGCCCGATGTGCCTTTTGTAGGTCTCAATATATGTGCTCCAGTGGATTTTGAGAAATTAACGTTTAAAAAAAGATATATATCTGTAACAGCGGACCGGTTAGCGCTCTGGTTCGCGGACTTTTCGCGCAACGGAGCTTTGTGAAGCGAAGCTGATTGGTTCTCCGGCGTCTGTCAACATTCCAAACAGTCCGTAGCGGCCGCCATCTTGTCTCTCGGTAGGATCGAGAGACAAGAGGAGGTCAAAACAAAGGGGGAAATAACTATAAGGGGGCATAGTAGATCCTCGCTGACCCCCTAGGTTTGATGTGGAGGTTTTAAAAGGGCCCCGCGGGGCAAAAAAAAAAAATAAAAATAATAATTGAACGGCTGAATGGATTTGCACGAAACTTGGCAAAATATTAGGGACTGGTAGCCCGATGTGCCTTTGCTAGGTCTCAATATATGTGCTCCAGTGGATTTTGAGAAATTAACGTTCAAAAAAAGATATATATCTGTAACAGCGCTCCGCTTCGCGTAACGGAGGTTTGCGAAGCTGATTGGTCATTCTGTCACTGGGCTATAGTTGGGCTACATCTGGCTGATATTTGGGCTACATTTGTTTTTTTGTGTGTCTGGCGGCCATCTTTGGGCTACATTGGGCTACATTGGGCTTCATTGGGCTACATTCGGCTAATTAGCAAATAGCTCATCGCAAACTAGGAATGGTAAAGAATCGCTATTTATTCCTTAAAGTTCGCTATTTAGGAAATGCAAATAACTTTGATGATACATATGGCGGTTCATCTCTAACAAGATAAGAAGCATAGGGATAGATTTATGATGACTGGCGCATCACCAGGGATGTGTTAGTCATTCTGTGCCGCTGTTCCGTCACCTATGGTGTGCTGCATTTACAATGCGGCGCATCACGGGGCAAAAACAGCACAGATGCGTGATGTATCTGTGCCGTAAAGGTGGCGCATTGCTGGAGTTGTATCGCAAGTGTGATGAAGGTCCAGCAAGGGTCGGGGGTGCCCCTGTCGCAGGGTTTCTGTTCTCACACAGAACTGTGGACAGAGGATTGGAACCTCGGCGAATTAGGGTGTCCCAAAACTCACGTTAGTAATCAAAAACTATTTAGCAAGCTAGGTACAGTGTCACATTGGATATAACAAACTCTCAATGTTTAGACAATCCATAATATGAACTTATAGTACCTCAGGATACGTGGAACTCATGAACAGTCGGTCGTTATATATTTCTTACAAACCAGAACATGGAGTTAAGAAGAACACATGTGTATTTGAAATGTTTATTTACTAATGCCGTCTTCTCAGGCGTAGTACCTTAGATAATAAAAGTACACATATTATCAGTAGCAAAATTACCAGCATAGTTACTAGTACATAAAAAGTGAATGGTGATAGTATGTTAACATGCTGTAAATGAATAAGAGTTAGCAACACTTATAAGCAGCCGCGGGCCGTGGAGGGAGTTACGGTGAGGCAGGGAGGCGGGGAGGGGGAGAAGCAGGGTGGAGAATACAAGTACACATATTATCAGTAGCAAAATTACCAGCATAGTTACTAGTACATAAAAAGCGAATGGTGACAGTATGTTAACATGCTGTAAATGAATAAGAGTTAGCAACACTTATAAGCAGCCGCGGGCCGTGGAGGGAGTTACGGTGGGGCAGGGAGGCGGGGAGGGGGAGGGGCAAGGTAGAGAGGGCTCCACCCTGCTTCTCCCCCTCCCCGCCTCCCTGCCTCACCGTAACTCCCTCCACGGCCCGCGGCTGCTTATATCTCACCCTCCCTAATACACATATTATATTATTTGCTAAGAAGGTCTCTTTGTGTTGGTTTAGGGCGTGCCCATACTTTAGTGTCTTAGATTTGAAGGAATCACATCAGCATACACCAGCTCTCTCTTCATGTGAACCGCATCAACTGTTGTGTATGTGTGTTCGGCAAAGCAATATAAAACCCGCCTCATGCCCAGAATTGGCAGAAGTTGCACTTATGTTATGAGTATGAAGTCGTGGAGATCAGACCTCATAACAATTCTGTATCGTGTTGTTCTTGAAACTTTAGCACTCGCTGTACAGATATAGTTTAACAAGTAAAGCAGATAGTAGACCAATAACATATTATTCTCATGTAAACCACGATGAACTACTAGGTGGAAAGCTAAAGCAACAACTAAATGTCGTGTGCAGAAGTTGCAAAAAAGGAAAAATGGCGTTTAAACCGGTAATGAGCCCATGCTAACTTAACACGGTGTAAAGATATCCAGGACCTAGATGACACCTCCTCATGATCCGGAAACGAACTGAATAAGATAATAGAAGTGCCATCTCATGAGAGCAGATTGCAAGTTTATATGTGGACGGTCCGCAAGGTAAAGCATTAAAAACTAGGAAAATTCAATGCTAAAGAAAAATAAAACAGCCAAGTACTTTATCGAGTCTTAAGCCAATAGGCAAGGTAAATAATAAAAACTTGACAATTAAGTCAATGAATTGTCAATGAAATGCTAGTACTCAGCATATGAAACATGAAAAAGGTCTATGACATAACTGTGTATGCAAAATAAGCTGCAACAGCCTCCAACAGGAAGTCACCGTCTTCATCCGAAAACAGTTCAGCCATCCAATTTAAAAGCGGAAAAGAACATACGTGCTCTCCCAGCACCGGATCCTCTATCACCATCAGAGGACAGCTCGGTGGGTTTTCAAGAAAGCTGTGTTCCAAGAAAGACTGTGCTGCCGCCAGTAAATTCCAGGGACCAAGTAGTCCATGCATCAATGCCACAGCCATAATCCTTTCGCCAGGACAAATCAACTCGTGAGTAATGATAGGAGTCATCAGCTGATTAAAGTCGACGTCAGGAGAAACCGGTCCGCAGAGACACAAATCAATGGCCCAATCGAAATCACAGGTCAGGCAGTGAAATACAGGCTGGACACAGGTGAAGTAGGAGAACCGAAAAGATAATCCATATGCCGTGCTTAATATCGCCAACGGCATTGTGCCATAATATTCTAGCATGCGATTGCGGAACAGTGTCAGCAGCTGCAGGGTCGGAGGTTGCATAGGAGGGACATCCATATTTAAAAATGTAAAAAAGCACAAGAGCGTCCGCTGGTAATGCAAGTAAAAATGCAATCCACGAACCAGAGTGGAGAAAATGGAATGAAAGGGAGCAGGGATGACTCCAAAGATTTTCTCAAATGAAGTCACGAGACCACTGGTAACAACTTTAAAAAAGTGTGCCAGGGATTTTGTGGAGGATGCGTTAAAGATAGTCGGAAACATGTTGCTGAAATTGAAAGGCAAACCTGTGTACGGGTGTTCGCTATGTGAAGTACGAAAGTTTCACGGGCCGAACTCAAGGCCACCTCTCTCTGAGACAAAAGAGCTCTTATTCTTGTCATGCCGTTGAAACGTGTCCCAAGGTTGGTATTTGTGGCCAGATTGAAAACTCCCTATGTTCATGTGTGGGAGGAAATAGAACATTTCTGCAGCAAATAACCCGTTCACTTACTGTTACGATAAAAGGAATACTTTTAATTAACTCAGAACAATCTTCATTATTGAGCATCAAATAACTACCATTTTCCAACAACTTGAACGTGGGGATGATAGCAGGAACTGGCGTGCCTTGCAACACGCAAGCCATATTTGGTCGGTGTTTGTTGCATGAATCGTGTAACTGTATGTGCCTACACATTAGTGAATGATCTGGCGTCTCAGTGCATTCCTCTCCATTCAGATAAACTTCTTGATCATCTTTGAAACATCTGTATGTGTATGGAAGCGACCAGACCTCATGAACAAAAGCACTACCTAAAGGTTCATAAAGACCTATTGGTATATATTTCATACAATTTGAAAACTTATATAAAGCAAAAGGCAGCGTTATTAAACCGTGGATAAGGCATGTTGCCAAAAAACTCGCAATCCTCTGCTGATGATGTCACTGAGCATGTCATGAATGATGTAATATGTGACATCATCAGTAGTGGATTATGGGTAATAGTATCTCTAGTTTACTCCCCTATAGCTGTCTTTCTTTTAACATAAGTGTGTGTTTCCTTCCCTTATACTTACTGTTTTTGGTTCGCTTCCAGTTCGCGTACCAGCGAGCGAACTAGGAAGCGAACTAAGAGAAATAGAGGTTGGCACAGTTCCAAATATTGTACCAATTTTTTAATAACGGGGAGGTAGTTCTGAAAAGAACTTTTTTTTTTATTTTTCTGAACATTTTTTTAATGTTTTTGAATTTTTCGGAACAGTTTTATATTTTTTTGGGTTTTTCTTGGAGGGGGCAATGAAAACGATTCATTGTAAAGGGCTCAACAGGAGCAACAAAACAAAAAAAAGAAGTATTTATTATTTTGGGCGTTTCGGACAAACTTGCATATGATAGTCAATAGCTCTGTTGATCAGAGTGATGCTTCTTTCTCCGTAGGAAATGAATCCATCGCAAAATACGCAGGTGTGTTTTACTTCACCAAATCTCATTTGTATATTTGGCACCATCTCCCTGCCTTCTGGTCTCGTTACTTCCGGTACAACAGATCTTCTGGCCATAATAGGGAGATTATCTAGGTCGTTCCGAAACTGTGCAGCACTGTAGTTGTTAGGATGCCACCTAGTCATATGGCGATGCATTGTGTAGTTTCCGAAACTGTATTTTTTGTCGGTCCCTCTGGACAGTCTATCTTGACATATAAGGCAAGTTACGTATCTTGCATTTACTTTTTTCTGACCTTTGGGAATTTTAAAAAATTGCCAAATGAAGTTTTCTTTCCGGTGAGACGTCTTGGGCTGCTCAGGCAAAAACTGCCTCTCTTCGTGCTCGTCCTCCTGTTCCTCTTCTTCTTCTTCTTGTTGAATTACAACTTGAGCAGGTGGTCCACTCTTCCTTGGATGTGGTGGAGGTGGTGGGGAAGCACCAGCTGAAGCTACTAAAGAAGCCATTGCTCAGTGATCACAAAGGGTCTTTCTCTCACAATGATGAAAGTCAGAGTGAGGAAAGAAGGAGGGATTTTCATCATTTGGGAAAAACAAGAGTTCTCAACCAATCAAAAGTGTTCATTTTAGATTATATGACCTAGTCTTACATCATTAGGAAACCAAAAGTGAAATGAACCAATGAAAAGTGTTATTACCAAGTCACATGACTTGCTGTGTTTACGTTAAGCGCTTTGCAGGGCCTCCCGGTTTGCTTCCAGAAACCTGCGCTTTGGCACTCGCTTCGCGTACCAGTTCGCTAACGTAGCACGTCATATGACGTATCACGCGACAACGTGGAACGTCATGCGGACGGGAGGCGTCACGATGTTGTTTTCTAACGCGGCACTTGCGGTAAAGAAACGTTTACCGGCTCGCGGTCTATTTCGCGGCATCAAGGTCAGCTAACGGGAAGCTTCCCGATTCGCGAAGCGGGAACGAAGAAAAAAAAATATTTAAAAAAAAAATTATTCATAAACATATAAAATATATTTTTGGATTTAAAGAAGAATACATTTTACAGCTACAGATATTAGCTGTTAAAAAAACAATGAAATTCACAGAAAAAACCATAGGTTATAGACCATATATAGTTAGGAATTAGCATTTACAAAACCTTGAAAATTCACTGAAAAAACCATAGGTTATAGACCATATATAGTTAGGAATTAGCATTTAGAAAACCTTATTTCACTCAAACAAAACCATTGAAATTCCATATATAGTTAGTTGCACTAACTATATATCGCGCACCCGCAATCCACTGCTGATGATGTCACATATTACATCATTCATGACATGGTCAGTGACATCACTGATGACATCACTGATGACAACATCCAGTGATTATGTGTTTCTGTAAAGTTTAAATATGTTTTACATATTGAAGAATGAGTGGATGTATAAGTGTCTGAATGAAGGTTTTAGTAGGTGCGTGATTGACTGTATGAGTGAGTGATTAAATGCGTCTTACTAAATGCACAGGTTAGTGACTAAACTGTCTGAAAGTGTGCATCAGTATGTCTGTTGTTGTGCAAGCTGCTGCATGTGTTGATCAGTAGCTATATAAGTAGCTATATGGGTTATTGATTGGTTGCACAAGTATTTGTATGGGAGACTGAGTGTGTGTATGGCTGGCTGGGAGGTGTGTGACTCTGTGCAGATCAATGTGTACTTGTATCAGTGATTCTATAAGAGAGTAAGTATGTGTTAGTATATGTTTGAAAATGTAAGGTACTCTATGTTTAACTGTGTAGATTAGAAAATGGAAGTGTGATTGATTCTTTACAGGACTGACTAGGTGTGTGAGTAACTCCATGGATGAGTGGCAGAGTGTGAGTGTCTGTATAGGTGTATGAGTGCATATGATAGTGTTGTAAAGATGAGTGATTGTATGTATGAATGATTGTATGGGTGAATGAGTGAATGTGTGTGTAGACGTAGGAATCAGTGAATGCGTATGTAGTAACTAGTATTGGTGTGTCAATGGTTTCAAAAATTATACTCTGTATTTAACACTGGGTGTAACAGAGGTTATATTAAAGTTGAGGAGATGCATTGTATTGTCACATTAATGATATCATCATTGATGTGACCATTGATGTCAAAAGAGATATCATCAGTGATGTCATTTGAGATGTCATCAGTGATGTCATCAGTGATGTCACTGACCATGTCATGAATGATGTAATATGTGACATCATCAGCAGTGGATTGCGGGTGCGCGATATATAGTTAGTGCAACTAACTATATATGGAATTTCAATGGTTTTGTGTGAGTGAAATAAGGTTTTCTAAATGCTAATTCCTAACTATATATGGTCTATAACCTATGGTTTTTTCAGTGAATTTTCAAGGTTTTGTAAATGCTAATTCCTAACTATATATGGTCTATAACCTATGGTTTTTTCTGTGAATATATATATATATATATATATATATATATTTATTTATTTATTTATATATATGTGATGTGTGAATCTACATTTCTAATATCCCCATCTTTGAGGGGCATATCATCTCTGCCTTTTAATGCATGGCTCATATGCCCCAAAAGATATTTTATAAAATTCAGAGTTATCTTAGCAATTTAAGATGAAAAGTTGAGGGAGGCATCAGTACACATAGTAGAAAGAAATAATTGAGGCTGGCTGAAAGAGATTTATATATAAATCAGAGAGAAACGCATACACATAGGTTTAAAATCGACACAAAGGAGTAGAAAAGGAGAAAGAACAAAGAACCTGATAATGGGAAACAATGCAACTCCTCTGTTTTAGCTAAAGTTTTTTCAGTGTGATTGGTGGGCAGATTTTTTCTGAACCCATATTACTGCTTAGCTTATTCAATTAGCTGCACTGTCTATCTGATTTGATTGATCCCTGTTTACATTTTTCTTCTTTTTTCCTTACCTTCCCATTTCTAATACTTATATCACAGATCTCATCACTTCTAAGTGTTTTTTGGCAGCTTTCAATGTAACTGGTTAGCTTAGATGCTACCCCTCACTTTCAAAATACCTTGGTTCTGCCCACAGTTATTAAGGTTGTGTTGGGGTTTTGTTTAGTGAAGTGTTTTCTGCTGATGAAATATACATGAATGTCGTTGTCCCATGGCACTGTTCTAGAACTTTACTCTTTCTCAATTAAAGTTTTGTGTGTGTGTTGGAAATAGTACAGGGAACTCTAACTACTGGTACTATACAAAAATTAATATAATTCCACCTCCATGTTCAAACCATTTGGGAATTTATTATTCATGCTGGCAATGTATCTACTTTCCACCTGTCCGAGCTTCCTTTCTTGGTTACATCACCTCACAGAGTTTGGAATGGCACCTACCACAAAATATGATAGAATTTCTTCATCATTGTCATGTACATGTAAATGTAAATGTATGTAAATGTATTGCGACTTATATAGCGCACGTATCACCCGAAGGTATCAAGGCGCTTGCTTAGGGAACCCGTCCTGGTATTCCCCTGTGAGATACCCCGGCAGGGTATCCACAAGGTGAAAGCCAGGCATCCCGCCGCGAGGGGCCGTAGTGGAGATTAAGCAAGCTATTGCCCAGAGTCGCAGAGTGTGACCCCGTGAGTCGAGTAGGCACCGGAGCGAGAATTGTCGAGTCTGTGGAATTTTTTGAGCCCGAGACCCGCCGAGGCGGGGAATCGAACCCTGGTCCACAGCCGATCTCAGCTTCCGGGTCTGCCGCCTCTAACCACTGACCCACGCTTCTCCACGCTTCACATCATGGACATGACTAGCTACTGGGTAAGACCAAACTCTATTTTTGACTGCTCTTAAGTCTTTGAGTATCCAACAGTGCATCTGCAGGAATGTGATCCCTACTTATGACATGCAGCATTTGCAGGATAACACATACACTGCACATTCTATTTTGCAATTGAGAACACCCTTTTATTTTTATGGGTTTGACACTGAATGGTGTTGTGTACTCTCTGGTGTTCACTCCCTCTGTGCATGCTTGGTACCTATGACATTTATAGAACCCATTTCCCTGTTTGTTGGAAAGTGGGTTATTACCAGTGGTAAATCCGTATCTACCACTGACAATAAAGCCACTAACTCAACATAGGTCTCAGTATAGGTTTTTAGAAAACTATTCCCATGCTCAAACCTTGGTAGCTTGGCTGTGAGCAGGCAGGCTTAACACCAAAGACAGGGTAGTAGAGCATTTAAAATCACCAATTCAGTAAATTATCAAGACATAACTCACAATAAAGCTCCTGCACCAATTTATAAATATAGGATTTTTTTTCTCTTTAAAATGAACCAAATGAAAAACATCCAATGTAGGGAACCGGAGATGTGAATTTCTACAGATTGAGCACTATAAAGCACATAGGAGCCTATAGCGCTTATTGGGACATCTGGTCATGCAGGAACGTGTCAAGGTACAATTTTCAGGCTGACCGTGATGGAGCCCTGTGCGGCTACCCCTCGCGGTAGGTCTCGGTAAAAGTTTTTACCTTCTGACTTAGAAACTTTTCTGGAGCTTTTCTTTCCGTGGTCCCTCAAAGCTCTCGCCAGTTCGATTTTGGTGAGGGTTCGCTGGCTTGCCTTGTGTCAAGCTCACAGTCAAACTTATGGAGATCCAACCTCAGGAGCTTTCCAGCAGGATGAACCATGGATCCAGGCCGGCTCACGGTTAAAGGTGGGCAGCTTGGCTCTTGCGGTTGGTCACAGTCACCTTTTCTACATTCATATTTAGAAACATTTACAGAGCTTTTTCTTGCGTGGTCCCTAAATGCTGTTCACCAGGCCAGATTCGTTGAGGGTACGCCAGCTGGGGTTTCAGCCTACTCCTGGTCAAACTCTGGAAGTTGGACCTCCGGAGCTTTTCAGCTTTGGGAAGTGAATTGCACAATTTCATTAAACCCAGGGCATATAAAAATCATTTTATACGGGTCCTCCTTATATATACTTAACCCACCACACCCCTGCAACACCTTGGGAATACCCTGGAGGTACCTAATATGCCCAAACAGTGCAGTTTATCAATTTTAAGTGCCCCAAACTCCAACGATGAATTTGGGCACAATTGTAAAAGCATTCCTGCAACAGAGAGCTGTTTTTAAACTGACCCCCGGCTTCAGCAGGGCACACGTGCAAGTGCAGAAAAGTCTTCTGACCGCTAAACTGCCATCCCCTATTATATATTAGGAATTTAAAGGTGGTTTCAATCCCCCTGCCCTGTTATGTATAGGGCCTTATAGGGGAGTTTATGCTAAGGATACTCTAACCAATAGTGTACCCCAGCGTATGTAGGTGTTTTACTGTATTCTAATTGTCTCTTTCAGCATAGCACTGGCCCTGGGCCTAGTTTAGTGGAGCCCAGGGTCAGTCAGAGTCAGTTACCACTATTAACTAGTAACTACCAGGACACAGGATGACTTTGCAACACTGTTGTAACCAGGGTCTTGGGCTTTTGACCATAAGACTACTGCATACCATTACATCTTGCAAGAACGGGGCTCTACTGAAAGTAATGTAATTGGTGCCAGTGTTGTTAGGGAATTCTCCTAATCACCCCTTCCTGTTCACTCTAGGTTGTAATCATCCTTATTCAGTATTTTGTTTGTATCCTGTTTTCTTTGGGAAAAATGATAGATCCTTGTTCTTCAATTGGACCTTGGCTAGGGCTGTCTCTAATGTCGAGTTGGAATACACCCGCTCTTTAAAGCATTCCACCGTTTCTGACTTCTCAACATTCCAGTCTTCTATCAAACCGCAGTTTCTTTTTAATCTGACGAATTCCTCATTGGGGATGCTTGCATTCAGATCGAAGGGGTGGAAACTATCCGCATGAAGAGATGAACTGTGCTCTGCCTCCGTTATGAAGAATATATATATATATATTTCTCCAACACATGCGCAGAAACCTGAGTCTCTTGCAATGGCGGGCCGTGGTAGGGTCCCGAATCCTTATAAATCCAACAAAAGCGTTGTCTTTCAAATCTTGAAAACAACACACCATGGCCACAAATTCCTTCAGCGTGATTTATTGATCCAAAGTCACTCTATGCGTTTTGGAGCGTCTGCTCCTTGTTCACGAGTAATGTGCATGCAAACAAAAAGGTTATTCAAATTAATCATTTGACATCCCTTGTCTAAACTGTGAAAACAGACTTTGCAAACACTTTACAATCATGACCATGGACATGAACAAATAAATTAGGTTCCACGGTAGTGATAGGAATTGCACTCTGCATTGGGCTCACAATTCGTGACTATTAGGGCGAGTCCTTTGTTCGCACTTGAAAATTAATTATGTAAAACAACATGAATTCATTAATTATATGGTGACAACTGCATGTATTTATAATGTGGCAGAATATCATTTATTTGTCATGTCCCTGGTTATGATTGTAAAGTGTTTGCAAAGTCTGTTTTCACTGTTTTGACAAGGGATGTCGCATGATTAATTTGAAACACAACGCTTTTGTTGGATACATATATACGTACATTAGAATTTCACTTTGCATTTTGATATTGTGAAATATCGGGCATTTGCACTTTAAATGTGTGTATTTATTTTTATTTATTTATTTATTTTTATTTTAAGGTTTTATAGAGCGCGAACTTGATCCGTGAGGGTATCAGAGCGCTTTACATATTCATAGGGTAATACAGAAGGCAGGTCATCACAGGAGACCTGTACATCAGAGAGCTTACAGGGTCGAGGGGTCATAAGGAAGGCAGGATATCACACAAGTACTGTACATTAGGGATAGGGGAAACTATACATCAGGGCATTTTACAGAGACAGAGTCATACAATAGGCAGGATATCACACGAGTCCTGTACAGGGTCGCAGGATGAGGCAATAGTCTCTCGGGTAGCTGTGGAACGGGTTTATCCAAGGAATTTACCCACACGGAAGGATTTAGCCTCCTTTTTGAAGCGTGCCAGGGAGGGGATTCTTCTGATGTCAGGAGGGAGGGAGTTTCATATTCTTGGTGCAGTCCCGGCAAAAGCCCGATTGTAGGTTTTTATTTTCCTAAAGCGTGCAGGCCGGAGAAGGAGGGCATTGGTCGATCGTAAGTTTCTGCTTCCTCCGGATATCACAAGCTTCTGTGCAAGATACGCAGGGGAGTTAGAGTGTAAGGCCTTGTGCGTGATGCATGCCAGCTTGAGGTGGATCCTAGCCTCGAAGGGAAGCCAGTTCAAAGCTTTCAGGTGAGGAGTGATTTGATCGAATTTTCTAGAGCCTGTAAGTAGTCTGGCGGCTGCGTTGAGGCAGGCTTTTAAGGGAGCCAGCGAGATCTTGGGTAAGCTGGAGAGGGTGGAGCAACCATATTCCAGTCGAGAGATAACTAATGATTGGACTGCTAGTTTTAGGTCAGGAGCGTCAAGAAAGGGTTTCAGTTTCTTCTTCATCATCTTTATTTCGGCATCATATGCCATAAAAGGTACAGATAAAATGAAATGTAAAACAGAAACTATTAAGATATGTACAGGCATAAAAACATAAAACACAATATGCAAATATAGACATTATCAAACTATCTAACTCGGGATTTTTCGTTACAGCAATTTTGTTTTATAAGTCCCCATTTAAAAAATATCTCCTCTTGTGCCAGACAGACCCCAGATATTTGGCTACAGCGAAGACAATATGACCAGAGAGATCTGTTTTAAAAACCCTATAAGCTTGCATGCAGCGGGAGAAGCCCAAGTTTTTGCACAGTGGGACAATCCATTTTCTCCGCGCCTGAACATACGCTTTACAAAAAAACAATATGTGCAAATCAGTTTCTTGGTCGGATTTGCATCCGTGGCAAAAAGACGGGGATGAATCGGCCCATTTACTAGTAAGGACACGTAGCGGTAAACTACCATACCTCCATTGGAGGTACAGTTTCCTAATTGATATTGGAGCTATAATGTCTAGGGCAGTTTCAAACCTGTATCTGTCCTTAATTATTAAAAAAGATGACGTTAAGGTGCCGTGGGAAGTTCCTTGCATAAGACTAGCCAGTTTGGTTTCCTGGTACTGGATGATAAGCTGCCTCCTTGTAATCCTGGGACAAGATCCCAGCGGGTCAGACCATAGGGTGGGAATCGCCAGTTTAATTAGTTCTTTCTTAATAAAATTTAACCAGTGGATTTTCCCAATGTTTGGGAAAGCAAGAATTTCTTGTAATTCTGCCCTATAGTTGGCTAGCTCATGAACTGTCCATATCCTACGCCAGAATAACAGTGGCCGCAGGCCCATGTCTTCATCCAGAGGTCTCAGGGCCATGGCAAGTCTAATAGGCAGCAAGGGTGTGCTAGGAGGAAGTAATAGGAGTTTTCTGATAAAATTGTTCTCAATTACTACCAGATCACGATTGCACACGTGGCCCCAGAGTTCGCTACCATACATAGCCGATCCCCTTGCTTGTGCTCTATAAATCTCTAAAGCGGGGCCCACCGGCTTAAAAGTGGATTTATTCTTGGCGACTAACTTAGTGATGCCGCATGCTATTTGGGCCGGCTTCAGTTGCGCTTTCTCCCGTTGGTGGCCACACGACATTTTTTCATTTATGGTGATCCCTAAGTAGTCAAAGGTTCGGACCCTCTCCAACTTATTAGTCCCAATACATGGATTACAGCGGACTCGGGATGGGGGTTGAAAACCATATATTTGGTCTTCAAGGCATTGATCTCTAGACCATGATCTTTGCAAAATGCCTCAAAACCTCCTAGAACTCGTTGGAGCCCCATTGGTGACTTTGAGAGCAGCAGGGTGTCATCCGCAAACATAATTGCGGGCACCCTGCTGCCTCCAAGTTTGGGAGCATCAGTATTCGCAACACCATTCAGGTGCTCTATTACCCCGTTGACAAAGAGGCAGAACAGGGTCGGTGCAAGCACACAGCCCTGCTAACCCCCCTATCAACGGGGAATTTATTGGAGAGTGTCCCCTCCCGGCCACATCTGACCTGGGCGTAGTTGTCAGTATGTAATCTGATGATCATAGTTAGCAGGTATTGTGGGACCCCCAGGCCAGAGAGCACGGACCAAAGTTTCATGCGCCATACTAGGTCAAAAGCCGCTCTTAGGTCAACGAATACAGTATAGAGGCTGCCACCCTCCAAATGTACCGTTTTCCAAAATATCATGGAAAGTCGGAAGACTTGATCTACAGTTGACACTTTGTTCCTGAAACCTGCCTGGTATGGGCTCAGGACTGAGTGCTCTTCAGTCCATTCCAATAGACGGTCCAGGATCAGCCTAGCAAAGATCTTTTGGGGGACGTCTATTAAGCTAATGGGCCTGTAGTTGACTGGGAGCAGAGGAGAGCCCCTCTTAAAGATGGGCACAATCTCTGCCCCCAGCCAAGTAGCAGGCACCGCCATCCCTTCCAGGATTGCATTAAAAAGAACCTGCAAATATGGGGCCCAGATCATGGGTTCACTTTTGAATAAGTCACCAGGGAGTTTGTCCAACCCAGGAGCTTTTTTAGTGGCAAGTCTAGCAATAGCTACGCCAACTTCTGCCACACTGATTTTGTCCGTGTCCAGAAGTGGCGTAGGGATCGAGCCCGTCCTCGGATCTACTTGTGCCTGATTTAGGTCCATGTCGGCCTCAGTGTATAGAGATCTAAAATGATCCTCCCACACACTGGGTGCTATGTTGGCCTCCACTGCAGGGGTTGGGTCAGCCGACCCGTTTTTGACAATCTGCCAACATTTCCTGGCGTCTCGGTACTTGAGCGCATCAGTCATGTCGGCCCAATTACCGTGATCCCATTCTGTCTTCGCGTTGGCAATGAGGCATTTGTACTCCCTTCTCTTAATTCTTACCAGGGAGATATTGTGCTGCTGCCTCATCGCCACTAGCAGATCCGTTCTGGCCTTTCTACAGGCGGCGTTGAACCATGAGGCACAAGTCCCCCGTCCATTGCCTTTACGTTGTTTCTGCTCCGGGTACAGAACATCAGCTAAAATGGTGCACCTCTGTAGGTGTAGTATGCCAAGTTCTCTATGTGTCTCCTCAGGCGAGGAGGGGTGGGACATAAGATTATCAACTTTTTGCAAAACAGGCACAGCCTTTGCATATAGCCTCTGGATATCCTGGGAATTTTATGCAATTTTGGACCAGCGAACTCTGCGCCGATTTGTAGATAAAATCAATCTCGGGTCCGCACAGTCACCACCAGCCTGATTTTGTGTGCTTACGCCCGGGATTAAGATTTTTAGAATCAGCGCATTATGATCGCTGTCAGCTCGAGGCATTACGTGAAAGTCCACAATTCTGTCCCATTCAGAGATTTCCACGAGTATATAGTCCAATCTTGAATTACACCCGAGTTTGTTAAAAGTCGATTTTGGTGGAACGTCACCGCTCACCCGACCGTTGCAGGCCCTTAGTGAATTCGCAAGGGTTAGGCAGGTAATTTGCATGGCTAATGGCGACCAAGACTTCACAGATGGTCCAGCCAGTTTCGGGATTCCCCATTGTTCTTCTTCGTCATTAGATGTCCTTCTAGGAATGATGGAAGTGGCTCAAATTGGCAATTGAAATCTCCCCAACCACATACGAGATGCCTTTGGAGAGTGTGTTCAAGAACAGTGCTAGTTCCTCGATAGTGCTGGAAACTTTTGCTATGCCCACTGGTCTTGAATAGACATTTATCAATGCCAACTTGATTAGATCAGACCATTCCAAGAGTACACATTGGACATCTTGTGAGTTAGTTGGTAAATCCCTTGCTTTGCAGCCCAGGTGGGAAGCCACCCAGATAAGTAATCCACCTGACGGGCGGCCCTTCCCCTTCCAATTTGCCCCAACTGCAAATGTGTCAAAGCCTGCACGCCGATGGACCTCTCTTGCCCATGTTTCTTGAAAAAGGCAAACATCCTGCAGATCTATCAATGCCCCCCAGTCAGGGGAATCCAGTTTATTGGCTAAACCAGCCACATTCCATGAAAGGAGGGAAATTGAACCGTTAATACAATGGTCTACATTGGGACGAGGAGTCACCCGGTTAGCATTAAGACCACCCGAGCCGGGCGTAGGGTACAGAATATTCTCAGTGCTAGAGGTGGGAATTCTTTTGTTGGTACAAGAGCTGAATTCCCTTTTCAGCCTGGGAATAGTGGGCTCACAGTGCCCTTCAGTAGCTCCCCTGTTGACTTTTGGATCGGCCCCCCCACCCGCTGAAGAATTACTAGTTTTTGGCTGTCAGTCCACCATCTCCAGGCAGCTATACCTGTTGGTCGTCGGTAAGCCACCCCAATTACCCCTGTGAGCTTCTTCCCTAGAGCCCTGTGCACCCCAGGTGCCCCAGTTATCGTTCCTTAGGGGACGCCCAACTGTGTGCCAATTGCTATCTATATTCCAGTTGCGTATTGGTCCGCTCCTGGGGGGATAGAAAAAGGAAAGGCGACGTGTTGTGATCCCCTCGTCTCTTTCCTGTGTATTCCAGGTGCATATATAATCAACAGTATGGGGATCCACAAAATTAATCACTATACAGTCACCCTGTACCATTTTTCTCTCAAATCCCACCCATGCTACCCTGCGCACTGTCAAAATCTTACTAGCGAGGTTCAGGGGCAGAGGCCTAATTTTATTTAGCCAATACTGGACTTTGTTTTTTAAGGACCAATTGGGTTCCTCTTCAGCTTCGTTCAATTCAGGGACCCCCGTCATAACCACAACATATGGACTTGCCTCAGGGGGCAAGTTGACCGGTCGTCTCCTATGTGGGCCACTGCCATTACTGATCTTATTTGGCTGCAACGTATTAACCCTAGGATGGGAGGGCCCCACTTTCAGCGAAAGTAGCACCGGTTCCTGTTTTGGGTGCTATTGCCTTCGTGGCGGTGGAGCCAGACTTAGATTCTATATTGGTCACAGTTGCTAGTGATTTTTTGGTAACAGGGACAGTGGGTTTAGCTGGATTTGTGCATAAATTGGTTCCCCCTATATTATCAGTCTCCCTTAGATTTGCTTTTTTTTAAACATCGCACATATCAGCTAGCTGTTTTTCTATACGCGCTAATCTTGTGTCGATGGGGGTGAGGTAAAGTTTAAAAAGTTTGGCAATCCTGGGTAGGAGTGCAATGTTTACCTCATCATCCCTAACGCTAATCCTATCTGAAATGTCTGCACCCTCTGTGTTGGCACTGGGGGTTGCCTCGTTTGTAGGGGTGATACCAGGGGGGTCAGTAACTATAGCCAGGTTTTGTTCAGAGGCCGGATGGGTTTTTCTGCAGTGGTTACCCCTGTGTTTTTTGTTTTTGGGGTTAGATTTTTTGGGAATAAGTTTTTTAGGAATAGCTCCCTCCCTCGTGGCCCTCAACTGAGTGCTGCTCAGGTCAGTAGGGGGGGTGATGTTGACTAAGTCTTGGCTAAAATTCAAGTCCACGCTTTGATGGGGGTCAAATGAGAGATGGGAAACTGATAAGTCTACTGTAGCAGGTAGACTCTCTCTACATGGGCGTGGATGTCTGCATTAAATGTTATAGGGGTTGCTGAAATAGCCTGAACCTTGGATTGGTTGGGAGTTTTGGCTGTGGCAAACTAACCCATAGAGGATCTTTTTGCAAACTCTAATTCCTGGGATACTCTTCTTTGCAAGGAGGTGATTTCCTGATCAATAAAGGAATTAGCCCTTAGAAGAAAGTTATCTAGTGTGCCAGATTGTGGCAGCCCCCCCGCAGTGGTTTTGCTTCTGGACCCTCTCGTACTCATAATTATTAATATAGGTTGGTAGGCAGCAGAACTCTACGGAGTAAATGTTCCTTAATATAACCAATAAGTGTAGGATGCAGTAAACCAAAGACCTACTTGCGGGTACAATAGTAAATAAAGAGTTAGGGGGTGGCCCAGCCCGGCCTTCCACGGCCTCTAACGGGCTACAACGGGCCCGCCCTTGGCCCAGGCTTAGCCCGTGCGCGTTCCACGTGCGCGGAAAGGAAGCTACTTAAATAGCAGTCGGGCGTCGGCGGGAAGAGGACCACATGCGGCTGATGATGCCCCGCAATGCAGACTGGTCCTCGCAGTCCCGTGAAGCGCCTCCGATGTGGGTAATCACCTCCCAGCTGGCTGCTCACCTCCCATCCAAGCAGCAACGAGACGGGCAAAGTTCACCTCTGCGAGCGGCCCCCACGGAGCGGGGGCCGCGAGAGGTAGCGAAAATGCAGGCAGAAGTGACGATTGGAAAAGCCGAGTCTTTCTCCCAGGCTCAGAGTGCACCAGTCAGTGGTGGGATGCAGGAGGATTAATCGTGGGAGTCGGGCGTCGGCGGGAAGAGGACCAGCTGCAGCTGATGATGCCCCGCAATGCAGGCTGGTCCTCGCAGTCCCGTGAAGCGCCTCCGATGTGGGTAATCACCTCCCATCTGGCTGCTCACCTCCCATCCAAGCAGCAACGAGACGGGCAAAGTTCACCTCTGCGAGCGGCTCCCGCGGAGCGGGGGCCGCGAGAGGTAGCGAAAATGCAGGCAGAAGTGACGATTGGAAAAGCCGAGTCTTTCTCCTAGGCTCAGAGTGCACCAGTCAGTGGTGGGATGCAGGAGGATTTATTGTGGGAGTCGGGCGTCGGCGGGAAGAGGACCAGCTGCAGCTGATGATCCCCCGCAATGCCGGCTGGTCCTCGCAGTCCCCTGAAGCGCCTCCGATGTGAGTAATCACCTCCCATCTGGCTGCTCACCTCCCATCCAAGCAGCAACGAGACGGGCAAAGTTCACCTCTGCGAGCGGCTCCCGCGGAGCCGGGGCCGCGAGAGGTAGCGAAAATGCAGGCAGAAGTGACGATTGGAAAAGCCGAGTCTTTCTCCCAGGCTCAGAGTGCACCAGTCAGTGGTGGGATGCAGGAGGATTTATCGTGGGAGTCGTGCGTCGGCGGGAAGAGGACCAGCTGCGGCTGATGATGCCCCACAATGCAGGCTGGTCCTCGCAGTCCCGAGAAGCGCCTCCGATGTGGGTAATCACCTCCCAGCTGGCTGCTCACCTCCCATCCAAGCAGCAACGAGACGGGCAAAGTTCACCTCTGCGAGCGGCTCCCGCGGAGCGGGGGCCGCGAGAGGTAGCGAAAATGCAGGCAGTAGTGACGATTGGAAAAGCCGAGTCTTTCTCCCAGGCTCAGAGTGCACCATAGGTAGCTCAGGTGGAATCTGGCAGATTTGGCCATTGCGTTGATGTGGTCTTGCATGTTTAGGTTATAATCTAAGGTAATTCCCAGAGATTTGGCCGAATCCACAATGATTGGGGAACAATTTAAAGCTGTGATAGCTTTAATCCATGACTGGATCTCAGGGTTGCTCTTGGGCGGGGAGATTAAAAGGCACTCAGTTTTCTTAGCATTGAGTTTGAGTTGGTTGGAGGAGAGCCATCTGATGGTCAGCTTCAGGGCCTCATTCAAAGTGAGGATCTCCGCAAGAGAAGAGATTTTTATGTAGATCTGAGTGTCATCAGCGTACATATGGAAGGAGATATTTGCAGTGCGAAGGACTTCGGCAAGGGGTTCTAAATAGAGATTGAAGAGGGTGGGGGACAACGATGGTCCTTGAGGGACTCCCACCGTGACCACAGAGGGAGCGGACAGTTCACCATTGATTAGGAATCTCTGAGAATGGTTTTGGAGGTAGGAACTAAACCAGTCAAGGACTGTGCCATCTGATACCATCCTCAGTTTGAGGTGTTCGAGTAGCATCTCGTGGTTGACCGTGTCGAAGGCCGAGGATAGATCAAGGAGGATTAGGAGACAGGTTTTGTCTTGGTCAAGGGCTTGATGAGCGTTATCGACAATGGGAAGCATGGTGGATTCAGTGCTGTGTCCCGGTCGGAAGCCGGATTGGCAGTCGTCGAGTAGATGGAAGTTGTTGATGTGGTGACCTAGCTGTATTTGTACACACTTTTCCAGCACTTTGGCCAAGAGAGGAATGTTGGAAATTGGTCTAAAGTTGTCTGGGGAGGCTGGGTCCAGTGAAGTTTTTTTCAGAATGGGGAGGACTTGGCCAGCTTTCAGCGAGGCCGGAATTGATCCCTGCCGGAGAGAGGCGTTGATTTTCGCAGTCCAGCTAGGAATAAAGGATTTGGCAACGGTCGCGAGACAGTTTGAGGGGAGCGGGTCGTTGAAATGGTTATTAGGGTTCAGGGTGGAAAGGATTTTCGCAACAGCGTCTTCATCTTAGGGTGTGAATTCGGACCAGTGTGCTAGATTCTTCGGTGAGGACCATGGAGGCAAGGGGAGAGGAGTTGGAAGGTCAAGGATCGGAGGGCGGAGTGAGGCAGCCTTGAGTTCGATATCTAAGGTTTTGATTTTGTTTGCGAAAAACTAGGAGAAATCCTCGGCGGAGATGAGAGACTTGGGTGTTTCTTTCGCTGTTTTGGACAGTTTGTTCGATTGAAGTTTGACCATCTCAAAGAGTTTGCGTGGTCTGTTCTGGGCATTTCCTAATTCCGCTCTGAAAAACTCTTTTTTTGAGCTGACGATATTCTTGTTGTAAGTATTTCTGGACTGGCGAAGAAGTTTTAGGTGATCTGCTGAGGGGTGCTGTCTCCAGATTCTTTCAGGGATCTCCTCTCGTCGTTGAGGGAACCAGTGAACCATGGGTTTCTATCTTTGACTTGAGTTCTTTTTAGTTTAGGAGGGACTAGGTCATCCAAGATGTTCAACATTGTAGCAGAGTAGTGATCATTTAGGTCACTGACTGAGGTGATGTGGGGGGGGAGGTCGGATTTGCAGCAAGTCTCAAGTTCCTTGAGGTCTAGGTTTTTGGTGTCTCTGGCCCAACATTTTGGGAGCACCGGTTGTGGTGTCCTTGTCCAGCGGGTGCCAGGTAGCAGGTAGGTGATGGCATGGTGGTCTGACCAGTCGCAGGGGTCAATCGATATGAGCTGACGGTTGTCTCCTTGGATGTGATCCAGTCTAGAGTGGCCCCTTTCGAGTGGGTTGGGAGAGGGCAAGCTTGGGTCAGGGCTAGATCGGTCATGAGGTCTTTAATGGCTATGACATGAGGGTCCTTAAGGTCGTTCCAGTGCAGGTTGAAGTCACCGAGGAAAATGTCTTTGGTGTTGGGGGAGTTCTTAAGCATGATAACTTCCATGAGGTAGACAGTGAAGGATTCGTTATTGCCTGGGGGGTGGTAAAAGATGTGTCGGTTACATAGGTGGGTGGTGCTACTGCAGACTGAAAGGGCTAGATATTCGCTGGCATCAGTGGTATCCGTTAGAAGCTCTGTGACAAGGAGGATAGAGCAATGGATGCAGGTGATTCCGCCACCTTTTTTGTTATGTGGTCTGTCTAGCCTGGCAATGTTAAAGTTGGGGGGGATTAAGAGGTCGAGCCATGGGGAAGATGCATCATTAAGCCATGATTCTGTTAGAAAGGCTAAGTCGGTGTTGTTGTTCAGAATGAGAGCAGCGACTTCGGCCGCATGCTTTACTGCGGAGCGGCAGTTGATTAAGAGCCCCTTCAGAGCAGGGAGGGGGCTGGTAGCGGGGGTCGGGACGGACAGGGGTACGGGTGCAAGGTTGCTTCTGATCACCCTTCTATTGCAGAGGTGGGCTGATCTGTATGGGTCAATAGCGACCGCGCAGATGGGGTGTGCGGCACTCGCATCTGGTAAACAAGGAGAGGTAGGGGCTGCGTTATGGTCTTTGAGAAAATCCTGGATTTCCTTTTCAGTGAGGTCTTGTGAATTTGTTGAGAAGAGAGTAAGGTTGTAGGAGAGGGCGAGGTCAAGGGTTTCCTCCTCTGATAGATAGCTAGAGTGCTTGCGGGGGCGAAGATGTCTCAAGAATGTCTGTAGAGGGTGTTTGGGAAGCTCTGGGATTGGAAGGAAAGACAGCTGAGGCATGAGGTTTGCGAAAGAGAGTTCGGCGAGGTGGAGGAAGTTTGTTAGATTGAGGATGGAGGAGTGGAAGCTCTGAATTATTTTGGAGGCTCTGGAGTGCAGAGAGTAGATAGCTGCGGTGGGGGTGTTGGAGGGTAAGGGTGGGCTGTGCTAGAAGTCGTGGAAGGGGTGGCTTGAGTGTTAGCGGGACTGGCATGACCTGCAGCAGCAGGAGTCGCTGGGGAGGGGGGGGTTGGAGGACAAGAGTGGGCCGTGTTAGGAGTCGTGGAAGGGGTGGTTTCAGTGTTAGCGGGTGATGGCATGACCTACTACAGGAGGAGTCGCTGAGGAGGGGGGGTTGGATGGGAAGGGTGGGCTGTGTGAGGAGTCATAGAGGGGGTGGTTTGAGTGTTAGTGGGGCTGGCTTGACCTGCCACAGCGAAAGATGCTGATGACGTAATGGTCTTAGAGACCGACTGGGGAGAATGGAGGGAGGAGACCAAGGGTCCAGGGTTTATTTCGCTCGGGGGGCTTGTAGGAGGCCTGGTGGGGTTAAGGTGTGCTGTGATGGAAGCCGTGGATTTCGAGTGGGGAGCATGGAGGGGTGGAATCACTGGTCTCTGGTCCAAAGCGTTAAGGAGGTTGGTGGGAATAGTGAGGAGATTAAGGTGTTCTATATTGGGCAGATGGTTTGGGGTAGGGTCAGGCCGTGTGATGGTCAGCGTCCCAGTGTCATGCACATGGTTTCGGAGAGTGGTAAAAAGATCTGAGAATTTGTCAATGTTTTTTGTTGAGGCTTGGATCAGTACAATGCCACTTTTGTAGAGGGTGATAGTGAGGACAGCTTGAAGGGTTGTTGATGGCACTGTTGTGAGCTTAGTGCCATATGGAATGTTCCTGGATGAGTGTACATTAAGGAATATTGAAAAGGTATTGCGCCAAGCAGGGATTCTTCTGGAGTAGAAAACAAGGTCATTAGTGATGGTGCCTATGTCCGCACCGTAACGTAGGTCCGAGATCAGTGTCTCGGGATGGTTTTTCAGGGTGAGGTGCTTTTGTGGTGGTTTTTGAGAGGTTTGGGGGGTAGACCAGGGTGTAAGCGATTGTCTCAGAGGCAGTTAGACCAGGGCCCACCATGTTGGCTTGGGAAGGGCACACTCGTGGAGACCTGGATCAGTTAGCGGCAGTCATTGTGGACATAATCGTTAGGATAGTGGTGCTTGAAGGGGGATAACGGCTTGTCTTGGTTGTTGTAGGTTAATGCAGTCAGTCAGTGCCACTTCAAGATGGCCACCCCAAGATTGTAAGAGTGAGCAGTCCTCTTTCTGTTACAGTAGATAAAGGTTGTGCAGTCCTCTTTCTGTTACTGCAGACTGGATTTGTGCAGTCCTCTTTCTGTTATAGCTGATTGAGGGCAAGCCTGGTTGGGGTCCAGTTAGTGGACCTTGATTGTTTCGAGGAGCAGTCCTCTTTCTATGGACGCTGTCCCGGGGCTGCCATTTTGAGTCAGGTTTGGTGTTTTACATCAGCAACCAGTGAGGTTAGGTTTATCGTTTTTTTAATTATTTTTTTATTTATTTTTTATTTTGGTGGATCCAAGCGCACGATGCTAAAGAGGCTGTCATATGCGCATAAGATGACTAAGGCAACTGCAGGATGCAGACTGGCTGCACAAAGCTGATGATTATTAAGGCAGTGCTCGAGGGTCAAAGTGCTCAAAGTCGGCAGCCGATCATCTCCTTACATGCCTCGCAGCCGCTCTGCCCGTGAGCTGCACGGAACATTATAGCAGCTGGAGGCGCTGAGAGAGCAGCTCCCCGGGACCTCAGTAGAAACTGTGAGGTTGGTGGCTGCAGCGGGGAAGAGATTCTGTGGAGAGGGAGGAGAGCACCCGGAGGTAGGCTGTGGTGCCCCAGGAGCGCGAGCAAAGACCGTAGCAGGGGTCGGGAAGGGACCAGATGCTGGGAGGGAAAACAGGAGAGGTGGAGGTCGGGCAGGTAGTTGGAGTTCAGTCGGGTGGCACAATCTTTGCTATAGCGGGACGGGGCAGGGGGCCCCCCATACCTTGTTCCCCGCGGGTTGAGGCCGTCGGCGCGTAGGTCCCTTCTCCTTCAAGTGTAAGATGTCGATTTTGGGACCACACTCGGAGGGGCAGACGGAGGTTCTGGTGACTCCCGCAGTGTTAAGTCGAGTCCATGCGGGTCTTCACCACGTCGGGGGAGCGGCAGCTTCCTATCGAGGAGTTCTTGCGGGCCGGCTGATGGGCAGTTCGCCCCGCAGGATGAGCAAAATCGAGTCCAATGAGACGGCGGAGTTCCCCAGCTGGAGAGGGCAACAGGCGACCCTCGAGGAGTCCGGAGCTCGGGTGTTCGAAAAACTTCGCCGTGGGGGTCCGTGAATTCCGGTGCAGAGGTAACGGGATAATCCTTAGGTTGCACAGATTGTTCCAATTGTTCGATGGGCTCGATGGGTGAGGTTTGCCAGGGATTTACACAGATTGTCATCCCTTACCCCTGGAGCACTCTGGAAGAGCTCCTTATCCATCGGCCATGTAAGGGAATGTAAAATCTGCACTGTAAGGGAATGTAAAATGGCTGTTAGCCATGTCAATATGTGCAATAGCTATATGTGCAGTATACCTTTGAAAACCAATGCTGCTCTTATATTGTAAAAAGTTCACTATTGGCTTTGCTTTGTAAAGAATTTGTTCACAGTTTTTTCTGTTACATGATTAGTAATGTGACGAAGTTAGAAGATAAGACTACATCACATTAATATGTTTTTATTCAAAATGTTGTATGATTATGGTTTCCTTTTGTCCATACCAGTGCAGTTCTAGGCTAATGTTTTATTGAGCAGTCTATATATTTAGTGATTCATAAATTAACATCATAATGTATTGCTCAAAGCGGATGTGAGAAAAATTGCACTTTCATTTTAAAGATTTCAGAGATTATATAAAAGCACAAAATGCAGTTGGGGAAATGTTGTGAAAAAGACTGCGGAGATGGTCGAAACGCGTCACCCCAAGCCACAATAAACTGTTGGAGTGAACCAGAGCAGGTTGGGACCTGTTTTTTTTAATTATGAATGGGTGTGTTGATATATTTGTTCAAGGAGCCGGTGTGGAAACCCAACACGACCCACCTCTGTTCCAGAGCACAGCGTTCACTGGCAGTTGAGTGATTTTGTGTATGGTGTACACTTCAAAGGTGCACACATGGGGAACCAGGATCCAGGATTTGGAGGACCTCTGTGAGAATGGTAAGGGGAGCGACATGCGGCAGCAGGCGCAGCAGAAGAGGGAGAGCAGCAGTTAACTATATGGTGGCACAAAAACTAAACAGTTACAAATTGCAGGATTCTGAGTGTAAGAAAGAACTTGGACAGGCTAAAACAAGGGAAACAGAGGTGGAAAGATTATTTAATGATGCAGATGCCGAAAATTAACTTGGTGCAAGCAGCAGTGGAACCATGTAGGACACACCGTAGGACTGAAAAGAGATCATGCGCGCTTTGGAAAAACTATTGAAATGAGAGACATCTAAATGGTGGGAGAGTAAGTCTGTGAGAAGTTGGCCTGGTATTTGCTGTCCACTACTTAGAGTGGGCAACATGCACCAGTCCAAACAACCCTTATGGTGATTCAATAGATCAAAGATAACCTTAGAAAGCTATCCAAGTGGTAGCTGTGGAGAGCAGCATTCAGGCTTAGTCTTGAAGGAATGTTAAGCAGCTTCTTTTACCAAAATGCAACCTTATTGTATTGGTTAAATGAAAGAAGAACCACACAGTAGTTATAAAAATATGTATTTATTATTATACCACACCTTAATACCTCACAGTATCTGCTACACGCAGATGAACACAAAGAACACAATACTGAAGCACAGAAACAATCGTAAGTAGCGCTAATACACAGTAGGCTCAAGATGGAGATCCAAACCATATACTAAAACAGTGGTAGAAGAACCACAACTCGAGTCAAGACAATGTCTAGAGGTTGTAGAATCACTGGGACCCCAAGGAACCACTCAAGGTGTGTAAGGAGGGACCCCACGGAGGACGGGTGTAGTGCGAGAACACAGCCGCATTCAATGGGAGAGTCGCGGTTGCAGTTTTACAGTTTAAGGACCCTTCCTAGTGGATTACAAAGAAACTGTTTGGAACATAAAGGGTTGGAGAGCCACCCCCTGTGGATACTGAAGTACTAGAATTACCTATCTCAGGGAAGCCAGGTGCAAAGGGCTGAAGTGGGAGTCTTCAAAGAAATGTCACTGCTGGAAAGTAGAAAAGTGTCCGGTGGAACCCACAGGTGGATTTTTGATGGAAGGAACCTGAAAGCAGAGGGGACAGAGTCTGGGTCACTCAGGAGTGAACAGGGCCTCGGAGATGAATGCCCACCAATGTCGGGTGCTTCAGGTGTGAAGATGGAAACTTTGACTCTGCAACCACGGGGACCAGGAGATGTTGAGGATGACCAGGTGCCGGATATGAGGTGTCCCACAAAGGATGTCGAGTACTGAGGGGTCGATGTTCAGCGGGTTCACCAACAAGCCTTGGCAGTGGCAACCCATGAAGAAGGTCGAGTAAGGTAGCGATATGGCCCAGCAAGAACCAGGAGACTCACGACAGCAAGGGGAGTCAGTGCAGGCTGGGAGCAGCCAGGGAATCACAATGAAAGCAGTGTTGTCCCTCAAATGAACCCACAGGCCAAAGGCACAGGTTTCACAGGTGGACCTGTAACAGTTTCACAAAGTCACAGCTTTCAGGGCACAGAGTATGAGGAGGCCAACGTTCTTTGTATGACATGTGCACAGAGGTTGTGGCTATTGATAGTACAATGCACTTAGTTGGGGAATGCCAATAGGAATATGCACTTGCAAAAGAACACATTGCACAGGGGTTCAAGTTATGCAGTCCTCATGAGGGATACTGGCCTCAGACTTAGTGAGAAGGCAGCTTAACTTCAAAGAACAAAGAAACCCATCTTGTGTGTCACTAGAGCCTTCAGAGTCTGCAGGAGCTCAGGATCAGCAGACCAGTCCGTTGCATTACAGTGCCTGCAAATGCAGGGGAGTGACTCCTTCACCCAAGGGATATTCTTCAGTTGTCCTTGATGCTCCACTGGTCCTGCATGGAGCCTGTATGGGGCACGGGCAAAGACAATGCTTTGGACGGAGAGGGGGATGAAGTCGGGTCCAGTCGAAGTCCAGAAAATTCCAGAGTGTCCAGACGGTCGAAGTTCAGTGGTTTCTGGTTCAGAATCTTGTCCACATTGAATCTAGGAACCTACAGCCAGTTAAGCACTTTTATACCATTGGGAGAGGGTTGGACAGATTTAAGGGGCCCTCCCAGGGGAGGGTCAGGACATGGGGGAGGATACTCCCATGTCCTTCCTTTGTTCAGTTATGCACCAGAGCAGGAGCCAATGGCTCCCACGACTGGTTTGAACTGGACTATGCACGGGGACACCAAGAGTGCCACAGATGCAAACTTTCAGGCACTTTGGAAGTGCACCCATCCAGCCCCAATACACTAAATCCTGTCTGGGAGGTGGTCACACTTCCCTGTGACAGGATGCCTATTGTCCTGCCTCCCCCTGCTCAGGCTTGGCTCAGCAGCAGAAAGGCAGAAATGTGTCTCTGGTTGGCAGCAACCATTTTGTGCTGCCCAATGTCGAGAAGGCTGGTACTGGGAATACCAGAGACCCCATGAAGCTCGCTTCAGAAGGGTGGAAATCATACCTCCCTCACCGGTGACTGATGTGGAGGTATGATTCCAAGGTGATTGATACCAAACACAACATGTTTTGTTGTACCCGTTTTCGCGATAGCATTTTACGTGAGCATATAATCCACCTCTATCTATATGTGTGGGTGCGTCATCAACAACCCAGGAGAATGGTCTCCGAAGGCTGCAGGGGTGCTCTGCTGATGCAGGGGGACCCTCTAACGTAAAACCCATCACCCTGCCTTCAAGATTGTCAAGGCCTGCTGGAGGGGTGACGGATAGGTTTTAAGTTTAGTGACCTATAGATATAGTAAACCTGTATCTAAAGTAAGTGGTGAATGCACCATCTTACACAGGCTGCAACGGCAGGCCTGTAGTTCCATTTTGCATGGCCTCTCATAGGTGGCATAATACATACTTCAGCCCATGGGAGGCCTGTATTGTATTGTATTGTATTGTAAGGGGAGCTTATAAAGCGCACTGACACCGTGGGTTTCCTGGCGCTGGTTGAATGCTAGAGGACCAGAGGGATTTAGCCAGATTGAGGGAAGAGCCATGTTTTTAGGGATTTACGGAAAAGGATGAGAGAATTAGAGGTTTTGAGAGAGAGGGGAAAGGAGTTCCAGAGTTTAGGGGCCAGGAATGCGAATCTCCGGCCTCCAGATCTGCAGAGTTTGATGGGGGGGATGAGTAGGAAGTGAAGGTGGGAAGATCTCAGGTTCCGTGAAGGACAATAGGGCCTGATAAGGGATTTCAGAAAGACGGGACAGGAGCCAGATAAAGATTTAAACGTGAGGCAGCCGATCTTAAAGGCTGCCCTCGAGATGACAGGGAGCCAGTGCAGTTTAGAAAGAAGGGGTTTGGCGGATTGCCATTTCGGAATCCCAAGGGCCAGTCTCGCCGCTTGATTTTGAACAGATTGTAGTCTGGAGAGAGATGTTTTAGGCAGACCGTGGTAAATAGAGTTCAAAAAATCTAAGCGGGAGAGAACAAGGGCCATAATTACTTGCAGAAGAGCTTCAGGAGTGAGGAGATAGGCCACCTTCCTGATCCTGCGCAGCTGGAACATACAGGAGGAGACAACCGTCCCCACTTGGGGCCCAAGGGAGAGGCCGGAGTCAATAGTGACCCCGAGACTTTTTACCGAGGCCACAGGGGTGGGGGGGGCCAAGTTCTGCCGACCAAAAGTGCGGACCCCAGTGGGTAGAGCTCCTGCCAGGAAGAAGAAGCTCCGTCTTTCCGGGATTCAATTTGAGCTGGTTTTGACACATCCACTGTAGGATGTGGGACATGGCTGCCTGGAAGTTAGGAATAGCAGAGGGGGAATCGAGAGGAAAGATGAGTTGCAGGTCGTCCGCGTAGTTAAAAACGGTGACGTCCCACTGCCTCAGAGAAAAAAGGAGGGGTCGAAGATAGAGGTTGAAGAGAAGGGGGGATAAAGAGGAGCCCTGGGGGACCCCGCAGGGCAAGTGTTCCCTAGGAGCTCTAAGAGTGCCCAGGCTGAGGGTCTGAAACCTCCCGGTCAGGAAGGATTTGACCCATGCCAGCGCCAGGCCCTGGATGCCAGCCTGCTCGACACGGTGGAGGAGGATGTTGTGGTCCACCGTGTCGAAAGCGGCTGACAGATCTAATAAAACCAGGGCCTGGGGGGTACCCTTGTCAGCGCCGTCTCTCAAGGCATCCAGCACGGCCAAGATCACAGTCTCCGTAGAGTGGCCGGGTCTGAAGCCGGCCTGATTGGCCTCGAGACAGTTGGAGCACTCGATGAACTGTGAGAGACAGGCGGTGGCGTGGGCTTCCAGGATTTTAGAGAAGAAAGGCAAGAGAGAGATGGGGCGGTAGTTCGCCGGAACGGCGGGATCAGCCCCAGGCTTCTTCAGTAGAGGCACCAGAACGGCCTCCTTGAAGGAGCAGGGTACCGTGCCGGACGAGAGAGAGGAATTCAGCAAGGGAAGGATGCAGTCGGGTAGAGAATGGCAGATGTCTCGTAGTATGGTGGGGGGACAACAGTCGTCTGGAGATCCAGACTTGATACGGGTAGCCAATGTGGCCAAGGAAGTGGGGTCTAAGGGAGAAAACTGAGTGAAAGAGAGGGCATTGTGGGGGGGAGAGACGGAGCCCGCGCCAGGGGGGGTAGCCGGGATTGTGTCTTTAATCAAAGCAATTTTCTGAATGAAGAAAGTACTTAGCGCGTTACAAGATTCCTGTGTGGGGGCCTGAGTCGAAAGTGTCCTGGGGTCGGAAGTGAATTCGTTAAGGACTTTAAAAATCTCTTTGGACTTGCAAGGGGCAGATAAGATTTTTTCTGAGGCGTAAGCTTTTTTGGCTGCGGAAATGGCTGTTTTGTACTTATTGCGCGCGGCCACATATACGCCTCTACTAGACGAGCAGTAGTCTCTCCTCCACCTGCGCTCAGATCGGCGGAGTTCCAATTGCAGGGTCTTGAGGTGGGGGGTGAACCATTTGTGGGAGTGGCAATGTCGGGATCGGGGGAACTTAGTTAGAGGGGCAAAAATATCGCTGGCTGTCGTGAGCCAGTCAGAAATATGCCCCTGAAGCTCGTTGGTGCTTAAATCGTTGGGGAGCAGGGGACGGGTTAGAGAAAGGTGAGATAGAAGTTTAGAGGAGTCGGCGGCTCTCCACTTGCGGGCGGTGCCGCCCTCCTGCAGTGGGATCCTGATCTGGCCGACAGCCGAGAGAGTGGTGTCAATCAAAAAGTGAACGGACCACACACAAGGTGTTATAAGCGGACAGGAGGACTTTACCTGGTGGACCCAAATGTGGTCAAGGATGTGGCCGCCATTGTGAGTGGCGGACCTGACTAATTGAGTGAAGTTCAGGCTCGAGAGGGCCTTGAACAGTTCGATGGCATGGGGGCCAGCGTCCTCATTCTGAAACTAGTAGTTGAAGTCACCAACAATGACAGTGCGGGGGGAGGAGGTAGCAAGATTAGTCAACTGTGTACCTGTGGGGTACCTATGCCCTGGGTACATGTGTACCATATACTAGGGACTGACAAGGGTACCCCAGTATCCAATCTGGAGTGTACCTAAGTACATGCATAACACTTTAGGGAGAAAGCAGATAGACTGGGGTCCTGATTAGCAGGATCCCAGTCAGACTAGTCAAACACAGTGTAACATTAAGAAAAAAGGGGGTAACTATAAAAAGCAGATCATACTTTACTACACAGTCTCTCCAATGACACTTGGATGTGGGCCATGTACTGAGGGTATCAGAATCCTTTTAGCCCCTACATATAAAAACCCCCAACCCATAAATGTTAAAAGAGTGGGTGCCAGATAGTGCAGATTCCTCCAGTGGATGGTAACTATACTGATCAAATATTCCACCATAGATCATGCAGTTCTCTTTAAGAAAATAGAGAGCTTAAAGGAGCAATTGAGAAAAATGAGTGACTGGGAGAAGAAAAATTGCAATGGTGGCTAAGCAAGTATGAACAGAGGATAAAAGAACGCAAAGCAACAAAATTCAGGACAGACAAAGTGGACTAAAAGAAAGGACATACCTATACTTTTTCAAGAAGATTCAACAATATACGGTATCAGAAAATGTCGCAAGCAACAAGGAGATACCAGACAAAGAGACATCTCTACCTCCGATCTGAGCTCTGAGGTGGAAATGGATAATGAGGAGGTGAGGCATTCGGCTCCAGTACCCACAGTGGAGGATGAGTTGCGTCTTTGGCGATGGGAACGCAATCTAAACCTCCGATCCCTGGTGGATCGTGGCAGGAATCCATGAGAGGGAGGAAGAGAAAGAGGAAAAGGAATACAGAAGATTCCGCAGAAAAGAGAAACAAAAAACAACGGGGCAGAAGAAGAAACAATGACTGAAGATATTAGTGGGAACATTATCAATCTATCAGATTTGGAGTTGACCAATGAAAAAACTGGAATCTTATCTTTGGGACTTTCATTTTGTATTAAAACTGAACGGGGTTTTGTGCAAACATGAGTAGACTGCTTCAAATTCTTTAGGAAATTGAAACAGTGCAAGTTTTTTAACAACAAAAATGTGGTTAAAACTAGTAATTTACAAGATCGAGTAGAAAGTGGTAATCTAGCCATCTCTCATCTCAGTTTATTGCATGACAGGAACAGTTTGTCTAGAGAAGACAAGTTAGAGGTTTAGGATGATTGGCTTTTCCAAGAACAGGGATTGAATGTTTAGGAGAGTCCAAGTACTCCATTTAGACCCAAATCAATTTTTTGTCAGTGATGCCTAGAGATTCTATTGATAAGTTTGCTGAAGCCGTAATTAAAGATCTAAAGAAATTGCAGAATAGTAGTCAGATAGTCAGACCACCCAGGGAATGTATAAAGAAAACTGGCAAATACAGTATAAACAGCTCATACAGAAAATACACCAAAGAAACGAGATTGTGGTGGGACAAGTAGATAAGTGTGGCAACATTGTGCTTTGGCCTTTGGCCATGTTTATGGAGGAGGCCAAGGCACAATCGGGCAATACAATCTCCTATGAGAAGACAGCCAAAAGTGAAGCTTCAAGAATTAGGAATGAGTATCATATTGAACTCTCTAATTGGAGACCATTGGGTCTGATTAAACAAAATGAATTTCACTTTCTCAAAACAGACAAACCTGTTTTAACCATTTTTCAATTGATACCTAAGGTGCATAAAAATCTGAGCAAACCTCCAGGCTGACCAATAATTGCAGCTATTGGCAGTCTTTTAGAAAATATTTCTAAATATGTTGAATATTTTCTACAGGAGTCACTTAAAAACATGTCATCGTATATAAAAGACACTGAGGAATTTCTGAAAAAGATATATGATATCAACTGGGAGGATAACTACATCTAAATGACATGAGATGTAGCTTCATTATACATGGACATCTCCCATGAGGATGGTATAGGAGCAGTAAAGTATTTTTTAAGCTCAAGGCCTTCCACTCTGTTTAAGCGTACAGAGATGATACTTGAAATGGTCAATTGGTGTCTTAATAACAATTCTTTTTTATTTGGGTCAGATCTCTTTTGTGATTTGGAAGGGACAGCAATGTGCACCTGCTTCGCCCCCAGGTATGCAAATTTGCATATGGGTTTGAGGAAGGAGCAGGTGGTAGCAGCAAAATGCACAGAAGAACTATAGGAGAATGCTTTATTGATGGGAAATAGTAAGTGTTGTGCGGCACACCGTATCAGGTTAACTGAATGTTTAGTTAATGTGAAGTTCAGATGACTTTTCTGGGTGCCTTCAGGTCTAAGCCCCTCTGACCTTGGGGGATTGGAAACTGAAATAACAATAGGTGCAATGTCGACCAAACGACACTGTGTCCTTCAGGCACTCCTTGCTAGATGCTGTCTCAGGCGGTAACTCAATTGTAATCCTGTTCAAATCAAATAATGTAATCAACATCCGCTTGCCGTTGATCCAAACAATATTACGTTTATTTCAAAAGTGCATGTGAGTCACTTCATTGTGACATTCAAAGTTTTTCTTCAAGTAATCAATTTTCAATACAGATAGATTATCGTTTCTTCATTTGATGCAAACTCAAATCGCGATGTGTACATCCCTATGCATTTCGGGACTCGTGCCCTTCATCAGGGGCAAAACTTACTTACTGAAAGTGAAAAAATATCTGTTGTAGTGTAGTGTTCGGGTGTGGTTACTCTTCCACAAAGTTTAATTAAGGAAAGATATGCATGCTGGAAAACGAAAAGGTGCATGAAACTCAGTGTAATTGGTGGTGGAATAATGGCGATGTGCAAGGGTAACTATAGGTATAGGATGGGGTCCCAGAAAAAAATTCTGTGTCTAGCAATTAGAAAAATAAAGTTGGAGGCGAAAAAAGTGCAATGGTGATGCGCGAAGTAATATGGTTCAGTGCAGTCTAAAATAACCAAAATAGATGCGGGAAAGTGTGATGGTGATGAGCGGCAAGGCGCACATGGTGCTAAGTGCCATTACAGTTATCATTTACCCGGTATTTCGTTCCGAAAGTGACAGAATGACGGTAAACAAAAATCAATCGAATTAGTGATACCGGTGCAGACAAGCTTAAAAATTGAGGAGAGTGGCTCTTTAACCGCGTATAAGTTCAAAGCTGAAACGTTGAGGTTAGGTGATGCCCATGCGAGCAACTGCAACTGCCGAGTGCAATGTATGTCTTACCGCGTGAAGGTCCATTTCTGGATCGTATCTCCAGTGGTCAACTCCAGTATCAATACTCGAGCCTGTGTGTGGTGCACTGGCATCTAACCCATAAAAGCTTTCAAAGCTGATAGAGCGCGAAAAAGGACTAATGAATGTGGCGGCCATCTTGTAACGGTCTAGTATTATTTATTTATTTAAACTTCTAAAGCGCGCAGCTACCCGCAGTGGGTTTCCCGGCGCTAAGGGACAGACTGAAGAAGAAGACTGGCAGGCTGAGTTTACAGGCTACAAATTACTGACAGAAGAGCCACGTTTTAAGTCCCTTGCGGAAACAGAGAAGACTGGTTTCTGTCTTTAGAGTCACAGGAAGAGTATTCCAGAACTTGGGGCCTAGATGGGCAAAAGAAAGGCCTCCCATTTTTGCCAGCCTAAATCTGAGAACAGAAAAGTCACCATTTAGTGATAATCTTAAAGTTCGGCTAGGTTTATAAGCCTGAATAAGGTCCCGAAGGTATTTAGGGGCTGAGCCGTGTTTAATTTTAAAAACGTGACACAAAGCTTTGAATTTGATTCATTGGGGAATTTTAAGCCAATGAAGGTCGCGAAGTGCTGTAGAGGCAGATGTTCTCCTAGGGATGTTGCAGAGCAGGCGGGCAGCAGCGTTCTGCACAACCTGGAGTTTACCTAGTACCTAGTATGGTAAAGATAATGCGGGCTCAATGTCAAGCTTAGAAGCTTGTGTTGCGAAAATTAGGAATAAAAGAAGAAATACATAAAAAACGTGATATGTGTGAGGAAGAGATGTAAACTATGGAAGTGAAACGTAAATGGTTTGAATCCAAACCCCGTGGGTTCAAACCAATAATTAGTGAAAAAACGGGTCATGCTGCATGTACACAATGTGTAATGTGACTGATGGACCCAAACAGTAAAGCACATTTACAATCTATTAGAGGAGACATGCAGGTTCATAATAGGGATAACATGAAAAACAAAGTTATATAGTTATAGCATACTAAAGCATATTAGAGAAAACAACTATACTCGATTCTGTCATTAAGACCTTTCAATTGGCAAGCGTTCAATTTTTTTATCCAAATGAGTTTGCGTTGTAGTAGTCTCTTCCTATTGTTAATACCCTGTCTGAGCGGGACAACCTGCAAGACAAGAAATCTGATTTGACTGATAATATGGTTGTTGGTAACAAAATGTGCAGCAAAGGGTGACTTCATAACCTTGTTTCTGATGGTGCTCTTATGTTCGGTGAGGCGAACTTTCATTTTTCTTTCAGTTTTACCACCATAAGGTAAACCGCACGGGCATTTCAAGAGGTATACCGGATTCTTAGAATCACACGTTACATTGGTAAATAGTTTGATGGTTTTTCCTGAGGTGGGATGATTCAGTGTGTTGCCTTGAATGATGTTGTGACAATGACTGCAATTTAAACATGGTTTGGTTCCAGAGTATCTCAGCCCAATGGCTCTCGGTGTCACTTCCAATAGATCGTTGATGTTCTTGGATCTTTGGTAAGCAAAAAGTGGCATATGGTTGAAAATCCCATTAAAATCTGGTTTACATTGAATCATTTGCCAATTTTTGAGGATTAACTTTTTGATTTGTGAACTCTTTGTTGAGAATTTTGAGACAAAACGGGTTTGTCAGTCGACTGTTGTCTTGTGTGGGTGGATAAGAGATCATGGTGGTTGGTGTTACTGACCCGTTCCTTGGCAGAGCACAAAATCTGGTTAGGGTAGTTCCTGTCTTTGAATTTGTTTAGCAGTTTTTGTTCGTTATCTGTGTATGTTTCTGGTTGTGAACAGATTCTTTTGATCCTAACAAGTTGCGAATATGGAAGGTGTTTCTTCAGTGGAAGAGGGTGACAACTGTCGTAATGAAGTGAATTGTTCCTGTCGGTAGATTTAATGTATAGTTCTGCCTGTATTGTATTGTTGTGACATTTTACTAAAACATCCAAAAAAGGTAGACTTTGAGTACTCACGGAGTGTGTGAATTTGATATGGTCATCGATGTTATTGATGTAAGTGATGAATTCAGTGATCTCTTCTGGTGCTCCATCCCAGATCAAGAAGATGTCATCTATGTACCTCCAACATTTTTTAATTTTATCGTTCCATCTCGGGTTAATTAAACTTAGTGGAAGAGTAACCACACCCGAACACTACACTACAACACATATTTTTTCACTTTCAGTAAGTACGTTTTTCCCCCTGATGAAGGGCACGAGTCCCGAAATGCATAGGGATGTACACATCGCAATTTGAGTTTGCATCAAATGAAGAAATGATATCTATCTGTATTGAAAATTGATTACTTGAAGAAAAACTTTGAATGTCACAATGAAGTGACTCACATGCACTTTTGAAATAAATGTATTATTGTTTGGAACAACGACAAGCGGATGTTGATTACATTTCTTGATTTAAACACGTTTACAATTGAGTTACAGCCTGAAACAGCGTCTCGCAAGGTGTGCCTGAAGGACACAGTGTTGTTTGGTCGACACTGCACCTATTGTCATGCTTTATTGATGACTTGTTTATTACCTGGTGGGATCATTAGATTCTGCCGAAGAATTTGAGAGAAAAATCAACAATAATGCACTTAATTTTCATTTTACCTCGCATTTTAGTAAGAAATCAGTGGAGGTGTTAGATCTAATTGTGTATATTTAGCAAGTGAGGTTACATACGAAGATTTTTAGGAAGAGCACAGTAGCTAATACAATTTTACATGATAAGAATTATCACCCCAATAGTCTGAAATACAGTATTCCATATGCTGAGAATCTTCGTATATGAAGAAATTGCAGTGATGCAATACAATTAGAACATGCTCAGCATGAACTGAAACTAAGATTCTCAGCATGTGGCTATAAAAATAAAGTTTTAGAATAACCAAAAATCAAGGCAAACCAGAAAGAAAGAGAAAAGTAACTTTTTATAGATAGTTTGCAGGGTGAGACTAAACAGGAATTGCGATTCTTTACAGGATACAACAGCCAACATGTCTAAAAACACTGACACCTGCTGTGCAGTGATCCAATTATTGGCTCAAAGATACACAAGAAAACCCTGATGGCATTTTGAAGGGCGAGGTCAATAAGGGATGATCTTGTAGTGAACATTCGAGAGATGAGAGTAGGTTGCACTTGGCTTATGGGCAGAGGAGGCTTCACTAAATGCCATAGAAGAAAGTCCTGTAAATAGGGGGTAAACATCATGCAATTGCCTATACCACTAACGGATCGATCATATAAGAACTAACAATTGTTGCATTGCAAGAGTGATCATGTGGCATATGTTTCAAGATGCAGTAGCCAGAAAATGTACTTAGGTAGTACTATCTAAAGTGTACACCTGAGAATATTGCAACACATACAAGCAATTGTAAATAAAGATTCAATGTACCCAGTGGCTAGGCCCTTTGAGGAAGCTCATGCTAGCAAATTGGACAATTTGCAATACTTTGCCGTAGATCAAGCACCCATTTGAAGCAGAGGAGGTAACAGGGAATAATGTTTGAGTCAGTTGGAGTCAAAACATATTCTGAGGTTCAATACGAAGGTTCTGACAGCCCTTAAAATTAAAGAGGACCTTCATGTTCACTTGTAAATAGAATTCAAAAGAAATGTAGGTTAAGAAATTAGGTCAGTCTGAAGTATGAGTTGAAAAGTAGGAAATAATGGTTTTTAGTTCTGGGCACAGGGCACTTTAGGATTAACTAATGGTGAACTCAGTGAGCAGTTTAAGGTAACTGTAAGAAGGCACACTGCACTTTAGGGCACTTGTCCTTTATTGTAATAATAGTTAAAAGAATGCACTCTCGAGGATAGGGTATCGACCCTCTATTAATACATTGCAATATGCCCTTATTCATTCTTTACTTGCTGATGAAATATATTAGAATGCCACTTTGCACATTGTACTTTAATTGTGTGGATTATCTGGCATTTAGATTTTAATTATTTTTATAAGTTTACATTCTGATTTAGGCAGAGTAAGAGAATTTAAAAGGGCTACTATTAGCATCAATAGGTGCAATCTCTGTATGTGAAAAACACGTTTATAAACCAATGTTGCCCCTTGTTTATAGTAACAATTGTCTAACAAATGCACTTTGCACTTTTGAGGATAGAGCACTAGCACCTTAATACAATAAGCCCCTGTTCATTCTTCATTTGCTAATGCAATACATTAGAATGTCACTTTGCACTTTGACAGTGTGGAATATTAGGCATTTGCACTTTAAATTTGTGTACATGTTTATATTTTGATTTAGGCAGAGTAAGAGAATGTAAAAGGGCTGTTAGACCTGTCAATATGTGCATTTTCTATGTGCGCAGTACACCTTTGAAAACCAATGCTGTTCACATGTTGTAAAAGTCCACTATTGGATTTGCTTTGTAAAGAATTTGTTCACATTTTTTTCTGTCACACGATTATTATTGTGACAAAGGCAGAAGATAAGTCTATGTCACATTAATATGTTTTATTAAAGATGTTGTACTAGTAGGATTTCCTATTTTCCATACCAGCGCAATTCTAGGCTAACGTTTTATTGATCAGTTGATTTATTTAATGATTCATAAATTAACATCATAATGTATTGATCATGGCAGATGTGAGAAAAAATTGCACAGTCACTTTAAAGATTTCGGAGAGGATATAAAGCACAAAATGCCATCGGGGAAATGTTGTGAAAAAGACTACGGAGACGGTCGAAACTCTTCACCCCAAGCAGCAATAAACTGTTGGAGTGAACCCGATCGTTTTAGGACCTGTTTACTGATTCTGAACATGTGTGTTTATATATATATTCAATGAAAAAACCATAGGTTTCAGGCAGGTTATAGTTAGGAATTATCATTTAAAAAACCTTTGAAATTCACTGAAAAAACCATAGGTTTCAAGCAGGTTATAGTAGGAGTTATCATTTAAAAAACTTTAGAAATTCAGTGAAAAAACCATAGGTTTCAGGGGTGTTATAGTTAGCTGGACATTTCACTCATACAAAACCATTAAAATTCCTCAGTTATAGTTAGTTCTGCTAACTTGAACTCGCGCACCCGCAATGCACTGCTGATGAGGTCACATATTACATCATTCATGAAATGGTCAGTGACATCACTGATGGCATCACTGATGACTGATGGTATCTGTGGTGACTGCTGCCTTCGATCTACAGTACGGTCAGTAGAGTTCACAACTTGATACCAGTAGCGCTTAAGCACTACAGACAACATTGAATTCAGTCGCGATTTATTTAAAGCAAAGACCATTTTACTATGTCCTCAGATTTTGTTAAAGTATGAACAGTAGGAAATTCAGCCTTAATTTATTTAATGCAGAGCCAATTCTACTATATGTCTTCAGATTTTGTTTAAATAGGTGACAAAAAGCATTCCTCCATGTCTGTGTCAACTACTGCCTTCGATCTACACTGCGGACAGCAAGGTTCACAACTTCAATTCAGCGTTCTATCTACACTACGGAGAGCATTCAAGTTAGCCTTTATTTATGTAAGGCAGAGACAATTTCGTTAAATGATGCAACAAAAAACATTCCTCAATATCTGTACTGAGTACTGATTTCAAACGTACACTGCGATCAACAGAGTTTACTACTTGATACCAGTTTATCAGTTCCGTATGCAACGGTCAATGTATGGGGTACTTTACAGATAATGTAGTGCAGCCTAAGACCTACACTGCAAACAGCAGGGTTCACAACTTCAATTCAGCTTTCCATCTACACTACAGACAGCATTCAAGTTATTCTTGATTTAGGTGAGGCAGAGACAGTTTTGTTAAAGTATGCCACAAAAAACTTTGCTCAATAGCTATACTAACTACTGCCTTCAAATGTACACTGCAATCAACAGTTTACCACTTGATACCTGTGGCGCATCAGTACTACATACAACATTAAATTAATTCTGAATTTATTTAAGGCAGAGACAATTGCACTGTGTCCTCAGATTTTGTTAACTGTGACAAAAAAGCATTCATCAATGTTTGTGTCAAGCACTGCCTTCGATCTACACTGCGGACCTCAGGGTTCACAACTAGGGAATTCACCCTTGATTTATTTAATGCAGAGACAACTGTACTGTATGTGTTCAGCTTTTGTTAAAATAAGAGACAAAAATCCTGTTTCCATATCTGTGCTCAGTACTGCCTTCGATCTACAGTGGGGACAGCAGGGTTCACAACTTCAATTCAGCTTTGAATCTATACTACAGACAGCATGAAATTTAGCCTTGATTTATTTAAGGTAGAAATAATTGTACTTTATGTCCTCAGATTTTGTTAAAGGATATGACAAAAATAATTTCTTGATATTTGTGATGACTACTGCTTTCGATCTACATTGTGAGGGCTCATGATTCAGGTGGAATGGTGATTGCACATGACGCATTCAAGTAGCTATGACCCGCCTGTGCGACCCACTGGAACCACTAATCATCGCAGGGTGCACACACGCTGATTTCTTCAGGTACCACTAACTCAATGCATCACAAGTCATCTCCCCATGGCCTTATTAAGACAGAATTTACTAGGCAAAAAACATTGATCCCAGTGCGGCTGGCCCACACCACGGATCATCGCTGGCTGCGTAGACCCTGAGAGCCACACCTACCACTAACTCTATACAGCTCATGTCAATGCCACAAGGCTGTGGGCCCTTCCTGACAACTGCCGCTGGTCTATACTGTGAACAGTAGGGCTCACAATTCAAGATTAGTACCAATGCAAATTGTGTAAGAGACTATAATCGGTTAAGGAAACCAAATGCTCCGAATCTGCAACATCGCCACCAGACATACGTCCCATTTTGAGAAAGTTAGAACGCACTGCATGAAGCGCAATCGTTTACTTTGTTATGGCGAGCAATCAGTAGACCTAGTTTGCAGAACAATTGATAATCATCAATGGTAGGTTTTTTTCCCCTTCAAAGTAGATGCAATCCAGTATGCAACATTCAATGCTTTGAGTGCAACCCGTTCAGACCATGCATAATCGCAGGGTGAGCACACGCTAAACACCAGACGTCCCACTAACTCAGTACACCATAAATAATCACCCAAGGCTTTATTAAGGGAAAATTCAGTAGTCAAAAACATTACCACCAGTGCGGCCTGTCCAGGCCACGCATCATTGCAGGTTACTTACACCCTCAGTCCCAAAGGTACTACTAACTAGTGCACCATAATTCATCACCACATGGCCGTATTCATGCAGAATTCGACTGACTCTTCATTCATTATTTGCAGAGTGCAGTACCAAACTAAATAAAATGTCTATCAAACCCTATACAATATCCCTTTAGTAGCCTTCCTTCAAAAACATCTTTTACATCAGTTCGAGGTTTAGTTCAAACACAAAATTCACGCTGCAAGTGCAAAGGCACACTCAATGGCAGTTTACACTGCGGACAGCACAGGTCTCAACTTGAACTATAATGTTCCTGAAACATACACATTTCGACAATGTATTTCAATCGTGACTACAGATTCTGCAGTCCAGTAGGCAACAAGCTGACTACCAGACGTACCATTAACTCATTGCACCATAAATAATAGCCACGTGGCCTTATTAAGGTAAAATACAGGAGCCAAAAGACATTCTTAGCAGTGCGGTCTGCCTGAAACACACATCATCGGAGGTTCCACACAAACCGACCCTACCTTAGTGCACTACAACTCATGAACCCTTTACGATAGAATCTTCCGTGTATTATTTCACATGTAGTGCTCCTACCTTTGTACAGCAGAAGCCATAAACCATTTATGATTGAATATCTATGTATGATATCATGATTACTATTCTACTTGTTACCAACATCAATGTAATAAAATGGAGTTGAGCACACGTGCCCGTACACACTTGAACTATGTGTTTGTGTCTGTGTATTTATTATGTTTGTAAAATGCTGCTGCTACGCCCAACCACATTATATTGTGATATAAATAGCGTATAATACCATCTCCCTCTGACAGTAAGTGTGGGCTATTCCTCCTTATTAAAAAATTATTTTTTTAGCATATTTATATAGCTCAAAATCAACCCAAAACTATATCAGCAATTTACATGAGCACCGTATTAACAGCCCATTTTCAGGCATGCGTAGATTACATCATTACTCTACAATAACAGGATGTGGACGCAACTCCAAGCCTCGAACACTGATTTCCAGCACCAAGTTCAACAGTATATCTGAATGACCACATACGTATATATATATTATCTGCCTTTCATGTGCCAAAAACTGCAACTTAAACTTTTCACAGCCCTGTATTACTACAGCTACAACACTCCACTGAATGTACAACAAACATTCATAATCGCAGAAATGCGTCATGTCCACCATCTTTTATGTATGCAACTATGAATGAATACAGAGTCAGTGATTCCCCTTACCTTCCATGTTGACCATGTTGTGGAATTTTACAGATAAAATTACACTTTTGTGTTTAAGACCCGGTTGACGTCAGCACCACTACAAGACGGACACCCGAATCATTTGATTTCTCATATAGCTCACTACGGAACCACGCCTATAGCTCCGGAATCATTGTTCAGAGCCTTGCGCAGCACTGGCATACGTCAGGCCAGCCCATTCCGCTTATGCTTCCAGGAAAAAATAAAAATGCAACATTGCCCAGATTTCCATTGTACTAATTTCTTAATTCCAGGTCTAGTTGTCAGAACGGCACACGCATACTCCCTCATGCCTGGTATACACCAACACTACACCCATCCCACACATGCGTCTTTTCACACGTGACCCTACCAATAAAAAAGCCGGGGCATACGAACTCTACGCCATTTTAGAGTTGCTCCTATCGCAAGCGCTGTGATAGCCCGTCCTAGTGGTTCGGATGCCTCATGTAGGCCCAAACCACCGAGTAGGGGGGCCCACCACTACGTGCATGGCCTCTTTGGTCACTGAGTTAGTGGTACTGCAAGGACTGAGCGGGTGAGGTACCTGCGATGAAGATAGGTGCAGGAGTATGTCCTTTCCCATAACAATATCAAGACTCAGCACCATATGTCAGACTTGGTAGCAGAGCAGGACTGCATGATGTAGAAGGTGTCCTGTCCACAAAAAGGTGAGCAATGAGGCCTGGGTGCGCATCGGAGGGAGTCGATGGGGTGCAGCAGACTGGATACAAAAAGGCGAAGCAGCGATTTAGGCATACGCAGTCCTATATACCTTATCTTATTGCATTTATATGATTTTTTCCAAAAGCAGAAATGTTTTTGTAATCGGTCAAATGTCCGACGCTCGTGATGATAGAAACCACGTGTATCACTTCGCACCACTTGCTTTCACATCACTTTCTCTCTTCTTTGATAAAGAAATGACAAAGTTAACTTCCTTTTAATCTTACAAGTTGTCTTTCCCAAATTGGCGTCCCCCCAAACACCTCCAAAGCTCAACGTTTGTGCATTCTGCGATGATGCGTGGCCATCGTAACAACGTCTGAGAAGGTTGCTTCGACACGTAGTGCACCCTCTTTGACTCACGGTATTGTCACAAGGTGAGCAAAGAAGCTTGTTTCCAAAACAACGACAAGTCATCTGTGGACGGAGAGACTGGGTAGTGTGCAGCAGCTTCACTGTGCAGGAATGTACAATTACCTCCAAGCAGTGAGAATAGATAGGTTACAACAGTCTGAGGGGCTGATTTACAAGCCCCTTGCACCACTTTTGGGTAACTTTTAAAATGGGAAAAATGGTGCAAGGAGCTTTTAAATCAGCCCCTGAGTGCGCAAGTAAAAGCACGCACCTCCGGACTCTGGGAGTCAATGGGGTGCAACAGTCTGGTTGCGCAGTATTGAGAACTCACCACTATGCAGTGGGAGTGCATGGGATATACCACTTTGGAAGAAAAACAGCGCACAGACATCTCCTTTCAGTGGAAGTTGATGAAATACAGTATCCTGTCTTTACAAAGACATAAAGTAAAAATATACTTGTGCAGTTGTATATCCTCTGCTTTTACTAACTCTATACTATCTTTCAAATCACTAAACTAGAGGGTGCACTATGAACTGTCACGTGCTTGGACACACAACGGAGACAAAAAGGTGAGCTACGAAGATTTTCTCCAGTATTAACTGCTCCATCTATAACTTTCTCTCTCTCACAGTTTTAATGTTGTTTCTTATCTCTTTCTTTCTCTCACTCTCTCTCACGTCGTTTCTCTTTCTCTTTTAAAGTTATGGACACTGCTGTCCAACCTGCCGATAAAAAAATCAAGGCTGAATGTAATACAGTCTGCAGTGTACAACCAAAGCTGAGTTCAAGTTGTGAACTCTGTTCACCACAGTGTTTACAGAAGGTAAGCAGAGCAGCCTAGATACACAATACCTCTGATTAAATATGTTAGAAATAAAGGGGCTTATTTACAAGCCCCTAGCGCCACTTTTGCATCACCTTTAACACACAAAAGTGGCACAAGGGTCTTGTAAATAAGCCCCAAAAGAATATTGTCCTGCATAATGACTTGCTCTCTCACCTAATCATATCTCATCTCTGAATCATTTTAAAGACCTGTTGGTCCATACTGTCAATCTGACACAGTAGGCACTCCCGTACAGACACCTCTTGAACATGGGCCTGTAAGAGAGGTGGAATGAATCAGTCACGCTGCAGGCGTGTAAATTAACAAATACTGCCATGTATAACCTTAACTTTGACCTCCTTCAGTCACATCAATCTAATTGTAAACACTTACTTTAATTTTTGTTGTGCAGATTACCTACCCTACTTCTATTGGAGTCCATATCGCATTTTGTTTACTATATTGTTTTGTTAAAGTTACGTTTCTAGTTATTTATTATATTGTTGTTTTAATAAAAGTTAATTAAAAAAGTATATATGTCTTCTTTTTCTGACAACATATCACTATTATTTAGTGTGATAATCATATACTTAGAAAACATTTAAAAATAGAAATGATATTTATAACTAGAAGTATAATACTGAGGCTAACACTTTACCAGCTCTTTACCATAGTCTAAAGCTACAACTATTGGTTCCTATGGAAAACTTTTAAAACTCCAGCACAGTAACTGCTTCAATGAGCAACATTGTATGGTGAACTTCTAACCTCTGTGCTCACTTAAGTGTTCCATGAACTGTTACTATGCAGTAAGCAGTTTGGGGGTAGGGTTGAAAGGTACTGACTACTGAAACCGATATATTTACCCAGGATCCTCTCCATGACAGAAAGGAAAGCAAAGTAAGACAGAACACTGTGTAGCAGATTTACAAGCCCCTTGCGCCACTTTCATGTCACTTTTTCCATCTTAAATGTGATACAATAGTAACGCAATGAACTTGTAAATCTGCCCCTATGCACATTACGAGCAAAAGAAGTACCCAACTCTTCCAATTCTTTATCCATCACAATTAAACAGTGTTGCTTCACAATTCACAATGCACTTCAATAAATACTTTGTGTCTATTTAAATTGGAGACGGGAATGTCGACATTACAAAACTTAGAGGCATATTTACAAAGACGGCGTTAAAATTGTCACCGCTTTAACAGCAGCATACTACATCAAAAACAGGGAAAATGGACTTCAAAATCCTTTATTATCTTACCGGAAGATTTTTTTCCAACATTGCTGTTTGCTATGCAAGAGTGAGAGCCACCCCAGGGGCTATAAAATAAATGGTTAGGGCGCTCCAAGGCTCCCCCCTGCAAAATTAGAGGTGGGCGGCCTCACCAACCCCCCCAAGCCCTGGGAACACCACACCCTGGGGCTTTCTGTATTGTGGGAGGGGGGCTGCGTGGCCCCCCTCCTGGAGCCCTCAAGGGCCCTGGGAACCTCCACCCACCAGGGCCGGGGGGTGGCGGGGTACCAACCCCCGGGACACTGCTGTTTGCTATGAGAGGGCGGGAGTCTCGCAACTCCCACCCTCCCATTGAAAACTGGTTTGGATTTTGAAAGAGAGAGCAGGGAAATCTGGGAGATTGCTTTTTCACATGCATGTTAGCAGTTCCCCATGTGGAAAAGCAATGCAGGCTCCCCCCACGGTCCCCAATGTTTTGTATAAGCCCCAGGGGATGGGGTCCCTGAGGATATTAGAAATTACTGTTAGGGGCTATTTCTTTACGGTAAAATTAGAAGTCGCGCACCCAGCGCGGCACTCAATGTGGTCCCCTGGTGTGCACGTGTTGGATGCACGACTCATAATCTGTAGGGTACGTGACTTGTTCGATGGAGATTTATTACGGGGCAAGAGGGCAAGGGGCTGGGTGCAGGGATCTGAGAGCCTGCGCTGGAATGATCGAGGGAGTGAGTTAGGGACAATAGGGGCACCTTAATTTGTATTGGTGTGTTCAGGAACGTTTGCTCTAAAAATAGAGAAAACAGATATGCGAGCCATGGAAACTGAGGCTGAAAGTTTAACAGTTTTATTAAGAAGATGCAACTTCAAGAAACTTCAATATAAAGGCATGAAAATCACAAAGTTCTGAATCCAGTGCTCTACATTCTCAGATAGCCACATGAATCAGCTTGCATTTACTGAAATTGCATTCACCGAATAGTTGCTTTTAAACAGTTAGATAGCCACATGAATCAGCTTGCATTTACTGAACTTGCATTCATCGAATAGTTGCTTTTAAACAGTTAGAGAGAGTATAAACCTTAAAGACACATTCATAATTGGAGATAAAATACATTCAAAAAGCAAAGTACATTTTATCTGGGAATACTCACATCTACCTCTACGTGAGAAATCCTGCATTTACAATTTGAACACTTTTAAATGTAAAAAAAGGTCAAAACAAGGTTTCAGAAAACATAGCAAATATATCATTTCATATGACAGAGTATAAAATAGTTATTATTAATAACAGGGGGTACCCGGTAAACCAAAAGGCATCTGGGTGAAAATAGAGAATTACGAAAAGGTGATGCCAAGGTGTTTTTCTTCAAGAAAATTAATTCTGAGGACAAAAAATATTAATTATCTGTCTCATCACAACCTCAGTTGTATGATATATATCTCTCATCTATTATAACGTTCATCCGATGGTTATTACCAACAATTACAAATATAAATAATTAAGGAAAAAAGCACAACAAAACAGTAATTCGGTTTGTAAATTATTTTTTAAAGATCCTTTTTCATTTTATACATTCTTAATATAAATCAGTCAACCAAACAATATTCAATCTTGTGAGGAATGACATGTTTGAATCCAAAAACCAAATATTTTATTCTAAATCCAAACGGTCCAAATGTCCTATTGTTGTGGACCCTGAATCCAAGGGTTGTGTAAGAAGCCCGATGATATTATTTACAAGGAAAGTATGGCAGTGTCTATTCTTAGCCTGATTTCCTTTTCGAACACCAAAATAACAAGGAGCAAAAAGAAGCCAAACAGATTTTTGTGGCTTCAGAACCAAATGATGCTCCTGGGGAATATATCCACACAGTCTCCAAATCAAAACAGGTGTCGAAATTAATTATAACTGTCGACGAGTTTCGGCCTTTCAACCAGTTTTAGGCCTCATCAGGACAAAGGGCAACAAAATTCATTTGAATGATCCTACAAAGAACGAAGATTAAACACAATCAATAAAAATCAACTTGAAAAAATTATTATTTTAGAAAGTTAGAAATTTAACAGTCTGTTCCACGGACACAGGCACCCGTAGGAGCCACTAACACTATGACAAGAGAACATCCTCAAGGTTTAGGTATCAGAAAGGCTATTTACACACCGTAAAAGGAAGACGTGATCAGAAAGCCATCACCATAGATTACTATACTTATTTACATTCATTCAATAAAAACGTCGTTCAACAAGAAGAACCTATTCATCACCGTGTCTGATGCCAAAGTGTGAGGTTACCCACGTGAATAAACCCAAATATGACTAACCAAGTTTGCTATACATACCAAAATGTTATTATCCGAATAACAAAAACCAATTTGGGATATGGTCGTCCAATGTTGCGGATATAGTTCAAAAATGACACTCAAACCAGGAAGAACTTCCTATATTATATAAAATAGAGCAGCACATTTAAAATACATGAGCAAGGGCTCTCAAGTAGCCCTAGGGAAAAACTCACTGCCTGTCACTTATGTACAGACGAGGAGTAGTTCAAAGATGTCTTTGTGGATCCCTATTTTATATTCTTTAAGGCGGTGAGAGGTCTATGGTAACGTCATCTCATGCCACCCCGTGCCACCCCATGCCACTTCTCCTACCTGCGTCACTTATGGGATTGTGCTTCTTACTTATTTCTCCATACATCTGTGCAGCCCTTCCTGTAACTCTGGCCCATAAGCTAGGTGAAAGGTCATGCCTCTTAGACTGGGCACCTGTCGTAAATTTGGATCGGACGGTAGAAAAATGTGTTACTGTGTGAAGGGATTTTATTTATATGCATATACCAATCTGTACGTCCTGTTGCCACATCCATCACTCCAGCTTGACGTAGTTGTGGTGGGCAAGTTTCTCAAGCACAGCCTCAGGATGTGGTCCATTGTATGTTGAAAAAACAGGGGGGATGTTGAACTTTAACGTTTGTGAACTTAGCACACGGATAGGGTGGGGGCTCAATCTGGAGGAGAGGCCTCACAGACAGTGGAGCTGAATGAAATCTTGATCAGACATGCCTTCAACTTGCTAAACAGAAAAATGGTGGTACTCTGGCCAATCTATCCAAGGCCTACATTTTGAACAGAAGGGCCTACACAGGGGTTCATGCTGGCTGAGTGGTAAGAATGTCCCAGGATATTATGTGGCAAAATTGGTCCCACTCCAGCGCGTTTGGTGCACAACTTCTACGTGTTTGGGAGCCAGCATTGCTCTTCCACATGGGGAGCTGCTAAAATGGAGCTCCCCATGTGGAAAAGCAATCTGGTTTAGATTTTGAAAGAGAGAACAGATTTCCCTGCTCTCTCTTTCAAAATCCAAACCAAGTTTGCTATGGGAGGGCGGAAGACTCCCGCCCTCTCATAGCAAACAGCAGTGTCCTGGGGGTAGGAACCCCGGGACACTGCAGGAGCCGGCTCCTGGTTGTTGCTGGTCCCCAGGGCCCTCGAGGGCTCCAGGAGGGGGGCCATGCAGCCCCGCTCCCACATTACAGAAATCTGCAGGGGTGGTGGTCCCCAGGGCTTGGGGGGGTCGTTGAGGCCCCCACCACTAATTTTGCAGGGGGGGCTTGGAGCCCCCCATACATTTTTAAAATTTGCCCCCTGGATTTGGAACACCGAGGGCTAATTATAAAAGAAGCCCTGTTATATTTATTATATTTTATGGCACAATCCGCGCACTATGTGCGCACCTGCCGGGTTTACAAAATAAAAAAAAATTGAATTTTGAACCCTGGGAGTCGCCTAAAGAGGTCTAGAGGATCAGGATTTTTCTACCCAGCCCCCTTTATACATTTTGCACACTTGTTCCACTGACTTCTTCATCCTCGCTTCTACCTAGGCACAAATGGCTGCCAAATAGTTCTTGACAGCCAATTAGCATTCAGCGCGTGATCGAAAGGGTGCGCTTATGGTGCGCTCATGGTGCACTCAGGAAGCGTGGATCCACCGCGGCAATAGATATATAAATGATTTTCACTGTCATTTTCTCAGGAACTACTGAACAGATTGACACCATTTAAGTAAAAGGCACAAGTCTGAACTGAGGACTACCTCTTTGCCAAATTTGGTGTAAATCTGTTCAGCAGTTTGGGCTCTAGCTACGTCAAATGGTCTTATTTAAAATTGCATGGGGAAAACATGTTTTGGGACCCCCCTTTTTTCTTGGCCCCTGCTACATGAATCATCCTGAAACTTTCAGGATAGGAGTGGACCACAGCTGATAATTAGTTTGGAAAATTTCGCTAAGATTTATCAACCGGCGCCAAAGTTATTCCAAATAGAATGCTGCGGATTTCTTATGTTATAGTTAGCTGGACAATGCACTGCTGATGACTTGACATATTAGATCACTCATGACATGGTCAGTGACATCACTCATGACATCACTGAAGACATCTCAAATGACATCACTGATGACATCATCCAGAGAATGTGTGTCTTTCTGAAAAATAAATATTTTTTATATATATGTATCTAAAGGCCAATGGAAGAATAAATGGGTAAACAAGTGTCTAAATGGATGTTTTTTTTGGAAAAATGATTGCATAACTGACTTATTAAGTATATCTTAGTGAATACATGTTAGCGAGTAATCTTTAAATATGTAAATATCTGTATCAGTGTCTCACTTTGTTTATAAGGGGCTGCATGGGTTAGTGAGTAGCTACATGAGTGTCTATATGGGTTATTATTTGGATTTTTGAGTATCAAAATGAGTGTCTGTATGGTTCGGTGGGTGTATTACTTACCGCACAGATGCATGAATGAGTGACTCACTGTTTGTATGTGTTTTGAAGACAGCATCTGTGCAGGACTGTATGGGTGAATGAGTGTGTGTATGGGTGTGTTACTAACTGAATGACTCCCTCAATAGTGTCTTTATGAGTAAGTACAGATGTTTTAAATTAGTATATGTGAGTATTGATGTATATAAGTAAGGATATATGATAGTGACAGATTGGAAGAGTTCCTGTATAAATAAGTATGTGTTTCTATAACTGATTGTTTAAGAGAGTAAGTATGTGTACGTTTCTGTAGAAATAAGTGTAGTGGTGTGTATAGACCTGTATATGCAAGTAAACAGATGTTTGATAGTTTTTTTCCATGTGTGAGTATGTGTGTGAATAACTCTATATATAAGTGTAGATGTGTAACAGGATGTATACGTGTATGAGTACAAATGATGAGTGAGTACATGTATGAGTGACTATATAGAACTACTGGTGAATGAGTGAATGTGTATGTAGATGTTGGAATTACTAAATAAGTGGTTGTAACTGGTATTGGTATCTCCATTTTTTTGAAAATGTTAGTTCCTATTTTTGAATGTGTGTATCAAAGGTAATATTAGGGTGAGAGAATGTCTGCCACTCTTTCACAAAGATGATGTCATCAGTGATGTCATTTGAGATGTCATCAGTGATGTCATGAGTGATGTCACTGACCATGTCATGAGTGATGTAATATTTGATGTCATCAGCAGTGCATTGTGGGTGCGCGAGTTATAGTTAGCTGAACTAACTATAACGGGGGAATTTCAACGGTTTTGTATGAGTGAAATGTCCGGCTAACTATAACATTGGTGAAACCTATGGTTTTTTCAGTGAATTTCTAAGGTTTTTTAAATGCTAATTCCTAACTATAACGTGGCTGAAACCTATGGTTTTTTCAGTGAATTTCCAAGGATATTTAAATGCTAATTCCTAACTATAACATGCCTGAAACCTATGGTTTTTTCAGTGAATTTCAAAAGTTAGGTAAATGATCATTTTAAAATGTACTAAGTATTATATTTCTTTCTTTTCATAGTAATTTCCTACATTTTTAATTTTTAATGTAAAATAATAACAAAAGTAAATTAAAAAAGAAGACACTGCTAGTGAAACTGCCTGGGTGATTTTGTAAGTGTTTGTTAGGGGCAGATTTACAACACCCTTGTGCCTCTTTTACACTGCCGTTGCATCACTTTTCTGATGAAGCGGTGGTGCAAAAGATGCACCATGGTATGTGGTATTTAGAATGTGACGTATCTGGGAGGGGGCGTCACATTGTAAATCCCTGTACCAGAAGGAGACATTCCTACATGGGGGAGGGGGCGTTCCGACGCAGGAACACCTCCCAAAAGTGTCTGACTGAAATCTACAAGATTTCACTTTGTCACTTTTGGGCTGATGCTGTTTCAAAACCCTGCACTACCTTGAAGCAGGTGTAAGGATTGACATAGCAGTCTGAGCATAGGGCCCCCAGAACATTGCTGCAGATGCGTTGCACTTGCAACATAACTCAAACAATGCTCCACCTTTACAGCAAAGATACATCACATATATGTGCCATTTTTGTCCCATGGTACACCGCATTGTAAATACGGCGCATCCATGGAGGTGGTGTCACGGAGCACAATAACTGACATATTCCTGGGGATATGCCAGTTATTGTATATGTGCCCATTAGTGTTTTAATGTAGTGAATGGATTACTACATACCGGTGAATGAGTCACCACAAAACTAAAACAACAGTGGCAGAGTTTTTGGTGGAAGTGTAAGGATACAAACTGGTAAATTGAACGTATAAAATCTAATTTGCAAGTACATAGAAGACTGAATACATATAGGAGACGGAGGAGTCTGATTCTGCCGCCCGTGTACTTATTCATTTGGACTATTCAATGAAGGGAACGATCTAAACCATAATATATAATTTGGATACGTCATATTGTCGAGGTGAGAGCACAATGAGGGGCACCTCCGTTTTGTTTCGGACTATGTTTAGTTAATGGAGAGGCAATACACAGACTTGGTGTAACCTGCTCTTTTATATATATATTTTGCTGATATTGTGCTTTATTTAATTAATAGTTGAGAGAATCATTTAATCAATCATCAGGTTTTTTCTAGGAAGATGAAACAATGGGATGTGAATAATCTTTATAGTTATTTAATTAAACTTTATTAGAAATTTGTAAATGTCGTTGCAAGTGTATCACGTCAGTTTCTTATGGTTATAGTACGGTACTAACCTATGTAGAATTTACTTTGTATTTGTTCAGATATGGATTCAGGTAGTGGATACCTTGGTATGTTGATCAAGCCAGTGTTCTTTTGTTGCAGACTTGTATTTGTATGTGACCGTTTCTACTTCAGCTCAAGGATAAGAATCAAGTACTTAAGGTAGATATTGATTACATTATTTCTATCTTTTGGAATGGTTAATAGGCTTTGATATACTCACATTCTCTTTGGGTGAATAAAGTAAGATCTGGTTGCTTTACTTTTTTACTTTTTAGTCTGAACTAATATACACATAGGGTGAATCCTGATAGTTCTATCAAATCTCTCCTAATCTAAGTGATTATTCGGTGGTGGTGATAGTTCTTACCAAAAAGATTAGTTATCTATTGACATTGTCTATTTTACTCTTTCTGGGTTGCAGCCCTGATGAAGTCATAGATGCATTTATTAGCATCTGACGAAACACGTGTTGGCTGCGAGAAGTTTGGAATATTTACAATAAAGCATTTTGGATTGACTCAACCTATTGGACATTTGGAATTTTGTACTACAGCGACTGGTTTGCATGCGCTGTTTTTCACGTTGAATACAGAGAACATCCAATTACTTCTGCACCTATGCATACAATGTGAATGATGTGACTATGTTCCTGAAATTTATATTGTTGTAGAGCTAAGGGAGTAATATGATGTTATAATTTTGATAGTCATGTTGCCATTTATAAGAAAAGCCAAAAAGGGTTTTTAATATCTATACCTTCATCTTCCAGTACACCAAGCATAAACATTAAAAGTTCCTGACAATCTTGCTGAATATTCTGCGTAAATTGTCTAGAACCAGAACATATGTCCAAAACATTTCGAATATCAGATCACTTTGTATTTTACTTTTATCACTACTACATTTCTCATAAACAGAATACAACATTGAACAGAATCTTTCGTCCCGATTTTCAACATTTTGCTGTTGCAAACTTTCAAGAACAAAAACAAAATTAACAACTACATTAGCATAGCAGTTGACACCACAACTATTTTCAAACCGATAACCAACATTCTCTTCAACACTGTCCTTTTTCTTTTTGCTTGCAGGCGCAACTTCATCTTATTTTTTTTTCTTTCGCTACAGTTTCACTACAGATATTCTGAAAACTTCTTTTTCTACCTACCACACGCCTTTCAAATACTGGATATTGACCTAAATTGGGTGCATATTCTCTTCTTAACCTATTATACTCTTTCACACAATTTGCATCTGCACTAACCTTTGTCTCATGAAAATCAACCAAGTACAATCCAGATAAAGTTCTGACTCGAGACAAAGCAACATATGCCATACCCTCTTTAAACATGGTACTTCCAATATTCACTAAAGCACTATCTACACTTAAACCTTGAGATTTAGGAATGGTCACCGCATATGTCAAACAAACAGGAAACTGGTTTCTGGGTACTCACAAATCTTTTACAAGCAAAAACCGAGATGAGCAAAGACTAAATTGTTGTACTTCAGCAATTTCATCAAATTTCATTTTCAAAAATTCAATCCCATATCTATTTACATAATTAATAAAATCAACAATTTTACCCATTGCTCCATCTAAACCTTTTTCCTCATTCAAATTACGTTGTAAAATTACCCTACAGTTTACACATGCATACAAATTCTTTTCTAAACCAGCAGTTTTACTTATCGATTTCTCTAAAGAATCCAATTTCCTCTTCAACTTTTCAGTCAAAATAATAGTGATTCCTTCATGTTCTATTTTATCAATAGCTTCCAATTTTATAATTTCTTCATTTTCCAACTTTAACATTTCTTCATTGAATGTAGAACATTCACATAGTGTTGGCATTAAGCAGATTACAGATTTGTTTTCTGCAATTCTCATGTATATTTTCTCTGGGACAATATTTTCATTTGGAAACAAATTGGAAAGTAATCGTCTTTGTAAAGCTTGTTTGCCATGTTCAATCATTTTTCCAATTCTTATATCTTGAAGAATAGTTCCATAATCAGCATCATTTGCCTGTCGCATATTTTAATAAGTTCCATATATTCAAAATATGACCAAATGTTTACATTTCCAATGCTCCTTAAAGACTTTCTGGTATCTTCATGCAACAGTGTTTTAAACACTTGCTGTCCTTTTACAGGAGTAAGTTGTAGAAGATCTCCAAAAAACTGTGACGTGTTTTCCTCCGAATAATACGTCATGCTCTGTTTTAAGAATTTGCTGCATTCTTAAATGCACAAAAGCAAGCATTAAGTTTGATAACATCCTTACCTCATCAATAATGAGAAGTTTCACTTTCCTCAAGACTCTTGAAACTTCACAAGAAGCTTATTCAGATAGCTTGTGGTATTCTAATTCATTTTCATGCTCTACTGGTAGCATTAATAAACAATGTAAAGTAATTCCCTTAATATTGTGGGCTGCTAATCAAGTTGGAGCAGTGACAACACAAGACAAATGCGACTCAGTTGTTTTCTGTAGAAACATTGTAATTACTTTAATTAAAAAACTTTTGCCTGTTCCATCTTGTCCACTCAAGTACATTTGGATAGGTTCAAATGATGAGCAAGAGCACTCTTTCTTCTCATGCAGTAATCCATGGTCAATCTGTTCTCTCACTTGCTCATATATTTCTTTCCGCTCAAGATTTAGTTGTTCTTCCAAGTCTCCTAAGTTTGTTACATCTTCTTGACCTTGATACATTGCTGTTTCCACCTCTTCCATAGCAGTTGCTGCTTCATTTAGAACAATTGGTTCTCCTAGTGGGTCTTGACTCAATGGAGCAGAAGTTTGACTGCCTTGAGAACTGTCTCTAGCAATCTCAGCTGCAATTCTACCTTCTTGCTCAATTTCGTCATACAACATTTTCACATAATTAGCAAAAATAGGACATTCTTTAGTATCTTTAGTTGCATTGAAGGAATCTTCATAGCTCTCAAAATCTCAAAGTAATTCCAATTCTGAACACTATGGCTTGAAATGTTGCAAAAGAGCTAAATAGTAAAATTCCCTTTTGTCAGGTGTTTCGCAACTCAGTTTACGGTGATTAATCAAATGTCCTTTTCTTTGTTTAACCAGACATCCTTCAGAACCAATAACAGCATATATACCATTATTAATGTTTTCGGTAATGTTCCGTTCAAAAATATGGTTTTGCAGCACTTCATAGAGACAAATGTTCTCAAGATGATGACTTCTACTTGGATAATATGTAGCCAACATATTTGTTTTCACAATATTTTTACTTTATGGCTCTTTTTCAGCTAAATATTCAATTTCTTGTACAGATTTAAGAACTCGGTTTCGTGTTGCAGCAAGACCTAGACTCACCCAAATGATTCTTCTAGGTTTGGAATATGGACTTGCAGATGATAATGGATCCGAGCATTCATATGCTCCATTTTCTCGATGAGCTAACATCTTCAAACTGTAAGTATACAACTTCTTACTTAGACTCTTCTCATGGGAAATCTTTTCCCACATTTCCTTCAATTCCGTCTTTTCTGATTTTGTTATGTAGGATGTTACATATCGAGCAACAGCAATGGAATTGTCCACAACATATTGAATATCCATATTAGCATTCCACATAGACAAAATGACTGGGTTATATTCATTTATAAATTTTGACTCTTCATTTCTTCTTAAGTTGTAGGTATTTTTTGGAGACTTTCTTGTGATAATATGTCGCAAAGATGACATAAACTGTTCACTCTTCCTTTTGATGTTACAGTTCGTGGAAATGCAAAACGGCATTTGGTGTAGAATTTGTCCTTAGATTTGTACTTTCGACGACAGTATTTCCCACAACGATGGCTTTGGAATCGTAAGACTTGTTGTCTGAAGTCCTTATCTTGTGTACTTTTGGGTATATCACATGTAGCATTTTCTTCAATAAAAGACAACACAGTATCATCTGAGTCTGTTCCAAATTTGGGAGCATCTTTGATCCATATTAGCATGTGTATGTGAGGAGCACCTCTTGCTTGATACTCCTTTCTCCGAAAGAAGTCCAGAACCTCTCCAAGAGGAGGAGTTTTTTATTGGTGATAAAAGACATCATAGCTTCAAACCTATGATTGAAATACCTGCATACATTAACTGGATCCAAAGAGCACAATTCTTGTATTCAATATTCAATATTCAATATTTAGTATATTTGGATTTGCCTCTCGAAGAAATTGAAGTAAATTATCCCAAGCATATTCAGCACAGCTTAGAGTAAGGAACCATGTCGGAGTTCCTAAGTTCCTTAGCATACATTTCAGTTCTCCATGACGACGGTACCAGTACTCATTAGTACCACGCTGACACGCCATGAGATTCATTAGCTGAGATTCCAAAACATTATCTTTCTGCAGTACTTTATCCATAAATTCCTTTGCCGAAATATTTTGTAGATGTACACCTGTTTTCAATATATGGTTTACTGCATAAGAAAGTCCAGGCAAATCACTCTCAAACATAAGATGAAACAAATACGGAATACATTGTCGAAATCTTGGATCTTCTGCATATAATCTTGATGTCCGGTATTCAGATGCAGGAATCTGCACAGGTCGGTCATCATATCGTCCTCCTTTTCCTGTGGGAAACAATTAAGGGGAACAACGAGCTTCCAAGCTTTTTTCCCATACACTAATGGGACTTCCTTTTGCTTCTTTCATTTGGAATAACTCTACAGTATTCCCCATCACGTCTTTAGAATGCAGTGGATGAACACTGTAATGTTCGTAGATTTCTTCAGTTCTGGACACACCAACTTTTTCAATTTGTCCAGATGGCAAGTCACTATCTTCTTCTACAATTATTTCTTCTTCTCTCACATACACATTTCTGTAATATTGAATATTTTTTACCAGATACAACATTGCCTTTTTCACTTTCCTAACATCCACTAATTCTTGCCAGATTTTCTTACTCTTAGTAGGAACGCCATTAACAAGAATAACTAAAGGTTCATCCTCTACATTTTCTACATCAATTGTTTCAATATTTTTCTTTAAATATAGAGGCAAATATACAACTCTTCCCTTTAATCCTCTCTGTAAATCAGAAGGAGGCAATTTTCCTTTCTTAGGCTCCATACGAACAATAGCCTGAAATGGATGCACTCATTGAATGAGAATAAACTCATAGGAATTTAAATCCATCAGTTTAGAATGAATATTTACCAACTCAAGATTATTATGCACAGCTCTAGCAGGCATTTTGTTCTCGTCTAATTTGTTATAACAATTTTTACAAATACGCTGATCAGAACCCAAATTAAAACAATTCTCTATCAACAATACGTTGCAAAATCCTTCCACTCATTATTATTTTCCTTTTCACTTTTTAAATACAGATCAACAGTCCTGGTCTGATTTTCTTAATGAGTTCGTCGACAACACACACAACAATAATTTGGCCTTTCACCTGAAATCACCTTAAACTTTGTAATTTCCTGCTCAAAATTTTCTGTACTACAATGTTGTACATTCTCTTCGACATTTCCTTCTATTACTATCTCAGGACCAAAATAACTAACCTCAATTTCATCAGAAACTTTCTTTACACTTGATACAGATCCATGCAAAAGAGCACTGTTCAACTTTTTTAACATTAGAGCTGGACTTTTTGCATAATACACTCTTCTGACTAATTTCCTCATTTCAGAATGATGTACTGCGAACATCCTGAAATGGTGAAAAACACTTCGACATACTTTTTTAGAAAGACAATTCAGAGAATGACCTTGCAAACCAGTATTTTCTCTCACTCTGCAAGGGTCTTGTCCTTGCAACATCTTAATCTTTTGTTTAACACTTTTCTTAGTATAGTTACGTAAGAAATTGCGTAAGAAATCAATAGATTCTTGCCGTACACTGCAAATACTACTACAATTCCAAGTGTACACTGGAGCTTTAGGACGTCTCCCTAAAACTTCATCAGCTAACACCTCTTTTGCATTTCTAGGAACATTTTTCTCTTTCTCAATAGGACAACCATGTCTAACCTCATAAGCATGACCATTAGTCTCAACTGCATGCAACAAATCATTACTCTGAAAATAACTTTCTTCATTAAAAAAAGGCTCAGAACTTGAACTATGTTTCCATTCACCCCAAAAAAAACTCACAAAAATTACTTCTGTTAATTACTCTTCTCCTCTTACTTTTGGCCTTCATTTAATGGATTGGCTTATCTAGTGATCGAATTCTATTGATTACTAAAATAAACAATTTTGTTTTCAATGCCAAAGCTTTCTCAACTACATTTTCTATACCTTTCTTCCTCCTATAAAATGCTGGTTTTTTTACATCCCTTATTTTCTTTAATTAAATTTGAAACAACTCTATCATAAAACATTTTTTTCCTAATTTTGATAAATTGATTTTTCCTCCTTTTACTATACACTATTTTTTCTACAATTGACTTTCCATGATTGTTCTCTTTATTCTTCTTTTTCTTTTTCTTTTTCATTGCAGGCACAGTAATACCATTTTTCCTTTTGTCCACACTACTCTAAGTCTTTAATATTTTCCTCACAAAAGTGTTCCTTCTCTTACTAGCAATTTTTTTCTTTTTCTTAACACATAGTTCTTCATGTAAATCTTGTGGATGACTTCTCTTCATATAAACACCTTTCTTTCGTTGTTTCCTCTTCTGACTTTTGGTAGGCATGATACCATTTTTTCAGTATTGATAGACAGAATCTATTAATAAAAAATATATATATAAGCTTACGAAAATAAATATATGAAATATTCTATAATATTACTTATAACAACAGAGGCAGCATTATAACGAGAAACGTGAGACTAGGAAAATAAAAGTACTTACAACAAGAGAGGAAGAAGTATGAAACAAAGGAAAATATAACCAAAAAGGGGAGTATAAACAGACACTGTAATATGACGGGATGAAGGAAGTATGAATAAACTGGAAAGTATCAATAGGTAAGGGAGAGTATGAAGAGAAAGATGGACATATGAGGAGAGAAGAAAGAGTATAAGAAGAAAAAAGAGAGTAGAAGGACAGAGGGGGCACTATAAGAAGAGAGAGAAAGACTCTAAAGAAAAGAGAAGGAATATGTGAAAAGACATGCAACTATAACAACAAAAAAGGAATACTAGCAAAGGACAGTGTGTATAAGGACAGAGAGAACAGTACCAGAAGAGAGCACAAAGAATGTGGGGAAAGTGGAGCATAAGGAAAAAAGGGGTGTACAAGAACAGAAGATACAGATTGAAGAGAAAAGAAGGAGTATAAACAGATGGAGGATTATAAAAAGTGAAAAATGTTTGACGAAACAGGTAGAAGTATGACAAGAGAAACAAATATATAGAGAGAGATCACTATGAAAAGATGGAGAATATGAGGAAACTGCTGCAGAGTGTATGCAGGGAGTCACCGAGGAATAAGAGAAGAGAGCAAACAATATCAACAGATTTTAGAAGTATAAACAGAGAGGACAGAAAATGAAAAGAGAAAACAAATATGAAGAAAAAGAGGAAAATATAAACACAGACAGAAGGAGTATAGGACAAAAGGAAATATAAGAAAAACTCAGTAGTGTGAGTAGACATGGAGAAGTAAGAAAACAGAGAGGAGAATATGAAAACAGGGGGGTATAAGAACAGGGGGTAAAATGATGAGAGGAATATGACAATAAGAAAAGACGGCAATATTAGTAGAGAGTGCAAAGTATAAGAAAAGAGAGGAGAAATGTGACTACAGACAGAAGAGTATTAGAACAAAAAGAAAAGTATGAGAAGACAATGGGGAGTACCTGCAAAGAACAGCGAGAATAAGAAGAAACAGAGAATATAAGAACAGAAGAGTATATATGAAGAAAGAGGAAAGAATGTAAAAGTACACAGAGACAAAAATGTGGAGAAAAGACAATTATAAAGGAAGACTGACCGTATAAGGAGAGAGGGAGTACTATGAGAACACAGTAAGAACTATGACAACAGTGGTGAATATAAAGACAAGAGAGAATATAAAGGGTAGGACAAATATGCAAAAAGAGGAGGAAGTATGAAAAAAAGTATAAAAAGATAGACAAGTATAGGAAAAAGAAGATATTATAATCAGAGAGGATGGAGTAAGACAAGATAGGAGGGAGTATGACAACAGAGTGTAGAAAATATGCAAAAAGGTGCGAATATAATTCCTTAATGTACACACAAACACAGTATGATATTACCCCAAAAAATTATAAGACCATGCATATTACCAAAACTTATTTACTACTGTAAAACATTTAAAAAGGAGGGAATATAGAGGCATATTATCAAAGACCGGTGTTAAAATTATCGCCATTTTAATATCGGCCAGAAACTGCCGATAAAACGTACGATAATGGGCTTGATAATACGCCCTTGTTAATTCCCATAGAAACCCATGTTCTGGTGTTAACATGGGCTTCTATAGGATATAACAAAGGCGGATTATCAAGCCCATTATCGCCGTTTTGTCGGCAGTTTCCGGCCGATAAAACAGCGATAATTTTAACGCCGATCCTTGATAATATGCCCCCTAATTCCTTAATGTACACACATGCACAGTGTGATATTACCCCAAAAAATGATAAGACCATGCGTTTTACCAAAACAAATTTACTACTGTAAAACGTTTAAAAGGAGCGAATATAGGGGCATATTATCAAAGACCGGTGTTAAAATTATCGCCGTTTTAATATCGGCCGGAAACTGCCGATAAAACGGACGATAATGGGCTTGATAATACGCCCTTGTTTATTCCCATAGAAACCCATGTTCTGGTGTTAACATGGGCTTCTATAGGAAATAACAAAGGCGTATTATCAAGCCCATTATCGCCGTTTTGTAGGCAATTTCCTGCCGATAAAAGCGGCGTTAATGTATCGCCCTTTCTTGATAATATGCCCCATAATTCCTTAAAGTACACAGACGCACAATGTGATATTAAGCAATAAAACATAACAACATGCATTATAGCAAAACACATTTACTACTATAAAACGTTTAACAAGGTATGAATATAGGGGCATATTATCAAGACAGACGATAAAATTATTGCCGCTTAATCGGAAGAAAACTGCCGATAAAGCAGCGATAATGGGCTTGATAAGATGCTCTATGCAATTCCAATCGAAGCCCATGTTAGATGTCCCTCACATCTAACATAGGCTTTGATTGGAATTGCATACAGCATATTATCAAGCACATTATCGCTGCTTTATCGGCAGTTTTCTGCCGATTAAGCAGCAATAATTTTATTGCATGTCTTGATAATATGCCCCATAATTCCTTAATGTACAAACATACACCACATACATTCCCATACAATTTATCAACTCACCTTTCAAATTGATTTGTAGATTAAGAAGAATGCCACTCACACAGTAGATATTCTTATACAGAATTTCTCTAGTTCGGTGCTTGCACCAGAACCACGAAATGGAACATTTTCCCTCTCATTTTACACACACATACATAGAAATAACCAATTAAAATCCTTCCCCTTTATTTCGAAATGAAACACACATTTCCATTGCTTTAACACTTCATACCTTTCCAACTGACATAACTTTCCACGCTACCGCCAACAGATCATGCAAAAGTCAACTGTCAACAGAGGTCAAAAGTTCAGCACTGTTTAAAACACGGCTCCTCAACAATTTTAGACTATGTATAATAACGTACTTATAAGTACCAATAAAAAGAAAACGTCTCATTACAAAGAACCAACATATAAACACATAAACTTGATACATATCTGTAAAATATATATTTTTTATTGATTTTTTCTTGCTTACGTATGGTTATGAAACGACTTTCAGAATTCGCACAGTACGCGTACACTAAATATACCGTAAAAAAAAAATAGCATCTATCACTAATTTTTTTCAATCCCCGGGGACCCCATCCCCCGGGGCTCAAATATAACGTTCACCACTGTGGGGGAAGCCCCAAAACCCCCACAGTCCCAGCCGGCTCCCTGCGTCCTTCAGGAGCCGGCATTGCTTTTTGTCAGAGAGACCAGCTTACATGATGCTCTCTCAGACAAAAATCAATCTGCTTTCCTACTTGAAAGAGAACTCTCGCCCTACCATAGCAAACAGCAGTGTCCCAGGGATAGACACCCCGTAACACTACAGGAGCTGCCCTGGAAGGTGGTGGTCCCCAGGGCCATCAAATGGTCAACAAACGCCATTAAACATTTTGACCTTTGGATCATTGTAAACCCCCCTAAGCAGTCCTAGGGGGACAGGAAGTCCAATAGCAAATAGCAAACTTTTCCTTTCAATCTACACACTTAATCTACACACATATACAAATAAATAAAAAATCACATTTATTCCCACGTTACAACAAAACGAAACACACTTTTATATTGCTTGAACTTAAACGTTCAACCCTTCCCCCATTCCACAATCTGCCAGTTACCAAAGAAAAACTTCAGGGAACACCTAACTCACCACAAAGCAGCATTTCACCCCTCATTAGTTGCCAACGCGTTTCAAAGCTGTTTGCTTCTTCTTCCTGGGCATATGTGGCAGTGTAGTAATATTAAAATAGTCCCACGCTTGTTTGTTACTTTATAGACCTCTTGTGTGTCTGCCGATTGGTTCTTCCTGGCGCACCCGATTAGTTTCTCTTTCTGGTGCACCTTGGGACATGTGGTTTATTTCCCATAGTGGGCTCTGCATATTGCCACAAATTAATCATCCTCAGTGGTTTCAGGCCCTCCAGTGGTCCCCGGTGTGAAGCCTCCCACTTTTTCATTGTCATTGCTCTGCTGTGCCCCATCAGACTCAGAACAGTTCCATATCCACAGGCCCCATCTTTTCTTGGGCGGTGCATCCTTCACGGCCGGAACAGCAGTGTACATCTTTGAAAACAATGTGCCCTGCAGCAAGGACGCACTCCACAGCAGGTAAGTTAGAAATGTTTTTATTGCACACGAAAGCAGCATTTCACCCCTCATTAGTTGCCAACACGTTTCAAAGCTGTCTGCTTCTTCTTCCTGGGCATATGTGGCAGTGCAGTAATATTAAAATAGTCCCACATATGTTTGTTACTTTATAGACCTCTGGTGTGTCTGCCAATTGGTTCTTCCTGGCGCACCCGATTGGTTTCTCTTCCTGGTGCACCTTGGTACATTTGGTTTATTCCCCATAGCGGGCTCCGCATATTGCCACAACTTAATCATCCTCAGTGGTTTCAGGCCCTCCAGTGGGCCCCGGTGTGAAGCCTCCCACTTTCTCATTGTCATTGCTCTGCTGTGCCCCATCAGACTCAGAACAGTTCCATATCCAGAGGCCCCATCTTTTCTTGGGCGGTGCATCCTTCATGGCCGGAACTGCAGTGTAAATTTTTGAAAACAATGTGCCCTGCAGAAAGGAGGCACTCCACAGCAGGTAAGTTAAAAACTTCTTTATTGCACACGAAATCAGCATTTCACCCCTCATTAGCTGCCAACGCGTTTCGAAGCTGTCTGCTTCTTCTTCCTGGGCATATGTGGCAGTGCAGTAATATTAAAATAGTCCCACATGTGTTTGTTACTTTATAGACCTCTGGTGTGTCTGCCGATTTGTTCTTCCTGGCGCACACGATTGGTTTCTCTTCCTGGTGCACCTTGAGAGATGTGGTTTATTCCCCGTAGTGGGATCGGCATATTGCCACAAATTAATCATCCTCAGTGGTTTCAGGCCGTCCAGTGGGCCCCCGGTGTGAAGCCTCCAGCTTTCTCATTGTCATTGCTCTGCTGTGCCCCATCAGACTCGGAACAGTTCCGAGTCAAAACTCCCAGATTCTTGTAGCAAAACAGAGAACAAGTGAACTGCAAAGTGCTAAAAACCAGACGCGTTTCAGCGAACTCAGTCGCCTTGCTCACTGGAATAAAGTGACATGTGACCCAACAAATTTAAAACACCAAAAACCAATCCTGTGTTTGGAACCCACATGACCTGTGGAAAGACATGGTAGAAAGACTCTGTAAACCACGCTAAACTCACAAGGACACTAACATGTACCACTCTATTAATCAGAAAAATAAAGCAGAATAATAAAGGTTTCAGCATAGCTTAATTTGACAAATAATAACTGTATGAATACATTGAGACTTTTTAATTCAACAACCATTTTGACATCATTTTTTGTATGTATGTAAAATCACAATTAGATGTTTTGTTCAAGAATAATAAAAACTGCATAATACATAATCTTTTCTCTACTTGAACTTCATTTTTTAAACATATCATATTACTAATAATTGCGTTTACATATAATACACGAATTGTCCCAATGATTCTGAACCGAAAATTCCAAATTGTAAACACCCTATCTATATGATGAAATCCAAAATAGAGCAAGTGCTAAAGTATTTGTGCATATAACAGTGTTTGTTTCTATATATAACAATTCAATCGAAAACAACCCCAATATTTGCATTTGACTATCCTAAGATGTCCCATGATCCCAGCCGGGATCTATGTAAATGGGTTGAGGTGTTGGGCAGAGAGAAGGCTGAACGAGCAATTTACAAATCTAAATTTTATCACTGCTGTGAAAAATTAATTCTCTTTACTCTAAAGTAAAGTAAATGAAATCGGTAGTCGATACTTATTCATAGATTCATTTTCCAAGAAAAGATATTTGAAAAATGTATATTTAAAGCAAAAGATTTAAAAACCATTAACAAATCATGGAAAGAATGCAAAAACAAATCCGTTTCAATTATAGACCAAGCTTATCCTCCATTAGATATGTTATTGTTAGTCAAAACAAAAAAAGTGCAAGTGCGCCAATAAATAGCATAAAACCAATCATTCATAAAAAATTATTATAAATTCATGGTTAAACACATATAAACTGACCACAAGACTAACCTAAAAACAATTCATGTAGAAAAGACTACAACCATAATGTAAATGGATTTAAAAAGTCAAAAATGAAAAAACCTTAAAAAACCCATAAAAACCACAATATATATATATATATTACCTACTGGCGGTCGCAGGAAACCTGCTCTCTCTTTCAAAAATCAAAGCGGATTGCTTTTCTGCTTGGGGAGCAGCTAACATGCTGCTCCCCAAGCAGAAAAGCAATGCCGGCTCCCGAAGGACGCCGGGAGCCAGCTGGGACCATGGGGGCTTTGGGGCTCCCCCCATGGTCCCCAATGTTACATTTGAGCCCCGGGGGATGGGGTCCCCGAGTATTATAAGAAATTAGTAAGACTTTGCACCATATTTCGTACATTCGAGCATGGTACGCGCACAGTAAATCTACCGTAAAAAAAACAATAGCCACTATTACTAATTTTTTATAATCCCCAGGGATCCCATACCCCGGGGCTTTAATTATATGTTTGCGGGGGGCTTATGGGCCTCCCGCAGCCCGGGGATCACCACCCTCCGGGGCTTTTAAAAAATAATAATTGAAAAAAACATGTGTGGGGGCTAAAGCCCCCCACACGCCCTGGGGACCACACCTCCCCAGGGCTCTAATATTTAAAATTAGGGGGTCCATGATGGACCCCTCAGCCCCGGGGACCACCACCCCCCAGACTTTTAACAGGTGGGAGAGAGGCCGTGCGGCCCCCCTCCTGGAGCCCTCGATGGCCTTGGGGGCTGCCACCTCCCAGGGCCGGCTCCTGCTGTGTCCCGGGGTGCCTACCCCCGGGATACTGCTGTTTGCTATGGTAGGGCGGGAGTGTCGCGGCTCCCACCCTACCGCAGCAAACTGCTTTCCTATTTGAAAGAGAGAGCAGGTTAATATGCTCTCTCTTTTAAGTAGGAAAGCAGATTGCTTTTCATCAGAGAGTGCAGCATGTAAGCTGCTCTCTCTGACAAAAAGCAATGCCGGCTCCCGAAGGACGCGGGGAGCTGGCTGTGACCGTGGGGGCTTTGGGGCACCCCCCCATGGTCCCCAACATTGTATTTTAGCCCCAGAGGTTGGGGTCCGCAGAGGATTAAAAAAAAATTGTAATAGAGGCTATTTTTTTCTACGATAAATTTACCGTGCGCGTACCATGCTCAAACGTACGGTGCAAAGTCTGTAAGTCGTCCCATAAGCGAACCTAAGCAAGAAAAAAATCAATCCCAAAAATATATTTTACAGATATCTATCAAGTTTATATGTTTAGGTGTTGGTTGCTTCTAATTAAACCTTTTCTCTTTATTAGTTCTTATAAGCAAGTACTTATGCATAGTCTTAAGTTATTGAGAGCAGTGTTTTATTGCGTGCTGAACTTCTGACCTGTGTTGACAGTTGACTTTTGCATGATCTGTTGGTGGTAGGGTGGAAAGTTATGACAGTTGGAAAGGTTTGAAATGTTGAACCAATAGAAATGTGTGTTTGGTTTTGAATTGTTGTGTGAAGGAATTTGATTTGTTATTAATGTGTATATATGTGTAAATAAAGAGGGAAAATGTGCCATTTGTTGGTTCTGCTGCAAGCACTGAAGCAGAGAGATTCTGTGTAAGACTATCTGCTGCGTGAGTGGTATTCTTCTTAATCTACCAATGAGTTTGAAAGGTGAGTTGATAACTTGTAAGGGATTGTATGTTGTGCATTTGATTTTTAGTAAGAGTGATGTGTTTATCCTTATAAAGTTGGTAGAATTATATTCTGAGTTTGTGTGCATTTGGATAACTATTGTGATAAAAATCATTTGGTAAGTTAATGTGTTTAGTTTGTCACCTTTGTGCAATAAAGTGCAGTACTAAAAAATGTAGAATGTGTGCAGTCACGTTGTTAGTTGTAGAATACTTAATAGTGTAGCTTGTTTAGAATTAGGCTTGTGTTCTAAATCTACAATTTTGTAGTCAGTATACATATACTGCTACATACACCTTTGGGCAGATTTACAAGCCCCTTGGGCCTCTTTCGTGTTGCATAATGCAGCAAATGGAATGTATTTGCAAAATTAGTCAGGATTGTCCACTGAAATCTAGTGTTCATATACATGGAATGTGTTCAGTCAGTTAAACGTTTTAGTGTGGTAAATGTGTTTTGGTAAAATGTATGGTTTTAATGTTATTGTCTAGTAACACACGTCTGTGTAGATTAAGGAATTATACTTGCACCTTTTTCCATAATCTCCCCTGTCTCTCTTTACAGTCTACCTCTCTCTGCTTATACTGTCCCCTCTCTTTTGATATTTCCTCTCTTTCTTTATTTTTACTTGTCTTTCTTCATAGTGCTGCTTGTTCTCATAGTCCCTTCTGTCCTTTTAGTTCCTCTCTGTCCTCATTGTCTCCTAATAGTCTCCCTTCTTTTTATACTCCCTCCTCTGATTTCTTAATCCCCCCTCTCTCATCATATCTCCCTCTTAACAATTTCCAAGTCAGTATACATAGACTACTGCATACACTCTTGGGCAGATTTAGAAGCCCCTTGGGCCTCTTTTTTGTTGTATTGTGTCTCATTTTTGGATGTAATGTTGGCAAAAAAATAATTCAGCAAATTTGAAATGTGTTTGCAAAATGAATTAGGATTGTCCACTGAAATGTAGTGGATATATACATAGAATTTGTTCAGTCACTTAAACGTTTTAGAGTGGTAAATGTGTTTTGGTAAAATGTATGGTTTTATATTTTTGTCTAGAATCACACTGAGCGTCCGTGTAAATTAAGGAATTATACTTGCACCTTTTTCCATAGTCTCCTCTGTATCTCCTCACAGTCTACCTCTCTCTGCTTATACTGTCCCCTCTCTTCTGATATTTCCCCTCGTTCCTTATTTTCACTTGTCTTTCCTCATAGTGCTGCTTTTTCTCATAGTCCCTCCTGTCCTCTTTGTCCCCCTCTATCCTCACTGTCTCCTCTGATTCCTAATTGTGCCCCTTCTTTTTATACTCACTCCTCTGACCTCTTAATCCTCCCAGTCTCATCATACCTCCCTCTTAACAATGCCCCGGTCAGTATTCATAAACTGCTGCATACACTCTTGAGCAGATTTACAAGCTACTTGGGCCTCTTTCTTGTTGTATTGTGTCTCATTTTTGGATGTAATGTTGGCAAAACAATAATGCAGCAAATTGGAAATGTGTTTGCAAAATGAGTCAGGATTGTCCACTGAAATGTATTGGTTATATATATAGAATATGCTCAGTCACTTAAACGTTTAAAGTGGTAAATGTGTTTTGGTAAAATGTATGGTTTTAATTTTTTTGTCTAGAATCACACTGAGCGTGTGTGTGTAACTTAAGGAATTATACTTGCACCTTTTTCCATAGTCTCCCCTGTCTCTCCTCCCAGTCTACCCCTTTCTGCTTATACTGTCCCCTCTCTTCTGATGTACCCCTCTTTCTTTATTTTCACTTGTCTTTCCTCACAGTGCTGCTTGTTCTCATAGTCCCTCCTGTCCTCTTAGTCCCCCTCTGTAATCATTTTCTCCTCTGTCTCCTAAAACTCCCCTTTCTTTTTATACTCCCTCCTCTGTCCTTTTACTCCTCCTGTTGTCATCATATTTCTGTTTTCTGCACATTTTTGTCTCTCTCTCTCTTTATATTCCTTATTTTTTTCTCAAATATACGCTTATTTCCTTATATTCTCCTTTTCTTCTCATTCTTGATTTTCTTTGTACATACTTCACATTCTTTTCTTTTCTTTTTCTTTCTCTTCTCATACTCTCCTCTCACTTCTTTTCTCTTTTCTTATACTCCCGATTCTGTCCTGATATTCTACACTTTTCTTATTGTCATATTCCTCTCATCATTCTCACCCCTGTACTTATGCTCCCTCCTGTTTTCATACTTTTCTCTCTGTTCTCTTACTTCTCCTTGTCTCCTCATACTATACCCTTTTACTTATATTCCCTTTTGTCCTATACTCCTTCTCTTTATGTTCGTTTTCTCCTGTCTATCTTCATATTCTTTTTCTTGTTTTCATTTTGTGTTGGCTCTCTTTATACTTCCTGTTTCTGTTCATATTGCCTGTTCTCTTCTCTTACTCCTCCTTGACTCCCTGTGTATACTTTGCAACAACTTTCCTCATACACCCCGTCTTTTCTTACTGACCTCTCTCTTTATATTTTTTGTCTTGTCATACTCTTCCCTCTTTTGTCATACTTTTTTCACACTTCATAATCTACCATCTATTTATACTCTTTCCTTTCTCTTTGTAGTGTATCTTCTGTTTTTGTACACCCTTTTTCTTCTTATGCACCACTTTTTCTCACATTATCGCTGCTCTCTTCTGGTACTCTTCTGTCTCTTGTTATATTCACCCCTCTTTCCTTATATTTTTTTTGTCCCTATACTAGTGCATGTTTCCACATATTAGTTGTTTTCTGTTTGTAGTCCTTGTCTCTCTTCTTATACTGCCCCCCTGTTTCCTCACAGTCTGTCTGTTTCTTCTTATCGTCATACTGGCACTTTTCTCCTCATACTCCTTCTTATCTCTTCATACTTTCCAGTCTTTTAATAGCCTCTTTATCCCCTTATACCACAGCTTTCCAAACTTTTTATGTTGGGGACACACTTTTTGCAGATGCATCCTTTTGGGACACAGTAAGACAGTGTAGCGAGCGAACGTCGCGTAGCAAGCCCAAAATACCTAAGGGTTGTTCTGGGGGGGTGGTTCTCACTCACTCTGTTTGTCTCACTCTCTCTCTCTCCCTCGCTCTCTCTGTAACTGTCCCCCTCCCTCTGTCTCCCTCCCTCTCTCTCCCTCTGTCTCCCTTCCCCTCTCTTCGTATATCTCTCTCCCTCTCTCTTCCTCGGTCTCCCTTCCCCTCTCTCTCCCTCTGTCTCCCTCACTCTCTCTCCCTCTGTCTGTCTCTGTCTGTCTGTATTTCTCTGTTTGTCTGTCTCCCTCTGTCTGTCTCTGTCTGTCTCCCTCTGTCTGTCTTCCTCTGTCTGTCTACCTCCCTCTGTCTGTCTCGCTTCCTCTGTCTCCCTCTCTCTGTCTGTTGCCCTCTGTCTCCCTCCCTCTGTCTCCCTTCCTCTGTCTCCCTGTCTCCCTCCCTCTCTCTCCCTATGTCTCCTTCCCTCTCCCTCCCTCCCTCTCTCTCCCTCTGTCTCCCTCCCTATCTCTCCCTCTGTCTCCCTCTGTCTGTCTCTGTCTGTCTGTCTCCCTCTGTCTGTCTCTGTCTGTCGCTGTCTGTCTGTCTCCCTCTGTCTCTCTCCCTCTGTCTACCTCCCTCCCTCTGTCTGTCTCTGTCTGTCTACCTCCCTCCCTCTGTCTGTCTCGCTTCCTCTGTTTCCCTCCCTCTGTATGTTGCTCTCTGTCTCCCACACTCTGTCTCCCCCTGTCTGTCTCCCTCTCATTCCCTCTACCTCCCCCTGTCTGTCTACCTCTCCTTCCCTCTCCCTCCCCCTGACTGTCACCCTCTCCTTCCCTCTGCCTAACACCCTGACTGTCTACCTCTCCTTCCCTCTGCCTCCCCCTGACTGTCTCCCTCTTCCTCCCCCGACTGTCTCCCTCTGCCTCCCCCTGAATGTATCCCTCTCCTTCTCTCTGCCTCCCCCTGACTGTCTCCCTCTGCCTCCCCCTGACTGTCTCCCTCTCCTTCCCTCTGCCTTCCCCTGACTGTCTCCCTCTGCCTCCCTCCCTCTGTCTCCCTCTCTATGTCTCCCTCTCTATGTCTCCCTCTCTTTGTCTCCCTCTCTCTGTCTGTCTCCCTCTCTCTCTGACTCCCTCTCTCTCTGGATCCCTCTCTCTCTGGATCCCTCTCGCTGTCTCCCTCTCTCTGTCTCCCTCTCTCTGTCTCCCTCTCTCTGTCTCCCTCCCTCTTTCTCCCTCCCTCCCTCCCTCTCTGTCTCCCTCTCTCTCACTCCCTCTGTCTCCCTCGCCGCCTCCTGTCTGTCTCAGTCTCTGCCTCTGTCTGTCCCTGTCTCTGCCTCTATCTGTCTGTCCCTGTCTCCCTCCCTCTGTCTCCCTCTCCATCTCTGTCTGTCTCTGCCTCAGTCTGACTGCCCCTGTCTCTGCCTCTATTTGTCTCTGTCTGTCCCCGTCTCTGTCTGCATCTCTGTCTCTCGCATTCTCCCTCCCTCTCTATCTCTCTCCCTTTCTCTACCTCTCTCTCCCTCCCTCTGTCTCACTCACTCTTTCTCTCTCCCTCTCTCTCTTTCTCCCTCTGTCTCCCTCCCTCTCTCTCTCTCCCTCTGTCTCCCTCCGACTGTCTCTTGTCTGTCACCCTCCCTCTGTCTCCCCCAGTCTGTCTCCCTCTCTATCTATCTCCCTCCCTCTGTCTATCTCCCTCTGTCTCCCTCCCTCTGTCTGTCTCCCTCTGTCTCCTTCTCTCTGTATCCTTCCCTCTGTCTCAATCCCTCTGTATCCGTCCCTCTGTCTCCCTCTCTCTGTTTCCCTCTCTCTCCCCGTCTTCCTCCCTCTATCTCACTGTCTCCCTCTCTCTACCTGTCACCCTCTGGCACCTCATCCAAGCTTCCCGGGCACACATAGCTGCACCACGAGTACTACCCAGGTCTTTTAAGGACCATTTACTTGTTAATGGGGCTTTGTTGTGAATCTCCCACCCCCCGCACCCCCTAGAGCAGAGTGTGGGCTGCTGTGGCTGACTCCGAGACACTCTTTCAAAGGAATGCCTCCCAATTAGCAGTTATGTGCTAAGTGCCTCATCCTGCGCCACACCCACCACTTGCAGACGACACAGTACTGTGTTGGGACACACAGTTTGGAAAGCTCTGCCTTATACTGTAGTGTCTGCTAATTTTATTTTTTTCTATTTACATTTCTCGTTGTCTCATAGTCCTCTTTCTCTTGTTGTAACTGTTTCTATCTTCATACTCCCATGTTTGTTGTGATATTCTAACCTCTCTTCTTTTAAGTAATATAATAGTGTATTTCATATATTTATTTTTTAAAGTGCTATATATATCTTTTAATAGATTCTTTTGATCAACACTGAAAAAAAATAATCATGCCTACAAAAACTGAAACGAGGAAAGAACGAAAGAAAGCAGTTTATTTAAAGAGAAGTCATCTACAAGATTTACCTGAAGAACAATGTGTTAATAAAAAGAAAAAAGCCCTGGTAAGAAAACTAAGACTTTTCCGCAAAAATTGTTAAACACTAAGGGGTCGATTCTGATTTGGGGAAAAAGTAGTAGTTGAGAAAGCTTTTGAATTGAAAAAAACTATTTGTTTTAGTAATCAATAGAATCCGATCACTAGATAAGCCAATACATTTAATGAAGGCCAAAAGTAAGTGAAAAAAAGTAATTACCAGAAGAAATTTTTCTGAGGTTTTTTGGGTGAATGGAAACATAGTTCAAGTTCAGAGCCTTTTTTTCATGAAGAGAGTTATCTTCAGAGTAATGATTTGTTGCATGCAGTTGACACTACTGGTCGTGCTTAAGAGGTTAAAATGGTTGTCCTATTGAGAAAGAGAAAATTGTTCCTAGAAATGCAGAAGAGGTGTTAGATCATGAAGTTTCAGGGAGACGTCCTAGAGCTCCAGTGTACACTTGGAATTGCAGTAGTATTTGTAGTGTACGGCAGGAATCTATTGATTTTTTATGCAATTTCTTACGTAACTATACTAAGAAAAGTGTTAAACAGAAGATTAAGATGTTGCAAGGATTAGACCCTTGCAGAGTGAGAGAAAATACTGGTTTGCAAGGTCATTCTCTGGCTTGTCATTCTAAAAAAATAAGTAGAAGTGTTTTTCACCATTTCAGGATGTTAGCAGTTCATCATACTCAGATGAGGAAATTAGTCAGAACATTGTATTACGCGAAAAGTCCAGCACTAATGTTAAAAAAGTTAAACAGTGCTCTTTTGCATGGATCTTTATCAGATGTAACAAATGTTTGTGATGAAATTCAGTTTAGTTACTTTGGTCCTCAGGAAGACAGTGCAGAAACTGAAACATTATTAGAAGAAAATGTGGAAGAGAATATACAACACTGTACTCTAGAAAATTTTGAGCAAGAAACTCCAAAGTTTAAGGTGATTTCAGGTGAAAGGCCAAATTATTCTTGTATCTGTTGTCGACGCACTCAATATAAAAATCAGACCAGTACTGTTGATTTGTATTTAAAAAGTGAAATGGAAAATATTAATGATTGGAAGTATTATTATTATTTGTTAGTAAAGAATTGTTTTGATTTGGATACTGATCAGTGTATTTGTAAATATTGTTATAACAAATTAGATGAGAACAAAATGCCTGCTAGAGCTGTGCATAATAATCTTGAATTGGTAAGTATTCCTTCTGAACTGATGGATTTAAATACTTAGGAGTCTATTCTGATTCAATGTGTGCATCCATTTCGGGCTATTGTTCGTATGGAACTAAGACAGGGAAATTGCCTCCTTCAGCTTTACAGAGAGGATTAAAGGGAAGAGTTGTATATTTGCCTCTAGATTTAAAGCAAAATATTGAAACAATTGGTGTAGAAAATGTAGAAGATGAACCTCTAGTTATTGTTGTTAATGGTGTTCCTACAAAGAGTAAAAAAATCTGGCAAGAATTAGTGGATGTTAGGAAAGTGAAAAAGGCAACGTTGTATCTGGTAAAAAATAATCAGTACTATAAAAATGTGTATATGAGAGAAGAAGAAATAACTGTAGAAGATAGTGATTCGCCATCTGGACAAATTGAAAAAGTGGATGTGTCCAGAACTGAAGAAATATATGAACATTACAGTGTTCATCCACTTCATTCAAAAGAAGTGATGGGGAATACTATTGAGTTATTCCAAATGAAAGAAGCAAAGGGAAGTCCCATTAGTGTATGGGAAAAAAGCTTGGAAGCTCGTTGTTTTCCTCAGTTGTTTCCCACAGGAAAAGGAGGACGATATGATGACCGACCTGTGCAGATTCCTACATCTGAATACCGGACATCAAGATTGTATGCTGAAGTTGCAAAATTTCGACAATGTATTCCGTATTTGTTTCATCTTTTGTTTGAGAGTGATTTGTCTGCTCTTTCCTATGCAGTAAATCATATATTGAAAACAGGTGTACATCTTCAAAATGTTTCGGCAAAAGAATTTATGGATAAAGTACACCAGAAAGATAATGTTTTGGAATCTCAGCTAATTAATCTTATTGCATGTCAGCGTGGTACTAATGAGTACTGGTACCGTCGTCATGGAGAACTTAAATGTATGCTAAGGAACTTGGAACTCCTACATGGTTCCTTACTCTAAGCTGTGCTGAATATGCTTGGGATGATTTACTTCAATTTCTTCGAGAGGCAAATCCAAATATACTAAATATTGAATACAAGACACCTGGAGAATTGTGATCTTTGGATCCAGTTATTGTACGCAGATATTTCAATCATAGATTTGAAGCTATGATGTCTTTTATCACCAATAAAAAAATCCTCCTCTTGGAGAGGTTCTGGACTTCTTTTGGAGAAAGGAGTATCAAGCAAGAGGTGCTCCTCACATACATATGCTAATATGGATCAAAGATACTCCCAAATTTGGAACAGACCCAGATGATACTGTGTTGTCTTTTATTGATGAATATGCTACATGTAATGTACCCAAAAGTACATAAGATAAGGACTTAAGACAACAAGAATTACGATTCCAAAGCCATCGTTGTGGGAAATACTGTTGTCGAAAGTACAAATCTAAGGACAAATTCTACACCAAATGCCGTTTTGCATTTCCACGACCTGTAATATCGAAAGGAAGAGTGAACAGTTTCATGTCATCTTTGTGACATACTATCACAAGAAAGTCTCCAAAAAATACCTACAACTTAAGAATAAATGAAGAATCAAAATACATAAATGACTATAACTCAGTCATTTTTTCCATGTGGAATGCTAATATGTATATTCAATATGTTGCAGACAATTCCATTGCTGTTGCTTGATATGTAACATCGTACATAACAAAATCAGAAAAGACAGAATTGAAGGAAATGTGGGAAGAGATTTCCCATGAGAAGAGTCTAAGTAAGAAATTATATACTTACAGTTTGAAGATGTTATCTCATCGAGAAATTGGAGCATATGAATGCTCAGATCGCTTATCATCTGCAAGTCTATACTCCAAATCTAGAAGAATCATTTGGGTGAGTCTAGGTCTTGCTTGCAACACGAAACTGAGTTCTTAAAACTGTACAAGAAATTGAATATTTTGCTGAAAAAGAGCCAGAAAGTACAGATATTGTGAAAACAAATATGTTGGATACATATTATCTAAATAGAAGTCATCATCTTGAGAACGTTTGTCTCTATGTAGTTCTGCAAAACGACATCTTTAAACTGAATATTACAGAAAATATCAATAATGGTATATATGCCGTGATTGGTTCTGAAGGATGTTTGGTGAAACAAAAAAAAGGACATTTGATTAATCACCGTAAACTGAGTTGCGAAACACCTGACAAAAGGGAATTTTACTATTTAGCTCTTTTGCAACTTTTCAAGCCATGGCGTTCAGAATTGGAATTACTTGGAGATTTCGAGAGCTATGAAGATTCCTTCAATGCAAGTAAAGATACTATAGAATGTCCTGTTTTTGCTAATTATGTGAAAATGTTGAACGACGAAATTGAACAAGAAGCTACAATTGCTGCTGAGATTGCTAGAGACAGTTCTCAAGACAGTCAAACTTCTGCTCCGTTAAGTCAGGACCCACTAGGAGAACCAATTGTTCAAAATGAAGCAGCAACTGCTATGGAAGAGGTGGAAACAGCAATGTATCAAGCACAAGGAGATGTATCAAACTTAGGAAACTTGGAAGAACAACTAAATGGTGAGCAGACACAAATATATGAGCAAGTGAGAGAACAGATTCACCATGGATTACTTCATGAGAAGAAAGAGTGCTCTTGCTCATCATTTGAACCTATCCGAATGTACGTGAGTGGACAAGCTGGAACTGGGAAAAGTTTTTTAATTAAAGTAATCACAACTTTTCTACAGAAAACAACTGAGTCGCATTTGTCTTGTGTTGTCACTGCTCCAACTGGATTAGCAGCCAAAAAATATAAATATATATATATATATATATATATATATATATATATATATATATATATATATATATATATATATATATATATATATATATGCATATATATATATATATATATATATATATATATATATATATATATATATATATATATTCACTGAAAAAACCATAGGTTATAGACCATATATAGTTAGGAATTAGCATTTAAAAAACCTTATTTTACTCACACAAAACCATTGAAATTCCATATATAGTTAGTTGCACTAACTATATATCGCGCACCCGCAATCCACTGCTGATGATGTCACATATTACATCATTCATGACATGGTCAGTGACATCACTGATGACATCACTGATGACATCTCAAATGACATCACTGATGATATCTCATTTGACATCAATGGTCACATCAATGATGATATCATTAATGTGACAATACAATGCATCTCCTCACACTTTAATATAACCTCTGTTACACCCAGTGTTAAATACAGAGTATAATTTTTGAAACCATTGACACACCAATACTAGTTACTACATACGCACTCACTGATTCCTACGTCTACACACACATTCACTCATTCACCCATACAATCATTCATACATACAATCACTCATCTTTACAACACTATCATATGCACTCATACACCTATACAGACACTCACACTCTGCCACTCATCCATGGAGTTACTCACACACCTAGTCAGTCCTGTAAAGAATCAATCACACTTCCATTTTCTAATCTACACAGTTAAACATAGAGTACCTTACATTTTCAAACATATACTAACACATACTTACTCTCTTATAGAATCACTGATACAAGTACACATTGATCTGCACAGAGTCACACACCTCCCAGCCAGCCATACACACACTCAGTCTCCCATACAAATACTTGTGCAACCAATCAATAACCCATATAGCTACTTATATAGCTACTGATCAACACATGCAGCAGCTTCCACAACAACAGACATACTGATGCACACTTTCAGACAGTTTAGTCACTAACCCGTGAATTTAGTAAGACGCATTTAATCACTCACTCATACAGTCAATCACGCACCTACTAAAACCTTCATTCAGACACTTATACATCCACTCATTCTTCAATATGTAAAACATATTTAAACTTTACAGAAACACATAATCACTGGATGTTGTCATCAGTGATGTCATTTGAGATGTCATCAGTGATGTCATCAGTGATGTCACTGACCATGTCATGAATGATGTAATATGTGACATCATCAGCAGTGGATTGCGGGTGCGCGATATATAGTTAGTGCAACTAACTATATATGGAATTTCAATGGTTTTGTGTGAGTAAAATAAGGTTTTTTAAATGCTAATTCCTAACTATATATGTTCTATAACCTATGGTTTTTTCAGTGAATTTTCAAGGTTTTGTAAATGCTAATTCCTAACTATATATAATCTATAACCTATGGTTTTTTCAGTGAATTTCAATGGTTTTTTAATAGCGAATATCTGTAGCTGTAAAATGTATTCTTCTTTAAATCCCAAAATATATTTTATATGTTTATTAATAACTTTTTAAAAAATTTTTTTTTTTCTTCGTTCCCACTTCGCGAATCGGGAAGCTTCCCGTTAGCTGACCTTGATGCCGCGAAATAGACCGCGAGCCGGTAAACGTTTCTTTACCGCAACTGCCGCGTTAGAAAACAACATCGTGACGCCTCCCGTCCGCATGACGTTTCGCGTTGTCGCGTGATACGTCATATGACGTACTACGTTAGCGAACTGGTACGCTTACCGAGTCGCAAAGCACAGGTTTCTGGAAGCAAACCGGAAGGCCCTGCAAAGCGTGTAACGTAAACACAGCAGGTCATGTGACTTGGTAATAACACTTTTCATTGGTTCATTTCACTTTTGGTTTCCTAATGATGTAAGACTAGGTCATATAATCTAAAATGAACACTTTTCATTGGTTGAGAACTATTGTTTTTCCCAAATGATGAAAATCCCTCTTTCTTTCCTCACTCTGACTTTCATCATTGTGAGAGAAAGACCCTTTGTTACCAGTGAGCAATGGCTTCTTTAGTAGCTTCAGCTGGTGCTTCCCCACCACCTCCACCACATCCAAGGAAGAGTGGACCGATGTGTGAATGTGTTCACTGTATGCAACAACTTTGACACTTACAGAAGCCTCACCTTCTCCATGCCTCCTACACAGTTCTACATGTACATCATAAATGCAAACAGAACAGAATTAATTATACATGTTAAATGGTTTATTTTTGCTGTTCTCAGAATGTATCAAATTTCACTAAAAACAGTGACTTGAAGGTATTCATCATATAACAGCGGGGGAAAAAAAACACAATCAAAATGATTGTGTTTAAAAAACCCATACAACATAACAAATCAGAATTCAGAACTCCTTAAAGTTAACTTACTTTCCATGACGGCCAAGGATGTCCTATGAACAGCTTACACTCTGTTGTGCTGTTATTACTTTCAACCCGCCACTTTCTGAAAGAAAACCTCCATCGTTTTCAAAAACATGTTACATACAATAAATGACTTCTTGCTCTCTACCACAAGTTTCCACAAGGCCAAATCTTGTCAGACCCATTTATAACTCTTGGATTTCTTGTAAGCCAATCCCGTCTTTTCGCATTTCCGCAACTTTCAGAATTAAAATGTTGAAGATCATTTACACAATCCTGGACTAGTAATATCTTCCCCTTCTTGCTCAATCATGTTCTACATTTCCTATCACACTGATACTGCTTACTATGAAGCAGACTTACACTACCTTTATGACTAGTACAATTATTTAATTCTCTACATCACTTTTAATCACAAAGCAATGTAAAACAGTAGACAGCATTGCAGACTTACATTCCCTCTACTCCATGTTTTGATTGGCTGCTTCAATTAGCTTATAAAAAGAAATAGTTTTTCTGAACTCATTCAAAGTGCACGTATTTCTCAATGACGTCCAGTGTTATGGTAAAAAGTTATGTCTCTGTACTACACTTATCCTCAAGGCCAAATAGTGTAGGAGCCATGAGAACTTCTTGAAATTCCTCAGAGCACATCCCGAGATTCTTTCCCTAAAATTTTGGTTTTAAAAACACCAGGTAAGAGTTTTTAAGGTCATATGGCAATTTTTTTGTGAAAATTAAAACAGAATCATTGCAGAATGACCAGCCATTTCTACACTTTAAATAAGCTGTATAATGTCCTGATGTTATTGAAGGACCATCATGATATATAATTGCTACAGTTACAAAAGTCCTTCCTGATATTGACAACTGTGAAGCCACAAAATTTTTAATTAAAGTTGTCAATTTTGTTCCATCAGGCCTACATCGTTGGAACATTAAAATGACATACTGGCCATATGTTCGTATAAATAATGTGGACATCATTTCAGATTTACATTGGCTACACTCCATGTTGTGATCAGCTGCTTTTACTAGCTTATTAAAAGAGAATGATTTACTGTCTGGCAAAGTTAAATATATAAATCTTTCTGAGTCTACACTAGTAGTACTTGATACCCTACAGTTCTCGCAGTCATGCTGCCATTGATAAGAAAGCCCAAACAGGTGATCTACATCTACACCTTCATCATGCAATACATCAAGCATATACATTAAAAACTCCTGACAATCTTGCTGACTATTTTGAGAGAATTGTGTTTGGCCTGAACATCTGTCTAACAGATTTCGAATTTCAGACACACTTTCTATGTTTGTTCTATCAGTGCTACATTTCTCTAACACAGAATTTAACAAACTGCAAAATCTTTGATCAGAATTGACCACAATCTCTTCTTTTACATTTTCTAGAGAAAACAAAACATTAACCACTACATTAGCATAGCAGTTGACACCAGAACTGTTTTCAAATTGAAAACCAACAACATCTTCAACAGAATCCTTTTTGTTTCTGCTTATAATTTCAGGTTCATCGACTTTTCGTCTTTTTGCTACAACCTCCCCAGTATTGGTCACATTTCTTCGTTACCGGCCTACCACACGTTTCTCAAACAAAGGATACTGAGGCAAATGTGGCGCATACTCTCTTCTCAACCTATTGTATCCTTAACACAATCTAGATCCGCACAAATTTTTGTGACATCACACTCAATCAAGTACAATCCCGATAAAGTCCTAACTCGTGACAATGCCACATATGCCATACCCTCCTTGAACACAGAACTGCCAATATTCACCAATGCACAGTCTACACTTAAACCTTGCGATTTATGGATTGTCACCGCATATGCCAAGCAAACAGGAAACTGCTTACGACGAACATATAAGTCTTTTACAAGCAAAAATCTAGCAGAACAACGAGCAATTAGCTGTACTTCCTCAATGCCATCAAATTAATTTTTTTTAAATTCAATTCCATCTCTATTTCTGTATTTCACAAAATCAACAACATTACCCATTGATCCATTTACCAGACCTCTTTCAACATGTAAATTCCTTCTTAAAATTATACGGCAGTTCAAGCACACATTCAGAGTCTTTTCAAAACCCGCAGTTTTAGATATACTCTTCTCTAATGAATCCAATTTTGTTTTCAGATTCTCAGACAAAATAATTGTTGATCCCATATGCTCTACTCTGTCAATAGCTTCCAGTTTCACAATCTCTTGCTTTTCTAAATGCAACATGTTGTTGTTGAATTTGGCACATTCTGCAAGAGTTGGCATCAAACATATTCCAGATTTTTTCTCAGTAACTTTCTGAAAAATATTCTCAGGCACAACATCTTCGTCTGGATATAAATTTGTCAGTAATCGTGCATGTAAAGCTTCTTTCCCATGCTCGGTCACTTTTCCAATTCTAACATCTTGTAGAATAGTCTTGTAAACTTCATCCTTTGCCTGACGCATATTTTCATGCAGTTCAGCATAATTGAAGTTTAACCATATATTGACGTTGCCAATGCTCCCTAAGCACTTCCTGGTATCTTCATGCGTGAGCATTTTGAACACAGGTTGCCCTTTCACTGGTGTCAGCTGCAGAAGATCTCCGAAAACAATGATGTGTTTGCCACCAAATAACACATCATACTCTGTTTTGAGAACTTCTTGCATTCTCAAATGCACAAAGGCAAGCATGACATTGGAAACCATGCTTACTTCGTCAATGATAAGAAGTTTCATTTTCCTCAAGACTCTTGAAACTTCAAAACAAGCATCTCCAGATAGCTTGTGATATTCTAATTTGTTGTCATGCTCCACTGGCAGCATCAGTAAATGATGTAAAGTAATCCCTTTAATGTTATGTGCTGCCAGTCCAGTTGGAGCGGTGACAACACAAGACAGCGATGACTCTGTCCTTTCCTGCAAATAACATGAAATTGCTTTAATAAGGAAACTTTTTCCAGTTCCCGCTTCTCCACTCACGTACAGTCGGACAGGCTTCAACGACGTACATGAGCACTCTTTCTTGTCATGACTTAATCCATGATCAATTTGCATGGTAAGTTCGTCATATATTTTCCTCTGCTCAACGTTGAGTTGTCTTTCCAACTCTTCTAAGTTAACCGCATCCTCCTGAGCATGTGCCATGGCTCTTTCCACTTCATTCATAGCAGTGGCAGCTTCATTTTCGATAAGAGGTCCTCCTAGTGGATCCTGACTCAATGAAGCAGAACTCTGACTGTCCTGAGAACTGTCTCTGGCAATCTCGGCTGCAATCGTTGCTTCCTGCTCAATTTCCACATTCAACATTTCTACATATTTGGGAAAAGCAGGACATTCTATGGTCTCCTTGGCAGCATTGAATGAGTCTTCGTAACAAAGGAAATCTCCAAGCAGTTCCTCTTCTGCACGCCAAGGCTTAAAAAGTTGCAAAAGTGCTAAATAGAAAAACTCCTTTTTTTCAGGAGATTCGCCACTCAATTTTCGATGGTTTATCAAGTGGCATTTTCTTTGCTTGACCAGACATCCCTCACTTCCTATTACAGCATACACTCCTTTCTCAGTATCTTCTTTGATGTTCCTCTTGAATATGTAATTTTGCAGAACCTCATACAGACAAACATTCTCGAGGTGACTGCTTCGATTTGGATAATATGTATCCAACATGTTGCTCTTCAAAATGTCGGTACTGTTTGGCTCCTTTTCCGCCAAATACTCAATTTCCCGCACAGGTTTCAGAACTCGATTACGCGTTGCAGCAAGACCAGCACTCGCCCAAACGATACTCCTGGACTTGGCATAGAGACTTGCTGAAGACAACCGGTCAGAACATTCGTAAGCTCCGATTTCTCGATGCGACAACATCTTCAAACTGAAACTGTACAACTTCTTGCTGAGGCTCTTTTCATGGGAAATGTCCTCCCACATATCCTTCAATTCTGTCTTCTCTTTTTTGGTGATGTAAGATGTCACATACCGAGCCACAGCAATACAGTTATCAGCCACAAACTGTATATCCATGTTAGCATTCCATATGGACAAAATCACCGGGTTGTAGTCGTTGATGTACTTAGACTCTTCGTTCCTCTTCAAATTGTATGTGTTTTTAAGTGATTTCTTCATCACATTATGTCGCAGCGAAGACATCAAACTGTTCACTCTTCCTTTAGAAATCACCGGTCGTGGAAAGCCGAAACGACATTTGGTGTAGAACTTGTCTTTGTTCCGGAATTTACGACGACAGTACTTTCCACATCGATGGCTTTGGAAACGTAGAACTTTTTCTCTTAGGCTTTTTTTCTCCTTTGCGTTTGGAACAGCACACGTAGAATACTGTTCTATGAAACTCATCACTGAGTCTTCTGCATCCGTTCCAAATTTAGGTGCATCCTTGATCCACAGCAACATATGTATATGAGGAGCACCTCTTGCTTGGTACTCCTTCCTCCAGAAGAAATCCAACACCTCTCCAAGAGGTGGATTCTTCTTATTCATGATGAAAGACATCATACCTTCAAATCTATGATTGAAGTACCTACATACATTGACTGGATCCAAAGAGCACAGTTCTCCGGGTGTCTTGAATTCGATGTTTTCTACGTTAGCATTTGCCTCTCGTAGAAATTCAAGTAAGTCTTCCCAGCCATACTCAGCACAGCTCAAAGTGAGGAACCATGTGGGAGTTCCTAAGTTCCTCAGCATACATTTTAAATCACCATGACGACGGTACCAGTACTCATTAGTACCACGCTGACACGCCATGAGATTAATCAGGTGAGAATCCAAAATACTGTCTTGGACATTGACTTTATCCATAAAGTCACTTGCCGAGATGTTTTGCATGTGTATACCACTTTTCAAGATGTGGTTCACTGCATATGACAGTCCAGACAGATCGCTTTCAAACAGGAGATGAAACAAATAAGGAATGCATTGTCGAAACCTAGGATCTCCTGCATACAATCGCAAAGTCCGGTATTCAGAAGCAGGAATTTGATGAGGTCGCTCATCATATCTTCCTCCCTGACCTGTTGGAAAAAGCTGTGGGAAACACCGAGCTTCCAAACTTTCCTCCCAAACACAAATGGGACTCCCTTTCGCTTGTTTCATTTGAAACAACTCAATAGCATTCCCCATGACTTCCTTGGAATGCAAAGGATGAACACTATAATGTTCATATATTTCTTCACTAGTACAGGGTTCTACTTTCTCAATTTGACCAGCACACAAATCGCTATCCTCTTCCTCACTTACTTCCTCTTCTGCAACATATACATTTTTATAGTATTTATTATATTTTTTCAAATACAATGTTGCCCTTGTGACTTTCCTAACATCTACTAAATCTTGCCATATTTTCTTATTCTTTGTCGGAACCCCATTAACTAAGATAACAAGAGGTTCCTCTTCCACTTTTTCTACTCCAATTGTGTTAATGTTTTTCTTCAAATCTAGAGGCAAATAAACAACTCTTCCCTTTAATCCTCTCTGTAAATCTGATGGAGGCAATTTCCCTGTCTTTGGCTCCATTCTTACAATAGCCTGAAAGGGATGGATACTTTGAATCAAAATAGATTCATAAGTATTTAAATCCTTCAATTCAGAAGGAATCTCAACCAATTCCAGATTATTATGAACTGCTCTAGCAGGCATCTGGTTTTGATTTAATTTATTACAACAATAAGTACACACACGTTGATCCAATCCCAAATCAAAACAATTTTCTACCATCAAGTATGTTGTAAAATCCTTCCATTCACTATTATTTTCCCTTTCACTTTTTCCATATAAATCCACTAACTTAGTCTGATTCTTATAATAAGTGCGTCGACAACACACACAAGACACAAGTGAAATTTGGCCTCTCACTTGATTTCACCTCAAACGTCGCAATTTCTCTCTGGAAATTATCTGTACTGGAAACCTGTACACTATCTTCCACATTACTCTCTTCTTCTTGGTCAATTTCAACATTCTCCTCTTTACTTCCAAAGTAACAAAACTCAATTTCTTCACATATATTCTTCACATCTATTTCAGAACCATGCAAAAGAGCAGCGCATAATTGTTTAAGCATAATTGCTGGACTCTTAGCATAATACAACATTCTAACTAATTTCCTCACTTTATTATGATGCACTGCTAAAATCCTGAAATGATGAAAAACGCTCTGGCATACTCTCCTGGAAAGACAAGCCAGTGAATGACCATGCAAACCTATCACTTCTCTCACTCTGCAAGGATCTAATTCTTGCAACAACTTCATTTTCTGCTTCAAACTTTTCTTATTAAATGACCGTATAAAATCACAAAGCAAATTGATGGAATCCTGTCGTACACTGCAAATACTACTACACTTCCAGGTGTACACAGGACCCTTACGACGTCTCCCTAAAACCTCATTACCTAACACCTCTTCTATCTCTGTTCTCACAACTTTTTCTTTTTCAACTGGACAACCATCTTTCACTTCATAAGCTCGACCACTGGTGTCAACTGCATGCACCAAATCATTATCCTGGAAATAACTCTCCTCATTAAAAAATGCCTCACAGCTTGAACTATGCATCCATTCTCCAGAAAAAACTTCACAAAAATTACTACGATTAACTATTCTCTTCCATCTACTATTTCTTTTGAAATCATAAATTACCTTGTTTAGCTTCCTAATTCTATTGATTGTCAAAATAAATAACTTACGTTTAATTTCAAATGCCTGATCAATAACTTTCTCAACTATTTTTTTTCTCTTATAAAAAACCACTTTCTGTTGACCTTTCTTAATATTTTTTAACAAATTCCCAATTATCCTGTTGCGGAACATTCGTTTACGAATATCCCTAAACTGTTGTTTCCTTCTACTTTCATGCATAGAGTTATCTCTTACTCTAGCAGTAACATTTCTCATTGGCCTTTCCTTACCATTTGAATTGTTTCTCCTTTTCTGGACTGAAACATTTTCTGTAGTAATATTTTTTTTACTACACATATTTCTTATGACTGTTTTTGGACTCTTACCCGGTGCTTTCTTGGTGACTTGACAAATCTTTTTGTTAGAGGACTGCTGCATTATTCCATGGTCCTGCTGTCTTTGACGTTTTGCAGCCTTTCTCACTCTTTCTTTGCTAGGCATCCTAAAATCTTGAAATAATCTGCAGTTGAATCTGTGGTAAAATATAATAAAAAATGTTATTAACCACTATTACCCAACAGTAAATTAATAACAGTCATCAAAAACTTAACACACTACTTAAGTATATAATATACTGAAGCCTATCTCCAATTTTTCACTGAACAGGACTCATCTCTTCTTAACCTTGGATAAACCTCACCTACTCTGTGTCCCCTGCACATAATTAAATGTAAAGGGGCAGATTTATATTAACTAGCACATCCCCAGGGATGCACCAGTTAACGTGCACCGCTGCTCTGCCACCCACGGTGTGCCGCATTTACAATCAGATAGGACAAAGCTACATCAAAACCCTGCGCCTGCTTGAAGCAGGCATAGATCTTGACGCAGGTAGGCTGAAAGCTAAAGCAACAACTAAGTGTCGTGTGCAGAAGTTACAAAAAAGGAAAAATGGCGTTTAAACCAGTAATGAGACCATGCTAACGTAACACAGAGTAAAAATATCCAGGATCTACATAAGTTTGGGGTTCACGAACCTGGCAGGTACAAGGCACTGAGGCTTTCCACCGTGCATGTCTCATCCCAAATCATATGTTGTTTGTGAATGAAACAATTTCCCAGACCAAATGCTTTGGATTGGCTACTTCTAAAAAATTAAACACCCCTACTATCCCGGAGTTAGAGGAATATGATGGTTGGAGTAATTTTACTCGTTGTCCATTAAAGATTTACAGGCCCTACTCCGTAATTCTTCCTTTAACATTTCCAGTATAAATCCAAAAGGTTGACTGCTTTGGCAACGTGCCTTATCCACGGTTTAATAACGCTGCCTTTTGCTTTATATAAGTTTTCAAATTGTATGAAATATATACCAATAGGTCGTTATTAACCTTTAGGTAGTGGTTTTCTTCATGAGGTCTGGTCGCTTCCATACACATACAGATTTTCAAAGATGATCAAGAACTTTATCTGAATGGAGAGGAATGCACTGAGACGCCAGATCATTCACTAATGTGTAGGCACATACAGTTACACGGTTCATGCAACAAACACCGACCAAATATGGCTTGCGTGTTGCAAGGCACACCAGTTCCTGCTATCATCCCCACGTTCAAGTTCTTGGAAAATGGTAGTTATTTGATGCTCAATAATGAAGATTGTTCTGGGTTAATTAAAAGTATTCATTTTATCGTAACAGTAAATGAACGGGTTATTTGCTGCAGAAATGTTCTATTTTCTCCCACACATGAACATAGGGAGTTTTCAATCTGGCCACAAATACCAACCTTGGGAGCACATTTCAACGGCATGACAAGAATAAGAGCTCTTTTGTCTCAAAGAGAGGTGGCCTTGACTTCGGCCCGTGAAACTTTCGTGCTTCACATAGCGAACACCCGTACAGAGGTGCAGACCCTTTTAAATACAGATTCGCCTTTCCATTTCAGCAAGATGGTTCGGACTATCTCTAACGCGTCCTCCACAAAGGGCCTGGCGCACTTTTTTAAAGTTGTTACCAGTGGTCTCGTGACTTCATTTGAGAAAATCTTTGGAGTCATCCCTGCTTTCTTTCATTCTATTTTTTCCACTCTGCTTCGTGGATTCCCATTTTTACTTGCATTACCAGCGGACGCTCTTGTGCTTTTTTACATTTTTAAATATGGATGTCCCTCCTGTGCAAGCTCCCGCCCTGCAGCTGCTGACACTGTTCCGCAATCGCATGCTAGAATATTATGGCACAATGCCGTTGGCGATATTAAGCACGGCATATGGATTATCTTTTCGATTCTCCTACTTCACCTGTGTCCAGCCTGTATTTCACTGCCTGACCTGTGATTTCGATTGGGCCATTGATTTGTGTCTCTGCGGACCGGTTTCTCCTGACGTCGACTTTAATCAGCTGATGACTCCTATCATTACTCACGAGTTGGTTTGTCCTGGCGAAAGGATTATGGCTGTGGCATTGATGCATGGACTAATTGGTCCCTGGAATTTACTGGCGGCAACACAGTCTTTCTTGGAACAGAGCTTTCTTGAAAACCCACCGAGCTGTCCTCTGATGTTGATAGAGGATCCGGTGCTGGGAGAGCACTTATGTTCTTTTCCGCTTTTAAATTGGATGGCTGAACTCTTTTCGGATGAAGACGGTGACTTCCTATTGGAGGCTGTTGCAGCTTATTTTGCATACACAGTTATGTCATAGACCTTTTTCATGTTTGATATGCTGAGTACTAGCATTTCATTGACAATTCATTGACTTATTTGTCAAGTTTTTATTATTTAGCTTGCCTATTGGCTTAAGACTCGATAAAGTACTTGGCTGTTTTATTTTTCTTTAGCATTAAATTTTCCTAGTTTTTAATGTTTTACCTTGCGGACCGTCCACATATAAAGTTGCAATCTGCTCTCATGAGATGGCACTTCTATTATCTTATTCAGTTCGTTTCCGGATCATGGGGAGGTGTCATCTAGGTCCTGGATATCTTTACACCGTGTTAAGTTAGCATGGACTCATTACCGGTTTAAACGCCAATTTTTCCTTTTTTGCAACTTCTGCACACGACACTTAGTTGTTGCTTTAGCTTTCAACCTAATAGTTCATCGTGATTTACATGAGAATAATATGTTATTGCTCTACTATCTGCTTTACTTCTTAAACTATATCTGTACAGCGAGTGCTGAAGTTTCAAGAACAACACGATACAGAATTATTATGAGGTCTGATCTCCACGACTTCATACTCATAACATAAGTGCAGCTTCTCCCAATTCTGGGCATGAGGCGGGTTTTATATTGCTTTGCCGAACACACATACACAACACTTGATGCGGTTCACATGAAGAGAGAGCTGGTGTATGCTGATGTGATTCCTTCAAATCTAAGACACTAAAGTATCGGCACGCCCTAAACCAACACAAAGAGACCTTCTTAGCAAATAATATATTATGTGTATTAGGGAGGGTGAGATATAAGCAGCCGCGGGCCGTGGAGGGAGTTACGGTGGGGCAGGGAGGCAGGGAGGGGGAGGGGCAGGGTGGAGCCCTCTCCACCCTGCCTCTCCCCCTCCCCGCCTCCCTGCCCCACCGTAACTCCCTCCACGGCCCGCGGCTGCTTATAAGTGTTGCTAACTCTTATTCATTTACAGCATGTTAACATACTGTCACCATTCGCTTTTTATGTACTACTGACTATGCTGGTAATTTTGCTACTGATAATATGTGTACTTGTATAATCTAAGATACTACGCCTGAGAAGACGGCATTAGTAAATAAACATTTCAAATACACATGTGTTCTTCTTAACTCCATGTTCTGGTTTCTAAGAAATATATAACGACCGACTGTTCATGAGTTCCACGTATCCTGAGGTACTATAAGTTCATATTCTGGATTGTCTAAACATTGAGAGTTTGTTATATCCAATGTGACACTGTACCTAGCTTGCTAAGGGGTTTTGATTACTAAGGTGAGTTTTGGGACACCCTAATTCGCCGAGGTTCCAATCCTCTGTCCACAGTTCTGTGTGAGAACAGAAACCCTGCGACAGGGGCACCCCTCAGCCTTGCTGGAGCTTCATCACACTTGCGATACAACTCCAGCAATGCGCCAACTTTACGGCACAAATACGTCACGCATCTGTGCTGTTTTTGCCCCATGATGCGCCGCATTGTAAATGCAGCACACCATAGGTGACGGAACAGCGGCACAGAATGACTAACACATCCCTGGTGATGCGCCAGTCATCATAAATCTATCCCTATGCTTCTTATCTTGTTAGAGATGAACCGCCATATGTATCATCAAAGTTTTTTCCATTTCCTAAATAGCGAACTTTAAGGAATAAATAGCGATTCTTTACCATTCCTAGTTTGCGATGACCTATTTGCTAATTACAAATTACCCATTCATTTCCATGCAGCAGGAGGCCCATAGGAATGAAGGTGCAATTTGCGATTAGCAATTACCTCATCGCAAATTACGAATTTTTCCGACGGTGCAGGGGTGTCTCAAGAACACCCTGCTGCACCCCTGAAAAAGAAATTTGGGGTCATATGGCGCACATAAATTTTGAAAACATTCCTTTACCTCAAAAACGATTTTCAACTCATAATTTGAAAACACTGCACATGGGGAAATGACTTAAAATGTCCTTAAGACACATAAAAGCATTTTTTGATTGCCTTTGCAGCATGTTTCAGTCACCTTTAACATGCCTATGTAACGGAAACATTCAAAATCTAAATTTGCCATGCACAGGTGGGAGCATATTTACAAGCAATTTGCTCCACAGACAAACTTCTTACATTGAAATGGGAAAAATAACATCAGAGACTCTCAATTACCTTATAAAGAAGCAGACACCATTATGTCCTTCTCATCAATATTAAAACCATTGCTTTTTCTCAAAAACGATTTACAAGTCATAATTTGAAAACACTCCACAGCTCCTATGCACATAAAAGCCCTGTCAGTACTAATACTTCACATTTTCTCCAATTACAATTTCTCAAAGAAACAAAATCTATTTGTGAAACACTTGAGACAAAGCAACATTTGAAAAACACAACTTTCTTCATAATTTTCTCCTTAAAGCACACTATTTTCTATCTAAATTAAAGAAATCTTTTCTCACCTTAGCAAATACTTTGAGTTTCAAAACAGTCTCAGAAACACACCAATTTGTCTTCAGCAGAGCAAAAGGTATGCACTCCAGAGTCTGCAGCTATCAAAAGCACAGAAATGCTGTAATTCCTCACACATATCTCTCATGTCACCCAATCAAAACTCTTCCCTCACTTTTTTTCAAAGCAAAACCCTTCCCCCATCTGCCCCCTCTCTGCTTTTTCTGCATAGCAACCACCTCTTGCAAGACCTCTCACACAACAATGTTGCAATTGAACTCTGAACTCTCAGTGCACCTGCATATCCAGAGCATTCTTTCATTTAATGATTTTTTCTTCAACGAACTCATCCATGCACACTAACTTTCTGTTTTCAGCAATCAAAATCCACCAATCACTCTTACTGCTTCATTAACACAGAAACTCCTCAGTTTTTTTCATTTTACACTCTCATTTTTTCAACTGCCATTTCATTGCCACACTTCATCTGACTGCAGCAGAACCTTCTCTCACCATGTTTTCTGTCTGGATTGTTGGACATAGTTACATCTATTGGGCTCAAAGGTACGCTGAAAACAGGAATTTACCTAACCTCAATTTACAAGATGTGGAAATTAAGTGGTTTGGCCACAGAGGATTAAAATGTCACCAATTGATACCATTGGTGAAAACCTTTATGCATTTGCCAAAACCTGACCTGTTAATTGTGCACTGTGGAGGTAATGATTTGGGCACTTTGACTGGGGTAGGTCTGGAAATGCTTTTAAAGGACACCTTTGAGCAATTGATGGCACTTTTTCCTCAGACTGCCTTGGTATATTCAAATATATGCCAAAGACAGAAATGGAGGTGGTCGAACCAATTTTGTCCACAAATTGAGAAATCGAGGAAGCATGTAAACAAATCTGTTTCAGCTTACATGAGAGACCATGGAATGGGCTCCCTGTACAACAATAACTTGCGTTACTACATGCAAGATATCTACAGAGGAGATGGAGTTCACTTCTCAGATGAGGGCAACAGAGTTTTCACTCTGAATTTAAGACTGTGCATTGGTACCTACTTATAAGTACCTAAATGTACCATAAACCCAAAAGCTCTTCTCAGAGCTACCCTACATCTGATCACTCACAATTATTATTTTACTCTAACTTTTTTCAATAATTTTCAAGAAAGTACGCTCCCCAGAACGCTTCCCGGTTCGCGAACCGGGCGCACTCCACGCAAAAAAACTAAAAAAACTGTATATTTTTTTTTTGCCCTGCGAGACCCTTTCAAAGCCTCCACATCAAACCTAGGGGGTCAGGGATGATCTACTGTGCCCCCTTATGGTCATTTGCCCCTTCGCTTTGGCCTCCTCTTGTCTCTTGATCCTACCGAGAGACAAGATGGCAGCCGCTACGGACTGTTTGGAATGTTTACAGACGCCGAAAAACCAATCAGCTTCACAAACCTCCGTAACGCGAAAAGTACGCGAAGCGGAGCGCTGTTACAGATATATATCTTTTTTTGAACGTTAATTTCTCAAAATCCACTGGAGCACATATATTGAGACCTAGCAAAGGCACATCGGGCTACCAGTCCCTACAATTTTGCCAAGTTTCGTGCAAATCCATTCAGCCGTTCGATTATTATTATTTTTATTTTTTTTTGCCCCGCGGGGCCCTTTTAAAACCTCCACATCAAACCTAGGGGGTCAGCGACAATCTACTATGCCCCCTTATGGTCATTTGCCCCTTCGCTTTGGCCTCCTCTTGTCTCTCGATCCTACCGAGAGACAAGATGGCGGCCGCTACGGACTGTTTGGAATGTTGACAGACGCCGGAGATCCAATCAGCTTCGCTTCACAAAGCTCCGTTGCGCGAAAAGTACGCGTCCTGGAGCGCTGCCCGGTCCGCTGTTACAGATATATATCTTTTTTTAAACGTTAATTTCTCAAAATCCACTGGAGCACATATATTGAGACCTACAAAAGGCACATCGGGCTACCAGTCCCTACAATTTTGCCAAGTTTCGTGCAAATCCATTCAGCCGTTCGGGCTAAAAGTGAGGCCAACCGCCCTATGGAAATTAACATGGGAAAAACGCGTTTTGGGACCCCCCTTTTTTCTCGGCCCCCCCTTGACGAACCCCCCCAAAATTTTAAGGGGCTGCTCAGAAACAAAATGTGCCATTTTCCTGAAAATTTCAGCCAATTCCGTCCACAAACGCCAAAGTTATTAGACATAGAATTTTCAAAAATCCCATAGAGAAAAAATCCTAACTATATATACCTACTGGCGACCGCCAGTAGGTAATATATATATATATATATATATATATATATATATATATATATATATATGAAAAAAGGTTGCCCTTGCTTGGAGGCGCACCCAAAGATCAATGCAGGACCCCAATATTTGCAATAAGGTCCTTTATTTCTTTACAAACCGGCATTAATTTCAAAAGTTCAGTGTGAAAGGTCCTACGCTTTTCGACGCTCCTGCTTCTTGTTCACAGACCGGCACTATGATTGATGGCAGAGATTATGTCATCTTTGCAAGTCCCTCATTTAAATGGCAATTCCTGCCCCCAGGTGGGCTGGCTCCGGTGCTCAGTTCTTAAGGCATCCTGGGACTTGTAGGTTTTATTTTGCCAATATTTTTTTCAAAGGTATCTGTCATGCAATCCTGTTTCTTAGTGCAAATATTAACCCTCCAGTGGGTGTTTAAAAAGGAATCCGGTTCAAATTAAAACAGACTTTGTTTTTTCTGCGTCTGCGAGATTCCAGTATCTTGCTGCAGACCATATAATTTTCATGGCAGTGCGAACTCCATGACCTAGGCTGGCCATGTTACATTACAAAAAAAAGTTGCCACTTGCTTAGAGGCGCACTCAAAGATCAAAGCAGGACCCGATTATTTGCAATAAGGTCCTTTATTTCTTTACAAACCGCATTCATTTCAAAAGTTCAGTGTGAAAGGTCCTATGCGTTTCAAAGCTCCTGCTTCTTGTTCACGGACCGGCACTGTGATTGATGGCAGAGATTACGTCATCTTTGCAAGTCCCTCATTTAAATGGCAATTACTGGCCCTCATTGCGGGCGCGCGAGCTAGAGTTAGCTGAACTAACTATTACGGGGGAATTTCAATGGTTTTGTATGAGTGAAATGTCCAGCTAACTATAACATGTGTCAAATTTATGGTTTTTTCAGTGAATATGTATATATATATATATATATATATATATATATATATATATATATATATTACCTACTGGCGGTCGCCAGTAGGTATATATAGTTAGGATTTTTTCTCTATGGGTTTTTTGAAAATTCTATGTCTAATAACTTTGGCGTTTGTGGACGGAATCGGCTGAAATTTTCAGGAAAATGGCACATTTTGTTTCTGAGCAGCCCTTGAAAATTTGGGGGGGGTTCGTCCAGTGGGGGCCGAGAAAAAAGGGGGGTCCCAAAACGTGTTTTTAACATTGAGTTTTCCATAGGGCGGTTGGCCTCACTTTTAGCCCGAACGGCTGAATGGATTTGCACGAAACTTGGCAAAATTGTAGGGACTGGTAGCCCGATGTGCCTTTTGTAGGTCTCAATATATGTGCTCCAGTGGATTTTGAGAAATTAACGTTTAAAAAAAGATATATATCTGTAACAGCGGACCGGTTAGCGCTCTGGTTCGCGGACTTTTCGCGCAACGGAGCTTTGTGAAGCGAAGCTGATTGGTTCTCCGGCGTCTGTCAACATTCCAAACAGTCCGTAGCGGCCGCCATCTTGTCTCTCGGTAGGATCGAGAGACAAGAGGAGGTCAAAACAAAGGGGGAAATAACTATAAGGGGGCATAGTAGATCCTCGCTGACCCCCTAGGTTTGATGTGGAGGTTTTAAAAGGGCCCCGCGGGGCAAAAAAAAATAATAATAATAATAATCGAACGGCTGAATGGATTTGCACGAAACTTGGCAAAATTGTAGGGACTGGTAGCCCGATGTGCCTTTGCTAGGTCTCAATATATGTGCTTCAGTGGATTTTGAGAAATTAACGTTCAAAAAAAGATATATATCTGTAACAGCGCACCGCTTCGCGTACTTTTCGCGTTACGGAGCTTTGCGAAGCGAAGCTGATTGGCTCTCCGGTGTCTGTAAACATTCCAAACAGTACGTAGCGGCCGCCATCTTGTCTCTCGGTAGGATCGAGAGACAAGAGGAGGCCAAAGCGAAGGGGCAAATGACCATAAGGGGGCATAGTAGATCCTCGCTGACCCCCTAGGTTTGATGTGGAGGTTTTAAAAGGGCCCCGCGGGGCAAAAAAAAAAATAATAATAATAATCGAACGGCTGATGACCATAAGGGGGCATAGTAGATCCTCGCTGACCCCCTAGGTTTGATGTGGAGGTTTTAAAAGGGCCCCGCGGGGCAAAAAAAATAATAATAATAATAATCGAACGGCTGAATGGATTTGCACGAAACTTGGTAAAATATTAGGGACTGGTAGCCCGATGTGCCTTTGCTATGTCTCAATATATGTGCTTCAGTGCATTTTGAGAAATTAACGTTCAAAAACAAGATATATATCTGTAACAGCGCTCCGCTTCGCGGAGATAAAATTATATGTGTATTACCTAGCTGTTGCTAACACCAGTTAGCGACGGCTAGTAGGAGATAGCGACCATCTTGGGTCCCACTTTGCATGTGAGTGATATTTATCACTAATGACATGCAAAGTGGGCATGCCAAGATGTTAGCGACTGGAAACAGTCGCTAACATCGCTATCTCCTATTATCAACTTTTGGAAATATTCGAGATAAGCGCGAATATCTCCAAAAAGTAACAGCTGCCCTGAGCAGTTCTTAGCCATGTTATCCAATGGGAGGTGGATAACATGGCTAAGAGCATTAGCTCGGTAATGCATGAATATCGCGGAGTTTTCAGCGACATTAATGCATTGCGCTCGTTTTTTATCGTATTTGCGATAAACCTTGATAATAGCAAGGTTTATCTGCGATAATTTCTGACGGTAAAAAAATCTTTGCAATGCATCGTTAGGGATAAATATCGCTTAACTTTGGTAATATGCCCCAACGTCTGTTAACGTTCGATTCGAAGGAAATCAGGAATTGTTGAAAAACATTGTGTGCGCCATCTTGTCTTTTTTCAAATGCCACACTTTTGTCGTGCACGGCAGCCATTTTAGATGCCTTGACCAGATCCACTCTGTGAACGCTGTCGATCCTTAGCATGGCTCCCCACCCTCGCAAGCATCTCCCCCAGGCAGTGGTCACCCCCGCTCTCTGTTTTATGCATGGGTAATAAACCTCCCCCCATCTGCGCTGTTCTTCCCTGAGAATCACACCCTGTGCCCGCCCGACACCTCCCTTTCGCCCTATTCACTACCGCACCCTCTGACACTCCTTTTCCTCTGTGTCCGATTGTCCAGGCCGGTCCTAGGCTATCAGCTAGCCCTGCAGATGTAGTTTATGGCCACAGCTGTAAAGAATCACCCGTCTTCAAAGGAGTTATAGTAGATCAAGGCCCACACTCGATGAGATCCGTCACAGCAGAAGCGTTGCTATTATCTGAAAACCATTCTGTATTGTGATTGGGGAGGGGACCGAGCGTGAAGCGGAAGATTCCAGGGATGACTCTTTGTACATCAAAGTTTTTACAATTATGTGTCACATTAAAAATATATAGCACTCCGACAAAGTAGTAAGATTATAAAACTTTAATAATTTATAAATATATACAAGAAAACAAAAATAGTAATAACATATAAACATTTTTAGAGAAAAACAACGAAGTAGCGGTCGGCTGTGCGAATAGTCCCAACGCAGCACAACGTCCAGATTTCCGGCGTGGGGCGTCGCGGGGGGTGGGTGATCAGTAGCAAACTGTTGTGCGAATAGTTCCAAGGCAGCAGAACGCGCCGAAATCTAGATGACACAAAAGTGATGTCTAGTAAGTTGCCACCCAGCAAATAACGGCGTGGGGCGTCGCGGGGGGTGGGTCATCAGTAGCAAACTGTTGTGCGAATAGTTCCAAGGCAGCAGAACGATGGCACCAAGGTGATGTCCAGTAAGTTGCCGCACTGGTTTTGGTATCCTACAATGCTGCTCCGAATAACGGCGTGGAGCGCCCCGGGGGAGGCGGCGTGAACGGGCCTCTCCAGGTGGAGTCTCGTCTGTTGTAGTGGGGCGCCCCTTTACCGTTTCAGTTGCCATTCCGTCCGCTTTTGGTCCACTGTGTCAAAATCCGCCATTCAGCTGAGTTGCGCCCACTCTTGCGGTGCAGCGATAGGCGGCTGTCACAGGACTCTCAAAATGGCGGCAGGCTGTTTCCTTTTTGGGCCTGGTCCACTGAAATGGCCCTGGGACACCTTGGAAATCGGACGCTTGTCTGCTAGGTCTTGGACCCCATTCTCGAAAGCGTCCCCTCCGCCTTGAGAATTCATCAAAAGTTTTGGGGGCCCCGACTCCTGCAGGCTTCTGGTGGGGAGCGGCTGCCATGATTGCTCGCGGAATGACCACGACGGAGCTACGAGATGGTGGTGCTCTCATGGTGACGCCAGCTTCAGTCTGAAACATCCAGAAACAAGGTGGGGCTTTCATCGTTTGGGGGAAAAAAAAAGTTTTCATCCAATGAAAAGTGTTGTTTTTAGGTCATATGATCAAGCCTTCCATCATTAGGAAACCAAAAGTAAAATGAACCAATGAAAAGTTTTATAAACAAGTCACATGACCTGTTATGCGGCATAGGGTATAAAATGCGGAGAAAATACGTTGGCACGTGAGGCGGCGTCAGTAGCGGACCGATGTGCGAATAGGCCGAAGGCAATACAACGCGCCAAGATCCGGATGGCATCGAGGTGGTGTCATAGTTGAGAGTTCTGAGCAGCGGTTGTAACACTGTGTGAAGCTTATTTGCAGCTGCTGCAGCTTCACTACGCGCCAAGATCCGGATGGCACCGAGGTGGTGTGTAGGAAGTTGCCGCACTGGTGTGGCCATCCTACAATGCTGAAAGTCGGCGTGGGGCGCCCCGTTGGCCTGTGAGTTTGCGTCAGTAGCGGACCGATGTGCGAATAGGCCGAAGGCAGCACAACGCGCCAAGATCCGGATGGCACCGAGGTGGTGTCTAGTAAGTTGTCGCACTTCTGTGGCCATCCTACAATGTTGAAAGTCGGCGTGGGGCGCCCCGTTGGCCTGTGAGATGGTGTCAGTAGCGGACTGATGTGTGAATGGGGCCAAAGGCAGCGCAACAATATTTTCTACTATATTTCCGGTGTAGAAGAGACCACAAGGCGCTGAGATGCCAAGATCCGGATGGCACCGAGGTGGTGTCTTGCAAGTTGTGGTACTGGTGTGGCCATCCTACAATGCTGAAAGTCGGCGTGGGGCGCCCCGTTGGCCTGTGAGATGGCGTCAGTAGCGGACCGATGTGCGAATAGGCCGAAGGCAGCACAACAATATTTTCTGACTGACACCACAAGGCGCTGAGATGCCAAGATCCGGATGGCACCGAGGTGATGTCTAAGTTGCGGACTGATGTGCGAATGGGGCCAAAGGCAGCGTAACAATATTTTTTGTATGGAAGATACCACTAGGCGTTGAGATGCCAAGATTCGGATGGCACTGAGGTGATGTCTAGCAAGTTGGTGTGGTCATCCTACAATGCTGAAACTCGGCGTGGGTCACCCCATTAGCCTGTGAGATGGCGTCAGTAGCGGACCGATGTGCGAATAGGCCGAAGGCAGCACAACGCGCCAAGATCCGGATGTCACCGTGGTGGTTTCATAGTTGAGAGGCACTTCATCTGCAGTGGGGCGCCGAGATCCGGATGGCACCGAGGTGATGTCTAGCAAGTTGCTGTACTGGTGTGGTCATCCTACAATGCTGAAACTCGGCGTGGGTCGCCCCATTAGCCTGTGAGATGGCGTCAGTAGCGGACCGATGTGCGAATAGGCCGAAGGCAGCACAACGCGCCAAGATCCGGATGTCACCGTGGTGGTTTCATAGTTGAGAGGCACTTCATCTGCAGTGGGGCGCCGAGATCCGGATGGCACCGAGGTGATGTCTAGCAAGTTGCTGTACTGGTGTGGTCATCCTACAATGCTGAAACTCGGCGTGGGTCGCCCCATTAGCCTGTGAGATGGCGTCAGTAGCGGACCGATGTGCGAATAGGCCGAAGGCAGCACAACGCGCCAAGATCCGGATGTCACCGTGGTGGTTTCATAGTTGAGAGGCACTTCATCTGCAGTGGGGCGCCGAGATCCGGATGGCACCGAGGTGATGTCTAGCAAGTTGCTGTACTTGTGTGGTCATCCTACAATGCTGAAACTCGGCGTGGGTCGCCCCATTAGCCTGTGAGATAGCAGTTCTTTGGATTTGGGCCTGGCTCGTCTGCTGTAGTGGGGCGCCCCTTTACCGTTTCAGTTGCCATTCAGCTGAGTTTCGGCTGCTCTTGATGCTACAGCGACAGGCGGCTGCAACAGGACTCTCAAAATGGCGGCCTGTTCTTTGGATTTGGGCCTGGTCCACTAAAATGGCCCTGGGACACCTTAGAACTCGGACGCTCGATTTTTTTTTCCTTTCCTGTACATGCAAAAAAAGGTAAATGCCCGGTACGTTACACGCTTCATCTGCCACGATGAACTCTCTAGAGGAACCGAAAAAAAATATAGTTGTGGTAACTATACCATGCATCGTCATATGGAGAGGTGGCACCAATTAATTATAGTGCTGCATAAAAGAGAGATTTGGAGGAGAACCCCTGACCTGCTAGTACATTCATCAAAGAAGTGGCACTGAGAGCTTCAGAGGCAAGGGAAACGGTCCCAAATATTTAGAAGAACTTTGGAAAGATTAAAATGACATGTTTAGATTGTGGCAAATTTATTTCATGTGGACATCTGAGTGTTACTCTAATAAATGCAGCATATGAACATCATCATAGTCGATGGTTGGTAGAGACATTTTGACTATATCCTGGACCTGCCCGTCCTCGCCCAAAATGGCGCCAGAATAAATGGGACTCGTAACTCCTTGTTGTGTACTGGTTGCAGAACCTTGAAATCACGAGATACGTATGCAGTTTTGAAGCACATGGCGGGCGGGGACGAGAATTGATTGAATATTTCGACATCCCTATTGATATTAAGTTCTGATGTGTTATTGATTACTGTACTGTTGAAAGTTCGAATTAACGTCACCCATGGTACTTGCCCGCAAATGTATATCTAGATAATTTTATTGTAACTGGCCCTGTCGTATTTTAATTATAAAATGTACGTCCACCGATTCCGTAACTGTTAGACACCTTAGTTCTTGCAACCTAATGGCCCGCCCGTTACGTTCCTCTACAGTGTAAATGTCTATTTATCATATACGATTACAGTTTGCTCCGTGGCCGGCCCACGTGGTTATAGGCTCGTATTTGTATAATGAAATTTTCACAATAAAGGTTTTTAAAAGAAAACATGGTAGTAGTATATACATTGGTAAAGTTTTTAATAATAGTCACTGTTTTAGAATCATTAAAAGGCAAGTGAAATAAAGCAGACCAATTACATGAAGGGTAAAAGGTATAATACGAAGGAACGCAGTAAAGATAAATGGTCAAGGGCTGTTGTGTTTTCTATTCCTGCAACATAAAGTGATCGATAAGAATCTCATATTCAGGCGTATCGGCGACTAAGACAGCAGGTCGACCCTCTTTTGCTCAACGGCTCCGTCATGGGACGAAGAAACGCTCTTTTTCTCGAAAAAAGAATATATTTTACTTGCAGGACAGTTGTAAAATTTCCGGGAAAGTACATTAGCCTGGAACATTATAACATATATTTAAGAAAAAATAATGTTAGGAAGTAATGAAAAGCGTAATTTTTAGGTCATATGACCAAGCCTTTCATCATTACAATAAGAAAAGTAAAATGAACCAATGAAAAGTTTTATTAACAAGTCACATGACTTGTTATGCTTACGTTACGCGCTGCGCGCCCCGGATGACTTCCGGATGCGCTAACGCGGCGCGTCATATGACGCATTACGCGACAACGTAGGTACAGAATATAGTCAAAATGTCTCCACCAACCAGCGGTCGGAACACAACCCCTTTCAGCAGGCTAAATAGTTCTGTTAAATGACAACAGAAGGGACAGGCAACAAGAACCATCAGTCAAAGAGGGGAGGGCTAGTTCTTCTCTACCGGGTTACATTGGGGCGCTACCGGAACTGATCGAATTGGTAGTCTACAGTGTTTCTGGATGTTTCAGACTGAAGCTGGGGTTAGCATGAGAGCAGCACCATTTCGTAGCTCCGTCGTGGTCATTCCGCAACCAATCATGGCAGCCGTTCTTTATCGTTATTTTGGGCGGGGTGGGTGGCGGAGCAGAGCTGTTTTGCAGCCATCATTGTGTGGAGTTCAGTTCATCTCACTAGTTTTGTATTTGTCATGAGGGGTTGTTCCTAATGTTTCTATTTTAGCGAGGTCAAAAAGAGATCCCATTAGTGGCCTACTGATTTTGCTCGATTCCTTTTCTTTTTTTTTACACGATTTTTCGTTATCTGCAAAGACTAAACAGAGTATTGCGACTCTGTGTTTGTTTGTAAATAGAGAATGAACCAAAGAGAACTAATTCTAAAACAGTAAATACTTGGATAACAATGAATCAAATGGAGAGAGAAGCAGGCACGACGGATTACAATGGGGGCAAAGACCTGCGTTAACTACCTTTCACTATCTGCAAAGAGAGAGTACTCCTAATAGAAATGAGGGGGGGGGCACCATTCAAAGCAGATCAGTGTGCATAAACACGAAAATGTTTTCACTTACCACGTACTTGACATTCGACAGCTTATGATATTTGCTATTAAAAAACCATTGAAATTCACTGAAAAAACCATAGGTTATAGACCATATATAGTTAGGAATTAGCATTTACAAAACCTTGAAAATTCACTGAAAAAACCATAGGTTATAGACCATATATAGTTAGGAATTAGCATTTAAAAAACCTTATTTTACTCACACAAAACCATTGAAATTCCATATATAGTTAGTTGCACTAACTATATATCGCGCACCTGCAATCCACTGCTGATGATGTCACATATTACATCATTCATGACATGGTCAGTGACATCACTGATGACATCACTGATGACATCTCAAATGACATCACTGATGACATCACTGATGACAACATCCAGTGACTGTATGTTTCTGTAAAGTTAAAATGTGTCTTACATATTGAAGAATGAGTGGAAGTATAAGTGTCTGGACAAAGGATTTAGTAGGTGCATGACTGAATGCATGAGTGAGTGATTAAATGTGTCTCACTGAGTGCATGGGTTAGTGACTAAAGTGTCTTAATTTGTGCATCATTATGTCTGTTGTTCTGTAAACTGCTGCATGTTTTGATCAGTAGCTATATGATTAACTATATGGGTTACTGATTGATTGTCCAAGTATTTGTATGGGAGACTGAGTGTGTGTGTGGCTGGCTGGGAGGTGTGTGACTCTGTGCAGATCAATGTGTACTTGTATCAATGATTGTATAACAAGGTAAGTATGTGTTAGTATATGTTTGAAAATGTAAGGTGCTCTATGTTTAACTGTATAGACAAGAAAATGGAAGTGTCATTGATTCTTTACAGGACTGACTAGGTGTGTGAGTAACTCCATGGATGAGTGGCAGACTGTGAGTGTCTGTATAGGTGTATGAGTGCATATGATAGTGTTGTAAAGATGAGTGATTGTATGTATGAATGATAGTATGGGTGAATGAGTGAAGGTGTGTGTAGACGTAGGAATCAGTGAGTGCGTATGTAGTAACTAGTATTGGTGTGTCAATGGTTTCAAAAATTATATTCTGTATTTAACACTGGGTGAAACAGAGGTTATATTAAAATGTGAGGAGATGCATTGTATTGTCACATGAATGATATCATCAGTGATGTGGTCATTGATGTCAAATGAGATGTCATCAGTGATGTCATCAGTGATGTCATTTGAGATGTCATCAGTGATGTCATCAGTGATGTCACTGACCATGTCATGAATGATGTAATATGTGACATCATCAGCAGTGGATTGCAGGTGCGCGATATATAGTTAGTGCAACTAACTATATATGGAATTTCAATGGTTTTGTGTGAGTAAAATAAGGTTTTTTAAATGCTAATTCCTAACTATATATGGTCTATAACCTATGGTTTTTTCAGTGAATATATATATATATATATATATATATATATATATATATATATATATATTTATGTATATATTTATATATATATATCTCCAGGGACGATCCACCATTCGTGGATAAACTTGGAGGTACTCAGCGGGGACGTTTGAAGGTAGAGTTTATTCGGCAAACAACGCAAAACAAACTGACAGACGGATTTCGGCAAACAACGCCTTCTTCAATGTTAGTTACCATAACAAACAAAATCGTATTTATGCATACCGGGAAAAGTAAACATAATAGTGCACAATAGAAAGTGTAGAGGTCCTATCAAGTGGAGTACAAATGTTTGTATGTGTGTCAGCCATCTTGGAATGTATGGTTGAATCCACAATGCATATTGATTTCACCACCTGCTACGCAATATTGATGTAGCTGAATCTCTTATTTCACTTAAACATATTCAAATTGAAATATATATATATATATATATATTGGTGTGGCGTTCACCATCTGCCACCTCTCTTGCTACGCATCATCCTGGGATTTTGCATTTGGACGGTCTGGTGGGTGCACTCTTGGTGGTGGCCTTTGTCTGCTTTCCTTGAGTGTTGGTCTGTAGCTGTCTGCAAAACTGAAGCGACAGACAGACAGACACTTCTAGCAGAAAAAGCTAAAACTGTCACGAAAGCAGGACCAATAAGAATGATAACAGGATTTTACGAAAAATCCCAGATGGTTACTCAAATTCTCAGAAAGAACTGGCTTAAAGTGCAAACTGACAGCGTGATGAAACGAGTGTTATCACCACACCCTCATATCACCTACAAGCGTAGTACATCTATTAAAGATCATTTAGTACATAGTCATTTCTCTGCCACTTCTCCCAGCCCTGATAAAAGTAAAGGCTTTGTCCCATGTCTCAGCTGTAAGACCTGCAAATTCAGCAATAAAATTGCAGAATATGAAGTAGAAAGACAGGGTTCCAAAACATACAAGAAACTAAACAAACTGTTGAATTGCAATTCCAATTTTACAATCTACTGCTTGGTATGTCCTTGTTCTAAAAGATACATCGGCAGTACTATCCATCCTGCCAAGAAAAGAATCTTAGAGCATATGCTTGCTATTGCTAAGAAAGACAAGACCTATCCAGTTGCACTTCATTTTGAGTGAATGCTCAAAAGCAATCGTGACCTGTTGCAATTCTTTTGTATTGACCAAATCGACAAAAAAGAGAGAGGAGGGGACAGAGTGAAAGCACTCAGGTGTCTGAAATCCAGAAACATTGTAAAGCTGTCATCCAAAACTCCACAAGGCCTCAATAATGTGGAAGAGATGTGGGTACACATAGGTTAGGATGTGAGTAGCGTGCTCCCCCTCACTGAGAAATTAACTGTGTTTCTCGTTTTCTGAATTTGTGATTTTTCTGTATAATTTTGATACACTGTAAATAGTGTGCACAACCTGCCCCCATTGAGACTCGATGCTAGAATGAAATATGCCCATTAGGGATTAATTATGCACAGAAGACACATATACATACGATAATATCCACACATTATGTATTGGATATCCCTTTACACTGTTTTTTACTCTCAACAGGACTAATGTTCACCTATCATGGGCTTGATTGATTTTCTTGTATATACTGTGACATATTAAATGGCATCCACGTGCACAATTTATTACTGTTTTAATTGGGTCTACGAAGGCCGTTTCCGCACTTATGTTCCGTTTACTGCACAATTTATGTATATAATTATATTTCAATTTGATTATGTTTGAGTGAAATAAGAGACTCCGCTACATCAATATTGCATAGCAGGTGGTGAAATCAATATGCATTAATGTCTTCAACCATGAATTCCAAGATGGCTGACACACATACAAACGTTTGTACTCCACTTGATAGGACCTCTACACTTTCTATTGTGCATTATTTCGTTTACTTTTTCGGTATGCATAAATACGATTTTGTATGTGATGATAACTGACATTGAAGAAGGTGTTGTTTGCCGAAACGCGTCTGTCAGTTTGTTTTGCGTTATTTGCCGAAAAAATTCTAACATTTAGACTTCCCCGCTGAGTGCCTCCGAGTTTATCCACGAATGGGTGGATCTTCTCTGGCTATGTAACGCAATTTACTACCGTGTAGGAGTACACCCGGGACGCACAGTGCAGAGTCTGATGAACTTTTGTTATGTATATATATATATATGTATATGTATATATATATATATATGCAAAAAAGATGGAGAGCACTCTGGGTAGTTCTCAAGTTTAGGTGGAAAGCACCCCGTGTTAGAGCACTCTCAACACCAGCGACACTCTAGGTCTGCTCACCTCAAATGTCTGTTTTTCTATCAGTCTTTAAGCATAGGATTAGCACAGTGCCATCCACGCCGAGATAGAAAAGGACTAAGGGCCAGATGTAGGACCCAAAATACCGGTCTGTAACGGCCGATTTCGGCCGTTACCGACCGGTATTTAAGAATCGGCATGTAGGGGCCCTATTTTACCGATTCGGTAAATTTACCGTATCGGTAACTTCAAGATGTAGGTGGAACTCTTCTGAGTCCCACAGGCCTTACAGATTCGGTATTTTACCACCCAATCCAATTGGGTGGTAAAATACCGAATCCAGGTGTGCATGCACATGTGTGCATGCACACCTATGCCATGTGACAGACAGACATGCCGGGGTGCTAGAGGGTGTCAAAGTGAAACCCCCTGCACCCTTGCTGGAATCGGTATTTACCGAATCGGTAAATACCGATTCGGTATTGCCCATTGATTCCTATGGGCTTCAAGGCCCATAGGAATTAATGGGCAATACCGAATCGGTATTTACCGATTGGGTAAATACCGATTTTTACAGATTCGGTTATTCAATTACCGAATCTTCCTAAATCTCCCTCCTTCTTATTTACGGATTCATAAATACCGAATCGGTAAAATTCGGTATTTATGAATCGGTAAATACGCTTTTCCTACATCTGGCCCAAAGTCTTTTGCCATTTGTACAGCAAAGTCTTTAAGCCCAGGACTAGCACAGTGCTGTCCTTGCCGAGCTGTAAAATGACAAAAGCCATTAATCACTCCAGGCACAGTATTACAGCTTTGAATTGGTAAAATACCAACTCAAGCCAACCTGAAATTAGTAAAAGCAACCCCTGACACAGTATTTTGCTCTAATTAGAGCTCTTTAGAGAGGTATAAATTCGTCCAGACACAAGGGAGCACCCAATATAAGTCAAAACATATATATTTACCCAGTAAAGTCGCGTTTGCTTCCGCCTCTTAGATGTGAGGAGTGACCAGCGAGGTAGTGAGCCTCTAATATCCAACAAAGAGCTGCAATAATCCTCAGTACCAGTGTTCCTGAGATGATCAATCACAGAGCCAACACTCTATTTCAGTCAAGCGTATGTTTATTAACACGGTGCAACAAAGTGACACCCAACGCATTTCGGAGTTAACGCACTCCTTGATCACGGGTTAGGCAAATGCTCGCTTACTGCTACATTTAAAGAGGCAGTGTGTGTGTTTTTCATTAACATAAAGAAAATACTTTGCATTGTTTTGTGTATATCGACAAAATGAAAGCAATAATAGTCTATATTATTAATAAGGACTTAAGTCGTGGCTCTATAAAATTCATTGTATTATGATATTAAATTCTAGAGCATACAATGATTGTTATTTTAAGCACAAGAACGGCGTAGTTGGCAATACTGATGTTTGTACATTTATTTCACGGTTTCAATAACGTGCATTCACTTTATTCATGCGCACCAACTGTTAAACATCAGAACTGCTGCTAGCGTATGGAGAATGTAATAACTCCAACTTCTTCGTGCTTATGTCAAAACGAAAGCAGCAGTTGTCGATAACGTTATTCAATTGTAGATGTTACCAAACTAATTTACCACAACAGTTAAGCCCCAGTGGTCAAAGTGGTGCTTCACATTCCCATGCCGATCTATTCCATGCCTGAGAGATTAAACATTAAAGTTATCTACACACTTCTACAATCATTTAATTGATGCCTATTGCTTACAAATTCAGCCCAAGTGGGCATTATAATACTTTTTACAACCATTTAATGCATGGAATGATCCAATATTTCTGATCATGGGACAAGATGTATACTAGAGGTCACAACTATAACATAGCCTCATATAACAAAAAGCCGCAGTGGGTATTCCAGACACGTTCTTCATATTGGAAAGAGACAATATTAACAAAAAAGCCACCTAAATACAGTGTCCAGATCAAAGATATAACAGCTCCTCTGCTCTTTCAAACAGTTTTCGTCTGAAACAAACAAGAAACAAACCTTTGATTGAAACCACAGTTTTACAACACACAATATTAAAAAAGGCATCAGCCTATATAAAAGAGAAAGGGTTAAATGTGCAGAAACATTTCATCACCCTAAATGTATAGCCATTTCCTCATCCATATTCAATCTATTTGGATAGATGGTATTATATTTGATTATCATTTTGGTATCCAGTCTCCTTAACGTAACCCTATCACACCACCTCTCACATTTGGGGATAGTGCCAGGTACAACAAATTTCAATAAATTGCTGTTCTGGGTATGATTGGTTTTAAAATGGCGCACCACCGGATAATGTTTGTCATAAATCCAAATGGAGCGCATATCTTCCAATATACGCTTCTTTGCCTTATGAATGGTGCTGCCTACATAAGCCAATTTACATGGGCAAAGAAGAGCATATATTACATACTCAGAAATGCATGTAAGATGCTTTTCAATCAGAAATGGTTGTTGGTCAGCAGATAAATTAACTTACTTACAGCTACTGCTAAATTTACACAAGCTTTACACTGGTTACATGTTTTAAAGTCTTTTATAGGACTCCTTGGTTTCTCAGAATGTATCGTGGAATGACATAAGGAATCTTGTATGGAACGTGCTTTCCTAAAAGTTAATCGACGGTTTTCGCCAATTGCTGTTACTAAATCAGGGTCCATTTTTAACACATTTCTTGAAACTTTTTTTAGGGTTCCAAGCTTGATTCTTGTATCTTCTGATGATCCTGATTTTCTGTTCCTGGGTCTCTTTTGGATTAGGACATAATAAATCATTCCTATCAAGTATCATCACCTTGCCAACTGCTCTTGACAACAATAGGCGTCAATTAAATGATTGTAAAAGTGTGTAGATAACTTTAATGTTCAATATCTCAGGCAAGTAAACGATCGGCATGGGAATGTGAGCACCGCTTTGCCCACTGGAGCTTAACTGTTGTGGTAAATTAGTTTGGTAACATATACTACTGAATAACTTTATCGACAACTGCTGCTTTCGTTTTTACATAAGCGCGATGGAGTGTGAGTTATTACTTTCTCCATACGCTAGCAGCAGTTCTGATGTTTAACAGTTTGTGTGTACAAATAAAGCGAACATACATTATTGAAACCGTGAAACAAATGTACAAAAATCAGTATTGCCAATGACTCTGTTCATGTGCTGAAAATATCAATTATTGTATGCTCTAGAATTTAATATCATAATACAATGAATTTTCGAAAGCCACAACTTAAGTCCTTGTGAATAATATAGACTTTCACTGATTTTATTTTGTAGATATACATCAAAAAATGCAAAGTATTTTCTTTATGTCAATGAAACAAAGACTCTGCCTCTTCAAATGTAACAGGAAGTGAGCATTTGCATAATCCATGATCAAGGAGTGAGTTAAGTCCAAAACGCGTTGGGTGTTACTTTATTGCCGTGTGTAAATAAACACACACTGGACTGAAATAGAATGTTGGCTCTGTGATTGCTCATCTCAGGCACACTGGTACTGAGGATTATTGCAGTTCTTTGTTGGATATATTCATACAGATATATATATAAATCATGACATTACATTTATACTTATTTTTAAAAGGTCAAAATAAATTAATTAATTTTAACTTTCGATCATAAGGGGTTCAATTTTAATTCCCTGTCTCAATTATTGCTTATGGGAGGGTGTTGTAGCACCAGTGGTTGGCCACGTATGGGGCTTGGCTCAGCCCAGGGCTGAGCTGGAGTATACTTACTACTGCTCTGGATGCTTTACGGCTGCAGTAGTAACTTTATAAGTGCATAGCAATGGGCTTACTCTTTTTTGGTGAGGGTGTCCGCCTTTTCCTAAACCCCTTTCTTAGCACTCCCTAAACCCTTCTTATTCCTCCTTGAACTACTTCCATTTAGTACTAAGTATATCCCTTTTTCAAGCCACTCCCCTGTTGTTAGACTTCGCTTTTTCAGCGGGTTCACCCCAAAGACTTTTTGCTTTTGGCCTCTTGATTTTGACCTTGTTTTTTTGGTTTTAAGACTCTCTGCCCTTTACCACTGCTATTCAGAGTTAAAGTGCCTATGCTATGCTTATAAATTGAGAATATGGATTGGTTTTTCATGATTGGGATATTTGATTTACTTGTAAGTCCCTAGTACAGAGCACTGTGTGTGCCCAGAGCTTGTAAATCAAATGCTACTAGTGGGCTAGCAGCACTGGTTGTGCCACCCACAGACAAAGCCATTCACAGGTGTCCCAGACCTGCCACTGCAGTGCCTGCACACAGTGTTTACTGCCATATTGACCTGGCAAGTGCACCCACTTGCCAGGCCCTAACCGTCCCTTTTCTTACATGTAAGACACCCCTCAGGTATGCCCAAGATACCCCTTGGGCAGCGTGCAGTGTACTTAAAAGGTAGGACATGTAGTGGTGTGGTTTTGCATGTCCTAATAGTGAAATACAGTGTATTTTGTTTTCAATGTCGAAAAGCTACCCCTTCAATAGGTTAACATGGGAGCTGATTGGTAAAACTTTACCTAGGTAGCTTGCCAGTGGGAGCTGATAGGAAAATGGAGTTTAGTATGCCCGATCTCAGGATTCAAAAATACATCTTTGAGTAAAGATGATTTTAATACTATGTGTTTGAAAATACCACTTTTAGAAAGTGGGTACTTTCTTTTCTTACTATTCTGTATTTCTCTGCTCGTTGGTGTATTGACTGTCTGGTTTTGGAGGGACAGTGGCTGGGGATGTCCATTCACTGTTGATAGTCAAAAGGGGGTTTGAGGTGTGTCCTGCCTTTCCATGGTGACACATAATTGGGCTGAATTTGGTCTGCATTTAGAGTGGTAGGAGGAGTTTTCACCAGCACCTGAGGAGGCAGTGTCTGCTTTGCACAATGCCTTTTCCACCTCCTGTAGTGAAGCTGGGCCAGAGATGTTAGAACTGGTTTGGACTTAGTGACCTTTGCCACAAAGAAAAACTGTGGTATAAATATTGGGGACCTGACCCCAGGACTTAAGAACTCTTTTGGATCAAGAAACCTGCCAAGAAAAAGAGCTGGAGAAGAAGTGAGGACGAACTACCACTTTGCTGTGTGCTTTACTGTGTTGGCCCTCAGTGGCTGCTTCTGTCTTGGGCAGAGAAAGGACTGGACTGAACTTTCTGCAACTTCTTTGTTTGAGTTTCTCCAAGGGCTTGATGTATGTTGCCTCCTGTTGAAATATATATATGCAAAAAAGATGGAGAACACTCTGGGTAGTTCTCAAGTTTAGGTGGAAAGCAGCTCGTTTTAGAGCACTCTCAACACCAGCGACACTCTAGGTCTGCTCACCTCAAATGTCTGTTTTTCTATCAGTCTTTAAGCATAGGATTAGCACAGTGCCATCCACGCCGAGATAGAAAAGGACTAAGGGCCAGATGTTTGACCCAAAATACCGGTCGGTAACAATCGATTTCGGCCGTTACCAACCGGTATTTAAGAATCGGCATGTAGGGGCCCTATTTTACCGATTCGGTAAATTTACCAAATCGGTAACTTCAAGATGTAGGTGGAACTCTTCTGAGTCCCACAGGCCTTACAGATTCGGTATTTTACCACCCAATCCAATTGGGTGGTAAAATACCGAATCCAGGTGTGCATGCACATGTGTGCATGCACACCTATGCCAAGTGACAGACAGACATGCTGGGGTGCTAGAGGGTGTCAAAGTGACACCCCCTGCACCCTTGCTGGAATCGGTATTTACCGAATCGGTAAATACCGATTCGATATTGCCCATTGATTCCTATGGGCTTCAAGGGCCATAGGAATTAATGGGCAATACCGAATTGGTATTTACCGATTCGGTAAATACCGATTTTTACAGATTCGGTAATTCAATTACCGAATCTTCCTAAATCTCCCTCCTTCATATTTACCGATTCATAAATATTGAATCGGTAAAATTCGGTATTTATGAATCGGTAAATACGCTTTTCCTACATCTGGCCCAAAGTCTTTTGCCATTTGTACAGCAAAGTCTTTAAGCCTAGGACTAGCACAGTGCTGTCCTTGCCGAGCTGTAAAATGACAAAAGCCATTAATCACTCCAGGCACAGTATTACAGCTTTGAATTGGTAAAATACCAACTCAAGCCAACCTGAAATTAGTAAAAGCACCCCCTGACACAGTGTTTTGCTCTAATTAGAGCTCTTTAGAGAGGTATAGCTTCGTCCAGACACAAGGTAGCACCCAATATAAGTCAAAACATTTATATTTACCCAGTAAAGTCGCGTTTGCTTCCGCCTCTTAGATGTGAGGAGTGTCCAGCGAGGTAGTGAGCCTCTAATATCCAACAAAGAGCTACAATAATCCTCAGTACCAGTGTTCCTGTGATGATCAATCACAGAGCCAACACTCTATTTCAGTCAAGCGTATGTTTATTAACACGTGCAACAAAGTGACACCCAACGCATTTCGGAGTTAACGCACTCCTTGATCACGGGTTAAGCAAATGCTCACTTCCTGCTACATTTAAAGAGGCAGTGTGTGTGTTTCATTAACATAAAGAAAATACTTTGCATTGTTTTGTGTATATCGACAAAATGAAAGCAATAATAGTCTATATTATTAATAAGGACTTAAGTCGTGGCTCTATAAAATTCATTGTATTATGATATTAAATTCTAGAGAATACAATGATTGTTATTTTAAGCACAAGAACGGCGTAGTTGGCAATACTGATGTTTGTACATTTATTTCACGGTTTCAATAACGTGCATTCACTTTATTCATGCGCACCAACTGTTAAACATCAGAACTGCTGCTAGCGTATGGAGAATGTAATAACTCCAACTTCTTCGTGCTTATGTCTAAACGAAAGCAGCAGTTGTCGATAACGTTATTCAATTGTAGATGTTACCAAACTAATTTACCACAACAGTTAAGCCCTAGTGGTCAAAGTGGTGCTTCACATTCCCATGCCGATCTATTCCATGCCTGAGAGATTAAACATTAAAGTTATCTACACACTTCTACAATCATTTAATTGATGCCTATTGCTTACAATCCAGCCCAAGTGGGCATTATAATACTTATTACAACCATTTAATGCATGGAATGATCAAATATTTCTGATCATGGGACAAGATGTATACTAGAGGTCACAACTATAACATAGCCTCATATAACAAAAAGCCGCAGTGGGTATTCCAGACACGTTCTTCATATTGGAAAGAGACAATATTAACAAAAAAGCCACCTAAATACAGTGTCCAGATCAAAGATATAACAGCTCCTCTGCTCTTTCAAACAGTTTTCGTCTGAAACAAACAAGAAACAAACCTTTGATTGAAACCACAGTTTTACAACACACAATATTAAAAAAGGCATCAGCCTATATAAAAGAGAAAGGGTTAAATGTGCAGAAACATTTCATCACCCTAAATGTATAGCCATTTCCTCATCCATATTCAATCTATTTGGATAGATGGTATTATATTTGATTATCATTTTGGTATCCAGTCTCCTTAACGTAACCCTATCACACCATCTCTCACATTTGGGGATAGTGCCAGGTACAACAAATTTCAATAAATTGCTGTTCTGGGTATGATTGGTTTTAAAATGGCGCACCACCGGATAATGTTTGTCATAAATCCAAATGGAGCGCATATCTTCCAATATACGCTTCTTTGCCTTATGAATGGTGCTGCCTACATAAGCCAATTTACATGGGCAAAGAAGAGCATATATTACATACTCAGAAATGCATGTAAGATGCTTTTCAATCAGAAATGGTTGTTGGTCAGCAGATAAATTAACTTACTTACAGCTACTGCTAAATTTACACAAGCTTTACACTGGTTACATGTTTTAAAGTCTTTTATAGGACTCCTTGGTTTCTCAGAATGTATCGTGGAATGACATAAGGAATCTTGTATGGAACGTGCTTTCCTAAAAGTTAATCGACGGTTTTCGCCAATTGCTGTTACTAAATCAGGGTCCATTTTTAACACATTTCTTGAAACTTTTTTTAGGGTTCCAAGCTTGATTCTTGTATCTTCTGATGATCCTGATTTTCTGTTCCTGGGTCTCTTTTGGATTAGGACATAATAAATCATTCCTATCAAGTATCATCACCTTGCCAACTGCTCTTGACAACAATAGGCGTCAATTAAATGATTGTAAAAGTGTGTAGATAACTTTAATGTTCAATATCTCAGTCAAGTAAACGATCGGCATGGGAATGTGAGCACCGCTTTGCCCACTGGAGCTTAACTGTTGTGGTAAATTAGTTTGGTAACATATACTACTGAATAACTTTATCGACAACTGCTGCTTTCGTTTTTACATAAGCGCGATGGAGTGTGAGTTATTACTTTCTCCATACGCTAGCAGCAGTTCTGATGTTTAACAGTTTGTGTGTACAAATAAAGCGAACATACATTATTGAAACCGTGAAACAAATGTACAAAAATCAGTATTGCCAATGACTCTGTTCATGTGCTGAAAATATCAATTATTGTATGCTCTAGAATTTAATATCATAATACAATGAATTTTCGAAAGCCACAACTTAAGTCCTTGTGAATAATATAGACTTTCACTGATTTTATTTTGTAGATATACATCAAAAAATGCAAAGTATTTTCTTTATGTCAATGAAACAAAGACTCTGCCTCTTCAAATGTAACAGGAAGTGAGCATTTGCATAATCCATGATCAAGGAGTGAGTTAAGTCCAAAACGCGTTGGGTGTTACTTTATTGCCGTGTGTAAATAAACACACACTGGACTGAAATAGAATGTTGGCTCTGTGATTGCTCATCTCAGGCACACTGGTACTGAGGATTATTGCAGTTCTTTGTTGGATATATTCATACAGATATATATATAAATCATTACATTACATTTATACTTATTTTTAAAAGGTCAAAATAAATTAATTAATTTTAACTTTCGATCATAAGGGGTTCAATTTTAATTCCCTGTCTCAATTATTGCTTATGGGAGGGTGTTGTAGCACCAGTGGTTGGCCACGTATGGGGCTTGGCTCAGCCCAGGGCTGAGCTGGAGTATACTTACTACTGCTCTGGATGCTTTACGGCTGCAGTAGTAACTTTATAAGTGCATAGCAATGGGCTTACTCTTTTTTGGTGAGGGTGTCCGCCTTTTCCTAAACCCCTTTCTTAGCACTCCCTAAACCCTTCTTATTCCTCCTTGAACTACTTCCATTTAGTACTAAGTATATCCCTTTTTCAAGCCACTCCCCTGTTGTTAGACTTCGCTTTTTCAGCGGGTTCACCCCAAAGACTTTTTGCTTTTGGCCTCTTGATTTTGACCTTGTTTTTTTGGTTTTAAGACTCTCTGCCCTTTACCACTGCTATTCAGAGTTAAAGTGCCTATGCTATGCTTATACATTGAGAATATGGATTGGTTTTTCATGATTGGGATATTTGATTTACTTGTAAGTCCCTAGTACAGAGCACTGTGTGTGCCCAGAGCTTGTAAATCAAATGCTACTAGTGGGCTAGCAGCACTGGTTGTGCCACCCACAGACAAAGCCATTCACAGGTGTCCCAGACCTGCCACTGCAGTGCCTGCACACAGTGTTTACTGCCATATTGACCTGGCAAGTGCACCCACTTGCCAGGCCCTAACCGTCCCTTTTCTTACATGTAAGACACCCCTCAGGTATGCCCAAGATACCCCTTGGGCAGCGTGCAGTGTACTTAAAAGGTAGGACATGTAGTGGTGTGGTTTTGCATGTCCTAATAGTGAAATACAGTGTATTTTGTTTTCAATGTCGAAAAGCTACCCCTTCAATAGGTTAACATGGGAGCTGAGTGGTAAAACTTTACCTAGGTAGCTTGCCAGTGGGAGCTGATAGGAAAATGGAGTTTAGTATGCCCGATCTCAGGATTCAAAAATACATCTTTGAGTAAAGATGATTTGAATACTATGTGTTTGAAAATACCACTTTTAGAAAGTGGGTACTTTCTTTTCTTACTATTCTGTATTTCTCTGCTCGTTGGTGTATTGACTGTCTGGTTTTGGAGGGACAGTGGCTGGGGATGTCCATTCACTGTTGATAGTCAAAAGGGGGTTTGAGGTGTGTCCTGCCTTTCCATGGTGACACATAATTGGGCTGAATTTGGTCTGCATTTAGAGTGGTAGGAGGAGTTTTCACCAGCACCTGAGGAGGCAGTGTCTGCTTTGCACAATGCCTTTTCCACCTCCTGTAGTGAAGCTGGGCCAGAGATGTTAGAACTGGTTTGGACTTAGAGACCTTTGCCACAAAGAAAAACTGTGGTATAAATATTGGGGACCTGACCCCAGGACTTAAGAACTCTTTTGGATCAAGAAACCTGCCAAGAAAAAGAGCTGCTTCTGTCTTGGGCAGAGAAAGGACTGGACTGAACTTTCTGCAACTTCTTTGTTTGAGTTTCTCCAAGGGCTTGATGTATGTTGCCTCCTGTTGAAATATATATATGCAAAAAAGATGGAGAGCACTCTGGGTAGTTCTCAAGTTTAGGTGGAAAGCAGCTCGTTTTAGAGCACTCTCAACACCAGCGACACTCTAGGTCTGCTCACCTCAAATGTCTGTTTTTCTATCAGTCTTTAAGCATAGGATTAGCACAGTGCCATCCACGCCGAGATAGAAAAGGACTAAGGGCCAGATGTAGGACCCAAAATACCGGTCGGTAACAATCGATTTTGTCCGTTACCAACCGGTATTTAAGAATCGGCATGTAGGGGCCCTATTTTACCGATTCGGTAAATTTACCAAATCGGTAACTTCAAGATGTAGGTGGAACTCTTCTGAGTCCCACAGGCCTTACAGATTCGGTATTTTACCACCCAATCCAATTGGGTGGTAAAATACCGATTCCAGGTGTGCATGCACATGTGTGCATGCACACCTATGCCATGTGACAGACAGACATGCTGGGGTGCTAGAGGGTGTCAAAGTGACACCCCCTGCACCCTTGCTGGAATCGGTATTTACCGAATCGGTAAATACCGATTCGATATTGCCCATTGATTCCTATGGGCTTCAAGGGCCATAGGAATTAATGGGCAATACCGAATCGGTATTTACCGATTCGGTAAATACCGATTTTTACAGATTCGGTAATTCAATTACCGAATCTTCCTAAATCTCCCTCCTTCATATTTACCGATTCATAAATATTGAATCGGTAAAATTCGGTATTTATGAATCGGTAAATACGCTTTTCCTACATCTGGCCCAAAGTCTTTTGCCATTTGTACAGCAAAGTCTTTAAGCCTAGGACTGGCACAGTGCTGTCCTTGCCGAGCTGTAAAATGACAAAAGCCATTAATCACTCCAGGCACAGTATTACAGCTTTGAATTGGTAAAATACCAACTCAAGCCAACCTGAAATTAGTAAAAGCACCCCCTGACACAGTGTTTTGCTCTAATTAGAGCTCTTTAGAGAGGTATAGCTTCGTCCAGACACAAGGTAGCACCCAATATAAGTCAAAACATATATATTTACCCAGTAAAGTCGCGTTTGCTTCCGCCTCTTAGATGTGAGGAGTGTCCAGCGAGGTAGTGAGCCTCTAATATCCAACAAAGAGCTGCAATAATCCTCAGTACCAGTGTTCCTGAGATGATCAATCACAGAGCCAACACTCTATTTCAGTCAAGCGTATGTTTATTAACACGTGCAACAAAGTGACACCCAACGCATTTCGGAGTTAACGCACTCCTTGATCACGGGTTAAGCAAATGCTCACTTCCTGCTACATTTAAAGAGGCAGTGTGTGTGTTTCATTAACATAAAGAAAATACTTTGCATTGTTTTTTGTATATCGACAAAATGAAAGCAATAATAGTCTATATTATTAATAAGGACTTAAGTCGTGGCTCTATAAAATTCATTGTATTATGATATTAAATTCTAGAGAATACAATGATTGTTATTTTAAGCACAAGAACGGCGTAGTTGGCAATACTGATGTTTGTACATTTATTTCACGGTTTCAATAACGTGCATTCACTTTATTCATGCGCACCAACTGTTAAACATCCGAACTGCTGCTAGCGTATGGAGAATGTAATAACTCCAACTTCTTCGTGCTTATGTCTAAACGAAAGCAGCAGTTGTCGATAACGTTATTCAATTGTAGATGTTACCAAACTAATTTACCACAACAGTTAAGCCCTAGTGGTCAAAGTGGTGCTTCACATTCCCATGCCGATCTATTCCATGCCTGAGAGATTAAACATTAAAGTTATCTACACACTTCTACAATCATTTAATTGATGCCTATTGCTTACAATCCAGCCCAAGTGGGCATTATAATACTTATTACAACCATTTAATGCATGGAATGATCAAATATTTCTGATCATGGGACAAGATGTATACTAGAGGTCACAACTATAACATAGCCTCATATAACAAAAAGCCGCAGTGGGTATTCCAGACACGTTCTTCATATTGGAAAGAGACAATATTAACAAAAAAGCCACCTAAATACAGTGTCCAGATCAAAGATATAACAGCTCCTCTGCTCTTTCAAACAGTTTTCGTCTGAAACAAACAAGAAACAAACCTTTGATTGAAACCACAGTTTTACAACACACAATATTAAAAAAGGCATCAGCCTATATAAAAGAGAAAGGGTTAAATTTGCAGAAACATTTCATCACCCTAAATGTATAGCCATTTCCTCATCCATATTCAATCTATTTGGATAGATGGTATTATATTTGATTATCATTTTGGTATCCAGTCTCCTTAACGTAACCCTATCACACCATCTCTCACATTTGGGGATAGTGCCAGGTACAACAAATTTCAATAAATTGCTGTTCTGGGTATGATTGGTTTTAAAATGGCGCACCACCGGATAATGTTTGTCATAAATCCAAATGGAGCGCATATCTTCCAATATACGCTTCTTTGCCTTATGAATGGTGCTGCCTACATAAGCCAATTTACATGGGCAAAGAAGAGCATATATTACATACTCAGAAATGCATGTAAGATGCTTTTCAATCAGAAATGGTTGTTGGTCAGCAGATAAATTAACTTACTTACAGCTACTGCTAAATTTACACAAGCTTTACACTGGTTACATGTTTTAAAGTCTTTTATAGGACTCCTTGGTTTCTCAGAATGTATCGTGGAATGACATAAGGAATCTTGTATGGAACGTGCTTTCCTAAAAGTTAATCCACGGTTTTCGCCAATGGCTGTTACTAGATCAGGGTCCATTTTTAACACATTTCTTGAAACTTTTTTTAGGGTTCCAAGCTTGATTCTTGTATCTTCTGATGATCCTGATTTTCTGTTCCTGGGTCTCTTTTGGATTAGGACATAATAAATCATTCCTATCAAGTATCATCACCTTGCCAACTGCTCTTGACAACAATAGGCGTCAATTAAATGATTGTAAAAGTGTGTAGATAACTTTAATGTTCAATATCTCAGGCAAGTAAACGATCGGCATGGGAATGTGAGCACCGCTTTGCCCACTGGAGCTTAACTGTTGTGGTAAATTAGTTTGGTAACATATACTACTGAATAACTTTATCGACAACTGCTGCTTTCGTTTTTACATAAGCGCGATGGAGTGTGAGTTATTACTTTCTCCATACGCTAGCAGCAGTTCTGATGTTTAACAGTTTGTGTGTACAAATAAAGCGAACATACATTATTGAAACCGTGAAACAAATGTACAAAAATCAGTATTGCCAATGACTCTGTTCATGTGCTGAAAATATCAATTATTGTATGCTCTAGAATTTAATATCATAATACAATGAATTTTCGAAAGCCACAACTTAAGTCCTTGTGAATAATATAGACTTTCACTGATTTTATTTTGTAGATATACATCAAAAAATGCAAAGTATTTTCTTTATGTCAATGAAACAAAGACTCTGCCTCTTCAAATTTAACAGGAAGTGAGCATTTGCATAATCCATGATCAAGGAGTGAGTTAAGTCCAAAACGCGTTGGGTGTTACTTTATTGCCGTGTGTAAATAAACACACACTGGACTGAAATAGAATGTTGGCTCTGTGATTGCTCATCTCAGGCACACTGGTACTGAGGATTATTGCAGTTCTTTGTTGGATATATTCATACAGATATATATATAAATCATTACATTACATTTATACTTATTTTTAAAAGGTCAAAATAAATTAATTAATTTTAACTTTCGATCATAAGGGGTACAATTTTAATTCCCTGTCTCAATTATTGCTTATGGGAGGGTGTTGTAGCACCAGTGGTTGGCCACGTATGGGGCTTGGCTCAGCCCAGGGCTGAGCTGGAGTATACTTACTACTGCTCTGGATGCTTTACGGCTGCAGTAGTAACTTTATAAGTGCATAGCAATGGGCTTACTCTTTTTTGGTGAGGGTGTCCGCCTTTTCCTAAACCCCTTTCTTAGCACTCCCTAAACCCTTCTTATTCCTCCTTGAACTACTTCCATTTAGTACTAAGTATATCCCTTTTTCAAGCCACTCCCCTGTTGTTAGACTTCGCTTTTTCAGCGGGTTCACCCCAAAGACTTTTTGCTTTTGGCCTCTTGATTTTGACCTTGTTTTTTTGGTTTTAAGACTCTCTGCCCTTTACCACTGCTATTCAGAGTTAAAGTGCCTATGCTATGCTTATAAATTGAGAATATGGATTGGTTTTTCATGATTGGGATATTTGATTTACTTGTAAGTCCCTAGTACAGAGCACTGTGTGTGCCCAGAGCTTGTAAATCAAATGCTACTAGTGGGCTAGCAGCACTGGTTGTGCCACCCACAGACAAAGCCATTCACAGGTGTCCCAGACCTGCCACTGCAGTGCCTGCACACAGTGTTTACTGCCATATTGACCTGGCAAGTGCACCCACTTGCCAGGCCCTAACCGTCCCTTTTCTTACATGTAAGACACCCCTCAGGTATGCCCAAGATACCCCTTGGGCAGCGTGCAGTGTACTTAAAAGGTAGGACATGTAGTGGTGTGGTTTTGCATGTCCTAATAGTGAAATACAGTGTATTTTGTTTTCAATGTCGAAAAGCTACCCCTTCAATAGGTTAACATGGGAGCTGATTGGTAAAACTTTACCTAGGTAGCTTGCCAGTGGGAGCTGATAGGAAAATGGAGTTTAGTATGCCCGATCTCAGGATTCAAAAATACATCTTTGAGTAAAGATGATTTGAATACTATGTGTTTGAAAATACCACTTTTAGAAAGTGGGTACTTTCTTTTCTTACTATTCTGTATTTCTCTGCTCGTTGGTGTATTGACTGTCTGGTTTTGGAGGGACAGTGGCTGGGGATGTCCATTCACTGTTGATAGTCAAAAGGGGGTTTGAGGTGTGTCCTGCCTTTCCATGGTGACACATAATTGGGCTGAATTTGGTCTGCATTTAGAGTGGTAGGAGGAGTTTTCACCAGCACCTGAGGAGGCAGTGTCTGCTTTGCACAATGCCTTTTCCACCTCCTGTAGTGAAGCTGGGCCAGAGATGTTAGAACTGGTTTGGACTTAGAGACCTTTGCCACAAAGAAAAACTGTGGTATAAATATTGGGGACCTGACCCCAGGACTTAAGAACTCTTTTGGATCAAGAAACCTGCCAAGAAAAAGAGCTGGAGAAGAAGTGAGGACGAACTACCACTTTGCTGTGTGCTTTACTGTGTTGGCCCTCAGTGGCTGCTTCTGTCTTGGGCAGAGAAAGGACTAAACTGAACTTTCTGCAACTTCTTTGTTTGAGTTTCTCCAAGGGCTTGATGTATGTTGCCTCCTGTTGAAATATATATATGCAAAAAAGATGGAGAGCACTCTGGGTAGTTCTCAAGTTTAGGTGGAAAGCAGCTCGTTTTAGAGCACTCTCAACACCAGCGACACTCTAGGTCTGCTCACCTCAAATGTCTGTTTTTCTATCAGTCTTTAAGCATAGGATTAGCACAGTGCCATCCACGCCGAGATAGAAAAGGACTAAGGGCCAGATGTAGGACCCAAAATACCGGTCGGTAACAATCGATTTCGGCCGTTACCAACCGGTATTTAAGAATCGGCATGTAGGGGCCCTATTTTACCGATTCGGTAAATTTACCAAATCGGTAACTTCAAGATGTAGGTGGAACTCTTCTGAGTCCCACAGGCCTTACAGATTCGGTATTTTACCACCCAATCCAATTGGGTGGTAAAATACCGAATCCAGGTGTGCATGCACATGTGTGCATGCACACCTATGCCATGTGACAGACAGACATGCTGGGGTGCTAGAGGGTGTCAAAGTGACACCCCCTGCACCCTTGCTGGAATCGGTATTTACCGAATCGGTAAATACCGATTCGATATTGCCCATTGATTCCTATGGGCTTCAAGGGCCATAGGAATTAATGGGCAATACCGAATCGGTATTTACCGATTCGGTAAATACCGATTTTTACAGATTCGGTAATTCAATTACCGAATCTTCCTAAATCTCCCTCCTTCATATTTACCGATTCATAAATATTGAATCGGTAAAATTCGGTATTTATGAATCGGTAAATACGCTTTTCCTACATCTGGCCCAAAGTCTTTTGCCATTTGTACAGCAAAGTCTTTAAGCCTAGGACTAGCACAGTGCTGTCCTTGCCGAGCTGTAAAATGACAAAAGCCATTAATCACTCCAGGCACAGTATTACAGCTTTGAATTGGTAAAATACCAACTCAAGCCAACCTGAAATTAGTAAAAGCACCCCCTGACACAGTGTTTTGCTCTAATTAGAGCTCTTTAGAGAGGTATAGCTTCGTCCAGACACAAGGTAGCACCCAATATAAGTCAAAACATATATATTTACCCAGTAAAGTCGCGTTTGCTTCCGCCTCTTAGATGTGAGGAGTGTCCAGCGAGGTAGTGAGCCTCTAATATCCAACAAAGAGCTGCAATAATCCTCAGTACCAGTGTTCCTGAGATGATCAATCACAGAGCCAACACTCTATTTCAGTCAAGCGTATGTTTATTAACACGTGCAACAAAGTGACACCCAACGCATTTCGGAGTTAACGCACTCCTTGATCACGGGTTAAGCAAATGCTCACTTCCTGCTACATTTAAAGAGGCAGTGTGTGTGTTTCATTAACATAAAGAAAATACTTTGCATTGTTTTGTGTATATCGACAAAATGAAAGCAATAATAGTCTATATTATTAATAAGGACTTAAGTCGTGGCTCTATAAAATTCATTGTATTATGATATTAAATTCTAGAGAATACAATGATTGTTATTTTAAGCACAAGAACGGTGTAGTTGGCAATACTGATGTTTGTACATTTATTTCACGGTTTCAATAACGTGCATTCACTTTATTCATGCGCACCAACTGTTAAACATCAGAACTGCTGCTAGCGTATGGAGAATGTAATAACTCCAACTTCTTCGTGCTTATGTCTAAACGAAAGCAGCAGTTGTCGATAACGTTATTCAATTGTAGATGTTACCAAACTAATTTACCACAACAGTTAAGCCCTAGTGGTCAAAGTGGTGCTTCACATTCCCATGCCGATCTATTCCATGCCTGAGAGATTAAACATTAAAGTTATCTACACACTTCTACAATCATTTAATTGATGCCTATTGCTTACAATCCAGCCCAAGTGGGCATTATAATACTTATTACAACCATTTAATGCATGGAATGACCAAATATTTCTGATCATGGGACAAGATGTATACTAGAGGTCACAACTATAACATAGCCTCATATAACAAAAAGCCGCAGTGGGTATTCCAGACACGTTCTTCATATTGGAAAGAGACAATATTAACAAAAAAGCCACCTAAATACAGTGTCCAGATCAAAGATATAACAGCTCCTCTGCTCTTTCAAACAGTTTTCGTCTGAAACAAACCAGAAACAAACCTTTGATTGAAACCACAGTTTTACAGCACACAATATTAAAAAAGGCATCAGCCCATATAAAAGAGAAAGGGTTAAATGTGCAGAAACATTTCATCACCCTAAATGTATAGCCATTTCCTCATCCATATTCAATCTATTTGGATAGATGGTATTATATTTGATTATCATTTTGGTATCCAGTCTCCTTAACGTAACCCTATCACACCATCTCTCACATTTGGGGATAGTGCCAGGTACAACAAATTTCAATAAATTGCTGTTCTGGGTATGATTGGTTTTAAAATGGCGCACCACCGGATAATGTTTGTCATAAATCCAAATGGAGCGCATATCTTCCAATATACGCTTCTTTGCCTTATGAATGGTGCTGCCTACATAAGCCAATTTACATGGGCAAAGAAGAGCATATATTACATACTCAGAAATGCATGTAAGATGCTTTTCAATCAGAAATGGTTGTTGGTCAGCAGATAAATTAACTTACTTACAGCTACTGCTAAATTTACACAAGCTTTACACTGGTTACATGTTTTAAAGTCTTTTATAGGACTCCTTGGTTTCTCAGAATGTATCGTGGAATGACATAAGGAATCTTGTATGGAACGTGCTTTCCTAAAAGTTAATCCACGGTTTTCGCCAATTGCTGTTACTAAATCAGGGTCCATTTTTAACACATTTCTTGAAACTTTTTTTAGGGTTCCAAGCTTGATTCTTGTATCTTCTGATGATCCTGATTTTCTGTTCCTGGGTCTCTTTTGGATTAGGACATAATAAATCATTCCTATCAAGTATCATCACCTTGCCAACTGCTCTTGACAACAATAGACGTCAATTAAATGATTGTAAAAGTGTGTAGATAACTTTAATGTTCAATATCTCAGGCAAGGAAACGATCGGCATGGAAATGTGAGCACCGCTTTGCCCACTGGAGCTTAACTGTTGTGGTAAATTAGTTTGGTAACATATACTACTGAATAACTTTATCGACAACTGCTGCTTTCGTTTTTACATAAGCGCAATGGAGTGTGAGTTATTACTTTCTCCATACGCTAGCAGCAGTTCTGATGTTTAACAGTTTGTGTGTACAAATAAAGCGAACATACATTATTGAAACCGTGAAACAAATGTACAAAAATCAGTATTGCCAATGACTCTGTTCATGTGCTGAAAATATCAATTATTGTATGCTCTAGAATTTAATATCATAATACAATGAATTTTCGAAAGCCACAACTTAAGTCCTTGTGAATAATATAGACTTTCACTGATTTTATTTTGTAGATATACATCAAAAAATGCAAAGTATTTTCTTTATGTCAATGAAACAAAGACTCTGCCTCTTTAAATGTAACAGGAAGTGAGCATTTGCATAATCCATGATCAAGGAGTGAGTTAAGTCCGAAACGCGTTGGTGTGTGTAAATAAACACACACTGGACTGAAATAGAATGTTGGCTCTGTGATTGCTCATCTCAGGCACACTGGTACTGAGGATTATTGCAGTTCTTTGTTGGATATATTCATACAGATATATATATAAATCATTACATTACATTTATACTTATTTTTAAAAGGTCAAAATAAATTAATTAATTTTAACTTTCGATCATAAGGGGTTCAATTTTAATTCCCTGTCTCAATTATTGCTTATGGGAGGGTGTTGTAGCACCAGTGGTTGGCCACGTATGGGGCTTGGCTCAGCCCAGGGCTGAGCTGGAGTATACTTACTACTGCTCTGGATGCTTTACGGCTGCAGTAGTAACTTTATAAGTGCATAGCAATGGGCTTACTCTTTTTTGGTGAGGGTGTCCGCCTTTTCCTAAACCCCTTTCTTAGCACTCCCTAAACCCTTCTTATTCCTCCTTGAACTACTTCCATTTAGTACTAAGTATATCCCTTTTTCAAGCCACTCCCCTGTTGTTAGACTTCGCTTTTTCAGCGGGTTCACCCCAAAGACTTTTTGCTTTTGGCCTCTTGATTTTGACCTTGTTTTTTTGGTTTTAAGACTCTCTGCCCTTTACCACTGCTATTCAGAGTTAAAGTGCCTATGCTATGCTTATAAATTGAGAATATGGATTGGTTTTTCATGATTGGGATATTTGATTTACTTGTAAGTCCCTAGTACAGAGCACTGTGTGTGCCCAGAGCTTGTAAATCAAATGCTACTAGTGGGCTAGCAGCACTGGTTGTGCCACCCACAGACAAAGCCATTCACAGGTGTCCCAGACCTGCCACTGCAGTGCCTGCACACAGTGTTTACTGCCATATTGACCTGGCAAGTGCACCCACTTGCCAGGCCCTAACCGTCCCTTTACTTACATGTAAGACACCCCTCAGGTATGCCCAAGATACCCCTTGGCAGCGTGCAGTGTACTTAAAAGGTAGGACATGTAGTGGTGTGGTTTTGCATGTCCTAATAGTGAAATACAGTGTATTTTGTTTTCAATGTCGAAAAGCTACCCCTTCAATAGGTTAACATGGGAGCTGATTGGTAAAACTTTACCTAGGTAGCTTGCCAGTGGGAGCTGATAGGAAAATGGAGTTTAGTATGCCCGATCTCAGGATTCAAAAATACATCTTTGAGTAAAGATGATTTGAATACTATGTGTTTGAAAATACCACTTTTAGAAAGTGGGTACTTTCTTTTCTTACTATTCTGTATTTCTCTGCTCGTTGGTGTATTGACTGTCTGGTTTTGGAGGGACAGTGGCTGGGGATGTCCATTCACTGTTGATAGTCAAAAGGGGGTTTGAGGTGTGTCCTGCCTTTCCTTGGTGACACATAATTGGGCTGAATTTGGTCTGCATTTAGAGTGGTAGGAGGAGTTTTCACCAGCACCTGAGGAGGCAGTGTCTGCTTTGCACAATGCCTTTTCCACCTCCTGTAGTGAAGCTGGGCCAGAGATGTTAGAACTGGTTTGGACTTAGAGACCTTTGCCACAAAGAAAAACTGTGGTATAAATATTGGGGACCTGACCCCAGGACTTAATAACTCTTTTGGATCAAGAAACCTGCCAAGAAAAAGAGCTGGAGAAGAAGTGAGGACGAACTACCACTTTGCTGTGTGCTTTACTGTGTTGGCCCTCAGTGGCTGCTTCTGTCTTGGGCAGAGAAAGGACTGGACTGAACTTTCTGCAACTTCTTTGTTTGAGTTTCTCCAAGGGCTTGATGTATGTTGCCTCCTGTTGAAATATATATATGCAAAAAAGATGGAGAGCACTCTGGGTAGTTCTCAAGTTTAAGTGGAAAGCAGCTCGTTTTAGAGCACTCTCAACACCAGCGACACTCTAGGTCTGCTCACCTCAAATGTCTGTTTTTCTATCAGTCTTTAAGCATAGGATTAGCACAGTGCCATCCACGCCGAGATAGAAAAGGACTAAGGGCCAGATGTAGGACCCAAAATACCGGTCGGTAACAATCGATTTCGGCCGTTACCGACCGGTATTTAAGAATCGGCATGTAGGGGCCCTATTTTACCGATTCGGTAAATTTCCCAAATCGGTAACTTCAAGATGTAGGTGGAACTCTTCTGAGTCCCACAGGCCTTACAGATTCGGTATTTTACCACCCAATCCAATTGGGTGGTAAAATACCGAATCCAGGTGTGCATGCACATGTGTGCATGCACACCTATGCCATGTGACAGACAGACATGCTGGGGTGCTAGAGGGTGTCAAAGTGACACCCCCTGCACCCTTGCTGGAATCGGTATTTACCGAATCGGTAAATACCGATTCGTTATTGCCCATTGATTCCTATGGGCTTCAAGGGCCATAGGAATTAATGGGCAATACCGAATCGGTATTTACCGATTCGGTAAATACCGATTTTTACAGATTCGGTAATTCAATTACCGAATCTTCCTAAATCTCCCTCCTTCATATTTACCGATTCATAAATATTGAATCGGTAAAATACGGTATTTATGAATCGGTAAATACGCTTTTCCTACATCTGGCCCAAAGTCTTTTGCCATTTGTTCAGCAAAGTCTTTAAGCCTAGGACTAGCACAGTGCTGTCCTTGCCGAGCTGTAAAATGACAAAAGCCATTAATCACTCCAGGCACAGTATTACAGCTTTGAATTGGTAAAATACCAACTCAAGCCAACCTGAAATTAGTAAAAGCAACCCCTGACACAGTGTTTTGCTCTAATTAGAGCTCTTTAGAGAGGTATAGCTTCGTCCAGACACAAGGTAGCACCCAATATAAGTCAAAACATATATATTTACCCAGTAAAGTCGCGTTTGCTTCCGCCTCTTAGATGTGAGGAGTGTCCAGCGAGGTAGTGAGCCTCTAATATCCAACAAAGAGCTGCAATAATCCTCAGTACCAGTGTTCCTGAGATGATCAATCACAGAGCCAACAATCTATTTCAGTCTAGCGTATGTTTATTAACACGTGCAACAAAGTGACACCCAACGCATTTCGGAGTTAACGCACTCCTTGATCACGGGTTAAGCAAATGCTCACTTCCTGCTACATTTAAAGAGGCAGTGTGTGTGTTTCATTAACATAAAGAAAATACTTTGCATTGTTTTGTGTATATCGACAAAATGAAAGCAATAATAGTCTATATTATTAATAAGGACTTAAGTCGTGGCTCTATAAAATTCATTGTATTATGATATTAAATTCTAGAGCATACAATGATTGTTATTTTAAGCACAAGAACGGCGTAGTTGGCAATACTGATGTTTGTACATTTATTTCACGGTTTCAATAACGTGCATTCACTTTATTCATGCGCACCAACTGTTAAACATCAGAACTGCTGCTAGCGTATGGAGAATGTAATAACTCCAACTTCTTCGTGCTTATGTCTAAACGAAAGCAGCAGTTGTCGATAACGTTATTCAATTGTAGATGTTACCAAACTAATTTACCACAACAGTTAAGCCCTAGTGGTCAAAGTGGTGCTTCACATTCCCATGCCGATCTATTCCATGCCTGAGAGATTAAACATTAAAGTTATCTACACACTTCTACAATCATTTAATTGATGCCTATTGCTTACAATCCAGCCCAAGTGGGCATTATAATACTTATTACAACCATTTAATGCATGGAATGATCAAATATTTCTGATCATGGGACAAGATGTATACTAGAGGTCACAACTATAACATAGCCTCATATAACAAAAAGCCGCAGTGGGTATTCCAGACACGTTCTTCATATTGGAAAGAGACAATATTAACAAAAAAGCCACCTAAATACAGTGTCCAGATCAAAGATATAACAGCTCCTCTGCTCTTTCAAACAGTTTTCGTCTGAAACAAACCAGAAACAAACCTTTGATTGAAACCACAGTTTTACAGCACACAATATTAAAAAAGGCATCAGCCCATATAAAAGAGAAAGGGTTAAATGTGCAGAAACATTTCATCACCCTAAATGTATAGCCATTTCCTCATCCATATTCAATCTATTTGGATAGATGGTATTATATTTGATTATCATTTTGGTATCCAGTCTCCTTAACGTAACCCTATCACACCATCTCTCACATTTGGGGATAGTGCCAGGTACAACAAATTTCAATAAATTGCTGTTCTGGGTATGATTGGTTTTAAAATGGCGCACCACCGGATAATGTTTGTCATAAATCCAAATGGAGCGCATATCTTCCAATATACGCTTCTTTGCCTTATGAATGGTGCTGCCTACATAAGCCAATTTACATGGGCAAAGAAGAGCATATATTACATACTCAGAAATGCATGTAAGATGCTTTTCAATCAGAAATGGTTGTTGGTCAGCAGTTAAATTAACTGACTTACAGCTACTGCTAAATTTACACACGCTTTACACTGGTTACATGTTTTATAGGACTCCTTGGTTTCTCAGAATGTATCGTGGAATGACATAAGGAATCTTGTATGGAACGTGCTTTCCTAAAAGTTAATCCACGGTTTTCGCCAATTGCTGTTACTAAATCAGGGTCCATTTTTAACACATTTCTTGAAACTTTTTTTAGGGTTCCAAGCTTGATTCTTGTATCTTCTGATGATCCTGATTTTCTGTTCCTGGGTCTCTTTTGGATTAGGACATAATAGGACATAATAAATCATTCCTATCAAGTATCATCACCTTGCCAACTGCTCTTGACAACAATAGGCGTCAATTAAATGATTGTACAAGTGTGTAGATAACTTTAATGTTCAATATCTCAGGCAAGGAAACGATCGGCATGGGAATGTGAGCACCGCTTTGCCCACTGGAGCTTAACTGTTGTGGTAAATTAGTTTGGTAACATATACTACTGAATAACTTTATCTACAACTGCTGCTTTCGTTTTTACATAAGCGCGATGGAGTGTGAGTTATTACTTTCTCCATACGCTAGCAGCAGTTCTGATGTTTAACAGTTTGTGTGTACAAATAAAGCGAACATACATTATTGAAACCGTGAAACAAATGTACAAAAATCAGTATTGCCAATGACTCCGTTCATGTGCTGAAAATATCAATTATTGTATGCTCTAGAATTTAATATCATAATACAATGAATTTTCGAAAGCCACAACTTAAGTCCTTGTGAATAATATAGACTTTCACTGATTTTATTTTGTAGATATACATCAAAAAATGCCAAGTATTTTCTTTATGTCAATGAAACAAAGACTCTGCCTCTTTAAATGTAACAGGAAGTGAGCATTTGCATAATCCATGATCAAGGAGTGAGTTAAGTCTGAAACGCGTTGGGTGTTACTTTATTGCCATGTGTAAATAAACACACATTGGACTGAAATAGAATGTTGGCTCTGTGATTGCTCATCTCAGGCACACTGGTACTGAGGATTATTGCAGCACTTTGTTGGATATATTCATACAGATATATATATAAATCATTACATTACATTTATACTTATTTTTAAAAGGTCAAAATAAATTAATTAATTTTAACTTTCTATCATAAGGGGTTCAATTTTAATTCCCTGTCTCAATTATTGCTTATGGGAGGGTGTTGTAGCACCAGTGGTTGGCCACGTATGGTGCTTGGCTTAGCCCAGGGCTGAGCTGGAGTATTCTTACTACTGCTCTGGATGCTTTACGGCTGCAGTAGTAACTTTATAAGTGCATAGCAATGGGCTTACTCTTTTTTGGTGAGGGTGTCCGCCTTTTCCTAAACCACTTTCTTAGCACTCCCTAAACCCTTCTTATTCCTCCTTGAACTACTTCCATTTAGTACTAAGTATACCCCTTTTTCAAGCCACTCCACTGTTGTTAGACTTCGCTTTTTCAGCGGGTTCACCCCAAAGACTTTTTGATTTTTGGCCTCTTGATTTTGACCTTGTTTTTTTGGTTTTAAGACCCTCTGCCCTTTACCACTGCTATTCAGTGTTAAAGTGCCTATGCTATGCTTATAAATTGAGAATATGGATTGGTTTTTCATGATTGGGATATTTGATTTACTTGTAAGTCCCTAGTACAGCGCACTGTGTGTGCCCAGAGCTTGTAAATCAAATGCTACTAGTGGGCTAGCAGCACTGGTTGTGCCACCCACAGACAAAGCCATTCAAAGGTGTCTCAGACCTGCCACTGCAGTGCCTGCACACAGTGTTTACTGCCATATCGACCTGGCAAGTGCACCCACTTGCCAGGCCCTAACCGTCCCTTTTCTTACATGTAAGACACCCCTCAGGTATGCCCAAGATACCCCTTGGGCAGCGTGCAGTGTACTTAAAAGGTAGGACATGTAGTGGTGTGTTTTTGCATGTCCTAATAGTGAAATACAGTGTATTTTGTTTTAAATGTCGAAAAGCTACCCCTTCAATAGGTTAACATGGGAGCTGATTGGTAAAACTTTACCTAGGTAGCTTGCCAGTGGAAGCTGATAGGAAAATGGAGTTTAGTATGCCCGATCTCAGGATTCCAAAATACATCTTTGAGTAAAGATGATTTGAATACTATGTGTTTGAAAATACCACTTTTAGAAAATGGGTACTTTCTTTTCTAACTATTCTGTATTTCTCTGCTCGTTGGTGTATTGACTGTCTGGTTTTGGAGAGACAGTGGCTGGGGATATCCATTCACTGTTGATAGTCAAAAGGGGGTTTGAGGTGTGTTCTGCCTTTCCTGGGTGACACATAATTGGGCTGAATTTGGTCTGCATTTAGAGTGGTAGGAGGAGTTTTCACCAGCACCTGAGGAGGCAGTGTCTGCTTTGCACAATGCTGTTTCCACCTCCTGTAGTGAAGCTGGGCCAGAGATGTTAGAACTGGTTTGGACTTAGAGACCTTTGCCTCAAAGAAAAACTGTGGTATAAATATTGGGGACCTGACCCCAGGACTTAAGAACTCTTTTGGATCAAGAAACCTGCCAAGAAAAAGAGCTGGAGAAGAAGTGAGGACGAACTACCACTTTGCTGTGTGCTTTACTGTGTTGGCCCTCAGTGGCTGCTTCTGTCGTGGCCAGAGAAAGGACTGGACTGAACTTTCTTGCAACTTCTTTGTTTGAGTTTCTCCAAGGGCTTGATGTATGTTGCCTCCTGTTGAAAGTCTCAGGCAAATCAAAGACTTCAACATCCTCTGGCTTCTGGAACTGGATGTTTCAGATGCAAAAGAGGAAAAATGTAACTCACTGCCATCAATGATGCTGCTGCCGGCTCCGTGACCTGAAGGAACCACAGAGGGCACCGCTACACTTTGAACCGCAAGCCCTGGTCTTACCAACGACGACGCCTGCCTCCACCACCGAGCTGCTGATTGCACCCTGACCTGTGGGCAATGCAAGCCGCACCGCCTCACTTCACACTGCTGCCTTGGTATCCCTGACCATGCCACAATGCCATTACTGATGTTGCTGCCTGCAAAGTGTCCTGTGGACACTGCTCGTGGAGAAGACAGAGCACTGTCCCACTTCTCACTGCAGACCTGGTCCTACCGCTGCTCCAAGCTGACATCAATGCCACCGCTACCACCGTGGTTTGGAGGCACTGCTAGTATGTTACTCGATGGACCGCCCCATCCCACACCACAGCCTTGGCCCACCGGCTCATGCACCATCGACTCCAGATCGACAACAGACACTGCTACTTGCACCGCAACCTGCGGGCCCGCACAATGCGTTGCCCCATCTTACACCGCAGCAGTCGGTCAACCAACGACAGCATTTCAGCAACGACAATGCTGCTTTTTGCACCATGACCTGTCAGCACCACAATGAGCACTACCTAAAATTGCACTGCAGCCTGTTTTCAACGACGCTGCTGGACGACCGTCACTAAGCTGCTGTCTGAACAGCGACCTGAGGGCATTGTACGTTGCACTGCTTGGCTTCACACTGCAGCCCCGATGCCTGCTGACGCTGGTAATCCTGACGTCAAACTCACAGGGATTGATCTGCAATAAGTTTAACTTCATGGGCTTGAAAACACCTGCACCGACCTCCGGAAGCAAAGCCTGCCAACGTCGGTTCTTCAAGGCTCATCGTGAGGCCACTGGTGCCCTGCATTTCTAGAGCTACTGTTTGGAGGTCTTACCAACACTGTGGCTGGCACGCAATGCTGCAGTCAGACAAAACTGTCTGGATTTGTTGTCCACACACAACGCCTGATAGACCCGGACGGAGCTATCAACTTCAAGGAACTGTATTTTAAATCTATTTTTGCTTAGTAATATTTCTAAGAACTGTATGGGGGATTTGTTATCGTTTTTGGTCTCGTTTGCATAGATAAAATCCCAGATAGTTTTCTAAATCTGGTGTGATGTCCTTTAATAGCATTTTCACTGTTTTACTGCTGGTTATGTTCAAATGCTTTACACACGGCCTTTAGGATAATTCTGATTGCTCGTGCCAAGCTACCAAGGGGTGGGCAAGGGTTATTTTAGAAGTGTATTCCTCTTATCCTGACTAGGAAGAAGGGTCACTACTTGGACAGGGTACCAACCTGCCAACTAGAGATCCCCATTTCTAACACCCGGTCTCTATCAAATTAACTACTAATGGCCCAAATACAATGCTGATAGGATGAGCATCCAGCCGGCATTGTTGCGGTAAAGGGACCGGCTGACAGGCAGTCAGCAGTCCCGACCGCCAAATTTGGATCCAACAGCCGTGGAGGCAGCCTGAAACATGTCTCTTTGCATTGAGGCTTTTTCTGAGACCGGAAAAGGGCCACAGCACAAGTCCCGAAGCCAAAAGTCTTGTTTTTAAACATCCTGCACCATGTGGCAGGAACTCTCGGTGCCTGCCATATGCTGCAGGGATGTTAAGGGGTACCAGAAGTGCCCCCCAGGGCCTATAGTGGAGTGTCACAGATGAGAAAGGCACCAATACAGTCTTTCCGACAGCCTTTTTCACGTCAGAAGAACGGACATGAAATGTCTGGGGGAAAGATGGATCGTAATACTCACAGTGGTGTCTGAGAATGCATCGCCTCCATTGTCGGGCATGCAATTTGTCAGAAGCTGTCGGTCAGTCCCTAAAGCAATGTGGTCCGACCGTATCGTAATGCTGTGGTCTGACAGCAGATATAGGGCCAGATGTAGGTAGCTTTATACCGGTCGGTAACGGCTGTAAATCGGTAATTTTCCCGTTACCGGCCCGCATTTAGCCCTTTCCAAAGTAGGAAGCCCTAAATAAGGATTTGGTAATTTACCGATTCGTTATTTTAAGGAATCGGTCAAATACCGAATCCTTAAACCCTATGTGGGAAGCACTCAAGTGAGTGCATTTTTGCTTTAAGGATTCGTTATTTACCACCAACTACAAGTTGGTGGTAAATACCGAATACCTTTAAAAAAGCAATTATTTGCTTTTTTAAAAGTGCCTTTTGGCAGACATACATGCACTTAGGGCATGTATGTGCGCCACATGTGCACACATGCACGATTCAGGGGTGCAACAGGGTGTCAATGTGACACCCTGCCACCCTTAAATATGCTCCGCTATTACCGATTCAGTATTTACCGAATCTGTAATAGTGAATGGCTTCCCATTCATTCCTATGGGCCTCCAGGCCCATGGGAATGAATGGGAAGGTATTCCTCATTACCGAATCGGTATTATCGATTCAGTAATAAGGAATATTACCGAATCAGTACATTTTAAAGATTTATTACCTACATCACATTTACCGATTCTTAAATACCTACTCGGTGAAATTCGGTATTTAAGAATCGGTAAATTGTGATTAACTACATCTAGCCCTTAGATGTCTGTCCCACCGACATCGTAATTGGCCCCAAAGTTGTATAGGCATATGTGAGAATCTTTCCATAGAAATTATAGGGTAGGTTAAGGTGGATATTTACACTTGTAGGATAGAGTATTGCATGTTTTAGTAAGCCTTACTACCGTCATACTACCTTTACTACAAAATGCAGTTTGGGAATAAGTCCTTTAATCTCCTCACTTTGGAGTGTAGGTAAAAACATAGATCAGCTGTCACTAACAGTTAGTCTAGCAATGACCTCATCAAAGGGATGGTATTAAGGGGCCTATTAGCATGACGGGCGGACTTTGTCCGCCCGCCATCCTGTCGGACAACGGGACCACCCGCCATAAGGGTGGGGGTCCCGTCCTTGGAATTAGGATGCACCCGCCACAGTGGCGGGTGCATCCCGCATTTTTAACATTGCAGCGGGCGTTGCTGAAAGCACCGCCCGCCGCAATGCTAAAAAAGCATGTTGTGCGTTTCAAAGCACAACATGACAGGCACCGCGCGGTGCCTGCCATGTTGCACTTTGAAATGCGGGAGGGTACCATAGGTACCCCCATGTGCACCCCCCACCCCTCAGAGTCCCAGGGGGCCCGCAACGGGCCCCCGCAGGGAGTCTCTGCATGCAATGCCACCACGTAAAGGCATTCCCCAAAGCCCATCCTAATATGGCAGGCGGTGTCTGATAGACACCGCCACCATATTAGACCTTTTCCGCCCCGGTCGCGGGGCGACTGAGGCGGAAAAGCAGCGGACGGTCTTTCCGTCCGCTGCGGACCCCCCAGCCATCCTAATGTGGCGGGGGTCATTTCTGTGTGGATGACGGGCAGATTGCCCACGCCAGGCCGCGGTGGCTACCTTCAGCCTAGGGGCGCAATCCGCACGCCATCCTAATGGACCCAATAGTTTGGGCAAAACCTTAAAACCCTAAAGTCACGAATTCTGCTGCAGATCAACATTCAAACATTCAAAAATTAACGGAATACACATTCTAAAAGAATTATGTCGTTGGAATGAAAAAGAGGTAGTAGGTGATAAATTTTCAAAAGTTTGAAAATAAACACAATGCAGATTCATGCTATATTTAGATATTGTATTTAACCTTCCAATTCTTTTTAATAGGAAAGCTTGTAAAATACACAAAAAATCACAAAAATGAACGTACATTTTGTGGAAAAATGGCTAAAACCAATGAAAATCCACAATCTAGATCGGGTGTTCAGGGAGTGTCAAAAGCAGATGAAATCTTGGGCTCTTCTCCCCTTATCCATTCTGGAGAGGATTAATATAGTAAAGATGTCCATCCTGCCTAAATATACATTTCTCTTTAATTCTATCCATTTGGCTTTTGATACCAAGGAAATAGGGAAATGCCAACGGGAATTAAACTCCTTTATCTGGAATTATAAAGCGACCAGACTGGCTTGGAAAAAGCTCATGAGGAGGAGGGAAAAAGGAGGTTTGGCATTGCCGGACCTCCAATACTATGCATGGGCTTTTCAGCTCTCGCACTCGAGAATGCTTCTAAAGATACCCACTAACACATCAGGTGGAGAAATGTTTCGGGCCATGTTAAAGGGAGAAGGCCTGCCGGAAGAAGGTTTCTTGTTTAAATTTGGGGACCAAAAAGTTTTCAAATAAATTACATTAAATGTCCTCTATTCGTTAGCCAGAAGTTGGGTAATTATAAGAAGGAAAGTTGGGCTTAGTTACTTCTCAAATTTTGCACCAATATGGGACTCCCCAGGTACACCATCATGCTTTCAGGGTGATTTGATCATTCCGGTGAGGGACGCGGGCATTTATAAGTGGGGAGATCTGTTGGGAGGGTGCTCTATTCTGTCCTGGGAAGATCTACGGGGTTAGTGGGCCCAGGACTATCCAGGTTCAAATATATTCAGATGAAAAGCTGGGCTCCGGCACAGTCTAGGCAGGATACTTTTCTGGGGAAGGATAGCAATATTGAGGAATTCTTAGTGGTGATGCCCGGGGGTAGAAAGGAGGTTGCATTGTGGTACTGGGCAATTGAGGAAGAGGCAGATGGTGACTTCAAACTTGCCGATGAGTTATGGGGAGATCAGCTAAATTCTCAGTGTATGCAGGTCTGGATGGATTCATTTATTTTGCTGCATAAAATAGTAAAACCTGCCTGGCTGAAACAAAACCATCTTTTTACTGTGCATAGGGCGTATTTTTCTCCTCTAAAACTACTGAAATTTTAGCCTGGGAAAGTATGCAACAAATGTGGCCTTCCAGAAGCATTGAATGTCCATATGCTCAAAGATTGCCCTGTAATCAGCCCCTTCTGGGACGAGGTGAAGAAGACTCTGGATTCCATTCTGAAGGTCTCAGTGGCTATCACTCTCCCTTTAATTATTTTTGGCCTCGATGACAACGTCACGGGCCAAACCAGATCTTTCCTTTTCTACGCAATCCTCACGGCCAGAAGAGAAATATGTAAATTCTGGGTAGACCGTGTTGCCCCATCCCACTCAGGCTGGCTGTCCTCGCTTTATGATGTATCTAGGGAGGACTTGGCTAGATCCTGTAGTAAGAAAAAGCTTGCATTTTGGGATCTTCTGGTATGTTGGAAATAGGATGTCCGGGTTATTTCCCCCCACCCCCAGGTCCTATGATTATGCCTTTTTCCAGCTCCATGGACCAGTCCCTCAGGTCTCTTCGGCAAACAGTATGGTCCGACAGGTTGAAAAATACCTTGGTGGAGTAAATTCTTCTACCCTCTGTCTCTGGATGTTCCTTCCGCCAGTCATCCAATCGTGTCTCTGTCCGGGTTAACATTCATACAAAGACACCTGAACTTGTTCAGAAAAGACACGCATGGTGGTTGGCGCTTTTCCTAAGAGGGCTAAGGCAAATGAGGACAAAAAAAAAATATGAAAATCACCAGTTAAGGTTTGTGGTGCTAACCATAACTCAGAACACTCCATTGCACTGTATGTGACATCACACATGGCATCACTGATTACTTCATACATTTCATTATTGATGCTCACTTATGCTATCATCAATAAGATCACTGATTACATCTCTACATCTACAAAGACAAAATCATTTAAACATATACAGTGGGAAAAATATGAATCAACTCTCAAATTTAAACCAAAATAGCATTTGTACTGTGTCATTGTCTCAGACACAAACTTGTGTAAGCAAAGAGACAGAGTAAGAGGGAAATGCAAGGAATCCAGACACTAATCTGCACGGTTTTTCCCGTTAGCATTTGACTTTGTTGCAACTATTGGAGGTGATCCTGTCAGTGAACATGGGGCACCTTCTCTAGATCAGATTGTGTCTCGTCTTGATTAGGATAATTTATCGCAACATTTTTCTCTCATTTTTGAATTGGTCAATGCACTACTCATCCATCAACTGACTGCTCTTGCTTAAAATCACTTCTTCTTGTCCTGATTATAACCCTTAATCCACTACGGGTCGAAACACCAAGGACGACTATAATATAAGGAACTGATTATTTCTGACCTGTTACGGTACTTGTAATCTTGGGACCCAAACTACATATAAATTACAATAGTTCCATTGTTTTCTGCAATATGCACACAGCTGCACTATACTCTGTGTTTCACTCACTGAGTGATCAGTAGAGCATTGAGCACCTTTTTATTAAGCTGTAATATATATATATATATATATATATATATATATATATATATATATATTACCTACTGGCGGTCGCCAGTAGGTATATATAGTTAGGATTTTTTCTCTATGGGATTTTTGAAAATTCTATGTCTAATAACTTTGGCGTTTGTGGACGGAATTGGCTGAAATTTTCAGGAAAATGGCACATTTTGTTTCTGAGCAGCCCTTGAAAATTTGGGGGGGGTTCGTCAAGGGGGGGCCGAGAAAAAAGGGGGGTCCCAAAACGTGTTTTTAACATTGAGTTTTCCATAGGGCGGTTGGCCTCACTTTTAGCCCGAACGGCTGAATGGATTTGCACGAAACTTGGCAAAATTGTAGGGACTGGTAGCCCGATGTGCCTTTTGTAGGTCTCAATATATGTGCTCCAGTGGATTTTGAGAAATTAACGTTTAAAAAAAGATATATATCTGTAACAGCGGACCCGGCAGCGTCCCAGGACGCGTACTTTTCGCGCAACGGAGCTTTGTGAAGCGAAGCTGATTGGTTCTCTGGCGTCTGTCAACATTCCAAAAAGTCCGTAGCGGCCGCCATCTTGTCTCTCGGTAGGATCGAGAGACAAGAGGAGGCCAAAACAAAGGGGGAAATAACCATAAGGGGGCATAGTAGATCCTCGCTGACCCCCTAGGTTTGATGTGGAGGTTTTAAAAGGGCCCCGCGGGGCAAAAAAAATAATAATAATAATAATTGAACGGCTGAATGGATTTGCACGAAACTTGGCAAAATATTAGGGACTGGTAGCCCGATGTGCCTTTGCTAGGTCTCAATATATGTGCTCCAGTGGATTTTGAGAAATTAACGTTAAAAAAAAGATATATCTGTAACAGCGCTCCGCTTCGCGTAACGGAGGTTTGCGAAGCTGGTTGGTCATTCTGTCACTGGGCTATAGTTGGGCTACATCTGGCTGATATTTGGGCTACATTTGTTTTTTTGTGTGTCTGGCGGCCATCTTTGGGCTACATTGGGCTACATTGGGCTTCATTGGGCTACATTGGGCTACATTTGGGCTCCAACATATATATAGGCCAATGTAGCCCAATATATATTTTTCAAAGTTAATTTTCGTAAAAACCACTGGAGCATATATCTTGAGACATAGCAAAGGCACATCGGGCTACCAGTCCCTACAATTTTGCCAAGTTTCGTGGAAATCCATTCAGCCGTTCGAGCTAAAAGTGAGTCCAACCGCCCTATGGAAATGAAGGAAATGAATGGGTAATTTGTAATTAGCAAATAGCTAATCGCAAACTAGGAATGGTAAAGAATCGCTATTTATTCCTTAAAGTTCGCTATTTAGGAAATGCAAAAAACTTTGATGATACATATGGCGGTTCATCTCTAACAAGATAAGAAGCATAGGGATACATTTATGATGACTGGCGCATCACCAGGGATGTGTTAGTCATTCTGTGCCGCTGTTCCGTCACCTATGGTGTGCTGCATTTACAATGCGGCGCATCATGGGGCAAAAACAGCACAGATGTGTGATGTATCTGTGCCGTAAAGGTGGCGCATTGCTGGAGTTGTATCGCAAGTGTGATGAAGCTCCAGCAAGGGTCGGGGGTGCCCCTGTCGCAGGGTTTCTGTTCTCACACAGAACTGTGGACAGAGGATTGGAACCTCGGCGAATTAGGGTGTCCCAAAACTCACGTTAGTAATCAAAAACTCCTTAGCAAGCTAGGTACAGTGTCACATTGGATATAACAAACTCTCAATGTTTAGACAATCCAGAATATGAACTTATAGTACCTCAGGATACGTGGAACTCATGAACAGTCGGTCGTTATATATTTCTTAGAAACCAGAACATGGAGTTAAGAAGAACACATGTGTATTTGAAATGTTTATTTACTAATGCCGTCTTCTCAGGCGTAGTATCTTAGATAATACAAGTACACATATTATCAGTAGCAAAATTACCAGCATAGTTACTAGTACATAAAAAGCGAATGGTGATAGTATGTTAACATGCTGTAAATGAATAAGAGTTAGCAACACTTATAAGCAGCCGCGGGCCGTGGAGGGAGTTACGGTGAGGCAGGGAGGCGGGGAGGGGGAGAAGCAGGGTGGAGAATACAAGTACACATATTATCAGTAGCAAAATTACCAGCATAGTTACTAGTACATAAAAAGCGAATGGTGACAGTATGTTAACATGCTGTAAATGAATAAGAGTTAGCAACACTTATAAGCAGCAGCGGGCCGTGGAGGGAGTTACGGTGGGGCAGGGAGGCGGGGAGGGGGAGGGGCAGGGTAGAGAGGGCTCCACCCTGCTTCTCCCCCTCCCCGCCTCCCTGCTTCACCGTAACTCCCTCCATGGCCCGCGGCTGCTTATATCTCACCCTCCCTAATACACATATTATATTATTTGCTAAGAAGGTCTCTTTGTGTTGGTTTAGGGCGTGCCCATACTTTAGTGTCTTAGATTTGAAGGAATCACATCAGCATACACCAGCTCTCTCTTCATGTGAACCGCATCAACTGTTGTGTATGTGTGTTCGGCAAAGCAATATAAAACCCGCCTCATGCCCAGAATTGGCAGAAGTTGCACTTATGTTATGAGTATGAAGTCGTGGAGATCAGACCTCATAACAATTCTGTATCGTGTTGTTCTTGAAACTTTAGCACTCGCTGTACAGATATAGTTTAACAAGCAAAGCAGATAGTAGAGCAAGAACATATTATTCTCATGTAAACCACGATGAACTACTAGGTGGAAAGCTAAAGCAACAACTAAGTGTTGTGTGCAGAAGTTGCAAAAAAGGAAAAATGGCGTTTAAACCGGTAATGAGCCCATGCTAACTTAACACGGTGTAAAGATATCCAGGACCTAGATGACACCTCCCCATGATCCGGAAACGAACTGAATAAGATAATAGAAGTGCCATCTCATGAGAGCAGATTGCAAGTTTATATGTGGACGGTCCGCAAGGTAAAGCATTAAAAACTAGGAAAATTTAATGCTAAAGAAAAATAAAACAGCCAAGTACTTTATCGAGTCTTAAGCCAATAGGCAAGGTAAATAATAAAAACTTGACAAATAAGTCAATGAATTGTCAATGAAATGCTAGTACTCAGCATATCAAACATGAAAAAGGTCTATGACATAACTGTGTATGCAAAATAAGCTGCAACAGCCTCCAATAGGAAGTCACCGTCTTCATCCGAAAACAGTTCAGCCATCCAATTTAAAAGCGGAAAAGAACATACGTGCTCTCCCAGCACCGGATCCTCTATCACCATCAGAGGACAGCTCGGTGGGTTTTCAAGAAAGCTCTGTTCCAAGAAAGACTGTGCTGCCGCCAATAAATTCCAGGGACCAATTAGTCCATGCATCAATGCCACAGCCATAATCCTTTCGCCAGGACAAACCAACTCGTGAGTAATGATAGGAGTCATCAGCTGATTAAAGTCGACGTCAGGAGAAACCGGTCCGCAGAGACACAAATCAATGGCCCAATCGAAATCACAGGTCAGGCAGTGAAATACAGGCTGGACACAGGTGAAGTAGGAGAATCGAAAAGATAATCCATATGCCGTGCTTAATATCGCCAACGGCATTGTGCCATAATATTCTAGCATGCGATTGCGGAACAGTGTCAGCAGCTGCAGGGTGGGAGGTTGCATAGGAGGGACATCCATATTTAAAAATGTAAAAAAGCACAAGAGCGTCCGCTGGTAATGCAAGTAACAATGCCAATCCACGAAGCAGAGTGGAGAAAATAGAATGAAAGAAAGCAGGGATGACTCCAAAGATTTTCTCAAATGAAGTCACGAGACCACTGGTAACAACTTTAAAAAAGTGCGCCAGGGCCTTTGTGGAGGATGCGTTAAAGATAGTCCGAACCATCTTGCTGAAATTGAAAGGCAAATCTGAATTGAAAAGGGTCTGCACCTCTGTACGGGTGTTCGCTATGTGAAGCACGAAAGTTTCACGGGCCGAACTCAAGGCCACCTCTCTCTGAGACAAAAGAGCTCTTATTCTTGCCATGCCGTTGAAATCTCTCCCAAGGTTGGTATTTGTGGCCAGATTGAAAACTCCCTATGTTCATGTGTGGGAGAAAATAGAACATTTCTGCAGCAAATAACCCGTTCACTTACTGTTACGATAAAAGGAATACTTTTAATTAACTCAGAACAATCTTCATTATTGAGCATCAAATAACTACCATTTTCCAACAACTTGAACGTGGGGATGATAGCAGGAACTGGCGTGCCTTGCAACACGCAAGCCATATTTGGTCGGTGTTTGTTGCATGAACCGTGTAACTGTATGTGCCTACACATTAGTGAATGATCTGGCGTCTCAGTGCATTCCTCTCCATTCAGATAAACTTCTTGATCATCTTTGAAACATCTGTATGTGTATGGAAGCGACCAGACCTCATGAAGAAAAGCACTACCTAAAGGTTCATAACGACCTATTGGTATATATTTCATACAATTTGAAAACTTATATAAAGCAAAAGGCAGCGTTATTAAACCGTGGATAAGGCACGTTGCCAAAAAACCCGCAATCCTCTGCTGATGATGTCACTGAGCATGTCATGAATGATGTAATATGTGACATCATCAGCAGTGGATTACGGGTAATAGTATCTCTAGTTTACTCCCCTATAGCTGTCTTTCTTTTAACATAAGTGTCTGTTTCCTTCCCTTATACTTACTGTTTTTGGTTCGCTTCCGGTTCGCGTACCGGCGAGCGAACTGGGAAGCGAACTAAGAGAAATAGAGGTTGGCACAGTTCCAAATATTGTACCAATTTTTTAATAACGGGGAGGTAGTTCTGAAAAGAACTTTTTTTTAATTGTTTTTGTTGTTTTATATTTTTTTTATTATTTTTCAGAACATTTTTTTACTTTTTTTGAATTTTTCTGAACAGTTTTATATTTTTGGGGGTTTTTCTTGGAGGGGCAATGAAAACGATTCATTGTAAAGGGCTCAACAGGAGCAACAAAACAAAAAAAAAGTATTTATTATTTTGGGCGTTTCGTACAAACTTGCATATGATAGTCAATAGCTCTGTTGATCAGAGTGATGCTTCTTTCTCCGTAGCAAATGAATCCATCGCAAAATACGCAGGTGTGTTTTACTTCACCAAATCTCATTTGTATATTTGGCACCATCTCCCTGCCCTCTGGTCCCGTTACTTCCGGTACAACAGATCTTCTGGCCATAATAGGGAGATTATCTAGGTCGTTCCGAAACTGTGCAGCACTGTAGTTGTTAGGATGCCACCTAGTCATATGGCGATGCATTGTGTAGTTTCCGAAACTGTATTTTTTCTCGGTTCCTCTGGACAGTCTATCTTGACATATAAGGCAAGTTACGTATCTTGCATTTACTTTTTTCTGACCTTTGGGAATTTTAAAAAATTGCCAAATGAAGTTTTCTTTCCGGTGAGACGTCCTGGGTTCCTCAGGCAAAAACTGCCTCTCTTCCTGCTCTTCCTCGTCTTCCTCTTCTTCCTCTTCTTGCTGAATTATAACTTGAGCAGGTGGTCCACTCTTCCTTGGATGTGGTGGAGGTGGTGGGGAAGCACCAGCTGAAGCTACTAAAGAAGCCATTGCTCAGTGATCACAAAGGGTCTTTCTCTCACAATGATGAAAGTCAGAGTGAGGAAAGAAGGAGGGATTTTCATCATTTGGGAAAAACAAGAGTTCTCAACCAATCAAAAGTGTTCATTTTAGATTATATGACCTAGTCTTACATCATTAGGAAACCAAAAGTGAAATGAACCAATGAAAAGTGTTATTACCAAGTCACATGACTTGCTGTGTTTACGTTAAGCGCTTTGCAGGGCCTCCCGGTTTGCTTCCAGAAACCTGCGCTTTGCGACTCGCTTCGCGTACCAGTTCGCTAACGTAGCACGTCATATGACGTATCACGCGACAACGTGAAACGTCATGCGGACGGGAGGCGTCACGATGTTGTTTTCTAACGCGGCACTTGCGGTAAAGAAACGTTTACCGGCTCGTGGTCTATATCGCGGCATCAAGGTCAGCTAACGGGAAGCTTCCCGATTCGCGAAGCGGGAACGAAGAAAAAAAAATATTTTAAAAAAAAATTATTCATAAACATATAAAATATATTTTTGGATTTAAAGAAGAATACATTTTACAGCTACAGATATTAGCTGTTAAAAAACCAATGAAATTCACTGAAAAAACCATAGGTTATAGACCATATATAGTTAGGAATTAGCATTTACAAAACCTTGAAAATTCACTGAAAAAACCATAGGTTATAGACCATATATAGTTAGGAATTAGCATTTAGAAAACCTTATTTTACTCACACAAAACCATTGAAATTCCATATATAGTTAGTTGCACTAACTATATATCGCGCACCCGCAATCCACTGCTGATGTTGTCACATATTACATCATTCATGACATGGTCAGTGACATCACTGATGACATCACTGATGACATCTCAAATGACATCACTGATGACATCACTGATGACATCTCAAATGACATCACTGATGACATCATGACACACCAATACCAGTTACTACATACGCACTCACTGATTCCTACGTCTACACACACATTCACTCATTCACCCATACAATAACTCATACATACAGTCACTTATTATTACGACACTATCATATGCACTCATACACCTATGCAGACAGTCACACACTGCCACTCATCCATGGAGTTACTCACACACCAAGTCAGTCCTGTAAAGAATCAATCACACTTCCATTTCTTCATCTATACAGTTAAACACAGAACACCATACTTCAGTGACATCACTGATGACATCACTAATGACATCTGAAATGACATCACTGATGACATCTCAAATGACATCACTGATGACATCATGACACACCAATACCAGTTACTACATACGCACTCACTGATTCGTACGTCTACACACACATTCACTCATTCACCCATACAAGTACTCATACATACAGTCAGTTATTATTAGAACACTATCATATGCACTCATACACCTAGTCAGTCCTGTGAAGAATCAATCACACTTCGATTTCCTCATCTATAGTTAAACACAGAACACCATACTTTTCACACATATACTAACACATACTTACTCTCTTATACAATCACTGATACAAGTACACATTGATATGCACAGAGTCACACACCTCCCAGCCAGCCACACACACACTCAGTCTTCCATACATCCAGTCATTCTTCAATATGTAAAACGTATTTAAACTTTACAAAAACACACAGACACTAGATGATGTCATCAGTGATGTCATTTGAGATGTCATCAGTGATGTCATCAGTGATGTCACTGACCATGTCATGAATGATGTAATATGTGACATCATCAGCAGTGGATTGCGGGTGCGCGATATATAGTTAGTGCAACTAACTATATATGGAATTTCAATGGTTTTGTGTGAGTAAAATAAGGTTTTCTAAATGCTAATTCCTAACTATATATGGTCTATAACCTATGGTTTTTTCAGTGAATTTTCAAGGTTTTGTAAATGCTAATTCCTAACTATATATGGTCTATAACCTATGGTTTTTTCAGTGAATATATATATATATATATATATATATATATATTACCTACTGGCGGTCGCCAGTAGGTATATATAGTTAGGATTTTTTCTCTATGGGATTTTTGAAAATTCTATGTCTAATAACTTTGGCGTTTGTGGACGGAATTGGCTGAAATTTTCTGGAAAATGGAACATTTTGTTTCTGAGCAGCCCCTGGAAATTTGGGGGGGGGTTCGTCAAGGGGGGGCCGAGAAAAAAGGGGGGTCCCAAAACATGTTTTTAACATTGAGTTTTCCATAGGGCGGTTGGCCTCACTTTTAGCCCGAACGGCTGAATGGATTTCCATGAAACTTGGCAAAATTGTAGGGACTGGTAGCCCGATGTGCCTTTGCTAGGTCTCAATATATGTGCTTCAGTGGATTTTGAGAAATTAATGTTTAAAAAAAGATATATATCTGTAAGCGCGCTCTGGGCAGCGCTCCGGTTCGCGGACTTTACGCGTAACGGAACTTCGCGAAGCGAAGCTGATTGGCTCTCCGGTGTCTGTCAACATTCTAAACAGTCCGGAGCGGCCGCCATCTTGTCTCTCGGTAGGATCGAGAGACAAGAGGAGGCCAAAACAAAGGGGGAAATGACCATAAGGGGGCATAGTAGATCCTCCCTGACCCCCTAGGTTTAATGTGGAGGCTTTAAAAGGACCCCGCGGGGCAAAAAAAAACAACTTTTTTTTTTGTTTTTTTTGTGTGGGTAGCGCCCGGTTCGCGAACCGGGAAGCGTTCTGGGCAGCGTACTATAAGGAAAAAAGAATGATAGACTTTTCAAATACTGTATGTTAATTGATTGTTGGTTTTGTTGATTATTTTTAAATTTTTTTATTTTTTAAGCAATTATTTATTATTGTGATTGTGTTTCAAAATTTAATAACATTTCTAACATTTAACTAGTTTATGAATTACATATAAAAATGATTAAAGACTCAAACAATTTTTTAATATTACATACAATTTTATTTTTCGGTTTGTTTTTCAAAATTTAATAGAACGTCTAGCATTTGACTGTCCGATATGTCCTCTTGTTGAGTGAACATAAGTTCCCACATTTGACCGTCATCATAATGAAGTAAATGATCCACAGATTCTACACATTGAACTAATTCATGGTCCCGTGATTCATCCATGAAATCTGAGTCATCATTGTCCTCAATATCTTTTTCTGTGTTGTTCTCCAGAACAATTTCGAAGGAAACATTCTGCTCACCTTCCATTTTATTGCTGTAATTTGCATTAAAAAAAAATATATCAGTAGAGATAGGGCACTGTTGGGTTTAAGTTCAGACAGGTACTTGTGAGTTTATAACAGAGAAGTAATCTATGGGCACTGTATGGTTTCAGGCGTGAAGTAGTACTATTAAAAAGTGCCTGTGAAGAAGCCTATGTAAATTCATAATTATACCACAGAAAACTAAATCAATCCATAATTATAATAAATAAGCCTTTCTCAATGTCTAACTCTTACAGAGGGATAGTATATAACTATCTGAAAAAGTTTTCAAATTTATAAAATAATATCTCACCTTCTAAAAAGAAGTTTAAGTTGTGAGTGAAAATGATCTTGCAATGTAGTTCAGGAAGTAGTAGTCAAAATGGCTGTGTTTCTCTCTCTTCCTTTATATATATTCAGGTACATAGCCAATCAAATGTCAGGTAAAAAAAGTAGAAAATGAAAGTAACATTTTAATTGGTTGTCAATTCCAACACTTCAGATGTGTTTTGTGAAGTAATTTACCTCAGGGTATTTAGAGAGGTCTACAGGCTAAATGGTTAAATGGAATTTCAATCAAATTTGTGAAAATGGTAGGCATTGGTATGTAGTATGAGCTAATCTATATTTGGTGAAATTGTCTCCAGTCGCTTTTCTGTAAACTACTTTCCCACCTTTTTTGATGGTGCGCTTCCCAGGGAGCGACCCGGTACGCGAACTGGTGAGCGCCCCGGTTCGTGAACCTTAAGCGTTACGGGAGTCCACCATTTTGTGTTTCGGTCGAATTAAGATACAAGATGGAGGGTAAATAATGTTCAGAATGGGTAGAAGGGGGCACGGTAGACTTATCTTGACCCCCTAGGTTTTCTGAGGGTGGCTGAGGAGGCCCATATGTGCGAAAAAAAAACATTTTTTTAAAACTTTAGCGAGGTTAGCTCCCGGTTCGCGTACCGGGAAGCGCCCCAGGGAGCGTACTTTGTTGAAAATTAGTGAAAAATGTTAGAGTAAAATAATAATTGTGAGTTATCAGATGTAGGGTAGCTCTGAGAAGAGCTTTTGGGTTTATGGTACATTTAGGTACTTATAAGTAGGTACCAATGCACAGTCTTAAATTCAGAATGAAAATTCTGTTGCCCTCATCTGAGAAGTGAACTCCATCTCCTCTGTAGATATCTTGCATGTAGTAACGCAAGTTATTGTTGTACAGGGAGCCCATTCCATGGTCTCTCATGTAAGCTGAAACAGATTTGTTTACATGCTTCCTCGACTTCTCAATTTGTGGACAAAATTGGTTTGACCACCTCCATTTCTGTCTTTGGCATATATTTGAATATACCAAGGCAGTCTGAGGAAAAAGTGCCATCAATTGCTCAAAGGTGTCCTTTAAAAGCATTTCCAGACCTACCCCAGTCAAAGTGCCCAAATCATTACCTCCACAGTGTACAATTAACAGGTCAGGTTTTGGCAAATGCATAAAGGTTTTCACCAATGGTATCAATTGGTGACATTTTAATCCTCTGTGGCCAAACCACTTAATTTCCACATCTTGTAAATTGAGGTTAGGTAAATTCCTGTTCTCAGCATACCTCTGAGCCCAATAGATGTAACTATGTCCAACAATCCAGACAGAAAACATGGTGAGAGAAGGTTCTCCTGCAGTCAGATGAAGTGTGGCAATGAAATGGCAGTTGAAAAAATAAGAGTTTAAAATAAAAAAAACTGTGGAGTTTCTGTGTTAATGAAGCAGTAACAGTGATTGGTGGATTTTGATTGCTGAAAACAGAAAGTTAGGGTGCATGGATGAGTTGTTTGAAAGATGTATTTTGAGTGGTCAGGAAAAAACCATTAAATGAAAGAATGCACTGGATATGAGGTGCACTGAGAGTTCAGAGTTCAATTGCAACATTGTTGTGTGAACTTGCAAACACCAGAAGTCTTCCAAGAGGTGGTTGCCATGCAGAAAAGGCATGAAATGGCAGAGGGGGGAAGGGTTTTCATTTGAAAAAAAGTGAGGGAAGAGTTTTGATTGGGTGACATGAGAGATATGTGTGAAGAATTACAGCATTTCTGTGCTTTTGATAGCTGCAGACTCTGGAGTGCATACCTTTTGCTCTGCTGAAGACAAATTGGTGTGTTTCTGAGACTGTTTTGAAACTCAAAGTATTTGCTAAGGTGAGAAAAGATTTCTTTAATTTAGATAGAGAATAGTGTGCTTTAAGGAGAAAATTATGAAGAAAGTTGTGTTCTTCAAATGTTGCTTTGTCTCAAGTGTTTTACAAATAGATTTTGTTTCTTTGAGAAAATGTAATTGGAGAAAATGTGAAGTATTAGTACTGACAGGGTGTTATTGTGCATAGGAGCTGTGGAGTCTTTTCAAATTATGATTTGAAAATCGTTTTTGAGGAAAATGAATGGTTATAATATTTATGACAAGGACATAATGGTGTATGCTTCATTATAAGGCAATTGAGTGTCTCTGATGTTATTTTTCCCATTTTAATGTAAGACCTTTCTCTGTGGAGCATATTGCTTGTAAATATGCTCCCACCTGTGCATGGCAAATTTAGATTTTGAATGATTGTGTTACATAGCTATGTTAAAAGTGACCCAACCATGCTGCAAAGGCAATCAAAAAACGCTTTTATGTGTCTTAAGGACATTTTAAGTCATTTCCCTATGTGCAGTGTTTTCAAATTATGATTTGAAAATCGTTTTTGGGGAAAAGGAATGGTTTGTAAATTTATGACAAGGATATAATGGTGTATGCTTCTTTATAAGGCATTTCAGTGTCTCTGATGTCATTTTTCCCATATTACATTAAAAGACCTTTCCCCGTGGGGCACATTCCTTGTAAATATGCTCCCACCTGTGCATGGCAAATTTAGATTTTGAATGTTTGTGTTACATAGCTATGTTAAAAGTGACCCAACCATGCTGGAAAGGCAATCAAAAAACGCTTTCATGTGTCTTAAGGACATTTTAAGTCATTTCCCTATGTGCAGTGTTTTCAAATTATGATTTGAAAATCGTTTTTGGGGAAAAGGAATGGTTTGTAAATTTATGACAAGGATATAATGGTGTATGCTTCTTTATAAGGCATTTCAGTGTCTCTGATGTCATTTTTCCCATATTACATTAAAAGACTTTTCCCCGTGGGGCACATTCCTTGTAAATATGGTCCCACCTGTGCATGGTAAATTTAGATTTTGACTGTTTGAGTTACATAGCCATGTTAAAAGTGACCCAAAAACTTGCAAAGGCTTTAAAAAAACACTTTCATGTGTCTTAAGGACATTTTAAGTCATTTCCCCCCGGGTGCAGTGTTTTCAAATTATGATTTGAAAATCGTTTTTGACGTAAAGGAATGTTGTTAAAATTTATGTGTGCCATATGCCCCCAAATTTCTTTTTCAGGGGTGCAGCAGGGTGTTCTTGAGACACCCCTGCACCTTTGGAAAAATTCCTAATTTGCGATGAGCTAATTGCTAATCGCAAATTGCACCTTCATTCCTATGGGCCTCCTGGCCCATGGAAATGAATGGGTAATTTGCCATTAGCAATTTGCTCATTGCAAATTAGGAATGGTAAAGAATCGCTATTTATTCCTTAAAATTCGCTATTTTGGAAATGCAAAATAGTTTGATGATACATATGGCGGTTCATCTCTAACAAGATAAGAAGCTTAGGGATACATTTATGATGACTGGCGCAATGAAGTGGACATCACTTACTTCATTGGTAGAGCTTTACATGTATTATCTCGTCTGTATTCTTCGTCAAGCGTAACTTTCATCTGCAATCTTGAGTAGGCCTCACCTTAAACAAACCTCTGGATAGGGCACACCTTATCGTCATCCTGAATTAATCATTTAAAATGCTAGGGACAGATTTATGATAGGTGTATGCCTCTTTTGCGCCACTGTGTGTCACTTTTGTGATGCAGCGGCGGTGCAAAAGATTTGCTATGAGGCGACAAAATTACAAATTGATGCATTTAGGCAGATGTGTCATGGTGTAAAAAACACCGTGCCACATGAAACTGATGCAGCAGTGATGCAAAAGATGCACCATGTTGCAAGACAGGCCTCACTTGGGGCCATATGTATGAAGCTAATTAGCATTTGCAAAGGTCGAAGTTCTGTGAATTTTGGCCTTTGCGAATGCTAATTAGACAAATGGTATGTATCAAACAAGTTTGATGCAAAATAAGGAATAGCAAAATTTGCTATTCTTTATTTTGCGATTGCACTGAAGGATTTGCAAATTTTGTGATTTCTTAAATGCAATGTATCAAACAAAAAATATGCAAAAAATGCCATTAAGGATTTGCAAATTACCACCAACTTCTAGTTGGTGGTAATTTGCGAATTCTTTTCAAAAAGCTTTTTTTCCAAAAAACAAAAGGTGCCATATGACGCCCATACATGCCCTTAGGGCATGTATGTGCGCCATATGCCCCCAAATTTCTTTTTGAGGGGTGCAGCAGGGTGTTCTTGAGACACCCCTGCACCCTTGGAAAAATTCCTAATTTGCGATGAGCTAATTGCTAATCTGAAATTGCACCTTCATTCCTATGGGCCTCCTGGCCCATGGAAATGAATGGGTAATTTGCAATTAGCAATTTGCTCACTGCAAATTAGGAATGGTAAAGAATCGCTATTTATTCCTTAAAATTCGCTATTTAGGAAATGCAAAATAGTTTGATGATACATATGGCGGTTCATCTGTAACAAGATAAGAAGCTTAGGGATACATTTATGATGACTGGCGCAATGAAGTGGACATTACTTACTTCATTGGTAGGCCTTTACATGTATTATCTCCTCTGTATTCTTCATCAAGCGTAACTTTAATCTGCAATCCTGAGTAGGCCTCACCTTAAACAAACTTCTGGATAGGCCACACCTTATCGTCATCCTGAATTAATCATTTAAAATGCTAGGGACAGATTTATGATAGGTGTATGCCTCTTTTGCGCCACTTACAAAACACTGCCCACGGGGAAATGACTTAAAATGTCCTTAAGACACATGAAAGTGTTTTTTTTAAGCCTTTGCAACTTTTTTGGGTCACTTTTAACATGGCTATGTAACTCAAACAGTCAAAATCTAAATTTACTATGCACAGGTGGGAGCATATTTACAAGGAATGTGCTCCACGGGGAAAGGTCTTTTAATGTAATATGGGAAAAATGACATCAGAGACACTGAAATGCCTTATAAAGAAGCATACACCATTATGTCCTTGTCATAAATTTACAAACCATTCCTTTTCCCTAAAAACGATTTTCAAATCATAATTTGAAAACACTGTACATGGGGAAATGACTTAAAATGTCATTAATTCAAAATTTGCTATTCCTTATTTTGCGATTGCATTGAAGGATTTGCAAATTTTGCGATTCCTTAAATGCAATGTATCAAACAAAAAATATGCAAAAAATGCCATTAAGGATTTGCAAATTACCACCAACTTCTAGTTGGTGGTAATTTGCGAATTCTTTTCAAAAAGCTTTTTTTCCAAAAAACAAAAGGTGACATATGACGCCCATACATGCCCTTAGGGCATGTATGTGCGCCATATGCCCCAAATTTCTTTTTCAGGGGTGCAGCAGGGTGTTCTTGAGACACCCCTGCACCCTTGGAAAAATTCCTAATTTGCGATGAGCTAATTGCTAATCGCATATTGCACCTTCATTCCTATGGGCCTCCTGGCCCATGCAAATGAATGGGTAATTTGCAATTAGCAATTTGCTCATTGCAAATTAGGAATGGTAAAGAATCGCTATTTATTCCTTAAAATTCGCTATTTAGGAAATGCAAAATAGTTTGATGATACATATGGCGGTTCATCTGTAACAAGATAAGAAGCTTAGGGATACATTTATGATGACTGGCGCAATAAAGTGGACATTACTTACTTCATTGGTAGGCCTTTACATGTATTATCTCCTCTGTATTCTTCATCAAGCGTAACTTTAATCTGCAATCCTGAGTAGGCCTCACCTTAAACAAACCTCTGGATAGGCCACACCTTATCGTCATCCTGAATTAATCATTTAAAATGCTAGGGACAGATTTATGATAGGTGTATGCCTCTTTTGCGCCACTGTGCGTCACTTTTGTGATGCAGCGGTGGTGCAAAAGATTTGCTATGAGGCGACAAAATTACAAATTGATGCATTTAGGCAGATGTGTCATGGTGTAAAAAAAACGTGCCACATGAAACCGATGCAGCAGTGATGCAAAAGATGCACCATGTTGCAAGACAGGCCTCACTTGGGGCCATATGTATCAAGCTAATTACCATTCGGAAAGGTCAAAATTCTGCGAATTTCGGCCTTTGCGAATGCTAATTAGACAAATGGTATGTATCAAACAAGTTTGATGCAAAATAAGGAATAGCAAAATTTGCTATTACTTATTTTGCGAATGCACTGAAGGATTTGCAAATTTTGCGATTCCTTAAATGCAATGTATCAAACAAAAAACATGCAAAAAATGCCATTAAGGATTTGCAAACTACCACCAACTTCTAGTTGGTGGTAATTTGCGAATTCTTTTCAAAAAGCTTTTTTTCCAAAAAACAAAAGGTGCCATATGACGCCCATACATGCCCTTAGGGCATGTATGTGCGCCATATGCCCCCAAATTTCTTTTTGAGGGGTGCAGCAGGGTGTTCTTGAGACACCCCTGCACCCTTGGAAAAATTCCTAATTTGCGATGAGCTAATTGCTAATCTGAAATTGCACCTTCATTCCTATGGGCCTCCTGGCCCATGGAAATGAATGGGTAATTTGCAATTAGCAATTTGCTCACTGCAAATTAGGAATGGTAAAGAATCGCTATTTATTCCTTAAAATTCGCTATTTAGGAAATGCAAAATAGTTTGATGATACATATGGCGGTTCATCTGTAACAAGATAAGAAGCTTAGGGATACATTTATGATGACTGGCGCAATGAAGTGGACATTACTTACTTCATTGGTAGGCCTTTACATGTATTATCTCCTCTGTATTCTTCATCAAGCGTAACTTTAATCTGCAATCCTGAGTAGGCCTCACCTTAAACAAACCTCTGGATAGGCCACACCTTATCGTCATCCTGAATTAGTCATTTAAAATGCTAGGGACAGATTTATGATAGGTGTATGCCTCTTTTGCGCCACTTACAAAACACTGCCCACGGGGAAATGACTTAAAATGTCCTTAAGACACATGAAAGTGTTTTTTTTAAGCCTTTGCAACTTTTTTGGGTCACTTTTAACATGGCTATGTAACTCAAACAGTCAAAATCTAAATTTACTATGCACAGGTGGGAGCATATTTACAAGGAATGTGCTCCACGGGGAAAGGTCTTTTAATGTAATATGGGAAAAATGACATCAGAGACACTGAAATGCCTTATAAAGAAGCATACACCATTATGTCCTTGTCATAAATTTACAAACCATTCCTTTTCCCTAAAAACGATTTTCAAATCATAATTTGAAAACACTGTACATGGGGAAATGACTTAAAATGTCATTAATTCAAAATTTGCTATTCCTTATTTTGCGATTGCATTGAAGGATTTGCAAATTTTGCGATTCCTTAAATGCAATGTATCAAACAAAAAATATGCAAAAAATGCCATTAAGGATTTGCAAATTACCACCAACTTCTAGTTGGTGGTAATTTGCGAATTCTTTTCAAAAAGCTTTTTTTCCAAAAAACAAAAGGTGACATATGACGCCCATACATGCCCTTAGGGCATGTATGGGCGCCATATGCCCCAAATTTCTTTTTCAGGGGTGCAGCAGGGTGTTCTTGAGACACCCCTGCACCCTTGGAAAAATTCCTAATTTGCGATGAGCTAATTGCTAATCGCAAATTGCACCTTCATTCCTATGGGCCTCCTGGCCCATGCAAATGAATGGGTAATTTGCAATTAGCAATTTGCTCATTGCAAATTAGGAATGGTAAAGAATCGCTATTTATTCCTTAAAATTCGCTATTTAGGAAATGCAAAATAGTTTGATGATACATATGGCGGTTCATCTGTAACAAGATAAGAAGCTTAGGGATACATTTATGATGACTGGCGCAATAAAGTGGACATTACTTACTTCATTGGTAGGCCTTTACATGTATTATCTCCTCTGTATTCTTCATCAAGCGTAACTTTAATCTGCAATCCTGAGTAGGCCTCACCTTAAACAAACCTCTGGATAGGCCACACCTTATCGTCATCCTGAATTAATCATTTAAAATGCTAGGGACAGATTTATGATAGGTGTATGCCTCTTTTGCGCCACTGTGCGTCACTTTTGTGATGCAGCGGTGGTGCAAAAGATTTGCTATGAGGCGACAAAATTACAAATTGATGCATTTAGGCAGATGTGTCATGGTGTAAAAAAAACGTGCCACATGAAACCGATGCAGCAGTGATGCAAAAGATGCACCATGTTGCAAGACAGGCCTCACTTGGGGCCATATGTATCAAGCTAATTACCATTCGGAAAGGTCAAAATTCTGCGAATTTCGGCCTTTGCGAATGCTAATTAGACAAATGGTATGTATCAAACAAGTTTGATGCAAAATAAGGAATAGCAAAATTTGCTATTACTTATTTTGCGAATGCACTGAAGGATTTGCAAATTTTGCGATTCCTTAAATGCAATGTATCAAACAAAAAACATGCAAAAAATGCCATTAAGGATTTGCAAACTACCACCAACTTCTAGTTGGTGGTAATTTGCGAATTCTTTTCAAAAAGCTTTTTTTCCAAAAAACAAAAGGTGCCATATGACGCCCATACATGCCCTTAGGGCATGTATGTGCGCCATATGCCCCCAAATTTCTTTTTCAGGGGTGCAGCAGGGTGTTCTTGAGACACCCCTGCACCTTTGGAAAAATTCCTAATTTGTGATGAGCTAATTGCTAATCGCAAATTGCACCTTCATTCCTATGGGCCTCCTGGCCCATGGAAATCAATGAGTAATTTGCAATTAGCAATTTGCTCATCGCAAATTAGGAATGGTAAAGAATCGCTATTTATCCCTTAAAATTCGCTATTTAGGAAATGCAAAATAGTTTGATGATACATATGGCGGTTCATCTGTAACAAGATAAGAAGCTTAGGGATAGATTTATGATGACTGGCGCATCACCAGGGATGTGCCAGTCATCCTGCGCCACTGTTCCGCCACCCATGGTGTGCTGCATTTACAATGCGGCGCAGCATGGGGCAAAAATGGCACAGATGCGTGACGCATCTGTGCCGTAAAGGTGGCGCATTGCTGGAGTTGTATCGCAAGTGCGATGCAGCTCCAGCAAGGCTCAGGGGTGCCCCATCTCCACAATGTTGTGTCAAGACCTATGCCTGCTTAAAGCAGGCGCAGGGTTTTGACGCCGCTTTTTCCTATCTGATTGTAAATGCGGCACACCATGGGTGGCAGAGCAGTGGTGCACGTTAACTGGTGCATGCCTGGGGATGTGCCATTTAACATAAATTTGCCCCTTTACATTTAAGTATGTGCAGGGGACACAGAGTCGGTGAGGCTTATCCAAGGTTAAGAAGAGATGAGTCCTGTTCACTGAAAAATTAGACATAGGCTTCACCTGCTCAGCATCGCTGGACATGGCTAAATAATAGCTGCAAAATGTTACTCTTGTTAAACAATTTTACTATTATAATCTCTGAGATTTGTCTCTTACTCTGCAACATCTCATTGTTGTTATCTTTCTTTAAAGATAAAGACAACATCAACATGAGCGACAATCAGCAATCAGTTGATTTCGACCTCATCATTGAACTCGTAATTGAAACATCAGTGGATGTTGATCCCTTGGATGATTTAAATCCTGAGGATGAAGAAGAACGTGATGAGGATGCAGATTTGTCCGAATTATATGACATAGGGTGGGAAGCTGACCTGCTTGAGCCTATGGAACTATAAACATTTATTTTTAAAATTTACAATAAATGAAAAGTAAAAATGTAAACTGTTTAATTTTAAATTAAACACACCTTCAAAAACAGGTTATGTGTAGTGTCTTCAATAAAATATTAAAATATGCTCATAAAATTAGATCAGATTCACATATAAAACAGGACAGGTAAATGAAGAAGAATTCCATTTCTTTTCTGCTATTTCTGTATTCTACATTTGCCAAAGCACTAAAAAATATTATATGTAAAAATGTTAAGTAGTGTGTTAAGTTTTTGTTGACTGTTATTGATTTACTGTTTGGTAATAGTGGTTAATAACATTTTTTATTATATTTTACCACAGATTCAACTGCAGATAATTTCAAATTTTGAGAATGCCAACTAAGGAGAGAATGAGAAAGGCTACAAAACGTCAAAGACAGCAGGTCCATCATTTACAGCAGCAGTCCTCTACAAAAAAAAATCGTCAAGTCACCAAGAAAGCACCGGGTAAGAGTACAAAAACATTCATAAGAAATATTTGTAGTAAAAAAAATATTACTACAGAAAATGTTTCAGTCCAGAAAAGGAGAAGCAATTCAAACGGAAAGGAAAGGCCAATCAAAAATGTTACTGCTAGAGCAAGAGATAACTCTGTGCATGATAGTAGAAGGAAACAACAGTTTAGGGACATTCGTAAACGAATGTTCCGCAACAGGATAATTGGCAATTTGTTAAAAAATATTAAGAAAGGTCAACAGAAAGTGCTTTTTTATAAGAGAAAAAAAAAAGTTGAGAAAGTTATTGATCAGGCATTTGAAATTAAACGTAAGTTATTTATTTTGATAATCAATAGAATTAGGAAGCTAAACAAGGCAATTTATGATTTCAAAAGAAATAGTAGATGGAAGAGAATAGTTAATCGTAGTAATTTTTGTGAAGTTTTTTCTGGAGAATGGATGCATAGTTCAAGCTGTGAGGCATTTTTTAATGTGGAGAGTTATTTCCAGGATAATGATTTGGTGCATGCAGTTGACACCAGTGGTCGTGCTTATGAAGTGAAAGATGGTTGTCCAGTTGAAAAAGAAAAACTTGTGACAACAGAGGCAGAAGAGGTGTTAGGTAATGAGGTTTTAGGAAGACGTGCTAAGGGTCCTGTGTACACCTGGAAGTGTAGTAGTATTTGCAGTGTGCAACAGGATTCCATCAATTTGCTTTGTGATTTTGTACGGTCATTTAATAAGAAAAGTTTGAAGCAGAAAATGAGGTTGTTGCAAGAATTAGATCCTTGCAGAGTGAGAGAAGTGACAGGTTTGCATGGTCATTCACTGGCTTGTCTTTCCAGGAGAGTATGCCAGAGTGTTTTTCATCATTTCAGGATGCTAGCAGTGCATCATAATAAAGTGAGGAAATTAGTTAGAATGTTGTATTATGCTAAGAGTCCAGCAATTATGCTTAAACAATTATGCGCTGCTCTTTTGCATGGTTCTGAAATAGATGTGAAGAATATATGTGAAGAAATTGAGTTTTGTTACTTTGGAAGTAAAGAGGAGAATGTTGAAATTGACCAAGAAGAAGCGGGTAATGTGGAAGATAGTGTACAGGTTTCCAGTACAGATAATTTCCAGAGGGAAATTGCGATGTTTCAGGTCAAATCAAGTAAGAGGCCAAATTTCACTTGTGTGTGTTGTCGACACACTTATTATAAGAATCAGACTAAGTTAGTGGATTTATATGCAAAAAGTGAAAGGGAAAATAATAGTGAATGGAAGGATTTCGCAACATACTTGATGGCAGAAAATTGTTTTGATTTGGGATTGGATCAACGTGTGTGTACTTATTGTTGTTGCAAATTAAATCAAAACCAGATGCCTGCTAGAGCAGTTCATAATAATCTGGAATTGGTTGAGATTCCTTCTGAATTGAAGGATTTAAATACTTATGAATCTATTTTGATTCAAAGTATCCATCCCTTTCAGGCTATTGTAAGAATGGAGCCAAAGACAGGGAAATTGCCTCCATCAGATTTACAGAGAGGATTAAAGGGAAGAGTTGTTTATTTGCCTCTAGATTTGAAGAAAAACATTAACACAATTGGAGTAGAAAAAGTGGAAGAGGAACATCTGGTTATCTTAGTTAATGGGGTTCCGACAAAGAATAAGAAAATATGGCAAGATTTAGTGGATGTTAGGAAAGTTAAAAAGGCAACATTGTATTTGAAAAAAAATAATAAATACTATAAGAATGTATATGTTGCAGAAGAGGAAGTAAGTGAGGAAGAGGATAGCGATTTGTGTGCTGGTCAAATTGAGAAAGTAGAACCCTCTACTAGTGAAGAAATATATGAACATTATAGTGTTCATCCTTTGCATTCCAAGGAAGTCATGGGGAATGCTATTGAGTTGTTTCAAATGAAACAAGCCAAAGGGAGTCCCATTAGTGTTTGGGAGGAAAGTTTGGAAGCTCGGTGTTTCCCACAGCTTTTTCCAACAGGTCAGGGAGGAAGATATGATGAGCGACCTCATCAAATTCCTGCTTCTGAATACCGGACTTTGCGATTGTATGCAGGAGATGCTAGGTTTCGACAATGCATTCCCTATTTGTTTCATCTCCTGTTTGAAAGCGATCTGTCTGGACTGTCATATGCAGTGAACCACATCTTGAAAAGTGGTATACACATGCAAAACATCTCGGCAAGTGACTTTATGGATAAAGTCAATGTCCAAGACAGTATTTTGGATTCTCACCTGATTAATCTCATGGCGTGTCAGCGTGGTACTAATGAGTACTGGTACCGTCGTCATGGTGATTTAAAATGTATGCTGAGGAACTTAGGAACTCCCACATGGTTCCTCACTCTGAGCTGTGCCGAGTATGGCTGGGAAGACTTACTTGAATTTCTACGAGAGGCAAATGCTAACGTAGAAAACATCGAATTCAAGACTCCCGGAGAACTGTGCTCTTTGGATCCAGTCAATGTATGTAGGTACTTCAATCATAGATTTGAAGCTATGATGTCTTTCATCATGAATAAGAAGAATCCACCTCTTGGAGAGGTGTTGGATTTCTTCTGGAGAAAGGAGTACCAAGCAAGAGGTGCTCCTCATATACATATGTTGCTGTGGATCAAGGATGCACCTGAATTTGGAACGGATCCAGAAGACTCAGTGATGAGTTTTATACAAGAGTATTCTACCTGTGCTGTTCCAAACGCAAAGGAGAAGAAAAGCCTAAGAGAAAAAGTTCTGCGTTTCCAAAGCCATCGATGTGGAAAGTACTGTCGTCGTAAATTCCGAAACAAGGACAAGTTCTACACCAAATGTCGTTTCGGCTTTCCACGACCGGTGATTTCTAAAGGAAGAGTAAACAGTTTGATGTCTTCGCTGCGACATAATGTGATGAAGAAATCACCTAAAAACACATACAATTTGAAGAGGAACGAAGAGTCCAAGTACATCAACGACTACAACCCGGTGATTTTGTCCATGTGGAATGCTAACATGGATATACAGTTTGTGGCTGATAACTGTATGGCTGTGGCTCGGTATGTGACGTCTTACATCACCAAAAAAGAGAAGACAGAATTGAAGGATATGTGGGAGGACATTTCCCATGAAAAGAGCCTCAGCAAGAAGTTGTACAGTTTCAGTCTGAAGATGTTGTTGCATCGAGAAATTGGAGCGTACGAATGTTCTGACCGGTTGTCTTCAGCAAGTCTCTATGCCAAGTCCAGGAGTATCATTTGGGCGAGTCTTGGTCTTGCTGCAACGCGTAATCGAGTTCTCAAACCTGTGCGGGAAATTGAGTATTTGGCAGAAAAGGAGCCAAACAGTACCGACATTTTGAAGACCAACATGTTGGATACATATTATCCAAATCGAAGCATTCACCTCGAGAATGTTTGTCTGTATGAGGTTCTTCAAAATTACATATTCAAGAGGAACATCAAAGAAGATACTGAGAAAGGAGTGTATGCTGTAATAGGAAGTGAGGGATGTCTGGTCAAGCAAAGAAAATGCCACTTGGTAAACCATCGAAAATTGAGTGGCGAATCTCCTGAAAAAAAGGAGTTTTTCTATTTAGCACTTTTGAAACTTTTCAAGCCTTGGCGTGCAGAAGAGGAACTGCTTGGAGATTTTCTCTGTTACGAAGACTCTTTCAATGCCGCCAAGGAGACCATAGAATGTCCTGCTTTTCCCAAATATGTAGGAATGTTGAATGCGGAAATTGAGCAGGAAGCAATGATTGCAGCCGAGATTGCCAGAGACAGTTCTCAGGACAGTCAGAGTTCTGCTTCATTGAGTCAGGATCCACTAGGAGGACCTGTTATCGAAAATGAAGCTGCCACTGCTATGAATGAAGTGGAAAGAGCCATGGCACATGCTCAGGAGGATGCGGTTAACTTAGAAGAGTTGGAAAGACAACTCAACGTTGAGCAGAGGAAAATATATGACGAAGTTACCATGCAAATTGATCATGGATTAAGTCATGACAAGAAAGAGTGCTCATGTACGTCATTGAAGCCTGTCCGACTGTACGTGAGTGGAGAAGCGGGAACTGGAAAAAGTTTCCTTATTAAAGTAATTTCATGTTATTTGCAGGAAAGGACAGAGTCATCGCTGTCTTGTGTTGTCACCGCTCCAACTGGACTGGCAGCACATAACATTAAAGGGATTACTTTACATCGTTTACTGATGCTGCCAGTGGAGCATGACAACAAATTACAATATCACAAGCTATCTGGAGATGCTTGTTTTGAAGTTTCAAGAATCTTGAGGAAAATGAAACTTCTTATCATTGACGAAGTAAGCATGGTTTCCAATGTCATGCTTGCCTTTGTGCATTTGAGAATGCAAGAAGTTCTCAAAACAGAGTATGATGTGTTATTTGGTGGCAAACACATCATTGTTTTCGGAGATCTTCTGCAGCTGACACCAGTGAAAGGGCAACCTGTGTTCAAAATGCTCACGCATGAAGATACCAGGAAGTGCCTAGGCAGCATTGGCAACGTCAATATATGGTTAAACTTCAATTATGCTGAACTGCATGAAAATATGCGTCAGGCGAAGGATGAAGTTTACAAGACTATTCTACAAGATGTTAGAATTGGAAAAGTGACCGAGCATGGGAAAGAAGCTTTACATGCACGATTACTGTCAAATTTATATCCAGAACAAGATGTTGTGCCTGAGAATATTTTTCAGAAAATTACTGAGAAGAAATCTGGAATATGTTTGATGCCAACTCTTGCAGAATGTGCCAAATTCAACAACAAAATGTTGCATTTAGAAAAGCAAGAGATTGTGAAACTGGAAGCTATTGACAGAGTAGAGCATATGGGATCAACAATTATTTTGTCTGAGAATCTGAAAACAAAATTGGATTCATTAGAGAAGAGTATATCTAAAACTGCAGGTTTTGAAAAGACTCTGAATGTGTGCTTGAACTGCCGTATAATTTTAAGAAGGAATTTACATGTTGAAAGAGGTCTGGTAAATGGATCAATGGGTAATGTTGTTGATTTTGTGAAATACAGAAATAGAGATGGAATTGAATTTTTAAAAATTAAATTTGATGGCATTGAGGAAGTACAGCTAATTGGTCGTTGTTCTGCTAGATTTTTGCTTGTAAAAGACTTATATGTTCGCCGTAAGCAGTTTCCTCTTTGCTTGGCATATGCGGTGACAATCCATAAATCGCAAGGTTTAAGTGTAGACAGTGCATTGGTGAATATTGGCAGTTCTGTGTTCAAGGAGGGTATGGCATATGTGGCATGGTCACGAGTTAGAACTTTATCGGGATTGTACTTGATTGAGTGTGATGTCACAAACATTTGTGCGGATCTAGATTGTGTTAAGGAATACAATAGGTTAAGAAGAGAGTATGCGCCACATTTGCCTCAATATCCTTTGTTTGAGAAACGTGTGGTAGGCCGGAAACGAAGAAATGTGACCAATACTAGGGAGGTTGTAGCAAAAAGATGAAAAGTCGATGAACCTGAAATTATAAGCAGAAACAAAAAGGATTCTGTTGAAGATGTTGTTGGTTTTCAATTTGAAAACAGTTCTGGTGTCAACTGCTATGCTAATGTAGTGGTTAATGTTTTGTTTTCTCTAGAAAATGTAAAAGAAGAGATTGTGGTCAATTCTGATCAAAGATTTTGCAGTTTGTTAAATTCTGTCTTAGAAAAATGTAGCACTGATAGAACAAACATAGAAAGTGTGTCTGAAATTCAAAATCTGTTAGACAGATGTTCAGGCCAAACACAATTCTCTCAAAATATTCAGCAAGATTGTCAGGAGTTTTTAATGTATATCCTTGATGTATTGCATGCTGAAGGTGTAGATGTAGATCAGCTGTTTGGGCTTTCTTATCAATGGCAGCATGACTGCGAGAACTGTATGGTATCAAGTACTACTAGTGTAGACTCAGAAAGATTTATATATTTAACTTTGCCAGACAGTAAATCAGTCTCCTTCAATAAGATAGTAAAAGCAGCTGATCACAACATGGAGTGTAGCCAATGTAAATCTGAAATGATGTCCACATTATTTATACAAACATATGGCCAGTATGTCATTTTAATGTTCCAACGATGTAGGCCTGATGGAACAAAATTGACAACTTTAATTAAAAATTTTGTGGCTTCGCAGTTGTCAATATCAGGAAGGACTTTTGTAACTGCAGCAATTATATATCATGACGGTCCTTCAATAACATCAGGACATTACACAGCTTATTTAAAGTCTAGAAATGGCTGGTCATTCTGCAATGATTCTGTTTTAATTTTCAAAAAAAAATTGCCGTATGACCTTAAAAACTCTTACCTGGTGTTTTTAAAACCAAAATTTTAGGGAAAGAATCTCGGGATGTGCTCTGAGGAATTTCAAGAAGTTCTAATGGCTCCTACACGATTTGGCCTTGAGGATAAGTGTAGTTCAGAGACATAACTTCTAACCATAAGACTGGACGTCATGGAGAAATAAGTGCACTTTGAATGAGTTCAGAAAAACTATTTCTTTTTATAAGCTAATTGAAGCAGCCAATCAAAACATAGAGTAGAGGGAATGTAAGTCTGCAATGCTGTCTACTGTTTTACATTGCTTTGTGATTAAAAGTGATGTAGAGAATTAAATAATTGTAGTAGTCATAGAGGTAGTGTAAGTCTGCTTCATAGTAAGCAGTATCAGTGTCATAGGAAATGTAGAACATGACTGAGGAAGAAGGGGAAGATATTACTAGTCCAGGATTGTGAAAATGATCTTCAACATTTTAATTCTGAAAGTTGCGGAAATGCCAAATGACGGGATTGGCTTACAAGAAATCCAAGAGTTATAAATGGCTCTGACAAGATTTGGCCTTGTGGAAACTTGTGGTAGAGAGAGAGCAAGAAGTCATTTATTGTATGTAACATGTTTTTCAAAACGATGGAGGTTTTCTTTCAGAAAGTGGCGGGCTGAAAGTAATAACAGCACAACAGAGTGTAAGCTGTTCATAGGACATCCTTTGACGTCGTGGAAAGTAAGTTAACTTTAAGGAGTTCTGAATTCTGATTTGTTATGTTGTATGGGTTTTTTAAACACAATCATTTTGATTGTGTTTTTTTCCCCGCTGTTATATGATGAATACCTTCAAGTCACTGTTTTTAGTGAAATTTGATACATTCTGAGAACAGCAAAAATAAACCATTTAACATGTATAATTAATTCTGTACTGTTTCCATTTATGATGTACATTTAGAACTGTGTAGGAGGGATGGAGAAGGAGAGGCTTCTGTAAGTGTCAAAGTTCTTGCATACAGTGCTCATATTCTACGTAGTCTTTCATATGATAGACTACATTTCCACAATGAGATACCTAAGCAAAGGAAACACAGGTCATATGATTGTGGAATGAGCAAAAAAATTTGCATGTTTTTCAATTATATTACCTGTGTTTCCTAACATTACACACCACATTGTGTAGATGAGGTTTAGACCTGTTCCTGGAGACAGAGGAGGTCTGACATTTGTTCAAGAGTGCAGTGGACATTAATCACTTCGTTGGTAGGCCTCCACATGTATTATGTCCTCTGTTCTCTTCAAACAACTCGAAATTTCATTTGGAACCCTGAGTAGGTCTCACCTCAAACAAACCTCTGGATAGGACACATCTTATTGGCATCCTGAAGCAATCATTTAAAATGTTAGTGTCTTGCGACACTTTTCTGAGACAACAGCAGTGCAAAAGATGCACCATGTTTTAAGATAGGCCTCACTTCATCTGCATCAAGATACTGTTAGTTTAAAATGTATATCTTTAGGACTGTGTAGGGGGCCTGGAGAAGCAGAAGCTTATGTCAGTGTCAAAGTTGTTGAAAAACTGTTTGTCCTTCAATCTTTCCCCTTGTCTTTTGTAATTTTTAAATACATGTTTTAATATTTTTCAAATGTCTGTTCTCTCTTTCACAGATTGAAAGTATAAAAACAAAAAGTGAGTAATTTAACGACAATTATAAGGTAAATGTTTTGTATTCTTTTCGTTACATTTCTATCACATTCACCTACTATTAGTTCCACAGCTTTATTTCTTTAACCCTCAGTTTCCTGCCTTTGCTACTTTCCTCATTCCTTTCTCTTTTACCTACTTACTCAACTCCTTCCACTCCTTTTCTCAGTCCCTCTCTTCTCATAGTTCCTCACTCTTGTTCACTCACTCCGTCTCTATTACTCTTAGTGTCTTTGACTGATCACTTTTTCACTACTTGTTCATAATGCTTTCTCTGTGTAGTTGAAGCACACTAAGGGGCATATTATGAACACAGCCAATAAAATTATTGCTGTTTTTATTGGCAGAAAACTGGTGCAAAAGTGGTTTTAGCGGCAGTTTTCTGCCGCAAAAGCAACTTTGGTGACATATTTCTGCTGATAAAAGCTGCAAAACTTTTATTGCCTATGTTGATGATATGGCTCTATGTTATTTACATTTCTTTGCTGTTTCAATTAATCTTTTTCTGTTATTTTTTGTTTTCTGTTTTTTTTTTCTCTCTGTTATTCCCCATGTTTTAATCTTATTTTGAACATTCACTCACATTCTCCAAGAAACTCTTCTTTGTTATTGTTCTACTCTCTTTTTTTTCTTTCACTTCCTTATCTATTTTGTTTTCCACAATTATACCCTCTTCCGTCTTTTCTTCGGTAAATATATCTATTAAACAGTATCTCTGGTTTACTCCCTATAGCTGTCTTTCTTTTAACATCACTCTCTGTTTACTTTCCTTATACTTATTCTTCTTTTTTATTTATTTTTATTTTTTTGGTTCGCTCCCGGTTCGCGAACCGGGAAGCGAACTGGGAGCGAACTAAAAGAAATAGAGCTTGCTAGAGTGCTAAACATTCTAGCAATTTTTTTTGAAAGGGGAGGTAGTTCTGAAAAGAACTTTTTTTTTAATGTTTTTGTTGTTTTATATTTTTTTTTTATTTTTTGAACATTTTTTGTTTTTTTTGTATTTTTTAAACAATTTTATATTTTTTGGGGGTTTTTTGGGGGGGGAAACTACAAAAAACAGGCATTGAAAAGGGCTCAACAGGAGCAAAAAAAAAATTACTGTGTGGGGCGGTTAGGGCAATTATGATTGTTGTAAGCTAGGTTTATTGAATTGATACTCATGTTGCCACATGATATCAATGCACCGCAGTGCAGACAAGTAAACTTCATATGCCCAAAATTATCCTGGATGTTTGGCACGGTTTCCCGTGCCTCTGCTGCTGTCAAAGAAATCAACAAAGTTGACCTGGCCACAGGAGTTGCTGTTGGGTTCTGTTCCATGTCTCGTATTTCCGCCCGGCTGTAATTGAGTGGATGCCACCTGCTCATGTGCCTATGCATGGTATAGTTCCCATAGCTATACTTTTTATCAGTCCCTCTTGATAATTTTTCTTTGCAAATGAGGCAGGTGACATACCTCGCATTCACTTTTTTCTGGCCTGGAGGCATTGAAAAAAACTGCCAAATGAAACTGGCTTTCCTATGGGAAACCCGGGGCACCTCTTCCAAGAACTGTGGTCCTTCTCTCTCCTCTTCCTCTAGTTCTTCCTCTTCCTCCTCTGTGTTGGTGATGACCTGGGGAGGTGGTCCTCTCTTCCCATGAGGAGGTGGTGGTGGTGGTGGGGGTCCACCAGCTGAAGCTACCATTGAAGCCATTGCTCTAGTATGAAATAAGGTCTTCCTCTCACAAAGATGAAAGTCAGAGTGAGGAAAGAAGGAGGGGTTTTCATCATTTGGGAAAAACAATAGTTCTAAACCAATGAAAAGTGTTATTTTTAGGTCACCTGACCTAGCCTTACATGATTATGAAACCAAAAGTTAAATGAACCAATGAAAAGTTTTATTAACAAGTCACATGACCTCTCACGCTTATGTTACGCGCTGCGGAACGCGCCCCGGATCGCTTCCGGGTCGCTGCGCTTCGCGCCTCGGTTCGCGTACCGGAGCACTTCCGGGTGCGCTAACGCAGGGCGTCATAAGACGCATTACGCGACAACGTGATACGTCGCGCTTCCGCGACGCGTCACGATGTTGATTTCTAACGCGGCAGTTGCGCTAACGGAACGTTTACCGGTTCGCGGACCAGGTCGCGGCATCAAATTGAGCTAACGGAAAGCTTCCCGGTTCGCGAACCGGGAGCGAAACAAAAAAAATTTTAAAAAAAAATTATTAATAAACATATAAAGTATATTTTGGGATTTAAAGAAGAATACACTTTACAGCTATAGATATTAGCTTTTAAAAAACCAATGAAATTCACTGAAAAAACCATAGGTTATAGACCATATATAGTTAGGAATTAGCATTTACAAAACCTTGAAAATTCACTGAAAAAACCATAGGTTATAGACCATATATAGTTAGGAATTAGCATTTACAAAACCTTGAAAATTCACTGAAAAAACCATAGGTTATAGAACATATATAGTTAGGAATTAGCATTTAAAAAACCTTATTTTACTCACACAAAACCATTGAAATTCCATATATAGTTAGTTGTACTAACTATATATCGCGCACCCGCAATCCACTGCTGATCATGTCACATATTACATCATTCATGACATGGTCAGTGACATCACTGATGACATCACTGATGACATCTCAAATGACATCACTGATGACATCACTGATGACATCTCAAATGACATCACTGATGACATCACTGATGACATCTCAAATGACATCACTGATGACAACATCCAGTGACTGTATTTTTCTGTAAAGTTAAAATATGTCTTGAGTGGATGTATAAGTGTCTGGATGAAGGATTCAGTAGGGGCATGACTGACTGTATGAGTGACTGATTAAATGTGTCTCACTGAGTGCATGGGTTAGTGACTAAACTGTCTTAATTTGTGCATCATTATGTCTGTTGTTCTGTAAACTGCTGCATGTGTTGATCAGTAGCTATATGATTAACTATATGGGTTATTGATTGGTTGCCCAAGCATTTGTATGGGAGACTGAGTGTGTGTGTGGGTGGCTGGGAGGTGTATGACTCTCTGCATAGATGTGTGAGCAGTTGATTGACTAGATGTATGGGTTCAAAAGTGCATGTGGAAACAGCTGTATGGGCAGTTGACTGTGTGCATGAGTGTATTGGTGAGTGAATGGATATCTCAGTGCTACATGTTAAAGTAAGTACATATGTAAAATACAGTACATGTGAGAGTTGACATATATAAATAACTGTGCATAAGAGCCAGTGAATGTGTGAGTGGCTGTATGGATCATTGTGAACTTGTATCCAGGATTGTATAAGTGAGTAAATATGTTTTAGTATATGTTTGAATAAGTAAGGTGTGTATAACTGTATAGTTGAGGAAATGGAGGTGTGATTGATTCTTTGTATGACTGACTAAGTGTCTGAGTAACTCCATGGATGAGTGACAGTCTATGAGTGTCTGTTTACACTGATTGTATCTAAGGTTATATTAGAGTCTGAAGAGGTTCATCGTATTATCACATGAATGATGTCCTCAGTGATGTGATCAGTAATGTCAAATGAGATGTCATCAGTGATGTCATCAGTGATGTCATTTGAGATGTCATCAGTGATGTCATTTGAGATGTCATCAGTGATGTCATCAGTGATGTCATTTGAGATGTCATCAGTGATGTCATCAGTGATGTCATTTGAGATGTCATCAGTGATGTCATCAGTGATGTCACTAACCATGTCATGAATGATGTAATATGTGACATGATCAGCAGTGGATTGCGGGTGCGCGATATATAGTTAGTACAACTAACTATATATGGAATTTCAATGGTTTTGTGTGAGTAAAATAGGGTTTTTTAAATGCTAATTCCTAACTATATATGGTCTATAACCTATGGTTTTTTCAGTGAATTTTCAAGGTTTTGTAAATGCTAATTCCTAACTATATATGGTCTATAACCTATGGTTTTTTCAGTGAATTTTCAAGGTTTTGTAAATGCTAATTCCTAACTATATATGGTCTATAACCTATGGTTTTTTCAGTGAATATATATATATATATATATATATGCATGTATATATATATATATATATATATATATATATATATATATATATATTATATATATATATATTCCAAACATTCATACAAGCGTCCTCCCAATCCAGGGACAGTATGAAGCACGAACTCGAAATAGCGTGTTGTCAAATTATTTAATCAGCAAGATAGCAAACAAACAATAACTCTCGACACGTTTCGGGGCTCCTCCCCTTGGTCACGAGAAGTAAAAAGAGTAATAGGATCGTCTCACATATACTGAGAATCACATGGTCTCTTGAAACACCAATAAACATAAACAAAATACTAGCGCTTTTGTCAACGCTATTTTGTGAAAGTACTGCACTTAAGGGATAAAAAAATTATAAATTCCAAAATAAAAACAAATAATAATCACAATGTGCAATAGGACATATTCATGATTTATAATCACAACCCTGCTCATGTCATAAACATAAACAAATGACTCGGAATGATTTATGTGACTGAATCATTGCGCACTTGGCCTGCATAACATTCGTAATTAAATAAGACTTAAGAAGTTCAGCGCTGAGATCACCGCCCAAGTGGGCAACTTAAATCAAAATTCATGTCATGACAATATATTCGATCTCACGCATTACAGGCAGCCGTATATATGCTTTACACGCCCGTGCGGGCTAGTGTTCAACTGTAATTTCAATAAGAAAGAAATGTCAAGAAAAAAATGTCAAGTCAAAAATATATATATATATACATATACATATATATATATTACCTACTGGCGGTCGCCAGTAGGTAGTTATAGTTAGGACCTAGTTTCCATAGGAAATCGGCAACATTCTATTGGGAATACCTTTGGCGTTGATGGGCGGAATTGGCTGAATTTCTCCAAGAAAATGGCCAGCTCTGCTCCGCTCCTTCCCTGAAAGTGTGGGGGTAATTCGTGAAGCGGGGGCCGAGATAAAAGGGGGGTCCCAAAACGTGTTTTCCCCATGTTAATTTCCATAGGGCGGTTGGACTCACTTTTAGCCCGAACGGCTGAATGGATTTCCACCAAACTTGGCAAAATTGTAGGGACTGGTAGCCTGATGTGCCTTTGCTGTGTCTCAAGATATGTGCTCCAGTGGATTTTGAGTAATTTAGGTTCATAAAAAGATATATATCTATGAGTGCGCCGCTGGTACGCGCACCGGGGTACGTACCAGCGCGCTACATGAGTTCGCGAGCGGAGAGCTGATTGGCTCTCGGGTGTCTGTCAACATTCCAAACAGTCCGGAGCGGCCGCCATCTTGTGTCTTGGTAGGATCGAGACACAAGAGGTGGCAAAACAAAGGGGGAAATGACCAAAAGGGAGCAGGGTAGACCCCCCCTGACCCCCTAGGTTTGATGTGGGGCCATAAAAGGGCCCCGCGGGGCAAAAAAAAACAACATTTTTTTTTATTTTTGCGGGGGGAGCGCCCGGTACGCGCACCTGGGAGCGTACCAGGGAGAGTACCATGGGGAAAACCCAGTGAAACAGTAAAATAATAATTTAAAGTGCTTAGAGGTAGGGTAGCTCTGAATAGAGTTGTTGTGTAGTGTGGGTGATTTAAGTACCAACATGTAGGTACCAATGCAGAGTCTTAAATTCAATGTACACCATCTCCTCTGTAGATATCTTGCATGTTGTTACAGAAGTTATTGTTGTATATGGAATCCATACCATAGTCTGTCAGGAAAGCATAAACAGATCCTTTAAGCACTCCCTGAGAAGGCCTAGGGGATCATGGGTAGTCTACCCTGCTCCCTTATGATGTTTTCAAGTATTACATTTTACTCTCTTCTGAATCTACACAAAAGTGGCGGTGATATGGTGCATCAGAGATAGACAGTGAGAGAAAGGAGGCAGGAGATGAAAAAGAGATGTCAAATATACATTGGAGATAATATAGTGGGAGAAAGGAAGAAACTATGAGTAAACTTACTATGTAACACAAAAAAGTTGCACAGTATACTGTAAGTCTCACTTTATAGTATAATCATTTTGGTACTACTTCATGAATTACATATAAAAATGAATAACGTCTCAAACAATTTTTAATGATTAAATATAAATTTATTGTTCTGAATTTTCATAATTTAATAAAACTTCCAACATCTCATTATCCGGAATCTCCTCAAAATTTTGATTGCATGATTCAATATTTTCTAAACAGTCAATTAATTCTTGGTCCAGAGACTCATCCAGGAAGTCAAGAAAATCTTCTTGAAGAATCTCCTCATCCGTAATTTCAAAAGAAATATTGATGGTCTCTTGTTTACCTTCCATTGTCTTGCTGTAAATTGCATACAAAATACCTATATCAGTAGAGTTAGGGCACTGTTGGGTTTAAGATCAGAGAGGTACTTCTGAGTTTTTAACAGTGAAGTTATCTTTGGGCAGTGTATGGTATCAGGCAGGAAGTAGAAATATAAAAAAGTGCATGTGATGAAGCCTAAGTAAATTCATAATTATACCAGAGAAGCCTAACTCAATCCATAACTATAACAGAGAAACCTATCTCAATCTATAACTATAACAGAGGGATAGTAAATAACTAACAGAAAACGTTTTTCAAAATTAACTTAAAGTGCACAACATAGTTCCCCTTACAAATTAACAACTTACCTTTTAGAAAGCAGTTGAAGTTTTGAGAGAAAATCCTTTGAAAATGTAACTCAGGTAGTAGTAGTCAAAATGGCCGTGTTTCCCTCTCATTTTTCATATATATTCATGTACATAACCAATCAAATGTCACCACATAAAAATACAAAACAAAAGTAACATTTTAATTGGTTGTAAATTCTAACACTTTCATATGTGTTTTTGTCATGTAATTTACCTCAGGATATTTAGACAGGGCTACAGCCCAAATGTCTCAATGGAATTCCACCAAATTTGTGAAAATGGTAGGGACTGGTATGTAGTAGGGTCTATTCTATATTTGGTGAAAGTCTCTCCAGTGGTTTTTATGTAAATTAACTTCCAAATTTTTTGGGGAGCGCTTACCGGTGCGCGCCCCGGTATGCGCACCGGCAGCGCAACGGGAGTCCTCCATCTTGTGTTTCGGTACAATTGAGACACAAGATGGAGGACAAACAAATTGGGAATGGGTAAAAGGGGGCACGGTAGAGACCCCCTGACCCCCTAGATTTTCTGAGGGGAGCTTAGGAGGCACATATAGCCCCCCCCCCAAAAAAATTTTTACACCTTTTCACGGGGGAGTGCCCGGTACGCGCACCGGGGAGCGTACCGGAGAGCGTACTTTGGTGAAAATTTGTGAAAAAAGTTAGAGTAAAATAATCATTTTGAGTGATCAGAGGTAGGGTAGCCCTGAAAAGAGCTTTTGGGTTCTGTGGCTGATTTAGGTACCTATAAGTAGGTTCCAATGCACAGTCTTAAATTCAGGGGGAATATTCTATTCCCCTCATCTGAGAAGTGCACACCATCTCCTCTGTAGATATCTTGCATGTTGTAACGCAAGTTATTGTTGTATATTGAACCCATTCCATAGTCTCTCATGTAAGCAGAAACAGATTTATTCACATGTTTCCGTGCTTTCTCAAATTGTGGACAAAATTGGTTGGACCACTTCCATTTCTGTCTTTGGCATATATTGGAATATACCAAGGCAGTTTGTGTAAAAAGTGCCATCAATTGCTCAAAGGTGTCCTTTAAAAGCATTTCCAGACCTACCCCAGTCGAAGTGCCTAAGTCATTTCCACCACAGTGCAGAATTATGAGGTGAGGGTGTGGCAGATGCAAAAAGGTTTTTACCAATGGTATAAATTGGTGACATTTCAATCCTCTCTGGCCAATCCACTTGATGTCCACATTTGGTAAATCAAGGTTGTGAAAATTTCTGATAGCTGCGTACCTTTGAGCCCAGTGGATGTAGCTATGTCCAATAATCCAGACTGAATACATGGTGAGAGGAGGTTCTGGTGCAGTCAGATGAAGTGTGGAAATGAAATGGCAGTTGGAACAGTAGGAGTTTGCAAAAAAAAAACTGTGGAGTTTCAGTGCTCTTGAATCACAAGCAATGATTGGTGGATTCAGATAGTTGAAAACTGAAAGTTAGGGTGCATGGTTCTGTTGTGTGAAAGAAGTAATTTGAATGGTTAAGAAAAAGTCATTTAAAGAAACATTGCACTGGATAAGCTGGTGTATTGAGAGGTCAAACATCCTTGCTGAGTTCATTTGCAACATTGTAGAATAAACTTTTAAACCTGAGAGGTCAGTGAGGAGGGAGTTGCTATGGTAACAGGCAGAAAGGGCTGAGGGGGGAAGGGTGTTGATTTTGAAATAGTGAGGGAAGAGTTTTAATTGGTTAACATGAGGAATATGTGTGTAGAATTAGAGGTTTTCTGTGCCATTCATGGTTGCAGTGTCTGGAGTGCATACCTTTTGCTCTGTTAAAGAAATATTGGTGTGTGTGTCTGACACTGTTCTCAATCTCCCAAAGCATTTGTAAAGGTGAGTAATGATTCATTTAATATAGATAGAGACTTGTATGCTCTATGGAGAAGATTTGGAAGCACATTGTGGTTTTTTAATGTTGCTTTGTAGCATGTTTTTTGATAACGCTTGGTAAAAAGATTTTGCTGCATAGAGAAATTGTATTTTCTAAAATTGTGAACGTTCAGTAGTGACATGGAATGCTTGTACATAGGACCTGTGCTGTGTTTCTTAAATGTGATGGGAAAAACGATTTTGGGGAAAATGAATGGCTTTTACATTTTTGAGAAGGAATAAATAGTGTCTGCATGATTAAAGAAATAAATTTGAACCCTTCAGAATGATGTCACCTGTGTTAACTCAGATTAGGAAGCAGATTGAGCTTCTTTCTTGTTAGTTTGTGTCATGTTTTTTGATAATGCTTGGTATTAACATTTACAAGATAGAGGAATTGTATTTTGTAAAATAGTGATGTTTCAGTAGTGAAATTGAATGCTTGTACATAGGACCTGCGCACTGTTTCTTAAATGTTATTTAAAAAACGATTTGGGGGCAAATGAATGGCTTTTTTACATTTTTGAGAAGGAATGAATAGTGTTTGCATGATTAAATAAATAAATGTGAACTTTTCACAATGATGTCACTGTATTAGCTCAGATTAGGAAGCAGATTGAGATTCTTTCTTGTTGGTTTGTGTCATGTTTTTTGATAATGCTTGGTATCAACATTTGCAAGATAGAGGAATTGTATTTTGTAAAATAGTGATGTTTCAGTAGTGAAATTGAATGCTTGTACATAGGACCTGCGCACTGTTTCTTAAATGTTATTTAAAAAACGATTTGGGGGCAAATGAATGGCTTTTACATTTTTGAGAAGGAATGAATAGTGTCTGCATGATTAAATAAATATATTTGAACCTTTCACAATCATGTCACCTGTGTTACCTCAGATTAGGAAGCAGATTGTGCTTTTTTCTTGTTGGTTTGTGTCATGGATTTTGATAATGTTTGGTATCAATGTTTGCAAGAGAGAGGAATTGTATTTTGTAAAATACTGAGGTTTCAGTAGTGAAATGGAATGCTTGTACATAGGACCTGCGCTCTGTTTCTTAAATCTTATTTAAAAAACAACTTGGGGGCAAATGAATGGCTTTTACATTTTTGAGAAGGAATAAATAGTGTCTGCAAGATTAAATAGATATATTTGAACCTTTAACAATCATGTCACCTGTGTTTCCTCAGATTAGGAAGTAGATTGAGCACATGAGGTGAGGCATGTCCAGGGGTGCAGAGGAGGTGAGGCCTGTGTCCAAGAGTGCAGTGGAGAGGACTCACCTCCTCTGACCCTTGGACAAGACTCACCTCCTCCGTGCCCCTTGGACAGGCCTCAATGTATTGGGTATAATTGATGGTAACAGGGTGCAGATGAGGTGAGGCCTGTCCAGTGGTGTAGATGAGGTGAGGCCTGTCCAGGGGTGCAGATGAGGTGAGGCCTGTTCAGGGTTGCAGAAGAGGTGAGGCTTGTCCACGGGTGCAGAGGAGATGAGGCCTGTGTTCAAGAGTGTAGTGGGAGAGAGGCCTGTCCAGGGGTGCAAAGGAGGTGAGGCCTGTGTCTAAGAGTGCAGTGGGGGAGAGGCTTCATGAAGTCCAGTCCACTGCCCTCTTAGACACAGTCCTCAACACCTCTGCTCCCCAGGACAGGCCTGACCTCATCTGCACTCCTGGTCAGGTCTCACCTCATCTGCATCCTGTTACCATCTATTATACCCAATAGATTGAGGCCTGTCCAGGGGGTACGGAGGAGGTAGGCTTGTCTAGGGGTCAGAGGAGGTGAGTCCTGTCCACAGCACTCTTGGACACAGGACTTACCTCCTCTGCACCCCTGGACAGGCCTCACCTCATCTGCACAATCTGCTTACTAATCGAATGCTTGTACATAGGACGAGCGCTCTGTTTCTTGAATGTTATTGGAAAAATGATTTTGGGGCAAATGAATAGCTTTTACATTTTTGAGAAGGAATAAATAGTGTCTGCAAGATTAAATAGATTTTTTTGAACCTTTCACAATCATGTCACCTGTGTTTCCTCAGATTAGGAAGTAGATTGTGCAGATGAGGTGAGGCATGTCCAGGGGTGCAGAGGAGGCGAGGCCTGTATCCAAGAGTGCAGTGGAAAGGACTAACCTCCTCTGACCCTTGGACAAGCCTCACCTCCTCCGAGCCCCCTGGGCAGGCCTCAATGTATTGGGTATAATTGATGGTAACAGGGTGCAGATGAGATGAGGCCTGTCCAGGGGTGTAGATGAGGTGAGGCCTGTCCAGGGGTGCAGATGAGGTGAGGCCTGTTCAGGGTTGCAGATGAGGTGAGGCTTGTCCACGGGTGCAGAGGAGATGAGGCCTGTGTTCAAGAGTGTAGTGGGAGAGAGGCCTGTCCAGGGGTGCAAAGGAGGTGAAGCCTGTGTCTAAGAGTGCAGTGGGGGAGAGGCTTCATGAAGTCCAGTCCACTACCCTCTTAGACACAGGCCTCAACACCTCTGCTCCCCAGGACAGGCCTGACCTCATCTGCACTCCTGGTCAGGTCTCACCTCATCTGCATCCTGTTACCATCTATTATACCCAATAGATTGAGGCCTGTCCCGGGGGCACGGAGGAGGTGAGGCTTGTCTAGGGGTCAGAGGAGGTGAGTCCTGTTCATAGCACTCTTGGACACAGGACTTATCTCCTCTGCACCCCTGGACAGGCCTCACCTCATCTGCACAATCTGCTTACTAATCGAATGCTTGTACATAGAACGAGCGCTCTGTTTCTTAAATGTTATTGGAAAAACAATTTTGGGGCAAATGAATAGCTTTCACATTTTTGAGAAGGAATAAATAGTGTCTGCAAGATTAAATAGAGATATTTGAACCTTTCACAATCATGTCACCTGTGTTTCCTCAGATTAGGAAGTAGATTGTGGAGATGAGGTGAGGCATGTCCAGGGGTGCAGAGGAGGTGAGGCCTGTATCCAAGAGTGCAGTGCAGAGGACTCACCTCCTCTGACCCTTGGACAAGCCTCACCTCCTCCTTGCCCCCTGGACAGGCCTCAATGTATTGGGTATAATTGATGGTAACAGGGTGCAGATGAGGTGAGGCCTGTCCAGGGGTGTAGATGAGCTGAGGCCTGTCCAGGGGTGCAGATGAGGTGAGGTCTGTTCAGGGTTGCAGATGAGGTGAGGCTTGTCCACGGGTGCAGAGGAGATGAGGCCCGTGTTCAAGAGTGTAGTGGGAGAGAGGCCTGTCCAGGGGTGCAAAGGAGGTTAGGCCTGTGTCTAAGAGTTCAGTGGGGGAGAAGCTTCATGAAGTCTATTCCACTGCCCTCTTAGACACAGGCCTCAACATCTCTGCTCCCCAGGACAGGCCTGACCTCATCTGCACTCCTGGTCAGGTCTCACCTCATCTGCATCCTGTTATCATCTATTATACCCAATAGATTGAGGCCTGTCCAGGGGGCACGGAGGAGGTGAGGCTTGTCTAGGGGTCAGAGGAGGTAAGTCCTGTCCACAGCACTCTTGGACACAGGACTTACCTCCTCTGCACCCCTGGACAGGCCTCACCTCATCTGCACAATCTGCTTACTAATCGAATGCTTGTACATAGGACGAGCGCTCTGTTTCTTGAATGTTATTGGAAAAATGATTTTGGGGCAAATGAATAGCTTTTACATTTTTGAGAAGGAATAAATAGTGTCTGCAAGATTAAATAGATTTTTTTGAACCTTTCACAATCATGTCACCTGTGTTTCCTCAGATTAGGAAGTAGATTGTGCAGATGAGGTGAGGCATGTCCAGGGGTGCAGAGGAGGCGAGGCCTGTATCCGAGAGTGCAGTGGAAAGGACTCACCTCCTCTGACCCTTGGACAAGCCTCACCTCCTCCGAGCCCCCTGGGCAGGCCTCAATGTATTGGGTATAATTGATGGTAACAGGGTGCAGATGAGGTGAGGCCTGTCCAGGGGTGTAGATGAGGTGAGGCCTGTCCAGGGGTGCAGATGAGGTGAGGCCTGTTCAGGGTTGCAGATGAGGTGAGGCTTGTCCACGGGTGCAGAGGAGATGAGGCCTGTGTTCAAGAGTGTAGTGGGAGAGAGGCCTGTCCAGGGGTGCAAAGGAGGTGAAGCCTGTGTCTAAGAGTGCAGTGGGGGAGAGGCTTCATGAAGTCCAGTCCACTACCCTCTTAGACACAGGCCTCAACACCTCTGCTCCCCAGGACAGGCCTGACCTCATCTGCACTCCTGGTCAGGTCTCACCTCATCTGCATCCTGTTACCATCTATTATACCCAATAGATTGAGGCCTGTCCCGGGGGCACGGAGGAGGTGAGGCTTGTCTAGGGGTCAGAGGAGGTGAGTCCTGTTCATAGCACTCTTGGACACAGGACTTATCTCCTCTGCACCCCTGGACAGGCCTCACCTCATCTGCACAATCTGCTTACTAATCGAATGCTTGTACATAGAACGAGCGCTCTGTTTCTTAAATGTTATTGGAAAAACAATTTTGGGGCAAATGAATAGCTTTCACATTTTTGAGAAGGAATAAATAGTGTCTGCAAGATTAAATAGATATATTTGAACCTTTCACAATCATGTCACCTGTGTTTCCTCAGATTAGGAAGTAGATTGTGGAGATGAGGTGAGGCATGTCCAGGGGTGCAGAGGAGGTGAGGCCTGTATCCAAGAGTGCAGTGCAGAGGACTCACCTCCTCTGACCCTTGGACAAGCCTCACCTCCTCCTTGCCCCCTGGACAGGCCTCAATGTATTGGGTATAATTGATGGTAACAGGGTGCAGATGAGGTGAGGCCTGTCCAGGGGTGTAGATGAGCTGAGGCCTGTCCAGGGGTGCAGATGAGGTGAGGTCTGTTCAGGGTTGCAGATGAGGTGAGGCTTGTCCACGGGTGCAGAGGAGATGAGGCCCGTGTTCAAGAGTGTAGTGGGAGAGAGGCCTGTCCAGGGGTGCAAAGGAGGTTAGGCCTGTGTCTAAGAGTTCAGTGGGGGAGAAGCTTCATGAAGTCTATTCCACTGCCCTCTTAGACACAGGCCTCAACATCTCTGCTCCCCAGGACAGGCCTGACCTCATCTGCACTCCTGGTCAGGTCTCACCTCATCTGCATCCTGTTACCATCTATTATACCCAATAGATTGAGGCCTGTCCAGGGGGCACGGAGGAGGTGAGGCTTGTCTAGGGGTCAGAGGAGGTAAGTCCTGTCCACAGCACTCCTGGACAGGCCTCACCTCATCTGCACAATCTGCTTACTAATCTGAGGAAACACAGGTGACATGATTGTGAAATGTGCTAATATATTTTTTTAATCATGCAGATACTATCTAATCCTTGTCAATAATGTAAAACCAATTCATGTGCCCGAAATCTTTTTTAAATAACATTTACAAAACAGAGCACAAGTCATATGTATAAGCATTTCATTACACTACTGAAACCTCACTCATTTATAAAATACAATTCCTTTATGCACCAACATTTCTTTACCAAACATTATCAAGAATGTATTAGTCTCTATTATATTCTCTTCCTGACTTACTCTATTTTTCCACCTGTCCCCTTCTAACACCCTCTCTCTGACTTATTTCTTTTTACATCCTGACTCTGTGTTACACTCTCTTACACTCTCTCTTTGACTTACTTTCTTTTATACCCTGTCTCTAATTTATTCCCTCTCTCTCTTTTTTACAGCAATTTGTAAGTCATACTCTCTCTTACATGCTCTTCCTGATTTACTCCGTCTTACAACCTTTCTCTTTGTAACATTCTCTCCCTGACTTACTCCCTATTACACCTTTTATCTGTTTTACACCCTCTCTCCCTCTTTCTGACTTTTTTATTCTCTTCCTCTCTTCCTGTTACACCCTCTGTCTGACTTACTCCTTGTTACATCCTCTCTCTGATTTACTTACTCTTACATCCTCTCTCAAACTTACTCTCTCTCTCTCCCTTTTACAGCCTCTCTCTGTTTTAGTCTCTTTTACATCCTATCCCCTTCTAATACCCTCTCTCTGTCTTACATCCTCTTACACCCTCTGTCTGTCTTCCACCCTGTTACACCCTTTTTCTGACTTACTCCCTTTCTCCCTTTCTTTGACTTACTCCCTCTCCCTATTACATCCTTTCTCTGTCTTACAACATATTATACACTCTCTCTGTCTTACTCCTTCTCTATGTTTTACTCCCTCTACCTGTTTCTTTGTCTGACTCTCTCTGTCTCTTTGTGTTACTCCCTCTAGCTCTTTTTCTCTGTCTTACTCCTAGTTACATAGTTGATGTGGTATAAACTTAGATATGTTGTAAACTAGTGTTTATATCGTTTGCTTATTGTCATTGCTTTGTTGTTTGGTAATAGTGGTCTATAATGTGTTATTTTTTTCTTTACCACAGATTGAAATCAAGATTTCAATAGTAAGGTAATATGCCCTCAAGCCAGAGGAGAAGGAAAGATGCCAAGCGGTAAAAAATAAAAAACAGCAACGGAATTAAAGCACTCTCCTACAACAAATACTTCAAAAAACACCAAAAAAGCTCCTGGTAAGACAACTAAGTCTTTTTTTTGAGTTATGTAGATCAAAAAAAAAAATGTTAATGGAAATGTGAATATACAGAAGGAGAGAGCAAATTTGAAAAGGAAGGAGAGGCCCCTCAAAAATGTTAATACTGGAGCAGGAGAGAACAGTATGTATAGGAATAGAAGGCAAAACCAATTTAGGGACATTCGTAGACGAACGTTTCGCAATAGGGTAGTTTTAAATTTGTTAAAAAATATTAAGAAAGGTAAACAGAGAGCTGCTTTTTACAAGAAAAAAAAAGTAGAGAAGATTGTTGATCATGCTTTCGAAGTTAAGAAAAAATTATTTATTTTAGTAATCAATAGAATTAGGATACTTAACAAGGCAATTGATGTTTTCAAATCAAACAGTAGATGCAAAAGAATAATTAATCGGACTAATTTTTGTGAAGTTTTTTCTGGAGAATGGATGCATAGTTCAAGTTGTGAGCCATTTTTTAATGAGGAGAGTTACTTCCAGGAGAATGTTTTGGTGCATGCAGTTGACACCAGTGGTCGAGCATATGAGGTGAAAGACGGTTGTCTGATTGAAAAAGAGAAACTTGTGTCTAGAGATGCAGAAGATGTGTTAGCTGATGAAGTTTTAGGGAGACGTACTAAGGGTCATGTGTACACTTGGAAGTGTAGTAGTATTTGTAGTGTGCGACAGGATTCAATTGATTTGCTTTGTAATTTCTTACAGACATATAGTAAGAAGAGTCTAAAACAGAAAATGAAGATGTTGCAAGACTTAGATCTTTGCAGAGTGAGAGAAAACACAGGTTTGCATGGGCATTCACTGGCTTGTCTTTTTAGAAAAGTATGTCAGAGTGTTTTTCATCATTTTAGGATGTTAGCAGTGCATCATAATAAAATGAGGAAATTAGTGAGAAGGTTGTATTATGCAAAAAGTCCAGCACTTAAGCTTAAACAGTTAAACAGTGCTCTTTTGCATGGAACTGAATTAGATGTGAAGAACATTTGTGAAGAAATTGAGTTAAGTTACTTTGGTGAAAAAGAGGACAGTGTAGAAATTGACACGGTAATACAAGGTAATGTGGAAGACAATGTACAGAATTCAAGAACAGAAAAGTTTGACCAAGAAAATTCCAAGTTTAAGGTGAAATCAAGTGAAAGGCCAAATTTTAGTTGTGTGTGTTGTCGACGAACTAATTATAAGCATCAGACTAGATTAGTTGATTTATATGTAAAAAGCGATAAGGTAAATAATAATGAGTGGAAGTTATTTGTTGGTAGAAAATTGTTTTGATTTGTGTTCCGATCAACGTATTTGTAAATATTGTTATAATAAATTAAATGAAAACAGAATGCCTGCTAGAGCTGTTCATAATAATCTGGAGTTGGTAGACATTCCTTCTGAATTGATGGATTTAAATACCTATGAGTCTATTCTGATTCAATGTGTGCATCCTTTTCAGGCTATTGTTCGCATGGAGCCTAAGATAGGGAAATTGCCTCCTTCATATTTACAGAGAGGATTAAAGGGAAGAGTTGTTTATTTGCCTCTAGATTTCAAGAAAAATATTGATACAATTGGTGTAGAAAAAGTGGAAGAAGAACCTCTGGTTATTCTAGTTAATGGGGTTCCGACAAAGAGTAAGAAAATCTGGCAAGATTTAGTGGATGTTAGGAAAGTCGAAAAGGCAACGTTGTATTTGGTCAAAAACAATGAGTACTGCAAACATGTATGTGTTGGAGCAGAGGAAACAGTTGCAGAAGAAGACAGTGATTGTTCAGCCGGCCAAATTGAAAAAGTTGATGTGTCTAGAAGTGAAGAAATATATGAACATTATACTGTTCATCCTTTGCATTCCAAAGACGTAATGGGGAATGCAATTGACTTGTTTCAAATGAAAGCAGCAAAAGGAAGTCCCATTAGTGTATGGGAAGAAAGTTTGGAAGCTCGTTGTTTTCCACAGTTATTTCCAACAGGTCATGGTAGACGATATGACGATCGACCAGTTCAAATTCCTGCATCTGAATACCGGACTTTAAGATTATATGCTGAAGATCCAAGGTTTCGTCAATGCATTCCGTATTTGTTTCATCTACTGTATGAAAGTGACTTGTCTGGGCTTTCTTATGCAGTGAACCATACACTGAACAGTGGACCACATCTGCAAAATGTTTCGGCGAGGGACTTTATGGAGAAAGTCAAACTGCAAGACAGTATTTTGGAAACTCAGCTAATCAATCTCATGGCATGTCAGCGTGGTACAAACGAGTATTGGTTCCGTCATCATGGAGAATTGAAATGTATGCTAGGAAACTTAGGAACTCCTACATGGTTCCTCACTCTTAGCTGTGCTGAGTATGCATGGGACGACTTACTTCAATTTCTACAAGAGGCAAATGCAAACATACAAAATATAGAATTCAAAACACCTGGAGAACTGTGTTCTTTGGATCCAGTGAATGTATGCAGATATTTCAATCATAGATTTGAATATATGATGTCTTTTATTACCAACAAAAAAAATCCTCCCCTTGGAGAGGTTTTGGATTTCTTTTGGAGAAAGGAGTATCAAGCAAAAGGTGCTCCTCACATACATATGTTGTTATGGATTAAAGATGCACCCAAATTTGGAACAGATTCGGATGACACAGTGATGAGTTTCATTGAAGAGTATTCAACATGTGCTGTTCCGAAAACTACAGAAGAAAACAGTTTAAGGCAACAAGTTTTACGCTTTCAATCCCATCGTCGAAAATTCAGAAACAAGGACAAGTTCTACACAAAATGTCGTTTCGGGTTTCCACGACCAGTGATTTCTAAAGGAAGAGTAAATAATTTGATGTCTTCTCTGCGACATACTGTGACGAGGAAATCACCAAAAAATACATACAATTTAAAAAGAAACGAAGAGTCCAAGTACATCAACGACTACAACCCAGTGATTTTGTCTATGTGGAATGCTAACATGGATATTCAGTTTGTTGCTGACAACTCTATTGCTGTGGCTCGATATGTGACTTCTTACATCACAAAAAAAGAAAAGACAGAACTGAAGGAAATGTGGGAGGACTTTTCACATGAAAAGAGTATAAGTAAAAAATTATACAGTTTCAGTCTGAAGATGTTGTCGCATCGAGAAATTGGAGCATATGAATGTTCTGATCGGTTATCATCAGCAAGTCTCTATGCCAAATCTAGAACAATCATTTGGGCGAGTCTAGGTCTTGCTGCAACACGAAACCGAGTTTTGAAATCTGTACAAGAAATTGAGTATTTGGCGGAGAAAGAACCAAACAGTACAGATATTTTGAAGACAAACATGTTGGATACATACTATCTAAATAGAAGTAGTCATCTTGAGAACAGTTGTTTGTATGAAGTTCTGCAAAACTATAGTTATAAGAGGAACATCACAGAAGATATCAATAATGGAATATATGCTGTCATTGGGTACGAAGGATGTCTAGTGAAGCAGAGAAAAGGCCATTTGATTAATCATCGAAAATTGAGTTGCGAATCTCCAGACAAAAGGGAATTTTACTATTTAGCTCTTTTGCAACTCTTTAAGCCATGGCGTACAGAAGAGGAACTACTTGGAGATTTTCTCTGTTACGAAGATTCTTTTAATGCAACCAAGGATACCATAGAATGTCCTGTTTTTCCAAATTATCTGCAAATGTTGAACGAAGAAATAGAGCAAGAAGCCACAATTGCTGTAGAGATTGCTAGAGACAGTTCTCAAGACAGTCAGAGTTCTACTTCATTGAGTCAGGATCCACTAGGAGGACCAATTATCCAAAGTGAATCTGCCACTGCCATGGATGAGGTGGAAAGAGCTATGGAACAAGCTCAAGAGGATGTAGTTAACTTAGCAGATTTGGTGAAACAACTAAACGTTGAGCAGAAATATGACGAAGTCACAGAACAGATTGAACATGGATTCAGTCATGAGAAAAAAGAGTGCTCATGTACATCATTTAAGCCTGTCCGACTGTACGTGAGTGGAGAAGCAGGAATTGGAAAAAGTTTTCTGATTAAAGCAATTGCAACTTATCTGCAGAAAAGGACTGAATCACCGCTGTCTTGTGTTGTTACCGCTCCAACTGGGCTGGCAGCAAATAACATTAAAGGGATCACTTTACATCGTTTGCTGATGCTACCAGTTGAGCATGATAATAAATTGCAATACCACAAGCTATCTGGAGATGCTTGTTGTGAAGTTTCCAGAGTCCTGAAGAAAATAAAACTTCTTATCATTGATGAAGTAAGCATGGTCTCAAATCTAATGCTTGCTTTTGTGCATTTGAGAATACAAGAAATCCTTAGAACAGAGTATGATGTGTTATTTGGAGGGAAACACATTATTGTTTTTGGAGATCTACTGCAGTTGACTCCAGTGAAAGGACAACCAGTGTTTAAAATGCTCACGCATGAAGATACCAGGAAGTGCCTAGGAAGCATTGGAAACGTTAATATATGGTTACATTTCAAATATGCAGAACTACTTCAAAATATGCGACAGGCAAAGGATGAAGATTATAAAAATATTGTAAGAATCGGAAAAGTAAGTGAGCATGGGAAAGAAGCATTACATGCACGATTAATTTCAAATTTGTATCCAAATGAAAACATTCTTCCAGAGACTATTTTTAAGAAAATTACTGAGAACAAATCTGGGATATGTTTGATGCCAACTATGCAAGAATATTCCATCTTCAACAACAAAATGTTAAAGTTAGAAAATGAAGAGATTGTGAAACTGGAAGCTATAGATAAAATAGAGAATATAGGAGCAACAATTATTTTGTTAGAAAATTTGAAATCAAAATTGGATTCATTAGAGAAGAGTATATCCAAAACTGCTGGATTTGAAAAGACTCTGAATGTGTGTTTAAATTGTCGTATCATTTTGAGAAGGAATTTAAATGTTGATAGAGGTCTGGTAAATGGAGCAATGGGTCATGTTGTTGAATTTCTGAATTACAGAAATAGAGATGGAATTGAATTTTTAAAAATTAAATTTGATGGCATTGAGGAAGTACAACAAATCAGTCGTTGTTCTGCTAGATTTTTACTTGTAAAAGACTTATATGTTCACCGAAAACAGTTTCCTGTTTGTTTGGCATATGCGGTGACAATTCATAAATCTCAAGGTTTAAGTGTAGATAGTGCTTTGGTGAACATTGGAAGTTCTGTGTTTAAAGAGGGTATGGCATATGTGGCATTATCACGAGTCAGAACTTTATCAGGATTGTACTTGATTGAGTGTGATGAGACAAAGATTTGTGCAGATCTAGATTGTGTTAAATAATAATAATAACACCTTTTGTATAGCACCTGGTTACACTAGGAACAGTGTGTCCCCGCGCTTAGAAACTGTTCACCAGCACTAAACCCCATAAACAAAAAGCCACTAAGGGAGAGGTCAGGAGAGAATTAAGCTTTGGGAAAGAGGTGAGTTTTCAGCCTACGCCTAAAGCTAGCTTCTGATGGCTCCATCCGGAGCTCAATGGGGAGGTCATTCCATTGTTTGCTAGCCAAATATCTGAAAGACCGACCCCCCATCCGTGCCCGCTGAATTTCGGGTACCTGAAAGAGCATACGCCCCTGAGATCTTAGAGGACGATTGGGGTGATATTTGGTAAGTAGCTCTTTCAGATAGGTAGGCCCTCTCTCATAGGCAATACGGTGGGTCATACACATACTCTTGAAGATAATACGTTCCCGTATAGGGAGCCAATGGAGTTGGGCTAGAGCTTGTTTCCCTGAAGATCTTCTTGAGACGTTGAGAGCTAGTCTCGCTGCCGCGTTTTGGACACACTGTAGCCTATGCAAGCCTTTCCTACTCAAGCCTAAATACAAGGCATTACTATAGTCATGGTGAGGCGTCACCAACGTGTGGATTAGCGTTTTCCTGCTATTTGCAGGGAGCGCGTCCAGGGTCTTGCGTAGAACCTTGAGGATCCCATAGCATTTCCCTGCTATCCCTCTGGTGTGCTGTTCGAAGGATAGAGTCTCGTCCAAGCTGACCCCTAAATTTTTAACCTGATCTAATGGTTCCGGGATGGTGCCGAGTTCTTTAGGCCACCATGCCGATGACCAGATGGATGGAGATTTCCCCAACACCAAAAGCTCAGTTTTATTCGCGTTAAGGCGTAAGCAATTGGTGTTCATGCATCCGGCTACTCTGCTCAGACATGCCGAGAAATTGTCTGAAGCCTCTTCCGGGGGCTGAGACAGTGTCACTACTAGCTGGGTGTCATCAGCATATGACACTATCTCCACCCCGTACGTCACAACCAGCTTGGCCAGGGGTGCCATATAAAGATTGAACAAAGTCGGGCTCAAAATTGAGCCCTGCGGCACCCCGTGTCTGAGCGAGCGCACCTCGGATTTAAACGGAGGGCAATAGACTTGAAATTGTCTATTCGCCAAAAATGAACACATCCACTCGTGAGCCAGGCCCTCGATACCCGCCTCCTCCAGATGAGAGAGCAGTATGGGATGGGAGACGGTGTCAAATGCCGCGCTCAGGTCTAATAAAAGGAGCGCGGCTGTCTTCCCCTCATCTACTCTACTCCTCAGTAGCTCAGTTGAAAAGAGGAGTGCTGATTCCGTCGAGTGGTGTGCTCTAAAACCTGATTGAGAGGGATGCAGATGCAGTCCGTTTTCCAAATAGTCAGAAAGCTGTTTATTAACTATTTTGTCCACCACCTTGGCACAGAAAGGTAACAGCGATATAGGACGATAGTTGTCCAACTGCGCAGCACTCACATAGTTTTTTTTTTTAAGGGAATGACTTGCGCTATTTTCCAGTATTGCGGTATTAGGCTTGTTAGAAATGACTGTTTCGCCATGTGGCCTATATGAGTCGCCAGAAGTTTGACTTGATTCTTGAAAACCTTAGGGCGAGCTTCGTCCTCCGGTGAGCCAGATTTAATACTATGCATGATGCTCACCAATTCCATATTATTAGGCACCACAAACTGTTTGAGGCCTCTGTTGTTAATCATCTGCCTATTGGTAGAGGTATCCTTAGGGGGTTCTGCCGATGTGTCTGCAAAGGTTTTATATATGTTATCCACTTTCTGCACAAAGAAGTCAGCAATGGCTTCACACATATCCCTAGAATGTAGTTCAGGAGCTATAGTTCTCTTCAATGAGGTTAGTTCTTTGTAGATAACAAAGAGTTCTTAAAGAATACAATAGGTTAAGAAGAGAGTATGCTTCACATTTGCCTCAATATCCTCTGTTTGAAAAACGTGTGGTAGGCCGAAAAAGAAGAAATGAGAATAATTGCAGTGAGGTAGTACCAAAAAGACAAAAAGTAGATGAAACTGTAATTGTAAGCAGAAAGAAAAAGGATTCTGTTGAAGATGTTGGATTTCAGTTTGAAAACAGTTCTGGTGTCAACTGCTATGCTAGTGTAGTGGTTAATGTTTTTTTTCTTCAAACTTTACAAGAACAGATTGTTGAAAATCGGGATCAAACATTCTGCTCTTTATTGAATTCTGTGTTTGAGAAATGTAGCAGTGATAGAGCAAAAATAGAAAGTGTTTCAGAAATTCGAAATCTTTTAGACATATGTTCTGGTCAAAATCAATTTTCACAGAATATTCTACAGGATTGTCAGGAATTTTTAATGTATATGTTTGGGTATTGGAAGATGAAGGTGTAGATGTAGAAAATCTGTTTGGCCTTTCCTATCAATGGCAGCATGACTGTGACAATTGTAGTTTAGCAAGTAGTACTAGAATAGACACTGAAAGATTTATATATTTGACTTTACCAGACTGCAAATCAGTGTCTTTTAATAATCTAGTTAAAGCAGCTGATCACAATATGGTGTGTACCCAATGTAAGTGTGCAATGCTGTCCACATTATTTATACAAACTTATGGTCAGTATGTCATTTTAATGTTCCAACGATGTAGACCTGATGGAACTAAATTGACAACTTCTATTAAAAATGTTGTGGCTTCTCAGTTATCAATTTCAGGAAGAACCTTTGCAACTGTAGCTATTATTTATCATGACGGTCCTTCGACAACATCAGGGCATTACACATGTTATTTAAAATGTGAAAAAGGGTGGAAGCTGTGTAATGATACTCATTTGACTTTCAAACAATGTTTGCCTTTTGACTTAAAATATTCATACCTAGTGCTTTTAGAACCAAAATTTAAGTAAAGGTAATTGGCTTATGAAGACGGGAGCAGTTAATAAAAGTTAGTTTGCTGTTTAAAATTATATTGTGAGTAAAAGTATGAATATTTAAACATTGCGAAAATGTTGTATGAGCTTTTCTTTCAGAACGTCGGCAAAACGGTAATTTCAGAGTTTGTTTTGAGTAATTTGAAAACATACTGATATATCTGACACTATTTGGCCTTAACCATTGAAAAATATTTCAGATGTTCTTGGAGCTTTTCTTATAGAAAGTCGATGAAATGGAAGTTTTAGAGAACAGCAGAGTATTTTCCAACGAAAAGGATCTTCATGATGTACTATTTGGCTTAAAAGAAAAGTAAGTGAATCAAAGATTAGTGTACATATGTGATTTTTAAGTTTATATGTTTTTTTTTAAAACACAATCTTTTAGATTGTGGTTTTTTCCCGCTGTCATATGATGAGTAGTTTGAACTCACTGTTTTTAGTGAAATTCAATATATTCTGAGAACAGCAAAAATAAACTATCTAACATGTTGTACAAGTTATTCTATAGTTTGTATTGTGTAATTTAATTTGTATTCCCATTGTCTGACACTCACTTTCCTTTTCCACCCTTTTTCAGCTCTCTTTACTTTACTCACTCACACTGTCTTTCTCTCACTCTCTTTCACCCCCGTTCCTTTACTCCACTTCTTTCACAACCCCTCATTCCTATTTCAACTGTCTGCATCCCCTCTCTCCCTTGCCCCTCTTTTCAGCTTTCAGTCTCTCTGCTTTACTTCCCTTTTCCGTCTTTTCCTCCTTTGCTCTTTTAGTAATTCCTCTTTACTCACTCACCTCTTTTGTTGCACTCTGTCACTATAACTCACCCACTCTCCCTCACTTATCTTTCTTTGCTCCTTTCTTTTGTCCTCTTCTCTCTGTTTTTCGTTCACTACCTCTATGTCCTCAGTCCCTCACTCTCCTTGTGTTATGCTCACTTGTGTTTATCTACCTTCTATCATTTCTCTTACAACAACTTCACTGCTCCTCTCTCATCGTTCTTCATCCCATTTCTTTTACTCTGGTTCCATTACTACCCCTCATTTCCTATTTTTCAGTGTCCTTCTCTTTACTTTCATCACCGAATCACATTCTCTCTGTTCCACTGCTTTAGTCCTCTTCCCCTCTCTTTCCTTCTTTTGCTCCCTTATTCATTTTCCTTTCCTCACTCCTTGTAATCCACTTCACTCAGTCCTTGACTTAGTCCCTCTGTCTACTAACTTCCTCACTCCTTTTCCCTCAATCTTTCTATATTATCCTCACTCCCTTATCCCTTCACTCTGTGACTCCCCCTTACTCACTCTCAGTCATCTTCCATTCCTCATTCTTGTAAATGCATCCTCAATCAGACTCCTTTCCCTCTCAGTCATTCCCTTTTAACTTACTCCTCTTTCCTGATTTAGTTTTGCTAACTCACATTCTTTTCGTATCTTTCTTACCTTCAGTTCATTTCTCTCTTCTTCTCTTCCTCTCTGTCACTGAATGTATCTGACTTACTCTTAGTAATGTGCTCTCCTTCTATTTCTTTTCCCCTCTTTTTGTCCTTCTACATTAATTTATTTCCCTTTCTGTATCCTTCACTCTTACTTTATTTCTTAGTACACTTTTATGATTTTTAACCTCTTGCCCTGTCTCTTCTATTTAAAAATATATATTTTACTAATTATAACTTATTTTTTCTTCTCTCTTCCACAGATACAAAGTGTAGTAAAAACATGTAATTACATTTACATTAATTATATGGTAAGTGTGACTAAAAAAATGTAGTTTGTCATCACCCTTTGCTTTAACCTCACTACTATTCTCTCACCCTACCTCACTCCTGTTTCCTTACTCTGCTTCCCTCACTTATTCTTATCCTCCATGTTTACTCCTCTTTCCCTTACTCTCCTACCACATTCAACTTCTTTCAGTCCCCCTGCTTTACTTCCCTTACCCTCTGTTCCCTTTCTTCGCTCCCTCACTCATTCCCTTTCCCTTACTCACTTACTCCACTCCTCTCACTCCTTCTCTCAGTCCGTCTGTCCTCACAGTTCCTCACTCCCGTTCCCTCACTCTGTCTCTCTTACCCTCACTGTCTCTGTCCCCTCACTCTGTCACTACTCTTTCGTCATGCTCACTCCCTATAACTCACCCACACTCCCTCACTTACCTTTCTTTGCTGCTTCACTCAGTCCCTTTCAGTCACTCCTTCCTTTACTCTCTCTCTCCTTTCTCTCTGTCACTCCCCATGTCTTACCCTTATTCACTTTTATCCACCCTCTTTCACCCCTCTTTACTTACACTCACTTCTCTTTTCTCACCATGCCTCACCGCTGTTCCTTTACTCCGGTTCCGTCACTACCCCTCATTCCCCATCCTTTACTGTCCTTCCCTTTACTTTCAACAGCCACTCACATTCTCCCAGTACCTCTGCTTTAGTCTTCTTCTCTTCCCTTCTTTCGCTCCCTTATTCATTTTCCTTTTCTCACTTACACCCTAATGCACCTTCTCTCTGTCTTTCTATCTAATACACAGTCCCTCTGTGTTGCTCCCTCTAACTCTCTTTCTCTTAACATCACTCTCTCTGTCCCCTTCCCTCATGCTCACTCCTTTATTCTTTTTATTTTCTTTTTTTTTGGGTGCGCGCCCCGTGCGCCTACCGGTACGCGTACCCTGGAGAAAAAAGAATGACAGTTTTAAAAAAATGTAGCATTTTTTTTATAAATTGGAGGTAGTTCTAAAAAGAACTGTTTTTTTATTCTTTTTGTTGTTTTATATTTTTTTATTGTTTCTTTGAAAATTGTTTACTTTTTTTGGCTTTTATGAACAATTTTATATTTTTTTGTATTTTTTATGGGGACAAACAAAAAATAGGGAATTATAAACGGCTCAACTGGAGCAAAAAAAATCAGGAAAAAATGAAGGTTTCTTTTTGCACTTGTGGTTGTCTCCAGCACGGTTGATCAATTTGATGCTTTGCTCTCCATAGGAAATTGTAGTCCCGCAAAATATACAAATTATTTTAAAAGCTCCAAACTGGGTTTGGATGTTTGGGACCATCTCCCTTGCCTCTGGACCCGATGGAGTGGGTTGTTTGCTTCTGGAGGTGCTGGGAGAAGATTGGGGAGGGTTTCTGGTCAGTTCTCTGACCTCTGCCGCAGAATAGTTGTTGGGATGCCTGCATTGCATGTGGCGAATCATGGTATTATTACCAAAAGAATACTTTTTGGCAGGGATCCCCCTGGAAAGTACAGTGCCACAGATCAGACATGTCACTTTTGGCGCATTGACTTTCTTTAGGCCCCTTGGGATTTTAAAAAACTCCCACACAATGTGCTCTCTCGGTTTATAGGGGGGATTATCTGCAGGCAGGAACTGCCTCTCCTCCTCCTCCTCCTCTTCTTCTTCACCACCAATGTGGTGTTGTGGTGGTCCTTGTGGTGGTGGCGGTGGTGGTGGTGGTGTAGATGCTCCTGCTGCTGCTGCAGCCATTTCTCAATGAATAGAAGCAGGTCTTCCTCACTCAAAGAACAAAGTGAGAATGAGGAAAAAAGGGGGGGCTTTCATCATTTGGAAAACAAAACTGTTCTGAACCAATGAAAAGTGTTATTTTCAGGTCACATGACCCGGGCTTTCATCATTTGGAAAACAAAACTGTTCTGTACCAATGAAAAGTGTTTTTTTCAGGTCACATGACCCGACGCGCTTACGCTACGTGCCCGGGGGCGTAGCGTAAGCGTGTCGGGCGCTTACGCCGTGCGTCATAAGACGCATCACGCGGCTACGCGATACGTCACGATGATGTTTTCGTTCGCGCCAATAGCGCTAACGGGACGCTCACCGGTACGAGCACCAGGAGCGCCCCAGGGCAAAAAAAAAAAAAAAAAAGGAAAAATATACATAAAAAAATTAGTATTACATAAATATACAATATCAAATTCATTATAAAAAATATTATATTTCATAGCTATAGAGATTTGCTATTAAAAACATTTGAAATTCACTGAAAAAAACATAGGTTTGAGGCCCTATATATAGTTAGGAATTAGCATTTACAAAACCTATGAAATTCACTGAAAAAACCATAGGTTTCACACCAGTTATAGTTAGGAATTAGCATTTAAAAAACCTATTAAATTCACTTAAAAATACCATAGGTTTCACACCAGTTATAGTTAGCTGGAAATTTTACTGACATAAAACCATTGAAATTCCCACGTTATAGTTAGTTGGACTCACTAAAACTTGCACGCCTGCAATGCACTGCTGAAGACGTCACATATTACATCACTCATGACATGGTCAGTGACATCACTCATGACATCACTGATGACACCATCCTTGTGACAGAGTGACAGACCTCCTTTCAGTGTAATGTAACCCTTGAAACACATATTCAAAAATAGAAACAAAAATTTTCAAAAAAATGGAGATACCCATACCAGTTACAACAACCAATTCAGTAATTTCACCATCTATATACACTTCCACTCATTCACCAACAGTTCTATATAGTCACTCATACATATACTCACTCATCATGTGTACTGATACACCTATACATCCTGTTACACACCGACAGTCATCCAAAAGTTACTCACACACATACTCACACATGCAAATAAAATATTGAACATCCATTTATTTGCATATACAGCTATACACACACTACCACCTTACTTCTAAGGAAACTTACACATACTTACTGTCTTAAACAATCACTTATAGAAACACATAGTAATTTAAACAGGAACTCTTACAATCCCTCACTCTCGCATATACTCACTTATATACATCAATATTCACATATACTAGATTAAAACATATGTAGTTACTGATACAAATACTAGTGAGACAGTCATTCACTCACTAACACACACATATACACACTCATCCACCCATACAGTCCTGCACATATGCTGTCTTCAAAACACATACAAAGAGAGAGTGAGTAATTCATGCATCTATGTGCTAAGTAATACCCCCACCAAACCATACAAACACTCATACTAATACTAAGAAAAACATCTAATAACCCATATACATACACATGTACCTACTCACCAACCCATGTAGCCACTTATACAGAAAGTGAAACAATAATACATATATTTAAATATTTAAACATTACTCACTAATTTTTTTTTTTCAGAAAGACACACATTCACTGGATGGTGTCATCAGTGATGTCATGAGTGATGTCACTGACCATGTCATGAGTGATGTAATATGTGACGTCATCAACAATGCATTGCACGCGCAATTATGGTGAGTCCAACTAACTATAACGTGGGAATTTCAATGGTTTTATGCGAGTAAAACTTCCAGCTAACTATAACTGGTGTAAAACCTATGGTTTGTTCAGTGAATTTAATAGTTTTTTTTTAATGCTAATTCCTAACTATAACTGGTGTGAAACCTATGGTTTTTTCAGTGAATATATATATATATATATATATATATATATATATATATTACCTACTGGCACTCGCCAGTAGGTAGTTATAGTTAGGACCTAGCTACCATAGGAAATCCGCAACATTCTATTGGGAATAACTCTGGCGTCGGTTGAGGAATTTGCGTGTAATTTTCCAAAGTTTTGGCCAGCTCCGCTCCACTCCTTTCTTGAAAGTTTCGGGGGGATTCGTGAAGTGGGGGCTGAGAAAAAGGGGGTCCCATAACGTGTTTTCCCCATGTTAATTTCCATAGGACGTTCAGACATGTCTACAGCCCGAACCGCTGAACGGAATTACGCAAAACTTTGCCAAATTGTATGGACTGGTACGGAGATGTGCCTTTGCTATATTTGGTGAAAATTGCTCCAGTGTTTTTTTTTAAAATTAACTTCAAAAACACATATATATCTATAGGCGCGCTACGAGCGCTCACCGGTACGCGTACCAAGGAGTGCAACCGGCGCGCTACGGGAGTGCGCGAGCAGAAAGCTGATTGGCTGTCAGATGTCTGTCAACATTCTAAACAGTCCGGAGAGTCCGCCATCTTGTGTCTCGGTAGAATCGAGACACAAAAGGTTACAAAAAAGGGGGAATGTTTAAAAGGGGGCAGGGTAGACACCCCCTGAGCCCCTAGGTGTTCTGAGGGGGGCCTAGAAGGACCCTGAAGGGCAAAAAAAAGTAGGTTTTTTTTCAATTTTCGCGGGGTAAGCGCTGTGTGCGTTCCCATGTACGCTCACCGGTACGTGCACCCAGAGCGTACCACAGGGAAAAACATTGAAAGAAAATAGTGTAAAATAAGAATTTGGAGTGCTTAGAGGTAGGGTAGCTCTAAAAAGAGCTGTTGTGTTATGTGGGTGATTTAAGTACCTACAAGTAGGTACTGATGCAGAGTAAAAAATTCACTTCAATACAATCACTTCGCTACTACTTCATAAATTAGAAATAAAAATGAATAATATGTCAATTAATTTTGAATTTGTAAATATAATTTTTTGTTCAGAATTTTCATAATTTAATAGAACTTGTAGCATGTCCTCATCTGGAATTTCCTCTTCAATCATATGATCAGGAATGTCCTCATTAAAAGTGTGCCATGATGATTCTATTTATCCAAACATTCGATTAATTCTTCGTTAAGAGATTCATCCCAAAAATTATCCGTGTCATCTTGAATTTCAATAAATATCGTTGAAATTTCAAATGAAATTTCCTTAGTCTCCTCATTTTGATTCAATTTAATTTCAAATTTCTTGCTGTAAATTGCAGAAAAAAGTAATCACTTTCAAATATCGTTTTTAGTAATACATAACATAAAAATTGCTTAATCACGTATTTAGTTCTTTAAAATTGATTGGGCAGTGTATAGTATCAGACAGGAACTAGAAATATAAAGCACTGCATGTGATGAAGCCTATCTTAATCCATAATTATAACAGAAGGACTGTAAATAACTAACAGAAAACATTTTCCAAATTATCTTAAAGTGTACAACATAGTTCCCCTTAGATATTAACAACTCACCTTTTTGAAAGTATAAGAGTAAGTACTGTGTTATTGAAAGTCCAGAAATTGAGCAGCCAAAATTCCTCTCAAAAGTACCTCAGACAGGAGTATCACAAAATGGCAGTGTTTTCCTCTCATTTAAGATATATACATAACCAATCAAACTTCATCACACACAAATTCAAAACTAAAGTAATATTTTGATTGGTTCTAAATTTCAATACTTTCAAATTTGTTTTCCCCATGCAATTTTCCATAGGACATTTAGGCAAGGGTACAGCCCGAACGGATGAATGGAATTACACCAAAGTTGGCAAAATGATAGCTACTGGTATGTAGTAGGGCCTTTTCTATATTTCTATGAAATTGCTCCAGTGGTTTTTATGAAAAGCAACTTCCAAAAAACATATCTATAAATAGCGTGCTCCAAGCACTCACTGGTACGCGTACCAGGGAGCGCACCCAGCGCGCTACGGGAGTTCGCGAGCGGAAAGCTGATTGGCTGTATGATGTCTTTCAACATTCTTAACAGTCCGGAGAGTCCGCCATTTTGTGTCTCGGGAAAATCGAGACACCTGAGGTGAAAAAAAAGGAGGAAATGATTAAACGGGGGCAGGGTAGACACCCCCTGATCCCCTAGGTTTTTTGAGGGAGGCTTAGAAGGACCCTGAAGGGCCCAAAAACTACTTTTTTAAACATTTCGCGGGGTAAGCGCTGGGTGCGTTCCCGGGTACGCTCTCCGGTACGCACACCCTGAGCGCACCACGGGGAAAAACAGTGTAAAAAAATAGAGTAATAAAAGAATGTAGAGTGTTTAGAGGTAAGTTAGCTCTGAAAAGAACTGTTGTGTTATGTGGGTGTTTTTTGTACCTACAAGTAGGTACCAATGCAGAGTCTCAAATTCAAGAGGAAAACTCTATTCCCCTCATCTGTAAAATGTACACCATCTCTCCTATAGATGCCTTGCATGTTGTAACGCAAGTTGTTGTGGTAAATGGAACCCATACCATAGTCTCTGAGGAAAGCAGAAACAGATTTGTTTACATGTTTCCTTGCTTTCTCAATCTGTGGACAAAATTGGTTGGACCAGTTCCATTTTTGTCTTTGGCATATATTAGAAAATACCAAGGCAGTTTTTGGAAAAAGTGACATCAATTGCCCAAAGATGTCCTTTAAAAGCATTTCCAGACCTACCCCAGTCAAAGTGCCCAAGTCATTGCCACCACAGTGCACAATTATAAGGTCAGGGTGTGGAAGATGCATAAAGGATTTTACCAATGCTATCAATTGGTGACTTCTTAATCCTCTCTGTCCAATCCACACAATGTCCACATTTGGTAAATCAAGGTTGTAAATCCCTCTGTTGCTTGCAAATTTTTCACTCCAGAAGACATAGCTATGACTCACAAACCAGACTTTTGGCATTTTAAGGTAGATGTGCTTCTATTCAGATGAGTTGTGGAAATGAAATGGCAGTTTGAAAGTAGTAATTATTAAAAAACATTGGTTGAGATTCAGTGCACTTGAAAACCCAGAAATGATTGGTGCTTTCTTAAAAATCTTCACTAAAAATTAGGGTGCATGCTTTTTGTTTTGAAAGAAGTCATTTCAATGGTTGAGAAAAAGTTATTTAAATAAACATTGCACTTGATTAGCTAGTATATTGAGAGGTCAAACACCCTTGCTGTATTCTTTTGCAACATTCTATGATGAACTTCTGAACTGTGTGCTGGGTTAGGAGGGAGTTACCATGGTAACAGGGTGAATAAGCACTGGGGGGATGGGTGAATGTTATGTGAGTTTCAAAGTCTTCAAATGTACAACCAATTAAAATGTGCAGTTTGGTTTTGAATTTGTGTGGGAACAATTTTGATTGGTTATGTACAAGAATATGGGTCTGAAATGAGTAAGAATTTGTGCCATTATTCTCAGACTCCAGTGAAAGAAGCATTATTCAGAGGTTCTGCTTAAGAAAATCTGTTGAGTGTGACTGACACTGTTCTACATCTTTCAAAGCATTTTTAAAGGTGAGTAATGATTCTTTTAATAAAGATAGAGTGCTGTATGCACTATGGGGAAGATTAAGAAGCATATTGTGCTTCTTTATTCTTGCATTTTGTGTCATGTTTTTTTGTAATGTTGTTTAAAAATTGAATGGTGCATATTGGCAATGTTTTTTGAAAATGAGTTAGGTTTCTGCTATGTTTCTGTAGTGGTCATTTAAATGAGCTGTGCTTTGTGTCAAAAACGATTTAGTATGCAAAATCTTTTCTGGAAAAAAGTCTGCTTTTTAACTTTTGGAGAAGCATTACACTGACTTTCTGTTTGAAATAAGAAAAAAAATGTTCACATTTTCCAATAATGTCACCTGTGCCTTGTAACAGTTTGCCTCAATTAGCTTAAAGAGTATTCTTTGCTTGTGTCTCACTTTACTTTGTGCCTGTGTGTAATCTGATATATGATTCATTTAATGAAGATACACTGCTATTAAAAATATGGTAGTATATGTTTTTTGAAGACATGGTAGATTACATGTAACGTTCTGGTAATGTGCCTAAGATCACACTGATGGATGAATCAAGCTTAGTCACAGTGTGATCTTAGGCACATGACCAGGATGTTACATGTAATGAGAAATTAATGTTATGTCTTGCTTATATATAGGTGGCCTGTTTTTGGTCTGTAGAGACAGTGAAATGATATGAGCAGAAACACACATACTGCTTGCAGAGACAGATGTGGTAGATTACCTGTAACATCCTGGTCATGTGCCTAAGATCACACTGTGAGTCAAGCTTGATTTTAAATGGATCTTGGTGAATAATATGCTTAGTTGATGTCTAAACAAATATGGAAGTACGTGTTTTTTAATGACATGGTAGATTACATGTAACATCCTGGTCGTTGGGCCTTTGTTCACACTGATGGGTGAATCAAGCTTCACTCACAGTGTGATCTTAGGCACATGACTAGGATGTTACATGTAATGAGAAATTAATGTTATGTCTTGCTTATATATAGGTGGCCTGCTTTTTGCCTGTAGAGACCGTGAAATAATATGAGCAGAAACACACATACTGCTTGCAGAGACAGGGGTGGTAGATTACATGTAACATCCTGGTCATGTGCCTAAGATCACACTGTGAGTGACGCTTGATTATAAAAGGATCAGGGTGAATAATATGCTTAGTTGATGTCTTTAAAAATATGGAAGGACATCTTTTTTAAAGTCATGGTAGATTGCATGTAACATCCTGGTCATGAGCCTAAGATCACACTGATGGGTGAATCAAGCTTCACTCACAGTGTGATCTTAAGTACATGACCAGGATGTTAGATGTAATGAGTAATTAATGTTATGTCTTGCTTATATATAGGCGGACAGTTTTTGGCCTGTAGAGACAGTGAAATAATATGAGCAGAGACACACATACTGCTTGTAGAGACAGACATGGTAGATTATATGTAACATCCTGGTCATCTACCTAAGATCACACTGTGAGTCAAGCTTGATTTTAAATGGATCTGGGTGAATGACATGCTCAGTTAATGTCTTTAAAAATATGGAAGTACAAGTTTTTTAAAGACATGGTAGATTACATATAACATACTGGTCATGTACCTAACATCACACTGATGGGTTAATCAAGCTTCACTCACAGTGTGATCTTAGGCACATGAACAGGATGTTACATGTAATGAGAAATTAATGTTATGTCTTGCTTATATATAGGTGGCCTTTTTTGCCAGTAGAGACAGTGAAATAATATGAGCAGAGACACACATACTGCTTGCAGAGACAGACATGGTAGATTACATGTAACATCCTGGTCATGTGCCTAAGATCACACTGTGACTGAAGCTTGATTTACCCATCAGTGTGATCTTAGGCACATGACCAGGATGTAATCTAACATGTCTTTAAAAAACATGTACTTCCATATTTTTAAAAGTCATAAACTAATCTCATTATTCACCCAGATCTATTTAAAAAGAAGCTTGACTCACAGTGTGATCTTAAGCACAGGACCAGCATGTTACATGTATTCTAACATGTTTGTCTCTGCAAGCAGTATGTGTGTCTCTGCTTATATTATTTCCCTGTCTCTACAGGCCAAACACAGGCCACCGATATATAAGCAAGACATAACATTAATTACTCATTACATGTAACATCCTGGGCATGTGTCTAAGATCACACTGTGAGTGAAGCTAGATTCACCCATCAGTGTGATCTTAGGCACATGACCAGGATTTAACATGTAATCTACCATGTTTTTTAAAAACATGTACTTTCATATTTTTAAAGATATCAACTAAGCATATTATTCATCCAGATCCATTTAAAATCAAGCTTGACTCATAGTGTGATCTTAGGCACATGACCAGGATGTTACATATAATCTACCATCTCTGTCTCTGCAAGCAGTATGTGTGTCTCTGCTCATATTATTTCACTGTCTCTACAGGCCAAAAACAGGCCACCTATATTTAAGCAAGACATAACATTAATTAGTAAATCGTTTTTGACACAAAGCAAAGCACATGTAATGTAAATCAGCCTTTTGTTGTATTCTAGTGTTTATATCGTTTGCTTATTGTAATTGCTATGCAATATGTTTGTAGTGGTCTATAATATGTTACTTTTTCTTTACCACAGATTATAATCATCTATACAAAGAAAGAAAAAGATGCCTTCCAAACAAAGACGTGAAAAACTTTATAAAAAAAAATTAAGGTCTAAGGAAAAAGAAAAACAAGATTCAACCAAAACAAAATCTTCAGAGAAAAAAAATAATGCTCCTGGTAAGCAAACTAAAAATGTTCTCAGGAACTTATTGAAATGTCAAAAAAACGTGTGTTTTTAAACAAGAATAAGACACCTGTAATTAGAAAGAAGACAGTGTCCCTTTAAAAATGTTAGACCTGTACAAGGAGATGATATTGTCTACAACAAAAGAAGGAGAAATCAATTTATTGAAATTCATAGACGAATGTTTTATAACAGAATTATATCTAATTTATTAAAAAATGTAAAAAGGTATCAAAAAAGACCTCTTTTTACAAGAAAAAAAACATAGTTAAGATTGTGGATGACGCATTTAAAGTGAAAAATAAATTGTTTAGTCTAGTAATGAATAGAATTCGTACACTCGATAAGGTAATCAATGTGTTCAATTCAAAATGTAAGTGGAGGAGAGTAATTAATCGGACTCATTTTTGTGATGTTTTTTCTGGAGAATGGAAGCATAGTTCAAGTTGTGAGCCATTTTTTAATGAAGAAATTTACTTTCAGGATAATGATTTGGTGCATGCAGTTGACACCAGTGGTCGACCATATGAGGTGAAGGGCGGTTGTCCGGTTGAAAAAGAAGAGATTGTGCCTAGAAATACAGAAGAGGTGTTAGCTGATGAAGTTTTAGGGAGATTTCCTAAGGCTCCAGTGTATACTTGGAATTGTAGTAGTATTTGTAGTGTGCTACAGCATTCAATTGATTTGTTTCGCACTTTCTTACGGCCATATACTAAGAAAAGTGTGAAACAAAAAATGAAAATTTTACAAGAGTTAGATCCTTGTAGAGTGAGAGAAAAAACAGGTTTGCAAGGGCATTCACTGGCTTGTCTTTCAAGAAAGGTATGTCAGAGTGTTTTTCACCATTTTAGGATGTTAGCAGTGCATCATAATAAAGTGAGGAAATTAGTGAGAAGGTTGTATTATACAAAAGTCCAGCACTTAAACTAAAACAGTTAAACAGTGATCTTTTGCATGGAACTGAATTAGATGTCAAAAACATTTGTGATGAAATTGAGTTTTGTTACTTTGGTGAAAAAGAGGTCAGTGCAGAAATTGATACAGTAATAGAAGGTAATGTAGAAGAGAATGTAGAGATTTTAAGTACAGAAAAATGTGAAAATGAAATTACAAAGTTTAAAGTCAATTCAAGTGAAAGGCCTAATTTTACTTGTGTGTGTTGTCGACAAACTCATTATAAGAATCAGACTAGGTTAGTTAATTTATATGTAAAAAGTATAATGGAAAATAATAATGAGTGGAAGGATTTTGCAACTTATTTGTTGATAGAAAATTGTTTTGATTTGGGGTCTGATCAACGTATTTGTAAATATTGTTATAATAAATTAAATGCAAACAGAATGCCTGCTAGAGCTGTTTATAATAATCTGGAGTTGGTAGACATTCCTTCTGAATTGATGGACTTAAATACCTATGCGTCTATTCAGATTCAATGTGTGCATCCTTTTCAGGCTATTGTTCGCATGGAGCCTAAGACAGGGAAATTGCCTCCTTCAGATTTACAGAGAGGTTTAAAGGGAAGAGTTGTTTATTTGCCTCTAGATTTTAACAAACATTTTGATATAATTGGTGTCGAAAAAGTAGAAGAGGAACCTCTGGTTATTCTAGTTAATGGTGTTCCGACAAAAAGTAAGAAAATCTGGCAAGAATTAGTGGATGTTAGGAAATTCAAAAAGGCAACGTTGTATCTGGTAAAAAATAATCAGTACTATAAAAATGTGTATGTGGGAGAAAAGGAAACAACTGTACAAGACAACACTGATGTCTCTGCTGGGCAAATAGAAAAAGTTGATGTCTCTAGAAGTGAAGACATTTATGAACATTATAGTGTTCATCCATTGCATTCCAAAGAAGTAATGGGGAATTCTATTGACTTGTTTCAGATGAAAAAAGCCAAAGGAAGTCCCATTAGTGTATTGGAAGAAAGTTTGGAAGCTCGTTGTTTTCCACAGTTATTTCCAACAGGTGAAGGTGGACGATATGACGACCGACCTTTTCAAACTCCTGCATCTGAATACCGGACTTCAAGATTATATGCAGAAGATCCAAGGTTTCGTCAATGCATTCCATATTTGTTCCATCTACTGTTTGAGAGTGATTTGTCTACACTTTCCTATGCAGTAAACCATATACTGAAAAGTGGAACACATCTACAAAATGTTTCGGCAAGGGATTTTATGGATAAAGTGAAACGGCAAGACAGTGTTTGGGAATCTCAGCTAATTAATCTCATGGCATGTCAGCGTGGTACTAACGAGTATTGGTACCGTTGTCATGGGGAATTGAAATGTATGCTAAGAAACTTAGGAATTCCTACATGGTTCCTCACTGTTAGCTGTGCTGAGTATGCTTGAGAAGACTTACTTGAATTTCTACGAGAGGCAAATAAAAACATTGAAAGTATTGAATACAAGACACCTGGAGAACTGTGCAGATATTTCAATCATAGGTTTGAAGCTATGATGTCTTTTATTATAAACAAAAAAAATCCTCCACTTGGAGAGGTGTTGGATTTCTTTTGGAGAAAGGAGTATCAAGCAAGAGGTGCTCCTCATATACAATGCTGCTATGGATTAAAGATGCACCAATATTTGGAACAGATTCAGATGAGAAAGTGATGAGTTTCATTGAGCAGTATTCTACATGTGCTGTTCCGAAAAGTACAGAAGAAAACAATTTAAGACATCAAGTTTTACGCTTTCAAACCCATCGTTGTGGGAAATACTGTCGTCAAAAATACAAATCCAAGGACAAGTTCTACACAAAATGTCGTTTTGCATTTCCACGTCTAGTAACATCGAAAGGAAGAGTCAACAATTTTATGTCTTCTCTGCGACATACTGTGACAAGAAAATCACCCAAAAATACATACAACCTAAGAAGAAATGAGGAATCAAAATTCATAAATGACTACAACCCAGTCATTTTGTCCATGTGGAATGCTAACAGGGATATTTAATATGTGGCAGACAACTCTATTGCTGTGGCTCGATATGTGACGTCTTACATCACAAAATCAGAAAAGACGCAACTGAAGGAAATGTGGGAGGAAATTTCACATGAAAAGAGTCTAAGCAAGAAATTATACAGTCACAGTCTGAAGATGTTGTCGCATCGAGAAATTGGAGCATATGAATGTTCTGATCGGTTATCGTCAGCAAGTCTATATGCCAAATCTAGAACCATTATTTGGGTGAGTCTAGGTCTTGCTGCAACACGAAACCGAGTTATGAAATCTGTACAAGAAATAGAGTATTTGGCGGAGAAAGAACCAGACAGTACAGATATTTTGAAGACAAACATGTTGGATACATACTATCCAAATAGTAGTACTCACCTTGAGAACGTTTGTCTCTATGAAGTTCTGCAAACCCTATACTTTTAAAAAGAACGTTACAGAAGACATCAATAAAGGTGTATATGCAGTAATTGGTTGTGAAGGCTGTCTAGTGAAACTAAGAAAAGGCCATTTGATTAATCATCGAAAATTGAGTGGTGAATCTCCAGACAAAAGGGAATTTTATTACTTAGCTCTTTTGCAACTCTTTAAGGCTTGGCGTACAGAAGAGGAACTACTTGGAGAATTTCTTACTTATGAAGATTTGTTCAATGCAACCAAGGATACCATAGAATGTCCTGTTTTGTCAAATTATCTGCAAATGTTGAACGAGGAAATACAGCAAGAAGCTACAATTGCAGCTGAGATTGCTATAGACAGTTCTCAAGATAGTCAGAGTTCTGCTTCATTGAGTCAGGATCCACTAGGAGGACCAATTATACAAAATGAAGCTGCCACTGCCATGGATGAAGTTGAAAGAGCCATGGAGCAAGCTCAGGAGGATGGAGTTCACTTAGAAGGTTTGGAATAAGAACTAAACGTTGAGCAGAGACAAATATATGACGAAGTCACAGAAAACATTGAGCATGGTTTATCTCATGAGAAAAAAGAGTGCTCATGTACATCATTTATACCTGTCCGACTGTATGTGAGTGGAGAAGCAGGAACTGGAAAAAGTTTCCTGATTAAAGCGTTTCCAACATATTTGCAGAAAACAACGGAGTCATCACTCTCTTGTGTTGTTACTGCTCCAACTGGGTTGGCAGCACACAACATTAAAGGGATTACTTTACATCGCTTATTGATGCTGCCAGTGGAGCATGATAACAAATTACAATACCACAAGCTATCTGGAGAAGCTTGTTGTGAAGTTTCAAGAGTCCTAAAGAAAATGAAACTTCTTATCATTGATGAAGTAAGCATGGTATCAAATGTAATGCTTGCTTTTGTGCATTTAAGAATGAAAGAAATTCTTAAAACAGACTATGATGTGTTATTTGGAGGCAAACACATCATTGTTGTTGGAGATCTACTGCAACTAACTCCAGTGAAAGGACAGCCAGTGTTTAAAATGCTTACGCATGAAGATACCAGGAAGTGCTTAGGAAGCATTGGAAATATTAACATATGGTTACATTTCAAATATGCAGAATTGCTTCAAAATATGCGACAGGCAAAGGATGAAGATTATGAAAATATTCTACAAGGTATTAGAATTGGAAAACTAACTGAGCATGGCAAAGAAGCTTTATATGGATGATTAATTTTATTTCCAAAAGAAAACATTCTCCCAGACAATTTTTTAATGAAAATTCCTGAAAACAAATCTGTTATATGCTTGATGCCAACTCTAAAAGAATGTTCAATCTTCAACAACAAAATGTTAAAGTTGGAAAATCAAGAGATTGTGAAACTGGAAGCTATTGATAAAATAGAACATGAAGGAGCAACTATTGTTTTGTCTGAAAAGATTAAATCAAAATTGGATTCTTTAGAGAAGACAATATCTAAAACTGCTGGATTAGAAAAGACTCTGTATTTATCTTTAAATTGTTGTAAAATTTTATGACGTAATTTACATGTAGAAAGAGGTTTAGTAAATGGAGCAATGGGTCATGTTGTTGATTTTGTGAATTACCGAAATAGAGATGGAATTGAATTTATAAATATTAAATTTGATGGTATTGAAGAAGTACGACAAATCAGTCGTTGTTCTGCACGATTTTTGCTTGTGAAAGATTTATATGTCCGCCGAAAACAGTTTCCTGTTTCTTTGGCATATGAAGTGACTATTCATAAATCTCATGGTTTAAGTGTGGATACTACTTTGGTGAATATTGTAAGTTCTGTGTTCAAGGAGGGTATGGCATATGTTGCTTTATCTCGAGTCAGAACTTTATCTGGGTTGTACTTGATTGATTTGGATGAGACAAAGATAAATGCAGATCTAAATTGTGTAAAAGAATATAATAGGTTAAGAAGAGAGTATGCTCCAAATTTACCTCAATATCTTCTATTTGAAAAGCATGTGGTAGGCCGAAAAAGAAGAAATGATAAAAATTGTAGTGAAGTTGCAGCAAAAAGAAAAAAAGTAGATGAACCAGTAATTGTAAGAAGAAAGGAAAAGGATTCAGGTAAAGCTGTTGTTGGATTTCAGTTTGAAAACAGTTCTGGTGTCAACTGCAATGCTAATGTAGTGGTTAACGTTGTTTTTTTTCTCCAAACTGTACAAGAACAGATTGCTGAAAATCGTGATCAAACATTTTGTTGTTTATTAAATTCTGTGTTTGACAAATGTAGCAGTGATAGAACATGTGTAAACAGTAGGAGGCCCCCTGGGACAGCACATAAGGGACTAGGGGAGATAGCTGTAAAACAAATGAGTGTCCCTAAGGGTCAGGATGAATCCTGTTTCTGCCTGAGTTATTCACAGCAACCGTTTCCACTTTACTCCTACATTTGAGGCCTGACCTGCAACAGTCAGTGCTATTAAAATATTGATCCCACCAAAAGATGACTTACTCTTATGTAAACAGGGTAACAACAAGATTTAGACAAATATGAACATATTAAAATTGTCCAACAAAAGACTTTCTGTAATAAATGTATACTTTATTCGGCCAATGCCGCACAGCATAAAATGTAAAAAACAATATAAAAACAATGTAGCAGCATTACAATATTGCACAATTTTTTCAACAAGACATTTTATGAATATATTAAAAAAGGTTTAAAATTGCTCCAGAGAACAAATATAAAGTGTCGACGCGTTTCGGTGTCTTTGATGACCACCTTCTTCAGGACTGTATTCTCTACAAAGAGACACATAATTACTTTCAAATACAGGAGATTGTTATAACATTACGAATCCAACAATTGTGTGCTGCATCTTGCAGTAACTTTACATGCTACTCTTTTTTTTATACATTGTCGCCAAGTCTTGATTACATACATTTGATTCAAGCGTTTTTAGATTACATTAATAAGTCTGGTTGTTGTTATCCTATTTCATCTTTTCAGTTCATGTGGAGATCAAATTAAGGGGAGCGGGGGGGTAGCGGTTCTTACCTCTACACAACCTACTGATTGTTGCAACCTTCTGTGTACATCTGGGGCATGGGTCTTACTCTTGAGTGCCACAGAACCGTTTTGTTGTCACACTGTGTAGTAGCAGTGCACTGGAATGGCAAAGGGTCTTATTTACAAATAAGAAATGACGGCTCACTTCATATTCACTGTCCTTATATCTTTAAATTAGTATAGTGGGTGTACCTTTGTCAATTGGCGCTCTTTATTTCAATCTGGTCTCGTACATCCAATTATCTCTATACCTATTCTTCAATGTAGGTATATTGGAACATAATCCACACGTATCTATGTAATTTCTTTTTATTTAGGGGCATAATTATTTCCCTACACCACTGTTATTATATTTCTGCTAGCTGACAGAGAGGCAAGTCGCATACCTTTGATTTTGGTCCTATGTGTTGCCCTCTGCCAGACAGGAGCCACCGATTATTCTATAATTAGGTAAGTGTAACCCAAAAAAAAGGATTGTTCAGATGCCAAAGTGCTTAATTAAAGCCGCCCGTGAGTTTATAAACGAGTGAAGCTTAACTGTGCACAGACAGTGCTAAACGATACGCAATGAAAAATGAGGACGCGAAAATTGGTAGGCTTTCAATCTCAAGCGGCATCTGGTGAGTAGCACCTTCGATCCCGCTATGTGAGCATGCGTAAATCCGCTGTGTAGCAACCATCTAATACAAGAGAGAACACGATCGACGTAATATAGAATAGCAACTTGGTGTATTATCCTTACATTTTAGAGATCACGGAGGATAGAAGGCCAACCTCTACCTTGAATGTGCCGAGGAAGAAAAGTTGAAAATACCCGGCTACAGCGATAAATCCCTATTATGATATAGGTGAGTGGCAACAACGCATATAACGAATCTTGGAGGCAGAAATGACCAAAGAGGGCCCATTTGGTAAACACAATTCTATATTTCATCCAGATCTATTTTTTCAAGAATAATCGGTGGCTCCTGTCTGGCAGAGGGCAATACATAGGACCGAAATCAAAGGAATGCGACTTGCCTCTCTGTCAGCTAGCAGAAATATAAGAATAGGTAATGCTAAGTGATGCATAACAGTGGTGTAGGGAAATAATTATGCCCTTAAATAAAAAACATTTCCATAGATACGTGTGGATTATGTTCCAATATACCTACATTGAAGAATAGGTATAGAGATAATTGGATGTACGAGACCAGATTGAAATAAAGAGCGCCAATTGACAAAGGTACACCCACTATACTAATTTAAAGATATAATGACAGTGAATATGAAGTGAGCCATCATTTCTTATTTGTAAATAAGACCCTTTCCCATTCCAGCGCACTGCTACTTCACAGTGTGACAACAAAACGGTTCTGTGGCACTCAAGAGTAAGACCCGTGCCCCAGATGTACACAGAAGGTTGCAACAATCAGTAGGTTGGGTAGAGGTAAGAACCGCTACCCCCACCCCCCGCTCCCCTTAATTTGATCTCCACATGAACTGAAAAGATGAAATAGGATAACAACAACCAGACTTATTAATGTAATCTAAAAACGCTTGAATCAAATGTATGTAATCAAGACTTGGCGACAATGTATACAAAAAAGAGAAGCATGTAAAGTTACTGCAAGATGCAGCACACAATTGTTGAAATCATAATGTTATAACAATCTCCTGTATTTGATAGTAATTATGTGTCTCTTTGTATAGAATACAGTCCTGAAGAAGGTGGTCATCAAAGACACCGAAACGCGTCGACACTTTATATTTGTTCTCTGGAGCAATTTTTAACCTTTTTTAATATATTCATAAAATGTCTTGTTGATAAAATTTCGCAATATTGTGATGCTGCTACATTGTTTTTATATTGTTTTTTATATTTTATGCTGTTCGGCATTGGCTGAATAAAGTGTACATTTATTACAGAAAGTCTTTTGTTGGACAATTTTAATATGTTCATATTTGACTAAATCTTTTTATTACCCTGTTTACATAAGAGTAAGTCATCTTTTGGTGGGATCAATATTTTAATAGCACTGACTGTTGCAGGTCAGGCCTCAAATGTAGGAGTAAAGTGGAAACGGTTGTTGTGAATAACTCAGGCAGAAACAGGATTCATCCTGACCTTTAGGGACACTCATTTGTTTTACAGCAGTGATAGAACAAAAATACAAAGTGTTTCTGAAATTCGAAATGTTTTAGACATATGTTCTGGTCTAAATCAATTTTCACAGAATATTCAGCAAGATTGTCAGGAATTTCTAATGTATATGCTTGTTGTTTTGCAAGATGAAGGTGTAGATGTAGAAAATCTTTTTGGCCTTTCTTATAAATGGCAGGATGACTGCGACAATTGCTCCTTTTCAAGTAGTACTACAATAGACACTGAAAGATTTATATATTTGACTTTACCAGACTGCAAATCAGTGTCATTTAATAATCTAGTTAGACAAGCAAATCAAAGCATGGTCTGTACTCAATGTAAATCAGCAATGCTATCAACATTATTTATACAAAGATATGGACAGTATGTTATTTTAATGTTCCAACGATGTAGACCTGATGGAACTAAATTGACAACATTAATTAAAAATGTTGTGGCTTCTCAATTATCAATTTCAGGAAGAACCTTTACAACTGCAGCAATTATTTACCATGATGGTCCTTCAACAACATCAGGTCATTACACAGCTTATTTAACCCCTTCAGTGCTGATGACAAAGCCAGCTTGTCATGGGCGTTACCTGCGCTACGCGGATGACGAGCTGGCTTTGTCATAAACAAGCCTTTTTTTTTCAGCGCACAGCGGGAAAACGCGGTAGCGCTGTAGGGGTTAAAATGTCAAAAAGGATGGAAACACTGTAATGATACTCAATTGACTTTCAAACAACGTTTTCCTTCTGACTTACAAAATTCTTACCTAGTGTTCTTACAACCGAAATTTTAGGGAAGATAATTGGCCTATGAAGATTACAGTAGTTAATATAACTTAGTTTGCTGTTCAAAATTACTTTCTGAATGAGAGTGATGAAGATAATAAAAAACATGTAGTTCTCATAGAGATAGTATATGTATATCATATAGTGTGTGCTGTGAGTATTATAGAAAATATTTATAAAAAGTAAGCTAGAGGTGGAAATAAAACTCTTGTTTCATAATGTAAAAGATGTTGGAGCTTTTCTTTCAGAAACTCAGGAAAATTAGACATTAAGAATACTCTGGACTAATTTCCAAAGAAAAGGACTTTCCATATACTATTTGGCCTCGTGGAAAAGTGGATGGATCAAAAGTGAGTTTAGATATGTTTTTTCTAAATTTTACATTATTTATGAAAAGATTGTATGGTTTTTTAAACACAATCATTTTGATTGTGTGTGTTTTTTTGCCCGCTGTTATATGATGAGTACTATTGAAGTCACTGTTTTAAGTGAAATTCAATATATTCTGAGAACAGCAAAAATAAACCATGTAACATGTTGTTGAAATTATTTTGTATTTTCTATTATTAAATATATATTATTTTCCCATTCTCTTATGCTCACTCACCTATTTCCACCCTCTATCACTCCTCTTAACTCACCCTCACAGGCCTTTTTTTACTCTCCCTCACCTCCCTTCCCTTATTCCACTTTCCTCACTTATCCTCATTCTCCAGTCCTTTGTGGCCCTTACCCTCTCTCCCATCCACCACTTACCAGCTGTTAGTCACTCTACTTTACTCCCCTTCCCCTTGTTTCCTTTCTTTGTTCCCTTAATAATTCCCCTTCTCTCACTCACCTTACTACACTTCACTCACTCCTTCTCTCACTTCCGCTGTCCTCTCACATTCTGACTCCCCTTCCCTCACTCCCTCTATCTTAGCCTCAGTCTCTCGATCCTCTCACTCTCTCACTCCTCTTCCGTCACGCTTACTCCCTAAAACTCACCCACACTCCCTTACTTACCTTTCTTTGCTCTCTTACTCAGTTCCTTTCTGCCACTCTTTCCTTCACTACCTCTATGTTCTCACTCCTTCACTTCCTTTGTCTCAAGCTCACTTGCTTTTATCCTCTCTTTATTTTCCCTTTTTCATCAACCTCACTGCCCTTCACTCACCCTCCCTCACCCTTGTTCCCTTACTCCAGTTCCTTCAGTTATCCTCATTCATCATCTTTAACTACCCTTCTTCTTTCTCTCGTCACGTACTCACCTTTTCCCAGTCCCTTTTTTTTCACTTTTCTTCCCTTTCTTCCCTTCCTTTGCTCCCTCAGTCATTCTCCTTCCTTTACTCACCTTACTGCCGTTTACTCACTCTTTCTCTGACTCACCTCTGTTCTCTCATATTCTCACGTGTCTTCCCTCACTCCCTCTCTGTTACCTTTACTCCCATTGTCTCCTCACTGTCATACAACCCTACATTCACCCTCACTCACCTTCCATGCCTCATTGTCATTAATCCACCGTTATTCACTCCTGCTTCTCTGTCACTCACTCACCTTTCTTTACTCCCCTTTCTGCCTTTAGTTTTCCCAATGCACATTCCTTTAGGATCTTACTCACCTTCAGTTCATTTCTCTCTCCTGCTCTTGTTCACTGTCACTGAATGTATCCATGTCATTATCCTTTTAGTAATTTGCTCTCTCTCTATTTCTTTTTAACTCTCTCTGACCTTCACCATTCCTTTGTTTTTCTTTCTGAGTCCTTCCCTTCTACTTTATCTCTTACTAACCTTTTATCACTTTTAATCTCCTACTTTGTCTCTTGTATTGTAAAATATATATTATAAATATTCTAACTTATTCTTTTTTTGTCTTTCACAGATATAAATATTAATGAAAATATGTAATTAAGTTTACATTACTTATAAGGTAAGTTTGATGTACAAAATTTACTTTCCCTATACTCTTTTCCTTAACCTCACTACTCTTCTCTGATGCTCCCACACGTCTGTTCCCTTATTGCGCTTGCCTCACTTATTCTGAATCCCCACGTTTACTCCCCTTTTCCTCACTCCTCTCTCACACTCACCTTATTTCAGACCTTCTCCTTTACTTTCCTTCCTCTCTCTTCTCTTACTTCATTCCTTTACTCTTTTCCCTTCCCTTACTCTCCTTACTCACTTCACTAACTCCTTCTCTTACTCCCTCTGTCCTCTTACTTCTACACTCCCCTTCCCTCATTCTCTCTCTGTTAGCCTCATTCTCTCCATTTCCTTAGTCTCTCACACCTCTTCTGTTACGCTCACTCCCTATAACTCAGCCACACTCCCACACTCACCTTCTTTCAAACCTTCTCCTTTACATTCCTTCCTGTCTCTTCCCTTCTTTTGCTCCTTCACTCTTTTCTCTTCCCTTACTCTCCTTACTCCACTTCATTAACTCCTTCTCTTACTCCCTCTGTACTCTTTGTTCTACACTCCCCTTCCCTCATTCTCTCTCTGTTAGCCTCATTCTCTCCGTCCTGTTAGTCTGTCACTCCTCTTCTGTTACGCTCACTCCCTATAACGCAGCAATACTCCCACACTCACCTTCTTTCAGACATTATCCTTTACTTTCCTTCCTCTCTCTTCCCTTCTTTTGCTCCTTCACTCTTTTCCCTTTCCTTACTCTCCTTACTCCACTTCACTAACTCCTTCTCTTTCTTCCTCTGTCCTCTTAGTTCTACACTCCCCTTCCCTCATTCTCTCTCTGTTACCCTCATTCTCTCCGTCCCCTTAGTCTCTCACTCCTCTTCTGTCACACTCACTCCCTATAACTCAGCCATACTCCCACACTCACCTTCTTTCAGACCTTCTCCTTTACTTTCCTTCTTCTCTTTTCTCTTACTTCATTCCTTTACTCTTTTCTCTTCCCTTACTCTCCTTACTCCATTTCACTAACTCCTTCTCTTTCTTCCTCTGTCCTCTTAGTTCTACACTTTCCTTTCCTCATTCTCTCTCTGTTACCCTCATTCTCTCTGTCCCCTTAGTCTCTCACTCCTCTTCTGTCACACGCACTCCCTATAACTCAGCCATACTCCCACACTCACCTTCTTTCAGACCTTATCCTTTACTTTCCTTCTTCTCTTTTCTCTTACTTCATTCCTTTACTCTTTTCTCTTCCCTTACTCTCCTTACTCCACTTCAATAAGTCCTTCTCTTTCTTCCTCTGTCCTCTTAGTTCTACTCTCCCCTTCCCTCATTCTCTCTCTGTTAGCCTCATTCTCTCCGTCCCTTTAGTCTCTCACTCCTTTTCCGTCACGCTCACTCTGTATAACTCAGTCATACTCCCATACTCACCTTCTTTCAGACTTTCTCCTTTACTTTCCTTCCTCTCTCTTCCCTTCTTTCGCTCCATCACTCTTTTCCCTTTCCTTACTCTCCTTACTCCACTTTACTAACTCCTTCTCTTTCTCCCTCTGTCCTCTTAGTTCTACACTCCCCTTCCGTCATTCTCTCTCTGTTAGTCTCATTCTCTCCGTCCCCTTAGTCTCTCACTCCTCTTCTGTCACACTCACTCCCTATAACTCAGCCACACTTCCACACTCACCTTCTTTCAGACCTTATCCTTTACTTTCCTTCCTCTCTCTTCTCTTACTTCATTCCTTTACTCTTTTCCCTTCCCTTACTCTCCTAACTCCACTTCATTAACTCTTTCTCTTACTCCCTCTGTCCTCTTTCTTCTACATTCTTCTTCCCTCATTCTCTCTCTGTTAGCCTCATTCTCTCCATTCCCTTAGTCTCTCACACCTCTTCTGTCACTCGCACTCCCTATAACTCAGCTACACTCCCACACTCTCCTTCTTTTAAAACTTCTCCTTTACTTTCCTTCCTGTCTCTTCCCTTCCTTCGCTCCTTCACACTTTTCCCTTCCCTTACTCTCTTTACTCCACTTCACTAACTCCTTCTCTTACTCCCTCTGTCCTCTTAGTTCTACACTCCCCTTCCCTCATTCTCTCTCTGTTAGCCTCATTCTCTCCGTCCCCTTAGTCTCTCACTCCTCTTCTGTCACGCTCACTGCCTATAACTCACGCATACTCCCACACTCACCTTCTTTCAAACCTTTTCCTTTACTTTCCTTCCTGTCTCTTCCCTTCTTTCGTTCATTCTCTCTTTTCCCTTCCCTTACTCTCCTTACTCCACTTCACTAACTCTTTCTTTTACTCCCACTGTCCTCTTACTTCTACACTCCTCTTCCCTCATTCTCTCTCTGTTAGCCTCATTTTTTCCATCCCCTTAGTCTCTCACTCCTCTTCTGTTACGCTCACTCCCTATAACTCAGCCATACTCCCACACTCAACGTCTTTCAGACCTTCTCCTTTACTTTCCTTTCTCTCTGTTCCCTTCTTTCACTCCTTTCATTTTTTCCCTTCTCTTACTCTCCTTACTCCACTTCACTAACTCCTTCTCTTACTTCCTCTGTCCTCTTAGTTCTACACTCCCCTTCCTTCATTCTCTCTCTGTTAGCCTCATTCTCTCCGTCCCCTTAGTCTCTCACTCCTCTTCTGTCATGCTCACTGCCTATAACTCAGCCATACTTCCACAATCACCTTCTTTCAGACCTTCTCCTTTACTTTCCTTCCTCTCTCTTCCCTTCTTTCACTCCTTCACTCTTTTTCCTTCACTTACTCTCCTTACTCCACTTTACTAACTCCTTGTCTTACTCCCTCTGTCCTCTTAGTTCTACACTCCCCTTCCCTCATTCTCTCTCTATTAGCCTCATTCTCTCCGTCCCCTTAGTCTCTCAGTCCTCTTCTGTCACGCTCACACCCTATAACTCAGCCATACTCCCACACTCACCTTCTTTCAATCCCCCTACTTCACTTCCCTTCCCCTCTCGTCCCTTTTTTTGCTCCCTCACTCATTTTCCTTTCCTCTCTCACTGCACTCCACTTCACTCACTCCTTTTGAATTTGTTAAGAATACAGCTCTTTTTGGAGATTTGGAGGTAATTCTAAAAAGAACTGTTTTTTTTCTTCTTTTTTAGGTTTTCTTTGTGAACAAAAACAAAAACAGGGAATGTCAAACTGCTCAACAGGAGCAAAAAAAAGAGTACAAATTAGGGCTGGGGACGGCAGTGGCGGTTTTCCCTTGTACGTACAATGTTCATGATACTTTGTTCTCCGTAACAAAGGAGTTCATCACAGTCCTTACATTTTATAGTAATGCCATCAAAAACAGGCTGAATGTTAGAAATCAGCTGCTCAGGTCTCCCTCTCACGGATGATGTAGTTGGTCCTCCAGTAGATGTTGAAGCACCATCCCTTGGGGCATTTCGTGCCAGGGCCCTAACACTCTCCCGGGCATAGTTCTGGGGGTGCCTCCTCTGAACATGCCGAATCATCGTCGAGTTCCCAAAACTATACTTCCTTGTAGGGTCTCCCCGTGAAAGCACAGTTTTGCAGATTTTACACTCCACCTTTGGAGCACTAACCTTTTTTTCATTTGGTGGTATGGTAAAAAACTTCTAAATGAAGTGCTCCTTTACCTTGGGCTGAGGAGCCTCTTCCTGAATGAACTCATCCGAGTCCTCACTACTACTGGTGGGCCTAGCAGCCATTCTTTTCACGAAAATGAAGAACAGAAAAGAACAGGTCTTGCTGTCTCCAAAGTGAAAGAAGAAGTGAAGGAAATGGGTGGGGTTTTCATTATTTGTAAACAAAACTGCTGACAACCAATGAAAAGAGTTATTTTTGGGTGACATGACTTGACGCGCTTACGCTGCGCGCTCCGGGAACACTTCCGGGGGCGCTTACGCGGCGCGAACATATGCGCTTCCGGGGGCGCTTACGTGGCACGCCTAAATGACGTTTTGCTAGCTTTTCGGAAATGCTAAATCATTTTAATTCGGAAAATAAAAAATACTACTTTTATAAGTATGGTACTGAATGTCGCATTATTATTTAGTTTAAATACATATTTTTTTACGCCCGCGGAAATAGCGCTCTCGCTGCGCTCTCGGGTGAACTTACCGGTGCGCGCACCCTGAGCGCTCCAAGACAAAATGATAAGAAAAATATATTAAAAAAATAACTTTTGAAAAAAAAATAATAATAATTAATAAATATAAAAAACAACTATTAAAAAAAAACACTTTAAAAATTGTAGGTTACAAACTCGATATACAAAGGAATTAGCTTTTAAAAAACCTTGGAAATTAACTGAAAAAACCATAGGTTTCACAATCGTTATAGTTAGGAATTAGCATTTAAAAAACCTTTGAAATTCACTGAAAAAACCATAGGTTTCACAATGGTTATAGTTAGGAATTAGCATTTAAAAAACCTTTGAAATTCACTGAAAAAAACATAGGTTTCACATTAGTTATAGTTGGGAATTAGCATTTAAAAAACCTTTGAAATTCACAGAAAAAACCATAGGTTTATCATTTGTTATAGTTAGGAATTTACATTTAAAAAACCTTTGAAATTCACTGAAAAAACCATAGGTTTCACACCAGTTATAGTTAGCTGAACATTTTACTCATACAAAACCAATAAAATTCCCACGTTATAGTTAGTTGGACTCACTATAACTCGCGCGCCCGCAATCCACTGCTGATGATGTCACATATTACATCATTCATGACATGGTCAGTGACATCACTGATGAAATCACTGATGACATCTCAAATGACATCACTGATGACATCATCCATGTGATAATATAATGCACCTCCTCACACTCTAATCTAACCTTTGATACATCCAGTGTTGAAAACAGACTACCATTCCTGAAACCATTGACACACCAATACCATTTACTACATACACACTCACTGATTCCTAAGTCTACACACACATCCACACATTCACCCATACAATCACTCATACATACAGACACTCATCAATACAACACTATCATATGCACTCATACACCTATACAGACACTCACACTGTGCCACTCATGCATGGAGATACTCACAAACCTAGTCAGTTATGCAAAGAATCAATCACACTCCCATTTCCTCATCTATACAGTTATACACACATAACCTTACTTATTGAAACATATACTAACACATACTTACTCTCTTTTACAAACACTGATACAACTACACATTGATCCATAAAGCCACTTACGCAATCACAGGCTCCCATGTATAGTCATTGATATATGCCAACTCTCACATGCACTGTGTTTTACATATGTACTTACTTGGACATGTAGCACTGAGATATCCATTCACTCTTTAACACAGCCATGCACACAGTCAACCGTACATACAACTGTTTCCATATGCACTCTTGAACCCATATACCTGGTGAATCAACTGCTCACACATCTATGCAGAGAGACACACACCTCCCAGCCACCCACACACACACTCAGACTCATATACAAATACTTTGGCAAACAATCAATAACCCATATAGCTACTCATATAGCTATTGATCAACACATGCAGCAGCTTGCACAATAACAGACATACTAATGCACACATTCAGACAGTTTAGTCACTAACCCATGCATTCAGTAAGACACATTTAATCACCCACTCATACAGTCAGACACGCACCTACTAAATCCTTTATCCAGACACTCATATATACACTCATTCTTCAATATGTTAAACATATTTTAACTTTACAGAAACACACAGACACTGGATGATGTCATCAGTAATGTCATCAGTGATGTCATTTGAGATGTCATCAGTGATGTCATCAGAGATGTCACTGACCATGTAATGAATGATGTAATATGTGACATCATCAACAGTGGATTGCGGGCGCGCGAGTTATAGTGAGTCCAACTAACTATAACGTGGGAATTTCATTGGTTTTGTATGAGTAAAATGTTCAGCTAACTATAACTGGTGTGAAACCTATGGTTTTTTTAGTGAATAAACGACTCCTACACGGACCCTGGAGTGCGAGTCTATTGTGTTTCCTAAGCTACGTGTGGGGACCTTTTCTGACACACACACACACATATATATATATATATATATATATTACCTACTGGCGGTCGCCAGTAGGTATATATAGTTAGGATTTTTTCTCTATGTGTTTTTTGAAAATTCTATGTCTAATAACTTTGGCGTTTGTGGACGGAATTGGCTGAAATTTTCAGGAAAATGGCACATTTTGTTTCTGAGCAGCCCTTGAAAATTTGGGGGGGGTTCGTCCAGTGGGGGCCGAGAAAAAAGGGGGGTCCCAAAACGTGTTTTTAACATTGAGTTTTCCATAGGGCGGTTGGCCTCACTTTTAGCCCGAACGGCTGAATGGATTTGCACGAAACTTGGCAAAATTGTAGGGACTGGTAGCCCGATGTGCCTTTTGTAGGTCTCAATATATGTGCTCCAGTGGATTTTGAGAAATTAACGTTTAGAAAAAGATATATATCTGTAACAGCGGACCGGTTAGCGCTCTGGTTCGCGGACTTTTCGCGCAACGGAGCTTTGTGAAGCGAAGCTGATTGGTTCTCCGGCGTCTGTCAACATTCCAAACAGTCCGTAGCGGCCGCCATCTTGTCTCTCGGTAGGATCGAGAGACAAGAGGAGGTCAAAACAAAGGGGGAAATAACTATAAGGGGGCATAGTAGATCCTCGCTGACCCCCTAGGTTTGATGTGGAGGTTTTAAAAGGGCCCCGCGGGGCAAAAAAAAATAATAAAAATAATAATTGAACGGCTGAATGGATTTGCACGAAACTTGGCAAAATATTAGGGACTGGTAGCCCGATGTGCCTTTGCTAGGTCTCAATATATGTGCTCCAGTGGATTTTGAGAAATTAACGTTCAAAAAAAGATATATATCTGTAACAGCGCTCCGCTTCGCGTAACGGAGGTTTGCGAAGCTGATTGGTCATTCTGTCACTGGGCTATAGTTGGGCTACATCTGGCTGATATTTGGGCTACATTTGTTTTTTTGTGTGTCTGGCGGCCATCTTTGGGCTACATTGGGCTACATTGGGCTTCATTGGGCTACATTCGGCTAATTAGCAAATAGCTCATCGCAAACTAGGAATGGTAAAGAATCGCTATTTATTCCTTAAAGTTCGCTATTTAGGAAATGCAAATAACTTTGATGATACATATGGCGGTTCATCTCTAACAAGATAAGAAGCATAGGGATAGATTTATGATGACTGGCGCATCACCAGGGATGTGTTAGTCATTCTGTGCCGCTGTTCCGTCACCTATGGTGTGCTGCATTTACAATGCGGCGCATCATGGGGCAAAAACAGCACAGATGCGTGATGTATCTGTGCCGTAAAGGTGGCGCATTGCTGGAGTTGTATCGCAAGTGTGATGAAGCTCCAGCAAGGGTCGGGGGTGCCCCTGTCGCAGGGTTTCTGTTCTCACACAGAACTGTGGACAGAGGATTGGAACCTCGGCGAATTAGGGTGTCCCAAAACTCACGTTAGTAATCAAAAACTATTTAGCAAGCTAGGTACAGTGTCACATTGGATATAACAAACTCTCAATGTTTAGACAATCCAGAATATGAACTTATAGTACCTCAGGATACGTGGAACTCATGAACAGTCGGTCGTTATATATTTCTTAGAAACCAGAACATGGAGTTAAGAAGAACACATGTGTATTTGAAATGTTTATTTACTAATGCCGTCTTCTCAGGCGTAGTACCTTAGATAATAAAAGTACACATATTATCAGTAGCAAAATTACCAGCATAGTTACTAGTACATAAAAAGTGAATGGTGATAGTATGTTAACATGCTGTAAATGAATAAGAGTTAGCAACACTTATAAGCAGCCGCGGGCCGTGGAGGGAGTTACGGTGAGCCAGGGAGGCGGGGAGGGGGAGAAGCAGGGTGGAAAATACAAGTACACATATTATCAGTAGCAAAATTACCAGCATAGTTACTAGTACATAAAAAGCGAATGGTGACAGTATGTTAACATGCTGTAAATGAATAAGAGTTAGCAACACTTATAAGCAGCCGCGGGCCGTGGAGGGAGTTACGGTGGGGCAGGGAGGCGGGGAGGGGGAGGGGCAAGGTAGAGAGGGCTCCACCCTGCTTCTCCCCCTCCCCGCCTCCCTGCCCCATCGTAACTCCCTCCACGGCCCGCGGCTGCTTATATCTCACCCTCCCTAATACACATATTATATTATTTGCTAAGAAGGTCTCTTTGTGTTGGTTTAGGGCGTGTCCATACTTTAGTGTCTTAGATTTGAAGGAATCACATCAGCATACACCAGCTCTCTCTTCATGTGAACCGCATCAACTGTTGTGTATGTGTGTTCGGCAAAGCAATATAAAACCCGCCTCATGCCCAGAATTGGCAGAAGTTGCACTTATGTTATGAGTATGAAGTCGTGGAGATCAGACCTCATAACAATTCTGTATCGTGTTGTTCTTGAAACTTTAGCACTCGCTGTACAGATATAGTTTAACAAGTAAAGCAGATAGTAGACCAATAACATATTATTCTCATGTAAACCACGATGAACTACTAGGTGGAAAGCTAAAGCAACAACTAAGTGTCGTGTGCAGAAGTTGCAAAAAAGGAAAAATGGCGTTTAAACCGGTAATGAGCCCATGCTAACTTAACACGGTGTAAAGATATCCAGGACCTAGATGACACCTCCTCATGATCCGGAAACGAACTGAATAAGATAATAGAAGTGCCATCTCATGAGAGCAGATTGCAAGTTTATATGTGGACGGTCCGCAAGGTAAAGCATTAAAAACTAGGAAAATTCAATGCTAAAGAAAAATAAAACAGCCAAGTACTTTATCGAGTCTTAAACCAATAGGCAAGGTAAATAATAAAAACTTGACAAATAAGTCAATGAATTGTCAATGAAATGCTAGTACTCAGCATATCAAACATGAAAAAGGTCTATGACATAACTGTGTATGCAAAATAAGCTGCAACAGCCTCCAATAGGAAGTCACCGTCTTCATCCGAAAACAGTTCAGCCATCCAATTTAAAAGCGGAAAAGAACATACGTGCTCTCCCAGCACCGGATCCTCTATCACCATCAGAGGACAGCTCGGTGGGTTTTCAAGAAAGCTGTGTTCCAAGAAAGACTGTGCTGCCGCCAGTAAATTCCAGGGACCAAGTAGTCCATGCATCAATGCCACAGCCATAATCCTTTCGCCAGGACAAATCAACTCGTGAGTAATGATAGGAGTCATCAGCTGATTAAAGTCGACGTCATGAGAAACCGGTCCGCAGAGACACAAATCAATGGCCCAATCGAAATCACAGGTCAGGCAGTGAAATACAGGCTGGACACAGGTGAAGTAGGAGAACCGAAAAGATAATCCATATGCCGTGCTTAATATCGCCAACGGCATTGTGCCATAATATTCTAGCATGCGATTGCGGAACAGTGTCAGCAGCTGCAGGGTCGGAGGTTGCATAGGAGGGACATCCATATTTAAAAATGTAAAAAAGCACAAGAGCGTCCGCTGGTAATGCAAGTAAAAATGCCAATCCACGAACCAGAGTGCAGAAAATACAATGAAAGGGAGCAGGGATGACTCCAAAGATTTTCTCAAATGAAGTCACGAGACCACTGGTAACAACTTTAAAAAAGTGTGCCAGGGATTTTGTGGAGGATGCGTTAAAGATAGTCGGAAACATGTTGCTGAAATTGAAAGGCAAACCTGTGTACGGGTGTTCGCTATGTGAAGTACGAAAGTTTCACGGGCCGAACTCAAGGCCACCTCTCTCTGAGACAAAAGAGCTCTTATTCTTGTCATGCCGTTGAAACGTGTCCCAAGGTTGGTATTTGTGGCCAGATTGAAAACTCCCTATGTTCATGTGTGGGAGGAAATAGAACATTTCTGCAGCAAATAACCCGTTCACTTACTGTTACGATAAAAGGAATACTTTTAATTAACCCAGAACAATCTTCATTATTGAGCATCAAATAACTACCATTTTCCAACAACTTGAACGTGGGGATGATAGCAGGAACTGGCGTGCCTTGCAACACGCAAGCCATATTTGGTCGGTGTTTGTTGCATGAATCGTGTAACTGTATGTGCCTACACATTAGTGAATGATCTGGCGTCTCAGTGCATTCCTCTCCATTCAGATAAACTTCTTGATCATCTTTGAAACATCTGTATGTGTATGGAAGCGACCAGACCTCATGAACAAAAGCACTACCTAAAGGTTCATAAAGACCTATTGGTATATATTTCATACAATTTGAAAACTTATATAAAGCAAAAGGCAGCGTTATTAAACCGTGGATAAGGCATGTTGCCAAAAAACCCGCAATCCTCTGCTGATGATGTCACTGAGCATGTCATGAATGATGTAATATGTGACATCATCAGTAGTGGATTATGGGTAATAGTATCTCTAGTTTACTCCCCTATAGCTGTCTTTCTTTTAACATAAGTGTGTGTTTCCTTCCCTTATACTTACTGTTTTTGGTTCGCTTCCAGTTCGCGTACCAGCGAGCGAACTAGGAAGCGAACTAAGAGAAATAGAGGTTGGCACAGTTCAAAATATTGTACCAATTTTTTAATAACGGGGAGGTAGTTCTGAAAAGAACTTTTTTTTTTATTTTTCTGAACATTTTTTTACTGTTTTTGAATTTTTCGGAACAGTTTTATATTTTTTTGGGTTTTTCTTGGAGGGGGCAATGAAAACGATTCATTGTAAAGGGCTCAACAGGAGCAACAAAACAAAAAAAAGAAGTATTTATTATTTTGGGCGTTTCGGACAAACTTGCATATGATAGTCAATAGCTCTGTTGATCAGAGTGATGCTTCTTTCTCCGTAGGAAATGAATCCATCGCAAAATACGCAGGTGTGTTTTACTTCACCAAATCTCATTTGTATATTTGGCACCATCTCCCTGCCCTCTGGTCCCGTTACTTCCGGTACAACAGATCTTCTGGCCATAATAGGGAGATTATCTAGGTCGTTCCGAAACTGTGCAGCACTGTAGTTGTTAGGATGCCACCTAGTCATATGGCGATGCATTGTGTAGTTTCCGAAACTGTATTTTTTGTCGGTCCCTCTGGACAGTCTATCTTGACATATAAGGCAAGTTACGTATCTTGCATTTACTTTTTTCTGACCTTTGGGAATTTTAAAAAATTGCCAAATGAAGTTTTCTTTCCGGTGAGACGTCTTGGGCTGCTCAGGCAAAAACTGCCTCTCTTCGTGCTCGTCCTCCTGTTCCTCTTCTTCTTCTTCTTGTTGAATTACAACTTGAGCAGGTGGTCCACTCTTCCTTGGATGTGGTGGAGGTGGTGGGGAAGCACCAGCTGAAGCTACTAAAGAAGCCATTGCTCAGTGATCACAAAGGGTCTTTCTCTCACAATGATGAAAGTCAGAGTGAGGAAAGAAGGAGGGATTTTCATCATTTGGGAAAAACAAGAGTTCTCAACCAATCAAAAGTGTTCATTTTAGATTATATGACCTAGTCTTACATCATTAGGAAACCAAAAGTGAAATGAACCAATGAAAAGTGTTATTACCAAGTCACATGACTTGCTGTGTTTACGTTAAGCGCTTTGCAGGGCCTCCCGGTTTGCTTCCAGAAACCTGCGCTTTGGCACTCGCTTCGCGTACCAGTTCGCTAACGTAGCACGTCATATGACGTATCACGCGACAACGTGGAACGTCATGCGGACGGGAGGCGTCACGATGTTGTTTTCTAACGCGGCACTTGCGGTAAAGAAACGTTTACCGGCTCGCGGTCTATTTCGCGGCATCAAGGTCAGCTAACGGGAAGCTTCCCGATTCGCGAAGCGGGAACGAAGAAAAAAAAATATTTTTAAAAAAAATTATTCATAAACATATAAAATATATTTTTGGATTTAAAGAAGAATACATTTTACAGCTACAGATATTAGCTGTTAAAAAACCAATGAAATTCACAGAAAAAACCATAGGTTATAGACCATATATAGTTAGGAATTAGCATTTACAAAACCTTGAAAATTCACTGAAAAAACCATAGGTTATAGACCATATATAGTTAGGAATTAGCATTTAGAAAACCTTATTTTACTCACACAAAACCATTGAAATTCCATATATAGTTAGTTGCACTAACTATATATCGCGCACCTGCAATCCACTGCTGATGATGTCACATATTACATCATTCATGACATGGTCAGTGACATCACTGATGACATCACTGATGACATCTCAAATGACATCACTGATGACATCACTGATGACAACATCCAGTGACTGTATGCTTCTGTAAAGTTAAAATATGTCTTACATATTGAAGAATGAGTGGATGTATAAGTGTCTGGATGAAGGATTTAGTAGGTGCATGACTGACTGTATAAGTGAGTGATTAAATGTGTCTCACTGAGTGCATGGGTTAGTGACTAAACTGTTTTAAATTGTGCATCATTGTGTCTGTTGTTTTGTAATCTGATGCATGTGTTGATCATTAGCTATATGACTAACTATATGGGTTATTGATTAGTTGCCCAAGTATTTGTATGGGAGACTGAGTGTGTGTGTGGGTGTCTGGGAGGTGTATGACTCTGTGCATAGATGTGTGAGCAGTTGATTCACTAGATGTATGGGTTCAAAAGTGCATGTGGAAACATCTGTATGGGCGGTTGACTGTGTGCATGAGTGTATTGGTGAGTGAATGGATATCTCAGTGCTACATGTCAAAGTAAGTACATATGTAAAACACAGTACATGTGATAGTTGACATATATAAATAACTGTGCATAAGAGCCAGTGAATGTGTGAGTGGCTGTATGGATTATTGTGAACTTGTATCAGGGATTGTATAACAGAGTAAATATGTGTTATTATATGTTCCAATAAGTAAGGTGTGTATAACTATATAGTTGAGGAAATCGAGGTGTGATTGATTCTTTGCAAGACTGACTAGGTGTGTGAGTAACTCCATGGATGAGTGACAGTCTGTGAGTGTCTGTTTACACTGAGTGTATCTAAGGTTATATTAGAGTCTGAAGAGGTTAATTGTATCATCACATGAATGATGTCATCAGTGATGTGATCAGTAATGTCAAATGAGATGTCATCAGTGATGTCATCAGTGATGTCATTTGAGATGTCATCAGTGATGTCATCAGTGATGTCACTGACCATGTCATGAATGATGTAATATGTGACATCATCAGCAGTGGATTGCAGGTGCGCGATATATAGTTAGTGCAACTAACTATATATGGAATTTCAATGGTTTTGTGTGAGTAAAATAAGGTTTTCTAAATGCTAATTCCTAACTATATATGGTCTATAACCTATGGTTTTTTCAGTGAATATATATATATATATATATATATGTCAGGCTCAGATTTCCCTTGTCTTCAGTAAGGAAAAGAATAGCACTCACGAGGATTCTTTGGCTCAGCAGTAGTTTATTTTCAAAAACCGCGTTTCGGATTTACATCCTTCGTCAGTGTCGCAGTTTCTAAACTTTTTACTGGCGGCCATTTTTTTATTATTAAAACAAACCATGTCACGTGGTAGTGTGGTAAAAAACGGACTATGTATGTCCTCAACATAAACGGGCGCCATCTTAGAACAGTAAATACTGAATAGAATTTCATTTCTTTTGTCAAAGCAACGGTTACATATACCGATATATTGACTAATAATAAACATGTTTACGATGTTTTTCAAAACAATTAATTAAATGCAATGCAGTTCACATTGTAACAATTCCGCCGTGGATCGGCAATGCAGCCTTATAATTCCAAAGGCTGCCTGTCCTTAATTACCAATTATTATTACGCCATGTATCGGCTCAAAAGACTTGGTAACATTTATACAGATATTACTTAAAAAGATCACATTTCATCATTTGCAGTCACTGATTACATTTATTTGTTGAGATGAACTGCCAGCTCCTCCCCACCATTCAACCCATTGGGTATCTTAGTCCCTAAATCAATAATGTAACGGGTTTCGAGTCTTCTTAATTTCAACACTCGATCCCCACCCCTGATGTGTGTAGGTAAGTAATCCAAACAATAATATTGCAGCAGGTCCCTGTTGCTATTATGTTTTACTGCAAAATGTCGTGCTACAGGGTAACTAAAATCTTTGTTTTTGATAGCACGCATATGCTCTAGTACCCTAAGTTTCACCATATTAATGGTGCTCCCCACATATTTTATTCCGCAGGGGATCACAAGGCAATATATGGCAAAAGTGGTCTGACAAGTCATGAACTTGTTAATTTGTTTCTTGTATTTCATACCATCTACTTTGTATGATAGAACTCTTTTGCTCGATACACATGCCTTGCATTTTCCACAAGGGAAAAACCCTTTCATCTCTTTTAGGGTACCTTGAGTTGGGGGTGTAAGTTTATTTAGGTGGCTAGTTACCAAACTATCCTTTAAGGAGCGGGCTTTTCTAAAAGTCGCCAGTGGATTAGCAGGAATGTCAGTTGCTATAACGGCATCAGTTTTTAAAATATGCCAATTTTTTCTTAGGATATTTCTTATTTTGCTGGACTCCTTAGAATAGGTAGTAATCATTCTAAATTTTCCTGCATCTTTTTTAGATTTATCCTTTTTAGTCAACAGTTCTTTCCGACTAAGGTTCTTGACTTTTATTAGAGTATTTTCTAGGAGTACAGTATTGTATCCCCTGGCCTGAAAACGTTCTACACTTCCTTTTATTGCCTCATCAAAATCCTTTTCATCAGAGCAATTACTTTTTATCCTCAGAAATTCCCCATAGGGGATGCTGTCTTTAAGTTTCTGAGGATGTCCACTTCCTGCGTGTAGGATGTAGTTTCCAGCAGTGGGTTTTCTGTATAAGGAAGTAACGATTTTCTCGTCCTTAATGGCCAGTCTCAAATCAAGGTAGTTAACTGTATTTACACTAACCTCCCCCGAAAAGTGAAGGTTGATATCATTAGTGTTTAAAGTTTTTATGTATTCCTCAGCCTCCTGTTTAGAGCCATCCCAAATAAAAAACAGATCATCAATATATCTGTGCCATGTTATGATTTTTTGGTCCATTTTTCATTTGCCCTGGACCAGGCCACCTGCTCCTCCCACCAGCCCACGAACAAGTTTGCGTAGCTGGGGACGAAGCAGGTGCCCATCGCGGTCCCTGACGTCTGTCTGAATAAATCCCCATTGAAGGTGAATATGTTGTTATGCAAACAGAATTTGATAAGTTCCAATAACATGGAATTATGGGTGGCAAATCTCATAGATCTCTTGTCTAGGAAATATTTTACAGCTGTTAACCCCAACACATGATTGATGCACGTATATAAACTTGTGATATCTAGTACCACCATACAATATGTCGATCGCCATTCAATTTGTTCAATATGACATATAAAGTCTGTTTTATCTCGTATGTATGATTTTAAATTCACAACGGCATCAAACACAAAATGGTCAAGGAATTTTGAAAGATTTTCAGTTAAACTGCCTAATGAAGACACAATAGTTCTACCCAGAGGTGCCCTCTCATCCTTATGAATCTTGGGTAAATGGTAAAATGTAGGCAAAGTTGGATCTGGGGTACTTAAAAACAAATATTCATCACTGTCAAACATTTGTTTGTCATGCCATTTTTTAATTAGAGAATGAAAATTCCGAATACTGTCTTGGTAGGAAGTTTGTGTGCATAATTCATAACAGTCCGAGTTCTTTAGTTGTCTATAAGCCTCATCCTCATAGTACTTCCGTGTCATGAGGACTATATTTCCTCCTTTATCCGATGGCTTATAAATGACATCCTTGTCTTCTCGTAGTTTTTTCAATGCTTATTTTTTTATCTTTATTGAAATTTTCTTTGTTTTCATTATTTTTTGTCAGTTTAGACACCATTCTTAATTTGAGTAAGTCTTTTGTGACCGTTTCAGTGAAGGTGTCGATCGCATCATGTGGCATAATCGGAAAAAATTGGGAGGGAGATTTTAAACCGCTAGTGGGTGCATCTTGGTCCATTCCCACTGCCCTGATCCTTTGGCTTAATGTATCCTCAGTGTCTGTTATTTCTCTGTTATCTGGTGATGAAGCACCAGGACCATCTACCAACATACAGAAAACCCCGTTTCAACAGGAGTTTCTCTTAATGCAACAGATATGGCTTCGAGGGGGAAAGACGAGGCCCCCAGAAAAACCAGAAGAACAAGACGGAGGGGCAGGAAGAGGTCGAGGAAAGGCACCACCAATGACTCGAGTTACAAGGAGCAAGAAAGGCAAAAGATGGTAGGAATAAACGACAATCTCACCATTGTCAATCTGACAGACAAAGTGCTGACGAAAATGGAAGAATCGGTACTTATGTTGGGATTAACCTTCTGCCCACAAACAAGTTTTGAATTTACTCAAACGAAAATAGACTTGTTTAAATTTACCCGTGGATTAAAACTCCATAAATTCTTTAATCTGAGACCAACGACAAAAGAGGTAAAGCTCTTAAAATCACGAAAACAAGACATGGATCTGTTATCAATAAATGACTTGATGACTTTAGAAATCCTGGAGAATTTATGAAAAGGTGAGGACTCTGAAATAACAGACACTGAGGATACATTAAGCCAAAGGATCAGGGCAGTGGGAATGGACCAAGATGCACCCCTTCCCTGAAACGGTCACAAAAGACTTACTCAAATTAAGAATGGTGTCTAAACTGACAAAAAATAATGAAAACAAAGAAAATTTAAATAAAGATAAAAAAAAGCTTTGAAAAAACTACGAGAAGACAAGGATGTCATTTATAAGCCATCGGATAAAGGAGGAAATATAGTCCTCATGACACGGAAGTACTATGAGGATGAGGCTTATAGACAACTAAAGAACTCGGACTGTTATGAATTATGCACACAAACTTCCTACCAAGACAGTATTCTGAACTTTCATTCTCTAATTAAAAAATGGCATGACAAACAAATGTTAGACAGTGATGAATATTTGTTTTTAAGTACCCCAGATCCAACTTTGCCTACATTTTACCATTTACCCAAGATTCATAAGGATGAGAGGGCACCTCCGGGTAGACCTATTGTGTCTTCATTAGGCAGTTTAACTGAAAATCTTTCAAAATTCCTTGACTATTTTCTGTTTGATGCCGTTGTGAATTTAAAATCATACATACGAAATACAACAGACTTTATATATCATATTGAACAAATTGAATGGCGATCGACATATTCTATGGCGGTACTAGATATCACAAGTTTATATACGAGCATCAATCATGTGTTGGGGTTAAGAGCTGTAAAATATTTCCTAGACAAGAGATCTATGAGATTTGCCACCCATATTTCCATTTTATTGGAACTTATCAAATTCTGTTTGCATAACAACATATTCACCTTCAATGAGGATTTATTCAGACAGACATCAGGGACCGCGATGGGCACCTACTTCGCCCCCAGCTACGCGAACTTGTTCGTGGGCTGGTGGGAGGAACAGGTGGCCTGGCCCAGGGCGAATGAAAAATGGACCAAAAAAATCATAACATGGCACAGATATATTGATGATCTGTTTTTTATTTGGGATGGCTCTAAACAGGAGGCTGAGGAATACATACAAACTTTAAACACTAATGATATCAACCTTCACTTTTCGGGGGAGATTAGTGTAAATACAGTTAACTACCTCGATTTGAGACTGGCCATTAAGGAAGAGAAAATCGTTACTTCCTTATACAGAAAACCCACTGCTGGAAACAGCATCCTACACGCAGGAAGTGGACATCCTCAGAAACTTAAAGACAGCATCCCCTATGGGGAATTTCTGAGGATAAAAAGTAATTGCTCTGATGAAAAGGATTTTGATGAGGCAATAAAAGGAAGTGTAGAACGTTTTCAGGCCAGGGGATACAATACTGTACTCCTAGAAAATACTCTAATAAAAGTCAAGAACCTTAGTCGGAAAGATCTGTTGACTAAAAAGGATAAATCTAAAAAAGATGCAGGAAAATTTAGAATGATTACTACCTATTCTAAGGAGTCCAGCAAAATAAGAAATATCCTAAGAAAAAATTGGCATATTTTAAAAACTGATGCCGTTATAGCAACTGACATTCCTGCTAATCCACTGGTGACTTTTAGACAAGCCCGCTCCTTAAAGGATAGTTTGGTATCTAGCCACCTAAATAAACTTACACCCCCAACTCAAGGTACCCTAAAAGAGATGAAAGGGTTTTTCCCTTGTGGAAAATGCAAGGCATGTGTATCGAGCAAAAGAGTTCTATCATACAAAGTACATGGAATGAAATACAAGAAACAAATTAACAAGTTCATGACTTGTCAGACCACTTTTGCCATATATTGCCTTGTGTGCCCCTGCGGATTAAAATAAGTGGGGAGCACCATTAATATGGTGAAACTTAGGGTATTAGAGCATATGCGTGCTATCAAAAACAAAGATTTTAGTTACCCTGTAGCACGACATTTTGCAGTAAAACATAATAGCAACAGGGACCTGCTGCAATATTATTGTTTGGATTACTTACCTACACACATCAGGGGTGGGGATCGAGTGTTGAAATTAAGAAGACTCGAATCCCGTTACATTATTGATTTAGGCACTAAGATACACAATGGGTTGAATGGTGGGGAGGAGCTTGTGGTAAATAAATAATTAATTACCGGTACTATTTTTGAATACATTGAATAAAACAGATAGCTCAATAAATAAGAGACAGGATTCGAGGTATCTGAGTCTAACAGGCTTTAATCAGGCATAAGGGAAGGGACAGGAACGGGATAGCCTGCACGGAAATAGAATGGATGGCAGCTGCAATGCCTCATCGACAGTGCAGCATATATATAGTATAATACATTACATTACATTGCATACAATAGGCGTAGCAGTAGGCGTAACTCGTAGCAGTCGCGAAAGATAAGCATAAATGGGTGTAACAAGAAGGCGTGTACAGGGCGTATACATAGACATGTGATGTAGACGTCACAGAAGTGTCATAACTGGGGTGGAAACATGGAGGGGGCTACCTGAGCAGCTGGGACCTTTAACCTAGTGGTGCACGCAAACGGGCAATGACGTGTTACCAGGGAGAACTGTGGGCTATGACTTCTACACTAGAAGAGGAGACTAAAGTCTACGGTGTCAGGACGACATGTACCTATGGCATATCTGGTATCTTGTGTTTGGAGTACATGTTGATAGAAACTAAAAGTTATCAGGGCAAAGGCTACTTGACACTAAGACTGGTGCATGCATTTATTCTTTGTGTAATGCGTGTGCTATGAATATTAATACAGTATTTCTCTTGCATGGAGACATAAAGACTAGACCATAACTGAAACTGTTTATACGGTTCAGTAGCTTAGGAATGCAAAGACGAGAGGCTGGACTGATAACTAGAAGCATAACATACTCTTGGCAGACAGGCAGGCAGAGCCAGGCCGGGCCGGGCACCGCGCTGGGCGGAAGTAAGTGAAGGGTCAGGGATGCAGGTGGGGGCTGTATCGCTCCTCGGAGAGGGTTCAGAAGACTGGAGCTTGAATCTGGCGTCCGGGCCCTTTTGAGGCCTAGAAACGGGGACAATTCAATGAATTAACGTGTACACTGTAAATCGTGGTAACATAGGCCTAATACTTGTTGCTTTCACGAGAACTGGAAACTGACATACTAGAGTTGGACACAACTGTAATTGCGTCTTTAATCGATCATAGGGGGATACATGCATATCTAATCATGCACATATAACATAGGATGGGGAACACGTAGGCACATATAACATGGCAAAATTTACTTTTCCACATTCCCTCCTTGTGCCCTACGTTTCCATCAGGAAACATCAATACTCATGATACCATCTATCTGTTCATATAGCATCATTTGCTCGTCTCGAATTGTCCTGGAACGGGACTTAGGACTAAGAATACAGGATGTAGCACACAAGCCACAAATCGCAGGGCCACATTGTAAACAGAGGCAGCAACTGAATATGATCATTACTGCTATACCTAGGAATGACAATACTTTCCATCCCCAGGCAGATATGATATTCCAGAGCCAACCGGACCATGTCCAGGTGCCTGGATCTTGGTGTAACTGATGGGCAATTTTATGAAGTCTGGTTATAGCTGAATATACAGACGGTGCGTTATTAGGAATGAAAATGCAGCAACTAGATCCGATGACTCTACAAGCTCCTCCCCTATCGGCCAGTATGACGTCAAGGACGAGACGATTTTGGAGCACGACAAATCTAATGGCAGATTGCTCTTCAGTTAAATTACCTAGAGCGGAAGTAGTCTCATTCACTACTGCTTCAAGGGTTCTGGTTAACCTACGTATTAACTTACTATTCTGGACAGGACCTATAAAGAAAAAGAAACCTGTATTGAAATCTTGATATTGTTCTAGGGCAGTTTCAGTTTGATCGACAATTGGGGACTCAGTCTCCCTTCTATGTCTAACGTGTACTAGATGTGTGTTTCTGTGATAATCAGATGGGGCTAGAAAAACTGGTGGCAGTAGGAAGGCAATATAACATGTTCCATCCCAATCGAGGGGCAGGCGTATATATGCAGTCTGACCACAAACAAAATAAGAATGACGTGAGGCTTTGAAAATGGATTTCCCACTGTCACTATACTCGACAATAGTAGTACAATCACTATGTCCTACATGTGCGGAACCATTCTTTCTGACACATAATTCGCCTTTAACTGGTAGTACTGAAATAGCAGGTAAATCTGGAGTAGTATCGGACTGGACATTCAGAACCATGAAATTCGAGGAATAATTACCTAGATCATATACTTCATTTTCTAGATCTAACCCTGTTCTATGGGAAAAACCTTGCTTGTCTGGGAAACATGTTCGATTCAGAAGGGACATATCAGTTGAGGATGACGTTAACGTGGACCATGCTCCACACGAACCATTGTGTGAAAACGGATAAGGAAAAAGTGGCAGAACTCCCTTCGGTGTCTGGAAAGGGGGAAGTCGACCACACACCCAACAATTTGTGGCATTGCTGGTCTGGTGTGAATAGTGTAACATTCTGATAAATGTGTTATTACGCATAGCAAGACGATAGGATAACTCGTGAGGAGGCAGGTCACTAAATGTGTGCTCTACTGTAACATTAGGAAACATATGTACATGTGAAATAGGAAAACATAAATGAAAAGCATAACTTATGCAGGTAACCATAAGACTCAGAAACATAAAAAATAACAGAGAAACGATGCATCTACTGCAAATATTCTTTTGATAGCGTAATCTCTTAGAGTTTTGACTAACTCTCTCACTATGTGGGTCTATCTCATACATGTCAGGAACCTGTCTAACCGCTTCACCCGAGAGGGACTTAAACAATTAAACTGTCTGACTTGCTAGACCTCAACTTGGCTTTATACTCCTGCTGCGGAGTTTTCTCTAACAGGGGAAGTTTAGAGTCTGTGTCTGGGCAGTCCTTAAGAACGGGGCAGTCTTTGATAAATGTCTTTGGTCGTAATCCATGGAATTTCTTGATGTGGCTGGTATGCACCCAGCCTTTACGTCCCTCGAGCTTGACTGCGGTCCTTGTTGTTAATAACACCAGCTGGGGCTCCTTCCAACGGGGCTCCAACGGACTTGAACGATCGAAGTTTCGAACCAACACGAGTTCACCTGGAACGACTTCGTGCGGTTTCACTTGAGTGTTGTCTGGAAAAGCAGCGGCAACCTGTGAACGACAAGAGTGTAGGGCAGACATCAAGGAAGCTAGGTAATCTGTCAGCATATTACTGGAAACGTCTGTAATCTTTCGGGGCATAGGTGTACCCCACATATTTGGAGGACGGCCGAATACGACCTCGTACGGGGACAGACCTGATCTAGAGTGTGCAACCATTCTCATATAAAAAAGGGCAACTGGCAGTGCTACCAACCAATCTACACCTTTCTCTGCGCATACTTTTGCAATGCGGATTTTCAATGTCTGATTATGTCTCTCAACTAGACCAGCTGCTTCGGGGTGCCGTACACAGTGGAACTTCCACTGGTACCCTAACAGAAGGGATACTTGTTTCATGAGTTCAGATGAGAATGGCTGGTCGTTGTCTGAATACACGACCCTTGGCAAACCATAGCGGGGAAAATACTCACGAACCAACTGCCTGGCAGTGGTCGCGGCTGTGTAATCTGGAACTGGATATGCTTCTGTCCATCTGGACAAAGCGCATACGACTACGAGGACATACTTGAAACCTCGACATCGCTCCATCTGAATATAATCCATCTGGAGGACTTCAAAAGGGTGGTCAGGAGGATGGAATCCACCTTGTTCCACCGGGACACTTTTACCTGGATTGAACTGACAACAGATCATGCAGGTACGTACTTTCTGTTTGGCTGCTGCTCGTAAATGCTTGTTGAACCAAATGTTCTGGATACTGTCTAACATGGCCTTTTCTCCTAGGTGTACTGGACTATGTGCGGTATTAATAATGACTTGAACCATTGAGTCGGGGAGAAACCATGTGGCTTTTCCCTTCGTCAACCATCCCTGATCTGTCTGGACCCCTCCTTGTTCGGACCATTTCTTGATTTCATCAGAGGTAGCATGTGACTGGATATCTAGTACATCTTGTGTAGGGTCCTTAACTGTCATACAAGTAGTCTGATCTGGAATGTGTGTCGATGTCTTGTTAACTGGAATGTCTGGAGTCTGAGCTGTAAGCTTGGCTGTACGATCTGCCAGGTCGTTACCCTGGGAAATGATGTCAGTAACTTTCGTATGTGCTTTGCACTTCATAATGGCAATAGCTGTCGGTAAATGTATTGCATCTAACAGAGCTTGAATGAGGAGGCCATGCTGAATCTTGGTTCCATGAGAAGTCATGAAACCTCTCTCTTGCCAGAGCACTCCAAAGTCGTGTACAACTCCGAATGCATACCGTGAATCTGTGTATATGTTAACTTTCAGGTTCTTGGCACGTATACAGGCTTGGGTCAGAGTGACTAGCTCTGCTGCTTGAGCAGACAGGGTATCAATACGGTGTGTTTCTATAACTTCAGTGTCAGTAGTCACTGCATACGCGGCTACTAGTTCTCCTGTACTTGTTCTCATACATGAACCATCCACATAAAGTGTCAGGTCGGGATCTGGTAATGCAATATCTGTCAAGTCTTGTCTTGGCTTTGTCATGGTGTTAACAATTTCCACACAGTCATGTGTGGCAGGATTTGAAGTAACTGACGGTAACAGTGTAGCGGGATTTAAAACGTTGCAGCGTCTGATTTCTATGTGTGGCTGAAACAGTGTCAGTTCATAACCTGTTAAACGTGCAATTGTCAAGTGCTGAGTCTGTGTTCGGTTTAAAAGAACTTCCACGGAGTGTGGAACTTGTACTGTCAGGGAGTGTCCTAACACTATGGAATCACTTTGTCTGATAGCTAGAGCTGTGGCTGCAACTGACTTGAGGCACGCAGGCAGAGCCTGGGCTACTGGATCTAATGTGCTAGAAAAATAAACACAGGGCTTGTATTGTCCTGCTTGATCTTGTGTGAGAACAGATAATGCAGTACCATCACGTTCTGTGACAAAAAGTGTAAAAGGCTTACTGTAGATTGGTGTTGCTAGAACAGGTGCATTACATAAAGCTTTCTTTAACTCATTAAAAACAAGTGTATGTTCTTGGGTCCAAGGGAGGACAGTCGATACGGCTGCCTCCTGTGTCGTTAACTGTATCAGTGGTTTGGCTAGATATGCGTACTGAGGAATCCATTGTCTGCAGTAAGAAGTGAGGCCGATAAAAGCTCGTACCTCCTTCTGAGTCTTGGGCTGTGGAAGATGCGCTATTAACTGGATACGGTCAGGTGTCAACTGCCTACCCCTCTTGGACAGTAAGTGTCCCAAGTATACCACTTGCTGGACACAGAATTGCAATTTGGAAGGGGACACCTTGTGCCCCATCTCGGCCAGAAAATACAAGACTGTCAGTGACGCACGCTCGCAGTCACGTTCAGAACGGGCTGTGATCAGTAGATCATCGACATATTGGAGCAGGGCAGTGTCAGTTGGCATGTGAATATTGTCTAGTTGTCTCTTAAGTGCTTGACTGTAAATGCTAGGACTTTCTGTGAAACCTTGAGGAGCTCGTGTAAATTTATAGCTTCTTCCATTTAAACAGAATCCGAAAAGAAACTGGCTGTCTGGATGAATGGGGACACTAAAGAATGCGTTCTTGAGATCGATAACTGTAAAGAATGTGGCTTCAGAATCAATGGCTGTTAAGAGTGAGGAAATATCAGGGACTACTGGGTACTGGGGTATGATACACTTATTAAGTTCTCGAAGGTCGATCACTAATCGATAAACTGTAGGTGCATTCGGATCAGTACGTTTCAGGACTGGAATGATAGGAGAATTACATACATTGGAGTCAGTTTCTACAACCACTCCTTGAACAATAAGCTCGTCAATAATTTTGGATAAGGCTGCTACAGCCTCAGGTGGCAATTTGTACTGTCTGATTCGTGGTAATACAACACCTTGTTTCAGAGTGACACGATAGGGTGTAATGTGCATACAACCTACATCAGTTGGACCTTGCGCCCATAAATGCTGTGGTACATTGAATAATCTTGGATCAAAATCACGTAATACATAATGACCTTTAAAATCTCGCAAGAACAGGCGGACCCCTTCTGGGGAGCAGCAAATGACTGCTCCTAATTCTTTTAATGTCTTAATGCCTAATAAATTTTCTGGACATGACTTCGTGAGTAACAAATCTGTAGTTCGGGACAATGGACCAACTTCTAGAGTAACTGGTTTCGATATTTCATTAACAATAGGCTTTCCTGAAAATCCAAGGGAAACATTTCTTGAGCCTGAGAGCGGAGCCCCTGGAACCTCGTCATGACTGATGGTAGTCCTACTTGCCCCTGTATCGATCAGAAACTTTCTGTCTTTCCCTAATACTTGACTGTGTACATAGGGACCCTCTTGATCTACAGGAATCTCGATGAGAGGCAAGCCAACCTCCCTCTCTAGGCTGTTTCATGAATACGGCTGATAATCTGGATACTCTGTCTGTGCATACTGGTACATCTGCTGTGTAACATGCTGTGTTGCAGCGATAGGCTGCGGTACTGTAACTGTCTGTTGTGCGTTCTGCGGTGGCTGGGAAGTCTGTAAAACTTGTTCTTGTCTAGGCGGACGCGGTCTCTCTTTAGTCTTACCAGTAGCTATGTTGTGTTTCAGAACTGCACATTCGTTTATAAAATGACCTGGCTGTTTACAATAATTGCATGTCCCTTTAACGGGAGCTGTAGGATGACTGGCTTGATTCGGACCCCTCTTCTGACTGTCTTGCGGAACAGATTGTGCAACTAGTACTTTCATTTTCGTGTCTTTCATACGTCTTCTTTCATGTTCCTGCTCTTCCCTGATTCTGTTCTGGTGATACTGGAGCATCTGGAGCATCTGTGACGGAGTATTAGCTTGCCAAGAACTCTCGACTTTCAGTACTCGATTTTTAACTTGTGGACTTGAATTCTCGACTAGTTTGGTAACAAAAAGATGAGGGTACGATTCACTACTTCTTTTCAGACCACTATTAATAATAAAACATTTCTCGAATCTAGAATAAAAATCACTAGTATCTTTGTCTTGTTTCTGTTTACAGGCTGAGATAGCATCCCAGTCTTCCTTTTTCGTGGCTAGTAATCTGGGCAAGACTTGTATTAACAGTTCGGGCAAAGCCTTAGCTTTATCCCCAAGACCGGTACCTGGTACTCGTGTGTTATCTTCGGCTTCTAATGCGGACCAATCTATCTTATTCTCTCCCACCTCCCATTCTTTTTCTTTGAGTTTTTCATATATGCCCGCAGGCAACAAGACCTTTAACATTTTAATGATATCAGGATACGTGTATTCTCCCATACGGAGCATGTCTTTTAGTTCACGGTGGAACCCTGCTGGATCTTTATCATGACAGGGAATTAACTTTTTCATCTCCAAAAGTTCTATTTTCGTGATGGGGGTGTAAACAAATACTCGTTCTAGAGCACCCCCCGTTGTCCTAACTGGATGTACTTCTCGTAACGGATTCTGTCTATCTATGTAGAATGACTTCCTTACTGGGGGTGGAACGGGAACAAAATGCGGAGACAGGAACGTACTGTATTTGTGGCGCTGTTCTAGAATGACATTAATTAAATCGGTACCTAGACCTTTCCATCTGTACTGGAGTAACTCGTTCAATACATCATGTAAAGGACCTGGATCAGAATGTTGAACCTCATACAGTGTGATGAGGTGCTGGATCATATACATACCCACCAGACGCTGCTCGGCTGGGGGCAGTTTCAGAAACATTTGTGCCACGGTTTCATCTGGAAAAGTGGTAGAATCAGTAGTCCACCGGACTGCTGATCGGGCTAGTTCTTGTTCATGCATGGTATTAAGTTCACTATAACCTATTCGTGATTTCAGAATTTTATCGGTAGCTTGGAATACTTGCTCAAGAGAACATTGTTCTGGCACTGGAGGAGGAAAACTTTTCTTGTAATCTGGACGTGAATGTCTGTCGGAAAGTCTAGTTCTACCTACATACGCTATTCTGTCGGGATTCTCGCTGTCTACCTCTTCACTTGAAGAGTCATTCTCTTTCTCGGCTATTTTTCTTGCTTTCTCTTTTTCGTGTATGTCTAGAATTTCCTTACGGATTTTTCTGTACATAGCGTCTATACAATTCTGTGTCTTGTGTTTTCCCTCAGCTATATTATCACTCCACTTTGTCAGGACTTTCATCTTATCTTTATCTTTCTCAGGATAGTCTTGTTCTCTTATTAAACAGTTAATCAAAAACTCTAAAATCAGATGTTGAGTCTCGACTTTTCTGTGTGCCATAGCTTCGTGAATACTTTCTGGATCCTCCCCTGTACGGATAAAACGATATATTCTATCTAGATGGTCCTTCATGTCTGGCAGAGTAACCAAAAAGGTGGTAACTCGTCGTAAACGTACTGAATACAGTATCATGTAATCTTCACCTGGTACTGGATCATATACGCAATCAGTAAGGTATTTCTTGAGGGCTGCGTAAGTAGAGACTTTCGGTGTACGTTATAACGCTGCTTCTCTCAGCGTCATTCGTTTCGTTTGAGGCGGGGTGGTAGGAGCGCCTCCCGCCGCCCCTCCTGGGCTAGAGTCGTCAGGTAATACCTGACGTGCGGGTGCTGGTAACGTGACTGGTAAAACGGGTGCATTTACTGTAGGCTGGGCCGGGGGTACATTAACTTGGTCCCCGGGACCAGTGGCTGGAGGAACAGGGATTACATTATTAACAGGGTGCTGAGGTTGAACAGGCGGAATATGATTTGCATATTCTGGGACTGTATCGTCCAAATAGGACGAAAGAAAAATTTCAGCTGCGGTCGGTTTATGACGTAGCTTAATCGGGACTAATGGTGGCGGAAAATTACTGGATGCTTCCGGGGTTGCCTTCGGCAAACCCTCGGCAAGAAGAGGATACATGCCCCTTATAAGAGCATTTCTCTGTCTGTCTGATTGTTCTCCTCTAACTCGTTCACCTTCTTCTAGAAGTTCCCTTTCTTGGGCTTTCTCTGAGTATCCCTACTTAACTCTGTTTTTCTGATTTCTTTTTCGGTTCTTCTATGAGATTCTTTGCGCCATAACTCGATGGCATCTTTCTGGGACTGTCGGCCTTTCTTTTTCCATAATGCCTCTTCTACTCGCATGATGCACTCGGCATCCCATGTACCTGATACAGGCCATCTATATTTCTCTTCTAGATCCTTGGTATAGTCGACCCATAAATCTAAATACAATATGGCACTTAAGCCATGCTTATGATACATAAAATGTCCTGGACTGTCCCTAGGCGGGACAGGAACTGATTCTTCGAGTAACCCTTTCCGGGTTCCTATCTGACGTAACTTGGAAAACAGAGGCATTCTAGACTTGAATCCAAACATAATACAATACACGATAAACACAGTAATGAATAGCAAAACAAATCACTCATACCACGACATTGAAAACACATTAAATAACATTAATAACAGTTCGAACAGAATATTACCTGGTACATTTAAAACATAATACTTGAACTTCTCGAGAACAGACTTACTAGAATTACTGGATGCACTGCTAAAACAGTACAGAACATACCGGTCCCATAAAGAGACACGTCAGGACCCGTATCCACCTAGGTGAATACTTCGGACTGGATCTGTGTACCCAAACCCATCGGACCAGAGACAAATTAATTGACCCTGTCTAGATACTACCCCAGCAACGGTACTCACCGGGCAGCAAGAAACTGGAAGGCCTCGGACTGGACTGGACTGCTATGACGTCGGACTACGAACTTCGGACTTCAGTTACAGGTGGGCCTCCGGATACCTCGGACCTTGTACTCTCGGCTTGGGCTCTGGTCGGGACTCGCCGCATTCCTCACCGCCTCGTCTGGATGCTGGACCGCAACCTCCGTCTCCTCCGTGGGCCTGAGGGATACTTGAAGCAGAAATATCTGCACGTGCACGGTATGGTTCCGTCACGGCTGCAGAGGGTCAGGGGGCCTGCGTGGCTTCGACGGCGCGTGGGGAAAGGGCAAGTCCCTATTCGGGCGCCATTATGTGGTAAATAAATAATTAATTACCGGTACTATTTTTGAATACATTGAATAAAACAGATAGCTCAATAAATAAGAGACAGGATTCGAGGTATCTGAGTCTAACAGGCTTTAATCAGGCATAAGGGAAGGGACAGGAACGGGATAGCCTGCACGGAAATAGAATGGATGGCAGCTGCAATGCCTCATCGACAGTGCAGCATATATATAGTATAATACATTACATTACATTGCATACAATAGGCGTAGCAGTAGGCGTAACTCGTAGCAGTCGCGAAAGATAAGCATAAATGGGTGTAACAAGAAGGCGTGTACAGGGCGTATACATAGACATGTGATGTAGACGTCACAGAAGTGTCATAACTGGGGTGGAAACATGGAGGGGGCTACCTGAGCAGCTGGGACCTTTAACCTAGTGGTGCGCGCAAACGGGCAATGACGTGTTACCAGGGAGAACTGGGGGCTATGACTTCTACACTAGAAGAGGAGACTAAAGTCTACGGTGTCAGGACGACATGTACCTATGGCATATCTGGTATCTTGTGTTTGGAGTACATGTTGATAGAAACTAAAAGTTATCAGGGCAAAGGCTACTTGACACTAAGACTGGTGCATGCATTTATTCTTTGTGTAATGCGTGTGCTATGAATATTAATACAGTATTTCTCTTGCATGGAGACATAAAGACTAGACCATAACTGAAACTGTTTATACGGTTCAGTAGCTTAGGAATGCAAAGACGAGAGGCTGGACTGATAACTAGAAGCATAACATACTCTTGGCAGACAGGCAGGCAGAGCCAGGCCGGGCCGGGCACCGCGCTGCGCGGAAGTAAGTGAAGGGTCAGGGATGCAGGTGGGGGCTGTATCGCTCCTCGGAGAGGGTTCAGAAGACTGGAGCTTGAATCTGGCGTCCGGGCCCTTTTGAGGCCTAGAAACGGGGACAATTCAATGAATTAACGTGTACACTGTAAATCGTGGTAACATAGGCCTAATACTTGCTGCTTTCACGAGAACTGGAAACTGACATACTAGAGTTGGACACAACTGTAATTGCGTCTTTAATCGATCATAGGGGGATACATGCATATCTAATCATGCACATATAACATAGGATGGGGAACACGTAGGCACATATAACATGGCAAAATTTACTTTTCCACAAGCTGGCAGTTCATCTCAACAAATAAATGTAATCAGTGACTGCAAATGATGAAATGTGATCTTTTGAAGTAATATCTGTATAAATGTTACCATGTCTTTTGAGCCGATACACGGCGTAATAATAATTGGTAATTAAGGACAGGCAGCCTTTGGAATTATAAGGCTGCATTGCCGATCCACGGCGGAATTGTTACAATGTGAACTGCATTGCATTTAATTAATTGTTTTGAAAAACATCGTAAAACATGTTTATTATTAGTCAATATATCGGTATATGTAACCGTTGCTTTGACAAAAGAAATGAAATTCTATTCAGTATTTACTGTTCTAAGATGGCGCCCATTTATGTTGAGGGCATACATAGTCCGTTTTTTACCACACTACCACGTGACATGGTTTGTTTTAATAATAAAAAATGGCCACCAGTAAAAAGTTTTGAAACTGCGACACTGACAAAGGATGTAAATCCGAAACGTGTTTATCGAAAATAACTACTGCTGAGCCAAAGAATCCTCATGAGTGCTATTCTTTTCCTTACTGAAGACAAGTGAAATCTGAGCCTGGTATTTATCGCGGTACGCCACCGCGTTTCGGCACCCGATCATAAAGTGCCCGCTGATGGCGAACGGAGGAGCGAGATATATATAAATGTATATATAAATATATATATATATATATATATGTATTAACTTTGGCATTCTAATTAACGTGATTTATTGGCATGGTAGAACACCCATATACAGTCGTTTATGTAAATTAAGGAGTTTGAGATGCAGTCTTTTCCAGATTTTTCCTCATGGGTTGTCAGGCCTATGAGTTAGCGTTCACAGTATACGGCCTCAATGGAGCTAACCATTTCTACTGGGATCACCTACCCAATAATTAGTAAATCTAACTCCCATGGTCTAATGTTTAAAATAATAAAATAATAAGACAACTGTTTTTGTTGCTGTATCAGTGGAACTGTATTGGTTTAACACCAAACAACTAAGGGGCAATCTATGCTATGCTCTGAGAACAAGAAATAAAGTAGGAAGGAGTCCGTTTTTTTGATGATAAAACTGAAAAATGAATTCGAAACGGTGCGTCTTGTGCCAAGGAAATCATATTTATATCAATGTATTTGTAAAATCTTTCTAAAATCTATTTCAATTGTTTGGGATATTATGAATATGAATGTATTGGTCATCGGGCTTTGGCTGTGTCATCAGTGGTCCTATTCTTGAGCTCCAGATGAAATAATGAGCCTAAAGCATCCCGTAAATGAGAACATCCAAGCGTGAATAATTTTATGAAATAAAATGATGATACATCAATAGATAACGTGCTGAAGAGGTTTTCACACACTGAAACCGTTCTTTGCAACTCTGACGGATGTTAAATGTGTTCTTCTGTGGCCATCTTGCCATGAGATTCTGCTGACTCGTGCCAGCTGAAAGATCCGTCTAAGATTTACAATAACTCTTTAACAAAGCGCCATTTTATTTACAAAATGTTAATGAAATGTTGAAGGTTAGAAGAACAGCCTGTTAGTCATAATTCAAAAACAAGACCTATTCATATATCCAGAGAGCTAGAAAGATGCAGTGAGCGCCACAAGAACCCAATGTAAGGATGACTGCCCAGCAACCAAGTGGTTGTTTCTGAGATTTGCCATCTGTGAGGAGAGGGCACTGCCCCCTGCAACATAACCTGAACACAGACCACATTGTTGGATAGGAAGTGCTTTCATGAACCTAAAATGAACCTATTTCCAAGAAGCTGCCTCACTTCAGGATCTAGGCGACTATAATCTGTGTTGGGTATGATAAATGCTACATGCTCGCTAGATTATTTGTAAAATGTTTTCATTCTTTATCATTATCAGTTTACAATCATTAAAATATCAGAACCCTCGAAGTTTATCTCAATAACACTTAACTTTCTACTATGAAAGTAGGCAAGTATTATTTTAAAAATGCATAAACCTCCTTTTAGGATGTTTAGACAATGCATTTCCAATTCCCGGCATTCCTCTAGTTGTGGGGTCAAATAAATTGTTCAAGAGTTAACATAGCAGATTTGTAGAATATCTTTCACACAGTGAAAGTAAAGTGAGTGACAAAATGTTTTACAAATTACAATATTGCTATGCCCTGCCACTTGTGTGTAATTGCGTGTGTGTGTCTTCTCTAAGGCCAAAACTGATCAGACTCGCAGAGCACTTGTTGTGTACCTGTGCTGTATTTATCATAAACGTCTTAATTCGGTTGGTGTTGGCAGTGGTTTCTTCAATGGCAATACCTGCTGCACTGCATAGACTGCACCTGTTTCTCTATGATCTGATCTTGGTGACAACGGTCTCCATCCCGCGTGAGGAGACATTGGTAATTCACAAAAACAAGACCCACAGGTGGCGCAAAAAATCCCCATCGCTTGTTGATAATGCTCATTGAAGGGTTGAGACGGAAGTTCGGAAGCCTGACATGCAACTCAGCAAGTTCTATTTCTATGGGGGTACACACTGTGCTTGAACCTAGGGGCCTGATCCACAACGGTAAACTTACACTTCCTGTAAGTTTATGTCTGTTTGCTATTCAGAAAGGGATTTACGAGTAGTATCTTCAGGAGTGCGCTCTCCGCACATAAACAAAATACCTATCTTTTTCAGTGCGGAGACTCCGCATTCTTAAAGATACTACTCGTAAATCCCTCTGTAAATACAAAACAATCATAAACTTACACGAAAGTCTAGGTTCACCTTTATGAATAAGTCACTTAGGCTTTACCTTAATATGAACTGATATAATTGGCTTCCTCAGAGACTGAAACGGTACTACAATTAAAGAGAAATATGAATTTGGTGCAAAGCTTCATTACTCCTCGGGCCGATTCAAAAAGCTAAAATGAGATGAAAGTCTACAACTTTCGGTATTCACAAAGAGCATTTACTACTCGTGATTGCCCTTTGTGAATACCGAAAGTCATAAAGTTCAACTCTTTGGATTCACAAAGGGCATTTACGAGTAGTAAATGCCCTTTGTGATAAACAAAAATCGTAAAGTTAGAAGGTTGTCTCACTTTACCTTTGTGAATCGGGCCCCCCGTTTTTAGTACATTTTTACTGACCTTCAACCTTTTATATAATATTTGTGTTTCTTGTGTGCAACCTTGGGTATCACCCACTGATTATTAAGTGATAAAGTGTACAATTGGCCTTTTTGTCCTCTTGGGGAATGGTGTCCTCTGGTTGCACTACAGTGCTCGTGTCATTAGACCCCCACATTTAACAGCATTCATTTTCTTATTCATTTTTCAAAAGAATCTATGTACTCCTTTTTCACTTCAATTGTTGTGATTTATTTATAGTCCTTTTCAAGATTCATTGATTCTTTGTATTCACATTTCATCAATTCGTAATTGCACTGTTATAAATGATTAACTCTCAATCTCCAATGCATTTCTGGCATAAAAAGCCCTTTTTCGGGGGTCAGCAATACGCCTGGGCGAAATATTAATTATGCTGGAGTAATCGGAATATTTTCAGTAATTTCACATTTCTCCTTTGGAATTAGAGTAAATTGTGAGATTACACTAGTCTGTGTTATTATGAGTAATTTGGAACAAAATTCCTACTGCAGGAGCACAGGAACAATTAATTTAGTGAGCGTATACGGCTGCTGGCTGCAGCTGCGCTTGTTCGGTTGCATTTAGTGCTATTTTCTTTATGCAAAATGCATCCTCAGGTCCATTTTGACCTAAATAAATAAAGGAAAGAAAATAGCACTAAATGCTGGGTGATGCTACTCGCTTAATTCCGTGCAATATCACAAACTTTTTTTCTGTAATTATGTGTAATTACGCAGTAGAGTGAGACGTGGATGCTTATATTTATACTTTGTTGCATGCTGGCAGCTATGCAGGTCAATTTATTGTGTTGCCAGCTTTATTTTATGCTCTCAATCAGATTTCCATTGTTTATGTGTAAATTGTTACACTTTACATTGCATGCTTAGCTTATATCAGATAGGGCGCCTTAGCATGGTGGCTGAGTTTTCATGTGGAATAAACTTTGAAGGGTTCTGCTAATCATTAAAACATGTAATTTTCTAGTTCATGCTGTAGATTTATCTACTAATTACTGGGCTTGAATCTCTCAATGTTTGTGCATCCATCAAACAGAAGTCCTTGCTCTGAATTGTAGGAATATTAACATCAGTCACTAGAAAGTGAGAGGCCGTTAGAAATGAGGTTTCTAGTTGGCAGATGCTTGCATCCTGCTCAAGTTGGGACCACCCCTTTAGTCAAGGTAAGTCAGATACACATCCTAAATTAACCTGTGTTCACTCTCTGGTAGCTTGGCACAGAGCAGTCAGGCTTATTTTATTTTAAAAGGCAATGTGTAAAGTTTTTGTGCAACACTTAACTGACAGTAACTCAATGCAAACACAACAAAAAGACCCCACACAGGTTGGGTAAAATAGAGAATATCTATCAGAGAAAAACAAAACCATAACAGCAGAAAGCCAATAAGTAGAAGTCAAGATATTATTTTTTAAAGATTAAATGTGAAAACAGTGCTTCGAAGTCACTAGCGGTAAAAAGGTTATTTGAGGTAGTTAGGGACAGTGCAATTTCAAAGCTTAGGCTGACCACGATGAAGGGCAGGCCCACAACAGGACCCTAGCAGGTCATGCTGAAGAAATACCTTGGATGGAGCTTTTGTCAACATCGAGAACCTACTGCGTCTTCATCGAGCAGCGCATAGGGGCCCTGCATGGATCTGTTTGAAAATGGTGAAACAATGGCGGTGCCTGAAAAATAAAGAATGCTCAGTTTTGGCAATAGAATTCCACATTTCTGGAATGTTGTTGAATTGGCCTCAATACATAGACGAACCAAGGACACTGTTGGAGGTACTAGAGATCATTTTCATTGTTAGAAATTGGGTGACTACTTGGCAGAGGTATGCACCCTGTCTGAATAGGGACCACAATCCTTGTCAGGGTAAGTCAGATACACACTCTAAATTACCTGTGCTCACTCTCTGGTAGCTTGGCACAGAGCAGTCAGGCTTAACTCAAGAGGCATTGTTTAAAGTTTTTGTGCAAAATTTAATACATTAAAACAGTGAAAACACCGCACAAAAATAATGCACACCAGGTTAGAAAAATAGAGCTTAATTTAGTGAACAAAACAAGAACAAAATTACAATAATCCAAAAAGTACAACCCGAGTTATGAATTTTTAAATATAGTGTTTCAAAGATTAAAGCTCCAACCGGGGACATCTGGTCGCGCTCGACTGGGGTAAATCTTAAAGTTCAGGCCGACCGCAATGGAGAGTGGGTTGGATAGAGGACTTCTGCAAACAGTCCCTTGCAAGGAGAATGCATCGATGTTGAGGCTCCGATGTGGGGAGCTGAAAAGGTGATGTGTTGTCTTCAATCCAGCTGAATGCAGGTAAAGCGTCCAGTACTTATACCCAGTTGTGCAGCTGAAGGGAGGGAGACATCAAAGAGAGGCCTTTGAAGTGCATTAGGTCCCTGCCCTTCATGCCCTCGCTCTAGACTAAAGGGGGGTATGCAGCTCTTTGTCTGGGGACAGACGGCCGAATCAGGTGCAAGTGTCAGTTCCTCCATCAGGATCTTAATGGCCCATCAGAATGTGAGTGACCCATCAGGCAGACCTAAGCTTCCTTTGTGTGTGGCTGTTTAGAGGGAATGCACAAAGCCCAGCTCTCAGCCATCCCAGATATGTATTCAGAGGTACAGGATGGTTAGAGTAAAAAAAATGCCATCTTTCTTGTTAACCTCCAATGAACCACAAATAAATTCAATTTGGAAACATTGAGGAGTCTGTCTTTCATGACGAACCACAAGGAGTGCCCAAAGCTAGGATGCGCCCATAATCTATGAGCACACTTTATTGATAATTGGATACTTGGTGTAAGCGGACGGTTACACCACTAGCAGGAGCACCCATATACGAATAAACTCAGACGGAATATACAAAAGATCAACACCGTAATCTCGCTGTGCACCGCACCTATTGCCAAATTTCATAATCTTTCTAAAAGTGCCATTTCAGACTTACAACTTAAAATCCAACTTTACCACAAGTTGTAATTTTGAACAATGAATGAAGAGACGACAAGCTTGACATATCTATGTTTGCCAATTGGAAAAAAACACTTATTAAATGTCAAACACACTGCACAGACACTTAGGGCTGTCAAGGCACTACCTTAAGGGTCTTCTGGGTCAATACTGATTTGCATATGGCCATGTCCGAACTGGGGTGGGTTTGTGAGCAAAATAACTATGGATTACAACCAGATCTGTGACTGGGGGTGGATGTTTGTCATTGTGCAACATTCCGTCCATCATCTTGTGTGTTTTGCTGGTCGCCCTATGTTGAAAGGGTATGCCCAGACATGGATCCCGTGCTCACAAAGCCAATAGAGTCAAGCTACCCTTTCTGAAGACGGCTGATAGCCAGAAACCGGTCCTAGGATGCTTGATTCTGGTCCAGGGAAGACTTGGCTTGTCAGTTCGAGCTGGACTGTTCCCATGAGGCACAGGGTCAAGACTGGTTTGCATATGGCCATTTCTGAACTGGGGTGGCTTGGTGAGCAAAATAATGATGGATTAAACCCTGATATGTGACTGGGGGTGGATGTTTGCCATTGTGCAACATTCCGTCCATCATCTTGTGTGTTTTGCTGTTCACCCTATGTGGTAAGGGTATGCCCAGACGTGGGTCCCGTGCTCACTAAGCCATTGGACTCAAGCTATCCTGGCTGAAGACGGCTGATTGCCAGAAACCAGTACTAGGATGCTTGATTCCGGTCCAGGGAAAACATGGCTTGGCAGTTCGGGCTGGACTGTTCCCATGAGGCACAGAGTCAAGACTGATTTGCATATGGCCATGTCTGAACTGGGGTGGCTTGGTGAACAAACTAACGATGGATTAAACCCAGATCTGTGACTGGGGGTGGATGTTTGCCATTCTGCAACATTCCGTCCACCATCTTGGGTGTTTTACTACTTTAGGGTGACATATAAATAAAAAAGGAAGGTTTGGTCCTGGCAAAAGGGTTGACTTGCCAGGTCGACATAGCAGTTTTCAAACTGCACACACAAGCTCTGCAATGGCAGGCCTAAGACATCTTTGAAGGGCTATTAATGTGGATGGCTCACTCAGTGCTGCAGGTCCAATAGTAGCATTTAATGTACAGGCCCTGGGTGCATGTAGTTTACATTACTAGGGTCTTATAAGTAAATTAAATAAGCGAAGTGTGGATAATCTAATGTAGCCTTGTTTTACTCAGGGAGCACAGGCACTTTAGCACTGGTTAGTAGTGGTGAAGGACCCAGAATCTTAAGGCCAACAAAAATGAATTCAGCAAAAACGGGAGTAGGAAGGCAAAATGTTTAGAGTTGACCCTGAAGAAAAGGCGTGGTCCAACACAACTCCTCTCCAGCCTAAGGTTAGGGTAGACTAATAATTACGTTGATGACTTCCCTGCTTAGGTTCTAGAATTTTGACAATGGCCCACTACAGCAGGTGCACTTGATAGTTCTTTGCCTCACTGAACTCATTTGAATACCTCTATCTATATTCTCCCGAGCCACTGACCTGACCCATGGGGAACCCTTTTCCTCACCTGCTGATCTCATCTGTGCAGCACCCAACCTTAATTTGCTTATAGATGCATCCTAGTAGGCAGACAGTACCACAATGACCAAATAAGTGATGTGGCCCATTCCACCCCTACCGGCTGACTTCTGTCCCCAACCAAGGAAAAACTCTGTCCACAAGGACATCAGCCAACAGAGGTCAGTGTCCAGAGCCAGTCTCCAGGTCATCCAGGGTGCTCTGACCTCCATTGTTTCTCAAAGTGTGGGGCAGTAGCCTAGGGTGCCTTGTACCCTTTGTCTACTCTACCTACCACCAGTTCAGGGGTGGTATCCCAAAACTGGTCCTTCAACCCAGGATCTGTACCCTTAGGCAAAACATGTACCTGGCAAGCTAGCACTTCCAAGTGAGTACCCCCTTAAGGGAAACACTGCTTGCTTGCCATGAAAGTCTGCCAGATGCAGGTCCCCACCCCTCTGTCCCTGTGACAGTTTATAGAGGCCCCCGCTGGCCAGAAGTTGCCTTTACAGGTTTAGTCTTGGGGTGCTCTGTTCTCACGGCTGGCAACCTTGACCCACTGGTCCTCTCACTGTGCTGTTTCCTGTCCTCCCCTCCATCTGGGCCACTGTACCCTCTGCCGTGGAGTAGTAACCCCAGAAACCAGAACTGATGGGCCAGTAGGGCACACCTACCGTCACCAGGTATATGCCTCCATAGGACAACTCTCCAATCCTGGTCAGGAGACTGGGCGTGTGAGGAGACACTGCTTCCCGCAGTGGATCCAGCAGATGAATCCCTCACTGTGGGATCCCCTCTGACCGCTAGTGTGTCTGCCAAGGCACTGTTCTCCTCCTCTATGTGAGGGCCACTGCCTTTTTGGTGTTGTGTGTACCCCACTTCCCAGCAGGAACTGCACATTTGTTGGGCAACATAAATGTAGGGATTATGCCGGACTCATTCCATACAACCCCGCAGGATATGTCGTCCTAGAGACTAGCTATCCCACAGTGCCACCATCTACACCTCTAAACCTAGATAGTTAGCAACTGGTTTTAGAAACCACAGAACATAACAACCATGAGCTCTCCCAGGGATCATATTAACAGATCCAGAACCATTTTGCTCAGTCACTCATACTCTTTCACAGTGGGGCGTTTTAAATATTTATTGAACCATTGTGAATCTTGTGTAAAATATATCTGCTGCAATGATTAACAGACAGAAGCAGATGAAATTGATTAGCAATATAAGAAAAGTGAACAGAATGAAAGTTCCACCATCTTGCTAAGGCAATATATATATGCAGGCATATAAAACATTATATATGCATGTGTATATATAGTGTACTCCTACTATGCGTTCCCTAACCTAAATGCCTAGGGTGTATGCATGCGTTCTGCCAGGATTCCCCATTGGATGATCTAACCCCATTACCTGATTGGAAAGAATGTAGCTCCCCCGTCGTGGTCACAATTTCAACATCCCTCACCGAGGGATCAGCTAACAGCTGGGCTGAAGTTTCAGCATGCAGCCACCTCACAAAGGAGAGTGAGTGCTCCTGTGCCTAAACCCAGAAATGCTTGTTTATTTATACCAGAAAGCATCCTTGTCTTGGGCCAAGATTCTAGCCAGGCTGCCATTGTTTATGTATAGATAGCTGTGTTGCTGCATCAACGAAAACAAACAATCACATTTGAACAATGTATCTATGGATCTTGGGGGGCGCTAGAGGGCGCACTGCGGGATGGCTGATGTGTAAGTCAGCTCCGCCGGACGGGTGCGGTCTAACAGACTTTCTTGCCCCTGAACCCGAGTGAAAAAGTACGGGAAAGCAAAAAATGAAGAGCGGAAGACGGAGGCGATGAGCGGGAAGAGCCTTGACTCTGCATGACCGCTATGAGAGGACGAAAATAACGAAAAGGAAAGCGGAGACGAGAGGTGATTCAAAATGGCGGCGCCGTAAAAACGGACCCTCAGACCCCACGGGCGGAAACAAATGATAGCAGGTTGGAAGACTGAAGCGCTAGCACCCCAGTAAGTGAGCGGCTCGGCGCAAGACAGAACCACGGGCTGGGAGAACCTCCTTGCTGCCGGAGAACCAAAGACGGGATTGCGTTCCACCGCGAACAAAATGGAGGCGGCGCTGGAACGCACGGAACTTGCTGCCGAATCGGAATGCGGCGGGCGCCCCACTAACACGACACTGCAGGCAAGCGGGAAATGAGGGAGTACAGGCTAATGTAGAGGTTGGTCACAGACGGCGGATACCAGGCGGAAAGTGATGAAGGGCTCCCACACAAGGCACTGCATTGGGTGAACGGCTGCGCGCCAGGAGACAGCGGGCGACAAGAGAGGTGGCCCGGGCGGTGTGTCGGGTGAACAGCTAACACGGAGACCGCGAACCTGCCTGGAAGACTGGAGGCCTGCAAAACTAACTGGCTGCCCTGAACAGCGCCCGGAGGTACGGCAGACATGACGAACGCTACATGCCAGCACAGTAGAGAGGTGAGGCCTGAACCGCCTGCTGCATCTACGCGCGTCAGACCCGCTTGCTAACAAACCCTGCGGGCTCCTGGGGACACGCAGATCTGGAACCTCCATACCCCCAGCTGCACAGCGCCATGCATGGTGACGGACGGCGAACTTGAGGCACTACTGCGCACACTGCAGAAATAAGCACGAAGACACTACGCAGTACAACCAAACACAACAATCAGTACACTGAGGGACTCATGCATAGTGCTACAATGCAGGCGGCCACCCGAACACAACCACGACGTAATCGACCCCCTGCGGCGAACGAGATCAATACAAGCCCGGATCCACATCGCAATACCCCTCTGACACATCCCAAAGTGATGGGGAAACCCGACAAACAACAGACGAAACTGCCCTTCGAATCCAGAAAGCCTGCTAAATCCAACGCACCTACCACGGAGGCGGAGGGTGATCCAGACCTGGGTGAGGGCGCCGGCATGGAAACAGTGCTGAGGGCCATTCAGCAAAGCTTACAGGATATGAACAATAAACTAGATAACGTCGTGCAGAGAATGGACACCATGACTGCGAAGCTGGAGAAGCACGTCGAGCGACTAGTGGAAGCTGAGCAACGGATATCTGCAGTGGAGGACGAGTCGAGGAGCACTACGAAAACTTATGGAAGTCTTGAGAAGACACTGGAGGTGCTAAAGGCGAAGGTGGAGGATCAAGAAGCGAGATCGCGCAGGAATAATGTACGCATTTCGGGCCTGCCGGAGTCGACAAACACGGGCAAGATGGAGACGTACGTGGAAGGAATGCTGAAGGACATCTTTGGCGCGGAGAGCTTCTCAGAGGTGTTCCTGGTAGAACAAGCGCATCGATCTCTGGCCCCGATCCCTAAACCGGGAGCTGCACCTCGAATGATTATTGCCCGCATGCTAAATTACAGGGATAGGGACGCAGCTCTGAGACTTGCGAGGGAGAAGGGCAAAATACAGTATCAGGGGAACACCCTGGAATTCTATCCGGACCACACCATGGCAGTGCAATTGGCAAGAAAGGAATACGCCTCGGTGAAAAAGAAACTCAGAGAGATGGGAATTCAATATGCGATGCTGTACCCGGCCAAGCTAAAAATCATTACTGCGGGTAAACCAGTGATTCTTCCAACGGTACACGCTGCACAAGACTACATCAAGAACGTAGGGAAGCTCCGAAAGGAACGGGAAAGAGAAGACAGGATGAGCGATAACGACTGAAAAGCCACAGGGTTGAGGAGTAAAGGACCAACGGGACCGCAGGAAAAAACTGCTGGATGCTGTTCATCCATTCCCCCCACAAGTCTTTTTATTTTTTAGTATTTTTCCTACGCGTCATTCAAAAGAGCAACTGAAGTAACGCGTAAATCGGATGTCTGCGGAACGTGCAGTAAGTACTGTGAGGTACATGAGACTCACTGTGGGACACAGAGAGACAAACAGACGGAGCTACGAAGAGCGAGAGCGTTAGTGCTGCACAGTGAGTACATAAGCGCTCCCTGCTGGTACAATAATGGGGAAGTCTGTCCACGGGGTACGTAGACGAAACTGTTGCTGACAAGAGCTCCCAATTTACTGTTCTGTGATAATGACTGCATGGGGGGGCTCACATGGAGGACGACAGATCCCACGCAAGTTGGAGAGATTACTGTTTCTAATACAGAGAGAGCTGTTGACGTAACCAGGGTATGATGGGGAGGAAAGAAAAAGTAATATGTTACTCTGATGATGAAATGCGCACCCGTCCACATCCACAATGTGGATGGAGACGTGTGCACCCGGCGACACCCCCAAGAGGGTGTACCCCGATTCAAAGTTTGGTAATGGTTCGATGTTACTAGGGGGATGGCTTTGGCAAAGTTTGGGCGCTGAAGTGGGAGGGGGGTGGGGAGGGAAGTTGGGAATTGTTCACCTTAATGCACTGTGTCTGAGAGGCATTGCTACCTTTGTACCTTCTAAATTTGTGATGGTTTGGCTAATACTCACCACCAAACCAGCTATACGATTGTCTACACACAGACACACGGCTGGAAGACAGGATGTAATAGTACGCACAGGCATACCTAACCGACAAGTAAACTTACTGACGGGACACACAATAATACACTAAACTTCATGACTTGGAACATTAGAGGGCTGGGCAAACCGAAAAAGATAAGGCAAATGTTTGCTTTCCTTGACAGGGCACGAGTAGACGTTGCATTTCTACAAGAAACGCACCTGGCGCCGTCAGGTACATCCACATTGGGGAACAGATGGGCGGAATCTATAACTAGCTCCAATTACTCAACATACGCAAGAGGAGTTAGCATATTGATAAAAAAAGGGACACACTTCCAGATCTCAGAAACACATAAAGACACGGAGGGCAGATATGTCGTAGTGGTGGGTACGGTGCGACAACGAAAGGTTGCGTTAGTAAACGTGTATGGCCCTAACATTGACGACCCTAAATTTTTTGAAACGCTATGGCACACTATTGCAGACATACAGGCAGAGAATATAATTTGGGGGGGGGGATTTTAATGTCACGCTAACTGACGGCCTGGACAGAACGATACACACACAGGAACCACATACAAATGCAAGGGCGATGCTGATCGACACGATGACAGACTTACATCTGAGCAACTTATGGAGGATACGACAACCAGGGGACCACATGGCGACACACATAAATGCAGCGCACAGCAGCTGGTCCAGACTGGACTTCTGGCTAGGCACACAGGAGATTATAACATGGGTTGTAAATGTTAGGCACCTCCCCAGAACGCTGTCAGATCATAGTCCGGTGCTCTTGGAGATGCAAATCCCTTTCTATACACCACCACCTTTCACATGGCGTTTTAATGCACAAGCCCTGCGCGACCCACTGTATATAGATACCATTCAGAAAGCGATATCGGAGTATTTTGCACTAAATTCCCCCACGACGGATGACCCCTGTCTCTTATGGGAAGCTTTCAAAGCCACGATAAGGGGAGTATGCATTAGCACGACCTCTGGCATATTAAAAGACATTCGCCAACAATTGAAAACACGTGAAGAGGAAATACATAAGTTAGAACAGCGATACACACAAACTGGCGACACAACTATATTAGGCGACATACAGGTGCTACTCTTGGAACACCGCACATTTGCAGAGGACGAATTGAAATATATTTTCAAAAGGACCACTGCAAGGAGATACGGAGAGGGAGGCAGACCGGGGAGGGCCCTAGCAGACAAGATATGCTCAGGTAGAGCACCTCAACACGTGAGAGCAATTCGGACTAAGGCGGGTATACTCACACACAACATCAGAAATATACTGGGGGAGTTTATGGGTACATATGAGGCGATATATGAGGCGAGACCAGTGATACCGCAAGACAAACTGTTGGAATATATGGCAGATGTGGAACCGGCGTGGTTGGCCGACGGACATAGGGAATATCTAGCTCGTCCCCTCTCGGTCCAGGAAGTGCTGGATACCATTAGACGTCTGCCAAACGGAAAAGCTCCAGGGCCTGACGGATTCGTGATCGAATTCTACAAACAATTCGCGGACACGCTTGCCCCGCATCTAATAAACCTGTACGAGACAGCACACGCGGAGCAAACACTGCCGCTATCCATGCGGGAGGCATTAATAATTGCCCTCTTGAAGCCGGGAAAGGATCAGGAACAATGCGATTCCTACCGACCTCTCTCGCTTATAAATGTAGACACTAAAATAATAGCGAGCATACTGGCTGACAGATTAAAACCTCTAATGCCGCTGGTGATTAGGCCAGACCAATCTGGTTTTATATCAGAAAGATCAACCACACATAATACCCGCACACTGTTTGCTCTGGCGCACTATCTAGCACCGGACATAAAGGCTGTGGCAGTATTGCTGGACGCGGCCAAAGCGTTTGATACGATTGACTGGCCTTTTTTACACGCCGTGCTTGTACGAATGGGTTTCCCGCCGTTATTCATAGGGTGGATAACAATGTTATACACAAACTTAACTGCACGCATACGGATAAATAAATATCTGTCGGACCCCATCGCGATATGCCGAGGTACCAGACAAGGATGTCCTCTGTCGCCTATGTTGTTTGCCCTCATACTTGAGCCCCTGGCCTGCAAGATTCGACAACACCATCACTATTCTGCTATTCAGCTCCGGTCACGCCCCATACACATCTCCCTGTATGCAGATGATATGGTACTGTACGTGAAGAACCCAGAACAACATCTTAACCCATTGTTGCGAGAGTATATAAAATTCGGTCAGTACTCGGGGCTACAAATTAATTGGTCCAAGTCCCTTATTCTAGCATTAACAGACAGTACTCATCCGACGGCCTTGGACTACCCACTAGAATGGCAAACTGAGCCGACCAGATACCTGGGGGTGTGGTTCCATAGGGACCCGGAATTGGTTATCCGTACCAACTACGGAAGAACTATATCGACATTGGACGACAAAATTAAACGATGGATTAAACTGCCGCTGTCCCTGGCGGATAGAATCGCAATTGTAAAAATGGTACTGCTCCCAAAGTTCCTGTACCTGTTTAACAACATTCCTATCAAACCCCCCGCAGAAGTGTTCCGTAACATCAAAACCCTCTTACTGACCCTAATTTGGGCAGGGAAACAAGCTAGATTAGACTTAAACACGATGACACTACCATATGCCAAGGAGGGCTTTAAGGTCCCAGATATATATTTATATTACCTCAGTGCACAAGCGCACGTTGCGCATTACTGGTTCCATGAAATACCTTTCTTATCACATGTAGCGGTGGAAAAGGGTGACACCGACCCAATCCCGATCACGAGCATACTCACTCACAAGAGAGAGCGAATACATGACCATGACATTAATCCGGTGAACACCACCACTGAGGCCTGGAGGATACTGGGAAAAATAACACAAAGTATGCCGTTATAGGCGCCTGCGCTTCCACTAGCACATCACCCAGCCCTATCAGTCACGCAGGAAAAGATTGGCATGGAATCGCTGAAACATGCGGGCATAGACAAAATAGGCGACTTGTACAAGGACGGAGTTTTCCTAACTCTTGACAAACTAGATTACATCAGCAACCCAACGCAGTTGTTTCGGTTCAATTACTATAGGTTGCAAAGGGCGATGAGAGAGCACTTTCCCACATTCCCAGACTAACCACAGGCGCTAGCCCCGTTACAGCTGGTGCTTACCACACCCACGGCCTCACATTTAGTATCTAGGTTATATAATAGCGCGCAAACGGGCATGGGGGGTAACACTGAACGGGCGAGGGAAAGGTGGGCCACGGCATTAGCGGATACCATCTCGGAAGAGGAATGGGAAATCACCTGCTTATTGACGGGGTTGCTGACACCTAATGGAAATTTGAGAATTATCCACTATAAATATCTTCACCAAATGTATTACACACCTCATAGACTACACAGGTACGGCCTACGAGACACCTCCACTTGTGTACGCTGTGGACAAGACTGTGCAGACTTTATACATTTAGCGTGGCAATGTGGCCAGGTAGCTCACTACTGGGAACAGGTGATAAAAGCCATTAATGACATGATGGGAACAACGTTGCAATGTACGGCCAAGATATGTTTGCTAGGAATAGTGCCGCAGCTGCGAGCGAAGAGGCGTAAACTATGTGTAATAGCACTCTTAATGGCGAAGCGGAGAGTATCTCTGCATTGGAATTGTAAAATGAGGCCCAAGGTAAAAAGTTGGTTGGAAGATTTGACGTATTGTTGTGATACGCTTGCCACATTCGAAGAAGGCTTGCCTGGAAGTTCGCGCCCCATGGACTATTGGGCTCCGTTTCGACAATATCTGTTAACGAGTAAGACGAATTGAAACTTTACTGAAGACCTGTGTAGAGTCTGACTACATGGAAAAGAGTATGGCTATATGAATAAGAATGGGGGAGGGTGAATGCTGTGACGCAGTGCATTGTAAAGGTTTTGTTTCAGTTGTTTAGCAAATTTAATATGACTTCGAGTACTATGTATAAAAATAGTAAGAAGAAGAACGCAAATCCTAGCAATAGCAGCATTGTCTAAAATTGCAATTGGTTGATAACTCATGGAGCGCCGCCGGACCTACGGTTGTCGGCTGATGGGCTGTGTACGAAGTGAGGAGGGCTTAACGATACATGCATGCAGTAGAGGAGGCAGCCTGTGTAGCCGGCCCGATAGGGTTGTAGGCGGTGAACTGTAATTTAACTATGTGACAATGTGTAATAAACATCTTACACCAAAAAAAAAAAAAATGTATGTATGGATCTTGTATGTGAATTTCAAGGTATCATGTTCATGTTCTTGTAAAAGTTGATTTGGCAAGCAAGTGTAGTTTTATGGAAACTAACCTGCACTGTCATGATTGCAGATGTGTGTCAAAAGGTATTGTGTGAGAATGAAGGAAACTTAGGAGGAATCTTGTGTGCATGCACAATGGATGTCTTTCCCTGTAAGCCTAACTGGGACATTTGACATTGGGGTTCTGAATTGGGAGCCTCCAGTTAGAACCAAGGCTGTGTATTTTTTAGAATTCCAGAAGGGTCCTACTTCTCAGCGTCCTCCCCAGAGTTTTGCTCCACCCCAGCATTTGAAAGCAAATGCATAAAGGGCAATCTGTATGTTCAGATTAGTGTTTACGCTCTTAACTGGCAGCCTACTCTCTTTGCAGAACCTCTTCAAGTCCTCCCTAGTGTAGAATGCCAGGCAGTTGAGATCCATTTCCATTCTGACAAGGTTTCACAGGTGCAACAACAAACGTCCCAAGTGTATAACGATGAAGCAGGAGAAAAATTTAGAAAAATTACAAATTGAGAAAGAAAGGAGAGAAACTCGTAATGGTCTTAGATGTGGATGGTTGTATACACCACATTACTGTAAGGCATCGTGCAAATACAAGCCCAATCCTCACCACTAATCACCAATAATAGAAATTGGGTCTCTAGTTGGCAGAGGTATGCACCCTGTTCAAGTAGGCACCACAGACTAGTCAGGGAAAGTCAGATACACACCCAAAATAAACCCGTTCTCACCTTCTGGTAGCTTGGCACAGAACTGTCACGCTTGACTCAAGAGGCAATGTGTAAAGTATTTGTGTAACACCTAATACATTAAAACAGTGAAAACAACTAACAAAAATAATCTTTACCAGGTTAGGAAAATAGAGCTAAATTTAATGAACAAAACAAGACCAAAATGACAATAATCCAATAAGTTCAACCTGATGTATGAATGTTCAGAGAATATCTTGAAATATAGTGCTTAAAAGCTTAAATCTCCAACCGGGGACATCTGGTCGTGCTTGACCGGTATAAGTTCAGTCCGACCGCTATGGAGCATGGGTCAGATACAGGGACCAGCCTTGGCCTGCTGCAAACAGTATCTTGCGAGGAGGATGCGTCGATGTCAAGGATTCCATGTGGGGAGCAGAGGAGGCGATGAGTCGTCGTTGATTTGGCTGGATGTAGGCGACACGTCGGTTCTGAGCCACACAATCTGAGATGTGTCAGTGCCAGCTTTCTTACAAGGTAGGCATTGCGTCATCAAGACAAACAGCCACCGATGCAATGTACTTGCCTGGCAATGCGACCGTGCTGGTGGCGATGCCTCTGTTCTGACTGGTGCAAGGATGGTGATGCATGGATTTTGCTTCGACACCTCAGACATCCCCCTCCCAAGGGCACCGGACTGGATTGGTAGGTACCACTTGTCAGGGTAAACACACAGTTAGCAGAGTCTCAAAAGTTGCAGGAGTGTTGAGGGAATTCGTTGATATACCTGAGACTTTCAAACAGGAGGCAAGCCCGCAACCCCTCCGAGTCACTTAAGTTCTTGAGGATGTAGAGATGCAGGAACAGTCTTTCTGATTCCCAGGCAAGGAGGGCAGCAGGGCAGGCACAGCATGGCAGGATTCCAACAGAGTGACTGTCCTTTCAGCAGCACTTCCGTCCATTTTCCTGGCAAGTGTCCTCAGATCTACAAGTATACTGAGTTGGTGGTATTTATATCCAGCTGTGCCTTTCAAGTGAGTGAGAATTGAAACAGAAGCATTTCAAGTGCACAAAGTCCCTTACCTTCACTCCCTGGCTCCAGACTGACTACAGGGGGCATGCAGCTATTTAGGTAAGGATAGACATAGCCCATTCAGGTGCAAGTGTCAGCTCCTCCGTTTCATCCTGCCAGGGATGACCCATGAGAATTTTAATAGCCTATTAGATTAGGTAAAGAAAGGAGGAGAAACACAAATTACAAAACGAAAAGAAGCATGCTTGCATTGCATGCAGCCTGGGGAAGAGTTTGTAAACAAGCACAGGAAAAAGCTGAAAGAAATTGTCCCACAAAGTGGATTAAAACCGACCTTCGACCTTGGGAGACTGATAAGAGGAAGACACAGAAGAACAACAGAAAATAGTTTGCTACAGTCAATAGAAACAGAGGAAAAGTAAGTGGTAAGCTCAGGAACCAATGAAAAGTAAGGGCAGGATGCATTCCGCTTTTAAGATTCATATTGAATACAGTAGATTACACAAGTGCAGCACAAGCGATGTGCAGGCAAAACCTAAAAAAGAAGTTACATGCCTGGCAAAAGGTTTAATTTGCCAAGTTGTAATGTCAGTTTAAAACTACACACAGGCTACTATGGTAGGCGTAAGATATGTTTAAAAAAGGGTTAATTGGGTGGAAAAATATGTGCTACAGGCGATTTGTCCATTTTACTTTACAGAGGATTACACTACACAGCAGAGGAGATGCATTGGTTCTATTTGAAACACAGATTGGCCTGGCAGAGCACCTTCAGGACCACTTCCAAGGATCTAGGACTGGGGTGGCACCACTTGGCAAGATAGGACTCGCTGATGGTAGAGTCCAGGTGCTGGGTTTAAGCTTGTTTGAGCCTTCTGTCCCTGAGGCTCTAATCAGGAAGCCAGCCAAAAAGCCTTTAGAACAACTCCGAGGTCCTGTGTTCAGCAGATTTGGATTTAGTCCTTCTCACCCAGGCAAGAGGGCAGTAGGCCGCTGGTCAGTGCAGGAGGGCAGTATATCCACAGGTCCAGACATGTACTAAAGAGCTGGTGTCTGGGGTCAAATATTTATACCCAGTTCTGCCTTTGAATTGGGAGAAGCTCTTAGAAGTTTCCTGCCATCCCTACCCTGGCTCCAGACTAATTACAGGGAGTAGGCAGCCCTTTGTGTGGAGGCAGGACACAGCCTAATCAAGTGTAACTAGGGTGATGTCCAGTTTCTCTCTCCCAACCTACCAGTGCCAGCTTAGGCACTTCTAAGATCTCTATTGCATGGAATATACAAACCTCAACTGTCAGCTATTCCCAGTCATATGACTCAATGGCAGTCTGCAGGCACTAAATGGGTGAGGCAGGAAAATGCCAACTTTCTAAAAGTGGCATTTTCAAAAATGTAGTTTAAAATCTAACTTTACCATAAGAAAGGATTTTTCATTACAATTCCAAAGACACCAATCATGAGCTGTTTACCTGTACCAATTTGAAAATTACAGCTTATTAAATATAATAAGGTAACTGTTAGGCCTGGCATCTTTTGGCATCTTTTCCCCCTGTCTTTGTTCCTTTAAACTTCTGTTTTTGACTGTGTGCTGCATTTAATTGTTGTCAGTATTAGAACTCAGGGCCCTCTGCCACTGATCACCAGTGCTAAAGTGCAAGTGCTCTGTGCCTAAAATGTAATGATATCTGGTTCCTCAATGATTGCCCTATTTGATTTACTAGTAAGAATCTAGTACAGTGCACTGTATATGCCCAGGGTCTGTAAAGCAAATGCTACTATTGGGCTTGCAGCACTGATTGAGCCACCCACATGAGTAGCCCTGCAGACATGCCTCAGACCTGCCACCACAGTGTCTGTGTGTGCTGCCACCACAGTGTATGTGCATGATGTTTTAGACTGCCATTTTTTCCTGGCAAGTGCATCAATGTGCCATCAAATTAACAACACTTGGAAGAGATTATCAAAACATCCACTCTCTCCTTAATAACATTTTTGAGGAAGCAGGATATAGGGGCATATTATCAAGGACGGGCGATACATTATCGCCGCTTTTATCGGCAGGAAACTGCCGATAAAGCGGCGATAATGGGCTTGATAATATGCTCTATGGAATTCCTATCGAAGCCCATATTAGATGTCTTCACATCTAACATGGGCTTCGATAGGAATTCATAGAGCATATTATCAAGCCCATTATCACCGCTTTATCGGCAGTTTCCTGCCGATAAAAGCGGCGATAATGTATCACCCGTCCTTGATAATATGCCCCATAGTGTGTAGAGAAACAGAAACTTAATATTCAACCAGGTGTCAATATGTTAAATGAAGGACTGGTCTGAGATAAATCATTCACATTGTGGTTTTTTAATTTGATGGGACAACTTTATTGTTTTCATCTTTGTATGCTCTCTGTATTGGTAGTAATGTTAAATGTACTTTGAAGTGCACATATGCATTTGTTTTCTGAAAAAAAGTTTGCCCTTCCCAAAAGACATATTAGATGAGCATATGAAATCTTGCAGTTAATACAGAAGAAAAGTGAAATACAACAAGGGCTACGGAAATAATACTATTGGTCCTTTTATTTTGTAAAGATAATCAATATTTGGCAACTAGATATTTTGTTAGTTTATAAAGTTTAAGGAGGCCCAATCTAGTTTGCGGCTTATAGCCCAACCCCATCTATCATTGATACAACTTTTAGGAAGTTGACATTTTCTTATTTTAACCATTCTGTGCCTTTGCCTGTCTCTGAATAAACCTCTGGGTAATGATGACAGTTTGGCTATTTGTGCATTCACTCAAGACAGTCGCACAAAGGGTGCTAAGTTGATCCCTGCATATCCTGATGGCCCATCACCAGGCTGATGGTCCTTCCTGAGGTAGAGTGGTGGGAATAGTGGACACTGACACCTGAATTGGGCAGTGCCTGTCCTCACACAAATACGTCTCCACCCCTTGTTGTGTGTCTTAAGCCAGGGCAGCAAAAGGAAGGGTCTTGTGCACTAAAAATACTTTTCTTTGGATTTTGTCTACTTCAAAGGCTGAAATAAGTATGAGTACTGGACCTCTGACACCCTGTTGTCAGAACACTTCTGGGATGGGGACATTCTGCCAATAAGAAGAGCTGAATGGCTGTCAAGAAGGACTGTCACTTTGCTGTGTTGCCGTGCTGCTTGCTGTTTCTGTCTTTGGGAGCAAAAGGACTGGACTTTGCTTTCTACATCCTGCTACCAAGGTTCTCCAAGGTGTTGAGATGAGGTTGTCTCCTGTTAGGAAGTCGCTGGGCTCTCCAAGACTTCACCTGCAACCCCTGGGTTCTTCTGCTTAGGAGTCCTACTTGCCAAGTGGTGCCAATTCCAGTTCCTGGCCCCTTTGAAGTGAGTTTGGGTTTGCTACTAAGCAGAAACCAAGGCAACAACGTCAATCGACTTCGGAACCGGTTCACGTCTGCAATTCTGATGCCAAGCCACTGCCTGCACCAGAGCTGTGGTCCTGTTCAATGCACAGACCATAACTTGCACTGCAGGTTCCAACGACACTGCTTCCACTCCGAAGCTCTGCCACTACACAAGTCTTGAGCACGACACCAGCAAAGTCCATGGTGCACCGGTCCGACTCTGACACCTGTTGTCTAGTCCGACATTGATACCATGAGAACCAAAGCCTCACTGCTTGACTCTCGACACTTCATCACTGCTGCTCCACAGTAAGGATCTGAGGTACAACACCAGCAAGCACAGCATCACCTTCCCTGTAGCAGTAAGGAGCCAACGCATCACCTCCTCTGCCTGGCAGTAAGGAACCATTGAATCATATCTTCTGCAACAGTCAGGAACTGACGTTGCATTGGCCTCCACGATGCCGCACCTCCTCTGTTTTTTGCATCACCTTTGTTTTTTACAACACCTCGAAGGTAGTGTACTGGGGTCTGCCCAACTCTTTAACTGGTCCTTGCCGTATCGAGGTTGGACTAATTTTGTGGAGTTGTCTACATCGACCGTGACCAAATAGCCCCAGTTGGAGCTATTTTTGATTTCTAAGAGCTACACTTGATTTAATCTCTAAAAAGTGATACCGTGATTTGTGAATGTTGGATATTTGTCTATTTTTCTTAACTGGTATAGAGTCCTTTTGCAGTGTTTTCACTGTGTTACTGTGTGTGTGTGTGTGTGTGCGTGTGCGTGTGTGTGTGTATGTCTGCATGTAAATACTTTATACATTGCCTCTTGGATAAGCCTGGCTGCTCTTGCCTAGCTACCAAGGGGGTAAGCATGGGTTAACTTTGGTGTGTAACTTACTTACCCTAAGTAGACTGATGGATTCTGCCTGGCTTAGGTGCCTACCCTAACCAACCAGAAACCCCATTTCTAATATATTTGTACATTGTATACAGTGATTGGTGTACACTACTTCCATATCGCAGACCATTACATCCTAGCATACTGTTGTTTTTATCTTTCAGGTTTTTTTTTACTTTTGGATTTTCACAATCATGTCTCAGTCTGGTGTGTCATCAGCTGTAGCTGCAGATTTGGTGTTTGAGCAGGAGAGGTTGGAGGCCTATACAGTGCCTCATCTCAAATCGTTCTGCAAGGCACTCAAATTTCCTTTTAAAAGCCTCAGTAGCAAGGAAGAGCTGCTAAAGGCGCTGAGGGCCTTTTCCGCAGCCAGTGAGGCTGGTGAGTGCACAGAAGATAAGAAAGATAATGTGGATCTGGAGAAACAGTGCCAGCATGGTGATTTTGTGTATCAGGATCTGCCGGGGGAGAGCACCCTCCAAGGCCAACAGCAGTGTGTCCTCTAAAGGTCTGTCCCTAGAGGAGCTGCAGGACAGGCGGGTAGATAGGAAGCATCAACTGGAACTAGAAAAGTTCACATGGTCACATGTCATCTGGTGTCTGAAGAGCAGATAGTCCCTAATGTGGTCCACCAAGTTGCTGCACTAAACAACATTGAGCACCAATGTGTGGTGGCTCAGGTTCCCTTTGAGTTGGAGGGGTTCTAAGGTTCCTTGAGGGTAGCTGTGAGTCCATTCATGCCTCCTGTTTGTCTGCTGGGCAATGACCTGGAGCATACCGCTTGGAAGGAGGTGGAGTTCAGCTCGCACTTGGAGATGTTGGGATTGCCAGAATGGGTGTGTCTGACTACATGGTCAATGACAGCCAAAGAGGGTGATCAGAAGGACCTGGAGCCTAAAATAGTGGCTCCAGGAAAATTGGGCAAGGGAGCTCTTGAAATTCCCACTGTCTGTGAGGAGGCTGAACCTGAGGCTGATGCCCTGGAACCTAAATGGGAAGATGAGGCTAAACTGGAACCAGCCTGAGCTGACCCATTGGAAGCAGGAAGGAGGCCCCACCAGGTAGGACTTCTGCACAGTGCAGAAGGAGTCCCCCACTCTTGTGGGTCTTTAGAAACAGGCGGAGGACCAGGTAGCTGGTAATTAAGCTTGGGCTTAAAACTCTGCTCCATTTGCGGAGTTTGTGGAATTCAGCAAGAACAAGGTGTTACCGTTAAACTCCCCAGTCTGCAACAGAGCGGAGTTTTTTTTGGCTAGCGTGCTCAAAATGTACTTTTGCAAGCGTGGGAGTTACTTGCTGGGTACTCACGATCGTCCAAGAGATATTCAAGGCCGTTCGCATGCGCCATGAGATTTGCTAGCTGGCTGCCTGACACTGTGAGATATTGCGGTCACCAACACGGCATTCGGGCACCCTAGTGACTTTTGGCAAGGAGTCCTTTTTAAAAAAAAAAAATCCAACCAGAAGGAAGTGCCCCAGAATCTCCAACTTCCTGTTCCTGTCTAGCAGTCTCCTCACAGTGCTTTGTCCATCTCCTGGTCACTTTTCATTTGGATTTGGAGCTGGAAGGATCACTCATTATGTTTGCTACATATCTCATTGGATTTAAGGACTTTGAATTTGAGAAAACTGATGTTTGTTTGATTGAGGCCATGCACATGGATATATTTGTACTTTTAATGTTTTTTTTTTTATTTACTGTGGTGGGTGGCCTGTTGTTTCAGTAGGGGCCTAGTGATTTATTTGCATTTCATTTTTCTTCTTTTGTAAAGGAAAAATGTTGCACAGTTTACAAAAAATGTCTCCATGGTTTTTAATACATTTGCAATATTGATGTAATTCACTTTGTGGGCTAGTTTGCTAATTCCAGCCAGTTGGCCCAGTGCTAGTCATGTGTACATGTTTCTGTGGTGACTGTTGAATTTGAAACATCATTTAGGCCATGGATGGATTTGAATTGAAATACAAAAAGTGTTTTTTTGGTAGTATTTCACTTCCCCCCACTGAAAACAGTGTATAGGTGGGGTAATGCCTTTGAAGGATGTATGTTGTTGTAAACATCTTTTTTTAGCTCTGTTAATTTTCATTTTTGGCATTGCTGAATGTTAGAAATGGGGTTTCTGGTTGGCTAAGGCTCGCACCAAAGCCAGGCAGAGACCATCACTCTAGTCAGGGCAAGGGAGTTACACGCCAAAGATAAAACCTGCTCACCCCCTTGGTAGCTTGGCACTAGCAGTCAGGCTTATCCCGGAGGCCATTTGTAAAGCGTTTGTGCACGCACACAACATACCAGGCACACCACAAAAGGAACTCCACACAAGGTTATATCAAAAATAGCCTATGTGATCTCATAACACATTAGAATAGCACTCACATAATATACATTGTGCCACCTGGCACTAGGTCATAACTACAAGGGATTATATACACCTGACAGGGCCCACTGGACCACTGTCAGAACCATCACAAAGTGAACTTAGTAAAAATAATACATATTATAAATGTACAACGAGTAATCACTGGTAACCCCTGTACTCAGCATCATCCTGTAACATAAACCACATTATGCACAGTATCACATTAGCAGCGAATTACATTCTGCGCCAGCCTCACCACCATAAACAATTTATGCAATTATCTCTTAAGTCTAAACGCATTAGACCCTAACCTCCTAAGCATAACTCCCATTAGGGGTAAAACTTACAGTAGGAAATAACCTCACCAGCATAATCACATTACGCAAATAATCTCATCCCCAAACGCATTTAGAGGCATGAATCATAGTAAAGAATCACATTTCCTAACATCACATAAATCACGCACCCCCCGGCCAACTGGCCTTCTCAAAGGGGCTCAGATGCCCTGTGTCCAGAATTTCAGGGCTGCTGCCTCTGCACCATAGTTTGCACGTGCACCATTGCGCTGGGGCAGAGGAGTGCAACTCACTCCTATCTCTCACAATGCCCCCAAAGAACTGTGGCCTAAATGTTGCTGCGCAGCTGTGGATCAAGTAAAGGCCTGGCACCTCTGTGCTTCCTGTCCCACTCAAGGACTCTGAATCAATTGTGCCCAATTCGCGGCAGCTGCCCAAGCTAGTGCGGCACAGCTGTGACACTCAAATGCGGGCATGGGCACCTTTGTCCCCTCGGGGTCCCCACTGGGACTCCGTTGCAAGGAGAATGCGGCAAAATGCTGCAGCTGCCCACTGTCAGGCGGGGCAGCTGGGGCGGGAGCACGAGCACTGAAATTGTGCTCCGATCTGGGAGCCCCCAATGGGCTCCATGGATTTCTAATGCCCCTCTCATTGGAGCGACCCGCTCTCAGCCGGGGCCACTCAGAATCGGTGCCTCCAACAGGCACTAGCATGAAGAGCCGTCACTCACCAGCTTTTTGGTTCCCGATGCAGCGGGGGCAGGCTCTGCTCCCTTGTGCTGGAGCCGCATCACCTCTCTTCACCCGGGCCCCCTCCTGGGACCCGGGACTTCTGTTTGCTGCGGCTGCCACTGCGGGGCTCTCCCTCGCACATGGGAGCCCCGTGTCACCATCGGTATCGGACTCCTCACTTGCGGGGCTTCCATACAGGTGGGGTGGCTCCCGCTTACCTGTAGCTTCCTGCCGCTTCGCCTGGGCCCCCTCCTGGGACCCGGGATTTCTCTTCTTCGCACCAGGGCTCCCCTCTGCTCACAGGAGCCCCGCATGGTCACCGGCACTTCTTCCGGTCCTGCCGCCGACCCCACCCAGAGGCAGGTGAATTTTGCCTGGCTTCCGAGTTGGCTGCCATTTTTCACTCGGCCTGCGGCAGTGGGCTCTTCTTCGTCATAATGAGGGGTAGGCTCCCTCTTTATAAGAAAATACACAGCGGAGTGGGCACCCTTTCAACGTGGCACCAATATGCAGGGTTGGCACCTGCAATTAAGATCCCATAAGCGGGGAGGGCACCCGCCGTCTCGAGCATCACTGGGGAATCCCTAACACCGCAATTCCCTCTCCCAGGGCTGCAGCACCACGCTGCAAAAGCCCACACGTTCTCCTCTTCCTTGGGGCAAAAGAAGAATCCAGCATAGCGCATACGTGGCGGTGGCACACGAAGTCTTTAGGGATAATGGGTCAATGCAGGGCCCAGGGAGGCAAGCGCTCCTGGTAGCCCCCGTGGGCCCCAGCAGCAGCACGCCCCAGCAGGATCAGCACCAAAGTACAGAACTGAACAACATCATGGGGTCACAGCCCCTATATTTATATCACAGATTCCTTTGTCCAAAGTGCAGGGCATGGGGGAACCAGTTGCAACTGGTTTAGGGGGGATTTGGAGCACTTTGTTTTGGAAGCTCCTCCTCCCCTTAGTCAGGTGGGAGCTCACCATCAGACACACCACAGAGAGCGGAGCCAGCATTGTACAGGGCAGGCACCATCCTATTCAGAGTCAGGGGATTACCCCTCCCACTACTCCTAGCCTAGAAGTCCTATTCAGCCCAGCTGACTCACCCTGACCCTCCAGGAGCCACCCACACCTCTCAGCTCCTTTCAATCACAAGCCAGACATGCAATTCACATCAGGCATGCAGACACATAGCACACTGAAATGCCAACTTCTAAAAGTGGCATTTCTCCACCAGTCACTATAAATCTGCGCACACCATTGCGCAGCATTTATCCTCACGAGTTCATACATACTAAATTCAACCCTGCGTTCCTCTCATACAAGGAATTGCCATGGACACACTTATACCCCATCCATTCCTATGGGAGGGCAGGCCCATCTCACCACATGTACACAGAGAGCGCACACACTTTACACTGGGCCACAGTGCTAAAGTGCCTAGAGGCCTAAAACTACTACCACTATGTAAGAGTTTCGGGCAAAAAGTTCAGGGGTGAACCTGCCAAAAAGGGCCAAGTCCATCACTGAATTAATGCTCTGTTCTCTGCTTTACTTTGGCTCCTTTCTCTAGCCAGTGAGTTTGTGTTTGCAATAGACCACCTTTGCCTTTTTCCCCATGCCATGTGGGGACTGGCCAGGGGCCATTTTGTATAGTCAGTGGACTAAAGTGTCCATAGACCTGCATGTGCTCTTTGTTTGACAGGCCTCCTGGCTCTTGTTGTGAGTGACCATGTCGCTGGTGAACATTTTGTGTATCCAGCCAGTGTGCTTTTGCCATAGGTCTGCATGTCTTCTTTGTTGTGGCCATACCTTCTTGCTAGTTGTTTTTGTGAGCATGTGGCTGGTGATCATTTTGTGTAGGCAGTCAGTGTGCTTTTGCCATAGACCTGCAGACGTTCTTTTCTTTCTAGGCCTCCTGCTTCTTGTTGTGACCATGTGGCTGGTGGCCATTTTGTGTATCCAGCCAGTGTGCTTTTAACATAGGCCTGCATGTCTTCTTTGTTGTGGCCATGCCTTCTTGCCAGTTTTTGTTGTTTGGAATATTTGACTGGCAGCCATTTTGTGTAGGCAGTCAGTGCGCTTTTGCCCTGGGCCTGCATGTGTTCTTTGTTTCTAGTCCTCCTGCTTCTTGTTGTGACCATGTGGCTGACAGCCATTTTGTGTAGCCAGTCAGTGTGAGTTTGCCATAGTCTTGCATTTGTTCTTTGTTTGTGGCCATGCATCCTTGTTGGTTGTTGTTATTGTTATGCATGTCATTTTCCCTATTTGTGCAGGAAAAATGTTGCACATTTGAGTAAATTTTCTCCATGTTTCCTAAAACCTAGGTATTGGAAGTAGGGGTCCTTATTCCTCACCGCGCCACCAAATGCTGGAGGCGGGAATCCTGACCCCCCATGTTGTATAGTGTTTTAGGACCCTAGTGTAATTTTCCCGTTTCATGCCCTTATATAGGAATAAAATACCCTATCCTTATATAGGCATATAAATCATAACCATATTAAGACATAGCTTAAGTAGTGCTAGAAAATTAAATGTCCAATAATTCGTTGGAGAGCAATAACTCGTTAGGCCACATTCATACGGACGCTGAATCACAAATGCTGTTGGATAGATATGTGGAATTCAATGTTCCTTTATTAGTCCATACAAACACCAGCCAACGCGTTTCGTTCCGTAACCGGAACTTCTTCAGGGCTAAATTATTTCGTAGACGTAAGGTGATACTAATCCGAAATCTTCCTCAGTAATGATTTCCTGGCTATTATTACTCCATTTTTATATATCAATGTCCATTAGGAAAGCCTGTGTGTCACATAACGTAGCAGGTATTAACCTTTTTGGTATGTGTAGACGTTCTATCTTCAATTATGAATATTTCCCTTTTGACTCGATTTTCAGTTTCAGTAATAGTGTCACAAGTGATATTTACCCGCGTGGTCAATAAACCACCGTCCAAAGCTGTCTTCTCTAATCACCAACGTCAAGCGCGATCCAACTAAGGATGATCCTTAGTTGGATCGCGCTTGACGTTGGTGATTTGTGATTCAGCGTCCGTATGAATGTGGCCTAACGAGTTATTGCTCTCCAACGAATTATTGGACATTTAATTTTCTAGCGGTGCTTTTTCATTTACGAAAAATATAGACTATTTCCAATTTTTTGGGATATGCCCTTGGGGACAGGGGGCATTTGAAAATTGCACGCCAGCACTTTTTGTATGTACATATTACTGTATTGGAGATATTGGGGTTGGTGCTTGGCAGTAGAGCGGTCCACTGTCTGCAGTTTTGCCTATCAAGATAGCTTAAGTAGTCCTAATACGGCTTGGCTACGTCCACTAGTTCCGAAAATCTACAACGATTTCTCTGAAAAACTCTCCTTCAGCAGTCAGGGACTTCCCCCTGCATGAATATTGATTTATCCAAGAACTCATGGAGTTTTCAAAGATTTGATTAAATTATTATGTCCAACCTTATGTCAAACTTGGCACCTTCAAGGTATAAATATGCCCACACTTGCCCAAACAGACACATGGTGGTTTGGAGCAGTTCGACTATCTACTTGCCCGACACGCCCTGCTGCAGCAAGTGCTGAAGGAAGCCGACCCTCCACCAGACGCACTGAGAGACGCTGCCTTTTCTCTTGCCGAGAAATCCCAGCTCCAGTGCTTCCAACCTACACTTGCGGGTTGTTGGGAAATCAAGTCCTGAGAGAGAGATACCAGACCTCCTTCATTCTAAACCAAGGTATGGAGCTGATTAAACCCTTAGAGAATTCTTGGATTACATTCTTGGCAAAAGAATACTGAAACTAAGCTACACCTCACTTACTTCTTCCCTTGTACTAGACCTAGGTTAGGTACACCGGGGTAGGCGTATTTTAGAAGCACCAGTTGAGTACTTTTAGTCTTTATTTATTAATGTATGTATTCTATGTATTTTATGGCTTAGAAACCATATCATGCTTTTACAATATTATTTTAAAATACTCTTCGTACTGTACGCATTATACTTTGCAACCAGTATTACGATTGTAGCAGTTCATTTCTCCTGCATGAGAAATAAGACTGTTCAATAAAGACCCTTTTATTGAAAATGCCCGCCTCTCTATGTCTCTGCACCTCTGGTGAAACAAAGCATGCACGATTGACTGAGTGAAATAACTATCTATTGTTTCCGCGACTCTAGAGATAGATTTCTTATTCTTGGGAAACAAAGTTGTCATGTTTATGCGGTTATCAGAAACTAATCCCTTCTTGTGTATTCGAGAAAGTTTCTAGTGATCTCTGAGCTAGCTGGCACCCACAATTAAGTCTAGTATATTTGGTAGAGACCTAGTCGACTTCAGTTCTACGTCAAATCTATAGGATATACTATTCCAATGCGCAGAGCCTATTGGGAATATAGGAACTACACTACACCCCGTTTCAACGTTAGGCTAAGTTGAACACCTTCTGAGATAGCCCTTCTCACCCCCTTAGTAGCTTGGCACTAGCAGCAAGGCTTATCTCCGAGGCACAAGTATACAATATGTGCAACCACACTCACAGCAACCCAATGATGTCACTACAAATAGACTCCACAAAAGTTTTTATAAAACGAGTATAAGCTTTATATAAGCAGATATACAATATGACCACACAAAACAAAATCAACATATAAGAATGGGTAGTATTCCTTCTGGTGGGTTGGTAGGTTCTAATCCCAACCACTGCTTCTAACCAACAGTTAAGCTCATCCCTAACCGTTTCTAAAAGGTTAGGTAAGTCATATTGCTAGAATCACACACTTTGCAAAAGAAAGAAATGCTGCAATGCATAATGATATTCTCTTGTACTGTGCAGCAGAGAAACAATGCCATACGTAGCGCTACAGTCATGTACTTTGCATTAGAAAGAATAATGTAATGAGTATCACTAACAGCATGCCCTGTACCAGAAAGAAACAAAGTAATGCGTCACGCTACAATCATGTACTGTGCATTGAAGAAATGCACTACACCACGTTATAACCAGGTACTGTGCGATGAAGAAATAATTCAATGCACCACATTACAATCATGTACTTTGCAAGGGAAAAATAACAAAGTGCGTAGCGCACCAAGCATGTAGTTCGTCAGGCACAAATGAGGTCAGGCGTCATACGACAGTTCGATAGTTCATTAGCAGCAATAATGCAAAGTGTAATACGACAATTTAGTTGCTCCGTTAACAGTGCCCCCAAAATGGATCAATGATGATACAAAAGTACTGCTTCTCACTCCGGCCCCAGTACTGCCCCTCGTTGGGCTAGCATGTGCCGAGATCCAAGCCGAAGCAACAGGCTCACACAGCTGATAGAAGTGAGAGTCCAAGAGAGTGTCCCTCTGGGCCTGCACCCCACCCCAGGTGGTGATCCTCGTTACCTGGGAGGGCGCGACCCCACTCTTCTCTCCTAATTCAGTGACTTGGGCCTTGATCCAGAACTACGTCAGAGTGTGGCGAGCTCGGGCCGGCGGCTCAGCTCCTCCAGGGCTGACTGTCAGGGCCGCTGCTGTTTCACTCCAAGAGCCCAATGACCTGGCCCTTCTTCCGGCGGTCTCAGTGAACACCAAGACCCGCCCTCAGCACTGTGGAGACTTACTGTGAATTCGGTGCACACACTACCCAGGCACTCCTCACCAGCACCTCAGGTTGCAACTCAATAAGCACTCTGCGCGTCCGAGACTCGCCTCACAATGACGTGGCGCTCTTCACCAATGCCTCTACTTGCACCTCGACAAGCACCCTGCGCATCCGAGTCTCTCCTCTTCTCCCGGTGCACACAATGTCCAGACACTCTTCACCAATGCCCTGGCTGCACTACAACACGCACTCTGTGATCCAAGACTCAGTCCTTCTTCCGATGCACACAACTACTCATCATCACCCTGACCTGTACCACAACATGCACTCTGTGCGTCCAAGTCTCACCTTTTCTCCCTGTGCGTACAACGACCAGGTGCTCCTCACCAACACCTTGGCCTGCATCACGATACGCACCCTGTGCGTCTGAGACTCAGCTCACCGCTGCGTTCTCATGATCACAAGACCCAACTTCTGAGGGTCTCAAGCTGCAAAACCACATGCACGCCGCGTTGCTTGGGACTTCTCTGGAATCTTTTATGTTCCTGTGTTTCCAAACAGGGAGCCAAGACACAGCACAAAGCACAGTCTACTTCAAGCAGGGGGACCCAGCACCTCCAAGCACAGTCCTAACAGCCTCTCCCTTGGTTAGAACAGCAAACTGCAGCCCAGCCCCAGATCGCGAAGCAAGGACTGGTCTTTCCACAGCAGTCTCTTCAGTTGCTCCTTCTTTAGCAGAGGTTCCTTTTGACCACAGAACGGGTCCAAGCCTTTTCAGTCTCAGTCCATCTCTGTTTCATTCCAACGTTCAGGGGTTTCAGCTCTCATAGTTATTCCCCTTAATATCTTTGAAGTTCGTTTGTGCTCAGGGGTCCGTGACCCCTCCCTAAATCAGTTCTGGGTATCTTCCTCCCAGTGTCACCTTTCTCCATTTGATACTGTGTGGCTGGATCCTTAATCACTCAGCAGGAGATGGGTCAATTGGTTTATAGCACCAACCCAGGCCTTTTCACCTCCCGGGCTTCTCCTCCCCCTACTCTACAGATGCCGGGCAGCGTGGTGCTATCTCAACCCCTCCCTGGGTCAAGACCGCTCCCAGCTCCTCTCACCTCTCAGATCCAGACTGTCAATCCACATTTCAGCAGAGACACACAGAAAGGCCTAAAGCACAAAACTCAGCCACTTTCTAAGAGAGTTGTTTCTGAACACACAGTGACAAAACCACCTTCACATAAAGGTGTGTTATCACACTGTGAGTTCATACATACTAAACTTCACCTCTCCACTTTAAACTTACAGGAATCTCGGCTAACAAACAAAACACCCAGCATCCCCCATTCTGTCCTATGGGCAGGATGGCTTTTTAGTAGTGAAAAACAAAATGGAGTGTTTTTCACTGTCAGGACATAACACACAACTTACTATATGTCTTGCCTTTTGCCTACACTGCACCCTGCCCAGGGATTACCCGGGACCTACCACAGGGGTGCCCAATGTGTATGAAAAAGGGAAAGTAAGGCCTGACAAGTGGTTGCACTTGTCAGGACAACATGATAACGTTGCAACCGGTGCACCGGCCCTACACTGCAGGCCTGAGTTCTCTTCTCTGCGCGCCTTTACATTACTAGCCTTGTCACACACAGTGCACATCACTAGGGACTTTACTAGTGAGGCAAACATACCAATCATGGCCAACCAATTACCATTACACTTTACATTGGGAACACTTGTACTTTGACACTGATCAGCAGTGGTAAAGTATCCAAAGCATCTAAATTGGCAACTCTATGTCAGGAAAATGGTCTAGGGGGAAAGCAAAAGTTTTAGGGAACTTTAGCTAAAAAGGTCAAGTCCTACATTGTGCAATATTCTTTTAATTTAATTCACTATGTGGCCTAGTCTGCCAATGGGCCTTCCAGCCAGCAGGCCCAGTACTAGTCATCAGTGCATGACACAATTGTTTCTGTGTTGTGTGTAGGATGAAACAGCTTTTTTAGGCCACGGATTATTTGGATTAAAATACAAAATGTGTTTTTTCTATGTTATTTCACAGCTGTTTTTTAGGCACAGTGTAGGTAATGCCTTTGGAGGATGTGTGCTAATGTAAACATGTTTAGCCTTGTTAATGATCTTTTTTGGCATTGCTGAATTAATGCTGTTTTCTCTGGTATACCATGCCTCTTTGTCTGACCAGTTTGTATGTTTGGGTGTTTGACATAGGTTACCATTTGCCTTTATTCCACATTTCATGTGGCCAGGGGCCATTTTGTCCACAGTCAGTGTCCAAGGGCCTGCATGTATTCTTTGTTTTCCAGGCCTCGCTGTCCTGCCTCTTGTTGTTGTGACCATGTGACTGGTGGCCCTTTTCTGTTACCCCTAGCCAGCCAGTGTGTGTCCCCAAAAGCCTGCATGTGTTCTCTTGTGACAATGTGGTTGTGGCCTTTTGTGTAGGTAGCTAGTGTGCTTTCTCTCTGCTTGTCTTCTCTTTGTTCCCAATGCCTTCCTGCTCAATGTTATTGCTGATGACAATGTGGCACTGACTGGCAGCCATTTATTGCGTCCAGGCAGTCTATCCCTTTGCCCTAGGCTGCATTGATGTTTGAGCAATGAGATAGCAGTTTAATAACTTATTAGTACATCTTTGAGGAGAACTTCACTTATATTAAAAAAATTTTTTTTAATTTTTCCATTTTTTTATTAATTGGTAAATTCTCTTTTTTATTGTTTAAATTGTTGTTTTCTTGTGTCTACTAAAGGTGCATTAATATCAGCATTCATTGTCTAGTGATTATTCCTTCCATTATCATGTGACCTAATCTAGGACACCCCCGCGCCGCACGGCCACCAGCTGTCGCGTGTGCCCCCCGCCTGCCGCTGCTCTCAGCCTCGCTGAGCCTCCCTTCCTCCTGGCCACGCCCCCCGCCATCGCTCGTTGTTCTCCCGCATTTCTTTGCTGTTCTGTTTATAGTGTAATTGTATTGTAACTGCTTTTTATTCCTATTATTGTACCTTTTTGCTTGTCCCCCCCTGTGCAGTCTTCCCCTGCAGTGCCCCCTGCGCCCACCCGCCCCGCTCCCCGCTTCCTGCTGCCGGGAGTGTGGACACGCCCCCTTTCCTTCTGTACCCTCCCCGCTCCCGCCTCCCAGCTGCTCCTCCCTCCCTGCACTTCGCCATAAATGGCGACCGTGCGCACGCGCAGCGTTGACGCGCAGCGCGCGCGCCGATTGTGCGCGAAGGTGCGCCAAAGGTAAGCCCGTCTGCGCCCGTCCGCGCCTGGACCGCGCCCAGCTCCCGGACCCCTGGTCCCAACCGCCAATGCCATACTTCACGACTGACCTACGACGCCGCCACTCTCAACGCACTCAATGCCGGCCGGAACCCTACCTGCTACCAAGCCACCCCGAGACGAACCAACGGACCCTTTGCCTGCAAAGCCTGCCGCTTCACCTGCACCGCCCCCGCCGACTCCAACACTAACAGCAACCACCTGAAGTGCATCCTGCTGAACACCCGCTCCATCCACAGGCACGCCGTGGAACTCTGGGACCTGCTCGACGCAACTGCACCGGACGTCGCCTTCCTCACCGAAACCTGGATGAACGCCTCCTCAGCGCCCGACATCGCCACAGCCATCCCGGACGGATACAAGATCACCCGGAAGGACCGCATCAACCAGACGAGAGGAGGCATCGCCATCGTACACAAGAACACCATCCGCATCTCGACTAACTCCGACAAAACCTTCCCCGCCGCCGAGTACCTGCACTTCCAGATACACACCGACCACAAGACCACCCTCCGAGGCACCCTCATCTACAGGCCACCGGGACCGCGCACGCTGTTCAGCGAAGACATCGCAGACTTCATCAGCCCGCACGCCCTTCCCTCCGCCGACTACATCCTCCTAGGGGACCTCAACTTCCACCTGGAGAACAACAACGACAGGAACACCACCGCCCTGCTGGACAACCTCGTCAACCTCGGACTCAAGCAACTGGTGGACACCCCCACCCACTACGCCGGACACACGCTGGACCCCGTCTTCTCATCCAGCAAGCACGTCTCCTTCAGCCACACCACCGGACTCCACTGGACAGACCACAGCTGCGTCCACTTCAGCTTCAGCAGAAATACGACCCACCACCAACCGCAACGGGTCCCCCGCCGCAGCTGGAGCAAGATCACCACTGAGCAGCTCACCGCCTCCATCAGCAAGAACACTCCCACCAGCACAACGGACCCCAATGTAGCAGCCAGCAACCTCACCAAGTGGCTGACCGCCTGCGCCGACGACCTCGCACCACTGAGGAACCCTCCCAGCAGACCCGGCAGCAAGAAAACCCCCTGGTTCCCCAACGAACTCAAGGAATCCAAGAAGAACTGCCGCACCCTCGAGAAAGCCTGGCGGCTTGACCACACCACAGAAAACTGGACCGCCCTCAAGCACGCCACCCGCAAACACCATCAACTGATCCGGGCCACCAAGAAGACGGCACTCAAAGAACGACTGGACAACAATGCCCACGACAGTAAGGAACTCTTCAACATTGTCAAAGAGTTCTCCAACCCCAGCGCCGGAACCAACGACATCACCCCCACGCAAGACCTCTACAACTCCCTCGCCTCGTTCTTCCACCGCTAGATCGCCGACATACACAACAGCTTCGACTCACAGACCACGCACCCTACCACCGAACCAACGCCCGCCACCACCACCCTCTGCAACTGGACCCCGATCAGCACCAAAGACACCACCCGCACGATGAACTCCATCCACTCAGGATCACCAACCGACCCGTGCCCACACCACGTCTTCAACAAAGCCACCGCCACCGTCGCACCCCATCTCCGAGACACCATCAACTCCTCCTTCCACACCGCCACCTTCCCGGAGAGCTGGAAGCACGCCGAGCTGACCGCACACCTGAAAAAACCAACGGCGGACCCCACCGACCTCAAGAACTACCAACCCATCTCGCTCCTTCCTTTTCCGGCCAAAGTCATCGAGAAGACCGTCAACAAACAGCTTGCCGCCTTCCTCGAGACGAACGGATCCCTCGACCACTCGCAGTCCGGATTTCTGGCCAACCACAGTACTGAGACCGCCCTGATCGCTGCCACCGATGACATCAGAACCCTGATCGACAACGGGGAAACAGCGGCCCTCATCCTCCTGGACCTCTCCGCAGCGTTCGACACGGTCTGCCACCGCACCCTAGTAAAGCGCCTCAGCAACATCGGAATCCGAGAGAAAGCACTGGAGTGGATCATCTCGTTCCTCACTGGAAGAACCCAGAGAGTCCGCTTCCCTCCGTTCAGATCCGAGGCCACCGAAGTCATCTGCGGCGTACCACAAGGATCCTCTCTCAGCATGACCCTCTTCAACGCCTACATGAGCCCCCTCGCAGCCATCGCACGCCAACACCACCTCAACATCATCTCCTACGCCGACGACACCCAGCTGATCCTCTCCCTCACCAACGATCCCACCACCGCCAGAGCCAACCTAAACGAAGGGATGAAAGACGTCGCCGACTGGATGAGGAACAGCCGCCTTAAACTGAACTCAGACAAGACGGTAGTCCTCATCCTGGGATCATCACCCTCCGCCTGGGACGACTCCTGGTGCCCCCCGGCCCTGGGCACCGCCCCCAAACCAACGGACCACGCACGCAACCTGAGCTTCATCCTGGACTCCTCCCTATCAATGAGCAGACAAGTCAACGTCGTTTCTTCCTCGTGCTTCAACACCCTGCGCATGCTCCGCAAAATCTTCAGATGGATCCCCACTGAAACCAGGAAGACCGTCACCCAGGCACTCGTCATCAGCCGATTGGACTACGGGAACGCCCTCTACGCCGGAACCACAGCCAAACTCCAGAGAAGATCCAACGCATCCAAAACGCCTCCGCACGACTCATCCTGGACATCCCCCGACACAGCCACATCATCGGACACCTGAGAGAATTGCACTGGCTCCCCGTCAGCAAGAGAATCACGTTCAGACTCCTCACCCACACACACAAGGCCCTACACGACCTGGGCCCCAAGTACCTCAACGACCGCATGACCTTCTACATGCCCACCCGCCAGCTACGATCGACCAACCACGCCCTCGCCACCGTACCACGCATCCGCAGAGCCACCGCCGGAGGAAGATCCTTCTCCTACCTGGCAGCCAAGACCTGGAACTCCCTCCCCATTCACCTTCGACGTACCGAAGACCATCTCTCCTTTAGGAAGCAACTCAAGACCTGGCTGTTCGAGCAGTGACACACCCCTCTCCCCCAGCGCCTTGAGACCCTCCCGGGTGAGTAGCGCGCTATATAAATGTCGTGATTGATTTGTCAGCTGCACCTCCCTGAGAGCCACATGATATATCAAATGTGAGTGATGTCACATGACGCTCATAAAACAAACCATTTCATCTGTATATTTTCGTTGTTGCTCTCTCTTATCCTTCCTGAGTGTACAGTCAGTCATCATGAATGTTTATGTAGGTGTAGTTTTCCGTTTCACCAATAGATACACTGTATTGTTACTTATTGATAATAGGGAGTAACCAGTGACCACACTGAATGGTATTGTGTTTAATTGTACTACTAACTGAACTATAAAAATTCCATGTTTCACTGATGTCCTTCTTGCTTCTTTTCTTTTAGGTGCACAATTGTCAACATCACCCACAGTGCTGCCAGAAAAAAGGCCTGTACATGGCTTGATGAGTGAGTGACCCACACATCACAGACATCTCTTCAACTTGTAAAGAAAATTCCGCTGGCCACTGCTAACTGACAGCTTCAAGATGGCCCCAAAGAAAGGTGCTGCAAAGAAAGTGGCCAATGTGAAGAAGAAGGAACTTACCACCACCACCACTGGCATGTGGTCCCAGATCACCAGACACCAAAGCAACAGAGGACAGTGACTGCCCCGCTGAAAAGCACTTTAAGCCTACCACTGCCTGATCTCAAGAAGTCACCTGCATCAGTGGTATCATGAAAGAAAGAAATTGAGGCTACTATTCCTGCCATGTTTAGGCCGAGGGACAGTATGAACGCAACCACCCAACTGTATGTTTGTACAACGTGAAACTGGCTAAAATGTTAGCCCTAGACCTCCTCCCTTTTTCTTTTTTGGAAGGGGTGGGTGTTCTTGAATTTGTGGTTGCTATCTGCCTGAAATGGAAGGTTCCCAGGATGTCCTTGTTTACCAGAGTTGCTGTTCCAGTGCTACATCACAATGTGTTAGAATTGATTGGACAAGCTTTGCAGCAGAGTGCTGTTCACAATATCTACCTGACAACAGACATTTGGACTAGTTGCCAAGCCACTGATTGCATGTGCCTCACTGCACACTGGATCTCTTTTGTGGGGTCTAGAGATCAAATATCTGCAGGTGGTGACACTGCTGAGATTTTGAATGCTGCTCGAAAGCATGCAACAGTAGCCATGTTTGCCATGGTGAAATCCCATACAGCTGCAAAAATTTTCGATGATTTAACAACAAGGTCTTTGAATGGCTGGGACCATGAGGGCTTTAGATTGGATATGTTGCCACAGACAATGGCTGTAATATAGTTAAGGCCATGGCCAATGTGGGATATTTCAGGGTCCTGTGTTTGGTGCACTGCATCAACATCATTGTACAGGACTTTCCCAAAACATGAAGACCAAGTAAGCAGCTTAATGTCCATCTACAGAAGAATCTGCACTCATTTTAGCCATTCATTTAAAGCCCAAAAACGTCTGACGTCATTTAGTGTGAGAATTGTATGCCAGTTACAGCACTCACATGGGAGGTGCCAACACGGAACTCAACGTATTACTTGCTTGAATGCCTGTTTGAGCAGTGCAGACCTAGCAATGAATATGTCATGGAAAGAGGGGATACAATTGTGAAAGACATGATCATTGACATGGACCAATGGGGCCTAGTCAAATGCCTGACAAAGATGCTGCTTCCTTTTGAGGTGTTCACACAGGAAGTAAGCAAAAAGGACTGTACCATGGGCCAAGCTATCCTATTGTTGCAAATTTTACAGGAACAGCTAAAGGATGTGTCTACGATGTACACAGGTGGAAAAAAAGATGTGTATGACTTAGTGGAGAGCTTAATGCTTTGCTCATCACAGAGGGAAAAGAGACATTGTGTCAGCCAAACGTTACATATGTACCACAACTCTTGATCCACAGTATAAAGCATTACTGTCCAACTTCATTTCTTTTTCAGATGGGATGTAAGACAATACAAACCATGGAGAGTTGAGAAAGGCAGTGAGCTAGAAAAGGAATGGCAGGGAATTGGAGGGGCACTCCCCAAGGGCACAAGTCCTGCAGGGCAGCCTTCAAGAATCAGCACTTTATCCCACAAGATTACTCCTACCTGAAGTACCTTAGGAGGTAGATGAGTGAGACTCAGGTCATGGAAGTAGTGTTTTCTGGGGAAACCACCAGAGTTTGGGTTTGAGCTCTACTTCCCTGACTATTAGGCCTGGGTCAACAACAACCATGGAACTTTCTCTCTCAGTCTCTAGTATATCACTGATCTGCTTTGTTTCTTTCTTTGACATCAAAAAATATATTTGTATATATCGCTACTAGAGAACATTATTATTTACTTTAGTATTTGATTGTGTCTGGTTGAATAATTTATCTCCACCCTCTTACTCTTAGACACATTTTATTGCCGGATCGGAGTGGCAACTGTGTGCAGTGAAGAAGTCCCAACTCCCCACATACCCATTTCCCTCATAGGCATTGGATGGAGAATACAAGCAAATATCTGCCTGCCTCCAGCCTGGCCCATGACTATCTACTATCCTTTCCTACCCTGGACTGCCCCACATGTGACATTATAGTTCGATTTACACTGGCCAGTCTCTGCTGCATGAAAGAATGAATCTGCATTCTGCGATGTACCACAAATCAATCACAGTGAGCACACCAGAAAAACAGGTAAATGGCATGCCTTGAATGCTGAGTGATTGTCGTTTCTTGTGAATTTGTGATGTGTGTTGAGAGATGATTTATGTGGTGACAGGTAGTGTGACACTTGGTGTTTGCTTATATGTAACTACTACGATTAAAATGTATTGGTGACGATTTACAATGTTGATGGCCTACCGATAGCTGATCAATTTTCCCTTGAATGTTATTTTTTTTCTTTCTTCTTTAAGAAACAGCAAGATTTCTTCAATGGGTCCAGTACACACTGCTATGTTTTTATTGTTCCCTGCTTTATACTCCTCGAAGAGTCAGACCGACTAGTCCCTTAGATAACACAAACACAAATCAAGTCTACTCAAAAAATTACTCAATCTTTCCCTTCTTGCTGTGCAACAACAAAATTGCACTACAGGCTGATCTAATGCATTTGAGTTGGGAGTACTCGGGACACAAGTCGGTACGGAGTTGGGCATCATACTCTGAGTCAGACTCAGGAGGATCAGAGATGATGGAACTGCCACCAGAAGTAGATGCAAGTTTTCAAGCTCAATGAAACCAACTGATTTGGTGATGACTTTGAAGTGGCCTAAAGGTAGACAACAGACCTACACAACTCTGTGTAGTGGTGGCGAGTGATAGCGGTGCGTTGATTTTTACTTGATAGGATAAATGCAATGTTGCTGGGTGTGTGATAAGCGCTATCTGGCTCAAATTCAAAGCTAAGTGGTTGTTGGGAGGGGGGCCTGTTGTTAAAGGTAACTGGAAACAGACATTTAGCCATGCTGCCTCTGAGTTTTCTCTGTGTACTCCTTATGCAGTTTAACTTTTTTCTCCTTGACTCTTAAATATTATTTTTGTTTTTCAATCGATAGGCCCTCTTACTCTGCGCCATACTGGAAAAACACTATACCATACTCACACTTACCTTACTGAACCACATCCGCCAGGCACCCTAGATTGAAAGACAGTCCAAAAGGAATGCAGATGCAACTTCCAATTTTGCAATACAGTATAATTTGTTGTCTTTAATCCTTAGAACTGTGTGTGTTGTTCATGACTGTTTATTTGACTCCTACTGATATTTTAATTTTATTTGCTATCCTTCAAAGCTCGTTACCACAAAAAAGTGTTGTGTTTGTCTTTGTCAAATCGTTCCTTCAAATCCGATTTATTTAAGTGTAACTAAATTAAATTTACACCATTAATTAATATCACACTTGGTAGGGTGGCTGTAGTGAAAGCAACACCATCTCAGTGCAGGGTGAGGATCTTCTTCAGCTCTAAGTATAGTCCAGACTGGCAATATTAAATTTAGGTGAGCCAATCATGCACACTATTCAATATTTATATTTTTCAGAGGAACATAATTGCTAGCATCATCCTTCAGGCACTGTATTGCTTCAAAGTTATGCTTGTCCACTTCGTAGCTTGAATCAACTTCATTTTGTAACTTTGAATAGCTTACCATTCTGATTAGCTTAATTTGGCATTACCTATTATGTTTTCTCTATTTTTCTCTTTCTCTTCTTCTTGTGTATCAGTATTTTAGTTTCTGGTGACTGTCTAATTATTTTTGTAAAGCTTGTATATGATAATAGCATTAACTTGGTTTTTATTTCAATTTAATTAGTTCACTGCAATGGAGTGGGACCTTTTCTTCTGTATCTGGTACTTTCACTGTTCGACTAGTGCACTAGCATGCTACTACTGTCTACTGCGAGGGAGTGGGACCTTGTTTTTGGATCTGGTACTTTCACTGTTCGACTAGTGCGCTAGCATGCTGCTACTGTCTACTGTCACATGCCAAAACAGTTGATGGACAGAATGCAGAACAATGTCATACATTCACCCCATAAATAGGAGGTATATAGCATTGTATGTTATCTGTGATAAGACAAGCATTGTGTGGTTATAACATAGTAGCGTTTCGCTATGAAGATGTAATACAGAACTTTGTAACCCATAGGTGACACATGCCCCTTAAATATTTACAGGTTGTACAAATAAGAACTTTACCAATATGTTGTCACTTTAGATAATTTATACACATTTTTCTTGTCTCATAGAGTTATAGATTTATACAGAATTTCTGAAGAAGGCAGTAGTCGAAACGGGTTGATTGGTTCTGTGTATTATCACCAAAAGATCATCGCAGCTATAACTTTGTCATCTTTATGTTGTCAATAATGTATAAGATAAAGTAATCATGGTGCAACTAGGATTGAATGACCTTTGTTGTTAAAAGATACAAATGAAATTATCATCACATGAAACAAGAAGTATATGTATAAAAACAATTTTTAACAAGCAAAAGTATATATAAAAAAGAGTATTTAATAAAAAGAATATTTTTCTATTTTTTTGCTTAGTATGATTTATAATCATAAGTGTACAACCTATGGTTAGTCTTATAAGTTTATGCACGGAACCCGGTGCCACTTGGTCATTTTTCCAAAATCATACATTCACCCCAGTACAGAGGTCTGGGCCTAAATCTATGGTTTTTTTGCTCACCACACCACCCCAGTTCAGACATGGCCATATGCAAATCAGCCTTGACCCTGTGCCTCATGGGAACAGTCCAGCCCGAACTGCCAAGCTATGTCTTCCCTGGACCAGAATCAAGCATCCTAGGACCGGTTTCTGGCTATCAGCCATCTTCAGCCAGGATAGCTTGACTCCAGTGGCGTGGAGAGCACGGGACTCACGTCTGAGCATACCCGTACCACTCGGGGTGACAAATGCAAAAACAACAGTTGATGGACAGAATGCAGAACAATGTCATACATTCACCCCAGTAAAGAGATCTGGGCCTCAATCCATTATTTTCTTTGCTCACCACACCACCCCAGGTCAGACATGGCCATATGACAATCAGCCTTGACCCTGTGCGGCAGCCTTGACCCTGGTTGGCAGTTTGGTCTGGACTGTTCCCATGAGGCACAGGGTGAAGATGGATTTGCATATAACCAAGTCTGAACTGGGGAGGCTTGGTGAGCAAAATAACGATGGATTAAACCCAGATCTGTGACTGGGGGTGAATGTTTTGCCATTGTGCAACATTCCGTCCATCATCTTGTGTGTTTCACTGTCTACTGTCATGACACCTTGGGAAACCAAACAGTCATCGCTACATCTAATCAGGTTAGAGAGGAACTGTGGGGGATTCTTGGTGAACTGCAATAATCTATATGCAATGGAAATTCACACATCCATCCTCACCAAGTCCTTAGGGGTTAATATAGTTGCAGACTGCAGAGACTAGGAGGGAGGAGAGAGTAGTAGGACACTCGAGGGTACTAGTTTGTTGTTACACTATCAGCAGATTTTAAAAACTGACTACGGGCCTGTGGCAAAGCCAGCAGTACAAGGTAAAGCAATAACCCCCCCAAAAATTTAAATCATATGTACAACAATAAAAAAATGATTTCCCTAACAAATATAAATAAACTAGTGAACCCACAACTGTGTCCCACCTATCTCCCTAACCCCAAAGGATGTCCAAAGTAAGCTTAGTTCAAAGTAAAAGTCCAAAAATGAATTTGTCCATAAAGAAGAAATAAGAAAACCCAAAAAATGCTCCAACTCCCACATTCCCACTCCCTCCCCGACATGTCCCACCCACCAAAAATAGATTAAAAAGGGTCAAAAGAAGCCTAGCGGTTGGCTAGGAGCTTCCTATCCAAATTGTCCAAACGCTCCTCCTTCCTGGTTTCCATGCACGCCAGCCTCTGGAAAATGTGGTGCTGAAAGGCTCTAAATAAGGGGGTGCAGCAGTGGTGGAAAGAATGGTGGCAGGCGGCTGCCTTGTGACCACAGTGAGGGAGTACCGGAGGAACTGGGGCATGGCTGGGGCACAGGGCCTTTGCAGCTACAGCTGCTACCGCCTCCACCTCCTCCTCCGCCACCTACTGCTTGTATTCAGCCGCAATGGCCTCCAGATTTCTTTGCTGGGTCCTGGCTGCTACCTCCTGCCTATTGGGTTGTGATGGATAGAGAGGAGTAGCTATATCAAGAAAGAAAATAGACAAATTGTAACTAACACACTTAGCAAAACACATAAAATTATATAGTGGCACAATATCACTAGCAACACATAACATTTGCTGGTATCTTCAGGCCATTCGATTTTGATGGGATTATAGTTTCAGGCATTAAGGACTATTGAGCATGCAAGTATTCTTCTCTCTCTTGTTGAGCTCAATTATTTTAGACATGTCAGTTCAGCTTGCCCCCTAAACAGACATACTCTTTTTGTGTTACTTTGCTACTGTCTGCTGGTGGGCCGGCTGTATTATACAATTATCTCCTTTTTCTATCACGGCCAATGCTCTGTTAAATGCCTCAATTTTACCCTGACTACAACAAGGCAGATGAATAGTTACTATAAATGACTTATGTCACGTGAGGTACTACTGACTATTCCTAAAAAAGACAAATATACAGACAGACATCCTCCTGTCTGCCAATGGGAAAAGCAATGCACTACAGTACAGTTAAAGGATTAAGGAACATGATATTGCATTTGGCACGTTCATCACAGACATACTCTTTTTGTGTTACTTTGCTACTGTATGCAGGTGGGGCAGCTGTATTATACAATTATCTCCTTTTTCTATCATGGCCATGCTCTGTTAAATGCCTCAATTTTACCCTGACTACAACAAGGCAGATGAATTGTTACTATAAATGGCATATGTCACATGAGGTACTACTGACTATTCCTAAAAAAGACAAATATACAGACAGACATCCTCCAGTCTTTCAATGGGAAAAGCAACGCACTGCAGTACAGTTAAAGGATTAAGGAACATGATATTGCATTTGGCACGTTCATCACAGACTATCCCATCACAAACTCTTTAGTTCCACTTTACTCACCCTCTGTCACCACATTTAATATTACTTGTATCCAACAAAATATATTTGCTTGGCAGTAAGGAAAATATTTATTATCTGATTTGGCTGCAGGTAAATTAGAGGGAATGACGTAATACATTGTGGAAGCAATAATAAAATATATCCCTTGGCCAAAGAAAAGTAGCGCATGTAAATAATTTTTTTTACAACTTTTATGGAAGGCTGGGACAGAACATGGAAGTTAGGAAAGGATTGGAGTTACTTATGTACTAGGAAGTGAATGAGTGGGCACTGTGAGAGAAGGGAAACACAAGTATTTATTTTTTGCATTGCCTTGACATTTGCAAAGGGGCCTACACATTAACAGAGCGATACAAAAGGGGATGATGGACGGAGCGTTTGAGCTAATCAAACACTCACCCTCAGTCAACTGATCTGGGTTTAATCCATCACCATTCTTTAGCTCACTCTGATACCCCAGTTCAGACATGGACATATGCAAATCAGTCTGACCCTGTGCCTCATGGGAACAGTCAAACAGAAGCAGGCACACATTTTACAGCCAACAATGCAGTGCTGCTGATGTAACCATGCAGTCGTTAGGTCACCCATCACTGTCACTGGCAAAATACCATGCGTATGGACTCGTAGGAGGCAATTGATTACAATGGATGGGTACTAGGAAGGATCCATAATATATGTTGCACTTGAAAACTACTGTGAGTCAAGGGAGTAGTCTGAAATACCCCCTCAGCCCTTTGAATACTTTGATAAAAAAAATCCTTGTTTACTCTTCTTCCCAGGGATTTTTCCATTCATTGTTGCATTGTTATTCTAATAATTGTATTCTTCACCCATGGCTATGCTACTCAGTCACCATTTTAGTTTTACATTCTCTCCATCCAGCCTTCACTTATGAATACCATCCATTCAGCCAAACATTCTCAAACACCTTTCACCAACATACATATGTCATTCAACCACCCATGCATCCTTCAAATCATCAAACTCACCGGAGGATTCCTTTCACCCACACACTTTCACCCACCCAGGCAGGCATCCTTTCACCTTTCATCCATCCTTCACCCACCCATGCATCCTATCAGCCACATATATTATATTGCATCCTTTCACCCACGTATCCTTCTCTCCCAGTCATATTACATTTCACCCGTCCTTCCACCTTCCGCCGCCATCACTGTTGTCCCCGGCACCTTTGGTCGGTGCGCTAGAAAAAACATTACCCATTTTTTAGATGTCAAATACATCTCCCCCTATTTTTTAATTTTATTGCAAAATTTAAAATACACCACACACATCACTACAATTTGGATACCTACAGTATCTTTTATCAACATTTTTCAGGATGGGCATTTTGCTGGTGACAATTTTGGAAAAACCTCTCAAGAAGACAACTTGTAAATGACTGGAGTGGCTAGAGCTATTGATGAATCTGATTATTTTTAAAGAAATAAGAGTGGACAACTGGACATAAGGTCTTGGTTGGCAAATGCAAATGGGCTGTCCAGCTCCTCATACTTACTTCCTGCCATGGTGCACGGAAATCAGTTCACCATCAACTGCTGCTAATAATACTAGCCCTAGATAAGAAGAAGAAGACACACCTTTGAGTTGTCCAACATGACCATGGCTAGGCTACTCGCTTGGTTTATTGATTGGACAATGACATGAGAAACTAAAAGAAAGCCTTTTCATCTCAACAAACATGTGTAAAATACCTTTTCTTGGGCATGCAATCTGCACTACAGCGTAGTAGTACTAGTAGTATTACGTGACCATGATGACCATGAGTCCTACAGTACAACCACTAGGCAGTCCACAAAATATATAAGGGGTAAGTAAAAGCTGACTGAAAAACCAGAAGAAAGGATGCTGCAGACAGAATAGTACATACAGAGACAGTTTGAGGTAAAATACAGACACTAGAAATGTAGTAAATAAGTAAATAGAATAACGCAGGAATAACAAGAATTTAGAAACAAATAAATCAAAGAGAATTTGGGGGAAAATGTAATTAGCAAATGTGTTTTAATAAATTGTTTACAATTAGGAGCTGTAAAATTTAGAGAAATATTTATTAATTTTAACAACAGGAGGACGTACTAGGGCCAGCAGAGCCATCAACCGAGGAGCTTCCTTCACTCTGAGAGGCACCTTCAGCACCTGTACTTGCCTCAGGTGACCTCTTGTCACTGGATGCTGATGTAAGACATAATTAAAGAGACAATAAATGATTGGTGGTAAATAAATAATCTCTCTGAGAAGATTTTTGGGCAATACAATAAGGATGTTCGTTGTTACAATGCATGCTTTTACCATGCATGCTGTTACAACGCAAGTTTAACAACGCAAACCTTTACAACGCATGGCTTTGGGGGGTGCTGGATAGTGAATAGTTAAATTTACTATTCCAACTCCAGTCCCCGTGGATAGTAGGGAAGGTGTTGGATAGTAAATTAAAACTATTCCCTATCCTAGAGCGCCCCCCAGTGCAATGCGTTGTAATGGTTTTCGTTGTAAAACCTGCGTTGTAAAGGCACTGCGTGGTAAAGGATGTTTCCCATACAATAACCTTTCCTAACTTAGATCGACTAGTAGTAGAATAGTATCGCGGACCATCCTATCGATTTCTTCCACATTTCCTAAACCTACCTAATCCGCCTATTCAAAAATAGTTTGGAATTACTAATAAATTGCAACAAATGATATTTGCTTCTAAGTTCCAGTCTCATTTGCAATCATTCGCAACCCACCACTTTGACGGGCCAGTCGACTAAGTCTGCATTTTGCCTTTAAATTCATAGATGGATGCATGCATACACCAAATTGGTTGGCTACTTGTCACTATACGAGGCACAAAAAAGGTTCTAAGAGCTGAAGTGAGACGAAGCACACCGCTAAATTACTAATACTAACTACCACTATCTAAGTGATAGGACAAAGGAAAGGAGTCTCTCTCTAGTCTGCATTACTTAAGTTCTTACATGAACAACCCAAGTGAGCGCAAACAAATGCTATTAGGTTGCGCCAAGCACCTGCCTAGAATAATGATCACATAATATAAGATTTGTAAATCTGAATTTACCTGCATGTGAGCAGTATGTTTGCTATTTGGGAGAAAAATATTAGCACAAAATAGAACACACAAGGAATATTAATATTAATAATTAGCTACTCACCAAGCCATGCGACCTCAACACCTAGCAGGTCCAGCAGGTCACGCTTTTGGTCCAGGATGTCGGACCTCACTGCATCAGCTGATTGCAGGTGCTCAGGACCCCAGAGCAGTGATGCACTGCCCAGCGTACCCTTGCCTAGCCCTGCTGTTGCTCCCAGAGACCGTACCCAGACACAGGCCTCCCACCTGCTGCCATAGTGAAGGGGAGGTGGCGTTGGACAAAAGAAATAAGCGCTGCCACCTCCACCTCTGAAAAAAGGCCAGGGATTTACCCCGTCCAGGTGCCGGCTTCTGATAGGAAGGCCGTTCCTGGTTGCCACCCTTTTTTGGGTACTCTTCTTTGCTATGATGCTGGGGGTGGGGGGTTGAAGAGAAAAAAAAATGTAAAGTATTAAAACAAATAGGAATAAGAGGATAGGAAGTAAAAAAAAATAGGAAGGAAGTAGATAGAAAAATGAAAGTACAAAACTCACCAAAACACACAAAAAAGTATAAATAACGCAAAATACACACTTAGGAAGACAGAGGGTAAAATGATAAATAATACAATTCAGAGTTTGTTTTTTTTAGAATTCAAGGATTGAAAAGATTAAAGAAGGAACAAAAAGTAGGCCCCAGCACCATAAACATGATTGGCGCACCCATGTGTGACAGCGTGGTGCAGTTTGCGTGATATTTTTACCTAAACACACAATCCGCATTGCCGTACTGCGGAATTGTCACATGAAAAGGTAGGACAAGCAACTCCGCTTGCTTGAGGAACTCTGCACAGCAGAGTTTTTTGTGGCTTCACAGAGTTTCGTGTAGCACTGCTAAGTGAACTTTGACCACCCATTCTGGTAACGCCTCATGATATCACCTGTTTTATTTTGAGAGCCTAAGGTTGCTGAGTCTTGGGCAGCACATGTGCTGGTGGCACCCCAGTGCTGCAGAGCCTTTCTACTGGGTTTGGCTCATGATGTGTCTCTATCAGGTCATTTGGGGCAGAGCAAGACCTCTGACAGGCTTGTCACCCACTATTATTGGCCCCAAATGTGTCAGGCCTCAGATGCGTGGGCTTTGACACTGTGGAGTCTCTGGATTTAAAGCCAGCCATGGGCAACAGGTTCGTCCTGGTCTTGGTGGGCCATGCTACCTGGTATCCTCAAGCTATCCCTCTAAGGACGGGTGATTGAACCCAACATGACCTGCCATTGATGGGATCTTTAACCGTGTGGGTTTCCCCAAAGAGGTGGTATCTGACCAGGGTAACAAATTCACGTTTTTGTCAATGATGGTCATGTGTAAGGCGTGTGGTGTTACCTACAAGTTCACTAACCCATACCATCCCCAGAGCAAAAGGTTGGTTGAAAGGTTCAACTGTACTGTGAAGGGTATGCTTACGGGTCTCTCCGAACCCATGAGGCTTAAGTGGGACCTCCTCTTACTTTGACTTCTGTTCTGTTCAGCCCTTTTGAATTTCTGTATGGGCTCCCTCTGAGAGGACCTCTCAGTCTGGTAAGCAAGCTCCTAGAAAGCCACTGCAGAATGTATTCAGTTACATGCTGGCCTCCTAGAACCAGGCATCCTAATCAGGAAACTTTTCCAAGAGAGCCTAGAAGCTAGCCAGGAGAACATGAAACCCTGTATGATCAGAATACCACTCTGGTTGAATTTTGACCTGGCCAGAAAGTGTGGGTGATGGCACCCTTAGAGCCCTGTGTTCTCCAAGACAGCTTGCTTTGGCCATTAGAAGCGAAGGAGTGTAAGAATAATGTCAGCTACCTGATAGCCATGCAGACTCCTGGGAACCCTTTGAGGGTCCTATGGGTGAACTGCCTCAAATCACATTTTGAAAGGTCTAAGTTGACCATGCTCTTGGTCACGGATGATGGGTTGGAAGAGGCAAATGAACCTCCCCTCAACCACTAGACTCCAAAGAGAAGGATGGATCAGCAGAGGCTGGGAGCCTCTCCTCTACTCTGACCCTAGAACAGCAGAGAAAATATTTCCAGTTGTTGGGACAATTTGCTACTCTGTTCTCACTCATCCCTGGAGTTACCTTATGGTGAAGAGCAGAATGTTGCCAGTTCCTGGGATTGTTTGCCACTCTGTTACGCTCATCCGAGTAGTCATCCAATGATGCACTATTGACATTGACACTGGGCACAGCCTTCCTATTAAGCAAAAGTCTTACAGGTTGTCTGATAGAGTGAGAAACAGTATCAAGGAGGAGGTCTCTTAGATGCTGGAGTTAGGGGTGATTGAGCCCTCCAACAGTCCTTGGTCCTGCCCTATGGCTTTGGTACCCAAGGCTGCTCCACCAGATGTCACACCTGAACTGCAGTTCTGTGTTGAGAACCGTGGTCTCAGTGCCATCACTAAGACTGACACACACCCCATCCCCTCAGCAGGTAAGCTCATTGACCAGCTTGGAGCTGCCAAGTTCCTTAGCATGTTTGATCTATTGTCAGGGAACTGGCAGAATACCTTGACCGAAGGGGCTCAGGAGAGGTCAGTTTTCTCAACTCCAGAAGGACACTATCAGTTCCATGTCATGCCTTTTGGGTTGAAGAACACCCCAGTCACATTCCAGAGGTTGGTCAACCAAGTCCTGACTGGGTTGGAAAAATGTAGTGCCACCTACCTTGATGACATTGCAGTCTTCAGCTCCAGGTGGGAAGACCATTTGTACCATCTTCAGGAGGTGTTGAAGGCCCTGCAGAGTGCAGGCCTCACTATCAAGGCCAGTAAGTGCCAGGTAGGGCAGATGTCCGTGGTGCAATCAGGACACCAGGTAGGGAGCGGCAAGGTGCAGCCTCTATGTCCAAAGATTGATACCATTCTGGTTTGGACACCCCCAACCCAAACATGGGCAAGAGCCTTCTTAAGGCTCAATGGGTACTACAGTAGATTCATCAAGGGGTATGGCACTATTGTTGCCCCCTTGTCAGAGCTGACTTCAAAGAAGCAGGCCTATCAGGTGATCTGGACAGAGGTGTGCCAGACAGTTTGTGACATCCTGAAGGCGGCCAGTGCACGGCTCCCGGGTTACTGGCTTCTGACTTCAAGGAATTTGTGGTGCAGACTGAAGCCTCAGAGCATAGGGTTGGAGGCATGCTTTCATAGCTAAATGAAGAGGGCCTAGATCAACCTGCAGCCTTGATAGGTAGAAGGTTGCTTCCCAGGTATCAGAGGTGGAGCGCAATAGAAAGGGAAGCTTTTGCTGTGGTCTGGGTGCTAAAGAAGCTAGGACCTTACTTGTTTGAGACTCACTTCCGGGTTCAGAATAGCCACAGGCCACTCAGATGGTTAATGCAGATGAGGGGTGAGAATCCTGAACTGTTGAGGTGGTCCATCTTCCTCTAGGGAATGAACTTTACGGTGGGAACTGCTCTGGAGCAGAACATTCCAACGTTGATGGTCTTTCCAGGTTCTTCCATCTTAATGATGAGAACTCCCAAGGGGTTGGTTAGCTCTCCCCACTTTCAGCTGAGGGGGGCATGTGTTTAAACTGACATCTTTTGACATGCTTTCCCCTGTCTTTTTGCCTCTGACCTCCTGTTTTTGACTGTGTGCCGCATTTTGCTTTTGCTGGTGTTAGGACCCTGGGCACTCTACCACTGCTGACCATTACTACATTGCAAGTGCTCCCTGTCTAAAATGTAATGATATTTGTTTTCTCTGTAATTGGTCTATTTGATTCAATAGTAAGCCTAACACAGTGCCCTGGGTGTGCCTCGGGCCTGCAAACCAAATGCAACTAGTGGGCCTGCAGCACTCATTGTGCCACCCACATGAGTAGCCCTGCAAACATGCCTCAGACCTGCCACCGCAGTGCCTGTGTGTGCTGTTTTAAACTACCATTTCTACTTGGCAAGTGCACCCACTTGCCAGGTCCAAAAATGGCCTTTTATTACATGTAAGGCTCCCCTAAGTTAGTCCCAAGGTAGCCACATAAGCAGTGTGCAATGTATTTGATAGGTAGGACATGCACTGTTGTGTTTAACATGCCCTGGTAGTGAAATACTTCTATTTTTGTTTTTCACTACAACAAGGATTATCTCTTCCATAGGTTAGCATTGAAGCTGCAAGTGTATCTGCCAATTGGGATCTGATTGAAAGTTGGAGTTTGGTGTTTCTGACTCACAATTTAAAAACAAACATGTGGGGAGCGCGTCGTACACGCTCCACTTTCAGACGCACTGCATTTGAATGGATACCAGATCCAACCTATTTTTAACTATTTGACCTTGTTCAAAGTTTATCCAATAATATTCATGATTGTTTGCCAGAATTTCTTCATCTCATTTGTCCAATCCCCATGTTTATCGTGCTGTATTTTTTAAACTTCTCATATTCTCGTGCGCCCATCCGGACTTCTTCAGAAAATAAGATCCAAATACACTGAATAGTTCAGAGCAGCATTCATTTATTTAAAACCCAATGCATTTCGGGCTTGTGTCCAGCCCTTCATCAGGGGTAACCGTAAATGGACAATTACAAATAATGCATCATTTGTAGATAGTACCAAAATCTATTATAAAAACATGTTGTGCATATAACGGTTTGTGCTCAAGCAATCTATTGTTTAATGCTAAACAACAATTTTTTAGATGTATGAAATACAATACAATAATCTAAACCCCATTTACTACATCTTAAAAACCTTATGGCTCATATTCATCACTCACCCAAAAACGTGAATCAGAACAGACTTAATTCTAGAAAATTAATTTGAAAGTGAACCATTTAGCAACCCATTTTTTCTGTCATAGCAACCTTTGGAAGTTGGCCTCACCCAACATTGACTCAAACATCATCTTCCACCGGTAGATATAATCACAAATCCTTCCCCTCCACAATTCAACTCATCTTGCTGTACTCAAATCATGTGCGCATTCTAGCACTATTTCTCCTTCCTTTCCTTCGTAAAACTGCCGTTTTTATGTCTCTCTCCTTGTGGGTGCCAAAAACGTTTGCATTTGTTCTTGCCTTCTTCACATACCAAAACTTTATGTTACAAACCCCCTTGCAATCATCCAAAGTCCTGACATAACTGCTTGCTCCATCGTGTCTTTCCACGAGCGGTATGCGCTGCAGGCAATTGTTTGTCCCCCTTGTAAAAATCTGACTTTTAAACCGTTCGTACTCCGCCCACATAATCATCACCTGACCCCTTGTGAGCTAGTGGGTGAACTGCATTACCCATAATGCACTAGAATGGACGCAAAATGTCCTTAGTCAAAACATATTACAATCCTTTGAGGGCGAGCAACGCGGCGGACAAGATGGCCGCTCCCCCCTGAGCTCTGCTATTTCGGCGGCGCTTTCTCGATGAAGGATCCTTTTCCAGCTAGCGTTTCTGGGCTGAAATGTCTTTTGATGTAGAAAAATGCGAAAATGATGACTCCTCGAAAACGGCTGCCATTTTGTTTTTTCTTTTTCACTCGTTTTTTGTGAACTTTTTTATATCGTTTCAGTTCCCTGGATTTGGCCTTCAAATCACATTTTCTTCATTCATTATTGCTTATATGAGGCATTTTTTCTCTTATTCATCCATGGCTGTTTCCTGATACTGTTTTTTTTACCTCAGACTCTCTATTCTAGTGTCGGTCACTGGCTTCAAGATACACTTTGTGACCCACCTATCTGTGGCATCATCTTCACGCTACTTCCTGCCTCCTGTTGTATTTTATCCTCTTTTAAGGTGTTTTTTTTTCCTCATTGATGCGGCTCATTATGTGATTTCCCAGCTCGCGCATCAAGCAGAGTTGTCTTTTCTCTCACCCTACGCTGGTCCCTTCAGCACTGCAACGATGGAACACGCACATAACTCAAAAGCCTCTACCACAGCTTCTGCTACACGCAAAGACCCGGCTTCAACTGGTAAATGCCTCAAGAAAGACCCCCCCTTCTCCCTCCAAATCTCCATTTCCTGTCACTCTTGAGGATATTATGGAGGAACTTCGTCTCATTCGCCCTTTTATGTCAGATAATACTACCACCTTACAGAGATTGGACGCTAAATGGTCCAACCTGGACAAGAGAGTATCGGATGTCGAACAAAAAATTAGTGACGCTCAAGATGCTGCCGCCAAGGTACATAGCCTCACTAAGGATGTTGAAATGCTCAAGAAAACTTCTGAGGATTTGTAAAATCGAAATAGGCGCAATAATTTGCGCATTCATGGTGTTCCGGAGAATTCGGAGGGGTCAGACATTATCCAATTTTTGATGTCACAAGTCCTACCTATCGTTGATTTGCCTAAGCATGTGGATGTGAACATCCAAAGGGCGCACCGTCTTGGCCCCAAGAATTCTTCTTTTTCCTCAAAGCCCAGAGGCATCATCGCCTATTTTCTTCTTCACTCCGACCTCATGACTATTCTATACTCTGCCAAACAGCACAAACAATTATTATGGTCGGGTCACACACTCTTTTTCTCTCAGGATGTTTCGAAGCAGACTGCTGCACGTCGCAAGGAATTTTTGGACTTACGACCTACTCTTCGATCCATGAACGCTAGATATGGCCTTATCCATCCTTGCTTTTGCAAGGTTACATATGAGGATCCGGCTGATCTTCGCAAATTTATCCACTCTCACAAAGACGATTCCATGGAACACAGCAACTCTTAACCTCTCAATGTTTTTGTTCACTGTAATCCGTCTTTTTTTTTTTAACTCCACGTCTTATTGTTCCTCCTTGTAATATTCCTTTGTTTTGTTACCTTGATTTCTAGGTCTCCTCTTCAAGTGTTTTGGTTACTTGATCCCCCCAATGTACTGTGCTGTTGTTCGTTTTAGTCGCCCCAGTTCGCTGCCTTGCCTTCACAACTGTTTGGTAAGTCTCCTTCATTTGTTTTATATCATCGTGTTTGGTCTCTCATTTCATTTGTATCTTCCTTTTCATTCCTTTATTTCATGTTATTGTGACCATGCATTTGACATCATTTTTTTTGTGCGGTCGTCTTTTCCTGTTGCTCCCGCTCTCACTTTACTGATCTTCACGTTAGTTGTTCTGTATGGCTGAAACCCTTTTGGTTTTTTGCCATCCTTCTCTCTTCTCTCTTTTACAGGGGAGCTGTAATCTCTCACTCCTCTTTTCATCGACCGTCCCTCTCTCCTTTTCTTTTTCTTTCTTCATGGCATTTTTCATGTACTTCTGTTTCTCTATTCTCTCTCACTTTTTTCATTTGTTCTCTCTTCATACACTGTGGTAATGGATTATTATCTCCCTTTTGGGTTATCTCTCTCCGTTCAGATTTTTCCTTCCTTCTCCGTTCTAGATAATCTCTCTACTGCTCTTCTCTATCTTCTCTTTTCTCATTTTTTTCTACCTTTCTGCTTATCTTTCTTTTTTATTTTTAAATGAATGGTCTTAGTGTCATTTCTTGGAACGTTAAAGGTCTTCGTAACCCCATTAAAAAGCAACGGGTTTTATCCCATCTAGCCGGACTGAAATGCCAAGTTGCTCTGTTGCAAGAAACCCACCTCTCCCAAAAAGATCTTTCCTCTCTGCGTAAACAATGGGTGGGTGATGTTTTCTGTTCACTGTCAGTTCACAATAAGAATGGTGTTCTTATTTTGTTTCATAAATCGTTGTCAATTCAGTTAAAAAATTAGATTTCTGACTCTGATGGTAGATTGTTGTACTTATATGTTAAAGTTAATGATACTGATTTATCCTTTTGTAATGTTTATGGTCCAAATGGTGTTGACCCTACTTTTTGGACTGAATTCTCCATGCTTCTCTCTTCTCATGCTAGTGTTGATTTAATTGTTGGAGGTGATTGTAATCAGTTAATTGACCCTTTTCTGGATCGTAAATCTCAGACCAGATATATTCCTAATAAAATGCAAAAGTCCTTTTACCGAGCAATTTCCTCTAGAGGTTTAGTTGACTCCTGGAGACTTTCTCACCCTGATACTTTGGAATTTTCCTTTTTTTCCCCTGTCCATGCTTCCCACTCCCTTATAGATTATATTTTTCTCACCCAACACACTTTTCAATTCATGACAAATGTTGAAATTGGCTCTATTCTCATTTCAGATCATGCCCCTGTCATCCTTGACATTGATTTACCCTCACCTGCTTCCAGTTCTCGCCGTTGGCGTTTCAATAATTCTCTTCTTTTGTACCCTCAGTTTGTCAATCAATTCACTCTTTTTATGGATGTTTTCTTTCATGCTAATCTTAATTCCACTTCTCAATTCCATTTCGTTTGGGATGCATTTAAAGCTTCGGCCAGAGGCTTAATTATTCATTTTGTTTCGCGTAAAAAGAAATTGTCCCTTTCCAAATCCTCTCTTATTCTCAAACATATTAAAGATTTAGAACACTTTTTTTACACATCCAACTCTCCTGAAGCTCTCTCTTCTCTCATTAAAGCTAAACTTAATTTAATAAATTTTCTTGCGACTCTGCCTGCAACCATCTCTTAAAATTTAATTCCAAGATGTACGGCGGGTGCAATAAAGCGGGCAGGTCTCTTACAAATTATCTTAAAATCAAGAAACAAAAATCTAAAATAGCTGTTATATCTGATGCTTCTGGGACTCGTCACTGCACGGATGATAAGATTCTTGATTGTTTTATTCAGTATTACTCCTCTTTATACATACCTGAATCTACTCCGACTCCTTCTCAAATAGATTCCTTTTTTCTCAATAAACACAAATCCTCTTCCGCTAATATCGATTTATCTTCTTTGGATGTCCCTATTTCAGAGAAAGAGATACTACAAGCAATTACTCTTTTACTCAAAGACAAATCTCCTGGTCCAGACGGCTTTACTGTTTGTTTTTATTTTCAGCTCAAAAATTGGCTGATACCTCACCTATCTTCTTTGATATCTTCTTTTCTTTCTGCTGGGGAATCTAAAGGCTCTTTTACCCAAGCCATGCTATGCTTACTCCCCAAAAAGATAAAGATCCTTCCCTTTGTAAAAATTATCGGCCCATTTTCTTTAATCAATACGGATTGTAAAATTTATGACAAAATCTTAGCGTCCCGTTTATCTACCTTTGTTCCAGACCTCATCAATATTTATCAGTCAGACTTCATTAAGGGCAGATCTATCACGGATAATTCCAGAGCTCTAGTTAACATTATTCACCTAGCTTCCAAACTGATAACCCCTCTCGCTGTTATCACCCTCGATGCTGAGAAAGCTTGCGACAGGGTTAATTGGGATTTCATGTTCTGTGCCCTTCGCTGGCATGGTTTTAGTCCTCATATCATCAAACTTATCCAATTATTATATTCGTCCCCCTCTATTTCTATTTGGGTTAATGATGCTCAGTCATCTTATTTTCCTCTACATAGAGGCACTAGACAAGGTTGCCCCCTGTCTCCCCTCCTTTTTATCTAAGCATTAGAACCTTTCCTTGAAAAAATGTGTCTTTCCACCTCCTATTCTGGTTTTGTTTACAAATCATTGGATATCAAATTCACGGCATATGCTGATGACATTTTACTTTATATCTCCAACCCTGCTACCTCCTTACCGGCACTTTTTTCTTTACTTACCGAATATTCTTTAGTCTCTGGCTATAAGTTAAACATTGATAAGTCTGAAGTCTTACCTCTTAACAAGTTTTGTCTTGCCCATATGTTTCATGGTTCCGGTTTTGCATGGAATCCTACCAGTATTAAATGTTTGAGTGTCCTATATTCTTCATCTATTAAAGATACTGTTCAAATTAATCATAAAGATATTCTCTCCAAGCTTTCTGCCCTAGTAGAGCGTTGGTCCCCCTTATTCCTATCTTGGTGGGGTCGATTGGCAACTGTTAAAATAATGCTTCTCCCTATTATTAATTTTTACCTTTCTATGTTACCTATTTCTCTTCCAGCCTATTTTTTTACTCAGATTAATCGTATTCTCGTTCGTTTCCTCTGGAACAACCGTAAATCCAGGATATCCATATCTCGCCTTCAACAACCAAAGCATTTAGGTGGCGTAAATTTTCCCAATCTTGTCCGTTTTCATTCTTCCTTTACTTTGAAGCAAATCTGGCCATTCCTTGCTGATTCGCCTCCCCCCTTCCCACTGCATGGAGTGCTTTAGAGCAAGCTCATCTTTTGCCTTTCCCTTTTCTCGCTGCTATCCATTTATCTCAGCCCCCAAAATGATTTCTTTCTCCCACTTTTAAGCTCTCTAGGGCACTTTCCCTTTCATTGTTTCGCTCCTCTTTTTCTCAAGCACACTTACACTCCCTTATCCCGTTATGGTACAATCACTCTCTGAAGATTAACAACAAGGCTCTCATCTGGAAGGAATGGATTGACAAAGGCATTTTGTATTTAGATGATCTCTTTGTTGATGGTTCCTTACTGGATTTCCCTACCATTTGCTTCTCGTTTCAAATATCCAATACACATTCTCCCCAGTTTCCTGATCTCAAAATAGCCCTATCTACTCTCTCCTCATTCCACACCACCCTATCAGATATTGTCCCACCAGATTCCACTCCTTTAGCTTTTACCTCCCCACACAAAGCGGCTACCATTTATAATATCCTCCCTCTCCCGTTCTATTCCTGACCGCCCCAAATCCAAATCTGAACTTGCATGGGAAAAGGATCTAGCACAGGATTTTTCCTTTCTAATTTGGGAATCCATCTGGTCTAAAATTCACACTGTTTCCTGTTCAGCTAGCACCACTCAGACTCTTTATTTCTTTTATAATAGACTTTTTCTTACCCCAAATGACCTTTTTAAGTTCAAAGTCCTAGACTCCAGCCATTGTTGGTCATGCTCTCATCCTGATGGCACTTTGTTTCATATGTTTTTTCAATGTCCCTTGGTTGCAACCCTTTGGCAGCATATATGGTGTAAGCTGAATGAGATATTAAATTCCAATCATATCTTTGATACTGTTCACATTTTTCTGGGTGGTTCCTCTCCTACTTGGAATGTTTCACGCAAAGTTCGTAATTTTATAGATTTGTTTATAGCCATTTCTTTGCAGATTATTACATCAAGTTGGAAAGATACCTCAAAGATCTCTTCAACTGCCTGGTGGAACTTATTATGTCATCATCACAGACTGGATCGTGCACATGCTACGACTACCCCTCTTTTAATTAAAAGAGATTTGTTATGGTTACCCTTAACTGATTTTCTTTCCAGACGCCTACCCTGATATGCCTCATCTTTCTCCTTTATCTTTCTTTCCTTCTCTCTATATTCCTACTTTCTGTTCCCCTTTCTTCTAGCCTTTCTTTCACTCTTTTATTTTCCTTTTCTTTTTCCCCATCTTCTCTCCTTTCCTAATTCCATAACATTTTAAAAATCATTTTCCCTCAGTATATTTTTTATATTTCCTCTTTTGGGGTTCTTGTTTTTATATTCCACATTCATATTGTATTATCCCATTTTTCCTTTTCTTTTTCTGTTATTGACTGTGTTTCTGTATTGATGTTTTACCTGGCTTATTTGATTCAATAAAGCTTTCTAAACCTAAAAAAACCCATATTACAATCCTTCTATATGTTTCTCATTACCACCGTCCACTAATGTTGCTCGGAACGTGTTTCGCCATGTGTGGAATCTTGAGTATAAATCAACCTTTGTTCAAATTTATCTTGATGCCGGGTACAAGAACCAACATAAGGCAATTTAAAAATACATATTTTAATGAAGTTGCTTTTTAATTTGCGGGTCTGGAAATGCCACTTTTAGAAAGTGTGTCCCTTGCTCACTTTGCCACTGGATTCAAGCTAGCCTGGCTGATGAATGGTGTTACCCAGAAACTGGTCCCAGGATGCTGTTTTCTAGTTCAAGAAAGACCTGGATCGGCAGTTTGTGCTGGACTGTTTCCATGAGGCAAAGGGTCAAGACTGATTTGCATATAGCTGGGTCTGAACTGAGATGGCAAAGTGAGCTAAAGAATGATGATGAATTCATCCCAGATCTGTGACTGGGGTGAGTTCTGAAAAGATTGAGCACTCTGTCCATCCTCTCCTTGTGTTTGCTACGTTTGCCCTAAGTTTGCAGGGTATGCCCAGACGTGGGTCCCTTGCTCACTTTGCCACTGGATTCAAGGTAGCCTGGCTGATTAAGGGTGCTACCCAGAAGCCGGTCCCAGGATGTTTGTTTCCGCATTAGGGAAGACCTGGCTTGGCAGTTCGGGTGTACTGTTCCCATGAGGCACAGGGTCAAGACTGATTTCCATATAGCTGGGTCTGAACCGAGGTGGAAAAGTGAGCTAAAGAATAAGGGATTTAATCCTGATCTGTGACTGGGGGTGAGTGTCTGAAAAGTTTCAGCACTCCGTCCATCATCTCCTCGTGTTTACTTTTAGAAAGTTGTCATTTTCATGCTTTAGCCATTTTGTGCCTCTGTCTGTCTTTGAATACACATCTGGGTCAAGATGACAGTTGGGCTGTTTGTGCATTTATTCTAGAAAGTCACACATAGGGAGCTGAGGTGTGCCCTGCATATCCTGATTGCCCATCACCAGGCTGCTGGGCCATCCTGAGCTAGAGTGGTGGGAGAAGTGGGCATTGTAACCTGAATAGGACTGTGTGTGTCCCCACACAAAGAAGCCTACAGCCCCTGTAGTGTGTCTGGAGCAAGGACAGGTAAAGGCAGGTTCTCATGCACTACAAAGAATTCTATTTGAAGTTTGCCTACTTCAAAGGCTGCAATGAGTATAAGTATTGGACCTCTAAAACCATAGACAGAAAACACTTCTGAGATGAGGTCATTCTGTCAGGAAGAAGAACTGGATAGCTGTCAGGAGGGACTGCCACTTTGCTGTTTGCTTTGATGTGTTGGCCTGCTGTTTGCTGCTTCCATCATGCGGGTGAAAGGACTAGACTTTGCTTTCTGCATCCTGCTTCCATTGCTCTCCAAGAGCTTGAGTTAGCCTGACTCCTCTTAAGAATGTTCAGGGCCATCAAATACTTCACCTGCAGCCCATGGGCCCCTCTGCAGCAGTGTCCTACTTTTTAAGTGGTGCCAATTACAGTTCTTGGGTCCTTGGAAGTAAGCTTGGAAACCAAGCTACTGGTGCAAATTGAAATTTAAACCAGCGTCCGTCTGCAACTCTGGCGTTGTTCTGCCACCTGCACTGGGGCTGTGGTCCTGGTCAATGTACCGACTGTGACTTGCACCAAAGGCTCCGATGATGACGCAGCCCCCGAGGCTCCGCCACTACATGAGTGTCAAGCACCACACCAGCAAACTGCGTGGCACAGTGCTCTTACTCTGACACCTGTGACCTGGTCCAAAATGGAAGCCTTGCAGCAAGACTCTCGACACCTCTTCGACGCTGCTCCACCTCCCCTTCAGCAGTAAGGAACCTATGCATCACCTCTCCTTCCCAACTCCATAACCGGCTCTTGCTCTATCGAGGTTGGACTGACTTTGTGGAGTCATCAATGTTGACCGTGACCATAAAGCCCCGGTTGGAGCTTTTTTTGACTTCTAAGAGCTGCACCTGATTTAATCTCTAAAAGTGATATTTTGATTTGTGCATGTTGGAGTTTTGTCATTTTGTTCTTGTTTTATTCAGATTAATATTGGCTATTTTCTTAAACCGGTATGAAGACCTATTTGTAGTGTTTTCACTGTGTTACTCTGTTTGTGTGTGTGATTCTCTGTGTGTGTGTGTACACATTCTTTATACATTGTCTCTAGGATAAGGCTGACTGCGCTTGCCGAATTACCGAAGTTGGTGTGTAACTTACTTGACCTGACTAGAGTGGTGGGTTCTGCCTGGCTTAGATGCCTACCCTACCCAACCAGAAACCCCATTTCTAACCGTAACACCAATGTTATTCTATGGGAGAGGTAGGCTCTGCAGTAGTGAAAAATAAATGTAAGAGTTTTTCAATACCAGGACATGCACAACCTAAAATAATGTCCTACTTTTTAAATACACTGCACCTGCCCTCATGGCTGTCTATTGCCTATCCCAACGGTCACTTACATGTAGGAAAAAAGAAAGGTTTTGGCCTGGTACAAGCTTTATTTTGCCAGACCGAAATGGCAATTTAAAACTGCACCCACAGGCTGTAATGGCAGGCATGGGATGTGTTTAAAAGGGCCACTTAAGTGGTTGGCACAATATGTGCTGTAGTTCCTAAAAATGCACATAGGTACGGTGATCTCCGCCTGCTTCCTCCAGCTATGTAAAATCAGAAAGATAAGCAGGCTACTGTCCCATGCTGCATTGGTACAGGTGGTGATAGCTTTTCATATTGTCTCGTCTAGACTACGCACACATCACATTCGTGTGACTTCCACTAGGCCTTACTAGGCGACTTCAGCTGGTAAAGAACCAAGCGGTCCGACTAATACACAAACAGCCCAGATGGCAACACGCTTCCCCCTCCTCAGGAAGCTTCACTGGCTCCCAGTCCCCCCAGCGCTGCGCCTTCAAAGTCGGCTGCCTGGTGTTCAAACGGTTGCAGCCCCAAATTCATTGATAATCTCATCTCTCGCTACACCCCCACTCAAAATCTCTGCTCAGCCCAACTCCACCTTCTGATGGTGCCCACCTTCAAACTGAAGCGCCAAGGGGGTTGCATGTTTGCAACCCCTACCCCATGCTTGTGGAACTCCATCCCCCTGGAAATAAGACTCAGCACCATTCTACTCAACTTCAGAAAATCTCTCAAAACCTGGTTATTCACACAAGCTTACGAATGATCTGCTCTGGACTGGCAACCCACTAGTTTTCTCAGCGCCATGAAACCAAATGGTGTACGAGCGCTTTACAAATCATTGATCACATAACATAACAGTCCCACTTGTTTTTTCTAAAGACAATTGTCCCTAGACAATGGAGATGTGAGTTAATACATAAAGACTCAATCAGTAGTATATCTCTCTGTCCAGCCGGACAGGCTTTTAATAAGTAATCAAAGTCAGTTCTTCAAATCTACTAAAAGAGTGGGGCACAAGCCTGCATTCAACATAGCGAAAAAAAACAAGGGGACGTACAACATACAGTGAAGGGTTCAGGCATAAAGAGTTTGTTTGTTAGGAGCGAACTTCAAATAGAACAAACAGATCGAAATAGAGACACCATTACACATTAGACATAACCATTTCCAGAGTGTATATGGCGTACAAAGTGTTGACGGTGTTTCGATCCCTTAAATGAATGCTGGGATCATCCTTAGGACATTTCAAATTGCATGCCTTTATACTGTGGCCTATAAAATGGCGAAGGGGATGAGCACCCTGAATAGGGTGCGTAGCCTGCAGGAGATTAGGCAGTGCTCCTATCCCTATGGGGAAGAGGTGCTTAAGGGCACTATGGCACAATGAGGAAGATCCCGGTCATTGGGGATGACGCTGTGACTGTGGGGTGTATGGCTGTCAAGGGTCTGATGATGTCGCAGATAGTGCGCAGATAGTGCATAATGAGCCGTGTCCGCAGTCTCGAGTCACTGGTGGCTCTGGGCGAGTCAGGCTGTAGTCGGGTCACAGCGTCTGCTTCCTGTCCCACTTGCAGCTTTTAATTTTGCAGGGTCTGGGTACATGTAGTATCATTTTACTAGGGACTTATACGAAAATTAAAAATGTCAGCTGGGGATAAGCCAATGTTAACATGCTTTAAGGAGTGAGCACGTGTGATTTAGCACTGGTTAGCAGTGGTAAAGGGCTCAAGGCTAGCAAAACATTATCAGCAAAAATGGAAAATGAAGGCAAAACGTTTGAGGGACGACCAACCTAAGGCTGACAGGTCTAAAAGCAAGTATACACCTGGCTGTCTCAGGAAACCCTAACCAGCTTGAGACACTTCAGAAAAACACTCAAAAAAAGGACATGGCTGTGAAAGCATTAATTCATGTGATCTCCTCATTCCGGCAGACTTACTCAGTTTTTACAATGCACAAAAAATGTACTTGGTCACTATTATGTAAACGAAAGTTGAGGGATCCCTTTATTGTGCTAGAGTATCCCAAAGTGTTCACAGGACTAAGAAACATAGAAGATAATGAAGGATTTTTAAATTCACCTGCACATGAGCAAATCTTAAGGGCTTTTCATATTTAAAAGGTAGTAGACCAGAACCTGCAAGACCTATTCACTATGAACATCATGTCATAATACCAGAGATCCGCTCCCATGTTGTCACCTCTGGTCGCAATACACAAACATAATCTAGAAGGAAAACTTTGTTCATGTACCATGTTTCTAAAGACAAACAAAGACATCAGATAGGGACGGTGCACGAAGCCTCACTTTAGCAACATGATAACACACTTGAGTGGTGCCAAGATTTTCTCAAAGATGGATCTAAAAAATGACAGTCAGCCGGTGGAACTTCACAATAACTCTCTTGACATCACACCTTTCAGAAACCATCTTGCTTGTCCCTTTAAAAGAGCATAAACTTTGATGATTCTTTGGTCGGGAAAATATTTCAAATATTGACTGGCTTTACCTGCAGTGCTGATATTCTGGTGTTTGGAGCCACATTAAAAAATATGATAAAATCCTTGAGCTCAAATGCTAAGCCCAGCAAAAGGGCAGCCTAACCATGACTGTAGAAAAATGTAATTACCACAAGAAAAAGCACTGAATTATTATGATCACTTTTTTATTCAAAGACTTGAGCAAGATCCAGACACGGGTAAGGAACTGAACACACTGGCTTCCACTGAGGTAAGCAGAAAAATGTACATAAGGCGTTAGATGTATATCAAAACATTTTGTAATTAAAAATCTGTTGTGTTGTATCTCTGACTTCTCATTTATCTATCTCTGTGTGATATAGATAGGGAGAATGCCTGTCTGCGGTCAGAAAAAGAAATAATAATACATTTAAAAATGTAGAATTGTTATCAATTGATATGGCTATCATTTTTATTAAATAAACTAAATCATGCATACTTCCAAAATCTTTTACTGGGAAATCACTACTCTTTAAAGCAAAAAATATAATTAATTAAGTAAGCAAACTAGCAATAACAATTACGAAAAAATAAACCTTTCATTTTTTTTCTCTTAGTTTTACATATATCGAAGGTATCAAAACGCTTTTAACGATGACCAGTTGCTCTACACACGGTCACACTCATTTATGCAAGACACAGGGAGATTATGGGCTACATGCATCAAAATTGTAAATAGTGAATGCCTAATTGTGAATTCCAGAAGGAAAATAGGATGTTTTGCAAAAAGGAACATGAAAAGTTTTCCTTTCATTTTTTAAGAGTAGGCAGTGATCTGTGGGACCATTGCCTGATCTTAAAATACACTGTAACAAACATTCACAAAGGGGAAGGTGTCCCTCGGGGACCCCTTTCCATTTGCAATTCTTAATGCTGCTTGATAGTTAAAATAGTTCAATTGAATTCCTAAAACTAATTTATTTCAATTGTCCCTCTCCATACACGCATACATCAGGGAGAGGTTGGCACAGGTGGAAAGTGAATCCACCTTCCTTCGTGTATATCATTAAATACCCCTCAAACAGTAGTACTATGCTGCCCTGCTTCGGAGTTCAAAATACCTATACTCTGTTTTCTATAAAGGAGAGTCACAAACGTAATGGATGGATGCCTCCTTCCTGAAACTCAACGGAACAAAGACGGAGATCATGATGTTGGGGCATGATGCTCCATCCACGGTAGACGGATGGTAGCCTACCTCCCTGGGTCACCCCCCTTCTCCCAAGAAGAAAATTAAAAGTTTAGGGGTCTGGTTAGATCCGACCCTCAACTTTTTGGCACAAGCGCAGAAGGTCGCAGCGACTTGTTTTGCCTTGATGAGATCTTTCAGAAAAATCATGGATTTGCTTCCGTTTGAGGCAAGGAGGATTTTAGTCCAGGCCCTGATTCTAACACGCCTGGACTACGCTAATGCAGTATACTTGGGAGCACATCTAGGGACACTCAGGGTCCTTCAGACAGTACAGAATTGTGCTGCCCGGATGCTCCTAAAGATTCCACGTAGAACGTCCGCCAGACCAGCACTCCGACAACTCCATTGGTTACCAATACAACAAAGGATCGAATTTAAGGCGATGACTATGGTTCACAAAGCCTTGACCAAGACAGGTCCTGGTCTAATTCAACCTCTGTTCTGCCCCTATCAAACCAATAGGACCCTGAGATCTAGTAGTAAGAACTTTCTGGCAGTCCCAAGAATAAGGAGAACCCGTATGGGCGGCAGACGTCTTTCTGTCCAAGCAGCTAAACTTTGGAACAATCTGCCGGACCCTATTCGGATGGAAGAGAACCATCTTAGGTTTAGAAAAATGTTAAAAACCTTCCTATTTCTTTAATCTCTCGGGTGATGAATTGGTTCACTGCAGCGCTGGGATGCCTCCGGGTAACCATGCGCTATAGAAATGAGTATTCATTCATTCATTCATTCATTCATTCATAATACCTTAGGTGAGGCCTTATGTTATGTTTGTGGGTGAAATTGATTTTGATTCGGAAAGAGACCATCTGGTCTTGTTCGACGTAGAGTCTCTCTACACTTCCATTCCCCAGGATGAGACCCTGGAAGTGGTTACCTCTATTCTTGAAGAGTGCAATTTAGACACAATAACACCAGTACCTTTTATCATGGCTTTGGCTAGATTAGCCATGAAAGAGAACTTTTTTCGCTATGAGGAGACGATCTACCTGCAAACGTCCGGCACAAGCATGGGCAGTGTTTTCGCGCCCAGCTTGGCCTGTTTATATGTCCACCAATTTGAATAGCAACATGTCCTCACCCCGGATAATCCATTCCACTCATCTATTAGATGGTGGAAAAGATACATCAACGATGTATTAGTGGAGTGGAGAGGTGATAAGAACTCTATTGTAGCTTTTCATCAATGGCTCAATGGTAGAAATGATTTTTTGAAGTTCACATTTAAGTTTGATAAAGAAAGATTGTCCTTTCTGGACCTCTCGATATATGTTACTTCTGCAGGCTTGCAGAGCAAACTTTACAGAAAGCCAATGGCAAGGAACTCTTTACTCCTGTATGATAGCCATCATCCCAAGGCCCTCCGAGACAATTTGCCTTACGGGCAATTTCTGAGAATACGGAGAAATTGCTCTAATTGGGGGGATTTTGAGACCCACGCCAGCAACCTAACTACACAACTTCTCAAAAGACATTATCACGCACACTTGTTAAGCGTTCACGGAAAAGGGCGAGTAACAGTAATCGAGAATCACTCCTGGAACCGCCGGTAGACAAGGCTCCCTCAGATATATTGACACTGGTGAGCACATTCAATACCAGAAGCAACCAGATTCAGAAGATTGTTCGCTACCATTGGCGGATCTTGAATCACGGTAAAGATAAGATCCCCCAACCACTATTTACCTTCAGAAAATCAAGCAGCATTCGGGATCATCTTGTGCATACTCACCCGAGGGAATCCCCGAGATGGACAGTAGGAACTTTATGGGATTTACCACCAGTTTCGAGGCATCATCCTTGCGGAATTTGCTCTGTCTGTCCCCAAACAAAACATTCCAATCAAATAGACATAGGCACAAACCGGCCTTGGGTACAGACTCATTTCACGAATTGCAACAGTGACAATCTTATCTATCTGTTGACATTTCCGTGCTCCACCCGATACGTTGGCATGACCACGCGTAAAGTGAGAGTACGGATGTTAGAGCACAAGAGTTCGTTCCGTTGTAGAAAATCATCAACTGGTCTGACTAAACATTACCTGGAGAAACAGCACAGAGAAGATGAATTTTATTGGACAGTTCTCGAAAAACCTCTGATCCCATCGCACATCGTGATGTTTCTAAATATTTATTTAGGAAGGAACAGAAATGGATCTACAAGCTCAGAACGAACATAGACGGACTCAACGATGAAATACCGTGGGTCTCACTGTGAATTCTTAAATTGACATTTGCATGGCCTATAATACCATGAGAGAATTTGCATTCTGTAAGTAAGCATCCACAGACAATTGAGCAGTAAACACATCTGGAGGTGCACAGCGGCCCTATCATGCCCATACAACTTTGATTTTAATTTTTGGATGACCCGAGGTGGTGTAGAATGTATGAGCATCCTTTTCTGACTAAGGGTGGATATACATGCAACCTGCTAGATACGAGCAGACAGCACGTGTTGATTTAAATATTAGACATTAGAGACATGGACCCCACACGTGCTACTGATGCAAGATGTTGCTAGTATATAGCTTATTGCCATTAGCTATATGATAGGAATTAAAATTGACAATTTGTGTGTAATAATGATATAGATAAGCGGAGCAGGCGCTATGAGGCACTCACAACCCTAGTACGATAGGGATTGACAGACCAGAACTAATATATCTGTGGTATAATATGAATTACGATCAGACCCTTGTACTATTAGACTGATTTTCTGTACAAACGTGGCTATTGAACCATGGAACCCCGTTTGAACTACTCAGGGCGACGCTGTAACGTCATTTTGTAGTTCTAAGCATGACTCGCTTCTAATAACGCTCAGTGTAGCCAGTAAATCTCGCAGGAACTACTCGAAATGACGCTGTGACGTCATTTTGTAGTCCTGGACGCGAGTTGATTCCAGGAAATGTACCGGCAAACCGGCATTCGGGGAATACTTCAACAATATTGAGATGCGTGCCAGTATAAGTGTATTTGATGAGTGAGTCGACCGAAGTAATGTCGACTCGGGTGAAGCCAGTTACGTTTAGAATTGAAATAAGATAACTCGGGCGCGAGCTCCGCGCTAAGACACAAAGTAGTGCCTCTAGCTTTGATCCTTAAGTATGCCTGTCCCCTTACGCCGGTGCCTCCCCCAAAGACTCAGGCTTGAGCTTTGAGGCACCGATGGACAGGTAAGACAAGGTCGGATCTGGGCAGTAAGAAAGATCTGGGCAGCAAGAAAATCCATAAGGATATTTCATATTTAGTGGCATAGAGTTAGAAGTACTTCAGGGATATACAACCATAATGATACTGAGCGTGTATTATATACGATGGCTGATGTTTTCAACATGCCTTTGTTAGCAACCTAGGAAGGGAAAAGGGTGTGCCAGATTTCTCTTTACCTGGTGGTTAAGAAGATTACTAAGCTTGCTGGCATGTTCCAAAATATTACCATTTCTTATTAAAAACACACAAATGGGTTTGGCACAAAGGGTTTGTGGCCTGCCCTCATGTTTTAACGCGATGTGTGTGTGTTCTAAATTGTCTGTTTAAGGGATTTGTTTTGGAGTTGAGAGAGAGATCCCGTTTGGAGGGATTTGAATGTGGCCAAGGGACCAATGTTTCTAACCATGAGGGGCTTTGATGAACTCAGGAGTATGAACATCATTGTTTCTCTCTGGTTATTGTCTCTTGACCTTTAAAGCGGGCCTTGAAAAACCTGAGCACGGTCCAGGTGAGGTGAGCTCTAGTCCCCGGTGAAGCTGGGTGAGGAAAAGCATTTTACTTTGCACTAATTTGGAATGGGAATGGCGCATGACTGCATTTACATAGAGTAAATCTATCACATGAATGTTTATTGTTTGTTATTGTTCTTCTGTATCTCTTTTTAGATGTGCGTCAGCATTCACTGGCATGGAGGATTAGCTTTATACAGGTTGTATTTGTTCCAACCTTGAGATTTGTGTTATATCTTATAATCACATCATTTTTCAGCAGTAGAAACACATTTAGAGCAGAGGCCCTGATGAAATGCCAGGGGACTTTATGCCCCATTAGGCAGAAACATGTTGTCCTTGTTTTACGACAGAGATTTGTTTCCACTGTCGCCTTCACTGTTCTGTTTTTAATTAGGGGACATGTCCTTTGTCTAATAAAGTTTTGTTAGGACATTCCACTCTATTTTACTATCACCACTAATTTACTTTGCACTGCACTTCCACTAACTTTTTGTTACCATCATTGATCGGCTGTCGCATGGTCGTCCATAAGTGCCTATGGACTCGATCTTGCTCCATCAGCACAATCGTGGTTAAATGGTCTCGATGATCAAGGGACCGACCACGTGCTATGGGAGAACCAGATGATAGGACTGATCATTAAGTTCACTTTTGATGGTTATCTACTTTTGAGCAATTGGTATTGAGTACTGTGGTACTATATGTACGTTTTTTCATGCACACTGACCCATTGTAATTTTGTATCGTTCTCAGCTATCCAGGGTAACTAGGGTACCCACTCACAAGTTAGATTTGAGTGCAGGATAGCTAGCCGCACGTCGTGCTGCTTTAGACCCCTTGTGTTCCTTTTGTGTATTGTATATTGAGTTGGGGACTTGAACCAGGAGTGGTCTTTAAATATTGGCATGTCCCTATGACCCTCTCCTCCTCGTTTGTTATGAGATGTTTGTGGGTGGAACAGCAGAACAGTAAATACTGCTTTCTTAACTTTTGTGACCTCTGTCATTCATTCTCAGGCCAAGACAGACACATGGTTGCTGGCACCTGACTGTATAGTTGTGGATTGCAGGCTTTTTTAGCTGCATCTTCAAATTGGGAGGCAGCCTACCTGTTTACTTAGTAGCCTGTGTTGTCTGCCAAGCTTTGAACTGTTGTTGTCCTCCAGAGAGTCAGATGCGTGTGTTTAGAAAGGCTATAGTGCCCTTGGGGTATTGGAGGACTCCAAGGTGTGAGTCCCAGAATATCTTCAGCTACAGGAAGATGTCCTTCCATGTTATGTGTCATAAACAAGAGATAATTGTCTTTGCTAACCCTGCCTTTCCCTTTGCGGCTCACTCTCCAGACTATGTGCATAGTTTTCTTTGTGATACTAATCAGGTAAAGCTTTTCGCTGCGTTTTGGTAGTTTGATAAAAGCATACTGTACCTAAAAATGATGGTATTGCATTTTTTACATGCAATGGCAAAGGAATTTCTCTATGAAAACACCATTTTAAAGCAAATGTAGATTTTTTCACATCACAAAGAAAACACTACTGACCTATGTGTGCATTATGTCGCCAATCAGAAAGCACTCACTGCCCTTTTCACTTCAACTACACCTCATCCAACCCGCCATCTCTGTTGCATGCCTTTCTATTGTCTATAGCTTTAATAATCACAAACAACAAAGGTCCTGTTCATACTGTGAATATATTACTCAGGGCCCTTCCTATCCATTGTAGTCTATAAACTTAATGTGTTGGACCAGAGGTTAACCTCTGTACAGGAGGGACCTAGATCACCATTCTGTTAAAAAATATGTTATAAAATCTCTGTTGTGTTAATTCGTTTAAGTCTCCAATGGTCAAAGCCACCCCCTGGTGTGATATGACTGAGCTCCGATTTCTTTGCCTTCAAAGATCAGATGTACCTACAGGTATCTGGTACCTCAATGGGGGCTACATTTGCTCCCAGCCTGGCCTCCATCTATGTAGGCCAGTTTGAGTCCAATCACATCAATCATGACACCAATCTCTTCCAGAGGAACATTGTCCTCTGGAAGAGATATATAGATGATGTGCTGTGCATATGGTCAGGTACAGAAACGCAACTCAATGTGTTCTTGGAGTGGTTAAACAATCTTGACGAATGTTCAAAGTTTACATGGATGGTCAATAGATCAACAGTGACTTATCTTGACCTTGACATTCAGGCCGAAAATAACAAGCTGGTGACTAATGTGCATCAGAAACCGACGGACAAAAATTCATCACTTCACTACAGGTCCTATCATCCCAGGGCCCTTCGGGATAATATGCCTGTGGGGCAATTCCTGCGACATCGCAGGAATTTTTCGTCGATCCAGACATATTCAGAACAGGCAGAGGATTTTCTAGAAAATTGGAGGACCGCGCATCCCCCAAAAAGGTCATCAAGCAGGCAAGAAAGAGAACCCTAAATACCACTTGTGCCGCACTACTTGAAAGGACACCAAAGAATAGTGGAGACAGTATTCTGGTGGTTACCACCTTTGGACCACTATCTACTAAAATCAAACAAATTATCAGGAGGCATTGGCACTTGCTTAGTACCTGTAGCATGAAAATGCCCCAGCCAAGAGTCCCCTTCAAGCGGTCAGCGAATTTACGTGACTGCCTGGTACACAGCTGACCCACTCAAGAATTTAGAGAGACTGGTGTGCCCCATGGGCATTATCCATGTGGGATTTGTTCAGTGTGCAGGCTTACTGCCCCTGTCAAGAGCGTGGCTCTTGCTAGTAAAAATAAACCTGTTATTTGAACAGTTTAAGCAACTGCAACACCGTAAATGTCATCTATAGACTCACGTGTCCGTGTGGTCTACATTACATCGGACTCACGACATGGAGAGTCAAAGTCAGGATACAAGAACACCTGAGCACACTGAGAACAGGTAAACTGACCACAAAACGTGTGCAGCATTTCCATGTATTCAATCACAATCCTAAGGACATCCGATGGGTTGTGCTCGAAAGGGTAGTGGGCGACCACAACTATATGGAGACTAGATTGATCATGGGGGAGGCACGCTGGATCTATCAGGAGAGGGGGGATCAGCATGGGCTGAATGACCTCATTGAATGGAACAGAGTAAATGTGCATTAAAATCCCAGTATTTTGATCAGCAGGATTAATTCATTGCCTTAGTCCTTCCTATTCGCATCCCCCGTAGACATGAATGGGGATACTGTCTGGATGTAAGTGGAGGACCTACATAGAAAAATGACCAGACATTTAGGCATGGTTATGTACGACTTCGTTGTCAGTATATCCTAGAGTTTACATCCCTCTGCCACACATTATAAAAGCCTCTGATGGAACAGTTCGTGCATATAGTATCTCAGAGGTAGACAGAAACTGAACGGGACCTCTTTAACACATACATAGAATGTAATATGTATATCCCATTTAGATTTCTGCGGATAATGGGCTTTGTAGAAGTTTGCCATGTTGAATTCTGGTTTTACAAAACAAAAATTGTTTATAAAATAATAAACTACAAAAGTGCATGAATGAGGTCGCTGCATATCATGCACAGCACAGGTCGTTTATATTATTGCAGACTGGGTGCTAAAACAAGAACTCAGAACAGAAGCAATCTGCATGAGGCACAAAACAGATATATTAATTTGGAGTGTTTTGCTTCATATTGTAAATCCCGCAGCGCATTACTGAAATTGAGCAGTGCCTTACACAATATGGCGCCCACACCTGCCCTTCAATTTGAAAGTATACTGAGGTGCCGGAGAGAGGGGTGTGTCGTGCACGCGATTACGCAGTGCGCTGTGTTTTGAAAATGCAGACCGCCCACCGAACCGACGAGGTGCTGAGAGAACGCCAGACACCAACGCGGTCACGGTGAGCGTGGTCTAAATGGGCAGGAAGGCAGCAGAATTTTGCCCCAAACAGAGCGAGTGGTAAATATCAAATAAGATGCCTTACAAAATAGGCTTATGCGGCTGTCCCACTGGCCAGCCTCTGCATTTAAGGTGATGGAGCCAGGCTACAATAGTGGAGACGGCATGTGGCGCTAAGGGCTTGAGGCAGTCAGCAAAGGTACTTTATTGTTAAACCAGGGGCGGTTGTTTTCGTGCTTATAGAGGAGGGCACATGCACTCTTTAGAGATCAGGGTGAGTTCGAAACCCCTGTCGGCACGTACTACATGATATCGGCCTAACTAAAACCACAAAATTCATACCTTTTTATTATTCCTTTTACAACTGTTTTACAGATTGATGCTTGCAGCAACCACGACAGCTAGTGAGATAGTGGACGCGTACACACTCACATGCTAAGAGGGGCACAGGTATGCCCATGCGGGCAGCAACCCGGTAAAAATTCTGACTCAGTGAGGGTGGTTTTCATAACGATGAAAGTCTACATTTGATCAGGTGCCAACTTATGATGTTGTGTTGTTCTGTTTTTGTCTCCGATAGGAATATATAAAATAGACAACTATTGGTGCAGGGTGGAGCAATTTACCCACGCCCTGATGAAAGTGCCGTGAGTTCCCCCTGGCAATGAAACATGTCAGCTTTTAAATGAGCAGACACACAGCTTGGAATAAATGTATATAGCTAGTGTGGTCTAGCTTGGTTTTAATTGGGAAGGGCAGTGTTTCAGTCTGGATCCCGCCTTCCCCTATAGGGTTGATAGTGCCGCACACTTGGTTAAACTATCTGGTGCATAGGTAGCAGTCGATACCACATGTAGCACCTTGTCTTTTGTCTTTTTCTTCTTGTCTTACTTTTTCACAGTTTGTGTTACGGGTTGGTGGCTGCTGATGATGAGAACCTGAGGATGCAGGCGAGTACCGACCTGTTCACTCCCATGGTGTTACATCCGTGAGGCACCGCCAAGCTTTTCTCACCTTTTTTCCTTTCATTTTTGTTCATATGAGCTCTGTCATCACACCAGGGGGTTTGACCGTGGGAGACTTAAACGAATTAACATAACAGAGTTTTTATAACATATTTTTTAACAGAATGGTGATCCAGTTCCCTCCTATACAGACGGTATAAGGTTAACCGCTGGTCCAACACATTAAGTTTATAGACTACAATGAATTGGAAGGGGCCTGAGTAATATATTCACTGTGTGAACAGGTCTTTTGATGTTTGTGATTACATGAGTGGGGGATGACCATTTTTCTACCCCTTCAGCTCCTTGCTGTACATGGTAAAGCTTTAATAAGCCATGGACAATACAGCTGTCTCACACCAGTTCCCCATTGACTTGGGTTAGGTCAATAGGCTGGTACTCTCTGTAATAATAAATTGGTCTTACTACTTTTTTCCTTATCATAGTGGCCTGCGGCAAACATATTAAGACGATGATTATTATTATCATTATTCTTATTATTTTTCTTATTATTATTATTATTATTAGTTATAATAGTATTTCTAACCCTTTCACTCCCACTGGGGGATTGCATTACAATACTTTACAAAATGTTAAAATGTGTTTCCATTTATTTAAATCTCATGTCATATTCTTTTAAGATCATGTAAAAGTTCACGTGGTCTATTGCTGTTCCTGTATGGACTTTCGAACTTTATGTCCCTATTCTTTTCTCATTTGAATCTTCACCAACACTAAATACAAAGCATGCTCCAATTCTCCAACCCTGGCATCTCTGAAGTCATTTGCTACAGTCTGAAATTTAAAAATGTAATAAAAAGCTGTTCCAAAAAAAGAGTACTCTGCAGCAAGCAAGTAGCACAGAGCAGGTTTAAGAGTGAGACTAGTCAGTGATTAGTGATGACATAAGTGGATAGGAATATAACATTCACATTTACTCAAAGGCCTGACATCCTTGGTGTGGTATTTCTCCAGACATTTTGCCTTCACCCTCTTGTTTTTGTTAGCTTTATATAATCTGTGCACTTTACACCTGCTAGCCAGTGGTAACATTCTTATTCTCTCTCTCTTCAACATGGTAAAATTGGTATACACCTAATTGGTACATATCATTTCCTTATAAGGTCCTAGTATATTGTACTACATGTACTCAAAGCTTTTAATTTAAATACTACCAGTGGGCTGCCGCACTCATTGTGCCACCCACTAAAGTATATTTTAAAACTTAACCCAGACCTGCCACTGCAGCTTGTAGTGCAGCTTTCATCTGCCAAAATAAACCTTTTTGAAGGCCTAACCCTTAATTTTGAATACTTATAATATACCCTAAGGTAGACCCTTACAGCTGATAGGGCAGGGTGCATACTTTTTTAGAAAAGTAGGACATCTGTATTGAAATGTTGTTTGTCCTGACAGTGAAAGGCCCTTAAAGCCATTTTTCACTTCGCAGGCTATCTCTGCCATAGACTAACTCTGGGTTACCTTATGACACTAAATAAGTGATAACATTAGTATTATTAATATTATTCGTTTGGGAACAGATAGAGAAATGCTTCTTCCACTGATGTGAATTATAGCTTAAAATGCTCCTAAATTGTAAAGTTGGAGTTTAATTTACTGTTCTAAAAATACTGCTTTTAGAAAGTTGGCATTTTTCTACCTAAACCAAATATGCCTTTCTACCAGAGTCCAAGGTCACATGACTATGAATGGCTCTCCTGTGGTATGTTATGTATTTCTTCGAGATGTGGAGACAAAAGGGCCTTTGAAATGGGGCAGGATGTCTCTCTTCTGAGCAGGATGTCCTGGGGGTTGTACTTAGCCTTCCCAAGATTCAAAGAGGTAGCCTGCGGGCTGTGTCTGCCCCCTTCCTGACTTCAAGGCTGCCTGCCATACCACTGACAAATGCAGCTCAGTCTTAGGACTGCCTGCCCTTTCTTACACGAGACAGTTTGAAACTAGACCCAGGTAATGAGGAAAGTTAGATAAAACCGCATCCCTCAAGCACAGGTTGGCACTAGGTGTTATACCCTTTCAAACTCTCATCAGAACACTACTGGACCTGTGTAAGGCTCAGAAGAAGGCCTGCCCTTCTGTCTGAAGAAGGAAGACTGGGTCTGCTTGCCTTGAACACAGGATCCCCAGGAGTGACTTCAAAGGTCAGTTGACCTCCTGTTCAAACTACAGGGGTACAAAAAGCTCTTAGAGGCCTTCCCTGTAACTGCCCAGCTGACCAGCTCTAACGGAACCTGCCTTGCTGCTGGCATCTGCTGGAGTGAGTTCTGAATCTCAAGATGTGCCTTCCAGGGTCTTGGCCCTTTGGCTGATATGAGAGTGTACTCCTTCTGCACGTGAAACTCCAGATGTTTGGGGGTCGCTGTGACTGCGATCAGGCTCCTCACATCAGCAACAATCCCTGCCTCTCCCACCAACAAAAAGTTTTGACAGAAAAATTATTTTTGTGTCCCACATAAACTGCACTTGAATTCCAGCAATATAAAGCTCCAGCAAAAATCTCCTCCTCGAGCTGACAATGATCTCCTCGCAACCCCTGCCGAGGTGAAGCTCTAGCTGAGACTCTTACGGTGGACATGGACTCAGAAAAGACAAACTCTTAAACCAGGATGAGCTTGGTCCCAGTATCTGGCCTACACTCCTTTGCTCAAGGCCTGAACTTGTATCTTTGACCGAGTTCAGCACAACCAGATACTGGTGGGTGGCACTTTGTGCTTTTTGGAGCTGTTTTCATCTATTAATTTTAAAATTCATACCTCTGCTTCTACCTATTGGATCTTTGTCATTTAGGTGGCAATTTGGTTATTAAGATGTATTCTATTGTTCTAAGTTGGTTAAATAATTTACACATAGCCTCTAATTTAAATGTGACAGCTTTTAGGCCAAGCTACCAGAGGGTTAAGCTCAAGTTTATTTTTATTGACTTTTGTGGTTCATTCTTAAAAGGAATGTGTTTAATATTTGATTGAGGCTCTCACCCCTCTCAACTAATAACCACATTTCTTACATTGGTGTCCAGTGGTTGGATCCAGTGCTTGCATTTTCAGTGCGAATAATCCCTTCTAATAATCTGACATCACAATTGTTTTTTTATTTCTCCTTGATTTTTGATTTGCCCTTGTTTTCCTTTTTCCAAATGTAATTCCTGCCTCACATTTGTGCACCTGTAGCATTTATTTGCAAAAATGGAGGGAGTCCTCAGCAACATTGAAGGCCACACTATGGTGGAGCTAATCAGTTGTGCAGGGAAATGGGACTGCAGACTGTAAAAGGCTAGGCTGGCGGAAAAAGGAATACAAGATACTCTTCAGTGTATTGGTGGAGGCCCACAGACTACAATGTACAGCACAGGAGCAGGAGGAGGAGGAGGATCAGTATGAGTTGGAAGAGGAGGGAGAGAATCCACTGATGATGAACCCAAAGGAGAGCAGAGGGCCCCACCGTAGGAAGGTTTCATGATAGATCCAGATCAGGAAGAAGGGTGACCACCCACAAGCTGTTCCCTGAGGCACTGGAGGACAGGAGGGCTGAAAGAGAGATAAGGCTGCAAATGACCATTCTGGTCATGTAGAAAGGGAAAGCAGAAGTAGTTGCGAAGAGGGCCCTAGTGGAGGAAAAAGTTGAGGTAGGGAGTGCCCTGGCAGAATTAAAGGCTGAGGCTGAAATAGCCTTGGGAGAGAAAAAACTAACCCTGGAAGAAAAGAAAATACTGATGCCTCATAAAAGGAGTTGAAAAGAACCTGTCCTAAAATTCAAACAGCTCTCACAGTATAGCAGCAATGGCGGCAGAGGCAACCATGTGTCCAATAGAGACAAAAGGGTCCACACTCCAAAAGTCCTTGTACCTAGTTATGCTGTAGACAATGATATTGATATGTGGTTAGCAGCATATGACACATCCCTATGTATGCATAGGGATCCAGAGTAGGATTAGGGGGCTAGTCTATGGAAGCACATGCCAGATGTTGGAAGGGATACCCCAATGGCCCTAAGAGAGCTGACCAGATGATCTATTCACGCCCGAACACAGTCCTTATCACCAAGTTTGGTTTCACTCCAGAGAAGTTCCGCTTGAGGTTCAAGGAAGTCACAAACTGTGTAATCAATCTTGGGTGGATTTTGTGGATTTCTGCAACAAGGCACTGAATAATTGGGTGAAGGGCAACACAGTGAGAGATTTTGATTGGCTGTATAATCTGATTCTGAGAGTCGTTGTACCTTGTCTGGTACAACCTAGCACATCAAGACCCAACTCCCTCAACCAGCCACGTTTATTCGAAGATATATGAGTCTCTTGCAGGCATGAAAATCAATCTGCATAAACTGGAGAATTTTAGCATAGGGAACAACCCGAAATTCTGACACATAAAGTTCTGGGTCCAGTCGGCTCATTGGTCTGGGACTATTCGTTCTCCCCAAAATTGAGCAATATGAAGTTGGGCATGGAGAGATTTCCACGGAAGCTTCTGGATTAAATACAGAACCGCAAGATGAAATTACTCTTTCCACCATCTAGCAGAGTATAATGGCCCGTCGAGTGGAGACTAGGGCAGAAGGGTCACAGACTCAAGGAACGGTTCAAAAATTGCAGAATTCAGTGCGCAGAGTTGCAAAGACTTGCTCAGAGTTTGAAACCAAATTTGTAGAAGCTTAAGTTATCCTGGCAGTACCATCTACAAAACCTCTACCATTCCAGGTAGTTCTTTTGGCTTTGGCAAATCACAAAGTTGTGAGCGGATGATGATCACAGGGTTATAATGGGCACATACTACTGAAAACCTTGCTTAAAATATTTGGTGCCCAATCTTGAATTCAATCGGCTTTTTCTATAGGAAGTCAGTGTAACAAAGGAAGAGCAAAAGATACAGATTGATATTTAGGAATGGCAAATATCAACCAGGGGGCTTCATTTTAAAGAGCCTGAAGTTTATTTAAGAATTTTTTTTTAATATTAGGAAAAAGTGAGTTGCATTAATACATTTTTGACAAAAAAAGTGCAGAGATCACAGATTTCTGTAGATCACGTGGGCTAAAAGGGGAGCGTTTCCTTATTATTTTTAATGTAAAAAAAACAACAAGTGCTAGAATTCACTTGGCCTTCATTATTATTATCTTATCATTAAAGTAAACTCCAAGATTTTTTTACCGACTTGACTCAGGAAGGAAGCTCTCCTAACTACTGCATCTGCCATATTGGTGACCAGAAAGATGTATTTTTTACAAACAACAGAACCACGGTCTTATCTGAGTTAAGTTTCAGGCAGTTACCTGGCATCCAGTTCCTAATTTCACTCCTACAGTCATGGAATCTGGATGCTGTGTCATCTGGATTGCAGATGAGAGAAACCACGATTTTCAGTGCCGTCGGCATAAGACACAACTGTTAATCCATAGGACTTTATTCAATTGGCTAGGTGAGTCATGTAGAGTTTAAAAAGGGTGGGCTAAGAGAAGAGCGCTGTGGCACTTCACAAGGTAGAGAGAAGGAAATGAAAACTTTCAAGAAGAAGCCCAAGAAGGTGATGTGTCAGAACGCATTTGACACTTTGAAGGAGGCCATGCGCACAGCACCAGTGCTTATGGTACCTGTCCCCCAAAGTATTCATAGTGTACATAGATGATCTCACAGCTGATCAATGATGGCTTAGACCTTCCTGTAGCCTTCATTTCCCAAATTCTACATTTTGTACAACTGCACACAATTGTTGCACCGATACAGCTGATTTACTTATGTGACAGCTATGTTTGATGTTAGATGAAGATAAAATGAAATTATCTTTGCATGCAGACTTCAAATAGATGAGGTGTCACCAATCTACAGGGATATCAACTGAAGACATTAGAGTGGGCAATAGGTAAGATTTGCTGTTTCGAAGATGGCCCTGCATGTGGACAGCCAATCATCAAAAGCATGGCTGTCTTGGGAAGGGTTCTGGTAGTGTACTTCTACCGTCACTTTACAAGTGCAGTTTGAACTGAGGTATGCTGGGCAAAACAAGAAGGCTAAGAACTCCAAATGGTATATAAAGTGTCCAACTATTTCAGATGCTAAATGAACACATTGTGGAGGCTACCAAGGCTACCACGCTTGTGATATGGTAAAGGCTGTAGATGGAAAATAATAATCATTGTTCGAATGGGGCCAAAAATAATTTCACCTACATCCTTTCCTACAACGGATCAATGCAATTTGATCACTATAAAGGCACGCAAGATTGTAGTCTTAATGGGGCACATGCATTAAGCCTGCATTTTGCGATTTCCAAATAGTGAATTTTACTGATTCGCTATTTGACAATCACAAAAATGCTATGCATCTAGCAATCGCAAACAAAATTATGATTAATTAACATTACTGTTAGACCTGGCACCATTGGCGTGGGTCTCCCCTGCATTTTTGCCTTTGCCTTCTGTGTTTTTGCTGTGTGTTGGACTCCGTTTACTGGTCTAGATCTTTTGGGCACTTTGCTACTGCTGTTTAGTGCCAAAGTGCCAGTGCTCCCTTTGTAAATTGTTGTTATGGATTAGTGATTCCACGATTGGCATATTTGATGTTCTTGTCAGACTCTAGTATAGTGCACTGTGTGTGCCCTGGGCCTAGGGATGAAGCACTGATGGTGCCATCCACAGAAGCAGCCTGTAAAATCTAACTCTGGCATAGCATTGCAGAGCCTGTGTGCAGTCTGGGACTGCCATGTCGACTTGGCAAGTGCACACATTTGCCAGTCCCTAAAGTAAACCTTCCCTTTTTTACATATTAGTCACCCCGAAGGTAGGCCCAAGGTACCCCTGTGGGCAGGGTGCATTGTATGTGAAAGGTAGAACATGCCCTGATGTGTGTGGCATGTCCTGATAGTGAAATACTGCCTATTTAGTTTTCCTCTGTTGCAAGGCTATCTGTTCCCATAGGACATAATGGGGAGTTTTTGTAAATATCTTATAAACATAACTGACCCTGGGAACAAGGGAGAAAAATAAAGTTTAGTATGCCTGAACTCAGAATGTTAAAATGCATATTTTAGGGAGGGTGATTTTTACATTCTGTGTTTGCAAATACCACTTTTGGAAAGTAGGCATTCTCTTGCCTAACCATCCAGTGGGTCTCTGCTAGATTTGTATATTGCATGCCTGGCTTTTGGATGTCAGGGGCTGGAAAGGGGCAGGGGCTCCAGAAGTCTGATGAGTCAGGGCTGGGCTGAAAAGACATGGGCTGCCTTTAGAGTAGAGAGAGGAGATTTCCTTTCACCTGAATGGGCCTGGTCTGCCTTCAACAATGCTTTCCCCACCTCCAGCTAGGAAGTTAAGACAGAACTGGTTTTGGATGGGCACAGACACTCTCTGCCTTCAGAGAACAAATTATTTTTGTGTATAAAAAGAGGGGCTCAGGCCCTGGACTTTTAGATCACTTCTGGGAATCAAGAGACATTTTTGACAAGGAGAAGAGCTGGAGAAGCTGAGGTTGAATATTGCCCCTGTGCTGTTTGCTGTCTGCAGTGGCTACTTGCTGCCAAGGAAAAGAGAAGAGGACTTTGCTGTTTGCTTTGCCACCTTGAGGATGATCTTCAAGGGCTTGAACCTGAGCTTGCCTCCTGTTCTGCAGTCTCAGGGACACAAATACTTCACCACCACTACCAGCAACACTGAACTTCCTTGCTGAGGGTTTTGATCTGCAAGAGGTGTCTGCTGTTTTTGTGGACCTCTAAAGAACTGTTTTTTGCTCCGAGCTGGAAAATCAATGTAACATCGAAGAAGCTTGATGCATCCGTACCTGTTTCCCACGCGTTGCAGAAGAAACCGTCGCAGCACCTGCCGTGGCTTGAGAAATCCTGCACGCCGCATCAAATGCAATGAACTCTGAAGTCCGAGATCACTGCACTGAGTACGATGCAAGCCCTGCTGTGCGGCTGCAAAATCCTTTCATCGTCCTGGATCGTCGCATTGCATCGAGACACCAAGCCTGTCCCATTGTTGGGGGATGCAGTAAGAAATAGACGCATCGACTCCCCACACAGTAAGAAATCGACACATCAACTCCTCTCCGGAAAAGAACAGACACCTCAACTCCCCTGTGCCACAGTAAGGAACCAACGCATCACCTCCCCCGGAGCAAAGAACTTACACATCACCTTCCCTGAGTGTAAGGAACTGATGCATTACATTCCCTGCAGCCTGTTTTGTTTGTTTTAAGCGTGGACAAAGCACTACGCTACGCTTGCATAGTTTGCGCTACTTCGCATTACGCAAATTGCACGTAGTACAGTGCAAACACACGTAGCGTAGTGCAGCGGCAATTTTTTGCTTGCTTGCGGTCCTCAACGTCAAGTTGGCGACTGTGTGCAAGCAAAATGACATCCCGGCGAGACTTTTTCCTCGTTCACGATCAGCAACATCAAGTTGAGTGGAGATTCTCAACGCGGGGAGGTCAAGTTTCTCATTGTGAGTGGTCGCGTATGCTCGCAACCACTCACAATGAGAAACTACTAGTCCGCATTGAGAAAGCTGTCGCTCAAGTAAAAATCTACAAGAGCGGCAGTAAAAGACAGTTCGCACTGTGCAAGATGCCGTTTTCAAAGATTGCACACTGCGGACAAGCATCCAGCAATGTGCAATCATCTCGAACAGCGCACTACGCAGTTTGCTTAGCGCTACGCGTAGCTCGCGTAGGGTGAAGTGCACTTTGCGTAGCTACGCGTAGCGCTACTTTGCGAACTACGTCCAGGGTTTGTTTGTTTGCGTGACGCATCCAAGGTACTTTGTCTGAAAAGTGTTGCATCTGCAATTTGCTTTGAACTGAACTATTTTTACCATCTGAAAGTCATATTTTTTATGACTTTATTGTGGATTTTTGTTGTTTGGCCTTGTTTTGGTTTAGATAAAGATTACTTATTTTTCTAAACTGGTGTGGTGTCCATTTGTAGTGTTTTTACTATATTATTGTATGTGTTGTGTTCACAAATGCTTTACACACTGCCTCTGAGATAAGCCTGTCAGCTCGTGCCAAGTTACCAAGGGGGTGAGCAGGGGTTATTTTAGTAGTGTATCCCCCTTACCCTGACTAGCAGCAAGGGTCCCAATTTGGACAAAGGTACCTACCTCTTCGAACTAGAGACCCCCATTTCTAATAATTACCTGATAGCGATTCGGCAAATAGCGTATCATTATTAGATAATGACTCCATTCATTCCTATGGGCCTATAGGCTCATAGGAATAAATGGTATTGCATTCGCTAGTTGCGATTATCAACTTGGTCATCACAAATGGCAAATGTGAAGCAAAGGCTGCTCGGGGGCCCAAGGCCCCCTGAAGCACCCCGAGAAAAATGCAAGTGTGCACATGTAAATCACACACATGCCCTAAGGGCATGTGTGTAACACATGGCACTTTGAAAAGGCATTTTTGTTCATTTTTCAAAGCATACACATATTAGCATCATCCTGAAGTTGATGGTAATTAGCAGTTCCTACATGCACAGTTCGCATATAGGAAAGGCTTCTTGCACCTGCATTAGGGAATCATAAATTGCTATTGATCTCCAAATCCCCAGTGGGTCTGCAAAAACTCTTGGACCGATTTAGCTCCTTCTGTACTAATAGAGGCTTAATTATCAACACCTCGAAAACGAAACTGATGGCATTTTCCCCCTCTAAAAGATTTAAAAATAACTTTCTGCTTAACGGGGCCCCCCTGGAGATGGTCGATTCATTTGACTATCTTGGAGTTCGCATTAACAGTCGAATGACTTGGAAGGACCATCTGGCCAAAATTTTACTCAGTCACCAAAGAGTATCTGGGGTGACTCTGAGGGAGCTCCGCGAGTCACATAGTAAACCTGTTTCCCCGGCCATGGCGATTTATGAGGGTCAGATTCTCCCGGCGGCATTATATGGCTCCGAGCTCTGGGGGTTCGAAAATGTATCAGATCTTTCCACAGCAGAAAATAGTTTTCTGAGGAAGGTGGTGGCTCTCCCCGCTTCCACACCACTGATCCCCCTGAGACTAGATTTGGGCAGAAGAGCCCTTAAGGATTTGGTGAGACTACGCCCATTGCTCTTCTGGACCCGTTTAAGAAGGACTGAGGAGCTTGCTAAATATGCTGAAGGGTTGGATGATCTTCTTCTGCTTGACACTGGAAACAAAATAGGATGGCTGAATAATGTGAGAAACCTGGTTCTCAAATTAGGACTAAGTGATGCTTGGGAGTCTCAAACGTCGCCGCCCAAGGAAGTGATTAAAAAACTATATTGGGACTGGGTACAGAGCAAGGCACTGAGTGGTTTGGATGGAGGTTCACTCACGGAGCGATTCTTGCAAATTAAATGGGTGAAAAAACTGGAACCCTTCCTCGACCTGATAACCAAACCTCTAGATAGAGCGCTATATCTAAAACTGAGGTATGGGTCGCTCCCGGTGTATGACTTTACGGCGAGGTGGTCCAACTCTGGTGCCCCACTGCGTTCGTGTCCAGGCTGTGCAGCACCCAAGGAGACTGTGGCCCACCTATTCTTTGCCTGCCCTGCCTACAAAGTGGCCCGGAAAATCTGGCTGAAACCTGTGTGCAGGGAGTTGGGGTTGAGGTGTCACAGTCAGGCACTACGTGTACTTTCTTCAGATTCATCATCCACCTTTATGATATGCGGGGTGGCAAAATTTCTGGGTAGTGTGTGGGTAACGCGCTCCCGGTTACTGAAATTGCACTGTAGGGAACTAACGGTCTGATGTTGTAACCGTTGTAGTAAGCTAGTGACTGTGGTGCATTCCGTAAACCCAGGACTCTTCTTTTATATGCTGTAGCATTTTATAGTTTTTAGTGGGAGAATTGATAAAGTATAAAGTACTATGTATATGTATTCTTTTATAGTGATCAAATTTGCCGAATAAAGATTATTATCAATCAATCAATCAAAATTGCTATTCCCTATCTGCTTTTGCAATTTAGGAAATCACAAAATATAGCGATTACCTAAATTGCGAAGTGCCCATAATATACATGTATCAGAAAAGGCCATTTTGCGATTTGCAAAAGGATGATTTTTGCTATTCGCACTGTTTGCAATCGCAAAATGGCTTGATTCATGTGCCCCAATATGTGTACTTAGGCAATACATGCGCTAAACGTTTAAACTAAGAGGGTTTTATTTCCCAGGACAAGCCGAATAGGTGCATCAAGAGCTCATTTGTGCTGGTGAACAGGTTCTTAGTGAACCTGCTGAATTTTGGTGAAAATGAATAAGGTTTAGATAGCTTTAGTTGTAATTTCTGATATGCAGAATCATGGTGCTCATAGCTCAAACTTAGATCACGCATGGTGTGCAGAGTGAATTGTTTCCCCAATTTTTAACTGTAGCTTTAAGGTTGATGCTGTGGGGGTGAACCAAGGTGATGTCTTTTGACAACCTAAGGCTGGGATCTTGTCTGAATTGATCTTGACTTTTTATGTATTCACTTGTTTCTTAATTGACATGGTTTTGCAACACTGAGCCATTGTCACTTTGTGGGTGTTTTGACTCCAAGCAAAACCAACATACATACCAGGCACTGTGAAAGGATAGTTGGAAGCCAACAAGAAGCAATTAAGTCATATCCAATATTCTTTATTTGTTGCCTTTGAAACTGAAGCTGAAGGCCGATGAGAAGAGTTCAATTTCTAGAAGTTGAGTTCTGCCCTGAAGAGTTATAGTAGTTAAAGTTCCAGTGATAGTTCTCTGTGTTTTAATTATTTAAACCCTGTTTGTTGGCTTGGGTTTAAAGTGGCTGAGTGAAAGGTGTTCCTGGAATGTAATTAGGAAATAGCTTTTGTAAGCATTGAGTCTTTCCCCAGGGGGCCCTGTGCATTGTATACAGATTTTTGCAATGTTTTTTTATTATGCATCGGTTATATAGCAATTATTTTGGGAAAATGTAGACATGGAAAAATTGGTATGAAAGACATCTATGTATTTCTATAATGGGAACAAAGTATAGAGTTTAAAAACAGTAGATATTTGCACATTTCCGAAATCGGGAGTACCCATACTAGCATGAGAATTATAGGTCATTTTTCAAAATGACTTCTTTTATGCACATTGTCTTTCTTTTGCAAGGCAGAAATGCATTGAAAGTCAATAGATAATAATGGTTGCTCTACAATTCAGAGTTCCCCTAAGTCTCCCAATAAAAATTGTACCTCACTTGTGTGGGTATGCCTAGTGCCCACGACAGGAAACGGCCCAAAATGCAAGGTGGACACACCACATTTTCACAGTGAAAAATTGCCATTTTTTTGCCACATGCCTAGCTGTAGTTTTTTAACCCTAGCTCTGCCGGCACCTAAGGAAACCCATCAAACCTATACATTTTTTAATACTAGACAACCAGGGTATTCTAGGGAGGTATGGCTTGTGTGGATCCCTCAATGTTTTCTTATGCAGAATCACCTGCAAACCTCAAATTTAGCTGACAAAATCACTTTTTTCACAAATTTTTGTATGGGAAAGTTGTGGCATCACCGGGCTGACACAAATTTCCTACCACCCAGCGTTCCCCCAGGTCTCCTGATAAAAATTCTGCCTCACTTGTGTAGGAGGCCCAAGTGCCCGTGACAGGCCTGTGAAAATGTGATTTTTTTCAGCTAAATTTAAGGTTTGCAGGGGATTCTGGGTAAGAAAACATTAGGGGATCCATGCAAGCCATACCTCTCTAGAATTCCCTGCATGTCTAGTTTTCAGAAATGTGTGGGTTTGGTAAGTTTCCCTAACAGGCCGCCGAGCACGGGGCGAAAAACACCAGTGATCCCGCTTGCAAAAACGGGTCGTTTTGTGATGGCAATTTTGATGCTGCCTCAAAACGTTTTGGGCCCTTGCCTGTCGCAGGTACTTGGGCCTCTGTAGTATACTACTTCTCTGTAGTGCTTTACTGATTAGAATGTTCATGACATCATGGAATGCCTGGGTGACTCTCTGGCTCTTAGTGTCAGTTGATCAACTCAGGCTGAGCTGCTTAGAGCTGGCTCCTGGTGGGGTTTTTATCTATACTTCCTATCTTCTTCTATCATCTAACTTAGGAGGAATCTACAATAAAGAATCTACTAACTTACACAGCTGGACTGTGCATCATTCATTTACCACAACTTGGCGACGATTTTTAAACTGGATGAACCTACGCGTGAACTAAGAAGAAAGACTACCTAAGAATCCAAAGAACCATAAGACTCAGTAACAAAGTATCTAAGGACTTTCAACATGTTAATTGAAACTTAAGAAACTTTAAGGTAACTCCCTGGTTAACCCCACCAGTGTCCCTTACTACCATGGACAGCCTGCATCCTGGGAGTTTGTGGTTCCATTATCAAAGATTCTGCTGTCATCAGGTAAATGTTGTGAGGAATACAGCAACATACTTCAACCTGTGTGGGAATTGTCCTAGCCCAAAAGCAAGTCTTGTGAAGAAACTGTCTATCACAGTCATCAATCGTCTGAGGGCAAAGAGACTTTTCAACAAACTCTACCTACCCTCCCTGTGTGTTAAAATGGGCGTTTACTTGTAAGACATTCTGCTACTGTCTGCAAGTCTCCTACAGAGAACAAGCATCATCAGCAACATTGTACAAGTCTCTCCTGCAGCACTCTTCGAATGTTCTTTTTGCACACTCTCCAAGACAGACGCTGTCCATTAGTCTGTAGGTCGAATTTGACACCTTTTAAGGAGTGTTTGCAGCCTTGAAACCGACTCAGAAGAGACCAGATAAGCGGTAATGTTGGTGAGTTCTTGTACGTATTTAGTAAAGTGCTGTTCAGTGACTTGGGGTACTTTACACAATGTCGCAGTGACTAATTGCATTGCGAGTGGCATCTTTGACAAGCCAATGTGCATGTATATTGGTGCGGGGTCTAGAGTTGAGTTTTCGTGGTGTGTGAGATACTTTATTTTTCTCAGTTGGACATTAAAGATGTTGCCTCTGCTATTTGGCAGTTTAACCGCTGGCTTTCAAACAGCCCACAACCACTCACCACGCGCATGCACGCGACACGCGCAGCCTTACCTCTTTGTGGATGTTTGCAATCGATCTTCTGTGACGTCTGTCTTCTCCGCCAGCTCATTACTGCAGTGGACGCTTGGTGCATGTTTCAGCAGAGAGCCACCCCGCACTACGTCAGGGATACGTGCCGCCATTTTGTCTTTGAATTCTACAGTCCTTGTCAACGCTGTTGTTAATAAAGTTTCGTGGACATTTATCTCCTCGTCGGTTCCAATGGGCTGTTTATCTACATAAGAATCTCCAAGTGTTAATGGCTGGGGCGGCAGGTAAACAGCAGGACGTGATGAAGAGGTAACAAACTTTTGACTCGTGAACAGATGCGAGACCCAGGAGGAAGTTTCGAATGTTATGACTCTTCTTTCTTTATGCGCTGTTCAGCGTTTGCTCATGGAAATAACTCCAATTCTTTATTGTTCGATGACAACGGCGTGAAGTATTGTTTGGACTTGGGGAGAAGAGTTGAGACGAGTTTTACAGTTTATATCTGTCTGCAATGCCTACTTTTATTTCGTTTTGTGTGTAAGGGGTGGGGGCACCTGTTGAGAGAAAGTTTGAGAGGGGTTTTACAGTTTCACTGTTATTATAATGCCTACTTTCATATCGTTTGTGAGTTAAGGGTGAGGGCACTCAGTTTTTGTTGTTGACACTTGTGAGGGCGGTTAGTGAAATCTGTCTTTTAGACGAGTTGTCGTTTTAAGGGTCAGTACTCTTAGGTCATTGTTGTCCTGGTGTACTCTATTATGGGTGGGTTGTCTGCATGTGGGTAGTCAATGCTCATGTCTGAATCCTAGGGTCATGTAGAACCTTATGGTGTACCCTATCTAGGGGATGTTGTAGTTTTGAGTTTCAAGGGTGAGTATCCTATGTTGTACTCTTATTGGTTGAGGTTGTGCATTTGTGGGTAGCCAATGCCCCATTTCAGTTCCCAGGTTTACAATCCTGCGGAGTACCCTACTTAGGGGTGGTTGTGTATTTGTGGGTAGTCAATGCCCCGTCAATGCCCTATTTCAGTTCCCAGGTTCACTATCCTGCAGTGTACCCTACTTAAGGGAGGTTGTAGATTTGTTGGTAGTCAATGCCCCATTTCAGTTCCCAGGTTCACTATCCTGCGGTGTACCCTACTTAGGGGAAGTTGTGTTTTTGGGGGTAGTCAATGCCCCATTTCAGTTCCCAGGTTCACTATCCTGCGGTGTACCCTACTTAGGGGAAGTTGTGTTTTTGTGGGTAGTCAATGTTCCATTTCTGTTCCCAGGTTGACCATCCAGTGGTGTACCCTACTTAGGGGAAGGTTTGATTTTGAAGGGTTAGTACCCTGTGTTGTTCCCTATTTTTGGTGGAGATTTTTAAACATCGTTTTTTTTTACACTCTGCTTCTGTCAAAGTCTACCTGCCTGAGATTCGTGGCCAAGGGTTTCATGTCAGTGGGACTTTGGGTGAGGTGTTTTATCATATTTTTCTCTGTCAGCATGTTTTTTGTCAGGGGAGCTGGTAAAAGGGTCTGTGTCTATGCTCGCCTTTGTTTATCAGGGTGTTTACTCTCTGGTGTATCCAGTTGTGAGCGTGACCACCTTTCTTTGCTACTTTGGTCTTCATTCATCTAAACCATGCTTTTACCCTAAGTGAAGGGGATGTGGCATATAGTAGCATTTAGTTGTTTTTGTTCACCTAAAATGTATTTCTGCTCATGCTAATGATACCTCATGCAGTACTTGTTGTACATTATTTGATTTGTGTACTTCATTTTATACTTTTGTGTAAATGTCATACTTGAGGTATTTATGTCTTTATTTTTCTCTATTCTTCTGTCATTCCCTAAGGAAAGAGGATGTGTAGTAAACTACTTCTCTGTAGTGCTTTACTGATTAGAATGTTCATGACATCATGGAATGCCTGGGTGACTCTCTGGCTCTTAGTGTCAGTTGATCAACTCAGGCTGAGCTGCTTAGAGCTGGCTCCTGGTGGGGTTTTTATCTATACTTCCTATCTTCTTCTATCATCTAACTTAGGAGGAATCTACAATAAAGAATCTACTAACTTACACAGCTGGACTGTGCATCATTCATTTACCTCAGCCTCCTACAGGAGTGAGGCCTCATTTTTATTGGGAGAACCTAGGGAGCGCTGGGTAGTAGAAAATTTGTGTCAGCCCGGTGTTGCCACCACTTTCCCACACAAACATTTGTAGAAAAAGTGATTTTTTTCAGCTATATTTGAGGTTTGCAGGGGATCCCGGGTAAGAAAGCTTTGGGGGATCCATGCAAGCCTTACTTCCCTGGAATCCCCCGGTTGCCTAGTTTTCACAATTGAGTGAGCTTGGTAGGTTTTCCTAGCTGCGCGTCAAGCACGGGGCCAAAAACCCAGGTGACACCCCTTGCAAAACTAGGTAGTTTTGTGATGGGCAATTTTGATGTCGCTTCAATACGTATTGGGCCCTTGCCTGTTGCGGGTAATTGGGCCTCCCACATGAGTGATGCACCATTTTTATTGGGAGACCCAGGAAAATGATGGGTGGTAGGAAATTTCTGTCAGCCCGGTGATGCCTACACTTTCGCACACAAAAATGTGTTGAAACAGTGATTTTCTAAGCTAAAATTGAGGTTTGCAGGGAATTCTGGGTAAGAAAACGTTGAGGGATCAATGCAAGCCATACCTTGCTAGAACTCCCTAGGTGTCTAGTTTTCAGAAATGTGTGGGTTTGGTAGGTTTCCTCAGATGACCGCCGAGCACAGGGCCATAAACCCAGGTGACCCCCCTTGCAAAACCAAGTGGTTTTGCGATACGCAATTTTGATGTTCCCTCAATATATATTGGGCCCTTGCTTGTCGCGGGAGTTGGGCCTCACACACGAGTGATGAACTATTTTTATTGGAAGACCTGGGAAAATGCTGGGTGGTAGGAAATTTGTGTCAGCCCAGTGATGCCACCACTTTCCCACGCAAAAATGTGTGGAAAAAGTGATTTCTTCAACTAAATTGAGGTTTGCAGGGGCTTCTGGGTAAGAAAATGTTGGAGGATCCACGCAAGCCTAACCTCACTGGAATCCCTTGGGTGTCAGGTTTTCAGAAAGGTGTAGGTTTGGTAGGTTTCCCTAGCTGGCCGCCGAGCACGGGTGGCCCCCCTTGCAAACCCATGTCATTATGTGATAGGCAAATTTGATGTTGCCTCAATAAAGAAACGTTGGGGTATCCATGCAAGCCATACCTCCCTGGAATCCCCTGTGTGTCTAGTTTTTGGAAAAGTGTAGGTTTGACAGGTTCCCCTAGATGGCTGCTGAGCCGGGGCCCAAAAACTCATGTGACCCCCCTTGCAAAACCAGGTCGTTTTGTGATAGGCAATTTTAATATCGCCTGAATACGTTTTGGGCCCTTGCCTGTCGCGGCTACTTGACCCACCCACACAAGTGAGGTACAATTTTTATCAGAAGACTTTGGGGAATGCGGGCTGGGTTGAATTCTGTGGATCCACGCAGATTCCAGAACTTTCCACCACAGAAATGTGAGAAAAATGTGTTTTTTTGGACACATTTTGAGGTTTGCAAAGGATTCTGGGTAACAGAAGCTGGTGAAAGCCAGACAATTCCCCCCATCCTGGATTCCCCTGGGTGTCTAGTCTTTATAAATGTATATGTTGTCTAAGTTTCCCTAGGTGCCAGCAGAGTTAGGGTTCAAAGTCTACAGCTAGACAGTTTGTAAAAAACGGGTCAGTTTTCATTGTGAAAATGTGGTGTGTGCACCTGGTGTTTTGGCCCATTTCCTGTCACAGGCACTAGCGCTACCCACACAAGTGAGGTACCATATTCTTGGAAGACTTTGGGGAATGCGTGGTGGGTGAAATTTTGTGGATCCATGCATATTCCTTCACTTTCCACCACATAAATGTGAGGAAAATATGTTTTTTTACAAAGTTTGAGGTTTGCAAGTGATTCTGGGTAACAGAACCTGGTGAGAGCCCGACAAGTCACCCCATCCTGGATTCCCCTTGTTTTCCCGTTTTCAGAAATGTACCGGTTTGCTAGGTTTCCCTATGTGCAGCTGCGCTAGGGCCCAAAATCGACTAAAAAAGGATTTGGTGCCTAGTGGGTTTTCTGCCATCCTGGGGGGGATTTGGAGGAGGGGAAGTTTTCCCCGATATGGCCCCAAGGGGGGCAGAAAGACTGTAGCTATTTTTTGGGGGGTTGGGGACATTAGGATGCCATTTTCGGAAGCCCCCACCCCTACTTATAAAAAGCCAACATAATCGCTGACGCCTAGTTGTTGTGACGTCAGTATCACTAAGTAAGAAGTAGCCACTAACCTCGGAAGACCATCAGCAGGATGGCAAGCAGAAAGTCCCCCCTACTCCCCTTGGTGCACTCCCACACAGAGTGAAGAATACACTACTATGCACAAATGCACCCCGGGAAAAGGAGTCTCCTTGACAGGCAACTATGTATAAGACCTAAATAGGAAGCCAGGAGTTAGGCAATGGCATACAAGGAACCAATTATACCAAACATGTATAGAGGTTAGCTCTATCTACTCTCAAGTACAATACTCCAGGACATTGGCAGAGATTTAACTCTTAGAAAGGATACATCCGGCAACCTCATTCCTTATATAATGTAGCGCTGGTTCTGACTGCAGAAGGAGTCAGCATAAACAGAAAACCAAAATGCTGTTTCTTCACAGCATTTGGCGTAAAACTGAGAGCCAAAATCAGCAAGTTTCAATGGAAAAACAATAAAATCAGGTTTTAGGAAAAACACTCCTGTGCAGCTTTCCCCTCAGCACACCTAAATACCTGAGGATAGTCGAGCGTGTCAAGGCGCTTTGGTCCTGCAATTCAAATCAGGCGAAACTTGCCTTTCTCAGTTACCGCACTGGGAAGGCACCAGGGAAACCCTCGCAGTGCGAGGGCAGGAGAAGAAATGCAGGAATCCGCAGGCGGTTACAGCTGAAAACAGAACACTTTCCGCTTGCCGGAGCTGGAGTCGAGTACTGGAAAGTTTGTCAACCCCCAATCCTGTGGAAAGGAGGGGCTTTGTAGTAGCGGTTTAGGGAGCAATGCTGGATTCTTCTTCTGGTGTGATGAACATAAGGCTTCTGGGATATGTAGTGCCTTACATTCTCAGGGGGCTGAGATAGCCCCCTGAGCATGTAGAAAGTGAAACTAAAATGAGCCTAAAGGTTCATTCCAGTTTCGGTTTCTGTGAAATAACGTCAGTTCAACGTGTGTGCTGATCGTCAATCCACAGAAACAGCTAGGGGGACCTAGGGAGCTGGGGAAGCTCTTTCCCAGCTCCTGAGGCTTTGGGGGAAAAAAAGAAATCCCTCTGCTGTCTGCAGCAGAGGGATTTTGTGCCGCTGTCCTCATGATGGAATGGTTCCATCATGAGCACAGGAGCACTGATGCACATGATGGAACCATTCCATCATGAGCATTGAAGGGGTTAAAGACCACTACATCACAATGCATTAACCATCCCCAACTCAGTTTCCTTTTCTATTACTTGCCAACTTTAGGCTTGCATTTGACCATGTATATCGCTTCGCTACCTTTTGGCTAGGTTTGCAATATCGACATTCTATACACATAATTACATACATCTACACTATACAGTAAATCTGTACTAATCAGGCGAGAACCTTTACATTGCTGCATTTCTGGAGTCTAGCCAGTCATTGATACCCCAAGTTAACAGTGTATAAACAAAAAACATATATTGTTATTGTGTTTTTAATATTATATAAAAAAGTATATACATCCATAGGGAATTCTTAGTTTAAGGGTGAGAATATACATTAACAATATATGATGTGCAATTTGTTTATGGATACGACATGAACCTCTCTTCATATTAAAAGGAAATGCAAAATCTAATAACATAGGTGCCTCTAGGTACCCCAAGATTATGGGGCCCAAGGACGGAGAAATGCACCTACCAATAGGAAATTCAATGTCCAGAATATGATGTCAAAACCAGAAAGTGTTGTCGGAACCAGTTATGTGGCAGACCGCTCTGTCAATCCCTATTTACAATACTGCAACCAAAATCAATAAGAAAGATACGTATTAATAAAGACTCTGAATCTGGTGAAAACACCACCTATGCGAGCATCAGACGCGGATAAATGTGCGAACTGGGGATTAAAGGTGGAAAGAATCGAACAAGCGTATGAATTATTCTATCCTCCCAGAGAAATCCATGAAACTAAATCAACATCAATGCAGAATGACATGTCACTTACAAAATGGTCAGTATCCATATGGATGTTCAAGAGATGTTTCAATCATGTAGGATCAAGTATACACGGGGTCTTGGTACCAAATACTATGATGAAGGATAAAAGAAAAGAAAAGACTTGTTACAAAATATTCTGTTTTTTGATCAAGAAAGTCTGATAGGTGGAGTCCTGTAAGGATTCAATTTATGGATAATAGACGGTCCATGAACCAATATGTGATTTAATCTAGGATTGATGATCTTGGCACAAGTGAGGCAACAGAGAAGAGGTAAAGAGGAATGTATGCCCAACTTGCCTATAAATATACTATCCAAGTCTTGAGGGTAAAATAAGTAAACATCCAATTCTTCATACGTAAATAAATATCCGGTGCACCAAACTTTAGATGTGCACTATAATCTGGGAAGAGAAAAAACAGAAACCTATTTAATATAAATCCTATTATATGACATTGAAGTAACACTAGAAGGTAACGTCCAATAACAAAAAAGTACCTATGGATGACCAAGTGCCCCCTATAGCGGATATCCTGCCATCAAAAGAAGTGTTTTCGTGGTTCCACCTCCGTAGTTTTAAAATATCCAAGCACATCCAATGAGAAGAAGAAGGATATGGCAACAGGCTATCTATTGTGTAATCAACATACAACTACATGCACCCAAGACCAAATGTATTCAAAGTGTAGTCAAACAGTCCCAGATGTTCATGATGGATGGGAATTTTTATTGACTGCCCTCTATCCATCAGGTAGGAACTAGTACCAAAGTGGTAGCCCAACCATTTCTCTATGCTGGAAAGCATGCTACCTAAATAAAGAAAGAATAGAGAGAAAGAGAATAGCCCCCCAAGGTACAATGAGCCCTGAACCAAAATTTAACTTAACTAAAATGTAACTAATCCTCAACCAAAAGTATGGAAAGAAGGAAAACTAGAAGAACTAAAGAAAAACGATATAAACATGCACTTACCTCGGAGAAGAGAAATAAAGCGGGAGATAGCCGCCCAACCGAAAGGTCCCCTCAGTGTGAATAACGCCTGATGGTAACCCGCCATAACAGCACTGGTATATATACCTGCCTTGATTAGTTGATGGGAATCACCTGCGCGAAAAAAGACCGAAGGAAGTCGACATAACACGGCCGCCATTTTGAACTGGTGAAAAACTACTAGTCTAATGGTACTATTAATGGGAAAAACTAGTTAAAGATTGAAAAAACTATACAATGCTATATGAATAACATCATAAAGCACAAAAAACGGTATAGCTACCCGTTCGTTGTGCATGAAAGGTGGTCCGCTAGAATGTCTCCGATGACCGCCGTGTTAAATCAGTCACCGGATGTCCAATAAGGTGCGGCCATCTTTGAGCGGTGTAAACATACCGCGAAAGCTAATAGGGACCATTAATATGGGCTGTATGATTGTCCGGAGCCTGATAGAACCAGAAGGAATAAATAAAACTACGCCCAATGTGTGCTTTGTATTTCGAAATGTAAACTAAAGTAGCGGGACCGGCGCTATGCATGTAACCGCCTATGAAGCCTACACGAATGTTACAGAAAGTGGCGGCCATGATGGAACGGTCTAGGTCCATACCCTCGGTGGCGGCCATTTCGGAGCAGTAAATCATGCCTCGGAATCTATCAGGTAACTCATATGCCAAATACCACCTAACGCAGACTGCGATGAAAAGGGAGCATAAACCGAGGACTATTCATGAAGTAAGAAGGCAGCCCGACGGTTCCCTGCGGTACTAAAAAGGCCATAGTTGTGGAGACATACCTTGAAAAACATGAACGTGTCGGCCATGTTTAAAAGGTCTACATTTATCGATATAACACGGAATAAGGAACTCGAATAGTAATTCCAGAGTAACAAATCGGGGTAGTATCCACAATATAAACAAAGAGTATCAAAAATACACCCTTGTTAATAATACTAACAACCTGTATGCATATACAACAAAATAATTTTAAATAAGCAGCCGTGTTTAGCCAGACAAAAACAGTCTCTATTTGGCACAGGTATCCTACCTGTAAAGATTTATCAGAAGCCAGTGGGGGTGTATAATAATTATTCACATGTGCTCTTAGAAAAATGTTCTAATTAAATAGACCAGAGCTATATAACCCGAAAGAGGAATCTAACAAACACCAATATGGTGTGTTTAATAGTAACTCACCTGTGCTTTCAAGAATAAAGAATATGGTGTGAGAAATAAAAGCTGTATGGGAGATTCCAACTATCACGGTGCATAAAAATAACTGTACAAAATAAGGAAATGAAATATGAGGTACACATGGAAAGAAACAGAGCGCAATGTCACCCAACCGGACTTAAACAACTGGTTGAAACATGAAGGAGGTGTAAGAAGAAATCATAATAAGAAGAGAGTAATATTCTAACATATATTGCTGTGAATTAACATGGTACACATTCTCATGATAACCATAACGTATAATGTAACCGTATTGTACATTTGAGGTGTTACAAAATTGCCCCATTGCTGGTAATAGTTCGTAACACAGAAAATCCAGCAATGGAACTACAAACATATCGAAGAGAGCCTTACTAACATATGAGCAGTTATTATAACAGAGCGACAACTTCAAGAAAGGTGAGTGTTACAGGCATTTCTAGTCAGAGCACGTGGTCAACTTATGATAGAAAATGATGTAATTCATCGTCGAAATTGTGGCCAAATTCCAGTGTCCTCAATCTACATATCCACATTGCTTCCTTCTTGCGTAATGCTAATAGTCTATCCCCTCCCCTGGGGTTAATCGGGATATGATCTATACCCATAAACCAGATAGTCTCACTGGGTAGATGTTTTTCTAGCATATGATGTGTCATTGCATATTTGAAGTCACCATTCCTATGTGCCCTGACATGTTCCTGTACTCTGATCAGACCCTCCAGCATTTCGCGATTTCGCGATTTGCGAAAAAATCGCGAAAACGGCAGATTAGCGCGATGGCCGCGATATTTGCTGATTTGGCCGCTAAAAAGTGTCTCCGTGAAGAAAGGAAATAAAGAAGGCTTCCTATTGGTTGCACGTGGCACACACGTCACTAGGTGTCGCCGTGCAGCCATAAAAGAGTTGCTGCCTGGCTGCCAAACTCTGCAAAACTCGGTGTACAATGATTCTAGTGTAGTTATATTGTGTGAATGAATTTCACTGTGCAAGATGTACTTTTACAACTTTTAAAATGCCATTTAAATTTGGAATGAATACAGTGACTGTTCCGCACAAATAGTGAGCATGGTGTAGCGTTTCTGATAACTTGGGTCACGGGTGGATAGATGAAACGAAGACTACTAATAGAATAACAATACACTGTTTTACACCATCTTGGTGATAGCCGGGCTGTGCCTTACAGGCGTGGAAGTCTGCTTCGCTCCTCTGGTGTGCTCGCAGCACCATCCCAGGTTTGTTTCTGATTCGCACCCTTGTCGACCGGGAAACCTTTCTTGCCTCTCCTACAGAAACAGAGATGCTTCAGGTGCAGAAAGAAACAGAAGGAAACCACTGGCGGTGTTCTCTTGGGGCCGTGCTGGGCGTTTGTGCACAGTGGTTCATTTAAAGGCAAATAAACGGTGCCGTCGGTGGGGTGAGGGCCTTGCAACTGTGCGCCTCCCCCTGTGTCCGGAAATAGGAACCTGCCCAGCACATAAATCCACACATCTCGACGGCTGCTCCTGTGAACCCCAAACAAAGCATCAACACCCTCTCAAACACCGGCTCCAGGGGGAGCAAGCAATCACCCTCTGGGGCGACACACGTGCTTTTAGTTAAAGAGAAGTAAGAATAAAAAGTTGGCAATTGACGGTAAAGATGCTATTTTTAAATCTCCTTATATTGAAAAATAAAGCAATTAATTGCAAGATGTGAACGGTGTAAAAGCAAAGATGTTCTGAACTGCTGCGGGGGCTCTCCTCGTAAAGACAGGCTTCCATAACCCAGGGAGGTGCCCAGACATTCTTCCGCAGCGGCCGTCATTCATGTCTCGGAGGCATCCACGGACCCCTGTTATTTCAGGTATTTCTGTCATTATGGCCAGTGTCACTCTTGCTATTTTACTGACCATAGATGTTGTATTCAGCTAGTCTAATGGTGTAAAAAGGTAACCTCCAACCAGCGCTACACCAATGTACAGCTCTGCAAAGAGTGAGCATAGTTATGCTTCTGGGGATGTTTTAGGGAGGCTTTCCTTTTCTGAAATCATGACATGATTTGTTGTAATTTAGTTTCTTCTGGCTGTCGGTTGTATATTTTAATGGTCATTCATATTTGCTGTAATTGTGTTACGTTGATGGAGCACTGCGGATCACTTAATAAGTAATGACCACACCTAAAAGAATACATCAATAAATTCGTTTTGTTTAAAAAAATGACTTCAAATTAATAATACCTGGTGATCTCAGGCACCCACCCTATTCCACTACTCCTATGCCCAGGATATCTGACTTCTTGGCCCTCCCCCTTTAGATTTATTATGAGATTAGAATAGCCTTAAACGAAACCAGCATAAGTCAGATGTCCCTACATGTCGCTGTTTGCTTGTGCATATCTGGGTCCTGCCCCTGCATCTGTGATCTAGCCTTACATTCTTCTACTTCCACATTTGGAGCAGCGGAGGGCTTTGTGGCGTGATGAGATGCCCATAGTACAGTGCTGCCACGTTTTCAGCTTCTTATGCATGATACTTCTACAATTACAATAGTCTTCTGTGTGATATTCTCATGTCTCATGTGTGAAACTTTGTGTGACACTTCCCAACGGCATTCATCTGAAGAAGTGGAATAGCTTCTAGAAATACCTAGCATTGTCACCTAAAATGTATAAAAGCAAATCCAAGCCCAGGAATTGTTTCAAGTAGTTCCAAAACTATCCAGTAGGAAACAGACATGTGGGTCCTCTGACTGCTACAGAGCTGTCAAGTTTCCCAGGTCTATGTCTGAATAGCTCACCTGGTACAGGTGTTTTCTACTTGAAGCTGTGAATTTATAAAGGGTTAAACGGGACTACAAGTAACAGCTTGCAGACTAAAAATGCACCAAATTAGCTATTTGCAAAGGTGCGCCCCCCACCACTCCATCAAAATTGCTAGGATTGCTGGTTTTTTCTTTCAATTATATTTATGTGGGTAAGGGGGATAATAAGTAATTTTAAATAATTACAAAATATCGTGCTGACACCGAAGCTCGAACATGAGGCCCCATCTCCCTCGTCGTCAGCTTGCAGGGAGGTAACAGTGCCAAAGGGCTCACTGGTTGGCTGGTTACCGGGCATTTGTAAGTAAACAATGAAAAACCAAATGGTTTTAAAGAATGCTTTAAAACCATTTGTTTTGCTTTCTTTATTTAGAGGTACATACAGGTCCCCATCCACAAAATGAGCCCCCACCGCAGTGAAATCCCCAACCCGCCCCCAATCCCCCTCCCCCCCCCAAAAAAGCTTGGGGAGTCTGGTGCTACAGAAATATATATTGGCAGGTATGGGGTTCGAATACAAATTCTATGGCAGACAGCACAGGCCGTCTGAACAATGCTGTGGGTGGCGTCACTGGCGGGTACCACAAGGCGACATTGCTAGAGCACCCTCACAGGGGATGACACGCTGATAGTCCAGTCCTAGGCGCTGCCTATCCCCTCCCCCCGCTTGTGTAATGCACTGTACAGACCCTCCAGGATTTGAGGCTGAAAATGAATGATTATGAGTAAAATAAAGTGCCGCAAAAATGCCGCTAAATTTCCATATTCGTGCCGCTAAATTTCCATATTTGTGCCGCTAAATTTGCTAATCCATGCCGCTATATCCTGGGGGGTCTGTCTGATTTTGAGTGCCCTCTTTGTGCTGCCCACATAAATTTGATTACATGGACCTCCCAAAACGTACACTACGTAGGGAGTATTGCAATTGATGTAATGATAAATTTTATGCCTATGTGAGGTATTGAAACAGAAGTCTTTTGTTTTATCCTTACCAAGGCCACACATATTGCAACCTCTACAAGTATAAAAGCCTGTTGGCTTGCTACTGAGCCAATCCACCCCTTTTTCTCGGGTGATATAGCTAGGACAGAGGATGTTTCTTAAATTGGGACTCCGTTTGTAAGTGATCTTAGGTTTATCTGGTATGATCCCCTGTAGGCTAGGTATGGAAGTAAGCAAATGCCAATGTTTGCGCAAGGTGTTATAGATTCTTGTGCTCTCTTCTGTGTAGGGGGTGATGAGTGCAACACCAGGAAAATTGTCCTTACTTTTTTTAGATGAAGTTAAGGTAGACTCTCTAGGGACATTGTTGATTCTTTTCAAAGCCTTGTTAAGTATCTGTGGGGGATATCCCCTATTCTGAAATCGATTAGTTGTTTCCTTAATATTTTCTGAGAATGCATCGGGAGTACTGCAGTTTCGGCGCATCCTGACCATTTCCCCATAGGGGATGTTATTCACAATATGTCGAGGGTGCGCACTAGTAAAGTGCAGTGTACTGTTGCAGCTGGTGGCCTTCCTGTAGGTTTTGCTGTTAACCTTATTGTTCTCCACAAAGAATGTAATGTCAAGAAAATTGATTTCACTAGCACTATACTCCATAGTGAACTTGACATTATAGGGATTATTGTTCAAATATTCAAAATAAGTCAGTAGCGCTGGGACAGGTCCATTCCATAACATAATCACGTCATCAATGTACCTGCCCCAGAAAATAACATGCTCTGACCATTCTGCTGCATGGCGACTCCAGGCATGCTCCCGCTCATACCACCCCATGAAGAGGCCGGCATAGGCTGGAGCAAATCTTGAGCCCATTGCTGTGCCCTGGATTTGTTGGTACCACATGGAATCATGCAAAAAGAAGTTCTTGGAGAGAATGATATTAGTCATCTCCAAAAGAACCTCATTGTGATCCATGTAACCTGCCGCCCTTTGTCCAAGAAGACTGGGACGAAACGCGTCGGCTGTTCTATTATCACTTTATTGAAAAATAAATCATCTTAAACAAAACGGATTTGCTGGACATTTATATTTACTAAGTGTCTATTGAAAAACTGCTTGTCTTATGGTGCACCTGTGCTTTTGATTAACTCTTGTTTTAGTTCTGTCTGAACTGGCATTGTGTTGGCGGGTGTCATATCAGTGTGCACATGATCCCCACCTAAGGGTTAAAATAAGGGGAATCTTCTCACATAAGTGGCATAATTTTGTATCAGGTGCATTAGTTTCAAGGTTCCGCCATCCATCATGCTTTAAAACATAATTACATACATCTTTCACTGGTGGTTTCATGTGATCGTATTTCATGAAGTTGTGATATAGTCTAGCAGCCTGATCTCATACTATTTTCAGTGCGCGTATATGGTTCTTTGAGTGACATGTATACATTATATTGCAGTAGTGAAGGCTAGCTAATACCAAAACTTAGGTTATTGCCAATGCATGCTAGGTTTGAAAGAGAAGAATGATTTTCTGCAGAATGGTTAGCTTTGACAACTGTATTTTTTTCATATATACCGACTTTATATATTCGGTTAAATCTAAATCGCATTCTTGTGTTTGTGTACAGCTTACTTGTGCCATCGTGTGAATTCAACTCAGTGACATTTTATGGTCATTTGTGAATGATGCCGTGATTGTGGTCATCGCTCCTGGTGTTGCGACATAACGTCGACCTGCGCGCCAAACTGAGGGACACTGCCACAGAGGTTAGGTACTGGTGTGGAACAGAAGACCAGAGCAACCCTGACCCGTTTATTTAAGCCCTCTGGCCATGCCTGGCCAGAAGGTGCTACAATGTGTGGGTATGCTACCGGGTGGGGGGGTCTTGGAGGCGGCCAGCGGTTATCAACTAGACCGCTACATTCCACCCCAAATCGGTTCAAGACAAAATAAAATTAAACAATGGTTAACACACAAAATCAGAAAATCTTTGGTTCGGCTTGGATTAGGCCTCAAGTCATACCAATGTTGGCTGATGGTCCAACTTGTCCCCAAACTGACTGCTTCTACTTCGCTGGGCAAGCCTCTTGGTCCTGTTTCAAGAGGCAGCGTTGGCGCTGCTGGATCCAGAGCCGGGTCATCAGCGGAGCTTGGGCCTGCATTTTTACACACTCTCTCTCTTCTGCAGGACGGACCAGACCATGGCCTTTCGCCTTCCAGAGTGGGGATTCTTTTAAATCATGACACATTTCGTGTAATGACTTCTCCGTTCTTTTCAGTGGTAATAGCAGTTCCCCTGACTGTCTTGACGAGCCATAGCCCTGGCTCATAAGGTGTGCGGAATTTCCCTCTGCTCCGACGGTTCCTCACCAAGATGACACACCCAGGCTCCATGGGCCGGGTTCGTGATCTTCGCCACTGACTGGCTTTTCGTTGGTCGCTGATCTACGGGCTTGCGTGTTGGCTCCATCGTAAGGTTCTGGCTCCCAGTTCTCAGCTACCAGGATGGTGTCACACCTGTGTCTGGATAGCTTCAACAACCATGGGGACATCTGGGTAGAGTTGTGAGGGGTACTCAGGTACTCCTGCAAAAATGTCTGGAGGGTGATTTCCGGGTCTGACTGTTCGGCCACTGCTATGCGTAAGACTTTGTTCAGGGTCCGCATGAATCGCTCGGACTCGCCGTTGGCCTGGGGCCATTGTGGGGTGATGCGGTGATGTCTTACCCCTAGCCGGGTTAGGAATTCCTTGAAGTCACTTCCTTGGAACGGGGGCCCATTGTCTGTTTTAACTACATGTGGCAGTCCAAAGAGTACAAAGGTTTTCTCTAGCATCGATAGATGGTGGTCAAATGCAGTGCTTCCACGACTGGGTATTTCGTGTAGCCATTGATCAGAACAGCAGTGACCCGCCCATCCAGAAAACTCCCGAAGACAAGGCTCACTCATGACCAATGTGATGGGGCTGTGTGCTCAGTTATCACGGGAGCTGGTGACTCAGGGTAGCTAGTGAGTTGGTACGCTCAGCACCCACGTTCAAAGTCATCCACTGCTTCCTCCAGACCAGGGAAACACACTTTTTCCCTCATCCTGAACTTCCTTCTTCTCGTGCCTTGCTGACCTTCACGTGCCAGAGCAGCAGCTCACTCTTGGAGGCTCAGGGGTATGACGATGCGTGACCCCCTCAACACTATGCCACTCGCTGCGGCACTTAGCTCTTGATGGAATCTCAAGATTTCCGCTAGGCGGGTTCGGTCTGACTCGTTCCATCCATTGACATCGTGGAGAAAACCTGCCCAGGAGCCTTTCTACAACACGTCCAGTACTTTTTTGAGGACCATGTCCGTTCGCGTGTGGGCTTTGATTTCTGAGACGGTGAGGGCTTTTGGGCATGCCCACTGAGTGATCATGTTCACGAAATCTTCGGTTTGCCTCTCTTGGTCTGAATTTCATTCTGTGGGATTCGGCCGGATGGTGCAACAAAAAGTCAGTCGGGCTCTTCGCACCCGGCTGGTAAACCAACTCTAGTTAGTAGTGCTGAAGCTGGATCGCCCATGTCTCGATTCTGGGTGGCAGATGGGGCGCGGTTCCTTCGAATTAAGGGAGCAGCAGCTGATGGTCAGTTACCACGCGGAACAGGTGCCCGCTGTTATGTAGATGAAAATGGTTGCAAGCCCACTTGATGGCCAGTGCCTTGCGTTCAATCTGCGAGTACCAGGTCTCCGTTGCAGTCAATGCTTTGCTTGCGAACGCCAGCGAGACCCACGTCCCTGGTACCATCTCCTGCATCAGCAAAGCTCCCAACCCCACCGGACTGGCATCCACTATCAGTGCTGTTGGCTGTATGGTGTCGAAGTAGGCCATGGTCATTTTTTCTAGCAGAGCCGACTTTACCTCACGTAATGCTTCTTCCTCTTCCTGGCCCCATCTCCATCCAGCATCTTTCTCGTCAGGCTTCGCAGAGGCTCTGCGATTGTAGCGAAGTTGGGTATGAACCTCCCACAGTATGTCAACATGCCTAAGAAACTCTGGGAGCAGGGGTAAGCTGGATGGCTTGAGACTTCCGGGTATCTACCTTCACTCCCTCCTGGCTGAAGATGTACCCGAAGTATTCGATGGATTTTTTGAAAAATTGACACTTCTCCCTGTGGAGCATCACACCATGATCTGCAAGGTGCTGGAGGGTGGCTCGGAGCTGACGGTGATGATCTTCAAGTGTGGTTGAGTGTATTAGAATGTCATCACTGACATTTAGCACCCCTTTGAGCCCGGACAAAATTTCTCTCACGGCGTTCTGAAAGATCTTGCGGCCGACGGTATCCCGAAGTTCAGTCTTTTGTAACGCCTGAGCCCAGGTGCGTTGACAAGGTGGTGAAGTACCTGCTTTCTTCGGCTAACCTTAACTGGTGATATCCAGCATTGAGGTCTAGTTTTGAAAACCACTGGGACCCATTGACGTCTGCTAGGATGTCATCAACTGTCGGTGTTAAATATCTCTCTCTCCATATCGCCTGGTTGGGTATGCGCATGTCTATGCAGACTCTGATCTGTCCGGGTTGCTTCGGTTTTTCAGCTATGACCATGGGGGACATCCAGGGAGTTGGTCCAGTGACTTTTTCTATTACCCCTTTTTGTTCAAGCTTTTGCAGCTCTTGTTCCACTAGCGGTCGTAAGTAAAACGGGATGCGCCGGTGTCGCAGAGCAACAGGCTCTATCAACGTGTCGATGTGTAGCTTTACAGGTGGTCGCTTTATGCTCACTAAGCTTTTAAATAGATATAGGAATAACTCTACAATGTCTTCTCTCTGTAGTGTCTTTACGGCATTTGTGAATATCACCAGGCTCAGGTCTTCCACGGTGTGGCTTCCCACTAGTATGTCTGCTTCCCTGTCAACCACATAAAATGTTTTAGTGACTTTGTAGCTTTCCGACTTCACTTGGACAGTCATTTTCACTTTCAGGGGAAGTGGCATTTGGCTGCTGTATGTGAGGATTCTCACTTTGGATGGTGTGAATGCCCGCCTCGAGTTCAGCTTTTTGTAGTGTTGACTCCCCATGACGTTCATGAGTGTCGATGAGTGCAGTGACAGGGGATCCTGCGATTTCGATGGCACATGTATGCTGAGAATGCTGCCTCCGCTTGAGGTCATTTGCAAAGGATATGAGGTAGCATTCTTCCTCTTCATCAGTGGATGAGTCTTCGATATACAGCCTATGTTATGTCGGTGTCTTCGGTATCCTGGATGCTTCAGGTTCATCTAGTGAGAGGTGTGTCACCAACCTGGCTGGCGGCCTTCGTGTGGAGATCCCACTGTTTCGCATTTCACCTGGCATATGTTCGAAAAGTGATTAGGGATTCCACACTTTGAGCATGTCTTGCCTTTCGCTGGGCAGTCATTTGGAGCGTGTTCCTCCCTTCCACAGTATCCGCACTGTGATTATCCCGGTCTTCTGGTGGGCCATCGTCCCCGGCTTCCAAGAGCTGGGGTGCGAGCAGAGTCCACTCGCTCTGTCTTGACCGTCATTGCCTGTTCAGCTGTGGGGGTAAGCGCTGCTTCCATGGCTGTAGCTCTGACTTCTGACAGGTCATGGGAGCGTGCCAGGACAAGCATATCTTCTAAGGTAATGCAGGGTTGTCTGAGGATGAGGGTCCTCAGGCTTTTGTTGGGGCACCCCTGGATGAGCTGCGCCCGTACTTCTTTGACTTGGTCATCTTCAATGCACGTGCTGGCCAGCTCTCTCAGGTGTGCATGGAAAGTGTCCATGGATTCGCCCTCTCTTTGATGGGCTTGTCGCAATTTAAAACGTTCATAGTCTGAGTTAAGTTGGGGTTCATTATGTGTGTTGAGCACCCTGACTGCAGCTTCGTACTTGGGGGCTCCCGTGTTTGGCAGATGGGCGAAAAGCTTATAGATTTCATCCCCTGCGAAATGCAATAGCAGCGACCTTTTAACCGTGCCATCTGTCTCTCTTGTGGCAATGAAATAGTTGTCTAGGCGGCCGATCCACACGATCCAGCTCGGGGATGCAGTGGCAGGTCCAATCAGCTCACTAAAAGGGGGAAGTGCATTAACTTGAGAGTGCATATGCGCAAGTGGTGCTGGTTGGGGAGCTGCTGTTATTGCAGCCAGTTCAGTCATGGCTGAGTGTAGCACGACGGTCCTCGTGGCTTAGGGTTCTTTTATTCCCTTTTAGGTTGTGTGCCTGTCAGAGCAGTGAGCCTTGCCAATGCTTGTTTGCTATGCTTGCTTTAGTGGTAGCTGCTGACAATTTGTCAACTTGTCTTTGTCAACGCTTGTTTGCTCTTCTGGCTGAGAGCTAACCATGTGCGCATTTGTTGCGTGTCAGCATCGTGGCTCAGGGCTTTAGGTTTGTCCAACTTGATCATGGCAGGGCGCTGCTGTGCGTGCCACGGGCTTCAGTGCGGACGTCGGCTCGATGGTTCTAAATTGGTTGCAGCAGGGCGCTGCGATAAATGCGTGTGCTTTGGGCTTCAGCGCTGGCTCTACCAGGACCTCACCGGGAGCACCAGCGCACTCCTGTCTAACGCTCGGGTGCCACTTCAGAGTTGAGCGTGGGGTTTCTGGCCATACCTCAAGCCTCTGGCCGGTGACTTCTTGACCCTGCTCTGCCGAGCAGAACCTCTCAGGGTCTCGCGCGCCGACGTGCCAGCGGCACATGTGCGTTTCACCATTGTCCTGACAGGCCGACGGGCCGGGTCGGACCGTTCACGCCAGCTAGGGGTATGGCAGGTTCTTTGCATCCCACCCTCGTCGCCAGTGTCGCGATCGTGGTCATCGCACCTGGTGTTGTGCCATAACGTCGACCTGCATGCCAAAATGAGGGACACTGCGACAGAGGTTAGGTTCTGATGTAGGGCGGAAGATTCGAGCAACCCCGGCCCATTTATTTAACCACTTGGATGCTAAGGCCCTGGAAAGATTTATTAACAGTTTCCATTGAAATCAATGGAAACTCCATGACGAGCTGAGCTCGTCATGAGCGTCGAAGGGGTTAAGCCCTCTGGCCACGCCTGGCCAGAAGGTGCTACAATGTGTGGGTATGATTCCAGGTGGGGGTCTCGAAGGCAGCCAGAGGTAATCAACTAGACCGCTACAAAGGAGAAGAGACAGCAGTTGACAGATATGCCTGTCCTATTAAAATGAATGTCAGTTGTAAAGGTATCCACGCAGTACATCAAGGAGAGTAAATGCCTTGACTAAGGTGACCAGAATATTAAAGCCAAAAAACCGGGACATTTCCCAAAAACAGAAGAAGGACTACCCTTTTACTTAAACCCAGCACACAGAGTGACAGTGCTCCTTAGCAGAGAATTACAGAAAAGGTAGTAAGAACATACATAAAATGCCATTTTTAAAGCCTGGTAATGAAATTGCTTTTTTTTTATAACAGTTGATAACTATCCCTACTTTGTAAAACATAAAAAGATACCTCCCACCGTTTTCACCCATCCCTCTCTAAAAACCGGGACAGGAGCTTCATTTCCTGAAATCTGCTGGGACATCTGGGGAAAACCGGGACTGTCCAGGATGCCTGGTCGCCCTAGACTCGACGAATCTGCATGCCACAAGTGAGAACCGGCTCAGTCTTGAACAGCATTGATGGTGCTACTGAATACGTGTGCTGCACTGTGGACATTGGGGCAATGTATACTAGGTGTAGTCATGATATGATATTATGTATGTGATGTGAGACAAGGACACCAACTTTAATGTGCATAACCTTAACATTAGCACGTACTCACTTACATTGATTTTGTTTTTTAATTAAAGCAATGTAGCACATATGCTTACTGGTTAGATTACACAGACATGTTTGGCAATACATTTCATGTATGTTTCCACAGAGGAGATCCTCCAGCGGATCTCCTTCACACCACCAGATCTCTTTGGGGCCCATCGAGAGATGGGGGGGGAAAGTCCGACCAGAGACAATATAAGGTGTGATAAAGGCCGCTTTATTGGGAACAGGTGCATCTTACCACAATACCACTTCCTTGGCCTTTGCTGTACAAAACTAGACCTAACTAAATATATACATACAGACCAAAGCCCCAACCCCCACCCCTAAAATGTTCCCCCGCAAACAGCATATACATAATTACCAACTACCCAAACGCCTGCCTCAACTGTTTAAACACTCCCTCCCCCTCTGTCCAGGAAACCTCATTCCTCCTATCCTACCCCAACTAAACTAGAAAAAACGCCACTCGAAAGCCCCATACGGCTTTCGACCCCCCCCTAGGGCCCCTGCACCTTTGGATACCTGCGCATCCCAAGTGCCCGATCCACTGCCTCTTTGAGCTGCACAATATAGAGCTCCATCCCATAGCGTGACAGATGTACACCATCCTCCCTGAAAAAATATACCACCCCATACCTTAGTTCCGGGTGCTCCATCCTACCCAAACCTTCTTTCTCACAGAAAGCCCGCATTTCCCTGTTAATTTTCCTCCTTGTCCTGTCGACAGCTGCAGGCCTCTATGCCCCCCTCCAGCACCGTCTAGGGATGAATTCAGACCAAATAACTCCACACCCCGCCCACTGCCTCCTAATTTCCAGCAAATCCCTCTTCATTTGTTTCACTAGTACCAGTCCCTTACACTGCACCAAGTCGTTTTCTTTCTCTCAGGTGGATGACTACCACATCCGGACAGACCCCCCCCCCGCACAACATTGTTTAAGGCCGGCACCAACTCATGCCAACGTATGCCCCTTTTCCCCTCCAATGACACCTAAACAACTGTTCATCTGGCTCCAAATTGAGGTTCCTGTGTTTCTCCCATTCGGCCCTCTCCGCTCTCTTAACAAAGGAATGGCCCACCACGTAAATGCTCATCGCCGCCGCAGTAGGCCCCGCCGCCGCACCTGCAACGATACATATGTAAGCAATGGGCCAAACATGTCGAACTTACTCCCCCCCACCCTCTGAATCCTGACGTATGTCCTATAACAGTCCGATTTCCAACACCCCAACCGTTTGATCTCCTCCTTATCCCAACCCCTGCGCGCCGCCTCCGTCACCGCACCAATGTGAAAGGAATGTGTCCCGAATTCCTTCGGGTCCTCACCCATAGACCGTAGGGCGTGCCGCAGGACCCACAGCATCTGCGCCGCCATCACCTGACCGGCCTCTACCCGGTCAAACACCTCCGCACTGTCCTGCGTCTGCGCTCCCGCCAGCCGTCTCCCCCACTCCGCCGGACACACCGCCACTGACCCCCCAGGTCCCAGCTCCACCCATGTACCCTCTCCACGCTGATCAGTCTTTGACCTTCGCAAACGCACCACCACCTCCCGGCCTCGCAACTCCACCTCCCCCCACCTCATTCCCGGCTGTCCTTGCAACCCCACCAACTCTGACACCCGGAAAGCTCCAAAGAACATCCACGACATCAGCGTTGAAAACAAAACCGTCTCCGACTGATCCCTGCACACCCCCGGTAGGCGGCGCACCAAGCCTTCCAGCATCCTCTCCGTAATAGGACGCCGCTGCCGCACCTTCTCCCATCCCTCCAAAAGGCACCCCCCAACTCTCCCGCCGAAGGCGCATATCCCCACCAGAGCTTACCCATGAACGCCACCCCTGCCAACTTTCCCACGATCGTCACCCTCGCCAGCCCCTTGTCCATCAAACCAAGCATGAACTGCACCACCTGCTACTCCCGACGCCATCTGCCCCGCTGCCTTACTGCTACAGAACGTAGAAACTCCAGCCAAGCCTGCTCGTACGCCTTCCACGTGGACGCCGCCAGAGACGCCTTCACCAACTGAACGACCCGCGCTCTCCCACCAACCACAGTTCCTCCGGCACCTGTGTCTTGACTGCGGCCACCTCTGCCACTGTGAACGAGACAAAGCATCCGCAATGTCATTGTCCACCCCCGGCACATGCTGAGCTTGAAAAAGAATGTCATGATCCAAGCACTTCAACACGAAAACGCGCATCAACTTCAGCACTTGGGGTTCCCTCGCGGACTGCCGATTCACGACCTGCACCACCGACATATTGTCCACCCTGAACAAGACTCGCTTGTGCACCAGATCCTGCGCCCACACCGTCACAGCCACCACCAATGGGAAAAGCTCCAGGAGCGCAATACTCCGTCCCCCGGCCTGCCACTGAGCCGCCCAGTAGAGACCGAAGCCGCCGACTCCCGCCACGACCTACAACATCGTGACATCCCACTCCCAGTCCTCCGGCGGCGCCATGGGCACCCCAATGAAGCGCCCCAGAAAAGCCAGCCACATGCTCAAATCCTCTTTAGAACCTGTCGACAGGCGTACGTGATGGTGTGGCAACGTCAGACCGGACAACGCCAGCCCCAGCCGATGGCAAAACGTCCGCCTAGCCCGCACGACAAGGCACGAAAAATTCAAATGCCCCAGTAACACCTGCACCTCCCGAACTATCACCTTCCGCCTGGTCAACATGCCACTCACCAAGTCTATAATCACTGACTGCTTCTCCTCCGGTAGGCGTGCTTCCATGGCCGCTGAGTCGAGCTCTATACCGAGAAAGGTCAGCACCGTGCTGGGACCCTGAGTCTTCTCCGGCGCCAAGGGAACCCCCAGGTAACCCATCAGGTCTGTAAAACTGTCCAGCTGCTGCTGGCAGTCCGTCGAACCGGGCCGACCCACCAGGAAGAAGTCGTCCAGGTAGTGCGTCACCGCCTCAGAGCCTGTGCGCCAGGAAAAAGCCCACTGCAAGAAGGAGCTGAACCTCTCAAACAATGCACATGACACAGAGCACCCCATGGGAAGCGCTCTATCCATGAAAATGAGGCCATCAAACTGGATCCCCAGCAACTGGTGATCCACCGGATGCACCGGCAACAACCGAAACACAGATTTTACGTCACATTTTGCCATAAGTGCACCCCGCCCCGCCGCCGTCACCAACCTCCTTGCCTTATCCACGGACGAGTATGACACCGACGCCAATTCCGCCAAAATATAATCAATCACCGACGTGCCCTCCGGCCATGACAGATGTTGAATCAGTCGAAACTGACCCGGCTCCTTTTTGGGGACCACTCCAATCGGAGAAATGATCAAGCCCGGCAGGGGCGGCTCCAGAAAGGGGCCCACCATCCTCCCTTACTTCACCTCCTTGAAAAACTTCTCCCGGACGATACCTCTGTGCGCGTTCACGGACTTCAGATTCTCAGCCCACCAAGCAATCCGCGGACCCTCGTACCCCAACCGAAAACCCGCCCTGAAACCCCGACGCAGCACGGCCGCATCGTCTGCCCGCGGATAAGCCGCCAAGAGAGGTTCGAGCCTGTCCAGCCTAACCGGTGTATGAGCCTTTGCCCATGGCACCGCTCCCTCCCCTGCCGCCCCCTCTCCCCCCAGCGGGAGCCCCTGCCGGCTGCTGCCCATGTGCGGGACCTCCCCCGATCCCTCAGCAGTGCACCACTGGGTGTTTCTTCCCGCACTTGGAGCATTCGTGCCAAAAACGGCACACTTGCCTGAAACAGGACCCCTTATTGAAGTCCCAACAGGCCCCGACGCCGGTTGGACTCGCGGTGTCCCCCAACCCCACCCCCCTACGGGTGGGACAGGCCGAAAAGGGGGGCAACGCTGGCCGTGTAGATGGTGCGGCCAAACTTCGCCCCACTCATCGTCTGCTGGTACAAGTCCGCATCCAATTCCCCCCACTTTGCCTCCGTATCCGACGCCATGCGCACCCGGAACTCTTCGTCATAATGTGACCACGCATAACCCCGTATGTCACTTGCGCCCGCCGCACCACATCCATATATTTGAACAATGCGACCGACCTGTCCGGATACTTTTCACAGTATACACTGGCGTATATCAGGAAGGCAGCCGACCAATTTTCAATGGTCACTGGCACCTTCGGGCGTCTAGCCAACTCGTGCTCTTCCTCTTTCGAACCCTCCTTGGCCATCAATTCCCTGTGAAGCAACTTCAAAATCTCCACATACTCCCCTTTCCCAATCTTCTCCTTAGTTGCCAGGGACAAGTGCACCCCCAGTGGTTTCGCCACCCCATATAGGGCGATTTCCTGACCGGCACATCACAACTCTCCTTCGCCCCCGTGCCAGTCGCCGCCGCCCCTCCGGACTTTGCCGCGTCCCCCATCCCGGAGCTCACCAATGCCGCGTCCCCCGCCGCCCCCTTCGCCTCCGCACACACCCCCGCATCCATCACATACCTGCCCTTCACCAGTCTCACCAAATCCCCCCCGGCAGCCTCCGTACCGACAGACACCTGGCCTCCCTGAGGCGTGTCCAAGCCACTCCCCCCGGCATCTGTACCCACAGACACCCGGCCTCCATGAGGCCCGCCCAAGCCACTCCCCAACCGTGTACCTGCCTTACCTGGCGTCAAGGCTGGCTTCCGCACCAGATCCCGCCGCCTAACCAGTTCCGCTGGGGGGGCCGTCACTCGCGGCACCGCCTGCCGGGGGCGTACCTGCAAAATACTTCCAACAGCATTCCTCGTTTCCCCCTCCCCCTCCCGCAGCTCTCCTTCCTCCTCCGACTCCATCTCCCTGCCTTCTACTCCATCCCCCCACTGCCTCGACTGGCCACCTCCTGGGTTCACCCTGCTCAGATCCGCCTTGTCCCTGCACGCCCTCATCAACGCCCCCAAGTCCACGCTCTCTCTTCACCCACTCTCAGCTTGGTAATCCGCATAGCCTGACACATTCACGCTCCATCCCCATCCCCCGGCGGCCGTCTTGACCCATCGGGGGGGGGCGGTGGAGACCTATGGCCCTGACATCCTCTGTCCTCACGTGCCTGGTCCCTCGGTGAAGCGTGGCACCCCGTACAAGGCAGAGCCGGCCCATCCTTTCGGCGGGTTGGAGCCACATGCTGCTCACCCGAGCCCCCTCCCAACTGCTCCTGCCAAGAAAAAAGCGAGGAAGTCCAGCATGCCGAAGAAAACTCAACCCCCTCACCCTCCCAACCTCCTGGCGCGCCCCTCCCCCAGGCCACCGAATGCCCTCCCCATTGTGCCGGCCATCCCCCCACCCCTTCCCACCTCCCCCACCCCTCACCCCCGCTTTCCCCCATCGTCCCCCTGCACCTACCCCCCAGTCTAACTCACTCTCCCCCCCACTCCTCAACCCCCCCTCCACCTTCAACTCCTCAATCAGTAACGGCGAGCCGCTCCCCACCTCCAGCTGACCCTCCAGCCCCACCTCCCCGTCCACAGCCTGGGCCAGCCCCCCTCCCCCCACCTACCCACTCCCCACACCCCGAACGCCAGGCAGCCCCCCTTGGTCCCCCCGCCCACCTTCCTCCTGTACCGCGGGCTCCTGTCACCCTTCTCCACCTGTCAAAACCTTCTGCCGGGCACCCCTCCCCTTCTTTTTGGCACCCCCCCGCCCCTCATCACCTCGCCAAACCCCCGCTGCCCCCGTGCCCTCTTCAAGCACCCCAGTCGCCGTGATCTCACCGCCTGCTCCCCCACACCCCCCGCCCCCTCCACGAAAACCAGTGGCGCCTTCCGCGCTCCTCCTCTCTTCCTTGCCTGACCTCTGCCCCGCTTCGGTGCCCCAGCCACCGACCGACCGCCGCCGTGCGTCACTCCGCCTCCCTTCACCACCCCCTCCTCCCTCTGCGCCCGCGACCTAGGCGGCTCGCAGGCCGCAACCGCCGCTGCGGCGCCATCTGCAGCGCGCCGCGGGGGCCTTACCTGCACGTCGCCGCGGAGCAGGTCCATCCTGCCAGCTTCCCCCAAGAGGCGGAGAGCCTCGCGCACTCGGGGATCAGACAACGCCTCCTCCACCATGCCGCACTTCAGGTAATCTCGTTCCAGACCCGCCGGTTCCGTGACCAAACAACCCCCGCTTCCTGCAGGCACTGCTAGAAACAACAACCGCTCGCCAACCACCGCCGCTACAAGCCCTCCTACCCCTAACTTCACACGACCACGAACAAAAACTCTCCTACCTACCACTTGACTGCTGGGTCACTGTCCCTAAAATGGTGGACAGCAACCCAACATGGCCGGTATTATACCCACCAGCCCAAAAATAGCCCAGGGCATGCCCACCAGCCCAAAAGTCGCCCAATGAGCCCAAATCCCCCCAAGCAGCCCAACCAGTCCAAACCTACTTAATGTCCCTTGCCTTTCTAGTCCCCCCCTTCCTCCCGGGGCCCCAAAATTCCCCGGGGGGGCAAGCCTCCCTCCGGTCGGCCACCACCCACAAAGCCCCATTAGACAATCTAGCTTCGTTTCTAAATCTGGCTTCATTCGTACTGATTCTAGACAGGCAGAGATTATTAAAAAAATGCAATGTTGCTCTCTGTCTGCCCTCTGTGTTTAATTTGCTTCTCTCCTACATTATGGACTACCCTACCATGCTAACAACCACAGCAGTCCTGGCTTAGAGACTAGCTAGTTTGTGGTTGCGCATACCGCTCAAAACTCAAACTCACCACACAGCCTAGCCTCTCCCTCAGTACATTATAATGAGTTCATACAACTAACACCTCAATCTCATATTCTGGGTTCATCAGCTATCCAACAGCATTCCCCACTAAATAATGTCAATGAGTGTCAGCATTCCAGACACAACCCAAAATGGTCAAACTCACAAATCACCCAGTCGACAGAGCCTTCACAACTTCATACTCGCAGTATTGAACCAATGGCAACATGGAACTAATCCCATAAAAACCACCGCATGGCCAACAGCCATACATTCATCACAGTCACACACAGCGGCAAAAACTTTCGGCAACGTACGCGTATGCATGCGACTCTAAAAAGATCTCTCAAGATCGAACATAATGTATCTTCAAGTTGACACCACTAACCATATATAAGATAAACAATGAACATAAGCTCTACTAGTCTCATACATTCATAGTAAACAAAATATCAGACATGATTGTTAACGGCCTTCAAAGTTGCACACGGAAGACGCCGAGTTTGAAAATGTACTGCGATCCCATAGAAATGCGTACCTGAACTTTACAAATGCAAATGAAATAACCCGCATTTTTCAATGCCATTGCATAGACTTTAACTCTTTCTATTATGTACATTTTGATGGAGATAGGAATGCATATCTATTAGACTATTTTACACCAACAAGAATTTTTTTCGGAGGGTTAAAAGAGTTATGAACTGAAAAGGAATGAAAACTAAGGTAGTTTAACGCATTGCCTAAAATGGCGCTCTAATAATGGAAAGTATTTCAAGCCGATGTTTTTCTCAGCATTTTAAGTATGGTAGTTGTTGGTACCGAGAAATAAAATTGCTCTGAACCCCTGTGGGGATCCTGTGCATTAGCAGATGCATTTGTAGGACTTCTTGGTCCGTTTGAGCTAGAAACAAGATTTATTTTGTTAAAAATCGCAGATTATGCAACAGCTGATGAATTAAGTGGAAAATGGAGCAAATCCATATTTATGCAGAAAATTCCACAGCCACAAAATATGATTCCATTGGCCCTGCCTATGGCACTAGTTTGAAGTCCATGTGTCATTATAATTCCCACCACCTCACTATTTAAACTGTGCTTGTGCATATTCATGTTTCACTACTAGTGCTCCCGTCAAATGAAACTGCCCGGACCTACGTACTTTTTACTTCTTATCACACGAACATGCAACTGCCCCAGATACTGGAATGCCTCACGCCCCAATTTTAATGCATACCTGACACTAAGATCACTCTGCACAATCAGATAAATCTCAATAAGTGTGCGCTAATATTCAGTTTGTGTTGTAAATAACAGATCTCTATGTCCTCCCCTCCACTCCTTCCCTCCCTTCTTTCCTTTTTCAGACTCTAACAGGCAACTGTCACAGGCATTACTTGTCTTGTCCTGAAGACTATCCTAGAATTGTAATAAAAGTAACAAAACGTCGCCAACTTCTCATACTTCGATACAAACGTATACCATTTATTATGCTGTGCCTGAGTACCTTAATGTAATTTATGTTGGCCTAATGTCTGTATATTCTTTTGGCCACATTTCATCAGTTGCCTCAGTTCTTTTTCTTTCACATGTTGTATATGAATCACTGATATAATTTCGAAAGAAACTTTATCGACCTACAGAAATATCGATACAAAAATATAGAGAACACTAATATCAAACTCCTATACTTAACTAAAAAATTACAAAATTAGCGGGTACACAATATCGACATACATAAATATCGATACCACTAATATCGATGACATACATATCGAAATAACAAAATATCGACCACCATTACAAAAGATACACAAAGTAAAAAATATCAGAAACAACATTATCGACAACACTAATATCGCAAATCTTAACATATCAACGAGATACTATAGGAATAAATACAAATATAAAATGACAAAAACAATATTTCATTACTATAAATAACAAAAATAATTATTAATTTATAACAACACTTCTACTACATTAAAAATTAAGTAACACATAAATAATAAAAATATCACTACAAAAACTACTACATAAATATTATTAACTTTATATATAACAATACCAACAAAAATTATATAATACGTAACGAAAACTTTTTAAATAAATTAATTAAACTATACATATCATACTACTAATTAGCGTTTTCCTTATTTGGAAACTAACCACCTCAAAAAAATTCGAAATATACAAACTAACCAATAAAAACACTGCAAATTCAAATTAACCAATAATATACTAATTGCAACTTCAAAAACACTATATAAACAGTTAAAAATGAAACACAATCCACACCCAAAAACAAAAACTACAAGAGAGAAAACTCTAGAGTACTTCAACTACACATAGAAGAAAATCAACATATAACAGAAAAGAAACTGCATTAAAAGTAAGTAATTAAATTAAACTAAATAATACTAACAGCTAAAATGTTCAAAAAGCACAAAAATTATCCAAATAGTAATGAATCTTTTCTTTTCTTTTCTTTTCCCACTACAGCTTAATCTACAAACAACAAGCAACCAACAGAATACGCCAAAAAGGATACAAATAACAAAGTAAGGGGGTCATTAGGTTGGCGGGCGGACTTTGCCCGCCCGCCATCCTCGTGGTAATCAGGACCTCCCGCCATAGGGTGGGTCGCGTGGGGAGTATTAGGATGTGCCCGCCACAGTGGCGGGCACATCCTGTATTTTTTGCATTGTCGTGGGAGGTGCTCTCTGCACAGCCCGCCACAATGCCTAAAAAGCATTTCAGCATTTGCATAATCAAAGCAGCAGGCCCTGCGCGGTGCCAGATGCTTTGATTATGCTAATGCAGGGGGGTACTTAGGTACCCCCCGTGTGCACCCCCATACTCTCCATCACTCTGGGGGCCCGCACGGGCCCCCAGAGTTACCTGTTTACATTTACAGCCATTGATGGAAGCTATAGGATCCTTTTTAGGGAGAATGCTAGGAATTGAGACTACCCTTACACCGTAAAGGGTTGTGTTAGGAGTAGATGATGATGGTATAGATAATCCAGGAGGTTATTTTCTATTCTTGGCAATGGCAGTGTTACGATTGTGCATTGCCTCAGCATGGCTTGACCAAATACCGTCTACATTTCATCAATGGTTGGCTAGATTTCTGTCTTTATATGACCTTGAGAAGGGGATATATGCAAGGAAGGGTAAACGGGGAAGAAGTTTAGGGCTTCGTATATGGGAACCCTTTAATAACTGGAAGGAAAGGCAGGAAACAAGTGTGTAGGGTATTTCATGCTTTTACAATGCCTTCATTTTTCTCTTTTCCTTTATGATCAAATTTAAATAATTTTTCTTTTGGGGATATTAACTCCTGTGTCCACATGGGATTATAGTGTTATGCATTACTTTGAATCAGTGTTACCCTCTGTAAATATTTGCAAGTTGTTATTGTTTTTCTATTTATTGTATACTGTGTCCTGCAAAAAAGGGGAAAAGATTTTCAATAAATATATATATATAAAAGATACAATATACATACATAATATGGACACTAATTAAATATAATATGCTATTCCAACTCCAGTCTACATTAACTTGGGATAGCTGCTGGATACTCATTTATTATAATTTACTATTCCCACTCCAGTCTACATTAAACTAGGATAGGTGCTGGACACTAACTAAATATAATTTACTATTCCCACTCCAGTCTACATTAAATTGGGGTAGGTGCTGAACACTAATTAAATATAATTTACTATTCCAACTCCAGTCTACATTAAATAGGGGTAGGTGATGGACACTAATTAAATATAATTTACAATTCCCACTTCAGTCTACTTTAAATTGGGGTAGGTGCTGGACACTAATTAAATATAATTTACTATTCCCCTCCAGTCTACTTTAAATTGGAATAGATGCTGGACACTAATTAAATATAATGTACTATTCCCACTCCAGTCTACATTAAATTGGGGTAGGTGCTGAACACTAATTAAATATAATGAACTATTTCCACTCCAGTCTACATTAAATTGGGGTAGGTGCTGGACACTAATTAATTATAATTTACTATTCAAACTCTGGTCTACATTAGATTGGGGTAGGAGCTGGAATTAAAACAAAACTAATTAATTATTTTTCAATTTTTTTAAATAAATTTAAAAAATATGACTACATTTGAATGATATTTTTTGCAAAAATGTTTAAAATGAATATTTAAAATATCTATTTTTAAAACACTACCCACTCCTAACACCTATAGACAAAGCATCCCACTCCTAAACTAATTTTCCAAATTATTTAAAACATTTAAATACAATATTTAATATACATTTTATATGTATTTAAATATGTTAAATGTAATTTTTAATTTAAAAAGAAACACTCACCACCCTTAACATCTATAAACTCAAAATCAAAATACAAAATTAAATTTCAAATTTTTTCAAAATGTAAAAATATTTTTATGTAATTTTAATAATCTATAAAAATGTAAAAAAATATTCTATTTTTGAATATATATATTTTTAAAAACCTTCCCACCCTTAACACCTATAAACCCAACATCACACTCCCAAAAATATATTTAAATTTTCTTTTTGAATAAAATTGTAAAAATTAATAAAAATTTAAAAAAATATTACATTTTAAATAAAATTGTAAAAATTAATAAAAATTGTAAAAAATATTACATTTCAAATATATATTTTTAAAACACTCCCCACCCTTATCCCCTATAAACTCAACATCCCACTCCTAAAATTATTTTTCAATTTTTTTTTATAAAAAATACAAATTAAAGTTTAAAATTGAATAAAAATTGTAAAAAATATCACATTTCAAATACATATTTTTAAAACACTCCCCACCCTTATCCCCTATAAACCCAACTTCCCGCCCCCACAAATATATATGAAATTTAAAACACATATACATTTTTTTAAATATACAATACATTTAAAATTACATATTAAAACACTGAAAAAAACTATTACATTATATAATAAAACTAACAAAATGCTACATATTATCGATATTTATACACAACGATATTTCTACAATCGATATTTTTCACATCGATATTAAAACATACATACCTAAAACGATATTATTGCAATCGATATATAAAACATCAATATTTTTTACTATCAATTTTTAAACATCGATATTCTGTCTTTTCGATATAAAAAAACAATATTTGGACTACTCAATGTTGTATATGTTCCCACTGGTATGTTCCTTTAATTACTTACTTTAAATGTTTATGTCCAGTTGGACAGCCACATAGTTTCTCTATATAAAAAAAACTCCTTTACCATTTATTTTCTTAAAAGGGACTACTGTTCCTGTAAAATAGTCTGTACACCATGTCCCTCACCATTAATTGTGTTCCCTTGTTCAAGTAAAACATGGTGACGGTACTAACACAGTCCATTAGCATTCAAATCAGATCCTTAATTACATATTAAAAGAAGATGGTTTATACTACCTCCAATGTGATTGATAAATCAGGGTTAATGCAACCCAAAGTAGGCCACTTTGGCATTAGCATAGGACTAAGAAAAAAAATCTTATTGTAAATGTACAGATCTGGCACTGCTCCTGGCTAAAAAGCTGATAGCTGCTCATTGTAAGTCTGCCAAACATGCAAATATAAAACTTGGGTTCGCTGATGGTCAGAAATGGGTAGTGATAGCAAGCATGATATTATAATTATAGCAGAACAACACAACACAGAAAAGAAACACAAATTGCATTAGGCAACACTTTATAAATGAGAGGAATATTAGCTGCAAAACATCAAATATACTCATGCAAAAAGTAGTTACATATGCAGCGCACTTAATATCTCATTTCCCTAGTCTATTATCATAACTTATATGTTCTCGAATATGATACTTAGTGGCTTAAATGTTACTGGGAGAGAAGGCATAGTCTTCTAAAGTTGAAATATGTATTTGACAAAATAGTTATCACTATAATATTGTATAAGCATGAGTGAGAAATTGGGCTGGTGGTTGAGGAGGTGACACCCTACTCAAGCAACAGCCACAGTCTTTGTAAATTCAAAAAGTGCATAAATAAACATGTGCTTAACCCTCTGTTAGCTGAGCAGAAAAGCAGTCAGGCTTAATTTAGAGACAATGTGTAAAGTATTTATGCGGCACACAAACAGTATTAAAGTGAAAACGCAACACAAGAAAAATTCAACATCAATATAGAAAAATAGAGTTAATTATAATAAATTATTTGACACCAAAAAGACAAAAGTTCTAATCAGGAGATTTCGCAATTTCCCAGATTTCAGGTAAAGACAGCGCCTAAAAGCAAAAAGTGCCACTTGAGTTTATCTGTTCGTGAACAATCCAGTTTGTGATGGAGCAAGGAGAACATTGCAGATGATCGTTGCAGTAGCACGAAGAGCAGGCCAGGCATTGTTAACGGTCATTGCTGTAATGCAACAATCCTTTTGGGCGTGGCGGACAGTCATTGCTGGAGCTTCACATTTGTGGTCATCGAAACTGTCAGTGTTGTAGCGTGAGGTGCAGATCTTGTGTTGTTGGTCATTGCTAATGGTCACTGTAGATCAAAGAGTCGGTCCCTTGGAGCTTTACCTTGGCATTCAGCGTGGGTAGTGAGATCTTGGCACGAACAAGCCTGTTCACCATCATGAGAAGCACAAACCTTTTGGATTTTTTCTTTGTAGTCAGAGGAGTGCACTTTGATGCCAGCCAAGGGCAAAGACCTGGGGAGGCCTTCTTGAGGATCAGGTACTTACTCTAATAGAGGCCAGCCAAGTTCAGGCAGGATAGCTGCAGGCCCAGGGAGACCCCGTTGCAGCAGGTCAGATGGGCAGTTACAAGGAGCCTCTGGAGGTTGTTCTGTATCTGGAGCCCTAACCTGGAGTTTACACAGCTGACCATTGGAGTCACTTCAGGTAGCCTGGGATGAAGAGAGCCGGTCCAGTCTTCCTCCTCAGGCAGCATGGCAGGCTTCCAGCAGAAGGGCAGTCCTCTGGCAGCAGGGCAGTCCTTCTTTTGTGTTATCCACAGGGCCAGGCGTGTACTCAAGTGTTGTCCTAAGGGTCCAAAATCTTTACCGGGTGGCTGGTTTGAAGTGGGAGAAATTTCCATATTTCCCTCCACATCTGGTTATGAAAATTGTTTCCTTCCCCTGCCCTGGTCCCAGGATGTCTTGAAAAGGCAGGAATTAAGGGACTCCCTCAAAACTATTCTAGGTCAGGGAAAGGAGGGGAGTAAATGAACACAACAATATACATTTTTCCCTCATTGACCATTATACTTTACCATTTGACATTATTCAGATTCTTCATAAAATAGTTTTTAAAGTACAACAGTGAAAACAAAAATCATCTCATTGTTCTCTTTATTTTCTCAATACATTTCTTTTCTTTTTTATCTTATTTCATTATTCATATTTATCAAAAGTTATTTTCTTCTTTTTATCGCATTATTTCATATGATTTATGTTAAAAACACATACATGGTAAGCAATTCTCAATCATAAATACATTTCTATCCAAATAAGGCTAATACAAAATCAAAGGTAGAAAATTTCAAAACAAGTATGTACAGTAAAACACCCCTGGATTCAATTCAATATACACAGTCATACTCCAATCATTCCATTGCATCCAATCTCACACCAACTACACTCACACAATATCTGTACACAGTAGAGTTGTATTTGACAAGAGAGAGCCTCTGCCAACAATAAGATCTCAGTGCAAAGCACAAGACTCCGCACTAGGTCGACGCGCGTTTTGGTGGGTTTAGAGCTGAGAATACCACCTTCCTCAGGACCTTTCCAGATATAAACTTTCACTTCTCAGGGGACATCCTGAAGAGGGGTAAGTATTACTTCAACTAGTTTCCTTGTCGTTAGGTGGAAGCAAAATGCCACTAGGAATATCATCCGATATCCAGTAAGAACTTGTCAAAGCACCAGGTTTACAGTGAGAGTATACTTTTACTAATGGGGGTTCCTCTCATAAATGATATTGGCTGGCCGGTACACTGAACATAAACGTAATTTTTTCACGTATCATTGGGCGGCCGACACAACAACAGCAACGTATATTAGAAAAGGCTCTGAGCTACTAACTGGGTCGGTTGTAAGGACGAATATATAGGAAGGATATATATCTACATGCCATATGAAAATATAAAAAAGTTTATGGGGTCTATTAGGATGGCGGACGGACCTGCGTCCGTCCGCCACCCCCGAGGTGGGGGGAACGTCCGCAGGGGCTGCGCCGTTCCCTCCATGCAGATTAGGATGTGACCGCCACCCTGGCGGTCACATACCCTATGTTTAACATTGCGGCGGGTGCTGCTTGAAGCAGCGCCCGCCGCAAGGTTAAAAATGCATGCTTTGCATATGCATGCACAAAGCGGCAGGCACCGCGCGGTGTCTGCCGCTTTGTGCATGCATATGCAGGGGGTACCATAGGTACCCCCCATGTGCACCCCCCCACCCCCCAACACCCTGGGGGCTCGCAACGAGCCCCCAAAAACGAAAGACCACTTGCTTTTCCACGGCGGAAAAGCGGCAGACGGTCTTCCTGAGCCACCAGCCATCCTAATCTGGCGGTGGGTCTTTGGAGCCTCAGCAGCGGTGAATCCGCATCCTCCGGGCCGGCGGTGGCTTCCGCCGGCCCGGAGGATGCGGATTCACCGCGATCCTAATTGGCTCCTATGTTTCGTGTACCAGCCAGCCAATATCAACACCAATTTCCAACACCAGTACATGGGTTGATACATGTGGCCCTAAGAGCTTATCCAGAGTAGGAATGCTGGAAATTGGGTGGAAATTGTGAGGTGTAGTGTGGTCTGCTGTCGGATTTTTAAAGAATAGGGTGACCTGTCCCAATTTAAGGCAATACGGAATCATACCTTGAAGCAGAGAGGCATTAATTATCCTCGTCCAAAGAGGGAGTAAGGAAGATCTGATTACAATGAAGAGATTTGATGGTAAGGGATCGCTGAAATGATTGGATGGTTTCAGAGATGCTAGAGTTTTGCGAATGGTGCTTTCAGCCAAGGTTTGGAATATGTTCCAAGAAGCATTGTTTTTTGGGGGGGAGTACCCGAATTGGAGGGGACATCCCCAATCTGGAGCTAGGATAGGGGACAGGAAGGTTCTCCAAACCTACTCTTAGTTCCAGTTCAATCTTTGTTGTCTTTTCCTGGAAGGTGGTGGCAAATTCCTCACAATTTGTCTGAGCACAGTGGTCATTGGGTGTGGATTGGGTGGCTATTACATTAAAGCTTTATAAGTTCAAACAATTTCTTTGGCTGGTTCTTTGCCTGCTCAAATTGCTTTCTGTAATAACTGGCTTTAGAACATCTAACGCATTTATTATATTAGTTTCTCAATGACATCAGCTGAGTGAGATGGTCAAGGGAGTGAGAGGATCTACACAAACATTCCGCCAGTCTGAGATTTCTTCTTTCAGTATTTAAACTACCATTATACCATTGGTTGGAGATTTTGGGGGGCATTCTTTATAGCCGCCGGGTGCCATTGAGTCTAAGATGTTAGCCATGGAGTTATTGTAATGATATGGAAGTTCACCAACATCAGACATATCGGGGGCAGGCTGTAATCAATGCTTGTAGTCAGAGCATATAGGTTAATGTTTCTAAGACTTCTTTGCCAGTGCCTAGGTTTTTTAGCTGAGATTTATTAAGTCTCACTGATTCTGTGATTAGGAAAGAGATGTAGTGGTGGTCTGTCCAATCACAGGGGGCGATAGCTTCAAGTTGGATGGAATCTATTTTACCAATGACCAGATCTAGGGTCTCTCCCTTGATGTGAGTAGGGCTAACACATATTTGAGTGAGGTTGAGGTCTGATAGGAAAGATTTGAGGCTGTTGACTGACAAGTCATTCTTATCATTCCAATTGGAGGCTAAAGTCTCAAAGGAAGATCTGGGTACCATGGCGCACCACGTTTGATGAGATGATTTCCATTACCAGCTCTACAAAGGTGACACTGTTTTGTGGAGTGTGGTAGAGTGGGTGGAATTTACAAGCTTGCCTGTTGCTGCAATATACTTTGAATCACAGGTATTCGCATGACGACATAAGATCAGCATGCAGTTGTCTAACCGGTAGATTTTTGCGATGTGTACATGCAATGTCTCCCCTTTGTCCAAGGAATCTATTTAGCCTGATGATGCCAAAGTTAGGGGGCAGTAGTATGTCAATAATGGGTGCAGAGGAGTTGTTGGCCAGGTTTCAGTCATTACTAGATTGTCAGGGTCTTGAGCCAAGATCAGGGCTGCGATGTCAGCAGCATGCCGTACCGCAGATCTGCAGTTAAGAAGCATTCATTTAACCTGTGATTTGGGATCACCTGAGTGAGGAGTAGTGGTGGGGACAAATGTAAGGTTGTTCTTATTTAATGATGTCACGTTTACAGAAGGTTCTCTAAACGCGTCAGAGTGGATTGCTTCAAATTGACAGACATTTTCTATGTTAGCAACATGAGATGGGTCATAAGAGAGACTCTCCATGTTAACAGCATAAAATGTATCATAAGAGAGAAGGAAGATAATATCCTTAACTTGAAGTGGGTCTTTAACTCTGTAGGGCTATGAGGGCTCATTAGGGGGAGAGGTTTCCCATCTGTGGTGTGTAAGGCCACTAGTGAAGGTTCACAGTGTGTGAGGGATGCACAAAGGCCCTCGGGTGAGATTCAGAGGAGAGTGTGTAGTTGAGGTACTCAGACTTCGGGGGTCAACTACTTTTCCTAATTCTCAGATAGCTTGGAGGTGAGGTGTAAGAGGCTTTGAACATTCGCCTTGAACATATAACGGGTAAGTGAGATCTCATCCAGTCTACATTCAAAAGCTGTGTGATTGGAATCCTGATACTTGGGGAGAGGAGCTATGCTGTGGGTTTGGTCTAGGGGAGGAGCAGATAAAAAGCTGTGGAGTTGAGGTGGCAATGTGAGGTGCATCAATAGGTGGGAAGATAAGCACCTGGTTAAGCAGAGGTGCAAGGTCATATGATTCAGGTTGTTGGCCTGGTTAGGTGAAACAGGGTACGGGCATGACACTGGAGTGAAATGGGGAGAGACATGGGTACAGTAGGCGTGTCCACAATAATGTGCGTGAAGACCAGTGAAGTAGAAGGGGTGAAGGTATGTCCTAATGGGTTATGTGTCTCAGACCTGGTTGCTCTTAGCATGTGGTGAGCATGTTGACTCATAGTGAAACGAGAGGAGAGGGATTATGGTCCAACTGATGTCATCGCAGCATATCTACTTAGCATACAGGTCCAGCTAGCAAGCAAGGAGGGGGAGGGGAAGGATCAACTGAAATGCCGTGGTCAGGTGAGGCCACTATTACTGGATTTCGGGGTTCGCCAGAGGAAGTAGGGGGGCCACGGGAGGGTGAGGTTTCCTTGCTAGACAATGAGTTCTTGATGATGGGGAAGAAAGAGTCGAAGAATGCCAGGTTGTAGGCAGATGATTGAATAAGGATGGTCCCATTATTATACAAGGAGATGGTTGCTTCAACTTTGAATGTAGGTGAGGGAGTCACCATAAGTATAAGCCCATTGAGGGGTTTTCTTGGATGTGGTGATGTGTAGCAGTGAGTAAACTTCTGACCTCCATTTAGCATGTCCTTTCATAAAGAAGATCAGATTGGTTATTGTCTCACCATTTCGTATGCAGAAATAGGGATCTGAGATGAGGGTTTCTGGGTGTGATTTTAGGAGTTTGTGTTTGAAGTTTTTAGATGAGTTTTTTATATGCTCAGCAGGTAAGTAATTGTATAAGCATTATCGCCTGCAGGCTCCAAACTCGAAGAGCTGGATCTTAAGGATTTAGAAGCCATGACCAGGAATCTGACAGCTGTTGAATGAGAGAGCAAGATCCTGGGCACATATGGTCATAGACCCAGGGATGAGTTAAAAGCTCTATGTGTTCCCCTAGGGCCCTCTGAATCATGCTAGAAAGTGAAGGAGCACAGGGTGCCTATGCAGGAGTATGGTGGTGCAGGCTATGACCAACAATGAGAGTTCAGGGAAACTGGGAATGATTAAGACCAGGGGCATGTGGAGAACTCAGAAGTAATGTTCACCTCTTGACATTCCTAGGCCAGAGCTCAATTTGGGAAGAGAAAAAAAAATCCTCCTTCAATTTCCATGATTCCCAGGCTGAATCAGACTCTGTTACAGTGAATCTAGTGCTGCAAAATTCCTCTTTCAATTTCCATGCCCACAGTCAGAATCTGCTTCTGTTACAATGTATTTAGCACTGCCTATAGACTATAGCCCTAGAAGAGCAGTGAGAATGTGGTAAATAAATAATTAAATACCGGTTCTATTTTTGACAATAAACAATAAACTGTTAGCTCAATAAATAAGAGTCAAGATACGAGGTAGCTAGAGTTGACAGGCTTTAATTAAGCATAAAGGACTGGAACAGGACAGCCTGCATGGGAATAGGATGGCAGGGCCCGGCAGCTGCCGGGGCAGGATCTGGGAATGGCTAGCAAACTTTTAATAACAGTGCATAATATTTATAGTTAAACAAATACATTGTATTCAATACAGTAGGCGTAGCAGTAGGCGGAGTTTGTAGCAGTCGCGAAAGATAAGGCATAAAGTGGGTGTAACAAGAGGTGTGTACAGGGCGTATACATAGACATGTGATGCAAACATAACAGAATATGTCATAAACGGGGCGGAAACATGGAGGGGGCTACCTGAGCAGCTGGGACCTCTAACCTAGTGGTGCGCGCAAACTGGCAATGACGTGTTACTAGGGAGAACTGGGGGGCTATGACTTCTGTGCTAGAAGAGGAGACGAAAGTCTGGAGTGTCAGAGCGACATGTACCTAAAGTCTATCTAGTATCTCGTGTTTAGAGAACATGTTGATAGAATCCAAAAGTTATCAGGGCAAAGGCTAACAGACACTAAGACTGGTGCATGCATTATTCTACATGTAATGCGTGTGCGAGGAGTATTCTAGGAATATTAATACAGTATTTCTCTTACATGGAGACATAAAGGCTAGACCATGACGGAAACTATTGATGCGATTCAGTAGCTTAGGAATGCAGAGAAGGAGGGCTGGACTGATAACTAGAATCATAACATACTCTTGGCAGACTAAGAGGCAGAGCCAGGCCGAGCCGGGCACTGCGTAGCATGAAAGTAAGCTAAGGGTCAGGGATACAGGTGGGGGCTGTATCACTCCTCGGAGAGGGTTCAGGAAACAGGAGCTGAATCTGAGTCCGGGCCCTTTTGAGGCCTAGAAACGGGGATAATTCAATGAATTAACGTGCACACTGAAAAACGTGGCAACGTAGCTTTACATAGGCCTAATATTCGTTGTTTTCACGAAGACTGGAAACTGGCGTACTAGAGATGGACACAACTGTAATTGCGTCTTTAATCGATCATAGGGAATACATATGCATATTAATCATGCACATATAACATAACATGGGGAACACGTAGGCACATATAACATGGCAAAATTTACTTTTCCACATTCCCTCCTTGTGCCCTACGTTTCCATCAGGAAACATCTATATTCATGATACCATCTATCATTTCATATAGCATCATTTGCTCGTCTCGAATTGTCTTGGAACGGGACTTAGGACTAGGAATACAAGAGGTAGCGCACATGCCGCAAATCGCAGGGCCACATTGTATACAGAGGCAGCAACTGAAAATGATCATTACTGCAATACCTAGAAATGACAATACTTTCCATCCCCAGGCAGATATGATACTCCAGAGCCAACCGGACCATGTCCAGGTGCCTGGATTTCTGGTGTAACTGATGGGCAATTTTATGAAGTCTGGTTATAGCTGAATAAACAGACGGCGCGTTATTAGGAATGAAAATGCAGCAACTAGATCCGATGACTCTACATGCTCCTCCTCTATCGGCCAGTATGACGTCAAGAACGAGACGATTTTGGAGCACGACAAATCTCATAGCAGATTGCTCTTCGGTTAAGTTACCTAGAGCAGAAGTAGTCTCATTCACTACTGCTTCAAGGGTTCTGGTTAGTCTACGTATTAACTTACTATTCTGGACAGGTCCTATAAAGAAGAAGAAACCTTTATTAAAGTCTTGATACTGTTCTAGAGTAGTTTCAGTTTGATCGACAATTGGGGACTCGATCTCCCTTCTATGTCTGACGTGTACTAGATGCGTGTTTCTATGATAATCGGATGGGGCTAGAAAAACTGGTGGCAGTAGGAAGGCAATGTAACATGTTCCATCTCAATCGAGGGGCAGACGAACATATGCGGTCTGACCACAAACAAAATAAGAATGACGTGATGCTTTGAAAATAGATTTCCCACTGTCACTATACTTGACAGTAGTAGTACAATCACTATGTCCTACATGTGCGGAACCATTCTTTCTGACACATAATTCGCCCTTGACTGGTAGTACTGAAATAGCAGGTAAGTCTGGAGTAGTATCAGACTGAACATTCAGGACCATAAAATTCGAAGAATAATTACCTAAATTGTAAACTTCATTTTCTAGATCTAACCCTGTTCTATGGGGGAGACCTTGCTTGTCTGGGAAACATGTTCTATTCAGAAGGGACATATCATTGGAAGATGATGTTAACGTGGACCATGCTCCACGTGAACCATTATGTGAAAACGGATAAGGAAAGAGTGGCAGAACTCCCTTCGGTGTCTGGAAAGAGGGAGTCGACCACACACCCAACAATTGGTGGCATTGCTGGTCTGGTGTGAATAATGCAACATTCTAATAAATGTGTTATTGCGCATAGCAAGACGATAAGATAACTCGTGAGGAGGCAGATCACTAAATGTGTGCTCTACTGTGGCATTAGAAAACTTATTTACATGAGAAATTGGAAAGCATAAATGCAATGCATAACTTGTGCAGGTAACCATCAAACTTAGAAACAATAGAAAACTTAGAAAAACGATACATCTGATAGAGTTTTGACTAACTCTCTCACTATGGGGGTCTATCTCATACATGTCAGAAACCTGTCTAACCGTTTCACCCGAGAGGGACTTAGACAATTAAACTGGCTGACTTATTTTACTAGACCGGAGTTTTAACTTATACTCCTGTTGCGGAGTTTTCTCTAACAGAGGAACATTCAGTTCTGGATTTGACTTAATGTCAGGATTAGAGTCTGGTTTCAGGCAGTCTTTGGAAATGGAAATGTCTGTAGAAATGTCATTAAAAGTCTTGTTTCGGAGTCCATGAAATTTCTTGACATGCGACAGATGGACCCAACCCTTGCGGCCCTCCAACTTCACGGCCGTACGGGTGGTCAGAAGGACTAGTTTCGGTTCTTTCCAGCGGAGCTCCAGCGGACTTGAACGATCAAAGTTCCTGACCAATACGAGGTCGCCTGGAATGACCTCATGTGGTTTCACTTCAGTATTGTCTGGAAATGCGGCGGCAACCTGTGAACGACAAGAGTGTAGGGCAGACATCAAGGAAGCTAGGTAATCTGTCAGCATATTACTTGAAACATCTGTAATACTGCGGGGTCTAGGTGTTCCCCACATGTTTGGGGGGCGGCCGAATACGACCTCATAAGGAGACAGACCTGATCTGGAGTGTGCAACCATTCGCATGAAGAATAGAGCAACTGGCAGGGCAACTAGCCAGTCTACACCTTTCTCTTTACATGTCTTAGCAATACGGATTTTCAGAGTTTGATTATGTCTCTCTACGAGACCGGCTGCTTCAGGATGGCGTACACAATGGAACTTCCACTGGTACCCTAACAAAAGGGAAACATGTTTCATGAGCTCAGATGAGAATGGCTGGCCGTTATCAGAATATACGACCCTAGGGAGTCCATAACGGGGGAAGAATTCACGAACCAACTGCTTGGCAGTGGTCGCTGCGGTGTAATCTGGAACTGGATATGCTTCTGTCCACCTGGACAAAGCGCATACAACTACAAGAACATACTTGAAACCTCGACATCGCTCCATCTGAATATAATCCATCTGGAGGACTTCAAAAGGGTGGTCAGGAGGCTGGAATCCACCTTGTTCCACCGGGACACTTTTACCTGGATTGAACTGGCAACATATCATACAAGTACGGACTTTCTGCTTGGCTGCAGCTCGTAAGTGCTTGTTGAACCAAAGGTTCTGTATACTGTCTAACATAGCTTTTTCTCCTAGATGTGCTGGACTATGTGCGGTATTAATAATGACTTGAACCATAGAGTCGGGGAGAAACCATGTGGCTTTTCCCTTCGTCACCCATCCCTGATCTGTCTGGACCCCTCCTTGTTCGGACCATTTCTTGATTTCTTCAGGAGTAGCATGTAACTGTATGTCTATGACATCTTGTGTAGGGTCCTTAACTGTCATACATGTAGTCGGATCTGGAGTGGATGTCTGTGTCTTGTTAACTGGAATGTCTGGTGTCTGAGCTGTAAGCTTGGCTGTTCGATCTGCTAGATCATTACCTTGGGAAATAATATCAGTAACTTTCGTATGTGCCTTGCACTTCATAATAGCGATAGATGTCGGTAAATGTATTGCATCTAACAGAGCTTGAATGAGGAGACCATGCTGAATCTTGGTTCCATGAGAAGTCATGAAACCTCTCTCCTGCCAGAGCACTCCGAAGTCGTGTACAACTCCGAATGCGTAACGTGAATCTGTGTATATGTTTACTTTCAGGTTCTTGGCACGTATGCAGGCTTGGGTCAGAGCAACTAGCTCTGCTGCTTGAGCAGACAGGGTGTCAATACGGTGTGTTTCAATAACTTCAGTGTCAGTAGTCACTGCATACGCGGCTACTAGTTCTCCTGTACTAGTTCTCATACATGAACCATCCACATGAAGTGTCAGGTCGGGATTAGGTAATGCAATGTCTGTCAGGTCTTGTCTTGGTTTTGTCATAGTGTTAACAACTTCCACACAGTCATGTGTGGCAGGATTTGAAGTAACTGACGGTAACAGAGTAGCAGGATTTAGAACGTTGCAGCGTCTGATTTCTATGTGTGGCTGGAACAGTGTCAGTTCATAACCTGTTAAACGTGCAATGGTCAAGTGCTGAGTCTGTGTTCGGTTTAAAAGAACTTCCACGGAGTGTGGAACTTGTACTGTCAGGGAGTGTCCTAATACTATGGAATCACTTTGTCTGATAGCTAGAGCTGTAGCTGCAACTGACTTGAGGCACGCAGGCAGAGCCTGGGCTACTGGATCTAATGCGCTCGAAAAATAAGCACAGGGCTTGTACTGTCCGGCTTGATCTTGTGTGAGAACAGATAATGCAGTACCATCACGTTCTGTGACAAAAAGTGTAAAAGACTTACTGTAGTTCGGTGTAGCTAGAACAGGTGCTTGGCATAAGGCTTTCTTTAATTCATTGAAACTAAGTGTATGTTCAGATGTCCAAGGGAGGACAGTCGATACGGCTGCCTCCTGTGTCGTTAACTGTATCAGTGGCTTGGCTAGAAATGCATACTGAGGAATCCATTGTCTGCAGTAAGAAGTGAGGCCAATAAAAGCACGTACCTCCTTCTGTGTCTTGGGCTGTGGAAGACTCGCTATCAACTGGATACGGTCTGGTGTCAACTGCCTACCCCACTTGGACAGCAAGTGGCCTAAGTAGATCACTTGCTGGACACAGAACTGGAGCTTCGAAGGGGACACCTTGTGCCCCTGCTCGGCCAGGAAATACAGAACCGTAAGTGACGCACGCTCGCAGTCACGTTCAGAACGGGCTGTGATCAGTAGATCATCGACATACTGGAGCAGGGCAGTGTCAGTTGGCATGTGAATATTGTCTAGTTGTCTTTTAAGTGCTTGACTGTAAATACTAGGACTTTCTGTGAAACCTTGAGGAGCTCGTGTGAATTTATAGCTCCTTCCATTTAAACAAAAACCGAAAAGGTACTGGCTGTCTGGATGAATCGGGACACTGAAAAATGCATTCTTGAGGTCTATTACAGTAAAAAATGTAGCTTCAGAATCAATAGCTGTCAATAAGGATGAAATATCTGGGACTACTGGATACTGGGGTATGATACATTTATTAAGTTCTCGAAGGTCAATCACTAATCGATATACTGGAGGTGCATTTGGATCAGTACGTTTCATGACTGGAATGATAGGAGAATTACATATATTGGAGTCAGTTTCTACGACCACTCCTTGAGCAATAAGCTCGTCAATAATTTTGGATAAGGCTGCTACAGCCTCAGGTGGCAATCTGTACTGTCTGATTCGTGGCAGGACTATACCTTGCTTGAGGGTCACACGATGGGGTGTGATTTGCATAAAACCAACATCAGTTGGACCTTGCGCCCATAAATGCTGCGGTACATTGGATAATCTTGGATCAAAATCGCGTAATACATAGTGACCTTTATAGTCCCTTAAAAACAAGCGTATTCCTTCTGGGGAACAGCAAATAACTGCACCTAATTCTTTCAATGTTTTAATGCCTAACAGATTTTCTGGACATGACTTTGTAAGTAACAAATCAGTAGTTCGGGACAATGGACCAACTTCTAGAGTAACTGGCTTTGATATCTCGTTTACAATAGGCTTTCCTGAAAATCCAAGGGAAACATTTCTTGAGCCTGAGAGCGGAGCCCCTGGAACCTCGTCATGACTGATAGTAGTCCTACTTGCCCCTGTATCAATCAAAAACTTTCTGTCTTTCCCTAATACTTGACTGTGTACATAGGGACCCTCTTGATCTACAGGTATCTCGATGAGAGGCAAGCCTACCTCCCTCTCTAGGCTGTTTCATGAATACTGTTGATACTCTGGATACTCTGACTGGGCATATTGGTACATTTGCTGTGTAACATGCTGTGTTGCAGCGATGGGCTGCGATGCTGGAACTGTCTGTTGTGCATTCTGTGATGACGGTGAAGTCTGTGAAACTTGTTCTTGTCTAGGCGGACGTGGTCTTTCTTTAGTCTTACCAGTAGCTATGTTGTGTTTCAGAACTGCACACTCGTTTATAAAATGACCTGGCTGTTTACAATAATTGCATGTCCCTTTAACGGGAGCTGCAGGATGACTGGCTTGATTCGGACCCCTCTTCTGACTGTCTTGTGGAACAGATTGTGCAACTAATACTTTCATTTTCGTATCTTTCATACGTCTCTTTTCGTGTTCTTGCTCTTCTCTGATTCTGTTCTGGTGATACTGGAGCATCTGGAGCATTTGTGACGGGGTATTAGCTTGCCAGGTACTTTCGACTTTCAAAACTCGATTTTTAACTTGTTACCTTGAATTCTCGACTAGTTTAGTAACAAAAAGATGAGGGTATGACTCGCTACCTGTCTTCAAACCACTGTTGATTATAAAACATTTTTCAAATCTAGAATAAAAATCACTAGTATCTTCATCCTGTTTCTGTTTGCATGCTGAGATTGCATCCCAATCTTCCTTTTTCATGGCTAGTAATCTTGGCAAAACTTGTATCAATAACTCAGGTAATTCTTTACATTTATCTCCAAGACCGGTACCTGGTACACGTGCATTATCTTCAGCTTCTAGAGCTGTCCAATCTATCTTTTTCTCTCCCACCTCCCATTCTTTTTCCTTGAGTTTTTCATATATGCCCGCAGGCAACAGGACCTTTAACATTTTAATAATATCTGGATACGTGTATTCTCCCATACGGAGCATGTCTTTTAATTCTCGATGGAACCCTGCTGGATCTTTGTCGTGACAGGGAATTAATTTTTTCATCTCTAAGAGTTCCATCTTTGTGATCGGGGTGTAAACAAATACTCGTTCTAGATCGCCACCCGTTCCTCTAACTGGGTGTACTTCTCGTAACGGATGCTGTCTATCTATGTAAAATGGTTTACTGTCTGGAGGTGAGACATGAACAAAATGCGGGTTCAGAAACGTTCGGTATTTGTGGCGCTGTTCTAGAATGGTACTAATTAAATCGGTACCTAAACCTTTCCATTTATACTGGAGTAACTCGTTCAGAACATCATGTAACGGACCTGGATCAGAATGTTGACCCTCATACAGTGTAATGAGGTGCTGGATCATATACATACCCACCAGTCGCTGCTCGGCTGGGGGCAGTTTCAGAAACATTTGTGCCACTATTTCGTCTGGAAAAGTGGTAGAATCAGTAACCCATCGGACTGCTGATCGGGCTAGTTCTTGTTCATGTATGGTACTAAGTTCACTATAACCGATACGTGATTTCAGGATGTGATCGGTAGCTTGAAATACTTGTTCTAGAGAACCTTGTTCTGGTGCTGGAAGATGAAATACTTTCTTGTGTTCTGGACGTGAATGTCGGTCTAGAAATCTAGATTTACCTACATACGCTATTCTGGCGGTATTCTCGTCATCTACTTCTTCGGTATCAGAGTTACTTTCTTTCTCGCTTACTTGTGCTGCTATACGTTTCTCGTGTAACCTTATTATTTCCTTACGAATTTTCTTGTACATACTCTCTATACTACTGAGTGTCCTGTGTCTACCCTCGGCTATATTATCACTCCACCTTGTCAGGACTTTAATTTCGGTCAGATCTTTAGTCGGACAATCTTGTTCCCTTATTAAACAATTAATTAGAAATTTTAATAGCATGAGCTGGGTCTCAGCTTTCCTTAGAGACATGATTTCGCCAATACTTTCTGAATCTTCTCCTGTACGGATGAAACGATATATTCTGTCTAGATCTTCTTTCATATTCGGTAGGGTGTCCAAATACTCGGTCACCCGTCTTACACGCAATGAATATATAACCATATTATCATCGCCTGGGACTGGATCATAGCGGCATTCGGTAAGAGCTCGTCTGATATCTGCAACAGACTGATATTTGGGCGTACGCTGTAACGCACGTTCATGTAACTCGACTAATGTTACACGTTTGTTTGGCGGCGGGGTACCAGGAGGACCTCCCCCCGCGGCCCCTAAACTGGAATCGTCGACTGATACTCTTCGTGCTGGCAGAGTGACCGATGTAGCGGGAACTTGTACTATGGGCTGGACCGGGGGTATCGTAACAGGTGCTGTAACAGGTGCCCCGGTGGCTGGAAGAACAGGAATTACATTATTTACAGGAGCTGGCGGAGCAGGATTTGCATATTCTGGGACTGTGTCGTCCAAATAGGACGAGAGAAAAATATCGGCTGCGGTCGGTTTGTGACGTAGCTTAATCGGAACTAATGGCGGCGGAAAATTACATGGTGCTTCCGGGGTTGCTTTCGGCAAGCCCTCGGCAAGAAGAGGATACATACCCTTAATGAGGGCATTTCTCTGTCTGTCTGACTGTTCAGCTTTAACTCGTTCACCTATTTCGATTAATTCCCTTTCTTGGGCTCTTTCTGAGGATTCTCTACTTAATTCTGACTTTCTGATTTCTTTCTCTGTTCTTTTGTGAGATTCTTTGCGCCATAACTCGATGGCATCTTTCTGGGACTGTCTGGATTTCTTTTTCCATAATGCTTCTTCTACTCGCATGATGCACTCGGCATCCCATGTACCTGATACAGGCCATCTATATTTCTCTTCTAATTCCTTGGTGTACTCTACCCATAAATCTAGATATAATATGGCACTTATGCCATGCTTATGATACATAAAATGACCTGGACTGTCCCTAGGCGGGACAGGAACTGCTTCCTCGAGCAGACCTTTTCTAGTTTTTAACTGACGTAACTTTGAGAACAGAGGCATAACTAGGCTAGAGTCTGGACACAGTACAATACACGATAAACACAATAATAACTGTAATACGAATCATTCATACCACGACATTGAAAACACATGGAATAACATTAAGAATAACAGTTCGGACAAGATACTACCTGAAATACTGCTGATCAAAATACATGAATTTCTCGAGAACAGAACTTACTAGAACAGACTAGATGCACTGCTAAAACAGTACGAAACTTACCGGTCCCATAAAGAGACACGTCAAGACCCGCATCCACCTAAGTGAACACTTCGTGTTGGATCTGTGTACCCAAACCCACGGACCAGAGACAAATTAATTGACCCTGTCTAGATACTACCCCAGCAACGGTACTCACCGGGCAGCAAGAACGGAAGGCCTCGGACTGGACTGGACTGGACTGCTACGACGACGGACGGACGAACTTCGGACTTCAGTTACAGGTGGGCCTCCGGATACCTCGGACCTTGGACTCTCGGCTTGGGCTCTGGTCGGGACTCGCCGCGTTCCTCCACCGCCTCGTCTGGACGCTGGACCGCAACCTCCGTCTCCTCCGTGGGCCTGAGGGATACTTGAAGCAGAAATATCTGCACGTGCACGGTATGGTTCCGTCATGGCTGCAGAGGATCAGGGGGCCTGCGTGGCTTCTCCGGCGCGTGGGGAAAGGGCAAGTCCCTATTCGGGCGCCATTATGTGGTAAATAAATAATTAAATACCGGTTCTATTTTTGACAATAAACAATAAACTGTTAGCTCAATAAATAAGAGTCAAGATACGAGGTAGCTAGAGTTGACAGGCTTTAATTAAGCATAAAGGACTGGAACAGGACAGCCTGCATGGGAATAGGATGGCAGGGCCCGGCAGCTGCCGGGGCAGGATCTGGGAATGGCTAGCAAACTTTTAATAACAGTGCATAATATTTATAGTTAAACAAATACATTGTATTCAATACAGTAGGCGTAGCAGTAGGCGGAGTTTGTAGCAGTCGCGAAAGATAAGGCATAAAGTGGGTGTAACAAGAGGTGTGTACAGGGCGTATACATAGACATGTGATGCAAACATAACAGAATATGTCATAAACGGGGCGGAAACATGGAGGGGGCTACCTGAGCAGCTGGGACCTCTAACCTAGTGGTGCGCGCAAACTGGCAATGACGTGTTACTAGGGAGAACTGGGGGGCTATGACTTCTGTGCTAGAAGAGGAGACGAAAGTCTGGAGTGTCAGAGCGACATGTACCTAAAGTCTATCTAGTATCTCGTGTTTAGAGAACATGTTGATAGAATCCAAAAGTTATCAGGGCAAAGGCTAACAGACACTAAGACTGGTGCATGCATTATTCTACATGTAATGCGTGTGCGAGGAGTATTCTAGGAATATTAATACAGTATTTCTCTTACATGGAGACATAAAGGCTAGACCATGACGGAAACTATTGATGCGATTCAGTAGCTTAGGAATGCAGAGAAGGAGGGCTGGACTGATAACTAGAATCATAACATACTCTTGGCAGACTAAGAGGCAGAGCCAGGCCGAGCCGGGCACTGCGTAGCATGAAAGTAAGCTAAGGGTCAGGGATACAGGTGGGGGCTGTATCACTCCTCGGAGAGGGTTCAGGAAACAGGAGCTGAATCTGAGTCCGGGCCCTTTTGAGGCCTAGAAACGGGGATAATTCAATGAATTAACGTGCACACTGAAAAACGTGGCAACGTAGCTTTACATAGGCCTAATATTCGTTGTTTTCACGAAGACTGGAAACTGGCGTACTAGAGATGGACACAACTGTAATTGCGTCTTTAATCGATCATAGGGAATACATATGCATATTAATCATGCACATATAACATAACATGGGGAACACGTAGGCACATATAACATGGCAAAATTTACTTTTCCACAAGAACCTCTTCTATTTCTAAATGAATCCAGTGCACATGCTACAAATTGGCCCGGCTAAAGACAAGGGCAAATAGCTGCCAAAGTTAAGGCTAGGCACACTGAAAAGGTGTGTCATGGGCACACAAACATCTTAAGTAAGCCTGCCTGCTCTGTGCCAAGCTACCAAAGGGTGTACACAGGTTAATTTAATGTGTGTTTATGACTTACGCTGCCTTGGATTGTGGTTCATGTATGGACAGGGTGCATACCTCTGACAACCAGAAACTAGGGGTTGGTGGTAAAGCTTATTTGACAGCCAATGAGAGACAGACATGTCTTATCTTCGTTCTCCAGTGACTAAGACGACCGTCTATGGCTTGCCTTTTATTGTTAGAGTGTGACTCCATCACATTGGAGCTGGGACAAGCGAATTGGGCCAAGAGTTCGAAAGAAAGCTTTTGATTGGATAAAGGGCAGATGCAGTGGGGAAGTTCTGAGCTGCAGTTGGCTAGATGTGGTGAAGCAGGAACCAGTGGAGGTTGAAAGGTGAGGTGCAGTAAGCCATGGTGGATCCCGGGGCTCAAGTAGTGTGGCAGGCTGATGAGGGGTGGTTGAGTGCCCTTATTTGCTGAGCAGGTGTGTGCAGGGGTTCCCTACTCTGGTGGATAATAGGTTGGGAATGGCTATGCCTGCTCCGAAACTGCATCTTCCTCACGTCGCTTCTGTGCTACTGCTGGGCTGCTGCCGTTGAGCGACCATGAAGGGTAGCCTCTCATAATGGGAAATCAGTATGAGACGGCTGCTGTTTGCCTAGTGATAGGTAAGGGGTGCACAGAGTGAGAAAGCATAGTCTATGTGTGCATGAAAGAAATGAGTGGAGCTGTTCAGTAAAATTAGGCAAAGGATCCCCCAAAAATATATTTTCTTGTACAGCTTGATTATAAAGTTGTTCTTTTTAAGTCAAGGTGAGCTACATGTGTGTAGCAACACAAATCGTTTTTGTAAATGTGCCCATTCACTGCATGACTGTATGTTTCAATTACCACATGCAAACAAATTCCTGCCCTGTCATCCAAGTGCAGGCATTTGATGAATTGTAATGGGGTGACAGTGGCTAGGGGCACAATGACGCATTCTGTCGAATATCCGAAACACTTAATTTGTAACATAACAATACTTTCCTTCCAAACAGTATACTCCACTCTGTACCACCTCGGAAAACTTTACAAAGTAGTCATAAGAAACACTAAATAAACACAGGAAGAAATGAGGCAGACTTTAATCAAAAGTAGGGGTGGGCGGATCTCTGATGAATCTTGCAGAGTTTTTATGTAACTCCGTGGGATTACGCAGAGTAAAACTTCACGAGTTCCACCTACCCCTACCAGAGACCCAATTTCTAACATAAACATTTTATTTTTCCGTTTGGGTTTCTTTTTGGCAAATTCAGAGGAAGGAGCTCAAATGTCCACCAGTGAAACAACAGCTGGTTTAGAAGAGGCTGGGGGAGCATTACTGGAGAATTGAGTCCGTATCAGTTAAGAGACAGCTCTTGCTTCTGCAATACTCTTTCTATTTTTTATGAGGTTTGGAAGGGCACTAATAGTCTTATTGCCCTTACTTGCAGAGCATTAGCGACTGTTACTTATGCATCCTCACCCGCCTGCAGCTTATAATCATAACTGCATGGAGGGTAATTAACAGCTGTTATTGCACAAAGGTGTGGACTTTAATCCTTAATTAACACACAAATCCATATTGTTGTTTGGAACTGGCATTAAAGGAATATCAATGACAAATACCTGTTCTTAGTAAATAATTTAAATTTAGGGGACATGGCAATGCTCATGTGAGCTGCCATAGCGAAGCTAAGGGCGCAGGGGTTCTAAGGGAAATAATGATGCCTTGTAAAGAGCATTGAAAAATGCTTCCCAGTCCCTACCAGAAATGTAGTTATTGGTCAGGAGCTTGACCTATTTATCTGCTGTAGAGAAATTCAGCGTGAATAGGCTCAGGTACACAATTTTATATGCAAATTCAAATAAAGCTCAATTAATTTGAGCATCAATTGAGCTTGACGTACTGAGTCTTATTTGAACCTGAACATCTACTTAGTCTAATATTTGTAATAGTCAATCAATGCTCAACTACACTTACATAAAAGCTGCCTAATTGATAATACAGTTTACATATACAACATGCCCAATTGAGGGTTAATTGGGTAGTGCTTGAATGAAGTGCTCAACTCTGATAATTTAGGCATTTTTATGGCATTTATGATGATGTTCAAATTGTTGTGAGTAAATGGATAGTAAGGGGCAGATTTCCAAGTCCCTTGCGCCCCTTTTGCATCATTGTTCCCATGTTAAAAATTACGCAAAAGTGGCGCAAGGGGCTTGTAAATAAGCCACTAAGTGTTGATTTACAATTTTTTCAAGGAGAGATTATTTAACTTTTTAATTATTTAAATTACCCACCCACAACAATCCTTTAAATGTAAATTACAAATTGAGGCATATATGTTCTCAGTCAGCAAACATGCAATGATGATCAATATCTAATACTCACATAATTATTTTTTATTTATGCTATGGATGTTTCTGCGGGATGTAAGAAACTAACTGTCTTTGTCTCATAGATTTTATGAGATAAACTATTCTGTGATGAGTACAAGAATTTACATTGAGGGTTAGGGGAAACTATGTTAGATGCAAATCTGTAATTTTGCACTGCATTTATGCATGAAATGAGTCCTTGTGTCCATTATTGGTGTGAGGATGCCTTTAAACAAAAGCACCCAAACAAGATCTGTTCAAGATCTGTTGCTCCCATGCATTTGCGGTAACGTTTTACTAAAAACCGAGCGTTAGCTGTAAATGTTTTCCACAAATTATGTGTAAATATACAAAGTGGCCTACAGGCACAATGTTAAGATTTTTGTGCAACAAGCATATTGTGAAATTCCCCAAATTACTAAGGGACAGACTTACAAGCCCCTTGCGACATATTTACGCCGCCGTTGCGTCACTTCTGTGATGCAGCGGTGGCGTAAACCATGCATCATATTGCGACGTATTTACAACGTGACGCATCTAGGGAGATGCATCACGTTGTAAACCCCTGCGCCACATGAAACCTGCGTCAGGATTCATGTGGACTTTCCGGCGCAGGGTGGACATTCCCTCGCAGGTATGCCTCGTAAAAGTGACGCAGTGAAATCTACAAGATTTCACTGAGTCACTTTTGTGGCCATGCTGCGTCAAAACCCTGCACCTACTTGAAGCAAGCGTAAGGATTGATGCAGCATCTTAGGCATAGGGCACCCCGAGCCTTGCTGAAGCCGTGTCATGCTTGCGAGTCGACTCCAGCAATGCGCCACATTTCCGCCGGGGGATGCTACACGCATCTCCCCATCCATGCGCAACCGGCGCGCTGCATTATAAATGCGGCACATCAGTGGTGGCCCACGGGTGGTTTTGCTGGTCGCAAGTGTTCTGGCGCATCCCTGCTGATTTGCTGATCAGCAAAAACTCTGCCTCCCGCAGTGCAGAGTTTACCGGCATCGGTCACCATCCCACCCCTAGCCAGGAGTTCCCCTTGCGTTGCTTTCTCAGGGCAGGACAGGATTATCCAAAAATAAAGTGAGTTGTAAGAGGTTTGCAATAGGAGACAAGTTTGGCTATGTCCTTACACAGCAAGGGTGTTCAAGTGTCGGGAGCCTGAAAAGAAAGTGTCTCGAGATGTACTTGTAGAACATGCTACAAAAGCGAAATCAAACATTGCCTCTGCGTGATCTTCTGTGAATCACTCCCTGCCCGAACATCAGCTCCACCCACTGTTGCTTGAAAGCATTTGGGTGCAGGAAACTCAAGAAACTCCACCAATAATACTGCAGTGACCACATATTTCACCAGGCCTCGCCTCTGACGAAGCTCTTCCGAAAAGATGTTCTTGGTGATTGGGCTAGTCCCCGCTCAGCCTTTCACCCCCTACTGGCCTTGGCACAAATCTATGTTCCTTCAAGGCATGACGTCCTCCTTTCCATGCCTTCACAAGCTAAAAGAAATGCCGGGCTGGCCGGCTGCCTTGTTGGATTATACTGCGAGATCTGGCTCAGCACACTGGAGATCCACCCAGGCTGGCTTGTGTCCTCTGTCAGTGACAGTTACATGCTTGAGCAGAGTGAGCGATGATCATGTGATGTCCCGTGGTTGCTTAGGGTTCTTCCTCTAATAGAAACTTCTGCCTGCCAAGTTGAAGCCAGTAGAGGAGAGTTGCGCCGTTGATTGGTGTGAGATGGGGGGATTTGGGATTGGAAGGGCTGGGTTGAGCAGTATGGCTTCGCAGGAACAAGGGCTGCACAGGGTAGTTGGTGTTGTTTTGGATGGTACACGGATGAGGTGTTATTAGGCAGGGTGGGTGGATTTTGAGGATTTGTCTAGGGTGGAGCGGAACTCTCCGGAATCCCACTCCAAGGAATTGTGTGTAGTGCAACTCTGTGAGCTCCGTCCACCTTTACAAATTACAAATGTATGCCAGAATAATTGACATTCCATCCAGGCCTATTTGAAAAAGAAACTTTTCTGAATATTGGACAAATGAAAACTCACTTAACATCGCTTGATATCAAGTGGACGCAAAATAATATCCTGCCTTATTAGTGTTATAGGAAGTGCTGCCCAAGCATCTACAGCCCCTCCTGTAATAAGGAAGTGTCCGTGAACAATTAAAAACTGGTTCAATTTCTGGTTGCATCCCTGCGGTACTGCTGTAATACAGCTCGTGATGTGTTTTGAATGGATATGAGTTACCACAGGTGATGCCTAACTGACACTGGGTATGAAATGTGCAAAGTATCCCTATTCAAGTGTCTTTCTGTCTTATTAGCACACTGCAAGAAAGTGACTCTGTATATACTGGACCAAAGTAAGGTACAGTGTGTACAGAGGCCACAGTCCCCAGAGGTTTGGCAGAGGCTAATGTTTGATATAACCTTACTCTTTAAAGTGGTAGCTTGGTCAAGCAGTAAGGCAGCATCAGAGGACAGTGTAAAGCATTTGTTGTACACCCTCAGTCAGCAAATGGTCTCACACACTCAAGAACTGAACTCGAGGCCAATTTTTTTGTATCAAAAGAATTGTTGTTTTATTTTAGAACCAACAAGGTATCAAAATATACTTTCTCAGAATGGATTACTTTAGTTAAATACTATTCAAATAGGCAATAGACTCTTTGAATACAATAGTTACAGTCTGTTGCAATAGGCAACCCAATTTCAAACACAATGCAACATTGAGCTCAATGTGAGTTTTCAGTTAAATGCAATAAGTTACTTTGTAGATTACTTTTCTAACCACAGAACTGGATCCTAGATTCAGTCCCAGGAAATGAGCTGTAAACAGTTAAGTAAAAGCGTTTTGGTTACAGTAGTGATTTTTAAGGAATAGAATTGCAATTTAAAAGTTGATTCAGAAACTTTTTCAGGTGAAATTACCAATGTTATCCTATGGAAGAAAATTCAATTTGCAGGTAAAGTATGTTTGCGTTACTTTTGTAATCCAGTGCTGGGCTCCTAGGTTCTGCACTTGGACATCTATCTAAAACAGGCAAGTAATTGTGTTTCTATTGTTGGCACGATTTTATTGAACATTTGTAAGTTTCAAAAATCGACACTTAAAAACTTTTTCGGCAAAAAGCAGACAATGATATCCTATTGGAGGAAATTCAAGTACGGTTATAATTACTTTTCAGGGTCAGTACTGGGCTACAAGATGCAGCACAGAGGTCACCCCTGATAACAGGTGAGTAAATCGGAATTCATTGTTCGGCTAATTTTAGATGAATGTTTTAAAGTTCCAAAATTCCACACTTAGAAGAATTTGCAAGTGAAACCAGTCAATGCTAGCCAATAAAAAAAAGTGAGTTATCGGCTTTTAGGTAGGTACTCGACTGGTAGAGTTAAGGTTCTGGGTATAGAGTCAGGGGTCTCCCAGGGCCAGGTAGGTACAGTTGATACCCCCTCAGTGGCACAGGGTCAGCCGGGTGCAGAGGTAGTTAGGCCCAATGTTATCCAATGAGAGGCAGGGGGTCTTCGGTTGATGTGGGAGCTGAGCTCCTGATCACTTGCTCAGGGCAAATGGGGAAGTGGATTAGGAAAAAGGTTGCATTTCCAGGGGCACTCGGGCAGCTGGGTGCAGGGTGCTTTTGAGCCGTCGGGTGCTCAATGTTATTCAATGAAGATCTTGGAAAGTGAACAAAGGCTACAGGCTCGGGGACGGAGGATCTTCTGGAAAGACCAACACTTCGAGGGGTAATTTGGGATCTTGGAGTATAGGTAGGCACCCCGGAGTTGGTCACAGGGGGTCGGGGGGCGCCAGATGCAGGGGTGTCTTTTGGCATTGGGAAATCTTACCCTCTGCTGGTCGCGGTTGGGGGGTCCCTGGTTCTGAGGCTGCAGGCGTCTTCTGGGTCATCGAGGAGGGTCCATGGGCACTGGATTCCAGGTCAGAATCACCGGGGAGATGTCCTCAGGGTCTTTGCCCACTCGAGCAAAGTCCAGGCTCGGCAGGTGCAGAGTGGGCTGGATTCGCGGTTCATGACTGGCACCAGAGGTATTGTTGTTTAAGCAGAACCACTGCTCATGGGAGTCCCAGTCTCTAAGAGGGTAAAGGCAGGCATGTCCTCCGGGGTTCTCGAAGTTGCTGTCCACAGGAGACGCCGGTATTTAGCATTAGAAGGTTTAAGGATCAACAGGCCTGTACGGCTGGGGCCAAGTCAGTTGGTGTCGTCCTCTTGTTAGCAGCTGCCCAGCAGGTCCTCTTCTTCTTGGTCTTATTTCTTGTTTCGAAATCGGGATCTGAGGAAGGAAGGTTTAGGGTGCCCCTAAATACTAAATTTAAGGGTGTTACAGGTAGGGGAAGGGCAGGGACCAATAGGTCCCTGTCCTGGGGCGTGTACACCCCCTATCCTGCTCCTCTCCTGTGGGAGGGGGGGCAGGAGCCTATCTCTGATTGGGCAGGGCTTCCCATCCTCAAGATGGACTGAGCCTGGAGTTTTGCTTAACCTCGCCTCTCCAACCTGAGAGGTGGAGTTGGCATAGGCTGGCACACGCCCTTTCCTCATGTAGGGTTTCCTGCCAGTCTTCCCACCAGAGTGAGGGTCAGAACCGGTGGGGGCCAGTTGCTCAGTACAGCAAGTGGTCTGGTGAAGCTCACAAAGGTGGTATGCCTTCAAAGCTTCCCTCTGCCCATCCTGGAGGAGGAGATCTAGCACCTCGCCCAGGATGTGCATTGTTGCATGCCCAGGAGAGCGGGGGCTCTCCACCCAGGGGTCCAGCAATATGTCCGCTGTGTGGCAGCCTAGGCAGCCTCTCAGACAAGACCTGGATTGTAGGCTAGGTTTCAGGGGACATCTCTAAGATGCCCTATGTCGTGCATTTTGATATCAAACTTATCAGTCTTCAGAGTAGTCATTATGGTGCTGTGGATTTCGTAATGACAATCTCCCAGCAACATATACTCTTAATGGCATCACTGCACTTAAAGTGCCCAGGAATGGCCCTGGGTACTGTAGGGGTACAGGGCTCATGCACCTGTGCCCACACCACTGGCATAGGGCACCCAGCTAGAGGGGTGACTGATGTATGCCAGGGCAGTGGGTTTGTGGGTATGGTACACAGGGATGTATGCCATGTTGACTCTGTTTAGTCCAGGACACTCAGCCTGCAAAGGCAGTGTGTGTGTGTCAGGATGCAGGGCCCCGAAGGTTGGCACAATAAGTGCTGCAGCCCTTGGGGGTCTTCCCTGGTCACAATGCCCTGGGTACCTAGGGTACCATATACCAAGGGTTGACATGTGGCCAGGGATGCCAATTGGGTTTCAGCTTCAATACAGTTTTAGGGAAGGAACACAGGCCCTGGGCACCTGATTGGGTGGAGCCTAGGGCACACTCAGTCAAAACACATCAGCAACCTTCTACTGCCCTGCATCCTGAAATGTCTGATAGTTAGTGCAGAACATCAGCAGTATATCCATAGGAGAATGATGTAAAACACATTGTCAAAACAAGTCAGTGTTAAGCTTCATAAGTAAGCTTTAACCCCATTCATGCGCGGTGAATTTTTGCGCTAGCGGTGTTTTGAAAAGTGGGTGGGACTCGGACGCCTCTGGCAGTCCTCGGCACATGCCCACCGTGACGCATGACGGCCGGGAGCTGTCATGAGCATGCAAGGGGTTAATTGACAAGCTTACCTTGGAGATCTCCACCTGGCCAGAGGGATATTAAGAGAGTGTGTCAGCTGAGGAGGATTCTTGTGCCAATGACCTTCTGGTAAAGATCATGGCATGAGTAAAGACAAGCATGCACAGGACTTGGTCTTCCAAAGATGGGGCCAGGCAATGATAGCCTAGCAAGTGTCCCCCATTGGTATTGGACTGGACTGGAGACTGGCATGGTGAGCTGAGCTGCATTGGCCTGGGAAGATGAATGACTATGGGTCCACCAAACTTTCTCCTGCCCACATAAATGCTCTAATTGACAAAGACATGCTGGAGTATGGTGGGTGTTTGGCCTCAACTTGTGTCCTTCCCTACCTCCTGGGATTGAACGCTAATTATTTTATTGAACCTGGGTGTAGCACTTTGCCTTGGAAGGGCATTAGATCAGGGCATAGAGCAGTGACACCTATGGGTCTTTCCTGCGCCTCAGTGTTGCAGGAACTATGAAGCTCTGAGAAATGCGCTCAGAATAGTTGGTTATGCCCCCCTGCTTATTGATAAATAGTGAGCAGAATGGACATGGAGATTTGATTGCCTGTTCCACAACAATGTGGCAACATGGAGCTTCAGTTCAATAACATACTTGCAATGCACCTGATGTGATGTGTAGATGCGTCACTACGTTATATTTGCAAATTGGGTATTATTATCCTCAGCCTTCTTGCTAATGAGTGAGATGACCAGACTTAGTGGCAGCCCACTGTCTAGATGGTACAGGGCTGGTGGAGGTTTAATTTCTTGCTGCGGGGAAGCAGTGTCTATTTCTCACTTCCCACCCCGAGCAGGGTGGGGACATACTCCATGGAGTAAGGAACAAGAGGTTGCTGTAACTGAAGTCATCCACTTTATCTTTCTCAGCCCAACCCCTGTTTGGGAAACCATAACCTACGCACCAACCACTGTGCTGCCTAAGGCAGAAGCCAGTCTTATCAAATACTCAGTATTGGGGGGGGGGAGTGACCCGGATTCTCAGAGCAAACTTCTAGAGAGCTTTATGCTGAGAATTGACTGGACTAAAGATTCCTACTGATAATGGATATGCAGTAGGCCCTTGATAATAACATTTATTGTGTGCCCCCTGCTTATCAAATCAGCAATATCAATTGGACAGAATATTGAGTACAGCATAATAAGAATACATTATTAATAGATAAGTAAGTCTAGATTTTCTATACCTAACTCCACATATATGTACCTATGTGGCACATATATCTTCAAGATACATAGATGTGGAGACAGGAGTAGTACATCTTTACTTCTCTATATGACCAACCTTTTGATATTTTGTTCCTCAACAGTCCACCCTTGATATTAGTATGCCACAATAGTGTTGGTGTCGATATTCAGTCGTACAATCGTAATTGGCTGTGTGGTCATTGAGTTTGGACTTCTCAGGGCTGACCAATGCAAGAGTGCTGAAAGAGTGAAAGCACCTGAGTCATTGTTGGTGACTCTATAGATCCCTGTGCCCAATAATGCTGCCAAGGCATGCATGAAAGTATGTATTTCTCTAAATATAGAGTTAAAGGAATGATCTCAATGTGGTGGGCCTTCTTGTAAAAGTAAAGGGCCTCATTCACAAAGGGCCTCCACTCTTGTGGCAGAGGCCCTGCAATCATGGTAGAGTCTCAGCACTCATGGTGGAATCTCCGTAATGAGAATTCTCGTTGTGAATATTCTACATCAAGTGCGGAGAAAAACAAAGGCAGGTGGAATGTAACTGGCCGATAAGGATTATATATGAAGGAGGCATTATGTATGCAAATTATATGATTATAACATCACAATATTCAATGTAATATTCCTCAACATGGGGGCTGATATTACTTTAACTTTGTTATCTTTCTAAATTTGTATTAGTAAAATGAAAATGTTTCTTCATTTTTATTTTTAAATCCTAAAAAAGAATAAAACCATTTTACATACTTGAAGTCAGCTAGACTTACAGCACATTATGAATTTACAAATCAATATGAGTAATGTTAAGGCACCTCAAATACGTATGATTTCATTATACTTTGCATATTGAATAATCTTGTAATATTGTGGGTGCATAATGGGGACATTGCCAACAATTACATTAAAACCAAATATAATATTAACTTGGAATTCATGTAAAGAGTTAACAAAATATTGAACAGCTCAACAAAGTATCCTTGGTATTACATGCTACACAATTGCTGCTATGATTTTGCATACCAGGCTACTTTTAAGTATGAATTCCCTTGTGCACGGCAGCCATGCTGTGCTCTTTCTTAGTGATACATACTGTAGGATCCCCCTAAACTTGCAGGCATTAGTTAAACAATCCACTGGCACTAAGAATGTTTTTTATACCATTCCAGACCAGTCCTATTATTACAGCCGTATGGCATTGGACCGTTTTCTTGACTGTAAGTTTACAGCCTCGCCGTTTCCCCCCATTGGAGTACCCGTCATATTTAGACTTTTATCTTCATGAATTCTCGAGTGGTTGTGGAAATCTTGGTGTTTCTCTCTACTGGGAGCATTCAGGTATATACTACTCCAGGCCGTCTCTAATATCAAGACCTTTGGGGACTGGACTGTGTTTTTGATTATATGTGTACAGCCTTGCAGTTGCCCCCCACTTGGGGATCCGGTCACAAAGCACTCCAGGTTAGCTCAACCACTATCTTGGCCATGGCATAGTGGCACTTTGTATGCACTAGCATCCCACAGTATATCCACACGGATATCGCATCAGGCTATTTACTTATTGCCAGCCTGCACCTCCCGGGATATGTGTGTGTGTAATTTCTCCCAATTCCTCTCCTGTGCTTAATCTTGTGACTGTTAACAACCTGGACTGACATAATATAGGCCTCTCCTTTGCCTCTAACCATTTAGCACTGCTCAAGGTTTCCTACATGTTGATCCAACATCACACGGTCCTGTTGGTTATTTTAGCTTTTCTTTGAACTGTTTCCTATTGCAATACCTTATCTCCCTTTGCAATCATTTTTATCTGGTTTGCAACTAGAACATTGAGCAGTCATTTGCACCCCACCTGAAGCATGTATATTTAACTTCTCTTCAACTGTATTTTTATGTATATGTATGACTGGACATCAGAATCAAGCCTTTTTGTCCCTTCCTAATACAGGGTTTAGAAGCAACCCCGAGTGCGTGTGCCGAGGTTGAGGGGCCACTATCTTCCCCGACAAAACGGGTAAGCATCACAAATTGACTACTTGTAATAACTCTGTAGCCACATTTATACTGAGAGTTTATATACATGTGGCAAGTTACTCAAGGTGTGCCCTGTGAAATGTGTAAAACTCAATTTTTAAAACTTGTCTCTTTACAGGGACGACGCTGACCAGCTGACCATTTAAATTGATTCAATAATCTACTAGTTGGCTGTATCCTAATAAACCACCTTCCAGATCTGGAATTGTGGTTAAACTCACTTTTTTTTACACTTTACCTGGTCCTGAAGAAAACCACGTCACATCTATGAAGAGCTTCAAGGCTGAAACATGTCGACCATTTTGAGACCATGACATGTTGAATCTTCCTGCCATAGCCCACACTCTTTTTAATCCTGACCCTTGGATGTCCCATTAAAGTTTGTTCCTCACATACCAGGTAGTTAGTTTTAACCTCACTTTCACTTTCCCACACACTCCCTCCATGCCCAGCTCTTCTGTAGGTTTTAGAATACCTCTCAACTACATTGAGAAAAGATTCCTGAGCTCCTTCCTCTTAGTGAGGGGGTTATAGCCCACACGGCGACTAGGTTTGCAGTGCGAGGAGGTTCCTGATGATGAACCATGCCACCAACAGGTGGGTGAGATAAACCATCCTTAAAAAAGGGACTCCCCCGCAATCCCCCTCTTCACTTCAGACCCAGGGGTGCTTGTTTGTGTTGCCATATTACCCGATATGGTATATTACAATAGGATTGAAATGGCTTAGTCTAAGTTGGGAGCAAAATGCACAATAATAAAGATCTAACCATGGCTGTCTTCATGACTTCATACACATGGAACATAGAATAAACATAAAATAATTGATTGAGATATCCGATCTATTCCTCATACTTATTAGCCTTTTAGTATTCATTGATGAGAGAATACAGGACTATACGTCCATTGCCAAAAATTAATGTAACTGAATTCATTACTGTGGAGATAATAAACAACACTGAAAAAATACTGTTCATCTTAACTGTACCACTAAGGTGTAGATCATATGATAAAATAATATTACAATTCCAGAATTCAGATTCGTTCAAGTCAATACTACAAGTACATATCAACTTGCAATGTGAAACCATAATGTATCAAATTCAGTTTTTTACAATGTCAATACTCAATAAAGAAACCGACCATATGCTTGCAATGTATGGATAATGCTGTCCACTGTGTTCCAAGAAAAACTCCCAGGGTGAGAGTGTGTAGTGTGTAACTGGAAGGAAAGTGAAAAAAGTTATGTAATTGAGGCTCTAGCATGGGTTGGTCAACCTGTTATAGCATATGATATCCATAGGACTCGCATTCATCCGCAGAGGAAAACTGACTGGTGATGACAAGGTTCAAGGTATCCAAGAACTACAGTTCAGAACATGATTATCCTATGGGTCATGCGCTTATGGGTTCATGTATGATATATTCTAGTCAATTCAGACAAACTAATTTGACCCTGATATAATGAATATCTTCCTGGTGGCAACATTGCTTGATATGTTTAGGTACTGAAAAGCTCTTCTCATAGTAATTCAATTATAGTATATCACTGTGACGTTTCGCAGCACAGTATGCATAATAATGGAAAAAGACAAAGCATATAATGGCGGCTGTGGAAAAATGAAAATTCATCTGTCATTAGAAAAAGCAGCTGAATCCCCATGGCATTGCTAGCAATCTAGAACATGCACATTGCAGTCTTCTAATCATACACATGAGTCTAACAGAGATTATACTTGTGAAGTAACTCCTGGGAAAAATAGAAAAATACAAAATAATTTAGGTAAATGGCCAGTATGTCCAAGACCAATTTTTACACACGTATTTCTAACATCCCATGGTCTAAATTAACAAATACAAGCCTTGTGAGTGATCTGCTCATGGTACCAAAGTAAATGTATCCATATCGATGACACATCCGCATGGCTTCAACAAGGATGAGAAAATTAAGGTAAATATTAAATGAGATGAGACCGAGTGACTGAAGTGTTATTAGGCTTACTTTGGTGCCAGAATCAGTTCACTTGTATGGTTTTTATTTGAAGAAGAACTTTATTAACATAAGAGAACATTCCTCCAAGAAAACATTTCAATATAAAGGAAACGTTTTTCAGTATAAATAACCTATGGCAGTCTCTGGCTGCCCCCTTCCTAGTGCAGGTTACTTAGAATCATTTGCTTCAGGAATCCTCTGCCTATATTTAAATCATAAAGACCTTATGAATCCAGTTTGATAATTGTTTTCATCTGTTTGATCATAAAAAGTTTCAAGCACATTATTGTTATCTTTAGATTTTCCTTCCCTTACACTTTGCATTATTATGTTAACCTATTGCCAATGGTGTATTTTTTAACACATCTAACATTTCCTGTTTCAGAATGATGTATTGAGCTTGAACAGGGCTATCAAAGATGCATCGGGTATATTAGGGAATCTATTGCTGATCTCCATAAAGCTTAGTGCTATTGGTGTGCTGTATGTTGTGTTTTTTCAGAAATCATCTTGTGTTAGGAAATTATTAGTTTCCAGACATATACCTCATTCTTTGCATGGCCAAGTTCCTGTTCCTGAAAATGATCCACAAAATCTGAATCAATGGCAACAGAAATATTCAGTGTTGTGTTGCAGTGAAGGATATTTCCCGATTACATTAATACTGTTTGTCTGTGAGAAAATGCCCCCTTTTGTATGGTCATCCGCTTTTCTTGATGAATGTTATCACTGGTTTTTAATCTCTTCACACTGGGGCACTGCTGTCCAGTGCCTAATGTATGTTCTCTGTCCCCTAAAACATATAGAAATGGACTAATACCTGATTGGTATATTGAATTTTCCTATAAGGCCATAGTATATGGTATAGAAGCTACACCAATGGCATAGAAAGCAAATGTCACCTGTAGACTGCATCACTCAGTGTGCTATCTACTAGTGTCCAAAATAATTACAAAAAGGGGGTGGTGATGGACAGAGTATCCGAGTTAATCAGAATACTCCTACCCAGTCAACAGATCAGGGCTTGATCCATCACCGTTTTTTAGCTCACTGCACCATCCCAGTTCAGAACCTGGCTATATGCAAATTAGTCTGTCCCTGGCCCAGTGCATCATGGGAACAGGGCAGACCAAACTACCAAGCCAATTCTTCACTGGAAAGGAAACAAGCTTCTGGGGACCGGTTTCTGGCATTACAGCCGTCTTCGGCCCGGCTTGCTTGAATCCTGATGGAGCAATGAGCAAGGGACTCATGTCTGAGCATACCCTTCCACACTCATGGTGGCCAAAATAATTACAAAAAGGGGGTGGTGATGGACAGAGTATCCGAGTTAATCAGAATACTCCTACCCAGTCAACAGATCAGGGCTTGATCCATCACCGTTTTTTAGCTCACTGCACCATCCCAGTTCAGAACCTGGCTATATGCAAATTAGTCTGTCCCTGGCCCAGTGCATCATGGGAACAGGGCAGACCAAACTACCAAGCCAATTCTTCACTGGAAAGGAAACAAGCTTCCGGGGACCGGTTCTGGCATTACAGCCGTCTTCGGCCCGGCTTGCTTGAATCCTGATGGTGCAATGAGTAAGGGACTCATGTCTGAGCATACCCTTCCACACTCATGGTGGCCAAAATAATTACAAAAAGGGGGTGGTGATGGACAGAGTATCCGAGTTAATCAGAATACTCCTACCCAGTCAACAGATCAGGGCTTGATCCATCACCGTTTTTTAGCTCACTGCACCATCCCAGTTCAGAACCTGGCTATATGCAAATTAGTCTGTCCCTGGCCCAGTGCATCATGGGAACAGGGCAGACCAAACTACCAAGCCAATTCTTCACTGGAAAGGAAACAAGCTTCCGGGGACCGGTTTCTGGCATTACAGCCGTCTTCGGCCCGGCTTGCTTGAATCCTGATGGTGCAATGAGCAAGGGACTCATGTCTGAGCATACCCTTCCACACTCATGGTGGCCAAAATAATTACAAAAAGGGGGTGGTGATGGACAGAGTATCCGAGTTAATCAGAATACTCCTACCCAGTCAACAGATCAGGGCTTGATCCATCACCGTTTTTTAGCTCACTGCACCATCCCAGTTCAGAACCTGGCTATATGCAAATTAGTCTGTCCCTGGCCCAGTGCATCATGGGAACAGGGCAGACCAAACTACCAAGCCAATTCTTCACTGGAAAGGAAACAAGCTTCCGGGGACCGGTTTCTGGCATTACAGCCGTCTTGCATATAGCCAGGTTCTGAACTGGGATGGTGCAGTGAGCTAAAAAACGGTGTTGGATCTAGCCCTGATCTCTTGACTGGGTGAGAGTATTCTGCTTAATTCAGAAACTCTGTCCATCACCACCCCTTGTTGTTAAATATTTTGTCCACCCTAAGCGTGGAAGGGTATACTCAGATGTGAGTCCCTTGCTCATTGCACCATCAGGATTCAAGCAAGGCGGGCCGACGACGGCTGAAATGCCAGAAACCGGTCCCCGGAAGCTTGTTTCCTTCCCAGTGTAAGAATTGGCTTGGTAGTTTGGTTTGCCCTGTTCCCATCATGCACTGGGACAGGAACAGACTAATTTGCATATAGCCAGGTTCTGAACTGGGATGGTGCAGTGAGCTAAAAAACGGTGTTGGATCTAGCCCTGATCTCTTGACTGGGTGAGAGTATTCTGCTTAATTCAGAAACTCTGTCCATCACCACCCCTTGTTGTTAAATATTTTGTCCACCCTAAGCGTGGAAGGGTATACTCAGATGTGAGTCCCTTGCTCATTGCACCATCAGGATTCAAGCAAGCCGGGCCGACGACGGCTGAAATGCCAGAAACCGGTCCCCGGAAGCTTGTTTCCTTCCCAGTGTAAGAATTGGCTTGGTAGTTTGGTTTGCCCTGTTCCCATCATGCACTGGGACAGGAACAGACTAATTTGCATATAGCCAGGTACTGAACTGGGATGGTGCAGTGAGCTAAAAAACGGTGTTGGATCTAGCCCTGATCTCTTGACTGGGTGAGAGTATTCTGCTTAATTCAGAAACTCTGTCCATCACCACCCCTTGTTGTTAAATATCTACTAGTGTGACACAGGACCACAGAGGAGGGGATTATTAATTTCCCTAGTCACAACTCTGAGTGGGCAAAAAGGACCTGACAAAGGGAACAAAAGTGCCCCATTTTGAATTTGGAGAGTAAGGTATAATGTGGGATTTTTTGCAGAAATGAACACAAAAAGCAGTTGGCTGACCTCCTGTGTGGCCACAGGGACTCAACAAGCTAGAAGTGGCCTTTTCCCTGAAATGCCAAGTTGACCACTGGCAACTGGACCTGGATTAGACCCAGCTGTTAGCCTCTACTGAAGTAAGTCGTGACCACCAAGTGCTGTTCTGGCAGAAATGGGACGCTTGCCTGAGTCTAACATGACTTCCCCTAACAACTCAGAAAAGTTGGGACCTAGATAATTTTTAGACCTCCAGATCTGTGGGGAATCAGAACCAAGCACCCAAACCAATTTACCAAAGGCCCGACTTTTCTGGTTTGAAGAAACATGTTCCTCCCTCTCCTGGCTTCTACACTTGCCTACGTCTAACATGACTTCTCCTAAGAACTCGGAAAAGGTGGGGCATAGATAATCTTTGGACCTCCATACCAGAGAGGGAATCAAGACCTGCCACCCAAACCAGATAACCCAAAGCGCAACTTCTCTGCGTTGAAGAAACATGTTTCTCCCTCTTACGGCTACTACACAGCAGCAAATCCATTTCCGTGAGCCATCAGAGAGAAGGTATCAGGCAGGTTTGCAACCTTGTCCTGCCGAAAGATTCCTAACTCAAAAAAGAGACTACATTTGAGCATAGAAATTTAACTGGGTGAAGGTATCAAAAGTATCTGTCCTATACAAATATTTCCTTGGATGCATAATCTGAATTTTTCCACTCTGAGGCTAACTGCTTTAGAGGGACCTCATCCTATGCCAATCTGACTTTGAGAGGACTTCTAGGATACAGTCTGCAACCTTGCTACACTGTAGGATTTCAACTTCCATATTAGAGACTAAGGGCCTGATTCATGTGTTGGTAGAGAGGGAACTCCATTGCGACATCGGCAGAGTTCCCTCTCTAGCAACATAAAGGTCTATCCATCAAATTTAAAATGGGTGAACAGAGATTGCCAAACTTCTCAGATGAGCTGATGGAAAGAGGGTTGTTGGAGGACTGGCTGTATGCAGGGCCACTGGAATTATGCAAACGTGCGTCCGCTGTGATTTTTTTATAATTATAGATTTGCTGCACTTCCCACATAATTCATCATCTGCCGCATAATCTGCAGATTTTAACAACAAAAATTGTTTCTAACTCAAATACTTCAAAAGTTACTAAAAATACAGCGAAACATATTTCTGTGCAGTTGAAGGCCCTTTGCAAAGGTTGACAGGTCCCCTTTGTGTTGCTTATTTCTATATGTGGGTGTTAAAATCCTTCTAATGAGGTCTAATCAATTGACAGACAGTGTTAACAAGTTTAAAAATGACAAAATAATAAAATATTACTATCACAAAATATGCTTCATTACACTGCATAATTGGTCTTTCTTGCCGCACAAATTACTCAACCCTTCTGCATAATGTGGCCCTCTTCTGCAGCATAATGCCTGTGGCACCAGCTTATTTTTCCACCAGCCCAATTTAGATGGGTGGACATATAGCCATTTTTTGCTGTCGGTCAATGCCAGTTTTTTTACTGTCTGTTGGCTTGGTGATAAGGTGCACTATAAAACACAACAAATTCTCCCTCACCATGGGAGATGACTCCCATAGCAAGGTGGATAATATTATTTTTTTTTCATACAGAAACACATGAAATGGGATTTTCTTTTTGAAAATAAAAGCATTATAACTGTGATAGATGGTTTGTCATGTTTGGTGGAGTTTTCCATCAAAGTTACAATGCATTGCAGGATCTGCCATGATGACGGTTCCTGCCAATGCTAAAATATCCACTGGCTTGATGAACATTTCTAAATCCGTTGGGTGGTATCTCCATCGGGCAATGGACTACTTTTCTCCATTGCCATGGCTAAGAAATAGGTCATTCCCCAACATATAATTTAGGCCCCAAGTTAAAATCTTGCACTGGGACAGACCTGGTTGATATAGCCCATCCATGCTCCATTGTGGTTGGCATCAAATTGTCACTAGGTCCCGGTCTATCATAACCAAAGACCATCATTGGCGCTTAGTACATGCTGGAGTTATTTTTCTTAAATCTTCTAAAATACATATCTCCAATTTTCTTTATTGCATTTTTGTCATTTTGGTGTCATTCGGTATTAAATGTTGATCTAGTCTTCTAATATTGAGTGCACATTTTATTATGTCGTGTTTTTGGACGCTTTACCTGTTTTGGGTAGTCTAAAGGAGTGATATTCAAAGTACGGCCCGGGGGCCACTTGCGGCCCTCTTGACATTTACATGCGCCGCCAGTGAACAGCAGCATGAGGTGCTGTTCAATTGCTGAACACTAATATGTAGGAACATTTTCTAAATAAACGAGCAGGCATTTATTGACCTGCAACTAAATACTTGCCTGTTTATTTAACATGTTTTCCACCTCCCTACACAATCCCTGGCCCACCCAGACCCCCTATGGCCCCCTGCAGGCATCGATGCGGTCCTTGGTCCTACTTCGGACTGTACTTTGTGGCCCCTGGGCCAGTGATTGTGAGTACCTGTGGTCTTAAGGCTCCACACATATTGTTTAAGTTAAACTCGTCTACTTCGTGCCGTAGTCACCAAGGGCTGAGCTTAGGTTTAAATTAATGAAACCTTTCTCTGGATCTAACAGGTTACTGAATGTGTTATTTGTGGTGGACTTCCATCCAGTCCAAATAATAATCCACTTTGTTTCACCCCTGATGATCAGTTTTCTTTTATCTGATTGATACTGTTTGCTGCATGTATCAAAAGTCACGTCTTCTTTGCTATATTGGCAGGACTAAAGGTCGGCACTTATTTACTAAGGTGTTTGCTAGGGTGCTCAGGAACACAATGCAAAATAGCATCAATGTGCTTACCTTTTTCAAGGCCTAAGTATGCGGCACTAAATTGTGAACATAGTGCGAGTGCAAACATTTGGTGTTCATATTGTTTCCTTTCAAAATGTAGATGAATGGCAAGATCTGTTTTTCCTCTCCACTCTAAATTACAGCAAATGCTTCATTTTGCCGTCATGTTGTACTTATCATGTTGACATTCTTGGTTTTGTATGCTATTATTAGTTTTGTGGGTATGTGTAGCTCTTACAGCTTTTCCTGCTTGCCACTCCTATTGTTTGATGACCTATGCCACGCCAATACCAGGTGATGGAAAACATGCTTGAAAATAGTCTAAACGCTGGCTATTCATCTGGGTACCATTCAAACCCATTGTTTGAATATACCACTCCATACAGCGACCTCCTGCTTATGTTTGGCATATGTCTAGCAACTGCTCTCAACTATATATGTTATGCATGGCGTCCATTGGGAACCTTATTGTGGACACCAGATTCTAAATCTGGTTATTTCCTGTGCTGATTGCAATAGCGGGAATGAAAAGTTGTTTCCTACTGTTGCTATGTCATAAAGGAATTTAAGTCTTTCTGAAAGGCCCCTCTGAGGGCCTATCAGTGCAATACTAGATCCAGCATAGTTTTCCAAAGTTAGAGAATCATACGGCAGAGAGAGTGATGGGGCTGGGTGGCAGGAGGATAGGTATTTGGGACAGGGTGGAGAAGCTAAGGGGCATATTACCAAACAATAGCGATAATTATCGCTATTGGTTGGTTAGAGCCAAAATTTTACCGCTGAGCTGCGGTGATTTTTACCGCAGATAAACCTTGGTATTACCAAGGTTTATCGCAAATGCGATAAAAAACGGCAGCAGTGCATGAATATCGCTGAAAAGTCAGCGATATTCATGCATTACCGAGCTAATGCTCTTAGCCATGTTATCCACCTCCCATTGGATAACATGGCTAAGAACTGATCAGGGCAGGTGTTAGCTTTTGGAGATAGCGATGTTAGCGACTGTTTCCAGTCGCTAACATCTTGGCACGCCCACTTTGCATGTCATTAGTGATAAATATCACTGACATGCAAAGTGGGGCCCAAGATGGTCGCTATCTCCTACTAGCTGTCGCTTACTGGTTTTGTCCACCCTAAGCGTGGAAGGGTATACTCAGACATGAGTCCCTTGCTCATTGCACCATCAGGATTCAAGCAAGCCGGGCCGAAGACGGCTGTAATGCCAGAAACCGGTCCCCGGAAGCTTGTTTCCTTCCCAGTGTAAGAATTGGCTTTTGTAGTTTGGTTTGCCCTGTTCCCATCATGCACTGGGACAGGAACAGACTAATTTGCATACAGCCAGGTTCTGAAACTGGGATGGTGCAGTGAGCTAAAAAACGGTGTTGGATCTAGCCCTGATCTCTTGACTGGGTGAGAGTATTCTGCTTAATTCAGAGACTCTGTCCCTCGCCACCCCTTGTTGTAAATATGCTTACTGGTGTTAGCGGCAGCTAGGTAATAGGGAGATAATTTTATCTCCGCTTTCTTGGCTTTTAAAGCCAAAAAAGCGGAGATAAACCCCCTTGATAATATGCCTCTCTGTTCTGTAGGACTTCCCTGTTATTCCTCATTTGAAAGCAAACGAAAATAAGTGTAGGGGTCATCCAGAAACTAAAATGATCGATGGGCATAACAGCAATGTTTTCCCTTTAGCTACCTGAGGTCATTGTAGAGCACTCAAGCTTCACTGTCATTGTCTATTTGATCTCGGTCATAATGACTCAATGAAAAAGATCCTTGTATGCATGTTCAAATGTCCTATTTCCCTGTCAGTTGCTTGAATTTGCTTTGTTCAATTGCAGTAAACCTTCATTGTGGATATTTCCGGCACATATATAGTAGCACTCACAGTTTTCTCATGTAACTACTGTATACGTTTATATCTTAGGTGCATTTTATATTTATAGCTTCAGACTGGTACATTTTGGGTATTTCAGAGACATTTAGGGGCATATTATCAAGGGCTTTATCTCCGCTTTTTTGGCTTTAAAAGCCAAGAAAGCGGAGATAAAATTATCTCCCTATTACCAAGCTGTCGCTAACACCAGTTAGCGACAGCTAATAGGAGATAGTGACCATCTTGGGCCCCGCTTTGCATGTCAGTGATATTTATCACTAATGACATGCAAAGTGGGCGTGCCAAGACTTTAGCGACTGGAAACAGTCGCTAACATCGCTATCTCCTATTACCAACTTTTGGAGATATTCGCGCTAAGCGCGAATATCTCCAAAAGCTAACACCTGCCCAGGAGCAGTTCTTAGCCATGTTATCCAATGGGAGGTGGATAACATGGCTAAGAGCATTTGCTCGATAATGCATGAATATCACTGACTTTTCAGCGATATTCATGCATAGCGGCCGTTTTTTATCGCATTTGCGATAAACCTTGCTAATAGCAAGGTTTATCTGCGATAAAAATCACCGATTTGCGGCGATAACTTTTGTCTCTAAACAAGTTAGAGACAAAAATTATCTCTATTGGTTGGTAATATGCCCCTTAGAGATTAGATTCTCTTTTTTTTTTCTTCCTTGTTCAAGCGATTCTCTCAGTGAAGAATGCTTGTTCCATCGAACTAACATTGTAGTAAAAACTATTTTGCAGCTGCATCACGGGTTTTGTTAAAGAGGCAAGGGTCATATTATAAACATTAATATTAAAAAGACAATAGTACTCAGAAAAAATTAGCAATTCTGAAAATAGCAGCATGGCCTGGTGGGTGTTACTTCCTTAGATGTTATGTAATTTAGCTTTCTAGGTAAGTACCAAACTATTTAGTGAAACATGACTAAAAAGATATCCAGTGAATGTAAAACAACATACTCAGCAGAGAAGTAAATGAAGCATATCAGCATGAAAATGGAATAGCAGATATAAATATTGCTAAATTCAATCTAGAACCAAAGCTGTCATATCCTATTTGTCAATATCTCCTTTATTTTACTTAGCAGCAAGTCGTGATACTCAAAGCTGAACAGTATTTTAATAAATTGTGATGTATACATATATTATCCAGTTATATATATTTTTATCTTAAAAGCGTCAGTGAATTCTTTGCACATATTTATTAGAGTTTTAATTATTTATGTGCATAGAAAATGTGACCTTTAGATAATATAATAATAAATGCTTATGGATTTGTTTACATTGACAAATGCCGTATAAATGTAGTCTTGTTTCTCTGACAATGACCATGTGACCTGTGATGGTGGTCAAGGGGGTGTGTCCACTTTAGAAATAAAAACGAAAATGGCATGTATTCAGATTACACGTGAGCGAGGGCATGGAGCTCGAAATGCGTTGTGTTGGGTCGAAAATAAATTAAGATCTTGTCTGACGTTCTGAGGGGTCTGTGCCTCCTTCTTCGCCGTAACCACCGCAGTGTGGGGAGTCGGAAGTGGTGGGAGCAGTCGAGTATGGATAATTTTACGAAGGACGGTTACCTTCATTTCCAGACGCCCTCCTCGTAAGCTGGTGGTCGGCCTTAACCGGAAGTGCAAAAGGATCCGTGGCAGATTAGTGGCAGCTGCCACCTAAGTCTAGCTAAAGATGAACAGGAACCGGTTGGAAGACGCGATCAACCGGGTCGGAGGACTTGAGAGAGAGCGTCAGATACTGGCAAGTGGATATTTGCGAGAATTCGTTGGAGAGGAGAAACAGATACACAAGGCTTTTTTCGCAGCTCAAAAAGCAATTGAGCTTTGTGAATAAGAAACAGTTACGTATTCAAAACGACCCATTATGTCCGCAGCAGAGATGAGGGAAAGAGAAATGCCGGCAGATGAGTTGTTCGGCAATCTGCCGAGCGCATCACGTAATACTACACATACCGCCAACACAGGAAATAATAAAGATTTGGATGTTAAATCCTACTAAAAAACCTTGAGAAGAAGCGTAAACTGGAAATAACCAAATGGTGGGAGCACAGGTCGCTCTCCAAATATGTGGGAAAAGTGCTGAGGGGGTTGCGAATACTTTTGGCGCCAAGTTTCGACAAGCCCAACCCAAACATGCTACGAGAATGGGGTGAGAGCAACCTGGCAGCCTCTATGAATCTTGTCAATATCTTGATAAAATATGCCAACATTGATCGTATAGAAATCCAGAAGGAAATTGATGATATTAACAGTGAATTAGACAAACTTAAGCTGTCAGAACAAATTGGGAAATTAAAAGGAAAGGTTGAAAAAACATGAAGAAAAAATTAAATTTAGGAAAGCCAATAAGTTCGCCTGCGATTAGGCAGACTATGAAAATGGACAGATGTTCACTTTCTCATGTAAGTTGGATTCGATTAGAAGGCAACAATTCAGCGAAAAAATCAAAAGCAATGTGGCAGTGATCAGCGTGCATATGGAAAATGATGATGATTGTTCAAGTGTGGAAACAGTATCACTGACTAGTGAATCAAGTACAGAACCAGATCAGACTCGCACGAGCAAAACCAAATTAAGTGTGGGACAGGAACTTGATTTTTTAGTAGAGGAGAGACTACAGACACTTTGGCCCAGACAAAAGAGATTAGCAAATGCCGAAGGACCAAAAGAAGACGCGATCAGCGCAAAAGACGGAAACAAAAACATGAAAAAGAAAACGCAGTGGCAACAGAAAAAACGGCGTTGAAAGATAACAGTGTTGTCAATTCATCATCAGTGGTACTCACAAAGGCAGAAGAACAACTACTAGCCTTAGGCCTTATCTACTGTCCAGGAGATGATTTTAATTATGCACGCACACGAATGGATGTCTATTGCTACATTAGAAAGTTGAAGCTAAAGAAATTCTTTGCTCTTAAAACTCACAAAGAGAAAAGTGGCACAGATATGGGGCAAGAGGAAGAAACGGAGCCCATGCTTGCAGCCTCTGACATTCCTAATTTGCTCATGTTACATGAACTCAATGATGTGTGCACACGCCCATTGGTCATGAGGTGAATATTTAAAAAGACAATTTGAGCCACGAGTAGCGAATTACCAATGCCTCTGAAGAAATGCGCTCTGCGCATGAAACGCGTCAGGCACTTTCATTTTGGTGAACACCTCTTCCCAGCGCCTTGCTGCTTGCTCCAATAAAACACAGATGTGAGCTTTCCTGCGAGGGGCTTCTCTGAATTTTGGGCAAGTTATTTTTGGATGTTAACTGGCCGGCCCTGGTCGGAGAGAAGCCCAACCATGACCTAATGGACCTGTGCAGCATCTTGGGATGCAGCATATCGAGGGGCAGGAAGGTCGTGTGGAGGAAGTTATAAGATGCAGAACGCTGTGGTTTGAAGTCTTCCAAGCCCACTGGGGTTTTAATTTTTTGAATCCATTTCGCTACCACGAGCAACTCAATCGAGTTGAAAACAATGAACTACTCATACCAGAATGCCCATTGGTCACGAGGTGAATATCTAAAAAGAAAATTTGAGCCATGAGTAGCGAATTACCAATGCCTCTGAAGAAATGCGCTCTGCGCATGAAACGCGTCAGGCACTTTCATTTTGGTGAACACCTCTTCCCAGCGCCTTGCAGCTTGCTCCAATAAAACACAGATGTGAACTTTCCTGCGAGTGGCTTCTCTGAATTTTGGGCAAGTTATTTTTGGATATATATATATATATATTTTACCTACTGGCGATAGCCAGTAGGTATATATAGTTAGGATTGTTTTCCATCGGGAAATCGCAACATTCTATTGGGAATAACTTTGGCGCCGGTTGAGGAATCTTCCTGAAATTTTCCTTAACTTTGCCTCGAGGTGCTCCGCTCCTTCCCTGAAAGTTTGGGGGGGGATTCGTCAAGCGGGGGCCGAGATAAAAGGGGGGTCCCAAAACGTTTTTTCCCCATGTTAATTCCCATAGGGCAGTTGGACTCACTTTTAGCCCGAACGGCTGAATGGTTTTCCACCAAACTTGGCCAAATTGTAGGGACTGGTAGCCCGATGTGCCTTTGCTATGTCTCAAGATATGTGCTCCAGTGGTTTTTACGAAAATTAACTTTGAAAAAATATATATTGTGCTACATTGGGCTATATATATGTTAGAGCCCAAATGTAGCCCAAAGATGGCCACCAGAGACAAAAAAAAACAAATGTAGCCCGAATATCAGCCAGATGTAGCCCAACTATAGCCCAATGACAGAATGTCCCAGAGTGTTCTAAAGAACAACTAGAGCGCTAACAGTCTTACTTATGACAAAAGTATGGCACACCTGAAGTCATCTTGATTGGAATAAAGTGTTAACACTTAAAACATTTAATTTGCAAAGGAACAAAATGAAGGGGTTCATTTTGCCAAAGAAATTATGATTAGTGCTGAAGAAAGAAAAATTAGGGCACATTTTGAGTGACTTCTCAAATCCTCTTATATTTCATTAAAAAAATTCTGATATGCAGTCTCCCAAGATGTCCACCAGAGACAAAATAGCCCAAATGTAGCCCAAATATCAGCCGGATGTAGCCCAACTATAGCCCAATGACAGAATGTCCCAGAGTGTTCTAAAGAACAACTAGAACGCTAACAGTCTTACTTATGACAAAAGTATGGCACACCTGAAGTCATTTTGATTGGAATAAAGTGATAACACTTAATACATTTAATTTGAAAGGAACAAAATGAGGGGTTTCATTTTGCCATAGAAATTTTATATATATATATACTCACTGAAAAAACCATAGGTTACACACCAGTTATAGTTAGGAATTAGCATTTAAAAAACCTTTGAAATTCACTGAAAAAACCATAGGTTTCACACCAGTTATAGTTAGCTGGAAATTTTACCCGGATAAAACCATTGAAATTCCCACGTTATAGTTAGTTGGACTCACTATAACTTGCACGTCTGCAATGCACTGCTGATGACGTCACATATTACATCACTCATGCATATATTTAAATATTTAAACATTACTCGCTAATATATGTATTCACTAAGATACACTTAATAAACCAGTTGCCCAATCATTTTTTTTAAAAAGCACTGAAAAAACCATAGGTTTCAGGCCTTATATAGTTAGGAATTAGCATTTAAAAAACCTTTGAAATTCACTGAAAAAACCATAGGGTTCAGGCCTTATATAGTTAGGAATCAGCATTTAAAAAACCTTTGAAATTCACTGAAAAAAACATAGGTTTCAGGCCTTATATAGTTAGGAATTAGCATTTAAAAACACCTTTGAAATTCACTGAAAAAAACCATAGGTTTCAGGAGTTATATAGTTAGGAATTAGTTTTTAAAAACACCTTTGAAATTCACTGAAAAAAAGCATAGGTTTCAGGAGTTATATAGTTAGGAATTCGTTTTTAAAAAACCTTTGAAATTCACTCAAAAAACTATAAGTTTTAGTGGTGTTATAGTTAGCTGGACATTTTACTCATACAAAACCAATGAAATTGCTCCTATATAGTTAGTTGTACTAACTATATTTCGTGCACCCGCAATCCACTGCTGATGATGTCACATATTAGATCATTCATGACATGGTCAGTGACATCACATGACAATGACATACACCTTTTCATACACTATTACAATTTTTCATCACTGTTTGTAAAATACAGAGTATCATATTTAAATCCATTGTAGAGTGAAAGGATGAAGGGAGACAGGATAATATACAACGATTGAGGGAAATGGACTGAGGAAGTTATAAGGTAGACACACTAAGAGAAAAACTGAGTGAGGTGGAGTACAATGAGTGAGAAAAGGAAATGAGTAAGTGAGCAAAAAGAAGGAAAGAGAGGAGAAGACGACTAAACCAGTGGTACTGATAGAAAATAATTTGGTGATGAAAGTAAAGAGAAGGACATTGGAAGAAAGGAAATGAGGGATAGTAATGGAACCAGAGTAAAACAAATGGGATGAAGAACGATGAGAGAGGAGCAGTGAAGTTGTTGTAAAAGAAGTGATAGAAGGTAGATAAACACAAGTGAACATAACACAAGTAGAGTGAGGCACTGAGGACATAGAAGTAGTGAACGAAAAATAGAGAGAAGTGGTCAAAAGTAAGGAACAAACAAAGATAAGCGAGGGAGAGTGGATGATTTATAGTGATAGAGTGCAATAATACTGCTGAGTGAGTAAACAGGAATTACTAAAAGAGCAAAGGAGGCAAATACGGAAAAGAGAAGTAAAGCAGAGAGACTGAAAGCTAAAAAGTTATGCAAGGGAGAGACGGGATGCACACAGTTGAAATGAGAATGAGGGGTTGTCAAAGAAGTGGAGTAAGGGAACGGGGGTTACAGAGAGTGAGAGAAAGACATTATAATTGAGTAAAAAGAGCTGAAAGAGGACGGAAAAAGGAAAGTGAGTGTCAGAGAATAGGAATACAATTTAATTTACACAATCCAAAGTATAGAATACTTTGTACAACATGTTACATAGTTTATTTTTGCTGTTCTCAGAATATATTGAATTTCACTTAAAACAGTGAGTTCAAATTACTCATCATATGACAGCGGGAAAAAAAAACACAATCTAAAAGATTGTGTTTTAAAAAAAACCTTAGATACTGACAAATGACAAATGTACACTAATCTTTGATTGACTTACTTTTCCTTGAGGCCAAATAGTATATCATGGAGGTCCTTTTCTCGTTGCAAAGTACTTTGCTGTTCACTTAAAAATCCATTTCATCGACTTTCTATAAGAAAAGCTCCAAGAACATCTGAAATATTTTCATTATTTTGATATACTCCTTTTTTTCAGTCATGACTCTTTACTCATTCCTGCACCTTTCCATTTGGCCAAATAGTGTCAGATGTATGAGTATATATGAGTACTCCTCCCGTCTTCATAGGCCAATTACCTTTACCTAAATTTTGGCTGTAAAAACACTAGGTATGAATTTATAAAGCCAAAAGGCAAACGTTGTTTGAAAGTCAAATGAGTGTCGTTACATTGGGTCCAACCTTTAGAAGTTTTTAAATAGCATGTGTAATGCCCTGATGTTGTAGAAGGACCGTCATGAAAAATAATTGCTACAGTTGTAAAGGTTCTTCCTGATATCGATAACTGAGAAGACACGAAATTTTTAATAGAAGTTGTCAATTTAGTTCCATCAGGTCTACATCGTTGGAACATTAAAATGACATAGTGACCATAATTTTGTTGAAATAATGTGGACAGCATTGCAGACTTACATTGGGTACACACCATATTGTGATCCGCTGCTTTAACTAGATTATTAAAAGGCACTGATTTGCAGTCTAGTAAAGTCAAATATATAAATCTTTCATAGTATATTCTAGTAGTACTTGATGAAGCACAGTTATCACAGTCATGTTGCCATTGATAAGAAAGGTTAAAAAGATTTTTGATATCTACTCCTTCATCTTGCAATACATCAAACATATACATTAAAAATTCCTGACAATCCTGCTGAATTTTCTGTGAAAATTGATTTTGACCTGAACATATGTCCAGAAGGGTATGTAACCTTTACAACAAAACTTTTACAACGACCTACCATTACAATGCAACTTTTACAATGCAAACTATTACAACGCATTGCTCTGGGGGGCGCTCTAGGATAGGGAATAGGTTAATTTACTATCCAATAACCTTCCCTACTATCCACGGGGACTGGAGTTGGAATAGTAAATTAAACTATTCACTATCCAGCACCCCAAAGCGCTATGGGATGTAATGGTATGCATGGTAAAAACCGCGTTGTAAAGGTAGGCGTTGTAAAAGTATGCGTTGTAATGTCATACATCCGTCTGGAAGATTTCTAATTTCTGAAACACTTTCTATTTTTGCTCTATCACTACTACATTTCTCTAACACAGAATTCAATAAACAGCACAATGTTTGTTCCCGATTTTCGACAATCTGTTTTTGTAAATTTTGAAGAAAAAAAACAACATTAACTACTACATTAGCATAGCAGTTGACACCAGAACTGTTTTCAAACTGAAATCCAACAACATCTTCAACAGAATCCTTTTTCTTTCTCTTTACAATTACACTTTTATCTACTTTATGCCTTTTTTCTGATACCTCACTGCAATTACTCTCATTTCTTCTTTTTCGGCCTACCACACGTTTTTCAATCAGAGGATATTGAGGCAAATGTGGAGCATACTCTCTTCTTAACCTATTGTATTTTTTAACACAATCTAGATCTGCACAAATCTTTGTTTCATCACACTCAATCAAGTACAATCCTGATAAAGTTCTGACTCGTGATAATGCCACATATGCCATACCCTCTTTAAACACAGAACTTCCAATGTTCACCAAAGCGCTATCTACACTTAAACCTTGAGACTTATGAATTGTCACCGCATATGCCAAACAAATAGGAAACTGTTTTCGGCGAACATATAAGTCTTTCACGAGCAAAAATCTAGCTGAACAACGACAAATTTGTTCTATTTCATCAATGCCATCAAATTTAATTTTTAAAATTTCAATTCCATCTCTATTTTTGTAATTCACAAAACCAACAACATGACCCATTGCTCCATTTACCAGACCTCTTTCAACATTTAAATTCCTTCTCAAAATGATAGGACAATTTAAACACACATTGAGAGTCTTTTCAAAACCAATAGTTTTAGATATAGTCTTCTCTAATGAATCCAATTTTGATTTCACATTTTCAGACAAAATAATTGTTGCTCCCATATGCTCTATTTTATCTGTAGCTTCCAGTTTCACTATCTCTTCATTTTCTAACTGTAACATTTTGTTATTGAACATGGAACATTCTTTCAGATTTGGCATCAAACATATTCCAGATTTCTTCTCGTTAATTTTCTTAGAAATATTCTCTGGAAGAATGTTTTCATTTGGGTACAAATTTGAAATTATTCGTCCATGTAAAGCTTCTTTCCCTTGCTCACTTAGTTTTCCGATTCTTACATCTTGTAAAATATTTTTATAATCTTCATCCTTTGCCTGCCGCATATTTTGAAGCAGTTCTGCATATTTGAAGCACTTCCTGGTATCTTCATGCGTGAGCATTTTGAACACAGGTTGTCCTTTCACTGGAGTCAACTGCAGAAGATCTCCAAAAACAATAATATGTTTTCCTCCAAATAAGACATCATAGTCTGTTCTAAGAATTTCTTGTATTCTCTAATGCACAAAAGCAAGCATTATATTTGACACCATGCTTACTTCATCAATGATAAGAAGTTTCATTTTCTTCAGGACACTCGAAACTTCGGAACACGCATCTCCAGATAGCTTGTGATACTCCAATTTGTTATCATGCTCCACTGGCAGCATCAGTAAACGATGTAAAGTAATCCCTTTAATGTTATGTGCTGCCAGCCCAGTTGGAGCGGTAACAACACAAGACAGCGATGATTCAGTCCTTTTCTGCAGATAAGTTGCAATTGCTTTATTCAGAAAACTTTTTCCAGTTCCCGCTTCTCCACTCACGTACAGTTGGACAGGCTTAAATGATGTACATGAGCACTCTTTTTTCTCATGACTGAATCCATGTTCAATCTGTTCTGTGACTTCGTCATATATCTGTTTCTGCTCAAGGTTTAGTTGTTTCACCAAATCTTCTAAGTTAACTTCATCATCTTGAGCATGTTCCATAGCTCTTTCCATCTCATCCATGGCAGTGGCAGCTTCATTTTGGATAATTGGTCCTCCAAGTGGATCCTGACTCAATGAAGCAGAACTCTGACTGTCTTGAGAACTGTCTCTAGCAATCTCTGCAGCAATTGTGGCTTCTTGCTCTATTTCTTCGTTCAACATTTGCAGATAATTTGGAAAAACAGGACATTCTATGGTATCCTTGGTTGCATTAAAAGAATCTTCATAACAGAGAAAATCTCCAAGTAGTTCCTCTTCTGTACGCCATGGCTTAAAGAGTTGCAAAAGAGCTAAATAGTAAAATTCCCTTTTCTCTGGATTTTCGCAACTCAATTTTCGATGATTAATCAAATGGCCTTTTTTCTGTCTCACTAGACATCCTTCACACCCAATGATAGCATATATTCCATTGTTAATATCTTCTCTGATGGTTCTCTTATAAATATAGTTTTGCAGAACTTCGTACAAACAAACGTTCTCAAGATGACTACTTCTATTTGGATAGTATGTATCCAACATGTTGGTCTTCAAAATATCTGTACTTTCTGGTTCTTTCTCCGCCAAATACTCTATTTCTTGTACAGATTTCAAAACTCGATTTCGTGTTGCAGCAAGACCTAGACTCCCCCAAATGATGGTTCTAGATTTGGCATATAGACTTGCTGATGACAATCGATCAGAACATTCATATGCTCCAATTTCTCGATGCGACAACATCTTCAGACTGTAACTGTATAATTTCTTGCTTAGACTCTTTTCATGTGAAATGTCCTCCCACATTTCCTTCAGTTCTGTCTTTTCTTTTTTTGTGATGTAAGACGTCACATATCGAGCCACAGCAATAGAGTTGTCAGCAACAAATTGAATATCCATGTTAGCATTCCACATGGACAAAATCACTGGGTTGTAGTCGTTGATGTACTTGGACTCTTCGTTTCTTTTTACATTGTATGTATTTTTTGGTGATTTCCTCGTCACAGTATGTCGCAGAGAAGACATCAAATTATTTACTCTTCCTTTAGAAATCACTGGTCGTGGAAAGGCGAAACAACATTTTGTGTAGAACTTGTCCTTGTTTCTGAATTTTCGACGACAGTACTTTCCACAACGATGGGATTGAAAGCGTAAAACTTGTTGCCTTAAACTGTTTTCTTCTGTAGTTTTCGTAACAGCACATGTTGAATACTCTTCAATAAAGCTCATCACTGTCTCATCCGAATCTGTTCCAAATTTGGGTGCATCTTTAATCCACAACAACATATGTATGTGAGGAGCACCTCTCGCTTGATACTCCTTTCTCCAAAAGAAATCCAAAACCTCTCCAAGGGGAGGATTTTTTTGTTGGTAATAAAAGACATCATAGCTTCAAATCTATGATTGAAATATCTGCATACATTTACTGGATCCAAAGAACACAGTTCTCCAGGTGTTTTGAATTCTATATTTTGTATATTTGCATTTGCCTCTCGTAGAAATAGAAGTAAGTCATCCCATGCATACTCGGCACAGCTAAGAGTGAGGAACCATGTAGGAGTTCCTAAGTTTCTTATCATACATTTCAATTCCCCATGACGACGGTACCAATACACGTTTGTACCACGCTGACATGCCATGAGATTGATTAGATGAGATTCCAAAATATTATCTTACAGATTCACTTTCTCCATAAAGTCCCTCGCCGAAACATTTTGTAGATGTGCTCCACTTTTCAGTATATGGTTTACTGCATAAGAAAGCCCAGACAAGTCACTTTCATACAGTAAATGAAACAAATAAGGAATGCATTGGCGAAACCTTGGATCTTCAGCATATAATCTTACAGTTCGATATTCAGATGCAGGAATTTGAAGTGGTCGATCGTCATATCGTCCACCTCGACCTGTTGGAAATAGCTGTGGAAAACAACGAGCTTCCAAACTTTCTTCCCATACACTAACGGGACTTCCTTTTGCTGCTTTCATTTGAAACAATTCAATTGCATTCCCCATTACTTCTTTGGAATGCAAAGGATGAACAGTATAATGTTCATATATTTCTTCACTTCTAGAGACATCAACTTTTTCAATTTGGCCGACTGAACAATCACTGTCTTCATCTGCAGCTGTTTCCTCTGCTGCAACACATACATGTTTATAATACTCATTGTTTTTGACTAAATACAACGTTGCCTTTTTGACTTTCCTAACATCCACTAAATCTTGCCAGATTTTTTTACTCTTTGTCGGAACCCCATTAACTAGAATAACTAAAGGTTCCTCTTCTACTTTTTCTATACCAATTGTATCAATATTTTTTTTGAAATCTAGAGGCAAATAAACAACTCTTCCCTTTAATCCTCTCTGCAAATCTGTAGGAGGCAATTTCCCTATCTTAGGCTCCATGCGAACAATTGCCTGAAAAGGGTGGCCACATTGAATCAAAATAGACTCATATGTATTTGAATCCATCAATTCAGGGGGAATGTCTACCAACTCCAGCTCTAGCAGGCATTCTGTTTTGATTTAAAATATAACAATATTTACAAATACGCTGATCAGAACTCAAATCAAAACAATTCTCCACCCACAAATAAGTTGCAAAATCCTTCCACTCATAATTATTCATCTTTTCACTTTTTACGTATAAATCAACTAATCTAGTTTGATGCTTATAATGACTTCGTCGACAACACACACAAGTAAAATTCGGCCTTTCACTTGATTTCACCTTAAACCTGGTAATTTCCTGCTCAAACTTTTCTGTACTTGAAATCTGTACATTGTCTTCCACATTACCTTGAATTGCTGTGCCAATTTCTACACTATCCTCTTTTTTATCAAAATAACAAATCTCAATTTCTTCACAAATCTTCTTCACATCTAATTCAGTTCCGTGCAAAAGAGCACTGTTTAATTGTTTAAGCTTAAGTGCTCGACTTTTTGCATAATACGACATTCTCACTAATTTCCTCATTTTGGTATGATGCACTGCTAACATCCTAAAATGATGAAAAACACTCTGACAGACTTTTCTAGAAAGACAAGCCAGTGAATGGCCTTGCAAACCTGTCTTTTCTCTCACTCTGCAAGGATCTAAGTCTTGCAACAACTTCACTTTCTGCTTAAGACTTTTCTTACTATATGTACGTAAGAAATTACAAAACAAATCAATTGATTCCTGTCGCACACTACAAATACGACTACACTTCCAAGTCTACACTGGACCCTTAGTACGTCTCCCTAAAACCTCATCAGTTAACACATCTTCTGGTTCTCTAGGCACAAGTTTCTCTTTTTCAATCGGACAACCGTCTTTCACTTCATACGCTCGATGACTGGTGTCAACTGCATGCACTAAATCATTCTCCTGGAAGTAACTCTCCTCATTAAAAAATGGCTCACAACTTGAACTGTGCATCCATTCTCCAGAAAAAACTTTACAAAAATTTGTCCGATTAATTACTCTTTTCCATCTACTGTTTGATTTGAAAACATCAATTGTCTTGTTAAGTGTCCTAATTCTATTGATTATTAAAAGAAATAATTTTTTCTTAACTTCAAAAGCCTGATCAACAATCTTCTCTACACTTTTCCTTTTCTTATAAAAAGCAGCTCTCTGTTTACCTTTCCTAATGTTTTTTAACAAATTTAAAACCACCCTATTGCGAAACATTTGTCTACGAATGTCTCTAAACTGATTCTGCCTTCTATTCCTATACATATTATTCTCTCCTGCTCCAGTTGTAGGATTCTTTGAGGTTCTCTCCTTCCTTTTCAAATTTACTCTCTAATTTTCTTTTTCTACATGCTGTCCATCATTTTTTTTTAAAGTACATATGTTCCGAATAAAAGACTTAGTTGTCTTACCAGGAGCGTGGTTCCTGTTTTTGAAGTATTTGTTGTGGAAGAGTACTGTAATTCCATTGCTGTTTTTGATTTTTCTCGGTTACGTTGTTTTCTTGTCCTTTCCTTTGTGGGCATGTTTGCTTACTCTTGAAATCTTGATTTCAATCTGTGTTAAAGAAAAAAATGATACCGGGCGCCACGGAAGGACGAATAGGTCCAAGGAGGAACCAGACCGAAAATCTCGGTCTCTTTCTCTGCCAGGGGACCCATGAAGCTTTTTACAAGTTAAAACAGATCAAGCTTGAGGGAATCCCCTCTAACAGCTACAGCGCCTTAGCGAGCGCCACACATAGCGAAAAAAACAACACAATCACTTAAATTAAGTTTATTTTGCACTCTTTCACATAGTAAATGGTCCTGAGGAAAGCCAGCTTTAAATCAACAAGGCACTGGCTGAAACATGTAGACCGCACTAGACGCTGGAGGTCATAATTAGCACTCCATCACGTCTCCTTGCCTTTTTATCTGCTAGCAGAGGCCCAGTTCATTAAAAATAAACAACCCCCGGGTGCTGGGACCTCCTGCATAGCTTTTAAACTACACCTTCTCACCCTTTTTCACCGCACACTGAGCAACATACCAGCTCCGCAGTCTCCTGGCGTTGAAGCACACCCGGGGCACATTCGGTGCCACTGTGGTGGGCCCGATGATGAAGCATGCCACCGACTAGGTCGGTGGGTGAGGGCTTTATGAGGAAAACAACGTCTTTCCTCACTTTATGTTGCTCTTTGACGTACTTAACTGAGTCTCTTATATCCTACTAAACTAGCTAGCCCTTATTGATATAAATACATATAACCCTGGGGATCTGGCCTAGCTTATCTAGTCCTCTCTCTCCCTTTTGATCTAAGCAAAGAAAAAAATAGCACATTATAGACCACTATTACCAAACAACAAAGCAATGACAAAAAGCAAACAATCTATTCAGGGTTACAGATCAGGTGAGGATTCTCCAGGGGTACACAAAAGGTGAGGCCTGTATTGAAGAGTATAGTGGAAGACAGCTCTGTCCACAGGTACAAAGAAGATGAGACCTGTCTCTAAGTCCACTGCACTCTTATACACAGGCTTCACCACCTATGCTTCCCGGGAAAGCCCTCTCTCCCACTACAGTCTTGATCATAAACCTCACCTCCTCTGTCCCTCTGGACATGTCTCACCTCATCTGCACAATCTACTTCCTAATCTCAGGTAACACAGATGACATAATTGATCCTCATTTATAAAGCCATGCGTCAGTTTTGCGATACTGAAGCGTCACTTTTTGTGACGCATTGGCATCATAAAACATGTGCCTTGTTGCACCATATTTAAAAAGTGACACATGTAGGTAGATGCGTCATTTTTTAAACCTTTTGCACCACATTATACCTCTGTCAAGTGTAATGCACAGAGAGGGGTCATTTCTCTGCAAAAAGCCTCGTAATAATGACACAGTGAAATCTATAAAATTTCACTGCGTCACTTTTAGGAAACTGTCAAAAACTTGCACCTGCCTCACAGTAGGGATAAGACTGAGGCAAACGCTTTCACATGGGGCTTTCCCCATGTGATACGATTCTCACACCTAAGCTGGAGTGCAGATGAGATGAAGACTCTCCAGGTGAGCACAAAACGTGAGGCTTGTGTCCAAGAGTGCAGTGGACAGGACTAAACTGGAGTAGTGTGCAAGAAAAAGATGAGCCTCATTTATAAAGCCATGCGTCAGTTTTGCGCTACTGATGCGTCACTTTTTGTGACGCATTGGCGGCATAAAACATGTGCCTTGTTGCACCATATTTAAAAAGTGACGCATGTAGGTAGATGCGTCACTTTTTAAACCTCTGCGCCACATTATACCTCTGTCAAGTGTTATGTACTTTACAATGATGTTACCTGTGTTAACTCAGTGTAGGAACCATATTCAGTTTGTTTGCATAGAGGAATTGTATTTTGTAAAATAGTGAGGGTTCAGTAATGACATGGAATGCTTGTACATAGGACCTGTGCTGTGTTTCCTAAATGTGATGTCGAAAACGATTTTGGGGAAAATGAATGGCTTTTACATAGAGTATACAAGTCTCTATGTATATTAAATGAATCATAACTCACCTTTACAAATGCTTTAGGAGATTCACAACAGTGTCAGATACACACACCAATATTTCTTTAGCTGAGCAAAAGGTATGTTCTCCAGGCACTACAAACCTTAATGGCACAGAAAAGCTCTAATTCTACACACATATTGCTCATGGTAACCAATCAAAACTCCTCCCTCTATATTTTCAAACCAACACCCTTGCCCCCCTCAGCCCTTTCTACCTGTTACCATAGCAACTCCCTCCTCACTGAGCTCTCAGGTTTAAAAGTTTATTCTACAATGTTGCAAATAACCTCAGCAAGGATGTTTGACCTGCGAATACACCAGCTTATCTGGTGCAATGTTTCTTTAAATGACTTTTTTTTAACCATTCAAATTACTTCTTACACAGAACACAACCATGCACCCTAACTTTCAGTTTTCAACTATCTCAATCTACCAATCATTGCTTGTGATTCAAGAGCACTGAAAGTCTAGTTTTTTTTTGTTGCAAACTCCTATTGTTCCAACTGCCATTTCTTTCCCACACTTCATCTGACTGCACCAGAATCTCCTCTCACCATGTATTCTATCTGAATTATTGGACATAGCTATATCCACTGGGCTCAAAGGTATGCAGCTACCAGAAATTTTCCCAACCTTGATTTACAAAATGTGAACATTAAATGGATTGGCCAGAGAGGATTAAGATGTCACCAATTGATTCCATTGGTGAAAACCTTTTTGCATTTGCCACACCCTAACCTCATAATTCTGCACTGTGGTGGAAATGACTTAGGCACTTTGACTGGGGTAGGTCTGGAAATGCTTTTAACGGACACCTTTGGGCAATTGATGGCACTTTTTCCTCAAACTGCCTTAGTATTTTCCAATATATGCCAAAGGCAGAAATGGAAGTGGTCCAACCAATTTTGTCCACAATTTGAGTCCAAACAAGAACTGGAAGAAATAGCCCAATTAGAGTCTGAAATAAATAGCAATCCCACGATAGCAGATGCAAAGGCATTATTAGACAAGGTTGCAAAAGAAATACAGGATTTCAAGGACTATACAATAACACAAAAAACTAACCAATTTGAAAAGGATAAGAAGACCTTCACACTAGAAAACGTGTATCCATTCTTACAAGTAGACTTTTATACAAAACCAGATTCAAGGCGATTTTTACCAGGTAATCGCGGCAGATCAAGAAACCAGTTCATTACTTTTTCGGATACCTCGTCGTCGGGCGGCGATAGTGATAACAGCGGCAACAAAAGTAACAGTAGACCAAATAGGAACCGACAATGGAACCAGAATCAACAACAACAAAGCAACACCCAGAATTCTTTTTTGGGGAGAGGCCAAACACGACCGAGGGCGAAAGTGAGATGGGAGATGACAACACGCTGCCAACATTATCAAAATTGATGGTGTCACCCATCTTTAACCTCTCATCCAAATCATTGACTGTAGCAGAGGAAAGTATCCTGTCCAAGGGCCTCTCCTTCGTACCATCTAAACGCACAGATTTTACAAGAATGAAAACTGAATTTATCGAGTTCTGCCGTAAATTAAGATTACTAACCTTCTTCATTGAAAACCCTTCATCTCCAATCCTTGAAGTCACGGGTTTAAGAAATAGATCGACTTTTTGTCCCCCGGGACATAAAATACCAAAAGAAATTATTATCTTTGAAAAAACTGTACTTTCTGCAATTTCTGCTATGGAAACGCAGAAAAAATATGTCAAATTCAATACAACAAAAGAACAAACAAAAGCCCTTCAAGACTTATGTAGTGACCCCACTATCACTATAAAGCAAGCCGATAAGGGCGGGGCGATAGTGGTGTGGGAGACAACAGACTACAACAATGAAGTGCTTAGGCAATTGAATGATCAGGCATGCTATCGCAAAATCGGGAAAGACCCCACGTTAGAACTACAGCATCAACTCTTCGCTATCATTAAAGATGGTTATGAAGAAGGTTTTGTAGGTCCCAAAGAGCTGGATTTCTTACAAAATAAACACCCAAAAGTACCTCTTTTTTATATTCTGCCAAAGGTACATAAGGACCAAAACAAACCCTCGGGGAGACCAATCGTGGCAGGATGCGACTCCCTGCTTGAACCAGTTGCCAAATATGTCGACGTTTTCCTGAAACAATTCATGACTCTTGTTACATCATATCTGCAGGACACTACAGATTTTATCAATAAACTTGAAACAATAGAGTTTAGTGAGGGCAGTGACATCCTGGTGACCCTGGATGTTACTTCGCTCTATACCCAGATCCCCCAGGATGAAGCGGTGGCTGTGCTCACCCACTTCCTGGAACTGAGATCAAGACCTGTACAGGTGCCAACAAAATTCCTGATTGACCTCGCTTCTTTTGCACTTAAAAAGAATTATTTTTGCTTTGGAAAAGATTTTTACTTTCAAGTAAAAGGGGTGGCGATGGGCTGTCCTTTCGCTCCAGAACTGGCAGTCCTTTTCATGTCACTCTATGAGGACACTTATGTATATAACAATAACCCCTATAAAGATCACATTGGAGTGTGGCTACGCTTCATCGATGATGTTTTTATGGTGTGGAAAGGTGGGGAAGAGGAACTGAGATGCTTTTATGACTGGCTGAACGCACGTACTGCAGACATCAAGTTTAGCACGATACTGTCGAAAGAAAAAATATCCTTCTTGGATGTGGTAGTTTTTCCAACCGAAGGCAAATTATCCACTTCCCTTTTTGTTAAACCAACGGATCGGAATAAAGCCCTCTTATTCTCTAGCAACTACCCGAGGAGTCTAAGAGAGAATCTCCCACTAGGGCAATTTCTTCGGATACGAAGAAATTGCACGACTAATGAGGACTACAAGTTCCATGCCACAAATTTGATGACTAAACTGTGCGACCGCGGGTACCCAAAAAAACTGGTATCAAACTGCATGAAAAGGGCACGTTGGACCCCCAGGGAAACGCTACTTGAACGACGCAGCAAACCACAGTTGTGGCACAGGTGTGTGTCACGACATTCTGCCCAAATGCCAACCAGCTAAAAAAAGTAATAAACCAAAATTGGCACCTAGTTAAAAATCTAGATGAGGGCCTCAACAAACCGCCACTTTTTGCTTTTAAAAAAGAAAAGAGCATAGCCAACTACGTGGTTAGAGCAGCAATTGTGAGGGAAGCCCCCCCTTCCATTCGACAAATGTTGGGTCTCAATCCCATCACAGGACACCATAAATGCGGGACCTGTCTGTGTTGCGAGACGACCATAGAGGGTTCTCTATTTCAGCATAAAGGTGTCTCGTGGAAACACGAGACATTCAGTAATTGCAAGTCAAGATACGTTGTCTATGGCATTCTTTGCCCCTGCGGACTCTTGTATATCGGCAAAACGAATCAGGAGGTCCGGCAAAGAATTTCACAGCACAAATCCAGACTAAAAAATCGAGTAGAAACAGCACCCCTGGTCAATCATTGGAACAGATTGAGTCACCAAATCAAAGATCTAAAATGGACTATCATTTCCAGGGTTGAGCGCGATCCCCGAGGAGGTGACTGGGATGCTAGACTCTCCAAAAGGGAAGCGCTCCTTATTGTCAAGTTTAATACGGCCGTTATAGGCCTAAATGAATTGTCAGAGATTTATAAACTTTAAAAATGACATGGCCCTGTGCATTGCGATTATCTGAACGTTGTTTGCGAATTTCTGACCACTCTTTTTGTGTGTGAAGGTGACACACATTTTTTGCCAAAAAATTGTTAACCAGCACCTTCCCCTTCATGCCCGTTTCACACCGCCAGCACCGTTAGGTGTAGCAATAAATATTCCAATTCCACTCCTTTCCATGTTTGTGAAGCGCAAGCGCGGGCGATTAGTGTTCTTTCAGCTCGCCTGTCTATTTCTGAGACAGACACCAGCCGATCTGCGCATGCGCGAGAGATCAGTTCTACCCAGACGCCCAAACGACACGTCGGCCCCCTATTTGCGGCGTGCGATTATTCTTCATGAGGTAAGAACTGTTATTAGCAGCCGCAGTTCTGTTTTCTCCTCACAATTGTAGCGTGATGATTAAAAAATCCTTTTGCCTTTTTTGCATTTAGGATTTACTTCCCCTTGTGATGACAACTCACGGGTCCACATTCCCGTCCCCTCACTAAGCCAAGTGTCTGCCACAGTGCAGGTAATTAACCCCGCTTTTGTCGTATACGCAGCGTTTTATAGAGTGTGTAATTAGATTGGCACATTGTGAATGTTATGTGATTATATCTGCCCAATAATTTCTAATGGGCCTACAAGCAATTCCCTCTTGGTCTTGTAGGACTTTTCAATTAAATTAGACGAGGAACCTTTTGTCCCCGACCTTCTTGGAACCGTATATTGACAACGGACCCCTTGACGACACAGCTTGGTAAGACACTTGTGAAAAATCTTTATCACCTTAGACCTTTGTATTCCGTAGCAGGATAGGCATTGGCTATTCTCATTTGTATTTTTCACTTTATAGTGAGACCGTCTCCACGAAAAGACTTTGGCTGCGCCTGCCATATAGATTCAGTTCATGTTTGCTGATCCTCAGCCTTATTAGACAGGTACCGAAATTTTTCCTTTCTTCATGACAAACGTTTTCCTTTCTTCATGACAAACTTTTTTTGGTTGGGTTGATGATCTTCATCCCCTCATTCAAGTATTCCCTTCCCCTGCAGATACCTTTGCTCCACCACACCTTCCAAGTCGCCTTGTAGACCAGTAGGGTAAGCTGTTCGAGTTGGTGGTGGTTCACTCATTCAGTTTCATAGAGTCACCCATGAATTTCTTCACTTAGAGATCATTTTTATGTTTTCCAGATATTCCATTGGCCCTGAGGAGAATCCCCTTTCTGACTTCGATTGGGATTCGAAACGCGTAGGCCCTTGTATTAAGTGTTGCTCTGTTCTTTAAAACCCAAGTGTTGACAAATACTGTACTTGAGTTTTGTACACATTGATACAAAAGTTTTTCATCGAATAATTTAGTTTATGTCTAGTTCAAGTGTACTTTGTTCCAGGTTGATATGTATTTATGTATTATACCTTATGTATTGATTTATTGAGCAACTTCTGTTTTTCTTTTTCTTTTTCTAGATTGTGTATGAATGGATGTATGTACTTTTGAATGACTGTGATATGTCTGATTAGTATGAATGAGTATCTATAGTGTCAAAATAGTGTTTAGTTTAATGGTGTAGTGTCCTATTGTATATAACATGAAAAAAAATTTGCAAAACTTTTTTCTTAAAAATTGAATAAATAAACCGCTATTAATTAGCAAAATCTCGGGCGGAAATGCGATTTCTTCCTAGTTGAGTTTAAATTACTTGTGACTAGTTGTATCAGTTTAGGCATTCTCTTTTGCTTTATAGATATAAGTGCTCAGCCTAACTAATTAGAGCCAACTCTTGGTTGCTAATACACAATTTGAGAAAGCACGGAAACATGTGAATAAATCTATTTCTGCTTACATGAGAGACTATGGAATAGGTTCAATATACAACAACAACTTGCATTACAACATGCAAGATATCTACAGAGGAGATGGTGTGCACTTCTCAGATGAGGGGAATAGAATATTCCTTCTGAATTTAAGACTGTGCATTGGTACCTACTTGTAGGTACCTAAATAAGCCACAGAACCCAAAAGCTCTTTTCAGAGCTACCCTACCTCTGATCACTCAAAATGATTATCTTTTTCTCACTTTTTTCACTATTTTTCACTAAAGTACGCTCCCCAGTACGCTCCCCGGTGCGCGTACCGGGCGCTCCCCCCGCGAAAATTTAAAAATAATTTTCTTTTTTTTGGCCTATATGGGCCTCCTAACACCCCCTCAGAAAACCTAGAGGGTCAGGGAGCACTGTCTAAATATCCTGAGGTAAATTACATGACAAAAACACATCTGAAGTGTTAGGATTTACAACCAATTAAAATGTTACTTTCATTTTCTACTTTTTTTTCCTGACATTTGATTGGTTATGTACATGAATATAAATGAAAAATGAGAGGGAAACCCGGCCATTTTGACTACAACTACCTGAGGTACATCTTGAAAGGATTTTCGCATTTTTTCTTCTCCACCTCTCTCTAAAGTAAGTTGATAATTTGTTAGGGGCACTTTAAGTTAATTTGTAAAAACGTTTTCTGATAATTATTTACTGTCCCTCTGCTATAGTTAAAGATAGAGATAGGCTCCTCTGTTATATTTATCGATTGACTTAGGCTTCTCTGCTATAAATATGAATTTACTTACTCTTCTTCACAGGCACTTTTTTTTATTTCTACTTCCTGCCTGTTACCATACACTACCCAAAGTTAACTTAACTGTTAAAAAAACAGAACTACCTGTCTGAACTTAAACACAACACTGCCCTAAATCTACTGATATAGTTATTTTTTATGCAATTTACAGCAAAGAAATGGAAGGGAAGCAAGAAAATATCAATATTTCCTTCGAGATTACATCTGAGGAGATTCTGAATGAAGATTTTTGGGATGAAGATTTTATGGATCAGTCTTTGGAGGAACAATTTATTGAATGTTTACAAGACATAGAAACATGCATGTTTGAGGAGATTCCAGATGATGTAATGCTGGAAGTTTTATTGAACTATGAAAATTCTGACCAATACATTTTTATTTAATAATTAAAAATTGTTTGAGACATTATTCATTTTTATATCTAATATCTTTATATCTAATTCATGAAGTACTACCAAAATAATTATGTTTATATTATAGTATAAAGTGAAACTTACAATATATTGTGCAATTTTAAAACATCATAAGGGAGCAGGGTAGACAACCCATGATCCCGTATGTCTTCTCAGGAAGTACTTAAAGGATCTGTTTCTGCTTTCCTGACAGACTATGGTATGGATTCGATATACCACAATAACTTCTGTAACAACATGCAAATTATCTACAGAGGAGACGGTGTACATTGAATTTAAAACTCTACATTGGTACCTACATGTTGGTACTTAAATCACCCACACAACACAACAACTCTATTCAGAGTTTTCCCCATGTGTGGGGGGGGGAGGTGTGTGTGGGGGATGGTGGGGTGTGTCTGTGAGGTGTGTGTGTGTATGTGTCTGGGGGGTGAGGTGTATAGGTGTATGTAGGTATATGGGGTATGTGGGTGTTGGTGGGGGTGTGGGTGTGTAAGGTGTGTGTGTGGGTGTGTGGGGTGTTTGAGTGTAGGTGGAGGTGTGGGTGTGTGAGGTGTGTGTGGGAGGTGTGTGGGTGTGTGGGGTATGTGTGTAGGATATGTGTGTATGTATGGGATGTGTGGGTGTGTCTGTGAGGTGTGTGTGTGTGGGGGGGGGGGAGGTGTGTGTGTGGGATGTGTGGGGTGTGTCTGTGAGGTATCTGTGTGTGCGTGTGTGTGTTGGGGGGGTGAGGTGTGTGGGTGAGTTTAGGTGTGTGGGATGTGTGGGTGTGGGTGTGGATGTGTAAGGTGTCGGTGTGGGGGTGTGGGGTGTTTGGATGTGGGTGGAGGTGTGCATGTGTGAGGTGTGTGTGGGGAGTGTGTGGGTGTGGGGGTGTGGGGTTGTGTGCGTGTGGGTGTGTGTGGGACGTACTTGTAGGTACCTAAATCAGCCACAGAACCCAAAAGCTCTTTTCAGAGCTACCCTACCTCTAATCACTCAAAATGATTATTTTACACTACTATTTTCACTATTTTTCACCAAAGTACGCTCCCTGGTACGCTCCCCGGTGCACGTACCGGGTCGCGCTTACAGATATATACATTTTTTTGAACCTAAATTACTCAAAATCCTCTGGAGCACATATCTTGAGACATAGCAAAGGCACATCGGGCTACCAGTCCCTACAATTTTGCCAAGTTTGGTGAAAATCCATTCAGCCATTCGAGCTAAAAGTGCGACAGACCGCCCTATGGAAATTAACATGGGGAAAACACGTTTTGGGACCCCCCTTTTATGTCGGCCCCCGCTTGACGAATCCCACCCAAACTTTTAGGGAAGGACCGGAGCACCGCGAGGCAAAGTTGCTGAAAAATTCAGGCAGACTCCTCAACCGGCGCCAAAGTTATTCCCAATAGAATGTTGCGATTTCCCTATGGAAATCAATCCTAACGATAACTACCTACTGGCGACCGCCAGTAGGTAATATATATATATATATATATATATATATATATATATATATATATATATATATATATATATATATATATATATAACCTACTGGCGGTCGCCAGTAGGTATATATAGTTAGGATTTTTTCTCTATGGGTTTTTTGAAAATTCTATGTCTAATAACTTTGGCGTTTGTGGACGGAATTGGCTGAAATTTTCAGGAAAATGGCACATTTTGTTTCTGAGCAGCTCTTGAAAATTTGGGGGGGGGTTCGTCCAGTGGGGGCCGAGAAAAAAGGGGGGTCCCAAAACGTGTTTTTAACATTGAGTTTTCCATAGGGCGGTTGGCCTCACTTTTAGCCCGAACGGCTGAATGGATTTGCACGAAACTTGGCAAAATTGTAGGGACTGGTAGCCCGATGTGCCTTTTGTAGGTCTCAATATATGTGCTCCAGTGGATTTTGAGAAATTAACGTTTAAAAAAAGATATATATCTGTAACAGCGGACCAGTTAGCGCACTGGTTCGCGGACTTTTCGCGCAACGGAGCTTTGTGAAGCGAAGCTGATTGGTTCTCTGGCGTCTGTCAACATTCCAAAAAGTCCGTAGCGGCCGCCATCTTGTCTCTCGGTAGGATCGAGAGACAAGAGGAGGCCAAAGCGAAGGGGCAAATGACCATAAGGGGGAATAGTAGATCCTCGCTGACCCCCTAGGTTTGATGTGGAGGTTTTAAAAGGGCCCCGCGGGGCAAAAAAAAAAAATTATAATAATAATCTTACGGCTGAATGGATTTGCACGAAACTTGGCAAAATTGTAGGGACTGGTAGCCCGATGTGCCTTTGCTAGGTCTCAATATATGTGCTTCAGTGGATTTTGAGAAATTAACGTTCAAAAAAAGATATATATCTGTAACAGCGGACCGCTTCGCGTACTTTTCGCGTTACGGAGCTTTGCGAAGCGAAGCTGATTGGCTCTCCGGTGTCTGTAAAGATTCCAAACAGTCCGTAGCGGCCGCCATCTTGTCTCTCGGTAGGATCGAGAGACAAGAGGAGGCCAAAGCGAAGGGGCAAATGACCATAAGGGGGCATAGTAGATCCTCGCTGATCCCCTAGTTTTGATGTGGAGGTTTTAAAAGGGCCCCGCGGGGCAAAAAAAAAAAATTATAATAATAATCGAACGGCTGAATGGATTTGCACGAAACTTGGTAAAATATTAGGGACTGGTAGCCCGATGTGCCTTTGCTAGGTCTCAATATATGTGCTTCAGTGCATTTTGAGAAATTAACGTTCAAAAACAAGATATATATCTGTAACAGCGCACCGCTTCGCGGAGATAAAATTATATCTGTATTACGTAGCTGTTGCTAACACCAGCTAGCGACGGCTAGTAGGAGATAGCGACCATCTTGGGCCCCACTTTGCATGTGAGTGATATTTATCACTAATGACATGCAAAGTGGGCATGCCAAGATGTTAGCGACTGGAAACAGTCGCTAACATCGCTATCTCCTATTATCAACTTTTGGAAATATTCGAGATAAGCGCGAATATCTCCAAAAAGTAACAGCTGCCCTGAGCAGTTCTTAGCCATGTTATCCAATGGGAGGTGGATAACATGGCTAAGAGCATTAGCTCGGTAATGCATGAATATCGCGGAGTTTTCAGCGATATTAATGCATTGCGCTCGTTTTTTATCGTATTTGCGATAAACCTTGATAATAGCAAGGTTTATCTGCGATAATTTCTGACGGTAAAAAAATCTTTGCAATGCATCGTTAGGGATAAATATCGCTTAACTTTGGTAATATGCCCCAACGTCTGTTAACGTTCGATTCGAAGGAAATCAGGAATTGTTGAAAAACATTGTGTGCGCCATCTTGTCTTTTTTCAAATGCCACACTTTTGTCGTGCACGGCAGCCATTTTAGATGCCTTGACCAGATCCACTCTGTGCACGCTGTCGATCCTTAGCATGGCTCCCCACCCTCGCAAGCATCTCCCCCAGGCAGTGGTCACCCCCGCTCTCTGTTTTATGCATGGGTAATAAACCTCCCCCCATCTGCGCTGTTCTTCCCTGAGAATCACACCCTGTGCCCGCCCGACACCTCCCTTTCGCCCTATTCACTACCGCACCCTCTGACACTCCTTTTCCTCTGTGTCCGATTGTCCAGGCCGGTCCTAGGCTATCAGCTAGCCCTGCAGATGTAGTTTATGGCCACAGCTGTAAAGAATCACCCGTCTTCAAAGGAGTTATAGTAGATCAAGGCCCACACTCGATGAGATCCGTCACAGCAGAAGCGTTGCTATTATCTGAAAACCATCCTGTATTGTGATTGGGGAGGGGACCGAGCGTGAAGCGGAAGATTCCAGGGATGACTCTTTGTACATCAAAGTTTTTACAATTATGTGTCACATTAAAAATATATAGCACTCCGACAAAGTAGTAAGATTATAAAACTTTAATAATTTATAAATATATACAAGAAAACAAAAATAGTAATAACATATAAACATTTTTAGAGAAAAACAACGAAGTAGCGGTCGGCTGTGCGAATAGTCCCAACGCAGCACAACGTCCAGATTTCCGGCGTGGGGCGTCGCGGGGGGTGGGTGATCAGTAGCAAACTGTTGTGCGAATAGTTCCAAGGCAGCAGAACGCGCCGAAATCTAGATGACACAAAAGTGATGTCTAGTAAGTTGCCACCCAGCAAATAACGGCGTGGGGCGTCGCGGGGGGTGGGTCATCAGTAGCAAACTGTTGTGCGAATAGTTCCAAGGCAGCAGAACGATGGCACCAAGGTGATGTCCAGTAAGTTGCCGCACTGGTTTTGGTATCCTACAATGCTGCTCCGAATAACGGCGTGGAGCGCCCCGGGGGAGGCGGCGTGAACGGGCCTCTCCAGGTGGAGTCTCGTCTGTTGTAGTGGGGCGCCCCTTTACCGTTTCAGTTGCCATTGCGTCCGCTTTTGGTCCACTGTGTCAAAATCCGCCATTCAGCTGAGTTGCGCCCACTCTTGCGGTGCAGCGATAGGCGGCTGTCACAGGACTCTCAAAATGGCGGCAGGCTGTTTCCTTTTTGGGCCTGGTCCACTGAAATGGCCCTGGGACACCTTGGAAATCGGACGCTTGTCTGCTAGGTCTTGGACCCCATTCTCGAAAGCGTCCCCTCCGCCTTGAGAATTCATCAAAAGTTTTGGGGGCCCCGACTCCTGCAGGCTTCTGGTGGGGAGCGGCTGCCATGATTGCTCGCGGAATGACCACGACGGAGCTACGAGATGGTGGTGCTCTCATGGTGACGCCAGCTTCAGTCTGAAACATCCAGAAACAAGGTGGGGCTTTCATCGTTTGGGGGAAAAAAAAAGTTTTCATCCAATGAAAAGTGTTGTTTTTAGGTCATATGATCAAGCCTTCCATCATTAGGAAACCAAAAGTAAAATGAACCAATGAAAAGTTTTATAAACAAGTCACATGACCTGTTATGCGGCATAGGGTATAAAATGCGGAGAAAATACGTTGGCACGTGAGGCGGCGTCAGTAGCGGACCGATGTGCGAATAGGCCGAAGGCAACACAACGCGCCAAGATCCGGATGGCATCGAGGTGGTGTCATAGTTGAGAGTTCTGAGCAGCGGTTGTAACACTGTCTGAAGCTTATTTGCAGCTGCTGCAGGTTCACTACGCGCCAAGATCCGGATGGCACCGAGGTGGTGTGTAGGAAGTTGCCGCACTGGTGTGGCCATCCTACAATGCTGAAAGTCGGCGTGGGGCGCCCCGTTGGCCTGTGAGTTTGCGTCAGTAGCGGACCGATGTGCGAATAGGCCGAAGGCAGCACAACGCGCCAAGATCCGGATGGCACCGAGGTGGTGTCTAGTAAGTTGTCGCACTTCTGTGGCCATCCTACAATGTTGAAAGTCGGCGTGGGGCGCCCCGTTGGCCTGTGAGATGGTGTCAGTAGCGGACCGATGTGTGAATGGGGCCGAAGGCAGCGCAACAATATTTTCTACTATATTTCCGGTGTAGAAGAGACCACAAGGCGCTGAGATGCCAAGATCCGGATGGCACCGAGGTGGTGTGTAGCAAGTTGCCGCACTGGTGTGGCCATCCTACAATGCTGAAAGTCGGCGTGGGGCGCCCCGTTGGCCTGTGAGATGGCGTCAGTAGCGGACCGATGTGCGAATAGGCCGAAGGCAGCACAACAATATTTTCTGACTGACACCACAAGGCGCTGAGATGCCAAGATCCGGATGGCACCGAGGTGATGTCTAAGTTGCGGACTGATGTGCGAATGGGGCCAAAGGCAGCGTAACAATATTTTTTGTATGGAAGATACCACTAGGCGTTGAGATGCCAAGATTCGGATGGCACTGAGGTGATGTCTAGCAAGTTGGTGTGGTCATCCTACAATGCTGAAACTCGGCGTGGGTCACCCCATTAGCCTGTGAGATGGCGTCAGTAGCGGACCGATGTGCGAATAGGCCGAAGGCAGCACAACGCGCCAAGATCCGGATGTCACCGTGGTGGTTTCATAGTTGAGAGGCACTTCATCTGCAGTGGGGCGCCGAGATCCGGATGGCACCGAGGTGATGTCTAGCAAGTTGCTGTACTGGTGTGGTCATCCTACAATGCTGAAAGTCGGCGTGGGTCGCCCCATTAGCCTGTGAGATGGCGTCAGTAGCGGACCGATGTGCGAATAGGCCGAAGGCAGCACAACGCGCCAAGATCCGGATGTCACCGTGGTGGTTTCATAGTTGAGAGGCACTTCATCTGCAGTGGGGCGCCGAGATCCGGATGGCACCGAGGTGATGTCTAGCAAGTTGCTGTACTTGTGTGGTCATCCTACAATGCTGAAACTCGGCGTGGGTCGCCCCATTAGCCTGTGAGATAGCTGTTCTTTGGATTTGGGCCTGGCTCGTCTGCTGTAGTGGGGCGCCCCTTTACCGTTTCAGTTGCCATTCAGCTGAGTTTCGGCTGCTCTTGATGCTACAGCGACAGGCGGCTGCAACAGGACTCTCAAAATGGCGGCCTGTTCTTTGGATTTGGGCCTGGTCCACTAAAATGGCCCTGGGACACCTTAGAACTCGGACGCTCGATTTTTTTTTCCTTTCCTGTACATGCAAAAAAAGGTAAATGCCCGGTACGTTACACGCTTCATCTGCCACGATGAACTCTCCAGAGGAACCGAAAAAAAATATAGTTGTGGTAACTATACCATGCATCGTCATATGGAGAGGTGGCACCAATTAATTATAGTGCTGCATAAAAGAGAGATTTGGAGGAGACCCCCTGACCTGCTAGTACATTCATCAAAGAAGTGGCACTGAGAGCTTCAGAGGCAAGGGAAACGGTCCCAAATATTTAGAAGAACTTTGGAAAGATTAAAATGACATGTTTAGATTGTGGCAAATTAATTTCATGTGGACAGATGAGTGTTACTCTAATAAATACAGCATATGAACATCATCATAGTCGATGGTTGGTAGAGACATTTTGACTATATCCTGGACCTGCCCGTCCTCGCCCAAAATGGCGCCAGAATAAATGGGACTCGTAACTCCTTGTTGTGTACTGGTTGCAGAACCTTGAAATCACGAGATACGTATGCAGTTTTGAAGCAAATGGCGGGCGGGGACGAGAATTGATTGAATATTTCGACATCCCTATTGATATTAAGTTCTGATGTGTTATTGATTACTGTACTGTTGAAAGTTCGAATTAACGTCACCCATGGTACTTGCCCGCAAATGTATATCTAGATAATTTTATTGTAACTGGCCCTGTCGTATTTTAATTATAAAATGTACGTCCACCGATTCCGTAACTGTTAGACACCTTAGTTCTTGCAACGTAATGGCCCGCCCGTTACGTTCCTCTACAGTGTAAATGTCTATTCATCATATACGATTACAGTTTGCTCCGTGGCCGGCCCACGTGGTTATAGGCTCGTATTTGTATAATGAAATTTTCACAATAAAGGTTTTTAAAAGAAAACATGGTAGTAGTATATACATTGGCAAAGTTTTTAATAATAGTCACTGTTTTAGAATCATTAAAAGGCAAGTGAAATAAAGCAGACCAATTACATGAAGGGTAAAAGGTATAATACGAAGGAACGCAGTAAAGATAAATGGTCAAGGGCTGTTGTGTTTTCTATTCCTGCAACATAAAGTGATCGATAAGAATCTCATATTCAGGCGTATCGGCGACTAAGACAGCAGGTCGACCCTCTTTTGCTCAACGGCTCCGTCATGGGACGAAGAAACGCTCTTTTTCTCGAAAAAAGAATATATTTTACTTGCAGGACAGTTGTAAAATTTCCGGGAAAGTACATTAGCCTGGAACATTATAACATATATTTAAGAAAAAATAATGTTCGGAAGTAATGAAAAGCGTAATTTTTAGGTCATATGACCAAGCCTTTCATCATTACAATAAGAAAAGTAAAATGAACCAATGAAAAGTTTTATTAACAAGTCACATGACTTGTTATGCTTACGTTACGCGCTGCGCGCCCCGGATGACTTCCGGATGCGCTAACGCGGCGCGTCATATGACGCATTACGCGACAACGCAGGTACAGAATATAGTCAAAATGTCTCCACCAACCAGCGGTCGGAACACAACCCCTTTCAGCAGGCTAAATAGTTCTGTTAAATGACAACAGAAGGGACAGGCAACAAGAACCATCAGTCAAAGAGGGGAGGGCTAGTTCTTCTCTACCGGGTTACATTGGGGCGCTACCGGAACTGATCGAATTGGTAGTCTACAGTGTTTCTGGATGTTTCAGACTGAAGCTGGGGTTAGCATGAGAGCAGCACCATTTCGTAGCTCCGTCGTGGTCATTCCGCAACCAATCATGGCAGCCGTTCTTTATCGTTATTTTGGGCGGGGTGGGTGGCGGAGCCGAGCTGTTTTGCAGCCATCATTGTGTGGAGTTCAGTTCATCTCACTAGTTTTGTATTTGTCATGAGGGGTTGTTCCTAATGTTTCTATTTTAGCGAGGTCAAAAAGAGATCCCATTAGTGGCCTACTGATTTTGCTCGATTCCTTTTCTTTTTTTTTACACGATTTTTCGTTATCTGCAAAGACTAAACAGAGTATTGCGACTCTGTGTTTGTTTGTAAATAGAGAATGAACCAAAGAGAACTAATTCTAAAACAGTAAATACTTGGATAACAATGAATCAAATGGAGAGAGAAGCAGGCACGACGGATTACAATGGGGGCAAAGACCTGCGTTAACTACCTTTCACTATCTGCAAAGAGAGAGTACTCCTAATAGAAATGAGGGGGGGGGGGCACCATTCAAAGCAGATCAGTGTGCATAAACACGAAAATGTTTTCACTTACCACGTACTTGACATTCGACAGCTTATGATATTTGCTATTAAAAAACCATTGAAATTCACTGAAAAAACCATAGGTTATAGACCATATATAGTTAGGAATTAGCATTTACAAAACCTTGAAAATTCACTGAAAAAACCATAGGTTATAGACCATATATAGTTAGGAATTAGCATTTAAAAAACCTTATTTTACTCACACAAAACCATTGAAATTCCATATATAGTTAGTTGCACTAACTATATATCGCGCACCTGCAATCCACTGCTGATGATGTCACATATTACATCATTCATGACATGGTCAGTGACATCACTGATGACATCACTGATGACATCTCAAATGACATCACTGATGACATCACTGATGACAACATCCAGTGACTGTATGTTTCTGTAAAGTTAAAATGTGTCTTACATATTGAAGAATGAGTGGAAGTATAAGTGTCTGGACAAAGGATTTAGTAGGTGCATGACTGAATGCATGAGTGAGTGATTAAATGTGTCTCACTGAGTGCATGGGTTAGTGACTAAAGTGTCTTAATTTGTGCATCATTATGTCTGTTGTTCTGTAAACTGCTGCATGTTTTGATCAGTAGCTATATGATTAACTATATGGGTTACTGATTGATTGTCCAAGTATTTGTATGGGAGACTGAGTGTGTGTGTGGCTGGCTGGGAGGTGTGTGACTCTGTGCAGATCAATGTGTACTTGTATCAATGATTGTATAACAAGGTAAGTATGTGTTAGTATATGTTTGAAAATGTAAGGTGCTGTATGTTTAACTGTATAGACAAGAAAATGGAAGTGTCATTGATTCTTTACAGGACTGACTAGGTGTGTGAGTAACTCCATGGATGAGTGGCAGACTGTGAGTGTCTGTATAGGTGTATGAGTGCATATGATAGTGTTGTAAAGATGAGTGATTGTATGTATGAATGATAGTATGGGTGAATGAGTGAAGGTGTGTGTAGACGTAGGAATCAGTGAGTGCGTATGTAGTAACTAGTATTGGTGTGTCAATGGTTTCAAAAATTATATTCTGTATTTAACACTGGGTGAAACAGAGGTTATATTAAAATGTGAGGAGATGCATTGTATTGTCACATGAATGATATCATCAGTGATGTGGTCATTGATGTCAAATGAGATGTCATCAGTGATGTCATCAGTGATGTCATTTGAGATGTCATCAGTGATGTCATCAGTGATGTCACTGACCATGTCATGAATGATGTAATATGTGACATCATCAGCAGTGGATTGCAGGTGCGCGATATATAGTTAGTGCAACTAACTATATATGGAATTTCAATGGTTTTGTGTGAGTAAAATAAGGTTTTTTAAATGCTAATTCCTAACTATATATGGTCTATAACCTATGGTTTTTTCAGTGAATTTTCAAGGTTTTGTAAATGCTAATTCCTAACTATATATGGTCTATAACCTATGGTTTTTTCAGTGAATATATATATATATCCACCACAAGTTTGCCCCAATGAGAGAAGCCAACAGGTACGTGTGCAATCTTCGATGTTTATTCACTCAAGACAGCTAACTGCAGGCAAATGGCACAAAAGAGTCCATCTCATTTTTGTAGCCCATCAGACGCGTTTCGAGAATCAGCTTCCCTTCTTCAGTGGCGTCACTATCGCAATCACTAAATAGCGTCTTGCACCTCCAATTATCAGGAACCTGCCACAGTGGGAGGAGCCATTTCTATGAAAGTGACAGAGACTATTCCACCAATGTTGGACTGAAAGTTTTGTGAGTGTTTTCCAGTGAAGTGTAATATGGTGGAAAGCTAAATCAAGCATGAGGTCAAAGAGACCATGTGTGTGAGGAGAAAGATCTAAAGAATCTTACAGACTACCAGAAAAAAAAGAGGGATGGGATAGGGAATAGAAATATTAAATATACGAGAGCTATAGGAGCAAGTTTTCTCCCAAAAAATAGAGACTGAAGAGCAAGCTCTGAAAAAAATTCCCTGGACATAGGTTTTAAAGAAATGAGAGGTTTTAATAAAGAACAAGTATATCTAAATAAGGGGAGAGAAGTATACAAGGTTTTTGCAGAGCAAGTGAGAACTTCTTTAAAAGAGAAAGGCAATAAGAAAAGTCACGTTCAATGGAGAGCCAAAGGGGAGTGAAGGGGGATAATTCAGAAATAAGCCACTTTGAGGCTTGGCGAAGGTTGAATGATTTGTGATAGAGACGGAAATCAGGAAAATTAACACCTCCATTAGATTTTGCCTTACGCAGCGAAGATAAAGAAATTCTGGCCCTTCTGTTTTTCCAAAGGAATTTAGAGAGACAGGAATCAATTTGTTTAAAATAAAAAGCAGGAAAATGGACAAGAAGCATAGAGAGGGCATAAATTAAAATAGGGGTAATCATCATCTTGATTGAATCGAAACGGCCCCACTATGAATGAAAAAGAGGATTCCAAGAGGAAAGTAATTTAGCAATCCGAGATAGAATCACAGACATATTTAATTTGATGGTACCAGCGATGGAATTACAGAACCATATACCTAAGTGTTTGATTTTGGAACCACTCCAAGCAAACCAGTAGAAGAAAAGGAATTTGGAAGACATGTTTTGGTAAGAGGGAGTATTTCTGTCTTATCCAAGTTAATTTTATACCCAGAGACAAGGGAAAAAGAAGTGAATTCACGTAATAGAGAGGAAATAGAGGTTTCAGGGTCAAAGATAAAAAGTAAAATATCATCGGCATAAGCGGAAGGTTTTAAATGTTGATCGCCATAAGAGAAAACAGAAATAGAAGTGCTATTACGGATTGAAGATAAAAAGGGTTCAAGAGTAAGAACAAAAAGAAGAGAGGACAACCTTGGTGGACTCCTCGTTGAAGAGGAAAATAGGATGAAATGGAACCGTTAATTAGTACCGACGCCCAAGGAGCAGAATATAATAAAGAAATTAGCGAGATCACTTTGGGGCTGAAGCCATGCCATTTAAGAGCCGCAAATAAAATGGACCAATCCCCTCTATACAATGCCTTTTCAGCATCGACAGAAATAGCCGTTAAAGATGTGGAAAGGGAGGGACTCTAATTTTAAATGTTATCCGAAGTCAATCTACCTTTGACGAACCCACACTGCTCTTTACCAACCAAGTGCAGCATAAGGGGATCTAAACGTAGTGTGAGTGTTTTGGCAAAGAGTTAATAATCTACATTAACCAGAGAAATCGGGCAATAATTTTTACAAAACATGGGATGACACCCCTCCTTATGAATAAGGCAAATGGCGGCTTCTTGAAAAGTGCTCTCTGTTTTACCAGAAAGATAGAAAGAATGAAAAAGATTTAAAAGTTTAGGAAGCAATAATTTAGAAAAATGTAAATAAAATTCAACAGAAAAACCATCCGGCCCAGTAGTTTTCCCTTTTTAAAAAACTTTTAGCGCAGAGGATAATTCAGTTAAAGATATATCTGTTTCAAAATCTGTTAGATTAAGGTGGGAAGTAGATGGTGGTGGTATATTATTGTGATAGGATTGAATGAGGGAACTAGAGGGAGGGGATTCTCGGGTATAAAGATCCATATAAAACATTTTGAATGTGTCAAGAACATCTTGATTCTTGTGTAGCCGGGAACCATCTGTAGAATATGTAGAATCGATCATGGTACAATCTTTGCGGGTTTTCAAATACTTTGCTAAAAGTTTCCAATCTTATTTTGACCTCCATAATAACGAGCAGTACTGCATAAAAGAATAGAAGAAGCATTATCAGTAGAAATTATGTTAAATGTTTTGTTGGCACGTATCAAGGCTGCAAGTACGAAATCCGGCGATGGCATATAAAACTCATGCTGTAAGGATTTAATATGCGCTAGGGTAGCTTTGTTTTGTTGAAGGAAACATTTCTTTTTTTTAAAAACAAAATCTATAATGAAGCCTCTTGCAGTGGCTTTAAAATATTCCCATAAAATATGGGGGAAAGAAGAAGTAGTGGTGTTCAAATCATAAAATTAATTGGAAAAAGTAACAAAGGAGGAAGAGAAAGTAGGATCAAGAAGATCGACAGCATGGTGGAAGAAAATCAAGATCAGTTATAATTGGAGCATGATCAGAAATAACAATAGGTTCAATAGTGGAGGATAAGAGATTTAGGGGCATATTAGCAAAGAACCTCGTTAAAGTTATAGAATTCCTATAGAATCCCAGGTTAGATGTCCTGCAAATCTAACCTGGGATTCTATATAGATGTCCTGTAAATCTAACCTGGGATTCTATAGGAATTCTATAACGCATATTAGCATGCCCATTTTCGCCGTTTTATCGGCAGTTTCCTGCTGATAAATCGACGATAATTTTAACGAGGTTCCTTGCTAATATGCTCCTTTGAGACAAGGATTGAGAGAGTAAAATATAGTCTAGATAAGAGAGAAAATTGTGAGGAGGAGAGAAGAAGGAGAAGTCAAGAGTATCAGGATGAGAGAGTTTCCCAGAATCCACATGATGAAATTGGGATATAGTGTAAATAAATTGTTTATGTGCTTTGTGAGGAGTGAAGCGAACCTGATCTTGGCGGTCAACAAAGGGGTCAACAACTTGATTACAGTCACCTCCTAAAATAAAATAATCGTCTCTAAATTGAATACATTTCTGTGTAATTAGAGGCCAGAAAGAATAATCTGGATGTGTAGGCCCATAAACATTAAAAACTTTAAAGAAATGTTATTTATTAACAATTTAGCTAACAACCATCTCCCTTCAGTATCGATTTCTTGCAATATCATTTCGCAACTTAGTTTTTGTGACACAAAATTAAAACACCATTTTTCTTGTTCGAAGTAGGAGAGAATAAAACTGAACCCAACCAACCTCATTTTAATTTCAATGCCTCGGTTTCTGTAAAATGGGTCTCTTGTAAAAGGACCAAATCAGGGTTTTAAGAGGCAAGATGAGAAAGTATTCTCTTTCTCTTGATAGGATTAATAAAACCTTCCACATTCCATGAGATAACTCTGAATTCAAGTCTTCAAAAAAACATAAAGAACAAAATATGCAAAACATGCAAAGTGAAAGAGTGGAGTAAACAATAAGTAAATACAGAAAGAGAGAGATAGAAAAGCCAGTAGAAAACAGAGGAGTATAGGAGCAGTGAGGTAAACATAGGTAATAGGAAAAAGAGAGGGAGAAAGAGGTAAGGGAAGAAAGAATAAGAAAAAAAGAAGACAGTACATGTCAAAATGACAACTGTAAAATGTACCTTAAGAAACAAAGAAAAGAATGGGAGGCGGCAAGAGACAATAAATACAGCACACCCAACAAGGGGCGACACAGCACATCAGGAAATCCATAAAATGAATAGAAGCGGGAGCGGGAACATGGAACACGAATGGAGACTGTAGCATATATTAAACCTGAAAAAAGGAACAAATAAACATAGGATGAGTTAGATGCGGGGATGCATATTCAACAAAAGGACGCTTAATAAGGATACAAAATGAGATAAAAACATGTAGACGACAAAGACGAAGATAAAAATTACACCAATGTACCTGTGAAGGAAGCAATGGGTTAATTAAATCGAATCGGGAAATGGCAATGAAGTTTAAAAAAAGTGAAATAAGACAATAATTTCAATGAGACAGGACAGACAAGGTAAGGTAGAAGAGTCAGGAGCCAGACGAAGAGGGGGCCGTCTCCTTGACGTGGTAGAGTGAGATTGAATAAATCTGCGAAGGTCAGCTGGGTCCTCAAAAGTGGAAGTTTTGTTGAGAAAGGTGATTTTGAAGAGACATGGATGGAATAAACCACATCTTGCAACTAAGGAAATGAAAAAAATAAATTGCGGCCGCTAATAAGTGAAGTTCATCAGCTGCATATTTCTCCTCGTCCAGGCAATTGTTAAAGTAGCAGAACACCGCATATAAAGGCGGTGATGTTCCAATTCAGTAATCAGCATTATTTCATAATGCTAAGCGCTAGAACCGCTCTGGGTCTGATGTAAAGTCAGGTGAAGAGCAGAGCCGCAGCGTCAGGTGGCCATCTTGGGTTGTGGTGCGCGACTCTCCGGTGGGAACAATTTCAAAGCTCCTACCGGGTGGGAGCAGACTTCCCTTCCCTGCCTGCGCTCCTGAGGGCAGGGAAACTATTGTGTCCAGGCAACCACCACTGGTATCTATCTATCTATCTCTCTATCTATCTATCTATCTATCTATGGTTAAAGCTTCGTTGTAGTTTGGAAAATTGTCTTTATTATTACCATACAAAAGCAACTCAAAATTAGGATACACAACCTAAGGTTATAACTTGTGCGCCTCCGTACACAGTGTTGTGAAATCACTGGCTGCACTACATTAACTGTAACATGCGGCATCTACATGAAATACTTATAACCTTTCACATTACATCACTTACAGCATGTTAATGATAGCATTCCTTACAAGACTGATGACATGTCTAATTAAATTAGTTAGAGAACACTGTTTATGGTAGAGTGTTGAGCTGTAGTTAATGTGCTGGGCTTAGGAGTTCACAACACTGCGCACAGATGGGGCACAAGTCATAACTGTCAGTTATAACTAAAATGTTAGAATTTCTAAGACTTATGTAGATTAATTTGCCTTTCTAGAAAGAATAAATAATGTTTTCTAACTATAACTAATCTTTAAATTCAGTTTTTCTCATTGAATTTAAATCTTTTTTTAATTAAAAATGTGTTTCAAATCAGATTGGAGTGTTGTCGAGTGGAGTGACGTCGAGTGGAGCATCATCGAGTGGAACATCATCATGTGTAATGTAGTTGCGTGGAGTCACAGAGTGGTGTGTTGTACAGTGGATTACAGTGGCGTACAGTGAAGTATCATACAGTGGAATTGAGTATTGTAGCGTGGAGTAGAGTGGTGTAAAGTGGAAGGGTATACAGTGGAGTGGAGTCTTCTATAGTGGATCAGGGTAGAATGAAGTGGCGTGTCATAGAGTACAGTGGAATTTCTTTAAGTGGAGTTTCATTGAGTGGAGGTTCGGGGGTGGCAAAAAGTGTATACAAGTGTTGTAGAGTGGAGTGCCATAGATTGGAGTAGGGTACAGTAGAGTGTTGTAGAGTGAAGTATCGTTGAGTGGTGTGTCATCGAGGAGAGTGGAGGAGAGTTTTGTAGAGTGGAGTGCCTTGTCATACAGTGGAATGGCATAGCATAAACTAAAGTGTTGTAGAGTTTTGTAAAGAGACAGAGAATGTAGTAGAGCGTTGTACAGCGGAGTTACATGCAGTGTTGTAGAATATCGTAGAATGGAGTGGTATAGATTGCAAGAAAGTATCATTGAGTAGAGTGGCATTTCGTTGAGTAGAGCGCCATGGGATAGAGTGGAGTAACGTCGCATAGAGTCAAGAAAAGTGCAATAAATTGGAGTGTCAAGTCATGCATTGGAGTTGAGTGGTGTGTACTAGAGTGTTCAAAAGAGTCTAAATAGAGTGGAATGGAATAGAGTAGACGAGAGTGGAGTGGTGTAGAGGAGAGTGTTGTAGAATATGGCAGAATGGAGTGGCACAGAGTAGTATGGAGTGGCATAGAATAGGGTGGAGTAGTAGAGTAGAATAGTGTGTTGTAGAGTAGACAGAGTTGTGTAGTGTGTCATAGAAAGTGGTTGAGTGTTGCAGAGTTGGCATAGAGCGCAGTAGATCATGCAATGGCATAGAGTGGAGTAGCGTGTTGTAGAGTGAAGTGTAGGGGCATAGAGTAGAGTAGAGTGTCATACAGTTGCATAGAATGGAGTACAGTGCTGGAGAATGGAGTTTCATAGAGTGAAGTAGAATGTAGTCAAATGGAGTGGCATAGACTGAGTTGTCATACAGTAGTGTAGAGTGGGTTAAAATATTGTAGAGTGGAGTGTAGTCAAATGGAGTAGCGTACTGTAGAGTGGAATTAAGTGTCATTAAGTGGAGTAGGCATTCTGTAGAGGTTCCGAAAGTGCCCTAAAGTGAGGTAGAATCATGTGGAAAGAGTGTTGTAGAGTCAAGGGACAGTGTAGAGTGGAGTGGCAAAGAATGGATTAGTGGAGTGGAGTGAAGGAGAGTGGAGTTGAGTGAAGTAGTGTGTCATAGAGTTGAATGGAGTAAAGTGGGTTGGAGTGGCAGAGAGGAAGTTGCTTAGAGTGTAATAGAGTGGAGTAGAGTGTTGCAGAGTGTCACAGAGGGGGGAGTATTTAAGCCAAAACTTTGACAAACACAAAAAATTATGAAATCTGCATTGCTTACTATTAAAGATTTTATTCCACAACTGCAAACATGTTTTCCTCCGGAGTTCCTATCCAGCTCAGCCGCTGGTCTGCTTAGCTTGGAGTCTCTTGTCTCTTTCCTCAGGGATTGGAAGACGGATGCCCTTTCCATGGGGTTACACTTGCAAATTACAAAAATGTTTGAAAGTCAGGTGGCAAAGATATTGCCATTAGTATCCTTCACATGAACAATATTGAATGAGCCTGGACGCCTCTCTCTGTTGGTGATGTTTCCTCTTGGCCCCAAGTTAGTACCACCAATCACCATACAGAGGTTACTGGTGCCAAACCTGATGAAGTCAGTGACTTTACCAGTTTCCAGATCAATCTGCCCGGTGTCATTCACCTTGCTAGAGAGGGTCAGGGTAGCTGATGTAGCGGGAATCATAAGATTGCCTTGGTCCTACAACAAACTTACTCACCTTGCACAGTTTGTACTTAGTTTCCTCAGCTGTAATATGGTGAACTGTGAAAGGCCCCTTGGTGTCATATACTATACAGAAATGCTCTCCAGTCTTCTCTATACGAATGACATCCATCAATCCAGCTTGGTTACTGATGTTAGTGCGGGCCTTGCCGTCATTTTGGATGAGTTGCTGCATGCAAATCTTTTTCACCTCATCTACCGTTAAGGCATACTTCAGTCGGTTTCTGAGAAAGATAATTAAGGGCAGGGTCTCCCTCAATTTGTGGGGACCAGTTGATGGATGGGGAGCATAGAGTGGCATAGAGTGGAATGTCGTAGAAAAAGAGTGGAGTGGCAGAGAGTGGAATAGAGTAGAGTGGTGTAGAGCAGTGTGGTGTAGAGTGAAATGGAATACAGTGGCATAGAGTGGAGTGACATAGAGTGGGATAGCATAGAGTGGAGTAGCACAGAGAGGAGGGGAGTAGTATAAAATGGAGTTTAGTAGAGTGGAATAGCATAGAGTGGAGTGGCATGTGCAAGTGGAGTGGTGTAGAGTTGAATGGCATGTCGAAGAGTAGAGTGGAGTATCTTGTCATAGAGTGGCGCGTCGTACAGTGTCTTGCATGTAGAGTGGAGTTGCATAGAGTGAATTGGTGCAAGGTAGAGTGGTTTTGAGTGGAATAGCGTAGAGTGAAGTGGCATAGAGTATCATGTCATAGAGTATCCTGGCATGCAATGGTGTGACATAGAGTGTTGTGGCGTAGAGCTCATAGAGTACAGTGAAGAGGCATAGAGTGGAGTGGTATAGAGTAGAGTGGGTTAGAGCAGAGTGGCTATGAGTGGAGTGGGGTCGACTGGAGTGGTGTAACTTTGAGTGGTGTAACGTGAAATCCAGTGCCGTTGCGTGGAGTGGAATTACATGGATACTCAGAGTGAAGTGGAATATCACGTAGTAGAATGGCATATCATGGAGTGAAGTGGAGTGGCATGTTGGAGAGCGTCTTTTGTGATATATATTGGCTTTGGTTTGATTTCAATAGGTACCGGGGAGTAAAGTAGGGAAGAGCATCATACAGTGTAGTGTCTTATAGTGGAGTGTCGTAGAGTGGAGTACAGTTGAGTAGAGTTGGGAATGATGGAGGCCCTTACAATGGAGTATACTATTTTAGAGTGGAGTGATATACAGTGGAGTGGCATGTCACAGAGTACACTGGAGCAGCATTGAGTGGAGTGTCATAGAGTGAAGTATCATAGAATGGAGTGTCGTACAGTGAATGTCATTGACTGGAGTGTCGTGGAGTGGAGTAGAATGGAGTTTTGTTGAGTACAGTCTTGTAAAGTGGCATAGAGTGCACTAGAGTGCTATAGAGTGGAGGGACATAGAGTGGAGTACAGTGTTGTAGAGTGGAGTGTTGTTAAGAATAGTGTTATAGAGTGGAGTGGAGGAGAGTGCTGTACAGTGCAGTGTCATTGAGTGGTGTGTCATAGAGCAGCATGTTGTACAGTGGAGTGTGGCAGGTTGCTGTAGGTTGGAGTAGAGTAGCATAGAGTAGAGGGGCATTAAATGGAGTAGAGCATTCTAGCATGGAGTGGCATATAGTGAAGTTGCGTGTGGTAGAGAAGAGTGAAGTGTCATACAGTGGGGTGCTATGTCATACAGTGCAATTTCATAAAGTGGAATGGAATGGCATGTAGTGGAGTATCTTTTGTCATATGTAATTTTTTTGGTTTGATTTCAGTAGGTACCAGGGAGTGGAGTGGCATTTCGCACATAGAGTGAAGTGCTGTGGCATATAAGAGCATTTCATAGAGTCTCTTAGAGTGGAGGTGAATAGAGTTGAGTGGTGTACAATGTAGTGGCATGTCGTACAATGGAGTGGTGTGTCGTACAGTAGAGTGGCAAGTTGTATAGTGCATGTTGTAGAGGGGAGTGGCATGGAGTGACATAGAGCAAAGTGATGTCATAAACTGAAGTGGCATGTCACAAACTGAAGCAGCGTGTTGTAGAGTGGAGCGGCTTGTCATTCAGTGGAGTGGTGTAGTAGTGTGGCATGGCGTGGAGTGTGTCTTTTGCATTTTCCATCAACAGATATGGCAGCAAAATGACTGAGCTCTTGGTCTCGATATGATATATATATATATATATATATTACCTACTGGCGGTCGCCAGTAGGTATATATAGTTAGGATTTTTTCTCTATGGGTTTTTTGAAAATTCTATGTCTAATAACTTTGGCGTTTGTGGACGGAATTGGCTGAAATTTTCAGGAAATTGGCACATTTTGTTTCTGAGCAGCCCCTGAAATTGGGGGGGTTCGTCCAGGGGGGTCGAGAAAAAAGGGGGGTCCCAAAACGTGTTTTTAACATTGAGTTTTCCATAGGGCGGTTGGCCTCACTTTTAGCCCGAACGGCTGAATGGATTTGCACGAAACTTGGCAAAATTGTAGGGACTGGTAGCCCGATGTGCCTTTTGTAGGTCTCAATATATGTGCTCCAGTGGATTTTGAGAAATTAACGTTTAAAAAAAGATATATATCTGTAACAGCGGACCGGGCAGCGCTCCAGTTCGCGTACTTTTGCGCAACGGAGCTTTGTGAAGCGAAGCTGATTGGTTCTCCGGCGTCTGTCAACATTCCAAACAGTCCGTAGCGGCCGCCATCTTGTCTCTCGGTAGGATCGAGAGACAAGAGGAGGCGAAAGGGAAGGGGCAAATGACGATAAGGGGGCATAGTAGATCCTCCCTGACCTCTTAGGTTTGATGTACCATTTTGCCAAGTTTGGTGTAATTCCGTTCAGCCATTCAGGCTGTAGACGTATCTAAATGTCAATAATCGAACGGCTGAATGGATTTGCACGAAACTTGGCAAAATATTAGGGACTGGTAGCCCGATGTGCCTTTGCTAGGTCTCAATATATGTGCTCCAGTGGATTTTGAGAAATTAACGTTCAAAAAAAGATATATATCTGTAACAGCGCTCCGCTTCGCGTACTTTTCGCGTTACGGAGCTTTGCGAAGCTGATTGGTTCTCCGGCGTCTGTCAACATTCCAAACAGTCCGTAGCGGCCGCCATCTTGTCTCTCGGTAGGATCGAGAGACAAGAGGAGGCCAAAGCGAAGGGGGAAATGACCATAAGGGGGCATAGTAGATCCTTCCTGACCTCTTAGGTTTGATGTACCATTTTGCCAAGTTTGGTGTAATTCCGTTCAGCCATTCAGGCTGTAGACGTATGTAAATGTCCTATGGAAAATTGCATGGGGAAAACACATTTGAAAGTGTTGAAATTTAGAACCAATTAAAATGTTACTTTGGTTTTGTATTTGTGTGTGATGAAAGTTAATTGGTTATGTATATATGTCAAATGAGAGGAAACCACAGCAATTTTGTGATACTACTGTCTGAGGTACATTTGTGAGGAATTTTTGGTGGTGAATTTCTGGTGTTTGATTTACACAGTACTAACACTTCTCCTACTTTTAAAAAGGTGAGTTGTTAATTTGTAAGGGGAACTATGTTGTACACTTGAAGATAATTTGAAAAATGTTTTCTGTTATTTATTTGCAGTCCTTTCTGTTATACTAAATACTTGATAAAGTTATTTTTATATTATGTATTACTAAAAACGATAAATGAAAGTGATTATTTTTTTCTGGAATTTACAGCAAGCAATTTCAAAATAAAATGGCTCACAATGAAGAGACCGTGGCAATTTCTTTTGAATTGTCCACTACATTGATTGAAATTGAGAGCACCAATAATGAAATATTGTCACATGGAGGAGATGACTTGTATGATTCCATTAGATTGATTGAAATGGACAGCACCAATAATGAAATATTGTCACAAGGAGGAGATGACTTGAATGATTCCACTACATTGATTGAAATTGAGAGCACCAATAATGAAATATTGTCACAAGGAGGAGATGACTTGTATGATTCCATTAGATTGATTGAAATGGACAGCACCAATAATGAAATATTGTCACAAGGAGGAGATGACTTGAATGATTCCACTACATTGATTGAAATTGAGAGCACCAATAATGAAATATTGTCACGAGGAGATGACTTGAATGATTCCACTACATTGATTGAAATTGAGAGCACCAATAATGAAATATTGTCACAAGGAGGAGATGACTTGAATGATTCCACTACATTGATTGAAATTGACAGCACCAATAATGAAATATTGTCACAAGGAGGAGATGACTTGAATGATTTTTTTGATCAATCTGTTGATGGCGAATTTATCGAATGTTTGGAGACCATAGAGTTACAAGAATCATCATTGCAGACTTTTCATGAGGAAATTGCTGATGAGGACGTGTTACTAGTTCTTTCAAATTTAGAAAATTCTGAAGAATAAATTTATATTTAGAAATCAAAAATTGTTTGAGACATTATTCATTTTTATTTTTAATTTATGAGGTTGTAGCGAAGTGATTGTAGTATAACATGAGACTTATAGTATAGAGTGCAACATTTTTATGTTACATGGTAAGTTTACTCATATTTACTTCCCTTCTGCCACTATATTATCTCCAATGTGTATTTGACATCTCTTCTTCATCTCCGGCCTCCTTTCTCTCACTGTGTGTCTCCGATGCATCTTATCGCTGCTATTTTGTGTAATTACAGAAGAGAGTAAAATAAAATAGTTCGGAACGTGAAAAGGGGGCAAAGTAGAGTACCCCTCACCCCGTAGGCCTTTTCAGGCGGTCCCAAAAGGATCAGTTTCTGCTTTCCTGAGAGATTATGGTATGAGTTCCATATACCACAATAATTTGCATTACAACATGCAAGATATCTATCTCCTATTACCAACTTTTGGAGATATTCGCGCTAAGCGCGAATATCTCCAAAAAGTTATACCTGCCCTGAGCAGTTCTTAGCCATGTTATCCAATGGGAGGTGGATAACATGGCTAAGAGCATTAGCTCGGTAATGCATGAATATCGCTGACTTTTTAGCGATATTCATGCATTGCGGCCGTTTTTTATCGCATTTGCGATAAACCTTGATAATAGCAAGGTTTATCTTCGATAATTTCTGACGATGCTTAGCGGTAAAAAATTCGTTGGTAAGCATCGTTAGCGATAAATATCGCTTAACTTTGGTAATATGCACCAACGTCTGTTAACGTTCGATTCGAAGGAAATGAGGAAGTGTTGAAAAACATTGTTTGCGCCATCTTGCCTTTTTTGAAATGCCACACTTTTGTCGTGTACGGCAGCCATTTTAGATGCCTTGACCAGACCCACTCTCTGCACGCTGTCGATTCGTAGCATGGCTCCCCACCCTCGCAAGCATCTTCCCCAGGCACTGGTCACCCCCGCTCTCTGTCTTATGCATGGGCAATAAACCTCCCCCCATCTGCGCTGCTCTTCCCTGAGAATCACACTCTGTGCCCGCCCGACACCTCCCTTTCGCCCTATTCACTACCGCACCCTCTGACACTCCTCTTCCTCTGTGTCCGATTGTCCAGGCTATCAGCTAGCCCTGCAGATGTAGTTTATGGCTCCAGCTGTAAAGAATCACCCCTCTTTAAAGGAGTTATAGTAGATCAAGGCCCACACCCGATGAGATCCGTCACACCACACGTGTTCCTACTATCTGAAAACCATCCTGTATTGTGATTGGGGAGGGGACCGAGCCTGAAGCGGAAGATTCCAGGAATGACTCTTTGTACATCAAAGTTTTTACAATTATGTGTCACATTAAAAATATATAGCACTCCAACAAAGTAGTAGGAATATAAAACTTTAATAACATATAAATATATACAACAAAACAAAAACAGTAAAAACATTTAAACAACGAAGAGACCGTGGCAATTTCTTTTGAATTCCTGATGAGGACATGTTACTAGTTCTTTCAAATTATGAAAATTCAGAAGATGTTGCCTGGGGGTGGGTCGTCAGTAGCAGTCTGTTGTGCGAATAGTTCCAAGGCAGCAGAACGCGCTGAAATCTAGATGGCACGAAAGTGATGTCTAGTAAGTTGCCGCCCAGCAAATAACGGCGTGGGGCGCCGCGGGGGGTGGATTGTCAGTAGCGGTCTGTTGTGCGAATAGTTCCAAGGCAGCAGAAAGCGCTGAAATCTGGATGTCACGAAGGTGATGTCTAGTAAGTTGCCGCCCAGCAAATAACGGCGTGGGGCGCCGCGGGGGTGAGTGAGTCCAGTAGGCACCACAGCTATTCTTACCGGCATTGCAGAATTACTGCTGGGGACAATGCCTGTGCTGTAGCAGGGTCACAGCAGAAACAAAAAGGATTCTGTTGAAGATGTTGTTGGTTTTCAATTTGAAAACAGTTCTGGTGTCAATTGCTATGCTAATGTAGTGGTTAATGTTTTGTTTTCTCTAGAAAATGTAAAAGAGGGGGAGGCAGTCCAAAGTTCCGTTAAAAGGGCAAAGGAAAGGATCGGTGGTTTGAACTATCAGTCAAAAAGGGGAGGGGGTGCAACAATTTTTCCTACCGGGTCACACTGTGCTTTCACCGGAACTGAGGTCTGCAGGATTCTAGTAATTCAAAGTGAGGCTGGCGCCAGCATGGGAGCGCCGACGTCCCGCGGATACAGTTTCGTCACTCCACGGGCGATCATGGCAGTCATTCCCCATCGGGGGTGTCTGCGGGGGTCGGAGACTCCCGCGGCTCCTGTAGAATCTTCAAGGTCGTGGAGGACTACGGTGGTGGAGTCAACCAGTGACCGGGCCATTTCTTTATGCTGGGCCCACTCTTGGCAGGTCGACCGCCATTTTGAGAGTTCGGTAGCTACTGGCGATCGCGGGGTCAAATGAGCGGACGGGCTCCACCCTGCCGGGCGAGACGTTGCAGCATCGCCACAGTGGAAGAACCCTTTTCCGGGCGCTTGGAGCGCCGAGGGTGCAGGTGGGAAGCCTCCACTGGGGAGGCGGGAGCGGCCTGTTCGCATCGTCTCTCCCTCCCAGTGCACCCCACGGCGTCTCGCTTGAGATTTGTTATGGCCGGACCAGGCGATGAGGACGAGGGGCGGGGGGTCGGAGGCATGTGCAAGACATCCCCCCCCAGAGTTGTCGCAGCCATTATTCAAGAGAGAAGAAGTGTCCCGTCCGTCTTCGGGCCGGGCTTCCGGTGGATGGCGGCAGGACGCCCCTGGCTCTGGCCCCATGAACGGGTTTCTTGGTTTATCGGCTGCAGCCGGATCCCGTCGGCCTCGGCCCCCCGACCGTTGGTGGCCGGACCGGAAGAGCATGTGGCGGGACTACCTGCAACTCTCAAGGGCCACCACGGCCGGACTGGGAGAGAGAGGGGAGGGTCGAGGAGACATTCCCCCCCCCTGAAACTCTTCAGCGTTGTAAAGGCAATCCCCTGGCCGGGTCCCGCTGGCCTCGGCCTCTCCTCCGGCTACACCCTACGTTAGGATCTCCTGGCCGAGGCGTGGCAGCAGGATCTGCCTTATATGGGCTGCTCCCGGCTGGGCATAGCCGCAACCCTGCCCCACCTTGGAAGTTTCCAGAGTGGGGGCGGATGTTCTACTGACTTGCATTTTCCCTAGTCTATCGATTTTTTTGGCGTGGCAGGCGGTGGGACAGCGAGGGGTGATTTGGTTTCTCTTACTGTTTTTCTGGTCTCTCACCACTGGCATATTTCTAACGTTTTCTTGTTTCTAGGACATTAATAGGTTTTATCATTACGTTATGTTATCGTTTCTTTGTTCGTTGTTTAATAAAAGTTTATGTTCATCAGTGGCCTACTGATTTTCATTTTCCTATTCTTTTCTTTCCAGGTTGTTTCATGCTAAAGTTTCTGTTAACAGGATACAGTGATCACTTCGTTATTATTGCATATGTCCTTTTCACTAGGGGTGCTCTCTGGTCGGGCCAGATGACGTATCTCTAGTAAATGGTCCGGGTGAAACAGGTGCATCAATCAGTGGGGAGTAGATAGGCATGACAGATTACAACGGGGGAGAAAGGTCCGCATTACGTACCCTTTCACTATTTGCAAAGATTTTCCTACGTATATTTGCAAACAGGGAATACCTCCAAAAAGAACCAATTCCCAAACAGTCAATGTTTGGGGAAACAATCAATCAATGAGAAACGAAATAGGCACGACGTGTTAAAGGTTTGCGTTACCTACCCTTCACTATCTGCAAAGGGAGAGAGAATATTCCTATTCTTCCTCGTTTGCAGGCAGAGAAGATTCTTAAGAGAACCAACTTCGAACAATTCAATGCTCGATTCAAACAATCAAGAAGGGGTACTGTGAACACAAATGAACGCCGCTTATGTACATACACATTGGTATTATCAACAGGTTGTTCCTAATGTTTCTATTTTAGGGAGGTCAAAAAGAGATCCCATTAGTGGCCTACTGATTTTGCTCGATTCCTTTTCTTTTTTTACACGATTTTTCGCTATCTGCAAAGACTAAACAGAGTATTGCGACTCTGTGCTTGTTTGTAAATAGAGAATGAACCAAAGAGAACAATCAATCAAATGGAGAGAGAAGCAGGCACGACGGATAACAACGGGGGCAAAGGCCTGCGTTAACTACCCTTCACTATCTGCAAAGAGAGAGTACTCCTAATAGAAATGAGGGGTGGGGGGCAGCATTCAAAGCAGATCAGTGTGCATAAACACGAAAATGTTTTTACTTACCACGTACTTGACATTCGACAGCTTATGATATTTGCTATTAAAAAACCATTGAAATTCACTGAAAAAACCATAGGTTATAGACCATATATAGTTAGGAATTAGCATTTAAAAAACCTTATTTTACTCACACAAAACCATTGAAATTCCATATATAGTTAGTTGCACTAACTATATATCGCGCACCCGCAATCCACTGCTGATCATGTCACATATTACATCATTCATGACATGGTCAGTGACATCACTGATGACATCACTGATGACATCTCAAATGACATCACTGATGACATCACTGATGACATCTCATTTGACATCATTCTTGTGCTAATACGATAAACCTCTTCAGACTCTAATATAACCTTAGATACACTCAGTGTATACAGACACTCACACACTGCCACTCATCCATGGAGTTACTCACACACCCAGTCAGTCATGCAAAGAAACAATCTCACCTCCATTTCTTCAACTATACAGTTAAACACACCTTACTTATTGAAACATATACTAACACATATTTACTCTCTTATACAATCCCTGATACAAGTTCACAATGATCGATACAACCACTCACTCATTCAGTGGCTCTCATGCACACTTATTTATAATTATTTCCTCTACTGCGCAGTATTTAATTTTTGTATTAACAATGAATTCATTACTGCAGTTGTAAAAATGTATGAGGAGTAATCCTATGGAAAACCGCTAGTGAGATTTTTTCCAAAAAAAGAATAATTATTTTATACTACAATAATATGAATTTTATATGATTTTACCATATTTATTCATCTTAAATTTATTCAAATGCGGCATTTGTACCGAACATGTAAATTTGCACAACTATTGAATAGTAGTATTTTTTCTATGTTGTCCGGATGATACTCTGTATTCCCTATGCACTGTCACTTTAAATATTGGTCTCTGCCTACCACAATTTGCCATGTGATCAAGCTTCGTTGGAAGCAAAATGCGTAATGGCGGCTGCCTGGCTGGAAAAATAAAACCACCTTGAATTAGCACGGAATTTGGGTCTGCTTTCATCATTTGTGCGAAGAACTTTGGCGGCTGCCTGGTTTGAATGATGAGCTACGTCTCTCTCTCTCTCTCTCTCTCTCTATATATATATATATATATATATATATTCACTGAAAAAACCATAGGTTATAGACCATATATAGTTAGGAATTAGCATTTACAAAACCTTGAAAATTCACTGAAAAAACCATAGGTTATAGACCATATATAGTTAGGAATTAGCATTTAAAAAACCTTATTTTACTCACACAAAACCATTGAAATTCCATATATAGTTAGTTGTACTAACTATATATCGCGCACCCGCAATCCACTGCTGATGATGTCACATATTACATCATTCATGACATGGTCAGTGACATCACTGATGACATCACTGATGACATCTCAAATGACATCACTGATGACATCACTGATGACATCTCATTTGACATCATTCTTGTGCTAATACGATAAACCTCTTCAGACTCTAATATAACCTTAGATACACTCAGTGTATACAGACACTCACACACTGCCACTCATCCATGGAGTTACTCACACACCCAGTCAGTCATGCAAAGAAACAATCTCACCTCCATTTCTTCAACTATACAGTTAAACACACCTTACTTATTGAAACATATACTAACACATATTTACTCTCTTATACAATCCCTGATACAAGTTCACAATGATCGATACAACCACTCACTCATTCAGTGGCTCTCATGCACACTTATTTATATATGCCAACTCTCACATGTACTGTGTTTTACATATGTATTTAGTATGACATGTAGCATTGAGATATCCATTCACTCATCAATACACTCATGCACACAGTCAACTGCCCATGTAGCTGTTTCCACATGCACTCTTGAACTCATACACCTAGTGAATAAACTGCTCACACATCTATGCACAGAGTCACACACCTTACAGCCACCCCCACACAAACTCAATCTCCCATAGAAATACTTGGGCAACCAATTAATAACACATATAGCCTCTCGTATAGCTAATGATCAACACATGCAGCAGTTTACATCACAACAGACATAATGATGCACAAATTAAGACAGTTTAGTCACTAACCCATGCATTCAGTGAGACATATTTAATCACTCACTCATACAGTCAGTCACGCACCTACTAAATCCTTCATCCAGACACTTATACATCCACTCATTCTTCAATATGTAAGACATATTTTAACTTTACAGAAACATACAGTCACTGGATGTTGTCATCAGTGATGTCATCAGTGATGTCATTTGAGATGTCATCAGTGATGTCATCAGTGATGTCACTGACCATGTCATGAATGATGTAATATGTGACATGATCAGCAGTGGATTGCGGGTGCGCGATATATAGTTAGTGCAACTAACTATATATGGAATTTCAATGGTTTTGTGTGAGTAAAATAAGGTTTTTTAAATGCTAATTCCTAACTATATATGGTCTATAACCTATGGTTTTTTCAGTGAATATGTATATATATATATATATTACCTACTGGCGGTCGCCAGTAGGTAGTTATAGTTAGGATTGATTTCCATAGGAAATACGCAACATTCTTTTGGGAATAACTTTCGCGCCGGTTGATGAATCTTCGCAAATTTCTCAAAGAAGATGGCCCGCTCCGCTCTGCTCCTTCCCTGAAAGTTTGGGGGGGATTCGTCAAGCGGGGGCCGAGATAAAAGGGGGTCCCAAAACGTGTTTTCCCCATGTTAATTTCCATAGGGCGGTTGGACTCAGTTTTAGCCCGAACGGCTGAATGGATTTCCACAAAACTTGGCGAAATTGTAGGGACTGGTAGCCCGATGTGCCTTTGCTATGTCTCAAGATATGTGCTCCAGTGGATTTTGAGTAATTTAGGTTAAAAAAAATATATATATCTGGGAGGAGCCTAACCACACATCTGATCTGATTGGCTGTCAGCACTTCATCCAAGAAGTGTTGGCAGCCATCTTGGGACCAATATACATGATAGCACCTCATTAAAAAACATTGTAGTTAATAGAGGGTTTTGGGACTTTAGTTACATTATAAATCGTTTGTTGACGGTACCATACTCATTTTAGGAATTGTGGTGTGTTCTAAGGTGATTTTACCATGTGAAAAAGCCTTCTGCTGTGATATCATGAATCATGTTGGAAAGAAAACTAATATCTCATGATTTTCCCACAGTGGTTTGGAAGGGGATCTATAAGCTAAACTGAAAGCATATTTTCTGTAAATTCACATTATCTTTCTCAGTCATGTGAGAATGAAGTCTGACATTCTCAGTAAAACATGTACATCCAACAAGGACAGAGACTGTCAGTGCATTCCTTTGTGTTCTACTGCAGCCTCCCAGAGTGTTCTAAAGAACAACTAGAGCGCTAACAGTCCTACTTATTACAAAGGTATTGCACACCTGAAGCCATCGTGATGGGAATAAAGTGGTAACTCTTAAAACATTTAATTTAAAAAGGAACAAAATGAGGGGGTATATTATGCCATAGAAAGTATTATTAGTGCTGCAAAAAGAAAAATTAGGGCACATTTTGAGTGACTTCTCAAATCCTCTTCTATTTCATTAACAAATTCTGACATGCAGTCTCCCAAGATGGCCACCAGAGACAAAAGAGCCTCAATGTAGCCCAAATATCACCCAGATGTAGCCAGTATAGCTCAATGACAGAATGTCCCAGAGTGTTCTAAAGAACAGCTAGAGCGCTAACAGTCTTACTTATGACAAATGTATGGCACACCAGAAGCCATCTTGATTGGAATGAAGTGGTAAGTCTGAAAACATTTAATTTAAAAAGGAACAAAATGAGGGGGTTCATTTTGCCATAGAAAGTATGATTAGTGCTTCAGAAAGAAAAATTAGGGATCATTTTGAGTGACTTCTCAAATCCTCTTCTATTTCATTAAAGAAATTCTGACATGCAGACTGAAACATGCACTTTGAATACCAGCAGCAAACTTCCCTGGTGAGCAGTAGCTTTACTACAGTGATCTAATGAGCAACTAGAGTGCTAACATTCAGAATTTATGGCAAATGTGTGACACATCTGAACGCCTTCTTGATGGAACCAAAGTAAACAAGCATTGAAAATGCAATAGATCTCGCCCTCGTTTAAGTTAAAGCCATTCTGTTTGTAATGAGGTGACTTTTTAGCTTTGCTTTTATTAGTGTTTTTTAAACTTTCATGTAAATAACATGCATCTGAATGCATATATGTATATGTATGCATGCATTTATATTTGTATTTATATAGATATACAGATTATATATGTTTATATATGTATGTATATTCATACACATACATATATATAAATGAATATGCATATATATGCATATATATGTGTATATGTGTGTGTGTAGAGAGAGGTAGAGAGGTAGAGATGTAGAGGTAGAGAGGTAAGGTAGAGAGGTAGCGGTAGAGAGGTAGAGACTAGTAGAGAGAGTAGAGGGAGGTAGAGAGTAGAGAGTGAGTAATAGAGAGTAGAGAGTGAGTAGTAGAGAGTAGTAGTGAGCAGTAGAGAGAGTAGCAGAGAGTGAGTAGTAGAGAGTAGTAGAGTGAATAGTAGAGTGAGTAGTAGAGAGTAGTAGAGAGTGAGTAGTATGAGTAGTAGAGAGTAGTAGAGAGTAAGTAGTAGAGTGAGTAGTAGAGAGCAGTAGAGAGTGAGTAGTAGAGAGTAGTAGAGAGTGAGTAGTAGAGAGTGAGTAGTAGAGAGTGAGAGAGAGAATAGTAGAGAGTAGTAGAGAGTGAGTAGTAGAGTGAGTAGTAGAGAGAGAGTAGTAGAGAGTGAGTAGTAGAGAGTAGTAGAGAGTGAGTAGTAGAGAGAGAGTAGTAGAGAGTGAGTAGTAGAGAGTAGTAGATAGTGAGTAGTAGGGAGTGAGTAGTAGAGAGAGAGTAGTAGAGAGTAGTAGAGTAGTAGAGAATGAGTAGTAGAGAGTGAGTATTTGAGAGTAGTGGAGTAGGAGAGAGTAAGTAGTAGAGAGTAGTGGAGAATATTCCAAGGTTTGGCACAGCGCCACTTGCACAATAAGTCCAATCAAATCATATCACTTAGAGTCCTTATTGAAGCGCTGAATCTTGGTGTATATTTAAATGCTTTTATTTTCCTTAAGTTTATGTACCACAGCCAGCCGAAACGTTTTGTTCTGTACAACAGAACTTCTTCAGGGCGTTCTTATTTCCTTCAAGTTATGTCGGTATCCTGTTGTCATATAACTAGATATTTCTTCCAAATGTTAGACGAGACGTAAGTACATTTTTATTCAAAGTGACTAGGTATCAATTTTACCCACACAATTCGGGCAGACTTGAGTAATTTATAGCATCCTCAAAGTCAGTCTTTCAAAAATTCCAAAGTATAGGACATGATAATCCAAATCCAAATGTTTCTCAAGAAAAGTCATTTTCAATCAGTCCCCCCTCTGAAAACCCGCCAGTGGCCTGCGTTGCAGAGAGGTGTAAAAAGGGGCATAGCCTCATTACACCTCTGTGCAATGCAGCCCCCTGGCACATACTGGAAGTTTCGGGTGGGCTAGTTGGCCCCCAGGGACCCCTAGTATGCAAGGGGAACTAGTTCCCCCTCTTCAAACATGCACGGGGGCTGCGTTGCAGAGAGGTGTAACAAAGGGTGTGGCCTCATTACACCTCTCTGCAATGCAGCCCCCTGGCACATACTGGAGGCTCCTGGTGGGCTAGTTGGCCCCCAGGGACCCTCAGTATGCAAGGGGAATTAGTTCCCCCTCTGCAAACGCGGCAGGGGGCGGCGTTGCAGAGAGGTGTAACAAGGGGCATAGCCTCATTACACCTCTGCAATGCAGCCCCCTGGCGCATACTGGAGGTTCCAGGTGGCCTAGTTGGCCCCCAGTGTACAAGGGGAATTAGTTCCCCCTCTTCAAACATGCACGGGGGCTGCGTTGCAGAGAGGTGTAAAAAGGGGCGTGGCTTCATTACACCTCTCTGCAATGCAATCCCCTGGCGCATACTGGAGATTCCTGGTGGGCTTTCAGGTCTTATATAGTTAGGAATTAGCATGAAAAAAACCTTTGAAATTTACTGAAAAAAACATAGGTTTCAGGCCTTATATAGTTAGGAATTAGCATTTAAAAAACCTATGAAATTCACTGAAAAAACCATAGGTTTCACACCAGTTATAGTTAGGAATTAGCATTTAAAAAACCTATTAAATTCACTGAAAAAACCATAGGTTTGACACCAGTTATAGTTAGCTGGAAATTTTACTGACATAAAACCATTGAAATTCCCACGTTATAGTTAGTTGGACTCACTATAACTTGCGCGCCTGCAATGCACTGCTGATGACGTCACATATTACATCACTCATGACATGGTCAGTGACATCACTCATGACATCACTCATGACACCATCCAGTGAATGTGTGTCTTTCTGAAAAATAAATATGTTTTATATATGTATATGTAAAGGTCGATGGAAGAATAAATGTTTAAATAAGTGTCTTAATGGATGTTTTAAAAAAAAAAAAATTTGATTGGTTAACTGGCTTATTAAGTATATCTTAGTGAATACATATATTGACGAGTATTGTTTAAATATTTAAATGTTTGTATCAGTGTTTCACTTTGTGTATAAGTGGCTGCATGGGTTGTATATATGTATATATATATACAGGAGGATTTATACCAAACAATAAAACAAAAATTTCTAATTGTTGTTTATTATTGTTTCATTGTTTTTTTCATTTCAAAACGTTCCACTGCGCTTCGGGTGTGTGTTCATTTCCATTAACTTTAGCCGTGGCTACTCCCTGAATTGCTGAACTGAATTACACCAAATTTGGCAACAAGTGAGCACTTGGTTCAGAAAGCACTCTTTTTGTTAAACGGTGTAAATCCATTCAGTAGTTCCTGAGAAATTTAAAGATTTGAAAACACGACAGAAGCTTAATATCATAAAATCCCCTCTTCAGAATAAATTAATTCTTGCGATTATACTAATTTTTAAATTCACCCACTTTTCGGGCCCCAACTTAGTTTTAGAAGTGCCTGGCTATCTCCAGGTGTAGGCCCGCTTTCCACCAAAATGAGTTTTTGGAAAGCGAGGACTGCCGATGATGAAGCATGACACCTGGTGGTGTGTGAGGACAGTCCTTCACTTTTTGTTAGATGCCATCACCCCTTTAACTTAGGATCATCTAGGTTTCAGTCACTGTACTTGGAGCAGCTTCTGTCGTGGTTTCATGTTAGGTTAGAGGCTAGCTGATTCCAAGCGCCCTGTGCCTCTCTTTTCCCCTCCGGTATCTGCTAGGGTTAGTGTTCTATAACATTTTTAAATTTCCCAGATATACAACTGTGGCCATGGAGCTTTCACATACCCTCCCGATCTCGTGCCTGGGCTCTGATTGGCTGCTAACACTTCAAACCTGGAAGGGTTGAAACAAGTCCCAAGAAAAATCAGATAAGGGGGCAGGGTAGAAACACTGAACCCTAGGGCCAAACAAAGCATTTTATTTTTATTTTTGGTGGGATACATGGTGGATTCATTAATCTGGCTGAAAATGTAAATAAAAACGAGTGTGGGCTTCTGCGCTTTGTTTCCTTTAGGACCCCGTGTGGGCCGGGTCTGGGGGGCTATGAAAAATAGTAATGCAAGCTCCCATGGGCCATTTGTACAAAAATGCTTGCGGGAGTTCCAACCCCCCATACCACACCAGGGACCACCACTTCCCTGGGGTTCTGTTTGTAATAATGCGTGGGGGCTCCTGCCCCCCAAGCAACTCCGGGGGCCCCACATACTCGGGGCAGGGACCACCACTTCCCTGGGGTTCTGTTTGTAATAGTGCGTGGGGCCTCCTGCCCCCAAGCAGCTCCGGGGGCCCCACATCCCCGGGGCTATGGTAAAAAATAATGTGGAGCCCCCCACACAGCCCCAGGGACACCCACCTCTCCAGGACTTAAATATTGTTGAAGGGTAGCCATGTGGCTCCCCTCCAGGAGCCCTCCATGGCACTGGGGACTTTGCAGTTTGCCATGGCTTGGTGGAGCACTGCTCCTGCAAAGCCATAGCAAACTCTCCTTTGCTTCATGGAAGCAAGAACAGGAAAAAAGGCTCTTGCTTCCATGAAGCAAAGCAGAATTGCTTTTGGACAGAGGGAGCTGGATATTCGCAGCTCCCTCTACCCAAAAGCAATGCCATAACCTACAAGATGCAGGGAGCCGGCAGGGACCGTGGGGGCCTTGAGGCTCCCCCGCTGCCCCCAATGATGTTGCCAAGCCCCAGGAGGTGGGATCCCCATGTCCAAAATCGGGCTTGGGAGGGAGCCACACGGCAACCTCTCTCTCAAAATAAAGTGACAGTTTAAAGAAATAATTGGTTGGGCTTCAGTGGATGACGTCCCTCGGGCCGAAATCTGCATGGGGAGGGGAGCCGCAAAGCCCCTCCCCTTTTGAATTAAAATATAAAAATATGTCTAGCCCCGGGGGATGGGGTCTCCAGGCTGAAATCGGTCTTGGGATGGGTGGCACACGTCAAGCCTCTCTTTTTAATTTAATAAAATTTTTTTTAAATGGGGCAGGGCCGGGGGATTGGGTTCCAGGGGCCCAAAAGGGTGAAAGGGAAGAAGGACCACAGAGCCCCCTTCCTAAAATACAAAAAAGGAAGCTGCAAACTCGCCTGAGGCCCGCCCTCTTTCTCCTCTACTCTGCATATGCGCCTCCAGGTGCCTCCTGGTGCACTCTTGGTCGAGGGAGGAAGTCCCCTTTGATGCTGGGGGTCCTAAGTGGCCAACGCGCCCACCTGTTACCTCTAGTAACTCTACACACATACGCACATTAATATATATATATATATTCACAGAAAAAACCATAGGTTATAGACCATATATAGTTAGGAATTAGCATTTACAAAACCTTGAAAATTCACTGAAAAAAACATAGGTTATAGACCATATATAGTTAGGAATTAGCATTTAAAAAACCTTATTTTACTCACACAAAACCATTGAAATTCCATATATAGTTAGTTGCACTAACTATATATCGCGCACCCGCAATCCACTGCTGATCATGTCACATATTACATCATTCATGACATGGTCAGTGACATCACTGATGACATCACTGATGACATCTCAAATGACATCACTGATGACATCACTGATGACAACATCCAGTGACTGTATTTTTCTGTAAAGTTAAAATATGTCTTGAGTGGATGTATAAGTGTCTGGATGAAGGATTTAGTAGGTGCATGACTGACTGTATGAGTGAGTGATTAAATGTGTCTCACTGAATGCATGGGTTAGTGACTAAACTGTCTTAATTTGTGCATCATTATGTCTGTTGTTCTGTAAACTGCTGCATGTGTTGATCATTAGCTATACGAGAGGCTATATGTGTTATTAATTGGTTGCCCAAGTATTTCTATGGGAGATTGAGTTTGTGTGGGGGTGGCTGGAAGGTGTGAGACTCTATGCATAGATGTGTGAGCAGTTTATTCACTAGGTGTATGAGTTCAAGAGTGCATGTGGAAACAGCTACATGGGCAGTTGACTGTGTGCATGAGTGTATTGATGAGTGAATGGATATCTCAATGCTACATGTCATAGTAAGTACATATGTAAAACACAGTACATGTGAGAGTTGGCATATATAAATAACTGTGCATGAGAGCCACTGAATGAGTGAGTGGTTGTATCGATCATTGTGAACTTGTATCAGGGATTGTATAAGAGAGTAAATATGTGTTAGTATATGTTTCAATAAGTAAGGTGTGTTTAACTGTATAGTTGAAGAAATGGAGGTGAGATTGTTTCTTTGCATGACTGACTGGGTGTGTGAGTAACTCCATGGATGAGTGGCAGTGTGTGAGTGTCTGTATACACTGAGTGTATCTAAGGTTATATTAGAGTCTGAAGAGGTTTATCGTATTAGCACAAGAATGATGTCAAATGAGATGTCATCAGTGATGTCATCAGTGATGTCATTTGAGATGTCATCAGTGATGTCATCAGTGATGTCACTGACCATGTCATGAATGATGTAATATGTGACATGATCAGCAGTGGATTGCGGGTGCGCGATATATAGTTAGTGCAACTAACTATATATGGAATTTCAATGGTTTTGTGTGAGTAAAATAAGGTTTTTTAAATGCTAATTCCTAACTATATATGGTCTATAACCTATGGTTTTTTCAGTGAATTTTCAAGGTTTTGTAAATGCTAATTCCTAACTATATATGGTCTATAACCTATGGTTTTTTCTGTGAATTTCATTGGTTTTTTAACAGCTAATATCTGTAGCTGTAAAATGTATTCTTCTTTAAATCCAAAAATATATTTTATATGTTTATGAATAATTTTTTTTTTAAATATTTTTTTTTCTTCGTTCCCGCTTCGCAAATAGGGAAGCTTCCCGTTAGCTGACCTTGATGCCGCGAAATAGACCGCGAGCCGGTAAACGTTTCTTTACCGCAAGTGCCGCGTTACAAAACAACATCGTGACGCCTCCCGTCCGCATGACGTTTCACGTTGTCGCGTGATACGTCATATGACGTACTACGTTAGCGAACTGGTACGCGAAGCGAGTCGCAAAGCGCAGGTTTCTGGAAGCAAACCGGGAGGCCCTGCAAAGCGCTTAACGTAAACACAGCAAGTCATGTGACTTGGTAATAACACTTTTCATTGGTTCATTTCACTTTTGGTTTCCTAATGATGTAAGACTAGGTCATATAATCTAAAATGAACACTTTTGATTGGTTGAGAACTCTTGTTTTTCCCAAATGATGAAAATCCCTCCTTCTTTCCTCACTCTGACTTTCATCATTGTGAGAGAAAGACCCTTTGTGATCACTGAGCAATGGCTTCTTTAGTAGCTTCAGCTGGTGCTTCCCCACCACCTCCACCACATCCAAGGAAGAGTGGACCACCTGCTCAAGTTGTAATTCAACAAGAAGAAGAAGAAGAGGAACAGGAGGACGAGCACGAAGAGAGGCAGTTTTTGCCTGAGCAGCCCAAGACGTCTCACCGGAAAGAAAACTTCATTTGGCAATTTTTTAAAATTCCCAAAGGTCAGAAAAAAGTAAATGCAAGATACGTAACTTGCCTTATATGTCAAGATAGACTGTCCAGAGGGACCGACAAAAAATACAGTTTCGGAAACTACACAATGCATCGCCATATGACTAGGTGGCATCCTAACAACTACAGTGCTGCACAGTTTCGGAACGACCTAGATAATCTCCCTATTATGGCCAGAAGATCTGTTGTACCGGAAGTAACGGGACCAGAGGGCAGGGAGATGGTGCCAAATATACAAATGAGATTTGGTGAAGTAAAACACACCTGCGTATTTTGCGATGGATTCATTTCCTACGGAGAAAGAAGCATCACTCTGATCAACAGAGCTATTGACTATCATATGCAAGTTTGTCCGAAACGCCCAAAATAATAAATACTTCTTTTTTTTGTTTTGTTGCTCCTGTTGAGCCCTTTACAATGAATCGTTTTCATTGCCCCCTCCAAGAAAAACCCAAAAAAATATAAAACTGTTCCGAAAAATTCAAAAACATTAAAAAAATGTTCAGAAAAATAAAAAAAAAAGTTCTTTTCAGAACTACCTCCCCGTTATTAAAAAATTGGTACAATATTTGGAACTGTGCCAACCTCTATTTCTCTTAGTTCGCTTCCTAGTTCGCTCGCTGGTACGCGAACTGGAAGCGAACCAAAAACAGTAAGTATAAGGGAAGGAAACACACACTTATGTTAAAAGAAAGACAGCTATGGGGAGTAAACTAGAGATACTATTACCCATAATCCACTACTGATGATGTCACATATTACATCATTCATGACATGCTCAGTGACATCATCAGCAGAGGATTGCGGGTTTTTTGGCAACATGCCTTATCCACGGTTTAATAACGCTGCCTTTTGCTTTATATAAGTTTTCAAATTGTATGAAATATATACCAATAGGTCTTTATGAACCTTTAGGTAGTGCTTTTGTTCATGAGGTCTGGTCGCTTCCATACACATACAGATGTTTCAAAGATGATCAAGAAGTTTATCTGAATGGAGAGGAATGCACTGAGACGCCAGATCATTCACTAATGTGTAGGCACATACAGTTACACGATTCATGCAACAAACACCGACCAAATATGGCTTGCGTGTTGCAAGGCACGCCAGTTCCTGCTATCATCCCCACGTTCAAGTTGTTGGAAAATGGTAGTTATTTGATGCTCAATAATGAAGATTGTTCTGAGTTAATTAAAAGTATTCCTTTTATCGTAACAGTAAGTGAACGGGTTATTTGCTGCAGAAATGTTCTATTTCCTCCCACACATGAACATAGGGAGTTTTCAATCTGGCCACAAATACCAACCTTGGGACACGTTTCAACGGCATGACAAGAATAAGAGCTCTTTTGTCTCAGAGAGAGGTGGCCTTGAGTTCGGCCCGTGAAACTTTCGTACTTCACATAGCGAACACCCGTACACAGGTTTGCCTTTCAATTTCAGCAACATGTTTCCGACTATCTTTAACGCATCCTCCACAAAATCCCTGGCACACTTTTTTAAAGTTGTTACCAGTGGTCTCGTGACTTCATTTGAGAAAATCTTTGGAGTCATCCCTGCTCCCTTTCATTCCATTTTCTCCACTCTGGTTCGTGGATTGCATTTTAACTTGCATTACCAGCGGACGCTCTTGTGCTTTTTTACATTTTTAAATATGGATGTCCCTCCTATGCAACCTCCGACCCTGCAGCTGCTGACACTGTTCCGCAATCGCATGCTAGAATATTATGGCACAATGCCGTTGGCGATATTAAGCACGGCATATGGATTATCTTTTCGGTTCTCGTACTTCACCTGTGTCCAGCCTGTATTTCACTGCCTGACCTGTGATTTCGATTGGGCCATTGATTTGTGTCTCTGCGGACCGGTTTCTCCTGACGTCGACTTTAATCAGCTGATGACTCCTATCATTACTCACGAGTTGATTTGTCCTGGCGAAAGGATTATGGCTGTGGCATTGATGCATGGACTACTTGGTCCCTGGAATTTACTGGCGGCAGCACAGTCTTTCTTGGAACACAGCTTTCTTGAAAACCCACCGAGCTGTCCTCTGATGGTGATAGAGGATCCGGTGCTGGGAGAGCACGTATGTTCTTTTCCGCTTTTAAATTGGATGGCTGAACTGTTTTCGGATGAAGACGGTGACTTCCTGTTGGAGGCTGTTGCAGCTTATTTTGCATACACAGTTATGTCATAGACCTTTTTCATGTTTCATATGCTGAGTACTAGCATTTCATTGACAATTCATTGACTTAATTGTCAAGTTTTTATTATTTACCTTGCCTATTGGCTTAAGACTCGATAAAGTACTTGGCTGTTTTATTTTTCTTTAGCATTGAATTTTCCTAGTTTTTAATGCTTTACCTTGCGGACCGTCCACATATAAACTTGCAATCTGCTCTCATGAGATGGCACTTCTATTATCTTATTCAGTTCGTTTCCGGATCATGAGGAGGTGTCATCTAGGTCCTGGATATCTTTACACCGTGTTAAGTTAGCATGGGCTCATTACCGGTTTAAACGCCATTTTTCCTTTTTTGCAACTTCTGCACACGACATTTAGTTGTTGCTTTAGCTTTCCACCTAGTAGTTCATCGTGGTTTACATGAGAATAATATGTTATTGGTCTACTATCTGCTTTACTTGTTAAACTATATCTGTACAGCGAGTGCTAAAGTTTCAAGAACAACACGATACAGAATTGTTATGAGGTCTGATCTCCACGACTTCATACTCATAACATAAGTGCAACTTCTGCCAATTCTGGGCATGAGGCGGGTTTTATATTGCTTTGCCGAACACACATACACAACAGTTGATGCGGTTCACATGAAGAGAGAGCTGGTGTATGCTGATGTGATTCCTTCAAATCTAAGACACTAAAGTATGGGCACGCCCTAAACCAACACAAAGAGACCTTCTTAGCAAATAATATAATATGTGTATTAGGGAGGGTGAGATATAAGCAGCCGCGGGCCGTGGAGGGAGTTACGGTGAGGCAGGGAGGCGGGGAGGGGGAGAAGCAGGGTGGAGCCCTCTCTACCTTGCCCCTCCCCCTCCCCGCCTCCCTGCCCCACCGTAACTCCCTCCACGGCCCGCGGCTGCTTATAAGTGTTGCTAACTCTTATTCATTTACAGCATGTTAACATACTGTCACCATTCGCTTTTTATGTACTAGTAACTATGCTGGTAATTTTGCTACTGATAATATGTGTACTTGTATTCTCCACCCTGCTTCTCCCCCTCCCCGCCTCCCTGCCTCACCGTAACTCCCTCCACGGCCCGCGGCTGCTTATAAGTGTTGCTAACTCTTATTCATTTACAGCATGTTAACATACTATCACCATTCACTTTTTATGTACTAGTAACTATGCTGGTAATTTTGCTACTGATAATATGTGTACTTTTATTATCTAAGGTACTACGCCTGAGAAGACGGCATTAGTAAATAAACATTTCAAATACACATGTGTTCTTCTTAACTCCATGTTCTGGTTTCTAAGAAATATATAACGACCGACTGTTCATGAGTTCCACGTATCCTGAGGTACTATAAGTTCATATTATGGATTGTCTAAACATTGAGAGTTTGTTATATCCAATGTGACACTGTACCTAGCTTGCTAAATAGTTTTTGATTACTAACGTGAGTTTTGGGACACCCTAATTCGCCGAGGTTCCAATCCTCTGTCCACAGTTCTGTGTGAGAACAGAAACCCTGCGACAGGGGCACCCCCGACCCTTGCTGGACCTTCATCACACTTGCGATACAACTCCAGCAATGCGCCACCTTTACGGCACAGATACATCACGCATCTGTGCTGTTTTTGCCCCGTGATGCGCCGCATTGTAAATGCAGCACACCATAGGTGACGGAACAGCGGCACAGAATGACTAACACATCCCTGGTGATGCGCCAGTCATCATAAATCTATCCCTATGCTTCTTATCTTGTTAGAGATGAACCGCCATATGTATCATCAAAGTTATTTGCATTTCCTAAATAGCGAACTTTAAGGAATAAATAGCGATTCTTTACCATTCCTAGTTTGCGATGAGCTATTTGCTAATTAGCCGAATGTAGCCCAATGAAGCCCAATGTAGCCCAATGTAGCCCAAAGATGGCCGCCAGACACACAAAAAAACAAATGTAGCCCAAATATCAGCCAGATGTAGCCCAACTATAGCCCAGTGACAGAATGACCAATCAGCTTCGCAAACCTCCGTTACGCGAAGTGGAGCGCTGTTACAGATATATATCTTTTTTTGAACGTTAATTTCTCAAAATCCACTGGAGCACATATATTGAGACCTAGCAAAGGCACATCGGGCTACCAGTCCCTAATATTTTGCCAAGTTTCGTGCAAATCCATTCAGCCGTTCAATTATTATTTTTATTATTTTTTTTTGCCCCGCGGGGCCCTTTTAAAACCTCCACATCAAACCTAGGGGGTCAGCGAGGATCTACTATGCCCCCTTATAGTTATTTCCCCCTTTGTTTTGACCTCCTCTTGTCTCTCGATCCTACCGAGAGACAAGATGGCGGCCGCTACGGACTGTTTGGAATGTTGACAGACGCCGGAGAACCAATCAGCTTCGCTTCACAAAGCTCCGTTGCGCGAAAAGTCCGCGAACCAGAGCGCTAACCGGTCCGCTGTTACAGATATATATCTTTTTTTAAACGTTAATTTCTCAAAATCCACTGGAGCACATATATTGAGACCTACAAAAGGCACATCGGGCTACCAGTCCCTACAATTTTGCCAAGTTTCGTGCAAATCCATTCAGCCGTTCGGGCTAAAAGTGAGGCCAACCGCCCTATGGAAAACTCAATGTTAAAAACACGTTTTGGGACCCCCCTTTTTTCTCGGCCCCCACTGGACGAACCCCCCCCAAATTTTCAAGGGCTGCTCAGAAACAAAATGTGCCATTTTCCTGAAAATTTCAGCCAATTCCGTCCACAAACGCCAAAGTTATTAGACATAGAATTTTCAAAAAACCCATAGAGAAAAAATCCTAACTATATATACCTACTGGCGACCGCCAGTAGGTAATATATATATATATATATATATATATATATATATATATATATATATATATATATATATATATATATATATATATATATATATATATATATATATATATATATATATATATATATATATATATATATATATATATATATTCACTGAAAAAACCATAGGTTATAGACCATATATAGTTAGGAATTAGCATTTAAAAAACCTTATTTTACTCACACAAAACCAATGAAATTCCATATATAGTTAGTTGCACTAACTATATATCGCGCACCCGCAATCCACTGCTGATCATGTCACATATTACATCATTCATGACATGGTCAGTGACATCACTGATGACATCACTGATGACAACATCCAGTGATTATGTGTTTCTGTAAAGTTTAAATATGTTTTACATATTGAAGAATGAGTGGATGTATAAGTGTCTGAATGAAGGTTTTAGTAGGTGCGTGATTGACTGTATGAGTGAGTGATTAAATGCGTCTTACTGAATGCACGGGTTAGTGACTAAACTGTCTTAATTTGTGCATCATTATGTCTGTTGTGATGTAAACTGCTGCATGTGTTGATCATTAGCTATACGAGAGGCTATATGTGTTATTAATTGGTTGCCCAAGTATTTCTATGGGAGATTGAGTTTGTGTAGGGGTGGCTGGAAGGTGTGTGACTCTATGCATAGATGTGTGAGCAGTTTATTCACTAGGTGTATGAGTTCAAGAGGGCATGTGGAAACAGCTACATGGGCAGTTGACTGTGTGCATGAGTGTATTGATGAGTGAATGGATATCTCAATGCTACATGTCATAGTAAGTACATATGTAAAACACAGTACATGTGAGAGTTGGCATATATAAATAACTGTGCATGAGAGCCACTGAATGAGTGAGTAGTTGTATCGATCATTGTGAACTTGTATCAGGGATTGTATAAGAGAGTAAATATGTGTTAGTATATGTTTCAATAAGTAAGGTGTGTTTAACTGTATAGTTGAAGAAATGGAGGTGAGATTGTTTCTTTGCATGACTGACTGGGTGTGTGAGTAACTCCATGGATGAGTGGCAGTGTGTGAGTGTCTGTATACACTGAGTGTATCTAAGGTTATATTAGAGTCTGAAGAGGTTTATCGTATTAGCACAAGAATGATGTCAAATGAGATGTCATCAGTGATGTCATCAGTGATGTCATTTGAGATGTCATTAGTGATGTCATCAGTGATGTCACTGACCATGTCATGAATGATGTAATATGTGACATGATCAGCAGTGGATTGCGGGTGCGCGATATATAGTTAGTGCAACTAACTATATATGGAATTTCATTGGTTTTGTGTGAGTAAAATAAGGTTTTTTAAATGCTAATTCCTAACTATATATGGTCTATAACCTATGGTTTTTTCAGTGAATTTCATTGGTTTTTTAATAGCTAATATCAAAACCTTTACAATGTATTATTCTTTAAAAAGAAAAATATTTTTTACATGTTTTTTATACAATTTTTTTTTTATTTTTTTTTGTTTCGCTCCCAGTACGCGTACCGGTTAGCTCCCCGTTAGCTCAATCCGGAGACGCGACCCGGTACGCGAACTGGTAAACGTTCCTTTTGCGCACCTCTCGCGTTACAAAACAACATCGCGACGCTTCGCGTCAGCATGACGTTTCGCGTTCTCGCGTAATACGTCATATTACGTGCTACGTTCGCGTACCCGGAAGCGCAGCGGTACGCGAACCGGAAGCGATCCGCGGCGCGGCGCCGACCGCGTAATGTAAACATAGCAGGTCATGTGACTCGATAATAACACTTTTCATTGGTTCATTTCACTTTTGGTTTCCTAATGATGTAATACAAGGTCATGTGATCTAAAATGGACACTTGTCATTGGTTTAGAACTTTTGTTTTTCCCAAATGATGAAAACCCCTCCTTCTTTCATCACTCTGACTTTCATCTTGGTGAGAGAAAGACCCTTTATTGAGACTTTGTGATGGCTTCATTAGTAGCTTCAGCTGGTGCTAGCCCACCACCTCCACCAAATCCAAGAAAGAGAGGACCACCTGCAGAAGTAATTCTGCAAGAAGAGGAAGAACAGGAAGAGGAGGAAGAGGAGGAAGAGCATGAGTTTTTGCCAGAGGAGGCCAGGAGGTACAATCGACAGGAGAATTATATCTGGCAATTCTACAGAATTCCTGAGGGGCAAAAGAAAGTGAATGCTCGTTACGTGTTTTGCCGCATATGCGGTGACAGATTGTCAAGGGGCACCGATAAAAAATATAGTTATGGGAATCATACTATGCATCGGCATATGAGTAGGTGGCACCCAAATAACTATAGTGCTGCCCAGCTACGTGACCAACAACAACATCCCCTCAAAATGGCAAGAAGATCGGTGGTTCCAGAGGTGTCGGGACCAGAGGCGAGGGAGGTGATTGCAAACATCCAAATGTTGTTTGGTCACGTAAAACAAGTGTGCGTGGAATGTGGCGCTTTCATCTGCTACAGAGAAAGTAGCATCACTTTGATTTTGCGAGCAATTCAAAATCATATTAATGTTTGCACAAAACGCACCAAAAAATAAATTCATTTTTTTTTTTTGCTCCTGTTGAGCCCTTTATAATGGATCGTTTTTGTTTCCCCCCCCCCAAAAAAACCAAAAAAATTTTAAAAACGTTCAGAAAATACAAAAAAAGTAAAAAAATGTTCAAAAAATACTAAAAAAAATATAAAACAACAAAAACATAAAAAAAAAAGTTATTTTCAGAACTAACTCCCCATTATAAAAAAATTGGTAGAAAATTTGGAACTCTGCCAACCTGTATTTCTCTTAGTTCGCTCCCGGAGCGCTACCCGGTACGCGTACCGGAAGCTAACCAAAAAAATATTTTTTAAAAAAGAACAGTAACTATAAGGGAAGGAAATACACAGTTATGTTAAAAGAAAGACAGCTCTAGGGAGTGAAATAAGGATACTGTTACCTACAATCCACTGTTGATGATTTCACATATTACATCATTCATGACATGGTCAGTAACATCAACAGCAGTGGATTGTAGGTAACAGTATCGTTAGTTTACTCCCTTTAGCTGTCTTTCTTTTAACATAACTGTCTATTTCCTTCCCTTATAGTTACTGTTCTTTTTTAAAAAACATTTTTTTGATCAGTCATAAACAGTGACATTAATAGAAACAGAAAGAGTGAACAAGAGTGAAGAACTATGGTCCTCCTGAGCCACCCTCAGAAAACCAAGGGGGTCAAGATACATCTACCGTGCCCCCTTCTACCTATTCTGAACATTATTTGCCCTCCATCTTGTATCTTGATTCGAACGAAACACAAAATGGTGGACTGCCATAACGCTGCTGGTTTGCGAACCGGGCAACTTCCCAGGAAGCGGTCCCCAAAAAAAAAAAGTTGGGAAAGTAATTCACAGACACTAAGAGTAATAGAGATGGAGTGAGTGAACAAGACTGAGGAACTATGAGAACAGAGGGACTGAGAAAAAGAGTGGAAGGAGTTGAGTAAATAGGTAATAGAGAAAGGAATGAGGAAAGTAGCAAAGGCAGGAAACTGAGGATTAAAGAAGTGAAGCAGTGGATCTAATAGTAGGTGAATGTGATAGAAATGTAACGAAAAGAGTACAACTATTTACCTTGTAATTGCTGTTAAATTAATCACATTTTATTTCTATACTTTCAATCTGTGAAAGAGAGAACCAACATTTAAAAAAAAATTAAAATATGTATTTAAAAATTACAAAAGACAAGGGAAAATATTGAAGGACAAATAGTTTTTCAACAACTTTGACACTGACAGAAGCTTCTGCTTCTCCAGGTCCTCTACACAATGCTAAAGATATACATTTTAAACTAACAGTATCTTGATGCAGATGAAGTGAGGACTATCTTAAAACATGGTGCATCTTTTGCATTGCTCTTGTTTCAGAAAAGTGTCGCTTCAGTATGCCAATAACATGTCTCCTATCCAAAGATTTGTTTGAGGTGAGGCCTACTCAGAGTTCAAGATAAGATTTACACTTGTTGAAGTGTACAGAGGAGATAATATCTGTGAAAGTCTACTAATGAAGTGAGTCATGTCCACTGCACTCTTCAACAAAGTAGAAACCTCCTATGTTTCCCTGGACAGACCTAAACTTGATCTTCACAATGTGATTCGTAATGATAGGAAACTCAAGTGATGTAATTGAAATATGTGCAATTTATTTTGCTCATTTCACAATCACATCACTTGTGTTTCCTTTGCTTAGGTATCTCATTGTGCAGATGTAGTCCAGCATATGAAAGATTACGTAGAAGTGCAGCACTGCATACAATAAATTTAACACTTACAGAAAACTCACCTTCTCCATGCCTCCTACACAGTTCTACATATACATCATAAATGCAAACAGTACAGAATTAATTATACATGTTAAATGGTTTATTTTTGCTGTTCTCAGAATGTATCAAAATTCACTAAAAACAGTGACTTGAAGGTATTCATCATGTAACAGCGGGGAAAAAAAAACACAATCAAAATGATTGTGTTTAAAAAACCCATACAACATCAGAAAATAAAATTCAGAACTCCTTAAAGTTAACTTACTTTCCATGACGTCCAAGGATGTCCTATGAACAGCTTACACTCTTTTGTGCTGTTATTACTTTCAGCCCGCCACTTTCTGAAAGAAAACCTCCATCGTTTTTAAAAACACGTTACATGCAATAAATGACTTCTTGCTCTCTACCACTATTTTCCACAAGGCCAAATCTAGTCAGAGATATTTATAACTCTTGGATTTCTTGTAAGCCAATCCCATCATTTGGCATTTCCGCAACTTTCAGAATTAAAATGTTGAAGATCATTTTCACAATCCTGGAATAGTAATATCTTCCCCTTCTTGGTCAGTCATGTTCTACATTTCCTATGACACTGATACTGCTTAATATGAAGCAGACTTACACTACCTCTATGAGTACTACAATTATTTAATTCTCTACATCACTTTTAATCACAAAGCAATGTAAAACAGTAGACAGCATTGCAGACTTACATTCCCTCTACTCCATGTTTTGATTGGCTGCTTCAATTAGCTTATGAAAAGAAACAATTTTTCTGAACTCATTTAAAGTGCACATACATCTCCATGATGTCCAATCCTTTGATTAGAAGTTATGTCTCTGAACTACACTTATCCTCAAGGCCAAATTGTGTAGGAGCCATTAGAACTTCTTGAAATTCCACAGATCATATCCCGAGATTATTTTCCTAAAATTTTGGTTTTAAAAACACCAGGTAAGAGTTTTTAAGGTCATACGGCAATTTTTTTTTGAAAATTAAAACAGAATCATTGCAGAATGACCAGCCATTTCTAGACTTTAAATAAGCTGTGTAATGTCCTGATGATATTGAAGGGCCGTCATGATATATAATTGCTGTAGTTACAAAAGTCCTTCCTGATATTGACAACTGCGAAGCTACAAAATTTTTTATTAAAGTTGTCAATTTTGTTCCATCAGGCCTACATCGATGGAACATTAAAATGACGTACTGGCCATATTTTCGTATAAATAATGTGGACATCATTTCAGATTTACATTGGCTACACTCCATGCTGTGATTAGCAGCTTTTACTAGCTTATTAAAGGAGACTGATTTACTGTCTGGCAAAGTTAAATATATAAATCTTTCTGAGTCTACACTAGTACTACTTGATACCATACAGTTCTCGCAGTCATGCTGCCATTGATAAGAAAGCCCAAACAGCTGATCTACATCTACACCTTCAGCATGTAATACATCAAGCATATACATTAAAAACTCCTGACAATCTTGCTGAATATTTTGAGAGAATTGTGTTTGCCCTGAACATCTGTCTAACAGGTTTCGAATTTCAGACACACTTTCTATTTTTGTTCTATCTGTGCTACATTTCTCTAACACAGAATTCAACAAACTGCAAAATCTTTGATCAGAATTGACCACAATCTCTTCTTTTACATTTTTTAGAGAAAACAAAACATTCATTACTACATTAGCATAGCAGTTGACACCAGAACTGTTTTCAAACTGAAAACCAACAACATCTTCAACAGAATCCTCTTTGTTTCTGCTTGTAATTTTAGGTTCATTCACTTTTTGTCTTTTTGCTACAACCTCCCCAGTATTGTTCTCATTTCTTCGTTTCCGGCCTACCAGACGTTTCTCAAACAAAGGAAACTGAGGCAAATGTGGCGCATACTCTCTTCTTAACCTATTGTATTCCTTAACACAATCTAGATCTGCACAAATGTTTGTGACATCACACTCAATCAAGTACAATCCCGATAAAGTTCTAACTCGTGACAATGCCACATATGCCATACCCTCCTTGAACACAGAACTGCCAATATTCACCAATGCAGTGTCTACACTTAAACCTTGCGATTTATGAATTGTCACCGCATATGCCAAGCAAACAGGGAACTGCTTACGGCGAACATATAAGTCTTTTACAAGCAAAAATCTAGCAGAACAACGAGCAATTAGCTGTACTTCCTCAATGCCATCAAATTTAATTTTTAAAAATTCAATTCCATCTCTATTTCTGTATTTCACAAAATCAACAACATTACCCATTGATCCATTTACCAGACCTCTTTCAACATGTAAATTCCTTCTTAAAATTATACGGCAGTTCAAGCACACATTCAGAGTCTTTTCAAAACCTGCAGTTTTAGATATAGTCTTCTCTAATGAATCCAATTTTGATTTCAGATTCTCAGACAAAATAATTGTTGATCCCATATGCTCTACTCTATCAATAGCTTCCACTTTCACAATCTCTTGCTTTTCTAAATGCAACATTTTGTTGTTAAATTTGGCACATTCTGCAAGAGTTGGCATCAAACATATTCCAGATTTCTTATCAGTAATTTTCTGAAAAATATTCTCAGGCACAACATCTTGTTCTGGATATAAATTTGACAGTAATCGTGCATGTAAAGCTTCTTTTCCATGCTCGGTCACTTTTCCAATTCTAACATCTTGTAGAATAGTCTTGTAAACTTCATCCTTTGCCTGACGCATATTTTCATGCAGTTCAGCATAATTGAAGTTTAACCATATATTGACGTTGCCAATGCTGCCTAGGCACTTCCTGGTATCTTCATGCGTGAGCATTTTGAACACAGGTTGCCCTTTCACTGGTGTCAGCTGCAGAAGATCTCCGAAAACAATGATGTGTTTGCCACCAAATAACACATCATACTCTGTTTTGAGAACTTCTTGCATCCTCAAATGCACAAAGGCAAGCATGACATTGGAAACCATGCTTACTTCGTCAATGATAAGAAGTTTCATTTTCCTCAAGATTCTTGAAACTTCAAAACAAGCATCTCCAGATAGCTTGTGATATTCTAATTTGTTGTCATGCTCCACTGGCAGCATCAGTAAACGATGTAAAGTAATCCCTTTAATATTATGTGCTGCCAGTCCAGTTGGAGCAGTGACAACACAAGACAGCGATGACTCTGTCCTTTCCTGCAAATAGCATGAAATTGCTTTAATGAGGAAACTTTTTCCAGTTCCCGCTTCTCCACTCACGTACAGTCGGACAGGCTTCAACGACGTACATGAGCACTCTTTCTTATCATGACTTAATCCATGATCAATTTGCATGGTAACTTCGTCATATATTTTCCTCTGCTCAACGTTGAGTTGCCTTTCCAACTCTTCTAAGTTAACCACATCCTCTTGAGCATGTGCCATGGCTCTTTCCACCTCATTCATAGCAGTGGCAGCTTCATTTTCAATAAGAGGTCCTCCTAGTGGATCCTGACTCAATGAAGCAGAACTCTGACTGTCCTGAGAACTGTCTCTGGCAATCTCGGCTGCAATTGTTGCTTCCTGCTCAATTTCCGCATTCAACATTTCTACATATTTGGGAAAAGCAGGACATTCTATGGTCTCCTTGGCGGCATTGAAAGAGTCTTCATAACAGAGGAAATCTCCAAGCAGTTCCTCTTCTGCACGCCAAGGCTTGAAAAGTTGCAAAAGTGCTAAATAGAAAAACTCCTTTTTTTCAGGAGATTCGCCACTCAATTTTCGATGGTTTATCAAGTGGCATTTTCTTTGCTTCACCAGACATCCCTCACTTCCTATTACAGCATACACTCCTTTCTCAGTATCTTCTTTGATGTTCCTCTTGAACATGTAATTTTGCAGAACCTCATACAGACAAACATTCTCTAGGTGACTGCTTCGATTTGGATAATATGTATCCAACATGTTTGTCTTCAAAATGTCGGTACTGTTTGGCTCCTTTTCCGCCAAATACTCAATTTCCCGCACAGGTTTGAGAACTCGATTACGCGTTGCAGCAAGACCAAGACTCGCCCAAACGATACTCCTGGACTTGGCATAGAGACTTGCTGAAGACAACCGGTCAGAACATTCGTACGCTCCGATTTCTCGATGCGACAACATCTTCAGACTGAAACTGTACAACTTCTTGCTGAGGCTCTTTTCATGGGAAATGTCCTCCCACATATCCTTCAATTCTGTCTTCTCTTTTTTGGTGATGTAAGACGTCACATACCGAGCCACAGCCATACAGTTATCAGCCACAAACTGTATATCCATGTTAGCATTCCACATGGACAAAATCACCGGGTTGTAGTCGTTGATGTACTTGGACTCTTCGTTCCTCTTCAAATTGTAAGTGTTTTTAGGTGATTTCTTCATGACATTGTGTCGCAGCGAAGACATCAAACTGTTTACTCTTCCTTTAGAAATCACCGGTCGTGGATAGCCGAAACGACATTTAGTGTAGAACTTGTCCTTGTTTCGGAATTTACGACGGCAGTACTTTCCACATCGATGGCTTTGGAAACGCAGAACTTTTTCTCTTAGGCTTTTCTTCTCCTTTGCGTTTGGAACAGCACACGTAGAATACTGTTGGATGAAACTCATCACTGAGTCATCTGGATCCGTTCCAAATTTAGGTGCATCCTTGATCCACAGCAACATATGTATATGAGGAGCACCTCTTGCTTGGTACTCCTTTCTCCAGAAGAAATCCAACACCTCTCCAAGAGGTGGATTCTTCTTATTCATGATGAAAGACATCATAGCTTCAAATCTATGATTGAAGTACCTACATACATTGACTGGATCCAAAGAGCACAGTTCTCCGGGTGTCTTGAATTCGATGTTTTCTACGTTAGCATTTGCCTCTCGTAGAAATTCAAGTAAGTCTTCCCAGCCATACTCGGCACAGCTCAGAGTGAGGAACCATGTGGGAGTACCTAAGTTCCTCAGCATACATTTTAAATCACCATGACGACGGTACCAGTACTCATTAGTACCACGCTGACACGCCATGAGATTAATCAGGTGAGAATCCAAAATACTATCTTGGACATTCACTTTATCCATAAAATCACTTGCCGAGATGTTTTGCATGTGTATACCACTTTTCAAGATGTGGTTCACTGCATATGACAGTCCAGACAGATCGCTTTCAAACAGGAGATGAAACAAATATGGAATGCATTGTCGAAACCTAGCATCTCCTGCATACAATCGCAAAGTCCGGTATTCAGAAGCAGGAATTTGATGAGGTCGCTCATCATATCTTCCTCCCTGACCTGTTGGAAAAAGCTGTGGGAAACACCGAGCTTCCAAACTTTGCTCCCAAACACTAATGGGACTCCCTTTGGCTTGTTTCATTTGAAACAACTCAATAGCATTCCCCATGACTTCCTTTGAATGCAAAGGATGAACACTATAATGTTCATATATTTCCTCACTAGTAGAGGGTTCTACTTTCTCAATTTGACCAGCACACAAATCGCTATCCTCTTCCTCACTTACTTCCTCTTCTTCAACATATACATTCTTATAGTATTTATTATTTTTTTTCAAATACAATGTTGCCTTTTTAACTTTCCTAACATCTACTAAATCTTGCCATATTTTCTTATTCTTTGTCGGAACCCCATTAACTAAGATAACCAGAGGTTCCTCTTCCACTTTTTCTACTCCAATTGTGTTAATGTTTTTCTTCAAATCTAGAGGCAAATAAACAACTCTTCCCTTTAATCCTCTCTGTAAATCTGATGGAGGCAATTTCCCTGTCTTTGGCTCCATTCTTACAATAGCCTGAAAGGGATGGATACTTTGAATCAAAATAGATTCATAAGTATTTAAATCCTTCAATTCAGAAGGAATCTCAACCAATTCCAGATTATTATGAACTGCTCTAGCAGGCATCTGGTTTTGTTTTAATTTGTTACAACAATAAGTACACACACGTTGATCCAATCCCAAATCAAAACAATTTTCTACCATCAAGTATGTTGCAAAATCCTTCCATTCACTATTATTTTCCCTTTCACTTTTTGCATATAAATCCACTAACTTAGTCTGATTCTTATAATAAGTGCGTCGACAACACACACAAGTGAAATTAGGCCTCTCACTTGATTTCATGTCAAACGTCGCAATTTCCCTCTGGAAATTATCTGTACTGGAAACATGTACAGTATCTTCCAAATGACCCTCTATTTCTTGCTCAATTTCAACATTCTCCTCTTTACTTCCAAAGTAACAAAACTCAATTTCTTCACATATATTCCTCACATCTATTTCAGAACCATGCAGAAGAGCAGCACATAATTGTTTCAGCATAATTGCTGGACTCTTAGCATAATACAACAGTCTAACTAACTTCCTCACTTTGTTATGATGCACTGCTAGCATCCTGAAATGATGAAAAACACTCTGGCATACTCTCCTGGAAAGACAAGCCAGTGAATGACCATGCAAACCTGTCACTTCTCTCACTCTGCAAGGATCTAATTCTTGCAACAACCTCATTTTCTGCTTCAAACTTTTCTTGTTAAATGACCGTACAAAATCACAAAGCAAATTGATAGAATCCTGTCGCACACTGCAAATACTACTACACTTCCAGGTGTACACAGGACCCTTAGCACGTCTTCCTAAAACCTCATTACCTAACAACTCTTCTGCCTCTGTTGTCACAAGTTTTTCTTTTTCAACTGGACAACCATCTTTCACTTCATAAGCACGACCACTGATGTCAACTGCATGCACCAAATCATTATCCTGGAAATAACTCTCTTCATTAAAAAATGCCTCACAGCTTGAACTATGTATCCATTCTCCAGAAAAAACTTCACAAAAATTACTACGATTAACTATTCTCTTCCATCTACTATTTCTTTTGAAATCAAAAATTGCCTTGTTTAGCTTCCTAATTCTATTGATTATCAAAATAAATAACTTACGTTTAATTTCAAAAGCCTGATCAATAACTTTCTCAACTTTTTTTTTTCTCCTATAAAAAACTAATTTCTGTTGACCTTTCTTAATATTTTTTAACAAATTGCCAATTATCCTGTTACGGAACATTCGTTTACGAATCTCCGTAAACTGTTGTTTCCTTCTACTATCATGCACAGATTTATCTCTTGCTCTAGCAGTAACATTTTCATTTGTCCTTTTCTTTCCATTTGATTTACTTCTGTTGTTATGGATTGAAACATTTTCTGTACTAATATTTTTTTTATTTGAAATATTTTTTATGAAATATTTAGAGCTCTTACCCGGTGCTTTCTTCATCGCTTGAGAAATCTTTTTGTTAGAGGACTGCTGCATTTTTTTTTTCTCCTGCTGTCTTTGACGTTTTGCAGCCTTCATCTCTCTTATTTTTGTAGGCATAGTTGAATCTGAGGAAAAATATAATAAAAATGTTAATAATAAAATATTATCAAACAGTAAATCAGTAATAGTGATCAAAAACATAACACACTACTTGACATTTTAAATAGAAGATTTTTTAGTCCTTGCAAATTTACAATACAGAAGTAGCAGAAAAGAAATGAGATTTATATTTATGTTACCTATGCTATTTTATATGTGAATCTGATCTAATTTTATGAGCATATTTTAATATTTTATTGAAGACACTACACATAACCTGTTTTTGAAGGTGTCTTTATTTTTAAATTAAACGGTTTACCTTTTTACTTTTTATTGATTATAAATTTTAAAAATAAATGTTTATAATTCCAAAGGCTCAAGCAGGTCATCTTCCCATCCTATATCATATAATTCGGACAAATCTGCATCCTCATCACGCTCTTCTTCATCCTCAGGATTTAAATCATCCAATGGATCAACATCCACTGATGTTTCAATTACAAGTTCAATGATGAGGTCAAAATCAACTGATTGCAGATTGTCGCTCATGTTGAGGTTGTCTTTATCTTTAAAGAAAGACAACAACAATGAGATGTTGCAGAGTAAGAGACAAATCTCACAGATTATAATAGTAAAATTATTTAACAAGAGTAACATTTTGCAGCTATTATTTAGCCATGTCCAGCGATGCTGAGCAGGTGAAGCCTATGTCTAATTTTTCACTGGACAGGACTCATCTGTTCTTAACCTTGGATAAGCCTCAACGACTCTGTGTCCCCTGCACATACTCAAATGTTAAAGTGCAGATTTATATTAAATGGCACATCCCCAGGCATGCACCAGTTAATGTGCACCACTGCTTTACCACCCATGGTGTGCCGCATTTACAATCAGATAGGAGAAAGCTGCTTCAAAACCCTGCACCTGCTTGAAGCTGGCATAGGTCTTGACGCAGCATTGTATAGATGGGGCACCCCTGATCCTTGCTGGAGCTGCATCGCACTTACGATACAACTCCAGCAATGCGCCACCTTTACAGCACAGATGCGTCACACATCTGTGCCTTTTTTGCCCCATGCTGCGCCGCATTGTAAATGCAGCACACCATGGGTGGCGGAACAGTGGCGCAGGATGACTGTCACATCCCTGGGGATGCGCCACTCATCATAAATCTATCCCTAAGCTTCTTATCTTGTTACAGATGAACTGCCATATGTATCATCAAAATATTTTACATATTATAAATAGCAAATTTTAAGGAATAAATAGCGATTCTTTACTATTCCTAATTTGCAATGAGCAAATTGCTAATTGCAAATTACCCATTCATTTCCATAGGCTAGGAGGCTCATAGGAATTAATGTTGCAAGTTGTGATTAGCAATTAGCTCATCACAAAATAGGATTTTTTTCAAGCGTGCAGGGGTATCTCAAGAACAACCTGCTGCACCCCTGAAAAAGAAATTTGGGAGCACATGGCACACCTACATGCCCTAATGGCATGTATGGGCGTCATATGGGACCTTTTTTTTTTTAAAAAAAAAATTCTTTTTGAAAAGAATTCGCAAATTACCACAAACTACAAGTTGGTGGTAGTTTCCAAATCCTTAATATCATTTTTTACATATTTTTTTTTTATACATTGCATTTAAGGAATCACAATTTTTGAATTATTGACATTTTAAGTAATTTCCACATGTGCACTGTTTTCTAAATATAATTTGAAAATCGTTTTTGGGGAAAAGTAATGGTTTGCAAATTTATGACAAGGACATAATGGTGTATGCTTCTCTATAAGGCATTTCAGTATCTCTAATGTCATTTTTCCCATATTACATTATAAGACCTTTCCCCATGAAGCACATTCCTTGTAAATATGCTCCCACCAGTGCATTGCAAATTTAGATTTTGACTGTTTCAGACACATAGCCATGTTGAAAGTGACCCAAAAAAATTGCAAACGTTTAAAAAAAACACATTCATGTGTCTTAATGACATTTTAATTCATTTCCCCATGGACAATGTTTTCTAAGTGGCACAAAAGAGGTATACACCTATCATAAATCTGTCCCTAGAATTATAAATGATTAAATCAGGATGACAATAAGATGTGGCCTATCCAGAGGTTTGTTTAAGGTGAGGCCTACTCAGGATTGCAGATTAAAGTTATGCTTGATGAAGAATACAGAGGAGATAATTTATTGTAAAGGCCTACCAATGAAGTAAGTGATTTCTACTTCATTGCACCAGTCATCATAAATGTATCCATAAGCTTCTTATCTTGTTAGACATCAACCGCCATATGTATCATATAACTATTTTGCATTTCCAAAAAAGCGAATTTTAAGGAATAAATAGCGATTCTTTACCATTCCAAATTTGCGATGAGAAAATTGCTAATTACAAATTACCCATTCATTTCCATGGGCTAGGAGGCTCATATAAATGAAGGTGCAATTTGCGATTAACAATTTGCTCATCACAAATTAGGAATTTATTCCAAAAGTGCAGGGGTGTCTCAACAGCACCCTGCTGCAACCCTGAGAAAGAAATTTGGTGGCATATGGCGAACATAAATTTTAACAACATTCCTTTACCTCAAAAACGATTTTCAAATCATAACTTCAAAACACTACACATGGGAAAATTACTTAAATTGTCCTTAAGACACATAAAAGCGTATTTTGATTGGCTTTCCTGCATGGTAGGGTCACTTTAAACATGGCTATGTAACATAAACATTCAAAATCAAAATTTTCAATGTACAGGTGGGAGCATATTTACAAGCAATTTGCGCCACAAAGAAAGGTCTGACATTAAAATGGGAAAAATAACATCAGGGACAGTCAATTGCCTTATAAAGAACCATACACCATTATGTCCTTCTCTTGAATTTAAAAACAATTCCTTTTTCCCAAAAACGATTTTCAGATCATAATTTCAAAAAACTGCACATGAGAAAATGACTTAAAATGTCATTGAAACACATGAAAGCGTTTTTTTATTGGCTTTCCTGCATGGTTGGTTCACTTTTATCATGGCTATGTAACACAAACATTGATAATTAAAATTTTCATGCACATGTAAGAGCATATTTACAAGCAATTTGCGCCACAGAGAAAGGTCTTACAATAAAATGAGAAAAATAACATCAAGGACAGTCAATTGCCTTATAAATAACCATACACCATTATTTCCTTGTCATGATTTTAAAATCAATTCCTTTTCCACAAAAACGATTTTCAAATCATAATTTCTAAACACTGCACATCAGAAAATGACTTAAAATGTCATTAAAATACATGAAATCATTTTTTGATTGACTTTCCAGCATGGTTGAGTCACTTTTAACATGGCTATATAACAGAAACATTCAAAATCAAAAATTTCCATGCACATGTGAGAGCATATTTACCAGCAAATTGCGCCACATAAATCATAATTTTCTCCTTAAAGCACACTATTCTCTATCTAAAGTAAAGAAATATTTTCTCACCTTAGCAAATACTTTGAGTTTGAAAACAGTCTCAGAAACACACCAATTTGTCTTCAGCAGAGCAAAAGGTATGCACTCCAGAGTCTGCAGCTATCAAAAGCACAGAAATGGTGTAATTCTTCACACATATTTCTCATGTCACCCAATCAAAACTCTTCCCTCACTTTTTTTCAAATGAAAACCCTTCCCCCTCTGCCCTTTCTGCCTATTTTCCATAGCAACCACCTCTTGGAGAAACTCTGGTGTTTGCAAATTCACACAACAATGTTGCAATTGAACTCTGAACTCTCAGTGCACCTGCATATCCAGTGCTTTCTTTCATTTAATGATTTTTTATTGACCACTCAAAATACATCTTTCAAAGAACACATCTCTACACCCTAACTTTCTGTTTTCATCAATCAAAATCCACCAATCACTGTTACTACTTCATGAACACAGAAACTCCACAGTTTTTTTCATTTCAAACTCACATTTTTTCAACTGCCATTTCATTGCCACACTTCATCTGACTGCAGGAGAACCTTCTCTCACCATGTTTTCTGTCTGGATTGTTGGTCATAGTTATATTCACTGGGCTCAAAGGTACGTTGAAAGCAGGAATTTACCTAACCTCAATTTACAAGATGTGGAAATTAAGTGGTTTGGCCAGAGAGGATTAAAATGTCACCAATTGATACCATTGGTGAAAACCTTTATGCATTTGCCAAAACCTGACCTGTTAATTGTGCACTGTGGAGGTAATGACTTGGGCACTTTGACTGGTGTAGGTCTGGAAATGCTTTTAAAGGACACCTTTGAGCAATTAATGGCACTTTTTCCTCAGACTGCCTTGGTATATTCAAATATATGCCAAAGACAGAAATGGAGGTGGTCAAACCAATTTTGTCCACAAATTGAGAAGTCGAGGAAGCATGTAAACAAATCTGTTTCAGCTTACATGAGAGACCATGGAATGGGCTCCCTGTACAACAATAACTTGCGTTACTACATGCAAGATATCTACAGAGGAGATGGAGTTCACTTCTCAGATGAGGGCAACAGAGTTTTCACTCTGAATTTAAAAATGTGCATTGGTACCTACTTATAAGTACCTAAATGTACCATAAACCCAAAAGCTCTTCTCAGAGCTACCCTACATCTAATCACTCACAATTATTTTTTTACTCTAACTATTTTCACTAATTTTCAACAAAATACGCTCCCTGGTGCGCTACCCGGTACGCGTACCGGGAGCTAACCTCGCGAAATTTTTAAAAAAAATGTTTTTTTTTCCGCACATATGGGCCTCCTCAGCCACCCTCACAAAACCTAGGGGGTCAAGATAAGTCTACCGTGCCCCCTTCTACCCATTCTGAACATTATTTGCCCTCCATCTTGTATCATAATTCGACCGAAACACAAAATGGTGAACTCCCGTTACGCTTAAGGTTCGCGAACCAGGCCGCTCACCGGTTCGCGTACCGGGTCGCTTCCTGGGAAGCGCACCATCAAAAAAGGTGGGAAAGTAGTTCACAGAAAAGCCACTGGAGACAATTTCACCAAATATAGAATAACTCATACTACATACCAATCCCTACCATTTTCACAAATTTGATTGGAATTCCATTTAGCCATTTAGCCTGTAGTCCTCTCTAAATACCGTGAGGTAAATTACTTCACAAAACACATCTGAAGTGTTGGAATTGACAACCAATTAAAATGTTACTTTCATTTTCTACTTTTTTTACATGATATTTGATTGGTTATGTACCCGAATATATATAAAGGAAGAGAAGGAAACACAGCCATTTTGACTACTACTTCCTGGTGTACATTTCATTTGGATTTTCATTAATAACTTCAACTTCTTTTTAAAGGTAAGTTGTTATTTTTAAAACTGAAGTATATTGTGCACTTTAAGTTAATATGGCAAACTTTTTCTGTTAGTTATATACTATCCCTCTGTAGTACTTATAAATTTAGATACACTTTTTTATATTCCTACTTCCACTCTGATACTATACACTGCCCAAAGATAAATTCTCTGATAAAAACTGCCTATCTAAAATTAATCCCAACAGTGCCCTACCTCTACTAATATATATTTTTTTTATGCAAATTTCAGGAAAAATGGAAAGTGAACAAAACATTTCATTTGAAATTGTCCTTCCAGAGTCCAACACAGAAATCATTGATCCAAATGAGATTGAATTTATGGATGAAACATGGGACCAAGAACTACTGCAATGTGTGCAAGCAGTAGATAACCTCCTTGCAAATGAGGACATTTTACAACCTCAGAGACTACAATCTATATTCCATGATTATGAAATTTCTGACAATGAAATGTTAGAAAGTTTAATAAATTATGAAACACAATAAAAAAAAATTAAAAAAAAAAAAATAATCAACAAAACCAACAATCAATTAACATACAGCATTTGAAAAGTCTATCATTCATTTTTTATTGTGATACGCTCCCCAGTACGCTTCCCGGTTCGCGTACCGGGCGCTAACCACGAAAAAAAACTAAAAAAATTTTTTTTTTTTTTTGCTTAGCGGGGCCCCTTTAAAGCCTCCACATCAAACCTAGGGGGTCAGGGAGTATCTACTATGCCCCCTTAAGGTCATTTGCCCCTTCGCTTTTGACCTCCTCTTGTCTCTCGATCCTACCGAGAGACAAGATGGCGGCCGCTCCGGACTGTTTAGAATGTTGACAGACACCGGAGAGCCAATCAACTTCGCTACGCGAAGTTCCGTTACGCGTCAAGTACGCGTACCGGGGCGCTGCCTGGTCCGCGCTTACAGATATATATCTTTTTTTGAACGTTATTTTCTCAAAATCCACTGCAGCACATATATTGAGACCTACAAAAGGCACATCGGGCTACCAGTCCCTACAAATTTGCCAAGTTTCGTGCAAATCCATTCAGCCGTTCGGGCTAAAAGTGAGGCTAACCGCCCTATGGAAAACTCAATGTTAAAAACACGTTTTGGGACCCCCCTTTTTTCTCGGCCCCCCCTGGACCAACTCCCCCCAAATTTCCAGTGGCTGCTCAGAAACAAAATGTTCCATTTTCCAGAAAATTTCAGCCAATTCCGTCCACAAACGCCAAAGTTATTAGACATAGAATTTTCAAAAAACCCATAGAGAAAAAATCCTAACTATATATACCTACTGGCGACCGCCAGTAGGTAATATATATATATATATATATATTACCTACTGGCGGTCGCCAGTAGGTAGTTATAGTTAGGACCTACTTTCTACAGGAGAGCCACAACATTCTATTTGGAATAACTTTGGCGCTGGTGAATGAATCTTTGTGAATTCCTCAAAGAAAATGGCCTGCTCCGTTCCGCTACTTCCCTGAAAGTTTGAGGGTGATTCATTAAGTGGGGGCCGAGAAAAAAGGAGGGTCCTAAATGTGTTTTCCCCATGCAATTTTCCATAGGGACCTTTAGCCATGGCTACAGTCCGAACAGCTGAACGGAATTACACCAAATTTGGCAGAGAGTTAGAGTTCGGTTTGCAGATTGTGCTTTTTGTTAAATGGCGTAAATCCGTTCAGTAGTTCCTGAGAAAATCAAAAGTAAAATCATAGTGACATCTAGAGACGAAGTACTGCACGCGTCCGGAAATCTGTACAATTACGAGCACGAGCTGCATGCTGATTGGATGTCAACTGTCTGTCAACACTCCAACCCAGGAAGTGTTGGCAGCCATCTTGTGCCTTGGTAGCACAGAGTCACAAGAAAACAGTAAAAGAAAGTTGAAAAATAAGGAAAGTGGGGAGGGTAGAAACATATTGGCCCTCTAGGCCTGCTCAGGGGGTCCCACATTGATCTTTAGGCCAAAAACGCGGGGTACGCGTATGGTACTTGTACGCGGTGGAAAAGGAAAAAAAAACAACTAGAAATCCATTTTATTCTTAATTAGCTCCCGGGGGGGGCCAAATCCCGGGGGCAATTTATTTCTGAAATGGGGGGCTTGCTTGCTGAAAATGCTGCTGCACCAGTTGATGTGCTTGGTGCAGTAGCAGGGGAGTTGTCCTGCAACCTCCATGTTGCAGCTTGAGCAAAGTTGTTGGGGTGCAAGTTCTCCACGTGTTGCTCCATATTTGCTGTGCCATAGGAGTATTTTTTAGATGGATCACCCCTTGAAAGAGTTGTTTGGCAAATTTTACAGGTTACTTTTGGAGCATTAACCTTTTTTTGCCCTTCTGGAAAAGTAAAAAACTGCCAAATTAGATATTCTTTCGTCTGCTTTGGAGGTTCTTCAGGAATGAAATATTCCTCTGAAGAATGGCTGGAAGATGAGTCCATTGCTGTTATTATGGTAATCTTCCTTCTATTTGACAAGATTCTCAGTTGAGATGCTTCTTCTTAGAAAGTCAAAGTAGAATGATTAAAATGGGACGGAACTTTCAACAGTTTGATTAGGAAGTGTTATGAGCCAAATCTCTTCTTTTAAAGTCACATGGCTGTGTGTACGCTTACGCTGTACTTACGGTGCTCTTATGATGCGAGTACGCATGACGTTCCACCGTGATTTGTGTAATTGCTTTTAAAAGTAATATACGATTGTTCAAAGTTTAAAAAAACTATTTTAATAACTACCCTATATAATGTATTCTGTTAGTATGTTCATTAAATACATGAATATATGTTTTTAAATAATTAAAAATATTTGCGTCATTCGCGTACGCGGCGCCGTACATGACGTCACATGGAAGCTTTAATGTGACGCGTAACGTGAAAGCGTATTCATAGCGTATGCTGAGAATGATTAGCAGTACAAACTATGGTGCGTTCACTCTCTCACTGTCAAATCAGAGCACAGGGCGCGCTATGAGAATGGTTATAAGTGGTCACTCATTGGAGATCCGATTCAGCTGTGTGGCTTATCCACGGTATCACAACGTTACCTTTTAGCCTGTTTAAGTTTGAGGTTTGCATGAAATACTATGCTATAGGCAGATATGGATCTTTAGGCAGCGCTTATCTCCTTGAAGCTTGGCTATTACCATTTACATATAGGTGCCTGAGGGAAGGAAAATAAGTTTATCTGAATGACGAGGATTGCACAATAGCACCAGATCACTCCTTAATTTGTAGACACATACAATTGCATGGCTCTTGTAATCAAGATGCGCCTAATTAGGCCTGAGTTTTGAAAGGCACTCCGACACCTGCTATCATAACAACGTTGAGTTTACTGGCAAACGGGAGTTATTTACTTTGTAATAATGCAGATTGTTGTGCGATGTTAGCAGGCATCGCTTACATGATTACGGTAACTGAGTGTGTGGTTTGCTATAAAAAAGTTGTGTTTACTCCTCTGCATGAGAAGCTGGATGTTTCTATCTGGCCATCGATTCAGACCTTGAAAGCAGAATCAACCAAATGAGCCGTATAAGAGCGCTATTGTCTCAAAAAGAGGTTGCTCTTACATCTGCTAGAGAAACATTTGTCCTTCATGTAGCAAACACCCACACAGAAGTGCATGCTTTATTAAATACAGACATGCCCCTGCATTTCGGGGAGTTAATTTTGACTATCGTTAATGCGTCCTTGACTACGGAGTTACCTTACTTTTTTTAAGTTATAAGCAGTGGCCTTGTGACTTCTTTTCAAACTATATTTGGTGTCTTCTCTGCATTTTTCCATTCGATTTTTTCCAGCATCTTTGGTGGATTCCCCTTAATACTCGCATTAGTTGCCGGTGTGCTTTTATTAATTTGTTTACTTAAATATGGATGCACATCCTGCAGCACACGACAATATTTCTCGGCTGGTTCTTGTCCGCAACCGAATGCTTAATTATTACGGAGCGGTGCCTGTGGCTACATTGAGTGCAGCTTATGGATTATCATTTTGATTTTCGTTTTTCACATGCGTTCAACCTGTCTTCCATTGCCTGAGCTGCGATTTCAACTGGGCCCTGGATTTGTGTCTCTGCAGTACGGTGTCTCCCAACGTGGATTATGACCAGCTGATGAGCCCCTTAGTGGTTCATGACTTGCTCTGTTCTGGCGGCGGGATTATGGCCTTAGCAGCGATTCATGGAATAATGGGACGTTGGAATGTTTTTGCAGCGGTGCATGACTTCTTGGCACGTAGTTACATTGAAGATGACCCGAGTTTTCCTCCGATGGTGATAGAGGCTCCGGTCATTGAGGAACATGTATGTTCATTCCCACTATTGAATTGGATGGCTGAAATGTTTTCAGATGAGAACAATGACTTCCTCTTGAAGGCTGTTGCTACATACTGTGCTTATACTCTGTTGGAATAAGAGTCTTTGATTTTTCTACCTATTCTTTATTATTTAGTTACTGCTTTCTATGGAACAGCGAATACTTTTTTTTGCAAATTTGAACTTGACTCTGCTTTTCAGGCTTGGACTCTGCGTTCGTAATTCGCCCACGTTTATATCACGTGCTTCGATCAAGGAAGGGTGCCGTGGGGCTGAGCCTTGCACTCACACCGTGTTAATTTAGCATGGGTTTATTAGAAGCTTAAACGCCATTTTTGCTTTCCTGCTCTGCTTTGCACACGACACACACTTGCGATATTGTTTAGCGAAGGTTGAGTATTTTGCTTCACATGAGAATAATTTGGTATGCTACATTTGTAGACTGCCTCGCTAGTTTAGTGTGTATAGTGAGAGCATGGAACATTAAGGTTATTTTGGACACTGTGTCTGTTATTCGGAATGATCCTCGCACGTTCGAGCCATAACACATATGCAGCTGTGGCCACCTCTGATACTGGCGCGTTTAATAATGCACTGTGCAGGTATGATTACACACAGTTGGAGAGCATTCATTTCCTGACAGTTTGTGCAGAACTCAATGTGATCCACTACTGCTGAGTACCAGATGTATGGGTCCGCCCATGTAATCCTATGAGACCTTCTGTAGTTATAAACTAACCTGCTAGGTAGGGAGGGTGAAATCTAGGTATATTTTAAATCTGTTTCCCTTTAGCATTATGAGATGCTTTCTCCCTTTGTATTTTAAGGAATAGTAGCAATGCTGACAACCTTGTTTCTGATAATATGTTTTCTTGTATTATCTAAGGTACTGCAACGGGGTTAGAAATAAACATTTCAAACTTGCACGTGTCTTTATTTACTCCTTGTTTTGGACTAGTGTAAGACTATAACGAAAGAGTGCACTTGTTATTCACCTTACTTAAGGTAATCTAAGTCGCATGTTCTGGGTTGACTAGTCATTGGTGTTTTTGCTATAGGACGAAGAACCAATGAGTCACTGATTGTTAGTCTGTTAGGGGGTTTGGATACTAAGATGGGTTTTGGAACACCGTAATTCACTGAGGTCCTAAGTCTTTATGCACAGTTCTGTGTAGGAGCAGAATCCCTGCAACTGTAGTTACAACAAAAAGGCTCGATAAAGGGCTTTGAGTTTGAATCAGAATATCAAATTGAAGAATAATTGATAACCCCGGCCAATAAAGGGAGCAAATGTGCAAATTTCACTGTGCCTTCGGCCGGGGTAGTTGTTACAATAAAAAGGCTTGATAAAGGCCTGCACTTTGAATAGGAATATGAAATAGAAGAATAGTTGATAATCACAGCTAAGGAATGCAGCAAGTAGTTGTGTGTATGTGTGGATGATGTGTTGATTGAGTGGAAGATGAAAAAGGTGAAAAATGAGAAAGGCTGGAGACTCGCAAACTACCCACTGCCTTGTCAGTGAAGTGGATCTTTGGATTTACAGCTCATTACACAGATAGGGTGTTGGATTCCGCAGTGGGAGCAAGAGAAACGAGTACCACATCTAAGGAAGCAAGCTAGTGCACAAAGTACACACAGTGTGCGGTAGAAAGGATGCAAGAAAGGACGCAAGTGTGCAAATTACCCACTGCCATTCATGGGTAGTAGTTACCAAGAAGGCTGAATAAAGGGCCTGCACTTTGAATTTGAATTAAAGAAGAATAATTGATAACCCTGCCAAGAAAGGCAGCAAGTAGGTGTGTGTATGTGTGGATGATGTGTTGATTGAGTGGAAGATGAATAAGGTGAAAAATAAAAAAGGCTGCAGACATGCAATCTTTCCATTTCTTTATAAGGGAAGTGGGTGTTTAGTTTTCCAGTGCATATATATATATATATATATATATATATATATATATATATATATATATATATATATATATATATATATATATATATATATATATTACCTACTGGCGGTCGCCAGTAGGTATATATAGTTAGGATTTTTTCCCTATGGGATTTTTGAAAATTCTATGTCTAATAACTTTGGCGTTTGTGGACGGAATTGGCTGAAATTTTCTGGAAAATGGAACATTTTGTTTCTGAGCAGCCCCTGGAAATTTGGGGGGAGTTGGTCCAGGGGGGGCCGAGAAAAAAGGGGGGTCCCAAAACGTGTTTTTAACATTGAGTTTTCCATAGGGCGGTTAGCCTCACTTTTAGCCCGAACGGCTGAATGGATTTGCACGAAACTTGGCAAAATTGTAGGGACTGGTAGCCCGATGTGCCTTTTGTAGGTCTCAATATATGTGCTGCAGTGGATTTTGAGAAATTAACGTTCAAAAAAAGATATATATCTGTAAGCGCGGACCAGGCAGCGCCCCGGTTCGCGTACTTGACGCGTAACGGAACTTCGCGTAGCAAAGCTGATTGGCTCTCCGGTGTCTGTCAACATTCTAAACAGTCCGGAGCGGCCGCCATCTTGTCTCTCGGTAGGATCGAGAGACAAGAGGAGGCCAAAACAAAGGGGGAAATAACTATAAGGGGGCATAGTAGATCCTCGCTGACCCCCTAGGTTTAATGTGGAGGTTTTAAAGGGGCCCCGCGAAGCAAAAAAAAAAAATTTTTTTTTTGTTTTTTTTCGTGGTTAGCGCCCGGTACGCGAACCGGGAAGCGTTCTGGGGAGCGTACCACAATGAAAAATGAATGATAGACTTTTCAAATGCTGTATGTTAATTGATTGTTGGTTTTGTTGATTATTTTTTCTTTTTTTTTATTTTTTAAGCTTTTTTTATTGTGTTTCATAATTTATTAAACTTTCTAACATTTCATTGTCAGATATTTCATAATTATCATGGAATATAGATTGTAGTCTCTGAGGTTGTAAAATGTCCTCATTTGCAAGGAGGTTATCTACTGCTTGTACACATTGCAGTAGTTCTTGGTCCCAAGTTTCATCCATAAATTCAATCTCATTTGGATCAATGATTTCTGTGTTGGACTCTGGAAGGACAATTTCAAATGAAATGTTTTGTTCACTTTCCATTTTCCCTGAAATTTGCATAAAAAAAATATATATTAGTAGAGGTAGGGCACTGTTGGGATTAATTTTAGATAGGCAGTTTTTAACAGAGAATTTATCTTTGGGCAGTGTATAGTATCAGAGTGGAAGTAGGAATATAAAAAAGTGTATCTAAATGTATAAGTACTACAGAGGGATAGTATATAACTAACAGAAAAAGTTTGCCATATTAACTTAAAGTGCACAATATACTTCAGTTTTAAAAATAACAACTTACCTTTAAAAAGAAGTTGAAGTTATTAATGAAAATCCTATTGAAATGTACACCAGGAAGTAGTAGTCAAAATGGCTGTGTTTCCTTCTCTTCCTTTATATATATTCGGGTACATAACCAATCAAATGTCAGGTAAAAAAAGTATAAAATGAAAGTAACATTTTAATTGGTTGTCAATTCCAACATTTCAGATGTGTTTTGTGAAGTAATTTACCTCACGGTATTTAGAGAGGTCTACAGGCTAAATGGCTAAATGGAATTCCAATCAAATTTGTGAAAATGGTAGGGATTGGTATGTAGTATGAGCTAATCTATATTTGGTGAAATTGTCTCAAGTGGCTTTTCTGTGAACTACTTTCCCACCTTTTTTGATGGTGCGCTTCCCAGGGAGCGACCCGGTACGCGAACCGTTGAGCGCCCCGGTTCGCGTACCTTAAGCGTTCCGGGAGTCCACCATTTTGTGTTTCGGTCGAATTAAGATACAAGATGGAGGGCAAATAATGTTCAGAATGGGTAGAAGGGGGCACGGTAGAGTTATCTTGACCCCCTAGGTTTTCTGAGGGTGGCTGAGGAGGTTTATATGTGCGAAAAAAAAACATTTTTTTTTAAAATTTCGCGAGGTTAGCTCCCGGTACGCGTACCGGGTAGCGCCCCAGGGAGTGTACTTTGTTGAAAATTAGTGAAAAAAGTTAGAGTAAAATAATAATTGTGAGTGATTAGATGTAGGGTAGCTCTGAGAAGAGCTTTTGGGTTTATGGTACATTTAGGTACTTATAAGTAGGTACCAATGCACATTTTTAAATTCAGAGTGAAAATTCTGTTGCCCTCATCTGAGAAGTGAACTCCATCTCCTCTGTAGATATCTTGCATGTAGTAACGCAAGTTATTGTTGTACAGGGAGCCCATTCCATGGTCTCTCATGTAAGCTGAAACAGATTTGTTTACATGCTTCCTCGACTTCTCAATTTGTGGACAAAATTGGTTTGACCACCTCCATTTCTGTCTTTGGCATATATTTGAATATACCAAGGCAGTCTGAGGAAAAAGTGCCATTAATTGCTCAAAGGTGTCCTTTAAAAGCATTTCCAGACCTACACCAGTCAAAGTGCCCAAGTCATTACCTCCACAGTGCACAATTAACAGGTCAGGTTTTGGCAAATGCATAAAGGTTTTCACCAATGGTATCAATTGGTGACATTTTAATCCTCTGTGGCCAAACCACTTAATTTCCACATCTTGTAAATTGAGGTTAGGTAAATTCCTGCTTTCAACGTACCTTTGAGCCCAGTGAATATAACTATGACCAACAATCCAGACAGAAAACATGGTGAGAGAAGGTTCTCCTGCAGTCAGATGAAGTGTGGCAATGAAATGGCAGTTGAAAAAATGAGAGTTTGAAATGAAAAAAACTGTGGAGTTTCTGTGTTCATGAAGCAGTAACAGTGATTGGTGGATTTTGATTGATGAAAACAGAAAGTTAGGGTGTACAGATGTGTTGTTTGAAAGATGTATTTTGAGTGGTCAATAAAAAATCATTAAATGAAAGAAAGCACTGGATATGCAGGTGCACTGAGAGTTCAGAGTTCAATTGCAACATTGTTGTGTGAACTTGCAAACACCAGAGTTTCTCCAAGAGGTGGTTGCTATGGAAAATAGGCAGAAAGGGCAGAGGGGGAAGGGTTTTCATTTGAAAAAAAGTGAGGGAAGAGTTTTGATTGGGTGACATGAGAAATATGTGTGAAGAATTATAGCATTTCTGTGCTTTTGATAGCTGCAGACTCTGGAGTGCATACCTTTTGCTCTGCTGAAGACAAATTGGTGTGTTTCTTAGACTGTTTTCAAACTGAAAGTATTTGTTAAGGTGAGAAAATATTTCTTTACTTTAGATAGAGAATAGTGTGCTTTAAGGAGAAAATTATGATTTATGTGGCGCAAATTGCTTGTAAATATGCTCTCACATGTGCATGGAAAATTTTGATTTTGAATGTTTGTGTTACATAGCCATGTTAAAAGTGACCCAACCATGCTGGAAAGCCAATCAAAAAATGATTTCATGTGTTTTAATGACATTTTAAGTCATTTTCTGATGTGCAGTGTTTAGAAATTATGATTTGAAAATCGTTTTTGTGGAAAAGGAATTGTTTTTAAATTCATGACAAGGATATAATGGTGTATGGTTCTTTATAAGGCAATTGACTGTCCCTGATGTTATTTTTCTCATGTTAGTGTAAGACCTTTCTCTGTGGCGCAAATTGCTTGTAAATATGCTCTCACATGTGCATGGAAAATTTAGATTTTGAATGTTTGTGTTAAATAGCCATGTTAAAAGTGACCAAACCATGCTGGGAAGGCAATCAAAAAACGCTTTCATGTGTTTTAATGACATTTTAAGTCATTTTCCCATGTGCAGTGTTTAGAAATTATGATTTTAAAATCGTTTTTGGGGAAAAGGAATTGTTTATAAAATCATGACAAGGACATAATGGTGTATGGTTCTTTATAAGGCAATTGACTGTTCCTGATGTTATTTTTCTCATTTTAGTGTAAGACCTTTCTCTGTGGCGCAAATTGCTTGTAAATATGCTCTTACATGTGCATGAAAATTTTAATTTTGAATGTTTGTGTTACATAGCCATGATAAAAGTGACCCAACCATGCAGGAAAGCCAATCAAAAAACGCTTTCATGTGTTTCAATGACATTTTAAGTCATTTTCTCATGTGCAGTGTTTTGAAATTATGATTTGAAAATCGTTTTTGGGAAAAAGGAATTGTTTTTAAATTCATGAGAAGGACATAATGGTGTATGGTTCTTTATAAGGCAATTGACTGTCCCTGATGTTATTTTTCCCATTTTAATGTAAGACCTTTCTTTGTGGCGCAAATTGCTTGTAAATATGCTCCCACCTGTGCATGGAAAATTTTGATTTTGAATGTTTGTGTTACATAGCCATGTTAAAAGTGACCCTACCATGCAGGAAAGCCAATCAAAAAACGCTTTTATGTGTCTTAAGGACAATTTAAGTAATTTTCCCATGTGTAGTGTTTTGAAGTTATGATTTGAAAATCGTTGTTGAGGTAAAGGAATGTTGTTAAAATTTATGTGCGCCATATGCCCCCAAATTTCTTTTTTAGGGTTGCAGCAGGGTGTTCTTGAGACACCCCTGCACCTTTGGAATAAATTCCTAATTTGTGATGAGCAAATTGTTAATCGCAAATTGCACCTTCATTTATATGAGCCTCCTAGCCCATGGAAATGAATGGGTAATTTGCAATTAGCAATTTTCTCAAAGCAAATTTGGAATGGTAAAGAATCGCTATTTATTCCTTAAAATTCGCTTTTTTGGAAATGCAAAATAGTTATATGATACATATGGCGGTTGATGTCTAACAAGATAAGAAGCTTACGGATACATTTATGATGACTGGCGCAATGAAGTAGAAATCACTTACTTCATTGGTAGGCCTTTACAATAAATTATCTCCTCTGTATTCTTCATCAAGCGTAACTTTAATCTGCAATCCTGAGTAGGCCTCACCTTAAACAAACCTCTGGATAGGCCACATCTTATTGTCATCCTGAATTAATCATTTAAAATGCTAGGGACAGATTTATGATAGGTGTATACCTCTTTTGTTCCACTTAGAAAACATTGTCCATGGGGAAATGACTTAAAATGTCCTTAAGACACATGAATGTGTTATTTTAAAACGTTTGCAATTTTTTTGGGTCACTTTCAACATGGCTATGTGTCTGAAACAGTCAAAATCTAAATTTGCAATGCACAGGTGGGAGCATATTTACAAGGAATGTGCTTCATGGGGAAAGGTCTTATAATGTAATATGGGAAAAATGACATTAGAGATACTGAAATGCCTTATAGAGAAGCATACACCATTATGTCCTTGTCATAAATTTGCAAACCATTACTTTTCCCCAAAAACGATTTTCAAATTATATTTTGAAAACACTGCACATGTGGAAATTACTTAAAATGTCAATAATTCAAAATTTGTGATTCCTTAAATGCAATGTATCAAAAAAAAAATATGTAAAAAATGATATTAAGGATTTGGAAACTACCACCAACTTCTAGTTTGTGGTAATTTGCGAATTCTTTTCAAAAAGCATTTTTTTCAAAAAAAAAAAATGTCCCATATGACGCCCATACATGCCATTAGGGCATGTAGATGTGCCATGTGCTCCCAAATTTCTTTTTCAGGGGTGCAGCAGGGTGTTCTTGAGATACCCCTGCACGCTTGAAAAAAATCCTATTTTGTGATGAGCTAATTGCTAATCACAAATTGCAACATTAATTCCTATGAGCCTCCTAGCCCATGGAAATGAATGGGTAATTTGCAATTAGCAATTTGCTCATTGCAAATTAGGAATAGTAAAGAATTGCTATTTATTCCTTAAAATTTGCTATTTAGGAAATGCAAAATAGTTTGATGGTACATATGGTGGTTCATCTGTAACAAGATAAGAAGCTTAGGGATACATTTATGATGACTGGCGCAATAAAGTGCACATTACTTACTTCATTGGTAGTCCTTTATATGTATTATCTCCTCTGTATTCTTCATCAAGCGTAACTTTAATCTGCAATCCTGAGTAGGCCTCACCTTAAACAAACCTCTGGATAGGACACACTTTATTGTCATCCTGGATTAATCATTTAAAATGCTAGGGATAGATTTATGATAGGTGTATGCCTTTTTTCTGCCACTGTGCGTCACTTTTATGATGCAGCGGTGGTGCATAATATTTGCTATGAGGTGACAACATTAAAAATTGATGCATTTAGGCACATATGTCATGGTGTAAAAAAAAAACGTACCACATAAAACCCAATCAGCAGTAATGCAAAAGATGCACCATGTCGCAAGGCAGGCCTCACTTGGGGCCATATGTATCAAGCTAATTAGCATTTGCAAAGATCAAAATTCTATGAATTTCGGCCTTTGCGAATGTTAATTAGACAAATGGTATGTATCAAACAACTTTGATGCAAAATAAGGAGTAGCAAAATTTGCTATTCCTTATTTTGCGATTGCACTGAAGCATTTGTAAATTTTGTGACTACTTAAATGCAATGTATCAAACAAAAACTATGTAAAAAATGACATTAAGGATTTGGAAACTATTGTGGTAAATTAGTGGTAATTTGTGAATTCTTTTCAAAAAGCTTTTTTTCAAAAAAACAAAAGGTGCCATATGACGCCAACACATGCCCTTAAGGCATGTATGTGTGCCATATGCCCCTAAATTTGTTTTTCAGGGGTGCAGCAGGTGTTCTTGAGACACCCCTGCACCCTTGGAAAAATTCCTACTTTGTGATGAGCAAATTGCTAATCGCAAATTAAACCTTCATTCATATTAGCCTCCTAGGCCATGGAAATGAATGGGTAACTTGCAATTAGCAATTTGCTCATCGCAAATTAGGAATGGTAAAGAATCGCTATTTATTCCTTAAAATTCGCTATTTAGAAAATGTAAAATATTTTGATGATACATATGGCAGTTCATCTGTAACAAGATAAGAAGCTTAGGGATAGATTTATGATGAGTGGCGCATCACCAGGGATGTGACAGTCATCCTGCGCCACTGTTCCGCCACCCATGTTGTGCTGCATTTACAATGCGGCGCAGCATGGGGCAAAAACGGCACAGATGCGTGACGCATCTGTGCCGTAAAGGTGGCGCATTGCTGGAGTTGTATCGCAAGTGCGATGCAGCTCCAGCAAGGCTCAGGGGTGCCCCATCTCTACAATGCTGCGTCAAGACCTATGCCAGCTTCAAGCAGGCGCAGGGTTTTGACGCAGCTTTCTCCTATCTGATTGTAAGTAGTGTGTTATGTTTTTGATCACTATTACTGATTTACTGTTTGATAATAATGTTTATTAACATTTTTTATTATATTTTTCCTCAGATTCAACTGCAGATCATTTCAAGATTTCAATATGCCTACAATACTAAGACAGATAAAGGCTGCAAAACGTCAAAGACAGCAGGAGAAAAAAAAACGCAGCAGTCCTCTAACAAAAAGATTTCTCAAGCCACGAAGAAAGCACCGGGTAAGAGCTCTAAATATTTCATAAGAAATATTTGTAATAAAAAAAATATTACTACAGAAAATGTTTCAATCCATAACACGAGAAGTAAATCAAATGGAAAGAAAAGGACAAATGAAAATGTTACTGCTAGAGCAAGAGATAAATCTGTGCATGATAGTAGAAGGAAACAACAGTTTAGGGAGATTCGTAAACGAATGTTCCGTAACAGGATAATTGGCAATTTGTTAAAAAATATTAAGAAAGGTCAACAGAAACTAGTTTTTTATAAGAGAAAAAAAAAGTTGAGAAAGTTATTGATCAGGCATTTGAAATTAAACGTAAGTTATTTATTTTGATAATCAATAGAATTAGGAAGCTAAACAAGGCAATTTTTGATTTCAAAAGAAATAGTAGATGGAAGAGAATAGTTAATCGTAGTAATTTTTGTGAAGTTTTTTCTGGAGAATGGATACATAGTTCAAGCTGTGAGGCATTTTTTAATGAAGAGAGTTATTTCCAGGATAATGATTTGGTGCATGCAGTTGACATCAGTGGTCGTGCTTATGAAGTGAAAGATGGTTGTCCAGTTGAAAAAGAAAAACTTGTGACAACAGAGGCAGAAGAGTTGTTAGGTAATGAGGTTTTAGGAAGACGTGCTAAGGGTCCTGTGTACACCTGGAAGTGTAGTAGTATTTGCAGTGTGCGACAGGATTCCATCAATTTGCTTTGTGATTTTGTACGGTCATTTAACAAAAAAAGTTTGAAGCAGAAAATGAGGTTGTTGCAAGAATTAGATCCTTGCAGAGTAAGAGAAGTGACAGGTTTGCATGGTCATTCACTGGCTTGTCTTTCCAGGAGAGTATGCCAGAGTGTTTTTCATCATTTCAGGATGCTAGCAGTGCATCATAACAAAGTGAGGAAGTTAGTTAGACTGTTGTATTATGCTAAGAGTCCAGCAATTATGCTGAAACAATTATGCGCTGCTCTTTTGCATGGTTCTGAAATAGATGTGAAGAATATATGTGAAGAAATTGAGTTTTGTTACTTTGGAAGTAAAGAGGAGAATGTTGAAATTGAGCAAGAAGTAGAGGGTCATTTGGAAGATAGTGTACATGTTTCCAGTACAGATAATTTCCAGAGGGAAATTGCGACGTCTGACATGAAATCAAGTGAGAGGCCTAATTTCACTTGTGTGTGTTGTAGACGCACTTATTATAAGAATCAGACTAAGTTAGTGGATTTATATGCAAAAAGTGAAAGGGAAAATAATAGTGAATGGAAGGATTTTGCAACATACTTGATGGTAGAAAATTGTTTTGATTTGGGATTGGATCAACGTGTGTGTACTTATTGTTGTAACAAATTAAAACAAAACCAGATGCCTGCTAGAGCAGTTCATAATAATCTGGAATTGGTTGAGATTCCTTCTGAATTGAAGGACTTAAATACTTATGAATCTATTTTGATTCAAAGTATCCATCCCTTTCAGGCTATTGTAAGAATGGAGCCAAAGACAGGGAAATTGCCTCCATCAGATTTACAGAGAGGATTAAAGGGAAGAGTTGTTTATTTGCCTCTAGATTTCAAGAAAAACATTAACACAATTGGAGTAGAAAAAGTGGAAGAGGAACCTCTGGTTATCTTAGTTAATGGGGTTCCGACAAAGAATAAGAAAATATGGCAAGATTTAGTAGATGTTAGGAAAGTTAAAAAGGCAACATTGTATTTGAAAAAAAATAATAAATACTATAAGAATGTATATGTTGCAGAAGAGGAAGTAAGTGAGGAAGAGGATAGCGATTTGTGTGCTGGTCAAATTGAGAAAGTAGAACCCTCTACTAGTGAGGAAATATATGAACATTATAGTGTTCATCCTTTGCATTCGAAGGAAGTCATGGGGAATGCTATTGAGTTGTTTCAAATGAAACAAGCCAAAGGGAGTCCCATTAGTGTTTGGGAGGAAAGTTTGGAAGCTCGGTGTTTCCCACAGCTTTTTCCAACAGGTCAGGGAGGAAGATATGATGAGCGACCTCATCAAATTCCTGCTTCTGAATACCGGACTTTGCGATTGTATGCAGGAGATGCTAGGTTTCGACAATGCATTCCTTATTTGTTTCATCTCCTGTTTGAAAGCGATCTGTCTGGACTGTCATATGCAGTGAACCACATCTTGAAAAGTGGTATACACATGCAAAACATCTCGGCAAGTGATTTTATGGATAAAGTGAATGTCCAAGATAGTATTTTGGATTCTCACCTGATTAATCTCATGGCGTGTCAGCGTGGTACTAATGAGTACTGGTACCGTCGTCATGGTGATTTAAAATGTATGCTGAGGAACTTAGGTACTCCCACATGGTTCCTCACTCTGAGTTGTGCCGAGTATGGCTGGGAAGACTTACTTCAATTTCTACGAGAGGCAAATGCTAACGTAGAAAACATCAAATTCAAGACACCCGGAGAACTGTGCTCTTTGGATCCAGTCAATGTATGTAGGTACTTCAATCATAGATTTGAAGCTATGATGTCTTTCATCATGAATAAGAAGAATCCACCTCTTGGAGAGGTGTTGGATTTCTTCTGGAGAAAGGAGTACCAAGCAAGAGGTGCTCCTCATATACATATGTTGCTGTGGATCAAGGATGCACCTAAATTTGGAACGGATCCAGAAGACTCAGTGATGAGTTTCATCCAACAGTATTCTACGTGTGCTGTTCCAAACGCAAAGGAGAAGAAAAGCCTAAGAGAAAAAGTTCTGCGTTTCCAAAGCCATCGATGTGGAAAGTACTGCCGTCGTAAATTCCGAAACAAAGACAAGTTCTACACCAAATGTCGTTTCGGCTTTCCACGACCGGTGATTTCTAAAGGAAGAGTAAACAGTTTGATGTCTTCGCTGCGACATAATGTGATGAAGAAATCACCTAAAAACACTTACAATTTGAAGAGGAACGAAGAGTCCAAGTACATCAACGACTACAACCCGGTGATTTTGTCCATGTGGAATGCTAACATGGATATACAGTTTGTGGCTGATAACTGTATGGCTGTGGCTCGGTATGTGACGTCTTACATCACCAAAAAAGAGAAGACAGAATTGAAGGATATGTGGGAGGACATTTCCCATGAAAAGAGCCTCAGCAAGAAGTTGTACAGTTTCAGTCTGAAGATGTTGTCGCATCGAGAAATCGGAGCGTACGAATGTTCTGACCGGTTGTCTTCAGCAAGTCTCTATGCCAAGTCCAGGAGTATCGTTTGGGCGAGTCTTGGTCTTGCTGCAACGCGTAATCGAGTTCTCAAACCTGTGCGGGAAATTGAGTATTTGGCGGAAAAGGAGCCAAACAGTACCGACATTTTGAAGACAAACATGTTGGATACATATTATCCAAATCGAAGCAGTCACCTAGAGAATGTTTGTCTGTATGAGGTTCTGCAAAATTACATGTTCAAGAGGAACATCAAAGAAGATACTGAGAAAGGAGTGTATGCTGTAATAGGAAGTGAGGGATGTCTGGTCAAGCAAAGAAAATGCCACTTGATAAACCATCGAAAATTGAGTGGCGAATCTCCTGAAAAAAAGGAGTTTTTCTATTTAGCACTTTTGCAACTTTTCAAGCCTTGGCGTGCAGAAGAGGAACTGCTTGGAGATTTCCTCTGTTACGAAGACTCTTTCAATGCCGCCAAGGAGACCATAGAATGTCCTGCTTTTCTCAAATATGTAGAAATGTTGAATGCGGAAATTGAGCAGGAAGCAACGATTGCAGCCGAGATTGCCAGAGACAGTTCTCAGGACAGTCAGAGTTCTGCTTCATTGAGTCAGGATCCACTAGGAGGACCTCTTATTGAAAATGAAGCTGCCACTGCTATGAATGAAGTGGAAAGAGCCATGGCACATGCTCAAGAGGATGCGGTTAACTTAGAAGAGTTGGAAAGGCAACTCAACGTTGAGCGGAGGAAAATATATGACGAAGTTACCATGCAAATTGATCATGGATTAAGTCATGATAAGAAAGAGTGCTCATGTACGTCGTTGAAGCCTGTCCGACTGTACGTGAGTGGAGAAGCGGGAACTGGAAAAAGTTTCCTCATTAAAGCAATTTCATGCTATTTGCAGGAAAGGACAGAGTCATCGCTGTCTTGTGTTGTCACTGCTCCAACTGGACTGGCAGCACATAATATTAAAGGGATTACTTTACATCGTTTACTGATGCTGCCAGTGGAGCATGACAACAAATTAGAATATCACAAGCTATCTGGAGATGCTTGTTTTGAAGTTTCAAGAATCTTGAGGAAAATGAAACTTCTTATCATTGACGAAGTAAGCATGGTTTCCAATGTCATGCTTGCCTTTGTGCATTTGAGGATGCAAGAAGTTCTCAAAACAGAGTATGATGTGTTATTTGGTGGCAAACACATCATTGTTTTCGGAGATCTTCTGCAGCTGACACCAGTGAAAGGGCAACCTGTGTTCAAAATGCTCACGCATGAAGATACCAGGAAGTGCCTAGGCAGCATTGGCAACGTCAATATATGGTTAAACTTCAATTATGCTGAACTGCATGAAAATATGCGTCAGGCGAAGGATGAAGTTTACAAGACTATTCTACAAGATGTTAGAATTGGAAAAGTGACCGAGCATGGGAAAGAAGCTTTACATGCACGATTACTGTCAAATTTGTATCCAGAACAAGATGTTGTGCCTGAGAATATTTTTCAGAAAATTACTGATAAGAAATCTGGAATATGTTTGATGCCAACTCTTGCAGAATGTGCCAAATTCAACAACAAAATGTTGAATTTAGAAAAGCAAGAGATTGTGAAACTGGAAGCTATTGACAGAGTAGAGCATATGGGATCAACAATTATTTTGTCTGAGAATCTGAAAACAAAATTGGATTCATTAGAGAAGACTATATCTAAAACTGCAGGTTTTGAAAAGACTCTGAATGTGTGCTTGAACTGCCGTATAATTTTAAGAAGGAATTTACATGTTGAAAGAGGTCTGGTAAATGGGTCAATGGGTAATGTTGTTGATTTTGTAAAATACAGAAATAGAGATGGAATTGAATTTTTAAAAATTAAATTTGATGGCATTGAGGAAGTACAGCTAATTGGTCGTTGCTCTGCTAGATTTTTGCTTGTAAAAGACTTATATGTTCGCCGTAAGCAGTTTCCTGTTTGCTTGGCATATGCGGTGACAATCCATAAATCGCAAGGTTTAAGTGTAGACTGTGCATTGGTGAATATTGGCAGTTCTGTGTTCAAGGAGGGTATGGCATACGTGGCATTGTCACGAGTTAGAACTTTATCGGGATTGTACTTGATTGAGTGTGATGTCACAAACATTTGTGCGGATCTAGATTGTGTTAAGGAATACAATAGGTTAAGAAGAGAGTATGCGCCACATTTGCCTCAGTATCCTTTGTTTGAGAAACGTGTGGTAGGCCGGAAACGAAGAAATGTGACCAATACTGGGGAGGTTGTAGCAAAAAGACGAAAAGTCGATGAACCTAAAATTACAAGCAGAAACAAAGAGGATTCTGTTGAAGATGTTGTTGGTTTTCAGTTTGAAAACAGTTCTGGTGTCAACTGCTATGCTAATGTAGTAATTAATGTTTTGTTTTCTCTAAAAAATGTAAAAGAAGAGATTGTGGTCAATTCTGATCAAAGATTTTGCAGTTTGTTAAATTCTGTGTTAGAGAAATGTACCACTGATAGAAGAAACATAGAAAGTGTGTCTGAAATTAGAAATCTGTTAGATAGATGTTCAGGCCAAACACAATTCTCTCAAAATATTCAGCAAGATTGTCAGGAGTTTTTAATGTATATGCTTGATGTATTACATGCTGAAGGTGTAGATGTAGATCAGCTGTTTGGGCTTTCTTATCAATGGCAGCATGACTGCGAGAACTGTATGGTATCAAGTACTACTAGTGTAGACTCAGAAAGATTTATATATTTAACTTTGCCAGACAGTAAATCAGTCTCCTTTAATAAGCTAGTAAAAGCTGCTAATCACAACATGGAGTGTAGCCAATATAAATCTGAAATGATGTCCACATTATTTATACGAACATATGGCCAGTACGTCATTTTAATGTTCCAACGATGTAGGCCTGATGGAACAAAATTGACAACTTTAATAAAAATGTTTGTAGCTTCGCAGTTGTCAATATCAGGAAGGACTTTTGTAACTACAGCAATTATATATCATGACGGCCCTTCAATATCATCAGGACATTACACAGCTTATTTAAAGTCTAGAAATGGCTGGTCATTCTGCAATGATTCTGTTTTAATTTTCAAAAAAAAATTGCCGTATGACCTTAAAAACTCTTACCTGGTGTTTTTAAAACCAAAATTTTAGGGAAATAATCTCGGGATGTGCTCTGTGGAATTTCAAGAAGTTCTAATGGCTCCTACACAATTTGGCCTTGAGGATAAGTGTAGTTCAGAGACATAACTTCTAACCATAGGACTGGACATCATGGAGATATATGTGCACTTTGAATGAGTTCAGAAAAACTGTTTCTTTTTATAAGCTAATTGAAGCAGCCAATCAAAACATGGAGTAGAGGGAATGTAAGTCTGCAATGCTGTCTACTGTTTTACATTGCTTTGTGATTAAAAGTGATGTAGAGAATTAAATAATTGTAGTACTCATAGAGGTAGTGTAAGTCTGCTTCATATTAAGCAGTATCAGTGTCATAGGAAATGTAGAACATGACTGAGCAAGAAGGGGAAGATATTACTATTCCAGGATTGTGAAAATGATCTTCAACATTTTAATTGTGAAAGTTGCGGAAATGCCAAATGATGGGATTGGCTTACAAGAAATCCAAGAGTTATAAATATCTCTGACTAGATTTGGCCTTGTGGAAAATAGTGGTACAGAGCAAGAAGTCATTTATTGCATGTAACGTGTTTTTAAAAACGATGGAGGTTTTCTTTCAGAAAGTGGCGGGCTGAAAGTAATAACAGCACAAAAGAGTGTAAGCTGTTCATAGGACATCCTTGGACGTCATGGAAAGTAAGTTAACTTTAAGGAGTTCTGAATTTTAATTTCTGATGTTGTATGGGTTTTTTAAACACAATCATTTTGATTGTGTTTTTTTTTCCCCGCTGTTACATGATGAATACCTTCAAGTCACTGTTTTTAGTGAATTTTGATACATTCTGAGAACAGCAAAAATAAACCATTTAACATGTATAATTAATTCTGTAGTGTTTGCATTTATGATGTTTATGTAGAACTGTGTAGGAGGCATGGAGAAGGTGAGTTTTCTGTAAGTGTTAAATTTAGTGCATGCAGTGCTGCACTTCTACGTATTCTTTCATATGCTGGACTACATCTGCACAATGAGATACCTAAGCAAAGGAAACACAAGTGATGTGATTGTGAAATGAGCAAAATAAATTGCACATATTTCAATTACATCACCTGTGTTTCCTATCATTACGAATCACATTGTGCAGATCAAGTTTAGGTCTGTCCAGGGAAACATAGGAGGTTTCTACTTTGTTGAAGAGTGCAGTGGACATGACTCACTTCATTGGTAGACTTTCACAGATATTATCTCCTCTGTACACTTCAACAAGTGTAAATCTCATCTTGAACTCTGAGTAGGCCTCACCTCAAACAAATCTCTGGATAGGAGACATGTTATTGGCATCCTGAAGCGACACTTTTCTGAAACAAGAGCAATGCAAAAGATGCACTATGTTTTAAGATAGGCCTCACTTCATCTGCATCAAGATACTGTTAGTTTAAAATGTATATCTTTAGGATTGTGTAGAGGACCTGGAGAAGCAGAAGCTTCTGTCAGTGTCAAAGTTGTTGAAAAACTATTTGTCCTTCAATATTTTCCCTTGTCTTTTGTAATTTTTAAATACATGTTTTAATATTTTTCAAATGTTGGTTCTCTCTTTCACAGATTGAAAGTATAAAAATAAAATGTGATTAATTTAACGGCAATTACAAGGTAAATAGTTGTACTCTTTTCGTTACATTTCTATCACATTCACCTACTATTAGATCCACTGCTTCACTTCTTTAATCCTCAGTTTCCTGCCTTTGCTACTTTCCTCATTCCTTTCTCTATTACCTACTTACTCAACTCCTTCCACTCTTTTTCTCAGTCCCTCTGTTCTCATAGTTCCTCAGTCTTGTTCACTCACTCCATCTCTATTACTCTTAGTGTCTGTGAATTACTTTCCCAACTTTTTTTTTTGGACCGCTTCCCGGGAAGTTGCCCGGTTCGCAAACCAGCAGCGTTATGGGAGTCCACCATTTTGTGTTTCGGTCGAATCAAGATACAAGATGGAGGGCAAATAATGTTCAGAATGGGTAGAAGGGGGCACGGTAGATGTATCTTGACCCCCTTGGTTTTCTGAGGGTGGCTGAGGAGGACCATAGTTCTTCACTCTTGTTCACTCTCTCTGTTTCTATTAATGTCACTGTTTATGACTGATCAAAAAAATTTTTTTAAAAAAAGAACAGTAACTATAAGGGAAGGAAACAGACAGTTATGTTAAAAGAAAGACAGCTATAGGGAGTAAACTAAGGATACTGTTACCTACAATCCACTGCTGTTGATGTTACTGATCATGTCATGAATGATGTAATATGTGACATCATAAGCAGTGGATTGTAGGTAACAGTATCTCTTGTTTACTCCCTAACGCTGTCTTTCTTTTCACATAACTGTCTGTTTGCTTACCTTATACTTACTGTTCTTTTTTTTAAAAAATATTTTTTTGGGTTAGCTGCCGGTACGCGTACCGGGTAGCGCCCCGGGGAGCGAGCTAAGAGAAATAGAGGTTGGCAGAGTTCCAAATATTCTACCAATTTTTTTATAATGGGGAGGTAGTTCTGAAAAGAACTTTTTTTTTATGTTTTTGTTGTTTTATATTTTTTTTTGTATTTTTTGAATTTTTTTTTACTTTTTTTGTATTTTCTGAACGTTTTTAAAAAAATTTTGATTTTTTTGGGGGGGGGAAACAAAAACGATCCATTATAAAGGGCTCAACAGGAGCAAAAAAAAAAAAAAGAATTTATTTTTTGGGGCGTTTCGTACAAACATTAACATGATTTTGAATTGCTCGCAAAATCAAAGTGATGCTACTTTCTCTGTAGCAGATAAAATCGCCACATTCCACGCACACTTGCTTTACGTGCCCAAACAACATTTGGATGTTTGCAATCATCTCCCTCGCCTCTGGTCCCGACACCTCTGGAACCACCGATCTTCTTGCCATTGGGAGGGGATTTTGTTGTTCGTCACGTAGCTGGGCAGCACTATAATTATTTGGGTGCCACCTACTCATATGCCGATGCATAGTATGATTGCCATAACTGTATTTTTTATCAGTGCCCCTTGACAATCTATCACCGCATATACGGCAAAACACGTAGCGTGCATTCACTTTTTTTTGCCCCTCAGGAATTCTGTAGAATTGCCAGATGTAATTCTCCTTTCGATTGTACCTCCTGGGCTCCTCTGGCAAAAACCTTGGCTCTTCCTCCTCTTCCTCCTCTTCCTGTTCTTCCTCTTCTTGCAAAATTACTTCTGCAGGTGGTCCTCTCTTTCTTGGATTTGGTGGAGGTGGTGGGTTAGCACCAGCTGAAGCTACTAATGAAGCCATCTCAAAGTCTCAATAAAGGGTCTTTCTCTCACCAAGATGAAAGTCAGAGTGAGGAAAGAAGGAGGGGTTTTCATCATTTGGGAAAAACAAAAGTTCTAAACCAATGAAAAGTGTTCATTTTAGATCACATGACCTAGTATTACATCATTAGGAAACCAAAAGTGAAATGAACCAATGAAAAGTGTTATTACCGAGTCACATGACCTGCTGTGTTTACGTTACGCGGTCGGCGCCGCGCCGCGGATCGCTTCCGGTTCGCGTACCGGTGCGCTTCCGGGTACGCGAACGTAGCACGTCATATGACGTATTACGCGAGAACGCGAAACGTCATGCTGACGCGACGCGTCACGATGTTGTTTTGTAACGCGAGAGGTGCGCAAAAGGAACGTTTACCGGTTCGCGTACCGGGTCGCGCCTCCGGATTGAGCTAACGGGAAGCTAACCGGTACGCGTACTGGGAGCGAAACAAAAAAAAAAAAAAAAAAATTGTATTAAAAACATGTAAAAAATATTTTTCTTTTTAAAGAATAATACATTGTAAAGGTTTTGATATTAGCTATTAAAAAACCAATGAAATTCACTGAAAAAACCATAGGTTATAGACCATATATAGTTAGGAATTAGCATTTACAAAACCTTAAAAATTCACTGAAAAAACCATAGGTTATAGACCATATATAGTTAGGGAATAGCATTTAAAAAACCTTATTTTACTCACACAAAACCATTGAAATTCCATATATAGTTAGTTGTACTAACTATATATCACGCACCCGCAATCCACTGCTGATGATGTCACATATTACATCATTCATGACATGGTCAGTGACATCACTGATGACATCACTGATGACATCTCAAATTACATCACTGATGACATCACTGATGACATCTCAAATGACATCACTGATGACATCACTGATGACATCTCAAATGACATTACTGATGACATCACTGATAAAATCATTCATGTGATAATACGATGAACCTCTTCAGACTCTAATATAACCTTAGATACACTCAGTGTAAACACAGACTCACAGATTGTCACTCATCCATGAAGTTACACACACACCTAGACAGTCATGCAAACAATCAATCACACCTCCATTTCCTTAACTATACAGTTAAACACACCTTACTTATTCAAACATATACTAAAACATATTTACTCACTTATACAATCCTGGATACAAGTTCACAATGATCCATACAGCCACTCACACATTCACTGGCTCTTATGCACAGTTATTTATATATGTCAACTCTCACATGTACTGTATTTTACATATGTACTTAATTTGACATGTAGCACTGAGATATCTATCCACTCACCAATACAGTCATGCACACAGTCAACCGCCCATACAGCTGTTTCCAACATGCACTTTTGAACCCATACATCTATGCACAGAGTCATACACTTCCCAGCCACCCACACACACACTCAGTCTCCCATACAAATGCTTGGGCAACCAATCAATAACCCATATAGTTACTCATATAGCTACTGATCAACACATGCAGCAGTTTACAGAACAACAGACATAATGATGCACAAATTAAGACAGTTTAGTCACTAACCCATGCACTCAGTGAGACACATTTAATCACTCACTCATACATTCAGTCATGCACCTACTAAATCCATCGTCCAGACACTTATACATCGACTCATTCATAAATATGTAAGACATATTTTAACTTTACAGAAAAATACAGTCACTGGATGTTGTCATCAGTGATGTCATCAGTGATGTCATTTGAGATGTCATCAGTGATGTCATTTGAGATGTCATCAGTGATGTCATCAGTGATGTCACTGACCATGTCATGAATGATGTAATATGTGACATCATCAGCAGTGGATTGCGGGTGCGTGATATATAGTTAGTACAACTAACTATATATGGAATTTCAATGGTTTTGTGTGAGTAAAATAAGGTTTTTTAAATGCTATTCCCTAACTATATATGGTCTATAACCTATGTTTTTTTCAGTGAATATATATATATATATATATATATATATATATATATATTGACTGAAAAAAATATATGTTTCCCACACGTTATGGTTAGGAATTAGCATTTAAAAAACCTGGCAAATTCACTGAAAAAACCATAGGTTTCAGCCACGTTATAGTTAGGAATTAGCATTTAAAAAACCTTTGAAATTCACTGAAAAAACCATAGGTTTCACACACGTTATAGTTAGGACTTAGCATTTAAAAAACCTTGCAAATTCATTAAGTAGTATTTGTATCTCCATTTTTTTTAAATTATTTTTTTGGGGATGTGTGTATCAACGGTTATATATAACGCTGAGAGCAGGTCTGACACTCTATCACAAGGATGATGTCATCAGTGATGTCATGAGTGATGTCATTTGAGATGTCATCAGTGATGTCACTGACCATGTCATGAGTGATGTAATATGTGACGTCATCAGCAGTGCATTGCGGGCGCGCGAGTTATAGTTAGCTGAACTAACTATAATGGGGGAATTTCAAAGGTTTTGTATGAGTGAAAAGTCCAGCTAACTATAACATGTGTGAAACCTATGTTTTTTTTAATGTGTGTATATATATATATATATATATATATACTCTCCCAGATTAGTGAAAAATAACGGTTTATTCTTTCCACATTAACAAGTCATTACTCCTGCCTCACCTACGCATTTCACTCTGCTGGGCTTGATCACGCGCTGGCTGAGCGCTACTCATTTTGCATCAATTTCCTTACCGCGCTGAGGGAAGCGCAGGGAAAAGGAAATCAGTATCTCCACAGCGCTAAAGGAAGTGCTTCTGTAGAGGTACGTTGGGATCTGTTTGTTTTATTCTTTAGCGCTGAGGGAAGCGCGAGTAAAACTACATATCGGTTTCCTCGCCGCGCTGAGGGAAGTGCAGGCTGAGAGAAAACCTTGGTTTGACATAATAAGGGATCGTAACAACTAAGAACTGTGCTGAGGTAAGCGTGGGCTCTTTTGGAAATGAGAAGGGGAATCTCTATCTACTGTGAGAGACATTGAGACATTGGTAACATCCTGGATATTTACCTGTTTTTGTTGGAGTGCCTTTAACTTCATACTTTGCATCAAGTGAATCGCATAGACTCATGCTGGCCCCTTGTATCTTCCTGGCCTTTTGTTTTCTTCACCTCTTACCTGGGGATTATATCTATTTTCTGGTGTATGTATGTTTTGGTTTGGTAAACTAGCAGTGAACGCTAGTCGTACTGACTTGATGACTAATGTGGTGCCTTATTGTTATAGAGATACCCTTATGTCAAGGAGAGAAGTGTCTCCAGTAGAACTGTGAACGCTGCTATCGGAATACAGCTATTGACTCGACCTAAATACAGGTATAGTTTGGACCTAGCGAGCATTATATGAGAGTAGTCAGAAATGTGTTCTGTACTAATATATGCCTTTTTTTTGCAGGTATCCCTATCCCCGCTGTTCCCTTCCTAATACCTTTGCTCGCCTGATTACCTTACTACTCTGTGTTAAGCTCCAGAGTTAGGGACATCAGTAGGTGGACCCCTTTGTGCATCATTCGGAATTCAAGGAGATGATGGGCATCTTACATGTAGTTTTTCAATAGTACGTAAATATATCAATGCATATACCTACACACATGAACAATAATTAATGGGTAATCATGTTTACAGTGCTTAGGCTAAGTAAATATATATATATATATATATAAAAAAATATGTATATATATAATAAATAGTGTTCTACGGTGTCACACATATCATTTAAAACCTCAAATGGTTACATATTTTTTCATCGTAGTTAAATGAGCAATAACTACAGAAGTGTGGCTCAATGGTTAGAGCAGGCAGACCTTGATGCAGAGCTCTGGCCAGGGACCAGGGTTCGATTCCCGCCTCGGTGGGTCTCCGGCTCATTAATTCCCCTGACTGGATATTCTCGCCTCAGTGCCTGTTCTGATCATGGGTCCCACGCTGCAACTCTGGGCAATAGCTTGCTTAGTCTCCACAACGGCCCCAAAAGCGTTGGGATGCCTGGCTGCACCTGGGGGGTGCCCAGGAGTGGACATTTCCCAGGAAAGCCAGGAAGGGTTCCTAAGCGGTATACGGACAGCGCCGGGACACCTCCGTTGGAGGTAGCTGTGCGCTTTACAAATTCCGACATTTACATTTATTTTTACAACAGGGAATCCTGCCCCAGTGGGCTAAATGATCTTTCATGTAAAAATTGTTTCAACACTTGCTTATTAAAGCAACATATTAATTCCGAACTACTATTGTGTCAGTAGATAGTGACATATTGACCACTTATTCTAGAGAATTTTCAACGCCTAAAATAAAAAAAAAAACTAAACCAATCCTGCCCAAGTGGGCTTATCCAATATTATCAGATGAAAACATGATGTTTCAATGTTTCAACTTTTCTGTACTTAGTGTGTTCACAAAAAATGAGTTAAAATTTACAATTCATAGAAAGAATGTCCGCCTAAATAGTGCTCGTGCTATAAAGTGAATATAAAATCAGCTGAAAAAAACAGGAAAGGGAGAAATAAGGAAGCAGCATTTTAGACCTCAGTTACAAGTATGTATGGAGATCTTCTTCCATATTAAGCCCCTCGGGTCTTGGTATTGAGTTTAATAATGTAATTTAATTCTAATCTTCGTAATATCTTTTCACGGTCACCTCCCCTGGCATTAGGTAAGACAGTATCAATTACAAAATAAGAGAGACCCCCAGCATCTTTGCCATGATGCTGCTCAAAGTGTCTGGCTACGGGATAGGCTTTATCCAATTTTTGGTAGCTCTCAAATAATGCAAAACTCACTTGTGTACAGGGAGAATAGTGATGCCCATGTACCTTAGGCCACAAGGGCACTGAAGCACGTAGACAAGAAAATCTGTTTTGCAAGAAAATCGTCCGTTGATCTTTTGCTCATTCATGGATAGACCAAGAGTATAGCTGGAAGTGTTTTTACTATGAACGCAGGCCTTGCACTTTGTGCATTTTATGAATCCTTCCTTTCGGCTTAGCCTCATTGAGGTCGATTTCTTACTGGGAACGGAAGGTAGCATATTGCTAACCAATGACTGCTTGAGAGACCTGGCCCTTCTGAAAGTGATCTGTGGCCTATGCAGGACAAATTTACTTAAGATGGGGTTATTGTATATCACATGCCAGTGTTTTTGTAGGATGTTCCTTAGCCTACCCTGCTGATTGTTATACGTTGTAATCATTCTACAGGGATTGTCACTATCTTTAGTTCCTGTTTTCTTCTTTTTGCTGGTACTGAACAGTATCTCTTCCCTGGATTTCTGCTGTGCCTTCCCAATTGCTTCGTCTATACATGTCTGAGATTATCCCCTTGTCACACACCGTTTTTTTTAGGCACAGAAGTTCTGTCTCTAGATCTCCACTGTTACTGCAATTCCTCATTGCTCTAAGACATTCCCCATAGGGGATGCTTCTGATCAAATTATTGGGACGAAAACTAGTTGCGTGAAGCAATGTATTTCCATCCGTAGGCTTCCTAAAAAGGTTTGTCTCTAATTTCTCATTTTGGACAAACACTGATAAATCAAGGAAATTTACTTCAGTAGAGCTTATAACACTGGTTAGTTTCAAATGTAGATCATTCATCTGAAGTTTATTTACAAAATCCCTGGCACTCTTTTCAGTACCTTTCCACACGACAAATAAATTGTCTAAATAACGACTTCAGAGAATTTCACTGTCTTGCCATTCTGTTTGCCACAATGACTGGACCACCTGCTCCTCCCACCAGCCCATATGCAAATTAGCATAGCTGGGGGCGAAGCAGATGCCCAGCCATACCGCAAACTTGTTGGAACAGTTCACCATTAAACAAGAAAACACTGTTTTCAAGGCAAATTGAAATCATGTTTAACAGCATTTGTGTGTCTTGCCATAATTTCACAGGACGGCTACCTAGATAATGTTTCATGGCATTCAGGCCATCCTTATGACGAATGCTCGTATATAAAGTTGCTGTCCCGCTTTCCTGTGTCAACGGATAGGGGGGTCGGTGGTTTGCAAACATGCTCCACGTTTGCTTGAGAACACCCACCACCACCAAAACAGGGGGCGCGTCGATGTTGCGGACCTCCCAAACACGGTCTGGATAAATTCACCACCCGTCCAAAACAGGAGAGTCGATGCTGTGTCTTTACGACAAAGTATTATTTATTGTCAGCTGTTAATGTTAGACGTGTTTTCGCCTGCCCCGCAGGCTTGCTCACTAACAATTAAATAAAGTTGTTTTTGCCATTTTAAACTGTGCATCCAATCGTGTCACATGTAAACTACAATTTAATGGAGCGCAAAAGACAGACTTGTAGTTTTTCAGTAGTATATAAATATATTAATTCATATAACTGCACACAGGAACAATAATTATTGGGTAATCATGTTTACAGTGTTTAGGCTAAAAGAATATGTATATACATAAAAATATATATAATGCTGGCAGGGCGAGCTTCACAAAGAATAAAATACTAACTGCTCACTTGCAATTTTGGTCGGCTCCTCTTTCTTGCATCGCCAGTAGACTCCGAGTAACTGGGAGTTCGTTGGTGTGAACGGAGTGATTTGGCATATATATATATATATATATATATATATATATATATATATATATATTATATATATGCCATAACCTCGCACCTCACACAGCTACTTCCGAACTCCAAAAAGACAAGCGTAGACCCAGGTTTGGTGCTATTTTAATTTATTCAAAAACTCCACCAGCCGCCATCACGATGCGTTTCAGCAGATTCCTGCCTTGATCACATGACAACATTGATGTGTACCACCTCCATATTTAAAGTGACAATGCATACATAGACATGGAAAACATACTGTGTAAGGGGTCAAATGCTGTTTTTCTCTCTTTTTGCAACATAGAATTCAAATGTTATGTCTAAATACATTTTTTTTAAAAAGGAAAAATCCTAACTTGGTACTTTATGGTATTGTTAATTTCCACAAAATGTGTTTATCGATTATTTGTGAACCGATTGATTTTAACAAGTGTTAGCACAAATGCATGATTGCTCTTCACTGACCCGTATTGTTCTTATCCATGCTAATGAGAATAATTGAAAGTGATAGTGTAGAACCCCTATAATGCCCTAATAAAACAATTTAAAGTACAACATGTGTTCAAAGTATGGCTCCCTTGCTTTACTGCATATGTGCAAATTTACAAGTTTCAAAGTGCTACTGTGCCTATAGGAACTGTACTGTACTTATTCCACTCCGGCTTTAATTTAATGATCTTTGACTCTAAGGTATACCACTGTAGCAGGATTATGTGCAATATTATGTACAAAAAAAGAGCATGTGCAAATTGCCTCTTAGTTTCCTAAATCAGAGGTTTCAACCAGAAAAATAGAAATAGATAAATGATTCCCACAATTATAAATATGATCCTTTTAATATCAATCATAAGTACTTAATAAATAAATAAATACATATGATAAAAAAATCACATAAATAAAATTCATTTATCATAAAAAACATTTCTATAAAAACCAACAATACTAAAAATATTCATAGTCAATAAAAATTTCATTTAGTAATTTATGATTCTCAAAGTGTAAAAGTAGTTGTGGACCTTGGTTATTTCTTATTACGTATTTACATTTATACTAATGATTAACAGGATTTAAGACAGTTGAACTCTTCTCAGCATAGTGCAGTATTTACATATTAGCTATCTGGGTAGGGAACAGAGACTTTTTTATTCTAAATATGTGTAAAGGTCCTCACTCATATTTAGCCCGTTCGGCTGTTTTGTATCGAGCTGCAGTATGTAGTGGGTTTCCAGACGTCTTAATTTCCCTTCCCTATCCCCTCCTCTTCTTTGAATTGGGACAGTGTCAATGACATAATACTTCAATTCCTTTGTGTTTCCCCCATGAAATTCCTGGAAGTGACGTGCTACTGGGTAGTCCGGGTCATTGTTAGTTATGGCCCTAATAAGTTGTAGCACCCTTTTATTCGCTACCAGCTTGGTGCTCCTGATATACATTAAGTTGCAGCTACATTCAAACATGTATGCTACAAATTTACTTTTACAGGTTAGATGATACTTAATCATTTGAGGTTTTACACTAAAAGCTGTCAGGAATGAAGTTTTGTTACACCCATAATTACAAGCCTTACAGTTCGAACATTTGAAAAATCCCTTCCTGGCCGTAAGCCACCCGGCTTCTTCCTTGTACTCTGGAATACTTTTAACCAGTACATCAGCCATGGATGTTGATTTCCTATATGTTATCAATGTGAATTCTGGGAGAAAACTGCTTATAATGGGATCGTCTTTGACTATGTGCCAATTGCACTGAATAATCTTGCGCAATTCCTTTTGCTGTCTGATAAAGGTCAAAATCAGTCGAGGAGGGTCTCCAGGGACTGACAAGTTAATCTCTTGGATGTTATGGGACAGTTCCCTGTCCTGTAACAAATCTTCCCTTGCCATTAACCTAGACTTCCTCATAGCTATATCTATGATTTTAGAACGGTATCCTCGTTAAATAAAGCACATTTTACTTTCCTGTCGGTGTTTTTCTAGAACACATTGCTGCTACATATCCTCCGCAATCTAAGCATCTCCCCATAGGGGAGGCTGTGAATTAAGTGCGGAGGGTGTGCACTTGTTGCATGAAGCAACTTATTGCCTGCAGTTTCCTTTTGAAACAGAGATGTACAAATGTTACCGTTGTTTATGGTAACCTTGAGGTCTAGAAAAGGGACACTACAATTACTTTTTCAAGACGTACATTTCAGGTTCACATCATTTACATTGATATATTTGACAAAATCCTCCACTTCATTCACTGTCCCGTTCCAAATAATAATCAGGTCATCAATGTATCTTAGCTAAGATACCACCTTATCTTTATAGGTGTCTCGGTATTGCTTCCTGAGGACCAGGTCCTCCCACCAGCCCATAAACATACAGGCTTAACTGGGGGAAAAGCTGGCCCCCATTGCAACACCTTGAACTTGTCGGAACATTTGTTTTTTAACAGAAAGAAGTTATTCTCTAAACAGAAAGTCAACATTCTATTGTGTTGAGTGAATTCAATGGGTCTTCTTGATAAAAAGTACTCTTCTGCTTTTAAACCGTCACAGTTCTTTATACAGGTGTATAGTGAAGATACATCTAAGGTAATGAGTTAATAGCCTTCTTGCCACTTTATTTTACCAATTTTACATATAAAATCACCTGTATCTTTGATAAAAGATTCCAAGCCTTGGACATGTTCTTGTAAAAAAAAGTCTATGTATTTAGACAAGTTTTCTAGTGGTCCATCGCCGGCTGATATGATTGGCCTGCCAGGCGGTCTTTCCTTGTTTTTGTGAATCTTTGGTATAAAGTATATGACGGGTGTTTTGGGATGTCCTTTTTTTGAAAATTTAAGTTCATCTAAACTCAAGAGACCCAAACTCCTCCAAGCCAGAAGTTTACTGTGTAGCTGATCTTGCATGGTCTTGTATTTGATGGGGGAACTTCTATGGTAGCATTCATTATCATTTAATTGGCTGTATGCTTCTACCATATAATCTGAAAGAGGCCATAGTACTTTGTTCCCTCCTTGTCGGAGTTTCTAATCACAATATTATTTTCCTTCTTTAATTTATCCATTAGTTGTCCATACTTTCTTTCCTGATTAGTGAATTTTCTTTTGGTCATATTGGTTGCCACATTAAGTTTCTTAGCTTGTGCCACTACCAATTCATTGAAAACATCTATTGAATCTCTGGCCAATATCGGAGTAAATTTCGATTTATTTTTGAATGGGGTGTCCGGTTTCTTGTTGCCCATTTCTGTTATCTCATGCGCTTCTCTTTGTGCCAAATCCTTTCATATTGCTCCCACATTCCTCAGGAGGGTTGGAGATCTGAGATGGTGAGGTTAGATTAACCAGCGATTGAAGGTCAGATAAAAGGTCGTAATCTCCTGCTACTAGTCTTGGAGTGTCTGACCTATCTGGTGGTTGGCGCACTTCCACATTCCCTTGTGTTTGTAATTTGTGGATTTTTTTGAGTTTGAGCTTTCGGATATATTGGTAAACATCTGCCCTGGTTTGAGTATATTGGAAATCTGATTCTGGAAGTACGAAAGTTTTCACCGGCACTTGTATTAGTTGCTCTCGGCTCTAGTGCCACATCCGCAAACATTTCCTCTGCGGCCCTTTCTCGGTCCCGCAATGTTGTGGCTGACATGGTGGCATTTTCAATCTGCACGTTTCACAATATAGTCCCATTTCTTTATTATAACTGACAAGCCTGTCTTGTGTCGGGACTCTTCTAAGCACACCTCCCCACCTGCTGGTTATCCCGAAACCGTCCCGTACCTTGTTCACCAGTTGCCGCTCACTAAAGCTTCCTCGCTCGCTAGTCCGAACGTCCGCTCTGGCAGCTTAAGACTCAGCTGCTTTCCGACTCACCCGCGGGACAGTGTTTCCATGCAGCAGGGGGCTCTGTGCATTTCCGCTTCCGGGTTGTTCCAGCTCGGCATCCACTTCCACAAAACCAGCAAGTCTCACAGGATACAGATGCCCGCGACTCTCCTTCTTCCACGGAGCCATCAGTTGAGAAGGGGGTCTACGTCACTGGGGAAAGTTGTCCAATGCCAATATGCCACGAACCTCGCACCTCACACAGCTACTTCCGAACTGCAAAAAGACGAGCGTAGACCCAGGTTTGGTGCTATTTTAATTTTCTCGAAAACACCACCAGCCGCCCTCATGACGCGTTTCGGCATACATACACATGGAAAACATACAGTGTAAGGGCTCAAATTCTTTTTTTCTCTCTTTTTGCACCATAGAATTTAAATGTTATGTATAAATACATTTTTTTTAAAAAGGAAAAAACCTAACATGGTACTCTATGGTATTGTTATTTTCCACAAAATGTGTTTATCGATTATTTATGAAACAATTGATTTTACCAATTTATATATTAATATACATAAAAAATAGTGTTCTACGGTGTCACACATATAATTTAAAACCTCAAATGGTTACATATTTTTTCATCGTAGTTAAATGAGCGAAAACTACTGCACAGCAGGGAATCCTGCCCCAGTGTGCTAACTTATCTTTCATGTAAAAATTGATTCAATATTTGCTTATTAAAGCAACATAATAATTCCGAACTACTGCTGTGTCAGTAGATAGTAACATCTTGACCACTTATTCTAGAGAATGTTCAAAGCCTAAAAATACAAAATAAAATAAAGCTAAACCAATCCTGCCCAAGTGGGCTCACCCAATATTATCAGATGCAAACATGATATTTCAACGTTTCTGTTCTTCTGTTCTTAGTATGTTCACAAACAATTAGTTAAAATTTACAATTCATAGAAAGAATGTCCGCCTAAAAAGTGCTTGTGCCATAAAGTGAATATAAAATCTGCTAGAAACAAGCAGGAATGGGAGAAATAAGGAAGCAGCATTTTAGACCTCAGTTACAAGTGTGTATAGAGATCTTCTTCCATATTAAGCCCCTCAGGGGTCTTGGTATTGAGTTTAATAATGTAATTTGATTCTAATCTTCTCAAACTTTTTTCACGGTCACCTCCCATGGCATTAGTTTCCAATTACAAAATAAGAGAGGCCCCCCAGCATCCTTGCCAAGATGCTGCTCAAAGTGTTTGGCTACGGGATAGGCTTAATCCCCATTTTAGATAGTTCTCAAATGCTGCAAAACTCGCTTGTGGACAGGGAGAATAGTGCTGCCCACGTACCTCAGGCCACAAGGGCACTGAAGCATGTAGACAGCAAAATCCGTTTTGAAAGAAAATTGTTATGTTGTGTTGGAAAAAGGGTTATACCTGAGCCTGAGTGAACAGCCAGGTCTTAAGCTGTCTCCTAAACATTAGGAGATTGGTGCAGGAGCGGATTTCCAAAGGGAGGGAATTCCAGAATCTGGAAGCGAGAGTCGCAAACCTGCGTCCTCCCTGACGTGAAGTTTGAAGGAGGGGGTGGCCAGAAAATGAAGATTGGTGGACCGGAGGTTGCGAGAAGGGATGTATCTGGGCAGGAGAGTGTTAATGAACTGGGGACTGCGGGCGTGAAGAGATTTGAAAATGATACAGGCTGTTTTGAATTCTACTCGTTGAGAAACAGGGAGCCAATGGAGTTCCGTGTTGAACGCGGCCGAAAGATCCAGTAGGACCAGGGCCTGGGGAATTCCTTTATCTACGTTGTCACGAAGGGAATCCATAACAGTGGTAATGACAGTCTCGGTGGAGTGGGCAGGGCGGAACCCAGCTTGATGGCGATCCAAGTAATTGGATTGCTCAATAAAGTTGGAGAGATGGGTAGTTACATAGGCTTCTAAAACCTTAGCCAGGTAGGGAAGGAGGGAGATAGGCCTATAATTGGAAAGGGTTGAGGGGTCCGCGCCCGTTTTTTTCAAAAGGGATACATCATACAACTACCGCCTCTTTAAAGGCTTTAGGAACCCTGCCCTGAGACAGGGAGGAATTGAGGAAGGTCAGGATAGGGGCAGAGAAGGTCAAGAAAATATCTTTTAAAATATAAGGAGGGCCGCAATCCCTAGGGGAACTGGATTTCACTCTTGTCAGGAGGGCCTGTAGGGAGTGTATATCAAGGGGTGGAAAATGATCAAAGGAACCGGCGCTAGAGGTATATGCAGGGAAATTCAATTTGAGGTCAGTAACTGGAATACTAGCCTTAATAGTAGTGATTTTATCAAGAAAATATTGATTAAGGGAGTTTGATCTTTTGCTCATTCATGGATAGACCAAGAATATAGCTGGAAGGGTTTATACCAGGAGGGCTGGCCTTGCACTTTGTGCTTTTTATGAATCCATCCTTTCGTCTTAGCCACATTGAGGTTGATTTATTACAGGGCACGGAAGGTAGCATATTACTAACCAATGACTGCTTCAGAGAAATGGCCCTTCTGAAATTGATCTGTGGCCTTTGCTGGACAAATTTACCTAACATGGGGTCATTGTATATCACATGCTAGTGTTTTTGTAGGATGTTCCTTAGCCTACCCTGCTAGTTGTTATACGTTGTAATTATTCTACAGGGATTGTCACTATCTTTTGTTCCGTTTTTCTTCTTTTTGCTGGTACTGAACAGTATCTCTTCCCAGGATTTCTGCTGTGCCTTCCCAATTGCTTCATCAATACATGATACATGCTGGCGTTTGTTATCGGCGCTGGTACTCTCAGGTGGCTTCACTTTGGCTGCTATGCTGGTTGAGCTCGGTAATCAGCTGGGAGTCCCTGACCGCAGACAGAGGGAGAAAACTCACGATGGCACCGCCGAAGGCACCGACTCGCTCAACGCCCTGCTGTGACGGGGGAAACGGAGCAGACTGAGGACACTGATGCCAGTGCAGGGATGTCAAATGGAAGATGTCGGGCCGACAACTCTAAGGTTGGTAAGTCCATACTTCAGTTAATCCGATCTGGAAAAGCTGCAGAACTGATTTCATTAAGTCTACCTATTGAGAATGGTGATAATCAAGATATCGCGGGGATGCTGATGGGGGCTATACCTGACCAGCAAATATGCATGGAAGAATCTGCTGGAGAACAAAGAGTAACACTGATAATATTGTTGATAGCATTCAATCTCCTTCAAATATTAGCTCATCGAAGGAAGGGGAGATACCTCAAAATCATATAGGGTGAAGAAAAGAAGCAGAATCAAACACAAAGAACACACCCAGGTCAGGGGCTAAGAAAAAGAACGTAATCACAAAATCTAAGTATCCACGGGGCAACAACAAGAAAACACTGACTAAATCTGACCAACAGGGTGGTGTGCTACGCAACAAAGAGATTCTTAATGATTTTTCCCTCCGCCGCTGGGTCCAAACAAAAGGTGGGGTTAAGTCTTTGGTTTCTCGACTTTCTGGGAGTAGCCCGACAAAATATCTCAGAACATGGACACTATAATGTGTAAAGATACAGATATTGCTTCTACTGTCTCTATTGCCTCTATTGCTTCTATTGCTTCTGCTTCTATTGCACCTGATGCTTCTATGCAATCAACATCATTTGAGATCACAGCGGCTTCTGGAGCGGATGGTGGTGAAGCTGATTTAAGTTCAACAGAGCAATCCAGTTTAAGGCTAGAACCGTCATTGGCTTTAATCTTTCAAGCACTAAAAGATCAGAGACAAGAAGCTCAGGAGCATTACACGCAACTGAGAACAGATAACCAAGGCATCCAACAGGCCTTACAGGCAGTAACACTTAAGGTTGACTCTCTTGTAAAAGATATAACAGATCTCCAGCAACGTGTCGCAGATACTGTGGAGGTTGTGTCACAGACAGCCGAACAAACTTAGACTCATGATACTTCAATTATAGCATTGCAGCTCAAGGTGGAAGGTTTAGAAAACCGCCAGCGTAGGCAGAACTTGAGACTATTTGGCGTTCCAGAGAGAAAAGAGGGGGCAGATCCTCGAGCATATTTGGTACTGTTTTTTCAGAAAGCTTTCCCAGATCTGGCAGATTGGGACTGGGACAGCCAGATACAGCGAGCATATAGACTTCCCTCGGGCCTCAGAGACAAGGATCTAAGTTTCCAAGACCTATGTTAATCTATTTTGGCAATTTTTTGTTGCATCCAGACGCGTACTAAAAAACCCGCCCAAATTCTCCTATAACAACTGATACTGTTTCTACAAGAGCCAGCACAGTTGATGGTCTTGAGAGGTGGTCAAACGTATTTTTTTTCTGCGGTCGAAGAGGCTAAGGAGGCTCTTAGTAAATGGCAACATGAGAAGGGTGGTAAACATTGAGCTGAAACAAATACTAAATTAATTATTATGAAGAGATTACTACAATTTCACGGCTTCAGGTGCGGGGTTTTCGGGTGAGGTGGTTTGTTTGGGGTGTACTGTCTCCCTTTGGCTGCTGTTGTAGCCGCTTTTGTAAGGGGAGTAATTCCTCTCCTAAGGTATGGGGGTGGGTTGGCAAGTAGGTTCGGGGAAGGGTAAGGTGGGCGAAAACATGGAAAATGAAGTCAACAATACAGCTAGAAAAGAACTAAATATGAATTTGTTTACAGCAGGACAGGAGGAAAATGAATCGAAAAGAACAAATACAATGGGCTACATGAAAGGGGAAAATAAATATTTTGATGATGGTTAAAATCAAATGTATTATTTGGTACGTTGCCGGTCTAAATAGTAAACTCAAGAGACAGCTGGTACGGGAAGAGTTAAAGACATATAACCCTAAGTTTGTTCTATTAAAAGAAACACGTCATTCCTATAAAGATCGGAAATTTTTAGTACAACTTGGTTATGAAACTATTATTTGCACTTCACAGCCTTGCTCTATTTAGGGAGTGGCTGTCTTAAAGCAAAAGGGATTTCGGTGTGTGATACTAAAAGCATTGACTGATCGTGCTGGGAGATGGGCACTCGCGCAGGCTGAAATACGAGGCAAAAAGTATGCTATATGTGGTATATATGGTCCTAATGTAGATGAACCATAATTTTTTGATTCTTTAAATATGGAACTATTAAATTGAGAAGAAGAGAAACTGATTATGGGGGACTTCAACTGTATTATGGATTATAATATAGATACCAGTAGACAGACACCCACCCGCAGAATGTCTAGAACAAGAGCAGCGATAGCAGAGTTGGGATGGTTACAGTTGGTGATTGATTTATGGAGATATATATATCCTAACATTGCAAGATATACTTATTATTCATCTCCGCATCAGTCATACTCAAGAATAGATATGGTGTGGGTTTCAAATGGGATTGCTACAACAGCTGATATAATGACATACCCACGTATTACCTCTGACCACAATCCTCTTATGGTAACATTTCAAGCTATAGCAGGAGAAAAGAGTTGCAAACCTTTTACGTTTCCAAAATATTCACTCACAGATGAGCCTACTAGGTGGCAGCTTGAAAAAAAAATCCAGGAAAATAAGGGTTCATCTGCACCTATTATAATATCGGATACTTGGAAAGCAATAGTTCGAGGAATGACTTTGCAATATGTACTACAAGAAAACAAACAAAAAAAGTCCAAACAGAGGAGGCTATTCTGATTATAAGACAGGCCGAAGTGGAACATATACATTCGGTCCGGTCTGCTCCACCCAATCAGGACGAGCTATTACGAGATCTAATTGATTTGAGGGTGGCGGTTAAAAAGGTATTTAGGGAAAGAATGGTTACAAGATATAATAAGTATCGTGCTTTACAGTATGAGTTTGGGGAACATATGGGAAAAGTCCTTGCTCACAAGGTAGCCAATGATTGGGGTTAAAACCTATATTAAAGAAATAAAAGCGGCAAATGGGATTACGTACACGGATCCGAAAGGAATTATAGAACAATTATCTAAAGGAAGATATTCAACAGTATTTTCAAAGCATATATTTTCCAAAACTGAAAGAAGAAGATGCTGTAACCATAGGTAAAGATATCAGTAAGGAGGAAATATTGTTGGCAATATCAGTGCTCCCTTCAGGAAAAGCAACAGGGGAAGACTCTTTTCCTTTGAAGTTTTACAAAGTTTTTAAGGATCAGTTAATTGATCCATTTAGAGAGGTAATTCAATATATTGGTAACCACGGTATTATACCGGAATCCTGGAATCTGACACGAATAGTCTTTTTCTTAAAGAAAAATAAACCTTCTAATGAGTGTGGCTCTTACAGGCCTATCTCACTTATTAATTCTGGTGCAAAAATATTCGCCAAAATTCTTGCTACTCGATTGGCACCAGCTATGCCAGATCTTGTCTCAGTCCATCAACATGGTTTTATCCAAGGAAGGGAGACTACGGCACATATAAACACTGCTATCACTGCTTTTGATTGGGCCGAAAAAAATGAGATTCAATTAGTTATGCTGCTCTTAGACGCGGAAAAGGCATTCAATAGGGTGGATTGGAAGTTTTTATGGGCTGCATTGGAAAGAGTGGGGATTGGGAAAACTTTTAAACAGTGGATCTAGGCTCTATATGGTAAACCACAAGCAAAATTAATGAATTTAGGAATACAATCAGAAGTATTCTCAATTTTCTGTGGTACGCAACAGGGATGTCCACTTTCTCCCCTTTTATTTGCCCTTTATATCGAACTGCTTATTTTTTCATTACAATCTAAGCTTCAAATTATTCCACTAAGGCAGGGTATAAACTCACTAAAGATAACTGCTTATGCAGATGACGTAGCTATTTTTTCAACTGAACCAATTGGAGCAATGGAAGAAATTGAAAAAGAAGCAGCTGGGTTTGGAGCAGTAGCCGGTTATAAACTTAATACCCATAAAATGCAGATAGTGGTAAACTTTACTCCTAGGGAGACCATAAGGGGGGTATGCAGTGTGGCTACGTACTTGGGGGTTAGAATATCTTCACAGATCAGTCAAATAGTCTCTTTGAACTATGAATCATTGATAAAGGAAACAGCCATTCAGTTAAAAAAATGGCATAAACTTCCTATTGGTATTATAGGCCGGGTCAATTTCATCAAAAGGAAAATACTTCCAAAATGTCTGTACCTGTTAAGATCCATCACTCTGCGGGTCCCTAATCGTTTTTTAAGAAGATTAGATGGCCTTTTTAGCAGCTTTAAATGGGGCTACAAGAAGGCACGTAGAGCAATGGACTTACTGAAATGTCCTTTTGATCAGGGGGTATAGATTTTCCAGACTTCAAATTGTATTTTTGGTCTGCATTTGCAGGTCATTTTCGGATTCTATCAATTCCTTCAAGCATTACCTTTTTTCACCAACTTTTATTGGCAGAAAACAGTTTGATGTATTTGTATAAAACTACTGATCCAAATTATTTCAAGCGTGTAAAATTCAAGACTTTACGGGACACTATCTCGTTCTGGAAGGCTATTTTGATCAGGTGTGATTTATCATACTACTACGATAAACTTCCTTTGTGGGGGAATCCAATTTTTCCTGAGATTTTTCAGGATATTACCCTTAAACAATGGGCTGATTTTGGTATTTTTACACTCGGGATCTATATGATCATGGGGGTTTTGCTTCATTTGAACATTTGCAATTTTTGTTTAGATTACCAAGCATATGTTTTTTAAATATTTGCAAATAAGGAGTTATTTATTGACTCATCTAAAACTGACTAATATAACTAAGTCGGAGATATGGGATATATTATATCAGGACAAAGTTAAATTTATGATTAGCTGTATGTGCAAAATCCTTGTTAGTTTTAGAAAGGGGGATGGTAATAAATTAGCTGACAAATGGAGTATAATATTGGGGGAGGAGGTTACGGTAAACAACATAGAGCAAAGTTTAAGGGTAGTCAAGAAATCTGTACATGCTACTAATTTACAAATGCAGCAGTTTCGTACTATCTGTTCCCTTTATTACACACCTGAGAAAATTTCTAAATGGGTCAATATGGGTTCAGCTAGTACGCGAATAAAATGCCCTAAATGTGATCTCTTCGCTGCGAATACGAGACATATGTTTGTAGAATGTCCTAAGCTTGATGACTTTTGGAAACAGGTAGGCCAAACTGTTCTCAGAAGCTAGGGATACATTTTTCACCTACGGTGAGGGACATTATGTTGGGCCCAGAAATGTTTAATCATAGACAGAATCGGCTATTACTGATTCTGTTGGTAATAGCAAGATTGGTGATTGTCCGAGTCTGGATCAACTCGCACCCTCCAAATATCAATGATTGGTGGATGTTGAAGGAGATATATGCAATGGAATACACTCTGACGAATGCAAGGGGAACACAAGCTTTGAAAAAAATAAAATCTATATGGGACTTATATTGCAATGTTTAGATTAGAATTAGGATTGAGGGTACTTATGTATCTACTGCACCATAGGAAACTTTAGACACAGCTAAAGCTCATTGCTGAGAAAATCAAAAAATAAAAGTTTCGATATTTAGAATCATGAAGGATCCGCTGACCCTCCCAACCACGAGTTGTATTCTAATTGGCTGTCAACACTCCAAACCAGGAAGTGTTGGCAGCTATCTTGTGCCTTGGTAATCGAGGCACAAGAAAACAGGGAAACAAAGGCATAATGCAAGAAAAGGGGGCAGGGTAGAAACACCCTGACCCTCTAGGCCTGCTCAGGGGGTCCCACAAAAAAGAATCGGCAAAATCCACGGAGGATCCGTGGATCTGGCCATGAAAATAAAAAAAATGAAGCGCAGGCTCCAGCACTTCATTAATAGTTAGCCCTTGGGTGGGCCAGGTCCTGGGGGCAGTGGAAAAATGAAGTGTGGGGGGGCGCACGACCACCCCTCCTGGAGCCTGTGATGGCCCTGGGGACCACCACCCCCCAGGGCCGGTTCCTGCAGTGTGCCGGGGTATCCACCCCCGGGACACTGCAATTTGCTATGGCAGGGCGGGAGCATCGCGGCTCACGCCCTGCCATAGGCAACTGCAGTTTGGGTTTTGGAACAGAGAGCAGGAAACCTGATCTCTCTTCCAAAATACAAACCACATTGCTTTTCCACATGGGGAGCTTCATGTCAGCAGCTCCCCATGTGGAAAAGCAATGCCGGCTCCCACAGGCAGGGACCGTGGGTACCCAACGAGGTGGCCAGGCCCCAGGGGATGGGGTCCTTGGGGCCAGAAGTGGCCAGGGAGGCCGGCCACATGGCCCCCCTCCCCAATAATATATATATATATATTTTTTTTAAATCACGTAAAGGCCGGCCCTGGGGGATGGGGTCCCCGGGGCCATAAATGGCCTGAGGAGGGGGGCCACGCAGCCCCCCGCCATAATAGTAAAAAAAGGCCATGCCCCGGGGGATGGGGTCCCCGGGGCCTGGAATTGGTCACGGGAGGGGGGCCCATGCGCCCCCCTTCCTGTTAATATATATATATATTTTTAATTGGCGGTCAGGCCCTGGGGATGGTGTCCCCAGGGCCCTGAAAAAGTAGAAAATAAGGGGGCTACACAGCCCCCTTCCAAAAACAATAAAAAATAAAATACACGCGATTGTGCCTAGACCCCGCTGCCTCGAAGCAACACTCTGCAAACACGTCCTGTGGCGAGTTTTAAGTTGGGGAATTAATTCCCCTTCAATACTGGGGATCCCTGGGGACCCTAGCCCACCAGGTACTTCCAGTAAGCGCCGCAATGCAATGCCCCTCTGTGACGCTTACTGGAGGTACCTGGTGGGCTAGTTGGACCCCAGGGACACTCAGGATTCAAGGGGACTTAATCTCGAAACTTAAAATGCGCCACGGGGCGTGTTTGCACAGTGGTAAAGGGAGGGGGCAGGGCCTGAGGTGACATGTGTGCAAACACACCCTGTGGCGCGTTTTAAGTTGGGGAATAAATTACCCTTCAATCCTGAGGGCCCCTGGTGGCCAACTAGCCCATCACCTACCTCCAAAAAGCACCAGAGGCTTGCGTTGCAGAGAGGTGGTCCAGGCCATGCCCCTTTTTACACCTCTCTGCACAGTGATAAAGGGAGGGTGCAGGGCCTGAGGTGACATGTGTGCAAACACACCCTGTGGTGCGTTTTAAGTTGGGGAATTAATTCCCCTTCATTCCTGAGGGCCCCTGAGGACCAAGTAGCCCACCAGGTACCTCCAGTAACTGCTAGAGGCCTGCATTGCAGAGAGGTGGTCCAGGTCATGCACCTTTTTACACCTCTCTGCAACGCAGCTCTGTGGCGCTTACTGGAGATACCTGGTTGGTTAGTTGGACCCCAAGGATCCTCAGGATTCAAGGGGACTTAATCTCGAAACTTAAAATACGCCACAGGGCGTGTTTGCACAGTGGTAAAAGAAGGGGGCAGGGCCTGAGGTGACATGTGTGCAAACACGCCCTATGGAGCGTTTTAAGTTGGGGAATGAATTCCCCTTCAATCCTGAGGGCCCCTGGGGCCAATTAGCCCATCACATACCTCCAAAAAGCACCAGAGGCTTGCGTTGCAGAGAGGAGGTCCAGGCCATGCCCCTTTTTACACCTCTCTGCAATGCAGCTCTTTGGCATTTACTGGAGGTTCCTAGTGGGCTAGTTGGACCCCAGGGACCCTCAGGATTCAAGGGGACTTAATCTCCAAAACTGAAAATGCGCCAATCACTCATGACATGGTCAGCGACATCACTCATGACATCACTCATGACATCTCAAATGACATCACTCAATTACACCACTGATGACATCATCCAGTGAATGTGTGTCTTTCTGAAAAATAAATATTTTTTATATACATATATCTAAAGGTCGATGGAAGAATAAATGGGTAAATAAGTGTGTAAATTAGTGAATACATGTATTAGCGAGTAATGTTTAAATATGTAAAGGAGTGGTGCACTACCGAAATGTTCAAGAATTAATAATGAAGCTCAATCAGTTCCTTCGTAGAAAAAAAGTTCTTTATTCATATAAATCCAAGTGCATGAACGTAAAACAACAGCCAACGCGTTTCGTTCTTGAAAGAACTTCGTCAGGGCTGGTGGGAAAGACATAAATGACAAACATAAATGCCCAGACTCATACAACATGGACCCACAATACATATATAGCATTTCCAACATTTAAAACCATACGGCAAAGGGGTTATAACATCAACTACCTAACTTACTACAAAACACGAGAAGTACTCAATAGAAAATAAAAAATAAAAGAATAATAAAAAACACACACTACATATTCAGGTTAAAAAAGACACAGATGTATAGAAACCTAGGGGAGAGTGACAACCTCAGGAATCTATACTGCACTTAATACGAAAACACAGTTTGCCAAAAAATACATGGTTAAAATCCCATATTACGACCCCAACTGTGTATATGGTGGGTATGAGGCCGTTGTGGACACATAGCATGTGTATATTTAATAGTTAAAGATCTATTCTAAATACCCCGTGCAATCAGGTCTAGGTGCAATATGTATGCAAAATTTGTAGGTAAAAGTGAGCGTTCCAAGGTTATCTATAATCTTAATGTGGTACAAGCTATAATAGCCCTCAAAATCCGATTCAACCGAATGTTAGAATCCATTTGGCAATTTGTCTTTAATAGCGATTGAAAAAACTGGCCGTCACGTGGGATCACTCGGATAGTAATTAGCCCAAATTTCCCCAGGTTGTATAATAGTACACTATAAATGATGACACCGAGGGGCCGATTCCGATTGGGGAAAAATAGCCGTTCGGAGCGTTTTTCCCGTACGCATCGTACCCTGCAACGTCCCCCGTACGTACGACGAAGTACGATTCGTACCAGGAGCCGTACTCCATACGAGTCGTACAGAGACCGTACGACTCTAATCTCCGTACGATTCTCCCTCGGAGCCGGCTGTACGCGACATCTGTACGGTTCGCGGCTGGTTTTTACGACCCAGCAAGTACGATACGTGTCGGGTACGCACCGTACGACCCTTTTTCTACCGGAGCTGAAAACAGCCGTAAAAGCAGAGTTTGCGCCGAAACAGGTACGGAACGGCCCCCCCGGGTACGGTGCGTACCCCCCATGATCGCAGGGGTACGCACCGTACCCCTGCGATCATGGGGTGTACGAGCCGTACCCCATGTACGATGGGTGTACGGGCCGTACCCCATGTACGATGGGTGTACGGGCCGTACCCCATGTACGATGGGTGTATGTGTTTGTGTGGTTTTCCGTACGGCTCGCCCTTACCTGACGTGGACCGTACGAATTGCGTCCTCATACCCCGGTCCGGATCGTACTCGTCGGGTCGTACGGCATGTGTACGAGTCGTACGGCCTGTGTACGAGTCGTACGGTTCACGGTTTCATCCTTGCAATACGTACGGATCGCGACGATTCGGACGGATTCACGGAATACGGATCGTACTACGCGACTTGGACGGACGGGTACGATTCGTATGGAGAGGGCTCCGCATACAAATCGTACGGAAGTTTTTTTTCCCAAATCGGAATCGACACCCGGGTGTCTCAATTAAGGTGTACACCCATCTACATATTAAAAAATGTCAGACTAGTTGGTCCCTATACAGATAATTCTTCTAAAAATTCAGTACCATTGTGTACATACCCAATATTTTTCTTGAGTGATGATATCACTATGCAGTTAATTTCAATAATTTGTGAAGTCGTCGTTCCTACGCGTTATCTGATTGGAACACGGGCCACCATGATAAGGGCCGGAAACAAGGCACTGTATATTAAAATTAGTAGGAAGCATAAGAACTAAAGCAAAATATTACACACCAAAGGTTTGTCACAAAAAGAATATATAGAAAGACCATTTGCGCGTTGGGACAATGGGCAATTTAGACAGCAAGATTCCTCTAAGACTTCGCGTCATGAATAGGACAGGACGGAACCTGGTGGCAGTGTCAGGACAACCGTCCCTAACGCAACTATGGGCTATCATTTGATCGCTGGGAGGTTAGAAGAATCAACACCGTAAGTGACAAGCACACTGGATTAGTGTGCAGAACAATTGATTTACAACAGTAAAAAGCATGCTAATTGGGCGAATACGAGCGGCAGGCAATTGGACCCCCGACAAATCATAGTGCTGCAGTTAAACAGAGGAAAGATATAATAGACAGTCGAGCTAAGAAAGTCTAGTAGCTCTTTCTGATATAAAACAGGCCTAATAAAAAAGAGGGTAGAATGACATTAGTTAAAGAAAAAAAAAAGTTGAAATTGAAACATCATCACACTACCAGCTTTAAAGCTCAAGAGAAACACTTTCCTACGCAGGGAACACGCCGTGTATGGCAAGCACAATCTGCAAAATGTAAAAGTTACACTAAAGCAATATGATTCCCATGTGAAATCCCCTCAACATGAATCGGAGACTGTTGGAGCATTATTACTTAGGGACAAATGGAAGCAAGCAAAGAAAACCGGGTACTTTCACGAAAAAAATGAATAAACCACATGTCAAGTGGGAGCGAACTGCCGACAATCGGCCACGGAGCTAGTGATAAAGTAAGGGCGCGTTATAAAGGTTTCTCAAGCTTATCTGGATGAAAATCGTCACGACATAGCACCAGATACTGGGAGGGTTGGAAGATGGAAAGCCCTCTATATATTCAGAAAATTAACACGCAAAAGTCAATTGGTAAACCACAACCGTGAAAAGACTCTACTGGCAAAATGCCAAAAAGAGTAGCCTGAGGCCGGTGAAGGTGTTTGGCTCTGCTTTTCACTGACGTCAGAGCCAGCTGTCCTATACGTAAGGGCACGTGCCAAGCAACTCGTAAATAATCAAAGAAAAAGGAAGTAAAAGAAAGAAGAGACTATGCGTCCCTGGCCGGTTCAAAATTAATCCAATTTGTGAAAAATAACAAAACAATATAATTCAATGATTAGTCAGGTGAGTCCCTGCATTATACGGTCATAAAACCAGGTGCCTAGGAGCATGATAAAATGCGCAAAAAATGCGGCGACTTAACCGCCTAATACGTAATTTCGTAAAAATTAATAAAGAGAACTTGGAAGTAGTAAGACTGTACAGCAAATGTATTTAGACTATAAAGCTCATGCCGTACTAAACTCTTTAACATAAGTCCCCATTGTTTTAGAGATTAGACAGGTTTTGCCCTGCGTAATGCAGGCATGAAAACAGGCGCCTGTGTGCTACTCGAAACACGTGCCGATGATCGCACACATGGTGTAGAGCATGAAAGCAGCGGCAACTCTGCCGTCTAGTTCATAGGAACAAAAGGTGAGAAAGGACTGGAAAGGATGGGCCTGTGAACCAATAGTATTCAGAGAAAAGCCATGCCCGGCAATTCAACACTGTAAAATATGGTAATAGATGCATGATCAAAATCAGGCTAGATACATAGCACAATAACAACTCCATATGCCATATACAACTTATGTAACTACACATGGGTGTCTCGCATGTCCTCCAGCTCACAGCATGTTGGGGGTCAAGGCAATCACATTGCCTTATGATACTTAAGACTTAAGGGGGGGCAAGAATGATAGAGATTCTGTGACCAGTTCGTGCTACACTAAGCTCCCACATTAGCAATATGGGCAAGGACCTACTTCTGGGCTATCGGTATTCAAGACAGGCAAGTGTGATGGAACAGAATGTATACCCAGCAAGTCATTGGCAACCCAGCGGCTGACATCATAATAGACAGAACAATGCAGAATAAAAATTCTGCTTGATAAAGATTTTTGCAGCTATATCATACATGAGGTAGAACATTTCAACGAGAGACTGGCCTCAGGCACTTATAAGGGCTGTCTACTTCAAAAAATAGTGAAACTCATGATCAATGTTATGGCCCTTCTTGACAGTCTGGAGTCTACAGATCCATTTAGACTCCAGCTGGCAAAGTGCTAGTTCCCTATTACCTCCCCGTATGTCTGCCGGTACGTGGTCAATACCACAGAACCTAAATGTGTTGTTATCCCTGTGTGTGTTTTTGTAGTGTTCCGTCATAGGGTATCTTGTGTCCTCATTCAGTAAAGCTCTGCGATGTTCTTGTATCCTTTTCTTGAGATTACGTGCAGTGCTGCCCACATATATTAGTCCACATGTGCATTCTAATGTGTACACCACATACTGGGTATTGCAACTTGTGAAATGCTTGATCTTATGTGTCCTGGTGGTAGTGTGACAAAATTCCCTACATTTATTCTGGCCAAACATGCACATATTGCAATTAGTACAAGTAAAGAACCCCATGGGGACATCGGGCAGCCAAGTAGTTGTACGCTTCGTTATTATGTAACTGGGGCACAGTGTTCTCCTTAATGTTTGCTCTCGTCTATAAACAAGGGATGGTTTCTCACTGATAAAGGGACGCAGTTTTGGGACCTCCCATAGTAGATGCCAGTGTCGCCTAAAAGCCTGGAAGATTTTATTTCTGTGTGCCGTGAAATTTGTAAAGAACGAAACATTGTGTCTAAATTTACCTCTCCTACAGGCACCACTTCCAGTGTGAGATATTGGTGCTTGAAGAGTATCTGATCTGGGTAATTGCAGTACTCTTTGTTCTGCTTTGTTCAGAGTATGAAGATTGTAACCCCTCTGTATGAAGTGCTGTTTAATGTCTATAATGTTATCTTTGAATTCTGTGTCTCCGCTACATATTTTGCGAGTTCTGACCATCTCCCCATAGAGGATATTAGCAAACACTGACCTGGCATGTGCACTTGTGGCATGCAGTGCACTATTGCAGGAGGTACTTTTTCTAAACAATGTGCTGTGTACCTGCCCCTCCTTTACAAATAAATGAATATCTGAGAAATCCATGTGTTCATTATGGTGCAACATGGTAAGTTTGACAGTATATGGATTGTCATTCAGGAAGGTCAAGTAGGTCTGCAATTCCGTGTCTGAGCCTGCCCATAGAAATAAAATATTGTCAATGTACCTCCCCCAGAACACAATATGTTTGGTCAGGGGGGAGGCTTGGTGGCTCCAAGCATGCTCCCTCTCATACCAGCCCATAAAAAGGCCGGCATAAGAGGGATCAAACCTTGAACCCATTGCAGTCCCCTGCAACTGGTAGAACCACCTCTCGTCATGTTTAAAAAAGTTGTTGCTAAGTATAAGATCAATCATTTCAATAATCATGACGTTAAAGGAATAGTGGTCTGCTCCCTCTTTGTCAAGATGGTACTGAGTTGCCAACATTCCATATTCCTTCTTGATACGTGTGTAGAGTCCTACAACGTCAAATGTCACACATTTAAGTTCGTCTGACCAGGGATACCTATTGAGTTTTATGAGGATATCCTTGCCATCCTTAAGATAGGCAGGGAGGTTGGTGACATGTAAATATCTGTATCAGTGTCTCACTTTGTGTATAAGTGGCTGCATGGGATGGTGAGTAGCTACATGAGTGTCTATATGGGTTATTAGTTGTTTTTTGGAGTATCAGTATGAGTGTCTGTATGGTTTGGTGGGGGTATTACTTAGCACACACACACATGCATGAATGACTGACTCACTCTTTGTATGTGTTTTGAAGATAGCATGTGTGCAGGACTGTATGGGTGGATAAGTGTGCGTATGGGTGTGTTAGTGAGTGAATGACTGTCTCAATAGTATCTTTATGAGTAACTACATATGTTTGAAACTAGTGTTTGTGAGTATTGATGTATATAAGTGAGTATATGTGAGAATGAGAGATTGGAAGAGTTCCTGTATAAATAGGTATGTGTTTCTATAAGTGATTGTTCAAGAGAGTAAGTATGTGTACGTTTCTGTAGAAGTAAGTGTAGTGGTGTGTGTATAGCTGTATATGCAAGTAGATGGATATTTACATGTGTGAGTATTCGTGTGAGTAACTCTATGGATGAGTGTCGGTGTGTAACAGGATGTATAGGTGTATGAGAACATATGATGAGTGAGTACATGTATGAGTGACTATATAGAACTGTTGGTGAATGAGTGGATGTGTATGTAGATGTTGGAATTACTGAATAGGTTGTTGTAACTGTTATTGGTATCTCCATTTTTTTGAAAATTTTAGTTTCTCTTTTTGAATGTGTGTATCAAAGGTTATATTACGGTGAGAGGAGGTCTGCCACTCTTTCACAAGGATGATGTAATCAGTTATGTCATCAGTGATGTCATTTGAGATGTCATCAGTGATGTCATGAGTGATGTCACTGACCTTTTCAAGAGTGATGTAAGATGTGACGTCCTCAGCAGTGCATTGCGGGCCTTGAGTTATAGTTAGCTGAACTAACTATAACAATGGTTTTTATGAGTGAAATGTCCAGCTAAATATAACATGCGTGAAACCTATGTTTTTTCAGTAAATTTCTAAGGTTTTTTAAATGCTAATTCCTAATTATAACGTGGGTGAAACCTATGTTTTTTCAGTGAATTTCTAAGGTTTTTTAAATGCAAATTCCTAACTATAACGTGGCTGAAATCTATGTTTTTTCTGTAAATTTCAAAGGTTTTGTAAACTATAATTTCTAAATGTATTAATTGTTATATTTTTTCTATACTGACTTACTACATTGTTTTAAAGTATTTATTTTTAGATATTTTATTTTTTAAATTACATTACATATTTTTAATATAAATTGAAAAAAAATGTTTTTAAAAATATTGAAATTGTAATAATGTTTTTTTTATTTTATATATTTTTTAATTTATACATATTTTATATAGCAGGCAATGATATCCTATGGAAGGAAATTCAAGTTACTGGTAAGTACAGTTAAAATTACTTTTCAGGATCAGTACTGGGCTGAAAGATGCAGCACTGAGGTCTCTCCTGATAACAGGTGAGTAAATCGGAATTCGTAGTTCGGCTGATTTTGGAGGAATATTTTTAAGTTACAAAACTCCACACTTAGAAGAATTTCCAAGTGAAAACAGTCAATGTCAGCCTATGGAAGGAAATTCAAGTTACTGTAAGTATGGTTAGAATTACTTTTCAGGATCAGTAGTGGGCTGAAAGATGCAGCACTGAGGTCTCTCCTGATAAGAGGTGAGTAAATCGGAATTTGTAGTTTGGCTGATTTTAGAGGAATATTTAGCTGAATAGTGAAGGAAGGGCGTGGGGCCTGAGGTGACATGTGTGCAAACACGCACTGTGGCGCGTTTTAAGTTGGGGAATTAATTCCTCTTCAATCCAGAGGTCCCCTAGGGGCCAACTAGCCCACCAGGTACCTCCAGTATGCGCCAGGGAGCTGCGTTGCAGAGAGGTATTCAGAGGCAACGCCCTTTTTACAACACTCCGCAAAGCAGCTCTGTGGCGCTGACTGGAGGTACCTGGTGGGCTAGTTGGCCCATAGGGGACCTCTGGATTGAAGAGGAATTAATTGCCCAACTTAAAACGCGCCACAGGGCGTGTTTGCACACATATCACCTCAAGCCCCGCCCTCTCCCTTCACCACTGTGCAAATGTGCCCAGTGGCGCGTTTTAAGTTGGGGGATTAAGTCCCCTTGAATACTGGGGGTCCCTGGGGGCCAACTAGCCCACCAGAAACCTCCAGTATGCTCCAGGGGGCTGCATTGCAGAGAGGTGTAAAAAGGGGTGTGGCATCTTTACATGTCTCTGCAACACAGCCCCCTGGTGCATACTGGAGGTTCCTGGTGGGTAGTTGGTACCCAGGGACCCCCAGTATTCAAGGGGAATTAGTTCCCCCTCTGCAAACGCGCCAGGGGGTGTGTTTGCATAGTGGTGCAATCTGTCACCTCAAGCCCCGCCCCGCCCCTACCTTCACCACTGTGCAGACACACCCAGTGGCACGTTCTAAATTGGGGGATTAAGTCCCCTTGAATACTGGGGTCCCTGGGGGCCAACTAGCCCACCAGGAACCTCCACTATACGCCAGGTGGCTGCGTTGCAGAGAGGTATAAAAAGGGGCGTGGCCTCATTACACCTCTCTGCAAAGCAGCCCCCTGGCACATAATGGAGTTTCCTGGTGGGCTACTTGGCCCCCAGGGACCCTCAGTATTCAAGGGGAATTACTTCTTTGCAGAGTGGTGCAGGGAGGGGGCGTGGCCTCCTCCCCATCCCGTTTTTTGTATTTTTTTTTAAGAACGGGGCTGTGTAGCCCCCCTTTTTTTGGGCCCTGGGGAACCCATCCCCCATGGCCTGATCCCCAAATATATATATACTTTTTGTAATGGGAAAGGGGCTTGGCCCCCCTCCTGTGGCTAATTCCAGGCCCCAGGCTCCCCATCCCCCGGGACATGGCCACATTTTTTAAATATTTTTAAGGAGGGGGCTGCATAGCCCTGTTGACCCTAACCCCCGGGGCCGGCCTGCCTCCTTTTTTTATAATGTATAATTATTTGGGGGGGGCATATGGCCCCCCTCCCGGGGCCTGGCCCTCTCCGTTGAGGACCGTGGGTGGGTCCCCAAGCCCTATGGTCCCTGCCAGCTCCCTGCCTCCTGCGGGAGCCGGCATTGCTTTTCTACATGAGGAGCAGCTAACATGCTGCTCCCCATGTAGAAAAGCAATCGGCTTTGGTTTTTGGAAGAGAGAGCAGGTTTCCTGCTCTCTTCCAAATACCAAAGCAGTTTGCTATGGTGGGGCGCCCTACCATAGCAAACTACAGTGTCTCTGGGGTGGGCACCCCGGGACACTGCAGGAGCCGGCGCTGGGGGGTGACAGTCCCCAGGGCCACTACAAGGCTCCAGGAGGGAGGTCGCGCGGCCCCCCTCAACATTTAAAAGCCCCGGGGGTGGTGGCCGCTGGGGGGTCTGTCACGGCCCCCCACACAGGTTTTTTAATTATTTCTTTTTAAAAGAAGCCCCGGGGATGGCGGTCCCTGGGGCTGCGGGGGGGTCCGTGGGCCCCCTGCATTCATCATGTCAAAACCCCGGGGGTTGGCAGTCCCCGGGGCTGGGTGGTCTTAGAGGCCCCCCATCATTATACAATTAAGCCCCAGCGGTGGCGGTCCCCGGGGCTGCGGGGGGGCCATTTGCCCCTCTGCTATAATACACACTTTGCCCCGGGGGTGGCGTGTGGCAGTGTGGGGGAGATTGGGCCACACTTTATTTATATAAAGCCCTTGGGATTTGCCCCCCCCGGGGGCTAATTAACATTAAAGCGCAGGAGCCCGCGCTTCATTTTTTTAGGGATCGACAGGATATGCGTACCGTACGCTCATCCCATGATTTAAAAAAAATAATATTGCTTTTTTTGACCTTGGGGGTCCTTGTGGGACCCCCTAAGCAGGCCTAGGGGGTCAGGGTGTTTCTACCCTACCCCCTTTTCTTTTTATCACGTTTCTTTTTCTGTTTTCTTGTGCCTCGGTTCTACCGAGGCACAAGATGGCTGCCAAGACTTCCTGGTTTGGAGTGTTGACAGCCAATTAGCATAAAGCTCATGCTCGGGAGGATACACGTACCGTACTTCGTCCATAGATATAACTATTGATTTTCTCAGGAACTACTGCACAGATTTATACCATTTAAAGCGTAATCTGCAAACCAAACTCTACCTTTTTGCTGAATTTGGTGTAATTCCGTTCAGCAGTTCGGGCTGTAGACACGCTTAAAGGTCCCTATGGAAAATTGCATGGGGAAAACACTTTTCTTCAGAGCTCACAATGTTATCTTGCATTGCTGCTTCATGGTAACTACTTATGTAACTGTGGTATATTTCAAATGAATTAAATAGAGAAATCTTTGAAGTTTAGAAGTCCAGTTTATTCGCCTCATCCACCAACAGCTTCAAGTCATAACTGACCTGGAATACTCAGTCTATTCCTATTCTAAGAACATATAAACGTTCCTATTCTAAGTAAGTGAGGTCAGCACCTCATGAGAGAGAGATGTATGATAAGTAAGAATAACATTACACATCTCCTTTCTTTACAATAAGTAATGATATAAATAATAAACCTAAAAGAGAGATAAAGGAAGTTAGTTAATCAGAAGAAAGATTGAATTTCTTTTACACATAATCTTTCATGTACATTGGAGCACTGCGTAACCTTTGACTCCTCACATGAGTATTGAGAGAAGAGTCGACACTTGGGTGAGAATGATTGCTTATACCTAAGAGATTAGATTTGGTATCAGAGTCAGACTGAGTAATGTTTTTTGATTTAACAACTACTACTCGACTTTTATTCCAAATCCTCCCATCTTGTGTTTTGATAGCATTACCAAAAACTTTAATGACAGGCCTGACATTAGTATATTTTGACCAAGGCCTTCTCCCAACGGGTGCCTTTATTCTTATAAGGTCACCTACCTTTACTTCTTGAAATTTAACACACTTAACTTTGTCAAAATATGCTTTCCTGCAAGTTTGTTTTTCTAATTCTCTCTCCCTCCTAGCACCAACATGATTGTCCACAAACCCCTTTTTCAAATTCATCCAACCTGGACACCACATCGTGTTTGGAACTCTACCTCTGAACAGCTCAAAAGGTGATTTTCCAGTGGTTGAGTGAGGAGAGCAACAATAAGCATCTATTCTTTCCCTTAGTGTATATTTCCAATTTAAACCACTAGCTCTTGCGAGTTGTATGCATTCTTTCAATGTACGGTTGACCCTCTCAACAGCACCATTAGTTTCAGGGTGGTATAAAGATGTTCTCTTGTGTAATATTCCACATTTTTTAAGATAATCCTCAAAGAAATTAGAACAAAACTGTGGACCGTTATCTGATAATATGCTATTCGGGAAACTCTCTCTCATGAATATATCAGATACAAATTTGATGACAGAACTTGACGTAATCTCACTAACTGCGCAAACTTCAATCCACCGTGAATACAAATCAATTAATACTATCAGATAGGGTGTGTCGGAAACTCCAGGGAGAGGCCCTAAGATGTCAATGGCTATTTCATCCCAAGGATGATTAGGTAACTCTCTACACACCATAGGCATTTGCCTGACTTTTAGGATCTTGTCACTTGCACAGCATTCAACGCATTCTCTAACCATTCGTTCTATTTCTAAGTCCATTCCTGGCCACCAAAACTGGGTACGAACCATCTCTTTGGTTTTCACTATTCCCAAATGTCCAGAGTGTGCATGTAACAATAACCTTTTCCTTAAAGAGAAAGGAGGTATAAGCCTCAACCCACGAGTCAGCATGTCATCAGAAATTGATAGCTCTTGAGAAACTAGGGACCAAGGTTTGTCCAGATGTTTGTTATCTTTTAATAGCGACATTACCTTAACTAACTCTTCATCTTTTAACAATTCTTCTTTCCACTCTTCTTTACCTACTACACCCTCTGTAACCTCACAAACATTAAGATAATCATCTTCATCAACATTGTCATCTTCACACCCTATATCATCACTTTTCACCAATCTAGAAAAGCAATCAGCTGCCTTGTTTGATACACCAGGTAAATATTGTAAGTAAGAATAACATTACAGTAACCTTTGACATTATCCCTTTGCATGCTTAGTCTTAATTAAGCTCTTACATCTTGTGTTCATTAATCATTTCTAAGTGTTATACTTCTTTAGTAAATAATTTGCTATCATACTGGGGGTTTTTGAGTGCATTATCAATGCCTGACTTTACATGTTCGTGTACTTCTTTTATAAATCAATCGAGAATACACATATTTCAATACATGCCAAAGGATTGATGGCATTCTCAGCTGACAACCATAATTGGTTCTATTTATGTCTGTCAGCCTTTTTTAAGACATTATTAAGTCGCTCTGTGAGTTCTATAACCATTAGATCAATATGGTGAAGTTGTTTGTTTTTTCCTATATCTTTTTTAGAAGCCCATCAAAGCTCATATTTCCTACTCTCTGGCGAACACCGTAACAAAGATAGAAATACATCAACCTTCACAAGGGGAATTTCAAAGGTGCTAATAAAATAATATGGGCAAAAAACAGCATGATGGGCAAAAGCTCTGCATAACACATGGCGCTAGAGCGCCTTTTTAAAAAAAAATCTCTTCTAAATTTTATTAGCAACTAAATTTCAAATCAAATAATTTGTGTTCTTCCCACACAGATACCGTTATTTTATACTAACTAAGGACGAGCTGAAGTTTCCGTCAAACCTGTTATTTGGCAATTCAAAACGGGTATTGTTCGGTTTCTGTTTTTGAGTTACTATTGGATCTAGAAAGTTTGTTCTCCAACTGGTACCTTTCTATTACCAATGATTCACGCATTTGTTCTTTTTGCTTCATAATATAGGCCCATGGGACACTCAGTCTAACTATGGAGCTCCTCATTGAGACCAACTGACCTTCTCATACTAAGCTGATAAACAGATTAAGCCTACACACCTTTTTTTGGTAATTGTTATGTTATTCTTTCACTTAGGAATTATTTTTTTAACATAATAATCATAGTCAACAGACAGAATCGGATACATTGTCTTTTCGTTTGATAATGTTTTTTCACTTAAAGAAGTTCAATAAGAATACACTTAATCTGATATATTATTTTTCAGCTCCTTAGACTTAGGCATTCCAGAGTAAGAATCCTTGATCTTGGCGAACATATTACGATCTTTTGTCTTCTTGCCTCTCAAGGTAGCTGGTTCTTCTTTTTTAATGTGCACCCTTCAAAATTTTCAGGTGTGTTGCACGTGGTAAAATAAAAACTGACTTGACATGTGGTTTCTCTTTTATATATTTCTTTACAGATAATTTCCACATCTCGCCGATTCACAAGCTCAATAGGATATATTCAATTTTGCTCATTTCAGTAAAGGTATCATCAGACCTTCCCCTCTCTTCCATCTTTCTAAAATTGGGGAGGGGGGTACTCAAGTTTCAATTTTTAATTTTTAATTTGTAATTCTTTTTCTTCTTATGTCTTGTCTTATTCCTGCTTTGCATGTTGTGTTCTGTTTTGTTCTAGAAGAACAAACTGATAGTTTTCACACGTCATTCCTTTTTTTAATATCTTTTCCAATTCCTCTTCACAATACTAATGTCTCAAGAGCATGTTTTCACATGTCAGAGAACATCACCACTGGGATTCTTTTCTCTTGGTGATTGGCCATTGTAAAATCACTTTATAAGGGTATTTGTTCTAACCAAACACTTCAAAGATAACGAAAACTAGATTGTTCATATTTATATTTCTTTGATTGCAGCCTTGAGGAAGTCACTTCTGGGTGACGAAACACGTGCCGGCTGCCCGTTATATTACCTAATTGGATATCTGTCTAGAATAATTTTTACTATCAAAGTCCTGTAATATTATATCTGAAATTTCACAGGATGGATTAATTTATGTATCCAAAAAATCGACATTAAATCAACAAAATCATCTATCTGTCTTGGATGTTCTCTTCATGTGATCATTTTTTGAATTATATACCAACTGTTTGTCATACATGATTCCATAACTAAGGTCATGTTTATAACAATTTATTTTTCATGGTAGCACTTGTTCCCATGAACAACACATAACTGAGAGCCGGGGTATCACTGTGTAGTAAACAGGTCATCTGTGTATGCCGCTAACTTGGCCGTGGTTTTATTGATGGATATGCCTGCTATGTTCTTGTTAGTGAGGATGTCTTTGATCAGGGGTTCTAGAGCTAGTAGGAACGGCAGAGGGGATAGCGGGCAGCCTTGTCTGGTCCCTCTTTGGTGGTCAAATGGGGCTGAGGTTGTGCCGTTAATAGCTATTTGCACTTTGGGATTTTTGTACAGGGCCATGACTTTCTTGGCGAACGTATCTCCCAGGTTGTATGCCTGTAGGCACTCCCCTAGGAAGTGCCATGACACTCTGTCGAAGGCCTTTTCTGCGTCCAGCGTGATTGTGACTGCTGGGTTGTGTGATTTTGAGTAGTGTTCTATGACTTGGCAGAGGAGTCTGGTGTTGTCGCTGGACATTCGACCTTTCATGTATCCTACTTGTGTGTTGCTAATTAGCTGTGGAAGCACTCTGCTGAGCCTTGTTGCTAATATTTTGGCGTAAAGTTTGCAGTCTAGGTTAATGAGTGATATTGGTCCGTAGTTTTTTGGCCATTGTGGATCCTTACCCTCCTTTGGAATAACTATGAAGTTGGCTTGTGACATTGTTGCGGCTACTTCTCCTACCCTCCCCCGCAGTGGTTGAAGGCTTTCGTTAGAGCCGGTACTAATTGCTCTTGAAAGGATTTGTAGAATGGCGCTGTGTAACCGTCCGGTCCTGGGGCCTTGTTATCTTTTAGTGCCTTGATGGCTGTTCTAACCTCAAGGGGCTTGAAGTCTTGGCCTAGCGCTTTTGCTTCTTCTGTAGTAATTTTTGGCAGCTTTAGATTCTCTAGATAGGATTTCGTACCCTTCATATCTAGACCCTCATCTTTGTTTTATCGCTCCTTATAGAATTCCCTGAAGGTGTGTACAATGTCTCTGTGTCGGGTGTGTGATTTGCTTGTGCTGTCTGTGATAGCTGTGATGTTGTGATTTGATTTGATTTATCAACTTATAAAGCGCGCGAATAACCAAAGGCGTCTTGGCGCTTATGACTGACAGCAGGCCTCTCGAACGGGTCAACTAACAAGTAGCAGTAAAGAGCCAAGTTTTCACTGCTTTTGTAAAAGAGCTTAGAGATGGACTATTTTTTATAATGAGTGGCAGCAGGTTCCAAGTCCGTGCTGTGTGTACAAAAAATCTCCTTCCACCCCGATTGGCCCGTCTGATTTTCGGGACTCTAATTAGTTTCAAATGGCTTGATCTGAGCAATCTGGAAGGTTCATACAATTTCAAATTGGTTCTCAAGAACGTTGAGCCTGATCCCTGAACCGCCTTGTATGCCAAACACAGTGATTTAAATTGCACTCTTTTTGCTATTAGAAGCCAATGTAAGGTTTTTAACTTATGTGCAATTGGCTCATATTTGGGGATACCAAGTACCAACCTTGCAGCTGTATTTTGCAGGCGTTGTAACTTAGATAAAATCTGTACTCTCGCCCTGGCATATAAAGCATTCCCATAATCTAATCTAGATAATGCTAATGCCGTCACTACCGTCTTTCGAGTGTCATCTGGTATGTAAGGTAGTAATTTTTTTATCATCTTCAAGATAAACCAGACTGAAGATGCCAATTTACTATCTTGGGCGCCAAATGATAGTTTGGTATCCAGGGTCATTCCCAAATTTTTCACTTTTTCTGCTGGCTCTGGACAACTGCCCAGGCTGTCGGGCCACCAGGCTGGGGACCCGATGTTAGAATTACCTCCCAGCAGCAGCACTTCGCTCTTATCCCTATTTAGCTTCAGACAATTGTCCAGCATCCACTGGCTAACCTGTGACATACAGTATTTAAATTTTTCTGCCGTCTTGTTTGCTTCCTTACTGATGGACACCACTATCTTGGTGTCGTCAGCATACGACACTGGAGTAAAACCACATTCCCTTATAATTTCAGCCAAAGGGACCACATATAAATTAAAAAGGGTAGGGCTCAAGGAGGACCCCTGGGGTACCCCACAAGGTGAGCTAAAGGAATTGGACTTCGCCTCTCCCAGCTCAACCGAGAAAGTTCTATTATGCAGATAGGAGGCAAGGAGGGCTGTCTTTGTTTGCGTTTGAGGTATGATGCCAATGATTTCCCTGCTTTATTTGCTTCACACCGGTTGATCTTGTCGTACTTTTTTATCCATAGCCCTGTGCGTACGCTTAGTATTTTATTGAATTCGTATTTATTTTTTGTGAGTTCCATTAGAGCATTTTGGTTTGTGGTGTCCGCTATGAGTTAAGTTTCTAGCCTTTTGATGTCTATTTCTAGCTGAGCTAGCTGGGCTCTTGATTCCCTGTCTCTTCTTGCTTTTATTTCTATTAGTACTCCTCTGATAGTTGCTTTGAGTGCCTCCCACAGCGTGGTTGGATCTATGTCTGGTGTTTCATTTTCTTCAAAGTATTCTGCGATGGCTTTCTGGATTTAGACTTTGTCTTCTTGCTTAGCTGGGGTTGTTGGAATGAGTCGCCATCTGCGTGTTAAATGTTCATTATGACTCCCCGCTAAGTGTAGGCTAATGCAGGCATGGTCTGATATAGTTATGGCGGCGATGTCTGTGTGTTCGGTTAGGTGTGTGTGAGAGGCTGATATGAGGATGTAATCTATTCTGCTGTAGGAGTTGTGTGAGTGCGAGTAAAAGGTGTAATCTCTGGTATCGGGGTGTTGCAAACGTCACGGGTCGACTAGGTCTAGTTTGTTGCATAGGTTTGTTAGTGTCTTGTGCGACGTTGGCGTGCGTGTCTTGTTTTTGGCCTGTCTGTCTAGTGTCTGGTCTAACGCCATGTTGAAATCTCCCACCACTACCATCATGTTGTGTGAGGAGTTGGATTCTAGGTCTTTGGTTACCCTCTCCCAGAATGGAGTGTCATCTGTGTTGGGTGCATAGATGTTTGCAACTAGTATTGTCTCTTCTACTCTTTTCAAATGGGTAATCAGTAGTCTGCCTTCCCTGTCTTGTTTTACGTTCTCGATGGTTATGTTGGATTTGCTACTGATCAGAGTGATGACTCCTCTTTTTTTACCCACCGCTGGTGAGCAAGCAACTTGGCCTATCCACCTGGCTCTGAGTTTGTCTGCCTTCTCTGTGGTTAGTTTTGTTTCTTGTAATAAGATGTTGTCCCCCTTTGTTTTGGCTAGGTAGTCTAGTGTTTTTTTCCTTTCCACTGGGTGATTGAGACCTTTGATGTTAAGTGAGATGATCTTGAGGTCGGTTAGTAGTGATTTGCTACCTGACTGTGTCATTGTTGGAAATGCAGTGGCTTAAGTACGGTTTGGTTATGGGTGACCAATGTTTGGCTATAGGGTGCTGTACCTTAACACTGTACTTAGGGATTAGTTGTTCCGATGCCGATGGCGATCTGTTTAGAGTGATGGCTACTATGCTGAAGAAGATATGAACAAGACGAACGCGACAAACATGAGGTACATGACTTACCGGATGAACTACTCTACTCCCTGGTGTCCCCCCTCACCCTCCCCTCTCTCCCTCTCTCTTCTTATCCAGTGCTTCTTCGTGCTGTGGGCGTGCGACAGCAAGATCCTCCTACTCCCGCCCAGACCCCGGGAAAGTGAACCCCTTATCTCGAGCTAGCTTATAAATGATGTACAGGATATAAAAAGGATATATGGTTGTAACATGTGAGTCTCTGAGGTAGAATTGTTGTAAAGTTCCTGTTCATTCTTGTACAGTCTTTCTTTAAGTTGGCACCGCTTTTCCCTTCTTGGTGAGGTAGAGTTGTAATTTTCTAACGTCTCTTAACTTCTTCATTCAGGTATCTCTTTGTAACTTGTGAGTCTCTGAGGTAGATTTGTTGTATTGTTCATGCGTCTGTTAATTCTTGTAAAGTCTTTGTATGAGGTAGTTGAGCTTTTCCTTTCATTGCAATTTGAAATTTTAGGTCTCGATAGGCCTGGTTTGGGAAGGCCTTTGGTTGTCCTCTTGTAGGTCCGCCTGTGTGCTCATTTAATTTGCTTTTTTTTAAAATAATTTTCTGGAGCTTAGCCGCTATCAGTTGTATTGCTTGGTGAGGCGCTTCTTTTCCCCGTCGGTGTCGAGTTCTCCATTTCCTGCATTGATGGTCCTTGTAGATAACGTGAGAGTTCGGCTGGGTCTTCGAATGTCATAGCGATTCCTTTGTTGTGTATTCTGAATTTAGCCGGGCCCGTAAATGAGAAGGTAATGTTTTCTGTCCTTAGCCTGTCTCTTAGGACTAGGAACCCCTTTCTGATGTCGACAGTCGGGTTTGAGTAATCCTGCGTAAGGATGATTCTGTAGCCGTTCCATACCGAATATGGCGTCCGTTTGGTGTGAGCGTAGTGGTCTGCATATTATCGGTCTAGGGTTTGTTCTGCCCGTTTGTTTGCTCGTCGGCACTCTGTATGCCTTATCTAGCTCAAAAGGGCCTTCGAACTTCAGGTTGGTTAGCTTTGGGATGAGGTTTTGTATAAGCGACACACATAAGCCAGTCTTGTCTTCCTCTCCTTCTGGAATGCCCAAGATTCTAATGTTGCCTTTCCTGTTTCGGTCTTTGACTTCGGCTGCTTGTCTCCGGGGTTCTGTGGTCGCTTTGGCGATATTTCCGATGGCTTTACCTGTGAACAGAGACCTGTCTTCAATGTCACTGACTTTTTGCTTTACTGCTTCCACTTTGTTGTTTGTTGCGTGAATGTCCACTCTGATTGCTGCTAGTTCCAGTTCTATCTTGTCCGTCGTTTTTTTGGTTGATTTGGCTAGGTCGTGAACGTCAGCAAGTTTTTTGAGGATCCTCTCTAGAGTGCTGGTAATGTCTGATTTCTGTTTAATTGGTGAGTCCATATTGCTCTCTAGTCTGTTTTTCTTTTATTGTTGTGTCATTTTACCCTAACTGCCGGCCATTTGTTCCTGCTCTAGCTGGGGCTTGTTGCTTAATGGTGTTACTGAGGGACTGACTTGTGCTCTTTTGTTGTTTAGCGCTACTTTCTGGTACTGTTCCTTTCTGTTGTAGTGCTTCTTTTCTTCTTTGTGCTCTCTTTCGAGCAGGCTGCCCCCTCTGAAATCTGAATCAATGGAGTATTATGGCTTTCTCCTTGTGCCCTTCTTCGTAATGGCTGCTGGGTATGTTTCTGTTTCGTCTTTCTTTGTTTGTTGTTGCTGTGCCTTGCGCTGATTTGGCATTAATTTGTTCCGCTTTTCCTCTCCACACTTTATAGTTTTGTCCTTCCGCTTTAAGCGTTGTTGCGCTAATATTAACGCTCTTTGCTTCTGGTCCAACTTGCTCTCACTGCGCCCGCCTTTTTTGTTTTAATCCTCTCTCACTTTGATGTCAGCTAGAGGTCTGCCCTCTTAGTGACGTTTCTTCCTCTGTTGCCCTCTTTCAAAGTGGCTGTATTCTTTTGCGATTTTCGTTATTTGGCCCTTGTTTCATATGGGTTGCTGCATCGGTTTTATCGCTCTATATTTCTGTCCACCGCTCACGCTCCGCTCTCCTAGGGTTCCCTGTAACACTCCGTTTTACCCGCTGACTTGTTTGCTGCCAGCAGTCTGCGCTCGATGTGTCTCTTTGTTCCTCTTATGCTCTTTCTAAGATGGCCGCGCCCTCTGTGAGTTTTGCTTTCTGCTTTTGGCTGAGTGGGATGTTACTCCAATTTTGCCACTCTACAATCTTCGGCTCGGCTTTGCTCACCCGCTTGAGTCATCTCGCTATGGTTTTGTCCCTCTCAGCCAACTGGCATGTTATTCGTTGGAAGTCTGCGCTTTTTGGGAAGCTATTACCTAGTGCGCTCCTCCCCGAACGGCCGAACCCTTTGTGAGTTTCGTTTTCGTTAGGGCTGCTCCCAAAATGGCCGTGCCCTTGGTGGGTTTCACTTTCGAATTGCTCTCCTCGTAGTTGCTTGCTTTGATTGTTTTATTGCTTATTTTGGGGAGTACCGCACCCTATGAGCCTTCTGCTGAGCGATTTGCGCACACTGACCTTTGGAGCCTTTTTGAGGTTGCGGTAGCTCGTGGCTCTCTGTTTGTGAACTCGCCCGGCTCCTAGGTGTTACTGCTCTCTCACGCCATTTGTGCTCGCTCTGGTGTGGGCTGATGAGAGCGATGAGCATAATAGTGATTTGGATTGTCCTCGTGGCTTCTGCGGCACTTTGTGTCAGTCCTTGGTTGAAACACAGCAGTGAGGAATTCGTAGTTCGGCTGATTTTAGAGGAATATTTTAAAATTCCAAAACTCCACACTTAGAATAATTTCCAAGTGAAAACAATCAATGTTAGCCTATGGAAGGAAATTCAAGTTACTGTAAGTATGGTTAGAATTACTTTTCAGGATCAGTTGTGGGCTGAAAGATGCAGCACTGAGGTCTCTCCTGATAACAGGTGAGTAAATCGGAATTCGTAGTTCGGCTGATTTTAGAGTTCTTTTTTTAAGTTTCAAAACTCCACACTTAAAAGAATTTCCAAGTAAAACCACTCAATGTTACCCTATGGAAGAAAATTCACTTAGCAGGTAAGTAGTGTTATCATCATCTCCTGCAGCCAGCTGAAAGAATGCGTTCAAGTCATACAGGCGATTTTTAAGGAATATTTTTAGTTTGTGAAAATAGACACTTCGAAACTTTTCTGGTGAAAACCAGACAATGGATTCCTATGGAAGGAAATACAAGTTACTGGTAAGTACGGTTAGAATTTCTTTTCAGGGGCAGTGCTGGGCTAAAAGATGCAGCACTGGGTTCTCTCCTGATAACAGGTGAGTAAATTGGAATTCGTTGTTCGGATGATTTTAGGTGAATATTTTAAAGTTCCAAAACTCCACACTTAGAAGAATTTCCAAGTGAAACCAGTCAATGTTAACCTATGGAAGGAAATTCAAGTTACTGGTAAGTATGGTTAGAATTACTTTTGAGGATCAGTACTGGGCTCAAAGATGCAGCACTTAGGTCTCTCCTGATAGCAGGTGAGTACATCGGAATTCGTACTACATCCAGTAAGCGCCATAGAGCTGAATAGCAGAGAGATGTAAAAAGGGGCACAGCTTGCACCAGCTCTCGGCAACGCAGCGCAGTGACACTTCCTGGAAGCACCTGGTGGACTATTTGGCACCCATGGTCCCTCAGGTTTGAAGTTGAATTTTTTCCTCAGCTTATAACGCAACACAGGGCGTGTTTGCATACATCACGTCAGGCCCAGTCCCCTCCCTTCACCACTGTTTAAACGCTCCCTGTCACCACTCTAAGTTGGGAGATTAAGTCCCCTTCAATCCTAAGGATCCCTAGGGTCAAACTAGCCCACTAGGTACCGCCAGTAAGCACCACAGAGCTGCGTTGCAGAGAGGTGTAAAAAGGGGCGTAGCCTCTGAACACCTATCCGCAACGCAGCTCCCTGGCGCATACTGGAGATACCTGTTGGGCTATTTGGCCCTCAGGGACCCTCAGTATTGTATTGAAACGTGCCACGGGGCACGTTTGCACACTGATGAAGGAAGGGGGCGTACCCTGGGGTGACATGTCAGGAAACACGCCCTGTGGTGCATTTTAAGTTAGAGAATTAATTCCTATTCATTCCCGAGGTCCTCTGTGGATCAACTAGTCCACCAGGTACCTCCAGTATGTGCCATGGAGCTGAGTTGCAGAGAGGCATTCAGAGGCCACGCCCCTTTTTACAAAATCCTGCAACGCAGCTCCGTGGCGCTTACTGGAGGTACCTGGTGGACAAAGTGGCCCCTAGGGGACCTCTGGATTGCAGAGGAATTAATTCCCCAACGTAAAACGCGCCACAGGGTGTGTTTGCACACACATCACCTCAATCCCTGCCCTCTACCTTGACCACTGTGCAAACGTGCCCCGTGGCACGTTCTAAGTTGGGGGGTTAAGTCAACTAGCCCACCAGGAACCTCCAGTATGTGCCAGCCAGGGGGTGCGTTGCAGAGACGTGTAAAGAGGCCACGCCCGTTTTACATCTCTCTGCAATGCAGCCCCCTGGCGCATAATGGAGGTTTCTGGTGGGCTAGTTGGCCCCCAGGGACCCCCAGTATTCAAGGGGACTTAATCCCCCAACTTAGAACGCGCCATATATATATATATATAAAAGAATTCTCCACACTCACGGGGTTGATTTTCCCAAGGTTGCTTTATTTACAACAGACAGACAGACGCGCTCGCGTTTCGGCACACAACCTTTCTCGATGTCAGTAGCCACTAGACATCGGCATGTTTTTGAACACATTATCCCCGCCATAAAGGAAGGACTTGTGGCTTGCTGACATTCACCAGCGCCATCTTGGAGTGGTATATATTACCATAGAAATAATCAATCCTATGTATGTTGTACAATTTCACATACATTTTATCCACTCATTTACCCAAGTAAATTCAAATTGTGAGATGTAATTAATTTACCATCATTCCACGCATACAGTTTTCAATATTTGAATCAAATTAAGTTACCTGGTTTTCAAACAAATTTAAGCCATGTATCGGCCATTATCCTCCCTTAGATGTTATTCAGGTCTGTTTTCAAAGCACATCAACCATTAGCATATTATTTTATATATAGTAAAATTTTTATACTTTTTTCAGAATTCATTCATCATTAGTCATTTCATCTTATCAAATTCATGTTTACAGTTTTGGAACCCATCAAGGCACATCTCATAACTTTAAATAAAATTTCAAAGTCACAAATTAATCTTGAATCCTAAATGAAAGCGTTATTTCATCCAAATTAGCCTCAAAACACTCTTCCTTATATACATATATACAATTATACATATATACAAAAAGATATCACAATCACATCCTTTGCAATTTCATCATGTATTATTACTGATTGTTTATGTACCAGTGTGAACCATCAGGTCTTCGCCACTATTCATACCCCAAGGTGTTTTGGTATGGAGGTCAATAATGTACCTCGATTCCAGTCTTCGAAGTTTCTGCAGTCTATCCCCTCCTCTGATATTATCAGGGACTAAATCAAGTCCAAAACAGAGTAACTGGTTCCGATCACTTTTATGTTTTTCCGCAAAGTGTCTTGCGACCGGATAGGCTTGGTCCACCTTGTCTATTGCCCTCATGTGCTCTAATATCCGAATTTTAAATGGATGCACCGTGCTGCCTATGTAACGCAGCCCGCAAGGGCAAACGAGACAATACACCACGTACGGTGTACTACAAGTAATACACTTGCTGATTTTTTTTACCATACCAGTGTCTTGAATAGTATAGGTAAGCGCTCTTTTGCTGTTACAACACGCTTTACATTTATGACAGGGGAAAAAAAACCTTTCATATTCTTCAAGGTGTTAGTTTTGGAAGGTATTTTTTCTAGATGGCTCTGTACCAATTGATCTCGGATGGACCTAGCCTTTTTAAATGTGACCAAAGGAAAGTTAGGGACATCATCACCTATGACTTTATCCGTTTTCAGGATATGTCAATTTTTTCTCAGCATTTGTTTTAGATGATTCGCCTCTGCTGAGTATGGGGTGATCAGTCGGAATTTGCCTCCTTCTGTTTTCCTATCCCTACTCTGTCTCAATAAATTATCTCTGGTCATGGCTCTTACTTTGAAAAGTGTTTTGTTCAGGGTAACAGGATTGTAACCTCTTACAATGAATCTGGCTACACTCTCAGATGCTGCTGTCTCAAAGTCACAGTCATGTGTGCAATTTCTCCTGAGTCTACGTAACTCCCCATAGGGGATACTTTGCACTAGTTTGGGGGGGTGGCTGCTTGTCGCGTATAATATTGAGTTAACAGCTGTGGCTTTCCGATATAAGGAAGTCTCAATCTTACCCCCAACAACTTGCACTCTCAGGTCCAAGTAGTCCACAGATACTGGACTAATTGTCCCTGAGAAGTGCAAGTTGTGATAATTTTCATTCAGGTTGGCGATATAGTGACGTGCAGTCTCTTCTGTTCCTTGCCAGATGATAAATAAATCATCGATGTATCAATGCCATTTTATCACCGAGCCACTCGATATATCGTCCCTGTAGGTTATGGCCACCTGCTCCTCCCACCAGCCAACAAACAAGTTCGCATAGCTGGGAGCGAAACAGGTGCCCATCGCCGTACCAGACATGCAATTGTGTTGCGCATATCTTAACTGTCTTTCTTTAAGTAGACAGTCACTGCCTCTATTCCTTTTGAGTGTTCAATACAGGTGTAAAGACTCGTTATATCAAGTACAACAAGTAGGTAGTCAGTTTGCCATTGTACATCTTGAATTTTAGTCAAAAAGTCCTTGGTGTCTTTCACATGGGAAGATAACTTAGTTACCAAGTTTGTCAGAAAATAGTCAAGAAACTTTGAAACATGTTCCGTCAGTCCCTGAACTGAAGAAACAATTGGTCTCCCTGGGGGGTGCAGATTGTCCTTATGTATCTTGGGAATGTGGTAAAAGGTGGGGCAGGTAGGATTAGAGCTGCGAAGATACAGATGTTCTTCATTCCCAAGCATTCCTTTCTTGTACCACTTATTTATGAGTTCATCATATGCCTGGATGCTTTGTTGGTATACCTTAAAAGTGGTTTTCTGATAGCATCTCACATCAGATAGTTGTCTCATTGCTTCAAGGTGATATTGTTCCCTTGTTTGCACCACCACATTCCCCCCTTTGTCCGAAGGCTTTATAATGATGGACTTGTCGTTGGCCAGTGTGTTCAATGCAGTTTCCTCATCCTGTGAGAGGTTCCCTCCACTCCTATATGTCCTCTGTTTTTTTCGGAACTGTAGGAGATCCTTCATCATTGCCTCTGAGAAGGTATCTAAGGCATCAAACGGCATCTGTGGGTTAAAAGTGGAGCACGGTTTATAGGGACTTTCTTCTCTGTCCTGTTCAATCCCCACATTAATTGCACGTTGTACAACATCTTGGCCAATTGCCTCATCCATCATCACTTCATTTCTTAAATCCTCCAATACTTCTATTCCTGGGAGATCATTAACAGCAAGATCATCTGTTGCTGTTAGTCTTGCTACTGGCTTCTTGTTAGTCTTTAAATGAGTTCTAGTTTTGAAATATTTATGAAGTTCCAACTTCCTTACGAAACTGAAGAGATCAATCCTAGTCTGAGTATATTCCAGGTGGGAATCAGGGCAGAATGTCAGGCCCAAGCTCAGCACTTTGTTTTCTGAGTCAGTAAGTGGTCTCGTTGTTAAATTTACCACCGTAAGATTAGTTATTCCCATTATCTCCTGTTGTTCCGCCTGCGATTGGTCCAGGTTGTACTTTTGGGCTTTCCTGCCGCCACTGGATCGTCTCGTTTGCCTCTGGGGGCTTGTTCTTTCCCCCCCGTAACCAGGATTGCCTGATGACTTGGAATTCGGTCTGAAAAGGAGTCTGCTTGTTAAATCCACTCGCGACTTCTGTCGCTTGATCATCGCTGGATTTATTGCCTGTCAAATCAGATTCCGATGTCGCCACTGTCTGAGCCGGTGCTTTAGTTTTAGAACTCAGTTCTTTACGAGAAACATCACATTTTTGCCCTGTGTATAATCTCGTTCGTCTCTTTGGAACTTCTCTTGCTTGCGAGTTTTGATTTTTTGTTCATATTTCAACAATCTAGGTTTCATTTGCTCCATTGCTTCCGTTATTTTTTTATCATCTTCCTCCTTGCGTAGATCATCTTCTAGCTGTTTGATCTCTGCTAATGTTTTGTCGCGGTCACTCCATGCATACTTCACCAACAATGGGCTGTGTGTTCTGCCCAGTCAGTTAGAAGTTGAGGGTCAGGGTTCTCATATGAGGGGACAGTATATACTCTTAATCCTCTTGGGACTCTATCCACCTCAATCTACCCCTGCAGACTTGTAGCTTCCCACCATTTTCTGACTTCGCGTTCATATAAACGCTCCAATTTCAACATTGTTTCGGTAAACCTGGTCTTTGGTTGCTTGGGATCCGGCATGCTAGCTTGAGCTCCACCCGCATTTGATTTTTTAAACATGCCTTTTGCATCTTCATGCCTGGTTGATTCACAGAACATGCTATAGTCTATTGGCTGTTGTCTGAGACACTGTAATTATTTGAATTGTGCAACCTTTTACTGGAAATATCGCCCCTTACGTCGCGCTGCCACACATAACTGTCTTTTACTCTTCAGATCAGAAAGAGATTGATCGCTCACCCAATCGTGGTTCACCCGGCTCACTGCGCCTCTCCTGAAGCGCCGCTCGTCGTTTCCCGCAACAGGTTCAGCTTTTGTCTTCTCTCCTCATGGGAGACGCGGTGCAACCGCTTTAACGCCCATTCAGGACACAGCTCCGTTTTTCCACGGTCCTCGATGCACTCTTCGACGGGTGCGGATAGCGGTCGTGGACGCCGCCAATTATTAAGCTCCAATTCTTCCTCACTTTGTAAAATAATTTTCCACACTCACGGGGTTGATTTTCCCAAGGTTGTTTTATTTACAACAGACAGACAGACGTGCTCGCGTTTCGGCACATAGCCTTTCTCGATGTCAGTAGCCACTAGACATCGGCATGTTTTTGAACACATTATCCCCGCCATAAAGAAAGGACTTGTGGTTTGCTGACATTCACCAGCGCCATCTTGGAGTGGTATATATTACCATAGAAATAATCAATCCTATGTATGTTGTACAATTTCACATACATTTTATCCACTCCTTTACCCAAGTAAATTCAAATTGTGAGATGTAATTAATTTACCATCATTCCACGCATACAGTTTTCAATATTTGAATCAAATTAAGTTACCTGGTTTTCAAACAAAATGAAGCCGTGTATATATATATATATATATATATATATATATATAAAGGGTCGATGGGGTGACCAACAATAAGCAGCACTTGACCACACACCTCCTTTTCCCCAAAAAAGCCTTTATTGAGACGCACAACTTCCATCTTAGTCCATATTGCGCACAACCGCACCCTGACGCGTTTCGCAGATTTTCACTGCCTCGGAGGCTGTAACAGAGCACTGCGTGCCACACCCTCTTTTATCTCTCTTCGTACGCTGAAATTCAGCTGCTCAAATGAGACCGCACGTATGAGTTCTGGGAGATGTGGTTCGCAATTTGTAGTCCATAGATGGATGCTCCTGTTGTTGCAATAATCAAAACTCTGGATGAGCCCCAAGACGCCAAGTTGTGCTTCATCCATGGTGCGTGTTCCATTCGTAGCCCCAAGATGGAGCCCCATGGCCCCCTCTCCTTCACAAAGGGGTGGTGCTTGCTTTGCTGCAGGCCGGCCGCAAATGAAACATAAAGACTCGATGGGGTGACCAACAATAAGCAGCACTGGACCACACACCTGCTTTTCCCCAAAAAAGCCTTTATTGAGACGCACAACTTTCATCTTAGTCCATATTGCGTACAACCGCAGCCTGATGCGTTTCGTGGATTTTCACTTCCCCAGAGGCTGTAACGGAGCACTGCATGCCACACCCTCTTTTATCTCTCTTCGTACGCTGAAATTCAGCTGCTCAAATGAGACCGCACGTATGAGTTCTGGGAGATGTGGTTCGCAATTTGTAGTCCATAGATGGATGCTCCTATTGTTGCAATAATCAAAAACTGTGGATGAGCCCCAAGACGCCAAGTTGTGCTTCATCCATGGTGCGCGTTCCATTCGGAGCCCCAAGATGGAGCCCCGTTGCCCCCTCTCCTTCACAAAGGGGTGGTGCTTGCTTTGCGGCAGGCCAGCCGCATATGAAACATAAAGGCTCGATGGGGTGACCAACAATAAGCAGCACTCGACCACACTCCTGCTTTTCCCCAAAAAAGCCTTTATTGAGACGCACAACTTCCATCTTAGTCCATATTGCGCACAACTGCAGCCTGACGCGTTTCGTGGATTTTCACTTCCTCAGAGGCTGTAACGGAGCACTGCGTGCCACACCCTCTTTTATCTCCCTTCGTACGCTGAAATTCAGCTGCTCAAATGAGACCGCACGTATGAGTTCTGGGAGATGTGGTTCGCAATTTGTAGTCCATAGATGGATGCTCCTGTTGTTGCAATAATCAAAACTCTTGATGAGCCCCAAGACACCAAGTTGTGCTTTATCCATGGTGCGTGTTCCATTCGGAGCCCCAAGATGGAGCCCCGTGGCCTCCTCTCCTTCACAAAGGGGTGGTGCTTGCTTTGCGGCAGGCCGGCCGCATATGAAACATAAAGGCTCGATGGGGTGACCAACAATAAGCAGCACTCGACCACACACCTGCTTTTCCCCAAAAAAGCCTTTATTGAGACGCACAACTTCCATCTTAGTCCATATTGCGGACAACCGCAGCATGACACGTTTCGTGGATTTTCACTTCCTCAGAGGCTATGATTTTGTAAGATTGAAATGTCCAACTAACTATAATGTCCCTGAAACCTGTTTTTTCAGTGAATTTTAAAGGTTTTTTAAATGCTCATTTCTAACTATAACGTGCCTAAAACTTATGTTGTTTTCTAGGAATTTCAAAGGTTTTTTAACTGCTAATATCTAACTATAACGGGCCTAAACCTATGTTTTTTTCAATGAATTTCAATGGTTTTTTAATTGCTAATATTACCTGTTTTTAAGTAGATATGAAATTAATAGTAATATTAATTCACATCTTTTTTTTGTAATGTAAATTCAAAATATTTTAAACTTTATGGTTTAAATCTTTTATTAATTTTCGGTGAACAACGAAAGACCCTCAGCTCACTGAAGACAGTGCAGTAAGGACATGTAGTGTCGCAAAAAATAACATTACAAATTGAAGATGCTTGGAGCGGGTCTACAAAGAAAGAACAAACATTAATACCCAACACTACCTTCCCCCCACCCCACCCTCATCTACGAATGGGTAAAAGGAAGAAAGGAAAAGAGGAAGAGCACCCCAACAAGCAACGCGCCTGCTTGGGGTTGCGTGCGGAGGCTATTGGCGGGATGTGTGTCAGCAAGTCGGAGAAGTCTGAGATATTAGGGGCATGTCAATTTTCGAAATTCAGCTGTGAGCAATGTCAAAAATGGTCACCACAATTCCGGAAATTCAGACCCCCGACCTGTGAGAGTAAGGGTGAGCTTTTCCATACCCAGTACCTGCCAGAGCCTCTGCAACCGGATGGACGGACTCAAATAGATATAGAGCGCAAACAGGAGGGGTGATAGGGGACACCCCTGCCTTGTGCCTCTGCCTATGGAGAAGCACAAGGACATCTGGCCATTTACCAGAACGGTCGCTTTGGGCAGGCGATAACAGTTGAGTATCCGGGAGCGTAGTTTGTTCCCAAAGCCAAACCGAATCAGGACCTGCTCCAGATAGGGCCAGTGGACCCTGTTGAAGGTTTTTTGGTGTCTATAGCCAACAACATGTATTCCCCGGTGTTGCTGGACGCCTTCTCTTTCAGGTGGAGGATTCTCTTGATGTTATCATTCATCTGCCGTTGAGGGATAAAACCGACCTGATCCGGCTCTATCATTTGGGCCATGTATGGCGCAAGTCGGGTGGCGAGAATATTAGTGTACAACTTAATGTCAACACTCAAAAGGGAAATCGGCCTGTACGCACTGCATCGCGTTCTGTCTTTCCCAGGTTTGGGTATGACGACTAGCGCTGCTTCCAACATCTCCTCTGGTATAGCCCCGACATTTGAGAAGGTGTTAAACAAGTTGCACAGTATGCTGGCAACTTGTGCGCAAAAAGTTTTATAAAAGGCCGCTGTGTAGCCTTCAGGCCCGGGTGACTTGCCCGGCTTAAGGTGACAAATCTCTGCAATGACCTCCTCCATGCCTATGTCCCTATCTAGGTAGTCAGCCTGCGCTTTGGTGAGAGCAGGTATTGCCGCCATCGCCAAATATTCACTGCAGTTTTGTGCATCAAGGGTGTTGCCAGAGTACAGTGTTGCATAGAAGTCACGAAAGGCTTCCGCAATGGCTGTGTCATCAGTGTTGAGCTCCACCCCGAAGAGCAGATAGTCTGCACTCCCTGTCGCTGCCTAGTTTCCCTTAATTTTTGCGCTTGGAGGCAACCACATTTATCGCCCTGGTATAGTAGGAGTGACGGACTCGGAGAGCCGCATACTCGTCCCGGTCCTGATCAAGCGCCTCGTGCTGCTTCCGCTCCAAGCAAAGTTGACGCCAGGTCCTGGCTGCTCCAGTGCGTTGGTGCATCTGTTCAAGCTCGGTCACCCGTTGGGTGAGCTCGGCCCATTTGCAACTACGCTCTAAGTTTTCGGCAGTGGAAATGGCAACACCGTCTTAAGTGCCACCCATTGTGTCACCAAGGAGGTGTCTGGGGTGCTATTAAGAGCAATGTAATTTGTGTTTGCAGCCTTAATCTGATCAACGGTGGAGACCCGGTGAAGCAGTGTGTCGAGATGTCGCCATTGTCTCAGCGATCGCCGTGTAGGGGGAACTGGAAGGAGGCAATGACCGGGGAGTGGTCTTATAGAAACACTGGCAGGATATCAGAGTCACACGCAAGTGCTTTTAACGGGGTAGTGCCAAGGAGATAGTCTAGTCAGGCGCATTTCTTGTGTACTCCCGAGTAAAAAGTGTAGGCTCGACTGTGGGGGTGAAAATGGCGCCAAATGTCAACTATGCCCAGATCCTGGAGGCGACCCGACATATATCTACACACACATCCACTCATTCACTCATCATATGTAATCATACACCTACACAGCCTGTTATACACTGCCACTCATCCATAGAGTTACTCACACACATAGTCACACGTGTAAACAAAGTATCAAAAATCCATTTACTTGCATATACAGTTAAAGACATACTAGCACACACACTTCTACAGAAACTTACACATACTTACTCACTTAAACAATCACTTATAGAAACACATACTTATTTATACAGGAACTCTTCCAATCTGTTACGCTCACATATACTCACTTATATACACAAATACTCACATGTACTAGTTTAAAAAAATGTAGTTACTGAACTAACTATAATGGGGAATTTCACCGGTTTTGTATGAGTGAAATGTCCAACTAACTATAACGTCCCTGAAACCCATGGTTTTTTCAGTGTATTTCTAAGGTTTTTAAATGATAATTTTTAACTATAACGTTCCTGAAACCTATGTTTTTTCAGTGAATTTCAAAGGTTTTTTAAATGCTAATTTCTAACTATAACGTACCTGAAACCTATGGTTTTTAATTGAATTTTAAAGGTTTTTTAAATGCTAATTTCGAACTATAACATGCCCGAAACCTATGGTTTTTTAAGTGAATTTCTAAGGTTTTTTAAATGCTAGTTTCTAGCTATGCCTACAGAGTTAGGACATGTGAAGAAAGAAGAAAAAACGCATAGAAAGAAGCAAAAAAAATGCAGAAAGAAGCAACAGAAGCCCTCAAAGACGAAGAAAAGTGCAGAAAGAAGCAAGACGTGCAGAAAAAACGAACAGAGGAGCAGATAGAGGCCTTTTTGCAAAATCATCCTGTGCCCTCAACTTTTTCAGACGGGTACTGGTGGTAACTGACTCTGACTAACCAGGCCAAGATCCAGTACTATGCTAAAAGACACCTGCATACACTAGGGAACACTTTGCATTGGGGTACCCCTGTGATTAGAATGATCTCCTCTGTAAGACCCTAGTACATAATATGGCAGGGGGATTAAAACTATCTCTAAGTCAGAGGTGCAGAAATGCCCCACCCCCTCCCTTCACCACTGTGCAAACACGCCCCTTGGCATGTTTTAAATTGGGGGATTAAGTCCCCTTGAATCCTGAGGGTCCCTGGGGTCCAACTAACACACCAGGTACCTCCAGTAAGTGCCACAGAGCTGCGTTTGAGATGTCATCAGTGATATCATGAGTGATGTCTCTGACCATGTCATAAGTGATGTAATATGTGACATCATCAGAAGTGCATTGCGGGCGCGCGAATTATAGTTAACTATAACTCCGGAATTTCAATAGTTTTGTATGAGTGAAATGTCCAGCTAACTATAACACGTGTGAAACCTATGTTTTTTTCAGTGAATTCCTAAGGTTTTTTAAATGCTAATTTTTAACTATAACATGTGTGAAACCTATGTTTTTTTCAGTGAATTTCAAAGGTTTTGTAAATAATAATTTTTAAATGTATTAATTGTTATATTTTGTTATACTGATTTACTACATTATTTTAAACTATTTATTTTTAGATATTTTATTTTTTAAATTACATTACACAAAAATGTTTTTAAAAATGTTGAAATTGTAATACTTATTATTTTTATTTCATATTTTTTAATTTATATATATTTTATATAGCAGCAATGATATCCTATGGTAGGAAATTCAAGTTACTGGTAAGTACAGTTACATTTACTTTTCAGGAAGAGTAGTGAGCTAGATTGGGGAATTAATTCCTCTTCAATCCTGAGGTCCCCTGTGAGCCAACTAGCCCACCAGGTACCTCCAGTATGCGCCAGGCAGCTGTGTTGCAGAGAGTCATTCAAAGGGCGCGCCCCCTTTTTACAACACTTTGCAACACAGCTCCGCGGCGCTTACTGGAGATACCTGTTGGACTAGTTTCCTCCTAGGGGACCTCTGGATTAAACAGGAATTAATTCCCCAACTTAAAACACGCCTCAGGGCATGTTTGCACTCACATCACCTCAAGCCCTGCCCCCTACCTTCACCACTGTGCTAACGCACCCTGTAGAGTGTTCTAAGTTGGGGGATTAAGTCCCAGCTAACTATAACTCGCACCCCCGCAATGCACTGCTGATGACATCACATATTCCATCATTTATGACATGGTCAGTAACATCACTGATGACATCTCAATTGACATCACTGATAACATCACTGATGACATCACCCTTGTCAAAGAGTGGCAGACCTCACCGTAATATAACCTTTGATACACATGATCAAAAAAAGACACTAAAATGTTCAAAAAAATGGAGATACCAATACCAGTTACAACAACCTATTCAGTAATTCCAAAATCTACATAGACATCCAGTCATTCACTAACACTTCAATATAGGCACTCATACATGTACTCACTCATCATACGTACTCATACACCTATACATCTTATTACACACGGACACTCATCTATAGAGTTACTCACACACAAACTCACACATGCAAATAAACTATCAAACATCCATTTACTTGCATATACAGCTATACACCCACCACTACACTTACTTCTACAGAATCGTACACATACTTACTCTCTTAAACAATCAATTATAGAAACACATACATATTTATACAGGAACTCTTACAATATCTCGCTCTCACATATACTCACTTATATACATCAATAAACACATATACTAGTTTCACACATATGTAGTTACTCATAAAGATACTACTGAGACAGTGATTCACTCACTAGCACACCCATTCACACATTCATCCACCCATACAGTCCTGCACACATACTGTCTTCAAAACACATACAAACAGTGAGTCACCCATTCATTCATCTATGCGGTAAGTAATATCCCCCACCAAACCATACAGACACTCATACTGATACTCTAAAAACCAACTAATAGCCCATATCGACACTCATATAGCTAGTCACCAACCCATGCAGCCACTTATACACAAAGTGAGACACTGATACGGATATTTTAATATTTAAACATTACTCGCTAATACATGTATTCACTAAGATACACTTAATAAGTCAGTTATACAATCATTTTTACATAAAAACCCATCCATTTAGACACTTATTTACACATTTTTTCTTCCATCGACCTTTAGATATACATATATAAAACATATTTATTTTTCTGAAAGACACACATTCACTGGATGATGTCATCAGTGATGTCATTTGAGATGTCATCAGTGATGTCATGAGTGATGTCACTGACCATATCATGAGTAATGTAATATGTGATATCATCAGCAGTGCATTGCGGGCACAAGAGTTATAGTTAGCTGAATTAACTATAACGGGGGAATTTCAATGGTTTTGCATGAGTAAAATCTGCAGCTAACTATAACATGTGTGAAACCTGTGGTTTTTTCAGTGAATTTGCAAGGTTTTTAAATGCTAATTCCTAACTATAACGTGTGTGAAACCTATGGTTTTTTCGGTGAATTTCAAAGGTTTTGTAAATTCAAATTCCTAACTATAACGTGTGTAAAACCTATTGTTTTTTCAGCGAATTTCTAAGGTTTTTTCAATGCTAATTTTTAACTATAACGTGGTTAAAACCTATGGTTTTTTCAGTGAATTTATACTTATATGTTAGTAAAGACTTATTAACATCATCTAGTTGGAATTGCTGTCATAAGACCCACCAAGCACTAAAGACAGTATGTACATTTTACTACATCTTCTACAGGTTGATGCATTCTAAATTGCATGTGCGAAATAATGGCTCTTTTTAGCGTAATGCTAACTCACTTCAGCCATGTCTTTCTGCTCATGCGAAGTAATGCTTCAAGGAAGTGCCTGCCTATGAAGTTTTGAGCCTCATTTTGACAACAGAGGTGAGAAAGCGTGGAGGGGCTTGATCAGCCAAAAAGGTTCCTTTCTCAAAAGCTAATTCTTCTGAAGCCTGTATTATCCCTATGTTAAGTTGCACTGTGGGAACCCCGCCAGAGCGACATGAAGAATAACATAAATGTGTATCTTCACTTTACCAATTGAGAAGGTTATGCTGCCAGCTTTCCAGATGAACCCCCCTTGCCAGCTTATACTCCGTTTCCAAATCTATTAATTTCTTTTGTTAATAAATTCTTTCAGACTAAGAGTGATGTTTAGTATTTCTTTGACACATTGGTAAAATAATTTTTAATACTTCAAGGAATGTGGGGCTGTAGAGTTTTATAAATCTGGAAGAGAATTAACCCAAGGTAAGGAGTCAGATTCAAAAGACGGTACAAAAGGGGGTGGTGATGGACGGAGCATCTGAACCAATCAAACACTCACACCCAGTCAAAAGATCTGGGTTTGATCCATCACCGTTCTTTAGCCCACTCTGCCACCCCAGTTCAGACATGGCTATATGCAAATCAGTCTGACCCTGTGCCTCATGGGAACAGTCCAGCCCGAACTGCCAAGCCATGCCTTCCCTGGACCGGAAACAAGCTTCCGAGGACCGGTTTCTGGCATTACAGCCGTCTTCAGCCCGGCTTGCTTGAATCCAGTGGCAAAGTGAGCAAGGGACTCACGTCTGAGCATACCCTGCCACACTTATGGCGGCCAAAGTGGTACAAAAGGGGGTGGTGATGGACGGAGCATCTGTACCAATCAAACACTCGCACCTAGTCAAAAGATCTGGGTTTGATCCATCACCTTCTGCATGATCAATGAGGCAAACTGGGCGAGATAGAACTGCCTTACAATCAAAACATGAAAAAAAGGAAATCCTGATCTTTGCAAACAAGAGCTCCGCTTGGGACTTCTCCTGATAGCCCTCCACAATAGGCCCCAGGTCCATCCCCACTGACCATGTCTGAAATCTCAGCATCATCCTTGAAGACAAACTCACAATGAACAAACAGATCATGCTGTGACCACATCCTGCTGCCTCATTCTCAGAATCCTGTACATGATCTTCAAGTGGATCTCCATGCACACAACACGCATAGCCACCCAGGCACTCATAACCAGCAGACTACTACAGCAAACCAGACTAATACGGCAATGTGCTCTACGTTTTCATCCCCAACCAGCTCATGCAAAGACTCCACGTCATCCAAAACACCACCACCAGACTCATTTTAGATGTCCCCAGAAGTGCTCACATCACTCCCAATCTCACTGAACTACACTAGCTACCCATCATGAAATGCTGCCAAGTCAAGCTACTGATCCACACCTACAAAGCCCTACACAACACAACACCAGCATACCACAACAACCAGATCTAACTCTACCGGCATTCTAAAGAAATATGCTCTACCTCTCATCCTCTTCCAGGTCCCCTGCAGAAGCAAGTCAGGAGGGCATGATTTCTCGGTCATCGCATCAGACCTGGAATAAGCTTCCTCAACATATCAGGACAGTTCCTTCGCTTTTCAACGTCTGCAAAAATTGAAGTCTTGGCTGCACTGCTAAGAGCTCAGCCCGGCAGGCAGCGAGCAGCTCAGCAGAGGCTCACTAGGCTTCTAAAATTGAGCCAGAGTAGGTGACTGCCACGTTGTCCCCTCCAGCTCTAATACCACTGTGGGACTTATGGCAGTGGAGGTGGACACATGCATAAATGTCAGAACACTCAGATTGGTACTTGCACCATAATTCAGTACATTTCAGCTTTTTTAATATATCCGTGGCTGAGGCTCTACATGTGGCTGCTGTGCGTCAACTTACTGCCTCACGACTCCGCCAAGTCACAAAACACTCGCCTGCAGACATGTACATTTGGATTTTGTGCAGGTAGGAGCCCCTGTTTTAAAATTGCAGGGTCTAATTGGTACTTGCAATGTTAACTAGAATGTAATGCTGCAGGAGCAGCTCTGTGCTAGGATACATTGGTTATTGACTGTCACAGTGGTGCACACACATGCTCCAATCTGAAAGCCTCAGTCTCATCAGAACTTGCACTGACTCTAGTTATGGGCCGCAGTTCCAGACACTAATGCAGAACTGATTTAGGACCAGCTGCAGATGGAAGTAGTACACATAAGCAGCATCTTGGAGAGATAACCCAAAAGATCCGAAATCTACTAAATGCATTAGGCAGTCACAGATTGTTGCTCTGCATATCTTCTATGGACGGGCCATCAGCAGAGGGCTTGTGTGCGTAATGAGAAGAAGAACGAGGTCCGTTAATGCTGAGGTAGTAGTATGTTTGGGGAAAAAAAAGGGTAGTGACTTTCCATATGCACTGCAAAACTATGCCAGTTATGTTTAGGCAGTTTCCAGATCACTACATTTCACAAAATGGATAGGTTATGAAATACATAGTTAAATATGTCTATCATTGTTTTTCAACTTGTAATAAAGTATCATTCAAAGTGCAATGCATATTGCATTTATATATCACACAAAACCAAACAAAAAAATTGGCAGATTTCCTGTAACTTCCAAATAGAACAGCACATATGACTTCTCACATTATAGAAGAACATCAACCATGACAAGTTGTTAGCCAGGCACTGTTATCGTCGGAAGCTAGCAAAATCAGCTTTGGAGTTCCTCAAGATTCATAATCCAGCACCTCCTCTTTAACCTATAAAGGATCCCTCTGGCAAACGTCATCCGTAAGCATGACAACATCCTCTCTTACACAGACAACGCACAACTCATTCTCTCCTTCTCACATAAGACCCCAACACAAAAAAAACTAGTTCACTGCATGCTTGTACAAAGTCTTAAACTGGATGAAAGCCAAATGCCTCAAACTCAATACCCACAAGATAAAAGTAGAGATAGGCTGCAATATCACCTCACCAAAGGACTCCAGTTGGTGACCCGCCGAATGCAGAACCAAAACTCAACTCCCACGCCAGGAACCTCGGAATTAACAACAAACTTGACATGATCGCACAAGTCAACACTGTGCCTACATGCTGCTTCCACACCCTTAAGATGCGTTGGAAGCTCTTTGAATGGTTCCCACGCAACACTAGAAAAACTGTCCCTCACAACATAGTCACAAGCAAGTTGGATAACAGGCACACCTGCCAAAGCAACTCACTAGAAGACTATAACCACCCAGAGTTCGGCAGAAAGACACATCCTCACCCTCCAGCTCAGAACTAACGCTACACGTCGGAGAGCACCACTATCTCCTAATACACTAATTTACTCATTTCAGACTCCTCACACACATTCAAGGAGCTACACAACCTAGGCCCCACCTACCTGTACAGTCCATCTCCTGCTACCAACCACCCAGACACCTCTGCAGGACTCCTAAGTGCACATGTTCAATGCACCCACAGGGCCAGAACAGGAGGATAGGAGTTCCTTACATTGCTCCTAAAGCATGGAGCAGACTCATTACACATCAGAGCTCCTCTCATCTTCAATTCTGCAAGACGTGGACGCCCTGAATTTGCAATTAACCAACTTAACATAGGCAGGGCTAAGCACACACACACACACACACACACACTGTGCCAGGAAATCCTTGCAGGTGATAGTGCGCTTTTCAAACACACAGCATGTGCGTTGCTGGTTTTCCGTGGCATATTTGGCTGGGACAGAGCAGCTTCAAAGGCATTTTCCGTGTACACTGCAATGAAAAGACACATAATTTACCTGCCCCATGGCCCTAGAGATCACAAAACGAAAAAAACAAATGTGCAGAGGGTCAAAGGGGAAATGATTTAACGACCTGTCAACTCATGCCCCTGGGAATAAGGTAAAAAACACACAAAGAGAAGACCAGGTCTGAGGTGGTGTTGTGTCCAGAGTGGTGAACGTGAATCACACGGAAAAGTGTGTTAAAGAAAGGATTGAGTCTAGCTGGGCCAAAAGAACCATCAGACCACCCATTTGGCGGTATATCATCATATGGGGTTTATTATGGTGGTCGCTCCATGTACCGCCTATACCATCAGATGACGGTGCAGAAATGTAAAGCGCCACATTTTAGCCCAGTCGTACTCAAAATGTAATCTGGAAATAGTGCAGTGCTATAGAAAAAGTGCTTACTAAGATTGACTACCTAGACTGAGGGAAATGTGTAGGTGTCAAGATTAAAAGACACGCCTAGTAGTAAGTGAGTGAAACTACATGGTGGCGCTGTGCAAGGTGGTCGACTAGTTTCAGCTAGGAGGAGTGTTGACTCCAGCTTTCATCAGGACCTTTAAGAAAAAATAATATATATGCTACTGCAACATAAACAATAAAGGGGTATACACATATGGAAAGAAATTAAATACATCTATATCATACAGTGTACTTTAAAACTCATGTATCACCCCACAATTTGGAACCTCAGTTTCCAATGACGACAGGAAAAAGATCTTCTCCCTGTCAAAAAACAGAACAGAAAATACAATGTATTTGTATTCACACAAGAAACCACATAACCCATCAGACACCATCTAAACAGAGAACACCTGCAAGAACAATTTGCGTTCTGCATACCAATTAAGCATACTTGCTACATCACAAAGAGGCATTTCCTCCTAGTGATATTCACCCAGCATTGTGTGGGTGACGACCTCACCTCGCCCGGCAACCGCTCGGGAAATTGAGGCCCCGCTCTGATGTGTAGAGAAAAGGGGGCACAGTTAGTGCACAATCCTGCTGTGTCCAGCCTAATCGTTAATTACACATATACCCCAATAGAAGTGTGATAGTTTCCCATCTAGCCTGCCAAAAAATGCCCCTACTAGTCTACCAATATTAATTGCTAATAGTGGGTAGATGCCATGAATGGGAGAACTGAAATACTAATGTTATTATTCAATGGTGACTCAGTGACTGATGTTATATAGAGCACTGGGTCTTGTAATATAAACAGCAAAAGAGTGCCGTCATCCAAAAATGTATCCAAGTCTGAGAAGTTTACTTGAAAGGCACTGTGAATATCGTACAGGGTAGCAGCGAAAAATCAGCAAACAACCCGAAGAATTTAGTCAGCAAACACTCCTAAGGGAAATTTCCAAACCACTCGCTGACCATACAGCTTGAAAATACCATTAAACAGTCACTACAAGCTTGCTCTACTCACCTATCCGTCGGTACCCGACGCTCAAAAACAAGCAGAAGGGAAGGCACCGACGGGTTGACCTGGTACATATAAGTAACAGGGCTTCATTAACTTGCCAGCCAATAGGAGCATGTAATATTGTCATGTGAAAACAAGTCGAAAAACTAACTCCATGTGACTCGAAACTGGGGGTGCTCACCTGTTTGAGTGGAAGGCTAATCTCTGGGAACGCTGACAAGGCAGATCAGTCAATTCCTAGAGATCACAGGCAGAAGAAAGGCAAGGCTCTTGCCAGTCCCGGTGTCAGCGCTGGCGACCACGTCCATGCCCGCCAGGGCGGCAGGCAACACCTGCATCTGCACAGGTGTGGGTGCTTCATAGCCGGCCCTGGCTAAGTTGCCGCAAAGGGCTTCTGGGAGGCCACAGTGCTCGAACTCCACAATTGGCCATGGTGGATCGAGACCCTGTACCAAAAGACCCACCTACTGCCTAAGCCGTTGCACCTGCTCTTCCTGTAGGCAGGAGATAAAAGGGTGCTCCGAGTACCGGTAGCGAGCATCGGCAGGCTCTGAATGTTTGGTAGGCTCCAAGGGAGCTGGAGGCATTGCGGGTTCCGGCGGCCTGGACCCTAGTCCCACTTGCATTAGGCCCAGCGCCTTGCACTCAAGGCTGCACACATCCTTTTCAGTCTGCTCGCAGATATACTCCCCATAGCGGCCGCACAGCGCACACACTGGCTCCCCCGGCCGCGGCATCGCTGACTCTTGCTGAATGACCTCACGGGCTCTTCCTCTAAGGAGCCAGCCGGGATGACTGCTGTTGACGGAACATCTGGCAGCGGCACTGCTATGTGCGAGTTATCGGGTAAAGGGGGAGCGGAGACCCGTTCAGGAGTTGGCGGAGAGCGCTCGTCCAATCGAGGGATGGAAGTGGATATATGTTTTGGGGGAGAAACTGTGGCTAAGGAATTACCCTCTTGGTCGTGGTCTTGTGAATGTGTCACCAGTTTGTCCCCAGAGATCAACGGACGAAGGCTGCTCTTCTTGGCAGGGCAGCTTTTCTCGTCTACGGTTCTCTTCACTTTTAGGAAACGGGGCAAAAACATCGTACCCCGAACCCAGCTTTTCTCCTCTTGTGAGCAACAAAACTTATCAGCAGTGTTGCCAGATTGTTAGACCCATCCCAAGCCTAAAGCTGCTCAAATGTAAGCCCAAAATAAGCCCAATCAGACCAGTTTCAGCCCAAAAACCAGCCCAAATTAGCAAGTCTCAAATTATGCACAAATTGTCATCAGAAACAATTTTAAGGACAAATATATATTCTATATCACCAACAAGTTTATCTTGGCAGTCACTACTGGGACTAATCAGTATGTGAGAAAGAAATGAGCGAGTAAAACGTGCACAATTAGCATTCTCACAAACTATTCCCCATTAATCACGCCACTGTAATTATGCACTATTCACAACATAGTTATATGTATGTTATTATTAGTTATTAGATGAATGTAAATAAACATTAGGGACTTATTTGAAGTTGTCTAGTAATTATAGAAGCAAAAACATTACAGAATAAGTACCATTCACACAAGATACTTGGGCATTTTTTAAACTAGACAAAAATTCTGCTGTATATATATTGGGGAATAACGTGAACAAATTAGCAAGAAAAGGCTCCAAACGTTTAACAACTTAAACCTACATATAATCACTATTAGGTTTTACATTATCACTAAATACAATTGCATCAATTCTTGTTTACCATTTTCCAGGGACGGGCTGGCCTACAGTGCATCCAGCAGTGCCAGAAGGACTGGTCTGAAAAATCAGTATGCAGACGTGTTTTCTGTTTTGAGGGCCCATTTTATGGTCTGGTGGGCCGGCTTTTGCAATGGATTTTCCTGATATTACCACAAACACTGGCTACAGCAAGCAAAAATACCACGAGAAGAGCAAAAAAATAGCGTGAATGGAAACGGATAGGACACCAGACAGGCCAAACCAGCAAAGTCTACAGGCCAGGCAGGCAGGTGGCAGCTGAGGGTGGGAGAAGTCTGTGGGCAGTTTTAAGTTAATACAGCCAGGGACCGTCCGTAACCTAGACCCAGACTCACTTACCTGAGGTATGCAGCACATTCTGAGGAACTCACAACGCTGGTCTTTCAGAAGTAAACATACTGGGTGGGCAATAAATGATGACATCTGGAGCAAGTTGACATGACGATACTGCACCAAGGACACTGCACCACTATGGAAAGGAATATGCTTACATTAGTCATCCTTTCTTCATATGACTTTTGGTTTAAACCACTCACCATTTTGGTAGCTCTACTCTTCAACTAAACTAAGTGTGCCTGGTTAAAATAAATTAGACTACTGCCTCTGATGTACAAGAGCCTTATTCTGTGTCCACTATGTTTTGTGCAGGAAGAATTATAGAGATCATGTTCTAGACGCTCATGAACAACTGTTTACAAATAGAGCACAATAGGCCCAATTTGATCTCTAATTTGCTACAGAGGCACATTTTGTGACATGGGCATGATTGGCAAACTATACCTCAGCTCAGACCCCATAAATAGGATTTACAAATGTCCAGGTTTATGCTAGGCGTTAGGCTCAGTGGAACACTTGTCCCAAAGTATGTTATCGTTTTGAGAAATGTTAGCTTAAATTTAAGGGACACACTACCTCATTTGTTCTGGTCTCCAAAAATATTCACATATCCCAAGGCTAAGCTTGAAGAAAAGGCTGCAATCATTTTACAAAAAAAAACTCTACTAATATAATTAGGTATTAAGAAATAACCTTATTTGTAGCTTTAACAATTCTGCATCTACAAAAACTACTTATGGTATGCTTGTCCTCTTTACCAAATATAGCACCAATGTCTGCTGCAGTCTTCACGGTCTGTTTACAATTAGAATGACACCACTAGTTACATTATTCATTCATTAGAAATTGACTTGTTGGTATTTTCAACCCATACAAATATTTTAATGGCTTGTAAGATACCAAATACTCAAGCGTGGTTCACGCAGGAGCAACTCATCCATTCAATGGTTTCCTTTGCATTCTGGGAATTGTAGTCACGATTTTAAAGAGATTATCGATTACAAGGCAACCAAAGAAATGAAATGGGCTAAAACAAACAAACGGAACAAGTAAGAGGTAAAACGGGGAGATCTTCGACCGGTTACTACAGTGCACTATTAAATCACTCTACCTTTTTCCCACTGTTGTGCCTCTGCTGTGACCCAGAGAACGCCCTGAGACCGTGCCTGCTTATGTTCTTTGTGAAAAACGTTCTTAACGGTAGCAGCATCATCTTTTTGGTGTGTAGGAACACACAGCCAATGTCCACACGTGCTGTATACTAGGTGGTGCGAAGGCAAGAGGTGAAAATGTAAGATTGCACATAATGACCAGCCCCTGCTTAAAGCAGGTAGTGCAAGAACAGAGAGGAGAACGACTCACCATCGATGACAGCCCAAAACCAAGACATGCAAAGGGTGGAGCAACTATCTAAAGAATCAGGATGGATAGGAGTTTAGTCTTACATCGTTGTGAAATATGGAGAAAGTCTGAAAAGTAGCGAAGTACAAGAAGGATGTTCCCCAGATGAGAGATTGGATGGACAACATTTTGAACAAAGGGATATTCTATGAAACTGTGGATGATGGTGGAGGTTCTGGAAAGCTGTGGAGGATGTATGCAACATTAGGAGCTAGTATGCAGCGTGCAAGTAATATTCTGTGAATTGTAAAGAGTGTAACAATTCTGTAGGTTGCTGAAGTATAGGAGCCAAGTTCTGTAGTGTCAAAGCACACGAGCGACTTCTGTATTGTTGTGAAAGATGTGAGAGGAGTTATTTGGATTTGTGAGGAATAGAAGCGAGGTCTATGGAACTAGGAAGGATGCAAGAGGAGCTCAAAAAGCTGCTAACGGTGTTCTGTGGAGCTGCGAGGGATGGGGGAATTCTGTTCAACTGTTAAGGAAACTGAACAAATGGAGGTGACTCAAGAGCTGTAAAAGGCAGCAGATGTGGGAAAACAGAAGACATTCTGCAAATTAGTTAGGGGGAGTTATGCATAGTTGTAAAACATGGGAGGACATTTCTGTATATTTTGAAGGTGTAGATTTGTGATGGATGGGAAGTATGCTCTACACTGTTGAAGGATGGGGAAGTGCTATGAAGTTGAGAAGTGGTAGAAAGAGTTAGTAAAGATGCGAGAGCAGTTCTGCAGATTTTGAAACATGCAACAGTTCTGTATAGTTGTGAAGGATGGGAGGTAGGAGATAGAGTATGGCACGCTAACCCCTAGGGGCATCTTGGTGCCGAGTACCAGAGGTGGTACTCACTTACTTTATCGACTTCGGACTGAGTGGTCACGCCGGAATTGAAACCTGTGACAAGGAGGTCAAAGGGACATTCCTGACCTGGTCAGAAGATAACCGAGAGAAGCAAGAGTGGCAACTACTTGACCCGAAGGAGGTCAGCAAGGGAAGCATTGAGATGCTGTTCAAAGTAGCACTGTATCTTCCTGACCTGACAGGGTGGGTGAGCTGGTGAACTCAGCAGTGCTGCTGAGACCCCGAGGCTGAAGCAGAAATGTAACAGCGCCAGCACTTGGGGTACCAGGGGGTCTGATCGCTATTGAGATGTGCCTGTAGTCACCAATTCAAAGCAGTGTGTCACTGCAATGAAGAGGTGAAACTCTCCATATCAAACGAAAGAACTGGAAGCACCCAGTGTCTGACAACGCCAGCCCATTTAAAGCAGGCAAACAAGAGACGTCAATGCAAACCGGCAATATCACTCAGTGACTCCAGGGCTCACTGTGGCCTGCAGATCACGAGACTGAATCCAGCAATTTCACTCTAACTTCAGGGCTCACTGTAGCCTGCAGATCACGAGACTGAATCCACCAATGTCACACGATGACTTCAGTGATCACTGTGGCGGGAGTGCAGATCACAAGACTGAATCCGGCAATAGCACTCAGTGACTTCAGGGCTCACTGTGGTCTGCTGATGTCGAGCCTGAATCTGGCAATGACCGTCTCAGCCCTTCATCCTTCCATTGTAAATAGGCTGGGAATCATTACATCTGGTTACGGTTTGTCGTGATACTGTCACAAAGCTCACTTTGAGGGGCACTGCTCTGACAGAGGCCCGTGTTTGCCAGGGCATCAGAGGAGAGGGTGTCCGCATCAGAGGAGAGGTGTCCGCAGCAGGAGTCAGGACAGAGCTAGCGAGCAATGGGGTGGGCTCACAGACGGAGACCCCATGGCACACTTCATACTCTGCACAGGGCCGTGCATACACACTGCGAGGCACCTAAAGACACTTCACAACTAACAGACAACGAATCTGGCAACACTGGGCTATAGTTCTAGCATTTAGTGAGAAACTCAGAGCAGCACCATTTTAAAAAGACAGAGGTCAGTCCCCCTAGAAAGTACAGCAAATGAGATTCTTCACTGGTGATGTTTGGCCAATAAGAGTTGCTCTAATTTTGATATTGAGGCTTGAAATGCAAACAGTGCCGGATAGATTGACGTATCCTTCTTCGGGTTGAGAGATGATTGGAAGTTTGAGCTAGAGAGATTGGAAGCGGAAATGCGATGGGAGATATTTCAGCTCCGACTCCCAGTACTGGTCATTGATTTAATTAAATTGTTGCCAGATGGAAAATTGGTGGTCTAGGAGTGACAGCAGAGAGGGACGGGGTCACAATAGTAGAGGCACAAGGAACGGAATTTGGCAGTCAACTTACACATTTATTATTGCAACTTTGTTTCCTCTGTGCCATTTCGACTACCAACTGCACACACTAGCTTAGTATTGGAAGCCCAGATTTGCCATACGACTCCTCCACTACCACCGCTTTCCAGAGCCACCAGGTTACGGATGAAATTGCCTGTCTTCAGGTCCCAAAGTTTAACGGTGCCATCATCTGAGCTTGTTACCACAAACGTCAAGCTGAACTGTAAGCAAGTGACAGCACTCTGATGCTTCTGGAGGCCTTGCAGTGTCTGTAAGCACTGTCCTGTCATTATATCCCAGATCTTCACAGTGGAGTCGGCATTTACTGAGACGAGGGTGTTGTCCCACAGCTCCATCCCACTGGTCAGGGACTGTTGACCCATAAGGGTGTGCAAACAATTTCCACTTTCCACATCCCAGACATGGATAGGGGTGTCCAAGGAGCCGCTCACAATATGCTCCCTATCAAACTGCAAGGAGTAGACTCTGTTGGTGTGTCCTTGCAGAGTGTGAATGCAAGTCTCCGTCTACGGATCCCAGATCTTCACAGTGTAATCATAAGCACCGCTGACCACCTTCTTGCCATCGTACTGCACGCAGCGAACAGCAGCCACATTACCCATAAGTACATGCAGACACTGTCCAGTCTCAATGTCCCAGAGCCGAAGGGCGACATCACGTGAGTCGCTAACAACCCTGCTTGCGTGGAGGTGCATGCAGCGCACTGTGAATGTATGCCCGTACAGGATGTGGATGCACTCGCCAGAGTCTGCGTTCCAGGCCTACAGCATCCTTTCTGTGGAGCCACTAATCACTATATTATCTTTCATCTGAGAGGACCAGACACCGCCTGTGTGCCCCACCAATGTCTGAACACACTCTCCTGTGATAGCAGACCACACCTTTAGCGTGTTGTCAACAGACCCGCTAACTCTCTGGTTCCCACAGAACTGAAGACAAGTTATGACGTGATCCTCATGTCCCTTTAGCACCTTAGGGGGCCTGATGTCCCCTCTTCGCCAGTTCATATCTATCTTGTGCTGGCTCATGAAACCAAATTTCCATGGACTGTACATGAAACCAGGTGTCAGCATCCTCCGCCGTCTCAGGTTGAGGCGTTCATCAATTCCTTCATTTTTCCCGCCATAGCAAATTGTCCTCAGCTAGTATCCTCCAGTAGCAGCAGGTCTGAGTGGCTCTCAGAAGGTCCCGGGGCTCTAAGAAGGATAGTACGTACAGGGCAAGCTCTTTGGGTAGTAAAGAGATGAAATCACGTTGGAACTGTGGCTCGATGACTTGCATCATATACTTGATTTGAGATGGTTCACAGCGATCGATGAGCTCATCCAATGCTAGCAACCTCTCGGGACCGGTCCACTTCTGAAAGGTTCGCAGCCAGTCCTTCAGCTCTGCTGGAGGGGCGATGGAAGGGATTCGTCAACGCTGATGCCCATGGTGGTTGGCATTTCGCAGGTCCCCAAACGTTGTGGCAGTGTGCTAATGACCTAAAACTGCTGTACTCTGAGCCTTTGCATAAGTTCTTTCCAGGAGATAGGGCTCTCACATCGACACCATTCTCAGACTTTCATTTCATCTTGGGCCGAACATGACGAATAAGGTTCCCCTCCTCATTACACTCCAGATAATCAATCCAGCGCTCATCCATCATATAATAGAAGTAGACGTCACTGCTAATCCTCAACATCTTCGCTCTCTTCCTCCCCTTCATCCTCTCCTCGCACGCCAGAGCGGTCAGACTCTTCCGACTCATCCTCCTCTTCTTCCCCCCAAACGACCTGAATCTCTGACTCTTCTTCCTCCTCTCTGCCCGTGCCTCTGGAATGTTCCTGAGACACATTGCCATTCAATGCATCTCCTGTAGAACTGGATGGCCTTGGCTGTGTGTTGTTGTGTGAGCAGCTACCCCAGCCAGTATCACCACTGCACTGCCTCTTCCGGCACGTCAGGCGGTCACTGTTAATTTCCAGAATGCAGGTGGTAATAACCTTCACATGCAGGAGATCTTCTAAGGAGTTGAACCCCTTCAGCTCCTCTCTGTTCCGCATGATGTCCCGGGCTCTCCTCCTGCCGATATCCCTCAGCACCCCCTCCAGCCCCTTGACGCCCGCTTGGTTGATGTCCACCGCGCTCCTCCGCTGCGGCTCCGGATCCTCCATGCTCTCTCTACCCGGGATCTACTCCGACCGCAGCCAGGAAACTCTGAGGACCTACAGGCCTCCGTGTGCATTTATTATTATTTTGTTTTAATTGAGCCTAAGTATGCCGAGTTGGAATCCCCATGTAAAAAAAAAAAAAGAAAAAATGCCAATTTTTTTTATCGGCAGGGGACGCGTACCTACGCAAACCCTGTGATTTTAAAAAAACAAAAACATTTTTTTGGGGCCTTGGGGGTCCTTGTGACCTCTTGAGCAGGCCTAGGGGTCAGTGTGTTTCTACCCTGCCCCCTTTGCGTGTTTTCCACCGCTGTTTCCCTGCTTTCTTGTGCCTCAGTCTACCGAGGCACAAGATGGCTGCCAACACTTTCTGGTTTAGAGTGTTGACAGGCAGTTGACAGCCAATTAGCATTCAGCTCGTGCTCGGGAAGGTACAGAGTACAGTAAGCTTACAGTAAGCTTACCGTGACACCTCCATTATATATCTATGATTTTACTTGCACTTGTCTCACAACAGGAATAAGAGTGAGGCAAACGCTTTCTCATGGAGCTTCACAATTTTACAAAATACAATTCCTCTATGTAAACAAACTCAATATGCTTCCTACACTGATTTAAAACACAGGTAACATCATTGTAAAGAGTCAAATTGACACCTGTCTCTAAGAATGCAGACAGGGATATGCGTCATGAAGCCTAGTCCACTGCACACTTACATACAATCCTCACCACCTAGGCTCACCAGGAAAACCCAAACATGTACCTTTTTTCCCCATATTTAAAAAGTGACGCATGTATTCGTCATTTTTTAAACCTTTGAGCCACATTATACTCAAAGATGTAAAATACATTTATTTTCCCCAAAATCGTTTTTGATATCAAATTTAGGAAACACAGCACAGATCATATTTACATTCATCTGCCTCACATCAGGGATAAGACTGAGGCAAAATCTTGCACCTGCCTCACAACAGGAATAAGACTGAGGCAAACGCTTTCACATGGAGCTTCACAATTTTACAAAATACAATTCCTCTATGCAAACAAACTCAATATGATTCCTACACTGATTTAAAACACAGCTAACATCACTGTAAAGAGTCAAATTGACACCTGCATCTAAGAATGCAGACAGGTATATGCTTCATGAAGCCTAGTCCACTGCACTCTTAGACACAAGCTTCACCAACTACGCTCCCCAGGAAAACCTAAACAAGTACCTTTTTGCTGCATATTTAAAAATTGATGCATGTAGGTAGATGCGTCACTTTTTAAACCTCTGCGCCACATTATAATCAAAAATGTAAAAACCAATCATTTTCTCCAAAATCGTTTTTGACATCACATTTAGGAAACACAGCACAGATCCTATTTACAATCATCTGCCTCACAGCAGGGATAAGACTGAGGCAAAATCTTGCACCTGCCTCACAACAGGAATAAGACTGAGGCAAACGCTTTCTCATGGAGCTTCACAATTTTATAAAATACAATTTTATATAACTATATAACTCAATATTTTCTTGGGAAGCATAGGTGGTGAAGCCTGTGTATAAGAGTGCAGTGGAGTTAGACATAGGTCTGATCTTCTTTGTAGTTGTGGACAGAGCTGTCTTCCACTATATTTTTCAATACACTCCTCACCTTTTGTGCACCACTGGAGAATCCTCACCTGATCTGAAACCCTGTATTGATCGTTTGCTTTTTGTCATTGCTTTGTTGTTTGGTAATAGTGGTCTATAATGTGGTACTGTTTTTCTTTAACACAGATTGAAATTGTTATTTGAAGAAAAAGCAAAGATGCCCACAAAGGAAAGGACAAAGAAAGAACGCAACCGGGAAAAATCAAAAATAGCAACGGAATTACAGCATTCTTCCACAACAGATACTTCAAAAAACAGGAACAAAGCTCCTGGTAAGACAACTAAGTCTTTTTTACGCAACATATGTACATCCAGAAAAAATAATGGACACCATGTACAAAAAGAAAATGAGAGAGTAAAATTGAAAAGGAAGGAGAGAAATTCAAAGAATCCTAAAACTGGAGCAGGAGAGAATAATATGTATAGGAATAGAAGGCAGAATCAGTTTAGAGACATTCGTAGACGAATGTTTCGCAATAGGGTGGTTTTAAATTTGTTAAAAAACATTAGGAAAGGTAAACAGAGAGCTGCTTTTTATAAGAAAAAGAAAAGTGTAGAGAAGATTGTTGATCAGGCTTTTGAAGTTAAGAAAAAATTACTTATTTTAATAATCAATAGAATTAGGACACTTAACAAGACAATTGATGTTTTCAAATCAAACAGTAGATGGAAAAGAGTAATTAATCGGACTAATTTTTGTAAAGTTTTTTTCTGGAGAATGGATGCACAGTTCAAGTTGTGAGCCATTTTTTAATGAGGAGAGTTACTTCCAGGAGAATGATTTAGTGCATGCAGTTGACACCAGTGGTCGAGCGTATGAAGTGAAAGACGGTTGTCCGACTGAAAAAGAGAAACTTGTGCCTAGAGAACCAGAAGAGGTGTTATCTGATGGAGTTTTAGGGAGACGTACTAAGGGTCCAGTGTACACTTGAAAGTGTAGTAGTATTTGTAGTGTGCGACAGGAATCAATTGATTTGTTTTATAATTTCTTACGTACATATAGTAAGAAAAGTCTAAAGCAGAAAATGAAGTTGTTGCAAGACTTAGATCCTTGCAGAGTGAGAGGAATCACAGGTTTGCAAGGCCATTCACTGGCTTGTCTTTCTAGAAAAGTTTGTCAGAGTGTTTTTTATCATTTTAGGATGTTAGCAGTGCATCATACCAAAATGAGGAAATTAGTGAGAATGTTGTATTATGCAAAAAGTCCAGCACTTAAGCTTAAACAATTAAACAGTGCTCTTTTGAATGGAACATAATTAGATGTGAAGAAGATTTGTGAAGAAATTGAGATTTGTTATTTTCGTGAGCAAGAGGACAGTGTAGAAATTGAGACAGCAATTCAAGGAAATGTGGAAGACAATGTACAGATTTTAAATACAGAAAAGTTTGAGAAGGAAATTACCAGGTTTAAGGTGAAATCAAGTGAAAGGCCGAATTTTACTTGTGTGTGTTGTCGACGGACTCATTATAAGATTCAGACTAGGTTAGTTGATTTATATGCAAAAAGTGAAAAGATGGATAATTATGAGTGGAAAGATTTAGCAACTTATTTGTGGGTGGAGAATTCTTTTGATTTGAGTTCTGATCAGTGTATTTGTAAATATTGTTATGACAAATTAAATCAAAACAGAATGCCTGCTAGAGCTGTTCATAATAATCTGGAGTTGATAGACATTCCCCGTGAATTGATAGATTTAAATACATATGAGTCTATTTTGATTCAATGTGTCCATCCTTTTCAGGCAATTGTTCGCATGGAGCCTAAGATAGGGAAATTGCCTCCTACAGATTTGCAGAGAGGATTAAAGGGAAGAGTTGTTTATTTGCCCCTAGATTTGAAAAAAAATATTGATACAATTGGTATAGAAAAAGTAGAAGAGGAACCTTTAGTTATTCTAGTTAATGGGGTTCCAACAAAGAGTAAAAAAATCTGGCAAGATTTAGTGGATGTTAGGAAAGTCAAAAAGGCAACGTTGTATTTAGTCAAAAACAATGAGTACTACAAAGATGTATGTGTTGCAGCAGAGGAAACAGCTGCAGATGAAGACAGTGATTGTTCAGCTGGCCAAATTGAAAAAGTTGATGTGTCTAGAAGTGAAGAAATATATGAACATTATACTGTTCATCCTTTACATTCCAAAGAAGTAATGGGAAATGCAATTGACTTGTTTCAAATGAAAACAGCAAAAGGAAGTCCCATTAGTGTATGGGAAGAACGTTTGGAAGCTCGTTGTTTTCCACAGCTATTTCCAACAGGTCGAGGTGGACGATATGACGATCGACCACTTCAAATTCCTGCATCTGAATATCGAACTGTAAGATTATATGCTGAAGATGCAAGGTTTCGTCAATGCATTCCCTATTTGTTTCATCTACTGTATGAAAGTGACTTGTCTAGGCTGTCTTATGCAGTAAACCGTATTCTGAAAAGTGGAGCACATCTACAAAATGTTTCGGCGAGGGACTTTATGCAGAAAGTGAATCTTCAAGATAATATTTTAGAATCTCATCTAATCAATCTCATGGCATGTCAGCGTGGTACAAATGAGTATTGGTACCGTGGCCATGGGGAATTGAAATGTATGCTAAGAAACTTAAGAACTCCTACATGGTTCCTCACTCTTAGCTGTGCCGAGTATGCATGGGAGGACTTACTTCAATTTCTATGAGAAGCCAATGCTAATATACAAAATATAGAATTCAAAACACCTGGAGAACTGTGCTCTTTGGATCCAGTGAAAATATGCAGATATTTTAATCATTGATTTGAAGCTATGATGTCTTTTATTACCAACAAAAAAAATCCTCCCCTTGGAGAGGTTTTGGATTTCTTTTGGAGAAAGGAGTATCAAGCGAGAGGTGCTCCTCACATACATATGTTGTTGTGGATTAAAGATGCACCCAAATTTGGAACAGATTCGGATGACACAGTGATGAGTTTCATTGAAGAGTATTCAACATGTGCTGTTCCGAAAACTACAGAAGAAAACAGTTTAAGGCAACAAGTTTTACGCTTTCAATCCCATCGTTGTGGAAAGTACTGTTTCAAACAAGGACAAGTTCTACACAAAATGTCGTGTCAGCTTTTCACGACCAGTGATTTCTAAAGGAAGAGTAAATAATTTGATGTCTTCTCTGCGACATACTGTGACGAGGAAATCACCAAAAAATACATACAATTTAAAAAGAGATGAAGAGTCTAAGTACATCAACGACTACAACCCAGTGATTTTGTCCATGTGGAATGCTAACATGGATATTCAATTAGTTGCTGACAACTCTATTGCTGTGGCTCGATATGTGACGTCTTACATCACAAAAAAAGAAAAGACAGAACTAAAGGAAATGTGGGAGGACATTTCACATGAAAAGAGTCTAAGCAAGAAATTATACAGTTACAGTCTGAAGATGTTTTCACATCGAGAAATTGGAGCGTATGAATGTTCTGATCGATTGTCGTCAGCAAGTCTCTATGCCAAATCTAGAACCATCATTTGGGTGAGTCTAGGTCTTGCTGCAACACGAAATCGAGTTTTGAAATCTGTACAAGAGATAGAGTATTTGGCGGAGAAAGAACCCGAAAGTACAGATATTTTGAGGACAAACATGTTGGATACATACTATCCAAATAGAAGTCATCACCTTGAGAACGCTTGTCTCTATGAAGTTCTGCAGAGACATATTTATAAGAGGAACATCAGAGAAGATATCAATAATGGAATATATGGAGTCATTGGATGTGAAGGATGTCTAGTGAAACAGAAAAAAGGTCATTTGATTAATCATCGCAAATTGAGTTGTGATAATCCAGATAAAAGAGAATTTTATTATTTGGCTCTTTTGCAACTGTTTAAACCATGGCGTGAAGAAGAGGAACTTCTTGGAGATTTTCTCTGTTATGAAGACTCCTTTAATGCAACGAAGGATACCATAGAATGTCCTGTTTTTCCAAATTATCTGCAAATGTTGAATGAAGAAATAGAGCAAGAAGCCACAATTGCTTCAGAGATTGCGAGAGACAGTACTCAAGGCAGTCAGAGTTCTGCTTCATTGAGTCAGGATCCACTAGGAGGACCAATTATCCAAAATGAAGCTGCTACTGCCATGGATGAGGTGGAAAGAGTTATGGAACAAGGTCAAGATGATGAAGTTAACTTAGAAGATTTGGTGAAACAACTAAATCTTGAGCAGAAACAGATATATGACGAAGTCACAGAACAGATTGAACATGGATTCAGTCATGAGAAAAAAGAATGCTCATGTACATCATTTAAGCCTGTCCAACTGTACGTGAGTGGAGAAGCGGGAACTGGAAAAAGTTTTCTGATTAAAGCCATTGCAACTTATCTGCAGAAAAGGACTGAATCACCGCTGTCTTGTGTTGTTACTGCTCCAACTGGGCTGGCAGCACATAACATTAAAGGGATTACTTTACATCGTTTACTGATGCTGCCAGTGGAGCATGATAACAAATTGGAGTATCACAAGCTATCAGGAGATGCGTGTTCCGAAGTTTCGAGAGTCCTGAAGAAAATTAAACTTCTTATCATTGATGAAGTAAGCATGGTGTCAAATATCATGCTTGCTTTTGTGCATTTGAGAATGCAAGAAATTCTTAGAACAGACTATGATGTCTTATTTGGTGGAAAACATATTATTGTTTTTGGAGATCTTCTGCAGTTGACTCCAGTGAAAGGACAACCTGTGTTCAAAATGCTCACACATGAAGATACCAGGAAGTGCTTAGGGAGCATCGGAAACGTTAATATATGGTTAAACTTTAAATATGCAGAACTGCTTCAAAATATGCGGCAGGCAAATGATGAAGATTATAAAAATATTCTACAAGATGTAAGGATCGGAAAAATAAGTCAGCAAGGGAAAGAAGCTTTACATGCACGATTAATTTCAAATTTGTACCCACATGAAAACATTCTTCCAGAGAATATATTTAAGAAAATTAACGAGAAGAAATCTGGCATATGTTTGTTGCCAACTCTGAAAGAATGTTCCATGTTCAACAACAAAATGTTACAGTTAGAAAATGAAGAGATAGTGAAACTGGAAGCTATTGATAAAATAGAGCATATGGGAGCAACAATTATTTTGTCTGAAAATTTGAAATCAAAATTGGATTTATTAGAGAAGACTATATCTAAAACTGCTGGTTTTGAAAAGACTCTGAATGTGTGTTTGAATTGTCGTGTCATTTTAAGAAGGAATTTAAATGTTGAAAGAGGTCAAGTAAATGGAGCAATGGGTTATGTTGTTGGTTTTCTGAATTACAAAAATAGAGATGGAATTGAAATTTTAAAAATTTAATTTGATGACATTGATGAAATAGAACAAATTTTTCGTTGTTCAGCTAGATTTTTGCTCGTGAAAGACTTATATGTTCGCCGAAAACAGTTTCCTATTTGTTTGGCATATGCGGTGACAATTCATAAGTCTCAAGGTTTAAGTGTAGATAGCGCTTTGGTGAACATTGGAAGTTCTGTGTTTAAAGAGGGTATGGCATATGTGGCATTATCACGAGTCAGAACTTTAGCAGGATTTTACTTGATTGAGTGTGATGAAACAAAGATTTGTGCAGATTTAGAATGTGTAAAAGAATACAATAGGTTAAGAAGAGAGTATGCTCCACATTTGCCTCAATATCCTCTGATTGAAAAACGTGTGATAGGCCGAAAAAGAAGAAATGAGAGTAATTGCAGTGAGGTATCAGCAAAAAGGCATAAAGTAGATAAAAGTGTAATTGTAAAGAGAAACAAAAAGGATTCTGTTGAAGATGTTGTTGGATTTCAGTTTGAAAACAGTTCTGGTGTCAACTGCTATGCTAATGTAGTAGTTAATGTTGTTTTTTTTCTTCAAAATTTACAAAGAGAGATTGTTGAAAAACGGGAACAAACATTGTGCTGTTTATTGAATTCTGTGTTAGAGAAATGTAGTAGTGATAGAGCTAAAATAGAAAGTGTTTCAGAAATTAGAAATCTTCTAGATATATGGTCAGGTCAAAATCAATTTTCACAGAATATTCAGCAGGATTGTCAGGAATTTTTAATGTATATGTTCGATGTATTACAAGATGAAGGAGTAGATATAAAAAATCTATTTGGCCTTTCTTATCAATGGCAACATGACTGTGATAACTGTGCTTCATCAAGTACTACTAGAATAGACTCTAAAAGATTTATATATTTAACTTTACCAGACTGCAAATCAGTGTCTTTCAATAATCTAGTTAAATCAGCGGATCACAATATGGTGTGTACCCAATGTAAGTCTGCAATGCTTTCCACATTATTTCTACAAAATTATGGTCACTATGTTATTTTAATGTTCCAGCGATGTAGACCTGATGGAACTAAATTGACAACTTCTATTAAAAATGTTGTGGCGTCTCAGTTATCGATATCAGGAAGAACCTTTGCAACTGTAGCTATTATTTTTCATGACGGTCCTTCTACAACATCAGGGCATTACACATGCTATTTAAAAACTTCTAAAGGTTGGACCCAATGTAACGACAATAATTTGACTTTCAAACAACGTTTGCCTTTTGGCTTTATAAATTCATACCTAGTGTTTTTACAGCCAAAATTTAGGTAAAGGTAATTGGCCTATGAAGACGGGAGGAGTACTCATATATACTCATACATCTGACACTATTTGGCCAAATGGAAAGGTGCAAGAATGAGTAAAGAGTCATGACTGAAAAAAAGGAGTATATTACATTTTTGAAAATATTTCAGATGTTCTTGGATGTTCTTGGAGCTTTTCTTGTAGAAAGTCGATGAAATGGATTTCTAAGTGAACAGCAAAATACTATGTAACGAGAAAAGGACCTCCATGATATACTATTTGGCCTCAAGGAAAAGTAAGTCAATCAAAGATTAGCGTACATTTGTTGTTTGTCAGTATGTAAGGGTTTTTGTAAAACACAATCTTTTAGATTGTGTTTTTTTTTCCCGCTGTCATATGATGAGTAATTTGAGCTCACTGCTTTATGTGAAATTCAATATATTCTGAGAACAGCAAAAATAAACTATGTAACATGTTGTAGAAATTATTCTATAGTTTGGATTGTGTAAATTAAATTGTATTCCCATTCTCTGACATCCACTCTCCCTCGCTTATCTTTGTTTGCTTCTTACTTTTGACCTCTTCTCGCTATTTTTCGTTCACTACTTCTCTGTACTCAGTGCCTCACTCTACTTGTATTATTTTCACTTGTGTTTATCTACCTTCTATCACTTCTTTTACAACAACTTCACTGCTCCTCTCTCGTCGTTCTTCATCCCATTTCTTTTACTCTGGTTCCGTTACTATCCATCATTTCCTTTTTTTCATTGTCCTTCTCTTTACTTTCATCACCAAATTATTTTTTCTCAGTAGCACTGTTTTAGTCGTGTTCTCCTCTCTTTCCTTTTTTTTGCTCACTTACTTTTTTTCTTTTCTCACTCATTGTACTCCACCTCACTCTGTTTTTCTCTTAGTGTGTCTACCTTATAACTTCCTTAGTCCATTTCCTTCAATTGTTGTATATTATTCTGTCTCCCTTCATCCTTTCACTCTATGACTGTTCTTCACTTACTCTCAGTTATCTTCTATTCCTCATTCTTCTAAATGCATCATTAATTAGACTGTTTTCTGTCTCAGTCATTATCTTTTTACTTACTTGTGTTTCCTGATTTAGTTTTGCTAACTCACATTGTTTTAGTATCTTTCTTACTTTCAGTTCATTTCTCTGTACTTCTCTCTCTTTTTCTTAGTGAATCTATATGCCTTACTCATTGTAATTTGCTCTCCTTCTATTTCTTTTTCCCTTTTTTGTCCTTCTAACTTAGTTTATTTCCCTTTCTGTGTTCTTCACTCACTATATTTCTAAATAGAGTGTTATGATGTTTTTAGCTCTTCATTGGTATATTTTAATTTAAAATACATATTTTACTAATTATAACTTATATTTTTTCTCTTTCACAGATACCAACTGTAGTAAAAAAAATTAAGGTTACATTTATTATATGGTAAGTATGACTAAAAAAATGTAGTTTGTTATCACCCTTTGCTTTAAGGTCACTAGCATTTTCTCAATCTACCTCACTCCTGTGTTTTTACTCTGCTTCTCTCACTTATTTTTATTCTCCATGTTTACTCCCCTTCCATTATTTACCCTCTCATATTCAACTTCTTTTGATCCCTATTCTTTACTTCACTTACCCTCTGTTCCCTTCCTTTGCTTATTTACTCATTCTCTTTTTCTTAATTATTTACCTTACTCCTACATATATACCTCATCCCTCTCCCAACACATACACACACCTGTAACATACACCCCACACACACACCACACCTACACATCATACACACAAAAAAAACCTCCCACACACACTCCTCAAAAACACACACACATTCCATACACACACATACATTGAACACATATACACCCCACACTCATACACTTCTCACACATATTTCACACACCCTCATCTCTACCCACACCAAAACACTCCACACAACCACACCCACAGACACACCTTACACACCCACACTCCGACCTACACCCACTAACTCCCTGTAAGTCACACACACTGCATTACTTATCTTTTTTTGCTGTAGTACTCAAGCCCATTCAGGTACTGTTCCTTTTACTCTCTTTGTCCTCTCTCTTTGTCACTCACCATGTGTTATCCTAATTCAATATTTCTCCCTCTATCACCCCTCTTTACTTTTACTATGGGTAGCACACCAGGGAGCGTAACAAGGGGAAAACAAAGAGATACAGTAAAATAATATTTTAGAGTGCTTTGAGGTAGGGTAGCTGTTGTGTTGTGTGGGTGATTTACTTACTGCACTCCTTCCACTCCTTTTCTCAGTACCTCTGTTCTCACAGTTCTTCATTCCCGTTCACTCAGTCCGTCTATCTTACTGTAATTGTCTCTGTCTCTTCACTCTTTCACTACTTGTTCATTATGCTTTCTCCCTGAAGTTCAAGCACATTACGTTATTTACATTTCTTTGCTGCTTCAATTATTCCCTTTCTGTTACTTCTTCTTTTCTTCTTTTAGTTTTTTTCTCTGTCAATCCACATGTTTTAACTTTATTCGATGTTATCCATCTTATTTCATCCCTCTTTATTTATGCACACTACTTTTTTCTCTCTCTCCTTTACCAGTGTTATTTAAATCTGGTTCCGTTATTACCTTTTATTTGTACATCATTTTTTCTCTTTCCTTTTAGTCTTTACAGACACTCACATTCTTCATGTGCCTCTGCTTTAGTATTCTTCTTCTCTCTTTCTTTGTTTCATACCTTATATTTTTTACTTTTTCTCTCTTACACTTTGTTATATCTTTTACACTGTTTTACTATGTATTACACAGTACATCTGTGTTGCTCTCTCTTGCTGTCTGTCTCTTAACATTACTCTCTCTTTCTCTTTCTCTTATGCTCTCCTTCTCTTGTTTTTTTTTTCATTTTTTTTGTGTTGCGCTAACGGGGCGCTCACCGGTGCGCGTACCGGGAAGCGCACCCATGAGAAAAATGAAGTGAAGAGTGCTAAAAATGTTAGTAATTTTTTAAAAATGGGAGGTAGTTCTGAAAAGAACTTTTTTATGTTTTTGTTGTTTTATATATTTTTTTATTTTTCTGTACATTTTTTGTTGTTGTATTTTTTGAACAATTTTATGGTTTTTTGGGGTTTTTTTGGGGGACAACGAAAAACAGGCATTAGAAAGGGCTCAACAGGAGCAAAAAATAAAAAAACACTTTTTGGGGCGTTTTGAGCACTTGTGATTTTCAAATGCTCTGTTCATTAAAATCACACTCATCTCCCGTGGCAAAGTAGTCCCCCACAATAAATACACACTAGCTTGATGTGTTGAAAATTGCTCTGGATATTGGGGACCGTCTACCTCGCCTCTGGTCCCGAAAAACTTTCCTGTGTTGAGGTGGTGGCCACAGGAGTTTGTGGGTTTTCACGGAGGTCACGCACCTCAGCCACGCTGTAATTTATTGGATGCCACCTTTGCATGTGGCGATGCATAGTATAGTTCCCATAGCTATATTTCTTATCTGTGCCTCGGGACAGAACTTCTTTGCAGATCAGGCATGTGACATGACGGGCATTGACTTTTTTTTGGCTTTCTGGGAATGTAAAAAATTGCCAAATGAAACTGTCCTTGTGGTGGGATTTCCGGGGCTGTTCAGGCAAGAATACTCTCTCATGTACCTCCTCTTCCTCTTCTTCCTCCTCTTCCTCAGGGTTGGGAAGGAACTGGGTAGGTGGTCCTTCCTTCCTAGGAGGTGGTGGTGGTGGTGGGGGTGCACCAGCTGCAGCTACTATTGAAGCCATCTCCTAATAATAAAAATAGGTCTTCCTCTCACAAAGTTGAAAGTCAGAGTGAGAAAAAAGGTGGGGGCTTTCATCATTTGGGAAAAAAAATGTTCTAAACCAATGAAAAGTGTTATTTTTAGGTCACATGACCTAGCCTTACATCATTAGGAAACCAAAAGTGAAATGAACCAATAAAAAGTTTTATTAACAAGTCACATGACCTGTTACGCTTATGTTACGCGCTCCGCGCCGCGCCCCGGATCGCTTCCGGGGTGCTGCGCTTCGTGCCTCAGTTCCTGCTCCGGAGCACTTCCGGGTGCGCTAACGCGGCGCGTCATAAGACGCATTACGCGGCAACGCGATACGTCGCGCTTACGCGACGCGTCACGATGTTGTTTTCTAATCCGGCAGTTGCGCTAACAGGACGTTTACAGGTTCGCGGACCGGGTCGCGGCACCAAATTGAGCTAACGGGAAGCTACCCGGTGCGCGGACCGGTAGCGAAACAAAAAAATATATATATACATAAAAAAATTATATTAAAAACATATAAAATATATTTTTCGATTAAAAGAAGAATACATTTTACAGCTTTTGATATTTGCTTTAAAAAAACATTGAAATTCACTGAAAAAACCATAGGTTGTAGACCATATATAGTTAGGAATTAGCATTTACAAAACCTTGAAAATTCACTGAAAAAACCATAGGGTATAGACCATATATAGTTAGGAATTAGCATTTTTAAAACCTTATTTTACTCACACAAAACCATTGAAATTCGCATATATAGTTAGTTGTACTAACTATATATTTCGCGCACCCGCAATCCACTGCTGATGATGTCACATATTACATCATTCATGACATGGTCAGTGACATCACTGATGACATCACTGATGACATCTCAAATGACATCACTGATGACATCACTGATGACATCTCATTTGACATGACTGATCACATCACTGATGACATCATTCATGTGATAATACGATGAACTTCTTCAGACTCTAATATAACCTTATATACACTCAGTGTAAACAGACACTCACAGAGTGTCACTCATCCATGGAGTTACTCACACACCTAGTCAGTCATGCAAAGAATCAATCACACCTCCATTTCATCAACTATACAGTTATACACACCTTACTTATTCAACCAGATACTAACACATATTTACTCTCTTATACAATCCCTGATACAATTTCAGAATGATCCATACAGCCACTCACACATTCACTGGCTCTTATGCACAGTTATTTATATTTGTCAACTCTCACATATACTGTGTTTTACATATGTTCTTACTTTGACATGTAGCACTGAGATATCCATTCACTCACCAATACACTCATGCACACAGTCAACCGCCCATACAGCTGTTTCCACATGCACTTTTGAACCCATACATCTAGTGAATCAACTGCTCACACATCTATGCACAGAGTCATACACCTCCCAACCACCCACACACACACTCAGTCTCCCATACAAATGCTTGGGCAACCAATCAATAACCCATATAGTTAATCATATAGCTACTGATCAACACATGCAGCAGTTTACAGAACAACAGACATAATGATGCACAAATTAAGACAGTTCAGTCACTAACCCATGCACTCAGTGAGACACATTTAATCACTCACTCATACAGTCAGTCATGCACCTACTAAATCCTTCATCCAGACACTTATACATCCACTCATTCTTCAATATGTAAGACGTATTTAAACTTTACAGAAACATACAGACACTGGATGTTGATATCAGTGATGTCATCAGTGATGTCATTTGAGATGTCATCAGTGATGTCATCAGTGATGTCACTGACCATGTCATGAATGATGTAATATGTGACATCATCAGCAGTGGATTGCGGGTGCGCAAAATATATAGTTAGTACAACTAACTATATATGCGAATTTCAATGGTTTTGTGTGAGTAAAATAAGGTTTTAAAAATGCTAATTCCTAACTATTTTTGGTCTATAACCTATGGTTTTTTCTGTGAATATATATATATATATATATATATATATATATATATATTACCTACTGGCGGTCGCCAGTAGGTAGTTATAGTTAGGACCTAGTTTCCATAGGAAATCGTCAACATTCTATTTGGATTAACTTTGGCCCTGGTGGATGAATCTTTGCGAATTTCTCAAAGAAGATGGCTCGGTCCACTGCGCTCCTTCCCTGAAAATTTGGGGGGGATTGGTGAAGTGGGGGCTGAGATAAAAGGCGGGTCCCAAAACGTGTTTTCTCTATGTTATTTTCCCTAGGACGTTTAGACACGGCTACAGGTCGAACGGCTGAATGGATTTATAAGAAATTTGGCAAAACTGTAGAGTCCGGCTCGCAGATTACGCTTTTTGTGGAATGGTGTAAATCCGTTCAGTAGTTGCTGAGAAAATTAAAGTTAAAGTCAATTATATATCTATAAGCGCGGACGGGTGCGCGCACTCGAGCGGCTGCGCGCGAGCAGAATTTTTTTTTTGCTGTGTGACGTCTGTTAACGTTTGATTCGAAGGAAATCAGGAAGTGTTGACCGCCATTTTGTCACTGCGAGTAAATATATTGTCATTTCAAAGCGTTGGAACATGGAAAGGGGAGAAGGTAGAGGTTGTTTTGCTGCGTAGCTTTTCTCAGGGTGTGCAGTAAGGTCCTTAAAGGCGAAAATATATATATTTTTTTTTTCGAAAAAAAGTTGCGGGGTGCGCGCACTCGGGCGCGCACACCTATTTACAAGAGTGTGAAAATGGAGATAAATCAGAAGTTTGAGTGCTTTGATATAAGGTGGCTCTGAAAAGAGCCCTTGTGTTTATTGAGTTGTTTCTGCATTTATAAGTAAGTACCGATGAAGAGTCTGATGTTGCAGAGGAAGATTTTGTTTCCCTCATCCGTGAAATGAACACCATCTGTCCTATAGATGTCTTGCGTGTGGTAACGCAAGTTGTTGTGGTAAATAGAACCCATGCTATAATCTCTGAGGAAAGCAGAAACAGATTTATTAACATGTCTCCTTGCTTTCTCAATTTGTGCACAATGTTGATTGGACCAATTCCGTTTCTGTCTTTGGCATATATTGGAATATACCAAGGCAGTTCGAGGAAAAAGTGTCATCAATTGTCTAAAGGTGTCTTTTAGAAGCATTTCCAGACCTACCCCAGTCAATGTGCCTAGATCGTTCCCACCACAGTGCACAATTATAAGGTCTGGTTCTGGGAGATGCATAAAAGTTTTCACCAATGGTATTAATTGGTGACATCTTAATCCTCTTTGCCCAATCCACGTTATCTGCACATTTGGTAAGTCAAGGTTGGAAATTCGTCTGCTTGCTGCATATTTTCCACTCCAGTGAATATAGCTGTGTCCTAAAACCCAAACCTTCATTTGCAAGGCAGATGCAGTCGTGCTCCGATGGGTTGTGGAAGTGGAATGGCAGTTAGAAGCTGAAATTCAGGATAAAAAAAATGGATGAGGCTTGGTGTGGTTGAAAAACAAAGGATGATTGGTTGATTCTAATACGTGAAGATTGAAGACTACGTTGCATGTTAATGTTATGTAAAAGAAAAAGTAGTATTGGGTGTTAAAAAAATGACATGTAACAGAGCTGTGGATATGCAGGTGTTTCTGGAGGGAAAACAGTGTTGTTAGTTTGCTGTAGAACGTTGAGATATGAACTTTTGACCTGTGCCTTCAGCCAGGTGCAGAATGAGGTGTTACCATGGAAACAGCCAGAGATGGCAGTGGGTGATGGGTGACTTTTATGTGACATTGAAAATATTGTGAGGGACAACCAACTGAAATGTGAATTTGAATACAAAATTTTGCGGGAGGAAATATGATTGGCTGAAGAGACATATATGAGTCTGTATTGACTGGATATCTGTGCCATTGAATTTTGGTTGCAGTGATAGCAGCATAATTGAGACTTCCGTCAAACGAATATCTATTTTGTGACTGTCACTGTTGTACATCGTACAAAGCATTGGTAAAGGTAAGTCTGTAACTGTTTGTTTTGTCATGTACTGTAAAAGAAAGGGTTCACGGGCTGTTATAGGCCTGTGGGTTCTAGTATGAGTAAATCAGGTCGACAAAAGAAAATATTAAGTTAGTACAGCTGAAGTTACGTGGAACTCATGAATACTGTTTCAATATACAATCATTTTAGTTGAGATTATGAATTAAAAGAGAGAACGTGTATATTTGAAATGTTTAATCAGAAATGCACTGTTTTCAAGGCAAGTTTCTTATCTAATACGAGTGCAGACATTGTAAAAAACAAAGTAATCGGTATAGCCACTAGTACATAAAATACAAACGGTATAGTTGATGAAAAATGAATATGGTTTAGCAAAATTAATTATACACTCTTATGAGGAAGTATATTGGGGCAGATTTATGAAGGCCTTGCGCCGCCGGTGCGTTACTTTTAACATAAATAAGGCTCATTATATGTTAATAAATGGATGAAGGTCTCTGGCCTTTCAGTTTAGGAACGATACATGAAAATGCTAGTGGTTAGACCAGTGTTTCCCAAACTGTGGTCCGCGGACCCCCAGGGGTCCTTGACCCATTCTCAGGGGGTCCGCAGGCAGCAGTTTTAAAAGCACTTCAAAGTTCCTTGCAGAATTATCAGTTTTGGAGCAACAATAAAAGTGTCAAGATAACACCAGTGATTAATGTACCTGCTGGAGAGAGGAGAGTTTTGTCCAGTGGCAACTTCAACTTATCCAATGTAGCACAGAGGGTTACTGCAAAGAATATGTACCATGTATTTAATTTAAAAAAATGTTATATGCATAGGTCAGGGGGTTACTTACTGCTTTTGTAAGTAACTTATTTTTCTTCCCAGATTGTCGTATCCTTGTGCATAATAAGGTCTTCATTTACTATTCTTTGAAAGCTAATAAAATTCAATCTGTAATGATAACTGTGTTGTAGACTGCACCATTGTTTCCCAAAAACCTTTGGGGGAGAGCATTCCAAAGCACCCTCTGTAGTGGTCAGGCTCACTCATTGCACTTGGTATGCACCGTATGGGGACTGGTCTAAAAACATTTTCTAGGGCTGCTTTTGGTTTCCAGACTGGCCCTTGCAGGAGCAGGAGCCTCGAACAGCAAAATAAAACCAGCCATGTAAAGGTTTGTCACTGGGATGCAGCACCAATCTTCCCATTAAATTATTTAGTTTTTTGTAAATTCACAGAAGTGGAGGAGCGTGCCGTTATCCTCCTTGGCTTAATGACACGGTCCACCACTTCGGAAACGAGGGTTTTGGCCATTTTTACAAGAATATGGTGCAGCCCTGTGTTTCCCGCTACGCTTGCGCTACACTTAGCAGGGTAGCGGCAATGCAGGCACCCTTGCACCATAGTGCAAGTGTGACTGCGTGCAGGGGAAGATTGTTTATGTACAGGAAGATCCTCCTTCCTGAACATAAAAAATCCAAGGCGTTTTGCTTTTTCCATGTGTACTGCATAAGGCAGCACACATGAAAAAAGCAAAATCGAGGAGAAATAAAGCATTTATCCTCATTTCGTCAAGTTAAGTCCAGGTGTTTCCTGGTTTTAATTATGGCGCAGTCTCCTATTTACGCTGCCCTTGTAAATAGGAGGCAGCGTTAAAAAATCAATGGCTGTTGCAGTGGAACGCCCATCGCAACACCCACTGCCCACCTCTTTCACGTTAAGTATTGCATGAAAGTGGTTCTTATTTGCAAAGCAGCGTTAAGCCATAGTAAGTGGCTCAACGGTGCCTTGTACATAGGGCGAAACCCATATCGCCACGGGAATATCGCAAAAAGTGACGTTCCCATGGAGATAGGGGTTTGTAAATCTGCCCCAAAAATTGTTAGTAATTCGAGTTTTTCTTTTGTGTACACCTGAAACAATTTCCCTGAGATATGTGGCATACAAGGTAAAACAGAACACCGGGACCTTTATCGATTGCCTTATGTTGCACAAAAGAAAAAAATACACGTAACAGACTTGGATCATTTAAATTTTCAATATTTCTGGGCACTTTGATTTTTGACCTTTCAGTAACCGACTTGCTTTATTTCGCCTGTATTTTACGTAGATCGGAAACAATGGCTATGTATTCGAACTTACCAATTCAAGAGCTACTATTATATTTGGTTTTCACAAAATCTTTATTCAAAAATGATGACGTACAAATGCAGGCATACAACCACGTAAGTGATGACGCACAAATGCAGGCCTAAAACTACGTGGGCCAGCCACGGAGCAGACTGGGGCTGTACAAGAGGGCATATTTATCTGAGGAAAACATAACTGAGTCGGTGGTCATTTTATTTCATCAAGGTACGATAAGTGCAATAGAATCATATCGAAAATTCATTGTGGGCAAGTACCATCAGTGTTGAAAAATCGACCTTTCAATAATACTGTAATTAATGATGCGTCAGAACTTAATATCAATTCATTGTCCGAATGTTCAAGCAATACTCATCCCCTCCCGCCATGTGCTTCAAGAACTGCATCCATATTTCATGATCTGAAGTCTGAGCATCCGGAACACAACGGGGAATTGCGAGTTTCGTTTATATCGGCGCCATTTTGGGTGGGGTCAGGCGGGCCCAAGTATAGTCAAAATGTCTCCACCAACTCTGGGTTGGACCAGAATCTCTTTCGGCAGTCCAGAAGTTCCGTTAAGGGGCAACAGAAGGGACCGGTGACATGAACCATCAATCAAAGAAAAGGGAGGGGCAACAATCTTTCCTACCGGGTCATACTGATGTTCCACCGGAACCGATCGAATCAGTAGTCTGCAGGATTTTTGGTCATTCAAACTGAGGCTGGCGTCAGCATGAGAGCGCCAACGTCTCGTGGCTACGCTTTGGTTGTTCTGCGGGCAATCATGGCAGTCCTTTTCCATCGGGGGCGGTCGGAGGCCCGCGGAGGCCGAGGGCCCTCTGCAGCTCTCGTAGAATCTTCAAAGTTGAGGAGAACGCCTCTGGACAGGTGTCTTCCATTCAGAAAATATTGTTGGCAGCATTTTGAAAGGAAAGACAGGGGCCCATTTTCTGGTTAACAGGCGACCAGGCCAACTTTTCACGCCAGGCCCATTCCTGCAAAGTCAACCGCCATTTTTAGGAGATCTGCAACCACCGGCAGTCACTGGGTTGCAGGAGCAGATGGACTCAAGCCTGTCGGGCGAAGCATCGTTGCACCGCCACAGTGGACGAGACCCTGCTGGGTGAGTGGAGCGTCGCTGTACCGCAACAGTGGACGAGTCCTTTGCTGGGCTCGTGGAGCGTCCCTATACCGCCACAGTGGACGAACCCTTTGCCGGGTGCGTGGATCGTTGGGGGTACAGCTGAGAGGCCTCCACCTGGGGAGGCGGGAGAGGCTCGTCCGCGCCGCCTCTCCCTCCCAGTGCACCCCACGGCGTCTTGCTGACATTTGTTATGGCCGGACCAGGCGATGAAGAGAGGGGGGGGTCGGAGGCATATGGAAGACATCCCCCCCCTTGTGGCCTGCAAGGCGCCGAAAAAAGAAGAGAATGGGAAGACAACTACAACTCGGGTAGGGCCCATGCCTTCTCTGGCCGATGGCGGCCGGCCGCTCTTTGCCACGGCCCCAGGAACGGATCCCTTGGTTCATCCTGGGGACAGGCCTTGGCGCGTGGTGTCGCCTCCGGACTATTTGCGTAATGGTTCTCCACCCCAGGCCGTTGCCGACGGCTTTTGTAGACTTTCTGACGCTCAAAAACCCTACTAGAAAGCAGCCCAAAAGTAGCCCAACATTGCTACTTTGGGGAAGGAGGGACAGGGACGGCGTCAAGTAGACGGCGAAATGCATTGTGGGTTTGTTGCTGCGGCCGTTTGTCATGTAAATAGTTGTTTTAATATATTTTTGTTCAAGAATAAAAACGTTTTAACCTGTTATTTTGCTGTCGTGTGGTATATTTCTAATATTTGTCGCTCTGATGTCGTTTCCCCTCCCAAATGTAACATGTGATTGTAATCTACAGGCGGACATTCCGACAGGACATGAGAGCAAAAGGGGGGGGGGGTCAGATCTGAAGTTGGGCAGGCGATAAGATCACGTTTTGCTATGTGGGGCTATCTATGTTCGTGATGGGGCCTAAAAGGGGGCAAGATGGCGGGGCCACTGTGCCGTCACTTTCGCTTTAACTCCAACAGTGGTGTGGGTGAACACAAATGAACGCCGCTTATGTACATACACATTTTCATTTTCTACACCACATGAAACCTGCGTCAGGTTTCATATAGGCGTTTTGTTGCAGGGTGGGCATTCATTTGCATGAAAGCCCTGTAAAACTAACACAGTGAAATTTAGAAGATTTCACTGAGTCAGCTTTATAGCATTGCTGAATCAAATTCTGACGCCTGTTTGAAACAGGCATAAGGAGTGATGCACCATGCAATGTGTAGCTTGCTCCTGTGCATTGCAGTAGACATGTCGCGCTTACGACGTGATTCCTGCAATGTGCTGCTTTTGCGACACAGATGCGTGACGCATCTGTGTTGTTTTTGCTCAATGGTGCTCCACATTGTAAATGCGGCACACCATGGGTGGCAGAGCAGCGGTGCACAATAACTGGTGCATCTCTGGGGATGCGCCAGTTAACATAAATCTGCCCCTTTACATTTAAGTATGAGCAGGGGACACAGAGTTGGTGAGGCTTATCCAAGGTTAAAAAGAGATGAGTCCTGTTCACTGAAAACTTGGACATAGGACTCACCTCCTCAGCATCGCTGGACATGGCTAAATAATAGCTGCAAAATGTTACTCTTGTTAAACAATTTTACTATTATAGTCTCTGAGATTTGTCTCTTACTCTGCAACATCTCATTGTTGTTCTCTTTCTTTAAAGATAACGACAACATTAACCATGAGTGATAATGAGCAATCCGTTGATCTCGATCTTATCGTTGAACTTGTCATTGAAACGTCAGTGGAAGTGGATCCCTTAGATGATTTAAATCCTGAGGATGATGAAGAACATGATGAGGATGCCGATTTGTCAGAATTGTATGACATAGGGTGGGAAGCTGACGTGCTTCAGGATATGGAACTATAAACATTTATTTTTAAAATTTACTGGAAATAAAAAGTGAAAATGTAAACCGTTTCATTTAAAATTAAACATAACTTGAAAAACAGGTTATGTGTAGTGTCTTTAATAAAATAGTCAAATATGCTCATAAAAATATTTCTAAACCAATGAAAAGCTTTATTAACAAGTCACATGACCTGTTATGCTTACGTTACGCGCTCCGTGCCGCGCCCCGGATTGCTTCCGGGAAGCTGCGCTTCGCGCCTCGCACACCGGAGGACTTCCGGGTGCGCTAACGCGGCGTGTCATATGACGCATTATGCAACAACGCGATACGTCGTTGGGGCTCCACCGGAACTGATGAATTGGTAGTCTACAGTGTTTCTGGATGTTTCAGACTGAAGCTGGCGTTAGCATGAGAGCATCCCGTGGCTACGTCGTGGCCATTCTGCGAGCAATCATGGCAGAAGCTTCCCACCGGAACTCTGCGGGAGTCGGGGGCCCCGGTGACTCTTGTAGAATCTTCAAGGCTGATGGGACGCTTTTGGGAATGGGGCCCATGCCGTAGCAGTGAAGCGTTCGAGTTCCAGGGTTGTCCAGAGCCATCCTTGCAGGCCAGGCCCAAGTCTGTGGAGCCGACCGCCATTTCCTGAGCTCCGTGGCAGCCGCCTGTCGCTGTACCACAAGAGTGGGTGCAAGTCAGCCGGATGGCGGGTGAGACGCTGTAATAGCAAGAGCAGGCGTAATTGAGCTGGCAGAGCGAGGCAATGTGCCGCAGGAGCGGGCGCAACTCAGCTTGTCGAGTGAAGCGTTGGGGTGCAGCTGAGAAACCTCTACCTGGGGAGGTGGGGGAGGCTCGTTCGTGCCGCCTCTCCCTTCCAGTGCACCCCACGCCGTCTCCTGGTGCAGGTATATGTGATGGTTGGACCAGGGCACCGCAGGATGTGTCTTCAGGTCAAACGGATTGTGGGACAAGGTCCAGAATGGAAAAGTCACCAAAAGGCTCAAAGTTCCGCCGGACCCCGGGAGCCGGCCGCCTATGTCGAGTGAAGTGCTGGGGTGCAGCTGAGAAACTTCCACCTGGGGAGGTGGGGGAGGTTCGTTCGCGCCGCCTCTCCCTTTCGGTGCACCCCACGCCGTCTCCTGGAGCAGGTATATGTGATGGTTGGACCAGGGCACCGCAGGACGTGTCTTTAGGGGTGTAGCTGAGAAACCTCCACCTGGGGAGGTGGGGGAGGCTCGTTCGCGCCGCCTCTCCCTTCCAGTGCACCCCACGCCGTCTCCTGGCGCAGGTATATGTGATGGTTGGACCAGGGCACCGCAGGACGTGTCTTTAGGTCAAACCCTCAACTATGGCACCCAACATCGAGGACTTATGACATTTGTGGAAGGCTGTGACATCGAAGCATCTCAGGGACCAAGCATATGCAGAGTCCTTTCTACAGCCTCTGCATTCCTTCTTACCTAGTTATGTTTTTTTCACTTGCACTCCAGGCTTTTAGTCTGTGGATGGCAAACTATGAACCTACACTCACCTATGAAAATCTTACTATTGATGCTTGACTGAGGACAAGGAGATCAGTGAAGCGCTGGGGTGTAGCTGAGAAACCTCCACCTGGGGAGGTGGGGGAGGCTCGTTCGCGCCGCCTCTCCCTTCCAGTGCACCCCACGCCGTCTCCTGGCTGAGATGTTGCAGCAGGCTGCCATGTAAATAGTTATTTATTTAAACGTTTTACCATGTTACTTTGTTGGTGTGTTGTATATATTTATAATATTTGCATAGGGTTTCTCGTTATTTTGGGCGGGGTGGGCGGCGGAGCAAATTCACTGAAAAAACCATAGGTTATAGACCATATATAGTTAAATATCTCAAGTCCTTCTGTGCACTCGATGGAGATACAGGTCGTCGATCAGAAAATGTGCTGGCCACCTCTAATGGTAATAGCGTGGCCAGGGCTTTTGTGGATGCCTCTGCAAATTGCACAGGGTGCACTTGTTTGACATGCTGCACCATGGTATGTATGGAAAAGGAATATTTTTTTGTTGGATTTGCTATTGAGAGAAACAAGTCACATATCGTGCAGGTTACTTTTGGTGCATTTACATTTTTTTGATATTCAGGATAAGTGAAAAATTGCCAGATGAAAGATTCTTTTTTTCTTCTTAAAGGTAGTCGATCATTTTGGAAGTGTTGTTTTCATGTTGCAGCAGGCTGGCATGTAAATAGTTATTTAATAAAACGTTTTACCCTGTTACTTTGCTGGTGTGTTGCATTCATTTATAATATTTGCATAGGGTTTGTCGTTATTTTGGGCGGGGTGGGCGGCGGCGCCGAGCTATGTTGCAGCCATCATGGCGTCGAGCTCGGTTTCTCTCACTAGTTTCATATTTCTCATGAGGGGTTGTTCCAAATGTTTCTATTTTAGCGAGGTCAAGAAGAGATCCTATCAGTGGCCTACTGATTTTGCTCTATTCTTTTTGTTTTCTCTAACGATTTTTAAGTTAAAGTTTGCTAGTACGATACAGCGGCTAGTCCGCATTTTATATATATATGTCTTTTTTATTAGGGGTGTCCTCCTGTGGAGTCGGACGATCTACCTCTAATAAACGGTAAGTGTTCCTCTGAAGGAATGCGTCTTGAAAGTGGCTGACTGTAATGTATGATATTTCACTCAGTGACTTTCAGGCCCAGGTTGTATGTTTTTTCAACGAACTCCGTTGTAACGCATGCCTTTACCACGCATGCGTTACAACGGAATGCTATTTACACGCCTATCTTTTTCCACGTATTTTAGCGTGGTGACGTCATTAGTAAAAAAAACTAAAAACCCTTTTTTATATGTACCCTTTACCACACATGCCTTTACTACGTACCTCGTAGTAAAAGTATGCGTGGTAAAGGCTGTCGTTGTAATCACGCATGCGTTGTAATGCATGCGTGGTTAAAGTTTTCGTTGAAACGGCCTCGTTGTAGTGGTCGTTTCCCTTCAGGCCGATGCTGTTTCAAAACTGTGCATGTGCTTGAAGCAGGCGTAGGTATTGACGCAGTATAGAAACTACTAAGAACCAATTGGAAGTGTTGTTTTCAAGTCACATGACTTCACATGCGCGTCTCAGGACGTGTACGCGGTGATAGTATCTAGTCACGTACGCCATTTGGAAGTAGCGGTCTAATTCAGCGAAGTTTCAAAACGTGAGAAGAAGTAAATTCAAACATATTCGGATTTAATATATCTTTTGAGCTCGATTCAAGCATACAATTGTTAAAGTATAAAACCTTTTATATATTTTTTTAAAATACCAAGGTGTGTACATTCGGTAACACACGAAAGTTTAAAAAGACATTCGGCTCCATTTAATGAAAATTTTCATAATATTAAAAAAGAAGCCTAGGTTTAGTCTCTTTGACGTATTATAAGTTCTTTGATGGGTCTATGAAGAAATTCAATAAGTTCAGATTGCAAAGTTTTCACGAAATATATAGGCGGGTGCGCGCAGTCGGTCGCGCACGAAAGCTTGGAAATGCGCTATCCATTTTATTGAGAACTGTTGCCGAGAGTGCGCACACCGGGTCGTGCACGAAAGTTTAGAAAGGCTATTTTTATTTATAGACAAATTTTAATGCGTTGAAAAAAAGGCAAGGTACAGACTTTCTAATTCTGTATCGCTTTACAAGGAGTCTCTATGCAACTTGAACAGTGAAGAAAACAGATTTTTTCCGAAAAAAATATTGCCAGAACTTTATTGACAAAAGTATAGGTTGCATACACAAGATATTTCTGAATTAGCATTTTAAAAACCAATGAAATTCACTGAAAAAACCATAGGTTTTACACACGTTATAGTTAGGAACTAGCATTTACAAAACCTATGAAATTCACTGAAAAAACCATAGGTTTGACACCAGTTATAGTTAGCTGGAAATTTTAATGATATAAAACCAATGAAATTCCACGTTATAGTTAGTTGGACTCACTATAACTTGCGCGTGTAATGCACTGCTGATGACGTCACATATTACATCACTCATGACATGGTCAGTGACATCACTCATGACATCACTGATGACACCATCCTTGTGACACAGTGACAGACCTCCTTTCACTGTAATCTAACCCTTGAAACGCATATTCAAAAATAGAAACTAAAATTTTCAAAAAAATGGAGATACCCATACCAGTTACAACAACCAATTCAATAATTCCACCATCTATATACACATGCACTAATTCACCAACAGTTCTATATAGTCACTCATACATATATTCACTAATCATATGTAGTGATACACCTACACATCCTGTTACACACCGACAGTCATCCAAAAGTTATTCACACACATACTCACACATGCAAATAAACTATTGAACATCCATTTATTTGCATAAACAGCTATACACACACTACCACTTTACTTCTAAGGAAACTTACACATACTTACTCTCTTAAAAATCACTTATAGAAACACATACTAATTTAAACAGGAACTCTTACAATCCCTCACTCTCACATATACTCACTTATATACATCAATATTCACATATACTAGATTAAAACATATGTAGTTACTGATAAAGACACTAATAAGACAGTCATTCACTCACTAACACAGACATATACACACTCATCCACCCATACAGTCCTGCACATATGCTGTCTTCAAAACACATACAAACAGAGACTCAGTCATTCTTGCATCTATGCACTAAGTAATACTCCCACCAAAGCATGCAAACACTCATACTGATACTAAGAAAAACATCTAATCACCTATATACATACACATGTACCTACTCATCAACCCATGCAGCCACTTATACACAAAGTGAAACACTAATACATATATTTAAATATTTAAGCATTACTCACTAATATATGTATTCACTAAGATATTCAATAATATATACATATATAACACATATTTATTTTTCAGAAACACACACATTCACTGGATGGTGTCATCAGTGATGTCATGAGTGATGTAATATGTGACGTCATCAGCAGTGCATTACACGCGCAAGTTATAGTGAGTCCAACTAACTATAACGTGGAATTTCATTGGTTTTATATCAGTAAAATTTCCAGCTAACTATAACTGGTGTCAAACCTATGGTTTTTTCAGTGAATTTCATAGGTTTTGTAAATGCTAGTTCCTAACTATAACGTGTGTAAAACCTATGGTTTTTTCAGTGAATATATATATATATATATATATATATATATATATATATATAACCTACTCGTGTATTAAGGACCTAGTTACCATAGGAAAATCGCAATATTCTATTCCCAATAACTTTGCGCGCCGCATGATGAATCTTTGCAAAATTTTCAAAACTTGTGGAGCGCTCGGGTCCGCTCCTATCCTGAAAGTTTTGGGATGATTCGGCAAGTGGGGGCTGAGAAAAAAGGGTGTCCCAGAACGTGTTTTCTCCATGTTATTTTCTATAGGAAACTTTAGACACGGCTACAGCTCGAACTGCTGAACGGAATTAAACCAAATTTTGCAAAAAGGTAGCCCTTGTTTCAGAAATACCTCTTTTTGTTAAATAGTGTAAATCCATTCAGTAGTTTTTTAAATATTAATGGAAAAAGAAATATATATATCTGGGCAGAGCCTAACCACATATCTCATTGAGAGATCTGATTGGCTGTCAGCACTTCATCTAAGAAGTATTGGCAGCCATCTTGGGACCAATATACATGATAGCACCTCATTAAAAAGCATTGCAGTTAATAGAAGGTTTTAAGACTTTAGTTACATTATAAATCATTTGTTGATGGTGCCATACTCATTTTAGGAATTATGGTGTGTTCTAAGGTGATTTTACCATGTGAAAAAGCCTTCTGCTGGGATATCATGTATCATGTTCGAGAGAAAACTATTTTCTCATGCTTTTCCCACAGAGGTTTGGAAGGTGATCTATAAGCTAACCTGAGAGCATATTTTCTGTAAATTCACATTATCTTTCTCAGTCATGTGAGAATGAAGTCTGACATTGTCAGTAAAACATGTACATGCAACAAGGGCAGAGACTGTCAGTTGATTCCTTTGTGTTCTACTGCAGCTTCCCAGAGTGTTCTAAAGAACAGCTAGAGCACTAACTTCCCGGGTGAACCGTAGATTTACTACAGTGATCTAAAAAGCAACTAGAGTGCTAACATTCTGAATTCATGGCAAATATGTGAAACATCTGAATGCCTTCTTGATGGAATCAAAGTAAAAAACTGAAAGTATTTCCTACTGATGAGACTGCAGTAAATGAGGAAATTCATAACAAATACGTCTCCTTAGATGGCCACCAGAGACAAAAGAGCCCAAATGTAGCACAAATATAACCCAGATGTAGCCTAAGTATAGCCCAATGACAGAATGTCCCAGATTGTTCTAAAGTACAACTTGAGCGCTAACAGTCTTACTTATGACAAAAGTATGGCACACCTGAAGCCATCTTCATTGGAACATACTGGTAACACTTAAAACATTTAATTTAATAAATAATAAAATGAGGGGGTTCATTTTGTCTTAGAAATGATGGTTAGTGCTGTCGAAAGAAAAATTAGGACATGTTTTAAGTGAGATCTCAAATATCTTCCTGTTATATTTCAACAGGAGCAGCCTGGCAGTTGATTCCTTTGTGTTATACTGCAGCTTCCCAGAGTGTTCTAAAGACCAACTAGAGTGCTAACAGTCTTACTAATGACAAAATGATGGCACACCTGAAGCCATCTTGATTGGAATAAACTGGTAGCACTTAAAACATTTAATTTAAAAGGAACACAATGAGGGGGTTCAATTAGCCATAAAAACTATAGTTAGTGCTGTAGAAAGAAAAATTAGGGCTTGTTTTAAGAGAGATCGCAAATCCTCTTCTATTTAATTAGAAAATTTTGACATGCAAACTGAACAATCATTTCATTCATTCATTTATAAACTTTATTTGGTTTTACATTGTAAAAACCATAAAAGTTACAATATATACACATTTCTTAAAAGACGTACATTAAAGATTTACAATTCATAGCCATAAAAACAAGACATATGTTTCCACCAAAGGTTACGGGTAATATTAACACATACAATAAATAAATAACATGTATATTTCTGCAATTAAAAATGGAGAACATGCATGAGTCATACCTTAGGAATGTGAGTACCTCCTCCCCCTAAAATAGCTAATATTCCAGACAAGCCCTGGTTCTCACCAGAGATTTCAGGTAGCCCACAATAAAAAATATACAGTCTGGTTTCAGCAGCTGCAAATACAAAAGTGCTGGGTGAACCTGGTTAAAATTAAGCTTCTTTAAAAGGGTGAGTAAAAAATGTCTCTGAGGTACTTCATAAAATTTGCAGAAGAACATGAAGTGTAGCAAATCCGGTTGCAGCCACAGGGTACTAACACCTGTCCTCTGCTGCACCGTTTTGGAACGGCAATTAACAAATGGAAAAAATTGAGGCGAAACCTACTCAGTAAGAACCGCAATGGGTGGTCAATGTTCCCAGAAGGTATGGCTCGGTCAATGGATGAGTTTTTATGGTCAGAAATGTACGGACGCTCGGTTTGCATAATTCCTGTTCATCTCTTTCTAGCTTCCTGATACAACTAAAAGCTTTCTTCACCGATTACACATCCTTTTTTGTTATGGTGGAGGGTTTTAAAAAGAGTTCCGAGTGACCCAACTCAATAAAGCGACCTCTAACATACTTCAACCACGGGATTCTAGACATATGTTCAAGGTTCACACAGTCCATTATGATCTGCTGGGTAAGCTCCAGCTCCTTGTTTGACCAGCACTTAAGCCAAAACACTAAAAGGCGCAGAGCGAGAGTATCACATAAAAATGAAGCCCCCAATTGTTCATGAGCTATCATGTTCGATAAACTGGTTGGCATTCCCAGCAGGCGCTTTAAAAAGTTATTCTCTGCCACCTGCAGCGCATCTGCTGTGGTATACCCCCAGGTTTCACTACCGTAACATGCAGTTGATACACCTTTGGCCTGATAAATTTTCAGCATCGCTGCAATTGGGTATTTGCCCATCTTGACAGCAAAGCTGAAAATAGCGGCAGTTATTTGGATAAGCTCCCCCTTTTTCTTCTGTATAAGGGGTCCCCACTTCAAGTAATCATCCAACAGGACCCCCAGATATGAGAACACTGACGTTGTGGGGATCTTTGCAGAGCATACAGAAAAATAATACTTTTTTGTAGGACGAGCCCCTACCTACAAGACATAAGATTTTGTATTATTGATGGCTAAGTCACAGGACACAATGAAATTCAGGAATGCATCCAGTAGGGACTAGAGTCCCCTTGCGGCTTTTGCTACGAGGACTCCGCCATCCGCATATAGGAGGACGGGGAGACTCCGGCGCCCCACATGTGGAAAATAAGCCCCGTAGATACCAGAGCTCCTTTAAGATCATTGATGCAAAGGTTAAACAGGAAGGGGGCCAAAATACAGCCCTGCCTTACCCCTCTTTCATTATTAAATTCCCTGGAAACCCGAAGACCCTGTGCATATCTGATATTCTCCCTAGTGTTCCTATGCAGATCCATTAGAAAGTCTACAATACAGGCCTCCCCCCCAATGGCCCTCATGGACTGCCACAGTTTGACCTGATTGACACAGTCAAACACGGAAGGGAGGTCCATGAAGACCATATAGATCGTGCCTGGGCAGGCCATCGTATACTTGACAAGGATCAGGTAGAGGTTTAAATATTGGGCCACCATCGACCTCCCAGCACGAAAGCCATATTGGGTGTCAGCAATGATGTTATGCTCCTCTGACCATGAAGATAGTCTTTGCAATAGTACTCCTCCAACCACCTTTACTACTGAATCGAGAAGAGAAAGAGGTCAGTTGCAGTGTGTACTATTTCGATCCCCCTTTTAAAATACTGGCACAATGGTAGAACCAGGAATCAGGGCTACCATCCCTGGCCGCTGAATTCAGTACAGCCACCAGGAATGGGGCCCAAAAGGATGGATCCGACTTATAGGGGGCCGGTGGAATTCCGACCAGTTCAGGAGCCTTGTTGCAAGTTAGGACAGCAATTCCTGCCTCCACCTCTGTTAGCTCAAAAAACAGACAGTTAGCGTTTATTGCCCGGGGTAGCTGGTTATGATGACCCATGGAGACCTTAAACATTAATTGAAAATGGGCCACCCATTCATCTTCTGTGATGTGGGAGCCTAAAACATTACCGGTATCTTCAGTAAACAATGGTCTATTAACAATGCCCCAAAACCATATGCCGTTCCTTAGAGTACTGGACTCTAACAGCTCCCTCCATGCCTCCTCCTTAAGAACTCCCTTACGGGTAGCTAGGACCTGCCTATGTTCTGTGCGACATGCACGTATATGTAGGGGGTCTCTTGGAACAACTTTCAAGGCCTCCTTTATCTTATGGGCTGCCTGGGAGCAGGAGGAATCATACCATCTTGGGTTTGGGTTGGATACCTTATGAGCTGGAGCCCTCAAAATTTCCACTGCTTTACGAGAAATGACGCTGAAAGTGTAGTGTAGTTCCTATTATCCCAATAGGCTCTGCGCATTGGAATAATACCTTCAATAGTATAGGCCTAGACCAGACGTTAACTAGGTCTACTACTGTCGATATTAGACTTAAAGTTTTGGGTTTTGCCAGCTAGCTCAGAGTTCACTAGAAACTTTCTCGAATAGGCAAGGAGGAGTTGAACCTCCCTGGATAGACAAGAAGGGATTTAGTTTCTGACAACCATAGAACATGACAACTTTGCTCTCCCCTAATCAAGAGTGTATCTCTAGAGTCGTGTGAAAACAAAAGACGACTTATTTTACTCAGTCAGTACGTGCATTCTTAGTCTCACCAGATTGTAGAGAAAAGGAAGAGACGGGCGTGTTCAATAAAAGATGTTATTTATTGATCAGTCTCTTTTCTCATACAAGAGAAATGGATCGATATTATTGCAATACTTATGGTTAAGTAAAGTGCATACAATAAAAGCAGAAGTATAAAATAATACTGTAAAAACATTGATATGGTTTCTAAGCCATATGAAGGTTTAAAATGAATAAAATGAATACATACACATTTACATTTGACTAATCGTACTCAACTGGTGTTTCTAACTACGCCTACCCCGTGTACCTGACCTAAGCCTAATACGTGGGCGGGAATAGAAAGTTACAGTTTAAGTTAAGTTTGTTTTGCCAAGTGACTGACTAAAGAATTCTCTGCAAGGGGTTATTCAGTTCTGTACCTGGAATCTAGGATGAATGAGGGATGGTATCTCTCGTCTCTGGTCTCGATATTCCAGGCTGCCTGCGAGGGCTACCCGGAAGCGCCGGAGCTGGATTTCTCGGCAGGAGAAAGCAGCGTCTCGTTCTCAGCGCGTCAGGAAGGCGGGGCTGCGCCAGCGGGGTCTGCTCTGCTCTGGGCTTCGGCAAGTCTGGCTGCTCCGATCTCGTCACCACCGCGTGTGTTTGCATAGGGCAATATCGGTAATATTTATACCTTTAAGGTGCCGAGATTGAAGTAAGGATCGACATAGATACGTCAATAAGGATGTCATACGACCTGGTCGTTAGCACATTCTTTTGCTGAAGTTCTCGGTGAAATCAAAACAATGGCCGCAGGGTTTTTCCCAGGTCTGTCATAGGTTTGATTTGTTTTGAGAACTCCGTATGCCTTATCAGGGGCTGGAGGAATATCGCTTGTCTAATTAGATGGCAAGCGTTATGACTTAATCAGATAACACGTTCCTGTGCCGTAGTGTGGCTTTATCAGATAACGGTTCCTGCATCATGGGGGTTTTCTGCCTCATGGGATGGCTGCTAGTTAACTTGTTAACCAGAATAGGGTCAGGAATAGGGGGATCGATACAGAACCTATAGGAATACATCACACCCACTCCACGCTAACTATGGACATATTTAAGAATCTATGCATAGTAAAACATACTGTAGAGTATTGTGTATACCTTACCACCCCAAAATACATAAATGCATTTTGAAATTATCAAATATACGGAAAAAATAGTCACATGTAATATATGCACTCAAACTGTACAATAATGCTAAAGTAATCACGCATATCTATACATTATCACTAATTTGTATATGAGAATTTACACATGAAATGGCTCTTAATACAGAAAAAAGTTTCGAGACCATTCCATCACAGAATAAAATAATTATGAACATACCAGCGGGCAGCTAATGTCTATAAAGTATCTAAAAATAGAAATCTTAGTTCTCTAAGAATAGTTCTTACTTTAAGCAGAAAATAAGTGTCCCGAAAAATTCGTAAAAATATTTGGGGGCTGCTGAAAAAAATTGCTGTCCGTGAACTGGAGGGAAAATTGTTCATGGTATTTTGCTATTCTAGTTGAAGGCCAAATTCAGGGAACGCCGTGTGCGAGCTTGCTCAAAAGTCTCTATTTCTGCTCTGGTGAGAACATCATATCATTTAGACTCTCGAAAAAGTTGTCAACAGCTTCCTGGGAGAGTTCCACTAACTCGGAAAAAGGTGTAACCATGCATTCGTGCGCATGATTGTCTCCATTGACGTTTTGATTAGTATTGCTGACAGAAGGTCGTACCTGATCAATGCTGCTTTCATCATGAACTTCACTACCCCTTAATCGTAGTGGTGAAGTTTCCACGAATGCCGTCATCAGGATTGGTAGCCGTTGAGGGCAGCACAAAGCATGAGCCTTTATTGGACTCAACAATGTTTCTGCATCCATTGGCGCATCTGATTGTAGAGTCAGACAGGTGTCTAACACGCATTCTTCTCCGCATAGCAAGCACCTTAATACAGGTAAAACACATCGATGCCACATTGGTCGAAATGAAAGAAACCAAGTCATGTTCAGGTCTCTAAGCCGGGATAGTCCCAGGATTTTTGATATCCGGTCCCGGTATCCAATGGCTAGGATTGTTTCTTCCCTTGTCACAGGTGTTTTGTCTGTGACATGGTTTGCCATAACGAAATATGAGGACTAAGAATAGGATTCCTGCAATTAGTCCCAAAATGAGGGGAAGTCCGCCAAAAATCGAATGGACGAAATCTGGAAAAATACCCAGTATGGCTTTGAATGGTGTTAATGCCATCGAAAATACTGTCTTAAATACTTTTGAGACTCCACTGGTATCAGAAATATTTAAGATTTCATTCAGGATTTCTGCGAAATGTATGGGGGAATTAGTTGATAATAAGGAGTGAATCTCTGCAGTCGTCCTTGCGACTAGGAGATCATACGTTTCTTTTGATGACGTGAGTCTGGTCGGCGTCTGAAGAAGCACTGTTTTCATTCTGCTTAAAGTATCTATTCGAATAGAAGTAATTTTCAAGTTGGGCCATGCCCTTGCCTCCCTGTCTGGAAGGGAGCTGGGGAACAATAAGCGTCCACAGCACTTGACCTTCGCAGTCGTAGTTACGAGATAAGGAGTCCCGGGCATAAGACTACAGCATCTGCGATCTACAATTAGAATGTAACTCCCATTATAGAGTCTTTGAAAGAATGGTTCTATCTCTGTTGCAGGTGCACCTAGCTGGTGACATGAAAGGTTATTTGAGTTCCCTTCACAGGCTCCATGCAAACTAATTCCATTACACAGAAGTGTACCGCTCAGTGACATTGCACAATTATTGCCACTAAGAAACACTTTCTGGCCTTTATTACTGACACATGCATGTGAATAGGGCAAGTTCCATGTTGTTTTAATGTACCCCTTTCCCAATTTTTCGTACATGCCAGCCTGTATATATTTTTGGCAGTATTGAAACCTGAAGGTTGATATTGGAATATTAATTATCCCATGTATTATCCATTCACTGACAGGTCGTTCTGACATTGTCACTGGTAATCTCTCGAGTTTCTCAATGCTCAGGATTGTATAATCAGCACCCTTCTGGGCCATACTGATTTGTTTATCAGTAAGGTTAAAGATATTGAATAGTGACGTTGTGTTGATTAAACGCCAAGGCACATAGCCTGAACGCAGATTTTGTAACGTCCAGCCAAGCTGTACAATAGAACGCAATTGAGACTGACCGTGTTGTAACAACAGTAAGTCTTGCGATATTATGTCGATTGCTGAAGACACAATGCTGTCCAGAGAAAAAATTCTGGAGGACAGAGTCATTAACCCATTGTCCACTACAGAAAGTGATTTTTCCAAATTAATACGGTCAATTTTCCGTATTCTTTCTGCTGTCTCAATTTGAGTCACCTTCCAGGCCTCGTTGTATGCTGCATATACAGAGGCTGCTATGAAACGTTTCTGACGCTGTTTGCGCGGTCCCATAATGAAATCACGCAAGTCAGCACCATCAGTAAGTAAAGTTAGGTGTTGCTTAATTTCTGCCAGTGTGGAAGTCTGTAGCCATTGAAGGCATAATTTGCCCACACTGTAGGTGGTTATTATTCCTGGGTGTTGTCTTTGGGAATATCTAGGGTCTGGCCAGGTCATTTTGAACCCCTGTGTTTTGTTCAGGAATCTGTTTTGACAGTTATTAGTATCTGTGGGCCAGATCAACCACTGTTTCCAATCAGGATGTGTTCTGTTTTGGTTTAATACATAATTTACGTCTATCTCTTCATCTGTGGAGCTATTGCTGTTCATTGTTGGTTTTGGAATAGACGGTTTATTTCAGTCTTTGATTTTGGCTAAGCCAAGACAGGTAGTTTGTTGAACAGTGTCATTTAAAAATATAATTTGTTCTGGGATCATGCAGGCTCTAAACAAGGATTCTATACCCTGTACTTGCCATTCTTTTGTACCCCAAACACTTTTTACTTCAACATTTTTGTCCCAATAATCAAAACCAAAAGTATTCATTTGTTCAAAGAATGAGTCTGAATATATCAATTTTGTGTTTGTTATCATGGTCTTTGTCCCTGTCTTATTTGACAATTTGAAATAAAATGTTTCAGCATTACTTGTGTGAAAACCTGAAAAGTATGAATATTTGTCATAAACGGTTCTTGAGCTTCCTTTTGGAGGGGTTGCACAATGTTCCCATTGATTATAATTTAAAACATTTCTAGGTTGTGCAGATCTATGTAGAAAAGGGTTACCATAGTGGTTATAACAGTACATACTATCATAATTTGTCGAACCCTGCAAATAATCATGTTTGGTAAATTTAGCAGACATTACTAAGTCAGACATCATATTATTTATACTTTCAAAGTCCCAATCATCAGCAAATGAGCTTGGTTTTACAAAGTCACTCAATGAGATCTTAATTTGGTGTGGATATTTCAGGATTTCAACCGGACCATAAATTTCGTAGTCAGTTTTGTCCCATGCTACCCCACCCGGTATAGGATTGGCTGTGAAGTTGACTGAAGAAAGTTCTCTTTTCTCGACGTGTGAAGATGTGTGTGGTTTGAGGATCAAGTTGATTTTCTGACTTGCTGTGTCCATTTTAGCATATTTTCCCTCAATGAAGCGTCCCAAAGTTAGTACCATGATGAGCCAAAGTATGAGGATAAATGCACCAAAACCCACCCAAAATTCAATCCATGGAGAAATCAGATATGTTTCTTTCAGTTGTTTCAAAAGTACTTTAACTTTATCTTTAAAGGTTTTTGTTGATGGCTCTGTTTTTGATTCAGTGAAGCCTTCAGAGGAATCATCGAAGTTTATGAAGTAGCCGGATGCAGTTCTGTCAATTGTTCCAATTGCTTCAGGATTACTGTTTCTTGCATAGTCGTTTGTTACTTCATTATAGATTGGTGTGTCTCTGCTAAATGTTTTTATTTGGGTTTTCAGAGGTCTAAGTTCCATTGCATTGTTGCATAGTCCTTGTTGTAGTTCTGTAGGCGTTTCGAATGTGATTAGCCTCTTAGATTGAACCTCTGTGTTAGTAGCAAATCTTGGTGTTCTACTACTTCTCGGGAGTCCACTTGGCCTACTATTTGTTATCGGCCACATGTTGTGGTTTTACCAGGTCAATGGATACAACTCGGTTCTCCTTTTTACCAGCAAGCGGCGGTAGTACAACTGATCTTGTCCCGTTGACAGACAAGACAGGAACTGCTTTCCTGTAATAAGGCCCAAATTCCTTCTTTACCGCGATCTTTTCTCTGACTAGATCCCCGACTTTTGGAATCCAGACAGGTCTTGCTGGGACAGGTGGTGGTTCTTCAGTGGTTGTTGGCTGCTGTTTCAACTTTATGTTGCTCAGGTCTTTTCTTGTTTCGTTTAAGTCCTGCAAAATAGCCAAATGATCTTTGATATCAAAGCATTTTTCCTTCACCACTGAAGTCTGACTGTCGAGATTTAAGACTAACATCCTAGTTCCAAATAATAATTCGTACGGACTGAATCCCTTCAGAGAATTTCTTGGCAAGTTATTTAGACTACGTTGGACACTTATTAGATGTTTGACCCACCCAGCTCCCGAACCTAATATCCTTTCTGTTATAGATAGCTTTATGCCTTGGTTTTTTCTTTACACCATCCCGTATCCCTCAGGAAGGAAGTGAGAAGAGTCCCGCTGTGCTATGCTCATTTGGCCATGTTTCCCCTCAGGCTGGAGGGCCAGATTGAAAACAATGGTCAAACGTAGCATGCTCTTAGCGTATATGCCATTTAGACTCGCAAATCTTTGTATAACAGTCCAGACGTCAGCCGAGTGCTGGTGATCTACATTATAAGTGGAAACTAGCCTGTATATGTTAATCGGACGCTTTGCTTTTTACTGTTGATTTTTTTTTTTCTGGAGTGAAACGACACGGTATTACACCGTTTCTCTCACCACTGCGATTTCTGTTACAGTTTGGGCAGTTCTTTACAAAAATGGTATGATGCAGGCTCATGCCTGGCCACCAGTACCTTGATTGTAATTCTTCCAGAGAATCTTTTAGTTTGAGGTGTCTGAGACCCTCACCCATATGTGCGTCTGCTATTAACAAGTTTCTCCTGTCCATGTTTGGAATCACTCTATCCCCCACTCCAGGGATTCGAGCAAAAGGGACGGAGTTTGCATCGATTATGTATGTATAATTGAGTGGATAGTTGATCGGTAGCGCCAAGCAGTCGCCTTTTAATGACGTTTTCACCGCCAGCACTGTTTCACCGTCAATATACTTCACTGTACGTTTTTTTCGAGCTACGGAAGCCGATTTAGTTGCTACCGCTGTGGCTGTCTCAGCCAATGAATTCCCAGCAACGTGAACGCCATCACGCTGATGACTCAGTGAGTGTGTCACATGAGTCTTTGGTAGTTCTTTTTGTAAAAGAGCTATTTGTTCCCAAAGCAGTTTTTGCTTTATTGTTGCACCTGTGTCATCTTTGTAACCGTTTTGAATCCATGTCTGCAAATCGCTGTTATATGATTTGACGCAGTAATATGAATCGGACACTATAAGTGTCGGGAATTCGCGATCCGCATTATCTAGCGCCATTTTCAATGCTATTATTTCAGTCTGTTGTTCTGAATTAGTTTCTAATGAGTGTGTTTTTGTTAATAGAGGTCTTAGTTTACCTCCGCGCCACACTTCTTTTGTAATCTCACATGTTGGGTTGTATGCTTGTTCTCCCCAAATGGAGGGTTGAGCATGTCCGTCTGTATAGATTACACAAGCGTATTGTCGTAAGGGCAGAATGTCGATAGGCAGAGGGAATGTTCTTTCATATTCTAGATTTTTCAATTCCTTTAGTTCTGGATCAAAGTAGTAGTATACTTTGTCCGTTGTAATTGAATTCACCCATTGTATCCATTCCGGATTCAATGTTGTTGTTGGTAAATTACAGGTGTTGTTAATGCCTCAAAGGCTGATTCTGCTGTTCTGACTATGATACGTCTACCGTCTGCTTGATCTTTTTCTCTAGCTATTGTGGTTTGAACTGCATGAACAATGTTTTATTTAATGCTGAATTTCTTTTCAGCTTCTGTGTACAAGTGTGATTTGAATGCAATTGGTACCTTTTCTCCCTCATTAGAGGTCAGGTATGTGAATCCGCATCTTCCTGGGATGACTCGAATCACAAGATTGCGTGTGTTATCACGTGTTTCTAATTTTGTTTTAATTAACATGTCTGTTTGTAATGATCTCAAAATTTCTGTGTGTATTTGAGTCCAATTGGTTCTTTTAAAATCTGGTTTTATTAGATCATAAAGGGGTTTGACCCTTTCTGCGTAATTTGCGATGTATGTTCTTCCGAAATTTAGGAAGCCTAGAATTGACTGTAGGTTTTTTAGTGTTCTAGGTGCTTGGAGTACGGCACATTTCTCTAGGAAATTGTCAGCCAGGCTTTTGCCTTCACTTGATAATTCGTATCCTAAGAACAGGACTGTTAGATGGGCAATTGTGGATTTTTTAAAGTTGAATTTGTATCCCTTTGCTGCGAACCCAAGTATTATGGTGTTCACTCTCTTCAAGTGAGTATCCAAGTCATCATCTGTTAAGTATATGTCGTCGACATAAGATAATGCTTTGTCATCATATGTTTGTAGTAATTCTGTTACTCTCGCTGAGAATACCCCTGGGCTATTCTTGTACCCCTGGGCTAACCGACAGAATTGTTTTTGAGTGCTATTTATTGAGAATGCAGACAAATATCTGCTCTCTGGTGCTATGTTTTGACAAAAGAATCCATTAGAGATGTCTAATGTTGTTTTGTATTTTTTGCGCACTATGTTATTCATTAGTGCAGCACTATGCGAGTTTTGCACTGAAAAAGTTTTGCAACATGAGTTAAGGTGTCGGTAATCCAAAACTAGACGATATGAATTGTCTGGTTTGGAGACCGGAAACAAAGGGTTGTTCATTTGTGAGGTGCAAGTTTCAATCACCCCCTTGTATTCTAATTGATCTAGGATTTCTTTTACCTGTTTTTTAGCTTCTTGCTTAATTGGGTACTGTCTTTGTGCAGTAGGTTGTGATTTTAACTGGATTTTGTGAGGAGGAGAGTCCTCATCCCATCCTACATGATTTTTATATAAAGCAGGAGCTAGAGCTACTGCCCACTTTCTGGCAAGTGTATATTTTTTATGAATTGGGATATGATTTGAGAAGGCAGGCATGATTATTTCTTCGCCATGAGGGCGCTCCCTGACAAACTCTGGTGGCCAGTCTTTTTCAGCTAGAAGGATGTCATAGCCCTTGGAGAGATTATCCCAAAATAGTCCCCTTATTTTTCTAGTCTTATCCCCTTCTATACGTAAAGTTATTTCATATATTTTGTGAGGTTTGCTAACTCTGGTGTCTGCAGTTTCCACTTGAAGATATTTATTCGTGTCCACTGTCTCCAGAAGATTCATAAGGACTTTGCGAGCTATGCTCACTTCTGCTGCGCTGTCTAGCATTGTCTGAGCCCATTCTCCGTTTTTCAGTTGTGTCCTCAGTATTCTCGGCATTGTTAACTATCTTGATACTGGCTACCTTCTTTTTTGGAAATTGTAATTTCTTTTTTAGATGAGCAGGTTCCTTGTCTTTGGACTTGGCGTGCTCTTCTCTTTGTTCTGATCGTCCTCTTCTTTCCGATTTCTGCGAGGAAGTCTGAAAAGATTGAGAGGGACGTGTATCAATGTCTTGATATCTATCAGGCTTCTTTATATTATCCATATTTCTAAGGTTATATCTTTTCCCAGAGGGGTCACTTTGGGGTGACCTGTGTCTTTGGTTCGGAGATTTTTCTCTCCGCCGAGGAGACCTTCCTCTGGACTGGAATTTCTTTTCTTTAGGATTGGATTGTTTGTTTCCATCCCAGTTCTTTTTTTGTGATGTTGAATTATTATTAAAAAATATTTTTTCAGGACTTTCAATCAGTTGGGGTTTTACTGGTATTCCACCTAAACTATCTCTACCTAGTTCCTCATAGGATTTTTCTATAATTCTGGCAATTTCAGCTGGTTGGTCTGCTATATCTGTCTCCTTTAACCTCTGGCGGATCGCCACGTTTGCTGCTTCTCCCTTTATGTTGGCTAATAATATAGCCGAGACCTGCTTGAAGTCTTTCAGTAATTTCATACCAAGAGTTAAAGCGGGTTCTGGACCGTATTCGTCTTGAATTTGTTTTAGCACATCTGGTATTAACGAAATGGATGGAACACCGTGCGTTTTTGTGTAGATGGAAGCAAAGACTGTACCCCAAGTGTCACAGTCCTCCACGTGTGGTGCGATTCCCATTGGAAGACAGATAGTCAGAATCCTGTGTTTTTCTAACGGGGTGGTGTCTGGAAACACCGCCTCTATTTGGGTGATTTTTTGTGCTAACCAGAATGGTATTTGTTCCCGTTTAGCTGGTACTTTACCTAGGCAGGATTGTATGTTCTGTGGTGTAATTTTATTTGTGTTCCCCTGGTGAGGGGTCAGCTGTGGAATTTTAATTGCTGGTTGAATTGTTGAAGTCCGCATCACATATTGGACTAATTGTCTATGTAGTTTTATTAATTGTTTTAGCTGTGTTAAAAGCTCTGCTTGAGACATCCCATTGATGTCTGGATGTGGTGTGTATTCGGCTAGGACCGGCCACGTTGCTCCTGGTCTACCTAATGGACCGAGCCTGGTGATGTGATTATTATGTTTTAGGGCGCCATTAAATAAGAGCAGATGCTCTTGAAATTTAAGTGGTACTTCCACCTCCTCGAAAGGAGTGTACTCATTAGGAGGGTCCTCTGTTTTGTAATAGTGGAAGTACTTTGTTACAGCATTTGCTGCTGGAAAATGTATCCATGAATAATATACCTCTGTCTGCCGATATTCGTGTGCCTCAATCACGAATATGACTGTGCCACCTCTAGGTGTCAGTCCATTTTCTATAAGTTTTAAAGTTATAGATTTCCTCTTGATGACCGGGATGAGTATTATATCCGGGTCAGCATCTTGCAGTGCATTATCAGCTGCTGCGAGTTCAGTTGCTATCCTAACTGTCTCTCTTTCTTCTTCAGTGTCTGACATTGTACTGTCCAGAAGGTTATTTAGTTTGTTTGCAGATCAGGTTTCTTATGGAAACAAAGATTAGATGCACAATATTTTGGAACAGTGTATCCTTCAACGTTGACTAAACCAAGGACCATACATAGGAGTTTCCTCCTGCGAGGTCTGGCGGATATTACCTTTTACCCACTCCAGATGTCTTTGGAGTATTATGGGAAAAAAGGGGTCTGAGTGAAAAAGCACGACTGAGTTACTCTAAATGTCTTACGTTAGTTTTATCGCCCTTCCAAACGCATTGGGCACCATGTAGTGTAGTTCCTATTATCCCAATAGGCTCTGCGCATTGGAATAATACCTTCAATAGTATAGGCCTAGACCAGACGCTAACTAGGTCTACTACTGTCGATATTAGACTTAAAGTTTTGGGTTTTGCCAGCTAGCTCAGAGTTCACTAGAAACTTTCTCGAATAGACAAGGAGGAGTTGAATCTCCCTGGATAGACAAGAAGGGATTTAGTTTCTGACAACCATAGAACATGACAACTTTGCTCTCCCCTAATCAAGAGTGTATCTCTAGAGTCGTGTGAAAACAAAAGACGACTTATTTTACTCAGTCAGTACGTGCATTCTTAGTCTCACCAGATTGTAGAGAAAAGGAAGAGACGGGCGTGTTCAATAAAAGATGTTATTTATTGATCAGTCTCTTTTCTCATACAAGAGAAATGGATCGATATTATTGCAATACTTATGGTTAAGTAAAGTGCATACAATAAAAGCAGAAGTATAAAATAATACTGTAAAAACATTGATATGGTTTCTAAGCCATATGAAGGTTTAAAATGAATAAAATGAATACATACACATTTACATTTGACTAATCGTACTCAACTGGTGTTTCTAACTACGCCTACCCCGTGTACCTGACCTAAGCCTAATACGTGGGCGGGAATAGAAAGTTACAGTTTAAGTTAAGTTTGTTTTGCCAAGTGACTGACTAAAGAATTCTCTGCAAGGGGTTATTCAGTTCTGTACCTGGAATCTAGGATGAATGAGGGATGGTATCTCTCGTCTCTGGTCTCGATATTCCAGGCTGCCTGCGAGGGCTACCCGGAAGCGCCGGAGCTGGATTTCTCGGCAGGAGAAAGCAGCGTCTCGTTCTCAGCGCGTCAGGAAGGCGGGGCTGCGCCAGCGGGGTCTGCTCTGCTCTGGGCTTCGGCAAGTCTGGCTGCTCCGATCTCGTCACCACCGCGTGTGTTTGCATAGGGCAATATCGGTAATATTTATACCTTTAAGGTGCCGAGATTGACGTAAGGATGGACATAGATACGTCAATAAGGATGTCATACGACCTGGTCGTTAGCACATTCTTTTGCTGAAGTTCTCGGTGAAATCAAAACAATGGCCGCAGGGTTTTTCCCAGGTCTGTCATAGGTTTGATTTGTTTTGAGAACTCTGTATGCCTTATCAGGGGCTGGAGGAATATCGCTTGTCTAATTAGATGGCAAGCGTTATGACTTAATCAGATAACACGTTCCTGTGCCGTAGTGTGGCTTTATCAGATAACGGTTCCTGCATCATGGGGGTTTTCTGCCTCATGGGATGGCTGCTAGTTAACTTGTTAACCAGAATAGGGTCAGGAATAGGGGGATCGATACAGAACCTATAGGAATACATCACAAAAGCACTATGGACATCCCTCGGTAGACTTTCTGGTTGAACACAAAAATCAAGTTCAACTGCACATGAGTCTCTCACCTCCCTGAGGAAAGCATCCGGGTCGATCTGAGACCATTTAAGGTGGTGCCCACCGTCTGTAGGTCTTGATGTTCCCGGTGCCCTTCTTCTAGGTTTGCTAGATAAAAATGCGCCACAAAAGTATACACCGAGGGGGTTGTGATCACTATAAACGTTTTCCTTGATGGTAAACCTTTGAAAAAGGGACTGAAAGGAGGAGGAAATTAAAATATGGTCTTTAAAAGACCCGGTACCTCTCCCTTTAAAGGTGCGAATCAGGGCTTTACAGTTAGGGGCAGAGAGGGTTATTAGTGTCAGTAGATAAAATTCTTTGACCAGAATATTTAGTTCATCCCCTGTGTTGAGTGCTCCAAATGAAATCCCCTCATTCTGTGGCATCCCAAATCAGACATCTTCGTAATCTTGGGGTCGCCACAAGGGTGGGTATTAAAATCACCCAACACCATCATGGGGCGTGAACCATGATCACAAAACTTCCCTATATAGTGACTCAGCTGGATAATGTTACCTTGCCCCTTTTTGCTATTCAGTGAATTATAGAAATTGATCAGGCTCATTATATTGTTCCCCTTCTTAAGTGTAATGACCTGAAGGCCCTGGCTAAAAAAAAGATGGGTTCTTACCTGGCAGTCCACTGTCAGCGAGATATAAGTAACCAAATCTCCTTTGGCTCTGCCACTAGTAGACGGGGAGGCAGGAACAAAATAAGCTTTGAAACCCTCCAAAAACAGATTGCAATCCACCAACCAGTTTTCTTGAAGGCAGATTACTGAGAAATGCCTAACAAACTGTTGCCATATGGGATCCTGGAACTTGTCTGCCAGGCCTGCTATGTTCCATGATGGAACGTTACTGTCCAAAACATGGGGTGTCACCTCTCTTTGTGTTAAAGGAAGGTGAGCCATGTGCAGTGTCTCTATCTCGGTTGCCAAGGTTGAGTGAGCCCTCTGTTGGTGCACTGGTTCTGCTACGGTCTTGGTAGGGATGTCCAGTCAAGTGCATTCCTCCAACCCTGATAATATAGAAAATCTATTATCTAGTGCTAGTGTAGGAGGCGTGACAGGAGCAATGTGAGGCCCCATAATTATACTGTGAAGTAGTTGTGAGAGCCCTTGGTTCCTACCTGCAGAGTTTTCATAAGACCAACTGCCTTGAGCAAGATTCCTGTTGTTATTCCCTGATATAATACGTCTGAGAATCAGCTCTATAAATGAAACCCAGTGGGAGTGCCTGTATTGTGGACCCGTAATGTGGTGGACCGACATGACTATCCCCTAACAGGATTCTTCTGGGTATAAAAGCCCTGTTGAAGTTTACTATAATGCAGTCACCCCCTCCCGGTTTACCTGGAACTGCCTATCCAATCCACTCGGCGTACCATAATAATGTTACATTCCATATCAGGACCCACGGGGGTATTAGTTGATAACCAGTGGAGTACCTTGTTCTTTAACTTGTTGTAATCCTTGTTTATACCTGTGGAAGAGGCGGGACTTTCCTCAAGACCACACCATAAGGAGTGGATTCTGTGGGGAAGATGAATAAAAGGAGGGCGCTGATGAACCTTCCCTGGCAGCACCACGGGGCCATCTGACTGGCCTGCTGAGGATTGGAGGTCCCGCCGGTGCAAAGGAACTGCCAGGGGTCTACTGAGAGTCTGGACACCCCTTGAGCAGTCTGCGTTCCCTTGAGCTAAATGCGCCGTGACGCTGCACAAGCTGCTGGTCTCCATGAGAGTTGGTAGGGTTTTTGAGTAAGCCCGGGTCAGAATTGGCGACTGATTCTATTTCTGGGGTCTCACTTATAGCCCCACAGCTTACATAGGCATTAGTTTGGGCCCCCCCCCACAAGACTTTTCTCGATTGATGTCAACCTCTCTAGAATAAGACTCAGTTTGGTATCCAACAGAGTGGTCATTATATCTTTAAAGACCTTTGTAACTACCGGCTTGGGCGCTGAACACTTGGCAGAAGGCTTATTGGCATAGGTGAGTTTTGGTCATTTCGCTTTACACCCTGTAGTTTGGAGTTTCCATTTTGCACTCTCCCTGGTGTTAGGCACCCCCTGGGCAGTGAATTGACTAGTCTCCCTAGGGAAGAGACAATGGGTGAACATAGGATTCTGTGTCTTAGTGCTATCCTTCCCTTGCACTGGAACAATACTATCTCTTCTTCAATTATTATAACTGGACAGAGGGATCTATGCGCGGTCGGGGAAGGGGCCGGAAAGGGAGCTTCATATACAGGTGGTAACCCTTCAGTAATAAAGGAAGCTGCAGGTGACCCCTGAACAATCACTTTCAATACCCGCAGTAGACTTCCAGTTAACTCCCTGGTGAGCACTACCCATACACTACCCAAACACCACTGCACTACCCTAAATCCTAAAACACTACCCCTTACAGTACACAAACACCACTGTGCTTCCCTAAACCCTAAAACACTACCCCCATCATGACCCCCTATATAACCCCAAACACAACTGCGCTAACCCTAACACTAAAACACTACCCCAGCATGACCCCCTACACTACCCAAACACCTCTGCACTACCCTAAACCCTAAAACACTACCCCAGCACGACCCCCTACACTACCCAAACCCCACAGGACTACCCTAAAGCCTAAATCTACCCCAGCACGACCCTCTACATTACCCAAACACCACTGTGCTACTCTAAACCCTAAAACACTACCCCCTGCATTACACAAACACCACTGCACTACCCTTAACCCTAAGACAATACCCAAGCATGACCCCAACACTACACAAACACCACTGCACTACCCTAAACCCTAAAATACTACCCCTACACTACACAAACACCACTGCACTACCCTAAACCCTAAAACACTACCTTCAGCACAAACCCACAAACACTACACAAACACAACTGCACTACCCTAATCCCTAAATCTACCCTAGCACAACCCCCTGCACTACCCAAACACCACTGCCCTACCCTACCCTAAAACCTACAACATTACCCCAGAAGGACCCCCTACACTACTCAAACACTACTGCACTACCCTAAACTCTAAATCTACCCCTAGCATGACCCCCTACACTACACAAACACCACTGCACTACCCTAAACCCTAAAACACTTCCCCAGCACGGCCCCCTACACTACCTAAACAGCACTGCACTACCCGAAACCCTAAAATACTACCCCTACAGTACACAAACACCACTGCGCTTCCCTAATCCCTAAAACACTTCCCCAAGCACGACCCCCTACACTACCCAGACACCACTGTGCTAACCTAAACACTGTGAGCTAAAGAACGGTGATGGATTAAACCCAGATCGTTTGAGTGGGTGTGAGTGTTTGATTGATTCAGATGCTCCGTCCATCACCACCCCCTTTTGTACCGCAACCTAAACACTAAAGCACTACCATAGCACGGAACCCTACACTACCCAAACACCTCTGCACTACCCTAAGCTCTAAAACACTACCCCAGCATGACCCCCTACACTACTCAAACACCACTGCACTACCCTAAACCCTAAATCTACCCCCAGCATGACCCTATATAATACACAAACATCACTGCACTACCCTGGACCCTAAAACACTACCCCCTGCACGACCCCCTAAACTACACAAACACCACTGCACAACCCTAAAACATTAACCCCAGCATGACCCCTACACTACATAAACACCACAGCACGACCCTAAACCCTAAAACACTACACCCAGCATGACCCCCTACACTACCCAAACACAACTGCGCTATCCTAAACCCTGAAACACTACCCACGGCACGACCCTCTACACTACACAAACACCACTGCGCTTCCCTAAACCCAAAAACCCTACCCCCGGCACGACCCCCTACACTACCCAAACACCACTTCGCTACCCTAACGCTAAAACACTACCCCCAGCATGACCCCCTACACTACCCAAACACCACTGTGCTACCCTAAACACTAAAACACTACCCCTACACTAAACAAACAACACTGAACTACCCTAAACCATAAAACACTACCCCAACATGACCCACTACACTACACAAACACCACCGCACAACCCTAAACCCTAATTCTACCCATAGCACAAGCCCCCTACACTACCCAAATACCACTGCACTATCCTAAATCCTAAAACACTACCCCAGCACGACCCCCTATCCTACTCAAACACCACTGCACTACCCTAAACCCTAAATCTACCCCAGCACAACCCCCTACACTACCCAAAAACCAATACACTACCCTAAACCCTAAAAGACTACCTCCAGCACGACCCCTGCACTACACAAACACCACTGCACTACCCTAAACCCTAAAACACTGCCCCCAGCACAACCCCCTTCACTACCCAAACACCACTGCACCACCCTAAACCTTAAAATACTACCCCCAGCACAACCTCCTACACTACATAAACACCACTGCACAACCCTAAACCCTAAAACACTACCCCCTACACAAACACCACTGTACTACCCTAAACCCTAAAACCCTACCCCCGGCACAACCCACTATACTACACAAACACCACTGCACTACCCTAAACGCTAAAATTCTACCCCCAGCACGACCCCCTACACTACACAAACACCATTGCACTACCCTAAACCTTAAATCTACCCCAACACGACCCCCTACACTACCCAAACACCACTGCAATACCATAAACCCTAAAACACTATACCCAGCATGAACCCGTAAATACTACACAAACACCACTGCACTCCCCTAAACCCTAAATTTACCCCAATCACGACCCCCATACTACTCAAACACCACTGCACTACCCTAAATCCTAAATCTACCACCAGCACGACCCCCTACACTACCCAACACCACTGCACTAGCCTAAACCCTAAATCTACCCCCATCACGTCCCCCTATTCAACACAAACACCACTGCACTAACCCTAAACCTTAAATCTACCCCCAGCATGACCCCCTACACTACCCAAACACCACTGAACTACCATAAACCCTAAAACACTATCCCCAGCACGACCCCCTACACTACCCAAACCCCACAGGACTACCCTAAAGCCTAAATCTACCCCAGCAAGACCCTCTACATTACCCAAACACCACTGTGCTACTCTAAACCCTAAAACACTACCCCCTGCACTACACAAACACCACTGCACTACCCTTAACCCTAAGACAATACCCAAGCATGACCCCGACACTACACAAACACCACTGCACTACCCTAAACCCTAAAATACTACCCCTACACTACACAAACACCACTGCACTACCCTAAACCCTAAAACACTACCTTCAGCACAAACCCACAAACACTACACAAACACCACTGCACTACCCTAATCCCTAAATCTACCCTAGCACAACCCCCTGCACTACCCAAACACCACTGCCCTACCCTAAAATCTACAACATTACCCCAGAAGGACCCCCTACACTACTCAAACACTACTGCACTACCCTAAACTCTAAATCTACCCCTAGCATGACCCCCTACACTACACAAACACCACTGCACTACCCTAAACCCTAAAACACTTCCCCAGCACGGCCCCCTACACTACCCAAACAGCACTGCACTACCCGAAACCCTAAAATACTACCCCTACAGTACACAAACACCACTGCGCTTCCCTAATCCCTAAAACACTTCCCCAAGCACGACCCCCTACACTACCCAGACACCACTGTGCTAACCTGAACACTGTGAGCTAAAGAACGGTGATGGATTAAACCCAGATCTTTTGACTGGGTGTGAGTGTTTGATTGATTCAGATGCTCCGTCCATCACCACCCCCTTTTGTACCGCAACCTAAACACTAAAGCACTACCATAGCACGACACCCTACACTACCCAAACACCTCTGCACTACCCTAAGCTCTAAAACACTACCCCAGCATGACCCCCTACACTACTCAAACACCACTGCACTACCCTAAACCCTAAATCTACCCCCAGCATGACCCAATATACTACACAAACATCACTGCACTACCCTGGACCCTAAAACACTACCCCCTGCACGACCCCCTAAACTACACAAACACCACTGCACAACCCTAAAACATTAACCCCCGCATGACCCCTACACTACATAAACACCACAGCGTGACCCTAAACCCTAAAACACTACACCCAGCATGACCCCCTACACTACCCAAACACAACTGCGCTATCCTAAACCCTGAAACACTACCCACGGCACGACCCTCCACACTACACAAACACCACTGCGCTTCCCTAAACCCAAAAACCCTACCCCCGGCACGACCCCCTACACTACCCAAACACCACTTCGCTACCCTAACGCTAAAACACTACCCCCAGCATGACCCCCTACACTACCCAAACACCACTGTGCTACCCTAAACACTAAAACACTACCCCTACACTACACAAACAACACTGAACTACCCTAAACCATAAAACACTACCCCAACATGACCCACTACACTACACAAACACCACCGCACAACCCTAAACCCTAATTCTACCCATAGCACAAGCCCCCTACACTTCCCAAATACCACTGCACTATCCTAAACCCTAAAACACTACCCCAGCACGACCCCCTATCCTACTCAAACACCACTGCACTACCCTAAACCCTAAATCTACCCCAGCACAACCCCCTACACTACCCAAAAACCAATACACCACCCTAAACCCTAAAAGACTACCCCCAGCACGACCCCTGCACTACACAAACACCACTGCACTACCCTAAACCCTAAAACACTGCCCCCAGTGTTAGGGGAAGGGCCAACTTCCACGGGAGCGAAGACAAATCCCCACACCTCCAAGACACAGCAGCAGGAATGCGCTAACAAGGTAGACCACACTCCTATCTGCTGTATCCTAAAAGTATGAGGGAATTTACCCAAGGAGTGTCCACCACTCTCCTCATACGTGGGGTAACAGAATAGTAGATAAGGCGTCTCCGGGAGGGGTGGTCCAGGCTAGGAAACAAAGATCAAGTTAGGAATAAACACAATCCCTATGCTTACATGAAACACCCTAAAACATTGACAAGTGTGATCACTCTTGGTTCTTACCCCAAATGTAGATCGGGCCAGCGTCAACGATGAGTCCAGGCAATCAGGGAGGGGTCCAACAGGACTCACGAAGGATTCAACACACCTCTGACGCAACGTAAATGGTAAGGGCAGGCGAGGTGAACTGGCCGGCTGACTAAAGAGGATCAGGCCAGCGGAGCAGTAACACCAAAACACCATACAAAACAAACACAAAACAGAAAAGGAGTGAGGGGCACCGACCGGCTGCACAGGGGGCGAATACAGCGGAGCAGCACCCACTCAGGAGGTGAGACACCCGGCCCCTAGGAGGATAGGGCGGAGCGCTCACTCTCAAGAGGAAAAAACCACTTAAGTAAAGGGGCAAACCAAAGAGGTAACAGTGGTAGCAAAACCAGTATATAGCAAAGAGTGAACCGATAACGCCCGCAAAATGCGTGAGGAATAGCAGGGCGTCGCGTTCACTGAAAACGAAGCGGAAAAGAATACCGCTTTCACAACCAGACACCACACGCACACTCACAGGGCAGAAAAGCGAGTAGCAGAGGGTCAGGAGAGTCAGGTATCAGGCGACTAGAAGACAGAGCCCAGCAGAGCTCTAGACGGCAGCAAAACAACTCGAACAGGAACCAGGAAGTGGGAAGGGGGCGTGGTCACAGCAAGTAAGCCAAGCAATGATGGGAGGGCCCAGCTCCTCCTTATCCCCCTTAGGGAGCGTCAGGAAAGTACGGGTTTTGGTGCTAAGGGGTCAAATAATAATGCACAAACCGGAATGAAGCACACTTGCCAATGTTAATTCCTAACAGTACCCCTCCTTAAAGATCTATTCACAGGACCTGGCTTTGTGGGGTGCAGTCTGTGAAACTGTCGGATCAACCGCACTGCATGTATGTTTTCAGCAGGTTCCCAAGACCTTTCTTCCGGGGGATATCCCACCCAATCAATGAAGTACTGGAGTTTGCCTCGGATTCGTCTGGAATTCAATATTTTGCTGACTTCATATTCTGTTTCTCCGTCTATCTGTACTGGAGGGGGAGGAATTTCAGGGACAAGGGAAGGTATGTATTTTTTGATCAAAGAACTGTGGAACACAGGATGGATCTTCATACAGGGGGGAAGCTGGAGTTTAAGTGTAACAGGAGAAAGGATTTTCTCTATTGGGTAGGGTCCTATGAAGCGGGGTTGGAACTTTTTTGACCCTTCCATTCTAAGGTTTTTTGTGGACAGCCACACCTTTTCTCCTATCACGTAGTCTGGTTCCGTTCTACTATCTGGGAGAGTAGGTCTTTAAGTTCTTCACCCAACCCCCTGTAAAACAAAGAAGTTCGCTTGTCTTCAGGCCAGTGGGTTTCGGCTACTAGGCGATTAAATTGTGTTATGTACGAGAGCAAATCCTTCGACCCTTGTCGAAGGTTTAGTAACTCAGTGTCACTGGCTTGCATGTAGGCGTGCTTAGCAAAAAGGCTTCTCGTTTTTTCTTTGAATAGGTCAAGGTCATATAACAGGGGATCGTTGTTCCGTACCAGTGGCACCGCCCATTCTGCCGCATTCCCGACTAGATAGGATATGATAAACGCTACCTTGGCAGAATCGTCCGGAAAGGACGCGGCTTTGCACAAGAACTGGAGTTGGCACTGGTTCATGAAAACTTCGTATTTAGAGCTATCCCCTGTAAATCTTTCGGGCATGGCTAGGGGCACAGGGTTAGGGGTGTTTACCGTGACTTGCACAGGGGAGGCCTGAGGATCAGTGCTAGCTCGTGGGTCTTGTTCTGTTGGGGAAAGTGTAAATTTGGCAGGCTGGATATAACTTTTGCGGACTTTAGGGATGGTGCCTGTTCTCAGTTGATGGACTTCCGCAACTAGCCTCTGATTTTCTGTACCTAATCTTCCTACTTCTGTCTGTAGGGCCACAAAAGCTGCCATCAAGTCTTCCATGGAAAGGGTCTGTGGGACAGAGCCTGACGCCTCCATAGATGTGTCGGGATTCATCCTCGCTCAGGGGAAGGAAAATTCGTGGGCTTGGCTTTCTGTTAGGGGAAGGGCCAACTTCCACGGGAGCGAAGACAAATCCCCACACCTCCAAGACACAGCAGCAGGAATGCGCTAACAAGGTAGACCACACTCCTATCTGCTGTATCCTAAAAGTATGAGGGAATTTACCCAAGGAGTGTCCACCACTCTCCTCATACGTGGGGTAACAGAATAGTAGATAAGGCGTCTCCGGGAGGGGTGGTCCAGGCTAGGAAACAAAGATCAAGTTAGGAATAAACACAATCCCTATGCTTACATGAAACACCCTAAAACATTGACAAGTGTGATCACTCTTGGTTCTTACCCCAAATGTAGATCGGGCCAGCGTCAACGATGAGTCCAGGCAATCCGGGAGGGGTCCAACAGGACTCACGAAGGATTCAACACACCTCTGACGCAACGTAAATGGTAAGGGCAGGCGAGGTGAACTGGCCGGCTGACTAAAGAGGATCAGGCCAGCGGAGCAGTAACACCAAAACACCATACAAAACAAACACAAAACAGAAAAGGAGTGAGGGGCACCGACCGGCTGCACAGGGGGCGAATACAGCGGAGCAGCACCCACTCAGGAGGTGAGACACCCGGCCCCTAGGAGGATAGGGCGGAGCGCTCACTCTCAAGAGGAAAAAACCACTTAAGTAAAGGGGCAAACCAAAGAGGTAACAGTGGTAGCAAAACCAGTATATAGCAAAGAGTGAACCGATAACGCCCGCAAAATGCGTGAGGAATAGCAGGGCGTCGCGTTCACTGAAAACGAAGCGGAAAAGAATACCGCTTTCACAACCAGACACCACACGCACACTCACAGGGCAGAAAAGCGAGTAGCAGAGGGTCAGGAGAGTCAGGTATCAGGCGACTAGAAGACAGAGCCCAGCAGAGCTCTAGACGGCAGCAAAACAACTCGAACAGGAACCAGGAAGTGGGAAGGGGGCGTGGTCACAGCAAGTAAGCCAAGCAATGATGGGAGGGCCCAGCTCCTCCTTATCCCCCTTAGGGAGCGTCAGGAAAGTACGGGTTTTGGTGCTAAGGGGTCAAATAATAATGCACAAACCGGAATGAAGCACACTTGCCAATGTTAATTCCTAACACCCAGCACAACCCCCTTCACTACCCAAACACCACTGCACCACCCTAAACCTTAAAATACTACCCCCAGCACAACCTCCTACACTACATAAACACCACTGCACAACCCTAAACCCTAAAACACTACCCCCTACACAAACACCACTGTACTACCCTAAACCCTAAAACCCTACCCCCGGCACAACCCACTATACTACACAAACACCACTGCACTACCCTAAACGCTAAAATTCTACCCCCAGCACGACCCCCTACACTACACAAACACCATTGCACTACCCTAAACCTTAAATCTACCCCAACACGACCCCCTACACTACCCAAACACCACTGCAATACCATAAACCCTAAAACACTATACCCAGCATGAACCCGTAAATACTACACAAACACCACTGCACTCCCCTAAACCCTAAATTTACCCCAAGCACGACCCCCATACTACTCAAACACCACTGCACTACCCTAAATCCTAAATCTACCACCAGCACGACCCCCTACACTACCCAACACCACTGCACTAGCCTAAACCCTAAATCTACCCCCATCACGTCCCCCTATTCAACACAAACACCACTGCACTAACCCTAAACCTTAAATCTACCCCCAGCATGACCCCCTACACTACCCAAACACCACTGAACTACCATAAACCCTAAAACACTATCCCCAGCACGACCCCCTACACTACCCAACCCCACAGGACTACCCTAAAGCCTAAATCTACCCCAGCACGACGCTCTACATTACCCAAACACCACTGTGCTACTCTAAACCCTAAAACACTACCCCCTGCACTACACAAACACCACTGCACTACCCTTAACCCTAAGACAATACCCAAGCATGACCCCGACACTACACAAACACCACTGCACTACCCTAAACCCTAAAATACTACCCCTACACTACACAAACACCACTGCACTACCCTAAACCCTAAAACACTACCTTCAGCACGAACCCACAAACACTACACAAACACCACTGCACTACCCTAATCCCTAAATCTACCCTAGCACAACCCCCTGCACTACCCAAACACCACTGCCCTACCCTAAAATCTACAACATTACCCCAGAAGGACCCCCTACACTACTCAAACACTACTGCACTACCCTAAACTCTAAATCTACCCCTAGCATGACCCCCTACACTACACAAACACCACTGCACTACCCTAAACCCTAAAACACTTCCCCAGCACGGCCCCCTACACTACCCAAACAGCACTGCACTACCCGAAACCCTAAAATACTACCCTACAGTACACAAACACCACTGCGCTTCCCTAATCCCTAAAACACTTCCCCAAGCACGACCCCCTACACTACCCAGACACCACTGTGCTAACCTAAACACTGTGAGCTAAAGAACGGTGATGGATTAAACCCAGATCTTTTGACTGGGTGTGAGTGTTTGATTGATTCAGATGCTCCGTCCATCACCACCCCCTTTTGTACCGCAACCTAAACACTAAAGCACTACCATAGCATGACACCCTGCACTACCCAAACACCTCTGCACTACCCTAAGCTCTAAAACACTACCCCAGCATGACCCCCTACACTACTCAAACACCACTGCACTACCCTAAACCCTAAATCTACCCCCAGCATGACCCCATATACTACACAAACATAACTGCACTACCCTAGACCCTAAAACACTACCCCCTGCACGACCCCCTAAACTACACAAACACCACTGCACAACCCTAAAACATTAACCCCAGCATGACCCCTACACTACATAAACACCACAGCGCGACCCTAAACCCTAAAACACTACACCCAGCATGACCCCCTACACTACCCAAACACAACTGCACTATCCTAAACCCTGAAACACTACCCACGGCACGACCCTCTACACTACACAAACACCACTGCGCTTCCCTAAACCCAAAAACCCTACCCCCGGCACGACCCCCTACACTACCCAAACACCACTTCGCTACCCTAACGCTAAAACACTACCCCCAGCATGACCCCCTACACTACCCAAACACCACTGCGCTACCCTAAACACTAAAACACTACCCCTACACTACACAAACAACACTGAACTACCCTAAACCATAAAACACTACCCCAACATGACCCACTACACTACACAAACACCACCGCACAAACCTAAACCCTAATTCTACTCATAGCACAAGCCCCCTACACTACCCAAATACCACTGCACTATCCTAAACCCTAAAACACTACCCCAGCACGACCCCCTACACTACACAAACACCTCTGCACTACCCTAAACCCTAACTCTGCCCCCAGCACGACCCCCTATCCTACACAAACACCACTGCACTACCCTAAACCCTAAATCTACCCCAGCACAACCCACTACACTACCCAAAAACCAATACACTACCCTAAACCCTAAAACACTACCCCCAGCACGACCCCTGCACTACACAAACACCACTGCACTACCCTGAACCCTAAAACACTGCCCCCAGCACGAACCCCTTCACTACCCAAACACCACTGCACCACCCTAAACCCTAAAATACTACCCCCAGCACAACCTCCTACACTACATAAACACCACTGCACAACCCTAAACCCTAAAACACTACCCCCTACACTACACAAACACCACTGTACTACCCTAAACCCTAAAACACTGCCCCCAGCACGACCCCCTTCACTACCCAAACACCACTGCACCACCCTAAACCCTAAAATACTACCTCCAGCACAACCTCCTACACTACATAAACACCACTGCACAACCCTAAACCTTAAAACACTACCCCCTACACTACACAAACACCACTGTACTACCCTAAACCCTAAAACACTGCCCCCAGCACAACCCCCTTCACTACCCAAACACCACTGCACCACCCTAAACCCTAAAATACTACCCCCAGCACAACCTCCTACACTACATAAACACCACTGCACAACCCTAAACCCTAAAACACTACCCCTACACTACACAAACACCACTGCACTACCCTAAACCCTAAAACACTGCCCCCAGCACGACCCCCTTCACTACCCAAACACCACTGCACCACCCTAAACCCTAAAATACTACCCCCAGCACAACCTCCTACACTACATAAACACCACTGCACATCCCTAAACCCTAAAACACTACCCCCTACACTACACAAACACCACTGTACTACCCTAAACCCTAAAACCCTACCCCCGGCACAACCCACTATACTACACAAACACCACTGCACTACCCTAAACGCTAAAATTCTACGCCCAGCACGACCCCCTACACTACACAAACACCATTGCACTACCCTAAACCTTAAATCTACCCCAACACGACCCCCTACACTACCCAAACACCACTGCACTACCATAAACCCTAAAACACTATACCCAGCATGAACCTGTAAATACTACACAAACACCACTGCACTCCCCTAAACCCTAAATTTACCCCAAGCACGACCCCCATACTACTCAAACACCACTGCACTACCCTAAACCCTAAATCTACCACCAGCACGACCCCCTACACTACCCAACACCACTGCACTAGCCTAAACCCTAAATCTACCCCATCACGTCCCCCTATTCAACACAAACACCACGGCACTAACCCTAAACCTTAAATCTACCCCCAGCATGACCCCCTACACTACCCAAACACCACTGAACTACCCTAAACCCTAAAACACTATCCCCAGCACAACCCCCTACACTACATAAACACCACTGCGCTACCCTAAATCCTAAAACACTAATCCCTACACTACACAAACACCACTGTACTACCCTAAACCCTAAAACCCTATCCCCAGCACAACCCCCTACACTGCACAAACACCATTGTACTACCCTAAACCTTAAATTAACCCCCAGCATGACCCACTACACTACACAAACACCACTGCAGTACTCTAAACCCTAAAACCCTATCCCCAGCATGACCCCCTACACTACACAAACACCATTGCACTCCCCTAAACCTTAAATCTACCCCCTGCACAACCCCTTACACTACACAAACCCCCCTGCACTACCACAAACCCTAAAACCCTATCCCCAAGCACGACCCCCATACTACTCAAACACCACTGCACTACCCTAAACCCTAAATCTACCACCAGCACGACCCCCTACACTACCCAACACCACTGCACTAGCCTAAACCCTAAATCTACCCCATCACGTCCCCCTATTCAACACAAACACCACGGCACTAACCCTAAACCTTAAATCTACCCCCAGCATGACCCCCTACACTACCCAAACACCACTGAACTACCCTAAACCCTAAAACACTATCCCCAGCACAACCCCCTACACTACATAAACACCACTGCGCTACCCTAAATCCTAAAACACTAATCCCTACACTACACAAACACCACTGTACTACCCTAAACCCTAAAACCCTATCCCCAGCACGACCCCCTACACTGCACAAACACCATTGTACTACCCTAAACCTTAAATTAACCCCCAGCATGACCCACTACACTACACAAACACCACTGCAGTACTCTAAACCCTAAAACCCTATCCCCAGCATGACCCCCTACACTACACAAACACCATTGCACTCCCCTAAACCTTAAATCTACCCCCTGCACAACCCCTTACACTACACAAACCCCCCTGCACTACCACAAACCCTAAAACCCTATCCCCAGCACGACCCCCTACACTACACAAACACCATTGCACTACCCTAAACCTTAAATTACCCACAGCACAACCCCGTGCACTACCCAAACACCACGGCACAATCCTAAAACCTAAAACACTACCCCCAGCATGACCCCCTACACTACATAAATACCACTGCACTACCCTAAACCCTAAAACAGTACCCCAGCACGATCCCCTACATGATAAGGATGTTATGCAGTGCCTTGTTTTGTATCCTTCTTTACAAAGATGTCTGTTTGCAGTTTCACGGTTTCGCTATTAGCATAGTTTGTTTCCGTGCCTCTAGACTGAGGAAAAATATTTCACTAGAGTGATGTCACATAACTGAGCCCTCCATTCAGACCTATGAAAGTCCCTCAGTCCTTTTTCAAAGGTTTGTCACAGATATTTCTGCAGGCAGTTTGTACAAATGTAGACATTATTCAGAACATGCTAAGCAATAGCACAGTTGAACTCTGATTGATCGCTCGCCACTTAAACGGTAAGGCAGGTGTAAAAAGGGATGAGGCCTTGGGCCACCTCTTGGTAACTCAGCTCTGTGGTGCTTAATGGAGGTACCTGGTGGGCTAGGTGGCCGTCAGGGACCCTCAGGATTCAAGGGGACTTAATCCCCAAACTTACAATGCACCAGGGGGCGCGTTTGCACAGCAGTGCAAGGAGGGGCGGGGCCTGATAAAACAAGTGTGCAAACACGCCCCCTCGCTCCTTGTAAATTGGGGTATTAAGTCCCCTTGAATCCTGAGGGTCCCTGGGTGCCAACTAACCCAGCCGGTACCTCCAGTAAGCGTCACAGAGCTGCGTTGCAGAGAGGTGTAAAAAGGGGCTTGGCCTCGGAACACCTCTTTAGTTGGCCCGCAGTGACCCTCAGAATCCAAAGGGACTTAATACCCCAATATACAGCACGCCAGGGGGCGTGTTTACACATGTTATAGTTTGAAATTAGCATTTAAAAAACCTTCGAAATTCACTGAAAAAAACATAGATTTCAGGGACATTATAGTTAGAAATTAGCTTTTAAAAAAACCTTTGAAATTCACTGAAAAAATCCTAGGTTTCCGGGATGTTATGGTTAATTGGATATTTCACTCATACAAAACCAGTGAAAATCGGCCGTTATAGTTAGTTGAGCTAACAATAACTCATGCCCCCGCAATGCACTGCTGATGACATCACATATTTCATCACTCATGACATGGTCAGTGACATCACTGATGACATCACTGATGACATCACTGATGACATCACTGATGACATCATCCACGTGATAGTCTGACACACCTCCTCACACTCTAATATAACCTTTGTTACACCCACTCTAAAATACAGAATATTACTACATACCCACCCACTGATTCCTAGCTCTATATTGACCTCCGGACATACACTAATACAGTCACTCATAGATGCTGTCACTCATTAATACATCACTATAATATCCACTCATATACCTATACATACATTCACACACTGCCACTGATCCATAGAGTTACTCACACATCTAGTTAATCATGCAAAAAATCAATCACACACCCACGTACTCACCTATACAGATATACACACTCTACCTCACTTATTTATACACACGCCACCTCTCTTATTTATACAGATACTAACACATAATTACTCTCTTATACAATCACTAATACAAGCACATACTAATCTATGTAGACACTCTTCCCTAAAACCTATGGTGTTTTCAGTGAATATATATATATATATATATATATATATATATATATATATATATGTACCAAAAAATGCCCAGCATTTGAGGATATATATATATATATATATATTCACTGAAAAAAATATAGGTTTCAGGCACATTATAGTTAGAAATTAGCATTTAAAAACCATTGAAATTCACTGAAAAATCCATAGGTTTCAGGTATGTTTTAGTTAGAAATTTGCATTTAAAAAAGCTTAGAAATTCACTGAAAAACATAGGTTTCAGGAACGTTATACTTAGTTGGACATTTCACTCGTATAAAACCAAAGAAATGTGGCCGTTATAGTTAGTTCAGCTAACTATAACTCGCGCCTAAGCAATGCACTGCTGATGACTACACATATTACATCATTCATGACATTGTCAGTGACATCGCTGATGACATCACAAATGACCTCACTGATTACATGACTGATGACATCATCTATTCGACAATCTGATGCACCTCTTTACACCCTAATATAACCTTTGATACACCCACTCTAAAATACAGACTACCATTTTCAAAACAATAGACACACCAATACCAGTTACTAAATATGCACTAACTGATTCCTAGGTGTACACACATATCCATTCATTCACCCATATAGACACTCACACATGCAGTCCCTCATAAATACAACACTATCGTATGCACTCATACACCTACACAGACACTCATATACCATCACTCATCCAGAGTTACTGACAGACCTAGTCATTCATGCAAACAATCAATCATACTTCTGTTTACTCACACAGACACCACCTCACTTATTCATCCAGATACTAACACATAACTACTCTCTTATAGAATCACTGATACAAGTACACACTCATTCATGCAGCCACTCTCACAATCACTGACTCTTACATACAGTTATTTATATACACCATTACTCGTATAAACTGCCTTTTACATATGTAGGTACCCGCACATGTACCACTGAGACATACATTCACTCACCAACACACCCATACACATACTCACCCACCCATACAACTATTTTCACATGCACTCTTGAACCCATATACCCAGTGAATCAACCACTCACACATCTATGCCGAGAGTCATACACCACCCACCCACACACACTCAGGCAGCCATACAAACACTCAGGCAACCATTCAATAACCTATATCAACACTCATGTAGCTACTCACCAACCCATGCAGCAGCTTACACAACAACAGACAGACTGATACAGATATTCATACAGTTTAGTTACTATCCTATACATTCAGTAAGACACATTTATTAACTCACGTATACTCCTACTAAATTCACCATCCAGACACTTATACGCCCACTCATTCTTCAATGCACCTTAGCATAAATATAAAATATAGTTAAACACACAGTCACTGGATGATGTCATCAGTGATGTCATTTGAGATGTCATCAGTGATGTCATTAGTGATATCACTGACCATGTAACGAATAATGTAATATATGACATCATCAGCAGTGCATGCGGGGGCGCGAGTATTAGTTAGCCTAACTAACTATAACGGCCGACTTTCTTTGTTTTTGTACGAGTTAAATGTCCAACTAACTATAACGTGCCTAAAACCTTTGTTTTTTCAGTGAATATATATATATATATATATATATATGAGGCTCAGCTTCCTTCGCAAAGGCAAAAGAATAGACCGCACTCTCGTGGCAGAAGTTATACAGGTTTATTTACCGTATGCTCAAAACAGCAAACGGACGCGTTTCGGCATCGTGCCTTTTTCAAACTGTTACCGCATGACAAAACTTTGTTCATCTCTTAAATAATAAAGTTACAGAACAACTCAAACAGTGGAATTATTTCATTTCCGATAAATTCATAGACATCGAAAATGTACTTCAATTCATTCAAATCTATGGCAGCCATCATAACATGTTCATGAATTCTATATACACCACCTTGAAGAGGACCAATTCTAATCATTGTTGAATCAATAAACATAGACAAAGCAAACATGATTAAGTCCTGAAAGGGCAATTCCAACATATAATTGCACATGATCTTCATTGATTTTAGTGAAAATATATATACAGTGTTATACCCTTTACTACCACACACATTGTTATACATATATACTGACTAAATCTTTGTTGAATATGTTTGCACCATACAAGCATGACATCAATGACATGATCATACCTATTTGATCAAAGAAACATTGACACTAATTCATCTATATTGTTTAATTTTGAAACCAGATTTCTTCATCCATAGAGAAGAGATAAAATAAAATAAAATACAATTATTAATTTCTGAGAACATACAAAAGAGAAATTAAGCCTTGGATAGGAAATTACTACTGTGGAAACCCAATGCGAGGTGTCGGTAGGTCCATAGGATCTGTGCTGTTGGTAGAACCTCTTCATGGAAAGGGTAATGGAAGAGGGAATTTGAGAATCTGCGAGTAGGAATTTCATTCATTTATTGATGACAGGAGGAGGACAGGCTCATAGATAGTTAACCCAAATGGACAGCTAGCTCCTCTTCGGTGTTCAAGCCTAGAGGAGTCCTAGTTTGAAGATCTATAATGAATCATCATTCAAGTCTACGTAACCGGATTTCCCTGTCCCTCCCCCACGATCTTTAATAGGGACATGATCAAGACAGAAGAATCGAAGAAGGTTGCGATCACTTTGATGTTCTCCGGCAAAATGCCTCGCAATGGGAAAGTTTGGGTCACTGTGTTCTTAGGCTCTTGCGTGTTCTAGAATCCTTCGTTTTACAGGGTGTATAGTGCTGCTGATATAAAGAAGTTTACACAGACATTCTAAACAGTACACACAATAAGGTGTGGTACATGTTAGGAACTTGGTGATTTTCTTGCATTCAGCTCTGCCAGGTATTTTGTAGATTGTGACTTTCTGAACTAGTTCTACAAGCTTTGCAGCGATGTCATGGAATGAACCCAGTAAGGTTGCTCAGTCTGATTGAATCAAAAAAACTGTGTACTAAAAGATCTTTTAGTGAGCGACTCCTTTTGTATGTTATTCTAGGGTGATCTGATATGTCACTCCCAATAACAATGTCTGACTTCAAGATATGCCAGGTATGGGAAAGTATATGCTGGATTTGCTCTGAGTCCTGTAAAAAAGTTGTAATGAAACTGAGAGTACCTTGATCTTTGCTAGTCGATATACCTTTGTCTTTAAAGAGACATGGTCTAGGAATTTTTGAACTTTTTCAAAAGTTTTTAGTAAGATCTGGTCTGAATATCCCCTCACCTTAAACCTCTCCATTGATTCATGTGCTGCTACTTGGAAATCCTGTTCCTGTGTACAATTTCACTTGAGGCGTAGCAATTCCCCATTCGGGATGCTATTCTTCAGAGTTTTGGGATGACTACTATAAGCTTCTAAAATAGAGTTTTCTGCTGTTATCTTGCAAAACAATGAGGTGCAGATTTCTCCTTCCCTGATAAAAACATTGAGGTCTAAGAAGTCTTCTTCAGTGTCACTTATCTGGCCGCTGAAATGCAGGTTAACTGAATTTTCATTCCAGTGTGCTATATATGCCTCAGCTTCTGTCCTATTTATATTGGCCTCTGGGATATGCTCTGTTGTCTAAGGATGTGCTTAGTTTGGGATTGGGAGCCTATGAGGATTTAACCACATGGCCTGGCCTAAGGCAGTTTGCTGCTTGTAATTGGTTGCTTCTTGATTTGTTTTTGACCTCAGGAGATGGTGGACCTGGGTACTGAGAAGGCTCAGGAAGGAGGGCAGAGTGGCCCTCTACCATCTTAATTTAAATACGGATGGGAGTTGGGGTCCCCGTGCCTAATGAGGCTCATGGAGGGTGGGTTTGCATCGCATCCTCTTTTTATGTACATTTGACCCCAAGAGATGGGGTTCCCTGGGCACCAAGAGGCTGAAGGAGTGGGGCCCCATGGACTTCTTCCCTTTTTCAAATTAAATATGTCCCTTGGAGATGGGGCCCCCATGGCCTAATGAGGCTTGGGGAAGGGTGCTGCACAGCACCCTAGCATTGTTAAGTGTATTTGGCACAGAGCAATGGGGTTCCTGGAGCGGAGATAGGCTCTGTTTTGTAGTATAATGCAGCCACGGGGAAGGGAATACATATATGTTGTGTGAATACATGAGTCAATGGATAGTGTCTGTGTTATTGGATGAGTTCATGCATACAGTCTGAGTGATTGGATGAGTACATAAGTAGTGCTTGAGTGCATGAATAAGTGCAAGGTTAGTGCCTGGGTGGTTGTGTGAGTGAAAGGATAGTGCCTTGGTGATTGGAAGAATGTAAGAATAGTGCGTGGCTGATTGGATGTCTGCATGAGTAGTGCTTGGGTGAATTGATTAGTGCAAGGCTAGTGTCTGGGTGATTGTATGAGTGCATGGGTAGTACCTGAGTGAATAAATTACTGCAAGGGTAGTGCCTGGCTTATTAGCTGAGTACATGGGTACATGTCTGAGTGATTGGGTCAGTGCATGGGTTGTGCCTCAGTGAATGCATAAGTACAAAGGTAGTGCCTGGGTGATCAGATGAGTGTATGGGTAGAGCCTGGGTGATTGAATGAGTTCATGAGTACTGACTGAGTGAATGCATGAATGCATGGGTACTGTGTGAGTGAATGGTTGACTGCATGAGTGGTGCCTGAGTAAATAGATATTTGAAAGGGTAGTGCCTGGCTCATTGGGTGAGTGCATAAGTAGTGTCTGTGTGATTAGCAAATGTATGGGTACTGCCTCAATGATTGCATGACTGCATAGACAGTGCCTGAGTGAATGGATGAGTGCATGGGTAGTTGCCGGATGAACGGGTGAGTGCAATAGCAGTGCCTGGGTGACTTCATGAGTGAATGGATAGTACCTGGGTTAATGAATGGGTGTATGGGTAGTGCCTGGATGATTGTATGTGTGAGTGAATGGATAGTGCTTGGGTGATTGAAAGAATGTATGGATAGTGCCTGGCTAATTGGATGAGTGAATTAGTACTGCCTGAATGAATGCATGAGTGTATGGGTAGTGACTAAGTGAATGGTAGAGTGCAAGCATAGTGCCTGAGTGATTGGATGAAGTGCATGGGAAGTACCTGAGTAAATGGATTAGTACACGGGTAGTGTCAGGCTCATCCAGTGAGTGCATGGGTAGGGCCTGGGTGATTGGACGAGTGCATGGGTAGAGCCTCAATGACTGTGCATGGGTAAATGTATGAGTGTATGGGTAGTGCCTAAATAAATGGGTGAGTGCAAGAGCAGTGTCTGGGTGTTTCCATGAGTGCATGTATAGTCGCTGGATTAATACATGACTATATGTGTAGTCCCTGGGTGATTGGATAAGGGCATGCATAGTGCCTGTTTGGTTGTATGAGTGCATGGATGGTCCCTGAGTAATTCCATGAGTGCGTAGGTAGTACCTAGGTGAACAGAGGAGAGCATGAGTGGCGCTTGGGTGAATGGCTGAGTTTATGGATACTGCCTGGGTGAATGGAATAGTGCAAGAGTAGTGTCAGGGTGATTGAACGAGTATATGAGTAGTATCTGAATGATTGGATGGCTGTATACAAAGTGCTTGAGTGAATAAATGAGTGTAAGAATAGTGTTTGAATGTTTGGATGAGTGCATGGGTTCTGCTGTATACAGTAGATTCTATCCTTTAAAAACTAGTCCTATTAGCTCTATAATATATCTTTAAAATACTTCTTCAAAACGGTCAAATTTTCAAACATAATAAAAAGCATTTTCAATACCCACCTGTGCTGTGTAAGGAGGAGAAAATAATACATGCATCTTCTTGTATGCACATTTCGAAAACATGTGGTGTGAAACAGATGTATTCTGGTATGTGTAAGCTTCTACATGTATCCTCACGTGTTGTGCTTCTGATGACTCTAACTTCAAAACTATGTAGTTTATCATAAAGGTACCCAAATCTTATCAGTACTACTAGAGTATTCAGTCACAAAAGCATACATCTGTTATCTATGCATGCATCTGGGAAGTCCTTGATTAGAGAGTTTAATACACACCTGCGCTGTATATCAGGAGTAAATAACTTCCAATAAAAGTACTTTTATTGTTTATGCACTTTTATAAAAAGTAACTGTAATACTGCTTCTCAGAAATATGATGATACGTTTCAAATACTCTAAAGGATTAACATTATTTATATTTGAAACAAATAACATATAATTACAGTTTAAACATTTTCCCAGGTTATCATGCATATTGTATTGCGTATTCTTACCTTTCAAGTAATTTAAATTCATCATTCAGTAAATCTATTTCAGAGTAGTAAAGTCCTATACAGCATTACAACAGTTATCAAACTTCAACAATAGCTGCTATATAGAAGAAAAAGAAAAATGGTTATTTAATGATAATATATTAGAGAAATTAAAATATTATATTGTTGAGAACAGAAAATTAATTTAGAATTACGTAATATTCTCAGTTTCCCTTTTTTGCTGTTCTCAGATTGCATATATCCATATGCAGTGATTTCAATGTAACATTATCATTGAACAGCATGGAAAAAACAATCAAAATGGTTGTAGAAAAAAAACAATTTTGCAAAGACCATCATTATCAATATGTTTATCTACGCATTCTCCTTTCTATACTTTTTTAATCAGTTCTTCATCTACATTAACTCTATTATATATCACAAATACATTTCACAAAACATATAATCTTATTTACATCTGATACAATACATATAACAAATATATACATTATTTGCCTTTAAACACAATTTTCCAAATGTAATATTAATTAGGGCAAATAATAATCAAAACACTAACTATAAATACTACTAGATTGCAGTGGTGTCTACTTTCTGTTGACATCTTCCCCAATAGGCCGAATGAGGTACTTTGGCTGGAGAAATAACATATAAGAATTTGGTAATTCATAAGGCAATCTAGGTTTAATTTCAAAGTGGGCATGATTCCAAAGCATCCATCCTTTGTTACCCTTTATATGAACAGTACTGTGTCCATATGTTGTAGTAGGACCATCAAGGAAAATAATAGCCAGTGTTGTAAAAGTTCGTTCTGAAATAGACATTTGACTTCCTTTAAAATTGGTAATTTTTGTTTCCAATTTTCCTCCATTTGCTCTACAATGTTGTAACATAGAATGAGATATTTACCAAATCTTTCTATATGTAATGTAGACAACATTTCTGATCTACAATGTGAACATGGCAATTTATCAATTTTTGAAAAAAGTACTGATTTACAGTCTGGAATTGTTAAGTATAGGAATCATACTGTTTGCATTCGAGATGTAGTACTAAATGAAAACTCTTCACAGTGATGGAGCGAGATAGAAAACAAAATGTTGTTTAAACTCGCAAAGTCACATTTCCATAACATGAATAATAATATTAATGATTTGTGATGTATTTTGCTAATTCAATTTAGATTAAACTTTACACATGGGGGGACTAACATGTGTGCTCATAAACGTGCATAAGTGTTGCATCTTTTGTTCGTGTAAAATAATGAAATAATTTGTTGTTTTCGTTTTTGTCATTATTAACTGCAACAAACCTAAAAGAGGCATGTGCTTATTTTGCTTTCCTTGTCTATGTGATGTCATTTCTACTATTCGAGGTGCACATAAGTTTCATGGATTCATGAAGATTGGTAGATATAAACGCTGCTTTATTTGTTTGCATTTGCTAGGTAACATTAGACTAATCGGGAGGGTTAATTAATTAGTAAACCTAGGGTGGATACAGAATCAACATTATTTCTTACATTAATACTTTTCTTGTGTTTGTTTATTACTAGAAAGCATAAGTTGCCTGCTTTTGGGCCTAGTTTGCTCGAGTTTGCTAAAGCTGAATTTTACTTCTGCAAAAGTCACGAGATGTCCATTCTGAAAAAGTGTTCGTCAAAGCTGCATTCACTAAGCAAATCTGACGTGCTGTCATCATTTTGTCGGACGTGGCCAAGGTCGGAAATCGGTGATAAAGGACAATTTTGTCAGTTCTAACTTGGCACCCGCGGAAGTGAAATGAACACTGTGAGAACATTATTTTACAATTGTTGCAAACCAAGGAAGCTCCTGGTTGCATTCGGAAAAGACAATGGTCTTTAAGAAATGTGACCTAATGGAAGTTTTGAAATGTGGGTGACATGTCACTTGTCACTCTCAACCAATGGGACATCGTGGATTTATGAAAACTTTCCTTCGTTTAGATCAGCTAGCATAGAAAGGTATAAAAAGTCATGCCCTTAGGGATGGGCTGGCTGCTGCTTTCTGACTTTCCGATGAGGGTGAAGTGCTGCTGGACTTTGCGTGGAGCACGTAAGAATCCTCAAAGAACTTTACTTTATTTTCCATTTATTTAGCTTAGATAGGGATTTAGGCTTAGAAATGCTAAACTATTAAAACTTTACTTAAACTTTGAATTTCTTACTTAAACTGTAATTTTCTTATGAATCTTTTCAAACATGCTTACTTAAATGCTAATAAAATTACAATTATAAAACTACATTTTGAAATACCATAATTTAGTAAATAAAAATCTTACTTTTGACAAACAAGCTGGTCTTGATTATTCAGAAGTGCAGGTTACCATTAGCTAGATCACATTGCAAATGGTGGTCGTTTAAATATCTAGGATTTGTTATAATGACAATATTCTTTCCGCAGATGTATATAATTGTATATAATTTGTAAATAAGGTGTACATAGGTTTAATCTGACCACCTGATTCAGTAGGCCCAAATATGTCATGTTTATAAATGGGTCCATAAGTTAGTGTAGAATTTTGTTTATAGGTTATGAAATTGGGTAGCGTTGTTTATGATATATTTTCTATAGGCCGCTGGATCAATTCTCTGGTAGCAGACATTGATGGTTGCTAAGGGTAACCAAGGTAATATGTTGGTTGCTAAGGGTTACTAAAGTGTTATGGTATGGAAATAGGATCGATGTTTTAACACATGTTGAGTTTGTTTTTCGTGCTATCTGTAAGCTATACCGGTATAGATTGTGTGGCGAGAAATTAGTCACGCAAGTCATCTGTTCTGTTTGCAGTGATATCGCCGAGTATCACAAGTGGTATCGCCGTGTACCATAGTGTTGTCGCCGTGCAGCACAGTGTTAGGGCTAGGTGTGAATCTTGTAAAGTGAGGGTTTTCTAAGAAATTAGAGCAGCATGAGAATAGGGACAAAGCGCCTTCCATAAAACTCACTGTGATAAAAGTATTAGTTATATCCGAGCTTGAATGAAGGGCAGAGTAGCGTCGGTGCATGATTACCTATAAACAGGTTAGAGTCCTGTAGGGGTACATGTTTTATATCTATAAACAGGTGAGAGCCCTGTACGGATAACGTCGTTATTTTGCTAACGGTGCATGATTTCTATAAACAGGTGAGAGTCCTGTACGGATTTCATGTGTGTTTGAATTTAGGGAATTTTTCCGTGTGAAAGTGCGAGTTTGATTTGTAATTTATGTTCAAGTGGAACTCTTAGAACTGTCACTTCGCGGTGCGTTCAGAGGAAAACAAGTTCATAATTTTACGTGTTAGAAGGGTGGGGTAAGAGTTACTCTACTGACAATTGAAAATTATCCTTAGTGTGAATAGCGCCGACTATTCCGAAGTGTGGATACTTGAATGTATGTAAACTATCCTAAATAGTGAAACAAACAGATGAGTCCTTATTGTCATTGTTTAAGAATTAATTTACACTGAAAAGTGTTCTTAAAATGGCGCTGTGAAAAGATTTTGTGAAGGAGGGGTAAGCGCTAGGAGTGAGAAGCGAGAAACCGCAGCTGCTGTGTACGTCACAGAGCCGCGCTGGGATTGGGTGACCTACGTCACAAGCTATACTCTGATTGGCTCTTGAGTCTCTGACGACCTGTAAGCTGATTGGTCCATCAGAAAAACTCCATTTTTATTCGTTGAGCAGAAAAGTGACGTAGCTCAACTGTCATTGGTTTGTTGGTGTGTTTAGCGCACGGATTGGTTGCTTTGCGGAACATCCCGGAAATATTTTACGAACGATTTTGTGAATTAGATTTAACTCTTAACAATGAGTTATCATTTTAAACATGTTGAGAAAAAGCCAACATTATTTCAGAAGTTTAAAAATGTATTTTCACCTGACAAGAAAATCGAAACGCGAGGTGGTAAATTACTTCATAAATATAAAACACCTGCAGCGTACATGGAAGGTGAATATGGATATCATACTGTTTTATGGTTTGAGAGCTGGAAACGCTATACTAAAAACGACGGTGTTTTAACTTGGCCTGATGATGGTTCATTTAATGTAAAAGTCTTGAGAAATTTACGAGAGAAAATGAATGCTCTTATTCCAAAACCGAGACCAACTCAATTTGAAGCTTTAGTTGAGTGGGAAGATGAGATGTATCAGTTACAAAGAGAAGCTAGTGGAATTAAAAGACCTTCTAAACCTCCAGCTTGGAGAAGAGATACTCATGAAGACAGGTTGAGAATGTGGAGACAGGGAAACATGAGTGAAGGATTGTATTTAATACAAGAAATGGTTATGGGTACTCCTACTGGGAAATCTATAGAAAGTGAATCTGAAGATGCAGTTATGGAAGAAATATACACCACAGCTAGAAAGAATCAACCTTTGAGACCTCCTAGATCATGGTCTACTCCGGTGGTTTCTACTGAAACTTCACCGAGTGCACCTCCAATTAATGAAACTCCAAAACTTTATCCAAATAATTGTGAAATTATTGAAACTCCAAGAAGACCAGAATTTGATAATGCTCGAAATGAAGGTAGACATTTTGCAATGACTCCAAGAGCAAGGGAAGCTCCAAAAGACTATGCAAGGGAAACAAGAAATATTGAGACAGCTGATTCTGCTGAATATTTAAAATCTAAGGAAGAATTAATTAGACGAATGACAAAAGGCATGGAAGCTGTGACAGTTCCAGTAACGATTGGTCCTGTTCAGCCTGTATTTGACCAAAGAGAATCAAACAAAACAGGGTTAACTATTCCTTTAAATGCAGAAATTCAAAAGGTTGCTGAAAAATTTTACTCAGACATATCTGAAATAAACTCTTCGAGACCGAGAATGCCAGATTTAACCTTTAATGAGGATTTATCTCCAAAAACACCAATGGGTGCTATTTCAGCTGTAGGGAGTCCTGAAGTTAGGGTGACCACTCCGAAACTCGATGTGGCTAAATTAAAAGCAAATGTTGAAGAATTAATAATTGGAACAATTGGTCCAGATAGTTTGAATTATTATCGAGATGATGAACTACTGTTCATTTGTAAAAGTATTCAGTGGAAAACTAAAAATAAATATGATCAGTTAGAGGAACTAGCAGCGGAACTTGAAATTGATGTGAGTAAACAAAAGAATTTTGCAAAACATTACAGACTAGACTTTTCAGAAAGTGACATTGAGAGTTTGAACTCAATGGGAAGAATACTGCATATAAAAGATTTGATTGTTTACATCAAAAAGCTGGGAGAACTCAATAAGTGGAGAGTAAAATGGACGAAAAAGAAGGAAGATGAAAGATTGGAAAAATTGTCAAAACAATTTCCAATGAGAGAGATTGCAGGTGGAGGATATGTTCATGTCCCTTGGTCAAGACAGGACATACTACTATTCACAAATGACTTTCCAAAATTGAGGGAGAAACCAGTAGAGTGGTATAGACAAGTGGATAGGTTTATCAAAGTGTCAAAAGTTCTGTGGATTGATTTAGATGGATTTTTCGACATTGTCGTACCATCAGATCTTTGGACAGAATGTAAAATATCAATAAGTTGGCCAAAAACAGAACCTGAGCGTATTAAAGAAACAGGTGCTCCAAATCCTCTTGTAATGGATTTTTACGAAAAAGTGATCGTTTGGATGAAAAACAAAATTCCACCCAAAGAAGTTGATTGGGTTAAAATAGAAAGGACAAATCAGGAAACAAAAGAATCAGTTCATTCTTTTTATGAGAGGTTACTGTTAATTTTTAAACAATACAGTGGTTATGAAAAATTGGATGAAAAGGACATGAGTCATTTTATCTATAGATTTGTTTATGGACTAAAACCTGAAATTGCAGACATGATCAGGAATAGCATTGTAGGATGGCAATCACTTTCTGTGGATGATATTCTGAGAAAAGCTAAATATTGCAGTGATGAGTTAGAGGTGAGACAAAAGAAGCTCAAGGAGAAAGCCATGTGGGCTCAGGTAAAAGTGGCTGAGCAACAAATTGCCAGCATGGGTAATAAGAACACAAATTTTGTTCAAACTGGAAATACGAACCAGATACAAGGAAAACTTAAAGGTAATATTTTTCCAAGAAAATTTAGCCCAAAGATTGAGGAAATGAAACAAAGATTACCTTGTTTTAATTGTGGCGAATACGGACATTGGAGAGACGAGTGCCCTAAACCTCCTAAAAACTTAAAGAATCCCTTATTAAATCCACAGATGCAGAATGGTGTTGACCTGCAGCAACAGCTACAGATACAACAGGGGTTAAACGAGTTAAACATTCAGCGACAGCAACAACAACAGGTGAATAACCGTCAGGATCAATTGCCACAACCACCATTTCCGAATTGTGGGGGAGTTCAAAAATATAATCCAAGTGTGGGATTTCAGGGAAATGAACAGGTAATAAAACCGCAAAAACAGCAAAAGCAACAAAGGGTGCAAATGCAAAATGCTTCACAACAATTTTTGTTAACAGAAAGCCAAGACAGTGATTCTGATGATTATTGCTGACGGTGCCCGAGAGAGGAGGAAGAGTGTGTTGTTGGAGCCACTCTTGAGGTTGACCAGTCCGGTCCATTTGTAAACGGGAAAGTTAACGATGTAGACATCACTTTTCTAGTGGACACTGGTGCTACCCGTTCTACTGTTAGATCAGTGGAAATTGAAAACCTACCTCTCTCTGGGGATACCATCCAAGTTGTTGGAGTAAGCAATCAACAAATTAAAACTGATTTAACTGATCCAGTTCCAGTTGAAATTGGAAATTATAGAGACAAACACAGATTTGTGGTTTGTAATAGTAGTCCAGTAAATTTACTAGGAAGAGACATTCTGTGTAAAATGAATTGCAGAATATATTGTTCTCCTGATGGAGTTGAGTTACAAACAATGGAGGAAGATGGCTTATACAGAACGACAATGATGATGATGGAAGCAGAAGAAACAAAATTGTTTCCTGCATTTGAAAAGAAAGATTTGCCTGAAGAGCTTAAGGAAACATTGAAATCTGATATATGGAATTTTACTGGGAATGAGATGGGTCTGATGAAAAACGTAGATCCAGTAAAAATTACATTGAAACAGGGAATAGAATTTCCTAACATTCCACAGTATAAAATGAAAACAGAAACAATTGAAGGTATTATGCCTATAATTGAAAAATTAATCAAACAAGGCGTATTAAAAGAAATGGAGAGTAGTCCTTGTAATTCACCAATTATGGGAGTCAAAAAGTCAAATGGAACATTTAGGATTGTACAAGATTTGAGAAAGGTTAATCAAATCGTTGTTCCATGTTGTCCTGTGGTTCCAAATCCAGCATTAATTCTGTACCAGATTCCACATGATGCTGAATGGTACACTGTCATTGATCTTTGTAATGCATTCTTTACTGTTCCTTTACATCCAGACAGTTATGAAATCTTTGCTTTCAGATTCCAAGGTAAGACCCTCGGATGGTCTAGAATCCCTCAGGGCTATACAGAAAGTCCTTCAATCTTTAATGAGTTGTTAAAAAGGTCTTTGGAAAACCTGGACTTACCTGGTAGGTCTACGTTGGTGCAATATATTGACGATTTGTTGATAGCTGCAAAGACAAGAGAAAATTGTGTGACAGACACAATAATACTATTAAATCGCCTTGCAGAAGAGGGACATAAAGTGTCTCCAGGAAAATTACAATTTTGCAAGCAAGAAGTAAAATATCTTGGTCACAGAATTGCAAAGGGAAAAAGGCAAGTGACAATTGAGAGAATTAAAATGATTCAAGCAATGCAACCTCCAAGAACACAGAGACAGGTCAGAATGTTCTTGGGAATGGTTGGTTACTGTCGACAATGGATAAGTGGATTTTCAGTAATTGCAAAACCACTACAGAGACTGACAAAGTCTGATGTAAAAGATCCAATTATTCTCAATGAAGTTGAGATGGAATCTTTTGAGAATTTGAAAAAGAGCTTATGCCAAGCTCCTGCTTTAGGTATGCCGAATTATGAGAAAGATTTTGAACTGTATTGCAGTGAGAGAGAAGGATGTGCATTGTCTGTATTAATTCAGAGACATGGGAATTTAAAGAAACCTATTGCATACTTCTCTGCAGTTCTTGATCCCATTGCAAAAGCATTACCAGGTTGCTTGAAAGCAGTTGCAGCTACAAGTGTTAGTCTTGAACAGAGTGAAGGAATCATTATGGGATTTCCTGTGAAAGTTTTTGTGCCTCATTCAGTTGAAATATTGCTGACAAGAGGTAAAACTCAGCATTTGACAAGCAGCAGATTGACAAAGTATGAGAAAATCATACTAGGAGCAGATAATGTTTCGATTTCAAGATGTTTGAATCTGAATCCTTCTACATTACTGCCTGATTCTGAGATCATTGATGACATTGAAACAGAACATGAATGTTTAGATGTTATGGAATTCTGCACGAAGCCAAGACATGATATCAAAAATAGACCTTTATCTGAATCAGATTTTGTCTACTTTGTAGATGGCTCATGTTTGAGATCTGAAGGAGGTGTCTTGAAAGCCTCATATTCAGTCTGTACAGTTGCAGATGTCGAAGAAGCATCATGTCTTGAAGGAGTTCGATCAGCACAAGTGGCTGAATTAATTGCTTTGATTCGTGCTTGTGAAATATCAAAGGATATAAGAGTTACCATCATTACTGATAGTCAGTATGGATACGGAGTTGTACATGATTATGGACAACTCTGGTCTCAGAGAGGCTATATGACATCAGCAGGGTCTCCGATTAAAAATGCAGTTTTCATTAGGAGATTAATTGAAGCAATACAATTGCCGAAAGAAATTGCAATTGTCAAGTGTGCAGCGCACACTAAAGGAGTTGATTATATCTCAAAAGGCAATGCATTTGCAGATGAAACGGCAAAATTTTGTGCAAGAAAAGGTTATGCATACAATCGGGAAAGGAGTAAAGAAACTGATTCAAATTCATTAATGCTAACAACAGTTGTAGAAACATGGAATGAGATTAGAGACTTACAAAATGAAGCAGATGATGAGGAAAAAGATCTGTGGTTAAGATCAGATTGTAGACCACGTGATGAAGATGGAGTATGGGTTTACAAAGATGGCAGAGTAGTCTTACCAAATTGCTTGATTGCTGATATGGCCAGATTATATCATGGTCCGGCTCATCTTGGAAGAGATTCTATGATCAGACTTTTCCGAGAGACTTGGTTCAATACTAAATTCAGAACAATTGCAGAATCTTTTTGTCAAAGGTGTTTATCATGCCAACAAATGAATCCAAACAGAAAATCATTGGTAGGGACAGGAATAATTGGTCGAGAGGGTGGTCCTTTTACCAGGTTACAGATGGATTTCATTGAAATGCCCTTACATAATTGTTTAAAATATGTTCTTGTGATTGTTTGTTTATTTTCAAGATGGGTAGAAGCATTTCCTACACGACATTGTGATTCAATTACAGTAGCAAAACTACTGCTCAGAGAAATTATCCCAAGGTACGGTTTTCCAGTCACTATTGAGAGTGATGGAGGAAGCCATTTCGATAACAAACTGATGAAGTTAATTTGTGAAGCTTTGAGCATTGAGCAGAAAATACACTGTGCATACAGACCAGAGGCATCTGGGGTAGTTGAACAGATTAATGGAACAATTAAAAACAGAATTGGAAAAATGTGTCTTGAAACAGGTGTAAAGTGGACAGATGCTCTTCCACTTGTTTTAATGTCATTAAGAAGTACACCAGATAAAAAGACAGGTTTGAGTCCTCATGAAATTTTAATGGGAAGAGTTATGAGGCAAGCCTTTGTACCTGTAGGTAAACTGTTGAGCATAAATGACAGTGCTATTTTGGATTACTGTAAAAGGTTATCTGATATAGTGACTTCTGTATCTAATCAGGTGGGAACTGAAGCACAATCAAATGAAAAAGTTTTGACACATGACCTGAGGCCTGGTGATTGGGTCAGAACGAAAGTACATCGGAGAAGAAATTGTCTGGCTCCTAGATGGCAGAAGCCTAGGCAAATAATTTTGATCACTACTAATGCTGTAAAATGCAAAGGATTGAAATGTTGGATTCATCCTAGTCATACTATTCCAGTACCAACTCCTGAGAGTTCTGATGTTGAAAGTGATACTACAGATGATTCTGATTCTGAAGCAGAAGGTGAAATAAATCAAGATTCTGAAGATCGACAAGAAGGTCGACATCTGGAACCTGTACCTGTGAATGACAAATTAACAAGAAAAGACTTGGAAATTATTGAAATAGATTCTGAAGGTGAAGAGAATCTGTTAAAAGGAAAGATAACTGAGGATTCAGTTGTTTCTATTAAAGACAGAGAAGCGAAACAAAAAGAAGTTTCAGACCAGGAGAGTATCGAAAAGCAGAAAACAAGCTCTGGAGTAAGGAACAGAAATCCAAAGTCTGGGAAGTTGGAGGTAATTGAAGAAGAAGAAGAAGACGAATTACCAAGTACCAGTATTGGAAATCAGAGAAGTGTTCCTGAAGGAGTAAAACTGCTGAATAGAGAAGTTCCTGAGTCAATTGAAATTTCAGACTACGAAACTGAAGAAAGTGACGTGGATGGTGAAAGTGAAAACAGAAAGAAAAGGGCTTGGAAGTCAGAATCAAATGCTTCTGAACCAAAGAAGAAATACGTGAGAAAAGCAGACTACTGGCCTGGTGGAAGATTGAGAGTCAGGTTGATCAAGAAACCTAAAGAGCAAGTTGAAGAAATTAGTAGTCAAAAGAGTCCTGGAAAGGAAGTGGGAGTTGGAAGGAAAATTGAAGTGGTGTCGAGAAAAGGAAAAAGAATAGTGAGACCAAACCAGAAATACAAGTCTCCTGAGTGGACTTATTTAGTAATTCCACCTGTTATTGACATTTATGGTAGTAGTGAAGAAGAAAACGAAATAGAGGAAATTAGTGACAATGATTGAAGTACAGAAAATTTAATTTGGCAAAAGGCTGAAGAAATTTTGTTAGCTGACATAAGGTCGAAGAAAAACTGTTTAGTTGAAGAAATCTTATGTATGACATAAGGTCGAAGAAAACTTGTATAGGGTTTTAAAAATAAAATTATTTTAAAAGGGGGGTATAAATAGTTTATTTCTTAGAAATTTTAAAATAAATTTTGTTTTTAATTTTGAGGCAAAACTAACCAAAAATGCCTTATGTTAAGGAGAGCACTTCAAAGTGTTCTGTTTTTAAGAGATGCTGTAAGATGACTCTGGTGTGTCTGCTCATTTTAATTCTGCTCTGGTTAGTTTTAGCTGTGATCATCCCATTAGAGATGAATAGAGAATTACACAAAGTTAACATGACAAGCAAAGCTTTGGTTAGTCAAACTAAACATAGTGCATCTGCAAAAGTTATTGATCATCAACCTAACATTCATCAAGATAAATCTATTAGTGATTTTTCAAGTAATACATTCACAAAGCTTTTGAGTGAATATGTCAAGGTAATGGATGCAAAAGACTGCTATGTCTGCGTCAAGTTACCTGCTTCTGTATCTGAGGGAGTGACATACAATATGCTTCCTCTTACATATGGTGTAACATGTAGTGTGTTAACTAGCTTATTTTATCAAACCGGACGCTTAGAATATTACTATTCAGATTTTGACGAGATTTTCGCGAATATAAAGATTGAGGGTGCTTTAAATAAGCACAAGAAAGCCAAACAAATGAGAGAATTTTTCCTTGTTACTAATGAACTCACTTACGAGTATGCTTACAAGAATAATCTAACCTGCAAATTGAGTGCTGAGGGAAAGAAATTTTTGAATATGGTTGAGGAGAGAAGAGCAATTTACAAAAGAAATGAATTAGTCAAGCAGACTAAGTCAAAATTTTGGCAGAAAGAGGATGAGAAGTTAAATGGCAAATTGCTTGAAAACGTTGCAATTCACATAGACAAACCATTTAGTGGAAAGCTTTGCATTAGAAGAGATAATACACTTTTTGATAATTAATTTGTAGGTGCAAGTAACTGTGAAGATACTTATCAGATTTTGGGAGGTTGGGGATTCAAAGGTGGAAAAGATCCAATCTTCCCTGGGATTTATTTTGTTTGTGGTGACAAAGCCTACTACAACCTTCCAGACCATTGGTATGGAACTTGTTATGTGGGAATTGTTTTTCCTAAAGTGTTTCATGTTGACAGAGATTCAGAAGGATTGTTTAAAATTCATAATTATGTAAATAGAGTCAAAAGAGAAACTTTTACAGAAGTTCTAGGAGATATTTTTCAAGCAGTGATACCTTTTGTTGGTATAACCCTAAATGCAGGGAGAATTAGAAAATTGTCCACAATTGTTGACAAATTGTCAACAGACACAGCTGATGGATTCCAATTAGTGAATGTTGAGGTAATTGCAATCAGATCTATGGTGATTCAAGATCGCCTTGCTTTAGACATACTCCTAGCAAAAGAGGGAGGAGTCTGTGGCATTTTACATGTACAACATTGTTGCACATATATACCTGATGAAAGTAAGAATATAGAGATGTACATTAAAAACATTACACAAATGCATTCAGAAATAATTCCTTTAGAAGAAGATGATTTTACAGGGAAACTTTCAAAAAGATTCCAAGCAATTAAAAATTGGTTTCATGATATTGGTAGTTCAATTCTTGGCAAGATTTTGGCACCTTTGATTATAATAGTATTCATTTTTATTTTGACAAAAATAGGTTGTTTGTTGCATAAGAGAAAGAAACAGTTGAAAGAAAAGAAAAGGATCTATAAACTTAGAAAGGAAGAAGAAAGGGAGATTGAATTACAGGAGTTACATAGAGAGCGTTATGCTAATTCCAAAGATTATGCAGAAACAGATTTTTAGGATTACTGACACAAATGAATTTGAATCATTTTCTCGGAAATTTAAATTACCAAATTTTGGGTGTTGGTGTGGTGATTTGTTAATCACCAGATGAGGGAGTTGATGGAGCGAGATAGAAAACAAAATTTTGTTTAAACTCGCAAAGTCACATTTCCATAACATGAATAATAATATTAATGATTTGTGATGTATTTTGCTAATTCAATTTAGATTAAACTTTACACATGGGGGGACTAACATGTGTGCTCATAAACGTGCATAAGTGTTGCATCTTTTGTTCGTGTAAAATAATGAAATAATTTGTTGTTTTCGTTTTTGTCATTATTAACTGCAACAAACCTAAAAGAGGCATGTGCTTATTTTGCTTTCCTTGTCTATGTGATGTCATTTCTACTATTCTAGGTGCACATACGTTTCATGGATTCATGAAGATTGGTAGATATAAACGCTGCTTTATTTGTTTGCATTTGCTAGGTAACATTAGACTAATCGGGAGGGTTAATTAATTAGTAAACCTAGGGTGGATACAGAATCAACATTATTTCTTACATTAATACTTTTCTTGTGTTTGTTTATTACTAGAAAGCATAAGTTGCCTGCTTTTGGGCCTAGTTTGCTCGAGTTTGCTAAAGCTGAATTTTACTTCTGCAAAAGTCACGAGATGTCCATTCTGAAAAAGTGTTCGTCAAAGCTGCATTCACTAAGCAAATCTGACGTGCTGTCATCATTTTGTCGGATGTGGCCAAGGTCGGAAATCGGTGATAAAGGACAATTTTGTCAGTTCTAACTTGGCACCCGCGGAAGTGAAATGAACACTGTGAGAACATTATTTTACAATTGTTGCAAACCAAGGAAGCTCCTGGTTGCATTCGGAAAAGACAATGGTCTTTAAGAAATGTGACCTAATGGAAGTTTTGAAATGTGGGTGACATGTCACTTGTCACTCTCAACCAATGGGACATCGTGGATTTATGAAAACTTTCCTTCGTTTAGATCAGCTAGCATAGAAAGGTATAAAAAGTCATGCCCTTAGGGATGGGCTGGCTGCTGCTTTCTGACTTTCCGATGAGGGTGAAGTGCTGCTGGACTTTGCGTGGAGCACGTAAGAATCCTCAAAGAACTTTACTTTATTTTCCATTTATTTAGCTTAGATAGGGATTTAGGCTTAGAAATGCTAAACTATTAAAACTTTACTTAAACTTTGAATTTCTTACTTAAACTGTAATTTTCTTATGAATCTTTTCAAACATGCTTACTTAAATGCTAATAAAATTACAATTATAAAACTACATTTTGAAATACCATAATTTAGTAAATAAAAATCTTACTTTTGACAAACAAGCTGGTCTTGATTATTCAGAAGTGCAGGTTACCATTAGCTAGATCACATTGCAAATGGTGGTCGTTTAAATATCTAGGATTTGTTATAATGACAATATTCTTTCCGCAGATGTATATAATTGTATATAATTTGTAAATAAGGTGTACATAGGTTTAATCTGACCACCTGATTCAGTAGGCCCAAATATGTCATGTTTATAAATGGGTCCATAAGTTAGTGTAGAATTTTGTTTATAGGTTATGAAATTGGGTAGCGTTGTTTATGATATATTTTCTATAGGCCGCTGGATCAACAGGTATGGTCCCTTATGTAATGTAGTCCAAATAAGTGATCAGTGTGTATTTCTTCGTCTTCTAATACTGCAAGCATGAAAATTACAAATTTTGTGCATCTTGTTGTATATTTAGATAAAATGTCAAGGTACCATTATATATATCTAAAATATGTTGAATGCCAGAAGCAGCATGTATTTTAGTTCTGTCGTTGAAGTACTTGATGTAGTGCAGAATAGATTCTTTTTTCATGATTTTCCATGATTATATGACAAAGATGTGGTAGATGAAACACAACATTCAGAATCACATTAGCATAACAGTTGATACCTGAACTGTTTTCCAACTGGTATCCTACAATGTCATCAACACTTTCTACTTTTTTTTTCTTTAAACCTTCAACTTTCTCTTCAAATGTTTGCTTTTTTTGAACCTCAGTCGAATGTTTCACATATTTCAATTTTGGACACACTACACATTTCTCATATATGGGATATTCACCTGATTGGCATACAGTCTTCTTAAAGAATTACACTCTCTTACTCAATTTGCATCAGGACTAACCTTTTTCTCATCAAAATCTATCAAATACAAACCAAACAATGTTCTTACCCAAGACAATGCAACATTTGCCATTCCCTCTTTGAACACCATGCTGCCAATATTTACAAAAGCTCTGTCTATACTTAAAACTAGATTGTGAATAGTTACTGAATATGCTAGAGACAGAGGAAACTGTTGTCTGTGAACATACACGTTTTTTACAAGCAAACAAAGTACAGCACAATGCCGAATCTGTCTAACCTCATTAATCTGATCACATTTTATAATCCATAAATTCTATTCCATCTCTATTTTGAAATTGTATAAAATCAATACCTTTTCACATTGCTTCAATTACTAATCCTTCTTGTACATTCAAATTATGCCGCAAAATTACTTGACAGTTTTTACATACATGAAAAGTCTTTTCTAATCTTGCAGTTTTAGATACTGACTTTCCCAAAGAATCCAATTTAGGCTGTACTTTCTCAGTAAGATGAATTGTCAATCCCTGGTGTTCAATTCAATAGCTTTAATTTGTACATAATGTTATTTTTCCAGTTTGAGAACTTGTTGATTAAATGTAGAACACTCTTGCAGTATAGGATTTAGACAAAATTACAGACTTGTTTTCTGCAAGCATATTGTACATGACTTCAGCTGCTGTGTTTCCAGTTGTAAACAAGTTCCTTAGAAGCTGACTTTCTAAAGCTTGTTTACCATGTTCTGTCAAGACACCAATTCTTATTTTTTTAAGAATATTTCTATAATGTTCGTCTCCTGCTTGTTGCATATTCTATGCAAGTTATTTAGATTCAAAGTTTAACCAGATATTTATATTTCCAATACTTCCCAAAGATTTCCTTGTCTCATCATGGAGAAGTGTTTTAAAAACAGGTTGTCCTTTAAGAGGAGTAAGTTGTAGTAAGTCTCCAAATACAATTACATGTTTTCCTCCGAACATACCATTGTAATCTATTTTTAAAATCTGTTGCTTTCTCAAAAGTGAGCATTAAGTTTGAGACCAAGCTCACATCATCAAGGATTAAAAGTTTAATTTTCTTCAGAACTCTTGAGACTTCATAACAAGCTACTCCAGATAGCTTCTGATATTTCAATGTATTATCATGTTCAACAGTTAACATAAGTACTCAATGTAAAGTAATACCTTTAATGTTGTCTGCTGCTAATCCATTTGGAGCTGTTATAACACAAGATAAATGTGATTCTGTAGTTTTATATAGATAACTGGTCCAATTTTTGATTAAGTAACTTTTTCCAGTTCCAGCCTGACCACTGATGTACAAGAGAATAGGTTTAAATGATGAACATTGGCATTCTTTTTTCATGCAGCAAACCATGTTATACCTGTTGTTTAACTTGTAGATATATTTCTTTTTGTTCAATATTTAGTTATTCCTCTAACTTCCCAACTGAATAATATCCTGTTGAGCTTGTTGCATTACAGTTTTTACCTCATTCATGGCTATCACTGCTTCATTTTCAATAATTGGTTGTCCTATTGTATTTTGACTTAGTGGACCAGAACTTTGGCTGGCTTGTGAACTTTCTCTAGCTATTTTAGCTACAATAATACTTTCACTTTTTTGTTCAATCTCATCATTTGGCAATCGTAGATGAGTTTAAAACAATTGCACTGAATGCTGTCTTTTGTTGCATTGAAGAATCTTCATGGCAGTCAAAATGTCCAAGTAATTCTGTTTTACTACACCAAGGCTTAAACAGTTGCAGAAGTGCTAAATATAAAAATGTCTCTCTTATCTGCACTATCACAACTCAGTTTCCTGTGATTAGTAAGATTCCCTTTGAAATGTTTTACTAGACATTCATCACATCAAATTACTGCATATCTTTTGACTTTTATATTTACTCTAAAATTATTTTGAAACGTGAAGGGCTGAAGTATTTCACACTGACAAAGATTTTCTAGATGTGGACTCCTTTTGGGATAGTATGTATCCAGCATATTAGTTTTAACAATATCAGTACTTTCTGGTCCATACTGTGCTAAGTATTCAATTTCTTATAAAGATTTCAAAACTCTATTTCATGTGGAGGCAAGAACTAGACTTACCCAAATGATTCCTCTTGACTTTGAATATAAACTGGCAATGCTCAAACGACCCGAACATTCAAAGGATTCAATGTCTCTATGAGAAAGCATTGTCAAGCTGAAGCTGTACAACTTCTTGCTAAGACTCTTCTCTGCTGAAATTTCTTCCCATATTTCTTTCATCTCTGTTTTTTTCGATTTTGTAATATATGATTTAACATAGCGAGCGACAGCAATTGAATTATCTGCAACATATTGAATATCCATGTATGCATTCCACATTTATTCCACATTTTTAAAATAACTGTATTGTAGTCATTAATGTGCTTTGAAGCTTCTATTCTTTTTAAGTTGTATGTATTCTTGGTAGATTTCCGAGTTATTGCATGTCTTACTGCTGACAAACAACAATCTACTCATCCTTTAGAAATTATATGACGTGGGACTCCAAAACAACATTTTGTGTAAAGTGGCCCTTTACACTTGTATTTTTGTCAGCAGTATTTCCCACATCCATGATCTTGAAAGCATAGCATTTGTTGTCTAAAGCTCTTTTATCCACCATCTCTTGGAATGGTGCAGGTAACATACTGTTCGATAAAAGACAAAACAGTTACATCACTATCAGTTCCAAATTTTGGTGCATTCTTTATCCATACTAGCATATGTATATGAGAAGCACCTCTGGCTTGGTACTCTTTTCTTCAAAAGAAATCAGTTACTTCTCCAAGAGGTGCAATATTTTTATTGCAGATAAATGACATCATACTTTGAAACCTAGGGTTCAAAAACCGGCGCACATTTGGAGAAGTGTGGCTCAGGGGTTAGAGGCAGCAGACCCGGAAGCTGAGATCGGTCCTGGACCAGGGTTCAATTCCCCGCCACGGCGGGGTCTTGGGCTAAAAATTCCACGGACTCGATAATTCTCGCCCCGGTGCCTCCTCGACTCACGGGTTCACACTCTGCGACTCTGGGCAATAGCTTGCTTAATCTCCACAACGGCCCCTCGCGGCGGGATGCCTGACTTTCACCTTGTGGATACCCTGCTATCTCACAGGGGAATACCAGGAAGGGTTCCCTAAGCAAGCGCCGGGAAACCCACTGCGGGTAGCTGTGCGCTATATAAGCTCAACTACTACACATTTACATTTACAGGATCCAAGGAACAGAGTTTTCCAGCTGTCTTCAATTCAATGTTTTTAACATTTGCATTTGCTTCTCATAAAAATTCAAGTAAATCTTCCCTTGCATATCCAGCACAGCTAAGTGTTACAAACCATGTAGGTGTACTTAAGTTTTGTAGTGTAGTTCCTATCATCCCAATAGGCTCTGCGCATTGGAATAATACCTACAGCAGTAAAGGCCTAGACCAGACGTTAACTAGGTCTACTACTGTCGATACTAGACTTAAAGTTTTGGGTTTGCCAGCTTAGCTCAGAGTTCACTAGAAACTTTCTCGAATGTTCAAGGAGGACTTAACTTCCCTGATTAGACAAGAAGGGATTTAGTTTCTGACAACCATAGAACATGACAACTTTGCTCTCCCCTAATCAAGAGTATATCTCGAGAGTCGTGTGAACAAAAGGCAATTTATTTTACTCAGTCAGTACGTGCATTCTTAGTCTCATCAGATTGTAGAGAAAAGGAAGAGACGGGCGTGTTCAATAAAAAGGTGTTATTTATTGATCAGTCTCTTTTCTCATACAAGAGAAATGGATCGATATTATTGCAATACTTATAGTTAAGTAAAGTGCATACATTAAAAGCAATAGTATAAAATAATACTGTAAAAACATTGATATGGTTTCTAAGCCATAAGATGTTTTAAAATGAATAAAATATATTATATACACATATACATTTGACTAAACGTACTCAACTGGTGTTTCTAAATACGCCTACCCCGTGTACCTGACCTAAGTCTAATACGTGGGCGGGAATAGAAAGTTACAGTTTAAGTTAAGTTTGTTTTTGCCAAGTGAATAACTAAAGAATTCTCTGTGAGGGGTTATTCAGTTCTGTACCTGGAATCTAGGTTGAATGAGTATCTCTCGTCTCTGGTCTCGATATTCCAGGCTGCCTGCGAGGGCTACCCAGAAACGCCGGTGCTGGATTTCTCGGCAGGAGAAAGCAGCTTCTCTCAGCGCGTCAGGAAGGCGGGGCTGCGCCAGCGGGGTCTGCTCTGCTCTTCGCTTCGGCAAGTATGGCTGCTCCGTCTCGTCACCACGCGTGTGTTTGCATAGGGCAATATCGGTAATATTTATACCTTTAAGGTGCCGAGATTGACGTAAGGATGGACATAGATACGTCAATAAGGATGTCATACGACTTGCTCATTAGCACATTCTTTTACTGAAGTTCTCGGTGAAATCAAAACAATGGCCGCAGGGTTTTGCCCAGGTTGTCATAGGTTTGATTTGTTATGAGAACTCCTTATGCCTTATCAGGGGCTGGAGGAATATCGCTTGTCTAATTAGATCGCAAGCGTTATGACCTAATCAGATAACACGTTCCTGTGCCGTAGTGTGACTGCGTCAGATAACGGTATCTGCATCATGGGGGTTTTCTGCCTCATGGGCTGACTGCTAGTTAACATGTTGGTTTGTTTAACCAGAATAGGGTCAGGAATAGGGGGATCGATTCAGAACCTATAGGAATACATCACACCCACTCCACGCTAACTATGGTCATATTTACTAATCTATGCATAGTATAACATAGTACAACATACTATAGAGTATAGTGTATACCTTACCACCCCAAAATACATAAATGCATTTTGAAATTTTCAAATATACGGAAAAATTGCAGTCATATGTATTGTATGCACTCAAGCTGTAGAATAATGCCAAAGTAATCACGCATTTGTATACATTATTGCTATTTGGTATATGAGAATTTACACATGAAATGGCTCTTAATACAGAAAAAAAGTTCGAGACCATTCCATCACAGAATAAAATATATATATGAACATACCAGCGGGCAGCTAATGTCTATAAGCTATCTAAAATTTAGAAACCTTAGTTCTCTAAGAATAGTTCTTACTTTAAGCAGAAGATAGTGTCCCGAAAAATATGCAAAAAGATTTTGGGGCTGCTGAAAAATTGCTGTCCGTGAACTGGATGTAAAATTGTTCATGTGACTTTATTTTTAAAGTTGAAGGCCGAATTCAGGGAACGCCGTGTGCTAGCTTGCTCAAAAGTCTCTATTTCTGCTCTGGTGAGAACATCATATCATTTAGGCTTTCGAAAAAGCTGTCAACAGCTTCCTGGGAAAGTTCCACTAACTCGGAAATAGGTGTAATCATGCATTCGTGCGCATGATTGTCTCCATTGACATTCTCATTTGCATTGCTGACAGAAGGTCGTTCCTGATCGATGCTGCTTTCATCTTGAACTTCACTACCCATCAATCGTAGTGGTGAAGCTTCCACGAATGCCGTCATCAGGATTGGTAGCCTTTGAGGGCAGCACAAAGCATGAACCTTGATCGGGCTCAACAATGTTTCTGCATCCATTGGCGCATCCGATTGTAGCGTCAGACAGGTGTCTAACACGCATTCTTCTCCACATAGCAGACACCTTAATACAGGTAAAACACATCTTTGCCACATTGGTCGAAATGATAGAAACCAAGTCATGTTCAGGTCTCTAAGCCGGGAGAGTCCCAGGATTTTTGATATCCGGTCCCGGTATCCAATGGCTAGGATTGTTTCTTCCCTTGTCGCAAGAGTTTTGTCTGTGACATGGGTTGCCATAACGAAAAATAAGGACTAAGAATAGGATTCCTGCAATTAGTCCCAAGATCAGGGGAAGTCCGCCAAAAATCGAATGGACGAAATCTGGAAAAATACCCAGTATGGCTTTGAATGGTGTTAATGCCATCGAAAATACTGTCTTAAATACCTTTGAGACCCCATTGGTATCAGAAATATTTAAGATTTCATTCAGGATTTCTGCGAAATGTATGGGGGAATTAGTTGGTAACAATGAATGTATCTCTGCAGTCGTCCTTGCGACTTGTAGATCATACGTTTCTTTTGATGACGTGAGCCTTGTAGGCGTCTGAAGAAGCACTGTTTTCATTCTGCTTAAAGTATCTATTCGAATAGAAGTAATTTTCAAATTGGGCCATGCCCTTGCCTCCCTGTCTGGAAAGGAGCTGGGGAACAACGAGCGTCCACAGCACTTGACCTTCGCAGTTGTAGTTACGAGATAAGGAGTCCCGGGCATAAGACTACAACATCTGCGGTCTACAATTAGAATGTAACTCCCATTATAGAGTCTTTGAAAGAATGGTTCTATTTCTGTTGCAGGTGCGCCTTGCTGGTGACATGAAAGGTTGTATGAATTCCCTTCACAGGCTCCATGCAAACTAATTCCGTTACACAGAAGTGTGCCACTTAGTGACATCGCACAATTGTTGCCACTAAGAAACACTTTCTGTCCTTTATTACTGACACATGCATGTGAATAGGGCAGGTTCCATGTTGTTTTAAGGTACCCCTTTCCCAATTTCTCGTACATGCCAGCCTGTATATATTTTTGGCAGTATTGAAACCTGAAGGTTGAGATTGGAATATTTATTATCCCATGTATTATCCATTCACTGACAGGTCGTTCTGACATTGTCACTGGTAATCTTTCGAGTTTCTCAATGCTCAGGATTGTATAATCAGCACCCTTTTGTGCCATACTGATTTGTATATCAGTAAGGTTAAAGATTTGAAATAGTGACGTTGTGTTGATTAAACGCCAAGGCACATAGCCTGAACGCAGATTTTGTAACGTCCAGCCAAGCTGTACAATAGAGCGCAATTGTGACTGACCGTGTTGTAATAACAGTAAGTCTTGCAACAATATGTCGATTGCTGAAGACACAATGCTGTCCAAAGAAAAAATTCTGGAGGACAGAGTCATTAACCCATTGTCCACTACAGAAAGTGATTTCTCCAAATTAATACGGTCAATTTCCCGTATTCTCTCTGCTGTTTCAATTTGAGTAACCTTCCAGGCCTCATTGTATGCTGCATATACAGAGGCTGCTATTAAACGTTTTTGACGCTGTTTGCGCGGTCCCATTATGAAATCACGCAAGTCAGCACCATCAGTAAGTAAAGTTAGGTGTTGTTTAATTTCTGCCAGTGTGGAAGTCTGTAGCCATTGAAGGCATAATTTGCCCACACTGTAGGTGGTTATTATTCCTGGGTGTTGTCTTTGGGAATATCTAGGGTCTGGCCAGGTCATTTTGAACCCCTGTGTTTTGTTCAGGAATCTGTTTTGACAGTTATTAGTATCTGTGGGCCAGATCAACCACTGTTTCCAATCAGGATGTGTTCTGTTTTGGTTTAATACATAATTTACGTCTATCGCCTCATCTGTAGAGCTATTGCTGAGCATTGTTGGCTTTGGAATAGACGGTTTATTTAAGTCTTTGATTTTGGCTAGGCCAAGACAGGTAGTTTGTTGAACAGTGTCATTTAAAAATATCATTTGTTCTGGGATCATGCAGGCTCTAAACAAAGATTCTATACCCTGCACTTGCCATTCTTTTGTACCCCAAACACTTTTCAATTCAACATTTTTGTCCCAATAATCAAAACCAAAAGTATTCATTTGTTCAAAGAATGAGTCTGAATATATCAATTTTGTGTTGGTTATCATGGTCTTAGTTCCTGTCTTGTTTGACAATTTGAAATAAAATGCTTCAGCATTACTTATGTCAAAACCTGAAAAGTATGAATATTTGTCATAGAAGTTTCTTGAGCTTCCTTTTGGAGGGGTTGCACAATGTTCCCATTGATTATAATTTAAAACATTTCTAGGTTGTGCAGATCTATGTAGAAAATGGTTACCATAGTGGTTATAACAGTACATACTATCATAATTTGTAGAACCCTGCAAATAATCATGTTTGGTAAATTTAGCAGACATTACTAAGTCAGACATCATATTATTAATGCTTTCGAAGTCCCAATCATCAGCAAATGAGCTTGGTTTTGCAAAGTCACTCAAGGAGATCTTAATTTGGTGTGGATATTTCAGGATTTCGACCGGACCATAAATTTCATAGTCAGTGTTGTCCCAGGCTACCCCACCCGGTATCGGATTGGCTGTGAAGTTGACTGAAGAAAGTTCTCTTTTCTCGATGTGTGAAGATGTGTGTGGTTTGAGGATCAAGTTGATTTTCTGACTTGCTGTGTCCATTTTTGCATATTTTCCCTCAATGAAGCGTTCCAAAGTTAGTATCATGATGAGCCAAAGTATGAGGATAAATGCACCAAAACCCACCCAAAATTCAATCCATGGGGAAATCAGATATGTTTCTTTCAGTTGTTTCAAAAGTTCTTTAGCTTTATCTTTAAAGGTTTTTGATGATGGCTGTGTCTTTGATTCACTGAAGCCTTCAGAGGAATCATCGAAGTTTATGAAGTAGCCGGATGCAGTTCTGTCAATTGTTCCAATTGGTTCAGGATTTCTGTTTCTTGCATTTTCACTTGGTACTTCATTATAGATTGGTGTGTCTCTGCTAAATGTTTTTATTTGGGTTTTCAGAGGTCTGAGTTCTATTGTATTGTTGCATAGTCCTTGTTGTTCTTCTGTAGGCGTTTCAAATGTGATGAGCCTCTTCGTTAGGACCTCTGTACTGGTAGCAAACCTTGGTGTTCTGCTACTTATTGGGAGTCCACTTGGCCTACTGTTTGTTATCGGCCACATGTTGTGGTTTTACCAGGTCGATGGATACAACTCGGTTCTCCTTTTTTCCAGCAAGTGGCGGTAGCACAACTGATCTTGTCCCGTTGACAGACAAGACAGGAACTGCTTTTCTGTAAGAAGGCCCAAATTCCTTCTTTACCGCGATCTTTTCCCTGACTAGATCCCCGACTTTTGGAATCCAGACAGGTCTTGCTGGGACAGGTGGTGGTTCTTCAGTGGTTGTTGGCTGTTGTTTCAACTTTATGTTGCTCAGGTCTTTTCTTGTTTTGTTTAAGTCCTGCAAAATAGCCAAACGGTCTTTGATATCAAAGCTTTTTTCTTCTACCACTGAAGTCTGACTATCAATGTCAGTGATCAACATCCTAGTTCCAAATAATAATTCGTACGCACTGAATCCCTTCAGAGAATTTCTTGGCAAGTTATTTAGACTACGTTGGACACTTATTAGATGTTTGACCCACCCAGCTCCCGAACCTAATATCCTTTCCGCTATAGATTGCTTTATGCCTTGGTTTTTTCTTTACACCATCCCGTACCCTCAGGAAGGAAGTGAGAAGATTCCCGCTGGGCTATGCTCATTTGGTCATGTTTCCCCTCAGGCTGTTGGGCTAAAGTGGAGACAATGGTCAAACGTAGCATGCTCTTAGCGTATATGCCATTTAGACTCGCAAATCTTTGTATAACAGTCCAGACGTCAGCCGGGTGCTGGTGATCTACATTATAAGTGGAACTAGCCTGTATATGTTAATCGCAACCCTTCCTTTTTACTCCTGATTTTTCCTGGAGTAAACCGACGAGGTATTAAACTGTTTCTCTCCCCACTGCGATCTCTGTTGCAGTTTGGGCAGTTTTTTACAAACATGGTGTGACGCAGGCTCATGCCTGGCCACCAGTACCGTGATTGTAATTCTTCCAGAGAATCTTTTAGTTTGAGGTGTCTGAGACCCTCGCCCATATGTGCGTCTGCGATTAACAAGTTTCTCCTGTCCATGTTTGGAATCACCCTATCCCCCACTCCAGGGATTCGAGCAAAAGGGACGGAGTTTGCATCGATTATGTATGTATAATTGAGTGGATAGTTGATCGGTAACGCTGAGCAGTCGCCTTTCGATGACGTTTTCACTGCCAGCACTGTTTCACCGTCAATGTATTTTAATGTACGCTTTTTTCGAACTACGGGAGCCGACTTAGTGGCTGCCGCTGTGGCTGTTTCAGCCAATGTATTCCCTGTAACGTGAACGCCATCACGCTGATGACTCAGTGAGTGTGTCACGTGAGTCTTTGGTAGTTCTTTTTGTAAAAGAGCTATTTGTTCCCAGAGCAGTTTCTGCTTTATTGGTGCATCTGTGTCATCTTTGTAACCGTTTCGAATCCATGTCTGCAAATCCTTGTTATATGATTTGACGCAGTAATATGAATCTGACACTATAAGTGTCGGGAATTCGCGATCCGCATTATCTAGCGCCATTTTCAAAGCTAATATTTCAGTTTGTTGTTCTGAATTAGTTTCTACTGAGTGTGTTTTTGTTAATAGAGGTTTTAGTTTACCTCCGCGCCACACTTCTTTTGTAATCCCACATGTGGGGTTGTATGCCTGTTCTCCCCAAACGGGGGGTTGAGCATGTCCGTCTGTATAAATTACACAGGCGTAATGTCGTAAAGGCAGAATATCGATTGGCAGAGGATATGTTTTTTCATATTCTAGATTTTTTAATTCTTCTAGTTCTGGAAGATTGCAAGCCAGGCTACACTTGATAATTCATATCCTACGAACAGGACTGTCAGATGGGCAATTCTGGATTTTTTAAAGTTGAATTTGTAACCCTCTGCAGCGAACCCAAGTATTATGGTGTTCACTCTTTTCAAGTGAGTCTCCAAGTCATCATCTGTTAAGTAAATGTCATCGACATAAGATAATGCTTCATCATCATATATTTGTAGTAATTCTGTTACTCTTGCTGAGAATACTCCCGGGCTGTTCTTGTACCCCTGGGCTAACCGACAGAATTGTTTTTGAGTGCCATTTATTGAGAATGCAGTTAAATATCTGCTCTCTGGTGCTATGTTTTGACAAAAGAATCCATTAGAGATGTCTAATGTTGTTTTGTATTTTTTGCGCACTATGTTATTCATTAGTGCAGCACTATGTGAGTTTTGCACTGCAAAAGTTTTGCAACATGTGTTAAGGTGTCGGTAATCCAAAACTAGACGATATGAATTGTCTGGTTTGGAGACCGGAAACAAAGGGTTGTTCATTTGTGAGGTGCAAGTTTCAATCACCCCCTGGTATTCTAGCTGATCTAGTATTTCATTTACCTGTTTTTTAGCTTCTTGCTTAATTGGGTACTGCCTTTGTGCAGTAGGTTGTGATTTTAACTGGATTTTGTGAGGAGGAGAGTCCTCATCCCATCCCACGTGATTTTTATATAAAGCAGGAGCTAGAGCTACTGCCCACTTTCTGGCAAGTGTGTATTTTTTATGAATTGGGATATGATTTGAGAAGGCAGGCATAATTACTTCTTCGCCATGAGGGCACTCCCTGACAAACTCTGGTGGCCAGTCTTTTTCAGCTAGAAGGATATCATAGCCCTTGGAGATATTATCCCAAAATAGTCCCCTTATTTTCCTAGTCTTATCTCCCTCTATACGCAATGTTATTTCGTATATTTTGTGAGGTTTGCTAACTCTGGTGTCCGCAGTTTCCACTTGAAGATATTCATTCGTGTCCACTGTCTCCAGATGATTCATAAGGACTTTGCGAGCTATGCTCACTTCTGCTGCGCTGTCTAGCATTGTCTGAGCCCATTCTCCGTTTTTCAGTTGTGTCCTCAGTATTCTCGGCATTGTTAACTACCTTGATACTGGCTACCTTCTTTTTTGGAAATTGTAATTTCTTTTTTAGCTGAGCAGGTTCCTTGTCTTTGGACTTGGTGTGCTCTTCTCTTTGTTCTGATCGTCCTCTTCTTTCCGATTTCTGCGAGGAAGTCTGAAAAGATTGAGAGGGACGTGTATCAATGTCTTGATATCTATCAGGCTTTTTAATATTATCCCTATTTCTAAGGTTATATCTTTTCCCAGAGGGGTCACTCTGTGGTGACCTGTGTCTTTGGTTCGGAGATTTTTCTCTTCGCCTAGGAGACCTTCCTCGGGACTGGAATTTCTTTTCTTTAGGATTGGATTGTTTGTTTCCATCCCAGTTCTTTTTTGGTGATGTAGAATTATTATTAAAAAATATTTTTTCAGGACTTTCAATTAGTTGCGGTTTTACTGGTATTCCACCTAAACTATCTCTACCTAGTTCCTCATAGGATTTTTCTATGATTCTGGCAATTTCAGCTGGTTGGTCTGCTATATCTGTCTCTTTTAACCTCTGGCGGATCGCCACGTTTGCTGCTTCTCCTTTTATGTTGGCTAATAGTATAGCCGAGACCTGCTTGAAGTCTTTTAGTAATTTCATACCAAGAGTTAAAGCGGGTTCAGGACCATATTCATCTTGAATTTGTTTTAGCACATCTGGTATTACCGAAATGGATGGAACACCGTGCGTTTTTGTGTAGATGGAAGCAAAGACTGTACCCCAAGTGTCACAGTCCTCAATGTGTGGTGCGATTCCCATTGGAAGGCAGATAGTCAGAATCCTGTGCTTTTCTAGCGGGGTGGTGTCTGGAAACACCGCCTCTATTTGGGTGATTTTCTGCGCTAGCCAGAATGGTATTTGTTCCCGTTTAGCCGGTACTTTACCTAGGCAGGACTGGATGTTCTGTGGTGTAATTTTATTTGTGTTCCCCTGGTGAGGGGTCAGCTGTGGGAGTTTAATCGCTGGTTGAATTGTTGAAGTCCGCATCACATATTGGACTAATTGTCTGTGTATTTTTATTAGTTGTTTTAGCTGTGTTAAAAGGTTTGGTGCAGACATCCCATCGATGTCTGGATGTGGTGTGTATCCGGCTAGGACCGGCCACGTTGCTCCTGGTCTACCTAAAGGACCGAGCCTGGTGATGTGATTATTGTGTTTTAGGGCGCCATCAAATAAGAGCAAATGCTCTTGAAATTTGAGTGGTACTTCCACCTCCTCGAAAGGAGTGTACGTTTCAGGAGGTTCCTCTATTTTGTAATAGTGGAAGTACTTTGTTACAGGATTTGCTGCTGGAAAATTTATCCATGAATAGTATACCTCTGTCTGCCGATATTCGTGTGCCTCTATTACGAATATGACTGTGCCACCTCTAGGTGTCAGTCCATTTTCTATAAGTTTTATGGTTATAGATTTCCTTTTGATGACCAGGATGAGTATTATATCCGGGTCTGCGTCTTGCATGGTAGCATCAGCTGCTGCGAGTTCAGTTGCTAATCTAACTGCCTCTCTTTCATCCTCATTGTCTGACATTTTACTGTCCAGAAGGTTATTTTGTTTGTTTGCAGATCAGGTTTCTTATGGAAACAAAGATTAGATGCACAATATTTTGGAACAGTGTATCCTTCAACGTTGACTATACCAAGAACCATACATAGGAGTTCCCTCCTGCGAGGTCTGGCGGATATAACCTTTCACCCACTCCAGACGTCTTTGGAGTATTTGGGAAAAGGGGTCTGAATGAGAAAGCACGACTGAGTTACTTTAAATGTCTTACGTTAGTTTTATCGCCCTTTCCAAACGCGTTGGGCGCCATGTAGTGTAGTTCCTATCATCCCAATAGGCTCTGCGCATTGGAATAATACCTACAGCAGTAAAGGCCTAGACCAGACGTTAACTAGGTCTACTACTGTCGATACTAGACTTAAAGTTTTGGGTTTGCCAGCTTAGCTCAGAGTTCACTAGAAACTTTCTCGAATGTTCAAGGAGGACTTAACTTCCCTGATTAGACAAGAAGGGATTTAGTTTCTGACAACCATAGAACATGACAACTTTGCTCTCCCCTAATCAAGAGTATATCTCGAGAGTCGTGTGAACAAAAGGCAATTTATTTTACTCAGTCAGTACGTGCATTCTTAGTCTCATCAGATTGTAGAGAAAAGGAAGAGACGGGCGTGTTCAATAAAAAGGTGTTATTTATTGATCAGTCTCTTTTCTCATACAAGAGAAATGGATCGATATTATTGCAATACTTATAGTTAAGTAAAGTGCATACATTAAAAGCAATAGTATAAAATAATACTGTAAAAACATTGATATGGTTTCTAAGCCATAAGATGTTTTAAAATGAATAAAATATATTATATACACATATACATTTGACTAAACGTACTCAACTGGTGTTTCTAAATACGCCTACCCCGTGTACCTGACCTAAGTCTAATACGTGGGCGGGAATAGAAAGTTACAGTTTAAGTTAAGTTTGTTTTTGCCAAGTGAATAACTAAAGAATTCTCTGTGAGGGGTTATTCAGTTCTGTACCTGGAATCTAGGTTGAATGAGGGATGGTATCTCTCGTCTCTGGTCTCGATATTCCAGGCTGCCTGCGAGCGCTACCCAGAAACGCCGGTGCTGGATTTCTCAGCAGGAGAAAGCAGCTTCTCTCAGCGCGTCAGGAAGGCGGGGCTGCGCCAGCGGGGTCTGCTCTGCTCTTCGCTTCGGCAAGTATGGCTGCTCCGTCTCGTCACCACGCGTGTGTTTGCATAGGGCAATATCGGTAATATTTATACCTTTAAGGTGCCGAGATTGACGTAAGGATGGACATAGATACGTCAATAAGGATGTCATACGACTTGCTCGTTAGCACATTCTTTTACTGAAGTTCTCGGTGAAATCAAAACAATGGCCGCAGGGTTTTGCCCAGGTTGTCATAGGTTTGATTTGTTATGAGAACTCCGTATGCCTTATCAGGGGCTGGAGGAATATCGCTTGTCTAATTAGATCGCAAGCGTTATGACCTAATCAGATAACACGTTCCTGTGCCGTAGTGTGACTGCGTCAGATAACGGTATCTGCATCATGGGGGTTTTCTGCCTCATGGGCTGACTGCTAGTTAACATGTTGGTTTGTTTAACCAGAATAGGGTCAGGAATAGGGGGATCGATTCAGAACCTATAGGAATACATCACAGTTTCTTACATGCATTTAAGTTCACCAGTATTCTTTGGTACCATGTTGAGACGCCATCAAATTCATTAACTGAGATTCTAAATTTTCATCTCTTTGTTGAACTTTGTCTATGAACTCTTTTGCAGATACATGTTGAAGATGAACTCCTGTTTTTAATATGTGGTTCACTGCATATGAAAGTGCAGACAAATTGCTTTCAAACAAAGATGAAATATTTATGGAATGCACTGCCGCAATCTTGGATCTTCAGAGTACAATCTCGTTGATTGGTTTTCTGTAGCTGGAATCTGTTCAACTTGTTCATCAAATCGTCCACCTTCTCCAGTGGGGAACAGCTGTGGAAAACAATGAGCTTCTAAACTTTTTTCCATACTCTCATGGGATTTCCCTTTGCTTCCTTCATTTCAAATAATTCAATACTGTTTCCTATGATTTCTATCGAATGCAGAGGATGTATAGTATAATGCTCATAAATCTCTTCCCTCCTGGACTTGCCACTTTTTCTATTTGGCCACTTGACATAACAGTTTCATCTTCTAAGCATATTACTTCCTCATCAACATTTACATTCTTATAAAAAATATTATTTTTACCAGGTACAATGTAGCCTTTTAAAGTTTATTAACATCTACAAACTCTTGCTGGCATTTTCCCCCTTGTCTACACCAACAGTTTCAATGTTTTTCTTAAAATCTAATGGTAAGTACATAACTCTTCCTTTCAGACCTGTTTGTAAATCTTTTGGTGGCGGTTTACCTTTTTTAGGATCCATACGTACTATGGCTTAAAATGTGTCTACAAATTGAATAAGAATAGGCTCATATGAAATTAAATCTGCCAGTTCCCGAAGAATAGTTGACAACATTAACTTATTAAGTACTGCTCTAGGTGCCATTTTATTTTCATCAAATTTGTTGCAACATTATTTACAAATAAATTGATCAGTAACCAACTCAAACTGACCTTCCAATATACATCAGAGAGGGGGCACGAGAGCCATCATGGAACTACCTGGCTCAAGGTGTGGTCACCCCCCCTTTCAACGGGTTGTGTTTTTGAGCTGTACCCAGCACTCTTAAACTGGCTCAGCCATTTTGTGTCCATTCCTCCTAATCCCCCCAATGGCTGCTATCTTCTCTTCCTCTCATCCACTACGTCATTGTTTCACACACCATAGGCAGATGTCTCATGTTTAAGCCTGGAGCTCCACCTTGTGGCTACAATAAGTATCTGAATGCTAGCTAGTTATTTGTACAGGTGATTGGTTTATCACAACAGCATCTTACTTGCTCCTTGCTATGAAATCACACTGTCTTAGCACAAATGTCCTACTTATCGTATACACGGAGTTTGAGCTCTTAGTTGAGCATCCTATGTTGGGAATCCTCATCGTACATTTTATGTAGTACCATTCAATCTGGAAACCAGACACAAATATGTTGATTGTTATTCTCCCCCTCAAACTTCTTGACACGGCTCTGGTCAGATATGGTCCTAACTCATGGTCTATCGATTATCCTATTAATATCTCAAGAAATGCAAAAAAGAATCTCAAACACAAAATACTGAAAAAACACCCGGAAACTCTAATTACTGATACCTACCACAATTTGTCCAAAGGCACCATAAAAACGAACTTTGTCTTTTATTCCAATTAACCCAGCTCAATGGAAAACATCTTCCTTCTCCGACTACAAGTGGCAAAGACTGTTAAGATTCCCTGTGAAACTAAACTGGAGTTGTCCCCCTCCTCACTCAGTTTTTAGAGGGGAGTTTGAGATATCCTTTTTCAAGACAGGAATCATTCTTGTACAAGCGACTGCCCCTCACCTCTCCCTATTCGATCTACACTTTCTGTAATTTTTCAAACCTCTCATGCCTCTATCGCCACGGCCCCTGATACTCTCACCTGAACTGACCCACTTATTCCCTCCTCTAATTCACCATCCGGCCCGAAGCCACCCATGGATCTAACTAGCAACCTTACTTCCCCCATAAACACACTCAGCTCGGAAACGTTCTGCAGAGGATCATCACCTTTCCCACCCCAATCAGCAATCTCTCTGTAGCTAATCGCAACGTTGGTCTCAGCAAACCTAGTTGCTCATGCCTCATCGCTAGACCAGCCTCTCGTGAACCCTCTGCCACCTCACCCCTCGATACAATGTCTGTCACTATCCCTCACACTCAGGCTGTCCTAAAGCCTAGTCCACTCAGTAAGGAGCTCACCCATATCAAAGCATGCTCTGCTCCTAGCTCCCAAGGACTTGCCTCACAACCTCACGCTCACGTTGCTGGAAGCATCAATAGCAGGCCTGGGTGTAGTTTTGCTACACGAAACTCCACAAAGTTACAAAAAAACTCAGCGAAGTTGCACAAGTGGCAGTGTGCAGTGCAAACTGCAGTTTGTGCTGGTATTCCTGTCGCTCGGGTAGAAATTCTACCTGAGCTGCAGCTCATGATTGTGAACTTACCTTTCACGATCGCGAACTTACCATTTGCAATCGCGAGCGGGGAAAAACTCCGCGAACAGAGCAAAGTTCACCGCCCAGGCCTAATCAATCACACACTCACACAGATATTGTCCCGTATGTAACAGACTTGAATCATTGGCTAATGACATAGCTCACCTTAGACGTGATTTCTCTAAACAGGTTGGGCTATCCTGCAATCACACCCCCAAGAATTATAAATTACCTCCTCACACTGGCTCTCCTTCCACAGCCTCTAAACACCCTCCCCGGCTACACACTCCTTTAGGTCATCTGTTCCACAGACCCCACCATACTCCCTGCATCCAATCTGATCTGAAGTCGCTGCTCTCAGTGAATCCTACCTTATTAATTCTCAGACTATGTCTGCTAACCCCCCTCACTATACCAGTTATTTTGAGCTTTAATAGAATCCCCTCATCTAGCAACAAACCCAGACCACCTGCTCAATTCCCCATCATTCAAACTCTTACTGCCTCTAGGAAAAAGTCCTGTCCTCTCTCCTGCATGCTCCTCAACGGTATATCAGCATTCAAACACGCTACTTTCATCGCTGAATCTATTCTATTCTTAGGGAAGAAATAGATATAGCTTTCCTGACAGAATCCTGGCTGAACCCCTTCACTCCTAAGCCTTTTCCATCCTTGTGCTGAGCCTTTTTTTGGCTATCTGGGGTAGTTGGCGCTAAGGCCTTGAGCCCTCTACTCATGTATACTTGTGTATCCTGTTTACTTCAATAAATCTACTTGAAGATTGAAGACTCCTGGCACATGTGAATGGCTGTCCAACCTAATTGAAGAGAGCACATTTCAGGCCCCTGTAACTTTTTGCCCACCCAAGGTATCCACTCCAAATGTGCGTCCTTTTCTTTCAACATCATGGGGATTCTAGAGGTACCCACGGTTTGTGGATACCCCTGAAGGAGACCCAGAAATTAGCCAAAATACAGCTAAATTTTGTTGTTTGTGGGAAAATGTGAAGAAAGTGCAGCAAATGAAAGATTCTGGGTTTTTCCTTACAAATGGTATCAAAAAGGGTGTGTGTGGCTGAAATCACAATTTTCCCAGATTTTAGGGATTTGCAGACTTTTGTCAGAAAAGCAACATTTTTTACACAGCTTTGGCATTTTTCTGGGTCATAGCGTATTTTTGCTATTTTTTGTGCTTTCAACCTCCTTCCAGTTAATGTTAGACATGGGAATGAAAGCACTAATGGATCATGTAAAGGTACAAATGTTTGAAAAGTAGACAGAATTCTGAATTCAGTAAGGGTTCATTTGTGTAGATCCTTCAAGGTTTCGTCTTAGAAACTAACAGTTAAATATAGGAAAAATTGGAAATTGGTTGAAAAAACAGCCATTTGTGTCCACATTTTCACCTGTAACTTCTTCTATTTAGGACAGCTCTTTGAAAGCAATATACTGTTACATCAGCTGGAAAAATTGGGATGAAAGACACCTATGTATTTCTGAAATAGGAACAAAATATAGAGTTTAGAAACAGTAGATATTTGCACATTTCCGAAATTGGTAACACTCATACTAGCAATTATTGATCATTTTATGAAATTACTTCTGTTTTACACATTGTCTTTCATTCACTTGCATGGGTAGGCGCAAAACGTAATGTGGACACACCATAATTTCACAGCGAAAAATTACCCTTTTTTGGCAAAGTGCCACCTGTAGTTTTTGAACACTAGCTCTGCCGGCACCTAGGCAAACCTAGCAAACCTATACATTTTTTAAAACTAGACACGCAGGGAAATCCAGGATGGGGTGATTTGACTGACTCCCATCAGGTTCTGTTACCCAGACTCCCTTACAAACCTAAAAAACAGTCCAAAAAACACATTTTCCTCACATTTCTGTGGTGGAAAGTTCTGGAATCTGCACGGATCCACAAATTTCTACCCACCCCACATTCCCCAAAGTCTTCTGAGAAAAATGGTACCTCACTTGCGTGGGTAGGGCTAGTGCCTGTGACATGAAACAGTGGCAAAAACGCAACGTGGACACACCATAATTTCACGGTGAAAAATTACAATTTTTGGCAAAGTGCCTAGCTGTAGTTTTTTAACCCTAGCTCTGCCGGCACCTAGGGAAACCTAGCAAACCTATACATTTCTGAAAACTAGACACCCAGTGTAATCTAGGATTGGGTGACTTGACTGGCTCTCACCAGGTTCTAATACCCAGATTCCCTTGCAAACCTAAAAAATTGTCCAAAAAAACAAATTTTCCTCAAATTTCCACCCACCCCGCGTTCCACAAAGACTTCTGAGAAAAATGGTACCTCATTTGTGTGGGTGGATCAACTGTTATTACCTATTGACTTTCAATGCATTTCTGCCTTCAAATGAAAGACAATGTGTAAAAAAGAAGTCATTTTGAAAAATGACCGATAATTCTCATGCTACTATGAGTATTCCCAATTTCGGAAATGTGCAAATATTTACTGTTTCTAAACTCTATATTTTGTTCCCATTTCAGAAATACATAAGTGTCTTTCATATCGATTTTTCCAAATATACATTTTCCTAGAATAATTGCTATTACCCGGTACATAATAAAAAACCATTGCAAGTCGCTGCTCAGTTTTTGGATCTGGGTTCGTCACATTCTTGGTGAACCTACAAGTCCTATATATTCCCACAACAAGTATGGTCTTACGGATGTCAGGGTATATTGCTTTCAAATAGCTGTCATAATTAGAAGAAGTTACATGTGAAAACGTTGACACAAAAGGCTTTTTCTTCAACTAATTTTCAATGTTTCTTATATTTCACAGTTAGTTTCTATAAAGAAACCTTGAAGGATCTACACAAATGACCCCTTGCTGAATTCAGAATTACGTCTACTTTACTAAAATGTATAGCTTTCCAGGATCCCTTATTGCTTTCATACCCATCTCTACCATTAACTGGAAGGAGGTTGAAAGCACAAACAAATAGTAAAAATAGGCTATGACCCAGAAAAATGCCAAAACTGTGTAAACAATGTTGGTATTCTGACAAAAGTCTGTCGTTCCCTAGAATCTGGTAAAATAGTGATTTCAGCCCCACAAACCCTTTTTTGATACCACTTGCAGGGAGAAACCCAGTCGCTTTTATATGCAGGACTTTTTTCCCAATTTTCTCCAAAAAAAACAAATTAAGCTCTATTTTGGCTAATTTCTGGGTCCCCTCCAGGGGACTCCACAGTGCCTGGGTACCTATAGAATCCCTATGATGTTGGAAGAAAAAGACGCAAATTTGGCATGTTTACCTTATGTTGTCAAAAAGTTAAAGGGGCCTAAGTGTGCTCTACCCCAAATAGCCAAAAAAAGGCTTAGCACAGAGGGGGGGGGGGGGGGGGGGGAGGCCTAGCAGCTAAGGGGTTAACATAAATCAGAATTAAATATAAAAGACTATCGCTCAGAATGTGCAGAGAAATAGATAGATGCTTTTTTCCCTACAATTGCCTAACGTTGCTAAAAATGAACATGTAGCCTTAAATATCTAATTTACCTTTATGGAAGTGATAGTATCGTTTACTCCTAGATTTTAGACACCTCGTCATTTATTGTATGAAATTTCCCTACCAAGCTGGAGAAATAAATGCTGTTTCCCTCTTCCCATTTATATTTTCGATGTATTTAATTAATTTGTGTTACAATACATTTGCGTTTATTATTTCAATTCTACAGTTTAGTAGGAATGCTCCTAGAAATTTTATGAGCGTGCAGAGCAGACCATGTGAAATGTAAGGTCCTCCGAGTTTATTCTGCGCTGCCTCATTCGTAAGCACGTGAGACACAAAAAAGATTAAAACCATCTTCTCACTTGATGGACGCTGGTTTACATCGTATATACTGGCATTGGCGCGCTCCTGAGATAGTTGGATATCAAGGCGATTGATTGAAAAATGTGCTGCAGAGAGAAAATTTAATTTATTGAGAGATATGAAAGTTGACAGAATTAAGTTCCTTTTTCGACCCTGGGTGGATTATGTAACATTACAAACGACTGGAAGTGAGGCAGGCTAAGTGCACATCGCGCTGCCTCCGTGCCAAAAGAGGTATGATGCGAAATTTAAAAATGCAGATCTAATTTCAAGGAGAGACCGCACATACTGGGTAGATTTTGAAATCAGTTTTGTGTCGCGTATGACGATGATTAATGATGCTGTCGTTCTGAATCACCGACTGCTTGTGTCTCGCCTCTCTGTTGCCTTTTTGGAGGCATTCAGTCTGAGTGTTCAGAACTCTGGAACGCTTTTTCCGAAATCAATTGACTTAACATGTTTAGTTTTAATCTGCGTATAAAGGGCGGAAACAAGCTGTTCAAAGACAAGTGATTTTTTTAATGGTCAGCGGCTTCAAGAGTGCTGCTTACTGTTAAATATACTGAGTAAAGGGCGTGAGGTCAAGGTGCTCTGCAGATCGTGTGTCTTCCTGTTGGAAAATGGAATATATTGCCTTTATACTCGGTGAATTTATTTCAGATGTGAAGATGGGGATGAGCGTCAATCAACACACTCTAACCATGTTACTGCAGCTATTATGCAGCTGGATAGAAACATACATTTTGAAATATTTAGCAAAAGACCGCCTTCTACATCTACAGCGTAGTCATCATATAAAGCACGCATTGATTAGGGAAATTAAACACGTGACATGTAATATTGTGGATAAATATCGTAATATATACCTCAAATAAAGCAGAGTTCCCTTTTGAAACATTTTATACAATGTTTTATTTAAATATATATATCTATCTATATGTATATATAAATATATATATATATATATATTCACTGAAAAAACCATAGGTTATAGACCATATATAGTTAGGAATTAGCATTTAAAAAACCTTATTTTACTCACACAAAACCATTGAAATTCCATATATAGTTAGTTGCACTAACTATATATCGCGCACCTGCAATCCACTGCTGATCATGTCACATATTACATCATTCATGACATGGTCAGTGACATCACTGATGACATCACTGATGACATCTCAAATAACATCACTGATGACATCACTGATGACAACATCCAGTGACTGTATGTTTCTGTAAAGTTAAAATATGTCTTACATATTGAAGAATGAGTGGATGTATAAGTGTCTGGATGAAGGATTTAGTAGGTGCGTGACTGACTGTATGAGTGAGTGATTAAATGTGTCTCACTGAATGCATGGGTTAGTGACTAAACTGTCTTAATTTGTGCATCATTATGTCTGTTGTTCTGTAAACTGCTGCATGTGTTGATCATTAGCTATACGAGAGGCTATATGTGTTATTAATTGGTTGCCCAAGTATTTCTATGGGAGATTGAGTTTGTGTGGGGGTGGCTGGAAGGTGTGTGACTCTATGCATAGATGTGTGAACAGTTTATTCACTAGGTGTATGAGTTCAAGAGTGCATGTGGAAACAGCTACATGGGCAGTTGACTGTGTGCATGAGTGTATTGATGAGTGAATGGATATCTCAATGCTACATGTCATAGTAAGTACATATGTAAAACACAGTACATGTGAGAGTTGGCATATATAAATAACTGTGCATGAGAGCCACCGAATGAGTGAGTGGTTGTATCGATCATTGTGAACTTGTATCAGGGATTGTATAAGAGAGTAAATATGTGTTAGTATATGTTTCAATAAGTAAGGTGTGTTTAACTGTATAGTTGAAGAAATGGAGATGAGATTGTTTCTTTGCATGACTGACTGGGTGTGTGAGTAACTCCATGGATGAGTGGCAGTGTGTGAGTGTCTGTATACACTGAGTGTATCTAAGGTTATATTAGAGTCTGAAGAGGTTTATCGTATTAGCACAAGAATGATGTCAAATGAGATGTCATCAGTGATGTCATCAGTGATGTCATTTGAGATGTCATCAGTGATGTCATCAGTGATGTCACTGACCATGTCATGAATGATGTAATATGTGACATGATCAGCAGTGGATTGCAGGTGCGCGATATATAGTTAGTGCAACTAACTATATATGGAATTTCAATGGTTTTGTGTGAGTAAAATAAGGTTTTTTAAATGCTAATTCCTAACTATATATGGTCTATAACCTATGGTTTTTTCAGTGAATTTTCAAGGTTTTGTAAATGCTAATTCCTAACTATATATGGTCTATAACCTATGGTTTTTTCAGTGAATTTCAATGGTTTTTTAATAGCAAATATCATAAGCTGTCGAATGTCAAGTACGTGGTAAGTGAAAACATTTTCGTGTTTATGCACACTGATCTGCTTTGAATGGTGCCCCCCCCCTCATTTCTATTAGGAGTACTCTCTCTTTGCAGATAGTGAAAGGTAGTTAACGCAGGTCTTTGCCCCCATTGTAATCCGTCGTGCCTGCTTCTCTCTCCATTTGATTGATTGTTATCCAAGTATTTACTGTTTTAGAATTAGTTCTCTTTGGTTCATTCTCTATTTACAAACAAACACAGAGTCGCAATACTCTGTTTAGTCTTTGCAGATAACGAAAAATCGTGTAAAAAAAAAAGAAAAGGAATCGAGCAAAATCAGTAGGCCACTAATGGGATATCTTTTTGACCTCGCTAAAATAGAAACATTAGGAACAACCCCTCATGACAAATACAAAACTAGTGAGATGAACTGAACTCCACACAATGATGGCTGCAAAACAGCTCGGCTCCGCCACCCACCCCGCCCAAAATAACGATAAAGAACGGCTGCCATGATTGGTTGCGGAATGACCACGACGGAGCTACGAAATGGTGCTGCTCTCATGCTAACCCCAGCTTCAGTCTGAAACATCCAGAAACACTGTAGACTACCAATTCGATCAGTTCCGGTAGCGCCCCAATGTAACCCGGTAGAGAAGAACTAGCTCTCCCCTCTTTGACTGATGGTTCTTGTTGCCTGTCCCTTCTGTTGTCATTTAACAGAACTATTTAGCCTGCTGAAAGGGGTTGTGTTCCGACCGCTGGTTGGTGGAGACATTTTGACTATATTCTGTACCTGCGTTGTCGCGTAATGCGTCATATGACGCGCCGCGTTAGCGCATCCGGAAGTCATCCGGGGCGCGCAGCGCGTAACGTAAGCATAACAAGTCATGTGACTTGTTAATAAAACTTTTCATTGGTTCATTTTACTTTTCTTATTGTAATGATGAAAGGCTTGGTCATATGACCTAAAAATTACGCTTTTCATTACTTCCGAACAATATTTTTTCTTAAATATATGTTATAATGTTCCAGGCTAATGTACTTTCCCGGAAATTTTACAACTGTCCTGCAAGTAAAATATATTCTTTTTTCGAGAAAAAGAGCGTTTCTTCGTCCCATGACGGAGCCGTTGAGCAAAAGAGGGTCGACCTGCTGTCTTAGTCGCCGATACGCCTGAATATGAGATTCTTATCGATCACTTTATGTTGCAGGAATAGAAAACACAACAGCCCTTGACCATTTATCTTTACTGCGTTCCTTCATATTATACCTTTTACCCTTCATGTAATTGGTCTGCTTTATTTCACTTGCCTTTTAATGATTCTAAAACAGTCACTATTATTAAAAACTTTACCAATGTATATACTACTACCATGTTTTCTTTTAAAAACCTTTATTGTGAAAATTTCATTATACAAATACGAGCCTATAACCACGTGGGCCTGCCACAGAGCAAACTGTAATCGTATATGATGAATAGACATTTACACTGTAGAGGAACGTAACGGGCGGGCCATTAGGTTGCAAGAACTAAGGTGTCTAACAGTTACGGAATCGGTGGACGTACATTTTATAATTAAAATACGACAGGGCCAGTTACAATAAAATTATCTAGATATACATTTGCGGGCAAGTACCATGGGTGACGTTAATTCGAACTTTCAACAGTACAGTAATCAATAACACATCAGAACTTAATATCAATAGGGATGTCGAAATATTCAATCAATTCTCGTCCCCGCCCGCCATGTGCTTCAAAACTGCATACGTATCTCGTGATTTCAAGGTTCTGCAACCAGTACACAACAAGGAGTTACGAGTCCCATTTATTCCGGCGCCATTTTGGGCGAGGACGGGCAGGTCCAGGATATAGTCAAAATGTCTCTACCAACCATCGACTATGATGATGTTCATATGCTGTATTTATTAGAGTAACACTCATCTGTCCACATGAAATTAATTTGCCACAATCTAAACATGTCATTTTAATCTTTCCAAAGTTCTTCTAAATATTTGGGACCGTTTCCCTTGCCTCTGAAGCTCTCAGTGCCACTTCTTTGATGAATGTACTAGCAGGTCAGGGGTTCTCCTCCAAATCTCTCTTTTATGCAGCACTATAATTAATTGGTGCCACCTCTCCATATGACGATGCATGGTATAGTTACCACAACTATATTTTTTTTCGGTTCCTCTGGAGAGTTCATCGTGGCAGATGAAGCGTGTAACGTACCGGGCATTTACCTTTTTTTGCATGTACAGGAAAGGAAAAAAAAATCGAGCGTCCGAGTTCTAAGGTGTCCCAGGGCCATTTTGGTGGACCAGGCCCAAATCCAAAGAACAGCCATCTCACAGGCTAATGGGGCGACCCACGCCGAGTTTCAGCATTGTAGGATGACCACACAAGTACAGCAACTTGCTAGACATCACCTCGGTGCCATCCGGATCTCGGCGCCCCACTGCAGATGAAGTGCCTCTCAACTATGAAACCACCACGGTGACATCCGGATCTTGGCGCGTTGTGCTGCCTTCGGCCTATTCGCACATCGGTCCGCTACTGACGCCATCTCACAGGCTAATGGGGCGACCCACGCCGAGTTTCAGCATTGTAGGATGACCACACCAGTACAGCAACTTGCTAGACATCACCTCGGTGCCATCCGGATCTCGGCGCCCCACTGCAGATGAAGTGCCTCTCAACTATGAAACCACCACGGTGACATCCGGATCTTGGCGCGTTGTGCTGCCTTCGGCCTATTCGCACATCGGTCCGCTACTGACGCCATCTCACAGGCTAATGGGGCGACCCACGCCGAGTTTCAGCATTGTAGGATGACCACACCAACTTGCTAGACATCACCTCAGTGCCATCCGAATCTTGGCATCTCAACGCCTAGTGGTATCTTCCATACAAAAAATATTGTTACGCTGCCTTTGGCCCCATTCGCACATCAGTCCGCAACTTAGACATCACCTCGGTGCCATCCGGATCTTGGCATCTCAGCGCCTTGTGGTGTCAGTCAGAAAATATTGTTGCGCTGCCTTTGGCCCCATTCGCACATCGGTCCGCTACTGACGCCATCTCACAGGCCAACGGGGCGCCCCACGCCGACTTTCAACATTGTAGGATGGCCACAGAAGTGCGACAACTTACTAGACACCACCTCGGTGCCATCCGGATCTTGGCGCGTTGTGCTGCCTTCGGCCTATTCGCACATCGGTCCGCTACTGACGCATACTCACAGGCCAACGGGGCGCCCCACGCCGACTTTCAGCATTGTAGGATGGCCACACCAGTGCTGCAACTTGCTGGACACCACCTCGGTGCCATCCGGATCATGGCGCGTTGTATTGCCTTCGGCCTATTCGCACATCGGTCCGCTACTGACGCCGCCTCACGTGCCAACGTATTTTCTCCGCATTTTATACCCTATGCCGCATAACAGGTCATGTGACTTGTTTATAAAACTTTTCATTGGTTCATTTTACTTTTGGTTTCCGAATGATGGAAGGCTTGATCATATGACCTAAAAACAACACTTTTCATTGGCTGAAAACTTTTTTTTTCCCCCAAACGATGAAAGCCCCACCTTGTTTCTGGATGTTTCAGACTAAACTGGCGTCAGCATGAGAGCACCACCATCTCGTAGCTCCGTCGTGGTCATTCCGCGAGCAATCATGGCAGCCGCTCCCCACCAGAAGCCTGCAGGAGTCGGGGCCCCCAAAACTTTTGATGAATTCTCAAGGCGGAGGGGACGCTTTCGAGAATGGGGTCCAAGACCTAGCAGACAAGCGTCCGATTTCCAAGGTGTCCCAGGGCCATTTCAGTGGACCACGCCCAAAAAGGAAAGAGCCTGCCGCCATTTTGAGAGTCCTGTGGCAGCCGCCTATCGCTGCACCGCAAGAGTGGGCGCAACTCAGCTGAATGGCGGATTTTGACACAGTGGACCAAAAGCGGACGGAATGGCAACTGAAACGGTAAAGGGGCGCCCCACTAAAACAGATGAGACTCCACCTGGAGAGGCCCGTTCACGCCGCCTCCCCCGGGGCGCTCCACGCCGTTATTCGGAGCAGCATTGTAGGATACCAAAACCAGTGCGGCAACTTACTGGACATCACCTTGGTGCCATCGTTCTGCTGCCTTGGAACTATTCGCACAACAGTTTGCTACTGATGACCCACCCCCCGCGACGCCCCACGCCGTTATTTGCTGGGTGGCAACTTACTAGACATCACTTTCGTGTCATCTAGATTTCGGCGCGTTCTGCTGCCTTGGAACTATTCGCACAACAGTTTGCTACTGATGACCCACCCCCCGCGACGCCCCACGCCGGAAATCTGGACGTTGTGCTGCGTTGGGACTATTCGCACAGCCGACCGCTACTTCGTTGTTTTTCCCTAAAAATCTTTATATGTTATTACTATTTTTGTTTTCTTGTATATATTTATAAATTATTAAAGTTTTATAATCTTACTACTTTGTCGGAGTGCTATATATTTTTAATGTGACACATAATTGTAAAAACTTTGATGTACAAAGAGTCATCCCTGGAATCTTCCGCTTCACGCTCGGTCCCCTCCCCAATCACAATACAGGATGGTTTTCAGATAATAGCAACGCTTCTGCTGTGACGGATCTCATCGAGTGTGGGCCTTGATCTACTATAACTCCTTAGAAGAGGGGTGATTCTTTACAGCTGTGGCCATAAACTACATCTGCAGGGCTAGCTGATAGCCTAGGACCGGCCTGGACAATCGGACACAGAGGAAAAGGAGTGTCAGAGGGTGCGGTAGTGAATAGGGCGAAAGGGAGGTGTCGGGCGGGCACAGGGTGTGATTCTCAGGGAAGAGCAGCGCAGATGGGGGGAGGTTTATTACCCATGCATAAGACAGAGAGCGGGGGTGACCACTGCCTGGGTGAGATGCTTGCGAGGGTGGGGAGCCATGCTAAGGATCGACAGCGTGCACAGAGTGGGTCTGGTCAAGGCATCTAAAATGGCTGCCGTGCACGACAAAAGTGTGGCATTTGAAAAAAGACAAGATGGCGCACACAATGTTTTTCAACAATTCCTGATTTCCTTCGAATCGAACGTTAACAGACGTTGGGGCATATTACCAAAGTTAAGCGATATTTATCCCTAACGATGCATTGCAAAGATTTTTTTACCGTCAGAAATTATCGCAGATAAACCTTGCTATTATCAAGGTTTATCGCAAATACGATAAAAAACGAGCGCAATGCATTAATATCGCTGAAAACTCCGCGATATTCATGCATTACCGAGCTAATGCTCTTAGCCATGTTATCCACCTCCCATTGGATAACATGGCTAAGAACTGCTCAGGGCAGCTGTTACTTTTTGGAGATATTCGCGCTTATCTCGAATATTTCCAAAAGTTGATAATAGGAGATAGCGATGTGAGCGACTGTTTCCAGTCGCTAACATCTTGGCATGCCCACTTTGCATGTCATTAGTGATAAATATCACTCACATGCAAAGTGGGACCCAAGATGGTCGCTATCTCCTACTAGCCGTCGCTAACTGGTGTTAGCAACAGCTAGGTAATACAGATATAATTTTATCTCCGCGAAGCGGAGCGCTGTTACAGATATATATCTTGTTTTTGAACGTTAATTTCTCAAAATGCACTGAAGCACATATATTGAGACATAGCAAAGGCACATCGGGCTACCAGTCCCTAATATTTTACCAAGTTTCGTGCAAATCCATTCAGCCGTTCGATTATTATTATTATTATTTTTTTTTGCCCCGCGGGGCCCTTTTAAAACCTCCACATCAAACCTAGGGGGTCAGCGAGGATCTACTATGCCCCCTTATGGTCATTTGCCCCTTCGCTTTGGCCTCCTCTTGTCTCTCGATCCTACCGAGAGACAAGATGGCGGCCGCTACGTACTGTTTGGAATGTTTACAGACACCGGAGAGCCAATCAGCTTCGCTTCGCAAAGCTCCGTAACGCGAAAAGTACGCGAAGCGGTGCGCTGTTACAGATATATATCTTTTTTTGAACGTTAATTTCTCAAAATCCACTGAAGCACATATATTGAGACCTAGCAAAGGCACATCGGGCTACCAGTCCCTACAATTTTGCCAAGTTTCGTGCAAATCCATTCAGCCGTTCGATTATTATTATTATTATTTTTTTTTGCCCCGCGGGGCCCTTTTAAAACCTCCACATCAAACCTAGGGGGTCAGCGAGGATCTACTATGCCCCCTTATAGTTATTTCCCCCTTTGTTTTGACCTCCTCTTGTCTCTCGATCCTACCGAGAGACAAGATGGCGGCCGCTACGGACTGTTTGGAATGTTGACAGACGCCGGAGAACCAATCAGCTTCGCTTCACAAAGCTCCGTTGCGCGAAAAGTCCGCGAACCAGAGCGCTGCCCGGTCCGCTGTTACAGATATATATCTTTTTTTAAACGTTAATTTCTCAAAATCCACTGGAGCACATATATTGAGACCTACAAAAGGCACATCGGGCTACCAGTCCCTACAATTTTGCCAAGTTTCGTGCAAATCCATTCAGCCGTTCGGGCTAAAAGTGAGGCCAACCGCCCTATGGAAAACTCAATGTTAAAAACACGTTTTGGGACCCCCCTTTTTTCTCGGCCCCCACTGGACGAACCCCCCCCAAATTTTCAAGGGCTGCTCAGAAACAAAATGTGCCATTTTCCTGAAAATTTCAGCCAATTCCGTCCACATACGCCAAAGTTATTAGACATAGAATTTTCAAAAAACCCATAGAGAAAAAATCCTAACTATATATACCTACTGGCGACCGCCAGTAGGTAATATAGATAGATATATATATATATAAAGAAAAAGAAATCCACAGAAACAAGTAAAAGTCCCTCTTTACTAACAGTGGGAGATAAGGAGGCCTTTGATGAAATTTGGGAACTTCAAAAAGAAATGGATGGGAGCGTTAATTCTGTGCCCAATACAGCACCAGAGGCTATTAGGAAATGCTTAACCCCATTCAAGCCCAAATCTACTTTCCAACCAATCATGGTTCATGACAACATCGATGCTTACCATGATTTGGTGGTCCAGGACCTTAAGAAATTGTACATTGCCACCAATAGCAAACGACATGCAATTAACAACCAAAATCAGTGCTATGCCCAATTAATCAAAAAGTTGGATGCAAATAACACGGTTATAGTAAGGCAAGCCGTCAAGGGCGGCAACGTGGTATTGTGGCCTCGAAGTTTGTATATGGTGGAAGCTGAAACACAATTGGGGATACTTTGTGCTATAAAAAGAGTAACTTACCTATGGTTAAAGCAGCATGGGTTGATCAGTTTAAGAATCTCCAGGCTTGGAGAAGTGGTGGAGTGATCACTGAAGAAGAATTTCGATTCATGAAGAAAGAACACCCGGTGATTCCCACTTTCTACCTGATCCCAAGATACATAAAAACTGTGAAAATCCCCCAGGACGCCCTATTATTTCAGCAATAAATAGTTCCCTGGAGAATGTTTCAAAATATATTGATTTCTTTTTACAAGACTGGGTTAAGGGACTGAGGTCCTATGTTCAGGATTCATCAGATTTTATCCGTAAAATTGAAGGTGTACAGTGGTGTCCAGATATGCTTTTAATGACTCTAGATGTTTCTTCCCTTTATACCTCTATTGGTCATCTTGATGGTTTGAAGGCTGTGGAATACTTTTTGAACAGTTTTGCAGTTCATAACAAAATGTTGCTTTCTATGATAAAAATGTGTGTTGGAGCAGAAATATTTCGTTTTTAACAATCAGATTTATCAACAGATTAGGGGGGTCACGATGGGGGCCTGTTTCTCCCCCAGTTACACATGTTTACACATGGGACTGTGGGAGGAACAGGTCCTGTCGGGACAGCTCCGAGACATCATGGCACAGAACATTGTGGTGTATCTCCGCTACATAGATGATTTGTTTTTTGTCTGGCGGGGTACCGAGGAAGCAGCTAGTGAGTTTGTCAATAAATTGAATTACAACGCCTTGAAATTTAGATTCACATCTCACAATCATGCGATTTCCATCTGCTTTCTGGATATGCAGATTTATGTGCATAATAACACCTTAGCAACCAAGCTTTACAGAAAGCCAACAGCTGGCAACACCATTTTACACGCTACTAGTTATCATCCCCGGCACTAGATCCGCAGTATCCCCTATGGGGAAATGCTGCGGATCAAACGCTTATGTAGCGTGGAACAGGAATGTGTGGTTGCGCAAGAGGCTAGCAAGCAAAGATTCCTAGAAAGGGGTTATTCGAAGAAGGTTGTTGAGTTAGCAATAAGAAGAACTCAACAGATGTCCCGTGACGAGGCCTTAATTCCTAAATCACGGGTTGTAGCTAATGCCTCACAAGATGATACAATACATTCACGCATGATTGTGACGTACAGCAGGCAACACTCTGACACTAGAAAGATCTTATATCGAAATTGGAACCTCATTAAAGGGGATCCAGTGATAGGTCACAGAGTGTTGAACATGCCTTTGCTTACATTCAGGAGATGTACCTCAATGGCTAAATCTTTGGTCAGAAACACAGTAGAACCACAGATGGCAAACACTTGGGGAGATCTGGGTAAAGGCTTTAGAAAATGTATTCAATGTAGGCTTGCCGGTATGGTTGTAATAAGAGTAATTACATTAGCCCATTTGTACAACGTCCGCGAGAGATTACTAAACAGTTAACATGCAAAACAGATTACGCGGTATATGTGCTGGAGTGTTCGTGTGGGCTGAGGTACGTGGGAAGTACCAAATTGCCAGCCCACAAAAGAATACTCCAGCACATAAGGGCTATCATCGGTAAAGATCAGGCCTATCCGGTAGCCAGGCACTTTGAAGAAATGCATGAGTCAAATCCATCTGAGCTCCAGTATTATGTCATTGATTCAGTGTGGCCTCTGAAAAGAGGAGGTGACAGGGAAGCGATGCTTCGACTTCTCGAAACTAGTTATATCCAGGAGTTGGATAGCAAACAACCAAATGGTTTAAATGCCACTGAAGACATGCATACGTGTCTACAATAACTAGGCTTTAAGGGAATGAATACATTGATGGGCCCCGAGCTTCTCAAATCTTTGGGTCACATTACTGCTAGTTTTTACAAACATATTATTTTAGGAATCGCCTGTGTTGTACAAAAATGTTTTGCTGAATCAGAATGTTAATGATAAATTTTGCACCTCAAGTATTTGAGTTTTTAGATGGTGGGGGGTCAAACCGGGATGGTTCCGGAAATTCAAATCTTTTTTGCACTAGCACGAGCACTTTTCTAGTTATTTGCACTAAACATGACTCTTATGACCAAGTAGAACATTCATGTGATTTGTGGGCAGAGTTGGACAACTAAATGGATTAATGCCCACTTGGCCCATATTATTCATCGATACAAAAGGCTATAGAGTTGAGTGGAGAGATGGATAATTATTTCCTCTACTGCGCAGTATTTAATTTTTGTATTAACAATGAATTCATTACTGCAGTTGTAAAAATGTATGAGGAGTAATCCTATGGAAAACCGCTAGTGAGATTTTTTCCAAAAAAAGAAGAATTATTTTATACTACAATAATATGAATTTTATATGATTTTACCATATTTATTCATCTTAAATTTATTCAAATGCGGCATTTGTACCGAACATGTAAATTTGCACAACTATTGAATAGTAGTATTTTTTCTATGTTGTCCGGATGATACTCTGTATTCCCTATGCACTGTCACTTTAAATATTGGTCTCTGCCTACCACAATTTGCCATGTGATCAAGCTTCGTTGGAAGCAAAATGCGTAATGGCGGCTGGCTGGCTGGAAAAATAAAACCACCTTGAATTAGCACGGAATTTGGGTCTGCTTTCATCATTTGTGCGAAGAACTTTGGCGGCTGCCTGGTTTGAATGATGAGCTACGTCTCTCTCTCTCTCTCTCTCTCTCTATATATATATATATATATATATATATATTCACTGAAAAAACCATAGGTTATAGACCATATATAGTTAGGAATTAGCATTTACAAAACCTTGAAAATTCACTGAAAAAACCATAGGTTATAGACCATATATAGTTAGGAATTAGCATTTAAAAAACCTTATTTTACTCACACAAAACCATTGAAATTCCATATATAGTTAGTTGTACTAACTATATATCGCGCACCCGCAATCCACTGCTGATGATGTCACATATTACATCATTCATGACATGGTCAGTGACATCACTGATGACATCACTGATGACATCTCAAATGACATCACTGATGACATCACTGATGACATCTCATTTGACATTACTCATGACATCATTCATGTGATGATACGATGAACCTCTTCAAACTCTAATATAACCTTAGATACACTCAGTGTAAACAGACACTCACAGACTGTCACTCATCCATGGAGTTACTCACACACCTAATCAGTCTTGCAAAGAATCAATCACACCTCCATTTCCTCAACTATATAGTTAAACACACCTTACTTATTGAAACATATAATAACACATATTTACTCTGTTATACAATCCCTGATACAAGTTCACAATAATTCATACAGCCACTCACACATTCACTGGCTCTTATGCACAGTTATTTATATATGTCAACGACCACATGTACTGTGTTTTAAATATGTACTTACTTTGACATGTAGCACTGAGATATCCATTCACTCACCAATACACTCATGCACACAGTAAACCGCCCATACAGCTGTTTCCACATGCACTTTTGAACCCATACATCTAGTGAATCAACTGCTCACACATCTATGCACAGAGTCATACACCTCCCAGACACCCACACACACACTCAGTCTCCCATACAAATACTTGGCCAACTAATCAATAACCCATATAGTTAGTCATATAGCTAATGATCAACACATGCATCAGATTACAAAACAACAGACACAATGGTGCACAATTTAAAACAGTTTAGTCACTAACCCATGCACTCAGTGAGACACATTTAATCACTCACTTATACAGTCAGTCATGCACCTACTAAATACATCATCCAGACACGTATACATCCACTCATTCTTCAATATATAAAACATATTTTAACTTTACAGAAACATACAGTCACTGGATGTTGTCATCAGTGATGTCATCAGTGATGTCATTTGAGATGTCATCAGTGATGTCATCAGTGATGTCACTGACCATGTCATGAATGATGTAATATGTGACATCATCAGCAGTGGATTGCGGGTGCGCGATATATAGTTAGTACAACTAACTATATATGGAATTTCAATGGTTTTGTGTGAGTAAAATAAGGTTTTTTAAATGCTAATTCCTAACTATATATGGTCTATAACCTATGGTTTTTTCAGTGAATTTCATAGGTTTTTTAATAGCAAATCTTTATAAAAATAATACATTTTAAATCGAATTTTATATTTTATAATTTTTTTATTTTTTTTTAATATTATTTTTGGTGCGCTCCCGGGGCGCGGACAGGTGAACGCACGGGTAAGCGCAATCTTGCGGCGCGCCCCGGGGCGCGTACTGATGCGCGTCCCGGAAGCGCTATTGCCGCGAACGAAAACAACATCGTGACGTATCGCGTAGCCGCCACGCCTTGCGTCATAAGACACGTATCGCGTAGCCGCGAGATGCGTCTTATGACGCACCGCGTAAGCGCACCCGGAAGCGCATACGATCGCGCAATGTAAGCGCCCCGATGCGCTTACGATACACGCCCGGGACGCGCCCCGGGGCGCGTAGCGTAAGCGCGTCAAACCATGTGACTTTAAAATAACACTTTTCATTGGTTCAGAACTTTTTTTTTCCAAATTGTGTGAAACCCACCCATTTCTCTCACTATTGCTTTGTACTTGGAGAGAGCAAGAGCTGTTCTGTCTACTCTATCTCCTACTTTTCTGATCTCCAGCAATGGCTGCAAGAGAGTCATCCAGCAGTGATTCAGATGGATTTTTAGATGAGGACCCTCCTCAGCAAAAGAAAAAAACCCATTTCATCTGGAAATTTTACGACATCCCTGAAGGACAGAAAAAAGTCCACGCTCCCAAAGTAACCTGCAAAATATGTGGGAGTAGTTTATCCAGAGGCAATCCTCTGAAAAAATATAGTTTTGGAAATGCTAATTTGATCAGGCATGTGAAAAGAAGACACCCTAACAACTTTGCCAGGGAGAGTGTCAGAGAGCTGGCACGGAATGTACCCACAGATGGCGGCAGCACCTCCACTGGTGGAGCAACACCTTCGGGACCACCCCGTGGAAGAATGGTCCCTAACATTCAGCCGGTGTTTGCAGGCATCAAATTTTTGAGCACGGAGTGTGACGAACTGCTCTGCTATGGGGAGCAGAGTGTTGAACTCATTGCCCTAAAGAAACAGCAACACCGCTGCTCTTCCAGTCCCTAAATTTTCAAATTTTTTTGCTCCTGTTGAGCAGTTTTGGAATCCTTGTTTTTGTTTTTCCCTTGACAAAAATCCCCAAAAAATATAAATTGTTTTAAAAAGTCTAAAAAAAATATAAAACAACAAAAACAAAAAAAAAATATATAAAACAACAAAATCAAAAAAAAAGTTCTTTTCAGAACTACCTCCAATTTATAAAAAGAAGCTTTTTTTTTTTTTTTTAAAAAGTCTGTCATTTTTTATCTCCATGGTACGCTCCCCCATACGCTCCCCGGTGTGCGTACCGGGCACTCCCCCCCGCGAAAATCGAATTTTTTTTAAAAATTGTTTCCACCCGCGGGAGCCTTTTATGGCCCCCACATCAAAAGTAGGGGGTCAGGGGGGTGTACCCTGCCCCCTTTTGCTCATTTCCCCCCTTTGATTCTTGCCACCTCTTGTGTCTCAATCCTACCGAGACACAAGATGGCGGCCGCTGTGGACTGTTTCGAATGTTTACAGACACCCGAGAACCAATCAGCTTGCCGTGCGCAAGTCGCGTGGCGCGCCTGGAGCGCTCCCCGGTACGCGTACCGGGCGCGGCTCTAGATATATATCTTTTTTTAAACCTAATTTACTCAAAATTCACAGGACCACATATCTTGAGACCTAGCAAAGGCACATCGGGAAAACAATATCTACAATTTTGCCAAGTTTCGTGGAAATCCATTCAGCCGTTCGAGCTAAAAGTGAGGCCAACCTCCCTATGGAAAATTGCATGGCAAAAACACGTTTTGGGACCCCCCTTTTTTCTCGGCCCCCCCTTGACGACCCCCCCCCCCAAATTTTCAGGGGCTGCTCAGAAACAAAATGTTCCATTTTCCTGAAAACTTCAGCCAATTCCGTCCACAAACGCCAAAGTTATTAGACATAGAATTTTCAAAAATCCCATAGAGAAAAAATCCTAACTATATATACCTACTGGCGACCGCCAGTAGGTAATATATATATATATATATACATATATATATATATATATATATATATATATATATATATATATATATATATATATATATATATATATATATATATATATAAATGCTCATCATCCAAAACCATTGCACCAATAAAAAATACAATACAAACATATATACACACATACAAAAACAACGCATAAGAATTAGTTGACACAATTACACTTAAATATGTAACATACACAAACGGTAACTGCAAACACAACAGTGATGGACAGAATGTGGATCAATGTCACACATTCACCCCAGTCCAAAGATCTGGGCCCAAATCCATCGTTTTTCCACTCCACACCACCCTGGGTTAGACAATGGCGATATGCAAATCAGCGCTGACCCTGTACCCCATGGGAACAGTCCAGTCCGAACTACAAAAGCCATGTCCTTCCCAGAACGGAAACAATCAGCCCGGCTAGCTTGATTCCAGTGGTGTGGAGTGCCTGGGACTCACGTCTGAGCATCCCCAGTACACTTAGAGCGGTAACTGCAAACACAACAGTGATGGACAGAATGTGGATCAATGTCACACATTCACCCCAGTCCAAAGATCTGGGCCCAAATCCATCGTTTTTCCACTCCACACCACCCTGGGTTAGACAATGGCGATATGCAAATCAGCGCTGACCCTGTGCCCCATGGGAACAGTCCAGTCCGAACTACAAAAGCCATGTCCTTCCCAGAACGGAAACAAGCATCCGAGGACCGGCCCGGTTTCGAGGTAACACCTCTCATCAGCCCGGCTAGCTTGATTCCAGTGGTGTGGAGTGCCTGGGACTCACGTCTGAGCATCCCCAGTACACTTAGAGCGGTAACTGCAAACACAACAGTGATGGACAGAATGTGGATCAATGTCACACATTCACCCCAGTCCAAAGATCTGGGCCCAAATCCATCGTTTTTCCACTCCACACCACCCTGGGTTAGACAATGGCGATATGCAAATCAGCGCTGACCCTGTGCCCCATGGGAACAGTCCAGTCCGAACTACAAAAGCCATGTCCTTCCCAGAACGGACACAAGCATCCGAGGACCGGCCCGGTTTCGAGGTAACACCTCTCATCAGCCCGGCTAGCTTGATTCCAGTGGTGTGGAGTGCCTGGGACTCACGTCTGAGCATCCCCAGTACACTTAGAGCGGTAACTGCAAACACAACAGTGATGGACAGAATGTGGATCAATGTCACACATTCACCCCAGTCCAAAGATCTGGGCCCAAATCCATCGTTTTTCCACTCCACACCACCCTGGGTTAGACAATGGCGATATGCAAATCAGCGCTGACCCTGTGCCCCATGGGAACAGTCCAGTCCGAACTACAAAAGCCATGTCCTTCCCAGAACGGAAACAAGCATCCGAGGACCGGCCCGGTTTCGAGGTAACACCTCTCATCAGCCCGGCTAGCTTGATTCCAGTGGTGTGGAGTGCCTGGGACTCACGTCTGAGCATCCCCAGTACACTTAGAGCGGTAACTGCAAACACAACAGTGATGGACAGAATGTGGATCAATGTCACACATTCACCCCAGTCCAAAGATCTGGGCCCAAATCCATCGTTTTTCCACTCCACACCACCCTGGGTTAGACAATGGCGATATGCAAATCAGCGCTGACCCTGTGCCCCATGGGAACAGTCCAGTCCGAACTACAAAAGCCATGTCCTTCCCAGAACGGAAACAAGCATCCGAGGACCGGCCCGGTTTCGAGGTAACACCTCTCATCAGCCCGGCTAGCTTGATTCCAGTGGTGTGGAGTGCCTGGGACTCACGTCTGAGCATCCCCAGTACACTTAGAGCGGTAACTGCAAACACAACAGTGATGGACAGAATGTGGATCAATGTCACACATTCACCCCAGTCCAAAGATCTGGGCCCAAATCCATCAATTTTCCACTCCACACCACCCTGGGTTAGACAATGGCGATATGCAAATCAGCGCTGACCCTGTGCCCCATGGAAACAGTCCAGTCCGAACTACAAAAGCCATGTCCTTCCCAGAACGGAAACAAGCATCCGAGGACCGGCCCGGTTTCGAGGTAACACCTCTCATCAGCCCGGCTAGCTTGATTCCAGTGGTGTGGAGTGCCTGGGACTCACGTCTGAGCATCCCCAGTACACTTAGAGCGGTAACTGCAAACACAACAGTGATGGACAGAATGTGGATCAATGTCACACATTCACCCCAGTCCAAAGATCTGGGCCCAAATCCATCGTTTTTCCACTCCACACCACCCTGGGTTAGACAATGGCGATATGCAAATCAGCGCTGATCCTGTGCCCCATGGGAACAGTCCAGTCCGAACTACAAAAGCCATGTCCTTCCCAGAACGGAAACAAGCATCCGAGGACCGGCCCGGTTTCGAGGTAACACCTCTCATCAGCCCGGCTAGCTTGATTCCAGTGGTGTGGAGTGCCTGGGACTCACGTCTGAGCATCCCCAGTACACTTAGAGCGGTAACTGCAAACACAACAGTGATGGACAGAATGTGGATCAATGTCACACATTCACCCCAGTCCAAAGATCTGGGCCCAAATCCATCGTTTTTCCACTCCACACCACCCTGGGTTAGACAATGGCGATATGCAAATCAGCGCTGACCCTGTGCCCCATGGGAATAGTCCAGTCCGAACTACAAAAGCCATGTCCTTCCCAGAACGGAAACAAGCATCCGAGGACCGGCCCGGTTTCAAGGTAACACCTCTCATCAGCCCGGCTAGCTTGATTCCAGTGGTGTGGAGTGCCTGGGACTCACGTCTGAGCATCCCCAGTACACTTAGAGCGGTAACTGCAAACACAACAGTGATGGACAGAATGTGGATCAATGTCACACATTCACCCCAGTCCAAAGATCTGGGCCCAAATCCATCGTTTTTCCACTCCACACCACCCTGGGTTAGACAATGGCGATATGCAAATCAGCGCTGACCCTGTGCCCCATGGGAACAGTCCAGTCCGAACTACAAAAGCCATGTCCTTCCCAGAACGGAAACAAGCATCCGAGGACCGGCCCGGTTTCGAGGTAACACCTCTCATCAGCCCGGCTAGCTTGATTCCAGTGGTGTGGAGTGCCTGGGACTCACGTCTGAGCATCCCCAGTACACTTAGAGCGGTAACTGCAAACACAACAGTGATGGACAGAATGTGGATCAACGTCACACATTCACCCCAGTCCAAAGATCTGGGCCCAAATCCATCGTTTTTCCACTCCACACCACCCTGGGTTAGACAATGGCGATATGCAAATCAGCGCTGACCCTGTGCCCCATGGGAACAGTCCAGTCCGAACTACAAAAGCCATGTCCTTCCCAGAACGGAAACAAGCATCCGAGGACCGGCCCGGTTTCGAGGTAACACCTCTCATCAGCCCGGCTAGCTTGATTCCAGTGGTGTGGAGTGCCTGGGACTCACGTCTGAGCATCCCCAGTACACTTAGAGCGGTAACTGCAAACACAACAGTGATGGACAGAATGTGGATCAATGTCACACATTCACCCCAGTCCAAAGATCTGGGCCCAAATCCATCGTTTTTCCACTCCACACCACCCTGGGTTAGACAATGGCGATATGCAAATCAGCGCTGACCCTGTGCCCCATGGGAACAGTCCAGTCCGAACTACAAAAGCCATGTCCTTCCCAGAACGGAAACAAGCATCCGAGGACCGGCCCGGTTTCGAGGTAACACCTCTCATCAGCCCGGCTAGCTTGATTCCAGTGGTGTGGAGTGCCTGGGACTCACGTCTGAGCATCCCCAGTACACTTAGAGCGGTAACTGCAAACACAACAGTGATGGACAGAATGTGGATCAATGTCACACATTCACCCCAGTCCAAAGATCTGGGCCCAAATCCATCGTTTTTCCACTCCACACCACCCTGGGTTAGACAATGGCGATATGCAAATCAGCGCTGACCCTGTGCCCCATGGGAACAGTCCAGTCCGAACTACAAAAGCCATGTCCTTCCCAGAACGGAAACAAGCATCCGAGGACCGGCCCGGTTTCGAGGTAACACCTCTCATCAGCCCGGCTAGCTTGATTCCAGTGGTGTGGAGTGCCTGGGACTCACGTCTGAGCATCCCCAGTACACTTAGAGCGGTAACTGCAAACACAACAGTGATGGACAGAATGTGGATCAATGTCACACATTCACCCCAGTCCAAAGATCTGGGCCCAAATCCATCAATTTTCCACTCCACACCACACTGGGTTAGACAATGGCGATATGCAAATCAGCGCTGACCCTGTGCCCCATGGGAACAGTCCAGTCCAAACTACAAAAGCCATGTCCTTCCCAGAACGGAAACAAGCATCCGAGGACCGGCCCGGTTTCGAGGTAACACCTCTCATCAGCCCGGCTAGCTTGATTCCAGTGGTGTGGAGTGCCTGGGACTCACGTCTGAGCATCCCCAGTACACTTAGAGCGGTAACTGCAAACACAACAGTGATGGACAGAATGTGGATCAATGTCACACATTCACCCCAGTCCAAAGATCTGGGCCCAAATCCATCGTTTTTCCACTCCACACATCCCTGGGTTAGACAATGGCGATATGCAAATCAGCGCTGACCCTGTGCCCCATGGGAACAGTCCAGTCCGAACTACAAAAGCCATGTCCTTCCCAGAACGGAAACAAGCATCCGAGGACCGGCCCGGTTTCGAGGTAACACCTCTCATCAGCCCGGCTAGCTTGATTCCAGTGGTGTGGAGTGCCTGGGACTCACGTCTGAGCATCCCCAGTACACTTAGAGCGGTAACTGCAAACACAACAGTGATGGACAGAATGTGGATCAATGTCACACATTCACCCCAGTCCAAAGATCTGGGCCCAAATCCATCGTTTTTCCACTCCACACCACCCTGGGTTAGACAATGGCGATATGCAAATCAGCGCTGACCCTGTGCCTCATGGGAACAGTCCAGTCCGAACTACAAAAGCCATGTCCTTCCCAGAACGGAAACAAGCATCCGAGGACCGGCCCGGTTTCGAGGTAACACCTCTCATCAGCCCGGCTAGCTTGATTCCAGTGGTGTGGAGTGCCTGGGACTCACGTCTGAGCATCCCCAGTACACTTAGAGCGGTAACTGCAAACACAACAGTGATGGACAGAATGTGGATCAATGTCACACATTCACACCCAGTCCAAAGATCTGGGCCCAAATCCATCGTTTTTCCACTCCACACCACCCTGGGTTAGACAATGGCGATATGTAAATCAGCGCTGACCCTGTGCCCCATGGGAACAGTCCAGTCCGAACTACAAAAGCCATGTCCTTCCCAGAACGGAAACAAGCATCCGAGGACCGGCCCGGTTTCGAGGTAACACCTCTCATCAGCCCAGCTAGCTTGATTCCAGTGGTGTGGAGTGCCTGGGACTCACGTCTGAGCATCCCCAGTACACTTAGAGCGGTAACTGCAAACACAACAGTGATGGACAGAATGTGGATCAATGTCACACATTCACCCCAGTCCAAAGATCTGGGCCCAAATCCATCGTTTTTCCACTCCACACCACCCTGGGTTAGACAATGGCGATATGCAAATCAGCGCTGACCCTGTGCCCCATGGGAACAGTCCAGTCCAAACTACAAAAGCCATGTCCTTCCCAGAACGGAAACAAGCATCCGAGGACCGGCCCGGTTTCGAGGTAACACCTCTCATCAGCCCGGCTAGCTTGATTCCAGTGGTGTGGAGTGCCTGGGACTCACGTCTGAGCATCCCCAGTACACTTAGAGCGGTAACTGCAAACACAACAGTGATGGACAGAATGTGGATCAATGTCACACATTCACCCCAGTCCAAAGATCTGGGCCCAAATCCATCGTTTTTCCACTCCACACCACCCTGGGTTAGACAATGGCGATATGCAAATCAGCGCTGACCCTGTGCCCCATGGGAATAGTCCAGTCCGAACTACAAAAGCCATGTCCTTCCCAGAACGGAAACAAGCATCCGAGGACCGGCCCGGTTTCGAGGTAACACCTCTCATCAGCCCGGCTAGCTTGATTCCAGTGGTGTGGAGTGCCTGGGACTCACGTCTGAGCATCCCCAGTACACTTAGAGCGGTAACTGCAAACACAACAGTGATGGACAGAATGTGGATCAATGTCACACATTCACCCCAGTCCAAACATCTGGGCCCAAATCCATCGTTTTTCCACTCCACACCACCCTGGGTTAGACAATGGCGATATGCAAATCAGCGCTGACCCTGTGCCCCATGGGAACAGTCCAGTCCGAACTACAAAAGCCATGTCCTTCCCAGAACGGAAACAAGCATCCGAGGACCGGCCCGGTTTCGAGGTAACACCTCTCATCAGCCCGGCTAGCTTGATTCCAGTGGTGTGGAGTGCCTGGGACTCACGTCTGAGCATCCCCAGTACACTTAGAGCGGTAACTGCAAACACAACAGTGATGGACAGAATGTGGATCAATGTCACACATTCACCCCAGTCCAAAGATCTGGGCCCAAATCCATCGTTTTTCCACTCCACACCACCCTGGGTTAGACAATGGCGATATGCAAATCAGCGCTGACCCTGTGCCCCATGGGAACAGTCCAGTCCGAACTACCAAAGCCATGTCCTTCCCAGAACGGAAACAAGCATCCGAGGACCGGCCCGGTTTCGAGGTAACACCTCTCATCAGCCCGGCTAGCTTGATTCCAGTGGTGTGGAGTGCCTGGGACTCACGTCTGAGCATCCCCAGTACACTTAGAGCGGTAACTGCAAACACAACAGTGATGGACAGAATGTGGATCAATGTCACACATTCACCCCAGTCCAAAGATCTGGGCCCAAATCCATCGTTTTTCCACTCCACACCACCCTGGGTTAGACAATGGCGATATGCAAATCAGCGCTGACCCTGTGCCCCATGGGAACAGTCCAGTCCGAACTACAAAAGCCATGTCCTTCCCAGAACGGAAACAAGCATCCGAGGACTGGCCCGGTTTCGAGGTAACACCTCTCATCAGCCCGGCTAGCTTGATTCCAGTGGTGTGGAGTGCCTGGGACTCACATCTGAGCATCCCCAGTACACTTAGAGCGGTAACTGCAAACACAACAGTGATGGACAGAATGTGGATCAATGTCACACATTCACCCCAGTCCAAAGATCTGGGCCCAAATCCATCGTTTTTCCACTCCACACCACCCTGGGTTAGACAATGGCGATATGCAAATCAGCGCTGACCCTGTGCCCCATGGGAACAGTCCAGTCCGAACTACAAAAGCCATGTCCTTCCCAGAACGGAAACAAGCATCCGAGGACCGGCCCGGTTTCGAGGTAACACCTCTCATCAGCCCGGCTAGCTTGATTCCAGTGGTGTGGAGTGCCTGGGACTCACGTCTGAGCATCCCCAGTACACTTAGAGCGGTAACTGCAAACACAACAGTGATGGACAGAATGTGGATCAATGTCACACATTCACCCCAGTCCAAAGATCTGGGCCCAAATCCATCAATTTTCCACTCCACACCACACTGGGTTAGACAATGGCGATATGCAAATCAGCGCTGACCCTGTGCCCCATGGGAACAGTCCAGTCCAAACTACAAAGGCCATGTCCTTCCCAGAACGGAAACAAGCATCCGAGGACCGGCCCGGTTTCGAGGTAACACCTCTCATCAGCCCGGCTAGCTTGATTCCAGTGGTGTGGAGTGCCTGGGACTCACGTCTGAGCATCCCCAGTACACTTAGAGCGGTAACTGCAAACACAACAGTGATGGACAGAATGTGGATCAATGTCACACATTCACCCCAGTCCAAAGATCTGGGCCCAAATCCATCGTTTTTCCACTCCACACATCCCTGGGTTAGACAATGGCGATATGCAAATCAGCGCTGACCCTGTGCCCCATGGGAACAGTCCAGTCCGAACTACAAAAGCCATGTCCTTCCCAGAACGGAAACAAGCATCCGAGGACCGGCCCGGTTTCGAGGTAACACCTCTCATCAGCCCGGCTAGCTTGATTCCAGTGGTGTGGAGTGCCTGGGACTCACGTCTGAGCATCCCCAGTACACTTAGAGCGGTAACTGCAAACACAACAGTGATGGACAGAATGTGGATCAATGTCACACATTCACCCCAGTCCAAAGATCTGGGCCCAAATCCATCGTTTTTCCACTCCACACCACCCTGGGTTAGACAATGGCGATATGCAAATCAGCGCTGACCCTGTGCCCCATGGGAACAGTCCAGTCCGAACTACAAAAGCCATGTCCTTCCCAGAACGGAAACAAGCATCCGAGGACCGGCCCGGTTTCGAGGTAACACCTCTCATCAGCCCGGCTAGCTTGATTCCAGTGGTGTGGAGTGCCTGGGACTCACGTCTGAGCATCCCCAGTACACTTAGAGCGGTAACTGCAAACACAACAGTGATGGACAGAATGTGGATCAATGTCACACATTCACACCCAGTCCAAAGATCTGGGCCCAAATCCATCGTTTTTCCACTCCACACCACCCTGGGTTAGACAATGGCGATATGTAAATCAGCGCTGACCCTGTGCCCCATGGGAACAGTCCAGTCCGAACTACAAAAGCCATGTCCTTCCCAGAACGGAAACAAGCATCCGAGGACCGGCCCGGTTTCGAGGTAACACCTCTCATCAGCCCAGCTAGCTTGATTCCAGTGGTGTGGAGTGCCTGGGACTCACGTCTGAGCATCCCCAGTACACTTAGAGCGGTAACTGCAAACACAACAGTGATGGACAGAATGTGGATCAATGTCACACATTCACCCCAGTCCAAAGATCTGGGCCCAAATCCATCGTTTTTCCACTCCACACCACCCTGGGTTAGACAATGGCGATATGCAAATCAGCGCTGACCCTGTGCCCCATGGGAACAGTCCAGTCCGAACTACAAAAGCCATGTCCTTCCCAGAACGGAAACAAGCATCCGAGGACCGGCCCGGTTTCGAGGTAACACCTCTCATCAGCCCGGCTAGCTTGATTCCAGTGGTGTGGAGTGCCTGGGACTCACGTCTGAGCATCCCCAGTACACTTAGAGCGGTAACTGCAAACACAACAGTGATGGACAGAATGTGGATCAATGTCACACATTCACCCCAGTCCAAAGATCTGGGCCCAAATCCATCGTTTTTCCACTCCACACCACCCTGGGTTAGACAATGGCGATATGCAAATCAGCGCTGACCCTGTGCCCCATGGGAATAGTCCAGTCCGAACTACAAAAGCCATGTCCTTCCCAGAACGGAAACAAGCATCCGAGGACCGGCCCGGTTTCGAGGTAACACCTCTCATCAGCCCGGCTAGCTTGATTCCAGTGGTGTGGAGTGCCTGGGACTCACGTCTGAGCATCCCCAGTACACTTAGAGCGGTAACTGCAAACACAACAGTGATGGACAGAATGTGGATCAATGTCACACATTCACCCCAGTCCAAACATCTGGGCCCAAATCCATCGTTTTTCCACTCCACACCACCCTGGGTTAGACAATGGCGATATGCAAATCAGCGCTGACCCTGTGCCCCATGGGAACAGTCCAGTCCGAACTACAAAAGCCATGTCCTTCCCAGAACGGAAACAAGCATCCGAGGACCGGCCCGGTTTCGAGGTAACACCTCTCATCAGCCCGGCTAGCTTGATTCCAGTGGTGTGGAGTGCCTGGGACTCACGTCTGAGCATCCCCAGTACACTTAGAGCGGTAACTGCAAACACAACAGTGATGGACAGAATGTGGATCAATGTCACACATTCACCCCAGTCCAAAGATCTGGGCCCAAATCCATCGTTTTTCCACTCCACACCACCCTGGGTTAGACAATGGCGATATGCAAATCAGCGCTGACCCTGTGCCCCATGGGAACAGTCCAGTCCGAACTACCAAAGCCATGTCCTTCCCAGAACGGAAACAAGCATCCGAGGACCGGCCCGGTTTCGAGGTAACACCTCTCATCAGCCCGGCTAGCTTGATTCCAGTGGTGTGGAGTGCCTGGGACTCACGTCTGAGCATCCCCAGTACACTTAGAGCGGTAACTGCAAACACAACAGTGATGGACAGAATGTGGATCAATGTCACACATTCACCCCAGTCCAAAGATCTGGGCCCAAATCCATCGTTTTTCCACTCCACACCACCCTGGGTTAGACAATGGCGATATGCAAATCAGCGCTGACCCTGTGCCCCATGGGAACAGTCCAGTCCGAACTACAAAAGCCATGTCCTTCCCAGAACGGAAACAAGCATCCGAGGACTGGCCCGGTTTCGAGGTAACACCTCTCATCAGCCCGGCTAGCTTGATTCCAGTGGTGTGGAGTGCCTGGGACTCACATCTGAGCATCCCCAGTACACTTAGAGCGGTAACTGCAAACACAACAGTGATGGACAGAATGTGGATCAATGTCACACATTCACCCCAGTCCAAAGATCTGGGCCCAAATCCATCGTTTTTCCACTCCACACCACCCTGGGTTAGACAATGGCGATATGCAAATCAGCGCTGACCCTGTGCCCCATGGGAACAGTCCAGTCCGAACTACAAAAGCCATGTCCTTCCCAGAACGGAAACAAGCATCCGAGGACCGGCCCGGTTTCGAGGTAACACCTCTCATCAGCCCGGCTAGCTTGATTCCAGTGGTGTGGAGTGCCTGGGACTCACGTCTGAGCATCCACAGTACACTTAGAGCGGTAACTGCAAACACAACAGTGATGGACAGAATGTGGATCAATGTCACACATTCACCCCAGTCCAAAGATCTGGGCCCAAATCCATCGTTTTTCCACTCCACACCACCCTGGGTTAGACAATGGCGATATGCAAATCAGCGCTGACCCTGTGCCCCATGGGAACAGTCCAGTCTGAACTACAAAAGCCATGTCCTTCCCAGAACGGAAACAAGCATCCGAGGACCGGCCCGGTTTCGAGGTAACACCTCTCATCAGCCCGGCTAGCTTGATTCCAGTGGTGTGGAGTGCCTGGGACTCACGTCTGAGCATCCCCAGTACACTTAGAGCGGTAACTGCAAACACAACAGTGATGGACAGAATGTGGATCAATGTCACACATTCACCCCAGTCCAAAGATCTGGGCCCAAATCCATCGTTTTTCCACTCCACACCACCCTGGGTTAGACAATGGCGATATGCAAATCAGCGCTGACCCTGTGCCCCATGGGAACAGTCCAGTCCGAACTACAAAAGCCATGTCCTTCCCAGAACGGAAACAAGCATCCGAGGACCGGCCCGGTTTCGAGGTAACACCTCTCATCAGCCCGGCTAGCTTGATTCCAGTGGTGTGGAGTGCCTGGGACTCACGTCTGAGCATCCCCAGTACACTTAGAGCGGTAACTGCAAACACAACAGTGATGGACAGAATGTGGATCAATGTCACACATTCACCCCAGTCCAAAGATCTGGGCCCAAATCCATCGTTTTTCCACTCCACACCACCCTGGGTTAGACAATGGCGATATGCAAATCAGCGCTGACCCTGTGCCCCATGGGAACAGTCCAGTCCGAACTACAAAAGCCATGTCCTTCCCAGAACGGAAACAAGCATCCGAGGACCGGCCCGGTTTCGAGGTAACACCTCTCATCAGCCCGGCTAGCTTGATTCCAGTGGTGTGGAGTGCCTGGGACTCACGTCTGAGCATCCCCAGTACACTTAGAGCGGTAACTGCAAACACAACAGTGATGGACAGAATGTGGATCAATGTCACACATTCACCCCAGTCCAAAGATCTGGGCCCAAATCCATCGTTTTTCCACTCCACACCACCCTGGGTTAGACAATGGCGATATGCAAATCAGCGCTGACCCTGTGCCCCATGGGAACAGTCCAGTCCGAACTACAAAAGCCATGTCCTTCCCAGAACGGAAGCAAGCATCCGAGGACCGGCCCGGGTTCGAGGTAACACCTCTCATCAGCCCGGCTAGCTTGATTCCAGTGGTGTGGAGTGCCTGGGACTCACGTCTGAGCATCCCCAGTACACTTAGAGCGGTAACTGCAAACACAACAGTGATGGACAGAATGTGGATCAATGTCACACATTCACCCCAGTCCAAAGATCTGGGCCCAAATCCATCGTTTTTCCACTCCACACCACCCTGGGTTAGACAATGGCGATATGCAAATCAGCGCTGACCCTGTGCCCCATGGGAACAGTCCAGTCCGAACTACAAAAGCCATGTCCTTCCCAGAACGGAAACAAGCATCCGAGGACCGGCCCGGTTTCGAGGTAACACCTCTCATCAGCCCGGCTAGCTTGATTCCAGTGGTGTGGAGTGCCTGGGACTCACGTCTGAGCATCCCCAGTACACTTAGAGCGGTAACTGCAAACACAACAGTGATGGACAGAATGTGGATCAATGTCACACATTCACCCCAGTCCAAAGATCTGGGCCCAAATCCATCGTTTTTCCACTCCACACCACCCTGGGTTAGACAATGGCGATATGCAAATCAGCGCTGACCCTGTGCCCCATGGGAACAGTCCAGTCCGAACTACAAAAGCCATGTCCTTCCCAGAACGGAAACAAGCATCCGAGGACCGGCCCGGTTTCGAGGTAACACCTCTCATCAGCCCGGCTAGCTTGATTCCAGTGGTGTGGAGTGCCTGGGACTCACGTCTGAGCATCCCCAGTACACTTAGAGCGGTAACTGCAAACACAACAGTGATGGACAGAATGTGAATCAATGTCAAACATTCACCCCAGTCCAAAGATCTGGGCCCAAATCCATCGTTTTTCCACTCCACACCACCCTGGGTTAGACAATGGCGATATGCAAATCAGCGCTGACCCTGTGCCCCATGGGAACAGTCCAGTCCGAACTACAAAAGCCATGTCCTTCCCAGAACGGAAACAAGCATCCGAGGACCGGCCCGGTTTCAAGGTAACACCTCTCATCAGCCCGGCTAGCTTGATTCCAGTGGTGTGGAGTGCCTGGGACTCACGTCTGAGCATCCCCAGTACACTTAGAGCGGTAACTGCAAACACAACAGTGATGGACAGAATGTGGATCAATGTCACACATTCACCCCAGTCCAAAGATCTGGGCCCAAATCCATCGTTTTTCCACTCCACACCACCCTGGGTTAGACAATGGCGATATGCAAATCAGCGCTGACCCTGTGCCCCATGGGAACAGTCCAGTCCGAACTACAAAAGCCATGTCCTTCCCAGAACGGAAACAAGCATCCGAGGACCGGCCCGGTTTCGAGGTAACACCTCTCATCAGCCCGGCTAGCTTGATTCCAGTGGTGTGGAGTGCCTGGGACTCACGTCTGAGCATCCCCAGTACACTTAGAGCGGTAACTGCAAACACAACAGTGATGGACAGAATGTGGATCAATGTCACACATTCACCCCAGTCCAAAGATCTGGGCCCAAATCCATCGTTTTTCCACTCCACACCACCCTGGGTTAGACAATGGCGATATGCAAATCAGCGCTGACCCTGTGCCCCATGGGAACAGTCCAGTCCGAACTACAAAAGCCATGTCCTTCCCAGAACGGAAACAAGCATCCGAGGACCGGCCCGGTTTCGAGGTAACACCTCTCATCAGCCCGGCTAGCTTGATTCCAGTGGTGTGGAGTGCCTGGGACTCACGTCTGAGCATCCCCAGTACACTTAGAGCGGTAACTGCAAACACAACAGTGATGGACAGAATGTGGATCAATGTCACACATTCACCCCAGTCCAAAGATCTGGGCCCAAATCCATCGTTTTTCCACTCCACACCACCCTGGGTTAGACAATGGCGATATGCAAATCAGCGCTGACCCTGTGCCCCATGGGAACAGTCCAGTCCGAACTACAAAAGCCATGTCCTTCCCAGAACGGAAACAAGCATCCGAGGACCGGCCCGGTTTCGAGGTAACACCTCTCATCAGCCCGGCTAGCTTGATTCCAGTGGTGTGGAGTGCCTGGGACTCACGTCTGAGCATCCCCAGTACACTTAGAGCGGTAACTGCAAACACAACAGTGATGGACAGAATGTGGATCAATGTCACACATTCACCCCAGTCCAAAGATCTGGGCCCAAATCCATCGTTTTTCCACTCCACACCACCCTGGGTTAGACAATGGCGATATGCAAATCAGCGCTGACCCTGTGCCCCATGGGAACAGTCCAGTCTGAACTACAAAAGCCATGTCCTTCCCAGAACGGAAACAAGCATCCGAGGACCGGCCCGGTTTCGAGGTAACACCTCTCATCAGCCCGGCTAGCTTGATTCCAGTGGTGTGGAGTGCCTGGGACTCACGTCTGAGCATCCCCAGTACACTTAGAGCGGTAACTGCAAACACAACAGTGATGGACAGAATGTGTATCAATGTCACACATTCACCCCAGTCCAAAGATCTGGGCCCAAATCCATCGTTTTTCCACTCCACACCACCCTGGGTTAGACAATGGCGATATGCAAATCAGCGCTGACCCTGTGCCCCATGGGAACAGTCCAGTCCGAACTACAAAAGCCATGTCCTTCCCAGAACGGAAACAAGCATCCGAGGACCGGTCCGGTTTCGAGGTAACACCTCTCATCAGCCCGGCTAGCTTGATTCCAGTGGTGTGGAGTACCTGGGACTCACGTCTGAGCATCCCCAGTACACTTAGAGCGGTAACTGCAAACACAACAGTGATGGACAGAATGTGGATCAATGTCACACATTCACCCCAGTCCAAAGATCTGGGCCCAAATCCATCGTTTTTCCACTCCACACCACCCTGGGTTAGACAATGGCGATATGCAAATCAGCGCTGACCCTGTGCCCCATGGGAACAGTCCAGTCCGAACTACAAAAGCCATGTCCTTCCCAGAGCGGAAACAAGCATCCGAGGACCGGACCGGTTTCGAGGTAACACCTCTCATCAGCCCGGCTAGCTTGATTCCAGTGGTGTGGAGTGCCTGGGACTAACGTCTGAGCATCCCCAGTACACTTAGAGCGGTAACTGCAAACACAACAGTGATGGACAGAATGTGGATCAATGTCACACATTCACCCCAGTCCAAAGATCTGGGCCCAAATCCATCGTTTTTCCACTCCACACCACCCTGGGTTAGACAATGGCGATATGCAAATCAGCGCTGACCCTGTGCCCCATAGGAACAGTCCAGTCTGAACTACAAAAGCCATGTCCTTCCCAGAACGGAAACAAGCATCCGAGGACCGGCCCGGTTTTGAGGTAACACCTCTCATCAGCCCGGCTAGCTTGATTCCAGTGGTGTGGAGTGCCTGGGACTCACGTCTGAGCATCCCCAGTACACTTAGAGCGGTAACTGCAAACACAACAGTGATGGACAGAATGTGGATCAATGTCACACATTCACCCCAGTCAAAAGATCTGGGCCCAAATCTATCATTTTTCCACTCCACACCAACCTGGGTTAGACAATGGCGATATGCAAATCAGCGCTCACCCTGTGCCCCATGGTAACAGTCCAGTCCGAACTACAAAAGCCATGTCCTTCCCAGAACGGAAACAAGCATCCGAGGACCGGCCCGGTTTCGAGGTAACACCTCTCATCAGCCCGGCTAGCTTGATTCCAGTGGTGTGGAGTGCCTGGGACTCACGTCTGAGCATCCCCAGTACACTTAGAGCGGTAACTGCAAACACAACAGTGATGGACAGAATGTGGATCAATGTCACACATTCACCCCAGTCCAAAGATCTGGGCCCAAATCCATCGTTTTTCCACTCCACACCACCCTGGGTTAGACAATGGCGATATGCAAATCAGCGCTGACCCTGTGCCCCATGGGAACAGTCCAGTCCGAACTACAAAAGCCATGTCCTTCCCAGAACGGAAACAAGCATCCGAGGACCGGCCCGGTTTCGAGGTAACACCTCTCATCAGCCCGGCTAGCTTGATTCCAGTGGTGTGGAGTGCCTGGGACTCACGTCTGAGCATCCCCAGTACACTTAGAGCGGTAACTGCAAACACAACAGTGATGGACAGAATGTGGATCAATGTCACACATTCACCCCAGTCCAAAGATCTGGGCCCAAATCCATCGTTTTTCCACTCCACACCACCCTGGGTTAGACAATGGCGATATGCAAATCAGCGCTGACCCTGTGCCCCATGGGAACAGTCCAGTCCGAACTACAAAAGCCATGTCCTTCCCAGAACGGAAACAAGCATCCGAGGACCGGCCCGGTTTCGAGGTAACACCTCTCATCAGCCCGGCTAGCTTGATTCCAGTGTGGTGGAGTGCCTGGGACTCACATCTGAGCATCCCCAGTACACTTAGAGCGGTAACTGCAAACACAACAGTGATGGACAGAATGTGGATCAATGTCACACATTCACCCCAGTCCAAAGATCTGGGCCCAAATCCATCGTTTTTCCACTCCACACCACCCTGGGTTAGACAATGGCGATATGCAAATCAGCGCTGACCCTGTGCCCCATGGGAACAGTCCAGTCCGAACTACAAAAGCCATGTCCTTCCCAGAACGGAAACAAGCATCCGAGGACCGGCCCGGTTTCGAGGTAACACCTCTCATCAGCCCGGCTAGCTTGATTCCAGTGGTGTGGAGTGCCTGGGACTCACGTCTGAGCATCCCCAGTACACTTAGAGCGGTAACTGCAAACACAACAGTGATGGACAGAATGTGGATCAATGTCACACATTCACCCCAGTCCAAAGATCTGGGCCCAAATCCATCGTTTTTCCACTCCACACCACCCTGGGTTAGACAATGGCGATATGCAAATCAGCGCTGACCCTGTGCCCCATGGGAACAGTCCAGTCCGAACTACAAAAGCCATGTCCTTCCCAGAACGGAAACAAGCATCCGAGGACCGGCCCGGTTTCGAGGTAACACCTCTCATCAGCCCGGCTAGCTTGATTCCAGTGGTGTGGAGTGCCTGGGACTCACGTCTGAGCATCCCCAGTACACTTAGAGCGGTAACTGCAAACACAACAGTGATGGACAGAATGTGGATCAATGTCACACATTCACCCCAGTCCAAAGATCTGGGCCCAAATCCATCGTTTTTCCACTCCACACCACCCTGGGTTAGACAATGGCGATATGCAAATCAGCGCTGACCCTGTGCCCCATGGGAACAGTCCAGTCCGAACTACAAAAGCCATGTCCTTCCCAGAACGGAAACAAGCATCCGAGGACCGGCCCGGTTTCGAGGTAACACCTCTCATCAGCCCGGCTAGCTTGATTCCAGTGGTGTGGAGTGCCTGGGACTCACGTCTGAGCATCCCCAGTACACTTAGAGCGGTAACTGCAAACACAACAGTGATGGACAGAATGTGGATCAATGTCACACATTCACCCCAGTCCAAAGATCTGGGCCCAAATCCATCGTTTTTCCACTCCACACCACCCTGGGTTAGACAATGGCGATATGCAAATCAGCGCTGACCCTGTGCCCCATGGGAACAGTCCAGTCCGAACTACAAAAGCCATGTCCTTCCCAGAACGGAAACAAGCATCCGAGGACCGGCCCGGTTTCGAGGTAACACCTCTCATCAGCCCGGCTAGCTTGATTCCAGTGGTGTGGAGTGCCTGGGACTCACGTCTGAGCATCCCCAGTACACTTAGAGCGGTAACTGCAAACACAACAGTGATGGACAGAATGTGGATCAATGTCACACATTCACCCCAGTCCAAAGATCTGGGCCCAAATCCATCGTTTTTCCACTCCACACCACCCTGGGTTAGACAATGGCGATATGCAAATCAGCGCTGACCCTGTGCCCCATGGGAACAGTCCAGTCCGAACTACAAAAGCCATGTCCTTCCCAGAACGGAAACAAGCATCCGAGGACCGGCCCGGTTTCGAGGTAACACCTCTCATCAGCCCGGCTAGCTTGATTCCAGTGGTGTGGAGTGCCTGGGACTCACGTCTGAGCATCCCCAGTACACTTAGAGCGGTAACTGCAAACACAACAGTGATGGACAGAATGTGGATCAATGTCACACATTCACCCCAGTCCAAAGATCTGGGCCCAAATCCATCGTTTTTCCACTCCACACCACCCTGGGTTAGACAATGGCGATATGCAAATCAGCGCTGACCCTGTGCCCCATGGGAACAGTCCAGTCCGAACTACAAAAGCCATGTCCTTCCCAGAACGGAAACAAGCATCCGAGGACCGGCCCGGTTTCGAGGTAACACCTCTCATCAGCCCGGCTAGCTTGATTCCAGTGTGGTGGAGTGCCTGGGACTCACATCTGAGCATCCCCAGTACACTTAGAGCGGTAACTGCAAACACAACAGTGATGGACAGAATGTGGATCAATGTCACACATTCACCCCAGTCCAAAGATCTGGGCCCAAATCCATCGTTTTTCCACTCCACACCACCCTGGGTTAGACAATGGCGATATGCAAATCAGCGCTGACCCTGTGCCCCATGGGAACAGTCCAGTCCGAACTACAAAAGCCATGTCCTTCCCAGAACGGAAACAAGCATCCGAGGACCGGCCCGGTTTCGAGGTAACACCTCTCATCAGCCCGGCTAGCTTGATTCCAGTGGTGTGGAGTGCCTGGGACTCAAGTCTGAGCATCCCCAGTACACTTAGAGCGGTAACTGCAAACACAACAGTGATGGACAGAATGTGGATCAATGTCACACATTCACCCCAGTCCAAAGATCTGGGCCCAAATCCATCGTTTTTCCACTCCACACCACCCTGGGTTAGACAATGGCGATATGCAAATCAGCGCTGACCCTGTGCCCCATGGGAACAGTCCAGTCCAAACTACAAAAGCCATGTCCTTCCCAGAACGGAAACAAGCATCCGAGGACCGGCCCGGTTTCGAGGTAACACCTCTCATCAGCCCGGCTAGCTTGATTCCAGTGGTGTGGAGTGCCTGGGACTCACGTCTGAGCATCCCCAGTACACTTAGAGCGGTAACTGCAAACACAACAGTGATGGACAGAATGTGGATCAATGTCACACATTCACACCCAGTCCAAAGATCTGGGCCCAAATCCATCGTTTTTCCACTCCACACCACCCTGGGTTAGACAATGGCGATATGTAAATCAGCGCTGACCCTGTGCCCCATGGGAACAGTCCAGTCCGAACTACAAAAGCCATGTCCTTCCCAGAACGGAAACAAGCATCCGAGGACCGGCCCGGTTTCGAGGTAACACCTCTCATCAGCCCAGCTAGCTTGATTCCAGTGGTGTGGAGTGCCTGGGACTCACGTCTGAGCATCCCCAGTACACTTAGAGCGGTAACTGCAAACACAACAGTGATGGACAGAATGTGGATCAATGTCACACATTCACCCCAGTCCAAAGATCTGGGCCCAAATCCATCGTTTTTCCACTCCACACCACCCTGGGTTAGACAATGGCGATATGCAAATCAGCGCTGACCCTGTGCCCCATGGGAACAGTCCAGTCCGAACTACAAAAGCCATGTCCTTCCCAGAACGGAAACAAGCATCCGAGGACCGGCCCGGTTTCGAGGTAACACCTCTCATCAGCCCGGCTAGCTTGATTCCAGTGGTGTGGAGTGCCTGGGACTCACGTCTGAGCATCCCCAGTACACTTAGAGCGGTAACTGCAAACACAACAGTGATGGACAGAATGTGGATCAATGTCACACATTCACCCCAGTCCAAAGATCTGGGCCCAAATCCATCGTTTTTCCACTCCACACCACCCTGGGTTAGACAATGGCGATATGCAAATCAGCGCTGACCCTGTGCCCCATGGGAATAGTCCAGTCCGAACTACAAAAGCCATGTCCTTCCCAGAACGGAAACAAGCATCCGAGGACCGGCCCGGTTTCGAGGTAACACCTCTCATCAGCCCGGCTAGCTTGATTCCAGTGGTGTGGAGTGCCTGGGACTCACGTCTGAGCATCCCCAGTACACTTAGAGCGGTAACTGCAAACACAACAGTGATGGACAGAATGTGGATCAATGTCACACATTCACCCCAGTCCAAACATCTGGGCCCAAATCCATCGTTTTTCCACTCCACACCACCCTGGGTTAGACAATGGCGATATGCAAATCAGCGCTGACCCTGTGCCCCATGGGAACAGTCCAGTCCGAACTACAAAAGCCATGTCCTTCCCAGAACGGAAACAAGCATCCGAGGACCGGCCCGGTTTCGAGGTAACACCTCTCATCAGCCCGGCTAGCTTGATTCCAGTGGTGTGGAGTGCCTGGGACTCACGTCTGAGCATCCCCAGTACACTTAGAGCGGTAACTGCAAACACAACAGTGATGGACAGAATGTGGATCAATGTCACACATTCACCCCAGTCCAAAGATCTGGGCCCAAATCCATCGTTTTTCCACTCCACACCACCCTGGGTTAGACAATGGCGATATGCAAATCAGCGCTGACCCTGTGCCCCATGGGAACAGTCCAGTCCGAACTACCAAAGCCATGTCCTTCCCAGAACGGAAACAAGCATCCGAGGACCGGCCCGGTTTCGAGGTAACACCTCTCATCAGCCCGGCTAGCTTGATTCCAGTGGTGTGGAGTGCCTGGGACTCACGTCTGAGCATCCCCAGTACACTTAGAGCGGTAACTGCAAACACAACAGTGATGGACAGAATGTGGATCAATGTCACACATTCACCCCAGTCCAAAGATCTGGGCCCAAATCCATCGTTTTTCCACTCCACACCACCCTGGGTTAGACAATGGCGATATGCAAATCAGCGCTGACCCTGTGCCCCATGGGAACAGTCCAGTCCGAACTACAAAAGCCATGTCCTTCCCAGAACGGAAACAAGCATCCGAGGACTGGCACGGTTTCGAGGTAACACCTCTCATCAGCCCGGCTAGCTTGATTCCAGTGGTGTGGAGTGCCTGGGACTCACATCTGAGCATCCCCAGTACACTTAGAGCGGTAACTGCAAACACAACAGTGATGGACAGAATGTGGATCAATGTCACACATTCACCCCAGTCCAAAGATCTGGGCCCAAATCCATCGTTTTTCCACTCCACACCACCCTGGGTTAGACAATGGCGATATGCAAATCAGCGCTGACCCTGTGCCCCATGGGAACAGTCCAGTCCGAACTACAAAAGCCATGTCCTTCCCAGAACGGAAACAAGCATCCGAGGACCGGCCCGGTTTCGAGGTAACACCTCTCATCAGCCCGGCTAGCTTGATTCCAGTGGTGTGGAGTGCCTGGGACTCACGTCTGAGCATCCACAGTACACTTAGAGCGGTAACTGCAAACACAACAGTGATGGACAGAATGTGGATCAATGTCACACATTCACCCCAGTCCAAAGATCTGGGCCCAAATCCATCGTTTTTCCACTCCACACCACCCTGGGTTAGACAATGGCGATATGCAAATCAGCGCTGACCCTGTGCCCCATGGGAACAGTCCAGTCTGAACTACAAAAGCCATGTCCTTCCCAGAACGGAAACAAGCATCCGAGGACCGGCCCGGTTTCGAGGTAACACCTCTCATCAGCCCGGCTAGCTTGATTCCAGTGGTGTGGAGTGCCTGGGACTCACGTCTGAGCATCCCCAGTACACTTAGAGCGGTAACTGCAAACACAACAGTGATGGACAGAATGTGGATCAATGTCACACATTCACCCCAGTCCAAAGATCTGGGCCCAAATCCATCGTTTTTCCACTCCACACCACCCTGGGTTAGACAATGGCGATATGCAAATCAGCGCTGACCCTGTGCCCCATGGGAACAGTCCAGTCCGAACTACAAAAGCCATGTCCTTCCCAGAACGGAAACAAGCATCCGAGGACCGGCCCGGTTTCGAGGTAACACCTCTCATCAGCCCGGCTAGCTTGATTCCAGTGGTGTGGAGTGCCTGGGACTCACGTCTGAGCATCCCCAGTACACTTAGAGCGGTAACTGCAAACACAACAGTGATGGACAGAATGTGGATCAATGTCACACATTCACCCCAGTCCAAAGATCTGGGCCCAAATCCATCGTTTTTCCACTCCACACCACCCTGGGTTAGACAATGGCGATATGCAAATCAGCGCTGACCCTGTGCCCCATGGGAACAGTCCAGTCCGAACTACAAAAGCCATGTCCTTCCCAGAACGGAAACAAGCATCCGAGGACCGGCCCGGTTTCGAGGTAACACCTCTCATCAGCCCGGCTAGCTTGATTCCAGTGGTGTGGAGTGCCTGGGACTCACGTCTGAGCATCCCCAGTACACTTAGAGCGGTAACTGCAAACACAACAGTGATGGACAGAATGTGGATCAATGTCACACATTCACCCCAGTCCAAAGATCTGGGCCCAAATCCATCGTTTTTCCACTCCACACCACCCTGGGTTAGACAATGGCGATATGCAAATCAGCGCTGACCCTGTGCCCCATGGGAACAGTCCAGTCCGAACTACAAAAGCCATGTCCTTCCCAGAACGGAAGCAAGCATCCGAGGACCGGCCCGGGTTCGAGGTAACACCTCTCATCAGCCCGGCTAGCTTGATTCCAGTGGTGTGGAGTGCCTGGGACTCACGTCTGAGCATCCCCAGTACACTTAGAGCGGTAACTGCAAACACAACAGTGATGGACAGAATGTGGATCAATGTCACACATTCACCCCAGTCCAAAGATCTGGGCCCAAATCCATCGTTTTTCCACTCCACACCACCCTGGGTTAGACAATGGCGATATGCAAATCAGCGCTGACCCTGTGCCCCATGGGAACAGTCCAGTCCGAACTACAAAAGCCATGTCCTTCCCAGAACGGAAACAAGCATCCGAGGACCGGCCCGGTTTCGAGGTAACACCTCTCATCAGCCCGGCTAGCTTGATTCCAGTGGTGTGGAGTGCCTGGGACTCACGTCTGAGCATCCCCAGTACACTTAGAGCGGTAACTGCAAACACAACAGTGATGGACAGAATGTGGATCAATGTCACACATTCACCCCAGTCCAAAGATCTGGGCCCAAATCCATCGTTTTTCCACTCCACACCACCCTGGGTTAGACAATGGCGATATGCAAATCAGCGCTGACCCTGTGCCCCATGGGAACAGTCCAGTCCGAACTACAAAAGCCATGTCCTTCCCAGAACGGAAACAAGCATCCGAGGACCGGCCCGGTTTCGAGGTAACACCTCTCATCAGCCCGGCTAGCTTGATTCCAGTGGTGTGGAGTGCCTGGGACTCACGTCTGAGCATCCCCAGTACACTTAGAGCGGTAACTGCAAACACAACAGTGATGGACAGAATGTAAATCAATGTCAAACATTCACCCCAGTCCAAAGATCTGGGCCCAAATCCATCGTTTTTCCACTCCACACCACCCTGGGTTAGACAATGGCGATATGCAAATCAGCGCTGACCCTGTGCCCCATGGGAACAGTCCAGTCCGAACTACAAAAGCCATGTCCTTCCCAGAACGGAAACAAGCATCCGAGGACCGGCCCGGTTTCAAGGTAACACCTCTCATCAGCCCGGCTAGCTTGATTCCAGTGGTGTGGAGTGCCTGGGACTCACGTCTGAGCATCCCCAGTACACTTAGAGCGGTAACTGCAAACACAACAGTGATGGACAGAATGTGGATCAATGTCACACATTCACCCCAGTCCAAAGATCTGGGCCCAAATCCATCGTTTTTCCACTCCACACCACCCTGGGTTAGACAATGGCGATATGCAAATCAGCGCTGACCCTGTGCCCCATGGGAACAGTCCAGTCCGAACTACAAAAGCCATGTCCTTCCCAGAACGGAAACAAGCATCCGAGGACCGGCCCGGTTTCGAGGTAACACCTCTCATCAGCCCGGCTAGCTTGATTCCAGTGGTGTGGAGTGCCTGGGACTCACGTCTGAGCATCCCCAGTACACTTAGAGCGGTAACTGCAAACACAACAGTGATGGACAGAATGTGGATCAATGTCACACATTCACCCCAGTCCAAAGATCTGGGCCCAAATCCATCGTTTTTCCACTCCACACCACCCTGGGTTAGACAATGGCGATATGCAAATCAGCGCTGACCCTGTGCCCCATGGGAACAGTCCAGTCCGAACTACAAAAGCCATGTCCTTCCCAGAACGGAAACAAGCATCCGAGGACCGGCCCGGTTTCGAGGTAACACCTCTCATCAGCCCGGCTAGCTTGATTCCAGTGGTGTGGAGTGCCTGGGACTCACGTCTGAGCATCCCCAGTACACTTAGAGCGGTAACTGCAAACACAACAGTGATGGACAGAATGTGGATCAATGTCACACATTCACCCCAGTCCAAAGATCTGGGCCCAAATCCATCGTTTTTCCACTCCACACCACCCTGGGTTAGACAATGGCGATATGCAAATCAGCGCTGACCCTGTGCCCCATGGGAACAGTCCAGTCCGAACTACAAAAGCCATGTCCTTCCCAGAACGGAAACAAGCATCCGAGGACCGGCCCGGTTTCGAGGTAACACCTCTCATCAGCCCGGCTAGCTTGATTCCAGTGGTGTGGAGTGCCTGGGACTCACGTCTGAGCATCCCCAGTACACTTAGAGCGGTAACTGCAAACACAACAGTGATGGACAGAATGTGGATCAATGTCACACATTCACCCCAGTCCAAAGATCTGGGCCCAAATCCATCGTTTTTCCACTCCACACCACCCTGGGTTAGACAATGGCGATATGCAAATCAGCGCTGACCCTGTGCCCCATGGGAACAGTCCAGTCTGAACTACAAAAGCCATGTCCTTCCCAGAACGGAAACAAGCATCCGAGGACCGGCCCGTTTTCGAGGTAACACCTCTCATCAGCCCGGCTAGCTTGATTCCAGTGGTGTGGAGTGCCTGGGACTCACGTCTGAGCATCCCCAGTACACTTAGAGCGGTAACTGCAAACACAACAGTGATGGACAGAATGTGTATCAATGTCACACATTCACCCCAGTCCAAAGATCTAGGCCCAAATCCATCGTTTTTCCACTCCACACCACCCTGGGTTAGACAATGGCGATATGCAAATCAGCGCTGACCCTGTGCCCCATGGGAACAGTCCAGTCCGAACTACAAAAGCCATGTCCTTCCCAGAACGGAAACAAGCATCCGAGGACCGGTCCGGTTTCGAGGTAACACCTCTCATCAGCCCGGCTAGCTTGATTCCAGTGGTGTGGAGTACCTGGGACTCACGTCTGAGCATCCCCAGTACACTTAGAGCGGTAACTGCAAACACAACAGTGATGGACAGAATGTGGATCAATGTCACACATTCACCCCAGTCCAAAGATCTGGGCCCAAATCCATCGTTTTTCCACTCCACACCACCCTGGGTTAGACAATGGCGATATGCAAATCAGCGCTGACCCTGTGCCCCATGGGAACAGTCCAGTCCGAACTACAAAAGCCATGTCCTTCCCAGAGCGGAAACAAGCATCCGAGGACCGGACCGGTTTCGAGGTAACACCTCTCATCAGCCCGGCTAGCTTGATTCCAGTGGTGTGGAGTGCCTGGGACTAACGTCTGAGCATCCCCAGTACACTTAGAGCGGTAACTGCAAACACAACAGTGATGGACAGAATGTGGATCAATGTCACACATTCACCCCAGTCCAAAGATCTGGGCCCAAATCCATCGTTTTTCCACTCCACACCACCCTGGGTTAGACAATGGCGATATGCAAATCAGCGCTGACCCTGTGCCCCATAGGAACAGTCCAGTCTGAACTACAAAAGCCATGTCCTTCCCAGAACGGAAACAAGCATCCGAGGACCGGCCCGGTTTTGAGGTAACACCTCTCATCAGCCCGGCTAGCTTGATTCCAGTGGTGTGGAGTGCCTGGGACTCACGTCTGAGCATCCCCAGTACACTTAGAGCGGTAACTGCAAACACAACAGTGATGGACAGAATGTGGATCAATGTCACACATTCACCCCAGTCAAAAGATCTGGGCCCAAATCTATCGTTTTTCCACTCCACACCAACCTGGGTTAGACAATGGCGATATGCAAATCAGCGCTCACCCTGTGCCCCATGGGAACAGTCCAGTCCGAACTACAAAAGCCATGTCCTTCCCAGAACGGAAACAAGCATCCGAGGACCGGCCCGGTTTCGAGGTAACACCTCTCATCAGCCCGGCTAGCTTGATTCCAGTGGTGTGGAGTGCCTGGGACTCACGTCTGAGCATCCCCAGTACACTTAGAGCGGTAACTGCAAACACAACAGTGATGGACAGAATGTGGATCAATGTCACACATTCACCCCAGTCCAAAGATCTGGGCCCAAATCCATCGTTTTTCCACTCCACACCACCCTGGGTTAGACAATGGCGATATGCAAATCAGCGCTGACCCTGTGCCCCATGGGAACAGTCCAGTCCGAACTACAAAAGCCATGTCCTTCCCAGAACGGAAACAAGCATCCGAGGACCGGCCCGGTTTCGAGGTAACACCTCTCATCAGCCCGGCTAGCTTGATTCCAGTGGTGTGGAGTGCCTGGGACTCACGTCTGAGCATCCCCAGTACACTTAGAGCGGTAACTGCAAACACAACAGTGATGGACAGAATGTGGATCAATGTCACACATTCACCCCAGTCCAAAGATCTGGGCCCAAATCCATCGTTTTTCCACTCCACACCACCCTGGGTTAGACAATGGCGATATGCAAATCAGCGCTGACCCTGTGCCCCATGGGAACAGTCCAGTCCGAACTACAAAAGCCATGTCCTTCCCAGAACGGAAACAAGCATCCGAGGACCGGCCCGGTTTCGAGGTAACACCTCTCATCAGCCCGGCTAGCTTGATTCCAGTGTGGTGGAGTGCCTGGGACTCACATCTGAGCATCCCCAGTACACTTAGAGCGGTAACTGCAAACACAACAGTGATGGACAGAATGTGGATCAATGTCACACATTCACCCCAGTCCAAAGATCTGGGCCCAAATCCATCGTTTTTCCACTCCACACCACCCTGGGTTAGACAATGGCGATATGCAAATCAGCGCTGACCCTGTGCCCCATGGGAACAGTCCAGTCCGAACTACAAAAGCCATGTCCTTCCCAGAACGGAAACAAGCATCCGAGGACCGGCCCGGTTTCGAGGTAACACCTCTCATCAGCCCGGCTAGCTTGATTCCAGTGGTGTGGAGTGCCTGGGACTCAAGTCTGAGCATCCCCAGTACACTTAGAGCGGTAACTGCAAACACAACAGTGATGGACAGAATGTGGATCAATGTCACACATTCACCCCAGTCCAAAGATCTGGGCCCAAATCCATCGTTTTTCCACTCCACACCACCCTGGGTTAGACAATGGCGATATGCAAATCAGCGCTGACCCTGTGCCCCATGGGAACAGTCCAGTCCGAACTACAAAAGCCATGTCCTTCCCAGAACGGAAACAAGCATCCGAGGACCGGTCCGGTTTCGAGGTAACACCTCTCATCAGCCTGGCTAGCATGATTCCAGTGGTGTGGAGTGCCTGGGACTCACGTCTGAGCATCCCCAGTACACTTAGAGCGGTAACTTCAAACACAACAGTGATGGACAGAATGTGGATCAATGTCACACATTCACCCCAGTCCAAAGATCTGGGCCCAAATCCATCGTTTTTCCACTCCACACCACCCTGGGTTAGACAATGGCGATATGCAAATCAGCGCTGACCCTGTGCCCCATGGGAACAGTCCAGTCCGAACTACAAAAGCCATGTCCTTCCCAGAACGGAAACAAGCATCCGAGGACCGGCCCGGTTTCGAGGTAACACCTCTCATCAGCCCGGCTAGCTTGAGTCCAGTGGTGTGGAGTGCCTGGGACTCACGTCTGAGCATCCCCAGTACACTTAGAGCGATAACTGCAAACACAACAGTGATGGACAGAATGTGGATCAATGTCACACATTCACCCCAGTCCAAAGATCTGGGCCCAAATCCATCGTTTTTCCACTCCACACCACCCTGGGTTAGACAATGGCGATATGCAAATCAGCGCTGACCCTGTGCCCCATGGGACAGTCCAGTCCGAACTACAAAAGCCATGTCCTTCCCAGAACGGAAACAAGCATCCGAGGACCGGCCCGGTTTCGAGGTAACACCTCTCATCAGCCCGGCTAGCTTGATTCCAGTGGTGTGGAGTGCCTGGGATTCACGTCTGAGCATCCCCAGTACACTTAGAGCGGTAACTGCAAACACAACAGTGATGGACAGAATGTGGATCAATGTCACACATTCACCCCAGTCCAAAGATCTGGGCCCAAATCCATCGTTTTTCCACTCCACACCACCCTGGGTTAGACAATGGCGATATGCAAATCAGCGCTGACCCTGTGCCCCATGGGAACAGTCCAGTCCGAACTACAAAAGCCATGTCCTTCCCAGAACGGAAACAAGCATCCGAGGACCGGCCCGGTTTCGAGGTAACACCTCTCATCAGCCCGGCTAGCTTGATTCCAGTGGTGTGGAGTGCCTGGGACTCACGTCTGAGCATCCCCAGTACACTTAAAGCGGTAACTGCAAACACAACAGTGATGGACAGAATGTGGATCAATGTCACACATTCACCCCAGTCCAAAGATCTGGGCCCAAATCCATCGTTTTTCCACTCCACACCACCCTGGGTTAGACAATGGCGATATGCAAATCAGCGCTGACCCTGTGCCCCATGGGAACAGTCCATTCCGAACTACAAAAGCCATGTCCTTCCCAGAACGGAAACAAGCATCCGAGGACTGGCCCGGTTTCGAGGTAACACCTCTCATCAGCCCGGCTAGCTTGATTCCAGTGGTGTGGAGTGCCTGGGACTCACGTCTGAGCATCCCCAGTACACTTAGAGCGGTAACTGCAAACACAACAGTGATGGACAGAATGTGGATCAATGTCACACATTCACCCCAGTCCAAAGATCTGGGCCCAAATCCATCGTTTTTCCACTCCACACCACCCTCGGTTAGACAATGGCGATATGCAAATCAGCGCTGACCCTGTGCCCCATGGGAACAGTCCAGTCCGAACTACAAAAGCCATGTCCTTCCCAGAACGGAAACAAGCATCCGAGGACCGGCCCGGTTTCGAGATAACACCTCTCATCAGCCCGGCTAGCTTGATTCCCGCGGTGTGGAGTGCCTGGGACTCACGTCTGAGCATCCCCAGTACACTTAGAGTGGTAACTGCAAACACAACAGTGATGGACAGAATGTGGATCAATGTCACACATTCACCCCAGTCCAAAGATCTGGGCCCAAATCCATCGTTTTTCCACTCCACACCACCCTGGGTTAGACAATGGCGATATGCAAATCAGCGCTGACCCTGTGCCCCATGGGAACAGTCCAGTCCGAACTACAAAAGCCATGTCCTTCCCAGAACGGAAACAAGCATCCGAGGACCGGCCCGGTTTCGAGGTAACACCTCTCATCAGCCCGGCTAGCTTGATTCCAGTGGTGTGGAGTGCCTGGGACTCACGTCTGAGCATCCCCAGTACACTTAGAGCGGTAACTGCAAACACAACAGTGATGGACAGAATGTGGATCAATGTCACACATTCACCCCAGTCCAAAGATCTGGGCCCAAATCCATCGTTTTTCCACTCCACACCACCCTGGGTTAGACAATGGCGATATGCAAATCAGCGCTGACCCTGTGCCCCATGGGAACAGTCCAGTCCGAACTACAAAAGCCATGTCCTTCCCAGAACGGAAACAAGCATCCGAGGACCGGCCCGGTTTCGAGGTAACACCTCTCATCAGCCCGGCTAGCTTGATTCCAGTGGTGTGGAGTGCCTGGGACTCACGTCTGAGCATCCCCAGTACACTTAGAGCGGTAACTGCAAACACAACAGTGATGGACAGAATGTGGATCAATGTCACACATTCACCCCAGTCCAAAGATCTGGGCCCAAATCCATCGTTTTTCCACACCACCCTGGGTTAGACAATGGCGATATGCAAATCAGCGCTGACCCTGTGCCCCATGGGAACAGTCCAGTCCGAACTACAAAAGCCATGTCCTTCCCAGAACGGAAACAAGCATCCGAGGACCGGCCCGGTTTCGAGGTAACACCTCTCATCAGCCCGGCTAGCTTGATTCCAGTGGTGTGGAGTGCCTGGGACTCACGTCTGAGCATCCCCAGTACACTTAGAGCGGTAACTGCAAACACAACAGTGATGGACAGAATGTGGATCAATGTCACACATTCACCCCAGTCCAAAGATCTGGGCCCAAATCCATCGTTTTTCCACTCCACACCACCCTGGGTTAGACAATGGCGATATGCAAATCAGCGCTGACCCTGTGCCCCATGGGAACAGTTCAGTCCGAACTACAAAAGCCATGTCCTTCCCAGAACGGAAACAAGCATCCGAGGACCGGCCCGGTTTCGAGGTAACACCTCTCATCAGCCCGGCTAGCTTGATTCCAGTGGTGTGGAGTGCCTGGGACTCACGTCTGAGCATCCCCAGTACACTTAGAGCGGTAACTGCAAACACAACAGTGATGGACAGAATGTGGATCAATGTCACACATTCACCCCAGTCCAAAGATCTGGGCCCAAATCCATCGTTTTTCCACTCCACACCACCCTGGGTTAGACAATGGCGATATGCAAATCAGCGCTGACCCTGTGCCCCATGGGAACAGTCCAGTCCGAACTACAAAAGCCATGTCCTTCCCAGAACGGAAACAAGCATCCGCGGACCGGCCCGGTTTCGAGGTAACACCTCTCATCAGCCCGGCTAGCTTGATTCCAGTGGTGTGGAATGCCTGGGACTCACGTCTGAGCATCCCCAGTACACTTAGAGCGGTAACTGCAAACACAACAGTGATGGACAGAATGTGGATCAATGTCACACATTCACCCCAGTCCAAAGATCTGGGCCCAAATCCATCGTTTTTCCACTCCACACCACCCTGGGTTAGACAATGGCGATATGCAAATTAGCGCTGACCCTGTGCCCCATGGGAACAGTCCAGTCCGAACTACAAAAGCCATGTCCTTCCCAGAACGGAAACAAGCATCCGAGGACCGGCCCGGTTTCGAGGTAACACCTCTCATCAGCCCGGCTAGCTTGATTCCAGTGGTGTGGAGTGCCTGGGACTCACGTCTGAGCATCCCCAGTACACTTAGAGCGGTAACTGCAAACACAACAGTGATGGACAGAATGTGGATCAATGTCACACATTCACCCCAGTCCAAAGATCTGGGCCCAAATCCATCGTTTTTCCACTCCACACCACCCTGGGTTAGACAATGGCGATATGCAAATCAGCGCTGACCCTGTGCCCCATGGGAACAGTCCAGTCCGAACTACAAAAGCCATGTCCTTCCCAGAACGGAAACAAGCATCCGAGTGACAGAAATGTATTTACAGTTATCTCAGATACACCCTCAATTACTCGAGGGATAAAGTAATCCCTGCAGTATATTATAAGGATATTGTCGAGCCACCAGCAAGTTCCTCTATAAGGTTGTTGAACTTGGAGGTGACTTCAATATCTTTATAATGCATGGCAAGGGGTACTCTATCCCATATTATACATGTGCACACCATCACCTTTCCCTCAAACCACATAGCATCTTTGTGGGCAGCACTTTCATATGAAAGACAGAGAATGTTTGCAAACATTAAGAATAAAAGTATAACCTCTAGTGCAAAATTAAACATATCACAAACATTTTAGAAATTTTTTTGCAAAAAGATATTAGAAACAGTTCAATACAAGTCATTTAAACCTGCAGAAAGATTCTAACTTTTCCATAAACATCCACGGGGGGCAAAAAATAAACACGTTCTTTCTGCTTATCACTGTTAGCTAGAAAAACAGAGGTGAAAAAAGAAAAGCATCATTTAAATTTCATTGCTTTAAACATCTGCTCTTTGACCGGACCTGTCTCTCCCCTCAATTATTGGCTCTGGCAGCAGGCATTGTAAAGCCAGAACTCGACTGCAATAACTTATTACAGATGAGTTCTGACGTCTTTTCTTTATAATCAGCGCCTGTATGAGTAACAAAGTCTCGGATTATAAAGAAGTTAGAGACATGCATTTATGCAGGGATTGCGGGATTCCATGTATTATACAATTAATAAAGAATTGACAGAATCATACCAAACTCTTTTGATTCATTCTATTGCTTCATAGAACAGCACCTCTCTATTGGATATAAGGCAACAACCTTGTTATATATCCAGATTGGACAATGTCTTGAATATTACATTTCAAGCATCTTTAAAAGTGACCTCCACTGTGCTAATAGTGGAAGAACAACTTTATGGCAGTGGTGTAGTACAAAATGATGACCCTCTCCCTGCAGAATGTGATGAGTACCAACCGAGTCAATCATATCTCACAGATATTCTTAGACCTTAGGCTTGTGTAGTGGTCGCGGCTGGTCCCGTAACCCAGAGGCCTATTGTATATATACGCAGGTGACATGTATGTACTTATTGGGGGTGGAACTTTCAGATTGAATACAAGATTCCTGGTGTGACCAGGATGATGCGCAGACTACTTCTGGTGTCCTGGTTATACTTACTAAAACGTAACATTTTGGCGACGAAGGTGGGATGTATTCCTGCGTGTCCTGTTCCGGTGTTGCTGCTTTTGGTCGTGTTTTCCTGAATCCTGGCAATTTGCCCTCGTCTGGCTGCTGGTGGTGTTGTGTGGAGTTACCCCCTTTTGTTCTTGGGGGCTTCACTTGCTGAGTTCTGCTCCTTTGCTACGGCTGCCCAGGCTGCATCCAGGGGGCGTGGCCTGCTGGTGATGTGCTGCGTGTTGGAGCAGGCCGGTGGTTCACGGCATCAGTGGGCGTCCTGTCGCTGTTGCTTGTGTGAGGGGACGGAGCTACGTTGAAGTGTCCCAGCTGGCTGTTTGTATTGCTGGTGCCCGGTGTCCTGCTGGGTGTGGATGTCGTCTTTGCTGTTCCCTTTCTGGTGCACAAGTAGCTGGGAGAACGACGCTCTGCAGCATTTCATGGGAGCGCAGGGCTGCCTGTGAGCCCGGCACTATGGAGGTGCCCAGCAGTCTGTGACGTCTTCACTATTGCGCTATTGGGGCCCTGCTGCCTGTAGCATTCTGGAGGGGTGCGTGGAAGTGTCTCATCTGGTGGGGTGTGCCTCTATTGGAGTTTGGTGCTGTGGACTAAGCTGGTGCAGGACTTTGTGTGCTCTGGCATATGCCTAACAAGTGTGCTGGTTTCCTGACTTCCCTCTTGCCGGTCCTGGGGGGTACCTGTGTGGTGTACCCGGGACTGTGATACTTTGTGTTGGGGGGTGTTGCAATGTCAGCCATCCCTCCTGTGGAGCATTTCCTGTTGGACGGACCTCCGTCCACCCATGGGGCCCGTTGGAAGGAATGGGTGGACCGTTTAGAGACATATTGTGATGCAATTGACCTGGAGGAGGAGTGACTGTGCCCAATGCTGTTGCATTTGGGGGGCGACTATTCACCATTTAGGGTGGTCGGTGGTTGAAGGTGGACCACCGCATACGTATGGGACTTTGAAGCAGGCCCTTACCGCCCATTTTGAACCATTGGCCAATCCAGATTATGAGTGTTTTTTACTGCGCCAGGCCCGGCAGCTACTAGATGAATCCGTGGATACCTTCTATGCCCTCTGCGTGAGTTGGCCAGTACCTATATGTTGCCCGATGCTGCGGATGAGATCAGTGCCCAGTTCATAGAGGGCTGTTCTTCTAGTAAATTACGTGAAGCTATACTGCAGGTGCCGGGCATGTCGATGGCTGATATGTTGACCAGGGGCAGGTCTAAGGAACTTTCCAAAGTGCGAGCAGCTCTTATGGAGGCGGCGCTCCAGCAGGTGGTGAAAGTAGAGCACGTAAATGTTGTTTTGGCTCGGGTCCCTGACAGGAAGAAACAGCGGAATCTGGGGACAGTGGAATGGCCCCGGCATTGTTATGGTTGTGGGAGTCCTTTTCTTCATAAAGGGACATGTCCTGCTGTTGGGAAGAGGTGTTCCACTTGTAACAAGCTCAACCATTTTGCGAAGATGTGTCGTTCTGCCCTTGCCCGTGGTAATACTCCTGGATCGCCTGGTCAGGTGTATGTTGCTGATCAGTTGCCGGCAGGAAACATGGATGATGTTGATGTGGAGGGGCCTATACATGTCATCCATGCTTTGCAACCTGGAGGTCATGTACGAAAGGGTATCCCTAAATGTGATGTTATGGTGGATGGTCACCAGATGCCTGCTTTGATTGACACGGGTGCTTCGATAAATGTGATGGCTAAATCGATGATGCTGACATTGCCAGTTTCTCCCATTTTGACTTCGACCTCTACAAAGGTTTTTGCCTATGGGTCCTCTGAACCCCTTCCTCTGGCTGGTGTTTATACTGTTGAGGTGGCACATGGCTCTCTTGTGATACGGACATGGATATTTGTCACAAAAGGGGGTCATGGAATGTTGCTGAGTAGTCGGATAGCAGAAAGTCTGCAATTGGTTGCTTTTGCTTTGAGTGTGCATCAATGGAATGTGGAGGAGTTGTTGGCCCAGTTTTCACCTTTGTTTGATTGGATTGGCTGTTTAAAGGATCATATGATCAAACTTCATATTGATGATTCCATTCAACCAATATGCTTATGCCATAGAAGAGTGGCTTTCCATTTTCTACCGAAGGTGGAAGCAGAACTGGTAAAATTGGAAATGGCAGACATTATTGAATGGGTGGATGGTCCCATTCCCTGGGTGTCCCCTATTGTGGTGGTCCGTAAACCTAAACAGCCTGGTGAGGTCCGCATTTGTGTGGATATGCGGATACCTAATCTTGCGATCAAACATGAAAGGCACCTCACCCCTACCGTGGATGATATTGTGGTGGAGGTTAGTGGGTCATGTTGGTTTTCCAAGATGGATCTTCGTGCTGGTTACCATCAGTTGATGCTTGACCTCGCTTCCTGTGCGATTACCACGTTTTCTACACTTGTGGATTTGCGGAGGTATAAGCGTTTGGGTTTTGTGGTCTCCACGCTGCAGAAGTCTTTCAGTACACGATCAGGGGTGTTCCCCCTGGCCTGGATGGCGTGATTAATGTCAATGATGACATTTTGGTGCCTGCCCCTACTTTGGATGAGCATTTTTGTCATCTTAAGCGTGTGTTTCAGTCATTGGTGGACAATGGACTTACGCTTCATAAAGAGAAATGTGAATTCCTGAACACTGACATCTCATTCTTTGGGTATCGTTTTTCGCAGGATGGTGTGTCACCGGACCCTTTGAAGGTGTGTGATATTCAGACTACTCCCGCTCCCATCAATGTGTCGGGTGTGCGGGGTTTTATGGGAAAGGTGAACTATTGTGGCCGTTTTATCTGCAATCTCACTGATCTTACGGCTCCTTTGCAGGAACTTACTAAGTCTTACTAAGTCTAAAGTTTCATGGGACTGGGGCCCGGCGCCGGAATGTGCGGTCCAGGCCTCTTCCTATTTCCTTGGAGGAGATTTTAGCATCTTCGAAACAAGATGAGTATCTCCAGCTTTGTATCTGTGCTGCGGGTTCTGAGAAATGGAATGTGCTGGTGGATTCTGCCAAATGTCATACTGAGGATGCTAGATCAACTTTGACATCTCTTTCTAATGTACGGGATGAACTGGTTATGTCCCTGGAGGGGTGTTTAATTTGGGGTCCGAGGTTGGTGATCCCTGGTTGCCGCCAACAAAGGGTGGTGGATCTGGCCCATTTGGCTCACCAAGGTGCAAGGTCGGGTTTCCGGGCCTGGATGCCTTGGTGGAGACTGCTGCATTGCGTTGTGCACTCTGTCAAGCTCCTGGGGCTGGTGATTCTCCAGCTCCTATACTCAAGGAAGGCAAACCTTTGTTTCCTTGGCAGCGAGCCCCCCAACGCTTTGAAGGTTTGGGGGGTTCCCCTGAGTCACAGGGGCTGCAGAGGCCTGTATTTTCCCCATGACTATGGATACTCATTTACATTTTGGTGCATATTTATGAGAGCTTTGCATCATTCTTGCACCATGCAATGTGGTAAATGTACAACACAAACTTCTAAGTCATATTTATGAAGCCACACAAAGCCACTTTATAAGGCCTTGAATGGACTTGAAAATGTGGAGTAATGCAACACAGAGCAATTTGCTGCTTTGCATTACTCCGTGCAAGGAAGGTGTTCCATGGGCATTGTGGTGCTTGTTACCACGCAAATCCCATGGCTTTTGACTGAGACATTCCCATGTTTACCAAACCTGGCAAACAGAGAATGCGCCAAGAAGATATGCCTCCCCAGGTGAGGCGTAATGAGGGGAAATATCTTTATTTCTCCTTGTTTCTTCCTCTTTCTACGTGTGCTGCATTTTCAGCACACTTAGAAAGAGGGAAATGCCTCTCAAAATTGTTTTTGTGCAGGAGAGTTTTCCTTCCTGCCCAAAAACAATCCTGCCTACAATACAGACACCCTTGCATTATTGTGCCAGGGTGCCTGTATTGGTGCCAGGCTGCTAAAATGGTGCTAGCCTAGGGGTATAGGAGAGGAATGTGCTGTGTTGGATAAATATGTCTCATTAGTGCCCTTTACCTGGGACACAGGGCAGCAGAGAAAAGTAACTTGCTGCGCTGCCCTGGTCCACAAATCTCGGAAATATTCCCCTTAGTGACAATATGATTTGCTGTCATAATTATATCCCCAGCGAACCACTAGAGCTTTGCCTCATTTGCAATAACATACCAAGAAACCCATTGTAACCATCACAGCCAGGTGGGTGAGTCAGTAAATTTATGTCTAACTGCTGATGTCTTGCAGATCTGAAGTCACCTGTTCGTACCTAAGTCAGAAGCGCTCATATTTTGGATGCAGGTTAAATCTAGCACCATAAAGCTAATAATAAAAACATCTATTCTTCCGGGCTCTCCTGGTGCCATGTTATGCACTATCTAGGAAGCCACTTTTTAATATTATAAAATGTTTTTCTTACTTAAGTAAGCATGAATTACCACATCCGATGGTCCGATTTAAAAATGGTACTCAAGCAAACTCATTTATCGACAATGACATTGCGCTTTACACGGTACAGTAAATTGCTGAAAGTGATTACCAAAAAGAGATGTACTGTTAAATCGTCATCATTATTTTTAAACAAAAGTTAAAATTAGGATGCGCAAATGTCTGAAAATAGAGTTTCAGATGTTCTACTTCATGCCTTCTAAATTAATCACTTTTTACAATGATCATTGCCCAAAAAACATTTGTGTTGCATGGCTCTTTGCTGAATTACACACCTTTGCTATTTAGCACACAAGGGACAAATTTACCTCTTTTTCACGCAGCACAGTGCACCAGCCGCAAATGCTGCGTGAAAAGGAGAGCGACAAACTTACTGAAATATGACACTCTCCGCCCCTTTCTCTAGCGCTGGGGCTGAAATCAGCTGCTGTGCGCCACAGAGACAACTTTGCCCCATGATGCAAGGGTGTCTCGTTGAGTCTAGCATAGGTTTTGTACTGGAAGGGTACCCTTCCAGTACAAAATACTATGCATAGACTGACCTAAACCATTTTCCCTCTTTGTATGTGAACTGTACAGTGCAGCACACGTACATGGTCAGAAAAGGAAGGAGAAATGAAAGCATACTTCAAAGAGGTGCAGATTTCTGATGCTAAACCCTGTCCACTTTAAATAGTAGATTAGGTTTAGCATCAGAAACCTTTGGTGGTTGCTTGGAGATGCCAATGTTCCACCCATGGTATGCCCCCTTGGCGCTAAGTAATGCAAAGCAGAGCTATGCGCTGCTTTGCCTTACTTTCACATTATTTCCAGCCCTAAATAATTTAGCACTGGAAAGTAAATCAGAAACAAAAGATTTTGTGCCAATTTGGATCACTTTTGTGACATGAAGATGTTAAGTCTGGTCCTTTACAAGACATCATTGGGCCAAAAATCATAGAGGACTATGCATAGTTTTTTCCTTAAAATTTAAGTGGTACGTCTCATTTATTTCCCATATTCAAGCCTGTTTGTTTGAGCAAATGGAAACAAAGAATATCTTTCCTCGAGTTCTATTTGTTGTATAGATCTTCTGTCCAGTGTCATAGCTTTATTTTAGTTAAGAAACACAAGCTCACATTTTATGCTGCTACTCAAAAATAATGGCTAGGCCAGTTTAAAAAATAAAGATTGAGGGACAGAATGCTGAACAATGTCAAACATTCTTCCCAGTGCAGAGATCTGGGCCAAAATCCATCGTTTTTTTGCTCCCCATGCCATTCCAGTTTAGACCCAGCCATATGCAAATCAGCCCTAACCCTGTTCTTCAAGAGAACAGTCCAGCCCGAACTTCCAAGCCAGGTCCTTCATGGACTTGAAACAAGCATCCTGCGGCCGGTTTCCGGGTTTCACCCCACATCAGCCAGGCTAGCATGAATCAGTGGCAAAGTGAGCCCGGGAACCATGTCTGGGCATACCGGGCTCACTTAGGGCAAGAAAGCAAAAGACACACACTTGATGGATGGAATAACAAACAAATGAAAACTTTTATCCCAAGTCAAGAGATCTGGGTTAACTCAATCGTCTTTTTACTCACCATGTGACCCCAGTTTAGACCCAGATATATGCTAATCAGTCTTGAACCTGGTCCTCATGGGAACAGTCCAGCCATTGACTGGGGTGCATATTTTGATTTGTTCAGAATTCTGTCCATCAGTTGTGAGTCTTTTGCTTTCTCACCCATAGCCAGAGTATCATGCAACTACAAATCTACATTAAAAAACGTCTCGATGTGGATCTGCAGTTTGACAGAGTTAAGACAAAGCAACAATGGATAGTGTTAATGAAAATGAAATGTGACCTTTAACAGTGTACCTGCTAACAATCTTGCTAGTATTCAAACTATGCCACAGACAGAAGGTTTGAGAAATTGTAGATTATGTTTTTTTCCTGTGTGTACCATCTTCCCTCTCACCGCTCACCCCCCCTCCCCCCAGCATGGGGTCAAGATAGTTTGTGGGAGTCCTGTAAATCAAGGGCAGATTTTTAAATGTAACTATAAGTAATTGAGGAATGATTTTTCCTTTTTATTTGTTCAAAAATGGATACGTTTTTCAAACAAAACAGTGTATTTCAGGCATTCAAGATAAGCCTGGCAGGAATAGTAAAAGTATAGCTGTCATCACATACACAGCACAGGTGCAAGACTAATCAACAATCTCTCTCTCTCTCTCACACACACACACACCCACACTCACACACACACAAACACACACAGCAAGTTGGAAACTGATGTGGGAGCACACTGCTTCACCTCCCAGAAGGTTCGCCCCTAGGCATCATGGTAGATGCAGTTCGCCAAGTGTGTATACTTGCAAAGTCTCTCAAGTGTTTCACCAGGTGGGTGCAGATTAGTGCTGGCCATCTCTGGGCACGTGTTTCTGGATTATTATCCGTCATCAGCAGAGATTAGGCATAAGATTATTTGGGGTTGCTGAGCAGGCAGCCGTATTCTTAGGTCACAGTACCTCTACAGGCGCGCAGGTGCCTCGCCACGAGCTTGTCAGTTCAAAGTGGCTTGAGGGAGCCTTGAAACTGGAAACTGATGTGGGAGCACACTGCTTCACCTCCCAGCAGGTTTGGCCCTAGGCATCATGGTAGATGCAGTTCACCAAGTGTGTATACTTGCAAAGTCTCTCGAGTGTTTCACCAGGTGGGTGCAGATTAGTGCTGGCCATCTCTGGACACATGTTTCTGGATTATTATCCATCATCAGCAGAGATTAGGCATAAGATTATTTGGGGTCGCTGAGCAGGCTGCCGTATTTTTAGGTCACAGTACCTCTCCAGGCGCGCAGGTGCCTCTCCACGAGCTCGTCAGCTCAAAGCGGCTTGTGGGAGACTTTATACAGGAAACTGATGTGGGAGCACACTGCTTCACCTCCCAGCAGGTTCGCCACTAGGCATCATGGTAGATGCAGTTCGCCATGTGTGTATACTTGCAAAGTCTCTCGAGTGTTTCACCAGGTGGGTGCAGATTAGTGCTGGCCATCTCTGGACACATGTTTCTGGATTATTATCCGTCATCAGCAGAGATTAGGCATAAGATTATTTGGGGTTGCGGAGCAGGCTGACGTATTTTTAGGTCACAGTACCTCTCCAGGCACGCAGGTGCCTCTCCACGAGCTTGTCAGCTCAAAGCGGCTTGTGGGAGACTTTATACAGGAAACTGATGTGGGAGCACACTGCTTCACCTCCCAGCAGGTTCGCCACTAGGCATCATGGTAGATGCAGTTCGCCATGTGTGTATACTTGCAAAGTCTCTCGAGTGTTTCACCAGGTGGGTACAGATTAGTGCTGGCCATCTCTGGACACGTGTTTCTGGATTATTATCCGTCATCAGCATAGATTAGGCATAAGATTATTTGGGGTTGCTGAGCAGGCTGCCGTATTCTTAGGTCACAGTATCTCTTCAGGCGTGCAGGTGCCTCTCCACGAGCTCTTCAGCTCAAAGCGGCTTGAGGGAGCCTTTAAACAGGAAACTGATGTGGCAGCACACTGCTTCACCTCCCAGCAACACGTGTATAGAGATGGCCAGTACAACTTTGTAATTACTCGAGACAATCCTGCAAGCACACACGCTTGGTGAACTGCATTGACCACAATGCTCAGGGGCGAACCCGCTGGGAGGTGAAGCAGTGTGATCCCACATTGGTTTCCTGTTTTAAAGGCTCCCTCGAGCCGGTTAAGCTGACGAGCTCGTGGAGAGGCACCTGTGCGCCTTGAGAGGTACTGTGACCTGAGAATACTTTGGCAGCCTGCTCAGCAACCCCAAATATTTGATGCCTAACCTCTACTGACGACGGGTAATGATACAGAAACACGTGTATAGAGATGGCCAGTACAACTTTGTAATTACTCGAGACAATCCTGCAAGCACACATGCTTGGTGAACTGCATTGACCACAATGCTCAGGGGCTAACCCGCTGGGAGGTGAAGCAGTGTGATTCCACATTGGTTTCCCACACACACCAAGTTAATGGTAATTCACAGCTTCTTTTCACATCATTGCTGCAGGGTGAAAAATTATTTTAAAAGGGCATATGGTGGTGTATGAACAATGAGGTGGGATTATTTCATTCATGTACTCAACCAAAGCAATGAAAAGTTAAGTTAGAATTTCTTTAAAATATTACTTTAGTAGCGGAATTGACATCATAAAGTAAGTTTTGGAGTGCAGTATCTCAAAAGAGGTATACAAGGAGATGTTTTGCTATTAGTTTCACAGTAGGGTCCTGCTTCAACTGCGCACCATAGTGAGTGTTGTTAGTAGGTCACCATCGACTCCATGCCGGGGCAATTTTGATTTTGTTTACAGTAAACAAACTCCTGCTTGAGGAGTTACATTGTTCATGTTTTAATTGAATTCCGAGATGGCCACCAGAGATGTGTGTGCAGGTGCAGCAGCTATATGACGTAAAAACAGGGCATTGCAAAGCCATTAAGTTTAACTGCCAAGACCTTTTGTCTTTGCCAATCCTTTTCCACATTGATTTCATATTGATTTGTTTAAGAAGTTGGGGTATTGGTTGAGGGGGGTGGAAACCCTACCCAAGCAACAACCACAATCTTTTTCAGGGCGAACCACAAATGTCACTAAATTAACAATTGTTCAACCCTCTGTTAGTCAGGCTTAACTTAGAGGCAAGGTGTAAAATATGTATGCTGCAGATAAACTGCAATAAAGTGAACATACAACACAAATAAAATCCGACATCAATATAGAATAATATAAACATATGTACTAAAGAAAATGACACCAGGACAACTTAACTACAGTCAGAAGTACTGGAGTTGTACATTTAAAATGTTTTTTAAATATATACTAGCAATTAAAAGATGAAAGTGCTCTCCGGGGGTATCTGCTCGTGCAAAACCAGGGCAAAGTCACAATAAGTTAGAGTTGACCGCAATGGAGTGTGGGCCGGATACACAAGGTGTATTAGGCATGGTCTCAGTTTACCTTTAGAGTTAAAAGAAATTTTGAAGAAAATTTCCTGAGAAGGAAAGGTTCTGCGGGGCAAGTCAGCTGGTGGTGTATGAGGAGTAGGTACAATTGTCTGAGCGCCTCTGGATAGAGTCACAGTGAAGATTTCTAACTTTGGAATTTGTCTTTTTTTTGGAAGTTGAAACTCTCAAGTGAGACACGGCAGGAGGCTATAGCTGATGAGAATTCCATGAGGCTGGATACTCCTTTGTAATGGACCACTGAAAAGGATTTGCGTCAGCAGAGAACGTAGCTGGAGCTGCCCTAAAAGCAGGTTGACTCCTGAAGTACCATGGGTCGATCTGTGAGTAGGTAAATCGCAGTCTTCTGCCATTTCTCAGGCCATTTTTTGGTGAAATTAATTCTAAATTCTAACTTTTAGGGTTAGACAGGAGCACCAACTTTAACACCACAACCAAGGGTCCAGGGCTTGCTGGATTACCACTTGGGGGTTATGTTGGGTGCAGGGTTCAAGGACTCTAGAGCTTCTTATGTACATTTAGCTCAAACAGGAGACGAGCCAACTAGCCCTCTTAGTCACTGGGGTAGTCCTGGGTTCAAGCAGCAAGGTAAGTGTCAAGCAGCAGGACAGCCCTCTAGTGGACAAGGCAAGCCTCAAGAAGCAGGACAGTCCTCTGGTAGCAGCAGCACAGTCCTGTAAGGTACAAGGTAGGCATCAAGTAGCAAGGCAGTCATCCAGTGGTCCCAGGCAGCCCTTCCAACGTCTAATACAGGTCCAGGAGTGTACTGCAAAGTTGTTCTGAGGATCCAAAATTTGTTACCAGTGCTCGCCTTTGAAATGGGAAAATCTTCTAGTTTACCCCCACATCTTGAACGTTCTTCCCTTCACCTGTCAAGGCTCCATGGAGTCTGGGGTGACAAAAGACTAGTGTCAGGTTCCTTTGTGAGGCATGTCCTTTGTAATACAAGTGGGGCAGAGAACAGCTCCTCCCCAAACACCCCAGTAGTATGGCCCATCCAGCCAACACCTTGTTCCCCTTTGTCTCACTGTATGGGAGGAGTACACAAAGCCCAACAGCTAAGCTATTCACTGTCATGTGACCCAAGACACTGGCAGTAGGCACCTAAAATGGTGTCTTAAAGTCCAACTTTACCATAAACGAGGATTTGAAATTGCGAATCATTTGAGTTCAAACATTACATTTCTACCTGCTCACGGATCAAAAGTTAGGATGAATTAAATGTAGTAAGGTTACCCAATGTTATCCAATGAAAGAGATAGTTCTTACTGTAGTGAATAATGAATTTAGGATGTTTTCACTAGCAGGACATGTTAAACCTAAAAACACATTTTCAACTTTTTGAATACAATGCACCGTGCCCTATTGGCAATTCAGGGTTTGCATTGGGGTGACTTATATATATTAAAAAGACAGGTTTAGGTCTGGGAAAAGGTTTATTCTTCCACATCGGGTTGGATCCGCGGATTGTGCGACGATTTTCATTGTATCATAAGCGGACCGTCCCGATCACGCACTCAATGCTAATTGGCTGTCAAGTGGTTGTAAACATTCTAAACCAGGAACTGTTGGCAGCCATTTTCTGCTTCGGTAGAAGCGAGGCTGAGGAAGTCCGTGGAATGAATATGTGTGCAAAACGTAAAAAGAGGGCAGGGTAGAAATAATTTTACCCTGTAGACCTGCTTAGGGGGTCCCAGAAGGACCCCTAGGGCCCACATTATTTTTTTTTTAAACCGGCAGGTGCGTGTAGGGTATTGTAAAATAAATAAAATAAAATGGAGGTTTTTTTATAATTAGCTCCCAGGAGGGTTAAATAACGGGGCAAAATTATTACATTTCATAGGGGCCCTAATAATTTGACCTCGGGGGGCTAAATACCAGGAGCAAAACTATTACATTTCATGTATGGGGGGCCTTGAGGGGCCCCCCTACCCCGGGGATCTTCACCCCCTGGGGCTAAAAAGAAAAAAATGGTGGGGGGAGGAGTCTAAGGTCCCCAAAGCCGTGGAGACCACCACTCCCCGGGTCATTATGTATTGTAGGAGGGCCAGCTCCTGCAGAGATTGATTTTCTACATGGTGATTTGTATGTTAGTAGCTTCCCATGTGGAAAAACAATGCTGGTTCCCAAACGTGTAGAAGTTGTGCAGCAAAGGCACTGGATTTGTGTACCCTACGAATTATGAGTCGTGCATGCAGCGCGTGCACACCAGGGGGCCGCACTGCCGGGGTACAAATAAAATGGTTGGGGGGCTGCAAGGTCTCCAAAGCCCCGGGAACCACCACTTCATGGGGCTCTATGTATTGTGGGAGGGCCGGTTCCTGCAGTGTCCCGGGGTGTCCATTCCGCCCTCCCATATCAAGGAAATCTGTTCTCTCTTTCAAAATCTAAATGAGACTGATTTTCTACATGGGGAGCTGCATGTTAGTAGCTTTCCATGTGGAAAAGCAATGCTGGCTCCCAAATGGGTAGAAGTTGTGCACCAAAGACGCTGGATTCGTGCACCCTACCGATTATGAGTCGTGCATGCAGCGCGTGTACACCAGGGGGCCGCACTGAGCAATGGCGGCTCCCAAACACGTAGAAGTTGTGCACCAAAGGCGCTGGATTTGTGCACCCTGACGATTATGAGTTGTGCATGCAGCGCGTGCACACCAGGGGGACGGACTGAGCACTGCTCTGGGTGCGCGATTTGAATTTTTCTGTTAAAAAATCGTCTCTATCAGTAATTTCTAATAACCCCGTAGACCCCATCCCCGAGGCTTATAAAAAAATGTAGAGGACTGTGGGGGGAGCCAGAATGCCCCCACGGTCCCATCGGCACTCCGCCTCCTTCGGGAGCTGGCATAGCTTTTATACATGGGGAGATGCTAAGTTGTAAATGGAAAAGCAATCGGGTTTGCATTTTGAAAGTGAGAATAGATTTAACTGCTCTGTCTTTTAAAATCAAAACTAAGTTTGCTATGGGAGGGCGGAAGGCGTGAGACTCACACCCTCTAATAGCAAACAGTAGTGTCCCGGGGGGAGGCACCCCAGGTCACTGCAGGAGCCAGCCCTCGGGCTTGGCGGTCTCCAGGGCCTTCGAGGTCTGTAGGCGTAGGGCCACGCAGTCTACCTCCAGTAGCGGTTGGCAGTAGGTGTTTCTGTAGGGCGGTGACGTGGGCAGGGGGAGGGGCAGGGTGGGGGGTAGTAATGTATAGATTACGTAGGTTTACAGGTAATTAAACATTTAAATAAATAAAACGAATTTCGTTGCGCTCACTGCATCACAAAATGTGATGCAGTGCGCGCAACGAAATTCGTTTTATTTATTTAAATGTTTACTTACCTGTAAAACTCTGTAATCCATACATTACTACCCCCCACCCTGCCCCTCCTCCTGCCCATGTCACCGCCCTACAGAAACACCTACTGCCGACCGCTACTGTCTACCTCCCACAATACTCTAAATCCCAGGGTGGTGGTTCCCGGAGATTGAGGGGGGGTCATTGAGGTCCTCACACTTTTAATTTTGAAGGGGGGGCGTTGGAGCCCCCACAACCATTTATTTTATAGCCCCAGGGGGTGGATCTCAGTCTTGTATAGGAAACAGCAATACTGAGAAAATCTTCCGGTAAGATAACGAAGGATTTTGAAGTCCATTTTGGGTGTTTTTTTTTGTACTTTGCAGGTGTTAAAGCGACGACAATTTTAACTGCAAATATGCCACTAAGTTTTGTAATGTCGACAATCTTGTCTTCCATTTAAATAGACACAAAGTATTTATTGAATGAGTTGTGTACTTGTTTTGCTTATAATGTGCATAGGGGTAGATTTACAAGTTCATTGCGTTACTATTGCATCATTTTTAAGAAGGGAAAAGTGACGCGAAAGTGGTGCAAGGGTGTTGTAAATCTGGTTTGGATTTTGAAAGAGAGAGTAGAGTGCATCTGTAGGGTAAGTGCAGGTTAGTGTAGGGGTAACAATTACTATTCTATGTCAAGTAGGGTGCATCTGTACGGAATGTGCTGGATAGTGTATCAGTAAGCAAAATATTCCAACCCCAAGGTGGTGCATCTGTAGGGTATGTGCTGGATAGTGTATGAGTAACAAATAGTATTGCAAATCCAGGGGGTTGCATCTGTGGGGTATTTGCTGGATAATGTATGAGTAACAATTACTATGAAAAAGAAAGGAGTTAAAGGAGAAGGAGACACGCACTTTCACGGTGAACGTGGAAGAAGAGAAAGTGACGAGAGAATTTTTGTGATGGGTTTAGGCTTGAGAGCCTGGTTAATCATTAAATGGGGTCTGGCAGTGAAGTGCGTACTTATTCTGGAAGAAGCCTTTTGGGGTCTGGTGTAAGCAAGTCATCTCGCTGCATGTACTTGCAAGGTCATCTGATTTGCTCGTATGTTAAAAACAGAAACTTTCTACACCTCTTTTTCATTGGTTGTGAAGCATTGTAAGAAGACGTATTACCGACCAATCTCTTTCCTTGCGCAGATTTTGAAAAACATTTGATTGGCTGTTGTGTGGTTAACTCTACTTTCCTGATCTTAATGTTGATTGGCTTGTTTTATCTATGTGAGGTTACTAGTTGTAGTAGGCTGTTTTTAACTTAAACTGTGTACTCTGCTTTTTAGTTTGATGACTGTAATGTATTTAAAAATATTATTCTATTTTTTATTCTATCAAAATTGTGCTGACTGTTCTCCTTTAGCGTGGAGTACTTTGTCCTCTCATTAAATGTATACATCTTCAAACCATCCTTAAAAGTAAAATGTACAATTTTTAAAAATATTTTATTGAATCTTTTATATTCATCACACGGTTGAAATGCAAAATCTTTTTTTCATTCATTGGTATCACGTGTTGCACCGCATATTTTTTATTTTATCAGAAGCACTCATTCCTTATGTTTACATTATATAACTGTTGCCCCATCATCTTTATTTAAATGTTTGGGCTTTTTTTTACTTTCAGATAAAGTAGAATAGAAGTGCTACAACAAACACTCCCTCACTACTTTATGTTTCTTTTTGTATATACACTTCATGTCATTATTACATTTAACAATCATTTTACAAAATGAAAAGAATTATTAACCTTTGAAGACACAATTATATTATTTTTTTTCACAAAAAGGCTTGCGAAGATAATCCTCCTGCTCTTCGCCGGATTTGAACTCACCTTGAAAACGAATTTGTATTTTTAATTCACTTTTGTCACTCTCCCACCTAATTATTGCCGGACCCTAGCGGTGTATCCTCCTATCCAAATTAATCGGTGCCACAAATTATCGAGCTCATTCAGCCGGTAACCTTCCCCGGATCTTACCCACTGCAGCAGATCAAAGGCTGCCTGGGGGACCGCCATCTTAGGTGAGGAGCAGGAGCAGGGAGAGCAGTCTAGTGCTTGGACCCTCCCGCCCTCGTTCACTATAAAAAAAACTCTCACCCTCACTCCAATGATTGCGATTGTGTGTGTGGTGTGATGTTCAATTTGTCCTGAGGCGGAAGCCGGGACTAGCCAGAGTGTAACTGTTGTATTCTTAATCGCCGGATTTTAACTCACCTTGAACACAAATTTGTATTTTTAATTCACTTTTGTCACTCTCCCGCCTAATTACCGACGGACCCTAGCGGTGTATCCTCCTATCCAAATTAATCGGTGCCACAAATTATCGGGCTCATTCAGCCGGTAACCTTCCCCGGATCTTACCCACTGCAGCTGATCAAAGGCTGCCTGGGGGACCGCCATCTTAGGTGAGGAGCAGGAGCAGGGAGAGCAGTCTAGTGGTTGGACCCTCCGGCCCTCCCGCCCTCGTTCACTATAAAAAAAACTCTCACCCTCACTCCAATGATTGCGATTGTGTGTGTGGTGTGATGTTTAATTCGTCCTGAGGCGGAAGCCGGGACTAGCCAGAGTGTAACTGTTGTATTCTTAATCGCCGGATTTTAACTCACCTTGAACACGAATTTGTATTTTTAATTCACTTTTGTCACTCTCCCGCCTAATTACTGCCGGACACTAGCGGTGTATCCTCCTATCCAAATTAATCTGTCCCACAAATTATCGGGCTCATTCAGCTGGTAACCTTCCCCGGATCTTACCCACTGCAGCAGATCAAAGGCTGCCTGGGGGACCGCCATCTTAGGTGAGGAGCAGGAGCAGGGAGAACAGTCTAGTGCTTGGACCCTCCCGCCCTCCCGCCCTCGTTCACTATAAAAAAACATCTCACTCCAATGATTGCGATTGTGTGTGTGGTGTGATGTTTAATTCGTCCTGAGGCGGAAGCCGGGACTAGCCAGAGTGTAACTGTTGTATTCTTAATCGCCGGATTTTAACTCACCTTGAACACGAATGTGTATTTTTAATTCACTTTTGTCACTCTCCCGCCTAATTACCACAGGACCCTAGCGGTGTATCCTCCTATCCAAATTAATCGGTGCCACAAATTATCGGGCTCATTCAGCCGGTAACATTCCCCGGATCTTACCCACTGCAGCAGATCAAAGGCTGCCTGGGGGACCGCCATCTTAGGTGAGGAGCAGGAGCAGGGAGAGCAGTCTAGTGCTTGGACCCTCCCGCCCTCCCGCCCTCGTTCACTATAAAAAAAACTCTCACCCTCACTCCAATGATTGCGAATGTGTGTGTGGTGTGATGTTTAATTCGTCCTGAGGCGGAAGCCGGGACTAGCCAGAGTGTAACTGTTGTATTCTTAATCGCCGGATTTTAACTCACCTTGAACACGAATTTGTATTTTTAATTCACCTTTGTCACTCTCCCGCCTAATTACCGCCGGACCCTAGCGGTGTATCCTCCTATCCAAATTAATCGGTGCCACAAATTATCGGGCTCATTTAGCTGGTAACCTTCCCCGGATCTTACTCACTGCAGCAGATCAAAGGCTGCCTGGGGGACCGCCATCTTAGGTGAGGAGCAGGAGCAGGGGGAGCAGTCTAGTGCTTGGACCCTCCCGCCCTCCGGCCCTCGTTCACTATAAAAAAAACTCTCACCCTCACTTCAATGATTGTGATTGTGTGTGTGGTGTGATGTTTATTTCGTCCTGAGGCGGAAGCCGGGACTAGCCAGAGTGTAACTGTTGTATTCTTAATCGCCGGATTTTAACTCACCTTGAACACGAATTTGTATTTTTAATTCACTTTTGTCACTCTCCCGCCTAATTACCGCCGGACCCTAGCGGTGTATCCTCCTATCCAAATTAATCGGTGCCACAAATTATCGGGCTCATTCAGCCGGTAACCTTCCCCGGATCTTACCCACAGCAGCAGATCAAAGGCTGCCTGGGGGACCGCCATCTTAGGTGAGGAGCAGGAGCAGGGAGAGCAGTCTAGTGCTTGGACCCTCCCACCCTCCCGCCCTCGTTCACTATAAAATGGAACCTTCACCTCGGAGGCGCAGCGGACGGGCTCAGCGGGCGTGCCGGCGGCGTGACGGAGGCGCGCCAAAGGCAAGCCCGTCTGCGCCAGTCCGGGCACAGGGGCCAGGAATCCTGGTCAATTTATCACCTACCCAGCAAAGGCACTTAGAGAGTTTCAGTTCTCTGACCCTCAGGCACACTGGAGCGTCTTGCACATCTGGAGATCTCTCGAAATGTACCGAGCCCATGTACCCGGAGTGTTCATGGAGCGACCCGCTCTCGCCCGAAAACATCCCCACAGGTATTAAGCAACGACACACAGCTTCGGGTGTTTTATCTTAATACTCGCTCCATGGTGAAACACCAGTTAGACCTATTTATCCTGCTCACCACGGATAAACCAGATGTCCTGCTACTAACCGAGACATGGCTTACCCCGGATTCTCACCCGGACGTCCTGGCAGCCCTCCCCCCGGATTATTATATCCTTAACGTTAATCGACCACTGAGTCACCCCTGAGGAGGGGTAGCGGCCATCATACACAAACATTTTAAATTTCTTACCACTGCGTCGCTAACTTTACCTGGGGTAGATAATATAGTCATCAGTTTGGAAACTGACGGCGGTGTCCTCGCCTTTGTACTACTTTATCGTCCCCCCCAGTCGATGTCTTCGTTTCCCCTCTCTTTGAGTGAGCAGGTAGCTGGCCTGCTCACTCATCACACTAGAATCGCCGTATTTGGTGATTTTAACTACTGGTTTGACGATGACCAAGCTGGGCATCATGCCACTGAACTATTCGAAATTCTGACCAGTCTTAATCTGACGCAACACATTACTTCACCTACCCACACTAAGGGTCATATTCTTGACCATATTTGGACTCATAACCTTGTCCTATCCTGTCCAATTATTTCTCCCTGTCTCTGGTCGGACCATCACTTGATAGAGGTCACTATCACAATTAAAGGGAGGATTAAGGCCCCTACCCTTCCTGGTGGATTGTGCCGCAAATGGAATTCCTATGACTCCCAGGGGTTCCTTGACTTCGTGGCCAACACCTGCCCCACTATCGACCTCGAATCAGGCATTGACTCTATGGAGGGCGAGATAGCCACCTGGCTGCAGTCAGCCAGTGACAGGTTCGCCCCTCTTACTAAATTTGCACATATTAGACACAGTAATTCCCATTGTTGGTTCTCTGAGGAATGCAAAGCACTAAAATTGAAGCTACGCCAATTAGAACGCAATTGGAGGCGTAGTTACTCTAATGCGTACCGCCTAGTGTTCGTGAGGGCCCGTAAACAATACAAAATGCAATCACCAAAGCAAAGGCCTCACATATTTCTGAAAGAATTGACTCAGCGCGCAACAAATCTAAAGAAGGCTTCAAAATTATGAATGACTTCTCATCAGATCACAGAGTACTCCCTACTCAGGCCCCAACCCAAGAAACCTGCAACACGCTTAACACCTTCTTTATCCAGAAAATTGCAGATATTAAGAATGCTATCTCTTCCCCCATTCCCGCCAGCCCACTAGATTCCCTATCTCTCAATCCCTGCTCCCTCTCCCAGTTTCCTGCCATTACCCCCAGTATTTTATTAGAACTTACCACCCGTATCAAATCAGGATCTCCTAAGGACTGCTGTCCTCCTCCAGTCCTTAGAGCGGTCTTCTCATCTTTACCTGATAGTATTCTTCCCCTCCTGAACGCCTCCCTGAGCACTGGTATTGTTCCCAGCGCGTTCAAGGAGGCCATACTTGTCCCTCTCTTGAAAAAAACAGGAGCCGACCCTACTAATCCCCCTAATTACCGGCCCATCTCCCTTCTGCCCTACACCTCTAAACTCCTGGAGGCTCATGTGACCACATGCCTGTCGGCATTTATAGAGTTCTCGGGCTTCTTGGAAACCAACCAAGCAGGCTTTAGGCCAGCGCACTCAACTGAAGCAGTCATCCTGAAAGTCCTTGATACTCTCCGGGAGAATGCTGATAGGGGGTCCCCACAGGCACTGGTTCTCCTGGATCTTTCGGCCGCGTTCGACATGGTGGACCATGACATCCTTCTCTACCGTGTCGGACAGGCGGGCATTCAGGGCCCCGCCCGAGCATGGATTAAGTCCTTCCTCTCGGGCAGAGTGCAAACAGTCCACCTAGGCCCCTTCACAGCATCTCAGGTGCCCACCACCTGTGGAGTACCGCAGGTATCCTCCCTTTCACCATTATTGTTTAATTTATACCTCCGGCCGCTAATCCACTCACTGAGAAACTGGAAATGCACTGTCCTCAATTATGCAGATGACATGCAGATCATCTTCCCTTTAGACACCCCTGATGCCGCATCTGATTTTCATTTACAACAAGGGGTGGTGATGGACAGAGTCTCTGAATTAAGCAGAGTACTCTCACCCAGTCAAGAGATCAGGGCTAGATCCAACACCGTTTTTTAGCTCATTGCACCATCCCAGTTTCAGAACCTGGCTGTATGCAAATTAGTCTGTCCCTGGCCCAGTGCATCATGGGAACAGGGCAGACCAGACTACAAAAGCCAACGGTGTTGGATCTAGCCCTGATCTCTTGACTGGGTGAGAGTATTCTGCTTAATTCAGAGACTCTGTCCCTCACCACTCCTTGTTGTAAATATGCATCTGATTTTCAGGCAGTGATGCTCCACATCCAACAATGGATGATTTCTAACCAGCTCAAATTAAACCCGGAGAAAACGGAACTCATCTTGCCTGGTATCAGCACGGCACATTGGGGCCCACAGTTCTGGCCAAAAGAGCTAGGTACGCCTCCTAGCCCGTCGAGTTCGGCAAAAAGCTTGGGCGTCACCATTGATACCGACCTCTCTCTTAAAACTCATGTCGGAGTCATCATCTCGGCCAGCATGTTCCAGCTACGAAAAATTCGGAAAATCTCTCACCTACTTTCGCATGATGCACTGGTGCAAATTGTCATTTCTCTTGTTCACTCCCATCTTGACTTTTCCAATTCTCTTCTCCGGGGCCTACCCAAGTCCCTGCTTCATCGTCTCCAGATGGTGCAGAACCAGGCAGCAAGGCTCATTTATAAAGTCCCTAAATGGCAGTCAGCAAGACCTCTTCTGTTCGAATTGCACTGGCTGCCTATTGACCAAAGGGCCGCCTTTAAAATCGGCTGCCTAATCTATAAGGCCCGGCAGTGCAAGTGTCCGGCCCTTTTGAAATCTCTTATCACCTCGCAATGTCCGGCCCGTAATCTTCGTTCAGCCCATCTTCACCTCCTAACCACCCCGGTGGTTAAACTTAAGAAACTGGGTGGCCGCAGATTTAGTTATCTGGCACCCAAATTGTGGAACTCCCTCCCCCTAGGAATCAAGACCTCTGACACCCTGCTGAGCTTCAGAAAGAGCTTAAAAACCTGGCTCTTCTCGAATTCCAACTAAGCCCTCTGCCATCATCTACAATCATTACCTCAGCGCCAGGAAACCTATGGTGTCAGTGCGCTTTATAAATGTAGCTTAACATAACATAACATAACAGTAAAAAAACATCATGAAGCAATGAGTCCGGTTTAAAAACACTATTTAAGAGCTAAAACGAAAAGGTCTTAGTTATTAACTATTATAAGAAACTGCAACGTTGAGCAATAATATAATTGAAAGATATATGCTGCCTGATTCATTTTGTAACAATGTTGACATATATTTGTTATTTATTTATGACATTTATTGAGCGCGCGGCTACCCCCAATCGGGGGTGTCCCGGCGCATATAGAGATATGTATGTATTTACTTAACAAACTACCACCTCCACAAACCCTTGCAACATGATAGGAAGTGATGCGAGTAATCACATATTTGGTGTACTATTCCTTATAGGAGGGTTTGAATGTTAAGGAATATCAACTGTGAGCAAGTTATGTAGTGTAGTTCCTATATTCCCAAGAAAGCTCCGCGCATTGGAATAACATAAACGATAGTTTAGACGTAGGACTTAGGTCGGCTAGGTCTCTATTGAATATGTTAGACTTAATTATGAATGCCAGCTAGCTCAGAGGTCACTAGAAACTTTCTCAAGTAAACAGGAAGGTGTTAACTTTCCTGAATAGACAAGAAGGGATTAGTTTCTGACAACCGCATAAACATGGCAACTTTGCTTCCTCCAGAATTAGGAGTATATCTCCAGAGTCGCGGAAACAATAGATAACTATTTCACTCAGTCAATCGTGCATACTTAGTTTCACCAGAAGCGCAGAGAAATAGAGAGACGGGCGTTTTCAATAAAAGTTGTTATTTATTGAACAGTCTTCTTTCTCATGCAAGAGAAGTGAGTTGCCACAATTGCAATACTTGTCATAAAGTAAAGTGCGTACAGTAAAAGGAGTATTAGAAAATAATACTGTAAAAGATTGGTATAGTTTCTAAGCCATACGGTATCTAAAATAGATAAAATATATACATAGATAAAACCTTGACTAAACGTACTCAACTGGTGCTTCTAAGATACGCCTACCCGGTGTACCTAACCTAAGCCTAGTACGTGGGAAGGAGTATTTGAGCTGCAGTTTAAGTTAAGATAGTTTTTGCCAAGAATCTGAATCAAGAATTCTCTAAGGATCTAATCAGCTCCGTACCTTGGTTATAGAATATAGGAGGTCTTGTATCTCTCGCTCAGGACTCGATCTCCCAGCAACCCGCAAGGGTGACTGGAAACACCGGAGCTGGATTTCTCGGCAGGAGAAAAGAGAGAGTCTCTCTCAGTGCGTCAATGGGAGGTTCGGCTTCCTTCAGCACTTGCCACAGCAGGGCGTCGGGCAAGTAGATAGCTGATCTGCTCCAAACCACTGTGTGTTTTGCTAGGGCAGCTGCTGGTATATTTATACCTGGAAGGTGCCGAGTTTAACGTAAGGTTGGACATAAGACGTCACTAAGAACTCGCAGTTCTTTCAGGACTCCAGGAGTTCTTGGACAAATCAAAACAGAAGCAGGGTGAATTCCAGGGCTGCTGGAGTCTTGGTTTGTTTTAAGAACGCGTTGTACTTTCTAGGAGTCTGTGGGAGTAGCCTTGCCGTATTTGGACTGCATTGGCTATGACTTAAAATGGATATGATTCTTATGCCTTTATAAGGATATGATTTGTTATAACCACATAAGGGCATAAATCGGGAATATTTAAATAGGGTCCTAGATACGTTCACTACACCCACTCCACGTATAATGTCCATCATTACTAAATACTAAGCAATTCTAAACATATGAATATGCACGTGTTTTCCATCCCACCCCAAAATACATAAAATGCACTTGAAATGGTATGTACACGAAAAATGAGTAGTATACTGTACGTTTTTAAGCAGTGGTATCATTCAGATAATGCAAATATAGTACGTTCAAATATTGGCTGAATGAATCACGAAAATTACATTCATGAAATGGCTCTTAATACAGAAGAGAAGGTTGAGACCATTTCATCACATATTTATACAAGATTGTACATGTGCTAGAGGCTGAATCAAAATATTGTCTCTAGAGTTTCATAATAGAAATCTTGTTCTCTTAGAATAGTTCTACTTTAAGCAGAGTATCCTGTGCCAAAAAAAGTAAATATTTTGGGAACCGGGAAAAATAATTTCGCTTTCAGGGCAAAAAATAGTTCCACAGCTATTTAGAAGTTCAGTTTTCAAAATTGAAGGTCGAATTCAGAGTTCAGGGAACGCCGTGTGCTCAAAAGTTATTCTCGTTGTTAGGAGAGAACATTAACTCAGATAGGGCTGCAAAGAATTCGTCTACAACAGTAGGTGAAAGTTCGACCAAGTTCGAAAAAGCAGAAATAGTGCAAATATGAGAGGCATTGCTGTCATCGGTATTCAGATCAGCAATGGTCACAGAATGTGGTACCTGTGTGCCGCTTTCATCTCGTACCTCACCGTCACCTAATCGTAATGGTGAAGTCTCAACGAATGCCGTCTTCAGAATAGGTAGCCGCTGGGGACAACACGTTGCATGAGCCGTTACCCAACCAAGCAAAGTATCGATATCCAAAGGTACTGCTGATGGTAGTGTGAGACAGACGTCTAACACGCATTCTTCTCCGCATAGCAGGCATCGTAGAACAGGTAGGATGCAATCTTGCCAGATTGGTCTGAATGAAAGAAACCATGTGGTATTCAGATCTCTTAGCCGAGCTAAACCGAGTACTTTAGTTATTCTTTCTCGGCATCTCATCGCAAGGATCATTTCTTCCATGGTAACCTGAGTTTTGTTTGTGGCTGGATTTGCCATATCGGAGCAGAAGGAACAAAAATAAAATTTCTGCTACGAGTCCCAAGATGAGAGGCAGGCCGCCAAACACAGAGTGCACGAAATTCGGGAAGGTGCTCAGGACTGCTTCAAAGGGTGCTAATACTCCCCAAAAAATTGTCTTAAATACATATGCGACGCCACTGGTATCAGACATGTTTAAAATTTGACCTAACATTTCTGCGTAATGCACAGGGCAATTGGTTGATAATAATGTATGTATCTCTGCCGCTGTCGTTGCAACTTGCAGATCATACGTCTCTTTGGGCAAGTTGCAACGACAGCGAGCAGAGATAATACCATTATTATCAACCAATTGCCCTGTGACATTACCGGCAAGAAATGAGTCAATTTATTCAGAGAAGGCAATCTTGTCTGGTTTGTTGTTTGGATACAATACTTACATACAGCAAGTGACCATGGAAGTTACACTGACGAGATAGGCCCTTCCTGGCACCATGCCACAACAGCTGCGATCACTTATTATAACGTAACTGCCGTTGGAAAGTTGTCTGAAAAAAGGCTCTATCTGTGTAGCTGGGGTGCCGTGCAAATGGCATGAAAGGTTATTTGATGAATCTTCGCAGGCTCCATGCAAGTTAATTCCTTGACACAGAAGAGTACCGCTTAGTGCATTTTTACAGTTATTACCACTAAGAAACACCTCTTTTTTCCCCTCACTGTAACATTTATGTGTATAAGGTAGATTCCAGGTCGACTTGATGTAACCGTTACCCAACCTTTCATACAGGCCTGTTGGTATATGCTTTTGGCAATATTGAAACTGAAAAGTCGTAATCGGTATTGTAATTGTGCCATGTCTTATCCATTCAATGGCAGGTCTTTCAGAGACTGTCAATGGCAATTTTTCAAGTTTTTCAATGTTCAGCACCGTATAGTCTGCTCCTTTTTGTGCCAAAGAGATTTGTTTATCAGTAAGGTTAAAGCTAGAAAATAATGACGTTGTGTTGATTAGACGCCATGGCACGTAGCCTGAAAGGAGGTTTTGCAACATCCAGCTTAACTGTACAATAGAACGCAATTGGGACTGGCCATGTTGTAACATTAGCATATCCTGTTCTGTTATATCAATAGCAGATGATACAATGCTGTCCAGTGAATAAATTCTGGAGGACAGAGTCGTTAACCCATTGTCCACTACAGACAGTGATTTTTCCAAATTAATACGATCAATTTCTCGTATTTTTTCAGCAGGCTAAATTTGCGTTACTTTCCAAGCTTCGTTGTAAGCAGCGTATATACCGGCGTATATGAAATGTTCTTGACGCTGTTTGCGAGGTTGCAATATGAAATCTCGCAAGTCAGCACCTTCTTTAAATAAAGTCAAGTGTTGCTTAATTTCAGGCAGTGTGGATTTCTGTAGCCATTCGAAGCATAGTTTCCCTACACTGTATGTTGTAATTATCCCTGGATTTTGTCTCTGGGAATATCTTGGGTCTGGCCTGTTCTGTTTGAACCCCTGTTTTTTATTCAGGAATCTATCTTGACAGTTATTAGTGTCTGTGGGTCAGATCAACCATTTTCTCCAATCCGGATTAGTTCTGTTTTTTTTAAAATATGGCATACGTCTATTTCCGCATCTGTAGAGCTATTTCTATCAGGTATGGGCTTTGGTAGAGACAGTTTGTTTAAGTCCTTTATCTTGGCTAGGCCAAGACAGGTTGTTTGTTGAATGGTGTCATTCAGGAACATTATTTGTTCTGGGATCATGCAGGCTCTAAATAATGCTACTAGACCTTGTACCTGCCAATCTTTTGTACCCCAAATGGTTTTTGTTTCAATGTTATTTTTCCAAAATTCAAAACCAAATGTAGACATTTTTTCATAAAATTGTGTGGAATATATCAATTTAGTGTTTGTCAACATTGTTTTTCATTCCTGTCTTATTTAACATTTTAAAATAAAACGTTTCTAGATCAGTGACGTTAAACCCTGAGAAGTATGGGAATTTCTCATAAAATGTTTTTGAGTTGCCTTTTGGCGGTGTTGGACAATGTTCCCATTAATTATAAGTAAAAACATTTCTAGGATTAGCAGATTTATGCAAATAGTGATGCCCATAATGATTAACGCAATACATTTCTTCATACTTTGATGAGCCTTCTAAATAATCATGTTCTGTAAATTTTGCTCACATTTCTAAATCTGACATCATATTATTAATATTTTCAAAGTCCCAATCATCAGAGAAAGTACTTGGTGATAAAAAGTCACTTAATAAAACCTTGAACTGATGTGGATATCTCCAAAGCTCAACCGGGCCATATATGTCGTAATCAGTAGTGTCCCATGCTACACCACCAGGTATAGGAATGGCTGTGATGTTCACTGATGATAGTTCTCTTTTTTCAATGTGAGAAGATCTGTGAGGCTTTAGGACCAAGTTGATGTTCTGACTTGTTGTGTCCATTGTACTATATTTTCCTTCAATCATTTTTCCCAAGCTTAAAACCAAAATGAGCCAGAGTAGGAGGAAAAGTACACCTAAAACAATCCATAATTCATTCCATGGTGAAATCAGATATGTTTCTTTGAGTTGATGAAAGAGTTCAGTCATTTTTTCTTTGAAAGTTTTAGTTGCTGGCTTTCTTCATGTTCATGTTCACTTGCCAGATGCAGTCCTGTCAATTGTTGGAATTGCTTCCGGATTTTCAATAATCTTTGCATTTGTGTAGTCAGAGGCAACAGCATTGTAGATTGGTGTTTCTTGACGAACTGTTGCAATTTGGGTTTCAAGAGGCACAAGTTCCAACGCTTTGTTGCATAGTCCTTTTTTATTCACTGCAGGTTTATCAAATGTGATTAGTCTCTCAGTTTGAACCTCTTGAATTGTAGCAAGGTTTGGTCTTCTGCTACTTCTTGGGAGTCCACTGGGCCTACTACTTATTATTGGCCACATGATTGTGGTTTTACCAGGTCGATTGATACAACTCTCTTCTCCTTTTTACCAGCAAGGGGCGGTAGTACTACTGATCTTGTTCCGCTGATAGCTAAGACAGGTACTGCTTTTCTGTAAGAAGGCCCAAATTCCTTCTTCACCGTGATCTTTTCTCTGACCAGATCCCCAATCTTTGGAATCCAGGCACGTCTTGCTGGGACTGGTGGTTTTTCTTCAGTGGCCGTTGGCTTTAGCTTTGTGTTACTTAGACTTCTTCTTGTTTCATTTAAGTCCTGTAAAACAGCCAAACGATCTTTGATATCAAAGGTTTTTTGTTCTACCACTGAAGTCTGACAATCAAAGTCTTCGATTATCATTCTAGTACCAAACAAAAGTTCATACGGAGTGATTCTCCCCAGAGAATTTCTTGGCAGATTATTAAGACTACGTTGGACACTTGTTAGATGTTTGACCCACCCGTCACCCGAACCTAATACCCTCGCTGTTATAGATTGCTTTATGTCACGTTTTTTTCTCTCCACTACCACATTTCCCTTGGGATGGAATGGACTAGAGTACCACAATGCAATGCCCAAGCTGGCCATGGCCTCCTTGTTAGCTCGAGAGCTAAACACAGGACCCTGGTCAGAATGTAGCATGCCAATTGCGTATGTGCCGATAAAGACTCGCAAATCTTTTATAACAGTACTGGCGTCAGCCGAGGGCTGGGGCCTCATCTAAATGAATCTCGTCTTAATAATTATGGGATCGCATTTTTCTGTCTGGATGTCTGCGTATAGATAGCCTAATGCTCTCTAATAGAGGTGTCCGGGCAGGTGTCTGGTCCGGTTCACAACTGCGATCTCTGTTGCAGTCCTGACAATCCATTGCAAAGTTATAAATTTGCACGCTCATCCCCGGCCACTGGTATTGTGATTGTAATTCTATTAGAGATTTCAAGATCTCTTGGTGCCTCAGACACATTCCCATGTGTGCTTCTTGAATCAAGTAAGCCCTCCGGTTCGTGTTTGGAATTACTATGTCCCCCACTCCAGGGATTCGAGCAAAAGGAACGTAGTTCGCATCAATTATGTATGTATTGTCGAGTGGATAGTTGAGAGGTAATGCTGCATAGTTGCCTTTTAATGAGGCTTTTACTGCCAGCATGGTTTCTCCATCTATTTGTTTTTTAGAACGCTTTTTTGTAGCTACGGAAGCCGGTTGAACCGATGCCGTTCTGGCTCTGCTAGCCAATTAATTCCCTGCAACGTGAACGCCATCACGTTGAAGAATCTGCATCACATGAGTCTTTTGTGGTTCTTTCTGTAAAAGAACTACTTGTTCCCAAAGTTTTTTATGCTCTATTGTGGCACCTGTCTCATCTTTGTAACCGTTCTTAATCCAGGTCTGCATGTAATTATTGTAAGACTGGACGCAGAAATGCGAATCGCACACTATTAGTGCGGGGAATTCGCGATTGGCATTCTCAAGCGCCATCTTTAAAGATCTTATTTCAGCTCGCTGAGCTGTACAGTTTCTGAGTGATTCAGTTTTAGTGACCATCGGTCTGAATTTACCTAAGAGCCAGCAACCTTTAACAATCGCGCATACTGCATTGTTAACTTGTTTTTCCACAACATAGTGTTGTGCAAATCTGTCTGTGTAGATTACACAGGTGTACTGTTCGAGAGGCAGAATTTCGATTGACAGAGGACATTCATGTTCTTATTCCAGATCTTCTAGTTTTTTCATTTTGGGACCAAATGCGTGCTTCACGTCTGTTGCAGCAAGAGAATTTTCCCATTGTATCCATTTTGGATCTAAAGCTTTAAAATTCGGAATGCTTGGTCTTGTTACTGCCTCAAGGGCTGATACTGCTGTTAAAACAGATATGCTCTTCCCTTGGGCTAGGGCTCTTTCTTTTGCTACAGCAGTTTGAACCGCAGTCAGAATTTTTTCAGTAGTACTGAATTCCATTTCAGCTTGTGTGTACAAGTGTGATTTCTAAGCTATTGGTACCGTTTCTCCCTCATTAGAGGTCATGTATGTGAATCCGCATCTTCCTGTGATGACTCAGATTACAAGGTTGCGTTAATTTGCGCGTGTTTGCAGTTTTGTTTTAGTTAACATATCTGTTTGTATTGATCTTAAAAATTTTGTGTGTTTCTGAGTCCAATTGATTTGTTTGAAATCAGGTTTTATTAATTCGTAGAGAGGTTTAACCCTCTCTGCATAGTTTTGAATGTAAGTTCTTCCGAAATTCAGGAAACCTAGAATTGATTGTAAGTTTTTCAGCGTTTTTGGAGCTTGGAGTACTGCACACTTCTCTAAGAAATTGTCTGCTAGGCTTTTGCCTTCACTTGATTACTCATATCCCAAAAATAGGACAGTGAGGTGGGCAATTCGTGACTATTTAAAGTTGAATTTGTACCCTTCGGATGCGAACCCAAGTATAATGGTGTTCACTCTTTTCAAGTGTGTCTCCAGGTCATCGTCTGTAAGATAGATGTCATCGACGTAGGATAATGCCTCATCATCATACATTTGTAGTAATTCTGTTACCCTTGCTGAAAATAATACTGGGCTGTTCTTGAATCCCTGGTGGAGACGGCAAAATTGCCTTTGGGCCCACATACTTGAGAAAGCAGTAAAATACCTGCTTTCTGGTGCAATGTTTTTTTTGCGCACAATGTTATTCATTAGTGCTGCACTGTGTGAGTTTTGTACTGCAAATGCTTTGCAGCAGGAGTTTAGGTGTCTGTAGTCCAAAACTAGACGATATGAATCGTCCGGCTTGGAGACAGGAAACAAAGGATTGTTCATTTGTGAGGTGCATGTTTCAATCACCTCCTGATATTCAAGTTGATCTAAGATCTCCCTGACTTGTTTTTTAGCTTCTTGCTTAACAGGATACTGCCTCTGTGCAGTAGGTTGATTTTTTAACTGAATTTCATGGTGAGGAGAATCCTTATCCCATCCTATATGATTTTTATATAATGCAGGGGCTTGGGCCACTGCCCATTTTCTAGCATATGTGTATTTTTTATGAATTGAAATGTGATTTGAGAAGGCGGGCATAATCATTTCTTCTTGAAAGAAAGAACAAGTGAATAGCGGATAATACTTAAGTTGGACTGGTTCAAGGTTTGTAAGTAGGTGCTCCCACAGTATCGTCTCCTGTCCACGTGACGATTGTGACATGAAAGTATTAGAAGTGCATTCAATTGGAAATTGGTTGCATCCCATGGGGCACTCTGAAAATATTGTTCAATAAATTGTAAATAAGTTTCTTAAATTCAATTTGAAGTGGTCGAATTTGTTTTATTTCTTCTCATTTTAGGTGGTCATTCCATATTCATCAATATCAATGTTAGTTTTAATGTTAGTTACACATCTGATTAATGCAGGCTCCAATGCATTTCGGGCAATGGCCCTTCGTCTGGGAGCATATCTACAAATGAAAACAATATAGCTCATTCAGTCTATTTAATTCATAGTATCTGCATCGGACAATAATATCTACAGTGGTGATTTAAAAGTGAAACGTGAGGGAACGAAATAAACGTGCAAGAGGAGCGATAAACATGTGGTAAAAACGTGGGATAAAAAGGACGGGTTCCGATAAGGAAAACTTACTGGTTCGGCGAGTGCGCCGTGTCAAAGTGTCGGAATATCTAAACGTGAGGAAAAAAACAGGGTAAGTCTAACAGCCTAACAGGTTGTAGACTCGCTACGAGAGCTGTCAGGATATAATACTCACGGGTGAAGAAATAAACAGGTATAACACGGGTTTTCTTATTTCGTGGCTCGCGGTTACCGGAGCTTCCTGATAGTCGGCATATCCGACAGTCTATTGGGTAGTTTTACGTGCAACGTGTTGATCACGTGGAGGGACTTGGTGCGTAAAGCTAAAAAACGGACTCCTAAGTGTCGATCATGCGGAAACATGAAAGACAGACTATGTCGATACAAAAGTGAAAGAGGAAAGACGGCGGTGATGTAAAAAAAATGTATGGTGACGGTAGAAAATGAATAATAAAGTGAGTAGGGTGGGTTCAATGGGGAAATATATAATCACCAGACTGAAAAGTAAACAAAGTGAAAAATGGGCTAGACATCATCAGGTCAATTGTACAGAACATAAAAACCCATGTGGGCTCATAATTCATAGGTAACATGAAAACTCAGTTCGGTCATTTAATCTATGGGGCTTCATCGTGTTCAGTCTGTAAATCCAGTAGTTTTCACAGCGAAGCAAATATTTGCTGTTATCTCTTTCTTCCGTCTTCTGTACTGTTTCTAACACCATGAATTTCAGTTGAGAAATGTTATGGTTCATCTCTAAGAAATGCGCTGCTACTGATGATTTTAAGTTTTTGGTTCTGATGTTGGACTTGTGTTCATTGAGGCGTACTTTTAATTTTCATTCAGTCTTTCCTATGTACGCTTTGCTGCAAGGGCATTTTAGTAGATACACAACATTCGTGGTGTCACAGGTGGCTGTTACTTTTACTGCAATTTGTTGACAACAAGACATATCTCTAATCAATTACAAAAAGACCACATATAAAAATATCACACAAAAGGACAGAGATAAACTTAAAGTTATAGCCAACAATGAAACTATCAAATGCACCAAAGCAGATAAAGGAGGAGCATTAGTGGTTATGAATATCACAATGTACAACAACAAACTAAGAGAACACATTTCGGACAGTACCACATATTTGAAACTACCTGGAAACCCCACACAACATTTTGCGACCATTCTCAAAGACATTGTAGAGAAAGCATTGTCTCAAGGAATCATCAATCAAATCAAAAAATTAATACTTTTCTACTAAAACAGAACCCAAGGAGTCTGTCAATATACGCAGTACCTAAAATTCATAAACATCCAACGGACCGACCCATCAGACCCATCGTATCCACTCAAGGTAGCATCCATGAACCAGTTGGACAATTTTTAGACAGACATTTACAACCCATTGTTCAAGGCCTGAAAAGTTACATCAAGGATACTACTGATTTCTTACGCAAATTGGAGACAATCAATATTAGTCCCAATGAAAACTTATGGTTAAGCACTGCAGATGTAAAATCTCTTTATACGTCAATTCCTCATCAGGAGAGCATTGAAGCCATGGAACAAGCAAACCTTAAATTAAATGTGGAAGAACCATGCAACTATTCCTAATAGAATTAGTCATTTTTACTCTATATCAAAGCTATTTTAAGCATGAGAATGATAGGTACCTTCAGCTTGTAGGCACGTCGATGGGTAACTGTGCAGCCCCAGTTTACGCGAACCTATTCATGGGTGAATTTGAACAAACGAATATCTTCATGAATCCAAATTGGTCGACCAACTTAAAAATGTATGCCCGATACATAGATGATCTCTTCATTGTATGGACTAATACTAAAGAAAGCTTGGAACAAGCCCTTAACACCTTAAACACAGTGGACAAATGCATTCAATTCACGTGGGTAATCGATACTGAATCAGTAACTTTTTTAGATGTTTCTGTCAAACTACATGATAACCAAATTTCTACGGACATTTACCGAAAATCCACTGACCGGAATAATGTACTACATTATTCCAGCTTTCACCAAGGGTCAATAAAACGACACCTCCCAAAATCTCAATTGTTAACAGTGAAATGTATAACCTCGGATCCCATGAAAGCAAAGCAGCGTATTAACGAAATGGGTGAGAGATTTAGACAAAGAGGATACCCGGAACAAATTATAGAAACTGCTAAAACACAAACAAATGTTCTCAATCGCAAGGATTTACTACAGCCTACTCCAAAACAACAAAGTGAAAGGACAGTTATTGTGTCCAAATTTTCTAATGTCAGTACAGACTACAAAAAGGTTATATTGAAGCATTGGCCCATGTTAAAGGCTGAACCTGACTTTAATTGAATCTTCAACCATCAACCAATATTTGCCTACACAAGGGGGAAAAATCTTGGTGAAATCCTCAAACAACGCAATCAAACTGAAATCACCTTTAAAGGAACAAGATCATGTGCAAATTGTAATAATTGCAACAACATAATACCTGGAAATAAATTCATGCATCCTATGAAGGGTCAACAAATTGCAGTAAAAGTTACAGCCACCTGTGACACCACGAATGTTGTGTATCTACTAAAATGCCCTTGCGGCAAAGCGTATATGGGAAAGACTGAACGAAAATTAAAAGTACGCCTCAATGAACACAAGTCCAACATAAGAACCAAAAACTTAAAATCATCAGTAGCAGCGCATTTCTTAGAGATGAACCATAACATTTCTCAACTGAAATTCATGGTGTTAGAAACAGTACAGAAGACGGAAGGAAGAGATAACAGCAAATATTTGCTTCGCCGTGAAAACTACTGGATTTACAGACCAAACACGATGAAGCCCCATGGATTAAATGACTGAACTGAGTTTTCATGTTACCTATGAATTATGAGCCCACATGGGTTTTTATGTTCTGTACAATTGACCTGATGATGTCTAGCCCATTTTTCACAATATTTACTTTTTTTCAGTCTGGTGATTATATATTTCCCTATTGAACCCACCCTACTCACTTATCTTTATTATTCATTTTCTACCGTCACCATACACTTTTTTTACATCAACGCCGTCTTTCCTTTTTCACTTTTGTATCGACATAGTCTGTCTTTCATGTTTCCGCATGATCGACACTTAGGAGTCCGTTTTTTAGCTTTATGCACCACAGTCCCTCCAAGTGATCAACACGTTGCACGTAAAACTACCCAATAGACTGTCGGATATGCCGACTATCAGGAAGCTCCGGTAACCGCGAGCCACGAAATAAGAAAACCCGTGTTATACCTGTTTATTTCTTCACCCGTGAGTATTATATCCTGACAGCTCTCGTAGCGAGTCTACAACCTGTTAGGACGTTAGACTTACCCTGTTTTTTTCCTCACGTTTAGATATTCCGACACTTTGACACGGCGCACTCGCCGAACCAGTAAGTTTTCCTTATCGGAACTCGTCCTTTTTATCCCACTTTATCACCGCATGTTTATCGCACCTCTTGCACGTTTATTTCGTTCCCTCACGTTTCACTTTCAAATCACCACTGTAGATATTATTGTCCGATGCAGATACTATGAATTAAATAGACTGAATGAGCTATATTGTTTTCATTTGTAGATATGCTCCCAGACGAAGGGCCATTGCCCCGAAATGCATTGGAGCCTGCATTAATCAGATGTGTAACTAACATTAAAACTAACATTGATATTGATGAATATGGAATGACTACCTAAAATGAGAAGAAATAAAACGAATTTGACCACTTCAAATTGAATATAAGAAACTTATTTACAATTTATTGAACAATATTTTCAGAGTGCCCCATGGGGTGCAACCAATTTCCAATTGAATGCAGTTCTAATATAATCATTTCTTTGCCATGTGGGCACTCCCTGACAAACTCTGGTGGCCAGTCTTTCTCTGCTAGCAGGATTTCATAGCCTTTAGATAGGTTCTCCCAAAAGAGACCTTTTATTTTCCTAGTTTTGTCCCCCTCTATACGTAATGTTATTTCATATAATTTATGGGGCACACTAACTCTGGTGTCTGCAGTTTCCACCTGAATGTATTCATTCGTGTCCACTGTCTCCAGAAGATTCATCAGGCTCTTGCGAGCTATGGTCACTTCTGCTGCTCTGTCTAGCATTGTCTGGGCCCAATCTCCGTTCTTGAGTTGTATCCTCAGAATCCTCGGCATGTTTTATTTTAATACTGGCTACCTTCTTTTTTGGAAATTGTAATTTTTTACTTTGATGAGCAGGTTCCTTGTCTTTGGACTTGACGCGCTCTACTTTATGTTCTGACCGTCCTCTTCTTTCCGATTTATGTGAGGAAGTCTGAAAAGATCGAGAGGGACGTGTATCATTATCTTGATATCTGTCAGGTTTTCTTAAATTATCCCTATTTCTAAGGTTGTATCTTTTTACAAATGGCTCCCGTTGTGGAGACCTGCCCCCCGTTCTGGAGATCTATTTCTCCGTTGGGGAGACCTTCCTCTGGACTGGAACTGGTTTTCTCTGGGAGTAGTTTGTTTATTACCCTCCCACTTCTTTTTTGGAGTAATGAGATTATTTTTAATAAAGCTCTTTTCAGGATGTTCAGTTAGTTGTGGTTTTTGTGTTTTCCCACCCAAACTATCTCTATCTAATTCTTCATAGGATTTTTCAATTATTCTGGTGAGTTCAAAAGGTTGTTCTGCTATATCTGTTTCTTTCAATTTTTGGCGGATCGCCACGGATGCTGCTTCTCCTTTTATGTTGGCTAATAGTATAGCCGAGACTTGCTTAAAGTCTTTCAATATTTTCATACCTCGATTTAAAGCAGGCTCTGGACCGTATTCATTTTGAATCTGTCTTAGTACGTCTGGTATAACCGCCATGGACAGAACACCATGTGTTTTTGTGTATATTGAAGCAAAGACTGTGCCCCAAGTGTCACAGTCCTCCATATGTGGTGCGATCCCCATTGGAAGGCAGATAGTCAGAATTCTGTGTTTGTCATGAGGTGTAGTATCAGGAAATACTGCCTCTGAGTAATTTTTTGAGCTAACCAGAATGGAATTTGTTCCCGTTTTGCGGGTAATTTGCCAATGACTGATTGTATAGTCTGTGGTGTAATTTTATTTGTGTTCCCCTGGTGAGGGGTGTGCCGTGGAATTTTTATTGCTGGTTGGACTGTTAAAGTCCGCATGACATATTGGACAAATTATCTATGTATTTTAATTCGTTGTTTTAGCTGAACTAAAAGTTCTCCGCTTGACATTCCTTCAATGTCAGGATGTGGTGTACAGCCGGCTAGAACCGGCCATGTGGCTCCTGGTCTACCTAGTGGACCGAGCCTGGTGAAGTGATTTTGATGTTTTAGGGCACCATTAAACCACAGCTGGTGCTCTTGGTATGTTATCGGAATTTCAATGTCCTTGAAAGGGACGTATTACTCTGGAGATTCCTCTATTTTGTAGTAGTGGAACTCGCGTGTCACAGCATGTGCTGCTGGAAAAAATATCCAGGAATAGAATACCTCTGTCTGCCGATATTCATAGGCCTCTACCACAAATATGACTGTACCACCTCTTGATGATACTCCATTATTTATAAGTTTGTAAGTTACACTCTTTCTTACATTGACTGGGATAATTATAGCATCCGGGTCATCTTGCCGAAGACTTGTGTCTTCCGCTAAAAGTTGAGCTGCTAAAGCATCTCTTTCTCTTTCCTCTTCACTTTCCGTCATTTTACTGACTGAAAGGTTTTTTTGCAGAGCAAGTTTCAAGGAAACAAAGATTAGGTGCACAATATTTTGGAACACTGTATCCTTCAACGTTGACTAAACCCAAAACTAATACATAGGAATCTCTTCCTACTAAGTTTTGGCGGATAATAACCTTTTACCCACTCCAGATGTCTATTGGAGTAATTACGGGAAAAAGGGGTGTGTGTGAAAAGCACGACTGAGTTACTCTAGCATCTAGCGTTAAATTATCGCCTAACCAAACGTTGGGCGTCATGTATTGTAGTTCCTATATTCCCAATAGGCTCTGCGCATTGGAATAACATAAACGATAGTTTAGACATAGGACTTAGGTCGACTGGGTCTCTTTTGAATATTTTAGACTTAGTTATGAATGCCAGCTTGCTCAGAGGTCACTAGAAACTTTCTCGAGTAAACAGGAAGGTGTTAACTTTCCTGAATAGACAAGAAGGGATTACTTTCAGACAACCGCATAAACATGACAACTTTGCTCCCTCCAGAATAAGGAGTATATCTCCAGAGTCGCGGAAACAATAGATAACTATTTCACTCAGTCAATCGTGCGATTCACGAGAAGCGCAGAGAAATAGAGAGAAGTGGTTATTTATTGAACAGTCTTCTTTCTCATGCAAGAGAAGTGAGTTGCCACAATTGCAATACTTGTCATAAAGTAAAGTGCATACAGTAAAAGGAGTATTATAAAATAATACTGTAAAAGCATAGTATAGTTTCTAAGCCATACGGTATCTAAAATAGATAAAATATATACATAGATAAAACCTTGACTAAACGTACTCAACTGGTGCTTCTAAGATACGCCTACCCCGGTGTACCTAACCTAAGCCTAGTACGTGGGAAGGAGTAAGTGAGCTGCAGTTTAAGTTAAGATAGTTTTTGCCAAGAATCTGAATCAAGAATTCTCTAAGGATCTAATCAGCTCCGTACCTTGGTTATAGAATGAAGAAGGTCTTGTATCTCTCTCTCAGGACTCAATCTCCCAGCAACCCGCAAGGGTGACTGGAAACACCGGAGCTGGATTTCTTGGCAGGAGAAAAGACAGCAACTCTCTCAGTGCGTCCATGGGAGGGTCGGCTTCCTTCGGCACTTGCCACAGCAGGGCGTCGGGCAAGTAGATAGCTGATCTGGTCCAAACCACCGTGTGTTTTGCTAGGGCAGCTGCTGGTATATTTATACCTTGAAGGTGCCGAGTTTGACGTAAGGTTGGACATAAGAAGTCACTAAGAACTCGCAGTTCTTTCAGGACTCCAGGATTTCTTGGACAAATCAAAACAGAAGCAGGGGGAATTCCCGGTGCTGCTGGAGGCTTTGTTTGTTTTAAGAACGCGTTGTACTTTCTAGGAGTCTATGGGAGTAGCCTTGCTGTATTTGGACTGCATTGGCTATGATTTAATATGGATATGATTCTTATGCCTTGATAAGGATATGATTTGTTATAACCACATAAGGGCATAAATCGGGAATATTTAAATAGGGTCCTAGATACGTTCACAACAGTTACCTGTGTGTAACGAAACGTGTCGGTATTTTTTATCACTGGATAGTGCTAGATACATAAAGTTATGGAGAAATTTGAAGATCCTGTGAGTGCGGACTATCATTTCTGAGGAGGAAGTTTGTGTGGCAATATATATATATATATATATATATATATACGCAAATCCGGACACGGACCCAAGATAAGTGCTTCAAAAGTTCTTTATTCTGGTAACGTCAAGACGTGTTTCGCAGCCACAGCCGCTTGTTCACTCGACAGTAAATGCGAAGTCATGAGTGCTTTTTAAAGTGACAGTGCATGTGAATCTATTCAAGCATGTGACGAAAGAATCATGAAACTGGAAGACATACTCTCCCCTCAGAGCAGCAAAATGCATGTAAGATACAAAACGTAAAATATAATTTCTCAAAACTCCCAATATAGATCATCATCTGAATACCTAATAGGGGAGTATAAAACTTGTACTTAAAATACAAATACATTTCAAATTCATCATAAGGGTATAGAGTTGGTAGTAGTCTAAATAGCATCATATGCGTCACGTGCTAAAAAAGACCTAGCACCATAAAAATGTCATATTGTCCTAATAATGTGCAAATGTGCAAAATGTGTATTGAAATTAAAATTCATTCCTGCTTACCACACAGTTACAGTATAGCTTCAAATATCAGGTTATATGATGTGGTCAGATACAGTTTGAGGAGGGGAGGAAACCATATAAAATAAATAAATTTGACACTCATTGTATTCTCCTACATCCTCCGAAGTTAATTGTGTAATTCAAAAATTCTGACCACTTACATATCCCCTCATACCGGGTAAATGCAATGTTTTTTTTATTTCAGAAGCAAGGAAAAAAGGAAGAATCTAATACTTTGCAAAGAACAATCTCAAATCCCCACTTGGGCCTAACTACCCATGACAAGGTTCTAGGATTTTAGAACTATGCATTGCACACCCTAGTATTTGGCGATGATCTACATAAACTGTGTAAATTGTTGATTCAAGTAGTGATTTGATATAGTATCATTTCGATCTACTGGGTACAGTCTATTATACTCATTCAGCATGTACCTCCCATTGGGTTGTGCACATAGTATACTCTTCATCTCAAGTGCATTTGTTAATAAATAGATAAATAGATAAATAAATAAATAAATAGAACATCATATATAAATATATACTGTTATAAAACATATTCAATATAAATATCTGCAATTAAAATAGATCTAGAATTCATTCAAATGCAATTACTATCCAGAGACACACCTTCCTAGTCTATACCCATTTTTATTTACTATGAGGGTCAATGACTTTCATGTACCGCCCTAAAGACTAGGAACCAAGGGTATACTGTACAATGAATTAATTAGTTGGATTGTACATGCTAGTTGATAAACTAGACTAATAAAAATTATTCAATACTAATGAGTGTCGAGGTCAAGTGGTTAAGACACAAGTGATGCCGGGATTTGTTCCCCCAAAGGAAAGAACAGTTAGGGTAAAATCAAGGGATGGATAAATATGTGTTTATGTTGCAGATTGACTAGAAGATCTCTTACAGACATGTGTATAAATCCTCTGTGATGTTGTGTCCATTCGGATGTTTGGTATCTAATTGTAAGATATACCTGGTCTCTAACCTCCTCAGTTTGCTTTCCCCGTCACCTCCCCTTCTGCTAGGTGGTATAGCATCTATCAAAAAATAGCTAAGGCTCTTATTATTCGATTGATGGACATCTTTAAAATGCCTCGCTACTGGATAGGTATTATCTGCGTTGGTGATGGCACGGAGATGTTGGAGGATTCTGTTATGTGCCTGGAGTTTGGTGCTGCCAATGTAGAGTAGGCCGCATGGACAGGAAAGAACATATATGGTGTACTCCGTTTTACAGGTCAAAAGTTTGGTTATTTTATGTGACCATTCACTAAAGGGAGTTGTGTAAGTGGCGTTGTTGACCCCGTGTACACAAGCTTTACAAGTCTTGCAACGTATGAACCCTTTGTGGGTTTGCAACCATGAGGCATTATCTATGACTTCAGGGTTTGTAGCAACTAAACAGTCTCTCATAGATGGTGCACGACTATGTGTAATGGACACCCTCTGCGGAAGCAGGGGTCCTATTACTGGGTCGTTGAGAACAAGTGGCCAGCTTGCTTGTACTATTCTGTTCATTTCCTAGTGCTGGCTGCTGTAATTCATAATCAATCTAAATTCAGGCCCTTTCTCAATAGTGAGATTTGACTTTGAGCTGGCAGTTGTGTCAGGTTGGTCTTTGTCAGTTAGGAGATGATTACGGTCCAGCAATCTGGTCTTGTTAATTGCTTGTTCCAATAGTTTAGGCGTATAGCCTCTCTCCAAAAACCGCTGCCTGCTCTGTTCCTGAGCTTCTCTAAGGTCACATTCTGTGCTGCAGATGCGCTTAAGTCTAAGCATCTCCCCATAGGGGATGCTGTGAACCAAATGTCGAGGGTGCACACTTGTAGCGTGCAGAACATATATATATATATATACATATACATACATATTACCTACTGGCGATAGCCAGTAGGTATATATAGTTAGGATTTTTTTCCTATGGGATTTTTGAAAATTCTATGTCGAATAACTTTGGCGTTTGAGGACAGAATTGGCTGACATTTTCAGGAAAATGGAACATTTTGTTTCTGAGCAGCCCCTGAAAATTTGGGGGGGTTTCGTCAAGGGGGGGCCGAGAAAAAAGGGGGGTCCCAAAACGTGTTTTTCCCATGCAATTTTCCATAGGGCAGTTGGCCTCACTTTTAGCCTGAACGGCTGAATGGATTTACACCAAACTTGGCAAAATTGTAGGGACTGGTAGCCCGATGTGCCTTTGCTATGTCTCAAGATATAGGCTCCAGTGGTTTTTACGAAAATTAAATTTGAAAAATATATATTGGGCTACATTGGGCTATATATATGTTGGAGCCCAAATGTAGCCCAATGTAGCCCAATGTAGCCCAATGTAGCCCAATGTAGCCCAAAGATGGCCACCAGAGACAAAAAAAAACAAATGTAGCCCAAATATCAGCCAGATGTAGCCCAACTATAGCCCAATGACAGAATGTCCCAGAGTGTTCTAAAGAACAACTAGAGTGCTAACAGTCCTACTTATTACAAAGGTATGGCACACCTGAAGCCATCTTGATTGGAATAAAGTGGTAACTCTTAAAACATTTAATTTAAAAAGGAACAAAATGAGGGGGTTCATTTTGCCATAGAAAGTATGATTAGCGAATATATGACGAAATCCCGCATACCATCAGTCCGCAAAAAAAATCCCGCATGTACTATTAGGCCGCAAATTAAAATAACGAAAACTTTTAGAACGAATATGCCTTTAGCATACACTAAACAACTAAACTACCCTAAACCCTAAAACACTACCCCCAGCATGACCCTACACTACACAAACAGTACAACACTACCATAAACCCTAAAACACTACCCCCAGCATGACCCTACACTACACAAACACTACAACACTACCCTAAACCCTAAAACACTACCCCCAGCATGACCCTACACTACGCAAACACTACAACACTACCCAAAACCCTAAAACAGTACACCCCAGCATGACCCTACACTACGCAAACACTACAACACTACCCTAAACCCTAAAACACTACCCCCAACATGACCCTACACTACACAAACACTACAACACAACCCTAAACCCTAAAACACTACCCCCAGCATGACCCTACACTACGCAAACACTACAACACAACCCTAAACCCTAAAACACTACCCCTGCATGACCCTACACTACGCAAACACTACAACACTACCCTAAACCCTAAAACACTACCCCCAGCATGACCCTACACTACGCAAACACTACAACACTACCCAAAACCCTAAAACACTACACCCCAGCAGGACTCTACACTACGCAAACACTACAACACTACCCTAAACCCTAAAACACTACCCCCAGCATGACCCTACACTACGCAAACACTACAACACTACCCAAAACCCTAAAACACTACACCCCAGCATGACCCTACACTACGCAAACACTACAATACTACCCTAAACCCTAAAACACTACCCCCAGCATGACCCTACACTACGCAAACACTACAACACTACCCTAAACCCTAAAACACTACCCCCAGCATGACCCTACACTACGCAAACACTACAACACTACCCTAAACCCTAAAACACTACCCCCAGCATGACCCTACACTACGCAAACACTACAACACTACCCAAAACCCTAAAACACTAACCCCAGCATGACCCTACACTACGCAAACACTACAACACTACCCAAAACCCTAAAACACTACCCCCCAGCATGACCCTACACTACGCAAACACTACAACACTACCCAAAACCCTAAAACACTACCCCCAGCATGACCCTACACTACGCAAACACTACAACACTACCCAAAACCCTAAAACACTACCCCCAGCATGACCCTACACTACGCAAACACTACAACACTACCCAAAACCCTAAAACACTACACCCCAGCATGACCCTACACTACGCAAACACTACAACACTACCCAAAACCCTAAAACACTACACCCCAGCATGACCCTACACTACGCAAACACTACAACACTACCCAAAACCCTAAAACACTACCCCCAGCATGACCCTACACTACGCAAACACTACAACACTACCCAAAACCCTAAAACACTACCCCCAGCATGACCCTACACTACGCAAACACTACAACACTACCCTAAACCCTAAAATACTACACCCCAGCATGACCCTACACTACGCAAACACTACAACACTATCCTAAACCCTAAAACACTACGCCCAGCATGACCCTACACTACGCAAACACTACAACACTATCCTAAACCCTAAAACACTACACCCCAGCATGACCCTACACTACGCAAACACTACAACACTACCCAAAACCCTAAAACACTACGCCCAGCATGACCCTACACTACACAAACACTACAACACTATCCTAAACCCTAAAACACTATGCCCAGCATGACCCTACACTACGCAAACACTACAACACTACCCTAAACCCTAAAACACTAGCCCCAGCATGACCCTACACTACGCAAACACTACAACACAACCCTAAACCCTAAAACACTACCCCCAGCATGACCCTACACTACGCAAACACTACAACACTACCCTAAACCCTAAAACACTACCCCCAGCATGACCCTACACTACGCAAACACTACAACACAACCCTAAACCCTAAAACACTACCCCCAGCATGACCCTACACTAAACAACCACCACAACTCTACACTACACTAACACAACACTACACTACACAACACTACACTACACTACACAATCACTAACCCACGAAAAAATTAACACAAACCCACTTACCTCTCTCGTCATCGTGGTTTTCACAACGCAAATGCATTTACCATACATGCCTTTAAAACGTAATTCTTTGTAAAGGCATGCGCGATAAATGCACATGCGTTTTGAAAAAATTCGGGATAATTGTATGCGAGGTCAATGACCTTGCGGGATAATGGTATGCGGACTGAAAGTCTGCGGGATAAAAAATGCGGGAAAATGGCTGCAAACCATGATTAGCAGTAGACTTCCCTGGTGGGCACTAGCTTTACTACAGTGATCTAATGAGCAACTAGAGTGCTAACATTCAGAATTTATGGCAAATGTGTGACACATCTGAATGCCTTCTTGATAGAACCAAAGTAAACAAGCATTGAAAATGCAATAGATCTCGCCCTCGTTTAAGTTAAAGCCATTCTGTTTGTAATGAGGTGGCTTTTTAGCTTTGCTTTTATTAGTGTTTTTAAAACTTTCATGTAAATAACATGCATATGTATGCATATATGTATATGTATGCATGCATTTATATTTATATAGATATGCAGATTATATATGTTTATATATGTATATTACCTACTGGCGATAGCCAGTGGGTATATATAGTTAGGATTTTTTCTCTATGGGATTTCTGAAAATTCTATGTCTAATAACTTTGGCGTTTGTGGACGGAATTGGCTGAAATTTTCAGGAAAATGGCACATTTTGTTTCTGAGCAGCCCCTAAAAATTTGGGGGGGTTTCGTCAAGGGGGGGCCGAGAAAAAAGGGGGTCCCAAAATGCGTTTTTCCCATTCATTTTTCCATGGGGCGGTTGGACTCACTTTTAGCTCGAACGGCTGAATAGATTTACATGAAACTTGGCAAAATTGTAGATATGGTTTGCCCGACGTGCCTTTGCTATGTCTCAATATATGTGCTCCAGTGGATTTTGAGAAATTAACGTTTAAAAAAATATATATATCTGTGACAGCGCTCCGGTTAGCGCCCTGGTTCGCGTACCTGACGCGTAACGGAACTTCGCGAAGCGAAGCTGATTGGCTCTCCGGTGTCTGTCAACATTCTAAACAGTCCGGAGCGGCCGCCATCTTGTCTCTCGGTACGATCGAGAGACAAGATGTGGTGAAAAACAAAGGGGGAAATGAAGGAAAGGGGGCAAGGTAAACCACTCCTGACCCCCTAGGATTGATGAGGGGGATATTAAAGTGCCCCGCGGGGCAAAAAATAAAATTTTTTTTTTTTTTGCAATTTTACGCCGTAGAGGCGCGTCCCGGTACGCGAACCGGGCAGCTCACCGGGCAGCTCACCGGGCAGCTAACCGGGCAGCTAACCGGCAGCGTAGCTGTCAACATTGTAAACAGTCCGGAGCGGCCGCCATCTTGTCTCTCGGTAGGTTCGAGAGACAAGATGTGGTGAAAAAAGAAGGGGGAAATGAAGTAAAGGGGGCAAGGTAAACCCCTCCTGACCCCCTAGGATTGATGAGGGGGATATTAAAGTCCCCAGCAATTTTTCGCGGTAGAGGCGCTTCCCGGTACGCGAACCGGGCAGCTAACCGGCAGCGTAACGGGAGTCCACCATCTTGTGTTTTTGGAGCGTCCGGTTCGCGTACCGGGTAGCGTCCTGGTAAGCGTAACAAGGGGAAAACCAAGAGAAACAGTAAAAAAAAAATTAAGGGAATAGATTTCCAGCAAACTTGGCAAAATTGTAGGGACTGTTTGTTTGATGTGCCTTTGCAAGGCCTCAAGATATGTGCACGTGTGGATTTTGTCTAATTAAGGTTAAAAAAAATATATATATCTGTAAGCGTGCTCCGGCACGCTTACGTTACGGGTTTTGTTTGCGCTGCAGAGCCGATACGTCACGGTTATGCGACGCGTCATGAGGCGTCTCACGTGGCTACGTGATACGTCACGTAATAAAGAATATATTTTACAGCTATAGATATTAGCTTTTAAAAAACCAATGAAATTCACTGAAAAAACCATAGGTTATAGACCATATATAGTTAGGAATTTGCATTTACAAAACCTTGAAAATTCACTGAAAAAACCATAGGTTAAAGACCATATATAGTTAGCTGGACATTTTATTGACATAAAACCAATGAAATTCCATATATAGTTAGTTGCACTAACTATATATCCCGCACCCGCAATCCACTGCTGATGATGTCACATATTACATCATTCATGACATGGTCAGTGACATCACTGATGACATCACTGATGACATCTCAAATGACATCACTGATGACATCACTGATGACATCTCAAATGACATCACTGATGACATCATGACACACCAATACCAGTTACTACATACGCACTCACTGATTCCTACGTCTACACACACATTCACTCATTCACCCATACAATCACTCATACATACAGTCACTCATTATTACAACACTATCATATGCACTCATACACCTAGTCAGTCCTGTGAAGAATCAATCACACTTCGATTTCCTCATCTATACAGTTAAACACAGAACACCATACTTTTCACACATATACTAACACATACTTACTCTCTTATACAATCACTGATACAAGTACACATTGATATGCACAGAGTCACACACCTCCCAGCCAGCCACACACACACTCAGTCTTCCATACATCCACTCATTCTTCAATATGTAAAACATATTTAAACTTTACAAAAACACACAGACACTAGATGATGTCATCAGTGATGTCATTTGAGATGTCATCAGTGATGTCATCAGTGATGTCATTTGAGATGTCATCAGTGATGTCATCAGTGATGTCACTGACCATGTCATGAATGATGTAATATGTGACATCATCAGCAGTGGATTGCGGGTGCGCGATATATAGTTAGTGCAACTAACTATATATGGAATTTCATTGGTTTTATGTCAATAAAATGTCCAGCTAACTATATATGGTCTCTAACCTATGTTTTTTTCAGTGAATTATATATATAAATACACACACACATATATATACATAAACGTCACCTCCTCCGAAAGAAAGAGTAGTGGCCCAGGGAAGATTTCGAAAGAGCACCTTTTTGAGGCAAAGTTTCAGGCGGATGCATTTCGGCTAGTTGGCCTTTGTCAGCGCCCCTCTGCATCCGTAAGTGCTGTGACGTGTGTAGTCCTGCTACCATGTTGTTATAGGTGCCTAACTCCACCCCCTGCTGGACGTTGATACTCCCATGCCGTCCTATGTGGTAGGACTGCAAGACCCACAATGCTGCAATATGGTGCAACGTGGGAACAGGGATGCTCGCTGAATTTGGCAGCGCTGGAGTTGCCGATGGTGACAGGCAGAGACCACGCACCTGCTGGGAGGTGAGCCATAACCACAATCCAGTGCCCCCTTGGGTCTCCCCTATGACCGCCACAACCCCTCCGCCCGGAATCCTTAGCGGGGGCATGCGCAGGAATCCCGGTTGCCCAACAGGGGATATGAATATCTCCAGACCGCTTTTTCTTCCAAACGTCATGTATATGTGTGTGTATATATATATATATATATATATATATATATATATATATATATATATATATATATATATATATATATATATATATATATATATATTACCTACTGGCGGTCGCCAGTAGGTATATATAGTTAGGATTTTTTCTCAATGGGATTTTTGAAAATTCTATGTCTAATAACTTTGGCGTTTGTGGACGGAATTGGCTGAAATTTTCAGGAAAATGGCACATTGTGTTTCTGAGCAGCCCTTGAAAATTTGGGGGGGGTTCGTCAAGGGGGGGCCGAGAAAAAAGGGGGGTCCCAAAACGTGTTTTTAACATTGAGTTTTCCATAGGGCGGTTGGCCTCACTTTTAGCCCGAACGGCTGAATGGATTTGCACGAAACTTGGCAAAATTGTAGGGACTGGTAGCCCGATGTGCCTTTGCTAGGTCTCAATATATGTGCTCCAGTGGATTTTGAGAAATTAACGTTCAAAAAAAGATATATATCTGTAACAGCGGACCGGGCAGCGCTCCGGTTCGCGGACTTTTCCCGGTACGGAGCTTTGTGAAGCGAAGCTGATTGGTTCTCCGGCGTCTGTGAACATTCCAAACAGTCCGTAGCGGCCGCCATCTTGTCTCTCGGTAGGATCGAGAGTCAAGAGGAGGCCAAAGCGAAGGGGCAAATGACCATAAGGGGGCATAGTAGATCCTCGCTAACCCCCTAGGTTTGATGTGGAGGTTTTAAAAGGGTCCCGCGGGGCAAAAAAAAATAATAATAATAATAATCGAACGGCTGAATGGATTTGCACGAAACTTGGTAAAATATTAGGGACTGGTAGCCCGATGTGCCTTTGCTAGGTCTCAATATATATGTGCTCCAGTGGATTTTGAGAAATTAACGTTCAAAAAAAGATATATATCTGTAACAGCGCTCCGCTTCGCGTAACGGAGGTTTTTTGAAGCTGATTGGTTCTCCGGCGTCTGTAAACATTGCAAACAGTCCGTAGCGGCCGCCATCTTGTCTCTCGGTAGGATCGAGAGACAAGAGGAGGCCAAAGCGAAGGGGCAAATGACCATAAGGGGGCATAGTAGATCCTCCTTGACCTCTTAGGTTTGATGTGGAGGTTTTAAAAGGGCCCCGCGGGGCAAAAAAAATAATAATAATAATAATCGAACGGCTGAATGGATTTGCACGAAACTTGGCAAAATTGTAGGGACTGGTAGCTCGATGTGCCTTTGCTAGGTCTCAATATATGTGCTTCAGTGGATTTTGAGAAATTAACGTTCAAAAACAAGATATATATCTGTAACAGCGCTCCGCTTCGCGGAGATAAAATTATATCTGTATTACCTAGCTGTTGCTAACACTAGTTAGCGACGGCTAGTAGGAGATAGCGACCATCTTGGGCCCCACTTTGCATGTGAGTGATATTTATCACTAATGACATGCAAAGTGGGCATGCCAAGATGTTAGCGACTGGAAACAGTCGCTAACATCGCTATCTCCTATTATCAACTTTTGGAAATATTCGCGATAAGCGCGAATATCTCCAAAAGCTAGCACCTGCCCTGAGCAGTTCTTAGCCATGTTATCCAATGGGAGGTGGATAACATGGCTAAGAGCATTAGCTCGGTAATGCATGAATATCGCTGAGTTTTCAGTGATATTAATGCATTGCGGTCGTTTTTTATCGTATTTGCGATAAACCTTGATAATAGCAAGGTTTATCTGCGATAATTTCTGACGATGCTTAGCGGTAAAAAAATCGTTGCTAAGCATCGTTAGGGATAAATATCGCTTAACTTTGGTAATATGCCCCAACGTCTGTTAACGTTCGATTCGAAGGAAATCAGGAAGTGTTGAAAAACATTGTCTGCGTCATCTTGTCTTTTTTCAAATGCCACACTTTTGTCGTGCACGGCAGTCATTTTAGATGCCTTGACCAGACCCACTCTGTGCACGCTGTCGATCCTTAGCATGGCTCCCCACCCTCGCAATCATCTCCCCCAGGCAGTGGTCACCCCCGCTCTCTGTCTTATGCATGGGTAATAAACCTCCCCCCATCTGCGCTGCTCTTCCCTGAGAATCACACCCTGTGCCCGCCCGACACCTCCCTTTCGCCCTATTCACTACCGCACCCTCTGACACTCATTTTCCTCTGTGTCCGATTGTCCAGGCCGGTCCTAGGGTATCAGCTAGCCCTGCAGATGTAGTTTATGGCCCCAGCTGTAAAGAATCACCCCTCTTCAAAGGAGTTATAGTAGATCAAGGCCCACACTCGATGAGATCCGTCACAGCAGACGCGTTCCTATTATCTGAAAACCATCCTGTATTGTGATTGGGGAGGGGACCGAGCCTGAAGCGGAAGATTCCAGGGATGACTCTTTGTACATCAAAGTTTTTACAATTATGTGTCACATTAAAAATATATAGCACTCCGACAAAGTAGTAAGATTATAAAACTTTAATAACTTATAAATATATACAAGAAAACAAAAACAGTAATAACATATAAACATTTTTAGGGAAAAACAACGAAGTCGCGGTCGGCTGTGCGAATAGTCCCAACGCAGCACAATGTCCAGATTTCTGGCGTGGGGCGTCGCGGGGGGTGGGTCATCAGTAGCAAACTGTTGTGCGAATAGTTCCAAGGCAGCAGAACGATGGCACCAAGGTGATGTCCAGTAAGTTGCCGCACTGGTTTTGGTATCCTACAATGCTGCTCCGAATAACGGCGTGGGGCGCCCCGGGGGAGGCGGCGTGAACGGGCTTCTCCAGGTGGAGTCTCATCTGTTGTAGTGGGGCGCCCCTTTACCGTTTCAGTTGCCATTCCGTCCGTTTTTGGTCCACTGTGTCAAAAGCCGCAATTCAGCTGAGTTGCGCCCACTCTTGCGGTGCAGCGATAGGCGGCTGTCACAGGACTCTCAAAATGGCGGCAGGCTGTTTCCTTTTTGGGCCTGGTCCACTGAAATGGCCCTAGGACACCTTGGAAATCGGACGCTTGTCTGCTAGGTCTTGGACCCCATTCTCGAAAGCGTCCCCTCCGCCTTGAGGATTCATCAAAAGTTTTGGGGGCCCCCGACTCCTGTAGGCTTCTGGTGGGGAGCGGCTGCCATGATTGCTCGCGGAATGACCACGACGGAGCTACGAGATGGTGGTGCTCTCATGCTGACGCCAGCTTCAGTCTGAAACATCCAGAAACAAGGTGGGGCTTTCATCGTTTGGGAAAAAAAAAAGTTTTCATCCAATGAAAAGTGTTGTTTTTAGGTCATATGATCAAGCCTTCCATCATTAGGAAACCAAAAGTAAAATGAACCAATGAAAAGTTTTATAAACAAGTCACATGACCTGTTATGCGGCATAGGGTATAAAATGCGGAGAAAATACGTTGGCACGTGAGGCGGCGTCAGTAGCGGACCGATGTGCGAATAGGCCGAAGGCAACACAACGCGCCATGATCCGGATGGCACCGAGGTGGTGTCCAGCAAGTTGCAGCACTGGTGTGGCCATCCTACAATGCTGAAAGTCGGCGTGGGGTGCCCCGTTGGCCTGTGAGTTTGCGTCAGTAGCGGACCGATGTGCGAATAGGCCGAAGGCAGCACAACGCGCCAAGATCCGGATGGCACCGAGGTGGTGTCTAGTAAGTTGCCGCACTGGTGTGGCCATCCTACAATGTTGAAAGTCGGCGTGGGGCGCCCCGTTGGCCTGTGAGATGGCGTCAGTAGCGGACCGATGTGCGAATGGGGCCAAAGGCAGCACAACAATATTTTCGGAATAGAAGACACCACAAGGCGCTGAGATGCCAAGATCCGGATGGCACCGAGGTGGTGTCTAGCAAGTTGTGGCACTGGTGTGGCCATCCTACAATGGTAAAAGTCGGCGTGGGGCGCCCTGTTGGCCTGTGAGATGGTGTCAGTAGCGGACTGATGTGCGAATGGGGCCAAAGGCAGCGCAACAATATTTTCTGACTGACACCACAAGGCGCTGAGATGCCAAGATCCGGATGGCACCGAGGTGATGTCTAGGAAGTTGCTGTACTGGTGTGGCCATCCTTCAATGGTAAAAGTCGGCGTGGGGCGCCCTGTTGGCCTGTGAGATGGTGTCAGTTGCGGACCGATGTGCGAATGGGGCCAAAGGCAGCGCAACAATATTTTCTGTATGGAAGATACCACTAGGCGTTGAGATGCCAAGATCCGGATGGAACCGAGGTGATGTCTAGCAAGTTGCTGTACTGGTGTGGTCATCCTACAATGCTGAAACTCGGCGTGGGGCGCCCCATTAGCCTGTGAGATGGCGTCAGTAGCGGACCGATGTGTCAATAGGCCGGAACCAGCACAAGGCGCCAAGATCCGGATGTCACCGTGGTGGTTTCATAGTTGAGAGGCACTTCATCTGCAGTGGGGCGCCGAGATCCGGATGGCACCGAGGTGATGTCTAGCAAGTTGCTGTACTGGTGTGGTCATCCTACAATGCTGAAACTCGGCGTGGGGCGCCCCATTAGTCTGTGAGATGGCGTCAGTAGCGGACCGATGTGCGAATAGGCCGAAGGCAGCACAACGCGCCAAGATCCGGATGTCACCGTGATGGTTTCATAGTTGAGAGGCACTTCATCTGCAGTGGGGCGCCGAGATCCGGATGGCACCGAGGTGATGTCTAGCAAGTTGCTGTACTGGTGTGGTCATCCTACAATGCTGAAACTCGGCGTGGGGCGCCCCATTAGCCTGTGAGATGGCGTCAGTAGCGGACCGATGTGCGAATAGGCCGAAGGCAGCACAACGCGCCAAGATCCGGATGTCACCGTGGTGGTTTCATAGTTGAGAGGCACTTCATCTGCAGTGGGGCGCCGAGATCCGGATGGCACCGAGGTGATGTCTAGCAAGTTGCTGTACTGGTGTGGTCATCCTACAATGCTGAAACTCGGCGTGGGGCGCCCCATTAGCCTGTGAGATGGCGTCAGTAGCGGACCGATGTGCGAATGGGGCCAAAGGCAGCGCAACAATTTTTTTGGAATAGAAGAGACCACAAGGCGCTGAGATTCGGTTAGCACCGAGGTGGTGTCTAGCAAGCTATGCAGCTGAGTTGCGTGCGCACTTGCGGCGAATAGGTAGAAGGCAGCATAACAATGTTTTCTGAATAGAAGACACCACAAGGCGTTGAGATTCGGTTACCACCGAGGTGATGTCTAGCAAGTTGCCGCACTGGTGTGGCCATCCTACAATACTGCTCCGAATAACGGCGTGGGGTGCCCGAAGGGGGGGGGGGGCGGCGTGAACGGGCCTTCCTAGGTGGAGGCTCGTCTGCTGTAGTGGGGCACCCCTTTACCGTTTCAGTTGCCATTCAGCTGAGTTTCGGCTTCTCTTGATGCTACAGCGACAGGCGGCTGCAACAGGACTCTCAAAATGGTGGCCTGTTATTTGGATTTGGGCCTGGTCCACTAAAATGGCCCTGGGACACCTTAGAACTCGGACGCTCGATTTTTTTTTCCTTTCCTGTACATGCAAAAAAAGGTAAATGCCCGGTACGTTACACGCTTCATCTGCCACGATGAACTCTCCAGAGGAACCGAAAAAAAATATAGTTATGGTAACTATACCATGCATCGTCATATGGAGAGGTGGCACCAATTAATTATAGTGCTGCATAAAAGAGAGATTTGGAGGAGAACCACTGACCTGCTAGTACATTCATCAAAGAAGTGGCACTGACAGCATCAGAGGCAAGGGAAACGGTCCCAAATATTTAGAAGAACTTTGGAAAGATTAAAATGACATGTTTAGATTGTGGCAAATTAATTTCATGTGGACAGATGAGTGTTACTCTAATAAATACAGCATATGAACATCATCATAGTCGATGGTTGGTAGAGACATTTTGACTATATCCTGGACCTGCCCGTCCTCGGCCAAAATGGCGCCGGAATAAATGGGACTCGTAACTCCTTGTTGTGCACTGGTTGCAGAACCTTGAAATCACGAGATACGTATGCAGTTTTGAAGCACATGGCGGGCGGGGACGAGAATTGATTGAATATTTCGACATCCCTATTGATATTAAGTTCTGATGTGTTATTGATTACTGTACTATTGAAAGTTCGAATTAACGTCACCCATGGTACTTGCCCGCAAATGTATATCTAGATAATTTTATTGTAACTGGCCCTGTCGTATTTTAATTATAAAATGTACGTCCACCGATTCCGTAACTGTTAGACACCTTAGTTCTTGCAACCTAATGGCCCGCCCGTTACGTTCCTCTACAGTGTAAATGTCTACTCATCATATACGATTACAGTTTGCTCCGTGGCCGGCCCACGTGGTTATAGGCTCGTATTTGTATAATGAAATTTTCACAATAAAGGTTTTTAAAAGAAAACATGGTAGTAGTATATACATTGGTAAAGTTTTTAATAATAGTCACTGTTTTAGAATCATTAAAAGGCAAGTGAAATAAAGCAGACCAATTACATGAAGGGTAAAAGGTATAATACGAAGGAACGCAGTAAAGATAAATGGTCAAGGGCTGTTGTGTTTTCTATTCCTGCAACATAAAGTGATCGATAAGAATCTCATATTCAGGCGTATCGGCGACTAAGACAGCAGGTCGACCCTCTTTTGCTCAACGGCTCCGTCATGGGACGAAGAAACGCTCTTTTTCTCGAAAAAAGAATATATTTTACTTGCAGGACAGTTGTAAATTTTCCGGGAAAGTACATTAGCCTGGAACATTATAACATATATTTAAGAAAAAATAATGTTCGGAAGTAATAAAAAGCGTAATTTTTAGGTCATATGACCAAGCCTTTCATCATTAGAATAAGAAAAGTAAAATGAACCAATGAAAAGTTTTATTAACAAGTCACATGACTTGTTATGTTTACGTTACGCGCTGCGCGCCCCGGATGACTTCCGGATGCGCTAACGCGGCGCGTCATATGACGCATTACGCGACAACGCAGGTCCAGAATATAGTCAAAATGTCTCCACCAACCAGCGGTCGGAACACAACCCCTTTCAGCAGGCTAAATAGTTCTGTTAAATGACAACAGAAGGGACAGGCAACAAGAACCATTAGTCAAAGAGGGGAGGGCTAGTTCTTCTCTACCGGGTTACATTGGGGCGCTACCGGAACTGATCGAATTGGTAGTCTACAGTGTTTCTGGATGTTTCAGACTGAAGCTGGGGTTAGCATGAGAGCAGCACCATTTCGTAGCTCCGTCGTGGCCATTCCGCAACCAATCATGGCAGCCGCTCTTTATCGTTATTTTGGGCGGGGAGGGTGGCGGAGCCGAGCTGTTTTGCAGCCATCATTGTGTGGAGTTCAGTTCATTTCACTAGTTTTGTATTTGTCATGAGGTGTTGTTCCTAATGTTTCTATTTTAGCGAGGTCAAAAAGAGATCCCATTAGTGGCCTACTGATTTTGCTCGATTCCTTTTCTTTTTTTTTTACACGATTTTTCGTTATCTGCAAAGACTAAACAGAGTATTGCGACTCTGTGTTTGTTTGTAAATAGAGAATGAACCAAAGAGAACCAATTCTAAAACAGTAAATACTTGGATAACAATCAATCAAATGGAGAGAGAAGCAGGCACGACGTATTACAACGGGGGCAAAGGCCTGCGTTAACTACCCTTCACTATGTGCAAAGAGAGAGTACTCCTAATAGAAATGAGGGGGGGGGGCACCATTCAAAGCAGATCAGTGTGCATAAACACGAAAATGTTTTCACTTACCACGTACTTGACATTCGACAGCTTATGATATTTGCTATTAAAAAACCATTGAAATTCACTGAAAAAACCATAGGTTATAGACCATATTTGAGATGTCATCAGTGATGTCATCAGTGATGTCACTGACCATGTCATGAATGATGTAATATGTGACATCATCAGCAGTGGATTGCGGGTGCGTGATATATAGTTAGTACAACTAACTATATATGGAATTTCATTGGTTTTGTGTGAGTAAAATAAGGTTTTTTAAATGCTAATTCCTAACTATATATGGTGTATAACCTATGGTTTTTTCAGTGAATTTTCAAGGTTTTGTAAATGCTAATTCCTAACTATATATGGTCTATAACCTATGGTTTTTTCAGTGAATTTCATTGGTTTTTTAACAGCTAATATCAAAACCTTTACAATGTATTCTTCTTTAAATAGAAAAATATTTTTTACATGTTTTTAATACAATTTTTTTTTAATTATTTTTTTTGTTTCGCTCCCGGTACGCGAACCGGTTAGCTTCCCGTTAGCTCAATCCGGAGGCGCGACCCGGTCCGCGAACCGGTAAACGTTCCGTTTGCGCACCTCTCGCGTTAGAAAACAACATCGTGACGCGTCGCGTAGGCATGACGTTTCGCGTTCTCGCGTAACACGTCATATTACGTGCTACGTTAGCGTACCCAGAAGCGCACCGGTACGCGAACCGGAAGCGATCCGCGGCGCGGCGCCGACCGCGTAACGTAAACACAGCAGGTCATGTGACTCGGTAATAACACTTTTCATTGGTTCATTTCACTTTTGGTTTCCTAATGATGTAATACTAGGTCATGTGATCTAAAATGAACACTTTTCATTGGTTTACAACTTTTGCTTTTCCCAAATGATGAAAATCCCTCCTTCTTTCCTCACTCTGACTTTCATCTTGGTGAGAGAAAGACCCTTTATTTACACTTTGACATGGCTTCAGTAGTAGCTTCAGCTGGTTCTAACCCACCACCTCCACCAAATCCAAGAAAGAGAGGACCACCTGCTGAAGTAATTTTGCAAGAAGAGGAAGAACAGGAAGAGGAGGAAGAGGAGGAAGAGCCAAGGTTTTTGCCAGAGGAGCCCAGGAGGTACAATCGAAAGGAGAATTACATTTGGCAATTCTATAGAATTCCTGAGGGGCAAAAAAAAGTGAATGCACGCTACGTGTTTTGCCGTATATGCGGTGATAGATTGTCAAGGGGAACTGAAAAAAAATCCAGTTACGGCAATCACACTATGCATCGGCATATGAGTAGGTGGCACCCAAATAATTATAGTGCTGCCCAGCTACGTGATGAGCAACAAAATCCCCTCCCAATGGCAAGAAGATCGGTTGTTCCAGAGGTGTCGGGACCAGAGGCGAGGGAGATGATCCCAAACATCCAAATGTTGTTTGGGCACGTGAAGCAAGTGTGCGTGCACTGTGGCGATTTCATCTGCTACAGGGAAAGTAGCATCATTTTGATTATGAGAGCTATTCAAAATCATGTTAATGTTTGTCCGAGACGCCCCAAAGAATAAATTCTTTTTTTTTTGTTGCTCCTGTTGAGCCCTTTACAATGGATCGTTTTTGTTTCCCCCCCCAAAAAAACCAAAAAAAATTTAAAAACGTTCAGAAAATACAAAAAAAGTAAAAAAATGTTCAAAAAATACTAAAAAAAATATAAAACAACAAAAACATAAAAAAAAAGTTCTTTTCAGAACTACCTCCCCATTATAAAAAAATTGGTAGAATATTTGGAACTCTGCCAACCTCTATTTCTCTTAGTTCGCTCCCCGGAGCGCTACCCGGTACGCGTACCGGAAGCTAACCAAAAAAAATATTTTTTTTTAAAAAGAACAGTAAGTATAAGGTAAGCAAACAGAAAGTTATGTGAAAAGAAAGACAGCTCTAGGGAGTAAACAAGAGATACTGTTACCTACAATCCACTGCTGATGATGTCACATATTACATCATTCATGACATGGTCAGTAACATCAACAGCAGTGGATTGCGGGTAACAGTATCCTTAGTTTACTCCCTATAGCTGTCTTTCTTTTAACATAACTGTCTGTTTCCTTCCCTTATAGTTACTGTTATTTTTTTTTAAAAAAATTTTTGATCAGTCATAAACAGTGACATTAATAGAAACAGAGAGAATGAACAAGAGTGAAGAACTATGGTCCTCCTCAGCCACCCTCAGAAAACCAAGGGGGTCAAGATACATCTACCGTGCCCCCTTCTACCCATTCTGAACATTATTTGCCCTCCATCTTGTATCTTGATTCGACCGAAACACAAAATGGTGGACTCCCGTAACGCTGCTGGTTTGCGAACCGGGCCACTTCCCGGGAAGCGGTCCAAAAAAAAAGGTGGGAAAGTAATTCACAGACACTAAGAGTAATAGAGACGGAGTGAGTGAACAAGACTGAGGAACTATGAGAACAGAGGGACTGAGAAAAAGAGTGGAAGGATTGAGTAAGTAGGTAATAGAGAAAGGAATGAGGAAAGTAGCAAAGGCAGGAAACTGAGGGTTAAAGAAGTGAAGCAGTGGATCTAATAGTAGGTGAATGTGATAGAAATGTAACGAAAAGAGTACAACTATTTACCTTATAAATGCCGTTAAATTAATCACTTTTTATTTTTATACTTTCAATCTGTGAAAGAGAGAACCAACATTTGAAAAATATTAAAACATGTATTTAAAAATTACAAAAGACAAGGGAAAAGATTGAAGGACAAATAGTTTTTCAACAACTTTGACACTGACAGAAGCTTCTGCTTCTCCAGGTCCCCTACACAGTCCTAAAGATATACATTTTAAACTAACAGTATCTTGATGCAGATGAAGTGAGGCCTATCTTAAAACATGGTGCATCTTTTGCATTGCTCTTGTTTCAGAAAAGTGTCGCTTCAGGATGCCAATAACATGTCTCCTATCCAGAGATTTGTTTGAGGTGAGGCCTACTCAGAGTTCAAGATGAGATTTACACTTGTTGAAGTGTACAGAGGAGATAATATCTGTGAAAGTCTACCAATGAAGTGAGTCATGTCCACTGCACTCTTCAACAAAGTAGAAACCTCCTATGTTTCCCTGGACAGACCTAAACTTGATCTGCACAATGTGATTCATAATGATAGGAAACACAGGTGATGTAATTCAAATATGTGCAATTTATTTTGCTCATTTCACAATCACATCACTTGTGTTTCCTTTGCTTAGGTATCTCATTGTGCAGATGTAGTCCAGCATATGAAAGAATACGTAGAAGTGCAGCACTGCATGCAACAACTTTGACACTTACAGAAGCCTCACCTTCTCCATGCGTCCTACACAGTTCTACATATACATCATAAATGCAAACAGTACAGAATTAATTATACATGTTAAATGGTTTATTTTTGCTGTTCTCAGAATGTATCAAAATTCACTAAAAACAGTGACTTGAAGGTATTCATCATGTAACAGCGGGGAAAAAAAACCACAATCAAAATGATTGTGTTTAAAAAACCCATACAACATCAGAAATCAAAATTCAGAACTCCTTAAAGTTAACTTACTTTCCATGACGTCCAAGGATGTCCTATGAACAGCTTACACTCTTTTGTGCTGTTATTACTTTCAGCCCGCCACTTTCTGAAAGAAAACCTCCATCGTTTTTAAAAACACGTTACATGCAATAAATGACTTCTTGCTCTCTACCACTATTTTCCACAAGGCCAAATCTAGTCAGAGCCATTTATAACTCTTGGATTTCTTGTAAGCCAATCCCATCATTTGGCATTTCCGCAACTTTCAGAATTAAAATGTTGAAGATCATTTTCACAATCCTGGAATAGTAATATCTTCCCCTTCTTGCTCAGTCATGTTCTACATTTCCTATGACACTGATACTGCTTAATATGAAGCAGACTTACACTACCTCTATGACTACAACAATTATTTAATTCTCTACATCACTTTTAATCACAAAGCAATGTAAAACAGTAGACAGCATTGCAGACTTACATTCCCTCTACTCCATGTTTTGATTGGCTGCTTCAATTAGCTTATAAAAAGAAACAGTTTTTCTGAACTCATTCAAAGTGCACATATATCTCCATGATGTCCAGTCCTATGATTAGAAGTTATGTCTCTGAACTACACTTATCCTCAAGGCCAAATTGTGTAGGAGCCATTAGAACTTCTTGAAATTCCACAGAGCACATCCCGAGATTATTTCCCTAAAATTTTGGTTTTAAAAACACCAGGTAAGAGTTTTTAAGGTCATACGGCAATTTTTTTTTTAAAATTAAAACAGAATCATTGCAGAATGACCAGCCATTTCTAGACTTTAAATAAGCTGTGTAATGTCCTGATGATATTGAAGGGCCGTCATGATATATAATTGCTGTAGTTACAAAAGTCCTTCCTGATATTGACAACTGCGAAGCTACAAAATTTTTTATTAAAGTTGTCAATTTTGTTCCATCAGGCCTACATCGTTGGAACATTAAAATGACGTACTGGCCATATGTTCGTATAAATAATGTGGACATCATTTCAGATTTACATTGGCTACACTCCATGTTGTGATTAGCAGCTTTTACTAGCTTATTAAAGGAGACTGATTTACTGTCTGGCAAAGTTAAATATATAAATCTTTCTGAGTCTACACTAGTAGTACTTGATATCATACAGTTCTCGCAGTCATGCTGCCATTGATAAGAAAGCCCAAACAGCTGATCTACATCTACACCTTCAGCATGTAATACATCAAGCATATACATTAAAAACTCCTGACAATCTTGCTGAATATTTTGAGAGAATTGTGTTTGGCCTGAACATCTGTCTAACAGATTTCGAATTTCAGACACACTTTCTATGTTTCTTCTATCAGTGGTACATTTCTCTAACACAGAATTTAACAAACCGCAAAATCTTTGATCAGAATTGACCACAATCTCTTCTTTTACATTTTTTAGAGAAAACAAAACATTAATTACTACATTAGCATAGCAGTTGACACCAGAACTGTTTTCAAACTGAAAACCAACAACATCTTCAACAGAATCCTTTTTGTTTCTGCTTGTAATTTTAGGTTCATTCACTTTTTGTCTTTTTGCTATAACCTCCCCAGTATTGTTCTCATTTCTTCGTTTCCGGCCTACCAGACGTTTCTCAAACAAAGGAAACTGAGGCAAATGTGGCGCATACTCTCTTCTTAACCTATTGTATTCCTTAACACAATCTAGATCTGCACAAATGTTTGTGACATCACACTCAATCAAGTACAATCCCGATAAAGTTCTAACTCGTGACAATGCCACATATGCCATACCCTCCTTGAACACAGAACTGCCAATATTCACCAATGCACTGTCTACACTTAAACCTTGCGATTTATGGATTGTCACCGCATATGCCAAGCAAACAGGAAACTGCTTACGGCGAACATATAAGTCTTTTACAAGCAAAAATCTAGCAGAACAACGAGCAATTAGCTGTACTTCCTCAATGCCATCAAATTTAATTTTTAAAAATTCAATTCCATCTCTATTTCTGTATTTCACAAAATCAACAACATTACCCATTGATCCATTTACCAGACCTCTTTCAACATGTAAATTCCTTCTTAAAATTATACGGCAGTTCAAGCACACATTCAGAGTCTTTTCAAAACCTGCAGTTTTAGATATACTCTTCTCTAATGAATCCAATTTTGTTTTCAGATTCTCAGACAAAATAATTGTTGATCCCATATGCTCTACTCTATCAATAGCTTCCAGTTTCACAATCTCTTGCTTTTCTAAATGCAACATTTTGTTGTTAAATTTGGCACATTCTGCAAGAGTTGGCATCAAACATATTCCAGATTTCTTTTCAGTAATTTTCTGAAAAATATTCTCAGGCACAACATCTTGTTCTGGATATAAATTTGACAGTAATCGTGCATGTAAAGCTTCTTTCCCATGCTCGGTCACTTTTCCAATTCTAACATCTTGTAGAATAGTCTTGTAAACTTCATCCTTCGCCTGACGCATATTTTCATGCAGTTCAGCATAATTGAAGTTTAACCATATATTGACGTTGCCAATGCTGCCTAGGCACTTCCTGGTATCTTCATGCGTGAGCATTTTGAACACAGGTTGCCCTTTCACTGGTGTCAGCTGCAAAAGATCTCCGAAAACAATGATGTGTTTGCCACCAAATAACACATCATACTCTGTTTTGAGAACTTCTTGCATCCTCAAATGCACAAAGGCAAGCATGACATTGGAAACCATGCTTACTTCGTCAATGATAAGAAGTTTCATTTTCCTCAAGATTCTTGAAACTTCAAAACAAGCATCTCCAGATAGCTTGTGATATTCTAATTTGTTGTCATGCTCCACTGGCAGCATCAGTAAACGATGTAAAGTAATCCCTTTAATATTATGTGCTGCCAGTCCAGTTGGAGCAGTGACAACACAAGACAGCGATGACTCTGTCCTTTCCTGCAAATAGCATGAAATTGCTTTAATGAGGAAACTTTTTCCAGTTCCCGCTTCTCCACTCACGTACAGTCGGACAGGCTTCAACGACGTACATGAGCACTCTTTCTTATCATGACTTAATCCATGATCAATTTGCATGGTAACTTCGTCATATATTTTCCTCTGCTCAACGTTGAGTTGCCTTTCCAACTCTTCTAAGTTAACCGCATCCTCTTGAGCATGTGCCATGGCTCTTTCCACTTCATTCATAGCAGTGGCAGCTTCATTTTCGATAAGAGGTCCTCCTAGTGGATCCTGACTCAATGAAGCAGAACTCTGACTGTCCTGAGAACTGTCTCTGGCAATCTCGGCTGCAATCGTTGCTTCCTGCTCAATTTCCGCATTCAACATTTCTACATATTTGGGAAAAGCAGGACATTCTATGGTCTCCTTGGCGGCATTGAAAGAGTCTTCGTAACAGAGGAAATCTCCAAGCAGTTCCTCTTCTGCACGCCAAGGCTTGAAAAGTTGCAAAAGTGCTAAATAGAAAAACTCCTTTTTTTCAGGAGATTTGCCACTCAATTTTCGATGGTTTACCAAGTGGCATTTTCTTTGCTTGACCAGACATCCCTCACTTCCTATTACAGCATACACTCCTTTCTCAGTATCTTCTTTGATGTTCCTCTTGAATATGTAATTTTGCAGAACCTCATACAGACAAACATTCTCGAGGTGACTGCTTCGATTTGGATAATATGTATCCAACATGTTTGTCTTCAAAATGTCGGTACTGTTTGGCTCCTTTTCCGCCAAATACTCAATTTCCCGCACAGGTTTGAGAACTCGATTACGCGTTGCAGCAAGACCAAGACTCGCCCAAACGATACTCCTGGACTTGGCATAGAGACTTGCTGAAGACAACCGGTCAGAACATTCGTACGCTCCGATTTCTCGATGCGACAACATCTTCAGACTGAAACTGTACAACTTCTTGCTGAGGCTCTTTTCATGGGAAATGTCCTCCCACATATCCTTCAATTCTGTCTTCTCTTTTTTGGTGATGTAAGACGTCACATACCGAGCCACAGCCATACAGTTATCAGCCACAAACTGTATATCCATGTTAGAATTCCACATGGACAAAATCACCGGGTTGTAGTCGTTGATGTACTTGGACTCTTCGTTCCTCTTCAAATTGTATGTGTTTTTAGGTGATTTCTTCATCACATTATGTCGCAGCGAAGACATCAAACTGTTTACTCTTCCTTTAGAAATCACCGGTCGTGGAAAGCCGAAACGACATTTGGTGTAGAACTTGTCTTTGTTTCGGAATTTACGACGGCAGTACTTTCCACATCGATGGCTTTGGAAACGCAGAACTTTTTCTCTTAGGCTTTTCTTCTCCTTTGCGTTTGGAACAGCACACGTAGAATACTGTTGGATGAAACTCATCACTGAGTCTTCTGGATCCGTTCCAAATTTAGGTGCATCCTTGATCCACAGCAACATATGTATATGAGGAGCACCTCTTGCTTGGTACTCCTTTCTCCAGAAGAAATCCAACACCTCTCCAAGAGGTGGATTCTTCTTATTCATGATGAAAGACATCATAGCTTCAAATCTATGATTGAAGTACCTACATACATTGACTGGATCCAAAGAGCACAGTTCTCCGGGTGTCTTGAATTCGATGTTATCTACGTTAGCATTTGCCTCTCGTAGAAATTGAAGTAAGTCTTCCCAGCCATACTCGGCACAACTCAGAGTGAGGAACCATGTGGGAGTACCTAAGTTCCTCAGCATACATTTTAAATCACCATGACGACGGTACCAGTACTCATTAGTACCACGCTGACACGCCATGAGATTAATCAGGTGAGAATCCAAAATACTATCTTGGACATTGACTTTATCCATAAAATCACTTGCCGAGATGTTTTGCATGTGTATACCACTTTTCAAGATGTGGTTCACTGCATATGACAGTCCAGACAGATCGCTTTCAAACAGGAGATGAAACAAATAAGGAATGCATTGTCGAAACCTAGCATCTCCTGCATACAATCGCAAAGTCCGGTATTCAGAAGCAGGAATTTGATGAGGTCGCTCATCATATCTTCCTCCCTGACCTGTTGGAAAAAGCTGTGGGAAACACCGAGCTTCCAAACTTTCCTCCCAAACACTAATGGGACTCCCTTTGGCTTGTTTCATTTGAAACAACTCAATAGCATTCCCCATGACTTCCTTGGAATGCAAAGGATGAACACTATAATGTTCATATATTTCTTCACTAGTAGAGGGTTCTACTTTCTCAATTTGACCAGCACACAAATCGCTATCCTCTTCCTCACTTACTTCCTCTTCTGCAACATATACATTCTTATAGTATTTATTATTTTTTTTCAAATACAATGTTGCCTTTTTAACTTTCCTAACATCTACTAAATCTTGCCATATTTTCTTATTCTTTGTCGGAACCCCATTAACTAAGATAACCAGAGGTTCCTCTTCCACTTTTTCTACTCCAATTGTGTTAATGTTTTTCTTGAAATCTAGAGGCAAATAAACAACTCTTCCCTTTAATCCTCTCTGTAAATCTGATGGAGGCAATTTCCCTGTCTTTGGCTCCATTCTTACAATAGCCTGAAAGGGATGGATACTTTGAATCAAAATAGATTCATAAGTATTTAAGTCCTTCAATTCAGAAGGAATCTCAACCAATTCCAGATTATTATGAACTGCTCTAGCAGGCATCTGGTTTTGTTTTAATTTGTTACAACAATAAGTACACACACGTTGATCCAATCCCAAATCAAAACAATTTTCTACCATCAAGTATGTTGCAAAATCCTTCCATTCACTATTATTTTCCCTTTCACTTTTTGCATATAAATTCACTAACTTAGTCTGATTCTTATAATAAGTGCGTCTACAACACACACAAGTGAAATTAGGCCTCTCACTTGATTTCACGTCAAACGTCGCAATTTCCCTCTGGAAATTATCTGTACTGGAAACCTGTACACTATCTTCCACATGACCCTCTACTTCTTGCTCAATTTCAACATTCTCCTCTTTACTTCCAAAGTAACAAAACTCAATTTCTTCACATATATTCTTCACATCTATTTCAGAACCATGCAAATGAGCAGCGCATAATTGTTTCAGCATAATTGCTGGACTCTTAGCATAATACAACATTCTAACTAATTTCCTCACTTTGTTATGATGCACTGCTAGCATCCTGAAATGATGAAAAACACTCTGGCATACTCTCCTGGAAAGACAAGCCAGTGAATGACCATGCAAACCTGTCACTTCTCTTACTCTGCAAGGATCTAATTCTTGCAACAACATCATTTTCTGCTTCAAACTTTTTTTGTTAAATGACCGTACAAAATCACAAAGCAAATTGATGGAATCCTGTCGCACACTGCAAATACTACTACACTTCCAGGTGTACACAGGACCCTTAGCACGTCTTCCTAAAACCTCATTACCTAACAACTCTTCTGCCTCTGTTGTCACAAGTTTTTCTTTTTCAACTGGACAACCATCTTTCACTTCATAAGCACGACCACTGGTGTCAACTGCATGCACCAAATCATTATCCTGGAAATAACTCTCCTCATTAAAAAATGCCTCACAGCTTGAACTATGCATCCATTCTCCAGAAAAAACTTCACAAAAATTACTACGATTAACTATTCTCTTCCATCTACTATTTCTTTTGAAATCAAAAATTGCCTTGTTTAGCTTCCTAATTCTATTGATTATCAAAATAAATAACTTACGTTTAATTTCAAATGCCTGATTAATAACTTTCTCAACTTTTTTTTTTCTCTTATAAAAAACTAGTTTCTGTTGACCTTTCTTAATATTTTTTAACAAATTGCCAATTATCCTGTTGCGGAACATTCGTTTACGAATCTCCCTAAACTGTTGTTTCCTTCTACTATCATGCACAGATTTATCTCTTGCTCTAGCAGTAACATTTTTCATTGTCCTTTTCTTTCCATTTGATTTCCTTCTCGTTTTATGGACTGAAACATTTTCTGTAGTAATATTTTTTTTATTACAAATATTTCTTATGAAATATTTAGAGCTCTTACCCGGTGCTTTCTTCGTGGCTTGAGAAATCTTTTTGTTAGAGGACTGCTGCGTTTTTTTTTTCACCTGCTGTCTTTGACGTTTTGCAGCCTTTATCTGTCTTTGTATTGTAGGCATGGTGAAATCTTGAAATGATCTGCAGTTGAATCTGTGGAAAAATATAATAAAAAATGTTAATAAACATTATTACCAAACAGTAAATCAGTAACAGTGATCAAAAACTTAACACACTACTTGACATTTTAATTTGAAGATTTTTTAGTCATTGGCAATTTTACAATACAGAAATACCAGAAAAGAAATGACATTTATATTTATGTTACCTATGCTATTTTATATGTGAATCTGATCTAATTTTATGAGCATATTTTAATATTTTATTGAAGACACTACACATAACCTGTTTTTGAAGGTGTCTTTATTTTTAAATTAAACGGTTTACCTTTTTACTTTTTATTGATTATAAATTTTAAAAATAAATGTTTATATTTCCAAAGGCTCAAGCAGGTCAGCTTCCCATCCTATATCATATAATTCGGACAAATCTGCATCCTCATCACGCTCTTCTTCATCCTCAGGATTTAAATCATCCAAAGGATCAACATCCACTGATGTTTCAATTACAAGTTCAATGATGAGGTCAAAATCAACTGATTGCAGATTGTCGCTCATGTTGAGGTTGTCTTTATCTTTAAAGAAAGATAACAACAATGAGATGTTGCAGAGTAAGAAACAAATCTCAGAGATTATAATAGTAAAATTGTTTAACAAGATTAACATTTTGCAGCTATTATTTAGCCATGTCCAGCAATGCTGAGCAGGTGAAGCCTATGTCTAATTTTTCACTGAACAGGACTCATCTCTTCTTAACCTTGGATAAGCCTCACCGACTCTGTGTCCCCTGCACATACTTAAATGTTAAAGGGCAGATTTATATTAAATGGCACATCCCCAGGCATGCACCAGTTAATGTGCACCACTGCTTTACCACCCATGGTGTGCCGCATTTACAATCAGATAGGAGAAAGCTGCGTCAAAACCCTGCGCCTGCTTGAAGCTGGCATAGGTCTTGACGCAGCATTGTGGAGATGGGGCACCCCTGAGCCTTGCTGGAGCTGCATCGCACTTGCGATACAACTCCAGCAATGCGCCACCTTTACGGCACAGATGCGTCACGCATCTGTGCCGTTTTTGCCCCATGCTGCGCCGCATTGTAAATGCAGCACAACATGGGTGGCGGAACAGCGGCGCAGGATGACTGTCACATCCCTGGTGATGCGCCAGTCATCATAAATCTATCCCTAAGCTTCTTATCTTGTTACAGATGAACTGCCATATGTATCATCAAAATATTTTACATTTTCTAAATAGCGAATTTTAAGGAATAAATAGCGATTCTTTACCATTCCTAATTTGCGATGAGCAAATTGCTAATTGCAAGTTACCCATTCATTTCCATGGCCTAGGAGGCTTATATGAATGAAGGTTTAATTTGCGATTAGCAATTTGCTCATCACAAATTAGGAATTTTTCCAAGGGTGCAGGGGTGTCTCAAGAACACCCTGCTGCACCCCTGAAAAACAAATTTGGGGGCATATGGCACACATACATGCCCTAAGGGCATGTGTTGGCGTCATTTGGCACCTTTTGTTTTTTTGAAAAAAAGCTTTTTGAAAAGAATTCACAAATTACCACCAATTTACCACAATAGTTTCCAAATCCTTAATGTCATTTTTTACATAGTTTTTGTTTGATACATTGCATTTAAGTAGTCACAAAATTTGCAAATCCTTCAGTGCAATTGCAAAAATAAGGAATAGCAAATTTTGCTACTCCTTATTTTGCATCAAACTTGTTTGATACATACCATTTGTCTAATTAACATTCGCAAAGGCCGAAATTCATAGAATTTTGATCTTTGCAAATGCTAATTAGCTTGATACATATGGCCCCAAGTGAGGCCTGTCTTGCGACATGGTGCATCTTTTGCATCACTGCTGCTTGGGTTTTATGTGGTACGTTTTTTTTACACCATGACATATCTGCCTAAATGCATCAATTTGTAATGTTGTCGCCTCATAGCAAATCTTTTGCACCACCGCTGCATCATAAAAGTGACGCACAGTGGCACAAAAAAGGCATACACCTATCATAAATCTGTCCCTAGCGTATTAAATGATTAATCCAGGATGACAATAAAGTGTGTCCTATCCAGAGGTTTGTTTAAGGTGAGGCCTACTCAGGATTGCAGATTAAAGTTACGCTTGATGAAGAATACAGAGGAGATAATACATATAAAGGCCTACCAATGAAGTAAGTAATGTGCACTTTATTGCGCCAGTCATCATAAATGTATCCCTAAGCTTCTTATCTTGTTACAGATGAACCACCATATGTACCATCAAACTATTTTGCATTTCCTAAATAGCAAATTTTAAGGAATAAATAGCAATTCTTTACTATTCCTAATTTGCAATGAGCAAATTGCTAATTGCAAATTACCCATTCATTTCCATGGGCTAGGAGGCTCATAGGAATGAAGGTTGCAATTTGTGATTAGCAATTAGCTCATCACAAAATAGGATTTTTTTCAAGCGTGCAGGGGTATCTCAAGAACACCCTGCTGCACCCCTGAAAAAGAAATTTGGGAGCATATGGCACACCTACATGCCCTAAGGGCATGTATGGGCGTCATATGGGACCTTTTTTTTTTGTTGAAAAAAATGCTTTTTGAAAAGAATTCGCAAATTACCACAAACTAGAAGTTGGTGGTAGTTTCCAAATCCTTAATATCATTTTTTACATATTTTTTTTTTGATACATTGCATTTAAGGAATCGCAAATTTTGAATTATTGACATTTTAAGTCATTTCCACATGTGCAGTGTTTTCAAAATATAATTTGAAAATCGTTTTTGGGGAAAAGTAATGGTTTGCAAATTTATGACAAGGACATAATGGTGTATGTTTCTCTATAAGGCATTTCAGTGTCTCTGATGTCATTTTTCCCATATTACATTATAAGACCTTTCCCCATGGAGCACATTCCTTGTAAATATGCTCCCACCTGTGCATTGCGAATTTAGATTTTGACTGTTTCAGTCACATAGCCATGTTGAAAGTGACCCAAAAAAATTGCAAACGTTTTAAAATAACACATTCATGTGTCTTAAGGACATTTTAAGTCATTTCCCCATGGACAATGTTTTCTAAGTGGCGCAAAAGAGGTATACACCTATCATAAATCTGTCCCTAGCATTTTAAATGATTAATACAGGATAACAATAAGATGTAGCCTATCCAGAGGTTTGTTTAAAGTGAGGCCTACTCAGGATTGCAGATTAAAGTTACGCTTGATGAAGAATACAGAGGAGATAATACATGTAAAGCTCTACCAATGAAGTAAGTGATGTCTACTTCATTGCGCCAGTCACCATAAATGAATCCATAAGCTTCTTATCTTGTTAGACATCAACCGCCATATGTATCATATAACTATTTTGCATTTCCAAAAAAGCAAATTTTAAGGAATAATTAGCGATTCTTTACCATTCCTAATTTGCGATGAGAAAATTGCTAATTGCTATTTTACCCATTCATTTCCATGGGCTAGGAGGCTCATATAAATGAAGGTGCAATTTGCGATTAACAATTTGCTCATCACAAATTAGGAATTTATTCCAAAGGTGCAGGGGTGTCTCAAGAACACCCTGATGCAACCCTAAAAAAGAAATTTGGGGGCATATGGCGCACATAAATTTTAACAACATTCCTTTACCTCAACAACGATTTTCAAATCATAACTTCAAAACACTACACATGGGAAAATTACTTAAATTGTCCTTAAGACACATAAAAGCGTTTTTTGATTGGCTTTCCTGCATGGTAGGGTCACTTTTAACATGGCTATGTAACACAAACATTCAAAATCAAAATTTTCCATGCACATGTGGGAGCATATTTACAAGCAATTTGCGCCACAGAGAAATGTCTTACACTAAAATGAGAAAAATAACATCAGGGACAGTCAATTGCCTTATAAAGAACCATACACCATTATGTCCTTGTCATGAATTTAAAAACAATTCCTTTTCCCCAAAAACGATTTTCAAATCATAATTTCAAAACACTGCACATGAGAAAATGACTTAAAATGTCATTAAAACACATGAAAGCGTTTTTTGATTGCCTTTCGAGCATGGTTGGGTCACTTTTAACATGGCTATGTAACACAAACATTCAAAATCTAAATTTTCCATGCACATGTGGAAGCATATTTACAAGCAATTTGCGCCACAGAGAAAGGTCTTACACTAAAATGAGAAAAATAACATCAGGGACAGTCAATTGCCTTATAAAGAAGCATACACCATTATGTCCTTGTCATGAATTTAAAAACAATTCCTTTTCCCCAAAAACGATTTTCAAATCATAATTTCTAAACACTGCACATGGGAAAATGACTTAAAATGTCATTAAAACACATGAAAGCATTTTTTGATTGGCTTTCCAGCATGGTTGGGTCACTTTTAACATGGCTATGTAACACAAACATTCAAAATCAAAATTTTCCATACACATGTGAGAGCATATTTACAAGCAATTTGCGCCACATAAATCATAATTTTCTCCTTAAAGCACACTATTCTCTATCTAAATTAAAGAAATATTTTCTCACCTTAGCAAATACTTTGAGTTTGAAAACAGTCTAAGAAACACACCAATTTGTCTTCAGCAGAGCAAAAGGTATGCACTCCAGAGTCTGCAGCTATCAAAAGCACAGAAATGCTGTAATTCTTCACACATATTTCTCATGTCACCCAATCAAAACTCTTCCCTCACTTTTTTTCAAATGAAAACCCTTCCCCCTCTGCCCTTTCTGCCTATTTTCCATAGCAACCACCTCTTGGAAAAACTCTGGTGTTTGCAAGTTCACACAACAATGTTGCAATTGAACTCTGAACTCTCAGTGCACCTGCATATCCAGTGCATTCTTTCATTTAATGATTTTTTATTGACCACTCAAAATACATCTTTCAAAGAACACATCTGTGCACCCTAACTTTCTGTTTTCATCAATCAAAATCCACCAATCACTGTTACTGCTTCATGAACACAGAAACTCCACAGTTTTTTTTTCATTTTACACTCTCATTTTTTCAACTGCCATTTCATTGCCACACTTCATCTGACTGCAGGAGAACCTTCTCTCACCATGTTTTCTGTCTGGATTGTTGGTCATAGTTATATTCACTGGGCTCAAAGGTACGTTGAAAGCAGGAATTTACCTAACCTCAATTTACAAGATGTGGAAATTAAGTGGTTTGGCCACAGAGGATTAAAATGTCACCAATTGATACCATTGGTGAAAACCTTTATGCATTTGCCAAAACCTGACCTGTTAATTGTGCACTGTGGAGGTAATGACTTGGGCACTTTGACTGGTGTAGGTCTGGAAATGCTTTTAAAGGACACCTTTGAGCAATTAATGGCACTTTTTCCTCAGACTGCCTTGGTATATTCAAATATATGCCAAAGACAGAAATGGAGGTGGTCAAACCAATTTTGTCCACAAATTGAGAAGTCGAGGAAGCATGTAAACAAATCTGTTTCAGCTTACATGAGAGACCATGGAATGGGCTCCCTGTACAACAATAACTTGCGTTACTACATGCAAGATATCTACAGAGGAGATGGAGTTCACTTCTCAGATGAGGGCAACAGAGTTTTCACTCTGAATTTAAGAATGTGCATTGGTACCTACTTATAAGTACCTAAATGTACCATAAACCCAAAAGCTCTTCTCAGAGCTACCCTACATCTAATCACTCACAATTATTATTTTACTCTAACTTTTTTCACTAATTTTCAACAAAGTACGCTCCCTGGGGCGCTACCCGGTACGCGTACCGGGAGCTAACCTCGCGAAATTTTTTTAAAAAAATGTTTTTTTTTCGCACATATAAACCTCCTCAGCCACCCTCAGAAAACCTAGGGGGTCAAGATAACTCTACCGTGCCCCCTTCTACCCATTCCGAACATTATTTGCCCTCCATCTTGTATCTTAATTCGACCGAAACACAAAATGGTGGACTCCCGGAACGCTTAAGGTCCGCGAACCGAGGCGCTCAACGGTTCGCGTACCGGGTCGCTCCCTGGGAAGATAAAGGAAATAAAAAATAATCAAAAAATCCAACAATCAATTAACATACAGCATTTGAAAAGACTATCATTCATTTTTCATTGTAGTACGCTCCCCAGAACGCTTCCCGGTTCGCGGACCGGGCGCTAACCACGAAAAAAAACAAAATTTTTTTTTATTTTTTTTTGCCCCGCGGGGCCCCTTTAAAACCTCCACATTAAACCTAGGGGGTCAGCGAGGATCTACTATGCCCCCTTATAGTTATTTCCCCCTTTGTTTTGGCCTCCTCTTGTCTCTCGATCCTACCGAGAGACAAGATGGCGGCCGCTCCGGACTGTTTAGAATGTTGACAGACACCGGAGAGCCAATCAGCTTCGCTACGCGAAGTTCCGGTACGCTTAAGGTCCGCGAACCGGGGCGCTGCCCGGTCCGCGCTTACAGATATATATCTTTTTTTGAACGTTAATTTCTCAAAATCCACTGCAGCACATATATTGAGACCTACAAAAGGCACATCGGGCTACCAGTCCCTACAATTTAGCCAAGTTTCGTGCAAATCCATTCAGCCGTTCGGGCTAAAAGTGAGGCTAACCGCCCTATGGAAAACTCAATGTTAAAAACACGTTTTGGGACCCCCCTTTTTTCTCTGCCCCCCCTGGACGAACCCCCCCCAAATTTTCAGGGGCTGCTCAGAAACAAAATGTTCCATTTTCCAGAAAATTTCAGCCAATTCCGTCCACAAACGCCAAAGTTATTAGACATAGAATTTTCAAAAATCCCATTGGGAAAAAATCCTAACTATATATACCTACTGGCGACCGCCAGTAGGTAATACATATATATATATGAAAGCTCGAGTGTCAAAAAACACATGTCTCACTCACGGGGCTTCTTTAACAGGGCTTTATTCCTTCCACAAAAAAGCTTGGATAGCTTGACAAGCGAGGAGAGTTCATTTCAAAATCTGTATCGTCCAATAACCCTGACGCGTTTCGAAGGCGTCTGCCTTCTTCCTCAGAGGGTGACGAAGTAATTAACAGGTGGGCAGCAGGACGGGCCTATTACATAATGATGGCACGCCCCTGTATGGGCTGTGCTGATGCAGCAGTGCCTCATGGTCCTCGTAGTCCTGCCAGTAATTATTGTCGCATATTGCGTCAATCTCCCCCTTTGTCAACTGTGGAGGCAAAGTCTCGTGCGGAAGCCCCTCGCCTGCCAGGTGGCGTCTCGTTTGAAGAGCTGGAAATCGGTGTATACCGTGAAACCAACGAGCTGTATGTTCGTCCTTTCAGGGCTCCTCCCTCGACGATGCCTGGCGGTGCTTGGCGTGATGCAGTTACCCTGCGGCGCTCCTTTCCCCACCAAGGCGCTAGCACTCTTCAAGGCGGGTGCGGCTGGGAAGGTGATGGGACCGTCCAAAAATGAAAGCTCGAGTGTCAAAAAACACATGTCTCACTCACGGGGCTTCTTTAACAGGGCTTTATTCCTTCCACAAAAAAGCTTGGATAGCTTGACAAGCGAGGAGAGTTCATTTCAAAATCTGTATCGTCCAATAACCCTGACGCGTTTCGAAGGCGTCTGCCTTCTTCCTCAGAGGGTGACGAAGTAATTAACAGGTGGGCAGCAGGACGGGCCTATTACATAATGATGGCACGCCCCTGGATGGGCTGTGCTGATGCAGCAGTGCCTCATGGTCCTCGTAGTCCTGCCAGTAATTATTGTCGCATATTGCGTCAATCTCCCCCTTTGTCAACTGTGGAGGCAAAGTCTCGTGCGGAAGCCCCTCGCCTGCCAGGTGGCGTCTCGTTTGAAGAGCTGGAAATCGGTGTATACCGTGAAACCAACGAGCTGTATGTTCGTCCTTTATATTCACTGACAAAAACATAGGTTTCACACCAGTTATAGTTAGGAATTAGCATTTAAAAAACCTATTAAATTCACTGAAAAAAACATAGGTTTCACACCAGTTATAGTTAGGTGGAAATTTTACTCGCATAAAACCATTGAAATTCCCACGTTATAGTTAGTTGGACTCACTATAACTTGCGTGTGCAATGCACTGCTGATGACGTCACATATTACATCACTCATGACATGGTCAGTGACATCACTCATGACATCACTGATGACATCTCAAATGACATAACTGATGACATCATCCAGTGAATGTGTATCTTTCTGAAAAATAAATATTTTTTATGTATGTATATCTAAAGGTTGATGGAAGAATAAATGGGTAAATAAATGTCTAAATGGATGTTTTTTTGTGTAAAATTGATTGGTTAACTGACTTATTAAATGTATCTTAGTGAATACATATATTAGCGAGTAATGTATAAATATTTAAATATCTGTATCTGTGACTCACTTTGTGTATAAGTGGCTGCATGGGTTGGTGAGTAGCTACATGAGTGTGTATATGGGTTATTAGTTGTTTTTTTGAGTATCAGTATCAGTGTCTGTATGGTTCGGTGGGGGATATTACTTAGAGCACAGATGCATGAATGAGTGACTCACTATTTGTATGTATTTTGAAGACAGCATGTGTGCAAGACGGTATGGGTGGATGTTTGTGTGTATGGGTGGGTTAGTGAGTATGTGTTTTTATAATTGATTGTTTAGGAGAGTAAATATGTTTCCGTTTCTGTAGAAGTATGTGTAGTGGTGTGTATATAGCAGTATAATCAAGTAAATGTTTTTTTGATAGTTTATTTGCATGTGTGAATTTGTGTGTGAGTAACTATATGGATGAGTATTAGTGTGTAACAGGATGTATAGGTGTATGAGTACATATGATGAGTAAGTACATGCATGAGTGACTATATAGAACTGTTGGTGAATGAGTGGATGTGTATGTAGATGTTGGAATTACCTAATAAGTTGTTGTAATTGGTATTGGTTTCTCCTTTTTTAGGAAAATGTTAGTTTCTATTTTTGAATGTGTGTGTCAAAGGTTATTTTATGCTGATAGGAGGTCTGCCACTTTGTCACAAGGATGTTGTCATCAGTGATGTAATTTGAGATGTCATCAGTGATGTCATGAGTGATGTCACTGACCATGCCATGAGTGATGTAATATGTGACGTCATCAGCAGTGCATTGCACGCGCAAGTTATAGTGAGTCCAACTAACTATAACGTGGGAATTTCAATGGTTTTAATGCGAGTAAAATTTCCACCTAACTATATCTGGTGTGAAACCTATGGTTTTTTCAGTGAATATATATAAATATATATAAATTCACTGAAAAAACCATAGGTTTCAGGCCTGATATAGTTAGGAACTAGCATTTAAAAAACCTTAGAAATTCACTGAAGAAACCATAGGTTTTAGGGGTGTTATAGTTAGCTGGACATGTCACTTGTACAAAACCATCTCTCGCGCCCGCAATCCACTGCTGATGATGTCACATATTACATCATTCATGACATGGTCAGTGACATCACTGATGACATCTCAAACGACATCACTGATGGCATCATCCAGTGAATGTGGTTTGCTTCGTTATTTAAATATGTATTATATATATAGCAATTTGCATTGAAGAAGGAGTGGATATATAAATATAAATATCTAGATGGAGGATTTAGTAGCAGTGTGATTGACTGTCTATTTGACTAATTTAAAGTGTCTCACTAAATATATTGGATAGTGACTAAACTGTGTGAACATCTGTATCACTTTGTCAGTTCTTGTGTAAACTGCTTCTCCAGTTGGTTACTAGCTATTTGAAAGTCTATATTAGTTATTGATTAGTTAACTGAATATTTGTATGGGAAAGTGAATGTGTGTGTGGTTCGGTGTGGGGTGTGTGACTGCCCAAAGATGTGTGAAAAGTTGATTTAGTAGGTATGTGAAGTTAAAACTACATGTTATAACAGTTGTTTGGGTGAGTGAATATCTTTATGGGTGTGATGTTGATCAAATATCTATCTCAATGGTACATGTTCAACAAAGTAGAAAAATAAAAGGCAGTGTATGTGTAAGTTGTTGTCTATAAATAAGAATACATAAGAGTCAGTGATTGTATGCGTGACTGTATGGATAACTGTATACTTGTAATAGTGATTTTATAACACACTAAGTATAAGTTACTATCTATATGAATAGATAAAGTGGTGTTTGTATAAGTGTATAGCTAAGTAAATGTAAGTATGATCCATTGTTTGCGTAAGTGAATAGGATAACTTCATAAGTGAATAGGATGTGTGCTGGTGTGTAATGTTGATATAGGTGTATAAGTATATTTGATTGTGTTCTATTGATCATTGACTGCATGTATGAGTGAAGCTGTAGGTAAGTGATTAGATGTGTGTATAGATCTAGGAATCACTGAGTGGGTTTTTTGAAATTTGTATTGGTGTGTCAATGGATTCAAATATGGTACTCTGTATGTTACAGTGAGTGATGAAAGGTTATACTAGTGTATGATGAGGTGTATCTGATTGTCACGTGGATGATGTCATCAGTGATGTCCTCAGTGATGTCATTTGAGATGTCATCAGTGATGTCACTGACCATGCCTTGAATGATGTAATATGTGACATCATCAGCAGTTGTTTGTGGGCGCGCGAGATATAGTTAGTACAACTAACTATATTGGAGGAATTTCAATGGTTTTCTACGAGTGAAATGTCCAGCTAACTATAACACCCCTAACACCTATGTTTTTTTCAGTGAATTTCCAAGGTTTTTTAATGTTAATTCCTAACTATATCAGGCATGAAACCTATGGTTTTTCCAGTGAATTTTAAAGGTTTTTTAAATGACAATTTTTAAATGTATTAATTGTTATTTTTTTTCATACTAATTTACTACAGTTTTTTAAACTATTTATTTTTAGATATTTTACTTTTTACATTACATTATAATTACATTATACATTACATTACAAAATATACTATCTCAGAAAGAATTACTTTAGTTTAAATACTTTTCAAATAGGCAATAGACTTTTAAATACAGTACTTACAGTTGTTGCAATGGGCAACACATTTTCAAACACAATGCAACATTGACCTCAATGTGAATTTCTTGTTAAATAAAATTAGTTTACGGTTTACTTTTCTAACCACAGGACTGGATCCTAGATTCCGTCCTTGGACATCTCCTGTAAACGGTTGAGTAAAAGTGTTTTAGTTACAGTAGTGATTTTTAAGGAATATTATTGTATTTTAAAAGTTGACACTTCGAAATTTTTTCACATAGATTCACCAATGTTATCCTATAGCAAGAAATTCCTTTAGGAGGTAAGTAGTGCTATCGTCACTTTTTCTAACTCAGTGGTGGATCCTGGATCCAGCACTGGTACATCTCCTGTAAATAGTTGAAAGAATGCGTTTAAGTCATACAGGTGAATTTTTAGGAATATTTTTAGTTTGTAAAAATAGACACTTAGAAACTTTTCTGGTGAAAATCAGACAATGGATTCCTATGGAAGGAAATACAAGTTACTGGTAAGTACGCTTAGAATTACTTTTCAGGGTCAGTGCTGGGCTAAAAGATGCAGCACTGGGTTCTCTCCTGATAACAGGTGAGTACATCTGAATTCGTTATTCGCCTGATTTTAGAGGAATATTTGTACTTTTCAAAAATAGACACTTCGAAACTTTTTTGCTGAAAACCACATAATGGATTCCTATGGAAGGAAATACAAGTTAATAATAATAATAATAATAATATTAATAATAATACTGTGATTTATGAAGCACGACCGCTACCCCCAACACTGGGGTGTCACGGCGCTAGAAACACTAGGTAAATAAGGCGTCAGAGGCAAGAGTGCGTATTTTCAGGTCTGCAGTGCTGCTGTCCTGAAAAGCCATGTCTTCGGGGCTTTTTTCAAACAGGATTCTGACTTGGCACTTCGCAAAGAGGCTGGGAGGGTGTTCCAAAATACGGCTGTTTTGACCGTAAATGCTCTTCCACCCAGCAGTGCTTTCTCAAAGCGCGGAGTCTGCAGCCAGTTAAAGGAGTTAGAACGCAACACCCGGTTTTGTTTGTAGGGGCAAAGTCTTTCCTTCAGATATTTCGGGCAGTTTCCATTCAGAGCCCGTTAGGCCATTGTCATGGCCTTAAATATGATTCTTTTTGCTACTGGTAGCCAGTTGAGCTTGTGTAAATGAGGAGAGACATGTTGTCGGAATGGAATCCGGCAGACTAGTCTCGCAGCCACATTTTGAATCCTTTGAAGGTGATGGCATGTTTAGGGAGGCCTAGGTACAGCACATTAGCATAATCTAGCCTTGATGTAACTGTAGCATGTACAACTGTTTTGCGACAATCTTCCAGTAAAAAATGCAAGATTTCCGGAGATTTTTTAACTCACTAAAACAAGTCGCAGAGACTTGTTGTATTTGGGCTGAAAAGGTCAGATTTGCTTCCCATTTCACTCCTAGGTTTTGGATAGAGATGGCCGAGTGCCCGTTTCTGCTGGCCACCAAAGTTCTGACTCGGGCACATTACCTTGCCCAAAAAACAGAACCTCTGTTTTTTCCGCATTTAGCTTTAGTTTATTAGAATTCATCCACATAGCTATATCGCATTTTTGAAACAAGTTACTGGTAAGTACGCTTATGATTACTTTTCAGGGCCAGTGCTGGGCTAAAAGATGCAGCACTGGGTTCTCTCCTGATAACAGGTGAGTAAGTCGAAATTCGTAGTTCGCCTGATTTTAGAGGAATATTTGTACGTTTCAAAGATAGACTCTTAGAAAGTTTTTTATTGAAAACCACACAATAGATTCCTATGGAAGGAAATACAAGTTACTGGTAAGTACGCTTAGAATTACTTTTTAGGGTCAGTGCTGGGCTAAAAAATGCAGCACTGAGGTCTCTCGAGATAACAGGTGAGTAAATCGGAATTTGTAGTTTGGCTGATTTTACAGGAATATTTTCCTCAACGCTGAAGGAAGGGGGTGGGGCCTGAGGTGACAAGTGTGCAAACCCGACCTGTGGTGAGTTTTAAGTTGGGGAATTAATTCCTCTTCAATCCTGAGGTCCCCTCTGGGCCAACTAGCCCACCAGGTACCTCCAGTATGTGCCAGGGAGCTGCGTTGCAGAAAGGTGTTCAGAGGCCACACCCCCTTTTTACAAAACTCTGCAGCGCAGCTCCGTGGCACTTACTGGAGGTACCTGGTGGGCTAGTTGGCCCCTAGGGGACCTCTGGAATGAAGAGGAATTAATTCCCCAACTTAAAACCCTAAGGCGGCTACAACCAACAGCATCCGTCCCTGAGTAAATCCGGCTAATTATACGACCTGCAACTGGTTTTGCATCCATCACAAAGTACCGGAATTTGCAGTGGACCAATTGAGCTGCGAGACCACTGATTTTGCTGCACGGTTCCGGCTCTCAGTCGGACGATGCATGCTGCGGCTAGGCGGAGATGTTGCTGCAACAACGCCCACGGGTGCCTTGTGCTGTCGCTGGAGACTCCATCCGGAACTGGAGTACTACAACTGAGAGCCAAGATCCTGTGGCTCTGTGAGAGGGCCGGAAACTGTCTGCACACTAAGGGGTGTTCCAACGGTGGGTGCTGTGTGATGTGGGTTGGATCCCAAGTAGGGCCGCTGCTTTTCATGGCACCGGGTGGGGCTCTGAGCACGCCTTTTGGGGAGCGATCGGCACGGCGCTCACCAGCGCACCGAGGGTTGAAGCACTGAGCAGTGAGAGTGCTCACATATCGGTAGAGGTACCGGGGCCACCGGCATAGCTGCTCCAGATGATGTGGCGCCCAACGCCTATGGTCCTGGCCCTGCAGCGTGGTGGTCCACTACTGGCACTGAAATGGCTTGAACTGGCCCTACTTCCTGTGCACAGCTTGGGGCAGAGTAGATGAGAAAGCACGTGTCCCGGGTGTCCCTCCTTGCCACGGCCTCGCGGTTGGCTTGCATGGTCATTCATTGCCCCTGCCCATGGTAGCCGGCGGACGTGTAGGTGATCGTTACTGGAGGTGGCGAGCGCAGGGGGACCTCCTGAGAAGGCGCAACGCACTGCAGAGAGGCCTCGCGGCCGGATCGAGATCTGAGCAATTGCAGGGAAGTTTCAATAGTGATATTGCAAGTTGGCCCCCGCCGCTACCATACTTTCTTCAAGCTTGGAGCGCTGGGTCCACCGCGCACAATCAGGGTGCTCGTTTGCAGCCTGGCAGGGGACTTGCCGCCTTGTCACTGGGGGCTTCCTTTAATGACCTGACAACTTTGCCTGTTCCTGGTTTGCCCCAGGCCTGCATTGTTGTCCAGCCTCTAAGAAGGAGCTCTAGGGACATTTGGCAGGCTCGTGGGGCGCTGGCCAGGTCCCCTCCCTGTTTCCTGGTCATGTTAGGTTCATGAGGGCTGGGCCATGGCTTGATGCTGTGGCTCAAAGTTGGTGGTCTAGGCCAAGCTGAGTAAATTTGCATGTGACAGGGCCCCTGGGGCAGATCCGGAGGCGGGTGCGGCCACAGGGGAGCGGTTGTGACCCAGTGGAGAGGTGAAAGAACCTAGGTTGCAGGACATTCTCACTGTCATCACGTCTGTCCTTACCTCGTTGGAGTCACGGATCATTTGGTATTCTCCGAAGTCTCCCTCATACCGGCGGATATGCGCTTCATGAACACCTGACTGATGGATGTGGAAATTAAAGCAAGCACCCTAGTCAAGTACACCTCTAACCTACAGCACAAAATGGACCACCCTCGGGCCCACACTGACAAGCTAGAAGTGCAGCTGGATGACTATGAGGGATGCTCTTGACACAACTCTCGGAGTCCCGGAGAGCGCGGAGGGGCCGGCACAGGACCTACCTCAAACCAGGCGGCCTCTCCAACTTCTTTTTTGTGGAAAGGGCACACAGGGTGCCTGACAGAAGGCCTGAACCGGGTGCCCATCCGCACCCTTTGCTGGCTAGGATCTTTAACTGGGGGTAAATGTTTTGCCAATGTGCAACATTCCGTCCATCATCTTGTGTGTTTTGCAGTTCGGGCTGGACTGTTCCCATGAGACACAGGGTCAAGACTGATTTGCATATGGCCATGTCTGAACTGGGGTGGCATGGTGAGCAAAAAACCAATAGATTAGACCCAGATCTGTGACTGGGGGTGAATGTTTTGCCAATGTGCAACATTCCGTCCATCATCTTGTGTGTTTTGCTATTTGCCCTATGTGGGAAGGGTGTGCCCAGACGTGGGTCCAGTGCTCACTACGCCACTGGTGTCAAGCTATCCTAGCTGATGACGGCTGATAGCCAGAAACCGGTCCTAGGATGCTTGATTCCGGTCCAGGGAAGACATGGCTTGGCAGTTCGGGCTGGACTGTTCCCATGAGGCACACGGTCAAGACGGATTTACATATGGCCTTATCTGAACTGGGGTGGCGTGGTGAGCCAAATAACGATGGATTAAACCCAGATCTGTGACTGGGGTGAATATTTTGTAAGTGTGCAACATTTCGTCCATCATCTTGTGTGTTTTGCTGTTTGCCCTATGTGGGAAGGGTATGTCCAGACGTGGGTCCCGTGCTCACTACGCAACTGGAGTCAAGCTATCCTGGCTGATGACGGCTGATAGCCAGAAACCGGTCCTAGGAAGCTTGATTCCCGTCCAGGGAAGACATGGCTTGGCAGTTCAGGCTGGACTGTTCCCTTGAGGCACAGGGTCAAGACTGATTTGCATATGGCCATGTCTGAACGGGGATGGCGTGGTGAGCCAAATAACGATGGATTAAACCCAGATCTGTGACTGGGGGTAAATGTTTTGCCAATGTGCAACATTCCGTCCATCATCTTGTGTGTTTTGCTGTTCGCCCTATGTGGGAAGGGTATGGCCAGACATGGGTCCCTTGCTCACTAGGACAGGAGTTTAAGTTGCTGTTGCATAATGTAACGACCTGGGGGATAAGATCAAGCGAAGAGTTTTTCTCCAATTTTTAAAACGTCACTCCACGGATATCGTTCTCCTACACTTGCTTGGGAATGCCTGCAAGGCCCTGTCGTGCTGGGTTTCCAGCTAGTGGCCCACTCTGCTTTCGGCTCTGGTTCCCAGGGAGTGGGTATATTGGTCTGGAAGTCGTTTCCCATGACTGTTGACTTAGTCCACACAGATGTCTTGGGTAGATTTGTGACTGTCTCTGGGCCTTGGAAGGGGCGCAGACTCAAACTCCTCTCTGTCTACACACCACCGGGCTTGCACACTCAGGCCTTTATAGAACTTGAGGACCTCCTTTTGAACTTACCCGATAGCAGATTATTGATTGGGGGCAATTTCAACTATATTGTCTCTGACTCCCTTGACCGCTGGCCCCAGAGGGCCCTACCACCTTCCCTCAGGTAAATCCACAGCTTTCTGGAAGCAATGGGCCTGGTGGATGTATGGAGGAGCTTGCACCCTACTGAACTACAGTACACCTATCTCTCTGGCCCTCATGGAAGTATGTCCGGTATAGATTATGTATTGATGCTAGCGCATCAACTTCACATCATCAGAGACGTACAACATCTTGCTAGAGGGATTTCCGATCATTCACTCATTCAGTATCGCCTAGAGGTGGATGAGTCCGCAGTCGGCCGTATTGCCCCGATCAACTCCTGGTACCTCACGACCCCCCTGATGTAGGGCTAAGGTCCTGAGTGAGTCGGATCTTTACTTTCAGGAAAATGTAGGGTCGGTTGACTCGAAAGCTAAGCATAGGGAGGCCTACAAGGTCATTATACAGTGGTGGTGTTGGCCCAGATCGCAGGGCAGCACAGGGAGAAGGCAGCAGACGTGATGCGCTTGGAGTGAAAAATGCGTATAAAAGACAAGGAGTTCTCAGACCTAGCTGGCTGCCAAGACGTACTACAGGGCCACGCTCAGCAGAATCTACGACGTGGGCGATAAGGCTGGTAAATTTCTGGCTTGGCTGCATCATAGAGATAGGGCTCAGTGGGTCGTGGCTGAGATTGAAACAGACTCACATTCTTACCTCACTGCAACACAAGATATCGCAGATGCCTTTGGCCATTACTACCAGTCCCTTTACACATCCCACATGTTGCATACAGACAAAGAGGCTTCCTTGCTTTTACGTGATATCTCGATGCCGTTACTTACCGAGGATGACTGCTTTGACCTCGAACGCGGCAGTCGCGGAGGTTGAAAAAGCGATCCAAGACTTGCATGGGGGAAAATCATACGGCCTTAACGGTCTGCCCATTGAGTTATTTAAGCTCATGGTGAGCTAGACGGCACCCTATCTCACTAAAATGTACAGCAAAAGTAAAAAAAGAGGGTATCCTTCCTGAGGATCAGTGACTCGCCAATGTTGTCGTGAGCCACACAGTGGGTAAGACAGCCAACAAGTGTTCTTATCGGCCTATCTCTTTGCTTAACTGCGAAGCCAAAATTCTAGAAAAGGTTCTTGCCACTCACCTGCTCAGGATTTCATCTGCCTGGACCATCCAGACCAATTGGGATTTATGCCCGCTAGGAATACCTCCGTCAACTTGTGCAGGCTCCACGATGTACTGTGCTGGGTCGATACGATTAGGGAAGAGATTGTATCCTTTAACGCTGCCTCCGCATTCAACACCATTCAACACCATCAATTGACCCTACATGTTCGCAATTCTACATAAACTTGGCTTTTGGCTCAAATGTATCCAATGGGTGCAGCTTTTATACCATCAACCACTCGCCCAAGCAGTTGTTAATAATAGGAAATCTCCTGTGTTTGTTCTCTGCAGGAGCACCAGCCAGGGTTGCCCCTTGTCTCCGCTTCTCTTCGCCTTGGCCCTAGAGCCTTTGGCCACATGGGTTTGCCAGGACCCAATTATAAGGGGCCTTAAATGGACGTCAGCTTTGGAGGACCGCATATCGCTGTATGTATTTGACCTCCCGGGATCATCCCTAAATGTGTTTCTAGACATATACCATGTGTTTGGTAGGTTTGCGTGCTATGCGATAAACTGGTCCAAATTGGTGCTATATGTCCTTTATAGCAAACGGCCTGCCCTCCCTCGGGGGTGCCAATTAGTGGAGACAACTGATGGCTTTAAATATTTGGGGATCTGGGTCTCTAAAGATCTATCTAGGTTTTACAATTGTAACCTCCTGCCGCCTCTAGTACATCTTAAATCGAACGTCCAACACTGGAAATCGCTCCCTTTGATTTTTTGGGGACGAGCGGCCCTATTCAAAATGATATCCCTTCCCAGACTCTCATATGCACTACAGAACACCCTTCCTGTCGCCACCTCGTATTTCATGAAAATCGACAGTATCATTCAGGACTTACTGTGGGAGCGTAAACCACCTTGTATTACAACACACAAGCTCACACTAGGATGGTTTGATGGGGGCATCAGGCTTCCGGACATTAGGAGGTACTATTAGGCACCACAACTAGCTGCAATCAACCAATGCATGTACAGACCACACGGGGACTCCGCTTTTCAGATCGACAGGTGGCTCCTGCCGGGTGGTGGTTTCGAGGGTGCTTTATATGTATGATCTTTGAAACCGGCACTGACTGGGTCTACTGGACATGCAGTGCATGTGTGGAGGGTGGCTACTAGGAATTCAGGCTGAGAAGGAAAACTCACACAGGCCATGCCACTCTGGCACTGTGAGCATTAGGTAAACTGATCTGTTCGAAGGGCTTCTATAGGTGGGACCTCATAGGCATCTCCAAGGTGGGTGATTTATGAAAATCGGGTGATGTGGTCCCCTTCCCCCAGTTACAGCAAGAATACCAACTGGCCCAGTCTGAATATTTCAGATGTCTCCAAATTAGGCATTACTTGCTAGCTGTGCTTCCCAAGGGTAGTGAGCTCCCTGAATCCTCCCCACTCTAAGATAGGATCCTAGACAGTGACCTACTGGAGAAGGCCATCTCACTATTTCATAAAACTCATCAATAACATGGCAGATCCTTTGACCCGCTTGAGAGCCAAATGGGACCATGATGTGGCTGGTCTAGAGAATGAGGAGTGGCAGGCGGCAGTGACCTCCACTTGGGAGGTGGCCATCTCCTCTTGGCTACACCTGGTGCAACTAAACTCCACATATCCTACTTGTCAGGCCCCTGATGGTTAGCATGAGTTACACGTTTGATGGTAGCTGTGTGCGACAATGTGGTCAGGAGGGGACTTTTATCCATGCTTTCTGGAAATGCGCAGTAATTCAGAGCTACTCGTAGGGGGATGGTGCGTCAGATGGAGGAAGCGTTGGGGCAACAGATCTACTGCAATATTAAATTGGCATTGTTGAATTTATGGGACCCTACTGACTTGAACTCCAGGGAACAAAAATGGATCTCTTTGGGCATGATGGTTGTGAAAAGGAATATTGCCTGATTGTGAAGGGCACAGAACCCGTAGAGTGTGGCTGATTGTGGCAAAGATTTGAACTAGTGTATGGTTATGGAGAAGTCCATCCATGATGCCAGGGGATGCCCAAACAAATGGACACAAATATGGTGGCCTTAGAATGTCCACAGGGGAGAGATTTGTGAACCCCCAAGCTCCATAGAAGATGTTACCGGTGGGACCTAGTTTTGTACATTTGAAACTGTCTATGTCACTTTATCTACGTATGTTTTAAATGACATTTCATGTACAACATTTATTGCCATCTTACAGGTAACTGTATAACCTACGTGTTATGCCTTTTTCAATGGAAAGAATACAAATTTTTAAAAATTGTCACAGAATTAAAACAAAAACAAATAATTACCATAGTCCAATTTGACTAACGCACAGAAGACAGGGCCCTAACTAAAGCAAATAATAATGGAAGTAACAAGATAGCTGGAGCAGAAATCTCTCCAACCTTGTTACAGTAGACAGCAACAATGAGCCCTAGCCAAGCCTCACTGAATCCATGTTTAGAAGTCAAGTCCCCTATCCATGTTAAGAATCAAGACAGTAATCATAGCACAGGACCAGACACCCCTGTTACGTCTTCGCAGCTGGCAACAGCGATTAGTCAAAACGAAACCCACTACGATGAGACAGACATGGGTAAAGCTGGTTTTGGGAACACAGGCGCTACAGACAACCTCGAAGAGACTGTGGAACCTTGCAAACTGCTATCCATAATAGCAAATAAACAACTGAAGAAGGCAATAAAAACATCAATCATTGACGCTGTTCAAAGGAACTACAACTGGCCCTGGATGCAGCAGATGGTAATCTGGGTTGCAAAACAAACCCAAAGGCGGACCAACAACTAAAACCACTTGGGCCACAGAAACTCTACCCAATTTTTCAAACAGCAAGGCCCACCTTCATTACAGAGAGTGATCAGTCAATCACAGCACCAGTACAACTACTCATAAAATCGCTTTGCGGGGACAAACCGGCTGATGAAGGGCAAATCTTCACCCACAGGAGATCTAACCCCCCCACAAACTGGAAGTAGAGGGAGCAATCACACAGCATGGCTCCTAAACAGGCAGAAGCAAGATGTGCCTCCACCCAACACACTCAGCTTAAGATCGCCTCCTCCAAACAAATAGTACAGGGCTATGGGAGAACAACACAGCTCAAAACGACACCAGAGCAAATACAAAAAATAGACACTGCCCGTAAACATACAAGGCTAAGGGTCCACGCCCGAACGGAATTGGAAACCAACATCATAGGTCTTCAGTTCAGATATATTAAATATGGCCAACAACTTACAAATCTTCCAATATATTCCAGAGTTATCATATCTTACAACAGAAGATCTACTCCAACTTCAATTTGAGGCCCTGAGCAGCAATAAAACAAGAGAAGCTACAATAGTAACATGGAAAACCAGCATGATAGCCCAAATGATCAAGACAGAAAGGGATCAATTTGTGAAATGGGGGATTAAAGTACACAACCCCAAAGATGAAAAATACCCACACATATTAATGGGCAGACTCTGCAACAGAAAGACACAGACGCCAAGAAAGTCCATCTGACGAGGGACAATCCAAGCTGCTTATCCAAATTCATTCCCTGATTTAGGATTCCATTTCTCACCTAATTCTGCTGCAACAGAACATAAAATCACTGAAAGAGGAAAAATTGAGCAGCACATATATGTCCAGGATGGAGCAGCAACGAATTAGTCAGGTTGGAAATTAAACTGCTCCTAGCATAACTGGACTGCAAGTAGAACAAACAAGATCATAAAAATAATTTCATGGAATGTGTACGGTCTGACATCACCACCCTCTTTTGTACCGCTTTGGCCGCCATAAGTGTGGCAGGGTATGCTCAGACGTGAGTCCCTTGCTCTGGAGTTCTGGACTTTTTGGTTCCGTCCAGAGGTGTCAGGGACAACACCCGAAGACCCCGGAGTTCAACCTGTCTCGGTGCACAAACAAACAGAAACACGGGCTTCTCGATGGTGGCGTCAAAGACCAAAGGTTTATTACTGCAGGGACACAGAAGTCACAGAAACTGCACACGGGCAGTGTCTAGGAGCCTGTTCGATTTGTACAAAGAGGGTTGCTCCTTATATACTAAATATTGGGCTTCAGGCAAATTCTTTACATGTTACCACAGTTCTAAACATTCGTGTCTTAAACAATAAATATTTGGCGTTGCACAGGAATCGTCAACAGTATCTGATGTCAAAACATTACGAATGAGGGGTTCCCACTAGTCCATCATAATCCCATGTCAATTCTTCATTCAAGACCCGGACCGCCTCATCGTAAATTTCGTTACCTCCCCCTAATAAAGGCCCAGAAGGAAAAGAGCAGAGCCAGGTGTGGAAGATAGAAAGACAGGATAAGAAATGTTTGTGGGTCGTAAATGGGCACGGTTACCAGCTTCGGCCGCCTAATCATGATCAGGCCAACGAACACAAGAACCAGTATAGCAGGACTGGCCTCAGGCTGGGGAGGCAGTTCTTGCCGAGTCATGCTGCTACAGCGTTGCTGGCCTAAGGTGCACGTGTCACTAGCAAGGTGAATCGCCGGTTAAGGCCTACGTGTCCTTAAATAAAAAGAGGTCATTGCGTGTCCATTGACTATGTGAGGGCAAGGAATACAAAATGGCTTCCGTGTTCTAAGATGGATGCCATGGGTAAATCACAAATGTGTTGGTAACAGGAGTGCTCTTGCTCGTAGCATAGCGAAAACACCAGGATATACTAAATGGATCATTTGCGGTTCACTGATACCGAAATTATGTATTTACGACAATGTTACAAACACGAGTAAAATCGTCACGGAACCTCAGACCCTCCTTTTGCCCTTACATAGGCAATTACTCAGTCTATATCAGAGTCAGAGTCTAATTCTATGCTCATTAGGTCAGTGACATGTTGTTGTATCATCATCCTGTCTCGTGCCTTTTCTCCTAATGCAGGTGGTTTTCTGAAACAGGTTGCAGCACAGAGACTACACAGAGCGGGACCACATTGGATAATAAGACAGCACGAGAACAGAAATACTAGGATGACACCAATGACCATCAGAACCTTCCATCCCCACGCTGATACCAGAGTCCAAAACCACTCCATGAAGGACCAGTTTCCCTTATCTACGTGTATAGAGTCGGAAATCTTATGTAGCTTAGAGATTGCTTCATAGACTGTTGGAGCATTATTTGGAATAAAGACACAGCAGCTCGATTGGATCATTCTGCATACCCCACCTCGATCTGCAAGTATTACGTCTAGAACCATACGGTTCTGCAACGTCATGAGACGATCCGCCTGAAGCTCAGCTGTTAAGTTACTAAGGGCACCAGCAGTTTCTGTAATAGTAGATTCAACTACCCGTGTTAGTTGACGTAGATTTCTACTATTGGCCATAGGCCCCCAAAACGGAAGGAAACCTTTGAAAAAGTCTCCAGCTTCTTGACCAGCGGTATCTTCCTTGCTGAAGACACCTCTTGCTACTCTGGTTTTGTGATAATCTGAAGAAGCAGTGTATGTCGGGGGTAACAATCGAGCAATATAACATGAACCTGAAAAGTCAGCAGGCAGCCATGTATATGCTCTGTCCTAACAGATGAAGTAGGTACCCCTAGCAGTCAGAAAGGCAGGGGAGGAGTTAGACGGAAATACGTAAGTCTCAACGCACTCACTCCTCCCTAGCTGAGCTCTCAGATTTCTCCCATTTCCTTGCAAACAGACCTGACCTCGGTGAGGCACGACCCAAACTGAAGTGGAGCTTTTACGCTTGCTTTCTCCCAAACTAAGGCGATACTCTGTAGAGTTCCAACTCAAATACACCCGTAATTCATCTCTAGGGTAAGATGGAGTATTATTGACGTCTTTAATCATGTCAATAATTCCCTGGACTAAAGCTTTGTTGGCTGAGTTGTATTTAGTGGACCGTGGTGGACGCGGAGGATAGGTCTCAAGGGCATATGAAAAAATGGTCTGAAAGGCCTGAAATGATCCATTGTAGCTAAAAGGCAAGACTAAATAGGGAATGCCTTTATCCATAGTGTGAGGTATCAAGCCACACACCCAGCAGTCTGTAGTATTAACTACCAGTTGGTGTTGATGCAAGAGCTGTACAAATGTATTGTTAATAAATTCTGAGCGTCGAGCTTGTTCGTGTTCAGGAAATGAGTGAAAAGAATGCATAGAAGAAACCGTAGAAGTAGTAGGATCAAGGGGAGGTACTGTAGTTACTGGCATAAAAATCAAATGTACACCAAAGATGATTCCACCCACCAACGTTATCAAAACAATTAAAAATGTAACTGCACATTGCATTAGAAAGCATTTGCTGTGAAGTATTCGGTACAGTCTATTTCTGCGAACATAAATTACATTTTCTCGTTGTAGCTCAGGAAGCTCCATCTTCTACGACCGTTCGCGACCACTGATGATGTGTACGTAGATGAAAATGCCTCTATCAGCCCTGGGAGTTCCCAGAACTAACAGAAAGATCGACCTTGTGTCTGACCCCCGCAGATTCAACTAGGCACACAGCCACGACCCTACGGCTACCCAGACGGCAAGGCAATTTTAAAACAAAAAGAAACAATACAAAGTATTTAGCAAACTTCCTGGCTGGAGGCAATGTATAGACAATTCAAATCTGAAAATAGGCAGTTTCCTGCTTTATTTGTCCATATTGCGAGGTCGCAAGTTGTATCTCAGTTTTGCAGGAGCTGTCTGATCTGGAAACAATGTATTTTCAACTGACGTTGCAATGTTCACGTTCGCAGATGGCAAATGTTCTTTTGGTGCAGGTGGCAAATGTTCAGGGTTCAAAAGAGCAGTTTCAGGAGGAGAGTCAGAATTTGGTGAATCAGTGATTAGTTTTGCATCGCTGAAAGGTATGAACCTGGGGACTTGTTCCGTTTCAGAGGTACCGATTCCTTTCTTTACCCAGTTATCGTAAGGGAGTGGCAGAGGCACACGTTTGACATGTGTCGTATGGATCCAGTTTTTCCTTCCGGCCACACGAATAGCAGTTCTCGTTGCTAGCAGGACTTGGAAAGGGCCAATGAATCTGGGCTGAAGATTTTTTGTTCTTGCAAAATTTTTGATGACCACCTGATCACCCGGTTTCAGCTGATGGCCTGGACTCTCCGGTGGCTTTGGCAATGCATCGAAAACCTGTTGGTGAATAAGACTCAATTTAGCAGTCAAGTCGAAAAGGTAATCAATTAACATTGGGTATTCCAGCTGCTTAAATTCTTTCGGTCTAGGTACCCCCCAAACATTTGCAGGACGACCAAAAACTATTTCATAAGGACTAAGCCCTACTCTAGAATGTACAGTTGCTCTTGTTGATAGCAAAGCCAAAGGCAATGTGTCTGGCCAGGACAAACCCGTGGATGCTTGTATCTTAGCAAGTTTCAGTTTAAGGGTGCCATTGTAACCCTCGACTAAACCCGCGGACTGGGGATGATTCGCACTATGAAACTTCTGTCTAATCCCTAGGCCGGCACACACACTCTGCATAACTTTCCCTACGAACTCACTTCCGTTATCTGACCATACAATCCGTGGCATTCCGTATCTGGGGAAGTATTCTTTAAGAAGAATTTTGGCAGTGGATAAGGCAGTATTGTCCTTCAGTGGGTATGCTTCGATCCATCTGGAGAAAGCACAAACTACCACTAGGACGTATTTCAGATTATTGCAACGATCCATGTGAATGAAGTCTAGCTGGATCACTTCAAAGGGGCAGGAAGGAGGAGCGAAGTGACCTGCAGGTGTGGGGATTCCCTTGCCAGGATTATGCATCAAGCATACTATACAATTTCTCACCACTCTCTCTGCACACTTACTAATCCCATCATTCTTCCAGACCGGAGCCAACATCTTACAAATCCCTTTTGAACTGATGTGCGCTGTTCCATGTGCCATCGTTACTACTGTAAGCACATACGCATCAGGCAACATCCAACACTGTTGTTCCGACAAGTCAATCCAACACCCACTCGAGTCCAATTTACCCGTGCTCTCTCTCCATGCAAGTTTTTCCTCCTCAGTCGCCTCTTTCTGAATTTCCTTCACGCTTTCCACTGTGTCTTCACACATTCCAGACTCAGAAATCCATCTTGCAGACGTTGCAACATACATTCTACTCATCATATTTCTAGCTGTCTGTTTTGCAGTCTCATCAGCAAAAGCATTCCCACGACCAACATCATCCGTGATTGCTTTATGAGCACTGCATTTCACAATCGCAACTTCAGTCGGTAAGGTTAGAGATTCCAACAAGTCATTAACTAGCTGACCATGTTGAATCTTAGTCCCATGGGACGTAATGAAACCTCTCTCTTTCCACAAGCGGCCAAAACTATGGGCCACGCCGAACGCGTACTGACTATCTGTGAACACATTCACTCTCTTTCCCTTAGCTAAAACGCACGCTCTTGTTAGCGCGATCAATTCTGCAGCCTGGGCAGAATTCTGACTCACTCTTGCAGTTTCCACAATCGTACTCAAAGTCGTTACTGCATAAGCAGCAGTCACATCACCATTCTCCAATTTGAAGCAAGACCCGTCAACATACAACGTGCCATCTGGATCTGATAACGGAGTGTCTTTTAGATCGATTCGTCCTTTTGTTTCTTCCTCAGTTTTGAAATAACAGTCGTGTGGTTCGGAATCACTCGACTCTTGGCTAGTCGGCAACAATGTTGCTGGATTCAATACATTGCATCTCTTGATCTGAATATGACTAGCTAATAGTGTCAGTTCATAACCTGATAATCTAGCACTGGTAAGGTGTTGCGTCTTGGTTCGGTTCATGAGTGTATCCACAGCATGAGGAACCATAACTACTAGCATGTTGTTCATTACTAAACCAGCAGATTGTCGAATGGAAGCTGCAGCTGCGGCTGTAGCTCTCAAGCAACTAGGCAATGCTCTAGCTACTGGATCTAATGTTGATGAAAAATACGCACAAGGGCGTTGTTTATCACCAAATTTCTGCGTCAAAACACTCAATGCACAACCTTCTCTCTCGTGGACATAGAGCGTGAATGGCTTACTGTAGTCGGGTGTACCCAATACAGGTGCTGAACATAGTGCATTTCGCAATTCAGAAAAACTCTGCTGACATTCAGCAGACCATGGCACCGGACTCGGAACACCTTTCCCAGTCAAGGCTACCAATGGTTTTGCTAGAAGAGAAAAATTCGGGATCCATTGCCTACAATATGAGGTAATACCTAAAAAGGCACGTACTTCTCTCTGCGTGCTAGGAACATTCATCTGTGTAATTGCTTTTATTCTCTCTGGGGTCAACTTCCTTCCCTCCTTTGACAAGAGATGACCTAGGTAGGTCACTTCTTGGCAGCAGTATTGCATTTTTGAAGGTGACACCTTGTGATTCAAATCTGACAAGTGATGCAATAAAGAAATCGTTGCTGTTTTGCAAGTTTCCTTGTCATCGGCAGCCACTAGAAGATCATCGACATACTGTATTAAAGCAGAACCAAGAGGAAGTACGAAGGAATCTAACTGGCTTTTTAATGCTTGACTGTAAATGGATGGGCTTTCACAATAGCCTTGTGGAGCGCGTTTAAACCTAAAGCTTCGTCCTCCTAGAGAGAAACCGAAGATATCTCTGCTTTCCTCGGCTATCGGAATGCTGAAAAAGGCATTTTTCAAGTCGACAACTGAAAACCATGCTGCTGTAGCAGGAATCAACGTTAACAATGCAGTAATGTCTGGAACCACAGGAAACTGTGGGATCACAATTTTATTAACCTCTCTAAGATCAATTACGAACCTATATACTGGAGGCTTTGTTGGGTCAGTTCGTTTCAAAATAGGCAGTACAGGACTATTACAGACATTTCCTCTAGTCTCTTCTACAACATCTTTCTTGATCAGGTCTTGTACTATCAGTAGGAGCGCACGCTCACCTTCACTAGAGATTCTATATTGTGGAATTCGTGGAAGTTTGACATTTGCTTTCAAAGTTACTACATAGGGTGGAATTTCCAATAGACCTACATCATTAGGACCAGTCGCCCAAAGAGTATCAGGGAGTGAACGCAGCTCTGGTGGGAGCGCATCCATCGACAAGTACATCGGGGAGATTATTCTTTTACCCAACGTAAGTTGTACTCCTGCTGGAGAACAGTACAATGTCGCGTACAGGCGTTTTAACAAGTCTAAACCAAGCAGATTCTCGTTACAACCTGTCGTCAAAATCAAGGGTGCTTTCAATTGACAGGGTCCAACAGAAATAGACAAAGGACCAGAAACAGGGTTGTGAACAGGGGCGCCCGAAAAACCTACTGAAACGTTTGTCGAGCCAGACAAAGGTGCGCCAGGGAGTTTCGCATGTATGATAGAACTTTTTGCTGCACCAGTATCCAACAGAAACGGTTCGACTATACCTGATGTTGCTACCGCGACATAAGGCCCACTCTGATCTACTGGTACTGATACTACTCCCTCTCTTTGTCCATGGCTGTCCTAGTACTCGCTTTGCTGAACTTCCTCACTAGCTTCATAATAGTCTTCAACATGATACTGTGGAGACCTATTCTGTTGGGCAGATTGTCCATTTCGCTGGTCGAAATAATTAGAAGGGCGATCACTCGTCTGCGGAGGCATAGCACCTCGTCCTCGACCTCTAGAGTTTTGCATAGAACTACCACGACCTCTCTGAGCTGCCGCAGCATTATTTTGTGCCCGAACTGGACACTCATTTTTGTAATGACCTTCCACTTTGCAATAAGCACATTGATTCCATTGGTATTGTGGTCTTTGAAAATTATATTCCGTTCTTTGATATGACCCTTGCTGCATATTAGTCTGATTCGTGCGAGGCGGATATGCTTGCTGTAAAAGGACTTTAGTTTTTAAATCTTTCGTCTTTTTATCTGATTTTTCCTTCTCTTCTTTATCCCTATTTTCATAGTACTGGGCAGTCGCAAGTATTTGCGCAGTCGTAGAGACAGCCCACGCACTTTCAGAATTCTTTAATTTACTACTAAGTTCTGGCAACAGATTGTGCACAAATTTATCAACAAATAATCTCTGACCTCCTTCTGTGCTCATATCCTGACCACTATGATCCACGAAAGTCTCTTCGAATCTTGTGAAAAAGTCTGAGACGCTTTCGTCTTTCTTTTGTTTGCACGCGGACAATTTGTCCCAGTTAACGCGCAATGCTGGCATCAAGGTTTTCATTAAATCGATTATTCTACCAGGCAAATTAGCAATTAGGGGTTCTGGTTTGGAACCACCTATTTGTTGACCATCCGCTGCAATTATAGCTGCCCAGTCACCACCTAGGGCAACTGGATGATTCTCTTTACGAATTTTAGCCCAAATTGGTTGCGGTACTACATTACCAAATAGCAGATCTATGTCAGCAAGATTCAATACACAAGCGTCAACTGTTTGAGCCAACTCTTTGTAGTACCCTGCAGGATTTTTACGTGGATCTGGCAAGGCCTGTTTTACTGCTAATACTTCAGCTCGCTTCCATGGAATATGTATCCATACTCTCTGGAATTGGGCCGGAGCGGCTGCAATACCAAGGTTTACATTAGCTTGCACAGCTTCACGCCAAATTGGTGGAACCTCTCTCATTGGGTATTGACGATTTTGTTTCCTACTGCGTTTCTCTAACTCTCTTGGTGAACGAAGGGATGGGTCATTCCTATAACTTAAAATCAGTTCCATCGTTTCTTTTATATTTTGACCAACTATCATACCTGTAGCAAACTCTTTCTGAACATTAATTAATTCTTCTAGATTTGATTCAGGGTCATCCTCTTCCAATTCCTCACGTAGAAGGAAACACATTTCATCGAACACATATCGTTGTGTCGGTTCATTCCATTGCATAAATGTATCTAATACATCTTGTACATTATATCTTCCAACTTTCGAAACCCATCTAAGAGCAGTGGAATCTAGTATTCCTCTTTCTTCAGTACTGGGAAGCTGACTACGCCTCTGTACAGAGTCAGAGGTAGGAGTCTTAATCAGAGTTTTATAGAAGGGAGATAGAATATTAGAGACAGAATCAGTGATTCTTCGACGAACAGAAAGCGGAGTCATAATATTAGCAGCGGCAGTAAATAGAGTAGCAGTTGGAACAGATAGATTAGGAACAGTAGGAGTAGCAGGAAAAATAGCTTGTGAAGTAGCAGGTGTGAGCGACACAGGCATAGGTAAAGAAGCCGGCAACCCTAGAAGAGGGGTTGTCGAAGGAACATTAATATTGACCACAGGAGGTACAGGAACTGGATTCAGGGGAGCGGGAACAGGGACACCAGGTTGTCCAGCAACCGGTAATTGAACATTCGGTATAGGTGGAGCCGTAGCACCCTGTGCATACGGTGGGGGTGATCGTAACAAGTAAGACAACAGGGGATCCTTTTCAGGGTCCTCTACTATCTTAGCCGTACTCGATGGCAAAGCAGGATAGCACTTGTCTATCGCTAAATTACGCTCTCTATCGGCCACCTCCATCGCTTTCTCAGACTCGTTGAGTTGCAGCTGCCTAGCAGACTGTTCTAAAGTCAACTCTTGCTCTTTCTGTTCTTTCTTCAACTTTTTAATTTCTCTCTGTTTAGATTCTTTTCGCCAATAACGGAAAGAATCAAACATTGCCGGCCGGGCTTTCTTCTTAAACAACCTTCTTTCTAGATTATCGAGAACTTCAGGTTCAAAACTACCATGTAGTGGCCAACTAAGGACACCATCTTTCTCTGTGTAGTGGATCCATACCTCGTTATAAGAGATAGGGCCCACACCAAATTTGCAATATAGATCATAAAGGGGAGTTCCAATCGGAGGAACCAAACACGAGTCCTCCAACTGGGAATCACTGTTGCAACTGAAACAAGACAACATACAATTTTTCCGACTTACCATTTTATAATCCGGAACAAAACACAAACAAGACACAAACAGAAAAGATGCGCACTCGAACCAAGAACTTAGGCCTACCAGAACTGACAAATGTATCGATACCTGAACTGAACAGAATGATTATCGTAACCAGAATAACCAGTGATAATCTTACAGAACTGAACTGAACTGAGAACTAAAAGGATTATCCAAATAGGAGCAACCCTCACAAAATACTTAACTGAGGTACTGAAGACGTCACCAAGGAGAAACCCGTCACGTCTCGCCGTACTAAGGACTGCACCTCGGGTCCAAGACAGGGCGACGGTCAAGGCAACGGACAACTGCAGCCGTCTGAACGGGAACCCTCGTGGAAGAGGACGTCGGGGCCACTTTTGCGATATGCCGGGATCGATGAAGTGGGGCGCCTCCCTCTGAAATCTTCACACGAAGCTCCTCGAACTCTTCAGGCTTTTGGACCGGTACCGAATGACGTTGAGCCCCACGTTGGGCGCCAATTGGAGTTCTGGACTTTTTGGTTCCGTCCAGAGGTGTCAGGGACAACACCCGAAGACCCCGGAGTTCAACCTGTCTCGGTGCACAAACAAACAGAAACACGGGCTTCTCGATGGTGGCGTCAAAGACCAAAGGTTTATTACTGCAGGGACACAGAAGTCACAGAAACTGCACACGGGCAGTGTCTAGGAGCCTGTTCGATTTGTACAAAGAGGGTTGCTCCTTATATACTAAATATTGGGCTTCAGGCAAATTCTTTACATGTTACCACAGTTCTAAACATTCGTGTCTTAAACAATAAATATTTGGCGTTGCACAGGAATCGTCAACAGTATCTGATGTCAAAACATTACGAATGAGGGGTTCCCACTAGTCCATCATAATCCCATGTCAATTCTTCATTCAAGACCCGGACCGCCTCATCGTAAATTTCGTTACCTCCCCCTAATAAAGGCCCAGAAGGAAAAGAGCAGAGCCAGGTGTGGAAGATAGAAAGACAGGATAAGAAATGTTTGTGGGTCATAAATGGGCACGGTTACCAGCTTCGGCCGCCTAATCATGATCAGGCCAACGAACACAAGAACCAGTATAGCAGGACTGGCCTCAGGCTGGGGAGGCAGTTCTTGCCGAGTCATGCTGCTACAGCGTTGCTGGCCTAAGGTGCACGTGTCACTAGCAAGGTGAATCGCCGGTTAAGGCCTACGTGTCCTTAAATAAAAAGAGGTCATTGCGTGTCCATTGACTATGTGAGGGCAAGGAATACAAAATGGCTTCCGTGTTCTAAGATGGATGCCATGGGTAAATCACAAATGTGTTGGTAACAGGAGTGCTCTTGCTCGTAGCATAGCGAAAACACCAGGATATACTAAATGGATCATTTGCGGTTCACTGATACCGAAATTATGTATTTACGACAATGTTACAAACACGAGTAAAATCGTCACGGAACCTCAGCTCACTTTGCCACTGGATTCAAGCAAGCCGGACTGAAGACGGCTGTAATGCCAGAAACCGGTCCGCGGAAGCTTGTTTCCGGTCCAGGGAAGACATGGCTTGGCAGTTCGGGCTGGACTGTTCCCATGAGGCACAGGGTCAGATTGATTTGCATATAGCCATGTCTGAACTGGGGTGGCAGAGTGGGCTAAAGAACGATGATGGATCAAACCCAGATCTTTTGACTGGGTGTGAGTGTTTGATTGGTTCAGATGCTCCGTCCATCACCACCCCCTTTTGTACCGCTTTGGCCGCCATAAGTGTGGCAAGGTATGCTCAGACGTGAGTCCCTTGCTCAATTTGCCACTGGATTCAAGCAAGCCGGGCTGAAGACGGCTGTAATGCCAGAAACCGGTCCTCGGAAGCTTGTTTATGATCCAGGGAAGACATGGCTTGGCAGTTCGGGCTGGACTGTTCCCATGAGGCACAGGGTCAGACTGATTTGCATATAGCCATGACTGAACTGGGGTGGCAGAGTGGGCTAAAGAACGGTGATGAATCAAACCCAGATCTTTTGACTGGGTGTGAGTGTTTGATTGGTTCAGATGCTCCGTCCATCACCACCCCCTTTTGTACCGCAGGTACTTGTACAGGCTTCTCATTTAATCTACCACCTACTCTAGTAGGAAACAGATGTGATAAGCAGTGAAATTCTAAACTTTTCTCCCACACACTCAAGGGAGCTCCTTTTGTTTATTTTATTTGAAAGAGATCAATAGCATCACCAATATCTCTTTAGACTGTAGTATTCATAAAGGTCTTCTGACCTGGTTCGATCTACCTTTTCAATCTGACCTCGTGATGATGATGTGCCATCCTCTCTCTCTATATATATATATATATATATATATATATATATATATATAATATATATATATATATTATATCTTGAAGAACATCTATGTTTTTATAACAAATATTATTTTGTATCAGATATAATCTTACTTTTCTTTAGTTTACTAAGAGCAACTAACTCTTGCCACATTTTTTTGCTCTTTGTAGGGACACCGTTGATAATAAGTGCTTCTTTGACATCTCCCTGCAATCCTACAGTCCCCATATTATGCTTGAAATCTATTGCCTAGTACCCAACTCTACCTTTAAGACCCTTTTGTATCTCTTTTGGAGACAACTTCCCTGTCTTTGGCTCCATACGAACTACAGCTTGCAATGGATGCATACATTGTATCTGAATTGATTCATAAACATTTAAATCTTGAAGTTCTCGTGAAATAGGAACTAATTCTAAGTTGTTGTTGACGGCTCTAGCTGGCATTTAATTATCCTTTAACTTATCATAACAGTACTTGCGACTTAAAGTTGACTGTATATCAAAATTTGCAAGTCAGAACATCATATACAGACATATCATCTGACATAAATGTCATCTCTGAAATATCATTCACAATAATATCATCCCTTTGGATGCTTTCTACTATTACTCTAATGTGGCTGTCAGGAACGTTGGTCTTTCCCCACTGGTGTCCTGGACTATAATTATTTGGATCCCTTAACTGGTAACCAAGTGCCTCTTTCTAGCACTTCACTCTCAGGGTAGTGAGGCATAGTAGTAAAAGGTTTAGTCAGGAAGATACTGTGGGGAAGAGTCCCAGCAATCATCACGCAAAAAAACAACAGTTAATGAATCACTGTCCAGTCAGTCTTTTTTTTACAAAAAAGAAAACATACATTATTATACACACTACTAAATACAACATACAAATCACAAATATCCACAAAATGGGAGTTAGAAATGCCTAAGATGACACCGGATGAAGAGCCTCATAAACAACAGACGGCACACATTAAAGATAGATCTCACAGATCTCGTAACCCTCTTTGAGTACCCTCTACACCCTGCTCTTGAGACACCACAAGCGGCCTATGTACCTGCCCTGAATCCTAAAACCCTATAACCACCAAGCCACCCTTGTACTATAGAAGGTACAGTCGACAAAATTCAGACATACTATGTTTGTCAGGGTTTCACCTCAATAGCCAGCCTAGGAAGTCAAAACACAATGCCATCAATAGTAAAACACATTAGAATGGCCCCTCTGTTCGAGAATATTTACCAATGTGTGCAGTGATTAACTATTACTATTGTTACTATCAATAAATATCTCAGTGAGTAATACTGTGAGGTGTATGAGTCATTCTTCTTCTACCTATAATTTTGTTGCAGACAACCAAAGATCTCAGAGAGAAAAGCCCTGCACCCCAAATCAATAAGACTAAAGTCTCAGCTGCAAGAGTTCTTGCAAAGGTGAAAAATATCTCCAAGCATCATGAATTCTCTGACAGGGAGATTTAGCATTGTACTGAAAAATCGTACATAATGATCCCAGAGGGCCGCTGCACTACTGACAGCCTCCAGGATCAAAAGGTCCTCTCCTGTTGGTGTCACTTCCCTCTTTCGGGTGCTACCAGTCCAATAGCCCACAGACTTAAAGGGCGAATGTTCGATTAGGTTGGCTGCAATTCTCCCTTTGATGCAGACACGACCACTCAGCTTTTAATTAATTCAAATATGTGCTTGGTGTGTCTCTTTAATTTTAGTTTTTTCAGCATGTCTGACCCTAATGAGCACTTTCAGTGCTCTTGTCGGGGCCCTTGAGGGAGCCCAGCAGCCCTCTTTGTGGGCAGTGTAGGACCTGGTGGTCTCCCTCTGCTCCTACGGACAGCATGGGCAGGGTCCTTCATGATGTGTGAGTCCCACTCCTACTGGACACAGGCATGTGGAACAGAGAAGGCAACCAGTACCGTTTGCTCTCCTGCCAAACCCAATCCCCCAGTGTACATGGTTGTGGAAAAGGGGAAGCACAACACACACACCCATTTCTTGTGGCATTATCCCCAGGGTAATGGCCGTCCCAAGAATTGGATTACATTTGCATAATACAGAAAAATGATAACAGGCCCAGCAGCACTAGAGGCCCTCCAAACAGATTTCCTCGTGTGGGGAAACAACAATGACAGTGTTCCCTTACTCTGTTGAGCTGATTTTCATATGTTTCAGTCTTGGTAATGGGCTCTCGCCACCAGCAGCATCCAGTTTAGGCATCCTTACCACTAAACTTTCATGATCTTTAGTTGCTTATTTTTGTAATAAATAGGAGCTCAGGGCATGCTCTACTGGCCTTTAAATTCCATATGACCTAACTCAGCTGACTCAATCCAACAGCAGTGTCTTCACCAGACCCAGAATCTACTACTCTATCTGATCTCCTTTCACTTCGGCCTTACCAGGTTCTGCCGCAGCATCACCCTTCGTCTCTCAGTTCAAATTAACCTTCCTGCCTGTATTCCGCAGGCCCCACAATTCCTGTCCACTAGCAGAGTTCATGTATGCCTAGAAGGAATCAAGGGATCCTAGTTTACATGTCTCCCTTCACAGGACCAGGCCACAAAAGTCCCAAGGTAACTCCTTCTTCTAGTGTCCCCAGCAAGTCCAACAATGTACTGTCCTCCAAAGTGAGTATGGTGGTTATTGACCCTGGCGACACATGTCTACAGAATCTTTGGGGCACATGAAAAGCAGCTTCTGCTAAAACGGCTTTGCCATGTTCCAACCCTATGTTTGGAGTCCATAACCTATTACTGACTCGAAAATAGGGTTTGCAAGTCGCTATTGGGAAGGGGTGTACCAAGGGCATCCCTGCCTAATAGCGAGTCGCAGCGGGATGTAAAGTTGTTTTTCAAGAGGAATGCGGTTGCAGTTTAACACCACTCTTCAAGTAGGTGGTAAGCTAGTCACATATGGCAATGGTTTCCCAGGGGACCACTTCTCCTTTGCGAATCGTAGTAAAACATTTTTTTAAGAACAGGCAGTGGTCCCGCACACCACTGCCTACTATTAAAAAATCAAACAGAAACATAAAAATTTTCTTTTCGAAATGCATCTTGTTTTCCTTTAAGAAAAACGGGCTGCATTTTTAAAAAAAAGCTGCTTTATTTAAAAGTAAACACAGACGTGGTGGTCTGCTGTCCCCAGCAGGCCAGCATCCCTGTGTTATTTCCCGTTCCCAATGGGTCGCAAATTGTGAGCTGCCTCATGAATATTGATGAGGCAGGTCAATTGCGACCCCATTTGAAATTGCTAATGTGTCTGAGACATATTAGTACATTTCGTTTTGTGAGTATCTAATTGTGAGTTGCGAAAAATTGCAATTACAGACTTTCAAAATGAAATGGCCCTGAGTCTGTATATGGCTGGAGTGTCCCTTCACTCCAGACAGTGGTTCAACCAAGATGGGTCTTTCCATCTTTGGCTCCTCGATGTTCCTGTGCTTCTGCCTGTCTTGCCCTTGTGCGTGGGTTTTTAAGTGGGAGTGATAAGTTGCTGAAAGTGAACCCCTTTTCAGAATCCAAAGATGACACACCATCACTCCACCTGTGTCCCATCCCTCTGCAAAGCATCTTAGTCACAGTTGTTAATGTTCTCAGGTCTCTGAAAGCTTTGAACCCAGCTCTGCTACCAATGTGAAATCGGTTCCGTCACCAGAAATTCAAAGGTGCCTCAGGGAGAGAATAGAGACAGATATCTGGCTGTTCACCTTATGTTTCTCTGGAAGGGTATGCAGAGGCTTGCCAGGCAAAATTAATGGAGTTATCCTATACCGATTCTGCCCCCTGCCACCCATCCTCTTCCTTTCCTTCCCGACGGGCCTGTTGGGTGTGAAAGGCCTTGATCTACCTGCTGGCCAGCATGTTAAATTAACTTGAACCAGCAGGGTCATTCAAAGCCTGAATAAAATTAAGGACTGACTCTGGAAAAATTGAACCAAAACCCAAAGTACATGAAAGAGAGAAGGTATGGCCAAAAAAATAATATATTCAACTCTGAACTTTATTTTCCGATGGAAAGAAATATTAAACTCTTCTCTGCGTTGCGAAATTATTATTTTGGTAAACTTTTACCCTACACTGTGAATATAGTAAATCATTATGGATTAGTAGTGAAGCACTACAGACTCACACCATAGTGAAAAAAATAGGATTATTTATTTCTGAATACCTTACTAAATTGATGACCAGCATATGTTTGGCCAAATTCCTTCATCTTCAGGAAACCCCACGGGCTGTCTCTCTCAGTATACATCAACTTTAATAACTCATTTACAGTGTCTTTCACAGTAATAAGACAGATTACCTGGCTAAAATAACTAGCCTTTGCATGCCTCACCCAAGCTACTTGATTGAATTTAAATCCCTATTTTAAGAACAAAAGAGCAAGGCGTTCCCTTTTTCACTCCAGTGCTTTTCGTTACCTACCTTCAGAAAATATTCTAGTAAATATTCAAACCTTCTTTCCTTCAACCTGGCTGTATATACGGAGTAAGCTTTTACGTAAAGTGTGGATTCCGCATTTTGTTTGTTTGACTATATGATTCTAGTTTTAATACTCCAGCAATGGTTATTAAATACCCCCCATTAACTATAAGATTCTCTGTTCCTCTTCGTTCCTCCTTTACCGGAATCGTAAAATATAGAGGGCCTTATTCACAAAGGTAAACTTACACTTTAGTGTAAGTTTACGATTTTCTGGCGAATCACAAAGTACTGTTATTAGTAGTATCTTTGTGACTGCCCTTCTTTTTATGTGCAGGTACTCTGCAATGGTAAAGATACTACTCTCAGAATTCCTTTGTGAATTGCAAAACATTATAAAGTTTACCATTGTGAATAATGCCCTATGTGTCCAGAGCAAACATCTGTAAGCGAAAAGCATGTACAGGCAAATAATTGTATAATGTGTTGGTGTGCGTTCTCAGCAGTCCTGGAGTGTCCTTGCAGGTGGGATCTTTTCTAATCGGTGTATAGTCGTAATTTGTTTTCATAATATGAGAGTTATTTTGATTGCAATTATTTGAGAGTGGATTCAGATATGTGTTGGGCTTTCTTTCCAAATAATATAGCATGGGATATCATCATTTACTTTATTTAAAAGATATTTCATATATTATAAAGGAATGTTTTGCCCAAGATATGTGTTCGTCTTCTAAATTAACGTGTTCACTAAACTGCAAGTATAACTGGGCAATAGATTTTATACCGTTTCCTGCATAAAACATTAATTGTTGATAAGCGTATTTCAAACCAGCATTGGTTTACAACATTTTTGTTGTTGACCGAGCTTTATTTTATAAAGACCAGAATCTGCAGGAACCCTTGACATCAACATCAATTTTGTTAAAAAGCACATCATCAGCACATGCTCACTCATAGATTACCACCATTAACAGCTTGGTTAGTAGATGACACTGTTATGAGCATGTCCTGTGATGTTCAGCATATGTTCAATGTTTTTAAAACGTGAAGGATTTTTTATACATAAGAAAGCAGGAAAGCTGTTGTCACATGGAACATTTTCAGATTTTAAACCCATGGGATCTAAAAGCATTTTAAGAGATCTAAATAGCATGATAATCTGTAGGATTTGGGACCATATGGCATTTCCACAGTTGGTAGGGTGTGCTAAACTCCACACCCAAGTCATGTTTTATTGAATTTATGCAACATGTTTGCCAGAGTGCTGTAACGAATTTTCAGAGCTCAAAATGATTATAAATGTAACAGATTATAAAGGTTAATTACAATTATTGTCACTAAGAAATATCATGAAAAGTCTATGATTCAAGTGGTACTTTAGAAAGACATGGAAAGTTATCAGTGCAAGTGACCATGCCGCAACACCTGTCTCCAGGTGAGAAGGGCCCCTGGGAACACCACCTACTTTGGCGCTGCACTCCTCAGGGGACTACAGTTGGTGGGTTCAGTCTGGCCTTGCAGAGGGCCCTGAACCCTGCCTGGATTTGATGTCTGGGCATGCATGTCACCGTGGCCTGGGGGGACGCTATTGCGGTGCGGAGACTCTCTCCCTCGGTGCAAGGACTCTGGTGACCCCCTGATCTTCCTGGGATATCGCCATTCCATTACTGAGGCCTCATGCTGCTCTAAGGGCTTTTTTGTTTGATTCCCCCGACTTTCCTTCATAGCTGTGCAAAAACTTGTCTGCCCTACAGGCCTGCCACAACCCGTAAAATTCCCCTAGAGCTGGTATCTCTACCTTGGTTCTGACTTTGATACCTGTGCCGTCCCCACTCACCATGTTTGTGCCACCTTGGCGATTCTGTCCCCACTACCCAGCGATCAGTGGTCATGCTCTTTGACAAGGCGTTATTGGTTCAAGCTAGTGGGTAGAGCATTGATATCTGCCAACGGGTCCCCAATAGCTCGCAGACTACCTGGGGGATGCTGAATGGTTGCCCCCGCTGCACATGGAGGCTGCGATTGTCTCCAAAACTCTAACCACCTACTGGATCAACTTCTGCCCCGAGAAAGGGACCTTACAGCACCTTCCGTATGGGACAACATTGGCACCATTGTGAGCTGTGATCAGGGTGCTCCCACTAGGTTCTTCACTGTGGATTCAGACATGGACACGTGTTAGACCTGGCATCATTGGCGTGAGTCTCCCTTCCATTTTTGATGGATTGCCTCCTCTGTTTTGATATGTTTGTGCTGGTTAAATGCTTTGGCCACTGTGCCACCATTATTCCGTGCCACAGTGCAAGTGCTCCCTATGTTAAATTGATGTACTAATTGGTGATTCCATGATTGGGTTATTTGATTTACCTGTCAGCCCCTAGTACAGTGCACCATGTGTGCCCAGGGCTTGTAAATCAAATGCTGCTGGTGGGCTTGCAGCACTGGTTGCGCCACCCACAAAAGCAGCTTGTAAAGTGTGTCTCAGGTCTGCCATGGCAAGGCCTGTGTGCAGTCTAGTACTGCCATGTCGATTTGGCAAGTGCACCCACTTGCCAATCTCTAAACCTTCCCTTTGCTTCATATTAGACACCCCTATGGTAGGCCCAAGTGTTGTAAATTGGCAGCAATCGGGTTAGCGTTAGCAGAAGCCCATCCTGTTTTTAGAGGCTATCTTGCCTGTTTTGTGGAATCCATTTTGTATTTCTGTCAGCCATTTTGTATGCCATGTGCTACCTCGTGTTTACCATGTGCTCTGTCCTACCTTTCTGTTAACTGCTCTTGAAATCTGCCTAGAGACGAGATATATTTAGCATCTTCCACCTTCGCACATGCTCAGTTGCTCTTGCAGCTGTCTTTGCAGCTGCCACTAGAATGTAACACTCAGGATGTGTTTGCCAAAAACAGCCACTGTTAGCTCCTCCCACTTGTTGACTGTATGACCATATATGTACCTAAAACCAGCATTTTGTACTTGTACCGCCTTCATTTTAGCCCCTGTGTGGGTATAAAAGGACCAAGCTCCTTCCATTCAGTGTGCTACGTCATACATTACCAAAGGGTGTTGTGTGAATGTAGTTCCACCTCATGAGGTTTAATAAATCTTGTACTTTCTATTCCAGTTTCTGTGCCAACTACTATTCTATGGTCTGAGGACTCTGTGCAGAGAAGGGAGAACCCCTAGCACTGGTAGACCTTGCTGAGACCCACTACTACAAATTGGCGCTCCAACGCGGGACGGATGCCCGAAGGACTGGTCGAAACAAGGGATTGGAATCTCGCTTTGGACGCGATTGCTGACTGAGGAGACCCGAGTCTTGGCAACCATGCCGTTTTTCCTTTCTTTCTGATCTGACCATCCAGGTGGTGCCGGTCCTCGACTGAGATCTCTTCTGTTGATTCGCCGTGCAGTGACCATTTGGTCGATTTGAGAATTTGGCAGTTGGAACCTGGACACCATTTGATTGGTAAGAGTCGTACTGCGGCACTTGCTGTTGGTTTTTGATGCCTTTGATTGGTAAGGTAGTTTAGTAACACTTACTGTGGCTTTTGATTTGAAGGATTGGCCAATATTTGTATTTGTTTGTAAGGTATATATAAATTGCAATTTATATAGGCAGGTAATGAGGAAATTTTTCTCTATTTGAATATGTTTGAACGGCGCAACGTACGAAGAGTACCTTAAGCGCTACTTTGATTATAATACTGCATATTTTGCACTATTTTTGGAATGCCTGTTTCTAGCACACTTCGTAGGATGTGTTGCTTTTGTCGAGGTACCAGTTTGAGACTCGATGGAGCACAACCGGCCCCCCTTGAGGGGACGCCTAATAGGTCCATGTATATTAAGTATGGTATTTCTTCTATAATGTACAGCACGTTATGGAATAAATACACTCGTAAGGATCCTGATTTGCGTTGCCCTATGCATGGGTAATTTGATTTGCAAAGATTCAGTATGTGGAACAATGTATGTTTAAGCGAAAGACTAGGCAAGATATGTTTGACTGTGTGCGAATGTGGGAGAAAGAAGTGCGTGACGAATGAAGCGTGAGCAAGCCTTGATTGAAAAAGAACAGCGAAAGAACATTTATGCGAAAGCATTAGAGTTAAAAAAACAGGGAAATGAAAGAACTAAAAGAGAGAGAGGATAGGGAGCGCCATTTACAGGTAACTGGCCAATATGCTGTTAAGCAACCCCTTTATCCTATCCTTAATAAACCGCAAGATGATTTTTTGTTATTAGAACGTTCTCTACCTCCGTATATTTTCCCTTCCGCTCCTCATAAGTCCGATGAGGAATCTTCTACAGATCAGGATAAAGCGCGAGAAACTCGTTGTATGTTGCCCACTGCATGTTCTGCTGAGCTTAGAACTGCTGCTTGCAAAGCCGCCCGTAATACTGCTTCTGCCTCTGAACTTTTAGATGACATGAAGAATTGGCAGGGAAGGGAGCAAGTATATTTTATAGAGGTGTTTGCCGCAGAAGTAGTTGAACGGTTTAGGAAACATTCTGAGGAATTGGAGCCTGTTGATATGGCAAATAATTGTAAGCAAATGCGTGATGGTCTTTTTCTCTTTTCTCAGGTGGCTGACTCTATCAGGCGTTTGATTAAATTACGTGTTGAGACAGTTGTTTGCGAGAGTAGAAAAAGGCAGTAGACACATCTGCACAAACATCTCAGACCGGCGTGGCACAAGCTTCTATCTTCGGAACAGATAAGACTATGATAGTTCTTGTGAAACCTATGTGGGAAGCCACACCTTTGTATGTTACTCCTAAAGGAGCGGGTAAAGTGACGATAAGACTTATATTGATGCAAAGGGTTACTTTATTTATAATTGGGTGTATACTCCTTGGAATAGAGCGGATGTTATGGCCCTTAAAAATGCATTGCCTGATCTGCGCAAAAATCCAGCAGCTTTTTATGAGGAAGTTGAGGGTGCTATTAGCTCTTGTACCATGAGTTTGCCTGATATTGATTTGTTTTTCGGAATGATATTGCCACCTGGCATGTGGAGAACTGTGCGTAAAGTTGATGTTCGTGCAACTTTTGGGGCATTACGGAAAGAGTTAGAACAAATGGATGTAGAGCAGGAGCCTGCAGAGAAACCGTGTAAATTGATTTTAGATCTCCCTACAGCTATATTAGTTAAGTTAAACATGATTATTCCCCAAAAAAAGATAGATTGGACTGTATTAGCATTGTGTAAGCAAAAGGCAGATGAATCGGTTTCAGATTTTTTTTTACACGCTTTGAGGAGGCATTCCACGATTTTAGTGGCCAGTCATTGACAGATGACACGGGTAGGCATCTGTTTGTCGATAAATATGTCGCAAACCTTTTACCAGGAATAGCTAGTCGCCTAAAGGCCAGTGAGAGTTCATGGACTACCTCCTTCTCGGGTTTCTCTTTTGACTATGGCTGAGTATTATGAACACCAGGAATTAGAAGTGAAGGGTAATAAGGATAAAAAGACTAAAGAGTTGAAAACAAAGGTTATGTTGGCTCAGGCTTATGGTCCGCCTTCTAGAGGTAATGATAGAGGTGGACGTGGATCTTATGGTTCATCCTTTCCTTCCTATACTCGCTCGAATTTGTCTGTTGGCCAGTGTGCGCACTGCAAGAAATTTGGACATTGGATTTCCGATTGTCCAGTGCTGCATGCTCAGCAGTGTCCACATGGTTGTGGACAAATAAGAAATTGTTCAGGATATCCAGGGCCTAGAGGAAGCACGAATGATCGTGCTAGGTATGATGCTAATACACGTGGGCAGGATGGGTTTAACACTTTTAATAGAAGGAACCAATATCAAATGTCCGACTATGTGCCGTCTGATTTTCAAGATTCTGCTTATGCATTGGATTGCCTAGGATGAGGTAAGAAATCAGTTGAAGTTCCAGTAGATCAGAGGGGTCCCTATGTTGCAGCACATGTTTTGGGTTCTACTGATCAGTTTCTGTTTGATACAGGAGCTACTCGTAGCGCCTTATCTAAACAATTGGTTCTAAGGGCTCCCCTGTCTGGCTCAACCATTATATCAATAGGGTTCAATGGAACACCTTCCCTTAGCCCATTGTCACAACCACTTGCATTCCATGTTGATAAGTTTACTGATCCATGTCCATTTTTGCTCTCTCCGAACACGCCAGACAATATTGTGGGTCTTGCTATGCTCAAGTATTTCAGGGCTACGATACGATGTTCTCCTGAAGGAGTGCGTGTTATTTTGACTGACAACTACCCCATGACTGAGAGATCCTGTTTGGTTAAAGAAGATACTGCATTAGCTTCACTTCCTAGTGCTTTGTGGGCTACTTCAGACACTGATGTAGGACAAATGGTTATTCCACCCGTGCATGTTAGTGTCAAGGGGGGCGCTTCATTGCCGCGCTTGCCTCAATATAAAATTTCTCAGGAAGGCGAAGAAGCACTCATTCGCATTGTCCATGATTTGATTAAAGTGGGGGTTGTGGAGGAAGTCCCTTACAATGTTTGTAACAGTCCTATTCTGCCCATTTTGAAAAAGGATACTGATACTAGGATTTACCGATTCATTATTGATTTGCGAGAAGTTAATAAGATTGTAGTACCACAATTCCTAGTGGTTTCTGACATAACAACACTACTTACTTTGGTTCCCCCGACAGCGACTACATTTAGCGTGATTGATTTGAAGAATGCTTTCTTCTCGATCCCTATTCATCCTCATAGCAGGTATTTGTTTGGTTTCACTTTAAATAATCGATCATACAGATTTTGTAGAATTCCTCAAGGGTGCATTGAGTCTCCTAGTATCTATAGCCGAGCACTGAAAAGACAACTTGATTCTTTCTTCTTACCTAAAGGGGTGGCTCTCATTCAATATGTCGATGACATCTTGTAGACAGCCGATACGCCTGAACTGTGTGCATATTTTTCAGCCGTCCTTGATCCTGTTGCTCATGCCTTGCCTGGGTGTTTTCATTCAGTTGCAGCAATAGCTGTGTCCATACGTCAGAGTGAAGGGATAGTTTTGTCACACAAACTGTTGGTGCTAGTACCTCATGCAGTAGATGCCCTTTTGAATCAGACCAAGACACAACACTTAACTAGTGCCCGTTTGACAGGATACAAATTGACACTGTTAGCACCTCATATTACCTTGAAGAGATGCGCGACACTGAACCCAGCCACTTTGTTGCCACATCCTGCGACTCAGTCTCGTTCAAAGGAGCCTCGCAATTGTATATTCCTTACTGAGAAACTTATAAAGGATCGCATCGATTTGCTAGATACGCCTCTTCCAGATGTAGATGGGGAACTGTGGGTTGATGGGTCCTGTTTGAAGTTGCCAGATGGTACAACCTCAGCTGCATATGCAATTATGACACTTCAGATAGTGGTGGAAACAGCTTGCATACCACAGAAGTCAGCTCAAGCAGCTGAACTAATAGCTTTGACACAAGCGTGTGAGCTTAGCACTGACTTGTGTGTGAACATCTATACAGATAGCCGCTATGCTTTTGGAGTGGCCCATGATTTTGGCCTGCTTTGGAAGGAAAGAGGCTTTCTTACATCCCACGGTATGCAGAGAATGCATAGAGAATTAGTGCATAACCTTTTGACTGCACTGACATATCCAAAGAAGATAGCGAGTGTGAAGTGTAGCGCACACAAGAAAGTGACTGACAAGATAGGACAAGGTAATGCTTTTGCTGATCGTGTAGCTCGTGAGACTGCAATGCAACGAAGCACTACTTCCATGTACGTAGTGATGTCTCAAGCTGAGCGATGGCATGATGCTAGACAGGAAGTTTTAGATGTACAGAGATCAGCTTCTTTAGCAGAAATTGAGCAATGGTCTAAAGAAGGAATATTGGGCGATGAGGGCTGTTGGCGCAACAAAGACATGGATAGATGGAAATTGCCTGCAGCCTATTTACCAGTATTAGGCACTCCACATTACACAAAGCCTTTTACACTCTATGTACACGAAAAAAATGGATGTGCATTGTCAGTTCTAGTACAAACACAAGGTGACAAGCAGCATCCCTGTGCATATTTTTCAGCCGTCCTTGATCCTGTTGCTCGTGCATTGCCTGGGTGTTTTCATTCAGTTGCAGCAATAGCTGTGTCAATACGTCAGAGTGAAGGGATAGTTTTGTCACACAAACTGTTGGTACTAGTACCCCATGCAGTAGATGCCCTTTTGAATCAGACCAAGACACAACACTTTACTAGTGCCCGTTTGACAGGATACGAATTGACACTTTTAGCACCTCATATTACCTTGAAGAGATGCGCTAAATTGAGCCAAGCCACTTTGTTTCCATATCCTGCAACTCAGTCTCATTCAAAGGAGCCTCACGATTGTATATTCCTTACTGAGGAACAGACAAACGGTCGCATTGATTTGCAATATACGCCCCTTCCAGATGTAGACGGGGAACTGTGGGTTGATGGGTCCTGTTTGAAGTTGCCAGATGGTACGACCTCATCTGCATATGCAATTACGACACTTCAGACAGTGGTGGAAACAACTCGCATACCACAGAAGTCAGCTCAAGCAGCTGAACTAATAGCTTTGACACAAGCGTGTGAGCTTAGCACTGACTTGTGTGTGAACATCTATACAGATAGCCACTATGCTTTTGCAGTGGCCCATGATTTTGGCCTGCTTTGGAAGCAAAGAGGCTTTCTTACATCCCACGGGATGCAGATAATGCATAGAGAATTAGTGCATAACCTTTTGACTGCACTGACATATCTGAAGAAGATAGCGACTGTGAAGTGTAGCGCTCACAAGAAAGTGACTGACAAGATAGGACAAGGTAATGCTTTTGCTGATCGCGTAGCGCCTGAGACTGCAATGCAACGAAGCACTACTTCCATGTATGTAGTGATGTCTCAAGCTGAGCGATGGCATGATGCTAGACAGGAAGTGTTAGATGTACAGAGATCAGCTTCAGCAGCAGAACTTGAGCGATGGTCTAAAGAAGGAATATTGGACGATGAGGGTTGTTGAAGCAACAAAGACATGGATAGATGGAAATTGCCTGCCTATTTACAACCTATGGTTCAAATGGCACATGGGCTGACACATGTTGGAGCTCTAGCAATTACTAAATTGCTTACGCAAATTTGGGAGCCCTAGCAATAACTAAATTGCTCACGCAAATTTGGGAGCATCCTGAAATTGCCAGCACAGCTAAAAGAGTAGTACAGTCCTGTTTGATCTGTTGGCAGTATAATCCTGGTAAAGGGACACAAACTCCTACAGGAGGGTTTGCTGCACCAACTGCACCTTTTGAAGTTTTGCAGATGGATTACATCCAACTTGAACGCTGCAATAATCTGAAATACGTCCTAGTGGTGGTATGTGCCTTCAGTAAATGGATAGAGGCATACCCTACAAAGGATAATAATGCTCTCGCCACAGCGAAGGTCTTTCTAAAGGAGTTTTTCCCTAGATATGGTGTTTGTAAACTTTTGTGGAGTGACAACAGACCTCATTTTATTGGGCAAGTTGTTGAGCATGTCCTGAAAGGATAGGGATCAAGCAGAAATTCCAGGCAGTCTTCCACCCGCAATCAGCAGGATTAGTGGAGAGGTACAACGCTACTTTGAAATTGAAGTTGGCGAAAATACTGGCTTACACGTCCTTGAAGTGGCCAGATGCACTACCCTTGGCATTGTTGTCCATAAGATCGGTGCCACATTCACGATCAGGCCTTACCACATATGAAGTGGTCTTTGGGAGACCAATGACCATTTGGGGAGTTCCTAAGCCACGCCCCATACATGATGTTCTATGTGTTCTGATGAATGATTATTTGGAACAGTTAACCAACAGTTTGATCTCTATTCATCAACAGGTTCGAGAAGCTCTTCCTGACAGATCTACAGGTGAGGCCCATGAACTCCGTCCTGGCGACCACGTGATGGTCAAGGTCTTCGAAAGAACGAACAGTTTGGAACAGAGGTGGCGAGGACCGGAGAAGGTGCTCCTAGCAACAAGGACAGCAGTTCGAGTGACGAACATGAAGAACTGGGTCCATAGCACACACTGCAAACGTGTGTCGCCTGCCTTGGTGGAACCTGCTGTGTTGACTGACCATCGAGAGATTCTGGAGATGGAGAAAGGTCAAGCTATCTCACCTGACAAATCTGCGGAAGTCTTCCCGGACCACACGATCGCTCGAGAATCCCGATATCACCTGAGACCAAGGAAAGAATCTGCTTTGCCGAAAAGGACTGGTTGAGCTACCGCCCTGGGTTAGTGAAACGGAACGCCGATGTGGCAAGGGGGGGATCAGTCCTGCGTAGTGTAGTGACACCCGTCTTGGCCCGTGGTGAAGAAATCAATGGCTGCCCAGGGATAAGAGCTCCAACGATTGTTTCAACGAGTTTGTAGAAAGATCAATTCTTCCCCTACTATCACTCAACCACAGGAAGACAGTTGTTCAGGCACTAATCGGGTCCCGTTTGGACTACGCAAACGCGCTGTTTTTGGGTCTACCGAAATACCTTGTGACCCGTTTGCAAGTGGTCCAAAATTCGGCAGCCCGTGCCATCTTTGGTCTCCCGAGGAGAGCTGGTGCCACTGCCTTATTGAACACCCTTCATTGGCTGCCTATCTCCAAGCGAGTCCTTTTTAAATGCCTGACGGTGGCCTTTAAGGCCCTACATGGTATTGGCCCCAAATACCTTGGGAAACGTTTTTCTCGGTACGTGCCAGGCAGGACTCTCAGGTCATCGGGTCTGTCTTTACTGACTGTCCCTGCAATCCGTCGTGTACGCCTGGGAGGTCGATCTTTTCGTTATTTGACTCCCAAGGCTTGGAATGAACTGCCACTGTCCCTGAGATCGGCCCCCTGTCTTCTTGCTTTTAGAAAGGACTTGAAGACATGGCTTTTTAGGAATTAGTCCTTTTATCTCTTTTTCTGTTGTGTAGTTGCTTTTCATGCTGTTCCTTTTCTTTGCCAATGCGCCGGGATGCTCCACTGGAGTTGCCGTGCGCTATAAAAGAAATAAAGTAACATAACATAACATAACAATTGTCGCTGTTGCTAAAATGCATAACAAAAGAATCATTTGTGCTGTAGGGTTTGTTGTTGCTCTGGTGGTTAAGGCAATAATCACCTGGTTTGTTGAGAAAGTGGCTCCTGCTCGACAGCTTTTTGTTGCCACTACTACAGTACCAATGGAGCATCACTACTTCACGCTTCCCTATCACGAGCAGAAGCATCGACAATCCTACTTAAACAACACTTTTATTCAAACGTTGCATCATATACATAATGGCATGAATACCACCAACTGTTGGGTGTGTGGGATGATACCTGCTCACCAGAACAAGGGAAGCACACCGTTTATTCCTTTGCCGTTTTCCCATAATGGTTCATGTCAAGCTTGATATGTACTTTTGTTTGCTTCTGGAAAGCCTTCAGTAGGTGGGATTAACTTTCGTCTGAATAAAGTATGCTACCAAGATAAAGAAGGTTATCCACAAGCTAAAGGGACTAAATGGGAATGGGAAGAATACCAACCTGACAATATTTTGACATCATATGTCTTCATGAATATGAGAGCTATTAACACCAATGGACTATTTGTGGTTTCTGTTACAAGAGCTAAAGCAGAATTGTGTATTAGCAGTGTTGGAAGAATTCCAGTAAGAAGGAGTGAGTGCACAGTGGTACTGACTATTGAAGGTGCCAATAATAGCAATTTTACAGCCTCGCATTATACTTACTTCGTGTGTGGCAATAAGGGATATTATCAACTACCTGTTGGGTGGTCAGGGATTTGCTATGTATCCTCTCCATTGCCCCCTGTGTTTCTGACACCTGCATCTTATCACAGAGACTATAAACATTATAATGATATCTCTAAGAACCGAAAAAAGAGAACAATAAGTATGGACGAAGTCGATCAAACTGACACTGCTCTACAACAATACGTTGATTTTAACTTAGGATTGTTCTTCTTTGTGGGTGCTGCATTGAACAGCAGAAAGATAAGGCGATTGACTCGTGTTGTGGAAGCTGTTACCAATCAGACAGCTATGGCACTTGGAAACAATACAGAGGAGCTACAAGTTGCGAGGATTGTGGCACTCCAGAATTGCATGGTATTAGATGTGATTCTGGCTGATCAAGGTGGTGCATGCTGCATCATTGGCAGCAGCTGTTGTGTCTTCATTCCGGAACACTCGCCTTCAATATATGATGCAATCCCTAAACTGCATAAGATTGCTGCAGAAATTCACCCAGAGACTGGTACATGGACATTTTCAAACTGGATATGGACACTCTTTATCACTTGGGGCAGGAAGCTACTGACTGTTCTGTGTATACTATTGGTGATACTATTTACATGCTGTGTATGTATACAATGTGGTCCCATGCATTTTCTATTTGCATTACTGCTTGTACACCTGACAAAAGAAATGTTGCAGAAATGAAAGCCCAACAAATGCTAACTAAAGAGATCACTGAACTAATGAGCATCGAAGTATAGGATGCATATCTAGATTACCCCAGATAAACGAATGTCTTCAGCTAACACTAAAAGGGTCATCTGTTGGAAATTGGCAGCAATTGGGTTAGCGTTAGCAGAAGCCATCCTGTATTTAGAGGCTATCTTGTCCGTTTTGTGGAATCCATTTTGTATTTCTGCCAGCCATTTTGTATGCCATGTGCTACCTCGTGTTCACCATGTGCTCTGTCCTACCTTTCTGTTAACTGCTCTTGAAATCTGCCTCGAGACGAGATATATTTAGCATCTTTTACCTTCGCACATGCTCAGTTAATCTTGCAGCTGTCTTTGCAGCTGCCACTAGAATGTAACTGTCAGGATGTGTTTGCCAAAAACAGCCACTGTTAGCTCCTCCCACTTGTTGACTGTGCATTTTCTGTATGACCATATATGTACCTAAAACCAGCATTTTGTACTTGTACCGCCTTCATTTGAGACCCAGTGTGGGTATAAAAGGACCAGGCTCCTTACATTCAGTGTGCTACTTCATACATTACCGAAGGGTGTTGTGTGAATGTAGTTCCACCTCATGAGGTTTAATAAATCTTGTACTTTCTATTCCAGTTTCTGTGCCAACTTCTATTCTATGGTCTGAGGACTCTGTGCAGAGAAGGGAGAACCCCTAGCACTGGTAGGCCTTGCTGAGGCCCACTACTACACAAGGGCAGGGTGCATTGTAATTAAGAAGTGGTAAAATTGCATATTGAGATGTAGGTAAGCCCTTAAATACCGATTTTGCTTGAAATTCGGTATTTAAGAGTCGGTATTTACCATGGATTGAACTCAGGTGGTAACCAGGTGCAGCCTATAAAAAAGGACCGAAAATGCAATTCTTTTTTCACAATGGCGGCATTCTATGTCATTGCGAGACGGCTACGGCTACGGGAGGAAGGAGAGATGGAATGGCAGAGACAGGAGCAGGTCTACAGACAGAGGATCACCTTTTTCATGCTCACAGAGGCAGAGATACTCCAGAGGTACAGGTTGGACCCAGACACCATCTTGGACTCATCAGGGACCTTCAACCACTGTTGGAGCGCACTATCCCAAGGGTACACGCTATTCCACCCCACGTGCAGGTGCTGTGCAGCCTACACCTGCTTGTGTCAGGGAGCTACCAAAGTGTGGTTGCTGCGGTAGGTGGGGTGACCCAGAGCAGCCTGTCACGCTTTTTCCACAAATTCCTTGACGCCATGTTACAGAGGATGGACCATTATATAACTTTCCCTGCAACCCATGCAGAACTGCTCCAAACAAAAACTGACTTTTATCTGATGGCGCATTTCCGCAATATCATTGGCTGCATTGATGGCACCCACATTACCATTTGTCCCCCTGCTGGCACCAAACACATATATAGGAATAGAAAGTCCACCCACACCATCAATGTGCAGGTGATCTTCAATGCCAAGTGCACCATCACTGACCTTGTGGCAAAATTTCCTGGGAGTACCCACGACTCCTTCATATTTCAAAACAGCGGTATCTATGCACGGCTGACAGCAGGTGAATTTGGTGAAGGATACCTCCTAGGTAAGACACAGTGTGCGACCCCTTTAACACCTATTGCAGTAAGAAGTACAGGTATGCATGTGAGTAATGTATTCACATTTCCTTTTAGGAGACAGTGCATATGCCCTCCGCTTCTTCATACTCACCCCCTACCTCAACCCCTCAACACCCAGCCAAAGGAGATATAACAGGGCCCACAAGAGCACAAGAAATATTGTGGAGCGTACCTTTGGTATATGGAAGAGCAGGTTTAGGTGCCTGCACAAGAGTGGAGGTGCACGGCAGTATACCCCCATCACCTGCTGTAAAATCATTGCTGCCTGTGCTATGTTCAACATATATGTGGCACCCCTGGCTAACATCTTGAGAGCATATGGATTTATTCCAATATCCTATGCGGACAATACTCAACTCCTCTTTCTTTTTAAAACCCTGACTCCCGAGGTTAAGAATTCCTTCTCCCTGGGGATGAAAGCAGTGGCTTGCTGGATGTCTTCCAACTTTTTACAATGTAATGTTGGAAAGACGGAAGTCATGTTGTTTGGGGAGGTAAAATGACTCTGGACTCCGGACTGGTGGCCACAAGACCTTGGCCCAGTACCGGAGCCTAAACTTACTGTCAAGAATCTGGGGGTCCGTTTAGACCAGGAACTTAACCTCAAACAGCATGCCAACCAGGTGGTAGGATCCTGCTTCCACATAATTGGCATGCTACGCAAAATCTTCCCCCTCCTACCAGACGGTAGTAGAAGGATGCTAGTACAGGCCTTAGTCATGAGTCGTTTAGACTATTGTAACGGCTTGCTGCTATCTGCCAATGAGGAAGTCATGACCAGACTACAGGTGGTCCAGAACACGGCTGCCCGTTTGGTCTTGAATGTCCCTCCCCACACACCTTCAAAGCCCCTCCTGACAAAACTTCATTGGCTGCCCATTAGACAGCGGGCTAAATTCAAGGTATGCTGTACCATACACAAGAGTCTGAATGGTATGGGACCTGCATATCTGGCAAACAAATTTGTTCCTTATAAACCCTCCCGCTCACTTCGGTCGAGCGAACAAGGCCTTTTACAGGTACCTAGAGCCAAGAAGGCAAGACAGGGTAGCAAAGCCCTTTCAATAGCTGGCCCGTCCCTCTGGAACAGTCTCCCTAACACCCTTAGGCTCTGTAAGGACTATCTTCCTTTCAGGAAAATGCTAAAAACACTCTTATTCAGCTTCTAGACAGCTAGCGTGCTCCTGATCTCATTGGGGTAGAAGTCAAAAGCGCGGAGATACTCCTTCGGGAGTCGAGGCCAGCGCGATACAAGCCTGTAAATAAATAAATAAATAAATAAATATGTTGCACAACCTTGCTGTGAAGAAGGGCACTGAGGTGGAGATGTCAGACTTTGGGGATCATGATGACGAGATTGCTGTGACTGAAACACAACCTGCTGGAGTGGCAACACCAAGTGATGGCAGATACAGACGTGAGGAGATTACACGCAACTATTTCTGAGTAAGTAATGAGACACAGACATGTTGTGTATGGGACCAACGTATTTTAATGGTGCCACAACGTTCAAGCACTTAAGTGCAACCAAATAAACATTTATACACATGTGGACTGTATATATCGGGTTACTTCCCCCATGACCGGTAATGTCACTTGCGCCCGCGCTTCCCTGAGCCACTAGGATGTTGTTCGCTTTGTTCAGCTTGCCCTGCAGCCTCAGCTTGGCGCCTGGTACTCCTCCGTGTCTCCACATTAGTGCTTGCTATGCTGCTCAGGCTACTAGTGTCATCAGCCTCTGCCACGTCCAGGGCAGGATTCTGTGCTGTGTGCGAAATCAATATTGCCTCTAGTGCACTCGTCATTCTGGCCATGCCCCTGGTGACCTCAGCTGTATTATGTGTCAAAGCCTCCTGCATATTTATGCCCCTCCTGCATAGCAGGGATGTGGCGGTGGCCAAACGATTGATGGCCGTATTGTGGGCGCGGGCATCCCTGCGCCTTGTGTGTGACAGACTATCAAGTTTGAAGCATAGCTGCGTAATTGAGTTGCTCATCTGCTGCAACCCTGCTGCTATGTCCGTATTTGTTTTGGCAACCTCTTTATCTGCCTCCACAATGTCTCTCATGCCCTTCCCCATGTCTCCTATTTGCACATTCAGGGCGCAGAGTTGGCGTTGGCAGGCTTGGATGGATTTCCCCTGCATCCTTTGAATGCGCACCATGCTCCCCTCCAGCTCACGGAACACAGTGCCCTCACCACGTCCACCTGCACTGCTGGGTCTGCGTTGTCTTCTGCGAGCAGTGACTGTCTCATCTGTGGGCTGCAGTGCTGCTGAACTCACATCTACGGTGACTTGAGCCTCCCCCTCACCCTCTGCTGCCTCCATTAATGGTAGTGAAGCCACGACACGCCTCCTGGCTGGTGGGGTTGCAGGAGTGGACTGGAACAGTGATGGTGAAGTTTCTGGTGAGAATACCAAGGGAGGGGATTGGGAAAGCTGTGGGCAGTGCAGCAACTCTGGGGTCTGTGCAGTGTCATCTTCATGGGAGATGCCAGTCGTGTCACCGTCCTCCTGCGAGGCTTGCACTTGGCTTGGACCTGCTTCCTCACTCTCCTCCCTCGCTGGTGCAATCCCTTCTGTGTCAGTGGGTCCACTGCCTGATTTGGTCCCTAGGTATAAATAAGCGTATATCAACTGAGTGCTACTGTGTCACAGTCACTACAATAAATGCTTTACACATTTCACTTTCATTTATCTGCTTTCATTTCACTAACTTCCTGATGTCTGCGCTGTTACACATGGTCTTACATTTGCTGACTACATTTCCCACAATGCATTGCTCCTGTATAGTGCTAGCAGTACTGGAGTGGGGTTTGCTTGTCCACAAAGGGTAAAGGGAAGATGGTTGGTATGGGGTGTAATGCAGCGCATGCGTCTTACCTTTTTTTGTTGCAGCTCTGGCTGAGCTGTCCACATCTCCCAGTCCTCAGACGCTGTCTGCCTCAATGGTTGAGGCCACCAACTCCTCCAGGTCAGTCAGGGGGCGCGCTGTGTTCCTGCCTCCACCGGTTAGGCCTGCTTGCTTGTGGATTTCAGCCATTTTCTTTTGGTGAGGCTCCTGAGGTCATAGAATCTTTTTTTGAGATTCTCAGTATTCCTGGTTGTGACTCCCACAGCATTCACTTTTTCTAATATTGCCTGCCAGATTTTTCTTATGGCAGACTCGGGAACAGTGAGGGAGTGCCTGCCAAAAAGTTTGTTGTGCACTCTCACTACCTCCTCCACAAGTACCTGCAGCTCCATGCTGTTGAACTTTATTTTCCTCTTTCTTTCTGCCTTCTGGCTTTCACTGCTGCTTGCCATTTTTCAGTTGGTAAACTTTCAAAAAGAACTCTCCCTGCTGCTCTGTGACTCTGCTCAGCTCTGACTGCCTCTCCAGAACCTTCTAATTAGTTGCAGCTGCCTGGTAGGGAGGGGGAGGGTAGTAGCACCTGATTGGCTGTTTTCTTAAGTTTCACTTTTGCTTGCTTTCCGATTCTGAATTTACGGAATCGGTATTTACCGAATCGGTATTTCCCATTCATTCCTATGGGCCTTTTGGCCCATCGGAATAAAAGGGAAATACCGATTCAGTAAATACCGATTCGGTAAATACCGATTCGGTAAATTCCGAAAGTCCGATACTTAATTTTTACCGATTCGGTAAAAAATACCGATTTTTTTCCCTACATCTCATATACCGATTCTTGAATACCGAATGGGTAAAATTCGGTATTTAAGAATCGGTAAATGACAGTTACCTACATCTGGCCCTCAAGTCTTATAATCCTAACTGACTCAGAGAACATGGTAGAAATTCGTATTTCATATGCCTGAACTCAGATTGATAAATACATCTTTTAGTAAAGTTGGTTTTAATATACTGTGTTTGAAAATACCACTTTTAGAAAGTAGGTATTTTCTTGCCTAACTGTCCAGGCCTGCCTCTGCTAGGTTGTGTATTCCTTGTCTGCGCCTGTGAGTGACAGGGCTGGGGGATTTCAGAAGACAGGCTGGGGCAGCCCAGTGGTTAATAGAGAGATCTGCATCTAGATGGGAGGGAGAAGTTGCACCTGGGACCTGAATACGGCTGGGACTTCCCTCTACAATGCTGGCTCCACCTCCTGTGGCTTGTCTGATGTCTCTGCCCTGCCCTGTGAAAGGAAGGAAGGAATCTTGTCAACAAAGTGCTCCAGAGCTGTGCATTTCCTCCCCTGTGCTGGCTCCACCTCTTGTGGGGCAGCTGATGTCTCTGCCCTGCACAGTAAAAGGAAGGAGAGAGTCATGTAAACAAAGTGCTCAGGAACTGGCTTGGACTAGGCAGAGGCCTTTCTGCCTTCAGAGAACAAAGGATTTGGGGGTATAAATATTGGGACCCAGTCCCAAGAACTTTAGATCACTTCTGGAACAAGAAACATTTTGCCAAGGAGAAGAACCAAGGAAGCTGCAGGAGTTTTACTGCCCCTCTGCCAGTGTGCTGTTTGCTGGGTTGGCCTGCAGTGGTTGCTTCATTGCCAAGGAAAGGAGAAGGAACTTTTTAAGGACTTTCATCATCTACAGAATATTTTCCAAGGGCTTGAACTGTGCTTGCCTCCTGCTGAAGTCTCAGGGACAAAAGACTTCATCTCAAGCTCCCCCTGTGATTTTCCTTTCTGGGAATTCTTTCCCTTTCCCTTTCTTTCCCATTTGCGTGTCGTCAGGAGCTGGAAGCGGACGCATCGAAATGAAGCGTGTAGCAGCTGCTCGCATCAACGGAGAAGCGAGCCTTCCCCGCATCTCCCTGGAAGCATGTGTTCCTCGAAGCTGCCTGCTGTTGCATCACCGGAGAAGCGTGAACCTAACGAGAGAGTCACCATCGCATCACCTGAGAAGGGTGTCGCAGGGCCTGTCACGGCTCCAAAGTACCGAGTTGTCACAAGGCTGCCAGGTGGTCTACGCATCGTCATCGCCCCATCAAGGGCACCATCTTCTCTCACCGCAACCGGATCATCGCATTGCATCAAGGTGCCATCTTACGCACCGCAATGGGTACAGCATCAAGGGCACCATCTTCTCGCATCGCAACCGGATCATCGCATCATCGCATCGCACCAAAGCGCCATCTTGCGCACCGCAATGGGCCCGCAGGCCAAGAATCTATGGATCACCTCCGCACCAGTAAGGATTTCGCCGCATCCCCTATTCTGCGCAAGCAATGAGGCACGACGCATCATTTCCCCCGGATCACGGAACCGACGCATCTTCCCTTTTGCAAGCCTTTTGTTTACTTTGCGTTATGCATCCAGGTACTTTGTTGAGAACTTCGTCGCATTTATCATCAACTTGAACTAAGTAACTTTTATCATCTTTAAAGCAATCTTAAATGCAGTATTGTGGATTTTTGTCATTTGTAGTCTTGTGTTAGGTCTATATAAAGAACACTTATTTTTATAAAACCTGTGTTGTGTCCATCTGTAGTGTTTCCACTGTATTACTGTGTATATTCACAAATGCTTAACACACTGCCTCTGAGATAAGCCAGTCTGCTCGTGCCAAGCTACCAAGGGGGTGAGCAGGGATTATAAAGTAGTGTAATCCCCTTATCCTGACTTAGAAGTAAGGGTTCCTATTCGGACAAATGTGAACACCATTGCCACCTAGAGACTCCCTGATCAAACAGTCACCATCTGGACTTCCTGCCCCCTCTGGCGCATCTAGTGGCCTGCCACATCCTCGCTGTTGGACACTTGACCATCTTGAGGAGGGACCTTTCTCTCCTGGGCCGCATGGCTTGTGGGGAGACCCATGATGGTTAATGCAATTTCCAGCCATCAGGCTTCAACGCTCTGGCGCATGTCGGGACACAACTCTCTGTACTGCCATGACTCGAGATAAATCAACAAAAGAAGCCAAAGAGAACTCCACTAGGCAAACCAGATACAACTTAGTCACCTTGATGTGGAAGAGGGCGGCCTCCACCAACATGGAGCCCTCTGGCGATCCCCCAGGGACCAACTTTGAGCACGCCCCTACTATGACCATCACACAGGCCTGCATGGACAAATTCTTACAGGAAATCAGATCTGAAATAGGATCACTCAAATCAGACGTCAAGACTTGCATCCATGATCTCAAGAATGAGGTTACTGAAATAGGTGGGGTCATAGATGTTCTGGAATACTTCTATATACAAAAAGCGAGAGGCAACAAAAATAATTATTGAACATAGTTAGTATAAACAGATGATCGTAAGTTCTGAATGTTGATGCAGAATGTTTCTTTAATTTGTTGTTCCAAAAAGGCGCAGCTAGCGTGTTTCACTTTACAAACAGAAGCAGGAAGAACAACGTCAGCATTAAGGGTCTGCCACAGGGCGCAGCGGGCATAGGCATAATGACCTTTACCGCTTAACTACTCCACGGTATCATGGACGGTGATGATGCCTACTCTCTGGCATGGGACAGGGCCCACCATGTGGTCGAGGTCCCGGGTCACTCTGATGTTGCCTCATGGAAGAAGGCAGACACTGTCTTCCAAGGACCCACTGTTCAAGTCTACCAAGATAGCGCACCAATCATGCTTCAGAGACTTCAAGCCCATCAAAGATAAAGTACAGGACCTTAATATCTGTTATCAGTAGGGCCACCACTTTGCTATCATTTTCACTTACTAGGGCAGGAGGCTTGGCATCCGATCCTTAAGGTAAGTCAAACAACTCCTGGGCTTGTCAACTGAGTTGGATGGGGATGAGTGGCACCCGCTTTGTTGCCACAGTCAGCCGCCCCTGAAGCCATGATGGGCCACAGTTCAGACCTCACACCTCCATAAACATAAGAGGGACCAGGACTCACAGGAAGCCAAACAGGATATCATCCAGCACATCCACAACCTGGAAAGGGGACCTTCACCCAGCCCCTTGACTTCTGGATAAATCTAGGCCAGGTCTTTTCAAGGACCTGATTGGCAGTATGCGGTTGGCTGCTCTCTTGGGACCCACTCAGTGCAATCTTGACACCTACCAATTCCACTTTGGACTGGGTTAGCGCCCTCTGGAGCTATAATAGGGCCATTCGGATTCCTCTCAGCAGCAATGAACTTTAAAGAAAATGTCCTATCCAGGTGCCCTAGAACTGCTGCTGCTCCCTTTGGGCTACTTCCTCCCCAAGCTGTCTCTGGCAGTGGGACCTGGAGTTGCTGGGACAACGTTCCCATCCATGTCCTCTTCGAAACAAGCCATAGGAGAGTGACTTCTCATGAATGGCCTCCCCATGAGAATACTGGCCATTCGAGGATTTGAATGAAACTGTTAGGCCCTGTTGATGTGTTTATTTTTTAACTTCCATTATCTCTCCCTTAGGTCATTGATCATACAGAGGGACCTCTTCCCACACCACTTCCCTCACTTCACCACCCCTCTCTCCCTTAGCCTCAAGTTGGATGGCAATCTGTTGCCCCCTGGACCTCATTCATTGGGCCCCATTTGGTATCCCTCCCTCCATGAGACTGGGTTCGTCACCCTTGCATCCACATGGGGTCTTGGGCCTTCTGCATCTACCTGCATGAGCCCCCTATATACAAACCTACACTCTGAGGGCACACATTGCTCCCTTTTCCCCATGGATAGTTACCCACACTTAAAACTCCTATTGCTCAACACACGGGGAGTGAATGTGCCTCACAAAAAACACCAGGTATGGCACTACCTTCTTATGCAGGACCCAATGTTATATTTATGCAGGAGACCCACCTACTCTGCAGAGACATCCCCCGCAGATCCCACCCCAAATATCGTATTAGCTATTTGGCATACACCATGACGAACACTGTTGGAGTCACTATCCTATGCAAGTCCTCCCTTTACTCTCAGATACTGAAATATGTATGTGAAGACAATGGCTGATTACTGAAGCTTACTGTACAATGGCCTCCCGACTCCTCACTCTCCTGAACATTTACGCTCCTAACAAAGCCTGGAGATGCCTATTTTAGAGGTAACATAAGAGAACATGTGGAACAGGTTGGCATGGACAATGTGGTGGTGGGCGACTTTGACTAATGTGGGATCCTGAAATGGACTGTAGAGCCAATTCTTTCCAAGGCACGGGAACGATACCCACTGCTCATAAACGCGACCTTACGGACCTGGGATTAGTAGACGCCTGGAGTTATGGTATCCCCGGGATTTGGGATAATTACTTATTTTCAGATGTTCGTTGCTCCTATTTGCGTATCGATGACCTCTTTCTCACTCCTACACCACTGCAGGACCTGGAGTCAGCTTGCCTCTCCAATTTCTCAGTCTACAACCATGTCCACTAAGAGATCTACCTGGTCAAGATAGGAACCGGCGCATCCACATGCCCCTGCTGGCGCCTTCCCCTCCACTTGGTTAGGGACCCTGTTGATGTTGCTGCAATTCAAAAAGAAATTGTTGCCTATTTTGATTCTAACACACTTCCAGAAATCTCAGGACACACTCTATGGGGTGGTTTTAAAGCCACAATTCGGGGGACCATCTCCTCTATACCCATCGCCCACCCACCAGAAACCAGACTGGTTGTATCTGGTCTCACAGCAGACATTAAAGCCATGGAGCACCTCAACCACTCTTCTCCCTCAAGATGCACCAAGCAGCAATAAGCCACTCTTCCTGCTCATCTGAGATCGCTCTGGACAAACAAACCACAGCGATCATTGTTGGCCTTAAAGCAGAAATACTATGAAGGGGAGACAATGTGGACTCCTTGCTTGCAAGCAAGCTGGGTCAACAAGCAACGCAACCACATATTGCAAAAATTAAAGAGGGAGATGGAACATGGGCCACCAAGAAAAATGCGAAAGAACAGGTGTTCCAAGACTTTTACCGCACCCTTTATACAGTGAGCATCATGCCCCAAGAGCACATAGACAACTACCTCAAGGATTGCCCCTGGGAACTCCTAGGCCCTCTTCATTCTGACCTCTTGGATGCCCCCCTCACTCCAGCTGAGCTCCACAGAGCAATGAGGGAGCTACTGGTTGGAAGAACTCTGGGCCCTGAAGCTTTCCTGTGACGTTCTACTGCAAATTTATCCCCCAACTCTAGGAACACTTGCCGGCCCTTTTCAACTCTTACTGCATGCCACACGTCTAACAACCACATGGCGGGGGCAGAGATCATACTGATACCCAAAATGAGTAAGGATCCTACTCTGTGTACCCTTACCTCACGTTTGGCTAAAGCACTACCTTCCAGGACTTATTAATCTCGATCAAGTGGGATTCAACAGACAGAGACCGGGAACAGATAACATTTGCTGCCATGCTTAAAATACCACTGTCACAACATCCCCGCTTGCCTTCTTTTGCTGGTGCGGAGAAGGCCTTTCATCAGGTTGGCAGGGACTTTCTAAGGGCAACCCTTAGCAAGACTGGATTAGGACCTGGTCTGATCTCAAAAATCATGGCAGCTTATGCTGCACCTACAGCCACTATCCATGTAAATGAACTCCCCCTCAGACAATCCACCTGGAAAGGGGCACTAGACAGGGTTGCCCACTATCACTCTTACTCTTCACCCTAGCTGTCAAGCCTCTCACAATCTGCATTCGGCAGGTGAAGGACATTGAGGACATCCCCTTCAATGGACACAAACATAAAATGTCGATATTTGCAGATGACCTCATGCCCGCCATCACCCAACCTGAGTCTTCTCTTCCTGCATTAGTGACAACGCCAGTTGCCTTTGAATAGGTCTTTGGCTTTAAAGTAAACATGATCAAATTACAAGCCCTCAGTTTGAAAATCCCCTTAACTGATCTTCCCGCCTTGCAGGCCCTCATCCCTTTCCAATGGGCTCCATAATTTATAACATATTTAGGAATAAATGTCACCCCTGACTTAGCCTCTTGGACCCACGCCAATTGGCCAAAATATTGGCACTCAGAACTACATGACTTACGCAGATGGAAGCCACTGCAGGTATCCTGGTCAGGGCGTCTCAACACCTTCAAATTGTCCATCTTGTCCAAAATTCTTTATTTGTTCCAGGCACTGTCCACCTCATCCCACAAGAGGTGAGCCTCAATCTCCAACGGGACATACTCAACTCCATCTGGGGCGGGAAATACCAGGACTGACCAATTCTGTCCAGATGCTACCCAGAGAACGGGGTGACTGGCATGCTCCAATCTTCTCAAATATTACTTGGAGGCTCACCTCTGATGCATCTCAGAGTGGGTGGTCCAGGAAAGGGACAAGCATTGGTACCACATGGACCGAGCGGTTGCCTGTAGGCCCCTGTGTGACCTGGCATGGTTCACCGAACAGACTCTGCCTTGGAATGCCTACTTAGTCGTCCCTCACAAAACAGTCCTATAAATCTGGGACAAAATCGCTCTCAAGAGAGGCCTCAATAACTTCCCTTCCCAAACATCCCACTGGCTCATAACCCAGAGTTCTTCCCAGCACTGAACGCACAGTCCTTTGTGGATTGGAGCGAGGGAGACTGATGCACTCTGCAATCTATTTGAGGGCGGCCGATCAAAACATTTGAACAGTGTGGACAGGACTTAATAGTAGCTGAAACAGCTAGAGTTCAATATTATAAACTGCGACACTGGCCCCTTCACCCCTCCAACACCAAGGAGCCACACGCTCGCTCACCCACTTCAAGACGCTGGTCTGATTATTCTGTGTTGCGAAAAGCCTGATCTCCCACACTTACAATGTACTTCAATATTCATCTCCACCTCAGACTCATTCCTACCAGTCCCAGTGGCACTCTGACACTACTGAGGGAATCCCCCCAAAACAGTAGGCCCAATTGTGGCATGATATTCCCAAGCTGTACAGCAGTATATCCCAATGTGAGACAGCATATAAATTGATGACACAATGGAACTATACCCTGGCATTATTGCTCACTATATATCCCTCTGCCTCTCTGCTATGCTGGAGAAGTACTTCAGCAATGGGTGACTTCTTTCATATCTGGTTGGCTTTCCCTCTCATAGCAATCTATCAGAAAGAGATCAACGGCCACATCGAGGGGGTTGTGGGCTACCCACTTCCTGAATCATACAATAGAGTGATACTTGGCAGACACCCTCTGACCATGGACATCATTTGAAGCTAGTTAGGGGTCGCAGCTGCCTGCTTCTGCTGGCACATCCTTTATGAACCCTGGCCTCAGAGCGGGCAAAACATTTGCCTACTTTGAGGCCAGGGGTCACAAAGGAAGGGCCAGGTGTAGCAGGGAGCAAGTTAGAGGTTGCAGCTGTGACCCCTAACTAGCCTTAAATTACTTCCATGCCTGTGACCTTAGCCACCATGACACACGTTGACTGGTGTCTTATACCCCATATGCTGAGAGCAGCCAAGAAACTAATTGCCCTTCACTAGAAGAACACCTTTGCCCGATCAATGGCCCAGTGGTTTCAACGCCTATGGCATGTCATGACCATGGAACGTTTATCTCATATTTATTTATTTATGTGGTTTATAGAGCGCACAGCTACCCCCGAAGGGGTGTCCCGGCGCTAGAACCTGAGCCTCCAGGGGAGAAAAAGGAGCATAGAGCATGGCGAAACAGTGGGGAAATCAAAGTCCGGAAAAGAGCCAGGTTTTGAGTTTGGCTCGGAAGATGGATTCGGAGGGACAGAATCTCAGATCGATTGGCAGAGTGTTCCACAGTTTTGCCGCAATGACACTGAACCCTCTGCCACCCATTCTAGATAGTCTAAAACGGGGGAGATCAGGAGGCGGCGGTCGTTGGATCTCAAGGATCTGATGGAGCGAGATATCGAGACACGTTTTTTCAGGTAGTTGGGACCGAGGTCGTTGACGGCTCGGTAGGTAAGGGTAAGGATCTTAAACTGAATACGACTAGCCACTGGTAGCCAGTGGAGTTCCTTACGATACGCGGATACAGATTGGCGGTAGGGGATATTACCAATCAATCTGGCCGCCGCATTTTGGACAATCTGTAGCCGGTCTAACAGATACTGGGGGGCACCAGCATATAGGCTGTTAGCATAGTCCAGGTGGGACGTGATGAGGGCTTGGGTAACTGTACGGCGGGAATCCAGAGGGAGATAGGGGAGAATTTTTTTGATCATGCGCAACTTCAGGAAGCAGGCAGAGGTCACTTTATTGATCTGAGTTTTGCATGAGAGAGAGTCATCAAACTGGAAACCCAGGGTTCGAGCAGAGTGAACGGGAGAGGGCGCGGGATCAAGTGCCGTGGGCCACCACCAGGAGGAGGGGATGGGAGCTTTCTGATTGAAAAATAGTACCTCCGTTTTGTCTGCATTTAGTCTGAGGTGGTTAGCAGTCATCCAGACACTGATATTGTTAAGGCACTGGCGGAAGTTGGAGAGTGCGGAGTCCGAGTGGTCTCTGAAGGAAAACACCAGCTGAGTATCATCAGCATAGGAGACCACCCTGACTCCGTAGGACTCTACAACGTCGGCCAGTGGGGCAAGATAAACGTTGAAGAACAGAGGGCTGAGGGCGGAACCCTGTGGCACACCGCATGACAGGGGTTTTTCCTCCGACTTGAAAGGCCGTAGCAGTACCCTCTGACTTCTACCCGAGAGGAAGGACTCGATCCAGCTGAAAGCTGTGCCGCCAATGCCAATCTGTTTGAGTCGGTCAAGGAGGATGGGGTGGGAGACCGTATCGAAAGCTGCGGACAGGTCGAGGAGGACCAGCATGGCCTCCTCGCCCCTGTCCACGCATTCCCGAATAGTTTCCGATACCTCCAACAGTGCCGTCTCAGTGCTGAATCCAGCTCTAAATCCAGATTGTGATTCGTGCAGTAGAGAGTGGTTTTCCAGATATTCCGTGAGTTGCAACTGCACAGCTTTTTCCAGGACCTTTGCAGGTTTGGGGAGAAGGGAGATGGGGCGGTAGTTGGCGAAGACAGTGGGATCTGCATCCGCTTTTTTTAGGATAGGAATCACCAAGGCCTCCTTCCAAGTGGTAGGGAAGAGGCCATGGTGAAGGGAGGCGTTCCAGATGGAGAGGAAGGAGCAGGCTAGCGAAGGCGCCAGTTCTCCCATGAGTTTCGCAGGGATAGGGTCAGATGGGGCGCCGGATTTGCAATGTGTCAGTAACCTAATAGCATCGTCCCGGTTGAGTATATTGAAAGAGAGAAAGGACGGGGAATCTGGGGGACTAGTGGGGGTAGGCAGGGGGGCTGGCCCTTTAGGAAAGGAGACACAGAGTTTGTTTATTTTTTCAAGGAAGTGTCATAGGGTGTCTCAATCTCCTAACAAATATACGTATATATGGCAGCCACTGATAACCTATCTCACCCAGTGGAACACTCTTGTTTTACTTCATCCTAGCTTAATGTCCTCAATCTCTTCAACTAAGCCTGCCCGTTATGATATTGACTTACATGTGAAGAGACCGACTCTCCCACCTGGCACTCCCTCCCTCCCCCCCCCTATTATCACTGAATTCCCCAACACCTCCGTCCAGGAGACTCACGCAACCAACCATCCCCGCATAACCATTGCAGAATCTATATTAAGATATGACTTCCCACCTTCATGGTCAAGGGGCATATCCATCCACTGTGCTCTCTTGCTGGTTTGACACTAATGTAACCTCAAAGGGGGGTGGGCTCTCTTTGCAAACTTAAGACACTGATCTTCTAGTTCTGGTGACTTTTCAACTCCACACAATTTTGGCCTGTTACTGACGGCCACCTGCATATCTAGTGATTACTTTTTTATTCTTGTATTTGCCTGTATTGGAATAAATAAACACGTTTCTAACAAACAAGAATAATTTGAAAGAGGGACTAAAAAAGATAAGAACAACAAACCAGAAAAAGGACAATAATCGAACAGATATTACAGGAAATGATAAGAAAAACTGTAGGCAAACTTATAAGCAAATTGGCAAAACCAATGGCTTTTGTATTGGGTATGCATATATGCACATACAGGCACGCACAATCAGCACACACAGGTACTCAAACATTCAAACACCTACTGGTAGGTCCAATTCAGAGAATTATGCACACATAGTAAACAAACATACAGGTGCTTATTTGTGAAATCAGAAGACATATAATGACAGAAAACAGCCTTTACAAAACAGACAGAACTTCACAGTGCCATTACAAGGCAGGCCCTACAACGAATACTTCGTTACCACACGTTCCATTACAACGCAAGTCATTACAACGACTTGCATTGGGAACTTATATTTGGATTTTAAATCTAACACCTTCTCTACTGTTGCACAGACTGGAGTTGGAATAGTAAAATATACTATTCCAAATTCCAGCGCTTCCCTAAGGCAAATTGTTGTAATGAATTGCGCTATAATGGAATGTGTGGTAACAACGCATTTGTTTTATTGCCAGCATTGTAAAAGCATGCATTGTAAAAGTATGCATGAATACATCATACATCCATAAAGACATTCATGTAGACAAAGTCATCACAAAAGGACACATGCAGAGTCCTCAACAGGCAGTTTAGGGACACTTTCATCATTATAGGTAATACCGACTACCATCACAGATAATGTACTTTATAATAATGCCCATCATCACGAGGTATTTGTATAACGCCATTTTGTACTGTTGATAAGCATGATAATTATGCACTGGTTATGTGTACCCAATCAGGACATTGTAAATAAATTCAACTTGCTTCTGTTTCCCTCCTTTCATAATTCTGGGGGTCTGCTGTTTTTGACCTCTATCCTGAGTAAAACCCTGCTAATTCATTAGACCTCAGCTACATGCGTTATGTAAATTTGGTAAATTTTATTTATTTGCATAAGTTAATTAAAATCATTGCATTACAATAAAAACAACAAAAAAAGGGAAAAAAAGACATCACAGTTCATAAAGGTTAAAAGTTCTGTTTAGGTGCGATTGTTAAATGCTAACGTTTGACTCAGGGCTGTTTATCATGTTTGCAGTTGGCTGTTGGTCTTTGGCCTGTCCCGTAGAAGAATATCACCCAACTAGCTCATCAAATCACCAGGACTACTTTTGTTACCATTCTTCTTGCTGGTGCTCATTCTCTTGTAAAGTGCTTATGCTTTGCAAATGTATAGGTGAATGGTCTTTCGAAGTCCTGTGTTTAAAACAGTCCAGTATCAACATTTGGTCATTACGAGGGCTGGGTCGGAAAGCCGTGTCAGGATACATAGCTCCCCTGATAGATTGTACAAATCTTTCTCAGTGGGCCAGGCTACAGGGATCTTTTTTGTATTAAACATACTGCAGAGGCCTCATGGCAGGTGGTTACTTTTTCTCTCAGGCATTGCTCTCTAAGGAGGATCCTCCTTGCAGTTGCTAAGGTCGGGCAACAGCACAGGAGGTGCAGCCATGATACTCGTTTTTATTCACACAGTCGACATGTTCAACCTGTGTTTTAGTTTGCCCAGGCCAGCCCAAAATCCATAATTAGAAGTGCCAGCAATCGCATGAACATAATCTCTCTTCTGGCTTTAGGGTTAAGCGGGCGGTAAGGTAGGTCTGGGGTTTATTTACTAAATATGAGTCATTAGTTGGGTCAGGAAGGATAATGTTTTTAGTGTTGATTGGTCTTGCTGGTACGTACCTACTTTACCTTGTTTATTGACACACAATTTCCCGGTGGCGTATGAAATGCAAGGCATAGCGAGTGCTGATTTGTTTATTTCAGTGAAAACCATGGCTCTCATAAGCTGCTTATTCCATGCCGAGCCAATTTTTTTCAAATGTGTCTCTGAGACAGCTCTTTAAGGATTCTCCTGGAGATTTTAGGATTTGCATAAAATATTTTAGAAAGTTGGCCTCAAGGGTTAGTGATGGTTTGACCAACCCAAGCTCCAACCTAAGTCTCGCCCAGGAGAGGTGTTTTGGGAGTTGAAAGATATGTTTATAGGCCACACATTGCACCCACTCTAGGATTTTTGAACAAGCGCTCGGAAACGCTTGAGGCTCATAAAGATTGTTGGAAGAAGGGAAGCTTGAGTGACCTTTCTGATGCCCTCTGCAGACAGACTTTTTAACGTATTGTTCAATGTTATTAAACCATACGTTATGGTAGACGATTTATTAGTCAGATCTTTTTTGTGGGCAGTGGGTCTTGCTGTTTCTGTAAACCAGAACTCCAAGTACGTATAATTCTGCACTGAATTACCTGTCCTGGGGCCTTTGGAGCATGTGATATTTTTTTTGTGCTTTTGCCTACCTATTATTATGATCTTGGTGTTATCTGAGATGATGATAAGGTAATTGGATGTGCTGCAATCATGTAAACTGGTCAGAGCTCCTTGTAGGCCCACTTTAGTGTGATCCAGATAACTATGTCATCTGCGTATTGAAAAATATTTAAAGGTTGATTGCCTAGTCAGGGATGGGCCAAGCAGCTGTTGACAAGAGCTTTTCCCAGGTCCGCTGTATACACATTAAAGAGGAGGGGAGCAAGCATACAACATTGTTTCAAACCACCAATCATACAGATTTTAGCTGAAAGAGATGTGGGACCTGTTTTCAACCTTTCCCAGGTTTCCAAGTAGAGGGACATTATAGCTTTAATGATTGAAGATGGGATGCCCCAATTTGCTAGTTTCTTCCACAACAATTGTCTGTCGACTTTGTCAAAGGCTGCGGTTAGATCAACAAAGCGGCAAAAAAGTGGGGGTTGATGCGGCCGGGTGGCCGGGTGGTAGAGGGCAGATAGCGCGATTATGTTGTTGGTTGCACCACGGAAGCCTGTTTAAAAGAAAGGGAGCAGCTCCTTTTCTTCAGCCCAATTTTCCAGTTTTTCCAGAAGGATATGTTCATATGCTTTAGCTTCCAGATCTAAGAGGGCTATTAAGTGATAGTTGCTTGGATTTGGACAATCTCCTTTTTTGTAAATCGGACATAGTATTGAGCCCCGCCAAGCTTCCCTTGTTGTATCAAGGGTATATGCACTGTTGAATAATGGAGTGAGTAGCGCTGCCCAGCCCTCTGGAGCAGATTCGAAAATCCCCGCAGGGAGGCCATTTGAGCCTGGCACCATGCTGGACTTCATGGATTGTATTAGTCTTGCAATTTCCCTCGGTTGAATCAGGGTTTGATGTCCTCTCCATTCAATGAGGCTGTTGTCGTGGTGGCTGTGAGATTGTGAGACAGGAATTGGGTTCTTACGTGGTTCTCCCACACAGATGCCAGGCCCTCATTTGACCTTGGGGGTCCAAGGGATTTTAGGGTGTTCACAGACTGCCAGAATTGAGCTAGGTATCCTTCTTTGAACATTAAGAAGATCTTTTTCCATTCCTTCTCCTGCTGAGCACACTTCAGGGCCCAGATGTTTTTTTTGTGGGCTTTCCGTGCTTCCTTTACTACCATTATATTTCTGTGTGCTGGATTAAGTTTGAGCAGGAGGTCTTTTTTCCTAAAGTTCTTTCGTGTGCGGCTAATGCGCAGTTCAGACAGAGGTTTGTTTATATAATTTGGGAATTGTTGAAATCGATTTGAGGCACCACTATGGCCCTGGAGAAATGCTCCCAGCTCTCTTGTATTCAGATCACAATTAATTGGGAGAAGATTCCCTGGTTGATCCTGTTGTCGAAGGTTCACGTCGTCGAGCCATTTAACCACCTGGGGCGAGTGGAAAAGTTCCCACTTGATTCGCTTAACCACGTTCTTTAGTTCATCCTCTGTAGAGTGGCCTAGCTCCTGGCTGTCTGATGGTTTAAATTCAGATTTACTACCAAGTGATTATGATCACTTTCTGGGCAATTTACGATGTGGAAGCTCTGAAGATGATTGATTAAACCGCTTGACATGAAGATATAATTGATTGTGGAAATGTTCTTAAACTTGGGGCACCCATCTGCCGAAGTCTGGTCCACTGATTTTAGATCGAATATAGTAATTAGATGGTTGAATTGATCGTGTTCGCTATTCCTCTGGCCAGCATTATGGCAGTGGCCCAGGTATTCGGTGCTGAAGTCGCCTACCAGTTCAATTTCATGTGTGGGATGAGAATCGATGATTGACTTGATGGTCAAACATATGGTCCCTATAGCACGCGCTTCTGAAGTTTTGCGGGGGTTCAGGTAGCTATTTATGAGAATCAGTGAGAAAGTCTTCTGTCCTCTTTTTAGGCCTGCGATGGCTAGGGCTTGCACATTCTTGTGGGCCTGTGTGGGTGAGAAGATCGAAACTTTGAGAGCTTGTTTGAGGAAGATTGAAAGGCCCCCTGATGGCTGCCTGAATATAATTGTTTGCGTTGCGGATTGAAAAATGTCTTAATACCCATAGAATGCTGTGGGGATCAGTGACCAGGTCTCCTGGAAGCAAATGATATTGCTGCTGTTTAAAAAGTTGCGCCCCTATTTAGAATGGAGTGTTGAGGCCAGCCCGCCACATTCCAGGAGATAATGGTGAGTTGGTCTTTTGATGCCAATTTCCCTAACTCAATGGGCACAATGTTTGGCCTGGGAGAGAGTTCCTTTGTGCTAGGTAGCGTGAAGGAAGTTACTGTCCATTGGAGCTGAATACGTGGTTGTCCCTTCGTAGTGCTGGGCTGCTGGTTGCCAGCTGATAATCCGGTCATTTTCGTCACAGAGGATCATTAGTGGGTTGGATGCCAGTGATGTGCTTACTAGCCAATCATGGGTTGCACCCCAAACTCCCTTCAATATACATCCTCTGGAAGGAGATCTGTGGTCCCCAATTAGGACATGACGATATTTCCCTGGCCGAGTGGGCTCTAGTTCTATGCCCTATTTGTTGAAGGTGGAAGCCTCTTTGAGAGTAGCGTCTCTGGTGGCTATATAATCCCAGTTTGTGATTGTAGATTTGGGTACCCTTGTCCCGGATATGTGGGTGAATTTTACTGAGTGTAGTTCCGCTGAGGTTAGATGCTTGAGGGATGGTATACGTTGGAATAATTTTACCAAGTTCCCTCTGTTCAAAATGTCCGCAGGTCCACTGGAGGCATAGTGAGGGAGAATATTAGGCCAGCCAAAGAGTTTTTTGCCTCCTTTCTCCTGTCCCATTTGTACGGGGATGTGACGATTCTCCTGATGGTTTCATTTGGAGCGCTAAGCTTTCTTGCGGGCCTGCTTCCTTGTGGTCCCTTGATACAGGGGGCCAGGGCACATGATTATAGCTCATCCTCCCTTCTGTGTAAAGCAGGGGGCTATGGCTGTGCTCCTGTGTGACCTTTTTTCTCAGTGGATTGTTTCCTGAGTTGGGATGGACTAGGATTGCATGTATTTATAATCTCCCTCCTGCTGTTCATCCTCATCCTTCAACCTTCATGGATTTGACCATCACGAGCATGCAGGTTCCTCGAGGGGGTTCGGTTTGGGTGGACATCGAGGGTGAACTGGCAGAAGAGATGGGGAAGGTGGAGATGGTGGAGATGGTATGAACACTGTTTTGTTCGGCCGATGTTTCTGCACAAGAGGGGAGTCCAGGACCTGCAATTTGAACTGCTCACAGGCTCGAAAGATAGTGTGCACTCTGGTTGTTTATTAATTTTCCTGTGCTGTCCTGGTGTATCAATGGATTGTCAACCTTGGATCCGAGCATAGCTCTTATTTGAATTGGGATCAATGGCAGGTCGCTTTGCGTGCCATGTACAAGTTCGTCTATGATTGGTATTCTTTGAGTGCTCTGAATTTCTCCCAATATGGGAGACTGTTTCTTTTTCTGAATACTGACAACAATGTCCTTTACTTCTGAGTTGTTGGGATTCAAGCTGGTGCCTAGATTGCATCTCTTGTTGAAAATGAGGAATAATTTGACCGGCTTTCCTTTTTGTAAGATTGCGCCTGTTCCTAAACCTAGGCCTGTTGTCACCTGGAATCTTTTTTGTAGGCGCTGTTTTTTGGAGAGTTTTTTCAGTTTTTTTTTTGCTCTTCCGGATAGGAGTGGCTTCCCTAAGACATGACTGTTGGACACTTGCAAGGAGCTGAGATAGGGCTCTTATGGGGCGTGAGCAGTGGGAACTTCTTTGGTGGGGCTGCATTCATTTTGGAAAGAAGTTGCCGCCTAGTATGCTAGGTCCCCTAAAGGCATTGGGGTACTAGTCGCTGCCTCACCATTATCCTTTTGGGTGTTTTGGGTGTAAACAGTGCTTCCTGACGTTGTCTAATAAGGTCCACAGAATTTCCGGTAATGTAGTCAATTTGTCGATTGGTTGAGTGCAAGATCAAGGTTGGCTCACTCCCATCTGGTCAAGTTTGTGTTTGATCGTAGTTAGCCTGTTCCCTAAGACCACTTGCACTTTTGCAACTGCCATAGTAGTAGTTTGGCTATTGTATCATGTTTATAAAAAGAGAAATCTTCCCGATTGTCACCTGCTGGGCTTCCCAAGCTGGCTTGGTCATTGCTCTGTTCATACAGATGGAGAGGCAAGTGATAATTATTATTTGTGACTCGCGTGATGACTGGTCCTTGTGTTTAGGATAGGGATGCTTCCATTTGTGCATCTGTTTGGACTTCTAGAGTTGTTAAGAATTAATGTGATCGGGGCCCCCGGACAAGTTCTAGTGTATTCCATCGATTCTGCTCCCTTTGTGATGCTTGTATTTCTTTCGAGACTGGCGGGCTTAGTTGAGTAACCATTCCCTATGCTGAAAAACCTGCACTGTTATTATAGTGAGGGTATTTCCCCCAGCCGATCTGTGTGGGTCGCAGACTTGATGGAGTGTAAGGTAGGAGTTTGATCTCCTTAGGTCAGCCCCTTTGGTCTGGGCCGACTCTGTGCTCAGCGAGACAGCCCTATTTGAAGATTGGGAGCATCTGGTTGATTCCTTCGCACCCTTCTCAATGTTGCAGTTGTGTTTGAGTTTAACGATAGGGTGTGATGAATGAACGATTCTTTTGAAATAGCTTAAGATTTTGCCTCGTGGAGGTGTGACTGCAGGTCCTTCCTTGGATGGGCTCTTGTTCATGTGATTGTCAGTTTCCATTTTGGGTTCCATTTCAGGTTCTGTTATTGGAAGAGTTTGTAGGTGTACATGACTGGTACCCAGAAGTTCTGGTAAGGGACTATCTTGCCATCCATCAGCTGCGCCCAGGCACTCACTCACGTGGTACGGTTGCCCCTTCCTAACCGTACTTTTGCCCAGACATCTCTTTTTGACCATCCTTGTTCCAGTTTTGGTCTTTCGGTCTTGGCTACTTTTATCTAAAGGTGTGCCCTTTTTCCAGATGTATTTGGCCCGGACGTCTGTATTACTGATACTGGTGCTGTTGCTTTTCAAGTTACTAGTGGGGGGTGCAAGCTGAATTCTCCCAGATCAAACATCAAAAAACTCAGTTTACTTAAAAGAAAACTCTGAACTGCTAAACTAGAATTGCAGTAAAAGTTGGTGAATTCATAAGCAGCAGGTGTCAGCACATGTAGTGTTTCAAAAAGAACCAAATGCAGGTTCCAATCAGAAGAAGGAGATATGTGTGTTCGAGAGAGAGAGAGTAACCCTATCAGCAGAAATGAAAAGAACATCAGGTCTCAAGCATGTCCTTCTCGAAGGGACGACAGAAATAAGTCTCACTAACTAAGCTCAGTGAATCACAATTAAAACTTGAAATTTAACAAAATGAGAGACACTGCCCAGTTCACAGAAAGATGAACCAATCAGAATTAAAATTTCACAGCTGTTGTCAGCCCACCTAACATGAGTCATACAATGCATGATTTCAGTTCAGTTCACCTAGTCTTGAATCTCCCAAGAAGAGCATCTACCTATAAGGCTCTGTCTAATCTCCACTGGCTCCCAGTAGAGAAGAGGATTACCTTAAGGCCATGTGCTACTGCCACACAATCCTGTGGAATAAGGGCCTGAGCTATCTTTGCTCGATGATAACCTCTTATATACCAGCACGTAATTTAAGATCTACAGGAGCCTGCTTGTTCAGGGTGCCATGAATTCAAAAAGCTAAGTTGGGAGCTCGCTCCTTTGGCTACCTTGCAGCCAAAAGGTGGAATACTTTGCCTCTGACTTTGGGGGCCGAACCAAGTGAAAGCACTTTTACAGGGTATTAAAGACTTGGGTGTTCTCACCCTAATTAGAATAGATTCGACTACAACGATGCCCCTGTTCTCACTAGCTTAGGTATAGTTTTTCTTTTTTACTCTTTTTTCAGGAGTCCTAATCCTAGCGAAATAATCATTGCCTCAAAAATGTCACCCGCTATTCAGTGGTGGCCCCCACAAACAAACACTGGTGGGTAGTGCAGGGATCGCTGGAGGGGAAGCACGGGGGAGATTTAATAATAGTAATAATAAATAAAAAGAAACTTACCTGAAGCTGCCGGGCTCCTCCCACGTCGCGCCTCGGTCTTCCTGGTCTTTGGAGCCTCGGGACATCATACCAGACTCCCTCTGCAACCCCAGGCTTCAGGATTGGCATGAACAGGCTGGTTCGATGCTGCGCTCAAGCACAGGAGTCTATGAAGTTTCTCCAACCCGGCTGTGCAATGCAGCCGACTTGGAGAAACGTAAGTGTGCATGTGTGTTTGACCAGCCTAAGACAGCCCGCCAAACACACATGCACACTTATAAGTACACCAATCACTCCTACTATGGTCCCGGCCTCACCCCTCCCAACAGCCAGCAGCTGAAAAATAAAGCAATGTTAAAATATCATTTTATTTTTCAGATGCTGGCTCTGAGCCAATGGGGCAACGCTCCTCCGCCATTGCTGCGGAGCCCCACCTGCTGCTATCTTTGAAGCACTGTGTTTATTTCATCCATAGGACCCAATTCCCTGATTACCTAGGTATTCTAAATACTATTCCTGGGAAACAGTAATGCCAAATATCAGCTCTCATCCCAATTTGCAGGAAGCTTGAACACACGCATATAAAACTCTAGGAATTACAGGATCATTTTCTATAAATATCAAATCTGTGCATACTAAAACCTCAAATCTGTGTGTGCAGACACTCCAAAAAACAGTTGAGGAAGTGTAGAGGCAGTAGTGATAGAATCACCTTCCTGTACGTTGTAGATAACCAAAAGGATTCTATCAATGTGAAAAAGTGGTTAATTTTATTTATTTTCGTTATAAGGTGAAGACTATGTGTCTAAGGGTTCCAGTGTGTGCTCTCTTCGCGGGTGGCAGACACTCACTCAAACCCATCGGGCCCAATTCACAAAAGTAATCTGAGACATAATCCTAACTTTACGACTTTCGGTATTCACAAAAGGCATTTAGGAGTAGTACGGTTAGTATTCCTAACTTTACTCCTAAACTGAGACAAAATCCTAACTTTACAACTTTCAGTATTCGCAAAAGGCATTTAGGAGTAGTAAAGTTAGGATTCCTAAATGTGCTACTCCTAAACTGAAACAAAATACAGATTTTACTACTTTTGTTATTCACAAAAGGCATTTAGGAGTAGTAAAGTTAGGAACCATGATGTCAAAGAAATTGTTACTAAAGTAGCTTTGCAATCTTCACAAATCTGTCAAACTTTGTATACCAGAGGTTAGGGGTTTCTCTCAAATTTGGTAATTGATTCATCAATGAAACAAATCAACACAGCTCCAAGTTACATGCACATATGCTCCCCCGTGCACCTCACCCAATGTGTAATCCTTATTCTAAATGTCACTCCTACTACCATCACCTTCTGGTCTTCTTTTGTATTGTTTTTTTTTCATTATTTATTTTCTGAGTCCATCTAATCAATCAATCAATCACATTTGTAAAGCGCGCTACTCACCCGTGAGGGTCTGAACGCACTGGGGGAAGGGGGGGGGGGGTGCTGCTACTGCTCGAAGAGCCATGTCTTGAGTTGCTTCCTGAAGGAGAGATCGCCCTGGGTCAGCCGTAGGAGGGTGGGGAGGGAGTTCCAGATAGGAGAAAGATCTTCCCCCGGTGGTGGTTCAGCGAATCCATGGGACGGTGGCGAGGGCGGGGCTGGCGGATCGGAGCTGGCGGGTGGGTGTGTAGAACGTGAGGCGGTTGTTGAGTTATTTGGGGCCCATGTCGTGGAGAGCCTTGTGTGCGTGGGTGAGGAACCTCAACGTGATTCTCTTGCTGATGGGGAGCCAGTGCAGGTCTCTCAGGTGGGCAGAGATGTGGCTGTGACGGGGGGTGTCCAGGATGAGTCGTGCAGAAGCGTTCTGTATGCGTTGAAGTCTTTTCTGTAGTTTGGCTGTGGTTCCTGCATAGAGGGTGTTACCGTAGTCCAGTTGGCTGGTGACAAGGGCCTGGATGACCGTCTTTCTGGTTTCGGTGGGGATCCACCGGAAGATCTTTCGGAGCATGCTCTAAACCTCTGTGTATTGCTCCACGTTTGAATGTTGCCAACTAGTTCCCTTAATTGGAATTTTGGTCCAGGAGTTTGCCAATGTTTAAGTGCGCCTTTAGTCATAAAACTCCCGAAATTCCTCCTTAAAATTGAACTTTTAGTTAAGTCAATCACAAATTCTGTAGATATTCCTTTGCACACTTTGTGTGTCTCACAACCATGCCTAGTTGCTTCTTAACAAAGAAACCAAAATTCATTGTACCCATTTATGAACCCCAGCTCAAGATTTCCTTTGATGATTTCCTCCCACTCTATCTTCACCCTCACCATATCTAACATTCTTAAGGCAGCATCACTCTCTGATAGCGGTTTCTACTTTCAGGGCACTCACCACAGAAGTCACTCTTATTCGAGGTCTCAAGACCATCTCTGAAAAGATGTCAACCCTTGGGACAGCAGTGGTTGTTGCAACTACTGGTGTGACAGGTGTTGCAGCAATAGTGGCAGCATTTAGGGGTACTATCTGTAGAGCTGACAGTTGGATCGATGGCAATATCTGTGGAGCTGGACATTGAATAGGCAGTAACAGTGGAACCGGAATTGTAGCAGGCACTGTACGTGGAACTGGAAGTGTAACAGGCACTCCCGCAATCAAGGAGACTCTGATCGACAGGCACACTAGCACTTGTATCTGTAGGTGGCGGGAGCATACAGGCTTGGGATTTCCTCAAGATTGTTGTACTGCATTGTATGGGAGTGGGCAGGAAACCAAAAAATAATCTTGGAAATCATCACTGGAGTCACTGTTGCCATTCTCACCTTTCTTTCTTTTTATCTCACCGTCATGCTTTTTCTCCCCTGTTCTTTCACTGGGCAACACAGGGTAAATCCAGACTCCCTCTATCATATCTTTTCTCTATGCCTGCTGGTCTGCATCACACTTTGCTTCCATCCAAATAGGCAGCGGAGGTTTCTTTATGGGAGCTTCACCCCCCTGTTTGTTTGCCATGACATAAAAAAGGTTTAATAATACAGATTCAATTTTTTTTTGCCGCAGTGCATAACCTGCACAAAGAAGTTACATGAGGGGAGTCTCCGCTCCGAGCCTACTCGTGGTGAGGTGCGCATATCGATTTTGTACAAGTGTCTTGCTCTGACCAGTCTGACATGAACACTTCAACGATTGCCAGGCTCTACAATGTAAGCGCCCATGGGAATGTTGCCATAGCCCCCAAGGCATCAAATGAGTGTTGGAAGCCCCTAACTCAGTCAATCCTTTGGCTGCTGGAGTCATGGGGGTGGGACCGGGCCAGGGAGGTGAGGTCATTGATAATTTATCGCGGCACGCACAACTGGAGAGGAGCCTATGATAAACGCATCGTGCTCGGTGGTGAGAACGGGACCGGAGGGTGAATGTGTTTAGTCAAAATATAATTAGATATATAAAATTCAATTAGAGCATTATTGAGGAAAGCCAAGTGTAAATGTGAAAATATTTGTGGTGACACCTGAGTACCTAAGACTTATATGTAAGAATGACTTTCAATTCGTCGGCTCGGGTGATCATGCGGTGCCTATAAAGAGTTTTTGAACAGATTTATTCATGTTGGCATAGTGGAGAGCACGATTGTTAAACATTTCAATTCCTCATTTTTCCTTAGCTGTTAGTTGTTTGATGAGTGCTCAAAGCAGCTTCTTATTGGAAACAAATCTGGGTCTTTTGTTTCATGTCCGCGTCTGACGTTAATGAGCTTTCATTCCAGAATATGATGTGAAACGCAACTTCCTAACCTCTTGTGGGGCGCAGTAAATCAATTAGATTAGAATGAAAGCTTACTTACGCCGATCTTCCTATCAGTGTTAAGTAGAGTTAAGAAGTGATAGGATACTTGATCGGTCAGTTGCTTAGTGTGTTCAAGCTTGAATGTCTTGCACCACTGTTCACCCTTACTGTTTGGCATGGGCGCTGTGACCAGCTTTCAAGCAGTCCAAGAACTGACCCTGGGATGTACACACAACAAGCTGGCTGATTTTTTAAATAGGTACTTATCTCAGTTTTGCAGAGTTCCCCTTCAAACCATTTCCATTGTGTTCTTCTGCAATATTGCAGCGTGAGTTGTGAGTTGTACTCAAAGTTTTACTGTGTATATAACACAACAAGTGGGCCCAAATAATCCAACGGCCACAGCGCATTGAGGTGCATCTGGCATGCATATAACCACTTTCATTATTCAATGTGCCTTGTTTTGTTTGTGTTATGCATAAAGAAGATGTCAGTGTTGTGCAGAAAAGGAATCTGTCGATTGAACAAAATGCTGTTTTTGTTATATGGTGCTAGTCCAATGTTGCCGCTGACGCTGAGAGGAGGAGACAGAACTTTGCTGCATGGTTTCTCCACCAAGGGGTCAGTAGGAGTATTTGCGACTGTGTGTGTGTGGTTGGGAAATAACTCGAAAATCCACAGAGCTGTATAGTATCTAGGTGCTATACCAGGGTAGGCTCTGGCCGGGGTTAGTGCTGAAGGGGAAACTAATGGGTCATGGCATGCAAGGAAACTTGTTGAAACCAGTGGGCCCACTATTGTTATGCCTGTCAACAGAAGAGAGGTTTTTTTTGCTGCCACTGAAGTTCTGGTGGTATACTGAATAGGCAGCTACCTATGTTACTATCAAATGAAATCTCATTATTGATGTCATAACTACACTTTCACAATTGCTTTATTAACCTTCTTGCTTTCTCATATTTGCTTGAAAATGCATTATTTGCCTACTCTTTTTTCAAAATGCTCTTGAATGCGGCACCCCCACGAGCTCCCCTTATTTTAATCCGACATGCACGCTATGCTCGCTTGCCACAGTGAACTCAGCCACAACTTTTATGACTCACCACTTTCAAACGTCTCCAGCCACCACTGCAACCACAAACTAAGGGGGATATCCTCAAGAACGTGCAATAATCATCGCTAAAATCAGTAAACGCAATGTTTCAAATCGCTGTCTATCGCAGGAAAATAACTCTGTGTTAATGTCCTATTCACAATACAGCGATAACATGCGATAATCTCACAATAACACACCAAATGCCCACGTTAAAATCAACGCAAGGCCAAAAAAATGCGAAACGTGAATAAAGTTGCGATGCCCCAAATCGCGATATAAAAGTCAGCGATAACCAGCGACAGGCCTGCAATTCCCACGCGTCATGCGGAGAAATGCACTATAAAAGCAACAAAAAAAACACACCCAAACCAAAAGAAACTGCGTAGCACCATGGATGCAGCCGTCCCGAGTGCAGAGGACAACTCGAACCCCACAAGCCCCATGGAGGACCAGCCAGGAACCCCGTGGCCAGGGAAGGGCAAGGAGAGGGGGAAGAGGAAGACGGGGTTCAGTCCACAGGAAAACCGGATCTTCATTACGGAGGTGATAGAACACTACCAATAACTGTTCGTCACCTCCACTGTGTCATTGGCAACACAAAAGAAAATATGGCAGTCGATCGTGAACAACGTGAATGCAGTTGGAGTGTTGAGGAGGTCAATGGAGGATGTAAAGTGGCACTGGCATGATGTGAATAGACAAACAAAGCAGAAACTCGCTGCCAACCAGAAAGCAGTAACGGCAACTGGAGATGGGAGTCCTGCGCCACAGGAGGAGCTGGATGAGCTGGAGGAAATGGTGGCCACAGTCATCAGTGTGGAGACGGGGGGTCTGGACACAGCTCAATATGACCTCACCCAACAGCAGCTGGGTGAGTAATGACCTGGGAGGGGGCCGGGGGGATATGGGCACAATGGCACACATGCACAATTATGTGTAGCACACTGCACACCCACAATGATTGTGGAACATGTTCCTGATACCCTTGGGACATTGCAGCACACATAGGAACACCAAGTAGGCCCCCGTCCACTATGTGCACAAAGGGGCCCCCTCCCTATCACCGATCTCAAAACCTACCCATGCACATGTGCCGAATCCAGCAAAGCAGCAGCTCTGTGAGTCACACTGCCAATGCAAGTGACACTGCATGACCAATAGCAAGGTTCAGTCAAAATAAATGAAATGGTGCATGGCACAACACTGAGGTGGCCCAGTGTGGATCACATCCTCAAAGGAGCAGGTAACACTCTGACACATCCACGTACACACCAGTCCAGTGAAAAATTGGCTTGGTAGTTTGGTCTGCCCTGTTCCCATGATGCACTGGGCCAGGGACAAACTAATTTGCATATAGCCAGGTTCTGAACTGGGATGGTGCAGTGAGCTAAAAAACGGTGATGGATCAAGCCCTGATCTGTTGACTGGGTAGGAGTGTTCTGATTAACTCAGATACTCTGTCCATCACCACCCCCTTTTTGTAATCATGAACAATATGTCAACATACATGGAACACACTTGCACCTCCCCTTTACATTGCAGAGGCCAATCAACACCTCCTGCAGAGCAGACCAGACATCTGTTCAGTAATGATGAAAAGGACCACCTGGTCTTCAGCTCTGACACCCTCCAACTGCTTGTGGACAGCCTCCACACCCCACCTCCAGGAGCAGGCAGCCCCGCTGCATCGAGGTGACCCCACCCCCTGTACCACCCACATAGCAGGAAGCACCCACCACCACAGCTGGCTCCCAGTTACCCATACAAACAACACATGGCATTCCAACGCCGTGTGTTAGACTGCCAGAGGGGGCTGGCTGAACAGGTGTGGGTGGGTTTTGACCTCATGGCAGCCAAACTTGATGCCATAAGTGAGTGTATGCGTCTCATCAGGGATCACTTACAGTCACTATCGGGCACCTAGAGTCCACTCCATGCTCTACAACACTCCTTGGCTGACCTCACTGGATCCATTACTCGGATACAAGAACTGTCTAGTCAGACAGGCTCCAGCGATGTCAGCCAGGAGTTGGAACGCATGCGGAGGACAATGGAGAACATGGAGTGGATGCATGCTGGAAGGATGGCTGCCATGGATGTACACCATCCAGATGTAGCTGGGATCTTACATGCTCTGCAGAACCTCATCTTGCCATTGCTGTCATTGAGCCTGTCCCATATGACTGCTGCAGGTACTTCAACGCACATACCTCCACCCCCTGATGTGTCAGTGGCACACAGTGAGGAAGCCATACCACCTCCACCCACGTATGTGCCAGTGGCACACAGTGAGGCAACCATGACACCACACACATACCTGACACACCTAACACAGAAGACATTTCAGAGGACCAAGATGTGGACGGTAATGTCTCTGTGTGAGAAAGGAGGTTGCAGCATTCATACCGCCATATGGCCTGTTCCATCTTGCTTCAGCCCTCTGCATCATGTCGTGGATCAACACCTTCAACTGTCCCCAAAACACTCTGCGACATTCACCTGGACACCGACATGTACTGTCATATCTGCTCTGATTACCAATGAAACAGCAATCAGGCTCCAGACTAAACTCTTCCTCTTCCGATTAACTTGTTATTCCCTAAAGAACTCTGGTTGGCCCTCCACTGGGCAACCATGCAATGTGGGGTCTGTATGGCCATGTACTGCTCCAGCCCGACACTCCACAGAATGTGAATAAAACATTCCAAATCACACAGATGTGTCATGTCTATGTACAATCATGTATAAAAGTATGGAAGACTGTAGTGACATTGATTGCACAAAAAGGTACACCCTGGGAAATGACATAATGTGCATGTTTGACCCTGACCCACATGGCCAATTAGATGATTGTGAAGGTGTAAACTAGCTGGGGCCTCAATTCTCATTATTATAATTTATTATTTATATGGCGCACAATTCATCCCCCAAGAGATCTCTCGGCGTCCAGGAGTGCAGGCGTTCTAAAGCCACATTCCTACCCTAAAATAGCAAGGTATTTAGGTATTTCTTAAATATAATCAGGATGGGACATGCTCGCAGATCTTCCGGCAAAGAATTCCAGTATTTGGGAGCCAGGTAGGAGAAAGCGCGACCACCCATCTTAACTTTATTTATTCTGCGCGATTGAAGGAGTTTTTGGCCACTGGATCTTAGCTGCCTGGGGTATACCAATCTAATTTGTTAGTTAGGTATCTAGGTCCCCGTCCGTGAAACGCTTTGCAAACTAAGCATAAAAGTTAGAAAACTTCGCTTTTCCTGATAGGAAGCCAATGTAACTCTCTCAGTAGTAGCAAAGATGGAGTATGTGCTGGCTTATTCAATGCCAGGCGTGCCGCCATATTTTGAATGACTTGTAGTCTTGAGAACAGGTCCTCCCTCATCCCCACCAGTAGAGAGTTTCCATAATCCAGTCTACTGACTAGAAGTGCCTGTATCAGGACCCTTCTGGTGGAGAGAGGAATCCACGGAAAAATCTTTTTTAGCGTAGGCATCAGACCAAAACACTTGCCTGTTAAGGTCTTAACATGCTCTTCCATAGATACATTGTTGTCCATTAAAATGCCCAGGTTTTTTGCCCATTTTTTTGGAATGGGAGCTTCTTCTAGTTCCCCAGGCCACCACTCCTCTGTACACAAGTCCTCAGCTTTCCCAAACAATAAGATCTCAGTTTTGTTGGAATTAAGCTGCAGGAAGTTTTTTCTCATCCATATGGCTATTTTTAGCATGCAAAGCTTGAATCTATCTCTGGTCACCTCGGTGTCCTTCCCTATGAGGACTATCACCTGCGTGTCATCTGCATAGGAGATGGTATGGAACCCACAGGATTTAATAACGGTGGCCAGAGATGACACATAGATATTGAACAGAGCGGGGCTTAGTATGGAGCCATGAGGTACACATTTGTCCCAAGTTGTAGTCTGGGATACAAGGGTGTCCAGTAGTACACATTGAGATCTATCCGATAGAAAACTCTGCAGCCATTCTAATGCCTTCCCTGTGACACCAATCTCTTGCAGTTTATCTAACAAGATTCTGTGAGAGATGGTGTAAAAGGCTGCCGATAGATCTAAAAGGACTAGCTTTGTCCGGGTCCCTTCGTCTAAAAGTAACCTGATTGTATCTGTTACCTCTGTTAAGGCAGACTCCGTGCTGTGTCCAGCACGAAAGCTTGACTGCGAGGGGTCCAAAAGTTTTTAGTATTCCAGATAGTCTGAAAGCTGTCTATTAATCAGAGTCTCCATTATTTTTGAGCACCCAGGTACAAGAGAATTGGGTCTGTAATTTTGTAAGTCATCGCAATCTGCTGATGGTTTCTTAGGCAAAGGTTTGATAAATGCCTTTTTTCCATTTCAATGGGTAGGAGGAGGTTACTAGAGACGTATTGCAGATTTCCCTGATTGGAATTACCAACTCCATTGCTAGGTTAGAGATAATGTGGGGGAGCCACATCAGATGGGGAGCCTGACTTAATATATTTCAACATACTTGCTCCATCATGATAGTTTCGAAGGTCTCTAATCTCGGTAGGAGGGGATTAACAGCGTTTAAGATTTCTTCCCTATTCTCAAATTCCTGATCAAAAGAGTCATAGATATTGTCTATCTTACTTTTGAAATGCGTGGCCAGCTCATCGTAGAATTCCTGTGTAGAGGGGCAGGCAAGCTTGCTGACACTTGGAGTGGTGAATTCTTTAAGAATTCTAAAAAGTTCTTTGGAAGAGCACTTTGCCTCCCCTATTCGAGTGGCTAGATACATTTACCTTGCTATGTTACAATTCTTACGGTACAACCTGTGTGCTATGTTGTAGGCCAGTATGTATTTTCCTAGTTTTGATTTCCGCCACTTGCGTTCTCTAACTCTACAAGAGGCTTTCTCTACCTTTAAGCTATCGGAGTACCAAGGAGGCGGGGTGGTTCTCTCATGGATTATCGTTGTTTTCTTTTGGGCGATAATATCAAAGGGTCTTGTAATCTCCGACTCCAGAGTACTTAGAGCTACATTGATGTCATTACAGTCACTAAGTGGTGGAGGGGAAAAAACAGAACCAAATGTTTTTGGAATTATTTTCCTCCATTGTCTCCGCATAACTTCCCGCCCTTGAAGCTGACCTAGACATTTAGTGGCGGAGAAGGAGAAGCTCAAGGCCATGTGGTCAGACCAACTTACTGCTTTAGGTGGTTCAGTTATAAGACTGCATTTATTGGTAAAAATATTATCAAGTATATGCCCCGCTTTATGTGTCGGACTAGTTACTCTAGACAAAAGATCTAACATTTCCATGGCTGCTAACAGATCAACTGTATCAGTATTAGTAGCAATGTCGAAATGAATATTAAAATCCCCTAAACGAAAGAAATGATCTGTTTGCCAGACATATAAGGCGAGACTTTCCAATAGAGAAGCACAGGAGTTCTTCCTATTTTCACCCGGGGGATGATATACTACTGCCCCTGTTACCTTATACCACCGGGCAGGTTCCATAGAGAAAATCATCAACTCCATGCTCGGAGAAGAAGTTGTCTCCAAAATATTTATATACATATACTCTTGCCTGTACTGTACAATCTTGCTACCGTATATTCTGATGGAAATGTGATAGCTAGAGAGGTGTATGTAGCCATGTCTCTGTAAAGAAGCAAATGTCTGGTTTCCGGTCATCTAAGAGATCCCAGACTTCTGTGGCATGCTTAGATATAGACCTGGCGTTAATGTACAGGCCTTGAAAAATGGAGTCTTGGGCCTTTTCTTCCTTGGTACTTTCCTTCAGAGTCGGCTTCATAGCAGGTTTCGATCCAGTTGAAGGATTGTTAAGGGGGCCCGCTCTTTTCTGAGGCTGACTGACTGCCCAGTTTTAATAGGGGTAGCAACTTATATAGCCTCCTTTATCCAGGCAAAGCCTGCCTTCACATTTTGGGCTGAGCATGTTAGTCCCTATCTCCATCAGCTCCTCCTTAGAATAGATATGGGGCAGCATAGCTATGAATAAGTATTCTGCCAGCTGTCAGTGTTCAGGCACAGACGGGCGCAGACGCGCTTGCCTTAGGTGCGCCCGCTAATGTGGTTAATTTATCTCTAATGCTGTAGAGCATTAGAACGCTAACTGGCCAAAATGGCACCCGTTCCTGTCCCTCTGGGTATAGGTTTCCTCTCTCAACTCAAATGGTCATGTGCCGGACCGCAGTGGGCCAGAGAGACCCCACTGTCTAATTACATGCGATGTGCCCCAACAGAGTGATATCACCAATGAGTAAGCAAGAATAAAATGCCCCCAGATATTCGGTAAGCAGATTTTTTTATTTTAAAAACAGTGATTATAAGGTGCCTGCAGCTCATGAACAACAATCTCGCAACCCCCCAACGTAGTCCCACGTCCATGTATTAAATAGAGCTGTGTGTAAACATTTAGTAGCAGGTCCAAAGTAGTGTCCCCCATCACATGTGACAACAGAACATCTCTTTGCATACCTAGTCACACTCAACTGTGTGGACACAGCCTGTTTTGATGGACCACATTGATCCACATGGCAAGAAGTTGGACACCATACTCACATTGCTGAAGACACGTAAGAGCACAGGTCTACCAGCAACTATTCCTACAACAATGTCTGGCTCATAGAGGTGGAGCTGTCAATAGGGACTCACACCCAAAGTGAAATGTGTCAGTCAGTCCCTCCCTGTGTAGGTGCAATGCTCATTGAGGCACACAATTTGTCTTTCTAATCAACACTCATCACAGTTAAAGAGTTATTAGCATGTGGGTGTCAGTACGGGCAAGATAAGGGCCACAACATGCCGATCAAGGCTGTAGACAGGCAGCATAGGAACATGTAGAGATGCAAGAAATGGGGAGGCAAAAATGAACACCAATCATTATGCATGGCAACCGTCTCAGCCCACCTTGCCTTGCTGTACGAGTCATGTGATGCTTGGCGTATGCTCATTGTCCCATGTCCGGGGACACGACTCACAGCCCATGGGATCGGCATAGTGCTATACACCCGGACTGCACTGACTGCTCTGCTGACAGTGAGCAGGTGAAAGGGTCCAACAAGGTCACATGTAGTACTACATTGCCATGTGTGTACTTTCCCTCCAGCAGTATGTCAGTTTTAGAAACGTTTCCAAACAACTCTGTGCAGCTCCGCCCATGGGACTGCCTCACCTTGCACAGGTGTGGTTGCACCCACATGCATTCTGAGACCAGGCGAATGCAGACATGTCCACTGTTGTGGTGGGATATGTGACCATTCCTCCAAAATGCAACAAGGTGTTGGGACCTGTGCTCTGGGTTACAATCAGTTGTGGCTGCAGGAATGTAAGGAATGTAGATACTCGTCCATGAACGCAAGCGCATCTTCCTGGGAAATCAGTTCCAAGAGTACATCGTCGTCGAGTTCAACGAACACGAGGGCGAGCCAATCCTCAACACAGCCCAATTCGGGAACGCCTCGTGGTCAGTGCACACAAGGAGTTATGCAATCTCCAATGCCCAACTGCCAGCACATAAGCTAAATATCAAGGCATCCCATGCACGGGTATCACGGTTACACTCCTGGTCGTGGGCCAATGGGGGTACACACACAAGTCACAATCCAGTTCAGGTACCATTGTGTTGAATAGGCAGACATCCATGGGCCACTCGAATATGCATGATCGACAGTGGAACCGGGACTGGACGCAGGTGACATAAGCAAGACAGAAGCTCAGACGGAAACTGATGCGCAACACTGCCAGTGGCAGTGCACCCAACAAATGCAGCATACGTGCACGGTACAGTTCCACGTGACCGGGGTTGTGCATGTGCCCTGGATGTCCTGCCATTGCGGTTGTGGCTCTTGTGGAACGGCACACTTCTGACCTGTGGCAGTTATGTGGATGATATGCCACAGCTTGGAGCAATGACTTGTATGTGTGTGCAAGGTTTAAACGTGTGGGTTGTTGTGTACGTAAGTGTCAAGGGCATCCCAGGCAGGAGTACCTCAAGCAGGGACTTTTGCGTGTGGGGTGTGGAAATGTTGGTCTTTCATTAGAACTGTGCGGGGTGTGGGAGTCGTCATCATCTAATGTGGTATCTCTCTCAGGGGGTGTCAGCCGCATCCAAGAAAAGGGTTAGAGGTGCAGATGTCCTTCAGCCTTATGTATTGAGACAAAGGAGTTTTCATCCCTAATGTTAGTCTGACTACTGATTATATTCTGGAAACGTGATGTGGCTTTCATGCTGCAATTGTGGTTGGGCCCTAGGCTTATGGTGCACCAATAGCGATAAACACACAACAGTTGGCATGTATAAGCCAGAAGCCCGATTGGCCTTGCGATCCTTGTACAATATCGCTCTTTCTTTCTCTCTCTTTCTCTCTACCTCTCTCTCCCTCTCTCTCCCTCTTTCTACCTCCCCCTTCCTCTCTCTCCCTCTCTCTTTTTCTCTCTATTTCTGTCTCACTCTCCCTCTCTCTCCCTCTCTCTTCCTCTCTCTTCCTCTGTCACTCTTTCTATCTTTCTCTCTCTTTCTCTTTCCTTCTCTCTCTTTCTCTCTCCCTCTCAATCCTTTTCTCTCTTTCTCTCCCCCTCTCCCTCTCTCTCCCTCTCCCTCCCTTTCTCTGTTACTCTCTCCCTCTCGCTCCCTCTCTCTCACTCTCTTTCTCTCGCTTTCTCTCTCCCTCTATCTCCCTTTCTCTTCCTCTCTGTCCCTTTCTCTCTTTCTCTCTCTTTCTCTCTCCCTCTCTCTCCTCTCTCTCTTTCTCTCCCCCTTTCTCTACCTCTCTCTCCCTGTCTCTATTTCTCTCTCTCTCTTAATCTCTCCCTCTATCTTCCTCTCTCTATTTCCCTCTCTTTCTCTCTCTTTCTCTCTTTGTCTCTCTCGTTGTCCTTTGATGAGTGCATGACACACCATCTTATCTTGATTTTTGCCTTGCAGGCTGTGATCTACACATTGTCCAGGGTAGACCCACCATGACTCTTCCAAATAGTTGTTTTGAGTTACATTTGAATGATATTTTTGTCTGGAAATTCAATGATGAATGAATGATTCTCCTTTTTCTGACCACACATGAATGTTAATTGCTGTAATTGTGCGACATCAGGTGAATTGTTTTGTTCATGATTTCGTACAGTTGATGTGAAATATCTTTGTCCGGGGACGGGCGGTGTTGTCGCCCTCTACAGGCTCCAAACTGCAAGAACAGCAATGCCATAGCATCTGTTGTCCTTCAGGTGTGGCTCTGGGTTGGACTGCCTTTTATGGTGCAGGTTGTCGTCCGACTTTACACCAGGTAAGAGCAGGTGTCAAATTCCTGCTGCTGATGCGCCTTTTTGCCTGTTTTGAGATCGTATCGCCGATCTGGCTGGTGTTATTGCGGCTTTTTGCACGGGAATGCAAAAGCTGCATCTCATTAATGTTAGTTGGCGGTGTCATCTGTGCCGATGTTTTAGCAGCTACTACCACAGGGAAACTGGTGATATCAGCTGTTAGCACCAGCTTGTGAATAGGGCATTACATTTATCACCACTTTAGCTGAGATAAAGTGCAGCTAACTCGGTGAAAATTCCTTCAGAATATGCCTCTATCATTTTAGGTCTCGCTAAGTCAGCGCGCATGCGCTGCTCGGAGAGACTTTAGTAGCTGCCTACAAAACTTTGCCGGCCACCAGCTTCTTAGAACGCGTACAAGAGCGCGCATGACGTGCACAGCACTTTTTCCCGTCGCGCATCAGATTCACCTTAATTAGAGGTTTTTTTCATTACAGCTTCTGCCTCCTTCAGGAATGGGTATTTGATTCATGAGTGCCGCAGTCCGTGGCAAGTTGTGTAATGTTGCAGTCTCCACGTTGACATCCAAGGTAATTAATCCACTATATGAGAGCAACCCTCTTTCAACTTTAGAGCTGTATCTTTCCAGCAGTTTAACTCTTCATCTTTGCTCATTCCACAGCTTCCACCTTAATTAGGCACAGCTGTTTTGAACACTATGGGTACCATAACTTGCGGCAAGTTGATTAATACAGGAGTTGGCCACACCACTGTGCCCGCCCCCACACCCCCTCCCACTCACTCCTCATCAGCTTCAGCGGGCGCTTGTTAGCATTTGGGAGGAAGTGCATAATTCTGCCTGACTATTACTTCCCAGTCTGTTTCGAGTGGTACTACAGACGCGGAATCCCTAAGACAATGGTATGCGACATTGGAGGGTGAATAATGTTGTAGGTTAGTTTACTTTGTCTCGAACTTGGTTAGCTTTGTCTTCTGGCTGTTGTGTTAAAGCTGTCAATCGTCATGGGTTTCGGTTTTTCAGTGGCCTTGTTTGTCAACTCGAAAACACGGCCAAACATGGCTGGATAAAGGCTTTCCTTTCCAATGCTCCTCCCTCTCCCCCAGCACAGAGCGCGCGGGCCCCATCACTTTTTCCCCCTCCCGCAATCACTTTCAATTCCCTCCCCCTTCCCGCGATCATTTTTGCTTTCACGGCTGCGCAGTATTACTTTTACTGCAGCGCGGCCAAAGCTTGTTGTGCAGTGGTGTCCTAGTGCCAAATTGTGGTTACTGATGTATTGATGGAAGGAAGTGGATGGGGCAGGCAACAGGAGTTACAGTAAGATTGCTGTGTTCTTGTTTCGTGAAAGAGTGCCTCACTTATTTTGTATTATGCTGCAGTGTGTGTTGTACACCATGAATGGATCGAGCGGGATCTATTACAGAAGTCTACAGGAGCCAAAGCATCTTGGGCTATGAAGTGCTGCCGTGCAGCAGGCCTAGTGCCTGCAGTGTGTTGTTTAATCAGCAGTGCAAAGGCTTGTCCTCCGGAGCCTGTTCACGAGCACAAGGGTTGTTTGTGGTGTTGCTGCCTGTACGGTACTTCTCTGCGATTGATTGTGTGTGCATGTTTGGAAAACGTGCACTACTGCTTCCTGTGTTGCAGTGACAAAGAAGGAAGTGTGTGGTACACAGCTCCTGCCAGTGCTCTGCGTGAGGGACTCTTGCACGGCAATGCCTGTGTTGCGTGAATACGAGACTTCTTGCTGCGGCATCTCCTGGCCCTTGGAGTGTAGCTTGCACAGATGCTGTCCCTACTGTACCAGTTTCACATGTGTAGAAGAACGTGGGAAGAAGCCTACACTGCATAGTCGTCGCTGTACCAGTTCTTTATGCGTGAACAAAGCTGTCACAATCATGGTCCATGGATATCTGTGAGAGTGAGGGGAGCTAGCGTCTGTGCCTCGTGTTGTGTGTGCTTAACAAAGCTCGCCTGCTGCAAGACTGTGCTGATTCTGCAAGCGCCCTAGCAATACTGAAATAAAATACTTCATGTTATCTCCTATAACGCACTTCTGCCATTGGTGTTTATTCTCGTTTTATTTGTGGGGCCCTATGATGTGTTTATTCACCTAAATATCCTTTTGTAAGAGATTTGCAGTCCCTGGATCAATGAGACATCCTGTCTGGTCCCTGTTGCAGGAACGTGCAGTTTGCACCTTGCTGACCGTCACACCACCACCTACATGACCTTCTGCGCTTGAGAAATTGCATAAGAATACAATGTAAGGTCAGCTAGAGGTGTACTATTGAGTGGGTGAAATGTGTCGGCTGTGTTGTAAGACATCACGCTGACATATCTGCATGGCCTTTACTCCTGTGATGGTTTTAAACGTGTGCAGTGTAGGTGCATCCAAGGTTCACTGTTGTCTGTTGAGTAATGCACAGTGGTTGACATCAGTCCCCTAACCCTCTTTATTGGTTGCTTGGAAGTGTCAGGATGGTTTGTTTGCTTGTAAGCCATTATGTGGTGCAACCCGAATCACAGAGGTAGAGAAATAAGTTACAGGTTTACGCCAAAAAGAAGAGCCCTGCAGACGGTGACATTAGTAGAACTTGCACACATTTTCAAAGTCGTAAATATTTTTAAGTGCCGGAGTAGATTGTGGAAACTTTGCTAAGGCTACTGTTACTGTAGCTGTTATGTGTGTAAGGATGTTTGTATACCAGCTCCAAATGTTGTACTGTGTGTGTATGTGTGTGTACATATTCATTAAAAATAAGAGACCTACCCTGGAGAACCAGAAAGGACCGCGACTGGCAAAGTGACAACAAAATATTCTCCTTTCTGTGTTTCTATATTTTGATGAGACAACTGTCATCAGGTTAATACTGAACCTTAGTACGTCTATTTAGAGAATCTAGCAACATGTGAAATAGCAATAGGTATTTATTATTCATTTCATAGTGACAAATTAAAACCATACAAATCATAATACATCGGCGACAATTAAATCTGCATAATACTAAATTGATACAAATCAGTCCCAAAATTCAATGAAGCATAATCGCAAACTATTTTCCAATGCTAAGACTTTTTTTAACAATAAATGGTCCAATCACGAAAAACAATGGGCTATACACATTTCACACACAACTTTACAAAATCTCAGTGAAAATATTAAAATACATCATATATTAATGTCCTTATGTCGCCGCGTTTTGGTGTTTCCGGTAATTTGAAAACACCTTCCTCAGGACAAGTACATTAAAACCATCTATTCTTGACTATGACAGCCACCATATCTAAAAATAAATACATAAAATTAAACATTTGTTATACATGTGCTAGATTTACAATCATGTACTCCTGCTCATGGTTCAGTCTATACAGATATTGTATTCTATTCTTTAAAACAGTAGTACAACTCTAAATCTTCAATATACTACCACCAGTAGATAATCTTTTCAATCACACTAATTCTCTGCCATTCTTATCATTGTTAGTCCCCATTGGCTAAACAATAAAACACATATTGTAAGGGCCAGGTATCTAGTCTCCTAATTTAATGGCATCTTGTACTTACTTGGGCCAATTTGAATCCTCATTTCACCACCTCTAGCGAATAATATTTCTTTACTCACACTGGTTACATTCTTATCACTGTTTTTCCTATTAACTAATCAGGAAGGCACATATTATAGAGACAGGTATCTGGTCTGCTAATTGAATATCATCTTGTGCTAACTGAGGCCCTATATAATACTACCTCAAAACTCACTGTTATCTATTGCAGGCCTGTTGCACTCAGATTTTAATTTAACAATATACCATAGTACTTACCCTTCTTAATTGGCTGATACTCAACCGCAAATCTACGCTTCATCGAAGATGAATATATATTTTTCTTCAATCTCCAAGTGCAATTGGTCTTGAGGTTGTATTATTAAGATCTGTTAGCAGTAATATTAGAGAGAGGTATAACTATACTTGCCCTATTATCTTAGTTATAGTCACTTGAGTGTAGCCATAGTTATTTTTATACACACATTAAATGGGCTGTATGTAATTCCCACTTTTCATATTAGGTGATGCTGGTAGGTCTTTTGGTAATACCACCCTTCAATTCTGGCAGATATTATTGGATCTCTTTTCTAACCTACAGTATGAATATACATATAATTATTAACTTCTTCTTAACATCTAGATGTTGATGATATCTATCAAATAAGGCAACGAACACTTACCAAATGTGAAAATCACTGGTAATCTTGTTAATTCCCTCAGAGGTTTAATGGTAAAAACTGGGAGCCTGTTCCGTATCCCACTTGATAAAAAAACACATCCACCGCCTTTTTAATTGTAGCGTGGCATTCATTCCTATTGGGAAAATAAAGGACCCAAGGTCTTATATTTCAGGCAACCTATATAAAGATTCTAGCTCAGTAATTCTAATCTTTACGCAATATTATGCTGTCTATTTATATTGAAGTTTGAAGTTTGTTGACTTGTATAGCGCTGAAATTACCCATGAGGGTATCTCGGCGCTTAGATATTCTGATACCGCGTTAAAAATTACAAACCCGCATCCCCTTGGAGTCGGGATATCACAACTAGTACCCCATCAGTTTAAGGGCTACCATCCGTAACTGTACCGGTATGTTACTCATTCAGTAACTCTAATCTTAACGCAATATTATGCTGTCTATTTATATTCTGATACCGCGTTAGAAATGACAAAACCCGCATCCTCTTGGAGTTGGGATATCACAAACTAGCATTCCCGTTAGTTTAAGGGCAACCATCTGTAACTGTACCGGCATGTTCCTCTTTGCAGTGCACAGGCTGGACACGTTACGGAAACACCGTTTCCTATTGTCCTCGTGCTTGGCTTGTTGCAAAATGCAACTATAATCCACAAGCTGGGCACATTACAGAGACACCATTTCCTTTTAACCTCGCGCTTGGCTTCTTGTGGAGTGCAACCACGCTGCACACGGACTATCCGTCAAATGGCTACAATTTAACAAACTCTCTTACCCCGATAGACAATATGGCTAATAATTGTCGTGCTTTATCTGCTAACATAGCGTCTGCTCGTCTCACCTTGTTAGCGCGTAGCGTCAACCGACACAGGGATTCTATTAGTTTACGGGAGAACTGATCTATCTGTGTTTCCAGTATTTATAATCCCGCGCATGATCAGTCCTACATGATTATGACATTAGGTCGCCATTTTTGTAGTTTTTATACGGCGTTTGCACTCACATTTATCTAATTCAATCTTTAAGGCAGTGTATTTAAACTAGATACTGCCAAAATCTTGCATTTGATCATCGGTTAAACAGTGGGTAAATATCCGATATTTTTTAAGAGTCTGTACAATTTAGGTTCTATTGCTACTTTTTTCTTTTGTTCAAAAAACTTTATCGATATATTTATGTACTTTGAGTGGGAGTAAACGGCCAGAGCATCCCTCCTGGAATACCAAAAAGGGTTTGGGTATCCTGCGCCTGCCTAGCAGAATAATTGTAATGTGCATTCTTATTTAGCGTTGGTAAAGGATTGAATTACATGTCCCATTGGCACCTACCGCCTCAGTGTTGGGTGTACGTTAATATGTTTTAAGTCAAGCTCCACTGTTATAAAAAAAATGTCATTCCTGTTAATGATAATACTCGACATTGATAATGTCTGACTAATTTCTCCACCTTAATTCTAGGGTCAAATGAGGTCCTTTATATATAGATGTTATTACGTGTGTCCTCATAACCCAGCACGTTCACTACTCAGTATTAACCTGATGACAGTTGTCACATCAAAATATAGAAACACAGAAAGGAGAATATTTTGTTGTCACTATGTGTTTACATACACTTAAAAGCACGTGTACTACTGCTGCCTTCGTTGTTGTACCAGTTCTGCCTGGGGGAATCTAGGGGGCATATTATCAAGACTGGCGATAAAATTATCGCCGTTTTAGAGGCAGAATACTGCTGCTAAAACGGCAAAAATGGGCTTGATAATATGCTCTATGGAATTCCAATTGAAGCCCATGTTGGATATCCTTCACATCTAACATGGGCTTCAATTGGAATTCCATAGAGCATATTATCAAGCCCATTATCGCCATAAAACTGCGATAATTTTATCGCCTGTCTTGATAATATGCCCCCTAGTGTTGTTGTGTATGTAGTACCTGTTATGTAGTGAAAATTTTGTACTGCTGTACTGCAGTTGTCTATAGCATGCCCTGTCTGTGGGTAATGTAGTAGTAACTCGACTTTCTCAGTCCTCGGTATAAATCCACCCCAAATATTGCCTTATTGGAAAAAACTGAGGTTGCTGTGAATTGATAAATGGTTTATGTGTGACTAAGGTCATATTAATTTAGTAATTTCTCGAAGGACTGCATATTGTAATTTTAAGAAGTTAGCAAGGTACCATATTAAATTGATGAGGTGACCGCCAATCAGGGTCTTGGCAATCTGATTTATTTTTTTGTTCTCTTTTCCCGGCAAATAATATCTGTTAACTTTGAACCTTAATTTCTCAAAAATACCTGACCAATTTACACCCAATTACAAAAAAGCATGCTTTCTGGGTAAAGATCTAGCCTTTAGACAGTATTATTGTTCTGTGCAGCCATTTTTAGATTTCGCCTGCACCACACCTGCAATCTTTCTTGTATTTAAAAAGAAATCTTAAAAGGGTCTTTGAGCTCGCCCATTACTTACCTTTATTTAACACTGGCATAGCCTATAGGTCTTGCTTTTGGTACCTTATAAGTATTTAGTTATACAGCACAATATCTTTGATGCAACAACATCAACTGTTGCATGGCTAAACACTTATAAGTTCCCAAAAGCGAGACCTATTGGCTATGCCAGTGCTTGTTAGCTTTAGAAGGGTATTTTTCCTTATCTTTCGAATGTGCTGCATTCTCCCGTGCATTCCAAAGGCTCATATTGAGCTGGTGTAGGTGGAAGTTTCATCTCACACAACTCTCTCCTCAAATTCTCATGTATTCGCAGATTAAAACTACCAGATGGGTAAAACTGCTAGGACCTTTCATTCACAGTGAACTTATTTAATTGTTCAATCCAAATACATGTGTGTAAATAGACATTGGTTGTCATGTAATGTGCAGGTGTGCCCTTAGGAGGTCCATCCTTGCCCTCACGACAGGTATTCTCACATCATCACTAAGCAAATGTCTGAGGGGCATATTATCAAGAACAGGCGATACAATTATCGCCGCTTTATCGGCAGGAAACTGCCGCTAAAGCGGCGATAATGGGCTTGATAATAGGCCCTTGTGAATTCCCATAGCAGCCCAGGTTCTGGTGTTAACCTGGGCTGCTATGGTAATTCACAAGTACCTATTATCAAGCCCATTATCGCCGATTTAGCGGCAGTTTCCTGCCGATAAAGCAGCAATAATTTTATCACCTGTTCTTGGTAATACGCCCCCAAATTTCTTGACAAAATTCATATTTTCTCTATGTATAGTGCAAGAACCAATAAAACAAGTGGGGCAGAATGTTTAAAGTTGCACTGCGTGGAATAACACGGAGTTACCTGAAAACCACGCATAATTCTGCGGAGTTTCGCCCATCACGAAGTCACAACACAATCCTGGCTCAGTGACTCCTTTAGACAGGCCAAGCTGTTGTCTAATTGCTCTTAAACACTACGATTCACTGCACACATGCACACACACCTTCTCCCCGCCCCTTTCCTATGCCTGCCCCATAGAGATGGCGAGCAAGTACCAGGTGAGTGGGGAGCAAGGGCTGTATCAGAAGGTGCTGTGTGGGAGCAGAGTTCAGGAGTGGTTCCATCACTGGCCTTCACCACTCCAGTGCTGAATAACAAAGCACACCACACCCTTTCACTGTGGGTGTAGCAAGTTTCCCACAGTTAAAAATGTTTTACAGAGGAGGAGCTTCGCGCGCAACCAAGATGGCCGCGTGAGCTTAGGGCTCCCGAGACCCTCGCAACCTCCCGCAATTATCCTGTCTTTTATCCTGCTTCTCACAGCTATCTTCGTGAAGACGACCCACGCGTGAGGCAAAATCTGCAATCGGATTCCAAATTGGACCTCGGGATCCGAAGTTGTGGCGCCTTGAAGATCGCGGCCTATCCCTCCATGATGCCCGGCGGTGGAGTTGCCATGCTGCCCGATCTGTAATTGAACAACAGCGGCCTACGGGAGACGGGTGTGACCGGTCTGATTGGTTTCACTTTTGGTTTTGATTCCGGAGTGACTGGTGACCGCGAATAAGCTTATCCCTGGGTACGCAGAGAACGATTGGGCCTACTGCAGCTGTTATACCGCTTGTTTTCGCCAGATATGCGGAACCTTTGATTCGTTCCCACAGTTCTGGGATTTCTATTGCCCGACGAGACCCGGGGTCGCCATTTTTCCTGTCCGGTTCCACAGAACCACAGTGACCCGTCTCCGCCAATGGCGGGGAAACCTGATGGGGACAAGCTGAAGTCTAAGACCACTCGTCGAGGTGGCTCCATGCAATCTAACAATATGGATCGCTATACCCAGGTGAAGGGTTCTCCGGGGGGGGGCCGGCACGAAGGAGCAGCCTACACCATCGACTGAACTGACTCTACAAGACGTTATGGCCGCCATTGATGGCATCAAATCCTCATTGGGACACCAAATTGGGCCCTTGCCCATAAGCTCGATACCGTGGCGATTGATGTGAATCTGATCCGTGCGGACTTGGGCAAAACCAATGAAAAAGTCAAGTCTTTGGACATTAAGACGTCCAGCCTAACAAGTGATGTTACAGCACTGCAGACAGACGTCGATCGCTTGAAGAACAGCAGCGATCTCATTGTCCGCCGTCTCGAAGACTATGAAGGGAGGGTTCGCCGGAACAACGTCCGCATCATAGGGGTTCCGGAAAAAGCGGAGGATCCGGCTGCGGACCTCTTCGTGGAGGACTTAATCACTCGCCACCTGGCACCCAAGGGACTGAGTAAATTCTTTACTATTTAACGTGCCCACAGGGTCCCGGATGTCCGTCCAAAACAGGGAGCTCCCCCACGTCCTATAATAGCCAGAATCCTCAATTTTCGAGACAGAGACGCTGTGCTGCATGCTTCACGGACTAATGGCCCTACGCGGTTTGAAAACCCCACGATCAATTTTTATCCGGATTTCACTCAATCAGTCCAGAGACAGAGACTTGGCTTTATGGGTGTGAAAAGACGATTGCGAGATATGGGTCTCAAATACGCCATGTTGTTTCCAGCCAAGTGACGAGTTGAACATGCAGAGCGGACTTATTTTTTCGATCGTCCAGATGTTGTGGCTGACTAGCTTGATACTTTACCGAATCAGACTACTCCGGAGGGCCAACCTGGTGGAGCGGAGGGAGGACGGACAGACCAAGAATAAGTGCCAGCGGATGATGTCCTGAGGTCTCTCGCTGACCTCGAACTGTGGTTCGATAACCTTGACAATTGACTTGAATTTCTATATTCAGGGGCTTGTGGGGTCAGTAGCGGGTCCTTTTCCTCCTCTGTGTTTCTTCTTGTAGTTTAGTTAGATGGGGGGGCGACAGGCACACTGCAAGTTTGGGTGGTTTCCTGGTGTTACGCAGGGGTGCAGGGTGGGGGGTATTGTAACGGGTTGTTGCTGGGGGGGTTTGGGAGTTTTGGTGGGGACAGTTTGTTTCATTTTGCAAGGCAACATTTATCTATTCTTCTCGAAAGAGGTGCTGTATTCTATCAGGGGTTGGATCTTCTTCCTTTCCGGGATGGGGGGTAGGGAGCTGAAATTGATGAGTTGGAATGTGAATGGTTTGGGGGATCGGATAAAACGTAGTGTTGTGTTGCAGCTGTTGAAACGTCTCTCTCCAGATATAGTTCTCCTTCAGGAGACGCACTTGATTGGAGAAGTGTGGCTCACTGGTTAGAGGAGGCAGACCTGGAAGCAGAGGTCAGCCCGGGACCAGGGTTCAATTCCTGGCTCGGCGGGGTCTTGAGTCCTAAAATGTCCATGGACTCGACAATTCTCGCTCCGGTGCCTGCTCGATTCACGGGTTCACACTCTGCGACTCTAGGCAATAGCTTGCTTAATCTCCACAACGGCCCCTCGCGGCGGGATGCCTGGCTTTCACCTTGCGGATACCCTGCCGGAGTTATCTCACAGGGGAATACCAGGACGGGTTCCCTAAGCAAGCGCTTAGAAACCGCTTGGTGATTTGCGCTATATAAATTCCTGTACATTTACATTTACATTTACATTGGCAACACCTGTCGTGCTATGAACAGGAGGGGGTACCATCTGGTTGTGCATGCTGGGTTCTCCTCTGGCTCCAGGGGCGTGGGTATCCTGATTAAGACTTCTCTGCCACTTGAAATAGACACCACTATACTCGATGACAGAGGGCGTTATGCAGCCCTCACGGGTAGGTGGGAGGGCCGGACCATTTCCTTGGTCTCTGTATATGTTCCGCCAGGTCTTCAGTCAACCACCTTTGCAGACCTGGGACCGGTTCTTCTGGCTCTTCCGGAGGGACCATTGCTTATTGGTGGGGATTTCAATGCGGGTGTCTCTGGTCTTATGGATCGGCACCCACCCAGGGACCTTGGGGGTGCACAAAATTGGCTATCTGATTTCCTAGACACCCTGGGTTTGGTCGATTGTTGGAGATTGTTACACCCAACACAGCGCCACTACACTTTCCTTTCTGGTGCACACGGCAGCCTCTCCAGGATTGACTATTTCTTGGTACCGGCGGGGCAGGCCCTCTCTGTCGCTGAGGTTAAGCATTTGGCCCGTGGTATCTCCGATCACTCTCCGTTATGGCTTAGAATAGAGCTGGGCTCCGAAACTGAGGGTCGTGTGGCCCCGATTAACCCATTGTACTTTCGGGACCCCAGAATTCGCACAGCCTTGGTGAAATCTATTGATCAGTATTTTTGGGAGAATGAGGGTTCGGTTTCCTTGGCTGTGTCTCTCTGGGAAGCCTTTAAGGCGGTTCTTAGGGGCCAGGCCCTGTCACTGATAGCGAGTGTCAAGAAACGGAGAGATGAGGAGGTGGTTAAAATTGAGACAGAGATTTCTGATCTGGAACTTGAGCTTGAGCGTGGGGTCACCGGTGCTGTGACGCATGTACTACGGTTAAAACAGCTTGAGTACAGAACATTGGTCACTGACACAGCTAAAGCCATGAGTAGAGAGCAGCAGGGACGCCTATATGATGTCGGAGATAAGGCTGGTAAACTACTCGCGTGGCTCGATAGGAGGGAGAGGGCCAGTAGAGTTGTACCCGAGATTGAGACGACTAGTGGTACACGGGTTTCAGACCCTGTAGAGATTGTTCGACAGTTCGCGGATCATTTCAAGATGGTATACTCCTCCGTGTCTGATAGACCGGGGGAGGACTCGCATCTCTTGCTACGTGACATCTCTTTGCTGCGTCTCTCTGACAAGGATAGAGAGCTGATTGACACTGCAATAACGGCTGACGAGGTGGCTCTGGCGATTCGTTCGCTGCGTTCGGGGAAGGGGATGGGTCCCAATGGTCTACCCATTGAACTTTACAAGTTGAAGCCTGATAGAGTTGCTCCCTATCTACGAGACATGTTTACGGAGTCCCGTCAGTGTGGCTCGCTCCCTCGTGATCAGCGTTTAGCGACCATTGTGGTGATTCACAAGGAAGGAAAGCCCAGAGACAAGTGTACGTCGTACCATCCCATATCCTTATTGAACGCTGAACGTAAGATCCTGGCAAAGATCCTTGCGAACCGATTGATCACTGATATTGGAGACTTGATTCACCTGGATCAGTCCGGTTTCATTCCGCACAGAAACACCGCTCTCAATCTTAGGCGTTTACATGGTGTTCTCGCGAGAGCATCGACGTTGTGTGAGCCGGCCATCTTGGCGTCTTTGGATGCCACGATGCCCTTGATACTGTTGAATGGCCATACTTGTGGGCCGCGTTGGCTAAGTTTGGATTCGGACCGGGTTTAATCGGTTGGGTTAGGCTGCTTTACGAGGACCCCCTTGCGCAGACTGTTGTCAATGGCCGTGTGTCGGCTTCCTTTTCTCTTGAGAGGGGGACTCGTCAGGGCTGTCCGTTATCGCCACTCCTGTTCGCCCTTGCTCTTGAGCCCCTTGCCGCGTGGATTAGATGGGAGCCTTCGATGAAGGGTATTCGGTGGTCTTCTACCTTTGAGGATCGTATCTCACTTTACGCGGACGATATTTTATTGTATTTGACCTCTCCGCGGAAATCTTTGATGGTACTGTGTGATGTCCTGGCCTCGTTCGGTAGAAACTCGGGCCTTGTTATTAACTGGGCGAAATCCTATATCTATGTCCTATTGGGTGATGTTCCCTCTCTCCCACGTAACTGTCCCATTCAGATTGCTCAAACAGGGTTCAAATACTTGGGTATTTACATTTCCCTGGACCCGGCAATTCGCTATCAGCAAAATCTTCTTCCTCCCTTGTCGCGATTAAAACAAGAAGTCGCGGGCTGGCGATGCCTCCCACTTTCGCCTAGAGGTCGCGCTGCGCTCTTTAAAATGATGTCTTTGCCTCGTTTTCTCTACGCGCTTCAGAACGCCTATGATGTTATCCCCGCTAGCTACTTTCGAGCGATTGAGGACCTTCAAAGAAAGCTGATCTGGGACGGTAGACCGCAAATCTCTCTTGCTAAGTTGACGCTCCCGTGGTACGATGGGGGTATAGCCCTTCCAGATATAAAGCGCTACTACTGGGCGTCCCATCTGAGCGCTATAAACCACGGCATATATGGTCCTGCATCACAACCCGCTTTCGCAATGGATAGATGGTTACTACCTGGTGGCGATTATTATAGGGCTCTGTATTCTAAATCTGTCACTGGGGTGCTGTCTGGCCCCACGAAGATTGCGGTATGCTTGTGGCGGGATGCGACTAATGCGACGGGGTGGACCGACCGTCTGACTCAGGTGACCCCGCTTTTCGGTTCTGATAGGCTTGGTAAACTCTGGAATACCAAAGGGTTCGATAAGTGGGACCTCATCGGTATCAGCAAGGTGGGTCCAGAGGTCACCCCAGGTTAAGGGGCAGGTAAAATCGTTTGAGTCGCTACAGGAGGAATTTGAATTGCATAGCACTGAATATTTCCGGTATATACAGGTTCGTCATGCCTTGCGCTCGGTCTTCCAGGCCGGGGAGGTGGTTCCGGAGTCGTCTCCGCTTGAGGACAGGTTATTGGATGGCTATGTGCCTGATAGTGCCATCTCCCTAGTTTATAAGAAACTGATCAATGATAGAATGGACCTCCTCACATATCTCCGGGAGCAGTGGACCCGTGACGGCCTTGAACTGGATGAGGAAGACTGGCAATCTGCGATCTCCTCCCCAAAGGAGGTTGCGGTCCCAGCTCGACTCCGGTTGGTCCAGCTTAAGATTCTGCATAGAGTTTACGTCACGGGCCCTCGTCTCATTCGTATGGGTTTCTCTGTTGATGGCCTGTGTAAACGTGGTTGCGGGCAGGTGGGGACGTTCCTTCATATTATTTGGGAATGTTGTGAAGTCTCTGCCTACTGGAGGAAGGTGCATGATATGATGGATGAGGTCATGGGGATCCCCCTTCAACCGGAGGCCAGGCGTTGTTTACTGAATATATGGGAACCAACTGATCATAATGTTGCTCAGACACTATGGGTAACCCTGGGGGCCATGGTTGCCAAGAGGGACATTGCCCTGTTGTGGGGATCCCCGAGGACACCCACGATTGCGGCGTGGAAGGAAAACATGGACTGGTGCATGTTTAGGTAAAAGACTGTATACCTGGCTCGAGGTAAACCCCGGAAATGGAGTAGGGTGTGGGGACCCTGGAATGAGTACCGCGGAAATATATGTACGCCACCTGTATTGGATGTTCCGGATGTTCTACTATCTCCCTGAGCCTACATTCCACTGTCGTTTTATATGTGTTCTGCTTTGACTTCTCCCCCCGTCTTTAATCGACTACATTGATTATCGATTATAAAGTGTGGTTTTTCCTTCCCCGTCCTGAATTCAGTACTGTGAATGATATCTCCTCTTGCCTTGCTGTTTTGTAAAAATTTTCAATAAAAATAAATATAAAAAAAAAAAGTTTTACATTCCAATACAAGCAAACCAGCAACTCTTTCTGCTGAGAAAACTACTCTGTACAGTTTAAACCAGCCGATCTCCCCTTTCCTGCTTTGTTCCCCCCTTTCGCTTCAGTGTATAAACTAGTATACCAAGGATAGGGATAAAATGATGTTAGAACCGCAGAGAGGACCTCCTGTTAGAAACAAATCGTGGCTATGTATTATACAAATACAATTGTTTGAAAACTAAAAATGTTCACATAAACTAGTGAGAAGTGTGTAATATTCTGTAATGTTCATGTGAAGATAAATGGACTCAACATAGTCAACGAAAAATCAGATTGTCCTGAAAATAATGTTTCTCAATTGATTTTGTATATGTATACAAATAACGGCTACAAAAGGTTGTTACTTTCCCGGTTAGGCTTGGTCTATAGCACAATGACACAATGTAAGTAAGGCAGTCGTCTTTCTATATTTGTGGCATGACTCTTGGTGTTTACCTGTGCCATGTGCTGTGTGCCCACATCTGAATAGCACTACTTCACCAACACTATACGGAAAGCCACTGGTGAGTGTAAAAGTATTGAATAATTCTGTTATTTGAAGATTCAGATCTCGACAACATCAGAAAATCACCAATAAAAATAAAATGACTGACTTCCCGCTCCTGAGATGGCAGGTTTTGTATCCTAACCACTGAGTGTAAATTCCCCATTTTTTAGCCCTTGAGGGTTCTGCATCCTTCAATCTCCCATCAATGGGAGGAAGCATTGGATTTCCCATGTTTTAGATGCTAGAGCTCTAATCGATGGTCTTTATTCACCTAATTTGGTACTAACCATGGTGTCCCAGCTCCTGAGAGTGCAGTGTAGGTGTATCGTAACGACAGAGAGTGCCTGCTGCTGATGTCTCTCAGCTCCTAAATTTGCAAAGTGTTCCTCTGCCTCGATTCCTTAAAGAACATAGAGCACTGAAGCCCCCTGTGACCATGTTTCTCAGCCCCTGAAATAGACAAGCAGCTCATACCTCAGTCCCTGGGGATGTACAGTTTACTGAACAAATGTGCCTCAGCCCCTTGGTGTACCCCTGTGTCTCATTCCATGGGTTCTGACTGTGCTGGGCCCCTACGCCTCAGCCCCTGAGACTGGAAAGAGTTCTTGCTTTGCCTCTCCATTCTCTATCTGCGAGCGCAAGAAATACATTTTCCGTCAGGCACATCCAGTGCCCCTATGTGCATAGGGCTGCCATTCAGAGCAGCAGAACAAGCCTGTGCCCACTGCAAACCACTGTTGGGAATAGCTCCAGTTGGACGTTATGGTAGCTGGAATGTACTCTCCGCCTGCCTACGCAGATCACATCATCCATGCCTCCCTTCCATTCACTCTCTTCCAGGGCCGCTCGCCACTCTTTCATAAGCTATATAGGTACATTTATTTCGGCAGCTGTCACTCTGTTTACCCGTCTTTCATGATTGCCAGCATTTCTCTGGTTTGTCTCAGCTCTTTGTCTCTCACCATCTCTCTCAGGCACTGACTATCTTATCCCTCTTTCATGCTTTCACTATACTGCCCATCGTTAACTTTTCTTCCATATCACTCTCTCCTAGTCTCATCGCGAGAACATCAGTTCCTGTGATTGAATTTAATTTAATTTAATTGTGGGTTTATATAGCGCTAGGAATCGACTCCCGGAGGAGTATCTCCACGCTTCGACCGCTGGGGAACCCGTCCTGGCTCACCCTGAGAGATGGTCCCAGATGGGTATCTCTAAGGTGCGACCAAGCATCCCCGGCGATCTGGGGGGGCCGTTGTGAAGATGAGGCAAGCTGATGCCCAGAGTTGCCGCGTGTGGTCCCTGACTAGAGTAGGCACCGAGGCGAGAATTATCGAGTCCGCTGACCCTGGTCCACGACCCTGCCGCGTCGGGAATCGAACCCTGGTCCCGGGAGGTTCTCTGCTTACGGGTCTGCCGCCTCTAACCAGTGAGCCACACTTCTCAAGATGTCTTAACCAGATTCCATAGCTAATGTGACAACCCATACTCCTGGAGGGTTACCTTCGAGACACCCACTTGCTGTGGACTCCTCAGCTGCCTTTGTCAGTTTTAACCCAAGCAAATCACTATTTAAAACTCTGAGCGGAGTCCTGCGTTGACCTATGAACTGAAAACATAAATTGAAGCAATAGAACTCCTGCCCTACCCCCACCAACTGGTGCTAGTACAGAGTCTACTAACCACACATCCATTCTCCTTATCCAGTTGATGGAGAGCAGGCAGTTCCCGTGACAGGCCTGCAACATAGTCGTAGTAGTCGTAGTCTGGGAGTGTGCTCACAGAGGAAGCAACTAGAGGAATGTCCCCATTGATCCAAATCAAAGCAGCCATACATCAGCTGCCATGTCATTTTGCTTGCCTGGATCAGGGCTGCATTAGGAATAGGATCTAAATTTACACAGCATAGTCTGCTTGGGCTACAGTCATCCTAGCATTTGGTACTCACCTCTGGGTCAGTTTCGCCCCACTACAGGTAGCATCAGACAGGCCTTTACCTCCACCGACTACTCAGCCGGGGTAAAGCTTTCAGGGCCTGGGGCTGTGAGATACTCCAGTAGTCACCGTGCCTGCTTCAGGGACAGGCCTCACCCTTCCATGGGGTGCACTGCTATATGGTGCAGTCTAGCATGCCTGTTTTGCAGTGGAAGTGCATGCACGCTGCTTCTTGTCTGCAACAACTAATTATTTTAATAATGGAGAGAGTAGATAGGACTGCATCAGCTTGCTCAGTGATACACGCGACGTGTGTTATGTCAGCACTGATAGGATATGCAGTGGGTTAGTACCAGTAAACTCCGGTCTGCCAGCAGTTGTGGAGTTTATGCAGAACTCCGAGCTCCATTTGGAGGGCAGAGTAGGAAAACTCTGAAAACTCCACTGGCAGAGTGAAGTTTGATGCCCACCCCTATAATAAACTTCAATTGAAATAATCAGTGATTCTCAACAAATGACAAAGTAGTATACAAGAAGCCTAACTTCCAATCTCAGTGCAACACCACATAACCGATCACTTCCAGCCAAAGGTACACACACCAACCTGACTAATGCCAGTGTGGCACCCTATGATGCAACTCACAGCAGCTCTCAGCAGCTCTCTTTCAATAGAGATCAACTTCACAATAGCAAATTATTGGAATTGAAATAAAATAGTAACCCTTCCCTGTTTCCCTATCAGAAAAGTTTAAAGTTCACAATCAATCTATGGAGATCTGGGATTAATGCCCTCCCAGTGCTATCACACACACAAAGTGAACACTTGACCAGTGGGAAATCACCATGAAAAGCACAGTCTGTTCCTCTGCACAAAACACCAGTGTCAGTGGATACACACTCAAAATAGAAGTCAATAAGTCCCTATCTTTTGTGCGGCCGATAGTGCTTCACGGTCCAACACCACAAACCTCAAGGGACAACTTACAATGTAATATATAGTGGGCCTGATTCACAAAGGTAAACTTAGAACTGAAGTTCGCTTTGCCATTAAAAGTTCCAGTTGAACGTTACATGGCATTGCAAGAATTACATGAAAGCTTAGTTGGCTCTGTATAAGTGAAATCTAAGCCTAACTATAATGTCCCTGTAACCTTTGGTTTTATCAGTAAATATATATATACATACTGTAGGTCACGCTCAAAGTTCTGTCCCCAATTACCTCCGGGAAACAAAATAATTAGTCACTGAGAAGCTACGGTCGATATACATCAAAGACAGTAAAGAAAAACAACATAGGGGGCAAAATATGACTAAAGATGACTACTGGGCATTGAAAGACCTACAAAAGGAAAACAATATCATAACCAAGCACTCAGACAAAGGTGGGAACATCATGGTGATGGACTGTCGGATATTTAGAGATAAAGAGACAATTGAATGATATTAACAACTATGAAAGACTCAAAGAAGATCCAACACTTTAGCATTATGAGAACTTACCACAACATGGTTGTGAACTGGCAAATGCAAAGCTTGCCGGATGATGATGAATTTGAATTTCTTCTAACGACAAGACCTATTATTCCAACACTATATGTTTTACTTAAGGTGCGTAAAGGTTTAGACAACCCACTAGGACATCCAATCGTTAACTCTTGTGGCCCCCTTTTAGAAAACACATCAAGATTCACAAACATCTTTTTATTTCCATATATAGGGAATTTACAATCATATATCCGTGACACAATGGACTTTCTCAAACGTATTGGAGACATACCACGGAAGGAGGATTACATCATGGCCATGGTTGACATGGTCCCATTGTACACGTCTTTTAAACATGAAGATGGCATCAAGGCAAGTGAATTCTTCTTGAGATCACGCTCAATAAGCCTCTTTAAAACACACCAAAATGATCTTAAAAATGATTCAGTTCTGTCTCCATAACAAGGTATTTGTATTTGACAACAAGTTCTACAGGCAAAGAAGAGGGACTGCAATGGGAACGTCTTTCACACCCACATATGCCAATCTAACTATGGGTTTCTGGGAATCCGAATATGTCTGGTGTGAAAAGAACAAAGCAACAACAGACAAAGTGGTATTCTGGGTATGATATATAGAAGATCTGTTTTTAATTTGGGAAGGAGCTGTGGAAGAATTGGAACTCTTTTCAAGTTCCCAATATAAGAATGTTTTCAATCTGAAATTTACTTTCACTACGAGTTGACAGGAAATTGACTACTTGGATACACAATTATATATTAAAAACAATAGCATCTTTACTACTCTATATTGCAAACCAACAGCCTGTCATAGTATTCTCTTAGCTAATAGCGCTCATCCCAAATCCTTAAAATGGAGTGTTCCCTACAGTGAATTATTACGAGCACTGTGGAATTGCTCAGAAGAAGATGAATTTAGATCTCAACTGGACACAATGTATGCCAGATTTGTGAGAAGAGGTTATCCTACAATGGTCCTAGACAATGCTAAGTTATGAGCAATGAACAAAAAGAGAGAAGGCCTGCTTCACCCTAAAAACCAACTGAGAGAGATGAGAGAAAAGAGGACCTAAGATTCAGTTCATCACCTGAAGTGGTCCAGTTAGGAATACTCTACCACAATTCTGGAAGGTTTTGAGACAAGATGAAGAATTAAGCTTGTGTACACAAGACCTTATCAATATTACGTATTGAAAAACATCATCCCTGGGTGATATTCTAACACATAGTTATTTTGAAAAACCTAAAGCAAGAGACACTGATGGCAACTGGTTGAGAACTAATGTTTTCTATAAATTTCATAAATGTAAGACCTGCACTTATGATTGTAACTGTCAGGATGTAGAAATCTTTGCGGGTGAGAAATGAAAAATCTGAGAAAGAATTTCAGGTGAGACAACACATGTGGTTTAAAACTTGGAATGCCAATTTGGAAAGAAATACATCTGAGGTATGTCTAGGTTACGCCAACCTCATGATGAGAGAGAGAATTTGTATGGGCAACATAACAATTATCTACAAAAAAGTATTATCTGGTTATACTATATCGATGATCTATTCTTAATTTGGGATAGTGTGGTGAAGGAGTTTAAAGAATATTTTACAAGTTTAAATCAAAATCCATATAATAATCGATTAACATACATATCAACCATGAAAGGACTGAATTCTTAGATACCATGATATAGGTGGAAGACCATAAATTAGAAACAACACTCTTTAGAAAGTGCACCCCCAATAATAATGTCCTAAATGCCTCAAGCCATCAAGACAGGAAACTAAAATGGAGCATTCTGTACGGGGAAATGTTATGGATAAAAAGAAATTGTGCCACAAAAGAAGAATTTGTTAATAAACTCCATGGAAATAGAATGAGATTCATGGAGCGAGTTTATCCATTGACGGTGTTGAAACAAGCAAAAAAGCATTCCCAGAGAATGTCACAAATAGAACTATTTAACAAAATAAAACCAAATGGAATCCAAATACATTGTCAAATACAGAACCAAATACCCATATGTCCATAATCAGGATGAGGAACTTTTTTATACACTTATGAATCATCCATTGGGAGGGCATTCTCGAGCTTTAAAATTGCCCAGGAACAATTAATGGCTCAAAGAGGGGGACCACTAGGCTCCCTTCCCTATTAATTGCACAGCCAGGCACAGGGGACTGGGGTCCCCATGGCCAAACACAGACCGGAGAGGGCCCCTTCCCCATTTCTGCAATGTACAGGCCCTGGGGCCATAATCACCAGCCCTAGGGAATCAAGGTATTCCTACACTATCCCCTTTTACGTTTTTTTTGCATATTTGGGGGGACTTGGGCTCAGTCCTGAGTTCAAAGATGGCTGCCAACACTTCCTGGTTAAAGTGTTGGCAGCCAATCAGATGTTTGGAGGATTAGCGTACCTTGATATATATATATCTGTAAATCTTTCTCTTAAATAATTAAAAAACTACTGAATGGATTCACACAAAATCACAAGAAACACTCATTCTGGACCAAGATCTAGCTTTCTGCCAAATCTGATGTAATACCATTCAGTGGTTCAGGCTGTAGCCGTGTCTAAAATCCCTACAGAAAATTGCATGGGGAAAATACATTTTGCAACACCTCCTTTTTATCGCCCCCCCACTTGATAAATCACCCTGAAACTTTCCAGACAGCAACTGAATGCGATTGGCATACTAATTTTGAAAAATTTGTGAAGAATCATCGAATAGCTCCAACGTTAATAGCAACAAACAAAAAACTTGGAAGGGGAGGATGTAGGAGTCAGATGGGCTCCTTGTATAATTTTATAAAACAAATCCAGATTTCAGGGTTAACTCCTGGTGACGAGGATGGAGGCAATCCTACCGTAGAAGGACAAAGAAAAACATTTGTGACTCAATGGTGGCCGCCACAAAACTCATGTGGGGCCATGGTACTGTCCATTGACATGGGGAAAGCTTTTATTTCCCTATGGTGGGAAAATATTATTATACAAACATGAGAAGGAAAGAGTTGTACAGGGAGCAAGGGGAGACCTTGAAGACTTTAGTAAGGCAACAAAGTTAAGTGTTATTCAGAGGATGTCCTGTTCTCATATCATTCAGGGTTCAAAGAGATCTGTGAGGTTGCAGGCATTGGGAAAGGATATTAAATGGGAACCATACACCATTTGATATTTGTGAGTCTGCATATTTAGATCTGAACAGGACCTATTGGATGGTAACATAATAGTAGCATTGGAATCCTTGAAAGCATCCATTAGCTTCTGACTCACAATACTCATGTCATTCATGGGGAGAACTGATCTGTCTATAATAGGCCTTCTCTCAAGATTGTTGTATTTTTTCCACCTTCCCAACCCAAATACCTTGTAGTATGTTCAACGAGATCGATATGTTACACCTGGACTTAATATGGGTGGAAAGAGGCATAGGGTGGCGGTGAGCAGGCTAAGGCTCTATCTGTCTCATGGGGGTCTGTTGGTCCCTGATTTCAAATTCTACTAGCTGGAAGTGGGTTTCCTGAATAGAACTCCCTGATATGTGTGGGCTAGAGCCTTGTAAAGAACACACATCCCATGCCCATATACGAGTGAAGCTCCGATAGCTAGTCTTTATATGGGAGGGATATACAATGATTTTCTGGATCTCCAAGTGGAATGCAACATTCTGGGTGAGAACTTCTTAGTATATGGGGCAATCAAGGGAATAATGGGCAGATAGTACTATATTTGTTTATTTCTTTTTTTAAAAAAGTTTTATATAGTGCAGACTTGAACCTTGTGGGTATCAGAGTGCTAAACAGGAGTTCAGATAGTGAAGCAATAATCACAATAATGCCATATTCGGGAACAAATACTGGATAAAGGAGTGACCAGAGAGAAAGGGTAAGCTTTACATTGTTCAGAGAGCAGAAGGGATAAACCAACAAGAACAGAATTATCATAGTCAAGAAAACTACAGGCTCAAGGAAGTAATCTGTTCAGAAGGAGTGCTTTGACTTCTTTCTAGAAACATAAAGTTGAGTGATTCATTTAGATTTCAGGGAGCAATAAGTTCCAAATTCTTGAGGCAATCCTGGAGAAAGTTCTGTTGTAAGTTTGCTTTTTTTCTGAATCTTTGAGGTTTGAGAAGTAATGAGTTTGAGTTCTGGATGATCTGGAACCACCAGTGAGTTCTAGTTTCTGGGCAAGATATTTAGGGGTATTGAATTGGAGGAATTTGTGTGTCATGCAGGCATGTCTGGGCCAAGTATTGCTTCATAGGAGAGCCAGTTGAGAGATATTAGATTGGGTGTGATGTGGGTATTTCTATTTGAGCAGATGGTGAGCTAAGCAACAGAGTTGAGTGAAGCTCTCAGAGGAGCCAATATGGATCTAGTCAAGCCAGAGGGGGTTACACTTTCATAGTTCAGCCTGGGTAGCACTAGAGCTTGCACTGCATGTTTGAGGTCCTTGGGTGGGGGATTAATTCTCTAAGAATATTAATTTGGTGATGTGGTCCTTTGGTGTTGACACTGATGTGTTTCTGTGTGTTGAGGTCCTTGTCAAGAGTTATTCCAAAAGATCTTGCTGTGTCAATGACTTGTGGAATGCAGTTGAGGGCAGGTGACTAATTATGTGGGCCGATTAGTAGGAATTCAGTTTTTTTAGTATTTTGTTTAAGGTGATTGGAAGCTAGCCAAGTTTGAGTTTTCTGAAGAGTTGTTTTGCGGGAACTGATGTCTTCTGGAGCAGAGACTTTTAGTAATAGTTGGGTATCGTCAGCTTTAATGAAATAGACGATGTTAGATGAGCGTTAATTTTCCCTAGGATGTTCCATAAATAGGTTGAAGAGGGTGAGAGAGCAGCCCTGTGGGACCCCTAATGTGACTGGTGTGGTCTGCAATAGTGAATGATTAACCTTGACTCTTTGAGATCTGTTATGGAGATAGGAGGTGAACCAGTTAAGGACTGATCCTGAAAGCCCCACACAGTGTTCCAAAAGGTCTAGAAGGTTGTCACGCTTAACCATATCAAATGCCGACAATAGGCCAAGGAGGATGAAAACACAGGATTTGTTCTGATTCAGCATTTGTAGGACATCGTCCACTATGTGTCTCATAACCAATTTGGTGCTCTTCTCTGGACAGAAACAAGATTGAAATTGGTCCAATAGTCGGAATTGATCGATGTGGTTACAGATTTGGATGTGAACACATTTTTCAATGAGCTTTACCAAGGTAGGAATATTGGAGATAGGACAGAAATTGTTTTAGCCGGCTTAATCTGCTTTAGGTTTTGTTAGGGTGGGGAAAACCTGACCAGACTTAAGGAAGTCTGGAATAGTGCCTAAAACAAGTGAGGAATAAACAATCTTGATCCAAAGTGGGCATAATGGGGGTATGATATCCTTGAAGAATGTGGGAGGTAGAGAGTCATTGAAGTGGTTTGAAGGCTTGAGCATTGTTAGAGTATTTTGGGGGACATTTACCAAAAAGTCATGCAATGCAGTGCAGCCCCCCGTGAGGCAGCGCTGGATTGCTCAACAGGGAGGGAGCAGGAGAGCACCATATCTTCTGATATATGGCTCTCTCCTCCCCATTCCCTTGTGCTGGCGCTGATTTCAGCACATACACACCTTTGTACCATAGCACTAGATTGTGTGCATTAGTCCAGCAATGGTTTTGTACAGGATGGGTACAAAATGTGATGCCTAGACACGATGCAAAGCTTTCCTACTTTGTATGCATTCTGCACAGTGCAGCACCAATGCAAAGTTGGAAAAGGAAGGAGTTTTCTCACACTAAACGCAATCTACTTTATTTAGTAAATTGGGTTTTGCGTGAGAAACCTTGGGTGGTTGCATAAGAACGCCCATGCTCCACCCTTGGTACATCTCCATGGCGCAAAGTAATTCAAAGCAGCGCATTACTTTTCTGGTATTTCCAGCTCTAAATAAGTTTAGCTCTGGAAATTAAATTGGGGGAAAAGGATTTTGCGCTGACTTGTGTCACTTTTGTGTTCTCAAACACAGTGCAAAATGTCAGTAAATATACCCCTATTGACGGTACTTTCCACACAGGTTTCGACAGATTTCCATGAGGCATTGTAGTGAGGAGGAACCCCTTGAACATGCAATTGTTTAAAAAAGCATTTACACATTGAATGGCAGCACCAAATCAGAGCTTACTGGCACATCTAGCAAAGCATTGCCTTCTTTAAAGGATAGATGGCTAAAAACATGAGCAATGATCAGTCAGGTGAAAACTGAGGAACAATCCTGAGACATTGTAAGATATCCAAGGATGCCAAAATTCAAATGAATCCAGTTTTACTACCTGCACAGAGCATGCATCACGCCTGAAATGAATAAAATATATATATATATCCCAATGCGAATGTTGTGTGCAAATGTGTTAAACGTTGAGAGCTGACTTCTTCGATATGGTCTAGAGTTGCTCAGTGCTAACCCACTTACTGGGACACAATCTGACAATTCCTACATTGTTCCACACACCAAGACATTCCTCCTATCCCTGGCAGCCTGGTGGTGAGCTTGCTCCCACGGACCAGAGCTACTAACGTAACCACCAGAACTATCGGTCTTTCACTCATGCTGGTAAACCACCAGATAGACATGAACTGGAAAATCCCACTTGGCCCGGACAAACGGCAGTGGGGGAGGTAACCTAGCAAATGGGCACCATGTGAAGCCAATGCATTAAGGAAAGGAGCTAATACTGCTCCTTGTCAGTATAAAGCTGAATAGCCCTGGGACACGATTGTGTCAACATTGCCCTCACTTGACCAAACTGGGTGGGTAATTCCCCCTTAGGATGTGAATGAATAGTTTACTGCCATTGTGGTATGCTTCGCACTTCCTTGCCACTATGTTTTGGAAAGAGTGCAGTCCCTCCCTACAATCCAGCAAGCAACCCACCGGCACTACAACAAGTTGTAATATATTTTTGTAGCCATTACATGTCTGGACATCCCTCTATCACAAGCACACTCTGTAAGGGCACTTATCCACGATTCTGTATTTCTGTTTCTAATGGCAGGGTTCTTGTATACTTATATAAATGCACACGTGTGGCATGGATGTTCGCAGCCACAATCCAGTTAGCTTTCAGAACACATATCCATATACTCGAAAATTATTGATACAGAGTTGTCAGACTTTAATGTATTTCGAAAAGCATTGGTACTGTAAAGAGTTACATTGAACTGTCAATCTATTTCACTTATTTCCATGCAATATAATGGAATAATCAAAATTGTTTAAACAAAAATAGTGAGTATTCAACCAGTTTCGATAAATATACATTAAAATAGGTACAAGTCTTTAAATCATTCAGAAAATTACTGCCATTGATGTACTTTAAAATATTTCTCCCAAGACCTGTTCTCAGTAACTGTAGGCTTCACAATCGTGACCTCATGACTATGGTGCACTCTATTTGAATGAATTTCTAGAACTAGGAGTTTTTCTATAGTGTATAACCTGCTTACAGGATGGCTGTTTGACTCGGTCATACCCCTAGCCATACTTTATTCTCAACTGAGCTGTAAGATGTGGAGGGTACAACTCCTTGGAGCAGCGAAACCACTGATATATCCAGCCCACCCATTGAACACATCTACCCTAAATGTAGGTTTGGGTAGAATTCTAATTCTAATTCTGCTTGCAGAATTGACGGAATTTGGTTACTCTTTGTTACTCGTGCAACTCAGAGTTCCTGCCAAATCGATCACACCATGGCAGAATTGTGCTCCTGTAAGAGCAGCTCAGTAACAACATGAACAATGCAAGGCTTCATCAAATGAACTAGTGTGCGTTAGCACGATTTGGTGGCCGCTGGTGTGATTTACCAATGCAAGCGGTCTGGGCAGCATCACAAGTAGATTTTCTACTCTAGAAGTAGCTAAATCAACTAAAAAAACTTTTTGAGTGAATATTCTACCCGAATGGATGGTTCGGGTAGTTTTTTAAGCACAAAATGCACTTTTTAAAATTGTATTTTTTAACAGGAAGGAAGTGCAACAGAGACTTCAACTTCCGCTTCCTGTCCAGAAGGCTCCTCCCAGTGCTTTTTCAATTGTCTGTTCACTTTTTACTTGGATTTTTAGGTAAAAAGATCATTCTCTTTGTCTGCAATTGGTACTGCATATACCATTGGATTTTAAGGACTTTGTTTTTGTGACATATCAATCAAGTAAGAAAAAAGACTTTTGGATACCTGTATTATTTGATAGAGGGCATGCATCATTATATATTTGTATCTTTTTAGTTTTTGATTCAATTGTTAAATTTGATTGTGGGTGACCTGGAGTTGTAGTAGGAGCCTATTGTTTGCAATTGCAGTTTTTCACAAAGGAAACAGGTTGCAAAGTAAGCATCTTTTCTCCATGTTTGTGATCTTTGCTCTATTGCATTTCACCATGTTGCTTTTTCTGCCCATGGGCCAACCAGCCAGTCCTAGGCATTTAGTATATAAACAAGTGTGGTTGTGGTAAATGTTTATTTAAAGCATCTATGATTTAGGGATGGCTTTGTATTAAACACAATATGAGTTTTTTAAAAAAAATTGTATTTCTTTCTGCAAAGTGTCAAAGTGTATTTTGATGCTGACATTTTTGGGATGCCTTGGGAAGATTTTTTTGGGGGGGAATTTTTATAGCTAACTTAATTTTAGTTTTTGACATTGCTGAATCATGGGAAGTTTTTCTTTGTTAACCAAGGCACCTTTGTTTGTTTGCCAAATGGCCATTTTTATATCTGGCCTTTGATGCACATGTGCACATGTGTGCTTGTGTGTGTGTGTTTGCTATAGGCACCATTTTGTCTTTGTTCTCCATGCAATTTTGAGTAGTCAGTGTCCATCGTCTTGCATGTGTTCTTTGTTGTCAATGCCTCCTTGCTTGTTGTTCTTTGAACATGTGGCCATTCTGTATAGTAGTCAGCATTGTTTTTGCCAAAGGCTTGCATGTGTTCTTTGTTGTCATTGCTTCATAGGTTGCTGTTGGCATTCAGCATGCAACTAGATTACTGGTTAGAACCCTCATACAGGGGGTGCCAACACACTGGAACTAGGCTTACTACATGCTCACAATGTCTGTATGAGTAGTACAGACCAATCAATGAGTATGTGCTTCAAAGAACTCATGGGGGTTAGTCATATGCCTGACACTAATGCTACTTCCTTTAATCATGTTTTAACTCTATTTTGAAAAAATAAATGTTTGAATACTTTGGAATTACTTGTTCTAAAAATATTTTTTATAAAAATAAAATAATAGGTAGAGGATTTTTTATTACCTCACGTTCTTGAGCACCTGCTTTCTCACTCTTTGGGGTCCACTACCACAATGTCCATCTTTTCTTACAGTGTACTATGTTTATGTTACAGCCTTGAGAAAGCCCTGGCGTTATTCGCCATACAGGGTGAAACACCTGTCGGCTGTTCCTCTTCTTTGTGCAATAAAGTTATGAAAATCTATAACGAGAATGGATTCTTTAAGAAGATGAATGAATGTAATATGCAACAACAGAATTTGTCATTAAAATAAAAAGGATTTACCTGTGCTATACTAAGATACTAATTCTTTAAAGGAACGTGCGCTCATACCCAAACCTCACTTCCTTTTGAGGTTTTCATAGGGGAAGTCAGCAAAAAAGACAGTATGATGAGGCAAGCATTCCTGTTGTTGCATCTGATACAGGACCAGTTGAAAACGGTGTCACAAGCATATGAGTTGGTACTTAGCTTAATCCTTCACTTGACTGGTAATCCGAGCCTTCAAAGAGAGATTGTGTCCTCCAAAGAGTACATATGTGCCACAGTACTTAGTTTAATGTTCAAAATAATTCTGGCCACTTTCATTCCTTTTTCAGAAGAGGATGGTGCACTTTATAAGACTTGGATTGTCCATCAATCAAGAGAGCTGAAAGAATAAAGGCTGGAAGTTAGAAGCCCTTGCAGAAGTTCTGGCACGCAGCATTCAACCTCCAGGGAGGGCAGTGCTGTTGTCTCACAACAATCAACACAAGCTACACTAGCAACAGAGGAATCAGACCCAACCTCTGCAATGCTTTGGTGTCAAGTGGAAGAGTTTAAGTCAAGTGCAGAGCCAAGGAAAACAGAGGTGGTGCAAGGGGCTGCACCAAGGCCATTCAGGGGATGTTCCAAGACTATCTGTATGACCGAAAAGAGATCGACCTAGATCAAACCCCATTGATCTATTTGATATGATGAGATGCACAAATGGGTAGAGCTCAGCACGCTGGCAATAAAGTATCTGGCTTGTCCAGTAGCCAGAGCGACTTCTGAGCATGCTTTCAATGCAGCTGCAACTGTTGCCACAGTCAGAAGGAACAGTCTCTTGCCTCAAAACACGTAGAGATTGACCATGATTAAAATTAATCAATACGTCATGCCACAAGATTACACTGTTCCCGAAACAGCACAAGAGGAGTGTGAGGACATTTGGTCAGACTCAAGTATGTCAGCTGATGAACTTCTGGGCGTGCTCCCTGAGTCTGAGGACGAATTTACTTCCCTAACTAAGCATGTTACAACATAACTTTCATATATATTATTGTCAAACTGCTTTAAAAAAAAGTGAATATTGAAGAATATTTACATTTTTGGAGTCTGTCTTAGGCAGCCCCACTATTTATTCACATGTATGGAATGGAGTAGAGTTAGACAAGTGTCCACAGAAGAAGCCTCCCCTTTGCTTAAAAGACATGGTTCCCGTCCGTGTTTTTTTTTCATTAACTAACTGGGCTGCCAGTAAAGATCATTAATTTTATACAAGACTGCCATTGTTTGTTTCTTCCATGACAAAAGAGAATAATCTGTAGATAAATGAGCACCACTCTGCTTGGAACAGGTAACTTTTGCACCAATTAGTTATATATTGGGTGAGAGATGATGATACATGTGGTAACTGGAAGGGTGATGTTCAATTAATTTGTAAAGTTGATTTGTAATGTTTGGGGCCTGATAAATGTTTCAACCGGAATTATTGGCTTGTTTTCACACTTCCCTAGAATTACTTCCAATGTCCACTCCTTTACTAACTGTCCTGTGTTTTTGGGTGGTTCAGAGGCCAGACCAGCCAGTTTAGTTAATGAAACGACAAACATTCTTTGCTCTTCTTGGTCATCAATGGCTCTACACGTCTATCTTTCTCTATATTATTTGAGGCGGGGCTCATAGTTACGAAGGAACTACCCCAACAGCCAGAAGAACAATGTCTATCTAATTCAATGTGAAAGAACCTGACTCAAAGAGGCCTGCTCATCCCTGTGGACTGGAGAGAAAGGCATTGATTTGGGAAGCACTGACTAGTGTGCTGGTTCAAATGTCAAACTCCTCTAATTAAGTGGCAGTGGTCTGGGGAGACTGTAACTGGGGACACGTTACATGATGGATGCACTAGACTAAATGTCATGACAGTTGACTTTTGAGAGATTGAGCAGCCTGCTATATGCAGATACTTGTTTGGAATTGGTTGTGAAATCGTTCTCACTTCTCAGTTAATAACACATGACTGCACCAGCTTATGCTCCTGCTCTGCCCTTTTGGTCCTCATCCACCATGAAGCTTTCCTCCTCCTTGAGTGTACAATATTGACATTTACTTTTTTGCATTCCATGGACCTTCTCTTCTTCTGCAGGAAAGCTCCATAACAATCCTGCTTAATTATTGGACCAGTTCAGCCATGCACCCAAAAGACATTCTGAGGAGAAGAATGCAGATGCACCGTCCATTATGACATTTATATACAGTATTGCTTATCCTAACGTAAGAATCTTTAGAACTGTGTGGGTCCTCCTTAATTTGTATTTTTCAATCTAGGTGACAGAACAATTAGGTAACTTGGGACTCTGGGGCTGAATATCGGTTTGCAATGCATTTAAAAACTCAACCATTCATTGATTTCCTACCACAACAGATTTGATGATGATGTGCTTTTCATCGACCTGATGAATGTTGTATTTGTCTTTATCACACTTTTCCCTAATGCCCCATTCCCTTAAATTTGTTAAACCCCTACCGTCTTCCTCCAGGCTGTTTGATCTATTGAGGTGTGACTTAAAAATGTACACCATAAATGAATCACAAACTTGGTGGGACGAATGTGATGAAAGTGATGGCAACTATCTGTAGGGTCTTCTTGTCTAAACAACAGCCCACCCCAGCCCCACTTACCCATGCAGGCATAAAAGGGACAGCATCATCTTAGTGCAGAGTTTTAGTTAGAACAATGTCTGTCCTATGATAGGTAGTACTAGTGTGCTCCGTGTGGCCTGATTTACAAAGATAAAGATACGCATTTGGTGTAAATTCACTCTTACAGTGTAAGTCAACTACCAGCAACTTTCCGAGTGGTAACCTTATGAGCAGTAACTAAATAGTAGTAATAGTAACTCCTTTTAAAGTGATAGGGGATACTTACGACTCACAAAGTTACTAGTCATAAAATTACTGATGGAAAAGTTACTAGTTGTAAATTAGATAGATTGAACTTACGGAGCTACATGAAAATTCCATGAGATTCCACCGAGTGCTGTGAACAGGTAGAAATTGGCACGTCACGCTTATTTTTAGCTCTGGGAGATTGTTCTTTTCTGAAAAAGCAGCACAAACTGTACCATTTGGCGCCCCTAAGGGCACTGCTTCTTGTGTTTGTTTTGCTACTGCTCGACTAGATTTTATACTCGAGCAACTGCTTTCCAACCTCAAACGGTCTGGACCAGTCACCCTGGGAAAATCTCACCAGGTGCTCTCTTAGTCGCTGAAAATTGTGCTAGGGATGCCAATTCATGGTAACGTTCAACAAAATACCGTTTTCGAGCCTCGCCCGAAAAAAAAATGCCACCTCACAGCGTGTGTTTGGATTTGGCCAGAACTCCATGTTATATGTATAACATGGAGTGGCTGAAACCCTGTCAACTTCCCCTGTGACACCTATTTATTGCCCACCCCTAGTCATAAACTTACACTGGAAGAGTAAAGTAAACTTCACAAAAAGTGAAACCTACTTTCTGAATCAGGCCTTGTATTGCCTAAATGCAACATGGAGTTCCCTGACCTTCTCCTGAGTCTTGACTCCTGACTCGAGGATTCTATAAGTTTAGTTTTAATTTTTTAAATAAATTAAATAGTTACTAGCTTTCCAGATTGCTTAGAAGTTCCTACTTCTATTTTGTGTAATCTGAGGCTTTTATCATGTTAGTCTAGTCTTTGATAACTTTGTGTTTTCTTTCATTCTAGTTGACTGTGATGATAATCCTTCTGAATAATCCTACACTTGGAGTTCATTTTATTTGGAAATACAGAATAGGTAGGAGTGTGACCTAACTTTGTGATGTCTTCCCTTTTAGCGTTAGCCCCCTAATAGCACCACCATTAATAAGACTTTTGGGGAACCCTGCAAAGGTTTGGGAAGATTGAGAGAGTGTCAGAATTCCTGCCACAGCTCACCTTTCTTGACTATCACAATACACCAGCATGACTCATATCATTCCTCCCAACATTTATGAATGAGCAAACTTCTTGTACCCTGAGTTTTGACCATATTACATGTTGTTGGTAATAGCTAGATGCGGCTGGTGTTCCCTGGTTTGTTTGAAAAGGTGTATTAGATTTTGCAAATGTTTTACAAGGCATATGCAAGGTCAGGTTTCAAGCGCCATAGAAACAGCCAGAAAATCCACCAGAATAAGCATCAAGTAACCAGCATAGATGACCCAAACATGAACCTTCTGGAAGTCAGCCCTCATCAAAGTAATTCTCTGCACCTGTTTCTTGCTATAAACAATTAGAATGTTACCTTTGTGAACATTCTAAAACACTTTCTAGGAGACAACCTCATCAATTCAATCATATACACCTGTTTCTTGCTATAAACAATTAGAATGTTACCTTTGTGAACATTCTAAAACACCTTCTAGAAGACAACCTCATCAATTCCATCATCTGCACCTGTTCCTTGCTATAAGGAATTGGAACATGACCTTTGTGTAAATTCTAACGCACCTTTTAGAAGACAAAATAAGTCTTTATCCTGAGCAAAATTAATAATCTGCAAGAGTTCATAAACATATTCTTGTTAAAAACGTCTTCTTTAATTCCAGGTGTTCACTTTGTATATCAGTAGAATCACATCCAATAGTACATCAATACACTAGATTGGTACAGTCACAGTCAGATGATAAATGTAGCCAACATGTGTTTTGTCATTGGGACATCGCCCACCGACTTCCCAGGGCTACTACAACAAGAACAAGATAAAACCCATAACCATCCACTTTATCATGGTTTCTCATGGTTAGTCTAATAAGGGTGTCAGAAAAGACCCCTTAGGAGAGAGTACCAAGTTCTCAATTATTTTTAGTAAAGGAAGTAAATAACACGGAAAAGAAGGGGAAGGGCAGTGTGTGGTAAGAAACTAAACATTTTAGCAGTGCCAAATAAGATTTTTGATCCAAAAGTAATCCCTCACTGCAAAGAACGTCCCACAGTAGTCTTGCACCCGGATGGAAAAAAGAACAAGATGAAAGGAAGAGACACATTGACAGACTTGATTTTACTGCACTCTGAGCTCAGTTGCAACATTGTGCTGCAAACAAAAGGTAACCAGTGTTTTTGTTCAACTTGTACATACTGTTGGTAGGGCTCCGCCAGAGTGGACTTGAGTTAAGCTAACCCCATCCAAAATTGCTTGTTGGTTTGATGATGATATCATGCTCACTACAGTTTTGAAAATGTTGATGAAGGAGCCTCTACGGACAATCTAAATGAAAACAAAACAACAACAAAACTAAAGGTTGTTTGAGATTATACAAGCTTTCGTGAGGTAACACCTTAAGAGAAAGAGTAAACGCTAGACTAAAGTCTTAATATTTGTTTGTTTATAGGTACCATATCTGCTGATACCATTCATCAGACTGGTGCGAATGCCTGCTGCAGTGTTGCTGTTGAGTAGACAAGCCACAGCATCTGACTCTACACACTCTCTCCATCCCAGTCCCTCTCCTATTCCTGGGATTTGCCACCAGAGCAGTGTTTCCTCCTGTAAACCAAGGGCAAGTCTCGGGAGGATTTAAGAACTAGCATCGTCTCCCCATTCGAATCATCTGGGATCCAGGTAGGTGGCTTATGACAGAGAGGTAGCAACCATCACTTCATATATTCATGTAAGAACTAAGAAATGTATTAGTTAGGAACTTATTACTAAAAGTGTTCTTGGGAACTAGCGATACATAAGTAACATTAAGATTTTCATGTATGTTGTTGTTATATCCCCCCAGTGGTCAATAGTTGCAGAGGATAGTAGGACAAGGACATTAACTAACTAGTATACACTTTGATAGGGGGCTGGGTGCTGCAAAACCTAATCAAGCAATAAGTCAAACAGAACTAGTCTGTTCCCACTCTGGTAGTGGAGTACACTGGACTGTAGGAAGAGGTAAGTAAAGTAACCTACCGAAGAAATGTATGAGAAGGGATTTCAGTTAGCAAAAGTCTGGGTAAAAGTTGATGCACAGTATAAAATGTATCAATTTCAGAGGACAGGTTTTCGTTAATTAAAAAAACCATAATGCTACAAAGTCAAAATCAAGATAGCAAGTGATATGCATTGAAAAAATCATTTATTTATTTTTGCATATGAACCTTACCCTCTCTACCAACAGACCCACCCCTGTCCCTAAGCAAAGAACCCCAAATGTTTTGGTTCTGACCTTTCCCCAAATTTCCCTTCCACTTACTATCCTCTCGCACACAATGCTACAGTCCCTCCCACCCACAAAAAAGTTCAATTAAAAAGAGTTTCATTGGCATCCATCAGTTCATGTAGATGGACCATGTCCCATGCCACGTTTTGAAGCCCACTCCGGTACAGTGCCAGCTTGTGTAGTGAACAGCAGAAGAGGTGGTCTGTTGTTGTTGACGATGAGGGGAGAGATGGTGTTCCGCTAGGCAGCAATGGAACACCGCTGCAAGTACCACCAACATTGGTGTGGCCAGGATGGAGGCAGGCCAGACTGATGTCCCAAGGCACTCATGGGATTGTGCCTCCTCCTACTCCTCCAAAGACTTCAGCTGGTGGTATTTGGTCACAATAGCCTCCAGACTCTGGTGACACTGCTGGACAGCTATATCCTGCTGCGACGGGTGACCACAAGCAGCAGGAGTAGATATATCAAGAAAGAAAAAAAATGATAAACACAAATTGTAATGCTCAGTGCAAACACATGTTTATGCTATAGTGGCACAGTAGCAAAACATTGCTGGTCACCTAGGGCCATTGAAATTTTTGTTTGGATTATTCACAGGGCCAAGTTTTTCCTACAAATGCATCACATTTGACAATAACACTGACTGAAAGGAATTTGCCAACATATTCAAAAAGTGATTTTCGTTTAAAGGATTTTATTGTGAAACTCAACAGACACTTTGGTCCTGATTTTGACCTGTGGTTGAAGGTTTTCCAAGCGACATTTTCAGTTTCAATTCTGACTGCCACATTATGAATATGGTGGTCGGAATTAAACCCCATGGCCATTCTGGCTGGCTTCCGACAGGGGAGCCCATCAGCCAGTCGGAACCGGCACGTAATTACTAAAGGAAGGCCTTTCCACCATCAGGATTATGATATTGGTTTCTCACAGTCTTTTCATGTCGGGATTTCTGACATAAAAAGTCTGACAGAAAGTGACTTTAGAGGCCCCCAGCAGAGACCGCATGAAATGCCCCCATGAAAGAGCGGTCTATGGTAGGCGGTCTGTTGGGCACATATGGTGCCCCGTGTCAATCCCTGCACCAAGTGGCAGGCACCATGCGTTGCAGGGATTAACAAAAACTCCCATTTCTCTATCAAATGCAGCTAGTGGACCTGCAGCGACGATTGAGCCACCCACATGAGCAGCCTGTAAAAGGAACTCAGACTTGCCACTGCAGTGTTTATGCGCAGTTTGTTACTGCCATGTTGACCTAGCAAATGCACCACTTGCCATGCCCTAACCTTCCTTTTTCTTATATGTAATACACCCCTAAGGTAGGCCCAAGGTAGCACCATGGGCAGGGTGCAGTGTACGTGAAGGGTAGGACATGTACTGAGGTGTGTGACATACCAGATAGTGAAATACAGTGTATATCATTTTTCACTATTGAAAGGCTATCTGTCGCATAGGATAGAATGGGAGTTTAGTTATAACAACTTATGAATATAACTTCCCATTGAGACGAGAAAGATGGAGTTTAGTATGCCTGATCTCAGGATATAAAGATGCATCTTTTAGAAAGATTGATTTTTATATTCTGCGTTTGAAAATACCATTTTTAGAAAGTGGGTATTTTTTTGCTTAGCCATGCAGTGTGCCTGTGCTAGGTTTGTGTATTGACTGTCTGGCTTTGGAGTGACAGGGGCTGGTGGTGTGCATTCTCTCAGACAGCCGCTGGACAGCCTCTGGGGGGTGGAGGTTGTTGTGTTCCTGCCTTTCCTGGATGAACCAATTGGCACATTCTTAGATTCGGTGGGAAGTGCAAGGCCCCATTTTGTGCCCTCACTGAATACACCAGCAGTCCTACCCTCCAAAATGGCCGCTATCCTTCTCACTCCAAGTAACAGACTAATATCCACCACTGAAATGACCTCATATTTCACCATATTAATTCACCACTAATCCTCTATAGGCTCCCTGAATAGCAAGCGTCAACAAGCGAGCGATAAATAAATACAAACCTTTGTCCTACTCTATCCTTCTGCGATCATTCCAAATCCAAATAACTGATTAACCTATCCACCACTTAAAATATACTTGCATGTTTCGCTATACTAATTCAACACTAATCCTCTGTGGGTTCCGGAGTAGCGTGCTACCCGCCGAAAAAGCTCTTCGACGCCTCGTCAGGGGTAGTAAGCGCTATATAAATGCAATTACAATACAATACAATACAATAAAGGCCTACTCAATTCACCGAAATAAACATGGGACCAATATCCCCACATACTCTTTACTAATCACTAAAAAAGAAACGAAGGACCAACTACTACAAATTGGCCTCATGGAAAGGGAGAGAGGACTAATCCCAGATAAGGCTCAATGCATGGAAAACACGATAGGACTATACCCCAGATCACCTGATAATCAAGCAGCCATATTGGAATGACTCCTATGCTGGCTCCTAAATAGCAGACTGTGCCTGATCTCATCTGACCCCAGGAGGGCAGCGGCCCAGCGTCACAGGTTTTAAAGAATATAAGAACCTCCTACCACCAAAAATGTAATTACATATAATAGTAAGACAACATATACCAAAGTGCCAGCATCTGTAATAAACAGTGACCTGCCACTACTTGTACTCTCCAAATAGATCTCCTTCAACTCTACCTCTCCCAGGATTTTGACCTTCTCACCCCACCCCCCTAACAAGCCATACACACACCATGGAGCCCATAGGCCGACACACCTACACCTTCAAATACCCCCCTAGCCTCTCAAAAAAGGCAGCCAAAGGCTTCAAACATAGATTACTTAAATCATACCCAGAAACCCCAATCTCTGACCCTTGCTTCTCAAATGACACAGGTCATATATCGAATGACATTATCTTTACACTAAAAGGAGAGCACAATGGCGGAAAGCCTTCCTCACCCTATTTGCAATTGCATGTACTAAAAAACTGCACATGGTCTTACACTATCTATTATTCCCTCCCCGTTCTACAAAGCAACTGCCACTATTTCCATTTATCATATTGGGATCATCCTCAAGCAGACATCAGACCATAACCTGAATATACTGGACCACATCTTCCCGATCATTAAAGCAAAGGTCGCAAGAGCCTCTCTCACCTCTCTAACAGACCGCTCTCCTAACCCTCTGACTGACTCCTTACCTGACTCCCCATCCAGACAGTCTCCGCGGTATCCCATAGCACAACTACACCCACTCCACGCCTAACCGACACACCACTAAATGACATATCTATCCATTATCCCTACTCCCCCCAGCATCACCACTATCCCTCAAATTTCTACAACAGCCACCTTGCATCATACTCTCATCACCTCACACCCAGCCTACCCACTCGTCCCCTCATCCCCTACTTCCACTGCCCATCTCCATAACCAAGTCCTCATCTCCTTTTCAGACAATTCAACCCTCCCCACCTCCCCCATTAATCTCATTTCGGATGCCACTCCAACCTCCCCTTGCACAACTACACCCGATAAGTCTGCAGGTCCACATTCTCCCCCTCCCTATACGATCATTCTCACCGTCCCCCTCACACAACCCACACCAATACCTCCTCACGTCCCCTCTCTACTCCCCCCTTCCAGTGACTACCGTTCTATATCGGTGGAGCATAACAAATCAAACACCCCTAAAGCAAACATAAATACCCCTTCTCCTCCCCTATCCACCCCCCGAGTCCCCACGGACTAGCATACTGAGAAACCACCACTCCTCAAACCAGCTCTCGTCTCTCCCCGGTACAACACACAAGTCACAACCACTCCTCAATTGAACACAGAATAGGCAACTAATTTGATAACGTTTACACATGACCCCAGATGAGATGAGATACTACTATCCTTACAACAAATTAAAGTGGACATCCAAACTCTTCATGTCCTGATCCGGCAACAACCCAAACCACAAGTGAAACCCATTCAGCGGTCATGTACTAGCCCCGTCTCAATTGCTCCCCAGATGGAAAACAGTACCTTACCCCAATGCTTCAACCCGTCCAGTAAGGGAAAAGTAAACCCTATCACCGAATGATCTTACTTCCCTATTTCATTCCTATGAACCCCCTTCCCTACCATCTAGACCTGCGTGTACGGAAAATACGCAGATACTGTCCTTAATCCAACCCATTCATTCCATTGCACCCAGAAATACAAGACACACCCCCAGAGGTATTGTTGAAAACAACCTCAAAAGAGTTACCATCTCCCACGAATAGAATACCACCCCAACCAAGACCCAGATAAAATGTATCCTCCTAAACTGTAGATCGGCAGCATGTCATGCCGCTGATATAGCAGACCTCAATATAACCAATGAACCCGACCTTATAATCTTAAGGGAAACTTAGCTAAGTGAATCATCCACACCCATCTTTGACATACTAGTTCCCCCAAACTATCACATCACCAGACTGGATAGACCTGATAGGCTTGGTGGTGGTATTGCCTGCATCCATAGAAACAACCTCTCTGTAAACCGTTCCAACACCACGGTGTACTCCTCTTGTGAATACCTTTGCCTACACATCACCAGCAATAATAAGCCTATATTCTCACTATACTCTTTCTACCATCCTCCCGGTAACAATCTTACCTTCATCGAACACATGATGGATATCCTAGCCACAAACGCAGGACAACAGAATACACAGATCTTCCAGGGGGATTTTAACCTCCATTGGAATGATCCCGACGACCCAGAGGTCAATAGTCTCAAAACGTTCTTGTCCGACCTTAACCTGTCCCAAATCTGTAATTTCTCTACACATCAAAAAGACTCAATCCTTGATCTAGTAATTTCTAAAGCAGACTCTATCCAGCTGCAATCGATTGTCCCTTGCGAATGGTCTGATCATTACATAATCACTTTCCATATCAGGGAAGTAGTTAAACTACTCTCCGTACAACCGTCAAGGACAAAATTCTGAAAGAGGAACCTAGAAAACATCAATACTGCCGATCTTGCATCTGCTAGTCACATCCTCCCACCCCCACCCGATGGATCCAAGGATGTACAGGACCTAACTACTCACTACTTTAACTCTATGAAAGGGTACTTGACACCTTAGCTCCCATGCAACTAAAAAGAGTCACCACCAAAATCTCAAATCCCTGGTATGATTGTAGACTAAATGAGGACAGAATATCACTGAGAGCCATTGAAAGGCAATGGAGAAATGCCTCATCGGCTACCCACCTCAAAATAAGCACCAGAAATGCCTATTACAGAATGATTAGACGCGCAAAAGCAGATTTCATATGCAAACAATTAGACCAAGCAAAAAAACGCCCCAAAAAACTGTTCGAAATAATCAAAGCTCAATCTAAGGATGTTACACACTCCCCCCAATCCAATCCCGATACACTCCCCAATTGTGAAGATCTTGTCTCCTTGTTTACAACAAAAAGTGAAAACTTAAAGACTGACCTTCTGAACGACCTACTATCCCTGACCCACACTCAATTTCATCGCTGTCAATACCAGGGACACTGCTTAACTGCTCTGCAAAGCTCAACCCCAAAAACAACGCCTCCTGGATCACCTTCAACTACTACAGTGAAGAAACTATCCTAAACACGCTCACTACTTTGAATACCTCCAATCATTTCACGGACCCTCTCCCAGCATCTCGCTTAAGGACCTTTATTCCACTGCTAGTGCCCCTATGGACTAAGATTATCAATACCTCTCTTCGGCAAGGAACCATCCCAGACATCCTCAAGCCGTTCAGGTTTCTCCCATCCTAAGAAAGTAACAGCAGACCCCTTAGACTTGAACGACTATTGACCAATATCTAACATCTCAACCCTGGCCAAACTGCTCAAAAAATGTGTGCGCATGCAGCTTAGTAACCACATAGACCATTTCAACCTTCTTGATCAGTTCCAATCAGGCTTTCGTTCTGGGCACAGTACCGAATCAGCCATGACCCACTTATTAGATGACGCACTACAAATACTGGATCAAAACAAAGCCTGCTTGCTAATCTTACTGGACTTATCCTCAGGCTTCGATACAGTCAAACACGACAACCTACTGGATCTCTTGAAGCAGAGAATGGGACTATCTGGATCGATGTTAAACTGGTTCACCTCCTTTCTCCAAAATAGAACACAAAGATTCAAAATTTACCAATCCTTTTAGAACCCCACCCCAGTCACGTTGGGAGTACCCCAAGGATCTTCCCTCTCCCCAACACTCTTCAATTTATTCATGGAACCACTCACTAAGCTTCTCAACTCCGCAAATATCAATAACCACATATATGCAGACGACACACACAGCTCTACATTAAGGTCCATTCTCTCGAAGACATCAAGTCCCTTAACTCTAAGCTCCAAAAGACACAAACCTGGCTAGCTAGGAACGATTTAAAACTAAACACACTAAAGACAGAATTCCTCTTAATTGCTCCCCCCAACCAAACAACCATCATCCGCGAATGGATGAAGCACCTAACTGCACATGACGGTCAACCTCTCATCATCGATTCCGCCAAATACCTAGGAATAACCCTGGACAATAAACTAAATATGCAGAGCACATCAGCGCTGCAACTAAAGGAGCACATTTTCAGATAAATACCCTGAGAAAATTCAAACACTTCATACCCGCAAATGACTTTAAACAGGCAGTCCATACTCTCTGCGGCCTTCCTAAATCAACGACCGCTCCGCTAAGAGCCGCAATCAATACAGACGCTAGACTAGTCACTGGCAAAAAAAAGAGGCTGCCACATTTCACCTGAACTGCAGGCCCTCAACTGGTTACCTTTTGAGGCCAGAATCCACCTAAAAATCGCCTGTTTGACACATAAGGCATTACATCACAAAAAGCCGAGGTACCTAGTGGAGAAACTAGTACTATCGGGTGGTAACAGATCTACCAGGAGTTAAAATAATCTTCTACTTAAACCACAGCAGTTTTCCAAGAAGAAAACATATAATCATACCTTCTCAGGAATGGCTCCCAGAATCTAGAATGCCTTACCCCCAGAAACAAGACTAATTCCGTCGGCAGCCTTTTAAAAGAAATTACGTGAAATCCATACGCATGTCTAAATTCACTTGAACTGTTACTTATACATTCTTGTAGATATATGCAAATTTTTAATAGTTATCAGTACTGTACTCTCATAATTCTGTGTTTATATATTTATATGTCATCCTGTATTTGACTTGTGAAGCGCTCTGATACCCGCAAAGGTCTTGTTTGCGCTATACAAAACCATGAAAATAAATAAATAAATAAAAAACAGTGCTCGGCTGAATAGACCCTGGCTGCATTTAGAGTAGGGAGAGGACATTTGCTTGCACCTGAAAAGGGCTAGTCTGCCTTACACAATGCAGTCTCCACCCCCTGCCGGGAAACTGCACCAGAGAGGATAGCACTGGTTTTGATTATGCATAGAGCCACTCTGCCACCAGAGACAAAGGAATTTTTGCTATGAAAAGTGGGGCCCAGACCCCTGAACTTTTGATTACTTCTGGCATTCAAAGGGAACCTTTGCCAAGGAGAAGAGCTGGAGAAATTGAAGAAGAAATACTGCCCATTTGCTGTGTGCTGTCGGGGGTTGGCCTGCAGTGACTGTTTCTGCCAAGGAAAGGATAAGGACATTGCTGTGTGCTGTGCCCTCTGCTTGAGGAAGATCACCAAGGGCTTGAAGCAGAGCTTGCCTCATGTTTTGAAGTCTCAGGGATACAAATACTTCACCCCCAGCTACCCTGAACTTCCTTGCTAGAAGTTCTGACCTGCCAAGAGGATCCTGCTACTGTTCTGTGCCTCTGGAGGTTGCTCCTTCTGACGCATCACCTCCCCTTCATGGCAGTAAGGAACAGATGCATCACCTTCCCTGGAGTAAGGAACCAACGCTTCACCTTCCCTGCACGTAAAGAATTGGCGCATCACCTTCCCTGCAGCTGTTCTTGTTTTTGATTTTGAGGCATCCAAGGTACTTTGTGTTAAAAGTGTTGCATCTACAGTTTGCTAGCGGCAGAACTGTTTTTACCGTCTAAGAAGTTCATTTTGATTACTGAATTGTGGATTTTTGTCGTTTTAGTCTTGTTTGGTTTAGATAAAAATTACCCATGTTTCTAAACTGGTGTTGTGTCCATTTGTAGTTTTTTTACTGTATTACTGAATGTTTACACTAATGCTTTACACACTGCATCTGAGATAAGCATGTCTGCTCGTGCCAAGCTACAAAGGGTGTGAGCAGGCATTATTTTAGAAGTGTATCCACTATACCCTGACTAGGAAGAATGGTCCCTACTTGGACAATGGTGCAAACCATTGCCAAGTAGAGACCCTCATTTTAAACACTTACTAAAGAAGAGACCAGAAGAGATCTTCAGACAGGATTAAGTCAGGTGCTGAAATAGGAAATATAGAACAATGCAGAGATAACAAAGATTAGATAGGGGATTTGAAAGAAAATAGACAGTATAAATACGCAAGGCATAATTTTACTTGTGGGGAGAGGTAAAAGTAAGAAATAATAATAAGCATTTCTTACCTGGGCCACCATCTGTTGTGGTGTTTGTGGTGGTAGTAGTCCCATCTGCGACAGCGCTGGTGGGGGCAGCAATTTGGGCATCGGATGCCCTTTTGCGCTTGGGTTTTTATGAAAGGAATAAAGAAGATAAAAAAAATAATTAGTTGTAATTTCTACAAAAAGCATTTTGAGAGCCACAGCTTTGTACTTTATAAATCAGATTCCTAGTTTCCTATAACTAAAATTACATGTTGAACTACTCATGCATTGTAAAAAATGATCTTTTCTTCTCCGCCCCTTTGATGGGTCAAGTCAATCTCCCTTTGCAATGTATACTACAAATCAGGGAGATTGGGATGGTATGAGTTACCAAAAGGCAAACAGAGGAACGGCAACACCCTGATATATCACTATCTTAATAGTGACAGGACAGGAGTCTGTATCCCTTCTTAAATCAGCCCAATTGAGCTCAGAGAACCTAGTGGCTCATGCTGAAACAGAATCCAGGCAGTATCATCCACTTGATGTCCACACCACTCCTATGTTGCAACACCCTCCCGGTTAGGCTGACACCATGCACCACTACCTCCAGGGCCCAGATTTATCAAGGGTTTTTCTTGTCCATCTTGCCTATATGAATTGCTTTTGTGTAGAGATGTGTCAGAAAAATGTGCAAAGACATCAAAATAATCCAGGGTACCATGTAGTGTGGCACCCTGGCACCATGGTGCTTGGGTGCCTGTATTAGTGCAGTAGGCAGCACTCTGTGCACAAGTATAGGGGGAGAGCAGGGATGTAATATATCATGATCAATTAACAAATCCAATGCATTCATGCCATCTCCCTTTGACATACCACAGCAAGTTGGCTTATCCCCTGCGGTGAGTGAATTTTCAATAACTCTGGACCCCTATGCACTCAGCAAAGTGTATTGATAAACTCTGGAATATTACATTGCATACCCACTTCTTTCAAAGGAAAGATGGTGGATACAACTGCAATCACTCCCTGATGCTAAAAGTGCATTTATTTATGTGCATGACATACACTAACATTAAAAAACAATTGTGTGAGATGAGTATTGTACCATGCTCATAAAAAATTTCCCTTTTGCACCTGAGGGCACAAGTGCCAATGAAAATTGTTCCAAAGACATATCTAATTTATATATCTATACATATATACATATTTTATATGGATAGATCATATACACATACATAAACACAATTAATACACACATTTCATTTTCATTTTTATAATAAATGAATACATTCACATTACATATAAGTATATTATACTTCTATATACTTACTCACATCATGAGATATTAATATGCACACTTATTAACTGATGTGAAAACTAATTTAAAAAAGGGGGGTCCCCAAACGCAAAATCTCCATGCATTTTCCATACACTTCCTTAAGCAGCACTACTGTAAACACTGCTGAATGGAATTACACCGAAGTTGGCAGGAAGCTAGAGCATGGTCTGCAAATTGTGCCGTATGGGATCTGGTGTAAATCTGTTCAGTAGTTTTTTTTTAAGTAGGGTTAAAATTCCATGTATAGCTGGACATTTGGGTCAGCAAGAGGCTCAAGAGAATCTTCTGGGTGAGCCAATTTGAAAACAGAGCATTACGATTGGGCCAGCAAGCTTTATTTACTTTGGGCTATTCGCTTCCATGGGAGTCAGGCTTTCAGGAGGAGAGCACTCTGATTGGCTTCTAGCAGTATGAGAAAAATGTTGCTGGCAGCCATTGTAGGACTTCAAAGCGCCTGCCACTGGTAGAAGACTTTGTGTGTGATCCAGTGTGCTGGGAGATTAAAAAATGCTCCCGCCAGCTGGCAGCAATCACAGGTTTACCTGTCTGTGCCGGTGTGGGTATGAAAACTTGGTGTCCTGGGGGTGAGCTCCCCCAACATAGCATGTGAGCTTGCCCAGAGGAATGGCTTCCCTGAGGTGATAAAAGGCTCATGGATGGGGGCCACTCAGCCTCTCTCTCTTTTAAAAAGAGTAGCCGCCACGGGGATGGGGTCCCGGAGGCCTTTAGAGGCTATGAGAGGAGGACCCCTTCCACTTTTTATGTCATATTGGTCCCAGAGGAGGCTACCCCAGGCCCTATATTGGCTCGGGAGGAGGCCATGCACCCCCTCACCTTAATAATATAAAGAGTCCCCTGGGTCAATAAGAATTCTTCATTTTTTAATTATCGCTCCTTCGAGACTCTCTGGTGACTTTATCTGATAACTATAACTTGTACCCTAAAGTTACTATAACTCGTGCCCCTGCCATGAACAGTATTATCAACAATGATTGCATTTCAGATGTGATTATGGATGTTATACATGTAGTCAATGAGTAGGTCATGAGTGATTTAATATGTGAGGCTAAAAGCAGTGCATGGTGAGGGTGCAAGTTATAGTTACTTTAGGGTACAAGTTGTAGCTAATTGAGATAACTGGCAAATGTCAGTGGTTTTGTTACTTTCAAATGGTATGCTTCATGTGACACTTTGACTGAACTATAACATCCCTTTAACCTTTATGTTTTTTCCGTTTTTTTTAATGTAAAGTTAGATATTCTTACTATTCTTACTATTGCGTCCCTTTAACTTTTGTTTTTTCAGTGAATTTCTAGGTTTTGATAACATACAGTAAGAAGTCCATCATAATGCATGGTGATAGAGGCTGGACTCAAGGTCTGGTCTGGAATTGCGCTTTGTGCTGCCCACATACAAGCTTGCTGTCCCCTCCTCCTTGCCCTTCATTGTTCAAGTCCATACCACTTCTCACTCATCCAGCCGTGGGAGGCCGTTGGTCTGCCACTTCCCTTCCCACCTGCCAAGCACAGTTAGCTTGCTGCCCCTATCCACCTCCTCCCTGCTGTCTGTGGTCTGAATTCATGCACCTGCCCCCTCCATCTTGCCCTGAATGGCCCGAAGTGTTTGCACCGCCCTCGAGTTAGCTTGATGTCCCTGCCCACTCATACTCCCCTATGATGCCTGAGGCTATACCCCTATATTTGCCCTCCTGCTTAGTCTGCATGCTTAGCTTGCTGCTCTTACCGGCTTTCCCCCTGCCCTTCGATGTCTGTGTGCATGCCCCTCCTGCCCCCTTTTGCCCATCATTTTCCATGGACCTGCCACTGCCCATCCTACCTACTATGATTGTTCTGTTGAGCTGCCACTGCCTGTCCTATCTGGCAAGCATGGTCAGATGGCTGCTGCCTGTCACTGCCCCCTCCAACCTGCCTTTAATTGTCCAAGTTCATACCCCTATCCCCTCCCTCTTGTCCTACATGTTCCATTTTGCTGCCACACCCTTCAGTCCTCCATAGCCATGCATGGTCTTTTGTGCTGCCACTGCCCCTCCCACCTGACCTGTGTGTTCAGCTTACAGCTCTCGGCCCCCTTCCACCTTCCCTCCGTTGTCTGTGTGTATTCCAATATAGTCTCCCTATTGCTCTCCAAGGTGTATTGTGCCTCCACTGCCCATCCTGCCTGCCCTGCATTGTCAGCTTGCCGCTCCATCCCTGCCACAGCCCTCTTCTTTCCATGTGCTGGCCCCTATTCCCTCCCTCTTGACTTCAATGGTCTGTTGGCCTGCCCCTGTCCCCTCCCTACTGTCCTTCAAGGTCAGTTTGAGCTGTAATCACCGCTTCTGTCTGTATGGTATGGTCAGCTTACTGCCCTTGCCTCTTTCTCCTCTGCTCTCTGTTGTCCATATGCATGGCCCTGTATCCTCCCTATTGCTTTCAATGGCCTGTTGTGTGTTCTGCCCTCCCGCTTGGGCTGTGTGGTGCATTGAGCTGCTACAACCCCTGGTGCCTTCCCTATAAGGTCAGTTTGGTGTCCCTGCCCACCTCCTTCCTGTTGTCTACTGTCCGACTCCATGTCCCTACCCCATTCCTGCTGCCCTCCATGGCACAATTTACCATATATGCCAACATTTGGAACTTGATAAGAGGGAGATTTTGAAAACAAAATCTGGGTAACTGATTTACCTCTTTAGCTCACATTGACAAAGAGCAGATTTTAGTAAGGAGATGGCTAAAATAAATTCCTTTTGGGCTTAAAAAACAATTGGGACTATGTGCCTGAATTGGGTATGTTTGCACGTATGTTTGTACTGGTAGCTGCTGCTGCGAGAGCGCTTCACGCGTTTTTGCAGTAAAACTGCTGTTTTAAAAACGCTGATTTATAATTTCTGCTGGCTTTGGTCATTTTGACCCTTTTTTAAATCCCCCCTTACCTGCACCATAATTTTGTGCCCCTCACCGCCGTTTGGGTGGGTCTGGTCCTGGGGTGGGTGCCCTGCTCGTTTTTGGTGGCCATCTTGGAGTGGGGTGAGTGGAGTGAGGCATTTCCATCTGCTAGCGCTTGTTTGCGCATGTGACGCCTGGGAACACCTACTTAAGGCGAGTCCCTCCTGTTCTCAGCCCCTGACAAGGTAGCTGCTGCTGCGAGAGCGCTTCGCGCGTTTTTGCAGTAAAACTGCTGTTTTAAAAACGCTGATTTATAATTTCTGCTGGCTTTGGTCATTTTGACCCTTTTTTAAATCCCCCCTTACCTGCACCATAATTTTGTGCCCCTCACCGCCGTTTGGGCGGGTCTGGTCCTGGGGTGGGTGCCCTGCTCGTTTTTGGTGGCCATCTTGGAGTGGGGTGAGTGGAGTGAGGCATTTCCATCTGCTAGCGCTTGTTTGCGCATGTGACGCCTGGGAACACCTACTTAAGGCGAGTCCCTCCTGTTCTCAGCCCCTGACAAGGTAGCTGCTGCTGCGAGAGCGCTTCGCGCGTTTTTGCAGTAAAACTGCTGTTTTAAAAACGCTGATTTATAATTTCTGCTGGCTTTGGTCATTTTGACCCTTTTTTAAATCCCCCCTTACCTGCACCATAATTTTGGGCCCCTCACCGCCGTTTGGGCGGGTCTGGTCCTGGGGTGGGTGCCCTGCTCGTTTTTGGTGGCCATCTTGGAGTGGGGTGAGTGGAGTGAGGCATTTTCATCTGCTAGCGCTTGTTTGCGCATGTGACGCCTGGGAACACCTACTTAATGCTCCTCCCCTAGCGCAGCAGGATCGCGCAGCGGGCGTGTCCTCGCGTGACAGGAGTCGTGCCAGAGTCCTGCCCGTCTGCGCCCGTCCGCGCTCGGTTGCGCTGGTTTCGCGGTGGCCTTAACATCAGGTACATCATTAATTATGCTTACGTACACCAGGGAAACTCTCCTGGCGATTAACAATTGCCTGCCTCCTTGCGCTGGAGCCCGTGTTGACCCTTTGTGTGGCCCCCACCATTGTGCTTGTGGTGGTTGGCTACTCGAAGCACCATCTTGCTTGGGGTCCAGTAAAGTGCAGCCTGCCATAAGCAGCAACGTCTCTCCGCGACATCTCACCATCTGGAATTTGAACGTAAGATCGGCGGTCAAGCATTATCAGGATATTGCTGATCTTATGGACAATGACCCCCCTGACATCTTCTGTCTGACAGAGACATGGCTGCAGGATACCGATTCTACTGTATTGAATTTGGCGCTCCCCGCGGAGTATTCCATCTACACGCTCAACCGCTCTTCGAGAGGGGGTGGAGTCGCTCTTGCAGTTAAATCTTGTTATCCTTGCGCCTGGAGAGTGCAGAACATCACGGGATGCGAGAGCGCCCTGTTCAAGGTTGCAGTTACATCGCATTTTACCATGTCAGGATTGCTTATTTATCGCCCACCTGGTAGTTCCGTGGCATTTAGGGAGGCTCTTCCCGAGGCAGTTAGTTCACTAGCAGTAGGGTCTGCCAATTTTTCTATCATTGGAGACTTGAATCTCCATTTTGACACTCTGTGTCTTTCTTCAGTGGGAGGGATGGTGGCGGATCTCGAGGCCCTTCAACTGTTCCAGCTGGTCTCGGACCCCACTCATAAGGGTGGCCACATTCTGGACCCCTTTTTCTCCAACTTAGCTACAGTGGCCCCCCTCTCCCCCTGACCTGGTCAGACCACTCGCTCGTGACTATCTACTGTCCTCTTATAGAAGCCCCACTTAAGGCGCCACTGCGAGCTATGCCCAGACGGCGCTGGAGCAAACTTAAGGCGGAAGATCTCCATCGCCTTCTCACTGATGATCCTCTGGGTGCAGTGGAGAACGTGGAATCTGGTTATGACCATTTCTGCGGATGGGTAACCAGAGCCCTCGACTCCCTTATCCCGATGGTTTCCAGTAAGTGTGGCCTCCGCGCCCCCAGCCCCTGGTATGATGGCAATCTGAGGGCTCTAAAAAGTGTCTGTAGACGTGCAGAGAGAGACTGGAGGAAGAGGTATGACAGCAGCAAAAAAAACCTGTATATGGCTGCGGTTAAGTCCTATCACCGTGCGGTCTGTAGAACCCGGGCGGCATATTACGCTCTGGAGTTTCGCAGCAGTGGGAATCCTGTTAAAACCATCTTTAAGGCCCTTAAAGACCTTGTGGCTAGGAAGCCTGCCGGCAATTCCATCAGCTCCAATACCCACTGTGAAGCGCTGGCGGCTTTCTTCCTGGAGAAGGTCCAGACCATCTATAGGGCTTTCCCCACCACTGCACAAACCAGTACGGGGCCACCCATCCAGCAGGATCAGGTGGTGCTAGATTCTCTCCCCTGTCTCTCTTTGGAGTCTTACACGGCATTGGCCCTTCGAGTCAAGTCTGGGTCGCCGGTTGACCCGCTCAAGCCACCAATGTTCAGAGACCAGACTTTTGCTCGCCCGGTCTGCGACTTAATCAACATGTCGCTATCATCTGGCCAGGTGCCTTTGAAATGGAAGCATGCGGTAGTTATGCCCATTTTGAAAAAACCATCTCTCGACCCCTTAAAATCGGAGAACTACCGCCCGATTTCGCTTCTCCCGTGGCCAGCCAAACTCGCGGAGGTGCATGTTAACACCGCCCTCACTGATCATCTGTCGCGTGCCAACATTCCGGACGACACCCAGAATGGTTTTCGGGCCGGCCACAGTACGGAGACAGCATTGTTATTTATGGTCGAGCACCTGCGGGCAGTTCTGGATGCAGGTCAAACGGCGGCGCTTGTTTTGTTAGACCTAAGCGCCGCCTTTGACACGGTCTCCCATGAAATTCTCCTGCAGCGGCTGGAGGAGATAGGGGTGACTGGCACTGCACACCAGTAGTTTCGTTCGTTTCTCAGGGATCGTTCCTTCTGTGTGGCGTCCCCGCCCTATCAGTCCAAATGTCATCCTCTGTCTCTTGGGGTTCCGCAGGGTTCCTCGCTGAGTCCCACGTTGTTTAACATCTACGTGAGGCCGCTGGCTGAGGTGGTGAAGCTCTGTGGTATGACCATGGTGTCATACGCAGATGATACCCAGCTAGCGGTCACGATCAGCGGGGACTCTGGGGTGGATGCCCCAAGATTCAGAGAAGGACTTAGGGCGGTGGCTGGTTGGATGACGTCCAACTGTCTCCAACTTAACGCCAAAAAAACGGAGGTGATGGTCTTTGGGAAGCGGACGGACCTTTGGGGAGATACCTGGTGGCCCCCTGAGTTGGGTCCCACCCCCACTCCGGTTGCGGAGATCAAAAATCTTGGTGTCTGGCTGGACCCTTCCCTCAACTTTGTTGGTCACACTAAAAGGACGGCGGCGTGCTGCTTTGGCATCTTGCGCAATCTGCGACCTGCCCTTAAATATTTTGATGCCGCAACCCGTCAACTTGTGGTACAAGCAACGGTTTTGGCTCGGCTGGACTATGCCAGCTCCCTTTTCATAGGGTTAAACCAGGCCGAGCTAACCCGACTTCAAAGAGTGCAGAACGCAGCGGCCAGAGCAATCGTAGGTCTTCCTAGGTTTTGCTCGGCCGGTCCAACCTTGCGAGCCTTGCATTGGTTACCCGTTAGGCAGCGGATCCATTTTAAAGTACTGTGCATATCTTTCAAGATTCTGAAGGGCCTACCGCCTCCCTTACTGTGCCAACTTTTGTGCTCTTACATCCCGGGCCGCACTTTGCGTTCGTTGGACCAAGAACTAGCGCCAGCCCCTCGGTTCAAACTCAGTCGGGCGGGGGGTCGCTCTTTTAGGGTGCGGGCAGCCGCGCTCTGGAACGCTCTCCCCTTGAAACTCCGGACCCTTGGCGACTTGCTTTCCTTCCGCAAGGCCGCTAAAACCCTTCTGTTCTCTGAGTTATGTTAAAATCCATACCCCCATTTTTAAATAATATTTTCTGTTTTCTGTTGTGTTGTGTTCGCCACCTTGTCGGTGCGCCGGGACGCTCCTTCGCTGGAGCAGCCGTGCGCAATACAAATAGCCCTAACATAACATAACATAACATATGGTCACTGCCTCACCCTTCTGCCTTCAATGGTCTGTTGTATTGCCACAGTCTCTCTTGCCTGTCCTGCATGGTTGCTTGTTGGCCCTGCCCCCCTTTTCCTTGCCCTCCATGGTTCGATGTGCTCCCATTGCCCCTCCCGCCTATAAAGCGTGGTCAACTTGCTGCCTCGGCCCCTCCTCCCTGCCCTTAATTGTCTGAGTCGGCGCCCATGACCTCTGCCTCCCCACATTAATCTAGTGAAAAACTAGATTGCTAACATGCTATAATTATTACAAAAGTGTGGTACGCCTGAAGTCATCTTGATGTAATCAAAATTGTAATAACTAAAGCATTTCCTTCAGAAATTATAAAAATGAGGGATCTTTTTCCCATAGAAATTATGGTTAGTGCTCTAAAAATCTAAAATGAGGACATCTTTTCTCCGTACAAATAGCGACTAAGCACTTTTAAATTATTTGCTATAATAATTAACTTTACTGAGGAACCAAGTTCATGTTTCGACATCTGCTCAACATCCTGTGATTCTGGGTAAATCATTTAAGGCCTGATTTAGATCTTGGCGGGACTTCCGTTGTCTCTCTACAGTGGAGTATGTTATGGGAATTTGTTAATGTTATGGGAATTTGTATAGCGCACGGCTGCCCCAGCCAAGGGGCGTCCCGGCGCTACGAACTGACCAGAATGCAGAATGAAGGTGCACAAAGAAAACAGATTATTGGAAAAGATGGGTTTTGATGGCCTTTCTAAAGGCTAAAAGATCATGCATCCCCCGTATGGTTACAGGCAAGCTGTTCCATAGCTTGGCAGCAAGGAGGCTGAAAGATCGGCCACCAACTCTGGCAAGTCTAGTGCGGGGAATGATCACTAGATGTTGTCCCTCTGAGCGGAGAGATCTGCTAGGTGTGTACTCAGACAAGAGGGGACTCAGCAATGGGGGAGAGGCGGTTTTGAGGATCTTGAAGGCTAAACATAGAGCCTTGAACTGGATCCTTTTTCCCACCGGGAGCCAATGCAGTTTTCTTAAGGTTCCTGAGACTGAAGAATGGCGAGGAAGGCCGACCAGAGCCCTGGCAGCCGCATTCTGGACTCTCTGCAGTCTGGTGGTTTCGGCCACGTTCGCTCCCAAAAGGAGAGAACTGGCATAGTCCAGTCTAGAAAGGATCGTCGCCTGGACGATGAGCTGGCGGGTGCGGCAGTCGAAGAACTTCAGGATGGGCCTGATGTTGCGTAAGATGCCGAAGCACGTGGCAGCCACTTTCTTGGTGTGGATGGTATATTTTAGAGCCGAGTCGACCCAGACACCTAGGTTTTTAACACAGTCTTTTGGCTTGGGGGGTGGGCCCAGAATGTCAGGCCACCAATTGTCTCCCCAGGATGCGGTGTTTTTTCCCAAGAGGAGAATCTCGGTTTTACCGGCGTTTAATTGGAGAAAATTCGCCGTCATCCAGTTGGTGATGTCAATGAGTGTCTGTTTAAAGTGATGGGCTTCCAGACCACTGGAAATACTCTGCCACGGTATCCTGTCCGCCATGTATGTAGGTAATGTGTTATGCCCCATTTTTTAACATACTACATTGCACACAAACAGCACAATCACACACTATTGCATGCACACCAACAGGCATCATGAGCACAACACTCACAACCACCACAATAACATGATTATTTTTTTGATAGTGACTACGGGTTTATTCTTTTTACATTTGATGAGTTGTAAAATGAACACTAAGGCATTACAGATATAATAATTGAATGTGAGAGAAATGTAAAAATGTACAATGCTAAAGCAACTGTCAACACACGATTCATAGTAAGACAATTGTAAAAGAAGCTTAAATTAGTTACCCGCAACAATAGAGTTGGTTATTGTCGTGATCAAGGAGACACAGCAAAGGAAGGACCTGGACAATGTTTGTAATGGAAACAGAAGTGGGAAAAATATAGAAATGTAAGTTTCTACCTTATTCATTCAATTCCGCCAATTCGAAGTAGAAGGTTTCCTCATCACAGTGTCCTAAACAGAAAGGCATATCATAATTGGCAGGGCAGTAATCTAGGCTGGACTCCCGCTGATAAATGCTTCTGCCTATGACGCCGTTGATGCGGGTGATAATACCTGGTGGAGTCGGCAACACTCAGGCAGTCTTTGTTCAACAGACCCGTCAACATCTAAATAGAGCTAGGTAGGCCATCAATTAGGCAGGCAGTAAAAGTGTTGAGAAAGTGACGGCAGGATTCGATCTTCAAAGATCTAAATCAGACCCTTAATCTCACTATGCCTAAAACCAAAATGATTGTGTCCTTGTGTAATGTAATTGATGTGCATGTAAAGCACTCCAATACCTTTGAGTCAAGTCTGTGCTATATAAAACTTAAAAAACCGCAAAGAACAAAATACATATTTTGCACACATCTGTAATTGGACTATATTTGTGCTATATTTTCTGCTACATTCGTGTTAACTGGCAGTCTGCTGCTGATGTTAAAGTGCTTGTTTCAGTCTACCTATCAGAATGAGTTAATGAAATAGGAAAGGAAGATATTCAAGAACTCATTTAAAATATGTCCTAATTTTGTTTGCTACAGCACTAACTATTATTTCTTTGACAAAATGAACCACCTAATTTTGCTCCTTTCTAAATGACGTTTTAAGTTTTAGCACCTTGAATTCAATCAAGATGGCTGCAGGTGTGCCACACTTTGGCATAAGTAAGACTATTAGTTCTATAGTTATTCTATAGAAAGCTCTCGGATGCTGCTATAGAACATATGAGAATCAACTGGCAGGCTGGTCATGATGGAAGTACATGTTTTAGTGAGAATGACTGACTTTATTCACACATGGCTGTGGAAAATAGTGTGAATTTACAGAAAATATTTTCTCATTTTAGCTTCTGGAGCACCTTACATAACCTCTATGAGAAAATAATGAGTAAACAGGTTTCTCTCTTTAATGATTCATGAAATCCCAGCAGAAGCTCAGCATTTTTCACAGGGTAAAACCACTGTAGAACACACCACAGTTCCTACAGTTAGTATGGTACCACCAACAAATTACTTATATTGTAACAGAAAGGTATCACCCTTTCTATATGCTCCATTTCCTGACCCTCAAAACCCGCCATTCACTAGAAATATATTTTCAGTAGGGTCCATGTCCCAGAGTCCTGCAACAGCTGCTATTGCATGTTGTCCATGTTGTGGACAGACAGTTAACGGGAGGTCCTATTGGGACCCCCAACACAAGCCCTATGGGGTCTGGGTGTGCTCCCTCTGCCCCCTTGCATATTTTTTTCATTCATTGACAGGACATAGGGACCAAGTCTTTGAGTCTTGTAATGGATGTCAAAAACATATTGTCCAGGCTGAAACCAGGTAATCAGGATTAACTAGTCCCCTTTAACTTGGCCAATCAGAAACTCTTATGAAAGCTGTCTGTCAACTGTTGCTAAATGACCCAGAGAACCCAGGGGCTACCAAGCACTAGCCATGTAGAGGTCACCGAGAGGAAGATTTACCCTTACCAACGGAAGAGGTGGCTTTCCTCATCTCCTTCATAGGGGATTTGAAGAGATACAGGAGGCCTCAACCCACCCGCATGGTGGAAGTTGCAGGGTCAGAAGTCAAGGCCCTCATTGACATGGGGGCTTCTGGGAACATAATGCACCTACAACAATTTCAATGACTGCACCTGAGGCCTGCATTAGCCCCGTCCCACACCAAGATTTGAACATACTGGGGGCACACCCCGCTACCACTGAAAGCACTCATGAAAGTGTGTGTGAGGTCGAATGATCAAGAAATAATGCCAGCATTCCACGTTATTGACAAAGAGGCCAACACTCTGCTAGAATGTCATATAGCAGAAGAATTAGGCCTCGTATTTTTTGCCAGAAATATTGCGAGCTTACCAAGTTGATGAGCTGGTAAACAAGCTCCACAAGGCATTCAAGGAACTATGATGTCTGCAAGCTCCTCCCATCACCTTGAACATCAATACGTCAGTCAAATTTGTGGCCTAGCATCATTGACATGTGCCCTTCCACTTGCAGCCCCTATTGAAGTAAAAACTCAAAAAGCTTAGGGGTGAATGGAAAGGTTTCTTGCCTGAAATCCTGGGTATTATGGATGGTGATTGCTAAGAAACCCAAATAGCCCAGCAAGGTGAGACTTTGCATTGACATGCACCTTCCGAATAAGGCAATCAAGAGGAACGGGCATATAACTCCCATGATGGATGACATTATTGCTGATCAGAATGGGGCCAGACAGTTTTCCAAAACTCAATCTCAATGCTGGCTACCACCAACTCCAGCCAGTGGAAGAGAGCAGGTATATCAACCTTCTCCAGGCATATAGGGCTGCAGAGGTACAAGCGGCTCCGCTTTGGGGTACTGTCTGCAGCGGAGGTATTCCAAAATACGATAAGGGAAGTGATGTCTGACCTGCAAGGCATCATGAATGTCAGTTATGGCATTTTGATCTGTTCAGCGACTGCAGGGGAACACCACCAGGGCCTGTGAGTGATCCTGAAAAGCCTGTGGAAGCAAGACATCACTCTCTGTTGGGAGAAGTGCTCTTTATTCCAGACTTAATAGAAACAAATGAGATGCCCCAAACCCTCGTATCATAATACGACAACTATTTCAATAGGACCAAATGTACATTCAATAAACCTGGTCAGGTACTTTTATTTATACCTATCACTCATATTTTTACTTTGTTTTTGGGAGATGTTATTCTTTATAGGCAAAAGAAGATATACATTTATAACATCTGTTTTGGCATATTTTGATAAGAGACAAATTTAGATTTGTTCCTAAGACCCGTTATTTCATTATTTAAAGGTGCTGGCTGGTTGAAGAAGACAGCTTTGAGTCTCAATTTCCAAAGCTTTCTTCTTCAGCCAGCCAAAACAGATCAAACCTTTTGAGCAGGTCATATTGGCAGCCATTAATAAAAATGGAAAATAGCAAGAAGTATGTCCCTCAGAATATAAGCCATTGTCAGCGTGAAGCAATCCAAAGCTTGAAAAACGATCCCTCCCTCGTTATCAAGCAGGCTGATAAAGGGGGAGCAGTGGTGCTGTGGCAAAGAGATAAGTACATAATTGAAGGCTTGAAACAAGTAAATAACCACACATGGTATCAAGCTTTATCGGAAGATCAGACTAAACAGATTCAGGGTCTAATCATTGAAACATTGGAACGAGGGAAGGAAGAAGGATCCTTGGGTCACAAGGAGTTCGAATTCATGAATAAAAAATTTCCATGAACCCCGGTTTCATATCTTTTACCCAAGGTCCACAAGAGCCTAGTGGAACCCCCAGGGAGGCCAATAGTATCTGGTGTTGACTCCTGCTTGGAGCCAATATCAAAATACGTTGACTTCTTTTTCAAACCATTTCTCAAAAATGTCAAGTCTTACCTTAAAGATAATATTGATTTCCTGACTAAGGTGGAAGGAACACCATTCGATCCCCTCACACAGATAATGGCGACCATGGACGTTACGTCCTTATATACGCAGATTCCCCAGGAAGAGGCCCTGGAAGTGATTGAACTGTATCTAGAGATGCGAGAACAACCCCATAGGGTCCCCACGTGCTTCATTTTGCTACTCGCAGAAATAGTTCTTAAAAAGAACTATTTTGCATTTAATGATCAGTTCTACATGCAAGTGAAGGGCACTGCCATGGGGTGTCCTTATGCCCCAGAAATGGCAGTGCTCTACATGGCACAATATGAAATGAGATTCGTGGACAATAACAACCCATACATTGGGAACATTGTACATTGGTGGCGTTATATAGATGACGTCTGTCTCCTGTGGCAGGGGAGCCAGGTGGATCTATCGACGTTCCATGAGTGGATCAATGCTAGACATAATGACATTAAGTTCTCCATGGAAGCAAGCACGACCAGGATGACTTTTTTGGATGTGGAAGTTACCTGTATGGATGGTCTTTTAAAGACCTCATTATATAAGAAATCTACTGATAGGAACACCATCCTGCATCACAGAAGCCACCACCCCAGGAATTTAAAAGCTAATTTGCCCTACGGGCAATTGCTGCGGATACGCAGAAATTGTACGGAGATTAGTGACTTTGATCACCATGCCCAGGCATTTTGCCAAGAGATGATCCATAGGGGTTACCCAAAAAAATTACTGAAACACTCTTATAAAAGAGCTCGTTTTACGCCCCGTGAGTGTCTGCTACAAACAAAATAAAAGAAAGATCTAGATCGTTTGGTGTGCGTGACCACATTTGGCCCTGACACACACAAAATGCGACAAACGATTTTAAAAAATTGGCATCTTCTAGATGGATTGGAATGCCCTTTTCCCCGTCCAATTTTTGCCTATAAAAAGAATAAAAGCATTGGACATCAAATTGTGAGGGCTAATCTAACACAGCCTAAACCCAAACATGACCTCTTGGCCCTCTGGAATATGAAACCGATTGATGGCCATCATAGATGTGGCAATTGTTTTGCATGTCCGAATACAGTTAAAGGAAACTAATTTGAACATCAGGGGGTGAAGTGGAAACACTCAGGCTTCTCGAACTGCAGGACTAAAAATGTCATATACGTGATAACTTGTCCGTGTAAGAAGATCTATATTGGCAAAACAAATCAGCAGGTCAATCTACGTATCAGCCAGCACAGGTCACGGATTAAAAACAAGGTAGTAACTGCCCCTATGGTTGAGCATTACATAGAGAAGTCCCATACCGAGAATGACTTTAAATGGTCAGTACTCTTCACAATGGGTACAGTACAGCGCCCCGCGGATGTGGACAAGGTATTGCGGCAAAAGGAAGCCTATCTTATCCTTAAATTTAACAGTACATTGACAGGTCTGAACAGTATGTCTGAATTGTCAAGGATCTGAGTGGATGCGTTATTCGCAATGGCTTTATAATTAAATTCACCCTTAAAGAAGTTCCACAACCCGCCCTTCTGTACTATTGGAGGAATGGCGCAGGGGGTCTATGAATGTTGGCAACACATGTAAAAACACTCCAGGAATCTTGCATGTTAAGTATTGTCAAATAAACTTTTAGCTGCACCAGTCTGAAAATCTCCCCCTTCGTCTCTAAATAAAATAAATGAAATTATAATGAGTCAAGAATTGGAAGATTTTTTCTACAAGATGATATGGCATAATCTTTCACGCCATGGCTTCAATATTCGCCCGTTCTAACTACATGTCCCACAATGCTCTGGGACGCTTTACTCGTAACTTCAAAACCAGCTAAGATGGCCGCCGCAGCTGGTGAGGCGATCGAGTGTGAGCCTAACAGTGGAGGCAGCGAGTGAACACATTGAGGTAGGAATATGGTGGCTTTAATCGTCATTTTTAATGTAAGCCATCGGCTTGGAAACACACTAAGCGCATACGATTATCCTTTTTTCATTTAGTGTGTGACGATTAATGGATGAAATAACGGACCCCCAGGAGGCATCTTGCTAACAATATAACGAGGGAGTAACTGATATCGGAATTCAATACAGGTACGCTTCATTTTACGAACATAACACGCAAATACAGTTACTCTGGTGTCTTTTAAATCATGTTGACCCGCGCTATTGATAATTAGCTCTCCATTCTCGACAGGTCATTTTCACATTTGACAGTCTTTGAGAAACAGTGAATAGAAACGTCCTCGGAGTCCAGGACACGGACCCAAGGTATGGGGCATTTTTTGGGGAAGGAATTTCATATTGACTAGGAAAAAAAAGGTAAATAAGATTATACATAAAATCCTTTTCTTGAATTAGGATTACTGACAGTCACCGCGACCTCCTCCCTCTAAGAGGCGCCGGATGATGCACAAGGAGGTATATAGAACGAGGATATGCCCCGTTGAGCGCTACAAAACATTTTACGTTGTTGCCAACATTCTTTTTTTTTTTTTTAAACCTTTATTGAAACAAACAAAGGCGAATAAGGGTGAGCAGGTATTCCGGTACAAATCATTATGTGCATGCATACAATCATTTCCTTTTGGATCACAATAAGTTCAGAGTAAACAACTTGAGCACCTAAGTAGAAAAGGCAAAATGAAACAAAGTGAGGAAGTCCACTTGCAGAGTCCAGTTGTCATCCAGGTCCATGGCGTCAGGAAGGAAAATAAAACACTTTGAGATCAACATAAGTCCAGCTATCCCAGATGGCAAAACAAAGGTGGAACAGATATAAGGGCAATATTCCTTTACCCATTCGCCCATAACCTCCCCAACCCCCTCCCCCTTTACTCCCCCTCCCCTTGCTGCCGGGCCGAGCAAAAAAAACAAGGAAATAAAAAATTTGTGGGCTTTAGTCATGGGATAGGGTCGAAGCTACCTCTGTGTCGGGTCCTCATGTGCCGGGTTGTTTTGAGTAAGTGAGTCCACCTGATCTGTGTATGTGGAATTCAGGGTCTGCTGTGATAGCGGGGCGTCTAATCTCATCAGTTCCTGAATCATCACTCCCCAGGCCTGCAGAAACTAAGGTAATTTCCCGTCCCTCCTCGTATGCCTCATATGTGCTTCTTCCACCAAAGCCCATTCCTCCAGATCCACCCTCCACCTCCATGGCAATGGGCCCTGTGGGGACAGCCAGTGGATTGCAATACGGCGTCGAGCCGTAACTAGGCCAAGTATAAGGAAACGTCTGCTCACTTTACGTTTAGGGTCCTTGGGGATCAAGCCCAGGAGGCACGGGTGTAGGTCTAAATCAATTGCCCAACCTGTAATCTCTGTCAGGGTCTCCAGAACCGACTTCCAATAAGATTGGAGGGTGGGGCACGTCCATACCATATGGACAAAATCCGCTTGGGGAGTGTGACATTTCGGGCAGTGGGAGTCTCTAGCAGCATCAATAACCTGAAGCCGTTTGGGGGAGAGGTAGGTCATGTGCACTATATTATATTGAATTTGTTTAAAGCGGTTACTCACCGACACCTTCCGCACACTCTCATGTATTTTTTCCCATTCGCTGGAGGTGATTTCCTGCTGACACGCCTGCCGCCATTTGTCCTCTATAGCCAAAGGTCGTAATGTTTTATCTTCCCGGAGAGCCCTGTAGAGGTGGGTCACGACCTTACGTGACTAAGGTATGGGCGTGAGTTGGGGCCTCTGGAAACGAAGGCCATAGCTGTCGTGCGGTAGCCGCAAGTTTAGCGTACTGAAGGAACTGTCCCGGTCCGAGCTCAAAGGTCGTGACCGCATCTTGGTATGTGATAAATTGTCCGTCTGGGTATAGGTCGGCTAACATCAAGCAACCCCCCTCCAGCCATTTGTCTGTGGACATGACCCTCGCAATCTAAGCAAAGGGTGGCATCAGCCACATATCCATGTCGGGGGCGAACGGAGTGCGTCCAATATGGCGTCTCACCACCCGGTCCCAGATAGAGGCCCCCAGCCGCACCAATGGGGGAACGCCATCCCGATGTCCCCCTTTCCGCCAGAGTAACGCTCCCAGCTGTTCAGTGCCACTGGCGCCCTCCAACAGGGTCCGCTCCCAGGAGGGGTCCGTGTCCAGCCATGCGATAGCATGCTGTAGCTGCGACGCAAAGTAATATAGCTCCAGATCGGGGACTTCCAGGCCCCCTGCTCCCCACCTACGCTTCAGGACCTCCAGACCTACTCTGCACCATTTCCCATTCCACAGGAGAAGGATCAGGAGGGAGTCCAGTTCGCGGAAGACCCGATGCGGTACCTCGTAGAAGGAACCCTGCATTGTATACAGGCAACGTGGGGGAACCACCATTTTTATTAAAGCGATCTTCCCCATCAGGGAGATCTTCAGGGTTTTCCAAAAAGCTATGCTCCCCTTTAGACCCTGGAGTATCCGTCCCATGTTCTGACGATAAAAATCAAGCGGAGTCTGAGCAATGCAAATCCCCAGATAGCGGAGCGTGTCCTCCACCCAAGGGAGTCCCATCTCCGGCGCTGGGCCCCCTCCCAGTCCGCCTGTCCGCCTATAGCATAAAGTTGGGATTTTGCCCGGTTCACCGAGAGGCCCGACGCGGTCGCAAAGTGTGCTAGTTCAGTCATCAGAATAGAGAGCGATTGCCCCGGTTGGTTCAGATAAACCAGGGCGTCGTCCGCATAAAGGGGCACTATATGTTCCATTGCCCCCACCCTAATACCCTGGCCCTGTAAAACTGTACGAAGATGGCATGCAAGCGGTTCCATTGCCAGGGCAAAGAGCAGGGGTGAGAGGGGGCACCCCTGACGTGTTCCTCTTGAAATTGGTATCTCCTCCGAGACCCATCGGCCCGTGCGAACTCTAGCCACCGGTCTGGTGTACAATAGCTGAACCCATTTCACAAACCCCTCCCCAAGGCCCATTTTCAGAAGCACTCTCCAGAGGTAGGCCCATCGGATAGAATTGAACGCTTTTTCGATATCCAGGAAGACCAACGAATTATGCTCGGCTCGCCCCTCTAGGGTACGCATGACATGAGCCAGGTGGCGGATATTGCGCAGAGTGTTCCGGCCCGGGATAAACCCTGACTGATCGTCATGGACCAAACGTCAGAGATGGGGAAGGAGTCTGGAGGCCAACACCTGGCTAATAATCATCAGGTCCACGTTCAACATGGAAATGGGCCTATAGGAACCAGGAAGGGTGGGGTCTTTGCCTGGTTTGAGTATCATTTCTATCGTCCCCGCCCTCATAGACTCCGGAAGTGAGCCACGGTCATAGGCCTCCATCGCCACTGCTCGGAGTTTCGGGACCAGCACCCCTCTGTACTCCTTAAAGAGTTCTGACGCCAACCCGTCCATCCCCGGGGACTTCGCCGTCTGTAGGGGGGCAATCGCCGCACGCAGTTCGTCCTCAAGGAGAGGGCCCCCTAGGTCTTCCTGGCTCTCTGTTTCCACCACGGGGAGCTGCACCTCATCAAGGTATATCTCTATGTCTTTAGTGCCTGCGACTGGTTGAGATTCCGAGTATATCCCACTCAGATGGGCATGGAACACACCATTAATAGCCTGTTGGGTATACACCATGCGGCCCTTGTCGCCTAGTAGGGCCAAAATCTGGTGGGGTTGGGTTTCAGCCCGGATCAGGCGTGCCAGGAGTTTCCCGGCCTTGTCGCCCTCTGCGTACCACCGACACCTACTAGCCATCCTATTAAATTTACCTAGCGAGGCCCAGGCATCACCCAACTGTTGCCGTGTGGCCGTCCATTCGGGTCTCTGCTCTTTGTTAGTGGGGAATTCATTTTCCATCTTAGCTAGGCGATCCTCGTGTTGGCGGAGTTCTCGTTCCAGTACCCGTTTAACCCCGACCTCCGTAGACATACATGTCCCGCGGAGGACCACCTTCATGGCGTCCCATTCGGTTGCCCTTGTGGTGGTTGAGCCCCAGTTTATCTCAAAATAAGCCTCTAGCCCTTGCGCTATGGCCTCCTTATATGTGTGGTCCTCCAGAGCGTCCGCGTTAAGTCTCCAGAGTGGGATCCAAGGCCGTGGGCCACCCAACGAATAGGTGAGCAAGAGCGGGGAATGAACAGACAGGTACCGTGCAAGATAAAGGACCTCTTCTACCCGGTCCAACACCATGCCCTGCAGGAAAAAATAGTCCAGTCTACTGTGCGTATTGGCGGCAGGCGTGAAGCAGGAGTACACCTGAAGAGTGGGGTTGCGGTGTCTCCATACGCCAGTTAGGTCATAACTTTGTAGCATCTGGGTCATTGCCTCCCGCATTTTTGGTTTAGCATCCGCCCTTGGGGGGCAGCAGTCCAGAGTCCCGTCTAGTGGGCAATTGAAATCCCCTGCTATGATGAGCTCCGTTTCAGGGTCAATATCCAACTGTCCCAACACATTGCCCAAAAATCCCCCTTCGTCAGTATTAGGGGCATACATATTTATGAGGCATACACTACGCCCATCCAGGGTGCCAACCACTATTACAAACCTGCCCTCCTGGTCTGGCTTGGTGGATGTAGCTTTAAAGGGAGTCCCCGGTGCCACCCAGATTAGGGCCCCCCTGGCGAACCCTGAGTAGAAAAAAGCAAAGAACTGTCCCCGTCATCTACGCTGAACATATTTAAGGCAATCTCCCCAAAGGTGCGTTCCCTGTAGGAAAGCAAAGCTGACCCCGTAACGTCTGAGATAGGTGGCTATTTGAATCCGCTTGATTCTATTGTTAAGCCCCCTAACATTCCAAGACAGAAATTTGTATTTGCTTATATCACCTGCCATGAGTTGACCCCGTTGTGTTGAAAGACGGCCCGTCATTGAACTGACGCGGCAAACCATATAAAGCAAAAACAGAACCGGACCCGGCAGCAACCCTCCCCATCCCCAAATAAACAACCCCAACAGTGTCCACCCGCAGGCGGTAGTACCACATCTCCCAATCCGAACCCGGTCAGGAGACCGCGAACCCTGCCCCAAAAGAAAGTACCCCCCCTCTAACCCTCCCAATTCAAATCACAATTAGGAACTTAACATTAAACACTCTTCGTCTATGTGCAAACTGATCGTCTCTGTGTCCTTCACTCCCCACAGTCGGCAATGTTAATCTGAACAACCGTGAAAGAGACAACAAAAAGAAAATGGTGACCAGAGAATAAACTAGAAGAAAAACCCCTCCCTATACCCCATGATTGAGCCTTCAGACAATTGTATGGCACCGCCCGGCACAGCCCGGCCTAGGCCTAGCTGGTCGTGGCGGCACGGTACAATTGGCCTCTTGCAATTGGAATTTAGCACAACAAAGCAGTCACTGGAATCAACAGGTCCTCTGTGCCCCCCTTCTCCCAGTTCAACAGTCTTAGAGTTCCGGAAGGTAGCCCAGTTCCAGGACCTACAGGCGGTAGAATCTTCCCCATTCAAGGAACTAAAGATATACTCACAATGTCAATGACCCCTCCACATCAGATACTCACCACCAGGTGTAGCCATCAGGTGGCTTGCGGCTGGCCGGTGGTCGGGTCGGCGGTACCCCCCTGGTCCGACTGTGTCTCCTGCACCAGGCAAAGTGGGGAGAACTGGTTCTGAGTCGGAATTTCCTCCATCTCCGCCCGGAGGGTACCATCCAGGCCCACCGTGATGCGTTCATTCTGTGTGGCGGAGTGCCCGCCCGGGGACCGACCTCCTCCCTCTCTGCGATGGCTCCGGCGCCTGGCATTCCGTTGTCTTTGCTCCTGCCAGCCTTGTGTGTGTCCGCGATCCTCCAGGCCCTGTGCGTCCATCCATTCTTCCGCGTCCGCTGAGTGGTCAAAGAAGTAAGTTCGGTCACCGTGTTGCACTTGCAGCCGGGCTGGAAAGAGCAGGCTGTATTTTACCTCATGGGCCCGAAGTCGTCGTTTGACTTGCAAAAAATCATTCTGCAGGTTTTGAACCTTCTTCGTATAGTCTGGGAAGATGCGGATCTCGGTGTTCTCATATTTAGGCGGTCCAGACCTGCGAATATGCTGTAGGAGTATGTCTCGGTACCTAAAATAAAAAAAACGGGCTATTATTGCCCGCGGCGGGGCTCCCGGTTTCGGTGGCGGCCCCAAAGTCCTGTGGGCCCTCTCAATGGCAAACATTTTGGACAGCCGGAGGCTCGGGAAGGACTTGCCAATCCAGTCCTCTAGAAAGAGGTCCGCCTCTGGCGCCTCTGATCGTTCGGGAAAACCCAAAAAGCGGAGGTTATTCCTCCGGGACCGGCCCTCTGCATCCTCCGCCCGATCCTCCAGCCTGGTTGCGTGCTCCTGGAGGGCCGCCACCGACTCCTTCAGTTGTCGGACCTCCGTTTGCAGTTCGGTGAGGCCCCCTTCTGTGGTGGTGACCCTGTCCGCCACCTTCCGGAGGTCGAGGCTTAGATGGTTAATATCCATGGCTATGCCGTCCATCTTCCCCTCTAGTGCCAGCCTGGAGTCTCGGATTGCCGCTAGGATATCAGCCTTGTCCTGTGCGGCCACCTCCGGGCGGGGCTAAATCCTCCGGTCAAGGCCCCGGCGCTCCGCCGTAGTGGGACCGGGGACCATGTATTGTACTATCTTGTTTGCCTGGGCCCCTCTCACCGGTGGGTCCCTTCCCATACTAGTCCCAGGGGTGCCTCCCAGAGGATAATTCAGGGGGCCGGGTAGCGTCTGCGTCCTGCAACCTCAAACCCCCACTGGGTGAGCCGGGCAGCGTAGTCCATTGGTCTGTCGCGGTAAATGCCTGTCGAAGCACCGCAACAGGTACAAAGCCCTCCGGTGGTATCAGAGTGGGGGCCGTCTCCAGGAGGGATGGGGGGCCCGGTCCCCAGCCGGCCCCGCCACAGCTCTCTGCCCCAGGGGCCCCTCGTAATCTCCGGCAGCTAGTGATCCGTCTCCAGGGCACCGCAAAGAAGAAGGGGCACGTCGGGGCTCCACACCCCCCGCAGATGGAAGGAAGCATGGGCCCCCCGGGCAAAGCAGGTGCAGCGAAACCGTCCGCAGGGCAGCAGGGCCCCAAGAAGGAAAGGCGAGCCCCCGCACCCTCAGTGTGTCGCAGTACTCACTGCAGGGCCCCAGTAGGTTGAGTTCTGCCGCCGCTGGGACAGACAGTCACGGCCGGCTCCGGTTGAGATTCTCGGCGTCCGCGCGCCGTCAGGAGTGAACAGGCCTTAGCTCACCGGCCTCGATTTTGGAGCTCGTCCTGGGGGTCAGGCGGCCAACTCCGCTCCGGGGCGCCCACCGTTCACCCTCAGCACCGTCGGGGGGTCAGCCGTCAATGGGGCAGACAGTTGCGGCAGGTCCCGGTCCGATTTCCCCGGCGTCCGTGCAATGCCAGGGAGTCACAGGCCTCAATGCCCCGGCCTCAATTTAGGAGCCTGCCCCGGGGGATCAACGGCCCATCACCCCGCCGCTCTGGGGCACTCACCGTCGCTGCCGAGGATCTCGGGCGTCGCGCGCCCCCACTGCTGATCTGGGCGCCGGAGGGGGTGGACGACTCTCCTCACTGCCGCCGGGCCGCACTCTCCACGTGTGCACTGAGGCATCTCACTGCGCGGCATCCGCCATTACACAGGCACCGCCGCGGTCAGGATGAGCAACAGTCGGAGAGACCCCCGCCGTCTCCAGGGGCACCGCAGTCGGGACCAGGCAGCCAGCACGATCCAGGGGGCACTACACCCCAGGAGTAACGCTCAAATCATCAAAAGTGCCAGGATTCTGTAGGATCTAAGGGACATCGGGCAGGAGCTAGACTACAGCACGTCTAGTCGCCATTGCGCCAAGCCACGCCCCCCCTGTTGCCAACATTCTTCACATAGCTTGTGCCTTATTCGTTTTAGAAATAGGATTTGAAGTCCAACTTAACGTCCCCCCAGCGTGACATTAATGGAAACGCCGCCAGCCTGAAAGATACAGGTAGATTTTGATGATTCTACAATGGAAAAAGGGATAGGTTAGAGGCGTACAGGTTGTCAATAAAACTTTATTTTTTTTTGCATCCTATACAGATAAATAACAAAGCCCTGATGAGGGTTTGAGAACTGGTTACTCGAACCCGAAACGCGTCGGCACACCCACAAGAGTCAATCTTATCATTTATTGATATATCAAAAACAAATATATATTGTTTTTCTCTTGCAATGTAACGTTGCTTTGTTGTGTCTGTTTTAAAAAAAAGGATTTGACTTATAATCATTGATGGAATGAATTTTCTATGTTTAATGTTCTGTGTTTATTGGATGTATGCTTCATTTATATGTTTTTTGTGAAAACTACTCAGTTTGTTATGTTATGTTATGTTATAAATGTATATCTTCTTTAGCCTTTAAAGAATAACATCTCCCAAAAACAAGGTAAAAATATGAGTAATAAGTATAAATAAAAGTACCTGACCAGGTTTATTGAATGTACATTTGGTCTTATTGAAATAGTTGTCGTATTATGATACGAGGGTTTGGGGCATCTCATTTGTTTCTATTAAGTATAACGGTCCAGCCCACCCTCAGTCCCGTCAAGGACCTAACTCCTTTCTGTGCCCTTTATTCCAGACTAGCATAGGGTTCTTTGGCTATGTATTCAATCATGACAGAGTGCAGGTTGACCTGAGAAAATCACAGGTCTTCAAGCAAGAACTCGCACCCTGTAACACCTTAGAAGCCTAAAGTTTTTCAGGTATAGCCACCTACTGAGGCCATTTTATTCCCAATCTGGTGACCATCACCGACCTACTAAGGGCGTTGACCAAAGTATACGCTCACTGGGAATTGGGCCCAAGTGAGGAGAAGGCTTTTCAAAAAGTCAAGTCAGCATTGATGAGCGCAGTGATGATGGCCTATTTTGATCCCAAGAAGACAACAGAGCTCATATTCAATGCTAGTCCACCAGGGCTGGAAGCTGTTCTCACCCAAGAAGTGGAGCCAGGAAGAAAGGCGCCTTTGGCATTCACCAGTACGGCACTCACACCAACGGAGGCAACATATGCCCAGATCAATCATTTCAATTAATTAGGCATGTTGACATTTTCACCTATACCTCTGTGGGTGAACATTCCATGTGGTGACAAATCACCAGTAGCTGGTGCCTCTCTTCAAGGGTACAAGTCCCCATCGTCCACCTCACATTGAAAGATGGGCGATCCAGCTTTAATGCTATTAGTACAAAATACTCTACAAACAGGGGTCCAAATATATGAAAAATGCTCTTCACCATCCTCCCTGGGTGACCAGCAAGATAGCAGTAGAAGCTGATTGGATTGAGGAATACATTAGCTAGGTGTCTCAAGAAGCCTGCCAGACGGCACTAACCCAGAAAGACATTGAGGAAGCGAACGATGGTGGCACTGTATTGGTAACAGTCAGAGACACATTGCAACAAAGTTCTTGACAGGTATTCCTGCAAAGTGCCAATGGCTGGAGTGGGCCAGACAAAGAACACTTCACACAGTTGTGGAGAGTACGACATGAGCTCAGTGTTACTTCTGAGGGGCTGATTCTACATGGTCACCGGCTGGCGATCCCTGACAGTTTAGATAAGAGAGTGGCGATGCTGGCTCCTGTTGTAGAGCTTGTGGAATCAACTGCATTTTCAAATGTAGTTCCAGCCTTGTAAAAGGTGTTTTTGCTCTTTGGGCTTCCCGACTAAATTAAAACAAACAATAGTCCACCCTTTCAGGGCTCTGAGTTCCATGACTTGCTCAAGTGCCTTGGCATCAAACATAGCTGCATCACCCCTCTGTGACCCCAAACAAATGGGAGGTCAAGAGGTTATGTGGACACTAAATAAGGCTTTACAGATTGCCACGCATGAAAGAACTAACCCTGAAGTTGGCCTGTATCCGTATATGAGGGAGCCCAGAGGAAACCCTCATTGCACAACCCAATGCTCCCCTTGAGCTTTGATGTTGTCATGGCACTGACAGGATTTGATTCCCATATCTCTGGATAGAACTCACCTGACTATGATCCAAATGGTGCCCAGTCCAGGCAAACCCAAACAATGCAACAATAAGTATTTGTCGGACAGCAAAGGTGAGAGACCACAGGCCTGGCTGGAAAGTCAGGACCCTGTTTGAGGCAGGGGTTTGGGAAGTTGTGAGTATGGAAGGCATAATGATATCAGTGAAAAAGGATGAGGAGTCACTCAGTCAGAATATCTCATGGTTCAAGAAAGTGTAGTCGTCTTGTCAAGGGTTTGAGACCCAAGAGTTGCTGATCCATCAACGATAGAGGATCCGCAGTCACAGTTTCCAGGGACACCTAGGGAACAGTCCCCAGGAGAAGCACACTGCCAGTCTCAGGGAGAAGGTAATCAAGATGGTGGCCAAGACCACCCACAACATCAGTAGTATAATCTCCAGTCACCCCAAGCCTCACCTAAGACTCAAGGACTTTGGGAACAGCATTCTGGAGTAAGTTCAGAGCCAAGTGGGGAAGGGATGTAGTAAACCACCCGGCTATTTCAGGGACAGCACACTGCACCGGATATACATGCGCCACCATCTCTGGCCAGGCATGGAGAGAGGCTATAAATCAGAAAGGGCCTTAGACCGCACAAGTTCTTAGCCCGTATGACAGCAGTGGTGTCCGTGTGATTATTGATAATGTGTACAGACCATGGTGCACATCTGTACACCAGCGTATCATAGTAGTTGAAATTTAATAGACCTCCTCTCACTTATTTCAGTTTGCAAACACCAAAGGACCTCTGTGCAGGGAACTTACATTTCTAGATGCCCTCTGTGGAAGAAATGTAACCATATGTTGTGTAGAACCCTATTCAAATAGTATCCTGTGGAGAACATTAAGGATCTAAAAATTATGCATGATTTATTTTGAAGCTAATAAAGATGGCCCTTGGGTATTTTCTTTGGTATGCCTGCTTCCTGGTCCTAAATCATTTAAAGTGTGTGTAGTAAAATATTATTCAGGCAGCATAGAGTTTGTTGGAGTTATTAAGCCTGACTTTAATAATGGACATAGTCTCTGTCTTCATGTGCCCATCAGCAAAAAATATCTTACTGGCCTGTTAGACCTGGCATCTTTTGGCGTGGTTTGAAAAACGACTAAATTTGTTTTTCACTACAGAAAGGCCATTTTCTCTCCAGTAGGTTAGCGTTGGAGCTGCCTTGTAACATTTTACAAGTGTATCATTCAATTGGGAGCTTAAAGATAATTGGAGTTTGGTATCTCTGGTCTCACAATTTTAAAACATCTTTTATGTAAAGTTGCTTTTAAGATGCTGGTCTGAAAGTGCCACTTTTAGAACGTTGGCATTTTCTTGCTAAACCATTCTGTGTCTCTGCCTGTCCCTCAAATACATAATTGGGTTGGATGACAGTTGGGTTTTGTGAATTCACTCTAGACAGTAACACACAAAGGGAGCTGAGCTGTGCACCTTCATATCCTGATGCCCATCACCAGGCTAATATGTCTTCTTGAGCTAGAGTGGTGGGAGGAGTTGACACTGATACCTGAATAGGGATGCGCCTGTCCTCACACAAAGTAGTCTCCACCCCACTATAGAGTGTCTAAAAAGACCTTTATTTTGAAGTCTCCCTATTTCAAAGGCCATACTGGGTATAAGTATTCAACCTATGACACCATATACTCAGCACACTTCAGGATTGAGGACATTCTGACAGGAAGAAGAGTTGTGCTGCTGTCAAGAGGAACTGCCACTTTGGTGTTTGATGTGCTGTGCTGGCCTGTTGCTTGCTGCTTCTGTTCAGAGAGTGAAAGTCACTGGACTTTGTTTTCTACATCCTGCTTTCCAAGTTACTACAAGAAAAAACCACACAACAACTCCAAGAGTCACTTCAAAATCAATGCACTCCTGCAAGAATCACCGTATCACTGCTGCCTGCACCAAAGCCATGATCCCAGTTCACCAAGTGTGTGACGCACCAACCGCTGTTTACAATGCAAGCTCTGACTCCGCCATAGTGCACGAAGAATTGCCGCTGCGCGAGCCTCGAGAACCGCATCACAGACATCTTTGATGTGCTGCTCTGACACAGCGTCTGTGGTTCACATCAACGCTGCTGAATTGATGCATCGCGCTGTGACATTGATTCATCATTGGCACCACATGGCCTTTTTGAACTGAGGTTTCACCCTTGCAATCGACACATCGCATCACCTACACCTCGTATCACCACCGCTGGTTAGCGGCTGACCCCTGCCTCCTGGAACTAGCGCATCATTTACCACAAGCAATGCCTCACTTCCTTTGTCCAATACACTGTCACTGAGCACTAATGTGCCAACAAACATGCATAGCTTTAAGGAACCAACACATCACCTGCTTTAATGATTCCTCACCTCCTCTGTGCCTCTCATCGCCCTTGATATTTGATGCATCGAAGGTACTTTGTCCTGTTCAAACTCAATCTTTGATTTTTAAGTGCTATAACTTTCATCTTTGAACATTCTTATCTTGACTTGTGTATGTTAGAGTGTTATTCCATTTTTCTTGTTTTAATCAGATAAATTTGGGCTATTTTTCTAAATGGGTGTGGAGTACTTTTGTAGTGTTTTCACTCTGTTACGGTGTGCTTATACAAATACTGTACACATTTCCTCTGAGGATCAGCCAGCCTGTTCTTTCTAAGCTACCAAGAGGGCGAGCACGGGTTGTTTTGAGGGTGCAACTTACTTACCCTGACTAAAGTAAGGGACTCTACTTGAACAGGGGGCAAACCACTGCTAACTAGAGATCCTATTTCTAATTTCACCTAACAAGCATTATTTCTTTTTTGTTTTCTAATGTGGTAATATATAACCAAGTTTCCTTGGCAGCATATAGATAGCAGAAGCAGGTTCCATAAATCAAATCAGCTAGTGAGAAAGAAGACAGCTTGCATATACATGAATGGAGGGGAAAGACAAAAAGCCATTTTCACTAGGGACCCAGTCACTTCAAAAACAGGTGGGATGTCCTGATGAAGTCTGATGATGACTTAAATGACTCTTTGAAGAGAAATGCTGTAAAATATGTTTTGAAGAGTTCTAGGGTAGAGGAGAGTATCTATCAAGTGCCAAAGTTAGACCCCCTGCTCTAATGGTTTTTCTTGCTGTGTTTTTCTGTTGTAAATATGAGGTTAAATTACATTAGCATGGCTGGCTTTGAGACTCATCAGAGGGATTTCACAGCTGAGAGGGACTTCTCTTGAATATGACTTGAAATTTAACTTAGAATCTTATCATTATTTCGATGGCTTGCTGTGAGAAATTGTGTTGTTGGTTGAGGGGTTGACACCCTACTCAAGAAACAGCCACAATCCCTGTCAGGGTGAACCACAAAAAGTGCCTAAAGCAACCTTAACCTAACACTTTGATAGCCTAGTACAAAAGCATTCAGGCTTAACTTAGAAGCAATTTGTAAAGTATTTGTGTAGCACAGAAATAACGTGAAAACACAACTCAATAAAAAAAACACACACCAATTTAGCAAAATAGATTAGAATTTATTAAATGATTTAACAAGAAAATGGCAAAAATCCAATCAGTAGAATTAGAGATTTCAAACATTTAAAGTACGTATAGCATCTAAAAGCACAAAGCGCCACTCGCTGCCATCTAGTTATGTAGACCAAGGGAAAGTCATAAGTTGAGGCTGAATGTGATGGAGTGTGTGTCAGACATAGGGACCAGGATTGTCCCACTGAAAAATTACCTTCTCACAGTCCATCAAAATGAATCCAGTTCACGTTAGAGGAGGCATCAATGAGCAGGGAGAGAGTTGTGAATGTAGCGCGAAGAACAGGCAAGGCACTGCAGATGGTGATTGCTGAGGCTTTTCATTGATAGTCTTCGCTGGTGGTTGATGCTGTAGTGTAAAGTACAGATTTTACTTTGCCGGTCGTCATTGGTGGTCGCTGTTGTGCGAAGAATTGCTTTCACCAAAGCTTCGTATTGGTGGTCAGAGCAGGTGATTAGATCTTGGTGCATACAGGCCTGTTCGCGGTCACAAAGAGTGAAAATCTTTAGGATTTCTCTCTTTTCTACAAACAAAAAGGCTCAACCTTTCCCAGAAAAGGATCTACGGCCTAGGGAGGCACCTCCTGGACACCATTAACTCACTCAAGCAGAGGCCAGCAGGGCTCAGGAAGGGCCAGTTGTATATCCAGGCAGGTCCAGTGCAGCAGTTCATCTGGGCAGTTGCAGGGAGGCCGTTGCAGCTTGTTGTGTATCTGTAGCTCTGATCAAGAGATCAGCCACCTGACCCATGGAGTTACTTCACCTCGGATGAAGGGAGCAGGCCCAGCCTTCCTTCTCAAAGGACAGGGAAGGCCTGAAGCAGCAGGGCAGTCCTTTGGCATCAGGGAAGTCCTTCCTCTCTAGTATCCACAGGCCTAGTAGTGTACTGAAGGGTAGGTCTAAGGGTCCTAATTTTATACCTTGTGCCACCTTTGAACTGTAAGAAATTAATGGTGTCCTACCACCCACACACAAGATGCTGGAAATTGCAAACACTTCCTGCCTCCCTGCCCTGGTCCCAGGTTGTCCAGAGCTGCAAAGGGTTAGTTTGAGGTTCTTTGTATTTCTTTTTAGACATTGAGTTTGAAGTACATGTGGGGCTGTACACAGTTCTTCCCCTCCAATCCTGTCAAGATTGCCCATCCTGCCAAATCCCACTCTTCCTATTGTGTGGATGTCTGGGAGGAATACACAAAGGCCAGCTGCAAACTTCACCTAGTCATGTGACTAGGGATGGGCAGAATGTTCTCTTCTGCTTGTGGAATTAGAAGAATTTTGGCGACTCCTCTTTACTCTTGTAAAGCAGAGTTTCAGCCAAATTCGCTCATTCGCTGGGTGGTGCAATTTCTTCTCGCATGCAGTTCTAGAAAGGTAAGTTGGCAAGTGTTGAGTGGGATTTAGCATCACCTAACACAATTTCCTGTTGCTAGGAGGACATTCAGTGAATTTTTTCAAACACAGATAGTTGTGGGTGGTCGCAACCATTCGCAGTCAGAAGGCTGCGACTCAATTAGATAATCTACTCAAGTGGCAGAAAAATCAACTCGAGTAGCTGCTCATTCTGGCACACCATGTGTTGCTGTTTGCAGTGATTTTTTTTACCATGGAGAGTGCCACTGGTGCGAAATCACAGCGCTAGCCATGCAACATGTCTATTTCTGCCCCTTGGTGAAACCTCATGGAGCTCCACCCAACCCTACATGTTAATCAAGAAACAGGCTTTAGGTACCAAATGGTCAGGACAAGAAAAAGAGTGTTTTCAAGAAACAGTGATCCCTAATATATAATAGTTAAACAACAGCTCATGGACAAAAAATGATTCCCCCACCCCAAAATAAATTGTAAAGAAAATTAAATATGCAACTTTCTAGTGCATAAGTGAAAGTGGGATTCAAAAAGCGTGCTCGGTGCTCAGGTGACAGTGATACAAATACACAATGGGCTTATCACAGTTTTCACAATCTGTAAGCAGCCTGTATCAATATAATTATTAAAACAGACCTGCTCAATTAGTCCATGGCATTTTGATAAACATATACGTCAAAGAATCATCATCAAGACTTGAATCAAAGTCTGTCTGAAACTTTAAAGAGTAATATCCTATCACAATATATACAGTAATCTCTGTAAGAGGAGTGCAGATTAATCAAGATATGAGTGAGAAGAAACCGGTCCTGGTCAAACTGGAAAGTAAAGGCCGGCACCGGAATGTAGGAGAGCAATATATTCTTGAATATTATTGTGGCCTGCCCAATATATCACTGCTGATCAGAGGCAGCAAGCACTCTGCAGCCTGGTAAAGCCAGAGCTACGTGAACCTGCACCAAGGACTGATAAATCACCAACTTTGTGTGGCTGCAAAGTGTAGTTAATCTGGCATCGAAGAGCAAGATGCCTGGTCTTGGTAAATTTGGTAATTGGTTTGTTTGTGGTAGTAACAGGGATTCCCGATTAGAGGATTCATGTCCGATACCTCCGGTTGGAACTCCGACTTATGAGCTCTATTCTAAACACGGAGTGGGCCCTATTACTTATAATGAAGTATGGGTCCACTACACTAAAAAGGATGGTGTTTTGCAATGGCCCCCACATGGTAGTTTTGAAACAGAGATTTTAGACAATCTAGAAGTTAAGCTATTTAAGAAGAAAGCCCGGCCGGCAATGTTTGACTCTTTCCGCCTTTGGCGTAAGGAAGCCAAACAGAGAGAAATTAAACAAGCAAAGAGAAATAGGAAAGATAAGAATATGTCAGTACTACAAGCTGCTAGACAATTTAAGGAAGTTGGAGAAGAGCGTACGAGTGAAGTTTTAGATAAACAGCGTCGCATGGCCATAGATAAATGTTATCCGGCCTTGCCGTCTTCTCATCCGAAAGTGATGGAAGACCCTGAAAAAGATCCTTTGATCTCTCATTTATTGAGATTGTCTCCTCCCTATATGCAGGGTGCTACTGCGCCTCTATTACCCCCGGTTGTTCCACCCTTTGTTGTTCATTCTCCTGCTGTTGTTCAGCCACCCGGTGCTCCACAGATGGTTTTGCCTCCTCCTGCGCAACCCATTCTAGGGTCGCCAGCCTTGCTACTAGCTTTGCCTCAAACTCCTTTGCCTTCTGCTTCTGCATCTTCGATTTCTACTGTTCTTGTCCCTACACCTTCTTTGCCTCAAAATACTTATTCTCCTGTTCTGATGTCTGCTTCTTCTCCTTCTGTTCGAAAACGAATGACAGAAACGGTTTCTAATTTGTTGTCACCATTGTTTGCGTCACTGAATATGACCCCTGTTTCGGAGCGTAAGCAGAGTCGTAGTCAGCTTCCTGGTTCTGAGGAACGGGCTGTGTTGGATTTGTTGTCTCGTAAATGGATTATAAATGCCTCAAGGTATAGTTTGCCAGCGGTTATGGATGTTTTCATTCAGTGGGAGCCGCCTAAGCAAAGGTATGTTTTTAATATGATGTGTATGTTTTTGCGTCAGGAATGGGAAGATAATGATTTGGGTTTGATCCCGCAGGAACTACTTGATGTTCAGTCGGATTTTGCTAAAGGGATGATAGTAGAATCTGATATTACAGATGCCGTAGAGACGATACTGGCTTTTAGATCTAGCCTTCCGCCTCCGACATTGTACGAACCTGATTCTTCTGTTAGAAGAAAAGCGAGACAGTATCCAATGAGCGAAGTTCCCCCAATTTGGAAGGAAGGGGACCCAAACGCTAATCCAGTTATTCTGGCGCATTTTCAGCGAATATGGGTACATGTTCTTTGGAAGAGAGCAGAGGTCTTGGCTCTTAAGCAGACCTTACCTGACCCTCGTAAGAATCCTGCTGGTTATTACAAGGAGTTGTCCCAGACAGTTGAAGCGTGTATTATGAATTTAGCTGACATCGATATGTTGATGGGTAATGTAGTCCCTCAACCTTTGTGGGCGAAGATTCGTCATGAGAATCATGCTGCTGAATTAGGTGATACCTGGGCGAATATTGTTGCCGCAGATGGTAGACAGGAGGGAGGTGCTAAACCTGAACCTCTAGTTTCAGAATTACCAGGTAGAATTATTAATTTGATGAAAACGATGATGCCCGCTTTACGAGTGAATTGGGATAAGTTAGCAGCATGTAAGCAGAAAAAAGACGAGAGTGTATCTGATTTCTTCACTAGGTTTGAAGAGACGTTTATTGATCATAGTGGTCAGGATATGAGTACGGAGGGTGGTCAAAGGTTGTTCGTGGATAAATTTGTCTTTAATTTGCTTCCCGAACTTTCTAATAAGTTAAAGGACTCTGAGAGTTCATGGGCTGTCTCTTCGTCGGCCCAGATATTGGCTACTGCACAATATTACGAGAATAGGGATAAAGATGAGAAGGATAAAGTGGAGAAGAAAACTAGAGAGTTAAAGACGAAAGTTCTTTTGCAGCAAGCTTATCCGCCTCGTCAGAATCAGCCTCAGTTTTAGCAACCTCCACAATTTCAGAGATTGTTACAGAAGCCTGAGACTTATGCTCCGCGATTCTTTCCTGGCCCTAATCAGTGTGCTTATTGCAGAGAGGAAGGTCATTACAAGAATAGTTGCCCAGCTTTGTTGCAGCATGCGAATGGTGTATCTGGTCAGAGAGATCGTGGTAGTTTTCAGCAAGCTCCTAGGGGTAGGGGACGTGGTGTGTTTCCCCAGAATGAGCGTTCCTCTTCCCTACAGAATTCTGCGAATTATTTTGACGGACAGAATGTTCAGAGTGGTCAGTCTGCCCAGTATTATGTTGAGGATTACTCTGTCGAAGGTGAGAGTTCTGGTTATAATGATAACTAGGACAGCCAAGGACAAAGAGCGGGAGTAGTGTCAGTTCCAGTAGACCAGAGTGGACCTTATGTTGAAGTGATTACATCAGGTGTGGTAGAACCTTTTCTTTTGGATACTGGTGCGATGAAGAGTTCTATTATGAACTCTAAACTTCCTGGCGCACCTTTGTCTTTCTTGACCAATGTTTCAGTAGGATTTTCAGGCGCCCCAGTTCGTAATCCGGTTTCTAGTCCTTTGTCCCTTACCAGTGGCCCTTGTGAATTGGAAGCTCCACTTATTTTAACGACTGGTTGTGGTGAGAATCTGTTGGGTTTGGACTTGCTGAAAAGATTGTATGCGACATTGCATTGTTCTCCTTCGGGAATACAACTTACCCTTGGTAAGAAAGTGATTTCTCCAATGTATTTGTCTAAGGATTGTTTGCCACTGGAATTGCGTTCGCTTCCTGATACACTTTGGGCTACGGGTCCCAATGATGTTGGTCTTTTGCAGATTCCGCCTTGGTCTCCAGTCTGGTGGCCTTCGGAGCTGGGAACTCCCCCACCACCAGTATCTAAAGTGAGAAATTTGGGCGTGCTTTTTGACAACAAGCTAGCCTTTGTCAGCCATGCCAACGCAGTGGTCTCATCTTCCTTATTTGCCCTTAGAATGGTAAAGAAATTGCTTCCATTTCTTCCCCTAAATGCAGGCAAGACCCTAATGTCCACCCTAGTATTATCTAAGGTGGACTACTGCAATGGCCTGTTGCTTAACGCACAGGAGCAAGTTCTGAACAAATTACAGCTTGTTCAAAATGCTGCTGCAAGGATTCTGACTGGCACACATAAATACTCATCCATTTCCCCCATCATTCGCGAGCTTCATTGGTTACCGATTAGAAGCCGGACAAAGTTTAAGGCCATGTGTATTATTTACAAGGCTTTGAACAAAAACGGACCAGAATTCCTCAAAAAAGCAATTAATGTGTACAAGCCTAGTCGAACATTACGTTCATCTTCAGCCCAACAGCTCCAAATTCCACGTACAAAAAAGGCAACATGGGGAGACAAACGTTTTGTGGTGGCTGCCTCAAAACAATGGAATCAGCTCCCTTCCCACATTAAACTTAGCCCTTCACTATTAACATTCCGAAAACATCTCAAGACCTGGCTTTTCAATCAGTAAATTATCAATGGAATTCCTCTGCAATCTGTGAACTCTAGCGCCGAGACACCGGAAGGTATTTGTGCGCTTTAGAAATTTTATAAATAAAATAAATAAATAAATTATGTTGTCACCCTTAAGTCAAATACAAGATTTCGAGTGATGGTGAGAGAGCTCTTTTAGCAATTGTCTATGATTTGGTTGAGAAGGGTGTAGTTGAAGAAACGAGAGGTAATGTGTGTAACAGTCCTGTTTTGCCTGTTCTTAAACGTACTGATGCTTCTCAGCCACCTGTGTACAGGTTTGTGATCGACCTTCGAGAGGTCAATAAGATAGTCGTGCCACAGTTTCCTGTGGTACCTGATATCACTGCCTTGTTGACTTTGATTCCTGCTTCGGCAGCTTGGTTTTCTGTCATCGCTTTCTTCAGTATTCCTATTGCTGAGGAGAGTAGGGATATTTTTGGCTTCTCATTAGGAGGCTGAAGCTTCCGGTTTAGGAGAGCTCCCCAAGGTTACTGTGAAAGTCCCTCCATCTATAGTCAGGCGTTGAAAACTCAGCTTGACGGTTTTGTGTTACCTGTTGGTGCTACTCTTATTCAGTATGTCGATGACTTGTTGGTTACTGCTGATGATGAAAAGATTTGTAAAGAGGCTACTCTTTCTTTGTTGCGGTATTTGTCCAACCTTCATTATAAAGTGTCACCTTCAAAGTTGCAATATTGTCGCCAAGAAGTGACCTACTTAGGTCATCTCTTGTCGAAGGAGGGAAGGAGATTGACCCCAGAACGAATTCGAGCGATTGCACAAATGAATGTGCCATCCACGCAGAGAGAAGTGCGTGCCTTTTTAGGTATCACTTCGTATTGTAGGCAGTGGATCCCCAATTTTTCCTTGCTAGCGAAACCTCTGTTGGCATTGACTCTGAAAGATACCCCGCATCCTCTTCCTTGGTCTGACGAATGTCAGAAAAGTTTTTCTGAACTACGCGATGCATTGTGTTCGGCTCCTGTGCTGGGTACTCCAGACTATAGTAAGCCTTTCACGTTGTACGTGCACGAGAGAGAAGGTTGTGCGTTGTCAGTGTTGACACAACCATTTGGGGACAAGCAGCGTCCATGCGCGTATTTTTCAGCAACGTTAGACCCAGTTGCTAAGGCGTTGCCAAGTTGTCTGAGAGCTACAGCTGCAGCGGCTGTTTCTATTCGACAGTCTGCTGGTTTGGTATTGGACAATACGTTGATTGTGATGGTCCCACATGCAGTGGATACCTTATTGAACAGGACTAAGACACAGCACCTTACTAGTGCACGTCTGTCAGGTTACGAGTTGACATTGTTGGCTAGTCATGTTCACATTAAACGATGTAATGTGCTGAATCCAGCTACGTTGTTACCGATCTCTACAGAGACGGATCCTCAGGAACAGCATGATTGTTTTCTTCGTACAGAGGAAGAAATGAAAGTTAGAGTCGATCTAAGGGATACTCCCCTTACGGATGTTGATGGTACCCTATGGGTAGATGGTTCGTGTTTTAAGCTTCCGAATGGTGAAACGACTGCAGCGTCTGCTATTACAACTTTACATACAGTTGTTGAGAGAGCACGCATACCACAGAATTCTGCCCAAGCAGCAGAGTTGATTGCATTGACGAGAGCGTGCGTGTTGTCAGAAGGAAAGCGAGTGAATGTTTACACCGATAGCCAGTATGCGTTTGGTGTTGCCCATAGTTTTGGGCATTTATGGAGAGAGCGTGGGTTCCTTACTTCGCATGGGACAAAAATTCAGCATGGGCAGTTGGTGAATGAACTTTTGGAATCTCTTACTCTCCCAAAGCAGATTGCAATTATGAAGTGTAGTGCGCATAAGAAAGTTGTGGACAATGTTGGTTGAGGGAATGCGTTTGCAGATGAAGTTGCGAAGGAAACGGCGAAAGACATGATGAGCCGTATGTATGTTGCAGGCCCAGCTAATTGGGTTATGGCTGGTGGAATGTGCGAAGACACAATAGAAAGTGTGAAAATGATTCAGGCTGAAGCGACTGAGAAAGAAGTGAGTGTTTGGAGAGAGACTACGGGTATGTTGGATTCGACAGGTTGTTGGGTTGAGTTGTCAGAATACCAGCGATGGCTGTTGCCAGATGCGTATGTGCTCCCAGTGGTTACAATGGCTTATGGAATGGCTCACATAAGTTCGAAGTGAATATGCAAGTTGTTGGCTCCAGTATGGCAGAATGCTGGAATTCCAAAATGTGCAGAGAACGTGGTGAAACATTGTATGATTTGTCTGAAGTATAATCCTGGTAAGGGAACTCCAACTCCAGCTGGTCATTTTGCTCCTCCAACGTATCCGTTTGAAGTGATACAGTTAGACTACATTCACATGGAGAGATGCAATAATTTGAAATATGTCCTTGTGGTTGTTTGTGCCTTTTCCAGGTGGATAGAGGCCTACCCCCTAAAAGATAATACTGCCTTGTCTACAGCCAAGGTTTTGCTGAAAGAGTACTTCCCTAGGTATGGTTTGCCGAGAATTGTATGGTCGGACAATGGGAGTGAATTTGTGGGTCAAATCATGAAGAAAGTGTGTGCTGGATTGGGAATAAATCAAAAGTTCCATGCAGTGAATCACCCTCAGTCTGCTGGACTCGTTGAATGTTACAATGGTACCTTGAAGCTGAAATTAGCTAAGGTACAAGCGAGCACTAGTCTTACATGGCCGGATGCCTTGCCGTTGGCTCTTTTGTTAACAAGGACGACTGTGCATTTGTGGTAAATAAAAACTAATTATTTACGCTGTCGGAATTTCTATAATTACCCAAGAAATGGTAATACATAAAATGAGGAGCAGAGTCCGTGGTCTTCGAGTTGAAAGGGTTTTATTCCAGAACTCGAGTTAAGGGAGAGCTCCTTCACCAAGCGGGTTCAGGAGTAGTCTGCTTTAGTTGGAACATAACAGCACTTATATACATTATGAGTACAATCAAAAGAAGGAGTTCCCCCGGACTTGATTCAATCATTCATGATGTAATCATACTGAAGACATAGCATGCTTGTTCTCGTTTAAAGGATAACTTGGATTACATTTACACATAGACAAACATATTGCATTGGAGTGATTGTGGTGACAAGTTACAGAGTTACTAGTGTCTGGGGACAGAGAATCGAGGCATTGTTACAGGGTCGTTTCTGTCGGAAAGGTAAAGAGGACGAGGCATTGTGCGTTCTTTACTTCTTACACAAGGGCGGTGATGTCTCACAATGGTATAGCTGGGAGGAAGGAGAATGGGCTGTGGTTAACTATTCTTCTTCATGGCTGTCTCATGTGCTTGATCAGGGTTTCCCTTGATTGTTGACCCAACCTGTGGCTGCCCCCGCAAGCTGAGAGATCATTGACGAGCGAGAGCTGCTCGTTCTGTGACAGAGTTGGAGAGGGGGGGTTTTGGCGAGCCAACCATCTTAACTGACTCCGTTCTGGTCTAAGGGAAAATATCGAACGGGACGGAAACCCGTAAGATACACGATGGCTGGCCATTATTTTCTTTGCATGTGCCAGTACAACGAAGAGAAAAATAGGCAAGAGGGGGTATAACAGGATCTGTGCTTGAAGTAGGAAAATCGGCTTGCCTGGTCGGTGTTAGGGTGAATAGGGTGCATGATGGGACACCAGGCGGAAAAGGGAGTTTTTAGTCAACTTCCACATTCCCTCCTTGTCCCATAGAAACCCTATTACAGAAATTCTTAATCAATTTCCATATTCATTAGGTCGTATACTTGTTCTTGCAACATGATCTTTTCATTTTTCTTTCCTCTGTTTCGTGGACGAGGAGTACAGGAAGTGGCACACAGTCCACAAAGGGCGGGGCCACACTGGACACAGAGGCAGCAGGTGAAAATAGTGGCTAAAACGAGGCCCAGGACTGTTAATGCCTTCCACCCCCAGGTGGACAGGAGGTCCCACAACCAGCCGGTCTGGGACCATGTGCCGGTGTCCATATCCAACTTATCGGATAGCACATGAAGGCGGGAGATAGCAGAATAAACTGATGGGGCGTTGTCTGGAATAAATACACAACAACTGGACCCTATTACCTTACACACACCACCACGGTCGGCTAACAGGACATCCAAAACTATACGGTGCTGCAGTGTCATGAGCCTGTCTGCGGCTACCTCAGCTGTATTGTTATATAAGGCGCCAGTTGTTTCGTCTATGGCGGCCTGAACTACACGGGTTAGTTGCCGGATGTGACGACTATTTGCCATAGGTCCCCAGAAAGGGAGAAAACCTTTAAAGAAGTCTCCAGCTTCTTGTCCTGCAGTATCTTCTGCATCTATGACCCCCGTTCGCTGTCTTCTAACTTGGGTCAGAGGGTCAATCAGGTGGTAATCGGCAGGGGCGGTGTAAGTCGGTGGTAAAAGGAATGCGATGTAGCACTTTCCAGACCAGCCTTGAGGCAACCAAGTGCGCGCATGGGGTCCACAGATGAAATAGGTGTTTGGGGCAGTTACTATGGTCGGAAAATCGGGAGCGGGTAGTGTATATGTCCTATCACACTCGCTGTTCCCCATTACTTCCGCTTTTCCTTTCCCCCTTATGCAAAACCGGCCGTTTTGCGGTACTACCCAACCTCCTTGATCTGTCCGTCTTTGATCGGCGGAAAACATTTCCCTGAAGGAAGCAATGTCATGGAACTGAGAGTAACTGATATTTTCGTGATCTTCGGCCCTCCCCCAGGTTACAGTAAGATCCACCATTTTAGAAACAGCCTTTACTATTTTAGTCTTTACTTCGTTCCAATTACTCTCGTTTTTCAATTTTGTTGGGGGGATGTTTCTGACTGAGGCAGAAAATATCATGGCTAATGCATAGGCGGACCCTGAATAACCGAACGGGAGAGAGAAAAAGGGCATTCCCTTATGTACGGAATGTGGCATCAAGCCACAAACCCAGCAGTTCGTCTTGTTGACTATGAGTTGGTGTTTATGGAGGGTGGAAATGAAGGTATTATTTATAAACTCCTTTCTTCTGTCCTCGAGGTGTGGGGGAAGATCAACATGGGAATGCATAGTGGTATTCTTTACAAGTGTGGAAGAATGCGGAGGGAAAACTGTACATAAGATCCAACCCAGACAAGCTGCTTCAAAGCAAACAAGTAACATTATCAGTAGGAAAATCGAGAACCTGTTATGCAGTAATTTTACATAATTAGTCTTTTTCCATTTGCGCATCATGTCATTTCTCCTCATTTTGTCTATGAATTTAATATCAAAATGTCTCTGTACACGAGATCAAAACGTCTCCCAGCAGCCGCTTCACCAAGAGCTTGTTCCTGGGCTTAATTAGCTACCGGTGCGTTACGATCAGGTGTAATGTCTTTAGTCTATTTTTGGTGAGATCGCAGCCGCGATCTGTATTCCTGTTGAGGAGTGAGTTCTGGAAGTGGGGAAATTATATCCGGGGCGTTTATAGCCGTTGAACAGGGCACAGTGTCTGTTGGTGTTGGTCCCAAAAAATTTCTGCAGTGGCTAGCGTGGAGCCATCCCTTATGTCCTTCTACTTTGACGGCCGTCCTCGTGGTCAAGAGTACTAATTTCGGAGCCGTCCACCTTTTCTCCAGGGGGCTGGTACGATCAAAGTTCCGTACAAGTATCCAATCTCCGGGCTTCATGGAGTGTTCCTCAGGCGTGGTGTGGTCTGGAAAAGCTGCTGCAACCTGCGAACGACAAGATTGGAGTGCAGACATCAAGGAAGCCAGGTAATCTGTCAACATGTTAGAATCAATTTCAGTCAGTTTCCTAGGAGAAGGGACACCCCAGATGTTAGGAGGTCTCCCGAATGTTATTTCGAAAGGGGACAGTCCCGTCCGGGAATGTGCCACCATCCGCATGTAAAAGAGAGCGACCGGGAGGGCAGTGACCCAGTCTATCCCTTTTTCTGCACATACTTTGGCTAGTTTCGTTTTCAAGGTCTGGTTGTGTCGCTCTACCAGGCCCGCTGCTTGAGGGTGTCGGACACAATGAAATCTCCAGGAATATCCCAGTAGTAGAGAAACAGCCTCCATTAGTTTGGAAGAGAAAGGCTGTCCATTGTCTGAATAGATGACCCTTGGTAACCCATACCTGGGGAAGAATTATCTCACTAGTCGCTTAGCGGTTGTCTGGGCACCATAGTCTGGGACGGGGTATGCTTCAGGCTATCGTGTCAGTGTACACACTACCACCAGTACATATTTGTACCCTCTACATCTGTCCATCTGGATATAATCCATTTGGAGGACTTCGAAAGGATGATCAGGAGGCTGGAATCCACCCTGTTCTACTGGTACTCCTTTACCAGGGTGAAATTGGCAACATATCATACAAGTTTTTACCTTTTGTTTGGCTGCAGCTCTTAGGTGTTTGTTAAACCAGATGTTCCGTAAACTATCCAGCATACCTTTCTCGCCTAGGTGGGCGGGGCTATGGACTGTGTCAATTATGACTTGTACCATGGAGTCAGGGAGAAACCACACTGTTTGGTTTTTGGTCATCCAACCCTGATCAGTCTGGACCCCTCCTTGTTCAGTCCATTTCTTTATTTCATCTGCGGTGGCATGTGTCTGTATGTCTTGCTCATCTTTCAAGGGGTCCCTCACTATCATAGTGACAGTCTGTGTGGGTAACTGAGAGTCTGTGGTATTCGCTGGATTCTGGGCTGTCTGTTTAGCAGTCCGGTCCGCTAAGTCATTTCCTTTAGATATAGTGTCTGTAGCTTTGGTATGTGCTTTGCACTTCAGAATAGCTATGGCTGTAGGCAGGTGTATGGCATCTAGTAAGGCTTGAATCAGGGGACCATGTTGTATTTTGGCCCCATGTGAGGTAAGAAAACCTCTTTCTCGCCACAACACTCCAAAATTATGAACTACACCAAATGCATATTGGGAATCGGTGTAGATGTTCACTTTCAATTGTTTTGCCCATATGCAGGCCTGTGTCAGGGCGATGAGCTCTGCTGCTGGGGCTGACAGGATGTCTATTCTTTGGGTCTCTATAATTTTACAGTCCGTTGTTACTGCATAGGCTGCCACTAACTCTCCAGCGCTTGTCCTCATGCACGATCCATCCACATAAAGTGTTACATCAGGATCTGGGAGTGCAACATCTGTTAGGTCTTGTCTTGGTTTTGTCACTACATCGATCATCTCCACACAGTCATGTTGTGTCGTGTCACCTGAGCTTGAGGGCAAAAGGGTAGCGGAGTTCAATATGTTGCACCGTCTGATCTCTATGTGTGGCTGAAAGAGCGTTAGTTCGTATCCTGTCAGTCTTGCTACAGTCAGGTGTTGAGTCTGCGTTCTGTTTAGAAGGACTTCCACAGCATGTGGCACTTGTACTATCAGGGGATGTCCTAACACTATTGAATCGCTTTGTCTTATGGCCAGGGCTGTAGCCGCAACGGATTTCAGACATGCAGGCAAAGCTTGTGCTACGGGGTCCAATGTGCTAGAGAAATAAGCACAGGGTCTATTTCTTCCTGCTTGGTCTTGTGTGAGGTTATAATAAATGGGTCAACCCACTAGTACTGGGACCTGGGTAATCAATGGTATATAAGAAGGGGTCCCAGTTGGAACAACATAAGATAAACAAATCAGCAAAATTAACCTCATAAACATAGACTTCAAAGAATGTTATTTAATATACATCCTTTCATGTAAACCAATTATCATTTCTTTTCACAATATTACAATTCAAAACATTTCATGATAAGCCCAGAAGAAAAGGGGGGTGGGGGGGAGGTGAAGAAAGGAAATTGTGCAGCATAGATTTAGTCGTAAAGGAATAACATAATAAGTGGTCTCATTACTGTTTTAACATATAGTACCACATTGGATATATATACATCATCATATATCAACTCATAGGTTGAGGAAATCCTATCCTGTTACTGTCTGGCACAGTCCATAAGTGATCAGTTTGCCCACAGGTAAGAAAGAAAAACAATATGTCGACGTTTCGACCCCAATTTCGCAGGCGACGTTATTGCCCTACAGCGGGGTCTTCCTCAGGACGGGTGGTGGTGGGGTGTGGGAGTACAAAAAGGGCACCTACAAAAGGGGAAAAACTAAATTAGGAATGATATATTCTTACAAGGAAAGCTGAAGGCTAATTAAAGCCATGCCTAGTTACCTACACGAAGCACGGTGAATCTAGCGGCTCCGTCTGAAACTGATGTTGGGCCAAGGGCTCCTATTTCCAAGAGAGCGTAATCCTAAAAATAAATTAGGCATTTATAAGACAGTGGACCGTACTCGGCTATAATCCACGTCATATCATACTTAATATCAGCACAAGTGTACAATTTAGTTAAACATCATACACTACCCAGCCGGGTTAAAAACATAAGTTACCAAATCAAACGGCGGAGGACCAACCAAACCAACCAACCACGGGGCAAGCCCCCACAATTCCAGTCCATTCTCACTACACAAAAATACGTGAGTAACTGGTCTTAAGGCTCACCTATTCAAGCGGCGGCGCTCCTAGGTGCTGATTATGCATGGAAATACTTCTGTTCATGACAGAAAACGTATATCTGTAAATGACAAACAAGTGCCATTCAGAACATAATTGACATGTCGTCATTGCATTCTAACCCACCATTTCATCTGTTTACTCACCATATCTGAAGGTGAAACAGACGGAATCAAAAAAACCATTAACTGGCAGTGGCTTCTTATTTCCAAAAACGCCACTCGGGAAAAACTTCCTTTGAAAAGACCTCCTAGGTCCGTCTGTGTATCTAGGGATTGGAATGGAGGCGTGTGTTACAAAACCATTTGACATTCGCCGCATTACTAGAGCGGGGCACGATTAAAGTAAACCCATGCTTACCCGAATCTAGAAGAAAGCGGGAAAACTCCTCGCTGAGCATCCGTCTCAATTAATTTACTGGCTTGAAGTGAGCCACGAAGTGGGATGCCTGGTGTCTTTGCGACAAACCCATTCAAATCTCACTCGGGTTTCTGAGAAAAATAAACAACCAGCGGTGCGTGTTAGCGTCTGCACTCGCAACAATCACATAGTCACAAAAGGAAGGAGACGGCTGTTGATTTACTCGAGCTTACCCCTTAGAAGATGCGTGTTGAAATCTCCGCATGACAGCAAACCGATTGCTCTAGTGACCTGACGCGAGGGAAAAGAAGCGAGATATATCAACTGGGCAGCAGCTAAATGTCACTGCTTGTATGTGGCCAATGGGCGCCCAGTGAAAATAGTAGACAGACTCAGCCCCTGGTGAAATTAAGCGCTGGAGTAAACTAGTGTCTCTTTGGGCTAAAATCCTTTCTTAGCGCGGTAGGAGGACCTGCAAGCACACAGACGTCTTTATTTATCAGTTGACTTGTTAAAAGCCAGATAAATGTTAATTAAAATTAAATGCATTGGTTAAGTTAAATTCGATGGGGCACTCGTCAAGGCAAACCCAATAGATGCACTGGGAGGGGGTCTTTTTCATCATGTGTGAACTACTCAATTGTATTACATTCCAAATATGTAAAAGTTACAGAGATGTAGTAATAAAACATGTATACATAAATGAAAGATAACACAATCAAATTGAATGGGCCCTCACATCATAATTTTGCATTACAACCTTGCCAAATGAGTCCTATTAAACAGAATAAAAAGGACGATGTCAGTATTGCATGAAATCTATATTATAAACATGCCAATTGTGCAAAGTTATTCTCCTGTTCATTAAGACCATGCACTATAGTGTCCAACAAGTGCATCCACTTACTTTCTCTCACAGTGAGGATAGAGGATATACTACCTCCCCGGGGTCCCAAGGTCACCTTTTCAAGGACCACCCACTCAAGTTCATTCAATGTATGTCCAAAACTCCTGTAGTGGTCTACGAGTGGTGCACCCACTACCTCACATCTGATCCTGCTCTGATGTTGCATAATTCGGACCTTAATTTTCTGTTGTGTTTGACCCACATAGGCCAAGCCACACGGACACTTGATGCAGTAAATAACACAGGATGTATTGCAATTCGTAAAGGATTTCAGATCAACACAATGCTCTTTGTATTTAAACTGTTTAGTCTGTAAACACATTGGGCAGACTTTACAATGGCCACATCTGTAATGGCCAAGCACTGATGGCAAATTCCACATAGATTGTAAGGTGGGAGTATCAGGTGCCGTTAGGTAGGAACTAACCACCTGATCTTTTACATTCCTTGATTTCTTGAATGAGTGCATTGGTTTCTCTGGTTGACCAATCTCCTCAGACACCATTGGCCAATACTTATTGACAATTTTCTTGACACTGTTACTTTGCGTGTTATATGTGGTCACACAGATCATCCGCTCATTGGTGTTGTCGCTTCTGGTGCGGGGCGTGAGTAGTTCCTCTCTGGGACTGTACCAAGCTCGTTTTTGTGCTCTCTTCACAAGTCTCCTCGGGTACCCTCTTTCCAACAATTTTGCAGTAAGGGCCTCGGACTGCACGAAATAGTCATCTTTTTTGGAACAGTTCCGTCTTATCCTAAAAAACTGACCAACTGGCAGGTTGTCCCTCAGGCCTCTTGGGTGATGGCTATTATACAATAAGAGTGAATTCCGTTCAGTGGGTTTCCGATATAATGTTGTGGATAGTAACCCTTCTTCATGGAAGATAGTAATATCAAGGAAGTCAACTTTTTCTTGATGCGACTGCATGGTAAATTGAATATCCGTACTCTGTTCATTCAACCAGAGATGGAACAAATTCAAGTTTTCTTCAGAGCCAGTCCAAATCATCAAGACGTCGTCTATATATCGACGCCACATCTGTAATTGTGTCTGGTATGGGTTAGTTTGATTCAAGACAAATTTGCGCTCAAAATCTGCCATATAGATAATGGCCAGATCCGGCGCAAATGCTGCCCCCATAGCCACTCCCTTGGATTGTACATAGAATTTGCCCTGGAACATGAAGAAGTTCTTTCTCATTGCGATGGTGAGCAATTGGATAATAAATTCAGTAGGTACCACCATTGGTGCAGTACGTTCATCAAGTGCTACACGTATGACCTCAAGTGCGTCTAGTTGTGGAATGCTCGTGTAGAGCGAAACTATATCGCATGTCACCAACCTCTGTTTACCTTTGTCAAAGGACAAGCCATCCACAAGATTTATGATCTGCATAGTATCCCTCAAGTAAGTGGGTGTACCTTCCGCAATTGGTTTTAAGAAAAAATCAATGTATTTACTCAAGGGTTCCAAAATTGATCCACACCCGGATACGATAGGGCGGCCTGGGGGTTCTAGCATACACTTGTGAATTTTGGGGAGGGTGTAAATCGTTGGTATTCTTGGGTCTTTTTGGTTGAGATAATTAAATTCAAGCTCACTCAGGAAACCTTGGTCCTTACCCTCCGTTGTTACTGCCAGGATCTCCAAAGCTAAATCTTTAGTAGGATCACATCTCAGTGGCTGGTAGCTCACTCCGTCGCCCAACTGTCGAAGGATTTCGTTCTTATATTTCTCTACATCTTGAATGACAATTGCTCCCCCTTTATCCGCTGATTTAATTACGATATTGTTATTGTCTTTCAGAGTAGTTAGAGCTCTCCTCTCACTTTGATTGATATTGAACTTGGTGTACTTATGTGTTGATAGTGTTTTTTCAACCTCTTTTAGCACCATATCTTCGTAGGCTAAGATTTGATTCGTCATCGCACTCCTAGGTGGTACAAAAGTTGATGGTATTCTCAGGCCTGTAACCGATGGACTGTTGTAGGCTGTACTGTTTCGGAAGAAGTAACGCAGTCGTACTTTCCTGAAAAATTTCATCAGTTCTGTTTTTATAGCAAAGATGTTCGGGAGAGATGTAGGTACAAAAGACAGACCCTTCTCCAGGATCCTGCATTCATTCTCATTGAGTTCATAGGATGGTAGGTTTACAACCGGGCTGGGTTCTGTATTCACCACTGGTATACCTTGCGACGGGTCGAGATTTCGCCGTGGCTCTCCTGTGGAAAGTGCACCTGCTTCTGGGTCTGCCCACGACCCTTGTCCCAGTTGGTGTTCTGGCCCCTCGTAAAACCTCTCTGCCAGTTCCCTCTGCCACGTGGCGGCCGCCATTGGCCCCCTCCTAAAAAAGGCTGAGGTTGATTGAATAGTTCCTGCGGCTGGTTCCACTGGTCTTGGTAGTTATACCCTGACGTAGTTGCTACCTGACCACTGTCACTGTCCCCACTATAGGAAGAATCCGAGAAAGTGGTGTAGTTCCTCCGGCCACGAGACGCTCCCCTACCCCTTCCTGAAAAACGACCTTGGGAGTCTTGTTTATAATAATCCTCGTTCAGGTATGGATATGTGTTCTTCTTCTCATAGAACTTGATATCTTTAGCCAGCTTTTCAAGTTTCCTCTGTTGTGTATTCGTTTCAAAATCCTTCAAAGTTTTTGCTGCTTTTTCCAAAGCCTCTTTTGCATTAATCAGAGTTGCATCACCTGCAATCTCAGACTTCAAATCTGCAATTTCACTTATGTTTTTAACCCGGCTGGGTAGTGTATGATGTTTAACTAAATTGTACACTTGTGCTGATATTAAGTATGATATGACGTGGATTATAGCCGAGTACGGTCCACTGTCTTATAAATGCCTAATTTATTTTTAGGATTACGCTCTCTTGGAAATAGGAGCCCTTGGCCCAACATCAGTTTCAGACGGAGCCGCTAGATTCACCGTGCTTCGTGTAGGTAACTAGGCATGGCTTTAATTAGCCTTCAGCTTTCCTTGTAAGAATATATCATTCCTAATTTAGTTTTTCCCCTTTTGTAGGTGCCCTTTTTGTACTCCCACACCCCACCACCACCCGTCCTGAGGAAGACCCCGCTGTAGGGCAATAACGTCGCCTGCGAAATTGGGGTCGAAACGTCGACATATTGTTTTTCTTTCTTACCTGTGGGCAAACTGATCACTTATGGACTGTGCCAGACAGTAACAGGATAGGATTTCCTCAACCTATGAGTTGATATATGATGATGTATATATATCCAATGTGGTACTATATGTTAAAACAGTAATGAGACCACTTATTATGTTATTCCTTTACGACTAAATCTATGCTGCACAATTTCCTTTCTTCACCTCCCCCCCACCCCCCTTTTCTTCTGGGCTTATCATGAAATGTTTTGAATTGTAATATTGTGAAAAGAAATGATAATTGGTTTACATGAAAGGATGTATATTAAATAACATTCTTTGAAGTCTATGTTTATGAGGTTAATTTTGCTGATTTGTTTATCTTATGTTGTTCCAACTGGGACCCCTTCTTATATACCATGGTCTTGTGTGAGGACAGATAGTGCTGTTCCGTCACGTTCTGTCACGAACAGGGTAAAATGCTTGCTGTAATTCGGGGTAGCCAAAACTGGTGCTTGACACAGAGCTAGTTTCAGAGCTTCAAATGCTTGGGAGTGTTCTGATGTCCAAGGGAGAGTTGGATGAGTGGCTGCTTCCACTGTAGTTAACTGTATGAGTGGCTTAACTATGTGGGCATACTGAGGGATCCATTGTCTGCAATATGAAGTGAGACCAATGAATGCACGCACTTCTTTTTGTGACTTTGGCTGTGAAATTGTCGCGATCAATTGGATTCGTTCTTGTGTCAGTTGCCTACCCTCCTTGGACAGCAAATGTCCTAAGTAAGCCACTTGCTGTGCGCAGAACTGCAATTTTGAGGGAGACACCTTGTGACCTTTGTCTGTCAGGAAGTGTAGAACTGTGAGAGATGCTTTTTCACAGTCTGGTTCTGTCCTTGCTGTGATGAGAATGTCATCTACATACTGTATTAATGCTGTGTTGGTAGGCATATTGATACTGTCAATTTGTCTTTTTAGTGCTTGGCTGTAGATGCTTGGACTTTCTGTATAGCCTTGGGGAGCTCTAGTGAACCTGAAACTTCGTCCTTTTAAACTGAATCCGAATAGATATTGACTGTCGGGATGTATAGGAATGCTGAAAAATGCATTCTTCAAGTCGATGACTGTGAAAAATGCAGCTTCGGGGTCTATGACAGTCAGTAGTGAGGAAATATCTGGGACCACTGGATATTGTGGGATCACACATTTGTTCAGTTCTCGAAGATCAACCACCAGTCGGTAGACCGGGGGTGCCTGAGGGTCAGTCCTTTTGAGGACTGGAAGAACTGGAGAATTGCAAACATTTGAATCCGTCTCTATCACCACTCCATGTTCTATGAGTTCTTGGATTATCTTGAGTAAGTCTTGTTCAGCCTCGGGTGGAATCTTATATTGTCGTATACGGGGTAGGACTACACCCTCCTTGAGTGTGACTTGATGTGAGGTGATATCCATGTATCCGACATCAGTCGAGCTTTTTGCCCACAAATGTTGTGGGATGTCATTTAGTCTGGGGTCGAATTCTTTGACTGTGAAATGTCCTTTGAAATCTTGTAGAAACAATTTTACTCCTTCCGGTGAACAGCATATTACTGCTCCTAGTTCTTTGAGTGTCTTGATTCCTAGTAAATTCTCTGGGCACGTTTCCGTAAGGACTAGATCAGTAGTACGTGTCAGAGGACCTACTCCTAACGAGACTTGTTCAGACACTTTGTTTATGATCGGTTTTCCTGAAAAGCCCAGAGATATATTATGTGAGCCAGAGAGAGGAACCTCTGGGACTTCCTTATGACTTATGGTAGTCCTACTCGCCCCCGTGTCTTTGAGGAATTTTCTGTCTTGTCCCAGTAAGTGAGCTTGTACATATGGACCTTTCTGATCCACTGGAACTGGGATAAGGGGCAAGTCACTTTCTCTCTCTAGGCTGTCTCATGCATATGGTTCAAACTCGGGGTAATCTGACTGTGCGTACTGGTACATCTGTGTGGCAGCAGCAGCAGGCGTCTGAACCTGTGGAGGGGTAATGGTCTGAGGCTGCTGAGTGTTACCTGGTCTGGGAGTGTGAGGGCGTTCTTTTGTCTTTCCTGTCGCTATGTTATGTTTCAGGACTGGGCATTCCCTCACAAAATGGCCTGGTTGCTTGCAGTAGTTGCAAGTACCTTTATTGGCCCCCACATTACCTTTGGGGTCTGTGTTTACTGGTGCCGTCTGTGCAACCAGTACCTTCATTTTTGTGTCTTTTACTCGTTTCTTTTCTTGTTCCTGTTCTTCCCTTATTCTGTTGTGGTGGTACTGTAACATTTGTAACATTTGTGAAGGACTATTTGCTTGCCAGGTACTCTCAATTTTCAACACTCTATTTCTGATGGGGGGTAAGGCGTTGTCCACCAATTTGGACACAAAAAGATGAGGATATGCCTCGCTACTATGTGCGAGTCCACTATTTATAGAGAAACATTTCTCCAATCTGGTGTAATAATCACCCGTATCCTCGTCTGGCTTTTGTTTACAGGCAGAAATGGCATCCCAATCTTCCTTTTTTGTTGCCAATAACAGAGGCAAGACCTGTATGAGGAGACTGGGTAATTCCTTTACACATTCACCTAGACCTTCACCTGGTTTTCGGTCTGTCTCTTCTTTTTCTAGGGCAGTCCACGTAATCTTTTTACCACCCACCTCCCAGTCCTTTTCCTTCAATTTGTCAAATATGCCTGTAGGTAGAATTACTTTAAGTAGTATGATTATATCTGGATATGTAAAACTACCCATTTGGAGGATATCCTTCAACTCTCTATGAAATCCTCCGGGATCTTTTTCATGAGAGGGCACCATCTTTTTCATTTCCAATATTTCTAACTTGGTAAGGGGAGTATACACATGTATTCGTTGCAGTGTACCATCTGGCTGGGGTATGGGGTAGACTTCTCGTAAGGGGTATTGGCCTATACTGTAAGGTTCATGGTCTGATGAAGCTAAGGTAAGTTGGAGGTAACGGAGGCGCAGGTCCAGAATGGTATTGATCAATTCCGGTCCCCGAGACCTCCATCTTTCTGTCACTACTTCTTGTAACAGTTTGTATAGCTTATCTGATCGGTGGAAGTTATTCTCGTATAAGGTAGCCAGGTGTTGGATCATATAAATACCTGCTAGCCATTGTTCTGCTCGAGGAAGAGCCAGAAACATTTGTGCTACTATATCTGGGCCGTATACCCGGTGCTGTGATATCCAATGGGTGGCAGACCGGGCCAATTCCTTTTCTTGTTGAGTAAGGGGAGGCTCATTGTCCATCCATTCATCTAGGGCTCTTTCTTTGGACTGAAAAAGGTCTTCCGGAGAAGGATCTAATCTTTTAACTTTCCGCGACACTCGCGGGGTTCGCCACTTGGAGCCAGGACAATGTCGCACTACACCCAGGAAATTTATTCTACCTAGTGTCGGACCCTCATCTTCCTCTGAGTCGTCCTCCTGTGTGACTTTCTCAGAGTGGATGGTGACAATTTTCTTAACCAGTCTTTTAGTTATTTTGTCGATCTGATGTCCCAGATCGTGTGCTCCCCTGTGTACCTGATCACTAAGGTCTATTAACTCAGAGTCTACGCTTCCATTACCCGGGTCTATTTCCCGGATCAGACAATTTATGATGAACCGCAGGAGCAGTCCTCTGATGGGAACTTTTCTATTTTTCATGACCTGGACCAGAGTATCCGGACCTTCACCTGTTCGTATGAACTCATAAACTCTATCCAAATGCTTCGTTATATCAGGGACCTTCTGGAGTTCACCCAGGGCTTGTCTTAATCTCTCTGACATCGTGGCCATTGGGCCACTACCGGGTTCGGGGTCATAAGGACACTCAAGAGGTGAGACATCGTCTTTATCCTCAGCCCCGTTCCCGGACACTCCTAAATCAGAGGTGGAACCACCGGCTACTAGTTCAGGAGCACGTGTAGACGGGCGTGTTCTAGGCATGTTAACATAAGCGGGGGTGGTTCCGACAGATAGGCAGGGAGAAAATTGTCGGGAGCAGTGGGAATTACTTTCACTGGGGATTTGGGATGTTCTTCTATAATTTCTTCTGACAAAACGGGATAAATGCCAGTAACAAGGGCGCTTCTTTCTCTATCTGCCTGTTCAGCTAAAACCTTCTCACCTTCTTCCTGTAATTGCTTTTCTTTAGCCTGTTTCGACATTCTCTTACTTTTCTCGACTTTCCCTAGTTCTTTCTGGGCCCTCCTATGTGCTTCCTTACGCCATAACTCAATGGCTTCTGTCTGTGAGGGCCTCGCCTTTCGTTTCCATAACTCTTCTTCTACTCTCATAATACATTCTATGTCCCAGGTACCTGCGGCGGGCCATCTATGCACCATTTCTAATTTTTCGGTATAGTCTACCCAAAGGTCTAAGAATAATATGGCACTCAATCCATGTTTGTTATACATGAAATGTCCAGGTGTATCTCTAGGCGGGATTTTAACTGGTTTATCTAATAGATTCTTTTTGGTGCCGATCGTACGTAATTTGAAAAACAGAGGCATTCTTAAACTCAACTAATTACGGTTAAAAAGACTTGGAATATACAAAAACAAAACAAACACTTTATACACTAGAATATAGTGCAACTGTACCGGTCTCACGAATGAGACACGTCTTTACCGTTTTCCAAAAATGGAACCCGTCTTTATACTTTCCCAGTGGTACTCACCAAGAAGCAAAACTTGAAGACCTGGTCATCGGACTCTTGACGCTTGCGCAGGAATATCGGGGCTCCAAAGACCTCGGACTCGGCGTTCTCACTGGTCGGGCTCTGGGTTGGGACGCTCCGCTATCTTCTTCACCGCCTCGTGTGGATGATCAGTCGCAGTCTGTCTCCTCCTCGTCTCGAGGGAGTTAGCGGGAACACCCCGCTGTTGTGCACTTGAAGTCCGTCGAAAGTATGGAAGGGACAAGGACCCGACTTACATCGCCGGCGCGTCGGGAAGAGGGAGCGTACCTGTTCAGGCGCCAATTAATGTGGTAAATAAAAACTAATTATTTACGCTGTCGGAATTTCTATAATTACCCAAGAAATGGTAATACATAAAATGAGGAGCAGAGTCCGTGGTCTTCGAGTTGAAAGGGTTTTATTCCAGAACTCGAGTTAAGGGAGAGCTCCTTCACCAAGCGGGTTCAGGAGTAGTCTGCTTTACTTGGAACATAACAGCACTTATATACATTATGAGTACAATCAAAAGAAGGAGTTCCCCCGGACTTGATTCAATCATTTATGATGTAATCATATGGAAGACATAGCATGCTTGTTCTCGTTTAAAGGATAACTTGGATTACATTTACACATAGACAAACATATTGCATTGAAGTGATTGTGGTGACAAGTTACAGAGTTACTAGTGTCTGGGGACAGAGAATCGAGGCATTGTTACAGGGTCGTTTCTGTCGGAAAGGTAAAGAGGACGAGGCATTGTGCGTTCTTTACTTCTTACACAAGGGCGGTGATGTCTCACAATGGTATAGCTGGGAGGAAGGAGAATGGGCTGTGGTTAACTATTCTTCTTCATGGCTGTCTCATGTGCTTGATCAGGTTTTCCCTTGATTGTTGACCCAACCCGTGGCTGCCCCCGCAAGCTGAGAGATCATTGACGAGCGAGAGAGTGTGACAGAGTTGGAGAGGGGGGGGTTTGGCGAGCCAACCATCTTAACTGACTCCGTTCTGGTCTAAGGGAAAATATCGAACGGGACGGAAACCCGTAAGATACACGATGGCTGGCCATTATTTTCGTTGCATGTGCCAGTACAACGAAGAGAAAAATAGGCAAGAGGGGGTATAACAGGATCTGTGCTTGAAGTAGGAAAATCGGCTTGCCTGGTCGGTGTTAGGGTGAATAGGGTGCATGATGGGACACCAGGCGGAAAAGGGAGTTTTTAGTCAACTTCCACACATTCTCGAATGGGACTTAGTTTGTATGAAATTGTGTTTGGTCGTCCTGCGAATGTTTGGGGTGTGCCTCGTCCTAAAGAATACAGCAGTATTGAGTACCCTATGTTGGTGGATTACTTACATGACTTGACTGCTAAATTACGTGTTCTCCACCAACAGGTCTATGACAGTCTACCGACAGCAACTGCGGATCCAGGACACACAATTCAACCCGGCGATTATATTCTCACGAAGAATTTTCAACGAACAAAAAATTTGGAGCCGAGGTGGACTGGGCCGCATTTAGTTTTGTTAGTGACTCGAACTGCTGTTAGAGTAGCTGGCAAGAAGAACTGGGTGCATGCCACCCACTGTAGAAAAGTTCCATTGCATTTACCATATGACAAGTGGGTGAGGGGAGGTATAGCCGATTCTGAACGTGAACAAACTCTTAGATTTGTTCCATTTAGTGATGCTCATTTGACATGGACATGGTCAGAACGCAAGGATGATGATGTTCTGCAAGCTGCTGTACCTCCTCATCTAAAGATTGTCACCACCAATCCGGAACTTTTATTTGAGGATCCAACTGTACCTAATAAAGAACGCTATGATCTAAGACCGCGAAAGACTGTACATATGGACAAATAAAAGTGAAACTGGAATATTTTTTTATATAGTGAATTTATACTTTGGCAGATCAAGAAACTTTTTTTTGCTTTTTGCTTTTTCCTTTTTCGAGTCTTCATCCGGACTCAGCTGCAGGGTCACGGTAGGAAGTTCTTAAGGGGTGAGCCACGTATTGACACAAGGTCTGTGGTTCAGGGTCGTTAGTGCGATCTTGGCGCACACTTAAGTGAAGAAGGAAAATTTCTGTGAGCAGCACATTAGAGGATGGAGTTTCTTGAGTCTGAAAAATGTGTTAGGAAAGTGGATTCGAAAAACCGAATATGTATATTGGTTCGTAGCAAATGTTTTTTAATAATGTGTTTTCTTATGCTTGTGAATATTACGTTAGCTTGTGTGGGTTGGATTTTCTATGTCACACAATTGCCGCTTACATCTACCTCCCAACCTACTCTTTCTTTTTCTACTGTTTCTCCACATGAGTTTCATACGTAACCTGAACATGAACAGACACGAAGATCAGAATTTGTGAATAATTTGTTTATACAGATGTTGCATCAGCATCAGCTAGTCATAAATACCATGAATTGTTGGGTGTGTGGTCTTATGCCACATACTACAGACAAGGGAATGCCATATTTGGTTTTGCCTTTTTCACCGAATGGGTCAGTTTGGGCACTCCAATCGATATTTATCTATGCGAACGAACCCTCTCCAGTGCGTTTTGTTAACGATAACGTGAGCAAGAATGCTTTGGTACGGGGAATAGTCGATATGATTAGAGATATTGACGCGTATAATGCTATCCCTAAAGATGAGGTACGAGCATATGTCAGTTGGAATAAGAGGACATATAGTGTTAGCTTGACGGAGAAAGAAAGGCAGCGAAGGTCTCCTCCTATTTGGATTATACCCCACCGAGGTCATCTTTGTTTGCAAGGTAATGGTCAGAATCCGAGAGCTCAGCTTGGTAAGAGTGTGTGTGTTCACACATACGTTTGTACGTCCCAGAAATCTCCTCAGTTCGTGCCAGCTAAAGGCACGTATTTTGTCTGTTATGATAGAGCATACACATGGTTGCCATCTGATTTTTCCGGCACATGTTACGTGGCATTTTTGCTTCCCCCCACATACACTGCTGTTTGTGTAATCGATGCGAAAGATACTGTCGCACAAGAAGCTGGAGACTTCTTTAAGGGTTTCCTACCCTTTTGGGGTCCTATGGCTAATAGTAGGAATATTCGTCAGCTTACGAGAGTGGTTGAGGCCACTATAAATGAGATTGCAGGTGCCCTTTGCAATATTACAGCTGAGCTTCAAGCGGATCGCCTTATGACATTACAGAACCGTTTTGTTTTAGATATTATACTTGCAGATAGAGGTGGGGTATGCAAATTGATTAGATCTAGTTGCTGCGTTTTCATACCAGATAATGCCCCGACAGTGTACCAAGCCATCTCTAGACTACATAAGATCTCTGAGTCTATTCATGTGGACGAAGGAGACTGGTCGTTGATGGGATGGTTATGGGAATTGTTGTCCAAATGGGGATGGAAGATTCTGATGTTCCTTGGTATGGCGTTAGCTATCCTTTTCTCGTGTTGTTTATGCATCCAGTGTGGTCCCGCCATTTGTAGTCTTTGTGCTACGATCTGTGTGAGAAGACCAGTCCCGAGAGAAGTGAAGGATAATAAGATGATGTTACAGCAACACCTTGATGACCTGATGAGAATAGATATAGACCTAGATTTAGATTGATATGAGTTTAGGCTATTGCCTACGTAATGGCAAAAGGAGGGCCTGAGGTTCTGTGATTTTGCGTGCTTTTAAAGTGCACGACTTTCTTTTCTAAACATGGGTTTTGCCATGCGTCGTGACTGCCATCTGGTGTTGCCTTTTACGTAGGCCTCAGAAGTTAGTCTGCGAGCAAAGCAGTCTGACCTTTTGTGGGTCATGTGTACATTAACTAAGGTTTCCTTTGTGCGCTGGAGTTAATTTCAGAAGCTGGCCTTTCACCTGGAATTGACCCTGCCAAGCCAATTTCCCTGCAAGATCGTTATCCACTTTCCCAATCACCATTCAAGACATTTGTTAACTTTTAAGTTTCTTTACGTTTCTGTTATCTTGCACAATATCTGAAAGTACTTTTCTTTACTGTTTCTTCATTTCATGGGTTACGCTTTCAATTAAGGGTTTGTCCGGGCCTTACAGATTATTATTTAGATATGCCTAAATATTAACTTGTGGGTTGGGACACTGTAAAATGAGCTTTACTATATGATGCTGTGTGATGTCATGTATTTTCTATTGGTTGAATTTTGGTGCAGGGGCGTGCATTTTAAATGTACCTTTCTGTGTATAAATAGGGATGTCTCGCCTTAGTAAAATTGAGCAGTTTCTTGAGTTGTACACCGTGTGGTATTACTGGGATTTCTGCTACTAGCTGCAGCTAATAAATTTGATCTCTGACGCCACCTAGAAGTATTCCGTGTCTCTGTATACCAAGGCAAGGGAACCCAGAGGACTTTGGGCGTGTCCCTGGCGCCGCTGGGTACTTGAAATCCCAGTTCTCCAGACCAGGGTCACACAGTTAACCTTTGTTAGCAGGGGTGTGGCAATTTCTTTTGCCACCAGTAAGAGCAGGGTGCTGGTGATTACTGCGCGCCCCGTAAGCGACAGCCACAAGTAAGAGCAGGGGAGGTTGGAGGCCGCCTCCCTGAAAAGGTGTGCTACCTGGGGCGCACAGACCACCTTGCTATGCCACTGTTTGTTAGATCTGTTATCCTTAGGCTGGACTTCCCTGAGTCTTTTTGCCTATTCACCTTCATTTACCTTCATTTGTGTGCTGAAACTGCTAACCAGTGCTAAAGGTGTGCTGCCCGTGGCGCACAGACCCCCTTGCTATGCCACTGTTTGTTAGATCTGTTATCCTTAGGCTGGACTTCCCTGAGTCTTTTTGCCTATTCACCTTCATTTACCTTCATTTGTATGCTGAAACTGCTAACCAGTGCTAAAGTGCTCGTGCTTATCCTCCTAAATAAGGTTTGTGGCAGAGGCATTTGAAGCCTCCTGCCTTGATATGCTGATTTGCCACCCTTCCTGGAAGAGGAGGTGATAACACCTCTCTTCAGAGCAGCAATCATTCCTGACCTACTGAGAGCACGGGCTCTCACCCCTGGGGTGAGAAACTTGTCTGTGGTGGCAGGCTGGACAGGACTAGTCAACCAGAACTGTAGAGGGCTGTTAGGTTTCAGGGGGTATCTCTAAAGTACCATATGGGCACATGTATTAATAAATCCAACACTGGAATCAGTGTAGAATTATTAATTTGAGGTGTTTGATAGCAAACTCAATAGGTTTCAGTGAAGCCCCTATGTAACTGAGAAACTCGTTTTGACAAGTGCCCAGTACATACCTTAAGGCGGCTTCCCTGTTCATTTGTACTTTCTGTTATTGAACTGGCCAGCACAGGGGTATATCTGGTCATTCAGATATGTCTTCACATGTAATTTAATGTAGCCTGCCTCAGGGATGTAAGGCCTGCTGTATTGGTGTTTTAAAAACAAAACATGCAGTGCTAGGGGACATGGCACACTAGTGTGTGCCATATTTTTACTGTTTGGAGCACCTTGTCATGCAGTCTGCAGTGGCAGTCTGTATGAGTTTGGTGTTGGGTCCACATAGAGTGGCACAAGATATGCTGCGTCTCTTAGGGACCCTCTTTAATACCTATGCCGTAGGTACCTGAGGTACCACTTACTATCGACTTATAGAGGTGAAAAGGCCTGGGCACTTGGGGAACAAGTGACCAATTGTCTTGTTTTGGGGAAAGAACACTGGAACTGAGGACCTGGTTAGCAGGAAGCCACTGCTCTTCCATCAAAGTTGCATCACAAACCAGGCAAAAAGTGGGGGAACTACTGGAATACAAACCCGGTTTGCTACGATATTGTCAATTCAAGTAATTTCCAAATCCCAATGGCTCAATGACTGTGTGGCTGCAAACCCACTTTAACAGCATTTCACTGAGTGCACTGAACTTTACTAGTGCACACAAGATTACCGGCATTCACTGAGAAACATTGGAGTGCAAAATTGAATTGGAACTTACAAATCTGCAAAGAGCTGTAAAGAAAAAGAATTTTGTAATTTATGTTTGGCCTTAAAAATTTCGGGGGAAGTTGATCCAGGGACGGGAAAGGGTATTGGGAACGATCCAAAAGTTGAATTCCACACGCAAATTCCTAAATGTGATGTGTGGGCTTGGCTTCGGGCTGAGTGTTCCATGTAAGAAGAACTTGGACTTGACCACATGCCCTTTAGCCAGTGTTCTCGGGTATGGCTATAGGCTGTGTGGGTACTGAAAAAATGGGAACAGGATATAGTCAAAAGTACTTTAACTTTTAAATGTACATGTATTTTAGATGTTTTAGATTGGAGGAATTTATCGTCGATTCTGTTGTCGAAATATTGTTTAGATGGAAATCGATTGCTGTTTCTGCTTTCCTTTTACAAATATAGAGCAGAAGGCTACGATGCATTACAAGTACAAAATTCTGTGAAAAGCAAAGTTAGACATTAATCGTACCTAATTTACATTGCCACAGGAAGCCTATTTGCTACTTTTATAAATATATTTAATAAAGAATAGCCTTAAAAGTTGTAATACTTAAAAATCAAAGGATTGTGTTGTCTGAAATTACTTAGTTTTTGTTTGCATTTATGTGTATTTAAATGAGTGTGAAGCTACCCTTGCCAGTAAAATCTGATTGTCCCAACTTGTTTTTAACGTGCTGATAGTTGCTTGGTTCTATCTAAAGCAGATTTACATTCTCAAAGTGATTGCAATGATTTTACATTGTCAGTTTTGCGACCGAGGAAGAATATATGGCTGATTCATATTTAATGCAAGACGTGTGATTTTTTAACTTCTGAATGAAAGGAGATAAACTTTTTTCAATTCTGGTATTTTTGATGGCCGAATCTGGTACAACGTGTTCGCTTGCCCGCTACATTTTGAGGGAGATTTGGGTGTAAATGCTTTTTTTCCAGAATCAATTTTGGGTTTAATATGCTTGTAAAGGTTTGCTCTTGAAAATGAAATCCTCTGTGCTTTCTTTAAAGGTATTTGACCTTTTCTACTTTCTATTATTTTGGGTGTCAAAACCCGTTTCATTTGAAAACTGCAAAAAAAACGTTTTTTTTAATCCTTGTTAAACTTACCTACGAGCAATCTTACTACACCAGTATTCCCTGAATTGGAGCTGAAGAACGTTTAATTCATAGTGAATCTTGAGCCATATTATCAATAAAGGGCGATACATTATCGCCGCTTTTATCGGCTGGAAACTGCCGCTAAAGCTGCGATAATGGGCTCGATAATATGCCCTTGTGAATTCCCATAGAAGCCCAGGTTAACACCAGAACCTGGCTTGCTATGGGAATTCACAAGGGCATATTATCAAGCCCATTATCGCCGCTTTAGCGGCAGTTTCCAGCGGATAAAAGTGGCGATAATGTACCGCCCTTTCTTGATAATATGGCCCCTTATACCGTCACTATTTCGGGTGAGTTTTGGTCGAGTTAAGGCCCTTTTATAAATGCACTTAGTAAAGTCCTTTTGATGAGGATTGGCCATAGATTTCCAAAGTTTCATCAGATCCGATCTACACTGGATTATATAGGTTTGTTAGACTACCGAAACAATCCGACATCAATTACTTTAATTTCTGCGCAGATTATAAAAAACATAATGGAAATATATGGAGATAAGTGGTTGGATACTCTAGTCAGTACTTAATTTGGGCCAATGTTTGCCAGTGCTCGGGCTCTGGCGCCTATTTAAGACAGTTCACCACGTGGTTGCGCTGCCAGACGGTTTCTTTAAAAAAAAAAAAAACACGATCAAAGTGGTTTACAATGACACATAAGATTAAAAATAATTCCAGGGTGCTCAGGCTTTTCTTACAGCTTCGGTTCACAGTACAGTCCTAATTGTAACATGCTTTAGGCCGCAATAGCACGTACATGCCATCGGCACGGATATTTGGCAACGCTGGCAGGGACTTGAAATGGCACAAGCAGCACGGGCCGCCTGAGAAATAGCTGCGGGCCTGGCACCTATTATTCTACAAATTAAGCACTGCATTCTGATCACCTTGAGGAACATTTGAGTTTGAAATGCAGTTCACACTTTGAAACGTGCATTCAGCTCAAACGTACGACAATGTTACCATAGGTGAACCTCATCCTTTACATCCTATAGCATTATGGAGTGGATCTCATCTCACTGATTGCTCCACAAATAATCCAGTGACAACTTTTTGTTAGTGTACATGTAAGAGACTTGTATGAAAGAAGACGAATTAGAAGTTTTTTTTTTATAAGAATAGCACAAGGGCTTTATGTGAGCTTCTAAATGCAGTATTGCACAACCATCCCCTTTTCTGCCCATTTTCTCCTTTTCACTGCACTTTCTGAAATTAAAAGGCTCCCCAGCTAAGTGGACATTTCCTCCTGAATAATAGCAGGCATTCTTGGAAATCCAGATTCTGTGCCTACAAGTGAAAATTATTTTAAAGAATTGACCCTTACATTTAGGAGCATTATTTTAAGAATTGACCACTACGTTCAGGAGCATTAGTATGAACATTCGTGTTTCCATTTAATGGACAACAAGGTTGATATTAGGAAGATAAAGGTAATAAACAAAATCCTAATTCTTTAGATATTCCAAGTAGGCTCGAAATGCAGTCAACTGAGCTTCATCATATCCAGCCCTTCACAATCACCCTTCTCGAAGGTGAGTGACGTTTTACTGCTTTGCCAGGGTGAAGAATAACGTTAATTTAAAGCAGTGGGAAGCTCAAAAGTGCACAGCTATACTTACTCAACAACATAGACCTTGAGGAGGTATTGTTGCGTTCAGCCATTTCCCTGGCACAATGGTGTGATCTCGTTGCTTAGCCACCGACAGTGGAGAGGATGATGTAGTTTATAGCTTGCTCAAACTTTGGTTTCTGCAGCCAGTCTAGAATTGACCGACATTGCCACCTTCATGGCATAAGCTCCAAGAGGCCGGACATGCAGTGGAGGGCAGAAGACGAAACCTCTGTCAGTAGCATGTGCACTGAGGATCACTTTCACTGAGTCGAACAGTCATATTAAAATGTATGATGATTCATCACCTGTGCATGACATTCAGCAGCTCTCCACACTCTAGACATGATCACGATATCTTCAAATGTGTGGGGCACCAGCAGCAGCTTCTGTCACCAAGGGACTGGTTAACATCTAGCTGTTATCTGAGAGCAAATGTCCTCTTCCCAATGATATTGATCAAAGTCACAGTTCTTGGTATGTTTTAGCCTAGTGATAAAACCCTCAGTGGTTTTGCCAGGTTTCCGAGTTGTGGAATGAAATGTACCATTCATAATCCACTTTTGTCTTGGGGAGAATATATTTCATCAGCCTATATTTAAAGTCATCATGGATGACCTTTAATCTTTGTCAAACTTGAAAATGAAGTGTAAACTATCAGTGGCAATGCAGTGCATGAGGAGGGACATGAGTCACCTGTCTTATTCAATACCCAGTAGACCCCTATCGATATTCAAGGCCTTCATCCAGTTGCACCATCTTGGACCCAGATTGTTGCTGTTAAGGAGCCTGAAACCGGGGCCACACAAAGGCAGCATCTCCTCAGCTACAGGGGGAAGAAGGTGCTAATGGTGTGACATGGGCACCTGTCTCACTCTTAATGCTGAGTCTGCCTTCAACTGGGGGTGACATGGTGCCAAGAAGTGAACATTGTGTCAGTCAACAAGAAAAGTCAACAACAGCAACAAATGTGCACAGGAAACATCCATGCTGCCATTGTAGAATTTTGGTTTTGTCAAGGATACTAAACAGACAGTGCAATTCGCACAGTAATATGAATGTGTGTGCCAATTAAAGGATGAGCACTTTCATAGACTGAGAGCTGGGAGCCTGTGCCTTTGGAAGAGGAGAGTAGGTACGTTAAAAAAAAATTACATTGGTCTCCCCCGTCCCCTCCCCCCCTCTTTTCTGTGACATGAGCCACGTCTGGATGTCACTTGTGATATCAGAAATACAAAGAATGCATTCATTGATAAGATAATATGTTTTCACATATGCCAGCACGCTAGAGGCACATGCATAAACTCTTCATACCCATGAAGGTACACTCGGAGATTAAAATGCCCTTTTGAGAATATTCCAGCCACTTTGAGCATAAGCAAGAACTCCTCTTTCATATGAAGGCAGACAAATTGAATATACTAGCATATTAAACCAAATGATGGCAACTATAAATCATAAAGGCCCTTGAACTGAAGTTTCCAGTGGACTGGAAAGCATGTGTGTGCAGTCAGCACCATACATTGTCGCTTGTCTATGAAAGGAATATATATGTTTCTGAGATTACATGATGCTGTTTTAAACTAATAAATCTGATACATTTGACCATTTGATATAAATGTACTATGAACTTGATTAAAAGTCAGGCAGACAAAATTAACGCATGATTTTATGCATTCATTTCATTCTGTTTGATTACTGCTGGATAGGTTTTTCCACAACTGGTTTTAATGGGTGTGGTAGAACCTGGCCCCATTTTTACAGCAAGTAAAATGGGCCAGAAAAATTAAATGAGACTTTTGGTTGCAATGCCAGCTAAGTCACATAGCACTTGTAAGGTTTCGCCTGCATAGCACTTGTGTTGTGCTCGAGAAATCTATTGTTTTTAATACAAACTTAAAAGGGACTTACATCTCACCTCCTCGCTTTCCTAGCTTTTCATTGGTTCTTGTGCGTGCCACTTACATTTCCTACATTTCTATTGGCTGTCGTATAGTTTCCTGTATTTGCTAATTCTTGTTCCTCATCAGCTTCTCTTATCAGTTTACCGCTGCCGAAATACTATTAACATCCGCTTTGGTGGAACTACATTTTCATAAGGTTTTGCCTTTGACTTTTGCAGCATAGTTATATAACATGTTATCACCCGGAGAGATTAAGTGATTCGCATGGCTGCCGAGACTCGAACCGGGATCCCCAGCTCTCAAGTCAGCAGCTATGGCCACTGCGCCACATCTTCCATACTTCCCTGTTATCTGTCACAGAGCTCTTTCCTTTTCATGGATGATAATTGATGAAAACATCTCTTTTTTCATTACATAGGGAAAACTGTTGCATTACCAATGCTTGTTATAACAGCAGGGGGTAAAACCACATAGAATAGGGGATTCTGTGGTGCTTTATGACTGGAAAAATCTGATCCCACTTGGCAATTCCCCATAATGGCGTTTTACTCATATTTGGAAATGATAAAATCACATGTGGTTTTACGGTGGACCCTGTACCAGGCAGTTCAGAATTCGGGCTTGTGTATTTAAATTAGGATTTCTGAGGTATTCAGGTTCAAGTATGTGTGTGTGTATATGTGTTGGACTTGTAAAGCGCACAGTTGCCGTAAGCGTCCCGGCGCTGGAGACCGCTGGGGAACCCGTCCTGGCTTTCCCTGTGAGATGGTCCCTTCTGGGTATCTCCAAGGTGAAACCAGGCATCCCCGGGGTCTGTGGGGGGCCGTTGTAGAGATGAGGCAAGCTTAATGCCCAGAGTTGCCAAGTGTGATCCCTGGTTAGAGTAGGCACCGAGGCGAGAATTGTCGAGTCCGCAGACCCTGGTTCACGACCCTGCCGCGTCGGGAATTGAACCCTGGTCCCGGGCCGTTCTCTGCTTCCGGGTCTGCCGCCTCTAACCAGTGAGCCACACCACTATTTAAATTAGGATTTCTGAGGTATTCAGGTTCAAGTAGACATAGTGAAATGTTGAATTCCACAATTATGCATGATCACCAGGCCTTGCAACTAAAGTGTTATTAGTTACACTATAAGGGTTTAAAAGTTATGGCAATGATAATTTGTTATATTGGTGAACTTTCGATGCTTGTGATGTCTATCAAACTGTTCTGAGAAGTGGATCTGTCTCTTTAGATTTGTACTATTATTTCACAGCCATATGTACATGTATAAAAACATACATTTATGTGTATTAACCTTACTGACCCCTTGATACCATGACTTGTATCCCATGCTAATTATCATCTCTTTAGCTACGTTTGTTAATGTTGCTACATCTCATTATCTTGTGTTTACTTCATAAGAAGGTTCCTACGGTACCATGCCCAGGCTTCCCACATTTTCAAGGTCAGCCCTGTTTTTTCACAGGCTCCCCCGAAGATGTTGGCAAATTTAGCACGTGTCCTATTTTTTAGAGAGGACGACTGAAACAGCAAAATGCATGCATTTATATGTTCCAAGATAATCTAGGTAGCAGCTCTTATCAGAAAGCTATTTCATTAACAAGCATGATACTGTGTTTATAAGTTGCATTTAATGTATTCACTTAAGGGCAGATTTACAAACCACTTTGCACCACTTTTGCATCATTTTTCCATGTTAAAAATGACATAAAATTGGCGCAAGGGGCTTGTAAATCTGCCCTTTAGTGCCTTATTCTATGTGTTTCTATGTTGAAGAGCTCTGTTAGTTAAGTCATACTGTGCCCTTCTGGTGTAAAATTAAAGTCCTTCTTTAATTTTTTGCCAAATATCCCGGATTTTGGTTTTCATAATATCGTCATCCTATCCTTAGGCCTATTTTTCCAATGAATAAACGTCTTACTTACCCACATCAAAACATATGTATGCAAACACATCTACATGAAGACACACTTGCATGTAGGCGTAAATATACACAGAAACATAGCAAAACATCCATGAATACATGATTTCGCTAAGTATGCTCCTAAACACATTTTTCAATGCATTTATGCATGTGTTGCAGAGGGCTTTTTAAATGGCTTTAAGCATCGTTGCCTGTTATTAGAAATATATATTTCTTTTGTGATATTCCTCTACTTTTCTCCTTAAAAAATATAAAATGACTAGCGAAATATTATTCAATTTTTGCTAAATTTAAATAAATGGGAATTGTTAGAATGTAAATCATTTTGCAAGTGTTTTCTTCTGCTGTAACATCCAGTAAAAGTACATTTTGTTTCAAACAAAGTTGTTACTCTCCCAATTAAATGCTGGCCTGTTTCATGGCAGCAGGAAGAGACGGATATAGTTGAGACATGATATTCATAGAGGCACTTTGTTCAGAACAAGCTATTGAGTGGAGTTGTTTATTTTAGGAAAGTCTTAAGTAGCGCGAGTGATGAAGGACTTTTCTATCATCTAGGCGATTTGAAACCTTTCCTTCTTCCGGAAGTGCTGAGTACAGTTGCATCAGTTTCGCAATGTGCTTTCAGGGGAAGAAAGCTGCACTGCTGTTCTATCAACAATGAACCAGAGTTTCCGATATGTGAGAAGGAAAACATCCCTACATGTGTTTAAAGAAATGTTAGTCGGCATTAAAACACGTACATGAGACAAATGCAGGCCGGTGGCCGACTTTTTTTTTGTTTGTTTTCCATTCCATGCAGTTCGCACTTGAGAGTTCATATCTAAGGTTAATTCACTAATAAATGTGATTAAAAAAAGAGCATTATTTCGAACAATATCCCCAACACTGCATAGAATATCAATTTGAAAATGTATCCATTCAGTGATGCATATTCCATTCCTTTTATGCATTAATACAATAAAAGTGTGTATTGCTATTAGCATCTCCTGAAACGGTTGCATTGTGTGTGTGCTGAATTTCATATTTAAAGTACTCTTTGGCTTTTCTGTAATTCTGTGTTTCTTGGTGAGCTCATCGTAAAGACGGGCATCCGTAAAATCATGTGTATGTCAAGCACCGAACTTTATAGTATACCATGGGTTTCAAGCCCCTGCCACCAATACCGCAGCCTTTGACTTATCCTCGGGAATCATACATCAAAGTTCAAGAGTCAAAACATATAAACGACGTCAGAGACCGTTGTCTATGAGAATAGCGCCCAGGCCTTCTTCAGTTGTCTCTGTTGCTTCCTTGTGCTTAATATACTAAAGAGAAACGGTGATACCTGACAAGGTGGTACGTGTTTACAAAAAACGCGAGATATTTTCCATATCACTGTACTATTCAGACGTCAAGCGTTTTGTGATGAATTTTACAGGTGAAAATGAGATTCCGAAATATTTTTCATGAATACAGGTAGACATACTGTTGACTTGGCTACTGGCATCGAGGTGTACATTTCTCTAACATATGTGACCGGATATGAATTGGAAAAAAGGAATGTAATACCTTTATGCAGTGGAACAACAATGGTTTAACTATGCGGCATAGTCATTGTTATTTTGCTATGATTTCCAAATATGTAGTTGTAAAAAAAAAATGTAAATGCGTCTTTTTTCTGCAAGTAATAGTCTTTCGCTGCTTCCAATGCATATGTGCCTGCAAACAGAGTTAAGGAAATATAAATAGTATTTCCTTCATTTTTAGATTTCTCTCAACAATTATGTTCCCGCGCTCGCACAAACACCTGCATGCATAAAGCGGCCTTCAGACGTGACTGTGCACGCGCTCACTCTGTTGTCAGGAGACTCTAAGATCAGCCCCTCCCCTCCCTCTGCTAATGCAGAGCTCCTCGCAATCACGCTGCACAGGTAAATATGGCGGAGCCATGAATATTCATGCCCTTCTTGTATAAGCCATGGGCAATAATTTATTGAACCGGCCATATGCCCTTTGTGCGTGTGTGTATTTGAACTCAGTCCCGAGCCTTTCAGGCCGTGGCTGCGGGGATGGTGGGGACAGAGCTCCACAATGCCTTCTGTGCCGGGCATTGATGCAGTCCAGCGCTTTCCGAGTTACAATACAAACAAGTTCTAAACCCTATTCAGCTAGCAAGAAAAAAAAATGCGTTGTTCTAAATTCATTCAGTAATCCTGTATTCAAATGGTTAATTTGCACTACGTTCTGCGAAAGAAAGGGAAAACTGTCACCCTGTCATTTCGGAGTCTGACACTAAGCTTGTCAAAGAGACAGCTGTTAAACTGAATTACTGTTGACATGCAGAGAAACGGCCCTTGCCAGATGTAAAGGACATCTGCGGCAATGAAGTGGTACAGGGTGGCTTTTAAAATGTGGTCATTCTGGTGTCTGAATAGCGCGTCTATGGCATTAAAACATGGCCTTGACTCAGACAGTTTAAGGCAGCGCACCCGAGCCAATGAGATGCACAAAGAAGCGCTGCTCTGTTGCCGTATCCGTAGCGTGTGCACGCATCTGAAAGAAGGCCAGTGTCAAAGCTATTAGGACCTTATCGTGTATCCAGCAGGACACGGGCTTAAACTCAGCAGGAAATATTTGCAGTTAGCTGGGCTGTGGGCAGAAGGACGGCGGAGGTGCGAATTCATAAAAGAAATATGCGTCGAACACATACAAGTAACGCTACTTGTTCTAGGCTCACAACTGTTTGCATTAGCAGAGGACAAGATATTGAGCACTGGAGGCCGCCTCGACTTTTCCACTGCAGACAACAAAAGTTGACGGCTGCAGAGCCTTGCAGGAGCAAGAGTCACCATGGGAGATTACAAAAAAATATTAAAAATGGAAATGTAGCTCTTCAAAGCTTAGATCTTCTTTGTGTTTCGAAAACGTCACACAAGTAAAATATATATATTTTTATAAAAACAAAAAATAAGCTACACTTAGTGCATTGACTTTGACTACTTAGTTTACACTGTGTAATGCTGAAATATTTTCCTTCAAGAGGTTTATAGAAATGGAATAGCTGGTTAATTGGTATACCATTTGTACTGCATGATTGAGAGATGCATTTGATGATATAAAACATGTGGTTTGGTAAATTATTTGATTTTACAAACAAATCCAATGGGTGGCTGGCCGTGCTGGCGACTGATAATGGATCCCGGCTAAGTGGCTCCATAACCGAAGAGTGGGCCATCTGTAGGCTGAAAGGCACATGCAACACTCCCAAAATCACCTCTTTTGTAGCTCTGGGAATTGCTCTTCGTCTCCACTGAAGAGATAAGCCAACGGCAACTAAAGAGTTAGCAGAATAAGGCATATTTTAAACAGTGCCAAATTATGTAAAATCATGCAAGGCTGTTACTGCACGAGTGAGAAAGCCCCATCTGTATGGAAACCAAGCCGAAATATAACACCGGAAAAGCAAAGTCCAGGAAAAGAAAAAAAAAGTCAGCAAAGAAACACATTTATTTAAACAGTAGCAGATGTATTAAAAATAGACAGCCCGGGGTGAAGTGCTTGATACACCCTGGTTTGTTTATTGGTGGGTAGTTACATTATTCAATAAATGAGCATATTAAAAAAAAAATTGCCTTTTTTGCTAGATTTTAGTCGCACGGTATAGAAGCTCCAGTAAAGCGCAACAATCTGAAGTTAAAAGATAATCTTCAGGTGTCCATAACTGGCTGTTCATTCGTAGGTATATGAACAAGTATGCCCTTATTTTGCCCACCTTTCATTTGTCAAATAGAAATAGTCTTCTGTTAAAATCTCCGTTTACAATCTGGTAACATTCACTCCCAGAACTTAGCAGGAGAATGTGGCTTCTCGCTAAAGGCATTCATAGCATGTATGGTCAAATGAACAAAGAATCCCAAGAACGTGACCTAAATTTACACCAAATAATAGCACTACTAGAGCACTTTGATATTACAGAAAGGGCAACAGACTATAACGTAGACTTGTGTGTAATACACATTTCATGGGCCATATACATATATATATATATATATATATATATATATATATATATATATATATATATATATATATATATATATATATATATATTACCTACTGGCGATAGCCAGTAGGTATATATAGTTAGGATTTTTTTCCTATGGGATTTTTGAAAATTCTATGTCGAATAACTTTGGCGTTTGAGGACAGAATTGGCTGAAATTTTCAGGAAAATGGAACATTTTGTTTCTGAGCAGCCCCTGAAAATTTGGGGGGGTTTCGTGAGGGGGGGCCGAGAAAAAAGGGGATCCCAAAACGGGTTTTTCCCATGCAATTTTCCATAGGGCGGTTGGCCTCACTTTTAGCCTGAACGGCTGAATGGATTTACACCAAACTTGGCAAAATTGTAGGGACTGGTAGCCCGATGTGCCTTTGCTATGTCTCAAGATATAGGCTCCAGTGGTTTTTACGAAAATTAACTTTGAAAAATATATATTGGGCTACATTGGGCTATATATATGTTGGAGCCCAAATGTAGCCCAATGTAGCCCAATGTAGCCCAAAGATGGCCACCAGAGACAAAAAAAACAAATGTAGCCCAAATATCAGCCAGATGTAGCCCAACTATAGCCCAATGACAGAATGTCCCAGAGTGTTCTAAAGAACAACTAGAGTGCTAACAGTCCTACTTATTACAAAGGTATGGCACACCTGAAGCCATCTTGATTGGAATAAAGTGGTAACTCTTAAAACATTTAATTTAAAAAGGAACAAAATGAGGGGGTTCATTTTGCCATAGAAAGTATGATTAGCGAATATATGACGAAATCCCGCATGTACTATTAGGCCGCAAATTAAAATAACGAAAACTTTTAGAACGAATATGCCTTTAGCATACACTAAACAACTAAACTACCCTAAACCCTAAAACACTACCCCCAGCATGACCCTAAACTACACAAACAGTACAACACTACCCTAAACCCTAAAACACTACCCCCAGCATGACCCTACACTACACAAACACTACAACACTACCCTAAACCCTAAAACACTACCCCCAGCATGACCCTACACTACGCAAACACTACAACACTACCCAAAACCCTAAAACACTACACCCCAGCATGACCCTACACTACGCAAACACTACAACACTACCCTAAACCCTAAAACACTACCCCCAGCATGACCCTACACTACACAAACACTACAACACAACCCTAAACCCTAAAACACTACCCCCAGCATGACTCTACACTACGCAAACACTACAACACAACCCTAAACCCTAAAACACTACCCCCAGCATGACCCTACACTACGCAAACACTACAACACTACCGTAAACCCTAAGACACTACCCCCAGCATGACCCTACACTACGCAAACACTACAACACTACCCACAACCCTAAAACACTACACCCCAGCATGACCCTACACTACGCAAACACTACAACACTACCCTAAACCCTAAAACACTACCCTCAGCATGACCCTACACTACGCAAACACTACAACACTACCCAAAACCCTAAAACACTACACCCCAGCATGACCCTACACTACGCAAACACTACAACACTAGCCTAAACCCTAAAACACTACCCCCAGCATGACCCTACACTACGCAAACACTACAACACTACCCTAAACCCTAAAACACTACCCCCAGCATGACCCTACACTACGCAAACACTACAACACTACCCTAAACCCTAAAACACTACCCCCAGCATGACCCTACACTACGCAAACACTACAACACTACCCTAAACCCTAAAACACTACCCCCAGCATGACCCTACACTACGCAAACACTACAACACTACCCAAAACCCTAAAACACTACCCCCAGCATGAGCCTACACTACGCAAACACTACAACACTACCCAAAACCCTAAAACACTACCCCCAGCATGACCCTACACTACGCAAACACTACAACACTACCCAAAACCCTAAAACACTACCCCCAGCATGACCCTATACTACGCAAACACTACAACATTACCCAAAACCCTAAAACACTACACCCCAGCATGACCCTACACTACGCAAACACTAAGACACTACCCAAAACCCTAAAACACTACACCCCAGCATGACCCTACACTACGCAAACACTACAACACTACCCAAAACCCTAAAACACTACCCCCAGCATGACCCTACACTACGCAAACACTACAACACTACCCAAAACCCTAAAACACTACCCCCAGCATGACCCTACACTACGCAAACACTACAGCACTACCCTAAACCCTAAAATACTACACCCCAGCATGACCCTACACTACGCAAACACTACACTACCCAATACCCTAAAACACTACCCCCAGCATGACCCTACACTACGCAAACACTACAACACTATCCTAAACCCTAAAACACTACGCCCAGCATGACCCTACACTACGCAAACACCACAACACTACCCTAAACCCTAAAACACTAGCCCCAGCATGACCCTACACTACACAAACACTACAACACAACCCTAAACCCTAAAACACTACCCCCAGCATGACCCTACACTACGCAAACACTACAACACTACCCTAAACCCTAAAACACTACCCCCAGCATGACCCTACACTACGCAAACACTACAACACAACCCTAAACCCTAAAACACTACCCCCCGCATGACCCTACACTAAACAACCACCACAACTCTACACTACACTAACACAACACTACACTACACAACACTACACTACACTACACAATCACTAACCCACGAAAAAATTAACACAAACCCACTTACCTCTCTCGTCATCGTGGTTTTCACAACGCAAATGCATTTACCATACATGCCTTTAAAACGTAATTCTTTGTAAAGGCATGCGCGATAAATGCACATGCGTTTTGAAACAATGCGGGATAATGGTATGCGAGGTCAATGACCTTGCGGGATAATGGTATGCGGACTGAAAGTCTGCGGGATAAAAAATGCGGGAAAATGGCTGCAAACCATGACTAGCAGCAGACTTCCCTGGTGAGCGCTAGCTTTACTACAGTGATCTAATGAGCAACTAGAGTGCTAACATTCAGAATTTATGGCAAATGTGTGACACATCTGAATGCCTTATTGGTAGAACCAAAGTAAACAAGCATTGAAAATGCAATAGATCTCGCCCTCGTTTAAGTTAAAGCCATTCTGTTTGTAATGAGGTGGCTTTTTAGCTTTGCTTTTATTAGTGTTTTTAAAACTTTCATGTAAATAACATGCATATGTATGCATATATGTAAATGTATGCATGCATTTATATTTATATAGATATGCAGATTATATATGTTTATAGATGTATATTACCTACTGGCGATAGCCAGTGGGTATATATAGTTAGGATTTTTTCTCTATGGGATTTCTGAAAATTCTATGTCTAATAACTTTGGCGTTTGTGGACGGAATTGGCTGAAATTTTCAGGAAAATGGCACATTTTGTTTCTGAGCAGCCCCTGAAAATTTGGGGGGGGTTTCGTCATGGGGGGGCCGAGAAAAAAGGGGGGTCCCAAAACTCGTTTTTCCCATTCATTTTTCCATAGGGCGGTTGGACTCACTTTTAGCTCGAACGGCTGAATAGATTTACATGAAACTTGGTAAAATTGTAGATATGGTTTGCCCGACGTGCCTTTGCTATGTCTCAATATATGTGCTCCAGTGGATTTTGAGAAATTAACGTTTAAAAAAATATATATATCTGTGACAGCGCTCCGGTTAGCGCCCCGGTTCGCGTACCTGACGCGTAACGGAACTTCGCGAAGCGAAGCTGATTGGCTCTCCGGTGTCTGTCAATATTCTAAACAGTCCGGAGCGGCCGCCATCTTGTCTCTCGGTACGATCGAGAGACAAGATGTGGTGAAAAACGAAGGGGGAAATGAAGGAAAGGGGGCAAGGTAGACCACTCCTGACCCCCTAGGATTGATGAGGGGGATATTAAAGTGCCCCGCGGGGCAAAAAATTAAAATAATTTTTTTTTTGCGATTTTACGCCGTAGAGGCGCGTCCCGGTACGCGAACCGGGCAGCTCACCGGGCAGCTCACCGGGCAGCTCACCGGGCAGCTAACCGGGCAGCTAACCAGCAGCGTAGCTGTCAACTTTGTAAACAGTCCGGAGCGGCCGCCATCTTGTCTCTCGGTAGGTTCGAGAGACAAGATGTGGTGAAAAAAGAAGGGGGAAATGAAGGAAAGGGGGCAAGGTAAACCCCTCCTGACCCCCTAGGATTGATGAGGGGGATATTAAAGTCCCCCGCGATTTTTCGCGGTAGAGGCGCTTCCCGGTACGCGAACCGGGCAGCTAACCGGCAGCGTAACGGGAGTCCGCCATCTTGTGTTTTTGGAGCGTCCGGTTTGCGTACCGGGTAGCGTCCCGGTAAGCGTAACAAGGGGAAAACCAAGAGAAACAGTAAAAAAAAAATTAAGGGAATAGATTTCCAGCAAACTTGGCAAAATTGTAGGGACTGTTTGTTTGATGTGCCTTTGCAAGGCCTCAAGATATGTGCACGTGTGGATTTTGTCTAATTAAGGTTAAAAAATATATATATATCTGTAAGCGTGCTCCGGCACGCTTACGTTACGGGTTTTGTTTGCGCTGCAGAGCCGATACGTCACGGTTATGCGACGCGCCATGAGGCGTCTCACGTGGCTACGTGATACGTCACGTAATAAAGAATATATTTTACAGCTATAGATATTAGCTTTTAAAAAACCAATGAAATTCACTGAAAAAACCATAGGTTATAGACCATATATAGTTAGGAATTTGCATTTACAAAACCTTGAAAATTCACTGAAAAAACCATAGGTTAGAGACCATATATAGTTAGCTGGACATTTTATTGACATAAAACCAATGAAATTCCATATATAGTTAGTTGCACTAACTATATATCGCGCACCCGCAATCCACTGCTGATGATGTCACATATTACATCATTCATGACATGATCAGTGACATCACTGATGACATCACTGATGACATCTCAAATGACATCACTGATGACATCACTGATGACATCATGACACACCAATACCAGTTACTACATACGCACTCACAGATTCCTACGTCTACACACACATTCACTCATTCACCCATACAATCACTCATACATACAGTCACTCATTATTACAACACTATCATATGAACTCATACACCTATGCAGACACTCACACACTGCCACTCATCCATGGAGTTACTCACACACCTAGTCAGTCCTGTAAAGAATCAATCACACTTCCATTTCCTCATCTATACAGTTAAACACAGAACACCATACTTCAGTGACATCACTGATGACATCACTGATGACATCTCAAATGACATCACTGATGACATCTCAAATGACATCACTGATGACATCATGACACACCAATACCAGTTACTACATACGCACTCACTGATTCCTACGTCTACACACACATTCACTCATTCACCCATACAATCACTCATACATACAGTCACTCATTATTACAACACTATCATATGCACTCATACACCTAGTCAGTCCTGTGAAGAATCAATCACACTTCGATTTCCTCATCTATACAGTTAAACACAGAACACCATACTTTTCACACATATACTAACACATACTTACTCTCTTATACAATCACTGATACAAGTACACATTGATATGCACAGAGTCACACACCTCCCAGCCAGCCACACACACACTCAGTCTTCCATACACCCACTCATTCTTCAATATGTAAAACATATTTAAACTTTACAAAAACACACAGACACTAGATGATGTCATCAGTGATGTCATTTGAGATGTCATCAGTGATGTCATCAGTGATGTCATTTGAGATGTCATCAGTGATGTCATCAGTGATGTCACTGACCATGTCATGAATGATGTAATATGTGACATCATCAGCAGTGGATTGCGGGTGCGCGATATATAGTTAGTGCAACTAACTATATATGGAATTTCATTGGTTTTATGTCAATAAAATGTCCAGCTAACTATATATGGTCTCTAACCTATGGTTTTTTCAGTGAATATATATATATATATATATGCCTCCCCACTATAACGTTGAAATTCAAAAGTGTGGGGTGTAGATCTAGGCAATTGAGAAAACACCATTGCACACAAGCTCACATCACACCACTGAGGTAGAAGCAGGTGTAACAATACCAATGAAGATTATATTGTCTGTGTGACTTCTAGGAAGTGGTACCCAATCAGGCCATTTCCGCATTTGAGTCGACTGCCACAGGTCAAGTTGCTTGTGCCCTAGAAGATTTCTGTTACAATCAGTTGAACTCCTCAGTAGACAGCTTGACTACTATATCCCCACCCTCTTATCCATCATGCAGTTGGTTTTCACATTACCTGTTATCAGTTAAACTCTCTCTGCGAGCCATTGGGCACAAGTGGCATAACAACTACAACCCTGAAGAGAAGGCTCAATGGAGGAAACCCAAGCACATTTAAAAAAAAGCCCTTAGACAAGCAGACCACTGTATTAAACTATTTAATGCTCCTTGCATGACCTCAGCGATTGCTTTCAGCCATTACAGGACAATTTGACCCCTCTAAACTGGTGGATCCAACACACTCTGCAGACAGATGCAACCAATTTACCGACTTTCTAAACTGATTAAAGTGCTGTGAATCAAGCAACTTTATTACAGATAGTTCATGATTTCTTCAAATCTATGTCTCCAGCAGTGCAGGAGACACTCTAAATGAAGTAGAATGTGCCTCTCTAGTAAGAACCAGGGTCTCATTAAGATTCCATTCTTGCAAAGCTTCAAAAAAGATTTGTGATGCTCGATCTTAGTTGACTGAGAGGCATTATTAACACATCTTCATCAGTGGGCCAAGTCCCAGCGCTTTTAGAAAGTGCCTGTTTGACACCTTTACTAACTAAACCCTTTTTGGTTCAGTATAAACTATCAAACCATTGGCCTATCTCCGAGTTTGCATATTCAGAAAAACTTTGGGAAAGGCAGCATGCCAAAAGTTATCATAATTTGTTGAGGTGAACCATTTGTCATACCCTCTTTAGATGGGTTTACTCCCAGGCATAGCACAGAGCAAACTGCTCTAACAACTAATGCTGCTCAGGAGATGGAAGTATTTCATCTGTCCTGATTCTTGTAGATCTGTTGACAGCTTGTGACACTATAAGTCATCAGGTGCTAATAGCAAGACACACCAATCTAGGCTTAAATGATGCTACCATAGATTGGGTCACATATTTTCTTTCCAGCAAATCTTCCTGGATTTATCTTCCACCATATGAAACCTTGATTAGGCGATGCAGCAAGTGCAAGGTAAGTGGTTTTATTTATTTATTTATTTTGCTTTCCTTATCCCGTCGTCTGTCCACTCTACCCCTACCCACTACACCTGGCCCTCGCTCGCCCCGCTGTTACCTGTGCTGGCCATGCCTGGATAATTAGAATATTTTTGGTAATTTTATTATTTACTGATTACTTTTTGATTTCCAAGCTCACACCACAGGTGCTTGTTTGATTTTTGTTTCCAACGTTCTGCAAAAAAAATCTGATTTGGGAGGTGAAGGGGGAGTAAAGGAAAAGGCATTGTTAGACCTGGCATCTTGTGGCGTGTTTCCCCTGTCTTTTTTGTTTTCTGACCTCCCAGTTTTGACTCTGCTTTTGCTGGTTTAGTGTTTCTGCGCACTTTCTCACTGCTGTCCAGTGTTAAATTGCAAGTGCTCCTATTGTAAATTGGATTATGGATTGGTGTTTCCATGATCAGCATATTTTATTTACTGGTAAGTCCCTAGTAAAGTGCACTGAGAGTGCCTGGGCATGTCCATAAAATGTTGCTAGTGGGCCTGCAGCAATAATTGTGCCACAGTCATGAGCAGCCTTTTAAAGGGTTCTCAGACCTGCCACAGCAGTGTCTGCACACAGTTTTTACTTCCAATGTTGATTTGGCAAATGTACCCACTTGCCAAGACCTAACATTCTCTTTCGCTACATGTAAGTCACCCCTAAGATAGGCCCATGGTACCCCTCTGGGCAGGGTGCAGTGTATGTGAAAGGTATGACATGTACTGGTGTGTGTGACATATCCTGATATTGGTTCAAAAGACAGTGGTCTCAAACATTAGCAAAGGATATAGCAATCAGAATGAATATAGACCAAAATTGAAATCTATATTTTTTAACTGTCCAGCCGGACAAAATTTAATAGTATAAATATTTATATGTGACAGGAGAGATGAAAAACAATTGCCAAGCGGGACACAGCCTGCGTCTTACTATCACATATGACATACAAATAAGGCAAACAAAAAAGAAAACAGGGCAGTCTGTAAGTGCTTTAGATTTAAACAGACGATGGTAAAAATACACTTTGCATGATCTTTTCAATATAATGTCAGAAATCATCAAGTGTAAAATGTCGACGACGTTTCGATCCCTAATAGTATGGGATCATCATCAGGACTTGTAATTATATGCCTTAAATAAATATTGAATGCCCAACAATTAAAACAAAACATATAAATACATACACCACATATTTACAATTGAAATGAACATCAATAGGATGAACAAGCGGGGTTAGAAAAAGGAGAAAACATAATGACATATATTAGACACAGTAATTATATCTTAGAAAATGTCTGAATTAACCCTAAAACAAGATTAGAGCATGTTCGAACAACCAAAGTGATTCAGAAGAATATTCACATCAAAATTACTCATACAGTTCAAGGAAGGGGGACCATTGGAAAATTATTCAACGTGAATAAGAAGGAAGAAGAGAAACTGTCACCATCTAACCGATAATTTTGAGAGACAGACCACCCGTGAGGAGAATATTAAGCTATGCTTGCCGGTATAGTGTAGTGTATTTAAACCAAAGTGCGAGGGACATACCTTAGTGTTAAGAAAATCGACAAGATCGTCAATTAAAAGTAACTTTGCATGGACCTATTATGGGAAAGAAATAAAATCAAATCCCTGTCTGGGTATAGCTAGCATTAGGTATCAGCCGGTGGTGAATAAGGCTTACCAATTGAAAAGGAAAACAGGTCCTGCCGGCCAAATAAAGGCGGATGTGGCGAATGGGGACCTATTGATAAGAAAAGGGCATTAATCCCCAGTCTAAATAGTGCTCAACAACTAAAGTAAGGTTGCAGAGCCAGGCTTACTAGATATCTTTCGAAGAAGGAGTATGACTTCTTGAACATTGAATCTCCTAGGACGCCAGATATTGGAACACAGCATATTTCATTTTTCACTGTTGAAAGGCTACCTGTCCCGCAGGATAGAATAGGGAATTCTTGGTAACATTTTAAGAGAATATCTTCCAATTGGGACAAGATGAAGAAATTAAGTTTAGGATTCCTGAACTCAGAATGTCAAAATGCATCTTTTCTGAATACTTATACCTCAAGATCCTTTGTCCTCTGAGGCAGAGGGGCCTTTGCCTAGTCCAAACCAGTTCTGGAGCACTCTGTTTACATGACTCCTTCTTTCCTTTTACAGTGCAGGACAGAGACATCAGACGCCCCACAGGAGGTGGAGCCAGCATTGTGGAGGGAGAGCACAGCACCAGAGCACTCTGTTGACATGACTCCTTCTCTCCTTTCACTGTGCAGGGCAGAGACATCAGACGCACCACAGGGGGTGGAGCCGGCATTGTGGAAGGCAGGCACATCCCTATTCAGGTCCCAGGTTCAACTCCTACCTTCATTCTAGATGCAGATCTCTCTATTCACCACTGGGCTGACTCATCCTGTCTCCTGGAATCCCCCAGCCCTGTCACTCAAACTCCAGACAAGGAATACACAACCTAGCAGAGGCAGGCTTGGATAGTTAGACAGGAAAATACCTACTTTCTAAAAGTGGTATTTTCAAACACAGAATGTTAAAATCAACTTCACTAAAAGATGTATTTTATCATTCTGAGTTCAGGCATACTAAACTCGAATTTCTACCATGTTCTCTAAGTCAGTTAGGGTTATAAGATGTAATAATCTAACTGCCCATTCTGGTCTATGGAGAACAGGTAGCCTTGCAATAGTGAAAATTGCTGTAATTCACTATTAGGACATGCCACACACACCAGGGCATCGCCTACCTTATACTTACAATGCACCCTGCCCTTGGGCCTACCATAGGGGTGTCTGACATGAAGGAAAGGTAAGGTTTAGGGACTGGCAAGTGGGTGCACTTGCCCAGTCAACATGGCAGTACCAGACTGCACACAGGCTCTGCAATGTCAGACCTGAGACACACTTTTACAGGCTGCTTCTGTGGGTGGCACAACCTGTGCTGCAAGCCCACCAGCAGCATTTGGATTACCAGCCCTCGGCACTCCTGGTGCACTGTTCTAGGGTCTGACAGGTAAACCAAACCAGCCAATCATGGAATCACTAATCCATACATCAATTTTACAATAGGGAAAGAATATGCACTTTAGCACTGATCAGCAGTGGTAAAGTGCCCAGAGCCATAAAACCAACAAAAACAGGTCAGACAAAATACAGGAGGAAGGCAAAAAGTTCAAGGATGACCCTGCAAAAAGGGCCAAGTCCAACAGAATTGAAGAAGAGGGATGACATACACAGGTGGTGTCAGGGCTATGAAGCATATATACCATGAATGGGGTCCCTGAAAAGAAAATTGGGCAGCAGGATTGTGGCCTCTTTTTTCAGAAGAGGAGCGGGACACTTTAGCATCTTTGGGTAAGGGGCAGAGCCTCATCTACACTGACATGAAAGAAGATCTTCTCACCAGGTATGGCCTCACCCCTGACAGGTACAGGGATCAGTTTATAGCTATTAGGAAAACTGATGAACACTTGGTTGGAATGTGTGGATTCTTTCAGCAGGTCACTGGATAGTTGAGTGAAGGGCAGCATTTTGACAGATTTTCAGGGGCTCTACAATTTGATTGTATGGGACACTTGTCTAGTCTATGTTTTGCTGAGTTGTGCCAGCACTTGACTGATAGTAAGCTGACTGACCCCAGTAAGCTTGCTATTGAGGCATACCTCTGGGTGAGTATCAGGGTCCACAAGAAGGCTATGGGGGAGACTCTGCCAACGATGGGCAGGGTCCCCAGCAGAGGAGTGGTGGGTACAAGGGTAAAGCACAGGAGTTCTCCAAAGGGCCCCAAACTAATACCTAGGGTAAAGGTTCCCATCCCTCAGGAGATAAGAAACAAGGGGTCTCTTCAGGGAAGCATACAGAGATCGGCCCCTGCAAGTGTGGGTCAGCTGAAGGGGGACCTCAAGTGTCCCAAGAGGGCACAGGCTCCCACCGTTGGGCAGTACAAGGTGTTGGCTAGTGTAGCGATTGGGGAGGAGTGGTACCATTAGGAGGGTTGAGATTATGCAGAGATGACCCTCGTATCTCTAGGGGACAGTGAGATGGTCCCAGGAAACCAGGTGCCTGCTAACACTAAGAAATACAGCACCTGGGTGACCATCAATGGGAGAAGGGTAGAGGCTCGCAGAGATACTGGAGTCAGTGTGGCTTCAGTCTGGTGTCACCTGGTCTCTGAGGAGCAAGTAGTCCCTGGGGCATTCCACCAAGTAGTTGCTGTGAACAGCTCAGAGTCCAGTGGAAGGTGGCACAGGTTCCTTTGAATGGTGGGTTGGGGTCTCAGGTCCTTTGAGGGTGGTTGTGAGCCCTACCATGCCTGTAGGTTGTCTGCTAGGTAAGAACCTGGAGCATTCCTTGTGGATAGATTTTGAGCTCAGGTCTCACACGGAGATGCTTTGGTTGCCAGAGTGGGCATGCGTGACCACTCGGTCAATGTTGCCGGAAGAATGATCAGAAGGACCTGGAGAATTAAACAGTGGCTCAGGTTTCTGCCAAGAGAAAGGGCAGGGGGAGTGGGAAATCCACCCCTGAGATTCCCATGGTCCAGGAGGAGGCTGAACTTGAGGGGTACGCCTCGGTACCTACAGGAGAGCAGGCAGCTGAACCAGGGAACTTATCTGAGCTGAACCACTGGCAGCAAGAAGGTGGTCCACCAGGGAATAATTCTGCTTGGAGCAAAAAAAAATGCCGTTCTCTAGAGGGTTTGTGGCAGCAGGCTGCAAACGAGACAGCTAGTGATCAGTCTGGATCACACTGGATCTGCTGGGATAATGGTTTCCTATACAGTGAGCCTAAGGTCGCTGAGCCTGGGTCAGCACGTGTGCTGGTGGTACCACATCGCGTCAGGACCTTCCTACGGGGTCTGGCTCATGACGTGCCTTTGGAAGGATATTTTGGGCAGGACAAGTCCTTCGACAGGATTGTCACTCACTTATTTTGGCCCCAAATGTGAAGGCAATCTGGTTTCGCCAGATTTGCCAGGCAAGTGGGAAGAGTGGGAAGAAGTGTAAGGCCCTTCTCCAACCTTTTCCATTTGTATGAACCCCTTTTGAAAGAATTGGGAAGAACAGTGTGGGGCCACTGGATCCCAAGACCGCCATGGGCAACAGGTACATCTTGGTCTTGGTAGACCATGCCATCAGGTACCCGGAAGCTATCCCTCTCAGGACAACGATGGCACCAGTGGTGGGCCGGACATTAATTGGGATATTTTCCCATGTAGGTTTCCTCAGAGAGGTGGTTTCTGACCATGGGACTAATTTAATATCCAAGTATATGACATCCCTGTGGGAGGAGTGCGGTGTAACTTACAAGTTCACCACTTCTTACCACCCACAAGGGAATGGTATGGTTGAGACATTCAATCAAACCTTAAAGAGCATGATCTAGGGTCTAACAGCCCCCATAAGGTGTAATGGGACTCCCTCTTATCATGCCTTCTCTTTGCATACAGGGAGGTACCACAGAAGTCATTAGGGTTCAGTCCCTTTGAGCTTTTGTATGGACAGCCTGTGAGAGGACCTCCTAGTTTGGTGAAGGAAGGCTGGGAGACAGTTCCCAGGAAAACTCCCCAGGAAGTATTTAGCTAAATGCTTGCCTTCAGGAAGCAAACTTCATGCTTCAGGAAACTCACTCAGGTGAACCTGTAAGCAAGCCAGGAGGAGATGAAATGCTGATATTACCAGAATGCCACTCTGCAGAGTTTAGCCTGGCCAGAAAATATGGGTCATGGCCCCAATTGAACCTTGTGCCTTGCAGGACAAGTGAACTGGCCCATTTTGAGGTGGTAGAGCACACAAGTAATGTCACCTACCAGGTGAATTTGCAGACTCCCAGCAACCCTTTAAGGGTCCTCCATGTAAACCACCTCAAGCCTCACTTTGAGAGGACTGTAGTGAGCCTGCTCTTGGCGATAGATTATGGGACGGAAGAGGAGAGTGAACCTCTCCCTGACCTCTTGTCTGCCAAGGAGCACGATTGGTCAGTGTAAGGTGTGATCCTCTCCCCTACACTGACCACAGCGTAGCAGAGTGACTGTCACCAATTGTTAGGGCAGTTCACCTCGCTGTTCCCGCTGACCCCAGGTGTTACTCACTGGTGTACCCATGACGTGGACATTGGTGACAGCCCTCCTGTGAAACACAAGATTTACAATTTGACTGACCGAGTCAGAACCAGCATCAAGAAGGAAGTCTCTAAGATGTTGGCTTAGGGGTGATTGAGCCCTCCAACAGTCCTTGGGCCAGCCCAGTGGACTTGGTCCCAAAGGCTGCTTTACACAGTGCGACTTCTGAACTGTGGTTCTGTGTGGGATTAACACCATCACCAGGACTGAAGCGTACCCCATCCCCAGAGCTGATGAACTGATTAATCGGTTGGAAGCTGCCAAGTTCCTCAGCACGTTAGATTTGCTGTCTGGGTACTGGCAGATTGCCTTAACCAAGGGGGCCAAGGAGAGGTCAGCATTTTCAACCCCAGAGGGGCACTACCAGTTTCAGGTTATGCTCTTTGGGTTGAAGAATGCCCCAGCCACCTTTCAGAGGTTGGTCAACCAGGTGTTGGCTGGGCTGTAGGATTTCAGTGCCACCTACTTGGACACCATTGCAGTGTTCAGTTCTAGCTGGGAAGAACACTTGCAGCACCTCTGGGAAGTGTAAAATGCTCAGCAGAGGGCAGGCCTCATGGTAAAAGCCAATAAGTGCCAGATCGGGCAGGGCTCTGATGTGTACTAATGACACCAGGTAGGAAACGGGCAGGTGGCGCCCCTAAAGCCTATGATTGATACTATTCTGGCTTGGGAGCCCCTCAACACCCAGATGGAGGTGAGCGCCTTTTTTAGGTCCACCGGCTACTATAGGAGATTTGTCAAGGGCTATGGCAACATTGCTGCACCCTTGATAGAACTGACTTCCAGGAAGCAGCCCAGGAAGATGATCTGGACAGCTGCATGCAAGAAAGCTTTTGATGCTCTGGAGGCATCCATGTGGACGGCGCCTGTGCTCAAAGCACCCGAGTTCTCCAAGGAATTTGTAGTGCAGACTGAAGTTTCAGAACATGGTGTGGGAGCAAAGCTCTCACAATTGAACGATGAGGGCCTAGACCAGCCTGTAGTAATCATTAGCAGGAGACTACTCCCAGGGGACAGTGGTGGAGTGCCATAGAGCGAAAAGTTTTTGCTGTGGTCTGGCACTGAAGAAGATAAGACCCTACCTGTTTGGGGACTCACTACCGAGTTCAATCAGACCACAGGCCCCTCAGATGGTTAAAACAGATGAGGGGTGAGAACCCAAAGCTGTTGAGGCGGTCCATCTCCCTACATGGAAAGGACCTCATGGTGGAACACTGCCCTGGCACAGAACACACCAAGGCTGTTGGTCTGTCCAGGTTATTCTGCCTTAGTGAGGAGAACTCTAAGGAGGTTGTGTAGTTCTCCCTACTTTCAGATAGAGGGGACATGTGTTAGACCTGGCATCCTTTGACGTGTTTCCCCTGCCTTTTTACTTCCTGACATCCCGGTTTTGACCCTGTTTTTGCCAGTTTAGTGTATCTGCACACTTTTTTATAACATACATTGTTTTACTGGTAAGTCCCTAGTAAAGTACACAGATAGTGCCCAGGCCTGTAAATTCAAATGCTGCTAGTGAGCCTGCAGCACTGATTTTGCTTCCCACATGAGCAGCTTTTTAAAGGGTTCTCAGACCTGCCACTGAAGTGTCTGCACGCAGTATATACTGCCATGTCAACTTGGAAAGGGCACCCACTTGCCAAGCCTTAACCTTCCCTTTCATTACATGTCAGTCCCCCCCTAAGGTAGGCCCAATGTACCCCTGTGGGTAGGGTGCATTGTATGTGAAAGTTAAAACATGTACTGGTGTGTGTGTGACATGACCTGATAGTGAAATACAGTATATTTCATTTTTCACTTTTGAAAAGCTATCTGTCCCATAGGAAAGAATTGGGAATACTTGGCAACATTTTACGAGTATATCATCCCATTAGTATAAGATGAAAAAAATGGAGTTTAGAATGTCAACATGCATCTTTTAGGAAAGATGATTTTTATGTTCTGTGTTTGAAAATACTACTTTTAGAAAGTAGACATTTTCTTGCTTAGTCATCCTTTGTGCGTCTGCTGGGTTGTGGATTGACTGTCTGACTTTGGAGTGAGAGGGGCTGGGGATGTGCATTCTCTTCATACAGCAACTGGGGGGGGGTGAGGTGTGTCCTGCCTTTCCTGGATGAGTCAGGGATGTGCTGAATAGACCTGGGCCGCATTTCGAGTAGTGGAGGAGATTTCCTTGTACCTGGATGGGCCTGCCTTGGACAATGCTTTCTCAACCTCCTCCTGGGAAGCGCTGACAGAGAGTACGAAAATGGTATGAACTGAGCACAGACACTCTCTGCCCAAGACAACAAAGATAAACTGAGTATAAATATTGGGGTGCAGATCTTAGAACTTTAGAACTCACTCAGATCCAGGAACATGCCAAGAAGAACAGCACACTTCGCCTCATTGTCAGGACACCACTCTTCCTGGTTGGGCTGGGTATGAAGGTATATGTATGGCAGAGCCTGATGGGAGTTGGAGTAATAGCAACCACTCCTCCCCCACCCAGCACAACCAATTCATCTGGGCCTATGGCTACCTGACAGTTAGTGGAAATGGAGTAGCAAGATGGCTGCCACTGGGGACTGTTATTTGGAGCACAGTGCTTTGATGGGATTCATGATCAAGTCAGAGACCAGGCATCAATGACAGCCATCCTGATAGTCAACCTCCACTCACTGTCAGGAAACCATTCTGTTAGGAATGGGGTTTCCAATTCTACAGGGAGTAGCATAGAGCAGAGCGGGCAGGCCAAACTCCTGAGGACGTGTGTGAAGTATCCACACAGTTCCCACAGATGACACACCAGGCACACCACAAAAGAGACACAACATTACTTTGGATTGAAAAAGAAGAACTCAGGTATTGTCTCCAAGCTGCAAAGGCAAACACAGTAATGCACAGTAATCACAATAGGGCTCCAACTGGCGCCAGGACAATGAATACCAGGGGGATTATTTACAAGTAAAATGGGAAAAGCAAAAAAAAGGTGAGTCCATTAGTTTCCAGGCTGAAATAAAAAGAGCGTTATCACTTGACCTGAAATGACAGCAATATCAAGATGAGGGCAAGAACTTTTAGGCATCGGCCTTTGGGGCAGGTCAGCATGAAATAAAACATTAGGTGTAAGAACACAGTATGACATGTATGGGTGTCTCCTGCAAAAAGAAACAATGAGCATATACCATTAACATCAGGCTCCAGGGTTATTAAACATATGCACCTCCCTGAGCAGGGCACGTCAACATGGAGGCATAAGCCTTAGCATAACCATAGCGTAATCCTCTTAGCAAGGGCATCAGACACCTGGTGCAGGGCATAACACAGGGCCTAGAACATTAGGATGCATCATCAAGGGGCCATTGGCATCAAATGCATAAAAGTAGGCTCAGGTCACAACCAATCATGAGCAGGGGGCCCAGCAACCTAAGCACCCAGCATTAACAGAATAGGGGCTCAAAAGCACCTTACGGTGACATGAAAACACTAGACACCCAAGACCGGCATCACCCCATCAACAGTGGCATCACACATGAGGCAGGACCATCTGCAACTAAACTTCATAGCCTGACTTCCTCTTTTGGCATGGGACCAGGCAAACTCACTACTGCAGGCACAAACCGAGACTCTGAACCACCCGGGGCCCACACCTCCGAGTCTCTGTCCTGGGGATACTGGGCCCCCATTCTGGCAATGTCCACGGGAGCTCCAGGCTCCCCTTGGGCCAATGTTGCAGGTGCCCGCTGACAGGCCGGGCACCTGGAGAACAACACTGTTCCTGGGGGCGGCAGTTCACCACGGAATGCTGGCACCGGGGTTGGGCACCGACTGTATGCCCCGATACACCCCCCCAACACAGTCTGTTTGAGCCCCCCACTCACCGGGCTATTGGCGATGTCTCCGCGCCTCTTCTCTTCGCTCAGGGCTGCAGTTTCCAGCACGCAGGACTCCGCTGGCATCTTCGGGCAGGTCCGGGGTGGATGGGGCTCTCCCTCTCCCCTGGGAGCCCCCTTCGCTGGTGTTCCGGGCGGTCCTGGACCTACAGGCTCTTCCTCGGCCTGGGAACAAATGGGGATGAGGCCTGGGGAAGGCGCGGCAGCTCCAGCCAATGGCTGCGCAGCTCCCCGAGGGCTGGACACCAGAGCCAATTGGAGGGCGGCTCCAGGTAGGCGCGCCCAAGGAACCAATGGGGCCGCGCCTGCCTCTTGGTAAAGCTGATGACGTCGGCCTTGTAGTGCGCTCCGGGGCCTGGTGTGGACTTTCTCCAATACCGCCGTGGCTCTCCTCTCCACTCCGGGGGCTGCGGTAAGGCCGGAGACCACGGCGCTTCAGGGCCACTTAACTGGCGGGGTGGGCTCCCGCTCCGGTGAAAATTTTGTAACAGTGCGGGCTCCTACCACACACGGGAGCCCTGCCTGACCCCCGGGCAGCTGCTCCTTCCTCCGGGTCACGGCGGTGATTATCGACCCAAGCGTGCTTCTTCAGGCAGACCTGGGGGCCGCGGCAGTGAGTACCTCAGTAGCGCCTCTGAGGCAGGCAAACGCGGGGTAGACAACTGCTTACATACAAGCCATAAAAAGCACCGCCGCTACTCGGGTTGGGCTCCCTCGGCTCCAGGCAATCAGTTCCTTAACAGCACAGCGCTTCCAAGATCCTAGCGCTTAGCAGACAATAGTTCTTCGGGGCCCCACAGCGCTTCCAGGCGGCACAGCGCTTTGGGGGCTCAGTCCTCCGGATGCAGCGCTTAGAGTACACAGCAGCAGTTCCCAGGGCAATACAGCGCTTTGCAGTCACACACAGAAGGGCAGGCTTGATCACGGCGCTATGGGGACACGAGGCAGTCTCCTGCGGGCCAGCGCTTTCAAAGGGCACAGCAGGCACAGTTCCTCACAGCACAGCGCTTGAGGATTATGCAGTGTAGCACTTAGCAGGCACACAGTGCAAGGGGGTGGACAGTCCCAGTACCAAGCCCCACGGTAACTCTTCTGACCTCCTGGGTGGTGGGGATCCAGTCCAATGCGCTCCTTCCTTTTCAGGCACTTCTGGGCGCAGTGCTTGCGTGGCGCAGGGTCCCGGCAGCTTCAGGGACCTAGGAGGGCCCTCCTTCTTCAGGGGGCCGGGGGAAAAAGCAGCAGGCACTACTGGGCCAGGTCAACAATCAGTGGGGTCTTCATCAAAACAGGGCGGTAGGCTGACACCATCCTCCACTGCAGCGTGGCCCTCCTGCTGAACAGCAGCCTGAACTCCTGAAGTGGGGCTTCCACTGGCCCTGGGGACAGTAGAGGCGTGATGGATGGGTGCAGGGTCCAGCACACAGGCCCAAGTGGTGGTATCCCCTGGCTGCAGGTCCCCTCACGTTCCTGTCCCAGCTCTGTCTCTGCACATGGTGGCACATCCCCCTTATTTATATCCCCCTCACCCCCACCTTCCAGACAGTGCCAGAGCCTTCTAGAATTCTCAGGCGAACTAGTTCTAACTGGCTCAGGGGGAGGAGTAGAGCACCCTGGGTGCCAGGCTTTCCCTCCAAATGCTGGGGTGACTGGGTACCTAACAACTAGACCGCTAACCCACTGCAGTCAGGTGGCACAACGCACAGCCATGGCATCCATTTTAATTGCAGCATTTCATCAGGGTACATTTTAGAATGGGGGTTAAATAAGTACACACAACATGGCCTTACATTTCCACAGTAAAAAGGTCATCTCATACCTCACATGGCCTATACAACTTTATCAACCATGGGGGAGACATCCTTAAATTAGGAGGGCGAAAGGCGAAAAAGTTTGGGAAAAAGGCCAAGTCCAACAAATTCTGTCAGGTGGTCAGGTTTGTCTGGGTGGGAAGAGTATGTGTAGGACAGGGCCTAATGGGAGATGAATTCATTGCAAATACTCCTCCCCATGCCAACCTGGAACTATGCGTCCATGACAGTCAGTGGAATTGGACTAGCAACATGGCTGACACTGGGGACTGGTGTTTGACTTGCTCACAACTCCTATCAAGGCCTTGTGCTCCAAACACCATGCAGCAGTGTTAGCCATTTTGTCTGTACATTTCCACTCACTTTCAGGAAAGCAGAGTTCCAGGTGGGCTGGTTGGGCTTGGTGGGGAGGACAGGGCCAGATGGGAGATGTAGTGATATCAAACATTTTTTCTCCCACCCAGCCCTACAAGCCCACCAAAAACTATGCTTTCCTGCCTGGGAGCAAAATTGTACTGACAACATGGTTGACACTGGGGACTAGTGTTTGACTCAATCACGACTACCCACTGGGCCCTGTATTCCAAACACCAGGCACTAGTGACAGCCATCTTGCAAGTACACTTCCCATTATTGTCTGGACAACACTCTTCCTGGTGGCCTCATTGGTCTGGGTGGGAGGAAGAGTTTTCGTTTCACAAATAGCCCATCAGCACTCAAACCCCAGCTTATGAAATTAGTTAACCATAAGTCAGCAAAAAGAAAAGTTTGATGTCTCATCTAACTATAGAGTCAAAATAAAAAATCCTTGAGATGTGTATGCACAAAGCTAAGCAGTCACACTTATGCCTCCTTAGAGACATTAATTTGAGGATCATGAAATGAGAACAATAAGCACCTCGCTCACACCATGATCACAAAATGACTGGGGAAGCAAAAGACTGAGTGTGTAGGCAGCCACATGTAGGTGACTGTTGAAACATGAACTATGTCTAGTACACAGGCCTGACAAACTCTAACATTAAGATCTAAAGATTGTGTATGTCATTGTTATTCTGCAGATTTGGAGCACACTAATCTCCCAGTGTCATCCACAGAGTATCAGATACAAGTCAATGTCAGTGGACATGTCATAAAAAGTAAACAGAACATGGCCATTTTGCACAGAGGTGGAGCTGATTACCAATCCATATCTTGTCAAACTTGTATTGATCATCCAAAACAGAGGCGATCATTAGGGATAAAGGAGGCCAAGCTACCATCATAAACTTCTTTATTGATCCAGTCACTTAAGTAATGGGTACAATGTGATATGCTTTGGACATTCACATAAATGACTGTGTCATTTCTGTACCCACAGGGCGAACTGGGAACACTGCCATGCCCAATGATGACAGCCAGGCCCAGACTCTAGCCAAAAATGATCTCACTGGCTTTGAGGACTCTCACTCATCCTCGGAGGAGGAGGAGAAACCCGGCCCATCAGGTTTGGGTCAGCAGACAGCACAAGCAGTTACAGCAGGATTCACTGTTACAACTCTTGCCTCACCTACCGATACCCAGCTCACCCCTACCCTGACAGACACAGCAGCCACGGCCAGTGACAACGGCACAGCAAGGCAGAGCACTCTGGAGTTGACCAACGACAACACCACAGTTAATGACGATGGAGGTTTAGTGTTTACTGTAGCATCACCAACTGTGCATGTGCATAGGGGTAGGGGTAGAGGGAGGAGTTGTTTGGATCCATGCCGTCGAGCAGATGGTGCTGGTGATGACCACCACCCAAATCTCTCCCGGGTACTCAATGCTTATGAGGGGTACCAGGGATAAATGGGCCACGTTATCCAAATCCTCTGAAACATCAACCAGCTGCAAGCTACCAAAAACCAAAGAATGGACCGGTTCAATGACCAAATGGACGACCTTTCTGGGGTGCTGCGGGATATTGGTACCAGCGGCTGCTAGATAGCTACTTACCTAAGTACCCCTCCCTTTGTGCCTACTACACCTGTTGCCAATACATCTGCACAAGCCACAGGGTGGGACATAGAGTCAGGCGGAGAGTCCACAGTACCTCAGGAGCCTGCAGCTATGGGTCCCCCATCCAAACGTGAGAAGGGTGCCAGTCTGTGAGAGTCGGATGGCAATGCACCATCCACAGGAAGTGACAAACGTGCACTTGATATTATCCATTGTGTGCTAAGCGTTCACTTTATTGACTGTCCAAAATAACTGTCCCACATCTTATGCTTATGAGGGGTACCAGGGATAAATGGGCCAGGTTATCCAAATCCTCCGAAACATCAACCAGCTGCAAGCTGACCAAAACCAAAGAATGGACCGGTTCAATGACCAAATTGACGACCTCTCTGGGGGTTCTGCGGGATAGTGGTACCAGCCTCTGCCAGATAGCTACTTACCTAAGTACCCCTCCCTTTGTGCCTACTACATCTGTTGCTAATACATCTGCACAAGCCACAGGGAGGGGCATAGAGTCAGGCGGAGAGTCTACAGTACCTCAGGAGCCTGCAGCTATGGGTCCCCTATCCAAGCGTGGGAAGGGTGTCAGTCTGTGAGAGTCGGATGGCAATGCACCACCCACAGGAAGTGACAAAGGTGCACTTGATATAGTCCATTGTGTGCTAAGCATTCACTTTGTTGGCTGTCCAAAATAACTGTCCCACATCTGATGGAGAGTCAAAGTTGGACTTTGGACTTGAATAACTTTGGCTTGTCTCTGTTGGATTTCTTCAGCCAACACTATCAACTCCTATCTGCACTTTATTTTTTGTTATGAGCACACTGCCATTGTGAGGCTTCAAATTTGCATTATGTTTTCCTAAATAAACCACTTAACACAGCAATACTAGCTGATATTGTGACTTTGACTTCAAAATGTAAATATTATCATCACCCTCTAAGAATAATGATGAAAGTGTCAACAACCTAGGTAATCAATCACTTGTAACTAGTACACTAAGTGCCTGTGAATAATGACCTTTTGCACATCATGATAGATATACACAACAAGGTTATCAGACAGTCGGTAATACACAGCACATATTCACAGGAAGTCAATTGTCTACACAACTATCACTACTTGCCAGCCCAGTCAACAATCATTGTTAGCCATCTAGTTCATCATGATAAAACTTTGATTTGAAGTTGTTTGAATGTGTGATATCAGAAAAGTTACACCTCAATGTGAACACATTTTCATTAGCCAGATCCAACCTGGTTTGGCCTCAAAAACTATGATCATGTCACACAGTACTGAAAGTCACTAATAACAAAAACACCAGACTATAATGTCTGAAGGAAGTGTGTACCAGGGAGTTCAGCAAAATGTCCATGTCAGTGTCTGACACAGCAACATATGTCTGGTGAGGTCACAACTCTGCAAGTCCACTCTATAGATGACATGCCAATGTACCCTGCTAAAAACGCATAAAGAACAGAGTTTAGCAATCATAAATAAGGTAGTACAAGTCAGAGAAGTATGATGTCTCAACCACAACAATGTCATTTTTAACACTAGCTAGGCTTCACTGAAACACTGTAAATGTAAATTTTAACTTTTCTTAAACCAGTGCCACTGTGTTATGGAATGTTCCTGTGAAGTCTAAACTGCCTTGCATTAGTTGAGACAGGTATGATATGACACAAGTCTGTTAGTAGCGAAAGACAATACATCAGCTGGTGCATAGTTATGTTGAAGACATTATGGATGAGTAAGTTGGATTTGTGGCACACAGTGTCACTGAGATCATCAGGTGTGAGGTTGCATAGGTTTACTTGTGTTCTAACATGTAGGATTTACGGAACATTAGCAAGTATTTCACCCCCAAGTTCAATTGACGTAGTTGTGTAATATTGGAAGAGTTGTGATGAAACCCATGTGTTAGGTCCATATGGACGACTCATGTGATTCATTTTACTTCTTCTTTACAGCATCAGACCAGGGATAAATGGGCCAGGTTATCCAAATCCTCTGAAACATCAACCAGCTGCAAGCTGCCCAAAACCAAAGAATGGACCAGTTCAATGACCAAATGGACGACCTCTCTGGGGTGCTGCGGGTTACAGACCCGGCCAGGGAAGGAGCCAGTACCATGGATGTTGAAGAAGCAGCTAGCCAAAGTGCTTCCTGTGCTGACTCCGAGCAAGAGAGAAGCAGTGGTACGGAGGGTGAGGAGAGCTTCAATGAGGGCATGAGCAATATAAAATCTGTAAGCTCAACGTTATGCTCCAGCAGCAATGAGGACTACATGTGTGGTGGATGACCCTTGAACCGTATCCACTCCATGAGAGTCCACCACCACCCGTACCATCTCCACCCTCCCTGCTGTTCCCCAGCCCCATGTATGTGGCTGCTCCTCTAGAAGGGAAGGGGTCTCCTTTGCACCAGGCACCTCACCCTCTGCCTCTTTCTCCCCTGCTACCCGGAGTGTGGAAGCCATTGACCTCCTGAGACAGATCTCTGTGGGGCAGACAGCAGTGCTGAATGTCATCCAGGTGCATACCAATCACCTTACCCAAATGGTATCTTTCCTGGAGGACATTCACTTGGACATGTCTGCCCTAAAGAGATCCAATTAGGCTCTAGCCTCTACACTGGTGTTAGTTTTGTCCCAAATTCAGCGGTCCCACCCCCTCCTGCCTTTTCCCCTTCCACAGTCCTAAAGCACATGAAAAAATAAGCATGCATCAAGCTCAACATCTACAGGCAGCACGCAAACACACAGACATAAGGGCAAACACACACGCACACGCACACTCACAAGACAGACGTCACACTCACATCCACAGACATGCCAACAGACAACACACCAGCATCAACAGACATGCCGCATACCTCACAACCCTCTGACTCCACATCCCCACCCTTTCCTTGTACCCACTCTGCCCAGAAACTCCACCTCATTGCACTTGACCTCTTTCCTACCCAAACTGACCTACCGCCTCCCAAAAAGAAGAAGATTACCCAGACACCCCTGCCATACCCTACAGTACCCCCAAAGGTTCCAGCAAAAGACAATACCCCATTCTAAGAAGTCCCAGGCCCCTCCTGAAACCCTGACTTCCCAATTCCACCCCAGTGCCTCCATACCCAAAAAAACCCTGCCCAAGAAATAACCTGTCCTCGCTATTTCCTTGCAGACCCTGTGACATTACTGTATCCCCAAACTCCTGAAGCCCAACCAATCCCCCTCCATCTAGCCCTCCCACTGCAGCTGTCCCACCCCCCTCCATCTGACCCTCCCACTGCAGTTGTCCCACCCCCTCCATTTGACCCTACCACTGAAGTTGTCACACCCCCTTCTGATTCCATGCCTCCCAAAACCAAACCCAGTCCTCCTCAGTATTGTCTCCTAGGTGCCTGCCCTAGCCCCGCACGTGGGATGTGACCCTTTGCAGTACTAGTGCAAGCATAGAAGATGGGCATGTAGTTTCTGGCCCATGAGAGGAAGGAACCTTTTTGGACTGGTTATTGGCCTTGTTCTCATTAAAAAAAACTTATTTTGCTGAATAAAGCATGTTCTAATTTTGTTTTCAGATTTGTGTACCCCCAAGATGGATTGGTTGTCAACTGTCATTCATGTTTAAATTGAGATGTAAGTATACCATGATGTTAGTATGGAATAGATTGCATATGGGTTATAGAGTATGAACACTTGGTTAGAATGTAGTCTAGATTTGTGTGACTACATTGACTGGGTGTCAATGTCAACATCAGTTTTGTCTATGAGTGTGAAACAAAGTCACAAGCCTTTATTTTGGAAATCAGATTTCCTCAAAGTTCCTGCTTACACATGTAAACATAGTGCAAGTGTGGCAAAGTACACCAGTTTAGGAGAAGGATGCTGCATATATATGCAATGGGCTGAAAGACAACTGTCTCATCAGTACATTTGGATACGTATGGACTTTGGACACACAAATGTACACTGGGTAATGGTACAATTGATATAAGTGACTTGATAGTGGTGGACCAATGTCTGTGCCTTCAATAGATCTGGTTAACTAGTTGCAATGACAACATTGCCACAGGTGACATGCCACCTTATGCCAATCCCCTTTCAAAGCAGTTGACCCATGTATTACTTTTCCTGTGCCTATGGTGAGTGTGAGGTGGGTATTGTTCTGACAGTTTCCTGACCCTGTTGCCTTCCAGGACTCCCCTTTCTACAGATATTACTGTTAGGCCTGTGGTCTGTATTCTCCAGTACATCATATATTTGTGGGGAACATCCTGTGGATGGAGTGTGTGCCCAGGACATGTCTCACTAAGTTACAGTGTTTTACTGTCCTTACAGAGACACAATTGTGATTGTAGAGTTGTACAGTACCTAGTGTTGTAATGTACATATTAATATGACCTTAAGCCATAGTTAGAGAGTGAGAGTTTGGGCATTTGATTTGATTTGATTTAGAATGTGTAGAGGGCAACAGTTCCCCAAAGGCATCAAGGTATTATAGACAACCATCCAAAATATGCCCACTAGACCTCCAGAGGGAGAAAATGTCTATAAAGCATAACTCCAGGTCTTAAGAGCTTTCCTAAAGGGTACAAGCTTAGGGATAGCCCTAATAAGGGTGTTCAAGAGTTTGCTCGCAGCCATTGAGAGTGCTCTGTCACCCCATTTGCTTCTTTTAGTTCTCGGCACCATGAGCTGGAGTTAAAGCGATGAACCAAGGTATCTGCCTGGGGAATACCAACTAAACATGGCTTTTAACTTTGGTGGATGTGGGAGATGAAGAGACTTATGCACAATGCAAAGAGATTTTAACATAATACGCTTCCTGATTGGAAGCCAATGAAGGGTCTCAAATCCCATAGCGGCCGACTGACACCTGCAGATATCCAGAATAAATCTAGCAAGTGCATTTTGTACCAATTGGAGTCTGTGATGCAGGTTCCTATTCGAGTCCTGGTACAATGAGTTGCAGTAATACAGTCTGGACATTACCAAGGCAAGAACGACCTTCTTACGAGCATACTGCTGAATAATCAGAAAGATTTTCTTTAATTTGCCTAATCTGTGAACTAGACATAGGCCACATCATGCTTATGTAATGTTCATTTGGATTCTGTATTGGGGTACATCTGGCCTTGTGTTTCCTCATACACCCAGAGACAGGATGCACCAGACCAGAGTACAGTAAGCAGCAGGATAGGGGATGTATGGCCTATCCAAGTTTTATGTTAGTTGCAATTTGTTGTCTAAGCTTTTCAATGAGTATTTGTGTGATAAATGAAGTTGAGTGTTTCTACATGGCCCAAGAGGATGTGTGACAAGCTAACTGTGACCAAGACACAATGCGTAGTACTTCTAGATTGTAGTTTTGTGGTTTATTCTACTTGTTTTTTTGAATTGTGACAAGCTTTAGGTTGTTACATTCATTGAAACCTATTGTGTGCTTGAGTTTGACAAGGGTTTGTTTGTGTGTGGTGATAGGGATGTGTCTCATGAGTATGTGTCTATCTTTACCACACAAATAAGCAACCTGCTAGTGTATCTCACATATAGGCACTAGTTCCAAATGTTGTCATTTTAGGCATATGATGATTGTGAAAAAAGATATGACACGCCTAACATTGTACCTAAGATGGCAGACAGTTTGTATTTGCCGAATGCTGTGATGGTCATATCAGTTAGGTGACACACATGTGACTTGGCTCCATAGAGATTAGGAATTGTCACGATAATGTCAGGAGTGGATTGTGCTTGTTGTGTCCAAGATATGTCATCTACTTGTTCAGGGATACTGGTGGGTGCCGCATGGTCTAAGTGATTCATCTATGTTTCATATATATATCCAAACTCTATTCATTTCAAAGGTTTTTGTATGCACATCAAATTGTCCTGTGGGGAATGCTAGGCTATGCCAAGTTCGGTTAGTACATTATGAGTGAACAACATTTGTCTGTGCTTGGTCATCCACTGCCCCTTCTAGCAACCTAATGTGACACAGCTGAAGGTATACCTTTTCTGCATGACAATGTATGGCAACAAATTCCTTCTTCGCTCAGTTCATGCAAGCAGGCTGACATCAGTCATTGGTAACAAGAGTGGTGTAGAGTAGATTTAGTTCAGGGTGGGTGCTGTGTGCCAGTATGGGCTGATCCTGCCCGAGAACAGGTGCCCAGGGCCTCACAAATGCTGCTAATGACTACAGAGCCCAGCAGCAGAGCACTGACTTTAGTGGACTGTCAGTGTTACAAGCTACAGGTAGACAGGTGGGCAGATCCCTCCCTTGGAATCTTTAGCCATGATGCATCAGGGTGATGCACAATGAATGCACAAAACTCCTCACCTGGGTCCCTTAGGAATGGGCTGAGGTGTCAATATGTTTGGCACAAACAGCCTTTCAGTTTACAGACTAGAATGAGAGTGTTCAATTTGAGTTTCTTTTCCTGGCAGACTTGCCTTGCTGTCACCTCTTACTCTCAGTTCGGAGGGAAGTCAAGTCCCCAACTGACACACTGACCAGACGCTGCCATCCTCCTCGCAGAGAATCCAGCTCCAGTGTTTCTGACTCCCCTTGCGGGGTGTTAGAGAGCGAGACCTGGGTAAGAGATTCCAACCTCTCTCATTCTAAGGTACGGAGCACACTCGAACATAGAGGGACTCTTGGCAATAATAGCTAAACTAGACTATAACTAAACAACACCTACTTCTTCCCTAGTACTAGACTTAGGTTAGGTACACTGGGGGAGGATTATTTTAAAAGCACAAGATGAGTGTTTTAGCCTGTGTTATTTATGTATGTATTCTTATGAATATATGACATAGCTACAAACCATGCTATTACAGTATTATTTTATCTTTCTGAAAATGTATTGTACTTCGTATTCTGTCTTACGATTGTAGCAGTTCATATCTCTTGCATGAGAAATGCGACTGTTCAATAAACCCTTTTATTAAAACGCCCGTCTCTCTATTTCTGTGCAACTCTGTGGAAACAAAGCATGCAGGATTGACTGTGTGACTATTGTTTCCACGACTCTGAAGATGCTAAGGGAAACAAAGTTGTCATGCTTATGCGGTTATCAGAAACTAATCCTTTCTTGTTCATTCAAGAAAGTTTCTAGTGACCTCTGACTTAGCTGGCACACACAAGTAATTAAGTTTAATGTACTTGATAGAGACATACTGACCTCAGTTCTATGTCAAAACTCTAGTATATATTATTCCAATGTGCAGAGCCTATCAGGGATATAGGAACTACATTAAATGGCGCCCAATGTTTTGGTAAGGCACTAATTTAATGCTAGATACTGTCAGTTGTGCTTTTCTCAGAGACCCCTACTCATAAAACTCCATAAGACGTCTGGAGTGGGTAGGGATAATATCCGCCATAGCTGAGTAGGACGAAAATCCTATGTATTAGCTGTTATATTTGTTCAACGTTGAAGGACACAGTGTTCCAAAATATTGTGCATCTTATCTTTGTTCCCTTGAAACTTGCTCTGCAATTTTTATTAAACAAAATGTCCCTAAACCGGGATAATAAATCGAAACCGGTGAAGCTGCAGGCAACAACCCCATACCAGCTTTTAATAATACAGGTTTTACTGAAACCCATGAGAATGCTATAATCATTCCTCCCAATTTAAGAAGAGCCATCACTCTAAAACTTATAAAACATGGCCTAACATCAAGAGGTGGTAGAGCAGTTTTTGTGATAGAGGCACATGAATATCAGTAGACAGAGGTATTCTATTCATGGATAGTATTCCCAGAATCAAATCCAGTAACACATGTGTTTCACTTCTACAAAGAAGATGAACCACCTGAGGAATATATTCCCTTTGAGGACATTGAAATTCCACTCACATACCAGGAGCATGAGCTCTGGTTTAAAGGCGCCCTAAAACACTTAAATCACATTACCAGGCTCGGTCCACTAGGTAGACCAGGAGCAACATGTCCGGGTTTAGCTGGCTATACACCACATCCTGACATTGAAGAAATATTAGATGTAGAATTACTTACTCGACTTAAAGAGTTAATCAGAATTTATAGACAGTTGGTTCAATATGTCATGCGGACGCTCACAGTCCAACCACCATTAGTTATTCCACAACAAACCTCTCACCAGAGTAGTACACAAAAAGTCACACCACAGACTTTACACGCAGTCATGGGTAAATTACCCGCAAAACGTGAACAAATTTTGTTTGGGATAGCAAAAAAAATTACTCAAATTGAAGCGGTATTTCCCAATACCAGTCCCTATGACAAACGTAGAATTCTAACAATCTGTTCACCAATGGGGATAACACCACATCTAGGAGACTGCACCCCTTGGGGCACAGTCTTCGTGGCTATCTACACTAAAACACATGGTGTTCCGTCTATGGCGGTGATACCTGACATCCTGAAACAGATTCAAAACGAATACGGGGCAGAGCCTGCTCTGAATTTAGGTATGAAATTACTGAAAATTTTTAACCAGGTCTCAGCAATAATATTAAAGGAGAAACAGCATCAGTGGCAATCCACCAGAAATTAAGGGAGCTTAATGTAACAGAACAACCACAAGAACTAGACAGAATAACAGAAAAATCCTATGAAGAATTAGGCAGAGACAGTGTGGGTGGGAAACCAGTTCAAACACTACTCTCTGAAAGTCATGAAAAGGCGTTTACTAAAAACAATCCTACCTCTTCTAAAAAGAAGTGGGAAAATAATAAACAACATTTAAAAGAGAAAGATTCTCAATCCCGAGGTATGTCTCCTCAAAAAGAGCCCGCTGAAAGGAGGTATTACCTCAGGAATAGGGATCATTTTGAAAACCTGACAGGTATCAAGATAGTGATACACGTTCCTCTCGTACCTTTCAGATATCGTCACAGACATACGAAAGAAGAGGAAGGTCATATAAAGAAGACGAACGCGTGAAGTCCAAAGACGATTAACACATTCAGAAAAGCAAACCAATACCTCAATTCACCAAAAAGAAGGTAGCAGGTCTAAAAATCAGACATGCCGAGGATCTTGAGGACACAACTCAGGAACGGAGAATGGGCTCAGACAATTTTGGACAGCGCAGCAGAAGTATCAATAGCTCGCCAGAACCTGAAGGGACTTCTGGAGACAGTGGACCTGAATGAAGACATTCAAGTTGAAACATCTGACACCAGGGTTAGCTCTCCACATAGTTTATATGAAATAATACTCCGATGGAGGAGACATACCAAGAAAAGTGAAAGCACTATATTGGGAGCGACTTTCAAAGGGTTATGATATACTTCTAGCAGAATGGGACTGGCCACCAAAATTTGTCAGGGAGTGCCCACATGGCGAAGACATTATTATGCCAGCCTTCTCTAACCATATTCCAGTACATTTAAAATATACTTATGCCAGGAAATGGGCAGTCGCCCAAGCCCCAGCATTATATAAAAATCATGTAGGATGGGATGAGGACTCACCTCACCACACAATCCAGCTAAAAAATCAACCAACTCCACAAACGCAGTATCCAATTAAGCAAGAAGCTAAAAACAGGTCAGGGAGATCTTAGGTCAACTAGAATACCAAGGGGTGATTGAAATATGCGCCTCATCGATGAACAATCCTTTGTTTCCTGTTTCCAAACCAGACAGTACATATCGTCTAGTTTTGGATTACAGACATCTAAACTCTTGTTGAAAAACATTTGCAGTGCAAAATGCACACAGTACAGCATTAATGAATAACATTGTGCGTAAAAAATATAAAACCACATTAGATATTTCTAATGGTTTCTTTTGTCAAAACATTGCACCTGAAACTACGTGTTTGACCGCTTTCTCAATAATGGGGACCCAGGGTCACTTCTGTCGTCTCCCTCAAGGATTTAAGAATATTCTGGGGTTATTCTCAGCAAGAGTAACAGAGTTACTACAAACTTATGATGACGGGGCATTGTCATATGTCGATGATATCTATCTGACAGACGATGGCCTGAACAGGCACTTGAACAGGGTAAACACCATTTTACAGGGCTTTCCCTCTGAGCGGTATGAATTCCATTAAAAAAGAATTGCCCATTTCAACGTCCTTTTTCTAGGATATGAACTATCAAGTGAAGGCAAAAGCCTGGCAGCCAACTTTTTAGGAAAGTGTGCACTGCTCAAACCTCTAAAAACGCTGAAACCTTACAGTCGATTCTTGGTTTCCTGAATTTTGGAAGAACTTACATTCTGAACGACGCAGAAAGAGATAAACAGCTCTACAAAAAAATCAATCCTGATTTTAAAACAACATTTTTTGTACAAAAGACCACACAGAAATTTTACGTTCACTTCAAACAGACATGTTAGCGACAAAACAGTTACAAACATGTATAACTGTCTGCAATTTAGTGATCCGAATCTTTCCGGGTCAATGCGGATTGACCTACTTAACTTTTAACGAACGTGAAAAGGCACCAATTGCATACAAATCACATTTGTATACACAAGCAGAAATGAAATTGACATCAACAGAAAAAATTCTGAGAGCAGTTCAAACCGATGTAGCAAAAGAAAGAGCCCTAGCACAGGGGAAACGCATCATGGTCGTAACTCCTGTACCAGCCTCAGGGGCAGTTACAACAGCGAGCATTCCGAATGCAAAAGCTTTACATCCAAGATGTAAACAATGGGTTAATTCTCTTGCTGCAACTGATGTTGAATATGTTTTTGATCCTTATTTAAAAACACAAGCATTCCTGCAATATGAACACAAATGTCCTCTGCCTGATGAAATTCTACCTCTAAAAGAGTATGAATGTATAATTTATACTGACGGATCAGCACAACCCGCTACAGGGGGTAAGCAAGCTTATAGTGCTACATGCACGATTATTAAAGGTCGTATGCGCGATGGCAAATACAGACCTTTGGTCACGAAAATGCAATCTCTAGGAGATTGTACAGCTCAGCAAGCTGAACTACAAGCATTCATAATGGCACTTGAAAATACGGATCGCGAATTCCCCACACTCATAGTGTGCGATTCCTTTTACTGTGTTCAATCTTACAATGAATATTTACAGATTTGGCTTCAAAATGTTTCAAAGATGCAAAAGGTGGCACAATCAAGCACAAAACGCTTTGGGAACAAGTAGTTCAGTTGCGAAACGGACTACAAAACACGCATGTGATATACACGCTGAGTCATCAACGTGATGGCGTTCACGTTGAAGGGAATTCATTGGCTAATGAAGCTGCGAAGGGGGCTGTGCAATCGGCTTCCATAGCTGCAATCACTCATTCAAAAACAAAAATAGACAGTGAAATAATACTGGCTGTCACTGCTTCAAGCAAAGACAGCGGTGCTGCATTGCCTAAAAAGTTTCCACTCAAATACTCACATACAATTGATGTGAACAATGTTCCATTTGCTTGAATCCCTGGTGTGTGGGATAGGGTAATACCAAACATGGAACATAGATTAGGACTAATCCTGGCAGCACATGAAGGGATCGCCTCTGATCATGCAGGTGTTTCCGCCACAATGCCATTATTAAAACAACGGGACTGGTGGCCTGGCATTAGGAAACAGACCAGAAACTATGTCCTGGACTGTGAAATATGCCAAAAGATGAAAGTCTCAACTGTGAAACGTCCTGCTCAGACGCCCCAGTTAATCAAAGATAAACCATTAGCGTGTGTTTACCTGGACCACTGCGGTCCCTTACAAAGGGATGGTAACTATAAATATATCATAGTCGCAATGGACTCATGTTCAAGGTTCCTTTAGATGTGGCCTCAGCGCTCGGCTGACGCATGAACTGTAATAAAAGATTTGTGAGTCTTTATGGGCACATACACAATAGGCACACTACACTCTGACCAGGGCCCTGCATTTAGCTCTCAAGCTTACAAAGCAGCCATGGGCAGTTTGGGCATTGTATTGCAGTACTCTTCTCCATTCCATCCTGAGGAAATTCTGTCGTGGAAAGAAAAAAACGGGACATAAAGCAGTCAATAACAGCTAGGGTATTGGGTTTGGGTGATGGGTGGGTCAAGCATCTTTATGGGGTCTAAGGTTATGTTATGTTATGTTATGTTATGTTAGGGTGATTTATTGTGCGCACAGATACTCCAGCCAAGGAGCGTCCCGGCGCAGAGACAAGGTAGAACATAACACAACAGGAAATAAAAGCCACACAGCTAAAAGAAGAAAGTTTTTATCGCCCTCCGGAAGGTCAAAAGGTCCTCCATCAGACGGATTTCAACAGGCAGGGAATTCCATGCTGACGCGGCCATGACCCTAAACGAGCGGCCTCCCATACGACTGAGCCTGAATCTGGGGACCACCGCAAGGGCCAAACCCTGGGAACGGAGGCTGCGGGTGGGAACATAAAAGGAAAGACAGCTCGACAGGATTTCCGGGCCAATACCTCTCAGGATCTTAAAGGCAAGACACAAAATCTTAAAGAGAATGCGCTTCCTAACCAGAAGCCAATGTAGAGAGCGAAGGACACCTGCCACCGAACTGAATCTGGGCAGGCCAACAATCGCTCTCGCCGCAGCATTCTGAACCCGTTGCAAACGGGTTAGTTCGGCCTGGTTAGCCCCAGCCAGGAGAGAACTGGCATAATCCAGGTAGTCTAAACAATTTGCCAAGAAGTTCTCTAGGGGGTGTAACTCCATATAAGGTCCTATTTGGGACAAGAATGTTGGTTCCGGATCTTGATTGTCATGGAACAGTGGTGGAAAATAAGAAGGAATTTGGGCCTTCTTACATCAACCAGTACCTTTCCTAGCAATCAACAAATCACAAACAGTACTACTGCCGCCCCTTGCTGGTAACACACTATGTGGCCGATACTAAGCAGTAGGCCAAGTAGACTCCGACAGTGTAGCAGACACACTCCTCTAGCTAAAATCCAAGAGGTTCAAACTGAGAGACTCATCACCTTTGAAGATTCTACAGTGAGAAAATAAGGACTATGCAATAAAGCTATGGAACTCATCCCTCTTGTGACCCAAATAACAGTTTGTCCTGATACACCTATCTACAACTAAGTAACAAGTGATCAAGTGGTTCCAGCGATTTCAACGACTCCTGATGCAATTCTAACCATTGACAGAACTGCCTCTGGCTATTTCATTAACTTTGATACGTTTTCTGAGGATCCCAGCGAACCTGAAGTGACGTCAGCACAACGAACTTTCAAAGAACAAGCAACAGACTTTTTTCATCTCCTGAAAAAGACTTATCTGGTTTCACCATGGCATGAACTATGGATTTTTTTGGGAATATTCTTCTTTCTACTTTGTTTAGCTCTGGAAATAACTCTGGGTATGCTGATAAACGGAAGATGTATTCAAATGGACACAGCAATTAAAGAGTGAACTTACTTCTCCAGCCACACAAATCATCCCATCGTGAACAAAGAAACTTGTCAGCAGTGAACATCACAGCCGTTACTATACCAGATGGTATAGTTTGGGACAGAACTGAATATGACATTTTTGGCCCGTTGGGGCTGTTGACGATTCCCCACTTATTCAAGATTTCATTAAGTGACTTTATTACCTCTAGTACCTTTTCTGATGATTGGGACTTCAAGACTGTTAATAATATGATGTCTGATCTAGAAACGTCTGCAGTATTCACGAATCATGAATATTTAGAGGGTTCATCAGACTATGAACAAATGTACTGTTATAACCATTATGGTCAGCATTTCTTGCACAAATCTGCAATACCTAGAAATGTATATATGTATAACCAATGGGAAAATTGTCCAACACCTCCAGAGGGTAGCTCAAACATTTTTGTAATGAAATTTCCATATTTGTCAGGGTTCAATGTATCTAGTGCTGAATCATCTTACCTAAAAAATGTGAACAAAACAGGAACTAAAAATATGTTAACCAATATCAAACAGATTTATTCTGCAGCCTTTAATGCCCAACTGTCTTGACAAGGTTTCGACTTTTGGAAAGATAACATTGAGACAAAAACTGTCTGGGGTACAAAAGATTGGCTAGTGCAGGGGGTAGAAGCTTTGTTTAGAACCTGTATCATCCCTGAGCAAAATGTGTTTTTGAATGACACTGTCCAACAAACATCTTGCCTTGGGTTAGCCAAGATCAAGGACATGAATACACCCTTAATACCTGTACCTGCAAGTAATAGCACTTCACAGGGGGAGGTCGACGTACATAATATTTTGCATCATAACAGATGAGATCCAGAATGGAAAAAATGGTTGCTCTGGCCCACAAACACAAACAACTGTCAAGATCGATTCCTGAACAAAACACAGGGTTTCACTATTAATAGGCCAGACCCAAGATATGTTCAAAGACAGCATCCTGGGGTAGTGACAACATACCATGTAGGGAAACTATACCTTGATTGGCTACAGAAATCTACACTTTAGAATGTAAAACAACACTTATCTTTACCTAAAGATGGTGCAGACCTTAGGGAATTCTTGCTAAGATCAAGAAAACCAAGTCAAAAACGTTTCATATATGCCAGTATCCATGCTGCATATAACAAAGTATGGAAGATTACCCAAGCAGAGACTGCAGAATGCATACGAAAAATTGATTGTATTAATTTAGAGAAATCTCTCTCTGTAGTAGACAATGGGTTAACAACTCTGTCGTCCAGGATATATTCATTGGACAGCATTGTGTCTTCTGCCATAGACATCATGGAACAAGACTTTTTTTGCAACATGGTCAGTCTCAATTACGTTCGATCATGCTATTAGGCTGGGCGCTACAAAACGTGCGTGCAGGCTATGTGCCTTGGTGTTTAATCAACACTACATCACTGTTTTCAGAATTCAATCTCACGGATAAACAGATCAAACTGGCACAAAGGGGAGCAGACTATATGGTGCTGAGTATTGAAAAACTGGAAAAATGACCATTCACAGTGGCAGAGAAACCAGCTACTGAGTGGATCATACATGGTAAGATTACTCTGCCTGTTACACATTTCAATTTTCAGTATTGCCTAAAACACATACCAGCAGGCAAATATGAAAGGTTGGGTTAAGAATACATGAAGACATCCTGGGAGTTACCATACACACACAGATGTTGGAGTGGGGGACGTGAAGTGTTTCTTAGCGGTACTAACTGTGAAAACGCACTCAGCGGTTCTCTCCTATGTCAGGCTATTAATTTACACTGGGCCTGCGATGGTTCCACTACAAACTTTTCCTGTCATCTGCAAGACTCACCAGCTGCAGTGATTAATCCAATTTTGGACTGCTTTCTAATGGAGGTTGCCTTATGTTGAACAATCACAGCTGCTGTGGCATGTTGCCAGGTACCCCATATCTAGTTACTGTGTCATCCAGGGTCACTTGCTGTATGCAAGTATTAATTTCACAAACCAAGACAGCCAGGGAGTCGTCACTATGGCCTTCACTGAACATCTCTTCTATACGAATTGATACTTTAAGCAGAAGGAAAGCCATTCTTTTGCAAAAAACTGTGCCACTGACCTTGGCCAAAGAAAACTATGATCTACAAATTACAAGGACTTCTACTGAGATACATGCCCTTTTGAATACGAACAGCCCAATACATTTCTCAGAAATGTTGGAACATATCTGAAACATGTCTGATACAAGCGGTATTTTACAGCTATTTAAGAACGTATGTTCAGTACTGTTAGCACCCATTTCAAGCAGTCCTTGGAATACTTCCCAACTTCGTGCACTCTGTGTTTGGCAGAATGTCACTACTTTTTGGACTCATTGCAGGGATCCTATTTTTGCTTCTAGTGCTATGATATGGCAGGCCAAACCACAAACGCCACTCCAAGCACCATAGAGAGAGCTCTATTGGAGATGAAGTGTTGTGAGCGCATCGTCCAAATTCTAGGTTTACCTCGAGAATTAAATACCACATGGTTTCTGTCATTCAGACCAATCTTGCAAGATTGCATCTGACCTGTTCTACACTGTCTGCTTTGTGGTGAAGAATGCATGCCAGACATCTTTCTAACCCTCCTATCAGTCATGCCTAGGATATCGATACTCTGCTGGACCCAGTAACAGCCCATGCTCTGTTTTGTCTCCAGCAGCTTCCAATTCGGATGACGGCATTCATTGAGATCTCACAGACGCAAAATGCTACTACTGGGGTACGAGAGGAAACAGGCACGCAGGTAAAATCCGTTACAAACTATTGATTCTGCGACCAATGCTGAAGGCGATGCTTCTCATCTATGTGCCGTTAGTCTTCTAAACGAGGTAATCCAACTTTCACCTACAATGGTGGACAACTTTTTGTCTACAGACATAGAAGATTTCATGTTTTCTCCAAGCCCTAACATTGACTTTTGATTTTGGCTCACAGTGTTCTGAGAGACTTTGAATTTAACCTTTAGTTTTTTAAAAAAACAAGGGACTTAGGGCCATATGTATCAAGGCCAAATGGGTTCGCAAATGCCGAAATTGGCTAAATTCGGCGTTTGCGACCCCATTTTCGCTGAATGGTATGTATGAAACAAATTGGGTGCAAAATAAGGAATCGCAAAATTTGCCATTCCTTATTTTGCGATTGCATTTAAGGAATCTCAAATTTTGCGATTCCTTAAATGCAATGTTCAAGGAAAAATAAATTCCAAAATGCCCATAAGAAATCGCAAATTACCACCAACTTCTAGTTGGTGGTAAGTTGCGAATTCTTTAAAAAAATAATTTTATTAAAAATCCAAAGGTGCCATGTGACGCTCATACATGCCCTTAGGGCATGTATGTGCGCCATATGCCCACACATGTCATTTTCAGGGGTGCACCAGGGTGTTCTTGAGACACCCCTGCACCCTTGAAAATATCCTCAATTTGCGATTAGCAAATTGCGGATCGCAAATTGAGAATAATTCGACATTCATTCCTATGGGCCTCCTGGACCATAGAGAAATTATTCCTTAATTGCGATTAGCAATTTGCTAATCGCAATTAAGGAATTTTAAGAAATCGCAAAAAAATAGCGATTTTCTTCATACATACCATTTAGCGATTTCTAAATAGTGATTCCTTAAAAATCGCTATTTAGGAATTCCAAAAGGGTATGTTGATACATATGGCCCTAACTTTGGAACTTTTTCCTATGATTAATTATTTTTTCCAAATTTGTATTTTTCATTTTTTGGCACGAGTAATCTGCTTATAGTAGAACTATTCATAGGGAACAAGATATCTTTGAACACTTCCAGAGACAATATATGACCTTGTCCACAACCAAATGATTATGTAATTTGAAAAGAAATGGTTTCTGACTTTTTTCTTCTGTATTTACGAGCCATTTCATCATGTATATATGTTTATGATCCATTCATGTAGCATTCCAATGTCTACATTTGCTTAGACTGAAGCATTGCTTTAATGCGTACAGCAACACTTTTAAATGCATTTTTTTAAAAATATGTTTTTGACATGTTTTTGCAAATCATGCAAAACTATATTTTAGATATGTTTAACATGTTTAGGATTTAGTAACGTCGTACATACGAAGGTGGAGTGGTTGTTGTGTGTCGATTTAGAGTCCGTATGAATTTCCCGATTTATGCCTTTCTATAGATACAATTCACCTTGCCCTTATTTAGGCATAGAAATCCAGCCCTTATTTAGGCATTGCTCATGCGAACCAAATACAGGCATGGCTACTTACATCCATCATCTACGTCACAAGTTCTTGGAAAACTAGACCCTTAACCTGTTAGGACTTCCTCTTGCTTGGATATTGATTTCTCCAAAAACTCATTATTATGCATGAACTATTTCTTAGGGGTTCATTCATGAAGTTCTTATGGCCCGACATTTACGTCAATACTAGCATTCCTAAACTCCTTCAAGGTATAAATATTCACCTTGTATAAATACCTTCACTTGCCATGACAAATCACGATTCGGTCCATGGTTCGACTGCCTACTTGCACGACGTGGCTCACCATGGCAAGTTCGGAAGGAAGTCAAGTCCTGAATGACGCACTGACCAGGCGCTGCCATCCTCCTTGCAGAGAATCCAGCTCCAGTGTTTTTGACTCCCCTTGCGGGGTGCTAGACATCAAGACCCGTGAAAGAGATTCCAACCTCTCTCATTCTAAGGTATGGAGCAGACTAGAACCTAGAGGGACTCTTGGCAACTACAGCTAAACTAGACTATGACTGAACAGCGCCTACTTCTTCCCTCGTACTAGACTTCGGTTAGGTACACTGGGGTAGGAATATTTTAGAAGCACCCGTTGAGTATTTAAGCCTGTGTTATTTATGCATGTATTTTTATGAATATATATGTCATAGCTACAAACCATGCTATTACATTATTATTTTATCTTACTGCAAATGCTGTACGTATTGTACTTCGCATTCTGTCTTATGATTGTGGCAGTTCATATATCTTGCATGAAAAATAAGACTGTTTAATAAACCCTTTTATTGAAACGCTCATCTCTTTTTTTCTGTGCAACTCTGTTGAAACGAAGGATGCACGATTGACTGAGTGAAACGGTAATCTATTGTTTCCACAACTCTGAAGATAATGGGAAACAAAGTTGTCATGTTTATGTGGTTGTCAGGGGGGCATGGCTTGGAGGCCGATGGAGCTGGCTGCGTGAGTGCCGAGCTCTGAGCAGGTTCCCGCAAAATCCTGAACTAAAAGGCCCTTGAAACCCCTCTGGGATGCCAGGAGTCATTGACCGGAGCTGGCCCTGCCTGGGAGCCTGGTAGGGGCAAAACGAACACGATTTGAGGCTCAGTACCCCTTTTCTAGCCCGTGAGGGGAAACACGACGATGAAGCAAAATGACGACGGGAGCCCGGTCCTTTGTCTGAGGACGGGCGGCGTGGTCGGAAGCTGACTCGGACTGTGGGCGGCCTGTGGTCGGACCAGCCAGGGGCAGGAGCAATGAGCAGAAAGAGAAATGACAGCGCCCACCCGGTGTGCACCGGTGTATTGGTGATCGAGGCGGAGCGCCCGCACCACGGAACAACGGAGGCTTGTGACGATGCCGGCTCAGAGACCTGGAGGTACTGCAGCGGCTTCCCCGGGACATGGAGCAACGCGGAGGTGGAGACCAGAGAGGCGCGGAGCCGGGAAGCCTGTACGCCCTTCTGACTGTTCCGGTGAGTGGGGTGCAGTCGATCCGGCGGCCCTTGGCGGTGGAGGCGGTCGGGGGTCGGGGGCTGCTGTGGCTCGCGAGCGGGGGCAGGAGGGGGAGCGGGCTGGATCGGAGACCCCGAGGCGGCCAAACGAAGCAGGCCCGCCTAGTGAGGGGGTCGGAAATACAGGTTCCCAGGCACCCTCAGAAGAAGAGCCGAACACAGCAAGGGAAAATTGTACGGAGGGGCACGACGTACAGAGGAAGCAGTTTGGTGAAGCTGGGACAGAACAGGAGAGGAGTCTGGCAAGCAGAGCGGAAGGGTGCTTGTAAGCGTAATATCTATCGCTAACGCAAAACGGAGGACACATAACAGAAGGGCATTACTTAGCTGCTGGGATCAAGGAGGCGCCGGGAGGGCACAGGTGCTGGACAGATGGCGAGCAGCACGGTGGCATCGTTGTGCCATTGAGGGAGAAGGAGCTCATAGTTGACCCTCCCCCCCTCTATTTCCCCGGAATGGTGATCGCTGGACGCTTCCCCCTGAGGCTGGGGAATGAACTGTGGGGAACCCCGGGTTTGCGTGGCACGGACTACCAACGAATGGGGGGCAGGAGCGCTTGAAACACACATCGCAGCATTGGCCCTGCAAGAGTGGGTATTCCTGTTGAGTGATGCGCCCGGAGCAGTAGGGGACAACTGTGGAAACGACTATAAGCTCGGGGCTTTGAGCAGTGGCGCAGAGCGCAGGCATCCTGCTACCAACTGGGGTTCCTGATCATGGGGAAGCCAAGGGGGAAACCAGGGGGAGCAGCCCAGCAGCTGGAGGCCGAACAGCAGTCGCAGGCTGAATCGGAGGGGATGTAGGAAGCCCAGGACCCACAATTACAAAAACAATTCGATCGTATACTAACAGCAATCATGGACTCGCGCACGGCACTGCAACAAGATATTGCCCAAGTGGCGACAGGGCTGGGTCTATTGCGAGCAGACCACTCTAAACTGGTGGACAGGATGAAGCAGGTGGAAGGGACAATGCAAGAGATGGAACCGGCCCAAAAGGTCTTGGAAAGCAAGGTAGCGCATGCGCTGGCCTGCATTCAAACGCTGGAACAGCGAGCGGAGGATGCCGAAAGTCGCAACAAATGCAATAATATATGCGTAGTGGGCTTGCCGGAAAAAGTGGAAGGGTCAGATATGGTTAACTATCTGGAGCAGTGGTTGAAGACAGTATAATCGGCGGAGGGTTTATCTTCCTTCTTCACGCTAGAGCGAGCACACAGGGTGCCAGCCAAGCCTCCGCTGCCGGGGTGACCTCCGCACCCAGTGGTAGTTAGAATCTTGCATTACAAGGATAGGGATTTATTGCTACAGAAGGCGTGGATTGGTGGACCGTATGAGGTGGATAATGGCAGAGTGAATATATTCCCGGATTATACTCTGGACATCCAACGGCGTCGCACCTCCTTTCTATCAGTAAAGAGAACTGCAATCAGAGGGTATTCAGTATTCGCTGCTGTTTCCTGCAAGATTGAAGATAATGTTGGATGGTGGCACTCACTTCTATGAGACTCCAGAAGAGGTTTGGGAATGGCTAGAAACATACAGAGCTGGGACAGATCGGGCGGAGCAACGATCATGGGAGCTTGCCGAGGGATTACCTCAGCGTAAATCGCAGCGCCTACGTGTGGGAGGCTGAAGGTGCGGAAACCATCGCAGGCCCAGACAGCGCTGGGGAAACAGGATGCACTAGAAGCGGTGTTGGCGTTGGCAAGCAGTCAGACATTACAGTCGCCGGAGAGTACAGATACAGAGAAGGACAAAATTCAGTCAGACGCTGAAATGTCAGAAGATGGGAGTGTTAAAATGCCGCAGGTTACTCCAGCTACGGCTGATGGACTACTGGATGAATAATGGATCGCTTGTTGGCTGCTGGGACTAGTAGATAGCTGAACCGGATGTGAATAGACTGAGTGTTAAGTTGTGGAAGACTGAAGGCTGTGACTGGTGGGCAGAGAAGGGGGTATTGGGACTTGGCTCCGGGGCGGGGAGATACCGTGTTGAGTGATGTTGTTATACGTTGAGGACTGGCGCACGGGGGGAGGAGGCAGGATGGGTATTATAGGGGGATCACAGCGGAGTTACTCTATGAGCAGGAGCGGTCACCCGTTGGCGCTGGCCCCCCCCACTACCCCTAAAACATGTCTGCAGTGACTACTGCTGTGCTTAGGTGTGTGACGTGTGTTGGTATGGTTTGGATGGGGACTAACAGTTTTGTTTTAGGACCTGTTCTTGGTAGGGTGGGGGATGGGGTAGTTGGGGATTGGGTTGAGTTTTGGGGTTCACCGGTGTGCCAATGTTGACGATGTAAAGGTGAAGAAGTTGCATTGTGATAATGGGGACAGTACATGATTTGCGATGTATTACCTGGAATGTGCGGGGGCTACACACTATGACAAGGAGGCACAAGGTCCATGCATATTTAGTTAGGAGGGACGTACACATAGCATTACTCCAGGAAACGCACCTTACTAAGTCAGAGGGGTTAGCACTGCAGCGTAGATGGAGGGGACAGGCTTATAGCACAGCTTATTCAGCGTTTGCAAGCGGTGCATTGGTTTGGATCAGAGCGGGGGTTCCTTTTCAAATGCTTAAGCAAACCATAGATAGTGAGGGAAGATTTGTGGCAATAGAAGGGCACCTATACGGTAAGAAAGTAACCTTGTGTAGTATTTACGCACCTAATGTAGAGCAAGCGCGATTTCTAGACAGAATGTCTAGGGTGCTGGCGCAGTTCCTGGCGGGCCCAATAATGTTTGGGGGAGATTTTAACTCCATAGCAGATGAGACCTTAGACAGATCTCACCCCCCCCCCTTGCGAGAATCACCAGTGCATAGACTGTCCAAATACAGGCTTGCATGGCAGGATAGATGGCATCTGGTAGATTTGTGGAGGTCTGAACATCCACAAGATAGGGATTATTCCTATTTTTCAGCTCTGCATGAGCTTCATGTGAGGCTGGATACCATATTGTGTTCCTCACAAGTTGCAGCTTCTGTAGTTAATTCCGAGTACCTTACTAGAACTCTGTCCGACCACAACCCACTGCTGCTTACTTTGCACTGGACAAAGGAAAAGGTTGACATCCCGACGTGGCGATTGCGCCCTGAGACATTGGAGGACCCCGTGTTCCGCAGAGAGGTGGAGGAGGGGATAGTATATTACTTCTCTGAGAATGCGGGTACTGCTTCTACCAGAGCTGTGGAGTGGGACACCTTTAAAGTGGTAGTCCGGGGCTCTGTATTAACAAATATACTGGTGTACGCAAAACATTGCTCCCAGCGCCAAGAAACCGTCCGGTGTAAGTCGCGCTCTACAAGAATTTTTTACATTACATTTTACATTACATTACATTACATTACATTACATTTTACAGGATGTTGGAAAAGCAGAGGAGCAGTTGAGGACGGCAGAAAAGGCAAGGCCAGAGCATCCGGAACTGCAGCAAAAGGTAATGGAAGCCTAGGAGGTGTTGGCCACGGAAGTGGAGAGGTTGCGTTGCTTTGATTGTAGGAAGCATGTTGAGAAGGCCCACACGAGGGGCGATAAGTCGGGGACACTGTTAGCTTGACTGGCGAATCCCCTGCCGCGGGGACCGTCAATCCTGGCATTGGAAGCGGAGGGGGGGTGACATGGTTTATACCCAGAGGGAAATTCTGCATGAGTTCTAGAAGTATTATGAGAGGCTTTAGCAGCACAATAGTCGTGGATGAGACTGATATAGAGATGTACCTGCAGGACTTGATGCTTCCGCAGTTAGAAGAGGAACAAGCGCAGCATTTGGGCCGAAGCATTAAGCTTGAGGAAATCAGATGAACCATTAAATAGTTGGCACGGAACAAGAACCCGGGGGTAGATGGATTGCCGGTTGAATTTTATTTGCAGAATATAGATATTCTGGCGCCGAGACTGTTGGAGGTTTACGAGGAGCCAAGAGAATTGGGTCAGTTGCCGGGAACGATGCGTGAGACCCTAATAGTCCTGTTGCCAAAGCCGGGATGTGATAATACGGACAAGGAGGCGTACCGCCCACTGTCAATGCTGACCACGGACTATAAAATTCTTAGCCGGGTTCTGGCATCGCGCCTTGTGCAGCATTTAACTAATCTGGTGCACGACGATCAGGCTGGGTTTAACCCTACCCGGAACACTGCCACCAATGTCAGGAGACTACTGAGGGTCTTGGGAGAAACATCTGGAAGCTCGACTGGGGCGGCAGTACTGTCAGTAGACATAGAAAAGGCATTTGATAACCTAGAATGGAAATATTTGTATAAACTCATGGGGAGATTTGGGTTGGGCGAGGGGCTTTGTGAGATGGATGGCAGTGCTGTACACATCGGCGAAAGCTAGAGAGCGTGTTGGGCAGATGATTTCCCCCCAATATGAGGTAGCCCGCGGGACGCGACAGGGTTGCCCACTCTCCCCTCTGCTGTTTGCTTTGGCAATAGAACCGTTGGCAGTGCAGGCTCGATTGGGACGGCGGTACGAGGGGCTAGCTTTCAGAGGAGTACAGCAATACATATCGTTATATGCAGACGATTTGTTGTTGTTTCTAGCAAACACGGGTGAGGTGTTGACCGGGGCTGCGCAGATGTTATCGGATTTTGGACAAGTGTCAGGTTTACGAGATAACTGGTCTAAGACATGTTTATTTCCTGTGCTCCCGAGGATGGTGACACCTGTGTTGCCCCTAGCAGTGCGGTGGGAGCCGTCTTGCCTAGCATACCTCGGAGTTCATATCTGTCATGGGCATAATGACATCCTAGAGGGGAACATTGGGAGGTGCATGAGAGCCTTGAAGGGAAACATGGCCTTCTGGAGCACCCTTCCGCTGTCGGTGATGGGAAGGATTGCCTTACTGAAGATGGTGGCGCTGCCTCGGTTACTATATTTTTTTCAGAACACTGCCTATGTGGGTGCCTTGTTCAGTATTTGTAAGCCTGAAATCAATGATAGTGGGGTTCATTTGGGGATCGGGGAGGTGCAGGATGGCACTCGGACACTGTAGAGGCTAAGAGCGGAAGGGGGGTTGGCGGCTCCAGACCTGGAGTTGTACTACATAGCGGCGCAACTGCAAGTTCTTACACAAGCGGTGGCTGTGGAGTTTAGGGGGCCTGAGTCGGCAAGCGGTAGGGGGATCCCAAGACATGTCCTGTCTTTCATAGTAATGCAGCAGCGCGTAGAACTTGGTGATCTCACCTTGGAAGAGAGGACGCTGCAGCAGTGTTGGAACAGAAGCCAAAGGAAGGCGGGGGTGCAGCACCTCTATGCGCTGGAAATACCATTGGGGATGCTCACCGCGCTGCCTCATGGAAGGGACTGGACGTCGCTATGGGACTGGGAGTAGGCAGGGATCCAAGTCCTGGGGGATTTATATGAGGATGGAGCGCTGTTGATGTACAGGTGCTACAGGATAGATTCGATCTCCCCAGAGGAGGCTTTTTGATACATGCAGCCCTGGTGCGGGCGATGCAAAAACACTGGAAGGAGGGATTGATGGTGCCTAAAACAACAATGGCATGTCAGTATGTGGTGATGGCGAGTGGTACGTTTAAGGCGGTTACATGTTTATATTCCAGGATGCTAAATGAAGAGTTAGCACCGTTAGATAGGCTGCGCTTGAAATGGGAGGAGAGTATAGGGAAGACCATACCGGAGGCAGCGTGGGGGCATATCCTGCATAGGGCCTGGAAGGGGACTAGAAATGCACGGTTCCAGCTGGTGCACTTCGTCATATTACACAGAGCGTACTTGACACCTGGTAAGATAATGGCCTTTTATAATGCTAGTAATGCGATGTGTCCTAGGTGCGCAGTCGTGGGAGCAGACTTGGAGCATATGTTGTGGGGTTGTGTGAGTCTGGGGAGCTATTGGATAGAGGTGGGAGGTCTATTGAATTTAATGCAGAGCGACACTTGGACTTTGATATGGCTCTCTGCGTGCTCCATTGGTTTCCTCACACCTCCAAAACAAAGATAACTAGTAAGTTCATAGATATGGGCTTGGTGTTAGCAAAAAGGGAAAATACGATGCATTGGAAAGCAAGGGAGGGGCCTAGTGCCAAGAGGTGGAAGACCGAATTGCTCAAGTGGGCTAGTAGTGAGGGGGCTGTTCGCCTGCGGCAGGCACGACGGCAGAACAATGAGAAAGCGCTGGAAGCAGCAAGATCATGGGAGGAGCTGGTTTAGGTACTGGTAGGCCAGTCAAGCACAGAGGAAACGGAATGAAAGGGCATGGGATGGACTGTACCCCAGAATGTACGATCTAGCTGGATATCATAGCACACATTATTTATAGGAAGGAATGATAGGAGGACGCACCGGTGACAGGGTGGGGGGGAGGTTAGGGGTGGGAAGAGTTATTTAGTTGGTTAGTTAAGTATAAGACATGTACATTTGATGCTAACTGTTACAATAAGGAACCGGAATAAGACATAGCATATCATTGTTATATCCTGTGAGAATGGAGGAGAACAGGAATAGGTGTATTGTAATTGCATTTTGGTGTTCAAGGACTATTGAATGGATGGGGTGAGGAATAACTGATAATTGTAATGGAGATTGAGTGTTTTTTTCTTTGTAAAAAAATCAATAAAATTGTGTTTTAAAAAAAATGTTTATGCGGTTGTCAGAAAGTAATCCCTTCTTGTTCATTCGAGAAAGTTTCTAGTGACCTCTGAGTTAGCTGGCACACACAAGTAATTAAGTTTAATGTACTTGAAAGAGACATACGTCAGTCCTATGTCAAAACTATAGTGCATATTATTCCAATGCGCAGAGCCTATCAGGGATATAGGAACTACACTACAAGGTGGTAGGAAAGTATAACCCCTATACACAAAGGTCCTGTTTTCCTACGTGTAGTTTTGTGTATGTGCAGAATCCCCGCAAAAAGAATTTAGATAAGAGTGGAACATAGGAGTTAAAGTCAAAAGGCAGTGCTTGTATATGTAGAGTATCCTTATTATTACAATGGGAATTGAAGTAAATGGTGGGGTGTGGATATCAGAGAGTAGGAGATTGAAAAACTGGTTATAGTCTGGGTGAGTCATGCTAGGAAAAGGTAGCTGTGACAGAGGTAGAACCAGCTAGGCAAGGTTAGAGGCTGGCAGGAGATGAGAGCTGTCGTTTGTGGCACTAAGATTAAAGATGGCTGTGATAGGGCAGATTCATTGAGAAAGGTATCTGTCAATATTCAGAGGTTAATAGAGGTATGGAGCATGGAACTGAAATGTGGATGTAAGAGAGACACAGTGAGACAAGGTTAAAGGTTTTTGGTGAAACAAAGTGGATAGTTGGTTGTCAAGCAGAAACACCATATTACCGCCGCAAGACATCGCATCACCTCCAGCTTCTTCATCACTCTCCGCATCCGCTGCAAGACCTTTAAATGGATCCCCCCGGAGTCAAGGAAGACAGTCACCCACGCACTCATCACCAGCAGACTGGACTACGGAAATGCACTATATGCCAGCATAAACAAGTCCCTACTCTTAAAACTCCAGACAATACAGAATACCGCTGCCTGACTCGTCCTCGGCATCCCATGGCACGAACAAATCGACCAACACCTACCAAAGCTCCACTGGCTTACCGTGGAGAAAAGAGTCACCTTCAAAATCCTCACCCATGCCTACAAATGCCTACAGAACACCAGACCCAAATACCTCAATGACAAAATCAACATCCACATACCCAAAAGAAACCTCAACTCTTCCAACCGCACATTGGCTGAAACCTGGCGTATCCGCAGAGCCAGAGAAGGTAGAAGATCCTTCTCTCACATTGCGGCCAAAACCTGGAACGAGCTACCAGCTGACACCAGACTTGTCCCCTCTCTGAACACCATCAGGAAGGCCCTCAAGACGTGGCTCTTTGGCTAACAGATCTGCTATCCCCCCCTCAGTTCCTTGAGACCCTCAATGGTGAGTAGCATACTTAATAACCTCTGATTGATTGGTTGATTGAGTTGTACTGAGAGATGCGAGGTGTTGGCCAGCAGGTGGTTGGTGCATTTGAATATGGGGATGCACTCGTTTGTCAAATGACTATTAGCAGGCTTTAATCAGAGTAGAGTGAGTGAACAGTGAGAGGTTAATGGATAAGGCCAGATTCATTGAGCAATGTTCGTGTCAGAGTGAGACTTGTGGTGAGGTGTTAAGTGGGAATGTAAGAGGTGGATATTATGGTGCACCTTGTCCAAAATGAGTGTCTCAAAGTAATTGGGAAGGGGAGCTATGGGATGCGAGGGGTACATTTGACATGATATGGTTTTTGGCTGTTGAGGAGGTGATGAGTATAGTATATTGTGTGTACAGCATGAAAGGGATAGGTGTTATGTACATAGAGGTGAAGAATGGTGCAGGAACTGTGGGTGTAGATGTAAGAGGTATAGCACCAGAATGAGAATGTGAGGGTCTGGGTGGAAGAGTGAGAGTTCAAGGGTAGAGCTTGGAGGTGAGAGATGGTTTTGAGGATGATGGATTAAACCCAGATCAGTTGACTGGGGGTGAGTGTGAGAAGTTGGCCTGGTATATGATGTCCACAGTTCTGTGGGCACCCTGTATCAGTCCAAACAATCCCTTATGGTGGTGGTTGTAAGTCAACCTTATAGACAAGCTATCCTAGGGGTAGCATGGACTAAGCAGCCTTAAAGGCTTAACTCCAAAAGACATGTGAAGCCAGCTGTTTTACCATATGCAATCCTGTAATACCAAATGAAAGGACACCACACAAGTTATATATTATCAAAATATATGTATTTATTCTTAGAATAATCCCCACTACTCTTTATGAGCAATGAAGCACAAGCGTTTAAATAAAAGCACAGTTAAACATAGACAAGTTGCACGTTTTGGATGAGGCCGGTGGCCACTCAAACCATATATCAAGAAAGTGGTATAACAATCACTAATCGATCTGGGGTAAGGCCTAGGGCCTTGTGAATCGCTTGGACTACGGGGCACTAACAGAAGTTAGGGCGGGAGTAGCCCGTGGGATTCGGGAGCAGTGCGGGAAGCACAGCTTTCACCAATGTAAAGTCAATGGTGCGTAAAAGTTACAATGTTATTGCAAAAAGAGTCTTCCGACTGGACTAGGACTACCAAACTTTAGACTTAGGCACTAGAGGTGTGTACCAGTGTGGGAACACCGGCGCTAGTAAGTTACCTCACCCACAGGACGCGGGTGCACAGGTGCCAACCTGTGTCGGGTTTTGTCACGCAGTTCGATGGTGCCTGAGGATGAAGATGCTGCAGGCGTCCAGAAGAGAAGTGTCCGGTGCGATCCAAGGGTGGATCGAAGTTGAAGGGTACCTGAAAGCAGAGGGGACAGAGTCGGGGTCACTAGCCAGTGACCAGGAAGGAACCAGGAAGGAACCAGGCAATGTCGGGCGCAGTCAGGTCGTTGTTGGGTGCCTTTTCTCCGCTGCCACGTGGACTCTGGGGCACCGAGGATGTCCTGGAGTGAATCACGAGCCGGATCACAAAGGCTCTCGCTGTTGGCGGTGTCGGCTTTACGATCGGAGTCAACAAGTCTTGGCAAAGGCAACCCATGCAAGATTCGAAGAAGGCTTAACACTCGGACCAGCAAGGTCTGAGCGGGTGCTCCTTTTCAGGGGAGCAAGTGCCAATCTGGAGCAATCAGATCAGCTGTTTAAGTTTGTACGTTCGTCGGTTCTGTGGCCACTAGCCAAGGGGCAAGCGACCGGACCAACGCGTCGAGCAGGAAAGTGCAATAGGGCCCCACGCAGCACTCGTCGAGTGTGGAGGGGTGAGCTTCGGTACACAAGCTGCTCGGGGCTGGAGCTTCACAGACTCTAATGCACAGCTGCGAGGGAGCCTTGGGTGCTGCACGGTCAGTGCTTTGTTGTTTATTCAAGAGGGCCGCTCCCACGCTTCAGGTCGCCTCCACGGGTCCCAGCTCTGCATGGACTGTGGATCGGGCTGTTGGAAGGCAGGAAAGCTGGCTCTTGTCAATCTCTGTCGCTCGAGTTCCGGCGGGAACTGCAACAAAGCAAATGTCGAGGTGCTGGATGGTGTCTGTTTGCACAGGGTGGTCACTCCTTGACCACAAGGGAGATTCTTCAGTCTTCCATGAGGAGTGGGATGTCGAAAGGTCCAGAGTTTTGTTTCATAAGTTTCAGTCAGGATAATCTGATGTGCATTGGCACTGCTCCCACCTATATTCCAAATCTGGGGGCTGGATTACCTGCTAGGACCCTCCTATGGGTGGGACATGGGAAGGGGGTGGTTACACCCCTTTTCCTTTGTCCAGTTACGCGCCAGGACTGGGGCAGGATGGCCCCAGAACCGGTTTGACTGGAATCTGCCCAGGTACACCTTGTGTGCCCCAGGCAGTGTCTAGTTTCATTCAACCCTCCCTGCTACAATCCACTATCTCCTGTCTGAGGTGGTGTGACACCTCCCTGTGACAGGAAACCCTTTGTCCAGGTGTCCTCTGCCAAGTTTCGGTCAGCGATTCAGAAAAGGGGGTGGTGATGAACAGAGTGTCTGAATTAAGCAGACCACTCTTACCCAGTCCAAAGATCAGGGCTTGATCCATCACCGTTATTTAGCTCACTGCCCCATCCCAGCTCAGAACCTGGCTATATGCAAATTAGTCTGTCCCTGGCCCAGTGCATCATGGGAACAGGGCAGACCAAACTACCAAGCCAATTCTTCACCAGAAAGAATACAAGCTACCGGGGACCGGTTTCTGGCATTTCAGCCTCGTCGGCCCGGCTTGCTTGAATCCTGATGGAGCAGTGAGCAAGGGACTCATGTCTGAGTATACCCTGCCACACCTATAGTGGCCAAAAACGATTCAGAAAAGGGGATGCCTGAAATGGCAGAAACCGGTCCCCGGAAGCTTGTTTCCTTCCCAGTACAAGAATTGGCTTGGTAGTTTGGTTTGCCCTGTTCCCATCATGCACTGGGACAGGAACAGACTAATTTGCATATAGCCAAGTTCTGAGCTGGGATGGTGCAGTGAGCTAAAAAACGGTGATGGATCAAGCCCTGATCTTTGGACTGGGTAAGAGTGGTCTGCTTAATTCAGTCACTCTGTTCATCACCGCCCCCTTTTCTGAATCATTTTGTCCACCATAAGCGTGGAAGGGTATACTCAGATGTGAGTCCCTTGCTCATTGCACCATCAGGATTCAAGCAAGCCGGGCCGACGACGCCTGAAATGGCAGAAACCGGTCCCCGGAAGCTTGTTTCCTTCCCAGTACAAGAATTGGCTTGGTAGTTTGGTTTGCCCTGTTCCCATCATGCACTGGGACAGGAACAGACTAATTTGCATATAGCCAAGTTCTGAGCTGGGATGGTGCAGTGAGCTAAAAAACGGTGATGGATCAAGCCCTGATCTTTGGACTGGGTAAGAGTGGTCTGCTTAATTCAGGCACTCTGTTCATCACCACCCCCTTTTCTGAATCATTTTGTCCACCATAAGCGTGGAAGGGTATACTCAGATGTGAGTCCCTTGCTCATTGCACCATCAGGATTCAAGCAAGCCGAGCTGACGACGCCTGAAATGGCAGAAACCGGTCCCCGGAAGCTTGTTTCCTTCCCAGTACAAGAATTGGCTTGGTAGTTTGGTTTGCCCTGTTCCCATCATGGACTGGGACAGGAACAGACTAATTTGCATATAGCCAAGTTCTGAGCTGGGATGGTGCAGTGAGCTAAAAAACGGTGATGGATCAAGCCCTGATCTTTGGACTGGGTAAGAGTGGTCTGCTTAATTCAGGCACTCTGTTCATCACCACCCCCTTTTCTGAATCATTTTGTCCACCATAAGCGTGGAAGGGTATACTCAGATGTGAGACCCTTGCTCATTGCACCATCAGGATTCAAGCAAGCCGGGCCGACGACGCCTGAAATGGCAGAAACCGGTCCTCGGAAGCTTGTTTCCTTCCCAGTACAAGAATTGGCTTGGTAGTTTGGTTTGCCCTGTTCCCATAATGCACTGAGACAGGAACAGACTAATTTGCATATAGCCAAGTTCTGAGCTGGGATGGTGCAGTGAGCTAAAAAACGGTGATGGATCAAGCCCTGATCTTTGGACTGGGTAAGAGTGGTCTGCTTAATTCAGGCACTCTGTTCATCACCACCCCCTTTTCTGAATCAAGTTTCGGTCAGCAGCAGGAGGTCAGACATGTGTCTGTGGCAGCAGCATCTATTTTGTGATGCTGGGGCTCTGGTTAGGATGAACCGCGTTTTCAGTAAAGTAACATGTCTTTTCCCTCTAGAAGGGTGGAATGCTACCCCCGTTGCCAGAACTGGCGAGGGGGTAGTATTCCAAAATGTATGACACCAAACACGACATGTTTTGATAAAGCCAAACCAAAGTTAGAAATAACCGCGAGGATTATAATGCACTTAAGAGTATATGGTATGGCAGTATCACTGGAACAGCAGTAAGGAAATGGTTCCGAACACTGCAGACAGGCTCAGCTCATGCTAGAGCACCATCTCACATAGCACCATGCACTCTGCCTCCAGGATTGTAAAGGCCTGCCATAGGAGTGACTTATAGGTATATATGTGTCCAGATATAGGTTTAGACATAGGTATACTATATCTAAGCAAGGGGTGAGTACACCACCTTGCCCCAGCTGTGTGAACAGCCAGTTGTGTCGATTTAAGTACCAGCCAGGGGCGGCAAAAGATATGCTGCAGCCCCTGGTAGGCCTTGGATGCACCTATGTTATGTTATGTTAATTTTTATTTCTATAGCGCACGGCTACTCCAATGGAGTGTCCCGGCGCTTTTAAATTGGCGGCTCATAACCAAGAAAACATAACACAGTTACAGAAGAAAAGGGGTGGAAAAAAACAAACATCCAGAAACAAAAATTTAGAGAGTAAAAAGCCACGTTTTGAGGCCCTTTCTGAAAGACATCCAATTGGAGGTGCAACGTAAGGCCAATGGTAGGGCATTCCAGAGCTGTGGGGCCCTAAGCCTAAAGGTGCGCCCTCCAATTCGGGCTTTCTTTATTCGAGGAACCGTCGCAAGAAACAAAGATTCCGAGCGCAGAGCACGGACCGGGCGATGAAAGGCCAACCTGCGCTGAAGGTATTTCGCGCCAGAACCAAAAAGTGCTTTATGAGCCAGTGTCAATGTTTTGAAGACTATCCGTTTCCGGATAGGCAGCCAGTGAAGCGACTGCAGAAGACCGGACACTCTAGCTCTCCTATGAAGGCCAAAGATGGCGCGTGCAGCAGAATTCTGCACCACTTGCAACCTTTGCACAAGATATTCTGGATGCCCATGGCACCTATAGTGCACTGTATAGGGGCTGACAAGGTGTCCAGTACCAAATTGGTTATGTACCTATAGTACATGTCTGTGAATTTAGAGAGAGAACAGCAGGCTGTGGGTCTGATTAGCAGGCCCACAGCCACATTAAGTCGAAAACCAGTGAAGCAAAAAGCAAAAATTGGGGTGACCATAGGACAGCAGGCCCTACTCTCCTACATAACCCCCCCAAATGCAGGGACATTAAACTTAACCTTGACCAGATAAGTCTTCATGTTCTAAGTGGAAGTACCTGGAGAGACCATCTGCATTACCATGGTCAGTCCCTGGGCGGTGCTCCACTGTAAAGTCCATCCCTGTAGGGAAATGGACCACCTGAGCAGTTTGGGATTTTCACCCTTCATCTGATTAAGCCACATGAGGGGCTTATGGTCTGTCTGAATTAGGAAGTGAGTACCAAACAAGTATGGCCTCAGCTTCTTCAGGGCCCAAACCACAGCAAAGGCCTCCCTCTCAATCGCTGACCAACGTTTCTCTCTAGGGGTCAGCCTTCTGCTAATAAAAGCAATGGGCTGGTCTTGACCATCTACATTGAGTTGTAAAACCACAGCTCCCACCCCCAACTCAGAAGCATCTGTTTGAACAATGAACTGTTTGGAGTAGTCAGGACTCTTAAGGATTGGTGCAGAGCACATGGCCTTCTTCAGGTCATCAAATGCCCTTTGACAGCTAACTGTCCACTGAACCTTTTTGGGCATCTTCTTCTTCTTTTTTCCATTTTGGGAACCACCCTCCTTATTATTAGTTTGGCGGCCTGTAGAAGACTTCTGGTCTTTATCTTTCTGATTACCACCCTTCTGATCTGCTTTCTTCTGATCACCTCCTTGGTTCTGGGGTTTCTGCTTAACCCTTGTTCTGACCCATTTGTCTGCCTTCTTTCCCAATTCTTGGGGAGAGGTCAGATCAGAGTCTACAAGGTGTTGATGCAATAGCTGGTTATTAAGGATCTGCTCTCTCATTATAAGATTGTACAATCCTGTATAGTCTGAGACTTTACTTCCCTGCAACCAACCCTCCAGAGCCTTAGTGGCACAATCAACAAAATCAGTCCAGTCTTGAGTCTGTGCTTTTTGGGTGTCTCTGAACAACAACCTGTATTGCTCAGTGGTTAGGCCAAACCCATCAATAAGAGCACTCTTCAAGACAGAGTAGTTTTTAGCATCCTCAGGTCTAACTGTGAGGAGCTTATCTCTCCCTTTCTCAGAAAAGGAGAGCCACAAGATTGCTGCCCACTGATCCTCAGGGACCTGCTGTACCATGCAGGCCCTCTCAAGAGCAGTTATCCATTTGTGGATATCATCCCCATCTTTGTAGGGGGGCACATTCTTACTCAGGTTTCTATGATCATAGGACCTTTCTTTATCCCTGGGGATAATGCTGCCACCAGTGGGAGTCTCCTCACTCAATCTTTGCTCTCTTGCAAGAGCAAGTCTAGCTTTGGCCAGGGCTAATTCCTCTCTCTCTATCTGGAGATTCACTGCTCTCATCCTGGCTTTATGCTCTCTTCTTTGAGGGGAAGTCATTCCTCTCTGTGATTCCCTTGAGGCACTAGAAATGTGAGAATCCCTGGAAGGGCTTCTCTCTCTCCTATTGCCTGGGAGAATCCTGTTATGTACTCTGGGGAGGTGCTGGCCCTCTCCATTTCCATGTAGGTCCAAGTTGGCTTGGCTAAGCCTCCCCACTGGTACCTGGTTATCCCCATGATCCACATCTGAATCTTCACCATTAGATTCTGGGTCTGCCTCCACATTCTCTACTTCTGGGGAGGTGTTCTCAGTCTCTGGGGGATCTACTCCTTCACCTGATCCTGAGGGAACTACCTTAGCTCTCCCTAAGTCATCCTTTTCTAGGATGCCTATCATGATGGGAATAGTAGGGTTGTGGCCCTTTCTCAGCTTCCTTGCAGTGCACAAGTTTTTGTAGCTGAATTTGTCATAGCTGGAGGTTGCCTGTGGAAGGTCAACCCTGACAGGTAGAGACCATGTAGGTTCACCTGTGCCAGACATGACTCTAGTGTGGTGTAAGTGATGCACCTACCTACACTTAGTGTTTTCCTACTGTCCCTTACTAGTGATTTGTAGTCAGGGTGTGCTAAGCCCTTCTACCTACAATCACTAAGTTCAGTAGAACTTAAATATGCTAAGCTTTTATTTATATGTACCTATGGTACTTAATGTGATCTTTCAATTTGATAAAAAGATTGCAAAGGTAAAACAACAACAAGCTCAAATCCGAACCGCTGCTCACTAATGTGAGAAGTTGGCCTGGTATATGATGTCCACAGTTCTGTGGGCACCCTGTATCAGTCCAAACAATCCCTTATGGTGGCGGTTGTAAGTCAACCTTATAGACAAGCTATCCTAGGGGTAGCATGGACTAAGCAGCCTTAAAGGCTTAACTCCAAAGGACATGTGAAGCCAGCTGTTTTACCATATGCAATCCTGTAATACCAAATGAAAGGACACCACACAAGTTATATATTATCAAAATATATGTATTTATTCTTAGAATAATCCCCACTACTCCTTATGAGCAATGAAGCACAAGCGTTTAAATAAAAGCACAGTTAAACATAGACAAGTTGCACGTTTTGGATGAGGCCGGTGGCCACTTAAACCATATATCAAAAAAGTGGTATAACAATCACTAATTGATCTGGGGTAAGGCCTAGGGCCTTGTGAATTGCTTGGACTATGGGGCACTAACAGCAGTTAGGGCGGGAGTAGCCCGTGGGATTCGGGAGCAGTGCGGGAAGCACGGCTTTCACCAATGTAAAGTCAATGGTGCGTAAAAGTTACAATGTTATTGCAAAAAGAGTCTTCCGACTGGACTAGGACTACCAAACTTTAGACTTTGGCACTAGAGGTGTGTACCAGTGTGAGAACACCGGCGCTAGTAAGTTACCTCACCCACAGGACGCGGGTGCACAGGTGCCAACCTGTGTCGGGTTTCGTCACGCAGTTCGATGGTGCCTGAGGATGAAGATGCTGCAGGCGTCCAGAAGAGAAGTGTCCGGTGCGATCCAGGGGTGGATCGAAGTTGAAGGGTACCTGAAAGCAGAGGGGACAGAGTCTGGGTCACTAGCCAGTGACCAGGAAGGAACCAGGAAGGAACCAGGCAATGTCGGGCGCAGTCAGGTCGTTGTTGGGTGCCTTTTCTCCGCTGCCACATAGACTCTTTGGCACCAAGGATGTCCTGGAGTGAATCACGAGCTGGCTCACAAAGGCTCTCGCTGTTGGCGGTGTCGGATTTACGATCGGAGTCAACAAGCCTTGGCAAAGGCAACCCACACAAGATTCAAAGAAGGCTTAACACTCGGACCAGCAAGGTCTGAGCGGGTGCTCCTTATCAGGGGAGCAAGTGCCAATCTAGAGCAACCAGATCAGCTGTTTAAGTTTGTAGGTTCATCGGTTCTGTGGCCACTAGCCAAGGGGCAAGCGACCGGACCAACGCGTCAAGCAGGAAAGTGCAAAAGGGCCCCACGCAGCAATCGTCGAGTGTGGAGGGGTGAGCTTTGGTACACAAGCTGCTCGGGGCTGGAGATTCTCAGACTCTAATGCACAGCTTCGAGGGAGCCTCGGGTGCTGCACGGTCAGCGCTTTGTTGTTTATTCAAGATGGCCACTCCCACACTTCAGGTCACCTCCACGGGTCCCAGCTCTGCATGGACTGTGGATCGGGCTGTTGAAAGGCAGGAAAGCTGGCTCTGGTTGATCTCTGTCACTCGAGTTCCGGCGGGAACTGCAACAAGGCAAATGTTGAGGTGCTGGATGGTGCCTGTTTGCACAGGGTGGTCACTCCTTGACCACAAGGGAGATTCTTCATTCTTCCACGAGGAGTGGGATGTCGAAGGGTCCAGAGTTTCGTTTCATAAGTTTCAGTCAGGATAATCTGATGTGCGTTGGCACTGCTCCCACCTATATTCCAAATCATGGGGCTGGATTACCTGCTAGGTCCCTCCTATGGGTGGGACCTGGTAAGGGGGTGGTTACACCCCTTTCCCTTTGTCCAGTTTCGTGCCAGGACTGGGGCAGGATGGCCCCAGAACCGGTTTGACTGGAATCTGCCCAGGGACACCTTGTGCACCCCAGGCAGTGTCTAGTTTCATTCAACCCTCCCTGCTACAATCCACTATCTCCTGTCTGGGGTGGTGTGACACCTCCCTGTGACAGGAAACCCTTTGTCCAGGCGTCCTCTGCCAAGTTTCGTTCAGCAGCAGGAGGTCAGACATGTGTCTGTGGCAGCAGCATCCATTTTGTGATGCTGGGGCTCTGGTTAGGATTAACCGCGTTTTCAGTAAAGTAACATGTCTTCTCCCTCTAGAAGGGTGGAATGCTACCCCCGTCACCAGAACTGGTGAGGGGGTAGTATTCTAAAATGTATGACACCAAACACAACATGTTTTGATAAAGCCAAACCAAAGTTAGCAATAACCGCGAGGATTATAATGCACTTAAGAGTATATGGTATGGCAGTATCACTGGAACAGCAGTAAGGAAATGGTTCCGAACACTGCAGACAGGCCCAGCTCATGCTAGAGCACCATCTCACATAAAACCAAGCACTCTGCCTCCAGGATTGTAAAGGCCTGCCATTGGAGTGACTTATAGGTATATATGTGTCCAGATATAGGTTTAGACATAGGTATACTATATCTAAGTAAGGGGTGAGTACACCACCTTGCCCCAGCTGTGTGAACAGCCAGTTGTGTCGATTTAAGTACCAGCCAGGGGTGGCAAAAGATATGCTGCAGCCCCTGGTATGCCTTGGATGCACCTATGCCCATGGCACCTATAGTGCACTGTATAGAGGCTGACAAGGTGTCCAGTACCAAATTGGTTATGTACCTATAGTACATGTCTGAGAATTTAGAGATAGAAGAGCAGGCTGTGGGTCTGATTAGCAGGCCCACAGCCACATTAAGTCGAAAACCAGTGAAGCAAAAAGGAAAAATTGGGATGACCATAGGATAGCAGACCCTACTCTCCTACAGTGAGTGTTTATATTGTCAACGCTCCGTCCATCATCACCTTAGGTTTTTCTTTGTTCGCCCTAAATTGGCAGGGTATGCTCAGACGTGAGTCCCTTGCTCACTTTGCCACTGGAGTCAAGCAAGCCCGGCTGAAGACGGCTGTAATGCCAGAAACCGGTCCTGGAGAGCTTGATTTCGGTCCAGGGAAGACATGGCTTGGAAGTTCGGGCTGGACTGTTCCCATGAGGCACAAGGTCAGACTGATTTTCATATGGCCATGTCTGAACTGGGGTGGCGGAGTGAGCTAAAGAACGGTGATGGATTAACCCAGATCAGTTGACTGGGGGTGAGTGTTTGTATTGTTAACGCTCCTTCCATCATCACCTTTGGTTTTTCTTTGTTCGCCCTAAGTTGGCAGGGTATGCTCAGACGTGAGTCCCTTGCTCACTTTGCCACTGGAGTCAAGCAAGCCCTGCTGAGGACGCTGTAATGCCAGAAACCGGTCCAGGGAAGCTTGATTCCGGCCCAGGGAAGACATGGCTTGGCAGTTCGGGCTGGACTGTTCCCATGAGGCACAGGGTCAGACTGATTTGCATATGGCCATGTCTGAACTGGGGTGGCGGAGTGAGCTAAAGAACGGTGATGGATTAAACCCAGATCAGTTGACTGGGGGTGAGTGTATTGTCAACGCTCCGTCCATCATCACCTTTGGTTTTTCTTTGTTCGCCCTAAGTTGGCAGGGTATGCTCAGACGTGAGTCCCTTGCTCACTTTGCTACTGGAGTCAAGCAAGCCCGGCTGAAGACGGCTGTAATGCCAGAAACCGGTCCTGGGAAGCTTGATTCCGGTCCAGGGAAGACATGGCTTGGCAGTTCGGGCTGGACTGTTCCCATGAGGCACAGGGTCAGACTGATTTGCATATGGCCTTGTCTGAACTGGGGTGGCGGAGTGAGCTAAAGAACGGTGATGGATTAAACCCAGATCAGTTGACTGGGGGTGAATGTTTGTATTGTCAAAACTCCGTCCATCATCACCTTTGGTTTTTCTTTGTTCACCCTAAGTTGGCAGGGAATGCTCAGACGTGAGTCCCTTGCTCACTTTGCCACTGGAGTCAAGCAAGCCCGGCTGAAGACGGCTGTAATGCCAGAAACCGGTCCTGGGAAGCTTGATTCCGGTCCAGGGAAGACATGGCTTGGCAGTTCGGGCTGGACTGTTCCCATGAGGCACAGGGTCAGACTGATTTGCATATGGCCATGTCTGAACTGGGATGGCGGAGTGAGCTAAAGAACGGTGATGGATTAAACCCAGATCAGTTGACTGGGGGTGAGTGTTTGTATTGTCAACGCTCCGTCCATCATCACCTTTGGTTTTTCTTTGTTCGCCCTAAGTTGGCAGGGTATGCTCAGACGTGAGTCCCTTGCTCACTTTGCCACTGGAGTCAAGCAAGCCCGACTGAAGACGGCTGTAATGCCAGAAACCGGTCCTGGGAAGCTTGATTCCGGTCCAGGGAAGACATGGCTTGGCAGTTCGGGCTGGACTGTTCCCATGAGGCACAGGGTCAGACTGATTTGCATATGGCCATGTCTGAACTGGGGTGGTGGAGTGAGCTAAAGAACGGTGATGGATGACATTACAACGCATGCTTTTACATCGTATGCCTTTACAACGCAAGTATTACAACGCAGTCCATTACAACGCATAGTGCTTTGGGTTGCTGGATAGTGAATAGTTTAATTTACTATTCCAACTCCAGTCCCCGTGGACACTAGGGAAGGTTATTGGATAGTAAATTAACCTATGCCCTATCCTAGAGCTCCCCCCAGAGCAATGCGTTGTAATAGTTTGCGTTGTAATGGTTGCGTTGTACAGGCTCTACGATGTAAAAGTTGCGTTGTAAAGGTTGTTTACCGTGATAGATAAAACCCAGATCAGTTGACTGGGGGTGAGTGTTTGTATGGTCAACGCTCCGTCCATCATCACATTTGGTTTTTCTTTGTTCGCCCTAAGTTGGCAGGGTATGCTCAGACGTGAGTCCCTTGCTCACTTTGCCACTGGAGTCAAGCAAGCACGGCTGAAGACGGCTGTAATGCCAGAAACCGGTCCTGGGAAGCTTGATTCCGTTCCAGGGAAGACATGGCTTGGCAGTTCGGGCTGGACTGTTCCCATGAGGCACAGGTTCAGACTGATTTGCATATGGCCATGTCTGAACTGGGGTGGCGGAGTGAGCTAAAGAACGGTGATGGATTAAACCCAGATCAGTTGACTGGGGGTGAGTGTTTGTATTGTCAACGCTCCGTCCATTATCACCTTTGGTTTTTCTTTGTTCGCCCTAAGTTGGCAGGGTATGCTCAGACGTGAGTCCCTTGCTCACTTTGCCACTGGAGTCAAGCAAGCCCGGCTGAAGACGGCTGTAATGCCAGAAACCGGTCCTGGGAAGCTTGATTCCGGTCCAGGGAAGACATGGCTTGGCAGTTCGGGCTGGACTGTTCCCATGAGGCACAGGGTCAGACTGATTTGCATATGGCCATGTCTGAACTGGGGTGGCGGAGTGAGATAAAGAGCGGTGATGGATTAAACCCAGATCAGTTGACTGGGGGTGAGTGTTTGTATTGTCAACGCTCCGTCCATCATCACCTTTGGTTTTTCTTTGTTCGCCCTAAGTTGGCAGGGTATGCTCAGACGTGAGTCCCTTGCTCACTTTGCCACTGGAGTCAAGCAAGCCCGGCTGAAGACGGCTGGAATGCCAGAAACCGGTCCTGGGAAGCTTGATTCCGGTCCAGGGAAGACATGGCTTGGCAGTTCGAGCTTGACTGTTCCCATGAGGCACAGGGTCAGACTGATTTGCATATGGCCATGTCTGAACTGGGGTGGTGGAGTGAGCTAAAGAACGGTGATGGATTAAACCCAGATCAGTTGACTGGGGGTGAGTGTTTGTATTGTCAACGCTCCGTCCATCATCACCTTTGGTTTTTCTTTGAGGATGGCAGCACCAGAGTGTGGTTGTAAAGAGCTTGTGGATGAAGGATAGGTTGAGAGATGACCATGTACTTTGAGGTGGATGTGAGAGTGGTTAGACCAGCACAAGTAGAGAATAGGCAGGGCAAGAGGTAATGTAGAAAGGTACACATGGAGAGGATAGGTAGATGTAACTAATCAAAAACAGTTTCTAAATGAAAGTTTTGGGGGTAGTGTGTGTTAGCTGCTGCTTGCAGCCTGCCACTGATTGTTCATTACAGATTGTTGGAATGACTGCTAGGAGACCACTACAGTATGCAAAACCTATTGGCATCACTCAAGACATTGCCTCCACCCTGCATGCCTTGGCTGAGTTGTATATGGGTATGACTGACAGTTTTCGCTTTGGAGGATAATGTTGTCACTGATTGCTCAGTCTTCCATTTGGATACTGTTCTGGGATGGAGTTATGGAGGGTTTATGTTTTCTTTCCTGATGCAATTCCATTGAGTAGCAGTCCATCGATTAGGGCCCATTGCCCCACAGGAAATTTTACAGGATCTGCATTGCTGGCCCTCCTTCAGGCAAATATGTGATGTTACAACGCATGCTAATATATCGCATGCCGTTGCAATGCAAACTTTTACTCTGACTTTCTGTCGGGGGGCGCTGGAAGTTGGAATAGATGACTTTTCTATTCCAACTCCAGTGGGTGGAACAGTAGGAAGGTGTTGGAGTTAATTCCAACACCTTCTACCCACTGCTGCACAACTTTTGCGTTGCAACAACATGCAATATAAAGGCATGCGTTGTAACAGTTTCGACGTAAAGGCTGTTTCCCCCTTCAGGCAGAATTCTCCTGAAACCCCCCCGCACACTTCCCAGTACACTGCACGCACATGTGTACTCATGGCATTATGACTTTGATTGTCAAAGATATGAGGACAACAAAGAAGAGACACACATTCTGATGATTTATCAGAATTGCACAGGCAAAAAACATTGCACTATTACAAGAGACCCATGTGACATGGGACAAGGAGACCCAATTCCAGAGGTGTTTCCATAGCCATTCTTTTTGCATCCTCTACTCTTGTTTGGCAAGGGGACCGTACATGGGTCCATTTAGCCCATTACATTAGACACTTTGATGGAGCCTGAGGGCAATATGTATTTTTAGATCGGATCCTTGATGTTTGCCAATGCTATTGGGCAGTGTTTATGTGCCAAATGTGGCCAAACGAAAGTACATTCTGCGCCTATCCCTCATCCTCACAAGCTGGACCCATTTCCCCTGGCTTGAGGAAGGCAATTTCAATTGTGTTCAAGGGCACATATTACCCCTTCTCCACCCACCCTGCCATCTTCTCCAGTGTTGTCAGTGTGCCTTACACAAGGGGCTGCATACTGGTCCCTCCAACACTGTTGGTGGATCCTACAGCCTGAGACCCAGGAGTGCTCCTATTAATCTTCAGTACAAAATTCGCACAATCAGAATGGAAATATTTGTTATCATCACTAAGGCTAGGCAGTGTCCATGAAGTCGTGCTCCGCAAAACTCTGTGAACTGACCCAAAAACTCTACCGTGCTATGCGGATTTCCGCGAGCAGGCGGAGTAACGTTACACTTACCAATGTAATGGTGTGCACTGCAGCCTCCACCAGCCAGAGCTGCCCTCCTCCATCTTCAGCTCTGCCTCGTACTCCTCCTCTGCAGTCTCCACTCTGATTGGAGTCTCTCTCAGCAGCACTGCAGTCAACAACAGGAAGCAACGCACTCCTCCTGAGTCACGTCGACTCATAATGACACAATGTGCAGACCGGATGGCTTTCGTCTGGGGAGGGGACGGATTTGCAGAGTAGCATGTTTTGACCATGAAACTGCCATTGTATTACTCCAGGGTGGGGCCCCAAGAGCCGCAGGTATGTGCTGGCTGCACTAGAATCAACAACATACATCTCTAGCAGTGGCTGCTGGGCCATGCCCCCCGGTATTTTTGGAAGAGATGGCCCATTCAACCACAGACACAGCGACAGGTAAACACAAGCCCTAGCTGGGAGGGACCCTGGGTGGTGGGGGTGTGATGGGAGGGAGGTTTTGTAGACCTCTGAGTGGTCCTTGAGGCCATCACAGGCATTGAGGTGGGTTCATAGTAGGTAGGGGTGGTGTTGTCTGAAGTGCCTTATTGTGTTATGATAGTTCCAGTGGTGTAGCACACAGGGTGTCATTCGTATGGCTATGTATCACTGTAAGCTGCACATGAGTATTGTACTGTATGAGACATTGCGTATTGTACTCTGGTGAGTCGGAAAGTTCATTATCAAACTGGTAGGCGCTACACCATGGCATATTAAGTGGTTTGCACAGTGTTGCTAATCGGAGATGCAGGCTCTGATAGAAGGCTTGGGTTTCCACATGGAAACAATCTCTAGCAGAGGGAAGTCAAACGTATAAAATGATGCGTGTTATAGTTGGTGACCATCACAGTAACAACAGCCTTTGGAAGACAAAATGGCTGGTTACTGCTGGACACAAACACCTCCTGAGCAAGGGAAAAAGAAGCAGACCCATCAGGAATCTCAGCTCTCGGCTGGCGTGGGTTATGTCTTTTCCACCCCTTGTATCTTGGGCAAAAGGGAATTTTGGAGGGGGTGTCACTGTAGCCATGGGAAACATACTAAACCCGCCACCCTTGCTCTGTTTACCCTCAAGTGCTTGTGTTAAAAGGGTGGTGTAATGGAAATGGAATTGCAGAGTGATGGGTTGTAGTGCAGGGGTAAGCTCCAGGGCATGGGTAAACTCGGCATCGCCGGCAGTTGGTGAAGTTTTTTCCAGAACGTTGGATTTCTAAGTGGAGTGCGGAGTTACAAAACTCAGGGAACTCTGCTGGCGGAGCAGAGTTTGTCGCCCACACTCAATCAGCACACTATAGCCTGAGTTGCTAGATACTGAATAACTGTGAAGAACATTCTCATAATATAACCCTATACACAGACATATTGGGTGTACTGTGCAACGACCCCCAGTCCACACATGTTAACTGCTGCCGACATCGTTGTTGCCTCATGCATTTTTAGTATTACTGAGGGACTCCGGGGCATATTACCGAGGAGTGCGTTGGAAAACGCACAACGCACATTCCAGTATCGCCGGCTATCGCCGGATTTCATTGCCTTTTTAGCGCGCAATTATCAATGCGCATCAGGCAGGCGATTAGAAATCCGGTGATAGTCGGCGATATGGCACAATAGCGCATGAAAACAAACGTTGTTTTCATGCGCTAATGTGGGCCTTGATAATATGGGGGGCTGGATTCAGCTTTATGATCCACACCCCCATGTTAACAATGCCTAACGCCTGGTCAGAGCAGGCGTTGGGAGACCTGCGATAAATGAGTTTATCGCAGGTCTTTTCCTCCCATTGCCTTCCTTGGTAATAGGGTGTTCCCACCTCCAACCACATTTATCATGTGGTTGGACGTCGGAACGCCCACTTTGCATGTCATTAGCGATGTTTATCGCTGACATGCAAAGTGGGCTTGGGGCAGGCTTTAAAATGCCCTTGTGAATAGGGCTCTGGCAGTATCGCCGCTTTCTCGGCACATTTCGCTGAGAAAGGGGCCCTTGGTAATATGCCCCTCCATCTGCAATTATTTCACTGACAACTTGGACACAGACACTTCTACGTTGTTGTAGTGGAAAACACTGAAAGCAGTACTGAGTGAAAAGTGGTTGTGGATTTGGTAAGGGCTAGGGCCAATATCCACAGGGCTTTGGTAAAAAACTGAGGCACCACTAGTTCAGCAGGAGACTGTGGTCCAGTTGCAGCCTGGGATCTTACCCACACTGACAGATGCTCAAACACACCACACCCATCTCATTGACGAACTGCATTGCGTTTACTATGAAGCATGACAAGCTTAGGTGCACGCGGAGGGAGATAAGTCAGGGAAACTCCCACATCCCCTGCGGCATAACAACAACCTAGCACATGACAAAGATTAGTGATCACCTGCACCTGATGCCCATTAGTCAGGTAGCCACCCATGAATCTTTCACGGTGTGTTGCAATGGTCTATACATTCCCCCATAGTCTGAGTATAAGGTAGATATTTCCTAATTCCCGACTGGATTGATTGTGCCTGTACTTGGCAGAGCGTGAGGTGATCAACAACCTGTTGACTGGTACCAGAGATACACAGAGTGATTATGCGCACTGCCACGTTAATAACTCAAGGGTTGGATGGCGTTCTGTCTAAGCTCAGCAAGGCCTATGAGCTTTTCCTTGCCCCCAGGTGGCTGTAGTTTGCTCTGGCCACATTGAGCGATTGGAGACAACCCCAATCCATGCTGAAGTCTTTGTTGGGATCATAGGTAAAACACAACAGTAACGCAACCAAACTAATGTCCTAGCATTCACTGTCCATGCTAGCAATAGATTTTAAAACCATAGGAGAGTAGTGGGGCCTCGCCTGCTGGTACACATGCTGCATCTAGTGCATGTGGTCTGAAAGGTGTATATCCATGATAGGTCCACAAGGCTTAATATTCGGAGACACGTTAGGGTGCTGTAGATGGTCTGGGGAGGTGGTTCAATATAGCCTGCTTAATGCTGGAATTAGTGAAGGCATTCCATACTGTTGATTTTGAATACCTGCTTAATACTTAGTCAAAACTGGACATTGCTGGGCAGTTGCAACAGCACTGACCCAACAGCCCAAATCCAGTTTTGAAAAGACATATCACCCTCTTTTAGATTGAGCGGGGGGACTCATCAGGGCTGTCCCCTTTCCCCACTGCTCTTTGCCCAGGCAAGGCTGCTGCTAGCCCAGCAACTTTGTCAAGTTTGGTAATCATGGGGAGTTCCACTAGGCGATGAGGTACATGTAGTATCCATTTATGCAGACTCCATGCTGCTCTATATTCAGTATATCTCAGGGAAATTCCAGATATTCTGTGAGACTATCAATTTTGTATGTCGAGTTTGTGTGTTAACTTGGCCAAGTGTCGTGTTTTTCCCCTATGTGTGGAGTAACTTCCATAAGAGGTGATGGTAGGTGAGCAGAGGGTGATGCGTGAGCTTTGGTTGCTTTTAGGGCTCTGTAACTGTCATGATACAAACAATCACATTGTGTAAATCTGACCAAGGCCATATCCTCCTTGCATCCACAGATTGATTTTTTATAGTACTCTCCCAGTTACAGCCCAAGGATGTATTTCACTTTCCTAGATGGCAATGCTCCCCTGCATCTTGTAATTTTCCCATCATCAAGCAGTGGCTGTGCCTTGTGCCACCTCCAGGAAGTTAAACACTTTGTTGTGAGGGCTGATCTGCAATAGTGGCATTGATAAGTATAGAACTGCAGAGGCAGCATCTGCCAGTGTGAAGTGTGTCCAGGGAGTCCAGTATTTATGAAATGTTATGTGGCAGCACCGCTGCAAAGGCTGGTGTGATGTTGGCCGGGAGGCAGTTGTACAAAGTGGGAATGTTCCCAACATGCAGGGTACACAAGATGGCGGGATCAATTTTGCTCCCTGAAGCAAACCTCCTTTATGGAGCTGACAGCTTGGCGAAAGTGGCTTATTTGAGCTACAAGGGCCTGAGGCTACTAACGGACATGATCCCGTACTCTCCGTCTGTTAGTCTGTACTTCCTATCACTGTTCCATACAAGCATTGTTGGGAAGTACTGATGGCGTGGACAGACACAGGATTGTCCTTAGTGGGGGGCCTAGTCATGGTCCGGGAGCACATTACCTTGGGCCAGTTGCAGGAGCATCCTGACATTATGAAAGGCCATTTTTTGGCACATGGCACACTGTTAGGTGAGATGGGACAACTGTGGAGAGTCACAAACACTGAACCGGAGCATCCCCTCAACCAACGCCCAACATGTCATGGGTGGAGGTCGGAGACTGGTAACCTTATTTATTAATGTCTTTGCACACATGTAGAAAGAGCCACTGTCACTCAGTCACTGGCTATGAGACACTGATATAGTAAAAGCCCTTATAGCTGAGGCGTGGGAAGGCACTAGGTACTACCGATCTACATTTTCTCGTAATGCCAAACTCCAGTCCATTCAATTTGATATCTAGCATAGGGCATGTCTCACCTAAGCTGTGCTCATCTATCTTGTTATGTTTATCATGTTTTTGGAGTTTTTCAATATTGTACCGTATGCTCCTGTTGTGGTATACTTGATTCATTGATGAATGTCTGTTATGCCCAGCTGAGCGGATCTGCATTGCATGCTTGACAAAGGATGATTTACATCCATCTAAATTTGTTACCAAGACATGATAATGAGCTGAAAGTAAGAGATTTGTTCAGATGTTGAAATGTCTTGCGACTAGTGTGCAGATACATACATTGACCCATATGCCAGCAAATACAATTCCCTGTCTCTTTCTTTTGTATGTAAGAAAATGTCTTAGTTTTTAGATGTGTGCCTGACATAGCATACTGGGCCCCAAGATAGTTGTGGCCCAATGTATTGGAGTGAGGTGTGCATATATTAAGACCTGGGTGCATGATATGGATTGTATGGAAGGAATTCATATGTCTGAGTCCTGCTCTGGATATGTGCTGTATCCTTCCAATTTTGTTATTACTGACACATAAAAATCCCTTGCTGTTTGTGTCTCCCTCTAGTGAGCTGGCCACCTGCCCTGCGGCAAGGCTGGGCTCATGGAGAGTGGAGACTCTGGTGGAGGCTTGCTCCGACACTGCTGTACTCATCAGGACACAGGATGTGGGACTGCGCAATTGAGCTGATGGGGTGGTGGCAGACCGGGTTTGACTTTATTAGTAAGTTTGGTGTTTAGAGTCATGTATTGATCTGTCAACAATTGGTGCATCATATTAAGTAACATGTGAGATTGTAAACGAGTTATGCCTAGCTTTTCCATCCAACTGGGTGGATGTATTGTATTGCCACTTGAAAGATTTGCCCTATCTTGTTGCATCATTTTAATGTGGTTTTAATACATATTGTTGCCCAATCTCCAGATATCCACACTGGATAAAGTACTTCTTGAAAAGCTGGTTGAACAATGCAGGGTAAATATGGTAACTGTAAGTCACTTCCTGCAATGTGACTTCCTATGACATGACATCTTATAGTATTTGTATGCCTTTTTATATATTCTGGTTGTGCCAGGGGAAATTATAAATCTAGGAGCGGCCCTGATGCCAGTGCATATGTTTCTATGGATATAGTTTTGTGAGTACATTGATGTTCTGTTGCCACAAAATGTTGCTTTTTGTGCTGGGATAATCATCCATACAGGGAGGTGTACATACAAGTATGTAGCTATAGCCATTTCCGATCCAAACTTAGATTTGTGTTTCTTCCAAGATTTCCCAGTCATACTGTTGGAACGTGATGATGACATTCCTTCTTTTGTCATGCTCAGTATGCTACAGGACACTTTGAACTCTATTGACATTCACGTGGTAGCTACATTCATGTGTAGGGGAAGGTGTGTAACTTACCGGTGGCGACGTCCCCATTGGGTCGGATTCTCATATTCATCGATGATGTATAGTAAAGGGATGACATGCGCATTGGATTCCTTAGCTACACAGCTAAGAATTTCCAGTAAAATTCGGAGAAATCTGGGGCCATATTATCAAGAATGGGTGATGCCACTGTCCTGATATCATAGTCAAAACAGTCAGGAAACTGCCGCTAAAGCGGTGATAATGGGCTTGATAATATGGCCTTGTGAATTCCCATAGAAGCCCAGGTTAACACCAGAACCTTGGCTTCTATGGGAATTTACAAGGCCATATTATCAAGCCCATTATCGCCGCTTTAGCGGCAGTTTCCTGCCGATAAAAGCGGCGATAATGTATCGCCCTTTCTTGGTAATTTGGCCTCTAGTCGGTTGGTAAACAATGGGTTTTGGGCATGATAATACAGCCGTTAGAGTGACGGCATCCGAAACAAGATCGGTCAGGTCGACTGCCTCCGTCAGGACCATGGAGGCACTTCCGACCGACATCGTAATCGGCTCCAAAGTCTAAAACTAAACTGGTATCCTAAAAGACAAGCAGTATGGTTGCATTAATTAAACAGCAAACATTAGGAACTCCTCTGGGCCTAAATGAATACCTCTGATTAAGCTGATTGTTGATTTTAAATTACACACAGTGCATCAGACCCCATTGGATGACATTAAAAAAAAAACATTCTCTCTCAGACACCTCTGAAGAGTCTTGTTTTGAGTTAGACTGCAATACTTGCCTTCTCTCGGATAGAACTGCAAGGTGAGGTGATATAATCAGAGGTAAAGAGTTTAATACATTTGGAGATAAAGATACACATGATACAGTAGCTGAGCTATGGTTTTAGTTAAATAACTCTGGAAATATGATAACATTATTTGTCAATCAGACTATGATACAGAGAGCTATAATTACAAAACAAACAAAAAGGAAGCAGAATCTCCAGGATTTGCAACGTAATCTGTTGTGGCACCTCTATCAGCATTAACTTTAGTTACCTGAACCTACATTGCCTGTAATTTATAATATGATTTTAGCTAACAGTAATAAAACTAGAAAGGACCACGTAGGGCCTTCAGAGTGAATACAAAATTGCAGGCTACTCTACCATTAGAAAGCTGGCTAATGAGATGGACAATGTAATCAGTCAAATGTCAGTGGTAGAACTCTGTATTTACATGTTAGAAGACACGTTGACTGATAATCATACATTTTTGGCTAAGCATGATGAATCAGTTTGTGAAGTTGCTTGGAAGATGAAGGGTCTGGAAAATAAACCCTGTTGAAAAACTCTTTGGGTTCTCAGTATAGAAAAAGGGATTGAGGTAAGTAAAACCTGAAAAAGTATAGTACATCTCATTCAGAAAACTTCTCAGTTTGAGACAGGAATGATCAAATCCATAGAGCGTATTGCTTCCTTTACTGCAAGCCACTAAACTAAAGAATAAGCCAGGGGGCAACTTGATAGATGTTGGCAACTTCCTTTAAGAACAGTCAGTTCTTTTACCGGCATATCTGAATAAACCACTGTCATTTATTCCATGTTCAATTAGATTTCTGCCACACAACCACACATTGTTGGTGGGGTCTCTGATAGATGATTCCTTCTTACTAAGATATTAGTGCTGTGATGTACTTGCGGAATAGTGTAAATACAGTCATTTATAATGGCCCTCCCTTTTTTGTCACTTCTGGGATTAAATCTCAAGAACAATTGGTGACTTGGAAGGGGGGGTGTCAGCGGATATTACCTATCAATCTCCTCTGATACTATTATGACAAAATTGGGCTGTGTTAATTGCAGCATCAATTCTTACATATGCGTTTTGGCAGTATGTATTCTAACAGATCTAATTTTTGCTTTTGAGCTCCTTCTACTTTCTTTCTCTTGCTTTACTTTACCACCCCAAGGTCTGATTATGGTTATCGAAATCAAGTACTCATCAGGTACGGCTTTATCAAGTGCGGCCAGTGGGTTCATTGCATAGTGGTTAATTGGTTACAGAGTAAGATTATTGAAACATGATATTCACTTCTTATCTTTACTAGATGGGGTGGATTAAGTCTTAGCATGAGAGGTCTCCTCACCTGATGTCAGATTGACAGCCTGGATGTGGAGTATTTCCATTATGGCTATATGTGGGTCTCAAGGCTGTTTGAAACTCTGGACAGGCTGGAGTCAGCACGGGTGTGGTTGGAGACTTGAAAGGGTGCAAGTTAAAAATTATGATTCTGGTACTTTCCTTACTTGGTGATTCTACATGATAACTCAAAATAGCAAAGAGGGCTCATAAAAATCAGACAGGCCATAATATAATCATGACTTAGAATGCAAATGTTTTCAATTCATTGCAAAACAGGAGGGGGTTCCTGAAGAACTCGTTGCATTAAAAGCAGAAATTGTTTATTTAAAAGAGATCCACAGCTCACAGTCTGGGCCAGCACTTTTACAGCACTTTCAAGACCAGGTTGAGGTATTACTACACTGAGTGCATCCATTCAAACAGTGCCTATCCTCGCTAGGAAGAATATGTGGCTTTCCCTGCATACCCAAGGTTGATGATAAATATTGCAGGATAAGTGGAGAACTATGTAGAAATACTCAACACAAGCCTCATATAACAGTTTGTTATGTTTATAAGCTGAATGCTAATAAGGTTTCCCAGCTCATACAGTAGCTTATAGAGTGGGCAGGTGTAGTTATCACAGGAAGACACCGCATTATTCCACTAAAACCCACAATTGCTAATTTTAATAGTAGTTGGTTTAGCCAGTAAACATATTATGACGACATGTAAACTGAATGAAGTAAGACCTACAATTAAGGGTCTCTTACTATGCTCAACATACAACTCTAAACCTTATGGGAAATATTCACACTAAGGGCCCTATTATGATGGTGGGTGGATCGCCACCGCCAGGCCGGCGGTGGAGATCCGCCTGCCAAATGACCCAGTTTCACCGCTGCCATATTAGTATGGCAAGGGGCACTGGGGCGGATGAAAAGACTACCCACTGCTTTTCCGCCTGTTGAATTACCGGCCGGACAGAAAAGACACAGGATATGGAGGCAGTGCCTTGCAGGCACCGCCATCCATATTAGGATGCCTGCCTTTCCATGGCCGAGACTCTGCCATGGAAAGGCATGCAGGAAATCACAGTGGGGGCCCATTGCGGACCCCTGGGTGGGGTGGCTGCACTGGGAGGTACCCATGGTACCCTCATCATTGCCATGCGCAAGGTGGCAAGCACCTCACGGTGCCTGTCACGTTCTGCATGGCAATGCACAACATGGGTTCTAACATTGGGGCAGGTGTTGCTTACAGCACCTCCAGCCGCAATGTTAATGCCAAGGATGCGCCCGTCAGTCTGGCAGGAGCATCCCAATTGGCCTGGTGGGACCCCCACACCTTTGGTGGTCGGTCTCGTGTTCCATTACATTGGCGGGCAGACAAAGTCCGCCCGCCATCGTAATAGGCCCCTTAGATGTTATTGTATACGACCCGTGATTGCTGCAGGAAGCACAAGTGCAAATGCAACTAAAGCCTACGTGAGCTCATTGACCAGTTTTGTAAATATCACTGTTGGTGTGACGGACTGGCGAATAAGACTAAAAGCCTGACATCCGATTGTTTACTGCTGACACATTCAGTCCTCGATCTATATGTATTACCCTACCTTTTGACCTTTCTTCAAGTGCAATATAAAATATAGAATTGCCCAGTGCCACGCCCCCCTGCCTGATAGAGTATTTTACTCCTTGCGGCCCCCGCTCCGCGGGTGCCGCTCGCGCTAGGAGTTTGGACTGTTGCCTGCTTTTTCTGTCCCAGGAGCGTTTGGGTGCGGACATACCTTGGGGATTGCTGTTGTTTGGACCGGCCGCAGCGGAGGTGAGAGGCGGAGGCGAGCGGGACTGCGAGGACCAGCAGTCCATCTGGCAGCGCCAGCTGGTTCCTCTTCCCGCCGCGCCTCGCGCCCCCTCCCAGTGCCACGCCCCCCTGCCTGATAGAGTATTTTACTCCTCGCGGCCCCCGCTCCGCGGGTGCCGCTCGCGCTAGGAGTTTGGACTGTTGCCTGCTTTTTCTGTCCCAGGAGCGTTTGGGTGCGGACATACCTTGGGGATTGCTGTTGTTTGGACCGGCCGCAGCGGAGGTGAGAGGCGGAGGCGAGCGGGACTGCGAGGACCAGCAGTCCATCTGGCAGCGCCAGCTGGTCCCTCTTCCCGCCGCGCCTCGCGCCCCCTCCCAGTGCCACGCCCCCCTGCCTGATAGAGTATTTTACTCCTCGCGGCCCCCGCTCCGCGGGTGCCGCTCGAGCTAGGAGTTTGGACTGTTGCCTGCTTTTTCTGTCCCAGGAGCGTTTGGGTGCGGACATACCTTGGGGATTGCTGTTGTTTGGACCGGCCGCAGCGGAGGTGAGAGGCGGAGGCGAGCGGGACTGCGAGGACCAGCAGTCCATCTGGCAGCGCCAGCTGGTTCCTCTTCCCGCCGCGCCTCGCGCCCCCTCCCAGTGCCACGCCCCCCTGCCTGATAGAGTATTTTACTCCTCGCGGCCCCCGCTCCGCGGGTGCCGCTCGCGCTAGGAGTTTGGACTGTTGCCTGCTTTTTCTGTCCCAGGAGCGTTTGGGTGCGGACATACCTTGGGGATTGCTGTTGTTTGGACCGGCCGCAGCGGAGGTGAGAGGCGGAGGCGAGCGGGACTGCGAGGACCAGCAGTCCATCTGGCAGCGCCAGCTGGTTCCTCTTCCCGCCGCGCCTCGCGCCCCCTCCCAGTGACACGCCCCCTTGTCATACATAGGAGAACCTCCTCACGCGCGCAGCGGGACGCGCGCGGGGCGGTCACCGGGGCGAAGACCGGGCAAAGAGCGGGCCGTTTTAGGCCGTTAGAGGCCGGAAGAGACCGGACCGGGCCACCCCTATAACGCCCCCGCTAATTTGCTCCCTATTCACCTCATCATGGCATCCAGAGCTCTAAGGAGTAAGTCGGTACAACATGGCACAAGCACTTTGGAAAAATTTTTCCCCAAGGCGAGCTCCCAAATCAGCAAGTGTCACTTATCCACGGACTCGCACCTCGAGATGGGTCCCGAAAGTGTGTTCATGGACCTTGAGGAATCTGCCTCAAATGATGCTAGCACACCCATCACTACGGACGCTACCCATATGTCTCTGCTGGACAGTATCGACCAGACTATTGAGTCGGTACTCCGGCAGCTAAGAACTCCGGTTACGCAGAGGGATCGAGATTCCCCACGGCCAGCAGGGATTTCCGACCACTCTGCTGTTCTGGATAATATGGGTTTAAACACGCTGGAAGCGGGTCAAGTGGTCTTGACAACAGTCCCTGTTGACAGCGGGGTGACTCAGCCCTTAAAAAGGAAAAGGCCTGTCGAACCAAAGAGGGCAAAAAGGGCAAAATTTGTTGCATCTGAATCAACACTCGAAGATAGTACAGACATTTCGGTCTCCCCTGAGCTCATTTTACCTGGGACTGGGTCGGATCTTGGGGCCTCCCCAGCTCCTGTGTTATCACCAGTGGTGGCGGGCCCATTTATCTTTGGTGGGCTATCATCTAATAGATCAGATGCAGTAATAAATTCCCTCACAGCCACTATCAAGAACCTGTTAACCCCCATCTTAGCTAGACTAGAGGCTATAGAGAATTTACTTCAGTCCCGGGGAAATATTCCTATTAGGAGTAGCCCTGGCGTAGCCTCAAATGTCCCTGTAGCCACTGGGGAACCATCTGGGAACAGTCTACCTCCTTCTACATCACTACAGGCTTCAAGCAGGGCATTGCCTAGAGCAAATGGTGTGTCTACTTCCCAGACGCGCACTTTGCTACCTTCAGTGCCTGGGCCCCCTGTTCCGGCACCCAGGAGATCTAAGCCACCCCCTGTGCCGCAGACAAGGGCGACAGTGGGTCCTACAAACGCCCGAAGTGATGGTTGTGTCCCTCCCCTAGATAGACGCAGGGAGGTTAATCTGCCCCCAGAAGCTGTCCCATACACGGCAATCATGGTGGGAGTTCCTGAGCTAGCTGGTGGTGTTAGGGAGTCCCAAGACTCCCTACGTAATAAGGTTATAAGCTGGCTCAGTATTAATAGACCGTTGCCCCCAAACTTGAAGGGTGAGGTTCTGATGGTAAGGAGGATCCCGTGGATTGGCCCTACCAAGAAGAACAGGTTAGGGGACTGTATCGTTTTAAGTTTCAGGAGCCCGCATGTTGCTAATTACATCTGCAACTGGCTTGTAAGGCCTGATAAGTCCACAATAGAACTTGTACCCCTTTCTTATTTCTACCCTAGTGGTAGCAACACGGTGGGAGGGAGTGAGAAGGGATGGACCAGGGTGGGCTTTGCTGTAGATGGTTCCCGTTACAGACCAAGGCCCTCCTTGCCAACTGTTCAGGCAAACTTCACCCATCACAACAGGTTTTCCTGTCTGGACCAGGTTGATTGACCACAAACTAGGCCAATCTTGTCTGGACATGAAAATGGGGTGGATGAGGCGCAAAGCGATGTGGGTGTGGGTGTGATCCCCATGTCGGAACTAACCTGGCTCCAGGCTGCTAATGAGCGAGGGGCTGATACGATTGATAATCCGTGCCAACTGAGTCCCCCACTTAACACCGGGCTAGCCCACATTCCCCAAACAGGGGCAGCAGAGCTGGATGGTTGCACCGCCACCGTTGTTGGCGGAACCGGCGCCTTTGACGTCGGTTCACCCAAGGCTATCCTGCAACCTCATGCTGGAGCTAAGGGCAGCCTGCCACTTGACCCAGGACTGAGAATCCTCTCCTGGAATGTGGCAGGAATAGCGAACAAGGAGGGCTCTCCTGAATGGGACTCCTTGGTGGGTGGATGTGACATTGTTCTCCTTCAGGAGACCTGGGCGAGGGTCGCTCAGATCAGGAGAGGGTTTGAAGTATTTGAAATCCCTGCCACATGGGCTGGGAGGGGGAGGCCATCTGGTGGTTTGGCAATCTGGATTGCGAGTCACACTGGGTGTCAGGCGGAGCGGGTACACACGTGTTCGCAGGACATCCAGTGTGTGCGGCTCACTTGGCCTGGTAAAACTCCGTGGGTCATTGTCAATGTCTACTCGCGCCCGGTTGCCTCGTCAAGTGAATCACCTACCTTAAATGATCTGGCTTCCTTCCTGGGTCAACTTCCGGGTGAATACAAGGTGGTACTTGGAGGGGACTTCAATTGCCACTTTGAACCCTTGGAAGGTTTACTCGATGGTGCCCTTACGGCCGAGGACGACCATTGGGGGGTTCCACCCTCTTCTTCCCCTCACCCTAAGGCCTGGTCCCCTCTAGCCTTACAGCTCATGTCCCTTACTTTGAATGGCGCGCTGAGGGCGTGTAACGGTCGTACTCCTTCCGATACCCCCTCGGTGTGTACATTCAACAGGAGGGGCCATGAGTCAAGGCTAGATTATATTATGGTGGATATTTCACTCTGGCCCAAAGTGCGGGACTTTAGGGTTATCAAGAGGACAGACAGCGACCACAACGCTCTCTGCTTAAATATTCTGTGCCCTTCGCCCTTGACGGACTCATCCCCAGCTGGCCAAGGGGCTGATATGGGGGATCTGCTCCTGACCACAAATAGGCGCCGAGTTAAGTGGGGGAAGCTTGTAAATTCGGAGGAGTCAATCAAGAAACTATACGAGCTGGCGCTCCCTAGCCTCATGGAGGTGGAGACCCTCCTGAATGAACCAAGAACCGCTGAGTACTCTGAGAAACTGGGAAACATTCACCAGGCTTTAGTGAGGGACTTGGCCGAGGTATTTCATCCGGAGGTCCCAATTCGAAAGAAAAGGACTCCTGTTCCCACTTGGTATACCCCAGACTGCAGGGCAGCAAAATCTGACCTTATTGCAGCCATAAAAGAGGGGTCAGATAAGGCCAAAGTGCGTGACCTGAGGAACCTCCATAAATCAGTGCTGGTGGCTGCAAGGACCGAGTGGGATTGGAAGCACTGGCAGGACCTCTATGATGCCCTCAAATCCAGGGACCCCCGACAGTTTTGGGCACTTGTAAATAATGGGTCAGGGAAACTCAGTAAAGCGATTGAGCCTAACATAGCCCCTGCGGTATGGGAGTCCCATTTTGGGGCTCTCTACCTAGATACCAGTTCCTGCCCGGCCGTGGAGATGCAACTGGGTACTGAGGAGTCCGGAATGGAATTATCCCTGGGGGAAGTGGAGCTTGCCCTAGAACGTCTAGCAGTGGGGAAGGCGCCAGGCCTGGATAGGCTACCCGGGGATCTATTCAGGCATCACCCGGATATCTGGGGTCCATACCTTCTTGTTCTATTTAATGCCATTCTTGGAGGTATGGTGATCCCTGGGTCGTGGTTGGGGGCAGAGATTGTGCCCATCCACAAGAAGGGCTCTACTCTGCTCCCTTCCAATTACAGGCCTATAAGCCTCATAGATGTGCCCCAAAAGATCTTTGCGCGCCTCATTTTGGACCATCTCCTAGACTGGGTCGAGGCAAATGACATCTTGAGCCCCTTACAGGCTGGCTTCAGAAAGAACACGTCGACCATGGACCAAATCTTTCGCCTCCTTCTTCTGTACTGGAAGACGGTTACGTTAGAGGGAGGTCGACTGTACATGGTCTTCGTGGATCTGAGGTCAGCCTTTGACCTCGTCCCGAGGGGGAAGTTATGGGAGGTCTTGCAGAAGCTAGGAGTCCCCCCCCACCTCCTTAGAATCATCATTAGACTGCATGAGAACAACTTTGCGGTAGTAAGGTGTGGGAGGGATGGCAAGCCCTCGGGCAAATTCCCGGTCCGCCGAGGTGTCAGACAGGGCTGCGTTCTGGCTCCGACACTGTTCTGTCTGTACATCAACAGCGTCATTCAACACCTTGACGCTGTCGGGGACAATGACGCCCCGGTTTTGGCAGGAAGGAGGGTCCCGGCAATTATGTTTGCCGATGATACCCTCCTTCTTTCCAAATCCCCCATGGGGATTCAGAGGATCGTGGATGGTTTTGGTCACTTTTGTAGACAACACGGGTTGGAGGTGAACACGGAAAAAACTAAGTTCATGATCTTCAACCCTCCGACCAAGACCAGACCCAACCCAAAACTCGAGGGAACCAGTCTGGAAAGGGTTTCTACCTTTACATACTTGGGGGTCTCACTTCAAGAAAATCTGACTTGGGATTCCCAGGTGGCAAGATCTAGGCTGAAACTCTCCCAGCTTTCGGGCGCACTCCTGAGGGTATCTAATAAGTCCACCTTCAAGCCTGTCAGCCCGGCCTTAGAAATGTACAGGACTCAGGCGAAGGCGGCTGCCTTGTATGGCAGTGAGCTGTGGGGCCATAAAGCTGGGAAGGTCATGGCAGGGGTGGAAAATTGTTTCCTTAGACGTCTTCTTGCTCTCCCGCAGGGCACACCACTCCTCCCCCTAAGACTTGACCTGGGCCTTCCGTCAATCGCAGAGGACTTGCGGTCGAAACCGGTGAAGTATTGGCATCGGCTATGGTCCACTGAGGAGTTGCACCACTACAGGCAGGACCTCATACATGTCTTGAGGCTGGATGTAAATGGTAAGATCCCCTGGCTGGCACTTATCAAATCGGAATGTTCCAGCTTGAATTTGCCAGACCTATGGGATGACCCAGCTCAGGGATGTAGAAGGATTCCGCGCAAAACCCTGGCACAGCTCTACAAGAACAAAACCCTTGCTGATATGGACAGTGCACATGATAGTGGCACCCTGACAGGATGTTTTATTGTATCCAAAAATTCTTATGCTTTTGAACCTTTTATGGATTTTATCTACCCTCTTTTGGCGAGGAAACTGTTCCTGCAATGGAGGTTTGGTACGCTCCCTACTAAAGTTTTTACCCACAAGTGGTCGCTAGGGGGCGACAAGCTTTGCCCATGCTGTAAAGTTAAGGAAGAAGATGACTTGCACATAATGTTCTGTTGCCATGTCTACTGGAGTCCGAGGAGGCGCTGGCTAGCCCCTCTATGTCGGAATCTGGGCTTCAGTAACTACTTACAAGCCTACAGGGTGCTGAAAACTAATACCCTGGGCCACATTGTGTTTGCGGTTTCCAAATTCCTAATGGCAGCATGGATAATAAGGAAGAAAATGTCTGGTTAATTTATTTTACCACGCTTTTCTAAACTCTGCAGGTCCAGTTGTTTTTTATTGTATATATTGTCTTTTATCTGTATGTATTTTTATTGCTTCTTTTATGGCCCATGAGGCCGAAATAAAGAATTTTTGGATTGGATTGGAATTGCGAGGGCTGTGGGTACGGATCTCTCGGTTTGGGGACTGAGGGACCTTTTTATTAGTCAGGTGCAGTATTGGGACCTTTTGGTTTTTTCGAAACAAACCCCAGAAGTATATTTTCACATCTGTACAAAATACCATATATATCTTTATAACACCACTCTACTAATAATATTTTGGGATGATATGGTTCTTTTGCGGTGATGGACTCCATCACAAGCAGTGGAATTTCATTATAGGTATCCACCTTTGCCCAATTAAAGAACTCCATAATTTGTGTGGTATTACCCCTTACTCCTTAATAGTATTTTTGAATATTTAATGTTTTGTGTCTTTCCTTACTGAATATCACCTGTTGAAATCAATATGGAGCACAGACCCATTTGTGACCTGCTTTCTGGTCATCAGAAAAAGGAATTCGGCATAATTCAGCAACTATGTAAGGTGTTGTCTATGGACAGTAAAAGATTTTTTTTTACATTGGTTCGTTGTTGGACTAAGAAGCTGGGGGGTCAGTGCTGAGTTGGAGGAGGTAAGTGAGAGTATCTCCCTGTCCAATTGTGTCCTCCATTCAGCCAATTTGAATATGCCGCATTACCAAACTATTGCTGGTTCATATTACACACTTAAAACATCATGACTGGGGCTTCAGATCTGATTTTAGGTACTTTTAATGTAGTGAAAAAGAGTTTGACTTAGCTCATATAATAATGACTGAGAGGGTTAGAGGATTCCATATTTAATAACATGTATGTAATCAATGAGACTGGATTTGCCCCATCCAATAAAATAACTAAAGTGTGTCACTCAACCAAGATCCCATCAGCATAAATAGACTATGTATTTACAACAATGAATAGATGCCCCCGTGCCTAGTGAAGGGGCACCCTTGGTAGCACCACAGAACCAAGCCTCTTCTGGGGGCTGGATGAGGAGGAGGACGACCATTGGTGACGTCCCTGGATATAAAGGAAACCGAAACTTAGTAGTAGTAGGTTATCTAAGGCGGCGTCCCTTGGGGTCTTTGTCCTCTTGGACCCCAGATTGGTCGCAGTAACGTCATCGTGGAGTGTGGCAGGGTGGGTTCGAGGGGGAAATGGCATAGTTATAATAATACCAAGGTACTGCTTGATTGGTTAAGTATTATACGGGATGCCAATAACATACCTGATTACGAAGACAAGAGGGGAAGCCAGGTAATGGAGGCCAGTGCGCCCAATGTCTTTAATTTATCTTGTTGTGCCTGAAAGGCCACTTCGATAGTCGGGGCGGGGCGAAAAATTGATTAGCTCTTGAGCATGCCCTCCCCTCCGCTGACTACATCCTCCTGGGAGACCTCAACTTCCACCTGGAGAACAACAACGACCGCAACACCACCACCCTGCTCGACAACCTCGACACCCTCGGACTCAAGCAGCTGGTGTCCACCCCCACCCACCTCGCCGGACACACACTCGACGCCGTCTTCTCATCCAGCAAAGACATCACCTTCAGCCATGCCACCGGACTCCACTGGACGGACCACAGCTGCGTCCACTTCACCTTCAGAAAAACAACGATCCACCACCACCAGCAACAGGTTGCTCGAAGAAGCTGGAACAAGATCACAGCCGACCAGCTCGCCGCCTCCCTGAGCCAGCACCCTCCCACCAGCTCAGCGAACCCCAGCCAGGCCGCCGACAACCTCACGGAGTGGATCAGCAGCTGCGCGGACGAACTCGCCCCACTGAGGACCCCGCCCAGCAGACCCAGCAACAAGAAGGCCCCATGGTTCACCGACGAACTCAAGAGCTCCAAAAAGAACTGCCGAGCCCTCGAGAAAGCCTGGAGAAGGGAACCAACACCGGACAACATGACCACCCTCAAGCTTGCCACCCGGAAACACCACCAACTGATCCGCGCCACCAAGAAAACTGCTTTCAAGGACCGGCTGGACAACAACGCACACAACTGCAAGGAACTATTCAACATCGTGAAAGAGCTCTCCAACCCCAACGCCGGAAACTACGACATCACCCCATCGCAAGACCTCTGCAACTCCCTCGCCTCCTACTTCCACAACAAGATCGCGGACATTCACAACAGCTTCGGCGCTCAACCGACGCACGCCACGTCCGTACCACCGCCCACCACCACCATCCACGCCTGGACTCCGATCAGCACCGAAGACACCGTCCGCATGATGAACTCCATCCACTCCGGATCTCCAACCGACCCCTGCCCTCATCACGTCTTCAACAAAGCCGACACTGTCATCGCACCCCACCTGCGGGACATCATCAACACCTCCTTCGACACCGCCACCTTCCCAGAGAGCTGGAAGCACGCCGAACTCAGCGCCCTGCTAAAGAAACCTACAGCAGACCCCACCGAACTCAAGAATTACCGCCCCATCTCGCTCCTCCCGTTCCCAGCCAAAGTCATCGAGAAGACCGTCAACAAACAGCTGGCCGCCTTCCTCGAGACGAATGGATCCCTCGACCCCTCACAATCTGGCTTCCGAGCCAACCACAGCACCGAGACCGCCCTCATCGCTGCCACCGATGACATCCGAGCCCTGATGGACAACGGAGAAACAGCGGCCCTCATCCTCCTTGACCTCTCCGCTGCATTCGACACTGTCTGTCACCGCACCCTAGTGCAGCGCCTCAGCAACGTCGGAATCCAGGAGAAGGCTCTGGAATGGATCATCTCCTTCCTCAACGGAGGAACGCAGAGAGTCCGCCTACCACCGTACAAGTCAGAGGCCACCAAAGTCATCTGCGGCGTCCCTCAAGGATCCTCGCTGAGCCCCACCCTCTTCAACGTCTACATGAGCCCCCTCGCGGCGATCGCACGCCAACACAACCTCAACATCATCTCCTACGCTGACGACACCCAGCTGATCCTCTCCCTGACCAACGACCCCGCCGCCGCCAGAGCCAACCTTCACGAAGGGATGAAAGACGTAGCCGAGTGGATGACGACCAGCCGCCTGAAACTGAACTCAGACAAGACGGAAGTCCTCATCCTGGGTTCCTCACCCTCCGCCTGGGACGACTCCTGGTGGCCCCCCGCCCTAGGCACCGCACCCAAACCGACAGACCACGCACGCAACCTGGGATTCATCTTGGACTCCTCCCTCACCATGACCAGACAAGTCAACGCCGTCGCCTCGTCATGCTTCAACATCCTGCGCATGCTACGGAAGATCTTCCGGTGGATCCCTACCGAGACCAGGAAGACGGTCACCCAGGCCCTCGTCACCAGCCGACTGGACTACGGCAACGCTCTCTACGCCGGAACCACCGCGAAGCTCCAGAAGAGACTCCAGCGGATCCAGAACGACTCTGCCAGACTCATCCTCGACATCCCACGACACAGCCACATCTCCGGACACCTGAGAGACCTGCATTGGCTCCCCGTCAACAAAAGAATCACCTTCCGTCTCCTCACCCACGCACACAAAGCCCTACACGACCAAGGCCCGAGCTACCTCAACAACCGCATCAACTTCTACGCTCCCAAACGCCACCTCCGTTCAGCCAGTCACGCCCTCGCCGCCGTCCCCCGCTTCCGAAGAACGACAACGGTAGGAAGGTCCTTCTCCTGCCTGGCCGCCAAGACCTGGAACTCCCTCCCGACCGACCTGCGCATGACCCAAGACCACCTCTCCTTCAGGAAGAAGCTCAAGACCTGGCTTTTCGAGCAGTAGCAGCACGCCCCCCCCCCAAGCGCCTTGAGACCCTCCGGGTGAGTAGTGCGCTCTATAAATGTCTGTGATTGATTGATTGATATGCTGACACGTGCCCAGATGTGGAGGGGGTGTGGCATCAGTATCAGAGTGTCAATTTCGGCCGGGCTGGGTTTTGAGCCTCAGCGTGTGCACGTTACTAAAGTGGTGCTGTTTGTAAAATGAATGTTCAGTTTTAATGCATGTTTTTAGTCCAGCTCGTTAGTTGGGTGGTGTGTTGGTGAGGAGACCGCACAGGAGTGAGGCCGCGCCTGTGTGCGGAGGAGGTGGGGCTAATTCGGCAGAGTGGTCAATGCCGGTCCGGGGGATCCGGGTTCCAGCCTCAGCGCAGGCGCAATGTGGACTGCTTGTCTAAGCAGTACGCTCTCCATTTTTACCCAATACCAGGGTCCAGAGGTGCGAGACTACAGCTTCCTATTATCATACGGTAGGCGCGTCGATGACTGCTTGCTGAAGTAGTAATCTCTCTGGAATTATTCGACACCAGTGGCCAGAGGTTAGAGACTTTAACTACCCATTGTAATGTTGTTGGAGAAGGGTACTCAGTATGTTTTAATTAATTGGCTCAACTGTTTGTGACAACGGTGGGTTGGGGCGGTTGCAGGTCAAGATGTCCCCTTTGGTGGATCACAGCATTCCTAATATTCATTGGGAGTCTGCTTCAGAAAGCGCAGGCGGCGGTGGCAAGCGCATTATTGATAGCTCCGGTAGTTCGGGGGCATGGAGAGTGGACACACTTGCGGGCACATGCATCAACCTATTTAGGAAGTGCAAACGGTGCGAATCGGTAAATTCGGCCGTTTGCGCTTCCTAAATACGTTTTTGGGATGCATGAAACAATGTTTCAAAATTCGCTTTTTTTTGCATTTCCTAAAAATGCGAATGCATTTAAGGAATCGCATTTTTGCGATTCCTTAAATGCAATGCATCAATTTTTAAAAAAAATGCGAATTTTGAAATAGGAAGTGCAAATTAACACGAGGTTGACCCTCGTGTTAATTTGCGAAAATCTTTAAAAAAGCAAAAAAAATCATTTTTTAAACTTTCATGTTACAGACACACATGTCCTTAGGACATGTGTGTGTGAAACATGCACTTTAAAATACATTTCAGGGGTGCCTCTGCACCCTTGCAATGCATCAACAAATTGCGAGTTCAAAAAAAAAGAAATGCAAAATGGCATTGATTCCTATGGGCCTCTAGGCCCATAGGAATCAATGTAATGCCATTCCTTAATTGCGATTCGCAATTAAGGAATCGCAATTTCCGAAAATTAAGAAATCCTAAAAACTTTTAGGATTTCTTGATGCATAGGATTTTGCAATTCCTAAATTGCGATTCCTTAATTTTCGCAATTTAGGAAGTGCAAAATCCTACAATGATGCATGTGGCCGTTGGGGTTGCCGGGGCCCGGGGCAATAATGATGGTCCTGGTGGTAAATGGAGGGACGGCTGTATCAAAGAGTGTGTAAAAGTGGTGTGACCAGGCGCACAGGGTGAAACAGTACGATTCTTTGGCGATACGCATACGCAAGTGGCATTTGGCGCAGGTTTTCAGAAGTATTTAGAGACTAGCAGCTAGATTCATGAAAGGGCCGTTTTGCGAGTCTTTAATAGTGATTCATAAGGAATCGCTATTAAAGACTTGCAAAACGGGATTCATGTAGGAATTGCTAAATAAATTGCGATTCCTACACATTCCTTATTTGCGATTAGCAATTTGCTAATCGCAAATAAGGATGCGATTTCAAGGGTGCCAGGGGTGTTCAAAGGACACCCTGTAGCACCCCTGAAATGCAACATTACACAGGTGTTGCGCACACACATGTCCAAAGGACATGTGTGTGTGTAACATGCAAAAGAAAAAAATGCACTAAAGTGCTTCAATCTATTTTTTCTCTATTTACCACGAAGTCAGACTTCGTGGTAAATAGCGGCCAAATATAGCGAATTCGCAATTTAAAATTGGTTGATGAATTGCATTTAAGGAATCTCTAATAGAGATTCCTTAAATGCAATTCCTCGCACAATAGCGAATTCTATAATAGCGATTATTGCATTTGGGATGATGAATCCCAAATGCAATAATTGCGCTCGCAAAGGGCCAGATTCTCAGAATCTGGCCCTTTGCGAGCCGATTTTCGTTTCATGAATCTGGCTGTAGGTGCTTAACATAATGGCTTTCGTTTTTGGCTAGTAGGTTCGAGGCATGGCGCCGGAGCGCGCACGTGCAAATCCCAGAAAGTCGGCGTCCCAGGAGGATTTCCACGCCCTGAGTGAGCTTTGGAAGGCGGCAAAGCGGCATGGCATGGAGGCAGCGCTGCAGAAGTTGGCAGGGGAGCCAGAGCAACAACAAGACAGAGGGGCACCAAAGTGGCAGAGGAAGGTCCCGGTTTGTTGCAGGGAGGCGCAACAGGTCAAGCCCTGCACACAGCCTCAATCAGTGGCCACAGTGGGGAATGAGTCAATTGCTCAGGGCATGGCCGCTGGCAGCTCAGACCAGGCGGTGCAGGGGCCAGTTCTTAACATGAGTGTGGGCGCGGTGGGCAGAGCATAATGGCAATCTCACCTAAAGCGGCAACCAGGGGTTCACTACAGGTAGGGGGAGTGTCCATAGTGACATAAACAGCAGGGAGCTCCGTGGTTGAACAGCCCCTGGTAATGATGGAGGGCACCGGTGCCACCACCTCACAGGCCAGGCTTGATGACAGGAGCACAAGGGACATTGCAAGCAGCAGGGAGCACTGCCACCCACCATTCTCCAGTATTGATTGGGGAGCGCCGGTGCCACCACCACTCGGACCAGTTACGATGACGGGAGCACAAAGGGGGGTGGCTTCAAAAGTGTGGGTACAATCTGGGGGAAGCTGGGGGCAGTGGTGGTGGGAGTAGCCCAGACTTCTCCCACACTGGCGATGATGGGGGCTAGCTTAGTCTAATCACCTCCTGTAGTGACGCCATTAATATATTGGTCGACCGCCTTGGTGCTGGCCCCTCTTTCAGCAATTTCATGGCACGCTCCAGCGAGAAAGAATTCACAAGGGGGAATTTGTGAATGTCTTTGACTTGATCAACCTTGAAACAAGGAGAGGGGGTCTCTTAATGCCAATGGAATGGAGCACCCAGAAACCATGAAGTAAAAGAAAAGTTTTTCCTTTGGTCAGAGTCTATATGAAGGCCAATCATGACTCAAAAGTCAATCCACATGCATCGCACTTTTGGGTAAAGGGGTATTTTTAGGGTTCAGGGTCAGTTTTTAGTTTTTGGGTAAAGGGGTATTTTTAGGGTTCAGGGTCAGTTTTGGGTTTTTGGGTAAAGGTTTTTTTTAGGGTTCAGGGTCAGTTTTGGGGTACAGGGGTACAGGGGTACAGTGTAAAAATAAAGTAAAATTAAATTTACATTAATTTAATTTAATGAAATTAAATAAAATTAAATTATATTTAAATAATTTTAAATAATTTAAATAAAAAAAAAATATTATATACTTACCAATACTTACGTTGTAATGGTAGTGCGTTGTAAAAGTTGCGTTGTAACGTCATATATCCACTGTTGCACTCTTTGCAGTGGGAATAGTAATTTTTACTCTTTTGTATTTGTACGTTAATAATATTGGCTATTATTTAATTAAATTTTGTTACTATATATATATATGTTTTAAGAAATATGATTAAAAAAATATTATTTTTTTACTTTCATTAATTATTTAATTATTAAAAGTTAATTTAAGTATTGTTAATTATATTTTAGTAATTAATTTTTTATATTAATGTAATTAAACATTGTTTTTATTAAAGTCGATATTTTTTACAACTATATTTTTGTAAACGATATTTTGTAATCGATATTTTTGTACTTACCTGTTTGTACATACAAACTCGATATTTTGGTTGTAGATATTTTTTCCTCGATATTTTGGGTAGTCGATATTTTGGTAGTCGATATTATTTCAGTGATCCCCCCACCACATGTTTTTGCTTCCTGGGTATTGAGATTGACTCGATGGTCAGGGAGTGTAGGCTGCCGCAGGAGAAGGTGAGGGCATTCAGGGATGCGATTAACACCTGCAAAATGGCCAGGAAGGTTACACTACATCAGCTGCAGGTCTTGGTGGGGCATTTGAACTTCGCCTTGAGAGTAATTCCCATGGGGAGTGTTTTTCAAAGAACATAGCGTGAGCAATGGCCAGCCTACGGGCAAATCACCACCACACCAGATTGTCTACAGAGGTCAGTGAGGACTTGGAGACATGGAGGGGGTTCTTAGATAATTTTAATGGAATACTTGTGTGGCAGCAACCAGCGTGGACCAGCAGAGAGATTGACCTCTACACAGACACAGCGAGCAGCATTGGTTTTGGGGCAGTGTTGGGCTCTAGGTGGTGCATGCAGCATTGGCCAGGGGAGTGGATTACGTCTGGGCTTACACGCAACGTTACCTTTCTTGAATTGTTTCCCATCATTGTCGCGCTATACATTTGGGGGGATTCAATGGCCACCAGAATAATTTTTTGCGCAAAGGGACATTGCAAGCAGCAGGGAGCACTGCCACCCACCATTCTCCAGTATTGATTGGGGAGCGCCGGTGCCACCACCACTCGGACCAGTTACGATGACGGGAGCACAAAGGGGGGTGGCTTCAAAAGTGTGGGTACAATCTGGGGGAAGCTGGGGGCAGTGGTGGTGGGAGTAGCCCAGACTTCTCCCACACTGGCGATGATGGGGGCTAGCTTAGTCTAATCACCTCCTGTAGTGACGCCATTAATATATTGGTCGACCGCCTTGGTGCTGGCCCCTCTTTCAGCAATTTCATGGCACGCTCCAGCGAGAAAGAATTCACAAGGGGGAATTTGTGAATGTCTTTGACTTGATCAACCTTGAAACAAGGAGAGGGGGTCTCTTAATGCCAATGGAATGGAGCACCCAGAAACCATGAAGTAAAAGAAAAGTTTTTCCTTTGGTCAGAGTCTATATGAAGGCCAATCATGACTCAAAAGTCAATCCACATGCATCACACCTCGCACACTATTCAGAATGTTTTTAAAGCACTTATAAAGAAAAACGTTTTTATTCAAAAAGCTGTATTTATTGCTAAATCAAAACATATATCATTGCTCAATATTTCATTACAATTACTAAAACAATTTAAAAAAAACACATTCATAAAGGTAGATCATATCATATGGCAACAACAGTCCTCAAGGAGAATAAACATAGACAACAAACTTTGTCGTGTACGTGTTAATTTGGATCCTATGTAGACAATAGAGGGCATAGATCTTAATTCCCTGTCACCATTACACTGTTGCACTTTCCAAATGTTACCGAAAAGTAGAGCGTCAACGCGTTTCAGTGGTATATTTTCAATAAAACCCTCTTCATCAGGACAAAAGTAATTTGTTTCTCCTTAATACAGTTTATGTCACACCTGTGCATCCGCACATCTGTGAGAATACTCCCAATCTATTGAGGGATATGTAGTCCCATATTTGGAATTCAGGCTGTTCTTGAGATGCCCTTCACTGGTCTTCTCTTAATGCCAAGATAAGCAATATTTAAAATCTACTCTAGAAGTTGGTTACAGCAATCGTGGGTTCACCATCTGTTGCAGTATAGCTTCTTACAGGGTCTCTTAAGAATAAAACAACCATTTTGTTTTCAACATGCACCTAATGTTCAATTCCTTTTAAACTGCAGGGTGTCGTGTTGTCGTGGCTTTCGAATCCAACGACCAGCTTCCCCCGGTTTCGCCTCTGGGTCATGGTGCATGCAATCAATCCTCCCACACTGGCGATGATGGGGGGCTAGCTTCGTTCAATCACCTCCCGTAGTGAAACCATTAATATATCGGTCTACCTCCTTGGTGCTGGCCCCTCTATCAGCGATTTCATGGCACGTTCCAGCGGAGAAGCGAGAAAGAATTCACAAGGGGGAATTTGTTAATGTCTTTGACTTGATCAATGCAGGGGTGGTGCCAAGTAGGTCGAGAGCTGGAAGGGAGAACGAGCAAATGCCAAAGACCGTTTGGGGCAAGTGGTCCTTGAGAAACTGGGCAACAGGATTTTCCATTTACGCGGGGATTCTGACTGAGAAAACACCATTGTTAGCCCCACAATTGGGTACATGTCCCTCATACATGGGGTGGCCTCCGAGTTCCAAGGATAAGTGTGGTTGCAGTACAATATTAAGTTTAGGAAGATGAAAGCCGTTAGGCCAGATAACGCATGGGACCAAAGGGAGATCAATATTTGGCATGCAGAGTTCAATATGTCTCAAGCAAAGGGGAGGCCGGCTCAGTCCTTTTGATTCGACAGAAGTTTGGGAGACAAAAAAACTAGCCTGCTGGCAGTACAACAAGAAGGAATGTAGCAAGGGGGCAGCATGTAAGTTTAAACCCATTTGCTCTTTCTGCTCTTTCTGTGTTTCAAAAAGCTATGCAGGCATAGTGATCAGACAACCCCAAAGAGTCTACTGCACAATTAATAGTGTAAAGCCTCCTTCTCCAATTCGCCTACACGTTCATATGCATCTACTCATCAAATATACAAACAACAAGGATGCACACATGCTGTACTACGGTTTCAAGTGTAGGTTCCGCATTTCATCCCATGCAGCGTGCACAGCAGTCCACCAAAGAATCAATTGTCAGTTTACCAGCAACATGAGTTGGTCCGGGACAAGATTACGAGGGAAGTGCAGACGGGAGGGTGGCAGGTCTTTTTCGTTCTCCACTGTGCGCTTCCTTGGTGTGTTTGCCACTGGGCTTGGTTCCAAAGAAAGAGTCAGGCAAATTCCACTTGATTCCCAACCTCTGTTACCCCACTGGATTATCTGTAAATGATGGGTTGGACCAGACACTCTGCGCAGTACGATACACCACCTTTGACGAAGCCATTTCAAAGCTACAGAGATTAGGCAGGGGGGCATTGATGGCCAAGCCAGACATAGAGGCAGCCATCCGCCTGCTATCCGTCCCCAGAGAATACTCATTTGCTAAGTTTTACTTTTGAGGGTCAGTACTTCATTGACTTATGCATACCCATGTGGTGTTCCATAGCGTGTTCATTGTTTGAGACATTCAGCAGATTCCTTGAATGGGCAGTGAGGGACTTGGTGTCATCGGATGATGTGTTGCATTTCTTATATGACTTCCTGTTCATGGGTCCCCCAGGTGACCGGGCATGTGGGAGGGCCTTGCAGGGTTTCCAACAACTTGCTCAGGCATTGGTGGTTCATTGGCTGAAGACAAGACAGAAGGCCCCACCACGGTACACAGACATAATATCGACTCCAAAATATCGTTTGGACAGAATATCGAGTTTTAAATATCGTTTGGAGAAAATATCGACAGGACAGAATATCGACAGCCAAAATATCGTTTTTAAGGTAAGTGAAGTAATATAGACTGTAAATAATATCGAAAGTAAAAAATATCGTTTTTTATATAATATGTAATTATTTATAGTGTTTTTATGTTATAATATGTGTGAAAAGTGTCATTTTATGTTATAATTATTTTTAATTAATGATTTTTTTAAAATTATTGTGTAATTTTATTCTGTAGCGGGTTGTGGGTTTCTAGGGTAATAGGGTGGGAAGTAATTTAATTATAATTAATTAAATATGTAAATTTATTAATTGGTAGTAATAATTAATTACTTGGTAATTAAATAATATATGTTAATTATTTAAAATTTAATTGGTAATTAATTTAATTTATTTTATTAATTGCTAATTATGTAAATTAAAATAATGTATTTCCTGTAGCGGGTTGTGGGTTTATAGGGGAATAGGGTGGGAAGTAATTTAATTATTATTTATTAAATATGTAAATGTATTAATTGGTAGTAATATTTAATTAATTGGTAATTAAATAATATTTGTTAATTAATTAAAATGTAATTGGTAATTATTTTAATTTAATTGATTAATTGCTAATTATGTTAAATTAAAGGGGTATTTTTAGGGTTCAGGGTCAGTTTTTAGTTTTTGGGTAAAGGGGTATTTTTAGGGTTCAGGGTCAGTTTTTAGTTTTTGGGTAAAGGGGTATTTTTAGGGTTCAGGGTCAATTTTTAGTTTTTGGGTAAAGGGGTATTTTTAGGGTTCAGGGGCAGTTTTTAGTTTTTGGGTAAAGGGGTATTTTTAGGGTTCAGGGTCAGTTTTTAGTTTTTGGGTAAAGGGGTATTTTTAGGGTTCAGGGTCAGTTTTTAGTTTTTGGGTAAAGGGGTATTTTTAGGGTTCAGGTTCAGTTTTTAGTTTTTGGGTAAAGGGGTATTTTTAGGGTTCAGGGTTAGTTTTTAGTTTTTGGGTAAAGGGGTATTTTTAGGCTTCAGGGTCAGTTTTTAGTTTTTGGGTAAAGGGGTATTTTTAGGGTTCAGCGTCAGTTTTGGGTTTTTGGGTAAAGGGGTATTTTTAGGGTTCAGGGTCAGTTTTTAATTTTTGGGTAAAGGGGTATTTTTAGGGTTCAGGGTCAGTTTTTAGTTTTTGGGTAAAGGGGTATTTTTAGGGTTCAGGGTCAGTTTTGGGTTTTTGGGTAAAGGTTTTTTTTAGGGTTCAGGGTCAGTTTTGGGGTACAGGGGTACAGGGGTACAGTGTAAAAATAAAGTAAAATTAAATTTACATTAATTTAATTTAATGAAATTAAATAAAATTAAATTATATTTAAATAATTTTAAATAATTTAAATAAAAAAAAAAATATTATATACTTACCAATACTTACGTTGTAATGGTAGTGCGTTGTAAAAGTTGCGTTGTAACGTCATATATCCACTGTTGCACTCTTTGCAGTGGGAATAGTAATTTTTACTCTTTTGTATTTGTACGTTAATAATATTGGCTATTATTTAATTAAATTTTGTTACTATATATATATATGTTTTAAGAAATATGATTAAAAAAATATTATTTTTTTACTTTCATTAATTATTTAATTATTAAAAGTTAATTTAAGTATTGTTAATTATATTTTAGTAATTAATTTTTTATATTAATGTAATTAAACATTGTTTTTATTAAAGTCGATATTTTTTACAACTATATTTTTGTAAACGATATTTTGTAATCGATATTTTTGTACTTACCTGTTTGTACATACAAACTCGATATTTTGGTTGTAGATATTTTTTCCTCGATATTTTGGGTAGTCGATATTTTGGTAGTCGATATTATTTCAGTGATCCCCCCACCACATGTTTTTGCTTCCTGGGTATTGAGATTGACTCGATGGTCAGGGAGTGTAGGCTGCCGCAGGAGAAGGTGAGGGCATTCAGGGATGCGATTAACACCTGCAAAATGGCCAGGAAGGTTACACTACATCAGCTGCAGGTCTTGGTGGGGCATTTGAACTTCGCCTTGAGAGTAATTCCCATGGGGAGTGTTTTTCAAAGAACATAGCGTGAGCAATGGCCAGCCTACGGGCAAATCACCACCACACCAGATTGTCTACAGAGGTCAGTGAGGACTTGGAGACATGGAGGGGGTTCTTAGATAATTTTAATGGAATACTTGTGTGGCAGCAACCAGCGTGGACCAGCAGAGAGATTGACCTCTACACAGACACAGCGAGCAGCATTGGTTTTGGGGCAGTGTTGGGCTCTAGGTGGTGCATGCAGCATTGGCCAGGGGAGTGGATTACGTCTGGGCTTACACGCAACGTTACCTTTCTTGAATTGTTTCCCATCATTGTCGCGCTATACATTTGGGGGGATTCAATGGCCACCAGAATAATTTTTTGCGCAAAATGCCTTTGGGTGTTGCTGAAGTCTCTTATTCGCTTATGTCTGTTGCATAACGTGCATTTTTTTGGCAAACATGTACCGGGTGTGTATAATGCTGTGGCTGACACTTTGTCTCAATCTATGTTGGCAGAGTTCAAGGTACGGTGGCTGCAAACGGACAAAGTGATGGCAGGGTTCCAAGAGGAGTTGTGGAGGCTTGGTGCCCCACTGCCACAGACCTAATTGCAGTGGTGCTGGCACTTAAGACAAAACGTATGTATGAGAAGGCTTGGGGGGTGTAAACGCAATGTTCAGATCAGGTGCTGAAGCAGACATGCCAGAAAGAGTGTTGGGTTTTCTGTGTGGGGCAGAGGGACAGGGGAATATCGCTGTTGCTGGTGCACCGGCAACTGTTCGCCATTGCCTTCTATGCCGGGCTAAAAGGAGTTAGGGTTCCTACCAAGGACTTTAGGGTACAAAAGGCCATCAGGGGTTGGGAACGCATGGTACCAGGCGTAAAAGACAAGAGGCGTCCTATAAACATGGAGAGACTGGGAAGGCTTTTGGGGGCCCTACAGCAGGTGTGCCAGTCTCAATACAAAGTAGAGTTATTCTGCCTGTCATTCTTGTTGGCCTTTTTGGGGCCGTGCGCATCTCTGTGTTGGTTGCATCTTCTAAGAAGGGTGAAGGGGGGCTAAGTGTGGCGGATGTCCGCCTAGAGGTAGGGTGATCAATTTCAGGATACGCAGGTCAAAAATAGACCCGCTAGGGAAATGCACATGGGTGAAATTGCACATAGCACAAGACACTGCATACTGTCCAGTAGCATTGGCAAGGGGTTACCTCAGGGGACATCCTGTGGTGGCCTCAACTAGGCTTCTAGTACACAGGGATGGGGCTCCATTGATGCAATACCAGTTCTCTCAGGTGTGTAGGCGCGCTTTGACCTACCTGGGCGAGTATTCAATGCAGTTTAGTTCCCATTCCTTTCGCATAAGGGGGCCACCACAGCAGCGGCATTGGGCCTGCCAGAAGAAGCATTAAAAAGGGAGGGTCGATAGCGGTCAGCATGGTTTGAATGGTATGTGCAGCCAAGTCTTGTGTGGAGGAAGTAATGATACCCTGGGGTCCCACCAGTCATGGTCATAACAGCAATTCTTTCTCTCTTTCAGTTGATACCCGCAGCCCAGTACATGTATGTTGGTGTGGGCATTCCTTGATTCACAGAGTGGCAAGGCAATTCCGTGGGTCCAGTCAGGAGGAAGCACAACAGGTCACTGGATTTGCACACCATTGGATTTGGGTGGGGGGCTAACATTGCAGGATCTGTTTGGTCAGCTTGAACAAGCAATAGAATCTAAAGCAGCTCCCCGCCCAGGTTTTTTAGTCATTCACACAGGGGGGAATAATACGGTGCCGCTAGCCAGGCGAGGGGATAGTGAGGCCTTGCTTTCAGCCATGTCTAGGATTAGGCAATACTTACCGACAGCCTCCATATTATGGTCAGAGGTAATACCGTGGGCAGTATGGGTTGGGGGGGGCTCCGGTAAAGGCTTTGAACCAATCCGTAAAGAAGCTGAACTATTTGGTCAAAGGTATCTTAGCGAGTTCCACCATGGGTACGATTCGGCACAATTTGCTCCATCCCGGGAATAGGGTGTTGCTCCTTCAGGATGGGGTGCATCTGTCAGTAAAAGAAATGGTGATCTGTATGAGAATATACTGGGGGCTATTGTGGAGCACAGTCAGCATCAAGGGGGATGGCGAATGCGCCAGCGAGCTTCTCACCCTATGGCGGAGATACTTAAAACGTATGTATGAGAAGGCTTGGGGGGTGTACAACGCAATGTTCAGATCAGGTGCTGAAGCAGACATGTTCACGCCAGAAGGAGTGTTGGGTTTTCTGTGTGGGGCAGAGGGACAGGGGAATATCGCTGTCGCTGGTGCACCGGCAACTGTTTGCCATTGCCTTCTTTGCTGGGCTAAAAGGAGTTAGGGATCCTACAACGGACTTTAGGGTACAAAAGGCCATCAGGGGTTGGGAACGCATGAAACCGGGCGTAAAAGACAAGAGGCGTCCTATAAACATGGAGAGGCTGGGAAGGCTTTTGGGGGCCCTACAGCAGGTGTGCCTGCTGGTGGTCCTGGACTCTACTGCCCTAACTCACAACGTATGGACTGAGTACAATCTTGGGGAGGCTGCCTGTGTCCAGGTACCCCCGGTGTGCCAGTGCGCTATGCGATGCCTTGAAATTTAAGTAGTGGAACTCTTTTCTGTAGCGTGTTGGGGCCTGCTGGTACAATGTGCACAGCAGAGTGGGTCCTTGGGGGGGGGCCTAGTCGGCCAAAGTCAAGTTCAAGTGTGCGGCCAAGTAAAAGTTCAAGTGTAATGTCATGCCCAATTTACTTACTGCTTTGACATGTGGTTGTCGCTAAAGTGTGATGCCGTAAATAATGATATCTATCCAAGTAGAATACCTTTACTCTTGTAGTGGTTTGTGGGAATTTATCTGGTGTGATGTGAACAAAAGGTCTATGCCTTGGACAACATAACCTGATTCTGAAACTTCTTGGGCCCAGTGGGGGCAGAGAGGTGACGGGAGTGGGGGGGGGGGGGCAGTGTGAGTTACTTGGTGCGCGTACTATAGTAATTGCAAGCTTAAGCATTCCCAGTTACTGGTAAAAGCCATATATACCCCAGAGTATTCCTGCTGGTAGAGCAGAATAATGCATCCTTATGGGATGTAAATGGCTATACTAGCAGCTTCCCTGGATGGATGAAGGATCACTAGAACATGGGGCCAATTTTAGGAATGGAGGGATCTGTTTAAGGCCCATGTGGATATGGCCAGTAGGTTATGTATTATGTATTACCTTAGTCCTGTGTGCTGTTTTATGTCCTGTTTTATGACCTTATAAAAAACTTGGCATTTATTCCTTTCTGTGTTTTGTACCATTTAGTTTTATTTTATTTTAGAAAAAGGGAACTGAAATGGATAAATGAAAAAATATTGTATTGAGTGTCTCGTTGTCCTTGTTTTGTGCAACATGTGTAATTGATTTCATTTACAATATATACAAATTTGGGGCCCTCTTTTCACAAAGGTAAATTACACTTGTGGATAATATTCTTCTTAGTAGTAACTTTACAATTTGGGCTATTCACAAAATCCGAGTCTAAGGTTACCACAATGTTTGAAATTACATGTTCCCGCCCCCTGAAAAATGTAACACTGCCAAAAAGGAGCAGTAGTAATCCCATCATCACACAAGGCCAACCACTGATGCAGCAGCATCCTCCTGTAGCTAATAATGGAGGAAGGTAATTAAAATAAAACCCCAATGGGTTTGTTAACACAAATTTGTTTATTTAAAATTGTTAAAAATGAAATATAAATATAATTTAATGTTAAGAAAATCTAAAAAATAAAATCTATTTTATTTTAGCACATTCTAATAAACCTTTTTTTAATTTTAAATTAATGTAATATTATTATTCATTATTATATTGTTACATTGGTTTTAATTAATTATGTTTGTCCTTTTTATTCATAATTATTAAAAGATAATAAAACATATATATTTTTGATTTTAGTTTGGATTTTTTTATTTTAAACTTCAGAAAAAGAATTTTAACCTAATTTAATATTTTTAAACTATTAAAATGTTTAGTTCATACCTAAGTTATTAAAGCTTTTTTTCTTATGGTCTACATTTTAAATAAGTATATAAAATTACTTTATATTAATATTTAACATTGAAATATTTTTACACTTTTTTCCAAGTTTGATAAACGTTTTACATTTTCCCTATACTTTACCATACAGTGATCTCTACCCCTGCAATGGAAATCTGCCTATAGTAATGTATGGAGAACATTTACCTATACATTAACACAGGTAGATCTCTGCCCCAACTGCGTAATCTCCCTGTGGTAAAATATAGGTGTTAGAAATGGGATCCCTGGCTGGCCAGGGCTTGCGCCAAAGTCAGTCAGAGACCACCACTTCCACGTCAGGGCAAGGGAGTTACACGCCAAGATAACCCCTGCTCACCCCCTTGGTAACGTAGCACGAGCAGTAAGGCTAAACTCGGAGGCTATGTGAGTTAAGTGTTTGCACACGCACCCCCAGCAACAACACCCAAGGCCCACCACAAAGGAAACTCCACACAAGGTTATATATAAAAATAGCCTTTGTATTACACCAAAACACAGTAGATGAAAACACACACTTTACAATGTGCCAAGAGGCACGGGCAGAATTTACAGGGGATATGTACAAGGCAGGGCCACCTGGACCACTGTCAGGAATCAGCACTTTTAAAACTTGAAATACTGTTAGAAGTTCACTTAGAACATAGCATAGAAACTCACTGTAGCAAGAAATAGCACACAACCAGTAACTACTGGTAACAGGACCTCACTAGCACCACCTGTACTAGGAGAACAACCACCTAAGTATCACGATACCTGTAGGGGTGTTAGCACATAACACATGATGCCTAAAAACATTCAGAGGTGTAAGAAATAACAATTGCGCAGAAATCACCTCAGCAAGTAAATCACACATTGCGCAAAACTCACATTAGTCACCACCTGTGACTGTCCCTAGGCCAACTGGTCTTGTGGGGGCTAGGACGCCCTGTGTCCCAAAGTCAGGGGCCTAAACGTGTCAGCTGCCAACGAAGTGCTGGGCAGCTGTGAAGCAATGGTGGGGACAACGTTGGAGCCTTCCAGGCTCTGCACAAACCAGCTGTCCCCTTGGAGCCCCGCTGGGCTCTAGACAAATGACTGGCCCCTTTGAGCCTCGCTGGGCTCTTTGCACAAAAAAATGCCCCCTCTGAGCCTCTCAGGGCTCTAAATAACAGTGGCACTCAAGGGCCTCTTCTGGGCTCGTGAAACAAATATGCCACCTCACTAGAGGAGCGGGGGGGTCCCTCACGGGGGACCCGTGAACAACTGTGGCAGCTTGAGCCTCTCGTGGCTCAACAACAAAATATGCCCCCGGAGCCCTTCGTGGGCTAAACAACTACAATGCCCCAGGGTGCTGGATGAGCCTCGTGGGCTCTAAGAACAAAGCGGCCTCTCAGGCACTACGGGCCTGTCTGGAGCTTCCCCCCTGCCCGTCCACACTCACCAGGCTCGAGGGCGGAGGCTCCGACGTCGCGCTGGCTCTCCGACGAGGCATCGCCCTCCTGTTCACCCGGTCCCGCTCCTGGGGGCCGGGTACTGCTCACGACGGCGGGCGGGGCTCTCTCACCTGTGAGAGCCTCGCTGGGGACTCTGGCGGCATCGTAGGGTCACCGTAGAGCTCCCGCTCCTCGGGGCTCTTCTTTTCTCTCTCCCCGGGGCTCTCCCTTCACATGGGAGCCCCGGCAGGCAGCTTCCGACTTCCTCTCTCAGGCTGCGGGGGCGGGACTTCCAGTCCTTCTCCCGTGGGACGTGCTGCAATTGGCCCGCCGGCCAAACACTTCCGGGTCGCCGCGGGCAGCGCGGCGGCCCTTTTCAGGCACTTGCCGGCTGGGGGATGAATTAACCGAGGGGTGGGCTCCCTTGAGTTAAAATATAAAAATATCGGCAAGGACCCTGGCAGGGTGTGCACCTGCTAGGGGACAAAATAATAGCAAATAAGCGAGGTGGGCACTCGCTAGGGCAACCATACGCAGGGTGGTCGCCTGCACAGCACGTAAAGCGCTCTCAAGCGCTATGGGGGAAAGTAAAGCGCTCTCAGCGCTAGGACAGAAATGAAGCGCTCCCCAAGCGCTAGAAAGATGAACAAAAAGTCCAGCAAAGTCCTTAGGTAGCCAGGGGGCAAGGCTGGGCTCAGAGCCAGCTCACTGCGCCTCCAGGCAGGGAGGCAGTCCAAGTGGCGGTCCTCCTGCCCAGCAACAGCAGCAGCCCCCTCAGACAGGATCAGCAAAGAACATTTTGTATGGGGACACAGCCCCTTCTTATACCACTAAATCCTTTGTCTGTAGGTGCAGGGTGGGGGAGAAACCAGTCGCAGCTGGTTTTGGAGCACCCTTGATGGCTCAACCACCCCTTTCATTCACTAGGGAGGCTAGGGTCGTTAGACGCATCACAGGGGGCGGAGCCAGCATTGTGTGGGGAAAGCCCAGCCCCATTCAGGAACCAGGTGCAGCCCTCCCCTCACATCAGCATGCTAATCTCAGCACTCACCACTGGGCAGACCCATCCAGACATCCTGAAGCCTGGCATCCCAGCCAGCTCCAGCCAATCACACTCCAGCACCCTCACAGCACACGTACAGCCATGTCTAGAAGTGGCACCTCCATTCTAGACACGCACACGCCGCATATACCATTTCGCAGCATTCAATCACACGAGTCCGCACATACCAGACTCGAGCCTGTACACCCCACGCATCAAGAACTACCAGGGACACATACATTCCCCATGCATTCCTATGGGAGGGCAGGCCTATCTCACCACATGCACTCAAAGTGCACGCGCACTTTCCACTGGGACACAGTGAAAGTGTGCAGAACCCAAAAATCACCATCACCAGGTCACCATTAAAAGCAAAAAGTTTAGGGGTGAACCTGCCAGAAGGGCCGAGTCCAACAATAGGGAAAAGCTGAAATACATTTACTAATGGTTTAGGGTCTTTTTAGCAATAGTGACTATAATAACTAAAGAAGTACAAGTCAGGAATATGAGTGGGGTTACACTTTTATGGGTACATGCATGTCCCTCCCTAGTCCTCCCTTAATCTCTCCTTATTTCTCCCTAAACTCCTTCCTGTTAGTCATAAATATTCCCCATTTTACATCAACTCACCTGTCTCTCCCACATTTACTACTAAAGCTTGATTATAATGTTGTTTGGAAACTGTCCCGAATAAATTGGTTTCGGACTAGTTTCCAAATGAATCGGGTCCTGTGATTCTGGATGACCGATTATGATGGCTCCCAACATCGATTGGTGGGACTCGCATTAACTTCAATGGGAGTCTGCGTTCCGAACACAGGCTCCCACTAAAAAAAGTGGTGGTTAGGGAAAACCTTGTACCCTGTGGCAGGCACCCCATGGTACCTACCACATTGTGCATGGTTGGGAAGAGGGGTCACTTGGGTACCCCCACATGCCCCATTCAGATGCCTCCAGGTGAAGGACGGCCCACAATGGGCCCCCAAGTACGGATTCTGTAAGCTGTTTCATCTCAGGCAAACCGAATTGTAACAGCTGTCTGAATCGATCATCGTAAACTCTCGTCTGGAAACTGTTTTCATAGAGCTGTGCAAATTGGCTCTTGAAAGACTTGGGCTGTCTGGATGCCTTTCGTAATCAATTAGATCTGCTTGAACGGTCTCCGTGCATCAAAATTGGTCATTGGGAAAACTGTACGATTCAGTAGGAAACAAGGGTTCCGAATCGGATTAGTCAATACCGAATTCCATCCTGAGCCCTTCCTAGCAACATCGTAATCAGCCCCTTAAATGTGTGGCTACATGTGCAGAGACTCTGCACTCATGGCTGAGATTGCTGCACAGAAAAAGATAGGACTGTCAGAAGTGTAGTCAGGGCGGCTTTAACACTGGTGGATCCCTGTGCGACAATGTTTGTTGGCACCCCCCTGATGACAAGCTCTGCCACAGATTCCCTCACTACCACCCTTTAACAATACCCCTCAAGTCTCCATAATCCCTGTCTCTCAGATTCATTAAGTTTTATAGCACCACTCATACCCGTGTAATGTGTCAGAGCACATTACATCACACACACATTGCACAGAGACAATTATATGTGTGTAAATCAGTGAATAGGAAAATGCTACATCAGACAGGACTACAAGGTGTAGTGTAGTAGTGACATGTCATCGATAATGGTAGGCAATATAGTTTAAGAGTTCTTATTCTGTAAAAGCACACATTCAGAATTTAAAATGTAACACCATTGTTTGGCGTTCTATTTAATAATAAGAATTGTTTTCCACCCTAATGAACATTGATGGGAAGATTAGGATAGTGAAAGACTGGCCAAAAAAACATTACACTTTAACATATATCTTGCAGATTGCATTCAGCTCTTTTCTGACAATTAGTAGCTCAATGTTCTATATTTGGACTTTGACTTGTATACTACAAGTAACAAAATCAGCTCTCTAACAGAAGCAGTAACCAACTGACCTATTAACATTATATGCACTTGGTGATCTGCATGGTACACGTTCTTAGCAGCAGGCTTTTTAACCCTCTGTACCACCTTACAATTAGTCAAAGCTTCCACTAGACAAACCTCCGATCTATTTCCAGGAAGACAATTAATCACCGGAATTATCTTGACATTTTAATTGATGCGTGAAAATTGCTGGAGGCCAGGAACACAGCAGTAGGTGCTTTTAAAATGTTAATATACTTTAAAAAAAATGACTTCCTACCCCAATCAGCGCGCTGTGGCACTGATCGCCATGCCCTGGAGTCGGCCCTGAGTGTGGTCTTGCACATGTAGTTTGTGAATAGCATTTAAGGGTATGCTTGTACTACTATTAATGTACTTTATAATATATAACAAAGCTCAGTTTTCAGTTTGTGAAGAGGCCTTGAAGGGCCTGATTTAGAGATTGACGGAAAGCATTTACTCTGTCAGGGTGACAGAGTAAAGTACTCTGAAGAAGTACTTGCCCACCAAATTTAGAGATGTCCACTGGGCCAGCAGACATCTTTTGATTAGGCAAAATGTATACAATTAGCAAAACTTTGTGAATTATGCATGGTTAGTACGCCAAATTACAAGTGTATCCTCTACAAGGAGAGAAAACGATAGAAGGAAAATAAAATAAAGGCAAAGACATCAAGTTTCTCAAATTAGTTAAAGACCATCTATAAAACATATATTAACCAAAGCACAAAACGTATGAAAAAAAACCTCCTAACTTAATTTTGGAATAAAAATTAAACCAACACAACTAGCAAATTATTCCTCTCAACAGACTACAATAAAATAAAATTATGTTGCAACTGCTCCAAATAGACTTGCAAAGTGCAATTTCACAACTAAAATAAATCCAATCCAAAAATGGGAAGCTTTATTTATAGTGAGGGGAATACCACCAAAAAACAAAGCACACTGGAAGTGCACTAAATATTAGTCAAATGCATGGTATGGCAGGGCTAAGACTGAAAATGAAATAGTTGACTGTGTTAGGGAACATAAGCATCCATCCAATATTAACAAACTATTACAGGGCCTAAAGAAGCCAGTATGAGTTCACAAGAGCCAACGAGAACAGCACTTACAAATATCTTATTAAACATTCCAGAACAAGGCCATTGGCCTGGCGTACCAACCCTAAAAAAGAACAATGGCCTATAAAAATATAGAATGCCCTTTGAAAAATATGAAAAAATAGACATAGTCCAACTCTTATTAATCACACAAAGACATGTTGTTACTATATGACAGCCCCAATAATGATAAAAAATAACACTTATACTACTAAATAAGCATGGGCGGATCTAGCGGATCTCGCATACGCGAATTTGCGAATTTACAGATTCGCAATACGCAAAATCCGCGAACTCTCGCGGATTAGCGGATATTTAAGTTTTTTGTGTTGGCGAGCGTTCGCGAGGATTTGTGGACCATTTCGCAATTGCAAACTTACTTTTCGGCTCGCAACGGCCGCGACTATGTTGTTTCTACGTCTGGTTTATCATCACAGGTTCACAGCACCCTCTGTTTCACCACTGCCACCCTCTGGTACACCCATGCCACCCTCTGGTACATCCTCACTGCTACCCATTAGGTTTGTTTATCACTGTAGATTATGGGGGTGAAAAAAGCAAGCACACCTGCCCTGCTTCAACTGCCATGAATTAATTTGGGGTTGATTAATGTGTCACTTATTTTTAAAATTCCAGTCTTTTCTGGCACCTGCTCCCTTCCTTATCTGTAATTTACTTTCTGTTGCAGTGAAAGCAAGCACACCTGCCCTTCTTCAACTGCCATGAATTAATTAGGGGGTGATTAATGTGTCAGTAATTTTGAAACTTCCAGTCTGGCTGGCACCTGCTTCCTTCCTTATCTGTAATTTGCTTTCTGTTGCAGTGCAATTTTTTTTCACAGGACCTTTATGGTCTACTTGTAGCTATTCTATGAGCCTGCTGTTTGGGTCATAGCAGGGTCATGGAATAGTTGCAAATAGGCAACTGAACTCTGGAGGGGCCCCTCAGGAAGCACTAGAGTGAATGGTTACTAATGTTAAGTTTGAACTTTTGCACCTGCTGATTGCTTTCAGTTTAGCAAAAATCATTTTGTCTGCAATTTTGCGCGATTTGCGGGGTGCGAATCCGTGCGAGATCGATTTCGGAAGCCGCGAATGCATGCGAATACACTATTTTTTTTTTGCTGCGTGTATGTTCGCGTGATTTTTTGCGTGTTCGCAAGGCGCTTGTAGCTATACGTTTGCGAAGTTACCCTAGCGATCGTACACGGGCGCGGCCATCTTGTTTGCGTGACGTAATTCCGTTTCCGGCCGCTATGTGTAATCTCGCAAAGTGTGCTGCTCGCTAGTACAATTTTGCGCGTGATCACGAGGAAAATCTCGCGCGAACTTACCCACGCGGTCGTGAATGGGCGCGGCCATCTTGTTTCTCATTCATTGCTATGGTTCTGGGCATGCTTTCTGTATCCTCTCTGAATCTCTGCCATCCTTTGCTTGTTTGAAGTTTATTTGATCTATTTTACTTATTATATATCCCTCTATTTTTCTAGCTCTATATTTTTGTGTTTTCTGCTACTTTTTGTTAATTTTAAACTACTTTTTTAACTCTTTTCTTTTCTTCTTCCCTATTCTATTTCTTCTTTATTATTTAACTCATTTCTGCCCAGACCATGGTAAAGGGAGCCGGGAAGCACCCTGAGAAGGGGAAGGGTCCCGTACCCCGTGCCCGGCTCCCGTGCGGGCGTTTGAGGGGGGAGCTAGTGATGCCACGGGAGATCTTTAGCGCGGAGGAGGTGGCCGCACTCATCTTCCATGTCCAGCGACGCCTCCCCAAGACCATCCTGGGAGGCGGCAAGATCGCAACCGGCTATGGCATCCGGGAGCGCCGGAAGCGGTGGGAGAAGGTGTGCCGGGCCATGTTTAAGCTCTCTGGGGTCCGGCGCACCTATAACCAGGCCACCCACCGCTGGACGGATGTAATGGACAGGGAACGGGACTTGCTGGACGCGCTCGGCGTAGAGGTCCCCGGGCTTGGTGAGTAGTAGTAGCTATTTCTAGCTATTTCATCACTAATCTGTTTTATCCGGCTCTGTTATTTGCAAATCTTTGTTCTTTACCAAGAGCAATAATGCTGCCGATTACATTGTAGGTAAATTATATTTCAAAATCTTCTATGCATTTCAGGTGCACTGCTCTCCTTCTCAGTAGCCTTGCTTGCTACTATGCTTATTTGTTTTGTATTTTGTGTTCATTTCATTGGCCTGAGAAATTATGTATGAGTGTAGTGTAAAGAACTGCGTAATGCTAGACACTAAGGGTCATATTTTCAATTACCAGCGCATCCCTGCAAAGTAGCAGGGATGCAGCAGTAATTGGGCGCCATGCCACCACCACCCATTGGCCCAAAACGTCACAGAAGCCTTACGCATCTGTGCCGTAAAGGCGGCGCATTGCTGGAGTTGCATGCCAACGATGGCGCAGCAATGCTCTGGGGTGCCCTATCTCCCCAATGCTGCATCAAGCCGTACGTCGGCTTCAAGCAGGCGCAGGGTTTGAGTCACGCATCATTGTCCTAAAAGTGACTGATTGACATCTTGTAGATTTCCCTCAGCCACTTTTAGGATTCGTTTCTGCGCAGGAACGCTCTCCCTTGCGCCGGAACGCCCCCCCTGATGGTGCAGGGCTTTACAACGTGATGCATCTCCCATATGCGTTTTTTTTTATATATACGCCGCACCATGGCGACTCTTTTGTTCTGCCGCTGCGTCACAAAAGTCACGCAACAATGGAGGAAAATGAGCCGCAAGGGACTTCTAAATCAGCCCCAACAGACTGAAGTCCAGTCCTTCCTTTAGACACATGGCTATAAGAAGAAATAGTGGTGGTGGTCGGTGGATTGATAGTTTGAGTAGTCACTGATCTGCAAGCAGGATGGACTTTGTCTGTCACTTCGCGTGCTGCGGACTGCTGCCTTTTTAGTAGTCTGTTTAGTGAGTTACATAGGAACTTTCAAAGTCAACGGTCCGCAAATCAGGCAATACGAATAACGTAGTATACCACATGAGATAGGTCAATATATCCCGTGGAATAGTTGTCTATCTATTTGCTATTTCTCCAAAATATTTTGTTATTGTTCTTTTGAAATGTTTGATTTGGTTGACAAATCTCATCCATGTTTTCTGGTCTTTCTTTCTTTCATGTTGTACATCAGCTCCCCCCAAGGGCAAGAGGACACAGGAGGAGGAGGAGGAGGGTGCTGTTCAGGAGGATGCAGGCCAGGATCGGGCAGGCGAGGGCTCCATTGCTGGCCCCAGTAAGTTTTAATTTTAATATAGAGTACCTATTTTTTCCTAGCGTTCCTCATTCGATTTTTTCTAAATCGTCTTTGATCTTCTTGTAGTTATCCTGCCTCGACTATGACTCCCTGTGGTATTACTAGATTATTCTTATTAGTCTGTCTGTGTAGCTAACTAAGATTGCACATTTGGCAATTCCATTGGACTCCCATTCTAGTCAGCAATAGCTCTATGCACTGAGTGCAGTCCTCTGGGATTGTCCATAATGTCTTTTCAAGTCTTCTAAATGTTTATGCTTTGACAATTGCCAACAATAAAAAGGTGAATGACCACCAAGAAAGAATAAGATACTACTTTACTTTTGGTTTGGATAGGAGGACAATCCATTCTACTACTGTTGCAGGGACAAATCTGCACAAACCGAACTATGAACACTAAACAGTGCATTGTTTATCAATTATAATAGGCGCAGGTAGACTTTCTTTCCACATACCTCAGTGATATCAGACTTTGAAGAACCCCCAATCTCCTTAATGACAGAGTCATTTAGCTCCCAAAGTCACCGATGATTGATCCCCAATGATCATTAGATTATCCAACGCAGGACAAGAGTACGGAGTCAGAGTCAAGAAGTGCCAGAGGCACTCATGCTTGCAAAAATTCCAAAACCTTTAGCTCATCCACTCTAGTCTGGAGGACCAAAAACCACAGAGTCTATTTAAGTTTAAAAGCTTTATTAAAAGTAAACACATTTATTAAAATCAAATTTGTCATAAAAGTAAACGTTTAACTGAAAATGGAAAAGTGCTTAGTGCTAACGATTAATTGGACACATTTCTTGTGGAAAAAGGGACATTTTTACTTTAGAGTAGACAGTTACAAATTATTACATTGTATTTCGTTTTTTTAACATTTGTTTATTCCTCCTAGACCAAATATTATATAGTAGTGAGTGGTGTATTCTAACATTCTTAAATGTACTCTGTAGGTGGAACATCTGGTGGCGGGGCCAGCGCGGAGGTGGTGGTGTTGGGCGAGGACTCTGGGGAGGAGGCGGTGCAAGTGCCGGACGTTCCAGTGAGGGTTCGCTATTGAGATTGAAGACTGCATGGTGTGCTTTCTGCACGGGTGTATTATAAATCAACCAGGTAGTAGCCTCCTCTAAATGTACTTCGACTTAGCTGTGAAGTTTTTGGTGAGAAGAATCCCAATAAGATCTTAGATTAACTTGATGGATGGGATGAACGAAAAGCGAAAGAAGGGTGTAAGTAAGTGTGGAAGGACGAGAAATTTTATGATGGCTGGCAAAGAAGAATGATATGTGTTTGCTTGGCCCCCGAGGTGGCTGGGAAGGAAAGAATATGGTATGGTGCATGGCTGGGTCAATGATGAAGCAAGGATGGGTGGAAGGACAACAGCCTGGGTGGGTGAAACAGAAACTGTATGTGTGCATATACTTTGAATGGATGGATGCCTGGAGCATGGTATTATCTGACTCTTAGATAGCACATGTGTATCTAGAGAGAGTAGATGGTCACTGGATGAACTAAGTGTTACCTTGAAGAGCATGTAACACCGCACCCGCACGTCCGTTCCAGTGTAGGGAAACCAAGGAAAAGAAATTGTAAATGTGTCCAATACTACCATGAATAGTAGCAGTAGTTTGTATTGCAACTGCAAGCACAGCATATATCCGGTTATTACGGTGGACACTCCGTACCTCTCTTAATAACTTTAGTTTAGTAGTAGTACGTCATTCATGTGTGGGTGTATCACTGTTAACTCAATAATAAGCAAAGCACCTAAAGTCATCCCATATGTCATCAAATACATCCCATGTGAAGTGATAGATAATCAAATTATTTAGCTTCTTCATTTTCCTTTTCTAGTACTCATTTGCACTGTAGGGTGAAAGGTAAATTAATTAAGCAGTAGCCCTTGTAACAGAGTATTCTCAGTGCCACCCGTAATAGAAAAGTAATAGCTTCACCACCTGCATGTACTGGACCGGTACAGTAACGCAAGTCTGTCTCACTCATCATGGTGTGCGTCTGTTTTTCTCGGGTGCAAGTTCACTGCGCTGGCATTCTGCCGGCTTGCATAAGATAACGTACCAATTTTCCTAAACAAGAGAGAAAAAGAATAAGACTGGTGTACTCTCATAGTCGACTGTAATGGAAGTCCATAGTGGTCGTAGATTTTGTTCATTAAACTCCCACTAATGTTAGAGCAAGGATGCAGAAGTGGGAGGTTAGATAGATACTGTCCTCAATAGTTATGTACTGTGCTTTCAATTTGCTACTTGTACTGTGACACAACTTTCGGCTCAATCACTTTGTGTTCTTAATGTTAAGGTGCATTGGTTACAGACTATATCTTTCTTTCTTCATATAGTTGCTCCTTCCAAATCGACATCACGGAGGGAGCAAGCTTGAATGGCCCGGCAACGGAGGCTGGATGCCACTGTCGCCGAATATCGGCGGCTGGTGGCCCTGGAGGAGGAGGACACGCAGTCAACCGGTGGAACCACAACATCCTCCACTGGGACAGCTGCATCCTCCTCCGTGTCCCCACGGGCTGCCAGCCAGCGCAGTGCTCCAGCGGTACGGAGCCGGGCTAACAAAGCCAACCGCCACCGCCAAGCAGCAAAAAGACCAGCTGCCCCCCACAGGAGTTGCAAGGCACGCCAGCGCCGCCTAGGAGTCAGAATGTCCTACCTGGAGCAGGAGGTCCTTAGGTACAAGAACTTGGTGGAGGGCCTCCGCTTCGACCATGCCACCCTCCGCAAGGAGTATGATGCCCTGGCCGCAAAATTCACCAGCACCCTCCAGTAGTGGAGTGTCCCTTGCCCTTTTTTTAGAGACTTTTGGGGGGTGGGATTTGGGAGTTGGGTTCTTTTTGGGACTTTTCAAAGACAATCGTTGGGGTTAGGGAGGGTCTTGAGGGAGATTATTTTGTTAGGGCTACATAAATATACTTTTTTAAACTTTATCTGACCATACCTGTTTTTTACTGCTTTTCAGTCTGGTGGGTGGGGGTTTAACAGTAAGTTTGTTTTCCTGAAGAGTCCTAGGACTTTAGTAGTACTACCGTCAATCTCTAGTCTAGTCCTAATACTCCATTATACTACCTCCCACCAAACGCTTATCTTACCTGTAATTTGTGTTAGAAATTAGGGCTAGGCCCAGGGCTGGCTCCACGGGAAATGGGGATTAAGGTTGGCAATCCTGGGCGGATGAAATTTCCTCGTTGCGGTGGTACTAGTGGTGTGACACAGTGGCAGTTGCATGCCTATGGAAAAAAAGAAAACGAAACCTGGTTTGTCCTTACTGTAGCATTACAACGGTTACGGTACGATAGAGAATATAGCAGGTGACAGTACACTAGAACAGTGCCACAATGTAGCCTAACAAATGGTAAAGTATTGCAAGTATAACTAGTACTTGCGTTGAATTTATTTGACATTGGCTCCTACTACTACAAGAAATAGTACTGAAGCTGAGTAAGTCTAGAATATATCCTCGTATTCCTTCACCAGCCTGTTGCTATGACCTTATCCTCCCCAGCAAGTGTGTGGAATTATTGATGTCATTTAGTCAGACATCAAGCAAAACCACACAGCCTGGGGTAAGAGGGTTAGGGTTTGGAAAATGGATGGGAATGGGGGTTTCTTTTTGGGTAGGTTTTGTTGAGAGAAGAAAAAAAAGCACAGCATGGACAAACAATAATTGAAGATAAAGAAATCTTTGGGTACAAACTAAAGCTAACCACATGCAGTCACACTCATAGAAGAAAACAATGGATACTGTATCTGTATTCTGTATGTTGTTGGAGTTGTCCTGTTGAATTTGGTAAGTAAGTTGCATGCAGCAAACAATTCCTCTTATTAGCGGCACTCCTCCATTCCAGCTGATGCTTCGTCCATCAATGTTGGTGACCAGTGACCACTGACAGAAGACACCCTGTCCACTGTCTGCCTGGCGGATGTTGACTGAAACCCGGCCTGTAATTATTGAACGGAAAACAGGAAGTGCTATTACAATACCACTGATAAATAAATATAAGGTATGTACGCTGTGTGGTGCAAAAAGTCACACTTTGATTTTCCTAATAGACAGTACAATATTTTTGAAATTGCGTAATCTGTCTGAGTCACCTTTTTAAGGATAAATAAGTATGGCCAAATTAATTTAGCGGATCTTTCCCCTCAAGCTAGGTGTACTGTAAACTGTGTTTTAGAACAAAATTAGACCTTCCCAGCAATGCTCCCACCAAGACCCTTACTAAAGCCAGTCGCAAAAATGTAGAAGACCCCCAATCAGATCTCAAAAAACGAGGCCTAGCAGAAAAATGGTGACAAAACGTACTTTGAAAGTAAAAGTAGGCCCAAATACACCCTTACCCACCGTGGATTGTATTCAAACCACTTGCAAGCAAGCAAAAGTATCCATAGCCAGCATCGCTCCAAGAGTGCTCTAAGACCCCAGAACTCAGTTGCAAAAATCTAGAACACCCCGAAACACATGCAATCCTGCTGCTAGGGCTAACCCTAACGAACCCTAAGTTACAAAAAGTGCCAAAAGGCTTTTCCTTATGGATTTTGTCCAAACCACTTCTATCCGGTATTAGACCTTCCCAGGAATGACCCAAGAGACCCGCCAACCTACCCGCAAAAAAGCACGCGACAACACCCCCAAACAGCCAAAAAGCAAAATCTCATACTTACAATATCTCTTGGCCTTCGGTCCAAACGCGCTGTGCAGCTAGGTCATCATCATAACTCCTGTTTTCCACCACGGATTTCCTGAAAAGCAAATGCAATCAAGATTAGACTGTCGCAGCAGTGCTTCGACAGAGACCCCGCAACCCACCCACAAACACCAGGAAGCCCCCCAAACAGGCCCCCGAAAACGCTACATTGAGCAAGATGTCAGAAGAAATAGCAAAAAAAAGGCTTTTCCTTATGGATTTTGTCCAAACCACTTCTATCCGGTATTAGACCTTCCCAGGAATGCCCCAAGAGACCCGCCAACCCACCCGCAAAAAAGCACGCGACAACACCCCCAAACAGCCAAAAAGCTAAATCTCATACTTACAATATCTCTCGGCCTTCGGTCCAAACGTGCTGTGCAGCTAGGTCATCATCATAACTCCTGTTTTCCACCACGGATTTCCTGAAAAGCAAATGCAATCAAGATTAGACTGTCGCAGCAGTGCTCCCAGACCCCAAAACTCACCCACAAACACCCGGAACCCCGCCAAAGAGTACCTCAAAGGCAAGCAAGTCAGCAAAAACGGCAAGAAATTTCCGCCTCATATTTGGTCCAAAACACTTTTATCCGTTATTAGAGCTTCACAGCAATGGGCCCAGAGCCGTCAACTCACCCGCAAAGAAGTAGAACACCCCCACAAGTGCTGAGTCTTTCTTCATTGGGCATAATCCAGCCCTCTGCTTTGAGGGAAATAGGAGGAGGAGGAGAGAGGAGCATGTTCTTCTGAACTTGTGAACCTGAGGAATGTAGACTGCGGCACCTTCAAATCAATAAGCAAACAAGTGAAGACAGTTCTGCTGATGGGCTTGTTTTTGGGATTAGGTGATTAAAGTTTGAATTAAATTAACTGTGCAAAACAAAGAAAGACAGACACACAGGAATAAAAGTGAATAAGGACGAAAAAGAAAGTTATTGATTCATTGTCTCATTTTCAGGGCTCGGTGTCAGAGAATAAGAAGAAGATTTCGTCATCATACTCTGCGAATTCAGGCAGGATGAGGTCAGCGTCACCGAACAGAGAACAAATCCCCTCATCTACGTTGCCGTCCTCCTCGTCTTCATGCGGCGTGCTTTCTCGTACTTTGTAATCTGGTGGTATGAGGTGCTGATTCATCTTGATCATTGTTAGCCTCTCCACATTTTTGGCCGAGAGGCGGCTCCGTTTGGGAGTTACAATGCCACCAGCAGCACTGAAAACACGTTCAGAAGACACACTTGCGAGTGGGCAAGACAAATAGTTTATAGCCAGGTTGGAGAGCTGTGGCCACACTTGTTTTTTCCCATGCCAATACTGCAATGGCTCATCATTAAGAAAGACCTCTGTTGAGTCATTCAGATAGTCCTGCACCATCGACTCAAGGTCCTCAACGGTTCCTCCACTTTGCTTACTTTTTGCTGTGCCTGTGACCTTTTTTCGAGAATCATACCCAAGCAAAGTTAGCCAATCCTCTTCAGCAGCCACTGTACTCTTGTGTGTGGTGCAGATGATCCGGTTGCCGGTGTCTTTAACGACTGAGAGGTCACTTGTGCCACAGCCACAGGTACAGAAGTGGATTCTTTTGACTGGGGATGGCCTGCTGATGCTGATGCTGACGTACTGCCTTCTCCTTCAATATCCTGCCGTTCTTTTTCAAACCTCTTGGCTGACCAGGCTAGCCAACGTTTGTACTTTTTAACATCTTCATCAGCAAAAGGAAAGAATGCTTGGCCTGCCAGCGCCTTTTTGTAGCGTGGATCCAGAATAGTAGCACAAATGTAATGCTGTTCTGAGTTGATCTTTTTAAGACGTTCATCACCACTTAGGCGCTCTAATAATTTCTCCGACAAAAGAAAAGGGTCTTTGTTTTTTTCATCTTTTTCTAACTCAGAAGACACCGCCTTCAGTTGGTGCTCCAGCATGCACAACAATGGGATAGCTTTTCCCAAATTACAGTCCTCCTGGCTGACTGCACGCGTGAAGAACTCAAAAGGACGAAGCATGTCTGTCAGGCTTTTAACTATGTCCCATTGCGCCGCACCCATCCGCAGGTCCTTCTGAGCTGTACCCTCTTTTAAGAAATAGTGATCGAGTACCGTATACTGCTCATACAGACGCTCAAGCATGTAGACGGTTGAGTTCCAACGTGTTGCCACCTCCTGGATGAGTGCTTTCACTGGCATTCAAGTAGCAGGCTCCTCAGATGCTTCCGGGCCTTAAAAGAATGGCTGATATGGTTGCACATTTTGCGGCAGGTGGCCATTACCTCGCACGCTGGACTGTCTTTATCACTCAAGAATTTTTTAACTACCAGGTTGATACAGTGCGCCAAACACGGCACTCTGAAATAGTCACCCAGCGCCATGGCCTTAACTACATTGGCGCCATTATCCGTGGAAACATAACCAATCTGGCGTTTTTTTGGGGACAGCCAGTGAAAGACCTTTTTGTTGAACTCGTCCAAAATGTTTTGTGATGTGTGACTTTTCTCCAAGCCAAACATGGCTAGTGTTGCATGTTTCCGAGCAGCTTTAAAAACTTGGTCCGGGTCAACACCTGCGTTTAGCTTTGCTTTAACCCCTGAAAAAGAGACCCAGTGTGCAGTGATGCACATGTAATCAGCGCCTGCGCCACTGGTCCACATGTCTGTTGTCAGATGTATTGTGTGAACAGCACTCTTCTGCAAAGCTGCCCCAATCGCCTCCAGCACATCTTCATGTAGTGCTGGAACCGCAACTCTGGCAAAATAGAACCGGCTAGGAACCTTCCATTTAGGGCAGAGCGTTACCACTAATTCTAGAAAACCTACCGCTTCTACAAAAGAAAAAGGGAGAAGGTCCACAGCTAGCATTTTAGCCAGCTTAGTGTTATACAGACGCGTCAGTGGGTGGTTGCGTTCATATGGCGCGTCTGAAGAAAACATGGTTCTAATGTTACCCTGGACCAAGCATTTACGGGATGATAATGACTTCGTTGACCCAATTATGCTCGCTGGTGAACTTTTGCGCGTTGGTGTCTCACTCGCTCCAACACTCTTAGTGTGCCTCACATGGGGTGTGCTGCTGACAGGGGTACTGGGTGTAAGTGAAGTGTTTGACACGTCTTCTTCCTCCTCGTCATCATCAGATGCAACATCAACGTTTTCTTGACTTCCAATTCGGGCTTCCTTGATCGCCTTTAGGTGCGCAAACCATTGGACAGTGTGCTGTCTCCTAAGATGACCTCTCTGGCCTCCGGTACCATAGTTGGTACCAAACTTACCACGACTAACTGCAACCTTACAAATGGTACAAATGGTGAACTTTTCCCTTTTTGGGCAAACAGTAAAGAAGTCCCAAACTGGGGACTTGAAGTGTCTGTGGGGGCCGGAGGAGGCGGCGATACTGGTGGTGGTGGTCATGCTGCTAATGCCAGATGAAGTGGAGGATCTGGATTGCCCAACTTTTGTACGTTGTGCACTTTCACCGCCACTAATTAAGGTCGAGGTGGATGGAGGTCCCTTCTTGTGAGAAAGAAATATGGAAGCGGTACGAGTTGGTGTACTACTTAACAATGATTGTGGTGTTTCCACGGCCTCCTCGTCGACAACATCATCATCATCACGCTCAGCAGCTTTTCGGGCTAGGGTCAAAATGTCTGTTTGCTGCATGCCCACTGGGGCTGCAGTGACCTTTATGATGACTGGGTCGTCGTTGTCAGAGTCTTCATCAGCAGCAGTATCCGCCACTCTTGTTGAGCCTCAGCATCACACTCCATAACTCTGAGACTTTGGACGAGCTTCCTTTTACGCTTAACTACCTTTGTCAGATCATGTGCCTCACTCTCAGACGGCAGTGGTGCTGGTTCCCAATTTTGATCCGTATCATCAGAAGGAGGTGTGCTTGAAGAAGATATAGACACCACCCTTGATCTCTTCCTTGCTAGGGGTGTGGAAGACAATGAATGATCATCAGGAGGAGTGTCTTCCTCAAATGATACCTCGCCTTGATTGTCGATTTCCTGATGTGCCCCTACTTCGGGAGGAACAACTATTGTGGGCACTTGTGACCCTCCATGCACCTCTGCTTGCGCATCTCCTTGCGCTGCCTCTCCTTCCACATGTACTTGGGCTTGTACTTGCACATGTGGTTTTTGTTGCGGCTGTGGTTGTTCAACACTCGTCAGATGAGTTACAACAACCTGTGTTGATTGAGGGACATTGCTGCTACTTTCTTGCGATGAGCCAACATCACTGGTCGATGGTGATTGAACAACTAGACTAAGTGCCTCTGCAGCACTGAAGGGCTTGGACTTAAGTTGGCGTGGTGGTGGTGGTGGCACTGAGCCCAATGGAGCGGGGGTGCTGCTCCCAGCTTGGTCCCCAGCAGATCCCGCTGCTGCTGCAGGCATACTTTTTTTTTTACTCCCAAAAAAAGGGGCGGCCGGCACACCAGTCTCCTTGGTAACTTGCTTCTTCTGCTCCTTACTGGCAACTTTCTTGCTAGAGGAGCTACGGGTAACTTTTTTTGGGGCCATCTTCTTCAGAACAGCAGGCAGCAGTTGCACGAGTTGCAGAGTTGTCTGTGTCCAGACGTGACGTCGCGTGACGTTATGCTGCACACACACACCGCTGCAGGACTTCTTCCTGGCACTGGTGGTTCTCTAGAGTCTTGTGCACCTAAAAGCAATGGAAGACAGAGGAACATCAGTTCAGTTATACACCCCAAAAAATGGAAAAACACAGAAAAATAAGCACAATCCCATGCCATCCATGATGTTTACATTCAAGACACCACACAGAAAGACTAGGCCCATGCAACACTCACTAACCCTGGGGATAATGGATGAAAAGTAGGCTAAATAAGTGCAGGCCTCAGACACTGCCTCTCTTCAAAATGGCCCCTTGCACCCCAAGCACATGTTGCCTGTACCAGCCAGCACTCAAGATGGCCACTACCACCACCCACATCAGTCCACATCAACAGTACACCCCAAAAAAACTGAAAAACACCCAAAAATCACCACAATCCAATGCCATCCAGGATGTCTACCTTAAAGAGAGTGAGACCCCACAGGCACACTCAGTCCATGCACCACTACCCCTGGGCAAAAGGCCACACCCGCAGCCCCAAAAAAACGACAAAAAACACAAAAAACAGCACAATCCCAGCCCATCCATGGCCTCAATGGTGTTTAAATTCAAGAGGACACCCCACAGAAAGACTGGGCCCATGCAACACTCACCACCCCTGGGCAAAGGGCCCCACCAGCAGCCCCAAAAAACGACAAAACCCACAAAATTCAGCACAATCCTAGCCCATCCATGCCCTCAATGGTGTTTAAATTCAAGAAGACACCCCACAGAAAGACTAGGCCCATGCAATACTCACTACCCCTGGGGATAATGGATGAAAAGTAGGCTAAATAAGTGCAGGCCTCAGACACTGCCTCTCTTCAAAATGGCCCCTTGAACCCCAAGCACATGTTGCCTGTACCAGCCAGCACTCAAGATGGCCACCACCACCACCCACATGGCCAGTCCACATCAACAGTACACCCCAAAAAAACAGAAAAACACCCAAAAATCACCACAATCCAATGCCATCCAGGATGTCTACCTTAAAGAGAGTGAGACCCCACAGGCACACTCAGTCCATGCACCACTATCCCTGGGCAAAAGGCCACACCAGCAGCCCCAAAAAAACGACAAAAAACACAAAAAACAGCACAATCCCCGCCCATCCATGGCCTCAATGGTGTTTAAATTCAAGAGGACACCCCACAGAAAGACTGGGCCCATGCAACACTCACCACCCCTGGGCAAAAGGCCCCACCAGCAGCCCCAAAAAACGACAAAACCCACAAAATTCAGCACAATCCTAGCCCATCCATGCCCTCAATGGTGTTTAAATTCAAGAAGACACCCCACGGAAAGACTAGGCCCATGCAACACTCTCTACCCCTGGGGATAATGGATGAAAAGTAGGCTAAATAAGTGCAGGCCTCAGACACTGCCTCTCTTCAAAATGGCCCCTTGCACCCCAAGCACATGTTGCCTGTACCAGCCAGCACTCAAGATGGCCACCACCACCACCCACATGGCCAGTCCACATCAACAGTACACCCCAAAAAAACAGAAAAACACCCAAAAATCACCACAATCCAATGCCATCCAGGATGTTTACCTTAAAGAGAGTGAGACCCCACAGGCACACTCAGTCCATGCACCACTACTCCTGGGCAAAAGGCCACACCAGCAGCCCCAAAAAAACGACAAAAAACACAAAAAACAGCACAATCCCAGCCCATCCATGGCCTCAATGGTGCTTAAATTCAAGAGGACACCCCACAGAAAGACTGGGCCCATGCAACACTCACCACCCCTGGGCAAAGGGCCCCACCAGCAGCCCCAAAAAACGACAAAAACCACAAAATTCAGCACAATCCTAGCCCATCTATGCCCTCAATGGTGTTTTAATTCAAGAAGACACCCCACAGAAAGACTAGGCCCATGCAACACTCACTACCCCTGGGGATAATGGACGAAAAGTAGGCTAAATAAGTGCAGGCCTCAGACACTGCCTCTCTTCAAAATGGCCCCTTGCACCCCAAGCACATGTTGCCTGTACCAGCCAGTACTCAAGATGGCCACCACCACCACCCACATGGCCAGTCCACATCAACAGTACACCCCAAAAAAACAGAAAAACACCCAAAAATCACCACAATCCAATGCCATCCAGGATGTTTACCTTAAAGAGAGTGAGACCCCACAGGCACACTCAGTCCATGCACCACTACCCCTGGGCAAAAGGCCACACCAGCAGCCCCAAACAAACGACAAAAAACACAAAAAACAGCACAATCCCAGCCCATCCATGGCCTCAATGGTGTTTAAATTCAAGAGGACACCCCACAGAAAGACTGGGCCCATGCAACTCTCACCACCCCTGGGCAAAGGGCCCCACCAGCAGCCCCAAAAAACGACAAAAACAACAAAAATCAGCACAATCCCAGCCCATCCATGGCCTCGATGGTGTTTAAATTCAACAAAACAGTTGTATCATGCACCCATAACCAACACCGGTCCTACTGGATACTGTGGCTACCCACAATATATTTTATTTAATGTTCTGAAAAAGTTCCAAAATTGTAGTTGCAGCAACTGTAATGCCCCAAACAAACTTACTTGTGAAAGTTGATTTCTAATCCAAAAGTGATCCAAAGAAAGTCAAAAAGGCCTCAAATCCAAATATCCAGCAGCACCCACAAAAAGTAATCCTTCCAGGTCTAGGTCCAAATGAAAGTGACCAGCACATGAAGAAAGCACTGGGAGGAGCCTGCTGGACAGGAACAGGAAGTTGGAGACTGTGGGGCACTTCCTTCCTCCCCCCCCAAAAATGGACTCCTTGCAAAAAAAAGGCCATGCAAATGTCAACCTGAGGAGTGATTCTGATAAAAATCATCATTTTCTGAAGGTTTATCCTGTTTGCTGGTGGATTTCTTGTGCAGAATTGCTAAATCTCTATTTCGCGAGTGCGAGATTGTTCCTTTCCCCCGCAACTACGTGTTCGCAATTGCGAACTCTCGCGAGGCGTGCTGTGCAAGGTGGCAAGCCGCGATTACGTATTCGCGGGCGCCAAACTCCCGCGGGATCCCGCAGCAAGATCCAAAATGGCGCAGCACTCGCAAAATATGATCGAGAAAAACAACTCGGCAAACGCTGAATGACGGAAAGTGAACGCCGTGCACCACGCCGCGCGCCGCAATATTGTATCACCAAGCAAAAAATCCGCCGCGAGCGAATTCACGGATTTTCGACAAATTCGCGAGAGTTGGCGGATTGCGAATTTGCCGAAAATCCGAAAAATCCGCGAGCGGAGCGGATTTTACGCCCATGCTTACTACTAAACATGATAGATGACACTTTTACGTCATGCCCTCAACTATTCAGTCAACTATACACACACATGGTCAATATTAAAATACAAACATCCATTAGTGTATGCTCTTTTTCCTAACAGCCAAAGTGCAACATGCAATGAAATGCTAAAACATAAAACAAGAAACTAAATATTATAACACACAAAAATCCTCATAGATTTTTAACAAATAATGATTTGGACTATACTTAAAACTTACCCACAGAATAGGTTTAGAACGTTAACTACACAGTTCAAGGATATGTGGGTGGGTACTGCTTGGGGCCCCCAAAGCCCATTTCCATATACCTTTTCATGGTGGTGGTGTAGTGTAGTTCCTATATTCCCAATAGGCTCTGTGCATTGGAATAATATTTCCTATAGATTAGACGTAGGACTGAGGTCGACTGGGTCTCTATCGAATATATTAAACTTAATAATGAGTGCCAGCTAGCTCAGAGGTCAGTAGAAACGTTCTTGAATTCACAAGAAGGGATTAGTTTCTGACAACCGCATAAACATGACAACTTTGTTCCCCAAGAATAAGAATTAGATCTCTAGAGTCGCGGAAACAATAGATAAGTATTTTACTCAGTCAATCGGGCATGCTTCGCTTCAACAAAGTTGTAGAGAAATAGAGAGACAGGCGTTATCAATAAAAAGGTTTATTGAACAGTCTTCTTTCTCATACAAGAGAAGTGAACTGCTACAATCGTTAAGCAGACTGCAAAGAATAATGTGTACAGCGAGAAGAGTATTATAAAATAATACTGTAAAAGCATTGTATGATTTCTAAGCCATATAAAATAACATACATAAATAACATTGACTAAAATACTCAACTGGAGCTTTTAAATACGCCTATCCCAATGTACCTAACCTAAGTCTAGTACGCGGGAAGAAGTATTGTGTAGCATAGGTTTAGTTGTTTTTGCCAAGAATCTACCAAAGGTTTCTCTAGGTTCTAATCAGCTCCATACCTTGGTTTAGAATGAAGGAGGTCTGGTATCTCTGTCTCAGGACTCGATTTCCCAACACCCTGCAGGGGGTGCTTGCAAACACTGGCCCTGGATTCTCGGCGAGAGAAGGGCAGCCTCTTGATCAGTGCGTCAGCTGGAGAGTCGGCTTCCTTCGACACTTGCTGTAGCGAGTTGCGTCGGGCAAGTAGATAGTCAAACTGCTCCGAACCACCGTAGTTTGCCATAACAAGTGAAGGTATATTTATACCTTGAAGGTGTTTAGGAATGCCATAGACTGACATAATGTCGGGCAAAATAATGTCATGAAAGAACCCGTAGGGAATAGCTGTTCTTTGCAAAGTACATGAGTTCTTGGACAAATCAATATTCAAGCAAGCGGAAGTTCCCTAACTGCTTAAGCCGATTTTCCAAGAAATTGTTGTGACGTTTGGTACGGGTGGAAGTAGCCATGCCTGTATTTGGTCTGCATGGACTATGTCTAAATAAGGGATTGATTTCTATGCCTATATATGGGCGATGTGAATTGTACCTATATAAGGGCATGAATCTAGAAAATTCCCTCGGAGCTCTAAATGCCACACAACAGTGGGACCACCATGAAATGGAAGTCAGAAATGGACATCCTAATACCTACGGCGGAACCTGCATGGGTACAGCCTCCATTGTAGGAATAAGATTCTGACCGCCGCCCGATTGGATCTTGTCGGAGGCGGCACTCTTTACCCCGCCCTCTGCAGTCCTACCGCATGCATCAAAATGCAGAGATCCGACCGATTGCCTGTCTGTTGACCGGACTGCCACAGACGGCCTGTCGGTGGTGGTCAGTCCACCATCATAATAAGGCACTATGTAACTAACCAAGAATTTTCACACAAAATAAAACCTTAATTTCATTGAAGATTTTATAAAGGCCTACCCGGCCCTCTTCTGGCTATCCGTTTGCAAAATCCGGCCGGATCCCTAATGAAAGAGATCATTAACGACTGCATTGGATGTGAGAAAGGGATGAACATTCCCTGGCTAGCCTGGGTGTACCAGAACCTATGTAGCGTTAGCCAGGGAAGCATCTACCTAAATCCTAGAACAGCTGTGTCTACGAATAAAAATGAGCTCAGGAGCGCCCTCTATTTGTCATACAGAGTGGAAAGAACTGAAAAGAAATCTAAAAAATCTCTTGCTCATTGCTACATAACCACTGAACATCTAGAGCATCCGCTGGCTAATTACCTCACCCTACCTATGAGCCATTGGGAGAGGAGCCTTTTATTTCGCCTCAGGTCAGGCACTATCAAATTTGTTTTATGTTTTACCCTTGGTCACCACTCTGGCCTCAATCACTTATCTTGCTCGTGCGATGGTCAGAGTGGCCCATTAGTCTGGAAAATACTTATTCGAGACTACTTGCCCTGGATGATGAAGAGCTGGTTTTTTGCACAGGCACCTTTTTGAGAATTCATGTTCAAGCACGCCAGATGATGTCTAATCCTTGAGCTTTTATATTAGTTATCTATGTATTTTTGCACACATTTGAAAGATTATTGTATATTGTATTTTGTTAATGGATTTTACTAGGACTCTCTTGTTTGTATTTTTAATCTGCTAGTTAGCTGTGCTTTTATGGATATGACTGAATCCAAATGGAATGTCTTTGAACCTTGAAAAATGCTAATAGTTTTATCATATATCCCTGTAACAGAAGTCACTAAACATTCTGCCATGTTAATTGAATCCTGCAGTTACCAACAACATAAAATAAAACTAGCTCCAGTAATGGATTATTTGAGGCTACTTAGGTTGTTCACCAGCACAGATGAGGCCACAGCCCCTAACTCAAGTATTTAATTACATGTTGGACCATCTATTTCATCACCATGTCTCAAGAAGCAAAGATAAATAATTCAGTGGTAGGTGGCACACATCTTTCCAAGGAACACTCGGAAGAACCACCTTACACTTTGCCTATTCCTAACAATACCTAAATAAAGAACAAAGCTACTAGAATCTGAAAATAGAACACTCCCTAACCCAACTCAAACAAAAATTGTCCAAATAAACTGAGTAAACGCATAAAATCCTAGCATTTGAAGTACTACTTTACCAATAACCCAGGCTTACCATATTTATACTCAATAGCAAGAACCCTATTTTAAACAAGCATTTACAATGCAATGGTCTCGGCACCATTAAAGGTAGAGCTATTGGCATTGCTCATTATTTGGTCTCCTCAGCTGGGTTAGGAAGAAATCCATTGCTACAACTGTGTAATAAGGAATCAATAGTCCTTGACCTCTGAAAACAATTGTATATTTGAGTTTCTATTGTAAATACATTGGTGTCAGATTTTCAGGGAGGTCGGTGGGAAGTTTTGTTTCCTTGGAAGGAAGAAAGAAAACATGAAATCGATTGCTTTAAAGTGTTCCTGGCTATCTAGAACACATGCCTCCTTCCTGCTGAAATTGGTCATAAGAAGGAGGCAGTCAACAACCCCTGCATCTGGCAAATGGGTTAAAAATATCAGTGACTAAAAGGAGACAAAACGTTTTTTTCTTTCTATGCAACGCAGATCACATGTTAAAGCGCTGCTAACAGTGTGCATTCTTTATTTTTATATGCAGGATTTCTTTTTTCACTGGTTTTATGTCTGCTACTTTGCGATACGGTGATATTCTTGCATCAGAGGGGGAGGGAGGCTCAAACAAGCCTTCTGCTGCGCCACATTTCTCAACCCCAGAAGCATTTAAGAAGAGTGATACTGTTTATTTACACTGTGTTTCTCCTCCCCCGCCCCATGCAGAATTGCCTTGATTACTTTTCACTTGGTACCAGCTTGTTTGCTCCATTAATCTCTCGAAGTGGGGGTGGTGGCGAGGCCCGTCAAATTAACCAGGGCAAAGAAACTTTAAGCCAACCCCTTCCAACTGTATGGTGAAATTGTGTTTTTAACCTCAATGTATGTTTTTTCTTTATTTGTAACGTTGCTTTCCTGAAGTTCGTTCTGTAACGAACATCTACTGCGGGATTATAACAATATTAAAACTACACTTAATCATGTCACAAGAAAAACGTATACCTTTTATTTCAGCTTACGAAACGTGGTTGAATGATTTCGCGTGAAGTCATACAATCAAAGGTGAAAAAGTGTCCACGTTAGAGAAAAAAAAATGAACAAAGTAAAAATGTATTTACCGTTTCGTTTGCATATGTGTAACTACTGAGGGTTTTTAGTTTACATGTAACTCAAATTCGGTGAAACTGGGAAAGTAACCTCGGTGGGATAAAGAACAACATCGGCCCTGCCAGATTAAGGCAAACATGCATCCTTAAAAATAAGATGAATCTGCGTTGAGCCACTAAACAACCGGGAAGGGTTAGTACGTACCCAAGCTCAAATATTCAATGCAAACAACTACGACAGAGATAAACATGGCTTGATGCATCTGGGGATACTTAAGAACAATCTGCCACCGCAAAAATAAAAGTCTGAGTATGGCATATGAAATAACGCAAGCATAGAGAAATACTGCTTTATCTGAAAACGAAGTGGGGGAAAACCGGTGATATTTTGGAAAAGTGCAAAACAGATCGGCGTACCTTCGCGTATCAGAGTCTAAATGTGCAATTTGACGCAGATGCACTGTTACACGCACGTATGAGCACAGATACTGGCAAACATGCAGAGACTGGTACAACCACGCGCACACATTCAGCATACCCGTTTAGCACAGGTACATGTAAATACAGACGCACACATGCGGTGAGACATCTCAGGACCTAACACTGTTGATACTCGCGGCCCCCCCTCCTCACATCCCGCAGCACAGCTGCCCGCGGGGTCCCTCTGAGGCTGAAGGACGTGCAGGTCCGGGGCAGCGAGGGTCGGAGTCCATGGAGATCCGGAATCGGACCGAGCATCCAGCGCTGTGTGCCGATGTGCTACGGTCAAGCTTCTAAACGCCTGTCTGCCCACAGAAAACGAGACGGCGCGATGTGTACTCTTGGGCACACAGAGACTGCTAGGTGGAGGAGGCTGCGACTTCTTGGGGCGGCGGTCGTTGTGAAATGGCCTAAAGAAAAGCGCTGCCATTTTCAGATTCGGGGGCGTGTTTTTTGCGCCCTGAGTGACAGACGACGTCACAGGGCTAAAGAACGCAAAAAATCACGCCCCCGAATCCGAAAAAGACGGAGCTTCTTTGGAGGGACGGCTCTCTCCTCCAATGGCTGGCCTCCATTTAGGAAGCCAGCCAATGGTGGAGAGACAGGGCAGGGAGGCGGGTTCTGAAGCCCTACTAAGTCAAATTAAATCTCCGGACCGGAAGCTGCTTTGCAGCTTATAGGTCCCTCGACCTAAAAACACACTAGATAACAACATCATTTAACCTCTTGAATACAAACAATCATACTGTATACATATTTCATATTTTAGAATACCAGTTGAGAATTAAAATAAACCTCAAATGAAAAAACCGACATCAGTAATAAACATTTACTAAAATACATATATAAAATATATAAACAAACAATAAAAATCACCAATATTTTTTTAAACGTTATTTTAATGAACCAAACATTTTTCTACCATCTACAAAAATATGATAACATATAAAAAATAGACATTTACAGAAACAATAGATAAACAAACATAACATCAAAAAAATTAACAATGCCAACCTAATACCATACATAAAGAGAATATGATAACATTTATGATTTCATAATGGAAGCCCTCGTCTTTGATATGATGATCCAATAAATACAATCCCTATCTACATTTATAAAGCTATAATTTTCTAATGTACAAAATAGGATATACAAATGCTCACAAATCATTAATATCATAGTTACAATTCACAATGCACTATTCCCACTGCAAAGACTTTAAGGAAAATGCTGCACTTTTATATTTAAAATTGAATACACCAAATGTATTACACACATTACACTGAAAGAATGCAACACAGAAATACATTTTAATTATCCATAACTACCTGCTTTGCCAAGCCACCGGGCAGAGCCGTGAGGGAAACGGCGGCAGCGCGGTAATTCACAACACCGGGACGGACCGGACCACACTCCCCAGCAGCCTCAGGGGCGGCAGCGCGCCAGTGACGCGCCAGAAGCGCCCGGAGGCGCTAGTAAAAGGCTGACCCCCGCGAGACTAGGGGGGACACCAGAAGGCACTCACCTGCTTTGCCAAGCCACCAGGCAGAGCCGTGAGGGAAACGGCGGCAGCGCGGCAATTCACAACACCGGGACGGACCGGACCACACTCCACAGCAGCCTCAGGGGCGGCAGCGCGCCCGTGACGCGCCAGAAGCGCCCGGAGGCGCTAGTAAAAGGCTGACACCCCCCTCGCCCCGCGAGTCGCGCGCGGGAGAAGCCCGGGACAAGGGCGGGGCCGTCTGTGGCCGTCAGGGGCCAGAAGAGGCCGGGCCGGGCCAGCCCTCTTGGCACGGTAAATGGGTAAGCGTAAATTCTTGGGTCCAGAGGGGAAGGGGGTTAAAAATGCTAAAGTACCACGCAAGGCGGATACTATTATTTCCTATCTTACATCGGCAGTAGGAGCCATTAATCAAAAAATCGCTAACGCCGAGAAAGAATTGGAACTGGGTAAAGCTTCTAACCCCATTGTCACTGACACTGAGCATTCCCAACACCCCTCAGCGGTGACTCCGCCGGCGGAGGAGCTGCCACCCAACAACCCCAATATAACAAACTTAGTAGAGCATCATACTGAGAATGGGGAGCTGGGCCTGTCGATGACCCCTAACAGTCCCACAGAGAAAGTTAAGATAATTGAAAAGAAAGGCACCCCTATTCCCAACCATCAGGATCTTGTTAAAGATATTTGTTTAATAATGGGGGACAAACTGGAGGACTTGGTGACTGCTCGCCTTGAGCCAATACTGGAAGAAATTGGCAAAGACATCGTGGACTGCCTGAACAGTTGTCTGGCAGGACTGCTAAAAAGGTGCGAGAGAATCGACACATTTATAAATGATTTTCGGGCTAAAGAGCAGTTGTCAAAAGATACTACCAAGCCCAAGTCTAACGTTCCTAACACTGTGGAGCCAATGGACTGCACTACAACTAAAACTTCTCCGTCTAATGTACAACCTCAACATATTACGGACCCACCAACTTCCTCGTTAGTCACAGACAGTGTGCCAAATGGTGGTGTTATCTCTCAGATTACCACACAGAGCAAAACTGTAATAAGCCATAATAATTTGCACAACCACAGTCCAACCAACACTGCTAGACTGCATCTTTCTTCTCAAGCAGTTCCGTACGTAGCAGTGATATGCGGAGTTCCACCACTGCTCCAGAAGGAGAGAGAATCAACTACAGATCTATTATATAAAACGAAAGGATGGTGCAAGCAATACTCAAGTGGCGAACTAGATATCACCCCTTACATTATCATGGCCAGAAGGGTAGGGTGGGTTGGACATGGAATTAAGAACATCAAAGGAGATTGTATAGTTGTTAACTTCTCAGTTATAGGAGTGGCTGATAAACTGTTATGGGATGGATCACCCATAATTAACAATGATATTAGACCACTACCTGTGGGTTACCTTTATCCACCAAGGGGGGCCCAAAAAACTAACTTTCCTACCCATAAATTAGCCGGGGGGAAACATGGCTCAACCCTAGGACCATGTGATTTTATAATGCAATCAAAGGCTAGACCTTCGGTACCTACCAACCAGCATGTCACTCGATCCACCACAAAGACATCGCAACCGATCAATGTACATAGTGAAAGTGTCCCTTTGTCTAACCGTTTTTCCCCTCTTTTGCCAACAGAAGATCTGGTTTGACTAGAGAAGACTAATGTCATTATCCAGACCCCTAGTGTGTTTAATGGGAAAAACTGTAAGATCCTTAGCTGGAATATTGCAGGATTAAGATCTAAGGCTGAGGATGAAAATTGGTTAAGCTTTATCTCATCTTTTGATATCATTATATTACAGGAAACATGGGACACTGATAACAAATTTGAGATAGACGGATTTATGCATTTTAATATTCTAGCTACGCCAAGTGCATCGGGTAGAGCAAAAGGTGGCCTATCCACTTTTATTTCACTTAATCTAAAAGGGAAAGCCAAACAGTTACAGTCTTGCTCCCCCCATTTCTTGGTTGTTGAGCTAAAAATGTCAAATTCAATTACTATTTTGTTGGTTAATTTTTATTATTCCCCTGAATCTGTTAATAATAACCAAATTTTGATGTTACTTGATGAATTCTTAGAAAATTACAAATTAAGTAATCATGGTTATGAGATTATATTGTCAGGAGATTTTAATATTCACCCTTGTAGTATTAATTGTAAGGTCAATGATGAGGATGGTCCACCCAATGCACTCTCAGTACACTTTGAACATACAAAAGGAGGGGAGGGCTTGGAAAATTTCTTGGCCACTCACAATTTATATGAGTCTAGCTGTTGTCCGCTAGGTCCGAGACCACCAACATACAAAGGGAAAGACACAGGTACAATCATAGATTTTATCTTTATTTCATCTTTTATTTTGAATTATATATTAAGCTACAGAGTCGTGGACTCCATTTTTAGCGACCACAACCCTGTGGCATTGGAGGTGTCACAAGTTGGATTCATTGATTTTAAAGACCTTAATGAACGAGGTATACAATCGGTGACAAATTTAACATCAACAGATAAAGGGAGAAGGCTGAAATGGTCTAATATAACACCAATTACTCTCTTACAGGAAGTTTTAACTAAAGCAGAAAAAGAAGTCGGTATTTGCTTAGACCCCCTTTCGACTAATAGTACTATTGTACAGGCTTTTAATAGTCTATGTCAACAAATCAATAAGGACTTAACCCTTAAAGCAAAAAGGGGGAGACCGATTGCTAGACGATGGTTTGACTCTAACTGTTCAAGGGCTCATTCTGACCTGTTAAATGCCCTAAAAGAGTCACCAAGAAACAAAGCCAAGGTCATCCAATTAAGGAAGGAGTACAAACAGGCCATTTGGAAAAGGAAGAAGGACATTAAAGAGCAGGCCTGGCTGGACCTTCAATCTCCAGAGGTCCTCCGGGATAGTTCTAAATTCTGGGATGTTATTAATCACTCTTACTTCTCGGAAGGAGATAGCCATTCGGTAGAGTGTGTCATTCCCGATGACTTGTGGTTATCCCACTTTGGTAACATCTATAAACATACCGCATCTAGTCAACTACAGGATAGGTTTGACCATCTTAACACTGACCCAATTGAACCCTTTCTAATAAATGAGATAGAAGACGCAATAGATAAGTCATCCATAAATAAGGCCCCGGGACCCGATGGGGTCCCGGCTGATTTGTACAAAGCAGCACCCGCATTTTGGTCAAAGATATTGAAGAATGTGTTTAATGCTGCTAGAACAGGTGTGATCCCACAGTCTTGGGCTACATCCGTTATCATACCCATTTTTAAAAAAGGCCTCAAGAGTGACCCTGCCTGTTACAGACCTATCTCCCTAATTGACTCTGCTGTTAAAATCTTGGGCAGAGTCATTTTGGGGAGATTAACATCTTGGTTGGAGGGCAGGGGAATTCTTTCAAACGCTCAATATGGCTTCAGGGCTAAAAGAAGCACATTGGATCAGTGTTTAAACTTATACCTGATAACAACTAAATACACTCTAGTTAAAAAAGGAGCCTTATACCTGGCTTTCATGGATCTCTCCTCAGCCTTTGACCTGGTCAACAGGTCAAGGCTGTGGGGGGTCCTCCTGGACATAGGTATTGAAAAATCTTTAGTTGGGTTTCTGGCTGACCTACACCAGAGGCTGGAGGCCTCAGTTAGAGTAACCAGGGACGGTAGATGCACCAAATCCCTCAGCTCCGAGAGAGGAGTGAGGCAAGGATGTATCCTTGCCCCCCTCCTCTTCACTTTGTATATAAACAACTTGGAGCCGGTACTTAATGCCCTGGGCACCGACGTTCCGCGTGCAGGAGAGACTAATATCCCGGTCCTCCTGTACGTGGACGATGCGGTTCTCCTGGCAAGAACTGGCATTGCCCTGAATAAACTTTTGGCCTCTTTTGGGGATTTTATGACCTCTCTTGACCTAAAAGTAAACACACAGAAATCCCACGTCATGATTATGGGTCATAAAGGGAAAAGGAGGAAACCCATAACCCTGGTCTGCACAGGAAAGGAGGTTCAGAGGGTTCCCTCTTTCACCTACTTGGGCGTCCTATTTGACGACAAATGCACGTGGTGTCCCCAGTTTAAGGCCAAATCCAACGCTTTGAGTAGATCGGCAGGAGCCATCCTGAATTTTGCTAGAAAACTGGGTTCAAGACCGACGAGCGCGATTCTCAAAGTATACAATGCTAAGAGCATCGCAATCGCCAACTACGGGGCCTCAATCTGGGGATACATAGAGCCCGTCTCTATTCAAAGGGCAGAGAATAGGTTTTTAAGATCATTACTTTCTGTTCCCCAGTCCACCCCCACTTTTACTATTCACTCAGAACTGGGGGTTGGGTACGTCTCTGACGCCATAAAATCTGCCCCTGTTATCTTTTGGTTAAAAACCCGGCTAAACGAAGAGATTTCTCTAAATCACAAAATTCTAGAAGATTGTCTAAACATGGATGGAGTACTTAAGATCCCATGGATGTTGTATGTGAAAAATATGTTGGCACAGGTGGGACGTATCGACCTTTTTAATTCCCCAGAGAACATAAGGAAGGAAGATGTTAAACTAATCAAGGAATCACTGTTTAACCTTTTTATCACAGAGCGAGAGGAAATTGAACTTAAGAAAATTACAGTCAGAAGGAATTTTACACTCAAAATTGTTCCAGGCCCAGAACCTTACCTGGTATTTGTAAATAACTCTTTCCACCGCTTTCTTTTAATCAGATTTCGTTTGAATTTAATTCACTTTTTATTGGGCACAAACCATAGATGGGATACCCCTGATAACAACAAACCTTGTGACTGTGACAATTTTTCACCACAGGACACTTTACATTTTATCATGTTCTGCGAACATTATGATAAAATCAGGAGGAAATATCTTGTCCCCATCCTTAGAGAGGCCCGTTTTTTACAAGTGAGGCCTGCACTTCTATTCCTGCAACTTTTGCACAATGCACATGTCACTTTTCATGTTGCAAATTTTTTAGCAGCAGGAGTACGCCTTAATAAGAAGCGCAGTAAAAGTAATAATGGATTGATTGTAAACGAAATTTCTTGAATGTAACCTCTATATGAATATAGATATATTGATGTCCCATATGTTTTTAAATGTATTTTTAAATCTAATCTTTTTGAGTGTATATATCAATTGTTTACGCACAGGCCACTTTACATTACCTTGATGTTATGATCGATGAATTATTACGTATATATATTATGTAAATATCCTTCCAGTGATCATTTAATCTTTTACATGTGTAATTCTGAAATGTATCCTGTGTCTTTTTATGATTTTTTTCTAATCGAATAAAAGTAATTGACTGACTGACTGAGATAACAACCAAATGTATTTTTAAATATCAAATATTTAGTATTTACTTTCGAATGAGTTACTATAATTAAATTTAATAAATGAATACGTATGAATATTAACACATAAACAATGTTTTTAAATATAAAATGAAATAATATTTATAACACTTCCAATGCAAAAACAAATAATTAATAAAAACACTCATTTTAAACCAATACATCTATTTAAATAATTAATTTAAATGCTTTAAATCAATAACAAATCTTATATTATCAGGCACCAAAAATATTTAGATCAATTCATATGCCAAAATATAATTGGAAATTAAAATATAACACTATTACAATTACATTTTAACATTTAAAAAAATATATTACATTTAAAAATCTGAATTTTACAGTTTGTAAAAAAATGTAAAACTTGAATATATCATAGTATACAAATATTTAAAATTCAAAAAGAAAAAACACAACAGTTTTAAATATAACAAACTTCAAAAAAATTGAAATTACCCTTCACCATCGTCCCCTAAAAACTCCACATCCTGCCCCTAAAATTATTATACCTATAAATATTACACCTGAGATATTCTGACCCACAATAGTTTAGACAGCATGATTTTTAAGACACATATTTGAGTGTCATGATATTATCATCGCAAAAAACACAGTTGATGGACAGAATGTAGAACAATGTCATACATTCACCCCAGTACAAGGATCTGGGCCTAAATCCATCGTTTTTTTGCACTACACACCACCCTGGGTTAGACACTGGCTATATGCAAATCAGCTCTGACCCTGTGCCTCATGGGAACAGTCCAGTCCGAACTACCAAGCCATGTCTTTCCCAGACCGTAATCAAGCATCCAAGGACCGGTCTCCGGCTATCAGCCTTCTTCAGCCTGGATAGCTTGACTCCAGTGGTGTGGGGAGCCTGGGACTCACGTCTGACCATACCCAGCACACTCGGGGTGAAAATTGCAAAAACCACAGTTGATGGACAGAATGTAGAACAATGTCATACATTCACCCCAGTACAAGGATCTGGGCCTAAATCCATCATTTTTTTGCACTCCACACCACCCTGGGTTAGACACTGGCTATATGCAAATCAGCTCTGACCCTGTGCCTCATGGGAACAGTCCAGTCCGAACTACCAAGCCATGTCTTTCCCAGACCGGAATCAAGCATCCAAGGACCGGTTTCTGGCTATCAGCCTTCTTCAGCCTGGATAGCTAGACTCCACTGGTGTGGAGAGCCTGGGACCCACGTCTGAGCATACCCAGCACACTCGGGGTGAAAATTGCAAAAAACACAGTTGATGGACAGAATGTAGAACAATGTCATACATTCACCCCAGTACAAGGATCTGGGCCTAAATCCATCGTTTTTTTGCACTCCACACCACCCTGGGTTAGACACTGGCTATATGCAAATCAGCTCTGACCCTGTGCCTCATGGGAACAGTCCAGTCCGAACTACCAAGCCATGTCTTTCCCAGCCCGGAATCAAGCATCCAGGGACCGGTTTCTGGCTATCAGCCTTCTTCAGCCTGGATAGCTTGACTCCAGTGGTGTGGAGAGCCTGGGACTCACGTCTGAGCATACCAGCACACTCGGGGTGAAAATTGCAAAAAACACAGTTGATGGACAGAATGTAGAACAATGTCATACATTCACCCCAGTACAAGGATCTGGGCCTAAATCCATCGTTTTTTTGCACTCCACACCACCCTGGGTTAGACACTGGCTATATGCAAATCAGCTCTGACCCTGTGCCTCATGGGAACAGTCCAGTCCGAACTACCAAGCCATGTTTATCCCAGACCGGAATCAAGCATCCAAGGACCGGTTTCTGGCTATCAGCCTTCTTCAGCCTGGATAGCTTGACTCCAGTGGTGTGGAGAGCCTGGGACTCACGTCTGAGCATACCTAGCACACTCGGGGTGAAAATTGCAAAAAACACAGTTGATGGACAGAATGTAGAACAATGTCATACATTCACCCCAGTACAAGGATTTGGGCCTAAATCCATCGTTTTTTTGCACTCCACACCACCCTGGGTTAGACACTGGCTATATGCAAATCAGCTCTGACCCTGTGCCTCATGGGAACAGTCCAGTCCGAACTACCAAGCCATGTCTTTCCCAGACCGGAATCAAGCATCCAAGGACCGGTTTCTGGCTATCAGCCTTCTTCAGCCTGGATAGCTTGACTCCAGTGGTGTGGCGAGCCTGGGACTCACGTCTGAGCATACCCAGCACACTCGGGGTGAAAATTGCAAAAAACACAGTTGATGGACAGAATGTAGAACAATGTCATACATTCACCCCAGTACAAGGATCTGGGCCTAAATCCATCGTTTTTTTGCACTCCACACCACCCTGGGTTAGACACTGGCTATATGCAAATCAGCTCTGACCCTGTGCCTCATGGGAACAGTCCAGTCCGAACTACCAAGCCATGTTTATCCCAGACCGGAATCAAGCATCCAAGGACCGGTTTCTGGCTATCAGCCTTCTTCAGCCTGGATAGCTTGACTCCAGTGGTGTGGAGAGCCTGGGACTCACGTCTGAGCATACCCAGCACACTCGGGGTGAAAATTGCAAAAAACACAGTTGATGGACAGAATGTAGAACAATGTCATACATTCACCCCAGTACAAGGATCTGGGCCTAAATCCATAGTTTTTTTGCACTCCACACCACCCTGGGTAAGACACTGGCTATATGCCAATCAGCTCTGACCCTGTGCCTCATGGGAACAGTCCAGTCCGAACTACCAAGCCATGTCTTTCCCAGACCGGAATCAAGCATCCAAGGACCGGTTTCTGGCTATCAGCCTTCTTCAGCCTGGATAGCTAGACTCCAGTGGTGTGGAGAGCCTGGGACCCACGTCTGAGCATACCAAGCACACTCGGGGTGAAAATTGCAAAAAACACAGTTGATGGACAGAATGTAGAACAATGTCATACATTCACCCCAGTACAAGGATCTGGGCCTAAATCCATCGTTTTTTTGCACTCCACACCACCCTGGGTTAGACACTGGCTATATGCAAATCAGCTCTGACCCTGTGCCTCATGGGAACAGTCCAGTCCGAACTACCAAGCCATGTCTTTCCCAGACCGGAATCAAGCATCCAAGGACCTGTTTCTGGCTATCAGCCTTCTTCAGCCTGGATAGCTTGACTCCAGTGGTGTGGCGAGCCTGGGACTCACGTCTGAGCATACCCATCACACTCGTGTATGCTCAGACGATGGATTTAGGCCCAGATCCTTGTACTGGGGTGAATGTATGACATTGTTCTACATTCTGTCCATCACCTGTATTTTTTGCAATTTTCACCCCGAGTGGGCTGGGTATGCTCAGACGTGAGTCCCAGGCTCTCCACACCACTGGAGTCAAGCTATCCAGGCTGAATGAAGGCTGATAGCCAGAAACCAGTCCTTGGATGCTTGATTCCGGTCTGGGAAAGACATGGCTTGGTAGTTCGGACTGGACTGTTCCCATGAGGCACAGGGTCAGAGCTGATTTGCATATAGCCAGTGTCTAACCCAGGGTGGTGTGGAGTGCAAAAAAACGATGGATTTAGGCCCAGATCCTTGTACTGGGGTGAATGTATGACATTGTTCTACATTCTGTCCATCACCTGTGTTTTTTGCAATTTTCACCTCGAGTGGGCTGGGTATGCTCAGACGTGAGTCCCAGGCTCTCCACACCACTGGAGTCAAGCTATCCAGGCTGAATGAAGGCTGATAGCCAGAAACCGGTCCTTGGATCCTTGATTCCGGTCTGGGAAAGACATGGCTTGGTAGTTCGGACTGGACTGTTCCCATGAGGCACAGGGTCAGAGCTGATTTGCATATAGCCAGTGTCTAACCCAGGGTGGTGTGGAGTGCAAAAAAACGATGGATTTAGGCCCAGATCCTTGTACTGTGGTGAATGTATGACATTGTTCTACATTCTGTCCATCACCTGTGTTTTTTGCAATTTTCACCCCGAGTGGGCTGGGTATGCTCAGACATGAGTCCCAGGCTCTCCACACCACTAGCGTCTAGCTATCCAGGCTGAATGAAGGCTGGTAGCCATAAACTGATCCTTGGATGCTTGATTCCGGTCTGGGAAAGACATGGCTTGGTAGTTCGGACACGACTGTTCCCATGAGGCACAGGGTCAGAGCTGATTTGCATATAGCCAGTGTCTAACCCAGGGTGGTGTGGAGTGCAAAAAAAACGATGGATTTAGGCCCAGATCCTTGTACTGGGGTGAATGTATGACATTGTTCTACATTCTGTCCATCACCTGTGTTTTTTGCAATTTTCACCCCGAGTGGGCTGGGTATGCTCAGACGTGAGTCCCAGGCTCTCCACACCACTGGAGTCAAGCTATCCAGGCTGAATGAAGGCTGAAAGCCAGAAACCGGTCCTTGGATGCTTGATTCCGGTCTGGGAAAGACATGGCTTGGTAGTTCGGACTGGACTGTTCCCATGAGGCACAGGGTCAGAGCTGATTTGCATATAGCCAGTGTCTAACCCAGGGTGGTGTGGAGTGCAAAAAAACGATGGATTTAGGCCCAGATCCTTGTACTGGGGTGAATGTATGACATTGTTCTACATTCTGTCCATCACCAGTGTTTTTTGCAATTTTCACCCCGAGTGGGCTGGGTATGCTCAGACGTGAGTCCCAGGCTCTCCACACCACTGGAGTCAAGCTATCCAGGCTGAATGAAGGCTGATAGCCAGAAACCAGTCCTTGGATGCTTGATTCCGGTCTGGGAAAGACATGGCTTGGTAGTTCGGACTGGACTGTTCCCATGAGGCACATGGTCAGAGCTGATTTGCATATAGCCAGTGTCTAACCCAGGGTGGTGTAGAGTGCAAAAAAATGATGCATTTAGGCCAGATCCTTGTACTGGGGTGAATGTATGACATTGTTCTACATTCTGTCCATCACCTGTGTTTTTTGCAATTTTCACCCCGAGTGGGCTGGGTATGCTCAGACGTGAGTCCCAGGCTCTCCACACCACTGGAGTCAAGCTATCCAGGCTGAATGAAGTCTGATAGCCAGAAACCGGTCCTTGGATGCTTGATTCCGGTCTGGGAAAGACATGGCTTGGTAGTTCGGACTGGACTGTTCCCATGAGGCACAGGGTCAGAGCTGATTTGCATATAGCCAGTGTCTAACCCAGGGTGGTGTGGAGTGCAAAAAAACGATGGATTTAGGCCCAGATCCTTGTACTGGGGTGAATGTATGACATTGTTCTACATTCTGTCCATCACCTGTGTTTTTTGCAATGATATTATCATCCCCATACCTTCAACATAGTTAATGCCATCACTACCCAATACAAAGGTTTGATGTTTATGTTGTTATTTACAAAAAAATAACATAGTGGAAGTAATCTGAAGGTTTTTTTTCACGATGATTTGATTTCTGATTTCAATGAATGTTCCCTATAGAACCTTTTATGATTTTTATTTTAGCAAAGTATGGTGATGTTTGAAATGCATTTTACTTTGATTCTTTTTTTTCGAATTAATATTTTATTTGTCAAAAGGAATAATCACTAAGCTATACATTGAAACATAACTATGAGTTGAACTGATTAGCAATACAAGACAGAATTACATCAGTTTGCAAGTATCTCCCTTATAAAATGTATACATACATACAGAAAAGAAACAATAGAGCAGTAGAAGGTGGGTAGTTCTGCCTGTCCAAGTATATTGCGACAGCAATTCCAAATATTCAAACCTAAAACCCCAAATAAAGAGCATATTGCAAATGCCTATAGCAAAACTAGAAAGCCAGCAAATCAACATTAGATCCCTCCTAATGGCCCTGGCCAAGCCTACTCCATATGTATTCTAATTTGTTATGGAGCGAATTCCTCTAATCCTAGGTATAGCAAGTTACCTTTCACAAGTTTCTTTAATAATTGCCCCCATTCTGCAGCTTTTGGGGTTGTTGGAGAAATACATGCTCTAGCTGTACACTATCGAGCAGTAACAATAATGATAGAAAAAGGGATAATAAACTTAAGTTTACTTCACCCATCATACCTAAACATAGTTCGTTAATTGGAGATCCAGGCCTAGACCGATCCTAATAATCTGGCTTACCTCTTTCCAGAACATTCGCAAGTCTGAGCAAGTATAGTACATTTGCAGCTACCAAGACACATTTAGGACACTTGCTCTTATCTCTCCCAACTTTTACCTCATTCCGAGCCCAACTTGCTATTCTGTCAGGAGTATAATATAGCATACAAACAGTTGGACATTTCTGTAGTTATAAGCTCATGGAGTGTACTGACTCATTCAGTGTTTCTAATGCAGTATTTACTTCTATGGGAGTAATGTCACCCGATAAGAAATTACCCCGTTTCAAAGCAAGTTTCGAATTGTCATCTGTTCTAGGCTGATCAATTGATCAGAGCTCTCAAGTGCCTTTATCCCATGCCACCCAAAAAAGTAATCCCTGACAATCAGGTATTTAAAGGATAACCAATGGGGGAGATCGAAAGAGCTGTGCAAGTCTTCAAATGTAAGAAATCCATTTACATCATATAGATGTCCAAGCAAATCAACCCAATAGCTAACCTGTGTTTTCCTAATTGGGTCATGGAATATTTTTGAGGCATCAGATTTACCCACATAGGGTAATATATAGGGAATAACAGAAACAACAAGAGAGAAAGGTAATTTTAGTGGAGGCACTCTTGGTCCCCTTGTACTAAATAACTCAACAGTGAAAGCGTGAATACAACTGATAAACAGTAGCTGAGGAACCAGAGAGTGTTTTAAAAAGAGCCCTCACTCACCAACCTAGTTGGTGACATGGTTAATCATTGGGTTCCCACCTGAGGGGCCAACTGCCTCTCCTGTGTGCCACGATGCCTGGTTACGGCGGAGCAGGTTTTTTGTGAATGACAAAGTTACACCATGATGATTAAAATTACCTTCACTTATCTTGAAACATTTTTAATGGTGTCTTTAAGGTAAGATTAAAAGGGTGATATAGATGGATGTATTAACTGGTTAAAATGGCCAGAGACATCCTTGGTGACAAAGTGATAACCGATCCAAAGAATAGACTGCTATATCATCTGCATAGGCAGTAACCTTTAGTTACATAATCCTGATCTTTCCGGCAATATGTGTGTATTTAAGTACAATGAACGTATAAATGGCTCTATGCATAGTACAAATAATAGAGGGGAAAGGGGACACCACTATTGGGTGCCCTGATGTATCCAACGGGGTGTAGCTTGTGATTGTGCATACACCACTTAGCCCTGGGGTTATTTTACAAAGCCTGTACTCATTTGCATTGTTGACCACTCAGGCGATAAGGCAAGAGTGTAGCCCAGAGACAATCCTATTCAACTTCTTTGAGCGCCTTTTCGGCATCCAATAATACTATCTCCATATTTAGTTCTGACTTCCTTACACCATCAAAGGCTACTATTGCAGTATTTATGTGGGCCGTAGTATCCCTGCCCAAGATACAGCCATAGAACTGGCTCGAAACCAAATCTGGCATCAAAAGTGCTAAATGGGCTGCCAGGATGTTGGCAAAAATGTTGGTGTCCGTGTTTATAGGGAAATAGGGTGGTAAGAGCCGCACTCCTCTGATTGCTTACCCTTTTTCAGAAAGAAGACAATGTTTGTCATATACCATGAGTTAGGCATCTCCCGCTACCCCCTATATATTGTAAGACTTTGCTAAATAAAGACACAATGCTGTCCTTAAAAACTTTATAAAACTCAATTGGTATTGCATTGTCTCCAGCTGCCTTGCAAGAGGGCAATACTGCAAGAGACTCCAGAATTTCTTGATGAAAAGCCGTTACACGTTCTTCATTCAGCCTTGGAAGGGTGCATCCCTCTAAGTACTTACCAACCCCTTCCTTATCGAATATATCGGATTGGATATAGAGTTTTTGATAAAACTAAGCAAACTGTTCGACTATTGACTGTGAGTGTGTATGCAGTAGTCCAGCCTCCTCTTTAATAGCCTTTATTTGGCTCTTGGCTTTCTTGTCAGCAAGTTGATGCGCCTGCATTCTTCATACCTGTTCCCTATATTCATACTGGATAGAGTGATGCTTATTATAGTTAGAAGCCATCCTCTCTTTTACCATCCTACCCCGAGACGAACGTTTCCCAATCAAAGAGAGATATAGTTGTTGTTGCTCATGGCCCTCCAGTCTAATTTCTTCAGCATGTAGGATAACTAGCTGCGTCACTGACTGGCAGGCAGCTCTTCTGGTGCTTTTTCTGTTTCTGTTTTGCTGGAGGATGTCCTGCTGGGTAATACCCCTTATAAAAACCTTCATTGTGTCTCACACAATAAGAGAGGAGGTTGTACTGACATTATACTGCAAAAACCCTACTGAGGTTTTTTAAACTGATGATACATAGTCCATGTCCATCAGTAAGTACTGAGGAAACGAGAATGAACGCCTCTGTTTACATGGCTGCTTGTGACTGAAAGGAAAGCAGGATGGGATAATAGTCCAAAGTTACTGTAGGGCATACTTCCATCTCCGCAGATAGCAATATATTGTCATTAACAAAAGCCAAATCAATCCTGGAGTATTGCTTGTATGGAGCAGAGTGAAATGTATATCCTGGCACCATTGAATATAGTGTATGCCATGCGTCCCTGACACAGTGACAATGGGCCAGTTCTAGAATAGAAGCCCTAACCTTCACCATTCTTAGAGAAGCTCGCTGGTTAGTAGAATCTATGGCATAAACCATAGTGCAGTTACAATTCCTTTAACTAAGAGCTCCCACTACTAATCGAGTAATTCTAAAGTTAGTGCATCTCTGGCATCAGGTTTGTCAACATTAGGCCCGCATATAATACAGAACACATACTAAATGCCATTCATTATAAGTAAGGCTTCCGTTTTCCTGTTTTTGCAGATTTTTACAGATGAAAACAGACATAAAACAATGTGTTCCTGTCTCTATTCATTTTTTAAAGCTGAAAAATACAGAAAATCGTGCTACTTTTGAGAGACTGTTTTTCATTAATTCCAGGCAACATCTGAACAGATAGACAGCATGGAGATTTAGAAAACAGGATGAGATTTTCTTAAATACAGGCATATGCTAACATATATTTGTAGTATAATGCTAATATGTACCTGTTATTGGAGGCTTTTGTTATACATGGCTGATTAATTTGCTAAAACATGACAGGGCTTCATTTATGAGTGCACGTACAAAAGTTAAATAAACATGGAAATATACCATTTTCCAGCTCCATTTATTTTCAAAACACAAAATAAATATGGATAAACACCATTGAGATGACCAAAAAATAAATATGGATAAATATAGATGGAAATTAAAAATAAATACCATAAATCTGGGAGTTCTAATTATAAGCTACACAATAACCCATCTGCCCCACTGGTTAGCTGACGCCCTAAGAAGATTGAATTCCAGTTATTTATTCACCAAGATAGCTACCCCGCTAGTCGAGGCAGTCTGAGATATACAAAACATAATTTTATACCAAGCTGTCTGAGCAAATCCCTATCTTTATTGCTACATGAATCTCAGTAGGAGATATAATATCAGGCCAATACATTTTAAGTTCCTCTCAAACAAACTGGTTTTTGCTAGCTGCTTTTAGGCTGGAAATATTCCACAATATACGCTTCTAATTAGCCCCATTGCAGGATACGTGTTATTTCCACTGAAGTAATGTCCGTATACCCTTCATCCTTCCTATGCTCTAAATTCCTAAGAGTGAGCGAGACAGCAAGTTTATGCATAAACTTGTGATCTTTGTTGGAATTCTGTGATTAATCAAGATTCTCATTGGCTTGGGTCCCCTTTACTTTTTCCCCCTTTCCCCCTCCACTATTGAACACACACCTCTCTCCCTTACTCCCCCTTTCCCCACAAAAAAAGATAAGATAGACTGGAAGGCTTGCTTCCTGTGCATGACAATAGGCCACCCCTCCCTCTAACCCTCCCTCCCTGTATCCTTGAAAAGGAATCATCTACCCCCTAAGCTGTCAATGGAATGACAGCAATTAGGGAGCATGCCGCCAAGGACACCCCTGAAACACCAATTATGCTCACTTACAAAACAATCAAGGGAAAACAATGACAGGTAAGAAAGAGGTAAACAGAGGATGAAAGGAAAAATACATGAGATGTGGCTTTATCCCAGTCCAACGTCCTAGGATCACCAGTCGATGCATACACTGAAGAGAGAGGGACAGCTATCCTCAACTCATCCCCTGCAAGGGCCAGAGCTGAATACTATTATGAAATCAGGACTTAGCTTGGATACCAGTCCCCTTCTGCAGCTATTTCGTAGCCTGATATGGCCAGTGGTTAAGAGCCTGCTTAGCCTCCAGATCAGTATTAAAGATCTGAACGTGGCCATCTTTGAAGACCCTTCAACAAGCTGGCTCCTGCAAGAAGACCTGTGCCCCCACTGCCTTGAAGGGATCAATAAGCTGACGCATCTTCCAGCGCCTGTCCGTAGTGTTTTTACATAAGTTAGGCCCCACAAATATAGAGAGATAGATTGAACCACTTTGGGTGATGAAGGGCGAGCTTTGATAGAATGGCCTGCCAGAAGCGCGAAGTTGCCAATAAAGACAAGAAGAGGGTGGGGATGTTGGGATTTTGCCCTGGCTGCTTGGCGTAAAAGGATTGGAAGTCTATGAGCCCGCTGAATTTGGGAGCCCCAGTCCCAATTCGCTAATTCTGTAAATGCCTTTTGAAATAGCTGTACAATGAATGCTCGGAGTTGGATCCTTCTTTCCCTTTGGATATCCCAAACAGCCTCAGGTTATTCCTGCACTGCAGATTTCCCAAATCTTTAATCTTCCCCTGTAGAAATGTTAATTGGCTGTCCTGCATATTCATTACTTCGGTCATGGTTGTAGTAGTCTCCTCAGTGTCTGCCATGCACGGCTGTAAATCAGCTATGTCACACGTTAGCCACCTTACTAGTGACTTCCAATAGTGATTGTTGTATTGAAAGATTGTCCACTCTGATATGTGGATAAGTTATGTACTTCTGCGCTTAAGGTGGCCTTTAAGACTGAGCCTGAGGGGTTCACCTCTCCCGCCGTATTTAGGTGGGTTTCCTCATGAATTTGTGAGCTGGCTCCACTCACAGTTCCGGCATTTGATAGCAGAGATATTATGGCCTTGACCTTTCCCTTGGAGGTTACCCATTTACTCAATAGGCTTCATTAGACCCTCAATAGAGCGTGCAGAGGTAGAGCAACTGTAACACTGGCTTTCATGGTAGCCAGTAAGCTTTTTGAGACCTTTTGTGGCTTTGGCCTTACTTTGTTTCTTCTTCCCAGGGGAGAGACCCATCTGGGTTTGTAAATCCTCTAGACTTGCTGCTGGCTCTAGGAGGGCTCTGACTGTATAATCAAGTGGGGTGGATACCCCAGGGCTATTAATAGCATTGTGTGATGTCACAATATGCAGGTCTACCAGTTGATCAGTTATTAGATCTACGGTCATGCTTTTGCTGGTGGTAGACTCTTTATCCATGAGCCCTGGGCTGTAAATGGTGGATAAACCTGTTGGTTTTGAATGCCCTATGTCATAGCCATTTAATTTGCAGTCCACTGCCTCCTGTAACTTTTGATGGCCCCTTTTCTGTGTTGTGGTACTTAGCTGCTTTTGCTGAGACATTGATAGTAATGCATGCACAAGGAGCTGTGTACCTGCATTGAAAGCGTTAGTGTCCCTAGCCTCAGTCAATCCATACAGCATATTCTGCAAACTCGGAGCTACTCCATTACCTTGTTGCAGGTCATGAGTTTCTGATGCAGCTTTCCCCTGTTACAGCCAATTCTCAGCCTCAGCGGGGGCCAAAAGTTCAATGTTTCCTGACCCTGGAGGGATTTCATCGCTGGCCGCCACCTCTTCTTCTCCCACCAGGATTGCACTCAGAGGGTTATGATCATTATAGATTCAGATGAGGAATCTGGAATACCCCAGGTTTGTAGAAGTTCAGCTGCTTTCCCAGAGTGCAGCAGCTTTAGGATCGGCTTCTCAACCCAGGTGCCAGACACCTTCCCTGCTGCCAACGGTGTCAGCGTGCCTCCTCCCCAGCTGCCAGTCTCTCCTCCATCGCTATAGCTGCTAAGGCCATTGCTGCTGTAGCCATAGATGCGCACCTCCCACGTCCTCCTCTCTGTGCGCTGCCTCTCTGCGGGGCCATGTTTAAGGTTGCAATTGACTTGCCCAATGGAGAGTAGAGCAACTAGGACCAATGAGCCACCATGGGATCCTGACCAGGTGCCAGGAATGTTGTGGAATCCTCGCATACAGAGCATACATCGGGCTTCAGAAACCGGGAAAGTATGCATCTAGATCAATTCTACTCCTCTCCACTTTTCTCCACGGACATGTTCAATCCGCTATGAGTGCTTACGAGTGATGCAGCATGATGTTACGGGAGCTGCTCCAAGGGCATGCTCGCTGCAGAGGAATCAATCTGCCATCTTCCTTTCCCCCCATTCCAGCTTAGAATGAAAGTGTGATTCCATCCATGTTTGAACAGCATTTTTAACATTAGTGATATAATGGAACATTATCTGTGGTTGCCTTAAGAGCTCCAAGTCAGTTTGCTAAACTTAGCTAAAAGCTAGTCTCAGTATTAAATCACGCTAAATGAAGACAAAGTCCAAGGCCACTGATGTACCCATTACCTACTGTGCACAATGTATATGTATTTGAGGTTGGAGACATATGAAGAGAATCATGTGAAATTCACTGTTTTTAGTTCTCCCATGGAGCAAAACTGTGTGAAAGTACAACAAAATCCACTTCATAAGGAAACCAGTATACTCTGTCTGTATTCAGGCTGCCCACACCTCCATTGATCAACAAAAAAGCAGTCAAAGGGCTCTCTAAAAGTATTCTGGCACATAGGCCTTTCCAACCAATCAGAATAGGGCCCTATGATAGAATCATTGCACAATTTGCTTGAACCTTCACGAAGGAGAGTCAGTCCGTCAGTCAAAATACTTTATTCAGTTCATATCAAAAACCATAAATGTATACTAAACATTTCATGTCACAAATTTTTTTTTAATAAAAACACAACAAAGATATACAAGCTTAAAATACATACAGTACCTATTATCGTTTCATTTAAAATACATCCTAAAAAACCGTGTTACCATTTAAAAACATCCTCGGCTTCAATTAATTTAGGCTAATTCATCACATTGACTGATCCCATCTAATTTTCTTCTTTAATCTTACTGCCGCAGTGAGGAAATTAGCAATATTAAAAATCTCCCACACATTTGAAAGCAGCTGCAAATAATGGAGAGCTGGTTTAACTTGTGTAAAGCCTTTGTCTTTTAAAATATGAATAATAAAACGTTTACGAATATGAAGAAAGTGCTCACAGAAAAAGATAAAGTGCATTGTATCTTTAGTGGAAAAGCCATCACAAGAGCAAATCCCCAAATCTTCCTTCCTTTTCCATCCCAGAGATCCAGCAAGGAGGAAAGGAAATTTGTTCAACCTGAATCTAAGTAATAAAAAACGATGGTTTGGGTTGTTAACAATATTCAGGTACGGCTCGATGGCACATGATGTTTTTAGCAATTGGTGAGCCCTTACAGTTGGTTTAACCAGCTCTCTTTCTTCTCTGGCCATGCAGGCCACTAACTTATAGGATTCCTTGACCCACTTGATGTCCCCTTTCACCAACTTCTCAGGCGAGTTAAACAATTCTGGTCGTCCCAATTTGACAGATAACTTATAAACATAGCTCAGCCAGGGAAACCGGGCCCAAAATCAAGTGCTAAACAATCTCTAAGGATTTCCTGATTCAATTCTAATTCAGGGTTTAGCCAAGTAGAAATCCACTTTAAAAGTGGGGCAATAGCTATTCGATCCTCCACAAAGCCAGCTCCACACTCCTGATGGACAATGTAGCCGGATGTGGATTGAGGGACAGATAAAATATTTTTCAAAAACTTATCCTCCACCACTTGAAGAGCCTTCACATTCTTAAAACCCCAAAGGTCTGCCCCGTACATTGCAAGGGAAATACATTTTGCACCATATATCTTTAAAAGTGCTTGAATTGGTTTAACTCCCAGTTTACGGGCAAAACCCAGGACGGCTAAGGTGGATCTTGCCAAAACATTTTGTCAAAGATGACGCCTAGGTATGGGAAATTGATACCCTAGACAACACATTCCCTTCACAATGCATGGTTTTTACCCCTTTTACTTTAGTGGAAACCATCATGACATGTGATTTTGAGAAATTGACACTAAGGTCTATAGATTTCATAAAAACAGCAAATGAATTTAAAAGGCTTTGCAGCCCTATCGCTGTGCTTGCTGAAAGGGTGGCATCATCCACGTACAGCAGTGCCGGTATAGTCGTTTGCCTACCCTCGGTATATCCTTGCACGCCTCGGATAAAACTGGACCTAAATTATTGATATCGAGGGTGAAAAGCAGAGGGGCCAAAATGCACCCCCTGCCTAACACCATTGGTAATACGAATCTTCCCTGTACAATTACCCATACGGTCATATCTCAAGGTAGCTGACAAATCCCTGTGCAGGTCAGCAAGGAAGTACACAATATTTTTATCCACGCCAAAATGAAGAAGCATCACCCATAATTTGGACCTATTCACTCGATCGAAGGCCAAAGAAAGGTCCATAAAAGCTAAATATAGAGTGCCCTTTTTGGCGATTGTGTACTTTCCAATTAAAAGTTGTAGGTTGAGGCTTTGATCGATTGTGCCCCTCCCTTTCCTAAAACCATATTGTAGAACCTGAAAGGGTATTGGTTTCGCCCTGTGAGCTTACTTAAAACCATCCGTCCAAGCACCTTAACAGCGGAATCGATAAGGAAAATGGGTTGGTAACAACTGGGGTCCCCTCTATCTCCCTTTTTAAAAATAGGTACTATTACTGATTCAAACCAGGTACCCGGCAATCCTGATTTGCAAGCATTATTAAAAACATTATACAAAACTTTAGACCATGTCTTGACATCAGATTTAAAAAGGTCAGCTGGGACGCCATCTGGTCCCGGGGCCTAGTTACATGTCATCTGGCTAATGGCATCTGCCACTTCTGACTCAGTGACAGATAACGTATAGGCCTCATTCACAGGTAAGGTGTTAACCACCCGTCCCGAGTCCGCACCTTCATATACTGTCCTGAAATGGGTACACCATACTTGTTACTGAATACCACAGTCTAATTGGCTATTGCAAGAATCTTGGAAGAAGGGTTTATTGACCACTGCCCAAAATTTAGAGCTATTTTTAAGAACATCAATAGATATTAGCTCATTCCACGCCTCAATTTTAATTTCCTGTTTTCTTGTCTCTAGGGCGGTTTTATAGGCTTTCCTTATAGCTGACACAATAGACTTGTCCACCGGGTTTTGTTTCAGTGCCACCAACAATTTCCGATGGGCTAACGAGCAGTTATGGTCAAACCATCCCTCCCCAGATTTATTCTGCGCCGTACCGGGCCGTTTAAGATCATATGCTACCTGTGTACAAATTTTAGTATAGGCCTCTAAGACATCCTTGTTCCCTGCATTTTCATTCATACAGATATGCATCTCGACTCCAACCTGTAATTCTACGGGCCTGATCTGTGGGCCGGATACCTAATTTACCCATCTTCCTCTCACAAGTTTTGGGTTTTATGACCACATCCACCACAGTCAGGACCACCGGATTCTGGTCACTAAACGTAGACCAAATTGCTGTGTAACTACAGACCCTAGTGCCCAACATATAACTAATGAAAATATAATCAATAGTTGAAAACGTACCATTCCCTTTAAAAGTGGGTACAGCCCCTTTAGATATACAAGGATGTATCAGGCCATTTTCTGCCATCAGCGCCTCCAAAAATTCGCCCTGCGTGGAGTGCTCGAAATGGATAACCCCTTGGTCGGGTGGGCCTAAACTGTTCCAGACGTGACAGTTCTCAGAACAGCTATGTACATTAAAATCTCCAAAAACAATGACCGAATAAGGATCTATATTATCCTCTTTATATGTGTCAAGAAAATGATACAGACTGACAAGGTGTTCATTGGGGAAAGCTCTACCAAAAAAATTATAAAAATTATTATTAAGAATAGTGCCAACATGAGTAGAAGCAATTTGCACTGCTAAACAGTAAGGTGAGCCTGTATCCAGTTTAATGTGAGTACCTGGAATATTTGCAGAAATCAGGGTCACTAGCCCGCCCTTCGCCCTCCCCATGGTTGAGGCTATTGCTGGAAGAAAATAGGTCGTATAACCATCTAGGCATAACAAGTTCTCAGTGTCCCATATTTCCTGCAGGCCAATGATGTCAGCTCCGCATAAAAAAGTTCTCCATAAGACATCATCTAGTTTATTTTTTAAGCCCGCATTATTCCAGGTAAGAATCTTTAAACCCTCATTAATTTCAATAGTGCCTACCCTCTCATTAGAAGAGGTACTTAGTGCTAATGTTTCCTTTATATAAACCATATCCCTATGCGCAGCAATGTTTGGTGATCCTGGAGTAGCTATTCAATCAATCTCTTCCAGGCTTGGAAATACCTAAAATCTATTTTGAGTGGGTACAAGAAGATCATAAGGACCCTGAGCCTGTGTTGAGTGCATTGGTAGCATGTCTCGATAAACAAAAACCTAAAGGGAAAATACTGATTCCATCCTTTATGTGGTGCCTAGTTCCAGCCCTATCCAGGATCAGCTTGACGATCTGCGGGGACCCAAAATTCAATATGACACAGTCCCCTCTACAGGTTTTGACAGAGTTCCCTACCCAGGTAATCCTGCGAGTCATTTCAAATTCTTTAAATAAACGACTGCCTAGTCCCGTCCGATTGTTTAAGTGGTGAAGCGCCTTATTTCTAAGAGAAACCCAATGTTCTTCCACACCACTCTGCAGGGGGGGAACATTTGTCAAGATTACAGTGTATGGAGTCACCTCGGGAGGTAAGTTTAACCTATCTGCTCTATATTGGTGTACGTGATCACCCTGCCCCGGGACATTATTTGTGTCACTACTAAGATAATCCGTTGACCTTTTGTTAGAAAGCGGGACATGCTCTATTGATTATAGGTGCTTCGATGGTTGTAATGCCGCCTTCATCAGCCACAGTAGGAGTCTGGTTTGACACAACCCCCAAAATCAGAGTCGAGGTACAAGACACACTAGGCCCTCCACTCAATGAATTGCATACAGGAGAAAAAAGCTGATTTTCAATTCTGCTCAACCTAGAATCAATTTCGAAGAGTTTGGAGGAGATAGGTTTCAGTAATTCTAATAACTTCTCCTCTAGTTTAGTTACAATACGGTTTTCCACATCACAGGATGCCTGCTCTGGCCATACTTGTGTGCTAATATCCACCAAACTCTGGATTACTTGAGCTGGCGGCCTCATGCGCACTCCCTTTCTTTCCCAGTGTGCCTCCCCTTGTTTTCAACACTTTACTGGCCTGTTGTAAAGTGGCCGGAATACCGCCCGCTTTCCTTTTAGTTGGGACAATGCTAGCCGAACACTTCCCCTTGCTGACTTCATTCAATCATTGTTGGCGAGTCAATATTTTAGGGGGGGAAGAGGGGGTAGAAGATTGTACCCCCGCTTTATGAGAGGCATCCTCCAATGACTCTGATGATAATAATAATGGTCCCTGAAGCTGCTGTATTTCCACCTGGCCATCTACAGTATCAACTGGTCCGGCTGACTCTAACAGCAATAATGGGCCAGTCGAGGGAACACCGATGGAGGAACGACGATGGTCCATGGAAAGACGACTTTGGGTTAATTCAATCTCGCTGCACAATACCGATTCTGCTCTTACTAAGAAAGCATTGAGTGTTCCCACTACCCCTGAACCCCCGCCCCTTTGCTACTGCCCTTACTCATAGTCGTGGGTGACAAACAGTTTATAAAACTAAAAAATACGCAAATATCAATAAAAAGACACCTCCAGAGAATATAAAGTCACTAACCACTTCACAAGATGAATGAAAATGTCACTATAAGGGAGTGGCCCATCCCAGCCTCCTCCTGGTTAAGACGGGAGCGGACCCAAGGCAGCCCCACGAGTGGCCAGCACAAACGGAGGATATCGCGGGTGCAAGGACCCCTCCGTACTCCAAGGACGTGAAAACCAGCCCCCAACAGAGATCCTGGGCTGCGGTGAGTAGAAAAGAGTCCCGCACTACGGGAGGCGATGAACTGATTTAAGCGCCTCTGGGCGCTTAGAAGTTACTTCGGTGGTGGCGCCACTTAGAGGAGCCTGCGAGATGTAGTCCTGGGAGCCCAAGGCAGCCCCACGAGTAGCCAGCACAAACGGAGGAAATCGCGGGTGCAAGGACCCCTCCGTACTCCAAGGACATGAAAACCGGCCCCCAACAGAGATCCTGGGCTTCGGTGAGTAGAAAAGAGGCATTTTCTACAAGTCCATGGACCTCTAAGCAATAACTACACAGAGTTAACCTAGTTTTGCCATAATAATTGAAGGTGGATCTTGTTTAATTTTGTGATTTGTACTAATATTCACATGTGCATAGCATGGAAAAAAAACGGCCATCACTAACCTCTGCCCAGTATCTCTCTCCCATACAAGACCAGTTTTTTTTAGGATTATGTCTGGCGGATACAGTGAATGTATAACCAGGTAGGTCCAGCTTTGGACTAACTTTGCTAAGTCTAAGGTAAAGAAAGAATACCGGGGGTATAGTAATGGTGTGCATCTGTTGTGAGAGGCAGCGTACATAGTACCTCTATTGGTACGCCACCCCCCACAGCACCCCACAACATTCACACAATAATATACAGACACAGTGTTATTTGGAAAAGAAGCTGCAGGTTTATTTGATTTACAAATAAAAGGTGGGTTATCTTACAGGCGATCCTGTCCGCCCCGCAACCCCTAGTTGCAGGGTACCTGAAGTTTAGCCAAAGAACCACCAGCGGCCATAGCCCGGTGTTGTACCTGGGAGGATCTACTCCTCCCACCGGTGAACTTATCGTCCACCCCACTCCGCCCTCTGAACAAGGGAGAGTGAACTCACACCTTCCTCAGCCGGGCGAAACGTTATCTGGCAAGCCCCCAGTTGCTCAGGTTTACAACCGCCCTAAGGACTAACGCGGCGTTGTCGTACTCCAAGTTCCCAAGAAGGACCCCTTGGAGCATGTATGACTTATGCACGGTGCATTTTGCACTGGAGGCTTCAGGTCCTGTTCCTGCGCCTTTCCTGTTTTGGGATCGCCCTGTAACTCCTCCTGCAACAAGAGACACAAATATTAATAGCGGTCCCCCTCCTCACTTCCCACCCTTACATCGGGTGAGCGGTAGGGAGGGGAATTGGTAAGGTGATCTAAGGGGCCTGAAAAGGGGAGGGGGAGCTACCTAACAGCCAGAGCGGCTGAGGAGGCCAGGGAGCAGCCTAGGACGCGACCTGGCTGGAGAGGGGAGCAGCAGCAAAGAGAGCGCGAGGGAGAAGGGGCCACCCCTATATACTCATGGCCCCGCCCCCTCCCCAGTCGCTCGCTCGCGCCGCCCCCCCAAGGATGTGCTTCCTGGCTGCCCTCAGCGGTACTACGGGGGGCTGCCCTCCAATGGGGTCCCTTGCAGGGACCACAGGCATCCTGCATAGTGCCTCTATCGGTACGCCACCCCCCACAGCACCCCACAACATTCACACAATATTATACAGATACAGTGACAGTGTTATTTGGAAAATAAGCTGCAGGTTTATTTGATATACAAATAAAAGGTGGGTTATCTTACAGGCGATCCCGTCCGCCCCGCAACCCCTAGTTGCAGGGTACCTGAAGTTTAGCCAAAGAACCACCAGCGGCCATAGCCCGGTGTTGTACCTGGGAGGATCTACTCCTCCCACCGGTGAACCTATCGTCCACCCCACTCCGCCCTCTGAACAAGGGAGAGTGAACTCACACCTTCCTCAGCCGGGCGAAGCGTTATCTGGCAAGCCCCCAGTTGCTCAGGTTTACAACCGCCCTAAGGACTAACGGGGTGCCGTCGTACTCCAAGTTCCCAAGAAGGACCCCTTGGAGCATGTATGACTTATGCACAGTGCGTTTTGCACTGGAGGCTTCAGGTCCTGTTCCTGCACCTTTCCTGTTTTGGGATCGCCCTGTAACTCCTCCACAGCCCTGGGTGTGGCCTCCACTTCACCCAGAGCCCCCACCACTTACCTCCTCACCTCAGCTATGGGATCTAGCCCTATCCCTGTCCTGGCAAGCCAAGATTGGCCATTCCTGAGTACAGGTGTTGCCAAACACTCATACCACCATTGATGAGGCCAAGGATGCTCTGACCCCATGTTCCCCTCAGAGTCAGCACCCTGCCTCTCCCTAAACGACTGGCAGCCAGCTACTGCCTGTGTCTTGGTTAGGGACTGGAGTGTTCGTCTGTCCCCGGGTTGCTGAAGCAGTGCCCTAACCAAGAGCCTATACTATGCTGTGGCAGCTATGGGACACTACAGTTTTCCTTACTTCCTTCCCTGCCGGAAGATGTTTTCTAAGCTCTCCTGCTAGAGACAGACTAACCTCCACTTAAATGTTGCCCCAGGTCAGCGATTGTGGCCAGAAATTAATGTAAATAATTTTACCTGTTCTAAAACTACACTTCTTCTGTACCGCTTCCAGCTGATGTTACAATTTCTGATAAGGTGGTGCGAGGTAGTGTTGTGGACAAGGGTGTTGGCACTCTAGTTCTTCATTTTGTAGCCGAAGGCGCACTGGATATTCGTGCATTTCTTTGCAATATCTTGCCCTCTGCTTTTAAGAAATTTAACTTGTGACAGAGTTGAGGTTATTGCCCTCGTCCCACTACGCCATATATAGATGAATCGTGTGGTCTGCAACAAAGAGATAGTTACTTTTAAGGACACTCCTTGTACCAAACGGAATAGCGTTATCAATTACATTGAGCTTCAAGTGTATGCTGAGCACCACCAAATAAGGATTCCATTACCATATTACTTTATAGCTGATATCAATTGACCTACACTGGTGTTAGAGCGGGACGTTCGCCGTGTGCGCCTTTCTTATTCGTTTTCCCCTTTTGAACAAGAGTCAGGATCATATCGTTTCCTGAACGTCCCTATTCTATTAACGGACTGAAATTGGAAATATCGTCCAGAACCCAGTGACTTCTTGTATTTATAATGAAAACTGTGTGTATGAACATATGTATTTGTTTGTTATCATATAGTATTTACTTTTTGTTCTACTATATGATTTTAAAACAAGTTAATTAAAATTCAGCCCTTATTAATTTTCCTTGGGTTCTTCCCTACTGTCATTGTTTGCCACTTGTTTTTCCAATATATGACTGCCTAGGAATTTTATTTCACACGGTACACCAGATACGCCAGGTGGAGACATGTTTTTTTTATACTTTAACGAGTTGTCAAAGTACTTGAAGGGTTTACTGATTTATTTTATACTAACTTAAGTTTGTTTGCAGCATCTAATTTTCCCGTGATTTTCAAACTAGTTAATAAAAAATTCAGCCCTTATTAATTTTCCTTGGGTTCTTCCCTACTGTCATTGTTTGCCACTTGTTTTTCCAATATATGACTGCCTAGGAATTTTATTTCACACGGTACACCAGATACGCCAGGTGGAGACATGTTTTTAAATACTTTAACGAGTTGTCAAAGTACTTGAAGTGTTTACTGATTTATTTTATACTAACTTAAGTTTGTTTGCAGCATCTAATTTTCCCATGTGCATGTTTGTTTTGTTAATTAACTAAGGAGAGACATGCTGACCAGATTTATTAATGTATTTATTAACTATGTGTTACTTGCTTAGGGTTGGATAACATGCACGATGTTCTTAAATATGTTTTAGCATGCATGAGTGTTTTAATTGGGAGTACTACTGGTGATTGGGATGGTTGCCAGCTGTAGAGACAGCACTTGTCATCCTTGCTGTCACTCCCCCGAGAGGGCTTAAGAAGAAAGCCCATGCACTGGCATCGTATTATCTTTTGGGCTGTACTCACTGTCTTACACTGCTCTTATGGTACATTGGTTGGTTTATTAAATTCTATACTTGCAGCCAAACTCTGCTCACAAATTCCCGCCAGATTTTGTGACAGAGACTCGATCACCTGTCCCTTCATATACAGGCAAATTTCAGCAGTGACCATTTATTGGTCAAGGTAACAGAACCAGGTGTGCAGCGGCATGGACTGTGGGGGATTTTGCACCAAAAGGTATTACTTTAGAATAAACATGTTCCCTGTATTAGATTAAAAATTATCTCACTCAGTTAATCCATGAAGGCGAAAATTAACCAGCACTATTCGCCGAACAGACATAAGCGGAATTAAAGACAAACTCAAACTGCTATGAAAATTATTCTTTAAAATTAGCAAACTTAAACGACGCTGCAGGTTGGCCCGCACGGAAAATGGAAAATTCCTCACCAGCCGGTGCAGCCAGTCACATTTTCTCTAAGAGCCACCTTGAAGGGCACGAGGGCCAATGCAGTGTTGTTTTTACCCGTCTGCCCGTGAGAACATTGTTTTACTTTTCTTATGCTCCTATAGTGCCACATCATGTTTGTGCCGACACATTTCAATGTAAAATGAAGCCGCGATACACCGCCTGAATGTCGTTATTGCCTTCGCTCTAATACTTGTGAGCTTCCCTAACCCTCTTTCTCACTCTTAAGAGGCAGATATATGCTGGATTTACCATTGAACTTACTGAATTCTTTGTACTTAAGATCTGGGTGCGTTGAGGCCACTTTACCTATGATAAATGTTATGTATTTTGTCTTACTAATTCTTTAACTCATCCCATAGAACTGCGGCAAGTGTATCCTTCTTACTGATAATGATACAATGTAATTTAATTTCTAGAACTTCCCAAAGATAGAGACGAGTTCATACGGGGAGCACCAGAATCTGTATAGGGCCACACTCCTCCTGGTCTTAGCCTTTGGCGCGCTCGGGATACATTTATGTGAGACAGGTTTGCCCGACGACACCCGTTGGCAAGTTGTATTATCTGTAACCCAAAATTGATCTATTCTAAAGCATTCCCACACTCCTAGCCACGTTTTTGCTAAACAAGTGGCATAAAAGAATCAGGTAACGATCTGTGTACCAAACGCCTGCTTTTACTCCTATAAAAGGAAGGTCTGCCTGCTAGTTTGACGCTTTGGAGCTGGGAAACCGAGGTGCGAGCCTCATGGACACCTCCACCTCCTGTGATTCTGGGCCAATCACTCCATATCCCTGCGCCTTCCACAAATATGAATGTGACCTTGAGCAACGCAACTGTTGCCCATGAGGCATTCCAATGCTTTTGGGTCATGTTTGCGCTATATAAAACTGCACAATTAATAATAAATAAAGCGTTTTTTTCATGTATATAGATGCATGACATGGTTACCTGAAGCGCCAAGGACAAGGTGTTCAGACTTGGACTTCCTTTGGCAGCCTGTTTAGGATTGTTGGTTAAATTGGTTCGCCTACGACACCCCTAATGCATGTATTTTCCATTCCTTCCGCTTCCCTCCGTTCATTCCCGCCGAAGCGAATGCAAACACTTAATGCAAGTACACATACGTTAGGCCCATAACATGCATTTTTTAACGTTTTCTGCGGTGTCTCCCCCTTGCATATTACCCCTAAACGCCCCGAATATGGTAAGACCTTCTTTGGCCTGGGCAGTTCTCAGTGCGGGCACCGGGAGAATTGATCCCGGACCGGGGCAAGGGCGCCCGCACCCAGACTGGCCGGTCCCTAACCGCTTTGGGGAAAGCAGAGAGTCTGCGAGCTTCTGCAGTACTGCTAGTTTTGTCATTGCCTTGCCCTTCCGCCCATATTCCCCAGAATTGCCCCTTCTAACTGCAGAGATATAATCTGACGTAGTAGGAGAAATGCTTAAGCGTGTTAACGCAATATACTGAATTTTGAGGACACTGTATTACATTAGAGCATGAACTTTGTTTCATGATTTGCATGCCAAATATTCCAAAACTTTGTACTCGCTCGGGCTATTAGCCAGTGCTAATCCTTGGCTCGCCTTTTGCTTGACTCCCCCTTTGAACGCAACGCAGCAATTTTGAGCATACCAAAGTGTGACGCCCAACTGATATTTTGCTGCCTAAGTCACTGCATCCATATATATAATACAATAGGTAACATTACGTCCTTATCGTGGTTGCTTGCTGCGTAATGCAAATAAGCAACAACTATGGCGTTGTTGGCATAATATTTCAGATGCCCCATGTCTTAAATGGTAAGACTGTGAATGAACTCGAACGGGACTCGTTGACTAAAATCAGAGGCAGAGAAAGGAGGCAGTGCTGCCGGGTAAAATTATTGTCACCCCGATCGTGAGGACAAAATAGAGAACCAGATAGGTGCCCGTCTCAGCACCTGCTTCCAACCCGTCCCACTTAAATCCCCGACTTTATATCTCACTTTTTTAATAAATAATAAGTGTTGCGTTCTCATACCAGCCGGGCTCTGCGACCAGCTTGCCATCGATGTACTTGACCTTAACACATGTATTTGTTGTTTCTTCCCACATGAAAATTGTGCGTTGTTTTGATAGTGCATATTGTGATACATTTGGCCGCACTGGCACGCTGTGTATCTATATGCGTACGTGCGTGCATCCGCTCAGTGCCTGCCTGCGTCTGCCTTGAAGTCTGCTTTGTCAAATGATTGCACTCTTCCGGTAAACGTAAACACCGCTTTGAAATTATAACATTAGGGAAGGTCAACGCAGGCCCATTCTCACCCTGTTCTAGTTATTACTATGTTTAAAGGTTAGACAAAGAGGAATACACCCCAAGGCCTCAAGGATGAAATGGCGTCTAGCCCGGGTGATGCTTAATTTCAAAACACAAACTTGCGTTAGTTGTATCACATTCCTATTTGCGGTTCATGAGCTTTCGATTGCAGGATCTCCTTTTCGGGTCCAGAGAGCGTAGCTTAAAACAATGGTAAAAGATTTTGTTGAGCCCTCCAGTTTTGCAGCGTTTAAGCTAAGCCTCAGCAGAGCCCCTTATCACAACGAGACACCCCCCCCCCCCCGAGGATTTAGCTCATCCTCACTGAGAAAAGCGGGATACTTCAGTTCGAGTTATAATCCATCTACTGATGGAAGGAGCTTTTTTGTATCTGAATTGATGGAAGGAGTTTTTTGTATCCAAATAATTAAGGGAAACGATGTTTCTGCTCCTTTCCTGTTTTGGGATCGCCTTGTAACTCCTCCTGCAACAAGAGACACAAATATTAATAGCGGTCCCCCTCCCCACTTCCCACCCTTACATCGGGTGAGCGGTAGGGAGGGGAATTGGTAAGGTGATCTAAGGGGCCTGAAAAGGGGAGGGGGAGCTACCTAACAGCCAGAGCGGCTGAGGAGGCCAGGGAGCAGCCTAGGACGCGACCTGGCTGGAGAGGGGAGCAGCAGCAAAGAAAGCGCGAGGGAGGAGGGGCCACCCCTATATACTCATGGCTCGCGTCGCCCCCCCAAGGATGTGCTGCCTGGCTGCCCTCAGCGGTACTACGGGGGGCTGCCCTCCTATGGGGTCCCTTGCAGGGACCACGGGCATCCTGCATAACATTTGTTTGCCATTTTCACAAGATATGTGCGATACTTAGAGGAAGATGGAGCGCTAATGTCAGACGCTATATCCACTTTTGGATTTGAAGTATGTTTGAATGCCTGCGTCTCCTCACCATAAGTCATGGAGTAGGAACATTTAGTATACATATTTACCATATGGAAAACGTAACACTCAAACACAACCCACAAGGACCAAAATAGGCTCTTACATTTGATTCAAGTTACCCCTGGTCCGAGTGCAGGTTTAAAAGCAGTCTTTGCATTCTAAGTCCTTTTGTTAGAGCTATAATGATTTCTAGTGTGATAACAATTTCACTTTCATTATAAAACCTGCTGAAATTAAAATAGCTGTACCTAGATATGTGGTGTTTTCCTTTATCAAAGTTTACTAGTGTTGATATGAAGTTACACTGCTTTATCTGAGTATATTGATGTTGCTCATGTAAAGGTTATGACCTCCTGCGCTCATCCTTTAGCCCTGTATCGTATGGGTAGGGTCTAAAGCATGGTGCTTTCAGGGATTGCACCCACATTTGTTTTCTAGATTCAGCACAGTGCCTGATATGACTCATTATACACAGTCTTTGGGCAAGCGCAGCAGCATTTGAGTGTGGAGCTTGGCCTTCAGACAGGCCATACACCTACCCGTTTATTAAAGAAAGGCTCTATTTCACATGTTTTACCTTTTCACTGGTCCATTTAGATAAAAGAGTGTACCCAAAAATGCAGGGCCACTTGCTGTGTTGCTGTTTATATTAAGGATTGAGAGCAATGCCTCACTTTTTTACACCCCCTATGTCTTGCCTCTTTCTGGGTGTAACCCTTTGGAGTCAGCTGGTGTGTAAACTAAGATTGACTTGGCTCACGAGGTTTCATGGGTGACACGAGTGAACTTTGTTCACTGCACCAACAATTGAATGTGAAAAACAGTGTTTGTAGTCTTAAAAAACATAAAACAAAAAATAGTCAGTTGAAACTCTTTTGCGTCATGACACAGTCTTTGTAATGGATATAGATCCTGTGCATCCTCATCTGAGGACATTTCAATGTCATCAGGTTTATATGCAGCATAAATGTTCTAATGGAGAAAACTAATCAATATGTACTTGTTATCATCAGCTTACACAGTAGATGGATCAGCAAGTGATTGCAAATCCAAAGCAATCAGTGATGGTAAGAGTACTTCATTTGGAGGCTCAATTGATAATAGTGATTCAAGTCAAACCTCTGGCAACTCATTGAAGAGTGACACTGGCGACATGGATCCACTCTAATTTAACATCTTAAAGTAGGGACTGATGCTTTGCTCAGCATTATCCCCGGTTTGATTGCAATGGTTCAGGTCATTATTTATGCATCTGGTGTCTTATCTGTATCATTGACCAACTATTTTGACACATTCACAGGTTCTTGGATAAACAATATTGACTTCAAAGGAAGACATGTAAATGATTTTCCAAAACTAGAGAAAATTGAGTCTCAGACAGCTCAAGATGGATTCTGTCCTTTTGGATTTTATGTCAGCCCTGGCTTATAAGTCTGAATTGCGATGTCATGTATATGGGGAGATGTATAGAGATTTTTCTAATTTTATTATGAAATCCACACACTCAGAACATTGATTTCATTAGATCTGTCATACACTTACAAAGCATTAAATGAGTATAAATGAATGTAACAATAAAAGGCATGATAACACTGATAGAGCGTGCAGGTCACCCGTCTATAATTTTACCAAAATACTCACCTAGGCCCATATACAAATTATTCACAATTTCTCAGATCAGGTAACCTGGGCACTGATTATCAGATATTGTACTACCTAGGTCCTATACCCTTGACTTACACTCCTGGACACTGGTATCAACAGCCGCCTCAACTTCTACGCTCCCACACGCCAACTTCGATCGACCGGCCACGCCCTCGCCTCTGTCCCCCGCATCCGAAGAGCCACCACAGGAGGAAGGTCCTTCTCCTACCTGGCCGCCAAGACTTGGAACTCCCTCCCGACCCACCTCCGCCTGACCCAGGACCACCTTGCCTTCAGGAGGCAGGTCAAGACCTGGCTGTTCGAGCAGTAGCGGACCCCCCTCCCCTAGCGCCTTGAGACCCTCCGGGTGAGTAGCGCGCTATATAAATGCTTTGATTGATTGATTGATTGGTATCCGTGGACCTATGGGATCAGGGAGTTTAGCATAATGGGTATGGTAGCAATACAATACTATACACTTATATAATAACCACAGACTCGAGAAGCTTTGAAAACCTTTATCTAATCTTCATCAAAAGTCATAAACCAAAGGTTTACAGCAAGCAAACTATCAATAACCAGAATCATGAAAAGTGTATAACTATGCAAACATATGTCATGCCAACCATTTAGAATTCTAAAGGGAAGGTAAGAACAGGGAACATACTGACATGAACTTATAGAAATCGGACTTGAAATGATGTCTTCTAAAAGAGGGGAAAAATAAGGGACATGCTAGTAGTCGCAGTTTATTTGCTTTCAAGAGGGTGGGTAAAAAGAGGGAACATGGATTATAGTGACGAAAATGAATTTACCATGTAACTATAGGGGAGGTAAGAAAATGGAACACGCTAATAATTCAGAATAACCACTTCAGTTTTCCTCAAAGGGGGGGTAAAGAATAGAATTGTCTATTTATTCATGAACAGTACTTATCATTCAACTATAGGGTAGGGAAAACAATGGTACATGCTAATAATGCAAGGTTTACGAATAAAGGAAGGGGAAGAAAAAGGAACATATGCAATTATAACTCCAGTAAGATTGAGGGAGGGTAAGAAAAGGACGCAACTATACCATTTGTTTCCCACACAGATTTATATTTACCTAGAACGGTGTGAAGACCAAACCTGGCCACGGGTCAGTTATGGACGGAAACCCCGAAAGTTGCAAACGCCAGTAGGCCAGAAAGTGCAGGTCAGAATCAGGACAGGGAAGCCATATTTGGATCAGAACCGGACCACCGAAAGTCGGTACCAGCACCCGCTATTCAGTTGCAACACCTGCGCTACTCCCTCTCTGCAGCTATCAGTCAAAACCCCGATTGGGTTATCGATTTCCCCAGCAAAGTGCTTCGCCAGCACTTCAGGTCCCAGAACCCCGATTGGGTCAGCGCGTCTTCTGACAGAGTGCTCCGCAGCACCTCTGTTCTCGATCAACTATTGAGTGCGTTGGGTCAGTGACAGGTCAGCTATTTGGACAAGTTGGACAAATTCTCTAGCTAAACCTACGCTAGTTATACTATTTTTCAGGTCAGTGTACCACCCCCCAAATGTTGCAAGTGTAAGAATCCTCAATTTTGATTGGACAAAGGAAGAGGACAGGTCATCACACCACCTAATAATTAGAATTTCATTGTCTCCTATTCAAATTAATGTTCCCGCCCATTGAATTCAGGTTCTCATGATGTCTTCACTTCATATAACAATGAACAGTCTATTGACAAATACATTGTAGTCTTTTGACTTCTTCTAAGTGGGGTCAAATTTGAGTTCCCAGGCACATCTTGGCTGTGGCTGCCATCTGGCTTGGGTTCAATAACACGAGTTCATCTTCTCGCTGTGGACGGTCATGCGCAGAAGGATTTTTCAAAATGGAGTAAGTAGCACCTCCCAGGCCCAAAGATTACGATACATGAAAAGCAAAGGAAACAATTTTAGAACACATAATAAAAGGAATACACTGTATACCATGAATCTCTACTCTATACCCATTACTTTATAATAAACTATAGCATTAGGATTAAGCTAAACGAACAGCTTAGCAAAAGCAGCAGTGCAAGCTTCTCGCATGTGAGAACACAAAGCAGCCATTTTAGCTCTAGTGCGCAGATGCGAACAGTTTACCACCAAGAAAAAGTATACGTCACGTCACATGGGTATGACCGACGCATCCGCAGTCTAAATTCCCACGTAGCAACTGCCATTTTAGGTGCAAGGGTATTAGTATTAGTAAACACATAATAAGCTTCTCTCGGACACCCGGTATATAGGGGAAATTGTAAGTTTAGTAAGACAAACATGTTGGTCACTTATTAATACTGGTATTTCGAGGTTCTTGAATACAAGCAAGTCGCTTTACGTGCGAATCCTTGCTCCATCAATCCCCTCTTTGATGATATTTTATATCATCACAATTAATGGAACCAGATCCCAACTTCTCATATTTCACCCATTTCAATCTCTTCAAACTTTCTATTTTGCTTTTTCTCAGCATTTTTATCAGGATGAGAATTGTTCATCTTTTTATAAATCTGGTTGTTCAATTCTTCTAATTCGAGCTCTTAAATATTCCTTTTCACTCCTCGCCTATTCACAGAATATTTCTTTTTGTGTTTTCTACATTTGCAGCAAATTATTATTCCGAATACTAATAAACGTATTCCCGCTATTGGCATCAGTATTTTGCTCACAAGACTTTTACCTAAATTAGAAAACCAACTACCTACGGCGGAGAGACCATCAGTAAGTCTCTTCACTGCACTGTCAACCTCCAGTGGTTTAAGCTCTTTTTCCAGATTTATAATATTCCTTACATACTTTTTAATTTCCACACTTTTGTCTGGTATGTAAGTGCAACAATGTTGCACTTTCAACATTCTGCAGACTCCGCCCTCTTTTGCCAATAACGTGTCAAGAGCAAGTCGATTTTGTAAAACCATTGATCTGATCGCAACCAATTCGGTATTGACCATCAGGAAACCTCCAGCAGTGTCAGTTGATAACTGATCCACCACTGTAGGGATCAATGCACTAAAAATATCACCTACTATTTCACCAACACTTTCTCTTTTACTACGTACTAATTAATTAGTTCTTTCATTGTTTCCAGTGATTTTTCCCACATTGTATATCTTTGGGAAGACAATACCAAAATAACAGCTCCCATACCAATGGTCGGGCAGTTTGAAATAAGCCTTGTTCCCACATAAATAATAAATTCCAGGAAACACAGGCTCTGACCCGTCTTTAAAACCCCAACCCCCAATAACCTTGTAATTGTGTTCGCATTCACTGGAACCAATGAATATATTGTTATAATAACTGGTTCTTTCTCTGTGAAGACAAAGTTTCCCCTTCTTTTCAAAATCCAGCAACATAGCAGCATTAGCCCCACCATTTGAGGTGCTCCCTATGCTTTCAGCCCATTTAGGAGTTTTCTGATTCTTGTCATTCACTTTCTTTTGGAAACTCTCTCTTCTTTTCTCCACCATATTCAGAAACATTTTCTGTTTCTCAAGTTATTTTTGTGTGCGTTATATATATTTATTTTACCTACAGTTAGAAAATATTCACTCATGTATCGTGCTATATCTCTAGTTGTATGTACAGGGTTTAGGTTTCTCCGTACACGAAGTTCAGAAAATATCACATCTAGATTAGAATAGTAATACTGTAATGGTACTCTTTTGTAAAATAAGCTGGTTAAAACACTACAGGAAATTCCATAGGTTAGGGGCAAATGGTGGTACGTCACACCCTCAGCTACTGAGGTAGGCAGCTTCATACAGACATAGCAGTCTTCTATTTCCATTGCTTCCACATAATGTACCAACAGGTTTGCAAATACATTTAAGTGAGTTCTGTTCTTGATTTTATTATAATGTAGTGCTTCCTCGTCTGGTGCTTCTAAATCTACCTTTGTTTGCGTAAGGCTAAGTGCTCTCTCTGGTGTATCTACTCTTTCTGGAGGTTTTCTCGTTTCTAGCTCCTCAGTGTCTTTGGGCAATTGACTAGTAGGGTACAGGTTTGTGTCTTTACTCATCATGTAAGGAATAGTTATTGTTAGTCCTATCCAAAGTATAAGTACTATTGCTATATTACATAAACATACTTTACAGCATGTTTTTAAACAACCTCGTTTGGTCTTCCATTAACAGAATGATCAGCCATTTTTGATTTCAAAGGAGAGTCAACCCCTCTTTGTAACTTTACACAGCCTCTTTTACCCTGTGTGAATTTCAGGTCGGTCTCACTTCTTTGTCAGTCTGGTCAGTTATCAATTCTTCATCACTTTCGTCACTTATTTCCAGGTTTTCAAAGTCTTTCAATACGAGATAAGTCCATTCAGGGCTTTGATATTTATTATTCAGTCTTTTTATTCGGGAACTCCTTCTTTTGGTTCGTATCACAGGTGGGTCACTTGAGACTTCATTCACCTGCTCAGGTTCTTCGTTGATTGTTTTTAATCGCAGTTTCAGTCTTTTAACAAATCTAGGTAATTTGTCTCCTTTTCTGAGTCTTTTAACTGGCACTGTGTCTTGGCCCTCTTCTAATGCTCTTTTATTTTCATTCAGTTGTGGCACATTGGTTTCAAGATCTTCTTCTGTTTTTCCCCCTAACGGACTAGTTCCAGGTCTTATTTCGGTTTCTTCTGCCTGGTCTCTAAACTGGCCTTGTTAAGGTATATGCTGGATTTGGCTTTGGTTTCTTTCATTTTCTTCTTCCTGAACACAATTGTCTATTCCTATCTGGTCCTGTTCAAGCTCTTTGAACTTTTGATTTTCTTCTGCTTGAACCTCTGCCCTAATTTTTATCTGTCCTCTTCTGGCTCAGGAGTTCTTGGAGGAGTGGCGATTACCTGCTCCTTCCCTATCTGGTCCTCCTCAGAATCAGTTTTGATTTGTATTTTGATGATCGAAGTATCTCCTTCTACGCCTGTCTCATCCTCACTCTCCCACTGTCTATCTAAATAGGTTTGTCTTCTTGTTCTCACAGGATCTATAGTCAGGTCGATTACTGGGACCCAATCATCTTGACTGGAGCTCGGTTGTTCCTCTTCAGCTACTTCTGGATCAAGTTCTTGAGACACTTCAGCTGCACAACCTTCAGCCTCAGTTTCTTCAGGTTCAGTCACTTTCTTCGTGTGACTGGCATGGATCCAATGTGGCACTCTTGCACATTTCACAGCTGCGATGGTAACCAGAATTACTTTTCGTGGTTTTCCCCACCTTGGTGTAAGGCAAGTTTTCCGAGTATGTTTCTTTATTACTACCCAATCACCTGGGTTCAGGTCATGTGCTGGAGTTGCTGGTATGGCTACAGCGTCTTCCCTTATCAGTTTGTATCCTGGCACCCATGCTTGCCGCATTGCTCTTCCCATCAGTATCTCATGGGTACTCAAGCCTGTGTTCCGGTCTGGAATACTTCTAAGTCCCATCAGAACAGGGAGCAAAGCATCTGGCCATTCCATTTGAGTTGATTTACACATTTTTCCCAATCTTGATTTGATTGTGCCAATCAATTGTTCTACCACTCCAGAAGCCTCTGGGCGATATGCACAGTGCAGTTTTTGGTTAATATTGAATGCTTCGCAAATTTGTTTTATTATTTCACTATCGAAATGTTTTCCTCTGTCTGATTCAATTGTAACTGGAAAACCGTACCGAGGTATAAGTTCCCTAAGTAACAATTTAGCTACAGTGATGCTATCATTCCTGCGTGTGGGGTAGGCTTCCACCCATTTTGAAAACAGGCAGACAATGACAAGAATGTACTTCATTCCTCGACAAGGGGGGACCTGAATGAAATCAAGTTGTAATCGTATAAAAGGGCCCTCTGCCTTTCCAATTTTTCCTGGCAACACTACCGTTTTCTTTCCTGGGTTAAATTGTTGACAAACCAGACACCTCTGGCAGAGTGCCTCTGCTATGTTTCTGAATTTCGAATTGAACCATGCCTGTCTAAATATGCGTATCATAGCATCTCTTTCCCACATGTGTGTCTTCATGTATCAACCTAGCCATAGGAACAAGCAGACAGTCTGGTAACACAGGCATACCATCAAGGTAAACAATGACACCATCTTCCACCCTTCTCTGACAACCAAATTTCTTCCAATTTTCCTTCTCTTTTGGCTCTGTTGTGTCCTGTAAGTCTCTCACTTCTTCCCACGTATTTATTCCTTCTAGCATCATAAGTTGCAGCTGTTTCCGTTTACCCCAACGTTTTTATTAATAGCCATTTTGTATTTTGCACAATGTTGGGCTAACTGGTCAGCATATCGATTACCTGCTGTCACTTTGTCATTGCCAGATTTGTGAGCAGCACACTTGACCACAGCCAATTCTTTTGGTAACTGGATTGCTTCCAGTAAATCTTGTACATAATTTCCATTTCTAATGGGAGTACCCGAAGAAGTCAGAAACTCCCTTTGCATCCACAATTGGCCAAAGTCATGCACAACCCCGTAACCATATTGGCTGTCAGAATATATGGTTACTTTCCAGTTCTTCCCAAATTTACAGGCTCTTGCCAATGCCACCAATTCAGCTACTTGTGCAGACTTGACTCCAGGTAAATAGGATGCTTCAACTGGACCTCCCAAAGTACACACTGAGTAAGCAGCGCTTAGGCCTCTTTCCTCATGTATCATACAAGAGCCATCTACAAACAGCTCATATTCTGTATTAGTTAAGGGCTCTTCTTTTATGTCAGGGCGTGGTTTTGTACTATACTCGGTCAGATCAATGCAGTCATGTTCAACTTCTCCCTTTACTTCTGCTGAGAGTGAATTTGGTAGTAGGGTAGCTGGATTCAAGATATTACATCGGGCAATGGTTACGTTTCCTGCACCTACAAGGATTCTCTCATACTTAGTCAGCCGACTAGGTGTGAGATACTGTGTTTTCGTTCTTGTCAGCAAAATTACAACTGCATGTGGAACATACACTGTTACGGGATGTCCCATAATGATGGATTCACTCTGCTCAAGACTCTTGCAAGTTGCAGCTACTGCTTTCAGGCATCCGGGTAATGCAGCTGCCACTGGGTCCAATGTGGAAGAAAAATATGCCACTGGACGTCTTGTTAAACCATGAATTTGGGTCAGGACTGAAAGTGCACAATTGTCTCGTGTGTCACAAAACAGTGCAAATTCTTTTAAATAATTAGGCATTCCTAGTGCAGGAGCTGTACACAGACACTCTCGTAATTTTACAAAAGCAGTCATGCTTTCGTCATCCCACTCCACTGGGTCCTTAGCTCCTTTCTTTGTCATCTTTATCAATGGCCTTGCCAGGACTGCAAATCCCACAATCCACTGCCTGCAGTATCCTACCACTCCAAGAAACATTCTGATTTCTTTCTGGGTGTTGGGCAGCTCCATGTTTTGAATTATTCTAATTCTCTCTGTGGTCACTTTTCTGACACCCCTTTCTATCTGGTGCCCCAGATATTTCACTGATGAAGTACAGAAATGTAATTTATCTGGTGACACTTTATGTCCTCCTTCACCTAAATGGTTCAGTAACGCAATGGTGTCAATAACACAGTCTTTCCGACTTTTAGACGCCGGTCGTCTATGTATTGCACCAGGACTGACTTTCCAGGCAATACCAATGATTCAAGGCATTTTTTCAGTATTTGATTAAAAATCGAGGGACTCTCTGTGTACCCCTGAGGAACACGATTCCAGACGTAGACTGACTGAATAATAATTCATCTTCACTAAGAGTGTTCAGTCTGTCCAATCCCACATTCCCAGCCATCAATTCTTCCAATTCGATTCTTAGCTTATATATATCTAATGGCTTTGGCTGGGTGTTGGGTCTCTCTATTTCTCGGGTCCATCTGTCTATTTCTTCAGAGGTCACTACCGTGGCACTTCTCGTACCAGAAGATGTCTCTATCTGGACTTCTCTTGAATTTAAAGGAGTGTTCTTTATCATTGAACTACCTTCTGGTTCCCTTATTGGTAAGTCCATTAAAGAAATTACGGGCTCACACTCACTTGCCTGGTTGTCTATTACCAAAGGCTCTTTTCTCGGCTGCACTACTGATGTAGTTATAACTGGAGCTTTTGGACTAGCTTGCTTATCCCCGTACAAAGGAACAACTGGGCCAACAGTTACTGGGAATGTCAAAGCTTCAGGACTTGTGTTTAATTGGGAAATTTTCGGAATCAGCTCAGTTCTTTGTTTGATTAAAGCTTCTCGTTCTCTGTCCTGTAGGACCTTTTCAATGGACGTTTCATGTATTATTTGCAGAATCAAGGGTGGGTTTAAACCTGTGGCACTTGGGCTTACCATACTTGGTCCTTCAGAATAAGGAGGTTTCAAAAATGGGTTTCTTGGATTTACTGTTCTGGGTTCCTCATTATAAGGAGGCGGATTCTTCATTAATAAATCCTCCAAAAAATCATCATCTGAATCACCACTGGTCATTAAATGTTTTGTTTTCTCAGTCCTCTTACCTACCGTGGGTTCTCCTAGTGTTAGTACAGGGTATAGCCCTTCCACTAACATGTTCTGTCTCCACTGTTTAATTTTTTTATCTCGGGGTTCTTTTTGTACCTTTGGATAAAATTTACTTAACCCTTTGTCAATTCTGGGCCTGTCTCTCTCAAAAGCCTCTATTTCCCATTCCTCTAGGGCCTCATATTGCGTTAATCTAGGTCTGGGATGTAAGTCATTCATTCGAGTCCTCAGGTTGAACAGAATTCTCCCATTGAATGTATCTTCTAAGGGAAATGCTAAAATTCTTTAGTATATTCCACCCAATTCTCCAACCACACACAAGAGTGGTAACCTCTATCAAACATCATAACTGATGCGGGAGTGTTTGGTGGTGGAATGATGACTCTTCTCTAGTTTTGATGGGCTTGTCTTTTTTAAAGTAATACTTAACTCTGTCTACGAGTGACAATTTTCTTTCACTTCCGTACATATTACTTGGTCTGCCTCTTATCATCTGCTCCCTAGCGAACCCTAAATATCTCGGATCAGGTCGAGTTTCTGGACTATATAATTGCCACATATATTTTCACGATTTTCAAGATCACTTGATTTTGTTTACAAATCACTTCTAATACTAGCACGTCTTTTATTTTCCTGCAAACAACCAAAAATGCGGTTTCAAATAATTTCAACCAATGGGTGCGCGGCCTTTCTCGTGAGACGAGTTCCCAAGCTCCTGTGCTTACCCCCCTTTACAATGCTATCTCAGCTAGACGTCTGCTGTCTCGACCAATACCAGCGTGGCACTGAGTGACGTCAGTGCAGCTCCGCAACTGACTTCCTCCTTCACAAGGTAATGGAAAACTCAATTCTTTAATTTAAAGTGCAAGTGCTTTATTTTAATCTACACCATTAAACATTCGCCACTGTACTCGAGTGACTAGAAAGGAAAGATTTATTTCACTGCAAGTAAATCCCTTCCATTTACTTTTCATACACTGCGGCTAGATCTCTTCTGCCTACCCTTCACACAAGCATTAGAGAACCTGTTACTCTTTCGGACTCATCCACTCTGGGATATATATACTAAGGCCAAAATTTCACCCGCGAACCCCTTTGCTATCACTCAAGCTCGGACGAACCTGCTACTCCTTCTGTGTGACACTTACTAGGTGATATCACAATAGAAGTTTTGCCAGCGAACTCTTTGCTATCATTTATTCATACATTCATACAGAAACCCAAAATAGTGCTTCCGGTTCTACCTAACCATGCACTGTCTTCCTGCGAGTAAGTGACCTCACTGCAGTGTGGCTTCCCTTTACCACTCGCTATTCTGCCCCCGGGGATTCCAGACGAACATATTACAGTCATATAACAGTCACAAACGGGTTTGGTTAATACATAAATCAACACAGCATAAAATCAGTAACATTTCAGAACATTTCAAACATTTCACATTTGAATAAACATTTACATTTGATCGATCAATACTTTTATTTAGCAGCAATTTACCTACCTACCTCTCTTAACTAATCCCTAACCATGCCTCTGCTACCAGAAACATATACTGATAGAGTGCGCAGGTCACCCGCCTATAATTTTACTAAAATACTCACCTAGGCCCATATACAAATGATTCGCAATTTCTCAGATCAGGTAACCTGGGCACTGACTATCAGATATTGTACTTCCTAGGTCCTATACCCTTGACTTACATTCCTTAACACTGGTATCCGTGGACCTATGGGAACAGGGAGTTTAGCATAATGGGTATGGTAGCAATACAATAATAAACACTCATATAATAACCACAGACTCGAGAAGTTTTGAAAACCTTTATCTAATCTTCATCATAAGTCATGAGCCAAAGGTTTACGGCAAGCATACTATCAATAACCAGAATCATGAAAAGTGTATAACTATGCAAAGATATATTGTGCCAACAATTTAGAATTCTAAATGGAAGGTAAAAACAGGGAACATACTGACATGAACTTATAGAGATCGGACTTGAAATGATGTCTTCTAAAAGAGGGGAAAAATAAGGGACATGCTAGTAGTCACAGTTTATTTGCTTTCAAGAGGGTGGGTAAAAAGAGGGAACACGGATTATAGTGACGAAAATGAATTTACCATGTAACTATAGGTGAGGTAAGAAAATGGAACATGCTAATAATTCAGAATACCCACTTCAGTTTTCCTCAAAGGGATGGTAAAGAATAGGATCATCTATTTATTCATGAACAGTACTTATCATTCAACTATAGGGTAGGGAAAACAATGGAACATGCTAATAATGCAAGGTTTACGAATAAAGGAAGGGGAAGAAAAAGGAACATATGCAATTATAACTCCAGTAAGATTGAGGGAGGGTAAGAAAAGGACGCAAACATACTATTTGTTTCCCACACAGATTTATATTTACCTAGAACGGTGTGAAGACATACCCTGGCCATGGGTCAGTTAAGGACAGAAACCCCGAAAGTTGCAAAAGCCAGTAGGCCAGCAAGTGCAGGTCAGAATCAGGACAGGATAGCCATATTTGGTAGAACCAGACCACCGAAAGTTGGGACCAGCACCCGCAGTTCAGTTGCAACGCCTGCGCTACTCCCTCTATGCAGCTATCAGTCAAAACCCCGATTGGGTTATCGATTTCCCCAGCAAAGTGCTTCGCCAGCACTTCAGGTCCCAGAACCCCGATTGGGTCAGCGAGTCTTCGGACAGAGTGCTCCGCAGAACCTCTGTTCTCGATCAGCTATTGAGTGCGTTGGGTCAGTGACAGGTCAGCTATTCGGACAAGTCGGACAAATTCTCTAGCTAAACCTACGCTAGTTATACTTTTATTCAGGTCAGTGTACCACCCCCCAAATGTTGCAAGTGTAAGAATCCTCAATTTTGATTGGACAAAGGAAGAGGACAGGTCATCACACCACCTAATATTTTGAATTTCACCGTCTCCTATTCAAATTAATGTTCCCGCCCAATGAATTCAGGTTCTCATGATGTCTTCACTACATATAACAATGAACAGTCTATTGACAAATACATTGTAGTCTTTTGACTTCTTCTTAGTGGGGTCAGATTTGAGTTCCCAGGCACATATTGGCTGTGGCTGCCATCTGGCTTGGGTTCAATAACACAGAGTTCATCTTCTCGCTGTGGACGGTCATGCGCAGAAGGATTTGTCAAAATGGAGTAAGTAGCACCTCCCAGGCCCAAAGATTACGATACATGAAAAGCAAAGGAAACAATTTTAGAACACAGAATAAAATGAATACACTGTATACCATGAGTCTCTACTCTATACCCATTACTTTATAATAAACTATAGCATTAGGATTAAGCGAAACGAACAGCTTAGCAAAAGCAGCAGTGCAAGCTTCTCGCATGTGAGAACACAAAGCAGCCATTTTAGCTCTAGTGCGCAGATGCGAACAGTTTCCCACCAAGACAACGAATATGTCACGTCACATGGGTATGACCGACGCATGCGCAGTCTAAATTCCCACCATTTTAGGTGCAAGAGTATTAGTATTAGTAAACACATAAGCAAGCTTCTCTCGGACACCCGGTATGTAGGGGAAATTGTAAGTTTAGTAAAACAAACATGTTGGTCACTTATTAATACTGTTATTTCGAGGTTCTTGAATACAAGCAAGTCGCTTTATGTGCGAATCATTGCTTCATCAACACAAATAGTAGGAAATAATGTAATAAGCTTGGCATGAATACTTTCTTAAGCAAATCATTCTATAGCATTAGGCCAGTTTCAGAGAGATGAATGTTGGCGCGTAAACATTCAGGAATGATATTGAATATTCATGTACACACAATAAACTTATTGGGATCTGTGGAGGCCAGAAAGTTCTGATCCCTAAAAGGAGTTTGAATCACGCAGACGTACTTTGGCCATATGTGCGCAGGAGGACAGATGGGAGAAAAAAGGAGGAGAAAGAGATCTACCTCTATAATGGAGAACGAGTGCTAATTAGAATCGGTCCTAGGTGTGTACATGATATTGAATAAGCCAATTTAAAAATAACACGGCCTAACAAAATGAAAAAACAGTCAGTTTTGCTTCATGAACAGTCTTTGTAGTGGATACAGGTCCTGTGCATGTTTCTTGTTGAATCACAAGTAAATCTTAATCCTCATCTGAGGAAATTTCAATGCCATCAGGTTCACATGCAGCATAAGTGTTCTGGTGGAGAAAATCAGTCAATGCATGGTTGTCGTCATCAGCTCACACAATTGATGGACCAGCAAGGTTTGCAAATCAAAAGCAGCCAGTGATGGTGAGAGTACTCCATTTAGAGGCTCTCAAATGATAACAGTGACTCAAGCCAATCCTCTGACATTTCATTGAAGAATGACACTGGTGACATTGATCCATCATAATTAACATCTTGCAGTAGGGGCAGACGTATTGCTCTGTATTGTCTCAAGTGTGTTTGCAATGGTTGCAGGAGCATTTTCTTGCCTATGAAAGCCACTGAGGGTTGCTCCAAATGCTGATCCAAAATTATTCCAACTGAACTGTTCATACACCAGAACATATGTATTACTTGCATGGCATCCACTTTTTTAAGTTAAAAAAGCTAAGCATGTTGCAGATATCATGATAGGGTTTCATTGCATTTCTGTTCAGCTGCATACATGTACTCCATGGTAATGTTTTTCTTCTCAGATCAGGAAAATATGACAATACAACAGCCAAGGAGCAGTAGAATGATCAGAATTCCTCCAGAAAGACTGGAGAATAAAGAGTGAAGAATGTATGGTATCGTCTCAAAAACAGTATTAAATCAAGTCATCAAAGAAGATCCAATGTTCTTGAAAAATGCACAATTCCAGTCGCTTTTGAGAAATTAAAAAGCGTATGAGTAATCTCTGAAGCAGATCTGGATGTTATAATTTTCTGCCATAAAAGTTAAAGTGGCTTCCTTTTGTAGTCACCAAAAGACCAATTCACAAATTTCATCAAAACGGATGCCTCTCATATCAATACTAAGACAAGGGACATTTTGCTATTACATGTTGAGGCATTGGGTACAAGGTTCTGAATGGTTTTAGAAACTGTAATCACATAAAGTTGGCAAGCTTTCAACCTGAAACAACTAATGTAAGCTGACAATAAATACAAAAACACTATTCAGTAATTCATGGTGTGGGGGATTGATAAAATAGGAGTAATGGATCAAATACATCTTAACCCCGACATCAAAGCACTACACATTCCATGCTGGGAAATTGAATCACGTAGAAGAGAATGACCTAGATGATTTCTGCAACTGGAGGGTCTGATACAAATTGGGTCATCGTCATTTCAACATATGTAAGGAAAAAGGAAATGTTCATAAATGGAACAAATATGAATCGTGCATTTGTTCTGCCAGCCTAGAGATTTATATTTTTGGAGGTCATGAAAAATAGGTTGACAAACAATACAATGCATCAGCCATGTAACAGGTGGATGTTTTCTAAATGAAAATGGATATTTATCCATTTGTTAGATGCAAAGTTTATGTGGTTTCTTTTTTCAATATTGTTTTCTGTGTTAATGTTAAATTGTAAGGTTAAAAAATTGCTGTCTCATGCAGATGTTTTAATAACTCATAACCTGATCTAAAGGTTTATAAGGCCCAATTTAATTGTGTTATAGCCCTTAACTAAGCCTGATCATGTTGTAACAGACTCAAGCCTCCTTCGTGAAAATCCAAGGCTAAGAGCATGATGGGATTTAATGAATACGCTCTTTTCGAAAAAATGTAGATGCCATTGTCGATAGTTTAAAAAACAGTTTGCAGGTTTTCTTTACCTATTTGTCAAGTCCTTTCTGTATCTTCTTTTCGTGAGCATGTATTCCATTCATTATACATGACACATATTTCCGTTGCTATCAGTCGTTTATCTCTAGTGGGGCATGGTACCAGTAGAAAATCTGAAATATCCAAGTTTCTCATTAATGCTCTATCACAGCTAAAAGACTGGAATGTTCATTCGGACAACTTGCCCACACTATATGCGCTAATGACCACAGATGTGTATGTGTGCTATATAATGGATCAGAGTGATTAGCTTTAGGACCAGGGATGTGAACAAACGGTGCATGCAAATATTATAATCATAGAACCATTAGGCTAAACCTTAAGAAGGGGACAGAGAGGGATTATAGGTTCAATTTTGGATAATATCCTTAATTTCAGAATCTGTAATATTCATTTGTGACTGCCAATTATTGAGGTGAAATTAACTTATGGTACCAAAGGTTTATTAAGGTCTGTTGGACCTGGCCCTTTTGGCAGGTTCACCCCAAAACTTTTTGCTTTTTTCCTAGCCTGTTTCTGTAACCTGGTATTGGTGATTTTAGGCCTCTGCGCACTTTTTCACTGTGGTACAGTGTAAAGTGCGTGAGCTCTCTGTGTATGTGTGTTGAGTGACCTGCCCTCCCAAAAGAATGCATGGGGAATATGTGTGACCATGGTAGTTCCTGATGTGTGGGGAGTGCAGGGTCGAGTTTGGTATTTGCGAACTCGTGAGATTGAATGTTGCGCAATGATGTGTGCGGCGTGAATGTGTCTAGTGTGGAAGTGCCACTTCTAGACATGGGTGTGCGTGTGAAGTGAGTGTGCTGGCACGTGATTGGCTGGAGCTGGCTTTTGAGCCTGGCTCCAGGAGTCTGGATGGGTCTGCCCCGGTGGTGAGTGGAGAGATTAGCATGCTGATGTGAGGGAGGGGTGCACCTGGGACCTGAATAGGGCTGGGCTTTCCCCACGCAATGCTGGCTCTGCCCCCTGTGGTACGACTGATGACCCTAGCCTGACTAGTGAATGAGAGGGGTGGCTGAGCACATCAAGAGTGCTCCCAAACCAGCTGCACCTGGTTTTGCCCCCACCCTGCACCTTTAGACAAAGGATTGTGCTGTATAAAAAGGGTGCTGTGACACCCTCAAGGTGCTCTTGTTTGCTGACTTGAATCCTGCCAGGGGCGTGCCGCTGCTTGGCCCAGGGGAAGGCTTGCCTCCCTGGGCCCTGCCCAGCCCCTGGATGCCTGATGGATGTCCCTGAAACTTTGGGGGGGCCTGACCTTTTTCCTGGACCATGTTGGTCCTCTAGCGCTGGGAGCACTTTATTTCCACTTGGACCTTGTTGGTCCTCTAGCGCTGGGAGCGCTTTATTTCCACTTGGACCTTGTGGGTCCTCTAGAGCTGGGAGCGCTTTATTTTCCGATAGCGCTTAGGAGCGCTGTGTGCCAAGAATTCACTGCCGGCCCGGGGATTACTGAGGAGACGCTGTGCCCGCCTCCCTGTTCGGTGCCGCGCTGCCATCGGTGGCCCTCCGAGGCAGGAAGCCGCGCATCCTTTGCCGGGAGGGGGGCGGGGCCTGCAATCCGGCAGGAAGTCCCGCCCGCCGCCGCTGGCCCGAGAGAGAAGCAGCTGGCCGAGGAATGGCCGCCCGGGGCCCCCGTGAGCTGGGAGGGAGCCCCGGAGGAGAAGTTGATCTGGAGCCTTGCGGCTCCACTCTGAAGGACCGTGTGAAGCGAGCGAATTGGAAGAGGCGTGGCTCTCGTGTGGAGAGAGAGAGAGATCCCCGCAGAGGGACCGGGCAAAGCAGAGACCAGCCGCATCTGGAGGAGAGGAGCCCGCTTGTCCCAGAGGCGAGGAGAGCGGCACGAAGGGCCCAGCCCATAGAAACCGGTGAGTGGAGCTCCGGGTGCTGGTGAAGGCACAGTGACAGTGCTGACTGTCTCCTCCCCTTAGAGTCCAGAGGGATCCAGGCTTTCATTGTGTAGGGGGCAGCTTATCTCTAGGGGCCCTTGTGCTCCACCGAGGGGGGTGAGTTCCTCATTATTTGGGGGCCTTATTATTGGCAAAGTGCTAGGGCGCTCCCTGAGGGCAGTAGTTGTGAAAGAGCACGGTTGGTTCCCCTATGTTCTGGCCCCCATGTTGTGCCGCATTATGTTTAGAGCCTGAGGGGTCCTCAGCTGCCCAGCAAGTAGTGGGCAGCTGCAACGTTTAGGTTTGCGCCGGTGGCGCACCCCTGACTGGTGCTGCATTGGCAGCGCGCCCTGACATTCTGGACACAGGGCATTTGAGCCCCTTCTTGAGATGGCCAGTTGGCCAGGGGGCTGGTATGTGGGTAGGGCGCAAGGCCCTAATGTGATTTTTGCGCAATGTGATTTTACTATGTTTATGATGGTAATTGCCTAATGTGATTTTTGCTCAATGTGATGTTACTATGATTATGAGGTTATTTTACCTATGTAGGTTTATGCTAGTGAGATGTTTTCACTCTGTGAGTTACGCCCCTAAATGTGATTTATTCTTAGGAGGCAGAGTCTAATGTGTTTAGACTAGTGAGAGATTGCCTAATGGAGTTATACTGTTTAGGTCTAAATGTGATTGCTGCGTATTGTACGTTGCCTTTATGCTTGTGTTATACTTCTAAAGGTGCTCATGCTTAGAAGTTTGTTTTGCCTAGTATAATTTATACTAGAGAGGTTATGTGTCCATGCGTGATCTATGCCTATGGTTATTAATATTGCGTAGTGTGTACCTACCTGTTACCAGTGGTTACTGGTTGTGATCTATAATTGTTGTTTGGTGTGACAGTTATTCTAAGTGCTAGTTCTACTAAGTGCTGATTCTGACAGTGGCCCACGTGGCCCTGTCCTGGTGTAAATAATCCCTTATGAATATTGCCTGTGCCAGTTGGCGCAATGTATATTGTGTGATACTATCTGATGTGTTTTGACAATACAAAAGTTAGTTTTATATAACCTTGTGTGGAGTTCCTTTTGTGGTGTGCCTAGAATGTTGTTGCTGTTGTTGTGTGCATGCGCAAATGCTTTACACATTGCCTCCGGGATAAGCCTGTCTGCTCGTGCCAAGCTACCAAGGGGGTGAGCAGGGGTTATCTTGGCGTGTGACCCCCTTGCCCTGACTAGAATGGTGATTTCTGCCTGTCTTTGGCGTAAGCCTTAGCCAACCAGAAATCCCAGTTCTGTCATGGTTCCAAGTCCTAGACAGTCCGCTGGATGGCTTTGTTCAGACAAATAATTTCTTTCGGTGTAATGCATTCTCAAAATGGGCTTCTTTGCCATGAATTTGGCAAACGTGTGTTCCACAAATGCATTTCTCATCAACATTTTCTTTCCAATACTCATCTCATTCGAATTAAATTCACTTGAAAAAGGCAGATTGCTACCAACAACTTAAATATAGCTCTAGTGAGAGAGATTCAACAACCAAGTGAAAAGAAGTGTTTTTTTGTTGCCTCAATGGTTTCCTGAACACCATTTGTAAGCCAATGCGCTTCAGCCTTTGGTGTCTGCAGGAATTTTCAGAACAGGTCTTGAAATAAAAATATCTATCACTGGTATAGACCTACTTCTCTCAGGTTAAAAAAATGAGTTAAAAACAGGACTATGGATTGGTGCATTTTATTTGCCCATCATGCCCATGTGGTAATCAACTCATTATCAGGCATCAGATTGTTAGTCGTGATTTAATGTATCTGAAGTTGTGATGGATTTTGCGTATAGTAAAAAACTGAAGGGTGTGACCTATCCCACTGCACCTGAAAAACACAACATTTCTGTGAGAAACTTTGATGATTATTACGAATCAGGACACTACAGGCTCCCATTGTATGTAATTGTATACTTGCCTAGGGTAATTAGTTATATGTATATAATAGTGTGCATAATGATGAAAACAATCAATCTCTTATAATGCAATACATTCAAATAATGATCTTCATTGTTCATACATCATCCATTTTATAGTCTATTGCCCAGTCATCTGAAATAGAACTAGGAATAATCACATAATTCATTGACATTTTCAACACATATTGTAATTGCAGTGTCTCAGTTGGTAAACAAAGCAAAACTAAAGGTGGTAATGGACGGAGCGTTGGCAATACAAGCACCGACCCCCAGTCAAATGATCTGGGTTTAATCCATCACCGTTCTTTAGCCCACTCTGCCACCCCAGTTTAGACATGGCCATATGCAAATCGGTCTGACCCTGTGCCTCATGGGAACAGTCCAGCCCGAACTGCCAAGCCATGCCTTCCCTGGGCTGGAAACAAGCTTCCGAGGACCGGTTTCTGGCATTACAGCCGTCTTCAGCCCGGCTTGCTTGAATCCAGTGGCAAAGTGAGCAAGGGACTCACGTCTGAGCATACCCTGCCAACTTATGGCGATCAAAGCAAAACGAAAGGTGGTAATGGACGGAGCGTGACAATACAAGCACTCACCCCCAGTCAACTGATCTGGGTTTAATCCATCACCGTTCTTTAGCCCACTCTGCCACCCCAGTTTAGACATGGCCATATGCAAATCGGTCTAACCCTGTGCCTCATGGGAACAGTCCAGCCTGAACTGCCAAGCCATGCCTTCCCTGGACTGGAAACAAGCTTCCGAGGACCGGTTTCTGGCATTACAGCCGTCTTCAGCCCGGCTTGCTTGAATCCAGTGACAAAGTGAGCAAGGGACTCACGTCTGAGCATACCCTGCCAACTTATGGCGAACAAAGCAAAACCAAAGGTGGTAAAGGACGGAGCGTTGACAATACAAGCACTCACCCCCAGTCAACTGATCTGGGTTTAATCCATCACCGTTCTTTAGCCCACTCTGCAACCCCAGTTTAGACATGGCCATATGCAAATCGGTCTGACCCTGTGCCTCATTGGAACAGTCCAGCCCGAACTGCCAAGCCATGCCTTCCCTGGACTGGAAACAAGCTTCTGAGGACCGGTTTCTGGCATTACAGCCGTCTTCAGCCCGGCTTGCTTGAATCCAGTGGCAAAGTGAGCAAGGGACTCACGTCTGAGCATGCCGTGGCAACTTATGGGGAACAAAGCAAAACCAAAGGTGGTAATGGACGGAGCGTTGACAATACAAGCACTCACCCCCAGTCGACTGATCTGTGTTTAATCCATCACCGTTCCTTAGCCCACTCTGCCACCCCAGTTTAGACATGGCCATATGCAAATCGGTCTGACCCTGTGCCTCATGGGAACAGTCCAGCCCGAACTGCCAAGCCATGCCTTCCCTGGACTGGCAACAAGCTTCCGAGGACCGGTTTCTGGCATTACAGCCGTCTTCAGCCCGGCTTGCTTGAATCCAGTGGCAAAGTGAGCAAGGGACTCACGTCTGAGCATGCCGTGGCAACTTATGGGGAACAAAGCAAAACCAAAGGTGGTAATGGACGGAGCGTTGACAATACAAGCACTCACCCCCAGTCGACTGATCTGTGTTTAATCCATCACCGTTCCTTAGCCCACTCTGCCACCCCAGTTTAGACATGGCCATATGCAAATCGGTCTGACTCTGTGCCTCATGGGAACAGTCCAGCCCGAACTGCCAAGCCATGCCTTCCCTGGACTGGAAACAAGCTTCTGAGGACCGGTTTCTGGCATTACAACCGTCTTCAGCCCGGCTTGCTTGAATCCAGTGGCAAAGTGAGCAAGGGACTCACGTCTGAGCATACCCTGTTAACTTATGGCGAACAAAGCAAAACCAAAGGTGGTAATGGACGGAGCGTTGACAATACAAGCACTCACCCCCAGTCAACTGATCTGGGTTTAATACATCACGGTTCTTTAGCCCACTCTGCCACCCCAGTTTAGACATGGCCATATGCAAATTGGTCTGACCCTGTGCCTCATGGGAACAGTCCAGCCCGAACTGCCAAGCCATGCCTTCCCTGGACTGGAAACAAGCTTCTGACGACCGGTTTCTGGCATTACAGCCGTCTTCAGCCCGGCTTGCTTGAATCCAGTGGCAAAGTGAGCAAGGGACTCACGTCTGAGCATACCCTGCCAACTTGTGGCGAACAAAGCAAAACCAAAGGTGGTAATGGACGGAGTGTTGACAATACAAGCACTCACCCCCAGTCAACTGATCTGGGTTTAATCCATCACCGTTCTTAAGCCCACTCTGCCACCCCAGTTTAGACATGGTCATATGCAAATCGGTCTGACCCTGTGCTTCATGGGAACAGTCCAGCCCAAACTGCCAAGCCATGCCTTTCCTGGACTGGAAACAAGCTACTGAGGAACGGTTTCTGGCATTACAGCCGTCTTCAGCCCGGCTTGCCTAAATCCAGTGGCAAAGTGAGCAAGGGACTCACGTCTGAGCATACCCTACCAACTTATGGCGAACAAAGCAAAACCAAAGGTGGTAATGGACGGAGCGTTGACAATACAAGCACTCACCCCCAGTCAATTGATCTGGGTTTAATCCATCACTGTTCTTTAGCCCACTCTGCCACCCCAGTTTAGACATGGCCATATGCGAATCGGTCTGACCCTGTGCCTCATGGGAACAGTCCAGCCCGAACTGTCAAGCCATGTCTTCCCTGGACTGGAAACAAGCTTCCGAGGACCTGTTTTTGGCATTACAGCCGTCTTCAGCCCGCCTTGCTTGAATCCAGTGGCAAAGTGAGCAAGGGACTCACGTCTGAGCATACCCTGCCAACTTATGGCGAACAAAGCAAAACCAAAGGTGGTAATGGACGGAGCGTTGACAATACAAGCACTCACCCCCAGTCAACTGATCTGGGTTTAATCCATCACCGTTCTTTAGCCCACTCTGCCACCCCAGTTTAGACATGGCCATATGCAAATCGGTCTGACCCTGTGCCTCATGGGAACAGTCCAGCCCGAACTGCCAAGCCATGCCTTCCCTGGACTGGAAACATGCTTCCGAGGACCGGTTTCTGGCATTTAAGCCGTCTTCAGCCCGGCTAGCTAGAATCCAGTGGCAAAGTGAGCAAGGGGCTGAAGTCGGCTGTAATGCCAGAAACCAGTCCTGGGAAGCTTGATTCCGGTCCAGGGAAGACATGGCTTGGCAGTTCGGGCTGGACTGTTCCCATGAGGCACAGGGTCAGACTGATTTGCATATGGCCATGTCTGAACTGGGGTGGCGGAGTGAGCTAAAGAACGATGATGGATTAAACCCAGATCAGTTGACTGGGGGTGAGTGTTTGTATTGTCAACGCTCCGTCCATCTCCACCTTTGGTTTCTCAGTGTCTCAGTTGGTCCCATATTTTGATAAGGAACCTTTTCCCAAGTCATGTCCTTGGGTACAGAATAAGCTGTGATGTTGGCAACATAGGGATCTCTTTGAGCTTTGTGGGATGAAAGATGTGACTGAAGTTCCAGAACTACAGGTTGTGGAACAGTTGTTTCAGGGATGAAATGTTGATTCAGTAGCAGTCGAACAATGGTCATCTATCTAAGCCTTATGATGAAAAGAAACACTCCTGTATGATCCAACCATAGGGCCAATGTGGAATCAAGTACCTTTTAGGAAACCAATGATAAGCAAGAAGAAATCTCTGGTGAAAAGTGGCTGCGGAGTGTGGTGACGAGTCCTCTGTGTAAAGTTCAGATTCATTCTCATAAATTGTTGTTTCATGAAAAGGTATCATCTCAACTGATATTGACTCTTGTGGTGGTTCACAATAAACCAAGGTATTGCATAGAACATTTAAAACTGTAGTGATAGCAGCATCAGGGTCATCAGTTGAACCCATTGCTGTGTATAGTTAGTGATGCAGTAGGCTCAAATATCCCTGGCTTGGAACTCAAGCTAGTGATGTTACTGATCTTGTCAAGTGGTAGTTCACGCAGAGTAGGGTGAGGCTGAGAGGTTCTACTCTGAATCTTTCTTGATGTCCATGATAGTCTGGTGTACAGAACGGGCCACATGGTGCTTTTTCACATGGTTAATGATCACTTGTCTATTCCTCTTTCAACCAGACAAATGAGGAAGGATGACAGTTTGTTTGCCTTTCACCTCAAAGATTATAATGAGTTGTCTGTAGTATGTTTCAAAAAGCTTTCTTGTCATGTATCCTTTCACAAATGATAGCTCACTCAACAGCAGCTGTAATAACCTTCCCTTCAGGTGGCAGCTTCAGAATTTTTACATTAGACAACATGTCTTTGACCTTTTGGCCACTTTGTAAGACATTTAAATGTTTTTCCAGGTCAACGTTTTCTCACTTGTTACCTTGCTAGGATTATCTAAGCCAGACATGTTCATAGGTTCTCCAGAGAGCAACTTCTCTGAAGTGCACTCACCCAATACTAATCTAGGCAAGTTGGTCAATGGTCTTAGGAGTCCATACAGATTATGGTACCAACTGAAACCTGAGCTTAGTACCCTAGCAATTAAGGCTAGTTTAAGCATGATCAAATAATACTTTGGACTCTGTTAAAAAAGAAATTGCTGAATTGCAGACAAACTCCAAGAGCAAACATAATATCCCTGTAAGCCTTTAGGAAAAATGCAGGACCATTACCCGAATGAAATGAATATTCTGCTTCCTCCGCTACCAAGCACTGCAAATCCTTTACACGGGGTCAAGCACTTGCATTTCTCTGTGGCTACACCCTTATGAATTGGGAACAGTAATCAGTTGCTACCAACATATACTTATACTGGTCAACAGAATTTATTGGGCAGATATAGTCCAAATAAATCATCCTAAACAGGATGTTACAGGTTGTGAGAGGCGTTGGTGGGGATCATCTAACAGTAGAAGGTCTGATATTTTGACAAATATCACATTGTGTAACATAAAGATTTAGTTTGGTAGTATACATAAGTCTGCCAGTAGTGTTTCCACTGCATTGCTACTGTTGCATTAATGCCGGCATGGGCAGATGCTAATCCCTCATGTGCTTCCCTGATTAATTCGAACCTGGACACCTTTTAAGGAATGATCCTGTCTCCCACCCTTATTATAGTTACAACAGGAATGTTGTCTGAATCAAGGGTAAAGCAGTATTTTGGGGAAAAGCGCAAGAGGCTTTCTATCCTGTGTTGTTGACTGCATTGCTGATAATATATCTGTGTCAATCTTCATCTGAGATCTGGTTAAGAATGCTACTCTGACAGTCGCATTGCAGCCTTGGCAGCTAACTCGCATGCATATTTACCTTTAGTGTGAAACCCATAAAGCTGTTGTGCCATACATGGACCAATGGAAGCTTATCTTGTAAGACAGCTACCTTTCTCTAGAGCTTTTTATTCTCAATGTGTAGCCCTTTGAAATCCTTCAATCCACAGTGTTTCAAGTCAACATTGTGCCCTTGCACACAGAAGAACGAATCAGTCATTATTCATGTGGGAACTGACGAAACAGCCTTTTGGAATGCAAGTACCAGAGCAATAAATATCTGCATATTACACAGTGCTGTTGACTATGGTTTTAGTGTGGGTGTGCTGAGGATGGAATTCACCTTCTTTCATTACACTTCACACTGCAGTGCATGCTACGGAGTACTTATATCTTGTTCTTACTGCTGGTCGAGCAGAGCCATCCATTTAGAATACACTGATAAGACTCATTGGGTAAAGCTGTTGAAGTTGGAGGACCATTTTGTTCTTTTAGAAAAGCTTGTGAATAAAGTGTAGGACCATACCGAAACTTCACATTGCATCCCATTGACCCTATTAAGCTCCATGTTCTATCTTTTGACTAAAAAACCCTTGGAGATGTTTTTTATTTTTCTGTACCAGGTTTGTGATTAAACCCGCACTGTGTGCATTTTGTACCACACATGTTCATGTATGTGTGTTTAAATTCCTATAGTCTAAAACTATTCTCTAGGATCCATTTGGTTTGGAGACAGGACTAAAGGCAGTGTTAATTGGTGAAAGACAAGGCGCGACTTGGGCTGGCGCGGAGACTATTCCAATCTTTAAAACAGGCTCCCCATTAAAAGCTAACTGTATTACCTTTTTCCCCTGGGGCGCTTCCCTAATAAAGACTAGAGGCAAGTTATCTCCAGCTAGAATAATGTCATGCTCCTAAGATAAATGAGGCCAGAAAAAACTGCTTTAATAATGTATGGCATATCCCCTTCAATCTGTATTTCTAGGTTATAAACCCTATTAGGAGGATTTAAATGCTTATATGGAGTCTCATCCCGTATGGAATCATCAATGGGACTCGCCACCAGACACTTCTGAAGCATCTGATGCACTACTGTGACTTCTGATGCTCTGTCCAGAAGAGCTCGTGCCCAAGTCTTGTTTAACAGACGTATCTATAGCTGTATTAGCATGTTTCTTAGAAAGTCCTGCTACTTTATTCTGCTTGACTGGAGAATTAGGGGCTCATTACAATGATGGACGGAAGCTCATCTGCACTGGTGGAGGTGGCAGAAAATGTTCATTTCCCCGCTTCGGATGTGGTAATTGCAACCACTGAATTACAATGGTCCAACAGAGGCCATTGTCCGTCTGCCGAGGTCTTTCAGGCTCTGCACGTTTGTTGCGTACACAACGGTGGTGGATGGAGCGAATAGAGCAAGACCAGCATGCGGAAACACGTTCCGTCCTCCAACCAGATTATGATGTTGCAAACAGCCCTTCCCAATGCCACGTAAAAACCACCACATTGCAGATGATGGAAACGCAACAACTGAGAGGAAGAACCGATACAGATCCCATCTAAACCACCAGAGCCGCCATGGATCCTGCACTACAGGCCTTCCAGCTGCTCTACCTGCTGCACCTCCAGCAGACAAGACTCTGCCGCGCTCAACAGCAGAGGTACGTACCAAACATCTCCACGCATGCAACCCCTGAACAACTACAACTCCCAGCAAGCATGGTGGCACCACAATGAATGTGGCAACCTGCCAAATGCAAAGTGCGAGGCCCACCCAATCCTCATGAGTGACTCTCGGTGCCCCTGAAGGCAATTGGGGCCAATGATGAGCCCCGCAGTTGCAGAGCGTGCACACCGCAATATCAAAAAATGTATGCCAAAGGCTCCCATTGGCTGATGGTTCATTCGCATAGTGGTTGCCACACCGCGGTGGCCTGGAAGCTGCGACCACAACTCTGCATCATTCAGTTGGGGGCCAATGTGTGTAATTGCTGCGGATGCCAGCTACCGTGCATGCGAACACACATTGCATTTGCATTGGTGCCATGCGAATTACATCACACATCACATCTCATTTGCATAAAGTGATTGGTGCACCACATGTGTAATGTTCTGGGGCAAAGGGCCACATGCTTATAATGTAACCACACAAACACCGTACATGTATAAGAGAACTGGCCCTGGGCACGTGCATCCAGCCCCGTTTGTTGGCTGTGTCACATGTCCAGTGGCACCTGTTCTGGGTGGCTGTGGGGTGGAGGGTAAGCCAGCCCTCTGGGAGTGGGTGGTACATCGGAACAACTAGAACAGTGACCAGCTGGTCACTGAGAAGGTATGAGAGAGTGAGACCTTTGAGTCAAGTCTTCACACATATGGTATGTCCAAGAAAAGCAGAGTGAACTTACATACATTGTCATGCCTCGTGACCAGCATGGACTGAAATGAGGGAAGGAGTCAAAAAGGACATAGGTCTCTCGCACTGTACCAATGTTGTGTAATGAAACATCCAACCTGTGAAAATTGCTTGTATATCCCTTTACATCTCACTGGCGTCTCTTGGCCATGGGTCGTCTTGTGAAGGGCCAGTGATGTAGGCAGACAATCAGAGGTGTCCATTGTCTGTAAATCAGACATATGTGTGATCCCTAGTACTCCCAGCACACGTACTGGTGTGGCATGCAGTGTGCTTAGCTGCCATTGCCTATAAATGTTCTCACACACGTCATAGGAGTGTACATGTGGAACAAACAAACATAGCTCTGACCGACATCATCGGTCATTGTCAGCCAAGTGGGCATGTATACATAATCCATATGCATTTTTGCCTCATTCAGGTGAACATTGCAATGTCTGTTATGCAAATTCCTCACACACACTTGCAGGACTGACTCCATAATGTCCACATGTGTCTGTCCACATGCTGTATGTCCATGTTGCATTGCCCAGATGACACTCACTGCCCTCATCCCGTAATGTTATTCTTTATTGTGGGACTAAATCTTGCGGTCATGCATTAAGAGCAGCTACATACAACTCAGCACTGATGCTGGGAAACACAAGTGCTTTGTCATCTAACCACAGGGCAGCTCATATGCCATACACATCGACTTCTTTGGATGTCGTAGTGTCAGTATGTTGAGTGAGTGAAGAAAAACAACGTCTGAATGCAGCTCACTTGTGCATTTAACGTGACCATGAGTCCTGTCAATGTTGTGGTTGTGTGAGTCTCTGGGTAAGCTGTTCACCACATCTCATCTATAACTCAGCTCATGCTTGTGTACCCTGACATACATAGGAGGAGAACACCCATCTTTCCACCTGCCCCCGACCTGGTGATGTTGGAGGACATCGAAAATCATCTGGAAATTCTGTTTGGATCGGCGCACACTACGAAACCTATAAATGTTCTCAAACCTCACTTGTTTGAGAACATTTATAGGCAAAGGCAGCTAAGCACACTGCATGCCACACCAGTACATGTGCTGGGAGTACTAGGGATCACAATGGAGCCCCATTTAAAGCCCAAAAGATTATATCTGGCTGCATTGTCTGCTACAATGAAGGTTATGGCTACACTGCATTTCTTTGCTACTGGGTCTTTCCAGTAGACTGTGGCCAGCGCCGGTGGAATGTCACCTCCCATGTTCAGCATGGTTTAGCGCGACGTCCTGTCAGCATTGATGCTTTACAAGGACAGACATGTCAACTTCCAGAGGAAGGATGAATTGACAGCTGTGAAGGGAGAGTTCTATGACCTGGGAGGCATTCCAAATGTTGTGGGAGCCATTGATGGTACCCACATTGCACTCGTTCCATCATAGGTAAGTGATCACATCTATAGGAACCACAAACACTATCACTCCATCAACGTGCAAGTGCTATGCCAGGCGGATCAGATCATCTCACACATGTGTGCAAGGTATCCTGGGTCGACACATGACACCTACATCTTGCGGAACAGCACCATGCCCCAATTGATGGCCAATCTGCACCCCGAGCGGGCCTCGCTTGTTGGTGAGTGGGCTGTGTCAATGACTGTGATGTATGTGTGACATGCTGCTCTCGTCACATATTCAGATCACACTGTTTGCCTGTTTGTCTCGCAACTAGGTGACTCTGAGTATCCCAATCGTCCGTGGTTGCTGTCCCCACTGCAGAATCCAACAACGCTGGGGGAAGTCCAATACAAAGATGCACATGGGAGGACATGTTATGTGGTGGAGCGCACTTTTGGACTGCTGACGTCGAGATTTAGGTGCCTGGATTAGACTGGTGGTGCACTTATATACTCACCACAGAAGGTATGCCAGATGGTAGTCGCCTGCTGCATGCTACATGACCTGGCCTTGCACAGAAGGATCCCCCTGATTCTGGACGATGATGAACAGCAGCAGCCCCCGCTCCCAACCCACACATGCCCAGTGATGATGACAGTGGTGAGGAAGAAGGCCATGACCAGCGTCAACAGCTCATCGTCTACTTCTGTTGAGTGTAAGTTAACAATGAGCGACTATGACTGTATCTGTGTGCCTTGCTGCTGTCTCACAAACTTTTAGAATTGTTGCTGGCATTTTGTACTCATACAGGACTATGTGCAGGATTAGAGAACTTGGACAGGCAGGGACTGATTACCCAGAACCACCCATAAGCACAGGACCCAATTGCTATAGTGCCTCACTAGCTCTCCTACTCACTCAGAGGTATTCAAGCACCCGTACACAAGTAGATAAGTTGAAGACAACAAACGCTTTGAAATCTGCAATTTTTACTACAGTGTCAAAACATGCAACATACATGCCACAAAAAGTTGAGAATGCATGAGTACAAAAACAGTTACCATAGTGACACATCCATATCACATCAAGCAATATGTCATATCAATAATCCCTCTGGATGAAGACCACGAACATACCCCCCAACCCCTTGCTGAGAGGAGTTGTATGAGATGTTCCAAGTCTATGGGCTTTGTCAGCAGACCCCATTCTCCAGCCAATACATGGTGAAATGAACATCCCATGTGCTGTGTCCCTCTCATCACTGGATGGATCACTCTCCAAGTGTGGGGACTAGCTCGCCTTCCCATGACATCTAAAAGGCACCCGTGTACTCTAGCAGCTGTGACACTTCGTTGAGTCAGGGTGCTAGGGCCTGACCAGAACAGATTGACAATGGACAATGTCCTCCGATCATGGACAGACTGTTCAGGAAGTACTCCTGGACCGTGCAGAGAACAAGCTTTGAGGACACTTCTCATGTGACAGACATATACTAATGTACTTGCAAAACAACTATGCCATGAAATTTTATGCGCTACAGCTGCATGATGGAAACCGGGCTCATGCCAGTCGACAATGTCCATGATGGTCAGATGACAGCCTCCCCTTGCTCATGTCTGTGGTATCAAGCGAAACAGACCGCAGAGATCAGCAGAGTCAAAGCTAATGCAGACAGGGCAAACGTCAGAAAGCTGCATGACAATTCCTGTGAGTAGGCATGAAAAAGGCATAAGGATATTGAATTAGTCACCAACAGTTCCTGTTGCTGTTAAGTAGTTACGAATCCAAGAAGGCACAGGCAGCTTCGAAAGCAATCAGTTCCAAAAGACGATCCAAATCATCTTCAGCAAAAAGGACTGCCATCCATCCCAGCAGTATGAAGGAACACATGTGCTCCTTGCACCACGAGGATGAATGGAGCATCCCATGGAAACCCTCGAGAGGTTCGATGTAGGCATGGCACAGGAGCCATTGCGCAAACGCAATGAAAGGCATCCCACAAACGTGTATCACCGAAGCAGTCCTGGTGGACCTACAAAGGACTCACCCGCAGCTCATGATCTAGGGCAGCAAGGGATGTGTCAGAAAGGCAGACATCCATGGCCCAGTGAATGGGGCATTGGCGACAGTAGAACACAGGTTGCATGCATGCAGGTGAAATAGGCATAGCGGAAGGTTAGCCTAAAACTGATTCATGTTTATGTTTATGGGATTTGTAAAGCGCGTGACTACCCTTGGGCATCTCAGCGCTGTTTGGAGCAGATAGCGGGAGGGGGCGCTAGTCTTGTGGAAAGAGCCAGGTCTTAAGTTTTTTCCTAAACTGTGCTTCATCTTGGGTGGATCGGATGTCTGGATCTAGACTATTCCAGAGCGTAGGTATCAGATGGGAAAAGGACCTTCCACCCCATCTGGCTCTTTTTATTAGGGTGTCCTTCATGAGAAATTTTGAGCTTGACCTAAGCTGTCGTTGGGGTGTGTAATGAGTGACCAGGTTTTGAATGAGTGCCGGGCCCCTTCTGTGCATGGCACGATGAGCCAGATTGAGAGATTTAAATTTGATTCTGGTTTGAACCGGGAGCCAATGCAGTTCCTTCAGTCTTGATTTAACTGATTGACGTCTGGGTATGTTCAGTAGCAGTCATTCTGCTGCCTTTTGAACAGTTTGAAGACGGTTTGTTACATATTTGGGAGAGCCCAAGAAGAGGGAGTTCCCGTAGTCCAACCTCGAGATTACCAGGGCCTGAACCACTGTTCTCCTTGCATCTCTCATGAGTAGAGATATAATCTTCCTAAGCAGGCGTAGTATCCCAAAGCAGGTCGCAGATAGCTTTTTGGCCTGTGTCTCCATTGTAATGTTTTGATCTAGCCACATGCCAGGTTTAGGGGATGGTGGTGGTCCCCAACTAGTTGGCCACGGAATTTCAGCACAGGGATTTCATAACACAGCTAATGGGACACATCCAAAGAGAAGCTGCATGCGGTCATAGTACAGTTGCAACTGACTAGGGTTCGCCTGGATCACAGGACGGGCAGACATGGCATGAGAGCACTCTTAGAACCAGCGCTCAGCTGTACAGCCAAAGTACGCTAAATGTAGTCTAAAAATTGGAGGAATGACACCCGGTAGTACTCCAAAAATAGCATGAAAAGATTGGATAAGGCCAGTACCCACAAGTTTGAAAAAAGTGTGCAATGGCCTTCAGTATCATAGGCTTTCAATGATTTTTGTTTCAGTTGACCGGAAAAAAGTGGGAGTGCTGTGTTCAGCAGTTACTGAATTGCCAGGGATGGTTAAGGCACCTGGAATTCGAAGGTCTCCATGCTGATGTGAGAGCGACTGCTTGTTGAAACAGAAGCCCATTGTGCCTGCACACATATTGAAGTATCCTTTCACTGTGGGAATGTTATTCTTATTAATGTTGTTATTACTTACATAACTTTCTACCCTATACCTCTACAAGCTACTCACAACACAGTTAACATTTATACTAACATTTATAAAATTTCCATATTTTCATAATTAGATACCTATTCAAATATTTATACTAATTAACTACTAATAAAACAATTACATTTAATTACCTTAACACCTTTTATCAGTACAAAACAACCCAAACCTAACATATACATAAAAAATTAAATAATTTACATAATTAATAATCAATTAAACAATTGATGTTACTAATTAACTAAATAAATGCATTATATTTAATTAGCTTCCAACACTGTACCCCTACAAATACAACATGCAAAAGGATGCGTCAACGTGTTTCGATGGGGTTGTCTCGCTTTATACCATCTTTCTCAAGACATTACTGTTACTCTCATTGTTAGACATATACGTGATCCTAAATGTAGTCCTGTATTTAAACAAATATAAATTTATATCACTACTCTATTAATAACATAATTAAAAACTTAAAATCGGCTCCAGCAAGGCATTATTTGCCAAATAATAAGAGTAATAGTAACGTCTTGAGAAATATGGTATAAAGTGAGACAACAACATTGAAACGCTTTGACACATGTTTTTGCATAATTCTTATGGTTGGCTGGATCGGTAGATACCAAACGAGAGTCAACATATTGGGTTCCAGTTAGCATATGTTCCTCTACGAATGTGTATTTTTGAATGCCAAAGTTTATTATATTTTCATTTCTCTCTTATTATTAGTAGCATTGGTGTTATTGATATATATTAATTTCCCCCTTATTAGTATAAGGGCATTATGTGTATGATTATTTTTTCATGTAAAGTTCTTTGAATTAAGTATTTTTATATCAGTAAAATTCTGAATAGTTTTTAACAGTCTTTTTTGTAAAAAAAAGATACACTAGGACAACAACAAAAAATCCTTTTTAATAAACATTTGCACTCATTTCTACTCCTGACGTATTTTGGGTTTAATGTTTAGGCCTTGTTTCAAATAATTTTGAATCCAGTTAAAGGGAGATGATGTGTATGAGTGAGTAGAGGTGCTTATTGGTGAGTGTGTAGGAACCAAAGGGAAAACTTGCTTTTTTACTTGGAAACAGAGTTAAAAAACAGTATTAAAACGAAACATGTAAAACAGTCTAAAAGACATTGGCTAGCATAAAAGACCCCGCAGGGCCTCGTGAGCTCAATCAAACACCTACACAATAGTGGGGGATTCGTCCTGAACACTATCCAGCCCTGATTTGTTTAGATCGTATGAGCCACATCCACCTCAGGAATTTAGCCTCAGGGATTGCATACCTCGGATATGGATCAGTGCAGAGAATTTGCAGGGCTATGTTATGTGAACTTGTACCCAGGATTTTGTAAAGCTGAGCGAGCCGAGCTTTCCGTGGGCCAGCATAAGCAGGACAGGCGAAAAACACATGTGTTAATGATTCTACTTGTGTGGCACATAGGTGGCATTTGTCATCCCTGATAGGAGACCATTTAGATGTAAAATACTTCAGGGGCAGAGATCCTGATCTAAATGGGAAATAAAGTTTTCAGTCCAGGGGCACCAAATTCTATGCTAGAATAGAATTGGCCGTAGTCTGGCTATGTCCTTCAGGGGTTTTCCTACCTAGATCGATCCTTGAAAGGAGGGTGGGTGTACTTTTTTGGCGTATTGGTGATTGCGCCAGAAACGCATTCTCCACAGTTTGCCCCATAAACAGCTGAGCTCACCACTTTGGTGTTATAGATTTGGAGTATCGGGCTTAGGGGCTTTGTGAAAGAGGTTTTAAATTATTTTCTAAGGGTTACAGCTAGCTGCCTGTGCTCTAGCGTCATATCTTCAATATCTGGCTTCCACCTCATGTCCTTCTGCAGTTTGATGCCAAAATAGACTAAAGCGTCAACCTGCTCCATCATAATTCTCCCTTTAAACGATCTGTGCTGTTTAAATGCCATAAACTTTGTTTTAGCTGTATTGATTTTAGGACCCCTCAGAAAACATAATTCTTCAAAACGCTGGAGGGCACGTTCGCTGTAATCCACCAGGTGTTTTCGAAATTATCAGCGTGTCATCCGTGAACATTGCAATGGGAATTTTCCTTCCAGCTAAGACAGGGGCGTCAGTGTTAATGGCATCAAGGACATTTGTGACTCCATTTATAAAAAGGGAGAACAATGTGGAGGCTAATACACATCCTCCTTGGCGAATACCCTTTCACACAGTAAAAGGATCTGTCTTATTTTCAACCACCCCCAATGTATTTGAGCATAATTATCCTCAAGTGGCATCCCCATCTCCTTCAAGACCTCCCACAACTTATTCCTTGAGACCAGGTCAAAGGCAGATTTAAGATCGACGAAGGCAGGCCGAAATGTAACAGTCCGCCAGTATATTAGAACAAAATGAAAGACCAGGTCGATTGTACTGATATGGGCCCTGAAGGTTGACTGGAGGGGGGTAAGGATGGAATTAGCCTCAATCCATACCTGGACCTTGGCCAAAACAAGCCTCGCCATCACTTTCTGTATGGAATATGTAAGGCTTATCAGCCTATAGTTACCATATAGATTTGTCACGTTTTTATATATGGAGATTATCTCTACCCCGCAAGGTAGCCGGTATTGGTGCACCTTGTGCTATAGCATTGGCAAGTAATAATATATAGTTGGACCATTTTTGCCTATCATGCAAAATAATATCTGCAGGGATGCAATCTAGCCCTGGGGCTCAACTCCCTGTTAGGGCGCTGAGTGCACCACTAACATCTGCCTCATTGAATACCCTCCCAACCGGGAAGGGCTAGACCGGGAATTGTAATTTATCATCTGCTTCATCTTCAGCATAGTGAGTGACAAAATGGCTTACCCATGCATCAGGGTCAACATGATTTTCCGGTGGCTGTGCCATTCCCCCTATTCCATTTTACCACCTTACAAAACCACTTGGAGTTATTGCTATCACAAGGACATTTTACTTCCTGCCATCTGCTCTTATCCCAGAATATTTAGGCGCAGTGGATGACGTCCTCATAAGTTGTCCTGGCGGTGTGTGCTCTCCATACAGCACCAGTCCTAATTGCTTCCCCAAGGATTTTACAAACACGCCTGCATTCATGGTTATACCGATGATGATGAATGGGCATGGAATCTTTCGCCATGGGCTTACTCTGTTTAAGGACATAACCTCAAATGTTTTAGAAATGCGAGTTGTGCAGCAGTGTGAGATCATTTGCCGATTCAAGGGAGGTGAGGCTTGTCTCCATCTGACTTACGGTACACTAAAGCTCACTACATATGATGGGTAGTATTTCTGGGCAAGCTAGAATCCTGGGCTATTTAACTTGATGCATATTATTTGAGAGTACGAGGTCACTAGTGATGGGTAAGCTAGCTGGTTATACTGGTTCACTAAGGTCCCTAAATATGATCCGTGAGCAGAGTAGATCATGATCACTCTCTTGGTGTGCCTGTATAATCATGTCCTCAAGAGTGTGCCTTAGGTTCAGGCTGACTAGAAAATGGTCAATGCGACTAGAGTGGAAACCATTGTTTAATGTATTTAAGCCTAGTCTAGCAGAGGTGGATCGACCATTGGCAGCTCTTTGGCCATGCTCCAAGGAGAGAGCTTTTAATTGGATAGCGGCCTCAGTCCACCATTTAATTGCATGTAACTCCAAAAGTTGGACACCCCATTGTTCATCCTCCTCCCTCACCAGATCATTGTCCTCGCCATGAAGCAGTTCAAATGTAGTATTTAGATCCCTGGCGACTATAGCTCTGACTTCCCATGGGATGTTATCTAAGAACATAAATAATTATAAATTAAATAATCTATATTAATTTTAAAAATTTCTTAATTATTTTTAATTAATTTACTTCCCTCCCAATTCCCCTATAAACCCCACAAAACACTACGGTACTAAGAATAACAAGAAACTATTACATTATATTTAAAAACTTCTATTAATTTACAAATCATATTTAAAAACTTATATGTGAGCCTGTCGGAAGAAGAGTGGTATCCTCTTATTGGTTTCCCTTCGACTGCTGTCATCGTAATATGCCGGTACACATATTCTTGCTCATGATATTTCTGTGTCACGATATTTTAAACTTGTTATTTGTGTCTGTCAATATTATTGACTCTATGTTTTTATCTCAACACCCGCTATAGGAGTCGATTCCGATGTTGAATCCTGAGCCCTTGTTTCTGACTGACTTGTTCCCAATTCCGAGTGACCAAGTACGATGCCTGGAAACCATTCGGACTGACTGAATAGGTTCCGAAAGGCTTTCGGACAGGTTGAACTTTTCCGGAGCAGATTCGCACAGCTCTATGGACTTGGTTTCCAAACGAGTGAGCACGGTTTGCCCTGAATGAAAGGGCTGCCGGAATCGGTCTTTTGGGGCCATAGGAGGCTCCCATTCACCCGGGGCCCTCCGAATCTGGCACACGGGGGTACCCATGGTTCACCCCTTTCCAACCATGCACAGTGTGGCAGGCGCCATGGGGTGCCTGCCACATGGTGCAAGGTTTTCCCCACTCACCCCATTCTTCAATGGGAGCCTGTGTTCACTTTCGGAACACAGGCTCCCATTCAAGTCAATGGGAGTCTGACTGAATCGTATCTGGATGTATATGGATGCATTGTACTCATTTGGTCAGATTCCCAAGATCTGAGTCATACAGAAAGCATTCCGGAACCGTTTTGGTATGCTTTCCAAACAAGATCGGAATTGGGCCCATAGTGTACAGGTGGTGCTGCAGGTTTGTAAGTCTGATCTTCCCTGAGCAGTGTCTATAGCTCGAACTCTACCCATGAGTGAAATGTCTCAAAGGCATACCCCTCATGAGCAGCTATTACAAATATTACAAATGTAACAGACCCCTCCACATCAGGGACACCTCAATGTTTGAGATGCTTAGTAACTGCTTCCCTGAATTTGCTTCTTGTGCAATAGGGGCTGCCATATAGCCATATTGATTCAAATTGGAGTTAAAAGGAACAAAAAACCCACAGACTGCGAACAACCCTTTAAAAGTTTAGCTTGACAAACCTTCATCAATAGGTGATACCTTATCCCCAGTAGGTGGTAACCAAGACTTATACAAATGTCTTGGTAAGGATGTAATGATGATTTGCTTGTGTGTGAATATTACAAGAAACTACACAAGAGTGTCAACGCATCCATACTGACAACGTAGAGTTTTCAATTTGCATAAACCAAGACACCTTCCTGTACATAAACAAACCATGGCATTTTGCTTTTCCCATGTGTCCTGCACAAGGCAGTACACATGGAGCAAAATCAAGGAGAAATAAAGCATTTCTCCAGATTTCGCCTACTTAAGAGCAGGATTTCCCTGGTCCTAATTTTGGAGCTGCCTCTGATGTGTGACATCCTTGTACCTAGGGGCAGCATAAAAATTAATGGGTGTTGCGGTGGAATGACCACTGCAAAACCCACTGCCTGCCCCTTCACGCTAATCATAGCGTGAAAGGGGGCCTTATGTACAAGGCAGTGTTAAGTCACGTTAAGTGGTTTAATGCTGCCTTTTACATAAGGCGCAGCCCCTATCGCCACCACATCATCGGTAAGAGTGACTTTGTGGTGGAGATAAGGGCTTGTATATATGCCCCTTAGTCCCCATATTAAGTAAGCTATTCCGAGAGGTAAAATTGGAAGGTGGTCCGATTTCAGACTTCTTACCAACTTAAATAACAGTGATTCCAAAGGCCAGAAAAGACAAATGTGTTGTACGAATTATCCCCCAATATCGCTGTCCAACAGCGATGTCACGATTTTTTCCAAAGAACTGATTAATAGGCTGAAGGAAGTGATACCATTCCTAGTACTCAGAAGCCAGATGGGCCTCATCCTCAGATGCTCTTCATTGAACCACCTCTGCTCACTTCTTCAACTACTATGGAGCTCTAAGATTGCAGACACCAAGAAAGTGACTCACTTCCTTGATGCAGAGAAGGCTTTCAATCCGGTGGAGTGGGGAGACCTGTTTCAAACTGTGACTTGAATGGAAATTGTTTTTCTTTTTATTGCCATGACAACCTGGCTATATACTAACCCAGTGGCTAAACTAATCAGCAAGAACATCCACTCTGGCACCATTTCCAATGAACCTGGAACCCAACAAGGGTGTCCTTTGCCCCCCTTAATTTCCTTGCTGTCACTGGAATCACTGGCAATCGCAATTCGAAACTCTGAACATATACTGGACATACCAACAGCCACAAGACGCAAGAAACTCATGCACATTGTGTATGACATTCAGTTAACACTTTCCTCTTCAAAATCGTCTGTGATCTGCATAATAACTGTCTTTGAGAATTTCTCAGCATTCTCCAGTTACAAAGGAAGCTGGGCCAAAAGTAAGGAAGTTCAAGGATGAAAACCACCACAGCCGCATCATTACCTAACTTGCCCTAAAAAATACACCCACTCAGATGAAGTATTTGTGAATCTATCCATCCATCCAAGCTATTGTGAAAAGACAAAATGTTGGATACTGAGGTCAGGTGCAAACAGCAAAAAAGATTGTGACACCTCATTAGACTCACACTTTGAGGATGCTGTCTTTAACGCTTCAATACAATCTGCTTTGCCATATAGAGCTCATGAGTAAATCCCATATTTGCCAATTAGATAAACCTTGACTGTCAATTGTGAAACTATGTGCTGACACAACCTCAGGAGGCTTATGGCTCCCGAATATCACTATGTACTACTATTCGCAACATCTGTCACAAATGCCTACTGCTTCACCCTAGATTTAGACTGGGTATTACTTGAAACAGCCCTCTGCAATGGCATGACAGGCATGCAAATGCTGTAACTACAAATCATTCTTAGGGAAGCCAAAGCCAACCTCATCATTTCTACTAAGCTTTGAATATGGAAAAAGATATACCATCTCCTTCAGCTGGATAGTCTTGTCCACCTCCAGCTACATGTTTGTGACAATGGAGAAATATGGATTGAGGGCTGCGGCTTCAGCTGGCAAAAATAGAAGCAGAAAGGCATAGTGGCACTCTCCCAGGTCCTCAGAGAAGGGAAGGTAAAGACTTTTCAGGAATTACAACAGGAAAACCACTTAGATCAGAACTACCTACACTATAGCCAGCTGCTGAATTGTGGAAGAGTCACTCTCCATCAAAGGCGAGACAAAATTAACCCTGGGCATTAAAATCCGCTCCGTTCGCAGAATTTGTGGATTTTTTGCAACTCTGCTTTCTGCGTAGAACGTGGAGTTACCGAAATCTCCGCGCTCCGCAGTGTAGTAAAGTTTTTTTTGTTGTCCACGATTTCAAAATGTGTCTTCGCGCATGCAGTATTGACTTACCTGGATCCCTGCGTTCGCCGATGAGATTTCCGATCCGTTCGCGTGTGCCACAAGATTTTGGTAGCCTGCTGCGCGATCCCGCAAGAGTGTCCGATCGGGAACACGTCATTCAGACCCGCCATCGGACTTCCGGCGGAAGTTCGACAAAGTTTGCGTTGACGAACATGCAGAAATTGCTTTTCTGGAGAAGAATATCTATCAAGCAGCATGAAACCTTCTCGAACATTATGATTTGGATGAAAAAAACTCCTCAGATTGACATTTGGCTGTACTTTTTTGTGCAAGGAGTCCTTTTACTTTTTTATTTATTTTTTTAAGGGGAAGGGGGTGCCCCAGAGTCTCCAACTTCCTGTTCCCGTACAGCAGGCTCCTCCTAGTGAGTTGTTCATGTCCTGTTCAATTTTCATTTGGATTTGGAACTGGAAGGATCACTCTTTGTGTCTGCAGCATCATATATAATTGGATTTGAGGACTTTGGGATTTGAGATTTTACAAGTAAGTTGGAGGATTGGTGTTGTTTGTTTAATTGGGGCATTTCAAGTTGCAACTACAATGTTCTGTACTTTTCATCAGCTTTTTAAAATGTATAGTGGGTAGCCAGTAGGCCCAGAGCTATTCGTGGTTGGTGAATGAAACAACTGTCTCTGTGGTGTCTGTAGAATTTAAACATCATTAAGGGCATGGATGGCATTGGATTGAATTGCAAAACTGTGTTGTGTGTGTGGTGTGGTTGTTGTTGTGTAACTTGCAAACCTTGTGGATTTTCGTTTTTGCATTTTTGCAATTAAAGCTGTGCTGTTTAGCATGCTCCTTTGCCTTGCCATTATAGGCCTGCTTGAGTTCATTGTTTTCCAGGCCTCCTGCTTGTTGTGACTGTGAGTGACCATGTGGCTGGTGGCCATTTTGTGGTGGTAGTTTAGTAGTGCGCTGCTTTTGCCATATAGGCGTGCATGTCTTTCCTTTGTTCCTCTTGGCCTATGCTCCTAGTTTTTGTGGCCTGGCCATGTGGCTGGTGGACATTTTGTGAAGCCAGGCAGTGTGTTTTGGCCATAGGCCTGCAAGCTTGTGGCCTAGTCTGCCAATATAGGCCTTATTTTCATCCAGTAGGCCTAGAGGCATTCATGGTGTGTGCATGAAACAACTGCATCTGTGGTGTATGTTAAATTTAAACATCATTTAGGGCATAGATGGCATTGGATTGAATTGCAAAATGTATATTTTTGGGGGGTATTTCACTTTTTTGGTGTATGCCTTTGTTGGATGTTTCTGTGTGTGGTGTGGTTGTTGCTGTGTAACTTGCAAACCTTGTTTAGCCCTGTGGATTTTCGTTTTTTGCATTTTTACAATAAAGCTGTGTTGCTAGCATGCCTCCTTTGCCTGGCCATTATAGGCCTGCTTGAGTTAATCATTTTCCAGGTCTTCTGCTTGTGTGACTGTGAGTTACCATGTGGCTGGTTGCCATTTTGTGGTGGTAGTTTAGTAGTGTGCTGCTTTTGCCATATATAGGCCTGCATGTCTTTCCTTTGTTCCTCTTGGCTTACTGCTTCCATCCTCTTTGCCAGCTTCAGCTCCCTGAAAGACGTGATGTGCATATTAATACTAAACAGGTTCCACTTCCATTGCATTTGTATTTCTGTTTTTGTTCTTCTTCTATCCTATCCCTCCTGCGTTTACACAGTAACAGTATACAATGAAAGCCCTTGTTGTCAAAGTCTCACAAATGGCTACACTGTTGTTGTTTTTTTAAATAACTGAGTTAATAAAATTTTATAATATAACACTAACAAGTGTGACCACCACACTAAGTTATATGTTATATGTGTTTGTTTGGACTAGTAGTAATTGACCCACAACAACAAATGCAACACTTCACTGATGTTCCACTGACTTCTTTGCTCTTAGGTGCCCAAAAGACTATGGAGGAGCTGTCATCATTACCCGTTGTACTGCCGGACAGAAGAACTGCTGCACACAATGTGACGTGATGTGTTACCACAGACAGAGGCAACTTGTGTAACTGCATCCTGCTAACATCTGAAGAAAATGGCCTCAAAGAAAGGTACCAGGTCGTCCGGTACCAAGAAAGTTGCCAGTGAGAAGAAAGAACAGAAGAAAGAAGAAGTGGCACTTACCAATACTGGTGTGCCACCCAATATGTTTTTAGGGAAACGAAAAATTAATCCTGCAGCAGCGGTGTCCATGGAGCAAGCTGGGAGCAGCCACTCTGCATCAGTGGCCCACCCCACTAACCTAGGCCCAAGCCCATGAGTGTAGCAGAGGCAGTCATTCTAATTGCGCATATAGTGATATTGACACTGACCTATCATTATCGCAGAGTAGTACCCAATCAACACAGGAGGAAGCTCAGCAGATACGTGGGTAACAACAGCCGCAACAACAGTCAAAACAACAGCCACAACCACGACCCACAATAGTAGTTGTTCCTCCAGAAGTAGGGGCAGTTCAGGAAATCGAGCTTCCTGCAGAGGAAGTAGAGTGAGCCACTCTGTCAAAAGATCCACTGTCTTCCAGATCCTCAGCAAGGAAAAGGAGTTTTAGTCCATCAACTTCTTCTTCAAGCCCCCTTCTGATGATCTAGATGCCACTTGGAAGCCACCAACTCAGTCTGAGAGTGAGGCACACCACACGACAAGGCTAGGGAAAAGGAAGGTTCCAGAAAGCCTTAGAGTTATGGAGGTAGACGTTGAAGTGGAGGATGATGACGTGCCAGTCACCATGAACATCACTCCCGCGCCAGTGGAGATGGAGACCAACATTATTACCCCATTCCAAGTTGCTGTGAGGGATGTGGCATGGATACCACCAAAACAGTTAACACCAACACGAACTCCAGCTTCCATATTTGCATTTGCTGAGACCTGGCAGATTTCTACATCCAGCACAACCACCACCTCAGTAGGCAGTGTTACTGGCACTGCACAGAGTCAAATTCCAGGCACACCCTCCAGTTCACTCGGCATTGCAAGTGGCACCTCCAGCTGCACAAGAAAATTCACCTCCCCAGTTTGGGACTTCTTTTCGGTCAGAAGTAAGGAGGAGAACATTGCATTATGCTTAATTTGTCGACATGGTGTTAGTCGGGGTTAGCTTGGTACAAAATATGGTACTGGAGGCCAAACAACCCATCTGAAAAACCACCACTTGATCCAGTGGGAGGCACACCTTAAATGCCAGCAAACTGCACCCATTGCTGTTGGTGGGGATTTAGAAGTAGAAGATATGATCGCGGTGGAAGGTGAACAAGAGGGAGACATTTTCTTTGGTACACAAAGTAACTTTGAACCCAGCAGTGCAGTGGTACCACCCACATCCTTGTTAGCCTCAGCAACATCTCAGAGGCACCATAGTAAGAGCCAGGCTAAGACACCAAGGCAACAGAGTATCGCAATGAAAAAAGTGTGATACTGAGCCTAATAGGTTCAAGAAGTCACCTGAATCAGTGGCACCAGAAAGGAAAAAAAATCAGCCTTCCATTGTCAGCATCTTTAGGTCGGAGGGGCAGTAAAACACAACCACCCAACGGCACATGTGTACAATGCGAAACTGGTGAAAATATTTGCGCTGGACCTTCTCCCTTTTTCTTTTGTGTAAGGGTTGGTTTTCTGGAATTTCGGACAGCCATCTGCCCAAAATGGCAGGTTCCCAGCCAGTCCTATTTCGCCAGAGTTGCTGTTCCAGAACTACATCACAACATGCTGGAATTGCATGGACAAACTTGCAGTCTGTTCACAATATCCACCTGACAACAGACATGTGGACCAGTTGCCAATCTACTGATTACATGTGCATCACTGCACACTGGATCTCTTTTGTGGGGGTTACTGAAAAGATATCTACAGCAGGTGTTGTTGACACAGCTGAGATTTTTAATGCCACTCGTAAACATGCAACTGAAGCCATGTTCGCCAGGGAAAAATCTCATACTGCTGAAAACATTTTGGAGAGTTTAACAGCAAGCTTTTCTAATGGCTGCACCCAAGAGGGCTTAACATTGGCTTTGTTGCCACGGACAATGGCAGTAATATAGTTAAGGTCATGTGCACTGGTGGCTATTTCAGGATCCTGTGTTTGGCGCACTGCATTACCATCATTGTTCAAAACTTTCTGAAAAAGAAGACCGATTCAGCAACTTACTAACCACCTGAAGAAAAATATGCACACATTTCAGCCATTCTTTTAAAGCCCGAAGCAGCTGAGGATGATTGAACATGAGCATAGAATGCCAGTCAAAACACTCATCCAGGAGGTGCCAACACATTGGAACTCAACTTATTACATGCTTGATCGTCTGTTTGATCAGTACAGACCAATCAATGACTATGTCATGCAAAGACTAGGGGATGCTCGTGCTACTGTGAAAGGCATGACCGTTGAGATTGACCAATGGAGGCTAGTTAAATGCCTGACAGAGATGCTACTTCCTTTCGAGTTCTTCACACGTGAAGTCAGCAAGGAGGACAGTACTATGGGCCAGGCTATCCCATTGTTGCACATGGTAGAGCAACAGATGAAGGTGGTCTATGAATCGTACAAAGGTGTGGAGGAAAATAAAAGAAGCATATGAGTTGGTGGAGAGCTTAGCATTTTACTTAGCTGAAAATACAAGGGTGCAAACTAGCAATTTGTCAGAAAAACATTATATTTGTGCCACAATTCTGGATCCACGGTAAAATCAGCACTGAATAATAAGACATGAATTCCTTTCTCAGAAGTGGATGTTGCCCAGTACAAAACTTGGATAGCTAAGGCAGCCAGTGACTTGGAAAATGAACGGCTATTAATTAAAGGCCCGCTACTCCAACCCACAACAAGTACTGCAGTAGGGCATCCAACATCAAGTTCAAGGGGGCAGTACGTTTGGCTTACAGCACTCATCAACAACAGCAAGAACAGGATCATCAGCCCCAGTAAAATCGACACAGGGTTGGTATCTACAGCAAGAGCTTGTTAGGTCCAGTGCTGATGCAAAGGCAAACGAGGCCCAGTACAGCGGAGCACCCCTGAGCATTGAGCAGATGGTCCAAGACTATCTGGATGACCCAACTGAGGTCTTTATTGATCAAAACCCATTGGTGTATTGGTGGTGGAGCAAGACCACTGACTCATTGTCAGTGAAATTGCTCTCCCACCCTCGCAGCTCCACCATTAAGTGAGGTGCCCCTGCCCCTGCACTCTTGAGTGTCGGTGATCGAGGCCCTCCTCCACCCGCAGGTTTCCCTGCGCCTCATCCCTGGTGGTCCAGTGGACCTCTGTCTCCTTTCTTTCTTTCTGCTCCTTCACTCGTTTTTTCTCCCCTTTCTATCTTTCACCTTTCTGCACCTCTGTTCTTTTGCGCCTTATTTCTGCCCATTTCCCTTTCTCTCCCTCTGCTCCTTGACTCGTTTTCACTCGTTTTTTCCCCTTTCTATCTTTCACCTTTCTGCACCTCTGCTCTTTTGTGCCTTATTCTTGCCCATTTTCCCTTTCTCTCCCTCTGCTCCTTCTCTCGTTTTCACTCGTTTTTTTACACTTGCTATCTTTCACCTTTCTGCTCTTTTCTGCATCTCTGCTCTTTTGTGCCTTATTTCTGCCTATTTTCCCTTTTTTCTTTATCCCTTCTTTCCTCCCTTTACCTTTCCCCGCCGCTGCTGCCCCCGCGGCCCCCCCCCCCCCCAGCACGACCGGCCCAATCCAGCTCCCCTCCCCGCTCCCCGCCTCCCAGCTGTCCAGCCCTCCCCGACCCCTACTTAATGGCGGCCACTGCGGGGACAGGCGAGCAAGACCACTGACTCATTGTCAGTGAAATTGCTCTCCCACCCTCGCAGCTCCACCATTAAGTGAGGTGCCCCTGCCCCTGCACTCTTGAGTGTCGGTGATCGAGGCCCTCCTCCACCCGCAGGTTTCCCTGCGCCTCATCCCTGGTGGTCCAGTGGACCTCTGTCTCCTTTCTTTCTTTCTGCTCCTTCACTCGTTTTTTCTCCCCTTTCTATCTTTCACCTTTCTGCACCTCTGTTCTTTTGCGCCTTATTTCTGCCCATTTCCCTTTCTCTCCCTCTGCTCCTTCACTCGTTTTCACTCGTTTTTTCCCCTTTCTATCTTTCACCTTTCTGCACCTCTGCTCTTTTGTGCCTTATTCTTGCCCATTTTCCCTTTCTCTCCCTCTGCTCCTTCTCTCGTTTTCACTCGTTTTTTTACACTTGCTATCTTTCACCTTTCTGCTCTTTTCTGCATCTCTGCTCTTTTGTGCCTTATTTCTGCCTATTTTCCCTTTTTTCTTTATCCCTTCTTTCCTCCCTTTACCTTTCCCCGCCGCTGCTGCCCCCGTGGCCCCTCCCCCCCAGCACGACCGGCCCAATCCAGCTCCCCTCCCCGCTCCCGCCTCCCAGCTGTCCAGCCCTCCCCGACCCCTACTTAATGGCGGCCACTGCGGGGACAGGCGAGCAAGACCACTGACTCATTGTCAGTGAAATTGCTCTCCCACCCTCGCAGCTCCACCATTAAGTGAGGTGCCCCTGCCCCTGCACTCTTGAGTGTCGGTGATCGAGGCCCTCCTCCACCCGCAGGTTTCCCTGCGCCTCATCCCTGGTGGTCCAGTGGACCTCTGTCTCCTTTCTTTCTTTCTGCTCCTTCACTCGTTTTTTCTCCCCTTTCTATCTTTCACCTTTCTGCACCTCTGTTCTTTTGCGCCTTATTTCTGCCCATTTCCCTTTCTCTCCCTCTGCTCCTTCACTCGTTTTCACTCGTTTTTTCCCCTTTCTATCTTTCACCTTTCTGCACCTCTGCTCTTTTGTGCCTTATTCTTGCCCATTTTCCCTTTCTCTCCTTCTGCTCCTTCTCTCGTTTTCACTCGTTTTTTTACACTTTCTATCTTTCACCTTTCTGCTCTTTTCTGCATCTCTGCTCTTTTGTGCCTTATTTCTGCCTATTTTCCCTTTTTTCTTTATCCCTTCTTTCCTCCCTTTACCTTTCCCCGCCGCTGCTGCCCCCGCGGCCCCTCCCCCCCCAGCACGACCGGCCCAATCCAGCTCCCCTCCCCGCTCCCGCCTCCCAGCTGTCCAGCCCTCCCCGACCCCTACTTAATGGCGGCCACTACACGCACTCAACCCAGGCTGCAACAACAACTGCAAGCTAGCATCACCAGCCGACACCCATGGACCCTTCAGCTGTCACCGCTGCCGGCACACCTGCAGCACCGCCAAGAACACGGATCCAGCACAACCCGCCCACAAGAACACAACCGAACTGAAGACCCTGCAATGCATCCTCCTCAACGTCCGATCCCTCCACAAACACGCCACAGAAATCTGGGACCTCCTCGACAGCACAACCCCAGACGTAGCATTCTTCACCGAAACCTGGACCAACACCACCTCGGGACCGGACATCGCCATCGCCATCCCCCAAGGATACAAGATCTCCAGGAAGGACCGCCCCATCCACCCAGGAGGAGAAATCGCCATCGTCCACAAATCCAGCCTCCGCCTGAGCACACTCCCTGACGAGTCCACAGAACTGATGGAACACCTTCACTTCAAGATACTGGCCAGCCCCACCGCCGCCCTTCGAGGAACCCTCATCTACCGACCCCCTGGACCCCGCGGACCCTTCGCCAACTCCATCACGGACATTATCTCCCCGCAGGCCATCGCATCCACCAACTACACCCTGCTGGGAGACCTCAACTTCCACCTCGACAATCAACTGGACCCCAACACCACATCCCTCCTGGACAACCTCCACAACATTGGACTCCGCCAGATCGTGACCGAGCCCACGCACTCAGCAGGACACACCCTCGACCCCCTCTTCACTACAGGAAACTCCATCACCTTCAGCCACACCACCGAACTCCCATGGACCGACCATCGTTGCGTCCACTTCACCTTCAGAACACCCACCATCCACAGACACCAGCACCTGCTTCCACAAAGAAACTGGACCAAAATTACCGATGACCAGCTCACCTCCTCACTCAACAACTCCACCCCAACCATCGCGGAAAACGACGACCCCAACACCGCAGCCCGAACCCTGCATAGATGGATCTCGGACAGCACCAACACCATAGCCCCCCTCAAGAAAAACAACAATACCCGTGCCAAGAAAGCCAGATGGTTTACCACCGAACTTCGAGAGTCCAGGCGCACATGCCGCCGCCTCGAAAAGGCCTGGAGAAACACCAAATCCACAGAAGCCCACAACAACTTCAGAGCCGCCACCAACGCCCACCATCAACTCATCAGAGAAACGAGGAAAAAAGTGATTGAAGACAGAATCTCCACCCACGCACACAACAGCAAGGAACTCTTCAGCATCATCAAGGAGTTCGCCCAACCCACCAGCGAGTCTACCAACATCCCTCCCTCACAAGACCTCTGCGACAAACTCAGCATCTTTTTCCACCACAAAATCAAGAGCATCTACGACAACTTCGACGAAGACAACCAACACACTGAACCCTCACCAACCACCCCCGACACCCGGAAACCAGCGATTGATGACTGGACAGCCCTCACCACCGAAGACACACTGAAGACAATGAAGTCAATCCACTCAGGGGCCCCCACGGACCCCTGCCCCCACCACATCTTCAACAGAGCCGCCAACACCATCGCACCCATGCTCCGCCAAACCATCAACCGCTCCCTGGCGACCGCCTCATTCCCCGACGACTGGAAACACGCCGAGGTCAACCCCCTCCTAAAGAAACCCTCAGCGGACCCCACCGACCTCAAAAACTACAGACCCATCTCCCTGCTCCCGTTCCCAGCGAAAGTCATCGAGAAAGCCATCAACAGCCAACTCGCCACATTCATTGAAGAACACAACATCCTCGACTCCTCCCAATCCGGCTTCAGAAAAAACCACAGTACGGAAACCGCCCTCCTCGCCGCAACAGACGACATCCGCACCTTACTGGACAAAGGAGAAACAGTAGCCCTCATCCTCCTCGACCTATCAGCGGCGTTTGACACAGTCTCCCACCGCACCCTAATACGCAGACTCTACGATGCAGGATTCCAGGACAAGGCCCTCGACTGGATCTGCTCCTTCCTCTCCAGCAGGACGCAGCGGGTCAGACTCCCCCCTTTCCTCTCGGACCCCACACCTATCACCTGCGGAGTCCCCCAGGGCTCCTCCCTCAGCCCGACGCTCTTCAACGTCTACATGGCTCCACTTGCCCCCATCGTCAGAACCTACGGACTCAACATCGTGTCATATGCAGATGACACCCAGCTCATCCTCTCCCTATCCAACGAGCCCAACACCGCCAGACGCAACTTTCGAGAAGGCATGGAAGCCGTCGCCAAATGGATGAAAAACAGCTGCCTACAACTAAACACCAACAAAACAGAAGTACTCATCATGGGCCCAAACCCCGACGCCTGGAGTGACACCTGGTGGCCCACCGCCCTCGGAAACCCGCCAACCCCCACAGACCACGCACGCAACCTGTGAATCATCCTGGACTCCGAGCTCAAAATGGACCGCCAGATCAACTCTGTCTCATCTTCCTGCTTCCACACCCTCCGCCTCCTTCGTAAGACCTTCAAATGGATCCCCCTCGAACACCGAAAGACAGTCACTCACGCCCTGGTCACCAGCAGACTCGACTACGGCAACGCACTCTACGCCGGAATAAACAAAAACCTCATCCGCAAGCTACAGAACATCCAGAACGCCGCCGCAAGACTGGTCCTCAACCTGCCAAAACACTGCCACATCTCCCAGCACCTGCGCACACTCCACTGGCTCCCTGTCGAGGCGAGAATCACCTTTAAGATGCTCACCCACGCACACAAGGCCCTCCACGGCACCGGACCAGCATACCTGAACAGCCGACTCAAATTCCACGCACCCCAAAGGACCCTACGATCAGCCCAGCTTTCCTACGCTGTGGTCCCCCGCACCAGAAAGACCAGATCGGGAGGCCGCTCCTTCTCCTTCCTCGCGGCCAAAGCATGGAACGCCCTTCCGCTCCACCTCAGACAGACAACATCGCTCCCCATCTTCGCAAGAAACCTCAAAACCTGGCTCTTCGACAGACCCCCTCCTTGATGGAATGGAACCTGCACCCCCCCAACCCCCCCCCACCCCTAGCGCCTTGAGACCCTTACGGGTGAGTAGTCGCGCTTTAACAAACTCCTGATTGATTGATATTGGTATGGGAAAATGCGCAACTGGCCAGTGCCCAGCAGGCTCCTGATAAACCATCTGGCTTGCCCTGTCGCAAGTGTCTCTTCTGAGCATGTTTTCGGTGCTCCTGGTGCCATTGTAACAGTAAAAAGGAGCAGTCTCTCATCCAAAAACGTGGCGAGGTTAACCATGATCAAAATAAATCAGCACTTTATACCACCGAATAACAAAATATGTGAATCACAGCAGGAAGATGAGACCAGCAACTTAGGTGACAGAAGTAGTGTGTTAGATGATTACCTGGTTCTGGTTGAACCACCAGAGTTTGAGGATGAACTTTACTTCCCTGACAACTAGGCTTTCAACTTATACTTTCTTACTTCCTTATATACATTTATTATTTATGTGTATCTCTATCTTTCTGGTTCGATTCACAACAAATTTATCACCACTTCTTCTCTTTTTATTGCCATATTGGAGTTGCAGCTGTGTGCATTTTAGCCCACTCCTCTGAGTCCTGACCCATCCTCCTGACTCACCCTAAATACATTTCCTTCAAGTTAGATGATTGGATGGAGATTACAATAGTACAAGAACTGCAGTCTCATCGAGTCCCTCCTAAAGAAGTGGAACATGACTATAGCTATCCTCCTTTCCGAGCCGAGAGAGACTGACCCTATAAGAAGGAACAGCTAATTATGGCATGCATTGGACGCGGTCTCTGGATGATTGGTGTTTGTGTTGTTGTTGTTTGCTGTGCATGAAGGAAAGTCACAGTGTACTACTATTTATCTACACACTAAAAGTGACTCAAGTCAATCTTTCCGTTCTGGCTCTTTAATAAAAAATTGTTACTTCTACTGCAGGCCAATCCATTGCATTTTTGAATATGGAATCTGGACTCACTCGGTACCCTACAGACTGAGTTGGACAACACCATGATGATGACCACATAGTATATTCGCAGTCAGTCAGTTGGATCGGAGATGATTGATGGAATAACTCAGGGCATTTCAAATAACGAAGTGGCATAAAAGATAAACAGGTCAAAAACAATGACAGCAGACCTACATGTCTGTGTAGTAGTGGTGGAGTCGAGTAGTCATGAGTGTAGTAGTGGTATAACTGACATCAGTGCATTGACTTAGTTACTTACTTTGGAAAATGCTATGTTGCTGTAGATATCTGATCTGTGACTGTCTGGCTCAGTCAAAATCTAAGCTAAGTGGAGGTTGGGTTGGCGCTATTGGCCGGCTCTGTCCTGTTGTAGGTTAATGCTGGAAAAATGCAACAGAGAAGACATGATTTAGCTATGCCGCTTCTGAAAGTGTTTTGTTTGCACTCCTCTGTAATTCATGTTTATTTTTCTCCTTAATTTTTCAATATCCCTTTTTTTTTTCCATCTACACTTACAGGCCGGCTTTTACCCTGTATGGGACAGAGAAAAACAACTCACACACATCTTCTAATCCGCCAGACAGGCAGTGGCACCCACAATTGATGGATGCAGCGTCCATGAAAGGGAGGACCAGGAGAAATGCTGTGATGCAACCCCTCAATTCGACCAGGATAACATACAGTAACTTTTTTATCATTCATCATCTTTTAAATAATTTGATTTATTTGTTCTCTCCAATGACTACAACTGTGTGTTTGTTGTTGTTGTTATTATGTTTGCTTTTTCTTTGCTTATAATTGATCTCTACAGATTTTTTTTTATTTTCTCCTCTAGCTTTAAAAGGAAGCCCGGTACAACAGAACATAAAATGTATTTAATTTGGGTCTGTCTGAGGGCAGATAGGCAAGAAAAAATAGCATAATAATAATTAATAATATACTGTTCCCCTGAAAAGGGTACTATTCCAGTTTGTAAGTACTACTTATCATCATTAACCATCAAGTCATCAACGTGCACGCATTGACTTTTTCTCCCTTAACAGATATATGATGATCGTCTGCCAAGATTATGTGTGTTCACTGTTCAGTTGTTGTTTTGCATGTGTAGTGTTCGCTTTAGTCTAAGCTTTCTCTCAAATACCCCTTCCCAACCATTCATCAAACCCTAACCTCTTCCCCCGGGCTGTGTGATTTAACTATTGAGGTGTGACTAAATAAAATTCACACCAATAATTCATCACAAACTTGATGGGGCAGATGTGGTGAAAGCAACACTAATTCAATTTCAATCAAGGCAGGGCAAGGATCTTCTTCTTCTGCTTGCCAATGCCCACCAGTGCTCAGTATATTTGAAAGTCATTTTTTTTTACAAAGGAACTTAAATATTACATCATCATAATTCATTGCTTCATTGCGTCATCGATTGGATTCATCATCCCCGCCTAAGTTACAGCAGTCAAGGTTATGCTTTTGTCGAGAACATTGCTAATCATTATGGTTACTTGTTTGGCAGTCTTCATGTGAACTGATCTGTACTTCATTCTACTACTCCTTCCATAGTCTCTCTCAGGCGACTGACTGTCTCATTTTCATTTTTTGCAAATGTTACTGCCAGTGTCTACTGTCTACCACCACAACCATGGCATCTTGGCAAACCAATCCATTATCACCATGCAGACATCATTGTGCCTATTTTAAACATCAATCACAGGTAAGAGAAGAAGTTTGGGGGAGGCATAATTAATAATGGAAATTCATTCATTAATGCACACACCCATACCCTTGAGTCCAGTTGCAGACTGCATAGACTAGGAGGAGAGACTGACAGTACTACTAGGACAAGTCACTCAGTGAGGGTACCACATCTATCTGTTTGTGTGTTACAAAATCGGCAGATTATTTAAAGCAAAAACTGGCTGCGGCCCTGCAGCAGCAAAGGAAGGAAACCGTGTGACATCAAATAGTAACACCCTACAAAATATTTACATTGTATATAAAGTTGAAGTATAAACATAATTTATTCCCCTAACAAAATAAACTAATGTAAAAAAAAAACACAACATCTGATCCACCCCTCTCCCTATCCCCAACCAATGTCCAAAAAGATAAAGAGTCCAAACAATGTCTGTTAAATAAAATTCAAAAAAAAAATTGTCCATAAAAAACACCAACTTTTCCCCAACATAGTCCAATGCCCACCCACCAAAAAACATAATAAGAAAGGGACAATCCAATGGGATCTATAGTCCATCGGCAGGCTCGCATTCTCCGGTTAATTGTTAGGACCTCCTTCTTTAGCTGCTACTCTAGGCGCGCCATAAGGAGGAGCATATATCGCATAAATGCTCGACAATTGCATCCACAGGGGGCCAGCAGTGTGTGATGAAGTGCGGCAGGTGGTTACCAGACCGTGGCGCTTTACCACTCGTGGGGCGCCGCCTGGCTGGGGCCCGGGGCATTGGAAGAGGCTGCAGCTGTTGCCGCCTCCTCCTCCTCTTCCACCAGAACCACCAGCCTCCTGTAATCCAAGCAGATGGCCTCAAGCTTCTGGTGCCGGGCCATGGCTGCCAACTCCTTCCTGCCTGGTTTTGCTTTCGGTTGGGAAGGAGTAGCAATATCGAAAAAGAAAAAAGACTAATGTAACTAACAATACTGTTAGAAAACAGTAACACAAAATTAATCCTATACATAATGGCACAGTAGCACTAGCAAGTACAGTACATAACACTTGTGGTATCTATGGACTTGAGTACACCAGTTTTCTTCTTCTCTCTTGTTGAGCTACATTAGGTAACCTTGTAGCCAGCATGCCAGCTTGTGCCCAAGACAAACATAATCGTTATGATGCAGACTCACCTTATTTTCATTTGATACTGTCTGCAGGTGGGGAAGCTGACTACACAATCATCTTATTTTTTCTATTATGGGTGGCACTGGCCATACTCTGCTACATCAAAGGCAACTGCTCAATTTCACTTTCACACAGCGCTGACTACAACAAGCAGATGATATCTAATCGAAATGAACAGTGCCTATATATATATGGGATGACAAAATGAAGTACTTTATTTTGACTGAACCATGCAGCCCATAGGCCACCCATGGCAGGCTGACACAGTCGAAAATAAATTAAGATATGCAGTGAGTTGGCCTCGGAGTCGGAGGGAGGCACTGCTTGATAACATACATACACAATGTATATGCTGCTGTGCTTTCAAACTACTGTGAGTGGAGAGAGTATTCTGAATATACAACTTCTATTCTCTTTGGCTAAGCTACTCTGGCACGGTTTATTTCCTTTTACATTGTCTTCAAAGACTCTTCATCCAGTGACAGTCTCCACCTATGCTATGATGAATACCATCCAAGCATCCATCCTAAACATGTCTATCATTCTTCTTAACCTCTCAACAAACCTTAGTTTGTTTCAACAACAACAAACATTTATTATTATTTTTTTAAACCACCACCCATGCGTCCTTCCTTCCTTGCTTGCCTTTGAGTTTGACCCATGAAACACCCCCGAGGATTCTTGCTATCACCCATACAGTTCCATCCACCCAGGCAGGCATCTCTTACTTTCACCTTCCACCCATTCTTCAACCACCCATGCATCTGATTCCTATCAGCCAACTATGCATGCATCCCACGTGGCACGTATATTTCTATGCCACTCATATATATTACACATCTCGCCCATCCGTCCTCCTTCCTCCTTCCAGCCTTCTTTCCCTTTTCATTCAACCCATCCATCAAGGTCATCTGACTCTTAGACCTTCTCCAAAAAACTTTCCTGGCTGAGTTGAATTCAGATAGAAGAGGCCATTAGTTACTCAACTACTACTCCCACTGCTAATGCTATTGCTCTAATGCTAAGTAAAGCGTGACTTCTTTAGCTGTTGTTCACAACAAGTTAGTCTCCCTCAACCTACAGTGTACACCCTTGCAGCGAGTGTGTAACTATTGACAATAAGTAAGGAATATAAGTATAACTTGCCACTGCTGCTGGGTCTCCCCACCTCTGTGGCAGCTACCACATCCACTGCTCCCATCAGGCTGGCAATGCCTGCTCTGTTGCTGGCCCCGGCACTGGTGGTTGGTACGCCTAGAAAAAACATTACACATTTTTTAGATGCCATATACACCTCAACCATTCATTCTTTTTCACTAGCAAGATTGAAAAAAAAGTGAAAATACATATATATACCACATACATTACTAGGATAAATCAGGTATTAGAATAGACATGAGTACAAAACTAGTAAAATATCTGCTTGGGCATTATTGGTGGGAATTGTCAAAAAGCCTCTCAAGATTAAGAAGGCTAGAAGAGGACAACCCAAAGGACTTGACTCTGTGGCTAGAGCTATTGGTGAATCTGAGTTTTAAAACCTTTTAAATAAAATAAAGAGTGGCCAACTGGGCAAGCTTAGCTACAGACAGACTAAAGTAATAACACAGAGAACCAGAGCAGAAGCAAGGCAGTGACAACAAGAATTTAGAAACAGATAGTTTAGATTGAAGAAGATTTGGTAAAAATAGAATTAGGAAATGGAAATAATAGTTCAGAAGTAATAAGGTGCAGTAAAAATGAGGGAACTATATTTAATATTAACAACTGGAGGACTTACTGGGGACAGCAGAGCCCTGGATAGAGGAGCTGTCCTGGCCCTGGGATTGGGAGGTATCATGTCCCGCTGCTCCCAACGACTCTTACCCCGTCTTCTTGCCCCTTGTTGATGATCATGTAAGATATAATAAAGAAAGAGACAAACATTGAGGATTGGTGTGAAACAAATAAAATATTTTTTTAAATGCTCAAAAGGCTTAGCATATTACTCACTTACAAACTACAAAAGGTTCTACTATGGACTGGAGTAAGCAGCACTCTGCAGCAGGTGACGTGAAAGAGGATGCATCACGCAGATCACTAAAAGATTTTACCTACTAGTAATGAACTAGGTAACTAAACTACCTATCAACCCAACACTATTCTAGTGACAGGAGGACAGAGGAAGGACTAGAATCTTTCTAGCATTACCGAACTTAAGTTCTCTAAAGTAAACTCTCTTACATAATCAGCCCAAGCGAGCGCAGCTGGCGCAAAGTTGCAAACAAGTAAGATTAGTAGAGCCGAGCACCTGTGTCTAGAAGAATAACAATCACGTAATTTACCTGCAATGTAAGCAGCAGGAGTCTTGCTATTCGGCAAAAAATTATGTTCGCAATAACAGTAACACAGTCTAGAGAACACACAATACTACTAGTATTAGCTACTCACCAAGCCCAACAACCTCAACACCTAGCAGGTCCAGCAGGTCCTGCTCCTGGTCCAAGATGTCTGTCCACCGGTGGGTCAGCTGGTTATGGGTACACCGGACGCCAGAGCAGCGAAACACTGCCCGGCACACCTTTGCCCACCAGCGGTGATGCTCCTGGGTAGGGCACCCAGAACCAGGCCTGCCTTCTGCTGTAAGGTCAAGGGGAGGAGGCACTACACACAAAAAACAAGGGCGGCTACCTCTGCCTCGCTAAAAAGTGACCTGAATTGCATCTCTTCTGGGTGCTGTCTGCTACAGGGAATGCGGCTCTTCTTCAGAGCAGGCGCCTTCCCCGTGGAGCCGGTACGTCCCTTAGCCATGGTCCTGGGTTGGGCGGAGGACAGAAAAGGAAATGTAGCAGTAAAAAATAAAGTCAGGGGAGGAAGTAGGAGAGTAAAAAAGGAAGTAATATATAAAACTAGAAAAAAGTTTAAAAAACGCAGTAAAAGTAGAAATAAAACGCAAAATATACACACAGAGAGGGATAGAAAATAAATAAAAATGATTAGAAAATTAGTCTAAATAACAAAGGATTGCAAAGATTGCAGAGGGATTGTAGAACAGGCCCCAGAACCATGCAAAGAATAGGGAAACAAGAAGGCCGCGCCACTTAGCGACCTCGTGGTGAAGTTTGCGTGATATTTCCCCCGAACACGTCATCCACGTTGCCGAACTTCGAAAACATCTTGCGAGCGTACACGAGCACATGCGAGCATGCGGAAAGTAGCAACTCCACATGCGAGCGTAGCTACGTGTAGTGCTGCAGAGTTTTTTGGCTGCTTCGTGTTGCCTCGTGTAGCGTGGCTAGTTGGGGAGTTTACAAAAAGCTTGGACTGGCTTGTAGATAAATGACCTGCTCTCAGCACCAACATCTGCGAGACTGCTTGCCTGCAGGCACCCACATATACACCTGTCCCTAATGGACAAAACATTAACTGACTTTCTAACCATGCATGCATCCAGGATGCCACACCAAAATCCATTTACTTTAAAATACTGCACGGGTGGCACTGGTCCCCTCAGACGTAATGACCAACTACACAACATTAAAGTCATTTGGAATCCAAACCTGACCTGAAGCTGACACAAGTACGAACATATCTACTGCTTAGATGTTTTACTTTTTTCCTAGATTAACTGGTAAGGTTGTCATAGAGCTAGGGTTGCCTATAAGGAGACCCAGACATCCTTGAGGGTCTGGAGTGTGGTGGTGGTATTGGTGCTGGTGGTGGTGCTATTGGTGGTTGTATTAGTGGTGGTGGTGATTTTGGCGGTGGTATTGGTGGTGGTATTAGTGGTGGCATTGGTGCTGGTGGTGGCAGGAAATAGTCCCCTCCTGCTCTTCCTCCTGTGCGGGAGGGGGTCACAGAGTGAAAGGTGTTGGAGCGCTTTGTTAGTGTTTATAGCTTGGATCATATGTAACTCTCACTTCACACTTACACATCTTCTTCACTGCACTATTTATCACTACTTTAATGTTGTCGCAGGCCGGTCTCTTCCTCTAATATTTACAATCTAAAAAGCGGTCGCGAAGGCCCTTTATTGCAATGCAATAGGTCTCACATTTGTGAGAGTTTAAGCTATTAGTATTGTAAATGACAATGCCTTTAATTCATTTTTTAAAACCCAAAACATAAATAAAAGGCATTGTCATTTACAATGCCAAAACCTCAAACTTGCAAGAATGCGAGACCTATTGTATTGCAAATGCTTGTTGTACTGGGTGCAGTACTTACGGTAAATATTTTTTTTTAAATAATTCACAGATCTGGCACTGTAGAACTAAAATATCCTAAAGAATATGTGGTGGTGAGGTGCTTCTTACCCTCTGTAGTCCACAGCGGTGATGTTCATAAGAAAGTGGCCACAACGTTTTGTGGTTTTAGGGCATTTTCAGCAAATTGTGCAATGACAACCAGGAGGTTTTTTTCATTTATGGGGACTAGTCTCATCTGTTCACCCAAATATCCTCTGCTGGGGAAGGGGCTGTTTTAGCTACCCCCCTAATTCCATTCAAACGATTTGCTTTTAGTAAATGAAGCTTGGTCGAGGTTCAGAAGTACTTAATGTATTAATTACCCTTTCAGAATTCCTAATCCGCAACAAAATAGCTTTACATGATCTTCAAAATCAGCGCTCCTAGCATGAGTAACAATAACGTGTAACAAACATTTGACATACACAATGTTTAACAAGGAGATTTGGTACGGCATCACAGACCACAGGGTTCCTAATTCTGGCTTTCCAAAATATGATCTTCAGGTACAAATAAGGACATAACTATTTCCGTTCACTGATCCGCTAGGGGTTGTGGACACAGACCACAGAGCTTCTCAGAAAGCAAGGTTCCCCCCTCGAATAATGCCACTTTTCTACCTGTTGTGCTGAAGTCTGTCAGGAGACTGCCAGTGCATTTCAATTCTAAGAATTCATTACCAGCCTTCTTCTCTCGCTTCCTGGCATATAAACCTAATAGGCAAATTTCCATTGCAAATTATGTCCTCCCATCCAACATGCTTTCCAGATTTCCTGCAACCTTAACCCAGAATGGGATCAACACAGAGAAGGTCCAAAGCATGCGAATAGAACCTTGTTAGAAATTGTGTTCCTGATTGACAGGGGTATGAACCCTAGGCAAGCAGCAACCAAAAACCTAGTCTAGGAAAGAGGCATGCAACCCTAAATTAACCTTTGCTCACCTTCTGGTTGCTTGGCACAGAGCAGTCAGGCCTTATTTAGAGCCAATGTGTAAAGCATTTGTGCTATACTTCATACTGTAAATCAGTGACAAAAGCGCTCAAAAATATTTCACACTGGTTTAAAATAAAAGCTTAAATTAATAAATAAAACATGAGCAAAATGACAAAAATCCAAAAGGTAGAACTTAAGATATTGAATTTTAAAGTTTATAGTGAAAAAAGGCACCAGAAAGCAAAAATCGCTTTTAGGATATTTAGTCACGCTGAACCAGGACAAAGTCTGGTCTAGATGGGGCGTAGTCTGGCTATAAGGGCCCAGTTAGGTCCGTTGAAACCAAAGTACCTTAAATACTGGTTGCGGAGTGTTTGCATGGATCCATGTCAAAGAGGGGTCATGCAGCAGATGCCATGTGTCAATTCCGAGATGCTACAAGGCTGCGGTGCGAGCTCCTGATGCATTGAGGCTGCAGTGCAAGGTCCTGATGCATCAACGTCAAGGATCCTGTCGACGGAGTTTGTGATGTAAAGGCCTTCACCGAGGATGCGAGGCACAGTGGAGACAATGCTTCAGTTCCAGTGAGTGGTGAAGCAGCGATGCGGAGCTTCGCCATTGTCATTGAGACTGCAGTCAACAAGGGTTGCGGGGAGCTTGCATCAGGAAAAGCGTTGCTCAGTGGTATTCCGAACGCGATGCGTCAGACCCAAGATACTGGATGCAGTGGCGGTGTGATTATTTTGAAATGGGTCTAATAAACACAACTGCTGTGATGTAGCAGTTCTGCTCGAAGGCGCTCCGTTCAGCTAAGGGGATGCATTGCTTCTGCGTGGGAATGCATTGCTCAGTAAAGGATGCCTCGGTTCTATGGGGTGTCCTTTTTTCACTACTGCTTTAGGGCTAATGAACGGATCATTGGAAAATAGGATGCACAGAAAACAATATATACCATTAGTTTATATATGCAAAACAATAATTATTTATTTGTCAAACTTAAAAGTCAATATTTAAATAATTTTAAAATACCCAATTTCCTTGTACTCAGCACTTAGTGCATTTATTTTTCTAATAATGCATTTGAGGGTTAGTAGAGAAATATAAAAATACATAGAAACATTCAGAAAACAAATAGTACATGTTCACACACAAATAAACATATAGTCACAAAGAACATAGACATATTATTTGGTCATTCCTTGCCTATCCCAACCACAACTTGTCAAAATAATAACTGGTGTTTATAAATGTCTTTCAAAAAGTTCATAATCCACCTGGAAGTAGCAAGAGAAATAAACAAGTAGCTTCTTTTTGTGCAAAATTATGCACTTCTTAAGCATGAAAGATTATGGAAGTTCATCTTCTTTGGCTTCTCCAAAGGAATAATTGGTTGACGCATTTCAGCCTTTGTAGAACTGCAGGCCTCATCAGGATGGGTGGTTGATAAGTGACCATTTGCATATAATCAAGAAATAATGTGAATGACAAATATCACATTTCTCCCCTGCATTTCTACTTGACATTAACCAAAAACGTACGAAGACCAAAGACATTAGTGTTGAAAAGGAAGAAAAAGAAGGATAAGAATCAGTGCACTCTTCATGCACTTCTTACAACATGCCTGTTGAAGAATGCGCGTCTTGCGCATTGAATGGAGGTGAGGCTCTATATAGCACTGGCCATTCACGGGGCTTGCTCTCCTGTCCTCGCACCTCAGGTCATGAGAGAGCGTGGCCTCCTGGGACACAGAATTCCTGTTGAAGAATGTGGTGTAAGAACTTCCTTAAAACCCTTTTGTAATGACAGAAGGTACATACATTAGCATATTTCAAAGAACCCACCAATCTCTTAACAAATCTCACCTTTAGTAAATCTGTGGATGTTCTAATTGCAGAAAGACTGGGCCTAATTCACAAAGATGAACTTACAGTTTTGTGTAAGTTTACTATTTATTTGGTATTCACAAACTAGAAGTTTAATTTTATTAATAGCAATTGTACAACTGCAGAGACTCCACACATAAAAAGATAGGCCTGTCCCATCTTTTTATGTGCGGAGTTCTCTGCCCCCACTGCGGAATCTCTGAAGTCATAAAATACTGTTATTAAAATTACACTCATAGGTGTGAATATCAAAAAATAGCAAACTTACATTAAAGTGTAAGTTAATCTTTGTGAATCAAATCCCAAGAGTTTCATAGGAAAAACCAATGATTGACACTTACAAAGTGTTGTATAAAATTAACCAGGATTTCTAAAGCTTTTCACCTAATTAACTACCATATATGTATATTATAATATTGAAATGTTGAGAGCTTTATTGAAAACAATGAAGCGACTCGGGCATTAATTGCTGATGTAGACCTTTTGTCACAACATTGTGTTTTCTGTAGTTCCATATTTATTTTATTTTCTAATATCTCTGCAGCGCTTTATCCTTGGACTATACCCTTGTTATCGGCCCGTCTGTGGCTTGGTCTTATAACTCGAAACGAGGGCATTTAGCAATCAAAATAACCTCTGGCGCCGAGCTTGAAAGGGACAGCTTTTGTTGCCAATCCTTTAATGGTGAGGCTATTAGAATCTAGTGATGTCTATGCACAATTGAAATGGCACATTGGCAACGAATATTAATCACGTACCTTAGTAGATCAGTGGCGTGTTCTGTTCCTTCCCCATTGCTTGAATTCAAAATGCTTCCCCAACCGGATGAGCGGCAATTACATTTTTTTTATCAAAACTACGGCATTGGCACTGTATCTGTGATAAATCTCCGTTAAATTATCTTTCAAAGTGTTGTGGTAAAACACAAGTTGAAATAACTAATTGAATGAAATTATTAAATTCTGCATTACTAAAAGCAGTACATAATTATACAGATATACGATATTTCTACACCTCTTGTTTCTGCCAATGCTTGTCATTTGATATCTGAGTTCGTATTATAAGGACATATGGCATGTTTTTTTCCTGTCCTGCTTACTGCTGCAAAGTATTAATCACAATGTTATGGAGCATTCGTGCCTTTTTATTAAGAAATGCATTCCACATTTTGAGTTCTCTTATGACACTCTTATTTGATGAATCTATTTTAAGCAGCGTTTGTATCATCGCAGAACCTTTGTCACGAGCGGCATTCTTTACTTTGTTCTCTAACAATGATGTGACATTTTTTTCAATTGTCAGATAATGTTATTGCCTTTAACCAGTGTTCCCCTTTCATAAGATTTCCTTTTGTCTTTTATCTTTTTTTCCATCATAATTGGTTTCAATCCGCCTTATGTCATCAGGTCTTTCAAAAAGATTGCGTCCAGTACTTTATTTGCATTTTTTGTTTCAGACATGACTTCATGTTTACAGATTCCAAAGACCTCGCTGGCTGTTAGTATATTATTATTTCATATGCCTGCAACATCTGAGAGAAGCGTACTAATATTTTTGTGCATTTACTCTTGTTTATACACTTCAATCCAGAATCCTGTAAACTGTTCACACATTCTTATTGCACCTTTTATAAATCATGGACTAATTTATACATAAATCGACTTTTGTCTCACTGTTTTGCTAATTAGGCCTTTTGTTGGCCACGAAGCATTCTGTGCATTGTTCCTTTATTTGAAATTCATGTGCATCAAATACACTTTGAAATGGAGTGAAAATCCGGTTGCTGTTTTGTTCTTTTTATCGATGAATGTGTTAATCAAGGGATCTAGACTGTGACATTTCGCATCTATTAAACATTGTCTTCCAAGTTAAAGCCGTTGTTGGTTCACCAGGTATGGCCCCATTACCATCGGGCTGGAGGTATTCTTAGAGACATACCATTATGGTAGATTTGGGCTGGGGTCACGCACTGGTGATTCCGAGGTTCAGAAACACCAAATCTAGTTTACCAGGTTCTAGCCTCATCCAAGTAAAATCACCTCAGAGGCAGAAGATGGAACACTGGTGCCAGAGCAGGGACTCATAACTTAATCGTTAAGCGTCATTATCAAATAACCCCCAACATTGGTTGGGGGTTATTTGGGTGAGGGGGGTGCTCCTGGGGGGTACCTACGGTATCCCCCTGCATTTCACAGTACAACATGGCAGGCACCGCGCGGTGCCTGTCATGTTGTGCTGTGAAACGCACAACATGCATTTTTGACATTGCGGCGGACGGTGCTTTCAGCACCGTCGGCCGCAATGTTAAAAATGCGGGTTGCACCCGCCACTATGGCGGATGCACCCTAATTCGGGGCACGGTACCTCCGCCCTTGTGGCGGATGGTCCCTGCCCCAGACAGGATGGCGGACGGACAAAGTCCATCCTCCATCCTTATCGACCCCTTAGTACTTAAGAACTTATTTAGATGAGTTATTAGCATCAGGATTCATCCGACACTCAACATCTCCAGTCTCTTCTCCACTGTTTTTCATACCTAAGCGTGATGGTAGTGGCTTATGTGTGTGTTTGACTATCGTAGATTAAATAAGGCCACTATTCAAATTAAATATCCTTTGCCTCTAATTTCACTTCTTCTTGACCAATTACATCATTCCACCATCTACACTAATTTAGATTTAGGAAGGGCATACCATCTTGTCTGAGTAAAAGAACATGACAAATGGAAAACGGCCTTCTGAACCAAGTTTGGTTTATTTGAGTACACAGTCATGCCCTTTGGCTTATGTAATGCCCCTGCGGCCTTTTAATACTTTAAAATGAAGTATTGAATGAATTCCTTGATATCAGTGTTATTGTATACATTGATGATAAACTCATTTATTCTAAAAATAGAGAACATATTCATCAACTGAAAGCATTACTAGCCAAATTGCTAGAAAATCATCTGTTTGCAAAATTAGAGAAATGTGTCTTTAACACTGACACGGTTGAGTTCTTAGGATATTGTCTATCACCAGCAGGGATCATGTTGGATCCTAAAAAGTGAGCACTATAGGAGATTTGCCAGAGCCCACATCAGTAAAAGAAGTACAGAAGGTTTTAGGTTTTGCTAATTTCTATAGATGTTTTATACCTCACTTTGCAGAAACAGTTGTACCTAGCACCAAGCTTCTTCAAAAGAGACAAATATTTTCATGGGCAGAGAAGGCAGCTCAAGCTTTTTCTCAACTAAAAGAAAAATTTACTTCGGCACCTTTGTTAAGGCATCCAGACCCTGACATTTCTTTGTCTTTGGAATCAGATGCTTCACAAAAGGCAGTGGGAGAAGTTCTCTAACAAAGAGATGAACAGGATGGCCAGTAACATCCCGTAGCCTTCTATTCTAAAAAATGACTCCCTGCTGAGCAGCATTATATGGTGGCAGAGAGGGAATTGTTAGCAATAAAGTTAGTATTCACTGAATGGCGCCATCATTTAATGGGAACCAAATATCCTGTAACCATATTTAGTGATCATAAGAATTAACAATGTTTTATTTCTGTGAAGGTCCTTACACCTCGTCAAATGTGATGGTTACATTTCTTTAGTGCATTTGACTTCGTGATTACATATAGACCAGGGTCAAAACAAATCCAATTAGACATTTTATCAAGATATGGCTACACTACTGAATCTAAAAAAGATATAATAAGTACTCCCATTTTTTCCCAGAGAAAATATTGGCTGCTATAGTACAAGCAGACTAGTTAAGACGGAACATCTGAATATAAATGTACAAGAATGGTTAAAAAATCCCCAAAATTCTATTCAAGATGGTTTACTCTATCATAATTCCTTATTATTCTTTCCAACCATTGAGTTACAAGAAAAGGTCTTAGCTTGGCATCATGACTCAGCCTTTGCAGGTCGCCCTGGTAATCTGAAAACCCTAGATAATTGCAAGAAACATTTATGATCGTCTTCTTTAAGAAAAGACGTTCAAAATACGTGGCATCCTGTCCAATTTGTGCCAGCAATAAATCTTCACATAAAGCACCAGCCGGGTTATTGCAACCATTACCAACCCCTCCAACTCCTTGGCATACCATAAGCGTAGATTTCATCACCAATTTACCAGCAGACAATCATTTTACAACCATTTTGGTAGCTGTAGATTATTTGTATTTGTATTTGTATTTTGTATGGGGTATTTCTAGAGCGCTGACTGTTGCTCCGGAAGGAGCATCCTGGCGCTGAAAACACGTGTATAAACCAAGTAGGAGGCTCTAAATGGCAGCCATTACGAAACCGCCTGGCAGACTAAAGATCCAAGTTTTTAAATCTTTCCTGAAGGCGTTTTCCTGTACTAGGAGTCTGAGGTTCACGGGCATGGCGTTCCAGGCCTTAGAGGCCAGTACTGTAAAAGTCTTTCCTCCTTTAGTTTTAAGCTTGAATCTAGGGATGTTGATTAGATTACCCCCCGATGACCTCAGGCATCTCGGAGGATCATAACAAGTGAAACGTCTCGTAAGGTATTTCGGGCCTGTCTTATTGAGGGATCTAAAGGCGGTTAGCAGGATCTTAAAAAGAATCCTTTTATGTAGGGGCAGCCAGTGAAGGATCTGAAGCGCGGCAGAGGCAGAAGATCTTCTAGATCAGTGGTTCCCAAACTTTTGACTCCTGAGGACCCCCATTGAGTCACCACTGGAAGCCGGGGACCCCCAAGCAATTTGTATGAGTTAAATTTCAAATATTAAAACAGTAATTCGAAAAAAATACACACGTGTGCACACAAAACAAATACTCAAAGTACTTAGGGGCAGATTTACAATAAGTGACTCATACATGCATATCAGCAGGGATGCGCCATTTATTGTGCGCCATGCCTCCGCCACCATTGATGCGCTGCATTTACAATGCTGCGCCTCATGGGGCAAAAAAGCACAGATGCATGACGCATATGTGCCTTAAAGGTGGCGCATTGCTGGAGTTGTGTCTCAAGCGCGACACAGCTCCAGCAATGCTCTGGGGGGGTTGAATCTTGTTAATGCTGCGTCAATCCTTACGCCTGCTTCAAGCAGGCGCAGGGTTTTGACGCCGCATGGGCCCCAAAGTGACTGAGTGAAATCTTGTAGATTTCACTCCGCCACTTTTAGGCGGCGTTCCTGCGCCGGAACGCCTTCTTCTGGCGCAGGGCTTTACAACGTGGCGCATCTCCCAGATGCGTCACGTTGTAAATACCCTGCACCATGGCGCATCTTTTGCGTCGCAGCTGCCTCACGAAAGAGAGGCAACGGCGGCATAAAAGAGGCGTAAGAGTCTTGTAAATCAGACCCTAAGGATTTTGGGGCCAGATGTACGACCATTTCATTTAGCGCCTCGCAATTGGCGAAATATTGCAAGTGACAAATTGCGAGTCGCTAATTGAAATGTACAACAGTGTGTTTAACACTGTTTCGTATTCCCAATGGGGTCGCAAATTGCGAGGTTCATTAATATTAATGAGCCTCTCGTAATTTGCGAGCCTATTGGGAATGCCAGCCCTCCTAGGTATGGTGCCTGCTGGGCTCTGCAGGCCACCATGTCTGGGACTGCTTTTAAATAAAGCAGTTTTTAAAAAAATGCAGCCCATTTACCATGCATTTAAAAAAAAAAAGAAAATGAAACGTTTTAGTTTCATTTTCTAAGGGCAGGCAGAGGTCCCTGGGACCACTGCCTGCCCTTAAAAAATAAATTTGCATGCATTTGCAAAGGGGAAGGGGTCCCCTGGGGACCCCTTCCCATTTGTAAATGCATTACCATCTACTTGAAGTAAGTGGTAATTGCGAGTGTTTTGCGACCGCAAAACATTTGTACATGGTTTTAAGACTCGCTATTTGGAAGGGAATGCCCCTTCCAAATAGCAAGTTGCAAAACCTATTTAGCGAGTCGCAAAAAATTGCAACTCGCGAAATAGGCAATGTACATGGCCCAATACGTTTTTAGGTCTCGCCTGTCGATGCGCATGCGCATCGAGCTTGCGAGACTATGGGGGCTTATCCACTCTTTATCCAACTTGCAAGGAATCGTGGCGATTCCTTGCAGTGCACGAGAAATTGAAGCTCAATGCGCATGCGCAATGAGCTTCAAAGCGCGTGCACAAGCCCCCAGCCGCCTGCATTGCCTGCTCTCTCTGTCACAGCCTCCCCCAGCTCCGCCTCCTCACTTTTTGATTGCACGGCCGTTAGGCCGTGCCTCCCCTACTCTACTCCCCCCTCCTTCTCCACTCCCCCTCACGAGTGTCACGACGCACCTCCGGATCCGCCCCCTCCCCATTTTCTCTGCCTGCCATGTCGCGTCGCATTTCTCCTCCCCCCTCCCCCCAGCCGCCTGCCTTGCCTACTCTCCCGCCCCCTCACTTCTTGATTGCACGGCCGCTAGGCCGTGCCTCCCCTACTCTCCTCCTCCTACTCTCCTCCCCCCTCCCCTTATCTGGCCTTCCCTCCGTCTGTTCCCTCTCCCCGCTCCGCCCCCTCCCCTGCCCGCAGTCTGTTCGAGACAAGACGAGAATTGAATTCCCTCTCAATAGGTAGGATATTTTACATTATACACCACTACCTGTAAACAAATGTGACAGAAAGGTAAAATAAAGTCACGTTCCAATTAGGAAAAACATTAGCTGTAGCTGGAGCTCGAGTCAAGGATACCCGTGTTGTACGGCATTCTTTTAGTCTGTATCATTCTTTAATCTGCTCTGCCTGTAAACGGTATATTGACAAACTAATGTAACCAAAAAGCTTGTGCTCAGTTAGTTCGTTGTGTATCAACACGTATAATGGGTGTCGGGAGAACACACCTAATGGGTCTGTCTTGAGAGTCGTCCCAAAAGCGATTCAGTTGTCGTCAGCTTCAAATGTTTTCCTCTGGATTCAATCGGTGTTTTAGATTTTTGGATCTGTATAAGTTTCATTATGTTTTTAACAGTTACATTTTACTTCACCGGAGTCTCGAGTTTATATTAAATTAAACCTCGGGGCCCTGTCCACTTATATTCCGTCCATACAGGGCTAGGTGAGCAGTGTCTTAAGCTGTGCGCAGGTGCAACAGAGTAAAGTATATTTGCGCGCTTGTCTGAAAGAGTAGTTCATCACAGTGTAGCCTCCTCCCTCGAATCACGCTGTGCGCATGCGATCAGTATTTCATGTTGCGCATGCCTATGGGATACACGCATGGTACCTTGATGAAGCTTTTTTTCAGGGAATTGTGTTCATAGTTGGGGTTTCTGGGTGAACCCCAACTCACCCTCACTCACCCTCAACCCCTCACCCTCAACATCAACCCCTCACTCACCCTCACTCACCCTCACCCACCCTCACCCTCACTCACCCTCACTCTCACTCACCCTCAACCCCTCACCCTCACTCACCCTCAACCCCTCACTCACCCTCACTCACCCTCACCCACCCTCACCCTCACTCACCCTCAACCCCTCACCCTCACACAGTGCAATAGGTCTCGGAGCATTTGAGTTAGAGCTTTTAGAAATGTTTATGGCTTTTTTTTTTTGTAATTCTTTAGCATTGGCTACAGGAAACAAAAATGCTAAAGATTTACAAAAAAAACCCATAAACAATTCTAAAAGCACTAACTCTAATGCTGCGAGACCTATTGCATTTCCAATGCTTGTTGCATGTGAAAGCGGGTTCACAAACCCGTTCACGCATATAAAAACGGATCGTACATCTGGCCCCTAGTATTTTATATTGAAGTAATAGCCCCTCTGTCACATGTATTTCATTTGTTTTATAGCATCTCTCATACCATTGTAGGATGTCAGAGCACTTTACATCACACACATATAGAGACATTGAATCGTACATGTAAATCAGTGTGTATATAAAATGTTTAAAGAGTGCCTGGTCTGGAAAAGCACAAACTCAGGATTCAGAACATAACACAGTGGCTAGCACTGACTTTAACATTAAAAATGTATTTCCACCCAAATAAATCTTTTTAGCAGCATCAGGATAATGAATAGCTGGGAAAAACAAAAGTTACTAACTGGTACCATGCAGTTTGCAAGCAGCTCTTTGATGACAGTTTATAGGTCCCTCTGCTACATTACGATTGTCACTTATGAAGTGCACAGTAACAAAAGAATCTCTGTGACAAAAGCAGTAACCACGAACCTATGCACATAAAATGCTGCTTTTTAAAATGCATGTTACACGTTCTTTGCAGTAGGCACATTAACCCTCTGTGCTACGTTAGTTAAGTCAAAGCTGCCACTAAACAAAACTCTCATCACGCTCCAGCAGGTACATTAATCACTGGCTTTATCTTGACACTTTTATTGCTGCTGGAAAGCTGCTAATTATACAAGAAACTTTTCTGTGCTTTTAAAACTGTTGCCTGAGGACCCCCTGGGAATGTGTCACGGACCACTGGGGGTCCGCGGACCCCAGTTTGGGAAACACTGTTCTAGATGATTTCAGAACTAGTCTAGCTGCCGCGTGTTGGACACTCTGTAATTATTTTAACATGTTTTTTTTTACACCGGCCATTAGGCCATTGGAGTAATCTAATCGTGATAGTATTTATCGAAAATGGCACATTTTATTCCACTACAAAAAATTCCGACTGCAGCATAATTTACTAACATTTTCATGGCAATCATAGTGCGCCTGCATGGCCTGCTGACTAAAATTGTGTCCAACAAGGGTTGTCAATTCACTTCTAAATTTTGGACAGACTTTTGCAAACATTTACAAATGGACATAGCTTTATCCACAGTCTTCCATTCGGAAACCGATGGTCAAACAGAGAGAACAAATCAAACACTATTACAAACGCTATGTTGTTTAATGGCTGAATTTACTAGCGAATGGGATAAAGCTTTACCTTTGGCTGAATTAATTTATAATAATAGTGTGCACTCAACTACACAATGTACACCCTTCTATTTTTTAAATGGCTATCATCCAAAGGCCTTACCAATATCAGTAGACTCATCCTTTACACCTGCAGTCACAGATCATCTCCACCATTTATTAGATATTCAAGAAAAGGCTAAAAAACATTTAAATAATTACAAAGAAATAATGAAAAGACAAGCGGACAAACACAGAAACTCTGCTCCAAGTTATCAAGTAGGAGAGAAAGTAGCCGCGTCGTTAGTGGGAGTACCTGCTGTGTGGTGGTGTGGGGAGGGGGAGGGCCAGGGTGGGTGGGTAGTAATATATGGATTACGGAGCTTTACAGGTAAGTAAACATATAAATAAATAAAACACATTTTGTTGCGCGCACTGCATCGCATTTGGGAATGCAGTGCACGCAATGACATTCGTTTTATTTATTTATATGTTTACTTACCTGTAAACTCCGCAATCCATAGATTACTACCCTCCACCCTGCCCCTCCCCCTTCCCACGTCACCGCCCGGCAGGTACTTCCTCTACCGACCGCGGCTGAGATAAAGTGTGGCTATCCCTTGGTGTTGCAGGATCTGCGCTTGCCTGGGTGGCTTCATTTCTTAATGAGCGCACCTTTCAGGTATTTTCAACCAAAGCTGAATCGGCGATCTGCTCATCTGCTTATGGCGTTCCGCAGGGGTCTATATTGAGCCCTTTAGTGTTCAATATTTACATCAGACCCCTTGCCACGATAGTAGAGGCCGCCGGTCTGTCTATTTACTCCTATGCAGATGATACGCAGATCGTGTTCTCCCTGTCTGACAGTAGGTCTCAGGACACCTCTGCCCTTAAAATCGGCCTTTCTCGGGTTGCAGCCTGGATGCAGGCCAACCTGCTAAAACTCAATGGTGAAAAGACCGAGGTTATCGTACTTGGCAAACATAAAGATCTGTGGGGTTCTAGACATTGGCCTAGTGACATGGGTCCACTGCCTACCCCCGTGCCAGTTGTTCGTAACCTCGGCTTTCTAATCGACGAGAAACTCTCGATGCGTCAACAGGCAACTAAGGTCGCTGCAATCTGCTTTAACACTCTACGCTGGTTGCAGAAGATCCTATGGATGCTGCCTGAGTCTACTCGTCGAACTGTTGTCCAGGCTCTTGTAATGTCCCGTATCGACTACGGCAATGTGCTCTATCTGGGAGCTGATAGAGCTACAATGAATATACTCCAGGTTGTGCAGAACTCAGCTGCCCGCCTTCTGTGCAATGTCCCACGCAGAATGTCTGCAACACAAGCCCTATGTGACCTTCATTGGTTAAAAATTGCTGACCGTGTAGCTTTTAAAACTTTGTGCCTTATGTTCAAAATCCGTCAGGGTTCTGCTCCCACATACTTGCACAATCTTGTCCGGCCATACCAGCCAAATCGTTCCCTTAGGTCATCAAATCAAGCCAATTTTGTAATTCCTAGAATTCGCTTGACAAAAATGGGAGGCCGCTCTTTTGCCCATTTGGGGCCGAAGATGTGGAATGCTCTTCCGCTGACGCTTAAAACGGAAACTAATCTTCTAGCCTTTCGCAAAAAGCTAAAAACTTTTCTGTTTTAGTTGGTCAAATGTTCTCTGCTTCTCCTGTTTTCAGCAATTACCTATCTTTCTTCTTTAGGCTGTCCCTGGCGCCGGGAAACCCTCTACGGGTAGCTGAGCGCAATACAAATTCAATAAAATAAATAAATAAATAAATATCCATTAAGAATTTAAATATAGTAGGTCCACGAAAATTACATCAACGTTATATCGGACCTTTTCCTATAAATAAGGTCATAAACACAGTTACTGTACAATTAGAGTTACCTTCTGATTATTCCATGCATCCCACCTTTCATGTGTCCCTGTTAAAACCTTATAATTCAGAAACCAGACAAGAACCTCCTCCCCCGCCGATCCCTATTGATGGTCATTTGGAATATGAAGTACATTGTATTTTAGACGCTAAGAGAATACAAGGCAAACTTCGTTATTTGATAGCATGGAAAGGTTACTCTGCTGATGAAAATTCCTGGGAACCAGCTTCATTTGTTCACGCTCCCAAATTGGTAAAACAATTTCATTGGCGATTCTGACAGAAACCTCGCCCTATAGGGTGGCCTTTGAGGGGAGCGACTGTTAGGGTTTGTACTAAGAACATAGCCCAGCCCCATACTGTGTAATGAGGATTGGCTCTGTGTGTCTTTTGTTTTTACTTTGTCATGAATAATGTTCCTTGTTTTATATTTTACTCTGAGGGGTTTTCAAGTTTGCCCCTTTTGCACAAGCATAGGCCAAAGTGACATTTTTGTACAACCTGATGCAGGAATAAACTATATATTCAGTTTGAGCTCAGGGGCTCATTTGCATAATCAGCATATTGCCTTAATGGCAGTTGAAGCATGCTTCCCATATTCTTCTAACCACACCCTAACTGGAGAACCCCACCAGAAGAAACAGTATAAAAGGCCCCACATTACAACAGAACTCACTTGTGCTCATTGAATCCTCTTCCTCACCTGATTTCCGGGGCAGCTCCAGTCCTGTGTGTTCCTCTGCAGTCTTCAAGGCACCTTCCCAGCGCGAGAAGTGTTTCAGCGGTGATCCAGCTTCGGCAGGGTTTCCTAGGTGACACCAATGCGGCAAATCTACCTTTCCGGTCTTGAGGGGAAACCTGTCTGATCTGCAACAAAAGAAATAGAAATCATAAATCAAGTAAGATCTTTGAAAAAGCTTGCATAGAGAGAAGTGCGCATAAAGGCAAAAAGGTAATTACCAACTCCATTTGTTTTTGCGAGTGTGTATTCTTTGATTTTCTGAACATTGTTTACAGAATCAAGACTTTGGTAATAACGAAGGAGCTACAAAACTGAAAGAACAGATATTTGTGCTTAATGAAACTTCCGATGACTTACCTTTGAATCCCTGAGCATAGTCCGGGACGCTTCTGTCGCCACAATCACAAATCTGAGCATAAAAAGAAAACACAAGAGGAGAGAAAGAACTTTATTGAGAGCATAGTAAGACTCAGTGAACATTGTGAATACTATTTGTATGTTTTTGGAAGTTATTATTTAATAAGTTAGTGCAAAGGTAATACTATATAGTGTACTGGAATAACAGTGCAGGTCAGTGATTGTTGTCATTTTATTTCCACAGATTTAAAGATAAGGATAATAGCATTTTTTCATAAAAACTCCTTATGGTGAATCAGAATCACGTTTTATACAAAGGTATCTTCTTGACTAATGTTATAAACATTTAGAGAAAAAGACAAGATATGGTTTTTATAAGAGAAGTGTGATCACATATTCGCTTATGTTTTAGATGTACTTGTCAACTCCCAGAAGTAAGACTTGCTGAAGGCTTTTAAGCTAGAAAGGAGTGACGTCTAATCAACGTGAGCCGTAACCAGAGGAGTGCTTCTTTTTTGTTTATTATTTTGTCCCATTTTTCCCCCTTCCCCTGGGAATCTATTCTTGCCAAACTGAGTTGTACATCCATTTGGGCTATTATATGTTTTTAGGGGCGGAAGAGAATTGGCGTCTCATCTCTCAAGTTGAACAACCTGGATTTCAGGAGAGTGAAGGTTAACAACATAAAAAAGTCTGATATATTTGACACTCCTTTTCAATATTCTTTGGGTTTCTGATCAATTGTGGCTTCAAGCTAGGGAGGCCACTGAAATTTGAGCATATTAGTACTTAAGATTTATCATCATGACACACTAGTGCGACGTCAAGAGCTACAGTGCTGAGGCACATTTTTTTAGGACACACCATTGGCTCCATTTTCAAATTCAGCAACAAGGTCAAGTTCAGTGACCTGACTCTGGTCATCTGAACAGACCACACCATAATCCACTTCTTCATTGATGCACCCCAACCCCCCTCTCCAAGGACTATCTACAACCTCAGACATAGTTGGAACAGGATAAAGTACACAGACTTGACTAAAACCCTTACTGCTCACCAACCAAACCTCATTGGAGACCAGCATGCTGACATTAAAGCCTTCAACAACTGTCTGAATTCCAGTACAGACATCCTAGCCTCCTGAACAACATCAGATACTCAAGAATGAAAACACAAGCCAGCTGGTACACAGAAGACCTTAGAAACTCCAAACAATTCTGCAAACAACTGTAGAGAACATGGAGCAATTCGGGACATCTTCCCAAGAAACGTAAACAGGTCTGCACTCACAAATTACCACACCCAACTTAACGAGGAGAGAAAAACAGCCCTAGCTTTTGGACTGAAAACAGCTTTAACAACTGCAAAGAACTCTTCAAAATTGTCAAAATATTCTTCAATGCCACAGCTGCCACAAACTCCAACACCCCTTTGCAAGACCTCTGCAACAACCTCCCCAAAATCCTCAGCATCTATAGCAACTTTGACCCCCAACATTAGACACAAGAACCAATCAACCAGCTGGCCACCACCACCAAATCAGACCACTGGATAATAAACTGGGAACCCCTCACCTCAGAAGATACTGCCACAATCATGAAAACAATCAACCCTGGGGCCTCCACTGACCCCTACCCCACCATATCTTCAACCCATGAGGAGCTCTCACCTCACCACCATCATCAACACATCCACCCAAAGTGGATCTTTACCAGACAACTGGAAACATGTAGAAATCATAGCTCTCCTGAACAAAAACCATGTCAAACCCCATAGAGCTCAGCAACTACAAACCCATCTCACTCCTACCCTTCCCATCCAAAATTGTGGAGAAAGCTAGCAAGCAACTCTCCAACCATCTTGAAAGATACCATCTACTAGACATCTCGCAGACTGTATTCCGCAACAACGACAGCACGGAAACTGTTCTCATCGCAGTAACTGACAACATCCAAACCATCATGGACAAAGGAGAAAACACATCAATAATACTATTCAACCTCTAAGCAGAATTTGACACCGACCAACAGCACCATTATCACAAGACTCCAGAACTTCAGAATACATGGCCCTACCCTGAGCTGGCTGGCCTCTTTTCTGTCTTACAGGACCCAGTGAAACAGGTACCCGCCCTACACCTTCAAACCCCAGAAGATCATCTGCAGAGTCCATCAAGGATCACCGCTGAACCCTCCACTCTTCAGTGTCAACATGGCACCACTCACTCAAGCTATAAGATCCCATGGAACCAAATTGTACCTTAAACAGACAATACCCAGTTCACCCACTCTATCACAGACAACAATAACACCATCAGGAGCAACTTCCACACCTGCATGTCTAACTTATTAAACTGGATGAAACAGAATTGCCCAAAGCTCAACACAGATAAAACTGAAGTCCTGATCTTTGGGAACAAAAGCCCTACATGGGACCCCTCCTGGGATTGAATCAATGTTACAAGGAATTTTGAGAGAAATAGTCAGAAGTCCTTACAATTAGCTGATCATGGGCTCACAGAAGTCAAACAGCAAATGCAGAATCAGGCAGGACTTCTGAAAAATGTATAATATAGTCATCCTATGTTGTTCCATGGTACCGAATCAAGCTACAATATTGTTTCAGATTCCCTGTGAGGCAGAGTGGGTCACTTTAGTGAACCTTTGTCAAGATTTCTTCTCATTCCAATTGCATGAGGACACTCTATTTCTTCTCTTTCAAAGGTAAAAAAAAGATATTTGGCATGGTGCAGTGTCCCACATGGGTATTACGAAAGTCCATTGATCTTTAATCAAATCTTAAAAAAGAATCTTGAGACAAACGCCCTGTAATTCGGTTCTTGTACAGTACATTGATGGCAAACTTGGGGTGTGAAGTACACATGAAGCCTACAAAAAGGATATGATTGCTTTGCTTAATCATTCGACTGCGAATAGAATCTAAGTGTCCTCGAAAAAGTTATAATACTGACAAAAAGAGGTCCTGTATTTAGGGCAACTCGTTGAGAAAGGAACAAGGACGGTGTCACCAGAGAGAGTTACTGCAATTTTGATTAACTGAGGAATGGTGCCACAGATGTGTGATAAGTCAGCAAATGAATGTAGGGAGATGAACCCCTGTAATCAAGAACCATGAAGGTAGATCTGGAGTACCCTTTAACAGAATGCAGCTGTTTTTTATCAAAATACCCGTTTGTAATAGGCTGAGATATATCATGGCCTAGGGTGCATTTCCTCCTCATGGGTGGAAGTCTACCCAACACAGAGAAATGACAGTCTCACTGCAGCCAAAATGCTGTTACAGGAACTCATACCAAGGTTCAGATTTCCAGTTTCTCTGGAGTCATACTGAGGGGATCATTTTAATAATGAGGTTCTTAAAAATGCTATGTCTGGCATTACAAGTTGAACAAAGATTTCATTGTAGTTACTGACCAGAAGCTTCAGGAATAGTCGAGCTACTGAATATCACACTGAAATCCTGTTTTGCCAATGTATGCACATCCACTTATCTGAAATGGCCAGGTGCCTTGCCCTTAGTTTTGAAGAGTCTCCGAAGCACTATTGACAGAAGAATGGGATTGTCCCCATGCTCAATACTCATAGGACATTTTATGTGACTGCTTGCTGTGCCTGCAAATGTGCTTGTAAATTTCACAGATTACTTGATTCACGAATAGTGCAAGGGTTGGCTGATGTGGTTCCTTCCATCTCTCACCAGGTTGGGGATGCTTCTGCCATCCCAAGTCAGGAGCAGTGCCATGACTTTAGCCCCGGTGATTAGGTCCTAATAATAAAGCACATTTTAAAATCCTGTTTGTAGGCAAGGTGGAAGGGGCCCTATCAGGTGATCTTGATCATCAACACTGTTGTGAAATGTGGTGGGTTACCCAACTGGATACATGCCCCACACACCCAGTGGGTGAGGTGCCTACTTGATGAGATGGTGGCATTTGAGGCAGGTTCCCAACCTCTTGTGTGCATGTGCCCTGGACGACCGAGGGTGGGTGGTGATATCCATCAGAGTCCCTTACCACTCAGGTTCCTGAAATTTCACAGAGTGGTATGGAAGTATCCCCTGAAGACAACGATCTGACGCCTGAGAGAGGGGATGCTGCAGAGCTACCAACAGTGCAACTGGATGACTCTGATGAGAGAACAGATGCAATAAGTGAAAGACTTCAAAGGAGAGACGAATTGCCAAAGAGTAGCGGACAACTAAAATCTAGTGTGTCACTTGAGTGCATATCAAAAACCATCATCACAGGAACAGAATCAATTGATATACGTGATATGGAAGAAGATTAACAGACATCCAGGAGATCTAAGAGGGAAAGAGTACCTTGTCACAGGTATTCAGCACCTGAATGGAAATATTATGTAAGCAGAGGGCCTGATTTAGATCTTAAAGGACGAGGTACTCTGTCAAAACAGTGACAGATATACCGTCCGCCAAAATATAAATCCCAAGAAATTGGGTTTCTATTTGAATGGATTGTGAGCCCTGGTCAAGCAGCAATCACAATCATTATCTGGGTAAGGCACACGCAAATCCCAAATTACCTGGTAGCTTGGCACAGAGCAGCCAGGCTTAACTTAAAGGCAATGTGTAAGGTATTTGTGCAACACTGTAAATAATAACACAGTGAAACCACCACACATTAAATAAAAAAACAAGACCAAAATGACAAAAATGCTATCAGTGGAACCAGAGTTGTGAATTTTAAAAGAATAAACTGCAATATAGCGCCTAAAAGCAGAAAACACCAACTGTTATCTGATCACTCCGGTCTGGGTCAAAGTCAAAAGTTCAGGCCTACCCCAATGGAGCACAGGTCAGATACAGTCCCAGCTTACTCCACTGAAGTTTCACCTTCTCAAGTTTGGTGCCAAGAGCCCCGTTTGCATTGGACAGGGTCGCTGGGAGCAAGGAGAGTGTTTGGGGCGGCACACAGCAAGACACAAAGAACAGATCTGGCATTGCCGATGGGCGAGCTGGAGATTCACATTGGTGGTCCCCTGTGGGCTGACAATGCTGCTGTGCAAAGAAACAGGCTTGCAACAGTTAACACTGATTTTCTTTGTGAGTGGCACGGTTCTGGTGCGAACTGGCCCATTTGCAGAAGAGCCCAAAAGCTTGAATGTAAGAGCTCAGGAGCCACAAAAGGGTCCAGGGCCTAAGGGGGTTCAGGAATTCATTGAAGAGGGTCCAAGAGTTGTTGGGAATCCTGTTATATCCCTGAGGCTAAGTTCAGGAGGCCGGCAGATAGTCCCTTTGAGTCAATCTGGAGTCTTGGGTTAAAGATGGAATCGCAGGTCTTCATTCATCCCCAGGCAAAAGGGCAGCAGGTAACAGGTCAGCACAGCAGGGTAGCAGTTCCTTGTAGAGAGCAGTCCATCAGAGTGGCACCCCTTGTAGCCGGACAGCAGTCCTTCTTCATGTCAGAGTATCTACAGGTTCAGAAGGGTACTGAAGTGGTGGTTTTTGAGGTCCTTCTTTTATACAGTGGTGTCCTGGCTCTGGAAGGGTGGGAAAGCTTCTAGACAGTGGCTTTAAAGTGCATGTAATTCCCTGCCTCCCCTGCCTTGGCTCCAAGATGTCTGAAGTGACAATGCAGGGTTGTTAGACCCTTTCTGTCAAGACTAAACACATCCTTTTCAGGTATAAGTGAGGCTGTGCCCAGTTCCTTCCATCCTGCCACTGATGACCCATCCAGTTACATCTAAGTTCCCAGTGTGCATGGCTGTCTAGGAAGATTACACACATGCCAACTGCCAACTACACCCTGTTCTGTGACCAGAGATAGGCATGGTGAACAAAAAAACAATGGATTTAGCCACAGATCTGTGTACTGAGGTGAATGTATGATATTGTTCTGCATTCTGTCCATCAATTGTTCTTTTTCTCAGAGATAGGATGCAGGCATCAAATGGTGTAGGCAAGAAGATTTCAACTTTCTAAAAGTAAAACACACAAGATGATGGACGGAATGTTGCACAATGGCAAAACATTCACCCCCAGTCACAGATCTTGGTTTAATCCATCGTTATTTTTCTCACCAAGCCACCCCAGTTCAGACATGGCCATATGCAAATCAGTCTCGACCCTGTGCCTCATGGGAACAGTCCAGACCGAACTGCCAAGCCATATCCTCCCTGGACCGGAATCAAGCATCCTAGGACCAGTTTCTGGCTATCAGCCGTATTCAGCCAAGATAGCTTGACTCCAGTGGCGTAGTGAGCACGTTACCCACTTCTGGGCATACCCTTCCCACATAGGGTGAACAGCAAAACACACAAGATGATGGACGGAATGTTGCACAATGGCAAACCATTCACCCCCCAGTCACAGATCTGGGTTTAATCCATCGTTATTTTGCTCACCAAGCCACCCCAGTTCAGACAGAGCCATATGCAAATCAGTCTTGACCCTGTGCCTGGCTAGGCAGTTCGGGCTAAACTGTTCCCATGGGGCACAGGGTCAAGACTGATTTTCATATGGCTAGGTTCAAACTGGAATGGCATGGTGAGCAAAAAAACTATGGATTTAGGCCCAGATCTCTGTACTGGGGTAAAAGTATGACAATGTTCTGCATTCTGTCCATCAACTGTTGTGTTTGCAATCGTCACCCCGAGTGAGACGGGTATGCGCAGACATGAGTCCCGTGCTCTCCATGCCACTGGAATCAAGCTATACTGGATGATGAGGGCTGAAGCCCGAAACCGGTCCTAGGATGCTTGTTTCCAGTTCAGGGAGGACCTGGCTTGGCAGTTTGGGCAAGACTGTTCCCATGGGGCACAGGGTCAAGACTGATTTGCATATGGCTGGGTTCAAACTGGAATGGCATGGTGAGCAAAAAAACAATGGATTTAGGCCCAGATCTCTGTACTGGGGTGAATGTATGGAATTGTTCTGCATTCTGTCCATCAACTGTTGTTTTTGCATTTGTCACCCTGAGTGGGACTGGTATACTCAGACGTGAGTCCCGTGCTCTCTTTGCCACTGGAATCATGCTATCCTGGCTGGTAAGGGCTGAAAGCCCGAAATTGGTCCTAGGATGCTTGTTTCCAGTTCAGGGAGGATCTGGCTTGGCAGTTCGGGCTGGACTATTCCCATGGGGTACAGGGTCAAGACTAATTTGCATATGGCTGGGTTCAAACTGGAATGGCATCGTGAGCAAAATAGCGATGGATTTGGGCCCAGATCTCTGTACTGGGGTTAATGTATGACATTGTTCTGCATTCTGTCCATCAACTGTTGTTATTGGAACTTTCTAAAAGTGGCCTCTTCAGAATTGCAATTTAAAATTGACTTCACCATGTTAGAAGTTCAAATTAGAATTCCACAGACACCAAACATGAACTGCTTATCTCTTCCCATTTGGAAATTATATTTTTAAAATGTAATAAGGCAACTCCAATGTTATGCTATGGGAGAGATAGGCCTTGTAGTAGTGAAAACGAATTTAAGAGTTTATGACTACCAGGGCATGTAAAATTCAAAAGTACATGTCCTACTTTTTAAATTCTTTCACCCTGTCCTCTAGGCTGTCCAGGGCCTACCCTAGGGGTGACTTGTGCGTATTAAAAAGTGTTTATTCTGCCAAGTCCACATGGTAGTTTAAGACTACACACAGGCTCTGCAATGGCAGGCTTGAGGCATTTTTAAACGGCTACTTAAGTGGGTGGCACAATCAGTGCTGTAAGCCCAATAGTAGCATTTCATTTACAGGCTATGGGTACATGTAGTTCCCCTTTACTAGGGATGTATTAGTAAATTAAATATGCCAACTGGGGCTAAGTCAATATTATAATGTTTGAAGGAGTACTCATATGCACTTTAGTACTGGTTATCAGTGGTGAAGTGACCAGAGTCCTAATGCTAGCAAAAACAAGATTTGGAAAAATGAAGGAGGAAGGCAAAAACTTGGGAGGAACACAACCCTAAGGCTGACATGTCTGACTGCACAAGTAGAAACAAACACATAATAATAAGTTCACCTACTGCTATGTTCTACTGTTGCGTAGTTCCTACTAATCCATAGGATCTGCACGTTTGTGGATGACTTAAACTTTGGGTGAGGTGCCTAGACTGATTCCAAACACCCTGTAGTATATGTTGGCCTAGAGACCAGCTAGCTCACAGTGCCACTATATGCCCCCCTAACCCAAATAGGGTGAGAATGGTTTCTGGCAACCACTGAACACGACAACCCTTGTTCCCTAAGGGATCGTGGTAGCAGATGTAGAACCCCTTTCGCTCAATCACTCATGCACTCTTGTTCTTGGGGAAATAACCAGATAATACTAAATGGGACATTTTCAATATAGTTATTGCACCAAAGTTATTCTTGTATAGTATACGTGTGCTGCGATAATCAGTCGACAGAAGCAAATAAAAGTGATTACAAGCACCAAAAGAATAAATACCCAATATATTTCCACCATGGTCCTAAAACAGGGTATATATGCAGAGATATAAAACAAAGTGGTAATCAGATGCACTCCTTGTGAGAAGTTGGCCTGGTATATGATGCTCACTAGTTCTAGTGATCACCTTGTACCATGCCAAGCAACCCTTATGATGATTGGTTGTAAGTCAACCTTAAAGACCAGCTATCCTAGTAGCGTGGACAAAGCAGCCTTAGGCTAAACTCTGTAAAGGCATGTGAAGCAAGCTGTTTTACCATACACAATCCCCTTGAATACCAAATGAAAGGACACCACACAGATATATATTGAAAATATATGTATATTTATTTACTACAAATCCCCCATACTCTTTATGAGCACAGAAGCAAATGCGTTAAAACAAAACACAGTTTAAATACACAAAAGTTGCAAAATATGGATGAGCCCTAGAGGCCACTTAAACCATATACTAAAATAGTGGTATAAGAACCACCAATGGGAAAGGAAATAGGCCTAGGGCCTGGGGAATCGCTGGAGCTGTTCGGGACTAACAGTGAAGAAGTCGGGAAAGGCCCGCGGGACTCGGGTGCAGTGCTTAAAGTGCACGCATGCACCAATGCAAAGTCAATGGTGCATAAAAGTTACAAGGTTACTGCAAAAAGAGTCTTCCGACTGGACTAGGACTACCAAACTTTAGGGTTAGGCACTAGAGGTGTGTACCAGTGTAAGAACACTGGTGTTAGTAAGTTACCTCACCCACAGGAAGCGGGTGCATAGGTGCCAAAGTGTGTCGGGTTTCGTCACGCAGTCTGATGGTGCCTGAGGATGAAGATGCTGCAGGCGTCCAGGCGAGAAGTGTCCGGTGTGATCCAAGGGTGGATCGAAGATGTGAAGACCTGAAAGCAGAGGGGACAATGCTCAGACGTCACTAGCCAGTGACTGGCGAGGAACCAGGATGGAACCAGGCGATGTCGGGTGCAAACAGGCGATGAGGTGCAGCTTGTCTCCGCAGCCACGTGGACACAAAGAGATCTAGGACGTCAAGGAGTTGATCACGAGCTGTCCCACGAAGGCTCTAGCTGATGGCGGTGTCGGCAACTTGATTGGAGCAAACAGGCCTTGGCTAATGCAAGCCATGCAGAAAGTGAAGAAAGCTTAATTCTCGGACCAGCAAGATCAGAGGGGCTGCTCCTTTTTACAGGAGCGAGGGCCAGTCTGGAGCAACCAGACCAGCAGTTTAGATTTTAGAATTTGTTGCCAAGATGGCCACTAGCCGTGTGGCAAGTGACCGGGATGACGCATCAAGTGGCCAAGTGCAAAAGGGCCCCACGCAGATCGTGGAGATGCTGGGGGGCTGATCTTCGGTGCAGATGCTGCTCGGTGGGGGTTTCTCAAACCCCAAAGCACAGCATCGAGAGGGCCTCGGGTGCTGTGCAGTCAGCTTCTAGGGGGTCTTTCAAGAAGGCCGGTCCCACGTCTCTCGATGCCTCCACAGGTCTCTTCTTTTCAGGGACTGTGGATCGGGCTGTGAGATGTCTGGGAATCCAGGTCTTGTCAGGCTCTGGGCTCTTGCTCCGGCGGGAGGCGGCGGCAAAGCAGACATCAAGTTGCTGGTTGGTGCCTGTATTCACAGGGTGGTCACTCCTTGGCCACAAGGGAGATTCTCTTCAGTCTTCTGTGCAGCAGAATGTCAAAGTCCAGTTTTCTTCTTAGTTTCAAGTCGAGTTCAGGATGATCTGAAGTCTTGGGACACAGCTCCTACTCTTATTCCAAATCTAGGGGCCGGATTACCTGCTAGGTCCCTCCCCTGGGTGGGACCAGGAAGGGGGGTGGTTACACCCCCTTTCCTTTGTCCAGCTTCGCACCAAGACTGGGGCTGGAGAGCCCCAGCACCGGTTTGAACTGGCATATGCACAGGGACACCTTGTGTGCCCCAGGCATGTCTCATTCTATTCAGCCCTGTCCAACCCAATACACAAAATCCTGTCTGGGGTGGTGCTAGCACCTCCCAAGGCAGGAAACCCTTTGTCCAAGCCTCCCTCGCTGGAAGGACTCCCAGCAGCAGGAGGTCAGACTTGTGTCTGTGGTGGCAGCATCCATTTTGTGATGCTGAGGCTCTAGTTTAACTTTAACCGGGGTTCAGGTTATGTACATGTAGTGTCCCTCTAGAAGGGTGGAATGCTACCCCTGTCGCCAGAACTGGCGAGGGGGTAGTATTCCAATTCGTATGACACCTTACTCGACATGTTTTGATAAAGCCAAACCAAAGTTAGCAAATAACCGCGAGGATTATAATGCACTTAAGAGTATATGGTATGGCAGTATCATGGAACAGCTACAGGAAGTGGTTCCGAAAGCTGCAGACAGGCTCAGCTCATGCTAGAGCACGATCTCACATATTTACAAGCACTCTGCCTCCAGGATTGATGAGGCCTTCCATAGGAGTGGCTGATAGGAACATATGTGTCCATTTTAGGTTAGGTATAGGCATACTACACCTACGTAAGGGGTGATTACACCGACTTACCCCAGCTGAGTGATCAGCCAGTTGTGTCAAATATGGAGGCCAGGCCAGGGGTGGCACAATACGTGCTGCAGCCCCTGGTAGGCCCTGGAAACACCTATGCCCTGGGTACCCTGGGTACACTGTTACGGGGGCCTATAAGGTGAACCAGTTCCAATTCGTAATGCACCTAGAGTGCATTGGCATTAATTTAGAGAGAGAAAAGCAGGCTGTGGGTCTGATTAGCAGGCCCACAGCCACATTAAGTCATAAACCAGTGAAGCAAAAAGCAAAAATGTGGGGTGACCATAGGATAGCAGACCCTACTCTCCGACACAACCCCCCCCCCAAACGCAGGGACATTAGACTAACCTTGACCAGTTGTGTCTTCATGTTCGAAGTGGAAGTACCTGGAGAGACCATCTGCATTACCATGGCCAATCCCTGGGCAGTGCTCCACTGTAAAGTCCATCCCCTGTAGGGAAATGGACCACCTGAGCAGTTTGGGGTTTTCACCCTTCATCTGATTAAGCCATAAGAGGGGCTTATGGTCGGTCTGAATCTTGAAGTGAGTGCCAAACAAGTATGGTCTCAACTTCTTCAGGGCCCACACCACAGCAAAGGCCTCCCTCTCAATGGCTGACCAACGTTTCTCTCTGGGGGACAGCCTTCTGCTAATAAAAGTAATGGGCTGGTCGTGACCATCTACATTAAGTTGTGAAAGCACAGCTCCCACTCCCAACTCAGAAGCATCTTTTTGGACAATGAACTCTCTTGAGTAGTCAGGACTCTTCAGGATAGGTGCAGAGTCCATGGCCTTCTTCAGGTCATCAAATGCCTTTTGACAGTTTACTGTCCACTGAACCTTTTTGGGCATCTTCTTTGATGCCAGATCATTAAGAGGAGTTACAATCGACCCATAGTTCTTAACAAACTTCCTGTAGTACCCAGTCAGGCCCAAGAAAGCTCTGACCTGAGTCTGGGTGGTTGGAGGGGACCAGTCCTTTATGGTCTGGATCTTACTCTCCAGTGGTTGAACTTGGCCTCCACCTACAAGGTGGCCCAAGTATACAACTTTACTCTGCCCTATCTTGCACTTTGTGGCCTTGATAGTGAGGCCTGCCTTTTGCGGAGCCTCTAGCACTTCCTTCAGGTGGAACAGGTGATCCTCCCAGGTGGAGCTGAAGACAGCAATATCATCCAGATATGCTGCGCAAAAGTCATCCAACCCAGTAAGGACTTGATTCACCAACCTTTGGAAGGTGGCAGGTGCATTTTCCAAACCAAAGGGCATCACCACCAATTGGTAATGCCCACCTGGGGTAGACAATGCAGTTTTGGCTTTAGACTCCTCAGTTAACCTGATTTGCCAATAGCCAGCTGTCAAGTCAAATGTGCTCAAATACTTGGCAGAAGCCAATTTGTCTATGAGCTCATCTGCCCTTGGAATAGGGTGTGCATCTGTCCTGGTGACAGCATTGAGTCCTCTGTAATCCACACAGAACCTCATCTCTCTCTTGCCATCTTTGGTGTGAGGTTTGGGGACCAGAACCACTGGGCTAGCCCAGGGGCTCTCTGAAGGCTCAATAACACCTAATTCCAGCATCTTTTGCACCTCAGTCTTTATACAGTCCCTGACATGGTCAGGTTGCCTGTAAATCTTGTTTTTCACAGGAAGACTGTCACCAGTGTCCACCATATGGGTACACCAGTTAGTCTGACTGGGTGTCAATGAGAACATATGTCTATATGACTGCAAACCTTGTCTACAGTCATTTTGCTGATGTTCAGTGAGGCTGCCATCTAAGGCCACACCATCAACTGAGCCATCTTCAGGGTTCTGAGTCAGCAGGTCTGGGAGAGGGTCACTCTCTTCCTCCTGCCCCTCATCTGTAGCCATGAGCAAGCCCATGTCTGCCCTGTCAACATATGCCTTCAATCTGTTAACATGGAGCACCCTGTGGGGGCTCCTGGGAGTTCCTAGGTCCACCAAGTAGGTAACCTCTCCCTTCTTTTCAATGATAGTATGGGGTCCAGACCATTTGTCTTGGAGTGCTGCTGGGGCCACTGGCTCCAACACCCATCCTTTCTGTCCAGGCTGGTACTCAGTCAAGACAGCCTTTTGGTCATGCCAAGCTTTCTGTAATTCTTGGCTGGCCTCAAGGTTTTTGGATGCCTTCTCCATATACTCAGCCATCCTGGAGCGGAGACCAAGTACATAGTTCACTATGTCTTGCTTGGGTTTTCTGAGAGGTAACTCCCATCCTTCCCTCACTAAACACAGGGGTCCTCTTACAGGGTGCCCAAACAACAATTCAAAGGGGCTGAAGCCAACCCCCTTTTGTGGGACCTCTCTGTAAGCAAACAGAAGGCAGGGCAGAAGGATATCCCATCTTCGCCTGAGCTTTTCAGGTAATCCTTTGATCATGCCCTTTAGGGTCTTGTTGAACCTTTCAACAAGCCCATTACATTGTGGATGATAAGGAGTGGTGAACTTGTAGTTGACACCACATTCCTTCCAGATAGCTGTTAAGTATCCTGACATGAAGTTGGCACCTCTATCAGATACTACCTCCTTAGGAAACCCCACTCTGGAGAAAACTCCAAGTAAGGCCCTGGCCACAACATGAGCTGTTGTGGTCCTAAGGGGAATTGCCTCTGGGTACCTGGTGGCATGGTCCACCACCACCAGTATGAATCTGTGCGCAGATGCTGTAGGGGGATCCATTGGACCTACAATATCAATCCCCACTCTTTCAAAGGGGACCCCACCACAGGTAGTGGTATCAGGGGGGCCTTTGTTGTTCCACCTACTTTGCCACTGGCTTGGCAGGTTACACAGGAGCGACAAAACTCCTTTGTATCTTCAGACATGTGAGGCCAGTGAAAGTGAGGGACAAGCCTGTCCCAAGTCTTGTTCTGGCCTAGGTGTCCTGCTAAGGGAATATCATGGGCCAAGGTTAGAAGGAAGCCCCTAAATTGCAGAGGTATGACCAACCTCCTGGTTGTACCAGGCTTGGGGTCTCTACCCTCTGAATAAAGGAGCCCATCATCCCAATATACTTTATGGGCACCTTGAGCATTCCCTGCAGCCTCAGCAGCAGCCTGCTGTCTGAGGGGTTCAAGAGAAGGACAGGTTAACTGAGCCTGCCCCAAGTCTGCCCTAGAAGGTCCCCCTTTCCCCAGAAACTCAACCTGATCAGGTTCAAGCTCTTAAGGGACAGTTCCTTCAGGGGTCTCAAGATCATCTTCCTGTGAAGGCTGATCCTCACTTGTAGGCAGTTGGGAAGGCACAGCCTTTACCCTCCTGTTCTTCTTCTTGGAAGGTGCTTGGTCCATTGTTCCAGGATCCAAGACCTGAGGTTCAGAGAGGCACTTTTTGGCCTGTGACCTGGTCACAGCAAGGACATGTGATGATATCCCTAACATCTCTGCATGAGTCCTGTACTCAACTTCTGACCATAGAGAGCTCTCCAGGTCATTGCCCAACAAACATTCTACTGGGAGATCAGCACTAACCACAACTCTTTTTAGGCCAGTTACCCCTCCCCAGGAAAAGTTAACAAGTGCCACACTATGTGTAGTAGTGACATTGCTGGCATTGGTCACCAGGTAATTATCACCTAGTATGTATTGTCCAGGGTCCACAAAGCTAGGTATCACCATGGTGACACTGGCACATGTGTCCCTGTATGCTTGAGCCACTTTTTCATTAATCAAAGGCGTCTGTCTGTACTTGCCCAGATTACTGGGGCTGACAGTAGTGGACAAATCTATGTCCACATCACAAATCAGAACAGCCTGTGTAGGGGTTCTGACTAGGCCAGAATCTCCCTCAGTTCCCAAGGTGATACCCACTACCCCTTAACACTGCTGACTGTACTAGTGGGTGCAGGTGCCTTAGGGGCTGCAGTGTTGGGGGCTCCGACCTTTTTACACTCACTTGTCCAGTGAGAGGTGTTTTTACAAGTACTTCACCAGGGTTTTCTTTGACCTTCTTTCTTCTTGGAAGTTTGGGACCCACCCTCAGTATTAGTAGTTTGTGGGCCTGTTAAAGACTTCTGATCTTTAGCTTTCTGCTCCCCACCCTTCTGGTCTGTTTTCTTTTGGTCACCACCCTGGTTCTGGTTCTGGTTCTTTTGCTTAACTCTGGTTGTAACCCATTTGTCTGCCCTCTTTCCCAATTCTTGGGGAGAGGTCAGATCTGAGTCAACCAAATGTTGATGCAACTGCTGGTTCTGACAATTATTTAAAATGTGTTCTCTCATAAGCAAATTGTACAATCCTTCATAATCTGTAACCTTACTTCCCAGCAACCATCCCTCCAGAGCCTTAATGGCACATTCAACAAATTCAGACCAGTCCTGAGTCTGTGTCTTCTGGGTTTCTCTGAACATTAACCTGTACTGTTCAGTGGTTAAGCCTAACCCATCAATCAGAGCACTCTTAAGGACCAGGTAATTTCTAGAATCCCCATCACTAACTGTGATGAGTCTGTCTCGGCCTCTACCTTCAAAGGAGAGCCACAAGATTGCTGTCCACTGCTCCTGAGGGATCTGCTGTACTCTGCAGGCTCTCTCAAGTGCAGTCATTCATTTGTGGATATCATCCCCAGCTTTGTAGGGGGGCACAATCTTACTCAGGTTTCTATTGTCATAGGACCTCTTTATCCTTTGGGATAATTCTGCCACCAGTGGATCCTAATCCACTCTCTCTAGGCTGTCTTGCCTTAGCAAGCTTCTCTTGGGCCAGGGCAACTTCGAATTCTTGCTTCTGGATCCTAAGCTCAGCCTCTCTCATTCTGGCCTCATGTTCCCTTCTCTGAGGGCTAGTCATCCCCCTTTTAGAGTGACCATGAGAACCTCTAGAAGCATGGGAAGTGTTGGATTCACCTGAGTGATTCCTTCTCCTCCTAGACTCCTGGTTAAGTCCACTTGGGGGTCTGAGTGGGTTTGACCCTGACTCAGTCCCAAATAGGCTTAAGTTAGCCTGGCTAAGTCTCTTGACTGGCACCTGACTAAGTCTCTCATCATCAGAATCACTTTCTTCCTCCTCCTCTTCCTCTTCCTCATCCGCAGGCTGAGTATCTCCAGTGTTCTGGTCTTCCTCATCTATCTGGACAACAGGGACAGGGGTGTCAGTATTATCATCTTCAGTGGGAGAGCCTCCTTCAACATTCCCTGTGGGGTCTGCTTTAGAGGTATTTAGAGCTTCAGACTGGTCTAAAAGCTCTCTGAGGTATGCTGTGGTAGGGGCTGGACCCGTCTTGAGACCTCTTAAGGTACACAGCTGCCTCATTTCTTTAAAGTTTAACATAGCAAATTTGGATGGTGCCCTTGGAGGGTCACTCTCAACAGGGACAGTCCAGTGGACCCCTCTGCTCCAGACATTGCTCTAGTGTGGGTGGATATGTTGCAATCTACCTACACTGGTGTTTACCTACTAAACCTATCTAGTAGTTGTAGTCAGGGTGTGCTACTCCCTATCCTCTACAACAACTAAGTTCAGTAGAACTTAAGTATACTAGTCTTGTTTTATATGTACCTAACAGGTACCTGTATGATCTTTCAAATGATACTCTCAAAGATTGTAATAGTAAAACAACAGCAAGCTCAAATCCCAACCGCTGCTCACCAATGTGAGAAGTTGGCCTGGTATATGATGCTCACTAGTTCTAGTGATCACCTTGTACCATGCCAAGCAACCCTTATGATGATTGGTTGTAAGTCAACCTTATAGACCAGCTATCCTAGTAGCGTGGACAAATCAGTCTTAGGCTAAACTCTGTAAAGGCATGTGAAGCAACCTGTTTTACCATACACAATCCCCTTGAATACCAAATGAAAGGACACCACACAGATATATATTGAAAATATATATATATTTATTTACTACAAATCCCCTATACTCTTTATGAGCACAGAAGCAAATGCGTTAAAACAAAACACAGTTTAAATACACAAAATTTGCACAATATGGATGCCACTAGGGTGCCTAGGGGCCACTTAAACCATATACTAAAATAGTGGTATAAGAACCACCAATGGGAAAGGAAATAGGCCTAGGGCCTGGGGAATCGCTGGAGCTGTTCGGGACTAACAGTGAAGAAGTCGGGAAAGGCCAGCGGGAGTCGGGTGCAGTGCTTAAAGTGCAGGCATGCACCAATGCAAAGTCAATGGTGCGTAAAAGTTACAAAGTTACTGCAAAAGGAGTCTTCCGACTAGACTAGGACTACCAAACTTTAGGGTTAGGCACTAGAGGTGTGTACCAGTGTAAGAACACCGGTGTTAGTAAGTTACCTCACCCACAGGAAGCGGGTGCACAGGTGCCAAAGTGTGTCGGATTTCGTCACGCAGTCTGATGGTGCCTGAGGATGAAGATGCTGCAGGCGTCCAGACGAGAAGTGTCCGGTGTGATACAAGGGTGGATCGAAGATGTGAAACCTGAAAGCAGAGGGGACAATGTTCAGAAGTCACTAGCCAGTGACTGGCGAGGAACCAGGATGGAACCAGGCGATGTCGGGTGCAAACAGGCGATGAGGTGCAGCTTGTCTCCGCAGCGACGTGGACACGAAGAGGTCTAGGATATCCAGGCGTCGATCACGAGCTGTCCCACGAAGGCTCTAGCTGATGGCGGTGTCGGCAACTTGATTGGAGCAAACAGGCCTTGACTAATGCAAGCCACGCAGGTGATGAAGAAAGCTTAATTCCCGGACCAGCAAGGTCTGGAGCAACCAGACCAGTGGTTTAGATCATAGATTTCGTCGCCAAGATGGCCACTAGCCGCGTGGCAAGTGACCGGGATGACGCGTCAAGTGGCAAAGTGCAAAAAGGCCCCACGCAGATCATAGAGATGCTGGGGGGCTGATCTTCGGTGCAGATGCTGCTCGGTGGTGGGGCTTCTCAAACCCCAAAGCACAGCATAGAGGGGGCCTCGGGTGCTGCGCAGTCAGCTTCTCGGGGGTCTTTCAAGATGGCCAGTCCCACGTCTCTCGATGCCTCCACGGGTCTCTTCTTTTCAGGGACTGTGGATCGGGCTGTAAGATGTCTGGGAATCTAGGTCTTGTCAGGCTCTGGGCTCGGGCTCCGGCGGGAGGCGGCGGCAAAGCAGATGTCGAGTTGCTGGTTGGTGCCTGTATTCACAGGGTGGTCACTCCTTGGCCATAAGGGAGATTCTCTTCAGTCTTCTGTGCATTAGAATGTCGAAGTCCAGTTTTCTTCTTAGTTTCAAGTCGAGTTCAGGATGATCTGAAGTCTTGGGACACAGCTCCTACTCTTATTCCAAATCTAGGGGCTGGATTACCTGCTAGGTCCCTCCTCTGGGTGGGACCAGGAAGGGGGGTGGTTACACCCCCTTTCCTTTGTCCAGCTTCGCGCCAAGACTGGGGCTGGAGAGCCCCAGCACCGGTTTGAACTGGCATATGCACAGGGACACCTTGTGTGCCCCAGGCATGTCTCATTCTATTCAGCCCTGTCCTACCCAATACACAAAATCCTGTCTGGGGTGGTGCTAGCACCTCCCAAGGCAGGAAACCCTTTGTCCAAGCCTCCCTCGCTGGAAGGACTCCCAGCAGCAGGAGGTCAGACTTGTGTCTGTGGTGGCAGCATTCATTTTGTGATGCTGAGGCTCTAGTTTAATTTAACCGGGGTTCAGGTTATGTACATGTCGTGTCCTTCTAGAAGGGTGGAATGCTACCCCCATCGCCAGAACTGGCGAGGGGGTAGTATTCCAATTCGTATGACACCTTACTCGACATGTTGTGATAAAGCCAAACCAAAGTTAGCAAATAACCGCGAGGATTATAATGCACATAAGAGTATATGGTATGGCAGTATCATGGAACAGCTACAGAAAGTGGTTACGAAAGCTGCAGACAGGCTCAGCTCATGCTAGAGCACCATCTCACTTATTTCCAAGCACTCTGCCTCCAGGATTGATGAGGCCTTCCATAGGAGTGGCTGATATGAACATATGTGTCCATTTTAGGTTAGGTATAGGCATACTACACCTAAGTAAGGTAACTTACCCAAGCTGAATGATCAGCCAGTTGTGTCAAATATGGAGGCCAGGCCAGGGGTGGCACAATACGTGCTGCAGCCCCTGGTAGGCCTTGGAAACACCTATGCCCTGGGTACGCTGGGTACACTGTTACAGGGGCCTATAAGGTGAACCAGTTCCAATTCGTAATGCACCTAGAGTGCATTGGCATTAATTTAGAGAGAGAACAGCAGGCTGTGGGTCTGATTAGCAGGCCCACAGCCACATTAAGTCATAAACCAGTGAAGCAAAAAGCAAAAAATTGGGGTGACCATAGGATAGCAGACCCTACTCTCCTACACTCCTAATTTGCAATCCCTAATCTATGTGTGTCGTGAGTGTAAATCGGTGTCTAGCCGATAATGCCCCACTGGATGATCCAACTCCATTACCTGGAAGGAAAGAATGAAGGACCCCATCTTGGTCATGGATTGGATACCCCTTACAGAGATGTTGTGCAGTTGCTTGCCGAAGCCTCAGCATGCAGGGATGCCTTGACTTCAGCTAAAGTGTTTCCTCTATTAACCCCCAGAAATGCTTCTTTATTTATAATAAAAAACATCCCTGCGATGTTTATGCAGATTAGTGTAGTTACAGGTATGTAGATAGCCCTGTCGCCCCAAGAATGAAAATAAAACAACAATAGCACAACGTGCGCAAAGGTCTTGTACTCTGTGTTCGAGGCATCGTGATAATGTTGCACGAAGCCAGATGTGTAAGCAAAGCAGTTTCAGAGAAACATATCCAACATTGTTACTCACACAAATATGTGCAGAAGGTCACAGTAAAATGTTATTGTGCAGAAAGAGGACAAAGCAAGAAAATGTGCAGCATTGCTACATGGGCCTAACCCTGGCATACAACACAACTGAAGGTCTGACTGTAGACAAACTTGTAATTTCTTACGAAGGCTAGATGTAGAGTAATGATTGCTGTAAACTTAATATGTGTTGTGTTAGTATTCATTCTTGGTTGGCATGAGTATTGCAGTGAGATAGAAATACCTGGATCCACTCCTGCACCCTTATCAACTACAAAGGCAATAAATAAACAAGCATTGGCATAGCCAATAGGTCTTGCATTTGGCAACTTATAAGTGTTTAGCCATGTAACAATTGGTGTTGTTGCACCAAGGATATTCTACTGCATAACTAAATACTTATAGGGTCCAAAAAGCGAGACCTATTGGCTATGCCAATGCTTGCTTGTTTTTTGTTGCTGTTTTGTTTAGGTTGCCAGATCTACAATAGCTAGACATGGTTTTTGTTAACAGTTCTTTGCATCAAATGAACTTGTTTTCATTGCTCTGAATGTTGTTTCCATTTTGGTTGTAGGAAGCAGTCATTCTCGGGGGGGGGGGTTGCGGGCTGACCATGCGCCGAACTTTGCAAATGAGAAAAAGCCTGGGGCAGGTGCTATTTACAAGTGCGGAGTGATTGAGCCCCAGGCAGCATGACTCACTCACACAGGAGATCACCTGCATACTCAGCATGGTTTAAGGAAACTCGACCCACTCCCTCCCAGGCATCGAACACATATTTACCAGGAAACTCTGCTGCACTGATGGCTGGTGGTGTGTGTGCCTGGTGAAAGCGTGCACTGACGGCTGGTGGTGTGTGTGCCTGGTGAAAGTGTGCACTGAAGGCTGGTGGTGTGTGTGCCTGGTGAAAGAGTGCACTGATGGCTGGTGGTGTGTGTGCCCGGTAGAAGCGTGCACCGAAGGCTTGTGGTGTGTGTGTGCCTGGTGAAAGTGTGCACTGACAGCTGGTTGGTGTGTGCCTGGTGGAAGCGTGCACCGACGGCTGGTAGTATGTGTGCCTTTTGGAAGCGTGCACCGAAGGCTGATGGTGTGTGTGCCTGGTGGAAGCGTGCACTGATGGCTGGTAGTGTGTGTGCCTGGTTAACGCGTGCACTGACGGCTGGTGGTGTGTGCCTGGTGGAAGCGTGCACTGACGGCTGGTGCTGTGTGTGCCTGGTGGAAGTGCGTACTGACGGCTGGTGGTGTGTGTGCCTGGTGGAAGTGAGCACTGAGGGCTGGTGGTGTGTGTGCCTGGTGGAAGCGTGCACTGATTGCTGGTGGTGTGTGTGTCTGGTGGAAGCGTGCACTGACAGCTGATGGTGTGTGTGTCTGGTGAAAAAACGTGCACTGATGGCTGGTGGTGTGTGTGCCTGGTGGAAGCGTGCACTGACGGCTGGTAGTGTGTGTGTGTGTGTGTGTGTGTGATGGAAGCGTGCGCTGACGGCTAGTGGTGTGTGTGCCTGGTGGGGAAGCATGCACTGACGGCTGGTGGTGTGTGCCTGGTGGAAAAGCGTGCACTGACGGCTCGTGGTGTGTGTGCCTGGTGGAAGCGTGCACTGATGGCTGGTGGTGTGTGTACCTGGTGGAAGCATGCACTGATGGCTGGTGGTGTGTGTGCCTGGTGGAAGCATGCACTGATGACTGGTGGTGTGTGTGCCTGGTGGAAGTATGCACTGACGGCTGGTGGTGTGTATGCCTGGTAGAAGTGTGCCTGGTGGAAGCCTGCCTTGATGGCTGGTGGTGTGTGTTCCTGGTGGAAGCGTGCACTGATGGCTGGTGGTGTGTGTGCCTGGTGAAAGCGTGCACTGACGACTGATGGTGTGTGTGCCTGGTGGAAGCAGGAGCATTCACAGCAATAGAAGATACAAATGAAACTGACGAAGAGGTAGGGGGAGACAGGAGGGGGGAGTGCGAGCAGAGGAGCTTGATTACAGCAATAAAAACACAGGTGGCAGCTGTGCCCGTGCAGGCGCTCGTAAGTGCAAGCTGGAGGCCAGCAAAAGCCTCTGGTGACACTTTTAAAAGCCACTTACTAAATGTCTCGTAGAGACAGCATGCACTGTCTCAGGCATGACCTAAAAAGGATTAAAAGCAGCTTTAATAGAAGCTTAAGAGTGGTGGTCGCATCAAATGTTTACTCTAGATTACAAAAGGAGGGTGGGAGCACACTGCCTCACATGCCAGGACTCATTTTGCCCCAGTACATAATGGTAAATGCAGTGAATAACACGTACCTTAATGACAGTCTAGGTTTTCACCTTTGTTGGTGAAGCCAGGGCTGTGTATCTCTAGTCGAATGTTTCAGGATAGGTGTCCTTTTTCAGTGGAGAACGACACATCATTTTGGGTATGCTGGAAATGCTGACCAAATTCTTGGAAACAAACACAGATTAATAAGTCTGCATGCAAATATAGTTAAGGTCTGACTGTAGGTCAAACGTGTTTCCTTACCAAGGCTAGAAGTAGAATATTGATTACTGTAACCTGAACAGTTGTTTTGATAGTATTGATAGTCCTCTTTAGGCCAATTATGATCTGGTCCGGAAGGCCATCCTAGAACCTTCGGGAGTGGGACTTTCCTACCCACTCGTACTGGGATCCAGTTTCCCCAAACTACACATTACAATGCCCAAAACCCTTTACCTACAGAACAACTTGGTACTCCAAATCTGACTGGAGTTTCCTAACGAGAAGCCTCTGGAAATGCAGAATGGAGTATTTGGAGGCACTTCCGAGTCCGAATCCCACCTCCCAAGTATGATGCATACTTCCAAAGTGCCGATTTGGTCGGCCAAACCAACATGTCAGAGCGGCCGGAAGGGGAGTATTTCAGCTCTGAATCACACCACAACACACTTCCTGTGACTGAGACTGTGCAGCTATGCATCCAATCATGCATGGCATCCCTCTACTCTACATCTACGATGAACACTACAACCCAACTGATACGGTTGTCTCAAATAGTAAGTTATACACCCTCCCCTACACAATAACGCAACTATCCCAAGAAAGACAATATAAGAGAAAGCAAGTGTGAAACAATAGGTACATTTAGGGGGGAAAGACTTCCAGCAATGTAGAGCCTATTTAGGGGTGGGGGGCTAATACCCCAGCAATGTAGAGCTACTTTGGGGGGTGGGGTCTAATATCCCTAGCAATGTAAAGCCAATTGGGGGATTTGGGGGCTAACACTCCCAGCAATGCAGAGACAATTTGGGGGTAAGAGGGCTAATACCCCCAGCAATGTTGAGCTGATTGGTGGATTTGGGGGGCTAACACTCCCAGCAATGTAGAGCCAATTGGGGCATTTGGGGAGCTAACACTCCCAGCAATGTTGAGACAATTAAGGGAATTGGGGGGTTAACACTCACAGCAATGTGGACTTGAACGATGTAACTGGTGCTTATGCAAAGTGACTCAATACCTACGGTTGGAGTACAAGCTGCAAGAAATTCCCCAAAAAAAGCCAAAGGTCACTTTGCAGCAAATGCATTCTCATACTGTGGCAGCAAATCTGACTGGCAACTTAAAGGAGTGGGCAGATTTGAGATGCTGGTGCTCTAGGGACATTTGAAAAACAAAGCCTCATCATCTAGCAAATGGAACCTTAAAAACCTGTGAAATACTCTGTTGCTGCTGCACAAAGACGACAGACCAGCCACCCACAGCAGCTCAAGGACTGCATGTGTGTGTGGGGAAGCTGTCTCCACCTGGACTGACACACATGACGGGGGCTGAAGCTCATAGATTCCAATGGGTATTGAGTTAAATCAGAAAGTGTTCTGTACAGGCTTGGATTGGCTATGCTGGCAATTGGGTACTGAAGGATGGGCTGGTGCACCAGGGTCACCTGTGGGCTAGAGTTCTGGGGCCTTTGTAAATCACACCAAGAGACTGACTCACTTCCCCAGTCCCCACCAAGCCACTGCAATGTGGCGCCTGAATGTTGTCCACTCCCCAGCTGTGCTGCAAATTGAGGCTGGGGGCTAGCCTTTGGAGCATACTCATATTTTGCACCTGCATCACTCGCCTTGCCAGAAGCAGTATCATCTGCCCCAGCTGCCCATGACTTTCAGTTCATGGCAAGTGCAGGGAGGTTGCATTGTATGTAGGGGCCTTGCAGGGAGGAATGTCTCATTTGGCCAGTCGAACCTACCCCCAACCCCTTTGATCAACAGCAATGTGCTTTGTGAATCCTCCTTTGACAGGTACAAGCAAAGAGGCTACAATGCAAGAGATTGTCACGGAATATGCCAGAGCATCATTCCCACCATGGTTATATAGCATGTTGTGTATGTCCAATGAGGGAATGTCATCATCAGGTAGGTACAGTTCGCCCACTAAGTACTAGGAGAAACACACATTTGATGTTGAAACAAGAATGGCCATAACCACATATATGTTTGTATTACAAAGTGAATGCATGAGTCCACCACAACACACACTATAACATCGCAGGGCAACAGACCTTCAATAAACGCACAAAAGTATGACATTGTGATGACTCTGTGTACTGTAAAGCCCAGAGGCTATTAGCCCAGACAACACACAAGTCCACAGACCCAGCCACTCAGTACTGATTTTAGTGCCTCACACTACAACAACCTAGAAGTGGTTGTGTCACAGCGCTCGTTGAAATATTTGTTGACAAAATCTATCTGGATTTTGAAAGAAGCATGGGCCAACAACAATTTAGGATATAGTCACCATGTGTGGACTGGGAGCTCTGCACACAACACCCAATCTGTATGTGTACAGGTTCGCCTTCAGAGAATGTCACTCACAACAGTTCAGCATCAAGCTGCACAGGCTGTAGTGTGTGCCGCAAAATATTAATCCCATTTTGAATGTACAGATTGTGTCCTGCAGAGCAGTAGAGTACGCATGAGTCTCTGGATGTAGGATCCACCAATAGTGTTGGAGGGTCTAGTGCACAGTATATTGTATAATATAAGCTGCCAGCACTTCTGAGGATGCCAGGAGGGGTGGCTCAATATGTGGCTCGATATGAAAGTGAGAGGTACCCCTTAAGGAACTCAAGGGAATTGATGTTATCTAACCAATCAAAGAGAAGGGTTCCCTTGAGAGTATAACAGAATTCAGCTAGAACATAGCCTAAAACATCACAATTAAACAAGTTCAATTCTACTACGAACACACTTATATAAAGTACAAATCATTTATTATACAACAATAACTAAAAAACAGTTAATAACACTACTAGACATTATGACCTGCACAATTGAACAGACAGTCTGTCTGTTCAATTGTGCAGGGCATAATTGATTGTGTAATTTGATTTGCATTTTAACCAATTACCTAGGAACTAGAAAATGTCTAGTAGTGTTATTAACTGTTTTTTAATTATTGTTGTATAATAAATGATTTGTACTTTATATAAGCGTGTTCGTAGTAGAATTGAAGTTTTTTAATTGTGATGTTTTAGGCTATGTTCTAGCTGAATTCTGTTATACTCTCTTGGGAACCCTTCTCTTTGATCAATATGTGGCTCTCCAACACAATTGACATAGCCATCCTCAAGCCAAGGGCTATGAGTACATCTTATGAGGATGAGGGATATGTGCAGAAAGAAAGTCTGCTTTGTCCACATATGGCACGGAAACACTGTCTCAAAATCTATGAAAACATCATGGAGAACTTCAACAAATAAATATTGCTCTCAGGTTCTAGGGCAGTGTTTAATGGGCAAAGTGGGAGCCCTTATAGACACACACAAGGGCTACCTTCTGCCAAACCAGATTAGAGGTTCAAAAATATTGACAATGCAAACACTTATGGAACTGGGTGTACTGTTCCGGTGTCAGTGCAATGTGCTTTCATCAGCACAACCAGAGATATCATCACAATGAGTCCATCTCCCTTGGTGTTCCCATACCTCTGACATTCAAAGTCAGAATGCACGTGTAGTCTACTGGGAATTTTGGGGATGCGTTTCTGGAGTAATTTGACCCCAGGTGGTACAACAACACACATCCTTGACTTTCACTTGAGGGGGCTATAGCCCTCTGAGCAATGGACTGTGATCCAAAGTTCCGGCATCCTGACATTTCAATATAAGCAATAGCCACCTGCATCCCAGGGCAGTATCCAAGGGCAAGAAGAACCAATCAGTCTCAACAACTAACTATAAAGGGTAACTCCATACTTATGCCCACACAACTCAGACAAGGCAAGGCTAGGTGGAGACAACTTTTCCTGTGATGCCAATAGGTTTTGTACACGCCAGTTGTACTCAAAGTGTCATTAAAACAATCAGTCATGAACATTCATCGGCAGAGAGCAAGGTGCAGCAAACATACAACATCTTCAGATTTCCTCTGGCAACAGTTTTTGCCTACTTATGTATACATAATCTTCACATATGTACAATTCAACATTACCTCATCGCCTGCATGAACTCTACTTTTGCGGGCATGACCCCTCGCACATCCACCTCAAAGGTCACGCCCATCTCTCAAAACATATTATACACACACAAGCACGTCATAAGCCCCTTCCGGTGCAGCTAGCCGGAAAAGCATGTCTGCCCCACAATATCCAGTCTTGTACTTAAACTCTTCCAACCAGATTCTTACAATCACACACTACTGCTACCTTCTTACCTCCACACCTACATTCACAGCACCACTCTTCATCATTATGTACACAATACCTCTCTCATAAATGACATGTACACAATGTACTGTACTCATCACCTCCTCATCAGACATCAAACATAACATGTCAAATGGACCACTCTCATGACCAGTTGCACCCTCAGTAATGTCTTGGACTGCACTCATATCACAACGTTCACCATCACAGCCCACTCTGACATGCACACTTAACACATCACCACATCTCTCAACAAGACACTTACATCGCTCAATGAAGATGTTCTCAGTCATTCACATATCACCATACAGCCACCGTACTCTGCTTAAGTTCTATAGCTTGTAAATTCTAAAAACAAATTCATCCACAGATTCAAACACAACAAACATCAGCTGGACAACACTTCACATTTGCCCATACAGCCCCTTAAATTACCTAACTTGTCTATACCCTTTACATACACTTATCTACTTTGTTTGAAGTGACAAGTTTAACCTTGTCTCACCCTAGCCCTGCCACATCCACATATGACTTCCATGCTCCATGTCCCTATTGACCTTTGCACATTAACAACTATCCTCATTCATTGAAACTGCCCTATTACAGTCATCTCTTACTGTAGTGCCACAGACTACAGCTCTTATCTCCTGCCAGAATCCAACCTTGTCTATCTGGCTATACCCCTATCACATCTACATATTTCTAGCAAACCTTGGACAGGATTTAGGATTTAACCAGTCTCACAAGCTCCACACTCTGATTCACACCCGCATTTAAACCACTCACATTGGAACAATGTGGATACTTCATGTCTCCTACTACAGAACTGCATATGAACTTACCTCCTACCTTACACTCTCTGACAATCTCTAAATTTGTCCTGCCCCATTACGTATGAGTCTCCACTCCATTTCAAAGTTGGAAACACTAGTCTCTCTCACCTCTACCCTTTTTTAAGATAGCTTAGCACAAGCATCATTAACCTTGCAAAACACATCTGCAGCTAGGCCTCACATTCCAAAATCCACCTCCTCCACTGTGTGGCAACTAAGGGCAGATATATGAGCCCAAATACCGGTCGGTAACGGCCGATTTCGGCCGTTACCGACCGGTATTTAGGAATTGACATGTAGGGGCCAATATTTTACAGAAACGGTAAATTTACCGATTCAGTAAATTTACCGATTCTGTAAAATACCGAATCTGTAATTTTACTGATTCGGTAAATCCAAATGTAGGTGACACTCCTGAGAGTGTCACAGGCCCTTAAGAGTCGGTATTTTACCACACAATCCTATTGTGTGGTAAAATACCGAATCCAGGTGTGCATGCACATCTGTGCATGCACACTGTGCAATGTGACATACAGACATGCCCTAAGGGCATGTATGTGTGCCACATGTCACACATGCCTTTACTTCGGGTGCTAGAGGGTGTCAAAGTGACACCCCCTGCACCCTTGCAACATTCGGTATTTACCGATTCGGTAAATACCGAATCGGTATTTACCATTGATTCCTATAGGCTTCACAGCCCATAGGAATCAATAGGAAATACTAATACCGAATGTTACCGATTCGGTATTTCTAATTTAAAAAATACCTACATCTCCCACCTTCATATTTACCGATACATAAATACCGAATCGGTAAAATTCGGTATTTATGAGTCGGTAAATGTCCCTCACCTACATCTGGCCCTAAGAGTTTGGATGTGATACTGGCTCCTGTAGTATATGCACAGCAGACGGGCCCACACTTACAGTCCACTCGGCTTACCACATGTAGCACAGGGAAATCCAAAAGACATAACAGCATTCCTAGTTCAGCTCTGTGTGATCTGGAAGAGCATCAAGCATAGATCATAAGGAGCCTGTTGTCAGTCATACACAAATGAACACCTACACACAAATCATATGCTCAACTACAACTGATGTGTGGTTCTAACTATGAAACCCAAGCTTGGACAGACCACCATTCCACATGATGCATCCAACAAAAGAAGGATGACATGATTGACATATAAATTAAAACACATTGGACTATTAAGACCACAGACACCTTGCTGAACAGGAATATCTGCAGAAAGTGCAGTCCTTGGAGGCAACAGGGTCGGAAGACTGTGAGAATACTGCTCACCTTACACTCACAATGGGCACAGAAAATGTATCAGATGAGTACTCAGCCATGAAGGGAATTTGCCTACAGTGGCATGCCACCTGTGGTAAGGTTGTCATTGCCACTAGTCTAGTAGATCTAAAGAAGACACAGACATGGGTCCACCACTATCAAGTCATTGACATCTAGCCAAAGTAGGCACAAAAATCTAGGATACATACTGACCAGGTGTTTGTACACCATGGGCTATATGCAATCCACACCATCCTGACATCATTGTCTACTTACATCACATATTACACATTAATGACAGTTAACCAGAAATCCATTTCGAGGACACAGACATTTTTGAAAAATAAATAGGAAATGCTGTATTCAGCGTATACTGTGAAGAGAAATAAGCCAATGGCCAGTCCAATGAAAGTCAATCGCCTTGAGGGCCACATATGTAATGGCCTTCACTACTTGCCTGCACTTTGCCAGCAAAGGGACACCTCCCAAAGAGGGGCATCTAGGGGGCAGGCCAGGCACCAAGGGAACAAGTCTAAGGGGGACTGGTTTGGATTTTGGGAGGGATGGGATCAGGAGGGATGGGTGCGTCCACTACAGTGGTAGTGCCAGATTGAAGGGGTGGTGGGTCCACTGCAGTGGCTGGCTCAGATTGAGGGGTGCAGCTGTTGTGGGAGGGCTATGTGGACGGGGGATGGCCTGGGTTTGACCATTTTGTGGATGGTATAATTCTGTATGGTGTGGACAGGACTAGGGAGGTGCTCAGACTTTTTGGGATGGATTTTTTTAGTGCAGGAGGTATTGGACTCGGCATGTATAGTTTGGTGGAAGGGGTTTGGGCTTGGGAGACCAGGGGGATTTTTTGGTGGGGTGTGATCTTGGGCTTTGTTTTTTCTTGGAGGCACATGTAGATGGCAGAGTCAGGGGGTGGATTGCCTCATCTTCTTCGTAGGGGGGTTGTACGTGTAGATAGGGAAGAGGTCCAGGGCACAGAGGTGGAGTGTCTGGGCAGAGGGGGGAACAGGAGAGGCAAGGGTAGGGGTTGTGGTGGCAGAGGGTTCTGAGGTCTGCGGAGTGTCTGTGAATGCATGTGTGTCATCTGCTGGTGTGTCCCCGGTGGTGAGTGTTGCAAGATTCCACTCACCTGAAAGCCAGGTACCGCAGGAACGAAGAGAGCCTCCCCTCTCACCTACAAACCAATCCTCCACACAGAAAAATCAGTGTGGGCGATTGATTCCCAGGGGAAGGGGGAGAGAAAGTACTTTGCTCGCGAGGTAACTTGGGGAGATGAAGGGTGAATGCCCGAGAGGAAGTCTTCGGGGTTGGTCAATCAATGGAAGGAGAATCAAAGGACATCTGGGGAACGACCTTCAGTATGTCCTGGAAAACACAGAAAGAGAACATATATATTGCATGCATGCAAGGAGAAGCCAAACCAAAGAAACACAATATATATCTACTTTGGATATCTAAATAAAAACCCACAAGGCCTTCTTACCCCATCAAGGAGAAGTTCAGGTCCAATAGCAATTGTCCTCAGGAACTAAAGGGTCTCGTTAGTCTAACACCCAAAACTTCCATGTACCAAGTCTCGCGATACTGAGCGTTGAAGGCAGTGCTGCCAGCTCCTGCCGTGTGCCTCAGAAGAACCAAAACAAAAATAGTGAAGGGCTTGAGTAGGATGCGGTGCCGCCGGCTAACTGTGGTGCGCCTCAGAGATGAAATGAACCCAAAATGTTGTATTCTACTTCTTCTTTCCAGAAATAGGAGTCATAGGGATTAGAAAGAAATCATGGAAAAAAACACCCTCCTTGGTGCCCTTTTTATTATTCTGAGTTCATCAGACCTTTGCGGTTCCTTCGCCGCTATGCTGATTTCCTTAGCAGCTCCTTTGGCGGGGAATGCTGTGTTTTACCAGTGGCTGCTACCGTGTCTCATATGCCACTTCTGCCACATTTCAAGTCTTGCGGCTGAGGCCGCGATTCCCAGGCGGCTGTTGCCGTGACTCACCAGCGGCTTCTGCCGTGTCTCACCAGCGGCTTCTGCCACGTCTCACTCTAAGCGGCGGTAGCCGCGATTTCAAAAGCGGTGGTTGCCGCGTCTCACCAGCGGCTTCTGCCCGTTTCAAGGTAGGCGGCGGTAGCCGCGTTTTCTCAGGCGGCGGTTGCCGCGACTCACCAGCGGCTTTTGCCGCGATTTCAAATTCAGGCGGCGGGACCCGCGATTCTGAGGCGGCTGCTGCCGCTCTTCACACGTGGCTTCTGCCGCATTTCAATGTGGGCAACGGTTGCCGCGTAGCCTCAGGCGGCTGGAGCCGCGATTCAAAGACAGATGAGGCCGCCTTCGGATCAGGCGGGGACTGCCGTGTTCATATCCTGAACACCGACAGTATGGGGCACAAAACTGGAATTCTTCCTTTGAAACAGGGAAGAAGAAAGAAAAAAATAAAACGCTCCAGCGTTTCTCCTGGGCTGAAGACAAAGTTCTATAAAGCCAAGCGCTCGTTCTCAGTTGGGGAGGTTTTTTATAGTGCTTCCCTTTGCACCTGATTTCCATATGCAATCAGGAAGGAAAAAAGGAGCCCAAGAAAAGAGAATACAGGGAAGGACATAGAAAGGCAAACAAATAATACTGAACAGCGGAAAGTGGTAACAGTGAGTGTGCTGTCTGTCATGTGAGTATGTGTGTGTGCGTGTGTGTGGGTTTGTCCTTGTGTCTGTGTGTTTGTGTTCTGCTTGTGGCTGTTGATGTGGCTGCATGGGTACGTTTGCATGTGCTTGGGTCAGGGAGGGTAGTTGGTACTGTGGATGTGGAAGAGGCTGGAGGGAGGAGGGACAGCTGGATCTGGGACACTGCTGCTATCTGTGTAGAGGCCAAAGCTTGATTGGATATGTGTAGGACAGACATGTCTGAGTGAATGCCCTCCAGAAATGATACCATTAGTGTTAAATGATTGGTATGCACCTGGCGGACATTCAGCATTGTAGTCTGCCCCACAGAGATCTTCCTTAGGATGTCAATGGCTTCCACACTCAGGGCAGCAGGGGAGACCGGGGCAGCGGTTGAGGTGCCTGGCATGAAGGAGATATCTCCCCTTACATTGGAGTGGCCATGGGCACTGGGCCTGGGAGCAGCTGAAAGGGTGGAGATGCTAGTGTTGGTGTTGGACTCTGATGTAGAGCAATCAGTCCATGGGTCATCCACCACTACAAGGGAGTCATCACTGTAGCTGGAGTCGGCTTCATGTCCTGTAGATGTTATGTCTGACATGCCCTCAGTGTGGCTCCTCTCAAACTCCATGCCGCTGGGTCCCTCCTCCTCAGGCTCAGCACTGGACCCAGACTGGCAAACCGGTGCTGATGCTGTGAAGAAGCATGAAAAAGAATTACATAAGTCATCCGGATGTACTTGACACATAGGTATCATCACAAATCTCCACAGATCAAACATATACATCATTTTGACTAGTGCTATTACCTCTTGATACATTTACATACATAAAAAAAAAAAAGAAAACCAAAGGTGATGATGGATGGAGCGTTGACAATACAAACACTCACCCGCAGTCAACTGATCTGGGTTTAATCCATCACCGTTCTTTAGCTCACTCCGCCACCCCAGTTCAGACATGGCAATATGCAAATCAGACTGACCCTGTGCCTCATGGGAACAGTCCAGCCCGAACTGCGAAGCCATGTCTTCCCTGGACCGGAATCAAGCTTCCCAGGACCGGTTTCTGGCATTACAGCCGTCTTCAGCTGGGCTTGCTTGACTCCAGTGGCAAAGGGAGCAAGGGACTCACGTCTGAGCATACCCTGCCAACTTAGGACGAACAAAGAAAACCCAAAGGTGATGATGGACGGAGCGATGACAATACAAACACTTACCCCCAGTCAACTGATCTGGGTTTAATCCATCACCGTTCTTTAGCTCACTCCGCCACCCCAGTTCTGACATGGCCATATGCAAATAAGTCTGACCCTGTGCCTCATGGGAACAGTCCAGCCCGAACTGCCAAGCCATGTCTTCCCTGGACCGGAATCAAGCTTCCCAGGACCGGTTTCTGGCATTACAGCCGTCTTCAGCCGGGCTTGCTTGACTCCAGTGGCAAAGTGAGCAAGGGACTCACGTCTGAGCATACCCTGCCAACTTAGGGCGAACAAAGAAAAACCAAAGGTGATGATGGACGGAGCGTTGACAATACAAACACTCACTCCCAGTCAACTGATCTGGGTTTAATCCATCACCGTTCTTTAGCTCACTCTGCCACCCCAGTTCAGACATGGCCATATGCAAATCAGTCTGACCCTGTGCCTCATGGGAACAGTCCAGCCCGAACTGCCAAGCCATGTCTTCCCTGGACCGGAATCAAGCTTCCCAGGACCGGTTTCTGGCACTACAGCCGTCTTCATCCGGGCGTGCTTGACTCCAGTGGCAAAGTGAGCAAGGGACTCATGTCTGAGCATACCATGCCAACTTAGGGCGAACAAAGAAAAACCAAAGGTGATGATGGACGGAGCGTTGACAATACAAACACTCACCCCCAGTCAACTTATCTGGGTTTAATCCATCACCGTTCTTTAGCTCACTCCGCCACCCCAGTGCAGACATGGCCATATGCAAATCAGTCTGACCATGTGCCTCATGGGAACAGTCCAGCCCGAACTGCCAAGCCATGTCTTCCCTGGACCGGAATCAAGCTTCCCAGGACCGGTTTCTGGTATTACAGCCGTCTTCAGCTGGACTTGCTTGACTCCAGTAGCAAAGTGAGAAAGGGACGCACGTCTGAGCATACCCTGCCAACTTAGGGCGAACAAAGAAAAACCAAAGGTGATGATGGACGGAGTGTTGACAATACAAACACTCACCCCCAGTCAACTGATCTGGGTTTAATCCATCACCGTTCTTTAGCTCACTCCGCCACCCCAGTTCAGACATGGCAATATGCAAATCAGACTGACCCTGTGCCTCATGGGAACAGTCCAGCCCGAACTGCCAAGCCATGTCTTCCCTGGACCGGATTCAAGCTTCCCAGGACCGGTTTCTGGCACTACAGCCGTCTTCATCCGGGCTTGCTTGACTCCAGTGGCAAAGGGAGCAAGGGACTCATGTCTGAGCATACCATGCCAACTTAGGGCGAACAAAGAAAAACCAAAGGTGATGATGGACGGAGCGTTGACAATACAAACACTCACCCCAGTCAACTGATCTGGGTTTAGTCCATCACCGTTCTTTAGCTCACTCCGCCACCCCAGTGCAGACATGGCCATATGCAAATCAGTCTGACCCTGTGCCTCATGGGAACAGTCCAGCCCGAACTGCCAAGCCATGTCTTCCCTGGACCGGATTCAAGCTTCCCAGGACCGGTTTCTGGCACTACAGCCGTCTTCATCCGGGCGTGCTTGACTCCAGTGGCAAAGTGAGCAAGGGACTCATGTCTGAGCATACCATGCCAACTTAGGGCGAACAAAGAAAAACCAAAGGTGATGATGGACGGAGCGTTGACAATACAAACACTCACCCCCAGTCAACTGATCTGGGTTTAATCCATCACCGTTCTTTAGCTCACTCCGCCACCCCAGTGCAGACATGGCCATATGCAAATCAGTCTGACCCTGTGCCTCATGGGAACAGTCCAGCCCGAACTGCCAAGCCATGTCTTCCCTGGACCGGAATCAAGCTTCCCAGGACCGGTTTCTGGCATTACAGCCGTCTTCAGCTGGACTTGCTTGACTCCAGTAGCAAAGTGAGAAAGGGACGCACGTCTGAGCATACCCTGCCAACTTAAGGCGAACAAAGAAAAACCAAAGGTGATGATGGACGGAGTGTTGACAATACAAACACTCACCCCCAGTCAACTGATCTGGGTTTAATCCATCACCGTTCTTTAGCTCACTCCGCCACCCCAGTTCAGACATGGCAATATGCAAATCAGACTGACCCTGTGCCTCATGGGAACAGTCCAGCCCGAACTGCGAAGCCATGTCTTCCCTGGACCGGAATCAAGCTTCCCAGGACCGGTTTCTGGCATTACAGCCGTCTTCAGCTGGGCTTGCTTGACTCCAGTGGCAAAGGGAGCAAGGGACTCACGTCTGAGCATACCCTGCCAACTTAGGACGAACAAAGAAAACCCAAAGGTGATGATGGACGGAGCGATGACAATACAAACACTTACCCCCAGTCAACTGATCTGGGTTTAATCCATCACCGTTCTTTAGCTCACTCCGCCACCCCAGTTCTGACATGGCCATATGCAAATAAGTCTGACCCTGTGCCTCATGGGAACAGTCCAGCCCGAACTGCCAAGCCATGTCTTCCCTGGACCGGAATCAAGCTTCCCAGGACCGGTTTCTGGCATTACAGCCGTCTTCAGCCGGGCTTGCTTGACTCCAGTGGCAAAGTGAGCAAGGGACTCACGTCTGAGCATACCCTGCCAACTTAGGGCGAACAAAGAAAAACCAAAGGTGATGATGGACGGAGCGTTGACAATACAAACACTCACTCCCAGTCAACTGATCTGGGTTTAATCCATCACCGTTCTTTAGCTCACTCTGCCACCCCAGTTCAGACATGGCCATATGCAAATCAGTCTGACCCTGTGCCTCATGGGAACAGTCCAGCCCGAACTGCCAAGCCATGTCTTCCCTGGACCGGAATCAAGCTTCCCAGGACCGGTTTCTGGCACTACAGCCGTCTTCATCCGGGCGTGCTTGACTCCAGTGGCAAAGTGAGCAAGGGACTCATGTCTGAGCATACCATGCCAACTTAGGGCGAACAAAGAAAAACCAAAGGTGATGATGGACGGAGCGTTGACAATACAAACACTCACCCCCAGTCAACTTATCTGGGTTTAATCCATCACCGTTCTTTAGCTCACTCCGCCACCCCAGTGCAGACATGGCCATATGCAAATCAGTCTGACCATGTGCCTCATGGGAACAGTCCAGCCCGAACTGCCAAGCCATGTCTTCCCTGGACCGGAATCAAGCTTCCCAGGACCGGTTTCTGGTATTACAGCCGTCTTCAGCTGGACTTGCTTGACTCCAGTAGCAAAGTGAGAAAGGGACGCACGTCTGAGCATACCCTGCCAACTTAGGGCGAACAAAGAAAAACCAAAGGTGATGATGGACGGAGTGTTGACAATACAAACACTCACCCCCAGTCAACTGATCTGGGTTTAATCCATCACCGTTCTTTAGCTCACTCCGCCACCCCAGTTCAGACATGGCAATATGCAAATCAGACTGACCCTGTGCCTCATGGGAACAGTCCAGCCCGAACTGCCAAGCCATGTCTTCCCTGGACCGGATTCAAGCTTCCCAGGACCGGTTTCTGGCACTACAGCCGTCTTCATCCGGGCTTGCTTGACTCCAGTGGCAAAGGGAGCAAGGGACTCATGTCTGAGCATACCATGCCAACTTAGGGCGAACAAAGAAAAACCAAAGGTGATGATGGACGGAGCGTTGACAATACAAACACTCACCCCAGTCAACTGATCTGGGTTTAGTCCATCACCGTTCTTTAGCTCACTCCGCCACCCCAGTGCAGACATGGCCATATGCAAATCAGTCTGACCCTGTGCCTCATGGGAACAGTCCAGCCCGAACTGCCAAGCCATGTCTTCCCTGGACCGGATTCAAGCTTCCCAGGACCGGTTTCTGGCACTACAGCCGTCTTCATCCGGGCGTGCTTGACTCCAGTGGCAAAGTGAGCAAGGGACTCATGTCTGAGCATACCATGCCAACTTAGGGCGAACAAAGAAAAACCAAAGGTGATGATGGAAGGAGCGTTGACAATACAAACACTCACCCCCAGTCAACTGATCTGGGTTTAATCCATCACCGTTCTTTAGCTCACTCCGCCACCCCAGTGCAGACATGGCCATATGCAAATCAGTCTGACCCTGTGCCTCATGGGAACAGTCCAGCCCGAACTGCCAAGCCATGTCTTCCCTGGACCGGAATCAAGCTTCCCAGGACCGGTTTCTGGCATTACAGCCGTCTTCAGCTGGACTTGCTTGACTCCAGTAGCAAAGTGAGAAAGGGACGCACGTCTGAGCATACCCTGCCAACTTAGGGCGAACAAAGAAAAACCAAAGGTGATGATGGACGGAGTGTTGACAATACAAACACTCACCCCCAGTCAACTGATCTGGGTTTAATCCATCACCGTTCTTTAGCTCACTCCGCCACCCCAGTTCAGACATGGCAATATGCAAATCAGACTGACCCTGTGCCTCATGGGAACAGTCCAGCCCGAACTGCGAAGCCATGTCTTCCCTGGACCGGAATCAAGCTTCCCAGGACCGGTTTCTGGCATTACAGCCGTCTTCAGCTGGGCTTGCTTGACTCCAGTGGCAAAGGGAGCAAGGGACTCACGTCTGAGCATACCCTGCCAACTTAGGACGAACAAAGAAAACCCAAAGGTGATGATGGACGGAGCGATGACAATACAAACACTTACCCCAAGGCAACTGATCTGGGTTTAATCCATCACCGTTCTTTAGCTCACTCCGCCACCCCAGTTCTGACATGGCCATATGCAAATAAGTCTGACCCTGTGCCTCATGGGAACAGTCCAGCCCGAACTGCCAAGCCATGTCTTCCCTGGACCGGAATCAAGCTTCCCAGGACCGGTTTCTGGCATTACAGCCGTCTTCAGCCGGGCTTGCTTGACTCCAGTGGCAAAGTGAGCAAGGGACTCACGTCTGAGCATACCCTGCCAACTTAGGGCGAACAAAGAAAAACCAAAGGTGATGATGGACGGAGCGTTGACAATACAAACACTCACTCCCAGTCAACTGATCTGGGTTTAATCCATCACCGTTCTTTAGCTCACTCTGCCACCCCAGTTCAGACATGGCCATATGCAAATCAGTCTGACCCTGTGCCTCATGGGAACAGTCCAGCCCGAACTGCCAAGCCATGTCTTCCCTGGACCGGAATCAAGCTTCCCAGGACCGGTTTCTGGCACTACAGCCGTCTTCATCCGGGCGTGCTTGACTCCAGTGGCAAAGTGAGCAAGGGACTCATGTCTGAGCATACCATGCCAACTTAGGGCGAACAAAGAAAAACCAAAGGTGATGATGGACGGAGCGTTGACAATACAAACACTCACCCCAGTCAACTGATCTGGGTTTAGTCCATCACCGTTCTTTAGCTCACTCCGCCACCCCAGTGCAGACATGGCCATATGCAAATCAGTCTGACCCTGTGCCTCATGGGAACAGTCCAGCCCGAACTGCCAAGCCATGTCTTCCCTGGACCGGATTCAAGCTTCCCAGGACCGGTTTCTGGCATTACAGCCGTCTTCAGCTGGACTTGCTTGACTCCAGTAGCAAAGTGAGAAAGGGACGCACGTCTGAGCATACCCTGCCAACTTAGGGCGAACAAAGAAAAACCAAAGGTGATGATGGACGGAGTGTTGACAATACAACCACTCACCCCCAGTCAACTGATCTGGGTTTAATCCATCACCGTTCTTTAGCTCACTCCGTCACCCCAGTTCAGACATGGCCATATGCAAATCAGTCTGACCCTGTGCCTCATGGGAACAGTCCAGCCCGAACTGCCAAGCTGTGTCTTCCCTGGACCGGAATCAAGCTTCCCAGGACCGGTTTCTGGCATTACAGCCGTCTTCAGCTGGGCTTGCTTGACTCCAGTGGCAAAGTGAGCAAGGGACTCACGTCTGAGGTTACCCTGCCAACTTAGGGCGAACAAAGAAAAAACAAAGGTGATGATGGACGGAGCGTTGACAATACAAACACTCACTTGGCCACTGGATTCAAGATAGCCTGGCTGATGAGGATTATGAATCCGAAACCAGTACCAGGATGCTTGTTTATGGTCCAGGGAAGACATGGCTTGGCAGTTCGGGCTGGACTGTTCCCATGAGGCACAGGGTCAGACTGTTTTGCATATGGCTTTGTCTGAACTCGGGTGGCTGAGTGGGCTAAAGAATGGTGATGGATTAAACCCAGATCAGTTGACTGGGGGTGAGTGTTTGATTTGCTCAAACGCTCCGTCCATCATCCCCTTTTGTATCACTTTGTACGCCCTAAGTTGGCAGGGTATGCTCAGACATGAGTCCCTTGCTCACTTGGCCACTGGATTCAAGATAGCCTGGCTGATGAGGATTAATAATCCGAAACTGGTCCCAGGATGCTTGTTTCCGGTCCAGGGAAGACATGGCTTGGCAGTTCGGGCTGGACTGTTCCCATGAGGCACAGGGTCAGACTGATTTGCATATGGCCATGTCTGAACTGGGGTGGCTGAGGGGGCTAAAGAATGGTGATGGATAAAACCCAGATCAGTTGACTGGGGGTGAGTGTTTGATTTCCTCAAACGCTCCGTCCATCATCCCTTTTTGTATCGCTTTGTTCGCCCTAAGTTGGCAGGGTATGCTCAGACGTGAGTCCCTTGCTCACTTGGCCACTGGATTCAAGATAGCCTGGCTGATGAGGATTATTAATCCGAAACCGGTCCCAGGATGCTTGTTTCCGGTCCAGGGAAGACATGGCTTGGCAGTTCGGGCTGGACTGTTCCCATGAGGCACAGGGTCAGACTGATTTGCATATGGCCATGTCTGAACTGGGGTGGCTGAGGGGGCTAAAGAATGGTGATGGATTAAACCCAGATCAGTTGACTGGGGGTGAGACTTTGATTTGCTCAAATGCTCCGTCCATCATCCCCTTTGGTATCGCTTTGTTCGCCCTAAGTTGGCAGGGTATGCTGAGACGTGGGTCCCTTGCTCACTTGGCCACTGGATTCAAGATAGCCTGGCTGATGAGGATTATGAATCCGAAACCGGTCCCAGGATGCTTGTTTCCGGTCCAGGGAAGACATGGCTTGGCAGTTCGGGCTGGACTGTTCCCATGAGGCACAGGGTCAAACTGATATGCATATGGCCATGTCTGAACTGGTTTGGCTGAGTGGGCTAAAGAATGGTGATGGATTAAACCCAGATCAGTTGACTGGGGGTGAGTGTTTGATTTGCTCAAACGCTCCGTCCATCATCCCCTTTTATATGGCTTTGTTCGCCCTAAGTTGGCAGGGTATGCTCACACATGAGTCCCTTGCTCACTTGGCCACTGGATTCAAGATAGCCTGACTGATGAGGATTATGAATCCGAAACCGGTCCCTGGATGCTTGTTTACGGTCCAGGGAAGACATGGCTTGGCAGTTCGGGCTGGACTGTTCCCATGAGGCACTCGGTCAGACTGATTTGCATATGGCCACGTCTGAACTGGGGTGGCTGAGTGGGCTAAAGAATGGTGATGGATTAAACCCAGATCAGTTGACTGGGGGTGAGTGTTTGATTTGCTCAAACGCTCCTTCCATCAGCCCCTTTTGTATCGCTTTGTTCGCCCTAAGTTGGCAGGGTATACTCAGGTGTGAGTCCCTTGCTCATTTGTCCACTGGATTCAAGATAGCCTGGCTGATGAGGATTATTAATCCGAAACCGGTCCCTGGATGCTTGTTTCCGATCCAGTGAAGACATGGCTTGGCAGTTCAGGCTGGACTGTTCCCATGAGGCACAGGGTCAGACTGATTTGCATATGGCCATGTCTGAGCTGGGGTGTCTGAGTGGGCTAAAGAATGGTGATGGATTAAACCCAGATCAGTTGACTGGGGGGGGAGTGTTTGATTTGCTCAAACGCTCCGTCCATCATCCCCTTTTGTATCACATTTACATACATGGCACTTTGTTAGACTGCTAGTGTACCGTTGCTACCTTACACATGATGTTATCAGCAACATTGGGTGTATCAACATCAAATGCCACAACCACAATGTCAACTACTTCACGATGTAGCAGGTGATGTAAATAAATATTAATGGAAATAGGATTCACACAATTGAATTGAGACATGGTATCCATTCCACAATCCTTAGTCATGAAATTAGGAACTATGGGCTCTAATGTTACAGGTCAAATGACTTCCTTGTCAAAGTTTAAGCTGGCGTAGTCATTGTATGAGTCATATCACACTGAAAACAGTGATTGTGCTAATTTGTCCCTTAACTTAGGTTCTCTACTGTCAGGTCGCACATCTGACTCTTATTGTGGAGACACCAAGGTAGTGGGCATAGCTAGGGCGAGAGGCACGTGGCACACTGTCTTGTGTCATCCATGTATAGTGTCATGAAGATGAATCAGAATGTTGTGCACATTGTAAACAGCTCACCTTTTTCAGATGGGAACAATGGTCAACATACTTCCAATTCCGATGACTGCATCTTTACAATGCTTCGGGTGGAACACCATGACACTGGCCTGTCTGGGTGCATTGGCTGTACAGACTATTAGTACTGCACCTCTATTCTTCATGAGTCCAGTCAACACTGTGTACCAATCCTGTCTAGCCGAAGTGCCTATTTGTATAGGCCAAGTCTGAATGTCCCTCACTTCTTTTCGACATATTGCACACTTTGTACAGCTTACATTATACTTTTTTCACTTCATTTTGGTAACTTTTTCCAAAATGATGCACATTTGACATCTCTCATTCTGACAGTGATGCTCATGGTTTACAAAGCCCTTAAGTGTTACAGTCAAGAGCATTTACACACATTCGTCCTGAAGTTATTTGACAGGAGACGTTCTGACCACGACTGCCAAATTATCGAGGTTGTATATGGCATTCTGCCTTTAATATTTGGCCCACTCTTTCTTGGTTGGTCCGGGGTTTCAGCGCTACATGAGTTCACCCCACAATCGGTGGTTTAACCTATGTGAATGGTACTCTGCTTGCCTATTAAAATAGTGAAGTGGACTGGATTTACAATATCCCCTGTTGCATTGAAATGCTATGTACAGAATGGCATCAATCCCAATACGTTATTAAACCATGCCCTGAAGAAGTCCATGTGTATGGACGAAACGCGTCAGCAGTTTAGTTCATCCTGATTGTTTTTAATCCTCTTTGCATAAAAGAAGAACTTTAAAGAACATACGTTTGAACACAGATCTGATTTCTTCCTTGTTTATGTTTGGGTGCTGCACCTTTGATTTAGTTTGAAATTGTGACATTCCTGTTCTTCAATTGCACTGCGACAGTGGGTGAGTTAACAGTGTGCACACTGATTTCTGGGTATTTCCAGTGTGTATACACTGCATAGGGATAGCTGATCAGGTGCTGTGTTTCATAGGGTTCCACTGTCGATGTCTGTTTTTCCGGCATTTACAAACATTTCAACCGTTTTGATTGTGTATCTAACATCATACCTTACAATTTCAGCCATGTTTCCACCAGTGACCACCTGTGTTTGTTAGTGAATGGCATGTGTTCTCACTGTTACAGAGACAGACACATGGACTCACTGTTTTGAATGAAGTGAATGGAATCTTCCACGCAATCATGTGAAAGGCTAGTGTGACAGGGGACCAGAGTTAGTATACCTGTAATTGGCCCATGGGAAACATTTGATTACACTGAGCACCATGGATGGGGCCTAACATTGGCACACTGATCAAGCAAAACTCACCAAGGCCTCAACATTGACGTCACCTGTTTCCGGGATGTATATCATGGGCTTTTCAAACTTGAGTGCTCCAATAAGAACATACTTCGCAGATTTGTTGAAACCACAGTGAGAACAGGTCCTACCTTAGTCACTATGCTGACATGTGTCAAGCAATTGCATTACTCATGAAGGTTATCTCCATGCACATGTTGTTGCAATGTGTGGTGATCACATGAGAATGGCACTACTGCCACTACCCTGAACATAACTTCCTCACATGTCCCTGATAAAAGCGGCATAACCGGGCATCTAATAATCCTTGTGCATATCCATCTTTTAAACCTTAATGGTGGTTTTTGTTGACGTCTGACCTGCAAAAGGATCAGAAGGCTAAGATACTACAACATGCATGTTTAAAGAAGGTTGTGCGACAAGGCAAATACTCCCCCCTCCTTGCTGCTGTGTGACTTCCCATCCAGGTCAGGGAAGACCGCCGCTAGGATGAGGAATATGTAGGGGGTCAGAGTTTGGCACCCCCCTTCTTGCCTGGAAGTGACAGCCCCAGCTGGACTTCAGTGATCTTTTTGGTCCAGCCACGAAGGTCCTGCCACCTCTTGTGGCTATGACGGATGCACAGAGTGTCCAACCCCAGGGTTTGCGCCTTCCAGGCGGTGGTCTTCTACAGCTTGGCCTTCTCATGGGAGTTGGCCTGTAAGGATAACATGGTGACATCCCCCTAGTTCACATGCAACATCTTTCTGAGTCAGACACTTGTACACATGTACAACTATGTCTAAGAGGTAGGTAATTGGCATTATATGCAGTTGTCCTGTATTCAATGATGACTCTGTCCCATGAGAACAGTGATAAGATGTATACCTCAGTGCACACACTTCTACAGCAGTGTACATGCCCAGAACAGTTATCTACACACTTTTAAACTTACAAAAAACTGTTTACATGCATGCCTATGATATTCCTAATGCTAGTAGTGCATGGTAATGGCACATGTCCAATGGAAATGCAATGTAATCATCAACTCACCTGCGCCTCTGGTTTGCCATATAGCTGGTTGTACAGTGGCCGTAGGGTGACCAGCAGGACCTGGTTTTCCTCCTCAGTAAAAGCTGGGGCCCTGCCAACTGTGCGTGCCATAGTAGCTCCCAGAGGATGTGGACACAGCAACAGAGAGATGGGAGGTGCAGGAATGATGCAGGTAGTGCAGGCAAGTGAAGTCTCTAGGGAAGAGACAGTCTTATATCTAAACAGCAGAGGCAGTCTTAATTCTATGCGACGAAAGCAATAGGTTCACGTTAGTCGCATTTTCTAAATTGGTCCAATGCATAACAGTGATTGCAAATGACACGCTTACTTTGACATTCAAATCATCAGACCGGGAATGACTTTGATATGATGGTGATGGGAGGTTGCCGAGTCGGTTTCTACTTGATGAGGACACAATCCAAAATGCGTGTCTGTCACCATAACAACTTGCAGCCAATGGCTGTGTCTGAATTGTTTAGGATGTGGCTAGCGCGTCCTTTGAATACTCACCCACGTCTGTCACCATGACAACTTGCAGCCAATGGCTGTGTCCAAATTGGTTCGGATGCGGATACAGCGTCCTTTGAATACCCACCAGCGTCTGTCAACATAACAAGTTGCAGCTAATGGCTGTGTCTGAATCTGTTGGGAGCAGCTACCACATCCTTTAAATACTCACCCGCATATGTCACAATAGCAACTTGCAGCCAATGGCTCTGTTCGAAATTGGCTAGGATGCGGCTAACACGTCCTTTCAATAATCAGTGGGCAGGGCAGATACTTCTGTAATTGATGTATTACATGTATGGAAGCAGCTTTTTCATGATGAAATGGACCTTCAAATGAGTATCTCACACTCCCCCCCATGAGAAGCTAACCTTGAGGGGCACAACAAGACACACTGATTTTGAGGCTAATAACAACATGATACAAAACTACTCAATTTACCCTCTTAGGCTTGGTCACAGTACCAATGACGTTTTGGGGATGTACAAGTCCATTCTTGACATATTCATTGCATTTGGGGACTGTGTGACCCAGTGTGCAACCTGTGTGATTTCTAACTGTAAATGTTTGGTGTCTAAGTCATGGATAAAGCATTTACCTTTCCATTATGCAGCCACGCCAGCTTGCGTTTGTGTAAAGTGTATGTTTGTGTCTCAGACTTAAGTGCATGATGGCTTTATATATGCAACTCCCATATTGTTTATGTTTTGTGTATGTGATTGCATGTGTATCAAAACATGACAACATGACAGTGTCCACCCTGTGACAGCAGTGTGCATGATTCGCGTTGTGAGACGCTGTGTGTATTAGGTGTCCCGCATATCTGGGATTACATAATCCTATTGTGGGTACTTTTTAACCATATAATCGTTCTCACAAACGTATATCTTGGCTTATTTTGTGGGGAGTTGTTGAGTACATGACGCTTGCTCATATTAACGGTGACAGACACTAGTGATTTTTACACTACAGCACTCTAAATGCTGTGTCACCATACATTGGTAACATATCTGGGTAGGGTAATAATGGGGTGATATGTATCTAAGGTCAGCCTTTTTCATTGAAATGTGTATTTCCAATGTTCTGTAGTTTTAGTTGTGTTCAGATTTCATGTTCTGTTTGTCTCAATGCATGTTGCTTTGTACATTGTGAACTAACACCAACTGCATTTACGCTCTAACTATAAGTATCACAGACGATCTGCAGTGTACAGGCCCTTTCCAGACCTACAGACCATAGAAGAATGGGATACCATCAATAAATACCGTTTAGCAAGGCCAATAATTGAAGAGTTGTCAGAGCAGTTGTCAACTCATTTGCAGCCTGGTTGCACGTATCCAACTGCACTGACACCCAAAGTGAAGATTATGGCAACATTATATTTCTTTGCCACAGGTTTATTCCATTACAGAGTGGCAACATCTGATGGAATGTTTCCAAACAATAGACTCATAGAAATAGTGCAAATAGTTTTGGATAAAATGGACCTTCCAAAATGTGAATTTGAGTAATACCAGACCATATGTAATGCAATTCTTTTTTTGCATAACTATCCCAAAAACATCTCCATAGGGGTACAATAGGCTGTGTAAATACAATTACGATTAAAAGAATGCACTTCACAGTCCAGCCTCGGACTCAAGCAACTGGTGAACACCCCCACCCACTACGCCGGCCACACACTTGACCCCGTCTTCTCCTCCAGCAAGCACATCTCCTTCAGCCACTCCACCGGACTCCATTGGACTGACCACAGCTGCGTCCACTTCAGCTTCAGGAGAACCACGACCCACCACCACCCGCAACAGCTTCCCCGCAGGAGCTGGAGCAAAATCACCGCCGACCAGCTCTCCACCTCCCTCAGCCAGAACCCTCCAGCCAGCGCAACGGACCCCAACGAAGCAGCCCGCATCTTCACACAGTGGGTCACCAACTGCGCCGACGATCTGGCACCACTAAAGAACCCTCCCAGCAGACCCGGCAGCAAGAAAGCCTCGTGGTTCACTGACGAACTCAAAACATCGAAGAAAAACTGCCGCACCCTCGAAAAAGCCTGGCGCCACGACCATACTACAGAAAACATGACTGCCCTCAAGTACGCCACCCGCACACACCACCAGCTGATCCGCACCACCAAAAGGATAACATTCAAAGAATGACTGGACAACAACACCCACAACAGCAAGGAACTCTTCCGCATCGTCAAAGAGCTCTCCAACCCCAGTGCCGGAAACAACAAAATCACTCACTCGCAAGACCTCTGCGACTCACTCGCCTCCTTTTTCCACCGCAAGATCGCCGACATACACAACAGCTTCGGCGCACCGCCCACACACCCAACACCGAACCATCGCCCCCCACCACCACCCTACGCAACTGGACCCCGGTCAGCACCGAAGACACCACCCGCACGATGAACACCATCCACTCCGGATCCCCAACCAACCCCTGTCTCCACCACATCTTCAACAAGGCCGACTCCATCATCGCACCCCAACTCCGAGACATCATCAACATCTCCTTCGCCACCGCCACCTTCCCGGAGAGCTGGAAGCATGCCGAGCTCAGCGCCCTCCTGAAGAAACCGACAGCGGACCCCACTGACCTCAAGAACTTTCGCCCCATCTCGCTCCTCCCTTTTCCAGCCAAAGTCATCGAGAAGACCGTCAACAAACAGCTTGCCGCCTTCCTTGAGACGAACAGATCCCTCGACCCCTCACAGTCCGGTTTCTGAGCCAACCACAGCACCGAGACCGCCCTCATCGCAGCCACCGACGACATCAGATCCCTGCTCGACAACGGGGAAACAGCTGCCCTCATCCTCCTGGACCTCTATGTGGCATTCGACACTGTCTGTCACCGCACCCTAATACAGCGCTTCAGCAACATCGGAATACAAGAGAAGGCACTGGAGTGGATCATCTCGTTCCTCGCCGGAAGAACCCAGAGAGTCCGCCTCCCCTCGTTCTGATCCGCGGCCACCGAAGTCATCTGCGGCGTACCTCAAGGATCCTCTCTCAGCCCCACCCTCTTCAATGTCAACATGAGCCTCTCGCAGCCATCGCATGCCAACACAACCTGAACATCATCTCCTACGCCGACGACACCCAGCTAATCCTCTCCCTCATCAAAGACCCCACCACCGCCAGAGCCAACCTCCAGGAAGGAATGAAAGACGTCGCAGAGTGGATGAAGACCGACCGCATGAAACTGAACTCAGACAAGACGGAAGCCTCCGCCTGGGACGACTCCTGGTGGCCCCCCGTCCTGGGCTCCACTCTCAAGCCAACGGACCATGCACGAAACCTGGGCTTCATCCTGGACTCCTCCCTCTCGATGACCAGACAAGTCAACGCCGTCTCGTCATCCTGCTTCAACACCCTGCGCATGCTCCGTAAGATCTTCCGATGGATCCCCACTGAAACCAGGAAGACGGTCACCCAGGCACTCGTCACCAGCCGACTGGACTACGGGAACACCCTCTACGCGGGAACCACTGCCAAACTGCAGAACAGACTCCAGCGCATACAGAACGCCTCCGCACGACTCATCCTGGACATCCCCTGCCACAACCACATCTCCGACCAACTGAGAGACCTGCACTGGCTCCCCGTCAGCAAGAGGATCACGTTCAGACTCCTCACCCACACACACAAGGCTCTCCACAACCTGGGCCCCAAGTACCTCAACAACCGCCTCACCTTCTACACGCCCACCCACCAGCTGCAGTCGTCCAGCCTCGCCCTCGCCACTGTACCACGTATTCGCAGAGCCACCGCCGGAGGAAGATCCTTCTCCTACCTGGCAGCCAAGACATGGAACTCCCTCCCCATCCACCTACGGCTGACCCAGGACCACCTCTCCTTCAGGAAGCAACTCAAGATCTGGCTTTTCGAGCAGTAGCGGACCCCTCCCCCCCAGCACCTTGAGACCTTCCGGGTGAGTAGCGCGCTATATAAGTTTGATTGATTGATTGATTGATTGAATCTTTGCACTACCGCTCAAACAAAACAAATCTTTGTCATCACAAAGCTTGGAGTAATGTGAGTGGTTAAAGCCAGAACCGCCCCCAAGCACCCTATTGTAGATTAACTCATAGCGCACATGTGCAGTTCATTCAGACAAGCAGGTTCCCCTGTCTTCCCGTCCGATTCCTTTCACAGCACAGGAGACTCAATTAACTTCAGCTGCAGTATTTTGATGATTTGAAAGAAGCGTCCTGGACGGTTGTCTTTGTCTAAAAGGAAGAGCACATGTTTTGGACTCCAGGCAGAAGTGAGGCCTAAAAATACGTGACCCCTTCTAAGGACTCCATGGCCCCCCTGGGGGTCGAACCACACAGATTGAAGACCTCTGGCCTAGACTCTGCCTTAATGCCATTATGAAAGAGTATATTAGGTTTGAGGCTCCTTCTGGTATCCAATACATTGGAGTAAGTCAAAAATTTTCCTCCTGACAGATAACACCCTCCACTCCAGATTTCCCACGGCATTGGTGTATCAACTCTCTAAATTACCTAGGTAGCTGGATATGTTGTGACAAAGAGATAGCCATGTGGGCAACAGGCAGTTATATTACAGAGCAGATAACATGCTGGATCTCACTTCCGATATCACTCATTGGGGGTACAAGCCTCATGAGAACGGTAATACTTGCAAAGAAGCTCTATCTATTTCTGAATTTACTCCTCCCTCCTCCCCCTCAACTATTCCTTTTTTAGAACTCTTAGGACTCAGATGATCAGGATGGCTTGGGTGGGTAAACAACCTCATGCCATATGTATAATTATTGAAAATAGCGATTACCTAATTGCAATTCTCTGTGAATAGCAATTAGATAATAGCTACTCCTAATGTATAAAACTCCATGAGTTTCATTTTGCAATTCCTAGTGGTTGGTAAATCAACCTACCTCATGAATAATAATGAAGTAGGTCGCAATTTGTGACCCATTAGGAATCTCTAAAATCAGCTGGAAGGTGGCATCCTGAAGTCAGCAGACCACCATATCTATGATTATTTTTATATAAAGCAATCATTTTTTTTTAAATGAAGCCCGATTTCTTTAAAGGAAAATGGGTTGCATTTTGAACAGAAGAATGAAAAGATTGCTACACATTTTTTTAGAGCAGGCAGTGGTCCGTGGGACACCTGACTGCTCTAAAAAAACATTTTAGCTACCAGTCCTACCCTTTTGCAAATGGCTTACCATCTACTTGAAGTAGGTGGTAAAACGGGAATGTTTTGCGACCTCATTTTGGTTGCAAAACATTCTTACATACTGCTGTGATTAAGTACTGGAAAAGGTGCCCTAAACACGCCCCTTTGTAATACCGCATTGGTATGTATTCGCAATTCCAAATTAGGATTATGTAACATGTTATTGAATCGCAAATTGGAATTCATACCTACTAAAATGAATTTTACCGGTCACAAACGGCACAATTATGCGCATTGGGTGGTTTGTGACCGGTAAAATGCACGATACATACAGCCTCTAGAGTTAAGTGAGAGACTCTTTTACTCCATTTCCCTTTGGCTGGTTTGAAGCCCTGATTTTGGAGCAATAGTACCTATTACATATTAGTAACAGTCAGCATCTTATCTCCTGCAATTGGGAGTCAAGATGGATTGCATGGCCCATGTTCCCCTTCCATTTTTTATGGGCACACCAATCTCTAAGCCTGTTGACAACATGCCTACTGTTCTGTGTACGACTGGGCCATTGGACAAACTGCTTAAGGAATGAATGGGTTATGTGGACAGTGAAAACAAACAATAAAAAAGGTTAAAGGATCAGATCACAAAACCTTTTGACAATTGGTTGGAGGCGAGATTGTGTTACATAAAAAATAGTGCCGTGAGAATATACCGGAAACTGTTGTTATGTTTCCTGTGATTGCTACTGACTCAGAGAATTACATATCAAAGAATGAAAAACAGAAAATGAAAATAAATACAGGATGTGAAAAAAGGGAATGGGAGTGGTTTTGAGGGAGAGAATGAGTTCATGAACAATTTGTAGATTGAGACAAGACCACCCCTGTATAAGAGAATCATACAGAAAGGCAAGAGTAAGAGCAAGGAAACCAAAAGGAGGAAAAGGTGATTTGGAAGCTTGTCAAACACCACAGAGTAGGACAAAAATGGTAAAAATTTATATTTTAAAGTACAAAACAAATTTACATTAATTGTATATTTAAATGTTCATGGGGATAACATGTTAACATTTAACAAAGAAGAATTGCTATTTTTTAATTTTGAAGCCAGGAAGTGTGCTTAGGTTACATACAAAAAGCTTGAGGAATTAATTGAAAAAGTTGATGTGAATTTATACAGTGTGCATTGTGCACTGAAGAGGAGATCGGGACTGTCAGTGATAAAATGATCAAAAAGGGCATTCTAAAAGAAGTCCCAGGAAGACTGGAATAAACCTAGTGGCAAATGTCTACTACTACAGGACCTGCACAAAATAAATGATATGATGATTCTATGTTGTCCCATGGTATTGATGTTTCAGATTTGAGCTTTTGCAGTATGGTTTATCTTGATCAATTTATGGCAAGCCTTCTTCTCTGTCACTCTTCACGGGGCTAGTAGTTTTTTTTCTTCCTGGTTCCTAAATAGATTCCTAGCATGGTGTAGAATCCGACAAGGGTATACAGAAAGGGGTATATCTTCAATCTTTTTCCCAAATGCTGAAAAAAGGTTTGAAAAGTTGAAATTTAACGTCTAACTTAGTACTAGTGAAGTATTGATGATAATGATGAGGACCATAATGATGACGATGATGACTGCAGTGAAAACAAAACAAGGCTGTGAGTTAGTACAATTGTTTTATTAAATCATTTGACTAAAATAGCTCAAAAGTTTACCCAAATAAAATGTATTACTGTGAAAAACAGTCATTTATTTAGAACACCAAATCTTGGGGCCTATTAGGATGACGGGCGGACTTTGTCCGCCCGCCATCCTGTCAGACAACGGGACCGCCCGCCATAAGGGCGGGGGTCCCGTCCTTGGAATTAGGATGCATCCGCTTTAGTGGCGGGTGCATCCCGCATTTTTAACATTGAGGCGGGAGGTGCTGAAAGCACCGCCCGCCGCAATGCTAAAAAAGCATGTTATGCGTTTCAAAGCACAACATGACAGGCACCGCGGTGCCTGCCATGTTGCACTTTGAAATGCTGGGGGTACCATAGGTACGACCCATGTGCACCCCCCCACCCACCCGGAGTCCCATGGGGCCCACAACGGGCCCCCACAGGGAGTCTCCGCATGCCTTTCCATGGCGGCATTGCCGCCACGGAAAGGCATTCCCCAAAGCCCATCCTAATATAGCTGGCGGTGTCTGATAGACACCGCCACCATATTAGACCTTTTCTGCCCCAGTCGCAAGGCGACCGAGGCAGAAAAGCGGCGGACGGTCTTTCCGTCCGCTGCGGGCCCCCCAGCCATCCTAATGTGGAGGGGGGTCATTTCTGTGCAGATGGCGGGCGGATTGCCACCGCCAGGCCGGGGTTGGCTACCGCCAGCCTGGCGGGGGCAATCCGTCCGCCATCCTAATGGGCCCCCAAGAGGGGAGTGAGGAATGGGCCCAAGGAATGTGTTTCTGTAATTCTGAGAATGAACCCACAACACAGAAGTAAGTGAGGATGTTTCTTGGGATGGATGGCTACTGTCATCAGTGGATGCCAAACTTTTCCTTGATTATGAAGCCCCTAACCCACAGTGAAAATAAATGAATGCCTAGAGATCAAACACTGTTCGTCAAGTCCGTCTGCTGTAGAAATGCCGAATTCTGAAAATGATTTGTATTTATCCTGTCATGAAAGAGAAGGGTGCACACTTTTTGTTCTTACTAAGCTCAAAGAGGCAGGCAAGTGGACGATTGCATATTTCTGTGCTGCACTGTATCCTGAAGCCACTGTTCTGCTGGGATGTATGAAAAATATTGCAGCTAATTATTTTGGCAATTGAACAGAGTGAGGCAATTGTGATGGGTATATACCTATAGAGGTTTCACATCCAGTTGAGACATTAATAAATCATACATATGCTCAGCATCTCGCAAGTAGCTGCTTAACTAAGTATGATCAAACAAATGTGGAGGCAGAACATTTTTCAATTTGAATGCTGCAATACACTGAATCTTACTACACTATTACCTTGCCGAATAGGAAAGCCGAAGCAATGAATAATGAGGTTGTGACCATGACTGCAGTGATGTGACAGAATTATGTACCAAACCAAGCTCAGACACCCAAGATGTACCCCTCAATTTGGCTCGTTTAATTTGATTTGTGGATGGTTCTTTTCTGAGAGACTATCATGGAGCCATTCAAGCAGCATATGTAGTCTGCAAAGTAACATACAATGTGGAAGCATTGTACTTGTGTAACATAACGTCAGCAAACGTAGCAGAATTGAGTGCAATTACAAGAGCATGCTCTGTGGCCAATGGATTGAGTGTTACAATCTACATGGCTAATCAATATGGTTTGGGTGGTCCATGATTTTGGATGGTTGTGATCACAGAGGGGGTTTATAACATCACCAGAACTCTGATCAAGAATGGAGAACCACACATTCTAGACTTATTAAATGCCCTACTGTTATCAAAGAGACCTGCAGTTGTAAAATATGCTACAGAGAAGACTGGAGATGACATGGTGTCAATGGGCAACCATTACAGGTATCAAGATATATGTATGGACCTACCCGTTTGACATTAAGAGATGACTGCTATGTTTAGAAACAGTGACTTGATCCTCATTCTAGAATGATTGCTGAAAACCTATGTTAAAAATGAGTAATCTGCCAGCAGGTAAATATTGGTAAAAAGATATATGTGACCATGAGTCATGTGGGATAATCAGAATGTCCTTTCACAAGATTACAAATAGATTTTGTAGAGATGACACCGGGTGACAGTTTGTGTAATATTTTAGTGATCATATGTTTATTTAGTAGAGGATTAAAGTGTTCCTTACCACAGGTATTGGTGCACTTACTGTAGCCAAGCTATCACTGATAGGTGTGATTCCTAGATTTATCCTGACAACTTCTAAAGAATCATACAGGGGAACTAATGTTGCTCTTCCTCTAGTTCTACTCAGCATAAGAAGCACTCTAAACAATATTACAGGCCTAACACCACACAAGGTGTTAATGGAGAGGGCTATGAGGATTCTTGGTATTCTTTCAGCTGCTTGTTTAAATAGTTCTGATGGTCTGGTTTTACATTATTGGTAAAACTTGCTACATCTTAAACAAATGAGAAGCCCTGACATAACCTAGAGCCATTGGACTTGGTTGTGGAGAAGAAACACATTAGAAAGACCAGACTGGAGCTTCGGAGAAGGTGGCTTGCCAAGTAATATTGTTGCATCCGAAGATTGCTCATTTTGTACCTACTTAGATTTTGTTTTGCTGAAGACAAGATGTTTATGCCCTCATAGTACCTTGTGAACATTTGATGTGAGCTCTCTGCCATATGAATTGTATTCTTCTCTGCCTGTAATTTGGTGACATTTCAACTAATTGAATTATCTGTTCTCATCTATATTTTTGTGTCCTCATCAACGTATTTGAAGAATATTTTTGCCTGAATGTTTTTTATAAGTTGCTCATATCACTGTTTTAAGGAATATTTTAGTAAAAGCTGTCAACATTCATTGTTTAAAGGGCTATTTTTGTTAAGTGCCCACATTGTATTGATTCTAACATTGTTTGGAGGGTTCTTAAATTTTGTACCTTGTTTTTGAGACAGATTTTATTAACAGTTTTTTAAAGAAAGAAGAAAGCTTCATGTAAAGAAAGACTTTACTTGGCACATAATGAGCTTTTATAGTCTTTAATTTAATCGTATTAATTTGAATCAGGGTAAGTTTGTGCTTCCCTGTTGTAGTGTAGTTCTTATATTCCCAATAGGCTCTGCATATTGGAATAATATAAACTACAGATATGACATAAGACTGAGGTGAGTACGTCTCTATCGAGTATACTAAACTTAATTGTGAGTGCCAGCTAGCTCAGAGGTCACTAGAAACTTTCTCGAATATACAAGAAGGGATTCGTTTCTGACAACTGCATATACATGACAACTTTGTTTCCCAAGAATAAAACGTATCTTCAGAGTCATGGAAACAATAGGTAACTATTTTACTCAGTCAATCGTGCATGCTTCGTTTCTACAGAGTTGCAGAGAAAATAGAGAGATGGGCGTTTCAATAAAAGGGGTTTATTGAACAGTCTTCTTTCTCATGCAAGAGAGGTGAACTGCTGCAATGGTTAGACAGAATGCAAAGTATAATGAGTACAGCGTAAACAGTAAAATAAAATAATACTGTCATAGCATTTTCTGGTGCTATAACATATAAAAATACATACATAAATATCACAGGCTAAAATACTCAACTGGTGCTTCTAAAATACGCCTCAGCTGGAGAGTTGGCTTCCTTCAGCATTTGCTGTAGCGATCTGGGTCATGCAAGTAGGTAGTCGAACTGCACCAAACCACACCGTGCTTTGCTTTAGCAAGTGAAGGTATATTTATACCTTGAAGGTGTTTAGGAATGCCAGCTTTGACGTAAAGTCGGGCATATGAGAACGTGATGGATGAACCCATAAGGAATAGTTGTTCATGCATAATAATGAGTTTCTAGGAGGAATCATTATTCAAGCAAGGGGAAGTCCCTAACGGCTTAAGAGTTGGTTTTCCAAGAAATCGTGGTGACGTAGATGAACTGATGAAAGTAGCCATGCCTGTATTTGGGCTGCATGGGCTATGCCTAAATAAGGACTGGATTTCTATGCCTATATAAGGGCAATGTGAATTGTACCTATATAAGGGCATGAATCGGGAAAAGGCATACGGAATCTAGATTGCTACACAACACCTACTCCGCTTTATTATGTACGACTTCTACTAAATACTAAGGGCCAGATGTAGGTAATTTTATTTTACCACCTCTTAAATACCGAATCATACCGATTCGGTATTTAAGAAGTGGTAAAATAGAAGTACCGAGATGTAGGTAAATCCAGATGTGCATTTACCGAATCTGTAAAAAATTCGGTATTTACCGATTCGGTAAATACCGACCGGTAATGCCCATTCATTCCTATGGGCTTTGAAGCCCATAAGAATGAATGGGCATTACCGATTCGGTAATTACCGAATCGGTAAATACCGAATTTCACAAGGGTGCAGGGGGTGTCACTTTGACACCCTCTAGCACCCCCAAAACGGGTTCGGGTGCCATGTGGCAGGCATACCTGCCCTAAGGGCAGGTCTGCCTGTCATATGGCACAGGTGTGCATACACACATGTGCATGCACACCGGAATCTGTATTTTACCATCAAATAGGATTTGATGGTAAAATACCGATTCGGTAAGGTTTGTGGGACTCAGAAGAGTCCCACCTACATCTCAATTTTACAGATTCGGTAAAAATACCGACTCGGTATTTTACAGAAATGGTAAATTTACCGATCGGTAAATTTACCGATTCTGTAAAATTGAGTGACCTACATCTCAAATTCCAATTACCGGTCGGTAACGGCCGAATTCGGACGTTACCGACCGGTAATTGGCCACCTACATCTGGCCCCTAAGTCCTAAACTTGTTGAAACATATCTAAAATATATATACACAACAAGTGTTTAAAACCCACCCAAAACACATAAAAATGCATTGGTAATGGTGGTACACAAAAGAGCATTGGTGCTTTACGCATTCAAAGCAATGTATCATTCGAAGCATATAGTTGACATTTGACATGCTAAGTGAATGAATCATGAAAATATACATTTATGAAATGGCACGTAAATACAGAAGAAAAAGGTGCCAAAACCATTTCATATCAGTTTATATAAAACTGTTGGTATGTGGTAAGTTTTGTTTCAAAGAATTTGTGTTCTCTATGAATAGTTCTACTATAATTAGGCCCGTGAGGGAATATCCATTGCAAAACAGAAAAAATAAAATCTCATTCCTGACAATTGGAAACAGGACTAACAGTAAGCCTACAAAAATGCTTGTCAGCACAGAGTGTATGGAAGATGGAATAGCTCTGAAGACTGTCTGGAAGGTACTAACTAACCAAGAGCCAATCAATTAAAAAAGTTTACTAATTCCACAGTACTAGACAGGTTAAAAATGCAGCGCACAAGCTCCATGAAATGGTGTAGGAAATTAGTGTGTAAAAGCGACTGCATCTTAGAAGAAGACCTTGCAACTTGAAGATCAAACATCTCCCTTGCAGACGTTAAGGCCATATTCTTCTGAAACAATAAGGCTTTCAGTATGCTCATGCATCAAAGTGTACATTCAAAAGCTTCATAAAAGGTCAAACAATAGCATCCCTAACTGTACAGGCAGGTGGAAACAGTTCTTACATTCAACTGGTCTCGACTGGAGAAACAGTCACCAGATAGGCAATTCCCGGTTTCACCCCACAGCAGCCCTAATTGTTCAACATCAAATAGCTACCACTGGAAAGCAATCTGAATGCTGTACAAATCACAACAGCTGGTGAGTCCTTCAGATAACACAAGTTTGCTTTAGAGGCATTACATGCACCACGGAGTGATACCTTCCCTGCAAACCAATGAATGCCCCACAGTACTCTTGAAGTCAGTTCTACTAAGAAAAACATAATTTTCCGAAAACTGTGCTTCCATGCATGTTGAAGGTGTTGTATCCCAGCAACCTTGATATTGTGTAGGTAACCTAGTGATGGTTGCTATGTTGGTCTTTGTATGTTCTGGAAGATTGGGAATCACTTGGTGGGTGGTTGGTGGAGAGACAGACTTGTCCAGGTGTTGCTCTATGTAACTTGAATAAACACTTATATTACAAGCTAATCTAAGCAGTGCACTTTATAAAAGTAGCACCTAGGATGGGATTGAAGAGAAGATTAGGAGGACACCAACAACCTGTTAGATCGAGATTGGACAACCCCTGGCTGTGAAGGAAACTGAGTCAACTAAGAAAACCAAGTACCACTTTGCGTTCAAAGTAATTGTGGAAGCCAATGTCAGTGTCTGGGACAGCATTGGGATAAATGAGCTGCACCAAAAAGGTTAGTAGCAAAGTGTGTTGGAGCCATTGTGCTTTGATTGCACCAGTGGCTGTGTGTTGCACAGTGCATTCAGGATGGAAGTGCTATGATAGCACCAGCGGAAGTGTGCGGCCAAAGTTAGTGCTTGTGTACTGACTAGAATTGAATCAGTGCTATTTGAGGAGAATTAATAGAAGATTGTTGGCCAGTGAGCTTCTGTACAGCGTGGGTCATGTCTACATTGTTGTGATAAAAGGAATCACCGGCGATCCGTTGAGTTGCGCAAGCTCCATTTAGCCAGTGTATCCTCATTCGAATGCATCACTGGAAGGAGTTTTGCCGCGGTGACGTAGGAAGCGCAGGAAGCGCAAGAAAAACGTGACGTTCAGTAAACATCGCTTTGACAGACGCAAGTATCATTGAGAGCGGCGTCAGCATGATTCATGAGGAAGCAGGAAGTTTTACTTGGATGTGTGAAGCGCAAACATAGATGAGAGTAGTGTGAAATCTCGACTAGTGTTCAGGAAATACATTATTGCCGGTTGGGTTTGCACTACAGCTTCGATGGAAAAATCACGTTGCAGAGAAGAAGTTGGGACAGTGACCTACATTCTTATGACAGCGGTGACAACTTTCGTTTTTTTAACTTGTTTCTTTTTATTGTTTTTCCATGTATTTTGTGAATACTGTCACGTTAGAAATGACATAGTGTAAACAGAACAAAGAGAAGTGTCATTTTGGTGTAAACAGGACAAAGAGAAGTGTCATTTTATAGAATAGTAACTCTCACTGTCACACTGGAGTTGAAATATTATTGTGAACTGAACAGATACAAGGGTTAATACTAATTAGACATTAATACTAATTAGACACTGATTTAATCTAGTTCCATTATAATTTACAAAACAAGTATTGATACTAAATAGTGTTTTTGTTCTATTCTCTCCATCAAAATGGATATGTTATCTTTTGTTGCCCCACCAAACTTTTTGCAAAATCCTGGGGAACCTATAATGCCCAGGAAGGATTGGATTGAATCATTTGAGACTTATTTAGAGGCAAGTGATGGTGAGGATTTTGTAGCTTCCCACAAGGTAGCCTTATCGAAACATAATTTAGGAATTGAGGGCAGGAAGGTGTTAAAAACTTTGCCAATTCACGCGAATTCTACTTATCACGAGGTTGAAGAAGCTGAAGAGGGTGAAGAAACACAGGATGAAAACTTTGATGAATATGCAATATGTAAAAGCATTACAAAAACATTTTGGTAAGGAAATCAGCATTATAGTTGAAAGGCACACATTTGTTTCGAGAGCGCAACAGTCAGGAGAATCAGTTGAGTAAGATAATGCTGTACTCAGAACATTTGCATCAACATGTAGGTTTAAAGAGCTAACAGAAGAAATACTAGGAGATCAATTCATCAATAGGACTAACAATATAAAACTACAGGAAAGATTGTTAGACTTAAAAGTTCCTACATTAAAGAAGTCAATAGAAGTAGTTAGACTCATAGAGAATACGTCTAAGTATGTCAAGGAACTTAATTCAGACCAAATTAAAGACAAAGGGGCTCATACTAAAGTGTGTGTTGTTGAAAAAAAGAGTGTCAAGAAAGGTGATAAGATTGTTAAAAATGTTCAACCTAATCATAATCGTACATGTTATAGATGTGGAGGCACAAGACATACTGCTGATTCTGATAAGTGCATAGCAACAAAAGAAAAATGTTACAAATGCAAAAGAATAGGACATTTCGCACACATATGTAAAACCGGTACGTCTAATAATTGGAAACGTACTGTACATGCCATACAAGAGTATAGTGAAGAAAAGTCCTCTGATGAAACAGACGCAGTTGAAGTTTGTGTTGTATATGAACATATCATCAATGAAATTTGTGATAGGTCCAACCCTCCTAAATGCATGATTGGTATCAATGGCACCAAAATTCTAGTATAGGCAGATTCCTGGTCTCCGTACACCATTATTGACAAAGATGCATGGGAGAAAATTGGCAAATGTAAATTGAATTCTCCGAACATTAAACCTGTAGGTTATTGTGGGGTTAAGCTTCCTTTATTAGGATTCTTCAATTGTATACTTTCACACAAAAATAAGGAAATATTCAGCAAGGTGTATGTGGTAGAAAAGGGCAGAACCTTATTGGGGTGATGTGAGCAAAGAATGTTAGGGATCAAGTTAGATCCAAATCACCCTGATCAGGTACTTGTAAAAAGAAGGGTCTGAGAAAAGCAAGTGGAGCACAAAATACCCAAAGATGTAGAGAAGTGAACTTGGATGTGTAACTAAATTTTAACATTGCATTGTTCTTAAACCCAATTATGTTCTGTGTGTACATAAGGCAAGGAATGTTCCATTTGCACTTAGAGAGAAATTAAAGAAAGAGCTGCAAAGGTTATGCGAGGTACAGGTCATTAAACCAATTGAATCGTCGGAGTGGCTTAGTCCCTTTGTTTTGGCACGCAAGTCTGATGGAAATTTGCATGTGTATTGACCTAAGAGATCTCAATCTTAATATTTTAGTTGACCGTTATCCATTACCTCATATCAATGAGATGGTGTTGTCTGTTACTAATGCAGCATATTTTTCCTAATTGATCTCTCAAGTGCTTATCACCAGGTGCGGTTACACCCGGCATCAAAACACCTCACTTCGTTCATAACACCAGAGGGTGCATTCCGATTTGTACAGATGCCATTTGGATTAGCATCCTCTTCTGCCGTATTCCAGAGGGTGACATTTTGGGAAATTCACATAAAGTCTTATGTTCCAAGATGATGTTTTAGTATGGGGTGAAAACAAGGAAGAAAACAATGCCATTTTAGACCAAACCTTAAGTAAGTTGCAAAATGCGGGCTTAACAGTAGGAGTTGATAAATGCAAATGTGTTGTTGAACAAATAGAATACCTGGGACACACATTATCAAAAATAGGTGTTAAACCAAAAAAATAAAATTGAGCAACCGGATGGTTGCAATACAGTAGAGATTTCAAAAAGGCATTGTCATCGTGTCTGATGCGAGACCTGGCATAATGAGATACAGAGGCTTTTTTTGGTAGCAGACGGAAGTGGAGAGTCACGCTCTCGGTCCTCGAGGCACTAGAGTCTTTGATGACCCCCCTGGAGCTTCCTCTCTCTTTGCCTGATTGGAGGAACCTTGGTTGTGGAGTCAGCCTACATGGTGTTTTTACAGATGATCAAGCCCTGATGACTTTGACCTGCTTGCAGGTCCGTCTGCCTCTTCCTGACGCTTCACACAGCCATTCTTCGACAGCTATACATTCATTACTTGTTTTTTACAGGCCTCTCTCTGGGCCGTGGTCCTCACTCTTGGCGCCCATTTTATGTGGTCGTTGCCTTCTTGGGCTGTTGGGATTCCATTTTCTCCTCTTACCTCAGACTGGATGAGGTCGCCCCCAACCCCTGGTCCCGTTACTCAGCAGGGATGAGTAACTGAAAAAGGACATGCCCAATACCACACCTATGGTGCCCAACTTGGAAGGGGGCCCCTGCCTTTGGATAACCTATATTGTCCATCACTTGTTGCGTCTCTGGTGTGTCATTTCCTTGCCAGTAAGTCTTTAGGTATGGTGTGTATCTTTAATGCACTTTACTATTGATGCTGATACTCTGTCCTGTCCATTCTCACTATGCAAGACTGGATTGAGATATCGGAAAGTGACCCACCCCGAACATTTCACTCCAAGCTTAAGCTATGACCTGGTTAACTTTTGCCACTCTGGATCCTGGAGCTTTATTAAATACTATCCACGCACTTTTTAGACTGAAGGTCTGCCCACTTAGTTTGAGCCTGAACTGCTGCTGCTAGTCACCCTTAACCTTATTTACTGTGACCAACCTAACTAATTCTATCTCACCTTGTTTGCTTAATATTTTAAATTCCACAGTATATTAACATTTCCTTGCTGACTACTATTTTGTATCCCTCTAATCTTGCTGACCGACTTTGTGAGGTGACTTTTGCTAGGCTGGTTGACTACCCCTGTAATTAAGGACATGACATTCTAACCTCATGCTCTCCATGCACCTAATCTGAACTACCTCTTCTCGATTTCCGCATTTATAGAATTTGACATTGCCCACTGCTATACAATCCACATATTTACACATAGCACTTTCCTCTCTTTGGGCGCAATTGTACTGTGAATTCTGGTTGTTCACTTGTTTACATTATCTTGTCGACTTCCATTTTGTATCCCTATAATTTTTGTGACTGTCTTTGTATGATGTATTTTATTTGGCTAGTTGTTCAATCCTGTCATTAACCTGAGCTGCTAGAGGATATTTTAAATCTTGTGCTCCATGTGCACCAGTACTGACCTAACTCTTCTCGATTTCTTAATATATAGAATTATACATTTGTTGTTCACTCCTGTAATTATTCTGAGCTGCTACAGCAGTGGTTACCAAACTTTTTTGACCCGCAGCTCCTTTAACCAATTGGCCGTTGGCCACGGCTCCCCATTACATTACTATTTTTGGGTGGGGAGCAGAGAATGTAAGGCTGACCTCAGTAGGACTTCCATTTTAATCCCTGAAAATAATTGGAATGAAGGTATGGAGAGCTTCCCATATCATTCCCATATAATTTTCCTATAATCATTCTCTTTTGCGGGCCTGCTCAACTGACTAAATCAAACTTGGTTTACTTCTTACATTGTTTCTATAAAGAAACCCAGCAAATTTCTCACATGGATAAACCACATGTTGTGGGATTGATTTTTAAATGCATTTGTGTACCTATTTCAACCTAGGTTTGCAGGCGAAAGGATTTTCAGGACAAATTTATAATCATGATTAGCAAAATTGCCAGGATTCTAGTGTCATAAATGGGATTTATGAATTTGTAAATACTGCAGTATGGTAAAATGTCTGCATTCACAAATGTAGGGTTAGGTGTGGGATGCTTGGGAGGTCCTACATGAAAATGAGGTGAGCATTACAAATTAGATTTGAATTTCCCTTTCCCCTGCATCTTTACAGGCCCGATAGGCCCTGAACCCCGACAGGTGTTTTAGACTTGGATGGAATTTGGATGGAACTTTCTTCCCCTATCTCTACCACCTTACAAACTGGAATGGAGTCTCAAACATGCAACATGATTAGCCATATATAGTCTCAAATTGAGTCTAATCTCTGCATAAGGGTCTACACAGCAAGGATGAGACTGCTTTCAAATGCATGCTCTGTGGAGCAGTTCGGAATGACTTGCAGATTTTCACTTTATATTTGTAAGGGCGTCGAGCTGGGTGTTAATCTTGAGATGAACTGAGCAAGAGGTGAACGTTTCATTGAGAGGGCTTTGTGAAGTTCTTGGAAAAAGTGAAACGCGGTGGAAGAAGGAGGGGGTCAAGAGAAGAGCACACTTGCTTGTGGGTCCATGGGGTCCTCAGATATTGAGCTTCCCAGTTTCGAGAAGGCACTGCATGTTCCTTCGTATGCTGCGAGAGCTAGTGCTTAGAAACTGTGTTAAGTGCTATAAAGAAAATTAAGTTATGATAGCGTCCCTTTGGAGAGCTGATTTAGTGCATGTGCGTCAGACACATATAGTACTAAGATTAATGGTGACTTGAAAAGAGGGAAATAAAGACTGCATTCACACACATTTCTAAGTATAAAGGATATTCAAATATGATACGAAGTCCTGCACCTTGGGGGTAAGTACAAGTGAGAAAATGGAGATTTAACTGAATTCAAACCCATGAATATCTAACTGACATAGCTCTTATAAGTTTCAGTTTAAAGCTAGTTAGCCGAAAGTGTGTGATAAATGCATATGGCAAGCACAGGGCCAGTAACATTTCTATTTATGGGTATTTCTTGAAATGGAGTGCAGAAACAAATATAATAGACTAATTTTCCAGGCACAACTACGAGAGTTCCTATACCCGTTTCCACCTGCTCAGTGCTTTCACTACCTAACCTGTGCACTGCTCTCCTTGTGAACTAACAGAAGACATGCTGCTAAGCCGCCTCCAATCAGGGCTTGTGGGAAGTTAGGAATTCAAGTGCGAGTGAGAAATGTTCTATAATTATCCAGCTAACATTTTCAAAGTGAATAAAATAAGATGCAGTGTAATATCTGGTGTAATATGTGAGCATTTTTTTTTTTTTTGCAGAGTTTTATATAGCGCGAACTAGACCCGAACCGAATCAGGTATCAGAGCGCTTTACATAGCACCAGTTACGTTACATGAGGACGGACACACATTCATTTTAGGCACAGGGAGATTAAGTGATTTGCCCAGAATCACAGGAGTGATCCATAATGTAATTAAGACTAGTAGTACTAGTCGGTTGAAACAAAATTTTACAAGAAGGACACTTTACCAGGTGATAATGCCACACTCTTGGCTCATCCTGTGCTTCCCAACTCTTGCTGACTTCCTTACTCTCTCCCTGCTTCCCCAGGGCCCAGGGCTGCTCTGCAGAGAGAGAACGAAAAAAAACACAGAACTACAGCTGCCGAGCGGCGTTACAAATCATGGGGCTAAGAGGCAGCACGTGCACCACCTAGTGGGCACCAGGTGCAGTGCACCCAGCCTACATACAAATGGACAACGTAATTCCTAATGTCTTCTTCTCAGCAACTGCGACCGTGGTCCCCCTGGCTGGTTTTAGTGACGCACCGGGGTTCCTCAACGCACAGTTTGGGAACCAGAGTGCTACAGGATTTCTTAAGCCTAATTCCCCACGTGCACTGAATCAGACGTACCTCTTCTCGATTTTTTAATGTATGGAATTTGTCTTTGGTTGCTCACTCCTGTAATTAATCTGAGCTGCTACAGAATACTTTAACCTAATGCTCCACCTGCATTAAATCTGACCTACCTCTTCTCGATTTCTTACTATATAGAATTTGACATTGCCTGCTGTTAGACAATACGCGTAATTGCGCATTAACATTTTAGCTGGATATCCATGCCTCCCCTCAATCACCCCCTCACTGCACTGGAGTCACCCATATCTAGATATGGCCCCAATTCTTGGGCCATCTTTTACCCCCCCAAACCTTTCTAAAAATGCTAAGAAAAACTTTAAACACAAATCACTAAGACGTCACCAAGAAACCTTATATGTGGATAACTACCTCACCTCCATTATAAAAACCAAATACATCTTCTACTCAAAGCGCCCCTCTAAATGGAAAAGTAACTTCTTCCACCACCTCCCCATCATGAAATCATTCAAAATCCCATATGGTTTGAAACTGTCTACCACCCCTCCCCCTGCTTTTCTCTATTTTCAAATCTGGTAATATCCTCATTTAATCCTCTGAAAACCAACTCACCATCTTTGAGTACCATTTCAGTACCTTATCCTACCTACTTTGTAAACCACCTTCTAACCCTTCAGCCTGCCAATCACAGGTTGACCCTCTGTCCTCTCTCCTTCCGACTCTAACCCCCCTTCGCACAGACACTGCAACCACCAATGAAGTCTCTCAATCCCAGACTTTCAATCTCCATCCCGCGTTAGCAGCCTTCCCTCATACTGATTCACCAACAGCACACTCAGCCATCCAAACTATCTCTCCTCCTCTTGATTTTTCCCCATCTTACTCTAATTCCTCCCTTGTTTCTTCTACTTCCTCCCAGCTTCCTAATTTCGACCCCCCTATGGAAAACTATTGACACCAACCTCTTTCTCTCTAAATGACCTGCCCCAACATAACCAGGTTGTTAGCCATCCTCACTCTCCCCACACACCCTTACTTTCTCTTGACTCTCATCTGGCTCCAATGAATGCCCTTCCTCACCTCACCTCCCCCCTTCATCCATGAACCTGAACACCTCTTGACCCACCACCTGGGCTCCCACCCCACCCACACCCCAGACCTCTCTCCCGACTAACACAGAATATTCTCCTCTACCCCCTGACCTCCCAGCCTGCGTCCCTATCTCTCTTACACCCCAACACTTTCTAATATAGAACTCCATCTCGCTAACCTGTTATATCACTCAGAAAAGACTTCAATTTCTTCTCCTCACTTAACCGCCCTAATCATTCAACTTCCCTGGGTTCTGACCAATCTAACACTACCTACCCCCATCAATTGAATACAACCCCCTCTGTAACAGTACACATAGAACATCCAGCACCTCGAGCCATCTCTCCTCCTCTGATCTTACTGACATCCATAACTCTTGCCTCCCTAACTCTCTGATTACAGAACCTCCTGTCCCTAATGCTCCCATCCCCGTGATCATTGGGACTAGTGAGGTTTTTATTTCCCATACATATGGAGCATTGGACCTATATTATGTTAGCATGATGCATCTATACGTACCCTCTTTTGCTAAAACTATATGTATATATTTTATATGCAATTGTACGGGGGAAACGTTTGTTTGCTCTACATATCCATTGCTAACAGAGTAGGCAGAGAACCATAGAGACAACATTTTCCACATCTATGCTCGAACACGGACTGTGATCACGTGTGAGTTTCCAGCAGTTGTCAAGCCCCAGTTCATTAGAATTACTGGGAGCAGCTGAACGTAGGCTGTCTACTCGACTGTCCTGAGACTCAAGGTCACATCTGGCTTTGGGTGCGATAAGCGCATTCCTGGATGCGCCGTACCTACAAGACGAAAGGGAGTCACACCTCCTGACCTTCCCAGTAATAAATAGCTAAGCTTTGAACTAATCATGTGTGCCATATATGGTCCTTCCCTGGAGCTCGAGGGCCAACTGGTGTTTTTCCTTTTACTTTGGTTATATGTGTTGAACGGAAAAGTATATAACCTCATATTTGAATACGAGCCAACAGTCTTCTCCGTGCATCTGATGGGTGAGGGTTGGAGAGGCTCCTCTATAGAGTATTTGTTGCTTAATAAATGATTGAACTTTCTCCACTGCCAACTGACTGATTATTTGGTAATGGGATTAAGGCTATCGGTAGGTATAGCCCTTGATGTTATTTTTATGGTACTTCACTAGCGGAATCCCAACTTTCCCAGCCTCACCCAGACTACTTCCTCAACTTACTACTATCCTTTCTTGCCCACCCCCGCAAAACCACCCCAAAACCCCTTACCTGCATGCTGGTTAACTGCCGTTCTGCTACCGGACACACGACTGAAATATCGAAAAACATCCTTAGCGAATCCATCAACATCGCCTTTCTAACTGATGATCACTCAATGATCACTCTTCTTCCATTCTTGACCTGATAGACCTGTCAGAATTGGAGGTGGTCTTGCCATAATCTATAAAAACGAACTCCAACTTTCACTCATGAAGAACTCCGATCATACTACTTTTGAATACCTCGGAGCGGTACTTAGAGTGCAGGGTTCCCTGCCAATTCAGCTACACAATATCTAACATCCTCCTTGTGATGCTCTTCACTTTGTTGAGAAATTGTCTGACCTTCTTACCCAATCCTTGCTTTCCAACTCCAAAAACCTCCGAGACTTTACGCTCCATTGGAACAAAAAGGAGGATCCTATAGTTCCTCACTGATCTTCTTGATATCAGTGACCTCAAACTACTCTGCCATTCACCTACACACACCAAAGGAGCCATTCTTGACTTTATCATTACAAGCACCGATCTAGCCTCCCTTTTTGACATTGTTCCCATCACCTTATCCTCTTCACGATCACCAACGCGATGCTACACCCTCCCCCCAAACCCATCAAACATAGGAAATTGACTAGACATCTTCATCTTATTACCCCGGGTGAACTTGAGACCAAAGTCAGAGCACAACTTTGACTATCACCTCTCCCCCAAAATGCCAATGACCTCACCGAACATCTTATTAAATCCGTCATTGAGGTCATTGACCAAATTGCTCCAGCCAAATTAAAACTACAGAAAAACACCCCCTCTAATCCTGGTGTAATGCCCATCTCAACAATGAGAGATGCTTACTTAGGTCGACCAAATGCTTGTGGAGGCAAAACCCATCCCCATCAAATCTCGCCCTCCTCAGATCCCCTAGGTCCAACTATAAAAAACACATTCTCAATGTTAAGGCATCCTTCTTTCGCTCACAACTTGACCGGGCCAAAAATAGACCTAGGGAAATATACAGCATTGTTAAAAACCAAACAGTCTCCGCCCCTCCAAGGTGAAAAAATCTCCGAAATTGATCAATCCTTCGTCTTAATTTCCCTCCCACATAGCCTACTACCTCCGTATGACATTTCCTCCAAATCCCCTCCCTCTTAACACTTCCTCCAGAAGCTTCATCTCTTCCTCTTGTCGTTTCCCTGTTTGAACCCAACCCCCCCAAACTTGAGCAAAAAAACAATGCTTCCTGGCATAACTTCCATCCAGTTACCGAGCGTGAAGTCCTTAACGTCATTACCAGACTTAAACCATCCTCTCACACCAGAGACCCTCTCCCTGCCAAACTTGTCCAAGATTTAAAACACATCATTGCCCCTTATTGGACCTCTATCATCAACTCCTCCCTGTCTCCCTCTAACTTGGACAAATCACTCCCATCCTCAAAAATACCTCTGCTGACCCTAATGACCTAAATATTCTTCACCCTATCTCTAACCTTCCTCTTCTCTCTAAAGCCCTTGAAAAATGCGCCTTGCTCCAATTAGATAAACACATTGACGCATTCAATCTGTTGGAGTCTTTACAATCAGGCTTCAGAAAGGGCTGTAGTACTGAAACGGCCATGCTCAATATAATTGATGACATCCATCACTCCCTTGACAAGGGTGAGTCCTCCCTTCTCATTCTCCTTGATCTCTCTTCTGCTTTCGATACTGTTAACCACTCTACTTTACTTAACACACTTAAAGATCATTTTGGCCTCAACGGCTCTGTCCTCAAATGGTTCACCTCCTTTTTCCAACACAGAACCCAGCAAATTAAAATTCATGACTGCCTTTTCAAACCTATGCCCATCTCCCTGGGTGTCCCCCAGGGTTCTATTCTCTCCCCCTCTCTATTCAACATCTTCATGGAACCCCTCACCCTTATTCTTAAGCAAGTGGAAATCAATTACCATCTCTATGCCGATGACACTCAACTTTATTATAAGATTCAATCCCGTTCAGACGTTCTCCACCTCAATGACGCATTGACTAAGATTCAATCCTGGTTCTACTATGACCATATCAAACTTAACTCTAAACAAAGTGAAATCGTTCTTTTCTCCCATAAAAACAACTCACTCCCCATTCAATCTTGGATTTCTGATCTTACAGCTCTCAACTGCTCTCTCACCATATCCAACTCAGTTAAATGCCTCGGAATTAACATTGACCAGAACCTTAGTCTTATCTCCCACATAAAAAATTCAGCCAAAAGCGCTCTCTTCACTCTCCATCACCTCAAGAAGATAAAACCCTTCATTCCTGCTGATGACTTTAAATTAGTCGTCCAATCACTGATCCTGTCGAAAATCGACTATGTTAATGCCATTCTCTCTGGAACACATAATTCCATTTAGCTCCATTCAAATCTGTACTTAACCTCGCTGCTAGACTCATTACCGACTGCAAACTGTTAGATCACATCTCCCCTGCTCTCAAAGCCCTCAATTGGCTTCCCATTGAAGGCAGATCTACTTACAAGACCGCTTGCATTACACACAAAGCCCTGCATCTAAACACCCCGCTGTACCTCTCAGATAAACTATACAAAGTGGGCTACTCTAGAGAGATAAGGAGCTCCAACACTCTCGTTCTTGTCCCTCCTCTATTAAACAAAAATCCACACAATCAGGCTCCTTCTCCGGAAATGCACCTACCATCTGGAATTCCCTACCTAAAGAACTTCGCTCCTACTTCAGCTTGAAAAAAGAACTCAAACTACACCTCCTCAACAAATACTGGGGTCCTTAACCCCTTCATTGGGCACTTATCCCAACCCTGCTTCCTACTGTTTAGTATGTGTTATAGATGATATAATGATACTGATCTAGAGGCATTACTTCATTATGCAGAGGATATTCGTGTTCGTATTGTAGATATGCCTGTGTTTGTATTGTAGAGTCAAACATGCAATATACATCTGTTGCTTTAAGAGAGTTAGGCCATTATATCCATCATAAATGTAAAGCTTTTGCATTAGGAACATTGGCTTTTGTAACAGTCTCTAAGGCTGGAAATGTAGTCACAACAACTATTATATTCCCCTAAGCCAATGATCCTTCTCTCATCACAGCAGTCTATACTGCCGTCAGAATCTTTACTGTTAGTGCAAAACACATTTCTGCATTTGTATACAAGTGTGGTTTATATGCAATTGGTACAGTGTCTCCTTCATTGAATGTGGTATTGGTGTATCCTGATGCATCCACAATTATACAGATCAACAGGTTTGTGGTGTTTACACAGGTATGTAAATGTTTTTGAAGCTAACATGTCAGCTTGTACTCAATATTGAATTTGTGTGTGTGCAGTTGTCCATGTGAGCTTGAAAGTATGGACAAAACCAGTCATAGAACAGCTTTACTCATTCTGCATAATCTGGACTGCAAGTCCTGCCCAAAAATGTAGGAACCCCGTATTAATTGAGGTTTTTTCAATGTCTTTGGTGGTTCTAGAAGCACATATTTCTCTGAGAAATGTGCTGCAAGGGTTCGTATCCCACGTACAGGACACTGAAACAGGCAATTTTTGATTTCTTGAAATTAAATCTGTAACCCATGTGAGCAAATCCCAATACTATGTGATCTACTTTAGCCGAGTTGATAGGTCATCTGTCACGCATATGGCATTGACATAGGATAATGCCTGGTCGCCATAATCTTGTAAAATTCTGTTATCCATGCTGAAACAGCCTGGGGCTCATCTTATACCCCTAGGGCAATTGACAGAAATGCTTTTAAGAACCTAGGGCACTAAATGCAGTCAAGTACTTTGCATTATATTGTTCATTAGTGCTGCATTATGCACGTTTTGTACAGTGAATGTGCATGTAGCTGTGTTCAAGTATCTGTAATCTAATACTAAACAATATGAGCGGTCTGGTTTAATAACTGGAAACAAATGATTGTTCATTAGAGAGGTGCAACTTTCTATTACATCTTGGTATTTGAGTTGTGTGAGTATCTCTTTAACTTATTTTTTAGCCTAATATTTAATGGGGTATTACGGTTTTGGTTGTGGGTTTGACCTGACAGGTATGATGGGATAAGGGGAACCATCATCAAACTCCACATGGTTGCGGTATAATGCTGGAGATTGTACTAAGGTCTACTCCTTCAAGAATGAAGGATAACTGTTTCTGAGAGGATGTCGGAGAAGGCAGGTAAAATTACCCTTTCCCCTTTGGGGCATTCTTGAAAGAACTCCGGTGGCCTATACTTTTCAGCCAAGAGAATGTCATTGCTGAATGACAAGTTCTCACACAAAATAATATTTATGGTATGTTCTATATCCCCCTCTACTTTGGAATTGCCATTTATATAATTGATATTCAGTCTCCTCTACGGGGTTTCGATCTGGATATAGTCATTCCTTGCAACTGCCACCAGATACAACAGTAGGTTCCCGTGAACTATTGTGCCTTCTGCAGCACCATCCAGCATGGCCAGAGTCCACACCCTGCTCAGAAGTAGTGTCCTCAATCTCCATGGTATGCTTGACTATAATGCCAGCTACTTTTTACTTTTTGAAATGAGACTTGGACTTTTTAGGTTTGCCTTCCTGTTTTATTATACAATCAGGTGAGAATTACGAGTCTTTCTTCGGTTTCATATGCTCCTCTGATCTGCGCTCTTATTAATTCCCTCTCTCCAAGCTTTTTTCGGATGAATCCTGAAAGGAATAAGAGGAATGTGTATCAGTATCCTGATATATATCAGGTATTTTAATAGTATCACAGTTATGCAAATATAGCATTTTCAGTGAACCTCCCTGTGCTTTAGACTTTTCTTAATTTTTTCTTAATCTCCCACTTCTTAGAAGAAGAGTCTCATTCCTTTTTCAAGTTATCCTTTTCAGAATTATCCTTAATTTGTTGTTTACTAGGTCTGGCTCCCAAATTATCTCTACCTATTGTTGCATAGGTTTCCTCATTAATTTTTGGTAATTCCCACTCCTGATGTCCCGGAGCTAATTTGTGAGTCATTGGAGTATAGCCAATGCTGCTGCTTCCCCTTCACTGTTACATAAAATCAAGGGGGATACTGTGGCAAAGATGTCCATCACTTTCTTCCCCAAATCCATGGCAGGGGCTGCCCCATACTCATTTTGAATATGTTTAAACCCTTCTGGCAAATCAGCTAATGAGGGTGTACTGGTACATACTGCAGCACAGACTGTACCACAAGTGGTGCTGTTTTCCACTGGTGGAGCCATCCCCATAGGCAAGCATATAGTAAGAATTTGGTCCTTTTCTTGGGGTCCCATATGGGGAAACACTGCTAGATAGCTGGTTTAATTTTTGTGCAATCCAGAATGGAATCCCCTCCCGTCTGACGGGAATCTTACCCATGACTGCATTGATAGTTGTTGGCCTAATTTCAGATGTAGCCAATTGTGAATGTGCAGCTTGAACATCCCTTGCAGGTTTAATTGTCATTGTTCTCATGACAAATTGTGTCAAACATATATGTGTTCTAACCAAATCTGTGAATATTGGGCTTGATTCACAAAGGAAATCTTAAACGAAAGTCTAACTTTATGACTTTCGTTATTCACAAAGCTCATTTATGAGTTGTATCTGTACATCTGCTCTTGGGCCAGAGTCTCTGCAGTCAGAGCGGAATCTTCACAGTCGGGGAAGAATCTCTGGCTTGGGTCGAATGAAGTGTAATCATCTACACCTGTTGTCAATCGACTCCAACTGCAAGACCTGCACTACAAACCAAATAGAAGGAGCAGACAAACAAGGCCCAGTTTTGGCCACAGAGTGCATGCATGTCTGCTCTGTGCCTTGCCTCAAAAGGTGCTACCCCAGAGGAAGAAGAAAACCTATACTGAGGAGGAACCACCATGATCCTGGGTTTATTGTTCGGCACCACAAAAGGCTCCAAGGTCTCCAACCCCTACAGCACTAGTAGCACACCGGAGGCAGCCCTATGGCAACATTTGGGGAGGAAGTCCGCACTGTGATTGACATTAAGAATAAGTGGCAGGATGAGAAGAGGCGGATGAAGGATAAATATGCCAGGATAGAGGGTGCCAGAATTTTCCCTTGTGTACATTATGGACCCCGCCTCTGTCTCACCCCACTAGTGAACGATGTCCTCAACATCTTGCACCCACACATGCTTCATGGGATGCCTGTGAGTGATATCTGCAATGTGGTTCCAGGTAAATTTGATGAGAATAACAATGATATGAAATGTCTGTCTCTCGTGCATCACAATTGTGACTATGGACTCTGTCCCAAGTATGTGTGTAAAGGCATGATTAGTCAGACCCTTATGTGTATCCTTTCATATATTACACTACAGTCTCAGAATCCTTTGTGATGGAAATAGAAAATCCCATTTCCTCAGTGCCAAACAGGGGCCAAGACCTGCTGGTGTATTTACCTAACACTGTTAAATGGCAATAGACAAAGTGCTACTTCCTCTTTGCATTATTGTTAGCATGTAGATGTAGTGAAGAAATTTGTGACACGTTGCACATGTACAATTTTTTATTGCTGACCTTTCCCTGTTCTCCTCTATTGCCACATGCAGCCAGAGTACAGTCATCCACTGTAGCAGAGGTTCCTACATCTGCCGGGGGCAATGACACAAGTCATAGCAATACATACCACCATCACAAACTGGTAAGTAAAATGTGCCAGGAAAGGGTTCCAAAAGCCTACATTGGCATCAGACAATCCATGGCCATATAACATGTATTCCATCAACAGTGCCAGACCTGCGAACTGAACTCAGAAATCTAGTGCATCACATGTGGCAACTAGAATGTTAACTGACTAAGAAACATATCTTTGTAGGCCAATTGACGTTGTCCAGGAATCCAGTCCCCACAGCGACATCTGCTACAAAGTTGGCTCAGACATCTGGTCAGGAACCATACTCTGGGGAGAGGTTAAGTAAACCCAAGAACGATGTACCTGAATGCTCATGCTCATAAAATGTTGATTTAATGTCTGCAGTATGTAGGGTGTGTCTAACATCACTGTTGTCCCTCATCTCAATATGCCCACACATGCCACATTACAGAATACCATAGAACACTATGGTGGCTAGTGAAAGGATGACTAAATGCATGGCAAGTGAGTGCAGTACATATATAATAGACTATATTGTGTCATATGAAGTGGAGTACCAACAACTGGATTGTAGTCCATGACATGAAAGCTCTCAAGCAAAATCCCAGTGCTCAAAACGTATGGAAATTGATGTGAATGAGGGTTGCACTGATGCCAGTTGGGTTTTGGAGAGGGGTTTATGGGCTGCTAAGGATTTGTCAGCTGACCACATCATACTCGTGATGCATGATGGGCCTAACAGTGAATGTGTATCCAAAGCTAGGCAGAGCCGTTCCCCCTAATTATCCCTTTTCTTCAAATATCAGTAACCTTCTAATGCATGTTTGTCTATTAGCTTTATATCTTGTTGATGTCAGTGCCGGGTGGAGGTAACAGCTGTCAACTACTGCTGGTGATCACAGGCCCACATGTAAAGGTCAGGTGGAAAGCTTTGGGCACACTGGCCATAAATTGCACATTAAAATATATTTGTTAACTTATTGCTATCATCCTGTGTACTTGAATATGGACATGTATGTTGCATTATAGCTGCTGGCAGGATTACCTCAGTGCTACAGAGAACACCATCCCGGGGTATGCTAAACATCCCAACTGCAGGAATAGGACACTTTACCCCACACACACGTGCCATTACCCTGCAGTTTTTACACAGCAAAATCTTTTACAACGCAGGGCTTTACAATGCAATTCATTACAACGCATTCCTGATTACAATGCAGTTTACCATTCTAACTCCACCGGGGCGTTACTTTGGGGAATGCGTTGTAATAGTTTGCTGTGTAAAGCCCTGCATTGTAAAAGATTTTGCGGTGTAAAAATGCTGGGTAATGGCAAGCGGATGTGGGGTAAAGGATGTTTCCCAACTGCAGCAGTCAAACTGACTTGCATCTGTACCTGAGGTAAGCGTTCCATATAGTGTTCCCAATTATGGATTCCAAAATCATTCAGAAGATCTGAATCCTTGGGGAAGAGCATTAGCAGATTTAGCCACTGCTGCATATCATCTGTAGTTGGTGTGTAAAAAGTAACATACATAATCAGTCAGTTATGTGTGTATGCCACTTATGCCTGTTCGCATACTAGTCATGCAGATCATTGTGTATGGTGTCACTTCCTTCTCAAGCTACTGGATCGAGGACCACATCTTCTGCTACAGCTTAGAAAAGCCTGGTACGGCCCGTGACATCATGGCATCTCAAAATAACACAGAGCTGTGGCTGGAGCTGGTGTGTTTGCTTGTGCATGGCATATCTCCATTTGACATCTCAGTGCTGGGGTGTGAGCTGTAAAGTGATGATGTACCCAAACCAGGTCACATGTGCATCATCCGTTGATGCAAAGTACATTTGAACCATGTTGTAACACATCATATACTGGGCAAATCATTGAATCTCACCGTGCCTAACAAAAATGAATGTGCCCTCATGTAACGCAACTAGTACTCGTGTAAATCGCTCTGATACCCGATACCTTTGGGTGAAGTTTGCACTATATAAAACTCCGTAAAACAAAGTAATTGACCTAGTATATATTAATATATGGATATATATATACTAGGTCAATTACTTATCCTGTTTCAATATCTGTCTTCCAGGTGCTTATGACGCTGAGGACATTGGACCTTCCACCAGTGGCAGATGGTGGGCAATCGAAGGGGAGAACCCACTATTCCTCAATCAGCCATTTCAGCTACCAGTAATGCACAAGAGGAGGAGGAGGCGGAAGAAGTACAGGAGGAGGCAGATGAATTGTAGGATGATGGAGACTATCTGACTCTTCATACAGAGGACGAGGAGTCAGATGGCCTGACCAAAATAGTAAGTCCACTGGGCAAAGAATCAAAGGCCACCCCAGTTCCGCCCAGCAAAAGTGGTTCATAATCCAAACCCCAGGATTGGCTGTTCTTAGCAATGCACTAACCAGCCACAGCTCTCACATACCCCAACACAGCCCTCTCATCCAGGACGGAAGTGGTAGTTCCTCTTACCATTCCTCCAATGCAGTGCATCCCAGGCATTCTCACCCCATCTGAAGGACCTACCATCCCTGGTGCGGTACATGTATCCACAGGGCAACAAATCTCCTGCCCACTGCCTACCACCTGCCACCTGCCACCCCCTCCCCTTCTGATGGACCTGAATGTTGTATCCATGGCATCCCATGCAGAGGGGGTTAGCAGATGGCCATGGTGGCCAGTGGGAGGAGGAGTTCTTCCGAAAGTAGACTGATGTGAGGCAGGACATCAGTGCCATAGAGGCTACTCTGTTAGATATGTCAAAGGAACTGCAGGACATGCACCAAATCCCTCAGTTGGTGAACTGACTGACCCAGGTGTTGGGCAGGATGGATAAATCTTGGCAGACATGTCCAAGATGATAAATGACAACATATCCATCTATAGAGAAGAGAGTGTACACACCAAGCCTTGGCCATGAAGATGATGGTGGGCATGCTGAAACTGATGCAAAGTTCCTTTCAAGGTAAACTCAGGGAGAGGAGCCATCACATCAATCAATCAATCAATCAATCAATCATAACACTTGTATAGCGCACTACTCACCCGGAAGGGTCCCAAGGCGCTTGGGAGAAGGGGTCCGCTACTGCTCAAACAGCTAGGTCTTGAGTTGTCTCCTGAAAGCGAGGTGGTCCTGGGTCAGCCGAAGGTGGATGGGGAGGGAGTTCCATGTCTTGGCCACCAGGTAGGAGAAGGATCTGCCTCCGGCGGTGGCTCTTCGGATGCGTGGTATGGCGGCGAGGGCGAGGCTAGTAGACCGTAGCTGGCGGGTGGGCGTGTAGAAGGTCAGGCGGTCGTTGAGGTACTTGGGGCCCAGGTCGTGGAGAGACTTTAGTGCGTGGGTGAGGAGCCTGAACGTGATCCTCTTGTTGACGGGGAGCCAGTGCAGGTCCCTCAGGTTGCCGGAGATGTGGCTGCGTCGTGGGATGCCCAGGATGAGTCAGGCGGAGGCGTTCTGGATACGTTGGAGTCTTTTCTGTAGCTTGGTTGTGGTTCCGGTGTAGAGGGTGTTTCCGTAGTCCAGTCGGCTGGTGACGAGGGCCTGGGTGACCGTCTTCCTGGTTTCTGTCGGGATTCATCGGAAGATCTTGCGAAGCATGCGGAGGGTGTGAAAGCATGATGAGGAGACGGCGTTGACTTGTCTGGTCATCGAGAGTGAGGAGTCCAGGATGAAGCCCAGGTTGCGTGCGTGGTCTGTTGGCTTGGGAGCGGTGCCCAGGGCTGGGGGCCACCAAGAGTCATCCCAGGCGGAGGGTGATGGTCCCAGGATGAGGACTTCCGTCTTATCTGAGTTCAGTTTCAGGCGGCTGTTCTTCATCCATTCGGCGACGTCTTTCATCCCTTCGTGTAGGTTGGTTCTGGCGGTGTCGGGGTCTCTGGTGAGGGAGAGGATCAGCTGGGTGTCGTCGGCGTAGGAGATGATGTTGAGGTTGTGTTGGCATGCGATGGCAGCGAGAGGTCTCATGTAGACGTTGAAGAGGGTGGGGCTGAGTGATGATCCTTGCGGGACGCCGCAGATGACTTCGGTGGCCTTGGATCGAAACGGGGGGAGGCGGACTCTCTGTGTTCTTCCGGCGAGGAACGAGATGATCCACTCCAGTGCCTTCTCTTGGATGCCGATGTTGCTGAGGGGTTGGATTAGGGTGCGGCACATCACATCCACCCTGCTGTGCACAAGCATCACAAGCTAGCTGCAAAAGTTCACAGCCACGACCACCCTTGTACCTGTCCCCTACTGCACATCCACTATCAGCCCCCATCCAGGCAATCCCCTACCTGTACAGACACCATCAGCCCCTGTTCAGGCACTCCGCCACCTGAACAGAAACCATCAGCTCCTGTCCAAGCATTCCCCCCACCTGTACAGCCACCTTCAGACCCTGTCCAGGAACTTCACCCACCTGTACAGGTAGATGCACCCTAGATCTGTGACAGGGGGTGAGTGTCTGAAAAGTTTCAGTGCTCCATCTATCATCTCCTTGTGTTGTTGCTTTGTTTGCCCTAAGTTGACAGGGTATGCCCAGACATGGGTCCCTTGCTCACTTTGCTACTGGATTCAAAGTAGCCTGGCTGATCAGGTGTGTTACCCCGAAACCGATCCCAGGATGCTTGTTTCCAGTTCTGAGAAGACCTGGCTGGGCAGTTCAGGCTGGACTGTTCCCATGAGGCACAGGGTCAAGGCTGATTTGCATATTGCTGGGTCTGAACTGAGGTGGCCAAGTGAGCTAAAGAACAATGATGGATTCCACCCAGATCTGTGACAGGGGGTGAGTGTCTGAAAAGATTCAGTGGTCTGTCCATTGTCTCTTTGTGTTTGCTTTGTTTTCCCTAAGTTGGTAGAGTATGCCAAGATGTGGGTGCCTTGCTTACTTTGCCACTGGATTCAAGCTAGCCTGGCTGAAGAGAGGTGTTGCCACGAAACCAGTCACAGAATGCTTGTTTCCGGTTCAGGGAAGACCTGGCTTGGCAGTTCGGGCTGGACTGTTCCCAGGTTGGCCAGGGTCAAGACTGATTTGCATATTTCTGGGTCTGAACTGAGGTGGCAAAGTCAGCTAAATAACGATGATGGATTCAACACATATCTGTGACTGGGGGCGAGTGTCTGCAAAGTTTCAGTGCTCCGTCCATCATCTCCTCGTGTTTGCGTTGCTCGCCCTAAGTTGGCAAAGTATGCCCAGACGTAGGTTCCCATCTACATTTGCTACTGGATTCAAGCTATCCTGGCTGATGAGGGGTGTTACCCCGGAACCAGTCCCAGGATGCTTGTTTCTGGTTCAGAGAAGACCTGGTTTGGCAGGTCTGGCTGGACTGCTACCATGAGGCACAGGGGCAAGACTGATTTGCATATTGCTGGGTCTGAACTGAGGTGGCAAAGTGAGCTAAAGAACGATGATGGTTTCAACCCAGATCTGTGACTGGGGGTAAGTGTCTGAAAAGTGTCAGCGCTCCGTCCATCATTCCCTTGTGTTTGCTTTGTTCGCCCAAAGTTGGCAGGGTATGCCCAGACATGAACCCCTTTCTCACTTTGCCACTGAATTCAAGCTAGCCTGGCTGATGAGGGGTGTTACCTCAAAACCGGTCCTAGGATGCTTGTTTCTGGTTCAGGATAGACCTGGCTTGGCTTTTCGGGCTGGATGGTTCCCATGAGGCACAGGGCCAATACTGATTTGCATATTGCTGGGTCTGAACTGAGGTGGCAAAGTAAGCTAAAGAATGATGATGGATTCAACCCAGATCTGTGACTGGGGGTGAGGGCCTGAAAAGTTTCAGCGCTCTGTCCATCATCTCTTTGTTTTCGCCTTGTTCACCATAAGTTGGCAGGGTATGCCCTGACGTGGATCCCTTGCTCACTTTGCCACTGGATTCAAGCTTGCCTGGCTGATGATGGGTGTTACCCTGAACCCGGTACCAGGATGCTTGTTTCTGGTTCAGGGAAGACCGGACTTGGCAGTTCGGGCTGGACTGTTCCCATGAGGCACAGGGTCAAGACTGATTTGCATATTGCAGGGTCTGAACTGAGGTGGCGAAGTGAGCTAAAAAACGATGATGGATTTAACCCAGATCTGTGACTGGGGGTGAGTGTCTGAAAAGATTCAGTCCTCCGTCCCTCATGTCCTTGTGTTTGCCCAGATGCACCACACCAATCTGCACCTTGGTAACAACACAACAAAAGCACTTATTCACAACAATCATTACCACCAAATTTGTGAAGTCGCATGCACTATTCCTCATGATCGTAGGAAAACATGCTAGCCAAAATATATGTAAATAAAAGATAAATGCCCTCACAAGTCAAGACTAAGTTGTGTATTATGTATTGCTGGCCAGTTTTACCACTGTGGTGGCCTAAAAAGGTGATGATGAATGTGTGTCAGTGAGACATTTAAAAGTGTTACACCATCAGTGTAACAAACTATCATGTGCAAAGAAATGAACCACCCCCAATGCATATGTCAATACTGTGAACACAGCATGTACAATGAAGTAAGCAAGATATAGTTTGGTCCAAAATAAAACTTTATGTATCATAGAAAGGATGAAAAATAAATTAGCAAAATAAGTCAGTTTGAAAGGGAGAAAGGAAGCAAATAATGTTATTCCCACAGAATGGACAAGGGGATTTGGAGGGGGTTGGGCAACATAATTAAAACATGTCAGGAAGTGTCAGGGGAACCGGTCTATATGCAAGGGGCAAAGGGCTAAGGGTGGAGAGCAGAATCAAATTTAAGGCTCTCTGTATCGCCTATAAGGCCATCCATCAGACCGGGCCGAAGTTCTTAAAGGAAGCCTTTCAGGTGTACATACCTGGAAAGAATCTAAGATCAGCAGCAAGTTGTCTACTGCACGTTCCCCGTACAAGAACGGTTACATGGGGAGACATACGCTTCCTGGTAGCAACCCCCATACTATGGAACTCACTCCCCTTGCATATTAAAACTGCACCAACACTCATTGCCTTTCGCAGGGCCTTGAAGACTTGGCTGTTTAACCAATAAGTTCGTGCCCTGAATCCTGTGTATCCCAGAGTATCTCACTGCGCCTAGACACCCCAGGGTATTAGCTGCGCATTAAAAATCCCATAAATAAATAAATAAATAAATAAATAAATAAATAAGTAAATGTCCGAAAGCAAGTCATAGTAAAGTCACTCAACTGTCATCCTGGTCATTCTCAATTTGCACAATGTTCAGATCCTCTGAATCAGATGCAGGCTCCTGGTTGGTCAGTGCAGCACCAGACACCACATGGGTTTGGGACACACAAGGGGTATAAGGGGAAACAGTGTGGGGCAAGTTACAGGTTGACACATTGAGGGTACCTTGGGAGGATGTTGAGCAAGGGCAGACAACATGGCTGCACCCAAGTAAGTGACAGAGGCAGTGAGGGTGGCCATGGATTTTACATGTTCCTCTCAGAACATATGCGGCTCATAACAAAGTACAATCTGAGAGGACATGTCTGGCTGCCACTCATGTGTCCTCATCACTCCCTGGGATGCAGCCACAGAAATGACAATACAGAGAGAGGTTTGGGTCTGACATGAGGAATGTGGTATGTCGGGGTCAGAGCCATTGCTTGGGTTTTCATGGTAGCCACTTGGAGTGGGACTAGTGGCAGGCGATGCAGCTTGAGTCCCTGATGAAATAGGAGCCTCTAGAGACAGGGACCCGCCGGTGGCAGGCCCAGGTTGTGGTGTGACCAGCACGTGATCACCTTGGAAAACGTAAGGTGTTTATCGTCAGGGGAAGAGTAGATATCATCCCCCCCATCAGGAGGTGTCTAGTTCTTTACCCCCCTACAATGTACTCAGCCTCCACCCGGTCTGTAGCACTCGAGGTGTGTCCTGGCTCTGTCGAGGTGGGCGTATTTCCCCTGCCTTCAGATGTTAAAGGTCCCTCCTCCTCTTAAGTGCTGGAGACAGGTTGTGGCAGCCGGTACCCCAAGGATGTCCTGTTCTGACCCAGGCCCTCGTCCTGTTGGTCTTAGCCAGCTGGGCTCACTGAAATGGAAGACAAATCATTATGCAGTAGTTGTACATGTCAGAAGGACACACATAACAACATGAAGCAATTGTAGACTTTTGTCTCCTTTGATCTCATTATCCAAATTGAAGTGACATGGAGCCTAAAGTATGTGTAGATTCAATGTGATGTCCCGATTTGACTCACACATTGAAATCTTACTTGAAGTTAAATGGCATATACTACTGTACTGACCAGCCCTCACCCTCAATAGTCTTGTATTCTTGTTTCCTGTCATTACTATATAGGCATCTTGTAATGCAAGGCTACAAAAGAAGATGGGAGACAGTCTGGATGGTTCTGGGATGATCCTGTGATATGGAGTCTCAGCACTCTTACTTTGCATTTACTAACAAATGTCATCCGCTGTGTAGCATTGTATGACACAACACCAAAGGCAGATTTGGGTGTACATATCCAAATGAGGGCTTGAATATTAGCTTTACTAAGAGGTGAGCCTAATAATTTGATTGGCCCTAGCAACTGCAGACACTCTAATGTCACATCTTACCTTTGAATACAGCTTAGTTGGTGCTGTACCCTGGAGAATAGTTGTGGCTAGTTGTTACAGCTACTTTGACTGGACAAATGCCAAAAAAACCACTGTTGGGAAGATTGGTGTATGTGTATCCCCTTGGAGAAGTTATACACACAAGGTCCAGGCACACGAAAAGAGTTCCTTGAAAAGAAATCACATAAGTAAGAGAAATAATATTGAACATCAATAATTGTTTTTTATTGGTTTTTATAGGTGATCGTGGTCCTCCTTCAAGAGGAGATCCAAAGAGAATGAACCAGCCGACATGTGTTTCGTCAGAACGGGTAGTCACCCGTGACTCTTCAGGGCTGAACAAGTTTCAAAAGGGCAGTATCGGGGGACCGGTGATATTTCCAACCCAGACAGGTTTCCGTATCCGGTTACAGCACTGTGCTCAGTACTCCACGTTGCTTTTCAGCATTTGCCCTTTTGGATATTTTGACGGCAAGACCCGTCCGTCTTTCCTTGTTAAACTTACCAACTTTTTGTGACTCGTCACGTTTTGGCCACAGGGGGCCTTTCTCCATTTATTTACCCGACCAGAACCGGGTTGGAAATATCACTGGTCCCCCGATACTGCCCTTTTGAAACTTGTTTCAAGGGGTTTTGGGTTCCCCCTGACCAAGTAGCACCGTTCTGTATTTGTGTTTCTCTCCACTTTCACCGCTGACTGATGTGCGCCAACTATTTCTGAATACTAAAACCCCTCGCAGAAATCTCCCTTGGAGAAGTTGGTATCACTTTAGACTGCAACAAGGATCTTAAAGTCTGTCTTTACTCCATTGCACATGTTTATCTGCCTTCATCTGAACCCAAACTCACAAAAGGCATGCAAGGTACAGCATCCAACTGCCAAAGTTCACTCATTCACACACTGGACAGTGTCTGTGCCATTCCTCACCCACTGCACACAGTAATGGCTCTGCCAGTGCATTATTAGAAACAAGTACACTCAAGAGGTAATTCCCGCCCTGCGGCTTCTAAAAATGACAGATCCCAGAATGCACACTGCTCAGTTCCTTCAAGGTGATACAGTGAGGCTTTGGCCTTAATATGACTGCTGCATTTACACACATTATGTAAATGGAGACATGAGACACACACCAAAGGCATACAAGGCACAGCATCCAACATCCAAAGGCCTTTCATTCACACACTGGACAGTGACTGTGCCATTCCTCACCCAATGCACACAGCAGTTCTAAGGCCCTTGGTTCACCAGTAATGGTGATGCCAGTGCAGTTTTAAAAATGCACGTGTGAGGCTCTTTTCCCACAGTGGCCTCCAAAAACGACAGGTCCCAGAATGCACTCTGCCTTGCTGGCAGCATTTTTATATGTTATGCGCGAGCTTTGAGACGCTCCTAGCGCTTTTAAATTACCCGTTTTTTGTTATTTTAATTCTGCTTAATTTGAGCATAGTATCCTTTGTTGTCACTCACCCTCCGCAATTCTGCATTTTAATTTGTGTCCTCACCGCTGTTTGGGCGGCCCTGACCCTCGCTTCTTGGGATTAGTGGGCGCCATCTTGGGTGGGTGTGGGAAGCGCTGCGCTATTGGGCGCTCTAGTAGGCAGGCAGGCAGAGTAACTAGAGCCCTATTTAAACCGGAGCAATGACGCGCAGCGTGTGCGCGCAGCGTGTAAGCCGTCGCTACGCCGGAGTCACGCCAGAGTCCAGCCCGTCTGCGCCCGTCCGCGCTGAGGACGGGCTGGACGGCTGGGCCCATAAGCCGGTCATGGGTGGCCATGGTGTTTTAAAATATTCTTTACAGGATATTCTGCGCCTCAGGCCTATCACTGCTCCATGCTTCCACAGATTTACCCCTGAGGACCTTTCCGTGTCTGAGGTATGTGGCTGCTTTAAGATGGATCTGGCCGGCGTGAATTCCGTTCTCCCTCTTCCTTCCCGGGAGCCTCGCGCGCCAGTACCTCTGAGTAAACTGAGTGCTAAGGGCCTGCTCCTTAACGCGCGATCACTTATTAAAAATAATATTGTGTTTAAGGAGCTGGTTCTGGAGAAAAATTCAACATGGGTTTTTATCACGGAAACGTGGGCTAAGGACTCCTCGGGCCCAGACCTTATTGAAGCGGTCCCTGATGGGTACTGCCTGACTCGGCAGGACAGAGTAGGCCGAGTTGGTGGTGGATTAGCCATCCTTCATAGGGACAATGTTCAATGTCATACTATGCCTTTGTCTGACCTTAAGGATGCCACCCAGGTCCTGTATTTCTCATTACAGGATGCCTCTGACTCTCCTTTTAATGGGATTTTGGTCTACCGTCCGCCCGGCCCAAGAGCGGATTTTAGCCTAAAACTGCTTCAACTCCTTGAGCCCTACTTTGGTCGGGAGAACTTAACAATTTTGGGCGATTTTAACTTTCACTTAGAGCTATTGGAATCGCATGACACCTCCACGCTGTTGGAAGCACTTTCAGCTTGCGGACTTTTCCAATTGGTGAAAGGCTCTACCCACCGAGCGGGACATACGCTCGATGGGATTTTCTCCAACGACCAGAGACTTTTAGTTGCGGATCCCTTTTCCCTCTCCTGGTCAGATCACCTGGCTGTTCCTTTTAACGTGTCTCTCTCTAGCCATGACACTCCTAGGAAAGTTCCAAGTACTTTTGAAGTACGTAGGAATCTTAAGAACATCGGGGAACATTCTTTTGACCCATGGATTCCCAGTCTGTCTCCTATTTGGGAGATGGATCCCTCTTCGGCTGCTGCGCACTATGATAATACTCTTATAGAGGCCTTAGACGAACTGGCGCCGGCTCGAACGTGCCACTCAGCCAGGAAAAGACCTTCAGCTCCCTGGTTCACGGAACAACTTAGAGTTCTAAGGCAGGAAGTCAGGAGGCAGGAACGGCGATGGCATGCAAATTGGGATCTCAAAGACAGGGAAATTCACAAAGCCCTGCTCAAGAGATATAAAGCGGAAGTCATTGGGACCAAACAAGACTACTTTGTGACCCTGACTTCCTCTCTTTCATCTCCCAAAGAGCTCTTCAGGATCGTGGACTCCCTTACATCTCTTCAGGTCCCCGATCCTGTTATTCCATCTCAGGAGCTCTGCAATGACATTGCCCTCTTCTTCCAGTCCAAAATATCGGACATCTATACTTCCCTGGAGTCACAGAGACTCCTAACGGCAGAGCCTCCGGCCATCGCTGCCCCGGATGTTTCCGTGGCGGAGCCTCCTGTGGCCGACTATTTGGAATCTTTTCCCCCGCTTTCCTTACAAGATCTTGACATGTTGCTTGAGAAAACGAAGTCAGGGTCTCCATTAGATGCCTGCCCTCTTAAGATCATGAAGCAGTGTAGAGGATCTCTCTTACCCCCGTTACTTGAGATCATGAATGGGGCCATGAGGGAGGGTGTTTTTCCACAGCAGTGGAAACATGCTGTGGTAAGGCCTCTCCTTAAGAAACCCTCCCTAGATCCCGGGGTATTAAAAAACTTTCGCCCCATCTCACTGCTTCCGGCCCCTGCAAAGATGCTTGAATCCCACTTAAATGGGCATCTGGCTGCCTTTGTGGAGAAGTCGGGCTGCCTGGACCCTTCCCAGCATGGTTTCAGGAGGGAACATAGCACCGAGTCCGCCCTCACTCTGGTCCTCGACTCCATTCGTATGAGTGTGGACGAGGGTCGGACATCCCTCCTGATCCTTTTGGACCTTACGGCTGCCTTCGATACCCTATCTCCCCGGGTCTTAACATCTCGTCTGGGGGAGATTGGGGTCCGGGGGGCAGCCCTGGGCCTGCTCTCCTCCTTTTTAGATCATAGGGAGCAGAGGGTAATGCTGGGAAAATTTCTATCTCCATCCCTGTCTGTGCATTGTGGGGTCCCTCAAGGGTCGGCGCTTAGTCCCACCCTTTTTAACATCTATGTGACCCCCCTTGCCAGACTTATTAGATCTTTTGGGATGGAGGTAGTCTCCTACGCGGACGACACTCAGATCCTCGTGTCTCTCTCCCAGTCAATAGAGCTGACGGCCTCCAGATTTAGATCTTGCATGGAGGCCGTCGGCCAGTGGATGATTTACAATTCACTTAAATTGAACGGGGAGAAGACCGAGGTGATGGTGTTCGGCGGAAGGGAAGACATTTGGTCCATGGAGTGGTGGCCTGACTCGCTTGGTTCCTGCCCTAAACCCACCTCCTCGGCCAAGAATCTCGGGGTGATGATTGACCATATGCTTAATATGCATCAACAGGTCAGCAGGACGGTATCTACCTGCTGGGGTATAATTCATGTCCTTAGAAAAATCAGGACCTACCTCTCCCTGCAGGCAAGAAGGCAACTGGCTGTCGCCCTTCTGGGGTCCCGTCTGGACTACTGCAATGCGCTGTATGCTGGACTGAATAAGAGTCAGCTGCAGCGCTTGCAGGTGGTCCAGAATGCGGCAGCCAGGTTTGTTCTTGATCTTTCCCGACGCTCCTCGGCAACGCTGGCTAGAAAGCAGCTTCATTGGCTGCCGATGAAGGAGCGCATTGTCTTTAAGTCCATGTGTATGGTCTATAAGGCCTTGGCAAAAAGCAGCCCTACAGGCATTAGATCCATCTTGACCTATCACAATCCTGGCAGGAACCTTCGCTCCTCCAACTATTTTCTTCTCCATGTCCCCCGCACTCGGAAAGCCAGATGGGGTGGCAGGGCCTTTTCCATCTTGGCTCCTAATTGGTGGAACGACCTCCCATTAGAGCTCAGGTCCCTCCCCTCTCTGCAAACTTTTAGAGCTGCTCTTAAAACCCGTCTCTTTGTTCAAGCATATAATTTAAGTGCATGAGTGCTAGCTTTTTGATCTTTTTTGTTAGGCGCCTTGACACCTTCGGGTTTTAGTTTGCGCGGTACAAGATGCATAATAATAATAATAATAATGCCTAGTGCATTTTATGTGGTACAATGTGGCTTTGGCTTTATAATGACTACTGCAGTTGCACAGAGTAGGTAAAAGGAGACATGAGACACCTGATGGTTCAGTTCTATCATCCCTTACATCATACTTTCAGACACATATTGCAGTTAATGCTCTCACCAGCTCTATGCTGCTCATGTTCCTCCAACTGAGCATGGATGGTCGGCCATGCTATCCTCAGGACCCTCCTGTACTGTGGAAATAGCCGGGCCAGAGTACATGGTGCTAGGGGAACTGGCCCAACATTTCCTTTGCTCCCCTCAGCATTGACTGTAGTGTTACACCAAAATCGGGGGAAGCAATGCTGTGTATCCGTCTGATTCACAAAGTGCCTCATCGCTCATGTTGGAGGCCCCTCAGTTGTGGCCCCCAGCCCTGTGGACCACCACCTCCCTGTGGCTACAATGTAGATGGGGGGGGTCACATGGCCCTCCTCTATGAGCCCTTCATGACTCCCAGGGCCAGCTCCAGTAATGTCCTGGGGTGCCCACCCTCGGGACATGGCAGTTTGCTATGGGACTGCTCCTGCCATGCCACAGCAAACTATGCTTCGCTTCATGGAAGCAAGAGCAGGAACATTTTTCTTGCTTCCATGATGCGAAGCAGATTTGCTTTTGGGCAGAGGGAATTCCATGTTTGCAACTCCCTCTGCTCAAAAACAATGCCGGCTCCAGCAGGAGGCAGGGAGCGGGCAGGGATCATGGAGGTCTTGAGGCTCTCCCTGTGGTCCTCAACAACCTGCCCATGCCTGGGGAATGGGGTCCCCGGGGCAATATTGGCCCAGGGAGGGGGACATTGCAAGCCCCCCAATCCACTATTTTTTTAAAAAAAGTATAAGGTCGGGCCCCGGGGGACGGGGTGCCCGGGGTCAAATTCGGCATCGGAAGGACATTTGTCCCCCTTCCCTTTTTATTTAAATATAAATTTTAAAATGGGTAATTCCCCGATGGATGGGATCCCGGGTGCAAAATGCACCAAGGGACGGGGAGCGGCTTCCAAAAAAAATAAAAAAACAAAAAAAGGGGCAACTCGCAGAGGCCATGTCCCTTTTTTCTACTACTGTGAAAACACGCCACATGGCGCACTCTTGGTTCGGGGATGAAGTCTCCTTCGCTGCTCAGGGTACTTAGGGGCCAACTAGCCCAACTGGTACCTCCAGTAAGCCCCACACAGTGGGATTGCTGAAAGGTGGTCGAAGGCCATGCCCCTTTTTACACCACTCTGCAAATGCGTCTCTTGGCACACTGCTGGTGGGGGGAATGAGGTTCCCTTGCATCCTGAGGGCCTCACCCCTAAAGTGGATTTCATGCCCCAAGCAGCAGTGCACCATTAGGCGCATTTGAAATGTGTGGGGCTTACTTGAGTTAACAGGAGGGATAGTTGGCCTCCAGGGACCCTCATGAGGCAAGGGGACTTCATCTCCCAACCAACAGCATGCCAGAAGGCGTGTTGGCAGAGTGGTAGAGAAAGGGGGTGTGGCCTGTGACCACCTCTCACCAATCCCACTGTTTGGGGCTTACTGGAGGTAACAGGTAGGCTAGTTGGCCCCTAAGGACCCCCAACAGCAAAGGGGAATTCATCCCCCAACCAAGAGCACACCAGTTTGTAGAGTGGTGGACAAAGGGGGAGTGATAGGCTATCATAACTCAGCAGTCCTGCTGTGCGGAACTTACTGGAAGGTACTAGGAGGCGTACCTAGCCCCCAAGGATGTCCTTGAGGGCCAACTACCCCTCCTGGTATGTCCAGTAAGTTCCACACAGTTGGATTGCTAAGAGGTCTTTGGAGACCACACCCCCTTTCTCTACCATTCTGCAAATGCTCCTCATTGCCCGCTGCTGGTTAAGGGATGAATTCCACTTTACTCCAGTGGGTTTGGGAGCCAAGAAGCCCCCCTGGTACCTCCTGTAAGTCCTAAGCGAAATAATTCCTGAGAGCAGGTCGGAGGCCCTGACCTCTTTCTCTACCACTCTGCAAGCCTGACTGCTAGTTAAAAAACCTTAGAAATCCACTGAAAAAAAACATGGGTTTCAGGGACGTTATAGTTAGAAATTAGCTATTTAAAAATCCTTCAAAATTCACTGAAAAAACAAAGGTTACAGCGACGTTATAGTTAGGCTGACATTTCACTCATAAAAAACTGGAGAAATTTAGCAAATTACATCACTGATGTCATCAGTGATGTCATTTAAGATGTCATCAGTGATGACACTGACCATGTCATGAGTGATGTAATATTTCATGTCATCAGCAGTGCATTGTCGGGGTGCGAATTATAGTTAGCGCAGCTAGCAATAATGGCTGAATTTCTCCGGTTTTGTACAAGTGAAATGTCAGCCTAACTATAACATCCTTGAAACCTGTGGTTTTTTCAGTGAATATCTAAGGTTATTTAAATGCTAATTCCTAACTATAATGTCCCTGAAACTTGTGGTTTTTTAAGTGAATTTTTAAGCTTTTTTAAATGCTAATGCCTAACTATAATGTCCCGGAAACCTGTGCTTTTTTTCTGTGAGTTACTGAGATTTTTTTAATGCTCATTTCTAACTATGCCTACATAGGTAGAACATGTACAGGAAGAGGAAGAAAGGTAAAGAAAGAAAAAAGAGATGTGCAGAAAGAGGGAAGAGAGGTGCAGAAAGAGGAAGAAAGGTACAGAAAGAAGGAAGAAAAGTGAAGAAGGAAGCAACAGAGGTGCAGAAAGAGGCCGCCTTTGACTGTACCTTTCCAGAGACTCATTCAAAGTAGCCTAATCACTAATTTTTCTCCAAAGATGTCTTGAACCTCACGTTTTTATTGAAGGTACACTATTCATTGACTGCTCAGAATGTTAGGCCATCCAAATGTAAAACAGCAATCCTAACCATATCACTATTGTAAGTCTGACCAAGTTTGTGAAGGTATGTATGTGTGTGTGTCTCTGCTTTTACCTAACAACATGTTACATACAAATAAACATACAAATACTTGAATACTTGTGTTTCAAACAGCATACTCTGTAAATTTAAATTCAAAAAGGTGTGTATATTTCTTTCTGCTCATAATACCGGGCACATGGATATTCAATAGTATATTTGAGGGGTTCTATAGCAGCTATAGACATAAGACATGTCTGCCTGTGCAACCGAACGACAGAACAGAACTAAGAAGGTTTGACAGACCTATAAGAGAAGCTACCCGCTTTTTAAGCTACCATCTTCAGAAGAATAACACTTGTGAGAATACATGTATAAGTAGACATTTACCTCAGTCACAAGAGCACACAGACCTTTAAACTTGACTGCTTGCACTTCCCATTTGATTACCGAAACAGGTAAGAGAATTACAGAAAGAAGCAAGAGAATTGCAGAAAAAAACAAGAGAGGTGCAGAAAGAGTAAGAAATGTGCAGAAAGAGGCAAGAGAAGTGCAGAAAGAGTCAAGAGAAATGTAGAAGAGGCACATGAGATGCAGGAAGAGGCAAGAGAGGTACAGAAAGAGGTACATGCGGTACAAAAAAAGGCAAGAGAAGTGCAGAAAGAGGCAAGAGAAGTGCACAATGAGGCAAGAGAGGTACAGAAAAAGGTAAGAGCGGTACAAAAAGAGGGAAGTGGGGTGCAGAAAGAGGCAAGAGGGGTATAGAAAGAGCCAAGAGAAGTGCAGAAAGAAACAACAGAGATACAGAAGGAGACGAGAACAGCAGAAAGAGGCAAGAGAGTTGCAGAAGCAGGAAAAAGAAGTGCAGAAAGAGGGGAAGGGGTGTAAACAGTAGCAAGAGAGGTGCAGAAAAAATGGAAGAGGGGTACAGAAAGAGGCAAGAAGGGTGCAGAAATTTGCAAGAGAGGTGAAGAAAGAAGCAAGAGCAGTGCAGAAAGAACCAACAAAGGTGCAGAAAGAGGCAAGAGGGGGGAAGAAAGAAGCAAGAGAAGTACAAAAAGAAGCAGAAAGAGGCAAGAGAGGTGCAGAAAGAGGCAAGAGAGGTTCACAAAGAGGAAAGAAGGGTGCAGAAAGAGCCAAGAGGGATATAGAAACAAGTGAGAGGTACAGATAGAAACAAAGGAAATACAGAAAAAAAGAACAGAGGTACAGAAAGAGGAAAGAGAGGTTTACAAAGTGGGCAGAGGGGTACAGAAAGAAGCAAGAGGAGTGCAGAAAGAAGCAACAGAGGTGCAGAAAGAGGTAAGAGAAGTGCAGAAAGAGGCAAGAGAAGGACAGAAAGAGGAAAGAGAGGTATAGAAAGAGTCAAAAGAAGTGACGATAGAGCGAAGAGGGGTGCAAAAAGAGGCAAGAAAGGTACAGAAAGAGGGAAGAGGGGTACAGAAAGAGGCAAGAGGGATGCAGAAAGAGGCAAGAAGGATCCAGGAAGAAGCAAAAGAGGTGCAGAAACAGGCAAGAGGTGCAGAAACAGGCAAGAGAAGTGCACAAAGAGGCAAGCGAAATGCTGAAAGAGGCAACAAAGGTACAGAAAGAAGCAAGAGAAGTGAAGAAAGAGACAAGAGAGTTGCAGAAAGAAACAAGAGAGGTGCAGAAAAATGCAAGAGAAGTACAGAAAGAGGCAAGTGAGGTGCAACAAAAGCAGAGAGAGGTACAGAAAGAGGCAAGAGGTGCAAAAAGATGCAAGTGAGGTACAGAAACAGACAAGAGGGGTACAGAAAGAGGCAAGATAAGTGAAGAAAGAAGCAACAGAGGTACAGAAGGAGGCAAAAGAACTGCAGGAAGAGGAAAGAGAGTTGCAGAAACATGCAAGAGAGGTTCAGAAAGAGGGGAGAGGGGTGCCGAAAGATGCAAGAGGGTGAAGAGAAGCAAGAGAGGTACAGAAAAAAGCATGAGGAGTGCAGAAAGAAGCAACATAGGTGCAGAAAGAGACAAGAGGGGTGCAGGAAGAGGCAAGAGATGTGCTGAAAGAAGCTACAGAGGTACAAAAAGAGGGAAGTGGGGTGCAGAAAGAGGCAAGAGGGGTATAGAAAGAGCCAAGAGAAGTGCAGAAAGAAACAACAGAGATACAGAAGGAGACGAGAACAGCAGAAAGAGGCAAGAGAGTTGCAGAAGCAGGAAAAAGAAGTGCAGAAAGAGGGGAAGGGGTGTAAACAGTAGCAAGAGAGGTGCAGAAAAAATGGAAGAGGGGTACAGAAAGAGGCAAGAAGGGTGCAGAAATTTGCAAGAGAGGTGAAGAAAGAAGCAAGAGCAGTGCAGAAAGAACCAACAAAGGTGCAGAAAGAGGCAAGAGGGGGGAAGAAAGAAGCAAGAGAAGTACAAAAAGAAGCAGAAAGAGGCAAGAGAGGTGCAGAAAGAGGCAAGAGAGGTTCACAAAGAGGAAAGAAGGGTGCAGAAAGAGCCAAGAGGGATATAGAAACAAGTGAGAGGTACAGATAGAAACAAAGGAAATACAGAAAAAAAGAACAGAGGTACAGAAAGAGGAAAGAGAGGTTTACAAAGTGGGCAGAGGGGTACAGAAAGAAGCAAGAGGAGTGCAGAAAGAAGCAACAGAGGTGCAGAAAGAGGTAAGAGAAGTGCAGAAAGAGGCAAGAGAAGGACAGAAAGAGGAAAGAGAGGTATAGAAAGAGTCAAAAGAAGTGACGATAGAGCAAAGAGGGGTGCAAAAAGAGGCAAGAAAGGTACAGAAAGAGGGAAGAGGGGTACAGAAAGAGGCAAGAGGGATGCAGAAAGAGGCAAGAAGGATCCAGGAAGAAGCAAAAGAGGTGCAGAAACAGGCAAGAGGTGCAGAAACAGGCAAGAGAAGTGCACAAAGAGGCAAGCGAAATGCTGAAAGAGGCAACAAAGGTACAGAAAGAAGCAAGAGAAGTGAAGAAAGAGACAAGAGAGTTGCAGAAAGAAACAAGAGAGGTGCAGAAAAATGCAAGAGAAGTACAGAAAGAGGCAAGTGAGGTGCAACAAAAGCAGAGAGAGGTACAGAAAGAGGCAAGAGGTGCAAAAAGATGCAAGTGAGGTACAGAAACAGACAAGAGGGGTACAGAAAGAGGCAAGATAAGTGAAGAAAGAAGCAACAGAGGTACAGAAGGAGGCAAAAGAACTGCAGGAAGAGGAAAGAGAGTTGCAGAAACATGCAAGAGAGGTGCAGAAAGAGGGGAGAGGGGTGCAGAAAGATGCAAGAGGGTGAAGAGAAGCAAGAGAGGTACAGAAAAAAGCATGAGGAGTGCAGAAAGAAGCAACATAGGTGCAGAAAGAGACAAGAGGGGTGCAGGAAGAGGCAAGAGATGTGCTGAAAGAAGCTACAGAGGTACAGAAAGTGGCAAGAGAAGTGCAGAAAGAAGGAACAGAAATGGAGTAGGACGCAACAAAAGTGCAGAAAGAAGCAACAGAGGTGTAGAAAGAGACAACAGATGTGCCGAAAGAGGCAAGAGAGGTGCACAAAGAGGCAAAAGAGGTACACAAAGAGACTAGAGAAGAGAGGTGCAGAAAGAGGGAAGGTGAGTGCAGAAAGAGACAGCAGCGGTACAGAAAGAAGCAAGAGAGGTGCAGAAAGAAGTAAGAGAAATACAGAAAGAATCAACAAAGGTACAGAATGAGGCAAGAGAAGTGCAGAAAGAGGCAAGAGAACTGCAGAAAGAAGCAACAATAGTGCAGAAAGAGGCAAGGGAAGTGCAGAAAGAGGCAAGAGAGGTACGGAAACAGGCAGGAGAGGTGCAGAAAGAGGGAAAAGGGATGCTGAAAAAAGCAAGAGAGGTACAGAAAGAGGCAAGAGAAGTACAAAAAGAAGCAAGAGAGGTGCATGATCAGGCAACAGAGGTGTAGAAAGAAGCAAGAGAGGTGCTTAAAGAATCAACAGAGCTGTAGAAAGAAGCAAGAGAAGTGATGAAAGAGACAAGAGAGTTGCAGAAAGAAACAAGAGAGGTACAGAAAGAGGCAAAAGGGGTACAGAAAGAGGGAAGAGGGGTGCAGAAGGAGGCGTAATATGGCCCTTATGGTCATTCTCGATATTGCTAAGTTAGCATGAGCTCTGCTGCCATGATGCTGTTTTTGCGCACGTTACTACATAACTTTATTTTGCAAGACTCTATTTGTGTCTTTGAAATAAGAATGGTCTGCTTTCTGGGTTCTCTGCTGTTCCTGGAGTTTAGTCTGAACGCGATGTGCAAGGTTGAAAAACATGCCCCTTGTTATTCTGTTTTGATCTGTCCCGATTAACTAGACAAAACATGCTACACACAGCTGCACTGCTAGAGAGCTCATACTTTGATATTACGGTGTTGCATGTTGTTCCCACACACTTGGAGGGAAAACTTTCCTTGGAGAAGAGCTGTGCTGTTCCAATGATGTAAAGCTACCATCTAGGCTCTAAGGTATGAGGTCTGCAGACAAAGCCCAGAGATCTTCATTTATATAATAAACTTCAACTTCCAAGGGGAGGGTGGTTTAGCCTTATAGTCCTTTTTCCACTGTCTATGTATAGTGACATCCCCCTTTATATTCTATGGTATTGTAACAATGCTACGTGTGCTAGGTTTATGCATTTTGCTGCTGGTAGTGGCTTGTATACTGCATTATAGAGCACGATCATTGAAATAAACATTTTGAACTATACAGTGACAAGTACGAGTTTGTGAGCTAAAGGTTATGTCTTGCTACCGCGATTCCTGAGAGAGTCGGGGGTGTTGTGTTGTGGGTAGTCTAATCCTTTGTAGCTTCGTGATTTTGTCTGAGAATGAATGAGACACTATAGCTACTCGGTTATGAGATTTTGGGCTCTTAGATGATAGGAAGGTACAATCCCTAAACACAGAGGTCCTGTTTTCCTGTGCATAGTTCTGTGTATGTGCAGAATCCCAACAGCAGAGGGAAGAGGGGTACAGAAAGAAGCAAGGGAAGTGCAGAAAGAAGAAAGTGAGGTGCAGAAGGAGGGAAGGAGTGCAGAAAGAAGCAAGAGAGGTAGAGAAAGAAGAGACATGCAGAAAGAAGAAAGTGAGGGGCAGAAAGAGGCAAGAGAAGTGCAGAAAGAGGCAATAGAGTATAGAAAGAGGCAAGAGATGTGCAGAAAGAGGGAAGATGGTGCATAAAGAGGCAAGAGTAGTGCAGAAAGAAGAAACTGAGCTTCAGAAAGAAGCAAGAGAAATACAGAAGAAAGAAACAAGAGAGGTGCAGAAAGAAGCAAAAGAGGTGCAGAAAGAACAAAGGTGCAGAACGCTTAAAAGATATGTAGAAAGAGGCAAGAGAAGTGCAGAAAAAGGAAGACATGTGCAGAAAGAAGCAAGAGAGGCGCAGAAAGAAGCAAAGTGGTTTGCACCATTAGTACCATTAGTGCCAACTTAACACCATCATTTAGCAATAAGTAACAAGTTACCATTCTGGGTTTGCAAAGGGCCTTCCACCAGGCACACTGTAATACTTGTTGCTGCATTTTTGCTAACGTTTGAGCCATTTAAACGAGAAACTATTTTTTTGTTCAAATTAGCAGATTATGCAGTAGATGATGGATTATGTGGCAAATGCTGAAAATGTATAATTGTGTGAAAGTCGGTGCACCCAAACAGTTGCATAATTCCAGTGGCCCAGCTCATACCTGTGCCTAGGTGCAGAAGTGCTCCCCAGTGGGTCCTTTTTATTTGTCTCATTGAATTTATAGTTTAGCTTCCATGGAAACGAGAAAGGCTAAACCTGAGGATACCACTCCAGAACACAGACTACCATACCACATAATTACTCTCCGTAACACATAATCCTTCTATACATAATTCCTATACTCTAAGTACCACATACTTTCAATCCACATAATTTCACTGCACAACATACCACATAATTTCACTACACACAACAGACATCCACTCCATTCCAAAAACATTAGTAAAAACTTTTATATTTACAATCTCAATAGCTCTAACTTTCTCAAATATGACACCTATTACATTGCAAATGCTTCTTTAACTAGTAGTCGCGTTTGCAGAATGGTGGAGAAAGGGGGCTGGGCCTCCGACCAGCGCTCCGGAGTTCTGCTGTGTATGACTTATAGGACATACCAGGAGGGCTTCTTTGCCCCCAAAGTCCCCCAGGAGTAAGGTGAACTTCATCCATCAACCAGTAGTGTGCCAGGAGGTGCGTTTGAGGAGTGGTGGAGAAAGAGGGGCATGGCCTACAAAGACCTCTTAGCCATTCCACTGTGTGGGACTTAAGGGACATAACAGAAGGGGTAGTTGGCCTTCAAAGATATCCTTGGGGGCCAACTACCCCTCCTATGACCTCCAGTAATTCCCACACAGCAGAATTCTAAGTTCTCATCGCAGGCCACGCCTCCTTTGCCCACCACTCTGCAAACGCGCTCTCTGGTGCACTCTTGGATTGGGATTGAAGTCCCCCTCGCTGCTGGAGTTCCTTAGGGGCCAACTAGCCTATTTGTTACCTCCAGTGGGATTGCTGAGAGGTGGACACAGGCCACGCACCCTATCTCCACCACTCTGCAAACTCACCTCCTGGGGTGCTCTTGGTTGGGGGATGATATCTCCCCTTGCCTCCTAAGGGTCCCTGTAGCCCCACACAGCTGGATTGCTGAGAGTGGTCCGAGGCCACACCCTCTTTTTATACCACTCTGCAAATGGGTCAGCAGGTGCACTACTGATTGGGGGTTGAAGTCCACTTAAGTCCTGAGGTCCTCAAGAATCAAAGGGACCTCACCTCCCCACCAGCAGTGCACCAAGAGGCGTATTTGCAGAGTAGTGTAAAAAGGGGCCTGGCCTCCGACCACCTCTCAGCAATACCACTGTGTGGGGCATTCTGGAGGGAACTGGTGTGCTAGTTGGCCCCTAAGGACCATCCCCTAACCCAGAACACAGCAGGAGTCGTGTTTGCAGAGTGGTGCCCTGAGGGGGCGGGGCCTTCATCGAGTTGCCAGTTTTTTTATTTTAGGAAGGGGGGCTGTGTGGCCCCCTTTCCCTTGAACCTTTTGGGCCCTGGGGACCCCATTGCAATTTTTAAAAAAGTGGCCACTTTTCGCCCTGGGGACCCCATCCCCCCAGGGCCTGCCCTGCCTTTTAAAAAATATTTTGGAGGGGGGCTGCATGGCCCCCACCTCAGGACAATATTGGCCCCGGGGACCCCATCCCCGGGGGCATGGCCTGACGTTGGGGACCACGGGGTGAGCCTAAATGCCCCCGCGGGCCTTGCCAGCTTCCCACCTCCTGCGGGAGCCAGCACTGCTTTTGGGCAAAAGGAGCTGCTGACATGCAGCTCCCTTTGCCCAAAAGCAACACTGCTTTACTTTATGGAAGCAAGAGCAGTTTTCATGCTCTCACTCCCATGAAGTGAAGCAGATGTTTTCTATGGCCTGCTCCCGCCCTACCATAGCAAAATGCAATATCCCAGGGTGGGCACCCCGGGACATTGCTGGAGCCGACCCTGGTGGATGGTGGTCCACAGGGCCATGGAATGCTCCTGGATGGGGCCGCGTGGCCCCCCCTACCAACAGGTTTAAAGCCCCAGGGAGGTGGTGGTCCCTGGGGCCAAGGGTCCGCTAGGGACACCCATATGTTAATTAATGAATGCCCTGGGGAGGCAGGAGCCCCCCACACTTCATTTACAAAACTTGAAGCCCTGGGGAGATGGCGGTCCCCGGGGCTTGGGTGGGCCTGCAGGGCCCCCCACCCATAATTAAATAATGCCCTGGGGAGGGAGGCAGCATTTTCCGGGGCTGCAGGGGCCCCGCAGGGGGGCTTAATTAAACAAATCGCAGGAGACCAAGTTTATTTTTTTTCTTTTTACTGCGGGATTTGCAGACGCTTCTTGAATTTCACTGAAGATTAAAAAAATACTTTTTGGGGATCCCTTGAGCAGGCCTAGGTGGTCAGGGTGTACCTACTCTGCCCCTTTTTCTTATTGTTTAACCTTTTTTCTTGTGACTCGGTTCAACACAAAATGGCTGCCAACTCTATCTGCTTTGAAGTATTGGCAGCCAATCAGAGTCAAGATCGAGATTGGGAGGGTTTGCAAATCCACTGCGGTCACCAGATACTAATGTACGAATTTCTCAGGAAGGAACTCCTGAACTGATTTTCACCATTTTAAAAAAAGGCTACCTTTTCGCCAAATTTTGTGTAATTCCGTTCAGCAGTTCAGGCTGTTGCCTTGTCTAAAGTTTCCTATGGAAATGAACATGGAGAAAACGTGTTTTGGTACGCCACTTTTTTCTTGGCCCTCGCTTGATGGATCACCCCAAAACTTTAAAGACAGGAGCTGACCACAGCGCCCCATTAGGTTTAAAATATATATATATATATATATCCATACACAAAGCGCTCCTTCCCAGTCCACGGACCCGGGGAAGGTGGTACGTGTGCCGGCAAAGCAAACCGGCTTGCAATATCCAACAGTCCGCCCCCACAGGTGATAACGCACTCTCAGGAAACAACACACCACACAGGATAGTTGCTCAAGTTATCTTTACTGGCTCATCATAACACATTTCGGCTACCTGCAGCCTTGCTCACACGTAGGAATGCCGTGCACAGCCACATCATATGTACAGAGTAAACATGAAATAGAAAACAGACTACATTGATCAAATACAAGCATCCACTAAGTTCGGCCATCTTGTACTGGTCATTGATCCGTATATTCGTTATGGCAACCAAGTTAAATACATAGTAAAGTCATGTGACAAAACTTCGTCAGTACTAGTTGGTGCATGCCAAGAGCTCTGAGGTGAATATAGGACTTTACCGCCCATATTACATGAATGTCAGTTCAAGATTCTAAATTGTAAACATATATTTCCAATAAAGTTTAAATCTGACATTGAAATGCAGTAGATTCAATGAAACATCGGTTCATCAAATGTGGAAACCTTGCTGGAAAAGGAATACATTATCATGCACTATGAGCACAAGCAGATAAACATCCAATCATGGACATATGCAGAAAATACGCTGGCAAGAAAATATATTTACAGAAATCTCTGTGAGCCTGCTTAATACTCGGGTGTTAACTACCTTGTGGCCGGCACTAGAAAAAAATGGGGATAAGAGTGCACATCCCCTTGCAGAATAGTGCAAAAAGTTCAATAAAAAAGTAGTCATATCATGCCCCAATGGGCAATCTTGTACTAAGGATCCTACATGGATGGGCTGATTATCAGAATAGATGAGTAAAGCATCGTAGGCAAGTGCCATAGTAGATAAAACTATACCGGTAATTCAAAATAAAGTAAAGAAATACATATAGGACCCTGGGGATATTTCGCCATACAGGGGTTATTGTAGAAGAGATCAACAAATTGTTCACAGTGTGGTAAAGTCTTTATACAGCATCCTCATGATTAACAAATCTGTACATAATAAAAAATATCTGTGTTCGCGTGCCACCCAAAAGTGCCTCTGAAGAAAAGGTTAGGAAACCTTTTAAAGTGTACTGCATCGCAGGGTGGGGCCCTTCCTTTCTTCCTGTGAAGGACAAAACATATAAAAAATGAATTAGTGTTCATGTACAAAGTGCAGTGTATCATACAGTTAAAATCTCTGTCATATTTGCATACCATCACAGTTCTTAGACAGTTCTTAAACAAACAAAAAAGGAAGAGAAAGGTTTGAAGGCCTCCAAATCAAAATACACTAAGGGAGATATTCTCAAGAATGTGCAATAATCATCACCAAATAGGTTAACGCAATGTTTCATATCACCGTCTATCGCGAGAAAATAATTCTGTGTTAACGTCTTAGTCACAGCACTGCAGTAACATGCAATAGCCTCCTGATAACTCGTCAAATGTCGATAAAAAATCAGCGATAAGCAGCGCCAGGCCTGCAATTCACACACATCAGGTGGGAAACATCACTATAAAAGCATACAAAAACATAACAACTGAGAAGAACAATGGAGGTAGCCGGATGCAGGAACAGAGGACGACCAGAACTCACAAGCCCCATGGAGGTCAACGCCGGGACCTCAGGATCAGGGATGGGCAAGGACAAGAAGAAGAGGAAGACGTGGTTCAGTCCGCAGGAAAACAGGATCCTCATAACGGAGGTGATAAAATACCATCAACAACTGTTTGTCACCTCCAATGTGTCATTAGCGACACAAAATGGAATATGGAAGTCCATCGTGGACAAGGTGAATGCAATTGAAGTGCTGAGAAGGACAATGGAAGAGGTCAAGAGGGGGGCTGGAATGATGTGAAGCGCAAAACCAAGCAGAACTCTGCAGCAACCAGAAGGCAGTAATGCAGACCGAAGGTGGGAGTCCATCACCACAGGAGGAGCTGGATGAGATGGAGGAACTGGTGTCCACATTAATCAGTGTGGAGATGGTGGGAGGAGTTGGGAGACCAGACACTACTCGACAGGAGCCGACACAACAGCAAGAGGGTGAATAATGACCAGGGACTGGGGGGACGGGGGGAGATGGGCACAACGGCACACATGCATAATTAAGCATAGCACAGTGCACACCCACAATGACTCTGGAGCATGTCACTGATCCCCTTGGCACACTGCAGCACACCTAGAAACTGCAAGTATGCCCTCGTCGACTATGTGCCCAGAGGGGGCACTCCCCACAAATCACTAATCTCACAACAAACCCATGCACATGTGCTGAACCCAGCACAGCTAGGGATCCGTGACCCACACTGACAATGCAAGTGACACTGCATGACGATTAGCATGGCTGCAGTCCCATTATCATGACATGGTGCACGCTACAACACTGAGGTGGCTGAGTGTGGACACATCCGTAAGGAGCAGGTTACACTCTGACACAACCATGTGCACAAACAACCCCTGATGTCAACAAGACATCTGCGGACAAACCATGTTCAAAAGTCCCAACTCCCACCAAGTGCCCAATTTACCGAAGTCTGCAATATTTTAGCACAGTATAAACACATAATTGAAAGGCACACTGCCTAAAAAGGGATACGGGCCAGCAAAATCTGAGCTGCATGGGCGACTCTCCCACAATGCAGCACACACACATAAAAAGCAGAGCACACAACTGCTGCCGCTTGTGTGTAGAAACTGGCCAATCATATCTGGCACAGCAGGGAAATGTGAGATGATGATGTACAAGTACAAAACCCACATCCGTGATGTCGACGAAATGTCCACTGTCCCGCATCAAATAGGCAGATGCTCCCAAACAGTCACACTGTGCATTGTCATGCAGCCTTCATGTAAACGTGTACAATGCATCCACATACATGTGAACACATGGATACAGTGCATCTCCCCTTCACATTGAAGAGGGGGAATCAACAACTCCTGCAGAGAAGACACAACAACTCTTCACTGCTGACAAAGAGGACCACCACACCTTCGACACCGACGCCCTCCAACAGCTCATGGACAGTCTCGGCACCCCACCTCCAGGAGCAGGGCAGCCCAGCTGCATCGAGGAGACCTCACGACCTCACCCCCTGCACAGACCACACAGCAGGAAGCACCAACCTCCATGGCTGTCCCCCAGGATGCACACGAATAACACATGGCCTTCCAAGGACGTGTGTTAGGGTGCCAGGAGTAGAGAACTGACAGGTGCGAGTGGGGTTTGACCGCATGGCAGCCAAACTAGATGCCATACGTGGGTGTTTAAGTCCCATCAGGGGCCACTTACAGTCACTAACGGACACCCAGAGTCCACTCCATGTTCTCCAATGATCCATGAATAACATCGCTGGAGTCCTGACTCAGAGACAAGGACAACTGTCTAGTCAGAGTGGCACCAGCGCTGTCATCCCGAAGTCTGGACACATGCGCAGGACAATGAAGAACATAGAGCGGGTGCAGGAGGAAAGAATGGCTGCCACAGCTGCACACCAGCGTGCTGTAGCTGGGATCTACCATGCCCAGCAGACCCTCATCATGGCATAGCTGCCACAAGGCCTGGCGCAGATTAATGCTGCCGCTGCTTCGACATCCACATCTCCGTCCCCTGATGTGTCAGTGCCACACAGTGCTGGAGACAGCACACCACCACCCACATGTGAGGCACATGAAACATCAGAGGATGAAGATGCAGATGATCCTGCCGTACTGGTAAGAAGGAAGCAGTAGCATTCATCTCCGCCATATGGCCTGTTTGTGCTTAGTTCTGTCCTCTGGATCATCACCTTCCACTGTCCCCTGATGAACCTCGACATGGACTGCTATATTCTGTTCGGTTGCCAATGACACAGCTATCAGACTGCAGACTGAACTCTTCTTCTTCTGATGTACTTGTTATTCCCTGAAGGATGCTGGCTTGCCCTCCATGGGCCAACAATGTAAAGTGGGGTTTGCATGGCCCTGTACTGCTCCAGCTACCACACTCCACTAAATGTGCATTAAACATTCAAATTCACACAGATGTGTCATGTCTATGATCATTCAAGTGGGAAAGTATGGATGAATGTAGGGTCACTGATTCCCCCTTACGTCCATGTTGCTCATGTTGTGGGACTTGAGTCAGAGGGTGCAACATTACAGATTGCGGTCTGGGTGGCGCCTACACTACAACAGAGACACACGCATTAGCTATGTCCTTGTCCAGGCAAAAACTGAACCATGCTCAGAGCCCCGGGGCCATTGTTCATACCCCTATGCTGGACTGGCATACGCCAGGCCAGTCCACTCTGCTTGCACTTACATGGGGGGGGTACAACACTACATGTCCCAGTTCATACCTGTAGTGATATGCTGATCACAGGTCTAGTTGTCAGCATGCCACAGCCACTCCTTGAAGGCTGGTTTACACCCACACCACACCCATCCAGCACAGGCATCACAGGACATGTGACCCTGTCAATAAAATGGACCAGGCGCATAGCAATTATGCACAAAAGTGACAACGCCATCTTAGAAAGTCCCTCCTGCCTTTTGTAACTCTTTCGAATGCCTATCGGTCAACATCAAATCGCCCACAAATAGTTCACTACAATGCCACCTCCTATACCACCCTCCAGGCAACTCCAACGAATTTGGAACACAGCTGTCGGACCTGATCACCCAATCCGCATTCAACAATGACAACAGCATAATTCTGGACGACTTCAACCTAAGATGGAACGAAACAAAAAACGTGCTCATCCAATCTCTCAACAGCCTCCTGCTAGACAACGATATGATCCAACACTGCTCAGGGGAAACACACCATAGAGGAGCGATCCTGGATACAATCATTGCGGACAAAAATTCAATCACTATTTACTACATCATCCCCGTTGACTGGTCCGACCACCTTATCATACTTTTTCATATCAACCAACCGGCCCTATCCCAACCCCCTATTCAGGCCTCTCCTAAGTGGGTCAGGAACACAACCCGAGTCACCCGAGACAAACTAGAAGAAGGACTTAACAAGCTCCTCCCAAACACGGTGGAGCACCTATCAACCACTGAACTCACCTCGCTTTACCATTCCAACTTGACGCTCACCTTGGACCGGCTGGCGCCCTTGAAACTAAAGAAACCCAGAAGCACCCCCTCCAGGTCCTGGTTCACCACAGACCTAAATGAGGAAAGAAGACACCTCAGAACCCTAGAAAGAACCTGGAGGAATAACCCCTCCTCCCTCCATCGTGATCAACTCAAGGCAGCACACAGAAACTACAATTCTGCTCCGGCCTTAGACAATGCTAAAAACCGCCCCAAAGAACTCTTTAACATCATTAGGAGCCAAACATCCAAACCAGTGACAGCCAACATGGTGGCTTCCAAAACCCACTGTGACAACTTTGCCAGCTTTTTCAACACAAAAATCACCAAAATTGATCTATCTCTCAGCACTAAGCCCTCCACCCCCACGGAGATCCCGACACCAGCAACAGATAGCAATTCCCCAGTGATCACTCCTACTTGCTGGTCATCCTTCCGTCCCATTCAGGAAGAAGTGATAAGCAATCTGATCGCCACCACAAAACCCTCTTCCCACTCCCTTGATCAGCTACCCACAAGACTGACAAAAGACCTGAAGCTTACACTAGCCCCAATTTGGTGCAAGATTATCAACAGCTCTCTGAGCTCGGGAACCATTCCTGACTTCCTCAAAGTAGTCACGCCGCTACTAAAAGAACCTGGCCTTGACCCTGAGGACATGAACAACTTCAGACTAGTATCGAACCTTCCTCTCTTATCCAAAATTCTAGAAAGATGTGTTCTTCCACAGTTAACCCAACACCTAGAGAACATCAAACTACTAGACCCACACCAATCAGGATTCAGAAAGGGTTGCAGCACCAAAACCTCAATCTTAAATGTCTTAGACAATCTGCACATGTCACTTGACTCTGACCAATGTAGCCTTCTCATCTTTCTAGACCTTTCGGCCGCGTTCGACACAGTTGACCACACCCTGCGCCTCAAAGTCCTCCAGGAGAGAGCGGTTATTGAAAAGACGGTTCTAAAATGGTTCTCCTCTTTTTTCTACAACCGCACACAAAGAATAAAAATCAATAGCTTTGAGTCGGACCCCCTTCCGGTTACCAGAGGAGTTCCACAAGGGTCAGTACTCTCCCCACAACTTTTCAACATCTACATGCATCCCCTCACCACACTTCTAAAGAACTCCAACATCCCCTTCCAGCTTTATGCGGACGATACACAACTATATCTGGAAAACACCTCAATCGCATACATACACAGACTTAGGGGGTCAATAGGATGCCGGGCGTACTTAGACCGCCCGCCATCCTATCGGAATTCGGGACTGCCCGGCTTAAGGGCGGGGGTCCCATGGGGGTATTAGGATGCGCCTGCCACAGTGGCAGGCGCACCCAGCATTTTTAACATTGTGGCGGGCGGTGCTCTCAGCACTTGTGCATTTGCAAACACAAAGCGGCAGGCACAGAGCGGTGCCTTCCGCATTGTGTATGCAAATGCCCATGTGCACCCCCCACCTCTCCTTCACTTCGGGGGCCCGCAGGGGACCCCCGAAGTGAAGACCGCATGCCTTTCCATGGCGGCATCGCCGCAACGGAAAGGCATCTGTTTCTGCCCATTGTAATATGGGCGGCGGTGTCTGAGAGACACCGCCACCATATTAAACCTTTTCCGCCCCGGCCGCAAGGGGACCGGGGCGGAAAAGCGGCAGACGGTGTTTCCGTCCGCCGCGGTCCCCCCCGCCATAGTAATATGGCGGGGGGGAAATGGGTGGTGGGCGGGTATAGATGTCTGGCGGATCGCCACCGCCCGCATGGCGGTGGCGATCAGACAGACATCCTAATGGGCCACTAAATGTCACGCTCATTGAGGTCCAAAATTGGCTCTCAACCAACCACCTCAAACTCAACCAAGAGAAAACAGAAGTGCTCCTCATCTCTAATAGAGACGAAAACCCTCAAATCGAAGAATGGCTGCAAAGCCATAGACGCCTTCAATGGTGCCCTTGCGCCAACGGACTCGGTGAAATCCCTAGGGATTACCCTTGACTCAAAACTGGACATCAAAAAACACATCTCAAAAACCGCCAAAAGTGCGTTCCTAAATCTGAAACTGATTCACAAAATAAAACCCTTCCTCCCCCGAAAGATCTTAAACAGGCCAATCAGGCATTGGTGCTCTCCAGAATTGACTATGGTATCGCAGCACTGACCGGGACAGCAAAATCTCACATAGGTCCTCTTTCCACTACCCTAAACACCACAGCTAGAATGGTCACAGGAACGAAGAAATATGAGCACATCTCACCGGCACTCAAGGAACTGAAGTGGCTCCCTATCGACCAACGAGCCAGCTTCCGTACAGCTTGCCTGAAGCACAAAGCCCTGCACACACGCAAACCAAAACATCTGGCCGCCAAACTCAAAAGGGCCGGTCTGTCCAGGAACCTCAGAAGTTCCAACACGCTTCTACTCATCCCACTGAAATCACGGAAACACAAAACCTCAAACAAATCCTTTGCGGGAAATGCTCACAAGATTTGGAACTCCATCCCCCCTCACATCAGAAGGACCACCTCCTTCCCGAAAGTCAAGATACTACTCAGAGCCCTCTTCCTAGAGCGCTCTCGTCCGTAACGAGAAATCCACAATTGACTGGGGAAGGACAGTTATCTTCCCTTCTCGAAACTCCATAGCCTGAAGATGCGCCCTCAAACTCTGTTCCATATTGCTCTTAAGTTGGTGATCTGCAGAGTATTATTTCTCCTTTTGTTCTCTGTTCTTGTTTTCCGCCCAGAATTTCTTGTTCATAACTGTACATGCTGTGAAGCACTCTGACACCCACGGGTCCAGCTAGCGCTATACAAAACTTCAAAAAAATAAATAAATAAGTAATAAAACATGCTTGAGGACATTATTTCCACTATCTAACGGAGTGTGTATGTGGGGTCATTAATTATGCATGTGGGCCTAGGCCCCTACCAAATCACATTCCCCACTGCCGGATGTCACATGATGGCATGCGCACCACGTGACTCAATCATAAAGATAACTATCAATATTAGGTCAGCTCGTGCACTGCTATATTGTAGGTGTAGTTACTCGTTTGTTCCGTGCTCCAGAATATCACCCTCTGAACATGGTGTAAATACTATCACTCCTCTCGCATACCCCAAAGGTGGGATATGTCCCCCGGGCACTGGATTTCGGTCCTCCATGGAGGTTTCAACTGTTTAAAAACCTTTAGTCCACTATGTTACTCCATTGGTTCAGGTAGTGTTTAATCTTGTTTTATTCATCACAAGCAGTTTTTTCACACTAAACTTCAGTTCCCAGAATGCATCATTGGTAGTACTTGGTTTAACATTCCATTGTTAATTTTCACTCCCAATGCATTTCGGCCTGGAGGCCTTCATCAAGGACCAGTTTGTCCCTGAGGCTCTGTCCCCTCATCTAGGTGATATTAGGTCTTTCCTGTATGTCTTATAGTCGGGTCACTGGTCAGTATATCATAGCTTTTGTTAATAATACGTTTGACTTCATTGGAGCTCTCATTGAATGTGAAAATAATTCTGGTACCATTCTCTCCTTTTTCGTCATCTTCTTTGTCAGATGCCAACACAATTAATTTTCTTTGCACCCCTTTACCTTTTTTGAAAGCCTTGTTAAGCACCCACTGAGGGTACCCTCTTTCCAGAAATCTGCCCACTATAGTCTGTTCTTCTACTTTAAAGGCCTCTTCTGTATTGCAGTTTCTTTTTGCGCTCAGCAGTTCACCATAGGGGATACTCCACTTGAGAATATCCGGGTGGCTGCTGAGAGCATGTAAGAGACTGTTGCCCGCAGTGTCTTTGCGGTAGAGTTTAGTTTGGATCACACCCTAAACGATTTCAAATCTGACATCAAGGAAATCCACTGTTCTCCTGCTGATGGTCCTAGTAAGTGTAATATTGTGGTTGTTGACATTGAATTTATCAACAAAGATGTTAGCTTCTCCTTCGGAACCTTTCCACATAATGAACAGATCATTAATGTATCTGAGCCACATGATGATCATTATCTCTATGTTTTATTTACAAATGCTGTGTTGTTTGAACCGGTCATTTAATGTTATTTCAAATTACTTGTGTTGCACGAGTATTCAGTATTGTCAAACAGTGTTAAGACGGCTACTAATTTTCTCACGTTCCATGGTGAACTGTTAAAGGAGTCCCTCGTCTATGTCTCCGTGTTTTTATGTAATGCACTCTCGAAACTTGACTCAAAGTGTGAACAAGACAGTCTGCTGTCGAAACGCGTAGCATTTGAGTACATAAACCTGCACAAGCATATCGGTTTTCTGAGTGTGCGCTTTATTGGATTTTGTTTTGGATATATATATATATATATATATATATATATATATATATATATATATATATATATATATATATATATATATATATATATATATATATATTACCTACTGGCAGTCGCCAGTAGGTATATATAGTTAGGATTGGCTACCATGGGAAATCCGCAACATTCTATTGGGAATAACTCTGGCGCCGGTTGAGGAATTTGTGTGTAATTTTCCAAAATTTTGGCCAGCTCTGCTGCGCTCCTTCACTGAAAGTTTCGGTGGGATTCCTGAAGTGGGGGCTGAGAAAAAAGGGGGGTCCCAAAACGTGTTTTCCCCATGTTAATTTCCATAGGATTGTCTGACAAGTCTACAGCCCGAACCGCTGAACGGAATTACGCCAAACTTTGCAAAATTGTAGGGACTGGTATGCAGATGTGCCTTTGCTATATTTGGTGAAAATCCCTCCTGTAGTTCCTGAGAAAATCAAAAGAGAAAAAATATATATATCTATAGCAGCTTAGGTGTAAGCTTACTGTAAGCTTACCTTTCCGAGCATGAGCTGCATTCTGATTGGCTGCCAATGTCTGTCAACACTCCAAACCAGAAAGTGTTGGCAACCATCTTGTGCCTCAGTAGACTGAGGCACAGGAAAGCAGAAAAACAAACGTGTAGAACTAAAAAAGGGGGCAGGGTAGAAGCAACCTGACCCCCTAGACCTGCTCAGGGGGTCCCACAAGGCCCCCCAAGGCAAAAAAAAAATGTGTTTTTAAAATTCATATTCTTCATCCAAGAAGTGTAGGCAGCCATCTTGGGACCAATATACATGATAGCACCTCATTAAAAAGCATTGTAGGTAATAGAGGGTTTTAGGACTTTAGTTAAATTATAAATCATTTGTTGCTGGTACCATACTCATTTTAGGAATTGTGGTGTGTTCTAAGGTGATTTTACCATGTGAAAAAGCCTTCTGCTGGGATATCATGAATCATGTTTGAAAGAAAACTATTATCCCATGCTTTTCCCACAGTGGTTTGGAAGGGGATCTATAAGCTAAACTGAAAGCATATTTTCTGTAAATTCACATTATCTTTCTCAGTCATGTGAGAATGAAGTCTGACATTCTCAGTAAAACATGTACATCCAACAAGGACAGAGACTGTCAGTTGATTCCTTTGTGTTCTACTGCAGCTTCCCAGAGTGTTCTAAGGAACAACTAGAGCGCTAACAGTCTTACTTATGACAAAAGTATGGCACACCAGAAGCCATCTTGATTGGAATGAAGTGGTAAGTCTGAAAACATTTAATTTAAAAAGGAACAAAATTAGGGGGTTCATTTTGCCATAGAAAGTATGATTAGTGCTTCAGAAAGAAAAATTAGGGCACATTTTGAGTGACTTCTCAAATACTCTTCTATTTCATTAAACAATTCTGACATGCAGTCTCCCAAGATAGCCACCAGAGACAAAAGAGCCCAAATGTAGCCCAAATAGAACCCAGATGTAGCCCAAGTTTAGCCCAATGACAGAATGTCCCAGAGTGTTCTAAAGAACAACTAGAGGGCTAACAGTCTTACTTATGACAAAAGTATGGCACACCAGAAACCATCTTGTTTGAATGAAGTGGTAACTCTTAAAACATTTAATTTAAAAAGGAACAATATGAGGATATATTTTGCCATAGAAAGTATGATTAGTGCTGCAGAAAGAAAAATTAGGGCACATTTTGAGTGACTTCTCAAATCCTATTCTATTTCATTAAAAAATTCTGACTTGCAGTCTCCCAAGATGGCCACCAGAGACAAAAGAGCCCAAATATCACCCAGATGTAGCCCAAGTATAGCCCAATGACAGAATGTCCCAGAGTGTTCTAAAGAACAACTAGAGCGCTAACAGTCTTACTTATGACAAAAGTATGGCACAACAGAAGCCATCTTGATTGGAATGAAGTGGTAAGTCTGAAAACATTTAATTTAAAAAGGAACAAAATGAGGGGGTTCATTTTGCCATAGAAAGTATAATTAGTGATGCAGAAAGAAAAATTAGGGCACATTTTGAGTGACTTCTCAAATCCTATTCTATTTCATTAAAACATTCTGACATGCAGTCTCCCAAGATGGCCACCAGAGACAAAAGAGCCCAAATGTAGCCCAAATAGCACCCAGATGTAGCCCAAGTATAGCCCAATGACAGAATGTTGTAAAGAACAACTAGAGCGCTAACAGTCTTACTTATGACAAAAGTATGGCACAACAGAAGCCATCTTGATTGGAATGAAGTGGTAACTCTTAAAACATTTCATTTAAAAGGGAACAATATGAGGATATATGTTGCCATAGAAAGTATGATTAGTGCTGCAGAAAGAAAAATTAGGGCACATTTTGAGTGACTTCTCAAATCCTATTCTATTTCATTAAAAAATTCTGACATGCAGTCTCCCAAGATGGCCACCAGAGACAAAAGTGCCCAAATGTAGCCCACATATCACCCAGATGTAGCCCAAGTATAGCCCAATGACAGAATGTCCCAGAGTGTTCTAAAGAACAACTAGAGCGCCAACAGTCTTACTTATGACAAAAGTATGGCACAACAGAAGCCATCTTGATTGGAATGAAGTGGTAAGTCTGAAAACATTTAATTTAAAAAGGAACAAAATGAGGGGGTTCATTTTGCCATAGAAAGCATGATTAGTGCTTCAGAAAGAAAAATTAGGGCACATTTTGAGTGACTTCTCAAATCCTCTTCTATTTCATTAAATGAATTCTGACATGCAGACTGAAACATGCACTTTGAATACCAGCAGCAGACTTCCCTGGTGAGCAGTAGTTTTACTACAGTGATATAATGAGCAACTAGAGTGCTAAAATTCAGAATTTATGGCAAATGTGTGACACATCTGAATGCTTTCTTGATGGAACCAAAGTAAACAAGCATTGAAAATGCAATAGATATCGCCCTCGTTTAAGTTAAAGCCATTCTGTTTGTAATTAGGTGGCTTTTTAGCTTTGCTTTAATAGTGTTTTTCAAATTTCATGTAAATAACATGCATATGTATGCATATATGCATATGTATGCATGAATTTATATTTGTATTTATATAGATATGCAGATTATATATGTTTATATATGTATGTATATATATATACACATACATATATATCAATACATATATATGCATATATATATATATGTGTATATGTGTGCGTGTAGATAGACCGAGGCACAAGAGAGCAGAAAAACAAACATGAAGAACACAAAAAGGGGGCAGGGTAGATACACCCTGATCCCCTATGCCTGCCCAGGTGGTTCCACAAGGACCAAAAAGGCCCACATTTCTTTTTTAAAAAATTGGTCTGTTTTTTTAAAAATTACCCCCCGGGGGGACCAAATCGCGGCGGCATAGTGATAAAGAAGTGCGGGGGGTCCACAATCCCCCCAACACTGCCCCGGGACCGCCGCCCCCGGGGCAAAGCAACACAGCCCCTTGGCGCATACTGGAGGCTCCTGGTGGGCTACTTGGCCCCAGGGACCCCCAGTGTGCAAGGGGAATTAGTTCCTATTCTGCAAACACGCCAGGGGTTGCGCTGCAGAGCGGTGTAAAAAAGGGTGTGGCCTCATTACACCTCTCTGCAATGCAGCCCCCTGGCGCATACTGCAGGTTCCAGGTGGGCTAGTTGGCCCCCAGGGACCCGCAGTATGCAAGGGGAATTAGTTCCCCCTCTGCAAATTCGCCCGGGGGCTGCGTTGCAGAGAGGTGTAAAAAAGGGTGTGGCCTCTGAACACCTGCCTGCAAAAATGTAGTAAATCAGTATAAAAAAAATAACAATTAATAGATTTAAAAATTGTTGTTTAAAAAACCTTCGAAATTCAATGAAAAAACCATAGGTTTCAGGCCTTATATAGTTAGGAATTAGCATTTTAAAAACCTTGCAAATTCACTGAAAAAACCATAGGTTTCAGGCCTTATATAGTTAGGAATTAGCATTTAAAAAACCTCTGAAATTCACTAAAAAAACTATAAGTTTTAGGGGTGTTATAGTTAGCTGGACATTTCACTCATACAAAACCATTGAAATTGCTCCTATATAGTTAGTTGTACTAACTATATTTTGCGCACCCGCAATCCACTGCTGATTATGTCACATATTAGATCATTCATGACATGGTCAGTGACATCACTGATGACATCTCAAATGACATCACTGATGACATCACTGATGGCATCATCCACGTGACAATCACATACACCTTTTCATACACTATTATAATTTTTCATTACTCTTTGTAAAATACAGAGTATCATATTTGAATCCATTTTCACAGCAATACAAGTATCTAAAAATCCACTCAGTGATTCATAGATGTATACACACATCTAATCACTTACCTGTGGATTCACTCATACATGCTGTCAATGAACAATAGAACACTATCAAAAATACGTATACACCTATATCGACATTAAACAACAGCACACATCCTAATCACATATGAAGTCATCCTACTCACTTATGCAAACAATGGATCATACTTACATATTTACTTAGCAAAACCCTTATACAAAAACCACTTAATCTATTCATTTAGATAGTAAGTCATACTTAGTGAATTATAAAATCATTATTACAAGTATACAGTTATCCATACATTCACTCACACAATCATTGAGTCTTATGTATACTTATTTATATACAACAACTAACACATACACTGCCTTTTATTTTTCTAGTTTGTTGGAAGTGTACCATTGAGAAATATATTTGCTCATCACCACACCCATAAAGAGATTCACTCCCCCAAACGGTTAGAACATGTAGTTTTAACTTCATATATCTACTGAATCAACTATTCACACATCTATGGACAGTCACACACACCCCACCGAACCACACACACTTTCACACTCCCATACAAATACTCAGTTAACTAATCAATAACTAATATAGACTTTCACATAGCTAGTAACCAACTGTAGAATCAGTTTACACAACAACTAACAAAGTGATACAGATATTCACACAGTTTAGTCACTATCCACTATATTTAGTGAGACATTATAAATTGGTCAAGTAAACAGTCAATTACACTGCTACTAAATCCTCCATCCAAATATTTATTTATATATATACACTCATTCTTCAATGCAAATTGCTATATATATAATGCATATTTAAATAACGAAGCAAACCACATTCACTGGATGATGTCATCAGTGATGTCATCAGTGATGTCATTTGAGATGTCATCAGTGATGTCACTGACCATGTCATGAATGATCTAATATATGACATCATCAGCAGTGGATTGCGGGTGCGCGAAATATATAGGAGCAATTTCAATGGTTTTGTATGAGTGAAATGTCCAGCTAACTATAACACCCCTGAAACCTATAGTTTTTTGAGTGAATTTCAAAGGTTTTTTAAAAGCTAATTCCTAACTATATAACGCCTGAAACCTATGGTTTTTTCAGTGAACATATATATATATTCACTGAAAAAACCATAGGTTATAGACCATATATAGTTAGGAATTTGCATTTACAAAACCTTGAAAATTCACTGAAAAAACCATAGGTTAGAGACCATATATAGTTAGCTGGACATTTTATTGACATAAAACCAATGATATTCCATATATAGTTAGTTGCACTAACTATATATCGCGCACCCGCAATCCACTGCTGATGATGTCACATATTACATCATTCATGACATGGTCAGTGACATCACTGATGACATCACTGATGACATCTCAAATGACATCACTGATGACATCACTGATGACATCTCAAATGACATCACTGATGACATCATCTAGTGTCTGTGTGTTTTTGTAAAGTTTAAATATGTTTTACATATTGAAGAATGAGTGGATGTATGGAAGACTGAGTGTGTGTGTGGCTGGCTGGGAGGTGTGTGACTGTGCATATCAATGTGTACTTGTATCAGTGATTGTATAAGAGAGTAAGTATGTGTTAGTATATGTGTGAAAAGTATGGTGTTCTGTGTTTAACTGTATAGATGAGGAAATCGAAGTGTGATTGATTCTTCACAGGACTGACTAGGTGTATGAGTGCATATGATAGTGTTGTAATAATGAGTGACTGTATGTATGAGTGATTGTATGGGTGAATGAGTGAATGTGTGTGTAGACGTAGGAATCAGTGAGTGCGTATGTAGTAACTGGTATTGGTGTGTCATGATGTCATCAGTGATGTCATTTGAGATGTCATCAGTGATGTCATTTGAGATGTCATCAATGATGTCATCAGTGATGTCACTGAAGTATGGTGTTCTGTGTTTAACTGTATAGATGAGGAAATGGAAGTGTGATTGATTCTTTACAGGACTGACTAGGTGTGTGAGTAACTCCATGGATGAGTGGCAGTGTGTGAGTGTCTGCATAGGTGTATGAGTGCATATGATAGTGTTGTAATAATGAGTGACTGTATGTATGAGTGATTGTATGGGTGAATGAGTGAATGTGTGTGTAGACGTAGGAATCAGTGAGTGCGTATGTAGTAACTGGTATTGGTGTGTCATGATGTCATCAGTGATGTCATTTGAGATGTCATTTGAGATGTCATCAGTGATGTCATCAGTGATGTCACTGACCATGTCATGAATGATGTAATATGTGACATCATCAGCAGTGGATTGCGGGTGCGCGATATATAGTTAGTGCAACTAACTATATATGGAATTTCATTGGTTTTATGTCAATAAAATGTCCAGCTAACTATATATGGTCTCTAACCTATGGTTTTTTCAGTGAATTTTCAAGGTTTTGTAAATGCAAATTCCTAACTATATATGGTCTATAACCTATGGTTTTTTCAGTGAATTTCATTGGTTTTTTAAAAGCTAATATCTATAGCTGTAAAATATATTCTTTATTACGTGACGTATCACATAGCCACGTGAGACGCCTCATGACGCGTCGCATAACCGTGACGTATCGGCTCTGCAGCACAAACAAAACCCGTAACGTAAGCGTGCCGGAGCACGCTTACAGATATATATATTTTTTTTAACCTTAATTAGACAAAATCCACACGTGCACATATCTTGAGGCCTTGCAAAGGCACATCAAACAAACAGTCCCTACAATTTTGCCAAGTTTGCTGGAAATCTATTCCCTTAATTTTTTTTTTACTGTTTCTCTTGGTTTTCCCCTTGTTACGCTTACCGGGACGCTACCCGGTACGCGAACCGGACGCTCCAAAAACACAAGATGGCGGACTCCCGCTACGCTGCCGGTTAGCTGCCCGGTTCGCGTACCGGGAAGCGCCTCTACCGTGAAAAAACGCGGGGGACTTTAATATCCCCCTCATCAATCCTAGGGGGTCAGGAGGGGTTTACCTTGCCCCCTTTCCTTCATTTCCCCCTTCTTTTTTCACCACATCTTGTCTCTCGAACCTACCGAGAGACAAGATGGCGGCCGCTCCGGACTGTTTACAATGTTGACAGCTACGCTGCCGGTTAGCTGCCCGGTGAGCTGCCCGGTTCGCGTACCGGGACGCGCCTCTACGGCGTAAAATCGTTTTTTTTTTTTTTGCCCCGCGGGGCACTTTAATATCCCCCTCATCAATCCTAGGGGGTCAGGAGTGGTCTACTTTGCCCCCTTTCCTTCATTTCCCCCTTCGTTTTTCACCACATCTTGTCTCTCGATCGTACCGAGAGACAAGATGGCGGCCGCTCCGGACTGTTTAGAATGTTGACAGACTCCGGAGAGCCAATCAGCTTCGCTTCGCGAAGTTCCGTTACGCGTCAGGTACGCGAACCGGGGCGCTAACCGGAGCGCTGTCACAGATATATATATTTTTTTAAACGTTAATTTCTCAAAATCCACTGGAGCACATATATTGAGACATAGCAAAGGCACGTCGGGCAAACCATATCTACAATTTTGCCAAGTTTCATGTAAATCTATTCAGCCGTTCGAGCTAAAAGTGAGTCCAACCGCCCTATGGAAAAATGAATGGGAAAAACGCGTTTTGGGACCCCCCTTTTTTCTCGGCCCCCCCTTGACGAAACCCCCCCAAATTTTCAGGGGCTGCTCAGAAACAAAATGTGCCATTGTCCTGAAAATTTCAGCCAATTCCGTCCACAAACGCCAAAGTTATTAGACATAGAATTTTCAGAAATCCCATAGAGAAAAAATCCTAACTATATATACCCACTGGCTATCGCCAGTAGGTAATATACATATATAAACATATATAATCTGCATATCTATATAAATATAAATGCATGCATACATATACATATATGCATACATATGCATGTTATTTACATGAAAGTTTTAAAAACACTAATAAAAGCAAAGCTAAAAAGCCACCTCATTACAAACAGAATGGCTTTAACTTAAACGAGGGCGAGATCTATTGCATTTTCAATGCTTGTTTACTTTGGTTCTATCAAGAAGGCATTCAGATGTGTCACACATTTGCCATAAATTCTGAATGTTAGCACTCTAGTTGCTCATTAGATCACTGTAGTAAAGCTAGTGCTCACCAGGGAAGTCTGCTGCTAATCATGGTTTGCAGCCATTTTCCCGCATTTTTTATCCCGCAAACTTTCAGTCCGCATACCATTATCCCGCAAGGTCATTGACCTCGCATACCATTATCCCGCATTTTTTCAAAATGCATGTGCATTTATCGCGCATGCCTTTACAAAGAATTACGTTTTAAAGGCATGTATGGTAAATGCATTTGCGTTGTGAAAACCACGATGACGAGAGAGGTAAGTGGGTTTGTGTTAATTTTTTCATCGGTTAGTGATTGTGTAGTGTAGTGTAGTGTTGTGTAGTGTAGTGTTGTGTTAGTGTAGTGTAGAGTTGTGGTGGTTGTTTAGTGTAGGGTCATGCTGGGGGTAGTGTTTTAGGGTTTAGGGTTGTGTTGTAGTGTTTGCGTAGTGTAGGGTCATGCTGGGGGTAGTGTTTTAGGGTTTAGGGTAGTGTTGTAGTGTTTGCGTAGTGTAGGGTCATGCTGGGGGTAGTGTTTTAGGGTTTAGGGTTGTGTTGTAGTGTTTGCGTAGTGTAGGGTCATGCTGGGGCTAGTGTTTTAGGGTTTAGGGTAGTGTTGTAGTGTTTGCGTAGTGTAGGGTCATGCTGGGCGTAGTGTTTTAGGGTTTAGGATAGTGTTGTAGTGTTTGCGTAGTGTAGGGTCATGCTGGGGGTAGTGTTTTAGGGTTTTGGGTAGTGTTGTAGTGTTTGCGTAGTGTAGGGTCATGCTGGGGTGTAGTGTTTTAGGGTTTAGGGTAGTGTTGTAGTGTTTGCGTAGTGTAGGGTCATGCTGGGGGTAGTGTTTTAGGGTTTTGGGTAGTGTTGTAGTGTTTGCGTAGTGTAGGGTCATGCTGGGGGTAGTGTTTTAGGGTTTTGGGTAGTGTTGTAGTGTTTGCGTAGTGTAGGGTCATGCTGGGGTGTAGTGTTTTAGGGTTTTGGGTAGTGTTGTAGTGTTTGCGTAGTGTAGGGTCATGCTGGGGGTAGTGTTTTAGGGTTTTGGGTAGTGTTGTAGTGTTTGCGTAGTGTAGGGTCATGCTGGGGGTAGTGTTTTAGGGTTTTGGGTAGTGTTGTAGTGTTTGCGTAGTGTAGGGTCATGCTGGGGGGTAGTGTTTTAGGGTTTTGGGTAGTGTTGTAGTGTTTGCGTAGTGTAGGGTCATGCTGGGGGTAGTGTTTTAGGGTTTTGGGTAGTGTTGTAGTGTTTGCGTAGTGTAGGGTCATGCTGGGGGTAGTGTTTTAGGGTTTAGGGTAGTGTTGTAGTGTTTGCGTAGTGTAGGGTCATGCTGGGGGTAGTGTTTTAGGGTTTAGGGTAGTGTTGTAGTGTTTGCGTAGTGTAGGGTCATGCTGGGGGTAGTGTTTTAGGGTTTAGGGTAGTGTTGTAGTGTTTGCGTAGTGTAGGGTCATGCTGGGGGTAGTGTTTTAGAGTTTAGGGTAGTGTTGTAGTGTTTGCGTAGTGTAGGGTCATGCTGGGGTGTAGTGTTTTAGGGTTTTGGGTAGTGTTGTAGTGTTTGCGTAGTGTAGGGTCATGCTGGGGGTAGTGTTTTAGGGTTTAGGATAGTGTTGTAGTGTTTGCGTAGTGTAGGGTCATGCTGGGGTGTAGTGTTTTAGGGTTTTGGGTAGTGTTGTAGTGTTTGCGTAGTGTAGGGTCATGCTGGGGGTAGTGTTTTTGGGTTTAGGGTAGTGTTGTAGTGTTTGCGTAGTGTAGGGTCATGCTGGGGGTAGTGTTTTAGGGTTTAGGGTTGTGTTGTAGTGTTTGCGTAGTATAGGGTCATGCTGGGGGTAGTGTTTTAGGGTTTAGGGTTGTGTTGTAGTGTTTGTGTAGTGTAGGGACATGCTGGGGGTAGTGTTTTAGGGTTTAGGGTAGTGTTGTAGTGTTTGCGTAGTGTAGGGTCATGCTGGGGTGTAGTGTTTTAGGGTTTTGGGTAGTGTTGCAGTGTTTGCGTAGTATAGGGTCATGCTGGGGGTAGTGTTTTAGGGTTTAGGGTAGTGTTGTAGTGTTTGTGTAGTGTAGGGTCATGCTGGGGGTAGTGTTTTAGGGTTTAGGGTAGTGTTCTACTGTTTGTGTAGTGTAGGGTCATGCTGGGGGTAGTGTTTTAGGGTTTAGGGTAGTTTAGTTGTTTAGTGTATGCTAAAGGCATATTCGTTCTAAAAGTTTTCGTTATTTTAATTTGCGGCCTAATAGTACATGCAGGATTTTTTTTGCGGACTGATGGTATGCGGGATTTCGTCATATATTCGCTAATCATACTTTCTATGGCAAAATGAACCCCCTCATTTTGTTCATTTTTAAATTAAATGTTTTAAGAGTTACCACTTTATTCCAATCAAGATGGCTTCAGGTGTGCCATACCTTTGTAATAAGTAGGACTGTTAGCACTCTAGTTGTTCTTTAGAACACTCTGGGACATTCTGTCATTGGGCTATAGTTGGGCTACATCTGGCTGATATTTGGGCTACATTTGTTTTTTTTGTCTCTGGTGGCCATCTTTGGGCTACATTGGGCTACATTGGGCTACATTTGGGCTCCAACATATATATAGCCCAATGTAGCCCAATATATATTTTTCAAAGTTAATTTTCGTAAAAACCACTGGAGCCTATATCTTGAGACATAGCAAAGGCACATCGGGCTACCAGTCCCTACAATTTTGCCAAGTTTGGTGTAAATCCATTCAGCCGTTCAGGCTAAAAGTGAGGCCAACCGCCCTATGGAAAATTGCATGGGAAAAACATGTTTTGGGACCCCCCTTTTGTCTCGGCCCCCCCTTGACGAAACCCCCCCAAATTTTCAGGGGCTGCTCAGAAACAAAATGTTCCATTTTCCTGAAAATTTCAGCCAATTCTGTCCTCAAACGCCAAAGTTATTCGACATAGAATTTTCAAAAATCCCATAGGAAAAAAATCCTAACTATATATACCTACTGGCTATCGCCAGTAGGTAATATATACACATATATATATATATATATATATATGTATTACGCTCCGTGGAGTTGTCCAAGTAGCGTGTAGCATCCAAGCCTGCGTGCGCCTTCCCCAAAGCGTTAGTTGGTATGGGCAGTTGCGTGTTTGAAATAGGCCCGACGCGTTTCGTAAATTTATTTTCCTCATCAGGGGCCAGCAGTAAAGTGCACGACGTCTACCATCTCCCTATATGAAAACACACATTGTGCTTGTGGGAGATGTAGTCCATATATCCTGAATGGATGCACTTTCAAATTACTGCTCGTTCCAAAGGCTCTACCATGAGCCCCAAACATCACTCCTGTCCTAATCCATCGCGCAGCTCCACATACAAGACTCCTTGTACAGCGCGTCTCGTGGCCCCCGTTTCTTCGGGGTGGTGCAACCCAGCGGCAGGACCGCCGCTAATGTATTACGCTTAATGGGGTTGTCCAAGTAGCGGGTAGCACCCGAGCCTGCGTGCGCCTTCCCCAAAGCGTTAGTTGGTATGGGCAGTTGCGTGTTTGAAATAGGCCCGACGCGTTTCGTAAATTTATTTTCCTCATCAGGGGCCAGCAGTAAAGTGCACGACCTCTACCATCTCCCTATATGAAAACACACATTGTGCATGTGGGAGATGTAGTCCATATATCCTGGATGGATGCACTTTCAAATTACTGCTCGTTCCAAAGGCTCTACCATGAGCCCCAAACATCACTCCTGTCCTCATCCATCACGCAGCTCCACATACGAGACTCCTTGGATAGCGAGTCTCGTGGCCCCCGTTTCTTCGGGGTGGTGCAACCCAGCGACAGGACCGCCGCTAATGTATTACGCTCCATGGGGTTGTCCAAGTAGCGAGCCTGTGTGCGCCTTCCCCAAAGCGTTAGTTGGTATAGGCAGTTGCGTGTTTGAAATAGGCCCGACGCGTTTCGGAAATGTATTTTCCTCATCAGGGGCCAGCAGTAAACTTGGACAACCCCATGGAGCGTAATATATATATATATATATATATATATATATATTACCTACTGGCGGTCGCCAGTAGGTATATATAGTTAGGATTTTTTTCCTATGGGATTTTTGAAAATTCTATGTCAAATAACTTTGGCGTTTGTGGACGGAATTGGCTGAAATTTTCAGGAAAATGGCACATTTTGTTTCTGAGCAGCCCCTGAAAATTGGGGGGGGGTTCGTCCCGGGGGGGTCGAGAAAAAAGGGGGTCCCAAAACGTGTTTTTAACATTGAGTTTTCCATAGGGCGGTTGGCCTCACTTTTAGCCCGAACGGCTGAATGGATTTGCACGAAACTTGGCAAAATTGTAGGGACTGGTAGCCCGATGTGCCTTTTGTAGGTCTCAATATATGTGCTACAGTGGATTTTGAGAAATTAACGTTTAAAAAAAGATATATATCTGTAACAGCGGACCGGGCAGCGCTCCAGTACGCGTACTTTTCGCGCAACGGAGCTTTGTGAAGCGAAGCTGATTGGTTCTCCGGCGTCTGTAAACATTCCAAACAGTCCGTAGCGGCCGCCATCTTGTCTCTCGGTAGGATCGAGAGACAAGAGGAGGCCAAAGCGAAGGGGCAAATGACCATAAGGGGGCATAGTAGATCCTCGCTGACCCCCTAGATTTGATGTGGAGGTTTTAAAAGGGCCCCGAGGGGCAAAAAAAAATAATAATAATAATAATCGAATGGCTGAATGGATTTGCACGAAACTTGGTAAAATATTAGGGACTGGTAGCCCGATGTGCCTTTGCTAGGTCTCAATATATGTGCTCCAGTGGATTTTGAGAAATTAACGTTCAAAAAAAGATATATATCTGTAACAGCGCTCCGCTTCGCGTAACGGAGGTTTGCGAAGCTGATTGGTTCTCCGGCGTCTGTAAACATTCCAAACAGTCCGTAGCGGCCGCCATCTTGTCTCTCGGTAGGATCGAGAGACAAGAGGAGGCCAAAGCTAATGGGCAAATGACCATAAGGGGGCATAGTAGATCCTCGCTGACCCCCTAGGTTTGATGTGGAGGTTTTAAAAGGGCCCCGCGGGGCAAAAAAAATAATAATAATAATAATCGAACGGCTGAATGGATTTGCACGAAACTTGGTAAAATATTAGGGACTGGTAGCCCGATGTGGCTTTGCTAGGTCTCAATATATGTGCTCCAGTGGATTTTGAGAAATTAACGTTCAAAAAAAGATATATATCTGTAACAGCGCTCCGCTTCGCGTAACGGAGGTTTGCAAAGCTGATTGGTCATTCTGTCACTGGGCTATAGTTGGGCTACATCTGGCTGATATTTGGGCTACATTTGTTTTTTTTGTCTCTGGCGGCCATCTTTGGGCTACATTGGGCTACATTGGGCTTCATTGGGCTTCATTGGGCTACATTGGGCTACATTTGGGCTCCAACATATATGTAGGCCAATGTAGCCCAATATATATTTTTCAAAGTTAATTTCCGTAAATACCACTGGAGCATATATCTTGAGACATAGCAAAGGCACATCGGGCTACCAGTCCCTACAATTTTGCCAAGTTTCGTGGAAATCCATTCAGCCGTTCGAGCTAAAAGTGAGTCCAACCGCCCTATGGAAATGAAGGAAATGAATGGGTAATTTGTAATTAGCAAATAGCTCATCGCAAACTAGGAATGGTAAAGAATCGCTATTTATTCCTTAAAGTTCGCTATTTAGGAAATGCAAAAAACTTTGATGATACATATGGCGGTTCATCTCTAACAAGATAAGAAGCATAGGGATAGATTTATGATGACTGGCGCATCACCAGGGATGTGTTAGTCATTCTGTGCCTCTGTTCCGTCACCTATGGTGTGCTGCATTTACAATGCGGCGCATCATGGGGCAAAAACAGCACAGATGCGTGATGTATCTGTGCCGTAAAGGTGGCGCATTGCTGGAGTTGTATCGCAAGTGTGATGAAGCTCCAGCAAGGGTCGGGGGTGCCCCTGTCGCAGGGTTTCTGTTCTCACACAGAACTGTGGACAGAGGATTGGAACCTCGGCGAATTAGGGTGCCCCAAAACTCACCTTAGTAATCAAAAACCCCTTAGCAAGCTAGGTACAGTGTCACATTGGATATAACAAACTCTCAATGTTTAGACAATCCAGAATATGAACTTATAGTACTTCAGGATACGTGGAACTCATGAACAGTCGGTCGTTATATATTTCTTAGAAACCAGAACATGGAGTTAAGAAGAACACATGTGTATTTGAAATGTTTATTTACTAATGCCGTCTTCTCAGGCGTAGTATCTTAGATAATACAAGTACACATATTATCAGTAGCAAAATTACCAGCATAGTTACTAGTACATAAAAAGCGAATGGTGACAGTATGTTAACATGCTGTAAATGAATAAGAGTTAGCAACACTTATAAGCAGCCACGGGCCGTGGAGGGAGTTACGGTGGGGCAGGGAGGCGGGGAGGGGGAGGGGCAGGGTGGAGAGGGCTCCACCCTGCCCCTCCCCCTCCCCGCCTCCCTGCCCCACCGTAACTCCCTCCACGGCCCGCGGCTGCTTATATCTCACCCTCCCTAATACACATATTATATTATTTGCTAAGAAGGTCTGTTTGTGTTGGTTTAGGGCGTGCCCATACTTTAGTGTCTTAGATTTGAAGGAATCACATCAGCATACACCAGCTCTCTCTTCATGTGAACCGCATCAACTGTTGTGTATGTGTGTTCGGCAAAGCAATATAAAACCCGCCTCATGCCCAGAATTGGCAGAAGCTGCACTTATGTTATGAGTATGAAGTCGTGGAGATCAGACCTCATAACAATTCTGTATCGTGTTGTTCTTGAAACTTCAGCACTCGCTGTACAGATATAGTTTAACAAGCAAAGCAGATAGTAGAGCAATAACATATTATTCTCATGTAAACCACGATGAACTACTAGGTTGAAAGCTAAAGCAACAACTAAGTGTCGTGTGCAGAAGTTGCAAAAAAGGAAAAATGGCGTTTAAACCGGTAATGAGCCCATGCTAACTTAACACGGTGTAAAGATATCCAGGACCTAGATGACACCTCCCCATGATCCGGAAACGAACTGAATAAGATAATAGAAGTGCCATCTCATGAGAGCAGATTGCAACTTTATATGTGGACGGTCCGCAAGGTAAAACATTAAAAACTAGGAAAATTTAATGCTAAAGAAAAATAAAACAGCCAAGTACTTTATCGAGTCTTAAGCCAATAGGCAAGCTAAATAATAAAAACTTGACAAATAAGTCAATGAATTGTCAATGAAATGCTAGTACTCAGCATATCAAACATGAAAAAAGGTCTATGACATAACTGTGTATGCAAAATAGGCTGCAACAGCCTCCAATAGGAAGTCACCGTTTTCATCCGAAAAGAGTTCATCCATCCAATTTAAAAGCGGAAAAGAACATACGTGCTCTCCCAGCACCGGATCCTCTATCACCATCAGAGGACAGCTCGGTGGGTTTTCAAGAAAGCTCTGTTCCAAGAAAGACTGTGTTGCCGCCAGTAAATTCCAGGGACCAATTAGTCCATGCATCAATGCCACAGCCATAATCCTTTCGCCAGGACAAACCAACTCGTGAGTAATGATAGGAGTCATCAGCTGATTAAAGTCGACGTCAGGAGAAACCGGTCCGCAGAGACACAAATCAATGGCCCAATCGAAATCACAGGTCAGGCAGTGAAATACAGGCTGGACACAGGTGAAGTAGGAGAATCGAAAAGATAATCCATATGCCGTGCTTAATATCGCCAACGGCATTGTGCCATAATATTCTAGCATGCGATTGCGGAACAGTGTCAGCAGCTGCAGGGCGGGAGCTTGCACAGGAGGGACATCCATATTTAAAAATGTAAAAAAGCACAAGAGCGTCCGCTGGTAATGCAAGTAAAAATGGGAATCCACGAAGCACAGTGGAAAAAATAGAATGAAAGAAAGCAGGGATGACTCCAAAGATTTTCTCAAATGAAGTCACGAGACCACTGGTAACAACTTTAAAAAAGTGCGCCAGGGCCTTTGTGGAGGACGCGTTAAAGATAGTCCGAACCATCTTGCTGAAATGGAAAGGCGAATCAGTATTGAAAAGGGTCTGCACCTTTGTACGGGTGTTCGCTATGTGAAGCACGAAAGTTTCACGGGCCGAACTCAAGGCCACCTCTCTCTGAGACAAAAGAGCTCTTATTCTTGCCATGCCGTTGAAATCTGCTCCCAAGGTTGGTATTTGTGGCCAGATTGAAAACTCCCTATGTTCATGTGTGGGAGGAAATAGAACATTTCTGCAGCAAATAACCCGTTCACTTACTGTTACGATAAAAGGAATACTTTTAATTAACCCAGAACAATCTTCATTATTGAGCATCAAATAACTACCATTTTCCAACAACTTGAACGTGGGGATGATAGCAGGAACTGGCGTGCCTTGCAACACGCAAGCCATATTTGGTCGGTGTTTGTTGCATGAACCGTGTAACTGTATGTGCCTACACATTAGTGAATGATCTGGCGTCTCAGTGCATTCCTCTCCATTCAGATAAACTTCTTGATCATCTTTGAAACATCTGTATGTGTATGGAAGCGACCAGACCTCATGAAGAAAAGCACTACCTAAAGGTTCATAACGACCTATTGGTATATATTTCATACAATTTGAAAACTTATATAAAGCAAAAGGCAGCGTTATTAAACCGTGGATAAGGCACGTTGCCAAAAAACCCGCAATCCTCTGCTGATGATGTCACTGAGCATGTCATGAATGATGTAATATGTGACATCATCAGCAGTGGATTACGGGTAATAGTATCTCTAGTTTACTCCCCTATAGCTGTCTTTCTTTTAACATAGGTGTCTGTTTCCTTCCCTTATACTTACTGTTCTTTTTTTTTTTTTTTTTAATTTGGTTCACTTCCGGTTCGCGTACCGGCGAGCGAACCGGGAAGCGAACTACGAGAAATAGAGGTTGGCACAGTTCCAAATATTGTACCAATTTTTTAATAACGGGGAGGTAGTTCTGAAAAGAACTTTTTTTTTATTGTTTTTGTTGTTTTATATTTTTTTTATTATTTTTCTGAACATTTTTTTACTTTTTTTGAATTTTTCTGAACAGTTTTATATTTTTTTGGGGTTTTCTTGGAGGGGGCAATGAAAACGATTCATTGTAAAGGGCTCAACAGGAGCAACAAAACAAAAAAAAAGTATTTATTATTTGGGGCGTTTCGTACAAACTTGCATATGATAGTCAATAGCTCTGTTGATCAGAGTGATGCTTCTTTCTCCGTAGCAAATGAATCCACTGCAATATACGCAGACTTGTTTTACTTCATGAAATCTCGTTTGTATATTTGGCACCATCTCCCTGCCCTCTGGTCCCGTTACTTCCGGTACAACAGATCTTCTGGCCATAATAGGGAGATTATCTAGGTCGTTACGAAACTGTGCAGCACTGTAGTTGTTAGGATGCCACCTAGTCATATGGCGATGCATTGTGTAGTTTCCGAAACTGTATTTTTTGTCGGTCCCTCTGGACAGTCTATCTTGACATATAAGGCAAGTTACGTATCTTGCATATACTTTTTTCTGACCTTTGGGAATTTTAAAAAATTGCCAAATGAAGTTTTCTTTCCGGTGAGACGTCCTGGGCTCCTCAGGCAAAAAGTGCCTCTCTTCGTGCTCGTCGTCCTGTTCCTCTTCTTCCTCTTCTTGCTGAATTATAACTTGAGCAGGTGGTCCACTCTTCCTTGGATGTGGTGGAGGTGGTGGGGAAGCACCAGCTGAAGCTACTAAAGAAGCCATTGCTCACTGGTAACAAAGGGTCTTTCTCTCACAATGATGAAAGTCAGAGTGAGGAAAGAAGGAGGGATTTTCATCATTTGGGAAAAACAATAGTTCTCAACCAATGAAAAGTGTTCATTTTAGATTATATGACCTAGTCTTACATCATTAGGAAACCAAAAGTGAAATGAACCAATGAAAAGTGTTATTACCAAGTCACATGACCTGCTGTGTTTACGTTAAGCGCTTTGCAGGGCCTCCCGGTTTGCTTCCAGAAACCTGTGCTTTGCGACTCGGTAAGCGTACCAGTTCGCTAACGTAGCACGTCATATGACGTATCACGCGACAACGCGAAACGTCATGCGGACGGGAGGCGTCACGATGTTGTTTTCTAACGCGGCAGTTGCGGTAAAGAAACGTTTACCGGCTCGCGGTCTATTTCGCGGCATCAAGGTCAGCTAACGGGAAGCTTCCCGATTCGCGAAGCGGGAACGAAGAAAAAAAAATATTAAATTTTTTTTTTATTAATAAACATATAAAATATATTTTTGGATTTAAAGAAGAATACATTTTACAGCTACAGATATTAGCTGTTAAAAAACCAATGAAATTCACTGAAAAAACCATAGGTTATAGACCATATATAGTTAGAAATTAGCATTTACAAAACCTTGAAAATTCACTGAAAAAACCATAGGTTATAGACCATATATAGTTAGGAATTAGCATTTAGAAAACCTTATTTTACTCACACAAAACCATTGAAATTCCATATATAGTTAGTTGCACTAACTATATATCGCGCACCCGCAATCCACTGCTGATGATGTCACATATTACATAATTCATGACATGGTCAGTGACATCACTGATGACATCACTGATGACATCTCAAATGACATCACTGATGACATCACTGATGACATCTCAAATGACATCACTGATGACATCATGACACACCAATACCAGTTACCACATACGCACTCACTGATTCCTACGTCTACACACACATTCACTCATTCACCCATACAATCACTCATACATACAGTCACTCATTATTACAACACTATCATATGCACTCATACACCTATGCAGACAGTCACACACTGCCACTCATCCATGGAGTTACTCACACACCAAGTCAGTCCTGTAAAGAATCAATCACACTTCCATTTCTTCATCTATACAGTTAAACACAGAACACCATACTTCAGTGACATCACTGATGACATCACTAATGACATCTGAAATGACATCACTGATGACATCTCAAATGACATCACTGATGACATCATGACACACCAATACCAGTTACTACATACGCACTCACTGATTCGTACGTCTACACACACATTCACTCATTCACCCATACAATTACTCATACATACAGTCAGTTATTATTAGAACACTATCATATGCACTCATACACCTAGTCAGTCCTGTGAAGAATCAATCACACTTCGATTTCCTCATCTATAGTTAAACACAGAACACCATACTTTTCACACATATACTAACACATACTTACTCTCTTATACAATCACTGATACAAGTACACATTGATATGCACAGCGTCACACACCTCCCAGCCAGCCACACACACACTCAGTCTTCCATCCATCCAGTCATTCTTCAATATGTAAAACGTATTTAAACTTTACAAAAACACACAGACACTAGATGATGTCATCAGTGATGTCATCAGTGATGTCACTGACCATGTCATGAATGATGTAATATGTGACATCATCAGCAGTGGATTGCGGGTGCGCGATATATAGTTAGTGCAACTAACTATATATGGAATTTCAATGGTTTTGTGTGAGTAAAATAAGGTTTTCTAAATGCTAATTCCTAACTATATATGGTCTATAACCTATGGTTTTTTCAGTGAATATATATATATATATATATATATATATATATATATATATATATATATATATATTCACTGAAAAAGCCATATTTTTCACACCAGTTATAGTTAGCTGAACATTTTACTCATACAACACCATTGAAATTCCCACGTTATAGTTAGTTGGACTCACTATAACTCGCGTGCCCGTAATCCACTGCTGATGATGTCAAATATTACATCATTCATGACATGGTCAGTGACAACACTGATGACATCACTGATGACATCTCAAATGACATCACTGAGGACATCACCGATGACATCATCCAGTGACTGTGTGTTTCTGTAAAGTTTAAATATGTTTTACATATTGAAGAATAAGTGAATGTATAAGTGTCTGGATGAAGGATTTAGTAGGTGTGTGACTGACTGTATGAGTGAGTGATTAAATGTGTCTTACTGAATGCATGGGTTAGTGAGTAAATTGTCTGAATGTGTGCATCATTATGTCTGTTGTTGTGTAAGCTCAGTTGATCAGTAGCTTTATGAGTGGCTATATGGTTATTGATTGGTTGCCCAAGTATTTGTATGTGAGGCTGAGTGTGTGTGTTGGTGGCTGGGAGTTGTGTGACTCTGTGCATTGATGTGTGAGCAGTTGATTCACTTGGTGTATGGGTTCAAGAGTGCATGTGGAAACAGCTGTATGGGCGGTTGACTGTGTGCATGGGTGTGTTGGTGTGTGAATGGATATCTCAGTGCTACATGTCCAAGTAAGTACATATGTAAAACACAGTGCATGTGATAGTTGGCATATATAAATGACTATATATGAGAGCCTGTGATTGCGTAAGTGGCTGTATGGATCAATGTGTAATTGTATCAGTGATTGTAAAAGAGAGTAGGTATGTGTTAGTATATGTTTGAATAAGTAAGATTTTGTGTGTATAACTGTATAGATGAGGAAATGGGAGTGTGTTTGATTCTTTGCATGGCTGACTAGGTGTGTGAGTAACTCCATGGATGAGTGGCAGTGTGTGAGTGTCTGTATAGGTGTATGAGTGCATATGATAGTGTTGTATTGATGAGTGACTGTATGTATGAGTGATTGTATGGGTGAATGAGTGGATGTGTGTGTAGACTTAGGAATCAGTGAGTGCGTATGTAGTAACTGGTATTGGTGTGTCAATGGTTTCAAGAATGGTAGTCTGTATTTAACACTGGGTGTATCAAAGGTTAGATTAGAGTGTGAGGAGGTGCATCGTATTATCTCATGAATGATGTCATCAGTGATGTCATCAGTGATGTCATTTGAGATGTCATTAGTGATGTCATTTGAGATGTCATCAGTGATGTCATCAGTGATATCATTTGAGATGTCATCAGTGATGTCACTGACCATGTCATGAATGTTGTAATATGTGACATCATCAGCAGTGGATTGCGGGCGCGCGAGTTATAGTGAGTCCATCTAACTATAACGTGGGAATTTCAATGGTTTTTTATGAGTAAAATGTTCAGCTAACTATAACTGGTGTGAAACCTATGTTTTTTTCAGTGAATTTCAAAGGTTTTTTAAATGCTAATTGCTAACTATAACGAGTGTCAAACCTATGGTTTGTTCAGTTTATTTCAAAGGTTTTTTAAATGCTAATTCCTAACTATAACGAGTGTCAAACCTATGGTTTTTTAAGTGAATTGTCACGTTTTTTTAATAGCTAATTTTTATAGCTATTAAATATTATATTTTTTCTAATTATTCCAATATTCTATATTTTTATAATATAATTGTTTTAATGTATTTTACCTGTTTTTTTAATATATTTAAACCATGGAGCGCTCAGGGTGCGTGTACCGGTAAACGCAGCCGTACACGTAGCGTGAGCGCTATTCCCGCGAGCGAAAAAAAAAATATTTATGTATTTAAAGTAAATAATAATGCAAGACATTCAGTGGCATACTCACAAAAGTAGTATTTTTGATTTTTAATCACCATATTTTAACTTTTAAACACATTTCCGAAAATCGAGCAAAACGTAATTCATTCGTGCCGCGTAAGCGTCCCCGGAAGCGCCTCCGTAAGCGCCTACGTACGTGCCACTTAAGCACCATCGTAAGCGCCAGTGAGCGCATAGCGTAAGCGCGCGTCAAGCCATGTGACCTTAAAACAACACTTTTCATTGGTTAATAACAGTTTTTTACACAACTATGGAGAGTCTCCACCCATTTCCCTCACTACCTCTTTGCAATTGCTGAGAGAACACCTCTTCTCCATTCTTCTTGAAAATACTTATTTTTTTGGAAAGATGTCTGGTTCCAGGGAGCCCTCTTCAGACTCTGATCTGGAATTCCTACCTGAGGACACCCCCCAGAGAAAAGTGAAAGAGCACTTCATTTGGAAGTTCTGTAGTTTTCTAGAGGGGCAAAAAAAAGTTAATGCAGCTAAAGTGACCTGCAAGATATGTGACACAACTTTGTCACGTGGGGATCCCACCCGCAAATATAGTTTTGGGAATGCCAACTTGATCTGGCATGTACAGAGGAGGCACCCAAAAAATTTCGCAAGGGAGAGCACCAGGGACCTGGCACGCAATCCCCCAAGAGATGGCACCAGCACCTCCTCCGGAGCAGCAACACCTTCTGGAAGAGAAGCAGCACATTTAATCCCGAACATACAGCCGGTGTTTGCATATTTAAAAATAAAATGCAAACAGTGTGATGAACTGCTCTGCTACGGGGAGCAGAGCATTGAATTAATTGTTCGAAGGAAGGAGGAACACCGCTGCTCTACCCATCCCTAATTTTTCCCCTTTTTTTGCTCCTGTTGAGCAGTTTGGCATGCCCTAGTTTTGTTTTTTTTCTGAAAAAAATAAAAAATAAATTAAAACTTTCGGAAAAAGTAAAAAAAATAAAAAAAAAGAAGAAAAAAACAGTTCTTTTTAGAACTACCTCCAATTCTTCAAAAAGAGCTATATGCCTTACATATTCTCAAGGAGTGAGTGAAGTGGAGTACAGTGAGAGAGGAAAGGAAAATGAGTGAGGGAGCGAAGGAAGGGAAGAGAGGGGAAGGGAAGTGAAGCAGGGGGACTGAAAGAAGGTGAGTGTGGGAGGTGAGTGAGGGTAAGGGGAGTGAACATGGGGAATGAGGATAAGTGAGGAAAGCTGAGTAAGGGAACGGGGGTGAGAAAGGGTAAGAGAAGAGTAGTGAGGTTGAGGAAAGAGTGGTGATAGAGGGTGGATAAAGGCAAGTGAGCGTGAGACAAGGGGAGTGAGGGAGTGAGGAGACAGAGGGAGTGAAGGAAAGAGTGAGAGAAGGGGACTGAGTGACGGTGCATAGAAAGGTAAGTGAGGGAGTGTGGGTGAGTTAAAGGGAGTGAGCATGAGGGAAGGGGACTGAGAGAGTGAGGGGACAGAGGTAGTGAAGCTAAAAGAGAGGGAGCGAGGGAAGGAGAATGAGGATGTGACAGGACGGAGGGAGTGAGAGAAGGAGTGAGTGAAGTGGAGTAAGGTGAGTGAGGGAAGGGGAATGAGTGAGTGAGCGAAGGAAGGAAATAGAGGGGAAGAGGACTGAAGCATAGGTACTGAGAGAAGGTGAGTGGGGGATGAAAGTAAAGGGAAGGGGAGAGAAGGATGGGGAATAAGGGGTAGTGAGGGAACTGGAGTAAGGGAACGGGGGTGAGGGAGGGTGAGAGAAGGGCAGAGAGCATGAGTAAAGAGGGGTGAAAGAGGGTGGATAAAAGTAAGTGAGGGTAAGACAAGGGGAGTGAGGGAGTGAGGGGATAGAGGGAGTGAAGGAAGGAGTGACAGAAAGGGACTGAGTGAGGGAGCAAAGAAGGGTAAGTGAGGGAGTGCGGGTGAGTTATAGGGAGTGAGCGTGAAGGAAGAGGAGTGAGAGAGTGAGAGGACGGATAGAGTGAGGCTAAGAGAGAGAGAGTAAGGGAAGGGGAGTGAGGATGTGAGAGGACAGTGGGAGTGAGAGAAGGAGTGAGTGAAGTGGAGTAAGGTGAGTGAGGGAAGGGGAATGAGTGAGGGAGCGAAGGAAGGGAAGAGAGGTGAGGGGAAGTAAAGCAGGGAGTCTAAAAGAAGGTGAGTGTGGGAGGGGAGTTAGGGAAAGGGGAGTAAACATGGGGATTGAGAATAAGTGAGGGGAGCGGAGTAAGGGAACGGGGGTGTGGGTGGGTGAGAGAAGAGTAGTGAGGTTAAGGAAAAGAGTGATGAGAAAGTAAATTTTGTTTGCCAAACTTACCTTATAAGTAATGTAAACTTAATGACATATTTTTACTAAATGTAATATCTGTGGAAGAGAAAAAAAGTAAGTTATAATATTTATAATATATATTTCAAAATACAAGAGACAAGGCAGGAGATTAAAAGTCATAAAAGGGTACTAAGAAGTAAAGTAGGAGTGAAGGATACAGAAAGGGAAACAAAGGAATGGTGAAGGACAGAGAGAGTGAAAAAGAAATAGAGGGAGAGCAAATTACTAAGAGGATAATGAGACGGATACATTCAGTGACAGAGAGGAAGAGAAAGAGAGAGAAATGAAGTGAAGGTGAGTAAGATATTAAATGAATGTGAGTTAGGAAAACTAAAGGAGGAAAGGGGAGTAAGGAAAGGGGAGTGAGTGACAGGGAAGGGGGAGTGAGTGAGGTTGGATTCACGACAATGAGGGATGGAAGGTGAGTGAGGGTGAGTGTAGGGGCGTAAGAGAGTGAGGGCACAATGGGAGTGAGGGTAACAGAGAGGGAGTGAGGGAAGAGGAGTGAGGAAGTGAGAGGACAGAGGGAGTGAGAGAAGGAGTGAGTAAAGGGGAGTACGGTGAGTGAGGGATGGGGAATGACTGAGGGAGCAAAGGAAGGAAAGAAGGGGAAGGGGAGTGAAGCAGAGGGACTGGGAAAAGGTGAGTGCGTGAGGAGACAAAGGGGAAGGGGAGTTAAGGATGGGGAATGAGGATAAGTGAGGGAACTGGAGTAAGGGAACAGGGGTGAGGGAGGGTGAGAGAAGGGCAGTGAGGTTGAGGAAAGAGGGATGATAGAGGGTGTATAAAGGCGAGTGAGTGTAAGACAAGGGGACTGAGGGAGTGAGGACATAGAGGTAGTGAAGGAAAGAGTGAGAGAAAAGGACTGAGTAAGGGAGCAAAGAAAGGTAAATGAGGGAGTGTGGGTGAGTTATAGGGAGTAAGCGTGACGGAAGAGGAGTGAGAGAGTGAAGGGACGGAGAGAGTAAGGCTAAGAAAGAGGGAGTGAGGGAAGGGGAGTGATGAAGTGAGAGGACAGAGGGAGTGAGAGAAGGAGTAAGTGAAATGGAGTAAGGTGAGTAAGGGAAGGGGAATGAGTGAAGGAGCGAAGGAAGGGAAGAGAGGGGAAGGGAAGTAAAGCAGGGGGTCTGAAAGAAGGTGAGTGTGGGAGGGGAGTGAGGGAAAGGGGAATAAATATGGGGAATGAGAATAAGTGAGGGAAGCGGAGTAAGGGAACGGGGGTGTGGGTGGGTGAGAGAAGAAAAGTGAGGTTAAGGAAAAGAGTGATGTAAATTAAAAGTAAAGTAAATTTTGTTTGTCAAACTTACCTTATAAGTAATGTAAACTTAATGACATATTTTTACTAAATTTAATATCTGTGGAAGAGAAAAAAAGTAAGTTATAATATTTATAATATATATTTCAAAATACAAGAGACAAGGCAGGAGATTAAAAGTCATAAAAGAGTACTAAGAGATAAAGTAGGAGTGAAGGACACATAAATGGAAATAAAGGAATGGTGAAGGACAGAGAGAGGGAAAAATAAATAGAGGGAGAGCAAATTACTAAGAGGATAATGAAGCAGATAGATTCAGTGACAGAGAGGAAGATAGGGAGAGATAAATGAACTGAAGGTGAGTAAAATACTAAAGGAATGTGAGTTATCAAAACTAAAGGAGGAAAGGGGAGTAAGGAAAGGGGAGTGAGTGACAGGGAAGGGGGAGTTAGTGAGGGGGCATTCACGACAATGAGGGATGGAAGGTAAGTAAGGGTGAGTAAAGGGGCGTGAGAGAGTGAGGGGACAGAGGGAGTGAGGGTAACAGAGAAGGAGTGAAGGAAGAGGAGTGAGGAAGTGAGAGGACAGAGGGAGTGAAAGAAGGAGTGAGTAAAGTGGAGTAAGGTGTATAAGGGAAGGAGAATGACTGAGGGAGCAAAGGAAGGAAAGAAGGGGAAGGGGAGTGAAGGAGAGGGACTGTCAAAAGGTGACTGCGGGAGGAGAGTGAGGGGAAGGGCAGTTAAGGATGGGGAATGAGGATAAGTGAGGGAAGTGGAGTAAAGCAATGGGGGTGAGGGAGGGTGAGAGAAGGGCAGTGAGGTTGAGGAAAGAGGAGTGATAGAAAGTGGATAAAGGGGAGTGAGCTTAAGACAGGGGAGTGAGGGAGTGAGGACATAGAGGTAGTGAAGGAAGGAGTAAGAGAAGGGGACTAAGTGAAGGAGCATAGAAAGGTAAATGAGGGAGTGTTGGGGAGTTGAAGGGAGTGAGCGTGACAGAAGAGGAGTAAGAGAGTGAGAGGACGGAGAGAGTGAGGCTAAGAGTGAGATTGTGAGGGAAGGGGAGTGAGGATGTGAGAGGACAGAGGGAGTGAGAGAAGGAGTGAGTGAAGTGAAGTAAGGTGAGTAAGGGAAGGGGAATTACTGAGGGAGCAAAGGAAGGAAAGAAGGGGAAGGGGAGTGAAGTAGAGTGACTGAGAGCTGGAAAGGGGTGGAGGGGAGAGAGGGAAAGGGCAGTGAAAGAATGGAGAATGAGGGGTAGTGAGGGAAGTGGAGTAAGGGAACGGTGGTGAGGGAGGGTGAGAGAAGGGTAGTGAGGGTGAGTTAAAAGGGGTGATAGAGGGTGGAAAAAGGCGAGTGAGTGTGAGACAAGGGGAGTATAATATATATTTCATAATACAAAATAACTTGTACAACATGTTATATGGTTTATTTTTGCTGTTCTCAGAATATATTGAATTTCACTTAAAACAGTGAGTTCAATACTACTCATCATATGACAGCGGGCAAAAAAAAACACAATCAAAAAGATTGTGTTTAAAAAACCCATACAACGTTTCAATAAATAATATAAAACTTAGAAAAAACATATCTTAACTCATTTCTCATCCACTTACTTTTCCACGAGGCTAAATAGTATATGGAAAGTCCTTTTCTTTGGAAATTACTCTGGTACTGTTAAACTTCCATTTACCCGAGTTTCTGAAAGAAAAGCTCCAACATCTTTTACATCATGTAACAATAGTTATATTTCCAGCTGTGGCTCAGTCATGATCAACATTTCCTATAATACTGATATTACTCACTATGTGATACACTTGCACTACCAGTTTTTTATTATCTTGATCACTCTCACTCACAAAGTAATTTTGAACAGCAAACTAAGTTTTATTAACTGCTCCAATCTTCATAGGCCAATTACCTTTCCTAAAATTTTGGTTGTAAGAACACTAGGTAAGAATTTTGTAAGTCAGAAGGCAAACGTTGTTTGAAAGTCAATTGAGTATCATTACAATTAGTCCAGCCTTTTTGACATTTTAAATAAGCTGTGTAATGTCCTGATGTTGTCAAAGGACCATCATGGTAAATAATTGCTGCAGTTGCAAAGGATCCTACTGAAATTGATAATTGAGAAGCCACAAATTTTTTTATTAAAGTTGTCAATTTAGTTCCATCAGGTCTACATCGTTGGAACATTAAAATTACATACTGTCCATATCTTTGTATAAATAATGTTGATAGCATTGCAGATTTACATTAAGTACAGACCATGTTTTGATTTGCTTCTCTAACTAGATTATTAAAACACACTGATATGCAGTCTGGTAAAGTCAAATATATAAATCTTTCAGTGTCTATTGTAGTAGTACTTGAAAAGGAACAATTGTTGCAGTTATGCTGCCATTTATAAGAAAGGCCAAAAAGATTTTCTACATCTATAACTTCATCTTGCAATACAACAAGCATATACATTAGAAATCCCTGACAATCTTGCTGAATATTCTGTGAAAATTGATTTAGACTAGAACATATGTCTAAAACATTTCGAATTTCAGAAACACTTTCTATTTTTGTTCTATCACTGCTACATTTCTCAAACACAGAATTCAACAAACAACAAAGTCTTTGATCCCGATTTTCACAAATCTGTTCTTGTAAAGTTTGAAGAAAAAAAACATTAACCACTACATTAGCATAGCAGTTGACACCAGAACTGTTTTCAAACTGAAATCCAACAACATCTTTAACTGAATCATTTTCCTTTCTGCTTACAATTACTGGTTCATCTACTTTTTTCTTTTTGCTACAACTTCACTAAAATTTTTCTCATTTCTTTTTTTTCGCCCTACCACAGTCTTTTCAAATAGAGGATATTGAGGTAAATTTGGAGCATACTCTCTTCTTAACCTATTATATTCTTTTACACAATTTAGATCTGCCTTAATTTTTGTCTCATCAAAATCAATCAATGACAATCCAGATAAAGTTCTGACTCGAGATAAAGCAACATATGCCACACCCTCCTTAAACACAGAACTTCCAATATTCACCAAAGCACTGTCTACGCTTAAACCTTGAGATTTATGAATAGTCACCGCATATGCCAAAGAAACAGGAAACTGTTTAAATCTTTCACAAGCAAAAATCGAGCAGAACAACGACTGATTTGTTGTACTTCTTTAATTCCATCAAATTTAATTTTTAAAAATTCAATTCCATCTCTATTTCGGTAATTCACAAACTCACCAACATGACCCATTGCTCCATTTACTAAACCTCTTACCACATGTAAATTCCGTCGTAAAATTATACGACAATTTAAACATGCATACAGTCTTTTCCAAACGAGCAGTTTTAGATATTGTCTTCTCTAAAGAATCCAATTTTGATTTCAACTTTTCTGACAAAATAATAGTTGCTCCTTCATTCTCTATTTTATCAATAGCTTCCAGTTTCACAATCTCTTGATTTTCTAACTTTAACATTTTGTTTTTGAAGATTGAACATTCTTGCAGAGTTGGCATCAAGCATATCACAGATTTGTCTTCAGGAATTTTCTTAAAAATATTCTCTGAGAGAATATTTTCATTTGGAAACAAATTTGAAATTAATCGTGCATGTAAAGCTTCTTTGCCATGCTCACTTACTTTTCCAATTCTTACATCTTGTAGAATATTTTTATAATCTTCATCCTTTGCCTGTCGCATATTTTGAAGCAGTTCTGCATATTTGAAATTTAACCATATGTTAACATTTCCAATGCTTCCTAGGCACTTCCTTGTATCTTCATGCGTAAGCATTTTAAACACTGGTTGTCCTTTCACTGGAGTTAGCTGCAGTAGATCTCCAAAAACAATGATGTGTTTGCCTCCAAATAACACATCATACTGTGTTTTAAGAATTTCTTGCATTTTTAAATGCACAAAAGCAAGCATTACATTTGATACCATGCTTACCTCATCAATGATAAGAAGTTTCATTTTCTTCAGGATTCTGGAAACTTTACAACAAGCTTCTCCTGATTGCTTGTGGTATTGTAATTTATTATCATGCTCTACTGGCAGCATCAATAAACTATGTAAAGTAATCCCTTTAATGTTATGTGCTGCCAACCCAGTTGGAGCGGTAACAACACAAGACAGCGATGACTCCGTTCTTTTCTGCAGATAAGTTGCAATTGCTTTAATCAGAAAACGTTTTCCAGTTCCTGCTTCTCCACTCACGTACAGTCGGACAGGCATAAATGACGTACATGAGCACTCTTTTTTCTCATGACATAAACCATGCTCAATCTGTTCTGTGACTTCATCATATATTTGTTTCTGCTCAACGTTTAGTTCTTTTTCCAAATCTTCTAAGTAAACTTCATCCTCCTGAGCTTGTTCCATGGCTCATTCCACTTCCTCCATGGCAGTGGCAGCTTTATTTTCCATATTTGGTCTTCCTAGTAGATCCTGACTCAATGAAGCAGATCTCTGACTGTCTTGAGAACTGTCTCTAGCAATCACTGCTGCAATTGTGGCTTCTTGCTGTATTTCCTCGTTCGACATTTGCAGATAATTTGAAAAAACAGGACATTCTATGGTATCCTTGGTTGCATTGAAGGAATCTTCATAACTGAGAAAATCTCCAAGTAGTTCCTCTTCTGTACCCCATGGCTTAAAGAGTTGCAAAAGAGCTAAATAGTAAAATTCCCTTTTGTCAGGAGATTCGCAACTCAATTTTCGATGATTAATCAAATGGCCTTTTCTTTGTTTCACCAGACATCCTTCACATCCAATTACAGCATATACTCCTTTATTGATATCTTCTGTGATGTTCCTCTTAAAAGTATAGGTTTGCAGAACTTCATAGAGACAAACGTTCTCACGATGACTACTTCTATTTGGATAGTATGTATCCAACATGTTTGTCTTCAAAATATCTGTACTATTTGGTTCTTTCTCCGCCAAATACTCAATTTCTTGTACAGATTTCAAAACTCGGTTTTGTGTTGCAGCAAGACCTAGACTCACCCAAATGATTGTTCTAGATTTTGCATATAGACTTGCTGATGAGAACCGATCAGAACATTCATATGCTCCAATTTCTCGATGCGACAACATCTTCAGACTGTAACTGTACAATTTCTTACTTAGACTCTTTTCATGTGAAATTTCCTCCCACATTTCCTTCAGTTCCGTCTTTTCTGATTTTGTGATGTAAGATGTCACATATCGAGCCACAGCAATAGAGTTGTCAGCAACATATTGAATATCCATGTTAGTATTCCACATGGACAAAATGACTGGGTTGTAGTCATTTATGTATTTGGAGTCTTCATTTCTTTTTAAGTTGTATGTATTTTTTGGTGATTTTCTTGTCACAGTATGTCGTAAAGATGACATAAAATTGTTCACTCTTCCTTTCGATGTTACTGGATGTGGAAATGCAAAACGACATTTTGTGTAGAACTTGTCTTTGGATTTGAACTTTCGACGACAGTATTTTCCAACGATGGGTTTGAAAGCGTAAAACTTGATGTCTTAAATTGTTTTCTTCTGTACTTTTCGGAACGGCACATGTAGAATACTGTTCAATGAAACTCATCACTGTGTCATCCGAATCTGTTCCAAATTTGTGTGCATCTATGATCCATAGCAGCATATGTATGTGAGGGGCACCTCTTGCTTGATACTCCTTTCTCTAAAAGAAATCCAAAACCTCTCGAAGCGAAGGATTTTTTTTGTTTGTGATAAATGACATCATAGCTTCAAACCTATGATTGAAATACCTGCATACATTAACTGGATCCAAAGAGCACAGCTCTCCAGGTGTCTTGTATTCAATATTTTCAATGTTTGCATTTGCCTCTCGTAGAAATTAAAGTAAGTCTTCCCAAGCATCCTCAGCACAGCTAAGAGTGAGGAACCATGTAGGAGTTCCTATGTTTTTTAGCATACATTTCAATCCCCCATGACAATGGTACCAATACCCGTTAGTACCACGCTGACATGCCATGAGATTAATTAGGTGACATTCCAAAATACTGTCTTGCAGTTTGACTTTATCCATAAAGTCCCTTGCCGAAACATTTTGCAGATGTACTCCACTTTTCAGTATATGGTCCACTGAATAAGAAAGTCCAGACAAGTCACTCTCAAACAGTAGATGAAACAAATATGGAATGCATTGATGAACCCTTGGATCTTCTGCATATAATCTTAAAGTCCGGTATTCAGATGCAGGAATTTGAACAGGTCGGTCGTCATATCGTCCACCTTGACCTGTTGGAAATAACTGAGGAAAACAACGAGCTTCCAAACTTTCTTCCCATACACTAATGAGACTTCCATTTGCTTCTTTCATTTGAAACAAGTCAATAGCATTCCCCATTACTTCTTTGGAATGCAAAGGATGAACACTATAATGTTCATAAATTTCTTCACTTCTAGAGACATCAACTTTTTCAATTTGCCCAGCTGAGAAATCACTGTCCTTTTCTACAGTTGTTTCCTCTTCTCCAACATATACATTTTTATAGTAGTGATTGTTTTTTACCAAATACAACGTTGCCTTTTTGACTTTCCTAACATCCACTAATTCTTGCCAGATTTTCTTACTCTTTGTCGGAACACCATTAACTAGAATAACCAGAGATTCCTCTTCTACTTTTTCTACACCAATTGTATCAATATGTTTCTTAAAATCTAGAGGCAAATAAACAACTCTTCCCTTTAATCCTCTTTGTAAATCTGAAGGAGGCAATTTCCCTGTCCCAGGCTCCATGCGAACAATAGCCTGAAAAGGATGCACCCATTGAATCAGAATAGACTCATAGGTATTTAAATCCATCAATTCAGAAGAAATGTCTATCAACTCCAGATTATTATGAACAGCTCTAGCAGGCATTCTGTTTTCATTCAATTTATTATAACACTATTTACAAATACGTTGATCAGAACCGAAATCAAAAGAATTTTCTACCAACAAATAAGTTGCAAAATCCTTCCACTCATTAATATTTTCCATTTCACTTTTTACATATAAATCAACTAACCTAATCTGATTCTTATAATGAGTTCTTCTACAACACACACAAGAAAAATGAGGCCTTTCACTTGAATTGACCGTAAACTTTGTAATTTCATGGTCAAATTTTTCTGTACTTGAAATCTGTACATTCCCTTCCACATTGCCTTCTATTACTGTATCAGTTTCTGCACTGTCCTCTTTTTCACCAAAATAACAAAACTCAATTTCTTTACAAATGTTCTTCACATCTAATTCAGATCCATGCAAAAGAGCACTGTTTAACTGTTTTAGCTTAAGTGCTGGACTTTTTGCATAATACAACCTTCTCACTAATTTCCTTACTTTATTATGATGCACTGCTAACATCCTAAAATGGTGAAAAACACTCTGACATACTTTTCTTGAAAGACAAGCCAGTGAATGCCCATGCAAACCTGTTTTTTCTCTCACTCTGCAAGGATCTAACTCTTGCAACATTTTCATCTTTTGTTTTAGACTTTTCTTAGTATATGTCCGTAAGACATTGAGAAACAAATCAATTGAATCCTGTCGCACACTACAAATACTACTACAATTCCAAGTATACACTGGAGCCTTGGGACATCTCCCTAAAACTTCTTCAGCTAACACCTCTTCTGCATTTCTAGGCACCATTTTTTCTTTTTCAACCGGACAACCGTCCTTCACCTCATATGCTCGACCACTGGTGTCAACTGCATGCACCAAATCATTATCCTGAAAGTAACTCTCTTCATTAAAAAATGGCTCACAACTTGAACTATGCTTCCATTCTCCAGAAAAAATATCACCAAAATTAGTCCGATTAATTACTCTTTTCCACTTACATTTTGATTTCAAAACATTGATTACCTTATCTAGTGTACGAATTCTATTGATTACTAAACTGAATATTTTTTTTTCACTTCAAAAGCATGATCCACAATCTTCACTATACTTTGCGTTTTCTTGTAAAAATCAGTCTTCTTTTTATAAATCTTAACATTTTTTAATACATTTAAAACAATTCTGTTATAAAACATTTGTCTACGAATGTCAATAAATTGATTTCTCCTTCTATTACTATAGACAATATCATCTCCTTCTACAGGTCTAACATTTTTTGGGGCGCTCTGCTTTTTCTTTGTATTTACAGATGATTTTTTTTTTTTTTGAAACAATATCCAGATGTTTTTTACATTGCGTTAATTTCCTAAAAAAACTCCTTTGTTTGCTTACCAGGAGCATTCTTTTTTTCACTGAAGATTGTGTTTTGGATGAATCTTCTAATTGTGTTTTCTTGGCCAATAAACCATGTTTGTAACTTTTTATTCTTCTTTCCTTCGTCGGCATATTCTTTTATCTTTCTATAGATGATTACAATCTGTGGTAAAGAAAAAATAACATATTATAGACCACTACTAACATACTACATAGCAATTACAATAAGTGAACCATATAAACACTAGTTTACAACATAAGTAAGTTTATAGCACAGCGACTGTGTCACAGCAACAGTGCAGTAAGGTTTCATTATTAATCTCATTCTCTGCCTGCACCATCTCACTCTTAGCGTGTCTCATCTCACTCTGTGCCTGTGTCTCATCTCACTCTGTGCCTGTGTCTCATCTCACTCTGTGCCTGCCCCATCTCTCTCTTTGTGTATGTCATTTCTCTCTTTGCATGTCTCATCTCACTCTGTGCCTGTGTCTCATCTCACTCTGTGCCTGTTTCTCATCTCCCTCTGTGCCTGTGTCTCATCTAACTCTGTGCCTGTGTCTCATCTCACTCTGTGCCTGTGTCTCATCTCACTCTCATCTCACTCTGTGCCTGTGTCTCATCTCACTCTGTGCCTGTGTCTCATCTCACTCTGTGCCTGTGTCTCATCTCACTCTGTGCCAGCCCCATCTCTCTCTTTGTGTGTGTCATTTTTCTCTTTGCGTGTCTCATCTCACTCTGTGCCTGTGTCTCATCTCACTCTGTGCCTGCCCCATCTCTCTCTTTGTGTGTGTCATTTCTCTCTTTGCGTGTCTCAATTCACTCTGTGCCTGTGTCTCATCTCACTCTGTGCCTGCCCCATCTCTCTCTTTAATGTGTCATTTTTCTCTTTGCATGTCTCATCTCACTCTGTGCCTGTGTCTCATCTCACTCTGTGCCTGTGTCTCATCTCACTCTGTGCCTGCGTCTCATCTCACTCTGTGCCTGTGTCTCATCTCACGCAGTGCCTGTGTCTCATCTCACTCATTTTTTACAAGGATCACACTGAGTGTCTGTGTGAAATAAGGAATTATAGTTTCACATTTTTTAATAATGTCACCTGTGTGCTCACACTAGTTTACAACATAAGTAAGTTTATATCACAGCAACTGTGTCACAGCAACAGTGCAGTACAGTTTCATTATTAATCTCATTCTCTGCCTGCATCATCTCACTCTTAGCATGTCTCATCTCACTCTGTGCCTGTGTCTCATCCCACTCTGTGCCTGTGTCTCATCTCACTCTGTGCCTGCCCCATCTCTCTCTTTGTGTATATCATTTCTCTCTTTGAATGTCTCATCTCACTCTGTGCCTGTGTCTCATCTCACTCTGTGCCTGTGTCTCATCTCACTCTGTGCCTGTGTCTCATCTAACTCTGTGCCTGTGTCTCATCTCACTCTGTGCCTGTGTCTCATCTCACTCTCATCTCACTCTGTGCCTGTGTCTCATCTCACTCTGTGCCTGTGTCTCATCTCACTCTGTGCCTGTGTCTCATATAACTCTGTGCCTGTGTCTCATCTCACTCTGTGCCTGTGTCTCATCTCACTCTCATCTCACTCTGTGCCTGTGTCTCATCTCACTCTGTGCCTGTGTCTCATCTCACTCTGTGCCTGTGTCTCATCTCACTCTGTGCCTGCCCCATCTCTCTCTTTTGTGTGTCATTTTTCTCTTTGCGTGTCTCATCTCACTCTGTGCCTGTGTCTCATCTCACTCTGTGCCTGCCCCTTTCTCTCCCTTTGTGTGTGTCATTTCTCTCTTTGTGTGTCTCAATTCACTCTGTGCCTGTGTCTCATCTCACTCTGTGCCTGCCCCATCTCTCTTTTTTTGTGTGTCATTTTTCTCTTTGCGTGTCTCATCTCACTCTGTGCCTGTGTCTCATCTCACTCTGTGCCTGTGTCTCATCTCACTCTGTGCCTGTGTCTCATCTCACTCAATACCTGCCTCATCTCTCTCTTTGTGAGTGTCATTTCTCTCTTTGTGTGTCTCATCTCACTCTGTGCCTGTGTCTCATCTCACTCTGTGCCTGTGTCTCATCTCACGCATTGCCTGTGTCTCATCTCACTCATTTTTGACAAGGATCACACTGAGTGTCTGTGTGAAATAAGGAATTATAGTTTCACATTTTTTAATAATGTCACCTGTGTAATCACAGTTTGCATCTCTTAGCTTAAAGGGTACTCTGTGCCGATGTTTCATCTCACTCTGTGCCTGTGTCTCATCTCACTCTGTGCCTGTGTCTCATCTCACTCTGTGCCTGTGTCTCATCTCACTCAATACCTGCCTCATCTCTCTCTTTGTGAGTGTCATTTCTCTCTTTGTGTGTCTCATCTCACTCTGTGCCTGTGTCTCATCTCACTCTGTGCCTGTGTCTCATCTCACGCATTGCCTGTGTCTCATCTCACTCATTTTTGACAAGGATCACACTGAGTGTCTGTGTGAAATAAGGAATTATAGTTTCACATTTTTTAATAATGTCACCTGTGTAATCACAGTTTGCATCTCTTAGCTTAAAGGGTACTCTGTGCCGATGTTTCATCTCACTCTGTGCCTGTGTCTCATCTCACTCTGTGCCTGTGTCTCATCTCACTCTGTGCCTGTGTCTCATCTCACTCTGTGCCTGCCCCATCTCTCTCTTTGTGTGTGTCATGTCTCTCTTTCCGTGTATCTCATCTCACTGTAGTAAATGTTTTATGGTAAAATGTATGGCTTTAACATTTTTGACAAGGATCACACTGAGTGTCTGTGTGAAATAAGGAATTATATTTTCACAATTATCAACAATGTCACCTCTGTCTGCTCACAGTTTGCATCTCTTAGCTTAAAGGGCACTGTTTCTTTTTGTATTGTGTCTCATGTTTCTATGTAATGCTGGCAAAAAAATGAATGGTGCATATTGCAAATACATTTTGGAAATGAGTCAGGTTGTGATCCTTGTCAAAAATGAGTGAGATGAGACACAGGCACAGAGTGAGATGAGACACAGGCACAGAGTGAGATGAGACACAGGCACAGAGTGAGATGAGACACAGACACAGAGTGTCTACTATTCAACACATGGGCTGAGTTCTCTGTCTTAAAAAATGACTGTGATAAATGGTTTTAGTAAAATGAGCACTTTTCAAGTTTTTTTCATGCTGCCTAAGATTCTCTACTAGTACATATCCTAAAGCCTAACTGACTTCAAGAATACATGTATTCCCATATTTTTAAACACAACAACTAAGCAAATTATTCACCCAGATTCATTTAAAATCAAGCTTGACTCACAGTTTGATCTTAGACACATGACCAGGATGTTACATGTAATCTACCATGTCTTTCTCTGCCTCCACTATGTGTGATTGTGATCATACTATCTCACTGTCTCTACTGGCAAAAAACAGACCATATATATATATATATATATATAAGCAAGACATAACATTCCTTTTTCATTTCAACAGAAAACCCTGGATCTTTATTGCACAGCTTAGAGCCTATTTGTGAACTAAGAGGCCTAACAGACATGCTGCCTAAGATTCTCTACTAGTACATATCCTAAAGCCTAACTGATTTCAGGAATACATGTATTCCCATATTTTTAAACACATCAACTAAGCAAATTATTCACCCATATTCATATAAAATCAAGCTTGACTCACAGTGTGATCTTAGGCACATGACCAGGATGTTACATGTAATCTACCATGTCTGTCTCTGCCTCCACTATGTGTATTTATGCCCATACTATCTCACTTTCTCTACTGGCAAAAAACAGACCATATATATATAAGCAAGACATAACATTCCTTTTTTCATTTCAACAGCACACCCTGGATCTTTATTGCACAGCTTAGAGCCTATTTGTGAACTAAGAGGCCTAACAGACATGCTGCCTAAGATTCTCTACTAGTACATATCCTAAAGCCTAACTGACTTCAAGAATACATGTATTCCCATATTTTTAAACACATCAACTAAGCAAATTATTCACCCAGATTCATTTAAAATCAAGCTTGACTCACAGTGTGATCTTAGGCACATGACCAGGATGTTACGTGTAATCTACCATGTCTGTCTCTGCCTCCACTATGTGTATTTATGCCCATACTATCTCACTTTCTCTACTGGCAAAAAACAGACCATATATATATAAGCAAGACATAACATTCCTTTTTTCATTTCAACAGCACACCCTGGATCTTTATTGCACAGCTTAGAGCCTATTTGTGAACTAAGAGGCCTAACAGACATGCTGCCTAAGATTCTCTACTAGTACATATCCTAAAGCCTAACTGACTTCAAGAATACATGTATTCCCATATTTTTAAACACATCAACTAAGCAAATTATTCACCCAGATTCATTTAAAATCAAGCTTGACTCACAGTGTGATCTTAGGCACATGACCAGGATGTTACGTGTAATCTACCATGTCTGTCTCTGCCTCCACTATGTGTGTTTGTGCTCATACTATCTCACTGTCTCTACTGGCAAAAAACAGACCATATATATATAAGCAAGACATAACATTCCTTTTTCATTTCAACAACACACCCTGGATCTTTATTGCACAGCTTAGGGCCTATTTGTGAACTAAGAGGCCTAACAGACATGCTGCCTAAGATTCTCTACTAGTACATATCCTAAAGCCTAACTGACGTCAAGAATACATGTATTCCCATATTTTTAAACACATCAACTAAGCAAATTATTCACCCAGATTCATTTAAAAGCAAGCTTGACTCACAGTGTGATCGTAGGCACATGACCAGGATGTTACATGTAATCTACCATGTCTGTCTCTGCCTCCACTATGTGTGTTTGTGCTCATACTATCTCACTGTCTCTACTAGCAAAAACAGACCATATATATATAAGCAAGACATAACATTCCTTTTTCATTTCAACAGCACATCCTGGATCTTTATTGGACAGCTTAGAGCCTATTTGTGAACTAAGAGGCCTAACAGACATGCTGCCTAAGATTCTCTACTAGTACATATCCTAAAGCCTAACTGACTTCAAGAATATATGTATTCCCATATTTTTAAACACATCAACTAAGCACATTATTCACCCAGATTCATTTAAAATCAAGCTTGACTCACAGTGTGATCTTGGGCACATGACCAGGATGTTACATGTAATCTACCATGTCTGTCTCTGCCTCCACTATGTGTGTTTGTGCTCATACTATCTCACTGTCTCTACTGGCAAAACACAGACCATATATATATATAAGCGAGACATAACATTCCTTTTTCATTTCAACAGCACACCCTGGATCTTTATTGCACAGCTTAGAGCCTATTTGTGAACTAAGAGGCCTAACAGACATGCTGCCTAAGATCCTCTACTAGTACATATCCTAAAGCCTAACTGACTTCAAGAATACATGTATTCCCATATTTTTAAACACATCAACTAAGCCAATTATTCACCCAGATTCATTTAAAATCAAGGTTGACTCACAGTGTGATCTTAGGCACATGACCAGGATGTTACATGTAATCTACCATGTCTATCTCTGCCTCCACTATGTGTGTCTGTGTTCATACCATCCCACCATCTCTCACCATTTTACATTTTACCAAAAAACATGTAGCATAGTAAATCGTTTTACACACAGAGCACAGCCCATTTAAATGACCACTACATTACAAGGCAGAAACCTGACTCATTTCCAAAATACATTTCCAATATGCACCATTCATTTTTTTGCCAGCATTACATAGAAACATGAGACACAATGCAAGAATAAACAAGCCCAATATGCTTCTTAATCTTCCCCATAGTGCATACAGCACTCTATCTTTATTAAATGAATCATTACTCACCTTTAAACATGATTTTGAAGATTTAGAACAGTGTCAGTCACACACACCACATTTTCTTAAGCAGAATCTCTGAAATGCACCTCAAACACTGCAACCACAAATGGCCCTGATTCCCTGTAATTCTTCACACATATCCCTGGACTTAACCAATCAAAATTCTTCCCACACTATTTCAAAACCAAACTGACATTTTAATTGGTTCTACATTTCAACACTTTCAAACTCACATAATATTCACCCATCCCCCCAGTGCTCCTTCAGCTTGTTACCATGGTAACTCCCACCTCACTCAGCACACAGGTGAAAAGTTTATCATACTATGTTGCAAATGAATCCAGCAAGGGTATTTGAGCTCTCAATATACTAGCTAATCACGTGCAATGTTTCTTTCAATGACTTTTTCTCGACCATTAGAATTACTTCTTTCAAAAAACAAAAGCATGCACCCTAATTTTCAGTGGAGAATTTGAAAAAACCACCAATCATTTCTTCTTTTTCAAGTGCACTGAATCTCAACCACTTTTTTTCATAACTCCTACTTTCAAACTGCCATTTCATTTCCACAACTCATCTGAATACAACCACATCTACCTTCAAGATGCCTAAAGTCTGGATTGTGGGTCATAGCTTTGTTCACTGGAGTGAAAAGTATGCAGCAAACAGAGGTATTCACAACCTTGATTTACCAAATGTGGATATTATATGGATTGGCCAGAGAGGATTGAGATGTCACCAATTGATACCATTGGTAAAATCCTTTAGGCATCTACCACACCCTGACCTCATAATTGTGCACTGTGGTGGAAATGACCTGGGCAGTTTGACTGGGGTAGGTCTGGAAATGCTTTTAAATGACACCTTTGGGCAATTGATGTCACTTTTTCCAAAAACTGCCTTGGTATATTCTAATATATGCCAAAGGCAAAAATGGAAATGGTCCAACTAATTTTGTCCACAGTTTGAAAAAGCAAGGAAACATGTGAATAAATCTGTTTCTGCTTTCCTCAGAGACTATGGTATGTGTTCCATATACCACAACAACTTGCGTTACAACATGCAAGGCATCTATAGGAGAGATGGTGCACATTTTACAGATGAGGGGAATAGAGTCTTCCTCTTGAATTTTAGACTCTGCATCGGTACCTACTTGTAGGTACAGAAAACACCCACATAACACAACAGCTCTTTTCAGAGCTACCCTACCTCTAAGCACTCTAAATTCTTATTTTACACTATTTTCTTTCACTGTTTTTGCCCGTGGTGCGCTCAGGGTACGCGTACCTGGAAGCGTACATGAGAACGCACCCAGCGCTTACCCCGTGAATTAAAAAAAAATTGTTCTTTTTGCCCTTCAGGGTCCTTCTAGGCCCCCCTCAGAAAACCTAGGGAGTCAGGGGGTGTCTACCCTGCCCCCTTTTAATCATTTCCCCCTTTTTTTTCACCTCTTGTGTCTCGATTCTACCGAGACACAAGATGGCGGACTCTCCGGACTGTTTGGAATGTTGACAGACACCCGAGAGCCAATCAGCTTTCCGCTCGCCATCTTCCGTAGCGCGCCAGGTGCGCTTACCGGGACGCGTACCCAAAGCGCTCGGAGCGCACGCCTATAGATATATATGTGTTTTCGAAGTTAATTTTCGTAAAAACCACTGGAGCAATTTTCACCAAATATAGTAAAGGCACTTCTGCTTACCAGTCCCTACAATTTTGCAAAGTTTGGTGTAATTCCATTCAGCGGTTCGGGCTGTAGCCGTGTCTGAACGCCCTATGGAAATTAACATGGGGAAAACACGTTTTGGGACCCCCTTTTTTCTCGGCTCCCGCATAACGAATCCCCCTGAAACTTCCAGGGAAGGAGCGGAGCGGATCTGGCCTAAATTTTGGAAAATTACACGCAAATTCCTCAACCTGCGCCAAAGTTATTCCTAATAGAATGTTGTGGATTTCCTATGGAAACTAGGTCCTAACTATAACTACCTACTGGCGACCGCCAGTAGTTAATATATATGTATATATATACAGTGACTTTGATGTTTGTGCTACAGAATTGATGCAGAGACTCAAAGTTCGCAGCTACACTGACAAGATGCTGAAATCAGCCATGTTTAAAGCTGCTACAAGATCTAGGGAAAGTCTATTACCTAAAGTGTTGGAAGACAACGCTGAGTCCCAAGAGCATCTTTCTGCTGAATCAGTTTCTCCCAACGATCAATGCCCAAGGTTAATAACCGCCTATAGTGAAAATGAACGTAAGACCAGGTCTATAGTAACTATAAACTGGGCTATTGTATTAACAGATCCAATTCTGAGGATGAGTTTACCACCGACTCCCACTATGACATTTAGCAGAGCTAAAAACATGGGCTCTATTCTGGACCAATCCAGTCCAGAAATTAGAACAAATTCATCTGGTTGAAACCTACTCCAGGTTTCCACAAATGTTCTTCTTGCAGAGCATGCAAATTTGGAGTAAACAAGAGAGAGTATTATACACCTTTCGGCTCTTCTGCTAATAAAATAGTGGGAAGTTACAACTGCAAAACGTAATTTGCACTTTATGTCCACACGTGCTCCTGTGGCTTGAATTATATCGGGAGTACAAAGCTACAGGCGCACATGAGGATTCTGCAGCACCTGCGTGCAATTTTACACAGTGACCCCGCTTATCCAGTGGCTCGTCACTTTAAACAGGTGCATGATAATAACATAAACTGTTTGCAGTGCTACGTTGTTGCTTCGGTGCCAAAACAACGCAGAGGAGGTAACAGAGAATTGTTGTTAAGACGACTGGAAACTAAATTCATTCTTGAATTCAACAGTAAATGCCCTAATGGATTAAATAATTCTGAGGATATGTATACTTTCCTCTGATAGTCCAGTCACAAGAGAGTTCAGTACATCTTTTAGACTGATTTACAGTTGGAATATTGGTCTTGGATCTAATCTTATTAGGCTTTTATCTCTGTACCAACCTTGACATCGTCACACTCTGTTTGTAGAAGTCATAAATTAGATGCATTCGTGGTAAGCTGTAAAATAATTTTTCGTCAGTCAAATACTTAGAAATCATGCTACTTTGATCTAATTTTAAGATATAATAAACAATAACACTTTTTTTGCTCTAGGTTCAAATATGATCAAATAGTTTTTAAAGAATTTCTTAAACATTTTTATAAAATGAACTTTATAGTGTTTCATTGATTGTAGCACATGTTCATATTGGTTCATACTTTGGCATTTTAAAATTCTTTAGATTTGAGATCTTATTAGCACTATTTTGCACACATTCTTTGAGCTGCTATGCATTGCTTTGCACATCCTATGATACACTTGAAAATCATATATTTTGTAACCAAGTAGAAAACTTAGTCTACCTGAATTTTGTTAACGGATTAAACCGGATATAATTCCAGCTGCTATTTTTGGCATTTTTAAAATTGAGGACATTCTTGACTTAATGGTATTCTCACTACTCTATTTTAGATGAATTGGAGGACAATTACCAAATACAAGTTAGTGCATTATGCAGTAATACTTGCTTGTAGGAAGAAATGGTTGAAATTAGTTTTTACATTTGTAGTGTCTGCATTGTATATAATATTTATAATGTATGGCCGTTAATTTTGTAAATATAATAAAATTACGAATGTAACATATGAATGTAAGCAAAAACATCGCAAAGTCTGTTTTCTAGTTTGGCTACAGCTGAGTAGATCATGTGATATGGGCGGGATGTTAAGCAGCATTTAAAAATGGCAAAAATTCAGTCAGTCTTTATGTGATCAAGGGCTCTTGAGCCCGAAACGCATCATCTGCCTATGCTGTACTGGATGGAAAAGGTTAAAAAAATCATTTGCCTATAGAAGTGGTCCGTTTCTCCGTCTTTGCCGCCGCCCTGTGGTGGAAGTAGCTGGAGTTGCTGTTCGAGATATATATATATATTATTTTTTAACTGCTCTGCATTATCTGTATATAAATATATATATGTATATAAATATATATATATATACATAATGCAGAGTAGTATTAAAACTATTATTTTTCGGCACTTTTTTTAATAGCAAATATAGTAAATCAAATTAATTTTTTGAACGATTTTATAAAAAATGAAATCCATCTAGGTAAACTTTGGCATATTTATTTATTTTGTATTAAATGTTGCTAAACCTTATGTATTACATGATTTTTATTGAAATGTATTTATTGAAAAAATAAAGTTAAATCTGTTCTCTAATTGAAAATAGGGCATTCAATTATTTTAAATTAAAATGATGTGTAGTAATTATTCATATATATTTTATGTTAAAATAATTATATATATATATATTAAAGATTTAAATGTGTTAATATATTTCAACATTATTTATAGAGTTAGAGGTTATTTCCTTACCTCCATTATTTTCTATGGGAACGTTTTGCAGTACCAGTAATAGGTGGTGCTCGACTTATTCCAGCCCTCTGAGTTGGAGTACATTTATGAATGTTTTGCATGCTTTATGGCTGTAGTAAATTTAGAAATTAAGTTTGAGAACAGGAAGGGGCTTACTCTTTTGTGGGAGGTTGCATGCTCCAAATTAATTCCCTCTATTGCCCTCCCGTAATCCTGTCTTACTCCCTTAAATACACCTCCCTTAAGTCCTAAATATTTCCCAATTTCCAGCCACTTCCCCGTCCATCCCACATTTACTATTAAAACATATGCCTACATGTGCAGAGATCTCTGAAGCTGCGGGCAGCCATTCACATTAAAAATTGTAAAGGCATTGGACCTCCACATGTAGGTTTGTGAATGCCACTTTGTAGTACATTAGAAGCACTATTGTAGTACTACTAAACATGTTACAAAATGTAGTTTCTTAAGAGGACCCACAATGTTTACGATTTGCTCATTAGAAGCCAAAGTAAGCCCTGCATTTCTTATTTTGGTGCTTCACAAACGTTATTTATGAACTTCGAGATAATATCCATGTTTTTCCTTCACAACCCGGATTGGACTTGAAAGTACCAATGAGATAAGGCAGAAGTAGTTCTATGATTTTTCAGAATGAATTGTTGTCTTCTAGACAACGCTATGATGCTTACAGAAGGTATTGAAAATGTTTGTTCTTACATCCAGTTTTATTAATTTCCATTGTTAATCAATTTTGAAAACTGTCTCGTTTGCCTTGTTTGCTACTTTTAGCTTATTCCCAAAATCCAAACGTAAGTTACTACCAAAATATACAGTAGTAAGTCCGGCACCACTTGTTTCACCTAAAATGATCATCTGTGGATACAATCTTGTGAGGCAAAGACAATGCAATATACCTATACACGCAAAAAGAGTGTAGTTGCAGGTGCATTTAGCCAGTGCAACTGCTTCCACATAGCTATTCACAATAATAGATAGTAGACAACAGATAATATCATGCTGATTTATTTACCTATTCCATCCATCCATTCATTTGAGAATGGCATGATGATGGAAGACAGGAGTATGTGTCCTAAAATGTGCATATGGTCCTCCAGATAACAGATGGTGACTAATTGCAGTATGAAAATATTAGCCAATTCTCCGATACAAAATCTTTTTCTTATTGCCAAAAATTATTCCATTTAATCCATAGCCACCAAAATTGTAATATGCTTTCATGAAGCTGTTAAGTCGGTCACAAAATCCATGCTTATAGTGTGCGAGGCCATAGGTGGAAGTAGTAAAGTTTGGAGCAAGCCAATGACACAGGCATGTGAAATTGGGTCATGTACATAGACAGTTAGTCAGGATTAAGACACAACTCTGACAATGAGTTATTCACAGGCCTTCCAAGGATTTGAAACTTTGAAAGACATGGCATTGGAGATCTAACCACATGATAACGTTCTTACTTGCAGGCTATCAGAATCACTTCTGGGTTAGATTATGTAAAGTCAGAACTTAAGGCCTGTTCCAAAATGCAGTATATGCCTGTCAACATGTTGTTTACTGGCTGTAGTATTCTGCGACATACATGACCTTTTGTTTTCCTGTTAGACATGGCATCTTTTGGCATGTTTCCTCAAATCTTTTTGCCTTCTGCCCTCCTGTTTTTGATAGTATGCTGTACTTTTTTATGGTTTAGTGACTCTGCACACGTTTTCACTGCTATTCAGTGCTAAGGTGCAAGTGCTCCTACTGTAAATTGTGTTATAATTGGTTTTCCATGATTGGGATATTTGATATACCAGTAGGTCCTTAGTACAGTGTACTGTGTGTGACCAAGGCCTGTAAATCAAATGCTGCTAGTACCACCCTCCCAAGTAGCCTTTCAAAGGGTTCTCAGACCTACCACTGCAGTGTCTGCATGAAGGTTTTACTCTCATGTTGACCTGGCAAGTGCAACCACTTGCTAGGCCCTAGCTTTCCCTTTCTTTACATATAAAACACCCCGGAGGTAGGCCCAAGATACCCCTAGAGGCATGGTGCAGTGTTTGTGAAACGTATCAACATTTGCTGGTGTGTGTTATATGTCATAACTGTGTTATAGGTTAACAGGGGAGTTGCCTTATAACACCGTACAAGCATAACTTTCCATTGGTACAAGATAGAGAGCTGGCGTTTAGGGTCCCTGAAGATGATTGTATATTGTGTGTTTGGAAATGCCACTTTTAGAAAGTGGGCATTTTGTTGCTTAACCAGCCACTGTGCCTTTGCCATTTGTGTATTCCCCATGTGGGTTCAGAGTGACAGGATGAGGGGACATTCGACAAACACAAGGAGGGGGGTCAGGTGTGTCCTGCCTTTCCCTGGTGACTCATAGTGGGAGGAGTTGTCAATTGCACCTGAATGGACTGTGACTGCCTTCCACAAAATATATCTCCACCTCCTGTAGGGAACCTGGCCTGTGCCAGACAGAACTGGTTTATGTGTGCTAGAGGAACTTTGCTTGTACCAACTTCAAAGGGAAGTGTGGTATAAATGTTGGGACACTGACCCCAGAATTTTGGAACTCTTTTGGATCAAGGAACCTGGAGAGAAGAAGTTGCAACGTTACCTTCCTCTGGCTACCGCATCTGGGACTGTGTGTTTCAGTTGCCACAGATGGAAACCATCTGTTGCCATCACGAGACCGACAGTCGCTTTGTGACCTGAAGGCACCCCAGAGGGCAAAGCCAAACTTTGTAACCCAATCCTGGTCTCTCTGTTACTGCCTGCCGACGCTGAGCTGCTGCTTGAACCGCACCCTGTGGGCACCGCACTCCAAACTGTCTCGCTTCACTCCGCCGCCCTGGTCTCCACAACAGCACCCCTGCATGCTGATATTGACACAACTGCCTGCATTGTGGATTGGGGCACTGCTCATATGTTACATGGCACACCAGCCCATACCACACCGCAGCCTTGGCCCACTGAAGCCAGCCCCATCGACCTCAGATCATCAACTGGCACTGAGCTTTGCACCGCGATCTGTCAGCACGGCGACAAGCACTGCCCCACTTCGCACAGCAGCCCTGGTCTCACGATTCTGCTGGACGACCCCCACCAAGCCGCTGCCTGCACCGAGACCTGATGGCACCAAACGCCGCACAGCTCGGCTTCACATTGCAAACCCAATGCAAAAAATAAAGGTGCAAAGAGCTCCATCCGTAGATTAACTTGTTGAATTGGTGCCAAACAAGTAAGCCAGGAGTACTCTTTACATTCAGGTTTCAATTAGGAGTGCTCCAAAAGGGCTACAGCTACTCATATCACAATGTCTGTAAATCGAACCGTTGTGCATAAAAAACCCTACTTTGAGTGAAGTCTCCTTAATACCTTAACATTGTTACTTCTCGTTTTATTTTGGCTATGGTACATTGCTCTAAAACGGCTGGCATACTCTGCATTGAATTTTGCAAACTATTGATGTGCTAATGTATTTTTTCTTCACTGAATTTTGTATGTCTTGAACGATTAGTGATTTGTGTTACAAATAGAATTCTCGTACAGTTTTAGTCTAGCCTTAACAATATGTATCTGTGTGTATCTGATCTTTTGTTTTTTGTTTTTTGTTTTATGTAGTTGTTTGATGTTTTGTCCAAGGCTCGATCTTGCCAGTATTTTATAGTGAGACTAGCCTATTTGTCTTTGAGAAAGGATGCATACATTCCCTGATGAGCCGAAATGCCAGCAGATACCTCAAATAATGTACCAGTGAGCCTGAACGCATTTGAAACCTGCTTGAATGTAAGGCCTAGATTGATTATACTTCTTAGTACTATATTCGCCTTTGGTTCCCACAGATTATTGATGTTGAAATCAAAAATTAGCTTGGCTTGATTTGCAGATATCCATAGTTTGTTGTTTATTGGTATTGCATAAATATTGTCAGTGCATGTGGAAAGATGCTTCGTTTTTTATTATAGAAATGTGTATCATTTGTACTTATGCATATATGCTTGCTTGACTTTATGTTGTTTGTGTTTTGAAGTTTTGCACATTACAAGGTAGCGCTTAGTACGATCTCCACAGATACAGAATATCAATCCTTAATTTAAATATTAATTATTTTTATTTTGCCACCACTCTAGTGGAAAGCCCGTAGGGTTTTTGCCATTTTTGGACTAATTTGTTGATTGACAATCTGATACAAAGACTCTACGAAGCCGTGACAGGATGGGACTGCTCTAGACTGGATCGCATCCTACCTTCGCAACAGAACTAATGTCATCCATACCCCAACTTTTTTGTCCACGAAAGCAGGGGTCCCTCAAAGCCCATGCTTTTCAACATCTACATGAAGTCATTGCTGGTACTGATCAATCAATTTCACCTCACGTGCTATAACAATGCAGATGACACACAAATACTCCATCAAATGGAATGCGCCAAAGACATTGGAAACTCACCAATTTTCAGTTGTCTCCATGCCGTGGATCAATGGATGACCTGCAACCATCTCAAATAGAATGCTCTCAAAACAGAAATACAGAAATACTCACATATGTTGATTGGAAACATCATGACCCGCTCGCCGCCTAGCCTGATAATCTGGGAACACCGCCTAAAGTATTTAAGGAAGTAAAAACCTCAGAATGACCATGGACTCTAAGCTATCGATGAATGTGGATAAACTAGCCAGAATACGCTTTGTTACTATAAAAACTCTCTAAGAAATCTTTCCCCATATGGGATTTCCACACGAGGGCCGAACTACCGTCTCACTTGTTCTATCCAAACTCGATTATGCCAATAACCTCTACGACTGATCACCTTTAATGACTGTGAAAAGGCTACAACAGATTCAGAACTCGGCTGCCAGACTACTCTTAGACATAGAACCGCAAGACCACTTCTCACCTGCCTTGAAAGCCTTGCATTGGTTTCCAGTTGCCAGAAGATCCAAGTTCAAGCTGCTTTGTTTCACCCACAAAGTGATACATAGAACGGGACTGCTCTTCATAAGGAATAAAATCACTAAACACATTCAACAACCTCCACTCTAGAGTGGCACCTCACCTCAAAATCCAAAGATACAAGAAAAAAACATGGGTGGCACATCATCTCTGTTCAAGCAGCCAAACTATGGAACTCTTTACCACCCCAACATAAAATCCATGGATAACCACCTTAACTTCTGAAAACTACTCAAGAATTGGCTATTCCCCACATAAGCACCATACACAAACAGAAATATACAACATATCCCTCTATATATAAGCATTTATTTGTACTATAGATTTGTACCTATATATGTGTATTGCCTTGTATAATCGGGTAGAATAATTATGTTTGCAAAACAAAATATGTATATAGATATGTATTTGTCCCACGAAACAAATGTATATATTACTGGTAGTTACATTATTCTAAGTTTTTGACATGTATATAAGGGACTGCATAAATAAGAAAATCTTTTATTATAACTTTGTATCTACAATTGCTTCACTATTGAATTACAATGAAAGAATATATATATATATATATATATATATATATGTGTATATATATATATATATATATATATATATATATATATATATATATATATATATATATATATATATATATATATATATATATATATGAACAAACAATCCGCTCCAAAGGAAAGATCAGAGGACACAGCAGGGGATGTTCAGGCAGCCGTTTATTTCACAGAGTGCAGGGCATAATGCATTTCGGCGGGTGTGCCTTCCTCAGATGCCTTTTGCACTGAGCATCACTTTGTCCCTTTTTTAAATGCTACACGGCCCTCCCATGGGCGGGAGTCAAGCTGGAATCACTATTGATTGGTAGCAGCTGCAGCCCTAATGTCCCGGACTCCAGTTCCCATAATCCATCACTTCAGTGAGTGTCAATAGCGGCTCCTCGTAAGCTGATGTCAGCGCTGTAGTGCCTGTGTTGAAAGAAGGGAAGGTTTAATATCAACCTAGCGAGTCCCATATCAAAGTGATCCCGGTTGCCTTAGGTCTCCAAACGCCTCCGCCACAGTTCTGGATTCAAGGTAGGGCCGTGACACACAGGTAAAGTTACCGCGCATCTCCATACAGTGACGGACTGTTCATCACAGCAGCCACATTCCCAGATCGTGTCGTCAATATATATATATATATATAAATATATATATATATACACACACATAAATGCATCTTTAATCTACATATACTTCCTACCTTTATGCATCTATATACCTTACATGTACTTATGAATCCATATATGTATTACTTTTCTTCTAATTTAGCATATCTATTGCACTAACCTATTTTTCACCCTATACCTCTCTCAGTATATCCTCTACCTCAACTCTCTGACTCATCTCAAACCTCTTTCTACTACTCTTTCCAATGCACTACTCAAATTTTTCCCTCATGCCTCTTTCAATAAATCCTCCATCTCCAGTCTTTCATTCATCCCAAACCCCATACCACTACTATGATCACCAAAATAACCCGTTCTCGACTCTCCCTACTCTACTCCTCCTTCCATCATCCCATATCTCTTTTACTATTCTGATCCCCCAAAACAAAAATGTTTAAACACTTTCCTCTGACTGTTCCCTCTCCACATCCTTTTTACTCATCCCAAGCCTCCTCCTACTGCTATGACCTCCAAAACATAAACAAAACAAATTCTAAATCCTTCCCTTTTCTATGCCTCCACTATCATTCCAATCGAAATAACAGACTAACATGTCCACCTCTCAAATGAATTTCATAGTTTACTATACTAATTAACCACTAATCCTTTATGGATTGCGGAGTAGCGTACTACTTGTAGAAAAAGCACTTCAACAACTCATTGCTATATAAATGCAAACCTTTTTTTCCTTTTCTATTCCTCCAATATCCTTCTGAATCCAAATAACTGACTAACATATCCACCACTCAAACTACTTTCATATTTCACTATACAAATTCACCACTAATCCTTTATGGGTTCCGGAGTAGCATGCTACTCACTGAAAAAGCACTTCAACACCTAGTCACGGCTCACGGGTAGTAAGCGCTATATAATGCAATTACTCTACAATACAATACAAGGAGCATCACAGTGCCACTTGCAGACTTGTCAGTGGCGTAGCAAGGGAAGGGGGGTGGACCACCCTGGGTGGCATGAGATTTGGGGTTGGTGGCCTCCCCCCATCTCTTACACTCTTGGGGCGGCAATTCCCCCCCTCTATTTCAAAAGGAGCCCAGAGGGAAGAAAAAGCGACAGGGTTACCCTCCAGTCATCAATCATCAATACACCAAAACCCTGTTGCATGGGCGACCAATATATCTATTTCGTTACAGCAGAAAGAATGTCTCCCATCAATTTCTTCCGCTACAGCACCCCTCTTACTCCTATTTTATGGGAGTGTTTTCAGTATATCGCCCTTTATTAAAAGAAAATTCAAGATAAGAAGAACCTTTTTCAATTTTCAATTGACAGTTAAAAAAGAAAAAAGGCACACTACCGATGTCTGCAAAGAAAGTCAACAGTACATCAAAAAGTGAAAAAATGTGTGAAGGACAAAAATGACCCCTCACGGGCACACCACCTTCGGGGTAACTGGCAGGTACTCACCAGATTGGGCCCCTTTTCTCATCATAAGCAGTCATTTTTGTTGTCCCAGAAAAGAATAGAAAGAGTGTCCAAACAAGGTAAAGAATGTGTAAGTGCAGTAGAGCGATAAACAATATCACTCCACTAGTGACAAAAAGTGCTTATAATCAACAGGCACACCTCTCTCACAACTTTATTCTTAATTCCTGGGTGTGTTCTGTCCAATTAAAAAGGATGGTAGCTATCCTTGCATACCAATACTCACTGCCAACATGTTTCTCTGCCTCTACAATTTCGGCAAATTCTTCAGGGCTAGACTCCTCGTCACAGCACCTCTGTTGGACACTTACAGGTAGATGCATCAAGCATTTTTGCGAGCGCAAACGGTGCGAATCACAAAATTCGGCCGTTTGCACCCGCAAAATGGCATTTGAGATGCATCAAGGGTTCATGCACTCGCAATTTAAGAATTCGCAAATAATTGCGAGTTCACAAATTACGATTGTATTTAAGGAATCGCAATTTGCGATTCCTTAAATGCAATGCAGGAACCATTCTAAGATTGCAAATTCGCAATCTGGGGCCGCTATTTACCACGAAGTCAAACTACGTGGTAAATAGCAAAAACTTAGAAATATGCGCTTTAGTGCATTTTCCTAAGTCGTATATTATGCACACACATGTCCTTGGGACATGTGTGTGCGCAACACCAGTGAACATTGCCCTTGCAATTGCGGCACATTTGCGATTCACTAATTGCGAATCGCAAATAAGGAATGACTCCCCATTCATAAGCCATTCCTTATTTGTGATTAGCAAATAAGGAATCAGTAGGAATCGCAAATAACATTGCGATTCCTACATGCTTCCCGTTTTGCGAGTCTTTAATAGCGAATCCTTAAAATTCGCTATTAAGGACTCGCAAAACATAACTTTGATGAATCTGGGGGTTAATTCCTTTAGACTGTCAAATTGAAAAAGTAAAAGAAACACATTAAAATGCACCTAAAGAGAAACTCACTCTAGATCCATATTGTAGATTGTCTACAACATCATAATTACCCTCTGATACATGCAGTAAAGATAACAGTGTGCCGTTTGGGCTTATGGCCCATTTTAGAGAGAATTGCGACGGTGAGGACAGGTGTTTGTCTTCGATGTGGTTTAATGCAACTAACGGCTGTGTTTGGAATTTCCAGATTGATAACACAGTCCTTGGGTCAATCTAAAAGAGGACTCACTTAAGGATTTTGAGAAAAAGCCATTCTCCTCTGCAGCAGGTATGAGAGACTGGTGCTGTCAGAGGGTAATTATGATGTTGTAGACAATCTACAAGATAGATCTGGAGTGAGTTTCTCTTTGGGTGCATTTTAATGTGTTTCTTTTACTTTTTCAATTTGACAGTCTAGAGGAATTAAGCGTCCAACAGAGGTGCTGTGACAAGGAGTCTAGCCCTGAAGAATTTGCCGAAATTGTAGAGGCAGAGAAACATGTTGGCAGTGGCTATTGGTATGCCCATGCAACAGGGTTATGGTGTATTGTTGGCAGCAATCCCCCCCAACCTTCAGCAGTGCGGCCGTCGCGGGACTGCAACAATACGAGAAATCGCCAAGCAACCCTTCTCCCCCCCACCCTCCCCTCTTCAATGTGGCCTACGCAGGTGGCAAATTCAGGGCATGCCCCAGGCGGTCTACGGTCTAGCTATGCCACTGAGACTTGTAAATGAGCCTTTCACCCCTGGTTTATGAAGTGAAAGGCATTTAATGAGTGAATAGCATTTTTAACACCCTGATGGGCTAATTGTTGCACCCGGTGCTTTGGGTTGTTTCCTATTGGTTAAGTTAGGCCAAAGTTGTGTTTGGTGCTATGACAGGGCATTAGAAAACTACAGAATGAAAATAAATCATGCCCACATATTGTTTAATGCCAGCTTAGTGTGCAGTTTGCCATTTTTTTCCTCCTATTTATTTTCAATCTATATTAATCTTCATTTCATATTAAATATCTTGTTGTGGCACCTGCTATAAGCAGTGGGACCTTTATTCTAGAAGTACTGCTCCACTGTCTACTTCAGCTGTATTTTGCAACAGGGTTCCTTTTAACACAAATGGACATTTTTCATCCATTATTACCTAGCGCTGAAGTACACCTGTTATGAACTATTGCAGATACAAACCTGGTAATATCTAATGTACTTCTTCTGTATATGCTAATAAAGTTTCAGACCTTCGTATAGCTGTACTTCTAATCGTTTGGACCAGTATTACCACATGAAATAAGCTGGTAATAACATTCTGCAATATTTGTAATAAGGGGGCCAGCTGCATCAAGTATTTTTTCCCTTTGCAAAGGGTCGATTCGCAGATTTGGCCATTTGCGAACGCAAAAAAATGCTCTTTTGATAAAGAAACCCTATTTTGCGGTTCGTTAACCTGTTATCGAATCGCAAAATGGGTTTGCGATTCGCTATGGGAAATTTCCGTGTTTAGGGCGTCCCTTCCTAATACCGGATCGCATCAGTATACATGAATGTTTTGCGACTGAAATGCGGTTGCAAAACATTCGCATTTTACCACCTACTTCAAGTAGGTTGTAACCAATTCTCGGACCCCTTCTCCTTTGTGAATGTCTGTAAATGCATTTTCTAAGAGCAGGCAGGGGTCTCATGGACCACTGCCTGCTCTTAGAAAATGAAAGGAAAACTTTTCTTTTTCTCTTTTGTAAAGCATACCGTTTTCCTTTAAGGAAAACGGACTGCTTAACAAAAAAAAAAGATTGCTTTATTTAAAAGTAATCACGGACATGGTGGTCTGCTGACCCCAGCAACCCCGTGAGTTTTGCGATTCCTAGGGGGTCGCAAATTGCGACCTACCTCATTAATATTCATGAGGTAGGTCATTTGTGATCCTGTAGGTAAGTTTTAAACACACTTTCATGTGATCCAGCGCTCCTATAGAAAATATGCCATAAGATATGCTACCCTACTCTACAATATTCACCATTAATCATAAAACATTCACAAGGCCCATAAACTAAATTGACATATTTTTGAGCAACTGAATCATGTGACCTAATTAATATATCTATTCACAAAATATATACATTTATATACATCTGGAGAAAAACGAGTTCATCACACTTAATAAACCCTAAAATTAATTAAGCCACTGAGGCAAATAGATCTACTAATGGTAACCTGAACACATGAAATAACAACTCCAGGTTGTTTTTCAAATATATTGTTTATTAACTATTTATTCAAAGAAAGTGCATTTAAAAATCTTTTTATTTAAGCATTTTTATTTAAGAATTTAGTAAAGAGTAATGACAGTTTTAAGCAAAATCAAATAGCATTATTTCAAATGAAAATAGCAGTTTGGCATCACCTAAACTCTAAGTCCCTAGCTACACTTGCATTCTCTTTTTCAATGTTCTAATTGCGAATCGCAAGGATTCGCAATTCGGAAATCACCTAAAGTGGTTTGTTGATGCATCTGGTCCCTTAAGCGCTATCTTGTTTTCCTTTAAACTTCTTTCCCTTTTCCTCTTTTGTTCCTCAATCTCCTTTCCATCTACTCTTCGGTTACTCACTTTCCTCTTCTTTTTTCCCATCTCCCAATCTCTCTGTTTTTCATTCTTCTGCTTCTGTACACTAGGGAGCAATCTTTTGATTGGATTTGAATTATCGTGCCGAGATGACTTAGCAGTGGGAGAGCCACTGGAAAGACACTGCTGGTTGAAATGTTGGTGCAAAAAGGTTCGACTTGTGAAAATATTACATACAACAAATAACGTACATTGAGCTTTCTGTTTAAAAGTTGGTAATCTCTTCTGAGATTGTGATCTGACAGTGATTCTTGTTCATCTTAATTCTTTGGCACACTCATGAAGCTCAATCTCGCAGGCTTTCATCTTTACTCCAGAAGGTCCACAATTTCCAGATTCTCAACATATTTTTCTCAGGGGTGTCAAAGCAATACTGCCCTCTTTAGTTCAGAGAGGATCATTCAATGCTCATGTCCCACAGAGCTCACCTTACACTAAAATGATATCTTTGTGCTAATTTTCCAGGCCTCTAAATGTTGTTCTATGATGTTTAAATCCACCTCACTCTCCTATCTGTACATTTACCGCTCTCTTTTCTTGCCCAAATTCGCCCATGCAACTGCGGGTACATTATCTGAGCTTATGGGGGCATCTATTCCTTGCTGTGCCTGGACAGTCAAAATAGACAAATGAAAAGAAATCCCGAAAGAAGGCAATGTACCATGGAGAAGTGCAGACTTGCATTTCGCGCAAGTGAAAACATGAAATTATCAGAGATAGCTTCTAAATAATTAATGAATCAAACCATTCAGTTCAGCAAATGTAATCTGGGAAGACGCATACTAAATTGTACAAATGTTTTCTGCTGCAACGCAGCTATAACAAATGCAGCCATAAAGAACTCACACAATATAATAAAAATAAGTTAATCTCTGACATTATGCATCTTAGTTTCTCACCAATGAGCAATTACCAAACGCAGACAATGAAGCACTGGTTAAACTTGAATGTATATAATTGGTATGTGCTGAGAGTAAATGTTATGAAACACTGACTGATACGTTGAACACTATTATTCATTAGCCTATTGTGCATCAGTGCTGAATTCAGTGAATTTCAAGTGTTTCCAAAGACAGACATTTCCTAAAGCAAATCAAGGCACAGCAAGGAATTTGGATTTATATGGCATATTACACGCACCATTATTTTTCTAAGAAATACAGGAAATGATATAAAATTTGAATAAGAAATAATTATTTGACACCTCGAAGACAAACAGCCTGGGTTTGAACAAACAATTTAGGATTTTACGATCAAAGTGATTTCCTTTGAAAAACAATCTGCGGAGGGAACATATTGCACTCTCGGATATCATGGAGAATTTTTTTTCATCTCCCGTTCAGATGCTCAAGAATGTAAATTCATTTTTAAGGCAAAATAAAAGCTATACAAAGCTGCCAGGAAAGAATAATGAGGCGCGCGCCGTGCCATGCCGCCATGATAAATCCAGCGACTCCATGGTTACAGTCGGGACGCAGGGCCCGCAGCAACCAGCTCAGCTCATATGGATTTCCTTAGCACACTAATCTGAACTGGTAAAACATGTCACGCGCCACATTAGGTGGGGGCTGGAAATATTTACCTAAAGGATGGAAGGGCATCCAATCTTAAAAAGCCAGCTCTTTTATAGTGCAGATTCTTCGCAGCGGTATGGTGTATCTAATGTTTTCTGTATGTGTTATTGGGGAAAGGAGCGCATTAATTCTCGCAAACTTAAAGGAAAGTGAAGCTTTCTGATGATGGCATGCAAGCCATGCTTTATTATTGCTGATTCTGTTTCATGGGGTCAGGCTATAAGCACATTCTATCGGATGTTCTCTTTTAGGTTGTACTTGCAGCGCTTTGAGGTCTGAAACACAGGTTCATTTTTCTAAATTTGAATTCATTTAGCATACAGATCATTTAAAAATTAGGATTACAATGTGATAGGTGTAGGGAGTGCACACCTAACTGTCCTATTACGTAATGGGGTTAAATGAAAATCCTACTTTTCTCATCTACACACGTGATGCAGGTTAAACATTGGTGCTCCCAGTTATAGTAATTTCAAATACTATCAAACAGTGCTCACAACGAGAAGGTGTGGTCCATTACCTGTATATCAAGTGCTACCACACCACTCTGTGTTATCGTATAACAATAGCCTGCAAAATAAGACCCTTTGTATCGATAGGCAATAGAGTTAAAATGTCATCAGGGTAAATGAATCAGAAAAGGGGGTGGTGATGAACAGAGTGTCTGAATTAAGCAGTCCACTCTTACCCAGTCCAAAGATCAGGGCTTGATCCATCACCGTTATTTAGCTCACTGCCCCATCCCAGCTCAGAACCTGGCTATATGCAAATTAGTCTGTCCCTGGCCCAGTGCATCATGGGAACAGGGCAGACCAAACTACCAAGCCAATTATTCACCAGAAAGGAGACAAGCTTCCGGGGACCGGTTTCTGCCATTTCAGGCGTCGTCGGCCCGGCTTGCTTGAATCCTGATGGAGCAGTGAGCAAGGGACTCATGTCTGAGTATACCCTGCCACACCTATAGTGGCCAAAAACGATTCAGAAAAGGGGGTGGTGATGAACAGAGTGTCTGAATTAAGCAGACCACTCTTACCCAGTCCAAAGATCAGGGCTTGATCCATCACCGTTATTTAGCTCACTGCCCCATCCCAGCTCAGAACCTGGCTATATGCAAATTAGTCTGTCCCTGGCCCAGTGCATCATGGGAACAGGGCAGACCAAACTACCAAGCCAATTCTTCACCAGAAAGGAGACAAGCTTCCGGGGACCGGTTTCTGCCATTTCAGGCGTCGTCGGCCCGGCTTGCTTGAATCCTGATGGAGCAGTGAGCAAGGGACTCATGTCTGAGTATACCCTGCCACACCTATAGTGGCCAAAAACGATTCAGAAAAGGGGGTGGTGATGAACAGAGTGTCTGAATTAAGCAGACCACTCTTACCCAGTCCAAAGATCAGGGCTTGATCCATCACCGTTATTTAGCTCACTGCCCCATCCCAGCTCAGAACCTGGCTATATGCAAATTAGTCTGTCCCTGGCCCAGTGCATCATGGGAACAGGGCAGACCAAACTACCAAGCCAATTCTTCACCAGAAAGGAGACAAGCTTCCGGGGACCGGTTTCTGCCATTTCAGGCGTCGTCGGCCCGGCTTGCTTGAATCCTGATGGAGCAGTGAGCAAGGGACTCATGTCTGAGTATACCCTGCCACACCTATAGTGGCCAAAAACGATTCAGAAAAGGGGGTGGTGATGAACAGAGTGTCTGAATTAAGCAGACCACTCTTACCCAGTCCAAAGATCAGGGCTTGATCCATCACCGTTATTTAGCTCACTGCCCCATCCCAGCTCAGAACCTGGCTATATGCAAATTAGTCTGTCCCTGGCCCAGTGCATCATGGGAACAGGGCAGACCAAACTACCAAGCCAATTCTTCACCAGAAAGGAGACAAGCTTCCGGGGACCGGTTTCTGCCATTTCAGGCGTCGTCGGCCCGGCTTGCTTGAATCCTGATGGAGCAGTGAGCAAGGGACTCATGTCTGAGTATACCCTGCCACACCTATAGTGGCCAAAAACGATTCAGAAAAGGGGGTGATGATGAACAGAGTGTCTGAATTAAGCAGACCACTCTTACCCAGTCCAAAGATCAGGGCTTGATCCATCACCGTTATTTAGCTCACTGCCCCATCCCAGCTCAGAACCTGGCTATATGCAAATTATTCTGTCCCTGGCCCAGTGCATCATGGGAACAAGGCAGACCAAACTACCAAGCCAATTCTTGCTCATTGCTCATTGCTCATTGCTCATTGCACCATCAGGATTCAAGCAAGCCGGGCCGACGACGCCTGAAATGGCAGAAACCGGTCCCCGGAAGCTTGTTTCCTTCCCAGTATAAGAATTGGCTTGGTAGTTTGGTTTGCCCTGTTCCCATCATGCACTGGGACAGGAACAGACTAATTTGCATATAGCCAAGTTCTGAGCTGGGATGGTGCAGTGAGCTAAAAATCGGTGATGGATCAAGCCATGATCTTTGGACTGGGTAAGAGTGGTCTGCTTAATTCAGGCACTCTGTTCATCACCACCCCCTTTTCTGAATCATTTTGTCCACCATAAGCGTGGAAGGGTATACTCAGATGTGAGTCCCTTGCTCATTGCACCATCAGGATTCAAGCAAGCCGGGCCGACGATGCCTGACATGGCAGAAACCGGTCCCCGGAAGCTTGTTTCCTTCCCAGTATAAGAATTGGCTTGGTAGTTTGGTTTGCCCTGTTCCCATCATGCACTGGGACAGGAACAGACTAATTTGCATATAGCCAAGTTCTGAGCTGGGATGGTGCAGTGAGCTAAAAAACGGTGATGGATCAAGCCCTGATCTTTGGACTGGGTAAGAGTGGTCTGCTTAATTCAGGCACTCTGTTCATCACCACCCCCTTTTCTGAATCATTTTGTCCACCATAAGCGTGGAAGGGTATACTCAGATGTGAGTCCCTTGCTCATTGCACCATCAGGATTCAAGCAAGCCGGGCCGACGACGCCTGAAATGGCAGAAACCGGTCCCCGGAAGCTTGTTTCCTTCCCAGTATAAGAATTGGCTTGGTAGTTTGGTTTGCCCTGTTCCCATCATGCACTGGGACAGGAACAGACTAATTTGCATATAGCCAAGTTCTGAGCTGGGATGGTGCAGTGAGCTAAAAAACGGTGATGGATCAAGCCCTGATCTTTGGACTGGGTAAGAGTGGTCTGCTTAATTCAGGCACTCTGTTCATCACCACCCCCTTTTCTGAATCATTTTGTCCACCATAAGCGTGGAAGGGTATACCCAGATGTGAGTCCCTTGCTCATTGCACCATCAGGATTCAAGCAAGCCGGGCCGACGATGCCTGACATGGCAGAAACCGGTCCCCGGAAGCTTGTTTCCTTCCCAGTATAAGAATTGGCTTGGTAGTTTGGTTTGCCCTGTTCCCATCATGCACTGGGACAGGAACAGACTAATTTGCATATAGCCAAGTTCTGAGCTGGGATGGTGCAGTGAGCTAAAAAACGGTGATGGATCAAGCCCTGATCTTTGGACTGGGTAAGAGTGGTCTGCTTAATTCAGGCACTCTGTTCATCACCACCCCCTTTTCTGAATCATCAGGGTAAATGAAGGCACACTTTCTGTGGATCTTACACTACATCAGGATGAGCTATGTTTTAATATCATAAGTGTAACCTTCATAGATTCACGCTTGTGTGAAATTTTATCTCGGGTGTCAAATTTAATCCTGATATTTCTTCAGTTATTGCTAGGGTTTGTTTACCCAGGAGCTGATGGACCAGCATGCAATGTGGTTAGAAGTTTCAGCTAGACTCATAGTGCTAGCTTGTGAGAGCCCTCCTACAATAGTTAAAGCCCGGATCCTCACAGGGCGACTCCTGATATACAAAGAATAATACACATGTGTAATGAGCAATCATCACGCGAGCACATCACCAGTGTGTCCTCCACGAAGCAGCCTTACTTAATCCTGGTTCTCAGTGGAGCTCCGGATTCTTTGGGCGCAGGCACCATTGGCTGAAGCTCTGTCCCATGAGCACCTGCTGCAGTAGGATCTGTAAAGTCAGTTAAATCCAACAGACAGAGTAAGTGAGAACCCCCGAACTCCCCTTAGGTGGTTCGGGCTCGCTACACTACACTCGCACACTACACTGCCTTACTGTGTCCCAAAATGATGCAATCGCAAAAAGTGTGTCCCCAACATGAAAAGTTTGGAAAGCTGTGGTGTAGCGTATTCTCATGAACTGTATGATACTCGTGCTATTTTGGGAATTATGTAAGTAAGTAGTTCCCTTTGAATTTAGCCTATACACATTTCATTTTGTCTATGTTATTCTTGTTGTTTTTAAATTGTTAATTACCTTTCAATAGGTTTTCTGCTTGTTTTGATTTTGGATTTCTTACATAATTTGATATGTTTCTCTATAAAGCACTCTGAAGCCTGGTTGACCTTGTTCCGATGTAAAGAAAGGAAAAACAAAAAATATATAAATACAATATAAACTGCACCTATTACTGAAAATCAACTAATTTTGTCTTGTCACTCGCAGTTTGCACACAAATATTTTTTTCCCCACAAGAATAACCTTCTAGCTACTTTCCCTATGCTTGTCTGGGCCATGATCCATACTGGGACCGTGATAGTCAGGGTTGGAGTCTATTTCCTGGGTCCAGTCTGTGTTGGGATAAAGCTCTTCTTACTCAGTGTCTTCTTCATGGCTGCCTTAAAAGTCCTAATTCTTACCTGGTCTCCATGTTAGATGCAGACCTTCCAGTTCTCCTGCGGCCTCAACATCTGGGTCTTCAACAGTCAGCTTTGGCTTGTGAGGTTCCGTTAGGGAACAAGCTCTTCTATGGCATTACTGTTTTCTATGTTCTCTTCTCTGGAACAGTCACTGGTGGTTTCTCAATAGACTGCACAGATCTCTCTTTCTTGGTCTTAATCTGCTTTTCTTTGGTCTTCATTCCTTTAATATCATGAGGTGTTCTTCTACAGCTTCCATGTCCTTGCAGGATTGAGTGCATTCGTGTTAAAAGAGCTTGACGATGGAAATTCTTCCTTGGATGTATACTGAAGTGTGGGTGTAAGGTAAGATTTCTGACCACAGGGTCCTTCCAAAATGTGCAGGCTGCCTATTCGGTTGAATTTCCTTTTGGGTATTCATATAGAAGGTGCTGTTATTACTCTTTAGTTGAGAAGGTCTGACTTGTTTACCAAATGGTAGTCTTAAGGTGTGAAAAGGGTACATTTTTACTGTCGACGTCATGTGACATAATGGGTTTTGCTTGCTATTGATTCTGTAGTATTTCCTCTGCAATGCAAAGAGGCACACCATGGACCACATCATGCTTCTTGGATAATAGGATTGGGAATAGTAGCTATTAGGGAATAAATTAGGGGTAGCAATCATTGTCACAAAATCTGAAAAGACTAGGAATTGAGAAGAAGACAGATATTTCTCCGGGTTTCCATAGAGAAATAATGGAAGAGTTATAAAAACTCAAAACGTATATCTGCTTCAATGGCATACATTTAAACACTATGATAGACGGTTTCCGGAACAGACTGTCATGGATATTTGAGTCTATGCTGGCATTGAGCAGCCTGTTTTGCCTTCAGAAGTACATGCTTGCTAAGCTATGAAGTTCCTGGAAAAGCAAAGGTTCATAAGCAGAGAGGTTGCCTGGAAAATTGTGGAGTACTCTCAATTGACCCGTGAAGAACTGAGAAGGCTTGCTGTGGTTGTGCCAGTCATAAAAAACAAAGGCAACTTCTATGCGCACTACATTCAGTCGAACCAGTCTTAAAACCAAGAGAGAAGATACATTTGGTTGAGCAGCTTTTCCCTTCTTGTCTGTTCGAACAGATTAACTATTAGAAAGGGTTAGAGGAGTTGTGCCAGTTGTGGGGTACTCTCCTGTAGCTTTTCCAAAGATGATGTGTTTCACTAGAACCATTCATATTAGGAGAATCACAATAAACTATTGGAAACGTATAAGGCAGAGCTTGTAACTCAAATAAAGAAAAAGACAGCATGTGCCTAGCAAGGTAAATAATGTCACCCTAGCTCCACTGGACTTATGAGAAGCAACGCTCTTAAGTGAAAGTTCTAATGTCCTGTTTTGCCTTCAGTGTGCAGATTTGATAAATTACTCTTACCTATTGGCCTTTGTGGCATTATCATTCAAATGACTGTTTTCGTTAAATGCATTCCCCATTGTTGCTTAGTTTGAATTAGGAATAGTAAATCTGACCCCCTCACCACAATAGTCCTCCCCAATGTTGCTCAGTTCATATTGGAAGTAGCATATCTGATCCCTTGAGGGTTCTATACTTTGCACAATTGTTTTACCCCATTTGGAGTGAAAATAGTAAATCTGACCCCCCAGCACCAAACTCTTTCCTCAATGTTGTGTAGTTTGGAGCGGAATAGTAAATGTGACCCCCACACCATAGTCTAATGCTTTCACCAATGCTACTTATATTAAAGTAGTAATATTAAATATGTCTCCAACTCCAACACTTTTATCAATGCTTAGTTTGGAGTGGGAATAGTAGATTTGACCCCTCCAGAGTTCAAAGCTTTCTCCAAGCTTTATTTGTTTAGATTGGGAATAGTAAAGCTTACCCCTACAGAGTCCTATGCTTTGCACAGTTTAGTTTCATGTGGAGTGGGAATAATAAATCTGCTCCTCCAGTATTTAAAATCTTCCTACATTTTGCTTAGTCTCGAAGTGAGAATACTATATGTTGGCCTTGGATGTCAATGCTTTTTCCAATGTTGCTTAGTTTGTATTGATAATAGTAAATTTGATCTCTCCAGTGTCCTACACTTTGCCTAGTGTTGTTAAATTTGGAATGGGAATGTGAATAGTAAATCTGGCTTTCAAGTGCCCAATGAATTCCACAATGTTGCTTATCTTGAAATGGGAATAGTCATGACCCACGACCCACCACCCCACAGAGTCCAACCCTTTCCCCAATGTTGTTTTGTAAGAATTGGAAATACTAAATGTGACTCCTCTAAAGTCCAACACTTCGCCCAGTTTTGTTTTATTTGGAGAGGGAATAGTAAACTTGACATCACCAGAGCTTATTGCTATCCCCAATGGTGCAGTAGTCTGGAGTGGAAATAGTAAATCCAACTCCTCGCCTGTCCCCTCACCAAGAGTCAAACACTTTCCCCAATATTGTTTAGTTTGAGGGGGAATTCTAAATATCTCATCTATCAAATATATGTTAATTTATTTTTAGTTTACAAGTATAAAATCTTTACCGTTTTAAAAGTTAAAAAATATGTTTATCTATATTTGTGAAGATATTTGTAAGTTTGTTGGTTGACTGGGGTGTAGCCCTGGTTAAGCACCAACCTCAATCTTTGTCAGGATAAGACACAAGAAAACCCTAAATTACCCTCTGCTCACCTCCTTAGTATCTTATCACAGAGCAGTCAGGCTTAATTCAGAGGCAATGTGTTAAGTATTTGAGCAACACTTCAAACTCTAAAACAATGACAATTCACCATAAAAGACACATTTAGATGGGTAGTATAAATTGTAATAAATGAAACAGGACCAAAATGACAAAAATCCAATCAGTAGAAGCAAAGATATTGAATGTTAAAGTTTTTCATAAGATATTGCACCAAAAAGCATAAAGCCTTATTGAGGATTCACCAAAATGGGGTCGCACACTGCTAATACACCAGCGGGATCGCCCCTAAGGACCATGGTAACTGTAGTACTGTTCTCTGCGATGCATCTTCTTTCGAATTCTCGCGTATCTTCAAATCTTCGCCATCCCTGTACACGTGTTTCGGGGTATTTACCCCTCATCAGCAGGGATTAGGCCATCTTCTTATCTTCTGGGGTTGCTGAGTGCTGCCAAATATTACCAGGTATAGTACCACACAAAGGCGCGCAGGTGCGGGGTCCCGAGCTCGTCAGCTCAAAGCTCCAAGGAGCATAAATATTCACCAAAATGGGGTCGCACACTGCTAATACACCAGCGGGATCGCCCCTAAGGACCATGGTAACTGTAGTACTGTTCTCTGCGATGCATCTTCTTTCGAATTCTCGCGTATCTTCAAATCTTCGCCATCCCTGTACACGTGTTTCGGGGTATTTACCCCTCATCAGCAGGGATTAGGCCATCTTCTTATCTTCTGGGGTTGCTGAGTGCTGCCAAATATTACCAGGTATAGTACCACACAAAGGCGCGCAGGTGCGGGGTCCCGAGCTCGTCAGCTCAAAGCTCCAAGGAGCATAAATATTCACCAAAATGGGGTCGCACACTGCTAATACACCAGCGGGATCGCCCCTAAGGACCATGGTAACTGTAGTACTGTTCTCTGCGATGAATCTTCTTTCGAATTCTCGCGTATCTTCAAATCTTCGCCATCCCTGTACACGTGTTTCGGGGTATTTACCCCTCATCAGCAGGGATTAGGCCATCTTCTTATCTTCTGGGGTTGCTGAGTGCTGCCAAATATTACCAGGTATAGTACCACACAAAGGCGCGCAGGTGCGGGGTCCCGAGCTCGTCAGCTCAAAGCTCCAAGGAGCATAAATATTCACCAAAATGGGGTCGCACACTGCTAATACACCAGTGGGATCGCCCCTAAGGACCATGGTAACTGTAGTACTGTTCTCTGCGATGCATCTTCTTTCGAAGATAGCAGAAGATCGAAAGATGATGCATCGCAAACACTTTACTACATTGACCAGAGTCCTTAGGGGCGACACCGCCGGTGTGTGAGTAGTGTGCGACCCCACCCCATTTGTAACTTTAAAGCTCCCTTGAGCAGCGGGCTGACGAGCCTGGGATCCCGCACCTGCGCGCCTGAGTGGTACTATACCTGGCAGATATTGGCAGCCATCGGCAACCCCAGTACACGGCCTATCCCTGCTGATGAGGGGTAATACCCCGAAACACGTGTCCAGGGATGGCGAAGACAGCGAAGATAGCAGAAGATCGAAAGATGATGCATCGCGAACACTTTACTACATTGACCAGAGTCCTTAGGGGCGACACCGCCGGTGTGTGAGTAGTGTGCGACCCCACCCCATTTGTAACTTTAAAGCTCCCTTGAGCAGCGGGCTGATGAGCCTGGGATCCCGCACCTGCGCGCCTGAGTGGTACTATACCTGGCAGATATTGGCAGCCATCGGCAACCCCAGTACACGGCCTATCCCTGCTGCTGAGGGGTAATACCCCAAAACACGTGTCCAGGGATGGCGAAGATAGCAGAAGATCGAAAGATGATGCATCGCGAACACTTTACTACATTGACCAGAGTCCTTAGGGGCGACACCGCCGGTGTGTGAGTAGTGTGCGACCCCACCCCATTTGTAACTTTAAAGCTCCCTTGAGCAGCGGGCTGACGAGCCTGGGATCCCGCACCTGCGCACCTGAGTGGTACTATACCTGGCAGATATTGGCAGCCATCGGCAACCCCAGTACACGGCCTATCCCTGCTGATGAGGGGTAATACCCCGAAACACGTGTCCAGGGATGGCGAAGACAGCGAAGATAGCAGAAGATCGAAAGATGATGCATCGCGAACACTTTACTACATTGACCAGAGTCCTTAGGGGCGACACCGCCGGTGTGTGAGTAGTGTGCGACCCCACCCCATTTGTAACTTTAAAGCTCCCTTGAGCAGCGGGCTGACGAGCCTGGGATCCCGCACCTGCGCGCCTGAGTGGTACTATACCTGGCAGATATTGGCAGCCATCGGCAACCCCAGTACACGGCCTATCCCTGCTGATGAGGGGTAATACCCCGAAACACGTGTCCAGGGATGGCGAAGACAGCGAAGATAGCAGAAGATCGAAAGATGATGCATCGCGAACACTTTACTACATTGACCAGAGTCCTTAGGGGCGACACCGCGGGTGTGTGAGTAGTGTGCGACCCCACCCCATTTGTAACTTTAAAGCTCCCTTGAGCAGCGGGCTGACGAGCCTGGGATCCCGCACCTGCGCGCCTGAGTGGTACTATACCTGGCAGATATTGGCAGCCATCGGCAACCCCAGTACACGGCCTATCCCTGCTGATGAGGGGTAATACCCCGAAACACGTGTCCAGGGATGGCGAAGACAGCAAAGATAGCAGAAGATCGAAAGATGATGCATCGCGAACACTTTACTACATTGACCAGAGTCCTTAGGGGCGACACCGCCGGTGTGTGAGTAGTGTGCGACCCCACCCCATTTGTAACTTTAAAGCTCCCTTGAGCAGCAGGCTGACGAGCCTGGGATCCCGCACCTGCGCGCCTGAGTGGTACTATACCTGGCAGATATTGGCAGCCATCAGCAACCCCAGTACACGGCCTATCCCTGCTGATGAGGGGTAATACCCCGAAACACGTGTCCAGGGATGGCGAAGACAGCGAAGATAGCAGAAGATCGAAAGATGATGCATCGCGAACACTTTACTACATTGACCAGAGTCCTTAGGGGCGACACCGCCGGTGTGTGAGTAGTGTGCGACCCCACCCCATTTGTAACTTTAAAGCTCCCTTGAGCAGCGGGCTGACGAGCCTGGGATCCCGCACCTGCGCGCCTGAGTGGTACTATAGCTGGCAGATATTGGCAGCCATCGGCAACCCCAGTACAGGCCTATCCCTGCTGATGAGGGGTAATACCCCGAAACACGTGTCCAGGGATGGCGAAGACAGCGAAGATAGCAGAAGATCGAAAGATGATGCATCGCGAACACTTTACTACATTGACCAGAGTCCTTAGGGGCGACACCGCCGGTGTGTGAGTAGTGTGCGACCCCACCCCATTTGTAACTTTAAAGCTCCCTTGAGCAGCGGGCTGACGAGCCTGGGATCCCGCACCTGCGCGCCTGAGTGGTACTATACCTGGCAGATATTGGCAGCCATCGGCAACCCCAGTACACGGCCTATCCCTGCTGATGAGGGGTAATACCCCGAAACACGTGTCCAGGGATGGCGAAGACAGCGAAGATAGCAGAAGATCGAAAGATGATGCATCGCGAACACTTTACTACATTGACCAGAGTCCTTAGGGGCGACACCGCCGGTGTGTGAGTAGTGTGCGACCCCACCCCATTTGTAACTTTAAAGCTCCCTTGAGCAGCGGGCTGACGAGCCTGGGATCCCGCACCTGCGCGCCTGAGTAGTACTATACCTGGCAGATATTGGCAGCCATCGGCAACCCCAGTACACGGCCTATCCCTGCTGATGAGGGTTAATACTCCGAAACACGTGTCCAGGGATGGCGAAGACAGCGAAGATAGCAGAAGATCGAAAGATGATGCATCGCGAACACTTTACTACATTGACCAGAGTCCTTAGGGGCGACACCGCCGGTGTGTGAGTAGTGTGCGACCCCACCCCATTTGTAGCCTTTTTGAGGATAACTGGTCACGCCAGACCAGGACAAAATCACAGGTTCAGGCTGACCGCGATGGAAGGTGGGCCGGCAATGCAAACCCCATTAGGCCCGTTTAAAAGAGTACCTTAAATCCTGGTTGCGGAGCATCATGTGGATCTGTGTTGAGCATGCATTGAGCATGTGTCTCCTAGCTGATGCGATGTTTCGGTTCACAAATGCAGTGTGGTCCTATTGCGTCGACTTTGATGCTTACATAGACCAGGCTTGCGAAATGAAGTTGAGTGTCGGGAATGCAATGCACAATTGAGACGATGCATCAATTTCAAGGAGTATTGAAACTGTGATGCGGAGTCTTGACATTGCAGCTGCCATTGGCGAGAGATGCGAGTAGCTGCATCAAGAAAAGCGCCGTGCACTGGCAGTTCTGAAGGCGATGCATTGGTTCCAAGATGAGGGTTGAGGAAGCGATGCGAGTCTGGTGCAACAGATCCGATCCATGCTGTAGCTCTGATGCATTGGTTCTGCTTGGGCATGTGCCTCTCAACTGAGATGTGTCAGTTCTGCATGGGGATGCTTCAATCAGCAGAGAAGATGCATTAAGGCAGCAGGCAAATACCTAAGACTCACTTCTAAGGGTCCAAAACTGCGGTGGCACCACTAGACAGGGTAGACTCATAGATAGGACAGTCGATCTGCAGGGCGTTGGAAGCCTGTTTTGTCCCTGAGGCTTGAGATGAGGAGGAGAGAGAACTAGCCCTTGGAGTCACTCTAGGTTCTGGGGTCAAGTCAAGAGATGCAGGTCCAGTCCTTCTTACCCAGGCAGGAGGGCAGCAGGCAGCAGTTCAGCACAGCAAAGTAGGACTCTAGAAGTGCGTAGTTCAGCCCAGTTGGTGTCCTTCAGTAGCACAGCAGTCCTTATTGCTGGCAGAGTATCCACATGTCCAGAATTGTACTGAAGTGGTGGTGTCTGAGGTCTTTCTCTTATATCCAGTGGTGACAGGGGAGAACATTCTAGAGGCAAGCCTTTGAAGTGCACAGCTGATCTGCCCTGGCTCAAGACTAACGACAAGGGGTATGCAGCCCTTTGTGTGGGAACAGATACAGTCTATTCAGGTGTACATGAGGCTATGCCCAACTCCTCCCTCCCATCCTGCAATTGATAACCCACTCAGTCACACCTACGCTCCTATTGTGTGTGGCTGTGTAGGAGGAATATACATAGCTCAACGGCCAACAACAGCAAATTATGTGACCTGAGGCAGGATGCAGACATCTAATCACAAGAAAATGCTAACTTTTTAAATGTAAACACAAGGAGATGATGGACGGAGCACTGAAACTTTTCAGAAACCCCCAGTCACTGATCTTGCTTGAATCCATCATCGTTCTTTAGCTCACTTCGCCACCCCAGTTTAGACCCAGCTATATGCAAATCAGTCTTGACCCAGTGCCTCATGGATTTCGTTGGAACACTTTCCTTTGTGTCTGCAGAATATAAAGAAGCAGGTCAAAGTCACCTGATTAATCTGGGTGGAGAGTGAAAGGCCATTATCGGAAATAACTCCAAAGATTCTCACAGAGATAACTGGCAATGAAAGGGCATCAAATTTCTCAGGCTACCATGATACGAACTGAGCAGAAGAATGGTAGCCGAATAGAAGCACCTCTATTCTACCTTCATTCAGTTTAACAAAATTTGAGCTAATCCAGCAGGCTCAATCAATCAATCAATCAATCAATCAATTGTAAGTACATTACTCTCCTGTGAGGGTCTCAAGGCGCTAGGGGGAAGAAGCAGCTCCATTCAGTCGAAGAGCCAGGTTTTGAGTGTCTTCTTGAAGGTGTTCAAGGAGGGTGCGCATCTGTTGGTGATCAGGAGGTCATTCCAGGTCTTGGCTGCGATGTAGGAGAAGGCTCTTCCACCTGTTCTGGCTCTGTGGATGTGAGAGGTTTTGGCGAGGGCGAGATTGGCAGATCGGAGGTTTTTTGTGGGTAGGTGGTAGGAGATTCTTTTATTGAGGTATTGGGGTCCAGTGTTGTGGATGCATTGTAGGGGTGGGTGAGTATCTTAAAGGTGACTCTCTTCTCAAAGGGGAGCTAGTGGAGATTTTACAGGTGTTAGGTGATGTGTTTGTGTTGAGGGATGCCAAGTATGCATCTGGCTGCGGTGTTCTGTATGGTCTGGAGCTTGTGGAGCAGAGATCTGTTGATCCCGGAGTAGAGGGTATTTCCGCAGTCGATTCTGCTGGTCATGAGTGTGTGGGTGACGGTCTTTCTTGATTCGGGGGGAATCCATTTGAAGGTCTTTTGAAGGATGTGGAGGGTGTTGAAGCAGCTGGAGGCAACGGCGTTGACCTGTCAGGTCATGGAGAGGGAGGAGTCAAGTATGATGCGGAGTTCCCAGGCATGATTGGTGGAGGTTGGAGGCTGCCGAGGGCGGTAGGACACCAGGGGTGGTCCCATACCGAGGGGATGATACCATACTGATTCCGTGCTGTCTGACAATGGCCGAGAGGGGGGCCATATAGATATTGAAAAGCGTGGCCCTGAGTGACGATCCTTGGGGTACTCGGCAGTTGATTTCTGTGGGTTCGGAGATGAAGGGAGGAAGTCTGGTTCTTTGGGTTCTTCCTGTGAGGAATAAGCGGATCCAGTCAAAGGCCTTTCCTTGCATGCTGGCGTCGTGGAGTCTGGTGGGGGATGGTGTCGAAGGCTGCAGAGAAGTCCTGTAGGATCAGGGCAATGGGTTGGCCTTGGTCGAGGAGGGTGCGGATGTCTTCTGTGGCGTTGAGTAGGGCGGCGCTGTGGTTGCTGTGGAATCCTGATTGTGAGGGGTCGAGGATGGAGCTTTCTTCGATGAATTTTGTTAGTTGTGCATTGACGATCTTCTTGGTGACTTTGGCCGCAAAAGGGAGGAGGGAGATGAGCAGTAGTTTTTGAGGTCCGTGGGATCAGCTGAGGCCATCTGGAGCAGGGGTCTGACTTCTGCACGTTTCCTGTTGTTGGGAAAAATTACTGTCTCGAAGTTGGTGTTGATAGTGCAGCACAGTTCTGGAGTGATGGCAGCTCTGTGTGGTGGGCAGGGGGTTGTGAGGGCCCCTGAGTGGATGACTATAATGGTCGAAACTGTGTCTTTGGTGGTGACTGTGGTCCCGGAGGAGATGGTGGGCTGGCTGGCGTTACTGGAGAGGGAGGTGGTTACGGAGTCCGGAGTCAGGCCGTTGAAGCTGTCGTAGAGCCTCTTGATTTTCAGATGGAAGTAGGATCTGAGCTTGTTGCAGAGAAGGGGTGATGTCATTGGTTTTGCTGGTGGGCTTGGTGAATTCCTGGATGATGCTGAAGAGTTCCTTCGAGTTGATGGAGTTGGCGAGGATCTTGTTTTGTATGAATGTCTTTTTGGTGGATCTGGTGCATTGGTGGTATTCCGTTATGGTGTTCTTGTAGGTGGTGCGGTCTTCCGGCATTTTGCTGTTTCTCCAGTTCTTCTAGAGGTGTCTGGATTCTTGGACATCGTCCAGAGCTAGGTGGCCTTTCTGGGGCACTGTCTGTTGGGGCAATGTAAGTGTGCAAGCTTGTCTGCACAGCTGGAGATCCATCTGTGGAGTTCTATGGCTGCAAGGTTGGCGTCAGTGTTGTGGTTTAGGGTAGAGTTGAGCTGCTCCTCAGTGATTTTGCTCCAGTTCCTTTGTGGAGGGCATGGTGTGGGTTAGGGCGGCGTGGGGTTGTCTACATGGAAGTAAACGCAGTGGTGGTCCGGCCATGGGGGTTGCATAGTGTGGCTGAAATGGATGTTGTTTCCTCCAGTGAAGATGAAGTAGAGGGTGTGTCCTGCCTTGTGGGTGGGTGTGGTAACAAGCTGTTTAAAGTCCGTTGTTGGCGAAGTTGTCCAGGAGGGTGGAGGAGTTGGGTTCACTGGGGTTGTCGAGGTGGAAGTTCAGGTCTCTTCAACGGGTATATAGTCCATTGAGGCAATGGCGTGGGGCGCGATGAGGTCGGCGGTGGTGGACAGAGTGCCAGGTCTGGGGGTTCTTTAGACGAGGGTGCCACAAAGTGTGGTTCTTGCGTTGGTCTGGACCTGGAAGTGGAGGTGTTCGGTGGTGGAGAAGGAGTTGCTTCTTGTAGAGGAGGAGAGTCAGAGGGAGCTCTTGTGTGCGATGGCGAGTCCTCCTCCTGGGCTGTTGGGGTGGTTTTTCCTCTGGATCTTGTATCTGTCAGGGATGGCGGTGGCAATATTGGGGATGGAGGAGGTGGAGGTCCAGGTTTCTGTAAAGAGGGCAACGTCTGGTAAGTGTGTGTCGAGGTGGTCCCATATCTCTACAGGGAGTGCACATTGAGGAGGATACAGTTTAGGGCTCCGGAGATGTTGGCGCTCGTCGTGGAGGTGGTGTTTCTGGGTACATGGTCGGAGGAAATATTCTGGGGGCAGTGGTGGCAGGAGAACTGGCCGTGGGTGGTGTTCAGCATGGACCGCTGGCAGTTGTTGTTCCTCCTTGGGCTGAGTGCCAGGAGGGCATCAGGTTCACAGCGGTGCATGGTCAGAGAGCCAGGGGTTCTGGCACTGGTCACAATTGGGTTGCGGATGGGCGCAGGCACACCAGCGGCAAGGAATCACAGTGGGCGCCATTAAATAGGGAAGGGAGGCTCAGCTGAGAGGTGGTAATTAGCAGAGGGGAGGAGCCGTGTGGACAGCAGTGTCAGGAAGAGAAGGTGAAATAGGCGGAAAAAGGGGCTGAAAACAACAAGGTACAACAAATAAAGGCAACAATAACACTGGCAGTGAAAATGGGCACAGGGCAGGCACTTAACTGAATTAAGGGCAACAGTGACACAGGAAAAGAAAAACGGGCACAAGACAGGTACTTAAATGAATAAAGGGCAACAGTGACACAGGAAAAGAAGAACGGGCACAAGACAGGCACCTAAATGAATAAAGGACAACAGTGTCACAGGAAAAAGAAAACTGGCAGGGGGAGGGGCCTCAGGGGCAGCAGCAGTGGGAAGGGCTACTTCACACACAATTATGAAGGTTTACAGAGATGGTATGAAAGTTCTTTTGTAAAGGTGGCCATTTTCTGGGTGATGTCCACATAAGATAAAATATTGAAACCAAAGGATCTTACTAAGCCTGCAACTAACGCATGTACAGACTAAATAAGGTGGAACCAAGCGATGAGCCCTACTGTACTGGAAGACATCTGATTTTCATCAGATTGGAAAGCATCCATCAACCTCAGTGGCTTCTGAGGGATACCCATCTCTGATACGCTGGCATTCAGTATTGCAAGACAAACTGTGTTGAATAAGTCAAAGGCTACCAATAGGCCTACTACCACACCCCATCCTTGCTGAGAGTCAGCAAGCGTATCATCAGTGATCACTAGTGCAGATACATTGCCATGGCCAGGTCTGATCCCAGATTGAGAAACATTGAGTAGAATGTTCTCTTCTAAGAGCAAGAATAGTTCCTGAGTTATAGTCTTTCCAAACTTTTAGATGGCAGTGGGAGAAAAGACGTATAGGCCTATAGTTTTTAGTTCATTAGGATCCGCGTATGGTGACAATACAAGTAAGACCTTCACAGCAAGGGGAGTCAAGCTTTGAAAGGATGCATTTGGTGGTTAAATTAAATATAATAGCCAGACTTCCAAATGGCCTGTTGATATTATTATGCTGTAGAAAGGAGTAGCCAGGAGGAATAGCATCAATGTTAACAGGTGCAGATAAATCCTGCAGTCAGGTCTCAGTAATAAGTACCATGCCAGGTTTATAAGTGTCAAACAATTCAAACAATGAAAAAAAATATTATCCTTAGAAGTGCGCACAATGTGAGAAGATATGGGAACATTATCCGTAACTGGGCTGCCTATGGAAAAATGGGTTAAAATAGAAGCCCCATAACTTTCAAATTGGGAGTGAAGACAAGATAAACTTTACAGGAGAATATGAAACATATAACTGACCTGTATCCTTTAAAGCAATGACCTCTCCTTTGGAATAAAGAGTTCTACAATGCATTTTAAACTCTTTTTACAGTTTTATTTTGGCTCGATTTACAAACCAATTTCAGCAAATCCTTCACAATGAGTATTGCCCAAAAAATGTTAAACTTGAATGTTCTATGTGGGAGGTATGGCAAGTCAAATAGTCAAGACTTTTAATTGTTTAAGCATCCCTCCTGACCATAATTTAACTTGGCACTTGCTATTTTCCAATAGGGCTATTCAGTTCCAAATAGCCATTGAGGCGATGTTCACCTTTGCACCCCGGCTAGGGCATAAGCTGGTGCGCAAGATAATTAGCATTTACAAAAGTTATTGCACTTATGTAGCTTTGTACGGAGCTGGGAGGTGGGGGTAGAAAGGTGATGGCCCACTTGAGAAGGTTGAGAAAAAGTTCCCAAAATAACTTCTAGCTGTCCCCCAAACCTCTTCTTCTTTCATGTGCCACTCCAATGTGGGTCTCTACCCCCTGGAGCACAGCATTATGTTGGATCTTGTGTTACCCTGGGTCAGAATTTGGGGTAGAAAAGAGCTTTACTTTCAAAAGATGTACTGGAGGATTGCCTTTTCCTTGATCATGCTTTGGCGAGCCAAGTATGTTAAAGGAGGGTTTATGGATCTGGGTTTTGCAGATCTATTATCTCAACCCGAGAGAATAAAGCCAACTGTGACATCCTTAGTGAAAGAGGTATTCAGGGAAAGATGGTGTAGCCTCCCTCAGGCTCATTTTGACAAATTAAGTGGTAGTGCCAACTATAACTTCATCAAATCATCGTTGGTTTTTGAATTTTATCTGATTTCAATCTTCGATGAAAAATGTAGGTTCTTGCTCACCATATTTCGCTTTTGACTTTTTTCATTTATTAATGGCCTATCCCAAGAATGTTGACTGGTGTATAACCTTGCCAAACTGCACTTGTAATGATTCATCAAAGCAAAGCAGCATGCACTTTACTCTCTTCTGTCATTTATATTCTCAACCATGAGAGCACTTCCTGAGATCAATTCTTTGTTCATCCAAGATTAGATCTCATAGAGTAGAGTTGCTTTATTTGCAAAAAATGTGTGAGTTAGATCACCGTGTAGCAATGTTATATTTTGTTCATTGTGCAATTAAGATCAGAAACCTTTATGGGGCTGTGTGATGAATGTTTTTGATATATAAACTTTTGTGATCCTATGGAATGGAATCACTTGTTTTTAGGCATGTTTTTATTATCATTTTTTAATGTAGTTTTCTGACTCTATCGTTTTATTCTCATCCTATATGGCTTGAGAGCAGCTGAATAAAGATCAGTTCAGTGACTGAAATCTATGGTGCGCAGGTGGTCACTCATGGCGACTCATTGTGAGCCCACTGCCTGTGTCCATCCATTGGACATGCTTGCATTGTTTCTAATAAGCCCGCTATACAAAGAGGGCATTGCTTTTGCCAGGAGGCGACACTTCAGGAAGATAAAATAAGGGGAGTAAAATCAAAGCTGAACTGTAGTGCAGCTACTTATAATTAAACTCAAAGGCTAACCTTCAGGTAAGTATGCAGGAAACATAAACAGAGCTTAAAAATATTGAACACATCAAAGCATAAAATATGGTGACCTCTTAACAGGTGGATCCAGGTACCAGCCATACAATGCACAATGCTGTTACAAGGAAATGAAAAGGTCACATTGCTAACCGACGGTGCTATACTAATATCTTTGCAGCAAAGATAATTCAGTGCTTTAAAATGACATGCTCATCTGTGTTGTAAGTCTTGGCAAATGTATAGCGGTAACATCTCCACCTAAAAAAAGCCCTTTTTTGCAATTAGCATGGAGGAGGGTAATTTAATTATCAGTCAGTTTATGTTACCTAGGTCTTTATCAGTGAAATCTTCATGCATTGAGTCTGCTGGCAGCTGCCATGTCATTGTAAACATGCCCATGTGTTGCTAAAGGTTTTGTGATTATCATGAGGTACATGATACAGAATGGGCTCCTATCTTCATTCTGCATAAGCAGGAATGTACATGTGTGGCACTCTCAGTGGTGGTCTCAGACAGTGGGAACATTTACTAACTTTAAAGCATCATCGCAACCAAAGTGTACTGCATTCTGTCAAAGAGAGAGAGAAAAGCAGCACTAAATCTGCTAAGATATTGCAAGAATTGGTGTCTACTGTGAAGCATATATTTTGCATTGAAAGGTCCTTTCAGTGCAACATGCTGTGTTTGACCAAGGATTAATGTTTTTCCCACTTTGTATATGGGCTGCTTGAAGACTTATTGAGCGTATTCCACTATTATGCCTGCCTTGAGGATATGTAATATGTGGCCAAATTCCCTGCCTACAACTATTTGGAGAGAGTGTTTTGCATCGCAGTTCTTGGGTGGTTGCATGGGAATGTCAATGAACCAGTCATGGAACACCCCCTTGAAGTAAAGTAGAACAAATCAGTCATTGCCCTACTTTGCTTCTACTTTAGGCAACTTTGCAACACACATCATGATTAGCACAGAAAGTAATTTCAAAAAAACATTTTTTGCTGGGTTCATGTCACTTTTTGGTAAATGTGTGGTCTTTTTGGCACAAGCACAAAAGCACCACAGAGAGGAGGGCAAGCATTGGTTCTAAGCCACTGTCTGCTTTTCTACTTTCCTTTCACAGAATGAACACATCGTAGACATAGCTTTATTCACTTTTTGGTGGGACTTTGCACCCCGCACCTTCTTCACATTTAGGACTGCAGAAATGTGCTATTGATGAACATGAATTAAGCTATGTCACAGTACATATAGGAACGTTCAATGCTGCTGCACTTTTCACATACAAACCATCGTAAGGGGGGAAGGGTGCCGAAACAATGACAAATTCTTCAAAAAGAAGATTTTGACTAATTGCAATTCTGTCGTATTTGAGAAATGTGTTGATGAATACCAATAGCCTAAATAGAAGGATACCCAATAGCCTTTTTTCTTCTTAACAATCAAAAAGGGTAAAGCTATTTGCATTTATAATCTCGTGCACACATCATTTTAGGGTTCCTGCAAGAATGGGTGATGCTAGCAGATGCAAGAAACTCATTTACATTTATTGTAGTTAACAGATGTTTCCCAAATGCCTTATCCATAAACCAGTGGATATGCTGGTTTGCTGATGATCCACATTATGTTTAGCATCCTCAGCACTTTTCTTAGTGGAAGGTATTTACAGTTAGATCACAATGCCATTGAGTATTGCCTATGCCAGTGAAGAGGACCCAAATCGCCCATTGAACTTCCTTAGTTTTACAGCCGCCTATGCAGACACAGCTCACAGAACACATTTTGTCCTCAGCCATCATGTCAAAGTGTTTTTCGGTAGATGAGTTTGTAATTTTTCCAAGTAGAATATTAATAAAAACCTGGGACCAGACTCAACCTTTGCATTTGCAGCATCATCTTTTTAATTTACCACATAACAAGTGCTGTTCGGGGCCGCAGATAATTGAGCAGAAAATATAGCTAGACAAAAGCTAGCAGATTTTGCGAACTCACATTACTGCTTAGCCGTCTGCATGTCCGGACTGTGTTCCTTCAAGATGAGGAAAAAGATAATTTGTCAACAAAAGTAAAGGGGAATTGCATTTCCCGCTTTCTCTAATAAGGAAGTTACATCATGGTATGTTACCTTGAACATGCTTGCGAAGGTTTAAATGTTGTCAAAGTCTTTATCTTATAGCTGGGGAGAGGATGTGGTCTCACGTCTAGCCTGCCGACTTTGGAGCTGGAAATCCAAGGTTCAAGCCTCGGGGTCGACTCCACATCCAGTGATTCTCGGCAAATCACTTATTCTCCTAATGGCTAACATAGACATATGAATTTGTTTTTGTGTAAACGTAACTGGTGCTCAAATAAAGCGCTCCAATACCTTCGGGTCGAGTTCGCGCTATATAATCTGCCTAAAAAAAGTATATTTGTCCAAAGTTTACAGTCATCTTGCACCGCACATAAGGTATGCTTGGCCTGCAATTTTGAGGAAAGGGAGAATGCGCACTTGGCTTTTTAACAAATAATATGTGTTGTACACCACCCACTACCCAGTGTCCAAGTGGTATATCACTCTACTCGGCCCCAAAACATAAAGTTAAATGCACATTATAAGAAGCAACAGAAGCCTGCAATTTCTTCACTGTGACAATTCCTTTGGACAGCCGCCCGAGAACGAATCACGTTTTGAAAACAAACGTTTGGTTTCTTTTATGGATTTGTAACACAGAAATTCAGAATACCATAGACTAGGTTTGGGAAGGCTTTCAAAATATTTCTCGCGTTTCACAACATAGGGGCCGATTATGATTGCGGTTTTCCCGCATCCTCCGGGCCAGCGGAAGCCACCGCCGGCCCGGAGGATGCGGGAAAACCGCTGCGGAGCCTCCAAAGACCCACCGCCAAATTAGGATGGCTGGTGGGTCTTGAATTCCGTCCGCAGCTTTTCCGCCGCGGTCGCCTTCCGACCGCGGCGGAAAAAGCACTAACATGGCTGGCGGTGTCTATCAGACACCGCCAGCCATATTAGGATGTAGGGAATCACATGCTTACAGACATTCACTTCGGGGGCCCGTTGCGGGCCCCCTGGGTGAAGGGGGTGTGGGGGGTGCACATGGGGGGTACCTATGGTACCCCCCTGCCTTTGTGTGCATGAAGCTGCAGGCACCGCGCGGTGCCTGCCGCTTTGTGCATGCAAATGCACTGCTTTCATTTTTTACATTGCGGCGGGTGCTGCTTCACCCTGGCGGTAACATCCTAATTGCCGTGGAGGGACCGCCGCTGCCCATGTGGACGGTACCTCTTACTCAGGGGTGGCAGACGGACGCAAGTCCATCCGCCATCATAATAGGGCCCTTAGTTTGCCCACATTTCTTGATACCCACCCGAACACAATAGCACTAATCAACCAAAATAATTCTCATTTAGAGAAAATGTCATGTACTACTTAAATAGGCATTGCAAGGTTAAACTAGAGCTCATAACATTGCAATACTCGCAAATTAAATTGTGCAAATATTTTTTTTTATACAGTTATTATTCATTGTGGGTCTTTGTCTGTTTAGTATTGCAATTTTATCGGATGTCTCTCTTGGTAGCATGTCATTTGAATTAACAGTGAGAGGCGGGTGAGTGTCCCTGCGCCCTTCTTATGCAACATCTGATGACTAAGGCAGAGGATAGTGTCCATCAACCAAGTGATTTAATCATTGACTAAGAAAAAAGGGTCTGTCTGGTTCCTAAATGGATGTGGTTCTTCATTGAGTGCTGTGTGTTTGGGGCTGGAGATTGTACGAAGTTAAAATACATTCATTTACAACGCATGCCTGTACCACACCACCTTTACCACACAACGCATGATCCACGCAAAGCGTTTGCCGTGCAAATTCCTTTACCACAAATATGTTTTTACCATACATTCCTTTACAGCAATGGGTAAGTCTATTTAAGGTAAGTTAATATATATATATATATATATATATATATATATATATATATATATATATATATATACATATCGCCGAAAACTCCTTGCAGCTGCTTCGTATCTTCGCAGGACGCAGAACAGAAAGAGCACGAACCGCCAAGCTTTAATATGCCTTAAGTTTATTTGCCTTCAGTTACAGGTAAATGCTGGCAGCCATGACGCGTTTCATCCCTGCTACGGGGACTTGATCACATGATATATATATATATATATATATTACCTACTGGCGGTCGCCAGTAGGTATATATAGTTAGGATTTTTTCTCTATGGGATTTTTGAAAATTCTATGTCTAATAACTTTGGCGTTTGTGGATGGAATTGGCTGAAATTTTCAGGAAAATGGCACATTTTGTTTCTGAGCAGCCCTTGAATTTGGGGGGGGGTTCGTCAAGGGGGGGCCGAGAAAAAGGGGGTCCCAAAACGTGTTTTTAACATTGAGTTTTCCATAGGGCGGTTGGCCTCACTTTTAGCCCGAACGGCTGAATGGATTTGCACGAAACTTGGCAAAATTGTAGGGACTGGTAGCCCGATGTGCCTTTGCTAGGTCTCAATATATGTGCTCCAGTGGATTTTGAGAAATTAACGTTCAAAAAAAGATATATATCTGTAACAGCGGACCGGGCAGCGCTCCGGTTCGCGGACTTTTCGCGGTACGGAGCTTTGTGAAGCGAAGCTGATTGGTTCTCCGGCGTCTGTGAACATTCCAAACAGTCCGTAGCGGCCGCCATCTTGTCTCTCGGTAGGATCGAGAGACAAGAGGAGGCCAAAGCGAATGGGCAAATGACCATAAGGGGGCATAGTAGATCCTCGCTGACCCCCTAGGTTTGATGTGGAGGTTTTAAAAGGGCCCCGCGGGGCAAAAAAAAATAAAAATAATAATAATCGAACGGCTGAATGGATTTGCACGAAACTTGGTAAAATATTAGGGACTGGTAGCCCGATGTGCCTTTGCTAGGTCTCAATATATGTGCTCCAGTGGATTTTGAGAAATTAACGTTCAAAAAAAGATATATATCTGTAACAGCGCTCCGCTTCGCGTAACGGAGGTTTGCGAAGCTGATTGGTTCTCCGGCGTCTGTAAACATTGCAAACAGTCCGTAGCGTCGCCATCTTGTCTCTCGGTAGGATCGAGAGACAAGAGGAGGCCAAAGCGAAGGGGCAAATGACCATAAGGGGGCATAGTAGATCCTCCTTGACCTCTTAGGTTTGATGTGGAGGTTTTAAAAGGGCCCCGCGGGGCAAAAAAAAAAATAATAATAATAATCGAACGGCTGAATGGATTTGCACGAAACTTGGCAAAATTGTAGGGACTGGTAGCTCGATGTGCCTTTGCTAGGTCTCAATATATGTGCTTCAGTGGATTTTGAGAAATTAACGTTCAAAAACAAGATATATATCTGTAACAGCGCTCCGCTTCGCGGAGATAAAATTATATCTGTATTACCTAGCTGTTGCTAACACCAGTTAGCGATGGCTAGTAGGAGATAGCGACCATCTTGGGCCCCACTTTGCATGTGAGTGATATTTATCACTAATGACATGCAAAGTGGGCATGCCAAGATGTTAGCGACTGGAAACAGTCGCTAACATCGCTATCTCCTATTATCAACTTTTGGAAATATTCGCGATAAGCGCGAATATCTCCAAAAGCTAGCACCTGCCCTGAGCAGTTCTTAGCCATGTTATCCAATGGGAGGTGGATAACATGGCTAAGAGCATTAGCTCGGTAATGCATGAATATCGCTGAGTTTTCAGCGATATTAATGCATTGCGGTCGTTTTTTATCGTATTTGCGATAAACCTTGATAATAGCAAGGTTTATCTGCGATAATTTCTGACGATGCTTAGCGGTAAAAAAATCGTTGCTAAGCATCGTTAGGGATAAATATCGCTTAACTTTGGTAATATGCCCCAACGTCTGTTAACGTTCGATTCGAAGGAAATCAGGAAGTGTTGAAAAACATTGTCTGCGCCATCTTGCCTTTTTTCAAATGCCACACTTTTGTCGTGCACGGCAGCCATTTTAGATGCCTTGACCAGACCCACTCTGTGCACGCTGTCGATCCTTAGCATGGCTCCCCACCCTCGCAAGCATCTCCCCCAGGCAGTGGTCACCCCCGCTCTCTGTCTTATGCATGGGTAATAAATCTCCCCCCATCTGCGCTGCTCTTCCCTGAGAATCACACCCTGTGCCCGCCCGACACCTCCCTTTCGCCCTATTCACTACCGCACCCTCTGACACTCCTTTTCCTCTGTGTCCGATTGTCCAGGCCGGTCCCAGGGTATCAGCTAGCCCTGCAGATGTAGTTTATGGCCCCAGCTGTAAAGAATCACCCCTCTTCAAAGGAGTTATAGTAGATCAAGGCCCACACTCAATGAGATCCGTCACAGCAGACGCGTTCCTATTATCTGAAAACCATCCTGTATTGTGATTGGGGAGGGGACCGAGCCTGAAGCGGAAGATTCCAGGGATGACTCTTTGTACATCAAAGTTTTTACAATTATGTGTCACATTAAAAATATATAGCACTCCGACAAAGTAGTAAGATTATAAAACTTTAATAACTTATAAATATATACAAGAAAACAAAAACAGTAATAACATATAAACATTTTTAGGGAAAAACAACGAAGTAGCGGTCGGCTGTGCGAATAGTCCCAACGCAGCACAACGTCCAGATTTCTGGCGTGGGGCGTCGCGGGGGGTGGGTCATCAGTAGCAAACTGTTGTGCGAATAGTTCCAAGGCAGCAGAACGATGGCACCAAGGTGATGTCCAGTAAGTTGCCGCACTGGTTTTGGTATCCTACAATGCTGCTCCGAATAACGGCGTGGGGCGCCCCGGGGGAGGCGGCGTGAACGGGCCTCTCCAGGTGGAGTCTCATCTGTTGTAGTGGGGCGCCCCTCTACCGTTTCAGTTGCCATTCCGTCCGTTTTTGGTCCACTGTGTCAAAAGCCGCAATTCAGCTGAGTTGCGCCCACTCTTGCGTTGCAGCGATAGGCGGCTGTCACAGGACTCTCAAAATGGCGGCAGGCTGTTTCCTTTTTGGGCCTGGTCCACTGAAATGGCCCTGGGACACCTTGGAAATCGGACGCTTGTCTGCTAGGTCTTGGACCCCATTCTCGAAAGCGTCCCCTCCGCCTTGAGGATTCATCAAAAGTTTTGGGGGCCCCCGACTCCTGTAGGCTTCTGGTGGGGAGCGGCTGCCATGATTGCTCGCGGAATGACCACGACGGAGCTACGAGATGGTGGTGCTCTCATGCTGACGCCAGCTTCAGTCTGAAACATCCAGAAACAAGGTGGGGCTTTCATCGTTTGGGGAAAAAAAAAAAGTTTTCATCCAATGAAAAGTGTTGTTTTTAGGTCATATGATCAAGCCTTCCATCATTAGGAAACCAAAAGTAAAATGAACCAATGAAAAGTTTTATAAACAAGTCACATGACCTGTTATGCGGCATAGGGTATAAAATGCGGAGAAAATACGTTGGCACGTGAGGCGGCGTCAGTAGCGGACCGATGTGCGAATAGGCCGAAGGCAACACAACGCGCCAAGATCCGGATGGCACCGAGGTGGTGTCCAGCAAGTTGCAGCACTGGTGTGGCCATCCTACAATGCTGAAAGTCGGCGTGGGGCGCCCCGTTGGCCTGTGAGTTTGCGTCAGTAGCGGACCGATGTGCGAATAGGCCGAAGGCAGCACAACGCGCCAAGATCCGGATGGCACCGAGGTGGTGTCTAGTAAGTTGCCGCACTGGTGTGGCCATCCTACAATGTTGAAAGTCGGCGTGGGGCGCCCCGTTGGCCTGTGAGATGGCGTCAGTAGCGGACCGATGTGCGAATGGGGCCAAAGGCAGCGCAACAATATTTTCGGAATAGAAGACACCACAAGGCGCTGAGATGCCAAGATCCGGATGGCACCGAGGTGGTGTCTAGCAAGTTGTGGCACTGGTGTGGCCATCCTACAATGGTAAAAGTCGGCGTGGGGCGCTCTGTTGGCCTGTGAGATGGTGTCAGTAGCGGACTGATGTGCGAATGGGGCCAAAGGCAGCGCAACAACATTTTCTGACTGACACCACAAGGCGCTGAGATGCCAAGATCCGGATGGCACCGAGGTGATGTCTAGCAAGTTGCTGTACTGGTGTGGCCATCCTACAATGGTAAAAGTCGGCGTGGGGCGCCCTGTTGGCCTGTGAGATGGTGTCAGTTGCGGACCGATGTGCGAATGGGGCCAAAGGCAGCGCAACAATATTTTCTGTATGGAAGATACCACTAGGCGTTGAGATGCCAAGATCCGGATGGCACCGAGGTGATGTCTAGCAAGTTGCTGTACTGGTGTGGTCATCCTACAATGCTGAAACTCGGCGTGGGGCGCCCCATTAGCCTGTGAGATGGTGTCAGTAGCGGACCGATGTGTGAATAGGCCGGAACCAGCACAAGGCGCCAAGATCCGGATGTCACCGTGGTGGTTTCATAGTTGAGAGGCACTTCATCTGCAGTGGGGCGCCGAGATCCGGATGGCACCGAGGTGATGTCTAGCAAGTTGCTGTACTGGTGTGGTCATCCTACAATGCTGAAACTCGGCGTGGGGCGCCCCATTAGCCTGTGAGATGGCGTCAGTAGCGGACCGATGTGTGAATAGGCTGGAACCAGCACAAGGCGCCAAGATCCAGATGTCACCGTGGTGGTTTCATAGTTGAGAGGCACTTCATCTGCAGTGGGGCGCCGAGATCCGGATGGCACCGAGGTGATGTCTAGCAAGTTGCTGTACTGGTGTGGTCATCCTACAATGCTGAAACTCGGCGTGGGGCGCCCCATTAGCCTGTGAGATGGCGTCAGTAGCGGACCGATGTGCGAATAGGCCGAAGGAAGCACAACGCGCCAAGATCCGGATGTCACCGTGGTGGTTTCATAGTTGAGAGGCACTTCATCTGCAGTGGGGCGCCGAGATCCGGATGGCACCGAGGTGATGTCTAGCAAGTTGCTGTACTGGTGTGGTCATCCTACAATGCTGAAACTCGGCGTGGGGCGCCCCATTAGCCTGTGAGATGGCGTCAGTAGCGGACCGATGTGCGAATAGGCCGAAGGCAGCACAACGCGCCAAGATCCGGATGGCACCGAGGTGGTGTCTAGTAAGGTGCACTGGTGTGGCCATCCTACAATGTTGAAAGTCGGCGTGGGGCGCCCCGTTGGCCTGTGAGATGGCGTCAGTAGCGGACCGATGTGTGAATAGGCCGGAACCAGCACAAGGCGCCAAGATCCGGATGTCACCGTGGTGGTTTCATAGTTGAGAGGCACTTCATCTGCAGTGGGGCGCCGAGATCCGGATGGCACCGAGGTGATGTCTAGCAAGTTGCTGTACTGGTGTGGTCATCCTACAATGCTGAAACTCGGCGTGGGGCGCCCCATTAGCCTGTGAGATGGCGTCAGTAGCGGACCGATGTGTGAATGGGGCAAAGGTAGCGCAAGAATATTTTCTGAATAGAAGACACCACAAGGCGCTGAGATGCCAAGATCCGGATGGCACCGAGGTGGTGTCTAGCAAGTTGTGGCACTGGTGTGGCCATCCTACAATGGTAAAAGTCGGCGTGGGGCGCCCTGTTGGCCTGTGAGATGGTGTCAGTAGCGGACCGATGTGCGAATGGGGCCAAAGGCAGCGCAACAATATTTTTGGAATAGAAGAGACCACAAGGCGCTGAGATTCGGTTAGCACCGAGGTGGTGTCTAGCAAGCTATGCAGCTGAGTTGCGTGCGCACTTGCGGCGAATAGGTCGAAGGCAGCATAACAATGTTTTCTGAATAGAAGACACCACAAGGCGTTGAGATTCGGTTACCACCGAGGTGATGTCTAGCAAGTTGCCGCACTGGTGTGGCCATCCTACAATACTGCTCCGAATAACGGCGTGGGGTGCCCGAAGGGGGGGGGGAGACGGCGTGAACGGGCCTTCCTAGGTGGAGGCTCGTCTGCTGTAGTGGGGCGCCCCTTTACCGTTTCAGTTGCCATTCAGCTGAGTTTCGGCTGCTCTTGATGCTACAGCGACAGGCGGCTGCAACAGGACTCTCAAAATGGCGGCCTGTTCTTTGGATTTGGGCCTGGTCCACTAAAATGGCCCTGGGACACCTTAGAACTCGGACGCTCTAATTTTTTTTCCTTTCCTGTACATGCAAAAAAAGGTAAATGCCCGGTACGTTACACGCTTCATCTGCCATGATGAACTCTCCAGAGGAACCGAAAAAAAATATAGTTATGGTAACTATACCATGCATCGTCATATGGAGAGGTGGCACCAATTAATTATAGTGCTGCATAAAAGAGAGATTTGGAGGAGAACCCCTGACCTGCTAGTACATTCATCAAAGAAGTGGCACTGACAGCATCAGAGGCAAGGGAAACGGTCCCAAATATTTAGAAGAACCTTGGAAAGATTATAATGACATGTTTAGATTGTGGCAAATTAATTTCATGTGGACAGATGAGTGTTACTCTAATAAATACAGCATATGAACATCATCATAGTCGATGGTTGGTAGAGACATTTTGACTATATCCTGGACCTGCCCGTCCTCGCCCAAAATGGCTCCGGAATAAATGGGACTCGTAACTCCTTGTTGTCTACTGGTTGCAGAACCTTGAAATCACGAGATACGTATGCAGTTTTGAAGCACATGGCGGGCGGGGACGAGAATTGATTGAATATTTCGACATCCCTATTGATATTAAGTTCTGATGTGTTATTGATTACTGTACTATTGAAAGTTCGAATTAACGTCACCCATGGTACTTGCCCGCAAATGTATATCTAGATAATTTTATTGTAACTGGCCCTGTCGTATTTTAATTATAAAATGTACGTCCACCGATTCCGTAACTGTTAGACACCTTAGTTCTTGCAACCTAATGGCCCGCCCGTTACGTTCCTCTACAGTGTAAATGTCTACTCATCATATACGATTACAGTTTGCTCCGTGGCCGGCCCACGTGGTTATAGGCTCGTATTTGTATAATGACATTTTCACAATAAAGGTTTTTAAAAGAAAACATGGTAGTAGTATATACATTGGTAAAGTTTTTAATAATAGTCACTGTTTTAGAATCATTAAAAGGCAAGTGAAATAAAGCAGACCAATTACATGAAGGGTAAAAGGTATAATACGAAGGAACGCAGTAAAGATAAATGGTCAAGGGCTGTTGTGTTTTCTACTCCTGCAACATAAAGTGATCAATAAGAATCTCATATTCAGGCGTATCGGCGACTAAGACAGCAGGTCGACCCTCTTTTGCTCAACGGCTCCGTCATGGGACGAAGAAACGCTCTTTTTCTCGAAAAAAGAATATATTTTACTTGCAGGACAGTTGTAAATTTTCCGGGAAAGTACGTTAGCCTGGAACATTATAACATATATTTAAGAAAAAATAATGTTCGGAAGTAATAAAAAGCGTACTTTTTAGGTCATATGACCAAGCCTTTCATCATTAGAATAAGAAAAGTAAAATGAACCAATGAAAAGTTTTATTAACAAGTCACATGACTTGTTATGCTTACGTTACGCGCTGCGCGCCCCGGATGACTTCCGGATGCGCTAACGCGGCGCGTCATATGACGCATTACGCGACAACGCAGGTCCAGAATATAGTCAAAATGTCTCCACCAACCAGCGGTCGGAACACAACCCCTTTCAGCAGGCTAAATAGTTCTGTTAAATGACAACAGAAAGGACAGGCAACAAGAACCATCAGTCAAAGAGGGGAGGGCTAGTTCTTCTCTACCGGGTTACATTGGGGCGCTACCGGAACTGATCGAATTGGTAGTCTACAGTGTTTCTGGATGTTTCAGACTGAAGCTGGGGTTAGCATGAGAGCAGCACCATTTCGTAGCTCCGTCGTGGCCATTCCGCAACCAATCATGGCAGCCGCTCTTTATCGTTATTTTGGGCGGGGTGGGTGGCGGAGCCGAGCTGTTTTGCAGCCATCATTGTGTGGAGTTCAGTTCATCTCACTAGTTTTGTATTTGTCATGAGGGGTTGTTCCTAATGTTTCTATTTTAGCGAGGTCAAAAAGAGATCCCATTAGTGGCCTACTGATTTTGCTCGATTCCTTTTCTTTTTTTTTTACACGATTTTTCGTTATCTGCAAAGACTAAACAGAGTATTGCAACTCTGTGTTTGTTTGTAAATAGAGAATGAACCAAAGAGAACCAATTCTAAACCAGTAAATACTTGGATAACAATCAATCAAATGGAGAGAGAAGCAGGCACGACGTATTACAACGGGGGCAAAGGCCTGCGTTAACTACCCTTCACTATGTGCAAAGAGAGAGTACTCCTAATAGAAATGAGGGGGGGGGGGCACCATTCAAAGCAGATCAGTGTGCATAAACACGAAAATGTTTTCACTTACCACGTACTTGACATTCGACAGCTTATGATATTTGCTATTAAAAAACCATTGAAATTCACTGAAAAAACCATAGGTTATAGACCATATATAGTTAGGAATTAGCATTTACAAAACCTTGAAAATTCACTGAAAAAACCATAGGTTATAGACCATATATAGTTAGGAATTAGCATTTAAAAAACCTTATTTTACTCACACAAAACCATTGAAATTCCATATATAGTTAGTTGCACTAACTATATATCGCGCACCCGCAATCCACTGCTGATGATGTCACATATTACATCATTCATGACATGGTCAGTGACATCACTGATGACATCACTGATGACATCTCAAATGACATCACTGATGACATCACTGATGACATCTCAAATGACATCACTGATAACATCTCAAATGGCATCACTGATGACATCTCAAATGACATCACTGATGACATCACTGATGACATCTCATTTGACATCAATGACCACATCACTGATGATATCATTCATGTGACAATACAATGCATCTCCTCACACTTTAATATAACCTCTGTTACACCCAGTGTTAAATACAGAGTATAATTTTTGAAACCATTGACACACCAATACTAGTTACTACATACGCACTCAGTGATTCCTATGTTTACACACACATTCACTCATTTACCCATACAATCATTCATACATACAATCACTCATCTTTACAACACTATCATATGCACTCATACACCTATACAGACTCTCACACTCTGTCACTCATCCATGGAGTTACTCACACACCTAGTCAGTCCTGTAAATAATCAATCACACTTCCATTTTCTAATCTATACAGTTAAACATAGAGCACCTTACATTTTGAAACATATACTAACACATACTTACTCTGTTATACAATCATTGATACAAGTACACATTGATCTGCACAGAGTCACACACCTCCCAGCCAGACACACACACACTCAGTCTCCCATACAAATACTTGGGCAATCAATCAATAACCCATATAGTTACTCATATAGCTACTGACCAACACATGCAGCAGTTTACAGAACAACAGACATAATGATGCACAAATTAAGACAGTTTAGTCACTAACCCATGCACTCAGTGAGACACATTTAATCACTCACTCATACAGTCAGTCACGCACCTACTAAATCCTTCATCCAGACACTTCTACATCTACTCATTCTTCAATATGTAAAACATATTTAAACTTTTCAGAAACACACAGTCACTGGATGATGTCATCAGTGATGTCATTTGAGATGTCATCAGTGATGTCATCAGTGATGTCACTGACCATGTCATGAATGATGTAATATGTGACATCATCAGCAGTGGATTGCGGGTGCGCGATATATAGTTAGTGCAACTAACTATATATGGAATTTCAATGGTTTTGTGTGAGTAAAATAAGGTTTTTTAAATGCTAATTCCTAACTATATATGGTCTATAACCTATGGTTTTTTCAGTGAATTTTCAAGGTTTTGTAAATGCTAATTCCTAACTATATATGGTCTATAACCTATGGTTTTTTCAGTGAATATATATATATATATATATATATATATATATATATATATATATATATATATATATATATATATATATATATATATATATATATATATATATATATATATATATCCAAACAGCTTGGCTCGAGAATCTGTGGTCCAACGGCGCTCTCTCCACCGGTGTCGGACTACTAAGCAGAGCCCTGCTTTGTAAATATTGCACAAATCTCTTAAATTAAGAGAAGAAGTCCGCACTCACAAAGAGATTATTTCCCAAATCTTCTGATTTATTTAGTCAAATTTCAGCATATGAAGTTACAAACCAACGCATTTCACAACCCACAGTTGCTTGTTCACGGTAAGTGTAATCAGTGTACAGGCTCCTCCTATATTTTCAAAAGGCCCGCCACATTCTCTGATGCTGATCTCACTTCCTGTGAACTCACAGGAAGTTTGATGGGAAATGTAGTTTGATAATAATTTCTTCGTATTCTATGAAACCTTTTTACACAGTTTGTTCATACCCAATCAAAAACCGGCCATAGTACATAAACGAATATATTACTTCATATATTTAGTCAATACCTTCATGTCATTCCATTTCAACAGGTAAATATCTCAAATAATATTGTAAATACCTAAAACAATAGGATATTTTGCTCAAAAGCCCTCTGGTGGGCAATTTCATTATTGCGTACATTGTTACCATAATTTGGCTACCATATCGGAAGCTCTAAATGTATTTAATCATGCCCTCCGGTGGGCTTAAGCAATGTAAAGCACTTTAGCAAAAAGAGGTTCCATTATTTTACCAATCAAATTTTAAGGCCAAGGCAAATGGCATATTCTAACCACTGTGTTGGATTAGTCCGCGTATTGACTACCTAATAAATCATTATACTATATTTGGCCGTGTGTAACAATCGAAGTTTCTGTATGTTTCATATATACAAAAACTACATTTCATTATTTACATTTTTCTTAAAACCAATGTTATTCACTGTAGTCTCATTTCCTTGTCCAAAGGTCCGTTATTTAAACACAAACCCTCCAAAAAACCCAGGAAAAAGCAGAAGTTTATAAATGTACATAAAGTTCTTCACTCTGATTTAAGCCCCAAGGGGTCATTGTTCGGAAATTCAAGATTTGTCTCGATTGTCTGCATCTGAATTGTTCTTCTGATCTCCACCCCTTTCATGTGGCAATATACATTCAACTGCATATGTCTTTAGGAGTTTCCAATCACTGTTGTGAGCTATCTCCATGTGTTTCGCGACTGCATTACTCCTATCTTTGTTTGTAGTCTCTCTGATGTGCTCTAGAATGCGTTTTTTGAATTCATTTTTCGTGCTTCCAATGTACTTTAAAGAGCACGGGCATTCAATCACATATATCACATGTGTGCTCATGCAGTCAATTAATTGTCGTATTTGCCACATCTTTTTGTTGGGTAACATTACTTCCTTTTTATTTATAGCAATTTGGCATACCTTGCAATGTTGACATTTTATAAATCCTTTGGTGTTGAGCCATTGGATTCCTTTTTTCTTTTTCGTATGGTCTCGAAAATGACTCTGTATTAGTCTGTCTTTTAAATTTCTTGCTCTCCGGAATGTGACAAGAGGATGGTTGCCTCACCATGGGATGGTGGGAACAACAAGTCGCATGGCACACAGATAACGATTTCTTTGTGGAAAAAATTGCCAAATGGACAAGATACATAGACGATCTGTTGATAATATGGGAAGGAACAAGCCAGGAATTTGAAAATTACTTCCAAATCCTAAATTCCTCTACGTCAAACCTAAGGTTTACATATAAAATCAGTAAGGATAGAGCTATCTTCCTGGACATGGAGATATACATTCGAGACAACAAAGTGGAAACAACGTTGCATAGGAAGGAAACAGCAACTAACTCTATCTTACACTTTGAAAGTTTCCACAAACCATCTGTGAAAGAAAACATACCGTATGGGGAATTCCTCAGATTGAGAAGAATATGTTCTGAGGAAGAGGAATGGACAAAAACAAGTGAAGCAATGGCCCATAGATTCAAACACAGAGGGTATAACAAAAACGTCATAATGAAAGGATGGCAAAGAGCTAACAAGAAGAATCGGAAAGATGCCTTGATCACCAAAAAAGAAATAAGAAATACCATGGGAGACAAACAACATGGGGAAATAAAAGTAAGACTGGTGCTAGATTATACCAGGGAATCAAAACAAATTGTAAATATATTGAGGAAAAACTGGAAATTACTACAATTGGATCAAACAACTGGAAAACTAATGGGTAACCATCCTCTTGTCACATTCCGGAGAGCAAGAAATTTAAAAGACAGACTAATACAGAGTCATTTTCGAGACCATACGAAAAAGAAAAAAGGAATCCAATGGCTCAACACCTAAGGATTTATAAAATGTCAACATTGCAAGGTATGCCAAATTGCTATAAATAAAAAGGAAGTAATGTTACCCAACAAAAAGATGTGGCAAATACGACAATTAATTGACTGCATGAGCACACATGTGATATATGTGATTAAATGCCCGTGCTCTTTAAAGTACATTGGAAGCACGAAAAATGAATTAAAAAAACGCATTCTAGAGCACATCAGAGCGACTACAAACAAAGATAGGAGTAATGCAGTCGCGAAACACATGGAGATAGCTCACAACAGTGATTGGAAACTCCTAAAGACATATGCACTTGAATGTATATTGCCACATGAAAGGGGTGGAGATCAGGAGAAACAACTCAGATGCAGAGAATCGAGACAAATCTTGAATTTCCGAACAATGACCCCTTGGGGCTTAAATCAGAGTGAAGAACTTTATGTACATTTATAAACTTCTGCTTTTTCTTGGGTTTTTTGGAGGGTTTGTGTTTAAATAACGGACCTTTGGACGAGGAAATGAGACTTCAGTGAATAACATTGGTTTTAAGAAAAATGTAAATAATTAAATGTAGTTTTTGTATATATGAAACATACAGAAAATTCGATTGTTACACACGGCCAAATATAGTATAATGATTTATTAGGTAGTCAATACGCGGACTAATCCAACACAGTGGTTAGAATATGCCATTTGCCTTAAAATTTGATTGGTAAAATAATGGAACCTCTTTTTGCTAAAGTGCTTTACATTGCTTAAGCCCACCGGAGGGCATGATTAAATACATTTAGAGCTTCCGATATGGTAGCCAAATTATGGTAACAATGTACGCAATAATGAAATTGCCCACCAGAGGGCTTTTGAGCAAAATATCCTATTGTTTTAGGTATTTACAATATTATTTGGGATATTTACCTGTTGAAATGGAATGACATGAAGGTATTGACTAAATATATGAAGTAATATATTTGTTTATGTACTATGGCCGGTTTTTGTTTGGGTATGAACAAACTGTGTAAAAAGGTTTCATAGAATACGAAGAAATTATTATCAAACTACATTTCCCATCAAACTTCCTGTGAGTTCACAGGAAGTGAGATCAGCATCAGAGAATGTGGCGGGCCTTTTGAAAATATAGGAGGAGCCTGTACACTGATTACACTTACCGTGAACAAGCAACTGTGGGTTGTGAAACGCGTTGGTTTGTAACTTCATATGCTGAAATTTGACTAAATAAATCAGAAGATTTGGGAAATAATCTCTTTGTGAGTGCGGACTTCTTCTTTTTTTCGGAAACAAGCCGTTTTCTTCACTGTTCAAGTTGCATAGAGACTCCTTGTAAAGCGATACAGAATTAGAAAGTCTGTACCTTGCCTTTTTTTCAACGCATTAAAATTTGTCTGTAAATAAAAATAGCCTTTCTAAACTTTCGTGCACGACCCGGTGTGCGCACTCTCGGCAACAGTTCTCAATAAAATGGATAGCGCATTTCCAGGCTTTCGTGCGCGACCGTGTGCGCGACCGTGTGCGCTCACCCACCTACATATTTCGTGAAAACTTTGCAATCTGAACTTATTGAATTTCTTCATAGACCCATCAAAGAACTTATACTACGTCAAAGACACTAAACCTAGGCTTCTTTTATATTATTATGGACATTTTCATTAAATGGAGCCGAATGTCTTTTTAAACTTTCGTGTGTGACCGAATGTACACACCTTGCTATTTTCAAAAAAAAATATAAAAGGTTTTATACTTTAACAATTGTATGCTTGAATCGAGCTCAAAAGATATATTAAATCCGGATATGTTTGAATTTACTCCTTTTCACGTTTTGAAACTTCGCTGAATTAGACCGCTACTTCCAAATGGCGTACGTGACTAGATACTATCACCGCGTACACGTCCTGAGACGCGCATGTGAAGTCATGTGACTTGAAAACAACACTTCCAATTGGTTCTTAGTAGTTTCTATGCTGCGTCAATACCTACGCCTGCTTCAAGCACATGCACAGTTTTGAAACAGCATGGGCCTGAAGGGAAACGACCACTACAACGAGGCCGTTTCAACGAAAACTTTAACCACGCATGCATTACAACGCATGCGTGGTTACAACGACAGCCTTTACCACGCATACTTTTACTACGAGGTACGTAGTAAAGGCATGTATGGTAAAGGGTACATATAAAAAAGGGAGGTTTGGGGGGGGCTTCCCCCCCCAAAAAAAACCACTCACCATTAGACGTGATGTGCAGGCAATCGACATCTGAGAGGAAGGAAAAGGCCGTTTTTTTTTTTTACTAATGACGTCACCACACTAAAATACGTGGAAAAAGATAGGCGTGTAAATAGCATTCCGTTGTAACGCATGCGTGGTAAAGGCATGCGTTACAACGGACTTCGTTGAAAAAACATACAACCTGGGCCTAAAAGTCACTGAGTGAAATATCACACATTACAGTCAGCCACTTTCAAGACGCATTCCTTCAGAGGAACACTTACCGTTTATTAGAGGTAGATCGTCCGACTCCACCGGAGGACACCCCTAATAAAAAAGACATATATATAAAATGCGGACTAGCTGCTGTATCGTACTAGCAAACTTTAACTTAAAAATCGTTAGAGAAAACAAAAAGAATAGAGCAAAATCAGTTGGCCACTGATAGGTTCTCTTTTTGACCTCGCTAAAATAGAAACATTTAGAACAACCCCTCATGAGAAATATGAAACTAGTGAGAGAAACCGAGCTCGACGCCATGATAGCTGCAACATAGCTCGGCGCCGCCGCCCACCCCGCCCAAAATAACGACAAACCCTATGCAAATATTATAAATAAATACAACACACCAGCAAAGTAACAGAGTAAAACGTTTTATTAAATAACTATTTACATGCCAGCCTGCTGCAACATGAAAACAACACTTCCAAAATGATCGACTACCTTTAAGAAGAAAAAAAGAATCTTTCATCTGGCAATTTTTCACTTATCCTGAAGATCAAAAGAAAGTAAATGCACCAAAAGTAACCTGCACGATATGTGACTCATTTCTCTCAAGAGGAAATCCAACAAAAAAATATTCCTTTTCCATACATACTATGGTGCGGCATGTCAAACAAGTGCACCCTGTGCAATTTGCAGAGGCATCGACAAAAGCCCTGGCCACGCTATTACCATTAGAGGTGGCCAGCACATTTTCTGATCGACGACCTGTATCTCCATCGAGTGCACAGAAGGACTTGAGATATTTAACTATATATGGTCTATAACCTATGGTTTTTTCAGTGAACTTGCTCCGCCGCCCACCCCGCCCAAAATAACGAGAAACCCTATGCAAATATTATAAATATATACAACACACCAACAAAGTAACATGGTAAAACGTTTAATTAAATAACTATTTACATGGCAGCCAGCTGCAACATCTCCGCCAGGAGACGGCGTGGGGTGCACTGGAAGGGAGAGGTGGCGCGAACGAGCCTCCCCCACCTCCCCAGGTGGAGGTTTCTCAGCTACACCCCAGCGCTTCACTGATCTCCTAGTCTTCAGTCAAGCATCAATAGTAAGATTTTCATAGGTGAGTGTAGGTTCATAGTTTGCCATCCACAGACTAAAAGCCTGGAGTGGCAGTGAAAAAACCATAACTAGGTAAGAAGGAACGCAGAGGCTGTAGAAAGGACTCTGCATATGCTTGGTCCCTGAGATGCTTCGATGTCACAGCCTTCCACAAATGTCATAAGTCCTGGATGTTGGGTGCCATAGTTGAGGGTTTGACCTAAAGACACGTCCTGCGGTGCCCTGGTCCAACCATCACATATACCTGCACCAGGAGACGGCGTGGGGTGCACTAGAAGGGAGAGGCGGCGCGAACGAGCCTCCCCCACCTCCCCAGGTGGAGGTTTCTCAGCTACACCCCTAAAGACCCGTCCTGCGGTGCCCTGGTCCAACCATCACATATACCTGCGCCAGGAGACGGCGTGGGGTGCACTGGAAGGGAGAGGCGGCGCGAACGAACCTCCCCCACCTCCCCAGGTGGAGGTTTCTCAGCTGCACCCCAGCACTTGACTCGACATAGGCGGCCGGCTCCCGGGGTCCGGCGGAACTTTTAGCCTTTTGGTTACTTTTACATTCTGGACCTTGTCCCACAATCCGTTTGACCTGAAGACACGTCCTGCGGTGCCCTGGTCCAACCATCACATATACCTGCACCAGGAGACGGCGTGGGGTGCACTGGAAGGGAGAGGCGGCGCAAACGAGCCTCCCCTACCTCCCCAGGTGGAGGTTTCTCAGCTGCACCCCAGCGCTTCACTCGACAAGCTGAGTTGCGCCCGCTCCTGCGGCACATTGCCTCGCTCGGCCAGCTCAATTACGCCTGCTCTTGCTATTACAGCGTCTCACCCGCCATCCGGCTGAATTGCACCCACTCTTGCGGTACAGCGACAGGCGGCTGTCACGGAGCTCAGGAAATGGCGGTCGGCTCCACAGACTTGGGCCTGGCCTGCAAGGATGGCTCTGGACAACCATGGAACTCGAACGCTTCACTGCTACGGCATGGACCCCATTCCCAAAAGCGTCCCATCAGCCTTGAAGATTCTACAAGAGTCACCGGGGCCCCCGACTCCCGCAGAGTTCCGGTGGGAAGCTTCTGCCATGATTGCTCGCAGAATGGCCACGACGTAGCCACGGGGTGCTCTCATGCTAATGCCAGCTTCAGTCTGAAACATCCAGAAACACTGTAGACTACCAATTCAATCAGTTCCGGTGGAGCCCCAACGACGTATCACGTTGTTGCATAATGCGTCATATGACACGCCGCGTTAGCGCACCCGGAAGTCCTCCGGTGCGCGAGGCGCGAAGCGCAGCTTCCCGGAAGCAATCCGGGGCGCGGCGCGGAGCGCGTAACGTAAGCATAACAGGTCATGTGACTTGTTAATAAAGCTTTTCATTGGTTTAGAAATATTTTTATGAGCATATTTGACTATTTTATTAAAGACACTACACATAACCTGTTTTTCAAGTTATGTTTAATTTTAAATGAAACGGTTTACATTTTCACTTTTTATTTCCAATAAATTTTAAAAATAAATGTTTATAGTTCCATATGCTGAAGCACGTCAGCTTCCCACTCTATGTCATACAATTCTGACAAATCGGCATCCTCATCATGTTCTTCATCATCCTCAGGATTTAAATCATCTAAGGGATCCACTTCCACTGACGTTTCAATGACAAGTTCAACGATAAGATCGAGATCAACGGATTGCTCATTATCACTCATGGTTAATGTTGTCGTTATCTTTAAAGAAAGAGAACAACAATGAGATGTTGCAGAGTAAGAGACAAATCTCAGAGACTATAATAGTAAACAGGACTCATCTCTTTTTAACCTTGGATAAGCCTCACCAACTCTGTGTCCCCTGCTCATACTTAAATGTAAAGGGGCAGATTTATGTTAACTGGCGCATCCCCAGAGATGCACCAGTTAATGTGCACCGCGGCTCTGCCACCCATGGTGTGCCGCATTTACAATGTGGAGCACCATTGAGCAAAAACAACACAGATGCGTCACGCATCTGTGCCGCAAAAGCAGCACATTGCAGGAATCACGTCGTAAGCGCGACATGTCTACTGCAATGCACAGGGGCAAGCCACACATTGCATGGTGCATCACTCCTTATGCCTGTTTCAAACAGGCGTAAGGATTTGATTCAGCAATGCCATAAAGCTGACTCAGTGAAATTTTCTAAATTTCACCGTGTTAGTTTTACAGGGCTTTCATGCAAATTAATGCATACCTTGCAACTAAACACCTATATGAAAACTGACGCAGGTTTCATGTGGCACAGGACTTTACAGCATGACACATCTGCCTAGATGCATCAAGTTGTAAATATGTCGCCACATAGCAAATCTTTTGCACCGCCACTTCTGTGAATTTACAAAAAACTAAATAATTTAATGGGAAGATTGGTGCTGCATCCCAGTGACAAACCTTTACATGGCTGGTTTTATTTTGCTGTTCGAGGCTCCTGCTCCTGCAAGGGCCAGTCTGGAAACCAAAAGCAGCCCTAGAAAATGTTTTCAGACCAGTCCCCATACGGTGCATACCAAGTGCAATGAGTGAGCCTGACCACTACAGAGGGTGCTTTGGAATGCTCTCCCCCAAAGGTTTTTGGGAAACAATGGTGCAGTCTACAACACAGTTATCATTACAGATTGAATTTTATTAGCTTTCAAAGAATAGTAAATGAAGACCTTATTATGCACAAGGATACGACAATCTGGGAAGAAAAATAAGTTACTTACAAAAGCAGCAAGTAACCCACTGACCTATGCATATAACATTTTTTTAAATTAAATACATGGTACATATTCTTTGCAGTAACCCTCTGTGCTACATTAGATAAGTTGAAGTTGCCACTGGACAAAACTCTCCTCTCTCCAGCAGGTACATTAATCACTGGTGTTATCTTGACACTTTTATTATTGCTCCAAAACTGATAATTCTGCAAGGAACTTTGAAGTGCTTTTAAAACTGCTGCCTGAGGACCCCCTGAGACGGGGTCAAGTACCCCTGGGGGTCCGCGGACCACAGTTTGGGAAACACTGGTCTAACCACTAGCATTTTCATGTATCGTTCCTAAACTGAAAAGCCAGAGACCTTCATCCATTTATTAACATATAATGAGCCTTATTTATGTTAAAAGTAACGCACCGGCGGCACAAGGCCTTCATAAATCTGCCCCAATATACTTCCTCATAAGAGTGTATAATTAATTTTGCTAAACCATATTCATTTTTCATCAACTATACCGTTTTTATTTTATGTACTAGTGGCTATACCGATTACTTTGTTTTTTACAATGTCTGCACTCGTATTAGATAGGAAACTTGCCTTGAAAACAGTGCATTTCTGAATAAACATTTCAAATATACACGTTCTCTCTTTTAATCCATAATCTCAACTAAAATGATTGTATATTGAAACAGTATTCATGAGTTCCACGTAACTTCAGCTGTACTAACTTAATATTTTCTTTTGTCGACCTGATTTACTCATACTAGAACCCACAGGCCTATAACAGCCCGTGAACCCTTTCTTTTACAGTACATGACAAAACAAACAGTTACAGACTTACCTTTACCAATGCTTTGTACGATGTACAACAGTGAAAGTCACAAAATAGATATTCGTTTGACGGAAGTCTCAATTATGCTGCTATCACTGCAACCAAAATTCAATGGCACAGATATCCAGTCAATACAGACTCATATATGTCTCTTCAGCCAATCATATTTCCTCCCGCAAAATTTTGTATTCAAATTCACATTTCAGTTGGTTGTCCCTCACAATATTTTCAATGTCACATAAAAGTCACCCATCACCCAATGCCATCTCTGGCTGTTTCCATGGTAACACCTCATTCTGCACATGGCTGAAGGCACAGGTCAAAAGTTCATATCTCAACGTTCTACAGCAAACTAACAACACTGTTTTCCCTCCAGAAACACCTGCCTATCCACAGCTCTGTTATATGTCTTTTTTTTCACACCCAATACTACTTTTTCTTTTACATAACATTAACATGCAACGTAGTCTTCAATCTTCACGTATTAGAATCAACCAATCATCTTTTGTTTTTCAACCACACCAAGCCTCATCCATTTTTTTTATCCTGAATGTCAGCTTCTTACTGCCATTCCACTTCCACAACCCATCGGAGCACGACTGCATCTGCCTTGAAAATGAAGGTTTGGCTTTTAGGACACAGCTATATTCACTGGAGTGGAAAATATGCATCAAGCAGACGAATTTCCAACCTTGATTTACCAAATGTGCAGATAACGTGGATTGGGCAAAGAGGATTAAGATGTCACCAATTAATACCATTGGTGAAAACTTTTATGCATCTCCCAGAACCAGACCTTATAATTGTGCACTGTGGTGGGAACGATCTAGGCACATTGACTGGGGTAGGTCTGGAAATGCTTCTAAAAGACACCTTTAGACAATTGATGACACTTTTTCCTCGAACTGCCTTGGTATATTCCAATATATGCCAAAGACAGAAATGGAATTGGTCCAATCAACATTGTGCACAAATTGAGAAAGCAAGGAGACATGTTAATAAATCTGTTTCTGCTTTCCTCAGAGATTATAGCATGGGTTCTATTTACCACAACAACTTGCGTTACCACATGCAAGACATCTATAGGACAGATGGTGTTCATTTCACGGATGAGGGAAACAGAATCTTCCTCTGCAACATCAGACTCTGCATCGGTACTTACTTATAAATGCAGAAACAACTCAATAAACACAAGGGCTCTTTTCAGAGCCACCTTATATCAAAGCACTCAAACTTCTGATTTATCTCCATTCTCACACTCTTGTAAATAGGTGTGCGCGCACCCCGCAATTTTTTCAATTTTTTTTTAATATATTTTCGCCTTTAAGGACCTTACTGCACACCCTGAGAAAACCTACGCAGCAAAACAACCTCTACCTTCTCCCCTTTCCATGTTCCAACGCTTTGAAATGACAATATATTTACTCGCAGTGACAAAATAGCGGTCAACACTTCCTGATTTCCTTCGAATCGAACGTTAACAGACGTCACGCAGCAACAAAAAAAATTCCGCTCGCGCAGTGCGCACACCCGTCCGTGCTTATAGATATATAATTGACTTTAACTTTAATTTTCTCAGCAACTACTGAACGGATTTACACCATTCCACAAAAAGCGTAATTTGCGAGCCGGACTCTACAGTTTTGCCAAATTTCTTATAAATCCATTCAGCCGTTCGACCTGTAGCCGTGTCTAAACGTCCTATGGAAAATAACATGGAGAAAACACGTTTTGGGACCCCCCTTTTATCTCAGCCCCCACTTCACCAATCCCCCCCACATTTTCAGGGAAGGAGCGCAGTGGACCGAGCCATCTTCTTTGAGAAATTCGCAAAGATTCATCCACCAGGGCCAAAGTTAATCCAAATAGAATGTTGACGATTTCCTATGGAAACTAGGTCCTAACTATAACTACCTACTGGCGACCGCCAGTAGGTAATATATATATATATATATATATATATATATATATCGGTATATTTAAGGCTTAAAGTAAGTTAAGCCTATAACTATACAGCGATATACAGTGGCGATATCAGTGAATTTATGGAATTTCTTGAAAAACTTAATGAGAATGATCTAGGATTACAATTCACATGTGTAACCAGCAGGTAAAAAATCAATTTCCTAGATGCAAAAGTGTATGTACAAGAAGACCAAATTAACACCACATTATACAGGAAAGAAACATCCACCAACAGTATTTTACATGGAACAATCTTTCACCCAAAACTACTCATTAGAAGTATACCCTATGGAGATCTACTAAGGATGAGGAGAAACTGTTCAAGGGACACTGATGCAGAGGAAAAATTTGATGGGACAATACAAACAATGAGACGAAGAGGTAATGGACAGAGGGATTTACAAAAAAGCGTACATTAAGTGAGATTTAAATCATAATGTTGGTTGCAAATTATGGTTTCTATTGCCAATTGAAAAACGTTTCAGTAATGTTTGTAGCTGTTGTTTTTAAGGCCAAACAACATCCCTCATAATGCCTCCTAATTGGTAGAAAAGGGAGTAGAATATAAAGCCTTAGAAGAAAGAATCACCTACTGTGACAAATACCCTGAGTGGTCGAAACGTGTTGGGGGAGCACTTTTAAAATCTGCAATAAATCTTTGAAATTAAGTTCAGTCAGTCAGTCAGTCAGTTCAACTTTATTTGGATACAATAGTACCCATAAAAGCATGCAAACAAATACATCACATTAGATAACCAAAATTCAGTTTAAAAAACAATTAAATTAAAAATGTTCAGTACACAAATGCTAAAGTGACTTGTGCAAAACTATACAGATTATCGTTTCATTTAGAAATGAGGTTATTCTATATAACAACATCACTGGTCCATCATGAATCTTCGCGCCCTTACTAAAGATTTTAAAAATACAACACATTAGGGGCTAGATGTAGGTAATTCGTATTTACCGATTCATAAATACCGAATTTTACCGATTCAGTATTTATGAATCGGTAAATATGAAGGGGGGAGATGTAGGTATTTCTAGAAATTGAAATACCGAATCGTTAATATTAGGTATTTACCGATTCGGTAAATACTGAATCGGTATTTCCTATTGATTCCTATGGGCTGTGATTCGGTAATTACCGAATCCGTAAATTCCGATTACAGCAAGGGTGCAGGGGGTGTCACTTTGACACCCTCTAGCACCCCGAATACATGCCCTAAGGGCATGTCTGTCTGTCACATGGCATAGGTGTGCATGCACACATGTGCATGCACACCTGGATTCGGTATTTTACCACCCAATTGGATTGGGTGGTAAAATACCGATTCTGTAAGGCCTGTGGGACTCAGAAGAGTCCCACCTACATCTTGAAGTTACCGAATCGGTAAAAATACCGATTCGGTATTTTACCGATTCGGTATTTTACCGATTCGGTAAATTTACCGAATCGGTAAAATAGGGCCCCTACATGCCAATTCTTAAATGCCGGTCGGTAATGGCCGAAATCGGCCGTTACCGACCGGTATTTTGGCTCCTACATCTGGCCCCAGGTATCCAAAATTCAGTTTAAAAAAAATTAAAATATACAGTATACAGATGCTAAGGTGACTTGTGCAAAACTATACAAATTATCAGTAAGCATGGGCGAATTTTGCGAATTCGCAATTCGCGAATTTACATATTTACAAATTTGCGGATTTTTTGTTTTTTTGTGTTCGCAAGGGTTTCTGCCGGTTCGCGAGGTTTTTTACGAGTTTGCAAACGCGAACTTACTTGTCGGGACGCAACGGTCGCGACCATGTTGTTTCTACGTCTAGTTCATCACAGCACCCTCTGTTTCACCACTGCCACCCTCTGGTTCACCCCTGCCACCCTCTGGTTCATCACTGTAGATAATGGGGGGAAAAGCACACCTGCCCTGCCTCAACTGACATGAATTAATTTGGGGCTGATTAATGTGTCACTGAATTTGAGCTGGCACCTGCTTCCTTAGCTGTAAGTACTTCCTGATTAATGATGAGCTTGAACTTTTGCACCTGCTAGTTAGCACACCTGCCCTGCCTCAACTGACATGAATGAATTAGGGGCTGATTAATGTTTCACTGAATTTGAACTTCCAGTCTGGCACCTGCTTCCTTATCTGTAATTGCTTTCTGTTGCAGTGTAATTTTTTTAACAGGACCCTTGTGGCATACTTGTAGCTATTCTCTGAGCCTGCTTTGAGGGTCAGAGCAGGGTCATAGAATAGTTGCAAGTAGGCAACTGAACTCTGGAGGGGCCCCTCAGGAAGCACTTCAGGGAATGGTTACTAATGATGAGCTTGAACTTTTGCACCTGATGAGTGCTTTCAGTTTTGCAAAAATTGTTTTTCTGCAATTTCGTGCGATTCTGGGGGCGCGAATTTGCACGAGATCGAATTCGGAAGCCGCGAATTCGTGAGAATATGCGATTTGTTTTTTGCGGCATATTAGTTTGCGTGGTTTTTTGCGTTTTCGCAAGCCGCTTGTAGCGCAACGACGGGAAGTTACCCTAGCGGTCGTACATGGGCACGGCCATCTTGTTTGCGTGACGTATTTCCGTTTCCGGGCGCTATGTGTAATCTTGCAAAGTGTGTGGCTCACTAGTACAAGTTCGCGTGTGATCGCGGGGGAAATCTCGCTCGAACTTACCCACGTGGTCATGAACGGGCGCGCCATCTTGTTTTTCATTCATTGCTATGGTTCTGGGCATCCTTTCTGTACCCTCTCTCAATCTCTGCCATCCTTTGCTTGTTTGAAGTTTTTTTTAATCTATTTTACTTATTATCTCTCCCTCTATTTTTCTAGCTCTATATTTTTGTGTTTTCTGCTACTTTTGGTTAATTTTAAACTACTTTTTTAAACTCTTTTCTTTTCTTCTTCCCTATTCTATTTCTTATTTATTATTTACCTTCCTTTCTGCCCAGACCATGGTAAAGGGAGCCGGGAAGCAGCCCGAGAAGGGGAAGGGTCCCGCACCCCGTGCCCGGCTCCCGTGCGGGCGTTTGAGGGGGGAGCTAGTGATGCCACGGGAGATCTTTAGCACAGGGGAGGTGGTCGCACTAGTGTACTATGTACAGCGCCGCTTACCCAGGACCATCGCGGCAGGCGGCAGGATCGCAAGTGGCTACGGGCTCAGGGAGCGCCGGAAGCGGTGGGAGAAGGTGTGCCGACCTACAACCAGGCCACCCACCATTGGACGGATCTCCTGGACCAGGAACGGGACCTGCTTGACCTGCTCGGCGCCGAGGTCCCCGGGCTTGGTGAGTAGTAGTAGCTATTTCATCACTACTCTGTTTTCTCATGCTCTGTGTGTTATTATATTGCAAATTTTTGTTTTTTACCAAGAGCAATAATGCTGCCGATTACATTGTAGGTAAATTATATTTCAAAATCTTCTGTGCATTTCAGGTGCACTGCTCTCCTTCTCAGTAGCGTTGCTACTATGCTTATTTGTTTTCAATTTTGTGTTCATTTCATCGGCCTGAGAAATTATGTATGAGTGTAGTTTACAGAACTGCGTAATGCTAGACACTAAGGGGCAGATTTGCAATTACCGGCGCACCCCTGCAAAGTAGCAGGGATGCGCCAGTATTTGTGCGCCACGCCACCACCACCTATGGTGTGCCGTATTTACAATGCGGAGCACCATGGGCCCAAAACGTCACCGAAGCGTTACGCATCCGTGCCGTAAAGGCGGCGCTTTGCTGGAGTTGCGTCGCAACGATGGCGCAGCTCCAGCAATGCCCTGGGGTGCCCTATCTCCCCAATGCTGCGTCAAGCCGTACATCTGCTTCAAGCAGGCGCAGGGTTTGAGTGACGCATCATTGTCCTAAAAGTGACTGATTGAAATCTTGTAGATTTCCCTCAGCCACTTTTAGGATGCGTTCCTGCGCAGGAACACACTCCCTTGCGCCGGAACGCCCCCTGATGGCGCAGGGCTTTACAACGTGATGCATCTCCCATATGCGTCACATTGTTAATATACGCCGCACCATGGCGCCTCTTTTGTTCTGCCGCTGCGTCACAAAAGTCACACAACAACGGAGCAAAAGAGCCGCAAGGGGCTTGTAAATCTGCCCCTACAGACTCAAGTCCAGTCCTTCCTTTGTACACCTGGCAATAAGAAGAAATAGGGGTGGTGGATTGATAGTTTGAGTATTTTAATGACTGGTTAATGTAGTAGGAAACTTCTTAGTGTTGTCACTGATCTGCAATCACGATGAAGTTTGTCTGTCACTTCGCGTGCTGCGGACTGCTGCCTGCCAGTCCTAGGCGAACCTTTTTAGTAGTTTGTTTAGTGAGTTGCATAACTTTCCAAGTCGACAGTTCGCAAATCAAGCAATACTAATATCGTAGTAGACCACATGAGATAGGTCAATATATCCCGTGGAATAGTTGTCTATTTGCTATTTCGCCAAAATATTTTGTTATTGTTCTTTTGAAATGTTTGATTTGGTTGACAACAATCATCCATGTTTTCAGGTCTTTCTTTCTTTCATGTTGTACATCAGCTCCCCCCAGGGGCAAGAGGGCAGAGGAGGAGCTGGTATCGGCTGCTGCTGCTGTAGAAGGCCAGGATCGGTCAGGCAAGGGCTCCTTTGCTGGGCCCGGTAAGTTTTCATTTTAATATACAGTACCTATTTTTTCTTAGCGTTCCTCAGTCGATTTTTTCTAAATCGTCTTTGATCTTCTTGTAGACTGTATCTAAATTCTTATCCTGCCTCTACTATGACTCCCTGTGGTATTACTAGATTATTCTTATTAGTCTGTCTGTGTAGCTAACTAAGATTGCACAGTTGGCAAAAGGCTTTAAACGAAACTCCCATTCTAGTCAGCAATAGCTCTATGCACTGAGTGCAGTCCTCTGGGATTGTCCATAATGTCTTTTCAAGTCTTCTAAATGTTTATGCTTTGACAATTCCCAACAATAAAATGTGAATGACCACCAAGAAAGAATAAGATTCTACTTTACTTTTGGTTTGGATAAGAGGACAATCCATACTACTACTGTTGCAGGGACAAATCTGCACAAACAGAACTATGGACACTAAGTAGTGCATTGTTTATCAATTATAATAGGTGCAGGTAGACTTTCCACATACCTCAGTGATAACAGACTTTGAAGAACCCCCAATCTCCTTACTGACCAGATAGTGTGGCAGAGTCATTTAGCTCCCGAATTCATCGATGATTGATCCCCAATGATGATTATCCAACGCAGTGCAAGAGTACGGAGTCAGAGTCCAGAAGTGTCAGAGGCACGGACTCATGCTTGCAAATTGCAAAACCTTTTGCTCAGTCACTCTTGACCAAAAACCACAGAGTCTATTTAAGTTTTAATGCTTTATTAAAAGTAAAAACATTTATTAAAATCAAGTTTGTCATAAAAAATAAACGGGTGATTAAAAATGGAAAAGTGCTTAGTGATTTATTTCACACATTTATTGTGGGCTAGCCGAGCCCTCACCTGGTTTGAACTTTAATTTTTCTTTTTGGTGCTGAATGGTTGGTCACTCCGTCCTAGTTATGATGATCTGATCTTGCTCTTGTTCTTAGAAGTGAAGCTTCTGTCTGTTATGAGAAAAATGGTGCGTGTTAAAAAGCAAGCATTCATCAGTTGTGCCAAGAAGTGCAGCAAGACAACACCCTTCCCTGGAAAAAGGGACATTTTTACTTTAGAGTAGACAGTCACAAATTATTAGATTGGTTTCTGTATTCACATTTCTTCATTCCTAGACAAAATACTAGTGAGTGGTGTATGTCTATGACATCTAACATTCTTAAATGTACTTTGTATGTGGAACATCTGGTGCCGGGGCCAGCACGGAGGTGGAGGAGGACACTTCTGGGGAGGAGGCGGTGCAAGTGCCGGAGGAAACTGCTGTGAGGGTTGCCACGGTAGTGGCGGGCAGTGGTAAGCTCTTATATTCCTTACTTATTGAGATTGCAGACTGCAGAGTGTGCTCTCTGCACGGGTGTAGTATATATGTTGTACAGTTAAGTTACTATACTGTTAAGAAGACTTTCAAATTTAGAACAAAGTTTTTATCAACCAGGTAGTAGCCTCCTCTAAATTTACTTCAACTCAGCGGTGATTTTTTTTTCCAAGAATCCAAATCAGATCTGAGATGAACTTGATGGATGGGATGAATGAAAAGCGAAAAAGGGTGTAAGTAAGTGTGGAAGAACAAGCAAGTTAAAAGTAATGATGACTGACAAAGAAGAATGATACGTGTTTGATTGGTGCCCGAGGAGGCTGGGAAGGAATAGGATGCATGGCTGGGTGAAGGATGTAGCAAGGATGGGTGGAAGGAGAACAGCCTGGGTGGGTGAAACAGAAACTGTATGTGTGCGCAATATATCCTTTGGTTGAAATTCAAATGCAAGTTAAGCACGGATGTATGGCTTGCGGTTTCCCAAATAAAATGAAAAGGTTGTTTTCCTGTGAGAAAACAAACGTAAGGTTTGTCCAGATGAGAGACATGAAGAAGAATGATTGAAATATAGTTTGAATGGATGGATGCCTGGATCATTGTACTATCTGACTCTTAGATAGCATATGTGTATCTAGAGAGAGTAGACGGTCACTGGATGAACTAAGTGTTACTTTAAAGGGCATGTAACACCGCACCCGCACGTCCGTTCCAGTGTAGGAAAGGCAAGGAAAAGAAGTTTTAATTTTGTCTGAATACTACCATGAATAGTAGCAGTAGTTTGTATTGCAAGCACAGCATATATCCGGCTATTACGATGGCAACTCACTACCTCTGTTAATAAGTTTAGTAGAACTCGGTCATTCATGTGTGGTTTATCACTGTTCACTCAATAAAAAGCAAAGCACCTAAAGTCATCCCATATGTAAGCAAATACATAGCATGTGCAGTGATAGATAATCAGATTATTTATCTTCTTCATTTTCCTTTTCTAGTATTCATTGGCACTGTAGGGTGAAAGTTAAATTAATTAAGCAGTAGCCCTTGTAACAGAGTATTCTCAGTGCCACCCGTAATAGAAAAGTAAGAGCATCACCACCTGCATGTACTGGACCGGTACAGTAACGCACGTCTGTCTCACTCATCATGGCGGGCGTCTGTTTTTCTCGGGTGCAAGTTGACTGCGCTGGCATTATGCCGGCTTGCAGAAGTTAACGTACCAATTTTGCTAAACAAGAGAGAAGAAGAAGAACAAGACTGGTGTACTGTCATAGTCGACTCTAATGGAGTGAGTCCATAGTGCTCGTAGAATTGATTTCTTAAACTCCCACTAATGTTAGTGCAAGGATGAAGAAGTGGGAGGTTAGATAGATACTGGCCACAATAGTTATGTACTGCGCTTGCAAGTTGCTAGTTCTACTGTGACACAACTTTCTGCTGAATCATTTTGTGTTAATCTTAAAGAGCATTGGTTACAGACTATGCCTTTCTTTCTTCATATAGATGGTCCTTCCAAACCAACACGGAAGGAGCTGGCTAAAAGGGCCCGGCAACGGAGGCTGGAGGCGAATGTCGCCGAATATCGGCGGCTGGTGGCCCAGGAGGAGGGGGACACGCAGTCGACCACAACATCGACCAGGACAGCTGCATCCTCCTCCGCGCTCCCTGGGTCAGCCAGTCAGCGCAGCAGGTCTCCAGCAGTACGGAGCCGGGGTACCGCAGCCACCCGCCACCGCCGAGCAGCAAAAAAATCAGCTGCCCCCCACAGCAGTACCAAAAAAAGGTTGCACCGCCTTTCACTCAGGGTCTCCTACCTAGAGCAGGAGCTGTTGAACACCAATACCCTGCTCGAGACACTCCGCAAGGAGCATGCCGACCTGGCCCGAAAAGTGAACAGCAGCCAGCAGTAGGAGGAGTCTGTCCCTTGCCCCTTTTTTAAAGACTTCTGGGGGGTGGGAATTGGGAGTTGGGTTTTTTGGACTTTTCACGGACATTCGTTGGGGTTAGGAAGGGGGGTGGGTTGGGTCTTGCGGGAGATTATTTATGTTAGGGATATAAATATACTTTAAACTTTATCTTAGCATACGTGTTTTTTTACTGCTTTTGAGGCTGGTGGTTGGGGGTTTAACGGTAAGTTTGTTTTCCGGAAACTTAAGTGGCATCTTGATTCAAGTTGTGTAAGTAATTGCCCAAATGTTTTCAAAACTAAATGCCTCTCAGAGAGTAAGTGAAATCAATAGTCCTAGGACTTTATTAGTACTACCGTCAGTCTCTCGTCTCTCCTAATACTCCATTATACTACCTCCCCCCATACGCTTATCTTACCTGTAATTTGTGTGTGGAAATAGGGCTAGGTACAGGGCTGGCTGCACGGGAAATGGCGATTAAGGTTGGCAATCCTGGGCGGATGAAATGTCATCATTGCGGTGGTACTAGTGGTGTGACACAGTGGCAGTTGCATGCATATGAAAAAAAAGAAAATGAAACCTTGTTTGTCCTTACCGTAGCATTAGAACGGTACGATAGAGAATATAGCAGGTGACAGTACACTAGAACAGTGCCACAATGAAGCCTAACAAATGGTAAAGTATTGAAAGTATAACTACTACTTGCGTTGAATTTCTTTGACATTGGGTACTACTACAAGAAATAGTACTGAAGGTGAAGGACACAGCAGCGTAATCATTTGCCACGTCTAGGAGGAGGATGTTCTTGATGATCAATCAAGTTGATGGCGCACATGAAAATATGCTTTCATTTGCCAATAGTCATGGGTCTATGCCAAGCTGAGTAAGAATATATCCTCGGATTCCTTCACCAGCCTATTACTATGACCTTATCCTCCACAGCAAGTGTGTGGAATTATTGCTGTCATTTAGTCACACATCAATCAAAACCACACAGCCCAGGGGAAGAGGGTTAGGGTTTGGAAAATGGATGGGAATGGGGGTATTTGGGAAAGTTTTGTTGAGAGAAGAAAAAAAAGCACAGCATGGACAAACAATAATTGAAGATAAACAAATCTTTGGGTACAAAGCTATCCATAAATCTTTAAAGTGACATAAAGGAACTGCATGCACTACTGCATGCATGGTTACTGAAAAGTAAGTAGTACTTTCGACAACCGTGAATGAAAGAATGCGACAGTACAGGGCTGCAGTAATTATGCGTTTTCACTTGCCAATCTCTGCACTCAGAGAAACACTTTGTAAGTTAAATTAGGTTTGAAAAATAGCAGAAGTAAAACCTATACAATTGCTGTAGGGAGGAATTTAGAAGCAGAGATCAAAGAAATGCAGAGTCACACTCATAGAAGTTCACAGCAATAACATTACTTAAAAGATAATTAAAAAAGAATGGATACTGTATCTGTATGTTGTTGTAGTTGTCCTATTGAATTTGGGAAGTTGCATGCATCCAACCATTCCTCTTATTAGCGGGACTCCTCCATTCCATCTGACGCTCCGTCCATCAATGTTGGTGACCAGAAGACACCCTGTCCACTGCCTGCCTGGCGGATGCTGAATTGCGGCTCTCTAATGTGAAGCCTGACTTCATCCTTTTTTTCCCATTCCACAGGCTGAAACCCGGCCTGTAATTATTGATAGAAAAACAGGAAGTGATGTTTTAGAACACCACTGACAAATAAATATAAGGTATGTACGCTGTGTAGTGCAAAAAGTCACACTTTGAGTTTCCTAATAGACAGTACAATATTTTTGAAAGTGCGTACTCTGTCTGAGTCTCCTTTTGAAGGATAAATAAGTATGGGCGAATTAATTTAGCAGATCATTCCCCTCAAGCTAGGTGTACTGTAAACTGTGTTTTAAAACAAAATTAGACCTTCCCAGCAGTGCTCCCAGACCCTTACTAAACCCAGTCTTAAAAATGTAGAAGACCCCAAATCAGATCTCAAAAAACGTGGGATACTGCTACCTGTTAGAGGCCTAGTAGAAAATGGTGACAAAACGTACTTTGAAAGTAAAGTAGGACCAAATCCCCCCTTACCCACCATGGATTGTATTCAAACCACTTGCAAGCAAGCAAAAGTATCCATACCCAGCATTGCTCCAAGACTCTCAAACCCCCCCACAAACACCAGGAACCCCCACAAACAGCCCCCCGAAAACGGTAGTGAGCGAAATCTCAGAAAATGCAAAAACTTTTCCCCCAGGGATTGTCTCCAAAACACTTTCTTTTGGGTATTAGACCTTCCCAGCAATGGCCACTGAATTGTCAACCCGGGCGAAAACAAGTTTAACACCCCCAACAATCCAAAAGGCAAAACCCGGGAAATTCCACACTTAGAAAACTTTGGGCCTACCTGGAATTCAGTCCAAATGCGCTGTGCAGCTAGGCCTCAACTCCCCTTTTCCACAATGGATTTCCTGTAAAACAAATGCAATCAACATTAGAATGTGTCAGCAGTGCTCACAGACCCAAAACCCACCCCCAACAACCTAAAAGCCCCCCAAACAGCACCCCAAAGACAGGCAAGTGCTCAAAAGCGCAGAAACTTTTTCTGCTCCGATTTTCTCCAAACCACTTTTAGCCGGTATTACACCTTCCAAGTAAGGCCCCCAGACCCGTGAACCCGGGCAAAAACAAGATTCACCCCCCCCCCAAAAAAAAAGCCGAAAAGCAAAACCGTGAAACGCCACACTTAGGAAATTTTGGGCCTACCTGGAATGCAGTCCAAATGAGCTCTGCAGCTAGGCCCTAACTCCCCTTTTCCATCACGGATTTTCTGAAAAACAAATGCAATCAACATTAGACTGTGGCAGTAGTGCTCCCAGACCCCAAAACCCACCCCCAAAAACCTGGAAGCCCCCCAAACAGCACCCCAAAGACAGGCAAGTGAGCAAAAACGCAATATACTTTTTCACCTCCGATTTTCTCGAAACCACTTTTATCCGGTATTAGACCTTCACAGCAATGCCCCAGACCCGTCAACTCACCCGCAAAGAAGTAGAACACCCCCACAAGTGCAGAGTCTTTCTTCATTGGGCGTAATCCAGCCATCTGCTTTGAGGGAAATAGGAGTCTGGAGGAGAAGGATAGAGGAGCATGTTCTTGTGAACTTGTGAACCTGAGGAATGCAGACTGCGGAACCTTCAAATCAATAAGAAAATAAGTGAAGACAGTTCTGCTGATGGGCTTTTTTTGTGATTAGGTGATTAAAGTTTTTTTATATAGATTTTGCAAAACAAAGAAAGACAGACACACAGGAATAAAAGTGAATAAGGACGAAAAAGAAAGTTAGTGATTCATTGACTCATTTTCAGGGCTCGGTGTCAAGAAGGAAGAGCTCGTCCTCAAACTCTGCGAATTCTGACGGGAATATGTCAGTTAACAGAGAAGAACTTCCCTCATCTAAGTTGGTGTCCTTCTCTTCTTCTTCCTGCGTGCATTCTCGTATTTTGTAATCTGGTGGTATGAAGTGCTGATTCATCTTGATCATTGTTAACCTTTCCACATTTTTGGGCGAGAGGCGGGTCCTTTTGGAAGTTACAATGCCACAAGCAGCACTGAAAACACGTTCAGAAGACACAATTGCGAGTGGGCAAGACAAGTAATTTATAGCCAGGTTGGAGATCTCTGGCCACACATCTCTTTTCCCATGCCAATACGCCAATGGGTCATGATGAACATAGACCTCTGTTGAGTCATTCAGATAGGCCTGCACCATCGACTCAAGGTTCTCCAGGGTTCCTCCACTTTGCTTACTTTTTTCTGGGACCTTTTGAGAAGCAAACCCAAGCTGAGTTAGCCAATCCTCTTCTTCACACAATATTACTGTTGTGTCTGGTGCAGATGATACGGTTGCTGGTGTCGTTAACGGCTGAGAGGGAAAATCACTCACTTCTGCCACAGCCACAGATGCAGAAGTGGATTTATTTGACTGGGGATGGCCTGCTGATGTACTGCCTTCTCCTTCAATTTCCTGCCGTTCTCTTTCAAACCGAGTGGCTGACACAGCTAGACAATGTTTGTACTTTGTAACATTTGCATCATCAAAAGGAAAGAATACTCTGCCTGCCAATGCCTTTTTGTACTGTGGATCCAGAATAGTAGCAGAAATGTAATGCTGTTCTGTGTGGATCTTTTCAAGACGTTCATCGCAAAGTAGGCGCTGTAATAACTTCTCCGCCAACTCAAATGCTTCTTGCTTTCCATCTTTTTGAAACGTAGAAGACACCGCCTTCAGTTTGTCCTCTAGCATGCGCAACAATGGGATAGCTTTTCCCAAATTACAGTCCTCCCTGCTGACTGCACGTGTGAAGACCTCAAAAGGACGAAGCATGTCTGTCAGGCTTTTAACTAGCTCCCATTGCTCTACCTGTATCCTCAGGTCTATCATAGGTGTACCCAGTTTAAAGAAATACTGATCGACTACCGCATACTGCTCATACAGACACTCAAGCATGTAGAAGGTTGAGTTCCAACGTGTTACCACGTCCTGGATGAGTGCTTTCACTGGCACTTTACGTTCATGTTGCAGGCACCTCAGCTGCTTCCAGGCCTTAAAAGAATGGTTGAAATGTGTGCACATTCTTTGGCAGGTGGTCAGTAACTCATAGACTGGACTTTCTTCATGCAAGAATTTTTTAACAACCAGGTTTATACAGTGCGCCAAACACAGCACTCTGAAATAGTTACCCTTATCCATGGCCTTAACTACATTGGCGCCATTATCCGTGGAAACATAACCAATCATGCATTTTCGTGGGGACAGTCATTGAAAGACCTTTGTGTTAAACTCATGCAAAATGTTTTCTGCTGTATGAGTTTTCTCCGTGGCAAACATGGCTACTGTTGCATGTTTCCGAGCAGCTTTATAAACTTTGTCCGTGTCAACACCTGCGTTTAGCTTTGTTTTAACCCCTGAAAAAGAGACCCAGTGTGCAGTGATGCACATGTAATCAAGGGCTTGGCAACTGGTCCACATGTCTGTTGTCAGATGTATAGTGTGAACAGCACTCTTCAGAAAAGCTGCCCCAATCACCTCCAGGACATCTTTATGTAGTGCTGGAACCGCAACTCTGGCAAAATAGAACCGGCTTGGAACCTTCCATTTAGGGCAGAGCGTTGCCACCATTTCAAGAAATCCCACCCCTTCCACAAAAGAAAAAGGGAGAAGGTCCAGCGCTAGCATTTTAACCAGCTTAGTGTTATACAGACGCGCCGTTGGGTGGTTGCGTTCAAATGGCGTATCTGAAAACAACATGCTTCTAATGGTGGGCTGGACCATTTTATGGGATGATGATGACTTTTTCGACCCAGTTACGCTCAGTGATGATGATGAACTTTTTTGCATTGGTGTCTCACTCTCTCCCACACTCTTAGTGTGGCTCATATATCTTGCAGGGGGTGTGCTGCTGACAGGGGTACTGGGTATAACTGAAGAAATGTTTGACGCTTCTTCCTCCTCGTCATCATCAGATGAAACATCAACGGATACAATTTGTTGACTTGCAATTCGGGCTGCCTTAATCTCCCTTAGGTGCGCATGCCATTTGACAGTGTGCTGTCTTTCAAGATGACCTCTCTGGCCTCCGGTACCATAGTTGGTACCAAGCTTTCCACGACTAACTCGAACCTTACAAATGGTACAAATGGCTATGTTTTCCTTTGTTGGGCTAACACTAAAGAAGTCCCAAACTGCGGACTTCGAATGTCTTTGGGGGGCGGAGGAGGCGATACTGGGAATGCTAATGCCAGATGAAGTGGAGGACGTGTGCTGCCGAAATTTACTACGTTGTGCACTTACAGCACCACTAATTGAGGAAATGGAGGTCGAGGTGGATGGAGGTCCCTTCTGGCGAGGAAATATGGAAGCTGTAGGTGGTGGTGTACTAGTTAACTGCATTGGTGGTGGTCCCATTGACACGTCGCCAACATCACGCTCAGCAGCATTTCGGGATAGGGTAAAAATGTCTGTTTGCTGCATGCCCGCTGAGGCTGGAGTGACATCTATGATGACTACGTCATCGTCGTGAGAGTCGTCATCAGCAGGAGTATACGCCACTTCTTGTTCAGCGTCATCATCACACTCCATAACTATGAGACTTTCGGGGACCTTCCTTTTACACTTAGCTACCTTTGTCAGATCATGGTGTGCCTCACTCTCAGACAGCACTGGTGGTTCCCAATTTTGATCCATATCATCAGAAGGAAGGGGGCTTGAAGAAGATGTAGACACCATCCTTGATCTTTTCCTTGCTTGGGATCTGGAAGACAATGAATCATCAGGAGGAGTGGCTTCCTCAGATGATACCTCAGCTTGAATGTAGATTTCCTGATGTGCCCCTACTTCGGGAGGAACAACTATTGTGGGCACTTGTGCCGCTCCATGCACCTCTGCTTGCGCCTCTCCTTGCGCCGCCTCTCCTTCCACATGTACTTGGGCTTGTACTTGCACATGTGGTTGTTGTTGCGGCTGTGGTTGTTGAACACTCGTCAGATGAGTTACAACAACCTGTGTTGATTGAGGGATGCTGCTACTTGCTTGCGATGAGCCAACATCACTGGTCGATGGTGATTGAACAACTATACTGGCTGCCTCCTCAGCACTCAAGGGCTTGGACCTAAGTTGGCGTGGTGGTGGTGGCACTGAGCCCAATGGAGCGGAGGTGCTGCTCCCAGCTTGGTCCCCAGCAGACCCCGCTGCTGCTGCAGGCGTACTTTTTTTCCCCAAAACAATGTGGCGGTCGGCACACCAGTCTCCTTGGTAAGTGGCGCCACTTGCTTCTTCTGCTCCTTACTGGCAACTTTCTTGCTAGAGGAGCTACGGGCAACTTTTTTTGGGGCCATCTTCTTCAGATGTCAGAACAGCAGGCCGCAGTTGCACAAGTTGCAGAGTTGTCTGTGGCCACACGTGACGTTGTGCTGCACACACCGCAGCAGGACTTCTTCCTGGCACTGATGAGGAACGATGAGGCTGATGATTCGTCTTTCTGCACCTAAAAGCAAACGAAGCCAGAGGAACATCAGTTAAATAAATGTTGCATATGTAGCGCTTCAATTAATAGTTTGAAAGTAAGCATTTTTATTATACCCACCCCCCAAAATGAAAAGACCAATAAAATGCACCACTGACAGAGTACTCCTGGACATAATGGATGAAAGCATGGCAGACTGGGTGCAGGCCTATGGCACAACAAAGCACACTGCCTGGCTTCAAAATGGCCCCTAGACCCTCACCCACATGGCCAGGCCCTGCCTGGACCAGGCCTCAAAATGGCCCCCACCCACATGGACAGGCCCCACCCCACTCCAAAAAGTCGAAAAATGCACAAAATTCACCACAATCCAATGCCATCCATGCCCTCCATGATGTTTACATTAAAGAGACCCCACAGAAAGACTCAGTCCATGCACCACTGAGTACCCCTGGGCAAAAGTCCCCAAAAACAGCCAAAAAGTCGAAAAACACACAAAAATCACCACACTCCAATGCCATCCATGCCCTCCATGATGTTTACAATAAAGAGACCCCACAAAAAGACTCAGCCCATGCACCACTGAGTACCCCTGGGCAAAAGGCCCCATCAACAGCCAAAAAATCGAAAAACACGCAAAAATCACCACAATCCAATTCCATCCATGCCCTCAATCATGTTGAAATTCAAGACACCCCACAGAAAGACTTGGTCCATGCACCACTAAGTACCCCTGGGCATAATGGATGAAAGCATGGCAGACTGGGTGCAGGCCTATGGCACAACAAAGCACACTGCCTGGCTTCAAAATGGCCTCCAGACCCCCACCCACATGGCCAGGCCCTGCCTGGACCAGGCCTCAAAATGGCCCCCACCCACATGGACAAGCCCCCACCCCACCCCAAAAAGTCGAAGAGCACAGAAAAATCACCACAATCCAATGCCATCCATGCCCTCCATGATGTTTACATTTAAGAGACCCCACAGAAAGACTCAGTCCATGCACCACTGAGTACCCCTGGGCAAAAGACCCCAACAACATCCAAAACATCGAAAAACACACAAAAATCACCACAATCCAATGCCATCCATGCCCTCAATCATGTTGAAATTCAACAAAACAGTTGTATCTTGCACCTATAACTAACCCTGGTCCTACTGGATACTGTGGCTACCCACAATATATTTTATTTAATGTTCTGAAAAAGTTCTAAAATTGTAGTTACAGAAACTGTAATGCCCCAAACAAACTTACTTGTGAAATTTCTAATCCAAAAGTGATCCAAAGAAAGTCAAAAAGGCCTCAAATCCAAATATCCAGCAGCATTCACAAAAAGTAATCCTTCCAGGTCAAGATTCAAATCAAAGTGACCAGGACATCAACAAAGCACTGGGAGGAGCCTGCTGGACAGGAACAGGAAGTTGGAGACTGTGGGGCACTTCCTTCCTCCCACCCCCCCCCCCAAAATGGACTCCTTGCAAAAAAAAGTGAAGGCAAATGTCAACCTGAGGAGTTATTCTGATAAAAATCATCATTTTCAGAAGGTTTATGCTGTCTGCTGGTGGATTTCTTGTGCAGAATTGCAAATTTTGCAATTTTGCGAGCGCGAGATTGTTGCTGCCCGCCGCATCTACGTGTTCGCTGCGTGATCACGGGCCTTTATGACGTACTCGCGTTGACAAACTCTCGCTGTGCAAGGTGGCGGGCCGCGATGACGTAATCGCGGTCTACAAACTCCCGCGGGATAACGCAGCAAGATCCAAAATGGCGCAGCACACGCAAACATCGATAAAAACAACGCTTCAAACGCTGAATGACGGTAAGTGAACGCCGCGCGCCGCAATATTGTATTTGTCAAGAGCGACCAAGCAAAAAAATCCGCTGCGTGCGAATTTGCAAATTTTCAGCAAATTCACGAGCATTTGCGGATTGCGAATTCGCCGAAAATCCGCAAATTCCGCGAGCGGAACAGATTTTACGCCCATGCTTAATTATCAGTGCATTCAGAAATTAAGTTATTCTATGGGACTCACACGGATGCTGTTTTCCTCGCTGCTGACGCCACTTTGCTGCCTGCCTGCCCACGGACCTTCAATCACACCTAGTGGAACCCGCTTCGCGGGTCCCACGTCGCTGGAAGGGGCATTCCGAGGCTGTGCTTTCTCCTCTGCTGCTGGGCGGTGAGTGTGTGACAGGGTTGCGAGCAGCAACCCGGACTCAGTATCCCAGGAGTCCCGGGTTGCCCTGGCCGTTTCCAGCTGGCCTGCTCTCCCTGACCGCCCCGCCCAGCCCCACCTGCTTCAAAAGCGGCAGTGATTTCCCTCTGCCTTGGGACTCACACGGACGCTGTTTTCCTCGCTGCTGACGCCACTTTGCTGCCTGCCTGCCCACGGACCTTCAATCACACCTAGTGGAACCCGCTTCGCGGGTCCCACGTCGCTGGAAGGGGCATTCCGAGGCTGTGCTTTCTCCTCTGCTGCTGGGCGGTGAGTGTGTGACAGGGCTGCGAGCAGCAACCCGGACTCAGTATCCCAGGAGTCCCGGGTTGCCCTGGCCGTTTCCAGCTGGCCTGCTCTCCCTGACCGCCCCGCCCAGCCCCACCTGCTTCAAAAGCGGCAGTGATTTCCCTCTGCCTTGGGACTCACACGGACGCTGTTTTCCTCGCTGCTGACGCCACTTTGCTGCCTGCCTGCCCACGGACCTTCAATCACACCTAGTGGAACCCGCTTCGCGGGTCCCACGTCGCTGGAAGGGGCATTCCGAGGCTGTGCTTTCTCCTCTGCTGCTGGGCGGTGAGTGTGTGACAGGGCTGCGAGCAGCAACCCGGACTCAGTATCCCAGGAGTCCCGGGTTGCCCTGGCCGTTTCCAGCTGGCCTGCTCTCCCTGACCGCCCCGCCCAGCCCCACCTGCTTCAAAAGCGGCAGTGATTTCCCTCTGCCTTGGGACTCACAGGGACGCTGTTTTCCTCGCTGCTGACGCCACTTTGCTGCCTGCCTGCCCACGGACCTTCAATCACACCTAGTGGAACCCGCTTCGCGGGTCCCACGTCGCTGGAAGGGGCATTCCGAGGCTGTGCTTTCTCCTCTGCTGCTGGGCGGTGAGTGTGTGACAGGGCTGCGAGCAGCAACCCGGACTCAGTATCCCAGGAGTCCCGGGTTGCCCTGGCCGTTTCCAGCTGGCCTGCTCTCCCTGACCGCCCCGCCCAGCCCCACCTGACCGGAAACGGCGCCTCCCCCTTACCTTCAGTCAGTACTTACTGAGCCAACTGCCCAGCTGCGCGGGAGCGCGCGGGAGGGCGCCGGGAGAAGCCCGGGACAAGGGCGGGACCGTTTGAGGCCGTTCGAGGACAGAGAGGACTGGCCTGGCCCACCCCCCTTGGTTCTTCTCAAGGTTATCGTGCCTGGGCATCGACCCTAGTGAGTACCATAGAGAAATTGTAACTGTCACACATGATGTGTACCCGGGGGAGTCGCAGTAAGACCGCGCTGGGTTTAACAAAGCCAAATGGCACTTTGGATGATTTCCTCGTAAAAACAAACTTGGCAATAGATGCCGAAATTACAAAAATGCAGAAGAGGGTTTCTATGGAGCTAGATGCTGCACGCAGGCTTTCCCAAACATTTGCTAACTCTAAAAAATCCTCCCTGGGAAATATTGCGTCTGCTGCATCTCCCCAACAGGTGGAACGTCCGCCTCCTTTGTTGATCCTCGCCGACGTTCATCATTCCTCCCATTGTTCCTCCCCACCAGTATTAGACTCCTCATTTATTTTCTCCCCCATGACCGTCCAACCCAGCGAAAGTGACCCACCTACTGAGCTGGGTAATTCCACCACCTTCCCGGTTACAACTGCCCCCTCCTTCTTTGTACCAAAAAGTACAAACCCAGGTCGCCAAGCAGCGAAGAAGAAAAACAATGTAAAATCTGCCTATGCTCGTAAGAAAGCTAAAGCCAAAGCTGCAAGGCAGCAGTTTTTCAACCATAGAAGACCATTATCCAACGCAGGGGATCCTAAACAAACACCACCCCCAGCTATCCATCAAATAGGGGGTGATAGTAACCTCACCACGGTTCCTGCGGTAGAGAATCCCATTATCCTTGCAGATAATTCAACACTGGGAGGGCTAAACAAGACAGAGAGGGACAAGGATAAAGTGGGTGATGATGAAGACTTTCTCCAGACAGTCTGGGTCACTTTAAAACAACTATTGACACCCTTCGAACTCAGACTGTCACGTATTGAGAATCACTTACTTGAGATGGATAAAACGTTAGTATCCCTGGCCACGCTTAGCCTAAAACAGCTGGAAGCAACACATCCCCATATTAACGAGAGTCCACCTCTGGCTAGAAATGCTGGTACCCAACCTGCTCCAGCCTCTAACATTGGCACTAAAGCAGCTACAGCGCCTAAGGAGGTTCCTCCTGCCCCCTCGATTCTTCTTGCACCCTTACCCCCCCGTTATCCAAGCCTACTCCAATTCCTAAACCTAGGACACTTGCAAATGTCGCGGCCAACCTCCCAAAAATAGAGGAAAAACCCCCTAAAAAACATCTTCAGCCCAAACCCCCTCCTAGAGCCGACCAGAAGGCGAATAATTCCATCACTCCTCTCTTAGAGCGTACACCAAATTTACACCCAAATCACCAGAACTTCCGCGGAGGCTATATTGATCTTCCCCCTGAGGCTGGGCCCTATGTGGTTATCTTGGCAGGGGTACCTCCGCTTGCCCCCGATATTGTTGAAACCCAGTGGTCCTTAAAAAATAAAGTGATCCACTGGTTAAATACCAATAGGCAGATCCATCACACCAATAAGAGTAGGGTACTAATGGTCAGGAGAGTCCCTTGGGTGGGCCGTACTCACAAATCGATACCAGGAGACTGTATCGTTATGTCTTTTGCAGACCCTCATACAGCCCATCTCATTACCACATGGGACCAATACGTGACCGAACAAATCATTGTCGCCAAACCCCTAACCTTTTTCTACCCTCCAAAACAGCCAGTAGAGCACCCTGGGGCTTGGACCACAATCCACAACCACAGATGGAAGGGTCAGGTGCAGGGATGGCAACCCACCAATTGGTGGGAAGGTGTACACACCATGAATAGGTTTGGATGCTTAGATCAGGTGGATTGACTGGGAATACTCGATCAAACACCCCGATCAAGTGAGCAAGACCACACAATGACTGACACTAATAGCAATACATCGCCACCCATTGTTAAGAACTTGACCCATTTGATGGTGGTTCCAACCACTTCCGCCCAGCACCCTCCCCCTGTCCGAGCCATACAACATCTAGGCAGGCCACATTTTCAAGATCAGGTAGAGTTAATAGAGAGTGAGGGTCACATACAGTTAATAGAGAGTGAGGGCCACATATCTCAGGTAGACAGTGAACTGAAACACTCATTATTGTCCTGGAATGTAGCAGGACTGGGCAACAAGATCAAGCACATACCCTGGTTGGAGACGGTCCACAAGCATGGCATACTTTGCCTGCAAGAAACCTGGCTGGTAGAAGAAAGGCACATCATGGGGTATCGAACGTTCCATACACCCGCTGCTCCCGCCATTCAGGGCCGCAATAAAGGGGGTCTCTGTATATACGTTTCGAATGTGGGGGATATAAAAGTGCATAATTTTCACTCTGACCAATATTTTCAAATCCTTTCTTTTAAATGGGGCACCACACAAAAGGTCATACTGGTGAATTTCTATAACAATATGCCACCAAATGAGATGGAATCCATCTTAAATAAAATGTTAAACCGTATCCATAAAGTGAGGGACCAAAACGCGGGAGACCATACAGTTATTTGGGTGGGAGATTTTAACTGTGCTATCTGCCCACTTTCTGAGTTAGGTTTGTGCGGCCTTGCAGATCGTGAGGAGGACGGCCCTTTTCACTTCTCACACACCAAACTGGGGTCTCTCCTTAACAGTATTATGTTTGCTTTTGACCTCACCTTCGTTAATCAGGCATGCTCTCCCCCAGTTCCCTTTGCCCCAACATATAATGGAAGAGGTTGTGAATCCATAATTGACTTTGCACTGATATCCCCCACCTCGCCCAACTTTATAACCTTTTGGGAGATAGGGGAAGATCCAATGAGTGACCATTACCCTATTACCTTTGGGGTTAGGCTCCAAGTAGAGAAACTAAAGGAACCTAGCGGCTCACTGTACCCATTGGAGGTCACCTTAGCAAAGATAAACGGCTATGTGTTAAAGTGGGAGAAATTGAACCCCACCATCTTCTTCCACAAATTAATATTATCCTGCCTTGAAGACATATTTGTCTGCTTAGAAGAAGATGCGGAACCTAAGGCGATTATGGCAGCTTTTACCAATATACAGGAGTACATAAAAGGCGTTTTAACTAAGAGTCACAAAAAGAAGGGGAGATGTGCATCCAGGTGGTTTGATTCTAGGTGCACAGCCGCCTTAAAGAACTTGAAGAAAGTTTTAAACGCAATCCCGAAAAATAGGGCCCAAATCTCTGAGGCTAGACGAGAGTACAAGAGAGAAATTAACCTCCGAAAAGCAACCATGAAAAAGGAGGCCTGGGAGGCACTGGGAGAAGCTGCCAGGAATAAGGACACCAACCTTTTCTGGAAAGTGATAAGATCAGTATACAACCCAATACATACTGATAATTGCATAGATGTAGCAATTACAGCAGAGCTCTGGGTTGAACATTACGGGAAACTCTACACCAACAGACAGGGGAACAGCATGAACCAACAAAAGGTACTTGCATCCTCGAACAACTTCACGCGAGATTATCAACAAAGCGATCCCCTAGTTTCGCCGTATCCAATTAATCTGGTCTTTACCACCCTAGAAGTCGAAAATGCAATTAGGGAAAGTCCTTCAGGGAAAGCTCCGGGTCCGGATCACACACCAGTGGATGCCTATAAAACAAACTTGGAATTCTGGGCTCCCCTCTTAACCAACGTTCTGAATATGGGAAACAAATGCGGTTTAATTAAGACCTGGTCAGATGCCATTGTAGTCCCCATTTTTAAAAAGGGAAACAGGGACGACCCGGCTTGCTACCGTCCCATATCCTTACTAGACGGCCTTATGAAAATTGCAGGAAGGATAGTCCTAAAGAGGATCCAGCACTGGGAGACAGAAAATAAGGTTATTTCGGAATTCCAATATGGATTCCGAAAGGGATTGGGCACCCAGGAGCAATGCCTAAATCTGTCGTTATTAATGTCCAAATATACTGAGGCTAAAAAAGGGGATTTGTTTGTTACATTCGTTGACCTTAGCTCAGCATTTGATTGTGTGGATCATCTGCAGCTCTGGTCAACATTGGAGCTCATTGGGGTGGATCCCACCATAGTGGTTTTTATCAAAGAGCTTTATAGAGATGCTGGTGCCAGGGTGAGGTTCGGGACCCAGGGGCAATGTACCCAGAAATTCCCCATAAATAGAGGGGTTAGGCAAGGTTGTATACTCGTGCCCCTTCTATTTAGTTTTTATATTAATTCTGTTGTAGAACATCTAACAAATCTCCAGAATGACTACCCAGCGGTCAATGGTAGGCCTGTACCCATCCTATTATACGCCGATGATGCGGCTATTATGTCCAGGACTAGGGTAGGGTTGCAGAGAGCGGTAAGAGAATTCTCGTCCTACATGGGGAATAGAAATTTGAAAGTGAACATCTCAAAAACTTTCTCCATGCCGTGCACCCAAAAGAGTAAAAGGCCGCAATGTTCGATATACCTTGACGAGCAAAGAATTGAGACCACAGACACTTTTTGTTATCTAGGCGTTGTCTTTGAGAGAAAAGGAGCCTGGAAACATGCAGTATCGGCTAGGAGGCTTGCCTTTACCCGTGCTATTGGTGCCCTGAGAACTTTTGCAGTGAAAATTGGGGGCAAGCCGATTGCTGAGATGATACAGATTTACCAAGCCAAGTGTTTAGCGACAGTCACTTATGGAGCAGGTTTATGGGGCTTTGAAGACGTGTCCTCACTCCAAATTTGCGAGAATCTTTTTATTCGTTACTTATTGGGGGTGAGCAAATCTACTTCAACTTTTATTACTCATATTGAGACTGGCCTCAAATACCTTAGTGACTTCATAAAGCTGTCACCATGTTTGCTTTGGCACAAAATTTGGACTACCAGGGAATGCCAATTTAACAGAGATCTAATCAGGGATTGCATGAGCTTGGATGTCGCACCCAAAATTAAATGGTTGCGACATGTCCGGTTGATGTTTGCCAAGATTGGTCGTCCCGAATACTATGATGACCCAGAGTCCCTTGAAAATTTGTCTAGGTCGTCTCTCAAAAAACTTTTAATTATCCACCTGGAAGGTGTTAGATGGGATGCAGAGAAACTCAAAAATACCACCTTGAGCTACCAAAGAATTACTCCCACCGAAGGTTTGCAATTGTACCTTAGGACCGAAACTGCACCTTATCCTCGTATGCTTCTCACCAGGCTGCGCCTTGGCACCTTTTTCCGTATGGTCACTTTCCCTAAACAAAATGACTGGACTGCTTCGATTCTAATTTGCCCATGCGATGATCACTCATCACAAAGTAATATTCATATTATGTTCTTTTGCAATCTGTATTCTGCCCCAAGGAAATTGTATCTATTACCTCTTCTAAAACACTGGGGCATAAGAACATGCAAAGACGCTTACTACAAATTACTTTTGTTAGATGAGGTGTATGTCATCTTTGTCGTTTCACGTTTTTTAATGTCAGTGATGAAATATAGAAATTCCATGATGTAACCCTTACATGTTTTAACTTTTGCATATGTTTTTACATGAGGTCAACGGCTGTAACTTCATCATTGACTCTTATCATCTGGAAAACTGTTTTATAGAGTCTCATAAAAACTTCGTTGGGGACAAGTTTTTAGACTTGCTGTATAAAATGTACTTGTATGCTTTTATGATTTTTTTTATCAAACAAATCGAATAAAGCTAAATTTGAAATTTGAAGTTATTCTATGTAACTACTTCACTGGTCCATCATAGATCTTCGCGCCCTTACTGCAGATTTAAAACAAGCATTTACAATGCAACAGTTTCGCCTTTGGAGAAGTTAGAGCTATTGGCATTGTAAATGACAAAATTTGTATTTATGTGTTGGTTTTGAAAACACATAAATAAATGGCATTGGCATTACATTGCCAATAGCTTAATCTCTCACAAAGATTAGGTGTTCATCCAATCCTTGGCCTCTCTGCAAAGGCACTGAGCAAAGGTCACGTATACCGGCTGCAGTTGTTCAATGCAAACGCGTGGTTAGGGTGGCTATCTACGCAAACGTTAGTGTGCATGTTTAAGTCATATCCTTAATTAAATAGGCCCCGTTCCTTTCATGCTTCTCACTTTTTCCATCCCACTTAAAGCCCTGCGCACCGTAATGAATGACCGAGATGAACTACAGCAAAGGTCCTAGACAGCAGCCTGCTCTCCTGCGGAGAATGTCGTGCGAGGCGAACACTCGTCTGCAGAGAGATGCTGCCACCAGGTAAAGACTCCTTCCCACTCATTATGGTCAAAACCCACCCAACGGTGCGCAACGGCACATGAACTGATAGTTTATGAGCAAATCGATAGTAATAGTTGTGTTAATCGACAAATTTGGCGAAAATCACTTAGGTGCCTAAGTTGGAAGAGGCAGTCAAGTGATTAGCTCCGTATTTCAATAAGCATAGGAGACGCGCTGGGAGGTGAGAATGCCTAACCAATGCAGAGCTGTGATCCAAAATGGTTTCAGTGTGAGTGCACACTTAGCAACTAATGTTAATTTTGAAGCCAAAGGGTTTGTCTTTGCATACAAGGACACTGGCCTGTGTTGCCTACTGTGTCGCACCACAATCCAGGGTTAATGGAAGCACACAGAATTATGTTAATCAACTGCTACTGCAACCACTGGACAACTCCGATTTACAGGATAACCACTGAGAATGTAGATAATTCATGCAAATGTCTAAAATCTGGATACCCTGAAAAGCAGCCATGACTTCAGCCTTCCTGTACCAATGCTGGACCCCAATTACTTTGCCAAGACACACACGAACACCAACTCACATCCAGGCTCCTCGCCCCCGAGAGTACCCCTCATCCTCATCCACCGACCCCCACAAACAGACACCAGCCACGCACGCACGCAGACACACAAATAGAAACCCACACCAACAACTCCTGTCACACACGCTGGTACCCAGGTATACAATTAACAGCAGTGCCGTGCTCTGCTTTGCCCCTTTTTAGTATCAATGACAAGGATTTGCAGAATGTGGCCCACGATAGCGCGTAAAGTCAGAGGCAATTAAACGGGAATGTAAAAGCAGCGCTTGGGGAGAGGGGTGCGAGCTGTAGTGTGCTACGGGAGTGATGGGGGTATGCTAATGTCGCTCACTCGGCAGCGTCTGATATCCCTGGCCCTGTGGGCCACAGCCTTTGGTTACTTGGCATAGCCTTCTGTAACTACTGGGGCTGTTTGATCGAAGTACAGACACTGGAAGGGATCTACGGTAGCAAGAAACGACATCCAGTTCTATTTTCTTTGAATACTGGGACTTTCGTTTTTCATTTGTTTGCCAAAAAATAGCACTATAAGTACTAAAATACAAGAAGGGAAGGTGTGTGACCCCACCTGGCATAGAACCGTATGTGTCAGGTTGTCGCTGGTTGTTGAGGTGTAGTTAGGATGTGTTTCATTTCTGACATTCTGTGTGTCTGGACTGTTGAAGAAAAAAATGTTTCAGGCTTCGGGAGGTAGACAGAGTGACACCACCACCCAGCGCCTCGGCATCCCACGTTACAAGGGAAGGGGGCTCATCGCGATGTGCTCAAAATAATCCGGACACCATCGACTGCTCAGAGTGGCGACAGTCACGTGATCTCCATGATGTCGAACTGTGTAATATTGTTGAATCTGTACTTTAACCCAAGTGATAGAAAAGCTACAATCTCGGTTCCCCCACTTCTACACATTGCGTGATCCTGAGAACATCACGAGCTCAAAAACAAACAAATGCCGATGTGTACATGTTAGGTAAACAATGGGCACTGATGTGCCGGAAAACTTCTTTAAGCTCTAAAAAAAGAAACAATGTCCACTATCAACATAAATGTATTCTATTTCACTTATTTTGGAAAGTTCCTGATTTCTTTATCCCGAAGCTGGCAAGAGAGTACGTGCTGCCTAGTGGAGTAGAGCGGGTTATGCAAACCCTGTAGTTCGAGAGCCTGAGAATCCAGTGTGGCCAACCTCCGCTGGGCCTGGGAGGAGCTGTCTGCCTCTTGAACTTTAAAACGCAAATTAGGAACAGCTGTACCCTTTGCCAGGCTGGCACCGCTCCGTCTAAAAAGTGGATCCTAAGTAGGGGGCATGAGACGGAAAACGCAGGGGGGGGTTGCGGGTAGTGTGGGGCTATCCTTGGTGTTGTTCGGGAGTTTTGGGACAGACATGAATCAACCCCCCGCCCCCAACCGAATGCACTACTCGTAGAGCGCAGATACACAGCTGTATTACCCAACACACTTGGGCTCACAGAGGGCAGCACGTGCCAACAGGGACCGGCAATCTCTGTCTGCCCCCTCGGTGGCATAGGCTGGGGTGTTTCCTGGTGGATATCTCCCCGTTCCTATACTAAAGGGTCTATGACAGATGAACCAGGGGGCACTCTCTTGTCTATAGAATAGCAAGTATGGCGCGTGCTTATCCAGAAGTGTAAAGAAAATCGCAACTGGAAACTCGGCTGGTGTTCGACCAAGCAAGATCTGGGTTTCATTGTAGATGTATACATCTGACAGGCACAATGGGAGTCAGACACATGGCCTTCTCATGGCACTTACATCAAATGGAGAACAGCAAAACATTCTCCTTCCAAAAGCCTGTGCTGATCTGGCACTCCGAAGGAAGTGGCAGCTCTTCAGATGCAAATCTAGGCTCCCACGAGGGACAGCAAATCAGGTTGGACCTCGTTTTGGTCACAACAGAAGGCCTCAGCAATCAGCATTTTCATGGAGGGCCTGGCTTCTCAGCACCAAGCCAGCACTCTCATATTAAATTCACTGTGAAAAAACAGGAGCCTCGCCGAGTACAGACTAGCACAAGCATGCCGCCATAAAGGTGTTAGTGAAAGTATTTAACTAAAGCCACAGCATGAAAAACAGTGCTACTTAAAAGAAGGGGCCAGCGAGTATTGAAGACAGCTGGAGTGTGCTGTGACCGCGTTTGCTTTGTTCTATCCCTTACGCTTTAAGCAAAAGTTAATTTCCCCAAAATATCTGCAGAACCATATATCTCTTCTTTTATAAGACGTCACTGCTTGAAACTAAGCTTTTATGTGACCATTTTGCATGTACTTGATCCCCCTTCCCAAAACTGAAAGGAAACGGGTATTTTATCTCTGACCCCAATAAAGATCATTCCAACATCTGAATACAAACACATAGAAAAGCGGAAACAGCTCTTGCCTGCACAAACGTGCAGATTACTTACGCCACATCCTGCTGGTGGCACTACTGGGCTCGTGAGACTACAACAAAGTAATGCCTTTTAAAACACCAAAATACATTTCGCGCTATATAGCCTTGGACACGTGGTAATACAACCCATTCATGGAGAGGATGTGGCCTAACAGCCAGAGCTGCGTATTTGGAGCTGGTGGACCAGGTTCGGATCTCGTCTGCTTAACATCCTGTAATTATGGGCAAATCACTTGTCTTCCGATGCCTACCAACCAATGAATGTGTGTCTGTAACATGATTTTAAAGCGCCCTGATACTTTCGGGACGAGTTCGCGCTATATAAAACTACCCGCAAAAAAAGGCAATCCCAGAACCTAGCCCCGCAATCAATACCTGATACCAATCTCCAATAATTTCGGTTGCAGAATCTTCCCGCAGCAGTCGGAAAACCAAGTTGCAGAAACCAAAAAGCAATCGCCATCGCTCAACTGCCAAAAATCTCGACGGCTCTCACTTTCCGTCGCCATCACAACGTTCACCAAACATGGCTTTCCAAGTGCAGAACTTCCGGCGTGACCGGAAGTGCGTCGTAAAAAAAATCTGACCAGTCCCTATTCTAGTCCGATTGCACTTTTACAGACAAGCGTGTGTGAAAGGATGAGCAATTCTACATCTGAAACGGTAGGAAATATGAATTTGGGCATTTAGCTTTGTCTGAAGTGCTTGTTTGAGCTGCATCTGGCACCAACAAGCTTCACATGGCCTCTTTCTTCTTCTGCTTCTCCGTATTGCATTTTGGGACATGTAGTTTCAGCTCTAGTACCACGTAACCAATACATATGCATGAAAAACGTCAGCGGAAAAGGTCAGATGGAAATAACATAATTTTTTTTAATTTATTTTACAGAGTTTATATAGCGCGAACTTGACCCGAATCGGGTATCAGAGCGCTTTGCATGAGCACGAGTTGCATTACAACACCTCCCCGTGCACACCTATTTTCCAAACAAGTAGGTAGAAGGCACTCAGTATAATTCTTCCAGGAATTGAAAAACTGCAACAAAATCTGGCAAATATCTATATATATATATAAATACTTTTTTGTGCTTGTGCACTAGACACGTCTCACTTCACACGCGAGTGTCAAATTTCTCACGCCCTCCTTCACTAATGCATGCGAGAAAAAACAAACACTACAACAAAAGAAAGCAAGGATCCCTGGCCATGTATGAAGACAGCTCCCCCGGAAAGTAAACATTTCGGCATTCTCTTCTATTATCGAGAAACGCGCACAAAATTCCACAATTCATAAGCCATGTATACACAGACAAAAGAAAATCTGCTCCGTGTGCAGAGTTCGGTGCTTCCACGCTACACAGCCCACCGCCTCTCCGACTTCGTCCTGCAAGCAACTTTTATGTGGTCACTTTAAAAAAAGATTTGGCTAACAACCTCACGCATCTTCTAGACCCCTGGGTGTAAGAATCAAATACAACAAGAAACAACGGCACAAACCTCATGGCCTCGGTAGACGCTGGCGCTGCTCGGAAAGCACAGCGTCCTGTAGGGATTCGGGGGCTCTCCCCTTCCCATTGGCTGGAAGGTAAAATTCCAGCCAATGGGAAGAGGAGAGGGCGTGACTTAAAAAAAGCCCGAGAAACGCCCCCGAATCACGTTTTCCCCGAGAAAGCGTGATTGACAGCCTCTGTCTCCCAATGGCTAGCCTCCATTTATGGAGCTAGCAATGAGAGACAGAGGCGGGTCATCAATCCCACATACAACTCAAAAGGTTTTTTAGCGCATGCGCACTACGTGCGCACTTGCAGGCAAAACCTAAAAAGGTAATTGTACGAAAAATAAGATCAGCGTCATCCAATTCTATCATTAATCGATATGCTGCCTCCAAACAAATTGGTCTTTTTTTATAAAAATACGGACTTAAAAACTGTTTTAAATACTTGGTACAGTATGTGCAGAAAAATATAAAGTGAACAATGGTTTGCTAACTTCTCCCGTCACATGGGCACGAATTAAGGTTTGAATTTGGACTATAGCCGAGTGGGAAACAGAGAGAAAATCTAATTGTGCCAGCTCTCAAACGAAACAATAAACTGGTTTCCCAACGGCTCATAGGTAGAGACAGGTATTTGTGTAGTGGGTAGCTGTACCGTTCTATAGCCATATAGTTATGTACAGTTGTCTTCCTGACCTCTGCAATCTCCCGTTCATTCTTATATAGGTTGTACAGTGTATTCTGCAATTCTTTTTTAGCGACTGAGATCGCAAGTGTGGGATCCCAAAAGATGTTTTCCATCTTTATACTACGTAAGCTACCCAACACTCCGCTCAGCCATGGAATGTCTAGACACTTATCACAGTGTAAGCTGTCCTTAATTATTGACTGTGTCAGGGAGGCTGCTTCATTCTTCCATACAGCCACCCACATAAGTGCCGGGCGTGCCCGAATAAAATCAGTTAAGAAATTGATGTTAAGTTCTTTGTGACATACATATGGGGGATCGAAATTGGGACATTCAATAGTTTCCTGAAAAACCTATTCTCTTCTTGCTGTATAGGTAAGCAATTAGCCGTTCCCTGATCTCAGCACCATATGTGGCCACCGGGGTGCACTGAAGTCTATAAATTTTCTGCACAGCTAAAAGTGCACCCTCGGATTTAGGGCGAGGTATACTTAAAATAGAATTGATGGCCATTGAGAACTTACTTCTGGCGTGAGCTATGTGCTCACTCCAGGAGTTGTTCACAGCAAAGGCCAATTCCAAATAAATAAATGATGTTACAGATGTCATCTTGTGGCCGTCAATTGTAATAGGTCGGAGAATGTGCTTACCCGGGCCACTACAAATTAAAAATGTTTTTTTTTAATTTACCAACAGGTCTAAATTCTTCATATAGATATTAAAATTTTGGACAAGGAGGCGCAGTGAATTAGCAGTATGGCCAACAAGAACTGCATCATCTGCATAGAGCAGCACAGGGATGGATTGTTTATTAATATAATGGACATCTTGGGTCGCCAGTTTCAAGGATGCGTTCAAGCCATTGATATATATATATATATTAAAAAGCAGGGGGGCCAACACGCACCCTTGTCTGACCCCCCTGCCAATATCAATAACACCCGAGACTTCTCCGCCCATCCCAAGTCTTACTTGGGCCTTAATATCTTTATGCAAAAAAGCCAGAAAATTCACCAAAGCTTCATCAAGGCCCCTGCCAAAAGGATAGCCTACAGCTTTGACCTATTGACTAGGTCAAAAGCTGTGGACAAATCCATAAAAGCCATATAGACCGGAGATTTTTTGGCGATAGCATATTTTCCAATAATTAGGTTCAGGTTCAGGCATTGTTCTTTAGTTCCTAACTTTCCTCTGAAACCCAACTGGCAGGGATCTAAAACATTGTTAGCTTCTGTCCAATCTATGATCTTAATGTAGAGAACTCTACCTAAAAATTTTAACGTATTGTCTATCAGGGAGATGGGGCGATAATTACATGGTAGGGATCTATCCCCCTTTTTAAAAAATCATGACTATTATACTTGTGGCCCATGTAGCAGGAATCTTAGCCAACGTCAAATTATTAAAGATATTCAGAAGCAGGGGCGCCTAAAAACCCGAGTTCCACTTAATTAAGTCCATGGGCAGCCCATCAGGGCCTGGCGCCTTATTCCCCAGGCTTTGATTAATTGCTTCAAATACTTCTGAAATACTGATCTCTATTGGAGTTGGCTTGCCCGGGATAGGAAGTGAATTATTTGATGATGGGGCAGAGTAAATAGTTGAAAAATGGTCCACCCAAGCATCGCTAGCTATGTTGCAGCTAATTGTCGTCGATGACTGGCCCATAGAGCGCACATCTTTCACTGTTGCACAAAAGATATTACCATTTTTTTGTTTAGATGCATCAGACAATTTAGCCCAGCGTTCAGTCAGAACTTCTTTCTTCCTGTTTTTGACGGCCACTTTATATTCCTCTCTTGCCCGTTTAACTGTCATAGGACATATTGGAGTGGCAGTTAGTGCCCTGCGTAGGTTCCTATTCGCCTCAGAGCAAGCATGGTTGAACCATCTAGGGGGAAGTGCCACCTTTTTAGGAGGTTTGGATAAAATAGTTTTGACCGTCCCGCAAATCTTCCCGAAATCCCCAATCATCTGCAATGGTGGGGTTTCGAGAGAAAGGCAAGAGTCAATAAGTGGCATATTACTATTTACCAATGTCCTAAAAATTTCTGAATTATCGTCCCCCTTCCAATGTAATCTTAACTTATCAGTTGAAACCGATAAATTGGATGCCCCGCATTCAATCTGAAAACTGGGTCGGCAGGTTGCATGTAATATTATTTTAATGGGGTTGTGGTCCCCAAAGATAGAAAGTATAACTTCAGCAGTTTCCAACTGTTTTTTAATTATGGGGCATACAAAGATATAATCTATGATAGAACTACACCCCCTTCCCCTAAAGGTTGGATAATTTATCATGTCAGAACATGCTGCCAGGTCCATAACATTAGATAGGTTGTGGGATTTTATCAGCCCATTAAGTTCCTTGCCTCTACTGATTGAAGGTTGTACAGAAGGGACTATGCCCTTCACTGTTCCTATTTTATTAGTCCTAGCATTAAAATCACCTCCTACTAGAAATCCCAAAGGGACTCCCTTACCAGATTGCCTATCTAAATCTGAGATGAAACCGAAAAGCTTTATAAAGCTTTTGTTTGGGACTAACTAGGAATCATTATTATAAAAATTTAACAAATAAAATTGAATTCCTCTTTTAAACAATACAGCCTGAAAATGTAGACCATGAGTTGGGATTATTTTAAGACTTCCCCCTGCTGTCACCTTAAGTCCTATAAATAAACCACCCGATGGCCTTCCCATCCTGGGTATTTCTGAAGGTACACTGAAGCAATGATATCCCTCGATAAATAAATCTTCAGTGGCCCAGGTTTCTTGGAACATGAGAATATCATATTCCCTGATTAAATTTACCCATACGGTGTTATCTAATTTTGACCGTAGGCCTGCCACATTCCAGCTGAGTACACTCAAACTGGCTTCCTTATCTCTATTAACCAATTTTTCCTTCCCTAGAACATCATTTGTTGCCTGTAGTGTGTTTTCTTCTGACATATTACTATTAATCGCAGGGTCTTAGAACTGTGATTAAGCATGGGCGTAAAATCCGTTCCGCTCGCGGATTTTGCGGATTTTTGGTAAATTCGCAATCCGCGAACTCTCGCAAACTTGCCGAAAATTCGTAAATCCGTGCGAAGCGGATTTTTTGCTTGGTCGCACTTGCCAACTAGAATACTATACAATTTTGCGGGATTAAACACTTGCGAACACGTAGATGCGGCGGGCAGCGACAATCTCGCAATTGCGAGATTGCAAAATTTACAATTTCGGACAAGAAATCCACCAGCAGGCAGCATAAACCTTGAAAAATATGATTTTTATCAGAATAACTCCTCAGGTTGACATTTGCCTGCACTTTTTTTTTGCAAGGAGTCCATTTTGGGGGGGGGGGTGGGAGGAAGGAAGTGCCCCACAGTCTCCAACTTCCTGTTCCTGTCCAGCAGGCTCCTCCCAGTGCTTTCTTCATGTGCTGGTCACTTTGATTTGGATCTTGACCTGGAAGGATTACTTTTTGTGGATGCTGCTGGATATTTGGATTTTTGCAAAACTGAAAGCACTCAGCAGGTGCAAAAGTTCAATCTTATCATTAGTAACCATTCCCTGTAGTGCTTCCTGAGGGGCCCCTTCAGAGTTCAGTTGCCTACTTGCAACTATTTTATGACCCTGCTCTGACCCTCACAGCAGGCTCAGAGAATAGCTACAAGTATACAACAAATGTCCTGTTAAAAAAATTACCCTGCAACAGAAAGCAATTACAGATAAGGAAGCAGGTGCCAGCCTGGAAGATCAAATTCAGTGACACATTAATCAGCCCCTAATTCATTCATGTCAGTTGAGGCAGGGCAGGTGTGCTTTTCCCCCCATAATCTACAGTGATGAACTAGAGGGTGGCATGGGTGAGCCAGAGGGTGGCATGGGTGAGCCAGAGGGTGGCAGTGGTGAAACAGAGGGTGGCAGTGGTGAAACAGAGGGTGCTGTGATGAAAAAGACGTAGAAACAACATGGTCGCGACCGTTGCTACCCGACAAGTAAGTTCGCGTTTGCGAACTGGTAAAAAACCCTCGCGAAATGGCAGAAACACTTGCAAACACAAAAAAAAAGGAATCCGCAACATTCGCGAGAGTTCGCGGATTTTGCGGATTGCGAATCCGTAAATACGCAATTTCGCGGATTGCCAATTCGCAAAATCCACCCATGCTTAACTGTGATGGTCAGTCTTGATGGTCTAGGGTGCTAAGAGCTTGATAATTATTGGTCAAGTGTATAGTAGCATTCAAGAAGGTGGATGGTCGTTTATAGAAATATCCCAATGGAAGGGCACTAATGCTAGTGGGAGGATTCAGGGTTTCATGAAATTAAGTTCACAGAGTGTGGCATTTGGTGGGCCTGTTTGCAGAGCACTAAATTAGTGCATGTTTTTGTGCTGTACGATCACTTGCCAGGACATTTCGAGTTCAGTATGATTCCTTTCAACATAGTGTGAGACCAGAGGTGCCATCAGGGTCTTACAATGGATTCTGCTCTTGTGTTGTATTATCCTTTGTTTGATCATCTGGGTTGTCTGTCCGACGTATACCAAGTCACAGGGGCACCAGATGGCGTAGATCACGTTCTGGGATCTACAGTTGGTGAATGACTTGAGTGGATAGGTTTTATTGTTGTGTCGGGATTCTTTCGTGTTGTGGGTGAGATCTCATACGATACAGGATTTGCACCGGTAGTGTCCGATCACTGGTGGTAGTCCCCAGGCAGTTGTTAAGGAGACAGGTTTCGTGGGTCTGGCTTGCCACATGATGGCATGGACAAGATGGTTGGCAAGGTTTTGTCCATGTTGATATGAGAACAGTGGGGGTTGAAGGAAGGGGCCTTGTGAACGTAAGATGGGCCAGTTGAGAGTAATGATTTTCTTGACGTGATTGCTGCAAGGGCTAAACTGGGTGACAAATGGGATACGGCTGTTAGTTCTTTTGGGTTGGGGTGTCAATAGCTCATCCCGGTGGCAGTACCAGGCCCTTTTTTGTGCACGTTTAATCAGTAATGCTGGATAGCCCCTAGCAATGAGTTTGTTTTGTCTGATTCTCTGAAATAATCTTTGCGCCATTTGCAGTTTCTGCAAATGCGTAAAAATTGGCCATATGGCAGCCTATCTTTAAGTCCTCGTGGGTGATAACTGGAGTAGTGGAGCAGCGTGTTTCGTTCTGTTGGCTTGTGATATAGGGCAGTGCAAATCTTTCCGTCTTCTGCTTGGATTGTGATGTCAAGGAAAGGCAGGTCATTAGTTCTATATTCCATTGTGAACATAAGGTGGGGTTGGGAGTTGTAGAGCCATTAAAAAAATTGGACCAATGTTTCAGATTCGCCTGCCCACAGCAATAGAATATCGTCTATGTATCTACGCCAGAGATGTATTTGTGTTTGGTACGGGTTGGTGGGGGTAAGCATATGTGTCATTTCCAAGTTATAGACGAAGAGGATTGCAAAGTTCGGGGTAAAACAAGCGCCCATAGAAACTCCTTTGATTTGACGGTAGTAGGTGTTGTGGAACAGAAAATAATTATTTTCCAGGGCAATGCGTAGGAGGCTCATGATGAAGGAGGTAGGGATAGGGGTAGGTTGTTGCCTTGTTTCAAGTAAGTTTTGGATGACTAAGAGTCCCTCCTCATGAGGGATGTTGGTATAGAGGGACTCAATGTCAAGACCCGCCATGAGTTCAGTGTCAGGGTCAACGGGTCGGTCCTCTATGGTCTTGATGAGGTCCATGCTGTCCCGGATGTATGTCTCAGTCTGGAGGATGAATTCCTTGATGACAGCATCTATATATTTGCCCAATGGTTCCAGTATGGACCCTCATCCGGAAACGATGGGTCGTCCTGGGGGGTTGGTGCTGTCCTTGTGGATCTTCGGGAGGATATAGATGACAGGGGTCCTAGGGTGTTGGTTTTTCTGAAATAGATATTCTTTGTGTGTGATGATCCTGTCCAGTTTGGCTTGGTTAGTTATTAGTTGGATCTTGGTATTTAACTCAGGTAGGGTAACCCTGGGTAGTTTGCAATAGTTTAATGGATTTGAAAGTTGTCTCTTTAGTTCAGCATCATATTGGTCGTGGTCCATTACAACGATGCCACCACCCTTGTCCATTGGCTTGATAATCATGTCCGTTTGTTCCTTTAACTGTAGAAGAGCTTGTTTCTCAAAAGTGTGAGATTGTGGACGACATATTGGAATTCTTTTTGGAAATCTGCTATCTCATGGAGAACCAATGTTTCAAACGAGAGTATCTCGGGGGGCATGGATGAGGAGGGTGGGTTGAACGTGGAGGGCGGGTGAAACCTGGGTTTTGGAGTATGGTCAGAGTCCGGGTGGTCCTTGAAGAATTGTCTTAGTCTAATCATTTGAAAGAATTGAAGTAGTTGTGTTTGAAGTTCTAAAAAATGACTGCATTCCGTAGGCACAAAGCTGGGCCCTCTACTGAGCAGGTTGATTTCGTCACTGGAGAGGGTGTGCCTGGAAAGGTTAAAGATGGGGATATGTTTTTGATCTTGTGTGATTTTGGCGGCGTTGAGCACAGGTGTTGGGAGGGTCTGGACGCCTGGGAAGTTGTTTACTGTGGGGGACCCCATTGATAAAATTCGTTCCGGGTTTGTCTTTCTCCGGAGTATTGAGGTTGGTAGTTTGTCCGGTCCGGTTCTGGCCGCGTCTGCGGCCTTGTTCTAAAAAACCGGGGGGTAACAGGGGTGTCGGTCTGTTGGTGTTTCTGGAGGTGCTAGGGCTCTCGCATGGATCAGTATCCTCAATGGATGTATTGGATGAGTCAGAGAAGGTTATTTGTTTGTTGTTCCGGGTTCTCCCCCAGTTGCGTGTTCTTGGTGGGTTGTATGGCGTGTTATAGAATTCATCACGGAGGTATGGATAGGTTGTTTCACTCCTGTAATATTTGATGTCCCTTTGGATTTTGGTAACCTTCTTGTTAAGTTCAAAAGTGTCAAACGTGGCTATGGTCATGTTGGTTTTATCAAGGAGACTTTTAGCATCAGGGAAAGAGCTGACTTCCAGAATTAGTTTTTCGATCTCAGTGATTTCTTATAATTCTTGATGACTGTGTTCAATGGCGGTGTCAATCACCAGCACCATCCAGTGCCTGGAGCAAGTGGTGGCTAGGTGACTGACACCAGTGCAGAACTTGGGGTCCGTAGTAAAAATGGCCCGTAAGCATGCGTGCATGGATATTGGTTCTAATTTGTTTCTTTTTAATTTTTTCAAGTCTGTCTAAGAGGACTTTCGAGATGTTGGTAACTAGAGTTGTGGAGGATGGGGTCACGGGGTTAGAAAGTAGAGAAGGGCCACTAAGTATGCGTTTAATATATTCGTCTGTATAACAGGGAGTCTCTCTAGACATACTTGGTGGAAAAATTAATCCCCAAGTGGACCAAATAAATTAGTTGCAAAGTGTGGGTCGCAGCGGGACCTACTCTCGCAGCTCAGCAGCTGCTCACAATTTAGGGAAAAGCAACAAGAGTTTAACCCGTAGACCAGATTGAGATCTGGGTGTACATATGTATAAAACAACAATATCTCAATTGGATTCAATAACGCAGCGAATATATTTGTATATACAAGACATTACAAAGAACATGGATGAACTGGCCCAGTCAAGGTGTTATACCTGTATGGTGCTGTTCCATTTGTCAAGTGTATTTAACCCCTGATTCACAGAGTTACAGATTGTTATCTATTTACACTCTCTGTGGTTCAGAAGGCTCTGGAGATTGCCGCCTCTTAGGGGTAGGGTAGGCTGTTCGATCACTTGCCAGGACATTTCGAGTTCAGTATGATTCCTTTCAAGATAGTGTGAGACCAGAGGAGTCGTAAGGGTCTTACAATGGATTCTGCTCTTGTGTTGTATTATCCTTTGTTTGATTATCTGGGTTGTCTGGACGACGTATACCAAGTCACAGGGACACCGGATGGCATAGATCTGAATAAGCCGGCCAGACACCACTGCGGTAAGTTCCTTGGCTGTCCAGCTTACACTGCTACTCTTGGCACACCAGTCCACCGTGCATTCCATCACTCCTCCTATCCACTTCCAGCTTTGATTGGTCATACTGAAGGGCCTTTGAACCACACAGCCTTCACTTTAACTGTAGCCACTTTTTTATCCCCTCCCTCCTTTCCTGCCAACGCGTCGCGTAACTCACCCTCCTCCTCGGCCCCTTACTTGTCCCTTCCTTTTCCTTGCAGCACTCACCCAATCTGGCAACCCGGTCCTGATGAAGATCCTGATTAGATAGGATCAAAACGCCGTTGACACTCAATACAGCGCGACTCATGGCGCAAAATCTACTTTGGTATTCAATCAAATATCAATTACTCATCCACTGAGGACGAACCATTGTTTTTGTATATATTGTTTTTTTCACCATGTCACTTTGCGTCCTTCGCTGTGTTCACCCACTTTTCACTCGCGGCGTCACCCTTTGCTTCACTATCACTTAGTGCACAAAGCCCCCTTGGGTTGCCATCGCATTCTATGCCAACAGTGCTGCTTTAACTGTTTTGTATAAAATGTGTTCTTAAATATATGATGCTATAAGCACTTTCTAAAAACTGAAATTCTGAGTCTCTCTTCCTTTTAATCCAATTTCTTTGTAATGTCTTGTACATACAAATATCTCTGCCGCTGCATTGAATCCAATTGAGATATTGTTGTTTTATACAATAATAAAGACTGGCAACCATCCCCCTGGTTCACTGAGAGGCTTAACAGTGCAAAGTCAAAATGTAAAACCCTAGAAAGACGATGAAGGAAACACTACCAGGAAGATGCCAAATGGCATATAAAGAAGCCCTAAGTGAATATCACATTCTTTGTAAAGTAGCTTGAGCTGAATTTTTCTCACATAAAATCTCACAAGCACAAAAATGCTCGAAAATGCTTTTTAAGGTGGTAAAAGAACTATCATGCTCTGAAACCCAGCTACTCCACTTGTTCTTATTGGCACTCAATGTGAGGAACTCGCCCTCTACTTTACTAACAAAGTTGGAAAAAATTACTCTGCACTGCTTAGTAAACTCACAAAATACTCCACCTGACATCGAATCCACCCTCATATGCTACCCCGGATCCTATGTTTACTGGGCCCCACAATAACACTATATGCTCCTGCAAACTGCAAACTTGGACACTCTTGGAACCTAGCTCCTTATACCTTATTCATGCAAACATAAATCTGGTTCCCCCGTGACCTACTTCCTAATCATGTGATTAAACAGTTAGACGCCTCTATACTCTTGATAATTATGGAACTTCTTAATGCCTACTTACAGGAGGGCTTAGTTCCACCGGAATGGAAACATGCTATTGTGCTCCCTCTTCTAAAGAAAGCCAATGCTGAAATGGCTAAGTCATCTAACTTTCGTACCATCTCGTTCTCCCGCTTTTTTCTAAGTTCCTAGAAAAGCATTTAAAGGGTCAGGTGACCTCCTTTGTTGAGTCTCAACTTTCTTTATACCTCTCAATCAGGGTTTAGAGCTGGTTTTTCTACTAAATCGACTCTACTTGGAGTCACTGAAATGCTGAGGCACCGGTTAGACTAAGGCAACACTTATTATTATTAAGCGTTCTTATATAGCGCTCGATTACCCATAGGCATCTCGGCGCTTGCCTTGGGAACCCGTCCTGGTTTTTCCCTGTGAGATACCCGTACTGGGCATCCCCAAGGTGAAAGCCAGGCATCCCGCCGCGGGGGGGGCCGTAGTGGAGATTAAGCAAGCTAATGCCCAGAGCTGCAGAGTGTGAACCCGTGACTCGAGTAGGCACCGAAGCGAGAATTATCGAGTCCGTGGATATTTGGGCTCAAGACCCTGCCGCGTCGGGAATTGAACCCTGGTCCCGGGTCTGACCTCTGCTTCAGGGTCTGCCGCCTCTAACCAGTGAGCCACACTTCTCCAACACTGCGGCTCTTATCCTATTGGACCTCAGTGGCGCGTTTGACACCATGTCTCAATCTGTCCTGTTGAGAGCCTTGCAGTCCTTGGGCCTTGAGGGTTCAGCCGTGCAGTGGCTCAGCTCTTTTTTAACTAACTGAACTTTTCAGGTCATTTCTGCATCGGCCACCTCCAACTCCTATTCTTCCCTTTATGATGTTCCCCAGGGCTCTCTGCTGAGACCTCTGCTATTTAATGAGTATGTCCATCCTCTGACGGATGTTGCTGAAGAGGCTGGGCTGTTTCTTTTTTCCTATGCTGATGATATTCAGATCATCTTTTTTCCTTTCCTCATTTAAGGGGTCGGAACCCTCTGTTCTTCAGTCAGGTCTGAGTAAAATTGGGTCCTGGATGCAAAACAGCCTGCTCAAATTAAACAGGGACAAGACGTAAGTCATTATTTTAGGGAAAAATCATTACAGTCGGGGACGTCAACACTGGCCCCCCCGAAATGGGTGCCATACCCTTGCTGGTACCGCATGGTCGCAATTTGGGCTTCATCATTGATGAACATTTTTCGATGGAACAACAAGTCATCAAGCTGTCCTCCACCTGTTTTACTGTGCTAAAATGGTTGAAGAAAATGCTATGGAGGATACTCCTCTTTGCTCAGAGAACAGTAGTCCATGCCCTAGTTACTTCTGGCTGGACTACGGCAATGTTCTTTATCTGAGCTCCAACAAATCTACGATACAGAGACTTCAAGTGGTGCAAAATGTGGCTGCTAGACTGCTGTGTCATGTGCCTAGGTCTTCCTCAGTCGCTGCCTTCCTCCACGACCTTTATTGGCTGACGGTGGAGAACCGAGTCAAATTCAAAGCCTTGTGCTATATGTTTAAAATTAAAACTGGAGTGGACCATAAATATTTGCAAAATCTTGTGCAACGCTATCAACCCTCACACCCTTTGCATTCTGCCCAGCAGACTAGGTTTACTGCCCCTAAAATCAAACTCTCTTGCATGTGTGGCTGGTCCTTTTCCTTTTTAGGACCTACCGTATGGAATTCTCAACCTATCTCACTACGTGAGGAATCCGTGTATGGTATATTCCACATAAGATTGAAGACTTGGCTATTCAACCTTTATTTCTTTTTCTCTTCCTTTTTTTTCCTACTGGGTCGGCGCTGGGAAACCCCTTGGGGTAGCTGTGTGCCCTACATATTAAGTTTTACAATAAAAATGTCTCGAATAACCAGACATTGATTGTTCCTATTAAAGGGTCTGTTTTCAAGTAGGGAGATGATATGTGTAGAGTCTCTTACGTACAACTTTATTTTGAACTTGGTACTCCTGTCCTCATCAAAGTTGCTTCCATAACTTCTCTTGTGAAGAAAAGACATGACTGAGGTTCTGCTTGGGTGGGCATTGCAAGAGAGCTGTAAATTTCAGCTCATCCTTTGCTGTCAATTGAGGGATGAGCTATTTTTTGGGAGTTTCCATTCTCATTTTCCATGCTCCAATTCTCTATAGAGAGAGGCATGCTCTCAATACCTCCGATGGAGTTTACCCCCTACGTAAGACCTACAGTAGTTTGACCTAACCCACAGGTGTAATTCCAAGCCTGTGGTGTCGAACCCTCCCTCTACCTGTTCTATTGCCGATTCTGAGTTGGCAGGCTTGTTTATCAGTATTATGGGCTGAGTGACTACCACAACCTTTTACCCCCCTCTTATTTGTGACAATACCAGCTGTTGCACCCGTTTGCTGTTTCCTATGCTTCTTCTGCTCAAATAAACTATAGGTCGGCTGTCTTAACAGGATAGTCACAATCTCCAGTCCAGTATTTACTTTGTCTGTGGTTTCAGTGCCACTTTCATGGGCCAGGCACCTGGCTTGTCACGTTTAGGGACTCTCATGCAATTGTCTTAAATTTGGATGGCTTGATTTTATAATAGGCTTCCCAGATTTTCCCTCCACTCCAGCAAGTGGCAATGGCTGTGGTAGAGAGTAAAACAGAGCCCACAGGGTTACAATGTATCCCGAAGTGGCCTAGCCAAAATATATATATCAGTACCATAATTTGTGGTCATACCAGACCCATAGAAGGATCATTCTGCTCTTGTGGCCCCTCAACTACCCACTGAATGGCAGCCAGCTGTGCTCCTACAGCCACAGCAGCTGCACCCTCAGCACCGTCAAATGCTAAGTACTGCAACCAGATCAGTGCTCCTCTCCTGCATCTTACAAGTCTTCAGTAAGCCTCAGATAAGCTTCTGAATTTGCCACCATACAGCCACATGTCCGTACCAACACTTAAAATCCCCCTATTAGCCACTCAACTCCCACATAGAGGCAAATGGCGAGAGTAGCTGTCTGATTGCTCTGTCCAGTCCTGTTCCAGCTTGTTAGTACACTTACTGAAATGAGCTTCTCCTTGCCTCAGTCATCTGCCCATCTGTGGACCAGATCAAAAGCTTACCATTCACCCCTTGTGTTGCGTCGGCAAGTGCTCCTACAGCAATCCATAATGAGGGGTTATTTTTACCATTTCTCTCTACCTAGAGATTCATAGCCAGGGAAGTCGAGAGGAGGGTGCCCTCTCGGGTGCTCAGCTAGAGCTACTTGCAGGGCCAACCACCATATTGCCCTCTACGAAACAAATAAATAAACAAAAAATTGTAAAGTAGCATTTTAAGTCACAATTCTGAAAGTTCAACTTTTAGAAAGTTGGCATTTTCTTTTCCTAGTCATTTGGAGCCTACAGCCGTTTTCCTGGGTCATATGACTAAGCATAGTTGACAGGTGGCCTTTGTATATTCCTCCCAGACAGTGAGCCAAAGGGGGAATAGATGTTGGCAGAATGGGCCAGCTGGCCAGGAAAGAAGGAGCAAAGCTGTTCCCTACCCCACTTACATTTCAAAGTACTGCCTCCAGCACACTCACAAAGGAAATTGACACCCGCCTTTTTGTCACTCTAAACTACTTGGAGTCTGGACAGAGGAAGCAAGGAGCTTTACTGAACAATGTGAGAGGGTAGCCTAAAAGATTCCCCGAATTTAAAGGCAGGCACCAGGTATACCTATTGAGAACTCAGATCAACTCTTGGGTATACTCCTGGATCTTTGGACTACAGAAGGACTGCCTTGTTCCAAAAATGGCTGTCTTGCTGCTTAAAGCCATCCTTGTTTCTCATACTAACTCTACTAACAGAGGACTGCCCTGGTGCTTGAGGCCTGCCTTGTTCTCAGAGGACTGTCCTGATGCTTGAGGCCTGCTCTGCTCTCTGTGAAGGAAGACTTGCTCCCTTCACCTCAGGCTAACCTGAGTGACTCTAAGTGTCTGGTGGCTGACCTCCTCTTCTGAGCTACAGGGACACAACAAGTTCCAGTGGTCTCCCAGCAATTGCACAGCTGACCTGCTGAAAATGGACCAGCCTGAACCTGCAACTGGACCTGTCTGATCCCCACTGGCCTCTGCTAGAGTGAGTCCCTGATGCCCAAGAGGTGCTTTCCCAGCTCCTGGACCCTTGACTGGCATCAGAATGCACACCTCCTGAAGAAAAAGAGAAAGCCTAAAGTTTTGAGCTTTTGCAACTGGACCCATTCGCGTGGAAACTCTGTCGCGTGTGAAAATCTTCAACGTGAAGCTCTGGTGAACTCAGCACTTTGAGGTAAACCGACTGCCATCAATGACCAGCGACCCAAGATCAGCACTCAGTGCTACAGAAATGACTGCCAACATGAAGCCCCAGCAATGACCACCTGAGATGCCGAATGGGATCTTTGCCCTTCAGCAACGACTGCCTGCAATTCTCTCCATGCTCCTAGTATCCTCGTTCACCACAAACTAGACTCTTCAGGCCAGACTTTGGGAAGGTACATTTTTCAGCAGGGCTAACCTTGTCCCTTTATTTAACCTGTGCTCTTTCGTGGTCAATCAGAATTTGTGACTTTCCCCTGGTCTAGCAAAACCGAAGGACAGTAAGTGGTGCTTTGTGCTTCTAGGACATATATCTACATAAAAAATTTAAATTGCATATTTCTGGTTCTACTGATTGAATTTTTGTCACTCTAGAAACATTTAATTTATTACATGTTACCCTTTTTTCTAAATTGGTGTGGGGGTTTTGTTGTGTAGTGTTTGACTTTATTTCTGTTTGTGTACTGCATAACTACTCTACACATTGTCTCTAAGTTAAGCCTGACTGCTTTTGAGCCAACCTGCCAGAGGGCTAACTTTTATTGTAAACCCTGACAAGGGTTGTGACCGAAGTGCGGAGGCAAGATGGCGGCCACTTGAGTGGCCGGTGCAGCGTAGCGATGAAGGACTCGGATTGAAACTCACCCGGGACCAAGCAACAAACATGGGGAATCTACCCGCCTGAACGTCTAAAGCATTACTTTGCAAAAACCTGCGGCTGAATAATAATCGCGGAAATCATTACCGGCTTTCAGAGGTTCGAGGTTCGAGGGAGATGCTGGCTCTCACTTACACCGTAGTAACGAGGCTGATACTTAGGGCAGTCCGGCAGACTCTGAGGTCTTTCGCCGTCACTCTCGCCTGCCGTGCTACAGCTACAGCTACAGCGGAAAGGCGGAGTCAGCTGCGGAGTCAATCGCGGAGTCAGCTGTGGAGGAGAAGCCTGACACGGAGCGGCAGGAGCAGCTTGAGAAGCGCCGACCTACGCCAGCAGCCGGAGCAGAGTCGAACGCGATCGAGGAGGGGCTGCGGCAGTGGAAGCAAAGAGAGCAGAGCAGCACACAGTGATTACTGCCAGGCCTGTCAAGCGGCAAAGTACCACAGACAGAGCTCATTGTTTAGAATGGTGCCGAAAGTAAATCAGGGGTCTAAATCAACGCAGAGAAAGAAAATGCTAAAGGAGGAAGCTGGTAATGCAGCCCCAGACAACTCATGCCGTGATGAAACCACTCTACCCGACGTGCAACAGAAAAAACGGCAACAAGGGGCCCCCAAGACCCGGCTGGCGACAGCATCAGTTTTGGACCTTCTGGTAAAAGTGGGTAAGGAGAAGGGGGGTAAAGATACAGGCGAATGTAAAACACCTGATATTACAAATGAATTGAGCCAGCCCTGTTCCCCCATGACCCAAATACCAACACCAACACCAGGAACACTAACTGAGATTACTGAGAAAACTGAAATGGAGGCAGTGACTGTGGCAGAGGGGTCAAATCCAGCTCACATACCAAGCATACCAAGCAAAATCGATGATGCTATAAATATGACCCAGGAGCTGGATACAAACACTCAGCACACTGGGGAAGCCGCCATCAACGCCGATGGAGAATTAACTGACCCCTTAATCCTCCCAATTACCAAAGATGAAACTATACCAAACGGCGCTATAGGGGGAGGTGGAGGCGATAAAGAAAACGACCCTATTGAGGCATTTTTTTCAGTCTCTGATGGGGGTGAATGGTCTGCGGATGAGAAGGAACGTAGCTAGTGTGTGGAGACGGACACCGATTTGGAGGATAATATCCCGACCACAGCCATGAGGAAAAATAAAGCTGACTGGGGTCAAGAGATGGAACACCAGGAGCATCAGGAGCTTACTTGGGATCACTCCTCAGCGCAGCCGCTATTAGGAAGCCCCCATCTGGAACAAGCTCAAATGTCACTACTTGAGACAATTCATTAGGAGATATTAGCACATCGAGAGGAGACAAGTCAAGACAGCCGAAAATCACAGGCTGCTATGAGGAAAATGCAGGGGGTAGTGAGAAAGCTCTCTAAGGCATGCGCCACCACTGGGGACAGAGTGTCAAATCTAGAGGAGAGGGTGGTCACAACAGAGACTGAGATGGCAGCTGCCACGGTTAAAGTTGAGGCCCAATGCTCCCAAGTTATAGACATACAATGGAAGCTGGAGGAGATGGAGAATTGGCTCCGAAGGAACAACCTTAGAGTCCTAGGAATTCCCGAGGGGAGAGAAGGGTCAGACGTCCGAGCATACATTGTGAAACTTTTCCAGCAGGCTTTCCCTGAGCTGCCCGGATGGGATTGGACGAAAGAGATACAGAGAGTCCACCGTACTCCCTTCAAAATAAGAAGAAATGCTAAAGAAGGGGATAAACCTAGGGCAGTGTTGATCTTTCTGGGCAACTTTGTGCTCCGACAGGCAATTTGGGAAAAGGCAAGACCGGATGCAAAGAAAAACTGCGATGACGTTTCCTTCTTTGTCCGGCCGGATTTCTGTCATGCGACGGTGGAAAGACGCTGGCGGTTAAGAGGGCTAATAAAGCCCTTTCAAGATAGAAAACTTCAAGTTTATCTAATAAATCCAGCCCAGCTTAAGGTCATCAATGAAGGGAAAACACTATATTTTTCATCTGAGATTAAGGCCAAAGAATATTTGGATAGCCTTGATAAATAGTAAAATGTTCAGAATGGATAAATGTAGTGTTTAAAGTCCTCATGTGTGGCAAGCTTGGATAGGTGGTGTTTAAGTTGGTCTTCTTATAATTTTGGTATTTGTTCTCTTTTCCGGGTGTAATTTTACTGTAACCAAATAACAGTATTTTGATATCCTGAATCGCAACTGCATGACCATCACATGCACATGACCATCACATGCACAAACTAGTGTTGTGCGCCTCACAGTGTGGGAGGGTGTGTTGGGTGGACAGGGAGGGGGGTGGTTGGGGAAGGAGAAGTTTGAGAGGGGTGGGGGGCTTGTGGGGGGTGGAAAAATGAAAAAAGACATAAAATGGAGTTCAGAATGCATTGGTATGGCCGTGATCATATTAGGACATAGGAACCAGTTGAATCAATCGAAAGGTAATACCATATCTAAGAGGCAGAAGATGATGATAGGTCAAATTAAAAATAAAAATGTCAGACGTTAAAATATGCACATTGAATGTCGGGGGGCTGAACGACTGGAGGAAAAGACAAAGAATGGCTCACTTTGTTAAATTCAATAAAATTGATGTGTTATGCCTCCAAGAAACGCACCTCCCCTGGGCTAAACGGAACCTTCTGTTAATGAATGGATTTGATTTGGTTGCTTGTTCATTACAAACCTCAATGGTCAGAGGGGTGGCTATCCTGATAAAGAAAACCTTGGGTGGGGTCAAGAAGGTAAGAGCTGATAGCTATGGCAGATGGGTGATCGCCGAGCTGGAGTTAGGATTTACCATCTGTGTAATTTATGGCTCGAATGGTGACGACCCGGAGATCTTTGATTTTCTGGAGATCGAACTTGCAGGTTGGGCGGTACCTATAATAATATGTGGAGATCTAAATATTTCTGCTAGCTGGGAGAATAATGTAAAATATATTGGTCGGAAACCACGAGTCTACAGGGCATTCAAATCCTTGAAAGAATCAATGGACTTAGTGGATATTTGGGGTGTCAAGGAGCCTAATATTTCTGGCTTTACATATTTCTCAAATCCTGTTCAGAAGCATTCTAAACTGGACTATTTTTTTATCTCTACACCAGAGATTAATAAAGTAACTATAACTAAACTGCCAAGAATGATATCCGATCATAATCCCTTAGTGATAACATATCAGAGGAGCTACCGTAGAACAACTAGACCTCCATGGTCTTTTGAGAGGAGATTATTGGAGGATGCCAGATTCACTGCCCATATTAAGTGCTGGGCAGACGACTTCTTCTCGGCCAATAGATATAGCTCCTCCAGAAATATAGTGTGGGACTGCTTTAAAGCGGCTTTGAGGGGGGAGACTATTAGTTATTCGACTAAATTAAGAAACGATGACAGAAGGGCAGAATCAAAACTACTAGATAGACTCATGAATATAGAAGAAGAGCACGTGAAGGTCATTGCATCAGGGGGAGACAGTAGTGGCAGTCATAAAGCACTTATGGCAATTAAGGCAGATCTCCAGAAAATCTCCACTCAGAAGGCAATGGGCGAATACCAGGCTACAAGAGCCAATCGATATGAAACCGGTGAACACGCCGGTAGAGCCTTGGCCCTGCGACTTCGGCAGCAATGGTCCAAAAACACCATAAAGAAGATAGAAGAAAGGGGCAGAGAATATACAGAAACCACAGATATCCTGCGTGTCTTTAGAGACTTTTATAAAAAGTTATACGATGAAGAAATAAAGATCGGGGAGCAATCTATGAATTTAGAAGACTCTGGTCCTCGTCTTGATCCCTCTCTTCAAGAGGAATTGGATAAAGACATTACCGAATTGGAGGTTAAAACTGCCCTACAGGAGTTAGCTCCAGGGAAGGCTGCCGGCCCGGATGGCCTCCCCCTGGAGGTATACAAATGTATCGAATCCGAAATCATAGCCCTATTAGTGGATCTTTTTAACGGGATAGTTTACAAGGGAGAGACCCCGGAATCTTGGAAAGAGACAAACATCATTATCTTTCACAAAAAAGGGAAACCCAGCAAGAATCCGGGGTCATATAGACTGATATCCCTAATTAACTCTGACACCAAGCTTTACTCCAAAATATGGGCCTCTAGAATGGGCAGGATTATTGGCGGTCTTGTCTCTCCGTGGCAGCATGGCTTCGTCCCCGGACGTGGTACTACTGATCATATAAGTAGAGCAACAGCTATATTCGACGCCCATGCTGCCACGGGGGGGGAGTCGCCATGATCCTGCTCGACGCAGAGAAGGCTTTCAACCGCGTGGTTTGGAGCTATCTGTGGAACATCCTGATAGGGAGAGGTTTTGGGCAAAAAACTTATCGGAGCTCTGAAAGCTATGTATCTTAATCCCGTGGCAAGAGTTACGGTCATGGGCGAGAAATCAGATATTTTCTACATTAAAAGAGGAACCCGGCAAGGATGCCCATGTTCCCCAATCCTTTTCTCCCTATATATTGATCCACTCATTCAGGCAATTCTGGGATGCCCTAGGTTAAAACCGGTGATAATAAATGGGTTTGAAAATAAAATATTAGCCTATGCGGACGATTTGGCCGTATTTACTGATGATCCCCAACAAGCAATGTCAACTTTGGTTGATTTGACAAAACAATTTGGTTCCAACTCAGGTTACCTATTGAACGAAGCAAAGACCCAGATAATTTGTACAGGGAATATAGTAAAGGCAGATTCCAGATATGTGGAAACAGCAGTTTATCTGGGGGTTACAATTAATGCTGCTGTAGGGAAAATAGTGGAAGGAAATTATTTACCACTTATAAAATCAATAGAGACTGACCTAAAAAGATGGGATGGACTGCACCTCTCTTTGATTGGCAGGATAAATGCAGTCAAGATGTCGATGTTTCCGAAGCTATTATATCTTTTTAGGGCCATACCACTATTTATTGAGGAAAAAATAATGTTAAAACTGGAATCTGTCTTTGTCAAATTTATTTGGCAATATGGCAAAGTAAGAAGGTCAACAAGCCTTCTATCTCTCCCGCGGGAAAGGGGGGGCTTGGATCTCCCCAACTTAAGGTTATACCATTGGACTTGTCTTTTAATACAAATGACGATACTTTTTCAATCAGATGCCCACACTAACAATGCTAGATCGGAAGTATATCAACTCCCCTCTATTTATGAATTATTATTGGGAAGAAAGGCGACGGGTATCATGTTATGCGAAGTAGATCGCAGATTCTACAAAAAAGCGAGATATAAGATTATTGATAGTGCTTGGAGGGTATGGAAGGCTAGTAGAAAACTGTGCAATATCCCCAAAATTAATGTTTATATCCACATCTATAGATTCAGCCTCTTTTCAAGGCTTGGGAATGAAAGGGCCTTGAAAATATGGAGGGAGTTGGGCATTAAGGCATTACGAGACATAATGGATGCAAAAGGGATTATAAATTTTGAGGCATTACAAAAGAGGTATGATATTCCAGATAATCACTGGTTTGCCTATACCCAGGTTGACCGCTCCCTGAAGGCCATTAAACCAAAGCAGCCTCTCCCAGGAAATAGTACCCTCTTGGATGCATTGTCCAATGGATGCAATAAAATTAAGCCTATATACAACATCCTCCGTGCAGAGATCCAAGACGATGTTGATAAAACAGAGGTTGCATGGTCCAATAAATTAGGAAACCCGAATGTAGATGTTGACCTGGCTATAGCATTGAACAAAAGAATATTTAGAGCCACAAACCTAAGAGCTCAACATTATAAAACGGTGTTCAATTTATACTATACCCCGACAAAATTATATACATGGGGGGTTAGAGCGGATGATAATTGCCCAAGATGTGGGGGGGGACAAGCAGACCTTCTACATATGTTTTTCTCTTGCACTCTCTTGACCCCAGTGAAGAAAGAGATCGAAAGATTATGGGAGGGGCTGCTAGGTCATAAGATCGATCTATCCCCTACCCTGATGATCTTGGGCACAGATTCGAATTTAAATCTGGGCAAGGAAGAAGAAGCATTGGTGTTTATTTCCGTAGCCGTCCTTAGGATCTTGATCTCTGCAGGGTGGAAGGATACTGTTGCACCATCTTTTCAAATGTGGTTATCCAGGTTCCTTGGTATATATAATATTGAGATTTGTCTATATGAATTTAAGAGGGGGAAAGTACGGGACTTTGGAAGAAACTTCTGGGCCCCGGTAACTAAATGGAGGGAGACTTGCGCAAAAGATGCTTGAATTGCTACTCTGTATATTCTGCTGTTTTAAATATTGAAATATAATCATGCACCCTGTCTCCCCCTTTTTTATACTGACGGTTTTATATGAGCTTTCTATTTCAGAGGTCTTAAATATTTATCTAATGTATGTTCGGATTAAGTATTTATCTTTGGTATTTAATGACATGTGAATTAATTATTAAGCCTGTGTCCTGAATGATCTAAGTATGTACTTTTAAAATCTTTTGTGATGTATTTTGACTCCAAATAATAATAAAAAAAAAAAAAAAGACAAGGGTTGTGACCGCTGCTTAAGAAGGCTCAAACCCTCCTCAACAAGTAATCCAATTTCCCAGTGGGCACAATACTGACTGTAACTATGCATTATTGTGTTGAGCAGTTGCCTAGAGCCTGCACCCACAGTGATGTTTTTCTGTGCTCTGTAGGGTGCTTCTCAAAGTCCCCTGCGGGTTTGTTGTCATGCAGAACTTATAACAAAGGTTTTAGAGCTTATGTGAAGTAGTTATCCAGACTGCAGTCTAGGGCTTGTAGCAGGATGAAAAAGAGACATGGCCAAAGAAGAGTAATCCTTACCAAGAGGCGGTCCCTATGTAATAGAGGGTGTGGCTTAAAACTTGTAACCTAACTTTCCTCTGCATCCCACCTTTCCAGTATTTTGGTGCATCTCAGTGAACTTTAGTATTGCTTCCAGACGTACAACACAACAATAGACATACGCCTCAAACTAACCAGAACAAATGGCTTGGCAATGCTTGTTAGGAGCGTAAGATTAATGAGTAGCAATGTGAATAATTAGAATTTAAACTTTTCCATGTCTTAAAAAATGAGCTTTGTATTAAACATTACTAAGGTTTGTGAAAATAGTAGTTGTCTCAGTTGTTCATGTTCTTTCCTTCACACCATTTGCCTCTCTATGTTAGACACATGCCTATTTCTCTACAAATCTTTCTGTAATCCTCCATCTGCATATTTGACACTTTCATCTTTAGCACCCTCTCTGACACTCTCTCCAACTTGGAATTCCTTGCATCTCCTTCATTTCACTCTTCCATTACATACACCCCCACGCACCTGGAAGCATTGCATTTTCTTATACTTTCTCCTAGTCAATATTTTGACAGCTGTGTACTTCCTTCACAGAGTTTGATACAGAATCTCAATTACAATAGGTACACGTAACCACTCCTTTGTGCGCTGAGAAGGCAAGGATTGGGTCAGCATGTATGCTGAACACTTTTATGACTCGCGGACAGACACTGTGAATCATACCCCACCAGAAACACCCACCAGAGTTTACATACACAATTGTTGACTTATTCACAGTACAGACAATACAGGAGTAGTATACAGAGTACAAAGTACAGAAGCATAAGATCGTGGAAAAAGCAAACACTCAAAGGGAATACAAGATTAAGTAATACAAGTGAAAGGGACTGCATTGCTGGCATGGAATGCGATTTTCGCAGTCATTGTTCAGAATTCAAATTGTGTTTTGGTCATTAAAGTTGGGGACCTGAACATAGTGCTGGATAGGGACCCGTTTGGAGGTCAGTTTTTAAATTATTTACAGATGTGGGACCCGGTTGGACCCACTCCACTTAAGTCCTGTTGCAGCCGATATCCTCCGATACTCTGCACTTTCGAATGGTTGCTAAGTTTTTTTTTTAATTAGTCTCTGGACCTATGGCTGCTTTAAAAGAAAATAAAAGGTAGTCTTCTTTCACCTACACATCTTAGATGCTTCTTCTGAATTGCTTACTGCCTTGTGAACCTGGTATCTAAAATGATTGACAATACCATTAGGTCTAGTAGAAGAGATCTATCAGCTTTGTCAATGCTTGTTGCATTAAAAGGGTACTTAAAAACACGCATTTAAAGTGCTGATTGTCTTGAATCCAAGGCTAGATGTTATGGTTGTGTGACGGCCCACTTGTAGCTACATCAATAAAAATGACCATTCCCCAATTAAATCAGTGAATGCTGTAAAATCATTCCAGTATAGGCAGCGAGTTCAGGTAAAAGCGCTATATGGATAGAGAATGAACAACAGCCACAAGCCTCTTTATCTAGCATTACTACACAATAACGGGTACATTCTGAGTGAAGGGTTATAACAGTTGCTTTTGTGGGTCAGTTCACACACCAATGGGGACGGTTCTGGTCTAATTTACCTCAAAAACAAAGGGGTGCTAATTTACAAGCCCCTTGCGCAACTTTTACGTCATTTTTAACATGGGAAAAGTGACGTATGAATGGCGCAAGGGGTTTGTAAATAAGTCTTCTACTTCATTAGTTCGATTTAATTGCCCCACACACTTCTCCAAAGTTAAGAGTAATTTTGAGAGGTAAATATGCACAGGTTTGTACACCCTGTTTAAATGTAATTACAATACCTGATTTTTATGAACAAGTTAAATACTTCAGAAATCCTCAAAACTGTGGCTGACTTCAAAATCGAAACATTAAGGGTGATTGCGTGCCTCCTTCACATTGTATCAGCCCTAAAAGGCTGAAAGTCTGATTTAACCCTCACTGTGTCATAAGGGTGCACACAAGTCTCTGAAATAGTCACCTGGGGGGATATTATCAAGGCGGGCGATATGAAATTATTGCCGCTTTAGTGGCCGTTTTCGTCCGCAAAGCAGTAATAATTTCATTGGCCTATTAGCAAGCTGTCGCTAACAGAAGTTAGCGACAGTTTGTAGGTGATAGCGAGTGGTTTGGGGCCCGCTTTGCATGTCAGCGATATTTATCGCTAATGACATGCAAAGTGGGCGTACCCAAACTGTTAGCGACTGAATCGCTATCGCCTATTATCAACGCAGGCGTAGCGGTTAAAAAATGTGGCCTAATCGCGAATATCGCTGAAAACAAACGCCTGCTCAGACCAGTTCTTAGCCATTATATCCAATGGGAGGTGGATATTCTGGCTAAGTCCCCATTGGCGATAATGCGTGAATATCGCTGGATTACCAGCGATATTCACGCATTTAGCCGCTAACGCCAGAAATGTTATCGCATTTGAGATAAACGTTGCTAATAGCACGTTATCTCTGCGATAAAATCCGGCCATGCATGGCGATCGAAAAAATGTCGCTAAGCTTAGTTAGCGATAAATATCGCTACTTGATGATAATATGCCCCTCAGTCACTAACTGGGGTTTAAGAGCTATCAAAATCAGAAAAAGGAAACATAGGGGCCGATTTATGAGTCCCCTGCTCCACCAGTATGTCACTTTTTGTGATGTACTGGCGACGTATTTTCCTGCTCCATATTTACAAGGACAGGAAAAGCCACCCTGCATGACTTTTCCTGTCCTTGTAAATACGGTCCCTTAACATGCAGCACTTTGCAAGGCCCTTTTACACTCAAGACTTTACAAGGAATCGTAAATCTGGAAATGCGTGTGAATGCTACCCCTCCCCAGGGGAGGCATAGGAAGGCACAACGAGGAGAAATGTTTTCATTTCTCCTCGTTTTCTTTTCCTCTGTCTATGAGTGCTACAATCTGCCGTACACATTAAAAAGGGAAAATCACCTCTAATGATTGGTTTTCTTCAAGAAGGGTTCCCCTCCTGCACATAAACAATCCCTGAAACAATGCCGTTTTTCGAATTTCTATGTGTGCTAATGCAGCACCCATAGAAGTTGGAAAACGGCATTTCAGAATGTTTTTGTCCAGGAAGGGAACCCTTCCAGAACAAAAACAATCTCTCCATGACGCAGGCATCCTAGTGCCTGCACCGGCGCTTGGCTGCAGTTTGTGCGCCAGCGCAGGGGGAAGCACAGAGATGCAACATATTGCAGTAAATATGTTGCATCCCTGTGCTTTGAAAGTGACTCAGTGCCGCACAGCCACTGAGTCACCTTGTCGTAAATCTGCCCCATATTTTGTAACCTACACCTGTGCAGGCTCAAAACCAATTTATAATAAATTGTCAGTTAGAGCGTCAGTATCTTTGCTACTTTGATAAACATGTTTATATATCATGGATTTTGACAATATAGTTTACATTGAACATTGTCCCTTATTTTTCATCTGGCCTCTTAAGGGAGTCTACTATTCGGTGAGTTTCTAGGCGCACATTGAGATTAGAAGGTCCTATCTCAGGTATAATCTGTTAAACCACAAAAATACAAGTAACTTTCCAGACAACTCGTTGGGGTAATGTTCCTTTTACGGGTTCTCAGAATTATTGGGCTGGCAAAAAACAATACTGTTGAGGTGGGTAATCGCAACACATGTTTAAGGCCCACAGACCCGTTTTGTGTAATGTGTTATATGAAGGCTGAATATTCAATATATGTACACTCATTTATTTAATGTAATAGCAGAATACTTGACAAATAGAAGAATTCATCACTTTGATTTTAATTGGAATCTATCGATCTGAAGCAGTAGTAGCTAGATTTTACCTGTTATTAGAACATTTTTATGTCGCCCGAAACATTTTCTTTAATCCCTTTCATGTTATTAAACATAAATTAGACAGGAATAAATCTGTGGTAAAAAGCTTATGAAAACAGAACAAAATATGGCACTTAATGGCATCACACAAAACTGAGTTACGCGCGCCGTAAAATTACAATCTGCCTTCTTAAAATTGCAATAAGTATTTGTCAGCAATATCAAATTACAATCATGGACCTGTTTTGTAGTTTGGTGAACATGTTACTCCATACCAATGTGACGACTACCCTGTCCACCTCATTACAAGTGCCATAACGTATAATGTACTTATAATAAGATGGACGATATACCCGTAATGTTTTGGAGGGAGCAATACCTTTGCCAAACTCTAAGTCAGGCCCAATGTAACTTAAGTCAGTTCTGATTATCTCTACATAATGCTATTATACCAATTGTGATATTTGCCATTACATGGCTACTAATGCCATTTTTTTCTTTTCCAATATCACTCTATGCAGGTTAATCCCATCAAAACAAGAAGATCTGATGGACATTGCAAGAAAAGTGCACCGACAGGGGGTCTTCAGGATAGGGGCATCCACTGACACAAACATTGAGTGGGGCTTTGGCTGTGAACTTATCTCATTGGGTTAAATCAACTTGAATGGTCCTGCCAGCAGATAAAGCAGATGTGACAATTGCTGACCCCTATGATGCGACCCATTCTGGCAGTGGCCTCCCCAAACTTGAATGGCGAAAATGAAGCAGTGACAATGAGGTAACTTTAATCACTTGGAAAAATATGTATGTTGCTTATAAACCTTTATTACAGTTTTCAGATTGGAGTATTATGTCACAAACTATAATTTAAAAAAGTAATGGCTAGAATTAATTTAAATTAACATAGTTATTTTTAATTAAATTTATTGTTGCCAATCAGATCACTAAAATATTTTATAAATACATAATAAACATGTATTATTTGTATACATGTGTTTAACATTAATTTATATTTTAACTTTTTTAAATAATTGAATTTAACATTATTTATAGTGGGGTTTTATTTTAAGTCCTTACCTCCATTTTTTTTCCATGTGAGGGTGTTTCAGTGGCTGGCCATGTTTAGTGCAGGAATTACGATTGTTTTTGCTGTAGTAACAACCTACATACTAAGGGCGGTCGCATCTGCCATAATTAACATTACAGCGGGTGCTGCTAGCTGCAGCACCTGTTGCAATGTTAAAAATGCACCTTTAACATTTCCCTGCACTACGTAGCAGGCAACATGCGGTGCCTGTCACATGGTGCTGGGAAATGGTGCCCCCAGTGCTCTTTCCCCTGGCCCAGGGATTCAGGGGGTACTGTTGCGGCCCCCAAATCCGTTTCCGCCTACCATTTCATGGCAGGTTGACCACCACAAAATGACAGTTAGAAAAGGGATATCATGATCCAGAGGGCGGTGCCTTACAAGCACCATCGTCATGCTCGGCAATGCAGTTGCTCCAATAGTGGTTGGAAAATGACCGCCCGTCAGAACCGTCCTGGTCAGTCTTTCCGACCGGCACATTTCCGCCCACCATAGTAATCATGCGGGCAAAAAAACACAGGACGATGGCGGAGGGCCCGCCACCGTCAGTGACGGGACTTCTGACATTGTATTCAGGTCCATAGTTTGTGAAAAACAAAAAGGAATAAACCTACCCAAAAGAGTAGGTTAGTTTTGTAAATCAGGCCCATTACATGTGATAGCAGACAATTAGACAATTAGAAATGTTAATGCCGGAATTGGTGAGAGTCTAAACCATGCCAGGAATATTGCTGTCAACACAAATTAATGATGATACTAAGTACCTGATTTTGAGTCTGCCAGTTGGGATGCCCCTTCACAAACATGGCAGAACACCATTACAATATATTACAAGTGCATTGAAGTGTGTGGCACTGATAACATGCTGAACCAAATGTATGTCACATTTGTGACAGAGTGTCCCATCCTTCAAACTTAATAGATGGGACACATTGTTTTAGAGTGGTAAACAATTGTTCATACTTTATAAATATTAGCTTTTCTTTAAATTTGAAAATTAACATATATATTGCATAATTAATTACAGAGATTGGTATTTAAGCACAAGATTGACAGACATTGTAAGTGCTTTAGGCTATAAGGCACTTGTAATAAAGCAGAGTGGATATACATAACATTTGTGATAGACCAACCGATCTACAAAATTGTAATTAAAGCCCTTTGTGATGTCACATTAGATGCCCTTTTCTGTAAAATATTATCCTTCAATCTAGAATTTGTATACCTCTTGTGTGCATTTTTTGTTAACACATTCTGTAGTGGTAAACTAATGTGTGCATATGACTGCTTTGTCAACGCACACTGTCCAAATTTTGCTGGCCTTACTGTAAAATACATGCAATACACAGATGACTCCATATTGTTAAGTCACACGTCAATAGAGCTCAAAAGGTTAATAGAGTCATTTAACCAATATGTTTTAGCAAATGGTCTTCAAATGAATACTAAAAAAATGAAAATTATGACGTTAGGATCAACTAAATTGGATAAGAAATTATGGAAAATCAATGGGTTATCGATCAAATCAGTAAAGCAGTATAAATACTTAATAATTATGTATGCTGATAGAATGAAGTTTAAACAACATTCTAATAACCTAAAGGCCAAAGCAACTTCACTCTCTTTTGCTTTTAGATTATTGAGAGATAAGCTATTATGCCCGAGTCACAAGCATTTACTGAAGGTAAAGTAGGCAAAACAGGTTACCTCGCTCACTTATGATTCAATAATCTTGGGGTAAAGATAGCAAGCTCCTTGATAACTAACAGAAAAAAGTTTTTTAATCAACATTTAGGATTTTGATAAACGCAGGGCATGCTAACATCAGATTAGAGTTTGGCCTCTTAAACCAAACCTTGGTGAGACAAACTGCATTCATGAAATGTTTTTTATCACTTTATTTATTGGATCCCAGCTCTCTTGCAGATTTGTGCTGCCAAGAAATTAAAAAGAAAGAGTATGCCAGTGCTTGGAGATTAAGTCCCTGCAATTCGAAAATCTAAATAGAAACACAATTGTTTTAAAATAAACTTTAAACCAATCAACACAAATGTGATCATTTTTATTGGATAAGAAGGTGACTGCAAAGAAAAGCATGCTTGATCTGTTATTAACTTGTATAATAAAATCGAGCCCCAACCCTACTTAACCACTCATTTAAAACCGGTTATGAGGGATAGACTTCTTATGTTAAGATTTGGCCGCTATCAAACAAAGGATGGGATTCCAAGATGGGTACAAAATTGGCAATCACAAAATTGTAGATTATGTGGTTGTGACAATGAAACATTACCACATATTGTATGTATGTGTCCCAGATTGTGGCAAGAGAGGCAAACACTGTTAAAATCAATTCTTAAGGAAATAGGAGTGAGAACATGCTGCCAATCAATTATAGCATTCCTTTTAGGGCAAATTACCGTTCTAACAGTATATTTTGTCAAGTTCATTCTTGTAGCCGAGAATAACCTGGCCCAGGATGAAGCTTTGTCCGTGCCATAGGAATAGTAGCTGGTTATCTAAATCCCCATGTTGGTGTACCCGTGTAGCTATTGCCCCGGTGTACTATGTGTTTGAGTTAAGGAAAATCTTCAATGATTGTAACCAGTAAAGCTCACTATGATTAGCAATTCCTATTCCATTCATATCATAAGAACAAACACACGTAGACACCTTATTTTTTTTTTTTTTAAATGATACCTATTCAGTTATCAAGGAACATCCGTATGGATAGTTTCTGAAAAACGTTCTGAAACATAGTTTTCTCTGGTGTAAGATTTTACAGGACTCAGTTAAACTTTGAGAAGAGGCACAGATGGACTTTATAGATTGTTAATATTCATTATTGTTACACATTATATATGTAATTGCAATAGAAATATCTAGCTCGATAGAAGAATATCGGGGAGAAGATAGAAGAATATAGGGGAGAGGAGTTGGCCTAACGGCTAGGGCGCTCGACCTCGGACCTGTGGATCTTGGTTCGAGTCTCGATAACGACGCCAAAACCTCCTGTGATTATGGGCAAATCACTTAATCTCCCCGTGCCTAAAATGAGTGTGTGTCCGTCCTCATGTAACGTAACTTGTGCTATGTAAAGCGCTCTGATTCCTGATTCGGTTCGGGTCTAGTTCGCGCTATATAAAACTCTGCAAACAAAAAAACAGCACAGTAATTGCTGGGCTAGGCAAGACAGCTAAGGTTGTTGTTATGGAAGGTCTTATCTTATAGAGAGATGTTATGATTAACAATGAAATTAAATGTTATAATTATGTTATGAACAGAATATTAGTTTTATTATGTTTTATGCGATTTCAATGGTCCTCAACAGCATGTTATCTCTGAATTAGCTTAATATTTGTAATGTATCTGTTCATAAAGTTTGACATCTTTTGTTTTAAGAAATCTGCTGTTTTTAATGTTCATGATTGTAATGATTTTTATTAATTGCACAATTAATATTTCCATACTTAGACTGCTTTCAGCTCCTTTTGGAGCAAGTAAAGAAGATGCTGACCACTCTTTGTGGGACCATCAGGAGGGGCTACTGGGAGTAGGAATGTGGAGTGACAGACAATGAAGCGCTCTGAGACATTGAATTGAATCAAGTTATTTTGTGTCAATTAATTCAAACTGATACAAGGACATAAAATGATAGTGAATAAAACAATAATCTTAAAAAAAGGTAACTTATTAAATAACACTCCAACTCTGGTGAGTCCCTCATGGTGGCAGACAAAACATTACAGGCCACTTCATCTGCTCCTCTGGTCGCCGCCACCACTACAACCAGCGGCAACCTCACTCTAGTCTCACTGGTACCAAGCCTGCACCTAGTCCATAAATTGACTGGGATCTTGTTAGCTACAGACACCTCTTCCCATGCTCTCAACCTGCAAGCACTGGTGTCAGAGGAGGCACTGAAAAATGTTAAGAACCTCTCTGTAAAGCAGACATAATTATTGTATGGTATCTAAGGCAACAGTCAGCAACTGGCTCACACCATTGGCAATCCTGGATGACACATGTCATGCTCTGTCTGCCACACACTGAGGTTCTGTCTCTCATAGTGGCTCATCTGATACCACAACACATCTGTCCCTATTCTTCATTCTGCACCCATTCCAACCCTTTGCCCCATTTCACCACCTGACCCCAATACAATACCTGATCCCGTTATGAGGACCAGGCAGCTGCAAACTACTGCCTTCGTTAATTTGTGTGCTTTGGACACCCTTCTGTTTCATTTTTGCAACATTTTAGTTTACTATTTTAAAAACATGGCTATCTTCTATGTTGGAATGCTAAATTAAATGTGACCAATATGCTTGAGGCAGCTATCTTGGAATGCGATTTTGTATCACCAATTGTGTATTCATTTTGACACATTCATTTGAACACCTTTGGCAAAAAACCATTGGCAAACCTAGTAGCGCAATCTTTTAGAGACAAGACCTATTGTCTTTGTCAATGCCTGTTTTGCGTTAGACTGCTCACACAGTAATAGATGGAGTGCATGAATTGATCTCTGCCAGTGGAATTCCTATTAAAGTGAGGCCAAGACTGCTTTGCATAAGGCTGGTCATGTCCGCAGTTCCCCAATGAGCAACAACAAAATATGGACTGGAATGCGACCCAGAGTAGCAGGGTTAAATAAAGTCAAAAATGTCACTGATCACTTTTTATTTTTATTTTTGTAAAGTTTGCCATGGATTTTAAAATGATTACAAAGCACCTTGTGTCATTATTAATTTATGATAAAGTTGTTTTAATAAAAACAATTACAAAACATGAATTTGAATTATTCTTATAAATAAAAGCATGTTGATATTGGCACAGTTGATAAAAAAAGCATACCATTCAATATTGGAACTATCATCTGTTTTTTTAGGGGTATCGTACACATTTTCAATTAACAGCTATAATCAATCTACCTATCTGGGAATCTTAGTCCACTCAAACATACTTTAGATTGAATGCGAAACATACAAAAGGTGATTGGAGGAATGCTTGCATGTTCTCTAACCACTGGCAATCACTTGGGATAGCATCCCAACATCTCATTCTTTTGCTCACCATGCCACCTCAGTTTGGACCCAGCCATATTCAATTCAGTCTTTACCCTGCTCCTCATGAGAACAGTCCATCCCGAACAGCCAGGCCAGGTCCTCCCTAAATTGGAACACAAGCAACCCAGGACTAGTTTCACCCTAATTAGGGGCTCATCAGCCAGGTACAGTTTGGTTCCATTGAAAAGGTGAGCATGGGACCAATGTCTGGGAATACCCATGCACTTAGGGCGGTACATGAAATACATAAAAGGTGATAAAAGGAATGCTTGCAATTTGTCTAACCAATGGCAGTCAGTCAGGGTAGCAGCCCAACCCGTCGTTCATTTTCTCACCATGCCACCTCAATTTGGACCCAGCCAAATGCAACTCAGTCTTGAAACTGCTCCTCATGAGAACAGTCTAGCTCAAATCGCCAACCAAGTACTCCCTGAATTGGAACACGAGCAACCCAGTACCAGTTTTACCCTAAATTTGGGCTCATCGGCAGGGAACAGCTGGGTTCCAGTGACACAGTGAGCATGGTACCCATGTCTGGGTATACCTTTGCCAATTAGGCCTGAATGAAACTTTGGATTGTTGCATGTCTATCCACAAATGTTCAAAAACAATTTTAAAGTAAGTTGAGGCTATGATGAGAATCATTCCACGTTGCTTTTGTCACATCTACTTCGTTGGCTGTCTTAGAAACATAGGTATTTTATTTTATCTTGTTCGTGTTTCACATTTTCATCACACAGACTATCATGCTGGTAGTTCTTCGTTGAGGACCTGGATGGTGAGAGTTTTGAACGTTTCAGCTTCTAACACTGCAAAAAATGGAAAGACAGTGAATGACAGATTGGCATCAAGCTACATGCCTAGGCTGTTAATTATCTTTTGGGGTTTTAAGTACTGCAGCTCTTGAGACAGTCATCAAAGTTACTCTTTGTCAACATTATCTTTCTTTTAAACCTTTAAAGGCATACACAACTCTACCCCAGCCACATGGAGCTGTGTAAGAACTACTTAAAGATCATTTTCTATTGTGCTCCACATTGTTTGCTACTTTGAATGAGTTATATATCTCATATAAGTACATTTGTATGGTGATTTTGTGCTGAATAATGGGAGTATCAGGGGTCCCACGTATATGCCAAAGAGCATAAACAACATTTTCACTGGAAAAACATGAAACTGGACCTTCCGTCTCATGAGACTCAAAGATGGCCATGATAGTAACACGCACAGGACACTGGGGGCGCTAGCACACTTGGTCCCACCTCCCCAGCAGTGACGAGTATTCACAAGACTGGTAAGTATACCTGAGACATTGTTTCCCACCTAGAATGCTTGAGTCCCAGAGTTGATAAGTCTATTGCTTTGCTCAGTTGTTTTTTTTATCAGAAATGGACATATATTGCATGCAAAGGACAAGCAGAGAATGTACTTTGTGACTGTGTTATGCAGAGGCAATCCCCCTTGAACAAAGTCTTTTTTCATATCTTCCTTTTCTCAGGCAACTGGCTAATTTATTGGTACTGGATTGGGCCAGGGACTGTGAACACAATGTAAAATACTTGCTTGGTATTGGGTGCCCATTAAAACAATATACACAATACCTGTTTTACAAAAGGCGATGCAGAGAGAGAGAAAAGAGCAGGGCAGGTAAACATGTTGGAACAGGGTGCAGCACACTTTCCTGCCACCTCAATCTCTATACAGTAGTCTACAAACCTGGGACAAAGTATTTCCAGGAAGATCTGCATACCGGAATATTTAAGCACAACTCTCCCCAAGGGGAATGAGAATGCCCAGATACGGTATGCAGAGCTGGACAGGCATTTTATTTCACCAGGCATTTCCCCAGTAGGCTGGATGCTTTGAAGAACAATTTGAGAATCCAGGGTCACTCCTGGTGCCTTTGCCACTTTCCTCAGCTCCCCAAAATTAATTGCAGAAAGTACATAGGATGGGAGGGCTTCAAAACAGAGAGAAAGAGATGGAGGGAAGGAGAAGGTAGAAAGAAAGCAATCAGAGAGGAAGAAGAGAGAGAAGAGGAGAGAGAGAGAAAGGATGGATGGAAAGACATTGTTCTAGGAGTTGAAGGTAACGAGCTGGTTTGAGCACTGTATGGCAGTCCAGTTTTGGTTCCCTAGTCTAACCCTGACCATATGCTGAAGGTTTTATCTTATCACGGCGTGTGAGTAGGCCTGTAGTTTTCGACTAACAATCATTCACAAGCATGTGTTAGTCATGGCCAGGGATAGAGTATCGATTCAGATTAAAAATAGCTCAGATGGACAATTACAGGATATCAAAGTCTGCAGGTGAACAGCAAAACATAAAACAAAAAGTAGAACTTATTCAATGGATGGGGAACAAAGGTAGGCATGGAAGCTGTTACCGGGGATTTTGACCCAGTATGTGGTCCGAGATGAAATATAATATCTAGATTTCATGATATACATTTTTGTCATAATCAAACTCTAAACAAAATAGACGACTAGAATGCTTAGCCGTGCCCAGCAGTGAGATTGAAATACTCTTACCAAACTGTATTCCATTTTATTTAATTATTCGCTGTACACGTCCTGACACAATGAGTTGTGACTGTTTGAGAACGTCCACTTTCGTCATGAATATTGCAGAGATCACATATGGAGGACAATGATTGATACCTGGTCCAGGGGATTGTGGGAGTGAATGAAGAACCTGTCTTTAATCTTGTTGAGAGAACCCCAAAGCATGTAGTAAATGCTATTAGCAACACCACATAACCCTGCCAGGATAGTTGGTTTCTATTAACCATGAAACAAAGTGTGTGTGTGTGTTTTCTTTCTTCCAGTAAATTTGTTCTGCCATTTGAGCACAATCGCGTGGGTTATGTTTTGAATGGTATTTTAATTAAATACAATTGTTCTCTTGCTAAGGATTAATTTAGTCCTTGCAACTTTTATAGACAGAGGGGCTTGTTCCACCATTGATTTTCTACTTTTATCACCGAATCTGTGTAGCCTTTTTGGGAATTTCATTATGTTGTCAAAGTGTATTAGTGATCATAACCCCCCAATGTTGGTCTCTAATCTATGTTTGATACCATCTGGTTTGAATTACTGATGTGAACTTGGCTAAAAATAAGGGACTTCTTCTCAAATGATCCAAATTAAACACTGTTGAGGCTATTAGTAAATTGATTCAGGTTGCTAACTTTAAGGTGTGGCAGTAATCCCTCAATGATTCTACGGGCATTCAAAGGGATTTTCATTAAATCCAAAAAGATAATGACTGGTGTGGTGGAACAGTCGAATGAGATGGCACACGGATGGCTTCATAGTGCATGTTCAACTGCCCACAAACAAATTAGATCTGCATTGAAAAAATACTACGCACCCCAAAAGACATTTAAATGGGCAGACAACTTTACAAGAAGACTCTAGAGGAACGGAAAGCTGTAATACGGGATGAAGCTTGAACATTGCTGTTGCTTGCTAGTGAGCTTAGAGACTGTGCAGCCTTTTGGTGGCTTGCAAATTCCTTTTTTTTAAAGAAACCTCTGACCCTAGCTTGGCAATAGTTATACCGGCTACCATGTGATTAGAGCATGTTAGTAAAAATTAATTATGCACTCCACCAATGCCCCAAGTTAATGACAGCCGGCAGGGAGTTTATACAAAACCATATGGTAAGGAGCAATTTGAAGAGATTATGCTGGCTTTGGTGAAGAGCCTGTCAGGGAAAACTGCTGGCCTTGACAGAGTCCCTGTTGAACTGCAGAAAGATAAGCTTGACTTTTGGACTCCATTGCTTATAAACATACTCAGGGCCGCTGCTAAAACATCTCATCTAGGTCTCACTCAGTTCTCATTCACATCTACAAGAAGCCTGACCCGCAATGCAATAGGTCAATCCTACTAATAGATTCAATGGCTAAAGTAACAGGGAGAGTGTTAATGCATACATGGAGCAATGGACCATTGATAACTCAATCATTTCAGATATGTAATAAAGCTTTCGCCAGAGATTAGTCACCATCTAACAGTGCCTCAACTTGTCCCTATTGACATCTAAATATATGATCCTTAAAAAGGGTGCCATACACTTGACCTTTATGGGTTTGTCAAGCACATTTGATTGAGTCAAAATGCTGGCCTTGGGTGTTGATCCTCCCAAAATACATTTTTTGCTGCAGCTACATACCAACAAAACAGCTTACATAAGATATGGTGTAGGAAACCCACTACTCTACATAGTGCACCACAATGGGGTAGACTGTGACGAGAGGTCGAAAATATATTTTTTGGCTAACAGAGGCAAAAGTAGATAATACTAACACTCTATTTTGTGGTATTGTGGGAGAGCACATCAGAGGATAGTGTTCAGCATTTGTTGTACTCACAGATGTAATAAATGATACACACACTGGTGGAATGAAGTTGAGACCAAATTAGAAAAATAGTACTCTTATTACATTAAAATTTAGACCAAAAAATTTGAGTACAATGAAATTACTTATTCAAATGGGATAAATCACAGTAGAGTGCAATAATCACAGCAATTATGTACCATACATTTTCTATGGAAGGATAAAGGCAAGTGGAAAAAGCAATACAATATGGTTGTTGTGTGGTTATCCTCATAGAAATTAGAAGCTTTGCAGCCAAGGTCCAAAGTGCCAAGGCCAACTTCTCGGGCACTTCCTGAGTTTCTTGGGAAACAAATAAAAGGGGGACTTTGTCGCTAGTGTGGTGCAAAGTCAGGGGCCAACTGTAAAAGCAAAGCAAAGGGGGACTAGCAGGCACGTCCAACGGCTCTCAAGGGAGAACAGAGGTTACAAGGTTCCTGGGGCCTCAGGAGCACAGCTGGTTTGAATATTCCCTGGCTGAGCGGGCTGGGTGCAGTGAAGATGGGAAGCTGGGTGCAATGAAGATGGTCAGCTGTGAAAAGGTGCAGAAAGTTGAACCTCGCTGTCGGGGACTGACACAATGGAGCAATTATTCTGAAGCTGCTGGCCCACTGCGGTGGTCCTCCAGAGTTCTCAAGTCCCTCAATGGGTGCTGTCTCGCTGTAAAGTTGGAGTCCGTCTGGACTCGATTTTGCAGGTTTTTGCAACGGTACACTGGGTATTGATGCCTTTCAATTCGGGGCTGGACTGGGCCTCAAGACTTGGTTCAGAGGCCAGGCTGACCCTCTAGAGCAGGCGTACCTTTGGATGGCACTCAGAGACATCAGTTGGGCTGGAGAGCTGGACAACACTGGACCGGACTTTGCTGTTTTTGGTGCCTGTGGCTGCATGGGGACAGTTCCTCTATCTCGAGGGAGTTCTTTGGTGATCTTCAAATTGCTGATGGCCCTCCAGGGTTTGTGGACAAGATGAGCTGGAGGATGTAGATTTTTGAGATCTTTGGCTGCAAGCAGGAGTTTGCATCCAAAAGTCCACCACTAGGTCTAGAGTTCTCAGTCCAACAATGGCTCTTTGTTCGTCTTCTTCTTGTGTCTGTGGAATCTAAATTCACGGTCTAGGGTTGCCACCTAAATACTAAATTTAGGGTTGTTTATGATGAAGTGACAGTTAGTGGCCAATGGGCACCTCTCCTGGGGTATCTACACCCTCTATTGTGCCCGCCTCCTGTGGTAGGGACATACCCATAGCCCTGTGTGGAGAAGACCCATCATCTTCAAGCTAGTGGGCACTGAAAAATGTGCTTTACCTCACCTTTAGGTGGAAAAACTAGTTCTTTAGGAAGGGTAAACCTCCAAAGGTTAACCACACCTTTAGGGTGGGCAAGGAGGTCTGTAAAGCCAAGGAGGGTTCTGCCATTTTGGAGGACACTAGATAAGAAGATTCTGGGTAGAAAGGTGACATACAACCACCGGATGTTGTCACCTTAGGCGGGTTAACTACAGGGACCAGTAGCCTATTGGCCACTGTTGTTCATGACCTCAAAGTCCCCTAAACTCAGATTTAGGGGCTCCCCTGGCACCAGAACTTCAGCTCTGTACAAGATTCTGAATCAGGATGCCAAGAAGCACTTTCAATAAGGACACTTACCAGGCATACTTATTTACATCCAGTGACGGATGCACTGTTTCTGCAAACTGTTACGCCTTGTACATACTATGCATTTTTTTCTACCATCAAACCACTATCCCCACATGGACTTTGGTTTGTCTTGTTCATTAAAATATTGAATGCTTGAACACCATTCGTAGGTTATATTATTGCTACACACATAATACCCGTTATTTATCACTGAATTATCACCAGTTTCTTAAAACAACTAATATGAGAGCATTAACCATTCACTGAGCATGAATTGATTAACATCCATGCAACATGTCTTATTTCCCTCTAACTAGCCTAACGTTTGTCTACTACATGGCACTGAATGGCACGTCACATAACATCTGGTGATGGATATTCATTGTCAATCTAAGACAGCTCGCTTCTCACTTCATATCATCAAATTATCTTTTCAGAATTGAACAACCACTGAAGAAGGGCTATTCTAGCCCAAAATGCATTGGGATTGTTTAACCAGATGACTTGTTTTATTGATTGATCCACCAATCAATCTATTTATCTATTTATGAAAAGGCACCACATCAAGAATCTGAATACACATGAATGAAGAAATTCATGAATGAATAAAACCAACAAGATAATAAAACTGAGTCAAATTGAATTTTAACCAAGATTGTGAAACCAAATGTCCTCCCTAGTGGGAACTCAGCAGTGCAACTGGGGACACTTGCCTAGGAGAGAGCAGTATTTCCTGTCCATCTACTTATGTATTTCCACTGCAAGCGGTGAGTCATAATTATAGGAATACCAGGAATTAAATGGTTTACGGCAGCTTGAGATCACTTTCTCTCTGGCCCAAAAAGCACTTCTAATTTTACTTGCCATAAGAACTAGAAATTCCCTATTTGGAAGATCATAGTAAGTGTAGCGCTCTTGCTCACTGGATTTCCATCTGGACCAGACAAGATACTGAACTTTGGGGCATATTATCATGGGGGTTTATCTCCGCTTTTTTGGCTTTAAAAGCCAAGAAAGCGGAGATAAAATCATCTCCCTATTACCTAGCTGTCGCTAACACCAGTTAGTGACAGCTAGTAGGAGATAGCGACCATCTTGTGCCCCGCTTTGCATGTCAGTGATATTTATCACTAATGACATGCAAAGTGGGCGTGCCAAGATGTTAGCGACTGGAAACAGTCGCTAACATTGCTATCTCCTATTACCAACTTTTGGAGATATTCGCGCTAAGCGCGAATATCTCCAAAAGCTAACACCTGCCCTGAGCAGTTCTTAGCCATGTTATCCAATGGGAGGTGGATAACATGGCTAAGAGCATTTGCTCAGTAATGCATGAATATCTCTGACTTTTCAGCGATATTCATGCATTTCGGCCGATTTTTATCGCTTAGGAGATTAACCTTGATAATATCAAGGCTCCTAAGCGATAAAAATCGCCGCAGCTCGGCGATAAAAATATCGCCGCTAAACCAACATAGCGATAATTATCGCATGTTGTTGGTAATATGCCCCTTAATTGTTTGATTATATCAGATTGTTTAGCCCTGGTGAGAGCATTGCAAACATCCTGGTTCAAATATATCAAGGAAGTCTTTGACTTCATAGGGAAACCCTTGATCTTTCACATGCCAGGCAATGATAATCTTTGTGCAAAAAGAATATGTTAAAAATCTTTTATAGGAAATGCAGGGAAACATGTGGAGGTGATTAAGCCCTCAGTGTTCTCCTATGTTTCAATATCTATGACTAATTTAGTTTAACCACGCCTATTCTTTGTAACAAATGCACATCATAGATTTCTCCTCACCAGCTGTAGATTTAATGTTGTACATATCCTGGTGTATTTTCTGCAGAAGGGCTAATGGAATAACCCTTACTCTTTTGTTCTTGTCATAACAATTCTACTCAATGCACTTTATATTATTTTGTCACTTTTACAAGGCGATAACGTGTTTTTTATTACTATTACTGCACCTACAAAATTTTAGATTGCACAAACCTTCCTTTTTTATAGTTGCAATAATTGTCTACACCTATATATATTGTTATGGTCAGGTTTCTTCAACAATGTGTTGTAATATGAGATGGTATGTCATGATTGTGAATCAGAGAACTTTTCCATGCCATGAGGATAGTATATTGTGTTTTCAAATAATACTTTTATACCTCAGGAAAATTATATCTTGCTTATGTATTTTAATGCACTGTGTATCTTTAATAGCAGGGTATGTTGAATAAAGGTTTCTCAAAAAAAGTGTGTTAAAAAATCTTAGAAATCTTAGAACTTCACTGAAAACCACAACAGCTAATGGGGGGTTTAAAATGTTTAAAAGTTTTAAAACACTGAAATTCACCAGTCATGTGTACCTAAAATAAATGTAACTTGCACCGCTATGATGCACTGCTGATGACCTTACTTATTACTTCAGTGATGACATATGAAATCCATGGCAGTGCAAGCTATACGTCTGTCATTTATGTATAACTGGAGAATTTAAGTGTTTTTTTGGCTATTAACCTTTAGACTTTCTTCAATATTAAAAGACCTATTGGATATATATTAGATTGAAGGAGGCAAATACAATATGATTGCTCATAAAGCTGATAACTTTCCTAGAGATAACTCATGTCAAATATAGTTTTCTTTTAATGACATGTCTATGGTGGAGCAACTGATGAATGGTCTTCGAGTATGACAGACATCTGTCTGTTCCTCATTAACCAAAGGTGTGGATAGTGACAGGTGGTAAGTAACCACACAATGTTTTCACTCTTTTAAATCATAATGTATTCAGCTGTGCCACACATGGAAGCTGGTCCTTGTTTATTTATATGTTTTTTTAAAAGCTCTTTTGAGTGAACACTTTTTCAGGATAGTTTTGTTGTGCAAATTGTGTGTATGGCAATGCTACTCCTTAATGCTGCTCGAGACCGAAGCCATTTTGAGGTTTCCAAATCAACCATGGATATGCCGAGGGATGTAGATGGGGCATCCCATTACCACAACTTTCCAGTGTATTACTCTGCCACTGCTAAATCTATTCATACATTTAGAAAGTAGGCTTAACCACCATTGGTAGTAGATTCTCTGCAAGGCAAGAAACCTTAGGTGCAACTTGGAGAAGGGCCACATCACATTTGGGACTTGAGCCCCACAAAAGCTTCTGACAAGCCTGCAAATGACTCTCATTCAGTTCAGTTGATTATAAATGTCTCTGATGTACCTTACTGTGTAACTCAAGAGGACTGGAGATTTGTATGTTTCTAAATACTGAGAATTAAATGTAAATAGGCACTGGGATTTGTTGTGAAGAGCAGTTGACCATGTTCTGGAGAAGAAGATGCTAAAACACTTGTTGGTAAAGGAGACTATACGCAAGCTAGGGTGATGGAACAGTCATTTCAAACCTCTATGGGGATGATGTGGATAGGTGTTCAGCACCTTCATTCTTTCAGTTATTGATTACTTTTATTTTGTTTCTTATCTCACAAACATTCACTTCAAAACTGTATGGTGCAAATAACATTTTCTTAATAGACTGGAGCTGAGTAAGCTTGAATAGGTATTTTCGAAGAGAATGGCGCAAATAAAGGGAAAATAGAAAAATGATTGGTTTATAAAAAATAGAATTCAGCTAGGCAGAGGGAGGACATACTTGGTATCATGATTAATAGTTGAAGGGTGAGAAAGCTGTGTTGTGCTTGGGCTCAATGGTGCGCTACCGCCCGTGAAGCCTACTTCTTTTTAAAATCCAAATCTCTTTTAAACTGCTTTTACATGGGCTATTGCGGGGCTATTTTTACTGATTTTAAATTCATTGTGTGTGTTTTATTGAATTTGAAGTGGCTGATCTTGCGTGGTAGCAAGGAATCGGAGTTATTGATTCCTGTGTTAAACACTGCCACCATAGAGAGGCACTGGGCCTCTCTGACCATAGAGTTACGGGTAGGGGGGGGAGGATGGCGTGCTAGTTGCCAACCCCACCGACTCCTCATATGTCAGCTGTGGGCCGGGTGTGAAGGTGAGAGAGCTGTGTTGTGCTCGGGCTCAGTGGTGCGCTACCATCAGTGAAGCCTACTTCTTTTTAAAAGCCAAATCTCTTTTAAACTGCTTTTATGTGGGCTATTGTGGGGCTATTTGTAACATTTTTAAATTGATTGTATGTGTATTATTGAATTTGAAGCTGCTAATCCTAGGTGGTAGTAGGAATAGGAGTTATTGATTCTTGCGGTAACACACTGCCACCATAGAGAGGCACTGGACCTGTCTGACCATAGAGTTGGGTGTAGAGGGGGGAGGTTGGCGTGCTAGTTGCCAACCCCACCTTTCCTCATATGTAAGCTGTGGGACGAGCGCACAGTGGACGTGCCGAAACATGGTATTGAGGTCAGTAATCTGCTGGAGGAAGACTCCCTTGATGTAATATTCATTACTGAAACATAGCTTAATTATAGTGTTAGAATAAACTGCTGACACAGGAAGATGAAGAGAAGCCATTTATTCAATCCAGATCCTCAGGCACCAGCTGGCAACTGAGGCGCAGCAACATTCTAAAGTGAGCTTCACTCTAACATTCTAAGGCAGGGATGTACCAAGGGTGGAAGGAAAGGAGGAGTGAAACAGGCAGTGGGAACTGTAGGGAAGAAAGGAAGGCAGGGGAGATACCTACCTATACATAAAATAGAAATACAAGTGGATTAGAAGGCATTAGATTACAAGAGATAGTTCTGGGCCTGATATTCATCTTGCCCTCCCACTAGGCTACCAAATCCATAGACTAGATCGGAAAAACTGGAGGCAAAAGTGACATTATTTTCGGAGATGCTTTTAAATATTCGTGACCCCACTCTCTCTGCCGGAGTGCAAAAGTTTTCAATTTCATATCTCACTCTCTCCCTCTTGTACCTACTCAGGTGTTCTGGTGTACAGACCATCAGGCCATTGTTCCAAATGTTTAGAAGCCTTGCCAGATACTTTAGCTAGCCTTACAGTATGCAAAGCCCATATAACCATATTGGGAGATTTCAACCTTCATTTTGATGCTCCAGGTACCCCCTCTACCAAGAGGCTGTCGGAGGATCTGAAGGCCCTCCAATTAATCCAACTGTTTCCCACACCCACTCATGTCAAAGGACACATTTTATACTTTATATTCCCCACCAACCCCCAAATCATGGTATACAACATAATCCTAGTTCCCTGGTCCGACCACAACCTTACCCTCTTCGGACTACCTAAACTCGCTAAACTGAATAAGATCAAGGACGCTCCCTCGGCCTCTAGGTGCTGATCGTAGCTCAATCCTGAAATCTGGTCAACCATCCTGAAGAAGTCTATCCCCAGATTTGCTGGCAGTCCAGAGGAAGACTACCAGCAGTGGGAAAGCTGAATTGATCAGTCTCTGGATGCAAGTGCCCACTGAAAAAAGACCTAAGCAAAAACATCATACTTAGAAAACTCCCTGGTACAACAACCATCTGTTAACTCTGAAAAATAATGTAAAAGACTGGAAAAGAACTGGAGAAAGGAGTTTAATCCAGACCTTAAAGTTAAATATAAAACTTCCATTAGATTTGATCACAGCAAATTAAAAAATGCACAGGCTAAATTCTATGAGGATAAAATCACTCAGGCTCTTAATTCTCCGAAGGAACTGTTCAGAGTAGTTAAAACTCTCTTCCTGAAAATAATGGTTCCCCTCAAGCTTCAAAAGAAAGATGCAATGAAATAGCACCCTTCTTTCAAAAGAAAGTGACTGACATTTATAGACTTTTTAGTAGAACATCACTGAACCAACACCTGAGGGCTTAGATAAGGTCAATGTCTCAGCCACAGCCTCAAGTCTATCACATTTCCCTAAACTCAAGGATGACGCTATCCTAAATCTACTTACGTCTACTGAATCAGGATTGCCATTAGACTCAGCACCCCCTCGGGCCCTTCTCAAGATGAGAGATGTCATACTTCCCCCACTAACGGTGCTACTTAATAAGTCACTAAAGTCTGGCATGGTCCCACAACTCTGGCAACATGCTGTAAACAGACCTATGCTGAAAAAACCCTTTTGAATCCAGATATTCTTAGTAATCTGCGACCTATATCTCTACTCCCCCTCCTCCATAAACATTTGGAAAAACATGTCAATAAAACATTAGTCCTCTATCTGGAAGAGAATAAACTTCTCCATCCAATGTAGATTAGCTTCCGGGTCCACCACAGCAAGGAAACAGCCCTCCTGGCAGTTACCTAGGAACTCAAAGCTCTATTAGACAATGGTGGGTCTGACACCATTATTTTGCTGGACCTCAGTGCGGCCTTTTATACTGTTAATCATGCCATCTTAATTAATAGACTCAGGGAAATAGGAATCTGCGATATAGCACTGGATGGCTCATCTCTTTTTTTGAAGACCGCTCGTACCAACTAATGGAAAAGGACTGCTTTTCTGAGCACCTGCCAATCAACTTTGGGTGCTACAGGGTTCTTCCCTTAGCCCTACATTATTTAATATATACGTGAGACTGCTTGCCACTACCATGCAGGAGCTTGGCATTTCGGTGGTATCCTACACTCATGACACCCAGTTATTTGTCTCTCTGTCCCATGGCCCCAGCCAGGGAAACCAACAATTGGCTCCCTGCTTGGACAAATTGTCTTCCAGGCCCCTGTATAGCTGGCCTTTCTGTATGGGTAATCCACCAGACCCTAAACCAGTTATAAAAAAATGTGGGTATTTGGATGGATAGTACCCTGACATTGAACCACCAGGCAAACAAACTGTCAGGAATATGCTTTGGGCTCTTAAGAATGATTAGGAAGATATTGGCCCTCATTCCAGAACAGCTAAGAAAAACGGTCATGCAGTCACTCATAGTCTCGCGCCTGGACTATGGCAACTCCCTTTACCTAGGTTCACCAAAATATGTGATAAAGAGACTGCAGGTGATGCAGAACGGAGAAGCAAGAGTTCTGCATAAGCTCCCTTGTCATGTCTCTGTTAGAGATTCTCTTAAAGAACTTCATTGGCTGACAGTCGCCTCAAAAGTCAGGTTCAAATCCCTATGCTTCACACACGGGGTAATAAATAAAAAAGACCCTGAAAAACTCTGAAACTTGATATCCACCTACGCGCCATCTAGATTACTTAGATCCTCCCATCTACACATTCTCTGCACAACCAGAATCAAAAGAACCAGAAAGGGAGGAAGATCCTTTATACACATTGATTCCAAAGCTGTGGAAGGAGCTTCCACTTGATTTAAGAGCATTGCAAAATGAACTTACATTCAGAAAAAAATTCAAAACCTGACTGTTTTCTTTCAGTCACTGATGGCCACCGTTCACAATTCAGCACTCCATACTAGCACTGGGAAGCCCCCGGGCAGCCATGCGCTCTATAAATCCTGAAACTAGAACCCAGAAACTGGAAGGTTGGTTTGAACAGAATGGATCAAATCAAGGTCCAGGAAAACCCAGGGTACAGACGGACAGAGCGGGGCCTTATTCCCCTGAGCAGTTACCAGGTGAGGTGAGAAGTACTCCCACATAAAGATGGGAATGAACTCAAGTTTCCTGTGATATTCGACCACCATTTTGGACTCACAGGGCATGGTAGGCTGTATCGCACCAACCATTTAAGTTGTTATATTTACTTTTTGCACAGTTTCATATTACATTTTGCAGTACCGTTGTCATATTGGTCCTGACGAAAGCCGGGATTAAAGAAATCCATGTGGCTGAAACATGTAGACCTGCCATTTCATTGCCTATGATAGTTATTTTTTCAAACTGTCAGCGCACTGTTTTTAGATTTGACACTAGGATAGTTTTTATTAAAGTTTCTGTAGTATGTTAGTAGTCAATTTTAACATTCGCACAATTTTTCTTTTCACTTTTTTGCACTGCAAAGCTTCAGCACCACTGACTGAAAACTGAGTAGTGGCTGTACCAATCACTGGGTTATGAAATAAGCAGTTTTTCATCAATCTTTGCTGGCTGCACAAGTCATGCAACCAACAGCAAATCCCAGATGATGAAGTTCTGCCACTGAGGTGGGCTGATGGGATTCATTCTAACTCTGTGAATATGGTTTTTCTTTGACCCAGACACTCTAGTTTCTCTGCCAATCTTTGTGTCACTGTTCTTACACCGGTAGGTTCTTTGTGTTTTCTCAGTTTGCAGAATGGGGATAGAATACTGCCTGGATCCTCTATGTAAAGTATTTGTTTAGGTGGCAAATCAAGGTCCTACATATCAGATGGTTCTGCTGTCAGCAGAGGAAAGACTCTGTATTCCAAGAGGTACATTCAAGTGTTTTTTTTTTTATGGCCATTTGACGGGACACTATCATAAACAATACTGTTCACTATGGCAAACAAATATTTTCTGTATGAAAAGCAACTAAGTAGAATTAGAAGTTATCCTGCTCAGCCAATTGTTATGGTATAAACAGTCCATGCAACCATGTTATAGAGTACAGTCAATGGTCCCCAGAGCATTAGTGAAAGTAGTCACATGATGTGAAGCAAGGCAGTAATTCCAGCAGCTTTACCGAGCAGGAAATTGGATCAAAGCATTGGTGTTTTTTTTGTTAACTCACGCCACTGCTTGCCATTTACATTGCTGACTAAATAGGCAAACTTAACCAAGGGAAGGCTCAAGGACCTCATTAACATGGCGTACCTGCAAGCAGTGTTAATGCAGTAAATGACATGCGACCATGGCTAAAAGCTGTCCTGTGAATATTGGTAACTATTTTGTGTCTTCTCACCTCAAATACTAAGGGTGAACAACCTTTACAACGAAACCCTAACAACGCGGTACCATTACAACGCAGGTTTTAGAACGAAAGTCGGTACAACGACTTTCGCTGGAGGGCGCTCTAGGATAGGGAATAGTTTAATTTACTATCCAACACCTTCCCTACTATCCACGGGGACTGGAGTTGGAATAGTAAATTAAACTATTCACTATCCAGCGCCCCCCCAACGCAAGTCGTTGTAATGACTTGCGTTGAAAAACCTGCGTTGTAACGGTACGGGCGGTAATACCATGTGTTGTACCGTCATACATCCATACTAAGGCATTTACTGACCCCATTAGAAATACGAGATACACTGGAGATCTTTAAATTTCACTAGTAGATTTCATCTGGTAAAGACAGCTGAACTATCCAGGTGAATGTCTCACCATCAATGTGGAATAGCTTATGGCATGGACACAGAAGTACTGAATCCTCTGTAATTCCTTATTTGTTAGTGGATCCTTAATTTCTGTCTTGTAATTGGCTGGATTTTCCCCATGCCAAGCGTTACCAGTACGCTCCATAACAGTAAGTCCTGTGGTGGTGAATATCAGGTCTATTTACTGTGTCATTCTTGGTGTTGGACTTAGGGCCTAAATACAAGTACAGTAGTCCAAAGGACTGCCAAACCCATGATTGAGGTGCGGTGGCAGTCGTCGCCTGCTGCACCAGTGGTCAACCGCCACATTACGAGTAGGGCAGTCGGACCGTGAGCAGACCGCCACATCTCCAAGGGATCCGCAATCCCGGGCAGTGGTGCAGCAGTCCTGTGGCACCACCAAATATATTATGAGTTTCCTCCTCGCCTCAATTTTCACGACAGTGAGCCCACCATGTAAAGTGAGGCGGGGAGGAACAAAGGGGGCCCTACAGGGTCCTCCTGAGCCTCTGGGCCTAGGAATACATGCAGGGGGGCACGTGGTGTGCCCCCCTGTGTGCGTGCACCCCTTATTCCTGCACAGCATGGACTTAACAGTCCATGCTGTGCAGAAATGACCTTTGACTTTTTCCATTGCGATGCCTTTTTGAAAGGACTGCCTGCCAGACTACAAAAATACTTGTAATCTGGCGTGTGGCTGGTGGTGAGATTTGACAGTGCGGTAGTGGGGCAGCGGCGTGGGTGCCCACTTCTGCACCACCAGTTGTAATCAAGCTGATGTCTGCCAGTTCCACGTGTGCAGTAAGGGGATCAGTTATTTTGCCTAGAGCACATTGCATACATATTAATGAGACTGTATTTGAGAGCATATAGCCATAATGCGACCAGTGTTTATACAGGATATGCACCACCCAGTGATCCTCCATTAAACAACCCCCTAATATAGTGTGGTACAACAGTTTGGAAAGTAATTGACTACAGGTAAATTATGGCCCCTTTATAAAACTCCCATGGGTATTCTTTAATATTTCAATATTCTCCTAAAAAAGATATGGAGAAATTGAATGCTTAAATTCCAGGATTTTCTAAGTGTTATGAACAGGAGTTGTAATTTACAATCAGTTTATTGTTAAACTGATTTATTCTTTGAGGTGATGTGTGGGTATTTTAAATTTTTCTTGATGAAGAGGGGTGATAAGCATTGTAAAATGCCCAGGCTTAACCTTGTAAAGCTCATGTGACTAAATCTCTTATATACTGAGGGTTTGTTATTAATTCCTTCCTATGAAAGGCAGTTTCATAAGAACACTACTGAAATAAGAAAACTATCTGCTAGCACACTTAGAATTATTCACTGCAAATATGTAGTGACATCACTATGAAATGTGCTCGATATCCTATGGTGACTTTCTAGGTTGCCTTATTCCACACTCAATGACCTTTTCCAATGAAAGGGAAAAATCAACAGGAATCTTGTCAGAATGTATATGCTGCTCTAACAGCTGCCTGCCCATCTTTAGGAAAGTGCCTCTTTAGACATGGTTAGCCCCCACGTTTTGCCTGGTATATGATGTTTTTTCGAATTGCAAGTGCACTGAGTCCCTGCCAACCAGGTTCCCAGTGCCAGATCTCCTTCCAAAAAACTGAACCACGATTGACAAAACGTCAGCCATCCCTGTAAGTCCCTAGTAAATAGTACCTCTTAGAAAGTCATTCTTTTATCCTGTTGACCCATATTTTGTTCTCAATAATACTGGTGGTTTCTGATGCTTACTGTACCTGTAGCTCAGCTAACCAGTCCCAGGACCAGTGCTATGTTTAAAAAGTTACATGTAGTAGGGCACACTTGCAATTGACAATGACAGATCCTGTAAGTCCCCAGTAAATAGTAGGGCCAGGGGTGCAATCTATGTATAAGTCCCTAGCATATAATGAGGCAAGGTGGTTTAGAGGTTCAGAAGATTTTCTGCACTTGCATGTGCACTGCTGAGTGCCTGCTGTCATTTTAAAGATGGCCTACTTTTGCCGACTTTCTTTAAAATGAAACATTGTGTGCAAACCCAACTTTGGTTGTATGGGCACTTTAAAAGTGATATTCTACCAGCAAACAGGAATCCCACTGTCCGGGACTGGGAAGAAGACCTTGACTGGTGCCAACTGGCTGAGCACACACTGTATCAGTTCTTGGGCTGCCCTCACAAATTCGAAAAGATCTGCGGAGCGTGAATGCAGTACAGGGGAACCAACATACCGGGAGAGGGTGGGAGATAGGGGGAACTGGGAAGCAGTGGCAATCAGAAGACGAGTCCATAACCTGCCAAACTACGCACTGGGTCACCTTAAGGGATAAGGACTGTATACATACTGACAAATATTGATATTAGGGCCCCCTGCTAGAAGCCCAAAATGCTTTTACTAAACTGTTTACTGATGATCTGTGATTCTCAAGTAACTGCTCAATAAAAAATTTAAAAAATGTAATGTACCTTATTTTTTCTTGTTAGGCACCTTAGATGTCCTAGCAGTGGAGGGCCATGTAACTATAAGCAGAGACATTATAAAAGATGTTTTACATGACCTGGTGGGGAAACAAATGCCCATTTCATTTTTCCCCATTGCAGATACTTAGCTCCATCGGCTAACATTGCAATATTTTATTTAAATATATCTATTGCTAGGAAAGAAAGAAATATCATTCAAGGACATAAAAGATTGGTATTGATAAAGTCAACAAGTTGCTGCTGTTGAATTTATCATAACTAGTACAGAAGAGGAGTTATAGACCTTTCTCTTCTGAAAGACAAAACCCAGCCTTAGATTGGTCAGCTTTGACAGGCTTAGCCAGGATTCTTTGATTACGTGACAGGTGGCTTGGTCAGAGCAGAGGTTGTCTGATGGAGAAAGCGTTGAAGTTGAGGAGGATGGGTCCTGCAGAGGGGGCTGGGCAAATCAAGCTGAGATCCAAGAACAGATGAGTAAGCAATGCAGGGCATACCTATCCTCTCATCCTCTGCCCAGCCACATGGCAGGCTTAAGACAGGAATTTGCAGCGGTCAGGGAAAGAGAGCTAATGGAAATGAGCCACACAATGCGTTGATTTAGCTAGTTCTTACTCCTCTGGAGAGTAATCATCCATGTTGGATGTTGGAAGTGCAATGCTTTGTGAGACAAGAGTATGCCACACTTAGGAGGAAGTTCCCATGGTTTTAGGTGGCATCCAGCATCTCATTAGACAGAGGTGCCTCACTGCTTGCCATCCCAGAGCACTAAATAAATATGTGAGAGCTGCATAGTCTCTCATATCTGCTGCCTGAAACTACAAGGAAAGGAACTGCCATGCTTGAATATGGCTTTGCACCCAAAGGCCTGCAATCTGAATGACTGCACCTGCCGCGCAATCTGGTACTACAGCCCTGGGGACTGTGCCTTGCTTCAATACGGATTAAGAAGTGTACCCTTGCAAGCTGCAGGCTAACAGAGCCCACATGCATCATCTCCACCAAGAGTCCCCTCCCTGGAGTGGACTTTTAAGGATTTGGCCAGGTGCATTGTGGGATTTGTGGTCCAGACATCCCAGAGACCATCTAAGAGATTTCAGACCTAAGTATTGGTGATTTGGACACTTTGAAGCTAGAAGGAGACCTTCAGGAAGCACCTCCTGAAGTTTGGAGAACTTGGGAAACTCTTTGTGAAAAAGCTTTATGAGGTCACCAATCCATTGAGAGGCAAGCCGACGACCTTCAACTGTGACCTGGCCAGTATTTCAGGTTTGTCCCACTGAAAGCTTCAAAGCTCCAAACTTCCAGGATTTGACCAGGGCCTAGCGGAAAGTCAAGCTGGCCAACTCTCTCAGACTCCAGCCTGCTGTGGAGGATCTAGCGACTTCGGAAGAAAAAGCTCCAGAAAAGCCTTTAAGTATGAAGATAACATTTTGACCAGGGCCTCCCGCTTAGTGTATCGGACAGGGATCCATTGCGTTTGATCTAAAACTTTGGCTTTGCCGTGGTCAAGCGCGACCAGATGTCCCTGAGTTGCACTATATTATTTAAGCATAACAAAGGGGTTAATCTTTAAAAATGCATATACCTACATTGGATTTTTGTTGTTTTGGCGTCTTTTGTTCATAAAATTGTTTCCTATTTTTATAAATTGGTGTGGTATTTTTGATTGTGTGTTGTGCCCTAAAAGTTTGATGAATTTATGTTTTTAAATGCTTTACACTCCTGTCTCCTACGTTAGGCCTGACTGTTTGTTGTCAGCTACCAAGGTTTGAGCAAGGGACTTATTGACTGAGACCTCTACTGGACCTTGTAACGTGTTGCCGGCCTTATTACTAGAGGTAGGTGCATACTTACCCCTACCAATAACCCACTTTCCAACGGAACCTCTGGTACCTAAGGAATTGGGACTGAAGAGGGTCCATTGGGACTGTAGCACTAATTGTGCCATCCCAGAAACTCCTCACGAAGACCATGAAAAGTGCCATGGCAGGCTGCGTGTCTTGGTGCAGAGAAAACTGAAGAATCCACATTTCACACAGCCCTGCTGTCATGTACCATACATTGCATAAGGTATAGGTAAGTCACCCCTACTGCAGGTCTTACATCCCTATGGAAGGGTGCCCAATATCCCATGAGTGGACATATTTGCATAAGCAGATATGACCCTACAATATCAAGTCAATTCCTATATATTGTAAGTATACATGGAAGCCATAAAGAGTACATGGGCTGGAATCGTGCCATCACGAGTTTCATAGCTCAATGATAGCTTCACTGTAGCCTAAGATGTTTGTAACCAAACCTCTTGTCTTAATGAATCCTCACTGATACCTGTGTTAGATTTATTAATATAAATGCACACAGGTGACCCTTTAGAGGGTCACCTGAAACCCTAACAAGCACTAGTGTGGTCTCCGACTAGTCTCAGATAGCCTGCCACCACCAGACATGTTTATGACCTCATGGGGTGAGGGTCAGCACTCTTAGAGGCCAGGAACAAAGCCTGCTCTGGGCAGAGAGAATGGGCTTCCTAGGCAGGAAGCTTCAAAGGCAATGACACCATTGAATTGAAATCCAGGCAGCTCCAGCTAGTGAACGCTGCCAACCCGCCCCCCCAATTGGGGAGAGGACAGGTGGGAAAATTAGGTAAATCAGGAGGTGGGTCTCCATTCAGCCAGCAACACCCCTAAGGTGGGGCAGGCGATGTGGAACCCACTTTTCATTTCCCTTCATCTTGGTGTGAGGGTAAATTAGCCAATAAGGTTCAAGGTAGTGCCCCTTCCCACAGGCGCCCTTTGGCTACTATCTGTCTCCCTCTTTAATGCCAATAAATTTAGTATTTAGGTGGCATCCCTGGACCCTGAACTTAGATTCAAAAGACCTAAGAAGAGCAATGGACATAGAAGAGCTGCTGACCCGAGAACCGATGACCAGTTGCAAACAATTTGGCACCAATCCCTGTCGGCTGATACCAGGACTCAACCATTGTTGCCTTCTGTCTTGTCCTGCAACTGTGAGGCCTCCAATACCCTTGGAACACTGCCACCGTTTGACAAATTGTAGAGAACCTCTCTTGGAGTAGAGGTGCTACTCCTCTGCATCCCACAGGCACCGTACCGAGAAGTCCGGTTAACTGATCTGCTGCTCCCCTGCAACTCTGATGCAGCTCCCAAGAAGAAGAAGTACATCAGTTCCAAAAGACACCACAACCTACTGGGGCGTTCCATGCCAATTCCCGGGGTACGGGACCCACTTTACCGATACCGAGAAGAAAGAATTCAATCAGGACTACAATGGCACAGGGCACAGACAGCTATTGAGGGACCTCGAGACCCCTGAGACTTGCTCTGTGAGCATCCCAGCTGTTCCTAAATCATCTCTGCAACCTGCCTGCCCCTATCTGTAAGGATCATCTTGACACACAATGCTTGGCTGTCCTATGTGCTCTTCGCCCAGCCCATCCAGCCTGTATAACAAGAAACCAGATGTGCTCCCATGGTCCTGAGGCCAATGTGACCTCCTCCCTTGAGTGGAATCCCCGAACTTACCCTTAAGGCCAGCTGAGCAGTGCGTTTTTAGGTGGAGCCCTTCTTCGTAGCGACTGCTACCAACTACCTCACCACCCCACTGCCAGCTGAATCCTGGAGCTCTGCAACTTCTGCTGCTGGAACATTGGACATGGCCTTGCTACTTACCAAAATCAGGAATGTGAACCTCGAAAACCCAGTGTTATTTTCTATGTGTTTTCCTATTTTCCCCTATTGACTTCTGTAGAATTTTGGCGACTCAATGTTACTCTTCTAATGCGGAGTTCTGGTCAAATTCCGTCAATCGCCACGTGGCAGAATTTTTTCTTGGGCTTGTCTCCTGGACGGTAAGTTCATGAGTGCAAGTGAGATTTAGCATCCCCTAGTGTGATTTCATTTTCTAGGAGTAGAGCCGGCAAGATTTTTTTAAAATGGGCAATCGCAGATGATTGCGACCATTCGTGATCAGAAGTCTGACGCTTGAGTACAAAATCTACTCCAGCGGCAGGACAGTCAAGTTTTTGTAGCTGTGCCCTCTGGCTCACTGCGTGGTGTTGTACAAGCTGAGTTTTCATGGCAGAACGCACTCCTCGGTGTTGAATCACAATGCAAACAGCGCAACATGCCTATTTAGGCTCATTGGCTGATCTCCAGAGAATCTCACTGATTTTATATAACTCTGCAGAATTTTGCAGAGTCAAATTTGAAGAGTTCTGTCCACCCCCACGGAAAACATCCAAAGTGAAAAAAATGAGAAAGAGAAAGACTTAACAAAGAAAACATGGAGGAAGAGAAAGACAGAAAACCCGACATAGAGGCTGAAAGCAGGGCCCAGCAAGAGTGAGATAAACGAGTTGGGAGTTTCTGGTAGGGATTAAAGAGGACTGAAATGAACTCAAGACTGCGCAGCCTTGGTATTCGGGGAACATGTTTTTTTATGGTACAGTTGGAGCAGGGCTTTGGGCACCAACACTCATTCTTTTACAAGTTAAGCACTGGGGTCTTGGGGGCGACGCACGAAGGGCGTTCGCCCCCGGGCTATTTCGGGCATTGGTATGCCCCGCTGTGGCTCGCGGGTGGGGGCGCGCGGGGATTGGCCAGGGGGGTTTGCGCGCGCATCGGACGCAACATTCCGTGTGGCGCACTTTCGGCGGCGGGGGGAGAGAAGTTTTGTCGGCGCTCGGGGACGCAAAGTAAATACGTTTAATTTTACTTATTGTGGCCTCATCACCATGGAGCAGGCAGCTCCCTCAGTCAGGGAGGCGCTCCGTATATTGGCGGAAGCTGGGCGCAAGGATTTGCTCGTGCCTGGCGTTTTGTCTCAGGCATGGGTCGGGCTGGAGAGGGGGGAGCGTCAGGCTTCCAGCGGTGTATCCGCTGCAGTGGCAGCTTGTTTGTCAAGCGAGGACTCCCCTTTGCCCTCCAATACAGCTGGCCCCCTTTTGCAGCAATTCTCTCAGCCTGCCACGTCCCCTGGCCCTTCAGGACTCGTTTCTGTCCCTGTTGCCCTTCCTGCTCCAAAACGGGGAAAAAGCACAAAAAAGAAACCTGGCACTCAACCCCTGCCTACTTTTAATGTACAGCGGCAAGTTAGTTTTAAGAAGCGTTCCCAGCCTAAGAATGTTTCTGCTGCTTTTCCTTGTCATGTGGCAGTGCGACCCCTAGTGTTACAAAGGGGAAGGTGCCACCTTTATTATCTAATAAGCAGTCTGCTACGGACATTAACATTTTTGGGTTGAAGAAGTCATTGCTGCCTGCCCTTTCGCCTGCCTTGTCTCTGGACAGGAACCTAGCTCCTCTGGTTTCCACAGCTGCTGACGCTGTTGCTGACAGGGCAGCACTGCCTTCCCCACCTTTTGTTGACACGAGCACAGCGGCATTGCCCAGCGCTGCTTTGCCAACCGAGCCATGTCTCAGCCCCCGCAGCTCTTTGTGTACCCCCCCACATTCGCTGCGCCTTCCACCATGAACACAGATGGGGATGCTGCAATTCAGACATTTGACGGGCAGGGCCAGTGGGTCTGGATGCCGAGTGAAATCACCGATGGGCGCAGGCTCAAGCGCCTACAGCGAGATTCCAGAATTTTGGCTGCAAATTATGGCGTTTTGCAGCCCAACGAACAAAATGCTTTGACAAGCGCGATCATGGGCAGTGAGAGCGTGCCCCTCAGGCTTCCCACGTCCTGCACCGACAGAAGCAAGAAGACCGGGAAGTTTGTGGCGGACTTTCCCACACCAATTGCAGGCGAGAGACTTTCACGTTTGAAAAAAGTGGTTAATTGGAGAGAATTTGATGGTGGCGTGGGAGATGGGGAGCGTCCTAGCGGCAGTTCTGGGCGGGGTGGTTGTGATAAGGAAGGGGTAGGGCATTGTTCACCAAGGGGGGGTGCAGACTCACTGGAAGAAGGCGAACTGTCAGGATCGGAGGGTGCAGAGGGTGCTTTATCTCACACTGGGGCGATGGGGGGGCGAGCTAAAGAGTTGTCTAGTTTCTATTTTCTGCAGACCAGAGGTGGCGAAGCTGGCGTTTCTGGAAGGAGTTCGATGTCATCGGCCAAGGGGGCGAAGCATGGTGCGACTGAGCGTGCGGCACAGAATTTACCAGGTGAGACCCTTGCTCGGTGCGCTAAGCGTACTAAAGTGGACAAAGGTGTGGGTACAGATGGGTTGACTGTCATGTCAGCCTCTCGTGATTGCGCCACCGATACTAGAGATGGAGGGTCCTTGCCTTCTGCAGGTCAGTCGCCAGTGGTTGCTGAGAGTTCCTCCACACAGGAGCTTGATCAAAAATCAGTGGGTGTTTTCAAACGTCTGCCTTACATGGGCGTTGCTATGCCTTTGGGGGCGCATTTAAGTAAAGCCACAAAAGACAAGATATGGAAAGGGGATTTTGTGGATGTCTTTAAGCTCCTACATAGGGACATACAGGCAAAAGAGGGCTCAAAGGAAGAGACTTGGGAACTTCTCAAACGTCCGCGGGTTCCCACCAACATAGATTCGTGGACGTCTGCATTTCTTATTTTTGCTAGTGTATATTGCGAAAAATATGCTGACAGATCTGTGTCACTCTTAAAGTACCTTGATGTCATCAGGAAGGCGGCATCGGAATTTGGAGGGTATGCATGGCTCCATTATGATGAAGAGTTCAGGGCACGGTGTCTTTATTACCCGATAAACCATGGGGAGAGGTAGATAATGAACTGTGGGTCCAGTGGATGTATCCCCAGAGGCCACCACCATCCATGCACACGGCCAGTGGTTTAGCGGTACCTTATCGGCCCTTTCAGACTAGACCCACCCTGGGGGGGGTGGGTTCCTGGAATAGACCCAACACCATTGTCTATGGGGCATGCTGGAATTTCAATAAAGGATTTTGTTTGCGTAACCCATGCAAATACAAACATGAGTGCTCCAAGTGTGGACGTAAACATGCCGTTACTCAGTGTTTCGGGGAGCAGAGTCACGGGGGAGGGGGACCATTGTTTGCGGGCCAGGGCAGAGGCTTTCCACCGCAGTTTGGAAACAAAGGCTTTTACTCCCATCAAGGTGGACATTTTATGTAACTGGTTGCTGCACTATCCAGACACACAGGGTGCTGCGCTTTTGAGATGGGGTTTTCAGGAAGGTTTTCGGTTGGGGTATCAAGGTCCTAGACTTCCCAGATTTGCCCAAAATTAGCATTCTGCACGGCAATTTCCTTCTGTTGTACGTTCAAAGTTGCTGTCTGAGGTCCAGGAGGGTCGGATGGCGGGCCCCTTTGATCATTGCCCTTTGCCGAATTTGATCGTGTCTCCACTGGGGGTTGTGCCAAAGAAGGCGGAGGGTGAGTTCAAGATGATTCAACATTTATCATGGCCGGAGGGCTCCTCTGTCAATGATTTCATTTCACGGGAGGATTCCATGGTACATTTTGAATCGGTGGATTCCGCGTTTGCTATCATCAGGGACACAGGAGAAGGGGCGCAACTGGCAAAATGTGACATTAAATCTGCTTTTCGTCTGTTACCAGTTCACCCATCGGATTTTTCCTTGTTAGGTATATATTTCGATGGGCAATATTTTGTTGACAAAGCTCTCCCTATGGGATGCGCCATTTCTTGCAAATTGTTTGAGGCGTTCAGTTCCTTTGTGCAGTGGTGTTTTACGTACCACACGGGCCATACCAACGTCACACACTATCTGGATGATTTTCTTTTCGTAGGTGCAGCACATTCTTCTCAATGCACGGATGCTTTGAGGAATTTTCAATTGCTAGCGGAGACATTGGGAGTTCCTTTAGCAGAGGACAAAACAGAGGGCCCTTCCTGTTGTCTGACATACCTGGGCATTGAAATAGACACTATCAAGATGCAGGCCAGGCTCCCCCACAAGAAAATTGTGGAAATAACGGGGCTTCTGGATAAGGCGCGCGGGGCCACTAAACTGACATTATCAGCAGCGCAATGCTTGTTGGGGCACTTAAATTTTGCGTGCAAGGTTGTCCGTGCCGGCAGGTCTTTTTGCAGGAGGCTAGGCTTTGCTATGTCAGGTTTACGGCTCCCTCACCACAGACTCAGGATTTCGGCACACATGAGAGCTGATTTTGAAGTGTGGTCTATTTTTCTCTCAGATTTCAATGGTATCATGCTTTGGTCTTTGGATGAACATTTTCACTGGCAACTTCAACTATTTTCTGATGCGTCTGGTGCCCACGGTTTTGGCCTTTTTTGGGAAGGTAAATGGTGTGCGGAAAAATGGCCTGAGCGCTGGTTTGACACTAAGAAAAGCATTGCCTTTCTGGAATTTTTTCCCCTTATCGTGGCTCTCCGCATCTGGGGTCCCAGGTTAGCGAATAAGACAGTGCTTTTCCATGTGGATAACAAATCTGTTGTTGATCTAGTCAATGGCCAGAAGGCGAAGGATAGGCATTTGTTGAAGCTGCTGCAATTATTTATGCTTGGTTGTTTACAGCTCAATATTGTTTTCAAGGTTCAGCACATTGCTGGCATGGACAATAATATTGCGGATGCACTGTCTCGTTTTCAGTGGGAGAGATTCCGTGGTTTGGCGCCGGGAGCGGATTCACAGAAGACTCCCATTCCCAGCGAGCTATGGACTCTGGGGATATGAACGCTTGCCAACTCATCGAGAACTCCCTTGCACACAGCACCAAATTGGCTTACAGAAGAGCTTGGATGGAATTTTTAGATTCAGGTGCCCTTTTCCGATCTCACACTGGTGTGGGTTTGAGACAGCGTAGAGAGGATGTGGTGCGATTTATCATGTCTAACATTACGAAACATGTTTCTTCCCCTACCATAGCTGGCAAGTTAGCAGGTATTTCATTCTATGGCAAATTTTTCTGGGGTTACGAACCAACAGCAGGTGAAATGGGTAAGAGACTGCTTCAAGGTTGGTCCAAACAGCTGAGGCGGGGTTCTCGCCAGAGGGACCCATTATCCCTGCGTTTATTGGCCAAGATCATCGCTGTCCTACCTATTGTTTGTTTTTCTGCATTTGAAGCCCGCCTATCGAAACTGTGCATGGTGTGGCTCTTTTTTGGGGCCTTTCGGGTCTCGGAATTGTTGGGTACTTCAGTCACTGATGCTTTGCAGACCACTCATGTATCGTTGTTCAAGTCCCATATTGAAATATATCTAGCATATTCCAAAACTGACCAAATGGGTAAGGGTTCCAAGGTCATGTTACAGGCCATGGGGTCTTTGCCCTGTGCAGGCGTGGTTTGACTTCTCCAGCTTTGGAGGTGCCAATTCCACTTTTGTTTTTCATCACCAGGATGGCTCCCCTTTCAAAGCCCCCCAATTGTTAGCCATCCTGCGGAAGTCTTTAGCTCTCCTTGGTGAGGAGCCCCAGCGCTTTGGTATGCATTCCTTTCGTATTGAGGCAGCCTCAGAGGCCGCCAGGTGGGGTTTCTCTGCTGACAGCATAAAATTATTGGGGCGTTGGTCTTCAGATTGCTTTTTGCGTTATGTTAGACAGATCGATCAGATTGTGTAGAAAGTGGGTATTAATTGTTTTCTCTTTGCAGGTCGCAAGCAAGTCTGGCTCATTGGCCATTCGTTCATCAAGTGGGCTGCCACGCAGGCGGACAAACGTCCTTTTGGTCACAATTTGGGGTTTCCGTCTGATGCAGTGGCCTTATCTTGGTGTGGCAAGAGTGGGATGAAGTGGGGACAGTTGCTCCCACTTATCAGTGAGTTGTACTTTAAACACATGCCGGACTTTTTGTTAATTCATTTAGGAGAAAACGATTTGGTCCAATTATCTGGGTTGGGTTTACTGATCGACATGAAAGCTGAGCTGGAAGTCTTTTTGAAATCATGGCCCCGTTGTCAGCTCATATTGACTGCTCTACAGCCCAGAAGAGTTTGGAGAGGGGCAAACAGTTACACGGCTGTGGAACGTGCTCGGAGAAAGGTGAACAGGGATCTTCAACGTTTTTGTTTTATAAATCGCATTTTCTGGTTAGAGCACGATGACATTAATAGAGCAGATTTTCATTTTTTCCGGCATGATGGGGTGCACCTTTCTTTTATGGGTAATGAAGTTTATCTGCTACGCATTCGTGAGTTACTTGCTAGTCTTTTAAACATTAATCCTTGGTGTTGAATCGGTACTGTTGTAGCGGCAGTATCTTCATTACACATGTTGTTTCAGTAATATGTTTTCATTGGTACTTTTAGCTGCACCCCTTTTCTCACCTTATCCCTGTTTTTTCTCTTTTCCCTGCCTTGTTTCCCCTCTTCCCCTACCCCTCCCCACCCCCCCCCCCACCGCCGTCTTTGCTATTTCTAGCTACATTCGTTTTCTTCTCACATTTCTGCCGCTGTTTTACAGCAAGTTTTAGCGTTTAGCGATTTTACGTATTATATTCATGCCTTCTTGGGGTGATAGTTTTATTACATGCTTTTAGGTAAAAAACTTTTTCACTGTTTGGCGACAGTTTATTTGGCTGCATTTACGGTTTGCCATGTTCATGCGTACAGTTTGTTTACATGCAAAATAAAGTTTCCTGTTTGGCGACAGAAGGTTTTTTATGGTACATTTTGGTTGATACAGTTTTTGGGGGGGGCAGGAAAAACACCTGTGATAGGGTTTTTCCTGGTGGCAGATTGGGAGGAGATCGAGACAGGCAGGAAGGGTTAAGGGCATTAGGAATAGGTTCGGTCAGAGGGAAGCAGGGGAGTGAAGTTGGAGTCAAGAGGTAGGCAGGAGAGGTACATAGGCTCGGGGAGGAGGTTAGGCCGAACAAGTGGGAATTTAGTGGCAAAGGGACATTGGAGTAGGGGATGGGGGTGTTAGGTCGGGGAATTGTTGATGCTATGATATGTTATTTGTATTATGTAATGCCTATCTGTCCAATAAAAGCGGCCTTTTACCCGGAGCTGGAGTGGGGCGTGGTTATTGCCCGATGGGGTCTTGGGGGCGACGCTCGAAGGGCGTTCGCCCCCGGGCTATTTTGGGCATTGGTATGCCCCGCTGCGGCTCGCGGGTGGGGGCGCGCGGGGATTGGCCAGGGGGGTTTGCGCGCGCATCGGACGCAACGTTCCGTGTGGCGCACTTTCGGCGGCGGCGGGAGGAGAGAAGTTTTGTCCCACCCTCCCACCCTTTGTTTTTGTCATGGATTCTAAAAAAAAAAAAAAAATAAATCCCTGGGCTAGTGCCCATATTTTCTGGTTTCTCGTCGCTTGGACAGTGGCAGATTGGGAGGAGATCAAGACAGGCAGGAAGGGTTGGGGGCATTAGGAATAGGTTCGGTCAGAGGGAAGCAGGGGAGTGAAGTTGGAGTCAAGAGGTAGGCAGGAGAGGGACATAGGCTCGGGGAGGAGGTTAGGCCGAACAAGTGGGAATTTAGTGGCAAAGGGACATTGGAGTAGGGGATGGGGGTGTTAGGTCGGGGAATTGTTGATGCTATGATATGTTATGTTATTTGTATTATGTAATGCCTATCTGTCCAATAAAAGCGGCCTTTTACCCGGAGCTGGAGTGGGGCGTGGTTATTGCCCGATGTCTGAATTTGTAAACCTTTGAAGAGAAAAACAGAAAAATCCAATTCTTACCGAGAGACCCAATTTCTGGGACAACCCTATATAGAGCACTTTATATGACGGATATAACAGTGATAAAAAGCAAAATGATGCCTGGTACGTAGTTCCGCATCTTCGTAAAGGCAAGCAAACGGACTGCTGTCAAGTCCCTCCATGTGGGCACCATGCTCCTCAGCAATTGGGATATTTTCATAATGTACAATGATGGCTACATTCATCCACACGTGGCGTTCACGATGACTCGCAATTCGAGCGTCGTTTTTATGGAACAACCGCTTGTCATTGGCGTTTCTTATAACTATGCATAATACAGACGGATGTTTTTAATATGTAAACGGACGGTAAATACATGATTAGTTCGAGGTGCGGGTGTCGATAACCACATGAAAGAATGGTTTAGGGTCAATGACAAGCCCCGATGTGACTGACGTAAGCCAAAACTTGAACTAGTGGTGCAGACTTCTCTTGCGCAGTACGGTTTTTGTTCAACGCAAGGAAGATGTAGCTATTTGACTCAACAGCAATTCATAGTAAGGGTTGTTACTAAGTGCGTTATCCGGGATGAATTTATAAAGATGAGCTCACAGATGGGGAGACGAAAAGGACATTGTGTTTGCAGATATCTGCAGTCGTGCACCGCCACCTCCAGCAGCTCCCTAGTGTCATGCGTAGACACACTCCATCACAAACTGTGACCTTTATCACCAGCGGAACTGCAAAGTCAACACTGCATGGTGTCCCGGAGGGCTCGACGGATGCCGTATGAATATTCATTGGCATACTCCGACTGGAATCTGTTTTAACCATGCATTGGACGAGCTGCTAAATACAATTGGCCTGCTGGCAGTCGTCTCTGTTTTAGATGTTGCAGAGCATAATTTTCCACAAATCAAAAATGCACTCTTTCCACAGCTGTCAGAGGGAAATCTCCATACAAGGATGCCAGCTTGAATTGTAAAGAAAAATGTTTTGATTAGGTTTGTGCTCTTCCTGGTGCGTACCATAGCTCGCATGGTATTTTTGACTATACCTGTTTACAATTCTGAGTATATCTTCTGATGTGTTTGCACAGACGTAAGTGGCTTTACCGCCCACAGGGCTAGCAAAAGCTTTCCTTCAAAAAATAACATGCGTGATACTGTTTCGCGGATGGATTACACGCCTCACTGTGAAGTCAGAGGGATGACAATCTCCCCCTAGTGGCGTTATATTTAATTTAATTTAACTGACAGGTTTGTGTACAAGATAGAATTTAAGTATTCTTAAACCGAGAATGTTTTTCACACAGTAAACATGTCTCTACGTGCATAGAGAAGGCTGAACGAACAACTAACACTTGTTTATGAGTGCTATTACAATCTTTGTTCTTGCAGCTATTTTATAGGCACGTCCACATGCGGCGTTTTTATTTTCATACGTATTTTTTCAATAATTATGCTGCAAGGCTTTGTTTAGTAAATATTATTCACCATGCAATGTAAAAGTCCAAAATAGGCCGGTGAAATGTAGCCGAATAAAACATGCTATTTGTAAGAAGTGTACTAATAATCTTACATTTGCGCATTTATTTATAGAGTGCAGAGATCAAACTATAAGCTATCAATGCAGTATAATTTAAGTAACATCGAAAACACTGGTTTATACCTTATAGATCCCATTCATGATCCACTTCACATAAGAAAACAAGCAGGGAGCCTAGTTACACGACTTAGTTATTGCTACTCTGTTTCACTGACTGGATTTTACCTCGTGTGCTTTGGTTATACATAAAATACCTATGTATAACTAATGTGACTGAAAAAACAGCAAGACATATGTCATACATTCAGATCTGCTAAGTGTAATATATTATTTATTAGCATTGTTGGGGGGAAGAGGAACAGGATAACCAAGTGGAGTCTTTGCTCTCCTAAATCACCACACACAACGCTGGCGAGACTTGCATTTTACATCATGCCATCTGCCGACACACAATTTATGTAATTCCAATGAAAATAAAGTGACAAAATCACACGTCATTTCGAGCTAGTGCTTTAATAAGCACACATTCATTATTTTATTATAAGAGTATGAAGGCCATATTCCATTTCTCACGATAGTACAAGTACCTGCATGAGAAACACTACTTATTGTCTACAAGCATCCATTCTAGAATCCAATGACGGATAAAAATAACTGATGCCATACTCACAAATCACAGGCTTTGTGATTCTATCTGGCTGCACAAATATATCCTTGCATTCTGGATATATTGAAAAACATTTTGATCACAAGTGCTGCACAAGAAAAAGTTGCATGGCCTAAAGCTTACATGTAGATTCACAAAACATGTTGTTTGGTGGCATTATGACCCTTTACCGTTTGTAAATCACAAGCCCCCCCCAGCCCTCCCCAATAGCAACAGATAGCATATTATCCTCGCCACATCTGTAAAAAGTCTATTTATGCCATGCCAGCAAAAAACAAAATGTACCCTAACAACACGTTATTTAAAACACTCATACAAAGAAAAAGAAACATACATTCATGCATTTATTACTACAATTCATGGTCAAATTCCAGGTTATTATACTAGTAATGATTCCCTCACTGTTTCTTTGTCTCAAACATTCCTTTCTAGAATCAGTTGATGGCTGAAATCTGGGGTGATGCTCAAAATAAATAGCATATCCATCAATTAATTAATTTATCCATCAACCTAAACCCATCAATCACTTATCATTTCATCTCTAATACAAAAGGATGACCATTTGGACACACCAGCAAGACAAGACACAGGCTAACTTAGTCGTATTCAGTTTATCGCTCTATGATACAAATTACAGGATTTTCTTGTATCAAGTTGTTCCTCACTCTCTGTAATGTATCCAAAATAACAGTAGAGAGGCAGTAAAATCACATGATATCCAAAGTAAAGGCACTTTTAATGGACCCAAAGGTTTTAGAATGTAACAAGATATCACTGTACAAGTCACATGTATATATATATTCACTGAAAAAACCATAGGTTATAGACCATATATAGTTAGGAATTAGCATTTACAAAACCTTGAAAATTCACTGAAAAAACCATAGGTTATAGACCATATATAGTTAGGAATTAGCATTTAAAAAACCTTATTTTACTCACACAAAACCATTGAAATTCCATATATAGTTAGTTGCACTAACTATATATCGCGCACCCGCAATCCACTGCTGATGATGTCACATATTACATCATTCATGACATGGTCAGTGACATCACTGATGACATCACTGATGACATCATCTAGTGTCTGTGTGTTTTTGTAAAGTTTAAATACGTTTTACATATTGAAGAATGAGTGGATGTATGGAAGACTGAGTGTGTGTGTGGGTGGCTTGGAGGTGTGTGACTCTGTGCATATCAATGTGTACTTGTATCAGTGATTGTATAAGAGAGTAAGTATGTGTTAGTATATGTGTGAAAAGTATGGTGTTCTGTGTTTAACTATAGATGAGGAAATCGAAGTGTGATTGATTCTTCACAGGACTGACTAGGTGTATGAGTGCATATGATAGTGTTGTAATAATGAGTGACTGTATGTATGAGTGATTGTATGGGTGAATGAGTGAATGTGTGTGTAGACGTAGGAATCAGTGAGTGCGTATGTAGTAACTGGTATTGGTGTGTCATGATGTCATCAGTGATGTCATTTGAGATGTCATCAGTGATGTCATCAGTGATGTCATTTGAGATGTCATCAGTGATGTCATCAGTGATGTCACTGACCATGTCATGAATGATGTAATATGTGACATCATCAGCAGTGGATTGCGGGTGCGCGATATATAGTTAGTGCAACTAACTATATATGGAATTTCAATGGTTTTGTGTGAGTAAAATAAGGTTTTTTAAATGCTAATTCCTAACTATATATGGTCTATAACCTATGGTTTTTTCAGTGAATTTTCAAGGTTTTGTAAATGCTAATTCCTAACTATATATGGTCTATAACCTATGGTTTTTTCAGTGAATTTCATTGGTTTTTTAACAGCTAATATCTGTAACTGTAAAATGTATTCTTCTTTAAATCCAAAAATATATTTTATATGTTTATTAATAATTTTTTTTTTTATATATTTTTTTCTTCGTTCCCGCTTCGCGAATCGGGAAGCTTCCCGTTAGCTGACCTTGATGCCGCAAAATAGACCGCGAGCGGGTAAACGTTCCTTTACCGCAACTGCCGCGTTAGAAAACAACATCGTGACGCCTCCCGTCCGCATGACGTTTCGCGTTGTCGCGTGATACGTCATATGACGTGCTACGTTAGCGAACTGGTACGCTTACCGAGGCGCAAAGCGCAGGTTTCTGGAAGCAAACCGGGAGGCGGTGCAAAGCGCGTAACGTAAACACAGCAGGTCATGTGACTTGGTAATAACACTTTTCATTGGTTCATTTCACTTTTGGTTTCCTAATGATGTAAGACTAGGTCATATAATCTAAAATGAACACTTTTCATTGGTTGAGAACTATTGTTTTTCCCAAATGATGAAAATCCCTCCTTCTTTCCTCACTCTGACTTTCATCATTGTGAGAGAAAGACCCTTTGTTACCAGTGAGCAATGGCTTCTTTAGTAGCTTCAGCTGGTGCTTCCCCACCACCTCCACCACATCCAAGGAAGACTGGACCACCTGCTGAAGTTATAATTCAGCAAGAAGAGGAAGAAGAGGAACAGGAGGAAGAGCACGAAGAGAGGCAGTTTTTGCCTGAGGAGCCCAGGACGTCTCACCGGAAAGAAAACTACATTTGGCAATTTTTTAAAATTCCCAAAGGTCAGAAAAAAGTAAATGCAAGATACGTAACTTGCCTTATATGTCAAGATAGACTGTCCAGAGGGACCGACAAAAAATACAGTTTCGGAAACTACACAATGCATCGCCATATGACTAGGTGGCATCCTAACAACTACAGTGCTGCACAGTTTCGTAACGACCTAGATAATCCCCCTATTATGGCCAGAAGATCTGTTGTACCGGAAGTAACGGGACCAGAGGGCAGGGAGATGGTGCCAAATATACAAATGAGATTTGGTGAAGTAAAACAAGTCTGCGTACATTGCAGTGGATTCATTTGCTACAGAGAAAGTAGCATCACTCTGATCAACAGAGCTATTGACTATCATATGCAAGTTTGTACGAAACGCCCCAAATAATAAATTCTTTTTTTTTTTGTTGCTCCTGTTGAGCCCTTTACAATGAATCGTTTTCGTTGCCCCCTCCGAAAAAAAACCAAAAAAAATATAAAACTGTTCAGAAAAATGCAAAAAAAGTAAAAAAATGTTCAGAAAAATAATAAAAAAAATATAAAACAACAAAAACAATAAAACAAAAAGTTATTTTCAGAACTACCTCCCCGTTATTAAAAAATTGGTACAATATTTGGAACTGTGCCAACCTCTATTTCTCTTAGTTCGCTTCCCAGTTCGCTCGCCGGTACGCGAACCGGAAGCGAACCAAAAACATTTTTTTAAAAAAAAGAACAGTAAGTATAAGAAAAGGAAACAGACAGTTATGTTAAAAGAAAGACAGCTATAGGGGAGTAAACTAGAGATACTATTACCCGTAATCCACTGCTGATGATGTCACATATTACATCATTCATGACATGCTCAGTGACATCATCAGCAGAGGATTGCGGGTAACAGTATCCCTAGTTTATTCCCTATAGCTGTCTTTCTTTTAACATAACTGTCTGTTTCCTTCCCTTATACTTACTGTTCTTTTAAAAACAATTTTTTTAGATCAGTCAGAAACAGTGAAAGTAATGAAATATAAAAGACTACGTAGAATATAAGCACTGTATGCAACAACTTTGACACTTACAGAAGCCTCACCTTCTCCATGCCTCCTACACAGTTCTACATGTACATCATAAATGCAAACAGAACAGAATTAATTATACATGTTAAATGGTTTATTTTTGCTGTTCTCAGAATGTATCAAATTTCACTAAAACAGTGACTTGAAGGTATTCATCACATAAGAGCGGGGAAAAAAAAACACAATCAAAATGATTGTGTTTAAAAAACCCATACAACATAACAAATCAGAATTCAGAACTCCTTAAAGTTAACTTACTTTCCATGACGGCCAAGGATGTCCTATAAACAGCTTACACTCTGTTGTGCTGTTATTACTTTCAACCCGCCACTTTCTGAAAGAAAACCTCCATCGTTTTCAAAAACATGTTACATACAATAAATGACTTCTCGCTCTCTACCACACGTTTCCACAAGGCCAAATCGTGTCTGAGCCATTTATAACTCTTAGAATTCTTTTAAGCCAATCCCGTCATGTTGTATTTCTGCAACTTTCACAATTAAAATGTTGAAGATCATTTTCACAATCCTGGACTAGTAATATCTTCCCCTTCTTGCTCAATCATGTTCTACATTTCCTATCACACTGATACTGCTTACTATGAAGCAGACTTACACTACCTTTATGACTAGTACAATTATTTAATTCTCTACATCACTTTTAATCACAAAGCAATGTAAAACAGTAGACAGCATTGCAGACTTACATTCCCTCTACTCCATGTTTTGATTGGCTGCTTCAATTAGCTTATAAAAAGAAAAAGTTTTTCTGAACTCATTCAAAGTGCACGTATTTCTCCATGACGTCCAGTGTTATGGTAAGAAGTTATGTCTCTGTACTACACTTATCCTCAAGGCCAAACCGTGTAGGAGCCATTAGAACTTCTTGAAATTCCTCAGAGCACATCCCGAGATTCTTTCCCTAAAATTTTGGTTTTAAAAACACCAGGTAAGAGTTTTTAAGGTCACACGGCAATTTTTTTTTGAAAATTAAAACAAAATCATTGCAGAATGACCAGCCATTTCTACACTTTAAATAAGCTGTGTAATGTCCTGATGTTATTGAAGGACCATCATGATATATAATTGCTACAGTTACAAAAGTCCTTCCTGATATTGACAACTGTGAAGCCACAACATTTTTAATTAAAGTTGTCAATTTTGTTCCATCAGGCCTACATCGTTGGAACATTAAAATGACATACTGGCCATATGTTCGTATAAATAATGTGGACATCATTTCAGATTTACATTGGCTACACTCCATGTTGTGATCAGCTGCTTTTACTAGCTTATTAAAAGAGACTGATTTACTGTCTGGCAAAGTTAAATATATAAATCTTTCTGAGTCTACACTAGTAGTACTTGATACCCTACAGTTCTCGCAGTCATGCTGCCATTGATAAGAAAGCCCAAACAGGTGATCTACATCTACACCTTCATCATGCAATACATCAAGCATATACATTAAAAACTCCTGACAATCTTGCTGACTATTTTGAGAGAATTGTGTTTGGCCTGAACATCTGTCTAACAGATTTCGAATTTCAGACACACTTTCTATGTTTGTTCTATCAGTGCTACATTTCTCTAACACAGAATTTAACAAACTGCAAAATCTTTGATCAGAATTGACCACAATCTCTTCTTTTACATTTTCTAGAGAAAACAAAACATTAACCACTACATTAGCATAGCAGTTGACACCAGAACTGTTTTCAAATTGAAAACCAACAACATCTTCAACAGAATCCTTTTTGTTTCTGCTTATAATTACAGGTTCATCGACTTTTCGTCTTTTTGCTACAACCTCCCCAGTATTGGTCACATTTCTTCGTTTCCGGCCTACCACACGTTTCTCAAACAAAGGATACTGAGGCAAATGTGGCACATACTCTCTTCTTAACCTATTGTATTCCTTAACACAATCTAGATCAGCACAAATGTTTGTGACATCACACTCAATCAAGTACAATCCCGATAAAGTTCTAACTCGTGACAATGCCACATATGCCATACCCTCCTTGAACACAGAACTGCCAATATTCACCAATGCACAGTCTACACTTAAACCTTGCGATTTATGGATTGTCACCGCATATGCCAAGCAAACAGGAAACTGCTTACGACGAACATATAAGTCTTTTACAAGCAAAAATCTAGCAGAACAACGACCAATTAGCTGTACTTCCTCAATGCCATCAAATTTAATTTTTAAAAATTCAATTCCATCTCTATTTCTGTATTTCACAAAATCAACAACAATACCCATTGATCCATTTACCAGACCTCTTTCAACATGTAAATTCCTTCTTAAAATTATACGGCAGTTCAAGCACACATTCAGAGTCTTTTCAAAACCTGCAGTTTTAGATATACTCTTCTCTAATGAATCCAATTTTGTTTTCAGATTCTCAGACAAAATAATTGTTGATCCCATATGCTCTACTCTGTCAATAGCTTCCAGTTTCACAATCTCTTGCTTTTCTAAATGCAACATTTTGTTGTTGAATTTGGCACATTCTGCAAGAGTTGGCATCAAACATATTCCAGATTTTTTCTCAGTAATTTTCTGAAAAATATTCTCAGGCACAACATCTTCGTCTGGATATAAATTTGTCAGTAATCGTGCATGTAAAGCTTCTTTCCCATGCTCGGTCACTTTTCCAATTCTAACATCTTGTAGAATAGTCTTGTAAACTTCATCCTTTGCCTGACGCATATTTTCATGCAGTTCAGCATAATTGAAGTTTAACCATATATTGACGTTGCCAATGCTCCCTAAGCACTTCCTGGTATCTTCATGAGTGAGCATTTTGAACACAGGTTGCCCTTTCACTGGTGTCAGCTGCAGAAGATCTCCGAAAACAATGATGTGTTTGCCACCAAATAACACATCATACTCTGTTTTGAGAACTTCTTGCATTCTCAAATGCACAAAGGCAAGCATGACATTGGAAACCATGCTTACTTCGTCAATGATAAGAAGTTTCATTTTCCTCAAGACTCTTGAAACTTCAAAACAAGCATCTCCAGATAGCTTGTGATATTCTAATTTGTTGTCATGCTCCACTGGCAGCATCAGTAAACGATGTAAAGTAATCCCTTTAATGTTATGTGCTGCCAGTCCAGTTGGAGCGGTGACAACACAAGACAGCGATGACTCTGTCCTTTCCTGCAAATAACATGAAATTGCTTTAATAAGGAAACTTTTTCCAGTTCCCGCTTCTCCACTCACGTACAGTCGGACAGGCTTCAACGACGTACATGAGCACTCTTTCTTGTCATGACTTAATCCATGATCAATTTGCATGGTAAGTTCGTCATATATTTTCCTCTGCTCAACGTTGAGTTGTCTTTCCAACTCTTCTAAGTTAACCGCATCCTCCTGAGCATGTGCCATGGCTCTTTCCACTTCATTCATAGCAGTGGCAGCTTCATTTTCGATAAGAGGTCCTCCTAGTGGATCCTGACTCAATGAAGCAGAACTCTGACTGTCCTGAGAACTGTCTCTGGCAATCTCGGCTGCAATCGTTGCTTCCTGCTCAATTTCCACATTCAACATTTCTACATATTTGGGAAAAGCAGGACATTCTATGGTCTCCTTGGCAGCATTGAAAGAGTCTTCGTAACAAAGGAAATCTCCAAGCAGTTCCTCTTCTGCACGCCAAGGCTTAAAAAGTTGCAAAAGTGCTAAATAGAAAAACTCCTTTTTTTCAGGAGATTCGCCACTCAATTTTCGATGGTTTATCAAGTGGCATTTTCTTTGCTTGACCAGACATCCCTCACTTCCTATTACAGCATACACTCCTTTCTCAGTATCTTCTTTGATGTTCCTCTTGAATATGTAATTTTGCAGAACCTCATACAGACAAACATTCTCGAGGTGACTGCTTCGATTTGGATAATATGTATCCAACATGTTGGTCTTCAAAATGTCGGTACTGTTTGGCTCCTTTTCCGCCAAATACTCAATTTCCCGCACAGGTTTGAGAACTCGATTACGCGTTGCAGCAAGACCAACACTCGCCCAAACGATACTCCTGGACTTGGCATAGAGACTTGCTGAAGACAACCGGTCAGAACATTCGTAAGCTCCGATTTCTCGATGCGACAACATCTTCAGACTGAAACTGTGAAACTTCTTGCTGAGGCTCTTTTCATGGGAAATGTCCTCCCACATATCCTTCAATTCTGTCTTCTCTTTTTTGGTGATGTAAGATGTCACATACCGAGCCACAGCCATACAGTTATCAGCCACAAACTGTATATCCATGTTAGCATTCCACATGGACAAAATCACCGGGTTGTAGTCGTTGATGTACTTAGACTCTTCGTTCCTCTTCAAATTGTATGTGTTTTTAGGTGATTTCTTCATCACATTATGTCGCAGCGAAGACATCAAACTGTTCACTCTTCCTTTAGAAATCACCGGTCGTGGAAAGCCGAAACGACATTTGGTGTAGAACTTGTCTTTGTTCCGGAATTTACGACGACAGTACTTTCCACATCGATGGCTTTTGAAACGTAGAACTTTTTCTCTTAGGCTTTTTTTCTCCTTTGCGTTTGGAACAGCACACGTAGAATACTGTTCTATGAAACTCATCACTGAGTCTTCTGCATCCGTTCCAAATTTAGGTGCATCCTTGATCCACAGCAACATATGTATATGAGGAGCACCTCTTGCTTGGTACTCCTTCCTCCAGAAGAAATCCAACACCTCTCCAAGAGGTGGATTCTTCTTATTCATGATGAAAGACATCATACCTTCAAATCTATGATTGAAGTACCTACATACATTGACTGGATCCAAAGAGCACAGTTCTCCGGGTGTCTTGAATTCGATGTTTTCTACGTTAGCATTTGCCTCTCGTAGAAATTCAAGTAAGTCTTCCCAGCCATACTGAGCACAGCTCAAAGTGAGGAACCATGTGGGAGTTCCTAAGTTTCTCAGCATACATTTTAAATCACCATGACGACGGTACCAGTACTCATTAGTACCACGCTGACACGCCATGAGATTAATCAGGTGAGAATCCAAAATACTGTCTTGGACATTGACTTTATCCATAAAGTCACTTGCCGAGATGTTTTGCATGTGTATACCACTTTTCAAGATGTGGTTCACTGCATATGACAGTCCAGACAGATTGCTTTCAAACAGGAGATGAAACAAATAAGGAATGCATTGTCGAAACCTAGGATCTCCTGCATACAATCGCAAAGTCCGGTATTCAGAAGCAGGAATTTGATGAGGTCGCTCATCATATCTTCCTCCCTGACCTGTTGGAAAAAGCTGTGGGAAACACCGAGCTTCCAAACTTTCCTCCCAAACACTAATGGGACTCCCTTTCGCTTGTTTCATTTGAAACAACTCAATAGCATTCCCCATGACTTCCTTGGAATGCAAAGGATGAACACTATAATGTTCATATATTTCTTCACTAGTACAGGGTTCTACTTTCTCAATTTGACCAGCACACAAATCGCTATCCTCTTCCTCACTTACTTCCTCTTCTGCAACATATACATTTTTATAGTATTTATTATATTTTTTCAAATACAATGTTGCCCTTTTGACTTTCCTAACATCTACTAAATCTTGCCATATTTTCTTATTCTTTGTCGGAACCCCATTAACTAAGATAACAAGAGGTTCCTCTTCCACTTTTTCTACTCCAATTGTGTTAATGTTTTTCTTCAAATCTAGAGGCAAATAAACAACTCTTCCCTTTAATCCTCTCTGTAAATCTGATGGAGGCAATTTCCCTGTCTTTGGCTCCATTCTTACAATAGCCTGAAAGGGATGGATACTTTGAATCAAAATAGATTCATAAGTATTTAAATCCTTCAATTCAGAAGGAATCTCAACCAATTCCAGATTATTATGAACTGCTCTAGCAGGCATCTGGTTTTGATTTAATTTGTTACAACAATAAGTACACACACGTTGATCCAATCCCAAATCAAAACAATTTTCTACCATCAAGTATGTTGTAAAATCCTTCCATTCACTATTATTTTCCCTTTCACTTTTTCCATATAAATCCACTAACTTAGTCTGATTCTTATAATAAGTGCGTCGACAACACACACAAGTGAAATTTGGCCTCTCACTTGATTTCACCTCAAACGTCGCAATTTCCCTCTGGAAATTATCTGTACTGGAAACCTGTACACTATCTTCCACATTACTCTCTTCTTCTTGGTCAATTTCAACATTCTCCTCTTTACTTCCAAAGTAACAAAACTCAATTTCTTCACATATATTCTTCACATCTATTTCAGAACCATGCAAAAGAGCAGCGCATAATTGTTTAAGCATAATTGCTGGACTCTTAGCATAATACAACATTCTAACTAATTTCCTCACTTTATTATGATGCACTGCTAGCATCCTGAAATGATGAAAAACACTCTGGCATACTCTCCTGGAAAGACAAGCCACTGAATGACCATGCAAACCTATCACTTCTCTCACTCTGCAAGGATCTAATTCTTGCAACAACTTCATTTTCTGCTTCAAACTTTTCTTATTAAATGACCGTATAAAATCACAAAGCAAATTGATGGAATCCTGTCGTACACTGCAAATACTACTACACTTCCAGGTGTACACAGGACCCTTAGGACGTCTCCCTAAAACCTCATTACCTAACACCTCTTCTAACTCTGTTGTCACAAGTTTTTCTTTTTCAACTGGACAACCATCTTTCACTTCATAAGCTCGACCACTGGTGTCAACTGCATGCACCAAATCATTATCCTGGAAATAACTCTCCTCATTAAAAAATGCCTCAGAGCTTGAACTATGCATCCATTCTCCAGAAAAAACTTCACAAAAATTACTACGATTAACTATTCTCTTCCATCTACTATTTCTTTTGAAATCATAAATTGCCTTGTTTAGCTTCCTAATTCTATTGATTGTCAAAATAAATAACTTACGTTTAATTTCAAATGCCTGATCAATAACTTTCTCAACTATTTTTTTTCTCTTATAAAAAACCACTTTCTGTTGACCTTTCTTAATATTTTTTAACAAATTGCCAATTATCCTGTTGCGGAACATTCGTTTACGAATGTCCCTAAACTGTTGTTTCCTTCTACTTTCATGCATAGAGTTATCTCTTACTCTAGCAGTAACATTTTTCATTGGCCTTTCCTTACCGTTTGAATTGCTTCTCCTTTTCTGGACTGAAACATTTTCTGTAGTAATATTTTTTTTACTACAGATATTTCTTATGAATGTTTTTGTACTCTTACCCGGTGCTTTCTTGGTGACTTGACAAATCTTTTTGTTAGAGGACTGCTGCTTTTTTTCATTCACCTGCTGTCTTTGACGTTTTGCAGCCTTTCTCACTCTTTCTTTGGTTGGCATGCTGAAATCTTGAAATGATCTGCAGTTGAATCTGTGGTAAAATATAATAAAAAATGTTATTAACCACTATTACCCAACAGTAAATTAATAACAGTCATCAAAAACTTAACACATTACTTAACATTTTTACATAGAACATTTTTTTGTACATGGCAAATTTAGAATACAGAAATAGCAGAAAAGAAATGGAATTTATATTCATTTTACCTGTGCTGTTTTATATATGAATCTGATCTAATTTTATGACCATATTTTAATATTTTATTGAAGACACTACACATAACCTGTTTTTGAAGGTGTCTTTATTTTTAAATTAAACGGTTTAAATATTTACTTTTTATTTATTATAAATTTATAAAATAAATGTTTATAGTTCCATAGGCTCAAGCACGTCAGCTTCCCATCCTATGTCATACAATTCTGACAAATCTGCATCCTCATCACGTTCTTCTTCATCCTCAGGATTGAAATCATCCAAGGGATCAACATCCACTGATGTTTCAATTACGAGTTCAATGATGAGGTCGAAATCAACTGATTGCTGATTGTCGCTCATGTTGATGTTGTCTTTATCTTTAAAGAAAGATAACAACAATGAGATGTTGCAGAGTAAGAGACAAATCTCAGAGATTATAATAGTAAAATTGTTTAACAAGAGTAACATTTTGCAGCTATTATTTAACCATGTCCAACGATGCTGAGGAGGCAGCCGCAGGCCGTGGAGGGAGTTACGGTGGAGCAGGGAGGTGGGTAGGGGGAGGGGCAGGGTGGAGGTACCTAAAAACTGGCATATGAATAATTGCAGGTAAGTACACAATTTAATTATTCAAACGAATTTCGTAGCGCGCACAGCATCGCAAAATGCGATGCTGTGCGCGCTACGAATTTCGTTTAAATAATTAAATTATGTACTTACCTGCAATTATCCATATGCCAGTTTTTAGGTCCCTCCACCCTGCCCCTCCCCCTCCCCGCCTCCCTGCCCCACCGTAACTCCCTCCACGGCCCGCGGCTGTGAGGAGGTGAAGCCTATCTCCAATTTTTCACTGAACAGGACTCATCTCTTCTTAACCTTGGATAAACCTCACCGACTCTGTGTCCCCTGCACATAATGAAATGTAAAGGGGCAGATTTATATTAACTAGCACATCCCCAGGGATGCACCAGTTAACGTGCACCGCTGCTCCGCCACCCACGGTGTGCCGCATTTACAATCAGATAGGACAAAGCTGCATCAAAACCCTGCGCCTGCTTGAAGCAGGCATAGATCTTGACGCAGGTAGGCTGAAAGCTAAAGCAACAACTAAGTGTTGTGTGCAGAAGTTGCAAAAAAGGAAAAATGGCGTTTAAACCAGTAATGAGCCCATGCTAACTTAACACAGTGTAAAGATATCCAGGATCTACATCAGTTTGGGGTTCCCGAACCTGGCAGGTACAAGGCACTGAGGCTTTGCACTGTGCATGTCTCATCCCAAATCATATGTTGTTTGTGAATGAAACAATTTCCCAGACCAAATGCTTTGGATTGGCTACTTCTAAAAAATTAAACACCCCTACTATCCCGGAGTTAGAGGAATATGATGGTTGGAGTAATTTTACTCGGTTGTCCATTAAAGATTTACAGGCCCTACTCCGTAATTCTTCCTTTAACATTTCCAGTATAAATCCAAAAGGTTGGCTGCTTTGGCAACGTGCCTTATCCACGGTTTAATAACGCTGCCTTTTGCTTTATATAAGTTTTCAAATTGTATGAAATATATACCAATAGGTCGTTATGAACCTTTAGGTAGTGGTTTTCTTCATGAGGTCTGGTCGCTTCCATACACATACAGATGTTTCAAAGATGATCAAGAAGTTTATCTGAATGGAGAGGAATGCACTGAGACGCCAGATCATTCACTAATGTGTAGGCACATACAGTTACACGGTTCATGCAACAAAGACCGACCAAATATGGCTTGCGTGTTGCAAGGCACGCCAGTTCCTGCTATCATCCCCACGTTCAAGTTGTTGGAAAATGGTAGTTATTTGATGCTCAATAATGAAGATTGTTCTGGGTTAATTAAAAGTATTCCTTTTATCGTAACAGTAAGTGAACGGGTTATTTGCTGCAGAAATGTTCTATTTCCTCCCACACATGAACATAGGGAGTTTTCAATCTGGCCACAAATACCAACCTTGGGAGCACATTTCAACGGCATGGCAAGAATAAGAGCTCTTTTGTCTCAGAGAGAGGTGGCCTTGAGTTCGGCCCGTGAAACTTTCGTGCTTCACATAGTGAACACCCGTACAGAGGTGCAGACCCTTTTAAATACTGATTCGCCTTTGCATTTCAGCGAGATGGTTCGGACTATCTTTAACGCGTCCTCCACAAAGGGCCTGGCGCACTTTTTTAAAGTTGTTACCAGTGGTCTCGTGACTTCATTTGAGAAAATCTTTGGAGTCATCCCTGCTTTCTTTCATTCTATTTTTTCCACTGTGCTTGGTGGATTCCCATTTTTACTTGCATTAGCAGCGGACGCTCTTGTGCTTTTTTACATTTTTAAATATGGATGTCCCTCCTGTGCAAGCTCCCGCCCTGCAGCTGCTGACGCTGTTCCGCAATCGCATGCTTGAATATTATGGCACAATGCCGTTGGCGATATTAAGCACGGCATATGGATTATCTTTTCGATTCTCCTACTTCACCTGTGTCCAGCCTGTATTTCACTGCCTGACCTGTGATTTCGATTGGGCCATTGATTTGTGTCTCTGCGGACCGGTTTCTCCTGACGTCGACTTTAATCAGCTGATGAGTCCTATCATTACTCACGAGTTGGTTTGTCCTGGCGAAAGGATTATGGCTGTGGCATTGATGCATGGACTAATTGGTCCGTGGAATTTACTGGTGGCAACACAGTCTTTCTTGGAACAGAGCTTTCTTGAAAACCCACCGAGCTGTCCTCTGATGGTGATAGAGGATCCGGTGCTGGGAGAGCACGTATGTTCTTTTCCGCTTTTAAATTGGATGGCTGAACTCTTTTCGGATGAAGACGGTGACATCCTATTGGAGGCTGTGGCAGCTTATTTTGCATACACAGTTATGTCATAGACCTTTTTCATGTTTGATATGCTGAGTACTAGCATTTCATTGACAATTCATTGACTTATTTGTCAAGTTTTTATTATTTAGCTTGCCTATTGGCTTAAGCCTCGATAAAGTAGTTGGCTGTTTTATTTTTCTTTAGCATTAAATTTTCCTAGTTTTTAATGTTTTACCTTGCGGACCGTCCACATATAAAGTTGCAATCTGCTCTCATGAGATGGCACTTCTATTATCTTATTCAGTTCGTTTCCGGATCATGGGGAGGTGTCATCTAGATCCTGGATATCTTTACACCGTGTTAAGTTAGCATGGGCTCATTACCGGTTTAAACGCCATTTTTCCTTTTTTGCAACTTCTGCACACGACACTTAGTTGTTGCTTTAGCTTTCAACCTAGTAGTTCATCGTGGTTTACATGAGAATAATATGTTATTGCTCTACTATCTGCTTTGCTTGTTAAACTATATCTGTACAGCGAGTGCTGAAGTTTCAAGAACAACACGATACAGAATTGTTATGAGGTCTGATCTCCACGACTTCATACTCATAACATAAGTGCAGCTTCTGCCAATTCTGGGCATGAGGCGGGTTTTATATTGCTTTGCCGAACACACATACACAACACTTGATGCGGTTCACATGAAGAGAGAACTGGTGTATGCTGATGTGATTCCTTCAAATCTAAGACACTAAAGTATGGGCACGCCCTAAAGCAACACAAAGAGACCTTCTTAGCAAATAATATAATATGTGTATTAGGGAGGGTGAGATATAAGCAGCCGCGGGCCGTGGAGGGAGTTACGGTGGGGCAGGGAGGCGGGGAGGGGGAGGGGCAGGGTGGAGCCCTCTCCACCCTGCCCCTCCCCCTCCCCGCCTCCCTGCCCCACCGTAACTCCCTCCACGGCCCGCGGCTGCTTATAAGTGTTGCTAACTCTTATTCATTTACAGCATGTTAACATACTGTCACCATTTGCTTTTTATGTACTAGTAACTATGCTGGTAATTTTGCTACTGATAATATGTGTACTTGTATTATCTAAGATACTACGCCTGAGAAGACGGCATTAGTAAATAAACATTTCAAATACACATGTGTTCTTCTTAACTCCATGTTCTGGTTTCTAAGAAATATATAACGACCGAGTGTTCATGAGTTCCACGTATCCTGAGGTACTATAAGTTCATATTCTGGATTGTCTAAACATTGAGAGTTTGTTATATCCAATGTGACACTGTACCTAGCTTGCTAAGGGGTTTTTGATTACTAAGGTGAGTTTTGGAACACCCTAATTCGCCGAGGTTCCAATCCTCTGTGCACAGTTCTGTGTGAGAACAGAAACCCTGCGACAGGGGCACCCCTGAGCCTTGCTGGAGCTTCATCACACTTGCGATACAACTCCAGCAATGCGCCACCTTTACGGCACAGATACGTCACGCATCTGTGCTGTTTTTGCCCCATGATGCGCCGCATTGTAAATGCAGCACACCATAGGTGGCGGAACAGCGGCACAGGATGACTAACACATCCCTGGTGATGCGCCAGTCATCATAAATCTATCCCTATGCTTCTTACCTTGTTAGAGATGAACCGCCATATGTATCATCAAAGTTTTTTGCATTTCCTAAATAGCGAACTTTAAGGAATAAATAGCGATTCTTTACCATTCCTAGTTTGCGATGAGCTATTTGCTAATTACAAATTACCCATTCATTTCCATGGAGCAGGAGGCCCATACGAATGAAGGTGCAATTTGCGATTAGCAATTACCTCATCGCAAATTACGAATTTTTCCGAGGGTGCAGGGGTATCTCAAGAACACCCTGCTGCACCCCTGAAAAAGAAATTTGGGGGCATATGGCGCACATAAATTTTGAAAACATTCCTTTACCTCAAAAACGATTTTCAACTCATAATTTGAAAACACTCCACATGGGGAAATGACTTAAAATGTCCTTAAGACACATGAAAGCGTTTTTTGATTGCCTTTGCAGCATGTTTCGGTCACCTTTAACATGCCTATGTAACGCAAACATTCAAAATCTAAATTTGCCATGCACAGGTGGGAGCATATTTACAAGCAATTTGCTCCACAGGGAAACGTCTTACATTAAAATGGGAAAAATAACATCAGAGACACTCAATTGCCTTATAAAGAAGCATACACCATTATGTCCTTGTCATAAGTATTAAAACCATTCCTTTTCCTCAAAAACGATTTACAAATCATAATTTGAAAACACTCCACAGCTCCTATGCACATAAAAACCCTGTCAGTACTAATACTTCACATTTTCTCCAATTACAATTTCTCAAAGAAACAAAATCTATTTGTAAAACACTTGAGACAAAGCAACATTTGAAAAACACAACTTTCTTCATAATTTTCTCCTTAAAGCACACTATTTTCTATCTAAATTAAAGAAATCTTTTCTCACCTTAGCAAATACTTTGAGTTTCAAAACAGTCTCAGAAACACACCAATTTGTCTTCAGCAGAGCAAAAGGTATGCACTCCAGAGTCTGCAGCTATCAAAAGCACAGAAATGCTGTAATTCTTCACACATATCTCTCATGTCACCCAATCAAAACTCTTCCCTCACTTTTTTTCAAATCAAAACCCTTCCCCCCTCTGCCCTCTCTGCTTTTTTGCATAGCAACCACCTCTTGCAAGACCTCTAGTGTTTGCAATGTTGCAATTGAACTCTGAACTCTCAGTGCACCTGCATATCCAGTGCATTCTTCCATTTAATGATTTTTTTTCGCCACTCAAAATACATCTTTCAACGAACTCATCCATGCACCCTAACTTTCTGTTTTCAGCAATCAAAATCCACCAATCACTGTTACTGCTTCATTAACACAGAAACTCCACAGTTTTTTTCACTTTAAACTCTTATTTTTTCAACTGCCATTTCATTGCCACACTTCATCTGACTGCAGCAGAACCTTCTCTCGCCATGTTTTCTGTCTGGATTGTTGGACATAGTTACATCTGTTGGGCTCAGAGGTACGCTGAAAACAGGAATTTACCTAACCTCAATTTACAAGATGTGGAAATTAAGTGGTTTGGCCACAGAGGATTAAAATGTCACCAATTGATACCATTGGTGAAAACCTTTATGCATTTGCCAAAACCTGACCTGTTAATTGTGCACTGTGGAGGTAATGACTTTGGCACTTTGACTGGGGTAGGTCTGGAAATGCTTTTAAAGGACACCTTTGAGCAATTGATGGCACTTTTTCCTCAGACTGCCTTGGTATATTCAAATATATGCCAAAGACAGAAATGGAGGTGGTCGAACCAATTTTGTCCACAAATTGAGAAGTCGACGAAGCATGTAAACAAATCTGTTTCAGCTTACATGAGAGACCATGGAATGGGCTCCCTGTACAACAATAACTTGCGTTACTACATGCAAGATATCTACAGAGGAGATGGAGTTCACTTCTCAGATGAGGGCAACAGAATTTTCATTCTGAATTTAAGACTGTGCATTGGTACCTACTTATAAGTACCTAAATGTACCATAAACCCAAAAGCTCTTCTCAGAGCTACCCTACATCTGATCACTCACAATTATTATTTTACTCTAACTTTTTTCACTAATTTTCAAGAAAGTACGCTCCCCAGAAAGCTTCCCGGTTCGCGAACCGGGCGCTCCCCACGCAAAAGAACTAAAAAAACGATATTTTTTTTTTTTGCCCTGCGAGGCCCTTTTAAAGCCTCCACATCAAACCTAGGGGGTCAGGGAGGATCTACTATGCCCCCTTATGGTCATTTGCCCCTTCGCTTTGGCCTCCTCTGGTCTCTCGATCCTACCGAGAGACAAGATGGCGGCCGCTACGGACTGTTTGGAATGTTTACAGACGCCGGAGAACCAATTAGCTTCGCTTCACAAAGCTCCGTAACGCGAAAAGTCCGCGAACCGGAGCGCTCTTACAGATATATATCTTTTTTTGAACGTTAATTTCTCAAAATCCACTGGAGCACATATATTGAGACCTAGCAAAGGCACATCGGGCTACCAGTACCTACAATTTCCCCAAGTTTCGTGCAAATCCATTCAGCCGTTCGATTATTATTATTTTTATTTTTTTTTGCCCCGCGGGGCCCTTTTAAAACCTCCACATCAAACCTAGGGGGTCAGGGAGGATCTACTATGCCCCCTTATGGTCATTTGCCCCTTCGCTTTGGCCTCCTCTTGTCTCTCGATCCTACCGAGAGACAAGATGGCGGCCGCTACGGACTGTTTGGAATGTTTACAGACGCCGGAGAACCAATCAGCTTCGCTTCACAAAGCTCCGTAACGCGAAAAGTCCGCGAACCGGAGCGCTGCCCGGTCCGCTGTTACAGATATATATCTTTTTTTGAACGTTAATTTCTCAAAATCCACTGGAGCACATATATTGAGACCTACAAAAGGCACATTGGGCTACCAGTCCCTACAATTTTGCCAAGTTTCGTGCAAATCCATTCAGCCGTTCGGGCTAAAAGTGATGCCAACCGCCCTATGGAAAACTCAATGTTAAAAACACGTTTTGGGACCCCCCTTTTTTCTCGGCCCCCCCTTGACGGACCCCCCCCAAATTTTCGAGGGCTGCTCAGAAACAAAATGTGCCATTTTCCTGAAAATTTCAGCCAATTCCGTCGACAAACGCCAAAGTTATTAGACATAGAATTTTCAAAAATCCCATAGAGAAAAAATCCTAACTATATATACCTACTGGCGACCGCCAGTAGGTAATATATATATTACCTATATATGTGCCATTTTCCTGAAAATTTCAGCCAATTCCGTCCACAAACGCCAAAGTTATTAGACATAGAATTTTCAAAAATCCCATAGGGAAAAAATCCTAACTATATGTACCTACTGGCGACCGCCAGTAGGTAATATATATGTATATATATATATTACCTACTGGCGGTCGCCAGTAGGTACATATAGTTAGGATTTTTTCCCTATGGGATTTTTGAAAATTCTATGTCTAATAACTTTGGCGCTTGTGGACGGAATTGGCTGAAATTTTCTGGAAAATGGAACATTTTGTTTCTGAGCAGCCCTTGGAAATTTGGGGGGGGTTCGTCAAGGGGGGGCCGAGAAAAAAGGGGGGTCCCAAAACGTGTTTTTAACATTGATTTTTCCATAGGGCGATTGGCCTCACTTTTAGCCCGAACGGCTGAATGGATTTGCATGAAACTTGGCAAAATTGTAGGGACTGGTAGCCCGATGTGCCTTTTCTAGGTCTCAATATATGTGCTCCAGTGGATTTTGAGAAATTAACGTTTAAAAAAAGATATATATCTGTAAGCGCGCTCTGGGCAGCGCTCCGGTCCGCGGACCTTAAGCGTACCGGAACTTCGCGTAGCTAAGCTGATTGGCTCTCCGGTGTCTGTCAACATTCTAAACAGTCCGGAGCGGCCGCCATCTTGTCTCTCGGTAGGATTGAGAGACAAGAGGAGGCCAAAACAAAGGCGAAAATGACCATAAGGGGGCATACTAGATCCTCCCTGACCCCCTAGGTTTAATGTGGAGGTTTTAAAAGGGCCCCGCGGGGCAAAAAAAACAAAAAAAAAATGTTGGTTTTTTTTGCGTGGGGAGCGCCCGGTCCGCGAACCGGGAAGCGTTCTGGGCAGCGTACTGCAATGAAAAATGAATGATAGACTTTTCAAATGCTGTATGTTAATTGATTGTTGTTTTTGTTGATTATTTTTTATTTTCTTTATTTTTAAGCATTTTTTTTTTATTGTGATTGTGTTTCATAATTTATTAAACTTTCTAACATTTCATTGTCAGAAATTTCATAATTATCATGGAATATACATTGTAGTCTCTGAGGGTGTAAAATGTCCTCATTTTCAAGGAGGTTATCTACTGCTTGTACACATTGCAGTAGTTCATTGTCCCAAGTTTCATCGAAAAATTCAATATCATTTTCATCATTGATTTCTTGGCTGCTCTCTTGCAGGACAATTTGAAATTCAACTTTCTGTTCGCCTTCCATTTTGCCTGAAATTTAGATTAAAAAAATATATATTAGTAGAGATAGGGCACTGTTGGGATTAATTTTGGACAGTGTATAGTATCAGAGTGGAAGTAGGAGTATAAAAAAGTGTATGTGATTTAACGTAAGTAAATTCATAATTATACAAGAGAAGCCTAACTCCATCCATAACTATAACAGAGAAGTCTATCTAAATCTATAACTACTACAGAGGGATAGTATATAACTATCAGAAAAAGTTTACCATATTAACTTATAGTGCACAATATACTTCAGTTTTAAAAATAAAAACTTACCTTTAGATAGAAGTTGAAGGAATTAGTGAAAATCCTATTGAAATGTACACCAAGAAGTAGTAGTCAATATGGCTGTGTTTTCTTCTCTTCCTTTATATATATTCAGGTATATAACCAATCAAATGTCAGGTAAAAAAAGTAGAAAATGAAAGTAACATTTTAATTGGTTGTCAATTCCAACACTTCAGATGTGTTTTGTGAAGTAATTTACCTCACGGTATTTAGAGAGGTCTACAGGCTAAATGGCTAAATGGAATTCCAATCAAATTTGTGAAAATGGTAGGGATTGGTATGTAGTATGAGCTAGTCTATATTTGGTGAAATTGTCTCCAGTGGCTTTTCTGTGAACTACTTTCCCACCTTTTTTGATGGTGCGCTTCCCAGGGAGCGACCCGGTACGCGAACCGTTGAGCGCCCCGGTTCGCGAACCTTAAGCGTAACGGGAGTCCACCATTTTGTGTTTCGGTCGAATTAAGATACAAGATGGAGGGCAAATAATGTTCAGAATGGGTAGAAGGGGGCACGGTAGACTTATCTTGACCCCCTAGGTTTTGTGAGGGTGGCTGAGGAGGCCCATATGTGCGAAAAAAACCCATTTTTTTTTTAAATTTCGCGAGGTTAGCTCCCGGTTCGCGAACTGGGTAGCGCCCCAGGGAGCGTACTTTGTTGAAAATTAGTGAAAAATGTTAGAGTAAAATAATAATTGTGAGTGATCAGATGTAGGGTAGCTCTGAGAAGAGCTTTTGGGTTTATGGTACATTTAGGTACTTATAAGTAGGTACCAATGCACATTCTTAAATTCAGAGTGAAAATTCTGTTGCCCTCATCTGAGAAGTGAACTCCATCTCCTCTGTAGATATCTTGCATGTAGTAACGCAAGTTATTGTTGTACAGGGAGCCCATTCCATGGTCTCTCATGTAAGCTGAAACAGATTTGTTTACATGCTTCCTCGACTTCTCAATTTGTGGACAAAATTGGTTTGACCACCTCCATTTCTGTCTTTGGCATATATTTGAATATACCAAGGCAGTCTGAGGAAAAAGTGCCATTAATTGCTCAAAGGTGTCCTTTAAAAGCATTTCCAGACCTACACCAGTCAAAGTGCCCAAGTCATTACCTCCACAGTGCACAATTAACAGGTCAGGTTTGGGCAAATGCATAAAGGTTTTCACCAATGGTATCAATTGGTGACATTTTAATCCTCTGTGGCCAAACCACTTAATTTCCACATCTTGTAAATTGAGGTTAGGTAAATTCCTGTTTTCAGTGTACCTTTGAGCCCAGTGACTATAACTATGTCCAACAATCCAGACAGAAAACATTGTGAGAGAAGGTTCTCCTGCAGTCAGATGAAGTGTGGCAATGAAATGGCAGTTGAAAAAATGAGAGTTTAAAATGAAAAAAACTGTGGAGTTTCTGTGTTCATGAAGCAGTAACAGTGATTGGTGGATTTTGATTGCTGAAAACAGAAAGTTAGGGTGCACGGATGAGTTATTTGAAAGATGTATTTTGAATGGTCAATAAAAAATCATTAAATGAAAGAATGCACTGGATATGCAGGTGCACTGAGAGTTCAGAGTTCAATTGCAACATTGTTGTGTGAACTTGCAAACACCAGAAGTCTTCCAAGAGGTGGTTGCTATGCAGAAAAGGCATGAAATGGCAGAGGGGGGAAGGGTTTTCATTTGAAAAAAAGTGAGGGAAGAGTTTTGATTGGGTGACATGAGAGATATGTGTGAAGAATTACAGCATTTCTGTGCTTTTGATAGCTGCAGACTCTGGAGTGCATACCTTTTGCTCTGCTGAAGACAAATTGGTGTGTTTCTGAGACTGTTTTCAAACTCAAAGTATTTGCTAAGGTGAGAAAATATTTCTTTAATTTAGATAGAGAATAGTGTGCTTTAAGGAGAAAATTATGAATTATGTGGTGCAAATTGCTTGTAAATATGCGCCCACCTGTGCAAGGAAAATTTAGATTTTTAATGTTTGTGTTACATAGCCATGTTAAAAGTGATACAAACATGCTGCAAAGGCAATTAAAAAACGCTTTTATGTGTCTTAAGGACATTTTAAGTAATTTTCCCATGTGCAGTGTTTTGAAATTATGATTTGAAAATCGTTTTTGGGGAAAAGGAATTGTTTTTAAATTTATGACAAGGACATAATGGTGTATGCTTCTTTATAAGGCAATTGACTGTACCTGATGTTATTTTTCCCATTTTAATGTAAGACCTTTCTCTGTGGCGCAAATTGCTTGTAAATATGCTCCCACCTGTGCATGGCAAATTTAGATTTTAAATGTTTGTGTTACATAGCCATGTTAAAAGTGACCCAACCATGCTGGAAAGGCAATAAAAAAACACTTTCATGTGTCTTAAGGACATTTTAAGTAATTTCCCTGTGGGCAGTGTTTTCAAATTATGAATTGAAAATCGTTTTTGAGGTAAAGGAATGTTGTTAAAATTTATGTGCGCCATATGCCCCCAAATTTCTTTTTCAGGGGTGCGGCAGGGTGTTATTGAGACACCCCTACACCTTTGGAAAAATTCCTAATTTGCAATGAGCTAATTGCTAATTGCAAATTGCACCTTCTTACATATGGGCATCCTGGCGCATGGAAATGAATGGGTAATTTGCAATTAGCAAATTGCTCATTGCAAATTAGGAATGGTAAAGAATTGCTATTTATTCCTTAAAATTCGCTATTTAGGAAATGCAAAATAGTTTGATGGTACATATGGTGGTTCATCTGTAACAAGATAAGAAGCTTAGGGATACATTTATGATGACTGGCGAAATAAAGTGCAAATCACTTACTTCATTGGTAGGCCTTTACATGTATTATCTCTTCTGTATTCTTCATCAAGCGTAACTTTAATCTGCAATCCTGAGTAGGGCTCACCTTAAACAAACCTTTGGATAGGCCACACCTTATTGTCATCCTGGATTAATCATTTAAAATGCTAGGGACAGATTTATGATAGGTGTATGCCTCTTTTGTGCCACTGTGCGTCACTTTTATGATGCAGCGGCGGTGCTAATTTGCAATTAGCAATTTGCTCATTGCAAATTAGGAATGGTAAAGAATTGCTATTTATTCCTTAAAATTTGCTATTTAGGAAATGCAAAATAGTTTGATGGTACATATGGTGGTTCATCTGTAACAAGATAAGAAGCTTAGGGATACATTTATGATGACTGGCGCAATAAAGTGCACATTACTTACTTCATTGGTAGGCCTTTACATGTATTATCTCCTCTGTATTCTTCATCAAGCGTAACTTTAATCTGCAATCCTGAGTAGGCCTCACCTTAAACAAACCTCTGGATAGGCCACACCTTATCGTCATCCTGGATTAATCATTTAAAATGCTAGGGACAGATTTATGATAGGTGTATGCTTCTTTTGTGCCACTGTGCGTCACTTTTATGATGCAGCAGCGGTGCAAAAGATTTGCTATGAGGCGACAAAATTACAAATTGATGCATTTAGGCAGATATGTCATGGTGTAAAAAAAACGTACCACATGAAACCGATGCAGCAGTGATGCAAAAGATGCACCATGTTGCAAGACAGGCCTCACTTGGGGCCATATGTATCAAGCCAATTAGCATTCGCAAAGATCAAAATTCTACGAATTTCGGCCTTTGCGAATGTTAATTAGACAAATGGTATGTATCAAACAAGTTTGATGCAAAATAAGGAGTAGCAAAATTTGCTATTCCTTATTTTGCAATTGCACTGAAGGATTTTGCAAATTTTGTGATTACTTAAATGCAATGTATCAAACAAAAAATATGTAAAAAAATGACATTAAGGATTTGGAAACTACCACCAACTTCTAGTTGGTGGTAATTTGTGAATTCTTTTCAAAAAGCTTTTTTTCCAAAAAACAAAAGGTCCCATATGACGCCCATACATGCCCTTAGGGCATGTATGTGCGCCATATGCCCCCAAATTTCTTTTTCAGGGGGTGCAGCAGGGTGTTCTTGAGACACCCCTGCACCCTTGGAAAAATTCCTAATTTGCGATGAGCAAATTGCTAATCGCAAATTGCAGCTTCATTCCTATGGGCCTCCTGCTGCATGGAAATGAATGGGTAATTTGTAATTAGCAAATAGGTCATCGCAAACTAGGAATGGTAATGAATCGCTATTTATTCCTTAAAGTTCGCTATTTAGGAAATGGAAAAAACTTTGATGATACATATGGCGGTTCATCTCCAACAAGATAAGAAGCTTAGGGATAGATTTATGATGACTGGTGCATCACCAGGGATGTGTCAGTCATCCTGCGCCGCTGTTCCGCCACCCATGGTGTGCTGCATTTACAATGCGCGGCATCATGGGGCAAAAATGGCACAGATGCGTGACGTATCTGTGCTGTAAAGGTAGTGATTGCTGGAGTTGTATCGCAAGTGCGATGCAGCTCAAGCAAGGCTCAGGGGTGCCCCATCTCCACAATGTTGCGTCAAGACCTATGCCTGCTTAAAGCAGGCGCAGGGTTTTGACGAAGCTTTCTCCTATCTAATTGTAAATACGGCACAACATGGGTGGCAGAGTAGTGGTGCACGTTAACTGGTGCATGCCTGGGGATGTGCCATTTAACATAAATCTGCCCCTTTACATTTAAGTATGTGCAGGACACACAGAGTCGGTGAGGCTTATCCAAGGTTAAGAAGAGATGAGTCCTGTTCACTGAAAATTTAGACATAGTCTTCACCTGCTCAGCATTGCTGGACATGGCTAAATAATAGCTGCAAAATATTACTCTTGTTAAACAATTTTACTATTATAATCTCTGAGATTTGTCTCTTACTCTGCAACATCTCATTGTTGTTATCTTTCTTTAAAGATAAAGACAACATCAACATGAGCGACAATCTGCAATCAGTTGATTTTGACCTCATCATTGAACTTGTAATTGAAACATCAGTGGATGTTGATCCTTTGGATGATTTAAATCCTGAGGATGAAGAAGAGCGTGATGAGGATGCAGATTTGTCCGAATTATATGACATAGGGTGGGAAGCTGACCTGCTTGAGCCTATGGAAATATAAACATTTATTTTTAAAATTTATAATTAATAAAAAGTAAAAATGTAAACCGTTTAATTTAAAAATAAAGACACCTTCAAAAACAGGTTATGTGTAGTGTCTTCAATAAAATATTAAAATATGCTCATAAAATTAGATCAGATTCACATATAAAATAGCACAGGTAACATACATATAAATGTCATTTCTTTTCTGCTATTTCTGTATTGTAATTTTGCCAACGACTAAAAAATCTTCTAATTAAAATGTCAAGTAGTGTGTTAAGTTTTTGATCACTGTTATTGATTTACTGTTTGGTAATAATGGTTAATAACATTTTTTATTATATTTTACCACAGATTCAACTGCAGATCATTTCAAGATTTCACCATGCCAACAATAGAAAGACAGAGAAAGGCTGCAAAACGTCAAAGACAGCAGGTGAAAGAAAATAAGCAGCAGTCCTCTAACAAAAAGATTTGTCAAGTCACGAAGAAAGCACCGGGTAAGAGCACAAAATATTTCATAAGAAATATGTGTAGTAAAAAAAATATTACTGCAGAAAATGTTTCAGTCCATAAAACGAGAAGGAATTCAAATGGAAAGGAAAGGCCAATCAAAAATGTTACTGCTAGAGCAAGAGATAACTCTGTGCATGATAGTAGAAGGAAACAACAGTTTAGGGAGATTCGTAAACGAATGTTCCGCAACAGGATAATTGGCAATTTGTTAAAAAATATTAAGAAAGGTCAACAGAAACTGGTTTTTTATAAGAGAAAAAAAAAAGTTGAGAAAGTTATTGATCAGGCATTTGAAATTAAACGTAAGTTATTTATTTTGATAATCAATAGAATTAGGAAGCTAAACAAGGCAATTTATGATTTCAAAAGAAATAGTAGATGGAAGAGAATAGTTAATCGTAGTAATTTTTGTGAAGTTTTTTCTGGAGAATGGATGCATAGTTCAAGCTGTGAGGCATTTTTTAATGAGGAGAGTTATTTCCAGGATAATGATTTGGTGCATGCAGTTGACACCAGTGGTCGTGCTTATGAAGTGAAAGATGGTTGTCCAGTTGAATAAGAAAAACTTGTGACAACAGAGACAGAAGAGGTGTTAGGTAATGAGGTTTCAGGAAGACGTGCTAAGGGTCCTGTCTACACCTGGAAGTGTAGTAGTATTTGTAGTGTGCGACAGGATTCCATCAATTTGCTTTGTGATTTTGTACGGTCATTTAATAAGAAAAGTTTGAAGCAGAAAATAAGGTTGTTGCAAGAATTAGATCCTTGCAGAGTGAGAGAAGTGACAGGTTTGCATGGTCATTCACTGGCTTGTCTTTCCAGGAGAGTATGCCAGAGTGTTTTTCATCATTTCAGGATGCTAGCAGTGCATCATAATAAAGTGAGGAAATTAGTTAGAATGTTGTATTATGCTAAGAGTCCAGCAATTATGCTTAAACAATTATGCGCTGCTCTTTTGCATGGTTCTGAAGTAGATGTGAAGAATATTTGTGAAGAAATTGAGTTTTGTTACTTTGGAAGTAAAGAGGAGAATGTTGAAATTGACCAAGAAGAAGAGGGTAATGTGGAAGATAGTGTACAGGTTTCCAGTACAGATAATTTCCAGAGGGAAATTGCCACGTTTGAGGTGAAATCAAGTGAGAGGCCAAATTTCACTTGTGTGTGTTGTCGACGCACTTATTATAAGAATCAGACTAAGTTAGTGGATTTATATGCAAAAAGTGAAAGGGAAAATAATAGTGAATGGAAGGATTTCGCAACATACTTGATGGTAGAAAATTGTTTTGATTTGGGATTGGATCAACGTGTGTGTACTTATTGTTGTTGCAAATTAAATCAAAACCAGATGCCTGCTAGAGCAGTTCATAATAATCTGGAATTGGTTGAGATTCCTTCTGAATTGAAGGATTTAAATACTTATGAATCTATTTTGATTCAAAGTATCCATCCCTTTCAGGCTATTGTAAGAATGGAGCCAAAGACAGGGAAATTGCCTCCATCAGATTTACAGAGAGGATTAAAGGGAAGAGTTGTTTATTTGCCTCTAGATTTGAAGAAAAACATTAACACAATTGGAGTAGAAAAAGTGGAAGAGGAACCTCTGGTTATCTTAGTTAATGGGGTTCCGACAAAGAATAAGAAAATATGGCAAGATTTAGTAGATGTTAGGAAAGTTAAAAAGGCAACATTGTATTTGAAAAAAAATAATAAATACTATAAGAATGTATATGTTGCAGAAGAGGAAGTAAGTGAGGAAGAGGATAGCGATTTGTGTGCTGGTCAAATTGAGAAAGTAGAACCCTGTACTAGTGAAGAAATATATTAACATTATAGTGTTCATCCTTTGCATTCCAAGGAAGTCATGGGGAATGCTATTGAGTTGTTTCAAATGAAACAAGCCAAAGGGAGTCCCATTAGTGTTTGGGAGGAAAGTTTGGAAGCTCGGTGTTTCCCACAGCTTTTTCCAACAGGTCAGGGAGGAAGATATGATGAGCGACCTCATCAAATTCCTGCTTCTGAATACCGGACTTTGCGATTGTATGCAGGAGATGCTAGGTTTCGACAATGCATTCCTTATTTGTTTCATCTCCTGTTTGAAAGCGATCTGTCTGGACTGTCATATGCAGTGAACCACATCTTGAAAAGTGGTATACACATGCAAAACATCTCGGCAAGTGACTTTATGGATAAAGTCAATGTCCAAGACAGTATTTTGGATTCTCACCTGATTAATCTCATGGCGTGTCAGCGTGGTACTAATGAGTACTGGTACCGTCGTCATGGTGATTTAAAATGTATGCTGAGGAACTTAGGTACTCCCACATGGTTCCTCACTCTGAGCTGTGCCGAGTATGGCTGGGAAGACTTACTTGAATTTCTACGAGAGGCAAATGCTAACGTAGATAACATCGAATTCAAGACACCCGGAGAACTGTGCTCTTTGGATCCAGTCAATGTATGTAGGTACTTCAATCATAGATTTGAAGCTATGATGTCTTTCATCATGAATAAGAAGAATCCACCTCTTGGAGAGGTGTTGGATTTCTTCTGGAGAAAGGAGTACCAAGCAAGAGGTGCTCCTCATATACATATGTTGCTGTGGATCAAGGATGCACCTAAATTTGGAACGGATCCAGAAGACTCAGTGATGAGTTTCATCCAACAGTATTCTACGTGTGCTGTTCCAAATGCATAGGAGAAGAAAAGCCTAAGTTCTGCGTTTCCAAAGCCATCGATGTGGAAAGTACTGCCGTCGTAAATTCCGAAACAAGGACAAGTTCTACACCAAATGTCGTTTCGGCTTTCCACGACCGGTGATTTCTAAAGGAAGAGTAAACAGTTTGATGTCTTCGCTGCGACACAATGTCATGAAGAAATCACCTAAAAACACATACAATTTGAAGAGGAACGAAGAGTCCAAGTACATCAATGACTACAACCCGGTGATTTTGTCCATGTGGAATGCTAACATGGATATACAGTTTGTGGCTGATAATTGTATGGCTGTGGCTCGGTATGTGACGTCTTACATCACCAAAAAAGAGAAGACAGAATTGAAGGATATGTGGGAGGACATTTCCCATGAAAAGAGCCTCAGCAAGAAGTTGTACAGTTTCAGTCTGAAGATGTTGTCGCATCGAGAAATCGTAGCGTACGAATGTTCTGACCGGTTGTCTTCAGCAAGTCTCTATGCCAAGTCCAGGAGTATCGTTTGGGCGAGTCTTGGTCTTGCTGCAACGCGTAATCGAGTTCTCAAACCTGTCCGGGAAATTGAGTATTTGGCGGAAAAGGAGCCAAACAGTACCGACATTTTGAAGACCAACATGTTGGATACATATTATCCAAATCGAAGCATTCACCTTGAGAATGTTTGTCTGTATGAGGTTCTTCAAAATTACATATTCAAGAGGAACATCAAAGAAGATACTGAGAAAGGAGTGTATGCTGTAATAGGAAGTGAGGGATGTCTGGTCAAGCAAAGAAAATGCCACTTGGTAAACCATCGAAAATTGAGTGGCGAATCTCCTGAAAAAAAGGAGTTTTTCTATTTAGCACTTTTGCAACTTTTCAAGCCTTGGCGTGCAGAAGAGGAACTGCTTGGAGATTTTCTCTGTTACGAAGACTCTTTCAATGCCGCCAAGGAGACCATAGAATGTCCTGCTTTTCCCAAATATGTAGAAATGTTGAATGCGGAAATTGAGCAGGAAGCAACGATTGCAGCCGAGATTGCCAGAGACAGTTCTCAGGACAGTCAGAGTTCTGCTTCATTGAGTCAGGATCCCCTAGGAGGACCTGTTATCGAAAATGAAGCTGCCACTGCTATGAATGAAGTGGAAAGAGCCATGGCACATGCTCAGGAGGATGCGGTTAACTTAGAAGAGTTGGAAAGACAACTCAACGTTGAGCAGAGGAAAATATATGACGAAGTTACCATGCAAATTGATCATGGATTAAGTCATGATAAGAAAGAGTGCTCATGTACGTCATTGAAGCCTGTCCGACTGTACGTGAGTGGAGAAGCGGGAACTGGAAAAAGTTTCCTCATTAAAGCAATTTCATGCTATTTGCAGGAAAGGACAGAGTCATCGCTGTCTTGTGTTGTCACTGCTCCAACTGGACTGGCAGCACATAATATTAAAGGGATTACTTTACATCGTTTACTGATGCTGCCAGTGGAGCATGACAACAAATTACAATATCACAAGCTATCTGGAGATGCTTGTTTTGAAGTTTCAAGAATCTTGAGAAAAATGAAACTTCTTATCATTGACGAAGTAAGCATGGTTTCCAATGTCATGCTTGCCTTTGTGCATTTGAGAATGCAAGAAGTTCTCAAAACAGAGTATGATGTGTTATTTGGTGGCAAACACATCATTGTTTTTGGAGATCTTCTGCAGCTGACACCAGTGAAAGGGCAACCTGTGTTCAAAATGCTCACGCATGAAGATACCAGGAAGTGCCTAGGCAGCATTGGCAACGTCAATATATGGTTAAACTTCAATTATGCTGAACTGCATGAAAATATGCGTCAGGCGAAGGATGAAGTTTACAAGACTATTCTACAAGATGTTAGAATTGGAAAAGTGACCGAGCATGGGAAAGAAGCTTTACATGCACGATTACTGTCAAATTTATATCCAGAACAAGATGTTGTGCCTGAGAATATTTTTCAGAAAATTACTGAGAAGAAATCTGGAATATGTTTGATGCCAACTCTTGCAGAATGTGCCAAATTTAACAACAAAATGTTGCATTTAGAAAAGCAAGAGATTGTGAAACTGGAAGCTATTGACAGAGTAGAGCATATGGGATCAACAATTATTTTGTCTGAGAATCTGAAAACAAAATTGGATTCATTAGAGAAGAGTATATCTAAAACTGCAGGTTTTGAAAAGACTCTGAATGTGTGCTTGAACTTCCGTATAATTTTAAGAAGGAATGTACATGTTGAAAGAGGTCTGGTAAATGGATCAATGGGTAATGTTGTTGATTTTGTGAAATACAGAAATAGAGATGGAATTGAATTTAAAAAAATTAAATTTGATGGCATTGAGGAAGTACAGCTAATTGCTCGTTGTTCTGCTAGATTTTTGCTTGTAAAAGACTTATATGTTCGCCGTAAGCAGTTTCCTGTTTGCTTGGCATATGCGGTGACAATCCATAAATCGCAAGGTTTAAGTGTAGACAGTGCATTGGTGAATATTGGCAGTTCTGTGTTCAAGGAGGGTATGGCATATGTGGCATTGTCACGAGTTAGAACTTTATCGGGATTGTACTTGATTGAGTGTGATGTCACAAACATTTGTGCTGATCTAGATTGTGTTAAGGAATACAATAGGTTAAGAAGAGAGTATGCGCCACATTTGCCTCAGTATCCTTCGTTTGAGAAACGTGTGGTAGGCCGGAAACGAAGAAATGTGACCAATACTGGGGAGGTTGTAGCAAAAAGACGAAAAGTCGATGAACCTAAAATTACAAGCAGAAACAAAAAGGATTCTGTTGAAGATGTTGTTGGTTTTCAATTTGAAAACAGTTCTGGTGTCAACTGCTATGCTAATGTAGTGGTTAATGTTTTGTTTTCTCTAGAAAATGTAAAAGAAGAGATTGTGGTCAATTCTGATCAAAGATTTTGCAGTTTGTTAAATTCTGTGTTAGAGAAATGTAGCACTGATAGAAGAAACATAGAAAGTGTGTCTGAAATTCGAAATCTGTTAGACAGATGTTCAGGCCAAACACAATTCTCTCAAAATATTCAGCAAGATTGTCAGGAGTTTTTAATGTATATGCTTGATGTATTACATGCTGAAGGTGTAGATGTAGATCAGCTGTTTGGGCTTTCTTATCAATGGCAGCATGACTGCGAGAACTGTATGGTATCAAGTACTACTAGTGTAGACTCAGAAAGATTTATATATTTAACTTTGCCAGACAGTAAATCAGTCTCCTTTAATAAGCTAGTAAAAGCAGCTGATCACAAGTGAAGTGAAGTGAAGTGAAGTGAAGTGGTGTGGCTCACTGGTTAGAGGCGGCAGACCCGAGAGCAGAGGACGGCCCGGGACCAGGGTTCGATTCCCGGCGCGGCAGGTTTCTGGACCAGGATCAGCGGACTCGATAATTCTCTCGCCTCGGTGCCCACTCTGATCAGCGATCACACTCGGCAACTCTGGGCATTAGCTTGCCTCATCTTCACTAACGGCCCCACCAGACCGCCGGGGATGCCTGGTCTCACCCTGGAGATACCCATTAAGGGACCATCTCTCAGGGAAGCCAGGAAGGGTTTCGCAGCGGTCGAAGCGCCTTGGGACCCTACGGGTAAGTAGTGCGCTATATAAATGCCTATACATACATACACATACATGGAGTGTAGCCAATGTAAATCTGAAATGATGTCCACATTATTTATACGAACATATGGCCAGTATGTCATTTTAATGTTCCAACGATGTAGGCCTGATGGAACAAAATTGACAACTTTAATTAAAAATTTTGTAGCTTCGCAGTTGTCAATATCAGGAAGGACTTTTGTAACTGCAGCAATTATATATCATGACGGCCCTTCAATAACATCAGGACATTACACAGCTTATTTAAAGTCTAGAAATGGCTGGTCATTCTGCAATGATTCTGTTTTAATTTTCAAAAAAAAATTGCCGTATGACCTTAAAAACTCTTACCTGGTGTTTTTAAAACCAAAATTTTAGGGAAATAATCTCGGGATGTGCTCTGTGGAATTTCAAGAAGTTCTAATGGCTCCTACACAATTTGGCCTTGAGGATAAGTGTAGTTCAGAGACATAACTTCTAACCATAGGACTGGACGTCATGGAGAAATACGTGCACTTTGAATGAGTTCAGAAAAACTGTTTCTTTTTATAAGCTAATTGAAGCAGCCAATCAAAACATGGAGTAGAGGGAATGTAAGTCTGCAATGCTGTCTACTGTTTTACATTGCTTTGTGATTAAAAGTGATGTAGAGAATTAAATAATTGTAGTAGTCATAGAGGTAGTGTAAGTCTGCTTCATAGTAAGCAGTATCAGTGTCATAGGAAATGTAGAACATGACTGAGCAAGAAGGGGAAGATATTACTATTCCAGGATTGTGAAAATGATCTTCAACATTTTAACTGAAAGTTGCGGAAATGCCAAATGACGGGATTGGCTTACAAGAAATCCAAGAGTTATAAATGGCTCTGACCAGATTTGGCTTTGTGGAAACTTGTGGTAGAGAGCAAGAAGTCATTTATTGTATGTAACGTGTTTTTAAAAACGATGGAGATTTTCTTTCAGAAAGTGGCGGGCTGAAAGTAATAACTGCACAAAAGAGTGTAAGCTGTTCATAGGACATCCTTGGACGTCATGGAAAGTAAGTTAACTTTAAGGAGTTCTGAATTTTGATTTCTTATGTTGTATGGGTTTTTTAAACACAATCATTTTGATTGTGTTTTTTTTCCCCGCTGTTATATGATGAATACCTTCAAGTCACTGTTTTTAGTGAATTTTGATACATTCTGAGAACAGCAAAAATAAACCATTTAACATGTATAATTAATTCTGTACTGTTTGCATTTATGATGTATATGTAGAACTGTGTAGGAGGCATGGAGAAGGTGAGGCTTCTGTAAGTGTCAAAGTTGTTGCATGCAGTGCTGCACTTCTGCGTATTCTTTCATATGCTAGACTACATCTGCACAATGAGTTACCTAAGCAAAGGAAACACAAGTGATGTGATTGTGAAATGAGCAAAATAAATTGCACGTATTTCAATTACATCACCTGTGTTTCCTATCATTACGAATCACATTGTGCAGATCAAGTTTAGGTCTGTCCAGGGAAACATAGGAGGTTTGGACTTTGTTGAAGAGTGCAGTGGACATGACTCACTTCATTGGTAGACCTTCACATGTATTATCTCCTCTGTAACCCTGAGTAGGCCTCACCTCAAACAAACCTCTGGATAGTAGACATCTTATTGGCATCCTGAAGCAATTATTTAAAATTTTAGTGTCTTGCGACACTTTTCTGAAACAACAGCAATGCAAAAGATGCACCATGTTTTAAGATAGGCCTCACTTCATCTGCATCAAGATACTGTTAGTTTAAAATGTATATCTTTAGGACTGTGTAGGGGGCCTGGAGAAGCAGAAGCTTCTGTAAGTGTCAAAGTTGTTGAAAAACTGTTTGTCCTTCAATCTTTTCCCTTGTCTTTTCTAATTTTTAAATACATGTTTTAATATTTTTCAAATGTTTGTTCTCTCTTTCACAGATTGAAAGTATAAAAACAAAAAGTGAGTAATTTAACGACAATTATAAGGTAAATATTTTGTACTCTTTTCGTTACATTTCTATCACATTTAACTACTATTAGTTCCACTGCTTCATTTCTTTAACCCTCAGTTTCCTGCCTTTGCTACTTCCCTCATTCCTTTCTCTATTACCTACTTACTCAACTCCTTCCACTCTTTTTCTCAGTCCCTCTCTTCTCATAGTTCCTCACTCTTGTTCACTCACTCCGTCTCTATTACTCTTAGTGTCTTTGACTGATCACTCTATCACGACTTGTTCATAATGCTTTCTCTGTGTAGTTGAAGCACACTAAGGGGAATATTATGAACACAGCCAATAAAATTATTGCTCTTTTTATTGGCAGAAAACTGGTGCAAAAGTGGTTTTAGCGGCAGTTTTCTGCCACAAAAGCAGCTTTAGCGACACATTTCTGCCAATAAAAGCTGCAAAACTTTTATTGCCTATGTTGATGATATGGCTCTATGTTACTTACATTTCTTTGCTGTTTCAATTAATCTTTTTCTGTTATTTTTTGTTTTCTGTTTTCTATTTTTTCTCTCTGTTATTACTCATGTTTTAATCTTATGTTGAACATTCACTCGCATTCTCCAAGAAACTCTTCTTTGTTAATGTTATACTCTCTTTTTTTTTCTTTCACTTCGTTATGTATTTTGTTTTTCACAATTATACCCTCTTCTGTCTTTTCTTCGGTAAATAGATCTATTAAACAGTATCTCTTCTTTACTCCCTATAGCTGTCTTTTTTTTAACATCACTCTCTGTTTACTTTCCTTATACTTACACTTTTTTTTTTTTTTTTGGTTAGCTCCTGGTCCGCGTACCGGGAAGCTAACCCGGGAGCGAACCAAAAGAAATAGAGCTTGCCAGAGTGCTAAACATTCTAGCAATTTTTTTTGAAAGGGAAGGTAGTTCTGAAAAGAACTTTTTTTTTAATATTTTTGTTGTTTTATATTTTTTTTTATTTTTTTTTATTTTTTGTTTTTTTTGTATTTTTTGAACGATTTTATATTTTTTGGGGGTTTTTTTTGGGGGGGGAAACAACAAAAAACAGGCGTTGAAAAGGGCTCAACAGGAGCAAAAAAAAATTACTGGGGGCGGTTAGGGCAATCATGGTGTTCATACGCCAGGTTGAGTGCATTGATGCTCATGTTGCCACAAGCTAATAATGCACGACAGTGCATACATAAGTGAATCATGTGCCCAAAATTTTCTTGAATATTTGGCACAGTTTCCCGTGCCTCTTCTGGTGTTAGAGAAATCGGTATTGTTGGTCTGGCCACAGGAGTTGGTCTTGGATTGTCCTGCATATCCCTTATTTCCGTCCGGCTGTAATTTAGTGGATGCTTCCTTGTCATGTGCCTGTGCATTGTGTGATTTCCATAGCTATATTTTTTGTCCGTCCCTCTGGACAATTGTTCTTTGCATATGCGGCAGGTGACATACCTCGCATTGACTTTTTTTTGGCCAGGAGGGATCGAATAAAACTGCCAGATGAAACTGGCTTTCTTTCTGGAAACCCGGGGCAACTCTTCTAAGAACTGTGGTTCTTCTCCCTCCTCATCCATTTCTTCATCTTCCTCCTCAGTGTTGGTAATGACCTGGGGAGGTGGTCCTCTCTTCCCATGAGGAGGTGGAGGTGGTGGTGGGGGTGCACCAGCTGAAGCAACCAATGAAGCCATTTTCCAACAAGCAAAATAGGTCTTCCTCTCACAATGATGAAAGTCAGAGTGAGGAAAGAAGGAGGGGTTTTCATCATTTGGGAAAAACAATACTTCTCAACCAATGAAAAGTGTTATTTTTAGGTCACCTGACCTAGCCTTACATCATTATGAAACCAAAAGTGAAATGAACCAATGAAAAGTTTTATTAACAAGTCACATGACCTCTCATGCTCATGTTACGCGCTGCGGAACGCGCCCCGGTTAGCTTCCGGGTCGCTGAGCTTCGCGCCTCGGTCCGCACCCCGGGACACTTCCGGGTGCGCTAACGCGGTACGTCACAAGACGCATTACGCGGCAACGCGATACGTCGCGCTTTCGCGACGCGCCCCGGTTAGCTTCCGGGTCGCTGAGCTTCGCGCCTCGGTCCGCGCCCCGGGGCACTTCCGGGTGCGCTAACGCAGTACGTCATTAGACGCATTACGCGGCAACGCGATACCGTCACTAAGTTGATTTTTTACCGGTTCGCGGACCGGGTCGCGGCATCAAATTGAGCTAACGGGAAGCTTCCCGGTTCGCGGACCGGGAGCGAAACAAAACAAATATAAAAAAAAAATTATTAATAAACATATAAAATATATTTTGGGATTTGAATAAGAATACATTTTACAGCTTTTGATATTTGCTATTAAAAAACCATTGAAATTCACTGAAAAAACCATAGGTTATAAACCATATATAGTTAGGAATTTGCATTTACAAAACCTTGAAAATTCACTGAAAAAACCATAGGTTAGAGACCATATATAGTTAGCTGGACATTTTATTGACATAAAACCAATGAAATTCCATATATAGTTAGTTGCACTAACTATATATCGCGCACCCGCAATCCACTGCTGATGATGTCACATATTACATCATTCATGACATGGTCAGTGACATCACTGATGACATCACTGATGACATCTCAAATGACATCACTGATGACATCTCAAATGACATCACTGATGACATCATGACACACCAATACCAGTTACTACATACGCACTCACTGATTCCTAAGTCTACACACACATTCACTCATTCACCCATACAATCACTCATACATACAGTCACTCATTATTACAACACTATCATATGCACTCATACACCTAGTCAGTCCTGTGAAGAATCAATCACACTTCGATTTCCTCATCTATACAGTTAAACACAGAACACCATACTTTTCACACATATACTAACACATACTTACTCTCTTATACAATCACTGATACAAGTACACATTGATATGCACAGAGTCACACACCTCCCAGCCAGCCACACACACACTCAGTCTTCCATACATCCACTCATTCTTCAATATGTAAAACATATTTAAACTTTACAAAAACACACAGACACTAGATGATGTCATCAGTGATGTCATTTGAGATGTCATCAGTGATGTCATCAGTGATGTCATTTGAGATGTCATCAGTGATGTCATCAGTGATGTCACTGCCCATGTCATGAATGATGTAATATGTGACATCATCAGCAGTGGATTGCGGGTGCGCGATATATAGTTAGTGCAACTAACTATATATGGAATTTCATTGGTTTTATGTCAATAAAATGTCCAGCTAACTATATATGGTCTCTAACCTATGGTTTTTTCAGTGAATTTTCAAGGTTTTGTAAATGCAAATTCCTAACTATATATGGTTTATAACCTATGTTTTTTTCAGTGAATATATATATATATATATATATATATATATATATATATATATATATATATATATAACCAACACACGCAGGAATCCATTTGAAATGAGGCCTCAGAGAGAGGAAAGTTTCTCAGCAATTTAATGGCAGCATGCCGGCAGATGACAACACGGGACCCATAGCACACAAACTTCAAGCCACAGTAATTGAATCATTGCGACGTGTTGGGAAGGCTTCTACCCATCTTGAAAACAGACAGCTTATCACCAAAACATATCTGAGTTTGTTGTGAGGTGGCATGTCAATGAAGTCAAGCTGTATTCTGGTAAATGGACCACCCTACCGTCCTATTGTTCCCATGCTCACAACAGTTTTTCTATTTGGGTTGATCTGTTGGCAGATAAGGCACCTCTGACAAAAAAACTCTGCAATTATTCTGAATTTTGGATTGTACCATGTTTGTCTGAATAATCTAATCATTGAATCTCTTCCAATATGTCCTGGACCATGGTACATGCGTGCCATGTCAGAAATCATACTGTCTGGCATTACTGGTCTGTCATCTTTGTAAACCCAAACCTCATCTTCTTCTCTCTGTCTGCAACCTGCTTTTAACCATGTGTTTTTCTCCTCATCATCTGCCTCATTTTGCAACTGTAATACTCCCTGCCAAGTCTCAACTACAGATGTTAGCATAAGTGAGTTCAAAACATGTTCATTTTCTTTTTCCTAATTAATTGACACATTTTCTTTTGCACAGAATTTTGCTGTTGAGTCAGCATATGAGTTTCCTTTTGTTATGTAATCCTCACCTTTATTATGTGCTGTGCACTTTACTACTGCAATTTTTTCTGGTAGCTGAATTCCATCAATCAATCTTTTGATCAATTGTGCATTTCTTATTGGCGATCCAGCAGAAGTTAAATATCCTCTTTGAGACCAGAGCTGGCCATAGTCATGGACTACACCATAACCATACTGACTGTCAGTCACTACGGTCATTTTTAGCTCTTTTCCCAATTCACATGCACGAAACAAAGAAATTAATTCTGCTACTTGAGCTGAACGAATTCCCTTGAGACAGGAGGCTTAAATTACATCTGCAACTGTACATACTGAATATGCTGCACTCAGAACACCTTCATCTGTTCTTAAACATGAACCACCAACAAATAAAACATAATCTGATTCAGCTAATGGGACATCTTTTATGTCCTGTCTGGGTTTAGTGCAATATTCTAATACATCCAGGCATTCATGATCAACTTCATCCCTGATTTCTGTTTCAGTACCATCAGGTAGTAATGAGGAAGGATTTAAATTCACACATCTCGCAATTGAAACATTATCCGAGCCAAGGATAACCTTTTCATATTTTGTTAGCCTACTATTTGTCAAATGTTGTGTTCTGCTTCTTGTGAGGAGAATATCAACTGAATGTGGTACATATACTTTTACAGGAAATCCCATTATTATTCCTTCACTTTGTTCCAAACTTACACTTGTTGCAGCTACTGCTTTTAAGCCACCTGGTAATGCCTTTGCAACAGGGTCAAGAACAGCTGAGAAATATGCTATTGGCTTTCTCAGTCTTTCATGTCTTTGAATCAGAAGTGATGATGCACATCCTTCTCTTTCACTGCAATACAGCTCAAATTCTTTTTCATAATCAGGCATTCCTAATGCTGGAGCTTCACACAAACTTTTCTTCAACTGTTCAAAAGCTTCTAATTCAGTTTCTGTTAGGCGAATCAGGTCTTTTATGTCTGCTTTAGTTAGTCTCTGCAGTGGCTTTGCAATTACTGAAAATCCACTAATCCATTGACGACAATAACCTACCATTCCTAGAAACATTCTAACCTGTCTCTGTGTTTTTGGAGGTTGCATTACTTGAATCATTTTTATTCTCTCTGTTGTCACTTGTCTGACTCCCTTTGCAATTCTGTGACCAAGATATTTTACTTCTTGTTTGCAAAACTGTAATTTTGAAGGAGATACTTTATGTCCCTCATCTGCCAAATTATTTAAAAGAGTAATGGTATCTGTTACACAATTATCTCTTGTTTTTGCAGCTACAAGGAGATCATCAATATACTGTACTAACGTAGATTTTCCAGGTAAATCTAGATTTTCCAATGATTTCTTTAGCAACTGATTAAAAATAGATGGACTTTCGGTGTACCCTTGAGGGATTCGACACCATGCTAGAATACGCTCTTTGAACCGGAACACAAAAATGTGTTGACTTTCTGGATGCAATGGAACGGTAAAGTATGCATTACACAAATCAATAACCGTATACCATTCTGCATCATGCGGAATCTGATATAAAATTACCGCTGGGTTTGGTGCAACCGGGCAACATGGAACATCAATTTTATTAACCTTTCTCAGGTCTTGAACAATTCTGAAAGTTCCGTTTGGCTTTTTAATTCCCATAATGGGTAAATTACATGGGCTACTCTCAATTTCTTTTAGAACACCTTGTTTTATGAATTTGTCAATTACAGGAGTTACCCCATTAATCACTTCTGCTTTCATTTTATACTGAGGAATGTTTGGATAATCTGCTCCTTGTTTTACTGATATTTTTACTGGGTCTACATTTTTCATCAAACCCATTTCATCTCCAGTGAAATCCCAAATTTTAACATTCACTGTGTCTTTTAATTCTTCAGGTAGATTATTCTTGTCAAACACAGGAAATAATTTACTTTCTTCCGCTTCAACCATTGACATTGTTAATTTGTAAAGCCCATCTTCTTTTGGAGTTTGAAGCTCAATACCATCCGGTGAGCAATATATTTTGCAATTCATTTTGCACAGGATAACCCTTCCCAATAGATTTACTGAACAGCTATCACAAACTATAATTCTGTGCATGCCTTTAATATTTACCTATTTCATCTTTAACTGGTTCAGTTAAATCTGTTTTTATTTGCTGACTTGCTACGCCTACTACTTGGATTTTATCTCCAGAGAGAGGAGGTTTTCTATTTCCACTGATCTAACAGTAGAACAGGTAGCGCCTGTATCCACTAGGAAAGTAATTTCTACACCATTCACTTTACCATTCACAAATGGACCTCAAGAGTGGCTCCAAGAACACACTCTTCCTCCTCTCTCAGGCATCGTCAGAAGTAGTCTTCAGAATCACTTCCTCCATCTTCTTTCAACTAATATTGTTGAGACACATTCGACACATTCACTCTTGGCGATCTGTTTACCTGTTCACCTCAGCTGAATCCTGTTTCTGCACTGTATCTCAGCACATTTACACAGTTTGGCAATGGCTGTTGTGGTATCTGACTTTGCTGAATCACTACCTGTCGCTGTAGCTGTTGCTGCTGATTTATCTCACTCTGCATCTGTGGATTTAATGATGCATTTTTTAAATAATTTCTGGGCGGATTCTTACATTCACGCTTCCAGTGTCCAATTTCGCCACAATTAAAACATGGGAGTTTCCGTTTTAACTCTTCTATATTTCCCATCAATTTTGGTTTATTATAATTACCTTTACATTTTCCTTAATTCTGATCAACATTTTTATTTCCTAAAGTTGCTATTTGTTGTTCAGCCACTTTTACCTGTGCCCACATAGCCTTTTCTTTTAGCTTCTTTTGTTTAGCATCTATTTCATCACTACAGTATTTTGCTTTTCTCAAGATATCATCTACTGTGTGTGATTGCCAACCAACTATTCCAGTTCTTACCATTTCACTAATTTCAGGTCTCAAACCATATACAAATCTGTATATAAAATGGCTCATGTCTTATTCACTTAACTTTTCATAACCACTGTATTGTTTAAATACCAGCAGTAATCTTTCATAAAATGAATGTACTGATTCTTTTGGCTCTTGGGTTGTTCTATCTATTTTAACCCAATCTATTTCTTTCGGGGGAATCTTGTTTTTCAAAAACACAATAACCTGTTCGTACTTTCTCATTACTTCTGGTGAAGGAGCACCTGTTACTTTATGTCGAGGAAATTCTTCTGTAGGCCAATTTATAGTCATTTTACATTCTGACCATAGATCTGATGGGACAACTATTTCAAAGAATCCATCAAGATCAATCCACAAAATTTTTTGAAACTTTCACAAATCTGTCTACCTGTCGATACCATTCTACAGGTTTTTCTCTAAAACGAGGAAAATCATTCGTGAACAATAAAATGTCCTGTCTTGTCCATGGGACATGCACATACCCTCCTCCCGGTATTTCTCGCATTGGAAGCTCATTTACTACTTCTTCCTTCTTTTCTCTGATAGGAAATGCTAAACTTGTTCTGTCTTCATCTCTTTTCTTTGTCCATTTCACTCTCTATTTACTTAATTCACCCCATTTTCTCAAAATCCCAATTAAGGGCCAGATGTAGGAGCCATTTACCGACCGGTAACGGGCGATTTTGGCCGTTACCGACCGGTAAATGGGTTTTCGGTATGTAGGGGCACATTTTTACAGAATCGGTAAATTTACCGATTCGGTAAATTTACCGATTCTGTAAAATACCGAATCGGTATTTTTTACCGATTCGGTATATCCAAATGTAGGTGGCACTCCTGAGAGTGCCACAGGCCTTACAGATTCGGTATTTTACCACACAATCCAATTGTGTGGTAAAATACCGAATCCAGGTGTGCATGCACATGTGTGCATGCACACCTAGCCATGTGACAGACAGACATGCCCTTAGGGCATGTTTGTGTGCCACATGGCTCACATGCCCGTCTTTGGGGTGCTAGAGGGTGTCAAAGTGACACCCCGAGCACCCTTACTAAAATCGGTATTTACCGATTCTGTAATTACAGAATCGGTAAATACCGAATCTTAACGTTTCGGTATTTACAGAATCTGTAAAACCTACATCTCCCCCCTTCATATTTACCGACTCTTAAATACCGAATCGCTAAAATTCGGTATTTAAGAGTCGGTAAATATGAATTACCTACATCTGGCCCTTAGTCTTTTATATGAATAATTCTTCCTGTGGTATTCATATTTTCAATATATTTTTCAGAGAAATCCACCCTATAATGTTTCTGCAAATTCTTTTGCCTACTTAAATCTACTTCTAATTCAGAAGCCATTTCCTCTAATTGATCATATTTGTTTTTCGTTTTCCATGCTATGCTTTTGCTAAGAAATAATAATTCATCATCCTGATATGCCTTCAAACTGTCAGTTCCAATCGTTCCAATTATTAATTCCTCTAAATCTGCCTTCAATTTTGCAACATCAAGTCATTTACATTCTGGGGTTTGTGGGGTTTGTGTTAAATCTATTTTACTCGGACACTTTTCCGGTGTTCCAGAATCAGATTTTGCACCAGATGGAGTTTTATTTGACAAAAAGTTAAATCAGGCATCAATAATTTCTCTCGATGTATTTCAAACAAATCGGAATAAAATTTTTCAGTCACTTTCTGTATTTCTGAATTTAATGGAACAGTTAAAGCTGAAGGCCTAATTTCTTTTTGATCAAATACTGGAAGAACAGGTCCAATCGTTACAGGTACTGTTACTGCTTCCATGCTTTTAGTTAACTGCTGTATTAATTCATCCTTTGAACGAAAATATTCTGAGGTATTTGGTAATTCCTCACACCTTTCTGTTCTTTTTCCATTTCATGGTTTTTCATTTCTTTGAACTGGCGTTTCAGTATAATTTCTATTTTCTCCTGATATACTTGAATTACATCTTGTTTCTACTCTTTCAGGGGTTTTTCTATAATTCTGATTTGTTTTAGGTGTTGTCTCATCAATAATTTCTCTTGGAGGGGCACTTGAAGAAGACCATGAACAAACTGGTTGATAAGGTGGCGGTTTTCTTGTATACATTTCTTCTAATACCGCATCTTCTGAATCACTTTCTTCACTATTTTTATTATTTTTCTTTTGGGTACTCTTTTGTCCAGTTACCTCATCAATTAGTTTCACTGGGTACAAGCCATCACACATGTCTGCACTTCTCCATCGACGCATTCTATCCTCATGTGTTTCTTTATCAAGACCTAATCCTGTTCTCCTTGATATTCCTCTACTCTCTCGTTGTAACTCAAACATTTCATCCTCCCATTCAACTAGAGCTTCAAATTGAGTAGGTCTAGGCTTTGGTACAAGTTTCATCATTTTTTCTCTTAAATTTTTCAAAACTGCCATATTAAATGATCCATCTTCCGGCCATGCTAATATACCATCATTCTCAGTATACTTCATCCAATTCTCAATCCAAAGACAAGTATGATAACCATATTCACCCACCCAACCCAACCCAACGCTGCAGGTGTTTTGTACTTATGAATTAATTTTCCACCCCGCGTTGAAATTTTCTTGTCAGGTTTAAGTTTGTTTTTCAATTTCTGAAACATTGAAAGCTTCTTTTTCTCCTTCATATAATAATAATCCATGTTTTTAAACAATGTCCCTTACTTCGGTAAAGATCGTAACAACTTCCTTGTTATTCCGCAACACCAACCAATCCGTGCGCGAAACTCACCAATAAACCAATCATGTTAAGCTTCGTCACTATTCTGATCAACCAATAGAATTACTGTTTTTAAGGATGAGCCAATCAGCTGTAAGCTTGCCTCAGTCACGTGAACCAATCTGTGCGCGAACACTGTGACGTATGTTAGCCAATCACAGCGCGACACTAATGACGTATGCTAATGCTGCAGCTTCTCTGTCCCTCGCTCTTCTCCTTAAACTAACACCTCCTTTACAAAATATTTTCAAAGCGCCATATTTACAAATCTTTCAATTTAATTCAGTTAATAACTCCACAAAAACAAACCATGTGTCTGTTTCGCTAAAATAAAGTGATAGCTTTCCCAAACATTCAAGTATTCTTTTTGCGTGAAATAGACGACGCTATTTTCACAGAATATTTAAATTCGCTGATAAAGTAAGGCTACTTTACCCTTCTAGCAGGTAATAACGAACTCGTTTCCCTCTAAACGCACATACAGAGATATTTTACACCTCCTTAGAGACAATTCAGAGTTTAACTCGATCGTATATTACAAATTCATTTACGCACATTCATACAGAAAAATCCCTAACCATGCATACAGAAATCTTTAGTAGGACTTTAACCCACTAAGAGAAATCCTCACTTGCCAGTAAGATAGACAACGCTTCCTTACCCTTTACTCAAGCTTAGACAAATTCTAATACTCTTTTCACAGTGAGTTTTAAAATAGGACATATTTCCCAATACTCGAAAGCTACAATTTCATAGACAATCCTCACTATGCATTCTACCTTATACACCTAAAATCCCTAAACTTGTGCTGTACGTCCACAACACTAGTGGTATACGGCGATACCACTATTTTGAAACAGAACAAATGCACTGTGTAACTTCACCTGTCACACTTCTCATGCCGGCACAAACCAGGAATTTTGACACTGCTGGAAAAAACCTTTTGACTACATATAACAACTGAACAAACTTAACATGTTTTAGACATTAATCCTATGTATTACCATGTAACATACTAGTTACCATAGAAACCGAACTCTGCCACCAAGAAATTGATCCATGCGCTCTGTATGAAAAACTGTCTCAAAAACGCTATCTATCACCTCAATACTCCCATTTATCATGAAACTCATATGAAGGCCCATAACACTAACGAGACAATTTCCGAGCAACTGAATCATGTGGTCTGATTAATCAAATTATTCACAAATTATTTACATTATTATATACAACTGCAGTTTATCTATATTCAACATGATTTTAAGCATATATCGTTTATAATCAGGCCACTAAAGGCGATTGGATCAACTGATGGTAACTAGACCATGAATAAACAAGACCAGCTTGTCATTTCAAATCTAATTTTATTAACTTTATTTTTCATAAAGAAGAATAGTATTCACGTTTAAAAATCTTTATTTTATAAGCAATTAAGAAAGCAGCATTTTAATAAAGAAATGAGCTATGAACTGACATTTTCAAAGCAAGCTCAAAAACATGAAATATTAGCAGTATAACAGTTTCCATTCCCTAAATCTATTTCCCTGTCTATTTCTCACTTCACCTAGAAAGGAAAAATAATTTAAAGTCTGCTATCCTTACGTGCGCCAAAAGTCCAACAGCATGTCACGTCATTCAGGAATCAGAACAGCAAGCCAATTCCCTGCACATGGTGTCAGGTTTTATATCTTTCTTACTAGCTAAACTTTCTACATTTTACATTCTTTCAAGAGAATCCGAGCTTTTCATTGGCTGTCCTGTGTCAGTCCATGATAAAATATTTAGGTCGTCTTCGATTCTTTGACCAAGTCCAGGCTTCACATAAGCCCTATTGTCTCTCACTTCCACAACATTCAGCTTCCTCAAGAAAGTTACTTTTTCTCGAGTTTTGAACATTTCACTTCCTAGCCTTGGCAGACACTTTAAGTTCCTGTCCTTGAGCCTTTACTTTCTGAGCACGTTCAACTCAGCCAAAGAACTGCTTTTTCAATTAATGATGACAATGCAGTAAAAAATCTTCACAGCTACGCATGTTCAAGGGCTCCACTCTGGACAAGCTTTAGCGTCTGCAGCTCTGTCAGCCATGTTTTCCGAACCATCTTTAGGCCTCACTTTGGAAACTATTATTAAACAAACACAAGACATCAATTAATTAAAGAATTGAGACCCATTCTGTTACCCTCCCCCTTTACTAATTAATCCTGTTATTATGTTACCTAGCAAAAGCACAGTCAGGCAGCATTATATTTACTTCTCTTTCAGGAACTGAACAAACTCCTTGAGCTTTTGTCACAAAATAGACACAACATAAGCACACAAAATAAGCACATGCCATTAATTAAACAGCCGCATTTAATACTGACAAAGACAATAGACAAGGTTAGTTTATTATTTTTCTCATTTGCGTTTGCAACATAAAGCACATTAGTTTATCCCGCGTGTTCTGATGAATATATTCTTAACTAAGTTGATTAGTAATTTGACCACATGCTTATTAATTCAATTATTATTATGAGTGATTAACTTCACAAGTTTGAACAAAATCTTGTTCTTCACCTTGCTACATCACAGCAGACCACCGATTAGTATGGTACCTAATAGAACCTCTACAAACATAAGACAACAAGACCGTGTGCGGAGATCAGAACGCAGGGAATCGGTTTTTTTTTAGCGGAAGTGGGTCTGGGTGGGACTAGGTGTGAGTTTTAGAAACTACTTGAATTAAAAGATATGATCCCTTCGTAAATTATGGAAAAATATTAGAATAATCAGACCGCAGATGGTAAATACTGGTAAAATTGAATAAAGGAAAATAACGTCACCGGGTTGATTGTGGCAGCTACCAATAATGCAGAAGGGACTCTGGCTCCAAGGCCCAGATTACGAAGAGGCCCATTAAATTTCAATTATGGGCGTCTTTTATTATTTAGCTATGTGGCATTGGGGCGCATATCCCTCACTTACCCTAAGATCCACACTTCCCGTGTTATACACTTGGTTATAGTTTCTAAAAATGACGAGCCTGTCTAGTTTCTTCCTCAAGGGGATTGGAATGGGATATGTTTCCATAGATATGGCAGGAACAGACCTAAATCTGGTGGAACAACGCTGAGGACCAATTCTGTTGTCAATTGGAGACACACTTGAACCTAAGCTGACAGTGGGCAAAACCTGAGAACCATGGGAAACTCATGTGGTGCTTTTTAGTGAAGGCTCTTTCACCCCTGCTGACGTAGTTGCAGAGAATGCTGAGTGTTTGAGAAATGTATTAGGATGACAAATCGAAGGGGGCATCAGTGGACATAATGAGAAGGTAAAAGGATAAAGGTGTGCATGCATCTGGAAATGGGTTACTGAATTTTATTCTGGTCATGACTGCTAGCCAGTGGACACAATGTGAGGTACATCCAAACCTGGGGTCCTATTTTGTAGTGCAGTTGCTAGTTTGGCTGCTGAGTTTATGATTTTCTGGTACCTCTTGTATTTCTGTTCTAAGAGGCCAGCTGAAACCACATGACCAGTTCACCTTGCTGTTGATAATAGTTCACACTATGGTGGCAATGAAATACTGTATTGTTCTTTAAAGTGTTATTTTTGGGCTCTCAGAGCTTCATGTTAGTTAGTCCCTTTGATGACAACATTGATCTGAGTGTTTACATTCAAGTGACTGATGGATAGAATTCTAGATTTTTTAGGCTGAAGTAAAGAGCAGTTAGTGCTTGAATATTGTGATGGAGCCCACATTTTTATAGCACGGCTACATGGAAACTCATTTCCATGAGCTGAACATGTCAAATTTCATCTATTTGGACAAAAAATAAAGAAGTGGGGGGCTGGGCTAGAACAGAAATCGAGAACTTTTCAAAAGCGAGGCAATTGTGGTGAGTGAGGGTTCTAAATTGCTGTAATTGGAGAAGGGTGTTCAATAAGGACTGGCAACTCTTGCAAAACTGGTTCCCTTCACTGTGTGGGTCAATAGACGAATGTACAAATCATGTTAATATTCAGACACCGTCAAGCTTAGTCAGGGCTGGCTTTAGTGCGTCCAGTGCAACAATCAGTTTTGGCACCATCAGCCCCCCATGACCTCCTCCTCGGATTCCCAGAGTACCAGTGGGAAAACGTGACCCTTCTCTCTCCATAGCCCCTATCTCACATACTATTAATTCATTTTAAAGCACTGGTAAAAGCTGGCTTTACTAATACGAATGTATATCTACCGGAACAAACTCTTTTTTAGTGGCTATAGGAATGGATAAATAAAGACTGATGAAAAATACATAACACCCTAACTATTTTAGTAGCTCATTGATGACAGTTTTGTAACAGTCACTGCTCTATATTGAGGATGTATCTTATGTACTGCGGTAACACAAGGATCTCTGTGGCAAAAGTAGTAATGCACTGATCTATCCAAACAAAATACAGATTTGTGATCTGCACGGTAGTGTTCTTTGCAGCAGGCCTATTCACCCTCTGTGCTCCTTTATGCCACTATACAACCCTCAGATCTTTCTCTCTCTCTCTTTAACAGGAACCTTAATCACAAGAGTTATCTTGACATTTTTATTGCTGCCTGAAAGCTGGATGCACAAGAAACTCTGGAGAAGGGGTTTTAAAGCGGGCGTGGCTTGGCGCCCGACAGGCAAGGCGGCGTCGGGTGAAGCTCCGCGGTCCGGCCAGGCGGCTTCACGTTCCTCACACTGCTCCAACAACAAGAGCGCAGTGAAAAGACGTAGGAAGGTCGGCTGAACACCCTGGAAACCTCGCTGTGTTTATCTGCAGCGCTAACGATTACTTTTCCAGCTTTGTGAGTTTCTTTCCCCAGCGTCGCATTCTCGCTGCCGCCATTTTGATTTATGTTAATGCCGCAGCGCTCTCTTCAGTGTGGAATTGCTTGAAGACGGACATTATAGACTGTCCTAATGCTTCTTCACAACTTTCTTTTACATTTTCATGCTCTGAGCGTTTTACTGATTAAATATGTAGTTTACCAGCAGCATTTGAATAATTGCTCTATGAGGAATTTCTGAGAGGAAATGCAGCTTATGGCAGTGCATAAGTGAAGAGAAGACAAGAATACAGGTAGGGTTGGTGAGCTTCTCTTTAATCCGTCCAGTGTACAGCTCTCCCGGCAGAAACTGCCGTCCCGGGCATTCTCACATTCTACGCAACATATCACAGCAACAGCAAACACGAGCCACGGAGTCCTCGAGACATTTAAAGATACAGGTAACATCCCAACACATCCCCCTCCCTTCATTTAAAAATAAATAATAAATACATAAATAAATACAACCTACCTACTCCCTAAAGCAACATAAACACAATCATAATAAACAAGAAATCAAGACAAAATGGCAGAAAAAGAAAAATATATACATTCAATATGTGACAAAATCGCGATATCTGGCAGGAACAGATCTAAATCTGGTGGAACAACGCTGAGGACCAACTCTGTTGTCAATTGGAGACACACTTGAACCTAAGCTGACAGTGGGCAAAACCTGAGAACCAAGGCCAAATTTGTTTTTTACAAAATCAATTTTAGGCTTAGGAACAATTGAAATACAAGACTTATTCCAAATCTTCCCATTTACCAGTACTACAACATTATCTTTTACCTCTTTAACTTGTACAGGAGGGGAAAATCGAGCTTGACCCTTGCGCAAAAGCATGGGTTTTCTGATTCTCACCCAGTCCCCTCGTCACACGGATGGTGATCTAATGCTTTTCTGAGCATATTGTGCCTGAGCAACGCCTCTAACATCAGCTACTCTGCCCATTTTGACTACATCCACTTCTTTCCTCAACATCCAATCCTTATTAAGTTTCGAACCAGCTACTCTGCCCCTGAGTAAGGTGAATGGTGATACCCCCGTACTAGAATGAGGTGTAACCCTCATAGCCCACAACATGTCAGATATTACTTTCTTCCAATTTAAACCATTAATAGAAGCCAACTGCAATTGATCCTTGACTACTCGGTTCAAACGCTCAACTAAACCATTGCTGGAAGGTTGATAAAGAGAGGTAAGAATGTGTTTAATTCCATGAGTCTTAAAGAAATCTTGCATTTCAGCAGAAACTAACTGAGTACCATTATCAGATACTAACTCTTCCGGAAAACCTTCTCGCAAAAAAATGTCCTTGAAGAAATTGATAATGGTACCAGAATTAACTCCATCATCAAATCTGACTTCTGGCCATTTTGACATGTAGTCAATTAAAACCAGCTCATATTTAGGAGTAGTCCCTAAATCATTGAATGGACCAGCCACATCAAATGCTAATTTATGCCAAGGCAATTCTTTCACTTGAATGGGACTCAATGCGGAGGGACAAGTAACTTGAGTTTCATCACTAAGAACACAAACACCGCAGTCACGAACACAGTGTTCAATAGCTCTGTCCACACTGTAGTGTAGTTCCTATCATCCCAATAGGCTCTGCGCATTGGAATAATATCTTCAATAGTATAGACGTAGGACAGAGGTTAACTAGGTCTTCTACTGTCGATATTAGACTTAAAGTTTAGTGTTTGCCAGCTAGCTCAGAGTTCACTAGAAGCTTTCTCGAATAGACAAGGAGGAGTTTAACTTCCCTGGATAGACAAGAAGGGATTTAGTTTCTGACAACCATAGAACATGACAACTTTGCTCTCCCCTAATCAAGAGTGTATCTCTAGAGTCGTGTGAAAAGAAAAGACAACTTATTTTACTCAGTCAGTTCAGTGCATTCTTAGTTTCACCAGATTGTAGAGAAAAGGAAGAGACGGGCGTGTTCAATAAAAAGATGTTATTTATTGATCAGTCTCTTTTCTCATACAAGAGAAATGAATCGCTATTATTGCAATACTTAGAGTTAAGTAAAGTGCATACAGTAATAACAGAATTATAAAATAATACTGTAAAAGCATTGATATGGTTTCTTAGCCATATGATACTTAAAATGGATAAAATAGATACATACATATATACATTGACTAATCGTACTCAACTGGTGCTTCTAACTACGCCTACCCCAATGTACCTGACCTAAGCCTAATACGTGGCGGGAGTAGATAAGTAGCAGTTTAAGTTAAGTTTGTTTTGCCAAGGGTCTGCTTCAAGAATTCTCTACAAAGGATGATTCAGTTCAGTACCTGGGATTTAGAAGGCTGGAGGGCTGGTATCTCTATCTCAGGTCTTGATATTCCAGCTGCCTGCGAGGGCTGCTTGGAAGCGCCGGAGCTGGATTTCTCGGCAGGAGAAAAGGCTGCATCTCTCTCTCAGCGCGTAAGAAAGGAGGGGCAGCGTCTGTGGGCTTCGCTGTCAGCTGGGCTCCTCGGTAAGTCTCGCTGCTCCAATCTTGTCACCACCTCGTGTGTTTGCTTAAGGCAATGTCGGTATTATTTATACCTGAAAGGTGCCGGATTGACGTAAGGATGGACATAAATACGTCAATAAGGATGTCATACGAACTTGATCGTTCGCACATTCTTTACTGAAGTTCTCGGCTAAATCAAAACAATGGCTGTGGGGATTTCCCAGATCGTGGTAGGTTTGATTTGTTTTGAGAACACCGTATGCCTATTAGGGGGCTGGAGGAATAGTGCTTGACTAATGATGGCATGCGCTATGACCTAATCAGATAACGGGCTTCTGTGCCGTTGTGTGGCTAATCAGATAACGGATTTCTGTGCAGTTGAATGGCTGCTAGTTAATTATTAACCAGACAAGGGTCAGAAACAGTGGGATCGATACAGTACCCATAATAAATACATCACACCCACTCCACGTAATCTATGTCCATATTTACAAGTCTAGGCATAGTAAACATACTAGTAGTGCATGTGTATACCGAACCACCCCAAAATACAATCATTTGCATAATGAAATTTGGAAATGCGAAATACACGAAAAGATGAGTATAATTACTATATGCACATCAAGCAGTATAATAAATGCTAAATCTAAACGCATATTTTGAAATAAGCATGAATAAAATGCGGAAATTACACATGAAATGGCTCTTAATACAGAAGAAAAAGTCGAGACCATCTCATCACAAATTCATAATACTCGTGAATATGCTAGAGGGTAGCTAAAGTGTCTTGAGTAGCTAAATATAGAAATTTTGTTCTCTAAGAATAGTCTTACTTTAAGCAGAAGATAAGTGTCCCAAAAAATCGTAAATATTTTGGAATGGAAGGGGAAAAATGTCTCGCTCTCTGTAAAAACTGGTGAGAAAACTTCTTATTGCTTAATTTTCAAAGTTGAAGGCCAAATTCAGGGTGTAGGGAACGGCGTGTGCTAGTTTGTTCAAAGTCATTCTTTCTGCTCTGGTGAAAACATCATATTGTTGAGACTTTCGAAAAAACTGTCAACTGCTTCTCGTGAAAGTTCCACTAACTCGGGTAAATCTTGTAACATGCATTCATGAGCATGATTGCCTTCATTGATGTTTCGATCAGCATAGCTGACAGAAGGTTGTACCTGATCGATGCTGCTTTCATCTTGTACTTCACAACTCTTCAATCGTAGTGGTGAAGTCTCCACGAATGCCGTCATCAGGATTGGTAGCCGTTGGGGACAGCACAATGCATGAGCCGTTACCTGACCCAACAAAGTCTCTGCGTCCATTGGCACATCCGATTGTAGTGTCAGACAGGTGTCCAACACGCATTCTTCGCCGCATAGCAAGCACCTTAATACAGGCATAACACAACTTTGCCACATCGGTCTGAATGAAAGAAACCAAGTCATGTTCAAATCTCGTAGCCGTGCTAGTCCAAGGACTTTAGTTACGCGGTCCCGGTAGCCAATAGCTCGGATTGTTTCTTCCATTATCACTGGTGTCTTGTCTGTGCCGTGGTTTGCCATAGCGAAGTAACAGGATCAAAAATAGGATGCCTGCCACTAGTCCCAAAAGGAGAGGAAGTCCGCCAAAGATGGAATGGACAAATTCAGGAAAAATACCCAGGATGGCTTTGAATGGGGTTAAAGCTCCTGAAAACACTGTCTTAAATACACTCGCGATTCCGCTTGTATCAGAAATGTTTAAGATTTCGCTCAGTATTTCTGCGAAATGTATGGGGGAATTGGTTGATAACAGTGAATGAATCTCATCAGTTGTCCTTGCAACTTGGAGATCATACGTTTCTTTTGATGACGTTAACATGGTTGGTGTCTGTAGGAGCACTGTCTTCATTCTGCTTAAAGTATCAATTCGAATAGAAGAAATTTTCAAACTGGGCCACAACCTTGCCTCCCTGTCTCGGGCATCGTTCGGCAACAATACTCGTTCACAGCACATGACCTTCCTAGTCATGGTTATGAGATAAGGTTTTCCGGGCAGCAGACTGCAACATCTGCGATCTACAATTAGAATGTAACTCCCATTCGAGAGTCTCTTAAAGAATGGTTCTATTTGTGTTGCAGGTGTGCCTAGCTGGTGACATGAAAGGTTATTTGAGTTCCCTTCACATGCTCCATGTAAACTAATACCCTGAAACAAAAGTGTACCGCTTAGTGACCTTTCACAATTATTGCCACTAAGGAACACACTTTGTCCTTTATTACTAACACATGCGTGTGTATAGGGCAAGTTCCATGCTGACTTAATGTATCCTTTACCCAACCTTTCATACTGGCCTGCCTGTATATATTTTTGGCAGTATTGAAACTGGAAAGTTGTTATCGGAATATTTATTATCCCATGTATTATCCATTCAATGACAGGTCGTTCTGACATTGTCAATGGTAATCTCTCAAGTTTTTCAATGCTCAGAATTGTATAGTCAGCACCCTTCTGTGCCAAACTGATTTGTTTATCAGTAAGGTTAAAGATATTAAATAGTGACGTTGTGCTGATTAAACACCAAGGCACATAGCCTGAACGTAGATTTTGTAACGTCCAGCCAAGCTGTACAATAGAACGCAATTGGGACTGACCGTGTTGTAACATCAGTAAGTCTTGCGATAATATATCGATTGCTGAAGATACAATACTGTCCAGTGAATATATTCTTGAGGACAGAGTCATTAACCCATTGTCCACAACAGAAAGTGATTTTTCCAAATTAATACGGTCAATTTCCCGTATTTTGTCTGCTGTCTCAATTTGAGTTACTTTCCAAACTTCATTGTAAGCTGCATATATAGAGGCCGCTATGAAACGTTTTTGACGCTGTTTGCGTGGTCCCATAATGAAATCACGCAAGTCAGCACCTTCTTGAAGTAAAGTTAGGTGTTGCTTAATTTCTGCCAGTGTGGATGTTTGTAGCCATTGAAGGCAGAGCTTGCCCACACTGTAAGTAGTTACTATCCCTGGATGTTGTCTTTGGGAATATCTAGGGTCTGGCCTGGTCAATTTGAACCCCTGTATTTTGTTCAGGAATCTGTCTTGACAGTTATTTGTATCAGTGGGCCAGATCAACCATTGTTTCCAATCAGGATGTGTTCTGTTTTGGTTTAAAATATGGTTTACGTCTATCTCAGCATCTATAGAGCTATTACTGTGCGTTGTTGGCTTTGGAATAGACGGTTTGTTTAAGTCTTTGATTTTAGCTAAGCCAAGACAGGTAGTTTGTTGAATAGTGTCATTCAAAAATATAATTTGTTCTGGGATCATGCAGGCTCTGAATAATGATTCTATACCTTGTACTTGCCAATCTTTTGTACCCCAAACAGTTTTTGTTTCAATGTTACTGTTCCAGAAATCAAAACCAAATGTATTCATTTGCCCAAAAAATGAATCTGAATATATCAATTTTGTGTTGGTAAGCATGGTCTTCATACCTGTCTTATTTGACAATTTGAAATAAAATGTTTCTGCATTACTTGTGTTAAACCCTGAAAAGTATGGATATTTATCATAAAATGTTTTGGAACTACCCTTTGGTGGAGTAGCACAATGTTCCCATTGGTTATAATTTAAAACATTTCTAGGTTGTGCAGATTTATGGAGATAATGGATACCATAGTGGTTATAGCAGAACATTTGATCATAATTAGATGAACCCTGCAAATAATCATGTTCTGTAAATTTAGCAGACATTACTAGGTCAGACATCATATCATTAATACTTTCAAAGTCCCAATCATCAGCAAATGTGCTTGGTTTTACAAAGTCACTTAATGAGATCTTAAATTGGTGTGGATACTTCAGGATTTCAACCGGGCCATAGATTTCATAATCAGTATTGTCCCATGCTACACCGCCTGGTATAGGGTTGGCTGTGAAGTTCACTGAAGAAAGTTCTCTTTTCTTGACGTGTGAAGTTGTGTGTGGTTTAAGGACCAAGTTGATTTTCTGGCTTGCTGTGTCTATTTTAGCATATTTTCCCTCAATGAAATGTCCCAAGCATAGTACCATGACGAGCCAAAGTATGAGGATAAATGCACCTAATGTCACCCAAATTTCAATCCATGGAGAAGTCAGATAGGTTCTCTTTAGTTGTTGAAAAAGTTCCTTTGCTTTGTCTTTAAAAGTTTTTGTTGATGGCTGTACTTCTGGTTCGCATTGTTCTTCTGAAATATCATCGAAGTTGATGAAGTAGCCGGATGCTGGTCTGTCAATTGTTCCAATTGCTTCTGGATTACTTTTTGCTTTTGGCTTTTGCTTTGTTTCATTAGAAAATTCCGTAGTTACATCATCGTAGGTTGTTGTTTCTTGATGAAAAGCTTTGATTTGGGTTTTAAGAGGTTCAAGGTCCATTGCTTTGTTGCATAGTCCTTGTTGTTTCACTGTAGATTTTCCAAATGTGATCAATCTTTCAGTTTGAACCTCTGTGGATGTAGCAAACTTTGGTGTTCTGCTACTTCTTGGGAGTCCACTTGGCCTACTATTTGTTATCGGCCACATGATTGTGGTTTAACCAGGTCGATGGATATGACTCGGTTCTCCTTTTTACCAGCAAGGGGCGGTAGTACTACTGATCTTGTCCCGTTGATAGACAAGACAGGAACTGCTTTTCTGTAAGAAGGCCCAAATTCCTTCTTTACCGCGATCTTTTCTCTGACCAGATCCCCGACTTTTGGAATCCAGACAGGCCTTGCTGGGACAGGTGGTTTTTCTTCAGTGGTTGCTGGCTGCTGTTTCAACTTTATGTTGCTCAGGTCTTTTCTTGTTTCATTTAAGTCCTGTAAAATAGCCAAGCGATCTTTGATATCAAAGCATTTTTCTTTAACCACTGAAGTCTGACTATCTAAGTCCTGGATTAACATTCTAGTCCCAAACAATAGTTCGTACGGACTGAATCCTTTCAGAGAATTTCTTGGCAGGTTATTTAGACTACGTTGGACACTTATTAAATGTTTGACCCACCCAGCTCCTGAACCTAATACCTTTGCTGTTATAGATTGCTTTATGCCTTGGTTTTTTCTTTACACCATCCCGTTTCCCTCAGGAAGGAAGTGAGAAGAGTCCCGCAATGCAATGTTCATTCTGGCCAGGCACCCCCCATGAGCTGTTTTTTGAGCTAGAGTGAAGATTTTGGTCAGAACGTAACATGCTTCTTGCGTATATGCCATTATAGACTCGCAAATCTTTTATAACAGTTCTGGCGTCAGCCGAAAGTTGGGGTCTACATTATAAGTGAAAATAGTCTCTTCATGTTTATACGACGCATTTTCATACTGGGTTGTGTTTTTTTGTTGATTTGATACCTTCTGGAGTGAAACGCCATGGTAGTAAACCGTTTCTCTCGCCACTGCGATCCCTGTTGCAGTCTGGGCAGTTTTTTACAAAAATGTGATGATGCAGGCTCATGCCTGGCCACCAGTACACTGATTGTAATTCTTCCAGAGAATCTTTTAGCTTAAGGTGTCTGAGACCCTCACCCATATGTGCGTCTGCTATTAACAAGCCTCTCCTGTCCATGTTTGGAATTACTCTATCCCCCACTCCAGGGATTCGAGCAAAAGGAACGGAGTTTGCATCGATTATGTATGTATAATTGAGTGGATAATTGATCGGTAGTGCAGAGCAGTCGCCTTTTGATGACGTTTTTACTGCCAGCACAGTTTCACCATCAATGTATTTTACTGCACGCTTTTTTGTAGCTACGGAAGCCGATTTAGTTGCTACCGCTGTGGCTGTCTCAGCCAATGAATTCCCTGCAACGTGAACGCCATCACGCTGATGACTCAGTGAGTGTATCACGTGAGTTTTTGGTAGTTCTTTCTGTAAAAGAACTACTTGTTCCCAAAGCACTTTTTGCTTTACTGTTGCACCTGTGTCATCTTTGTAACCGTTTTGAATCCATTTCTGTAAATCGTTATTGTATGATTTGACGCAGTAATACGAATCGCACACTATAAGTGTGGGGAATTCGCGATCGGCATTATCTAGCGCCATTTTTAACGCTATTAGTTCAGTTTGTTGTTCTGAATTATTTTCCACTGAGTGTGTTTTTGTAAGTAGAGGTCTTAATTTACCTCCACGCCACACTTCTTTTACAATTTCGCATGTGGCGTTGTAAGCCAGCTCTCCCCAAACTGAGGGTTGAGAATGTCCGTCTGTATATATTACACAGGCGTACTGTCGTAAAGGCAGAATATCGATCGGCCGAGGGTATTCTCTCTCATATTCTAGATATTTTAATTCTTTCATTTCCGGGTCAAAATAGTATTTTACTTTGTCTGTAGCAACAGAATTTACCCATTGTATCCATTCTGGATTCAGTGCCGTTGTCGGTAAATTACATGGTGTTGTTAAGGCTTCAAAAGCTGATTCTGCTGTTCTGACTGTAACCTGTCTACCGTCGGCTTGGTATTTCTCTTTTGCTACAGCTGTTTGAACCGCATGAACAATGTTTTCCTTAATGCTGAACCTTTTTTCAGCTTCTGTGTACAAATGTGATTTGTATGCTATTGGTACCTTCTCTCCCTCATTAGAGGTCAGGTATGTGAATCCGCATCTTCCTGGGATGACTCGAATCACAAGGTTGCGTGTGTTGTCACGTGTTTGTAAATTTGTTTTAACTAACATATCTGTTTGCAAAGATCTCAACATTTCTGTGTGTTTTTGAGTCCAATTGATTCTTTTAAAATCTGGTTTTATAAGGTCATAGAGAGGTTTAACTCTCTCTGCATAATTTATAATGTAAGTTCTTCCAAAATTTAGGAAACCTAGAATTGATTGTAAGTTTTTTATTGTTCTAGGTGCTTGGATTACAGCACATTTCTCTAGGAAATTGTTAGCCAGGCTTTTGCCTTCACTTGATAGTTCATATCCTAAAAACAGGACAGTTAGGTGGGCAATTCTTGACTTTTTAAAGTTGAATTTGTAACCCTCTGCTGCGAACCCAAGTATTATGGTGTTCACTCTCTTCAAGTGAGTATCCAAGTCATCATCTGTTAGATAGATGTCATCGACATAAGATAATGCCTCATCATCATATATTTGTAGTAACTCTGTTACTCTTGCTGAGAATAATCCTGGGCTATTCTTAACCCCTGGGGCAAACGACAGAATTTTTTTTTCGCGCCATTTATTGAGAACGCGGTCAAATATCTGCTCTCTGGTGCTATATTTTGACAGAAGAATCCATTAGAGATGTCTAATGTTGTTTTGTATTTTTTTGCGCACTATGTTATTCATTAGTGCAGCACTATGCGAGTTTTGTACTGCAAAGGTTTTGCAACATGAGTTAAGGTGTCTGTAGTCCAAAACAAGACGATATGAATTGTCTGGTTTGGAGACAGGAAACAAAGGATTATTCATTTGTGAGGTGCAAGTTTCAATCACCCCCTGGTATTCAAGTTGATCTAGGATCTCTTTTACCCGTTTTCTAGCTTCTGCCTCTGAGCAGTAGGTTGTGATTTTAACTGGATTTTGTGAGGAGGAGAGTCCTCATCCCATCCCACATGGTTTTTATATAATGCAGGAGCTTGGGCTACTGCCCACTTTCTTGCAAGTGTATATTTTTTATGAATTGGAATATGATTTGAGAAGGCAGGCATAATTATTTCATCGCCATGAGGGCACTCCCTGACAAACTCTGGTGGCCAGTCTCTTTCAGCTAGAAGGATATCATAGCCCTTGGAGAGATTATCCCAAAAGAGACCCCTTATTTTTCTAGTCTTATCCCCCTCTATACGCAATGTTATTTCATATATTTTATGAGGTTTGCTAACTCTGGTATCTGCAGTTTCCACCTGAATGTATTCATTCGTGTCCACTGTCTCCAGATGATTCATAAGGATCTTGCGAGCTATGCTCACTTCTGCTGCGCTGTCTAGCATTGTCTGAGCCCATTCTCCATTTTTCAGCTGTGTCCTCAGTATTCTCGACATGGTTGATTACTTTAATACTGGCTACCTTCTTTTTTGGAAACTGTAATTTTTTATTTTGATGAGCAGGTTCCTTGTCTTTGGACTTGACGTGCTCTTCCCTGTGTTCTGACCGTCCTCTTCTTTCCGATTTCTGCGTGGAAGTCTGAAAAGATCGAGAGGGACGTGTATCAATATCTTGATATCTATCAGGTTTTTTTATATTATCCCTATTTCTTAGGTTATATTTTTTCTCAGAGGGCTCCCTTTGGGGAGACTTGTGTCCTTGGTCCGGAGATCTTTCTCTCCGCCGAGGAGACCTTCCTCTGGACTGGAATCTTTTTTCTTTAGGAGTGGATTGTTTATTTCCATCCCAGCTCTTTTTTTGAGTGTTTAGATTATTTTTTATAAATATTTTTTCAGGTATTTTCAATAAGTTGGGGTTTTACAGGTATTCCACCCAAACTATCTCTTCCTAGTTCTTCATAGGATTTTTCTATGATTCTGGCAATTTTCAAATGGTTGGTCTGCTATATCTGTCTCTTTCAACCTCTGGCAGATCGCCACATTTGCTGCTTCTCCCTTTATATTGGCTAGTAATATTGCCGAGACCTGCTTGAAGTCTTTTAGTAATTTCATACCAAGAGTTAAAGCAGGTTCTGGACCGTATTCATCTTGAATTTGTTTTAGCACATCTGGTATTACTGACATGGATGGAACACCATGTGTTTTTGTGTAAATGGAAGCAAAGACTGAACCCCAAGTGTCACAGTCCTCCACATGTGGTGCGATTCCCATTGGAAGACAGATAGTCAGAATCCGGTGTTTCTCAACCGGGGTGGTATCTGGAAATACCGCCTCTATTTGAGTGATTTTTTGTGCTAACCAGAATGGAATTTGTTCCCGTTTTGCGGGTACTTTACCTAGACAGGACTGTATGTTCTGTGGTGTAATTTTATTTGTGTTCCCTTGGTGAGGGATCAGCTGTGGAATTTTATTAGCTGGTAGGACTGTTGAAGTCCGCATTACATATTGGACTAATTGTCTGTGTATTTTAATTAGTTGTTTTAGCTGTGCTAAAAGTTCTGGTGCAGACATTTCTTCAATGTCTGGATGTGGTGTGTATCCGGATAGGACCGGCCACGTTGCTCCTGGTCTACCTAGTGGACCGAGCCTGGTGATGTGATTATTATGTTTTAGGGCGCCATTAAACCAGAGCAGGTGCTCTTGGTATTTGAGTGGTATTTCCACCTCCTCGAAAGGAGTGTACTCATTTGGAGGTTCCTCTATTTTGTAATAGTGGAAGTCCTTTGTTACAGCGTTTGCTGCTGGAAAGTTTATCCATGAATAGAATACCTCTGTCTGCCGATATTCGTGTGCCTCGATTACGAATATGACTGTACCACCTCTCGGTGTCAGCCCATTTTCTATAAGTTTTAAAGTTATAGATTTCCTTATGTTGACCGGGATGAGTATTGCCTCCGGGTCTTGCTGTAGGAGACTATTGTCAGCTGCTATGAGTTCAGCTGCTATTCTAGCTGTCTCCCTTTCTCCTTCAGTTTCTGACATTCTAATGTCAAGAAAATTATTTTATTTATTTGCAGATCAGGTTTCTATGGAGACAAAGATTAGATGCACAATATTTTGGAACAGTGTATCCTTCAACGTTGAATAAACCAAGAACCTTACATAGGAGTCTCCTCCTACTAAGTTTGGCGGATTTAACCTTTCACCCACTCCAGACGTCTTTGGAGTATTATGGGGAAAAGGGGTCTGTGTGAAAAAGCACGACTGAGTTACTCTAATGTCTTACGTTAGATTTATCGCCTATCCAAACCGTTGGGCGCCATGTAGTGTAGTTCCTATCATCCCAATAGGCTCTGCGCATTGGAATAATATCTTCAATAGTATAGACGTAGGACAGAGGTTAACTAGGTCTTCTACTGTCGATATTAGACTTAAAGTTTAGTGTTTGCCAGCTAGCTCAGAGTTCACTAGAAGCTTTCTCGAATAGACAAGGAGGAGTTTAACTTCCCTGGATAGACAAGAAGGGATTTAGTTTCTGACAACCATAGAACATGACAACTTTGCTCTCCCCTAATCAAGAGTGTATCTCTAGAGTCGTGTGAAAAGAAAAGACAACTTATTTTACTCAGTCAGTTCAGTGCATTCTTAGTTTCACCAGATTGTAGAGAAAAGGAAGAGACGGGCGTGTTCAATAAAAAGATGTTATTTATTGATCAGTCTCTTTTCTCATACAAGAGAAATGAATCGCTATTATTGCAATACTTAGAGTTAAGTAAAGTGCATACAGTAATAACAGAATTATAAAATAATACTGTAAAAGCATTGATATGGTTTCTTAGCCATATGATACTTAAAATGGATAAAATAGATACATACATATATACATTGACTAATCGTACTCAACTGGTGCTTCTAACTACGCCTACCCCAATGTACCTGACCAAAGCCTAATACGTGGCGGGAGTAGATAAGTAGCAGTTTAAGTTAAGTTTGTTTTGCCAAGGGTCTGCTTCAAGAATTCTCTACAAAGGATGATTCAGTTCAGTACCTGGGATTTAGAAGGCTGGAGGTCTGGTATCTATATCTCAGGTCTTGATATTCCAGCTGCCTGCGAGGGCTGCTTGGAAGCGCCGGAGCTGGATTTCTCGGCAGGAGAAAAGGCAGCGTCTCTCTCTCAGCGCGTCAGAAAGGAGGGGCAGCGTCTGTGGGCTTCGCTGTCAGCTGGGCTCCTCGGTAAGTCTCGCTGCTCCAATCTTGTCACCACCTCGTGTGTTTGCTTAAGGCAATGTCGGTATTATTTATATCTGAAAGGTGCCGGGATTGACGTAAGGATGGACATAAATACGTCAATAAGGATGTCATACGAACTTGATCGTTCGCACATTCTTTACTGAAGTTCTCGGCTAAATCAAAACAATGGCTGTGGGGATTTCCCAGATCGTGGTAGGTTTGATTTGTTTTGAGAACACCGTATGCCTATTAGGGGGCTGGAGGAATAGTGCTTGACTAATGATGGCATGCGCTATGACCTAATCAGATAACGGGCTTCTGTGCCGTTGTGTGGCTAATCAGATAACTGATTTCTGTGCAGTTGAATGGCTGCTAGTCAATTATTAACCAGACAAGGGTCAGAAACAGGGGGATCGATACAGTACCCATAATAAATACATCACAACACCAGGCCACCAAAAATCTTCACGCACTCTGTTTTTCATAGCATGAATGCCTAAGTGACCAACGTGAGCTAAGTCCAAAACTGTTTTACAAAGTGATTTTGGGACCACTAAACCACCTCTGCGTAAGATTCCATCAATCAAAGATAATTCGTCACAAACCCTCCTGAAGGGAACTAACTCTGAAGGTAGAGATTTATCATCAGGCCACCCATGAGTTATAAAATCAATCACATTACACAACTCAATATCCTCGGATATTGCAAGCTTACAATCAGCTTCAGATAACGCAGTACTAACCTCAGACACAGTGCTGACTGTACAAACCATTTCCAAGTGATCACAACAGTGTTCCAAATTATTATGAGAAGGAGGTAATCTGGATAAGCAATCAGCTACACTGTTCCTTACCCCAGGAACATACTCCAGGTGATAATTGAACTCAGCAAGTCTGTATTGCCATTTTGCTATACGAGGAGAAGCCCGCCCACCACCTTTAGTTGTAAAAAGGTCTACCAGGGGTTTGTGATCAGTTTTGAGAATTATGTGATTGCCCCAAAGAAAATTTCTGAAATACTGTACGCCCCACCATAAAGCTAATGCCTCCTTTTCGATAGTCGAATAAGTTCCCTCGGCACCACGGAGAGTTCTAGAAGCAAAAGCGATCACTTCTTCCCTATTGTCAGGTCTTTTCTGCATTAGAACCGCCCCTAGAACCAAATTGCTGGTATTAGTAATTACAATGCATTGATCATTAATATTAAAAAGCTTGAGAGGGCGTGCCTGCACAATTACATCCTTCAACAATTTAAAATCATTTGCACATTGCTGCGACCAGTCGTATTTCACATTTTTTTTCAATAAATTACGTAAAGAAGCAGTCTTATCAGAAAAATGTTGCACAAATTTTGCATAATATTCGATTAATCCTAAAAAGGAACGTAGTTGGTCTTTGTTCTGGGGTTCTGGTGCATTCTAGATGGCATCTAACAATTTCATTTTTGGTTCAACTCCTTTAGCTGAGATGTGATGTACTAAATAATCAACACCGTCTCTGAGGAATTTGCACTTGTCTTTTCTTAAAATTAAACCATAATTTTTTATGATATCCAAAACAGTTTTCACTCTTTCATTATGTTCTTGCACTGTCTTACCATGAATAAGAATGTCATCCTGAAAGAAGACGACCCCTGCAGTGTCCTTAAAAAGATTTCCCATAAGACGTTGGAACACTGCAGAAGCCGACGCCGACGCCGGACCGAATGGCATTCTTAAGTAACGAAATGCACCCTCAGGTGTTACAAAAGACGTTAGATGCCTAGAATCTTTGCTTAATTCGATTTGATGGTAAGTCGAAAAAATATCCACGGTGGAAAAATATCTGGCACCTTCCAAAGTAGATAACATCTCATTAATATTGGGCAATGGCTGTCGATCAACCCATATACAAGCATTTAAATCGCACAAATGCGCACACATCCTAAGGTACTTATCTGCCTTACGCGCTAAAACTATGGGACCCCTCAATTGGTTCAATCACACCCAAAAGACGCAATCTTTCCAGTTCACATTTCAATTCGTTACGCATGCATAGTGGTACCTTACGAACCTTATGTGCAATTGCCTTAGCCCCTTCTTTCAAAACAATTCGATGTTGTAAACCTTTAAGCTTACCCAATTTGTCACAAAAAACTTCGGGGTAATTTTGTACCCACTCACTCTCACACAATGCGTTGAAAGAATGTACAGACTCAACATCAGGCAAGGTAGCATAATACTGATTAGCTTCCCGCCTAGATAAAACCATGTCCACATGGTTGGGATCAAGAATGATACTAAGCTCTCCTTGTTCATGCCAACCCAATAAATTAGTACCATCTTTTACAACATAGATAGTGCAAGATGTGCAATCACCCTTAAACTCTAGCTTGCCTTTGAACTTCCCCAACACTTCTACTCTTTTACCCCCATAAGCGAACATCTTGATGAAGGAACCTTACGAACCTTATGTGCAATTGCCTGTGCCCCTTCTTTCAAAACAATTCGATGTTGAAAACCTTTAAGCTTACCCAATTTGTCACAAAAAACTTTGGGGTAATTTTGTACCCACTCACTCTCACACAATGCGTTCAAGGAATGTACAGACTCAACATCAGGCAAGGTAGCATAATACTGCTTAGCTTCCCGCCTAGATAAAACCATGTCCACATGGTTGGGATCAAGAATGATACCAAGCTCTCCTTGTTCATGCCAACCCAATAAATTAGTACCATCTTTTAGAACATAGATAGTGCAAGATGTGCAATCACCCTTAAACTCTAGCTTGCCTTTGAACTTCCCCAACACTTCTACTCTTTTACCCCCATAAGCGAACATCTTGATGAAGGAACCTTACAAACCTTATGTGCAATTGCCTTAGCCCCTTCTTTCAAAACAATTCGATGTTGAAAACCTTTAAGCTTACCCAATTTGTCACAAAAAACTTCGGGGTAATTTTGTACCCACTCACTCTCACACAATGCGTTGAAGGAATGTACAGACTCAACATCAGGCAAGGTAGCATAATACTGCTTAGCTTCCCGCCTAGATAAAACCATGTCCACATGGTTGGGATCAAGAATGATACCAAGCTCTCCTTATTCATGCCAAACCAATAAATTAGTACCATCTTTTACATCATAGATAGTGCAAGATGTGCAATCACCCTTAAACTCTAGCTTGCCTTTGAACTTCCCCAACACTTCTACTCTTTTACCCCCATAAGCGAACATCTTGATGAAGGAACCTTACGAACCTTATGTGCAATTGCCTTTGCCCCTTCTTTCAAAACAATTCGATGTTGAAAACCTTTAAGCTTACCCAATTTGTCACAAAAAACTTCGGGGTAATTTTGTACCCACTCACTCTCACACAATGCGTTCAAGGAATGTACAGACTCAACATCAGGCAAGGTAGCATAATACTGCTTAGCTTCCCGCCTAGATAAAACCATGTCCACATGGTTGGGATCAAGAATGATACCAAGCTCTCTTTGTTCATGCCAACCCAATAAATTAGTACCATCTTTTACAACATAGATAGTGCAAGATGTTCAATCACCCTTAAACTCTAGCTTGCCTTTGAACTTCCCCAACACTTCTACTCTTTTACCCCCATAAGCGAACATCTTGATGAAGGACTGTGATAAGGAAAGTTTTTCCTAAGATATCAAAATCTTTCACATTAACTAAGGTGAATGGAGAACCCGAATCTGCAAGAAATTTGACACAAACACCATTTAAGTTAATGGAACAAGTGGGGGATTTCCTTCTTTGAGACCCATCAAGAGAAGCAATCTCTACTAAACCATCAGCTTCCATGGGGGAAGCCGATAACATCAATAATTCATGACACGTGTCATCATCATCACATTCAAGTTGGCGATCTTCAATATTCTTCACCATATATGACGGTCCCTTTTGTGCAATGGTAGCTTTGCACATTCATGCTAAATGACCTTTCTTGCCACATTTAAAGCAAGATTGACTAATGGCAAAACAACATTTAAAATTTCCCAAATGTGATCTGCTCCCACACCGATAATATGACAAGCCTTGAGCATCATTCCTTGTCTTGTTGACAGATGTATTCGAGGGAGATCGAGGAGGATTGGCGTTCGCAACTTTGGAAGTCTTAATTGAGGATTCGGAGGTGACTGAATTAACCTTGGCAGACTCGGATGAAGGAAAGGTAGATGATGCCGGAGTACTTATTTATTTTATTTATTTATTTATTAAGTTTATATAGCGCGACAGCTACCCATCAGGGTTTCCCGACGCTGAAAGACAAATACAGCAAAAAACAATCCAGAAAAGTTATTGGTCAAAAAGCCAGGTTTTAACGGCTCTGCGGAAGCGGATGTGACAGTTCTCCATCCGCATATCCAAGGGAAGTGAGTTCCAGAGTCTGGGTCCCAAAATTGCAAAGGAGCCACCACCCATTCTCGAGAGTCTAAACTTCGGTATGCAAAATAAGTGTTGAGACGAAGAACGGAGTGAACGGGCAGGGGTATAGGGAAAGTAAGTATATTCTTACTTAATTCCTTCATGCAAAACTGAGTATGTTCAACAGACTTTGCCAAAGTCAATGCTGTCTCTAAATCAGGATCATCAGAAGACAAAAGTTTCTCACGCACTTTCCTGTCACATGTGCGTTCAATTAATTGATCCCAGATGATTTCATCTCTAAATTCTCTATAGTTGCAGTTCACCGCTAGACTTCTCAAAGCTGCAACGAAATCATCAATGGATTCATCAGGCATTTGTGAACGTTGTAAAAATTTGTGACGCTCCAGAACAAAGTTCCGTTTAGGATTGAACCTTTTTTAAAGTGTTTTTATGAGTGAAGCATACTCATCAATGATTTGTGCATCACCATCGTCACTTGAGGTAGTGATTATTACTTCCTCAAGGGGTAATGTTTCAAGAATGGACCTGCCTTCAGCCCCCAAATTATACACCACCAGTGCCCTTTTCTTCTTTGCGGTGAAAGTATCACCATCAATTGCGTCAATGTAGGCTTCAAAAGTGGCTTCCCAGGCATGGGAGGAGGACCAGAAGACTGTAAGAAGGGAGGTGGAGTGGCTACTTTTTCCATTTGCGTAGGTGAGTTGCTGCCCCTATGAAAGTTATGCTGCAAAATTGACAATAGTTTAATATAAACAGCTCGACTGTTCCTAAATTGCCAAAAAACGCTAAAAAATTGCTTTAAAAATTGCCTGTCAGCCTTACAACTTCAGTCTAAAAATTCCAATGTACATTTGCATTAATGAGCTTAAGAGACTTCTGATGTCAGTTTGCTTCAAGGTGGTTGCGCGACTTTCACCTACGATGATACTTCGTATTCTCGCACAAGGTGTATGTCAGGATTGTTATTACAGCAGCGCTATAGCAAGACGTGCTGCAGTGCGCAGTGACTCTGAAGCGTTGTTAGTTTAGCACCATGGCAACACGCGTCACAATGAAGGGTGCAGCTGAGAGACGAATGACGTAGGCAGCACGTACAGTCAGTTCATGCGTGAGCTCGTGCACAGAAAGGCTTGCACAAATTAAACTTTTGTAAGAACAGGCAAAGCTAAAAAAAAATGGGCCCTCGACAGAGGAACTCACAGCACCAAGAAGATCTAATGGTGTGTACGTCGCTCAATAAGATTGGATCAATCTTCTTCTTTTCTTGATGCGACGTCACAGTTGCCCCACCGAGGAAAATCGCTCCAAGACGTCCAGCAACACACGAGAGAGAGGCAGACACTGGATCCATGTCGCCAGTGAAGAGAAGACAAGAATACAGGTAGGGTTGGTGAGCTTCTCTTTAATCTTTAATCTTTTAAACAGCGCTACACGCTGCAACGACCCCCTTCTTTCTGCCGCCATTCTCGAGCGCGAGGCGCGCCACAGACATGCCCCCTCTGTTGGCCACGCCCCCTCGCCAGATTGTATAAATAGTGTGCGCAGACGCCAGGCGCTTCACTAGCGATTGGACTCCTGAGGCGAAAAGCCGGGAGAAAGCATAACTCTGATTTTTAAAACTTGATTGTGATACTGTGTTCCTGTAACTCTCCCCTCCTACCTGCACTCCTTGGCATCTTTTAAACAGCGCTACACGCTGCAACGACCCCCTTCTTTCTGCCGCCATTCTCGAGCGCGAGGCGCGCCACAGACACGCCCCCTCTGTTGGCCACGCCCCCTCGCCAGATTGTATAAATAGTGTGCGCAGACGCCAGGCGCTTCACTAGCGATTGGACTCCTGAGGCGAAAAGCCGGGAGAAAGCATAACTCTGATTTTTAAAACTTGATTGTGATACTGTGTTCCTGTAACTCTCCCCTCCTACCTGCGCTCCTTGGCATCTTTTAAACAGCGCTACACGCTGCAACGACCCCCTTCTTTCTGCCGCCATTCTCGAGCGCGAGGCGCGCCACAGACACGCCCCCTCTGTTGGCCACGCCCCCTCGCCAGATTGTATAAATAGTGTGCGCAGACGCCAGGCGCTTCACTAGCGATTGGACTCCTGAGGCGAAAAGCCGGGAGAAAAGCATAACTCTGATTTTTAAAACTTGATTGTGATACTGTGTTCCTGTAACTCTCCCCTCCTACCTGCACTCCTTGGCATCTTTTAAACAGCGCTACATGCTGCAACGACCCCCTTCTTTCTGCCGCCATTCTCGAGCGCGAGGCGCGCCACAGACACGCCCCCTCTGTTGGCCACGCCCCCTCGCCAGATTGTATAAATAGTGTGCGCAGACGCCAGGCGCTTCACTAGCGATTGGACTCCTGAGGCGAAAAGCCGGGAGAAAGCATAACTCTGATTTTTAAAACTTGATTGTGATACTGTGTTCCTGTAACTCTCCCCTCCTACCTGCACTCCTTGGCAACTTTTAAACAGCGCTACACGCTGCAACGACCCCCTTCTTTCTGCCGCCATTCTCGAGCGCGAGGCGCGCCACAGACACGCCCCCTCTGTTGGCCACGCCCCCTCCAACATCCTGTCCCACTGCCATAAATCATGTGTCTTGGTAGGAAGCGCAGCGGACGCGACGATTGCGCGCCGAAGGCACGCCTAATGCAAGCCCATCTGCGCCCGTCCGCGACTGGCCGGGACTAGGGGCATGTCACTCTGCCCCACTTATCACCTATACCCCGGACCTACTTCGTAGCTTCCAGGGCCCTTGGCCTATCACGGCCTCCATCTGCTCCCGCATTTCTTCCTTTGGTCTAACTCCCCCCACCGCCCCTCCCCCTCCTCTCTTTATAGTTGATTCCTCTTCCACGTCTGGTAGCACGGTTCCCTTATCAACCCCCAAAACCTTTACGGCCTTCTACCTTAACACCCGGTCCGCTGTCGCTCATGCACATGAGCTCTCGGTCCTGCTGGATCTCCATTCCCCCGATCTTCTCTTCTTAACTGAGACTTGGTTCTGCGATGACTCCCTCCCCGCCCTTTTATCCACCTTACCGGCCACCTACTATGCCCTCAGGGCGGACCGTCCATCAGGTAGAGCCGGGGGTGGCGTGGCGGTCATCGCACGCACCGATCTTCCTTTTCAAATTTTATCCCTGCCTAACATCGCGACCACCGAATCTCTGGTGATCCGCACAGTTTCCACCTCTCCCCCCCTGACTTGCTTTCTCACCTATCGCCCCCCTCAGTCCCCCCTACAGTTTCTCCCTGACTTCTTGGAGGTCTTGGCCACCATTACAGTAAACAATTCTTCCATCCTGCTCCTTGGCGATTTTAATTTCTGGCCCTCCGACCCCGCCGAATGCCCATCCTCGAAGGAATTTTCTGAAACCCTTCACTCCCTTAATTTCACACCTCATGTTCACTCCCCCACTCACATTAAAGGTCACTCGCTTGACCAGATTTGGTCCCTGAACTGCCCTGTGCAATCACTCTCTATTTCTCCTTGCTCTTGGTCTGACCACCACCTGATCTCATTTCTCCTTCCTACTCTTCCCCCAATTAAGCTTCCCCGACCCAAAAACACCTGGGTCCGATCATGGGGCCGTGTCAACCTTGAGAATCTTTCTGCCCTCCTCACCTCCTCTCTCCCTTCTCTTCAGGGCCTTACCACCGTCTCCCAGGTTGAAGCCATAGATCAGTGGCTGTCCCACGGCCGCGACTCTGTTGCCCCGCTCAAACGCATTACTTCTAAACGCGATAAGGACGCCAACCGGTGGTTCAATAAAGAGCTTAAGGCCACCAAACTAACAGTTCGCCGCGCGGAGCGGGCTTGGAGGAGAAACTACTGCCCCGCTTTGAAACTGGAATACACCAACACACTCATCCAGTATAAAAAAGACATCTTGGGGGCTAAAACATCATACTTCTCCTCCAAAATCCTAGCCGCGGAGAACCAGTCCAAGGAGATTTTTACCATCGTTCACAACCTGGCGTTCTCGGACAGAACCACTCTCAAACCAGCCCCGTCCGAAGAACTCTGCTTTTCTCTCAATAATTATTTTATTGACAAAATTACCACCATCAAGGCCAACGTCCCTTCTCCTTCCTTATCTTTTGTTGATCCTCATTGTCCCTCCCCCAAGGGCGTTTTCACCACCCTTCCCCCTATCACTCTGGAAAGCTTGACCTCCTTGGTGCCCTTGATCAAATCTGGCTCTCCGCTCGACCCCTGCCCCGCTCACATTCTCCGTCATATCTTTGTCTCTTGCCCAGACCCCCCCCTTCACCTCCTTAACAGCTCTCTAGCTCATGGCATAGTTCCTAACTCCTTGAAATCTGCGGTAATTGTGCCCATTTTGAAAAAACCTGGGGCAGACCCCTCTGTCCCCGCCAATTTCTGCCCCATCTCCCTCCTGCCATTCTTGGCCAAGGTGCTCGAGCGCCACGTCACCAGCGCCCTGAGCTCCTGTGTGGAGAAGTATGGAGCTCTTGCCCCCCGTCAAGCTGGATTCCGCCCCGCACACTCTACGGAGTCCGTCGTCATGTCGGTCCTGGACACCCTCAGGGAGGGTTTGGATACTAATCAGCACCAGGCCCTTGTGCTCCTTGATCTCTCAGCCGCCTTTGATACGGTGGATTATACCATTCTTCTCTCCCGTGTCAAGGCGGCGGGGATCGGAGGGACTGCCCTGGTCTGGTTATCCTCCTTCCTGAGCGACCGCACCCAGGCCGTTTGCCTGGGTGACTTCACGGCGGACGTCCGGAAAGTTCAGTGCGGGGTTCCCCAAGGCTCTTCTCTTTCTCCCCTCTTGTTCAATCTGTATATTGCTCCCCTGATTTTCTCTCTTCAACAGATGGAGGTCGCCGTATTCAATTATGCGGACGACCTCCAGCTGGTCTTCAATCTCTCTTCTCCCTCTGCCGTCCTAAACTTTCAAACTGTGATGCTCCATATCAGGGACTGGATGAACCACAACCACCTCAAACTCAACCCTGACAAAACCGAGCTGGTGTTGACGGGTGGTTCATCCAGCCCCTGGTCCTCCCTCTTTTGGCCCCCCTCTCTCGGTCCTTCTCCTGTTCCCTCTCCCTCAGTCAAAACACTAGGTATAAAACTCAATTCTTAACTCACCCTTCACTCCCAGGTCAGCTCCGTGGTATCCTCTTCTTTCCTTTCACTACGCACTATTCGCAGGGTGTCTCGTTTCTTTACCTTTTCTTCCCTCAAACTTATCATCCTGGCCATGGTGGTGTCCCGCCTGGACTATGGTAACGCCCTGTATGCCGGTATTCCTGCATACAGTCTGCGTCGCCTACAACAGATACAAAACCAGGCGGCCCGCCTGGCCTTCAATCTCCCTAAATTTCACCACTCTACCCCTCTTCTGAAATCCCTACACTGGCTTCCCGTACGAGCTAGAATCCAATTCAAGCTCGCATCCATTACTTTCCTGGCCCGACTTGGCATGGCGCCAGCGTTCATCTCCTCCGAGATCGTCCTATACGTTCCCACCAGGGATCTCCGCTCCTCTTCCCAGTCCCTTCTTACCATCCCACGCTTCCGGAGAAAGAAATGGGGAGGCTCTAAATTCGCTGTCCTTGCCCCCACCCTCTGGAATTCCCTTCCCCTTGAACTTCGTTCCATTACCCTCTACCCACAATTCCATAAATGTCTTAAAACCCACCTATTCACAAAGTTCTTTGAATAAATACTCCCTCTGCCCTCCTTGTTTGTAACCTCAGAGCCCGTTAGTTATAGCGCCAAGAAACCGCTGGTATACGTGCGCTCTAAAAGTACTTTTAAATTCAAATTCAAATTCAATCCGTCCAGTGTACAGCTCTCCCGGCAGCAACTGCCGTCCCAGGCATTCTCACATTCTACGCAACATATTACAGCAACAGCAAACACGAGCCACGGAGTCCTCGTGACATTTAAAGATACAGGTAACATCCCAACAATAAGTTAAGTGGAAGTTTTTCTTTTTCTTCACGGAGACAACTATAAAAAGATGCATTTCTACCACTTCATTAACTTTTCTGAAGTGAATTCTTTTGTTCTACTTTCAATTGTCACTGAATACATAGCTCTAGTATTTTAATTTTTTATTTGACTTTGCAGTCGCCCTTCTTTTTCTTTTCCTATCTCAGTGACATTATTTTGGAAGTTTTATAGAGCGCGAACAAGATCCTGGCGGATATCAGAGCGCTATACAATCAATAAATGTTACTTATACAGCCAAAATAAGAGCGAATCCAAACATATGTACAAAAACGTATTGTAAAAAGCGACATAGTAAGAAGCGACAAACAGTCTGTCTTGTAGCGTGAGACTGAAGGATGATATAATGCAAAGGTTGCTTGAAAGGGTCTATATCCCAGTCAGGTTGGGATCGCGTGTGTATTTCGTCTCAAGATTTCTATTGACCATACTCATGTGAATTTGGCCATGAGGATGAATTTTACTTCCTTTTATAATGAAGCAGTGGAAGGGTTGAGTCTGGTTTCTGGAGGTAAGGCATTCCAAATTCTAGGTGCCATCCCAGAGAAGGTTCGATTATATGTTTTTTTCTTACTGAATTTTTGTGGTTTCAGTAGTTGTTTTTCTGCATTTCTTAATGGTCTGATCCCACCCAGAATTGTTGGCTTCTGTGCCAAGTAGCTGGGTGCATTGTGATGCATGGCTTTGTGCGTCATGCAGGCTATTTTAAGATGAATTCTGGCTTCCAGAGGTAGCCAGTTCAAGGATTGTAGGTCCGGGTCGATGTGGGAACTTCGTTTAGAACCCGTTATGAGTCTTGCTGCTGCATTGATTGAGGCTCTTAATGGAGCCGTTGATTCTTTGGGTAGGCCGCATAGAGAGACACATCCGTATTCTACTCAAGGTAGGAAGGGTTTTAGTTTCCGCAGTGTGTTTATCTGGAAGGTTGCTCCCCTTGTAGCACTGCTGATGTGTTTTTGCATGTTAAGGTTGCTGTCCAAAGTTATTCCTAGTGACTTTGCTGAGCCCACAATGGTAGGTTGAACGTTGAGTGCCGTAATATATTTGATCCAGTCTTGCATTTTGGGGATTTGTGCAGGTGGAGCTATTAGAAGGAATTCAGTCTTTAGGGCATTCAGATGATTTTCTGCCTGCCAGGTTTGGGTATTCCTAAGCATTGAATTAAGCAATTTGATATCATCTAGGGTGTGGATCTTAAGGTATAGTTGTGTGTCGTCTGCATACATATGATATTGCACGTTAGAAGCTTGTAGAATTTCGGTGAGTGGTTCCATGAAAAGATTAAACAGTGTAGGGGATAGTGAGGACCCTTGTGGGACTCCCAAAGTTACTGGGACAGGCTTGGACAGGGATTTATTGACTTTGAATTGTTGTGTCCGGTTTTGGAGCAATGAAGTAAACCAACTTAGTAGACCCTGATGGACCCATTCTGTGTTCCAGGAGGTTTAGCAGGTTCTCATGTTTGACCGTATCAAAGGCTGGAGAGAGGTCTAGCAGGATGAGTAAAGAGGATCCATTTTGATCGAGGATTTACAGTGTGTCATCAATTATGTGTGTCATGGCTGATTCAGTGCTATGACCTGCACGGAAGCCTGATTGGTGTTTGTTAAGGAGGTCAAAGTGATCAATATGCTTTGTTAGTTGTAGATGCACACATTTTTCCAGGAGCTTGGCCAGGGTGGGAAAGTTGGAAATAGGGCGATAGTTGTAGGTGGTAAATGAGGACCAGGCTGCATCGTTTTTATGTTAGCCTTTGATGTGAGTTGGCATGGCGCAGTTGGGAGTGCCGGGGGCGTGTGTGTATGCGATCTCGCGTGTAAGGTAAGATCAATTAGGAGGTCGTCTTGATGGTGTCGGTCTTCAGAGTGAAGAAGGTAGAGAATTCTTCGCTTTTTGGCTGCGGACGCTCTATATCTTGTGGACGATGAGGTGCCTCCTTAGACTGGATTTTGATTAGTTTGTAAAGTTTTTCGGGACGATTTCTTGCCTGGTCAAGTTGTAGGCTGAAAAAGTCGGCTTTGGTGTGCTTGATCTTTCAGAGATATGCATTTCTCTTTTTCCTGAGAATCTTGGCGGATGGCATCGATCTCCAAGCACGTTCAGAAGTTCTGAGCGAACGCCTGTCCTCATTGAGTATTCCGTTGTACCAAGGTTTGGAATCTTTTATGGAGGGTATTTTGAGTTGAAGAGGTGCGACCACATTTATTATCGAGGTCATGGCAGAGAGGGAATGATTGGTGAGATCATGTACATCGGAAGACCCGGCAGGGGGCAACAGTCGGTTGTAACAGGAGGATGGCAAAGTGTTGGGGTTGATTTTTTTCAATTCTCTTTTCCACACTTTTGGTCTTGTGGATTGAGCTGAGTTCAGTTTCACAGTTTCTTTAATGGCGAAGGTGATAATGTGATGGTCTGACCAATCGCAAGGATGGATCGACTCTAGCTGACTGGAGTCTCTTTTAGAGATTATTAAGTCCAGGATCAAACCTTTATCGTGTGTGTGAAAGTTGCAGAATTGGGTTAGATCTAGGTCAACTAGGACATTCTTGAGACTGTTGACCACTGTATCATTGTGATCCTCCCAGTGGAGATTGAAGTCTCCAAGGAATATTTGGGTATTTTGTCGCCCTGTGTTCGAAGATACCATGTCCATGAAGTGTTCGGTGAAGGTGAGGTTCTCGCCTGGTGGGTGATAGAAGATGTGTAGAGAGCAGATAGGTTTGCCATTACTACTGATGTCAAGGCATATGTATTCACAAGACGGGAATGCTGGGGAAATGGCTCTGTTTATTGAAATATTACTACGGTGTATGCAGGCGATACCTCCCACCGTCTTATCAGTTCTGTCTAGTCTGATGATGTTCTAGTTAGGTGGTACTAAAATGTCAATGATTGGTGTGGAGGATTCAGCCAGGTTTCAGTTTGCATTTTCAGATCTGGCTCTTGTGTGAGGGTGAGGTCGGCTATGTCTGCTGCATGTCTAGAGGCTGATCTGCAGTTTAGGAGTATTTCCTGGTGGAAGAGATTGTAAATAGGATTAGGAGTGCACTCCTCCATTGCGCACTTCTTTTTATGTAGAAAATGATATCACTAGTTGTGTGTTCGTTGTGTATCGAGAAGTAGGGATCGGCAATGGGTGTTTCAGGGTGGTGTTTTATAAGATTGTGTTCAAAACGTTTATCTGCATTTTTAGAGAGTTTGGGGGGTAAATGATGGAGTAGGTGTGTAAGCCTATGAGCTCCATGATATGATCGATCTAGTTGGTGATGTGTTTTACATGGAAGTTGTGATTACTCTGCAGATTTATGGGCAGAATAAAAGGCGCTATCTCTAGGCAGTTTAATACAAAGCATACTTTCGTGAAAAATTCCAAATTTTTCACTGCGTTCTCCAAGCTAGAGGACTCTCTGTTATCTACATCTCTAGTCACTGTGGCAACCATGGACCCCTAAACAGTACCATTGGGAAAATCTATCTCTAAGCGCCTAAAACATAATCCTCCTTCTCCGCCTAAATCACCTGTCTCTATGGAAATATTGTTGGAGGAAATTCGGGCCTTGTGTCCCTTTTCGGAAGAAACCAACACCAAATTACAAATTCTTACCGATAATTGGTCACAACTTGACACAAGAATCACCACAGTTGAGCATAACATGGCTTCTGTCAAAGAGTCCTGTAGCAAGGTTTCTCTACTTCAATCTCAAGTTTCTACTCTCCAGCGCCAAGTGGAGGACCTCGAAAACCGTAATTCGTGTAACAATCTACACGTTTATGGCCTGGCAGAAAGAGTGGAAGGGTCTGAGCCTCTTACTTTCTTTAAATCCTTTCTCCCCAAGATTCTCCACTTCCCAGAAGGCACTGTACTTAACATTCAAAGGGCTCATAGATTGCGCCGCCTTTCTTCAGCTACCTCATCTGCTCAATGACCGAGAGGTGTTATCATGTACTTCCTTGAGTACACAGGTCTGTTAAAGATGTTATCAGCGGTTAAATCTTCTCAACGTATCACCTGGAAAGGTTCATCGCTATTTTTTACGCAGGATTATGCTTAGGCTACTGCAAATAGAAGGAAGGCCTTTCTCAACATGAGACCTGATCTCCGATCAATGGGTACCCGTTATGGTCTCTTTCACCCCTGTCTCTTGAAGGTCATGTATAACAACAAAACAACATCTTATGAAGATCAGCTGTGTCTTCTATTGGTGACTTGATGTATTCTCAGTTTCTGTAATATTTTCTTGGTTACTCTAATAAGCTGCCTCATCTCATTTTTATTTTTTATTTTATCCATTCGTGTTCTGTAAACTTTTTATTGTTTTCATCGCGACAGATGTTCCATTCTTGTGACGTGCTGCCCCCTGGCCCTCCGTTTGGTTCATCCCGGTTGTACCATCTGTTCTGTGTGGCTTCACCCCTCCCCTTAGCTCCCTGAAACTTCCTTTTGTAGGTATGTTCTATTTTTACATCCTCTTTTGGTTCTTATTATGTGGTCTTCTTTCATTGTTTTCCCCTTTATCCTCTCGCCTCTACCTTTTCCTTGTTCGCTTTTTCTTCCTTAGACTTTCCTTTTCTCCTTCTTGTTCCTCTTTCTTCTCTTCATACATTTATCTGCAACTGTTTTTTCTTTCATCACTTTCCCTTTCTTTCTTTGCTCTCATAGTTGCTAACAATGTTAGGAATATTTCCTATGGTCTTTTTGTCATATAATTCACTGTTTTTTACTTACTAGATAGTTTCATTTTTAACATTGTTTATTGCATTATACGCTTCTTGTTTAATACTGTTACCTCATTTCAGTTTAATTCAGGGTTACTACATGGAATATTAAAGGTTTAAATAACCCTATTAAAAGACAGCGAGTACTATTCCATTTAGCAAGATTGAAAACCGACATTGCCATGTTACAAGAAACTCATTTGTCCGATACTGAAGCCTCTAAATTAAAGAGATTCAGGGTAGGTAATGTATTTTTTATTCTCCAGATTTGGGTAAGAAAAATGGTGTTCTAATTCTGTGCCATAAAAAGTTTAATGTTTCAATTATCCTTTAAAATTGACTCGGATGATTGTTAAATTGCTTATAGATAAAGTATCATTGGTTCTTTTTAAAGTTTATGCTCCAATTTCTGTTGATACGTGCTGGTTACAAGTATCGGATAAATTACTCTTGTTTGATGATGAATATATCATTTTAGGCGGTGACTGCAATCAAATCTATGATCCTATTCTAGATAGACATTCTCCAGTCAAATTTGTAAACGCTAAAATGCGTACACAGTTTACCTCTACTATTCACCGGAAATCGTTAATTGATATTTGGAGACTTTGTCATCCAGATCTTCAAGAATACAGTTATTTCTCCCCCCACATAAAACACAATCCCGCATTGATTATCTCTTTTTAAGTAAATCTCTTACTCAACATGTTACCCATTCAGAAATAGTCTCTATTTTAATTTCAGATCATGCCCCATTTATTGTGGATTTTGATTTAATTCCATCTTCCCCATCCGCTGGTAGATGGCGATTTAATAACTCCCTACTTGCAGACCCTAAATTCTCTAGCCAATTCAGTTCTTTTGACTTGGAATTGTTTACTACTAATAAGGCCCATGACTCTTCTCCTACTATGATTTGGAACTCTTTAAAGCAAACGCAAGAGGCTTCATAATCAATTTTGTCTTTCAGAAGAAAAAGAGTTTTGAAAAGCAATCAACTCAACTACTCACTAAAACTAAAAAGTTAGAATATACTTATTATCATTCCTTCACAGAAACCTCTTTAAAAGATCACATTTCTGCTAAAATGACCTTCAATAAACTATCCACAGTGGCTGCTGCCTCTTTTCTCCTAAAAAGTAGTGCCCGATACCATGGAGGCCAAAATAAAATGGGGAAAGTCTTAGGTAATTATTTAAAAACAGGTAGAGACAGAACTAGAATTGCTTCTCTAATGAATTCCAATGGGACACTCTTTTTAAAGATGAAGATATTCTACAAGAATTTTTCTCCTTTTACAAAAACCTCTATAGTCCTGAAACACAACCGCTTCAATCTGATATATCCTCTTATTTCCAATCAATTAATTCTCCTCCTTCTCACCATATTGACTTTGATTCGCTAGAAGCAGATGTTACTTTGAAAGAGATTTCCCACGCTGTATCGCTATTAAGACGAGGCAAAACTCCGGGACCTGATGGTTTAACCATTCAATTTTATGAACATTTTTTTAAACTTCTTCTTCCGAACCTTCTTCTCCTATTTAATTCCTTTATTGCAAATGGATCTTCCCAAGGAACCTTCCAAGAAGCCATGATTTGGTTAATCCCTAAAGAAAATAAAGACCTTTCTTTTTGTAAAAATTACTGTCCCATTTCCTTAGTTACTACAGATTTTAAAATGTTCTCAAAAATACTTGCCCTTCGCATTGATCCCATTTTACCCGAACTCATTGGATCAGAACAATCTGGTTTTGTAAAAGGTCGTTTATCCTCGGACAATCCATGGTCTTCTTTAATGTTCTTAGTAAAGCCTCATCCCTTGATTACCCACTTGCCGCTATAACTCTAGACACTGAAAAAGCTTTTGATAGGGTTGGTTGAGATTTTATGTTTCATGCTCTAAAATGGATAGGATTTCCTCCCAAGTTAATCTCCTTAATTTCTTTATTATATTCTGGTCCAAAAGCTTCTATCTTTGCCAATGGTAAAGTCTCAGATTATTTTGCTCTCTCTAGAGGAGTAATCCAAGGCTGTCCCTTGTCCCCTTTATTGTTTATAGTAGCATCGGAGCCCTTCTTAACAAGGATTAGGCAAGACGCTCAAATCACCGGTTTTCAACTAGGCTCCCATCAAGTTAAAATGTCTGTTTATGGTGACGATATCCTTTTATATTGTTCTAATCCGAATATTTCTCTCCCTTCCTTTCTCCATCAGAGGATAGTTTTTCGTGAATATCAGTTTATCGCCTTAATCGAGATAAATGTGAAGTTTTACCCTTTAATGTTTTATGTCTTAAACACTATTTCGATCGTACGGGTTTTTCCTGGCAGCCAACGAAATTGAAATATTTAGGAATATGGTTCTCCTCAACAATCTCAGAGACCCTAAAATTAATTTTTGACTATATTACCAAAAAGATAAATGACTCAATTACCAGATGGCACCCTCTCTTTCGCTCTTGGTGGTGTAGATTAGATTAATTTAAGATGTTGCTAGCTCCTCTAATCCTTTCCATGATACCGGTGCACATCCCAGGTTATTATTTTAAAAGAATAGACTCACTCTTATTAAAGTTTCTCTGGAAAAATAAACCTATTGAATAGCCTTATCCTGTCTTAAGAAGAACAAAATTAATGAAGGTCTTAAATTCCATGACTTTAAGTCTTACCATTATGCCTTTTCTCTAAAACAAGCTTCCCGATGGCTTTCTACGGAACTCCCTACACTCCCCCAATATGGTTATCCATCGAAAAATCCCTTCCTCCTTTTTCCTTTCCAGAAACTCTTGCATTTACTACTAGCACTTCCTTTTTACACTCCTCTGTTATTGCTCATACTCGTAAACTTTTAATTCCCCTTTTACCCTCCTCTTATCCTCCCCAACAACCCATCTTGCATAACAAATCACTGCACATTAAGAATCGTGTTTTTTATTGGAAATTGTAGAGTTCCAAAGGCTTATTATGGATTTCTCATCTCCTGCTTGACAATAAACCTTTATCCTTCACTGCTCTTCAATCTAATTTCCTTCTTCCTAACTCTTTTAAAAAACAATATGATATTTTACTCCCTGCTCTTCTAGAGTATCATAACTCACTCCCATCCTTTCCTACCCTTCTCTCTACTTGTTCTGCATTATTCCCTTGGTTGGACACTTCTCCTTCTGCATCTGGGATCTACAAACACCTATTGTTACCATCAGAAAGGCTTAAGACAAAGACTGAATAGGCTTGGGAACAGGATTTATCACAATCCTGGTCTGTTTCTATATGGGATAAATTATGGTTAAAGATTCATAGAACCTTCAGAGCAGCTAGCACTACCCAAACCCTTTATTTTACTTATCGACGTTTATTACATTCTCCAGCAAGATTAGTATTGTTTTCCCCTGATACATCATCTAAATGTTGGTGCTGTTCCTGCCCACATTCTGACCTAAAGCACGTTATTTGAATGTCCTAATATCTATACATTTTGGCAATTAATTTGCTCACGAATAAATACAATTTTTAAGACTAATGTTCCCTTCTCCCTATCTAATATTTTTCTAGGCTCTCTATTGCCATCTTGGACTCAAGACCCTTCACATTTTAAATTATTGGTTCTATTATTTGCTATAGCCCTACATTTAATAGCCTCCAATTGGACAGAAGCAAACAAAGTTACTTATACAGCCTTGTGGAATGCCATATGTTTTCATCACAGACTTGACACCAATTATATCACTCCTATTTCTCTAGCAATTAAAAGAGATTTACTATGGATTGCTGTTACTACATACTTATCTAAACTTGCTTCCCCAGATACTCCTACTGCTACTAGTATAATTTCAGCAGATGAAGTCTGCAAACCGCCATGATCATTCCTTGTTGTCTTTTCTTTTTATTAATATTTTAATGTTGTTATTATGCTTTTATTTATGTACATTCACAATCGTATTCTTTATTGATAGTCTCATGCATACAATGTTATTTTCAAACTCCATTTGTTTTCAAATTCTCCTGTAATAATTCTTTCATTTCACCCTACCTCTTTTCCCCTGTTTCTCCTTTAATTCTTACATATGATGTTTATTGTAACCATTTTGCTCCATAACCTTCAATATGTACTTTATTATTAATCTATGTACTATGTTGTTTTATTACACTGCTGCTTTATTTCATCTGGTTTCAATAAACTCAAACTTAAAAAAAAAAAGAAGGTGTTTTGAAATCATAAGTTATTGCTCAGCACAGTGAACCCCTCTGAAGTCAGCTCCCACTCCCCAGGTCAGCGATCAGTGTAGCTGCACCAGTGGCACTGCCCTAAAGCCGCCCCTGAGCTTACATGGTAATGTTTTCTAGGAAGATGTTGGTTGTTTTGAGAAGGTCTACGCAGATGATACCGTTTTTGAATTCTTCTACGAAGAGGAGCATTGGTCAAGGGGTGAGAGGTTGTTAATGCAGATGTTCATGTCATGATCTTATCTGAAAAGAAGATTTAGAAGATGTGTCTCCTAGTACACATTTCTATCATTGTGAATGAATACTTTGTTGGGCTTCTTGATTTTTGTTTGTCTCTATGTCTCATTGGATAGCAAACTAGGACTAATATAGTAAATGAAGGAGGAACTATGGTTCAGTGTTGAAGGGTGCGGTTAGACTCTATTCTTTAATATTGTCTGCAATTTCACATGTGTACTTTGGCAGAGTGTACATTTTTTGATATGCAATTTAAGCTTGCATAAGCGCATTTTGATGTTGATGATTTGTTGAATGTGGGAATCTGAAGTGATTCTTGGTATGTTACTCTTACCATTTTTCAATATGTAGTTGGCCTAGGGATGTCTAGAATTTGCGGTATTAACGTAAGAATTTGAATGCATAATGTGCCAAACAAATGTAAGAAATTACACGCAATGCCTCTTCACGCCTCCCCTTCAAAAATATAATGCAAAGAAGTATGTTGTGTTAAAAAAACATACAGAAAACTGCATTATGTTGAATGCACATGTCAGTTTTGAACAGGAAGTGACGCTCACTCCTCTCATTCATCCACCATTCCCAATTTGTCCATTTTGTTTGTTGATTTGTCTGCCATTTGTCTGTTTTACTATTTTTGTTTTTGCTACCCGCCCACCACAGCTATAGAGTCTGAGAATGCGCTAGCAGCATACCCCAAAAGAGCTAGGTACAAGGGCGTTACCTCCACAACACTTCTTATTCGGAGTAGGAGGCAGCACTTGTTTAGGTGTGGCACTACCTCCTACTAATGTTGGCAGCAGGCGGCAAGCATGGCAGGTCATACTTCTTGGCAGAAAGGTAGGCGCGCTGTGGATGCAAGATGTACCACCTCACAGGCATGGCACAGATCCAGTGGCAGGTCATGCACCCCTGGGTGGATTTTATTGACTGCGAGTAAGACCTGTTTGACCTATAACTCGCTATTCTACTAGACACTAATTACATATTCTACTGTTACATTAGTCATAGTAACTGAAAACATAACATATCCAGTAACACTTATATAATTTAATACATACCAGTAGAATCAATAACACACTTTATGTCCCTTTATGTTATTCTGGCACGTTAAAGTTATAGTTGTGTGCAAAATACAGTGAGTGTTGTTTTCCAGAGTTATAGTAATGGTAGTGACTGTTATAAATTCACTTGTGTATTGGAAGTATTACAGAGAAATTGCAACTGTTTGTGTAGTTTAACTTTTTTTTTATAGGTTTGAATGCACATTTTTTCCTAACTATAACTAACTACAATTATAACAAAGGTTTAAACTTTTTTACACACACACAGGGGTAATCTGTCAAGTATGGGCCAAGACAAAAAGGACTGTCGCAAAATCTCCATAGACTTATTTATGAAGGGCTACAGCAAAAACTGCTGGAGGGCCAATTTAAAAATAGGTGTTCTCATTGGCACAGGGAGCTTTATTTCCCTTCGGCCCTCTTGCTCCCATGGGAGACTCCCGCGAGTGCACTGATTGGATGCCAGCAACATGAGGAAAATGTTGCTGGCAGCCATTACAGGACTCTGGTACTTGGGATGGAAATATGATAAAAAGCATTCATTGGTTTATGCCCAGTGGAAACCCACCTAGGGGCTGTTTTATAAAGAGGAGGGGAGACGCCAGCCCCTTGAGCTGCCAGAGGCCCTGGGGAGCCACCCTAGGGCTGAAGTTGCACAAAAAGGAGAGTGGGGTCATGCGGCCTACCTCTCCATGCTTCAAAAGTCACCAGATAGCCTATTCCCAAGGCTTACATTTCCTAAAATGGGAAGGGGGCCCTCCTCCAGAGCCACAAAAGGCGCCAGGCTGATTACTTTAAGGGAGGGTGGCCCACCTTCCTTGAGCCATGAATAGCCCCAGGTCAGGCTCACAGGCTATGTCCTGGGGAGCACACTCCCAGGATATAGTGTCACACAATCCCAGGACATAGCTGTTTCCCTGCCCACAGTGGCGTGGACAGGAACACCTGCTTTTGCTCTCGCTTGGTGGAAGCATTTTTAGACAAACACAAAGTCTGCTCCTAGTGGGCAGGACCTTCAAAAATGCTTACATAATGCTCCCAACTGATGGGTGTGGACTTTAGATCTGTTTCTGTGCCCGCATTTAACTGAGCAGTGAAATAGAATATTTCTCCCACCTGCAGGGAGCAGTATTAGGAGCTGCTCTTTGCAGGCAGTAGCAATGCCTTGAGCCAGCTGGAGCCATGGGGATCTTGGAGCTCCCTGTGCAGCCCCCAACGAGACCATAGTGTATGCCCTGGGTGTGCACAAGGGCACACACCCTATTTGTGCCGGGACCTATGGGATTGAATCCCGACAGAGGCTGCATGCCCTCTTCCCCCTAAAAATAACAGCAGCCCCCAGGGGATGGGTTGTTGAGGCCGATATTGGTTTGTGGATGGGGGCCCCTCTCATTTTAATATAGGCCATAGCCCTTTTAATATAGGCCCTGGATGGGGTCCCATTAAAAAAAGGACCTGGCAATCAGGGCCTAATGAGGATTAAGCATGGGCGGATTTTACGAATTGGCAATCCGCGAACTTGCGTATTTACGGATTCGCAATCCGCAAAATCCGCGAACTCTCGCGAATTTGCGAATTTCTTTTTTTTTTGTGTTCTCAAGGATTTCTGCCAGTTCGCGAGGGTTCTGTACCAGTTCGCAATTGCGAACTTACTTGTCGGCTCGCAACGGCCGCGACTATGTTGTTTCTACATCTGGTTCATCATCGCAGGTTCACAGCACCCTCTGTTTCACCACTGCCACCCTCTGGTACACCCATGCCACCCTCTGGTACATCACTGCCACCCTCTGGTTGGTTTATCACTGTAGATTATGGGGGTGAAAAAAAGCAAGCACACCTGCCCTGCTTCAACTGACATGAATTAATTTGGGGTTGATTAATGTGGCACTGAATTTAAACTTCCAGTCTGGCTGGCACCTGCTTCCTTATCTGTAATTTGCTGAACTCTGAAGGGGCCCCTCAGAAAGCACTACAGGGAATGGTTACTAATGATAAGATTGAACTTTTGCACCTGCTGAGTGCTTTCAGTTTTGTCTGTAATTGCTTTCTGTTGCAGTGTAATTTTTTTAACAGGACCTTTGTTGTATACGTGTAGCTATTCTCTGAGCCTGCTGTGAGGGTCAGAGCAGGGTCATAGAATACTTGCAAGTGGGCAAATGAACTCTGAAGGGGCCCCTCAGGAAGCACTACAGGGAATGGTTACTAATGATAAGATTGAACTTTTGCACCTGCTGAGTGCTTTCAGTTTTGCAAAAATCCAAATATCCAGCAGCATCCACAAAAGTAATCCTTCCAGGTCAAGATCCAAATCAAAGTGACCAGCACATGAAGAAAGCACTGGGAGGAGCCTGGTGGACAGGAACAGGAAGTTGGAGACTGTGGGGTACTTCCTTCCTCCCACCCCCACCCCCCAAAATGGACTCCTTGCAAAGAAAAAGTGCAGGCAAATGTCAACCTGAGGAGTTATTCTGATAAAAATCATAATTTTCAAGGTTTATGCTGCCTGCTGGTGGATTTCTTGTGCGAAATTGCAAATTTTACAATCTCGCAATTGCGAGATTTTCGCTGCCCGTCGCATCTACGTGTTTGCAAGTATTTACTCCCGCGAAATTGTATAGTATTCTAGTTGGCAAGTGCGACCAAGCAAAAAATCCGCTTTGCACGGATTTTACGAATTTTCGGCAAGTTCGCGAGAGTTCGCGGATTGCGAATTTACCGAAAATCCGCAAAATCCGCGAGCGGAACGGATTTTACGCCCATGCTTAATGAGGATCGGGGAGAGGGGTAAGAAGTCCCCCTACCCCTTACTTAAAAACAAGGCCCTAGGTGATGGAGTCTCCTGGGACTACTCGTGGAGTGGGGGCTACATGGTCCATCTCCCACCTTTACGATAAAAAGGCTATGAAGGATGGGGTCCCCAGGGCCTAATGAGGCTCGAGGAGGGGGGTCATTTGGCCCCCATCCCCCTTTAAATTTGAAAATGGCCTGGGGATGGGGTCCCCGGGACTTAGTGAGGCTTGGAGGGCACACGGCCCTCCTCTCCTTTAAAAAAGAGGCAATGGGGTTGGGGTCCCCAGGCCCTGTAGGCAAGTCCACTGCACACAGTCGAAGGCCATGTGCAATGTATAGTTGGCTGCCTTTGGGGGTTAGCCATGGGGCAGTGCAGCCAACCTCACACTGCGCATAACCACAGGCCGATAATGGGGAGCCCAGGGGACTGCCACCTCCCCCAGGGCTATATTGAAAAATAAAGTGTGGGGGTTCCAGCCCCCAACACAGTCCCGGAAACCACCAACTCCTTGGGCTTAAATATTATTGAGGGGAACCGCACAGCCCTCCCCGTGGAGATGTAATTGGCCCTAGGGACCGCCAACCCCCATGGCAGGCTCCAGCAATGTCCAGGGCGCCCACCCCAGGACATTGCAGTTTCCTATGGGAAGCCGGAAGCACTGCTCCCACTATCCAATAGCAAACAAGTGCTCCACTTCGAGCAAGTGAGAGCATTTTGCTCTCACTCGGAGCACTTTGCTTTTTACCTTCAGAGAGCTAAAGCCCCATTGGCCCCAAAGGAGATGGCCATGCTCTGGGGGAGGTGGTCCCAGGGGCCAAAAATGGCCCAGGAATGGGACCGCTAGGCCCACTCACTTAAAAAAACAAAAGTAACGGCCTGTCCCTGGGAAATGGGTTCCCCAGGACTGAAAATAACCAGGGAGGGGGCCTACTTGACCCCTCCCTTTAAAACCAAACCAAACAATCTTACAAAGATGGCGATGCCCCTCGGTATGGGGTCACTGGGGCTGAAATCGACCGGGGGGCAGCACGACCCCTCCCCTTTAAAAAACACATAGACAAAGGCATATTTTGGCCTCTGGAAGGTGTCCGCCCAGCTCCCCTCCCATTTTATTTTATTTAAAAATGGGTGAGGCCCCGGGGGATGGGTCCCTGCAGCTAAAAAGGGGCAAGGGAAGGGGGCCACACAGCCCCCTTCCTAAAATAACCACAAAAAAACAAAGCCAGTAACTCACCAAAGGCCCTGCCCCCTTTCTCTACTACTCTGCAACCGCACCTCATGGCATGCTCTTGGTTGGGGGATGATGTCAGTAATTCCCAGACAGTGGGATTGCTGAGAGGTGGTCGGAGGTCATGCCCCTTTTTCTACCACTCTGCAAACGCACCTCTTGGTGCACTGGTGGTGGGGGATGAATTCCCATTGTGTCCTGAGGGCTTCAGGACTAAAGTGGAATTCATCCACCAAGCAGCAGTGCGCCAGAGGCGTTTTTTCAGAATGTTGGAGAAAGGGGGCGTGGCCTCTGACGACCTCTCAGCAATCACACTTTGTGGAGTTTACTAGAGGTAACAGGTGGGCTAGTTGGCCCCTAAAGACCCTCACCATGGAAGGCGGCCTCATCCCCCAACCAAGAGCTCGCTGGCATGCACGTCTACAGAGTGGTGGTGAAAGGAGGCATGGCCTGCTATCAGAACTCAGTAATCCTGCTGTATGGACCTTATTTTTTTTTTTCTTTCTTTTTTTTGTCTTCTAGGAATAATAGAAGGTCGTGTGCGTACAAGGAGATGAATTGTTGATCCTCCCTGTTGTCTATGCCCCAAAAATGTTTACCCGTCCGGGCCTCACCTGCGAGTGGCTCAATCGCTAGGGCGAATAGTAGGGGGGAGAGGGAACATCTCTGTCTGGTACCCCGCTCCACCAGATATTGGTGTGAAACGAGGGACCCTATCCTCACTCTAGCTACCGCCGCCGGGTAGAGGATACGTGTCCATCTAATGTAGCCCTCTCCCAGGCCAAAGTGTTCCATGGCTCTGTATAAATATTCCAACTCCAGGCTATCAAACGCCTTCTCTATGTCTATCGAGAGGACCAAGGGCGTCTGGGCTTCCATATATGGACTTTCAATCAAGCGTGTGAGTCTCCGTATATTCGTCGTCGTGCTCCGTGCTGGTCTAAAACCCGACTGGTCTTTGTGGACCAGGTCGGGCATGTGCTGTAGGAGCCTGCTGTATGGAACTTACTGGAGGTAATAGGAGGGGTTGTGGATGTCCTTAGGGGCAAACTACCCCTCCTGTTACCTCCAGTAGGTCCCGCACAGCAGGATTGCTGAGAAGTTGTCAGAGGCCACACCCTCTTTCCCCACCGCTCTTCAAATGTGCCCCCTGGCACACTACTAGTTGAGGGATAAAGTCCCCTTGGCTCCAGAGGGACCTTGGGGATAAGAAGCCCTCGTAGTACAGTGTGTAAGCCCTACATAGTGGAATTCCTGAGAGTTGGTCGGAGGCCCATCCCCCTTTCTCCACCACTCTGCAAACGTGACTGCTAGTTAAAAAACCTTAGAAATTCACTTAAAAAAAACAAAGGTTACAGGGACGTTATAGTTACGAATTAGCATTTAAAAAACCTAAGAAACTCACTGAAAAAAACAAAGGTTTAGGAACATTATAGTAAGATTGACATTTCACTTGTACAAAACCAGAGAAATTCAGCCGTTATAGTTACCTGAGTTAAGTATATCTTGCACCCCCACAACAAACTGCTTATGACCTCACATATTACATCATTCATAACACGGTCAAGTGACATCACTGATGACATCACTTAAGTTAAGTGGATTAGCTAGGCTCCTTTGAAGAGGTGATAAAGTGCCCCTGGGGTTAACCAGCTCTGCTGGGAGGGCAGTGTTCTGCTACACAGGAAAGTCAATGCTGAGGGAGTTGTTTTAACAATGGACTTCAAGGGAAGGGGAAGACACCAATGTCATTTACAACTCTAATCTTTTGAACTCAGCCAGATGCTAGGCTTAAGGAAGGAATGAGCAGATGCAAGGCGGAGAGACTTTAGAGATTAGTTATCCTAGCGGGGTGTTTAGCTCATCTCTCCCTGCTGGAAAACCAGCCATGATGAATTTGGAATAATTGGTGCACTCTAGGACAAAACAGTGCCACACTCTGAAGATGTGGTCATATCTTGGGGCGTTACCTTGCCCCTCATTGGACAGGAGTGCCCTCCTGCTTGACCGAGAGAACCTGGAAAAAGTATATGTGAGGCGCAGAGCTCTCAGATTAGCTGCTTCAAACCTAAGAGAGCAGGAAGGGCAATGCTGAAAAGTTTGATATACAAATATTAAGGCCTGTACTCTGAAGATTGTGCCTTCTGCACCATCTAGAACTACAGCCCTGTGGACTGCTTTGTAGTAAAAGGACTAAATAGTGGACTCCCTGCAAGCTACAGGTTAACAGAGCTCACCTGGAACATCACCACCAAGAATCCTCAACCTGGAGCAATACCAGTGGTTTTGTAAGGGTTTAGTCCAAGTGGATTGTGGGAACTGAAGTCCTCAACTTTCAAGGACCATCTTGGGGCTTCTAGACCCTTAAAGGGAGTTTGGGATACCTTGGGACCCTTTGGAGAATTTCAAGAAGAAGTTTGACACAACTTTGGGAAAAAGGTCCATAAGTGAAACGACTCAACCTGGTCAGCCAAGTCGTCCTGCCATCCAGGGTGGTCCCGCTGAAAAGCTCTGCAGGGCTGAATTACAGAGTTTGACCGGGAGTAGGCAAAATCCGAGGCCAGTGAACCCTCACTGAATCCGGCCTGGTGAAGAGCATCGAGGGACCCCGCAACAAAAAGCTCTGTAAAAGTCAGAAAGAAGAAAAGGTGACTGGGAGCAACAGTGAGATTCAAGCCGCCTGCCTTCAACCGTGAGTCTACCTGGAACCTTGGCTCATCCAGCTGGAATGCTCCGGAAGTCGGACTTCCATAAGTTTGACATGGAGCTTGTTGGGAGGCAATCCAGCGAACCCTCGCCAAATTCAGACTGGCTGAGAGCTTCGAGAGACCCTGGGAAGAAAAGCTCCAGTGAAATTTCTAGGACAGAAGGAAAAAACTTTAACCAAGACCTATAGCGAGGAGTAGCCGCACAGGGCTCTATCCCAGTCAGCCTGAAACTTTGACTTTGACCCTGTCTATTGCGTCCAGAATGTTCCGATAAGTCACTATAGCTTTCTATGTGCTAGATAATGCTAAATCTTAAAAAAATCATATCTCCGGTTCCCTACATTAAATGTTTGTCGTTTTGGTGTCATTTTGAAGATGAAAATATTTCCTTTTTATATAAAGTGGTGTTGGATTTGTATTGTGCATTGTGTCCTATTTATTTACTGAATTTGTGTTTTTATATGCTTTACATACCTGTCTTTGAAGTTTTGCCTGCCTATCCGCAGCCAACCTACCAAGGGTTGAGCATGGGAATAATTTTCTAAGAAATATTTTGAGCCCTATACTGTGTTAGTGGCCTTATTGTCAGTGGCAGATATACATTTGCTCCTACTAGTAATCCACTTTCCAACAGTATCCTATTACATGTACCTTTTTAAACACAGCAATTCCCTGGGCTTGGTTAGTAGAGCCCAGGGTACAGTCACACTCACAGTCATTTACCACCAGTATCATGAACCAGAAAATGGGGGTGAACAGTGCATTCTATAATTTGGTAGCTGCCACAGAAAATGAGTGTGCAGCTCAACTTGCCTTTCAAAAATTAGGAACTAGAGCTTTTCTGCTGGAGGCTGATCTTAAGTGTCTAGTCGGCCTATACAAATGAAAGAAACACCTGATTATCAGTGATCCTTTGCCATGAAGGGCCAGGTACACTCCACTAAGTGTCTTGAAAATCACTTGCTTCATAATAGGCAGCCAGTGCAGGTTTAGAAGGCCTTCTTTAATTGAAAGACGTATTGGGGTGTTGAGACTGAGACATACAGCCGCATTTTGAACCGTCTGGCATTGCAGTAATCTAGCCCCGAGGTGATCAATGCGATTACTACTGATTTACGAAGTTCCTCAGGAATAAAATGGGAAAATCTTCCTGAGGGAGTGAATAATGAAAAAGCAACTGCTCCTAAAGGTTCTTAACTGATTCTGCAGGGGTAAGTGAACTGAAGGGTGGGTCTGACGGTCCTAATTTCATCCCTAGTGGCAGCTTTGTTGTAGGAGAGTCCCCCCCCCCCACAGATGGTGTTAGAATTTTCTTCAACCCTGCCCCCGGACGTCTTGGGGCACAAAAGGCTAATGGGAATTTCTTTTTGGTGGCTGAAGCAGTTTCTTGAAGTGCCAGTGGGGCTGTATAGAGCTCTGCCCCAGCTATCTTGTTAGGATGGGCTATCATTCCAATAATCAATCCCTTTAGGAAAAGATAAAGGTTAACTGCCAAATGCACCTATTCATGCGAGCCAGGAAACACGCTGCAGGCACCACATGGTAAGGACAAAGATATGTGAACTAAAATCCAAATTTACCATTAAAGATGAATTAAAATCACAATTCCTTAGACACCAAACATAATATTTCAATCTGCTCTAAAACAAAAGTTAGTGCTTCTTATATGTAATAAGATAACCCATTGTTATTCTTTAGGAGAGGTAGGCCTCAAAGTAGGGAAAAATGAATTTCTGATTTTTTCACTATAGATACATGTAAAACCTTAATACATGGCCAACTTTTTAAATACACTGCACCTTGCCCTATGGCTGTTTAGGGTTTACTTTAGGGGTGATGTAGATATACTAAAAAGGGATTTTCAGGCCTGGTAAGGGGTTTATTTTGCCAAGTCAAATTGGCAGTTTAAAACTGCACACAGGCAGTAACAGTAGGCCTAAGACATGTTTAAGGGGCTACTTAAGTAGATGTCACAATAGGTGCTGCATGCCCCCTAGTGGCATTTAATTTACTAGCCCTGTGTATAAAGTATACCACTTTACTAGGGACTTATGAGTAAATTAAACATTCCAATCAGGTGTAAGACAATTTTACCAATTTAAGGGAGTGAGCACAAGCCCTTTAGCTCTGGTTAGCACGGGTAAAGTACGCTGAGCCCTAAGGCCAACAAAAACAATTTCAATAAAACAGGAAGGGAGAAGACAAAACTTTAGTGAAAGATCACAGTTAGTCTGACAGGTGGAGGATAATGTAAGACAGATGGAGCAGGAGTCGATTTTATTAAGATTTCTTAATGTTTAGGGAGGGGTGGGACTCTTGTGGGATGTGACTGTGGAACAGTTTAATAAGGAGTTGTTCTTATTAGGAAGATCTGATTTGATGATTTAGGGAGGGGTTGTCCTGTTGTGGGAGGCTATGGATATTTTTTGTTCAGTTAAAAGGAAATAATTTACATGGTTTTTACTTTTTGTTATTTAATATTGCTACCAATCAGTATATGTGTTTTGTACTTTTTACTATAACATCTGCAAAATAGGATGATCCACGTTCCTGCTTTCAGAGCAGATGCTGATCCTATAACCTGTATATATGTGGGCGCTGCACTCAAATAATCAATTTCTACGTGTGTTTGTACGGTATGTGTGCCGTGTTAGATTAGTGCCTGCACACTGACGTAAACAATAAATGTGGCCTGGCGCCAAAAGGCCGCCAGGACTCTAACACGCACTACTCAAAGAAAATATTACTTTTGACCAGTTCTTGTTCAACTTCTCAATTGTAATTAAACACCAAATTATACATCACATTTCAATTATTGTGACAAGTATACATCATCATTTTTCAAGTCAGCAAATACATTTACATATCACAAATCACTTTATACATTAAATCAAAAAAACGCAATAACACCCAATGCATTTCGGGGCATAGGCCCCTTCGTCAGGGGTCTGTAGAAAAAAGAAAAGAAATGGAAACCTATTACTCTCGGTGCTAAAGGGGATCAACGCTGCTATATTCTGTCTCTTACTGTCAAAAAGGCTTACCTCGTGATTGCGAATACTGAATACTCTTAAAAGATAAAGAGCATTAAACAGATTCCTGAAAGTGAAACAAAGGGGGGAAAACGTTCTATGATATCTGCATGTGAGTGAAACAAAAGTGCCAAGATTAGGGTCTCAGATAGGCAAAGACGATGGGTTTACCTGATCTTTCACGCCTAGTTAAATATTCCAATTGTTTAAGTAGTTGCGCAACGGATCCACCTTGAACATCAAAAGTCTTTGTTTCCTTAATTAACTTATACATTTGAGTGGCTTCTTCTGCAGTATATCCTTTGGTATTGGCTCTATTGTCCGTGATACCGGCAATTGTTTCAAAAGACATCTTGGTCTCCCTCCCCTTCTCCTTCTCCGTCTGTATAAAGTGATTTGTGATATGTAAATGTATTTGCTGACTTGAAAAATGATGATATATACTTGTCACAATAATTGAAATGTGATGTATAATTTGGTGTTTAATTACAATTGAGAAGTTGAACAAGAACTGGTCAAAAGTAATATTTTCTTTGAGTAGTGCGTGTTAGAGTCCTGGCGGCCTTTTGGCGCCAGGCCACATTTATTGTTTACGTCAGTGTGCAGGCACTAATCTAACACGGCACACATACCGTACAAACACACGTAGAAATTGATTATTTGAGTGCAGCGCCCACATATATACATTGTTATTTCCCCACTGCAACTGGGAGCTTGCACCACACCAAGATGTCTGCCTTTTAAACGGCCTTTCGGGAAGCTTTCCGAAGGTGCCCATGTTGTAAAGGTCCCAAGGAGGTTTGCACCAGTATCCTGGTGACACTTACAAGAAAAGTGAACCCTGCAAGAAGAAACACAAACAAGTCAGGAAATACAATGAAGACACGGGACGAAGATGCTATAGTTGTGGGACTTTGCAGACTTCAAAAAGTGCCCCGGCAAATTTCTAAAGTGCACATCGTGTGTATTAATAGGTATCTTCGCCAAAGTATGCAACAGAAAATTCTTGAGACAAAGCAAGCCTGTGAAACACATCCAGGATGGAGATGACTCCAAATTTGAGGATTCAGATAATTCAAAGTCTGACGAGGTTAACTATGTGTTCTCTATTGAATATGACATACTTGAACTCTCTTCCACCAGGATCAAAAAACCCATGTGTGAAATAAGAATGGGCGGGGTACCTTTGAACATTATGGCTGACTCTGGCTCCCCATTCACAATTATCAACGAAAATGTATGGAAGCAGCAACTTGTGGGTAAAATTGGCGCTTCACTTGAAAATCCAACTTTATAGCCAGGAGTTACACAGGAGATAATATCAAATTCTTAGGAACTTGTGAACTGGAATTCGAATTTAAAAACAGGAAGGCGGTCTGCAAACTCTTTATAGCTAAAAAAAGGTCCTTCTGTCTTGGGTTGGTGCAATCAGGCCGATCTAGGTATCATTCTCAACCCCAATAGTGTTGACTCTGTTATGTCCATTGATGACACATGCAAAAGCTCCCTTCATAAACACTACCCCGAGATATTTTCTGGCAAAAGTGGGTTTTCTCAACAATTTCCATCACAAAATTGAGCTTAAAGACTCTTCCTCTCCATGTATATACAAAGTTAGACATCTACCTATTTCTATCAGAAGTGATGTCCATATGGAACTTGATAGACTGGTTAACGATGAAATCATTGAAAAGGTTGAATCCGTTGAGTGGGTTTCTCCCCTAGTGGTCATCGAACGCCCCAATGGAAAAAATAGACTCCGCATAGATCTCAGAGACCTAAATAAGAATATCATTGTTGATCAGCACCCTTTGCCTCGCATTTGTGAAATGTTCAATGCTACAAAAGACATGCACATATTTTCCATCATTGATTTAAAATCTGCCTACCACCAGGTACCTTTACACAAGGATAGCAGAAAGTTCACCACATTTATTACACCATTTGGCTGTTATCGTTTCACAAGAGTACCATTTGGTCTGGCTTCGGCCACAGCACTTTTCCAAACAGTCATGTCATCCATCTTGGAGGGCGTTGCCTGTGTGAGGTTCTTCCAAGATGACATGTTGGTCATGGGTTGCAACCAAATGGAACATGACACACGCCTCAAGCAGGTTTTAGAAAATTTAAAAAGGCATGGTTTAGCAGTTGAATTAGATAAGTGCAAATGTTCTCAAAATAAAGTAGTTTACCTGGGCCACACGATCAGTCACAAAGGTATTAAACCCAAATAAGGATTAGTGGTTGCCACCCTTAAAGCTCCTTGAACTTCCAGCCAAGAGATGTGAGAGCTTTCCTCGGTCTAACCAAATACTACTCGAAGTTTTTTCGTAACTTTTCTGAAAAAACATACAATTTAAGGCAATTACTCAAAAACAAAACTAAATTTGTGTGGTCTCCGGAATGCCAGATCACTTTCAGTTCCATCAAAAAAGAAATCAGCAATGCACTTTTTCTCATAGGTTTTGACTAACCCTGGGCGTAGTTTGCGAAGTAGCGCTATGCGCTATGCGTGCTACGCGTAGCGCTACGTGAACTGCGTAGTGCGCTATTCACGATGATTGCACAGTGCCGGAAGCTTGTCCGCACTGTGCAATCATTGAAAACAGCATCTTGCACAGTGCGAGCTGTCGTTTTCTGCCGCTCAAGTAGATTTTTACTCGAGCGGCAGCTTTCTCAACGCGGACTGGAAGTTTCTCATCGCGAGCGCTCGCGAGCATACACGACCACTCGCAATGAGACACTGGACCTCCTAGCGTTGAGAATCTCGCCAGGAGGTTTATTTTCCACGCTCGCAATGCCAACTTGATGTTGCTGGTCGCAAACGAGGAAAAGTCTTGATCGGCGTGTCATTTTGCTAGCTCGCGGTCGCCAACTTGACGTTGAGGCCTGCGAGCAAACAAAAAATGACCGCTACGCATGTTCGCACTGTGCTATGTGCAATTTGTGTAGTGCGAAGTAGCTTAAACTTCGCAAACAACGCGAGCGTAGCATAGTTGTCCGCCCAGGGTTAGTTTTGACCCAAAGCAGAAATATTTGTCACAACTGACGGCAGCAACAAAAGAATCAGGGCTGAGCTAGCTCAGAAGGATGCTGACAACAAGGAATGGGTAGTGGCATTCGCGTCGAGATCCCTCACTTCAGCAGAGGAGAAGTACTCTGTGATTGAACGCGAGATGCTTGCCTGTTCTTGGACTCTCAACAATTTCAGAGCATATATTTAGGGATACAATATACATTTGCGCACTGATCACAAACCGTTGATAAAGATCCTCTCTGCCTCCGGCCTGCAGAATGCTTCCCCCAGGCTCAGAAAGATGTCTGTCAAACTCCTAGACTACAACTATACAGTTGAATACTGGCCTGGAGTTAGGAACAAGCTAGCTGATTTCTTAAGCAGGTTACCCCTACCCCACGACGAAGTCATAAATGAACATTAGACTCTGGCCATGGCGGAATCTCTGCAGAGGAATGGAAAAGACATATGTCAAAAGACCTAACCCTACTGACAGTGTGCAAATATATCAACAGCTCCTGGCTGGAGAAAAAGCGCCTCGATGGAAATGCCAAGGTCTATTGGTAAATAAGAAATGAACTAAGTCTGGAAAACAGATTGAGTCTCCTGAAACCATCAGAAACAACATAGAAAAGGCGCAAAAGGTGCTATAAAGATTGGTACGGCTCCAGACATGGTGTCAAAGAGCATTCTTTCAAGATAGGAGATCTTGTCAAAGTACGCCTTGAAAGGAAGACCAGTAAGGGAGATAGCAGATTCACCACTCCCTTACACATCAGCAAACTGTACAACAATGCTGCCAGACTCAGTGATGGAAAAGTTTGGCACATGAACAGATTGGCCAAATGTCATTTTACTAGAAAGGAGCTGAACCAATATCAGTCCCATAATGCCATCAGAAATGGGTCAAGTCTATGCCAACCCAACAGCCTACCCAACAGTACCTGTAAAGACTTGTGGGTTGATTACAATGAACCTGAAGGGGGTCACAGTTTCATGCCCTATAACAATTGGGGGGTCCCACTAATGACCACAGTCCTCCACCCACCTCTGACTCTACTGAGCGTTGCACAACGGACCAGTATGAGGATATAATAGCTTGCACGCTCCTGAGTTTGATCGGAGTGGCGGTGGTGATTCACATTCTGATTCTGATGTTGCTTCTGATAGTCAAAGTCCCAGGGGTAGGCTTGGAAGGACCAATAGTGATCCCCATTCAGACACTGAGGTCGAGTCAGACAATCACAGTCTCAGAGGAAGGTTTGGCAGAACCATCAACAACCCCAAACGCTTTGATGATTTTGTTTGTGAATAATTGTTAAACATGCAAGAGAGGAAGATGTGTTGTAACTCAGTCATAAGCAATGTCACACGCTGCTGCCAGCGCATGACAGTAATTGTCCTAGCTCTCCTGCGCGAGAGCACCCATTGTCTCATACCATTCCCATTTGCTCCCTGACATTCCAACTGCCCTTTCCTCCCCTTCCCTGCGCTCAACTGTCATAACGAGCTGATAGCCCTGACTTCTACGGACACTGCTTGTAGGGCTGTATGGAATAAACTTATATCCTTCTCACCGCATCTGCTTTATTTCCACAGCCCTGACTTCACAGAGGCCGGCAGTAAACACAGAAGATGGCTGCAGGAGCATACGCAGTGAATACCTATTTAGTACGTATTCACTACGTATGCTTCTGCAGTCATCTTCTGGGTTTACTGCCGGCTGTGGAAACTGCAAGGCAAGGTCCGAAACGGCCAATGAGTACTATGAGTACCTACTCTCTTAGGTGTAATACTATTTACACATACCATGAAATAAAGGAAATGTGTTCATATTACTCATACTTTTTAGTATTGTCCAACCCTCAAATTCTAATCACCTAATCAATCAGAACCTGAGCAAAAAGTAGTGTTTCCCACTTCCGCCTAGCTGTTGTTGATGTAGTGGTTTTCTAATGGTGCCAGCTGCTGGTGACCCTAACAGGCTCAAACAGGGAAGAAGTCCCAGAAAAAATAATGTTCTTGATATACAGAATGGAGCAGGTGAGCAAGCCAAAAAGGATGCTCATCCTGAAATATGAAACAAAATAAAGAATTGACAATCCAAACCAAAGACCAGTATAATTCATTACAGAGTGAAGAGGGAGTAATTCCCATTCAAGTCACACGAGGAGATTATCTTTGGTAGAATCATCAGTGGGTCATAGATTGTGGAAAAAATGTGCACACCACCCATCCTTGGCCTACTATTGTTATCATTTATTCTCTGCACTATAATGCCCCCTTCGAGCCTGGTTATGGGGGATGGTGGGGTGAATTAGCAAATTTTTGGACCATCACACTGCAACATTTAATGATGTATGATGATTCGCCATCATTGCGGTTCCTGTCAAAGTATTGATAGTTTGATGGATGGGTGCGTCACCGTAACAGTACCTCACATCAGACTTCTAACCTGCTTTTTTAATTTTCAGAACATCTCAAAGCAGGATTTTGTTTTGAAAATAAAAAAAGTAGCACTTTGCAGGTGATACAACTAATATTAAATTTCAACGTGGCAGCCAACTGAAGGCAAAGTAGATCTGTCAGATTTCGGGAGATGTGGTTGAATGCTTTTCTCTGAAATCAGGTGAGCAAAGGGAGTAGGGGCCTGATGTATGAAGGTTACATTTTAAAATGTATAATTTGATAGAAATATCTGATCTCAAATTATGAATCACAAAATATGATTAAAGTACCTGCACTTTCTGAAAATAACAATTCATTATTATTCACAATATCTAAGTAGCGAATCTCAAGTTGCGAATAATTAAGAGTCACAAATACTTACTTTTGCCCTGGCAGCCAATGATGACTTCTCTCATTCCAGGAAGTTACTTCAGTTTCAGATGCAGAGCAGAGAGAGAAGACCAGTGCTAACACAGTAGGAATTATAACCCGCATATCTAGCCAGGATCCACAAATGGAGGTTGGAAGGAAGACGAAAATAAAATTGATTACCTAGAGCTGGAAATTCTTGTGGAAGAATATGTCTCAGGGCATTACAAGCATGTTTGGCAAATCCTCTTCAATTTTCCAAGAGGCTAACATAAAACATATTTGAAGTAGAATACAGTAGCGAATAAATGCTGTGTGTTTACAAAAAAGACATTTGAAAGCAGTGGTTGACCTGAATTTCAGCACCAAAGAAAAGCTGCCAATAAGAAGACATGAGGCTACAGCTACAGGAGGGGGACCAACTGCAGAGCCACTACCCACCCCTGAGGAAGAATTATTTGAGAGCAGTTTTCGGCCTGTTACCATTTCAGGAGTTTCCGCCAGAGTCATGTCAGTACTGGTAACTGATACTCGAGGTAAAATGTTGAAAGACTTGCTATGTCCTCATGCTAGCTCCCCCTGCCACAGTTCTCCTGAACAATTAGATCGCAATCCACTGCCCTCTGCTGCCTGTCTACCTGTTGCCATCTGTTTGTGCCTCTTCTGCTCATTCCTTGCAATGTTTTGACTTGTCTGTTTGTTTTCCTACCCTGCGTTTTGCCTTTACTGCTCATTTGCCTGCCCCGTGCTTTGCCCTCTTGTGCCCAATTTTACCTTTTCTGCTGGGTTTTCCACCTCCAGTTTTTCTTCTACTGCTCTTTGTTTTGCCTTTTCTGTTCATTGTTCTTCCCTCCGTTTTGCCTTTTCTGCTAGTTTTACTGCACCCTGTTTTGCCTCCTCTGTTTTTCTACTTTTTTTTTCCTTTGACTCTCTTCTGCCTTTTGTGCTTGTTTTTCTGCCCTCTGTTTTGCCTTTTTTGCCCCTGTTTTTGCCTTTCTGCTAATTTTTCTTTCCTCTGTTTTGCCTTTCCTGCTTGTTTCTTCCCTCTTCCTGCCATTTCCCTCCTCCCGCCCTTTTCCTCCTCCTGCCACCAATGCCCCACCCTCCCCAGGACCAACTTGAAGGAAGCTGCAGTTCAACCCATTGAGCAGATCCTCTTGCCAGCTCACTTTGTGACAGTCCAGCTTTTCTGCAGTCTGCTACCCTCTGCTTTCTGTTTACCTGTTACCCTCTGTTTGTGCCTCCTCTACTTTTTTTCTTGCTCGGTTTTGCCTTTCTGCTCATTTTCCTGCCCTCTGTCTTGCCTTTTTCTTCCTTCTGTTTTGTCTTTTCTGCTTGTCTTCCTGCCTCTGTTTTGCCCTCTTTTACTTAGTTTTTCCTTTTCGGCTATTTTTTCTGCCCCTGTTTTCCCCTCTTCTAATCTGTTTTTCCTTTGTTGCTTGTTTTTTGCCCATTTTTTTGCCATCTGTTTTCCTTTTCTGCTTATTTCCTCCCTCCTCCTGCTATTTCCCTCCTCCTGCCACCCAGCGCCCGTCCTCTCCCCAGGACCTACTTTATGGAGGCCGCAGCACAACCCCATTGAGCAGGTCATTCGGCCACCTCCCTCAGTGACAGTTTTCCTGTCCAGCTTGCCCACAGTCCACTACCCTCGGCTTCTTGTCTACCTACTGCACTCTGTTTTTGGCTCTGTTTTGCATTATCTGCTCATTTTTCTGCCTTCTATTTTGCATAACCCGCTCATTTGTCTTCCTCTACTTCGCCCTCTTCTGCCCTGTTTTGCCTTTTATGCTCATTTTACTGCTCTGTTTTGCTTTTAATGCTTGTTTTTCCACCCTCGATTTTACCTTTCCTTTTCAGCAACTTTTTCTGCCCTCAGTTAAGCCTTTCTGCTAATTTTTCTGCCCTCAGTTTTGCATTTTCTGCTCATTTTCTGCTCACTGTTTGCCTCTTCTGCTTGTTTCTTCTCTCTTTCTATCATTTCGCTTCTCCTGCCAACCGCGGATCTCCTTAATGGAGGCTGCAGCGGAACCCTATTGAGACGGTCCTCGTGACAGCTCCCTCTGCGAAAACGTTCCTATCCAGCTTTCCTGCAGTCCACTACCTTCTGCTTCCTGTCTACCTACTGTCCTCTGTTTGTGCCTCCTCTGCTCGTTTCTTGCTCTGTTTTGCCATTTCTGCTCATTTTTCTGCCCTCTGTTTTGCCTTTCCTGCTCATTTTTCTACCCTCAGTTGTGTCCTTTTCTGCTCTTTTTTGCCTTTTCTACTCAGTTGTCTTCTCTCTATTTTGCCTTTTCTGCTCCTTTTTCTTCACTCTGTTTTGCCTTTTCTGCTTCTTTTACTGCCCTCGGTTTTGCCTTTTCTTCTCACTCATTTTTCTGCCCTCTGTTTTGCCTTTTTCTGCTTATTTCTTCTGTCTTCCTGCCATTTTCTCAAGACCTGGCTTTTCAATGGAGACCCCCCAACTCAGCGCCAAGAGACCACCAGGGGTGACAGTGCAGGGCTCTACAAATGCTGATTGTTTGATTAAGATAATATAAAGTAGTATTAAAAAAGTATAAAACAAAGATGCAAATAGAAATACAGATAATTTGCCTTATTTCTTGAACTTTACTAAAAAGCACTTGGGTCTAGTAGGATGGTGGACAGATGGCTGCCGCCGGGCCAGCGGTGGCAACCGCCGGACAGGCGGCGGACATTCGTCCGCGATCGCAACCCAGAAAACCGCTGGTCCCATTAGCATGACAACCACGGCGGTGAGATTTTCTGCCAGCCACTTTTCCGCTGGTACCAGTCCACACGCCTGCCGAGCGGGCAGAACTGGACCGCTACAATGGTGCCAGTGCAGGGCCATTCTCCACTGGCTTGATTATGATGTTGGCGGTAGTCAACCTTCCTGCGGTGGTGGGGGCGCTAGAGGGCGCACGAGCAGCATGGCCGCACTTGAGTGAGGCTCCTGCAGCCTGTGCCGCTATCCTGTATTTATCCTTCTTTAACTACCTCCAACGCTGATGAAAATCGATGACATCGTAGAAAAACACTGTCCCAGCACTCGCTGAAACTTTGACTGATTGAGGAGCTGTGATTGCGGCGATATCACCGCGGACAGGCCTGACCGGCAGCTGCTGCGGTGACCACGGTGCGCGACGCTGGACACAGTGGTTACGTGACGCCGGGGCGCCCACGAGGTTAGTAGGCCCTGCCTGAAGTGTGGATGCGCAGGCTCGCCTGCTCGAGGAGCGAGACCCTAAGGAGCGATCCTAGGAGCGCTGCTGCCGGCCCTAGCGGGACTGCCTGCGACGTGGGAAGGACTGAGACCGACGGGGGTGGTACGGAGACCTGCAGGATCGCCGAACTAGCGTTAACTGCCGGAGGTCCGGTGCGTTGAGAGTGGCCCCTACTGTAAAACACCCTTCCAAAGCCCCCCTTTGGGACCCTGAAGCGGAAGACACAGATGCTTTGAAGTCTGGCCGTGGCGGGGCAGACGCAGACGTTTTTGGCGCCTAGAGTGAGTTTTTTGCCGATTGCGAAAGACCGTCAATGGAAGTCCCGGGCGGCGCTGCAGTGCCCCGGCTGGAGTATTAGGCGGAGCGGCCTCATGCGAGAACGAGGGCAGGGCTTCGCAATCCTGTACTGAGCAGCGGTGCTGCAAGTGAATTGATACATACATTTTGGAAGGAAATGGCGGCTCAAAGCACCGTATAACTCGGAGTAAGGTTCTGAGACTGGTGGGCGCATGGTGCTGACACTTTCTGCTGCAATTTTTGGGAAGTAATGCTTATAATGACACTGAACCCCCATGTGCTGAATGATGTCCTCTGACTCTACTGCTGTGTTAGTGGCATGGAGGCCTCTCGTCTGAAAAACGCATATTGGTGATTGGTCAAGGGTCGTTTACAACTGCATTTCTCTGGTGGCTTTGAAGTGCAGCTTGGTAAATCCGTGTCACCTGATCCTGGACTACGTGCACTGGAGCCTTATCTGAGTAGATCATACCTGCCCCGGCACGCTGATTACATCACGGCGGGGCGAGATCTACGAGAGGGCACAGAACTCTGGTGAGCATAAGTGGTGGCGGAGAAGAGGCGCCTTGTGGAAGCTCGCAGACATAACTGCAGATATGGGAACGGACCTTGTGGATAATCCAGGGGTGTGCTGGTACCTGCGCTGATTTATGACGGAGACTTCCGGGTCGCCCGGTAGTGGAGGAGGTAGAGGAACCAACAGTTCCAGAGCGAGATCAGTAAAGGGCGCTAGCATGGGACGGCAAGACACTAGACAGCCGAAGCTGTCCTTCGAATCGGCCCAGCCGGCGAAAAAAACGCTAGATTGGAATCGGAGTCGGGTAGGCCTCATAACATGTCAGCGGCGGGTGCCAGCGGCGACGCACCTGCGCCGGATATGCACCTTATTCTACAGGAGATGAAACAGGGTTTTGCGATGGTGGTGGATAAGGTAGACCGACTCTCCTCCAGGATGGACGCTATCGCACAAAAAATGGAAGTGCACGAGGAACGCATCACTGCGGCGGAAAGGAGAATATCGGACAATGATGATACTGTGGCATCCCATGATGCCAGGCTGTCAAGAATGGACAACATTCTCAGGGTGATAGCTGCAAAGAATGAGGATTTGGAAGCACGCAGCCGGTGCAATAACGTCCGAGTGGTAGGCATGCCGGAATCGACAAATACAGGGCGGATGGAAGAATATGTTGAGCGGATTTTGAAGACGGCGGTGGGAGACGAAGCCTTCTCGCAGCAGTTCATTGTGGAGAGGGCGCATCGCTCTTTGGGCCCACAACCCCAACCAGGAGCACCACCCAGGCCGATCATAGCGAGACTACTCAATTATAGAGACAGGGATACGGCGTTGCGAGCTGCAAGAACGAAGAAACAGCTATCGTGTGATGGAGATACTTTCACCCTGTACCCTGATTTCACACCGATGGTTCAAGATCAAAGACGGAAGTTTCTGGATGTGAAAAAAAAGCTTAGAAGTTTGCAAATTGATTATGCTCTACTATACCCTGCAAAACTCAGAGTAACGCATCAGGCGAAGCAACACTTTTTTGTGAATCCGCAACAAGTCGAGGATTTCCTGAAATCGTTGAGGAAGGAGCAGGGTCACCATCGAGCAAAAGAGGGAGCAGGGGATGAGGCAGACTGATCCCTCACTGCAGGATATTGGCATTGAATGCGATCTGAACTATGATGCACGCGGGTCGCAGAGGAAATATGCTATTGAGCTATCGGACTGGAGATTTTGAATGGACACTGCTGATGTGGGTACGGGACGATGATACGGTCGGCGTTGGACCTGAAGGTGGTAATGTATGCCAGGCGACACCCCCCCCCCCTCTCGTGGACTCCTCGGTGGGGAGGTTGGACATGAAGTACGAGAAGGAGGGGGTGGTGAAGTGTGTACCTTAGATGACCCCACTAGGGTGTACCCCACTGACATTGTTTGTTACACTGCAGCACGTTGGGGGTTTGCTGGCAGTCACAAGGGAGGGGGGAGGAAGGGTTGCTGGAGAGTTGGGGATACTTCAGTGGGAGGGGGGTGGATGGGAAGTGCATGCATTAAGAATGTTTATGACGACTCTAGACGGACTGAAGATGCGGGATGTTGAATTGATATCGGTTTGGGAGCGGGGAGGGTTACTGGGTTGTTTGCAAGGAGGGGTAGGGGGTGGGGAAGGTGGAGGGGAATTGGGGTGGTGGGTTACTACGGTCAATGGTTGCACAGAAACTTGCATGTCCGGAGAAGCAATTGTTATGAGACGGGTGGCGGGTGGCAGGCAGAGGCGGGTGGATATGTGTATTTCTATCATTGATGCAGAGGCTTATGGCTGATAAATCCAAGAACTCACTGTCGATCCTGTCATGGAATGTGAGGGGCATTAATGATGCTAGGAAAGGCAGAAATGTACTTGCTTATTTGGATAGGCATAATGTGCACATAGCCTTGTTGCAGGAGACACACTTTAAGCCACGGGTGGAGCCCACTTTTGCTAAAAGGTGGGCTATGATCAGGAAATTTTCATCCTATTCATCATATTCGAGGGGCACAGCGGTGCTCGTCAAGAATTCCACTGCCTTTCACCTGCTGGGTGATATACTGGACCCTGATGGTTGCTATGTGATAGTGTGGGGGAGGCTGGGCACGGATACTGTAGTGATTGTAAGTTGTTATGAACCTAATGTTGACACACCAGGTTTCTTTACGACGCTATGGGGGCATGTATTGGGGGTGGGTGCTACACACATTATTTGGGGGGGGGGATTTTAATCTAGCTTTGCTTCCTGGTGTGGATAGATCAGATGGCTGCGTACAATACAACAAGCAAGCGCGAGATATGTTGGTAGGCATTATAGAAGAAGCTGGGCTGGTAGATAGCTGGAGGCATGCGCACCCCGCGCGTAGGGAAGGCACCCACTTTACTTCACACACCAATACCTGGGCTAGGTTGGACTACTGCTTTGTGTCGCGTGGACTGTGTGAAGGGATGGGAGCGGTAACACACCTGCCTAGAACTTACTCTGATCACTGCCCGTTACTGCTGTCCCTTGCTGTGCCCGGTCACAATAACTTGAGGCCCCCTTGGAGAATGCTCCCGTCGATGCTGCTAGACTCTGTCTTCAAGTCCGAATTGGGAGATGAAATTGAAGAATTTTTTCCTAGGAATAGGGATTCGGTGGCTAGTGTGGAAACGGTGTGGGAGGTATTCAAAGTCACGATCAGAGGAATTTGCATATCTAAAGGGGGGGGGTGCTGAGAGATATACAAAAGACATTGGGCAGGCTGGAACGCGAACTGAAAGACCTGGAGCTAGGCATGACTACAAGATCGGACACGGGGCTACATAAGGCATTTAGGGAAAAATTGACTGAGTATGAGACAGAAGCGATGAGGGAGGTCAACTTCAAGGGAAAGTACTGGACAGCGCGCCGGTATTGCGAGGGGGAACGGCCGGGCAAGGTGCTGGCTGCAATGACGAGGAAGCCGAGATTTAGCTACGCTGTGTTAGAAATAGTAGCGCCGGATGGTACTCGGAGTAGTGACACAGTGAATATACAGAAGCAGTTTTTGTCACATTATAGTCAAATATACACCACACAACAAACGGGGGCAGTTGACATGGGAGGTTTCCTAGATGACATGGCACTCTGCTGGATCAGCGATGTGAATAGATCATTCCTTAGCGCGCCGCTTGAGCTTGACGAGATTCGCGACGCCATAATGTCACAGGCTAATGGTAAAGCAGCGGGACTGGACGGGCTCCCTGCGGAGTTCTATAAATGTTACATAGATATCATGGCACCGGTCCTTCGTGAAGTATATGTGGCATCTTTGGAAGCCGGTATATTGCCGGGGTCGATGAGAGAAGTGGTTATTACCTCCCTGTTAAAACCGGGAAAAGACCCGGCGGATACGGACTCCTATCGTCCGCTGTCCCTCATAAACTGTGACGCTAAAATTCTTGCTAAAGTCCTCGCGACACGCCTCTCTCTGATAATGACCCAACTGGTTTTACCTGATCAAGCTGGCTTCGTGCCGGGTCGTGCTACATCGCATAATCTCAGGACGCTGTTCTCTTTAATTCAGACAATCGCCCCTGATATCCCGGTCGCCGCTGTATTCCTAGACGCCACGAAAGCGTTCGACTCGGTTGAATGGACGTACCTAATTACTATATTACACAGGATGGGGTTCCCGAAGATGTTTGTTAGCTGGGTGGAACTGCTATACACTGCGCCGACGGCTAAGATAGTCATTAATGGCCTGCTGTCCACCCCGATACCGATATTGAGAGGTACTAGACAGGGATGCCCTCTCTCCCCACTGCTCTTCGCCATAGCGATTGAGCCACTGGCTTGTCGCATCCGACAACTGCACAGAGACAGCGCTTTTCGTTGCCTCCAGCGCCAGATTGGCGTATCGCTGTACGCGGATGACATCACGATTTACGTGAAAGACCCGCGCACTGCACTTAACCCGATACTAAGAGAATTCCTGGTTTTTGGACGAATATCGGGAGTACAGATTAACTGGAAGAAGTCTCAATTCTTCCCGCTCACAGGTGCGGTCCGCAGATTTCCATTGGATTTTCCGCTGGAGTGGTGCGATACAGATCTTAAATACTTGGGAATACGGATATCCCTGAACAGGGAGGAAACGCTAAGGATGAATTACGGGGTGGCTATATCGAGATTGGAGGACAACGTTACACGGTGGAAGGCGCTGCCGTTATCAATGGCGGGGAGGGCATCATTAATAAAGATGGTTGTACTGCCGCAATTCCTATACCTATTTCAGAACATACCATATTTCCCTGGTGCTTTTTTTTTTACACAACTGAGGTCGGAACTTCTTCGTCTTTTCTGGGGGGGCAAACAGCCGCGGCTGCGTTGGGACATTACCATCCAGCCCTATGAGAGGGGAGGATTTGAAGTCCCGGACTTCGAAACCTACTATGTTGCCGCACAGGCGCAGTACGCCTATCACTGGATTAACCCCACGCCTTTTATGCCACAAGTCGCTGCGGAAGATTGAATCACACCACCTCTGCCACTTAGTGGCCTGATACATGGCTCGGTGCCGGACATAGACACACCGTTCACTACGGTGACATGCACCATAGATGCTTGGACTCGCATTGCGAGGACTCTCTCTGCCGCGCAGCTGTACTCGCCTGCTATGCCCCTTTCGTATCACCCTTCTATGCCGCTCTTACAGGAGGTGGGATTTCAGCTGATGTGTAGGCGCCTAAAGATTGCAAAGTGGGGAGACATGTTCCTTGAAGGACAGTTCCGTACCAGGGAGCAATTGTTTCAGGGTATTGAGCCCACTCCTCTAGAGGTTTTTTATTACGTCAGACTTCGGCAGGGGCTTCGGACGATCCTACCGGACTACCCGAAGTGGTGTTGCCACTACACGCAATGCTGGTGTCCGATGGCCGCCATCTCGTCTCCAGGCTGTACAACAATATACGATTACAGCATCAGGGACCTGAGAGTTCCGCTCGTAGACAGTGGAGCGCAGAGTTGGGTAGAGATGTCTCTGACGCTCAATGGCAATATTGCAGTGCCTTCACAGCTAGGATCTCGTCTAGTAGCAGGCTGATTATTCATTTCACATTTTTACAGCGATTCTACTATACACCTGTTCGAAAGCTACGGTTTCGCTTGGCGGACAATGACAGGTGTGAACGCTGCAAGGCGGAGGGGGCGGGATTTCTCCACTTAGCATGGGAGTGTCCTGGTGTATATGAATATTGGTTAGAAATACGGGATGCTTTGCAAACTATGACTGGAGGAGTGATCGACAATGATCCGTTAATTATGCTATTGGGATATACACGGGATATACCTAAGACGGATCGCAGGTTTGTAGAGATTGCGCTACTATTGGCCAAACGACGTGTGGCGTGCAGATGGGGCAGGGGGAGGGCCCCGAAGTTCAAGGAGTGGATGACAGATCTAGTTTATTGTCAGGATCAGAACAATGTGTATGCAGATTTACTACCAGTGCGCAGCAGACCAGGTGATATTTGGGGTCCGTTGCAAACCTACTTATTGAAAGATGCGACGGCATCTGGGGACTCAGATGATGGCAGTCAAGAGTGAAAGATACAGCGAGTGCCCTACTGACCCTACCGGGGACACCCCTCTTGGACTCCTGTGTGAGATACTATATTCAACTGATTCGGGGCGTGTGCTCCCCCATCCTGTCTGGTGATTATTGTGTGTGACAATTGAGACAGCATGCGAACTGGGATGGGTGGCTTAGAATGATGTGGGTTCGTTCTCACCAAACTATGAGGCTATGGAAGAGCACGGTCTTCCTTACACTTGTTGATGTATTGATGGGATGTTTGCTGCCTCTCAAAGACGTGATTCACTGCTATGGTGTCTTGCTATTGTGTGCGGGATGGAATTGTGATGTGGGACGAATTGCAAACCTTTTTCTGCATGTATCTAGCCTGCTCGTACTCGCCAACCGCAAACTCTTGATTTGATGTATGTATATGCTTAGGAATGCAATGTTGAATTGTGTAACCTACCTGACGGCCGTATTTCTCTTGCTGTTTGTCAAGAAAACTTTATAAATAAAAATTTTAAAAAAAACCTTCCTGCGGTGGTGGGACCGCCATGGAAAGGCATGCGGAGAATGTTTGCGAGAGCCCCTTGCGGCCCCCAATTTGTTGGGGGTGTGTGTGGGTGCACTGGGGGTACAATGGTACCCCCTACATGTCCCTGTACCAGGTGGCAGGCACAGTGCAGTGCCAGCCACGTGGTGCAGTGATATGCATGACATGCCCCTTTTCACATCGTGGCGGTGCTGCTGGCAGCAGAAACTGACGCAATGTTAATGCCTGGGTTCATACCGCCGTGGTCGGATGTCAACTGCAGAGCAAGCTAATCAGACCAGCGGTTATGTCTCAGTCCTTGTGGGCAGTCTTTTCCTGCTACCATGGCAGCTGGACTGATCTTCCGACCACCATCCTGATAGACCCCTCTATTCTATTTGAAACAAAATATATTTTCCATAGCCGAAAAAAAAATGTTGGGAATTTATTAGTTGTTCTTCTTTGATTGTATCTGCGAATAAACCGAAACAAAAGTGTAGTGATCTATACATATAGTTTACTTATTCTTTGAGAATATGTATGTGATGTGTATATTAAAAGTAGTTGTAAGTCAAATCATTCCTCTGCTTATGTTCCTCTTCAGCTGTAGCAGCATCATGCCCTGGGGTGGAATTACTGGGGGATTTTCAACATCGTCTTCATCTGATGCATCATTTTCAGATTCTATACCAAGTATTTTTCTGATGGCGAAAATATATAACATTACCCAGGTGGCTTTATTTTTACAGCAAATTGCTGGATTATATTCTTGAGCATTCCACTTTTGTGCAGACGTCACAATCTAAGTCTCAGTCAGCCAAATGTCCAGTCTATAATGCTCCTTGTTTGTTTATGAGCAGCACTGTATCTCTGTTCTCTTGGTGTTCAATGGTTAAAGTATGGGGTCATTATCCAAGGTCATAATGCATGTGCACTGTCTCCTGAAATTTAAAATACTTATATTACATGCATGAAAAAAACACAACATTTAACGCAAAGGTCACAATAAAATGACATTTATCCAACAAATGTTTAACTGCAAGCCCTCCTCTTGCTAATCATTTGTATAGTCCATAGTGGTTAAACAATTTCGGTTTGGATACACACACTCTGTTTCTGAATGTAGACATATTAGAACATGAGTACAGGTTGCACATCCAATTATTTTTGAAAAATGAGGTATAGCATAGAATTGGCTTTTGATAGCTTCTACCTCAACAATTGTACTTGGCTACCTACATCACATTTTCGGTAATTTTACCGAATCGTTATCATTACCGAATCTGTAAATATTACCGACTCGGTAAATTTACCTATTCGGTAATGATACCGATTCGGTAAAATTACCGAAAATGTGCCCCTACATCTCCATGGCCCTTTACCGATCGGAAACGGCCGAAAATCGGTATTTTCGGCCGATTCCGATCGGTAAAGGGCTACCTACATCGGGCCCATAGTTTCCTGCTCCAGGGCAGGTTATAAAGAACAGTCCCCCCAACCAGAGGTTAACTCCCAGCACCACAACAGTTAAAGCCCAAAGCTTTTGCCCCGTTCAGGGTTTCTTAGTCCCTCTTCCCCCAGTTCCAGGTTCTTATCTGGCTAATTAGGGCCAACGGGGCCCAGCCACAGTCTCTGGTAGAGATGGGGAGGTCACGGGGCTGTCTCACTAACTTTGCAGGCTTCTCCGCAGCCTCGCTGCCTCCATTGATTCTGGCCCTCCCCTGCGGGTAGTTTACCGTATTTCTCAGTCCTCGCGCTGCCAGGCGGGCTCCCCGGGGCATGCTCCTGGCCTGCAGCAGCTCAGGGGCTCGCGCTCTTCCTCAAACCCCCTTGCAGCCGTTCCGGGCTCTTCGGGGGCTTCTTCCGGTGTCGGGAACAATCTGGGACGGTCCCTGGGAGGTGCGGCACCCGCCGCCAATCAAAGCGTGGCCGGCCAGGGGGGTGCGGTTGCGGCAGCCAATTGTAGAGGAGCAAGGGCGCGGACGATGATGAGGCCGGCGTCCCCATCACGTGAGGACGGTGTTTGTGGCTTCACAGGCCCAGCGTGGGCCTCCCCGATGCCGCGGCTGCCCTCTCCTTATTCCAGGGGGCCGCAGCGGGAATCAGGCACTCGCGGCACTCCTCCAATGAGGCGCCGGGCTGCGGCGGTGTTTCCTGGCCCCAGGCGCTACCGACAGCAGCGTCACTACACAGACTCTCCCCACGTGGCCTTCGAGTGCTTCCAGACAGCACAGGGCAGCGCAAGTAACCCTGGGCCACAGCGGGGAAGGCCACAGCGCTCTCAGAGCTCTCAGAGGCAATAGCGCTTCGAGGGGCACAGCGCTTGGACCGGAGCAACGCTTCAATAGGCACACAGATGAGACACTAGGCAGACTCTCCCCACGTGGCCTTCGAGTGCTTCCAGACAGCGCAGGGCAGCGCGAGTAACCCTGGGCCACAGCGGGGAAGGCCACAGCGCTCTCAGAGCTCTCAGAGGCAATAGCGCTTCGAGGGGCACAGCGCTTGGACCGGAGCAGCACTTCAATAGGTACACAGATGAGACAGGGCTGCGGTGGTGAGTTAGGCATGCAGCGCTTCAATGGGCACAGTGCTTCCTGTGGCAGGGTGGCGCCGGGCAATTATAGTGCTCAGGGGTTCACAGCGCTTTGGGCACAAGGGCAATCTCTAGCAGGTCTGGGCAGTCAAGGGGCAAGACAGCTGAAGCAGGACAGCACAGAGGGGAACAGTTCAGTCAAGGAGGCACGGGGATGGTGCAGCGCTGTGACCTGGTTGATCCCCCAGCGCTCCTCGCTGTAGTTAAGTGGTTCCTTGCGGAGCTTGATGGTTTCTGCACCCTATTAAGGCAGTTTCTTGGAGGGCAAAAGAAGGGGGGTTGAGTTGGTGGCACAGAGGCAGGATGGTTTCCTTGGCTCACTGGAGGTGGTTCCCTGGGTTCCCCCATGCTGGGCCAGATCAATGGGTTTGGTAGAGTCCCTCACCTAACTTAGAAAGCAGTGCCTAGGCCCAGTCAATTCCAGTGGTATAGGTTCCTCCCCTAGGCCCTACCGCCTAAACTCCTGCAGAGGTTCCCCCAGGTCCAGTGAATCCCCAACTGACTAGCAGGTTTCCCTCCTTTCCCTAAATACCTCTAGGTCAGGTGATCACTCTCTCAGAGCGGCAAAGTGTAACCCCTCCCCTATTCCGGAAGGTTCCAGGAGCTTCCACAGTCTGGCCTATGGGCAGAAAAGGCGGGATAGCATTGCTACTGTATCCTAATGTCCCAGCCTGCTCCTGACTACTAGTGTAAAATGGCCACTCTGCAGTAGCAGGGGCCTGTGGCAGCCATGTTGGTAGGAGAGAGCACCTGCACCTTAGCACTGATTGGCAGTGGTAAGGCTCCCAGAGACCTAGGTCCAACAAAAAAGAGGTGGGAAAAAAAACAAGGCAAAGGGCGAAAAAAACTCAGTAAGACCACCCTAGGGCTGACATGTCTAACACTGGATAACACCTCTGGGGTGTCCCCCCCTGCAACTGATATTGTAAGTTGGTAGCATCCAAAGTCTAAAGGGTAAAAGGTGCACAAAACTTGACTGTGGGTTGGAATTCGCCCAGTGCTTTGTGTAGGCCTGCATAGGTCAGGATACAAGTCATAAATAAACTCAGAATGACTTCTTTGCTAAACCTATAAATATATCTCCTCATTTATTTACTCAAATAGATTTACCCTGTGTCTGAAAATCTTCTATCTCCTACCATACTCTTCCTCCTTTGTTGGACTCTATATTCTTCTTACTACAGCATAGAATGCAGCAGTTGTGAACTTTTACAATGCTCATAGTACATCTAAATATAAATGTAACATTTGGTATTAGCAATTAGAAATTCAATGTTTTCTATTCTACAATAAAGAAATCACACTTTATTTGGTACCGCATTCAATTTAAAAAAAGTACATCATGAGTAATTCTTCTTTGTACTTCAACCACACGCTATTTAGCTGCTGAAAATTAGTTTGTGACTTGTTTGCGCCTCATTTTTATGCATACATCAGGCCCTAAATTTGCCGGGAGAATCCTCAAAATGGCATTCCCATCATCAGTCCTGAAGGTGATGGCACATGCCTTTTTGTCTTCAATAGCTATCTAGAGAGAAGGTGTTTTACTTTTTTAGTTATAATGGAAATTTGCGGGCGTGGCTTGACACCAACAGAAGATGGCCGCTTGCTGAGAGAGCTCTGCGGCAGCTCAAACGGAGTGTTGGTGTTTCCAGCAGACCCTCACCTTTTGGTCGCACAATGGAGTCTTTCAGGATAGGAAGGTCTCTGAAAACTCTTTCTGTCTTCTCCTGCTCCGGTGAGCATTTCCTATGTAGCAGAACCAGCTGGCGCGTTTCCCCTCATGGGGCTCGAGCCTGCCATTTTGTGCTTCTCTGCAATGGTTGACTGTATTCCACTCTACAACAATTGCTTGCCAATCATGGAATACTGAATTGGAGATGTTTTAATTTATTATTTTTATTTTTTACAAAAATTTCTTGTATTGAGCATATTAATCTGTTCCTCAAAGTCAGGAAAAAAAACAAAGTCACCTCAGAGAATTTTTTTGAATAAATTGTGTATAATGCTGGTTTGAACACATCGTAAACATATTAAATTTTAAAAGTTTTAATTTAACAGTCAGAGGGAAATAGAATTGGTTATTTGGAAGGTACCAATTTTCTGTATTCAATAGTAGGAACGGAGTGCAAGTGGTCTAGATTTCTCAATGTGCAAGCTCTTTTTTCGCTGAGCCTGACATCTTCACTTTCAAAGAGGCCTTTTCTGATACTTAAATAATAACTAGTGTGTTTCCTACACTCTTGGGTGGTTTTATATTGTGACTGCGCTTTTATATCATATTTTTGTGTTCTTCTGTTGTCGTGCTTTTCCTATTCTCAAAGACTTGCCCAGAATTTTATGGAGAGAACGAAATCCACACATTGTGTTGTTGGCTTTACCTTGCCTTTGTCATCATTAGAAGATCACAACCCTTATTCTAAACTTTTAGAGGATATGAAGAGTTCTGAATGCAATTCAACATTCTGCCATATGTGAACATTGGCAACAGCATCCAATATGCTGCTTCCCACTAACTAACTTAGTCCTAAAAGGATCACTTTATCTGCATTATCTTCTGGTAAATGTTTAAAAAAAGAACCTCCCTTACCTGTTGCATCTCTGCCAGCAAATATTATGGATGTATTTCTAGAAGAAATATGTGTTCTTCGACCCTACAAGGAAGAAACAAACAAACGTCTTCAAGGATTAGATGACAAATGGTCTACTTTGGAAAATAGGATTGTACAGATTGAACAACGAGTGGATTCTGTTCAAGTGGTAGTGAACCAAGTCCCTTTGATCAAATCTGAAATTAGAAAATCTTGAAAATTGCAACAGACAAAATAGCTTGTGCATATTTGGTTTGGTGGAAGGCTTGGATGGCTCAGAGCCTAGTTGATTCTTTAAATCGGGAAACATCCTTTACGACGCAACTTTTACCACGCAGTGCCTTTACAACGCAGGTTTTTCAACGCAAGTCATTACAACGAATTGCCCTGGGGGGCTCTCTAGGATAGGTAATAGTTTAATTTACTATCCAACACCTTCCCTACTATCCTCGGGAACTGGAGTTGGAATAGTTAATTAAACTATTCACTATCCAGCACCCCCCAACGCAAGTCGTTGTAACGACTTTCGTTGAAAAACCTGCGTTGTAAAAGCATGCATGGTAAAAGCATGCATTGTAACAACGTACATCCCTTTAAATCATTCATTCCACAAATTCTTGGTATTCCCAGTTCCCCTGTATTGAACATTCAAAGAGCGCATCATTTGGGTCGCAGCTCAACTATGGCGTCCTCTTCTACCAAACCTATAGGAGTCATCATATACATCTTGGAAAACACAGACCTATTGAAAATTTTGCAAGCAGCCAAGCTCAAAGGTCATATCTTGTGACAAGGCTCTAATCTTTTCTTTGTTCATGATTACACCAAAGAAACAGCAGATAAAAGAAAGAAATTCCTGGATATGAGACCAGCACTCCATAATCTCTACACCAGATTAGGTATCTTCCATCCTTGTCTTACCAAGGTCACATATAACAATAGAACTACAAATTATGAAGATCCTGCTTTGTGCAACAGTTCTTACTAATGCAGAGTAGAGGTTATGGATAAATCCAGATTCGCTACTGCTTAATTTTGTGGTGTCTACTGTTCAATATGTTCTATATAACATTGTTTTGTTGTCTTGTTCTTGTTGACTTCTAAGTATTTTCCGGTTTCCTTATTTGATATTTATCTTTCATGTGCTTCTCTTTTGTTTAGGTGCAGATTGCGTTTCCTACATGATATCTGTGACCCTCGGTCTGTCTTGGATAATGCCCTCCCTCCCTTGTCCGCCCTGAGTTGTCTGGTTAGTTGTGCCGTCTTCCATATGTGGCCTCACCACCCTTGTCTTGTTCATGTTTTTCATGAATGGTTATTATGTTTTCGAAACTTACAGTTCATGTTTCTTTCTTATTATATGTGTTTGTCTTTCTTTGTTTCAGTTCTCTTATCTCTCTCCACATACTTTCCCTTCTATATTAGAACATTTTCCCTTTTCCTGTTCCTTCCATGCTCTGTATCTTTCATTTCCACTTCCATCCTTCTTTGTTATCTCTTTCCTTTTCATAACTACTTATGTCTTTTTCTATACTATTCAATTTTAGTGGTATGATCCTACAGTTTCTCTGTCCAATAATATTACTGTTATTTTCTAGCTGTTATATTTACAGTTCTATAATGCTCACATCATTTTGACTGCTATAAATTGCCCCAAAAGTTGTTTCATGGAATGTTAAGGGTGTGGTTTCTCCTATAAAACATCAAAGGTTACTGGCTCATCTTTGTAATTTAAAATGTGATGCAGCCTTATTACAAGAAATTCATTTTTTAGAGAAGGAAATTCCTAAACTTAAAAGACAATGGGTTGGTCACGGTTTTGCTTCTCCAGGTATGGGAAATCAAAAGGGGGTAGCCATTTTATGTCATAAATGCCTTGACTTACGGTTTCTATCTCAAGATGCTTACGATATGGGTAGATAGATTTCTGTTTCATTATTACTTAACAATGTCCACATGATTGTTTGTAACCTTTATGCTCCTACTTCACCAGGTGTGACCTTTTGGCCTACAATAGATTCTAAATTGATGTCCTTTCAAGATGAATACTTATTAGTTGGTGGAGATTGTAATATGGGTATGGATCCTATTATTGACCATAAGTCTAAGTCTCAATTCATTTCTACTCCTATGCATTCTTAGTTTACATCCATTATTCAACAACGGTCACTAGCGGATGCTTGGTGATTGTGCAACCCTACACTTTTAGAATACACATTCTTTTACCCCGTATACTTGTCCTAATCTCGTATAGATTATCTGTTTATTTCAAAATCACTCACACAACATATCACTCATTCTGATATCACCTCTATATTTATTTCTGATCTTTCCTCTGTTACTTTAGACTTAGAACTATTTCCACCCCCTCAGGGTACAAGCCGATGAAGATTCAATAATTCTCTCCTGTTAGACTCCAATCTTACTCACCAATTTGAAGTTTTTGCCACTACTTTCTTTTCAGAAAATGAAACTCCATCTATGTCACCACAGATTGTTTGGGATACTTTTAATGCAACCTCTTGAGATTTTATTAGTTCTTTTGTGTCCCACTGAAAGAAATCCTCCCTGTTTAATTTATAATTGCTTACGGCATGTATTAAACAATTATAGTACTCCTTTTTCCACAAATAATCGAAATCCTGTTTAGATTAACTTGTCAGATCCAAATGCAAATTCAATAAAATAGCTACATAAATGCTAACTCATTTTTATTCAAATCCTCAGCCAAGTACTATGGAGGTCAGAATAAGATGGGAAAACTCTTAGCTAACTATTTTAAAGTTAAAAAAGAGTGGATCTATTCTCCCTTCTACTAATCGCATGGTTCACAAAAATGAAAATATCCTATCAGAATTTACTCAATTTTTCAATCTCTTTACACTCCTGATTACTCTGTTCTTCAAGAGGATATACTTATCTTCTATTAACTTGCCTTTTTCTTCTAATCTAGATTCGGGTTCTCGATATTCTTACTGCTATTTGGACTATTAAATGTGGTAAAGCCCCAGGACATGATGGTTTCACAATTTAATTTTATTCACACTTCTCTCGAGTTCTTACCCCTAAACCTTTTCAATTATTTTACTTCTTTATTTCCTAAAATAATTCTGGTGGCTCTTTCAAGAGGTTCTGACATGCCTGCTTCCAAGGATAGTACAGATAATACTTTATGTAAAAACTACAGACCCATTTCTTTAATTATTTTAAACTACAAAATTTTTTCAAAATTTCAAGCTCTTTATTTAGAATCCTTTTCACCTATATTAATTGGGTAGGAACAATGTGGTTTTATTAAAGGTAGACATCTTTCAAATAATAATACAAGACTATTCATTAATGTCCTTACCAAAGTGAAATCCTGTAAAGATTCTTTAGCAGCTATGTCTTTAGATGCAGAGAAAGCATTTGATAGGGTTGGATGACCTTTTATTTTTTCTACCTTATCCTGGTTTGGTTTTGGTGATAAATTCATAAATTATATTGCCTTACTTTACTCTACTCCTGTTTCCTCCATCTTCTCAAATTGTCTCATCTCATCATCTTTTTCTTTACATCTGGGAGTAAGACAAGGATGTTTTCTTTATCCTCTCCTCTTCTCAAGGTTGCATAAGAGAGTGATTGCACTAGAGAGAGTCACCAGACTGGATTCTAGGGCTGAAAATATGTCGCAACGAGAAGTAGCTTGAACAGGTCAGAGTTCTTCAGGAGCCAGTCAGGGGATTGATTGGATTAAGGGGGATTATCCAATGATTGGAATCGTCAGAGCACTTTGTTCGAAAATAGGTAGCTACATGGTACCATGGTGACACAAATATCCCGGGGTTTCTAGAGAGCTTGATTTGGTAATACAACAAGCTGTGATGCCCAACAATGGGTTAAGAAGGGAGGTGTGTAGTTGAGTGATATGTGTGCATCAGCCAACTCTGGATAACTGCTAGGCAGGTCAGGATGATGAATAAAGTGAGAAACAACTGCTCACACCCATTCCTTTACAGCAACGTTGTCCCTGTCGAAGTTGATGCTCCAGACATAGTGAGGTGTCCCAAAGAAGTGTGGGAACAGTCAGTTAGGCATTGCCCTTTGTGTCTGAGTCCTGGTGGTGGGACTTGTCTGAGTTGAAGATGTAATATGTGATGTCTGTCACAGTTGCTGTTTTGATGGGGATACTGCATGATGTCTGTGTAATCTTCTGCCCAACAGAATATTGTGAAAGCAGAAATAACACTGATAGGGAGAGCTGTTTTTGAGTGATAACATTGATGTGTATATGGGTGTTTGTCTGTATGTATGAGTACATGTATTTATTTAATAAATGTATGTCTCTGTGGTGTGCTGCAAATTAAGAGATTGAACAACTTCACAGCAGGATTTTGGGTGTGGATCAACTACTGAGTAAAATCTATGCTCTCTGCTTTTCCTATTTTTTAAATATTTTTCAGAGGCTTATTCTTAGGTTGTTGACAACAGATAGATTCCTTATTTAGATATAGCTCACCATTGTAGAAACAACTCTGAATGTCCTGGAACTTGTAGTGGGTGCAAAATAAAGCACATACTTATATCTGATTCCCCACAGCCTATACGTTTAAAACTGTATGCATAATTTTCTTCAGCCCACCAGCATTTGTAATTAAAGTAATTTTGATGTACCATTAAAACCTATATTTGCATTTCTTTGCAGTCATTTTAAATCTTAGCTATGTATTGTTTTCGACACTTTTCTGTAAATACCAGCTGCCATGTTTTGCATATTTTAAAGCTATGCAAATCATGTAATAGCCATAGGAAATTTTTTGTATTTATGTATTTCATATTACTTCTCAACATTTACTTAATAAATGTAACTGCACTTTAGAATATTTTGAGGTTGCAACTTCTGAATAGTAACCCATTTACTTCGGAAACCTGGCCATCCTATGAATCAGCCTTTGTTGTATATTCTCTTACACAGTGTGTGTGTGTGCTTTAACAAGAAAAGCACAAAGGGTTGGATTCACAAAAGCAATTATGAGTGCAGGAAATGTTACCATAGGAGTATTCTTTAAAAAAATCTTACACTCCTTTGTAAATGGGTCCGAATTATATAACTCTCAATTCATAAAGATGAAAAGAGGGCACAGACCTTTTTATTTGTATGAACTATAAATTATTTCTCCTGGACTATTACCATTTTAGCTGTTTAGAAACCAATTCACAAAGGCATGTAGTAACACATGCAACAGTACTTGAGTAGTTATACGTCCTATACTCATAAATGCTTTTGTCAATCATCCTCAAATATTTTACTGTGCATCCTTTGGTTGCATACTAGCAATAGGCTTCCACAAAGACAATTGAGTAATCCTGTCCCACAGTCAATTTAAATGATTGTCTTTCAAGTTTACATTACAAATCTCCCATTACAAATAATATGCACCTATGACCTCAGCAGCAAAGAAAACAACTGCATATTATAGCCTTGCAATAGAAGGAACTCTGTATTAACAATATACAAACAGGTATCTAATTGTCTTATGATCAGCCAAATTGTGAACTTACTACTCATGCCTATTATGAAAATGATACCACAATTCATCAGTATTAATTTATTACAGTTTATCTGTGACTTCACAAAGCCTCCCATCAGAACCAGGAGACATTGTCACGTGGTTACTAGAGACAATATCGACTACTTTAAGTTAGCATGAGCCGAGTAGCCATGATGCTGCTTTTGCATAAAACACTGCATGTGTTTATTTTGCATTGTATTGTATTGTATTGTATGTTGTTCTTATATAGTGCAACTGTCACCCTGCGGGTATCCTGGCGCTTTGGAAGAGAAAACTAGTCAGATGGAATTAACAGATTAGAAAGCTGGATAATAGACGCTGAGATTTCAGACTTTGGCAAATAGCCACGTCTTTAGGCTCTTCCTGAAGCCTATCAAGGAGTCGGCTTGCCTAATGTTCTGGGGCAGCTAATTTCATAGTCGGGACGCTACTGTACAGAGAGCTCTGCCTCCCATCCTGGAACGTCTGACTCTGGTGGTGGCTGCCAGGCTTAGACTGGAGGAGCGCAGAGACCTAGTGGGTTTATACCATGTGAGTCTTTCCTGCAATGGAAGAGGACCCATGCTATGTAGCGCTCTATAAACAATACATAAGGATTTGAATGTGACTCTGTCTCTTATTGGCAGCTAGATCTCTCAACGCCAGTGTGGAAGAAGAGCCACGAGGTCTGTTGAGTGCCAACTTGGCCGCGAACAACTGAACTCTCTGGAGCCTCTGCAAGATGTATAAAGGGGCACCCAGGTATAACGAGTTACAGTAATTGAGTCTAGCCAAAATTACACTCCTTACCACCAGAGGTCGGGTCTCTTCAGGCAGAAGAGGGAGAATCTGTCTGAGCGCTTTTAGCAGGCCAAAGCAGACACTAATTGTTTTATTAGTTTGCGATACCAATTGGAGGTTTTCGTCAAACAATACTCCCAGGTTCCGCACGGTCTTAACTGGAATGCAGGGGTCGGCTCCCGGCGAGAGTCTGATCTCACAAGGTAGTTGCTGACTCAATTTGGCCGGCGAGCAGTAGACTACCTCCGTTTTCCCCTCGTTGAATTGGAGGGAATTTGCATTAAGCCAGCCAGAGACCTTTCCCATGCATCGCTGGAGAGTATCCATGGTCACCGCATGCTTCCCTTCCAGGGAGAACACCAACTGGGTGTCATCAGCATAGTTGATTAAATCAATCCCGTACGATTTTATAATGGGGATCAGGGGATGCAGATATATATTAAAAAGGATTGGGCTGATCGACGAGCCCTGTGGCACTCCATGGTGGACCTGGGATTTAGGGGAAGCGAACGGAGCCAAAGTCACTACCTGCTGTCTGCCCAGCAGGTAGGATTGTAGCCATTTCTGGGCTTTACCTTTCACGCCCAGATTCTCTAACCTCCTTAGCAAAATTGCATGGCTAACCGTGTCGAATGCGACCGACATATCCAGCAGTACTAGTACTGATGAATTGCCACTGTCGGCTCGCATTCTCAAGGTGTCCAACATGGTTGCCAATGCAGTTTCTGTCCCATGGCCTGGGCGGAATCCAAACTGGTCTTTATCCAGTAGGCAGTTATCTTCTAGATAACTTGACAGAGACCTACTGACAGCCTTTTCCAAGATTTTTATGGGATAGGGCAGAAGAGATATGGGCCTAAAGTGGGTTGGAATTGTTGGATCCAGCGAGGGCTTCTTTAATAGGGGGGTTACCACTGCCTGTTTCCATATCGCTGGTACTACTCCTTCCTCCAGGGATTGCCGGCAGATCAAATGCAACCAAGGGAAGAGTTCCGGGTCATACTCCTTCCAGATCCTATGAGGAAGCGGATCTAGCGGGGACCCAGAGGATATACCCAGCGGCAAGCTGGTGAAGAGCTCCTCTGTAAGAGATGGAAAGCTCTCCATAGATGGTACTACCCGTGGTTCCTCCTCAACGTTCTGAGGTGATAAATCATGGCTGCTAGCCTTACCCTGGGCAAGTCCCCCCACAATTTTAGCAATCTTTTCTTCAAAGAAGACGGCGATTTTGTCGCACAGTTTTTGAGTTGCAACCACCTCATTGCTCATGCAGGCCGGGTTAGACAGGTCTCTTATGATGTTAAAGAGCGTTTTGGTGCTATTAGGTGATTGGAGTATGGTAGTGGCATAGAAGAGCGCCTTTATTTTAGCAATGGCCCCTTTATATATAGCCTGCTCTATCTTTAGCTGCCGTTTAACAGACTCTAGATAGAGTCTTCGCCACTTCCTTTCTGCCTGTCTGCACCGATTGCGCAGGGTTTTCAGCTCCTCGCTAAACCAGGGGGCTGAGGGTTTCCTTCTGTTCTTTATATTTTTCAGAGGAGCAATCTTATCCAGGGTGTCTATGATATGATTGCAGTAGACCTGATAGTTCTGGTCCACAGAGCCCTCGGGGTCAAAGAGAGTTTTACTTGTAAAAGTGGGATTTATTTTATTTATAGATAGTTTAGACCATTCCTGTCCCTTGCGATAGGTTACAGGGCGGGTGTTTCCAGTCCCTTGAATAGGTACAGTGATCTGAAAATGGATCAGGAAGTGGTCGGTCCAGCATTGAGGTAAGGTATCAATCACCTTAGTCTCCGTCTGGTTTGCGAATACCAAATCCAGTACATGTCCACCTGAGTGAGTTGGTTCCAGTATCAGCTGGTCTAGGCCCCAGTTCCCACATATATGCTGTAAATCCTTCAGGTGATTCTCTAGGGGCCCATTGTCCCATAGGTTAAAATCCCCTAGGAGCAGCAATCTAGAGTGGGTCAGCGCGAGGGCGGCAATAGTGTCATAGAGTGCTTGGTACTGTGTATACAGGCCTGGTGGCCAATAGTAGATCATGCTAGTAAGCATCCTACCTTTAGGTGCTTGTAGGAAGAAGCACAGTAGTTCTATCCCTACAACATCATCAACCTGTAGGGGAGAAAGGTCCCACTTATCCTTGAATATCACCCCAACCCCTCCTCCTCTTCCCTGGGACCTGGGTTTGTGAAACATCTTATACCCATCCGGGCACGCAAGGCCCAGCTCCACCGAGGAGTTCACACTCATCCATGTGTCTGTGATAAAAAGGACGTCTAAATCCATGTTTTCTAACAGGTTGGCCACCTCCTGGTGGTGTTTAACCAGGGATCGGCTAATAATCAGCCCACACCCTAGGGTAACGGAGGGCTGTGGCCCATCTTTTTGAGACCCACCCTTTATCCTCTCTCCTATACTCAGCAGGGACTCCCTGGAATACCTTAAACCAGCCGCATTCTTAGCGCTGAGCGCGTCCGGTACGCGGACGGGCGCATACGGGCTTATCTCTGGCGCATCTCCGGCGCTTCGCTGCACGCTTTCGCTGCGCGCCTGCATTGGTCTGTCTAAATAGACAGGCAGTTGCAGGCAGGCCAACCACTAGAGCGCTAACAAAAATGGCGCAGTGGTAAATAGTTTTCCCCGATTCCCGAGTCCCGCTAAAGCAGCGGAGTGCGTTTTAAGTGCTTTTATAGTGCGGGTGAGAGGGCGTAAGTTCTACCAGACACAGAAGGTATTTTATATTAAGCAAACACAATACTCAATTTCCTCCTATAAGTTTTAAAATCCTGTCCCTAATGGTAACAGTACTATTTTAGCAGCAACAAGATATTTGTCATTAAAAATCTAGCGTAAAGCTCGTGCGAGCACAACTAGCACGCAGCGTTTCAGTCAGGGACTGTCACCTTCCAAGATGATCGCGCACCGGCACTGCCCTTCCTAAATAGACAGGCAGTTGCAGGCAGGCCAACCACTAGAGCGCTAACAAAGATGGCGCAGTGGTATGTTATGTTATGTTATGTTATTTATTACTTGTTAAGCGCGCGAATGCCCAAGGGCTTCTTGGCGCTGAGGAGAGAATCAAAACATAACAGTGCATGAAAAGACATAAAATCACTATTTAAAATTTAAAATAGGCCTGAGTGAAAAGAAACGTTTTAAATGCCTTCCTAAAGGCAAGAAGGTCCCTACTGTGTCGCAGAGTCAGAGGGAGGGAGTTCCACAAGGAAGCAGCTAAAAATTGAAAGCTGCTACCTCCTTGTCGTTTCTTTTTGAAACGAGGGACCACAAGTAGGTCTTTGTGAGCTGATCTCAATCTGCGTGAAGGTTTGTATCTGCTCAACAGTTGTCTCAGGAACATTGGGCCCTTACCCTCCAAGGCCTTAAACACAGTGCAACCCACCTTAAATGCGGCTCTCTGTTCCACAGGCAGCCAGTGCAAAGTCTCTAGTCCATGTCTAATCGATAAATAGTTTTCCCTGAGTCCCGAGTCCCGCTAAAGCAGCGGAGTGCGTTAAAGTGCTTTTATAGTGCGAGTGAGAGGGCGTAATACTCAATTTCCTCCTGTAAATTTTAAAATCCTGTCCCTAATAGTAACAGTACTATTTTAGCAGCAACAAGATATTTGTCATTAAAAATCTAGCGTAAAGCTCGTGCAAGCACAACTAGCACGCAGCGTTTCAGTCAGGGACTGTCACCTTCCAAGATGATCGCATCTTGTTATTCTGCATGACTCTGTTCATGTCTTTCACATGAGAACTCTCTGCTGTGCTCATTTTCTGCCTGTTCCTGGAGTTTAGTCTGAACATAGTGAGAAAGATCAATAAACACTTCATCTTGTTATTCTGTTCTGGTCAGGCCCTAGCACTTAGACAAAACATACTAACACAGCTGTTTCTGCTGGAGAATTGTAATCTGACATTATGATGATGCATGTTTAGGTAACACACACTTGGAGAGGGACCTTTCCAGGGAGTAGAGTAACATGCATCTTGAATGTAGAAATACGATCTATGTCCTGAGGTATAATATTACTTTCGCTTACCAAGTGGTGTGGCCTTATAGTCCTTTATCCACTGTCTTTATACAATGATATCTCCCTTTATGATATATGGCCTTGCTGCAATGCTAACTGTATTGATATTATTCATTTTGCTGCTGGTATACTGCACTTTAGAAAATGATAATTAAAATAAATATTTTAAACTATGTTTGTGTTTCTGTCAGATCTTATTGTGGACAAGTACGAGAATGTGAGTGAAAAGGTGTTTGTCTTGTTACCGCGATTCCTGGGATTGTTGTGTTCTTTGGTGTCTAATCATTGGCTTCACCATTCACCATAGTACCAACCACTATTGCGCAGGCCGCTGAATACGCATGCTTAGACTCCGTTGGGGGTTGCGTCGATCCGTCTGTGTATATGATACAATGGAAATCCTCCAGTGGGTGCATGGTCAGAAGAGCAGGATGAACAAATTCATACTGCAAGTACTCTTGAGTCTGCAAAGAGGAATCAGAAATGAAAGTGACATCCGTAGACATCAAAGATGTGGCCCATTGTATCCACGAGGATGCAAAGCTTTCGAATTAGGTATACTGTCTTTCGTCACTGCCTCCGAGGCAGGATACGATGTAACAACCAACATGCGTTTCCCCTGCGACAATGCTCACTCTTTCAGAATCGCCATCTGCACTGCAGTCAAAACTTTTTCCACAGAGGAAAATCGCATTTCAGTCAAAGTGTATAAGTGTGACTTGTAATCAGTAGGGACTGTGTCACCCTCATTAAAAATCAGGTACGTGAAACCCACCGCAATTCTTATTACCAGGTTGGTGTGGTTGTCAGGAGTCAGTAAGAATCTAGATTCAAGAAGATCAGACTGCAAAGATTGCAAAATTGTAGAATATCCAGGCAGCCAGCAAGATTTGGAGTAAGTAGGTTGTACTAAGCCATAAAGCAGCTTTATGCGCTGGGCATATTCGGGAATGTAAGTATGCCCGAAGTAAGATTGTAGTTTTTTCAGAGTTATAGGAGCGTGCAATTGTGCGCATTTCTCCAGGAAGTGAGGTGCCAAACCTGGACCTTCATTGTTGAGCTCATAGCCCAAGAACAATACTGTAAACTCTGCAATATGTGATTTTGCTAAGTTAAATTTGTAACCGAAGTCCGCAAACATACAGATGATGCGGTCAAGGCGACACAGACGTCTGTGAGATCAATGTCATCCACATACGAACACGCATCAGGGTCGAGCCTCTCCAAAAGAGAAACTATGCGGGTGGCAAAGACGCCAGGACTGCTTTTATAGCCCAAAGCTAATCTTCGGAACTGTTTTTGTTTACCGCCCCAGGTAAATGCTGTCTATTTATTACTAATAGAGGACAGGCTATGACTCAAAAAGCCATTGGGTATGTCAAGTGTGGTCTTAAAATGTTTGCGCACAAGACTATCCACAAGTATTCTGTACCGCACAGGTCCGACAATGGGAGTTTAAGTGCCGGTAATCCAATACCAAATGGTACGAGCCATCAGGCTTGGTCACAGTAAAAAGAAGATTATTCATCGGAGACACACACGTTTCAATCACACCTTGATATTCCAATTGTTCAAGGATTTCTGCCACGGGAGCTTTCGCTTCACGTCGCATGGGATATTGGGGTTGAGGCTGTGGCATAGACCGCAATGGAATCTCATGTCTGGTTGAAAATTTGTCCCAGCCACATTGAGTACAGTACACCGCTGGTGCAAGCACCTTAGCCCACTCTTCTCCAAAATGCAAGGCCTGCTCCTTCGGCACTGTTTGTGTGTAAGCAGGGAGGATTACCTCCTCCCCTTGCGGAGCAGCTAGAATGAAAGGCAGGGGCCAATACACTTCCGCTAACAAAATGTCATAGGTAGTTGTTAGATTTCCCCAAAATACCCCGTTTATAGTATGTTGTATGTCACCTTCAATTAAAAGGACTATTTCATAGAGTCTTTTAGGGGGAGACACTCTAGTGTCAGCTGTCTCAACAGCAACAAACGTGTCAGTTGCTGTCACCTTCAGAAATGGACACAATGCTTCCTGCACTACTGTGATTTCCGCTGCGCTGTTGAACAGTATCAGCGCCCAGGTCAGGTTCCGAAGCTGTGTTCTCACTATCCGTAGTATATCTGGCTATTAAAGCGGCAACCTTCTTCTTCTGAAACTGGGGTCGATGGCGCTGAAAGTCATCTTGCTTGCCTTTACCTTCAGTCTTGCGAGGCTGCTCACAGCTTTGTTGGGCACCCCGACCTTTGCCGCAGTCTCCTCCACCTGTTGATGAGATTGATATATCCTGCAAAGAGCGAGGAGAACGTTGATCAGGAACCTGAAAACGATCAGGTGACTTAATAGTAGCGTGGTCGTGCAAATCATATGTGGGCACATTAGACACAGGTATTGGTGATGAAGGACGTGACCCCTGTTTCTGTTGATTTTTCCCCTGTTTCTGATTCTTATTCCAATTCTGCTTTGGAAAATTGGGGCGATCATCTTTATTAGTCTTCAGCTCCTGAGTTTGCTTCTGTGCTGCTTTAGCAAAAGGTTAACACCCAAATTGTTGCGGCCAATGGTCTTTTAAGACTCCGCAATGATTTTCGGTAATTGCTTTGGCTTATCGGCATCAGGAACATCGCACAGAGCATTAGATACCTGGAAGTTTACCGCATCTCCCTTGACATTAGCAAGGACTAGACCGGAAACGACCTCAAACACTCCCACAAGTCTCATTCCCAACTCAACAGCCACCTCCGCACTGTGTTCATCCTGTACACGCTTAATGATGGAGGGCAGGACAGCCATAGATGGAGTGCAGAATCACTTAGTATAGACCGTCACAAAAATCTTACCCCACGTTTCACAATCAGGTACCTCTGGTATCAAGTCTTTCTGCAAACGTACTGTTAGAATACTGTGTTTCTCAACAAGAGTTCCAATGGACGATTCTTGAAAAGATTAGAACCCCAGATGAGAAAGGTGGTTAAAGAATCCGTAAAAAGCGGGAAGTATTCTGGATCTTCTTGCTCGATACATACAGAAGAGGTCTAAACAGCGAAATCCCATGGGAAAATGCTATAGTCTAATCATTAGATATATGTTAGACTGGGAACATCAATTTCTGTAAGATAAATAGGAATTACTATTTGTATTTATGGAATAGTTATGAGTTAGTATCTAGATGCACTTCTCAGAAGCTGCATCACCCATATTTATATTAGTAGTTTTGGCAATTTCATTATTTAGTTTTCTTTTTTTGCTTTTGATTATAATTCATAGAGATTGTACACATATAGACATCAGGTTCTGTACTTTTACCCTCTGCATCAATGCTTGTTGCTTCAGAATGATATATTGCAACACAAATACATTTATTGTGTCGTATAGAGGTTGCCTTTCCTTGCAATATAAGATTATCGTGAATTTTGTCTTTTTCTTTATAGTATTAGCTTGATTTATACCTGATGGACCAGTCTGTCTTTTATGTCTACATTTATATTTGTAGACATAGAGAAAGTACCGTTTACCCGGGCGCGATCTTCATCGGATAAACAAATATATGTTTGTATTATTACGTAAAAAATGTTTTTATTATTATATGTCTTATCTCTATTCATGTGTATCAGTAAGCTGAGCACATCATTTATCAGTGCGCGTAAGTATTTGCAGCGCTAGACGGAGTCATGTGAATATGCCCTCAATCACGTGTCCAAACAACGAAAGAGAAGACGAAAGCACGTATAAAGCATTTTTCACATTGTGATGCTGCCATTATTATTGTATTTTATATATCTTCCAATATATGGAATTCACTTTTTCATTTATTTTTTATTTTATTTCAATTTCTTAAGTTTTTTTATCACATTATTATTCTCTGAGATCGGGTATCTCTGAAAATATGTATTGTCACGTGATCTTCCGTTGACCACATGCCCTTCACAGGGAACGAGCAGATAGTATTTAAACTTCCCATGTCAAAGATCCGTTTTTCGGACCTCCTCATCCGGTGACGTCAGATGCCAGAATCGGTTGCGTCCATATGGTTGGAACCCGGTTTTCTTTTTAGATCTATGTATTTATCGTAATAGCCTATCGCTTGAATAATCTGTCTATTTCAATGGGGTTAGATCATTTTTAGTTTAGAAAAACAGCTTATAATTTTATGCTGTTTACGATCTCTTTTTCTTACATTTTCTAGCCTTATCAGTATCGAGACCGAGGGTTCCAATATCAACAGCATTTCGATCTGCTTTAAAAGACATCGTAATTACCAGACATCCTTCTCTGATGTAGGTATGCACCTTAATAGCGTCTCAACATTCTGTCCATATCTATGGGTTTGGGAGTTTTGAATTTAGAAAAACAGCCAACCATGGTATGCTGTTTATGATCTTTTTCGTTTACATTTTTTTGTCCTACCGATACCGACTTTGAAGTTTTCAATATCAGCAGCATATCGATTTTCCCTAAAAGACATCATTATCCACCTATCAACATTCTCTTTCATGTAGGTACAAGTTTTTAACTGCCTAGTACACCGTATTAAGAATACTTGGTCTAGTGTATAGATCACATTAAGCCTTCTTAGATGATACTGATGTTAGGTTAATAGAGTGTCACATTAATTTACTAAAATAATGACTTACAATATGATATGTGAGATGATGCTCTTATTTTATAATATTGACATGGTCATAAGACTCCGCTTTCAAACATAAAGACTGTTGATCATAATTAACAACTGTATTTAATCAAATAACACGCCAATAATTATAGGACTTGTACTTGAATAACAGTATATCTGATATTAATTATATACTGGTAGAGATATAGTCCCATCATTAATTCTTTGTTTCAGAAAGAAGGAGGAGGTCCCTTTGAATGAAATAGAACGTCAATTTAGAGTATCAATCTAATCACTATCCCTACATCATTATAAAGGGAATTTTTAGTAAGTTACCATCTTTTATTATATACCCCAAAGAGATTGGTATACCATGAATATAGAAGTAAATTAAATCTTTATGGTGTAAACGTATATTTTTTATATTACAGAAATGTTTACCATATACTGAAAATAGCGACATCATCAAAAATGTTGCACTATTCCACGAGTCACTAAGTAAGTGTATTTATTAATTTTTACATGTTTGTTCATACTATTGGAAGCTAATGGATTATCATCCATCATAGGGTTTTGGACACACATCTTTTTCCATTGAACTATAAGTACTCAAGTTAGACATTGTCAAGTCAAATATTGGAAGGATTGTTTTTAATTAAAGGAGAGGTATCAGAAACATAGATTTTTAAAAAAAAATTGGTTTGATGTCTAAATAAACGATTAGATGTACATGTTTCTTTTTAGAAAAACAGTCTTTATATGTAAAACAATTTAGAGACATGGTCTGAATAAAGTGGATTATCATGGATTAAGATAATCATAGGAAAATAGAAACAGTAAAATGCTCCAGTATAATTGTTTTTAATATTGTATGAATACATTTCCTTGTAGGTTGTGTGGTAATTTCATGAAGAAGGCGTTTTATACGCCGAAACGCGCTTCGACAATTACTACGTGAATGACATTTTTATATGGGAAAAATAATTTGTTTATTTTTGCAAATTAGTATTGTATATTTTATTTGTATATTGATTATGTTTAGACTTTATGTTCTGAGGATCACAACAAAATGCTTTTAATAAGACATGTACTTTTATAACTGAATAAAAAACACATTATTTTTTAGACATTTAGTTTATTGTTTCTGTTATACCCTCCGCACATTATTATATGTATGAATTAATTGTTGCCTACAAATTTTTTATTACACTTGTGTTAGGAAATACTGCATCCAGCTGGTCAAATTTCTCAGCAGGCCAAAAAGGCATATCATCCTTATCCTGGGGCTGCTTGCCCATAACCGAATTAACCATGACTGGATTAATTTCCATCCCGGCCGGTCCAGCTGGTTGCGCCACAGCACCAGGGGCCCCACCTGGACGTTGCGGGTTACGTATTGCACTAAAGCCCAATGCACTCCAACGAGGGAGGCATAGAGCACCCGTAACTCATCCATAGTGACTGTGAGGTAACGCGGATGCGGTGTGTAACTGGCCAAAAGCGGCCACGTGGCCCCGGGAATAGACAAAGGGCCCAACCGAACCGCCGTTACCGATTGGGGAAGGGCACCATTAAACTAAACTTGATGCTGCCAGGCTGAAATAGGAATCTCCAGCATACTATAAGGGGTGTAGTTTAGAGGCACGGCCGTGGGAGTATAAAAGTGAGACAGACCAGAATCCGCAATGACCACAGGAAAGGTAACCCATTAGTAAAAAAGCTCAAACGGATATGCCGCTTCAGCACTCACCACAAAAACTACCGCCATGCCATCCACAGTGACCCCATACGTCTGCAAATGATTTCGGACGGCCACCCTACTATGTTGGGGGATCTCAACGTCAGCCATAAGGACACAGTAGAGAAGAAGTACAAAGAAAATGTAGCATAGCACTAATGGGTAGTAACTCAAGTACAAACCTTTTTAAATTATTAAGCTTATAAAAACCTATGTAATTATAGGTAGGTTATTCCGTCACCACTGTCAACCGTAAACAATAGTGAAGGTGTCGCGGACTGATATAAGCACTATTCGAGAGCCTCAAAATAAGGCCACATTGTTAGGTGCGCCATGTTGCAGGGGTTCTACTCATACACAGAACTGTGCACAGAGACCCAGGACCTTAATGAATTGTGGTGGACCAAAAAACCCACCTCAGTACCTAGAACCGCTAACCGACTAGTATCAGTGTCACATTAGCTCTTCGTCCTATAGCAAAGGAAGCAATGATTAGACAACCCAGAACATGCGACTTAGGTTAATCTCAGGAATGGTGGGAATCAAGAACACTCTTTCGTTTGTTATTCTCATACCAGTCCACAACATGGGTAAAAAGAGAGTTTAAAATGTTTATTTTAACGACGTGCTCTAAGATGCAGTATTTTTGCTAACATAAGCAGGCATATGATTAAAAATATTATGATCCGCATTGTTCCAATTCCATAAAACACAAAAGGAGAAATCATATTATAATGATAGTGGAAACAGGTCCTATAGTGCCTTGTAGGTCACGCTCCCTAGCTAGGAGCTGTGTTTTATAAAATATAGAAGGTCTCTTAGGCTTGAATGGGAAACCTCATAACTCCAATATCAGCAGAGGTGAATCACATTGGGATCTACAAAAGCTCTCTCTCTATGGAAATGGATTTTCACCTAATGCCTAAAATCATGCATGCAGTGCAATATTAAAGGCGCCAGAACTTCAGTTAGCTGCAGATGCGTGCATGTTGTGTCTAAGCGTGAGCCAATCAGCCCGAATAACAGCTAACATTGTTATGATAACCTTGGAGGCTTCAGAACTCACTGTGCAGACTAAGATCGTGATGTAAGTCTAGGGATGTTGAAAACAAGCCATTCTCATGTGAATATATTTTTGCAGTCAAACTTACAACAACAGTTACATGCAGTGTTGTGTGCATAAGCGGCAAAAAGGCAAAATGGTGTTTAAACTTATAATAAGCCTAGGCTAACATAGCAATGTGCATAAGCAAGGCCCTGCCTTCACTACAGGGGGAGGCACCTGATTAGCACCCTCGGATTCTGGCGTGGGAGTGTAGTCGGATGCTAGGTGAGCACCTGAATAGCAAGCAGGCTTTGTTGACGCCTGCCTGCCCATTGCAGAAGCAGCAGCTAACCCCAACGGGATCGAGCCGTGATGTTTTGGCTATCGACACACTTGGCACAGGGAGAGGCGGCGAAATGTCATCATCAAGGGGCAACAAGCCTGTTCAGCAGAACAGACTGAACAGGTTAGAGAAGCCGCACCGAAACCAACGCTCAAGGACGTCCTGGAAGGGATTGCAGGTATTAAGACCACCCAAGAGAATAAGATGGATGCCATCACTGTTGAAGTTAACCTGCTCAGTTCAGATATGAATAAAAATACTGAACGTGTTAAACAAATTGAGCTCACCACTGTGAGCCTGGTGGAAGATGCCTCTCAGCTACAGTTGAAAGTCAAAGACCTGGAAGCGTTCCGAAAATTCTCAGAAACTAAGCTGGACGATTATGAAGAGCGCCATCGTCGTAACAACGTATGGATTTTAGGGGTCCCGGAAAAGTCAGAGGGGCAGACCTCTTTGTGGAAGACCTTATGCTCAAACATCTACAACCCAAGGGACTGGGAAACTTTTGCGTCATCGAGAGAGCCCACAGAGTCCCTAGGGGCCGGCCGAAGCCCTGGGCCCCCCTGTCCCATCCTAGCCAGGGTCTTCAACTTTCGAGACCGTGATGCCATACTACAGCATGCCAGGGTGGGACTGCCCTTGAAGTATGAAAACGCAGACATTACCTTTTTTCCGGACTTTACCCAGCTAGTCCAGAAGCAAAGACACTCCTTTTTGGGGATCAAAAAAACTTTGAGGGACAAAGGCTATAAATACGCAATGCTGTTCCCACCCAGGATCAGGGTGGAGGCAGATGGCAGGGCCTGGTTCTGCGAACACCCAGAGGCGGGGGCGGAGTGGCTGGACAATCGCTGTTCAAAGGACCACTTGACGTTGTGAGGGAATTGATGGGGGAGATGGGTGGGTTCTAGAAGACACCTAAATAAGCCTGGGTGGGTTCTAGAAGACACCAAAATAGGATTTCGTACAGACTTGATCAGGATGGAAACAAAGCCTAAAGCGGGGACCCGTGGGTGAGTATATGCATGCAACTTGGACCTTCCTCAGTTTATGTTTTAGAGGACTATATTTGTATCATCTGCACGGGATTGTGATATTACAGTTTTGGGTGGGGGGATGCGAGGGGAGGCACCACGCACCCCACTTTTCTACTTTTAGTTAACCTTGAGGGACGACAGGCTCTCTGCAAGTTTCAATATGAACGGTTTGGCACCCATAGGGCAGGGGAGCAGTGAGGGGGATTGTTGGGGGGGATTGGTAATGTTGGATGTATTCAAAGCTCTTGTAGGCTTAGCTCAATCGATTACACTGGGTGATGACACAGAGCGAGAGCAGTATGTACGTGCAAGTTTTAATGGGTTCACAGTGGGATGTAGGGGCTAGAGTCCTTAGCTGACTGACTGTCTGACTGAAATATTTATAAAGCGCTCGAATGCCACGGCATCTTGGCGCTATAGTGACAGAGAGAGCGGTGAGAGCAGGTCTTAATGCGGAGAGAAGAGCCAAGTTTTCAATGCCTTTCTAAAGCATATTTTAGATTTTTGTGAGTGCAGTGCAGGGGGCAGGGAATTCCATAGTCTGGAAGCTTGGTACGAAAAGGATTTGCCGCCCCATCGCATTCTTCTTATTCTTGGCTGATATATTAAATCATGATTGGCTGATCTTAAGGTACGCGATGGCACATAACGAGAAAGGTGTTTGGTAAAGTCGTCTGGTCCCCTACCATACAAGGACTTGTGGACCAGACGAAGGGCCTTAAACTGTATTCTGCACCTAATTGGGAGCCAATGAAGTTCCTTGATGACTTTGGACGTTGGGTGGCGATAGGGTAGATTCAGCAGAACCCTGGCTGCGGCATTTTGAATCGCCTGCAGTTTGTTCAGTTGTTTTTCTCCTGTGCCCAAGTAGAGTGAGTTGCAATAATCCACTCGGGACATTACCAGGGCACCCATCACAGTTTATTTTAATGTTGGCGGGATGTATGGTAGAACTTTTCTAAGAAACGTGATGGTATAAAGGCAGGTGGAAGTTACCTGGTTAATTTGCGCCTTGCAGGAGAGATCTTTATCCACCAGGAAGCCAAGATTCCTAACCTTGTCTGCAGGACTGGGACAGGAACCCGCCTCAGGAGGCCACCAGAGGTTGCTCCAGACGGACAGTTTCTGGTCGAACTCAATTATCTCGGTCTTATCCGTATTTAGTTTTAGAAAATTACGGCTCATCCAATTTTTTACATCGAGAAGGCATTTCTTAAAACGCTCTGCTGTGGCTTCGATAGACTGGGATACTGACACTACAATTTGAGTGTCGTCGGCGTACAACACTAATTGTAGGCCGTGCGATTGAATTAGGGCAGCTAAAGGAGTGACATATAGGTTAAACAAAGTGGGCGATAGCGCCGAGCCCTGAGGGACCCCACCTGGGAGGGAGAATTCGTCAGATTGAAAGCCTTCCCAGTGCACTTGTTGAATTCGGGAGTCCAAAAAAGATGTTAAAAGGTTTAGAGCAGTACCGGCAAAGCCTAGGGTTCTTAATCTGTTTAACAAGATGGAATGGTTCACAGTGTCTAGCGCCGCTGTAAGATCTAATAAAATCAGGGCCGTTCTACCACCCTCGTCCATTGTCCTTCGAATGTTTTCAGTTGCCATGATCAAGGCAGACTCTGTTGAGTGGGAGGGGCGAAATCCATGTTGAGAGGGGTCTAAGAGCTTGTTATGGTCAACATACCTCATCATTTCTTGGTTTATGGCTTTCTCCAGAATATTGGCTGGTAGGGGCAGGCAGGATATTGGCCGGTAGTGCTTAAGTCGAGTAGGATCCAGCGTGTCCTTCTTAAGTATGGGTCGAATGCAGGCTTTCTTCCAGCTACTGGGGAAATCACCGGGGGTTATAATGTTGTTTAACAGGGGGGTCAGGACAGCTGCCACCGTCTGTGGAATCATGTGCAATACACGCGGCGGGCAAGGATCTAACGGGGACCCTGACTTCATCTGTGTGATTAAATCTATCACCTGCGTCTCCTCTAATAGAGGGAAACAGGAGTAGCTAGAACCAGTTAGGGTGGCAGTCTCATTATTTTCGATAAGTGAGTCTAGTGCAGAAGTACTAAGATCATCGTAAACTGCCTGTTGAAAGAAGGTAGCAATATTGGTCACAAAGTTCTTGTCGGGGCTAAAGACAGTATCACGGGGGCTCTTTGTCAAATGAGTGACAGTTTTAAATAGTTCTCTGGCAGTGTTGAAAGCTACTTGAATTTTATTTTGTAAAATACGCTGATTTAGCCTGAACTATTGCTATCTTATATTTATGCAGGGCTTTGGTGTATACTAATTTATTTTGAGCACTGTAATCCGAATGCCACAACCGCTGAAGTCGTCGGCATTTCAGTTTTATAAGTTTGACCTCTGCGGAATAGCACTGCGCAGTCGCAGACCGCCTTCTGTTTTTTTTTATTTCTACAGGAGCCAGCTGATCAACTGCCTGACTAATCCAGTTTTGGAATTCATTCGCTCCCTTGTCATTGTTACCAGGCTCGAGAGCAGGGGGATCCTTTGCGAGCAAGTCGGCCAAGAGGGTAGGTTCGAGTTTTTTCCAAGGGCGTGTTTTTTCAGGAAGTGTAAGGCCTCTTCGATGAGTTGGTAGGTTATTCAAAAGCAGGTTGAAAAAGATAGCATTGTGATCAGACCAAGGAACTGCTTGAGTCAAGATAGCTTTAATATGACCATTATTTGTAAAAATGCCATCAAGGGTATGTCCTGCAGTGTGAGTGGGATTTGAGATTAATTGATTCATGCCAAAACTAAGAAAATTATCAATTAAAGTAGTCGAATCAGAGTCATTGTTTGCTTCTAAATTAAAGTTAAAATCGCCCAAGATGGTGTAGGTGGTAGAGTCAGACGTAGATTCTAGATAAGTGTGTAATGCTCTAATACACGGCGCTCTCAGACCGGGAGGGCGATACACAAGCAGGCCTGCAAAAATCAGGCAATTATTGTCTTTAATTTTAAAGCTCATGGCTTACGCTTCTAGACCCTGTTGGGGTAGTGAGAATACTTTTAGGTGGGATTTATAAATGATCCCAATTCCACCACCCACTGCTGCTAGTCTATTTACAAATTCTACAAAGTATCCTTCGGGAACTGCGTCATTCCAGTCCGGTCCTGAAGCATCCGATGCCCATGTTTCTGTTAGAAACATTAGGTCAACAGCATGGTCTGTGATCAAAGCTGCAATTTCATGTTTATGTTTAACCATGGATCTAGTGTTCAACAACATACACTTTAAAAATCTTTTTCCACTCGCCGGGCGACCTGATCCACACTTATGGTTATTATTGGCCCTCAGATGAGTATTAATAGTAGGGCACTTACTCGTGGCTAGGAGCGAGTTACGTAGTTTATGGGATTGGAAAGGAGGATTATTAAGTGTCTGCAGGCCACAGGAGGCGCAGCTAAAAGTAGAAGAAAGATCTACTGGATTTGCTCTTTGCAAAGGTTTACAGGGGTATTGGTTCAGCCCGAGCAACTGCGCTCTTGAGTACTGAATTTTTTTAAAAAGGCCATAGTTTCCGGCGCTAGGCGCGGATCTGGCGCAGACGGGTGCAGACGGGCTTGCCTTTGGCGCGCCCGCTGCACCCGTCCGCTGCGCTCCCTGTGAGGGGGGGCCATTTTATAGTTGTGGGTGAGGGAGGGGCCGAGCACTAGACCGCTCACAGAATTCACCCCCAAGATGGCGGGCGCCAAAAACGAGTCACACCCCCGGCAGCGTCTACTCGGCTGCAATGGGGCTAGGAGGTAGAAGCAGGTAAGCGCTAAGTGCCAGAAAGAGGCTAAATGTTTGCTAGTAATCAGCAAGATAAAAACACACTTTGTGCAAAACAAAATTAAATGCAGTGAGTTTTAAAATACGGCGAATTATGCAATCACAGCAAGAAACCAGTCCCGGCTTTCCGCCTCAGGACAAACAGCACGCAACGCTCTTAGCTCTTAGCTGGAACGTCAATGGGCTTGGCGATAAGATTAAGCGTAGTATGGTCCATCAATATATGAAAAGACAAGCCCCAGATGTTGTCCTGTTGCAAGAAACTCACCTGATTGGAAACAAGTGCCAAGCAATGAATGGGGGGTATAAGCTCATGCAGGCTTTACTTCTGGTTCACGAGGAGTGGGAATCTTATACAAGAAATCATTTCCCTTCACGGTGCAGTCCACATTGTCCGATGCCCGGGGTAGATAAATAGGAATCACAGGACAGTGAGAAGGCCGTACAATGACATGTGTCTCAGTGTATGTTCCCCCTGGTCTCCAGAGTGAGACCATGAAGATCTGGGGGCTGTGCTCCAAGTCCTTCTCACAAGGCCTCCTCATCGTGGGAGGGGATTTTAATGCAGTAGTGTCCAGGGAGCTGGATCGTCACCCCCAGCTGGACATTAGACCAGCACAGCGGTGGCTATCTACCTTCATCGAGACCATGGGACTTGTGGATGGATGGAGGCTACATAACCCGGACAGGACGCAGTACACCTTCCTATCTAGTGCTCACCGTAGTGTGTCTCACATTGATTGTATCCTTGTCCCGGCGTGGATCCGCAGAGACCCCATGATTCGTGGTATGGGTTGGTCCCTGGAATGCGAGGATGGGATATCACTATACACAGATGGTATTCTGCTGTATTTGACCTCCCGAGGGCCTCATTAATATGACTGCTAGACATCCTTGCAATATTGGGCAGATTCTCCAGATTACCCATAAACTGTTATCTATATTTTACAGGGAAATATACCCGTTCTCCCTAAAGGTTGCCCGATACAGATAGCCTTGGATGGCTTTTGCTACCTGGGAATATTAATTACATTGAATCCCGTGCTCCTCTTCACTCAAAATCTCCTGCCGCCAATTCAGAGATTGAAGGGCGATATCAAACACTGGAAGTCATTGCCTCTCTCTCTGTTGGGCAAAGCTGTTCTTTTTAAGATGATGGCTCTTCCCTCTTTCCTCTACGCCCTTCAAAACTCAATGGACCCAGATCCCAAAACATATTTCAAAGAGGTACAGGCTCTACAATGTACTCTCTTGTGGGACGGTAAACCTAGAATTGCACAAACTAAACTCACCCTCAGCTGGTACGATGGGGGCATTAGTCTACCGGATATTAAAAAATATTATTGGGCAGCCCATCTGGCAGTGATAAATCAGGGGACATATGGTCGTCCAGATAATCCAGGATATGCTATGGACAGATGGCTCCTCCAAGGTGGGGACTATAGTAGAGCACTTTATTCTAAACCTCGTAAATACCCCCTCACAGGTCCAACCGCACACTCAGTCCATGTATTGCATGAAGTGAATAGGCACTTGGGATGGGATGGCAGACTTAATCTAGCTACACCCCTCTGAAACACCGAAAGATTGGGGAGCCTGTGGCAAACCAAAGGGTTTGACAAATGGGACCTTATAGGTATTTCCCAGATCAAGGACCTATAGATCAAAGATGCAATCCTCCCTTTTGCATCTCTTCGACAGCAATATAGCCTGGCAAGCACTGAGTATTATAGGTATCTTCAGGTCCGACATGGACTTCATGCTCACATAGCTGGTTTGTCTCCCCTCCCTGACGCATCCTCCCTTGAGGATAGAATACTCGATGGCCACCTTCCCAAAAAAAACATCTCCCTCATCTACAAAAAACTCATAAGTAATATGGAAGACCCACTTCAGTCCCTCAAAGAAAAATGGGTTAGAGATGGACTAGAACTGGATGAGGAAGACTGGCAGGATGCGGTTTCTTCCCCAAGAGAAGTAGCGGTCCAGGCACGGTTACGTTTAGTACAGCAAAATATTCTACACAGAGTCTACATCACCGGGCCAGGCCTGGTCCACATGGGCAGGACAAGTAGTGGGGAATGCAGACGGAGGTGTGGGGAGGTGGGTACATTTATTCATATTATTCGGGAATGCGAACACATACAGACATACTGGAGGGCTGTGCATCGCTCTCTTCTGGAAGTATTGGCAATTGATTTGCAGCCTGAGGCACGTAGATGCCTCCTAAATGTTTGGGAGCCTACGGATCTAACCTCTTATACTAAACAATGGGTGACCCTAGCAGTAATGGTAGCTAAGGAACATAGCACAAAATTGGGGTAGCGCCAATCACCAACGCTAGAAAAGTGGAAGGAAGATCTGGACTGGTACATGTTCCATGAAAAGTTGGTCTATGTGGCCAGAGGGTATCCAGGGAAGTGGAGCAAAATATGGGAACCCTGGAATGCATATGGAGGTAATATTTGCACCCCACCAGCCCCCCTGAATGACAATGAGACTGTTGTAACTCCCTAATGATTGAGTATCACTTGCTGTGAATTAATCCTATGTACCCAAGTTCCATAATTGAAGTATGAGTTGTCTCCTGCGTATGTGTCACAGTAGTCTGTAATGTTGAAGTGTGCAATAATAAATAATAAAAAAAATATTATTAAATAAAAGATAGCCTGGATAATGAGGGGTGCAACTCCAACAAACGGTTCCAGGATGCTTTTTTCCGGTCCAGGAAGAACATGGCCCGGCAGTTAAGCAAAATCAGTCTGGACCCTGGGGAACAGGCCCAGGGTCAAGACTGATTTGCATTTGACTGAGTCCAAACTGAGGTAGCATTGTGAGCAAAAGAACAATGGATTCAACTAATATCTGTGACTGGGGGGTGAGTGTTTGAAAAACCTCAGCACTCCGTCCATCATCTTGTTATGTTGATGTGCTTGCCCTGTATTCAATATAGCATGGCTGAAGACAGGTAATACCCCAAAATTGGTCCCAGGATGTTTGTTACTGGTCCAGAGAGAGCCTGGCCTTACAGTTAAGACTGATCTGCTCCATTGGGGAGCAGGTTCGAGACTGATTTGCACGTGGCTCGCTCCAAACTGCTGTAGAATAGTGAGCAAATGAACAATGGATTTCACCCAGATCTGTGACTGGGGGTTAGAGATTGAACATTTTCAGCACTTCGTTCATCATCTTGTTGTGTTGTTATCTTCGCCCTGAGTGGCCAGTGTATGCCCAGTCAGAGGGTCTTTTGCTCACAGAGCCACTGGATTCAAGCTAGCCTGGCTGATGAGGAGTGATACTCTGACAAACAGTCCCAAGATGCTTGTTCCTGGTCCCGGGAGAACCTGGTCTGGCAGTTCGGGCTGGACTGTTCCCCTAGGGAGCGGGGTGAAGACTGATTTGCATTTGACTGGTTCCATACTGGGGTGGCATGGTTAGCAAAAAAACAATAGATTTACCCAGATCTGTGACTGGGGGTGAGTGCTTGAAAAGTTTCAGAATCCTATCAATTATCTTGTTGTGTTGCTACGTTTGCCCTAGGTGACCAGGGTAGGCCCAGAAATGGGTCCCTTGCTCACTCTGCCACTGTATTCAAGCTAGCCTAGATGATGAAAGTGAACTCGGAAACCGGTCCCAGGATGCTTGTTTCCAGTCCATGGAGGAGCTGGCCTGACAGTTCAGTTGAGGAGCAGGGTCAAGACTGATTTGCATGGCTGGGTCCAAATTGAGGTGGCATGGTGAGCAAAAGAAAGAGGTGGATTTAACACAAATATGTAACTGGTGTGAGTGTTTGAAATGTTTCAGCACTCTGTCCATTATCTTGTTGTGCTGTTATGTTGAGAAAGGAGGTTCAGTTGTGTACAATGTTCAAGGCACAACTAAAATATGACCAAAATGGTGAAAATAAAGTGTCTCGATGTGTGTCAGGAGCACTACATCTCTAGAGTGAGGAAAAAGTACCCATCACTTCCCGCTTTGTCATCATGTGGGTTCTCCTTGAACCCAGGATAAAGTGCTGCCTGTCACTAGATGTTACTGTGACAGACAATCAACCATTAGTAGATGTACATATAAATGGATGATACCAAGAATAGTATCCAAAAGGGTAACTGATTTGCAGTGCAAGAGTGAAAAAGTGAATGGGTGAGGTATATAAAAATGGATAGAAGTGAGTAGAATTTTTTTTTTGTATAGTATCTCTCAATTCTTCCAACATTTAAAAACAATGTGAAATACCAGCAGATTTAACAAAATATCTGTTTGCAGGAAGGGTCGACATGTTTTAGCATCTGTGGCAATTGTGTTACGCCACTGCTTTCTTCAGGACCAGTGTGTTTGCTACTGCAATAATGAATAATAAAAATTAAACCACCTTTAGATTCCAGGTCATACTAAATATCCTCCAGAACACTGAAGATTCATAGTGTCAAGGAACAGGATACACTAAGAACCAAAAAAGAAATATAGACAAACATCACAAAGTTGTTACGGCACATAGTACATTTTGTTCAATGTGTCACAGGAGTATGGTTAAATGGCCCATTACCCAAATAAAAATCTGCTTACCTATTAGGTAGGAGAATAATGCATCACCCCACCTGCCTGCAGCTCAGGTAAGTGAAGCACCGCTCTAGTTAAAAACAATAGGAACATGCAGTCAAAAAATTACTCTTTCTGTATTGATTTTAGAAATGGTGGGTACTCATGTCTCAAGATAGTTGGTAATATTCAAACACTATGCCAATCTCTAATTTATTGATTAGATCAATAGTCGCTCACCACTACCAAGATTCACATGCATACACTCTATATCATTAACTCAGTTATAATTGTCATAGTTGGTGATAAGATTTACGCGTTAATGTTTGATAACTCCTTCTGCGAGAGCATTCGCAAGGATAGATACTTTTAGCAATGCATTCATTCGAAACTCAACTCACTTAGTAACCCGATCTCAATGAACCTGTAGGTATACATGCATAGCGTTTACAAGTCATGAGCGACATTCGTGTCAGCCCGTTTGTCTGGGTAATCTTTCTGACACCATATTCATTAGTTCCCGATGTCAATGAACAAGCAGATAAATGTTAGCAGCGCAACACCCAGACTACGTGGGTAATGATTATCAAAACGCAAGTGCCATTCTCATGCACTAGACAGGTGGAGCACTGACCTGTCCTTCGGTACACCGATGCGTCCCTCTGCGCTATCTGGGGGTGCACCGCTACATGTCTAGGCGCCATATTTGTTTTGCCGGTATGTCCGATCACGTGTTCAGGACGTCACATGTTTCTGGACTACAAATTTCAAAGGCTTGTTGGGAATCGTAGTCCATCGGAATGTATTAAGAGACCTTACTTGTTAAATAAAGTTCCCGAAGTTGATTTTAATAAAAAAACAATTCGCGTTATTTTGGCATTGTGAAATAGGGCAGGCACCTTATCTGTTTTAGCAGTATGTCCGATCACGTGTTCAGAGCGTCACGTATGTCGGACCGCAAAATACAAAGTCTTGTTGGGAAACGTAGTGTACTATGAATAAGTAGAGACTTTGCGAGTTAAATAAAAAGTACTGTAATTTATGAGATTTGTTTGTTCATGTTATTTTGGCATTGTAAATCAGAACAGCCCATTTTAAACAACGGGCTTCGCGTACTAAGTGTAATTATTATAAACATTATTACAATGCTATTCATGCAGGATAAATGCAAGTAACGTGCTTATAACGTGAAAAAATGAAAGTTAAGGAAACAGATAGAGACTAGTTTTTCGGAAGCATGGACCGGTCTTACAGAGTGTGTTACAGGTATACAGCTACGAAAGCAAGACCAATTGCTTATGTTTTATGTTATATATTAATGCCAGGCTGCAGGCCTATTGGCGAATAATATGAGCTCCATGTGTCTGTTAGTAAATATAATGTTAGCTCATAGATAATGCGAGGATTTATTGCGCTCTTAATTAGAGGGACCATCTTTGATGATTGGAGTGCTGTCATAGGTGGGGCTTATTGCCATAACCACCGAAACGCGTCGACTACCCCGTTGGGGATGTATTGATTGTGTATATTTTATAATTGTTTCTTATTGCAAAGTGTGTTGATCTGTGTATCTTTTTGCCTATGTATTTGACCAAAAAAAACACCGAAATCTAGGCACCACTGAACAGACGGTAATTGTTTTTAACCATTTATGAAGATTTTATGTCTTACAATGTATCGAATACTTTTTTAAACAAAAAATTTTATAATAAAAATTCTGAAGTTTTTGTACGCAAAATCTATGTTTTTGTGGTTCTACTATAGTACAGAGTTGATGAATAGGCTGAGTGACAATATAGTGAGATGAATGAATGACTTGGTTCCCCATTTGAATCAATAACCCAGGGAACACTCAATTCCTTTTTTGCATTATTACCCTGTTCCTGTGGGTGTGACTAGAAGGGTACTCTCTTTCCTTTTTAACTATTAGCCAAAGGTGCATACGCCAACCCAACCTAATGGAGAAAGATGGAGGCGTTAAATTAAAGAAGAAGGTCAAGAGGATGGTGTAAAGTGAGGTATATGAGCCCACTGAGGACTGAGTGATCATCAGCATAAGTTGCGAAAGAGCAAATGTGCAAACTGGCCGGCAAAGCTAGTGTCTGCTCTGGGGAGTTGGTAAATCAGTAGGTACTGGAAGGTAAGTAACAAGGGCGGACAAACCATGTGTAATGGAAAGAGCGTAGAGGGGGCTGAACCCTCTCATAAGTGACTCAATGGATAATGTTCAGTAAAAGCAGTGACCGCGAGGTCGGTCTGATAACCATGTCCTGGGAGGAGAGACAGTGAACAACATGTGCCATATGGCCCAATGTCTCAAGTGGGGCTTTGCTGACAAGCGAACTTGCCTGGTTAAGGGGACCCGACCCAGGGCACCTGAAGTTGAACAAGCGCTGTGGTCAGGCTCAAAGGGAAGCTGAGCAGCAGCTAAGGCAGGAGGTCACCCAGTCACGAGACAGCCGGGACTCAAGGAGTGCCTTGTGACATAAGGGGTGGCATGAAACGTCATGCCAAAATATGGAGAAAGACCCCTGGTTTTGGGACCGCGGGGGCTCCGGGAGTGCCAAGTATCATGGGGAGTGCCATGTGAGGTAAGGCAACTGGGAGGAACAGAGAAAGTGTCATGCAGCTGTCTGCACAAAAACGGGGAGGCAAAGAAAGCCGGTATGTCATAGACATACGCCTCGTAGGTGAGTGCCTGGAGAGGTTGCCATACCACAGATCTGCAATTGGGGGGTTTGAAAAGTTCATCATCTGGTTTTGTTGCTATCAAAAACAAGTGGCAGGATAGATGTGAGTGAAGGAGAAGTTCACCAGGAAAGAGGTGGCCAGAGCTCTCCCTGGTTTACAAACTGGACCACGTCTCCATCTCACTGCAGTTGAGAGGGACGTCCTCTCCACCATTCTCCCCCAGCTGCTCCAGGCGCTGCCTGTGACAGATGGCCCTAGTGTGGTGCCACGTAAAATGTGATGATTTAAAAAATAACTTAAAACTATAAATGTGTACGATACACTACAAATGTTACCATGGAAGTCTCTTCAAGTTAGTACAAATATATGTAGTGAAATAGACCTTCATGTGTCTCATTGTGTCTATTGCACTACAAGTCCCAGAAGCCTTTGTGATTGAAAATTGTAACTTTCAATTTCTTATTCACAAACAGTGGCACATCACTGCTGGTGACTTCATTTTACATTGGAATATGGCACTAAAAAATGTGCCTGATCTAGTATCTATCACTGCTGTCTTCTAAATACTATCTAATAAAATATGTGACAAGTTGTACATAATCATCATTTCTTGATATTTTCTAGTGACTTCTCCTTTTCCATGCCATATAAAACCAGAGAACATTCACACACTGAAGCAGAGGTCCCCGCACTTGCAGGAAGGCAACTTCATAAGGCACATCAACCTATACAACCAGCACAAACTGGTATGTAATTATGACCAGAAGAGGGTCCCATCTACGACACTGGAATCAGACAACCAATACATATTTTACATAGAATCCATCAACAGTCTCAAACATGTGACCTGAACTAGGAAATGTTGTTCATGGCATGTGTTAACTATAATGTAAATGAAATACCCTGTTATATTGGCCAGAAAGACAGCCCACAATGAGCTCTGCGCCATGTACGGGTGTGTGAACAAGTCAGGCATTACACACTGGGTGGTTGGTAGACCCTGATAATTACACTTAATATTGCTCTTACAAAATGCTCATGCTCCTAAAAATTGGATGAAATGTATGCAGTGTGTGATGTGTGTCTAATATCCCAGTTGTCACTCATCTCCATATGCTCAGATATGGCTCATAAGAGTGTACTGCTACATAACATGTTGGCTATTGAAAGGATGACTCTAAATGCTTGTTAAGTCAATACACCAAATTGCTTATATAGTCTCTTCTAAAGAGGAGTAGCCACAACTGAGTTAAAAAACATAACATGGATATTCACATACAAATTTCCGTGGCCAAATGTATGGTCATTGTTTTGGCTGAGGGCTGTACTGATGGCAACAGAGTCGCGGGTTGGTGATGAGGGAGGCTGGTAAGGTTGGTGTAAAGGAAGAAAAGCATATACATCTGGTGGCTGAAATGGACAACGTGACACCAATTAACTTGGGATTAATCCCAGTTTATCCACTTGACCAAATTGTGTGATCCTAGCCAAATGTTAATTTTCACTTTCCTCTTCTTTCCTCATAGTCACGTATAACTGAATCTTGAAATAAATTACTTCAGGATGTGTTCTGTTCTTTTGTACAAGACCTTCTTCAGAGTTAGTTACAAAAAATCTGATGTTGTTCATGTCTACCAGGAACACAGGCTGGCCAAAGATGTACCTCTCAATCACTGGGGTCCTTGATGTCCAAGGTGGGAGGGGGGGGGGGGGGGGGGTAGGATGAATTTTACCAAAATCTGGTTTGAAAAATACGCTAATCAAAGGTTACTCTCCAATTCACTGATATGATCTAATGTACAAAGGTAAAACAGTGCTGCATGTTGATGAACACAGTGTTACGATTTTGAAGAGAGTCATCATACTGTTGCACTTATGCTGCAAGATGTCTCTAAAAATTGAAGTGTTTTCAAAGTGGTGAAGGGCACCCTGGTTACTTCCTTTTCTTTAACTTTCATCAACTTTCAAACACACCCTTGCCTGTTAATTTCACATCGCTTCAAAGTCAGTGACGTGTTGAGCCCAGTGCTGCTCTTGACCGGGATGGCCAAATGCACCCCCTGGGCTTCACATTGATTATCACTGGTCGATACCCATTATATATCCATGTTAAATCATAAGCATCATCCTTAATATGGCTATGTTTATCACATTACAGCTGCTTTTAGGTCTTCCTCAGTGATACAGACAACACCATCCAGAGGTTTGGGCGAAATCCTGGCTACAGCCTTCAGACCCACGGCCATCCATCTGCCAGGTAAGCGTGATATACTGTGTTGTAAACTACTGATTCCCAAATTGTGCACAATAACCAAATCCTTGTGAAAGGACACTCGCAGAAATTGACACATTAGTGTCACATCTGAAGTTGGTGTGTAATATGTTCCAAACATAATCAGTGATGTCTGTGTAAAATTTTGCATGTGCACATAGAGTCATGCTAAACATCAATTATGGTGCCAATTCCTTCTGAAGCTGCTGGATCGAAAACCACATCTTCTGTAATACACCCAAGGAGCCAGGTTCATCAGATCACACCAGGTGGGATCTCAATACCACACAGAGCTCTGGTTGGAGCTCATGAGTTTGAATTTTCATTGCACATCTGCATTGACCACCTCAATGCTACAGTGTGAGCTGTCACGTGTATGTCTACGCAAACCAGCTCACATGTGGAACATCAGTTGATGCAAAGATTATTAGACCCAACTGTTGTGTTGTATCACATCATATACTAAGGTCAATACTTATTCTGTTGCAACCTCCATCTTACAAGTGCTGAGGATGATGAGTCACTTGAGGAAGCTGGACCATTCACCAGTGGAGGGCGATGGACAATCTGAGGAGAGAAACAACTCCTCCTCCAGGCAGTTATGGCAGCCGGCAGAAATGTACAAGAGGAGGAGGATGAGGAGGGAGGAGAATGAAGAAGAAGTAGAGGAGGATAAAGACAATCTGGTACTGCTAGCAGAGAATGATGAGTCTGATCCTCAGGTCTCCATTGTTGGAAGCTCACAACAGCTCCATCCAGCATAGTGCCTCCAACTTCACCTCCCAGGATTGTCCATTCCCAGCAATAAGCCAACCTTCCACAGCATGTACCTACCTCAACACAACCATCAACACCTCACATCCCTCACATCCATTTCAGACATTTTGGGTATCCTACACACTCCTCCCATGACAGTGTCTCCCATGCCTTCTACAAAGCATCTGAGGGACCTAATACCACTAGTGAGGAGCAGGCTTCATAGGATCCAATCTTTTCCTCACAGCCTTCCTCCTGCCCCCTCCCTCTGTTGATGGACCTGACAGTCATATCAGAGTAAGTCCCATGTAGAGGGGGTTGGTAGAGGGTAATGGTTGCCAGTGGGAAGCTTTTTTTCCCCAAAAAGGCTCAGATGAGGGAGGAAATTTCTGCCCTAGGGGCTACTTTGTCTGACATTTCAAACTCACTGCATCAAATCTCTCAGATAATTGACAGACAGGCCTGTGTCTTGGACAGGATTGAGAAATCTGGCCATGACATGGCAATGAGGCTAAATGACATCATAGCTACTTATAGGGAAGAGAGTGCAAGACACCATGCCTTGGCCATGAAGATGATGGAGGGTATGTTGAAACTATACCAAAGTCTACCTTCACGTCAACACATGGAGGGGACCCAACATGGTCCCCTTCATGCCTTAATCAACTTGCCTGTGCCACAACCTGCACAGGTACCCTGCCTACGCACCCAGGCACCACCCCCTACACATGTACCTGGTTCACAGTTATATCCCCCTCTGCCCAGTAACATTCCTCCACCCATACAGCCACCCTCCACCCTGTACAGGCAGCTCCCTTGCCTGTCAAGGCACCCTTATACCCTATCCAGTCACCCTCAAGCCCTGCAAAGCCACCCATAACCTATGTAGAAGCAGCTGACCCACCTTTCCAGGCACCCTCACCTCCTATCCAGGTACCCTCACCCCCGCTACAGGTACCACCTCCACCTGTCACCTCCCCCATGTGGGCAGATATCTTCATCAACTGTAAAAGCACCTGCCCCACCTGTCCAGGCACCGTCATCCACTGTGCGGGCACCTCCCTCAGCTGTACTGGTACCCTCATCCCCTGTACAGGCACACCCAACAGCTGCACAGGCAGATGCACCACCCTCACCCACACATCGGCACCAACACTGTAAATGCACTTACTCACAGCGATCCTCTCCACCACATTTGTATAGTCACAAGAGAGATCCACCATGAGCACTGTGAAATATGTATACACCAAATATTTGTGAATAAACATATATCATTCACGAGTCAATACTGAGTTGAGTCATAGTTGGTGATGGTCAACTGGTTACTCTGCTATTTTTCTATATATGTGACAATAAATGTCTGTGAGTAAGAAATGTAGAATAATAGGACCATCTTTGTAACAAGGTATCATGTTGAAAGCATCGTTAAACATCTATCAATGTTGACTTCCATTCTTTGAATCCAGCATATGTAAGTAACAACACAAGACAGAGATGTTGTAAGCAAAACATATTGATATATCAATTATGAAATGAATAAGTAAAAAACTGTCCATTGGAAAGGGAGAAAGGAAATCAAATAATGGTCTTCAGTCAGATAGGGCAAGGGCACTTGGAGGGGGTTTGGCAAAATAAATAAAACACAGTAGAAAGCATCCGGGGAACCAGTCTATGTGCATGGGAAAAACAAGTAGTCCACAGTCCACACATAGTCCCAGTCACTGGTCATCCTCATCCTCACAGTTCTTCACAATGTTCAGATCCTCGCCTCCTCTAGAGTCATCCTGGCTGGCTGGTATGGGAGCAGACACCGCATAGGAGCAGTAAACATGAGGGGTATGCAGAGTAGTAGGTTATGACATCCAATCTGTTACATCCATCTCAGTCTGCATTCAGACATGGCCACAGCACTGAGTCTGCTCTCCTCTGGGTCACTGAGCACCTCAGACTACAACTTGACTCCAGGGGCACCTCTGCGCTCATCCTGTTGGGTTTCAGCGTGGCTTTCGATATGGTGTCTCCTTCCATTCTGTTAGTCTTGAAGCCTTTGGTATTGTGGGCTTGGCTCTGAAGTGGCTGAGGTCTTTCCTTACTGACTGTACATTTCAGGACTTCTCTAACAAAGTGAGATCGCACACATTGGAATTAACCTATGGAGTTCCTCTAAAACTGAGCTGCTCATTCTGGGCGGCAACCCTGAGCTGTGGGGTATTAACCCCTTGCCTGCAGTGTGAATTTTCACGCTGTGCGGGTGATTTAAATAGTGGGCGCGATTCGGACAGCCCCTGGAAGCCCTCCGCACATGCCCACCATGACGCATGATGGCCAGGGGCCGACATGAGCTTGCAAGGGGTTAAACACTGGCCTGATCATTTTTGACCCCTTCCTGTCCCTGTTCCCAAAGTTAAGAACCTGGGCTTTATTATTGACCAAAAGCTCTCCCTTAAACCTCAGTTCTCCACGGTAGCCTCATCCTCCTTTGCTGCTCTCAGATGGATTAAAAGAATCCTCTGGTTCATCACACTGGCAGCTCAGAGAATGGTTCTGCAGGCTCTGGTGATATCCAGGTTGGAATATGTCAATGTCCTGTATTTGGATGCTGATAAAGCCTCTTTACATCGGCTACAGGTCATTCAGAATGCTGCTGCTCGCCTTCTTTTCCACCTGGCTTAAAATCAATAAGCGTATTGAGTTCAAGACCCTCAGCTAGATGTTTTGTGCCAAATAGGGCCATGCTCCTTCCTATATTCAAAGGCTACTCACACCTTATGTTCCACCTCGACAGGTGCACTCTTCTAGCCTTTCATTATTTTCGGTTCCAAGGTTCTGGCTCTTCCGTATGAGGGGTCGCTCCTTCTCCTGTCTTGGCCCCAGGCTCTGGAAAGCCCTTCCGATTGACCTTAGAAACTGGCCTTCCGTAAAATCTTAAAGATGTTGCTGTTTAGTCTGATTTCTCTTTCCTTTGAGAACTCTGCCTGTTTATCTTGTCTAGCTGTGTCTGCCTCCACATGTCTAGTGTTGGGAGACCCTGTTGGGTAGCTGTGAGCTTTATTAGTGCACTAATAATAATAATAACAATAATAATAATAATTATAATAATAAAAGGTGAAACACTGAAGGGAAGACGGACAGGGAGACACATGGACAGTGGTCTGGATTGGACGCTGGGCTAATGCAGACAATATGGCTGCACCCAAGGAAGTAATAGAGGAATTGATGTTGACCATGCCCCTGGACAGTGTCTTTTGGAACCAACAGAGTTTATCACACATCTCCTGTATTATCTGAGAGGACACATTTGTCTCACTATCAGATGCCACCATCACTTCCTGGGATGCAGCCACAGGAGTGATGACGAATAGAGGGGGCTGGGCTTGACATGAGAAGTGCGAGGTGTTGTGCGAAGAGCTATCCCTCAGCTATTTCAGTCAGGGACTTGGAGTGGGAGTAGTGGCATGGGGTGCAGCTGGAGGCACCAATGGAATATGAGTCTCAAGAGTCAGGTAGGCATACTGTCAGGCCCAGATGGTGATGTGGCCTGCTCTGGGGACACCTCAGCAATGAATAGTCCTTCTTCGTCTGGGGGAGAGTCATGCTCCTCCCACCCTGGCTGGAGGTGTCCTATTCGATGTGCCCCACTTCTGTGTCATCAACCTCAAACAGGGCTGTTGCTGTTGTAGCAGGCTCCATCCAGGTGGACGCACTACCCTTGTCTGATGAAGTGTCCAGCCCCTCCTCCTTCTCCTCCTCCACAGTTTCACTGGTTTCAAGAGGACATGCCCACCGATGAGCTAAGGATGTCCTGCTCTGCTTCAGGTCCTGTCCAGTGTGGTCTTGGCCAGCCTGGACCACTGGAATAGAAGGCAAGGTATTTGGTGTACAAATCATTACAAAGCATGTGAACCAAAAGTATGTGTACTATCCTGTGCTTTCAGGAATTTACTCACACAATGATATCATTAACAATGTGGGTAAAGATACTCTTCTGTATGTACTACTCCTCACCTTCAGCATCAGTGAAATGTGTTTTTCCTGTCATTGAAACATGCATCCAACCCTATATGTGTCTCTAGATTCATCCTGTAATATTCAGTCTCAACAGTCTTACACTTACTATCAAATGTCATCTGTTGTGTATCGTTGTGCAACACAACATAAATGCTAAACTGTGCGTACGTACACCAACAAGACCTTGGATATGACCTTTGCATAGATGTGATTCTAAGTATTGAGAACATTTGACACTCTACAAGGCAAATGCCACATATAGCATTTTAAGACTGCTTTATTTGTTTGTACTGTACACTTGTGAGTATATGTGCATAGTCAGTACAGCTATCTAGACATTGGAAATTACATATGTGGCACTGTTCAGAAGATGTGTGTATTTTGTCCCCTTGAATATGTTTGTATACTTTTGAGTGAGACAAGTATCACAAAGTCAGCCTTTACTTCATGGCACATAAAGCAATATTTTACCTAATAATAGACACAAAAGGCATGCATGATACAGCATCCAACACTCAAAGCCCTCTCATCCTCACACTAGACATTGTCCATGCCATTTCATCACCATTGCATACAACAATTATACGGCCCTTTGATCACCTGTCATGTATGCATTTAAATGCAACTGTAAGCCTTGGGTACTTTCCCCAGGTGAGTTTAGTACACTACAAGTTCCAGAATGCACTCTGGAAACTGAATTCAATGTGCTTCTCTAGTGCATTGGTCTTATAAGTACTGGAGCCATTACTCTGATCACATGAATGGTAACAAAAGACCCATGTGAAAGACATGCATGATACAGCATTCAACACCCAAAGCCCTCTCATTCCCACACTAGAAATTGTTTGTGCCCTTCCGTCACCATTGAATACAACAATTATAGGGCTCATGGTTTACCTGTCTTGATGATGTAAGTTCCTTTATTCATGTGAATGCAACTGTAAGTGTCAGTTGTCCAGCTGGGTTTAGTGCACTACAAGTCCCAGAATGCACTCCAGAAACTGCATTCAATGTGCTTCTATGATGCATTGATCTTATAAAAACTGCAGCCATCACACTGATTACCTGAAAGGTGACAAAAGACACACAACAGTACATCTCTTTCACCACCTACATCATACCACAAGACACATGCACCAGTTAATGGGTTTACCAGGTCTCCGCTGCTCATACTTCTCCAGCTGAACATGGAGGGTCGGATATGTTGTTTTCAGACCCTCCTGTACTGTGGCGTAAGACAGGTCCTCTGTAAGTGGTGCTGGGAGGACAGGCCCATTAAGTCCTGGGCCTTGATTCAGGCCCAGCATTTCAGGTTCTCCCCACACTTGTGGCATGTCTTGGCCCGCTGCACTGCAGCACACTGCAATGTCTTCCGAGATTCTGGTGCACGCTGTAATGCTCAACTGTTCTTCTGGGCCCCCTAAAGCTGAGGTTACTTATCAAGCACCCTCTCACCAAGTATGCTCAATTACCCTTCACTGAAAGAGAGTTGCTCATCATCTAGTCCCTCTGCCTTATTGGGGGCAGGTGAGTTATTTAAAGGATCAGGATGGCAGAGGATCCTTCTTGGAGGTGAGGATGACTCAGAATGACCATAAAATGGCTGACTGCAACTTCCTGTTTTGAAATTCTTGCTTCCTATTTCCTGTGTGTGAACTTTAAGTTCGGACCCGACTTTTGAGTTTCTGGTCTGACTGGGTGGGTGAAAAATAACAAACAGGAGGAAACAAGCATTGACAAAGCCAATAGACCATGCCTATGTGTGATTCATTGGCATTGCCAATGTGTTTTATCCATGTCCCAAAAGTATAATACAAAGCTTTGTGACACAGCCAGCACTGGCTGCGTTATAGTGATTATTGGTTTCTTACGTACAGCTATGGTGCGCTGCAGCCTGTGGTGCTGTATAATCTATAACATAACATCCCTCTCTATCAATGTTCAGTTGGGGGGCGCAAGTTCACTTCTGACCATTGCATGTGTCCCCCTATTCAAAATGTGCAGGCTCCTATTTACATTTAATTGCCTTGAAAGGAAGCAAGTAACTAGGGTGTCCTGCACACTTCAAGATTTCAAGAAATGTTGCCTTCACATGCACACTTGATTTAACTTAGTAGTAGTACATCAGACTAAATTCATGCAAGATTCTTTTGGTAAGTAATAGTTTTCAAACATGATTTTAGTAACATACATGCTTCCCAACTACCTGACAATACCAACTGCAAATTCCATGCCCCACGCATGAAAGCCAAATTTTTGGGGCAGCTGAGGAATGTTTGAGATGGCTATGTCTAACTGAAATATATAAAAGGAGAGGGCACAAGCAGGCTCCATGGAGAAAGTATGCTGCATTCCTCTTTCATATAATCTCTCTCACTTTGAGGTCAGCTAAAAGCCAAGACTTTGGTCTTTGAATGGCCAGCAAATGTGAAAAGCTCAGAGCAAATTTTCAGGCATGTTTATTATGGATGTATGACGTTACAACGCATACTTTTACAACGCCTACCTTTACAACGCGGTTTTTACCACGCATACCATTACAACGCATAGCGCTTTGGGGTGCTGGATAGTGAATAGTTTAATTTACTATTCCAACTCCAGTCCCCGTGGATAGTAGGGAAGGTTATTGGATAGTAAATTAACCTATTCCCTATCCTAGAGCGCCCCCCAGCGCAATGCGTTGTAATAGTTTGCGTTGTAAAAGTTGCGTTGTAATGGTAGGTCGTTGTAAAAGTTTCGTTGTAAAGGTTGTATACTGTTTATTACAGAATAAGAGTTAGTAGAAGGAGACTGTAAACACAGCTTCAGCATGGGGAGGGACATACTCAAGCTGGGGAGCCAAAAGCAAAAAAGCCAGCAAATGGAAAGCAAGAAAACTGAAGTTACAATGGCAAAAAATGTGTAGAATGCATTCCGAGGTCAACAGTCTGAAACTTCCCAAGATGTCTTTCACATACCACACAGCTGTGCTGCCAGGTAGGCTGTGTCCTAAAAAACGCAGGAAGTTCAATACAAGACGTTGCAGGCAGCCATTTTAGGGTCATTCTGATTCATCCTCATCTTCAAGAAAGAACCTCTCCCATCCTGCTGCAGTGTTTAACTCACCTTCCACAACATGACTGAGGGTCTTGAGGCACCCCGACATTCTGGGATAGTGATTTGCACATACTAACTGAGGTGCTGCCTGAGGTACCCTCTGCTTTATGGGGGACCAGAGGGACAGCTGAATGATGTAGTGCACAGCGTACTATGGAGTGACCTTGGTGCGTGCTGCAGAGCTGTGTGTCTGTGCACCTGCGATGAATCTAGATGTGACATGAGCGGGTATGTTTTATAACATCATAAGCAGCTCTGACAGTGGCGGCCACTCTGTGTAATATTTTTCACAAGGTACTTGTAAAGTTTTAATGAGAACCTTACTTATAAAAATGGGTGAACATTAGACCTGTGTGTGTGTGATGCATTAAGCATTGCTCACAATACAAAATACCTAGCATTTTTTAATTGGGCCAATAGTTGTCAGTTAGATGCATGAGGGAGTCCTTTTCATAGCACACAGCCCTTCCAAATGTACCAGGTCCATTTATGATGTGCTGATCCAGTCCTGGTTTTTACTTTGAATTCTGGGACTTGTAGTCTTTTTCATTCCATAGTAATACAAGACCACAAGTCCCAGTTTCCCCATAAATAACCACCTGGAGTGGCACAACACGCATGGAGCTTAAGAAATGAGAGTAGAAACATGGACTATCTATGTCATTACATAGGTCTACTTGAACCATGGTGTACATATGACAGAAATATGGCCACACCGCAACATGGTTTGCAGCAAGCACAAACACAAGGGCTCTGATTCACAAAGGGCCCCTGTCCTCGTGGCTGAGGCCCTGCAGTTGTGAGGGAGCGTCCGCACTCGGGGCAGAATCTCCGCAATTAGAAATCTCATTGCAGAGTTTACAACCCGAGTGCGGAGACTCATACACAACTGCGGGACCACCACCATGAGGACAGGGGTCCTTTGTAGATCAGGTCCTTATTGTTATACTGTTCAGGGAGGTCAGACACATGCAGAGACATTTAATCCCCTAAGGCAATGGAGTCCATTGTGACTTTGTCCACACTAATCACCGAGATGTGCACGTCACATATTGCATGGGCAATCTTTTGGCTCTTGACAACAGCTGTTGTTTACATATGTTATGTATGGATTAAAAAGTATTCTCAAGATGGAATTTATGAACAGAGTGTTAATTGTCCACCAATCATCATTGACAACAGACAGCAAACTGCATAAAGGCCGTAACACAACAGGTTGCTCATGTGAAAAAGGTGTAAACCAGCTGGTCATGCACCTGCATACCCTGCACTCTGTTTTGCGCAATGGCCTGGTTAACCAATTTCAGGCCTAGGTGAGGGTCCTGAATATGTATAAGCTATGATATAAAGTTATGTTATGCAAGTCACAACAGGCTACTATCAACTTGCACACAGCTTCAGCAGCACCTTGTAAATTCTAGACATTTGAATTGTGACTTGAGGAGACCAAACTTGTGCTTTATGATGACTCGAGTATGCATGTGTGCCCTATTGTACCTATGCTGAGTTACAGTGGCTGCACACCTGTATGGTGATGTGATCAGGGGATAGTGCCTATACAGCAGAACCTGAGGAGAAAAATGAGGAAGTATATGTAGAAGTCCCTCTTGCATCTGTACAGTACATGTTGTATGAAATGGTACATGCAGTGTCTGTGTGAACCATGTATGTGGCATGAGGATTGGCGTCTCATACTGGTTGTGTATATTAAATAAACGTATCAGACTTGCGTGGTGTTTGGTACTTACCAGGAAGGCATATGTCACCATATTCTCCCGCTGTCATTCGCTGGGCATGAGGTGTCCTGTGGGATACATAGCTGTCATGCATACTGCCTGGGAACACTTCATGCACATGAATAAAGCTGCCATTGGCATCTCAAACACCCTGCACACTGCTAGAGGACAAGCAGTGTTTGTTGCAGAAGTTGTGTGCATTGTGGCGATGTAGCTGAAGAACCACATGGGTGCATTCAATTGCACCTAGCACATGTGGGAAGCGGGAAAAGAGGTAGAAATCCCTAGCTAACCCCTGCCGTCCAGCCAATGTATGGGGCATACATTTATGGAGATGTGCTGTCCTACTGATACAGCTCAGCACCTGATGAAAGCATTGGGACTAGTTTGCCTAAAAAATGCTAATGAGGTGACAGTAACACCTTCTGGAACAACCACTTAGCAAAACAATGGAGACTGCTAAGCTGGGTTGGCACGGAAGTGGCAAGTCACAGAGTCAAGATCCTGCTTACACTCATAAACCATCTGCAAGATGACATTAGGGGGTAAACGGTATCTGAACTTGAAATCTTGGCTGGAGATGCTAAAGAGGTTTTATCCTTTGTCGAAGAATCCTTTCTGCTCTCCTCCTCCTCCTTCTCCTCAAATCGTTCTGTTGCATGGCAAGGGGAAAACCAACAAACACATTCAATGACAGGTGGAAAGTTCTTAAAGGGTTTGTGAGAGGCAGCTCTGCTTTTATGTTTGCAGCAAAGCTCGGATTGGCTGTTGGGCTCAGAACTTACAGCTGGGTGGGGGCATGGTAGTCAATGACACAGGAGTGTCTGGATGAAAGAAACTTCAACCACCTCTAGTGCAGAATCTCTTCCCCGAGTTCTGATTCTCCTCCCTCAGAATATGTCCTGACTGCGGCTATAAAGACACTATTCATAACTTACCTTTGAGAATACTGAAAGTCATAAACTTAGACTTTTTGTGTACGTTTACCTTTGTGAATCGGGCCCATGTAGTTAAAAATATGTTTTTGCAGCAGATTTCATAATGTGTAATTGTCGGTTTATCTTTACAAAGCAGATATATCCACTATGTTTAGAAATTCATAATTCTATTGTTTTAAGTTCTCTTCTAGCTTGATTAGGTCATTACGGGTTGCTCAACAGGTTGTGAAGTTGACTTTAAACTGGACCCTTAGCGTGCATTTTAGGTCAAATTTATCTACACGGCATCAGGTTTTTGTCAAAAAAGTGATGGAAACTGGTGCAAAGTGTTGATTTTTTGATTTACTTTTCAAAGTAAAGCCTTATTCGGATTGTAAAGGAGCATACAGTAATGAAAAGTACTGCTATGCGCTACTTTGCTCAACTTTGCATCAAGGGGGCATTTCTATGAGTATACATGTGCCTGACAATGCAACCATCCATGGGTTTTGAAGTAAATCACATTTTACTAATAACATTAGACAGGGATTAGCATAAAAATGTATTCCTCCTTGAGGCAGGAATAACTTTTGAAAAAAGTTTTCTTTTCTCAAACATCTTCTGTTTGTTTGTGTGCTGTAATATACACCATAAATACAAAGCTAGAACACTTTTTTAAATATATCTAAGTATAGTATTTTGTACTGGAAGAGTACTTTTTCAGTACAAAACCTGTGCTACACATCACATGCACACCCTTGCATTATGATGCCGGTGATCCAGCGGGTGCGCCAGGGATAAAATACGCCACACAATTCAGCAAGGTCCATGCATAAAGTTTTATATTTCACTCAGATGTCGATTCGTTCGTTTCCTGTAGTCTTAAGATTTTTAAAAACAAAATATATACCCTAACTAATCTTTCACGGATCAACACTCTTTCCTCTGGTCGATGGACCATTAGTTGAGTTAGTTGATGGTGATATTAACATTTTTCTAACTAATTCATATATCTTGGTGAAATAACCACAGACTCTGGGTAAGATTCATACGTTTTATCTAAATTTCAGTCAGTAAAAAGTAACGCTCTTTCAATACAAATTCACGGTGCAAACGCCACCATGTTCACATGGGAGAGATAAATCATCAAGCAGAAACATGAACCAATGACACAAACCTATTCAGCAAATTAATGCAAAAGGAGTGGGTAGATGAAGAGACAAAAGGGTTCAGAAGCAAAAATAATATTTACCTACTTAAAATACTGAAAACCACCCCTCTGGCCAAAGGACTGTTGGGGGTCCCCAGAGTTAGTGTAAGAAAACAAAGACAATAGGACAGGATCAGGACAGAACAGATACTTAATAAACGTCTCTATGAACCCAACGTACCACAGCGCATCCCTCTCATACACTCTCTCCCTCTTAAATGTTCTTCCGGAACTCTTCAAATCTAATAGGGCTGTCATTCGAATCTGAAACCCAGCAGCAGCAAGCGTCTCTTGGCTTGGAAATCGCATCACCAAACTCTCCAGCTCCAACACCCTAGCATTCTAAAGTCACTCTAGTTATAGTCTTCATTTCTACATGTCCCACCCTCAATAGTTTCAAATATTAGTAAAATACGGAGTATGATTGGACAGGGTTAGGGGATTTTTCATCACACTATGCTGACATATTCATTTTTATTAAGGTACCGTTGTTTTGCAAACCCTTCCCCTTTAGCTCATAAATGCTTCTTTTCAAATTCATATATTGTTGCAAATGTATTAACAATTTCACTGCAGACTCCATAGACGAGACATACATGTCTTCACTTTCCCACATCTTCTGTCACTGCTTATTTGGCAGCAGTTCACTTCTTCGGTCATTGAGTCATATTCCTAATTTACTGAGCATGCGCAATCTGATCGTCACTCGACTCCATTTTCTCTCCCAGTCATATGTGAAACAGGCCCAAGTGTACACTATCGATAAAAGAATCATAAACATGTAATTTTCTCAAATATATATTTCTCAATGTTCACCACCCCCCTTCTACTCTATCCTGTGATATTATTATTTTTTTGGCCAAAAGAATTAATGTAAGCGGCTTTCCTTTTAGTTCAGGCAAGCAGATGCTGTGCATCCGGTTTCTCATGACCACATGTTAGTCCTTCTTGCGCATGTGCAACGATTTCCCTCCAAAAGCGAGTTAGTCACGTTATATCTACGGAATTCCAACTTGCACATGTGCAAAGTGTTTCTCCAAATTAAAGCGGTTTTAGTTGCGTTTGCACTTTCTTCCACATTAATTAAGCATGTGTAAAACTTTCTCCACATGTGTCTGTGCCTGGGGTATATTAGTTTTTGTCTTATCTACAACTTTAACAGTTAGTAAAAGTTAATGAAGGATTTGATTTTAGCAAGTCTCATTTCTTGAAACCTTGCTCCATCACCAGTATTCGTGTTGGTGTAAGCCAGCCAAACAAATGCTCAAGCACTATGGGAGAGATAATAAGAGCCATCCATACCTATGCAGACATGGGGCCACATGTATCATTATTTTAAATAGAGATTACCTAATTGCGATTCTCTGAATCGCAATTAGGTAACCGCTATTTGAATGTATAAAACTCCATGAGTTTCATATAGTGTTTCCTAATTGTTCGCAAATCGACCAATCTCATTAATATCAATGAGGCTGGTCGAAATTTGCGGCCCATTTTAGCATTGCTAAAATCAAAGAGATGGTGGCCGGCTGGAATCAGCAGACCCCAATGTTTGTGATTGCTTTTAAATAAAGCAATATTTTTTTTTTTAAATGCAGTTGTTTTCCTCGAAGAAAAACTGGTTGTGTTCCAAACGAAAAATGTGGATGTTTTGTTTTCATTTTTGAAGAGCAGGCAGTGGTCCGTGGGGCCACAGCATGCTCTTAAGTTTTTCTTTTATGAACATTCACGAAGGGGAAGGGGTCCCTGGAGGACCCCTTACACTTTGCGAATGGGTAACCATCTACTTGATGTAGGGGGTAAAAGTAAAATGCGAATGTTTTGCGCCCGCTTTTCGGTCACAAAACGTTCTTCCATACCACTGCAATTTGGTACTAGGAAGGGACGCCCTAAACACGCACTTCAGAGATATTTTAAGACATGGGCAAAGTGGGCTCTTGCCCATGGCCCCAGCCTTTCAGTGGGCCTCTGATAGAGTCAGCTCTGTTCTGCAGAGTCTTGCCCTAAAGCACAGGAATAATTCTTAAAACAGATTGTTTTAAATACTGTTTTCTTTCATTTATTTTTAATGTAGTTGATGTGTGAGAATCTATTACAGACAATTTGTAGAAAAATGTTGTTTTTATTTATGTTTCATGTAACATTCATAAAAAAGTTTCTTTTCAACCAAAACAGGATCTCACATATGAGAAATATGAGTGGCACATAGATTATTTGCAGTAATATTAGGGAGCTCTTGCTGTGTTAAAATATTGAAAACACACACCACTATTCCTGAATATTAGATGGAAACCCATTTAGAATTTGGACCCGAGTGCCTGTGCACGGTCAGTGACCTGGCCAAAGAGGGCATGAAAGAGCTGAAACTTGATTATAAATTCAAAGTTGTTCCGAACAGGGGCCCCTCAAATACATTTGGCCCAGGGCCTCCATAATCCTTAAAATGTCCTTGATGCCGCATCCTAATAGCAAATCAGTATTTCTTCACAATTCCAAGTTACCGAATCGCAAACTGTAATTCAGACATACCAGAATACATTTTACCGGTCAGAAACTGCCAGATTCTGCAAATCCGGCCGTTTGCGACCGGTAAAATACCTGCTACATGTTGCCCTTGTGCTGTACTTCTCTCACACTTTCATGCCATGCTATGCAGCACAGGAACCAATGGACCTTATTTAGAGTTTGGGGGATGGTATACTCCATCAAAATGTGCTGAAGTTATTTTGTTTATTTGTTTATTTCAACCTACGGGCTCATATGTTTAGAGAGAGATAGCCGTTTATTAAACTGAATTCTTGCACTGAATAACCCATCTGTCATATTAGTTTTGTGATAGAACAGAATACCCCATCCGCTAAACTCTAAATAAGGCCCTTTGGTTGCTGCACTTCCTTGCGTGAAAACGTAGTAAGTTTGGCCATTTGTCCTTAAAGTAAAATGAAACATGATAACTAAAGGTGTTGGTCTATTATTTTATGTCACCCGTGACAACTTGATAAAAGTCGATTTTCAGAATAATGCTGTCATACGTTTGAATTACTTTAACAATATTCGTATGAATTCAGGATCATGGAAACAGAAACAATAATCATATTGCACCGGGGAAACATTTGAAAGAAACTTTGAGATTTCATAGAAAAATATTGTCAGTTCGGGAGGCTGTCAATTTAACAATGGGCCTTTTGACTATGGTGTTTGATTAATGTGAAATTATTCAGTTGGCTACCTTGTAGTTGGCCTATTTTTGTGTCCAATTAGTATGCTAATAATGGTAATTATGTTCTACACTGCATGTCTCATCACCTAGAGGGTTTTTAAAATGATAAAATAATGAGAATAAACAAGCTGATGCTGACATTCACTGGGCCATTCTAATTACTTACTGAGAGCACACTGGGGATTCGACACTCAACCAAAGAAAATTATTCTTGCTTACTTTGTTAAAACTACTCTTTTCAAAGAACATTAATAGTTTGCTGCTGTTTTCCTTATTGCTAATCATCGTTCTATTCTTCCTTTCATGTGCAATGTTTACTTATTTGTAAAAAGAGCATTTAATAATATTTGACTTAAGTCACAACAGATTGCATGAGGTGTTAAGAAAATACAATAATTGCAATCACCAAATGAAACCTTTTATTATGAAGGTCTCCATTAATTGTTGGAGGTGTGTATGAAAAACTGTCAATTGCAAGTAAAATATGAAAAAGACTCACTTTTACAATATCACCTGGCGTGAACTTTATGGAGGATAAATCCATTCAAACATACAAGTCATTTAATCAACTGGCATTCAAGACATGGTGAACAAGTTCCCAGTGTTTCAAGTAGGAAGCAAAGCTATTGAAATTAGGTGGTATTTGGAGATGTAAATAAAGAGACAAATAAGTTTACATATAGCTACGTATTGTTTACATTGTCTCTTGTATCACATTGCAAGTTTACGAATTAAGTTTTTAAGGAAGGTGCCTTTAGATATATGCTCCTGTCACTGTATTTTAAATAAATATTTGAAAGTTTATTTTGTTTAAAGCAAAAAAAGCCAAAATGGCTTAAAAAGATGAGATAATTTAATGCCTGCACCCTGTTTGATGGAGGTACAGTTATTAATTTATGGATTGAATGTTCAGATGAATCACAGGATATAAGCAGCTGGTTAATTCTGTGGGAGGTAAGTTTCTGATAGGTTTGTTGCATTCAGAAGATCATTATCATCAGCCAAGTGAGTCAGTATGCAAGTTGTTCTCTGTACCTGACTTTGACATGTGTTTCAAAGATGATACACAGGACCTTAAACAATGTTCCAAAAGGTTAAGTATGTAAATATTTTGAAATTGGTAAATACGATGTCAATGAATACCATAAAATGTGCAGGCCCGACAACGGTAATACCAATAAATGCGATGCCAATGTATGCCAAAATCTATGCCTGTATAACAATGTTGAGCATGCTGATGAAAATGATACCAGTGACTGCCATATTATTTTTAGGATTACCAGTGAACTTGTCTCATTGCTATTGGATTTACCCAAGGGGACCTCTACAGCAACCTTGAGTATGAGACTACAACCCACATCCACGCCAAGGATAATCTCAAGCCCATGGAAAACCCTGTTCAACCGCACCGATAAATAGGTCTAAGGCAAATAGCCCCAATAAAAATGTTTGGCCAAAGGCTTGCATCCCCCAAAAATACCACAACGCTAGTCTACCACATGTATGTGGAAACACTCAGCTATTTGGAACACAACATGCACACCACACGTTGGGCCCAATTCACAGAACTAACTTAAGAGAAAATCCTAAACTTACTACCATTTTGGTATTCACAGAAGGCACTTACTCATTTTGGTATTCACAGAAGGCACTTACTCATTTTGATAGTCACACAAGGCACAGACTCATTATTGAGTAAGTGCCTTCTGTGAATACTAAAATGAGAAAGTTACTCAAAATGAGTAAATTACTTAAAATTAGTAAGTTACTGAAGGATTCAAAATTAATCTATCGGGCTATACTTACCAGTAGCCCATATACATTTATCAGTAATAATAATTCAGTCGGCAATGGAGAAGGTTCAATCGTTTATTCAATCAAATACAAGCCCTGGCAGGGGAGCCTCAGTCTACACGACCCTCAGAGGTGCGCAGAGGAGACTGGTTACATGTTCAAAACACAAAGCATATATACGTTTCATGTGTTCAAGATGACCCCCTACAAGGAAAGATACAATTTGTCTGTATGCCAAGAGGAATACCCATATATAGGCACAATTGATTGCTAGTAGCCTAGGCCTAAGCTATTCCGGGGGCAGGTCAGCAAGGTGCCTCCCTGTCTATCTGTAGCCCGGGGAGTACAGAAACGGGCTCTGCTAGAATGTGCGCATCCCACAAGAAAGGCAGATGAGACCTTGGGTTTCCTTGAGCTACCGGCTAACAACTATAGTAAGCGGTATGTCGTCATAGTTTCGAGCAGCAAACGTGATCACGTGATTTCAGGGAAACAACACGAGCACATAGGGAAACGAAAACAAAATAGTTCAGGTTATATCAATAGGAACAGACGAGTCAAAAGTGAATCTTCGGTCACTAAAAAAGTTCATAATGTATTCTAACTATGCGATTATATAATTACGAGGTTACATTGGATATATTAGGCCAATAATGCATGGTATCGAAAATTCGATCCCAACATTACTCATTTTGGTATTCACAAAGGGCACTTACTCATCAATGATTAAGTGCCTTCTGTGAATATCAAAATGAGTACGTGCCTTCTATGAAAACCAAAATGGTAGTAAGTTTAGGATTTTGTCTTAAGTTAGTTCTGTGGATCGGGCAATAGTGACCATGCGCTCACATGTCAAACATCTGGATTCAAACAATGAGAAAGATATGGCAACCGTCTTGCACTCAGTATTCAAATTTCTAAATGGTAATCTGTTCAACTGGGTTTATACAAAAATAAACAATGCGTGCAGCGGGAAAATAGGCTCTGCAGGCCTATGGAAATGCAAAACTAAAGAATACCAGATAAGGGTCTGGTAACCCCGGTGCACTGCTACAGGTCACTCAATCTGAGTGTACAAAGTTAAACGATTAGTTCAATACAATTTCAAAAACATTTTAAACTCAGTTTCAGTTTTTCAGAAAAAGCATTTCAAACAGTAAAACAAAGTGTAGTCCTTTGAGCTGTGTGGAATATCTTTATATCCATTCATAAAGTTCAAATTCCGAATTCAAAGGTAAAGTCCATACAAGTTCGTGTTGGGTTTCAAATTATATATCCCAATGCATTTCGGGCAGAAACATTACGCCCTTCGTCAGGGGAATCTAAAGAAGATAATATACACGTCATAATGCTATTTACAAAGGCAACAGGCATGATTATATTAGGTACATGACCCTACACAAAATGAAGCCATCCAGATAAGGGTGCAGGAAGCAGAGTGCGTAACGTGACAGTGAATGAAAAGAAAGAGTTAAAAAAGTGAATAAAAGAAGTGAAAAAAACTATTAGTATCGTGGTTGAAAACACCTTAACAAAAGCGGGTACCGTAGTGCAATAAATAGAGCAGGTGCTTACATATTAAACTACTGTGAGGACTAAGATTGTTTGGGTAAGTGCTGGCAATTGGGATTAAAGTGACCAGGTTCTTACCGAAAAGTTCAACACGATAGTCGAATCAAAAAAAGGACATCTAGTTCAATGGTAGCAGTGAAGCTATAAAATAAAATAAAATAAAACTAACGTTTAGAGAACTGACGGTGAAAGGCATAGTGGTGATTAAACCAAAAGGATGAGCAGGGAACCAAGGGCTTACCAAGCATACAGCTCGAATTTCAAATCTACGAGGAGTAACGGTGGTCCAGTTTTTCTGGAAAAGGAACGGGCAGTAATCGCAAAATGTTGGCAACAAAACAACGTTGGCAAAAAACGGAAAAGAGCAGTAGACCTCAAGGAAAAGTGTGCATACAACTCACCATGTGAACGACAAGCGGAACTCGAGGTTTCCGAACGCCAGGAACCAGCGTGTGCAGTGTGGCGACCGAAGAGAAAAGTTAGTAATCGTTAACTGGGTGAAAACGAAAGACGGACTAGGTGAAGGTATATTAGGAAGAGAAACGGTGGCGGCCATCTTAAGTTGGTGGGTAATTCTAGAAAAAAATGATGGCAAACATTGAGAAGCATAGGGAATATGGAGCAGTAAACGTTGCCACTAGAGGGGTATGCCAGCAATAATATATACATTAAATACAAATGTTATTAGATACAACCATAGTACAAAAAATGAAAGTACATGAGATGCATTAATGACATTAACAATTTGAAAACAGCATATCTTGATGAGTCAAAAAGCAAAAAAATGTTTTCATATTTACGGCAAATGCAGAGTATACAGAGATACAGTAAATGATGGTAGCGTAATTACAGAAAGCAGGCAAGTTCAAATTTATCATTAAGACCATTCGGTACAAGGGTTTGCATGAACCAAATCCAGTAAGTTTCACGTTGTGTCAAAAATGTATTGTTATCACGATCACGGCGTTGTTCAATGACCTCAAGAACACCACATTTCAGTTGGGCAATGTTGTGTCTGAATGTGGACCAGTGTTGAGCTAGAGGAGAACTTATGGTGTTGGTCTGAATGCGACTCTTGTGTTCAGTGATGCGAGTACGCAAAGCTCTCTCAGTTTTACCTACATAAAAGAGGTCACATGGACATTTAATGAAATATACAAGATGTTGACTGGTGCATGTGGCATTGAACTTCAAATGAATTGGTTTACCAGATCTAGGGTGATGTAATGTTTTTCCTGTAATAATATTATTACAGTTAGAGCAATTCATGCAAGTCATCATGCCTCTGAAAGATTTGATAGGTGTGCTGGATTTTGATGGTCGATTGAGAATCTCTTTGAGATTACGTGCTCGTTTATAAGCGAACATTGGTGGTTCAGAAAACATACCCTTGAAGTCAGGTTCTAGCTGTAGCAGCGACCATCTATCAAGTATGATGGTTTTTATAAGTTTGGATTGCGTAGAGAATGTTGAGACAAAAACCTCTCTTTTAGAAGAGGTAGGTTTATCCGTCTTAGTCATGAGGTCTGTGCGTTTGTTAACGCCAGCTCTATTGGCAGCTTGTTCAATGACTGTAGTGGGATAGCCTCTTTCTTTGTATTTCTGTTTGGACTGATCAATCGCCTGCAGACCAGTTTGCTCATCAGAATGAATGCGTTTGATACGCAGAAATTGGGAAAATGGTAGGTGGCGCTTGAGTGACCAGGGATGGAAGCTCTGGTACAGTAAGGCATTATTGCGGTCAGTTTTCTTAGTGTACAAAGTGGTTTCAATATGCCCATTTTTGAGCGTAACCAAAACATCGAGGGAAGGTATGTGAGCAGCTTCAATTTGATGCGTAAACTGAATGTGTGGGTTGATTATGTTAAGTGCTTGGATATGATCAACCAAAAGTGATCGTGCACCTTTCCAGATGATAAAAATATCATCTATATATCGCTTGAATACTATCAGATGTTCAAGCCAATGTGGGTCAGTCAAAATGTTTTCAGTCTCAAATTTCATCATAAAGATGTTAGCGTAGCTGGGGGCTCCCGAAAAGCCCATTGATGTACCATTGGACTGTAAAAAGAACCGATCTTTCCACTGAAAGTAGCTATGGAATAGGCAATAGTGAAGAATTTCAAGAAGGAAAATCCTGTTAGCATTTACAGTGTTAGTGTTCAGTAGTGCCCATTCGATGGCTTCAATGCCCTCTAAATGGGGAATGGAAGTGTACAGTGACACAACGTCGACTGTACATAGCCATATCTCAGTTTCAGTAGGTATCTGGATGCTGTGTAAGATGTTTAATAGGTGTGTGGTATCCTGTACATAGGTTGAACATGATTGTACAATGGGCTGTAAAAAGGTATCAAGATATTGTCCAAGTGAATCGTGTAGGGAACCACATCCTGATACTATTGGCCTCAATGGGGGGTTACTGAGGGATTTGTGAATCTGAGAGGAAATTTGGTGAAGAGAAAATCTTTAGTTTTTTGATTAATCCATTTCATATCCAACGCTCTGGTTAGTATAGTGTCTAAAATTCTCAGAAATTCATTGGTAGGGTCCGACGATAGTGGGAGATAGATGGAAGTGTCTCCTAACATTTCTTCAATTTTAGAGTCATATTTATCCTGATCCATGATTACAAGAGCGCCACCTTTATCCGCTCTAGTGAAATGTAAAGTGGATTCTTGCTGTAAGGACCATAGGGCATCTTTCTCGCTTTTTGATAGATTCAAATTGGAATGCGAAAAAAGGGGCAGTTTACAGAGGTCTTGTTTAACTAGGATCTCGAAGAGGTCGATGGCTTAATGAGAAATGGGTGGTACGAACGTGCTCTTAGGCCTGAATTCTTGGTACTCACTCGGTACTGGAATGGATTGGGTAGTCTCAATAGTTGAGAAAAAGTGACGGAGTCTGAGTTTTCTTGTGAATCTAAACAATTCAATTTGAGAATCAAGAGATCTAGCCTCATTAGTAGGCACAAAAGAGCAGCCTTTATTCAGTACCTGCAGTTGAGTGGGGGTCAGTTCACGAGAAGAGATGTTAACAACTAATGTTTATTTTTTCTGACTGGTTTTCCCGAATCTGTGACCTCGACGGGTTTTGGCGGGATGGTTTCTAAAGGTGGTTTGTTTCAGGCTGGGCTTATGGATAAAAAAGCCTTAGAAGATGTAGGACCTCCAGTGGTGGGGTCGCTCGTAGATGGCAATGGAACTGGTGGGCGATTCATTTGGGTATCTGTAACAGAAACAATGCTTTCTTCAGATGACGCAGTCCCTGTTTTTTTCTGCCAGGTTCTTTTCTGAGCGTACACTTCAGCCCACGAGTAAACCTCATCAAGTTTATAATCAATTGTGTCACGACGAAATTTCCTAATTTTTCGTTCGTGAAGATCTTTAGCATAGGAATCCAATCGTGAATTAATTTCTTCTAGAGTTGTTGACCATGGGTCTGCTTCCATGCGTGAAGCTAAAGTTGATTGTAATTCTTTTATCTCAGTTTCTAACATCTGGATTCAAACATGCCGGCCCACACTAGCTGAGGTCAAGAGCCATCTGTGTCCTTATCTGATGCCCAAGCGTGTTAGCTTATGAATGAGATAGTTTTCAGGAATGCAGAAATTGTTTTATTGTATCTCACAAAATGTATATAATACCAATCAAAACTTGTAAACTGAGAGACTTTTCTCAATGCTCTCCCTTCTGCTGTGTTTAATTAAACCAACTTGTTTATGTTTTGACGAACACCTCTTGTCTTTTCATTTCTTTAAGGTGAATTCATATCCGAGCAACAAGTTAAAAAGAGTAGACAAGAGTAGTTATCTACGGGAAGCTGTAATGGAAGTGGTATTATTATGTTGTTTGAATTTTCAGTTGTGACACACTGTGAGAAGTTGTAGGAATTTCTTTTATATACGGTTATTTTGTAAAGCACAGTGTGTTTTGCTTTAGTTACCTGAAAGTACTGACAGAAAAAGAAAGCATCATGGTTGAAAACTCTTGATAGATTCCAATCGATTGTGGAATGTAACTGTGTCCAATAATCTTCCGTCAATTTCTAGTTGTCTTCAGCATTTCTAGTTGCCAAGCACCTCGGTAGCAACAGGAGAAAAATACCTCCATCATCCCAGATGAATTATGTATGAATTTATGATGTGTAGTACATCATCAATAACTTGTTGAATGAATATTCACATAGTACACCCAGGATAGAAAAAAAGTAGGTAAATGCCTGATAGGTTGGCTGTGGAGAGCACATGAGTTGAGGTTGAAAACTCTTTCTTAGCCTTAGCTGTGAGAATTTCCAGCGAGCTGTGCAGACCACATACAGATTTTAGAGAAGAGGGGCCAATTTTCCCACTTTTGATGGTAAAGGTATTGAGGTGAACAGCTACTTTTTCTACTACCAAGGCAAAAGGATAGTCTCCTTTTTGGAAGGTTTTATTTATTATATTCTGCCCGAGTGTGTATGTGATATTGACATTTAAATGTTGTTTTACGTATGAAGAAAACACAGGATCAATAAAGGAGATGGCCTCATTGTGGTTATATTAATGTCACTAGGGAACATTTCTTTGCAGCACCTTAATAGATAATGGTGGGATGATAACCATGCTATAGTAGGATACATGGATGTTCCCTTTATTAAGCAGGTAGTGAAGCGAAGGTTAAAAAGGGATATGGGATGTGTAAGAAACTTTAAGGGTCCTTACATATGACTAGGTCAACATGTTTCAGCCCTCATAGTGTCTCAAAAAGTGTCCAGGGCTTTCATCCGGACATGAATCTTACTTTCCCTAGATGAGTTCCTGGCTACATACATACACCGAAAGTGGGGGGCCTGGAGGGAAAACTTGTTTAAAGACTCGCGGACTAAATCCCCTAATCCAATTAATCAATATACAAAAAAGTCCTAAATTCTATTCGCAGAGGAATGTCCATCAATATATGAACAAACCAGACTCCAGATACTCAGAACTGTAGTACTGGAGATCAACAAGGAAAGGGTATATCAAGTTATTAGAGATGCAAAGAAGGATAGCCTCAGAGAGGGAAGAAAAAGAAAAAAGAATAATCACAGGAAAAACTCTGTAATGGGTCATTGGTGTCCCATCATTACACTTTGCCTGTCCAGTGTCATCATCTGGGCTACCAGAAAACTATACTTCACCATACCTCCATCCAAGAGGAGGGTGGACAAAGAATATAGGGGCATATTACCAACAACTAACGATAATTATCGCTATGTTGGCTTAGCGGCAACAATTTTATCGCCGTGTTGCGGCGATTTTTATCGCTTAGGAGCCTTGCTATTATCAAGGTTTATCTCCTAAGCGATAAAAATCGGCCTAAATGCATGAATATCGCTGTAAAGTCAGCGATATTCATGCATTACCGAGCTAATGCTCTTAGCCATGTTATCCACCTCCCATTGGATAACATGGCTAAGAACTGCTCAGGGCAGGTGTTAGCTTTTGGAGATATTCTCGCTTAGCGCGAATATCTCCAAAAGTTGGTAATAGGAGATAGCGATGTTAGCGACTGTTTCCAGTCGCTAACATCTCGGCACGCCCACTTTGCATGTCATTAGTGATAAATATCTCTGACATGCAAAGCGGGGCCCAAGATGGTCGCTATCTCCTACTAGCTGTCGCTAACTGGTGTTAGCGACAGCTAGGTAATAGGGAGATAATTTTATCTCCGCTTTCTTGACTTTTAAAGCCAAAAAAGCGGAGATAAATCCCTTGATAATATGCCCCATAGTTATACCCTCTTTGTGGAGTTTTTTCAAGAGAGTAGCGAAACAGGGAAAGATTCCCTAAAGAGGATGGTGCAGTATGGAAAACAGAAGGAGTGATTTAAAAAAGGATACGCATCGGAGACACCAATAGTTCTAAATCAGAATAGGTTGCCTCAAAGATGTTTTCCTATCTAAAAACAGTGCAAAAAATAAATCAAGAGCAGTTTGGGAATGCCACTGCTCTTATGGTCGACATGTTTCAGCTGTATGGGGTGTAAACTCCCTAGCTTTCTTCAGGACCTAAGAGCTTCTTAAAGAAGCGTAATCCCTGTCACCAATTCAGTACGTCAATACATACATTTTTTGTTGAATTGATTGATTGATTTGTTTAAATATCCTTTATTAGGGGTATAGGAGAAGTAAAGCATGAATAGTACAATACATATAGTATTACATCTCAAAGATGTCTGTCATGTATACGGGCCTAGCACCCAATGCACTGGTTTTCTTGCTTCATACATCATGGCTACATTTTCCATCACAAACTTCTCAAACCACGTTTGTGTAACAAGGATATAAATTCCGAAATAAACATCAAGGGAAGGAGGGGAGGATATGGAACAGGGGACATAAAGGGGAAATCAGGAAGGGGTGGATATGGTCAGCTGATGCTGGAGTAAGATGTGTGCGTCTTTGTGTGGGTGCGGCGTCATGTGGAGCGTGGGTGACACTCAGAAGTGTCTAACGAAGTGGGCATGGCCTGGGGGGTGGGAGCTCGCCCATCATTACAGATATCAGGCGTGAGGGGGAGGACGTGATGGTGGGGGCATCATCAGATGTGTCCTCATGGAATATGTACAGGGGGTGCATCGTCGGTGTTGTCCGGGTGGACGACTCCTGTCGTGGTTTGTGTGAGAAGGTATTCCTTGTGAAAAGAGGTGAGCATTGTGTCCCAGAATTGCGCAATCGGGAACTGACGGAGTCCTGCCGTTTCCTCGTTATGGAGGGCGGTGCTTTCCGCTTTTGCCCAGGTGTCTAGGGATGTGTGCCAGTGTTCTGGTAGCGGTGGGGTAGCTCTCTTCCAGTGTTTCGTGAGCAATCTTTTTGCTGTGAGGAGGGCAAGGTCCCAGAATCGAGAGGGGGCTTTGTTTAATGAAGTCCGCTTATACAGGCCAAGTAAGCATGCCTCCCATGTGTGCGGGATCGTCATGCCTGTGCATTTGTCTAGTGTCGTCAGTATCGCCCCCCAATATGTCTGAATACGTGGGCACTGCCAAAGCATGTGCAGTAAATCTGCCTCTTCCAGCGCACATCTCGGGCATGTGGCCGCCGCTCCCGGGAAATAGCGATTAATCTTACAGGGTGAGAGGTACGCTCTATGTAGTATGTAGAACTGTATCAGTTTAAAACGTGCGTTCCGTGGCACGTGCCTGGGGCCTAATAGGATCATTTTCCACTCCTTATCCGTCCATACCCTCCCTCTGTCTGTGGCCCAGTGGTCACGCAATGGTTGCAGCGATTGCTGTGTGTGCGACAGTAGTGCTTGGTGTAGCCAGTGCACTACGTGTGTGCCATCTCCCATGACATGTAGGCTCTGTATCAATTGGTGCGTCGGAAGTTCCTCAGTGATGTTGCCCCACCGCTGTGTGTACGCTAATAGTATGGAGGCGTGCTGTAAAAATTGACCCGTCGGGAGACCCGTGTCCGCCGCCAGCGTTGCAAACGGTATCAAGGCACCGTCAGCATATAGGTCTGCCATAGTGTCTACTCCAGTGCGCGTCCAAGGTTCCAGCGCTGTTTCTGTAACTATAGAGGTGGACTTGGGGGTGCCTAGGAGTGGTAGCACCGGGGCATATGGCTTGGTCGACCTCGTGAGCCGTAGGCTTCTGACATAACAACGTATCGCTACTGCGACGTGTATCTGATTGGATTTCCTCGGGTGTGTCAGGGGGTGGAATAGTGTGTGTAGTTGCGTGGAAGAAAACATGTCCGTATTAGTGGCAGTGTCACCCAGGTGGTTTCCTGCTAGCCAGGCGGTGACCCATTGTAGCTGGGCCGCCAGATAGTAAAGTTCTAGGTTCGGTACCGCAAGGCCTCCCTCATCGACCGGGGCATATAGTTTTCGGAGGGCTACTCTAGGCCGTCCCGCGTTCCATATCAGGTCTCTAACCATGGAGGCCAGTTCTCTAAATGTGCGCGCCTGTACGTACACTGGCAGGTTGGCGAAGTAATGTAAGAGTCTGGGGAGTACAATCATTTTCGTCAGTGTCACTCTACTCGGGACATTGAGTGGTAGGGATTTCCAAAAGGCAATCTGGGATTTTATAGACGTGATGGCGCGTGTCAGGTTACCATCCAGCACAGCCTGTGGTGTCCTGTAGATATATACTCCTAGGTATTTGAACGTTGTGTGGTGCCATGGCAGCCTTTCCCCGTTTATCGTGACTCCAGGGTCAGGGATGTCAGGGTCGAACGAGTATGCACCTGACTTGGCCCAATTAACCTTGAGGCCTGACATGGTCTCGAAGGATTGAAAGATCTCCGAGAGGCCTCGAGGTATGTGGGTGAGGTCCCTGACGTATAAAAGGAGATCGTCCGCATATAGCGAGACTGTGTGTATGCCATCTGCTAGTGGGATTCCCCAGTGCATGCCCTCTGCGCGCAGTAGCGCAGCAAGGGGTTCTATGGCTAATGAGAAAAGTAGCGGGGATAGCGGGCAGCCCTGTCTGGTGCCGCGTTGTACTCTAATGGCGTCAGAGAGTAGCCCTCCCGTGCGGACTCGTACCACTGGGCGTCTATACAGTAATCCCACCAGTTCAATAAAGTCATCCCCGAGGTCGAATCGGCGCAGCACTGCCAGCAAATAGGGCCATTCGAGCGAATCGAACGCCTTCTCCAGGTCCAGGACTAGACATCCCGATCTGGGCCAGCCTCGTATTGCATACTGTTGTACCCTGAATAGTCTACGGATGTTTTGGGAAGTGCATCTGGAGGGTACAAAGCCGTTCTGGTCGTCATGTATCAAGCCGGGCACCAGTCCTGCCAGTCGCCGGGCGAGAGTCGAGGCTAGTATCTTGTAATCAGTGTTTAACAGTGCTAGGGGCCTGTATGAGCCGAGTAGTGTTTCATCTCTGCCCGGCTTTAGGAGGGACACTAAAGTTGCTTCGTTCATAGACAGGGGTAGGTCCAAGTCTTCCAGCGCCGCAGCAAACACCCTCAAGAGCTCTGGAGTTAGGATGTCAGAGCAAGCTTTATAGTACTCCGATGGCAGCCCATCAGGGCCTGGTGCCTTGCCGTTCGAGAGGGCAAAGATGGCATCGCGAAGTTCTTCGGCAATCAACGGTGACCCTAGGTCTTCTCGTTGTTCATCTGTTAGGGTAGGCAGCATTATGTGTTCCAAGTACGTGGTTATTACTGATGGTGCAGTCAGCAGACGGGATTTGTACAGCTCGCTGTATTGAGCCGCAAAGGCCTCGTGTATCCGCGCCTGTGTGTATACCACCGGGCCTGCCAGCGATTGCACCGCTGCTACCGGCGTGTCACGTTTTTTGCGCTGAATCAGCCACACTAACAACTTGCCTGGTTTGTCGCCAGAATGATGAGTGCGGGCGGCGTGGGCCTTGTAGTTGATATTTTTCAATCTGTCAATCAGGGTATCATGCTCTGCCCGTGCTTGTATTAAGTCCGCGGTGGGGCCAGCGGTTGCAGACTGCTCCAATTGTAGCAGGTCAGATTCAATGCGTCTGAGATCTGCTTCTAAGTGTCGCCGGGAGTGTGCTTGGGTGCCTAGACATTGTCCCCTGAGGACCACTTTGAACGCGTCCCATTCAATCTGAGGTGTCGATGCCGAGCCTGTGTTGTCTTCAAAATATTGTGCCGTTTGTGCGCTGATGGAGCCCCTAAACGTGGCGTCTAGTAAGAGATCGGGTTGTAACCGCCATGTGGGTATTGGTGGTCGAGGGTGATCCCACATCAGGTCTAGGAGGTGCGGGTTGTGGTCGGAATGTGTGCGTCCCATGTAGCAGGTGTCCGTGATAACGGGTAAGAGCTCACTAGAGACCATGAAGCGATCGAGGCGGACATGCAGGGCGTGTGCCCCCGAGTAATATGAGTAGACCCTGGAGTGTGGATTGCGAGAGCGCCATGCATCCTGCAAGCCCCATTGCATGGACCACGCCTGTAGCGCCTTCGTGGTGGTCTGAGCTTGTGAGTTGGGTAATGTAGGATGGGAACGGTCAAGTGTCAAGTATAGCGAACTATTGTAGTCCCCGCCGATGACCCATGGGACCCCATGCCAGGGGGCTAGTGTGCGTGACAAGCCGGTGAGATAATCTGCTAACCCCGTGTTAGGCGCATAAAGTGAAGTGATTACCATTGCGCGACCATCTAATTTGCCGTGGATAGCCACGTATCTGCCCTCGGGGTCTATATGTACATCTTGTGTGGTCCAAGGAACGCCCGGTCTGACCCATACCAGCGTACCTCGGGCGTATGACGAGAACCCTGTAGCATAAAGTTGTCCGCGCCACCTGCGTCGCAGTGTAGCAATTTCAGTGCTGTTAAGGTGAGTTTCTTGTAGGAGGGCAATTTGGATGTGATGGCGTTTGAGGTATGAATAAATCTGGTAGCGTCGGGATGGTGTGTGTATACCTCTCACATTCCACGTACATATCCTAATGGGGAGCATTATATCAATTCAACCAAACCTCCCATCCGTCTCTGCCACCACCCCTCAACACATACCCGTTCATCTGCATGAAATCGGTCCCCGCCACCCCATAAGCATTCGATGTTACGCTCCAGTGCGCTGTGACCATGGGAGGGGGAAAAAACATGGCTATCGAAACAGTAAACCATTGAACAATATGAACTTGCAAAATACCAAAAGGTCGGATGCAAAACGTGCTCCCGTCCATACTCTCGAGGAGAGCAACAATGTTCAAGTCTAAGGGGGTGGTTGTGCTACATGCACAGGATCAAATGGAGTAAGTCAATATGCTTGTGGAGCGAAGGCATATTGCCTTCCCGGGGGGGGCGTATCAGTCAATGCCGCCCTCGTAGTGAATGAACCCATCACACACATGCGTAAGATGCCATACATTACGTGTTCCAGTCGGGCCATCTCCAGGCAAGGCAGAGTGTCTCCGCAGCCGTGCTTCGCCAAGCGTGGGCTCTCAACGCCAGCGCCTGGAGTCATGTCCATTGATGTGTCCCTTGGTGTATGCGCCCCAAGCCTGTAGTATGGAGGACGTGGGGGTGAGTCCACCATTTCGCACAGGGTTCATTGCAGTCGTGGTGTCGTAGGCTCGCCGTGTTGATCACTCGTATTCGTTTCCGTGGGGAGTTGCATCCGTCGCCTGATCAGCTGATGTAGTCCGCCGTTTGGGGGGTGACTTCAGGTCGGATATCTGAGGTCGGGGAGTCTGGCACTCCATAGATGGCATAATCGTCACTCTGAAGGCCTTGTGTGCCGCCGCTTGCCACCTCGCTCTCCACAGGGGAACCGCTGAGTTCCATTACGAGGCGGAGGGCGTCCTGCTTCTCCTGCCGTCTGGCATCTGCAGGAGGGGAAGGCCGGTTCGCCGCGTGTGCATTCGGCTGAGAATTCCGGCGGGGTCGTCACCGCCGTCTATGATTGCCGGATTGTCGTCGTGACGCAGGGCCTGTCGCCGTTTTGGGTTCTGTGTCGACTCCGCCGTCTAGCCAGGTTTCCACTTCCATGGGGTCCGTGAAGAAATGAGTCCGTTCTCCCGCCACAACTCTCAGCTTTGCAGGAAAGAGCAGGGAGTACTGGAGGCCCATTTGTCTCAGTCGCTTTTTCACTGCGAGAAAGTCATGTCTCTGCCGTTGGACCTGTACAGTGTAGTCCGGAAAGAACATCACCGACGCGTTCTCTATTCGGACCTCCTGGAGCTTGCGGGTTTCTCGTAGTATGGTATCCCTGTCTCGATAGTTCATTATGCGGATCATCATGGGTCTTGGGTTGGAGCCTGTCGTCAGAGGTTTAGTGGGGACCCTGTGAGCCCGTTCAATCACGAAGTGTGGGGAGAGCGATCCTTCCGGCAGGAGGCCTCGTAGCCACTGCTCCATGTGAATTTCAGGGGACCTCCCCTCCCATTTCTCCGGAACTCCGACCAAGCGTACGTTGTTCCTGCGGGTCCTACCTTCCGCGTCTTCAGCCCTGTCTTCCAAGAACTCCACCCTGTTCAGCAAGTCCTGGATGTGTTTATGCGACTGGTCCGCACGGGGTTGAAGTGTCTGTAGCGTGTCTTCCAAGGTGGTGGTGCGTTCCGCCAGCTTTTTGTGATCTGCTCTCAGGTGCGTGAGATCGATGACCACGCTGTCGATTTTGGTGGCCAGGGAGGTGCGGGTTAGGCTTAGCGACTCCTCAAGTCTTTCCATTGCTGCCAGCATAGTGTCCAGTTTGGCCGCCATCTGGTCCGGGTCGGTGTGCTTCCCGGTTTTGTCCATCTTGGCCTTCTGGTTAGCGTTGCTGGAGCCAGTTCTTGTTTTGGGCCCGTTAGACATCTGCGTCGCTCCCTCGGGCCTAGCCGAGCAGTTCACGTCGTCCTCAGAAGGCTGGTTCGTGTAATCAGCAGTCCAGCCGCCGGACAGGCTTATGCAGTATAGTGTGTGCGGTCCCCGTGGTGGCACTTCCCCCGGTTGTGGTCTGTGGCGGCTCGTGCTTGGCGGGTTGGTATTATCTGGCCAGTGTGTGGTAGAGGGCAAGCGTGCATCGCGTTGTGGAGGGTCAAACACCACTGCGGGTCATGGGGGATCTCAGCGGCACTCACAAGGCGTATGTGGTCACGCAGTCGCTCCAGGGGTCGGGCCGGGGGTAATTTCACGGTCTTACCGGCACTCGCCGCCACGTGGGCGCGCCCCACAGAGCTCGTCGCTGGGTCGCCGTGGTTGTCCTGCCTCGTTGCTGGTGCCTACCCCACAGGGGAGCGAGGTGGCTGGGTTGCAGTGTGCCCCTGTGGCCGGTGAGTCGGGCCGCACCAGCCGCCGCTTGGTCGTGCGGGGCAAGGCGGCGTCGCTCTGCTCCGTGAGGCCGCACCGCCGGCGCGGTACCTTGGTGACTAACGGTCTGCTGGTATAGCCACTATGCAGATCAGGTCCGGTGTTGTAGGGCGATTTCACATCCCACCCAGCGTCTCATGGCCTTTGCGCCTGCCGGGCCGACCTCTGGGCCTGCGTCCTCGACTGGAGCCCCGGTCTGTCCTGCGCGCCTCCCGAGTTCGGGAGCGAGGAAAGCGGCAGCAGTCCAACGAAACCTCCGGTGTGCCTCGGGTGTGTCGATTTTTGCCAAAGTTGGCCAGCAGGCCGGCGGTGACGTCCGGTGGTGGCGCTGACGATTTTCGCCGTCCGCAGGCGGCGATTACACGGATAAATGCCCCGGGAAGGCAAGCCAGGCGCGGAGCTTCACTCCAAGGCGGCCATTCCCGTTGCGTGCGTAGCCACGCCCCCGTTGAATTGATTGATTGATTACGCACTTGTATAGGAACCATAGGAACACAATATGCAATAGACTATCTCAACCCTATCACAAAAACCGAGCCGCGGCCCAGCCTCAATAGAAGTGATTCAACGAGGAAGCAAGATACAGTTTTAGGACTTGTCCCACTCTAGCTAAGACTTTGTAAATTACCCCGGTTTGGAGTTATTGTGCAAACTGTGGTGTCCAAGCTAAACTGTACACCTCGCTAGGATATAAGAAATATAGTATTCAAAAGACCTAGAATAGTGTCTCTATCAAGGTGTTATATATATATAGGGGTGCCGCTTGTAGCAGTGGGACATTGGTGCTAACAGGACGGGACTCTCTTTCCCTGCTATCTCCTTAGAAGCTGTGTGCTACTCGACCAGGGCGCGGATTGCCACGATGACTGCGGGACTGCGAGGACCAGGATTCTCAGCGGTAACACACCTGGTGCCTCTTCCCGCAGCCTGCCCGCCCGCTCGCCTGAAGCCCTTAAATCTGCCCGCGGCCCCCACTCCGCGGGCGCCGCTCATAGCAGTGGGACATTGGTGCTAACAGGACGGGACTCTCTTTCCCTGCTATCTCCTTGGAAGCTGTGTGCTACTCGACCAGGGTGCGGATTGCCACGATGACTGCGGGACTGCGAGGACCAGGATACTCAGCGGTAACACACCTGGTGCCTCTTCCCGCAGCCTGCCCCCCACTCGCTCTATATAACTACGCCACCTTAGTGCAACACGGGACGCGCGCAGGTGAGTGCCGGGCGAAGCCCGGGCCAAGGGCGGGCCCGTTCTAGCCCGTTACAGACCGTGTGAGACCGGACCGGGCCTCCCCTCTAACTCCTCCTGTTATATGAACTGTTCATGAACTGTATGTATGCTCCAGTTTAAATATATATTTTTTAAAGCTCTGAATTGTGATTGTACATCGTGCTTACGTTAGTATCATGACTAAGCATGGCAAAACGAGGAAGCAGGAGCAAAACAGCCGCAGGAGGGGCTCAGCTAATAGGCCCCTTAGATAATTTCATCATTAGGGCAAACTCATTCATAGATCAAGGTATCTCCCTTATGGAACGCAGAGTGTCCCAAGACCTAGCTCTGGCAAAAAGATCTTCCATGGGCCATTTTGCGACCGCTAGAACACCTGAGCAGGTTAGAGAGTCCGGCCCGATAGAAGTTCGTGCTGATATGCATAGCCTACCAAATGTGGTGGATTTATCAGCATCACAACTTCTATCTGACTCACAATTAAGTTCCGAACTGGAAAAGACCCCAAAATTAGATATGATCACCACACCAGAGGAAACGAGACAGCTGAGGGGAAGTAGGGAGGGCCCCGCACGGAAAAAAGGGGAAAAAACAAAAATGACAAAGGTCAATGAGATACGTGAGTTACCCAAAAACCAGGGGGAGAAGTCAGACCAAACTACACAGAGAGGGGAAAAAAATAGGCACACTGAGCCCCCAAACATTGTGTCAAAGGAGATCTTGGGACATGGAAGTATAGAGGCGTTGGTCAACTCGGCAGGGGGAAGCAATGATAACTAGGTTGATAGTCAATTTTTAATAAAAATGGGAGAGTTATTTAAATGCTATCTTTCCCCGATAGAAACTAGACTACTGCACATTGAAAAACAGTTAGTCGAACTGACTACCCTTTCAAAAAATCCACCAAATCACGGGGCACCAAAGATTGGGGGAAACAAACCGATCATTAACAAACCAGTAGGTTTACAAGCAAAAAAAACAGCTGCTGCAGGGGTAAATGTAAAATCGAAAACCCCTACAGTAATAGAGAAGAAAAGTGTAGAAAAGCCCAAAGAATCCACTGCGCAGGCCAGGCAGGAGAATAACACTCCCAAGGCCTCCGCTCTAAATCCTAATAAAGACTGGAATAGGGGAGCTTCTGATTTGCTGTTAACCTGCCCCCTGAGGCTAGCCCTTTTGTGGTGGTGATGACTGGAGTCCCGGAGTTGGTGGACCCCACAGATGAACCTAGCTGGTCATTAGAGAATAAAGTCCAACATTGGCTCAATATGAACCGACCGCTTCCACCTTATTGGTCGAGTAAGATCTTAATGATACGCAGGGCTCCCTGGGTGCGGCATGGAAGGAAATTAATCCATGGTGACTGCTTTCTGATTAATTTTGAGGATCCACGTACGGTGGATCATATTTGCTCATGGGGAACCCCAGGTAAAAATGAAGGCATAGAAACCAAACGACTCTCTTTTTTTTATCTGCCTAGGAATCAAACTGGCCCAGTCTATGAAGGGAATTGGCATAGAGTGGGCCATTGAGACCTGGGAGGAGACTGGGAGGAGTGGGGAGGCAATCTTACCAGAAACGCTACCAGGGAGGCAGCCTACAGGGATAGTTGGAGAGGAATCCCGACCATCAATAGATCAATCAATCAATCAAGACATTTATAGAGCGCACTACTCACCCGTAGGGTCTCAAGGCGCTAGGAGGGGGGGGGGTGCCGTCACTGCTCGAACAGCCAGGTCTTGAGCTTCTTCCTGAAGGAGAGGTGGTCTTGGGTCAGGCGCAGGTCGGTTGGGAGGGAGTTCCAGGTCTTGGCGGCCAGGTAGGAGAAGGACCTTCCTCCTGTTGTCGCTCTTCGGATGCGGGGGACGGCGGCGAGGGCGTGGCTGGTTGATCTGAGGTGGCGCTTGGGAGCGTAGAAGTTGACTCGGTTGTTGAGGTAGCTCGGGCCTTGGTCGTGTAGGGCTTTGTGTGCGTGGGTGAGGAGACGGAAGGTGATTCTTTTGTTGATGGGGAGCCAGTGCAGGTCTCTCAGATGTCCGGAGATGTGGCTGTTCCGTGGGATGTCGAGGATGAGTCTGGCTGAGGCGTTCTGGATCCGCTGGAGTCTCTTCTGGAGCTTGGCGGTGGTTCCGGCGTAGAGGGCGTTGCCGTAGTCCAGTCGGCTGGTGACGAGGGCCTGGGTGACAGTCTTCCTGGTCTCGGTGGGGATCCACCAGAAGATCTTCCGTAGCATGCGTAGGATGTTGAAGCATGACGAGGAGACGGCGTTGACTTGTCTGGTCATGGAGAGGGAGGAGTCCAGGATGAAGCCCAGGTTGCGTGCGTGGTCCGTCGGTTTGGGTGCGGTGCCCAGGGCGGGGGGCCACCAGGAGTCGTCCCAGGCGGAGGGCGAGGAGCCCAGGATGAGGACCTCCGTCTTGTCTGAGTTCAGTTTCAGGCGGCTGGTCGTCATCCACTTGGCTACATCTCTCATCCCTTCGTGCAGGTTGGCTCTGGCGGCGGCGGGGTCGTTGGTCAGGGAGAGGATCAGCTGGGTGTCGTCGGCGTAGGAGATTATGTTGAGGTTGTGTTGGCGTGCGATGGCCGCGAGGGGGCTCATGTAGACGTTGAAGAGGGTGGGACTCAACGAGGATCCTTGAGGGACGCCGCAGATGACTTCGGTGGCCTCTGATTTGTACGGTGGTAGGCGGACTCTCTGTGTTCTTCCGTCTAGGAAGGAGGTGATCCATTCCAGTGCCTTCTCCTGGATTCCGATGTTGCCGAGGCGCTGCACTAGGGTGCGGTGGCAGACAGTGTCGAATGCCGCGGAGAGGTCCAGGAGGATGAGGGCCGCTGTTTCTCCGTTGTCCATCAGGGTTCGGATGTCATCGGTGGCAGCGATGAGGGCGGTCTCGGTGCTGTGGTTGGCTCGGAAGCCAGACTGTGAGGGGTCGAGGGATCCATTCGTCTCGAGGAAGGCGGCCAGCTGTTTGTTGACGGTCTTTTCGATGACTTTGGCCGGGAACGGGAGTAGCGAGATGGGACGGTAATTCTTGAGTTCGGTGGGGTCCGCTGTAGGTTTCTTGAGAAGAGCGCTGAGTTCTGCGTGCTTCCAGCTCTCCGGGAAGGTGGCGGTGTCGAAGGAGGCGTTGATAATGTCCCGCAGGTGGGGTGCGATGACAGTGTCGGCCTTGTTGAAGATGTGGTGAGGGCAGGGGTCGGTCGGAGATCCGGAGTGGACGGAGTTCATTGTGCGGATGGTGTCTTCGGTGCTGATCGGAGTCCAGGCGCGGAGGGTGGTGGTGGGTGGCGTAGCTGTGGTTGTGTCGTGCGTTGGTTGGATGCTGAAGCTGTTGTGTATGTCCGCGATCTTGTTGTGGAAGTAGGACGCGAGGGAGTTGCAGAGGTCTTGCGACGGGGTGATGTCGTTGTTTCCGGCGCTGGGGTTGGAGAGCTCTTTCACGATGTTGAAGAGTTCCTTGCAGTTGTGTGCGTTGTTGTCCAGCCGGTCCTTGTAAGTATTTTTCTTGGTGGTGCGGATCAGTTGGTGGTGTTTCCGGATGGCGAGCTTGAGGGTGGTCATGTTGTCCATAGTTGGTTCCCTTCTCCATACTTTCTCGAGGGCTCGGCAGTTCTTCTTGGAGCTCTTGAGTTCGTCGGTGAACCATGGGGTTTTTCTGCTGCCGGGTCTGCTGGGCGGGGTCCTCAGAGGGGCCAGTTCGTCCACGCAGTTGCTGATCCACTTCGTGAGGTTGTCGGCGGCCTGGCTGGGGTTCGCTGAGCCGGCAGGAGGGTGCTGGCTCAGGGAGGCGGTGAGCTGGTCGGCTGTGATCTTGTTCCAGCTTCTTCGGGCAGCCTGTTGCTGATGGTGGTGGATCGTCGTTCTTTTGAAGGTGAAGTGGACGCAGCTGTGGTCTGTCCAGTGGAGTCCTGTTGCGTGGCTGAAGGCGATGTCTTTGCTGGATGAGAAGACGGCGTCGAGTGTGTGTCCGGCGAGGTGGGTGGGGGTGGACACCAGCTGCTTGAGTCCGAGGTTGGCGAGGTTGTCGAGCAGGGTGATGGTGTTGCGGTCGCTGTTGTTCTCCAGGTGGAAGTTGAGGTCCCCCAGGAGGATGTAGTCGGCGGAGGGGAGGGCATGCGGGCTGATGAAGTCGGCGATGTCCTCGCTGAATCGTGTGCGTGGTCCCGGGGGTCGGTAGATCAGGGTGCCTCTGAGGGTGGTCTTCGGGTCGGTGTGGATCTGGAAGTGCAGGTGTTCGGCGGTGGTTAGGGTGTCGTCGGTGTTGGTCGTGATGCGGATGGTGTCTCTGTGGATGATGGCGATGCCTCCTCCCATCTGGTTGGCGGTGCGGTCCCTCCGGGTGATCTTGTAGCCCTCTGGGATGGCGATAGCGATGTCGGGCGCTGAGGAGGCGTTCATCCAGGTCTCCGTGAGGAAGGCGATGTCAGGGGCTGTGGTGTCCAGGAGGTTCCAGAGTTCGATGGCGTGTCTGTGGACGGAGCGGGTGTTGAGCAGGATGCACTTGAGGTGGTTGCTGCTGGTGTTCGGCTTGGCGGGTGCAGGGAGGGTCCGGATGCAGGTGAACTTGCAGGCGTGGCAGCTGAAGGGTCCGTGGGTGTGCTTCGGGGTGGCTCGGTGACATCCCGGGATGCCGCCGGTGTTGAGTGCGATGAGTTCGGCGGCGTTGTAGGTTCGTCGGGTCGGCTTCCGTCGGTGGGGGCCAGGGGTCCTGGCGCTGGGCGCGGTCCAGGCGCGGACGGGCGCAGACGGGCTTGCCTTTGGCGCGCCTTCGGCGCACAATCGGCGCGCCCGCTGCGCGTGACCGCTGCGCGTTCGCACGGTCGCCATATATGGCGAAGTGCGCGGGGGGGGCGGAGCAGCTGGGAGGCGGGAGCGGGGAGGGTACACAAAGAAAAGGGGCGGGGCTAGCGGTGATGGCGGGAAGCGGGGAGCGGGGAGGGATGAGACGGGGACGTAAAAACGAAGGTGAAGTCAGGCACAAGTGGGGAAAGAAAACAAATCAACAGCAAACAGCACAATACAAATTAGCAGATCACTATGGCAACAACGGGGAGACGGGTGCGTGAAGAAAAACGAAGGCGATAACAGGCACAAGTGGGGAAAGAAAAACAACAGCAAGCAGCACAATGCAATACAATACAAATTATCAGATCACTATGGCAACAACAGACAGGAAGCTGGCACAGACCACGCCGCTCGATGTCAGGGGGCGTGGTCACGCGGCGGAGCCGGGGCAGCGAGGCAGAAGGCGGGGAGGCACACGCAGCAGCTGGTGGCCATGCGGCGCTGTCTGGAGATAGTTGATTGATCATCACTGACAAAGGGGCCCCGATCGGTTGTTGGGAGCAAGTTGACCCCACCCCCCCAGTGGGCAGCTCTTTAGCCAATGACTCGCAATCACTAAAAGTAATGTTTGGGAATATTGCGGGCCTTCGCCTCAAGGTTGAAGATGGAAGCGCCCTGAATTTTCTGCAGAAGCATAACGTAATCTGCCTCCAGGAGACATGGTCCATGACCGAACTTCATCTGACAGGTTATAAAACCTGTTTCACCTCAGCATTAGCAGGAATCATGGGTAGGCCCAAAGGAGGATTAACTATTTTTATAGCCAACACAATACAAGGACTGAAAATAACCGTAGTGCAGCTGGATGTAAATTACCAGCTTCTCTGCCTCTCCTTTAGCAATAAAGAGATTATCCTTCTGCTTAACTTTTATAACAACCTTCCGGAAGGACAGGTCTTGAAGGTCTTGCTTAACCTGCGAGATAAACTTTCTCAGCTGACACAGGATCTTGGAGACAGAGTAAGTGTAAGCATTGTATGGGGGGGATTTTAATCTGCATCCTTGCTCACGCAGTAGTAGTAACATTTGTGGGTTGGTGGATGAATATGATGGCCCCATTGCTCATTTTATCCATTCTAGCATGGGGTCGTACCTGAATGAAGTCCTCTCAGCATTAGGTCTCATGATAGCTAATAAAGTGGATCCGATTTCATATCGGCTTGAACCAACATTCTTGGGGAGGGGGCATGAAACAACAGTTGACTATGTTTTACTATTGAATGTTCTGGCCAATAGAGTCATGAGTTTTGATTTGTTAGTCAACACACTAAGCGATCATTCTGCCCTCAGCTTAGAACTTCATTTAACACACTCTCAGTTTTCCTCACAGACCATACTAAGTGTGCTAAGTCAGAATACTTTGCATCTAGACAGGACCAATGGATACTCCCTAAGATGGGAGAAGGTAGACCCCGGGGAAATTACCGAAAAGGTGATAAGAGCAGCCTATCCATTTATTCTTAGATGCCTAGACCTAGCAGCCTCAGAGGAGGAAGTTTTAAGTAATCTTGCAGTAATTCTAGTAAAAGTAAATGAATTACTGACAGTAAAGATCCAAAGAGATCGACCCAGGAGAGTAGGGTGGTTCAACCATAGCTGTACGGCAGCCCACACAAAATTAAAATCAACAGAGACCAACAGGCAATAAGTAAGCTTAGAAAAGATTATAATATTGCACGTAAGAAGAGGAAGGGTGAATTAAAACAAGCCTTATGGGACCAACTTCATAAAAGCTCCATAGACAAAAACAATGAGGCTTTGTGGAGAGTGGTAAAATCCCCCTTTCTAGTAGATGATAAAAACCTCCCAAGAATAGAAGTAGCTATCGAGGAATCAGTCTGGGTGGCCCATTTCCCTAAAATATTCCAGAAAGGCCCAACATTAACAGGGACTGATGTAGCTTCCACTAGTAGACCCACTGCGGTTTTATACCCTATCCCGCTAGAATTTGACATTTCCGAGGTGCTTCAGGCATTAAATGCTAGTAAAAATGGTAAAGCCCCGGGACCTGATGGGGTTCCCGTAGATCTATTTAAACATAATACGGATCTGTGGGCCCCAATGTTGACCAGGGTGTTCAAGGCAGTAATGGAGAAGGGCCTGTTGGACTCCTGGACCAAATCCATCATGGTTCCTATATTTGAAAAAGGAGACCGGCAGGAGGTATCCTGCTATCGCCCGATATCACTGCTGTATTCGCTGGGCAAGGTAGTGGGTAGAGTTGATCTTGAGCGTCTCCAGCAGTGGGCTGGCGATGGTGGGGTCCTCTCCGACCTTCAATTTGGGTTTTGGGAGGGCCTTGGTACAGCAGAACAAGCCCTGAACCTATCAATGTTGCTGGGTAAATATGTTCATGCAAAGCGGGGCAAGTTATACATGGTTTATGTTGATTTGTCCGCTGCTTTTGATTGTGTCTGTCATGTAAAGCCCTGGTCTGTTCTGTCACAAATGGGAGTTGACGCTCCTCTCGTAGATTTTTTAAGGGAGTTATACTCGAAAGCCTCAGCGAGAGTACGATTTGGCGTAAAAGGCGTATTATCTGCGTCGTTTGGAGTGGAGCATGGAGTTCACCAAGGTTGCGTCCTGGCCCCCTTTCTGTTTTCACTGTATACAAATGGTTTGGAAGTGGCAATGTTGAGGGGGGGCCAGGATCTACCGTAAGTAAGAAAATGTCCGATTCCCGCTCTGCTCTATGCGGACGACGACGTGATACTGGCTCGTACCCCACGCGAATTACAGAAGGCTCTGGACAGGTATGCAGACTTTATGGGGAGCTTAGATTTACATATAAACATAAAAAAGACTTACGTAATGGTAGCAGGCACAGGGAAAAAAGGGGTTAAAGACATATTCCTTAGCAAACAAAAACTCGAAACTACGGCCCAGTATCCCTATTTAGGCATCATAATTGATGATAAACTGAACTGAAAAGCCGCAGTTGAGGCAAGAAAACATCTTTTTATGAGAGCTATTGTAGCACTCATAAATTTTTCCCAAAAGCTGGGTAAAAGGTCTCCGGTAGAACTGCTAAAAATTTATAATGCTAAATGTCAGGCAATAGCCCTGTATGGGGCGGGAGTGTGGGGGCATGCTAACATCAGCACCTTGCAAGTGGCAGAGAATACATTTTTAAGATTCCTATTAGCGGCACCTAAATGTGTCTCCACGTTCTCATGCCATACGGAACTGGGGATCCCGTACTTGGTGGATTTGGCAAAAATCCAACCACTCTTACTTTGGCGACGAATTTGGTTATCTGAAAAAAAACTTACAAACTAAGCAAATCATGGCAGATTGTATGTCATTAGACCACTCACTGAAAAACATTTTCTGATTGACCTAGGGCTAGGGACCTATTACACTACACCTGAGATGATCTGTAAAATCTCGAGGAAGGATTTGAAAGTAAGGGCACTGGGCCATTTAGAAGAACTACGAATTGCCAATGAAGCAACGAAAGCTTCTGTTCAACATTCAATTGCGGTCCAGACCACTCTGTAAATCCAGCCATATTTAACACACGATCTCAAGGTATTTGAGCAACTTCTTTTGACGAGATTCAGGCTAAACATCTTTCATCGATTAGTTGCCTTCCCAGTGAAAAATAGCTGGGACTCAATTCTTTTACCCTGCCCTTGTGATGAAATTTCAAAGCAGACAACTATACATACTGTCCTGTTTTGTAAGTTTTATCACGGCCATCGTAAGCTCTGGTTGATACCTTTGCTAAAATTGTGGGGTATCAGACGATGTCGCCTAGATATGTTGCAGTTGCAGTTTTTAGATTCCGAATGTACTTGTAACCACATCGTCAATTTTCTGAAATGCATTTTTAAACATAGAACAAACTTGTGACAAGTCTTTTAACTGTGAAAAGGATGACTTTGAGAATGCCTATGTATTAGATAGTATATCTAGGGATCCCCAATGATGTTATGGATAACTGCGTTCAAAATGAATTGTGATGAGTTTTTTTTTTCTTTTAATGGTGTGTAAAACATGTTTTGTATCTGTGATGCTGCTTTTATGGTTTTCTATTTTGCAAAACCGAATAAAGAATATATATATATTTATATATATATATATATATAAAACAGCCGTGAAGCAAGACAGGGGGTATAAGATCTTACTTATGTAAATCAATGTGCTACCGGCTGTTTTGTAGGGGTGAGAGAGAGGGATTCTCTAACCACTCTTGCAGTCAGAAAACGCCGCAGAATGCCTAAGTCTTACTCCTTAGCTATGCACATACATAAGAATTAGAATGGAACAACAAAGTCTCGCTTTCAAAAAGAAAAGGAGAAGAGCACCGCATAACCCTTACCTCTCCGTCGTTGCCTCCAGCAGTGTGTACATACATACACCTCCAGCATACATGCATACGGTAACAATGAGGATATTCTGTAGGAGTAGTAGGAGAAGCACTAGTCTCCACTTATAGACATGATGTGCCAACTATGTGTACATTGCAAGCATATGTGAGCACACTGAAAAAAAATAACATGGTGGGTCCCCAGTCACAGCAATTCACTACCAGGATTGAACCCTCGTGTACATGTGTAAATACCATATCATTCAGTCCACATATTTCCTTACCCTTACTATGAGAGTTTCAAACTTTATGGAAGAGTTAATGAGTGGAGCTTTTTAGTGACACATGGTAGACACACTATATTACTGCCTTGTAACTGGGCAGGGCAATGTGTGTAATTCAAAACAGATATTTAACCTTGTATGTAACCACTTATTTAATAAAAGGTCTCAACCTACCTGTCAACATACTTGTCCTCTTCCAGATGATGACTTAAGCTGGTTTGCATCAGCTTTTTTCAGAATACTCAGAGTTGCAGCAACACAGCGCCCGAGTGATGTCACTGTATGCCCAGCAAGAGCGGCTGGGAATTGTAGTCATTGGCAATTGCACAATCCTTGTACCATGTGAAAAGGTCCACTAGGCATAAAAATGCTCCAGTTTTTAATTGCACCCAGGGGAGGGGGCCAACATAGCTATTGGCCAAATCTAGTATCTTCAAGAGTACACAGAGATGCAGATATGCAGAGTCTGATGACCTCACTGTACGCCTGGCAAAGGTGCCTGGAATTTGCATTTATTGGTAAACGTCAACACGAAAAGTTGAAATGGGCTACTAAAAAATCTTGTGTATTGTATATCCGGGGGGTGGGGTATAATTAATTATGCCCCAATCTGATTTTCTATTTTTTGCATAAGCCCAGAAATGGAATCATGCGGTATTAGATGTTGTCCATTCATGAGAATACTTGAAAAATGAGGTCGGGAACAGAAAAAAAGGGCTGCAAATAAGGTGGAAGATTATGATATAGATCCCCATATCTGAATATGATACAATGTCTTATCTCGGAGCCCGGTGCAATGAAGCTGGAAGAGGTAGAAAGGGCTTCCTTGATGAATGGGGCATATCTGCTATGCTATACAATTAGCATCCTGCCATGACATGAAAGGCAAAGATTCTTCGCTTGCCACTCCTCTTTGGCAGTCTGCAGCCTTGGTAAATCACCATTCAAACCATGTATGTGTGTTTTCAGATGTTATACCCAGTGTTGTTCTCTATCAAGGAGTATCTGAGCAATGTTACTGTATGGGTTTGGTGTTAACTTTTCTAACACAACCCACCTGATATCTCGGTTGGAGTGGTCATACTCCAAAGAATGATTCGTCATGCATGTGGAGCTCTTCTTACACCTGAGATTACTTCGGTGTTTACTTATCCTAGTACTTGTCTTGTGGGAAGTCATTCTTTTATATTGTAGTGAACAAGGGCATTTGATCATATAGATAATGTTTTCACTGCTACAATTTGAGTGACGTTTTTTTAACTCCCAGGTGGTCTGTCTCAATATCTACCTCCTTGTAATCTTTTGTGACGGGAGAAGCAGCACACCTTCCACATGGAATTGGGCCGCAAACCAGTGGTAAGCACCATAAAGTGTTTTGACCCTTCAGTGCCAGTTCTGGGGGCCTATTACAAGCTTGTACCAGTCTATCCCTCAGGCTAGTCCTGCTCTTCAATAAAAAAAATGAAAGGTCCCAGTCATTTTCAGTTTTACAAAGAATGTTCCAGTTCTGGTCATTATTTTTTTCACAGTGTTGTAAATGGTATTGAATGCTGCTACACATGTAAGCCTATCTGACTGTTCTTTAGGATAAGTTTCTAATAGGACATCAATGTTATTATCACATGAACTCTTTCTGATTGTCACTGGGAATTTGCAGGCTATAAGTTTGTCAGATAGTATGTCCAGTTGTTCATTAAATATATTGGTGTCAGAACAGTCGCATCTGATCCGTAAAAATTGTCCAAATGGTAGAAGTGTTCTAGTATGTTGACTGTCAAATCTGAGTAAGCTATTTTTGTCTCTTGGTTTTTCATAGACTTTTGTCACAAACTTGTTTTCTCTAATAATGATGTCTAATTCCAAAAAGTAACAGTTTATCTGCTGATGGTATGTGTGTGGTAATTCAAGCCCTGTCTCTGATATGTATATATCACTCAAAACCCTGGGCTGACTCTGTACCACAGCGACAGATTAAAAACACATTATCACTGTATTTGCACCAAACAATGATGTGTGACCATGAGGGTTATCACAGTTGTGCATGGTGTCAAACTTGAATGGATGTTCGTATAGACAGGCCAGGCTTAGGAGAATGTACTGCCCATCGATGTGACATGTACCTGGAAAAATAATGTCCTTTGGTACTAAAAGAAATTTTCAGTTGAAGCTATCCTGGCAAATCCTAAAAAAAATGAGTAGGCAGGATAAAGTCAATTTCAGTGTTCCTCATGATAGTTTCAATGAAAGTACTGTTTGCTCTTGGTGAATGCTGGTATAAGGTACCTCTATATCCATCGTAATATATAGGATATCAGTGTTTGAATCAATGCTGAGGTCCAAAACATAGCAAAACCAAAGGAGATGATGGACGGAGTGTTGAACATTGGAAGCACTCACCCCCAGTCAACTGATCTGGGTTTAATCCATCATCATTCTTTAGCTCACTCCACCAACCCAGTTCAGACATGGCCATATGCACATCAGTCTGACCATGTGCCTCATGGGAATAGTCCAGCCCGAACTGCCAAGCCATGTCTTCCCTGGACCGTAAACAAGCATTCTTGGACCGGTTTCTGGCTAATCAGCCGTCATCAGCCAGGCTAGCTTGAATCCAGTGGCAAAGTGAGCAAGGGACCCACGTCTGGGCATACCCTGCCAACTTAGGGCGAACAAAGCAAAACCAAAGGGGATGATGGGCGGAGTGTTGAACATTGCAAGCACTCACCAGGCTATCTTGAATCCCTGGCCATACTACCGGAGGGGTTAGGTGCATCAGCCTGGGTGCGCAGGTGCAAACAAGCGATGTGGTCGTCCGTAATGATGTTATCTCTGACCTCATTCAGTCACATCTCTGTCTCATTTTAATGTCCTGCTGGACCATATTGTAGGCCTGAAGCAGCAGGCAGCGCTCCCCTACAGACATGTGTAGAGCGCGGTGCTGCTGGAGGGGAGGGCTGCATCATCCTGGGTGCGCAGCTGCAAAAAAGAGATGTTGCAGTGCGTAATAACGTAATCTCTGACCTGATTCAGTCTCATCTCTGTCTCATTTTAAGGACCTGCTGGACCGTACTGTAAGCCTGAGCCAGCGTGCAGCGCTGCCCTACAGACATGTGGGGTTGACTTTTAGGGCACTGTAGTGAGCTCATTACTAAGTGTACATGCACACAGGCTTCTGCCACAGCATTACGCGAGCACATTATGCTTCTAGCATGCACTCTGTTCCTTTGTATGTGAACCTTGTTATAATATATTATTATTTGACCTTGTGTATTGTCGTGTACACCAACACCTCTTTGTACCACGGTTACCGATAACAGTTGGTAGATCGTACTTCAAAAACGAAGGATGCACTCAACTGGTGTTTTCTACTAAGCTTGAAATAAACGTTCATTTACCTCCAGACGTTTCCACCATTAAATTATTTCTCCCTTTTCAGACACTGAATTGATTGACCGAAAATGGGTGTAGCGGGTGCTCACCCCGTAATGATGCCCTCGGCATTCTGACGCCTTCCATTGTGGTATCAAGACACCGTCCCCGACTGGAGACTTGCTCTTCCACCCCGGAGACGGAGCTTGCACCGGCACCTGGTTGGACACACCGGTGGTGTCAGGTGAGTAGTAAAGCCTCGGTGCGCACAACCCACAATTGAGCACAGTGCGGGAGAAGGTGCTGGGGTGCAGCACCCTGGGTACACAGGTGTAGGCAAGCGATGTTCCCGTAGCTAATATTATAATCTATGGTCTCATTCATATGTTTCATTTTTAGGACTTGCTCGAACACACTCTTTCTCGCGATCCCCAGCATCCTAGACAAGCGGGTGACGGGACGTAAACACTGAGGGCTAGGTGCAGTAGGCTGACGCTCTGTCTCTGCCTCCCTCTGTTCTTTTGACTCTCCCTACCCTTCTCCCTTCCACCCACTCCCTCTCCCTGCCATTCTCACTATCTTCCTTTCATTCGGACTACCTTTCATTTCCTCTTCCACATGGCACACATACTTATGTTTCATTTTTGTATTTCAGGTTTTGTACGCTGCTTCCGGAGGAGTCCCACCCACGTATTTCATGTTATACTGTTGTTTGTTTTAATACACTTGCGTTTCCATTTATTTGTGTTGTTTTAAAAAGATTTTTTTTTCCAATAAATAAGTGAGTGTATAGGTCTTCTTTTTCTGATAACACTTGTCTGTAGTTTATTGTGAAAATCGTCTGTTTATAATAGGTTATGAGGGAAAACATTTTGCCGTGCACCTACCAAATATAAACCAGCAGACTATTACATAAATGAAGCCAGCGTAATTCAACAACTGCAAGGGTTCTATGCGTGTATCACTTTATAACCCCATGAGTACTGCTCTTGTGATTACAGAACCAATAACACACTGCCCAGGACCACCGCGGCTTCAGGGACTGCAGAGGCCCACCCTGCATATTTAAGTAAAGCCCCGGAGGTGGCGCTCCTCGAACTTCAGTTGGCCTCCAAACCCCCGAACAATTAGTAAACAATACCCGGGAAGGTGGCGATCCACTAGGGTGCGAAGCGTCTCTGTGCCCTTCCGCGCCTAAGTTACATGTGACATTAAGATCCCCAGTCCTACAGAGACCCGGCAATATAATAATAGGATTAGCCACGGAACATTACCCACCCGGAGTCGCATTTAAATCAACGAGTGAGACCATGCTTTTTTCTTCTCTCCATTTCTACCATCCGGATCCGCTCTATTAAAGCGATACAAGGTTTTCCTCCTCTAGCTTCAACTAGTCAAACAAGGATTTGCTATCACAGGGTGGAAGCCATGCACCGGCCCTCTAATAGCAAACATAAATGTCCTGCCGATGCACACCCCGGCATATTGTATGAGCTGTGCCTTGAAGGTCGCGCTCCCTAGGCCCATGATGCATAGGTTAGTATAAACACATACTAATACTACTTACTCATGTATACAGTGACCAGAGTGTAGTAAAGAGGTAAAGGAAGCGCAAAATCTAAAAATATAAATCCTACCAGTGGTCGGATGACATAATTCAATGAGCCGAAGACCCTGGGATGAGTAGAAGCAGCTACACGAAGAAAACGGGTCTTCAGCACAACGCAAGCAACTTTGAAATATTGGTGAGTGCTGCCTTCTTTTTACCTTCTCCCGCTCATCGCCAAATGTATGTAGTGCAGAGGCAGACAGCAGTGGATCTGATAAGTAGATTTATTGCAGGAAAACAATACACCTAAAATACCCACCAACAGGAGCAGACAGCAAGGCAACTGTCTTCTCCAGCACCGTGTACAAACTCCCCAAGGTTGCCCTCATGACAGCCCTACATTCTAACATTACATACTTACATTCTAGTAGAATTACATACTAACATTCTACTATGTCTCACATTGGAATACTACACAGAGCACATGACTTTACAGCAATGAGTTCATGGTTTCATCCAGGAGTCTTGAGACCGGTAGGGGTGAGTAGTTCGCTTCCCACTCCCTGTATTATATAAACGCAAACTAACTTTACTTCCACAGGTATTCTACAGCTCCCAGAGAACATCACTTTACAGCAATGAGCTCCCGATTTAGGCTCACGGTTTAATCCCTGAGTCTTCAGACCAGTAGGAGAAAGTAGTTTTCTACCCACCCCCTATATACTACAAACGTATACTGAAACTACTTACACAGTTATACTACAGTGGGTAGTAGCCTACAGCGCCCAAAGCCCATCACTTTACAGCAATCAGCTTGGTTTGATCCCTGAGTCTTCACACCGGTAGGCGTGAGTACTTCTCTTCCGGTATAGTATAAACACTGTAGCGGTCAGTAGTTCGCTTCCCCCTCCCTGTATGGTATAAATGCCTACTAACACTACTTCCACACGTATACTACAGCGCCCAGAGCCCATCCCTTTACAGCAATCACCTCGGTTTGATCCCCAAGTCTTACACCGGTAGGTATGAGTACTTTGCTTCCTGCTTCCGGTATAGTATTAACCCACGATAATGGTCAGTTGTTTGCTTCCCACTCCCTGTATGGTATAAAAGCCTACTAACATTACTTAACATGTATGCTACAAAGACGAGAGCACATCACTTTACAGCAATGAGCTCACTGTTTAGGCTCTCGGTTTCATACCCGAGTGCAGTAGCATATCATCTCAACACCAAGTCACTTTGAGCAACACTGCACTTTCAGACGGGCAGGAGTGACTACTTCTCCTTGCACTCCCCCACAGAGCTTACAGTTCTCCTACCCTCCTTTCCTACTTTTTTCGCCCTTTTTTCCCCTTACTCGCTTCATCGGAATCACAAAATGGCGGTTAACACTTCCTAGTTGCAACCGCTCACAGCGCTCGCAACCAATAAGCAGCAAGCTTGTGCTCGTAACGCCTCAGCCAAGTGGATGGCAGAATTCCCAAATATCGATATCTGTACATTTTGATATTTCTCAAAAGCTACAGAATGGATTTACACCAAATAAACAAAAGCGTGCTTTCCAGACCAAGACCCTTCTCCCTGCCAAATTTGCAGTAATTCCGTTCACCCGTACGACCTGTAGCTTTGTCTAAATTTTCCCATGGAAATTAAAATTGGGAAAACATGTTTTAGGAAACCCCTTTTTTCTCTGCCCCCCTTGACGAATCACCCCCAAACCTTCAACATAGGAGCTGATATGAACAAAGTATTGGTTTGGAAAATTTCCGGAAGATTCATTCAACAACGCCAAAGTTATAAGCAAAACAAAAAATGTTCTTCCAATGTAAACTAGGTCCTACCTATAACTACCTACTGGCGACCGCCAGTAGGTAATACATATAGATATATATATATAATTATATATATATATATATATATATATATATATTATATATATATATATATGTATGTATATATATATGTATATATATATATATATATATATATATATATATATATATATATATATATATATATATATATATATATATATATATATATATATATATTCACTGAAAAAACCATAGGTTTCAGGCCTTATATAGTTAGGAATTAGCTATTAAAAAAACCTTTGAAATTCACTGAAAAAAACCATAGGTTTCAGGAGTTATATAGTTAGGAATTAGTTTTTAAAAAACCTTTGAAATTCACTCAAAAAACTATAAGTTTTAGTGGTGTTATAGTTAGCTGGACATTTTACTCATACAAAACCAATGAAATTGCTCCTATATAGTTAGTTGTACTAACTATATTTCGCGCACCCGCAATCCACTGCTGATGATGTCACATATTAGATCATTCATGACATGGTCAGTGACATCACTGATGACATCTCAAATGACATCCCTGATGACATCACTGATGACATCATCCAGTGAATGTGGTTTGCTTTGTTATTTAAATATGCATTATATATATAGCAATTTACATTGAAGAATGAGTGGATATATATAAATAAATATTTGGATGGAGGATTTAGTAGCAGTGTAATTGACTGTTTACTTGACCAATTTATAATGTCTCACTAAATATAGTGGATAGTGACTAAACTGTGTGAATATCTGTATCACTTTGTCAGTTGTTGTGTAAACTGATTCTACAGTTGGTTACTAGCTATGTGAAAGTCTATATTAGTTATTGATTAGTTAACTGAGTATTTGTATGGGAGTGTGAAAGTGTGTGTGGTTCGGTGGGGGGTGTGTGACTGTCCAAAGATGTGTGAATAGTTGATTCAGTAGATATATGAAGTTAAAACTACATGTTCTAACAGTTTGGGTGAGGGAATCTCGTTATGGGTGTGGTGATGAGCAAATATATTTCTCAAAGGTACAGGTCCAACAAACTAGAAAAATAAAAGGCAGTGTATGTGTCACTGTTGCATATAAATAAGTATACATAAGACACAATGATTGTTTGAGTGACTGTATGGATAACTGTATACTTGTAATAATGATTTTATAATTCACTAAGTATGCCTTACTATCTAAATGAATAGAAGAAGTGGTCTTTGTATAAGTGTTTTGCTAAGTAAATATGTAAGTATGATCCATTGTTTGCATAAGTGAGTAGGATGACTTCATATGTGAATAGGATGCGTGCTGTTGTTTAATGTCAATATAGATGTATAAGTATTTTTGATAGTGTTCTATTGTTCATTGACAGCATGTATGAGTGATCCATAGGTAAGTGATTAGATGTGTGTATACATCTATGAATCACTGAGTGGATTTTTAGATACTTGTATTACTGTGACAATGGATTTAAATATGATACTCTGTATTTTACAAACAGTGATGAAAAATTGTAATAGTGTATGAAAAGGTGTATGTGATTGTCACGTGGATGATGTCATCAGTGATGTCATCAGTAATGTCATTTGAGATGTCATCAGTGATGTCACTGACCATGTCATGAATGATCTAATATGTGACATCATCAGCAGTGGATTGCGGGTGCGCGAAATATAGTTAGTACAACTAACTATATAGGAGCAATTTCATTGGTTTTGTATGAGTAAAATGTCCAGCTAACTATAACACCACTAAAACTTATAGTTTTTTGAGTGAATTTCAAAGGTTTTTTAAAAACTAATTCCTAACTATATAACTCCTGAAACCTATGGTTTTTTCAGTGAATTTCAAAGGTTTTTTTAATAGCTAATTCCTAACTATATAAGGCCTGAAACCTATGGTTTTTTCAGTGAATTTCAAAGGTTTTTTAAATGCTGATTCCTAACTATATAAGGCCTGAAACCTATGGTTTTTTCAGTGAATTTCAAAGGTTTTTTAAATGCTAATTCCTAACTATATAAGGCCTGAAACCTATGGTTTTTTCAGTGAATTTCAAAGGTTTTGTAAATGCTAATTCCTAACTATATAAGGCCTGAAACCTATGGTTTTTTCAGTGTTTTTAAAAAAAAATTTGATTGGTTAACTGGCTTATTAAGTGTATCTATTAGCGAGTAATGTTTAAATATTTAAATATATGCATGAGTGATGTAATATGTGACGTCATCAGCAGTGCATTGCAGACGTGCAAGTTATAGTGAGTCCAACTAACTATAACGTGGGAATTTCAATGGTTTTATGCGAGTAAAATGTCCAGCTAACTATAACTGGTGTGAAACCTATGGTTTTTTCAGTGAATTTCAAAGGTTTTTTAAATGCTAATTCCTAACTATAACTGGTGTGTAACCTATGGTTTTTTCAGTGAACATATATATATATATATAACATTTCTATGGCAAAATGAAACCCCTCATTTTGTTCCTTTGCAAATTAAATGTTTTAAGTGTTAACACTTTATTCCAATCAAGATGACTTCAGGTGTGCGATACTTTTGTCATAAGTAAGACTGTTAGCGCTCTAGTTGTTCTTTAGAACACTCTGGGACATTCTGTCATTGGGCTATAGTTGGGCTACATCTGGCTGATATTTGGGCTACATTTGTTTTTTTTGTCTCTGGTGGCCATCTTTGGGCTACATTGTGCTACATTGGGCTACATTTGGGCTCTAACATATATATAGCCCAATTTAGCCCAATATATATTTTTTCAAAGTTAATTTTCGTAAAAACCACTGGAGCACATATCTTGAGACATAGCAAAGGCACATAGGGCTACCAGTCCCTACAATTTTGCCAAGTTTGGTGGAAAACCATTCAGCCGTTCGGGCTAAAAGTGAGTCCAACCGCCCTATGGAAATTAACATGGGGAAAACACGTTTTGGGACCCCACATTTATCTCGGCCCCCGCTTGACGAATCCCCCCTAAACTTTCAGGGAAGGAGAGGAGCGCCGCGAGGCAAAGTTAAGGAAAATTTCAGGAAGATTCCTCAACCGGCGCCAAAGTTATTCCCAATAGAATGTTGCGATTTCCCTATGGAAAACAATCCTAACTATATATACCTACTGACTGTCGCCAGTAGGTAATATACATATATATATATATATATATATCCACAAGAGTTGCCTGCGTTAACAGATGGAAGCCGCACGAGAAGATTAAATTCTGCCACGTTTAATTAGGGAGGGAGGCAGCATGGGGATGACACAGCATGCAGCAAAGTACAAGTCCTGCCTGACGCGTTTCGTGCACCAAGCACTTCCTCAAAGGCTCCGGACTTCGCAGGAAATGACACAATGATTTTCGGAACCACCATATGAATTCCGCCCTTGTGGGCGTGGCCAACCCCGTGGCCCGATGGTACTTGTGGTGCCAATTTTTTCACAAGTGCGCTATCGTGACAAGTCCCAATATTGTCATTCACACCCAAGTGGGATGTGCAGCGGTGCTCACATTCATGCTGCTTCAGTTGTCCTCCTAGAATCGGCATCTTCTCCCATGGGTTAAGGCGTCATTGGGCGTCTCTACTGGAGGGCTGTAAACAGCCCCAGGGCTTCACATCGCGGCTCAGGCATGTCGCCAACAATCCACAAGAGTTGCCTGCGTTAACAGATGGAAGCCGCACGAGAAGATTAAATTCTGCCACGTTTATTCAGGGAGGGAGGCAGCATGGGGGAGACACAGCATGCAGCAAAGTACAAGTCTTGCCTGACGCGTTACGTGCACCAAGCACTTCCTCAAAGGCTCCGGACTTCGCAGGAAATGACACGTTGATTTTCAGTACCACCATATGAATTCCGCCCTTGTGGGCGTGGCCAACCCCGTGGCTCGATGGTACTTGTGGTGCCAATTTTTTCACAAGTGCGCTTTCGTGACAAGTCTCAATATTGTCATTCACACCCAAGTGGGATGTGCAGCGGCGCTCACATTCATGCTGCTTCAGTTGTCCTCCTAGAATCGGCATCTTCTCCCATGGGTAAAGGCGTCATTGGGCGTCTCTACTGGAGGGCTGTAAACAGCCCCAGGGCTTCACATCGCGGCTCCGGCATGCCGCCAACAATCCACAAGAGTTGCCTGCGTTAACAGATGGAAGCCGCACGAGAAGATTAAATTCTGCCACGTTTATTCAGGGAGGGAGGCAGCATGGGGGAGACACAGCATGCAGCAAAGTACAAGTCCTGCCTGACGCGTTTCGTGCACCAAGCACTTCCTCAAAGGCTCCGGACTTCGCAGGAAATAACACTATGATTTTCGGTACTACCATATGAATTCCGCCCTTGTGGGCGTGACCAACCCCGTGGCCTGATGGTACTTGTGGTGGCAATTTTTTCACAAGTGCGCTATCGTGACAAGTCCCAATATTGTCATTCACACCCAAGTGGGATGTGCAGCAGCGCTCACATTCATGCTGCTTCAGTTGTCCTCCTAGAATCGGCATCTTCTCCCATGGGTAAAGGCGTCATTTCCAGTTAAAGATAACCATACAGATCCTGACTGTAATACCTTGGCGTCATGAATTGTCCTTGATGTTTTGTAAATAGTGTATATACAGATTGTATCAATTTGCGGATTAGATGAGTATAAGAATCATGTTAGATGGAGAAAATCTTACAAAATTAGGGAAATGTATTCAGGTACTTTACTGAGAACAATGGGCCTAGTTTCTTATCCTCATAAAAATTGTTATTGCACACTGTGAAGACCTCATATGAATCAATTGGTAGAAAAGTTGGGCAAATCTTCATCGTGTCCAATAACAATGTTGAATTCACTAAGACGATATGAGAAATAGTTGGTTTGTTCCCAAATTGTAGATAAGGTGTGTAAATATGTATATATTTGTATATACCTATACATAAGCCCAGACGTTTGCCAATATGTGTACTTCACAGAAATGTTGAACAATAATGGCGTCTAAAAGAAACCATGTAAAATGAGCGAGGTTGCTGGTCTAGATTTTTAACAGACATGGAAAAGGGTACTTTCACATTGCACTATAAATGAAGATCTAGATCACTGGAACTCTATGGTCCAGTGGAAGGCTAGAGTAGCCGAAACGCGTAGGCCGTCCGTTTTGTGATGAGCTGCATCCTGCACATTGTGTGTGAATAAAAATAAAAAGTTTTTTGAAAGACTTACCTGCTGCTGTGCTGTGACTTCTGCCGAGAGTGAGGGGCGAGGAGAATCCAGGATATATACATATATATATATATATATATACATATATTCTTTACCACACCAAACTTTCAATCAAAGAAGGCGCTGACTCCGTGAATCTCAATCCAAACGGTTTATTTCATATTCAGTTTCTGCTCAGACGCGTTTCGGCGGCTTGCTCCCGCCTTGTTCACTAACATCTACATTTTAGATTGTACGACATATATACAGATACATGTTGTCAAGGGTTCAATTAACAAAACTCGTTTGCACTGGCTGTTGCTATGGTTTCAAAGTTACACCCTATGTGATGACGTGGAAAAGTACATGACTTGCACATTTAGAAAATCATGGCAGTCTGTTTTCACTTGTTGTCATAAAACATTTTTAGCAGGTAAAATCTACACATTTAAATTTGTGCTCATAATATATCTTACGAAAAAGGTGTTTTAACTGTGTTAAAATAATCACATAACATCACATGCTATTCAATTAATATCATTGGATACATTGTATTGTTTGTTAACATGTCCCGGGTAATTCTGTGTTTGTCCGCTCATACCTGTTCTTATATCAATCGTGATTGGCTTAAGGCTGTATAGTAAGTAGTGACTTAGCATGTTATTGGGCGCTCGGTCGGGAGTGAGAGTTATGCATCCGACTTATGTGGTCTAGTCATCATAACTGGCCCAGTAGATTTGTGAGTGCAGGGCATATTGATTAGTAAGTACTTTTATATGCTCTTCGCACACTACTTAACTCTTTTATCGGTAGGCCAGTGCCTGTTGTGTATTCAGGTACATGCTAGTCTTCGCCCAAGGGTAACAAGACCGCGAGCTGCTGGGTAATGCTAACACAAGGCTGTGATTGCTCTGTTAGCTATCGAGGGTCTCCCGATACATTAAACAGCGGGGGGAACTACATACGCGACTTGTAATGGTGTACTCGTGTTGAAGCCTGGTGATTTAAAAATAAAGGGTGCGTAGAGTGAGGTGATTTATACTGCACATCAGGTGTGCCCATACCCAGTGTGACATGTGAGGTGAATTTACAGTGAATTAAACGTGAACAGCAGATGTTTGAAGGGTACTCGGAAAAGAGGGGAGGCACAGGGGCTGGAGGAGTTATATGTGGACGCTAAGGGCTTCATCCGCATTCAAGCCTGAAGGGATTTTGGAGTTTAAGAGAATGATGTATCTCGACTCCAGGCGGCGTAAAGCAAGTTTACGATTTCCGCCTCTGACATTTCTGGGGATGCTGTCTATGACGAAGTACGTCAGACCTTCTGCATTGCCTCCATGGGTCTCATGGATATGTCTTGCTACTGGATATGTTTGGTCCATATTCGCGATTGCCCGCAGGTGTTGTAGGATTCTCACATGCACAGGGTGGATGGTGGACCCTACGTATTTTATATATAGATATAGACACACACACACACACACACCCTATTGACAAAAAATTATTTTAATATTACTACGACTGGTCTGATGCTCTGTATCAATTTACCACAAACCCTTACCTTTAGAAGGGTAGAGGGAATGAGAGAAGAAATTGGACTTCCTACAACTTCCTACGTTTCAATGCTCCCATCTGGAAGCATGCAAATGTAGGATATCCAATTTCTTCTCTCATTCCCTCTACTCTTCTAAATGTAAGGGTTTGTTGGTCATTTCAACGGGAAGGAAATGTCACAGAGACTCCAACTTTAACTTCCTTTTCCTGTCCAGAAGGCTCTTCCCAGTGCTTTGTCCATCTCCTGGGCAATTTTCTTTTGGATTTCAAGTGGAAAGAATCAGCCTCTTTGTCTGCAATTACTGCTGCATCCACCATTAGATTTTGAGGACTTAGTTTTTGTAGCATCACAACAAATATGTTTTTAAAAAACTTTTAGATAAAGGTTTTGTTTGAAGAGGGCATGCACCAGTATATATTTCTACCTCTTATTAAAAAATGTAATGTGATTGTGGTTATGATGAATGGTTTGGAGTAGCAGTGGGGGCCTATTTTTTTGCCTTCCAGTTTTTAGCTTTTATAAGTGAAACAGGTTGCACAGTTACGTACCTTTTGTCCATGTTTCTAAAATTTGCACTTTTCATTTATTTTACCATGTGGTCTAGTCTGCTCAGAAACCATCCAGCTAGAACTTGTAGGCATTGGGTAGTCCAGCAACTGTTTTTGTTGCATATTTTGTTTTAGATTATCTATGATTTAGGGATGGCATTTAAATACAAAAGATTTATTTTGTATTTTACTTTTGTTTCTGCAAAAAATATATTTCAGTGGGGTAATATTTTAATGACATGGGAGGATGATTTATTGTTCATTTTATGGCATTACTGAAACAATGGTAACATTTTCTTCTTTGTTTACCATGCCATGGTCAAGTGGTCATTATTTTTTCTGGCAAGTGTGTTTTTGTGTGTTTGCCACAGGCCACCATTTTGTCTTTGTTCTCCATGCCAAGTAGCCGGCAGCCATTTTGAAGAGCAGTGTCCATAGGCTGCATGTGTTCTTCTTTGTTGTCCATATCTCCCTAATTTTCATTGTTTGAACATGAGACCGGTGGCTATTTTTTGTAGCCAGACAGAGTGCTTTTGTCAAAGGCCTGCATGTGTTCTTTGCTGTCCATGCCTTCTTTCTTGTTGTTGTTTGAACATGTGGCCTTTGGCCATTTTGTGTAGCCAGCCATTGTGTTAAATCCTTTTTTATTAGTTTTCAAAGCCATTTTTTAGGATTGGGCTGTGCCTTTTTCTTCATTTTTTTAAACTTTTTTCCCTGATATAAATTATATGTGCTTGAGGATGATTGCAGTACGTATGTACAATATAATATTAAATGCATTTGTTTCTATTTTCCCTTGCACCGCCTTGCCTCCCAAAGGATTTTTCATAGTTGCTATTGAGATTAATTTTCTAACATTATTAGATTTTTCCCTGCTCCTCGTTCCACCTGCCATAAATCTCTTATGTCATAATTACACACCAGCATTAATATCTTTTAAGGAATAATCAGTTTTTCCCTGCACCCCATGCCTGCCATAGGTCTCTTAGTATAGGTTCATACTAGCATTTATTTTTAAGGATTATTCCATTATCCACTACACCCCCTGCCTGCCATAGGCATACACAAGAATTCATTTTCAGGATTATTAATTTTTTCCCTGCACCTCCTGCCTGTTAAAAGTCTCTTAGGCCATAGGCGCTCTCCAGCATTCATCCTTTAAGGATTATTTCATTTCCCCCTGCACCTTCTGCCTGATATAGGGACACACCAGCATTAATTTTTTTAAGGATTATTTAATTTGACTTGCCCGCCCCCTGCCTGACATAGGTCTTGTATGACATAGGCACAGAACAGCATACATAATTTAAGGATTATTTCATTTTACCCTGCACTCCCTACTGGCCACAGGTGTCTCATATTTCAAACTGCAAAAATAACACATTTCACTGAATATTTTTCTAATTTGGTTGCTTTTAAGTGCACAAGAGACATCACCCACAGTATGCCAGATGGAAGGATGACACAAAGTGACACCATACCCGAGTCCTCCTATGCTTTCACTTGTTCAGCTAAGAGCAAACTGACAGAGCTTGAAGATGGCCCAACAATGGTGTTCCTGACAAAAAAATTGGGCAGTGAGGAGGAGGAGAAGCAGATGGCCTCCACTGCTGAGCCACCCTCCACCTTTTTCAGGAAATGTGTTGTGCCTGCTGAAACTGTCCTCTGGGCAGCAAGCTGGGGGCAGCCCTGCTACATTAACAACGGCACCAGTGCAACCTAAGACCACGTAGCTCAGCGAGGCAGCCACTGCAGTCATTGTGACAAGTAGTGGGTCTAAACTGGATTCATCCCAGCCACAAAGTACCTAACCAGCACAAGAAACTGAGCAAAGTGGGCAACAGGAGCTACAGCCAGCAACAGTTCTTTCCTGAAGTAGGAGCAGAACAGGAAGTTAAGGTTACTGCTGGGCAAGGTGTAGCTCTTGAACCATTGACTACACAATCTCCAGGAAGAAAAAGAAAGGTTACTCCACCATCTACTCCAAGCTCCCTTCTGATGATCTGGACATGGATTGGATCCCAGTCGAATCCACCACCCGCCACGAGAGACCAGGGAAAAGGAAAGTTCTTGAAAGCCTTAGAAATATGGAAAGTGACGCTAATGAGGATGAGCCAGTGATTGTCAGTATAGAGGGCAGCCGAGAGGACAGTCAGATGATGGCTAATTCCACCCCCAGCTTACATGTTTGTAAGGCCCCCTCTGAGACCCGCATCCACCACTATCTCAGTCTAAGTATGCCCTGCACAGAGGCAACTGACAGACCCACCTACCTCAAAATCTTCAGATATTGGCAGTGGTAACTAAAAAGGTTCTCTTTCCCAGTTTGTGATTTCTTTACGGTTATATAGCAGGAGGATAAAATTGCAATATTCTCCATTTGAGTGCTTCTCTTGTTAGACCTAGCATGTGTGGCATGTTTTTTCTCTGTCTTTTTTGCTCCTCGCCTCCTGTTTTTGCCTGTGTGTGGAATTTTGTTTTTGCTTGTTTTAGAACTCTAGACACTTTACCACTGGACATCATTGCTAAAGTGCAAGTGTTCCACGTCTATATTATGACTGTGATTGGTTATCCATGATTGACATATTTGATTTAGTGGAAGTAAAGTGCACTGTTTGTGCCCAGGGCCTGCAATTCAATTGCTACTAGTGGGCCTGCAGCACTGATTGTGCCACCCACATGAGTAACCCTGCAACCATGTCTCAGACCTGCCACTGTAGTGTATGTGTGTGCAGTTTTAATCTGCCATGTCAACCTGGCAAGTGGACCCACTTGCCAGGTTCAAACCTTCCCTTTTACTACTTGTAAGGTACCCAGAAGGTAGGCCCAAGGTAGCTCCATGAGCAGGGTGCAGTCTATTTAGAAGGTGGGACAAGTACTGGTGTGTTTTACATACTGCTAAATTTGTTTTTCACTATTGCAAGTACTATCTCTCACATAGCTTATCATTGGAGCTGCCTTGTAGCTTCTTACAAGTGCAACTTCAAATTGGGAAGAGATGGAGATTTAGAGTTTGGGGTCCCTGAAAAAAATTGCGCTCTTAGAAAGTGGACATTTTCTTGCTTTACCATTCTGTGCCTCTGCCTGGCTGTGGAACCCCCATCTGCTTTAAACTGACAGTTGGGCTGTTTGTGCATTCACTCTAGACAGTCACACAAAGGGTTCTGAGGTATGCCCTGCATATCCTGATGGCCCATTACCAGGCTGATGGATCTTCCTGAGCTAGAGCGGTAGGAGGTGTTGTCACTGACTCCTGAATAGGGCTGTGCTTGTTCCCACACAAAGCTGTCTCGATTCCCATGTAATGTGTCTGGAGCTCCGTCATGGACATGGCAGGGTATTGTGCACTACAAAGACTTTCCTTTGAAGTTCGCCTACTTCAAATGCAGAAATTGGTAGTACTATAGCCATGACACCATAACTTCAGAACACTTCTGGACTAAGAGGAGATTCTGCCCAGAAGAAGAGCTGGAGAAGCTGTAGGAGGGGGACTGCCACTCTGCTTGTTGCTGTGTTGTTCAGGCTTCCTGCTTGCTGCTTCTGTCTTGAACATCTAAAGGACAGGACTTTGCTTTTTGTATCCTAGGTTTTTGTGTGCTTGCCTCCTGTTAAGAAGTCTCAGAGCCATCAAAGACTTCATCTGCAGCCTCTGAACTCCTCTGCTGGGAGTTCTGAACTGCCAAGTTGTGCCAATTTCAGTTCTGGGCCCATGGAGGTGGTTTAACTGTAAAGGACTGAATAAAATCCATGCATAGACCTTCAGCGCCTATTTTCCCAGGTGCAGCACCACCATGTGGCTGAAAAACAAATGCACTGCCATGGTGTGGCTGAAAAATAGATGCAGCACCTGCCGTGCCGCTGAAAAGATCACCGCAGGCCAAGCTCTGAGCACTGTTTCTCCGGAATATGAAGACCCCACTCGAGCTTCAATGAAGGCCCTGCTCTGCGGCTGCAGAAATCGACACATCACCTTCCATGCACCTGAAAAATCAATACAGCGCCTCTGTCTCTGCTGACGCATCGACCCAGCACGTTTGGATTATCAATGCATCACACCTTGCACAGGTGTTCTTCATTGAGGTAGCCAAGCATTAAGAAACTGAAGAACTGTGTCCAAAAATGAATGCATCACCTCCCCTCACAGAAAGGAATAGACACATCACCTTCCATGACAGTAAGGAATTGATGCCTTACCTCCTCTGCATCACTGTAAAGACTAAACACATCACCACCCCTGGCATTAAGAAACTGATGCATCACCTCCCCCAAGAGTGAGGAATCAACTCATCACTTTGTTTTCCAGCGCCTCATCTCTCCTGCACCTGTTTTTTGTCTTTGATTTTGATGCATCCCAGGTACTTTGTGACAAAAGTGAGAAATCCACAGTTTTCTATTGATTTAACTGTTTTGAACCTTTTAAAAGTAATATCTTGATTTATATATGTTGGATTTTTTTGTCATTTTTGGTTTTATTTGATTCAGATAAAGATTTGTTATTTTTCTGAACTGGTGTGGTGTCCAGCTGTCATGTTTTCAATGTGTTACTTTGTGTGTTGATACAAATGCTTTGCCTGACTTCCTGTGCCAAGCTACCAAGGGTGTGAGCAGGAGTTATTTTAGCTGTGTAATCCCCTTACTCTGACTAGAATAAGGGTTCCTATTTGGACAGGGTGCAAGCCATTGCCAGCTAGAGACTCCCATTTCTAAAAGTCAAGGTAACCCAGGTTCACACTAGGGAACCAAGTGGCCAAATGTACCATTTGATCACGTAATCTGGTGGGAAAAGAACCTTAAAAAGGTAGCTGGTGGTATTGATGAGAGAGGGGAAGCTGAACACGGTGATAGAATGAGGTAGTGAGGGAGACTAGTCGTCAGAATTGCAGAAAGCAGCGGGGGCCGTAAATACCTGGGGGTGTTTTTGACAGAGATACCGGCAGTCGCGTGGGAGCGCAATGTAGCACCGGTCTGGGAACGGACCCAAACGGATATTAAAGTATGGTCCCAGGTGCCACTGACTATTTATGGTAGATCGGCTATTTTTAAAATGGTGGCCCTACCCAGACTGCTGTATCAGCTACAAAATCATCAGTATCCAATCCAGCCCTCTTGGTTTAAGCAGGTGGACTCCGCCCTTGGGCGATTCCTTTGGGCGGGCGGCTCGATTAGGGTGGCGTTGCGCAAGTGTTTTCGCTCAACATATTGTGGAGGGTTGGCGACCTCTGATGTTCTTTCCTACTACCAGGCGTCACATTTATTAGTGTTAAATGATTGGTGGTATGGGGAGAGAGGCGACCTGGCCTATGCACTAGAGAGGCTGCTGATGGAACCTCGTACGCTCCACACATGGCTGTATGAGCCGAGGGGGCGCAGGACCCTGCCGCCAGCGACACAAGTGGTCTTTGATGTCTGGAGACGGGCGTTGCGGCGGATGGGGTGGTGGCAGACCCTGACTGAAGAAACCTCCTGTGGGGCAATGGCCGCCTACCAGGCCTGGCAGCCCTCTCGGGATTTTGAGGCTGGGACGCCACCGGTATCTCCCGGTTGGGGGATGTTATGTCGGGAATAATGCTTAAGTTATTTCAGGAGCTCAGCACCGAGTTTCACATGCCCCGTACGCAGTTCTTCCGGTATTTACAGTTGCGTCATGCCCTAGCCCCAGATCTGAAGGGCTTGACGTCCCTTCCTGCGTTTAGCCCATTGGAGGCACGAGTATTTATGGGGGATATAGACACAAAGAAAATCTCACGCATTTATCAGTCCCTGATCATACACTGCTCCTCAGATTTACAGACGCTTAAGGAAACCTGGGAGGCTGAGGTAGGGCTGCTGGAGGAGGAGGACTGGAATGAGGCGATGGGGGGTCCTAGAGGAGTGGCCATATCGGTACGTCTTCGATTGATACAATTCAAATACCTTCACAGAGTGTACTATTTAAGACAGAGGCTTTGGAGGGCGGGCCTAATTGGTTCCCCGGACTGTACTAGGTGTGGACAAGAGGAGGGCACCTTCTTCCATACGGTATGGAGTTGCGAACGTTTGAGTAGATTCTGGAATGGCGTCTGGAATGGATTGGATGAGGCGCTAGGTTGGGTGCTCCCGCGCACGCCGCGGTTGGGGCTGTTCCATGTGCTAGAGGGGGTGGGAAGCAACATCTATAAGAGACACTTGCTTTTACTAGGTCTCACTGTGGCCAAGAGAGACATAGCGAGGGCCTGGAAGAACCCGCAGGCCCCATCGCTCACAGCATGGAAAAGGGGCCTAGATTTTTGTATGGGGATGGAGAAACCTGTTTTTCTGGCTCGGGGCTGCCCCAGTAAGCACTTCAAAATTTGGAAGAGATGGGCCGATTACAGGGGTATTTGGTTGGAGCCACCAGTGGAACCAGACCCTGATCTGGAGGCTTGACTCCGCTCTGGTGTGGACTGTGTGTGGGTGTTTGACCGGACATGTTGGGAACCGTGCAGGGGGGGGAGGGATCCGGGTGGGATGGAGTTTGGGATGGTTGGGGGGATAGGAGTTGGGACGGGGGAGGATGAGTTATGAACATTGATCCTGATGCGCTGATTATAAATGTAATGATGGATTACTTTGTTGTCTATGTATGCTGGTGTCCTGCAGATACCTCTGGGGTACAGGGGTCTGCGACTTTCTATGTGATCTATCAATAAAATGTGTTTAAAAAAAAAAAGAATGAGGTAGTGAGGTAGAAGAGGAGGACAGCTTTACACAAAGAAGCCCTGCCCCTGTGGTGTGTCAGCATCACCCACATCAGCAACATCCAAATGGCACAAGATTCAGATGCAGATACCAATGCACATAGTGATTCCCTGAAGATGCACATTGAGTCTACAACCTCCTGGTTCTCTCTGGAAGTTGCCTGTGTCAGTGGAACACAAAAGAAAGAAATTATTACGGGCATGTTTAAGCAGGAGAGGCACTACGAACGCAACCACCCAACTGCATGTTTTTACAATGAGAAGCAGGGTAAAATGTCAGGACTGTACCTCCTCCCTTTTTTTTTTAGAAGAAGTGGGATTTTCAGAATTTGTGGTGGTCTTCTGCCTGAAATGGAAGGATCCCAGCCGGATCTTTTTTGACAGAGTTGCTGTTACAGTTCTCCATCATAATGTGCTGTAATTGGTTGGTCAATATATATTTTTTTTTAATTCAATTTATATTCAATTTATAACGCGCACAGCTACTCAGAGGAGAGTCCCGGCGCGAGCCAGAGAACAGGTTGAAAGTCAAATGGTAAACTAAAAGGGAAAGGTTTTGAGCTTTCTCTTAAAGTCACAAGATCCTGGATGCTGTGTAGGGCCAGCGGGAGGGTATTCCATGCCAAAGCAGCAGAGTGCTGTTCACAATATCTACCTGACAACAGACACTAGGACCAGTTGTCAAGCCACTGAATACATGTGTATGACTGCAGACTGGGTCTCTTTTGTTAGGATTAGGCAACAGTTATCTGCAGGTCTTAGTGCTGAAGAAAATTGTAGGATGTTCAGCGGCATGCAACAGTGGCCATGTTTACCATGGAGAAATCCCATACAGCTGCAAACATCTAGGAATATTTTAACGCCAATGTGTTTGAGTGGCTTGGAACCAGAGGTGTCAGAACTGGATTTATTGCCACAGACAATGGAAAGTATTATAGTCAAGGACATGGCAGATAGATATTTCAGGGTCCTGTGATTAGTGCATTGCATCAACCTGATTGTGCAGGACTTTCTCAAAAAAGATAACATAGTCAGCAACATACAGTGGAATAGCATACAGTGGATTGGCATACATGGGAATACCATAGAGTTGAGTGATGTACAATGTAGTTGGGTGCAGTGGAATAGCTTGGAGTGGAGGGCATATAATGGAGTGGTGTACAGTGGAGGATCATAGAGCCAAATACTATAGGATGGAATAGTGTAGAGTGGAGTTGTGTACAGTGGAACAGCATAGAGTGGAGTTAAATTGAAGGGAGTGGTGTATATTGCAGGTCTATACACTGAAGTGCTGTAGAGTGGAGTGGTATAAAGTGTAACAGTGTACAGTGAAGTGTCATAGACTGGAATAGTTTATGGTGGATCGACATGGACTTGAGGGACTTAAAGTGGAGTGTCTTAGAGTGGAATAGCATAGAGTGTAGTAGCGTTGAGTGGAGCTGCGTAAACTGAAATAGCACAGAGTGAAGTGGCATAAAGTGAAGGGGAGTCCACTGGCATGGCATACCCTGTGAGGCTCTGTGGCCAACTTCCCCAAATGATGACAACCCCACACTATGCACAGCTATCAGCTATCCATGGCAAGGGGTTGAGTATTTGCCATGTGGCGTGGGATTGCACTTTGAGTCCCTGGGACCACCTCTCCAGGAGCCAAATAAAATTAAACAGGAGAGGAGGGCATGCAACCCCCCTCCACAAGACTTATTGGGCCTCAGGGATCCCATCCCGGGGGCCAAATATAATTAATATGGGGAGGGGACCCCCACAGGACACTGTCTGTTGGCAGACAGGAAAAGTACAACTGTTCTCTCACTGGGTAAAGTGCAAAGCTGCATCTGCCAGGTCAAGAACAAACATTTCCATTTCCATGCATGCACAGTTTTCTCAAGCTTATCAACCCAAGTTTGAGACAGTGAGGAAGAGGAGGAGAGCAGACCAGGGATGCAGACAGTACAGGTAAGTGTTTATTTTTGGGGTTCTTAATAAAGTATTATTATTTTTTTAATAGGTGGGGTGGAGGCGGTGGCTGGCCAACTCCGCTCCGCTGCGGAGTAGGAATTTGCCCTATATTCCGCGTTCTACGTGGAACGTGGAGTAGGCAAATCTCTACACACTCCACTGGCAGACCGGAGTTGTGGCCCGGGGTTACCCACAACCAGTGTCGCTCTTAACAGATTTACATTTTATATCAAAGCTCAGGAAGATTGTGAAAGTTTTGACAAGTTCCTTACGGCTCTAAGTGCTTTTTCCACAAACTGCAACTTTGGGCCTATCACTGATAACATGATCAGGGACCAGATCATTGTTCATGTCAAAAGCAAAAAAGTATGAGAGCAATTGTGGATAATGGCTGATCCCAGTCTGCAGGCTGCCATCAGTACTGCCAAAACACTGGAACAATCAGAGCAATGGATGAAATCTTTAGACAGAAATGCCAGGTCTTCAGGAGATGTGAGCAGTGTTACACCGGGGACTTCTAAAGATACTATCAAGAACACATCGAAGTATAAGGGTGGGCTTAAAACTTTTCATTGTTTCCGGTGTGGTAACCCTGCACACGTTGCATCTTCGCCAATTTGTCCTGCGATTGGGAAAGATTTCAGTAAATGTGGGTGTACTGGACATTTCTCTAGGTTGTGCAAGGATAGCAAAAGGAAAAATAACACTAATAACTATGAAGGAAAGGTAGCCTGTGTGAGTGAGCATACGTATGATGACACTCAAGGTGGAGCGGAGAGGGGCATAGTTATGTCCATTCAAGACTTTTCTGAGAATGCTGAAGAAGAAACTATTATGGCATCCCCCAAATGTCAAGTAAGCATACTTAATAGGGAACTTTTGTTAATGGCGGACTCTGGATCACCATGGACCATCATCACGAAAGAGTATTGCATTCAGTTTTTTGATGATTTATTGAATTTAAATGCTCTCAAAGAATCTGATATAGTTGCTGAGATTTTTGATGGCTCCAGGATAGACATCTGAGGCTATAAGGAGGTAGAAATTGAATTTTTTAAAAAAGAGAGCTCATATCAAAATGTATATAGAAAAAGGGAGTGAATGTGTTAGGGTGGATGGATCAGGCCATTTTGGGTATTATTTTAAATCCCAGGAGCAACTTACTCACTGGTCCTACTCACCGCAGAAGCTACAGATGGAAAGGATTTGACTAAATCATTTCCTTGTGTTTTTTCTCAGAAATTAGGAAAATTAGTAGGTTTCAGTCAAAGAACAAAGGTGAAAGAAGGATTGGTTTCAGTGAGACAAAAGCTTTGACACATACAATAAGGCGAACAGGGTTACGCTGGCGCCCCTGCTCCTTCAGCTGTACAACACCGCTATAAGTGAAGGTTTGTTCCCTCCGTCCATGCGAGAAGCGTTCCTGGTCTCCCTGCCCAAGCCAGATAGAGACCACACTGCACTGGGTTCGTACAGGCCGCTGGCAATGCTTAATACAGACTATAAAGTCTTTGCGAGGTTCTTACAGAACGGTTCGCGGTAGTGGTCCCTCACTTAGCGCACCCAGACCAAAACTGGTTTGTGCCGGCAAGATCCACATCCCTGAATCTTAGGAGGTTCTTTAGGGTGGAGGCTGAAGCGACGAAGGAATGGCCCAGGGCGGGGTGCCTGATAATAGATCTGGAAAAGGCCTTCGACTGCCTGGAGTGGGGGTACCTGACCGCTGTGCTGTCACGCTATGATGTAGATGTGGGATTCCTGCAGATGGTTTAGCTCCTTTATAAGAATCCTGTGGTCAGGGTAAGGCTTGGCCTATACATTTCGGAGGCAGTGGCAGTGGGTGGGAGCACTCGGCAGGGGTGCCCCCTGTCCCCGCTGCTGTTTGCGCTGGCTGTGGAACTTCTGGCGACGGTACTGAGGCAGACACTGGGAGCGGGAATTCCCCTGGGGGATGCGATCCACCAGATCTCGCTTTATGCAGACGACCTACTAGTGTTTGTAGATGACGTGACGCGCATACCGGAAAGGCTGGCCCAGCTGCTGGAGCAGTTTGCGGTTGTCTCTGGGCTCAGGGTAAATGCGGGCACGTCTTGCCTCTTTGCCTTCAATGCTGAGATAGACGACCCGGGGTACTGCCTAGGAGGCACGAGAGTCCAATGGAAGGCCGACACCTTCAGATATCTAGGGATCCAGATCTATAGGCAGCCAGCTGACCTTTTTGAAGGCAACCTGGGTAGAGCGGTGGCAGCGCTTCGATCCCAGATACGTTTTTGGTCCTCCCTCCCGCTGACCACAACGGGCAGGGTAGCTCTCGCCAAAATGATCATGCTTCCCCGACTCCTGTACTACTTCATCAATCTGCCTCTTTATGTGCCAGCCTCATTCTTTTCGTCGCTCAACGCGACGTTGCGGGACTTCATCTGGGGCGCGTCCCTGCATCGGTTGGCGCTTACGAAGTTGTTTCTGCCAACGGACAGTGGTGGGCTGGCAGCTCCGTGTTTCGAGCACTACTACTTGGCTGCGCAGCTTCAGTGGATTGCACGCTGGTTGGCGGACAGAGGGAGGGAGGACACCACAACAACTGAGCCGCCATACTTGCTAGAACAAGTCACCAGGCTTTTCCACCCTTTGACGGCACCTGCGAGACCCACCCCGCTGCTACTGGCAGTAGCATATAAGTGCTTCCGCAGAGTCCTTTTCTTTACCTGACGGATACACCTGTATGCACCTGCAGTGTCCTTGGAGGGTTTTCTGGGAGGTGAGGGAGTCCTCATGAGGCCTATGCTAGAGTACTGGAGAGAGCCGGACGTTCAGACATTGGGGGACCTCTTTAGGGATGGTGCGCTAGTGGCGTATGAGATGTTGGTCTCAGAAGTTGGGCTCCCCCTGGGCGGTTTCTACTACATCGCTCGATAGTGGCGAAAATGACAGCCAAGTGGGGGGACGTGACATCAGAGCCTGAACAGTATTTAACTATGCAATATTTACATGTTATGGGTAGGGGCAGACACCTGGTCCGCTGGTTTGCGGGGTCGTTGTGGATGCACACAGGGACAAGCTTGGCTCCGCTCAGGAACAAATGGGAGTGTGACTTGGGCAGGCAGCTATCGGATAAGGAGTGGGAGAGAATTCTTAAAAGTCCGGTGCGCATCCCCAGAAACCTGCGTTTCGGACAGATACAACTTTATGTTATTCATCGGGCCTCTCTCATGCCAGTGCTCATTAATAGATATTTCCACCGCGCGGATGAGTCCTGCCCTAGGTGTGGAGAGTTAGATGCGGGGATCCTGCACCTCTTATGGGGCTGTCCTAGGCTGGGCTCCTACTGGAGTGCAATTGGCAAGCTGCTTAGCGGATGCACTGGGCACACTATATCCCTGGACTGGCCAGAATACATTTTACACCAGTTTAGGAGGCTGCCCACAGATAAGGCGTCGTCCCGCTTTTTAGACCTGGGGATGGTAGTGGCTACGCGCTTCTTCACACAGCGCTGGAAGGCGAGCAATCCACCAAGCGGGCAGGCGTGGACTTCCTCCTTTCAGGCATGGACCCAGGCAGAGTGGACGGCTATACGCAGGGAGGATACGGTGGGGCTTCGTAAAGAACCAATGGCGGAGAGATGGGAACATATGCTTAACGCCTTGCAGCCGGCGGGTGGGACTGGGGGCGCAGGTGCTCTGGAGGATTGAATGACGCCCTATGGGATTGGGGTGTGCTGCGGGTTGTTCCTCTGCTAAATAGGACAGCTAGACACCGTCATTGACTCCTGGGGTCATTTGGGAGTTAGGTGTCAGTACAGTTGTGAAAGGGGTGTGCGCGTGTGGGGGGGGAGAGCTGCTGGGTACAGGTGATATTGGTTCTGCCGCTATTGTTTCCTTCTGCATTTTTCCTTTTATTGTTTACACACAGTTGTTGTATGAAAGTCATCTTTGTGCACAATATTGGAGTTGGGAATATCCACCCCCGACAATACTCATGCAGATAACCTCAACGTGCAGACAGTCATGGACCTACTTTGGGGCGGCTGCACCGGCATCATGTGTTTTGCTAGTAAGGGGCAGGTATCCTTCCTTCTTATTTCGCATGTGGCCTTGTACCTCTTACTTGTATGCTATAATGTCTCTAAATGCGTACCTGACACGCCCAGTTGTTGAACTAATACTGTTGACATGTCCAATGTAATATGATATTTTTTTCTTCAAAAGGTAAAAAACTAAAAGCTAATAAACAGATTTGACAAAAAAATGGGGCAACAGCAGAAAAAAGCGGGGCACAGAATCAAAGGGGGCAGCAGCAGAGGAAAATGGGGCACAGAATCAAAGGGGGCAGCAGCAGAGAAAACGGGGCATAGAATCAAGCAATGGGGCACAGAACAGAGCGGCGAGTAGGGGGGCACAGAGGAGGAGCGGACAGGCATAGAAGGCACAGTAGAATGGATACAAACCAAGGCCACCACTGGCCACCAGGGATGAGGCGCAGATGGAATACTGGGGGTGGAGGAGGACCTCGACTTCGGCACAGAATCAAAGGGGGCAGCAGCAGAGAAAAACGGGGCACAGAAACAAAGGGGGCAGCAGCAGAGAAAAAAGAGGCACAGAATCAGGTACATGGGGCAACAGCAGAAAAAAGTGGGGCACAGAATCAAAGGGGGCAGCAGCAGAGGAAAACGGGGCACAGAATCAAAGGGGCAGCAGCAGAGTAAAACGGGACACAGAAACAAAGGGGGCAGCAGCAGAGAAAAAGGGGGCACAGAATCAGGCAATGGGGCGACATCAGAAAAAAGCAGAGCACAGAATCAAAGGGGGCAGCAGAAGAGGAAAACAGGGCACAGAATCAAAGGGGCAGCAGCAGAGAAAATGGGGCACAGAATCAAGCGGCGATGGGGCACAGAACATAGCGGCGAGCAGGAGTCAGGGGGCACAGAGGAGGAGCGGACAGGCAGAGAAGGCATAGTAGAACGGATATAAACCAAGGCCAACCCTGGCCACCAGGGATGAGGCGCAAATGGAATCCTGCGAGTGGAGGAGGGCCTCGACTTCTGCAGCGATCAGGACACTTCAGCGGGGGTTTTGGCGGAGCTGCAGCGGGGGGAGCAACCTACCAGGAAGGTCAAGGGTCGATGTATCACCAATTGAGAGGAACTGCAAAGGGCACCGGCTTTGCCCCAGTTATGCATATCTATATATGGGCTGGTGGGAGAAGCAGGTGCTGGGCAGTATGGAAGAATGAGTAGAACACATTGCCTTAGAACTGAGATACATCGATGATCTATTTCTACTATGGAAGGGAAGAGAGTCCCAGGCTGAGAATCTTTGGAGAAAAATCTATTTGAATTACCTAAATCTGAAATATACTAGCAAACTCCTCAGCAAACAGAAATTGAAGGGCGAATCACTGGCGACAACAGCATATAGAAAACCATTGGCAGGCAATACAATGTTGCATGCACATAGCAGCCACCCAGTACCACTTATTAAGAGCATTTTATAGGGCTCACCGGCTATGTAGCATAGAAGAAGAATGCAATTAAATGGGATAGCCATGATTTGGCAGTTCCATGAGAGGGGATATTCAGCCACTCTCAATAAAGCTGCTGCTGGAAGGGCAAGAGCACATAAAAGATAGGTAGCACTATTTTCCCCATCTAAGAAGCAGGTCAAACAGACCAGGGAAGAAATATTTGTAGCTACATACAATGTAGAACCTATACAAATACATTTGGCACTACAGAGACATTGGCACTTACTCATGCATAACATTGTCATATGCGAAGATATACCTAACATGCCCCAGATAAGCTTTATACTTGCCATTTCCTTGAGGAACCAATTGGTTAAAAGTGAGCTAACTACCATAACATCTGGAGGGGCAAGACTGACACAGAAAGAATGCTTTGAGTGTTCCCACTGAAAAGCATGCCAGCAAGGAGAGAATATAACCAAGGTGGAATCACCTTTTACCTCCATTGTTGAAGTAAAGGGCAGGATTACATGTAAAAGTGAGTTTGTAGTTTATCTTTTTGAAGTGTCGCTGGCCAAAGAGAATAGGATGGTAGGTAGATTCAAAGTGAGACGGTACTAACCCTGGACGGAGTTCACGTAGTTGCGCTATCTTCTTGACCTGCTAGGTGTTGAGGTCCCGGCGCCTGGGGAGTATCTATTCATACTACTATTGTGTTATTGTGAATATTATTTTTTTTTCGCAAATAGCTAACATGCTGATGCTGCTTATATGCAGGTAACTTATGTTTAAAAAACTTATATTATGTGACTGTTACTTCCAGACAGGTGCTCGGCGCTGCTAACAAATCGTACTTTTTTGCAACTTTGTGCTCGCTTGGGCTGGTTATGTAAGAGAGGTTAGAGAATTTAAGTTAGGTAGGTAATCCAGATAGGAAGTCTCCAGTCCTTTCCTTTGTATTGTCAGGCTGTCCTGTCTCCTGTCATAAAAATATTGGTAGTAGTTAGTTAGTTAGTATTATTTGGTAATTTAGCGGCCTGCGTGACACGTCCTCTCACATGACTTTAGTCTAGCAGAACCTTTTGTAGTTCTTATAGTGAGTGAATAGCAACCAACCAATTTAGTGTATGCATTATGCATGCGTCCATCAGTGCATTAAGAAGAATAAATGGAGATTTAGTAATTATTGGTCCGTCAAAGGGGGTTGTTGGAGATAAGACTGAGAGATGATTGGGAATGAGATTGGAAGTTAGATGGAAATATATTTTTTTGCAATTCATTCCAAAGCCTGGAAAACGGTGGGCTGGGTATGTTTAGGATTCACAAATCGGAATTCCACTGTGAAATAATAATGATGGGATGGTGCTCGACTGCGATACATACTCGTCGACTACTACTAGTCAAAGTAGTCGATCCGATTGATTTAGGATAGGTCAATGTTATTGCAATTGCCGTTTCCTCAAAATATTTTTAGAGCAATTGTATTTATGTCGTTAACACAAGTAATTTTTTGGTCTCTTAAATTATGTCTTACATGATCAGCATCCAGGGGCAAGAGGAAGGCTGGGTCAGCTGCCAATGCAGCGCGTGATGGAGCTGGATGGGCCTCCCAGGAGCAGCAGGAAGTGGCCTCAAGTGCAGATGGCTCTGCTGCTGGTCCAGTAAGTCCTCCTGTTGTTGTTATATATTAATATTTCCATAACTTTTACCGCTCTATTTTTCAAAAATCCTTTTCAATCTATCTGTTTCTAAATTCTTGTTTTTGCTCTATTACCTACTACTAAGTATTAGTACTACTGCTAACATTGTTTCTAGTGTCTATATTTTCTACATCAAATCAAACTGCATCTGACTAAGCTCTGCTCTGACTCTGTATTAGTCTGCCTGTAGCTTGCTTTCTTCTGGGTTTCACTCAGCGTTCCCGCTCCCCTTAGTAATATGTGATTGCCTAGTAGTGGTACTGTTAGACTCAGACAACCCATTGGTCCTAGGCTACTCATACTACTAGTAAGGACTCCTTACTACCACTAGTACTAGTACCACTAATCTGCTGTGCTGATTGCATGCCCAAGTAAGGTATTATCTGCAGGTTTATGAGATGAGACGGCTTCAGTTTCTTTCACTGTCTCATCGTGCTCAATCAGTAATGTTCGACATCCCAAATTAGTGTATTTTTCTGTTTCTAATCCAGGCCTAGTACTTTTTTTAGTAGCAGCAATTGATGGTGAACTTTGAACAACTGTTACCATACACCATAGCTGAAAGGAAGTATGAGGAGTTGGAGGATGGCACCATTATTTTCCAACTAAGAGAGACCTCACATCTGCCCTGTTGACCACTCTTTCTTCTTTTCAAAAAATAAGATGCACCAATAGCTCTAATCATTGAGTCCAGTCCTTTGCGATGTCCTCTTCTTGAGAGGTTTTCCAGAAATTGCCACCAACAAAATGCCCAACCGGATATTAGTTTGTTATTTTTTATTTATTAAAAAAAATTATTGGTTGTTTCCAAATAAGGCAATACATACCATATGAAAAAATAGGAACATACGAAATAGACATACAAAAATAAACAATGAAGATAAGACTATAATTCAATGATCAGCAGAAGTCAATAATAACCAAAATGAAATAGCGTGACATCACAGATTTAGCATATGTAGTATCAGTGCAATGCTCACAGGTGATGACATCTGCTAATGATAGCAGGAGAGGTGTCCAGAGGATCAGTATGGATAGTTCTAGCAAAAACTGCAGACCTGAGTGATATTGTGTACAAGGGGCAGTGGGACACTGTCACAGTATAGTCGAGCCTTAGTGTAAATAGAGCTTCTCTGTTTCCAGCATTAACCTACAACAACAACAGGACAGAGCAGGCCCACGGCACCCACCCAACCTCGACTTAGCTTAGATTTGGAGTCAGACAGGGCACACCTATACAGCAACATAGCATTTTCCAAATGATGTAACTAAATCAATGCACCGCTGTCAGTCATACCACTACACTCGCCTCCACCGCTACAGAGGCATGTAGGTCTGTGGTGGTTGTTGCTGACTTGTTTACCTTTTATGCCACTCATGAAACGCCCCAAGTTATTCCATCAATCATCTCTGATCCTACTGACTGAGTGCAATGAGTATAGTATGGTCATCATCATCATGGTGTCCAACTCTGTAGTGTACCGAGTGATTCCTGAATAGATTCCATATTAAAAAATGCAATGAATCGGCCTGCCGATGAAGTACAATTTTGTTATCATTCAACAACAAGAGAGAGAGGGAATCTAAGGAGCACTCTTGGTCCCCCAATTCAATTGGTCAAAACAGCAAAAGAGTGTGACTTCTCAGGAGAAGAGCAAGCATGAAGAATCAAACTTGATTCTTTAGAAAACCATAATTCACCAACCTAGTTGATGACATGCTTCATCATCGGGCCCCACCACGAAGACCAAGTGCATCCCCGGTGTGCTTCAAAGCCAAAATGACTGCGGATCAGGTTAGTGTTGTCTGAGTGACAAGTAAAAATGATTGTGCGGTGGGTTAAAAATGTCTAGATTGTGTCCAAAAATAATTGTATTCGTTGCCCAACAAGACACAAGTAAAAAACAAAGTGAGCGATGTATGAGCTGGATAGATTGATCAGCTATGTCTCACTGTGTGTGATCAACATGTTTCTGCCTACATGATACTAATGGCTAGGCATTCTTCAGGACCAAAGTGTAAACCTCGGCGGTATGAGTGCGCTCAGGCTCACCCTAACCATGAGGTCCAATGTGTGAAAAGAAACAAAAGTTTGCTGTTACTGAGGAATCCTTCCTATTTGGGGGAACCCAAAATAAATCTGTAATCATAGACAGACACAAGCAAACACACAAAGAAAGAAACAAAAAATTGTTTAGATTGCGGTAATAGTGTGTTCACCATTCGAGTTTCATCATGCACTTGTGTTTTTCTCAAAGTTTACTGTTACCTTACCTATGAGTGCTAAGGTGTACTAAGATGAGTAAAACTGTGCACATGTTTTCACATTATCGCTAATATAAGTGGCTGAGCCACTCCTCCTCCTCCTTACTGCTAACCGAAAAGTAGTCCCAAACTGGAGAGGTGAGCTTTCTGGTGCAGCTGGATGTGCCACTTGCAATGCCAGATGAACTGGAAGGTGGGCGTGGAGTTTGAATCTCTGCAGTACCTACTTCTACTGAGGTGGTTGTGCTGGGTGTAGGTCACTGCTGGGCCTTTGCAAGTGAAAGTGCAAATATGGAAGCTGCGAGTGGTGTTGGTGTTATCTCTGTTGGTGGGATCCGTGCCACATCCCTCACAGCAATTTGGGATGGGGTAATGTCGGTCTCCAGTGGGGCGAGACTAATGACCCTGATGACTGGCTCATCATCATCCTCCTCTTCTGCATCTACCTCCATAATTCCAAGGCTTTCTGGAATCTTCCTTTTCCCTAGTCTTTTCTCGTGGTGTGTCCCACTCTTAGACTGAGGTGGTGGCTTCCAAGTACCATCTAGATCATCAGAAGGGGGTTAGCAGAAGAAACCAATGGATTAACCCTCCATTTCCTTGCTGGGGATCTGGAAGACAATGAATCTTCTGAAAGAGTGGCTTGCTCCTCTTCCTCTGCTGGAAGCTCTATCTCTTGAACTGCCTCTACGTTGGGAGGAACAACTACTATTGCGGGCGGTGGTTGCGGCTGTTGATGCAGCTGTTGTCCACTTATCTGAGTTTCCTGCGTTGATTGTGTCCTACTTTACGATAACGATAAAGTCAATTTCAACATCACTGCTCATCAGTGTTGTTGTGATTAGACTGGCTGCCTCTGCGACAGACATGGGCTTGGGACTAGGTTTAAGGGATGGGTCAACTGAAGAGGGGTTGCTGCTCAAAGCTTGCTCCCCAGACACTGCTGATGCAGGCACATTTTTTATTTTCCCAAAAAACATCTTGGGCAGCACACCAGTCTTGGTAAGAAGCAGTTCCTTCTTCTCACTGGCAACTTTCTTGGTAGTGAAGGACCTGGTACCTTTCTTTGGGGACATCTTCTTCAGATGTCAGCAGAACACAGTGGCACAAGTTGAAGAGATGTCTGTCTGTGGCCCGAGGTCATGTGACATTGTGTGCAGCAGGTCTTCTGTCTGGCAGCACAACGGGTGATGATAACACCTCCTCCTCAGTCTTTTGTGCACCTAAAAGCAAAGAAGCCAGAAGAACATCAGTGAAACGTGACATTTGTTATTGTGGTTCAATTACTACTAGTACAAATAAATAAGTATAATATATAACTTTGTGGTCACACTTGTTAGTGTTATTATTAATATTATTAAAATGTATTAACTCAGTTATTTAAAAAACATAACAACAGTGTAGCCATTTGTGACACTTTGACAACAAGGGCTTTCATGGTGTACTGTGCACACTCAGGAAGGATTGGAAAGAAGAAGAACACAAACAAAAATACAAATGTAATGGAACCTGTTTGGCATTGTGCATCATGTGGAATGCAGCATTCAGGGAGCTGCAGCTGGCAATGGGGTTGGAAGCAGTAAGCCAAGAGGAGCAAAGGAAAGACATGCAGGCCTATGGCAAAAGCAGCACACTAACTACCACCACAAAATGGCCACCAGCCACATCGTCACTCACAGTCACAACAAGCAGGAGACCTGGAAAACAATGAACTCAAGTAGGCCTATATGGCCAGAGAAAGGAGGCATGCTAAACAATATAGCTATAATGCAACAACGCAAAAAGGAAAATCCATAGGGTTAGAAAAATGTTTGCAAGTTTCACAACAACACCACCACACACATCCAACAAAGGCATTTATTTAACACTCACAAATAAAGTGAAATACTCCCAAAAAAACACCTTTTGCAATTCAATCCAATGCCATCAATGACCTAAATTATGTTTAAATTCGACAGACACCACAATAACAGTTGCTCCATGCACCCATAATAAGTACCTCTGGGCCTACTAGCTTAAAGGCCTATTGGCAGACTATGGTGTTAGTGAATGAAACAGATTTTGCACATTGATTTCAAAAGTTGGAGAAAATGTAGTGAACTATGCAACGTTTCCTTTATAAAAGAAAACTAGTAGAAACATTGCTTACAAAGAAACAATGACTAAGCCCCTACTGTAACTACAGGCCACCCACAACAATAAATTTAAAAACAAATAATGAAAAGTACAATGCCCCAATCATACAAACAACAACAATTTTCCAACTTACTTGTGAAATCTCAAATCCAAAAATCCTTAAATCCAATGATATATGATAAAGCAGACACAAAGAGTCTACAATTGGAGCAGGTCATATTCTGATTGGATGGTCTAACCAATTTCTTTAAAGACACTGGGGAAATTTACATGCCCCTATCAGCACAGGAACGTCACTTTTTGCGACGTTCCTGTGGCAATAATCCCTTTCCCTTATTTACAAGTCAGCGTTAAGCCACTTAACATGGCTTAACGCCGCCTTGTAAATAATGCCCCCTTTCACGCTACACTTAGGAGGCAGCACCATAATTAAGACCAGGGAAAACCAGTTCTTAAATCAGCAAAAGAAGGAGAAATGGTTAATTTCTCCTACTGTTTTCTGTTTCTATGTGTTCTGCATTGTTAAGCATACATAGAAACAGCAAATCACCATGAATAATGGTATATGCGAAGGAAGGTGTCTTTTCCTGCACATAAACAATCATTAAGCAAATGGCGATTTGCAACTTCTATGTGTGCTGCACAATGCAGCAAACATAGGAGTTTCAATTCGCATCCTGGATTGTTTAAGTGCAGACAGGGACACCTTCCTGCTCAGAAACAATCTGTCCCCCCAACACAAACACCCTTGCTTATGTTGCAAGGGTGTCTGCATTGTTGCTAGGCAGGTACTTTTAGCACCAGCACTCGGGGAAATTCTTGTGAATATGGGGCATCCCTGCATATTCAGAATTGCGAAACGTGGCTTTAGCAATTTTTTCAAAACGCCATGCTGCAGCATTCTGTTGTAAATACGTCCCCTTCTTTTGCAAATTGGCAGTGTTAAGTATAGAAATTGTTCAGTATTTATATTATTAGTAGATGTAAAATAAAATTTTCACATTGATCGTCCCATTTATAACTTAGTCCAAACAATTTATCAATATTTATATCTTCTTCTTCTAACACAAGCATAACCATTATAAAATCTTGCAAATCTTGTTAAATGTTGTGACTAAACATTACTGAACCACTATGGGCCAGATGTAGGAAGGCAAATACCGGTCGGTAACGGCCGGTTTCGGCCGTTACCGACCGGTATTTGGAGTTTGGGATGTAGGGGCATGTTAAAATACAGATTCGGTAATTTTACCGATTCGGTAAAATACCGATTTGGTAAAATTACCGAATCTGTATTTTGACATGTAGGTAGCACTGTAATCAGTGCTACAGGGTTTTAAGAATTCGTTATTTACCACCAACTAGAAGTTGGTGGTAAATAATGAAAACCCTTTAAAAAGCATTTTTGCTTTTAAAACAGTGCCATGTTGCAGACATACATGCCCTAAGGGCATGTATGTCGGCAACATGTGCCCCCATGCACAATTGAGGGGTGCAACAGGGTGTCAAAGTGACACCCTGTCACCCTTCTATGTTTCCCCCAATTGCCGAATCGGTATTTACCGATTCGTTAATTGACATTCATTCCTATGGGCCTCCAGGTCCATAGGAATGAATGGCAATTACCAAATCGGTAAATACCGATTCGGTAATTACCGAATCATATCGATTCGGTAATTAAATCGGTAAAATTACCTACATCCCGATTGCCAGTTCTTAAATACCGAATCGGTATGATTCGGTATTTAAGAATCGGTAATCTGGGATTACCTACATCGGGCCCTATATGTATCCAAAAGATCTCAAATGCCTGAAACAGAATGTATTATACTTCTGTCACTGAGTAAACGTTTGAGTAAAAGACATAGAGCAGAACAGAACTTCTTTCACGGTTTTGTTCAATTTCTTTAACAACATTTGATAAACTAAATACTACATTGAGGATCACATTGACAAAGCAATTGATTCGTGAACTATTTTCCAACTGGTATCTTACAATATCTCCCTCCGTTTCAACTTTTTTCTTCTTACCGCCTCCTACCTTTTCGTGTTTTCCATTCTTTTCTTGGACCTCGGTTGAGTCTTTTGGATGTTTCCATTTTGGACACATTATCTGTTTCTCATAAATAGGGTATTGACCTAATGAGTAGCCTATACACTTCTTAACTGACTGTACTCGCTTACAAAAGTTGCATCAGTACTCACTTTTTTATCAATAGTCCATCGAATGCAAACCAGACAGTGTTCTTACTCAAGACAATGCAGCATATGCCATTTCTTCTTTAAACACCCTACTATGTAGGTTTACAAAAGCTCTGTCTATGGTTAATCCTTGAGATTTGGGTATGGTTACAGCATAAGCTTGTGGCATTGGGAACATTGGGAACTGATGTCGTCGACCTACAAGTCCTCTAACAAGCATTAAACATACAACACAACACCCAATCTGCTTTACTCCATTAATCTGATCAAATTGTACCATCAACAATTCTATCTGATCTCTGTTTTGAAAATAAACGCAAATCAATACTTTACTCATAGCATCATTTTCTTATCCTTCCTCTACATTCCAATTATGTTTCAAAATACCTCTACAGTTTTCACACACACATAAACACTTACATAATCCTGCAGTCTTTGATACAGACTTCTCGAAAGAATCCAATTTTCCTTGTAGTTTTACAGTTAGTAGGATTGTTACACCCTGGTAGTCCATTCTATCAATAGCAGTCAATTAAATTTGTATTTTTTATTTTATTTATTAACTTTTGTCATCAAAAGTGATACAGAATTACATCATACATGTCAGCTTGCAATGGGTGCAGTAATGCGTAGTTTATGTGCCTTACATAACAGCAAATATCCGGCAACAGAAAACTGAGAAAAGAACAAACAAAAATGCTGGTTCAATGCAATGCTGTACAGCATATTCTAAGTCCATAACCACCACTTTTCCCAGCTTAGACATTGATCAAAAAATGTGTAAATATACTGCCCATTCATAAGCGTTCAAGATTATACCATGTACGGGTGCTATAGCAGATAGCAAGTCAGCTGTGCTCAGAAGTCTTTCGGTCTAAAGGCCTCAGGCAGTTCCTCTGCATAGGTAGCCAACTGTTCCTTTCAGTATATAAGTTCTTTTATCCACTGTGCCACTGTAGGAGTCAATCTGCCACCCCAATGCCTCACAACCAAGCATTTCGCTAAGGGGGTGGTGACAACTACTATCCTCCTGTTGCATGGCTTAAGTCTTTTTATTATACCTAGCAGACATATCTCAGGTGTGCATTCCTTTGTTTCCACTACTATTGATGTTAGTGTTCCAGTGACCTTTGTCCAGAAATCAATGATAGAATTGCACGATCATGCCAAATGCGCAAAGTCTGCCCCATCCTCTTCGCATCTCGCACATCTGGCATCACAATCATGCCAAATGCGCAAAGTCTGCCCCATCCTCTCCGCATCTCGCACATCTGGCATCCTCACGCAACCCTTATCTCTGCAGTCTCATTGATGTGTAATACATTTGGTGCAGGATTTTAAAATGTATTATCATATCATTACAGTTGGTAGTGAGGCAGCCAGCCAATGCACAGCACGCCTCCCAGTCTTCCCAAACCAATGGCACATTAACTGTCTATTCCAATTTTCAAGGGATAGAGAGCGTTTTGCATCATTTTCTCTTTTGGATACATTATACAGCCGAGAGATAAGACCTCTAGACAGCCCCACTGTTAACACAATTTGCAGCGCTTTTAACATCTTCGGCTCATCTGGGAACCCCGGATCCAGTGCCCTAACAGCCATGTGCAACCTGGTGTAGACAAACCAGTGCATTGCATTCTATTGATGCCCTGCTGTGAAGTCACATAAAAGCAGGAATTTTCCATTTAAATACATATCCCCCAGTTCAGTGATCCCTGCAGTGGACAGAACACTCAGTGCCCCCACCTCCTGAGCCACTGAGAAATAGAAGTGTGCAACAATTGGCATGTCTGGTGCATACAAGCGTTCACACCGTGCGCTGGCTGCCAGGGCCTTCCATGCCTGGTTAGTGTATGTAACAGTGTTGATCTCTGTCCAATTCCCCTGTGTTTTGTTGTGTAACACTATAGCAGTCAACGGGATAGGGTGTGCACTATCTACCTCCACCGTCGGATGTGGCAGGTAGTGCTGTGGAAAATACCAACAGTGTGCAAATTGGACTTGTGCACAGAGATAATATAGTCAGAGATCTGGGGCCTCAAAACCGCCCCTTTCGAATGGTTGTGCTAGGGTATCCCAACTACATCTCTGCTTTTTAACCGCCCAGACCAAGCCCGGTAAGCATCAATCAATCAATCAAGTATTTGTAAAACGCCCTACTCACCGGTGAGGGTCTCAAGGCGCTAAGGGGTGGGGGGAGGCGTATCCTGAAGGTCAGCAGGTCCTGGGTCAGACGCAGGTGGGCAGGGAGGGTGTTCCATGTCTTTGCGGTGTGGTGGGAGAATGATCTGCCGCCGGTGGTCGTTCGGGAGATGTGTGGGACGGTGTCAAGGGTGAGGTTGGCAGAGCTAAGCTGGCAGTTTGGAGTGTAGAAGGACAGTCGTTTGTTGAGGTATGCAGGTCTGGCATTGTGGAGTCCTTTGTGAGCGTGGGTGAGGAGTTTGAAGGTGAACCTCTTGTTGACCTGGAGCCAGTGCAGATCTTTTAGGTGGGTGGTGATGTGGCTGTGGCGAGGGAGTCCGATGATGAGGCGTGCGGAGGTGTTCTGTATGCATTGGAGACTCTTCTGGAGTGTGGTTGTGGTTCCTGCATAGAGGGCTTTGCTGTAGTCCAGCTTGCTGCTGACGAGTGCTTGGGTGACCATTCTCCTGGTTTCAGTGGGGATCCATCTGTAGATCTTGCGGAGAATTCATAGGGTGTTGAAGCAGGAGGAGGAAACAGTGTTGACTTGCTGGGTCATAGAGAGCATTGAGTCCAGAATGAACTCCAGATGGTGTGCGTGGTTTGTGGGTGTCATGAGCGCTCCCAGCGCGGTCGTCCACCAGGAGTCGTCCCATAAGGAGGGGGTGGTGCTGAGGATGACTGCATAGCCTGAAACATGACTTTGTTTAGTGTAATTAGGATGTTCACAAACATGTAAAACAATTTGGGGAGTATCACCATCTTAAGAACAGCTATCCTATCTGCCAGTGACAGTGGGATGCCATTTGGCAACCTGATCACTTAACCTGGCCAGAGCTCACCCATAGTTCAAACTAAGTATTGTTTCAGGGTCCCGGTGCACCCAGACTCCCAAGTATTACACAGGCTAACTCGACCAGGCCAGCGGCAGCTCCAGCTCCTGCGCCTTTGTGCACTCAGTTAAGGGAAACACAGTGGACTTACTCCAGTTAATTCCCAGGCCTGAATATCATTTGAAATGGACCTACTCCCGCAGCAGGTATTCCAAGTGTACAGCAGGTTCTTTAACATACAAAAGCATATCATCTGCGTATAAGAAGATGGCAAGTGGTCGCTGTCTGAAACCCTGGGCTGCAGTGGCATGGCCCTGCCTTATCTTGCAAGCCAGAGGCTTAAGTGCTAGGGAAAACCAGCATTGGGGGTAAGGGGCAGCCCTGTCTAGTTCCTCTATAAATATTAAGGGGTAAGTGGCCAGTCCTTTCATGTGCACCCTGGCAGCTGGGCCCGAATAAAGAAGGCACACCAACTCCAGGAAAAATGGCGGAATCCCCATGCGTTGCAAAACCACACACATAAAATCCCAGTGTAGCGAATCAAAGGCTTTGGTCACATCTAACAGGAGCACCTCAATGGGAAGCTCAAGGTCCAGCCGATGTAACACAACAAATATAGTACGCAAGTAATGTGTAGTGGATCTCTTGGACACGAACCCCGATTGATCCGGGAAGACCAGATTTGAGATTAAAGGTTGCAATCTGTTAGCAATTAGCCTTTAGTTTGGTATTGATATTTATCATGGAAAGAGGCCTATACGATTCACATCTATGGGCACCTTATCAGCTTCAACAACGTCACTATAAGAGCTTCCCTCATAGAGGGGGGGGGGGAGTGCGCCTGCCTCATAAGCTTCTGAGAAGACCTCCAACAGTCTGTGGGTGAGTGAATCTGTATATGCCTTGCAAAATTCACCGGGCAACCAATCCAGCCTGACTGCCTTAGCATTCAGCAGGGACATAATATACCCCTTAACATCTTCAGTTGTCCAGGGCTGCGTGAGATACTCTTGCTGGCCCAGGGATAGCTAATCCAGAGCAGTAGCATCTAAGTATTATGAGATCTCGCATTATGCAATTGGTGGTGCCGGACCATATAGATCAGAAAAGTAACCCATAAAAACCCAGCCTATCTTCTGCGTAGTGTACTGAGCTACAAGGTCGTTATCTAATATTTCTACAATATGTTCCTGGCTTCTAGGTGTCTGCAATTTACGATCCAGTGAGCCGCCCGATCTACCTCCCTCCCCATATTGCCAAGCTTCTGGTCCTATGCCGGTCTTCCTGCTAGGCCACTTTATTATATTCCGTTATAAGATCTCCTATCTTGGCCAGTAAAATATGTGTTGGTGCTTGTTCATATTGGCATTCAAGCCAACGGATCCAGCCCTCTAATCCACACAACTGGGACAGTAGTGGTTTTAGAACCCCAGCCTGTGCTATTATACATTCCCCTTGAATGGTCACTTTAAAGGCCTCCTATAGTAAGCCAGGGCCGTCCACCGAACCTCCATAATGTTTTGTATGGCTGCCCCTATCATGACACAAAATACTTGATCCAGTAGCGATGAAGACTGCAGTCCCCACTGAAAAGCTGGCCTAGTGTAGGTTGGTATATCCAACTCTAAAAGTATGGGGTATGATCAGAAATAGTTTTAGCGAGGTAGCCTGACCGACACTGTCCATGCGCTTACTTCCCTAGATACGAGCCAGTCATCCAGCCTGGACCATGAGCCATGCACTGTAGAAACAAATGGGCACTCCCTCCCTGCAGGGTTATGACATCCCACAAATCAACAAGGCCCTCTGCTACCATTATCTCACATGTTATCTGCACTGCCTGTTAGTGTGCTGTGTTGTGTTGGCTGATCTGTTTAACTGTGAATCAAGATACACAGTTAAATCACCACCCCATATCACTGCTGAGGGGGGCAGGGCCGCTATGCATCTCCAGATATTAATAATAAAATGCAGGGTCATCTACGTTGGGACCATATGAGTTGTCAAACAACAGCTTTGTGCCACCCAAGCAGCCCTGCAAAAAGAGCACCCTCCCTTGATCATTAGTTACCGAGTGGGTTAATGTGAAAGGAGTTCCCTGCTTCACCAATGGGAATGCACCCCCCGATCTGAGACCGAGACCCCCAGCGAACCAGCCAGCGTTGCCTAACCTGGCTTCAAATGATCTACTACTTGAATTTCCATCTCTCACGTATGAAGTCTTTTGTAAACTAGCAAGAAAGATTTCCTCTGGGTCTCCCTTAGACCCTGTTCCACATAAAATATGGAAGGAATTTGAGAGGGAACTTTTTCCTTCCCTTCATGTAATCTGTAATCAATCTCTTGCGACTGGGACTGTTCCTGCTCAGTGGAAGCGGGCGTTAGTATCTCCTCTGTTAAAAAAGCCCTCTCTCAATCCGGACTGCTCTAAAAACTATCGTCCCATCTCCCTGCTGCCATTCCCAGCTAAAATTGTTGAAAGCTGGGTTAGTCACATCCTCTCTAACCATCTGGAACGTTATTCACTACTTGACGTCGATCAATTCGGTTTCCGGCCTGCCCATGGAACCGAGACCGCCCTAATCACCGCTATGGACGAGCTTCAGAGGCGCGCAGACAGAAGGCAGGCAGCGTTTTTGATCCTGCTTGATATGTCTGCCGCCTTTGATACTGTGAACCACGACATTTTATTGAAGCGGTTGCTTGAGGCGGGAGTAAGAGGATCAGCTGCACAATGGTTGCAGTCATTTCTGCAGGACAGGCAGCAGGCGGTGTATATTCCCCCCTTTCAGTCGGCTTTCACCTTGATCTCGCATGGGGTCCCCCAGGGCTCTGCAATTAGCCCAATTCTTTTTAACTTGTACCTTAGACCGCTGGTCACGTTAATTAAAAGTTTCAATATTAAAATTGTCAACTACGCCGATGACATGCAATTGATCCTCTCACTGGAGGGAGAAGACTCTACTTCAGCTGAGGTCTTCCACAATTGTCTGCGTGACACCTCCCGTTGGCTAAGGGACAACTCCCTTCAGTTCAACGCAGGAAAACCGGAGGTACTTTTTAGCGCTGGTACTAAGATTCCTCGGCCATTTCCAGATAACTTCTGGCCCCCTGAAATTGGGAACATACTTCAGCCGGTGGAAACAATTCGTAACCTTGGGGTTATGCTGAACCAGAGACTCAGTATGGAGACGCACATCCAAAAGACAACTGCTTGTTGCTTTGCCATCCTCCGCTCCCTAAGGAAGGTACTGCCTCTCCTTCCCACTCATGCACGTGCCCAAGTGGTAAGATGCACCATCCTTAGTCGACTTGACTATTGTAATGCCCTTTTGTTAGGATCCCCTGGGTTTCTGCTGGATAGGCTCCAGAGAGTCCAATCAGCAGCTGCTAAACTGGCCTTAGGGCTCCCTAGAAGAGCAAACGGATCGTCCTCACTGAGCAAACTCCATTGGTTACCTGTAAGGCAGAGAGTACAATTCAAAGCCCTATGCATTACGTTTAGGGCGCTTCATGGAATTGGTCCTGCCTCCCTCCAATCCAATTTTGCTTGGTACACTCCAGCCAGGCAGCTCCGCTCCTCTGAAGCCAAGCTGGTAGTGGTCCCCAGATTCAAGAAGGTCAGATCCGGAGGCAGATCCTTCGAGGTGGCAGCGGCCAAGCTCTGGAATACGCTCCCAGCCGAAATTAGACACATCTCTGAACTTCTCCCCTTTAGGAGAAGGATTAAAACTTGGCTCTTTCCCAAGACAACTGTTTGACAACTCCCGCCCTGCCGTTTCACTTTCCTGCCCCCAATTGGATTCAGTCAGCGCCAGGATGCCTGCAATGGTGACAGCTGCGCTTAACAAATGCCTTAAATAAATAAATAAAAATAAATGTGGAATACAAAGCAGCTACTCTGACTGTGGCCCAGCGAGCCTCGACAATATCTTCTGTATACTTGGTGAGGTGGGTGTCCTATAGGAGCGCCACCTGAATAACGTGTTTTCCAAGATTTGTCATTACCTTCCGATTTTTTTGCGGAGTATTGAGGCCCGCATATTCCATGTTAGCAGTTTATTGGTACCACCCAGGCTTCACCTTAAGTATTCGTAACCTGCTGTAGCCAGTATTGCTGATAACACCAGCAGCCAGGTACCCAGAAATAACCTTCATTTGCGATCTGCACTGCATCTGCACCAGAACATGAACCAACGACCCACCCCCATCAGCACCCACAACATGCTAAAGTCATCCCAAAGACATGTAAACATGACCCCATCACATAACATTTCTCAAGTACAGAGGTGGGGTGCACCAATAGGGGAACACTAGAGGGCAGGTGTCAGAGAGGTGGCCAAACATAAGCAATATGGTAGCTTTCCAGTCCATTTCTCTGCAGTGAAAGGACATGAATGAATAAAGTCATGAGCAGCTGAGGCATCCCAGTACTCACGTAGTGATCAGTAAACACCATTTGGAGTCCTCATTCCCAGTGTAGCCACCATCAGCTGCAACTCATGTGGCCACTGCAGCTATTTCTACCCTGATTGCCCAAGGGGGCACCACAAGCAGGACAACAATCCTTAGTCTCCCTCATCTCCCGGGGCCTCTGATGCGTTGCATCATCTTCTTTTTTGTGTTTTCGCATATTCCATGGCTGATTTAGGGCTTGTAAATATCTTGGCTTTGCCCTCTGATCCTATATTTATCCGGGCCGGGTACAGCATGGCATGTGGTATGTGCTCTTCAAGTAGCAATTGTTTCACTGACTGAAATTCCTACCTAGCTGCCTCAACTGATGCAGTAAAATCTGGGTAGAAGGTCAAGTAATTTCCAAGGTAGTTTAGGGTGCCCTTCACGCGTGCCAGGCACATAACTGAATCTCGGTCCCTATAGTTTCATAACTTTGCAATAATCGGCCTCGGCGGAGCGCCCGTGGGCGGGTGCATCACCAGCGATCTGTGGGCACTTTCCACAATGAGAATATGCGACAGGTTGTCCGCACCAAAGATTTCCTTGAGCATGTCCTCAACATATGTCTCGAGTTTTCCTGTATTGGTCGACCCCAGCAGGCCAGGAATTGGCAGATTATTATGCTGAGACCTGGCTTCAAGATCCTTGTTCTTGGCCTGAATAATCGCGAGTACCTTCTCCATGTTCAGGGTTTTGGAGGAGACACTTTGCATACTATATTCTGCAGCAGAAATTTGCTTTTCCGCTTCGCCCAACCAGGCACCCTGTTTGTCAATTTTCACTGACATCTGATCCATTCTTAAATTAAGGGCATCAATTTTCCCATCAATAGATTGCGGGCTGCTCTGCATTGCATGGAGTGTCACCTCTAGCGATGGTACACCATCAGAAGGAGACTGGATCTCCGACTCCGAAGTTGCCCTTTCCTGCGACTTGCCAGGTGTATGCAGTTCAAAAGGGAGTTGGGACTGATTCCTATCTGTCTTGCCCATTTGGCCCTTGTCGAATGTGGCTATCCTGATAAATCACCTTGCGCCGTCTTACTGTTCCTCGCGCTGCGTTCGTGGCCTCAGCAGCATTCCCAGTTCACCGGTGGCCGTCTACCTGGCTTCAAAAAATCCTGCCCCAAGGTAGCGTGCACTACATTAAAATTCCAGCAGAATTACCCTGTTATGTGTGCTCTTCAGTGAGCGCCACACTCCATTTCTTCAAGGGATCACAGCGCTACTTATGCCAAATTATCTAAATGTTGCCCTTGAAGAATTCCTCAGTAGAGGGTAGGGGAGCCCAGCGTGGCACATGAGACCCATGCACCTCAACCATTCCAGCCATCAGCATCTCTGAATCAGACAATGCCAGGAGTCACCTGCCACCAAGCACCTTCCGCTTTACACCATTAAGGGCCAGATGTAAGTAAATCTGATTTACCGACTCTAGAATACCGAATTTTACCGATTGGGTATTCTAGATTCGGTAAATCAGCTGTAGGTAAAAATTCGGTAATTTTTACCGAATCTGTATGATTCGGTAATTACAGAATCGGTATTTACCGATTCGGTAATTGCCATTGATTCCTATGGGCCTACAGGCCCGATTTGGTAAATTCAGGTAAATACCGATTCGGTAAAATTACCGAATTTGCAAGGGTGACAGGGTGTCACTTTGACACGCTGTTGCACCCCTGATTTTGGTTTGTATGCCATGTGCATGTACACAGGTATACGTTATTTGCCATGCAATAGTATAACATGGTAAATAACGAATCGGTAATGGCCTGTGGCACTGTTTGAAGTGCCACCTACATCTGGATTTACCAATTCGGTATATTTACCAATTCGGTATTTTACAGAATCGGTAAATTTACCGAATCTGTAAATTTACAGATTCTGTCAATTTGAAGGCCCCTACATCTCCATTTGCAAATACCGGTCGGTAACGGCCGAAATCGTCCGTTACCGACCGGTATTTGCCGACCTACATCTGGCCCTAGGTACCTTAGCTCGTAGCATCACAGGGCCCTCTCAAGTGTATTTCAGACAGCGCAAGGTTCAATTAGATTGCTTCCCAAACACTTCCCAGTTCGCTTGGCCTCGCCCAATACCATATATAGGCCCAAAAACATGAAGCTGGGAAGCCGCACCACTCACTGTGCATAGTTCTCTTTTCCACTTGTTCGTCCACTGCCGAGTAGCAGCAGGCTCGTGCCATGTTGTTTTCAGATCACAAGCACTGATTCACAGCCCCTCCATTCCTAGTGGGACCAGGAGGGGCTTGGCTCCCCATCCGTGGGTCCAGGTCCAGGCTGCATGTGTCCCGTAGGGGCACACTATAAGCAGTGATTTGATTTGTGATTTTGTAGAGCGAATAGCTACCCGAGTGCTTTACAGTGCTAAGAGACTAAATACTGAGAGAAGACTAGAGGTAGGTTAATAATACTGATTGAACAGCCAGGTTTTATTAGACTTCCGGAATGCTGCTTCCTTTATCAGGAGTTGAGATTCGCATGGCAATGAGTTCCACAACTTGGGTGTCAGGTGGGTAAAGGATCTACCTCCCCACCTGGCTCTCCTGATTCTCTTAGTTTTTATCAGTCGTTCAGAACCAGATCTCAGGTTCCTGATTGGGACATAGAGGATCAACAGATGTTTGACTTTATTTAGTCCCATGTTAGGTAGAGCTCTGTGTGTTATGCTTTGAATTTGATTCTGGACTCCATCGGGTGCCAGTGGAGTGCTTTGAGATGCTTCCTGGATGATTTCTGGATCGGGACCTTACACTTGCTGCTGCTGCGTTCTGGACCACCTAAAGTCTATTAATCATGTATTTTGCTGCCCCTAGGAAATGTGAGTTTCCCTAGTCCAGACCAGGGAGTGGAATACTGTCTTTCTAAACTGTATGGGAAAACGCTCCAGAATTTTGCGGAGCATTCTAAGTAGTCCAAAACATGTGCTTACTAGTTTCTTGGCTTGTATCACCATTGTTAGATCCTTGTCGAGCCAGAAACCAAGATTTTTGCTAGACTACTTCGAAGCGATCGCTCAGGCTTGGCGGGCAGTGTCAGTTTTTTTGGTTCCTCGCGGGCCTCTGGGTGCATCTATCTCCGCACAGAAGTCCACGACACACGCGGGCCCGCTGAGCGCCTTCAAGACCTCCGCGCTCACCATCTCTCAGTAGGAACGTCCATCTCATCCTGTGGTCGCCATGTTTTACTTTTTTGTTTCCTCGGAGCCACAACAGGATCTCCAATCCGAGGACTACTGGCTTCATGCAGCTCATATCCGCTCTCAAACTGTGCCCCGTCATGCAGCTTGAGTGTGAATGCTTTGGATGACAGACTGCAAGCAGGATATTGCTGGATAGGATGTTCAGTCGGCAGAGCTGCACTGAGGCACAGTCATCTTTCTGTGCGCCCTCTAGTGCTCCCTAATTCCATTTATTTGGTTTTGACAGTTTGAGTATTTCTTCATTAAATTACAGTGTAGGTATTAAACAAACTATGGATCTGTCGTCTGCAATCATATTATACATTAGTTGTGCTGGTGTCTTTTCAGATGCAAACAGCCTCTTTATTAGTCGACTTTTCAAAGTTTGTTTACCATATTTTTACAAAACTCAAAACTCCTATTATGTCTTTAAGGATATTCCCATATTCTTTATTGGCTCCTTGTCGCATATTCTTTACTATTTCCTTGTATTAATGGTTTAGCCAAATGTTTACATTTCAACTGCTTTCCAAAGAATTCCTTGTCTCATTGTGGTGAAGTGTTTTAAAAACAGGTTGTCCTTTAACAGGAGTCAGTTGCAGTAGGTCTCTGAAGACAATTGCATGCATTCCTCCAAACAGTACATTGTACTCTGTCTTTAAAATCTGTTGCATTCTCAAGTGTACAAAGGCAAGCATTAAGTTTGAGACCATGCCCACCTCATCAATGATTAAAAGCTTCCGTTACTTCACTACTCTAAAAAACTTCATGACAAGCTTCTCCAGATAACTTCTGGTATTCCAGTTTAGTATTGTGTTCAAAAGGTAGCTTAAGTAGTTGATGTAAAGTAATGCCTTTAATGTTTTGTGCTGCTAATCTAGTTGGTACTGTCACTACACAGGATCAATTTGATTCTGTTTTGCTGTGTAGCTTACCCAAACTATTCCTCTTGACTTTGAGTACAAACTGGCAGAGCTCAAATGACCTGAACATTCATAGGATCCTATCTCACTGTGGGAAAGCATCTTCAAGCGGAAGCTGTACAATTTCTTGCTGAGACTCTTTTCCGCAGAAATCTCCTCCCACATCTCTTTCATCTCTGACTTCCTACATTTTGTAATGCAGGATGTTACATAATGAGCAACAGCAATTGAATTGTCTGCAACAAACTGAATATCTATGTCTGCATTCCACATTTTCAAAATGACTGGCTTATAGTTATAAATATGCAAAAATTGATGGATATAACGCTGGAAAATGCAAACATTCACAAACAGTCACAAGGATCTGGGTTTAATCCATCATTCTTTTGCTCACCACACCACCCCAGTTTGGACCCAGCCATATGCAAATCAGTCTTGACCCTGTTCCAGATCTGTGACTGGGGGTTAGTGTCTGAATAGTTTCAGTGCTCCATCCTTCATCTCCTTGAGTTTGCTTTGTTCACCCTAAGTTGGCAGGGAAAGGACAGGCTTGGGTCCCTTGCTCACTTTGCCAATGGATTCAAGCTAGCCCGGCTGATGAAGGGTGTTACGCAGAAACCGGTCCCAGGATGCTTGTTTCTGGTTCAGGAAAAACCTGGCTTGGCAGTTCGGGCTGGACTGTTCCCATGAGGCACAGGGTCAAGGCTGATTTGCATTTTGCTGCGTCTGAACTGAGGTGGCAAAGTGAGCTTAAGAATGATGAAGGATTCAACCCAGATCCGTGATTGGGGGTGAGTGTCTGAAAGGTTTCGGTGCTCCGTCCAACATCTCCTTGTGTTTGCTTTGTTGGCCCTAAGTTGGCAGGGTATGCCCAGACATGGGTCTCTTGCTCACTTTGCCACTGGATTCAAGCTAACCTGGCTGACGAAGGGTGTTACCTAGGAGCCGTTCCCAGGATGCTTGTTTCCAGGGGGTCTGATAACATTTCAGTGCTCCGTCGATCATCTCCTTTGTGTTTTTTTTATACTGATTAATATACTTTGAAGCTTTTGTCCTCCTTAGGTTCTATATATTCTTGGGAGATTTCCAAGTTATTTTTAGGGGTGGGCGGAGTTGGTGGAGTGCCAATACGCAGAGTTCCTCAGAGTTGAAAAAAAACTCTGTGGAACTCTGCTCTGCTGCACCCTGACAAAGAAAATGGGAAAAATCATGTGCAGTACTCCCAAGACGTACAAAGTAGGGGTATGCGACCAACGAGAATGGGAGGAGTCTGGTCGGTGAGGAGGAGAGACCACGGCAAGGAGGGTAGCCCGGAGACAACAGAGCAGGTAAATGATTTTGTTCTGTTCTTCTAGTGGGCCCTGGGGCAGGGGATAACTCTACTTTTTGCCTGAACTCTGGGTTCCCAATGCAGCATGGAGTTGTCAAAACTCCATAAACTCAGCAGGCAGAGTTTGCCCCACGGGGTTATTTATTATATGTCTTACCACTGACAAAAGCTGTTAGGTTGTGGCAAACCAAAATGAAATTTTGGATAAAATGCTCCTTCACATTTGTATTTTCGAGTGCAGTATTTTGCACATCTATGACTTTGAAATTGTAAAACTTGTTGTCTCAAGCTGTTTTCTCCACCTTCTCTTGGGATGGCACATGTGACATACTGTCCATTTAAAATGTTGGTGCATCCTTAATCCATAATAGCATGTATAAATGAGGAGCACCTCTGGCTTTGTACCCTTTTGCCAAAAATAAATCAGTTACCTCTTTAATAGGTGGATTATGGTTGTTGCAGATAAACAACATCATAGCTTCAAACCTTTGGTAAACAATTCGGCAAACATTTGCAGGACCAAAGGGACAACGTTTTCCAGCTGTCTTTACTTCAATGTTCTTTGCATTTGAATTTGCTTATTATAAGAATTCAAGTAAGTCATCCCATGCATATTCAACACAACTGAGTGTTAGAAACCAAGTAGGTGTACCTATGTTCCTTAAGATGCATTTAAGTTCACCATGACAGCAATACCAATATTTGTTGGTACCAGGTTGGCATGCCGTCAAATTAATGAAGTGAGATTTCAAATGTTCATCCCTTTGTTCAACTTTGTCCATGAACTCTTTTGCAGAAAGATTTTAAAGATGAACTCCTGTTTTTAATATATGATCCACTATATCTGAAAGTCCACACAAATCACTTTCAAAGAGAAGATAAAATATGTAGGGAATGCACTGCCAAAGTCATGGATCTCCAGAGTACAATCTTGTTGATCAGTATTGAGACAGTAGAATCTGTATAGCTCGGCCATCAAATCACCCACTTTCTCCAGTGGGGAAGTGTGCAAAACAGCGAGCTTCTAAACCCTTTTCCTATATATTCATGGGAGTTCCTTTTCCTTCTTTCATTTGAAATAATTCAATGGTGTTATCAAGGACTTCTTTTGAATGAACAGGATGTATGCTATAACATTCATTCATCTTCTTTGATCTAGATTGATCTACTCTTTCGATTCGGACACTTGAAACTAATCTTTCATCCTATACATATATTGTAGCTTCAAGAACATCAACATTCTTATAATAAACATTATTTTGCACACAGTATAATGGTGCATTTCTAACTTTACTAATATATACTAACTCTTGCCAGATTTTTTATTCTTCTTGGCACACCATTTACTAGAATTACCACTGGCTCAAAGTCATCTGTGTCGCACCAATAGCTTCATCATTCTGCTTAAAATCTAAAGGTAGGTATACAACCCTTCCTTTAAGGCCTTTTTGTAAGTTAATTGGTGGCAGCATACCTGTCTTAGGCTCTATACGGACTATGGCCTGGAATGGTTGTACAGAGTGGATTAGAATAGACTCATACACATTTAACCCTGCCTGGCCTTGAGGAATAGGTACCAACTGTAAGTTAATATGTACTGTTCTATCTGGCATTTTGTTTTCTTCTAACTTGTTGTAACAGTAGTTACATATAACTTGATCACTGGGCAAGTCAAATCTTTATTTAGCAAATAAATACATTGCAAATTGTTGCCACTTATCATTTTTTTCTTTTTCACTCTATAAATATGAATCAACTTTACTAGTTGGACTTTCATAGTGAGAGCATCAATAACAAATATATACGCAGTTTGGTTTTTCAGAGGAAACTGTGCCAAGCTTTGCAATTTCTTCTACATAGTTGTCAAAAGTAATGTCTCTTTCATGTTTTGCTACACCTGCAGATAGTATGTCTTTACTTCCTCTACATACCTCTTCACAACCTAAAAAACAAAACTGAACATCACCACAAACTTTCTCCACATCTGCTACTGTACCATGCAATAAAGCTGTAGTCATTTCACCTAAACATAGTGCTGGAGTTTTCAGATAATAAAGTCTCCTGACTAACTTACGCATTTCAGACTGATGGACAGCTAATATTCTGAAATGATGAAAGTTGATTTGTCACACTTTACTTGATAAACAAGTCAGAGAACGTCCCTGTAAGCGAGTATACTTTGTCATTTTACATGGGTCTAATAATTGCAACATATTAATCTTCAAATACTCCAAACTGAAAATTCACCTAAAATGTTTCATAACATTTCAATAGATTTTTCCCGAATACTACAGATACTGCTGTAATTCCACTTATATAAAGGAGCCTGTCCATGCCTTCCCAGTACTTCTTCAGCTATCACTTTGTTACCATTCCTAGCAACCATATCCCCTTTTGCGATGGGACTATCATCCTTCACCTCATAACATTGACCGCTTGTATAACAAAAAAAATACAAAAAAAACCCTTTCTTTTTACATTTCTTTGTAGTGTGAACATGAATTATTCCTTTAATTTCTGACTTGTTTCTTCTCATAATTTTCTACATTTTTCATTCCTATTAATACTGATTTAGGAAACTGCTTTGTTCTCTGACCAGCAGATTATTTTTCTCTAGAGAGTATTTTGTCCATCATTCACTTTTTTCTTTTGAGTCTTGTGGACTTGTTTTTTGTGCTTTACTCCTTTGTTTCGTTCTTGTCATTTTTAAATCTTCTTTTTCAACCAAGCCAGATATCTGAAAACAAAATTAAATTTTAGTTGTAAGTTCTACAATTAAATTAAATACAATTATAGATATATAATTACTTTACTATTTTATACCATGGTGATGCTATAGCTTATCCACAGCCTACTTAACTAATAATTTCTATATAATCCATAAAACGTGCTTTTCATGTGTCAATCACTGATGGGTTATTTAAATGAGTGTATAGCTGACTTTAACAGTGCAACATACATTACACATGCTTATGTGCATATGAGTGATGTATTAGTAGCTCTGACCTTTCATAAGTAATTTAATAGTATTGAACTGATTGCAGAACACAGGATTTATGTCAGAATATCCACCTAAAAGTATGTATGTAACAGTAAAAAATGTCTAACTACATTCCCTTCCTTTAATGCACATACAGATTACCCTATTGTATAGCTAGAGGCAACCTAAGGTATAACATGTAAGTAGTAATGAGGCAGGCTAACACCTATCAAGGGGTTTCAAAAACAAACTCAGCCTAGCAGTGCAGCTGCATGCAGAACGCAAGTGTACTAGGCCTACAACATGTTGAAAATGCTACTTGTCAGATCATTCACTTGAAAGAGCCAGAGCTCTACTATATATCTGAATAAATGTATCAAGTCCTATCTGGAGCTTGTTTCCTACATGTAAAAAACGTTGTCACTACATTGCTGACTTTGTTTCTGGTGTTTGATTCTGTAAACCTTTATATAAGCAGTAGTATGGGTTGATTCGTCGAGTTCCCAGTTATTTATGGCTTGTTTCAGTGACAGTATTACTGCCTCCATTGGAGCTAGATATATAAGAGGTGTGTTTGTGCATATGAGTGATGGTGTAGATGCATACAACTCTATCTATGAGCGTATATTAGTATCTCTTCCTTTAACAAATGCTTAATTGAGATTAAACTCAATGTATAACACTGAATATATATATCAGCATATGCGCCTAAAGGTGTGCATCTATCTAGTGCAAAAAACTTAATAGTTGTGTTTGTCTGAAATGATTTATCAGTAGCTCTGCCCATTTTTAAGAGCTCACATGAAACTGAACTTAATGTGCAACACTAGGGACCCGATTCACAAAGGTAAAGTTAGATGTTTTGTCTAAATGTACGTGCACACTAGGGGCAGAGTTTTGCACGAGTGCAGACGAAAGGATACTACTCGTAAATGCCCTATGGAAATTCCCAAAGTCGTAAACGTAGACGTTTGGTCTACATTTAGATGAAATGTCTACGATTATATTTGTGAAACTTGCCAAAGATGTATAAGTCAGCAAATACACCTAAAAGTCTGTATGTACCTGTCAACAACTTCTGACTACATAGCTTTCCTTTTATACAGATATGGTTTAACCTATGGCCTAGCTACAACCTTCTTTAGGACATACAGTTTAGAAGCACTACAGCAGACTAAGAGTTCTCAAGTGCTTTAAAAACCAAGTCAGCCTAGCAGTTAAAGTTCATGCCCATGCTCAAGTGTAATAGGCCGCTGCAAAGAACAGGGTTAAACCCAGACAGAGTCACTGGGACCTGGGTATACAAGTGTTATGGACAGAGGGGTCCCGGACTTGAAGGAGCAATTTATATACAATGCAAAGATTTTATAGAAATGAAAAGAGAAAACAAATGAAAGATGCGATGTTTTTATTCACAAAGCACCTATATCAACCTTTTCATGGTTATATGATATGTAGCCAAGAATTTTTTTTTTAAATTCATCAAAATATTTTTGTGCCCACATATGAAAAGGGGGAGGGAAGTGCTGTGAAGGAAATCGGTGAACAAAAGTGGAATTAGAACACAGTAATCATTTATATACACCATTGGTCAGTATTCATATATACATTCCTGAGATGGTCCCCCTAAATCGGATCCACATGAAAAAATGCAATTGTCACTGTATTATTACACAGAACCAAAAACTCCTAAATAGCTGTACAAATCCTGATTGACAATAGGAGTTGGTAAACGTGGTGGGAATAGTCAACGTTTAGACCCTAAGAAGGTGTAGGGTAGTTCGCCCTTACAAAGCGGGTCTTCATCAGGACTTGGGGGGCGGTGGGCAAGCCTCCTAGGGTAAAAAGAATAGGGAAAACTAATCAGAATTAAGGGTCTAGAAAGAATCCCAAAATTGCCATAGCGGGGATACCCGCTCGGCAGAGTCATTAAAATACCTACACTGTGCGAGGACTAACATTCATGATCGATTAGTTTAGTTAGGTGAGCAGACAAGAGACTGATTATATGGCGAACAGGCATTTACCTTAAGAAAGGAGGAGCAAATGGGCTGGCATCTGGTGTGTCCAAAACGCCTCGTACTTTATCTAGATGCGCGAAAGAACTATAATTAGGGTGAATACTGTTACCGTGTACACGGAAGATTTAAAACACACAGAACAACGTGATAAGTTGCATTCTCAGTGATTTACCTCTTGTCCCAGGAATCTAGGTCAGGACTGGTTAAGAATGTCCGTATCTATAAGAAAGGAGAGGGAGGACTAATGATTAAGAGATCAAGTTCGGGCCAATTTTTGATAGGGTTTTCGAAAAGAAGCTTACAGTAACCCGATGTTGGCTTACCTATTCAGATTGTTTTATCGGCATTAGCGAGATCTCGAGGCAGTCAATGAACGCATCTCTCGTAACCAGGAAGTCAAACAAGGAGGGGGCGTGGTTACGTTCATATCGAGTGCAATTGAAACTGAGGAAAGACTCGCTGATAGGTTGCTAGGTAACCGTGGACACATTCTGTCTCGTCCTGAACCACGGGGCTGTCAGAACGAAATAATTCTACCCAAGGTCGGGTTGCAAGATCATGGTTGCATGTGTCTGCATATTTACTGTGGCAGGACAATCATTGTTCAGCCTGAAAAATAATAATGATTAATATTCGGCTGTTGGAGCGATATTAATCCGTATAAGCATATATCTACCTAAAGTAGAGTTTATTTAAGCATAGGTGTGAATATTGTTATTGCGGGTCACTGAAGATTATTATACAAAGTGGGATCCGTCAAAAGGACGCAAATGTGTGTACCTACCAAACATGGTGGTAAAAACACAGAGCATGTAATAATCAATCGAGCCCAAGCTGGTGTACCTAACAGACACGTTGGTAAAAACCACGACCACAGGATTGATAATATTCATAATGAACAAATTATGCCAGACTGAACAATGGAATAGTTAGAAAGGGTTATTTGGAAACCATATTGAAAAACAAATAGGGATGGTTATTTCAAAGAAACAACAGAATTGGTAAAATCAACATATTTTGTATGTACCTACCCAACAAGGTGGTAAAAGACACGACTTATTTTCATGTAATGATGGTATTGGCAGAGGCCATAGGATAGTAGATAAGAAAGATTCACAGAACAGCTAGTTAGTAGATAGAAAGATTTACAGAATAGCCAGTTGTGCAAAGCTACTCTCAGACTCATTTAGGCCATTTTGTACAGAATCGAAAAAATCTATCCATTTGAGTTCTCCGACATTGAGGATAGGGGCAATGTTTCCTCCTCCGGGGCCAAGTTTCACTTGTTCGAGTACAATCCACTTAAGGGTGTCTGGAAGATGGTTTTCTTTTATACAGTGTTCAACTATAGGCACCCCAATAACTTTGCACCTGACACGGCTGCAATGTTGTAGAAAACGCATTTTGATGCGTTGTTGCGTTTGACCGACATAAATTAAGTCACATGGGCAGACTATACAATACACCACATCTGTAGTGTTGCAGTTGGTTTGTGTTTTCAATTTTATGCGGTGGTGTTTGAAAAGGAATTCCTTCGTTTGAATAGTGGAAGGACATGCCTTACAAATGCCACACTTGAAGTGGCCCACAATGGGTGGAAGGTTCCAGAGTGAAGTGATGGTTGGTGTAGATGTACTGTCCAAGAATGAACAAACCACATGATCACAAATGTTTTTGGCCTTCTTAAAAGAATGCAGGGGTAAGCTGTTGCACCCAAGATCTTCCGAGATCATTGTCCAGTGTTTGTTTACAGCGTTTTTAATTGCATGGCTCTTAGTTGAAAAAGTGGTTACTCATATTAGACGTTGATCTTCATTTTTGGTGCGTTCATTCGGTTGTAACAAAGTCTCTTGGGGATTGAACCACGCTCTCTTCCTAGCCTTCTTGGTCAGGCGCTTGGGATACCCACGTTCAATGAGGCGGTCCATAAGGTTCTCTGACTGTTCCATGTAATCCTCCTTCTTGCTGCAATTGCGGCGGATCCTTAAAAATTGTCCGAAGGGCAGATTGTCCCTAAGGCCCCTCGGGTGGTGACTGGAGTACTGGAGTAATGAGTTCCGTTCTGCTGGTTTCCTAAAAAGGGTCGTATGTAAGACTTCATCCTCAGCAATGATGGAAAGATCCAGAAAATCTATTTTGGTCTTATCAAATTGGATGGTGAATTGAATATCCTGGGATTTATTGTTGAGCCAAGTGAAGACATTTTTAATTTCAGTTTCTGTGCCAGCCCAAACAAGGAGGATATCGTCAATATACCGCATCCATAGTTGTATATTAGACCTGAATGGATTAGAATCATTGAGAATGAAGGTATTCTCAAACGTAGACATGAAAATGATCGCTATATCTGGCGCATAGGCAGCCCCTATTGCAACTCCCTCCGTCTGTAGGTAGAAACAGTTCTGAAATATGAAAAAATTACCCAGCATTGCAATTTTGAGCAGCAGGATGATGAATGCGGTAGGGACTCGTACTGGTGCTTCACGTCTGTCCAATGCCAAAGTAGCCACCACCAGTGCTTCTTCCTGGGGGATACTGGTGTAAAGCGACACAATATCGCAAGTGGCCAGGAATTCTTCATTAGAATTAAAAGGACGTCCGTCCATTATATTGATTGTATGCGTGGTGTCACGCAGGTATGTTTCAGTTTGTTCAGCCAGTGGCTTCAGGTAAAAGTCAATATACCGGCATAAAGGTTCAAGTATTGAGCCGCACCCAGATACAATAGGTCGCCCGGGAGAGTTTTGCAAGTTCTTGTGTCCTTGGGCAACGTATATATGGTTGGGATACGGTGATTCTTATGGTTCAAGTATTAGTAGTCTTGATCAGACAGAAAACCTTGTTCCAAACAATCTTTTGTGACTCTTTGGATCTCAGCTGCAAGCTCTTTAGACGGATCACCGGGCCGTTTTTTATAGCTGATCCCATCACCTAGCTGTCTCATAATCTCTTCCTTGTAATTATCCACATCCTGGACAATGATGGCACCACCTTTGTCAGCAGGCTTGACTATGACGTTCTTATTGTCCTTGAGAGATGATAAAGCAACTTTCTCTGCTTTGCTGATATTATATTTCGTATATTTCTTCTCATTTAGAATCTTCTTTACGTCAAGTAGAACTAGGCTCTCATATGCCAGAATCCTTTGGGTCATCGCATAGGTTGGAGGGACAAAGGTCGATGGTATTCGGAGGCCAGTGGTGGACACATTAGTCTGTGATGGTTTGTCTTTGAAAAAATATCGAAGTCTGATTTTACGGAAAAAATTGTGCAATTCAGCTACAGTTGTAAAAACATTCGGTAGAGCTGTGGGTACAAATGATAAACCACGACTGAGTACTTTAACTTCCTCATCCTTAAGAGTGTATGAAGAAATATTTATCACTGGGTTGTTAACTGGTCTCACCACCTGTAGTTCTTTTGACGGGTTGACCTCTCCCCATGTTCCTCCTGAGGAAAGTGAACCTGTTTCACACCTCTTCCTCTCCCGCTGTCCCAAGCCGCTTCCACGTTCTGTTGGCCCCTGCCAGTGCCTCTGTTCCAATTCTTGCCTCTGCTTCGTGGGGGTCTCCATCCACCCTGTCCTAAAAAACGGTTAGGTGGGTATGCTGGACCGTATGAGTCTTGATATCCGTAAGCTCCACTGGGACCTGCCTGCTCAGAGTCTTCTCCGGAGCTGTAGGATGAGTCAGAAAACGTCGTGAAATTTCGTCTGCCTCTAAAGCCACCACGGCCACGGTTGGTGAATCGACCTTGGGGGTCTTGGCGATAGTATTCCTCTTGTAAATAGGGGTACGTCTTCTTTTTATCGTAAAGTCACACGTCATGTGCAAGCTTCTCTAGTTTTTTCTTAATGGTGGTGGTTTCAAAATCCTGGAGTGTCGCAATCAATTTCGTCAACGCTTCTTTTGAGTTGGTGAGTGTTGTATCACCGGCAATTTCAGCTTTTAAATCAGTTATCTGTTTGGTGAGAACTTGAACTTGCTCTGCCGCCGTCTCGATTCCCAACACCATCCAGTGTCTTGAACAGTTGTTAGCGACAAAGCTAATCCCTTCCCTAAATTTCGGGATGTCCACAAATATCTCCGGTTCTACCTTAACTTGCAACCCAGCTGGAATAATGTTAGATTGTAGGCACTGTGCCAAGAAATGGCCATGTAGTTTTGTTCTAATCAATTTTTTCTCCAGGCGCTCCAATTTGCTAATCTTATCATTGAGTGTAAAATCAATGGATGGTATATTAGGAGATAGGAAATTGTTTGCAGGGTCATGAAGACGTTGTTGTATATAGTCCTCAGTGTAAGTGAGAATGTCTTTGTCTACCATTCTGTGGTAGCTAAAAAAGCCAAAATATTTACAAAATATATATAAAAAGGGAAATAGAAACCTCTCAGACAGCGTCTGCTCGAAGTATGCTGCAAAGAACAGGGTTAAACCAAGACAGAGTCACTGGGACCTGGGTATACAAGTGTTATGGACAGAGGGGTCCCGAACTTGAAGGAACAATTTATATACAATGCAAAGATTTTATAGAAATGAAAAGAGAAAACAAATGAAAGATGCAATGTTTTTATTCTTTTCATGGTTATATGATATGTATCCAAGAATTTTTTTTTAAATTCATCAAAATATTTTTGTGCCCAAATAGGAAAAGGGGGAGGGAAGTGCTGTGAAGGAAATTGGTGAACAAAAGTGAAATTAGAACACAGTAATCATTTATATACACCATTGGTCAGTATTCATATATACATTCCTGAGATGGTCCCCCTAAATCGGAGCCACACGAAAAAATGCAATTGTCACTGTATTATTACACAGAACCAAAAACTCCTAAATAGCTGTACAAATCCTGATTGACAATAGGAGTTGGTAAACCTGGTGGGAATAGTCAACGTTTAGACCCTAAGAAGGTGTAGGGTAGTTCGCCCTTACAAAGCGGGTCTTCATCAGGACTTGGGGGGGCGGTGGGCAAGCCTCCAAGGGTAAAAAGAATCGGGAAAACTAATCAGAATTACGGGTCTAGAAAGAATCCCAAAATTGCCATAGCGGGGGTACCCGCTCGGCAGAGTCATTAAAATACCTACACTGTGCGAGGACTAACATTCATGATCGATTAGTTTAGTTAGGTGAGCAGACAAGAGACTGATTAGATGGCGAACAGGCATTTACTTTAAGAAAGGAGGAGCAAATGGGCTGGCATCTGGTGTGTCCAAAACGTCTCGTACTTTATCTAGATGCGCGAAAGAACTATAATTAGGGTGAATACTGTTACCGTGTACACAGAAGATTTAAAACACACAGAACAACGTGATAAGTTGCATTCTCAGTGATTTACCTCTTGTCCCAGGAATCTAGGTCAGGACTGGTTAAGAATGTCCGTATCTATAAAAAAGGAGGGGGAGGGCTAATGAGTAAGAGATCAAGTTTGGCCCAATTTTTGATAGGGTTTTCGAAAAGAAGCTTAGAGTAACCAGATGTTGGCTTACTTATTCAGATTGTTTTATCGGCATTAGTGAGGTCTTGAGGCAGTCAATGCACGCATCTCTCGTAACCAGGAAGTCCAACAAGGAGGGGGCGTGGTTACGTTTATATCGAGTGCAATTGAAACTGAAGAAAGACTCGCTGATAGGTTGCTAGGTAACCGTGGACACATTCTGTCTCGTCCTGAACCACGGGGCTGTCGGAACGAAATAATTCTACCCAAGGTCGGGTTGCAAGATCATGGTTGCATGTGTCTGCATATTTACTGTGGCAGGACAATCATTGCTCGGCCTGAAAAAATATAATTATTAATATTCGGCTGTTGGAGCAATATTAATCCGTATAAGCGTATATCTACCTAAAGTAGAGTTTATTTAAGCATAGGTGTGAATATTGTTATTGCGGGTCACTCAGGATTATTATACAAAGTGGAAAAGGTTGATATAGGTGCTTTGTGAATAAAAACATTACATCTTTCATTTGTTGTCTCTTTTTATTTCTATAAAATCTTTGCATTGTATATAAATTGTTCCTTCAAGTCCGGGACCCCTCTGTTCATAACACTTGTATACCTAGGTCCCAGTGACTCTGTCTGGGTTTAACCCTGTTCTTTGCAGCATACTTCGAGCAGACGCTGTCTGCGAGGTTTCTATTTCCCTTTTTATATATATTTTGTAAATATTTTGGCTTTTTTAGCTACCACAGAATGGTAGACAAAGACATTCTCACTTACACTGAGGACTATATACAACAACTTCTTCATGAAACTGCAAACAATTTCCTATCTCCTAATATACCGTCCATTGATTTTACACTCAATGATAAGATTAGCAAATTGGAGCGCCTGGAGAAAAAATTGATTAGAACAAAACTACATGGCCATTTCTTGGCACAGTGCCTACAATCTAACATTATTCCAGCTGGGTTGCAAGTTAAGGTAGAACCGGCGATATTTGTGGACATCCCGAAATTTAGGGAAGGGTTTAGCTTTGTTGCTAACAACTGTTCAAGACACTGGATGGTGTTGGGAATCAAGACGGCGGCAGAGCAAGTTCAAGTTCTCACCAAACAGATAACTGATTTGAAAGCTGAAATTGCTGGTGATACAACACTCACCAACTCAAAAGAAGCGTTGGCGAAATTGGTTGCGACACTCCAGGATTTTGAAACCACCACCATTAAGAAGAAACTAGAGAAGCTTGCACGTGACGTGCGACTTTACGATAAAAAGAAGACGTACCTCTATTTACAAGAGGAATACTATCGCCAAGACCCCCAAGGTCGATTCACCAACCGTGGCCGTGGTGACTTTAGAGGCAGACAAAATTTCACTACGTTTTCTGACTCATCCTACAGCTCCGGAGAAGACTCTGAGCAGGCAGGTCTGAGTGGAGCTTACGGATATCAAGACTCATACGGTCCAGCATACCCACCTAACCCTTTTTTAGGACAGGGTGGATGGAGACCCCCACGAGGCAGAGGCAACAATTGGAACAGAGGCACTGGCAGGGGCCAACAGAACGTGGAAGCGGCTTGGGACAGCGGGAGAGGAAGAGGTGTGAAACAGGTTCTCTTTCCTGAGGAGGAACATGGGGAGAGGTCAACCCGTCGAAAGAACTACAGGTGGTGAGACCGGTTAACAACCCTGTGATAAATATTTCTTCATACACTCTGAAGGATGAGGAAGTTAAAGTACTCAGTAGTGGTTTATCATTTGTACCCACAGCTCTACCGAATGTTTTTACAACTGTAGCTGAACTGCACAATTTTTTCCATAAAATCCGACTTCGATATTTTTTCAAAGACAAACCATCACAGACTAATGTGTCCACCACTGGCCTCCGAATACCATCGACCTTTGTCCCTCCAACCTATGCGATGACCCAAAGGATTCTGGCATATGAGAGCCTAGTTCTACGTGACGTAAAGAAGATTCTAAATGAGAAGAAATATACGAAATATAATATCAGCAAAGCCGAGAAACTTGCTTTATCATCTCTCAAGGACAATAAGAACGTCATAGTCAAGCCTGCTGACAAAGGTGGTGCCATCATTGTCCAGGATGTGGATAATTACAAGGAAGAGATTATGAGACAGCTAGGTGATGGGATCAGCTATAAAAAACTGCCCCGTGATCCGTCTAAAGAGCTTGCAGCTGAGATCCAAAGAGTCACAAAAGATGGTTTGGACCAAGGTTTTCTGTCTGATCAAGAATACCAATACTTGAACCATAAGAATCCCAGTATCCCAACCATATATACGTTGCCTAAAGTACACAAGAACTTGCAAAACCCTCCCGGGCGACCTATTGTATCTGGGTGCAGCTCAATACTTGAACCTTTATGCCGGTATATTGACTTTTTCCTGAAGCCACTGGCTGAACAAACTGAAACATACCTGCGTGACACCACGCATACAATCAATATAATGGACGGACGTCCTTTTAATTCTAATGAAGAATTCATGGCCACTTGCGATATTGTGTCGCTTTACACCAGTATCCCCTAGGAAGAAGCACTGGTGGTGGCTACTTTGGCATTGGACAGACGTGAAGCGCCAGTACGTGTCCCTACAGCATTCATAATCCTGCTGCTCAAAATCGAAATGATGCGTAATTTTTTCATATTTCAGAACTGTTTCTACCTACAGACAAAGGGAGTTGCAATGGGGGCTGCCTATGCTCCAGATTTAGCGATAATCTTCATGTCTACGTTTGAGAATACCTTCATTCTCAATGACTCTAATCCATTCATGTCTAATATACAACTATGGATGCGGTATATTGACGATATCCCCCTTGTTTGGGCTGGCACAGAAACTGAAATTAAAAATTTCTTCACTTGGCTCAACAATAAATCCCAGGATATTCAATTCACCATCCAATTTGATAAGACCAAAATAGATTTTCTGGATCTTTCCATCGATGCTGAGGATGAAGTCTTACATACGAGCCTTTTTAGGAAACCAGCAGAACGGAACTCATTACTCCAGTAATCCAGTCACCACCCGAGGGGCCTTAGGGACAATCTGCCCTTCGGACAATTTTTAAGGATCCACCGCAATTGCAGCAAGAAGGAGGATTACATGGAACAGTCAGAGAACCTTATGGACCGCCTCATTGAACGTGGGTATCCCAAGCGCCTGACCAAGAAGGCTAGGAAGAGAGCGTGGTTCAATCCCCGAGAGACTTTGTAATAACAAGTCAAGTCAAAAAGCTTTATTTCGATAAAATATCATTATCATAAAAGCAGTTTAAAAATAATAAAATTAATAATACATATCCAGTTGATAACAAAAAAAATACAGCATTTACTTTGAATAAATATTATTTAAGAAAAAATTAAACAGAATATTTAAGCTTTCTGGCTCGAATGGCCCAAGCCCAAAATAAGAATTTTGCTAGGGCACAAGCATAGGGTACATAACTATCCGAAACAAGTATCCTGGTTGCCTTAGCATGGCTCCTAGTTCCAAGTTGCCGACACAAATTCTTCAGCCACACCCTTCTTGGATTGACATATTCCTTACAAACAAATAAAAAGTGAGCCAATGTCTCTGGGTGGGCTGAACATGATGGACACAGGTCAGTTTTGTCTGTGCAGGATTTCCATGTTTTGGTAAAAGTATTCAGTGGAAGAGTACCCGTTCTAAATTTAAAATACAAAGACCGGGCAAAAGGTTTCCCGATTGTATCTAGATAGGGTTCCCGCCTGGGACAATCTTTGAACATCAAAAAATCCTCTGTGAGTCTGCCGATGGATGGACTGGAATGCCTTTGGGAGCAAGCCCAATCCCGAAAGAGGTTTTTAAGAACTTGTTTTGGAGGAGAAGTTCTGCTGGACCAAGAGTCTGATAGGCCCAAACTTATCAGTAGATTTTTCATATCCGTTAACCATTTGACTCTGGCCCAATGCGGTGACTCCATTATTTCTTCCAGACATCTCGCATAAGCACTAAGTTCCTCTACCCGCCAAATGCGGGCCCATAATAAGAGGGGGCGAAATTTCGCAATTTCTCCAATCTGGGTACAGCCGAGGTCCATAAATAAGGGCAACAGGGGGGTACTTTGAGGGAGGGACATTATTTGCCTACAGAATTTATTCTCAGATTTCTGCAGTGCTTGAGAAGATGCAAAGCCCCAAAGTTCAGCTCCATAGAGCGCAGAGCTGACACCTTTGGCGGCATAGATCTCTAGGACTGTTCCTATGGGTTTGAACGAACTGGAACGTTGCTCCCTTAATAGGGCACCTGTGATCCTTTTGTGATTCAGCAGCATCTTATCTAGATGGGGAGTCCAATCCATTTTGTCAGAAATGCGAATCCCTAAATAATCAAATTCTTTCACCCTTTCCAGGGATTCGGTGTTTAAAGTAGGGGGACGCACTTTCTGTTTAGGTGGATTAAGGACGAGGTATTTAGTTTTGTTGGTATTTATAACCAAGCCTCGGTCGGAACAAAAGGATTGGAAATTATCCAAGAGTTTCTGTAGTCCCATAGGGGTTTTGGAGATTAGGAGCGTGTCGTCCGCGAAGAGGAGGGTCGGTATACGTACCCCCCCCAGGGATGGTTCGTCAGATGGAGATTTAAGTAGGTGCTCCACCACCCCATTAATGTACAGGGAGAAAAGGGTGGGGGCCAGAACACATCCCTGGCGGACCCCTCTCTCGACCGGAATGCAGCCTGTTTTCTCTCCTCCTGAACCCCACCTAATTTGAGCAAAGCTGTCTTGGTGGAGCCTGACTAATAGGGACAATAGGTACTGTGGGAGCCCCATGTTGGCCAGAACCCTCCATAGCGAATCCCTGGGGACAAGGTCAAAGGCAGTCTTTAAATCGATGAATGCGAGATAAAGACTGCCCTTGCCTATCACTACCACCTTCCAGTGGATCATCATAAGCCTAAAGGCCTGCTCTATTGTTCCAGTGCCTACTCTAAAGCCAGCCTGAAAATCGGTAAGTATTTTGTTTTCATCCACCCAGTTAAGTATCCTGAGTAGAATAACTTTACCGACAACCTTTTGGCTTACATCCAATAAGCTGATTGGCCTATAGTTGGACGGATCGTCCCTGGGGCCTTTCTTGTGAATGGGAACCACCTCTGCCCCCTTCCAAGAAGCAGGAACGGGGGCGCCCCTACAAATGGCAAGAAGGAGGGAGTGGATTACTTTACCCCAATTAACACCATCGGATTTTAACAGATCCCCAGGGATACCATCTGGTCCTGCAGCTTTTTGTGGAGTAATGGAGTTGATAGCGTACTCTACTTCCTTTAGTGTAAAATCGGGATCACCAGGGAAAAGGGAATAGTCAACATAGGGAAAGGAATGAACAGACCCTCTTCCATTCATATCGTCAAGGCAAGAATACAGCTTGGAAAAATGAACCTCCCATACCTGACCCGGAATATTGCAGGTTACAAGGTCAATATCCGGTCTGTTATGTGCCCTTATAATATCCCAGAAGGATTTAGAATCTCTTTCCATGCTAGCTTCCTTAAGTGTTAGCCAATAGTTATCCTCCCACTCCCTTTTGGCTACCAGTAAAGCCTTTTTATGGTCTCTCCTGGCAATTTGAATTAGAGGGAGAGACTTCCCTTTAACTGCCTCTATTAGGCGTGATTTGGCCTTCCTGCAATTTGCCGAATACCAATCATGCTTGCCTTTTGGTTTGGGTTTATATTTCCCTACTGGCAATTGTACCCAAAAGAGGTCCCCAATAGTTTTTATAGCAGCTTCAAAAACAGCGGTGACCTTGTCTGCTGCTATGGTCAGATTGGTAGAGCCAATTTCAGCTTGCATACCCTTGACCACTACGTCTATTGTGGATAGTTTATCGGTGTTACACATAAATTTGCTCCACTTTAGACGCCTACCACAAGTAGCGACGGTAATCCCCTGAGGACGGCCAAGAGAGACTGGCAGTGCTTCAATGTTCCAGGGATTTTTTAAAGATAAGGAGAGTGGGTTATGGTCGCTCTCTACGGTATTGGTAATAACCATATCGTTAACATAACTCCAGAGGGCCCTATCCAGCAGGATATAGTCAATCCGAGTGCACTGGCCAACCCTGTTGAATGTGGGCGCGCCCTGGAGATCAGATCGGGTGCGACCATTAGCAGCTCTTAATCCAAACTCCAAAGTAAATGCATTGAGATGGATTGCACTGCGAGTCCAGCGCTTAATGGGTGGAATGGAGAGAGTAGGGATACCCCATCTGCTGTCCTCTTCTCCTAGATCTGGGATTCCTTCTAAGGGGAGTGGCTCATATGTACAGTTAAAATCCCCTGCTATTAAGATATGTCCAGGACCACTCTGCTGTCCCAACTGAACCTCAAGCTCCTTCATTGTGGGTGAAATACACCCGTTTTTGGTTCCCCTAATATAGACATTGTAAAGATCGACGGTTGTGCTTCCCCGCAGACCCAACAGGGAGACGCCAAGAATATCCGGCGTTCCTGCCTTCTTGGCAATAATTCTGCAATTAAGCCGGGTACTTATCCAGATAATGAGCCCCCCCGATGGCCGTCCCTTCCCCACCTTGGTTTTTGTTGCTGGTACAAAGAGAGTGACAAACCCCACCCTATGCAGTGGCTCAATAGCCCATGTCTCTTGAAAAATGCAGATATTGTGGGCATCAACTAGGGCATTCCACTCCGAGATGGCCAGCTTCCTAGAGATCCCAGCAAGGTTCCAGCTAAGAATTTTTAGCTCACCAAGCGCTGGGATTCCGGCAGGAACCGTAATACATCGGTGGTAAGATAGATCTACACTGTCCCTAACTAATATAGGTGGTGACACCTCTAGGTTTGTAGGGAGAAATGCACCCAACGGTGCATCCTTTTTCCCCTCATTTACATGGGGGAGGTTGGTGACTAAGTCCCCTTCAGGAGAGAGTCAATCAACCTCGTCCAATACACAGTACCTATTGGGGTGGGCAAACTGTGTATAGGAGGGGTTAAAGGACGGTGATGGAGACGGGTCCTGCCATGGCTGTTGCCAATAATGATTGGCAATAGATGGTTGCTGGGGAAGTTGCTGCCACTGCTCAGTAGAATGGAAAAAGGGCGGTGCAGAGGGGAGTGGTTGCTGCCACTGAGGACCAGTGTGGTATGGAACAAAGGGTGGAAAGTTAAACGGCTGTCGCCCATGATTAGGTACATATTGGGGGGGACGTACAAACCCTTGATTAATTGGATTTGCTGGCCGCTGGAAATTGGGTTTTGCCAAGTGGGGAAGGAAGTGAGATAAGGGGAGTGGTTTGATCTGGGTGGCAGGACCACTGTTAGGTGATTTACAAATGAAAGTCGCAGCCCCCACATCCCTAAATTTTAACAGTAATTACATCCCCTGGTATTGTTTTCTTACTCCTACCCACCCAATCACCTCTCCGTACAGTTAGAATCTCCCCACTCATGCTACTAGGCAAGGGTTTATGAATTTGGAGCCATTGAGCACATTTATTTCTTAGCTCCACATATGTCTCTTTAGCTCCTTCCTTCAAAGGAGGGACAGCAGTTAACACAACCACAAAAGGAGAAACTTCTGGTGGCAGGTTAATAGACTTGAAGCGGGGTTGCCTTAGTTTGGGAGCTTCAGAGTTGTTTGTGGGGTCAGAGACTAAAGTATTCGTAGGTTTACTATTAGAAACCATAGTTTGGGAGGTGTTGGATTTAGTACCAGCGGCTGATTGCTGCACAGATAAGGAGTTGCTCACCGCTTTATCATCGAGAATAAGTGGCGGTTGAGCAAGGTTGGTCCCTAGGTGGGGAGAGTACGATACAGCTTGGTCTTCAGGGGGTAAAAGGACTTTCGCTTTATCGGTTATGGGCTTAGTGACCCCGGCTAGCTGTTGGGGATTGGATTTAGATGGCGGTTCTCTAAACCCCTGTTGCTGAACAGGCCCAGGCTCATTAATTTTGTTGGGCCATTTAGTATTAATGAGCGATGTTAACCTATCAAGTTTAGAAATCAGGGGTTTAATATGGGCCGCTATTGTAGCTTCGAGATCATGCTTAAGGTCCGTAACCATATTGTCAACCCAGCATGGAATGCCTGGCGCTGTATGTGGGATAGGTGTTACCAAATTGTGATTACTAATTTTGGTTTTATCCTTCTCCTTAGGTTTAGACTCCTTATTTACAGATTTGTTTATCACTTTTATAGGAATAAGATCAGCATTTCCCCTGGGTTCACTAGGCACATGAGGAGTCGACTTGGCAGCTAGATCGTCCATGCTTGGCTCCACCTCTCCAAGAGACTGGCAGGCTTCTAGATCTGGGGTCGCCTCCAGGTCCACAAAGGACGGGTCTGACTCCGAGCAGGAAACTGACAGGTCGACAGCGCTCGGTACTGTGATAGTACCTATGGTGGTCAAGGGTAAGGAGCGATTGTTGGAAACTTGCTGAAGAGGTGAATTTGCGTTAGCAAGAGAGCCCAGGGAAGAGCGCTTGGCGTTCATTAAGTCAAGGGAGACCCTTTTTTCTAGGAGTACAATGCTCTTATCAATTGTCTCATTTACCCGAGAGATAAAGAGGTCAATAGGACCAGTCACTAGCGCTACCTCCTTAGCTTTTTTGGTGCAGCTCCTTGTTTTATGCCGCATGATTGACTGGATGATGGATCCGGGGCGATGTAACAGGGATTCAGGGCCTAGGCCGTCCTCTGCCGTCCTTGAACGGCCTTAAACGGCCCGCTCTTTGCCCGGTCTTCGCCCCGCGCGCGTCCCGCGTGCGCGTTAGAGCTGCTCAAAGTTTATAGGAGGAGGAAGTGAGGTGGAAAGGGCGGGAAGAGGACCAGCTGCGGCCAATCAGCGCCGCGCTGCACGCTGGTCCTCGCAGTCCCGCCTCGAGGAGAAGGGTTGATGTTCACTCTCAGAAGTCGCGTTGGTGCTCCTGTGCACTCCGCAATGGCTTTGGGCAGATTAGACAGCAAAGAGTCTTGCCTTCGAGCGGCGCCCGCGGAGCGGGGGCCGCGAGGCGTGGAGGTTTTATGCAGGCGCTGGAAGCAGGGATGAAAGGCTGAGCAACAGGCAGGCAGCGCTCACGACGTCCCAAGGCAGAACCCACACTCCTAGCACACCGCTTGATCTTTTATCGGTGGAAGGGGCGGGAAGAGGACCAGCTGCGGCCAATCAGCGCCGCGCTGCACGCTGGTCCTCGCAGTCCCGCCTCGAGGAGAAGGGTTGATGTTCACTCTCAGAAGTCGCGTTGGTGCTCCTGTGCACTCCGCAATGGCTTTGGGCAGATTAGACAGCAAAGAGTCTTGCCTTCGAGCGGCGCCCGCGGAGCGGGGGCCGCGAGGCGTGGAGGTTTTATGCAGGCGCTGGAAGCAGGGATGAAAGGCTGAGCAACAGGCAGGCAGCGCTCACGACGTCCCAAGGCAGAACCCACACTCCTAGCACACCGCTTGATCTTTTATCGGTGGAAGGGGCGGGAAGAGGACCAGCTGCGGCCAATCAGCGCCGCGCTGCACGCTGGTCCTCGCAGTCCCGCCTCGAGGAGAAGGGTTGATGTTCACTCTCAGAAGTCGCGTTGGTGCTCCTGTGCACTCCGCAATGGCTTTGGGCAGATTAGACAGCAAAGAGTCTTGCCTTCGAGCGGCGCCCGCGGAGCGGGGGCCGCGAGGCGTGGAGGTTTTATGCAGGCGCTGGAAGCAGGGATGAAAGGCTGAGCAACAGGCAGGCAGCGCTCACGACGTCCCAAGGCAGAACCCACACTCCTAGCACACCGCTTGATCTTTTATCGGTGGAAGGGGCGGGAAGAGGACCAGCTGCGGCCAATCAGCGCCGCGCTGCACGCTGGTCCTCGCAGTCCCGCCTCGAGGAGAAGGGTTGATGTTCACTCTCAGAAGTCGCGTTGGTGCTCCTGTGCACTCCGCAATGGCTTTGGGCAGATTAGACAGCAAAGAGTCTTGCCTTCGAGCGGCGCCCGCGGAGCGGGGGCCGCGAGGCGTGGAGGTTTTATGCAGGCACTGGAAGCAGGGATGAAAGGCTGAGCAACAGGCAGGCAGCGCTCACGACGTCCCAAGGCAGAACCCCTTGTAATAACCAAAAATGAAGATCAACGTCTAATATGTGTAACCACTTTTTCAACTAAGAGCCATGCAATTAAAAAAGCTGTAAACAAACACTGGACAATGATCTCGGAAGATCTTGGGTGCAACAGCTTACCCCTGCATTCTTTTAAGAAGGCCAAAAACATTCGCGATCATGTGGTTTGTTCATTCTTGGACAGTACATCTACACCAACCATCACTTCACTCTGGAACCTTCCACCCATTGTGGGCCACTTCAGGTGTGGCAATTGTAAGGCATGTCCTTCCACTATTCAAACGAAGGAATGCCTTTTCAAACACCACCGCATAAAATTGAAAACACATACCAACTGCAACACTACAGATGTGGTGTATTGTATAGTCTGCCCATGTGACTTAATTTATGTCGGTCGAACGCAACAACGCATCAAAATGCATTTTCTACAACATTGCAGCCGTGTCAGGTGCAAAGTTATTGGGGCGCCTAGAGTTGAACACTGTATAAAAGAAAACCATCTTCCAGACACCCGTAAGTGGATTGTACTCGAACAAGTGAAACTTGGCCCCGGAGGAGGAAACATTGCCCCTATCCTCAATGTCAGATAACTCAAATGGATAGATTTTTTCGATTCTGTACAAAATGGCCTAAATGAGTCTGAGAGTAGCTTTGCACAACTGGCTATTCTGTAAATCTTCCTATCTACTAACTAGCTGTTCTGTGAATCTTTCTTATCTACTATCCTATGGCCTCTGCCAATACCATCATTACATGAAAATAAGTCGTGTGTTTTACCACCTTGTTGGGTAGGTACATGCACAATATGTTGATTTTACCAATTCTGTTGTTTCTTTGAAATAACCATCCCTATTTGTTTTTCAATATGGTTTCCAAATAACCCTTTCTAACTATTCCATTGTTCAGTCTGGCATAATTTGTTCATTATGAGTATTATCAATCCTGTGGTCATGGTTTTTACCAACGTGTCTGTTAGGTACACCAGCTTGGGCTCGATTGATTATTACATGCTCTGTGTTTTTACCACCATGTTTGGTAGGTAGACACATTTGCATCCTTTTGACTGATCCCACTTTGTATAATAATCCTGAGTGACCCGCAATAACAATATTCACACCTATGCTTAAATAAACTCTACTTTAGGTAGATATACGCTTATACGGATTAATATCGCTCCAACAGCCGAATATTAATAATTATATTTTTTCAGGCCGAACAATGATTGTCCTGCCACAGTAAATATGCAGACACATGCAACCATGATCTTGCAACCCGACCTTGGGTAGAAATATTTCGTTCCGACAGCCCCGTGGTTCAGGACGAGACAGAATGTGTCCACGGTTACCTAGCAACCTATCAGCAAGTCTTTCTTCAGTTTCAATTGCACTCGATATAAATGTAACCACGTCCCCTCTTTGTTTGACTTCCTGGTTACGAGAAATGAATGCATTGACTGCCTCGAGACCTCGCTAATGCCGATAAAACAATCTGTATAGGTAAGCCAACATCGGGTTACTGTAAGCTTCTTTTCGAAAACCCTATCAAAAATTGGGCCGAACTTGATCTCTTAATCATTAGTCCTCCCCCTCCTTTCTTATAGATACGGACATTCTTAAACAGTCCTGACCTAGATTCCTGGGACAAGAGGTAAATCACTGAGAATGCAACTTATCATGTTGTTCTGTGTGTTTTAAGAATCTATGACAGAATATCGAGAATGCAAATATCGACAGACAAAATATCGGCGCTGGAATATCGAAGGCAAGTATATCGACACCCTATCTACAACATGGTAAGTACAAAAATATCGAAAATGAAATATCGATGTTAAAAATATCGTAATTAAAAATATCGTTTTTTTTCCAGTAAAAAAAAAGTTACATTAAATAAATAATACTTATATATAATTTAAACTTATTTAAAAATGTGTTATAATGTTTAAAATGAATAAATAATACATATTTAATATTAAACATTTAATTAAAATTAAACATACAAGATATAATATATACTTAATTAAGATATATATATTTATTAAAATAATTAAAAATATTAACAAATACTATAAATTAAAAATACATCAACACTCATAAAATAATAACATAAATAATAATAAATAAGTATATTTATTAAATTACGACAATTAGATATACTTTCAATATTTTAAAAATTAATTAAATACACCATTATGTAACATATTAAATACATAAATAAATATAAATAATATTGGATAGCGTAAGGGTAAAAATTACTATTCAAACTCCAAAGGGTGCAACAGTAGGGAAAGCGTTGGATAGCAGGTGGGTAAAAATTACTATTCCCACTCCAGTAACTGCAATAGTAGGGAAAGCGTTGGATAGCGTAGGGGGAAAAATTACTATTCCCACTTAAGAGATTGCAACAGTAGGGAAAGTGTTGGATAGCGGGTGGGTAAAAATTACTATTCCCACTCCAGTGACTGCAACAATAGGGAAAGCGTTGGATAGCGTACGGGTAAAAATTACTATTCCAACTCCAGAGGGTGCAACAGTAGGGAAATCTTTGGATAGCATAGGGGTAAAATTACTATTTCAACTCCTAAGAGTGCAACAGTAGGGAAACAGTTGGATAGCGTAGAGTGAAAAATTACTATTCCCACTCCAGAGACTGCAACAATAGGGAAAGCGTTGGATAGCGGGTGGGTAAATATTACTATTCCCACTCCAGTGAGTGCAACAGTAGGGAAAGCGTTGGATAGCGGGTGGGTAAAAATTACTATTCCCACTCCAGAGAGTGCAACAGTAGGGAAAGCGTTGGATAGCGTACGGGTAAAAATTACTATTCCAACTCCAGAGGGTGCAACAGTAGGGAAAGGGTTGGATAGCGTAGGGATAAAATTACTATTCCAACTCCAAAGAGTGGAACAGTAGGGAACGAGTTGGATAGCATAGGGGGAAAAATTACTATTCCCACTCCAGAGAGTGCAACAGTAGGGAAAGCGTTGGATAGCGGGTGGGTAAAAATTACTATTCCCACTCCAGTGGGTGCAACAGTAGGGAAAGCGTTGGATAGCGCAGGGGTAAAATTACTATTCCAACTCCAAAGAGTGCAACAGTAGGGAAAGAGTTGGATAGCGTAGGAGGAAAAATTACTGTTGAGGAAGTCCTGTGAGTCACTTCTGACGTTTCCTCTTGAAGCTGCAAACTCCCAACTCCCTCAAGGATCAACCAACTCAATCAGGAATACTACTCTGACTGAGTCAACTTTTCGCTAAGGGAAAGGGGAAGTGGAGAGAGAAACTAACAACATTTAAACAAACACTGGCTTCTGCTGTTGTCTCTCAAGGAAGTGTTCCAGGCCGTTGACCTTTCTTAGAAGATGCGCAACACTGGTTCCACGCAATTCTGTAGTACAATGTTTACAAATAATGATTCTGCTGTCAAAGCTTCCTAACCTCAGAAACTGATTAAACACTCCAGTTTACTGACCATAGGTTTTTACGGCCCTTGTTCACACTTAATCTGAAGCTGAAATTGCACAGTCTCAATCTCTAGACACCTTTAAATAAATGTAACAAGTCAGTTAAACATTTCCAAAAAGATGAGTTAGTAAGTTAATAGGGTTAAGTGAACTTAACTTGTTTCTTTCATGCAATTGGTCACACCTGAGACTTCTGCAATTCTTCAATTCATAGGAAATCTGCAGTAGGAAGATAAATAAATAACAGCAACCTACTCCTAATTAACTGTAGTTAATTTAGTAATTTCCCAGTTAACTTTCTTGAAAATTAAACTTAAAATTTTGAGTCAATTTCAAGTCTCCTATTTACACAGATCAAAATACATTACTGGTTAAGTCACAAATGATCTTTTGCCTTTGCCAAGGCTTGTTTCTATCTCAAGCAGTCAAGTCTATTAGCCTTTTTCTTTAAATACTTCGAAGGCTCTTAGGTCAATTTAAACTGTTGTTTCTCTTGGGGCGCAATTAGCTCTTCAGTTCAAGTGCTGCAGAAATGATCAATCTTACTGTCCTTCCTGTGCTGCTACGCGGCGAACAGAAGACTCGAACTGCCTTCCAGTGAGGAGACAGCGAAATCCGATTTCCCAGCTGTTACGGAGGAGAAACCTCAGATCTTCGTCTTCAGCGAAGACCAAGAATCTGTTGAAGTTGTCAGCTGTTTAAAAGGGGCACGACTAGGGACTGGAAATTTATGAGGTTGAAAACAAAGGGGCTCAGGTTTTCATTAAAAGAAGGATTTACAGTTGTTTTCACGAGTCTCTAGCTCAGGAACAGAAGCACTCGTCAGGGCAACAACGAGAGACGAAGCGCCGAGCCGTTGGCAGGGGAAACTATTTATAGCCTCAGTCACAAGATCTAGCGCGAGCCTCTCTCATAAAGAGCGCACAATCTAACAAGTTTAACACTGAAATCACGTCACATGGACTAACAATCAACAAGCATTGTCAAATGCAATTTCTAAAGGCTGCTATCTACATTGACTTAAATAGGAAATTACATTCCATTAAATATTCCTGTGTTTCTCACTAACAATAAATTAAAATTGAAGATTCACTGGATATTTACAGAATCTAAATTACACAAGATTACGCAAGACGACCAGTAGCACCCCTAACAATTACTATTCCCACTCCAGAGAGTGCAACAGTAGGGAAAGCGTTGGATAGCGGGTGGGTAAAAATTACTATTCCCACTCCAAACAGTGCAACAGTAGGGAAAGCGTTGGATAGCGGGTGGGTAAAAATTACTATTCCCACTCCAGTGAGTGCAAAAGTAGGGAAACGTTGGATAGCAAGTGGGTAAAAAGTACTATTCCCACTCCAGTGGGTGCAACAGTAGGGAAAGCGTTGGATAGCGGGTGGGTAAAAATTACCATTCCCACTCCAGTGAGTGCAACAGTAGGGAAAGCGTTTGATAGCGTACAGGTAAAAATTACTATTCCAACTCCAAAGAGTGCAACAGTAGGGAAAGAGTTGGATAGCGTAGAAGGCAAAATTACTATTCCCACTCCATACAGTGCAACAGTAGGGAAAGCGTTGGATAGCGGGTGGGTAAAAATTACCATTCCATTAACAATTCCTGTGTTTCTCAGTAACAATAAATTAAACTTTAAGATTCACTGGATATTTACAGAATCTAAATTACACAAGATTACGCAAGACGACCAGTAGCACCCCTAACAGTTCCTCCCCCCAAAGGTCGTCTAACAGGTCGAGGTTTGTCAGGATGTAAGGCATGAAAAGACCTAACAAGTCTAGGGGCATGAACATTCTTTAATGGTTCCCAAGATCGCTCAGAAGGATCATAACCCTTCCAATCAACCAAATAAAACAAGGTACCCCGAACTCTCTTTGAATCTAAAATAGATTTAACCTCATATTCAACATGATCTCCAATAACCACTGGCGGAGGTGGATTATCAGGTCGAGTAGTAGGTTCAAAAGGTTTCAAAAGGGATACATGAAATACAGGGTGAATGGCATACTCTTGAGGCAAAACTAATTTTAATGACACTGGATTCAGAATTTTCTCAATTTGAAAAGGCCCTATATACCTAGGTTTCAACTTTCTAGGACCCTCTAACTGAATGTTCCTTGCAGACAGCCAAACTAACTGACCATCCTTGTACAAAAGAGAAGGTTTACGATGAGAATCAGCTGTTCTTTTCATAGTTATCTTACTTTTAATCCACTGTTTTCTAGCCTTTTCCTGAATATCCATCAATGATGTCAGTCTGTCTGTCACTGCAGGCATGAACTGTTGTTCTTCAGGTAAGAGAATAGGAAGTGATCTTGGATGTTGACCAGTGAGAAAATAAAAGGGAGAACAACCCAAGGCCGAATGTGTGGTGTTATTATAAGAAAATTCCGCCCAAGGCAAAACTTCATCCCAATGACTAAAAGAAGTTGTTAACAAACATCGTAAACCCTGTTCTACATGCTGATTAACCTTTTCAGTTTGCCCATCAGTCTGCGGGTGAAAAGAAGAAGACAAAGCTAACTCAATTCCAAGTTGTTTACTAAGCTGTGACCAAAATTTTGATATAAATTGAGGACCTCTATCTGAAATTATCTTTGAGGGAAGACCATGAAGTTTTACAATAGTTGATAAAAACACAGTACTAAATTCTGCTGCAGTTGGAATTTTGTGTAAAGGAATAAAATGTCCCATCTTAGATAACAAATCCACCACTACAAGAACCGTAGTATAACCATTAGATTTAGGAAGATCAGTAATAAAATCTAGACTGATTGTGTGCCAAGGTTAAGGAGGAATAGTCATCGGATGAAGTAAACCCATTGGAGCTGCATGTAAGGCTTTTTGTCGTGAACAAACTGGACAAGCTTTCACAAATTGCTGAATTGCAGGAATCATTTTTTCCCACCAAAAATGACGCTGACATAAATCCAACATTTTATTAATACCAGGATGTGCAGCAATTGCCAAATCATGATTCCATTGCATTACCTTATATTGTAAATCTTTTGAGGGAATAAACAATATATAATTGTGATAGAAAAAACCCTCTCTGATAGAATTCCCTTTCTTAGATAACCACTCATGAATATTATAAGTCTTTAATTCTTCCTTAATAGAATCCAGGAAACTTTCAGAATGAATCTCAGCAGCTATTTTCTCCTTGGGCAGAATACTTGGCGGTTGTTTAACTGAATTAAAATCTTTTTCACAAACTAATCGTGAAAGTGTGTCTGATAACAACTGCTTATTTCATGGCGATAAGTAATTAAGAAGTCAAATTCACTAAAAAACTGTAACCATCTCATCTGTCTGGGAGTGAAAGCCTTTACAGTGGAATAAAATTATAAATTTTTATGATCAGAATATACAGTGATAGTATGTTTTGCCCCCAAAAGATGATGTCTCCATTCCTGAAACACATCTTTAATAGCTAAAAGTTCCTGTTCCGCAATTGTATAATACTGCTCAGCTAACAATAGTTTTCTAGAAAAGAAAGCGATTGGATGTAAATGACCAGTAACTGAATCCTTTTGAAGCAACACTCCACCAATAGCTGTCGCGAAGCATCAGCTTCTACAAAAAATGGCCTATCAGGATCGGGATGAACCAAAATTGGAGCAGAAGTAAAAGCCTTTTTCAATAAAGAAAAAGCTTGATCAGCTTCCTCAGTCCAAGAGAAGGCTTTCCCCTTTTTTAGCAACTGAGTAATGGGAGTAACGATTTCAGAAAATTTGGAAATGAATCGCCTGTAAAAATTGGCAAATCCAAGAATTCTTTGTGTGTCTTTTACTGAAACAGGAGTTGGCCAGGTTAAGATTGCTTCTACTTTCTTAGGATCCATATGGATTCCCTCTGGTGAGAAGCAATAGCCAAGAAATTCCACCTTGGAGACATTAAAAACACATTTTTCTAATTTTGCAAATAATGAGTGATCCCTCAGCCTCTGTAAAACTGATTGAACATGTTGCACATGCTCTTCAGTATTCTTAGAATAAATTAAGATGTCATCAATATAAACTATGCAACAGAAATCTAACAAATCATGCAAGACCTCATTGATAAAATATTGAAAGGCTGCCGGAGCATTACAAAGACCAAACGGCATAACAGTATATTCAAATAGACCAAATTTTGGGCGAAATCACCTTCCTTAACTCGAATCAAATGATATGCTCCTCTAAGATCTAGTTTGGTATAAATACTGGATCCTTTAATTTGATTAAGAAGTACAGGAATTAAACGTAACGGATATCTATTTTTAATTGTCGCTTTGTTTACTGCTCTATAATCAATACAAGCTCTCAAATCACCTGACTTCTTCGCAACAAAAAAGAGTGGAGACGAGACCGGTGAAGTAGAGTGACGGATGAACCCAAGTTCTAAAAGTTTATCCAAATACTTCCTCAGATAATCATTTTCAGGTTCCGTTAAAGCGTAAATTCTACTGCAAGGTAGGACAACTCCAGGAACTAAGTCTATTCTACAATCATAGACTCTTTGAGGTGGTAATTTAGTTGCTTCAACAGGATCAAAAACTTTCGAAAAATTCTGATACTCAACAGGAAGCCTATTTATCTCAGAATTCAGAGTAGCGCAAAAAAGAGGCATTACCGGATCTCTGGTCTCTTGATAGCAATGCAATTTACAAAAAGAAGATTCTAAGGTAACAGTTCTTTTAATCCAATCAATTCTTGGATTATGTAACCAAGGAATACCCAAGATTACTCCAAAAGTTGGTGCATCAATAAGATCAAAAACCACCTTTTCAGTATGTCCATTGTCAGCCACTAAGGTCAATGGCTCAGTGTTAAATCGAATCAACCCAGAAGATAAAACTGAACCATCTACAGCTCTCACAGGCTCCGGTTCCTTCTTGGCAACAAATTTCAAATTTAATTTATGAGCAAACTCAATATCGAAAAAATTCCCTGTGGCCCCTGAATCCAAAAGTACAGGAATACTATGTCTTTGCAGTGTAGTTAAAATAAAAACCATCCAAATTGTAAAATGTTTAGGAATATGTGTAGTTACATTTTTGACAAATTGAGAGATCTTAGAGGAGGATTTACTCGAAGAAATGATCTCGGCTTTCCTCGAGAATCCTAGTTTTCCGACGGAAATGACGAAAGGGTCTCAATCACTAGAGCCTTCTTTTTAGCAGGTTTAACTGTACAATCTTTAGCAAAGTGCCCAGGCTTGCCACAGTATAAACACAAGTTACCCTTACGTCTTCGTTCTTTTTCCTCAGGGGTTAAGGGTCCCTTAATACCTCCCAATTGAACTGGTTCAACCAAAGAATTCTTAACTTCAGACTCCTTTTTCTCAACTCTAAATTGTGAATTTCTAAAATCACTCCTCGTTTTCTCATTTTTACGTTCACCTTACCTATGATCAAGTTTTACCACTAGATCCTGAAATTCTTTAAAATCCTCAGGCAGATTAACAATATGTGCTAGAGAATCCTTCAAGTCATCCTTAAGACCTCTATAAAACAAAGAAATTCTTTTCTCCTCAGGCCAATGTGTCTCAGTCAAAAGTCTATTGAATGTAGTTATGTATGAAATGAGATCCTTTGTCCCTTGACGAAGACTCAGTAACTCATTCTCTGAAGCCTGAACTAAGGTATGTTTCGCAAATAATTTGGACATGGCAATTTAAAAATTTTGCAGATTATGAAGCAAGGGGTCATTATTATCTACTAAAGGCATTGCCCAATTCGCAGCCACTCCCCAAAGATATGAAATTATAAAAGCTACCTTAGCAGTATCAGAAGAAAAAATCTGAGGTTTACACATAAAATGCAACTGACATTGACTAAGAAAAGTAGCATATCTACTACTATCTCCGGAAAATCTTTCAGGATTTGCCAATAGGACAGGAGCTGGGGTAACTACCGTGACTTGGACTGGTTGACTTCCTGACTGATCTCCTGAGGAACGTGACTGATGGGCATCAGTACCAAACCTGGTTGGAGCTAACCTACTCCTAATTAACTGTAGTTAATTTAGTAATTTCCCAGTTAACTTTCTTGAAAATTAAACTTAAAATTCTGAGTTAATTTCAAGTCTCCTATTTACATAGATCAAAATACATTACTGGTTAAGTCACAAATGATCTTTTGCCTTTGCCAAGGCTTGTTTCTATCTCAAGCAGTCAAGTCTATTAGCCTTTTTCTTTAAATACTTCGAAGGCTCTTAGTTCAATTTAAACAGTTGTTTCTCTTGGGGCGCAATTAGCTCTTCAGTTCAATTGCTGCAGAAATTATAAATCTTATTGTCCTTCCTGTGCTGCTACGCGGCGAACAGAAGACTCAAACTGCCTTCCAGTGAGGAGATAGCGAAATCCGATCTCCCAGCTGCTACGGAGGAGAAACCTCGGATCATCGTCTTCAGCGAAGACCGAGAATCTGTTGAAGTTGTCAGCTGTTTTAAAGGGGCACGACTAGGGACTGGAAATTTATGAGGTTGAAAACAAAGGGGATCAGGTTTTCATTAAAAGAAGGATTTATGGTTGTTTTCACGAGTCTCTAGCTCAGGAACAGAAGCACTCGTCAGGGCAACAACGAGAGACGAAGCGCCGAGCCGTTGGCAGGGGAAACTATTTATAATCTGGAACATACTCCCACATTAGATTACATTGAGAGTCAAGAGTGCCAGTGGGGATGTGACTTAGCGAGGTGGTGCGTGGACATGAACTTAGCGGGTCAGGACCTAATTGAATACAATTTTTACGTCTCCTGAGCCCTGCTCTCTTTATTTATTTATTTCTCGTATTCACATCGGTTGAGTGAATAGATGTATACCCGGATGGGACACATCATAAAGGCATCAAGTTGTCACTGATGTTTTTTAATGTTGTTTATTTTGTCTTTGGTTCCCAGGTTCCCATCAGGAGCATTGTTTCACCATGCAGCTGTAACCACATTATAGGTATAGTGGTTACTGTTCCGCCCTGTTTGGTTTAGAGGGTCCAATTTTATTTTTCACGTGCACCTTGTTTAATTATAGCTCCGGTCCTGACGAAGCGCCAATGACCCTTATGGCGACGCAGGCGCGAAACATGTTGACCTATAACTTCAAGACACCCAAGCATAGTATGCCTTTGGGGCAATATTTTATTCAGCAATTATTTGCAAAGGGCTTATACAATATAGATATTCGCTGCATATTTACCCTTTATTAAATTTCATCACTACACTTGCACGCACCTTTCAGCACCCTCACTGGACCCATACCCCACACACCCTCATGCACCATCCGGCAGTCCTGAAAAGATCTCCGATAAAGAGACCCTTCGGGGGACCCGTAGGGGATTGCAGCGCCGGCCCTACGAGGAGCAACTGCCGATGATGAAGCATGACACCTTTCGGGGTGTGTGAGGGCAACACAGGACAATTAATGCTTGTCCCACCTTACTAGTGGGTCACACTTACCTGGGACATTCTTCTTTCTATCCCACTTTTCTATCTTGTGTGCACGGGTGACTATTAGCACCCTAAGGCGTGAGTGACTGTATGCACCCCGCTTTGTAGGAACAGTGTTCCCCCCTTTTGATATTATGTAAGATATTAGGAGCATGGACACTGGACCTTGATTCGCTCCTTGGCCCTTCTCTCCCTTTTTATAAAAAATTATGCACGGCAGTTTTGCCGAGGGCCATTACTATCACTTTCCTCCTTTTTTGCATGGGCTCACGAGACACTTTGATTCGATTGAGGTCCCTTAATTGGTGTGTACCTAGTCCTAGTACCCTCCCCCTGAGCACTCTGGCATGTAGAACTATTTAGTGGGAGTCTGTATTCATTGCGGTGGACATCTAACGGGAGTAAACTTCACGAGGGATGGCTAAAAATTTGTTTCTTGTGGTATCTCCACTCTCCTATGAAGACTAAAAATATCATAATAAGATTACCCACTTGAGCGAGCCGTGAACTCTTCCAACATAGCGCACGAACGGGACAGTTTTCTTTCACCGTATCACGCATGCGCTGTCTTCTCCCATTACCACAGATGCACGCCGCTTTGTTTTCCGTGAGGTTAACCCGGAAATGGTTACCGCCCACACCTGACCCCATTTCCTCTTTTAAAACACGGGTCTTGCCATTACGTTTGATTACCAGCAGACGCGAGGAAGGGGTAGGTGTCAAGCAGGCATCATCCCGGCGAAAACGTAAGTCACGGTTCTCGGCATTGATTGTGTAGCGACGAGCGATATGCTTGCCACCGTCTATGCCTTGCACCGTTCCCAATAATACTTCCCTACTTATCGCCCTGTATAGCCCGGTAATGTGCCAGTGTTCCATGCTGTCTCGCTGGAGAGGCTTTTCCAAACTGTGGCGAGGTAAGCACTTTCTATACCTCGTTTGCTATTGGGGTCTAACGGAGGCTGCAGGAACACATAGAGTCACATATATGTTTTGATCAGATTACCGGCAGAATCTGGAACATACTCCCACATTAGATTACATTGAGAGTCAAGAGTGCCAGTGGGGATGTGACTTAGCGAGGTGGTGCGTGGACATGAACTTAGCGGGTCAGGACCTAATTGAATACAATTTTTACGTCTCCTGAGCCCTGCTCTCTTTATTTATTTATTTCTCGTATTCACATCGGTTGAGTGAATAGATGTATACCCGGATGGGACACATCATAAAGGCATCAAGTTGTCACTGATGTTTTTTAATGTTGTTTATTTTGTCTTTGGTTCCCAGGTTCCCATCAGGAGCATTGTTTCACCATGCAGCTGTAACCACATTATAGGTATAGTGGTTACTGTTCCGCCCTGTTTGGTTTAGAGGGTCCAATTTTATTTTTCACGTGCACCTTGTTTAATTATAGCTCCGGTCCTGACGAAGCGCCAATGACCCTTATGGCGACGCAGGCGCGAAACATGTTGACCTATAACTTCAAGACACCCAAGCATAGTATGCCTTTGGGGCAATATTTTATTCAGCAATTATTTGCAAAGGGCTTATACAATATAGATATTCGCTGCATATTTACCCTTTATTAAATTTCATCACTACACTTGCACGCACCTTTCAGCACCCTCACTGGACCCATACCCCACACACCCTCATGCACCATCCGGCAGTCCTGAAAAGATCTCCGATAAAGAGACCCTTCGGGGGACCCGTAGGGGATTGCAGCGCCGGCCCTACGAGGAGCAACTGCCGATGATGAAGCATGACACCTTTCGGGGTGTGTGAGGGCAACACAGGACAATTAATGCTTGTCCCACCTTACTAGTGGGTCACACTTACCTGGGACATTCTTCTTTCTATCCCACTTTTCTATCTTGTGTGCACGGGTGACTATTAGCACCCTAAGGCGTGAGTGACTGTATGCACCCCGCTTTGTAGGAACAGTGTTCCCCCCTTTTGATATTAAACTATTTATAGCCTCAGTCACGAGAGCTAGCGCGAGCCTCTCTCATAAAGAGCGCACAATCTAACAAGTTTAACACTGAAATCACGTCACATGGACTAACAATCAACAAGCATTGTCAAATACAATTTCTAAAGGCTGCTATCTACATTGACTTAAATAGGAAATTACATTCCATTAACAATTCCTGTGTTTCTCACTAACAATAAATTAAACTTTAAGATTCACTGGATATTTACAGAATCTAAATTACACAAGATTACGCAAGACGACCAGTAGCACCCCTAACAATTACTATTCCCACTCCAGAGAGTGCAACAGTAGGGAAAGCGTTGGATAGCGGGTGGGTAAAAATTACTATTCCCACTCCAAAGAGTGCAACAGTAGGGAAAGCGTTGGATAGCGGGTGGGTAAAAATTACTATTCCCACTCCAGTGAGTGCAAAAGTAGGGAAACGTTGGATAGCAAGTGGGTAAAAAGTACTATTCCCACTCCAGTGGGTGCAACAGTAGGGAAAGCGTTGGATAGCGGGTGGGTAAAAATTACCATTCCCACTCCAGTGAGTGCAACAGTAGGGAAAGCGTTTGATAGCGTACAGGTAAAAATTACTATTCCAACTCCAAAGAGTGCAACAGTAGGGAAAGAGTTGGATAGCGTAGGGGGAAAAATACTATTCCCACTCCATAGAGTGCAACAGTAGGGAAAGCGTTGGATAGCGGGTGGGTAAAAATTACTATTCCCACTCCAGAGAGTGCAACAGTAGGGAAAGCGTTGGATAGCGGGTGGGTAAAAATTACTATTTCCACTCCAGTGAGTGCAACAGTAGGGAAAGCGTTGGATAGCATAGGGGTAAAATTACTATTCCAACTCCAAAGAGTGCAACAGTAGGGAAACATTTGGATAGCGTAGGGGGAAAAATTAGTATTTACACTCCAGAGAGTGCAATAGTAGGGAAAACGTTGGATAGCGGGTGGGTAAAAATTACTATTCCCACTCCAGAGGGTGCAACACCAGGGAAAGTGTTTAATAGCGTAGAATTTTATTTTAACATACTTATAAATTATTCTTATATTTGAAATTATGTATAAATAAATTTTTTAATACATCAACATCAATAAAATACAATTACTAATTATTAAAACCAATGAAATGTAAAAAAATTAATTGACAGTAAATTAACAACAAACACCATTAAATAATAATAATTAAATATTACTCACCAAATAATGAAAATAATAAAAAAAAATATTTATCATAAAAATAAAAAATAAGTTAAATTTAATTTACAAATAAAATTTAAGAAACAATATACAAAATATAAAAATATTGTCAAAAAGTTTACCAATTAATTAATGATTTTTTCTAGTTATTAAAAAATAATTACGATTTAAAAATATTAATTCCCAATTAAATAAATGTATTATGTTTAAAAATAATTATTTGCCAATTAATAATTAATTAATAAATTAATTATCAGTAAAAATTTTGTTTAAATAGTTAAATATTTACAATTAAATTACTTCCCACCCAATACCCCTATAAAACCACAACACGCTCCAATACTAAAACATCACATTTAATAAAAATTAACAATAATTACCAATTAAATAATTAATTTATCAATTAAAATAACTAATTTCCAAATAATAAATAATTACAAAATACATTATACATCAAATAAATTAATTAATTACAATTAAATTACTTCCCACCCTATTCCCCTATAAACCCACAACTCACTCTGGTACTAAAACATAACATTTAATAAAAATTAACATTAATTACCAATTACAAATAATTTATCAATTACAATAATTAATTGCCAATTAATAAATAATTACTAATTTAATTATACATAAAAATAATTAATTAATTACAATAAAATCACTTCCCACCCTATTCCCCTATAATTCCACAACCCGCTCTGATACTAAAACATAACATTTAATAAAAATTCACATTAAATATCAATTAAATAATTAATTTATCAATTAAAATAATTAATTGCCAATTAATAATTAAAATAAAAATTAATTACACATAAAAATCATTAATTATTTACAATTAAATTACTTCCCACCCTATTCCCCTATAAACCCACAACCCGCTCCGGTACTAAAACATATAATTTACAAAAAATACACATATAATATAAATTATTTTAAATACTTAACAAATACATATAACACATACATAATAAAAAACATAAAAATATTACTAATATTGATATTAGTGACATCGAAATTAGTAACATCGATATTAGTGACATCGAAATTAGTTACATCGATATATATACTATAGATATTACTAACTTCGATATTACTTACATCGATATAAATTAATTCGATATTACTTACCTTAGGATCGATATTCTGTCCAACGATATTCTTGACATCGATATTCATGACCTTCGAAATTTCAAACACGATATTTTGGTAGGTCGATATTTAAAACTCGATATTTTGACTGTGTACCGTGTTTTAAATCTTCTGTGTACACGGTAACAGTATTCACCCTAATTATAGTTCTTTTGCGCATCTAGATAAAGTACGAGGCGTTTTGGACACACCAGATGCCAGCCCATTTGCTCCTCCTTTCTTAAGGTAAATGCCTGTTCGCCATCTAATCAGTCTCTTGTCTGCTCACCTAACTAAACTAATCGATCATGAATGTTAGTCCTCGCACAGTGTAGGTATTATAATGACTCTGCCGAGCGGGTACCCCCGCTATGGCAATTTTGGGATTCTTTCTAGACCCGTAATTCTGATTAGTTTTCCCTATTCTTCTTACCATTAGAATGCTTGCCCACTGCCCCCCAAGTCCTGATGAAGACCCGCTTTGTAAGGGCGAACTACCCTACACATTCTTAGGGTCGAAACGTTGACTATTCCCACCACGTTTACCAACTCCTATTGTCAATCAGAATTTGTACAGCTATTTACGAGTTTTTGGTTCTGTGTAATAATACAGTGACAATTGCATTTTTTCGTGTGGCTCCGATTTAGGTGGACCATCTCAGGAATGTATATATGAATACTGACCAATGGTGTATATAAATGATTACTGTGTTCTAATTCCACTTTTGTTCACCGATTTCCTTCACAGCACTTCCCTCCCCCTTTTCATATGTGGGCACAAAAATATTTTGATGAATTAAAAAAAAAATTCTTGGATACATATCATATAACCATGAAAAGGTTGATATAGGTGCTTTGTGAATAAAAACATTGCATCTTTCATTTGTTTTCTCTTTTCATTTCTATAAAATCTTTGCTTTGTATATAAATTGTTCCTTCAAGTCCGGGACCCCTCTGTCCATAACAAGTGTAATAGGCCAGCAACATTTTGAAAGGGCTACAAGTCTGTATGGTTCACTTGCTAGTGTCAGAGCTTTGCTACAAATCAGGATAAGTGTCTCAGTTCCTGGTTTTTTTCTATATGTAGTAAAGTGTCTTAGTAGTTTACTGGCTATTATTTTGGCTATCTGCTTCTATCAAACTATATATAAGGGCTGGCATACATGATCTTTTGGGGGTGTCAGTCACTAACAAGTTGCTTAAGTTATGTTATGTTATGTTATTTTAATTTGTAGAGAGCACGGACACTCTTGAGTGTCCTGGCGTGAAGCCAAAGAAAGGGGTGAGGGTGTCTGTTTAAGTGTAAAGGTTTGTTTCAAGTTTTTCTTGAATACTGCTGGGTCCTGAATGTTATGTAGGGCAAGGGGCAGTGCATTCCAGGCAACCGTTGCCTTTCTACCAATGAACTGCCTCCAAGCCTCTGGTATTTGAATCGGGGAACCTGAACAAGGGAAAGGGACAAAGAGCGCAACTGTCTAGATGGAGCATAAAAAGAGAACCATTTTTGTAGATAGGATGGGCCGAGGTCGTGCAGAGCTTGGTGGGCCAAAACCAGTGATTTGAACTTCACCTGTTCTGCCACGGGGAGCCAATGCAAAGATTGCAGGTGATGTTGCATGCTGTTCCTGGCAGAGATGCCCAAAAGAAGTCTGGCTTCGCATTTTGGGCCACTGGAGCTTTTTCAGCAAGTATCCTGGGATGCCAATGTAAAGCGCATTGGCATAGTCTAGCCGGGACAGAATACGTGCATGGGTGACCGTTTCTCTCGCTGCATGGGGAAGGAGAGGAAAAAACATCCTCAAAGTCTTCAGGAGACCAAAACAGTTGCCGGCCAACTTCTTGAAGTGGTTTGAGAAAGAGGGGTTCTCGTCGAACCACACCCCCAAGTTCTTGGCCGGCTTCCCTGCAAAGGTAGGCAAGGGAAACTCAGGAGGCCAAAGAGATTCCTAAAAATTGGGAGGGAATTCTCCGTAGAGGAGAATCCCTGACTTCTCCTCATTACATTTTAATTGTGCAGCCGCTAACCATTTAAAAATGGATGAGAGACAGTGATGAACCTAGGAAACCGACTCATCACTATCATCCCAAGTAAATAGCAGCCGAGTGTCCTGGCATAAGCCATCATCTTAGCCCCCAGGTTCTCGACCAGATAGACTAAAGGTGTCATATCAATGTTGAAGAGAAGGGGACTAAGGGAAGACCCCTGGGGGACTCCAGTGGTCATGGACTGTAGAGAGGAGGAGGATGGAGGAATCCAAATCAGCTGGGCCCAACCTTCTAAGAAGGATCTAAGCCAGTTTCCGACACACCGATCTTGGTAAGTCGCGAGAGGGGAAGGGAATGCGGGACTGTGTCGAACACCATCGAGAGGTGAAGCAAAATTAATGATGCCCTCCCCCTGGCATTCAGACACTCCTGAATGGCCTCTATGACTTCCACTAGGACCTATTCGGTGCTTTGGGCGGCCCGGAACCCAGACTGTGCTGGATGCAGAATACCCTCCCTTTCAACGAACACTGTGAGTTGTTTGTTGACAACCTTCTCGCACACCTTGGCCAGGCAGAATGGGCTGGTTGTTCCCCGGATTGAGAGGGTCTAACTATTTATTTTAGCAGTGGCAAAATCCAGGCCTGTTACCGGGCTACTGAGATACTGGCTGTCTGAAGAGACAAATTGATGATACTGTTCACCTCTACCTCTACACCGTCACTGCCTCCATTAGTGCTACTTAGGCAACAGTTCTCTCTGCATGTGAGTGAAGGTGTACATGTTTAAAACTCTGTCTGAGAGCATGTATTAGCAGCTTTGCCCTTTCTTCAGTGCTTGCATGTAATTGTACTCAATGGATAACACAAGATGTGTAAGGAAGCATGTGCACCTAAAAGTGGGCTTCTATCTCTGAAAATCTTGTAACTATATATCTTGGCTTTTTTACACAAATATCTCAAGTGTACTAGGCCTGAGACATGTTTAAAGGGCTACTTGTCTGGATGGTTTATTTGGTAATGTAAGAGCCTTACAACACATCAGTTCCTATCTGGGTGTTTTTTTCTATACGTAGTAAAGTCTCTTAGTACAATGCTTGGTCTGTTTCTGGCTATTTGGTTCTATACATCTACATGTAAGGGGTGGCACATAGAGTCTCTTGGGTGTCTCAGTCACTAATGAGTTGTTTAAGTGGCAGTGTCACTGCCTCCAATAGCACAAGATATATAAAAGTTATGTCTGTTCATGTGAGTGAAGGGGTAGATGCTCGAAATACCGTCTTAGTGTATATATTAGTAGCTCTAACCTTTCATAAGCCCTTACATGACATTCAACTGATTGTATAACACTGAATGTATGTCAGCATATGTGCCTAAAAGTGTGCCTATCTGTCACAAACATCTAAGGACATGCCTTTCCTTTTATGCACATACACGGTACCCTATTGCCTGCTACAGGCTACCTTGGGGTGACTTTTAAGTAGTAAAAGAGCATGTTAAGGCTTGTTAAGGAGTTCAAAATACCAAGTAGGCCTAGCTGTAGCACTGCATGTACAACCTCAAGTGTATTAGGACTTAGACGTGTTGAAAGGGCTATTTGTTGGATAGTTTACTTGGTAATGGCAAAACTTTACTACATATCAGGATAAGTGTCTCATTTCCTAACTGGGTGTTTTTCTCTGTTTCTGGCTGTTTGGATCTACAGATCTTTATGCAAGGGGTGGCATGGATTGTCTATTAGGTGTGTCAGTTACGGGAAACAACAGTTACAACGCAACTTTTACAACGGACTACTTTTACAACGCTACTATTACAACGACTGCCTTTACAACGCATGGCATTACATAGCAGATGCTACTACAACGCATGCCATTACAACGTAAGTATAGGTAAGTTTATCTTATTTTAATCATTTATTTAATTTGCGTTTAGGAGTATAGGGGTATTTTAAGGGTTCAGGGCTAGGTTTGGGTTTTGGGGTACAGGGGTATTTTTAGGTTTCAGGGCTAGGTTTGGGTTTTGGGGTACAGGGGTATTTTTAGGTTTCAGGGCTAGGTTTGGGTTTTGGGATACAGGGGTATTTTTAGGTTTCAGGGCTAGGTATGGGTTTTGGGGTACAGGGGTATTTTTAGGTTTCAGGGCTAGGTTTGGGTTTTGGGGTACAGGGGTATTTTTAGGTTTCAGGGCTAGATATGGGTTTTGGGGTACAGGGGTATTTTTAGGTTTCAGGGCTAGGTTTGGGTTTTGGGGTACAGGGGTATTTTTAGGTTTCAGGGCTAGGTTTGGGTTTTGGGGTACAGGGGTATTTTTAGGTTTCAGGGCTAGGTTTGGGTTTTGGGGTACAGGGGTATTTTTAGGTTTCAGGGCTAGGTTTGGGTTTTGGGGTACAGGGGTATTTTTAGGTTTCAGGGCTAGGTTTGGGTTTTGGGGTACAGGGGTATTTTTAGGTTTCAGGGCTAGGTATGGGTTTTGGGGTACAGGGGTATTTTTAGGTTTCAGGGCTAGGTTTGGGTTTTGGGGTACAGGGGTATTTTTAGGTTTCAGGGCTAGGTATGGGTTTTGGGGTACAGGGGTATTTTTAGGTTTCAGGGCTAGGTTTGGGTTTTGGGGTACAGGGGTATTTTTAGGTTTCAGGGCTAGGTTTGGGTTTTGGGGTACAGGGGTATTTTAAGGGTTCAGGGCTAGGTTTGGGTTTTGGGGTACATGGTATTTTAAGGGTTAATTAAAAAAATAACTTAAAAAAATTACTTAAATTAATAAAATTAAATAAATAAATTAAATTATTATTATTTATTATATATTTAAAAATGATATACTTACCTATACTTACGTTGTAATTGCATGCGTTGTAATAGCATCTGCTATGTAATGACATGCGTTGTAAAGGTAGTCGTTGTAAATGATCCTGCGTTGTAAAATTCACGTTGTAACGTCATACATCCGTCAGTTACTAATCAGTTGTTTAAGTTAGAGTGTCACTGCCTCCATTAGCACTAGGAACATAAGAGATGTGTCTGTGCATGTGAGTGAAGGTGTAGATGCTTGAAACATTGTATGAGAGGATGTATTAGTAGCTCTGTCCTTTCATAAGTATTTACATGACATTCAACTGAATGTAGAACACTGAATGTTTAAGTCAGCATATGCGCCAAGAAGTGTGCATGTACCTGTCAAAAACGTAATACCTGTCCTACATTTTATGCACATACACTTTATCATATATTGTAGCTAAATGCTACCTTAGGGATGAATTTTACGTAGTACAACAGTAGGGTAATGCTTGTCAAGGGGTTTGATATACCAAGTCGGCCTACCAGTAGAAGTGCATGGGCAGGACAAAGTGCTTTAGGCCTGCAACATTTTTGAAGGGCTTCTTGCTAGTGTCAGAGTTTACCTACATAATTGGATAAGTGTGTCAGTTCCTATCTGGAGTCTTTTTCCTATATATAATATAATGTGTTAGTACATTGCAGACTCTATTTCTGGCTGTTTTGTTCTCTAAATCTATATTTAGAGAACAAATAATATGGGTGTGACAGTCACTAATGGGTTGTTTAAGTGACAGTGTCCATTCCTCCATTAGCTATACATACATAAGAGTTGTGTCTGCACATGTGATTGAAGGTGTTGATGCTTAAAACGTTGTCTGACAGGATGTATTATTAGCTCTCCCCTTCATAACTGCTTATATGACATTGAACTCAATCTACAACACTAGACGCTTACGTCTACATATGCGTGTACCAGTCTAAAACATCTAACTACATGAATTGCCTTCATACCCATGCAGTTTACTCTATCACGTAGCTGCAGGCTAACTTGGGGATGACTTTTAAGTAGTACAACAACAGTTTAAGTCTTGTCAAGGGGGGTGCGTGGCCTGCTGCAAAGTGGTAGGGCCGCTCCTTTGAGAGTGCTCCACCGGCCTGGACAAGATCCTCTACAAATCCTACAAGACGGATGGTTTGATTGCTGCCTAGGTCACTTTCTTGACCTAGTTGCTAGTGTGCAGAACTCTCGGCGGAAGTTTGAAGAGCCTGACTGCATCCTACACCGAGATATGTGCAGTGGTGCGGGTGCAGGGGGCCGGTGAGACGCTGTGCTGCGCTGCCTTCGGGGCTCGCTGAAATCGAGCCCACAGATGCTGGAGGTGCGTGGGCCTAGAACGCCGAGAGGAGCCTTGTCCGTGTGCTGTTGTGGCCGCACCCTGTCTGCATACACACCGCCTTGTCATTGAGGCGGAAGAGATATTATGAGGCTGCCCCATACTGGGACTGTGTGCGGGGCATCGGAATTCCAATTGAGGAGGCCACGGCTGCAGAGATCCTGCGGTGAGGCCGTGGACGGGCGTACTGCGGACAGGACTTGCCGCGTGGGCAGTTTCTAAGCACCGCTGTCGCTGCATGTGGGGTAACTATTGGATGACTGTGGGATAGGACCTGCCGTGAGCTGATGTGACCCTACCTTGCCCGCACTGGACCCTCTGTGGCTGATGCTGCTGTTTGGACGATAGGTGCGTTCCTGTCTGCCATCTTTCTGGTGCCAGCGCGGCGCATCTGGGATTGCTGCCAGTCCTCATTAACCTGCTGTACCCGGGCTGTACCTGTGTTGGGGTTGGAGGGTGTGTGGAGCCCACCCCCGCCTGCAGCTACCTGCATCTCCTTCTGAATAGGATGACCCATGTGCACAGGGGGGCCAGCGGAACATATTGGGACAGAGGGGATGCGGCCTACTCATGATATAGCCGCTTCTGTGCAATTGCCGCGGCGGTGGGGAGCTGGGCTTGCCTGACTTGGGGCATCGGAGTGGCTGCCGAATAACCTGTTGCCCTGCGCTGTGTCTCTGTGGTGGCATGGGCCACGTGTGCGGTGCTGCGGGCGTGGAGCTCCTGGTGGAGGCGAACTGATCCTTGTGAGGCTGGGAGGGGCTACACAGTCCCGTTTGCAAACTCCGGGAGTCCATCGACCAGTGTCAAGGTGTGGGCTGGTAACGCAGAGGAGCCACCGAATCCTAGTCTGCACACAGAGTGGGGTTAGAGTCTGCGGCTGTGAGAGCTGGTGCTGCAGTGTGGGACTGACATTTTGCCTCTTCGAAAGTGGGGGAAACACCAGCCGGTGGTGCCTAAGATGCCACTGAGCCTGTCCTAATTGTCTGTTCTGAGCAAAAGTTAGGAGGTACTGTTACAAGTGGCAGGCAGGACCCAAAACAGCTGAGGCTTAACTTTGAAAATAAACACTCCACCAGACTCGCAGACTCGGAGCCGGAGACACAGGCGAAGGGGCAGCAGGACTCCCGTACGGAAGATCAAGGGGAGGATCTGAGAACGCTCATGCTGGAGATGCGATCAAGCCTCCGAAATATAGATACAAAGCTAGACACCCTAACATTGCAACTGGATTCTGTTAAAACGCAAGTATCCACACACAAGGCACGCCACGATGCCTTGGAAAATCGCCATACTGAATTCTAGGAGTTCCAGGTGGAAACTAAGGAGCAGCTGCTGCATATGGACAAGCTACTGGGGGTCATCAGGGCCTAAAATTATGATTTGGAAGCCAGGTGATGACGCAACAATCTCCGTGTAACGGGAATTCTGGAAACGACCGCCATTTCTAAGTTGGAGACTTACATCACGGATACGCTACGTGATCTATTTGACCCGCACCTATCTGCAGTCTTTGTTATGTAGAAAGCGCACAGATCACTGGGGTAGAAACCCACCGGTTGGTGCCCCGCCAAGGCCAATCATCGCGAAACTCTTGAACTATCAGGATAGGGACGTAATCCTGAGGAAGGCCAGAGAAATGGGGCAGATCACGCATAAAGGCAATAAGATCTCTTTTTATCCTGATTTCACCCCGGCGGCGCAGGCGGCGAGGCATGAATTCCTGCTGGCGAAGCGGATTCTTCTACAGGCGCAGATTCCATACTCCCTGCTGTACCCAGCTAAGCTCAAGGTCTCCTTCAATGGAAGTACCCATTTCTTAATCAACGCGAAATCTGCTCTAAACATTCGCCAAGAACGTGGGAGGGAAGAAGGACCAGAAGCGACAAGGAGCTCTGGAGGTGGCTGTTGGTCATTTAAATGACAATGACTGATTTGGGTATCGTATGTTCGTACATGCCGTCTGGGCTGCACTGTAAAGCTGTTGTTTTCTGATTCTTATTGTATATGGCAGGTTTGGGAGTCTTGTGCTCACTCGAAACACTGTCTTTTATTATTCACACAACAATAGAACCTGGGGGTATTGGGTCATCTGCAGTTCTCCCGGCCACCTTGTATAATGCAAGGAAGTTAGTCGGCGATGCTACGCCCCCATGGGAAGGTTCCCGATTTTACTGCCACTTTGTTTTGTGTTCTCCATTGCTTGGGTGGGTCATCTACAACCTGATTGGGGGGTTGGAGTGGGTGGTGGGTGGCAGGGGGGGACTTGTTTTATTGTTCAATGCCAGTATCAATGTCACTTGGTATTTAGCCAATATTGCTTTGAGTGGGAGAAGGTCACGCTGCTGCGATTTGTATTGCTGTCTGCGGGTAACTGGTAAACATCAAGCTGACAATGTTTTAACTGCCTAACTTGGAATGTTCGGGGGCTCAAAGGAAGTCGAGATTGGTGCACGCGTACTTGACACGACATAATATCGACATCTGCCTTTTACAAGAGACACATTTAAATGCGTTGCCTTCCCAGAGGCTTCGGCATGGAAGGTGGGGCCATGTATATTCTGCTATATACTCCAATTATTCCCGCAGGGTGGCTGTCTTAATCAAGCGTGGGTTGGATTGGTGGGAGGGGTCGATTAGCCGGGACTCTGAGGCCAGATACATTTTGATCCAGGGTTTCCCGAGTGGTGTGCCCATAGTGCTAGTTGCCATATACGGCCCTAATGTAGACTCCCCCGACTTCTTCAATGTGGTCTGGACCAGGGTCAGGGTGACTGACTGCAACACAATTTTGTGGGAGGTGACTTCAATGCTGTTCTTGATGACACTCTTGACCAGAGGGGGGCTGCCAGGACTTTGTACCCGGCTGCTAGCTCCACCCAGAATGCGATCATAGCTGATGGCGAGTTGCTGGATGTATGGCGGAATAGATATCACACATTGAGGGAAGGTACCTGCATCTTGAATCATCACAATGCATGGTCCCGTTTAGATTTCTGGTTGGTGTCTAGAGATGTGGCTACTTGGACTACTAATGTAAAGCATATGCCGAGCTCCCTGTCCGACCATGCTCCATGTCTCTTGACATTAGTGATCCCCAACCTGCCAAGGCATGCATTCTCTTGGCGGTCCCACCTCACACTCTCCTAAATAAAGCCTTCAAGGAGGAGATCAGGAAAGATATTACGGACTATTTTGAGATAAACAGGGGGTCGGTTGGGACTGAGGCCTCTATTTGGGAGGCATTTAAAGTGGTAATCAGTGGCCAATGCATAGCTTGACAGGCGGGGTTTTGAAAGCCATAAGAAACACAATCGCATCTATAGAGGGCGACATAAAGGGCCTTGAGACACAATTTTATGATACAGGGGATCCGGAATCTTCTGGATTATTAAAATCTAGGCTATTAGATTATGCTGAGGAGGCGCAACGAGAGGTGAAATTTTTAGGCAAATATGCAGAGGCCAGGAGATATGGCAAGAGGGAAAGGCCGGGGCGCACACTGGCGGGCATGATCAGGTCGCCGAAATCCACGACTCATATACATGAGATGCGTACTGCACCAGATAAAACACTTAGAGGCCAAGGGGAAATTCTGAATGCTTTTACTGGGTTTTACTAAAAACTATACACTGCCACTGGAAACGTGTCCAGAGGGTATGGAGTCCTTAATAGATACCATCGCATTAGCATGGTTCAATAACACCCACAGGAAATATATGATTCTCCCAATAACAACGGAAGATGTTGCCCTAGTCATCAGGAGCCTGCCGCTTGACAAGGCCCCTGGCCCAGATGGCCTGACCACGGCCTATCTTACAGAACTGGTGCCCAGATTGTTGGCGGTGTATGAGAAGGCCTTGGAAGGGGGAGTCCTGCCCAGCACCATGAGAGAAGCCATGATAATTACATTGTTGAAACCCAGCAAACCAGATGAGGAAATGGACTCTCACAGACCTCTTTCCCTATTAAATGTAGATGTGAAAATCCTTGCCAAATTGTTGGCTAACCAGCTACAGCCACTACTCCCTATGATAGCACTCCTCGATCAGTCGGGGTTCATCCCGGGTAGATCGGCATCGCATTAATCTGCGAACAGTGTTTTCCACTCTGCACCACCTTCACCCAACAGTCCACGCTGTGGCAGTGTTATTGGATGCCACAAAAGCCTTTGACACCCTTGAATGGCCGTATTTATTTGCCATACTGGGGCGTATGGGTTTTAGCCCGCTCTTTATTAGTAGAATTCGCCTGTTGTATACCATACCTAGTGCCAGGATTAGGGTCAACGGCCTAATTTCTGAACCCTTTCCCATTTCGAGAGACACGAGGCAGGGCTGCCCTCTATCCCCGCTACTATTTGCCATAGCAATGGAGCCTTTGGCTGCCCGTGTGCGCCAACACCATACGGCAAGGGGTATAGGGTTTAGCTACAGAAGCCTCCTCATATCGTTATACGCAGATGACGTGACTCTCTACCTCGTGGACCCGGAGGTAAATTTGGACCCGATACTGCAGGAATTTGTTCGCTTTGGCAGACTTGTTGGGGTATCTGTAACCTGGTCGAAGTCAGTAATTTTTCCCTTAACTGACACTACCCCATGGGTTGTCTGCGAATACCCCCTGAAATGGGAGGCAGAGGCCGTTAAATCTTTGGGCATTTGGGTAAGCCGAGATGTTCAAGAAATTTGAAATCTGAATTTTGGAAAGGCTGTTGCGTGGCTTAAGGAAAGGTCAAAATATGGATGGAGTTACCTTTGTCACTGACTGGGAGACTGGCCCTGGCGAAGATGGTCATCTTGCCCAAATTTCAGTACTTATTCACGAATATCCTGGTTCCACTCCCATCGCACTTCTTTAAGACTCTCAGATCTCACCTTGTAACACTGGCCGGGGCGGGCGGTCAGGCTAGGGTCTCCTGGGACATTTTGACTTTGCCTCTGCGCCGGGGAGAACTAGGCGCCCTGAATATGGTCCTTTGTGCGCACAGTGCTCAAGCTCAATATCTGCACTTTTGGGTCCACCCGACCCCTTTTCAGCCTCACGTGGCGGTAGAGCAGGATATGGTCGCACCTGTCCCGCTGAAGGTGGCCATTTGTGCGAAGGCAAGGTGCCCCAGAGAGGATATTGATACTACGGGCATGCTGAGATGGGTGTGGGAGGAGCTGTGGAAAAAGGCAAGGGTCCCATTGTTGAACGCCCCCTCGATTTCTCTGTTGAAGAATCCAATGCTACCATGTATTGAAGGGGGAATTAGTAGATCCCTAGAGCAGAAGCTGCACCTCTACACCTTTTCTGATCTGTTCCCTGATGGCGTGTTCATGTCCCCCTCCGCAGGCAGAGGAGGGCGGGACTGTGAAATTTTCAGAACTGTTCTTGTATCATAGATTGCGAGCGGCGTACCGTGTCATCAGTGATGATTTCCCATTAGCTCCCCATGTCTTCCCTGCATTGGAGAATATAGTGGGATTTCCGTCCCCCCGTAGGTTGGTCACTAGATTATACAGGCAGATGCAGGCCACGGCGCCAGTGATCGAGCGGAAGACTCTGCAGTGTTGGAATGACGAGCTTCGAGGGCCCCTAACCGAAGACCAATGGTCATTCTGCTGCGGTCAACTCACAGAGCTCTCGCCTAACTTCAGACTGCGCTTGATACATTTTAAATACCTGCATAGATTCTATAGGACCCCCATAGAGCTGCGCAGGATGGGGTTTAGAGAGGGAGATGAATGCTGGAGATGTGGGTTTTCCCCCATCTCCTTTCTACACATAGCACGGTCTTGCCCGGCAATAACAACCTACTTGTCTGAGGTCTTCACCTCGGTAAATCAAATTGTCGGAAGATAGGATGCCCCATCTCCTGAACTGGGTGTACTGGGATATGTCAAAAACACTCCATCCAAAACATGAAAATTGCATGCACTACTTTTCGCTAAAAGGAAGGGGGCGGTACACTGTGGTGGGAAACGAGTGCCCACGATTAAAGGTTGGCTAGCTGATGTAGCATATGGTCACACGCAATAGGGGCTATTCTGCGAACTGATGCCGCCTACATCCCAGCCTCGTGACATTTGGGAACTGTATGTACAATGGGCCAACACACGAAAGGCTAGTGCAGAAGATACGAGATCTGAGTCTGGGCTGCCTATGGAGTGACCGGAGGGAGGGGAGGCGGCCTTGTATAAAAGGGTAGGGGGCAGTGCTCTTGGGGCGGTATTCAGCGGGTGGCTACGTCCACATGGGATTGTGGGTCTCCCGTGGTGCCCTAATGTTGATTTCAATTTCCATGCTTGAAGGTGTTCGCTGTCTTTCTATCTTTGTGTACTGCTACAGATACCTCGAACATGTGTGTACGTCCTCCACTTGCTGTCAAGAGGTGACCACTAACTGTATACCTGTTGTATTATATGACATGTGCATATACCATGTTTAATGAACTATGGACCTGCAAAAGTTATGTTATTGTGTTATGGTGTAACAACTGAAAATGCTAATAAATACAATTAAAAAAAGTCTTAGCAATGGGTATCAAATACCAAGTCATCCTAGCAGTACAACTGCATGCCCAGGCTTAGGTGCACTAGGCTGCAACATGTTTAAAGGTCTACCTATCTGGGTGGTTTATTTGCTAGTGTCAGAGCTTTACTATATATCTGGATAAGTGTCTCAATTTCAATCTGCGATTTTCTTTCTATATATTGTAAAGTCACTCAGTATTGCTGGCTCTGTTTTGGGTTGACTGGTTCTGTAAATCTATATGTAAAAGGTGGCATGGGTGGTCTCTTGGGTGTGTCAGTCACTAATGAGTTGTTTGAGTGAAAATGTCACTGCCTCCATTAATACTAGAAACATAAGAGTTGTGTCTCTTTGTGTGAGTGAAGGTGTAGATGCTTGAGGAAGTACACTAGTAGCGGTTTCCTTAAATAACTACTTAATGACATGCAACTCATGGTAGATCTCTGGAAGTACAAGCCATCATATGCATCTAAAAGTGTGTGTGTACCTGTCAAAATCCCCTACCTATATTTGCTAGCTTTCATGCACATACTGGTAACCCTAATGACTAGCTACATATTGACTTAGAGGTGTGTTTGGCCTATCTACAGGCTACCTTAGGGGTGATTTGTAAGTAGTGCACCAACAGCTTAAGGCTTGTCAAGGGGTTTGAAATATGAAGTCGGCCTAGTGTGCAACAACATGGCCTTGCTTGAGTGCACTAGGGCTAAAACATTTTTAAGTGCTTCTTCTCTGAATGGTTCACTTGCTAATGTCATAACGTTGCTACATATCTGGATAAGTGTCTCAGTTCCTATCTTTTTTTTTCACATGTTCTATATTTTTTCACTACATTGCTGTCTTTCTTTCTGGCTCTCAGGTTCTGTAAATCTATACCTAAGGTGTGGCATGGACTGTCTCTTAGGTGCATCACTCACTAATACGTTTTTTAAGTCGATGTATCACTGCCTCCTTTAATGATACATACATAACAGTTGTGAGTCTGCATATGAGTGAACATTTACATGGTTCAAACAGTGACTAGGAGAATGTATTAATAGCTCTTACCTTTCATAACTGTTTACATGACATTTAACTCAATGTAGAACACTCAATGTATAAGTCACCATATCTGCCTAAAACTGTGTTACCTGTGAAAAATGTTTAAGTACATCTCTGTCCTTTTATACACATACAGTTTACCCAACGGCCTATGTACAGGCTCTTTAAAATGTGTTTTTAAATAGTACACCGAGAGGTTAAACTTCTGCAGCAACTTTATATAACCAGCTCCTCTGCCTGTAAAACTCAAAGCACAGTCAAATATACAACATCTGACACATACAAGTCCTAACGCTCCACACATGTTTTCTTTTTCCACCACCCTCTACAACAACATCACTAAACAACCTTACAAATCATTACAATATTCTAATTGCAGATAAGGTGCCAAAACCGTATGTAGTACATGAAAATGTTCAGTTGCCCATCTATAGTATTAGAAATATATCTAATTTAAAATGCAAATTTCCAAAATCAAATCGTATTACCCTTGACTGCTATACTATGCAAAAGCCAATCTATGATACTCCCCTTTTAAGATAGCAATTATTTTTCAACTAATTCAGTATTTTAACATCCACTTCACTTAACCTATGAAGAAACACTTCAGCTCATTGATAAATATATATCATACATGATATAACTATTTAAAATCTAGCATATTAGTGTATCATTTATCAAAACTTTTTTATATACATATATACACATATTATAAATCTCTACAATATTAACATACCTCTTAATTTGATGAGTCATCTCCTAAATTACTTGCACTGTTTCACTTCAAATTTCATCTGTGATAAAATGATTAGCATGTCTCTATGGAAGAAAGAACCAATAATTACACTTTTCCTTCTCTTTCCTTTGATAGTCATGTGCTAAGCAAATTAAAACTTTCTATTTATTCGTTCCTCTTCTGATACTAGTTCTCATTGTTCGCTTTCTTTTAACACTTAAGTACCCCTCTGATAGAAAGGTCAATCTAATACTGCCTGTGGAAGGATTTGTGACTCCATTGCGTCAGGGACAGCGGGTAGCTCTCCCAGTTGCTTTGGGAAGCGAGACGGTATTTTCACTGGGAGCGGTCCTTGAGTCTCGGTAGTAGCAGAGGAGACCACGTTTTGATCTTGCTAACAACGTATAGTGTCTGAGTAGCATCTTCACTCTTGAGTTCTTGGATTGGCTTTCCACCCTAAAGGTTATTAGGATCTCCAAGGGGCCGTCATCTTGATATATCAGGTACAGATGCACAGAGGCTTTTGTCCTACTACCTGCCAAGCTTGCCCTTTCTCTACCCCAAGTCATCTTTCTTGTGTTGAATTGAGTTACCCTTGTCCTGAAGAGGCCTGACTCTGTGGGCCGAAACACGTCGACATGTGCAGAGGAGTAGTCCATCTATTTGAATTATGTTTGCTTGAATATTGTGCTACACATTATAGAAATGTTAGAATAGAGAGGTAGTATCTCTCTGTTTAGGTAGTGTGTGAAAAGGACTACCTCCCCTTGCTGGGATTTTGTTTTTTGTGCAACCAGGTCTAAATCGATGGGTACTACAAAAAAAGAGTTTGAACAACTCATGATTGTGACTGGGTTTGTTTTTGTATATGTAAAGTTATGCGCTTTATGTAAGATTGATAATTGTACAGATACCTCTATCTAAAATAGAAAAAGATATGTTGAAAGAATTGAGGATGCCCTTGTGAGTATAGAAAATGTTGACCAGTTATACGTGGGGACGTGTCACCCCTGCACAAGACTAATTTGTTGGTCTTGTGGCTATATTTATTTTTACATATTTATCCTGGGGCATCATTTCCTTGTTATTTTCCATTGTGGTACTCAGTAAGGCCCCCCGTGTAACTATACCACAGAGTTGTGACTCTGTAGTGTAGCTCCTATTTTCCCAATAGGCTCTGCGCATTGGAATAGTACCTACAGCAGTAAAGGCCTAGGCCAGACGTTAACTAGGTCTACTACTGTCGATACTAGACTTAATTTTTGGGTTTGCCAGCTAAGCTCAGAGTTCGCTAGAAACTTTCTCGAATGTTCAAGGAAGGATTAACTCCCCTGATTAGACAAGAAGGGATTTAGTTTCTGACAACCATAGAACATGACAACTTTGCTCTCCCCTAATCAAGAGTCAATCTCAAGAGTCGTGTGAGCACAAGGCAATTATTTTACTCAGTCAGTACGTGCATTCTTAGTCTCATCAGAGTGTAGAGAAAAGGAGGAGACGGGCGTGTTCAATAAAAGATGTTATTTATTGATCAGTCTCTTTTCTCGTACAAGAGAAATGGATCGATATTATTGCAATACTTATAGTTAAGTAAAGTGCATACATTAGAAGCAATAGTATAAAATAATACTGTAAAAACATTGATATGGTTTCTGAGCCATATGATGTTTAAAATGATTAAAATATATTTACATACACATATACATTTGACTAAACGTACTCAACTGGTGTTTCTAAATACGCCTACCCCGTGTACCTGACCTAAGTCTAATACGTGGGCGGGAATAGAAAGTTACAGTTTAAGTTAAGTTTGTTTTTGCCAAGTGGATAACTAAAGAATTCTCTAGGAGGGGTTATTCAGTTCTGTACCTGGAATTTAGGATGAATGAGGAATGGTATCTCTTTCTCTGCTCTCGATATTCCAGGCTGCCTGCGAGGGCTGCCCAGAAGCGCCGGTGCTGGGTCTCTCGGCTTGAGATAGCAGCGTGTCTCTCAGCGCGTCAGGAAGGCGGGGCTGCTGCCTGCGGGGTCTGCTTCTGCTCTCGGCTTCGGCAAGTATGGCTGCTCCGTCTTGTCACCACGCGTGTGTTTGCATAGGGCAAGGTCGGCAATATTTATACCTTAAAGGTGCCGGGATTGACGTAAGGATGGACATAGGTACGTCAATAAAGATGTCATACGACTTGCTCGTTAGCACATTCTTTACTAAAGTTCTCTGTGAAATCAAAACAATGGCCGCACGGATTATCCAGGTTGTCATAGGTTTGATTTGTTATGAGAACGTCGTATGCCTTATCAGGGGCTGGAGGAATGTCGCTTGTCTAATTAGATCTCAAGCGTTATGACCTAATCAGATAACACGTTCCTGTGCCGTAGTGTGACTGCGTCAGATAACGGTATCTGCATCATGGGGGTTTTCTTGCCTCATGGGCTGACTGTTAGTTAACTAGCTAGTAAGTTTAACCAGAATAGGGTCAGGAATAGGGGGATCGATTCAGAACCTATAGAAATACACGACACCCACTCCACGCTAACTATGGTCATATCTACTAATCTATGCATAGTATAACATAGTACAACATACTATAGAGTATAGTGTATACCTTACCACCCCAAAATACATAAATGCATTTTGAAATTTTCAAATATACTGAAAAATTGCAGTCATATATATTGTATGCACTTAAGCTATGAATTAAATGCAAAAGTAAACACGCATTGTTATGCATTATTGCTTGTTGGTATATGAGAAATACACATGAAATGGCTCTTAATATGGCTATACAGAAAAAAAGTCGAAACCATTTCATCACATAAAATATATCGTGAACATACCAGCGGGCAGCTAAAGTCTATATAAAGTCTATAAAGTATCTAAAAAAATAGAAATCTTAGTTCTCTAGGAATAGTTTCTTACTTTAAGCAGAAGATCAGTGTCCCGGGGAAAAAATATATAGAAAAATATTTTAAGGGCTTGCTGAAAAAAGTTGCTGTCCGTGAACTGGATTGTAATTGTTCATGTGACTTTATTTTTAAAGTTGAAGGCCGAATTCAGGGAACGCCGTGTGCGAGTTTACTCAAAAGTCTCTATTTCTGTTCCGGAGAGAACATCATATCATTCAGGCTTTCGAAAAAACTGTCAACAGCTTCATGGGAAAGTTCCACTAAGTCGGAAATAGGGGTAACCATGCATTCATGCGCATGATTATCTGCATTGACATTCTGATTTGCATTGCTGACAGAAGGTCGTACCTGTTCGATGCTGCTGTCATCTCGTACTTCACTACTCTTCAATCGCAGTGGTGAAGATTCCAGGAATGCCGTCATCAGAATTGGCAGCCTTTGAGGGCAGCACAAAGCGTGAACCTTGGTAGGAACCAACAGTGTATCTGCATCCACCGGCGCATCCGATTGTAGCATCAGACAGGTGTCTAACACGCATTCTTCTCCGCATAGCAGACACCTTAGTACAGGTAAAACACACCTTTGCCACATTGGTCGAAATGATAGAAACCAAGTCATGTTCAGGTCTCTAAGCCGGGAGAGTCCCAGGATTTTTGATATCCGGTCCCGGTATCCAATGGCTAGGATCGTATCTTCCATTGTCGCGAGAGTTTGATCTGTGACATGGGTTGCCATATCGAAAAATAAGGACTAGGAATAGGATTCCTGCAATTAGTCCTAGTATTAGGGGAAGTCCGCCAAAAATCGAATGGACGAAATCTGGAAAAATACCCAGTATGGCTTTGAATGGTGTTAATGCCATCGAAAATACTGTCTTAAATACCTTTGAGACTCCTGTGGTATCAGAAATATTTAAGATTTCGCTCAGGATTTCCGCGAAATGTACGGGGGAATTGGTTGATAATAATGTATGTATCTCTGCAGTCGTCCTTGCGACTTGTAGATCATACGTTTCTTTTGATGACGTGAGCCTTGTAGGCGTCTGAAGAAGCACTGTTTTCATTCTGCTTAAAGTGTCTATTCGAATAGAAGTAATTTTCAAACTGGGCCATGCCCTCGCCTCCCTGTCTGGAAAGGAGCTGGGGAACAAAGAACGTCCACAGCACTTGACCTTCGCCGTCGTAGTGACGAGATAAGGAGTCCCGGGCATAAGACTACAGCATCTGCGGTCTACAATAAGAATGTAACTCCCATTATAGAGTCTTTGAAAGAATGGTTCTATTTCAGTTGCAGGTGCGCCTTGCTGGTGACATGAAAGGTTGTATGAATTCCCTTCACAGGCTCCGTGCAAACTAATACCGTTACACAGAAGCGTGCCGCTTAGTGACATAGCACAATTGTTGCCACTAAGAAACACTTTCTGTCCTTTGTTACTGACACATGCATGTGAATAGGGCAGGTTCCAAGTTGTTTTAAGGTACCCCTTTCCCAATTTCTCGTACATGCCAGCCTGTATATATTTTTGGCAGTATTGAAACCTGAAGGTTGAGATTGGAATATTTATGATTCCGTGGATTATCCATTCACTGACAGGTCGTTCTGACATTGTCAACGGTAATCTTTCTAGTTTTTCAATGCTCAAGATTGTATAATCAGCACCCTTCTGCGCCATACCGATTTGTCTATCAGTAAGGTTAAAGATTTGGAATAGTGACGTAGTGTTGATTAAACGCCAAGGCACATAGCCTGAACGCAGATTTTGTAACGTCCAGCCAAGCTGTACGATAGAACGCAATTGTGACTGACCATGTTGTAATAACAGTAAGTCTTGCGATAATATATCGATTGCTGAAGACACAATGCTGTCCAATGAAAAAATTCTGGAGGACAGAGTCATTAACCCATTGTCCACTACAGAAAGTGATTTTTCCAAATTAATACGGTCAATTTCCCGTATTCTTTCTGCTGTCTCAATTTGAGTAACCTTCCAGGCCTCATTATATGCTGCATATACAGAGGCTGCTATGAAACGCTTTTGACGCTGTTTGCGTGGTCCCATTATGAAATCACGCAAGTCAGCACCATCAGTAAGTAAAGTTAGGTGTTGCTTAATTTCAGGCAGTGTGGAAGACTGTAGCCATTGAAGGCATAATTTGCCCACACTGTAGGTTGTTATTATCCCTGGGTGATGTCTTTGGGGATATCTAGGGTCTGGCCTGGTCATTTTGAAACCCTGTGTTTTATTCAGGAATCTATCTTGACAGAGATTTGTATCTGTGGGCCAGATCAACCATTGTTTCCAATCAGGATGTGTTCTGTTTTGGTTAAGTATATGGTTTACGTCTATTTCTTCATCTGTATCAGAGTTATTGCTAAACATTGTTGGCTTTGGAATAGACGGGTTATTTAAATCTTTGATTTTGGCTAAGCCAAGACAGGTGGTTTGTTGAACAGTGTCATTTAAAAATATCATTTGTTCTGGGATCATGCAGGCTCTAAACAAAGCTTCTAAACCCTGTACTTGCCATTCTTTTGTGCCCCAAACACTTTTCAAATCAACATTTTTGTCCCAATAATCGAATCCAAAAGTATTCATTTTTTCAAAGAATGAATCAGAATAAATCAATTTTGTGTTGGTTATCATGGTTTTGGTCCCTGTCTTGTTTGACAATTTATAATAAAATGTTTCAGCATTACTAGTGTTAAAACCTTGAAAGTATGAATATTTGTCATAAACGGTTCTAGAGCTCCCTTTTGGAGGTGTAGCACAATGTTCCCATTGATTATAATTTAAAACATTTCTAGGTTGTGCAGATTTATGCAAGAAATGGTTACCATAGTGGTTATAGCAATACATACTATCATAATTTGTAGAACCTTGCAAATAATCATGTTTTGTAAATTTAGCAGACATTACTAAGTCAGACATCATATTGTTTATACTTTCAAAGTCCCAATCATCAGCAAATGAGTTTGGTTTTGCAAAGTCACTCAAAGAGATCTTAATTTGGTGTGGATATTTCAGGATCTCGACCGGACCATGAATTTCATAGTCAGTGTTGTCCCAGGCTACCCCACCAGGTATTGGAATTGCTGTGAAGTTGGCTGAAGAAAGTTCTGAAGAAAGTTCTCGTTTCTCGACGTGTGACGATGTGTGTGGTTTGAGGACCAAGTTGATGTTCTGACTTGCTGTGTCCATTTTAGCATATTTTCCCTCAATGAAGCGTCCCAAAGTAAATACCATGATGAGCCAAAGTATGAGGATAAATGCACCAAAACCCACCCAAAATTCAATCCATGGAGAAATCAGATATGTTTCTTTTAGTTGTTTCAAAAGTTCCTTCGCTTTGTCTTTAAAGGATTTTGATGATGGCTGTGTCTTTTGTTCGCTGAAGCCTTCAGAGGAATCATCGAAGTTGATGAAGTAACCGGATGCAGTTCTGTCAATTGTTCCAATTGGTTCAGGATTTTTGTTTTTTGCATTTTCACTTGGTACTTCAGTATAGATTGGTGTGTCTCTGCTAAATGTCTTTATTTGGGTTTTCAGAGGTCTAAGTTCTATTGCATTGTTGCATAGTCCTTGTTGTTCTTCTGTAGGCGTTTCGAATGTGATGAGCCTCTTTGTTAGGACCTCTGTACTGGTAGCAAACCTTGGTGTTCTGCTACTTATTGGGAGTCCACTTGGCCTACTGTTTGTTATAGGCCACATGTTGTGGTTTTACCAGGTCGATGGATACAACTCGGTTCTCCTTTTTTCCAGCAAGTGGCGGTAGTACAACTGATCTTGTCCCGTTGACAGACAAGACAGGAACTGCTTTTCTGTAAGAAGGCCCAAATTCCTTCTTTACCGCGATCTTCTCCCTGACTAGATCCCCGACTTTTGGAATCCAGACAGGTCTTGCTGGGACAGGTGGTGATTCTTCAGTGGTTGTTGGCTGTTGTTTCAACTGTATGTTGCTCAGGTCTTTTCTTGTTTTGTTTAAGTCCTGCAAAATAGCCAAACGGTCTTTGACATCAAAGCTTTTTTCTGTTACCACTGAAGTCTGACTATCAAGGTCAGAGATCAACATCCTAGTTCCGAATAATAATTCGTACGGACTGAATCCCTTCAGAGAATTTCTTGGCAAGTTATTTAGACTACGTTGGACACTTATTAGATGTTTGACCCACCCAGCTCCCGAACCTAATATCCTTTCTATTATAGATTGCTTTCTGTCTTGGTTTTTTCTTTACACCATCCCATACCCTCAGGAAGGAAGTGAGAAGATTCCCGCTGGGCTGTGCTCATTTGGCCATTCTTTCCCCCCCCAGGCTGGATTGCCTGAGAAAAAGAGAAAAAAAAAAATGGTCGAACGTAGCATGCTCTTAGCGTATATGCCATTTAGACTCGCAAATCTTGTATAATAGTCCGGACGTCAGCCGAGTGCTGTGGATCTACATTATAAGTGGGAACTAGCCTGTATATGTTAATCGCAAGCCATTCTTTTTGCTGGTAATATTATCTGCCTTGATACGACGAGGTATTAAACTGCTTCTCTCCCCACTGCGATCTCTGTTGCAGTTTGGGCAGTTTTTTACAAAGATGGTAAGATGGAGGCTCATGCCTGGCCACCAGTACCGTGATTGTAAATCTTCCAGAGAATCTTTTAATTTAAGGTGTCTGTGACCCTCGCCCATATGTGCGTCTGCGATTAACAAGTATCTCCTGTCCTTGTTTGGAATCACTCTATCCCCCACTCCAGGGATTCGAGCAAAAGGGACGGAGTTTGCATCGATTATGTATGTATAATTGAGTGGATAGTTGATCGGTAACGCTGAGCAGTCGCCTTTCGATGACGTTTTCACCGCCAGCATTGTTTCACCGTCAATGTATTTTAATGTATGCTTTTTTCGATCTACGGGAGCCGATTTAGTGGCTGCCGCTGCGGCTGTCTCAGCCAATGAATTCCCCACAACGTGAACGCCATCACGTTGATGACTCAGTGAGTGAGTCACGTGAGTCTTTGGTAGTTCTTTCTTCAAAAGAGCTACTTGTTCCCAGAGAAGTCTCTGCTTTATTGGTGCACCTGTGTCATCTTTGTAACCGTTCTGAATCCATGTCTGCAAATCCTTGTTATATGCTTTGACGCAGAAATATGAATCTGACACTATAAGTGTCGGGAATTAGCGATCCGCATTATCTAGCGCCATTTTCAAAGCTATTATTTCAGTTTGCATTTCTGAATTTGTTTCTACTGAGTGTGATTTTGTTAATAGAGGTCTTAGTTTACCTCCGCGCCACACTTCTTTTGTGATCTCACATGTGGGATTGTATGCATGTTCTCCCCAAACGGAGGGTTGAGCATGTCCGTCTGTATAGATTACACAGGCGTAATGTCGTAGAGGCAGAATGTCGATTGGCAGAGGATACGTTTTTTCATTTTTTAGATTTTTTAATTCTTCTAGTTCTTAAAAGACTGTCAACCAGGCAATACTTGATAATTCATATCCTCCGTACTGGATTTTCAGATGGGCAATTCTGGACTTTTTGAAGTTGAATTTGTAACCCTCTGCAGCGAACCCAAGTATTATGGTGTTCACTCTTTTCAAGTGAGTCTCCAAGTCATCATCTGTTAAGTAAATGTCATCGACATAAGATAATGCTTCATCATCATATTGTTGTAGTAATTCTGTTACTCTCGCTGAGAATACCCCCGGGCTATTCTTGTACCCCTGGGCTAACCGACAGAATTGTTTTTGAGTGCCATTTACTGAGAAAGCTGTTAAATATCTGCTCTCTGGTGCTATGTTTTGACAAAAGAATCCGTTGGAGATGTCCAAGGTAGTTTTGTATTTTTTGCGCACTATGTTATTCATTAGTGCAGCACTGTGTGAGTTTTGCACTGCAAAAGTTTTGCAACATGTGTTAAGGTGTCGGTAATCCAAAACTAGACGGTATGAATTGTCTGGTTTGGAGACCGGAAACAAAGGATTGTTCATTTGTGAGGTGCAAGTTTCAATCACCCCCTGGTATTCTAGCTGGTCTAGTATTTCATTTACTTGTTTTTTAGCTTCTTGCTTAACTGGGTACTGCCTTTGTGCAGTAGGTTGTGATTTTAACTGGATTTTGTGAGGAGGAGAATCCTCATCCCATCCTACATGATTTTTGTATAAAGCAGGTGCTAAGGCCACTGCCCACTTTCTAGCAAGTGTGTATTTTTTATGAATCGGGATTTGATTCGAGAAGGCAGGCATAATTACTTCTTCGCCATGAGGGCACTCCCTGACAAACTCTGGTGGCCAGTCTTTTTCAGCTAGAAGGATGTCATAGCCTTTGGAGAGGTTATCCCAAAATAGTCCCCTAATTTTCCTAGTCTTATCTCCCTCTATACGTAATGTTATCTCGTATATTTTGTGGGGCTTGCTAACTCTGGTATCTGCAGTTTCCACTTGAAGGTATTCATTCGTGTCCACTGTCTCCAGATGATTCATAAGGACTTTGCGAGCTATGCTCACCTCTGCTGCGCTGTCTAGCATTGTCTGAGCCCACTCTCCGTTTTTCAGTTGTGTCCTCAGTATTCTCGGCATTGTTAACTACCTTGATACTGGCTACCTTCTTTTTTGGAAATTGTGATTTCTTTTTCAGTTGAGCAGGTTCCTTGTCTTTGGACTTGGCGTGCTCTTCTGATCGTCCTCTTCTTTCCGATTTCTGCGAGGAATTCTGAAAAGATTGAGAGGGACGTGTATCAATGTCTTGATATCTATCAGGTTTTTTAATATTATCCCTATTTCTAAGGTTATATCTATTCCCAGAGGGTTCACTCTGAGGTGACCTTTGTCTCGGGTTTGGAGATTTCTCTCTTCGCCTAGGAGACCTTCCTCTGGACTGGAATTTCTTTTCTTTAGGATTGGATTGTTTGTTCCCATCCCAGTTCTTTTTTGGTGAATTATTATTATTATTAAAAAACATTTTTTCTGGACTTGTAGTCAGTTGCGGTTTTACTGGTATTCCACCTAGACTATCTCTGCCTAGTTCTTCATAGGATTTTTCTATGATTCTGGCAATTTCAGCTGGTTGGTCTGCTATATCTGTCTCTTTTAACCTCTGGCGGATCGCCACGTTTGCTGCTTCACCCTTTATGTTGGCTAGTAATATAGCCGATACCTGCTTGAAGTCTTTTAGTAATTTCATACCAAGAGTTAAAGCAGGTTCTGGACCGTATTCATCTTGAATTTGTTTTAGCACATCTGGTATTACCGAAATGGATGGAACACCGTGCGTTTTTGTGTAGATGGAAGCAAAGACTGTACCCCAAGTGTCACAGTCCTCAATGTGTGGTGCGATTCCCATTGGGAGACATATAGTCAGAATCCTGTGTTTTTCTAATGGGGTGGTGTCAGGAAACACCGCCTCTATTTGGGTAATTTTCTGTGCCAACCAGAATGGTATTTGTTCCCGTTTAGCTGGAACTTTACCTAGGCAGGATTGGATGTTCTGTGGTGTAATTTTATTTGTGTTCCCCTGGTGAGGGGTCAGCTGTGGAAGTTTAATCGCTGGCTGTATTGTTGAAGTCCGCATTACATACTGAACTAATTGTCTGTGAATTTTTAGTAGTTGTTTTAGCTGTATTAGCAGCTCTGCTGCAGGCATTCTTTCGATGTCTGGATATGGTGTGTATCCGGCTAAGACCGGCCACGTTGCTCCTGGTCTTCCTAAAGGACCGAGCCTTGTAATGTGATTATTATGTTTTAGGGCGCCATCAAATAAGAGCAAATGCTCTTGGAATTTGAGTGGTACTTCCACCTCCTCGAAAGGAGTGTACTCATTAGGAGGTTCCTCTACTTTGTAATAGTGGAAGTACTTTGTTATAGTATTAGCTGCTGGAAAATGTATCCATGTATAGTATACCTCTGTCTGCCGATATTCGTGTGCCTCGATTACGAATATGACTGTGCCACCTCTAGGTGTCAGTCCATTTTCTATAAGTTTTAAGGTTATAGATCTTCTTTTGGCGACCGGAATGAGTATTATATCCGCGTCTGCTGCTTGCATGGTAGCATCAGCATCTGCTATTTCAGTAGCTAATCTAGTAACCTCTCGTTCTTCATCGCTGTCCATTTTGCTGACAGGATGGTATTATGTTTATTTGCAGATCAGGTTTCTTTATGGAAACAGAGATTAGATGCACAATATTTTGGAACACTGTTTATCCTTCAACGTTGACTTAGACCAAGAACCATACATAGGAGTTCCCTCCTGCGAGGTTTTGGAGGATATTATAACCTTTCACCCACTCCAGACGTCTTTGGAGTATTTGGGAAAAGGGGTCTGAGTGAGAAAGCACGACTGAGTTACTCTAAATGTCTTACGTTAGTTTTATCGCCCTTTCCAAACGCGTTGGGCGCCATGTAGTGTAGCTCCTATTTTCCCAATAGGCTCTGCGCATTGGAATAGTACCTACAGCAGTAAAGGCCTAGGCCAGACGTTAACTAGGTCTACTACTGTCGATACTAGACTTAATTTTTGGGTTTGCCAGCTAAGCTCAGAGTTCGCTAGAAACTTTCTCGAATGTTCAAGGAAGGATTAACTCCCCTGATTAGACAAGAAGGGATTTAGTTTCTGACAACCATAGAACATGACAACTTTGCTCTCCCCTAATCAAGAGTCAATCTCAAGAGTCGTGTGAGCACAAGGCAATTATTTTACTCAGTCAGTACGTGCATTCTTAGTCTCATCAGAGTGTAGAGAAAAGGAGGAGACGGGCGTGTTCAATAAAAGATGTTATTTATTGATCAGTCTCTTTTCTCGTACAAGAGAAATGGATCGATATTATTGCAATACTTATAGTTAAGTAAAGTGCATACATTAGAAGCAATAGTATAAAATAATACTGTAAAAACATTGATATGGTTTCTGAGCCATATGATGTTTAAAATGATTAAAATATATTTACATACACATATACATTTGACTAAACGTACTCAACTGGTGTTTCTAAATACGCCTACCCCGTGTACCTGACCTAAGTCTAATACGTGGGCGGGAATAGAAAGTTACAGTTTAAGTTAAGTTTGTTTTTGCCAAGTGGATAACTAAAGAATTCTCTAGGAGGGGTTATTCAGTTCTGTACCTGGAATTTAGGATGAATGAGGAATGGTATCTCTTTCTCTGCTCTCGATATTCCAGGCTGCCTGCGAGGGCTGCCCAGAAGCGCCGGTGCTGGGTCTCTCGGCTTGAGATAGCAGCGCGTCTCTCAGCGCGTCAGGAAGGCGGGGCTGCTGCCTGCGGGGTCTGCTTCTGCTCTCGGCTTCGGCAAGTATGGCTGCTCCGTCTTGTCACCACGCGTGTGTTTGCATAGGGCAAGGTCGGCAATATTTATACCTTAAAGGTGCCGGGATTGACGTAAGGATGGACATAGGTACGTCAATAAAGATGTCATACGACTTGCTCGTTAGCACATTCTTTACTAAAGTTCTCTGTGAAATCAAAACAATGGCCGCACGGATTATCCAGGTTGTCATAGGTTTGATTTGTTATGAGAACGTCGTATGCCTTATCAGGGGCTGGAGGAATGTCGCTTGTCTAATTAGATCTCAAGCGTTATGACCTAATCAGATAACACGTTCCTGTGCCGTAGTGTGACTGCGTCAGATAACGGTATCTGCATCATGGGGGTTTTCTTGCCTCATGGGCTGACTGTTAGTTAACTAGCTAGTAAGTTTAACCAGAATAGGGTCAGGAATAGGGGGATCGATTCAGAACCTATAGAAATACACGACAACTCCGCAAGGGAGTCGGTTTTTCCATTCAATATAACAAAACAATATATTTAACATCATATCTCTTCTATAATAACTACAGTGACTTTGAAAAATTAATACTATATTTAAAGAACTATACTTTAACATAACAATCCATATCCTATTTCAAACACTTCCCCCACTCTAGTTTGCTTCAGTTTCCAAGGCAACCTGTTTTCAAATACTGGACTGTTACAATAAGTCAAAAGTTCATACACTTTTGAACCACAACAAAGCAGCTTGCAATTGCACAGTAGCTGGTGTGCTTGAGTGCATCTAAAAAAAAGCTTATCCACACTAGGATTCCTTTTGAAACCTTTAAACACAGCCAATCGCGAGAATGCTCACATTTCTGAGGGAAACACAACCTATTTTAATGTTTCAAATTATTACCAGCACCCAATGGAATACATTATTTTTTTTAAACAAACTCCAATTATCAATTTTAACTGCCTTTCACTCTCCCAACACTCTTCTTCTTCTACAGCCTTCTCCTGATTGCTCTGCTCCCTCCTTCAAAATGGTTGGAGTGTGGTTCGCAGGTCACAACTACTGGGCCAGAGAGTATGTGAGAAAAAGTGGAGGGGACAAGGATTTGGATTTGGCAAATATGGATATTAAATGGTGTGGTCACAGAGGTTTAAAGTGGCACCAAATGCTGCCTTGGATTGAGAGTCTTGCACATTCCCATCCATACCTCTTAGTTGTGCACTGTGGTGGCTATGGCCTAGGTACTATTGCTGGCATTGAGTGGAAATTGCAATGAAGGAGTCCTTTAACTAATTGATGGCACTTTGCCTCACTCTTTCTTAGTGTACATCAACATATGGCAAAGACAAAAAATGGAAGTGGTCGAATTAATTTTGCCCACAGATTGACAAAGCCATGAATTATGTTAATATAGCTGTTTCTGCATTACTCAGAGACCAGAGCCTAGGCTCTATCTACAACAATAACCTGTGTTTCAATATGCATGCAATCCATAGAAGTGATGGAGTTCACTTTACAGATGAAGCAACCAAGGTCTTTCTCAGCAACTTAAAACTCTGCAACTACTCTATCTGTAGATGACACTACTTTAAAAAAACACAGAGGCTCTCTTCAGAGCCACCCTAGTGCCCAGTGCTAAACAATACTTATTTTTAATCTTGAAAAAAGAATTATATTTCCAGAGTTATAAATCAGCAAACCAAAAGCATGAATCCAAATGCATAACAACACATTAAAATGTGTAAATCTTATTTAAATTCTATACAAATTACAAACACTTTGTAAGTGATTTTCAAGTGTCTAACTATGTGAATAACTGGATAGATAAGTATGAGTATGTCTGGAAGTACATATATCAATGTCTAAGTGAATGTGCTCCAAAGGTGAAGATTCTGTAAGTGGGTATATGACTGGATGCATGAATGTGTGACTGGTGCATGAGTCTCGGTGTGTGTCTGTGAGTGGGTGCATGAGTCTCTCAGGGGGTCTGTGAATAGAGTGTCTCTGTGGGAATGTGAATGGATGTGTGAGTCTCTGAGTGGGTCTGTGAGTAGATGCATGAGTGTCTGAGTGAATCTGTGAACAAGTGTGCTAGTCTCTGAGTGGGTCTGTGAGTGGTTGCATACGTTTTGGCGTGCATTGGTGAGTGAGTGCATGAGTCTTTCAGTTGATATGTCAGTGAATACATGAGTGTCTGAGTGGGTGTGTGACTGGGTGCATGAGGCTCTGAGTGGGTTTGTCAGTGAATGTATGAGTCTCTGAGTGGTTCTGTGAGTGAGCATATGAGTCTCTGAGTGGATGTATGAGTGTCTCAATGGGTCTGATAGAGAATGTGTGAGTCTTCTGATTAGATCTACGAGTGGGTGTATAGGTGTCTGAGTGGGTCTGTAAGTAGGTGCATGAGTCTCTGAGTGGTTCTATAACTGGTTTTGTGAGTCTCTGAGTGGGTCTGTGGTAAGGCTGGGCAGAGTTTGTGAAATTGCACTACGCAAAATTCCACAGAGTAGCATAAAAACTCAGTGGAATTCTGTGGAGTTCCGTTCTGTTTTAGTTTTTAGTGGGCTGGCTTTTGGCAGAAGTCAGGCACCCTTCCACTGAGTTGCCACCTGTGATGGATGCCTCATTATTTTTCCATGATCTGAGCCATTGTTGTCACACTAAGGGGTCAATTCCGATTCGGGAAAAAAAACGTCCATACGATTTGTATCCGGGGCCCTCTCCGTACGAATCGTACCCGTCCGTCCGAGTCGCGTAGTACGATCCGTATTCCGTGAATCCGTCTGAATCGTCACGATCCGTATGTATTGCAAGGCTGAAACCGTGAACCGCATGACTCGTACACATGCCATACGACCTGATGAGTACGATCCGGACCGGAGTATGAGGACGCGATTCGTACGGTCCACGTCAGGTAAGGGCGAGTCGTACGTAAAAGCACACAAACACATACACAGCGTACGGTCCGTACACCCCATGATCGCAGGGGTACAATGCGTACCCCCCATGATCGCAGGGGTATGGTGCGTACCCCTGCGATCATGGGGTGTACGCACCGTACCCCATGTATGATGGAGTACGGTGCGTACACCCCATGATCGCAGGGGTATGCACCGTACCCCTGCGATCATGGGAGGTACGCACCATACCCGGGGGGCCGTTCTGTACCTGTTTCGGTGCGAACTCTGCTTTTACGGCTGTTTTCAGCTCCCGTAGAAAAAGGGTTGAACGGCGCGTACCAGACACGTATCGTACTTCCTGGGTCGTAAAAACCAGCCGCAAAACGTACAGATGTCGCGTACAGCGGGTTCAGAGATTAGAGTAGTACGGTCTCTGTACGACTCGTACGGAGTATGGCTCCTGGTATGAATCGTACTTCGTCATACGTACGGGGGACGTTGCAGGGTACGATTTGTATGGGAAAAACGCTCCGAACGGCTATTCGGGGCGTTTTTTCCCAAATCGGAATCGGCCCCTAAATGTGCACCCAGCATTAAAGACTGCTTTTTTGGGGCAGCCACCACCAGTTGTCACTCGAGGCCCTCTCAAACCCCCATTTCTTCATCCTCCTCTGTCAAGCCGGAATAAAGGCCGCCCGCTTTTGAAAATGGCATGCGATCCTGTGGGTCAGCTGTTGCTCTTTAGCTAACTTATGCTCACAGCAGCCCCAAAAGACTTAACCTAGCCTGCCTGATATGGCTTCTTTCTCAGCTATACGTTGTATGTTTTTAAACTTTGTTTCTTCGAAGCTGCTGTGTGAAAGGAGATAGGATGTTTTGCGAAGGCATGCAATTTTTATTCACATCAGAGGCACCAAGTATATCTCCTGGAACCAGAGGCTAAGCACTGAGGGGATGATGTTCTGACGTATTACCTCTGCCACTCGCAGTTCCGCTCGAGCAGGGAAGGGTGTGTCTTGCTCCCCTGTGGGTAAAGCGGGAAGTGAATTGCGCAGGGTTGCGCTTGGTTGCAGATCTCTGAGGCTGTGCACTGATCACAAGTCGAGCAGGAACAAGTGGGTGTCTGGCAGGCTTCCGCTGGGAATCACTGGACTACTGCTACTCTCGAAATATAACCGAAGCCTCCTCTAGTGCACAGTAATTCACGATGAGTTCATGTGTTTCACTTTTTGATGGTTTAATGCAGTTTTATTCTGCTCATGAGGTACCAACCAGTGCAGGACACAAGACACAAAGCAGCAGGTTGGCAAAGAAATGATCTAGTTCCCCAATGGCAAGCCGCATCGAGGTGCCAGCCGGATACGGCAAGTCGGAGCACACTGCATACCACTACCACCATCATACACAGCACCTCCAACTATGGTCACCATCACGTCCACCCACCCTTACAGAACTCACCATCAGCCTTCCTTTTCAGTGGTTCCTGGTGACCACCTGTAAGGGAGGTGAAGGGTAGCAGTGTGCTGGGCAGTGTAGCGATGTGGGACAGGGCAGGGCCATCTGATTAGCAGGACACAAACACCTGGCTTCAGTAGTTGTCCTTATTTCCTGCTTCATTCTGCAGGGGCCTTTGGATAATAGGGGTGGGTGAAGGGTACGAACTCTGCCACGTGGCGGAATCTGAGTTTTTTTTACTGTACTCAGTCCTTCCAGCAGAGAGGGGAGTTGGCAAAATTCTGCAAACTCTGCTGGTGGAGCGGAGTTCGCCACCCACCCCTAATCTGCGCTAATTTCTCCTATGGCCAACCAGGAAGCTTTCTGCATTCTAAAGGTGGTTGCCTAACCACCCTGCCTTTGTCATTGTTACTACAGGGGTGACAATCACTTACTGCCACCTCTACTTCTTTGTCCATTCCTGGTCACCAATTTCCACTAACCTTCCTCTCAACACATTGGATGGAACAATTCTATTATACCTCAAAATCTTATCTGCCTGGGCACTCAATTCATTCTTTACCATTAAATACTGTTTCAAACCTTTGCCTAAATTAGCTGTTTGTTGACAACCATTGCTTATAAAATCTCTTAAGCCCTTGCATTTGTCATCATTAAGTAATGCATCCTTCCACTCTTCTTGTCCCAATGCAAATTCCCCACCAACAGCAACTGTCACTGACTTAAATCCCTCTGTGAAGGAAACATCCTCTATTACCTTCACAGGCCTTCGTGACAAACAGTCAGCTATTAAATTTATTTTCCTCTGACAAATTCTAGCAGAAAATTGAAGTCAATCATCAATATAAACCACATAAAATCTGAGTTGTTACACTACCCTCAATACCCCGGCCACATTTGCAAACATGCAGCAATGGCTTAGGGTCCGTTTTAAGCACCAAAGGCAATCCCCATAAGTAATTTCTAAAGTGGTTTATTCCCCAGCAACAAGCCGATGTCTTTTTATCACTGGTAGAATATGACTGTTTGGCCCCCTGCAAGCATCGCAATACAAATACAATTATTCTCTTTTCATCATACACCCTTTGAGTCAATACAGCACCAAAAACCACATTACTAGCATCTGTTGTCAAGATGTTTTTTTTCTTGACATCCAAATGACCCAATGTTGGTACATGGGAAAATGATCAATTGATATTGTTGAACGCAGTCTTACACCTCGCTCCCCACTCAAACACAACACCTTTTTTCAATAATGCTCTCCTGGGGTCTACTACAGCAGCAACATGAGAGACACAATTGGAACAGTATTCCACAAGCCCCAGAAAATACTTCAATTGTTCCCTGTCACCAGGTTGCAGAGTATCTTCTACTGCCTTTATAATATTTTTCTATGGTCTTATCCTTTTTGCAGATATCTCATGCCCTAAGTTGCTCACCTGTTCACTTCTTAGTTGACATTCCTCCTTTTTTATAGTTAACCCATGATTCCCAATTCTCCACACTTTGTCATGCAACAACTCATCATCTAACATCTTGGAAACACAATGCTTTATGTATTCCCTTGAAAATGTTTTGCATAATCCTCTAAAAACCTGCAGAGACAGATGTCAAACCAAATGGCATACCGATATGCCCCCAGAGGTGGAACAAATGATGTCAATGGTCTGGATTCTGGATGCAGATTTACATGGTGGTATGCCGCCAACATGTCTAAAACACTGAATACCTTCCCTCCTACCATCACACTTGACTTTTCTGTAATACTGGGCAATGGCTGTCGATCAGCCCATATACTTCTATTCAGATCTCCTAAGTCAATACAAAGATGAATCTTATTGCCCTCTTTAGGAGCAACAACTATGGGGGCAAGCCATTCAGAAGTCTCCATGGGCTCAATAATCTTTTCCTCCAATAACTTAAAAATTATTGCTGAAGTGGCTTCCTCTTCAAAAATGGTATGGGGCATGTTTTATGTACAGTAGGAACTGCTTTTTTCTTTAGAATTATTTGATGAGTAAATTTCTTCAGCATTCCTAACTTGTCTGTAAACACGTTTGAGCTACTTTATTACCCCACTCCGGGTCAACATCGTGTTTCGGTACATCATTCCCATTCACAGGTTCAATGGTCATAACTGTTTCCACAGCATTTGAATAAAGAATAATGTTCAAATATTTTTGGTGGCACCACCCTAAAAGATTCAATCCCTCTTCTGTTATGTACACACTCCCATGTACGCAATTCTGCTTAAAGAAAATATCTATCCCTTTAATTCCTATAATGTTCATCTTCTTGCCATCATATCCTATTGCTTTAACATCTGCTTGTTGAAAATCACTAATCTGCTCTTTGAGATGATCCTCATACGTTTCCTTAGATATCAAAGTAAACAAAATCCCAGAGTCCAACAATACTTTAACTTGCACTGTTCCCAAAGTGAAATTCCAATAAGGCTTCTAAAACCTTCCTGAACTTTCCTACTTTACACCTTACATTGGGTGCTGTCACATTCTTGTGGAAAGAATCCGCAATTTCATTTATAGGTAATATTATTTCTTCATGAACTTTACTAACATTTTCCACTATTTTCACACTGCCTTGTCCTTCTCCTTTGGCCTACAAACCTTTGCTAAATGTCCTTTCCTTCCCCTAGACCTACACAGGACAACCCTTGCCCCTCATGCAAAGCCTGAAGAAATATGCCCATGACCACAATACTAACATGTTATTTTTTTTTTCTTGAATGTCCCACTAACTTATTCTGCAAACTTTAAGGGTTTCTTTAATTTGACCTTTTTGGCACTGGCCACAGTAGTTTATTACTCCAACTTTTTCATCTGGAGTTTGCCCGTATCAATATCCTTCATACACACAGTAGTGTGTTCTATACTTCTTGCAATCTGCATGGATTTCTCTGTCTCTGGCTTTCTTTCACCTTCTTGTTATTTCTGTACCTAATAATCTGATCGCGAATCAAGGACTCACTTAAATTTTGAAAGTCACAGGTCACTTCCAGGCCACGTAATGCAGCAACATAACTTATTATATCCTCTTATGGCTTGCACACAACAAACAAATTTGTGTCTCCCAAAAATAACACTTACTTTGGGGGTACAATGTTTTTCGAGCATTTGCAGTGACATGTCATACATGTTTATGAGCTGACCACTCCCTTTGCCCAATGAAACCTCAGGAGGGTCATCAAAAATCCTTCTGCCCTCCACTCCTAAATGATGTAATTGCTTGTTTTCTTAGTGGACCATATTTATCCCTCGCTTAAGGCTCACGAGCCGAATAAGGTGCTACAGCTCCCTCGAGCAGAGAGTCCTCAAAAATGCTGCCAATTGCTGTCATATCCATTAATCAGGGCAAGCTCTCAATTTCTTTCTTCAATAAAGTTCACCACATTCCGTAAAATTCACTGCACACCAAATCTTCACCGCACTTCCCCCACATAAATTGACTCCGAAATTGTTGTCACATTTGAGCAATAGCTACCAATGAAATCAAACTTTATTCCACATTCAGTAGACGTTTAAGGCTAGCAAGTTCTCTACGTGCCATTCTTATGCTTGATCCAAATGAAAAAAAAAGGAGATTGACTCAAAAAGTAATTCCCACTTTTATTAGGTTGAAGTCTATCTATAGCACTGTACAACTCCCTGTAACTCTGGGCCCAATTCACAGAACTAACTTAAGACAAAATCCTAAACTTACTCATTTTGGTATTTACAGAAGACACTTACTCATTTCGGTATTCACAGAAGTTAGGAATCCTAACTTTAGGACTCCTAAACTTAGAAAAATCCTAATATTAAGACTTTTGGTATTCACAGAAGGCATTTAGGAGTCCTAAAGTTAGGAGTCCTAACTTTACTACTACCGAACTGAGAAAAATCCTAATATTAAGACTTTCGGTATTCACAAAAGGCATTTAGGTGTCCTAAAGTTAGGAGCCCTAACCTTACTACTGCTAAACTGAGAAACATCCTAATTTTAAGACTTTCGGTATTCACAGAAGGCATCTGGGGCCAGATGTAGGTAATTCTATTTTACCGACTCAAATACCGAATTTTACCGATTCGGTATTTATGAATCGGTAAAATAGAAGGTGTGAGATGTAGGTGAAATCGGTATTTGAAATACCGATTCTGTAAAAATCCTATGGACTTTGAAGCCCATAGGAATCAATGGGAAATACCGATTCTGTAATTACAGAATCGGTAAATACCGATTTTTGCAAGGGTGCAGGGGGTGTCACTTTGACACCCTCTAGCACCCCACAGACAGGCATGTGTGCCATGTGGCACACAGACATGCCCTAAGGGCACGTCTGTCTGTCACATGGCATAGGTGTGCATGCACACATGTGCATGCACACCTAGATTCGGTATTTTACCACCCAATTGAATTGGGTGGTAAAATACCGATTCTGTATGCCCTTTGGGACTCAGAAGAGTCCCACCTACATTTAGATTTACCGAATCGGTAAAATTACCGATTCGGTATTTTACAGATTCGGTAAATTTACCGAATCTGTAAAACAAATGCCCCTACATGCCGATTCTTAAATACCGGTCGGTAACGGCCGAAATCGGCCGTTACCGACCGATATTTAGGCTCCTACATCTGGCCCTTAGAGTCCTAAAGTTAGTAGGCCTAACTTTACTACTCCTAAACTGAGAAAAATCCTAACTTTAAGACTTTCGGTATTCACAGAAGGCATTTAGGAGTCCTAAAGTTAGGACTCCTAACTTCTGTGAATACCGAAAAGAGTAAGTGCCTTCTGTGAATACCAAAATGAGTGAGTGCATTCTGTGAATACCAAAATGGTAGTAAGTTTAGGATTTTGTCTTAAGTTAGTTCTGTGAATCGGGCCCAATGCTTTTAAGGGGGTCGAGGTTATCTCATTAGTCTCTGCAACCTTTATCTATCGTAATCACAAGAACATCTTCTCACAACAGTAACCTCCAGCATAATGAATTAACAGCTATTCCCAACATTCCATGACCCCCCATTCGATCTACATCATCAATGCCATAGCAACATCCCATCAAGCAGTACATCTCCGCAAAAATGTATTTTCATTTTTCTATATTTTTAAGTTCACAGAGTATCGCTGTACTACATATGAAGTACTGGGGATTGATGACAAACAATAAAACAATAATAAACAACAATAAACATATATTGTTTTATTGTTTGTCATAAATATATATTGTTTAATTTTAATAGGGATAGCGATACTTCTTAGATAATACCGAAGTACTCTGTTCCCTCAAAACTATTCACAATTTTGTAACTTGCCTCATGTCTTCCTATTTGTGAAAAAAGAATGATCTATATCAAACTTAAAAACCAAGAGCTCATTTTGCTGCTACATCTGTCTAAAAATTCGGTAATAAATGCAAAAGACACCCCACGACATGCTGCTTCACTGCACTGTACACCACACCACACTATTTCACTCTAAGACATGCCACTCCACTCTGTGGCACACCACTCAAACCTATGCTATGCCACTCCACTCTACAACGTAGCACTCCATTCTACACCATTCCACTCTATACTATTACAATCTACACTGCTCCACTCTACACTATTCAACATGATGCCCCTCCACTCTTCACCCCTCCACTGTAAAACGATATACAACATGCCACTCTATGACACAACAGTCCTCTCCGAGACACAACACTCTACCCTGCTGTGTGACTCGGCCAAGTGCTGACCATACTTCTTGGGGGCTGGTCCACTGGGGGCAGCCAATCAGCAAGTGGGAGGAGGAGATAAGCTGCGATCTGGCCATTTAATGCCGGTCGCAGCACGGGAGCCGGCAGTAAAGGAGAGTGCTGCAGACTTGCGGAACCTAATGGGTGATTTAATTTGTTTTAGTGTGAATTAATCTGATGTTTAAAAAAAGAAAAGAAACAAATCTCACCTTTTAATTTGATTCCTTCCTAATTGAATTGGGTACCGCTGCTACATGACTCGGTCGAGTGACGAGCATACTTCCTGGGGGCTCACCCAGTGGGGGCGGCCAATCAGCAAGCGGAAGGAGAAGTTAGGCTGCGTTCTGGGCATTTAATGCCAGTCGCAGCGCGGGAGCGCAGCTGACGCGCTCAGCGGACACGCTGGCGGCGCTCTGAAGACACGCCCATCTGCGCCCGTCCGCGCCCAATCAGGACCAGGAGCTAGTCACTTTGCCCAATTCTTGAAATACACCTCGAGGGAACTTAAGCAACTCCCCTCTACAAACCTTCATTTGAATCCTCACACAAGCGATAAACTGATTAAATTAAATATCATGAAGCTCAGGGACGTCTTCCCCGAATTTGATAACTGCTCCCCTGCTAGGAACAACACACAAAGGCAAGACTGCCAGGGGATGCATGACTTAACAATTACGTATTTAAACACACGCTCCTTAGTAAAACACAAATTAGAAATGTTTCACCTCCTAGACTCTACAAAGCCTGACATTCTTCTACTAACAGAAACCTGGCTTACGCCAGAATCAACCCCAGACATCTTGACTGCTCTCCCAAACAGCTATTACATTCTGCAGGCAAATCGCCTGGTCAATAAAAAAAGGTGGTGGGGTAGCTGCTATTATCTGTAAAGATTTTAACTTCACTAGACTTACCACTCTAGACATAACCTCAGTTGATAGTTTAGTTATTAAACTAGATTCAACCTCAGCACCTTTAGTCTGTGTACTGCTCTACAGACCCCCCCAGAGCATGCCGCTCTTTCCTCAAAAATTGGGTGAACAGATGGCCCACTTAACTACTAATCATGCAAAAATCTTGCTCATTTGTGATTTTAATTATTGGGCCAATGACAGGGAGGGTGGTCCACATTCCGCTGAAAGGACCGATCTACCCAACAGGCTGAATTGTATTCAGCATGTAAACTCCCCAACACATATTAAGGGACATATTTTAGGTCAAATCTGGACATCCAATCTTGTAATATCTGATTTGAGAGTGCCCCATGCACCTGGTCTCATCATTTCTCAATAAAATTTGTGATTACCAATGCAATCACAAGTAAACCCTCAGCCAAAGGAGGCCTGAAGACAAGTGAATGGAACAATATTGAGATTAACGCCTTCTGTAAATTTTTGACTGATACGGCTCCCATTGATCAGCCATCTGTCAACCTCGACCTTAGTGCAGAAGCTATGACAGACGGGCTAATTGCAGCCAGAGCCGTCCTGGGAACGGAAACCGGCCCTGGCAAAGTGCTCGGCCGCGCCCCCCCCTCCCCCCGGGGGGTTGGGGGGTGCGACCGCGCTCTTTGCTAGGGCCGGTTTTTGGCCGATTTTGTTACAGTGACGTTTTTGCAGCTATGCTGCAAAAAACGACCCTGTAACAAAACCGGCCACCTGGGGCCCAAAACCGGCCCCCACCCTCGCGGCCGACCGGGGGATTGCCCGGTGCCTGCAACGGCCAGTCCAGGCCTGACTGCAGCTAGTAACAAACACGCACCCCTCAGGATAATTAGAGTAGCAAGGCGCCATGAGGCACAGAGATGATTCTCTGAAAACTTAAAAATCCAAATATGGGGGGGAGGAGCCAAGCGCGGGACAAAAATGGCCATGTGAGCACTTAGCTCCCAAGACCACAACTGCCTCCGACACTATCCTGGCCAGTATCCTGTGCTCTGACCCGATTAACGCGTGGCGGAAAGGAAGCGACGCCTGACACGGAGCTTCACGGCCGGCTCCGGTTCTGGGTCCCTGAGCTGTGCTGCCTTAAAGACTGAGGCCTACCGCCTTTTCAAGCCGGGGGGGCGGAGTTGCCCTGGACGCCGGCCGAAGTGCAACAACAACGGCGCCGGAAACCGGAAGTTTCCGGCCCGGAACCGCAGATGTTCTTTTCCTAGCCGGACCCAGCGGTGACCTCAGCTTTGGTCGGAGATATGCCTGAATGCCGATGGACCTGTGAGACGATCGAGAGAGAGGTGCGGATTGAGGAGGCAGACAGGGAAGCACTGCCAAGTGATTACCCGGGCTGGGGAGGAGCAGTGGTGACCGCCGCGGTGCGGACTCGGCGTTGGGAGGCTGTTGTTGGGTTCCTGGAGACTCAATATCCAGTGCAGGACCCACGGAGCTGTGTGGACCGAGACTATGGTGAGCTGAGAAGAAGGGGCCGCGGCAAGCAGCGGTCAGGTACTTTTGTCAATGGGGCAGTCGCTCAGCCCCCCTGAAGCTCCTGTAGCCACGCATAGTGGCACAAGCACCCCCGAGGCTGCAATCGTAGAGGGAGGCTGGTCGTAGGCCTCGGAGCAGCAGGTCAGATGCGGAGACCCATCCCGTGGAGAACTACCGGGGTGAAATTGCTGGAAGGGGTCGTGGGCGTCTGACAAGGTGCGACGCACAAGTGAAGCATCTGAAAGTGCCCGCAATTGACTGCACTACCGCCGAGACGTATAACTTGCTGAGAGTGATGAGATACAAGGGAGCGGCGAGCTGAGGAGGAAAGTTGTGGAGGCTGATGAACACACTTGCACTGGGCGGGCAGTGGCTGTGCGGGCCGTGGGGGTCACCATTTGAGAATGCTGCGAGATATACTCTGTTGAGGTGATCCGGCTGGTATTGTGACTCATGACCCCTACCAAGTGAAACATGACCATGGTATAAGGGGGTGCAGGCACAGCGTCGGCCAGCCACTGCTGTGGTTCCCCGAGAGTGGCCTGGTGGGTGGCTATCTTGGAGAGCGACACGTTGATAGAGGCACCTGCGGAGGCTCGGAATAAGTCTGGCTCTGAGTGACCATTGGGGTTCCCCCACCCAGGGGGTCCAGTATAAGCCAGCAGCACTGCTCCGGGGGATGGCGACGAAGCCTGAATCTGACAGCAGCATGTCCAGATCCACGAGAGGGGCGGAAAATGTGCAATCCAACAAACTTGACCATTATACGTTGCCCAAGGGATCCCCTGTAGAGCCCAGAATGACTCTGTTGACGGGCGGAACAGCACAAAAGGCCCTCGCAGAACCTACGCTGAAGGATGTTTTGGCAGTGATAGGCAGAATCCAGTCCTCACTGGGGGGAAAATGGAGTGCTTAGAAAATAAGTTGGATGTTGTTACAATCGAGGTGAACTTGATAAGAGCGGATCTAACTAAGACTAGCAAGAAGGTGAAGTCGCTCGAGGTTAAGACTGCGAGTCTAATAGATGATATGGCGGAGCTGCAGCAAGAGGTTCAGAAGCTCGATGAGTATGAGGGAAGAGCCAGGCGCAATAATGTACGCATTCTTGGGGTGCCCAAAAATCGGAGGGACAGACACCAGATCTGTTCATGGAAGACATTGTCCTTAATCATCTCAAGCCGAAGTGACTTAGCAACTTTTTTACTATTGAAAGGGCTTACAGAGTACCGGGGGGGGAGACCTAGATCCGGGGCGCCCCCTCGCCCCATGATCGCCAGAGTCCTTAATTTTCGAGACCAAGATGCCATCCTGCAGGCCGCACGAACAGGGGCCCCACTGCGATATGAAAACTCAACGCTCTCCTTCTTCCCGGACTTCACCCAGACGGTACAGAAATTGAGGCAAAGTTTCCTTACAGTGAAAAAGAAACTTAGGGACAAGGGATTGCAGTAAGCAATTATGTATCCTGCTCGGCTGCGTGTGGAAGTTGAGGGGAAGGCCTGGTTCTTTGACAATCCGGAGGTGACATCAGACTGGCTCGACGGTCGGCTCGTAGTTGGGACCGAGGAAGGCGGACTTGGAGGGGGGGGGAGAAAGACTCGAACAGTAAAATTGGCGGCCGACGAACTATCAGCTTTGTTGGAGAGACTCGAATGCAAGGGCGAATCTGCAGCTTTTCCGTGTTGATCTGGGTGGGTTTAAATATGGCTTCAAATGAATCCAGGGCACATGAAGGTATTTCGGAGGTGGGGGGGGGGAGGGCATGGGCTTCGGATTCCTCCTCGTTACTACTTTTAGTTACCTAATTAGAGGGAAATTGGGCGACAGGCACACTGGGAGTTGGGGATGGGCGTTAGCCATTGCAGGGGTGCAGGGAGGGGGGTGGAATAGGGACGAGGGGGGATCAGGGTTTGGAGTTGAGATCCTATTGTATGTAACAATATTTGCATTGTTTGATTCTTTCTTTCTTCTTTATGCATCAGGTGAGAATGGCATAGCTGGATGGTTTCTGTGTGAGCCAGATGGCACAGATTAGTCAGGGATCGGGGATGAAGGTGCTGAGTTGGAATGTGAATGGATTGGGAGACAGGATTAAGAGAGGGATGGTCAATCAGCTCATTAGAAAACACTCTCCAGATGTGGTATTATTGCAGGAGACACACCTCGTAGGTAACCGCTGCATGGCCCTCCATAAAGGGGGCTATAAGTTGGTGGCTCATGCCGGATTTACAACCGGCTCCAGAGGTGTCGGCATCTTGGTTAAGAACTCCTTTCCCATGACAGTGCAGGCCACTTGGGTTGATCATAGGGGCAGGTATGTCGGTATTTCGGGGCAAATATGGGGGAGAACGGTCACCTTTATGTCAATATATGTGCCACCAGGCCTCCAATCTGACACTTTTCGAGACTTAAGCAATGTATTTCTCACTCTGCCCCTTGGCCTTATGGTTTTGGGAGGTGATTTTAACGCAGTGCTGGATGGCGAGGTCGACAGAAACCCGCCGCGACTACTTAGACAATCGCAGAGATGGCTCTCAAACTTCCTCGAGACGCTGGGATTGGTGGATAGCTGGCGAGTGTGTAACCCGACACAGACACACTTTACCCATATGTCAGCAGCGCACCATAGTTTGTCTAGGTTAGATTACGTATTATTACCTGCGGCCATGGCTGCCACAGTTCAAGAGGTGCAGTATCTAGGCAGAGGTATTTCTGATCATTCCCCACTGTGGTTGCAACTCACGTTCGGGCGGCCGGCGGTTGGTAGGCTGGCTCCCTTTAGTGCTTGGCAATTAAAAGACCCGGCCATTAAGAAGGAGGTTATTCAGATGTCGGAACGATATTTCCAGGAGAATGTAGGATCAGTAGACTCAGCGCAGTCCCTTTGGGAAGCCTACAAGGTGGTAGTGAGAGGTGAGGTCCTGTCCCTGGTAGCTGGGAAGAAGAAAAAGCGTCAGGCTGAGGTAACCACAAAAGAGGCAGAAGTGCTAAGTTAAGAGGAGAGAGTGCCCAGAACACCCACATCGGAAGCCCTTCACCTATTGCAATTATGGCAGGACGAGTACAATAGCCTCGCCAGAGATAGAGCGGTAGCCCAAAACAGTGCCATACAGAGCCGTATATACGAACATGGAGACAAAGCCGGCAAATTGATTGCATGGCTAGAGCATGAGGAGTGGGTGCCTAGGCTGGTACCGGAGCTAGACGGAGCAGATTCAAATACAGTTACAGATTGGTCGCCCCACTCACTGCTGCCGCTCCTGCCTGCCTTTGCCGCCTCCTGCCTGCAGATTCCTTCGCTCGCTGCCCGCTGCTCCTGGGAATTTCCCGCTGCTCCTGGGAATTTCCCGCTGCTCCTGGGAATTTCCCGCTGCCCGCTGCTTCTTGGAATTTCCCGCCGCTGCCTCCCTGCGGCCCCGTCCCCCTGTGATTCCATTCGCCACCCCGCTCCCGCCACCCAGCTGCTCCTTCCTCCAGGCTCCTTACTTATGACGCCCCCAGAGCGACCGCGCAGCGGACGCGCGCAGCGGGAGCACCGATTGAGCGCCGAAGGTGCGCCAAAGGTAAGCCAGTCTGCGCCCGTCCGCGCCTGGCCCGCGCCCAGCGCCAGGACCCCTGGCCCTCCCCGCCGAGGCAAGATGACCCGACTGACCTACGACGCCGCCACTCTCAACGCACTCAATGCCGGCCGGACCCACGCCTGCTGCCGAGCCACCCCGAGACGCACCCACGGACCCTTCACCTAATGCACCTGCAAGTTCACCTGCCTCCGAACCTGCCCCGCACCCGCCAAGACAAACACCAGCAGCAACCACCTCAAGTGCATCCTGATCAACACCCGCTCCGTCCACAGACACGCCGTGGAACTCTGGAACCTCCTCGACGCTACATCACCGGACGTCGCCTTCCTCACGGAAACCTGGATGAACACCTCCTCTGCACCCGACATCGCCATCGCCATCCCGGACGGGTACAAGATCATCAGGAGGGACCGCATCAACCAGACCGGAGGTGGCATCGCCATCGTCCACAGGAACACCATCCGCATCATGACCGACGCCAAAGACTCCTTCGCCGCAGCCGAACATCTCCACTTCCAGATTCACACCGACCCTAAGACGACCCTCAGAGGCACCCTCGTCTACAGACCCCCGGGACCACGCACACAATTCAGCGAAGACATCACAGACTTCATCAGCCCGCACGCCCTCCCCTCCACCGACTACATCCTCCTCGGGGACCTCAACTTCCACCTGGAGAACAACAAGGACCGCAACACCACCGCCCTGCTGGAAAACCTCACCAACCTCGGACTCAAGCAACTGGTCAACACCCCCACCCACTACGCTGGCCACACGCTTGATCCCGTCTTCTCTTCCAGCAAGTACATCACCTTCAGCCATGCCACCGGACTCCACTGGACCGACCACAGCTGCGTCCACTTCAGCTTCAAAAGATCCACGACCCACCACCGCCCGCAACAGGTACCTCACAGGAATTGGAGCAAGATCACCGCAGACCAGCTCACCACCTCCCTCAGCCAGAGCCCACCCGCCAACACAACGGACCCCAACGAAGCAGCCCGCAACTTCACACAGTGGCTGACCGCCTCCGCCGACGACCTCGCGCCACTAAAGAACCCTCCCAGCAGACCCAGAAGCAAGAAGGCATCCTGGTTCACCGACAACCTCAAGGACTCCAAGAAGACCTGCCGCACCCTCGAGAAAGCCTGGCTCCTCGACCGGACCACCGACAACATGACCGCCCTCAAACACGCTACCCGCAAGCACCAGTAGCTCATCCGCACCACCAAGAAGAAATCCTTGAAGGAACAACTGGACAACAACGCCCACGACAGCAAAGAGCTCTTCACTATCGTCAAGGAGTTCTCCAACCCCAGCACCGGCACCAACGACATCACTCCGTCACAAGACCTCTGCGACTCCCTCGCCTCGTTCTTCCACCGCAAGATCGCCGACATCCACAACAGCTTCGGCGCCCCACCCACGCACCCAACCGTCGAACCAGCGCCCCCCACCGCCACCCTTCGCACCTGGACCACGGTGACCACCGAAGACACAGCCCGCACGATGAACACCATCCACTCCGGATCACCGACCGACCCCTGCCCACACCACGTCTTCAACAAGGCCGACTCCACCATCGCACCCCAACTCCGGAACATCATCAACGCCTCCTTCAACACTGCCACCTTCCCGGAGAGCTGGAAGCACGCCGAGATCAGCGCCCTCCTGAAGAAACCTACAGCGGACCCCACCGATCTCAAAAACGTCCGCCCCATCTCGCTCCTCCCTTTTCCTGCTAAAGTCATCGAGAAGATCGTCAACAGACAGCTGGCCGCCTTCCTCGAGACGAACGGATCACTCGACCCCTCGCAGTCCGGCTTCAGAGCCAACCACATCACCGAGACCGCCCTCATCGCAGCCACCGACGACATCTGGACCCTGCTCGACAAGGGGGAAACAGTGGCCCTCATCCTCCTGGACCTCTCCGCTGCGTTCGACACGGTCTGCCACCGCACCCTAGTCCAGCGCCTCAGCAACATCGGTATCCAAGAGAAGGCACTGGAGTGGATCATCTCGTTCCTCGCCGGAAGAACACAAAGAGTCCGCCTCCCCCCGTTTCGCTCCGAGGCCACCAAAGTCATCTGCGGCGTCCCGCAAGGATCTTCACTCAGCCCCACCCTCTTCAACATCTACATGAAACCTCTCGCAGCCATCGCACGCCAGCACAACCTCAACATCATCTCTTACGCCGACGACACCTAGCTGATCCTCTCCCTCACCAGAGACCCCGACACCGCCAGAACCTGCCTACACGAAGGGATGAAAGACGTCGCCGAGTGGATGAAGGACAGCCGCCTGAAACTGAACTCGGACAAGACGGAAGTCCTCATCCTGGGATCTTCGCCCTCCGCCTGGGACGACTCCTGGTGGCCCCCAGCCCTGGGCACCGCACCCAAGCCAACCGACCACGCACGCAACCTGGGCTTCATCCTGGACCCCTCCCTCTCGATGACCAGACAAGTCAACGCCGTCTCCTCATCGTGCTTCAACACCCTGCGTATGCTTCGCAAGATCTTCCGCTGGATCCCGACCGAGACCAGGAAGACTGTCACCCAGGCACTCGTCACCAGCCGACTGGACTAAGGAAACGCCCTCTACGCCGGAACCACAGCCAAGCTACAGAAAAGACTCCAGCGCATCCAGAACGCCTCCGCCCGACTCATCCTGGATGTCCCCCGACGCAGCCACATCTCCAGCCACCTGAGGAACCTGCACTGGCTCCCCGTCGACAAGAGGATCACATTCCGGCTCCTCACCCACGCACACAAGTCTCTCCACGACCTGGCCCCAAGTACCTCAACGACCGCCTGACCTTCTACACGCCCACCCGCCAGCTACGGTCCACCAGCCTCGCCCTCGCAGCCGTACCACGCATCCGAAGAGCCACCGCCGGAGGAAGATCCTTCTCTAACCTGGCTGCCAAGACTTGGAACTCCCTCCCCATCCACCTTCGGCTGACCCAGGACCATCTCCCCTTCAGGAAACAACTCAAGACCTGGCTGTTCGAGCAGTAGCATACCCCTCCCCCCAAGCGCCTTGAGACCCTCCCGGGTGAGTAGTGCGCTATACAAATGGCATGATTGATTGATTGATTGATTGATCGGCAGGCGGTGGCTGACACATTTTCCGTGTATTACAAAGAAATATACACTGCCGGGAGTGGGTTTACAGAAGCCGAGAACGGGGAGATGATTAGAGGTATGTCATGCCGAGACGGTCTGAAGAAGATAAGAGTTACTTGGACTCTCCTTATTCCAATGACGAAGTCACTCAGGCCATTAGAGTGATGAAATCCGGTAAGGCGACTGGCCCCGATAGAGTTGTATAAACTAAATGCTCATAAGCTTGCCCCGTATATCCGAGCCATGTTCCTGGAGAGTAAGGAGAAAGGACAGCTCCCATATGATCAATGAGTTGCAAATGTTGTGGTCATATATAAAGCGGGTAAGTTCAAGACGCACTGTTCCTCGTATAGGCCCATCTCGCTCTTTACTGCAGAGCCCAAAATGTTGGCGAAACTGCTCGCCATTAGGTAGTAAAGGTAGTCTCACCTTTGATACATCCTGATCAGTTGGGCTTCATGCCACGCTGTAACACTGCCCTAAACTTGCGGAGGCTACACAGGATTATCGGGGGTTCCTCGAAGATACAAGAACCGGCAGTGTTGGTGTCCTTAGACGCCATCATGGTATTCGATAGGGTTGAATGGAACTATTTGTTTGCGGTGTTGGCAACATTGGGGTTTGGTAAGGAGTTTATTGGATGGGTCCGATTGTTGTTCGCAAATCCCCTGGTGAGAGTTGTCGTTAATAACTGTAGGTCGAATGATTTTTCCTTGGAGAGGGGCACAAGACCTTGGAGAGGGGCCCATTGTCCCCGTTGCTTTTCGCTCTTGCTCTTGAGCCTCTGGCGGCATGGGTCCGGTGGGATCGGTCGATACGAGGCCTGCGGTGGACACCAGACTGGGAGGATAACATTTCATTGTATGCGGATGACGTTTTACTTTATCTCACTAATCCCAGGGCGTCTTTAAGCAATTTTCTAGACATGCTTACCATATTTGGCAGGTACTCAGGATTTGCGATAAACTGGACTAAATCGGTGCTATTTGTCCTTGCGGGCGACCCCCGATTATTCCGCAATCGTGCCCTATACAGATTGAGCCAGTAGGGTTCAAATACCTAGGGATATATATAACGCACGACCCAAAGTTGAGATATGCTAACAATCTAGGTTCCCCCTTGAGCCGATGTAAGAGGGATGTGGAGTGCTGGAGGGCATTTCCGCTGTCATTGCTTGGGAGGGCTGCGCTGTTTAAGATGATGGCCCTCCCCGATTCTTATATGTACTTCAGAACTCAATGGACCCGGTGCCACTCTCCTATTTTAGGGAGATCGAGGCACTTCAGAGGCGACTTCTTTGGGATGGTAGACCTCGAATAGCATTTGTTAAATTATCTCTCCTGTGGTATGAGGGAGGAATTGGACTTCTGGATTTAAGGAAGTACTATTGGGCTTTGCAATTAGCGGCTTTGAATCATATTGTCTATGGACCCCCTGGAGATCCAGGCTATGCCATGGACCACTGGCTAGTGCCTGGTGGAGAGATTAATGGAGTTTTGTATGCTAAGCCGGGGAGATTTGCATTAACAGCACATGCAGTATATGTGTGGCATGCGGCCAATAGATACTTAGGGTGGGAAGGAAATTGACTTTGGCCACCCTCTTGCTGAACTCGGAGAGACTTGGGAGTTTGTGGAAGTTCAAGGGGTTTAATAAGTGAGATCATATAGGGATTACCCAGATAAAGGATGTTTGGGGGAAAGATGGGATACATTAATTTGATTCTCTTAAGCAACAATACAGTTTGCATGATACCGAGCACCATCGAGGCGTTGTGCGCCCGGAAGCCTCCCCTCTTGAAGATCGTGTGCTGGATGGGCACCTTCCCGAGAAGACTATTTCCTTGATATATAGGAAGCTTATTAACACCATGGAGAATCCGCTGGGACGGGTCAGGACTCAGTGGTGTGCTGACGGGTTGGAATTAGATGACGAAGACTGGGTGGAAACAGTTTCCTCCCTGAAGGTAGTGGCGATTCAGATGAGGCTCCGGCTGGTGCAGCATCGATCTTGCATAGATCGTATTTTACAGGGCCTCGATTGGTGAGAATGGGGCGAGTGGGGAGTGGAGAATGTAGGAGGGAATGCAGAGAATCTGGCACCTTTATACATATTCTTTGGCACTGCGTGGTGGTGCAGGCGTTTTGGACGAAGATACATGAAGAACTGAAAGCGGTATTGGGGCATGTACTATGGCCGGAGGCCTGTAGGTGGTTAATGAATGTGTGGGAACCCACGGATTTGAATGCTTACCGGAGACAATGGGTGACACTGGTGTACATGGTGGCTAAACGAAATCTTGCTCAACTTTGGGGAGCGAGCCAGGCACCTCGAGTCCCTAGATGGGCCAAGGATCTGGACTGGTGTATGTTCAGGGAGAAGTCGGTGTATGTGGCCAGGGGATGTGCGGAGAAATGGGGGAAGGTCTGGGGGGCATGGAATAGTCACCGGGGAGAGATTTGTGAACCGCCGACTCCACGAATGGAATTGGAAGCGCTGGAATCCCTGTGATCCTATTATAACAAATATACTTGTATGTGTTTCCGTATCTGTGCCTATCGGCCTATGCAATGACAAGAGTATGATTTCACCTGATGTTTCCTTGTATTTTATTTACTTTGTGTTATTTGGTTAATAAAAAGAATAAAAAAAAAAAAAAATCCCAAAATTTACCTTGCGCCAATCAGAAAGAAGGTGGAGATCGAACTACTCCCCTGATAAAAAAGCCTCCTACCTAATTTAACTAAAGGACTATTATTAAGTAAGCAAGTAAAGTAGTTTTATAGAACGCATGGCTGCCCCAGCAAAGGGGCGTTCTGGCGCTGATAGCAGCAAAAGGGCAGCAGATGGCAGAAGTGGCCTGTAATAAAGGAGAGGGGGGAATCTAATGACATAAGTAGAAGCACAAATGACAGACAGGAGGGATGAGAACAGCAGAAGACGGCCTATAGTGAAGGAAAAAGGTGGGTCTTGATAGCCTTATGAATAGCCACGTAATTACCAATGCCCGAATGTGAATAGTAATAATAATAATAATAATAATAATAATAATAATAATCCACAATTGTAAAGCGCACAATCACCCGTAAGGGTCTCTAGGCGCTGGGGGCCGTCGGGAAGATTAAGCGAGCTATTGCCCAGAGTCACATGGTGCTGGGCTAACCTGCCGCCGGAGCCGGGGATCGAACCCTGATCCCCAGATTCCAGCGTCAGTCGCCCTGGCCGCGGCGCCACACCTCTCCCAGTGAGTTCCAAAGTTTAGCTGCCAGTGTGCGAAAGGTGCGCCGACCAACACGTAGCCTCCGTACCCGGGGACCACCAGGTGATGGCCTATTGAGCGGTGTTGGACTTGGCCCATTTTTGCTAAAGTTCCCTAAACTTTTTCCCTTCCCCCTAGATCTTTTTTCTGACATGTTTGTTGCCAACTTAGATGCTTTGGACACTTTGCCTCTGCTGATCAGTGTCAAAGTGCAAGTGCTCCCCGTGTAAAGTGTAATGATAATTGGTTGTCCATGATTGGTATGTTTGTCTTACTAGTAAAGTCCCTAGTAAAGTGCACTATGTGTGGCAGGGCTGGTAATGCAAATGCTACTAGTGGTTCTCCTGCGCTAATTGTGCCACCCACACAAGTAGCCTTAAAGAGACACCTCAGGCCTGCCACTACAGTGCCTCCGCACAGTTTGTTAAACTGCCATGTTGTCCTGACAAGTGCACCCACTTGCCAGGCTTTACCCTTCCCTTTTTATGCACATCAGGCACCCCTATGGTAGGTCCAAGGTACCCTCCTGGGCAGGGTGCAGTATATGGGAAAGGTAGGTCATGTACTAAGGTGTGTTTCATGTCCTGACAGTGAAATACTCTCCGTTTCGTTTTCACTGTTGCAAGGCCATCTTGCCCATAGGACAGAATGGGGGAGACTGTGTAATATGTTTCCAGCCTATCTTCCCATAGGCTTAAGATGGAGAGGTGAGGATTAGTGTGCCTGAACTCACAATTTAATGACACATCTTTTTGTTTAGGTGGTTTTGCATTGTGTGTTTAGAAACCACTCTTTTGGGCTTTTGTATTTTAACATTTCTGTGTGTCTCTGCCTGGCTGTGGATTGACTGTCTGAATTTAAATGTGATAGGCTCTGGGGAATGTCTTGACCCAGGGGAGGAGGTGAGACAGCAAGAGGCTGACCTGCATCTGGCGTGTAGGGGGGAAGAGTAGCCCCTGGAGGTGGAGAGGCCTGGGCTGCCACCATACCCCCACTACCAAAGGCAGGGATACACCCAGAACTGGTTTTGACAGGCGTCAGTGCCCCCCTGAACACAAAGACTTCAAAGACATTTAGGGGCATAACTATAAGAGCTGAAACCCCTGGACTTTGGAATGCAACTGATCAAGACTGTAAAGGATTGAAACTACTTCATGGTCAAGAGGAACCTCAGCCAAGGAAGGATCAGCTGAAGAGACTGAAGGAAAGGACTGACCATTGCTGTGTGTTCTGGGGCTGGCCTGCAGTTTGCTGATTTAACCAAGGAGAAGTTAAAGGGATTTTGCTGTGCGCTGTGTCCCCCGGCTTGAAAGGACTTTGCTGTGTGTTGTGTCCTGAAGTAATTTATCCCCAAGGGCTTGAGGAGAGCTGGCTCCCTGTTGTGGAAACTCAGGAACACAAAAGTTTCCAGATGTGACACTGATTGAGAACTCTGAGTCCACGAGGAACCACTGACCTTTTCATCGCCTAGCGCTACTCCTTGACGCACCCGCTTCGCGGGTGCCGCTGCGTGCTCCTGTTGTGAGTATAGCGCATCTAGCCGCACGAGAGGAGGGGCGGACTGTGAAAGAACTGCTGGTCTATCTGGGAGTGCTGTGCAGCGGCTACAAGCGCGGCGGGGACTCCAACTCCCACGAGCCCCTGCTCTGTCTGGGCAAGCACACCTGTCCGGCGTTTGGAGCGCGCCCCGCCCACTGACCCACACAGATTTAACTCCCCCTGGAATGCTTGCCTACTGGAACACTGTTTGAGAACTCTGAGTCCACGAGGAACCACTGACCTTTTCATCGCCTAGCGCTACTCCTTGCCACACCGGCTTCGCGGGTGCCGCTGCGTGCTCCTGTTGTGAGTATAGCGCATCTAGCCGTATGAGAGGAGGGGAGGACTGTGAAAGAACTGCTGGTCTGTCTGGGAGTCCTGTGCGGCGGCTACAAGCGCGGCGGGGACTCCAACTCCCACGAGTCCCTGCGCTGTCTGGGCAAGCACACCTGTCGGGCGGTTGGAGCGCGCATTGCCCGCTGACCCACACGGATTTAACTCCCCCTGGAATGCTTGCCTACTGGAACACTGATTAAGAAGTCTGAGTCCACGAGGAACCACTGACCTTTTCATCGGCTAGCGCTACTCCTTGCCGCACCAGCTTCGCGGGTGCCGCTGCGTGCTCCTGTTGTGAGTATAGCGCATCTAGCCGCACGAGAGGAGGGGAGGACTGTGAAAGAACTGCTGGTTTGTCTGGGAGTGCTGTGCGGCGGCTACAAGCGCGGCGGGGACTCCAACTCCCATGAGTCCCTGCGCTGTCTGGGCAAGCACACCTGTCCGGTGTTTGGAGCGCGCCCCACCCACTGACCCACACGGATTTAACTCCCCTTGGAATGCTTGCCTACTGGAACACTGATTGAGAACTCTGAGTCCACGAGGAACCACTGACCTTTTCATCGCCTAGCGCTACTCCTTGACGCACCCGCTTCGCGGGTGCCGCTGCGTGCTCCTGTTGTGAGTATAGCGCATCTAGCCGTATGAGAGGAGGGGAGGACTGTGAAAGAACTGCTGGTCTGTCTGGGAGTCCTGTGCGGCGGCTACAAGCGCGGCGGGGACTCCAACTCCCACGAGTCCCTGCGCTGTCTGGGCAAGCACACCTGTCGGGCGTTTGGAGCGCGCATTGCCCGCTGACCCACACGGATTTAACTCCCCCTGGAATGCTTGCCTACTGGAACACTGATTGAGAAGTCTGAGTCCACGAGGAACCACTGACCTTTTCATCGGCTAGCGCTACTCCTTGCCGCACCAGCTTTGCGGGTGCCGCTGCGTGCTCCTGTTGTGAGTATAGCGCATCTAGCCGCACGAGAGGAGGGGAGGACTGTGAAAGAACTGCTGGTTTGTCTGGGAGTGCTGTGCGGCGGCTACAAGCGCGGCGGGGACTACAACTCCCATGAGTCCCTGCGCTGTCTGGGCAAGCACACCTGTCCGGTGTTTGGAGCGCGCCCCACCCACTGACCCACACGGATTTAACTCCCCCTGGAATGCTTGCCTACTGGAACACTGATTGAGAACTCTGAGTCCACGAGGAACCACTGACCTTTTCATCGCCTAGCGCTACTCCTTGCCGCACCCGCTTCGCGGGTGCCGCTGCGTGCTACTGTTGTGAGTATAGCGCATCTAGCCGCACAAGAGGAGGGGAGGACTGTGAAAGAACTGCTGGTCTGTCTGGGAGTGCTGTGCGGCGGCTACAAGCGCGGCGGGGAACCAACTCCCATGAGTCCCTGCGCTCTCTGGGCAAGCACACCTGTCCGGCGTTTGGAGCGCGCCCCGCCCACTGACCCGCACATTCTACAAACAGGGTGGTGCATAACGCTTCGTGGGACGCAGCTGGACTAAGCCCGGGCAAAGGGCGGGCCCTCTTAGGCCCTCAGAGGCCGAGTGAGGCCGGGCAGGGCTTATTCCCTTTCATTGTTCTTTTTTACCCTTTCATTGTGGTTTTCCTAGAATTTGTACTTTTCGATAGCAATGTCTGTTATGGCCTTGAGTCCCGAAAAAGCCATTTCAGAAAAGCCGGGGGATTCGTCAAACGGCACTCTTGACAATTATTTTACAAAGGTTTCTATCGACCTATCTAAGGATGCAACACAAGCAGAGCGAAGGGCGGAGCGCCGTCGCTCGGTCGAAAGTCTGAAAAACAGGGCTCCAACAGATCTCACGCTTCATGCCCTTTCCATCAGTGGAGGTGGTCCCAGTGGCAATGAAGATCTTATATCACTAGAGAGCGTCCCAATTTTGTTACGCGACTGCACACCTACACCTTGTGTCTCCACTTGACAGGCTTTGAGTCACACTCTCCTCCCCAGTCCTATCAGTATAACTGTCAACCCGATTACCCCGATCCCCACTCGTGGCAAATCTGTTAGAAGTAAGACGAGGAAACCAGTGGGGCTTAAGGCCCTTGGACCACCACCAAGTAAAAGAAGACGTAAGGGGGGGGGACTGCAAAAACCCAAGATTAGTCATTCTGACTTTGGCAAACTTTCTAAACCTGTCATCAGAACCGACCAGGTCTTAGTGGCCGCACCAGTCAACTTGCCAAATTTGGCAGTCCCCACTATATCTCCACACATTGTAAAGGATGCTAGTACCAGTATATCTACTGCTAGTCATGCTGAATCCCTGCTGAAACCAGCACCCTCTACCGTCTCACTGGATAGCATGGAACACCTTATCAGGTCTTTCATCCTACCCATCATTGAGAGGTTAAAGAGGGTGGAGAAACGACTCGAGGACATCGAGTCCGGTATTAGCAGTAAGGATGGTCCAACTAAGGCCCTGGTGAGTGCGGCGGTGCCACTCGCCACCCTGGCTACACTACCCACCATCACTGTTCCTAAAGTTCCATTCCAACCCACCAAAGTCATATCACAACCCCCCAAATCAGTAAATCCTAACCAAAAAGGGCCATTTCCCCCAAAGCAGGCAAACAAACTAGTTGTAATTCCTGTCAGCGAACCTATGAGGGGATTGGAAAAGGTACCTACAGGGAAACCACGGGAAGAGTGGGGAAGCACTAGACACGCAAGGGCACCAGCAAACAAAGGTTCACTAGTTGAACTTCCCTCTGAAGCTGTGCCCTTCGTGGTTGTTTTGACGGGGTCCCCATGCTGCCAGAGAACAAGAGGGAAGGGTTCGCCCAGCTGAAAAATAAAATCATGCATTGGCTCAGTATATATAGACCAATGACAAATAACATCAATGGCGAAATAGTGCATGTATGGAGACTCCCATGGCTGGGTGGTAGAAGGAAAGACATTGAGGGAGATGTAGTTGTAGTTAATTTTAGAGATCCCCGTGCAGTCAATTACATACTAAATTGGCCCACAGGAAATGGCAATAACTGCATCATCCCTCGTGCTTTGACATATTTCTATCCCAGATCCCTAGTGTTCCCTCCAACCTACATAAGTGGACAAACACATACCTATACAAATTTTTCAACACCGTACAACACTAGGCAATTGCTACATGCACAATACCCAGAACATGTTGCTGATCCCTTTGGGTGGAATATCGTACCCCCTAGATTTAATACAAATACTAACAGGAGGACCATTTAAAACCCTTTACACCCCTGGAGACAGCAAACAGGTTTGATGTGTTTACTGGTATGGATGACTGCGACTGAAAATTACAGTCTACGCGGGGCATGGGGGGGCCGATCATACGCCATTAGCCCAGAAGGTATAGACCATGGCATCCCCATAGATATTACATCACAACCGATGTTACATAAGCCCCTGGGGGGAAACAAGGTAGTCAGTTACATCTGGGAAAAATTAACCTGTTCATCTTCAGCCTCCGCTGACGGTGTTACTCATGTGAAACCACAATTTATTGAATCCTCTAGCACACAAAGAGTCCAAAATGTAACGGCTTTGGAAGAAGCTATAGTGGGACCACAAGATACGACTAGAAAATACCCTCAGGTAGTCAGCAGGGGGGCACTAGTGAAAGGTAATATAAAATATGGTTCAACATCCCATAAACAAAATAGGAGGATTATAGGCACAATAGAAGTAGCTGCTACAAGACTAAATGATAGCTTACAGAGTAATAGGTCCACTGACCCCACTGACACCTCTCGAATTACTATCCTTGGGAGGGATGCACAAGTACAGTATGACCAGGCTCAAAGACAACAAAGTAATGATCAGTCTGGTCAGTCTTTAGTGTCCTGGAACGTAGCTGGTCTCAGGAACAAGATGGTTTCCAAGGATTGGTTAAATTGTATTGATAGTTACACTGTAATCATCTTGCAAGAAACTTGGGTAACGGAATCCAAGTATCGGCTGAGTTATCTAAATTTCTCGTTACCCGCAACCCACACGAATAGAGGAAGGCCAATGGGGGGCCTGACCATTTGGGTTAAGCAGGATGACAGGTATACTACTGTGCAATTGGATTCTAACTCCAATGATATCCTAATTGTAAAGTTACACTCCCTTGTCTTTGGAGATTTAATAGTTTTTAATGTCTATGCAAGGGGCAAACCGGGAGGAAAATCCTCTGAGACAGTTAGTCAATTGGGACATTATATAAAAACATATAGGGGGAAAGCAAATGTACTGATCGGTGGTGATTTCAACTGCTCCTTCGAGCCCCTGGACCAATTTGACATCGATCTTACAGAGGCAGAAGATGGTAGCTGGCAAATTCCCCAACTAAATATACCCCCCTTAAAGAGGTGGACCCAAGCAGCTCTCCAACTCAAGATCCTAAGCCTTGAGCATGGACTCAGAGCAGCGAATGGAAGAACCAAAGGGGACAAGGACGGAAGTCCCACATTTGATAATGGTAACAGCTCAAGCAGGATAGACTATATTTTAGTTAACCTGGAATTCTGGTCAGCAATTAGGGATATGACCATCATAAAAAGAACTGAGAGTGACCATAATCCTCTTAGTCTAGAGCTACAGCTTTTTAAGGACAAGGTAGAAGTCGCCAGGGATATAACCAAAGATATTGTTCTTGCGAACGACATAAGAAGACTTAAATGGGCTGAATGCATAGAAAAATTCCAATGCATCACAGAAATGGATGCACTGGTATTAAGTGCAACCACTGAGCTTCAGGGCTGCACGTCAAATGACGATATTATGACCAGGGTGGTTCCAATTCATACAACCCTTTTTTTAAATCTTAGTAAATTTTTCATTAAGGAAAGAAAGGATCCACTCCGCAAAAGTAGAAAGAAGCAAGAATCCTGGTATGGCAAAAGCTGCAGAATCGCTTACAAATCTCTAGCACTAGCAGTGCGATCAATGAACAGGCACCTAATACGTGATGCTAGGCGTCATTATAAAATGACCCAGCAGGAAGCGAAAAAAACTTGGGACAACAAATACTGGGAAGAGCTTTACGAAGCAAGTAAGTCTAGAAACATGACAAGCTTTTGGAATCTAGTGAAATGGGGCAAGGGGTGTCATAGGCCCCAGCCAGAAAACTCTGTCCCACCTGAACGTTGGGTATCACACTTTAAATTGCAGTTTGCACACCCCGTACGGGTATGTGCAGAAAGTCTGGATCACATTATAAACTATGCAGCTATTACTCCGTTAGTGTTTAGCCGGAGAGACATCGAACATGCTTTAAATACAATTCCCAGAGGAAGAGCCCCGGGTCTGGACATGATTCCAGCAGACCTTTTTCTTCATAGCAAAGAGGTATGGGTGCCGTATTTAGAGCTGCTGGCTAATGCCATTTCCAGGGGCTCTCCCATACCAGATGTCTGGAGGGGAGCGGAAATAATTCCTATTTTAAAAAAAGGGGACCGTACCGATCCTGCAAATTATAGGCCAATCAGCCTAATTGCATGTATCCACAAGGTGGTGGCCAGGCTCGTGCTCCTTAGGATTCAGCACTGGATAGATGACTCCGGGGTCATGTCCGCGCTACAAGCAGGCTTTCGTCCATTTACGAGTACTGTGGATCAAGTTGTTAGATTCTCTACCATATATTGGAAATGGGTAATCCTTAGAGGGGGCACTCTCTACGCTGCCTTTGTCAATTTGAAATCGGCTTTCGATCTCGTGCCGCGCACTAGGCTGTGGCGAGTGCTTCACGAGCAAGGTATGCCACATGAACTCCTTGCCTTCCTGATCAAATTTCATGAAAATAATTATGCTCAGGTTAGGTGGGGAGACCAGGGCCAGGTTACCGATAAGTTTGTAACAGAAAGAGGAGTTAGACAAGGGTGCGTTCTGGCACCAACATTGTTTACGTTATATATAAATAGGGTTACCGAATATTATAGGGAGGTACATACCGATGCACCTAATCAAAATGGAGTCCCAATACCCCTGTTAATGTTTGCCGACGACACCCTTCTAATCTCCAAAACGCAAGAAGGGCTTCAAAAAGCAATTGGTTGTTTTGAGGCTTTCTGCAATGACCATGGATTAATTATCAATGTGTCTAAAACTAAATTTATGGCAATGCATAGACACAAGAAGGTGAGGGGCAGTCTTTATAAACGGAGAGCTCTTAGAACAGACCGATTGTTTCAGCTATTTGGGCATTACACTGGGATCTCGGCTGGAGTGGAAGCCACACATGACTTACCTAACCACAAAACATGCACAGCTGGCAGGCGTCCTCTTGAGAGAAGTAAGATCCTCAGTTACACAACCAATAGCCCCAGCCCTAAAAATATATGAGACGAAAGTTAGGGCATCAATGTTATATGGGGCTGAACTGTGGGGGACTTCTGATGTCTCAGCGCTGACACACGCACAAAATAAATTTTTACGGAGTCTAACAAGGCTTCCACCATCAACATCACTGATACCTTTGTATATGGATCTGGGATGTCAGAAAATTCAGGACATAGCTAGCTTTAGATCAGTTGCATACTGGAGGAGGCTATGGGTTATGCCTGAACTTTCTCACTATGCTCTAGCGCTACTGGAAACCAGAAATATGGATACTGGGGGTAAAATACCATGGTTTAGAAAGGTCAAGTTGCTATACAAAGCCTTAGGAATGATGGAATTATGGGAAAATCCATCTGAAAATATCTTTCCCTCACGAAAGACCCTAAAAGAGATGTATTGGGCAATAATAGCTCAAAGGGAGTTTCAGAAACACACTGATCCATCATTTACTAGGGCTTTTCTGGAACAAAAACATACTCCTGCCTACGAACGTTATTGGGACCTCATTACCATCCCTGCCGATAGGAAACTTTTCCATCAATACAGGGTCGGAACTCTTCCTATCAATACATTTACAAGCAAATGGTCAACTAACAAAGATCAGCATTTGTGTCCTTTTTGTGTTGCCCAATCTGAAAGTTTAGCCCATGTTTTGTTTATATGCCCAGCATATAAAGCCCCCCGCCTCAAATGGATTAGACCAATTTGCATACAGAAAGGCATCCAAAGTGGCACCGAAGCGCTAAGGATTGTAAAAACAGACTGTACGGATAGCATGGTAATTGCACTTGCAAAATTTTTAAAATGGATGTGGTCAATACGCAGGGATAAACTGAAATTATTGTAGACGGCATTGTTTTAATCTGGCCCTAAAAACAAAAATGTTTGAATCATAAAATTGGTAATAAATGTTTTTTAATTTTTTTATATCCACAAATATTTCTTATTTTAAATTGTTATGTTTGGGACACCCTGTACATGTTATCAATTGGATGGATTAACTAATGAATCTTCTCTGCTCAATACGAATAATGGATGTGATAAGTACGAAATGTCGAGCTTCTTTTATTGTTTTTACTGTGTTGTCTTTTATGACTTGAAGTCGAAATAAAGACTTATTTGGCTTGACTTGACTCAGCAACGCTGTGTGCGTGTGGTTTTTGCAGCCTGAGACCCTCGTAAGAATTGCCCTGTGATTGTGGGCACCAGGAGTCCAGGTAAGTCTCAGCGACGCTGTGTGCATGTGCTTTGTGCAGCCTGAGACCTTCCTGAGGAACGTCCTGTGATCGTGGGCACCGGAATCCAAGTGAGTCTCAGCGATGCTGTGAGCGTGTGCTTTGTGCAGCCTGAGACCTTCATGAGAATTTCCCTGTCCTGTGACCGTGCACACCCAGAGCTCAAGTAAGTCCCAGCGACGTTGTGTGCGTGTGCCCTGTTGCAGCCTGGGATCTTCATCGGCCCAGACCGGCATCCCCTCGGGAACTGTACCGCCGGTCCGAGCCTGTCTTTGCCAAGGAGGGACCTCTAACCATCCCTGTGGGGGGTGGGGAGGGCCCGTGTTCCACTGCCCAAAAGCAACAAAGCCGCATCAGAGGTCCAAGTCGCCAGGAGGGGAGAGCAAGGTCGCACCCCCCAGGTAACGCTCAGCGAGCGTGTGTGTGTCGCTGCCTGGGGTGGGGAGTGGGCTCAGAGAGAAACGCTCTCGGCCTTTCCTCACTATTGCAGTGCGAGCCTCCACTGAAGTCCATATTGTGGCCCATACTTGCCAGGGAGTGGCAGTACCGGGGCCAAAGTGTGGAGCTACACTTTCTTTACACCATACCCGTGTTGGGGGCATATTTTGGCATTAGCTGACCGCGAGTCAGCAGGAGTGGCATAGAGACCGACCCGAGCAACGTGATCGGTACCGGAGTACAATATTTTGGCATTATGAACTTCCTGATTGTTGCATTACACATTACATCATTTTGGTATTACGATCTGCCTGATTCTTGCATTATTTTTGCATTATTTTTGCATAACGAACTGCCTGAGTATTGCATTCCGAATTGCATTATTTTGGCATCACGCACTCCTGATTGTTGCATAATGAACTGCAGTAGTGTTACATTACGAAGTGCCTGATTCTTGCATTACAAACTGCATAGCATTGTATTAGTAATGCATTGGATCATCTAAAAATGGTCATTAATACTGCAAGAACCTACAAGGGCTTGCTGGCCTAATAACTAGAAAGGTGAAATATTACAAATACGCCTAAGTTGGAATTTTATTGTGTTGTGTAATCGTATATATTTTTATATAGACATATACTTGTTTTTTTTATGAAACTCGTGTGGAGTCCATTTGCGGTGTCATCATTGGGTTACTGAGAGCGGGGTTGCAAATACTTTTCACATTTGCCTTGGAGATAAGCATGGCTGCTCGTGCTAAGCTACCGAGGGCGTGAGCAGGGGCTATCTGAGAAGGTTTCCTTCCTTTCCCTGACTTAGAAGCAAAGGTCCCTATTTGGCGTAAGGTAACTACCTCAGCCAACTAGAGACTCCCAGTTTTAACATTGGTGGTCAGCGTTTGGGATTTGAATGCGTATTTGCAAATTCACTCTCAGTGATTGGTGTACATCACTAGTTTATAGCAGACAACGACGTAACCACATAGTGTGTTTTGATTTTTGGTTCTATTTTTGAGTGACCTTTAAGCCATAGATCATGTCTCGGGAGAGTCAAGTAGCCAGTGAGGTTGCTGAATTGGATTTCAACATTAAGGCATTGCTTACCTACAAAGTTGATCAATTGAGGCAATTCTACAGAGCTTTGGGATGTCCCATGAAAAGTAGCGCCAAGAAGGAGGAGCTGTAAACGGCCTTGGGGACCTGGTGGGAAGCCAAAGGTGCTCAGGAGACAGGTGATGTTGAGGTGGATGAGATGACCCAGGCAATGGATTTGGTCCACAGGATTTGCCAGTGGAAGGACTAGCCTCAGGGGCGGTAGTAACCATTCAGGGAGGAGTTTTTGCCCAGAGGAGCTGGAGGAAAACCAAAGGGTCAGGGAGCATGAGTTGGAGGTTTTAAAACTTAAAACTCTAGTAGAACAGAAAAAGCTGCTCATTGAAAGTGAAAAGCGAGTAGAGGAGAACAGGAACGGTCTCGCCTTGGTAGAGAAAAAGATTCTCTTCGCTCAAAAGTGAAGCATGAGGGAACTGGACATTAAAGCTGGACAGGTGGAGTCCAGTTCAAATGGTGGCAGCGCATAGCCAGTGCCAAGTGTGGATGAGTACAAGCGTGCACTAAATGATTGGGTGATGGTTAACAGCATGGCACATGATTTGAAGGGGTTTCTCAATTTGGCCCCCATGGAGCATTGGCTCTGTAATTGTTTTCCAGGATTGAGCCAACCCTTGTTAGGGTGCGAGCTGTTTGATTCCCAGGAGCTTGCGCAAGAGCCCGTCCCCTGGTCATGGGTCCAAGGGTCTGAGGAGGCATTAGAGAGGGAAGAGAAGTGAAGTAGAGTAGTTAGGTCCCAGAGAAGTTGGGGGACATGCGGGCTGGCGCCTTATCTCAAAGGAGAGGGAGGGAGTGTGAGCAGCGTCCCCAGGGGTACATCCCAGAGATTGGAGGTTTCATTAGAGGAGCACCAGGTTGGAGGCCTAGCTTCTACTTGTCAGCTGTGTGAGGAAGAACACCTAGCATCAGGAGGGCATGGGGCGTCTGTAACCAGAGCTACTGCAGTCCTGAAGTTTTTGGGTGCTATTCCTAAATGGCAGGCAGAGAAATCTAAATGGAAGGTTAAGGGAGGAAGGTGTCCCCCGTGGGAAAACCTGTAAGACAGTGCCCAGCCAATAGGGCTAGGTCCCGTAGAAGTGACCAGGGTAACCCCACCTTTAACATGGAGGGCAGGATAACTGGAGACAGTATCCTGACCACTGGGTCTTCAATGGGTATCGCTCTAGGTGGGAGTTGGCAAGGGGCTAGCACCCCTGGAGGGCCCCCAACTGCCAGGAAGTACCCATGGAGCAGCATAGTTAGCCCAGGAAGTAGTGACCAAGAGAACGCCCTGGGGTCAGGAAGGCAGAGAACAGGAGGGTGTCCCTGCTGTAGCGGGCCTGCATCCTTGTTCTATTGCCCCAAGCAGGGAAGTCCATCAAGGTAGTTGATTGGTCTACCCTGGCTTTAGGCTGGGAGGGGGTTGTGTTGGACTTGGCACTTTTTGGCTAAAGTTCCCTAAACTTTTTACCTTCCCCATAGATCTTTTTTTCTGACAGGGTGTTGCTAACTAAGACGCTTTGGGCACTTTTCACTTCTGATCAGTGTCAAAGTGCAGGTGCTCCCGGTGTAAAGTGTAATGATAACTGTTTGTCCATGATTGGTATGTGTGCCTTACTAGTAAAGTCCCTAGTAAAGTGCACTATGTGTGCCAGGGTTGGTAATGCAAATGCTACTAGCGGGCCTGCAGCACTAATTGTGCCACCCACACAAGTAGCCCTAAAGAGAGAACTCAGGCCTGCCACTGCAGTGCCTGTGCGCAGTTTGTTAAACTGCCAGGTCGTCCTGACAAGTGCACCCACTTGCCAGGCCTTACCGTTCCCTTTTTATGCACATCAGACACCCCTATGTTAGGACCAAGGTACCCCCTGGGCAGGGTGCAGTGCATGTGAAAGATAGAACATGTACTAAGGTGTGTACCATGTCCTGACAGTGAAATACTCTCCATTTAATTTGTCACTGTTGCAAGGCCATCTTGCCCATTGGACAGAATAGGGGAGGCTGTGTAATATGTTTCCAGCCTATCTTCCCACAGGCCTAAGATGGATAGGTGAAGTTTAGTGCAACTGAACTCAAAATGTAATAACACATCTTTTTGTGAAGGTGGTTTTTGCTTTGTGTGTTTGGAAACCACTCTTTTAGAAGTGGCTGGGTTTTTGTGTTTCAACATTTCTGTGTGTTTCTGCCTGGTTGTGGATTAACTGTCTGGATTTGAATGTGATAGGCTCTGGAGAATGTCTTGACCCAGGGGAGGAGGTGAGACAGCAACAGGCTGACCTGCATCTGGATTGTAGGGGGGAGGAGTAGCCCCCGGAAGTGAAGAGGCCTGGGCTGCCACAATAAAACAATGGCTCCATCTCCTGCTGAGTGATTAAGGATCCAGACCCCCACTATCAAAGTAAGAAGCTGTCACTGGCAGGGAGACACCCTGAACATGGTTTGACAGGGGTCAGTGCCCCCCTGAACACAAAGACTTCAAAGACATTTAGGGGTATAACTATGAGAGCTGAAATCCCTGGACTTTGGAATGGAACTGATCAAGACTGTAAAGGATTGAAACTACTTTGTGGTCAACAGGAACCTCTGCCAAGGAAGAAAAAGCTGAAGAGACTGAAGGAAAGGACTGACCCTTACTGTGTGTTCTGTGGCTGGCCTGCAGTTTGCTGATTTATCCAAGAAGAGGCTAAAGGGACTTTGCTGTGTCCCCCTGCTTGAAATGACTTTGCTGTGTCCTGTGTCCTAAAGTAACTTATCCCCAAGTACCCGTGGAGAGCTGGCTCCCTGTTGTGGAAACCCAGGAACACAAACATTTCCAGGTGTGTCTCAGCGATGCTGTGTGCGTGTGCTTTTTTTAGCCTGAGACCTTTGTGAGAATTGCACTGTGACCATGCACACCTGGAACTCAAGTGAGTCCCAGCGACGCTGTGTGGGTGTAGCCTGTTGCAGCCTGAGATCTTCTTCATTGCCATCAGCCCAGACCGGCATCCCCAGAGGAGTTGTGTCGCCGGTCCGGGCCCGTCTTTGCCAAGAAGGGACCTCGAACCATCCCTGTGTGGGGGGGGCCCATGTTCCACTGCCCAAAATCAATGAAGCCACATCGGATGCCCAAGTCGCGAGGACAGGAGAGGAGAGTGAGGTTGCACCCACCAGGTAACGCTCAGTGTGCGTGTGTGTGTCGCCACCTGGGGTGGGGTGCGGGCTCGGAGAGAAACACTCTCGGCCTTCTCTTACTTTGCAGCGTCAGCCTCAGCTGAAGTCCGTATTGTGGCCCGTAATTGCCGGGGAGTGGCAGTACCGGGCCCGGAGTGTGGAGCTACATTTTGTTTTACACCATATCCGTATTGAGGGCATATTTTGGCTGTAGCTGACCGCGAGTCAGCAGCAGTGGCATAGAGACCAACCTGAGCACCATGAACGGTGCCAGAGTACATTATTTTGGTATTACGAACTGTCTGAGTGTTGCATTACAGATTACATCATTTTGGTATTACGAACTGCCTGATTGTTGCATTACACATAGCATTATTTCTGCATAACGAACTACTTGATTGTTGCATTCCGCATTGCAATATTTTTGCATAACAAACTGCCTGATTGTTGCATTCCGAATTGCATTATTTTGGCATTACGAACTGCCTGATTGTTGCATAACGAACTTCATCAGTGTTAAGTTACAAAGTGCCTGATTCTTGCATTACAAACTGCATAGCATTGCATTAGGACTTTATTGGATCATCTAGAACTGCTCCTTAATACTGCATGAATTTACAAGGGCTTGCTGGCCTAATAACTGGCAAGGTGAAATATTACAAATATGTACATGTTGGATTTTTATCTTGTGGTCTCATCGTATAACTTTTTATACAGACATATACTTGTTTTTTAAATGAAACTCGTGTGGATTCCATTTGTGGTGTCATCATTGGGTTACTGAGAGCGGGGTTGTAAATACTTTACACATTAGCCTTGGAGATAAGCCTGGCTGCTCGTGCCAAGTTACCGAGTGGGTTAGCAGGCGCTATCTGAGAAGGTGTCCTTCCTTTTCCTGACTTAGAAGCAAGGGTCCCTATTTTGCCTAAGGTACCTACCTCAGCCAACTAGAGACCCCCAGTTCTAACAAGCGGAGTTGGCGGTGGGTGTATATGATAGAAGCAGATTAGCCAGAATGCCAGGAGAGGAGAAATTCTAAATCCTAAAGGCAATACAGAGAGACTTGAACTCCACTTGTCTGGCCACCGTCAGCCAATGTAGCTTACGAATAGCACTGGCGGTAGGGCAGATTATACTAAGGCCAAGGAGAGTTCTGGCAGCTCCATTTTGGACCCTCTGCAGTCTCATAATCTCCATCTTATTTTCCCCAGGTAGAACGAGCTGGCATAGTCCAGTCTTGACAAAACAGAGACCTTAATAATCACCTGCGTGATGGATGGTTCGAAAAAACCCAACTGCGGTTTTAGCCTCCGTAGTATGCTGAAGCACGTTGCTGCCACTTTCTTAGTTTGGGCCTGGGAGCTGAGAGCCGAGTCGACCCAGACACTGAGATTTTCACCACCTGTTTGGGGGCAGGTGCACGACCGAAGGTAGTAGGCAACCAGTGTTCACACCACAGCTCAGGATCTTTCTCTACCAGCAAGACCTCAGACTTGCTGGCATTGAGCTGGAGGCAGTTGGCAGTCATCCATTCCGCGACAGTAGCAAGACTGCTCCAAAACGTATGAGCATCATGTAGACAGTCATCAGAGAGAGCGACTGCCAACTGCGTATTATCTGCATATGATAGTACTGTCAGCCCTCAACTCTTGGCCACTGCAGCTAATGGCTAGACATACAGATTAAAGAGCGTGGGGGTCAGGGCTAGGCCCTGCGGCACACTCTGCTTGATAATATGAACCCTGGAGGTGAAAGGGGGGATGTTACCTGAATGGTCCTCTCCAAAAGAAAGGAGGGGAACAATCCAGTGCAGGGCCCACAATGCCAACTTCCTCCAACATTTGCAGCAAGATCTGGTGGGAGACTGTAACAAATGCGGCACTGAGATACAGAAGGATCAGTGCCGAGGTACGTCCTTCATCCAGTGCTGCCCTTAGACGTTCGATCAATGCTAAGAGGGAAGACTCCATGCTGAGGCCTGGGTGGAAACTGCACTGAGAGGAATCAAGTATGTTGTTCTCTTCCAGAAAACATGACAAGATGGAGTTTATATAGGCTTCGGAGATCTTGAAAGCCCACGGCAGGAGATAAATAGGACGGAAGTTCTCAGGTTTAGCTGTATGAAGGGTAGGTTTTTTTAATTGGGGAATAACCCTAGCCTGCTTCCAGGTCCTAGGGACAACTGCCATAGATAGGGAAATGTTAATCACCTGGTCCAGAGATGTGAGAAGCACAGGTAACAGTTTCATGTATTGATCAGGCTTCATGGGATCCGCAGGGGAGCTAGATTTAACCTTGCTGCATAATGAGTGCAGCACATCCTCAGAGATCAGCGGGAAGGTGGCAAGCGTGTGGGTGGGAGGGGTCTGCCCCCAGAGTTAGAACACATAACTACCTGAGGAAAGGTCTTGTAAATGTTTTCCACCGTGTTGACAAAGAAGGTGGCAATAGCCTCACAATGCTCATCTGACGTTATAGAGGGCGTAGCGGATGCCCCAGCCGATTTAAGATCTTTAAGTATGGAAAAAATACTCTTGGTAGGATTGTCGCTGTACCTAATCTCGTCAGCGAAGTATGCTGCACTTTCATTCTGAATAGCCCTATGGTATTTCTTGGTGGCTTCCTGATAGCATCCTTTCAGGATTGGGTCAAAACCTTGTCACCACACCGGCACCAGCCTCTTACAGGCTTTATGCATTTTGGCGAGCTTGTCATTGTACCAAGGATTGGATTTGGTGCTATGGCACTTAGACCATTTGGCAGGAATAAGTGCATCCAAAGGACGAAGTATCCAGGCCGATATCGCTTTGTCAGCAGCATCCAGATCATGCGAAAGGATGGGTATGTTGGAGGAGAGGAGGGTGTTCAAATTGTCAAAATGTTATTTGTGCCAGAGGCATCGGAGAGAGTATTTCTGAGTCACCCTCCACGGGGGTTCTACCCCAGAGAGTCTCATGGGAATAAGATAATGGTCAGACCAGCTCACAAGAATTGGGTCAGAGTCTGTGAGGTAGGAAAGGTTAGAGAAGACAGGATCAAGTAAAAGGCCAGCAGAGTGGGTAGGACCCTGAACCAGTTGAAGTAGTTGACAAGCTGCTAGGTCAACGGAGAAGTTGCCCACTTCTGAGTCATGGGAGTTGTCAAGATGCAAATTCAGATCACCAATAACACTGAAGTTGGCATATCTCACCACAAAAGAACTAACTGTATCAATCAGCACAGCCTTAAACTCCTTGGAAGGACCTGGTGGACAATAAACCAGTAAGCCAGAGATAGTATAGCAGGTATTAAAAGAGTTCCCAAAACGCCCGCACTTGCAACCCACCAGGGTTTCTTTGACAAAGGTGCATGTATACCAGCATTTAAAAACAACTGCAATACAGCCCCCTCTAGCCTCTCGATTCAGAGTCAAAATACTGAAAACTGGGGGAGCGCCAGGCACGACTCAGCCACCATGTCAGATGACAGCCATGTATACGTCAGGAAGAGGACATCGGGAGATTCATCGTGTAGCAGGTCATATACATCATGATGATGCTTCGCTATGGAGTGACAATTAAGGCTGAGCAATATGATGTTCTGTCTGGGGCAGGAACAGGGAGTGGGGAGGGACAAGGTGGTAGTCCAGGAGTTGAAGCCACAGTTCCTACAGCAAAAGGACCCTCAGGCAGATTACAAGGAGGATACCTGCAGGGGCTCCCTATTTGCCTAATGGCAAGAAGTTTATCACAAGAGTAAGAGAGCTTGCTACAGCTCCAACCAGCAGTATGTCTGGCGTCTGGCAACGTCCAAGCGTGGATGGGAGCCTGACGGGCTTGCCTTAGGCAAGAAAGCATAAGAAAGCGATCCAAATCACTATGGCCGGTTATTTTTCTGCGAAGATTATGAACTCTACCATCAAATACAAAGAACTATTCTCAATTGTCATCAAGTTATCAAACCCTGATTGAGTCACAATTAAACCAGTGCCGTCCCAGTATCTCTGCAACTCATTCAACGCCCTCTTCATTAATAAAATTGCTAATATCAATACCGGCATCATCGTAAGTCCTGCATACAAGGCCTCACTACGGCCTCTAGGAACCCTAACTCCTTATACCAATTTCCACTGATTAGCAGTGAAGCCTTCCTCGAACTCTTGGGCAGGGTTAAATCGGGTTCTCCCACTGTCAGCTGTCCACCAAACATTCTCAAGGAAGTGTTAACTGCTAACCCTACTCTGGCTCTCCATCTTCTGAATGAATCACTGAAGCAGGGCCGTGTCCCTAGAGCCTTTAAAAAAGCTACTGCAGTTCCCCTTCTGAAAAAAACGGTGGCCTACCCCTTGGCCCTACTTAATATTTGCCCTATATCTTTGCTTCCTTATCTGACTAAAATACTGGAATCTTGTGTAGCAAAATGCTTATGCTCATTTATGAAACAATTTCAGTTCCTTGACTCCCATCAAGCAGGATTTTGTCCATTTCACTCTACGCAGATGGTAAATCTGTCGGTATTGGATGAATTAAGGAAGGAAGCTGATAAGGGCACCTCTCAGGCCCTGGTGCTGCTAGATCTTTCCGCTACTTTTGACACGGTCGACAACGGAATTCTGGTGGACCATGTCAGAGATGCTAGACTCCAGGATCCAGCCCTTGACGAGGTCACATCCTTTCTGGAAGATTGATCTCAATCAGTCCGTCTGTCTCACTTTATTGTGCCTGAGGATATGACCAATTGTGGAGTGCCACAGGGATTGTCATTATCCCCGCACTTGTTTAATCCATACCTACCCCCTTTGACCTGATCCTTAAGGGAGCGTAAGGTGAACACCTTTACCTATGCAGATGACCTACAACTTATTTTTATAATCAATAACACACCCGAGTCCATCTCTGACTTACAGGTTACCTTGCTGTACATCAGCAACAGGATGAATAGCAACCACCTGAAGTTAAACCCGGACAAAACCGAACTGATCTTGACTGGCGGCATCCAGAACCCCTGGAGCTCACACTTTTGGCCTACAGAGATGGGCAGTCCTCCAGTTCCATCCCCATCAAGGAAGAGCCTTGGGGTCATAATAAACAGTGACTTATCTTTGCAGTCCCAGATCGGAACAGCAGTCTCTACCGGATTCTTCCAGTAAAGGAGAATTAGGAAAATCAGTAGATTACTTACGGGAGAAGTACTGGTGCAAGTTATCGTAGCCCTGGTCATCTCCCATATTGACTACGCAAACTTTCTATATCTCACGTTACCTGCTTATCTAGTCAGGAAACACTCCTTTTTATGCTTCTCCACTCCACGCTACTTTATGTCACTCTATTCCTTGTCACTCAACGCCAGTCCACTGTTTGTCCCTCCATTGTAAGACACTGGAGCACATACCACTCTATGGCAGAACACTCTACTCTATGACAAGCCATTCCACTCTATGCCACTCCACTCTACGCCCCTCCACTCAATGGCACTCAATTCCAGGCTTTTGCACTATATGCCACTCTACTCTACAGCACAACACTCACCAACGTGGGTCTGTGTGCCATGATACTATTTGGTACAACACTCTATGACATGACACTGTACGTCACTACACTCTATTCCACTCCACTCTTCTCTGACCTCCAACACTCTAGGACTCTCCATGCACCTTCACTCTACCACAATCCATGACCTCCACTCTACCACACACTACTTCGCTCTATGCCACTTTATGCCACTCTGCTCCACTCTACAGCACATTGTGCAAATCTCTCTAGCTCTCTATGCCACTCCACCCCACCCCACTTTCCTGTACTCAACTACATAGATTTGTCTGCTGCCTTCGACACGGTGTCTCATGACACCCTCATCAGTCGTCTGGAGGGGGTAGGAGTGGACGGAATGGCCCTATCATGGTTAAAAAAGCTTTATATCTGGCCGCTCACAAAGTGTTTGTCTGGGCTCCCACTCTTCCATCTTCAGGGAGCTCACAAAGGGGGTCCCACAGGGCTCATGCCTAAGCCCCACATTGTTTAATGTGTATGTGGCCCCCCTGGCGAAAATTGTGAGAGAACATGGGTTCACACCAATATCCTATGCTGATGACACCCAGCTATTATTCCCTTTCCGAAATATGACTGCAACAGTAAAAAGCTCTTTTGCTGCAGGAATGACAGCGATAGCCGGGTGGATGACCTCCAATTGCCTACAGTGTAATGTGGGTAAAACGGAGGTCATGCTCTTTGGAGATGCCCCACTCCTTTGGTCACCTGAGTGGTGGCCTCCAGAATTAGGTATGGCCCCATGCCCAAAAGAAACTGTAAAAAATCTAGGTGTTAGGCTTGATCAACCCTTGGTACTCAAAGATCATGCCATACAGGTTACAGGGACCTGTATGAGGGTGATTGGCTTACTTAGGAGAGTCTTCCCCTACTTAGCAGACCACCATAGGAAAACATTGGTGCAGACCCTGGTAATCAGCAGGTTAGATTACTGTAATGGTCTACTCATATCTGCTAATGAGGAACAGCTGGGGAGGCTACAAGTAGCCCAGAACACGGCTGCTAGGTTGATCTTAAACGCTCCAGCCAGATCCTCCTCCCGTCCTCTGCTAAATAAGCTACACTGGCTTCCCATTCGCCAGAGAGTGAAATTTAAGGTCTGTTGCACCATTCACAAATGTTTGTTCGGATCCGGCCCCAGATACCTAACGGAAATATTTAAACCCTACCAACGAGGTCGAACCCTACGCTCAAAAAACCAAGCCTTGCTTCAGATCCCTAGGATCAAAAGAGAGAGACAAGGAGGCCGACCTCTATCATACAAAGGCCCTACTCTCTGGAACTCTTTGCCTCTCACTCTTAGACTAAACTCCAATCTGCTTGCATTTAGGAAATGCCTGAAGACATACCTATTTTCCTTCCAGTAGCTCCATCATTGATACACAGATGTTATTGTCTGGCTCTACCTTTGGAAAGAACATAAGCGCGGAGATATCTCCCCGGAGATCGAATCCTGCGCTATACAAGAACCCAAAAAATAAATAAAAATGACACACTATTCCACTCTACTCCACTGTATGCCACTTCACCCTATGACACTCCATGCCTTTTGACTCTACAACACTATATGCCACTCCACTCTACCACACTGTACTGTACTCTATGCCACGCCACTCTATACCACTGTAATTCCCTCTATGCCACTCCACTCTACTCCACCCTATGACTTTTTCCAAAACTCTAGGACACACTCCCCTCTACAACATGCCAGTCACTCCACGCTATGACACTTTGCTCCACTATATGCTTCTCCACTTCACTCCATTCCACCCCACTCCCCTCCACTCCACTCTACTCTATAGCACACCACTCTACTCTATGAAACTTTACTACACTCTATGCTTCAACACTCCACTTGACTCCACTCCACTGCACAACACTTAACCGTATTCTATGCCACTGTATGACACTCCGCTCCACGCCCCTCCACTCTACAACACTCTACTCCTCTTTAATCAACTCTACTGTACAAAACTCTGCTACACTTGTTGCCACTCTACAAAGCTCTACTCTACTCAATACCCCTAAACTTCACTTTACAACACTCTACTCCACTCTGTGTCACTGTACGACTCTCTCTGCTACACTGTGCACTCTACAATATTCCAGTCCACTCTAGGACTTTCTGTGCAACTCCCTCTATGCCACTCTACTCACTTTACTCAACTCTGCTCTATGACACACTATTCCACTCTACTCCACTCTACTCCACTACTCCACCACTATATGCCACTCAATTCTACAACACTATAGGCCAGAGGTCTTCAAACTTTTTTGCTCTGAGCCCCCCTAAGCAAAATGTTTTGAGGTTGGGCCGCAAACAAAACTTTTAGGCAACGATTGGTGGAGCGGGAGGGACATGGCTGTGTGCAAGGGATGGGGCTTATGAGATGATTTCAGGAGTACTTTTTCTATAGCTCATAAACCACACTGGCGGTGAACCCGCATCCTCCGGGCCGGCGGAAGGCACCTCCGGCCTGGAGGCTGCGGATTCATCGCCGCAGCTGCAGAAAACACCCACCGCCAGATTAGGATGGCGGTGGGATTGCGGTGGGACCAGCGGTGGACGGCAGGTCCGTCCGCCGCTAATCCGCGGTGTGTGTAGGGCTATTTGGTGACGGTGTCTGCAAGACACCGTCAGCCAAATTAGGATGTGTGGTGTAACATGCTTTTCCTTGGCGGCTTTTCTGCTGTGGAAAAGCATGTGGTCTTTGGTGTTTGGGGGCCCGTTGCGGGCCCCCAGGGTGTCAGGGGGTGGGGGGTGCACATGGCATTTACATGCACAAAGCGGCAGGCACCGCGTGGTGCCTGCCGCTTTGTACATGTAAATGTAAAACATGGGTTTTTAACCTTGGGGCGGGTGCTGCTTCAAGCAGCACCCGCCGCAAGGTTAAAATATACAGGATGTGACCGCCAGGGTGGCGGTCACATCCTAATTGCACCGGAGGGACCGCCGCTGCCCCTGTGGACGGTCCCTCCACCTCGGGGGTGGCAGACGGACGCTAAGTATGATACTTATAAAACAGCAAATGCATCAAACAAAAACATGTATGGTCCCAAAAATACTGCTACCCATAATTGGGGTGTTGTAAGCCCCTCAAACTCTTGGACCCCAATGCCACTACACCTGCTGCATTATTGATAACACTACTCCTGAGTAGCAGGCCCTCTCCTCTGCATCTTTCACCTCTTCCCCACCATGCCTGTACATCACTCCGATTTTGAATCAGGTTCTCTATTCCTTTCAGAACAAAAATAAAGCTCCCACACGTTGTCTCCCTTTTTTTCTGCAAAGAAGGCCTCGGTCCTAATGCTAAAAAGAAAAATAAGCTCCCATGCCCCTTTTTTAGACAGTAATAACTGTGATGCAATTGCCCCTCAAACCCATCGGCCCTAGTCCTGCTGCATCTGCTTAAATATTGATAACCAGCAGTGGCCACTTACACACCTGGCAGCAGTACCTGCTTCACTAATGAATGGCCTTTTTTAAAGAAAAAAAGGGGGAAAAAGGCCACTTATATTACCGCATTTGCTACGTAATCCATCATCTGCTGCATATCCAATTCTTCAGTGCTGTAAGCTAGTACTTACAAACATTCTATTCTGAAAGACAGATTTATGTATTTTCGATAATTCTGCTTTATTGTGCAGTACAGGAAGACAAATGCGTTCTTGTGGCACACTTATGTTTTAAAATGAACCTAGTTCTATGTATGTTGCAGTTTATTTTGCTGCATAATTCAATACTTATGTGGTCTTCTTCCATGTTTTTTAAATATGTTGAGTGTGGATTCAGCAGCCTTTTAGTCTCCCAAACCTACTTTGGGATGGGATCACCACGGACACCTTGTTGCTGTTGTCATAAGGCCAATTGAGCTCAGGTACATAAAATCAACCATCTCCTTATTGCCATGCAGATTAATTTGTCCTCACAGCACTCAAATAAACATTAACTATTCCCTTTGCCACTAAACAATTCCCACCTGCTGCTGAAGCCTATTGTCCCTGTACCAGAGGGGGCTGGTAGGCTCAGTGCTTCCCTAGAGTAACTGCTCGGTTGTGAATTCAGTGCTGTGAAGCAATTACCACGCCCAAATCTCCCAGGGTGAAAAGGGCAGTTATTACCCATCCACCCACTGCCCTGCAAGTCCCTCTGTGTGTGGTGTGCATGTAAACTTCACAGGAAATAACAGATAAATTTACCAACACTGTGTTGTTCTATAAATACCACATATCCTATAATCACTATTCAAGCAGAAAAAAAACAAGATTCAGGACTATGGAAATTTCTGTAATAAAGGCCTAACTATTGATGTTTATGCATAACCATAATTACAGCCAGTTGCTCACTCAGTGAATTTCAATGGGTTTTGAAGCACTTATTTTGGTACTCTTGCTGTTAGCAGGATGTTACTTAAATGCATTCTTGAGCAATCCTCCCATAGGTCAGGAATTGAAATGGGGCAAAAATAAAAATACATGTCTTTTGTTTTCAGCAATGCGTTAAGAAACACCATTTACAATGCAATAGCTCTAACTCAAACAAATGCCAGACCTATTGCATTGCAAATGATTGTGTGTTTTTTAGCAACCTTTTCGAGCCTGCCAGCACACTTCCTGACTCCCGCCCCCACTGCACTCTGATCACAGCTCTCACAAGGGCTACAAGTAAATGAAGACAGCCTGGAAAAGCAGCAAAGAAACATTGCCGCACTTCCAGGCCATCTTCATTTACATGCAATTGCAGAGGCATTGGTGCCCCCATGGGAACCCATCCACGTCCCCCAGGGCGGCGCGTCCCACAGTTTGAAGACCTCTGGTATAGGCAAATCAACTCTACCATACTGTACGTCACTCGATTGCATGTCCTTTCACTCTACAACATTCTACTTCACTCCATTATGCTCCACTTTACAACCCCTTCTGATACTGTATGACACCCCAGACCACTCCACAGTACAACATGTTACTCCAATTTATGACACTTTACTCGAATCTATGCTACACCACTCTACTCCTTGCCATTCTACTCTAGAACACCATACTCCACTGAATACAACTTTACACCACTCTATGCTACACCACTCCACTCAACTCACTTCCACTTTACTCCACTGCACGACACTGTACCACCCTGTACAACACTCCATTCTATGATGCTATACTGTACGCCTATCTACTCCACTGTTAGACCTGGCACCTTATAGTGTGGTTTCCCCTGACTTTTTGCCTTCTGACCTCCTGTTTTTTACTGTGTGCTGAGCTTAGCTTTTTCTGGCTTTAGGACTCTGTGCTCTTTTTCACTGCTGACCAGTGCTAAAGTGTATGTGCTCTGTATCTAAAATTAAATAAAATTTTGTCGGACCTGGCCCTTTTTGCATGATTATCCCCAAACGATTTTTCCGACTTCCTTTTTGTTGGCTTATGGACTCTTGGCACTTTACCACTGCTAATCAGTAAATATATCATCTTTATTGCTTGATTAATTAAAATCATTGCAATCACAACATCTTATGTCTCCAAGAAAAACACATTTACATTACAAACAATAAATCATCTTATCACATAATACAAAAAACTGTCCCATAAATACAATTTAAAAACTTATCGATATGCCCAAATCTAGCCGCCTTGCATCGTTAATCACAGAATATTATTGCACATCATACATTTTAAATTGACGGTGTGCTTTACATACTATTTCCATGGATATAGCAGAGAAATATTCTGACCAATAAACATTCATTTCCCCTTCCTTTTAAAGTGCTAATGTGCAAAAAATGCATCAGTTTGCTGCAATGATAACCCAGCTATTGTTACATTTCGAATTCATACAGTCGCAACAAAAATTATTAAGTAATAAAATGTATAAGCCGTTAAAACTAACAGCACCAAGGACATAAAAATAGAGGGGATCTGCCCATATTAGATATTTTTCAACAGCCTTTAAAATTTTTACCATTTGACATAGTAATGGAACCGATTCACCAGACAATGACATCATTATTGCCTGTCGGGCAGATATCATGCCACTCATCAGAAAATAGGGTCTCAAAACGAAACGTCTAAGATGAATCAACTTTGGGCAAACACATATTATATGTACAAGAGTTTCCTGTGGCCATCCGCAAAATTTACAATTAGAATCCGGCCACTGTTTGATCCAAGATCGAGTGCCCTCCTTTGTTGGGTTTATACCCATACGTCGCCTTAAAAACATTTTTTTAAACTTTAAAGAAAAGAAAACATTTAAATACGTCTGAACGCGCGGCGGTTGGTATGAATTGATCACATACCATGCATAGTTTTTCTCATCTAATGCAATTTTATCCAATTTAAATGATTCAACTTTAATATGCTTTTTTAAAATTAATTATAGATGGGCATTTTCAAAACTGGCAGTTCAATTTGCAGGCCGATATCTCGTAAGGCAGTTAAAATATAAGCTCTCCATTTAACCGTGTAAGCAGATTTATAAATTTTTTGCCAACAAATATGCCCTGAAGATGCAGGGGCTGAGGTTGACAATGCAGCCATACATTTTTAGGAAAGATCCTTTTGATACCAGGCACTGTCTTTGGAGACCATATTCCAATCTAATTGCTGCTTGACACACTGACCTGGCAATTCCAAAGGTTGCTTTAAAAACCAAGTCAAGCACCTTCACACCTTTTCCTCTAATTATAGGGGAACCATAAATGAGAGTAAGTTGTAACTTGGCTTTGATTACTTTAAGAATAAACTCATATGATTGACAGTTCGGTGATTTCTTTAAACATTTAAAAGCAGGGATCAATGTCACAGCCTTTGCACTTAGATCTTTAAGGTGAAATTTAAAAGACATGTGATTGTCAAATATCACGCCTAAGTATCTATATGTCTTAACACTATCAATTGTATCTGCTCTGGCCTTCCAGGGATTAAACTTCTGTTTGACTGCACCAATTTTCATCACTTTAGTTTTTTTAACATTCAGTTCAAGGCCATTCTGCTGTATATAATCATTAAAGGCAGTAATAAGTCTTTGTAGGCCGATAAGGGTATGGCTCACAAGAATCGTATCATCAGCATACTGGAGGTAGCTAATTTGCACTCCCCCCATCCTAGGAACATGCCCATTAACATCCAAATGCTGCGAAAGATCTGATAAAAATGAATGAAATAAGCAGGGGGCAAGAACACAGCCCTGCTTCAGGCCGTTATATGTTCTAATCTTCCTTGATAAGGAATTACCCTCCCCAATCTTAACTTGAACCCGAGTAATGATATACAGAAGTATATTAGCTTTCAACAATTTCTTTGAGATTCCCAGATCTGACAATATTTTCCATAATAAATTTCGAGGCACAGAGTCGAAGGCTGCCTTAAGATCAATAAAAGCAATATATACATTTTGATTATTCAAGACAGCCTGATCCGCAAGCAAGGTTAGAGCCAACAAATTAGTGATAGTGGAATGACCTTTCTGTTAACCAGTCTGATTAAATGGGATAATACTCTCCTTCATAGCCCAGTCTTCCTATTCTATTAGGAGACAAGAAGCAAACACCTTTTCATTGACACCGGTCAACGAGATTAGTCGATAATTACCAGGGTTTGACGACGGGCTGTTTTTATAAATTGGTTGCACTCTGCTACCTTGCCATGACACCGGAACAACCCCTAATGTCAAAACCTTCCCTAAATGAATTATGCAAAATGCCGGACCACAGATTACTATTAACATGAAACAGAGCATTCGGTAGCCCATTAGGTCCCGGGGCTCCATTTGCTCGCAACACGCGTAACAGGGTAAATACTTGATTACAGCTTGGAATTTCTACATCAAAATTTGGATCAAGACTAGAATCAATAACATGATCATTAGAGTTCAAATCAAGACACTCTCCATTCCCCGCATTAGTTAGTGATTTATTATTTAACACACATAATGCAAACCTGTCTGGGTGTTTTCCCACCCGACCCGATACACCATATAAATTGGTTATAAACATTACCCAACTGGGTTCAGGTATATTTAATGAAAAAGCCCTACAGCCTCCCATTGTGAGGTTAATAATAACCCCCCAAAATTTGTTTGCATTATTTTGCTTTGTGGCGGATAGTAAGCTATTCCATAGCCCAGTTTGATAATTAAGTTTTTTTTCTCCATATTTCTTGTTTGTAGGTCTTCTTAAGTTCCTTCAGGTTTTCTTTATACACTGGGTAAGTCTGACAAAATCTACGGGTGTATGCCTCACGGTCAGCTCTATTAAGTACTTTCTTTAATTTTAATAGCTTGAGGGTGTTAGTATTGGGGGTCTCTAGTTGGCACAGGTAGGTACTTGTGACAAATAGGGACCCTCTCCTCTAGTCAGGATAAGGGGATTACACTCCTAAAATAACCCCTGCTCACCCCCTTGGTAGCTTCGCATTAACAGCAAGGCTTTATCTCAGAGGCATTGTAAGTTAAGCATTTGTGACTACATACAGTAACCCAGTGACAACACTACAAATGGACACCACACAAGGTTTTATATCAAAAATAAATATATTTTATATAGAGTTACCACAAGACCAATAAACCACAAAGATAATCCACAGTACTATTAGAATTCAAGAGTTCTGGTTGAAAAGGCTTAAATCAAGGTTCTATACAAGTCGGTAGCATGGTCCGGCTACAGCGTTGTTGAAATAACACAGAGTCTAACAAATCCAGCAGACCGTGTCGGTACGGGCCCACTCAAAGGTCGACAGACTCAATCACAGTACCTTTTACTTGATGCGGCCGGCACGGACATGCGAGCCGGTTCTGGTGTTCATCGGAATGCAGAAAAGAAAGCATCGCAGGGCGCGTTGTACCTCGATGCGGTGCAGGCAGCGGCCCATTAACGGAGTCGGTGGATCCAAGACTTGCGCTGCAGGGCGAGACGGTGCTTCGTTGCGGTGTTTCCAGCTTGCGGTGCGGCAACAGAGCCGGAGTTCGGGAGCTGGCGTTAATCAGTCCGGACAGCGTTACGAGTCAGGCGGTGCGTCGCGAAGCATGCGAGGCGGTGCCCAACTCCGGTGTGTTCACAGGACACGAAGTCAGCAGCAGTGACCGCGTGGGTCAGACCAGTACGAGTCGGTGTAGCGAGGCGTTGCACGTCCCGGTGTCCACCAGTCGCACTGCAGGCAACATCTCGGTGACGGTGTCAGGACGGGGTCGGTGAGCTCAGAGCTTGCGTTGTTTGAGGCGTACGTTGTTCGATGTGGTGCCTACAGGACACCGGGCCGGTCGTAAGAGTCGGTCACAGCTCCCTGCCTCTGCAGCTACTGAAACAGCGTTTCCAGCAGCAATCCACAAAGGCTGGTGAAGTCTACTGGTCCTGAGACTTCGGTCAGGGGCAAGCTCTCTTCCAAGCCCTTTGAGATCCTTCACAAGTTAAAAGTAAAGTACACAAAGTTCTTCCTCCTCTCTTTGGCAGTCAGGCAACTACTGCAGGCCAATCCCCCAAGCAGCACTTCAGCTTGGGAATAGTCTCTCCTCAGTTTCTTCAGGTTCCTGTCCTCAGCAAAGGTTTCTTCTTGTAGTCCAAAAGTGATCTAATTTCTTGGGATCAGGTCCCAATACTTATACCCCAAAATCCTTTGTTCTCTGAGGGGAGAAGGGCCTGTGCCCACTTCAAGCCAGTTCTGAAGCACTCTGTTTACCAGACTTCTCCTTTCCTTTCACAGCACTGGGCAGGCACATAAGAGGCCACACAGGAGGTGGGGCCAGCATTGTCGAAGGCAAGTACAGTCCTGGAGCACTTTGTTGACAGTCTTCCTTCTCCTCTTTGCAAGCCCACCAGCAGCATTTGGATTTACACGCCCTGGGCACACTCAGTGCAATGTACTAGGGTCTGACAAGTAAACCAAATAGTCAATCATGGAATCACCAATTAATACATCAATTTACAGTAGGGAGCATATGCACTTTAGCACTGATCAACAGTGGTAAAATGCCCAGAGTCATAAAATACCCAACAAAAGGTCAGGAAAAATATAGGAGGAAGGCAAAAAGTTCAGGGATGCAAAAAGGGCCAAGTCAAACAGGGGAAAAAACATATTTTATGTATATTCAGATTGGTGTGAGTTTTTCTAGTCTTTCCAGTTGAAAATTTCCCCACGATAGACTCTGTGATAAAATTCCATGTATTAATCATATTCATGTCACCCTGGATACCCTGATAACTTTCCTTAATCAATGGCTCAGCTATATCTTCCTTTTTGGCTAAATTCCATACCAGCCTCTTCAGGTTATATGCAGAACATGCCGTGTTGGGCAGTATCCCTAGATTTTAGAAGACATTCTACCAAAAAATTAAATTTTACAACCTGGGGGTTGTGATCACTTTCTGGCCAGCCGATTAGCTTATATTCAGACAAATGTAATCTCAAATTGTCTGAAATAAATGTATAATCGATAATTGAACCTTGCTTAGAGTTCTTAAATGTGGGTGTAGATCTAGATTTTTCTTTTAACTGGCTGGTTCCAGTCTCAGACATAATGTCACAGCAATCCTTATCTAAACCTCCTGATTTATAGTTAGATTCTGAATACAGAAATAATTGTGAATTAAAATCACCTGATACTATTAAGCCAGCATCAGGATATTGGAGTATTAATACACTCAGTACAACCCGAAGGATATACAGCCGTGCAGACTTATTTTTAATAGCACTCAGGTACACATTAAGAAAAACTAACCTTAACTCAGAGGTATTTACCACAAGGCATTGTAACCAACCAAAATTAAAATCTACCACTTCCACAGCTAGGTTTAAATTAGCCGCGATTTAGCACGACAGTTCACATTTTGCACGGCCAAATTTATTGGTTTTTACTGCCGGAATACTATATTCATTAAATCCGGACAAAGGAGTCATTTGTTCACACCATGTTTCTTGGAATAATAAAAATGCAAATGAATTTTAAAATGATATCATATCTGGATCAAACAATAAATGATGAGGCCATAGACATTCCAGGAGCATAGACTCATTTCATTTATATTATCTTCTGTAGCTCCGGTTGTTCAATTACTGTCTCCACGGGGCATCTTTGCCAATGATGCTGGCAACCAAGACAAGTCCTCCATTGGCACATTGTTCTTAGGTAACCACTCGCAAAGACAACCCCCTGACTGAGGATTGGAAATCAACAAACCAGAGCTGCAAGATTGGTTACTTGATGGACCCACTGCACCTCTAAGCACTGGATTTGACTTCAACAATTTTACAACCCATATCCATTTTAAGGGACAGAACCTTTAGGATCGGGGGATATTGTACACTGGCCCAGATCTCAACCTTGATTCCACAGTCCATAAAATTCAACCTGGATCCTAAAATCTTAGTAACAATATCGCTCGAGGACCCAGTTGTAATAGTGAACTCCCGAGGAGTGTTTGGCTGTACCTGTCTTGTCATACAATGGGTGCATTACTAATTTGGTGTCCCCGTTTATACAACTGTAGTCCGGTCTGCAACACAAGGGGCTTAATAAACCTGAGTTAATTTCTTTAGATAAAATAGATATAGGAAATATTTGTAGTGGGGGTTGACTCTGGGCAATAGTAGGTTCTAGCATTTTCACTATACTTGACCGATTCCTTGTATCAACAGCATGATCTTTGGGCAAAAGGCCTAACCCCTGGGGTTCATTATCCAATTTCATCACACATTCCTTATTGACGTCCACCAAATCCGATTTTATTATATCATTTGGTTTGGGAACATCAACACTTTTACCATTTATAGGTCCCTGATCGTTATCCCTCATAGGGAACGGCAGTGCTATAGAAGAATCCACACCTGCTACAACGGTGACCTGCGGTTGGCATTTCTTAACGGCTGGTTTAAATATAGGGAAATACTCACTAGACTTTGCGACTATAGCTGCTAACGCAACTGCACTTCTGGCCCTATTCCGCTCTTTCCGCAGCCTTTTCCTTGAACGTTTAGATAACGGAGGACAATCATTTATACCTTCCCCTGGACTTATACACAGGGGTTTTGCTGTGGGTAGTGGCTTGCCTTTCTTATGTCCATTGGAGACCGGGCCATCATCTACATATACGTCTAGACACTTACTGACCACGGCCTCCCCGTCTACCTCCTTTCACAGCCCCAAGTTATCACAACCCACGTTCACCTCAACATCTTGCAGCTTCTTATTTTCAAAACATACTCTATCGGCCCCTTCCTGTGTACAAACCAAGGGGTCGATTACGATGGCAGACGGAAGGACGACCGCCGGCCTGGAGAAGGCGGAAAATGCCTTTTTACAGTCCGCCAGCCCCGGCCAGTCCGTCCGCCATATTAGGATGGGAAGCACTGTCAAATGTCCGTATGCCGCGGAAGAACATGCACCGCCGCGTAAATACACCCGACCCCGTGGCGGACGTAACCAATCCAGAGACACCGCCGTACGGAATGACGTCTCCGACTGTCCTCCAAATCACGATGGCGGAAAAGACACAGCAAATTGCAGCGGAAAAATCACCAGCCTGAACACGGCGGATTCAGCACAGCGGAGAGGCAAAACATTGCAGAGATACGAACCACAGGCAGATCGCCGTCATGGACCCAGCTCTACACGCATTTCCGCTCCTCTTCGTGCTCCACCACCAGCAAGTCATGGACCGTCGCTGACGACTACGCAGGTACACAAACACACCAATTGCTGTCGGAAGGGGACTACCTGCCGGGGCCGTGACGTGGGGACGGGGGAGGGGCATGTTGGGGAAACAGCATTTACAATAGCACCAATATATCAACAATGCAAGGAGACAACCAGGAATGACACAGAGAAACCACTACACACAAATAACTTGCTTTATTGCACATAATAGGGGTTGACTCCTAGAGTAGCCAGGAGCATGGGCAGTGGATAGAACAGAACAGGTACATCAGAGGCAGCACATGAGAGGGACAACTAGCATCAACAGTCCATGGCAAAGAACAGGTACATCAGAGGCAGCACATGAGAGGGGCTAAGTGCATCAACAGTCCATGGCACAGAGCAGGTACATCTGAGGCAGCACATGAGAGGGGCACAGAGCATCAACAGTCCAAGTTACAGAACAGAGCAGGTACATCTGAGGCAGCACATGAGAGAGGCTAAGTGCATCAACAGTCCATGGCAAAGAACAGAGGAGGTACATCTGAGGCAGCACATGAGAGGGCACAATGCAGTATTATAACAGCAGCAGGGAAGTGTTCATAACAGAACAGGGACATCTGAGGCAGCACATGAGAGGGGCAACGAGCATCAACAGTCCATGGCACGGAGCAGGTACATCTGAGGCAGCACATGAGAGGGGCTAAGTGCATCAACAGTTCATGGCACAGAACAGAGCAGGTACATCTGAGGCAGCACATTAGAGGGGCTAAGTGCATCAACAGTCCATGGCACAGAGCAGGTACATCTGAGGCAGCACATGAGAGGGGCAACGAGCATCAACAGTCCTTGGCACAGAGCAGGTACATCTGAGGCAGCACATGAGAGGGGCTAAGTGCATCAACAGTCCATGGCACAGAGCAGGTTCATCTGAGGCAGCACATGAGAGGGCACAATGCAGTATCATAACAGCAACAGGGAAGTGTTCGTAACAGAACAGGTACATCAGAGGCAGCACATGAGAGGGGCTAAGTGCATCAACAGTCCATGACACAGAGCAGGTACACCTGAAGCAGCACAAGGACGTGTGTCATGCGCCCCGTCCCATGGACATTAATAATGCAAGGGTGGTTACAATGGACAATGCAGACACCAAGTACAATGACATGTGAGTGATGGGCACTGCACCTCACAGCACAGAATCAGCTGGACTGACTGACCCAGTTGCTTCGGACACAGTGGCAGGATCTGATACAGGATTGGGAGATACAGCCACTGTACCAGTGACTGACACATGAGCCATAGACCCAGACACACTGCCATCACCAGAAAAAGGAGTGTGAGACACAGCCACAGCTCTAGTGACTGACACATGAGCCATAGACCCAGACACACTGCCAGCACTAGAAACAGGAGTGTGAGACACAGCCACAGCTCTAGTGACTGACACATGAGCCATAGACCCAGACACACTGCCAGCACCAGAAACAGGAGTGTGAGACACAGCCACAGCTCTAGTGACTGACGCATGAGCCATAGACCCAGACACACTGCCAGCACCAGAAACAGGAGTGTGAGACACAGACACAGATGTAGTGACTGACACATGAGCCATAGACCCAGACACACTGCCAGCACCAGATACAGGAGTGTGAGACACAGCCACAGCTCTAGTGACTGACACATGCGCCATAGACCCAGACACACTGCCAGCACCAGATACAGGAGTGTGAGACACAGCCACAGATCTAGTGACTTACACATGAGCCATAGACCCGGACACACTGCCAGGACATGTCCCTGTACAGTGACCAACAAATACCATGCCAGCATCTGAGACATGAGAGTGGCGGACACACACAGTGGCAGTACCTGAAACAGGAGAGGGCACAACTGACACAGTGCTACTACATAAGGCATGTCAGCGAGCAACAGACACATTGCCACTATCTGACACATGAGAGTGAACTGCAGCTGACCCACTAGGACCACTGAAATGATGAGCCACAGGGATGTAGGGGCCAGGAGGCAGGGTGGCTCTGGGAGCTGGGGTCAGCTGTACTGGAGTGACATTGGGGTGGTCAGGTGTCACTCGTATGTGTCTCCGTTTCTTTGGGATGTGTAAGGGCACCCTGGACATGACTGGACTGGTAAGAAGTGCGGGCTCATCTGAAACATCACCCATCAAAGGTGGATCATGTGCTGGTGGTGGTCTGCCCACTGGGGACGTGCTGGACCCTGCTTGACGCTTGTTCTGGCCCTGCCTTCTGCCCTCTGTATCATGAGTAATTGGGGATGCAACAACAGTGTACTCCTTCCTCTGCTTCACCGGGGTGTGGATGGGAGTAGAGGTATGGGGGGACTCCACCTCTGATACATGTGTTGTACGTTCCTTCACCAACACCAGCTTCAGAGGACGCAGGGGTGATGTATGCCTGTCCTTGGTGGATGTCCTGTGAATGGGAGAAGCCTTGGCCCTGGGAGGTTCCTTGGCCATGGGAGACGCCTTGGCCCTAGGAGGTGTCCTGTCTTTGGAATGTGCCTTATCCATGGGCGGTGCTCTGTCCCTGGGAGTTGCCCTGTCCTTTGTAGTGTCCCTGTCCTTGGGAGTGTCCCTGTCCTTGGAGGTGCCCTGTCCTTCGGAGTGTCCCTGTCCTTGGTAGGTGCCCTGTCCTTTGTAGTGTCCTTGCCCTTGGGAGTGTCCCTGGCCTTGGGAGGTGCCCTGTGCTTGGAAGTGTCCCTGTCCTTGGGAGGTGCCCTGTCCTTTGCAGTGTCCCTGTCCTTGGGAGTGTCCCTGTCCTTGGGAGGTACCCTGTCCTTGGGAGTGTCCCTGTCCTTGGGAGGTGCCCTGTTCTTTGTAGTGTCCTTGTCCTTGGGAGTGTCCCACTCCCGCTCATTTAGCAATTAACCACGCCAATATCGTGGTAATTGGAGATTTTAACTATTGGCCAGCTGATGTCCATGAAAGTCACTTGTCGGTGGAATTCACAGACCTTCTCACAGGCATGAATCTTATCCAACACATTCACACCCCCACCCACCTGAAAGGTCATATTCTTGACCAAGTTTGGACATCCAACCTCGATATTTCACCTCCCTCGGTTTTCCCTTGCTCCTGGTCCGATCACTATTTCATCTCCTTCCACCTACATTTGCACACCCTCTGTCCCCCCCCCGCCCCACAAATATTATGGCTCGTAACTGGAAAAGGGCCAACTTGCCCGAATTTTATGACTCACTGATTTCTACCGCACCCTTGTCGTCGATCTCTTTAGAGAATCAGGCTGACAATCTCGATGAATGGCTGCAACAGGCTAGCGATGAAGCTGCTCCTCTAAAAAAAATTAAAACTAAGCGCCCCTATGACGCTCAACATTGGTTCACGGACCAACTTAAAGCGGAAAAACTCGCACTGCGGCAATCTGAACGCCGCTGGCGTCGCCATTATGACCCTTTGCTTAAACTAGCCTACATCGAGGCCTTGAAAGCCTACAAACGATCAATCTTGGATGCCAAGACGGCATATTTTTCACAAAAAATTTTGAACTCCAATAATAAAACTAAGGATATTTTTTCAATTGTAAATGAGCTCTCCATGCCAGACAGAGTCACCCTTCAACCGCAGCCGACTCAAACCCTCTGCGATTCACTCAATTCTTATTTTACAGATAAAATAATCACAATAAAAAATAATATTCCATCCCCGGCATCCCCCACTTTTCCTCCTCTTCCCCCCACAAATACCAATATCCTCACAGAGTTCCCACTTATATCTTTAGAAGAGTTCACTACTCTCCTTCATAAAGTCAGTTCGGGCTCCCCCAACGACTGCTGCCCCCCGCAGGTCTTAAAAGAAGCCTTCCTTGCTTGCCCAGGTCCCCCTTTGGCACTACTCAACAACTCCCTTGCCACCGGGAAGGTTCCATCTTCTTTCAAGCAAGCTGCAGTTCTACCTATATTAAAGAAATCTACCGCAGACCCCTCAACACTCAGCAACTACAGACCCATTTCTCTCTTACCTTACCTAGGAAAGATCTTGGAGACCTTTGTTACCCGCTGTTTGAGCTCTTTTATAGAGAAATCTTCCTTCTTAGACCCCCAACAAGCAGGATTCAGACCCCTCCATTCCACCGAGGCGGTCATAGTAGCTGTCATGGACACCCTCAGGAAAGGTGCGGATAAAAACATCTCTCAAGCCCTTGTCCTATTAGACCTCTCGGCGGCTTTCGACACGGTCGATCATACTCTTTTGATCGACCGTGTCCACAACGCTGGCATTCAGGGAGTGGCCCTTGACTGGCTCAGATCTTTTCTTCATCAACGTTCTCAGTCCGTTCACCTCTCCACCTTCTCCGCTCCTTACACTTCCCTTCCTTGCGGAGTTCCACAGGGCTCAGCACTTTCTCCTCTCCTTTTTAATTTGTACCTCCAACCTTTATTAGCTTCCCTCCGTAATTCCACGGTCACAATATTTAATTACGCCGATGATCTTCAGTTAATTTTTCCCATAGACTCCCTCCCTTCTTCCCGCACTAATTTTCAGATCACCATGATGACCATTGCGGAGTGGATGCACCACAGCCACTTAAAGCTGAACCCCACAAAAACTGAGCTCGTCCTGGTAGGAGGCCCCAATCATCCCTGGAACTCCACGTTCTGGCCAACCTCTTTGGGGCTCGCACCCTCTCCCGTGAGCTCAGTCAAAAGCCTGGGGGTGATTATCTCTGAAGACCTATCAATGCGACCCCACATCAACGCGGTCACATCTGCCTGTTTCTTCCACCTCAGGCGGATCCGCAAGATCAGCAGGTATTTCAGCAAAGAAGCCCTGACCCAAGTTGTCATTGCGCTTATCACCTCCAGGCTCGATTATGCGAACATCCTCTATGCAGGGATTCCTGCTTGCCATCTTCAACGGCTGCAGCTGGTGCAGAACCAGGCCGCCCGCCTGATTTTCCACCAGCCCAAGCATCAACATGTCACTCCCCTCCTTCGTAGCCTACACTGGCTCCCGGTATCCAAACGCTGCACTTTTAAACTGGCATGCACCACCTTCAAAGCCCTTTCAGATGCAGCTCCCGTTTTCATTTCTTCGGTCTTGTCCCGTCATATCCCTACGAGAGCCCTTCGCTCAGCCTCATTAAACCTCCTCGAGGTTCCTAGATTCAAAAGGAAAAAGCACGGTGGCCTGAGCTTTTCCGTCCTGGCCCTCTCCACTTGGAACTCCCTTCCACTCTCCCTCCGTCTTTGTCCAAAGTTTGACTGCTTCCGCAGACTTTTAAAAACCCTGCTCTTCCAAGCCGCATTTGACTAAACCTCCTGCCTCCGGTCCACGCCATCTGTCTATCAGCGCCAAGAAACCAATGGTGATAGAGCGCGTTACAAATATTTTTAGTAATAGAATTGGGAGGGGCCCTGTCCTTGGGAGTGTCCCTGTCCTTGGGAGGTGCCCTGTGCTTTGTAGCGTCCTTGTTCTTGGGAGTGTCCCTGGCCTTGGGAGGTGCCCTGTCCTTGGGAGTGTCCCTGGCCTTGGGAGGTGCCCTGTCCTTTGCAGTGTCCCTGTCCTTGGGAGGTGCCCTGTCCTTTGTAGTGTCCCTGTCCTTGGGAGGTGGCCTTGCCTTGGGAGTACCTTTTGAGGGGGATGCCTGTGTTCCATGTGAATCCCTGTCCCCCAACACCCCTTGAGGATCCTGTGTGTCAACTCCAGGGTAGCTGATGTCGTGTTCTGTGAAAGATTTCCCTGTCCTAGGGGATGGTGTCTCTTGCCTCCGTGCCCTGCCTTGCTGCTTGTGCCTGCTTCTAGTGCAATACCCAGAAAATGAGGCCTGGTCAGAAATGTCACTCTCCCCTGAGACATCAAGTGGTGTGGATGGGGGAACTGAAGTAGAACCTTGTCCATGCGACTGTTGAATGGCTGCAGACACTGTGTTGGATAATGACTGAACTGTTCTGTGGAGACCAGAAACATCGCCATGCATCCCCTCCATGAATGCTACCACCTGCCCCAACTTTCTATCGTGGTCTAGGAATGCATGGATCATGTTGGTATGCCCTACACACAGCTGTCGCAGCAGATCAACCGCCTCAGCACAAAGGGCACTTTGTGTCACAGGGGCAGGGGCAGCGGTGCCTGCACCGAAGGCCACTCTGCTCCCCCTACTCTGGCGAGCACAAGCAGTACTTGTTGCAGTTGGTGACAGTGTGGGCCCTGTGTGCTGTGTACCGACTGAAGGTGTAGATTTCCCACTCCCTGTGTCTACCAACAGTGCTGACTCACCACCACTGTCTGAAGATGAGGACGATGGTGTCTCCACATGTGAGTCCTCAGGGACAGTTCTGTCCCCTTCTGCTGGGCTGCTCTCTTCAGTCTCAGTCTGCCTGTGTATGATCTCTGATGCGGATGCATTGCCACCACTGAGCTCCGTCGTTTGTGGGTCAGTGCCCTCGGACAAAGCTGAAAGAGAGAGAAAAGAGGTATACCTAAGTTCTACACTCAAGTACTGCAAATTACAAATTCAAAACTTCCTTGACTGCTGACCAACATGTAGCACCCATCCTGCATACGAACCACCCCTACCAGACATCCTCATGTCAAAGAACCGGGGGTGCCTGTGAAACATGTACATCAAACAAACAGGGCAAGTGCATGCAGACCACCACACATGTGATGCCATGGGACCACAGACCTCAACGGCATGTCCTGGGACCCTGTACTACAATGCAACTGGTATGTCCACCTGGCTGACATGGATGCTAACGCCCACTCTGCTAATGGCACCAACATGCAATTGCAGCACAACATTCACACCACGGATGTCACTACTGTGTCTGAACAGCAATACATGCATGCACTCACAAGTCACAAACACATTCAGTCTGCTTACCACTAGTTTGCTGCTGCTCCCCTCTCAACCGGGCGGACAGGTCAGAATGCGTTACAGCTATGATACGGAGCATTAGAGGGGTCATGGTACGTCGTGCAAGCCAGGATGATCTTGGAATCAGCCACAGTGTCATCTCCGCCACATTCTTGCTGAGCCTGGAGATGTTGTCCCAGCGCTTGTGGCAGTGTGTTTGTCGCCTATTGCATACCCCCACTGCCCGTACATCATGTGCTATGGTCCTCCACATGGCCTTGTGAAGGTGAAGCTTGACCTACCATGATGGGAGACAAGAGGGGGCAAGTCAGTGGACAGTTGGCCATTCACACAGATAGGAGCAACATGTATCTTTCAGCAGCCATGCACAGTACAACACATGTGAACGTCCCACAGCACACCGCCAAGATTGCAGAAGCCAGGAGTCAGTGACCACCTCATGCACACCAACATGTCCCCCACTGCACTTACCATCTGTCCGGGGGCACCGTAGAGCCGTTCATAGTGGCGGAGCACACCGTCCACAAGGACCTCCAGCTCCGCTGCGGTGATGGGACGAGACCTGATCTCTAGAACTCTCGGCATGGCAAGGTCCAGGACTGTGGCACAACAGCAGCAGTTGTTGGAGTGCTCAACAGCAGCAGGTAGAGGTGATGGGTGCAGGCAGCAGTTGGTGGATTGCTCAGCAGCAGCAGGTAGAGGTGATGGGTGCAGGCAGCAGGTGGTGGATTGCTCAGCAGCAGCTGGTAGAGGTGATGGATGCAGGCAGCAGTGGCTGGAAGCAGTGGATGTGTGCTGCTGAAATTCACACATTTATAGGGCCCTGAGCTGATATCAGTGGCCCATGTCTGCAGCAATTGGTTTTCCCGGGCTACCTCATTCAAAATGAGCCAATGACTGGGCCTGCTGTAGCGGTGCACCGCTTCCGCTATTTGTGAAATCGCTTACGCGCCCCGCGTTACCTGTTTCCATTGGCTACATGTGCAAGGACCATCACGGTCACACCCCGCCAACCGCATGTGCACGCTACCGCGATGGTGCATTTTTTGAAACTCATCACCCACTGGCATTGCAATGGCGGAGCACGCATTCCGCGGGGGCGGGGCAGGCTAACACATACATTTGAATGTGCAAGTGGAAATGGCGGTTGGTATCCCCCCTTTCAGTCACATAGCAGCACCCACCGCAGACTGCCCGGTGCGGGCAGTCACCCACCGCCGGGTGCGGGCAGTGGGTGACCGCCCTGTGTATTGATGTTACCCTGGCATGGATGGCCATGGCCGGTCCCCCACGGCCGGGTGCGGGCGGTCACCCACCGCCGGGTCTGGGCGTGAGTGACCGCCCTGTGTATTGATGTTACCCTAGCATGGATGGCCATGGCCGGTCACCCACCGCCGGGTGCGGGCGGTGGGTTACCGCCCTGTGTATTGATGTTACTCTGGCATGGATGGCCATGGCCGGTCACCCACTGCTGGGTGCGGGTGGTCACCCACCGCCGGGTGCAGGCGGTGGGTAACTGCCCTGTGTAGTGATGTTACCCTGGCATGGATGGCCATGGCCGGTCACCCACCACCGGGTGCGGGTGGTTGCCCACCACCGGGTGTGGGCGCTCACCCACCGCCGGGTGCGGGCGGTCACCCACTGCTGGGTGCGGGCGGTCACCCACCACCGGGGTGTGGGCGGTGGGTGACCGCCCTGTGTATTGATGTTACCCTGGCATGGATGGCCATGGCTGGTCACCCACTGCCGGGTGCGGGTGGCCACCCACCGCTGGGTGCGGCGGTCACCCACCGCCGGGTGCGGGCGGTCACCCACCGCCAGGTGCGGGTGGTCACCCACCACCGGGTGCGGGCGGTGGGTGATCGCCCTGTGTATTGATGTTACCCTGGCATGGATGGCCATGGCCGGTCACCCACCGCTAGGTGTGGGCGGTCACCCACCGCCGGGTGTGGGTGGTCACCCACTGCCAGGTGCGGGCAGTCACCCACCACCGGGTGCGGGTGGTGGGTGACCGCCCTGTGTATTGATGTTACCCTGGCATGGATGGCCATGGCCAGTCACCCACCGCCGGCCATGGCCGGTCACCCACTGGCCGCACCCGGTGGTGAGTGACCGCCTGCACCCAGCGGTGGGTGATCGCCCACACCGAGTGGTGGGTGACCACCGCCCCCGGTGGTGGGTGACTGGCCATGGCCATCCATGCCAGGGTAACATCAATACACAGGGTGGTCACCAACCGCCAGCACCCAGCGGTGGGTGACTGCCCGCACCCGGTGGTGGGTGACCGGCCATGGCCAGCCATGCCAGGGTAACATCAATACACAGGGCGGTCACCCACCTCCCGCACCCGGCGGTGGGTGACTGCCCCCACCCGGCGGTCTGCAGTGGGTGTTGCTATGTGACTGAAAGGGGGATACCAACTGCCATTTCCACTTGCACATTCAAATGTATGTGTTAGCCTGCCCCGCCCCCACGGAATGCGTGCTCCGCCATTGCGATGCCAATGAGTGATGATTTTCAAAAGATGCACCATCATGGTAGTGCGCACATGCGATTGGCGGGTTGTGACTGTGATGGTCCTTCACCATGCAGCAAATGTTACGCACAATTGCAGTATCAAGGATCATCTTCTGTGTTGGTGGAAGGCGTACCCGGATGCCGTGTGTACACACACTGAATGTCTACGCACACATGTAATATTTATAGGTGTACATGTGTGTCAGGCCATGTCCGGAATGCGTCAAGAATCATTATGTCATGTCAATGGCCTGTATCCACGTGTCTCATTTATGTCCATTAGTTGCATGTGTGGTCATACTATTGACCTTGCCAGTGGTTAACAAAGGCCAGTGATGTGAGCCCAAGTTGTGTCAGATGTGCATGGCTATGTGGTGACGTCTTAGTTTTGAGGTCACACATTTCTAATTGTACACATCTACACAGTACATCAAGGCTGTGTACCCACATTTTGAAGCTGTCGTGAGTGTGTGGTTTGTGTGTGCAAGTAGCAATGATGGGGGTATACATGCATTCTGTGTATGCGTCTGTGTGTCGCCTGTTATATGCCCATGCCTGTCATGTGAGGATGCACAGCATTGTAGGTGGGGTCATGGGTGCATGAAGACAAGGAGGGTGTGTTCCATGTTCGTGTTGTGTGTGCACGTCCATATGTGTCTGTGGGGACGCTTGTCCACACATGGGCCCTCAGTCATGTGATGATGGCTGTTCTTTCAACATGTGTGAACGTACCATTGGACATGTTTGCACACAGGATGTTGTTTGTGGGTGAACATTGTGTGTGTAGTTAGCTGTAGTGCCTTATATTTCGGTCACGTCGCACATACAATCCGTGTCTGCAACATGTATTATTTGTATTGTGTTGGTCAAGATGTGATAGTATGGCACAGCTGTGCGATGTTGGTCAATTGACATCTGCTCCCATCTACTCCCACCCAGGAGGGCTCCAAATGTGCATCGACCATACACTGTGCTGGAGGACATGGTTGAAGAGGAGGTAATCCGCAAATTCCGGCTTGACCGACGGACATTGCAGGACCTTGTAGCCCAATTGGCACCTCATCTGCAGCCACGCAGGCCATATCCAGGAGCAATTATACCCACAGCAAAGGTGATGGCGGCACTTCACTTCTTCGCGACAGGCACTTTCCAGTACACAGTTGGTTATGCTGGGCGGATGGCCAAATCCATGTTCAGCATGGTACTGCGGGAGGTGCTGCAAGCCATGATGCGTTACAAGGATGATTACATCCATTTCCCACGTCCGGCAGAGCTGGCTGCAGTGAAAGGTGACTTCTATGCCCTGGCCCAGATTCCACACGTAGTGGGTGCCATTGATGGCACACATATTGGTCTGATTCCACCCCAGGCACATGAACCCATCTATCGCAATCGGAAGCACTACCATTCTATCAATGTGCAAGTGGTGTGCCTGGTGGACAACATCATCTCCCATGTGTGTGCCAGATTTCCTGGGTCCGCACATGACTTCCACATCCTGCGGAGCAGCATTGTCCCCCAACTGATGGCTAATCTGCGTCAAGAACGTGCGTGGCTTGTAGGTGAGTGTGCTGTGATGACTACTGTGTTGTATGTGTGCCATGCTGTTCCCACCAATCCTGGTAATGATGTATGTGTCTGTCATCCCCCCACCTAGGCGACTATGCGTACCCAAACCGCCCGTGGCTGCTAAGCCCCCAACGGAATCCTACTACCCCAGGTGAAATGCGATATAATGAGGCCCATGGGAAGATACGTCGGGTGGTGGAACGTACATTTGGACTGCTGAAGTCTAGGTTTCGTGCCTGGATAAAACCGGAGGGGCCCTGCCATACTCACCCGGCAAAGTATGCAAAATAGTGATTGCCTTCTGCATGCTCCACAACCTGGCCTTACGCGAGAATATTGAACTGATCATGGACCCTGCAGACCAACACGTTGCTCCGCCTCACATACCACCCATGTCCAGTGATGAGGATAGTGGGGAGGAAGAAGGTGTGGACCAGAGGCATCAGCTCATTGCTCGCTACTTTCCTTGAATGTGAGTAACTACCTCTTGTGCTGCTGTTCAATGCGTGCTGTATGTTTGCTGGTGATGTGTGGATGTGGTGTGTGAATGCTGCCTGTTCTGGTATGTTCTGTTCGCAAATGGGTGTGTGAGATGGTGTACATGCAATGCTCCCTGATGTGTGTCCTGTGATCCGCTTAATTACTGATGAGTGTGGTTTGTTGCTGGACTCTCACCCACCCTCCCTGTGGACATGTGGGCCTGTTGGGAGTTGTTGTGCTGGACTCTCACCCACCCACCCCCACCCTCTCTGTGGACATGTGGGCCTGTTGGGAGTTGTAGTAATGGACCCACCCCCACCCTCCCTGTGGACATGGGGGCCTGTTGGGAGTTATAGTGCTGGAAACCCCCACCCTCCCTGTGGACATGGGGGCCTGTTGGGAGTTGTAGTGCTGGACCCACCCCCACCCTCCCTGTGGACATGGGGGCCTGTTGGGAGTTGTAGTGCTGGACCCACCTACACCCTCCCTGTAGACATGGGGGCCTGTTGGGAGTTGTAGTGCTGGACCCACCACCACCCTCCCTGTAGACATGGGGGCCTGTTGGGAGTTGTTGTGCTGGACTCACACCCACCCGCCCCCACCCTCCCTGTGGACATGTGGGCCTGTTGGGAGTTGTAGTGCTGGACTCTCACCCACCCCCCACCCTCCCTGTGGACATGGGGGCCTGTTGGGAGTTGAAGTGCTGGACCCACCCCCACCCTCCCTGTGGACATGGGGGCCTGTTGGGAGTTGTAGTGCTGGACTCGCACTCACCCACCCCCACCCTCCCTGTGGACATGGGGGCCTGTTGGGATTTGTAGTGCTGGACTCTCACCCACCCACCCCCACCCTCCCTGTGGACATGGGGGCCTGTTGGGAGTTGTGGTGTTGGGTGCTTTGACAACATGCAAGCCTGGGAATGTAGGAGGCAACATTTGTGGTTGGTCATGGTGGGTGCATTTGAGCCCAGGACTTCACATTTGGGTGACTGTGTGGTCCACATTAAGCATGGGCGTAAAATCCGCTCCGATCGCGGATTTTTCGGATTTTCGGCAAATTCGCAATCCGCGAACTCTCGCGAATTTGTCAAAAATCCGTGAATCCGCTCGCGGCGGATTTTTTGCTTGGTTGCGGCGCGCGGCGTGGTGCACGGCGTTCACTTTCCGTCATTTAGCGTTTGCCGAGTTGTTTTTCTTTGCGAGTGCCGCGCCATTTTGGATCTTGCTGCGTGATCCCGCGGGAGTTTGGCGCCCGCGAATACGTAATCGCGGCTTGCCACCTTGCACAGCACACCTGGCGAGAGGTCGCAATTGCGAACACGTAGTTGCGGCGGAAAGGAACAATCTCGCACTCGCGAAATAGAGATTTTGCAATTCTGCACAAGAAAATCACCAGCAAACAGGATAAACCTTCAGAAAATTATGATTTTTATCAGAATCACTGCTCAGGTTGACATTTGCATGGCCTTTTTTTTTGCAAGGAGTCCATTTTTGGGGGGGGGGAGGAAGGAAGTGCCCCACAGTCTCCAACTTCCTGTTCCTGTCCAGCAGGCTCCTCCCAGTGCTTTGTCCATCTCCTGGTCACTTTCATTTGGATCTGGAGCTGGAAGGATTACTTTTTGTGGGTGCTGCTGGATATTTGGATTTGAGGCCTTTTTGACTGTCTTTGGATCACTTTTGGATTAGAAATCAACTTTCACAAGTAAGTTTGTTTGGGGCATTACAGTTGCTGCAAGTACAATTTTGGAACTTTTTCAGAACATTAAATAAATTATATTGTGGGTAGCCACAGTATCCAGTAGGACCAGGGTTGGTTAGGGGTGCATGATACAACTGTTTTGTTGAATTTAAACACCATTGAGGCCATGGATGGGCTGGGATTGTGCTGATTTTATTGTTTTTTGTCGTTTTTTGGGGGCTGCTGGTGTGGCCTTTTGCCCAGGGGTGGTGGTGCATGGACTGAGTGTGCCTGTGGTGTGGTGTCACTCTCTTTAATGTAAACATCATGGATGGCATTGGATTGTGGTGATTTCTGGCTGTTTTTCTGTTTTTTGGGGGTGTACTGTTGATGTGGACTGGCCATGTGGGTGGTGGTGGTGGCCATCTTGAGTGCTGGCTGGTACAGGCAACATGTGCTTGGGGTGAAAGGGGCCATTTTGAGGAGAGGCAGTGTCTGAGGCCTGCACTTATTTTGCCTACTTTTCATCCATTATGCCCAGGGGTAGTGAGTGTTGCATGGGCCTAGTGTTTCTGAGGGGTGTCTTCTTGAATTTAAACACCATTGAGGCCATGGATGGGCTGGGATTGTGCTGATTTTATTGTTTTTTGTCGTTTTTTTGGGGCTGCTGGTGGGGCCCTTTGCCCAGGGGTAGTGGTGCATGGACTGAGTGTGCCTGTAGTGTGGTCTCACTCTCTTTAATGTAAACATCCTGGATGGCATTGGATTGTGGTGATTTTTGGCTGTTTTTCTGTGTTTTTTGGGGTGTACTGTTGATGTGGACTGGCCATGTGGGTGGTGGTGGTGGCCATCTTGAGTGCTGGCTGGTACAGGCAACATGTGCTTGGGGTGTAAGGGGTCATTTTGAGGAGAGGCAGTGTCTGGGCCTGCACTTATTTTGCCTACTTTTCATCCATTATGCCCAGGGGTAGTGAGTGTTGCATGGGACTAGTGTTTCTGAGGGGTGTCTTCTTGAATTTAAACACCATTGAGGCCATGGATGGGCTGGGATTGTGCTGATTTTATTGTTTTTTTGTCGTTTTTTTGGGGCTGCTGGTGGGGCCTTTTGCCAAGGGGTAGTAGTGGTGCATGGACTGAGTGTGCCTGTAGTGTGGTCTCACTCTCTTTAATGTAAACATCATGGATGGCATTGGATTGTGGTGATTTCTGACTGTTTTTCTGTGTTTTTTGGGGTGTACTGTTGATGTGGACTGGCCATGTGGGTGGTGGTGGTGGCCATCTTGAGTGCTGCTGGCTGGTACAGGCAACATGTGCTTGGGGTGTAAGGGGCCATTTTGAGGACAGGCAGTGTCTGAGGCCTGCACTTATTTTGCCTACTTTTCATCCATTATGCCCAGGGGTAGTGAGTGTTGCATGGGCCTAGTGTTTCTGAGGGGTGTCTTCTTGAATTTAAACACCATTGAGGCCATGGATGGGCTGGGATTGTGCTGATTTTATTGTTTTTTGTCGTTTTTTTGGGGCTGCTGGTGGGGCCCTTTGCCCAGGGGTAGTGGTGCATGGACTGAGTGTGCCTGTAGTGTGGTCTCACTCTCTTTAATGTAAACATCATGGATGGCATTGGATTGTGGTGATTTCTGGCTGTTTTTCTGTGTTTTTTGGGGTGTACTGTTGATGTGGACTGGCCATGTGGGTGGTGGTGGTGGCCATCTTGAGTGCTGCTGGCTGGTACAGGCAACATGTGCTTGGGGTGTAAGGGGCCATTTTGAGGAGAGGCAGTGTCTGAGGCCTGCACTTATTTTGCCTACTTTTCATCCATTATGCCCAGGGGTAGTGAGTGTTGCATGGGCCTAGTGTTTCTGAGGGGTGTCTTCTTGAATTTAAACACCATTGAGGCCATGGATGGGCTGGGATTGTGCTGATGTTATTGTTTTTTGTCTTTTTTTGGGGCTGCTGGTGGGGCCCTTTGCCCAGGGGTAGTGGTGCATGGACTGAGTGTGCCTGTAGTGTGGTCTCACTCTCGTTAATGTAAACATCATGGATGGCATTGGATTGTGGTGATTTCTGGCTGTTTTTCTGTGTTTTTTGGGGTGTACTGTTGATGTGGACTGGCCATGTGGGTGGTGGTGGTGGTGGCCATCTTGAGTGCTGCTGGCTGGTACAGGCAACATGTGCTTGGGGTGTAAGGGGCCATTTTGAGGAGAGGCAGTGTCTGAGGCCTGCACTTATTTTGCCTACTTTTCATCCATTATGCCCAGGGGTAGTGAGTGTTGCATACTTGCATGTCCCTAGTCTTTCTGTGGGGTGTCTTCAATGTAAACATTATGGATGGCATGGGATTGTGCTCATTTGTCTGTGTTTTGTCGATTTTTTGGGGTGTATAACTGAACTGATGTTCCTCTGTCTTCCATTGCTTTTAGGTGCACAAGACTCAAGAGAACCACCAGTGCCAGGAAGAAGTCCTGCAGCGGTGTGTGTGTGCAGCATAACGTCACGCGACGTCACGTCTGGACACAGACAACTCTGCAACTCGTGCAACTGCTGCCTGCTGTTCTGACCTGCTCTGAAGAAGATGGCCCCAAAAAAAGTAACCCGTAGCTCCTCTAGCAAGAAAGGTGCCAGTAAGGAGCAGAAGAAGCAAGTTACCAAGGAGACTGGTGTGCCGCCCGCCCCTTTTTTTGGTGGAAAAATAAAAGGTATGCCTGCAGCAGCAGCGGGATCTGCTGGGGACCAAGCTGGCAGCAGCACCCCCGCTCCATTGGGCTCAGTGCCACCACCACCACCACGCCAACTTAAGTCCAAGCCCTTGAGTGCTGCAGAGGCAGCCAGTATAGTTGTTCAATCACCATCGACCAGTGATGTTGGCTCATCGCAAGAAAGCAGCAGCAATGTCCCTCAATCAACACAGGTTGTTGTAGCTCATCTGACGAGTGTTGAACAACCACAGCCGCAACAACAATCACATGTGCAAGTACAAGCCCAAGTACATGTGGAAGGAGAGGCAGCGCAAGGAGATGCGCAAGCAGAGGTGCATGGAGGGTCACAAGTGCCCACAATAGTTGTCCCTCCCGAAGTAGGGGCACATCAGGAAATCGACAATCAAGGCGAGGTATCATTTGAGGAAGCCACTCCTCCTGATGATCCTTCATTGTCTTCCACACCCCTAGCAAGGAAGAGATCAAGGGTGGTGTCTACATCTTCTTCAAGCACACCTCCTTCTGATGATACGGATCAAATTTGGGAACCAGCACCACTGCCGTCTGAGAGTGAGGCACACCATGATCCGACAAAGGTAGTTAAGCGTAAAAGGAAGCTCGTCCAAAGTCTCAGAGTTATGGAGTGTGATGAGGCTCAACAAGAAGTGGCGGATACTGCTGCTGATGAAGACTCTGCCAACGACGACCCAGTCATCATAAAGGTCACTGCAGCCCCAGCGGGCATGCAGCAAACAGACATTTTGACCCTAGCCCGAAGAGCTGCTGAGCGTGATGATGATGATGTTGTCGATGAGGAGGCAGTGGAAACACCACAATCATTGGAGTTAAGTAGTACACCAACTCGTCCCGCTTCCATATTTCTTTCTGGCAAGAAGAGACCTCCATCCACCTCGACCTTAATTAGTGGCGGTGAAAGTGCACAACGTACAAAAGTTGGGCAATCCAGATCCTCCACTTCATCTGGCATTAGCTTCATGACCACCACCACCAGTATCGCCGCCTCCTCCAGGTCCCACAGACACTTCAAGTCCCCAGTTTGGGACTTCTTTACTGTTTGTCAAAAAAATCCAAAGTTTGCCATTTGTACCCTTTGTAAGCTTGCAGTTAGTCGTGGTAAGCCAGGTACCAACTATGGTACCGGAGGCCAGAGAGGTCATCTTAGGAGACAGCACACTGTCCAATGGTTTGCGCACCTAGATGCGATCAAGAAAGGCCGAATTCAAGGAAACATTGATGTTGCATCTGATGATGACGAGGAGGAAGAAGACGTGTCAAACACTTCCCTTACACCCAGTACCCCTGTCAGCAGCACACCCAATGTGAGGCACACTAAGAGTGTTGGAGCGAGTGAGACACCAATGCACAAAAGTTCACCAGCGAGCAAAATTGGGTCAACAAAGTCATTATCAGCCCGTAAATGCTTGGTCCAGGGCAACATTAGAACAATGCTTACTTCAGACGTGCCATATGAACGCAACCACCCACTGACGCGTCTGTATAACACTAAGCTGGCTAAAATGCTAGCTGTGGACCTTCTCCCTTTTTCTTTTGTAGAAGCGGTAGGTTTTCTAGAATTAGTGGCAACGCTCTGCCCTAAATGGAAGGTTCCTAGCCGGTTCTATTTTGCCAGAGTTGCGGTTCCAGCACTACATGAAGATGTGCTGGAGGCGATTGGGGCAGCTTTGCAGAAGAGTGCTGTTCACACAATACATCTGACAACAGACATGTGGACCAGTGACGCAGGCGCTGATTACATGTGCATCACTGCACACTGGGTCTCTTTTTCAGGTGTTAAAGCAAAGCTAAACGCAGGTGTTGACCCGGACAAAGTTTTCAAAGCTGCTCGGAAACATGCAACACTAGCCATGTTTGGCTTGGAGAAAAGTCACACATCCCAAAACATTTTGGACGAGTTTGACAAAAAGGTCTTGAAAATGCTATCTCCAATAAAACGCAAGATTGGTTATGTTTCCACGGATAATGGCGCCAATATAGTTAAGGCCATGTCGCTGGGTGACTATGTTAGAGTGCCGTGTTTGGCGCACTGTATCAACCTGGTAGTTCAAAAATTCTTGAGTGATAGAGACAGTGCAGCGTTCGCGGTAATGGCCACCTGCCGCAAAATGTGCAACCATTTCAGCCATTCTTTTAAGGCCCGGAAGCATCTGAGGAGGCTGCTACTTCAAAGTCGAATACCAGTGAAAGCACTCATCCAGGAGGTGGCAACACGTTGGAACTCAACCTTCTACATGCTTGAGCGTCTGTATGAGCAGTATACGGTACTCGATCACTATTTCTTAACAGAGGGTACAACTCAGAAGGAGGACCTGCGGATGGCTGCGGCGCAATGGGACATAGTTAAAAGCCTGACAGACATGCTTCGTCCTTTTGAGTTCTTCACGCGTGCAGTCAGCCAGGAGGACTGTAATTTGGGAAAAGCTATCCCATTGTTGTGCATGCTCGAGCACCAACTGATGGCGGTGTCTTCTGAGTTTCAAAAAGATGTACAAAAAAAAGACCATTTTATTTTGTCTGAGAAATTATTAGAGCGCCTACGTGGTGATGAACGTCTTCAAAAGATCAAGTCAGATCAGCATTACATTTGTGCTACTATTCTGGATCCACGCTACAAAAAGGCGCTGGCAGGCGAAGCATTCTTTCCTTTTGCTGATGCAGATGTTCAAAAGTACAAACATTGGTTAGCCTGGTCAGCCAAGAGGTTTGAAAAAGAACGGCAGGTTATTGAAGGAGAAGACAGTACATCAGCATCAGCAGGCCATCCCCAGTCACAAGAATCCACTTCTGCACCTGTGGCTGGGGCACAAGTGACCTCTCAGCCGTTAAAGACACCGGCAACTGGATCATCTGCACCACACACAACACTAACAGTGGCTGCTGAGGAGGATTGGCTAAGTTTGCTTGGGTATGGTTCTCGAGAAAATATCAAAGGCACAGCAAAAAGTAAGCAAAGTGGAGGAACCGTTGATGACCTTGAGTCGATGGTGCAGGACTATTTGAATGACTCAACAGAGGTCTTTCTTAATGATGAGCCATTGCAGTATTGGCATGGCAAAAAACAATTGTGGCCACAGCTCTCCAACCTGGCTATAAACTATGTGTCTTGCCCACTCGCAAGTGTGTCTTCTGAACGTGTTTTCAGTGCTGCTGGTGGCATTGTAACTCCCAAACGGAGCCGCCTCTCGCCCAAAAATGTGGAGCGGCTGACAATGATCAAGATGAATCAGCACCTCATACCACCAGATTACAAAGTACGAGAAAGCACGCCGCATGAAGACGAGGAGGACGGCAACGTAGATGAGGGGATTTGTTCTCTGTTCGGTGGCACTGACCTCATCCTGCCTGAATTCGCAGAGTATGATGACGAAATCTTCTTCTTATTCCCTGACACCGAGCCCTGAAAATGAGACAATGAATCAAGAACTTTCTTTTTCGTCCTTATTCACTTTTATTCCTGTGTGTCTCTCTTTCTTTGTTTTGCACAGTTAATTTAATTCAAACTTTAATCACCTAATCCCAAAAACAAGACCATCAGCAGAACTGTCTTCACTTGTTTGCTTATTGATTTGAAGGTGCCCCAGTCTACATTCCTCAGGTTCACAAGTTCTGAAGAACATGCTCCTCTATCCTCCTCCTCCAGACTGCGATTTCCCTCAAAGCAGAGTGCTGGATTACGCCCAATGAAGAAAGACTCAGCACTTGTGGGGGTGTTGTACTTCTTTGCGGGTGAGTTGACGGATTTGGGCCCATTGCTGTGAAGCTCTAATAATGGACAAAAGTGTTTTGGACCAAATATGAGGTGGAAATTTCTTGCCGTTTTTGCTGACTTGCTTGCCTTTGAGGTGCTCTTTGGCGGGGTTCCGGGTGTTTGTGGGTGATTTTTGGTGTCTGGGAGCACTGCTGCGACAGTCTAATCTTGATTGCATTTTCTTTTCAGGAAATCCGTGGTGGAAAACAGGAGTTATGATGATTGATGATGATGACCTAGCTGCACAGCGCCGCGTTTGGACCGAAGGCCGAGAGATATTGTAAGTATGAGATTTAGCATTTTCGCTGTTTGGGGGTGTTGTCGGGTGGTTTTTTGCAGGTGGGTTGGCGGGTCTTGCCTGGGGCATTCCTGGGAAGGTCTAATACCGGATAGAAGTGTTTTGGACAAAATCCTTAAGGAACAGCCTTTTTTTGCTATTTCTTCTGACATCTTGCTCAATGTAGCGTTTTGGGGGGCTTCCTGCTGTTCGTGGGTGGGTTGCGGCCGGGGTCTCTATCGAAGCACTGCTGCGACAGTCTAATCTTGATTGCATTTGCTTTTCAGGAAATCCGTGGTGGAAAACAGGAGTTATGATGATTGATGATGACCTAGCTGCACAGCGCCGCGTTTGGACCGAAGGCCGAGAGATATTGTAAGTATGAGATTTAGCTTTTTCGCTGTTTGGGGGTGTTGTCGGGTGGTTTTTTGCAGGTGGGTTGGCGGGTCTTGCCTGGGGCATTCCTGGGAAGGCCTAATACCGGATAGAAGTGTTTTGGACAAAATCCATAAGGAAACACCAGTTTTGGCACTTTTTGTAAGTTAGGGTTCGTTAGGGTTCGCCCGAGCAGCAGGATTGCATGTGTTTCGGGGGTTCTATTGCAACGCAGTTCTGGGGTTTTAGAGCACTGTTGGAGCGATGCTGGCTATGGATACTTTTGCTTGCTTGCAAGTGGTTTGAATACAATCCACGGTCTGTATTTGGGCCTACTGTTACTTTCAAAGTACGTTTTGTCACCATTTTTCTGCTAGGCATCGTTTTTGGAGATCTGATTGGGGGTCTTCTACATTTTTGCGACTGGCTTTAGTAAGGGTCTTGGTGGGAGCATTGCTGGGAAGGTCAAATTTTGTTCTAAAACACAGTTTACAGTACACCTACCTTGAGGGGAAAGATCCGCTATAATATTTTGGCCATACTTATTTATCCTTAAAAAGGTGACTCAGACAGAGCACGCAATTTCAAAAATATTGTACTGTCTATTAGGGAAATCAAAGTGTCACTTTTTGCACCACACAGCGTACATACCTTTCATTTATTTATCAGTGGTATTGTAATAGCACTTCCTGTTTTCCGTTCAATAATTACAGGCCGGGTTTCAGTCAACATCCGCCAGGCAGGCAGTGGACAGGGTGTCTTCTGTCAGTGGTCACCAACATTGATGGACGAAGCGTCAGCTGGAATGGAGGAGTGCCGCCAATAAGAGGAATTGTTTGCTGCATGCAACTTACTTACCAAATTCAACAGGACAACTCCAACAACATACGCAATACAGATACAGTATCCATTGTTTTATTCTATGAGTGTGACTGCATGTGCTTAGCTTTAGTTTGTACCCAAAGATTCTCTTTATCTTCAATTATTGTTTGTCCATGCTGTGCTTTTTTTTTCTTCTCTCAACAAAACCTACCCAAAAAGAAACCCCCATTCCCATCCATTTTCCAAACCCTAACCCTCTTCCCCCGGGCTGTGTTGTTTTGCTTGATGTCTGACTAAAATGACATCAATAATTCCACACACTTGCTGGGGAGGATAAGGTCATAGCAACAGGCTGGTGAAGGAATACGAGGATATCTTCTAGACTTACTCAGCTTCAGTACTATATCTTCTAGTAGTAGGAGCCAATGTCAAATAAATTCAACGCAAGTACTAGTTATACTTGCAAGCAAATACTTTACCATTTGTTAGGCTACATTATGGCACTGTTCTAGTGTACTGTCACCTGCTATATTCTCGATGGTACCGTAACCGTTGTAATGCTACAGTAAGGACAAACCAGGTTTCGTTTTCTTTTTTTCCATAGGCATGCAACTGCCACTGTGTCACACCACTAGTACCACCGCAATGAGGAAATTTCACCCGCCCAGGATTGCCAACGTTAATCCCCATTTCACGTGGAGCCAGCCCTGGGCCTAGCCCTAATTTCTAACACAAATTACAGGTAAGATAAGCGTTTGGTGGGAGGTAGTATAATGGAGTATTATTTAGGACTAGACGAGAGATTGACGGTAGTGCTACTAAAGTCCTACGACTGTTCAGGAAAACAAACTTACTGTTACACCCCCGTCCCCCACCCACCAGACTGAAAAGCAGTAAAAAACAGGTATGGTCAGATAAAGTTTAAAAATGTATATTTATGTAGCCCTAACAAAATAATCTCCCTCAAGACCCACCCTAACCCCAACGATTGTCTTTGAAAAGTCCCAAAACGATCCCAACTCCCAAATCCCACCCCCCAAAAGTCTATAAAAAAAGGGCAAGGGACACTCCACTACTGGAGGGTGCTGGACCTGGTGCATTTTGCGGCATGGGCATCATACTCCTTGCGGAGGGTGGCAAGCTCGAAGCGGAGGCCCTCTACCAAGTTCTTATAGTTCTGGACCTCCTGCTCCAGGTAGGACATTCGGACTCCTAGGCGGCGTTGGCGTGCCTTGCAGCTCCTGTGGGGGGCAGCTGGTCTTTCTGTTGCTTGGCGGTGGCGGTTGGCTTTGTTAGCCCGGCTCGGTCCCGCTGGAGCACTGCGCATGCTGGCGTCCCGTGGGGTCACGGAGGAGGATGCAGCGGTCCCAGTCGAGGATGTTGTTGTTGCACCGGTCGACTGCGTGTCCTCCTCCTCCTCCAGGGCCACCAGCCGCCGATATTCGGCGACAGTGGCATCCAGCCTCCGTTGCCGGGCCATTCGCGCCTGCTCCCTCCGTGATGTTGATTTGGAAGGAGCAACTATATGAAGAAAGAAAGACATAGTCTGTAACCAATGCTCCTTAGCATTAATAACACAAAGTGATTGAGCCGAAAGTTGGGTCACAGTACAAGTAGCAAATTGAAAGCACAGTACATAACTATTGAGGACAGTATCTATGTAACCTCCCACTTCTGCATCCTTGCTCTAACATTAGTGGTAGTTTAATGAACAAATTCTACGACCACTATGGACTTCCATTACAGTCGACTATGACAGTACACCAGTCTTATTCTTCTTCTTCTCTCTTGTTTAGGAAAATTGGTACGTTATCTTATGCAAGCCGGCAGAATGACATGGACAGCACAGTGAACTTGCACCCGAGAAAAAAAGTTGCTCACCATGATGAGTGAGACAGACTTGCGTTACTGTACCGGTCCAGTACATGCAGGTGGTGAAGCTATTACTTTTCTATTACGGGTGGCACTGAGAATACTCTGTTACAAGGGCTACTGCTTAATTAATTTACCTTTCACCCTACAGTGCAAATGAGTACTAGAAAAGGAAAATGAAGAAGCTAACTAATTTGATTATCTATCACTTCACATGGGACGTATTTGATGACATATGGGATGACTTTAGGTGCTTTGCTTAATATTGAGTGAACAGTGATACACCCACACATGAATGACGCACTACAACTAAACTAAAGTTATTAAGAGAGGTACGGAGTGTCCACCGTAATAACCAGATATATGCTGTGCTTGCAGTTGCAATACAAAGTACTGCTACTATTCATGGTAGTATTGGACACATTTACAATTTATTTTCCTTGCCTTCCCTACACTGGAACGGACGTGCGGGTGCGGTGGTACATGCTCTTCAAGGTAACACTTAGTTCATCCAGCGACCATCTACTCTCTATAGATACACATGTGCTATCTAAGAGTCAGAGAATACCATGCTCCAGGCATCCATTCATTCAAAGTATACGCACACATACAGTTTCTGTTTCACCCACCCAGGCTGATGTCCTTCCACCCATCCTTGCTTCATCATTGACCCAGCCATGCACCATACCATATTCTTTCCTTCCCAGCCACCTCGGGGGCCAAGCAAACACATATCGTTCTTCTTTGCCAGCCATCATACAATTTCACGTCCCACTTACTTACACCCTTCTTTCGCTTTTCGTTCATCCCATCCATCACGTTCGTCTAAGAACTTATTGGGATTCTTCTCACCAAAAACTTCACAGCTAAGTCGAAGTACATTTCGAGGAGGCTACTACCTGGTTGATTTGTAATACACCCGTGCAGAAAGCACACTATGCAGTCTTCAATCTCAATAAGTAAGGAATATATAGCTTACCTGTTCCCGCCACCACCGTGCGAACCCCCACAGGACCGTCCGCCGGCTCTTGCACCGCCTCCTCCCCAGAGTCCTCCGAGTCCTCGCCCAACACCGCCACCTCCGCGCTGGCCCCGTCACCAGATGTTACACCTACAAAGTACATTTAAGAATGTTAGAATACACCACTCACTACTATATAATATTTGGTCTAGGAGAAATGTTAAAAAAACAGAATACAATGTAATAATTTGTGACTGTCTACTCTAAAGTAAAAATGTCCCTTTTTCCAGGGAAGGCTGTTGTCTTGCTGCACTTTTATGCACAACTGATGAATGCTTGCTTTTTATTTTTAACACGCACCACTTTTTCTCCTAACAGACAGAAGCTTGACTCCTAAGAACACGACCAGGATCAAGTTCAAACCAGGTGAGAGCTCGGCTCGACCACAAGAAATGTGTCCAATTAATCGTCAGCACTAAGCACTTTTCCGTTTTCAGTTAAATAGTTTTATGACAAAGTAGATTTTAATAAATGTGTTTACTTTTAATAAAGCTTTTAAACTTAAATAGACTCTGTGGTTTTTGGTCCTCCAGACTAGAGTGGATGAGCTAAAGGTTTTGAATTTTTGCAAGCATGAGTGCCTCTGACACTTCTTGACTGTGCTGTGACTCCGTACTCTCTTGTCCTGCGTACGATAATCTAGAGATCATTGGGGATCAATCATCGGTGACTTCGGGAGCTGAATGACTCTGCCACACTATCTAGTCAGTAAGGAGACAGTGCATAGAGCTATTGCTGAATAGAATGGGAGTCCAATGGAATTGCCAAATGTCCAATCTTAGTTAGCTACACAGACAGACTAATAAGAATAATCTAGTAATACCACAGGGAGTCATATTCGAGCCAGGATAAGAATTTATATCCAGTCTACAAGAAGATCAAAGACGATTTAGAAAAAATCGAATGAGGAACGCTAGGAAAAAATAGGTACTCTTTATTACAATTAAAACTTACTGGGGCCAGCAAAGGAGCCCTCGCCTGCCCGATCCTGGCCTGCATCCTGAACAGCACCCTCCTCCTCCTGTGTCCTCTTGCCCTTGGGGGGAGCTGATGTACAACATGAAAGAAAGAAAGACCAGAAAACATGGATGAGATTTGTCAACCAAATCAACCATTTCAAAAGAATAACAACATTTTTTGGAGAAATAGCAAATAGATAGACAACTATTCCACGGGATCTATCTCATGTGGTATACTACGTTATTCGTATTGCCTGATTTGCTGACCGTTGACTCAATAAACAGACTACTAAAGAGGTTTGCCTAGGCCTGGCACTGCAGGCAGCAGTCCGCAGCACGCGAAGTGACAGACAAAGTCCATCCTGCTTGCAGATCAGTGAATACTCAAACTATCAATCCACCCACCACCACCACTATTTCTTCTTATAGCCATGTGTCTAAAGGAAGGACTGGACTTCAGTCTGTTGGGGCTGATTTAGAAGTCCCTTGCGGCTCATTTTCCTCCATTGTTGCGTGACTTTTGTGACGCAGCGGCAGAACAAAAGACTCGCCATGGTGTTGGTGCGGCGTATATATTAAAAAAAAAAATTATGGGCGATGCATCACGTTGTAAAGCCCTGCGCCATCAGGGGGCGTTCCGGCGCAAGGGATGGCGTACCTGCGCAGGGACAAATCCTAAAAGTGGCTGAGGGAAATCTACAAGATGTCAATCAGTCACTTTTAAGACAATGATGCATGAGTCAAACCCTGCGCGCTTGAAGCCGACGTACGGCTTGATGCAGCATTGGGGAGATAGGGTACCCCAGAGCATTGCTGGAGCTGCGCCATCGTTGGCACGCAACTCCAGCAATGCGCCGCCTTTACGGCACAGATGCGTAAGGCTTCTGTGACGTTTTGGGCCAATGGGTGGTGGTGGCATGGCACACAATTACTGCCGCATCCCTGCTACTTTGCAGGGATGCGCCGGTAATTGAAAATATGACCCTTAGTGTCTAGCATTACGCAGTTCTTATCTTTACACTACACTCATACATAATTTCTCAGGCAAATGAAATGAACACAATTTACAAAACAAATAAGCATAGTAGCAAGCAAGGCTACTGAGAAGGAGAGCAGTGCACCTGAAATGCATAGAAGATTTTGAAATATAATTTACCTACAATGTAATCGGCAGCATTATTGCTCTTGGTAAAGAACAAAGATTTGCAAATAACAGAGCCGGATAAAACAGAGTAGTGATGAATAGCTACTACTACTCACCAAGCCCGGGGACCTCTACGCCGAGCGCGTCCAGCAAGTCCCGTTCCCGGTCCATGACATCGGTCCAGCGGTGGGTGGCCTGGTTATATGTGCGCCGGACCCCAGAGAGCTTATACATGGCCCGGCACACCTTCTCCCACCGCTTCCGGCGCTCCCGGATGCCATAGCCAGTTGCGATCTTGCCGCCTCCCAGGATCGTCTTGGGGAGGCGGCGCTGGACGTGGAAGATGAGCGCGGCCACCTCCTCCGCGCTGAAGATCTCCCATGGCACCACTTGCTCCCCCCTCAAACGCCCGCACGGGAGCCGGGCACGGGGTGCGGGACCCTTCCCCTTCTCAGGGTGCTTCCCGGCTCCCTTTACCATGGTCTGGGCAGAAATAAACTTAAATGATAAAGAAGAAATAGAATAGTGAAGAAGAAAAGAAAAGAGTTTAAAAAAGTAGTTTAAAAGTAACTAAAAGTAGCAGAAAACACAAAAATATACAGCTAGAAAAATAGAGGGATAGATAATAAGTAAAATAGATTAAATAAACTTCAAACAAGCAAAGGATGGCAGAGATTCAGAGAGGATACAGAAAGCATGCCCAGGACCATAGCAATGAATGAGAAACAAGATGGCCGCGCCCGTTCACGACCGCGTGGGTAAGTTCGCGCGAGATTTTCCTCGCGAGCACGCGCGAAATTGTATTAGCGAGCAGCACAGTTTGCGAGATTACACATAGCGGCCGGAAACGGAATTACGTCACGCAAACAAGATGGCCGCGCCCGTGTACGACCGCTAGGGTAACTTGGCAAACGTATAGCTACAAGCGCCTCGCGAACACGCACAAAAGCACGCGAACATACACGTCGCAAAAAAAAAATTTGTGTATTCGCAAGCATTCGCGGCTTCCGAAATCGATCTCGCACGGATTCGCGCCCCAAAAAACGCGCGAAATTGCAGAAAAAACGATTTTTGCTAAACTGAAAGCAATGAGCAGGCGCAAAAGTTCAAACTTAACATTTGTAACATTCACTGTAGTGCTTCCTGAGGGGCCCCTCCAGAGTTTGCAACTATTCTATGACCCTGCTATGACCCAAACAGCAGGCTCATAGAATAGCTACAAGTAGACCATAAAGGTCCTGTGAAAAAAAATTTCACTGCAACAGAAAGCAATTTACAGATAAGGAAGGAAGCAGGTGCCAGCCAGACTGGAACTTTCTAAATAACTGACACATTAATCAACCCCAAATTAATTCATGGCAGTTGAAGTAGGGGAGGTGTGCTTGCTTTTTTCACCCCCCATAAACTACAGTGATAAACAAACCTAATGGGTGGCAGTGAGGATGTACCAGAGGGTGGCATGGGTGTCCCAGAGGGTGGCAGTGGTGAAACAGAGGGTGCTGTGAACCTGTGAGATAAACCAGACGTAGAAACAACATAGTCGCGGCCGTTGCGTGCCGAAAAGTAAGTTCGCAATTGCGAAATTGTCCCAAAATCGGCGCGAACGCTCGCCAACACAAAAAACGGGAAAATCCGCGAGAGTTCGCGTATCTTCGTGGATTACGAATCCGTAAATCCGCAATTTCGCGTACGCGAGATCCGCTAGATCCGCCCATGCTTAGTCCACATGCATGGATTGGAGCCTGGGCGATGTGTCTTGGCAATTGTGCAAGGCAGACCATGACAGTGTGATTGTGGTCATTGGTTTGTACTTACCAGCCTCAAGTCCCTCTTCGATTCCTTCCAGGCTCTCAGGGTGCAGTATGCCCAGCACCTTCTCCTCCCATTTGGCAAATGGTATAGGCTCCGGGGGAGTGCCGCCGCCAGTGTTGTGCCTGCAGGTGGTTCTTGGCCCTGATGCCTTTCACCCTTGCCTTGAGGTCGTGCCACCACCTCTGGATCTCGTGTTTGGTGCGTGGCACGGTCCCTGAAGCATTCGCTCTGGTCACTATCCTGTCCCACATGGTGGTTTTAGTTGGCAAGGTGGTCTGCTGGACTAGGGTACTGAACAGATGTGGATCGACACGGATGATTTAATCCACCATGACCTTCAACTCACTCTCTGTGAACTTGGGGTTTTTCTTGGGTGCCATGGTGTGTGATGAGCAAGGTGTTGGTGGGGTGGGGTGTGCAGGTGTGTGGTATGTAGGGATGGTGTTGGGGTTTGTGTGGTGGGTGTGTTGGTGTGCAGGTTGTATGTGTGTTTGTCTGTGTCTGCTGTTTGAGCTATTCTGCTTCTTTATTCCAGCTGTGCTGTAATGCAAAGGATTGTGGTAATGAGAGGGATTCATTTTATACTATGTGTGGTGGTTGTGTCCCAATGGTTGTTGCCAGCCAGGTGTTCTGTGGGTGCGGTGATTTGGGTGCTCTTGTTTGTGCTGGGGGGGGTGTCATTGGGGCGTGTAGTTGTTGGGGGTGGGTGTTTCAGGTGGGTGCGTGTCCTGTTTTTGGTGTTTTCTATTTACTTCCGTCCGCCATTTTTGAATCGGTGTGAAGGCAGGGATGATGCTTTTTGTCCTTCCGCAGTCATGCTCCGTTTGTCAATGCTTTTTTTCCGCGGTGGTTGAGGAAGGTGGTGAGTTCCGTTGGGATGGTGGGGTTATCCTAATCGTGCGGCCGGACCCTCCGGCGGTTGGGCCTGTTTCCACGGTCAATGCGTCCGCGGCGGAGGGTGGTTCTGTGGTACCATCTGTTTACGGCGGTCTTTGACGTGATCCGTCCGCCGCGGTCGGTGTGTGATGACAGAAATATCTTAATCGCAACCGTGAATTATCCGCGGTGCGGTCGGGAGTATTTTTGCTGTGACCATGGCGGACGGAACCTGTTTCCGTCCGCCATCCGAATAGGCTTCCAAGTTTTTATCCACTGCTCATCAGAGCTAAGTGCATGTGCTCTGAATGAATGAATGAATGAAAGTTTATTTATATTGCGCAAGCTTAACCCAGAGGGCATCAAGGCCCCTAAAACATGGTATGATTCATTTACACTTGTTTGGCGTATTTAATTAACTTATAAGCCCCTTGTACAGTAGTATACTATATACCCAGGGTTTGTAAATTAAATGCAACTAGTGGGCCTGCAGCATTGCGTGTGCCACCCACAGTCGTAGTCTTTTAAACCTGTCTCAAGCATGCCACTGCAGAGCCTGCATACACAGTTAAATTCCACTTTGACTTGGCTTTTAAAATTACATGCCAAGCATTATACTCCACTTTTACTAGATGTAGCAGATTCCTATGGTAGGCTCTAGGTAGCCCCCATGGGCAGGGTGTTGTGTAAGTAAAAGGTAGGACATGTGCCTTGATTGTGTGGCATATCAGGATAGTGACAAGCAGACTATTTTGTTTCTCACTGCTGTGAGGCCTACTCCTCTCAGACTAGCATTGGGTATTCCCTTATATACTTTGAAGTGGCAATTTTTGATCTGAAAAGGCGAAGATTTTGCCATGTTTAGTATGTTTATAAGTGTAGTGATAAATCCTGCTTACTGGTGTAGTTGGATTTTACAATGCTATTTTAGAAATGCCGATTCATTAAAGTAGGTCTTGGGGTAATGTCAGAGTTGGTGCGCCCAGTCGCAGCCCTTAAACAATGTGTAACTAGAATTTCAGTGATTTGCTTAGCTACCTTTGTCTGCCTATAATCAAAGTTGGCAAATAAGGAGGGCATCCCCATGCTTTGTCCTCTTCATGGGGCAAATTATCTGGGACAACTGTTGTATTGCAGACACCTGCACCTGCAATTATTTTGGGCAAAGTGGGATGTATTTGGTCAAGCATGTCTGTCAGTGCCAGACTATGAGTTGTCCGGGAGAGAATGTTTGTCGAGATTAATGATTGCTATGTGTCTGAAATTGGTTGGTGTACTAAGGGATATGACAGTACCTGTAGCATTTTTCTGTTGGTTGCTATTAGTTGTACCCTGCAAAATTGGTCCATTTCAATGATATTAAGAAGCCTCCAGGGGGCGTGGCCAGGCGCCGAAGGGAATGGCCGCCTGAATCCCCAGCTCCGCCGGGACCGTCAGAGTCCCGTTACCAATCCGCACCAAACCCTGGCTAGGAGACACCTCGAAGGCAACCCCTAGCTCCCCCAGGCCGGGTAACGAATCGGACCGATTTCCAGGCTCTGCACACCTTCGGAGGCTCCGGGAGGCGGCCGACGGCGGGCAGCGGAGACCCGGCGTCCCACCCCTGGAGCCCGGGAGCGGCCGCCTCTGCCACTCGAGGCTCCGGCTTGGCCGTGGTCCGCGGCTTGAGAGGCGCGAGGGCTGGGGGCGTGGCCTCCGCGACGGCACGAAATCGCCAAGGCGGCCGGCGGGACCCATCGGATCCTAGAGACCCGCTCACCGGGACCCGGACCTCCAGATACCGCCTACTCACAACAGTAAGGAGGGCTGCTGCACGTTGCGCCGCTACCACGGAGGGTGAGTGAGGAGCGACCAGCCTGTGCTGCATACATCCTTGCGGGGAGCTGTTGCCCCCAAGCACTACACGGGGAAGGGCCCAGAGGTCGGACACAGGCCTGTGATTGTGGAGGTGGCTGGTCGGGGCAGACAGGGGGACCGGCCAAAAGTGACAGCGGCCCTGAAAAGGACTGAGATAGCAAGGGAGGATCCCGGGGCGCCCCCCCTACAGCTCCTATACCATATCTACAGTTCTGACTGCGGACAATTGGAGGTGAGGAGTGAACTAGATCTGGCTACAGCCCGGACAAAGGTGGGTGACGGACCCTCCGCCCCCAGGGGCACCAGAGCGACCATGAGACCCAAAGGGAGCGTAGTGCCTCAGACCAATAAACTCGATCAATATACGGTACCCAAACCGCAGACGCAGTCCTGAGGGGCGCCGAAGGAGGTCTCGGAGCAGGCGGAACCCTCCCTAAAGTCTATAATGACGGCAATCCAGACCCTCGGCACCAGCCTCGAAACGAAGATGGACAAAATCACCATCGAGGTAAATCTGCTCCGCACCGACTTGGGGAAGACCACGGATCGCTCGAAAACCAACGAAGTGGATATTAAGGCACTTCAGGAGTCAGAGAAGAAACTTGAAAGCAGAGTCAGTGAGCTTGTCCACCAACACCGACAGTTGGCACTTCGGCTCGACGACCAGAAAGGCAGGGCTCGGAGGAGCAACATACGCGTGGTGGGCGTAGAAGAAGAACTGGAAGGGGACAGCACGGAGCTCTTTCTCGAAGACTTAATACTCCGCCACCTAAAACCCAAGAGGCTCTCCAAAATTTTCACTGTGGAGCGGGCCCACCGAGCCCCGATTCCGAAACCCAAGCCTGGAGCCCCACCGCGAACAATCATCGCCAAAATACTCAATTATCGAGACCGGGATGCGATCCTACAGGCTGCCAGACAACACGGTGACCTGCAGTATGAGGGATCCACAGTAAGGTTCTTCCCTGACTTTACGCTCCAGGTGCAACAGGAGCGGCGCTCCTTCCAGGGGGTTAAGGCGGCACTACGTGATCACGGGGTGCGACACAGGATGTTCTTTCCCGCAAAACTGAAGATTGTACATGGCGGCAAGTCCCATTTCTTCACCTCGCCAGCGTCGGTGCAGGAGTGGATTGACACAACGTTGGCAGAGGCCCCTCCCCTTCAAAGCAGCGGACGGTGGAGAGACAACGGACAACAGTCACCGGGATCGGCGACGGGGGCGGCTGAGGCTGGTGTGCAGAGCCAACGATCCTGGCGTTCGAGATCGAACAGTCCCCGCTGGGACTAACCCGGAGACAACACAGCGAGATGAAGCGGCAAGAACTGGACTTGGAAGCGGCCGGACAGTAATGTATACTGTGTGACTGTTTGTGTGCATGGGCCCTCCGAGGGGACAGAGTGGGGCCTGCCCACGGTTTAAGGGACGGGCTTCCCAAGACTACTATTACACCCCTGGCCTGGGGGTCTGACTGACCTGGGACACGGCGGGAGGGCGGCCGGGACGGAGCTGGCCACGTTAATCCCGAGTTAGAAGTTCCTCGGTGTCTCACCGGGGTAGGGTTGGGCGACAGGCGCTCTGCTAATTGGGGTGGTGGGTAGTTTGGAACCCACGGAGCAGGGGGCAGGGAGGGGGGGTTTCGTTTTCACAGAGGTGGGCGGGATGTGGGGGGTCGACATGGGGAGGAGAACGTTGCAACTGTCAGATGTTCAAATTAATGTTTGCACTGTTAGCCCTGTTGGGAGGGGACCCAGGGTGGGCTCTGGAGTTGGAAAGTTTAGCTGCTGGGGGGGATCCGGGGAGGGTTGGGTAGTACTGGTTATGTTTTGGTCGTACAGAATTTATGTCATTGGAAACTTTGCTGGTTCAGGAGTGCTGAGAAGGGGCTGCTGTCAAAGGAATGGTTATGGCTACCAAATGGGAAAAGAGTCTTACAATATTGAGCTGGAATGTGAATGGTCTTGGGGACAGGCTTAAGCGTACTGTAGTCCTGCAATTCATTAAACGACACCAACCTGACATAGTAATGCTGCAAGAAACTCATTTACTGGGAAACACTTGCCAGGCCCTTAACCGGTGGGGTTACACGCTCGCCTCACACTCCGGCTTCACATCAGGCTCAAGAGGGGTGGGAATCCTCATCCGCCGCTCCTTGCCCCTCCATATCGATGGCACTAAAACTGATCCTCAAGGCCGCTTCACAGTGGTCACAGGCAGGTGGGAGGGGTACGTGTTGAACTTGCTCTCGGTGTATGTCCCACCGGGCTTGCAGGCCACGGCCTTTGCAGATTTGGGTAGATTGTTACTCACCCTCCCCGAAGGTCAGTTGGTCCTGGGAGGGGATTTTAACTCGGTGGTGTCGGGCACGGTAGATAGACAGCCCTCCAGAACCATACCCCAAGGACAGCAATGGTTGGCTGAGTTTCTTGAGGCCTTTGGTCTCACGGATGTTTGGCGCCACCTTCACCCCATGGAAAGCCAATTCACCTTCTTCTCTGGGCCACACCACACCTTCTCACGACTTGACTACATCCTCACTGTCCTGCAGCATCACACTTTAGTGCGTGAGGCAACACTCCTTCCAAGAGGCATATCGGACCACTCGCCGGTAACGACGCACATTACATTCGGAGAGAGGAGGGTGGGATGCGTGGCGCCGATAAGCCCCTGGCACCTGCGTAATGATGACACTCGGGGGAAAATCAACACCTCTATCACTCATTACTTTGAAGAAAAGGAGGGTTCCGTGGACTCCCCTGTCACGGTCTGGGAGGCGTTTAAAACAGTGGTACGGGGGGAAGCGCTGTCCATCATCTCTGGCAAGCGAAGAGAGCAGCGCAGTCAAGTCACTACAGCTGAGGCGGAGCTGGCGGAGCTCGAGGCACAAGCACTCGAGACAAAGGGGAGGGCGGCCAGACACAAGTGGCAACTCAAGCTGGCGGAGTACAGAGCACTGGTCTCCCATGAGGCCCAGACAGTAGCTAGACACAAACTTGGTAGACTATACGACCAGGGTGACAAAGCGGGAAAATTAATAGCCTGGCTTGACAAAAAGCAGCAGGCCAAGAAGACTGTGCCGCTAATACGTAAGCAGTCAGGGGAGATTCTCACTGAGCCGAGGGAAGTGGTGAAGGAATTTGCCAGACATTACAAGCAGGTCTATACTAGGGTGTCTGACCGCCCGGAGGAGGACTCTATGGCCCTCCTCGCCGATATCCGAATGCCATGTCTGTCAGACGAGGAGAGAGACACCATTGATAGCCCACTCACGGTGGCTGAAATACAGCATGCAATGATGGAACTCCGACCCGGGAAAGCGCTGGGCCCTAACGGTCTCCCGATCGAACTGTATAGGATTAAACCTGAGACAATTAGCAAACATCTAACAGCCATGTTTGATGCTAGCAGGAAGGCTGGAATACTGCCACGAGACCAGCGCATCGCTACAATTGTGGCTATCCCAAAGGAGGGGAAACCAGTAGAGTCCTGTGCCTCCTATAGGCCGATCTCCCTCCTCAACGCGGAGCCCAAGATACTGGCGAAAGCACTCGCTAATCGGCTTAAACCAATACTTAATACACTGGTACATCCCGACCAGTCAGGCTTTATGCCACACCGAAACACGGCCCTAAACATCAGACGACTGCACGGGGTGATCGGCCACCGCCATAACTTGAAGGAAGACGCAGTTGTCTCACTGGACGCCACCATGGCGTTTGACACCCTGGAGTGGCCGTATATGTTCGCTGTCTTGCGAAAAATGGGCTTCGGGCCCCATTTTGTGGAGTGGGTTCGTCTCCTCTATACGGAATCCATGGCGCAGGTCCTGGTGAACAATAAGCTGTCGGAAGTCTTTACTTTGGAGCGAGGAACTCGACAGGGCTGCCCCCTCTCTCCTCTCCTGTTTGCCCTCTCCCTTGAACCACTAGCGGCCTGGATCAGACACGATGTCTACCTTCGTGGAATAGAATGGGCGGACGGATGGGAAGACAAAATATCCCTCTATGCGGACGATGTCCTCCTCTACCTCTCTAAGCCACGACGGTCAATCCTTGCGGCCCTTGATATTTTCGCAAACTTCGGTCGGAATTCCGGTTTCGGCATCAACTGGAGCAAATCGTGTCTATACGTCCTCAGCGGGGATCCCCCGAAGCTCCCTGACACTTGTCCCATCACAGTTGCTGAGGACGGCTTCAAATACCTGGGAGTGTTCGTATCAAAGGACAAGGCCCTGACATACGAGCGGAATCTCCTACCTCCCCTCCGGCGTCTCCAACGAGAGGCCAAGTCCTGGCCGGGCCTCCCGTTATCGTTACTAGGCCGAGCTGCTTTGTTCAAAATGATGGCGCTGCCCAGGTTCCTCTACGCCCTTCAAAACTATCCGGATAAGGTGCCTAACGCCTACTTTATAGCAATCGAGGCAGCTCAGCGCACCCTCCTATGGGCGGGGACCCCGCGTATCGCTCTTTCAAAATTATCACTGGGGTGGTACGATGGAGGCATAGCCCTACCCGACATTCGCAAGTACTACTGGGCGGCTCATCTCACTGCGATAAATCAAGGGACTTACGGGGACGGAAATGATCCGGCCTTTGGGATGGACAGGTGGCAACTCCCTGGGGGGAACTATGAAATAGCTCTATACTCTACCCGGAGAAAACTTCGCCTTACAGGACCGACACAACACTCAGTGCAGATCTGGCACACAGCACAGAAACAATTGGGATGGTCGGGGGTCCTCACCATGGCTACACCACTCTGGGCGTCCGAAAAATTAGGTAACCTGGGTCAGACCAAAGGGTTCAGGAAATGGGACCTTATAGGCATCTCCCAAATAAAAGACATCTGGGGACCTGAGGGAGTTCACACATTTACTCAAATGCAGGCCACATATGACTTGTCGTGCACCGAACACTTCAGATACCTACAGGTGAGACACGCCCTTCAGACACACATTCCACCTGGCACTACACTGCCACAGAGCTCCCCTCTGGAAGACAGGCTGTTAGACGGGGTCATCCCAGAGCATGCCATATCTCTCACGTACAAAAAGCTGATAAATAATTCCCCTGACCTGCTACTACCCCTGAAAGAGAAATGGATTGCCGATGGGTTGGAAATTGACGAGGAGGAATGGAGGTCTGCTTTGGCCTCCCCTCGTGAGGTGGCCATTTCTGCCCGCCTGCGCCTAGTTCAACTAAAAATCCTACATAGAATTTATATCTCCTGTACGAGGCTGCAACTGATGAGAAAGGGTGGAGATGGACTCTGTCGCAGGGGATGTGGTGTAGCGGGCACCTTCTTTCATACACTGTGGGGATGCCAGAAAATGCAACAGTACTGGGGGAGAGTGGTGCGATGCATGCAGGAGGTATGGGAGGTTGAAATTAGACCTGAGGCCAAGAAATGTCTACTCAACATCTGGGAACCCACTGACCTGTCACACAGGGGGAAACTGTGGGTGACACTTGGGCTGGTAGTGGCAAAACGAAACATTGCAAGGCTGTGGGGGGACCCCAACCCGCCGAAACTGAAGGACTGGCAAAGTGACATGGACTGGTGCATGCTACAGGAGAAGACAGTATATGTCACGAGAGGATGTCCTCGCAAATGGGTAGAACTTTGGTCCAGATGGAATGAGTACAGAGGGAATATATGTGAGCCTCCTCCAACCACGCAATCTAGCTACTTGGACATGTGACATTGGCCATGGCTAACCCAGTCAATGCTATTAAAGACATCTAATCACTTTGCGCACACCAGCACTGCCCAGAACCAAATAGTTCTGTAACCTGACGACCAAGTTACCGGGGGGTTTGTTTTTGTTACTTCCTGTCTGGAAGCAGAAGTTATTAATATGGACCTTAATATGTGCATAAAACTGCAAATTGTGAAACTTGACCTTCCTCACCCTACACCAGCCTTCTTGATCTCATATCCTTGAACATCGATACGCCGCCGTACCCCCGGGTTAACGGCAAGGGGCTGTGTAAGTGTACTGTTACCACTGAATGCTTGATTGTGAGCCGGCCCGATGGGTTGTAAGAAAGGATTGTCAACTGTGATCTAAGAAATAAAGGTCTTTATAAAAATAATAAAAAAAATTTAAAAAAAAGAAGCCTCCAGAGGATCTTCCTGCCTTATAGGGTATACCAATAATCAAGAAAGAAAGGTATCCTGCCCTAAACACTTGTTCTGTAAACCAGGTCTCCTAGAATATCACAAAGTGATATTGGTCAATGAATGTGCCCATTCAGGATCATTCAATTTAGCGTTTAACTCCACTACATTCCAGGATGATAATTTTATAGTGAGGTCTGCATGAATGCTATGAATGCTTTGCCCCAACAGGGGTGCGGAAGAGTCTCCAGAATATATAGGCTCTTTTATTTACTATTGTTAGAGAACCTGCAAGGATCGGGTATTCTTCTACTTTAGTGCCCATATCTGCTCTCTCAGTGCATGCAGAATAATATTTAATTATGGGAACTGTATACAGGGATCCAGATCTCCCAAGATCCCCTGATACCTGCCTTTGTGAAACAAGAGTGAATCTTGCTGAACCCCCAGTGACTGATTCTGGAAACCAGTCCCATCTTCCTGTTCCCAGAAAGCAACCGGATACCTGGTAAGGTTCCGACTTCAAAAGTCTTATTCACATGAGCCCACTTCATTATAAACAGGTCAATTATATAATAAATCTACAAAAATATTACAATACCAAATATCGACTACAAATATTGAGGAAACAAATATCGACTTAAGATACTTTCTATAAAAAGTACAAAAAGTGTTGAGTACAAAAATATATTTGACCTGAATATTAAATAAGTAATTATGTTAAATTAATAATATTTATCTTATATATAGGCAGTCTGTAGTTATAGTTAGGATTAAAAAAGATGTTTGCTGATGATACACTGCTGCTCTTTCAAACTTCTATGGGTCCGCTAGCCCTTCTGGACCCTTTTACCTCATTTTGCTAAACTAGGAGTCTTGAGATAAATGCAGCAAAATCTAGATTAATGCCGCTAAAACCCCATCGTTGATTTTGGGGAAAGCTGACAGTGGAAGGTGTACCTGTTGAACAGGTTAACAGCTTCAATTACATGGGTATAGATTTGCAGACAATGAGTCATGGGCCCTGCAGATTGGGAAAAGCAAGGCTTTGTTGCAACATAGGGCTGCTGCTGTTGTAAAAAATGTAAAGCCACTCTCAGCAGAACACTTTTTGCCAGTCTTGAAGTCTATAGGGTAACAGCCCTTGAAGGAGCAATTTATGGAGCAGAGATATGGGGCAATACGGACACTACCTCATTGGTTTTGGCAGAAAAAAAATTAAATAGGTCATTGTTTGATTTACCAACAAGCACTCTCCTGTTATCAATCTTCTTTGCCTTAGCACTGAACATGGTGGACTTAGAGATACTCTTAAAATCACTCAAATACTGTGTTCGCCTATAGACTATTGTGGAATTGACACCCCTTATTGTGAGGCTTCAAAGTTACTCATTGAGATAGAAAAAGGTGCAGCCAGTCCCTGGCTTACCTTGGTCAAACGCCTCCTTGTTCTTATCAAAATGGAGGATCTGTGGCAGACACCTACGCTAATGGAAAGAATTACATCCAGCATAAATAATATTTACTGGGTCTGAATGTTACATAAAATATGGAATGATCAAAGCGATGAGGGCCTTACTGCAAAATTCCTTCTCCACAAATGCATGCATAGTTTTGAGCAATATTTGGAAAGAATCAAGCCTAGACACAGAAAAAAAACGTATATACAAGATTTAGAATTGCTATCTTACCCCTTAAAAAGTTTATAGCTAGATGAGGTATTGTTGCAAAGTCATCCTGTGCCCTGGGCACACACATATAGTTTGCCGACAGGTGCTGGTGGTAACTGCCTCTGACTGTCCCTGGTCTCTGCCTAACTAGGGCCAGTGCAATGCTGAAAGCACACTTGAAATACAGTGAAAAACACCTAGATACACTAGGTTACACAAGCAAGATAATCTGTGAGAGTTTGTAGGAAATCAAATAGGAACTACTAAAAAGTAAGTAGGCTGCACTTTGTGAATTATTTTGTGATTGTGCAAAAAGTTGTTATTAGCTACTGTGCATTATAAATAACCCTGGGCAAAGCACTATGCTTCGCTCGCGTATTTTGTGAAGTTTGCGCAGCTTCGCACTATGCGAACTACACGTAGCACAGTGAGAACACGTGTAGTGTAGCGTAGCGTAGTGCAGCGGTCATTTTTTGCTTGCTTGCGGTCCTTAACGTCAGGTTGGCGACCGCGAGCAAGCAAAATGACATCCTGGCGAGACTTTTTCCTAGTTCGCGATCAGCAACATCAAGTTGCCGATCGCGAGCGTGGAAAATAAACCTCCCGGCAAGATTCTCAACGCGGGGAGGTCTGGTTTCTCATTGCGAGTGGTCGCGTATGCCCGCGACCGCTCGTGATGAGAAACTACCAGTCCGCGTTGAGAAAGCTGCCGCTCAAGTAAAAATCTCCTAGAGCGGTAGAAAACTACAGCTCGCACTGTGCAAGATGCCGTTTTCAATGATTGCTCAGTGCCGGATGCTTGTCCGCACTGTGCAATCATTGAAAATGGCATCTTGCACAGGGTACTACGCAGTTTGCATAGTGCTACGAGTAGTTTGCGTAGTGCGAAGTGCACTTCGCGTAGCGCGCTACTTCGCGAACTACACCCAGCCCTAATTATAAAGCTATCTTTCCACCACCAGTCAGTCAGACCATACCTGAAACTGATGCAGAGCAGAAGAAGAAGGTTATGTCTAGATCTGCCTCTGATGGGCACCTATACTCTACTTGTACATAGAAAATGGAAGTGCTCTTTAAGGGCCAGGTGTGTGTCTCCTGTTAACTTCAGTGAGAGAAAAGGCTGAAGAACTACTTCCACCTTTCGGGTGACTCAAATGGTCAGCTGAGGGCACTGCATACTACTGGAACCCCTGTTGGTGATACCTGAGCCCTAGAAGCCACCTCCAGGAATCTGGCAGCTCTTTTAAAAAGGGCATTTTTCATCACCTGCACACAAGTGAGACTGATGGGGGTGGGCTTTCATCTGCCCGCCACACTATCGTAAACGGGACCGCCGATTGCCTGTCAGCAGTCTCAATGCCTGCAGCACACCCTGTAATGCACAAATGATATTTCACATATCCCCGCACTATGAGGAAGGCACCATGTGGTGCCTGCTACATGGTGCAGGGATATGTAGGGGGGCACCGTAGATGCCCCGCATAGCCCATAGCTTGGGGCAAGGGGGGAAGATGGGCCCGCTACAAGCCCCCAAAGTCCCTTTCTGCGTGGATTTTCATAGCGGGCCATGAAAAGGCAGGCAGAAAGGACCATTGTAATCCCTATGGCGGTGTCTGGCAGGCACCACCACCATTGTAAGGAATGCTACTCACTCTGCTGCACTGACGGGCTCAAGGAGTCCTTTGGATTCGTAGCAGTCAGTGTTTCCGACCGCCAACAAACCGCCCGCCATTGTAATATGGCTGGTGGGAAACTTGCTAGTGATGGCGGTGAGGCCGCCACCGACGGGCTGTCGGTGGCGGTCTCACCGCCATTGTAATCAGCCACTTGGTTGTTCATTGCACCAGTGGAGAACCATGAGAAGGTGCCAATGCCTTGTAAAAATGACATGATCTCATCAGCCGAGCTATGGCAGTTTATGATGCTTGAGTGAAATGGTGGCTATTGTAGGACAGCAAAAAAATGAAGTATCTAACAATTAGTCGCCCTAATTAGTCGCATCTTCCTGTTTTGCTCCATTGAAAGATTTTGAGATTCCACTAGCGTGGCTACATTCTAAGCTCCAATTAGGGATCAGGACAAAGTGAAAAAGTCACCTGAACAGCTAAGTGCTCTCAGCACCTACACAATCCAGTCATGTTCTACTGGAAAATACGTAATTTTGAGGGACCCTCCTTGACAACAGCATCCTTCTTCACCCGACTGGAGGAGTTTAATTTCCAGAAAAAGGGGCAATTTCAGACTGCTGTGACCTGGTAGACCAGGCCTCATTTATGAAATGTGACACATCCCTGTGAAAAAACAGCAATGCATCACTTTTCATTGCGCCCTCCTTGCGACACCAATGATGCGTCATATTTACAGTATGAAGCAACATGTCGCAAGGAGCTACAGACACGTCAGTATTTCTGATGTATCTGTAGGCGCAAAAATGACGCATTGCTGGAGTGTGTCACAAAAGTGACGTGACTCCAGCAATGGGTCATTTCACAATGGCAAGTCCCATGTGAAATGTTCCTGCGTCCGTCTTACGCCTGCCATGAGGCAGGTGTAAGATATTGATGCATTTGCATCCTAGAAGGGGTGCAGTGAAATCTTATAGATTTCACTGCGTCACTTCTAAGACCCTTTCTTGCGTCAGAACGCCCCCCTGCATACATTATACCTGGTGCAGATATAATGTGGCGCAGCGGTTTACAAAGTGACACATCAACCTAGATGCGTCACTTTGTAAATATGGTGCAACAAGGCTATTTTTTTACACCACTGGTGCATCACAAAAAGTGATGGCCGGCGGCGCAAAAGTGACACAAGCCCCACAGTATCCAGTTCGTATTGTCTATATGTATTGTCTTGGCGATTTTGACATATGCATTTGAAATGCATATGCCCAGTTCCTTTAATTTAGTTTTGACTTTTTTGTGTGATTTTTTTTTTCTATTTTTCTAAGTTGATTTTGGAATTTCAATAATAGCTTGTCAGGTTCCAACTGGTAATACGTGTGATCACTTGCACTCAGGGTATACAAACCTATTAGCTACTCGTTAATAAGAGGCAGACCTAATGTGACATAATAAAGCAAGATTGAAGGAGATGGACAACAGGTCAGCGGAAGGTTCACACATAAATTCGCTAGAGCAGGGACGAGCCATAGCTGGTAGCACTTCTGAGGGATGAAATACTCTGCAAACATATGTTTTGCTCAAGAACAAACATGCCCAAAAGCTGTTCTTGTGGCTCCTCACAAATGCTCAGTTCGCACCCCATTTATCGTCACATCATCTTTGTTGTTTTTGGCCATTCCTCTGTTTCGTATGTTGTTTATCTCCTGAATTTATCCAATTGCTCTCCGTGTGCTCTAGAGTACCCGCCGTTCCACTACCACAGTCTTCCTCCCTCTCCAAGTTTCTGACACTTCAGTGGGCCTCAGGGCAGGTATTGAAGTATGCCCTGGGGCGAAGTATAGTTTACTGGCAGCATGCGATGTGTAAGTGCCATACATCTTGAGAAAGAGAGGAAGAGGCCTGGATTCATCTGTAATGAATAAGAACGGGCTAGCCATTGTGCTTACATAATTTTTAAGGGAGCTATATCTAAAATCTGATCTTTCATGACACCACTGCCTCCAGTCCAGTTTCTGCTTTTCCATTCCGAGTTTTCCTTCTAGCCTTCTGCAGGAGCCAGTGACCCTACCTAACTCTCTTTCTGTCTCTCTTACTTTTCTCTTTTCATTTCCACCACCTCCCTCTGCAATAGTTCTCACGATAACGCTAAAAGTATACAGGGTGTCTACAGCCCTCTTAGGGGAGGTGAAAACATTGACATGACTTCTACCCGAGCCACAGGTTATAACACCCATTTTCTGCCTTCTCTTCTGTTTATGTTGCTACCGTAATGCTTAAATCCCTATTATTCATGTTTCTAACGAAAGTCTGATGTTACTTTTAACATCCAGAATATATAAAAACAAGTTTTACGAAATGTGTGAGCAATACTTGATCCAACCTTTATTGGTAATTCGTTATTCTACTTTAGGCCATAGCTACTGAGAGATACATCAAGTTTTTTTGTGAAACTATACTTCCCTACCGAGATATTGAACCACATTCTCAAATATGTTGCTGTAACCTACTATTGTAGAACTCACTGACCGTTATACGTAGCCTAGGAGTACTACAAGATTAATACATCTACAAATAGTAAACTCTTTATGAATTGAGTCCAACGTATTAAGTTGTTACTAAATTATTGGGGCCCTTTTGGTAAATTAATGATTCCAATAAATAAATAAATTAATAAATAAATCTATCTATCTATCTATCTATCTATCTATCTATCTATCTATCTATCTATCTATCTATCTATCTATCTATCTATCTATCTATCTATCTGTCTATCTGTCTATCTATCTGTCTGTCTGTCTGTCTGTCTGTCTGGCTGTCTGGCTGGCTGTCTGGCTGTCTGGCTGTCTACACATGTTATTTGTAGAATGCGTGTTAGTAAACTTGTATTGCAGTGCAAATCGCATTCGTCATGTTATTTCTATTCTCTGGGAAGTAACCTGAAAACTCACTCACACCCACTCTGCTTAACATCAAGCAACACTGGCACCAATCAAAATCAATGTCTTTCTAATCCTCCGTTGACCAGTTTTCAACAGGACACGATTTTTTCCAGGATGTCCACCACTGTCTGCACCTACAAACCCCGATTCTAGAAGGATTTAATTGAGATTAAAAACAAAATGAATTCCTCCGCGGATGAAATACACGCCTTACTTGGTTTAATGGAATTAGATGCGAGGTTGATGACCCAAGAAAGGGAAAGAAATGAGGGAAAATAGCTGGACAGATTGCAGTTTCACAGAGACAGCTTCAGAAAGTCAATCTGTGCCCTCTAAGTGATAATAAAATCCAACAATTCCTTCATAAAAATAAACACAGAAACACAGCGCTTGAAACAAATTAGGATGTGCAAACTGTTCACATTTTTCTGTGGTAAAAGGTCAATATATTGAAGGAGCCATAAACTACCACCAAAGCTGTTACAACAGATAATGTTCTTTTTCCGTTTTTTAAACCATGCCAGAAAAAAGCATAGCCGCAGATTCATGTGAACCTCTTACACTAAGAAACATTTTAGAAAGTTTCAGAAGACATCTTAAAGAAGAAAATACACATCATGTGCATAGAGTTCGTCGATTCAGGTTATGGATACATATATGAGCACATAACTGGTGTTCAAGAAAAATAGCATTGCATAAACCAGAGATGCAGCTGGTGAGCGGGTATTATGCATCTTTAACATTGTTGCAGGAGAGGAACATCTTGAGATTTCATTTCTTGTATGTCGGGTAGTAGGAGAGGAGTGGAAGTAGTGCTATTCAACCAAAAGAGGGAGATATGAGAGAGCGAGAGCGAGAGAGAGAGAGAGGGAGAGAGAGAGAGAGAGAGAGAGAGAGAGAGAGGTGTCTTACCCTACATATTATGGCTACTGGGTAAGAAGCATTGAGCCACATGTAATAATAATAATCCACATTTGAAAAGCGCACAATCACCCGTAAGGGTCTCTAGGCGCTGTAGGGAAGATTAAGCAAGCTATTGCTCAGAGTCACATGGTGCTGGGCTAATCTGCCGACAGTACCAGGGATCGAACCGTGATCCCCAGTTTCCGAAGTCAGTCGCCCTAGCCGCGGCGCCATACCCTTCTTGGAATTCAGGATTTGGAAGGGGCATGTTCTAATGGTATAAGGGAATGTTTTGTGACCGTGAATGCGGTCACAAAATATTCGCATTTGGCCACCAACTTTAAGTTGAATGTATACAAAAAATAAATGTAAGAGCAGGCAGTGATCCCAATGGAAATCTTTTCAATTTTCTTTTTGGCTGCTTAAAAAAAACAAGATTGCTTTATTTAAAAGCAAACATAGACATTGTAGTCTGCTGTGATTTTGATGATTCCTAATGGTTTGCAAGTTGCGACCAACCTCATTAATATTCATGAGGTAGGTCATTCGCGAACCACTGGAAATCGCAGGAAGTGTTCAACACACTTTCATACATGCCGTTTTGCGATTTCCTAATTGAGAATCACAAGGATTTTGAAGTAGGAAATTGGAAAATGGGTTCTAAAGACATCTGGCCCTCTGCCTATGATCCATTGAGCATGGAAACTACAGTGTTGGTTTGTAGCCTGGTGTAGAGAACGGCTTGAAAAAGAGAATGGGAAGCTTCAGTCCTCTAAGTGTAGCTGAGTTGAGGCAGTAGCCAACCCAATGATCTTCGCAGCAATGAAAGTCACAGAATGCCACCCACAGCGACTATGGCTCACATGTATTTCCTTATTTTGTCTTGTCAAACAGGCCGCCCGTTTGCGAATGCAGAAAGCTGTTCTATGTGTCAAACCCTATTTTGTGTTTCGGAACCTGTTACCGAATCGCAAAAAGGGTTTGTGATTCAGTATTTGGAAGGGGAGTGTTTAGGGCGTCCCTTCCAAATACCGAATCGCAGTGGTATGTATAATTGAGTGTTTCGTGACGGTGAATGATGTTGTAAAACATTCGCATTTTACCACCAACTTCAAGTTGGTGGTAACCTATTTGCAAATGAGAAGGGGTCCTCAAGGACCCCTCCCCCTTTGGGAATGGCGGCGAAAATGTTTTTCCAGAGATGGCAGTGGTCTTATGGACCACTGCCTGCTCTTAGAAAATTAAAAGAAAACTTTTCTTTTTTGTTCTATTCAATGCAATCTATTTTCCTATAAGAAAATGGGCTGCATAATAAAAAAGATTGCTTAATTAAAAAGCAAACACGGAAATGGTGTTCTACTGACCATAGCAGGCCACTATCCCCGTGATTTTAGTGATTCCTAGGGTTCACAAATTGTGATCTACCTCATTAATATTAATGAGGTAGGTCGATTTGTGAGCCCCCTAGGAATAACTGAATGAAACTCTTGGAGTTTCATACATTAGTATTAGCCATTACCTATTTGCGATTCGCTTAAAATTGCAATGAGGTAATCGCTATTACTAATGTTGATACATGTGGCCCTATTATCTGATAGATCACTCAGGAGCTGGTGCTATCTTGGGACTCCTTAATGTCACACGGATTGGTAGGTGTATTTTGTATCCACCAAGGTACAGCAATGAGCAGCTGTGAGGGAGTACCTATTTTCACAGACCGCACAAAGGTAAACATGTATATAATGCTATCTAAGATAAGCTATCATGCTAACCAGCTACCAGTGACTATTTACCAAAAGTCAGTTTTGACAAGATAGTTGCTCTGCAACTCGAAACATTATTGGCAAAGCCTGCTTCATATCACCAAGAATGGAATGTCCATGGCATCCTTCCAAGAAAGGGGGGAACCGATTCAGACAATTATGGTGTCCACCCATCAGCTGTGATGGTGCAGTGCAAAAACCTAAGTAAATCAAATAAATCGATCAGACAACACAACAATGGGTCTATTGAGTCCACCCGCTTTTTTCACATGTCACTGCCTGCTGGCTCGTGTGGCGATTCCTGGCCCAGCCTGCTGCTGTTTGGGCTCCCTGGTGGGACAAGGATCCCAGAGACTTGCCGTTTTCTGCCCCACTGTCACCACCATCACACTGGGAGAGGACTGCAACTCCCAGGGTGCACCTTAGGCACAACAGATGCCGCGAGTAAGGGGGAGGCGTGTCCATCGCGCATAAAGCGATGCCTCTCCCCCCGCGGGAACCTGAACCACCCGCTTCTTTCACCTGTCACTGCCTGCTGGCTCCTCTGGCGATTCCTGGCCCAGCCTGCTGCTGTTGGGGCTCCCTGGTGGGACAAAGATCCGAGGAACTCGCAGTTTCCTGCCCTACTGTCACCTCCATCACCCTGGGAAAGGACTGCAACTCCCAGGGTGCACCTTAGCCACCACAGCTGCTGCGAGTGAGGGGGAGGCATGTCCATCATGCATAAAGCGCTGCCTCTCCCCCGTGGCATGGGAACCTGAGCCACCCATTTCTTTTGTCTGTCACTGCCTGTTGGCTCGTCTGGCGATTCCTGGCCCAGCCAGCTGCTGTTGAGGCTACTTGGTGGGACGAGGATTCCAGGGACTTGCCGTTTTCTGCCCCATTGTCACCGCCATCACCCTGGGAGAGGACTGCAACTCCCAGGGTGCACCTTAGTCACCACAGCTGCCGTGAGACAGGGGGAGGCGTGTCCATCACGCATAAAGCGCTGCCTCTCCCGCCGCGGTGCAGGAACCTGTACCACCCGCTTCTTTCACCTGTCACTGCCTGCTGGATCGTCTGGTGATTCCTGGCCCAGCCTGCTGCTGTTGTAGCTCCCTGGTGGGACGAGGATCCCAGGGACTTGCAGTTTTCTGCCCCACTGTCACCGCCATCACCCTGGGAGAGGACTGCAACTCCCCGGGTGCACCTCAGTCACCACAGCTGCCGCGAGTTAGTGGGAGGCATGTCCATTGCGCATAAAGCGCTGCCTCTCCCCCACAGTATGGGACGCGGGTGAGCTTATTGGGGTTGTCCTGGTTCTAAACTTAAATTACTACTGTGCGCGTCTATCGTTATAAAGCATCCACGTAGATTAAATAAAGGTAAGGGGGTGGTAGGTACCTTGGACTCTTTTGTATAGAGGGCTGAATCCGTGCTCATAAAATAAATTAAACGTATAGAACAGAGGATGTCCCTTGAGCCCGTACCCCCTTCTACCAGACTTTCTATGACGCCGGTTCTTACAGAAGCCTCTGTAATGCTTAATAACGAGCAATCCCCTTTGCGATCTGCTTTACTTCCACACAATGTTGTAGATCTAACATTGAATATTGTTTCTTCATCATCCTCTGATTTAGAGTGCAGTCCTGTTAGGCATATAGTTAACACTAGAGGGCAAAAATCCAAACCCAGGATTGTCTCTATCGTAGAACCCCCTTCAAAAATAAGGAAGGGTAGGATTCCTCATAAACAGAGCAAACCTAGGCAGAAACCAAATGGAACATCAGCAAAAGCTTCTATCAGCCCCTGTGAATCTAGGGAGGGACAGCCACACAGTATTAATTCCAATAAGCCAATCACATCTGCTGATGGTTTACACAATGGGAATTTCGGGGGTATGCTTGAAACAATGATGACAACCCTGTTGGAACCCATTTTGGTAAAAAATATCTACTGTTGAAACTAAGTTAGCCAAAGCGGAGGAACTTGTTAGTCAAACAAACTTATCTCCCCTACCACAGAGTTTAAAGCCATGTTCCTGTTCCTCAGTTCACAGAGAGGCTGACACGGCACCTGATCATTCAAGTGGTTCCACAAACAAGCAATTACAGGGCGGGAACAATCCTAGAAACACAGACCCAAGTGCAGTAAATATTTCAGTTCACACTAAACAACCGACCCCTCAAATAGGAACTTCCGTGGTACCCTCAAGTAATGCTTCTGATACATTGAATGGAGGAACGGCCGTTAAGATGCCTGGCCTATTTAAAGATAGAGAGAGAGGAAATTTTTTGGGCAAACATCTTGAAACTCTCCTACCTCCCTCACGTAATTTAAACTTGCCTCCAGAAGCCACTCAGTATTCAGTAGTTTTGACAAATGTTCCTCTCCTACCCCAAAATACCCAGGAATATTGGGCTACTTTGAGGAACAAGGCCCTTCATTTCTTGGGTCAGAGAACGGGTTTAGAGCAGTCTCTCTTTCGGGAATTTAAAATGGTTCGAAGAGTAGGATGGGTGGGCCCCACAGCCAAGCCGTTCCAAGGGGACTGTGTTGTGTTAACATTCAGGTCACCTCTCCTGATACGTACAATTGTTGAGAGGGGAAATACTGGGCCCTTTAACATCAGTAATATACATATTTTACCACTGGGTTACTTTTATAAACCACAGAATTTTCATGTACCCCGAGGTACCACCTTTATGGGGGGCAACCCCAGGTGTTTCGGGGCACCCGGATTCTCAATCCCGGTGTCTAATCACTTCAATGCTTTCATTTGAGGAAAAAGACTGACTGGATGCAGGACTGTTGGCTCTCCCAACCTGTGTAGTGGAAGGGTCTGGTGTTGGGCAAAACCCCAGTTACTCTGGATCAGGAATAGTTGGCCCCTCTTCTAATTGTAATCATATATGTGATACTAATGAGGTTCAAAGAGAGCCAGAGGTGGAGATTATAATATTAGTTAAATCCACAGACTTGTTAAATGCTTCTCTTTCACCCAATCGCATAGTGGGCAACTCAACTGGGACAGCCACGGCTAATTGTTCTAAGAGTGATAAACCCGATACCAATGAGGTTCAAAGAGAGCCAGAGGCGGAGAATATAATATTAGATGAACCGAAGGGCTTGATAATTGCTTCTCTTTCACCCAATCGCATAGTGGGGCACTCAACTGGGACAGCCACGGCTAGTGTTCTAAGAGTTGCAAACCCGGTTTATGCAATGTTCTCTCCTGGAACATTGCAGGTATTTCCTCTAAGTTAAATAACCATCTGTGGAGTGAATTTATTAGTCAGTTTGAGATTCTGTGCCTTCAGGAAACCTGGGTCAAGGTGGCGGTTCACTTGAATGGCTTCAGGACTTACCATACCCCAGCGGCTAGTAGTCTGAGTGGTAAGGCTTAGGGTGGTCTCTGCATTTACATATCGTGCATCGTTAATACTAAAAAGATAGCCCTGCTTACGCAGGATGACTACTAAAAATTAGTTAAATAGGACTTAGATCCCACGCACTCCATTGTTGTCATTCATTTTTAAAATAATATTCCCTCTGACAAAATGAGAGTTGTTACTCAAAATATGATAAAAACAGTGAATAATGTTGGCAGGAGTAAAGATTTAATGTTGATATTGGCAGCAGATTTTAACTGTACTTTATGTATGAATGCTAGGGACAAACTATGTGATGTGCTAAATGATGATGGAACATGTGTGTCCCTTTTTAGACATTCTGTTACGGGGGATGAATTTAATGAGCTTGCCTTCTCCCTTGACTTGAGCTTTGCAAAAGAACTGTGTCCATTTCCTGTTTCCATGCCTTGGACATTCACTGGCAGGGGCCTTTTTTCTATTATTGATTATGTTTTTGTCTCCAATAGTCATGCATATACCCTCAATTCCTTTTATGTAGCAGACAATTCTCTTAGTGACCATTTCCCACTTTGTTTGGCGTTCTCACTACCGTCCACCTCGATTTCAATTTCTAAACAGCATAATCATTTGCAAGGAAGCCTAGTTATGGGGAGCACTAATGGGTATTCCTTGCGTTGGACATTGGTGAACCAAACTGCACTGGTTATAACTGCACTGGGCAATAGCAAACTAGCAATAGAGACTTGCCTGAGTGAGACAGCCACTCCAGAAGATATCTTGGCTCCATTTGAGACAATTTCCCATGCCGTTAGAGAGTCTCTTACCAAACGTAAAAGTACTAGGGGCCCTCATAATGGCTGGTTTGACTCTAGGTGCACTCAAGCTTATTCCCATTTGACAAAGGTGTTACAAATAATGCCGAGGAATACGACTGATGTAAAGATGGCTAGAGGTGCTTACAAACAAACAATTAAGGATCGGAAAGTCACTTTAAAGAAGGAGGTGTGGGAAGCATTACATTCTGCTTCAGTACTCAACAATAGTGTGGATTTTTGGAAAGTTAATAGGGTCCCTTTCCTGTCCAGAGTGGGGGACCAACTATTGAAATAGCAATAACTGAGGAGCAATGGATTGAGTATTTTACAAAAGTATACCATGGGAAGGAAAACCCACCCATGATGGATAACTCTGCCCAGGACGTCTGGAGTTTGAATTCGCCCTCTGCAGGTAGCATTTTATCATTCTCCCTGGATGAGGTTGAACGGGCTCTGTCTGTCAGTAAGGGCAGCAAGGCGGCTGGACAAGATGGTGTACCACTGTATCTGTTTAAGGCAAATGTTACTCTATGGGGACCCCTTCTGACACATGTCCTAAATGCTAGCTGCGGTGCACACTTTACACCAACTTGGGTGGAATCAACTATTGGCCCCATTTTTAAAAAGAGAGACAGGCATGACATGGTCTGCTATTGGCCTATTTCATTAATTGATGCCATAACTAAAGTAGTGGGTAGAATAATATTGTAACGTCTTCAGGATTGGGAAGAAAAGAACTCCATTCTATCAGACCTGCATTACGGCTTTCGAGTCGGAGTAGGGACAGTAGAGCAGGGATTGAATTTGTCTCTTTTAGTGGGCAAATACACTAGGCCTAAGGGTGGGAACCTATTTTTCGCTTTTGTTGACCTCACAGCCGCATTTGATTGCGTAATTTATTCTAAACTTTGGTCAATTTTAGAGGTGATAGGGGTTGATCTACAGATTATTTATTTTCTTAGTTTCTCTTCAATTTAAACACAAACGGTTTTGGGAGACCCTTTTAAAAGAAAACCATGACTTCCCTCATGTTGCAGGGTGTCCTATTCCAGCCCTCTTATATGCAGACAATGCAGTGCTGATGACCCGCACACAAGTGGGACTTCAGAGGGTTCTGAATAGTTTTATTAATTTTATGAATGAGTTAGGCTTAAGAGTTAACTCTTCTAAGACTTTTGTTATGCGTTGCGGTACTGGCATTAAAAGAACTAAAGATATGTTTGTGGCAGAACAGAAGATCGGGGTTACCAAGAAATTTTCATATCTGGGAATTCTCTTTGCCCACAATGATTCTTGGTCTCAGGCAGTGTCTTTGAAAATATTGACATTATTGGGTACTAGGGGCTAGATGTAGGTAACTCTAGTTTACCGACTCATAAATACCGAATTTTACCGATTCGGTATTTATGAATCGGTAAATTAGAAGTTGGGAGATGTAGGTAAATTTTTATTTTTATTTACCGATTCGGTAGCATTCGGTATTTACCGATTCGGTAAATACCGATTCGGTATTTACCGAATCGGTAAATACCGAATCCTGCAAGGGTGCAGGGGGTGTCACTTTGACACCGTCTAGCACCCCAAGTACGGGCATGTGTGACATGTGGCACACATACATACCCTAAGGGCATGTCTGTGTGTCACATTGCACAGGTGTGCATGCACAGATGTGCATGCACACCTGAATTCGGTATTTTACCACCCAATAGGATTGGGTGGTAAAATACCGACTCTTAAGGGCCTGTGGCACTCTCAGGAGTGCCAGCTACATATGGATTTACCGAATCGGTAAATATACCGATTCGGTATTTTACCGATTCTGTATTTTACCGATTCTGTAAATTTACCGAATCGGTAAATTTACAGAATCGGTAAAACATAGGCCCCCTACATCAGAAAACCCTAATACCGGTCGGTAACGGCCGAATTCGGCCGTTACCGACCGGTATTAGGGCTCCTACATCTGACCCTAGATCTGCCCTTAGAGCTTTTGCAAGAAAATTAGGCAAAAGACCACCTGAGGAGCTCATTAGAATATATAAAGCAAAATGCGTCACAGCTGCAGTCTATGGGACTGGGGTATGGGGGCCAGTTGATTTGCTTCCCATCCAAAGAGTAGAAAACGCTTTCCTGAAATGTATCTTGTCTGTCCTGAGTGACACTTCAGCAAGTATCTGACAGGCGGAGTTGGGCCTCGCCTTTATTTCAGATTTAATTAAGCTCGAGCCTGTACTGTTATGGCATTGACCCTGGACAAAAGAAGAGACAAAACTAAACTGAGAAATTATTTGGGATGTTAGGCCCTGAGGATCCCATGGCTGAGCTATGTGCGCAACTTCCTACTAGATCTTAATCATCTGAAGTACTTTACTAATCTTAGTAGTATTCGGAAAATATCTAGGAATGAATTAAAAGCAAAGGGCTTGTCATTGTTAGATACTGCTAGACAGTCTTCTGAAATTGCAAAACTCACTGTCCTACACAATCAGATGATTTTAACTACTTTTAACATTCAACCCTACCTCACCCTTGTGACGAGTGAATATGATAGATTCCTACTAGTTCGCTTTCGATTGGGGGGTTTCCATAGATTAGTCACATTTCCTAAACTGAATGACTGGTTTCAAGACCCCCCGCTGTGCCCATGTGATAATATCTCTAAGCAAACCACGATGCATGTTATACTTTTTCGTAGATTTTATTCTGATGCCAGCAAAATGTGCTTAGTCCCTGTGTTAAAATGGTTTAGGCTCCGGCAATGTCGACCTGCCTTTTTGGCATTACAACAATTAGATAATGTGCACAGTGTCTACAGGATGGGAATCTTCTTCAAAAAAGGTCTGTGTTTAGGGATACTTATGAATTTTGCTAAATTGTTGTTTAATCCTAGGAAAGCCTGTTGTGTTTAATACTTTTTTAACCTTTTCAATGACATTTAAATAATTGGCATATATGTATTTTATATGAATTTTCATATATGAGACCATGTTATTAAGCTTTTATGATTACTTGTTTACAATCGAATAAAGCTTTCTTTGATTGATTGATTGAGGCCACTTAAAAGCAGTGATGCAGCAGTCCAGGAAATCAGACACTATGGTGATGGTTTTAAGAGGTCTATTCAGTAGCAGTAGAGACAAAACCAAGAGAATGAATAAGTCACCACATAAATGTGTCAATGTGGTCTCTACAGAAGAAGTTTTAGTGCAGCCCACAGAAGTGGGTGGTGCCAAGGACACCATACTGAGTAGGTATCTAAAATGGACAGAATGTAGTTCGATTTAACTAGGTGAGAGACAGAAAGACATGTGTATATAGAGAATACATGTGAGAGTCAGATATATCAGCATGGGTTCTGTCCCTAGAACCAGCCTTGCTCTGATAGTCCCAAACAAGGAAAACACCACAGAAAGTGTATTAACTCTCCACATTGGGCATTTGGGGTGGATGCCTTGAATAGCGTGTTTTAGTAAATTAGATTTGAAGTCATGTTCTGACCTGTGAGATCAATGTGGCAAACATGTGTCAGACAAAAGATTAGAAGAAGAGAGAGGCTTCAGATTAAGTCCCGGTAGATGGTGGACCCAAGGGAGGTAGAGGGTGAGGTGACCCAAGGAGAAGGGAGAAAGCAGGGTCAAGGGAAGAAACTGTAAATACAGAGTGAGAACAAACAAGTATTCCAGAAGGACTAAAATGCAGCAGCAAAAATTAACATACAGTCTGGGTTGCTTTTTTAATGCTTTAGAAAGGACTACTCAATTTTTATCAAAAAAGTAGCTCACTACAACCGGAGTATCCAAGGCCTTGCTTAACAAAAAACATTTTTAAAAAACTTCTAACTTCTAATCGGAGATATTGCAGTTAGGCTTTTGAGATGCAATAACAATTCATTTTTGCTGGATTGATATCACTTTCCTCATGACTTAGCCTCAAACTCTAACCTCCAACAATGCACTTAATATAGAGGTAACAATAACAAATATTACGGAGAGAGAGACTGCTACAATGGATGCTTCAGAAAGAAGAAATCTAAAGTTTTAATGAAAGTGTCTCCAATGCCCTCTTCAGAAAAACGATACAAAAAAAGTTAAGCTTTTCAGCAGTGTATGGAAAAATAAAATGATAATAACTCAATGTTCTTATAATTTTATTTTTTCCTGTTGCAGGCACAGCAGTTTTGCTAGGTGGGGCGGGTGGGCAGTGGCGGCTCGCTGAGGGAGTGCTGTGGGGCGGGGAAGTGCAGGGTGGGGGGAGTAGTGGACTCTGACATAGGGCAAACAGGAGTATGGTAAGTAATTAAATATATAAAACTATTTACCTTGCACTCGCTGCATCACCTTGTTGTCGATGCTTCGAGCGCAAGGTAAATAGTTGTATTGATTTAATTACTTAACTTACTCCTTTTTGCCGTATGCCAGAGTCCACTACCCCCTGACCCTGCCCACTCCCTCGGTGAGCTGCCACTGGGGATGGGGCTACTCTGCTGACTGAGCCGAGGAGGGGAGAACTAGTTTTTACTTCCTAAGTGTGAATGACATTTTGGCCGGTCTCTCGGATGGGCCAAACATTCATGCGCAAATATCATGTTCTCCACACAGGCTGCATTACATGCCCAGGTTCCCAGTCCCCATGTGAGCTCCAAACAATGGCGCTCAGACCAATCACAATGCTTCACTGAAGTGTTGTGATTGGCTCAGGGGAGCCTGGGTGCTTCCTGTTCCGTGTTCTGACGGAGGGATGCGGCGAGGACGTAAATTTAATTATTATTTTTATTTACCACCTTCCTACCTCCCCTTCCTCCTTGTCACACCACCCCAGATCCCTGCCGGCCGCCACTGAAGTTAACCTATGATGGTCCCAACCCTTGCCATTTAGTTGTTCAGAAACATTGAGACTACTGCTTTTAGGCTGGACGTTCTATTAATTTCCCCAGGCCTAGGCCTCAAACTACATATTCCCAGATTCACTTAGCAATTTTTGTGAGAATATAGCTTTCCTACTCATAGGGAAAAGTTAGTGTAGGTTGATTACCAATTACGTACGGAGAGCTTTTACCTTCAGCCAACCATGCAGATCCAGATTACAGAGTTAACAACTGAGCAGGACTGGTGGAATAAAGATAAAGAGAAGCTCAAAGTTATGTAATTAAGGGCCATATGTCTCATACCTTGTACCGGTCGCACATGGCATGTTCAGGCTACTTGCGATCAGTAAAATGCATTTCGGTATATATGAATTTCAATTTGAGATTCGGTAACATGTTACTGAATTGTAATTTGGATTTGCTAATACATACTGATCCGGTATGAGGAAATGAGGTTTTTAGGGCGTCCCTTTCTAATACCGAATTGCAGCGGTATGTAGGAATGGTTTGTGACCAAAATGTGGTTGCAAAACATTTTCATGTTACCACCTACTTCATGTAGTTGTTAATCCATTTATAAATGGGGAGGAGTCCCCAAGGGATCCCTTCTCCTTTATGAATGTTCGTAAAAAATGTTTTCAAGAGCAAGCAGTGGTCCTAAAAAAGAAAACTTTTCTTTTTTTTTTTAAATGCAACCCATTAAGGAATAGTCTGCATGACAAAATATATTGCTTTATTTAATAGCAATCACAGACATGGTGGTCTGCTAACCCTAGAAGACTACCATGCCTGTGATTTTAGCGATTCCTAATGGGTTGCAAATTGCGACATGCCTCTTTAATATTAATTAGGTAGGTTGATTTGCAACCCACGTTTGGAAATGCTAAATGAAAATCATGGAGATTTATATATTAAAAAAATATTACCTAATTGCGATTCACGGAGAATAACAACTAGGCAACCACTATTTGAGATAAGGATACATGTGGCCCAAAAAGTATAACAAAGCATGCCAGGCTTAACTGTTCAGGTAGTGAATTAATCAGTGGTCATGATATTCCTGCCTAAAGGGATAGAGTTTCAGGACTAATTGCCAGATATAAGTCCATTAAGTTTAGCGCATCGACAATTGCACAATTTTTGCAACTTGCAATTTGCGACTCGTGAAACTTAATGTACAACAGTGTCTCAGACACTATTTGCAATTCCCAATGGGTTCACAAATTGCATGCCTCATGAATATTAACGAGGCTGTTGCAATTTATGACCCCATTGGGAATGGCTAGCACTCCCAGAGATGGTGGCCTGCTGGGGTCAGCAGACCACCATGTCTGTGACCGCTTTTTTAATAAAGCAGTTTTTTTTTAATGCAGCCCGTTTTCCTTAAAGGAAAACGGGAGGCATTCAAAACAAAAACATGAAACTTTAAAGTTTCATTTTTTAGAGGCACGCAGTGGTACCTAGGACCACTGCCTGCTCTTAAAAAATATTTGCAAACCCATTCACAAAGGGGAATAGGCCCCTGGGGACCGCTTCCTGTTTGCGTGTGGCTTACCACCCTTTTGACAAGGGTGGTACACTGGGACTGTTTTGCAACTGCAAATGTGGTCATAAAACAATGGTACATGGCAATCGCACGCGCTATTAGGAAGGGACACCCTCGACACAGCCCTTTCATAATAGTTAGTAGCTAACCATATTTTGTGAGTTGCTAATAAGTTAGCACCTCGCAAAATAAGGTTAGTACATTGGGCAGACGTTTGTTGCGGTTGCAATATGGCCAAATTCCCCTTTGCGACTGCAATAAGTGGTTGTAAATCTTCCCCTTAATGAAAAAGTAACACAGAAGGGGACAGTCTGATAGCAGGGGACAGAGACTCCATAATGAGAGGAAGCCGCATAGGAAGCCTAGGGTTAACATAGCAGAGTTTAATGACAACTATGTGCAGCAGCACACTACTCCAAGTGATTCTGATCATGCAATTTGCTTGACAAATAAGAACACCCTTCTTATCATCCTTTCCTACTAGACATTGCATTTTATGTTTTATTTATTATTTTCCTAATCATCTTTGTCTGCTATTGGTTTCCATCACACAATAGCTAAGCACGCATTTAATTGCTCTAGCCTCAATCCAGCAGAGTTACTGACTGAGTATCCGCCTCAGTCAAAAGAAATTTACCAAGTAAAAAAACAAATTACATTTCATCTTAAGCAAAGCTTCAGAAGTATTACTTATTGGTGCTGATCTTTAGTTGAACTGAATCCAAACAATGAGATGCAAGACCTTGGCTCCCTTGTCATTCTAGTCTGGCAGCTGCGCAAAGCCCACCATATTCTTCCCTGTGGTGATTATGAGACTAGTGCCGTTAAATGGAGTTAGACTCTCAGTGCAGTGTGGAGTTGTTTTGGATATGGGTGAGCATGACAGACTGGGGAACGACCCCCAAGCACAAGAAGAAAGTAAGCATAATGAGTGTGAGAGAGAGCACATGGTTCAGTAGCAACGGACCAGACTGAGCTGGAACTCCAGTAAATTAGGCAAGTTAAAAAATCTACTAGAGGGAATTGAGCTCTCTCCCATGTTATTAGTGACAACACACAATATTCAGGCCCTCTTTGCCTACCCCCTCCAATGGAAATTTATTGAGGGCCTGAGGAATGAAGGAGTTAAGATCAATTTCAATGTATTACCAATGGTTACAGTGTAATCCATTGGGTCCCACAGTAAAGCCCAGAGTCAATAAGTGGAATCAAGTAAAGATGCATTACAAATTCAGAGCCAATGTACTATAAATCAGTCTGAGACACACAGGGGGAGATTTACAAACATTTTGCCACAAAAGTGACGCTAACCAGTGCAATTTTTTTTGCTATTTACTTTGCAGCAATACTTGTTTTGCGCTGGAGAGCTCCCTCAAAGTAACGCAAAGGAGCGTAAAGCACTGCTGTGCGTTACTTAGTGCTGAGGGAGCGTTACATGCGTGGGACATGGGCGTTCCCATGTCAACACCAATGCCTTTTGAGGAAAACCCCTATTTACAAAGAATTGTAGACCTGGTTGTGCTCCAAAAGTTAATGCCTCTTCAAAGGAGGGGCTAACAGGAGAAATGCTTTCATTTCTTAGTGGCTTTCCAGCTTTACATTCATTTTGCAGTGCGCATAGAAAGTGTGAAAAGCATTGCATCTTGTCTAGGCATAGTGATTTTACGGGAAGGGTAACCTTCCTGTACAAAACCTATGTTAGACTCATGCATACACCCTTGCGTTGAAATCAGCACGAGCACAATGGAAAGGGGAGGAGAGAGCCATATCTCTGAAGATATGTTGCACTCCTGCTACCTCTCTGTCCCGCAACACAGCGCACCCATGCACAGATTTTTAGAAAATCTCCACCATAGTATAAAAATACAACATTATCAATGGAAAGCTAAATGGGTGCAGAAACATTATCCTCAATAATAAACAGCACAGGAGGAATTCAGTAGCCACAGTACAAAGGATAAGGAAAAAGGTTTGATGATTAGATTGGAAAGTTTCAATCCTCCTGCCTATGATGCATGAAGGAATATTAATTCTCCTTAACTAACCTATACTAATTAAAGTTCGATGGGAAAGCTCTAATTTTATCCACTAAAGTAGAAAGATGTCAACATAGCAAAATAGCTGTAGAAGTTCTCCAAATGAAGAATATTGCGTGCATAAAGCCAAACAACAGAAATAGCACAAAGAGGTCTGTACCTCTCCTAGTTTGAAAGGAATCTGAATCTGATTAAAGTGTTGTTGCATAATTATACCCACAGAAAGAACCTGTGAGAATCCCATACTAAAGGTCTCATTAATGTCTACTTCAAACAGTACTTTTTGGCAGCTACACTTGTGACTCCTTTCTTTGATCCACATATTCAGAACGTCCTTGAATTCCACTCATATCATCATTCCTCACAGACAGTAGTCCTACCTTAGTTAGTTTTATCATCTTTGCTAAGAGTACTCCTTCTGAACGTCCCTGTCTTGGTCATTCAATGTGCCTTTCTATTTTCATTAGTTCATGCAACTGCACCTGCAGAGGAGAGCAAAACAATGCACCCGAAGCAAATATTCACTTTGAAGGTTAAACATTGTGAAATGCAAATGCTAAGTGCTTTGGTCAATTTTAATACAGCAATCATTTCAATACAAATAACTATGTGATTACGGATGCATAGACAGTCACATTATACATGCGAAATGCTATTTGAATCGATATATTTCCGATTATACAAAAGATGCAAAATGTTATTTAAATGAGTAGATAGATACATGAGTATTAACACGGTTATTCAAACCACAAATGTGCAGATATATATGAAAACTGTAATTCATTGTTACATTAAGGGAAACATTAAAATGCACGCACATATAAATGTGAAGGGTACATGATAAATGCACTTTCAATATTGGTTCAAGTGCACTACATCTCATTAATCATATCAAATCACACGAATACATGAGGCCATAAGTAAACATGTATGTGGCCTCATCAATCATGAAAGGGTGGAGCTAAAACTACACTAATTCAGTCTGATTAGGAAGAGGCAAGCCAAGGGCATCCCTTCCTAACAGCGATTCAGAAAGGTATGTACCATTGTTTTTCAGCCTCATTTCCAGTCACAAAATACTTGCAGTTCACTGCCTATTCCAAGTAGGTGTTAAGCCACTAGCAAACTGGAAGGGGACCTTTTTCCTTTGTGAGTGGGTGCGAAAATCAAAAGAAAAACTTTTAACACATCCCGTTTCCTTTAAGGAAAACGGCCTGCTTTGAATAAAAAAGTTGCTTTATTGAAAAATCAAACACAAACATGGGGGTCTACTTTCCCCATCAGGCCACCCTTCCAGTGTTTCCAGGCCATTCCCAATGGGTCGCAATTTGCGACCTGCCTCATGAATATTAGTGAGGCAGGTCCCTTCCCACCCATTTGAGAATTGCAAACAGTGTCTCAGACACTGTTGAACATTCCATGTTGCGAGCCACAAATTGCGCCTTACAATACATTGCAATTTGTGACTCGCAAAATGGAATGGCCGTACATCTGGGCCATAGGGAGCAATAGAGTGGTGTGATCCTTGCCACATCTATCAAAGAATGACTTTTCCTTATGATTTTCCAAATTAGTGGTGCAGTTGCGGGCTACACAAGTGACTAGCACCATTCAGAATCTTCTTCGTCTACGTAAAGTCTATCAAAGGGAAAAGGGGTTGGGTGACTGACGCTAATAGCTGCAAGGGCTAGTCCGAGAAAGAGAAATTCAATCCCATGGGGAAAAAATATGGGGAAGAAATGAGCATCTGTTTTTGTTGCTAAACATTTTGTAATGTTTTTATCGGATCTGTATGTAACAATGTGTAAATTTTTATTTATATGATAGAGATACCTGTGATGCAGCAGAGCATACAATGGAAATGTCTATTGCATGCATTAAGAATAAAACTATAAAACAAACAGTGTTATAACCAGGTCAGTACTGGCCATAGCGGGCACAGGACATTTCCCCAGTAACCTGCCAGGGTGGGGGCCGGTTTTAGACCCCTGGGGGCTGTTTTTGTTACCTGGGCCAGTTTTGCAGTGTAGCTGCGATATCGGCCCCTAGCAAAAAAAGCGTCCGGCCCTGCTTCTGGCAATGTTTATAAGTTGTACATCGAAAATCAATGGCCTACTTTCGAGTATAAAGTGCTTAGTGGACTGAGAAAATCTGAAGGGTTAAGATCATACTTTCCCGTACTTTGAAATTACCAATTTAAACAAAACGAACAGCCAAACGTTGTTACAGCTTTGGTATTAGCAGTGTACATCACTTTGGCCATGGCTACTTTGAGAGGATCGACCATATTTCTGTACAGGAAGTCAGGGGCAACATGAACTAATTCACTAGGGATAGCTCAAGTTAGTGGACAATAACCATGATTACGACTAGCCAAGGCAAACTAACAATGTCTAATTTTTTTTGTTTGAATTTTGATTTTGATACCCTCTTTGATACATTTTGCAATTGAATTAACACAATGATCACCTGTCTAGAAGTCAGGCACTTGAATTTTACAATAGATATACATTGTGCATGTTTTCTCATAGCCTTTTCAAATAAGATGCCGAACTTCTGATATTCCACCACTATAGTTATATTCCAGAAGGAAAGAAAATGTAATGCTCAATTTCTATGTTCAAAGCAGAATTCAAACTATTCTCTAAGGCCATATTTATTTTAATATCTAGCTAATATTGAATCTATATTGGTACATGCTGGGGTTTATGCCAAGTTGGCTCATATTTTCCGACAACAGCAAAGACATCTTGATGGCAGATATTGTACAATAGGAAGCAACTCGTAGCTACCTCCATAATTTATTCACTTTCTTGCTGACCAACTGGCAAAAAAAGGTAGGCGTGATACCCTTAGACATATTAAACCTAGCTGAAATGTAGACATATTACTGATGAGCAATTCGAAGACTTTATTTCAATCAGATTATGTAGAGCAGTAGAAAGAACTGCAAGCTCTCTTAACAGACTAGAGGATGGACTCTTTCTCTTTTCCCCCCACTTGGTCTATCTGCTTGCTTTCGCTCCAAGGACCGATTCTCCCCTCTCCCATTGGGGACCCCATACCCTTCCAAACACTGCTCTATACCTACGGTTGTAACACTTGTGTTCATTTGCTTTGGCCTATTCCCATTTTTCAGTTCATTGCTGACACACATCCCTTTCTCCCTGTCATTCTTCTTCTACATCTACAACCCTCCACGGACAACTGTGCAGCAGTACCCACAGTCCACTAATCTCACAGATTCCCCCATTCAGTCTGAGACAGATCCTTCTCAACTTTATTGGCCTCACCCACTACATAAAGAGGAACAAAATCCTGTCCTCTCTTCACACACTGACCAGATGTTACATTCATTCAAGAAACACTACTCCCTCGCTGAAAGCGTGAAACTCCACTGTAACTAGGATGGGTGAGAAAATCATTCCAAGGAGGGTGGAGCACGAAAAGGATATGCCCCCCCAACAGACGTTAAAGTAAAGATGGGATTGTCATATTAATCCATTAGGGACTCCCATAAAGATTTGTAAGTTGTGGACTGACCTAGAGGTGCACTATATCTTCATCAGAGTCAGTATACACAATCTTTCTTTGACTATTGGTTCTGCCTGTGCTCCAACCAGGGACAAAATAGCCCTTCAAGGAGCTGGACCATATTCTCCTTCCTGCTTATAAGAATACGTCTTGACTGGATCCTGGTGTTAGATATTTATTTGGACAAATCAGACCACCACACCCCTCCCTCTTGCAGAGACCGACTCATTCTTACTGATCTACTGTCTGACCACACTCTTATAGGCTGCTGGAGACTGGCTCACCCGTGATCACTACTTCATATACAGCTAATGCATGCATGGTGCAAACAATAGAATCTTTCTCTGGACACCTAACCTGTTACCCTCTGTTTTTGAGGTGATGATAATTCCAAATTGCACGTCAGATTATGATGCGTTACAGCTTGACCTTACAACAGACACTCCCCCGCTGAGTCAATGGTCCTTTAATACTTCAATATCTAAGACGACTGAGGCCAAGCAAAAGGTAAAAACAATATTACATATCTACATGGAGTAAAACCAGTATTTGGTTGCTCTCTCCATGTGTTGTGGGAAGCAGGTAACAAGGCTATTTTGGGGAATTAATGTGAGCTGAGGCTTTTGAATAAAACAAGGCACTTGCTAAATAAAAGTCCATAAATCATAAGTTGCCCACCTAACAGCCACTACTACCTATCACACCCTGGCCATCTTTGAAAAAGCTATTGATCTGGAAGTCAGAGCTTAATGAATTGTTAACTTCCCAGATGGAAAAATCTCTCTTCAGCATGAAACAGAGGAACTATGAAAATGGGGGGGGGGGGGGGGGGGGAAGGCTGTCCGTCTCCTAGCCTATGTTAACTCCCTGCCATTAAAAATTCCTCTGGCGAGTCACTAACACATCCTGCGGATTTCAGCTAGGCCTTCTGGGAATTTTATGAAACACTCTAAAGGGCAACTGATATGCAGTGAGAGCAGGAATGGTCCTCTCTGCTCTGCCTAAGAACTTAAGGTGCTATTATACGCTGATAGTATCTTGTTAAGGTTGTCAGTTCCCTCTATCTTGCTTACACACCTAAGTGCACTGATCTCAGATTTTTCTGCCTTCTCAGGCTACTGCATTAACTGGAGGACATATGACGCAGTGCCACTGACCCACACCATGATGATAGATGCCCTGGGGCTGCACCCTTTCAGTTGGCAACCCTCCAAACTCAAGTATTTCAGTTTTTTCTTGAACACTAGATGATCTAATTTGGTGGAGGATAATATAAATCATTTGTTATATAAGATTTGCCATGATCTGAAGAGCTGGACAGCCTCAACATTTTTTTCTTTGGGGCAGAGGACAAGTAAGTAATTAAAATAAACATTTGCACCAAGGATTGACTATATATTGGTTAATGTCCCCATAATGTTGCCCAAATCAATCCTTAAGGATCTCTCTTGCATGATCAAACTGTTTCCTTGTGGGGGAGGAAACCCTGATTGAAAATGGTCAAACTCTACACAAATACAAAAAGCAGAGGCCTCAGGTTATTCAACCGTGAGATTTATTGCCTCTTGTTTTGGTGTATTCATATCAAACACTTCTTCTATACCATCCTATTAACACCGATGTAGATGTACAAATCTTTAATGGGTAAAAGAAGCGTGTTGGTTGTGTTTTATTCAAAGGAGAAACAGCGACTGACCAGTCTCCACAAGTCTCCACCTTGTCCCCAGGGCCACCACATTTGCTTGGCGTTAAGCCCACAGATAAGTGGACGGGAGACTGCATGCAAGGAGACCCTTGGGGGGGCTACAGCAGATTCAGATTGAATTTAGAGAACCCATGAGGATGGATTTCAATACAGGGGAAAAGATAACATTGAGCATTTATTAAAAGACGGAAGACTGTCATTTTAGTGGGCTCGACCCTCTTGCTAACTTTCAGTAAGACAGTCATAGATATTGTGAGAAAGTCATCCTTCTTCCTCTGATCACCCCCAATTTTTCACTGATACTGTTGGTAACTTAGACTGGCTGTGACCTGGGTCCTGCTAACCAGGCCCATGGCCAGTGCTCTGATTCAAAAGGCCTACGGTTATTAGATGTAATTACAATTGGTAAGAGCAACCTACCTATAAATCTCTATTAGATGGTAGAGCATGTATGTTTGGAGGCCTAGCAGGTTTAATGCACTTAAGAGTGTGCTGCTGTGTTGCCTGCTGTCATTTTAAAAGTCAACCCTGCTCTGCAAGCTGCTTGGATTTAAAAGTACTTCCAAAGTTTGAAACTACCTTATTTTTAAATGTCACCCTTAAGGCCTACCATAAGTACCCCCAGGGTTGGGTGCCATGTACAAGTAAGCAGGGACATTTTAAAATATGTTTTATATGCCCTGGTGAGGGATACATTGCCGATTTTGTTTTTTTACCACAGTAGCATTTTAGCTCAACAGGCTAACATGGGAATCCTTTTCTAAAGTATAACTATTGACTGAAGTGAGCTAAAATAATATTTCAAGGACTTAAAAGATTTGTAATGATAACTCAAACAACTTGCCACTATTAAATTTATCATAACTAGAAAAGAAAAAATGTTATAGAACTTTCTTTTCCATGAGCAAAAATCCAGCCTTCCAGCAGCCTCTCCTGACTGGCCAGTCTTGCAAAGACTGAACCAACCTGCTTTTATGAGGTGATAAGTGGCCTGCTGGAGATAGAGGCTATCTGGTGGGGGAAATCTGTGGTTGCAGAGTACAGGCCAGTAAGGGGGCTGGATAAACAAAATTACCTTCAAAGAGAGCAGGACAGTAAGGCGGCAGGCCAGGCCTGTCACCTCTTCCTGTACTTCACAGCCAGATGGGAGCCCCAGGAATGGAAATCACAGGAGATCTTGAGGGGGAGAGTTAAGAGAAATAGGCCACACCAGTAGATTGACTTAGCCAGAATCTAACCCCAAGGAGAAAGTTTCCCCATTTTGAATTTGAAAGTACAGTGCTTTGTGAGATAAGAATATGTCACACTTTGGAGGAAGATGTCATTCTTTTGGGTGATACCCTGTACCCCACGGGGCTACAAGGACGCACTCACAAGTGTAAGGAAATGGTCCTTTAACCAGGTATGCAGGAACAGGATGAGTACGCAGCATCTGCCACAAAACTCCTCTGAAACTACCTTCCGATCCACCTAATCAATTTTGAAGCCTGGACGGAGGTCGCGTAGTGGTGCTACGTGGTACTCGGTGAAGCAGTAAAATAAATTTGCTGCGCTGCTCAGAGTTCCGCAAGCAGGCAGAGTTGCTTGTTCCGCCCCTTCGCATGATGTTTCAGCTTCACGGCAAAGCGGATTGCTTGTTCCGGGGAAAATATTGCGTGAACTGTATAACGCAGTCACACATGGGCGGGAGCATCTAGTTTACTTCTCTCTGTTATGATGCTAGGGCCTACTTCTCAATCCTGTCTCAATCTTTTCAATCCTCCTTTCTGAAAACATTCTTTCTGTTCCTTCCCTGTGTCTTATTAAGTGAATATTTTGTGTTGTTTTCTACTTTTTGTGTGTTTTAGTGTGTTTTGTACTGTTTTTCTATATTACTTGCTTTCTAAATTTGTTTACTTCCTTTCTTCTTCTTTTCCCTTAATTTTTTAGTTTTTACATTACCTTTTCTGCCTCCCGCCCCCAACCATTAGAGTTAATGGTGTGACCCTGTGCCCCTCAGAACCTGGGTATTTATAATATATAGAACAAGTGGTTCTGTTGGGTATTACAATTGATGCAATATCTAAGTACTCAATACAAAAGCAAAGATATATTTCAATTGATTTTCAACAAATGCAAAATAATTTTTTGAAAGAAGGAATGAAACCTTATAATGGGAACATACCAAGAAAAGATATTTTTTTGCCATAATGTAAGTTTTTTGCTCTTTTGTTATTTACAATGGAATTGAATATGGCTGTCATAAAAACCATTGAATTGTGGTGATACAATAGTGAGTGTTGTGAAAAATAAGTGACATGTGGAGACACGTGAAGTCAATGGTGCATTATATACATGACATACATAAGTGACATAAATACAGTGAATTCAAAGCTTATTTTGTTCCGTCCCTTAATTTTACTCATGAACACAAGACCCAAGGATGATTTTCGGTTAGGGTCAAGGAGACAGTATGGACTAGTATGACAATAACGTTGACATTTCGACCCTTGGAGAAAGCGCAAAGTAATACGCATCAGGGCGGTTCTTCTTCAGGACTGCAAAGTGTGGTGTGGACAGCCTATAGGATTAATTTAAATAAAAGGAAATGGATCAGGTGTGTTCCAGTAGTCAAAACAACTATCATGTATAATGCAGTAGCTGAGGAATGGCTTACCACAAAGACAAAGAATCCAATCAAGGGAATTAGAAGACTGTGATCCTAATGAAATAATCACAAGAGATCGGAGTAAAACAATTTAAAAAAAAAAGGGACAAAAACTGGAAAAACATCATACATTTTTAGATCTTTTTTATTTATTATCCTTCCCTGTGTCTTCTTACGTGTATATTTTGTGTTGTTTTCTACCCTTTGTGTGTTTTTAATGTGTTTTGTACTGTTTTTCTATATTACTTGCTTTCTAATTTTGATTACATCCTTTCTTCTGCTTTCCCCATTAATATTTTACTTTCCACATTACCTTTTCTGCCTCCCACCCCCCCAACCTCATGGCGGAGAGTGCAACCCGGGCAAAGCGGTGCCACCTTCATTGAGGAAGGCGTTCAAGCATGTAATAAGTTGAGTTCGAACATGTTGGCACCTCCTAGATGAGTGCTTAAAATGGCATTCTATTATCAAGTTGGCTGATCCTCAGCTGCTTCCGGGCTTAAAAAGAATGGCTAAAATGTGTGCAGATTCTTCTGCAGGTGGTCAGTAAGTTCCTGACTCGGTCTTCTTTTTTCAGAAAATCTTGAACAATGATGTTAATGCAGTGCACCAAACACAGAACCCTGAAACAGCCACCATCAGCGATGGCCTTAACTATATTACTGCCATTTTCTGTGGCAACAAAACCAATGTTAAGCTCTCTTAGTCGGAGCCATTCAAAGACCTTAGTGTTAAAGTCTTCCAAAATGCTTGCAGCAGTATGGCATTTCTCCATTGTGAACATGGCTATTATAGCATGCTTCCAAGCGCCATTAAAAATGTCAGCAGTGTCAAAACCTGCAGATATTGTTTCTCTAAACTCCACAAAAGAGATCCAGTGTGCAGTGATGCACATGTAATCAGTGGCTTGGCAACATGTCCACATGTCTGTAGTCAGGTGGATTATGTGAACATTACTCTGCGGTAAAGCATGTCCAAGCAAAACCAGCATGTTGTGATGTAGCGCTGGAACAGCAACTCTGGCAAAACAGGACTAGCTGGGAACGTTCCATTTTGGCCTGCCACAAATTCTAGAAAAAACCCCTTCCAGAAAAGAAAAAGGCGGTCCAGCACTAACATTTTAGCCAGATTCACGTTGTACAAACATGCCATTGGGTGGTTGTGGTCGTACTGCTCCTGCGGCCTACTGGTGGCACTGATGCAGGTGACTTTTTGAGACCAGATATTAATAGGCTCATTGTGCGTTTTTTGGTTGCGGTACTCTCTTGCCTTGAACCTCCTTTGTGTCTCGGCATGACTCTTGTGCCATTGCGATGTTGCTGATGATGATGTGGGCAGTACCACTGTACTGTTGGGTATCGGGCTGCTTTGTTTACCAGAGAATATGTTTTCCTCTTGTTCACCTTCCACAGTGATTGGATCTTCATCCCCTTACCAAAAACACTTGCAGTTTTTGCCCGCTAAAGTTCACCTCCCACTGGATCAAGTGGTGTTTTCTCAGATGGGTTGTTTGGCCTCCAGTACCATGGTTTGCACAAGCTTACCCCAACTAGCACCTAATATACCAACGGAGCATATAGCAATGTTCACCTCCTTCTGGCTAACCAAAAAGAAGTCCCAAACTGGGGAGGTCAACTTTCTGACACTATTGGTGCCACTTGCAATGTCAGATGAACTGGTAGGTGGGCATGACATTTGACTCTCTGCAGTACCTACTTCTACTGAGGTGGTTGTGGCGGATATGTTGCTGTCGGGAATTTGTAAATAAGGCAGCAGGAGATGGTGTTGGTGGTATCTGTGTTGATGGTATCTGTGCCACATCCCTCACAGCAATTTGGGATGGGGTAATGTCAGTCTCCACTGGGGGGGCTAATGTCCATGGTGACTGGCTTGTCATCAACATCCACTTCTACATCTACCTCCATAACTCTAAGACGTTCTGGAACTTTCCTTTTCCTTAGCCTTGTCTTGTGGCATGTCTCACTCTAAGAGCGAGGTGGGATCCAAGTGGCGTCTAGATCATCAGAAGGGGGTTGGAGAAGAAGTTGGTGGACTAATCCTCCTTTTCCTTGCTGGGGATCTGGAGGACAATGGATGTACTCTTCTTCTTCCTCAGCAGAAAGCTCGATCTCCTGAACTGCCCCTACTTCGGGATGAACTACTATTGGTGGTGGCATCTAGGTTTCCTGCATTAATTGGGTACTACTTTGCAATAACAATAAGTCAATTTCAACTTCACTGCTCGTCGGCATTGTCGTGATTAGACTGACTGCCTCTAAGACAGACATGGGCTTGGGCCTAGGTTGGTGGGGTTGATCCCCTGATGCTGGGGTGCTGCTCCCAGCTTGCTCCCCGGACATCGCTGCTGCAGGCACCATTTTTGGTTTCCCAAAAATGGTCTTGGGCGACATACCAGTGGTGGTAAGTGGCAGTGCCTTCTTCTTCTCACTGGCAACTTTAACTTTCTTGGTACTGGTACTTTTCTTTGGAGCCATCTTGAAGCTGTCAGTTAGCACACAGCAGCATTTGTCTTAGATTCAGAAGATGGAAAGATGACTATGGTCTCACGTCACGTGACATCGTGCGCAGGACGCATGCCTTCTGTCTGGCAATACAATGGGTGATGTTGTGTTCTCCTCTTTTGTGCACCTAAAAGCAAAGAACATGAGTGAAATGTGGCATTGTTGAAGTTAAATTACTAGTACAAAAATATATAATATCATGTAGTGTGTGGTCACATATGTTAGTGTTACTATTACCTCAGGTATTAAAAAAACTTAACAATACAGTGTAACCATTTGTGAGACTTGAACAGCAACAAGGACTTTCAATGTCGTACTGTACAGTATGCTCAGGAAGGATAGGAAAGAAGAAGAACAACAACAAAAATACAAATGTAACTGTTTGGCAATTGGCATTCTGTATCAGGTGGAATGCGGCACTCAGGGAGCTGCAGCTGACAAATTATAATGGAACAATCCCTAGACAATGAATGAATACTGTTGTGCAATGTGCAGGTCATATAGCAGACATGGGATTAAGGAATTGATGCCAAACCTTACTTTGATACTGGAAAAAAGAATTGATAAGGAACTTTATTTTTATTTTTACTTTGAATAATGTGAAACAACATTTTTTTAATGTAATAAGAAAAATTAAAAATAAACAAATTGAAAAAAAAATTAAATAAAAAGTAATTAAATAAACAAAACAAAAATAAATAAATAATTATAATAAGTGAAAAATAAAAATGTGCGTCAAGCGTATAATTATTAATTTATTACTCTGCTAGTATACCACATGGCCATCATCAACAACAACAACAAGCAAGAAGAAGGCATTTGAGAGCAAAGAGAAGACATGCAGGCCCATAGCAAAAGCACACTGGCTGCCTTCACAAAATGTCGGCCAGCCACATAGCCAGGCCACCACAACAAGAAGCAACAAGCCAAGAGGAACAAAGGAAAGGCATGCAGGTCTTTGGCAAAAGCACACTGACTGTCTCCACAAAATGGCCACCAGTCACATGGTTACAACAACAAGCAGGAGGCCAGGAAAACAATGAACACAAGCAGGCCTATAAACACAGACTCTACAAAATGGGCCCTGGTCACATGGGGAAAGTCCAAATGCTGGCCTACTATTACAAACACACTCTCACACTGGCCAGACAAAAGAGGCATGCTAAACAACACATATATAATGCAAAAATGCAAAAAACGAAAACCCGCAGTGCAAAAAAGGTTTGTAAGTTACAACCACACACATCCAACAAAGGCATTAACACACATAGAAAAAAAAGTGAAATGCCACACATTTTTTTGTTGATATTCAATCCAATGCCAGTTGGTAGGATAGAAAGAGGTAGATAAAAGGAAAAATAACTGTTGTGTGGTTATAATCCCTAATATTCTGTCGACATGTTTCAAGTTGTCCCCTACACCTCTTCTTCAGGACAACAAGGGGGCCAGGCCAATGTGTACCACTCCGGTGAACAAACCTAAATTCAAGGTGAAACATTGAACAAATGTAGAAAGCACATCTATTGTATGTGCAATTCACTTATACATACGGTTAATGCTGTACCCGCAGTATCTGTATTGTGGGAGAAAAAGTTAATTGCATATTAGTACATACTGCCTGCCCAAATGGGCAGGTCACGGTCTTAGGCAGTGGCTGATCAATGTAGTTGTTGCCTATGAAGATTAAAACAATGGTAAGTGCTCTGGTGCTCCTAAAATAAACACAAAAGGCAGTGGTTAATGTTCCAACTGTGTCTGGTTTTGCTGTTTCTGTTCATAGAATGTTGTTAAAAACATATCGTAAATACACTCGTTTCACTGGAAACACTTATTGACACACATAACATGTAACATATAACATTACACCAGTTTATGAAAATAACTTACTTTTTAAGTAGCAGTAATATGCCCCATGGTCCACCTGGGTGGAGGGGCCTCTAGAACGCTGTAGGTGTAAAAATATGGAATGGTATAATGGAGTGCTGTGGCTGCACTCGTGATCGAGTGTTTCAAAATGCAGGCAAACAATTAGTTTAAATGCAGATCCAGGTTCCTATTATGAAATGCGGTTCCTGTTTAGATAAACCGAAAAGATCTTACTTTGCTCGGCTGCCCTCCGTCAGTTTGAACTGTAGGTCCCAGGCTCACCGCATCTTAGCGTGTCTCAGCCTCGGGGCTGTTTTGTAGTTTAGTATTTGCCAAGTCACCGCAACCGCGTGGATGCAAAGACTAGTGCGCGTTGGTGTTCTGAAGCACTTGGCACGTCGCAAGCACCATTATACTCCGGCTCGTGCGATTAAAAAGGCGCATTTTTAAAATATTAATTTATTGCCCATACCCTCTTTGTTAAATAAAGAATTTAGAGAGGCTCCGAAAATTATTTCAAATATTGGGCAGTGGGTATCGAACCCTGTGACCGCTTGTGAAACTGTCGGCTATTTTGAATTGGGCAGAGATTTCACCTTACAGTTGGGGAGAATAATTCGATAAATCAAGGATTGAGAACTATATATACATATATATGTATTTTTTGTAATAGTTCTTTCTGGGTTATGGAGGCAATGTGGGGATTCTTGCAAAAAAAATTGGGGTTATACAATTAGACATACATACCATTCAACACACAAAACGAAACAACACATCTGTTTTGTTGACTTAATTATTCATTCTATCCCGTTGTTGTCTTATCATTATTTGTTTCCTCATTATTTGTTTCCCTCGCCTTATTTAACAGGGATGGTCAGGGAGGGGTTAGCTCATGGTCCTCTAATCAGGGGAGAAAAAATATATTTAACGGGGTATTTCTCCACATTGTCTTATCTGTATGGACAGCGTGCATTATCTTAGGAACTGCCCCCAAGGAATGTTGTCATTCCATCCTATGTTGTCCCTGCGGAATTTGAACACCCATCTTTGTTCTTTTTCTAGAAGGGCTTGCCCTAAGTTCTCACATGGATTCATGTCATTTGGGGTGTGTTGTTTTTCGTTGAAATGTGCTGTCATCCTGGTGCTTGCCCTATGGCACCGGATGTTGCATCAATGTTCACAGATTCTCGTGCTTATTTTTCTAGTGGTCATTCCTACATAGTGTAAGTCACAAACACACGTGATTAGGTAAACCATGCCTACAGTGTTACAGTTGGTGAACTTGCGCAGTCCCATGATTTCCCTGTGTTGAAAACAACCTTTTTTGTAGTGGTTGTGAGATGGCAAACACTACAGTTGCCACATGGGTGGTGGCCTGTAGGTAGCGTACTAATAACCTGTTGGTTATTCTTGTTTTGTGGCTTGGGACAGGTGTGTACTAGTATGTCTTTTAGGTTTTTTTCCCGACTGTGTGCGATCATTGGTATTGGTATGTTTAATGTGCCACTATTAACAATCTGCCAGTGTTGTTTTACAAGTTTTGTGACTTGGTCAGATGCTACCCTGAATGTTGTTATGCATATTGTTAGATTTGGGTGTCTCTAGTTGGTACAGGTAGGTACTCGTGACAAATAGGGACCCTTGCCTTTAGTCAGGATAAGGGGATTACACTCCTAAAATAACCCCTGCTCACTCCCTTGGTAGATTGGCAAGAGCAGACAGGCTTATTTCAGAGGCCATGTAACCATATACTGTAACACCCTGCGACAACACTACAGATGGACACCACACCAGGTTTTATATAAAAAACAAGTATACTTTATATAGATTTATCACAAGACCATAAACGACAAAAATACATACTGTTACTTTAAGATGGTAGATTTAGCTTAGTTAAGTTCAGTTCTGACAATGCAACACTTTGGGTCAATGTACCTTACGATGCGTTGCGCTTCCACGACAAGCAATGTCGCAGCGAGGGAAATGCGGCAAAGCTCAGGTGCAAAGAAATAAAAACGTAAAGATCTTCCAGATGCAGCACACTTCTCCGGGGATGCGAGAAGTTCTCGGTTCAATGCGTGGACTGCAGCGGCGACACCCTTGTTAAGAAGTGTAACTGCAACAGCTCCAACTGCGACACACTTCTCCCATGAAGCGTGAAGCTTCCGGGCAATGCAACAACCACAGTGGCGACATCTTTGTTCAGAAATGCGACGGCAGCAGCTCTGACGGCGGCGTGCTTCTAGGGGATGAGAGGCGCTTTCCTCGATGCGGCGCGATGCAACAGTTTCAACGGAGACACCCTTGTTCAGATGTGTGATGGCAGGCCCAGCGACACGCTTCTACCTCGTTGCGAGACTCTTTTCTCGATGAGGTGCAGTGCGACAACTCCAGCGGTGACACCCTTGTTCAGAAGTCTGACGGAAGGCAGCAGTGACAGCGACACGCTTCCTCTTCATTGCAGCACGTTTCTCTCGATGCGGTGCAGTGCGACAACTCAAGCGGCGACACCCTTGTTCAGAAGTGCGATGGCAGCAGCAGCGACGGTGACACGATTCGCACTCGTTGCGGCGCGCTTCCAGCTCCTTGCAACACGCAGTTCCTCAGAAGGCCCAAAACAGCAGCAGGCACTTCCAAAAGAACTCTGGGGAGCTGGGGGTTTAAGCCTGTTGTCCCTTAGACCTCAGCAAGAGGAAAGCTCTTTTCCAAGTCCTTGGAGATCCTTCACAAGTTGAAAGCAAAGTACACAAAGTTCCTGTCTCCTTCCTTTGGCAGTAAGGCAACCACTGCAGGCCAATCCCCCAAGCAGTACTTCAGCTTGGGAACAGTCTCTCCACAGTTTCTTCAGGTTCCTCTCCTCAGTAAAGGTTTCTTCTTGTAGTCCAAATGTGACCTAATTTCATGGGATCAGGGTCCCAATATTTATACCCCAAAATCATTTGTTCTCTGAGTGGAGAGGGGCCTTTGCCCAGTCCAAACCAGTTCCGAAGCACTCTGTTTACCAAAATTCTCCTTTCCTTTCACAGTGCCGGGCAGAAACATCAGACGCCCCACAGGAGGTGGGCCAGCATTGTGGAACGCAAGTACAGTCCTGGAGCACTTTGTTGACAGGACTCCTTCTCTTCTTTCAGTGTGCAGGGCAGAGACATCAGCCGCTCCCCAGGAGGTGGAGCAAGCACTGTGGGAGGCAGGCACAGGCCCATTAAAGGTTCAGGTGCAACTCCTCCCTCCCATCTAGATGCAGATCTCTCTATTCACCACTGGGCTGACTCATCCTGTCTCTTGGAATCCCCCAGCCCTGTAACTCACAAACTCCAGACAAGGAATACACAACCTTGCAGAGGTAGGCTTGAAAGGTTAGGCAAGCAAATACCTACTTTTTAAAAGTGGTATTTGCAAACACAGAATGTTAAAACCAACTACACTAAGAGATGAATTTTATCATTCTGAGTCCAGGCATACTAAACCCGAATTTCTACCATGTTCTCTGAGTCAGTTAGGATTACAAAATGTAATAATTCTAACAGCCCATTCTGGCCTATGGAGAACAGGTAGCCTTGCAATAGTGAAAAATGGAAATGGCTGTAATTCACTATTAGGACATGCCACACACACCAGGGCATGTCCTACCTTATACTTACAATGCACCCTTCCCTTGTGCCTACTATAGGGGTGACTGATATGAGGAAAAAGGCAGATTTAGGGACTGCCATGTAGGTGCACTTGCCCAGTCAGTGTGACAGGACCAGACTGCACACAGGCTCTGCAATGGCAGACCTTAGACCCATTTTACAAGGCTACTTCTGTGGGTGGCACAACCAGTGCTGCAAGCCCACCAGCAGCATTTGGATGTACACGCCCTGGGCACATTCAGTGCAATGTACTAGGGTCCGACAAGTAAACCAAATAGCCAAACATGGAACCACTGGTTAGTACATCAATTTAATAGGGAGCACTTGCACTGTGGCACTGGACAGCAGTGGCACAGTGCCCAAAGCATCTAACACCAGCAACATTACATGAGACAACAGCAAAAAATGGAAGGGAGACCCACAGCAATGGTGCCAGGTCTAACACGTGTCCCCTCCAGCTAAAATGTGGGGAAAACTACCCTAACTCCTGGAATTTCTCATCACTAAAGCGGAAAAATCTGGACAGACCATCAGCGTTGGCGTGTTCTGTACCAGGGCGGTGTTCCACCGTAAAGTCCATACCCTGTAGGGAAATGGACCACCTCAACAGCTTTGGATTTTCACCCCTCATTTGCATCAACCATCTGAGGGGCCTGTAGTCTGTCTGAACCCGGAAGTGAGTCCTAAACAGATGTGGTCTCAGCTTCTTCGGGGCCCAGAACACAGCAAATGTCTCACGCTCAATAGCACTCTACCTCTGTTCCCGTGGAAGTAACCTCCTACTGACGAAGGTTACAGGTTGATGTAGAACTTCCTCATTCATCTGTGACAGAACAGCCCCCACACCTTGTCTGTTTGAACGATAAACTCTCTTGAGAAGTTGGGTGCCAGGAGCACGGGCGCCGTGCACATGGCAGCTTTCAGGGCTCAAAAGCTTTCTGACAGGTGTCAGTGCAAATCACTTTCTTGGGCTGCTTCCTGAAAGTCAGCTCTGTCAAGGGTGCAACAATGTTGTCATACCCGTTGACAAACATCCTGTAATACCCTGTGAGTCCTAAAAAGACTCTCACCTCTGACTGGGTTTTGGGTGGCTACCAAGCCAGGATGTTTTCAGTCTTGGGTTGTAGGGGCGCCACCTGGCCTCTCCCAACTTGGTGTCCCAAGTACACCACGGAACCCTGCCCAATCTGGCACTTACTCGCCTTGATCGTGAGGCCTGCCTTCCTCAGCATCAACAACACTTCCCAGGGGTAGCGCAGATGTTCCTCCCAACTGGCATTGAACACTGCAATGTCATCCAGGTAGGCGCTGCTGAACTCATTCAGTCCAACCAACACCTGGTTGACCAACCTCTGAAAGGTGGCAGAGGCATTCTTCATCCCAAAGGGCATAACACGGAACTGGGAATGGCCATCTGGTGTGGAGAATGCTGACCTCTCCTTTGCCCCATCAGTCAAGGCGATCTGCCAGTACCAAGACGTCAAGTCAAATGTGCTGAGGTACCATGCAGCCTCTAGCCGATCAATGAGATCATCAGCTCTGTGGATGGGGTGCACGTCAGTCTTCATGACTGAGTTGAGCCCTCTGTGGTCCACATAGAACCGGAGTTCGGGTGTGGCACCCGGCGCTGTAGCCTTCGGGACCAAGACCACTGGGCTGGCCCAAGGACTGCTAGATGACTTAATCACCCCTAGCGCAAGCATCTTTGTGACTTCCTCTTTGATGCAAGCCCTCACCCTGTAAGTTACCCTGTAAGACTTATACTTCACAGGTAAGCTGTCTCCTGTGTCCACCAATCTGTGCGCACCAATCTGTGACTCCAGGAACCAGGGAGAACAGATCAGAAAACTGTCCCAGAAACTGTCATTCTGTTGCTCATGGGTCAGGGTGGAAGAGAGGTTAAGACCATCCACTGACCTATCTTTCTCTGAGGCTGACAGGAGGTCAGGAAGAGGCTCAGTCTCCTCCTCCATCCCAGCATCTGTTGCCAAGAGCATGCCCGCTTCACACCTCTCTAAGTGGGGCTTAAAGCGGTTGACATGCAGGACCCCCAAGGGGTTCCTGGGAGACCACAAGTCCACCAAGTAGGGAACTGGACTCTTGCACTCCACAACCTCAAATGGTCCAGTCCACTTATCCTGGAGCGCGCAGGGCTCCACGGGGGCCATGACCCACACTTTCTGCCCAGGTTGAAACTCTACCAGTTTGGCATTCTGGTCATACCATCGCATCATCTCCTCATGGCTGGCTTCCAGATTCGCCTCGGCGAGTTGCCTGAAATGCCTAGTCTGGTTCCTGAAGGCCAGCATGTAGCTATATATATCCTGGGGAGGTTTCCTGGGAGATGCTCCCAGCCTTCTTTGACCTGACTCAGAGTTCCTCCGACTGGGTGTCCATGGAGAAGCTCAAAGGGACTGAACCCTAGAGATTTCTATGGCACCTCCCTGTATGCAAAGAGTAGGAATGGTAAGAGGACGTCCCACTTACGCCTCATGGTTTCCTCAAGACCCATTATCATGCCCTTCAGGGTTCAGTTAAACCTTTCAACCAACCCATTTCCTTTAGGGTGGTAAGGAGCGGTAAACTTGTAAGTATACACCACACTCCAGCCACAGGGACTTCATATACTTGGAAATGAAGTTGGTCCCTCGGTCAGACACTACCTCGCGAGGGAATCCTACTCATGAGAAAATTCCCATCAGTACTCGTCCCACCACGGGGGCAGTCACTGTCCTCAGAGGTATGGTTTCCGGGTACCGGGTGGCATGGTCTACCAAGACCAGGATGAACCTGTTGCCCATAGCTGTCTTGGTGTCCAGTGGCCCCACAATGTCAATCCCCACCCGCTCAAAGGGAGTACTGACCACAGGGAATGGCTAGAGAGGAGCCTTGTGCTTCCTTTCCACTCTTTTCACTTGCACAGGAAGTCTGACAAGTCCTGCAATGAGTGTCTGAACTCTTGCGCATTTGGGGCCAATAAAAGTGGGTGACAAGCCTCTCAAAGATCTTGTTCTGCTCCAAATGTCCTGCCAATGGCACATCATGAGCCAGCCCCTGTAGGAAGGCTCTAAAACTCTGGGGTATCACCAGTACACGGGGTGACCCAGGCTCAGCAACCTTAGGCTCACTACGCAGGAGACCATTCGCCCAGTAAATCCAATGTGATCCTGACTGATCACCTGCTGCCTGGCTTGCAGCCTGTTGCAGCAAGTCCTCAAGAGAAGGGCATTCTCTCTGCTCCTGGCAGAACTCTTACCTGGGGGGGCCTCCTTCTTGCTGCCAATGGGTCAGCCCAGGCAGGTCCCTCAGTTCAGCTACTTGTTCCCCGGTAGGCTCCAGGGCATCCCCTTCAGGGTCTACCTCCTCCTGGGCCATGGGAACTTCGGGGCCGGTTTCCCATGCCCCGCCACTTCTCTCTAAGGCAGGTTCCTGGGCCTCCCTCTCAGGGTCTGGGGGCTCTTGAGCACCCCTACCGCCTGCCATTGACCGGGTGGTCATGCACGCCCAGTCAGGTAGTCCCACCATCTTCAAGTGAGTACTCTTCTCCACCTTCTCCCAAGGTGAGCTCTCTAAATCGTTCTCCAACAAACAGTCTACAGGCATGGCGGGCCTCACAGCTACCTGAAGAGTACGAGAGACCTCCTCCACTCAAAGGGAACCTGAGCCATTGGACAACAGCTCTCTGTTTTGTCGGCGGCAACAACTTGGCAAAATGCATGAGAGATAATCTGCTCTTGAGACACCAGTTGACACCTAACAGCTATCACACTGGCTCCTGTATCTCTAAGAGCCTCCACCTTTTGGCCATTGATGGTCACCCACTGCACATATTTCATAGTGTTCCTGGGTAGCTGAGCTTCTGAGACCATCTCCCAGTCTCCTAAAGTGACAAGGGTTATCTGTGCGGGCCCCCATCCACCTTGGACATCAATCTCCTGCCCCAAGACTACACTAGCCATCTGCTGGGGCAGGGCACCAGTGGGTGCTGGTGCACCAAACACACGGCACCTGGTAGCATTTGCCTTATGACCCAGGTCGCCACACTTGTAACATTTCAGAGGTTCCTGTGGAACAGGACTACCTGTCGGGACCCCTTGCTTTCTCTCAGGGGGAGGCTGGGAACCTTTCCCTTGGTTCCTTCGGGGACTACTTTGGGGCCCTTGGCGGAACTCCGTTTGTTTACCTTTCTCCCCCCACTCTTCTGCTGGGGACCATGCCCACCTTTGGCTGAGTCTCCGTTGTGACCCTTGTGGACCCGGGTCCTCACCCAGCGTTCCGCCTCCTCAGCAAGCTTCCTATGGTTAGTCAGCTTACTATCTATCAGATGCTGGCGCAGCTCTGGAAAACAATTATCAGACAAGTGCTCCCATGCAATCAAAGTGACCTTGAAAATCATTAACCTTGCTGCCCTTCACCCAACCATCCAATGCTCTGCAAAAGAAAGTGACATATTCAACCCACGTACTGCTTTCTAACTTCTTGCATTTCCTGAACTTCTGTATAGAGTTCAGGGGTCAAGCCATATCTAGACATTAATGCATCCTTCATGTGGCTGTATGAATTGTGGACTTCAGAAGGTAAGTGCCCCGCCCCTCACTAAGGAACCTTCCCTACAACCCCGCTCCCCAATCTCTCTCAGGGACCCGGTGAGAAGACATGACTAGCTCATAGGCTCTGAACCACTGGCCAATAGCATCATTTTTGTAAAACTCTTTCACCACATCTTTGGGAATATACACTCTACTCTCCACAGACACTGACGGTACTCTGCCACCTCCAAACCTTTGGTTTTAAACTCCAACTCCCTCAAAAAGTTTTCATGCTCAAACTGTATTTTCCTTTCCTCTATATCTAACCTCCTATTTTCTATTTCCAGTTGCCTATTCACCTTGAACTTGGTCATCCCCATTTCATGCCTCCTAGATCTCTCTCTGTCCTCCAACTCCTCTGGAGACAGACTCTTGTTAGAAGCATTGCTGCGTGCGGGGGAAGGTACTCTCCTTCCTCCTGAGCCCAATGGCTCTTCCTGTTGTACAACTGCCTGGTCATCCCCCTCCTCAATTTCAGGGGTTTTCCTTGCTGCTACCCAGGCCCTCAGGGCCTTGTAGAATGCTTCCTTCACTCTGAACCCAGAGGTGAAAACTTTGAATTTTCTGCAGAAGTACTTAAGCTGTGAGACTTTGTAGCTTTCCAATTTCTCTTCTTCCCATTTAAGATCAACAGAGGCTATGGATTCTTCTCTCTCTACTACAACTGAGTCAGACATCTTTCAAAAATAGAAAAAAAATCCTAAAAGGAATCTACCAAAAAGTATGTTGTTGCGTTATGGTCTGCACTCACTAAGTATTGTTCACCAATCACTGTACATGAGTCACAAATGCAAGTCCAGAATCCTCACCGCTGACAACCAATGTTAGATTTGGGGGTCTCTAGTTGGCACAGGTAGGTACTTGTGACAAATGGGACCCTTGCCTATAGTCAGGATAAGGGGATTACACTCGTCAAATAACCCCTGCTCACCCCCTTGGTAGCTTGGCATTAGCAGACAGGCTTATCTCAGAGGCAGTGTGTAACGCATTTATGACCATACAGAGTAGCCCAGTGACAACACTAGAAATGGACACCACACCAGGTTTTATATCAAAGACAAGTATACTTTTTATAGAATTATCACAAGACCATAAACGACAAAAATACACAAGACTGTTACTTTAAGATGGTAGATTTAGCTTAGTTAAGCTCACTTCTTAAGATGCAACACTTTGCGTCATTGTACCTTATGATGTGTTGCGCTTCCATGACAACCAATATCATAGCGAGGGAAATGTGGCAAAGTTCAGACGTGAAGATCTTCCCGATGCGGCACACTTCTCCGGGGTTCCGAGAAGTTCTCGGTTTGATGCGTGGACTGGAGCAGCAACACCCTTGTTCAGAAGTGCGACGGCAACAGCTCCAACTTCAACACTCTTCTCCCACGATGCGTGAAGTTTCCGGGCAATGCAACAACTACAGCGGTCGGATCCTTGTTCAGAAATGCGCCGGCAGCAGTTCCGACGGTGGCGCGCTCCTCGGGGATGCAAGGCGCATTCCTCAATGCGGTGTGATGCGACAGTTTCGGCGGCGACACCCTTGTTCAGAAGTGCGATGGCAGGCCCAGCGACGGCAACACGCTTCTACCATGTTGTGAGTATCTTCTCTCGATGCGGTGCAGTGCGACAACTCCAGCGGCGACACCCTTGTTCAGAAATGCGACGGCAGGCAGCAGCGACGGCGACACGCTTCCTCTTTGTTACGGCACGCTCCTCTCGATGTGGTGCAGTGCGACAACTCCAGCCGCGACATCCTTGTTCAGAAGTGCGACGGCAGCAGCAGCGACGGCGACACGCTTCGATCTCGTTGCATCGTGCTTCCAGCTCCTTGCGACACTCAGTTCCTCAGAAGGCCCAAAACAGCAGCAGGCACTTCTAAAAGAACTCTGGGGAGCTGGGGTTTGACGCCTGTTGTCCCTGAGACTTAAGTAGGGGGCAAGCTCTTTACCAAGCCCTTCACAAGATGAAAGCAAAGTACACAAAGTTCCTTTCTCCTTCCTTTGGCAGTAAGGCAACCACTGCAGGCCAATCCCGCAAGCAGCACTTCAGCTTGGGAACAGTCTATCCTCAGTTTCTTCAGGTGCCTCTCCTCAGTAAAGGTTTCTTCTTGTAGTCCAAAAGTGATCCAATTTCATGGGATCAGGGTCCTAATATTTATACTCCAAAATCCTTTGTTCTCTGAGGGGAGAGGGGCCTTTGCCCAGTCCAAACCAGTTCCGAAGCACTCTGTTTACCAGACTTCTCCTTTTCTTTCACAGTGCAGGGCAGAAACATTGGACGCCCCACAGGAGGTGGAGCCAGCATTGTGGAAGGCAGGTACAGCCCTATTCAAGGTTCAGGTGCAACTCCTCCCTCCCATCTAGATGCAGATCTCTCTATTCACCACTGGGCTGACTCATCCTGTCTCTTGGAATCCCCCAGCCCTGTCACTCACAAACTCCAGACAAGGAATACACAACCTAGCAGAGGCAGGCTTTAAAGGTTAGGCAAGCAAATACCTACTTTCTAAAAGTGGTATTTGCAAACAAAGAATGTTAAAACCAACTTCACTAAGAGATGTGTTTTATCATTCTGAGTCCAGGCATACTTAACTCGAATTTCTACCATGTTCTCTGAGTCAGTTAGGATTATACAATCTAATAATTCTAACAGCCCATTCTGGCCTATGGAAAACAGGTAGCCTGGCAATAGTGAAAAACGAAAATGGCTGTAATTCACTATTAGGATATGCCACACACACCAGGCCATGTCCTACCTTATACTTACAATGCACCCTGCCCTTGTGCCTACTATAGGGGTAACTGATATGAAGAAAAGGTAAGGTTTAGGAACTAGCAAGTAGTAGCACTTGCCCAGTCAGTGTGACTGTGCCAGACTGCACACAGGCTCTGCAATGGCAGACCTTAGACACATTTTACAAGGCTGCTTCTGTGGGTTGCACAACCAGTGCTGCAGGCCCACCAGTAGCATTTGGATTTACACGCCCTGGGCACACTCAGTGCACTGTACTAGGGTCTGACAAGTAAATCAAATAGCCAAACATGGAACCACTGGTTAGTACATCAATTTATAATAGGCAGCACTTGCACTGTGGCATTGGACAGCAGTGGCACTGTGCCCAAAGCATCTAACACCAGCAAAAATACATGAGGCAACAGCAAAAAATGGAAGGGAGTCCCACGCCAATGGTGCCAGATCTAACACATATTGGTCTTTTATCTTTCTCTGTCGCACTCTTTTCATAGGTTTCTAGAAGGGCATCCCTGTGATTATTTCTTGCTCTTTTATTTGCCCTTGCAATTGTCTTAGTAGGGTATTTCCGCACTCTTAGTTTGTCAGCAAGCTCTTTTGCTTGTATGTCTTAATCCGCCGTTTCTGTGCAGTTCTTTCTCAACCTGAGGAACTGTCCAAAGGGGAGGTTTTCTATAAGGTGGCGTGGATGGAAACTGTCATATAGAAGGAGGACGTTTTTTGCAGTTGGTTTGAAAGTTTAGGTCTAAAAATACTAGCTCTGACCTGCTCATTGTGTGGGTGAACTTCAGGAAGGGATCTTGTAGATTCAGCCAAGTGATGAATATGTTGGCCTCTGTTTCATCCCCTTCCCATATCAACAGAATGTCATCGATGTATATTTTCCATTCCAAAATTGTTTGGTGCAGTGGGTTTTCCTGTGACACGATCTTCTGCTCTTCCAGGTGGTGGACGTACAGTCCTGCCACACTGGGCGCAAAAGTACTTCCCATACTCATACCATGTTGTTATTTGAACAGTAGTTCTTCAAACTGGAAGTAATTTTCTGTTAGTGCCCATTTACAGCAATCGAGGACCACGTGTTGTGGTGTGTGGTAAGGCCAGGTTGATCCATATAAGGTTTCTACGAGGATATCTAATGTTTCTTTGTGGGGTAAGCTGGTATATAAGCATTTCACGTCTAACCCATTCAAAATGTGACTCGTAGGGTCAAAACTGAGGTCCTTCAATAGGCATAGTCCTGCTTTACTATCCTTCAGGTAGGTGTTGGTTGATTGTATTATTGTGCGTGGGAACTCATCCGCAAACTTGGAGAGTGGTTCCAAAATGGATACAATCCCTGAAACGATTGGTCGCCCTGGTGGTTTTTATAAAGACTTGTGCATTTTAGGGTTTGTCGGATTGTTTTATGGTGATGTTTTTGTCGCTGGGCAGTATTTTAATGGCTTCATACTCTTGTCTTGATGTGTAATGAAGGATTATCATGCTCTTAGGATGCTAATCTCCCACTTCTCTTAAGACTGCTTTCTCGAAGGCCAGTACTTCAACAGTAAGGATGGCTGAAGGAGGTGTGAAGGTGGATTTAAGGTGGAGATCAGTGTCTCCTTTTTGAGTCTACTTTGACTTTGTTTTAAAAAACACCCTCAATTTTATTTTCCTGATGAATTTGTTTAATTCACAGCTCAGTTGGAATTTGTCCAAAGTTCGGGTGGGTAGGAAACCTAGGCCCTTTTCCAGGACTGCTAGTTGTATTTCGGTTAGATGTGAACTGGAAAGGTTCACCACTAAACTCAGTGGTTGCTGGTGTTCGGTTGTTCTGGTGGGCCCATGCTCCTTGGGTGATGACTCCTGGCTGATTCCAGTGGCTGCGCTCATTGAACCTGTGGTCCTCTTTTCATCTTCCCTCTTTGTGGTCCTCTGCCCCGTCCTACAAAAGGTGCTCCAAGTTCTCACATGGTTTCATGTGTTCTAGGATGTCATTTTAGGAGTGTTGTTTTTCGTTGAAATTTGCTGTCATCCTGGTGCTTGCCCTATGGCACCGGATGTTGCTTCGATGTTTACAGATTCTCGTGCTTATTTATCTCGTGGTCATTCCTACATAGTGTAAGTCACAAACACACGTGATGAGGTAAACCATGCCTACAATGTTACAGTTGGTGAACTTGTGCAGTTCCCATGATTTTCCTGTTTTGAAAACAACCTTGTTTTAGTGGTCGTGAGATGGCAAACACTACAGTTGCCACATGGGTGGTGGCCTGTAGGTAGGGTACTAATAACCTGTTGGTTATTCTTGTTTTGAGACTTGGGGCGGGTATGTACTAGTATGTCTTTTAGGTTTTTTGCCCACCTGTGTGAGAACATTGGTGTTGGTATGTTTAATGTGCCACTATTAACATTAACAATCTTCCAGTGTTTATTCAGAAGTTTTGCTACATGGTCGGATGCTACGCTGAATATTGTTATGCATATTGGTCTTTATATGTTTTGGTGGGCCCATTCTTTTTGTGTGACTCCTGGCTGATTCCAGTGGCTGCGCCCATTGAACCTGTTGTCTTCCTTTCGTCTTGCCTCTTTGTGGTCCTCTGCCCCATCCTAAAAAAGGAGTCTGCAGGTAATCAGTTTCGGGGGTGGGCTCCCAGTAAGTGTATTGTTGTGGGGGGTAATGCGGTGGACCATAGAAGAAAGGTGGATTATGGAAAGGGTGTCGCTAGGGTGTCCAACCATAGCCTCCCTGGCCTCCTCCATTCCTCATCCTTCCTCTGAAGTTTTGGCGTCCTCTTGGGTTCTTACGTCCTCCTGTGCTGTTGTCTGAAACATTAGAGCTGGTGTCTGACCCGTCTGTATCCGTGTTGCCTCCCGGATTTCTCCCTGTTAGTTGGTAGTCATCTCTAATATAGGGGTAGGCCTTCTCGTGGTTGAAGTTTTTCCCATCTTTTTTGAATTTTTGATATTTGGTATCTTTGAGAGATCATTCGAAATATGTCATTGTTTTGTTGAGTTCCTCCAGGCATTTTTTCAATTCTGCTGGTGTTTGGTAGGTTTTCAATTTGACGTCTAGGGTATGAATTTCTTCCTTCATTGCGTGTGTGAGGCGTGTTGCAGTTTTGATAATCAACACTAGCCAATCTTCAAAAGTCATCTGCGGCGTCCCTCAGGGCTCCTCGCTCAGCCCAACACTCTTCAACGTCTACATGAGCCCCCTCGCAACCATCGCACGCCAGCACAACCTCAACATCATCTCATACGCCGACGACACCCAGCTGATCCTCTCCCTCACCAACGACCCCGCCACCGCCAGAGCCAACCTACACGAAGGGATGACAGACGTTGCCAAGTGGATGATGAACAGCCGCCTCAAACTGAACTCGGACAAGACGGAAGTCCTCATCATGGGATCTTCACCCTCCGCCTGGGACGACTCCTGGTGGCCCCCCGCCCTGGGCAGCGCACCCAAACCCACAGACCACGCACGCAACCTGGGCTTCATCCTGGACTCCTCCCTCTCCATGACCAGACAAGTCAACGCCGTCTCCTCGTCGTGCTTCAACATCCTGCGCATGCTACGTAAGATCTTCCGATGGATCCCCACCGAGACCAGGAAGACGGTCACCCAGGCCCTCGTTACCAGCCGTCTGGACTACGGCAACTCCCTCTACGCCGGAACCACCGCCAAACTCCAGAAGAGACTCCAGCGGATCCAGAACACCTCAGCACGACTCATCCTGGACATCCCCCGCCGCAGCCACATCTCCGGGCACCTGAGAGACCTGCACTGGCTCCCGGTCAACAAGAGAATCACCTTCCGGCTCCTCACCCACGCACACAAAGCCCTACACAACCAAGGCCCAGAATACCTCAACAGCCGCCTCAACTTCTACGTTCCCAAACGCCAGCTTCGATCGACCAACCGCGCCCTCGCCGCCGTCCCCCGCATCCGAAGAGCCACCACAGGAGGAAGGTCCTTCTCCCACCTGGCCGCCAAGACGTGGAACTCCCTTCCGACCCACCTCCGCCTGACCCAGGACCACCTCGCCTTCAGGAAGCAGCTCAAGACCTGGCTGTTCGAGCAGTAGCAGACCCCCCCCCTCCCCCGGCGCCTTGAGACCCGCCGGGTGAGTAGTGCGCTATATAAATGCTATGATTGATTGATTGATTGATTGATCTTTTGTGCGATGCCAAGAGATTAGCGACCAATCTTTTTTAAAGGCCTTATCATGCTGGAAAATAAATGGCCCATTATGTACTATCAATCCTCTTGGAGCTGCATTTATTCTGAGGTATTCTGCCATCATGATTCCATGAATAAGTGTTTTTAATTGATTCCTTTTGAGCTCTGTCAGCTTATCGCAACATTGTGCCGCCTTATTGCTGTCTCTGTTTGGTGTATCAACAAGAGGGGTCATGGAGGAGATGATTCTTTCTACTTCCTCATCAGTAAATGTTAGGCCAGTTATTTTTGCCATGGTGTTTTGTTTTGGTGTCCAGTAGGCTGAGTGTAAAACGCTTTCTTAGAAAATAAACTCCCGCTGCTTTTTCTGTTAAATACTTATCAAAAAAGGCGGGAGAAGGAGGATCTGGCTAGGTTCAAACTCCTATATCTTTACAGTACAACACAAAAATCCATATGTGATGGATCATAGGTACCTAGCCGGGGAGAGATTGTAGGTCAAACCAATTTGGGTGTGCCTTAACAGAAAAGAAAATGTATTTTCTTGAGTCCCCTCACTCACCCAGGGTTGCCCCTAGGTGACATGCTTCATCATTGGGGCCATCCCAAGCATCTACTGCTTGGGGCGTTCTTTGACTTGCAAGGGAGACTGGTTTGTGAATCTATGTGTAGATGTAGTGCAGTGTATGGGGGGGTGGTGTTTTGTGCCAGTTAAAAATACCTAACTACTAAGCCAAAGTTTTATTCCAGCTCCTAGTTGGTAGGATAAAAAGGGGTAGATAAAAGGAAAAATAACTGTTATGTGGTTATAGACCCTAATATTCCTTCGACATGTTTCTAGGTGTCCCCTACGCCTCTTCTTCAAGACAACATGGGCCATCCCCATGTGTACCATTCCGGTGAACAAACCTAAATTCAAGGTGAAAAAAAGAAGAAATGTAGAAAGCACATGTGCAATTCACTTATACATACGATTAATGCTGTACCCGCAGTATCTGTATTGTGGGAGAAAAAGTAGATTGCATATTACTACATACTGCCTGCCCAAATGGCCAGTCACGGTCTTAGGCAGTGGCTAAGCAATGTAGTAGGTGCTTATGAAGATTAAAACAAAGGTAAGTGCTCTGGTGCTCCTAGCCAGATCCTCCATCTCCCTCATTTTTTGATAAGTGATGGGAGTGATACATTGTTAGACCTGCCCAGTGAGAGTTAGATGCTTTATGCTGACATGAGTAAGCCCTCCTGACCCGGTATGGATTGTCCCCAGAACTCTATAGACAGAGGTTCAGGAAATGTAAAAAGCTGGAGGCAACTACCTGGGTAGAATATGTGTCTTTCTTTGCATAGCTATCGATGGTTGGGTGAAGGGTAGCAGAGTGAGTACTTTTGAGGAGCTCTATGATTTGTTTGCATGAGAGCACATGTCTGGTAATTGGTTTCCAGAGCTAAGCTAGCACCTTATTGATAGCATGCTGATGACTCCGCCAAGGGTGGGCAGGGTCTCCAGCAGAAGAGTGGAGGGGGAAAGGGTAAACAGAGGGAGTTCCAGAAAGGGCCCTAAAGTAATTCCCAAGGGAACTAAGGTAAGAGTTCCCAATCTCCCCCTGAGAAGAAGTCAGAGCCCCCAACAGGTATACCTGTTCACACGGGGCCCTCTACATGCTTTCAGTGTAAGCAAGTGGTCCACCGTTGGTATGATATCCAGTGTCCCCAAAAGGTCCGCAAAGCACCACCCATGTAACACACCATCATATAGCAAGTGGGTGCCCAAGGTATGTGGGGTCCCGCAGAAATGTCCCTTGTCTCTTAAGGAGATTGTGAGATGGTCCCTAGGACCCAGCTGCCTGATAACACTAGAAAATACAGGCAGTGGATGACCATCAATGGCCATAGGGTGGAGGCTCTGAGAGACATCGGGGTCATTGTGACAGCTGTTAGTTGTCAGCTAGTGTCTGAAGAGCAGGTGATCCCCAATGCATTTTACATGGCTGTTGCCTCTGACAACACAGAGAGCCACTTCAAGGTGGCTCAGGTTCCCTTTGAGTGGGGGGTCTCAGGAAATCTCCAAGTAGCTGTGAGGCCAGCCATGCCTGTGGATGGTCTGTTGGGCAATGATTTAGAGAGCTCTCCTTGGACTAAGGTGGAGAGAAGATCTCATTTAGAGATGTTGGGTTTACCCGAGTGGGCGTGTGTGACGACTTGGTCCATGGCAGCTAGTAAGGGTGTTCAAAAGGTCCTGGAAGCTGAAAGTATGGTCCAGGTACTTGCCGTAAAGAGAAGAGGTAGGGGGCACAGGAAACCAATTCAATTCAAAAGACTATATTTTGATCTCTGCAGATCATAAATGTACACCATGAAAAAGACAATGACAAACACACAATACAATAACACATGTCACCCTAATTACGCAATCACAATCTGTCTACAGTCTTAATATTATTAATTGATTAAAGTGTGCTAATATTTGTGTGAATTAGAGGTAGATCCACATGCTTGCAGTTTGGTATATCTGGGTAGTATGTGCTTTAGCCATTTGTGGGGCCCAATTCATATTCTGGGTCTGTTTGATACCCAGGTGATCAAACTCTTTAACTCATTCTAATGGTTTACCACCCACATACATTTGTCTCATACATTTAGTCTTAAAGTTGGAATAAAAGAGCATGCATTTTGTTTTCGAGCTATAAAGCTCCAACCCACGCCTCATGCAGAATTCCTGAAAGTCATCCAACAACTGCTGCAGCCCCTGCGGTGTCTTGGATATGAGTAGGGTATCGTCCGCGAATAGGAGGGCTGGAGCCCACTGACCTCCAATTTTTGGAGCGTCACAGCCATCCCTGCTCAAACATTCAACGACATCATTGATAAAGAGGGTATACAGGGTAGATGCCAATACGCTCCACTGCCTAACTCCCCTGTCAATATGTATAGCTTCTATCAGGGCACATCTATCATCCCATCTCACTTGGGCCTGGGTATTAGCATGGAGTCTTCTTAAAATACTAAGAAGAGGTGCTGGCACTCCCATACTTTCCAAAACTTCCCACAGTTTTGCTCTTGATACCATGTCAAAGGCAGCACGTAAATCTACAAAGGCAACATAAAGTTTGCCCTTGCGGATGGTGATTACGTTCCCAAAAATACCCATAAAATGAAAAACTTGGTCCAAGGTACTGACATATTCCCTAAAACCAGCCTGCCACTCAGAGATTATGTTTTCCTCTCTAATCCTCTCCTAAAGATGTGCAAGATCCTGCTTACAGAAGATTTTTGGCATTGAAACAATTAGACTGATTGGTCTGTAATTCGCCGTGAGGGCACAAGCTCCCTTTTTAAATACAGTCACAATTTCTGCTAGCTTCCATTAATAAGGTATATCCATACCTGAAAGTATACTTTTGGAAAGTAGGTTGATGTAAGGTCCCCACACATCAAGATCTTCTTTATATATATCACAAGGTATCCTATCTGGACCTGGTGCACGGCCAGAGATACTGGAACTAATTGCTACTTCTGTCTCCCTAAGTGAGAATTGGAGCTTGTGAGATTCAAGTGTTCCCTCCCCCACAACTACAGGATCTCTAACATTAGGCATTCTAGATTTGTCAGTATATAAATTACTAAAATATGTAACCCACTTTTCTGGCTGAATACAAAAGTCCAGTCTAGGTTTCGTGCCTCTAGACACAATGGCTGCACTTTTCCAAAACTCCCTGGTGTCCCTGGTGCCCCTGGACACAATGGCTGCACTTTTCCAAAACTCCCTGGTATCCCTATTGACCGGGGCATCATGAAAATCAGACCACAGTGATTCTTCCCACTCTTTTTTTGCATTTTTAAGGACCTCCTTGTGGCGGGGCATAGATTTCTTAATCTGCGCCTGGGATTTAGATTTAATTGTATCCAAAAGCTCTCCCTTTGCCACTCTGCATGCATTGCTATACCAGTACTCGGATTTAGGACTAGGATTCTTCTTCCGTCTGTTTTTACCCACAGTGCCACTAACTTTCTCCCTTATCTTCTCGTGTGTGGGGCATTTTTTCATTTCTCAGGTCCGCCTTGACAAGTCCTTTTACAATAGTTATTAGCTCAGGATGTTTGGTTACCCAGTTCCATCTAATTGTTCGCAAATTATTTGCTGGACAAAGTTCGCCAATATCACTATGCCCCATATTCTCAGGGCGGGATGATTCTTTAATCCTAAGTGATAGACTAAGTACATTGTGATCACTATCGGAGCGATCGATCACCTCCATGTCCATAACCGCAGGCCATAAATCAACTTGGACTAGAATATAATCACTTCTACTGCAGTGGCCCAATCTATTAAAGGTAAATTTACCCTGGCGATCCGAGCTACACCTGCCATTAGTGGCCCTCAGATCATGCTCAAGGGTAAGTGCCAAAAGTTGTCCGGCTTTGCGTGTCCATTTTACATTGGGTAACTCCAAAATGAGAATACCCCATTGGTTATCCAGGTCAGTGGGTAAATCGTGGGGAGCAGCCACTATTGGCTCGAACGTAGTGTTAAATTCTCCTGACATCAATATTAGATCTTGTGAAAGCAAGTTCAGTTGATTCTCTAATTGATAAATTACTCTTGTCTCACTATTCCTGCCCTCTACCCTATTATAAATGTTTATAAGTTTTATAGACAGTCCTGAGGGAAACTTGAGCCGAAGGGCAAGAATATCTTTAGAGGTACACGCAGAGTTCCAATAGTACACCACAATGAAGTCTTAACCCATATACCCAGTCCTCCTGAGGGTCTTTCTATTGGTTGCATTAACACAATAAGATGTATACCCATTTCTGTGAGCCGGTGCCAAACACCAGGTCTCTTGGAATAGGCACACATCAAAGGTGTCTATGAATTCATGAATAAACAAACAATGATTGTCGGTCTAATAAATACTAATGGGTGGTGCCTGACTAACAAAGAAAAATATGAAAGAAAGAATTCAATCATCCAGCAAAGGATATCTCCACATTTGTAAAGATACCCATCACGATTATCAGCCATACACCTTATTACACACTAGGGCCACCACTACTTTTGAACATCTAGTCGTGGTAGGAACAATCTCCTTGGTAAGGAGTCCCAAATGATGAATAGGGTGGAACCGATCGAAAACTGATGGGTATCTTTACAAATGTGGAGATATCCTTTGCTGGATGGTTGAATTCTTTCTTTCATATTTTTCTTTGTTAGTCAGGCACCACCCATTAGTATTTATTAGACCGACAATCATTGTTTGTTTATTCATAGTCTGTATGGGGAGTATGATTGTAGGCGGTCTTTAAACTTTCCCTTGGACCCCCTTCTTTGAAATGTTTGTGATAAGAGTCTATGAATTCACCCCAGTGAGCATCAGCCAAAAGCTTGGTCAATCCTGCAACATTCCAAGAAGCTAATCTGACCACAGACTCCTTGGCCAGTTCTGTCTCACATGAAGTGGATATAGTTTTTGGGTTACTATCAGTTAACATATTATCAGTCTCAAGCCTAGTTGACAATGTTTTCCCTATTTTGCAGGTCTTTCTCAATCCACGAGCAATCTTGCTTTTCCTAGACAAATCTCCTTTTTCCATAGGTGCCAGCAATACATTCACCGCCCCCTCACTTACACAAACACCCTCATTGGAAGAAGTATTACACTCCAGTAGAACTAGTCTTGCTCTGATAAGAGGGGTCAGCAGCTTTTGGATCTCACTCTCCACTTGGTTCTTTGGGTCAGATATATATAGTCAAGCACATGCTTCAAGGTCAGTTAGAGCAGAAAATCTGTTCTCCAGCCTTACACTCTGTGCCACCTGGGTACCCCATATGTTCCTCCAATCCATAGGGTCCCTCCGTTGAATTCTACCTCCTGTTTCCAGTATGCCCAGAGATCTATAGAAATAGTCAAGTGATAGAATGGTAATCTGGGAATTTGTAAATAGAACTTTACCCAGGTACTGAAGTAGGGATCTCACCACAAATCCATTGTTAAAATTTAGAACCACACAATCTCCCATCAGATTCTTCTTTGCAGGCCCCACCCACTCTGTCCTTCTGGCCATAATCATTTGATTTTGGAAACACCTACCTCTGCCCCCCACTTCATTAAGGTGATTTGATAACCAATGAAGGGCTTTAGCCATTAGTTGCTCTGTGGATTCTGTTTGGCCCTCCCTCAATGTGGGGACATTTCCAAGTACCAATACCAAAGTAGATGCTTCCGGGGGGAGATGTAGAAACTGTTGACTAGAAGCATCAACTCCCTGGTTAGATCTATTAGCCCTCCGTTGGTCAGCTCGCCCACTAATCCCTAATGTAGATGGTTCTTGACCCGCACTAACTATATTGGGCTGATAACTTTGCCTGTTTGATGTAACTTCCCCTGGTACACCCACCTCAAAGGTATCGGAATGTTTTTGGAGAGCCTGAGTATGCGAGATAGTGCAGGAATTGGTGTCGGGATTAGGATGTATGGGGTTAGCCAAACCAGAACGTAGAGAGGCCTTTTTTGAGGTACAATCGTCGAGTGTGGTCTACGTGGAGATGAAGGTATTTGTGACTCAGATTCAAGGGGAGGATTAATCCTGGTATGCATTCCCTCTAAGGCACGAAAATTTTGTGTGGCCTGAGACTCCAGGTCAGCTAACTTCTCCTCGACCTTGATTAATCTGAGTGAGATAGGATTCAACATGTTTGCCACCAATGATACAATTTCATGACACATGTCCTCACTCATCAAGGAGGACTCAGTTTTTTTTGGAGATCCGGGGAGAGTTCACTTCACCTGGGAGATCTTCTATTTCATTGCTCCCCCCTGTTCTTACTAACCTTGAGACATTTGCAGATTCCCACCTTTGTATCCTGCCACCCCTTTATCTCTTCACTGGCATATCAGTTTGGGCTCCCGCAGGCTTTATTAAAGCTATACCCCTATAAGATACTCTTGATGCAGTATTCACCGGGGGTAGCAATTGGGGTATCACTCCCATCGATGGCTCCGCTACCACTTCATGGACTACTGCAGATGATTGAGAAGGGGTTTTAGAAGGCATATCACCCCCTAAGGAGGTTCTTTTTTGAGGAATGGGTTTCAAGGACAACCGACGTTCAGTCAATTCTATTTCATGTGCTAGGACTGATGTGGCCCTCGCTAAAAGGGAATCAAGCGTTCCAACAATAACTCCCCCTGTTGCTCCCTCGGTCCCTTCCGCTTATTCATGAATGAATGAATGAATGAATGAAGATATTTATAGAGCGCACTACTGCCGAGGCGTCTTGGCGCTAAAGAGAAGTGAACAGACACCATGCATAACAAGTTTAACGCTGAGTGAAAAGTCAGGTTTTAATTTCCTTCCGACACAGCAGTCGATTAGATACCATTCTCAAGTGAACGGGAATTCAATTACATAACTTATCTGCTAGAAGGAAAAGCATTTTCCTACCCATCTAGCTCTTTTCATCTTGGGAAGTTTGACCAACCCAAGACTGGCAGACCTCAGAGCACGCATTGGTATGTATCGGGGAAACAGGGACAGCACATCCTCTGCCCCTCCACCGAACAAGGCTTTATGAACCAAGCAAAGTGATTTAAACTCAATGGGCCGCTGTACAGGGAGCCAATGGAGTTGTTTTAACGCTTGTGATGTAGGGCGATGTTTTGGTAAATTAAGCAACAATCTGGCTGCCGCATTCTGAATTGATTGCAGTTTAGCCAATTGTGCCGCCCCGCTCCTAAATACAGAGCATTGTCATAATCAATTCTGGAGAGAATTGTGGCAGTTATAACTGTTTTCCTCAAGAAGAGAAGAATGTACGGGAGGATCTTTCTCAAGCGTTTCAGCATAAAAAAGCAAGCAGATGATACTTGATTAATCTGAGCAGCCCAGGCCAAATCTTTGTCAAACATAAAGCAGAGATTCCTGGCTTTATTTACTGGCACTGGGCAGACTCCAGCTGAAGATGGCCACCAAAGCTGATTCCAGATCAAGGCTTTGTGACCAAACTCTAGAACTTCTGTTTTATCAGTATTCAGTTTTAGAAAGTTAGAATTCATCATAGGGCTCAGTGACACTAGTACTCTAAAGAAGACCAAACCAACGAATGACAAATATAGCAGCAAATAGTACCTTTATGCAATCTACCACGTTAGGGAGGGGGCCCAGCCTAGTCTCCTCCGGGCTTTGACGGGCATGGATGAGCCCGCCCTTGGCCCGGGCTTTGCCTGGGTGTTGCCCATGCAGCGGGAGTCTGCTAGGGGTTTTATTGCGCCTCCTGGCACTGCATGAGGATGTCAGAGGCCACAGGGTAGTATGGGGGTTGTAGTCCTAGCTCCCGGCTCAGCTTCAGGCCCCCTCCGTGACACCAGCAAAAGGCAACTGCAATTACAGGCTTCCCACACTCGGGAGCCCGCCCTGAGATTTTATCACACCTCCTGGAGCTGCGTGAGGGAGTTAGAGGCCACAGGGTAGTCTAGGGGTTATAGTTCTGGCTCCAGGCTCCACTTCAGGCCCCCTCTGTGACACCAGCAAAAGGCAACTGCAACTACGGGCAAGGGAAACCAGCCCCCATTATTTGCACGGTCCTGGAGGAGAGGGATGCCCTGGAACCTACAGGGTAGCTAGTTGATGAACTGGGGGACCTGTCTGAGATAATCCATTGGCAGCAAGAAGGAGGACCCTCCAGGGAGTAATTCTGTGCAGAACAGAAAAAGTGTCCTTCTCAATTGGGTTTTTCCAGGCAGCAGGTGATCAGTCTGGATAACATTGGAACTCCTATCTAGAGAGCCTAAGGCTGCTGAGCCTGAGTCAGCCCATGTGCTGGTGGTACCCCAGCGCTTCAGAGCCTTCCTACTGGGTTTGGCTCACGATGTACCTTTAGCTGGACATCTGGGACAGGACAGGACCTTTGAACAGCTTGTCACCCACTTTTATTGGCCCCAGTTGCACACAAGTCTATACACTAATTGTAGGACTTGTCAAACTTGCCAGGTAAGTGGGAAGAGTGGGAGGAAGCACAAGGCTCCTCTCCAGCCCTTCCCTGTGGTCAGAACCCCCTCTGAAAGGATGAGCATTGAAATTGTGGGGCCTCTGGACCCCGAGACAGCCATGGGCAACAGGTTTATTCTGGTCTTGGTGGACCATGCTACCCGGTACCCAGAAGTAATTCCTCTCAGGACAGTGACGGCCCCCGTGGTGATATGCACTGATGGGTATTTTCAACCGTGTGGGGTTCCCCAGAGAGGTGGTGTCAGACGGCGGTACAAACTTAATTCCTAAGTATATTAAGTCCCTGTGGCAGGAGTGTGGAGTAACTTAGAAGTTCACCACTCCTTACCACCCCAAGGTAATGGGCTGATTGAGAGATTCAATCGGAACCTCAAAGGCATGATTATGGGTCTTGAGGCGTAAGTGGGACGTCCTCTTGCCATGCCTTCTCTTTGCTTACCGTGAGGTGCCACAGAAGTCCTTAGCGTTCAGTCCCTTTGTACTGCTGTATGAACACCCGGTAAGAGGACCTCTGACTCTGGTTAAGGAAGGCTGGGAGAAAGCTCCTCAGAAACCTCCCCAGGATGTATATAGCAACATGCTGGCCTTCAGGAACCAGACTAGGCGATTCAGACAACTTTCTCAGGCGAATCTGGAATCCAGCCAGGAAGAGATGAAGCGGTGGTACGATCAGAATGCCACTCTGATTGAGCTTCAGCCTGGTCAGAAAGTTTGGGTCATGGCCCCAGTGGAGCCCTGTGCGTTCCAGGATAAGTGAAGCGGATTATTTGAGATGGTGGAGCGCAAAAGTGATGTCACATACTTGGTGGACTTGCAATCTCCCTGAGCCCTTTGTGGGTCCTACATGTCAACTGCCTGAAGGCCCACTTAGAAAGGTCTGAAGTGGGCATGCTCCTAGCAACAGATGCTGGAATGGAGGAGAAGACTGAGCCACTTCCTGACCTCCTGTCTGCAACACAGCAAGATGGGTCAGTGGATGGTATAAACCTCTCTTCCACCCTGACCCCTGAGCAGCAGAATAATTGTCACCAACTGTTGGGACAATTCTCTCATTTGTTCTCCCTGGTTCATTGTGTCACTGAGCGGTGTATCCATGATGTGTAGACACTGGAGACAGTCCTCCTGTGAAGCACAAGGCTTACAGTCTGACTGACAGGGTCAGAGCTAACACAAAGGAGGAGGTCTCCAAGATGTTTGCCTTAGGGGTGATTGAGTTATCCTACAGCCCTTTGGCCAACCCAGTGGTCTTGGTCCGAAAGGCTGCCGCGCCTTGTGCCACACCCAACCCCGGATCTGTGTGGACTACTGTGGACTCAATTCAGTCACCAAGGCTGACACGCACCCCATCCCCAGAGCTGATGAGCTTGTTGATGGTTAGGGGTTGCACAGTACCTCAGTGAGTTTGATTTGATGTCTGTGTACTGGCAGATCGCCTTGACTAATGGGGCCAAAGAGAGGCCAGCATTCTCCACACCAGATGATCACTACCAATTCCGGTTTATGTCTTATGTGTTGGCTGGGATGGAAGATTTCAGTGCCGCCTATCTGGATGACATTGCAGTGTTCAGCACCAGTTGGAAAGAACATCTGTGCCCCCTTTGGGAAGTGTTGATGGCGCTGCGCAGAGCAGGCCTCACGATCAAGGTGAGTAAGTGCCAGATGGGGCAGGGTTCCATGGTGTACTTTGGGCACCAGTTAGAAGCGGCCAGGTGGTGCCCCTACAACCCAAGATTGATACCATCCTAGCATTGGAACACCCCAAAACCCTGACACAGATGAGAGCCTTTATGGGACTCACAGGGTACTACAGAAGGTTTGTCAAGGGGTATGGCAACATTGTTGCACCCTTGACTGAGCTGACTTCCAGGAAGCAGCCTAACAAAGTGAACTGGACACCTGTCAGGAAGCTTTTGACGCCCTGAAGACTGCCATGTGCACAGCACCCGTGCTTCAGGCGCCCAACGTCTTAAAGGAATTCATTGTCCAAACAGATGCTTCAGAGCATGGTGTGGGGGGTATTCTTTCACAGATAAATGATGAGGGCCTAGATCAACCTGTAGCCTTCATCAGTAGGAGGTTACTTCCACAGGAACAAAGGTGGAATGCAATTCAGTGTGAGGCGTTTGCTGTGGTCTGGGCACTGAAGAAGTTGAGACCATACTTGTTTGGGACTCACTTCCAGGTCCAGACAGACCACAGGCCCTTCAGATGGTTGATGCAGATGAGGGTTGAGAATCCAAAGTTGTTGAGGTGGTCCATTTCCCTACAGGGGATGGACTTTACGGTGGAACACCGCCCTGGTACAGAACGTGCCAATTCTGATGGTCTGTCCAGATTTTTCTGCCTTAGTGAAGAGAACTCCCAAGAGGACACATGTTGGACCTGGGACGATTGGTGTGAGTCTCCTTTCCATTTTCTGCTGTTGTCTCCTCTGTTTTAATATGTTTTGCTGATTTTAGACGCTTTGTGCACTGTGCCGCTGCTATTCAATGCGACAGAGTAAGCGCTCCGTATTGTAAATTATTGCAATGGATTAGTGACTTCTTGATTGGCTTGTTTGATTTACTTGTCAGACCCTAGTACAGTGCACCATGTGTGCCCAGGGCCTGTAGATCAAATGCTGCTAGTGGGCTTGCAGCACTGATTCTGCCACCCACAGAAGCAGCTTGTAAAGTGTGTCTCAGGTCTGCCATTGCAGAGCCTGTGTGCAGTCTAGTACTGACATGTCGACTTGGTAAGTGCACCCACTTACGAATTCCTCAACCTTCCCTTCTACATGTTAGACAGCCCTAAGGTAGGTCCTAGGGCAGGGTGCATTGTATGTGAAAGGTAGGGCATGCCCTGATGTGTGTAGCATGTCCTGATAGTGAATTACAGCCAATTTTGTTTTTCACAATTGCAAGGCTACCTGTCCCCATAGGCTAGAATGGGCAGTGTGATTATAACATCTTATAATCCTAACTGGCCCAGGGAACATGGTAGAAAGACATATTTAGTATGTCTGAAATTGGAATGATAAAATCCATCTTTTAGTAAAGTTGGTTTTGACATTCTGTGTTTGGAAATACCACTTTTAGAAAGTAGGTATTTTCTTGCCTCTGCTAGGTTGTGTATTCCATGTCTGGTTTGTGAGTGACAGGGGCTGGGGTGGCTCCAGGAGACAGGGTGAGTCAGCACAAGGCTGCATAGACCTATCTGCATTGGGAGTGGTGGGAGGAGTAGCACCTGGGCATGAATAGGGCTGTCTGCCTTCCACAATGCTGGCTCCACCTCCTGTGGTGCATCTGATGACCTTGGCCAACACTGACAAAGGAATAAGTTGTACATTGGCAGAATGCACCCAGAACTGGTTTGGACAAGGTACAGACACTCTCTGCCTTCAGAGACAAAGGATTTGTGTGTATACAAATGGGGACCCAGAACTTTAGATCACTTCTGGACATCAAGATGGACCTTTTACCAAGGAGAAGAACCAGTGAATCTGAAGGAGTTTTTGGCTTTCCCTGTGTCAGTGTGTTGCATTCTGGGGTTGGCCTGCAGTGGTTTCTTTATTGCCAAGGAAAGGAGAAATACTTTTATTTGCAACTTACATCATCTTGAAGAAGAATCTCCAAGGGCTTGAACTGTACTTGCCTCCTGCTAAAGTCTCAGGGATACAAGCCTTCACCACCAGCTCCCTCTTGAATTTCCCTGCTGGGAATTCTGTCTGCAGAAGCCTGGGTGTTGTTGGGAGCTGGATGAGCGACTCAACAAAAAAAAGTGTGTTGCATCCGCAGTTGTGGCTGTCGCATCATCGGAGAAGCATGTCGCCACCGCAAGGGTCGCATCACCGGAGAAGCTTGTCTCCGTCGCAGCTGAGTATCGTTGCATCCCTGGAGAAGGGTATCACTCCGCAAGGGTCGCCATCGTATCACTGGAAAAACATGTTGCAGGGTCTGTCGTGACTCCAGAGTTATAGAGTAGCCGCAAGGCCATCGGGCGTGCATGCATCGTCTTCACGTCATTGCATGGCATCAAGGGCGCCATCTTCTCACATCGCACCCGATCGTTGCATCACATCAAGGCGCCATCTTGTCGCATCGCAACCAGGATGCCCCACGAGATCGTCGCATCACCTCCTCTCTGGTAAGGAACAGACGCATCACCTACTTTGCGCAAGCACTGAGGAACAGATGCATTGTCTCCCCCGAAGCAAGGAACCAACGCATTGTTCTCCCTGCAAACCTTTTGTTTATCTTGCGTGACGAATCCAAAGGTACTTTGTGAGAAACATGTCGGATTTACCATCTAAAGTGAACTGAGTTATTTCTGCCACCTTAAAGTCATTTTCTTACTACTGTATTGTGGATTTTTGTAACTTGTGTTAAGTCTATAGAAAGAGAACTTTTTTTTATAAAACCCACGTTGTGTCCATCTGTAGTGTTTTCACTGTATTACTGTATGTGTTCACAAATGCTTTAAACACTGTCTCAGAGATAAGCCTTACTGCTCATGCCAAGGGTTGAGCAGGGGTTATTTTAGGAGTGTAGCCCCCTTACTCTGACCAGAAGCAATGGTCCCTATTTGGACAAAGGTGCAAGCCATTGCCAACTAGAGACAGTTAGTTCTAACATTCATGATTTCCTTTCCAACTGTACCCATACGGTAGTTGCATGAACAGAGTTTTGCTTTTGTGCGTACATTCTTGATTTAACTTGGAATACTTTAAACAAAAAAAACAATTTATATATACGGGTGGGTGAGGTAATCAGAGTTGTTTTGAACACTTGAACCAGAGAAGGGAAAAGTGAATTCTGTCACCAAGACCAGAACTTACAGAAGGACATCTCATGCAGTGAAATGACCTCTGGGGGAAGTCCATTCCCTCACTTCCATGGTACACCAAGATGCCCTGATAACTGGTTGGTGGTCGTCCAGGTCCAAGGAGAAACAGACATAGTCTATACTTCACATTGAAGGCATTGTGGAAATTGCATTTGGAGTGGAGACTGCTGAGTACAAACAGCACCTCTATCACACTAACTAGTTCACTATCTTCACTCTCTGAATGAATGAAGTAATTTTTAAAGCGCTGGCTTTCACTACGATAGAGCATCTTGGCACTGAAAGCAGGTAAGCTGAGTGTCAAGGAGAGTGGTCTCTGATGGTGCCGTTACTAGATGAGAGATCTGGTACTGAGAAGATGCAGGTTTTCAGTATTTTCTTAAATATGGACTCCAGCTGTGTGAGTCTCAGTTGGATGGGTAGATAGTTCCATGCTTTTTTTTCCCAGTACTGCCATAGACCTTCCTCCTCTGGACGTCAGATGGAAATGGGGGTGTAATAATAGATTTTCTCAAATAGGATGCTGGTACATATGCTTTTATTCTAGTCCTGAGGTATTTCGGGGCGCATTGTTTTACAGCTCTGAAGGTTATTACCAGGATCTTACAAAAGAAGCCTCATGTGTATTGGCAACCAGTGGAGGATTTGAAGGGCCTCAGAGGCAGATGACCCCCTTGGAAGTTTCAGTACCATTCGGGCTGCCAACCCAAATTCCAAATGCAAATCTCTCCACTATTGACAATTACTTCAACAAGTATGCTCTCGGATGTATGTCACAATTCACTATGAATGAAGCCAACAACACACTAATTCAATCACACATCAGAACTATTCCTTCTTTCGCTAAATTCAAAAGTCAGCTCAAAACCCTTTTCCTTGATCGATCCCTAGCGAACAGATAGGAGCAGCCGGAGTCCTGAAATTGACACCGCACCCCTCTCGGATGCAGTGTTAACAAGGCCTTGAAATGGAACACTTCATCATTTTCAATACTATTACTCTCATCTGGAATGTCTTGCTTTGTTGTACTATGTTCTTCTCTCTTTTGCTCTGCTCTGTAACTGATGTGAAGCGCTCTGATACCCTCCGGTCAGGCTAGTGCTATATAAAACTTCTTAAATAAAATAAATATTAAAAAAACAACAGTTGGCATCTTTACTTCTCTCCTACATGATAAAATTCCTGTTGTAGGGAGAGGTAATGCCATCAGGTCGCCCTCTGAGCAGCATCCCTGTACTCAGCCTTGGCCAGCTCTGGGAGGCCAGATGTCTCCTCTCCCAACTGCAGCACCATCTGGCACTCCAGTCATGTAATGTTATGTTATGTTATGTTAGGTGCGTTTTATAAAGCGCGCTGACACCGAAGCTTCCTGGCGCTGATAGACAGAATAGATGAGGGGGAAGCAGAGATGGCGAGATCTAACCAGAAGTGGGGAATAGATGGGTTTTCAGCATTTTCCTAAAATTCAGGAGGGAAAGGGAGGATTTGATGGGGAGAGGGAGGAGGTTCCAGAGCACGGGAGCCAGATAAGAGAAGCGGCGGCCGCCGAATCACTAGGTTTTGCTCTTGGGGATGATCAGCAGATCGCGATGAGCTGATCGAAGATTGCGTATGGGACGGTGAGGGTGAATGAGAGATTTTAAGAAAGCGGGACCAGGGCAGTGAAGTGCTTTAAAGGTGAGGCATACCACCTTGAAGGCGACCCTTCGATCGACTGGGAGCCAATGAAGGGACGTAAGCAGAGGCTTAGCTGATTGCCATCTGGGGGTACCATGAATCAGGCGGGCCGCCTGGTTCTGGATAACTTGAAGGCGTTGTATGAGAAATTGCGGTAGGCCGTGGTAGATGGCATTAGAAAAATCCAGGCGGGAGAGTACCAATGAGATGACGGTTTGGGTGAGTGCTGCCGGGGGAAGAAGGTAACGGACTTTGCGAATCCTCCGGAGTTGGTACATACAGGAGGAGAGCACCGCTCCAACTTGGGCCCTGAGGGAGAGCTCGGTGTCAATGATGACACCCACACTCTTTACGGTTTTTGCAGGGGTAGGGTGGGGTCCGAACTCTGGCGGCCAGAACTGTGGACCCCAGTAAACGTGACTGAGCCCTGGAAGAAGGAGCTCAGTTTTACCGGGGTTCAACTTCAGTTGGTTCTGGTTCATCCAGAGTTGGATGTGAGTCAAGGCTCCATGAAAGGTTTTGAGAGCGTGTGGTGAGTTAAGGGAGAAGATGATTTGTAAGTCGTCAGCATAATTGTAGGTGACGATATCCCATTTCAAGAGTGACTGAATGAGTGGCCGGAGATAGATACTGAAGAGGAGTGGGGAAAGGGAAGATCCCTGGGGGACACCGCAGGACGTGGGGGTTTGTTTGGCAGTGTAGGGGCCTAGGCGGACCGCCTGTGTTCTTCCCGTAAGGAAGGATTTGATCCACTCAAGAGCGACGCCCTGGATGCCTGCCTGCTCGACACGGTGGAGAAGGATGTTATGATCCACCGTGTCGAACGCGGCCGACAGATCCAGTAGGACGAGGGCTCGAGGACGAGTCCGCGCCGCTCCTGAGTGTGTCAAGAACTGCCAGAATAACGGCGTCAGTGGAATGGGCAGGTCTGAAGCTGGCCTGATTTGGCTCGAGATAACAGGAGGATTCAATGAAGCTAGACAGGCAGCGGGTAACATGGGCCTCCATAAGTTTGGAGAAATAGGGAAGGAGGGAAATGGGGCGGTAGTTCAATGGCTCTGACGTGTCCGCACCTGTTTTTTTTAGAAGAGGTACCAAAATGGCATCCTTAAAGACGGTAGGACAGATGCCACTGCTGAGAGATCTGTTCATTAGGTGTAAGATACTATCTGGTAGATTGAGGCAGATACTCCGCAGGACAGAAGGTGGGCAGCAATCATGCGGAGAACCAGATTTTACACGAACAGCTAATTCTGACAGGGAGTTAGAATCAAGAGCAGGGAAGGAAGTGAGGATCGAAGGGTTGTTAGGGGAATTATCCGGTGGTGGCGGTTGGGGTGGTGATTCTTGCTCCTAGGTGGTAGAATTAAAAACGGGGTAGAATAAATAGGGGGCCTAAAGAACAAAGAACAAAGGAGTGGCGAACACAGGGCTGGTCCCTGTGTAGTCCTGAGGAAGAGCTTGGGAGACGCTCGAAACATGTTAACAGATAGGAACTAATAGGTACACCTAAACTCATTGTTCTTTAGGCACCCTATTTATTCTACCCCGTTTTTAATTCTACCACCTAGGAGCAAGAATAAATCATTTATAGCTTACTAGACAGGTATTTTAAATCACTTACACATATCCCACTCCATCACATCACAGTTATCGCACCACACATAGTCTAATTTAAGTGCTCCTACGTAGTTCACAAGTCGTAGCACGCCCCAGCCCGTAGAGGACTGGGATGGCCCCCATGATGAAGCATGTCACCGTGGGGCAACCCTGGTGAGTGAGGGGACACTAAGAAAAAGAACAATTTTTCCTTTTCTTCTACTATACACAATATTCTAACCCCAATGAGTGTTGTGAATATGATTATAATAACATAGCTAGGCTCTTGATCTCTGGTTCAGAGGTTTTCATGACTTGTGCTTCGTGGGCTACCCAGAACACCACTGAGTCCACCTAGTTCTTCTTTTCTTCAAAGTAGACAGTGGTAACTGCCCTTGTTTAAGTCCCTATATCAGGGTCTTGTAGTTTTGATGCATTGAGGTGCCCCCAGGTGAACCCTCTTTCCTGCCCCCCCAAGAGAGACCACAAGTGGGGAGTGATCAAAACATCCTCTCCCAAGATATTCTGCCCCTTCTATCATCAGGGCTATCTTTAGTCTATATAATCTAGTCTGAAAAAAGACCCGTGGGTCCCTAAGTGGTAGGAATATGCATCTTTACTCAAGTGTTTCAGTCTCCATTTGTCTGCAAGTCTCAGTGCTCTAACAAACTATAACAGCGGAGATTTGTGGGGCAGTTCACCACCTCCCAGAGTCAACTTGTCCAGTGTCAGTATGAGAAATCCCTCAACCAGTGGGAAGATATCAAACACCTCCAACATTATTTCCAATGCATCCTTCAGCAACTGTGTGGGGGCAGAGACATTAATGAGTGTGTGGGCTGGTCTCCTACAAGTCAAACACAATTCCCTGTGGGTCTTGCCACGTCCTTGTAACCCTAAGTGGGGGGCTTTTCTTGGCAAGAATTGCTACTCCCCTGAAGCCCTTGGGGGACTTAGAATGGACCAATGATTCATACCTACTTCTTCCGAGGAATCAACAGTCTGCGCTCAAGAGGTGGATCACCTGTAAGAAGAAGATACCCGGGGTGATGAGTTAGATTTATTGGGAGACCACCCCTCATTTAATCTTATTGCCTAGGTCATTTACATTCCAGGTTAAGAGTTTGAGGGGGTCTATCCTTTCACCTTCTACCATCATAGCACAATGTCTGAACCTACCCACCACCTCCCACCTCTCAGCCCTTTCGCAGCGATCGTGTGTTCATTACAGTGTTCCTGTGTCTGCTCAATAAATAAAAAATACCCAACTTCGTTTTTAGTCCCTCATCCCACATTTACTAATAATAAGCAATAACAGGCTTGTTCCCAAATAAGGAAAGGTATGTTGCTCAATCCTCATTCAAACAAGAAAACAAACCATTGTAAAATATGATGTTCGTCTGCAGTTTTCAGCCAAGTGGATAGGTCTCCCCAACTTCTCCCATCACGGGGGAGAACAGTATTAGCAAGTATACCTACCAGTAGGCTGACGTTGGGTTCCGCACCCACTTCAGTCTACTTATGAGAGAGTTGACCCAACATTCCTCTTGTCCACTGTTGAGATGCACTAGGATGCCAGGTCTCTTATGGCCCTCTCAGTTTTACAGTAGACAAGTGCTCCAGACTGATCATATTAGACAATCCGCAGTCATGGTGGTCGGGCCCGCGTGTCTGAATCCGACTCAGCACCAGTTTGGGAGGATTCCAGGCTGGGCCCTACCACTGAATTCTGGGTATCCTGGGGAATCACCAATTCTGCTACCTCTCTGGCCCTTTCGATTCATGCCTGAGACTATGAAGGGTGGATGTCTACAGGTGTCATATAGTTACTGATTATCTATATACAGTGTTAAGTTGGCATGAGCTTATTAAATGTTTAAACGCCATTTTTCCTTTTGCTGCTTCTGCACACGACACTTAATTGTTGATTTAGCTTTCAACCTACAAGAGCGTTGTGATTTACATGAGAATAATATGTTATTGCTCTGATATCAGCTTTGCTTAGTCAACTATGTCTGTACAGAGAGTGCTGAAGCTTCAAGGATAACTCGACACAGAATTGTTGTGAGATCTGATCTCCGCACCTTCATAGAGATAACATAAGTGCAGCTCCTGAAAAATTCTGGCTTTAGGCGCGTTTTATATTGCTTTGCGTAGAGCACACATACACACTTGATGCGGTACGCATGCAGAGAGCTGGTGGAAGCTGATGTGATCTCTTCATACTAGGATCTTGAGGTATGGGCCCGCCCTGCTAAAAACCCAAGGAGACCTTCTTAGATATTAATATAATATGCTAGTTAGGGAGGGTGAGAATTAGATGTTGTTAACCCTTATTCATTACAGCATTTTAGTATGCTGTCACCATTTGCTTTTTATGGACTAGTAACTATGCTGATAACTTTGCTTCTGATAATATGTTTCCTTGTATAATCTAAGATACTGCGTTTGAGAAAACGGCATTAGTAAATAAATATTTCAAATGTGCACGTGTCCTCATTTACTCCACGTTCTGGTTTGAAATGATTGTACAACGAAAGAGTGCTCATGTTTTCCACGTGACCTGAGGTATCGTAAGTTCATGTTCTGGTTTGTCTAAACATTGGGAGTTTGTTATGACCAATGAGACACTGTTGATAGTCTGGTAAGGGGATTTTGGGTACTGAGGTGAGTTTTGGGCCACCCTAATTCGCAGTGGTTCCAAATCTCTATGCACAGTTCTGTAGGAGAACGGAATTCCCGCTACACAGGTGAGGCCAATCCTCTATGCCTCTACTGTTTCCTCCTGCCAGCTTGCTGCTAGATGCCTTCTCCTCTGATGGCAATGTCTTCTCCCTCCAGCCAGTGCCAGGTCTACCCTAGCATCAGGAAGAAATGTGCTGTGTAATCTTTCATGACCAGGAGCTTAGGTGGGTAGTGGAGCAGATATTGCAGCTGTTCCAGTTTTGCCTTGACCTCTAGGAAGGAACTCCTTTGCTGCTGGACCTGCAGTGTGAAGTCAGGATAAAGGTAGACCACAATACCTTCCATGTTCAAAGGACTGTGGGCTTTGGCTCTGGCAGTCTACAAAATCCAATCCTGGTGCTTAAGGATCAGCAGCCTGATGACCATTGGGCACAAACGAGCCCCAGGGTGAGGCATTACCTTTGTAAATGTTGGTTATGGGCCATTGCTCCAGTAAGTGTTTTGCCATTTGACCTTCAATTTTCTGAAGGAGTCCAGTTATCTGAACATTGTTGCAGTGAAAAGGACCCTTCACATTGTCCACCTGCTCCCTAAGACTTGACATCATATCAGCAAGGTATTGGAGCTTACACTTCATTCCCCCAGGTCGGGCATAGGATGCCCCATGGTGTCCTCCATCTCAGTAACTCTGGCCACAGGTTTCCTGTAGTACACTCCCAGAGCCCCAGGTCAAGTGCCACACCATTGATCGTTGTCTATAGATAGTTTTTGAGGTCTACTATTGCAATCAGCATATTTTCCAGTTGGTCTGTTTGATTTGCCATGACATCGCCCAAGGATCTCAGTGAGGGTTCCTATTGGTCATCCCCCCTCTCCAGACGTGGCAATGGGGCTCACGCATCACACCTTCACCTCTTGGGGGGTGAGGATGCTAATCGATACCTCTATTATGCCCTGAATCCCTCCTGCTGGATGTGGAGATCCTGATGCGCATCAGCTGGCTGCCTCCAGCCAGCCCTGTGCATCCTGGTGTGCCTCCGCCGTCTTGGATGGGGCCAGGCCAGCCTCCCAATCTCCAGGCCTAGCCATGCTCCAGGGGTCGCTCTGTTGCCTCCTCATCCCATGCAGTCCTGGAGAGCATCAGGGTATTTCAATCCCCCCAGGGGTTCGGATGCCTGTGATTGCAACTCATATGGTTATGCAGCTTGCACTTCCCACCTCTATCACTGGGGGAGCGATCATGATCACCTCAATCTATCAAGACCTGTTATTAGGCACAAGGAATTTCCACTGCCTGGTGTGGGGCATTTCCAGAGGTCTTTCCCAGCAGTTGATCCCTTTGTTGGGGACTTAGGTCAGACAGGATTAATTCTGAACACACTGAGGAAATCTTGGCTTTACTTGAAATTAGTTCATTAACAGATATGGTGCATGATTTTGAGATTTGTAGATGGGTATTCAGTCACAAGAGTGAAAGAAATCCCATCCACCTTATTACAAGTGCGAAATAATATAACGCACTCGTAATAAGGCAGACAGGATATTCATGATGTTTGTGACAGAACCACCAGGGTGTCGAAACCAGTACTTTTATGATGCCCTCTCTTGAGATTAATAACCAACAATGTCTACATTGTGGATCTCGTTGATGTGTTTACCATTTGTTACTTACCTCTGTAACATGTAACTGATGTGTGCATATGGCTGCTTTCTGCTTCATGTTTAGCAAGCAGGGGAAATGCTGGCCACACTTTGAGAGACCAATAGGTGGTCACTTCAACATCTGATTCTGAGTCTGTCAACTCTGTCCAGCCATTGTGGTGGCAGTTCGGGTTGGACTGTTCCCATGTGGCACAGGGTCAAGACTGATTTACATATAGCTGGGTCTGAACTGAGGTGGCTAAGTGAGTTAAAGAATGATGATGGATTCAACCCAGATCTGTGACTTGGGGTGAGTTTCTGAAAAGTTTCAGAACTCCGTCCATCATCTCCTTGTGTTTGCTTTGTTCGCCCTTAGTTGGCAGGGTATGTCCAGACGTGGTTCCCTTGCTCACTTTGCCACTGGATTTGAGCTAACCTGGCTGATGAAGGGTGTTAGCCAGAAACCGGTCCGAGGATGCTTGTTTCCGGCTCAGGGAAGAACTGGCTTGGCAGTTCGGCAGGACTGGTCCCATGAGGCACTGGGTCAAGAATGATTTGCATATAGCTGGGTCTGAACTGAGGTGGCGAAGTGAGTGAAAGACTGATGATGGATTCAACCCAGATCTGTGACTGGGGGTGAGTGTCTGTAAAGTTTCAGCTCTCCATCCATCATCTCCTTGTGTTTGCATTGTTCGCCCTAAGTTAGCAAGGTATGCCCAGACGTGGGTCCCTTGCTCGCTTTGCCACTGGATTCGAGCTAGCCTGGTTGATGTAGGGTGTTACCCAGAAACCTGTCCCAGGAGGCTTGTTTCTGGCTCAGAGAAGACCTGGCTTAGCAGTTCGGGCTGGACTGTTCCCATGAGGCACAGAGTCAAGACTGATTTGCATATACCTGGGTCTGAACAGAGGTGTCGAAGTGAGCTAAAGAATGATGATGAATTCAACTCAGATCTGTGACTTGGGGTGAGTGTCTGAAAAGTTTCAGTGCTCAGTCCATCATCTCCCTGTGTTTGCTTTGTGCAGCCATTGTTGTGGCACCTAAAAATCACATGCTAATACATCTGTTCCTGTGGCTTCTCCCACTAAGAGCACCAGCACCACTCTTACTCTTGTTCCTCAGTTGCAAAGCCAGTACTCAGTCTCTAAACAGACTGGGGTATCATTCGCCTCAGGTACCTCTCCCCCACGCCCACCCTGTCCGCATTGGTGTCAGAGGTGGCCTTGGAGGTTCTTTTGAAAAGTTTTATGGGGAAAACAGCATTGTTGCATGCCATCAAGGATTTCATTCAGCAATTGTCTCCAGTGATTGACAACCTGTATGACATGCACTTTTCACTGAGGTCACTCACATGTCCTATCACTGCTAGTGGCTTCTCTCACACCAGTGCTTCTGGCACACCTTCCCCTACCCCTCCTTCTTCCCCCATTCCAACCCTTGACCATTCCACCAAATGACCCTAGTCAAAGCCCTAATGCTGGTCCAAAGCTATGCCACTATGGGCCAGATGTATCAAGATACCATTTTGCGAATCTCAAATAGCGATTTTTAAGGAATGGGTATTTGAGAATTGCAAAATGGTATGTATGTAGAAATTCACTATTTTTTAGCGATTTCTTAAAATTCCTTTATTGCGATTATCAAATTGCTAATCGCAATTAAGGAATAATTTCCCATTCATTTCTATGGGCCAGGAGGCCCATAGGAAGGAATGGGAAATTATTCTCAATTTGCAATTCGCAATTTGCTAATCGCAAATTGAGAATAATTTCAGGGGTGCAAGGGTGTCTTAAGGACACCCTGCTGCACCCCTGAAATTGACATGTGTGTGCATATGGCGTACATACATGCCCTGAGGGCATGTATGAGCGTCACTTGCCACCTTTACAAATTGCAAAAAGTGCATTTGTAAAAGAATTCGCAAATTACCACCAACTACAAGTTGGTGGTAATTTGCTATGTCTTAGTGTGAATTCGCAAAACTTTCTTGTTTCTTACATACCATTTAAGGAATCGCTTTTTGCGATTCCTTAAATGGTAGCGCAAAAGTAAGGAATCGAAAGTTTTGCGATGCGATTTTTTTTACACATCGCATTTCTCATTTTTTTGTCGCAAACACTGCTATTTTGCGATTCGCAGCGTTTGCGACAAAAAAATGCTTGATACATCTGCCCCTATGTCACCTCTCTATAAATCATTCCTTACCCCAAAACATTCCCATGACCATAAACCTCAACATTTCTGTTCACATTCCACTCCAGAACCTCCAGGCCATGCCCACCTAAACAAATTGTTGAAAAAGTAGATGTGCAAATGTCCCTGTGCTCCAGAAAGACGGAGAGCCCCATCAGGGGGGAGGTACTGCAAAGTTGAGAAGAAAAGCTGACAACCTGGAGTCTACCTATTAGACCTTGATACATTTTTCTTCTACAACCCCCAAACTTCGATTGTTAATACTATTTTGCTTAAACACTTGTATTCACCCATACAGATATGTGTTGTCCCCTTACATTTTAAATTTATAACTAGCTATACTTGAACTTTTCATGACTGGTTTTTATTTGTAGATATTGTTTGCCTTTAAAATGTTCGAATGTTTGCCATACATGTTTTATTGTTTATACTAACCTTTACCTTTCATTTCTAGGTCTTGTAATTTCCTATGTGTTTCATTGTGGGATATGTAGTTCATAACCTTTCCCATGTGTTTTTAAAAGAAACCATTAGTGTTGTTGGTTGTGAGGGCCTAATGTGTGTGACATTGAGTGTGTGAGTGCATGTGGCTACATTTAACTTTAACATTTTGTTTAAAAATGTAGGAATTTCTTCATATATTCAGGTTCACATAGATACCATGTCATACATTATGTATACCTACACCTAAGCATGAGTAGAATGTCTGGCATGTGACTGTGTCTTGCCCTTGATTTAAAGGCGTAAAATAGCAAGGATTGAGTTGTGAAAATGTCAACTTGGGGTAGATGGTGGCATCATATTATTATGGAGTGTGTGGTAAGTGGGTAAAGTGGGATCAAGTGTAGCCTTTGAACTGCTGTGTGATTAATTTCAAACACTATAGTTTTGAGATATTATTAGCATACATTTAATTTGCAAAAAACTGCCTAGTTATAGACTGTTATCATTATGTTTTTGTATGACAAAGTAGATATTTAACATATGTGCATGCAATTACTGACCTAAATTGTAGGGTTCAGTAAATTTGTATTAGGTGAGTATCTAAATGGGTATGTATTGGAGGCATGTGCCCCGAAAGAGAGGGTAAATTGATTAGATATGGTTTGGTGTACATAAATTTAATGTTAGTGCCATTGATAATTAACATAGTGCAATTAGACTAGTTTGAAAAGTTTTACTTACATTCTATTTTGTTGAGGGTTGTGATACTGTTCATTCACCACAGCCAGCTACAGCCCAAGAGCTTGGAGTAACGAAGTCATGTTGACAGAGTAGGTTTTATGGTTATTATGGGCAAGGCTTGATGATTTGTGCCCAGGTGTGGAGTATGAACTGCCATGTGCCCGTCAATGGAAATTATACTTTAAATACAGCAACTGGAGTAGTGACTTTCCTTCAGTCCCTCTATCCTGTTTCGGGTATACCTTTATCAACAGACTAAGGAAAATACAGTGGAGGCGGCAGACAGATGACAAACTTTCATCTGTCAAACTGACTTAATCTAAGCAAGAGGGATGGACCTCGATGGCGGTGGACAGGAATACAGACAGGCACGTGCTTTAGGGTTCTACATCTGCTCAAACCTATTCTTGGATTCTTTGATTCTCACACTCGACAGGGTATTATTCAGTCAGCCATTCTCTCTAGGTTAGACTATTGTGACACCCTTTACTTAGGATCTAATAAGATGGTGATTAGAAAATGCTGCGGCAATGCTGTTATTCTCTCTCCCAAAGTTATGGCCATTCTTTAGACTCACCCGCAGATTACATTAGCTTCCTGTGGAGAAACGCCTCCACTTCAAAGTCATGTGCACTGCTCATAAGATCCTTGTCTCCCAGGGGCCCACCATTCTGTCCAATCTGTTTCTTCTTCTGCATATACCCTCTTGGGCCCTGCGCTCAGTCAACCTTATTTTGGCCTGTGTTCCACGTTTCGAAAGATTTAGAGTAGGAGGCCGTGCTCTCCAGGCTAAAGTGTCTGATCTTTGGAACACACTTCCCTGATCTATTAGGATCAGTCAGAGCCATTGATCCTTCAGGAAAGCTGTAAACCTATTTATTCTCTGTATAAAGCTCTTGTGGCCCTATCTGTTTGTCTTTTTTCTGCTGCTGTTTCTCCTGAGGCAAGCACTGGGACATCCCATTACTGCGGCAGCCCTTTGTTTTACAAATTCTTTAATGTTAACTAACCCTGAGCATTGTTCATGAAGTAGCGCTACGCGTAGCTACGCGAAGTGCACTTCGCACTACGGGAGCTACGCGTAGCACTACACGAACTGCATAGTGCCCTGTTCGCGATGATTGCACAGTGCCAGATGCTTGTCCGTATTGAAAACGGCATCTTGCACAGTGCGAGCTTTCTTTCACTGCCGCTCGAGTAGATGTTTAATCGAGCGTCAGCTTTCTCAACGCGGACTGGTAGTTTCTCATCGCGAGTGGTCGTGAGCAAACTCGATCACTCGCAATGAGAAACCTGACCTCCCCGTATTGAGAATCTCGCCGGGAGGTTTGTTTTCCACGCTCGCGATCGGCAACTTTATGTTGCTGATCGCGAACGAGGAAAAGTCTCCTGGTCGCTCCACCTGTCGCACGGTCCCCGTGTACCAGGGCCCCCTGCTGCCTGACGCCTGCCTGCCTGCCAGGCCTCCCTGCTGCCTACCTCCTGCCCCTGCCTCGTACGTTCCCGCGTGCCAGGTCTCCCTGCTGCCGGCTGCCTGACCCCCGACCCCGCCATCGCACGGTCTCCGGGGGCCAGGTCACCCTGCTGCCTGTCTGATCCCTGCCCCTGCCTCTTGCCCGCTGCCTGCTAGGGACTGCCCTCAGGCCTCCCCCCTCGCCGCTCCGCTATTTTTTCCCGCCTCTCCTTCCCGCCACCCCTCCTCCTCCCGCCGTTCTCTTCCCTCCCTCCCCGCCGCTTCCCCCCGGCGGCCCGCCCCCTTACTTTCCTCGACCCTCATTCGCCGCTCCCTCCCGCCTCCCAGCGGCCCCTCCCTCGCTCCGCCCCCCCCACTCTTCACTTATGGCAGAGTGGCAAACGCGCAGCGTTGACACGCAGCGGGCGCGCCGATTATGCGCCGAAAGCGGGCCCAAGGTAAGCACGTCTGCGCCCGTCCGTGCCTGGACCGCGCCCAGTGCCAGGACCCTTGGCCCCCGCAGACACCAGCCCACCCGCCAGACCTACGACGCCTCCGAGCTCAACGCACTCAACGCCGGCCGGATCCCTGGTTGCTACCGAGCCACCCCGAGGCGCACCCTCGGACCTTTCTGCTGCCACTCCTGCAAGTTCACCTGCATCCGGACCTGCACTACACCAGCACCGACCAAGACGAGCACCAGCAGCAGCCACCTGAAGTGCATCCTGCTCAACACCCGCTCCGTCCACAGACACGCCGTCGAGCTCTGGAACCTGCTCGATACCACAGCCCCGGACGTCGCCTTCCTCACGGAAACCTGGATGAACGCCTCCTCAGCGCCCGACATCGCCATCGCCATCCCGGACGGCTACAAGATCATCCGGAGGGACCGGGTCAACCAGACAGGAGGAGGCATCGCCATCATCCACAGGAACACCATCCGCATCACGACCAACACCGACGACACCCTCGCACCCACCGAACACCTGCACTTCCAGATCCACATCAACCCCAAGACCACCCTCAGAGGCACCCTCATCTACAGACCCCCGGGACCACGCACACAATTCAGCGAAGACATCGCCGACTTCATCAGCCCATACGCCCTCCCCTCCGCTGACTACATCCTCCTCGCGGACCTCAACTTCCACCTGGAGAACAACAACGACCGCAACACCACCACCCTGCTGGACAACCTCGCAAACCTCGGACTCAAGCAGCTGGTGACCACCCCCACCCACTACGCCGGACACACTCTCGACCCCGTGTTCTCATCCAGCAAGGACATCACCTTCAGCCACGCCACCGGACTCCACTGGATGGACCACAGCTGCGTCCACTTCAGCTTCAGAAGGACCACGATCCACCACCACCAGCAACAGGTTGCACGCAGAAGCTGGAACAAGATCACAGCCGACCAGCTTGCAACTTCCCTGAGCAAGAACCCTCCCACCGGCGCAACGAACCCCAGCCAGGCCGCCACCAACCTCACAAAGTGGATCAGCAACTGCGCAGATGACCTCGCCCCTCTGAAGACCCCGCCTAGCAGACCCGGCAGCAATAAAGCCCCATGGTTCACCGACGAACTGAAGAGCTCCAAGAGGAACTGCCGAGCCCTCGAGAAAGCCTGGCCCAGAGACCCAACTCCGGACAACATGACTGCCCTCAAGCTCGCCACCCGAAAACACCACCAACTGATCCACGCCACCAAGAAAACTGCATTCAAGGAACGACTGGACAACAACGCACACAACAGCAAGGAACTCTTCAACATCGTTAAAGAGCTCCCCAACCCCAATGCCGGAAACAATGACATCACCTCTTCACAAGACCTCTGCAACTCCCTGGCCTCCTACTTCTACAACAAGATCGCGGACATAAACAACAGCTTCAGCACTCAACCGACGCACGCCACGACCGAACCACCGCCCCCCACCACCACCCTCCGCGCCTGGACCCCGATCAGCACCGAAGACACCATCCGCACGATGAACTCCATCCACTCCGGATCTCCGACCGACCCCTGCCCTCACCACGTCTTCAACAAGGCCGACGCTGTCATCGCACCCCACCTGCGGGACATCATCAACACCTCCTTCGACACCGCTACCTTCCCGGAGAGCTGGAAGCACGCCGAACTCAGCGCTCTACTGAAGAAACCATCAGCCGACCCCACCGACCTCAAGAACTACCGCCCCATCTCGCTGCTCCCATTTCCTGCAAAAGTCATTGAGAAGACCGCCAACAAGCAGCTGGCCGCCTTCCTCGAGACGAACGGATCCCTCAACCTCTCGCAGTCTGGATTCCGGGCCAACCACAGCACCGAGACTGCCCTGATCGCAGCCACCGATGACATCCGAGCCCTGCTCGACAACGGAGAAACAGCGGCCCTCATCCTCCTAGACCTCTCCGCGGTTTTCGACTCTGTCTGCCACCGCACCCTAGTGCAGCGCCTCAGCAACGTCGGAATCCAGGAGAAGGCACTGGAATGGATCATCTCCTTCCTCGCCGGAAGGACACAGAGAGTCCGCCTCCCCCCGTTCAGGTCAGAAGCCACCAAAGTCATCTGCGGCGTTCCTCAAGGCTCCTCGCTCAGCCCAACCCTCTTCAACGTCTACATGAGCCCCCTCGCAGCCATCGCACGCCAACACAACCTCAACATCATCTCCTACGCCAACGACACCCAGCTGATCCTCTCCCTCACCAACGACCCCACCGCCGCCAGAGCCAACCTACACGAAGGGATGACAGACGTGTTAAAAGTTAGGCTGAAAACCGTCAACATTATCGGCGCCCTCTTGCTCTCCTTAAACCTTTTGTGCGCGTAAAACAGCCGCCATTTTGGACACCATGGCTTCCCCGCTCTCGCCGAGAGCCAGCGCGTCTCTCTCTCTCTCTCCTAACTTCGCTGGCAACCCCCCCCCCTGCTTGCACCTGCCTTGAGTCATAAACCCCTCTTCGGCACTGCTCTGCCCCAGGCTCTCATCCTGTTCCCAGCGCGACACCTCCCTGCTTCCCCGTCATGACCTCCGGCCCTTTTTGATGCAACCCCCTTTTCCCCGTGTGCCCGTTTGTCTTCCCCGTTCCCAGGCCGACACCTAGCTCTGCCGATACCAATCTCTTGCCCCTCCCCATACAATAGGAAGCTTCCCTCCTCAAAGGACCCCCGAGATGATCAAAGCCCCCCCCCATCCCACGAGATCCGATCGAAACCCGCACCCTCCGTGAATCGGCGGAATACCCAGCTGCGCGATGATCATCACCTGTTGTGAACGGGGCGGGGACTTCCACTGTAGCCTTGCATGGGAACGGGCTGGGAAGGGGGGATTCTGAGGATGTCTTTCCATACATCAAAGTATCAACGAGAATGTGTTACATGTAATAAAGAGACAAACTTGTGTATAAGAGGCCAGGCCTCCGGGATGCAGTTAGAGCACCTCAGAACGATACCTTCTGTCCGTTTTCGTTGTGTTCTCCTCCGGAGCGAATAAAAACCTTGTTTCCTGCCTTCCAGTCTCCAGCGCCTGCCTCTTCAATAGTTTAACTTCTTTGTGGGTTCAAGAGGCGACATCGCCGGGCAATAATTAAGGATCTTATATTCTGGTTGGTAGTGCCCCCCAGTTTGTATATTTCCACAATTGGCGTCCCAAGCGTGGGGCCCATCAGCGACCCATGGATCCAGTGGGAGAGGTCCTGACGACAAAGTGAACGACTGCAACGATCGGGAACGCGTCTGTCCGATAGACCCTCGTCTGACAGCCGATCATCCGAACTTCACTGGTTCCGAACAGACCTCTCTCGAGTGATCTACGGTCCTGACTGGGAACCATCAGGAGTGCCGCGAGGATAACGAAGAAGAGAGGACGATCGGGCGCTGGATTCGGAAGTCAGGAAACTGTCCATGCGGTCCGGGTAAGGTCGTGTTACCACGACAAATTGCGAAAAATTGCTTGATTGTTAAATACTAGTATTTCTCTTTTTGTTTATTTGGAGATTCACTGTCTGCAAACGGAGAAACAACAGGCTCTCTCTTTGCAAGCAGTGGAGGATAGGTAGGGCAGACAACCGTGCTTATTTTTCCCCCCCACTCAATAGTCACCTGAAACTGAGCTGTTGTTCACAAATTATTGTTTCCTGGAGATTCCCTGTCTGCAAACAGGGAAGAGACCACCCTTTTTGCAGATAGTGAAAAGGGTAGGTAACGCAGATCTTTGTGGACCTACTCATTCTCCCCATTGTTATTTATCGGTCTTTCGTTATCTTGATCTATGAGGGATTCACTGTCTGCAAACGGAGAAACAAAGGTCTCTCTCTTTGCAAGCAGTGGAGGATAGGTAGGGTAGCAGCCGTGCTTATTTTTTTCTCCCCCCCACCCTATAATTGCTTGAAACTGAACTGTTGTTCGCAAAATTATTGTTTCCTGGAGATTCCCTGTCTGCAAACAGGGAAGAGACCACCCTTTTTGCAGATAGTGAAAAAGGTAGGTAACGCAGATCTTTGCGGACCTACTCATTCTCCCCATTGTTATTTGTTGGTCTTTGGTTATTGTGATCCATGAGGTATTCACTGCCTGCAAACAACGTAGAATAGAAATATTCTGTCTAGTCTTTGCACCTAGTGATAAGATAGGCAGTGCTGACTTTTTAGTCCCTCGTTACGAGCCGTCATGTCTGTCTTCTCCCCATTGATTGGTAGCCTGTTTAGCCCGGACCGCTTATTAGAGATGGACCATCCAGCCCCACTGGAAGGCACCCCTAATAAGGACATGTTCATGAAGCATGGATTGACCGCTATTGCCTATAGTAAACTATGGCATAAATATACAAAACAGGGTCAAGAAAGTCAATGGCCCCTGATAGGATCCTTCGATGATGATAAAATAAAAACGCTAGAAACTGCCCTAGGTAAAAACAAGACAACACCTACTATGCTTGATAGCTTCGGCATGTGGCGAAAAGAAACTGAACAGCGTAAAAAGAAAACTGAGAGTAGGTTGGAAAAAGAGCTGCAAAAAGCAGCCCACCTAGCTGCTCAGAAGCTAAAAAAGGAGATAGAGGAAAGAGAGAAAGCTAAACAGAAACTAGAAAGGGAAACGCCAAGCCAGTGTCCGGTTAGAACCCCCTCCATGCTCTACCCTGATTTACCCTCGAAACGACAAGCCAATGAGGACCTGCTGTTAGGTCCCCCTATCATCTACATGCCCCCTCCATATGCCCCTTCTCGACCCTTGGCGCAGCACGCGCCACCCCCAGGTACAAGCGAAGGTACCGCCGCAGCGTCGGCCCCAATGGCCTCTGTGCCAGCCGAACCCCTGGTATTAAAACCCGCATCAACGGCAACGTTAGACGAGCATGAGACTCGAGGGGCTGGCCTTGCAAGAACAAACAGACTAGACAAAGATGAGCGAGCGGGGATCGACAAAATAGCAAGGACACTGGTAGAAAGGAAGGATGATGAAGAGTACATCACAGATATGTTCAGCTCGTATACAGGGAGTCACAGACGACATTTTACCGTACGACTGTGTTATCATGTCTTGAATGCATACGAGGACCGATATCGAGACAAAGGTCCCGAGAGCCTAAGGACTCTGTACCGGAAGGTCGATATCGGGGATGAGGGCGAGTGTGATGTGTCGGACCTCCTTACGCGTACGCTTGAGGTTTTCCGCCACCTCACTGAACGAAAGCCGGGAGCTAAATCCACGGCCCCCGTAGTGACCGAACCACCAACCGAGCAATCTAACACCATGATGCCGATACGTGAGGCTGCCCCTTACTGGGTTCCCCCTCGAGGTACAGGGACTCACGATGATGCAAACAACCAAGATGCGAAGGGAAGGGTAGTATACAACTGGGTCTACCAGCCATGGGACCGGCAAGAGATACTGACATTCCGGAAATCTCTACCCGACCTACGTAAAAACCCCACTGCCTTCTATACTGAATTGGGTACAGCCCTGGGTTCAACTATCATGACCCTGGCTGACATCGACTTGTTCTTCGGGTTATGTCTACCAGCTGATGTGTGGAAGCAAATCCGGAAAGTCGACCACCTTGAGCTGTTCGGACATACCTGGCCACAACTCGATGACTTGGACAAACAACGGGGACCAGGGCAAAAGCCGTTGAAATCCATTCTAGACCTCCCAGATAAAATTGTAGAGAAATTAAAAACCCTAATCCCAGAAAAGAAAGTGGACTGGTCGATAGTAACAGCCTGTCGCCAAAAACCCCAGGAGGATGTATCGGAATACTTCTCCCGGTTTGAAACGGTGTTCTCCGATTACAGCGGCCAGGACATGACCACTGCAACCGGACACCATCTGTTTGTCCAGAATTATGTTAAGGGCCTATCATTGGACATCTCCCAGAAACTACAGGCCAGCGAGAGTAGTTGGGCAGCCTCCAAACCTACAGCGATTCTCCAAATGGCCCAATATTATGAGCATCAGAAAAATGAAAACGATAGGGCGACAGAGAAAAAGAAGAAAGACTTAAAAGAGAGGGTGATGATTGCCAAACTGCAAGGGGTGACTATAGGACGAGACCAATACCGGGGAAACTACCAGACAAACGTCCCTAAGACTGCATTTCCCCAGGACCGCACTCTGACTCCCTACAGTGGACGCACAGACCTTAGAGATGACCAGTGCGCTTTCTGCAAAGGGACTGGCCATTGGAAATCCCAGTGCCCAGTTCTCCTGGAAAAGATCAGGAACAGAGACCCCAGGGATGTAGCAAACGGACCGAGACCTAAGGGACCACAACGAGGGCCCCCAAATGACGCGACTAATGACAGATCAAGCAGACCGAATACGTTCGATCGACCCAGACAGAACCAATATCAACAATCTGACTATGACGACACTCACACCTTTGCATAGGACAGCCAAGGGCGAGGGAGGGATCCAGTCGAGCTCTATGTTGACCAGCAGGGCCCTTATGTCACTGCTAAGGTCCTGGGTACCAAGTCTCCATTTCTGGTAGACACTGGCGCAACACGTAGTGCGTTATCTAAACGACTGATTCCAAGGGCACCCTTGTCTGGCTCACTCATAACATCGACAGGTTTCGATGGAACGCCCTCCACCAACCCTTTGTCTGCCCCGATTCTCTTTGACGTAGAAAACAACACCACCGACACCACGTTCTTGCTTTCCTCCAATAGCCCTGACGCCATTATGGGACTTGACTTACTGAAACACTTCCGAGCGACGATTAGGTGTTCTCAAGATGGAGTTCGAGTGTTTCTTTACGACAACCCCGTTCTGCTTAAACATTGTTCCCCCCGACACATGTTTTCCATCACCGACGTCGACGCGTCCCTGCTTGACACCCTACCTCCGTATCTGTGGGCCAAAGCGGATTCGGACGTAGGGCGTATGTTAATTGACCCAGTGCACATTACTGTCCGACCAGACGCAACACTCCCAAAACTCCCCCAATATCGGATATCGCCAGAAGGCGAGAAGGCATTGGTAATGATTATCCAGTCACGGTTTGACGCAGGAGTGGTAGAGGAAGTGGTTAGCAACGTTTGCAACAGCCCTATCTTGCCCATTATCAAGAAGCAGGGAGAGGGAGATGAGAAAGCATACCGTTTCATCATCGACCTCCGAGAGATCAACAAAGTGGTAGTACCCCAGTACCCTGTGGTCTCTGACATCACCACCATCCTGACCTTGATTCCATCCACTGCAACCACCTTTTCCGTCATCGACCTCAAGAACGCATTCTTCTCCATCCCCATCCACCCAGACAGCCGATATCTCTTTGGCTTTACCCTAAAATCCCGCTCATATAGGTTTTGCCGAGCCCCTCAAGGCTACACGGAGAGCCCTAGCATCTACAGCCAGGCCCTCAAAAGGCAACTAGACCAAGTCCGGTTACCCGACGGGGTGGTGTTGGTACAATATGTCGATGACATCCTTTTGGCAGCCGACACCACCCCTCTAGCGGTTACCGCCACCATTCAACTCTTGCACTTCCTTGCGGAAAATGGCCACAAGGTCTCTAAGAAGAAGTTGCAATTCTGCCTACCCCAGGTCACTTACCTAGGCCACCTTCTGTCCAAAGATGGAAGGAAACTCACCCCTGATCGAATCCAGACCATTCTAGACACCCCTGTCCCTAAAACCCAGAAGCAGGTCCGCTCCCTATTAGGCCTCACCTCCTTCTGCCGACAATGGTTGCCAAACTTCAGCCTCGTTGTAAAACCACTGCTCTCTCTCCTAAACAAAGACGTCCCTTTCCCACTCCCTTGGACTCCTGAGTGTCAAACCTCCTTCACAGAACTACGAGATGCCCTTTGCTCAGCCCCTGTCCTGGGTACCCCTGATTACAGAAAGCCCTTCTCCCTTTACACTCACGAAAGGGAGGGGTGCGCTTTATCTGTCCTGACCCAGGCCATCGGTCCTAAGCAACGACCGTGCGCTTACTTCTCTGCCACTCTTGACCCTGTCGCCAGAGCCTTGCCTGCCTGCCTTCGAGCTGTAGCTGCTGCTGCAGTCTCTATCCGACAGAGTGAGGGGATTGTACTCTCGAATTCCCTCACGGTACTGGTACCCCATGCAGTCGACACCCTCCTGAACCAAACCAAGACGCAACATCTGACGAGTGCACGACTGACTGGATACGAACTAACCTTGCTTGCCCCCCATATCACCCTGAAAAGATGCACCACACTGAACCCAGCAACTCTGTTACCCCTGCCAGAGAACGACCCCAACGTGCACCCCGTACATGACTGCGTGACTCTTACGGACGAACAGACCAGGAGTAGGGTCGATCTCAGAGACACAGCTTTCCCTGACCCCGACGGGGAGTTGTGGGTGGACGGTTCTTGCATCAAACTCTCCGATGGTACCACTTCCGCTGCCTATGCAGTCACCACGGCTCGAACTGTAGTAGAAACAGCCCGCATCACCCAGCGATCTGCCCAGGCAGCGGAACTGATTGCTTTGACGAGAGCCTGCATCCTGGCAACAGGAACCACGGCGAACGTTTACACCGACAGCCAGTATGCCTTCGGGGTGGTTCACCATTTTGGGCTCCTCTGGAGGGAGAGAGGATACTTGACCTCACACGGCACACCCATTCTGCACGGGGATTTAGTCTCCGCCTTAATCGAAGCTGTCCTCCTCCCCAACAAACTTGCCGTTATCAAATGCCAGGCACACAAGAAGGTGACAGACATTATTGGACAGGGAAATGCACTAGCCGACATCACCGCCCGAACGACAGCTGAAAATAGAACGACAACACGTATGTACGTGACCAGGTCACAAGCAGAAAACTGGACTGACGCCAAGGACACAATTAGAGACATACAAACGGCTAGCACACAACACGAATTGACTGAATGGGCACGGGTGGGATTGAAAGACGATGAAGGCTGCTGGCGGACAAAAGACACGAACAGATGGTTGCTACCTGATTCATACTTGATTCCCATATTAACCATGGCACACTCCCCAGCCCACATAGGATCAGCCCCCATGATCGAACTTGTCTCCAGGGTTTGGCACAATGACAAGATCCCAGATTCCGCCAAACGCCTGGTCCAACAATGCTTAATATGCCTGCAACACAACCCCGGGAAGGGAACTGTAGTACCCCGGGGGGGATTTGGGGTCCCAAACCACCCATTTGAAGTCCTGCAGATGGACTACATCCAGCTAGACAGATGCCAAGGCCTGAAATATGTACTTGTCGTGGTATGCGCATTTAGCAAATGGGTGGAAGCATATCCAACCCGTGACAACACCGCTATGGCCACTGCAAAGGTCCTGTTAAAGGAGTTTTTCCCCCGTTATGGCCTCTGTCGTGTTTTATGGAGTGATAATGGCCCCCACTTCGTAGCCAACGTTATCCAGCTCATCCTAAATGGGCTGGGTATCAAACAGAAATTCCACGCAGTCTTCCACCCTCAATCTGCTGGGCTTGTCGAACGACACAACGCCACACTAAAGCTTAAACTGGCCAAAATAGTGGCTACGACGGGCCTGAAATGGCCAGACGCCCTCCCATTGGCATTGCTATCGATGCGCTCTACCCCCACCCGACATCACTTAACCCCTTATGAAGTTGTCTTCGGTCGACCCATGAGCGTCTGGTCTGCCCCGAAACCAACGTCCATTCATGACGTTCCGGATGTCCTAATGTCTGATTATCTGTACAAATTGACTGAAACTTTGTCTGTCCTTCATCAGCAGGTGCGGCAGGCCATCCCCGATGCTTCCAGGGGTCCGGGTCACGCCATCCAGCCGGGGGACTTCGTGCTGATCCGAAACTTTCAGCGATCAAAGAGTTTGGAACCCCGGTGGACGGGCCCCTGGCAAGTGCTGATCACCACTCGGACCGCACTTCGAGTGGAGGGGAAGAAACACTGGCTGCACGCTCATCACTGCAAAAAGGTCTCTCCAGCCCTGGCCACGACAGACACCGTCAGCACCCAAGAAGAGCTCCTGAACCGGGACCGACCATCGTTGAACTGCTACCCTGATACAGAGACACTTGAACTTTCAAAACATCCTGACCCCACTGTACCATCTCGAGAAGGGTATTTCCTACGTCGAAAGGAGGGAGCTTCGGCTAAGTAGGCCACGGACTAGGCTTAAGAATCTCAGAACGGTGACCCAAACTACCAAGGGTTACCTGGAGAGAAGCTAAAACTGAGTCTGTGGTCCTGCCCACTACCGAGCACCTTGAAGACGAAGATGATGGAAGCGCCAGATAAGAAGATGATGGAAGCGCCAAACAAGAAGCCGACTGAGACAACAGGAAATACCCACTACAGAAATCCGAGAACAGACAGACTCCATAGCTCAAAGACAATTGCACTCTTCATCGTAATCCTCCTCTGTTTTCTCCTCATGACTACGCTCTGGATTATGGAAGAACACGCACCTGCTCACGAAACATTCCTAACCACTGCTCAGCCTACCACCATGAAGGAACATTATCTAATTTCGCTCTCTCCTCAACTAAGAGAGAGGCGAAAGGAGTTTTGGAACAACTCTTTCGTGCAGCTACTTCACCAGCACAATCTTGCCACCAACGCCACCAACTGCTGGATCTGTGGGTTGCTACCCCATGCCACTGGACATTCAATACCATTCATCCCTTCACCCTTCTCCGTCCACGGCTCCTGCCTTGCCTGGCTGATCCTCCTACAAGAGAGCTATACGGGAAATGCCACTTCCAGCAGAGCTGCAGCACATTCTTCTCATGAGGCCGGGCGAAACAAGACAAAGACACACTTCTGCCCGCTGACCCCCAGCGACTCGATCCAAATGGACATTCCGGCCAAAGAACGAATCGAAATGCAGGTGTTCAACAATCCAACCAGACCCACCTTCTCCTATCTGCGGAAACGAACGGCTGCCACTCTGACTGTGGCCCTGACGGTCATCAACGTCACAGGCCATATGTGTGTAGAAGGACTTGGGACACAGCTGGTGGGTCACAGCGCTTGCCGCTTTACCAGAACTTTGGGCTCCACGGATCCACCTTCCTTTGTGTCATCCCCAAACATGTATTTCATCTGTGGCACGAAGGCCTACACCTGGCTCCCCAAAGGCTGGGGGGGCACTTGCTACATCTTCTTCGTCCTTCCTCCAACTTATGTGGCCCCAGCGAATCACCACAGACAAAAACGAGCCAAAGACGTTGAGCAAGCCGACTCAACAGGGGCACAGTTCCTCGATGCTATGAAAGGACTCGTCCCCCTCTGGGGCCCGATGGCAAACAGCCGTGCCATCCGACATTTGACTCAGGCAGTCGAGACAACCATGAACATCACAGCGGGCATCTTTGCCAACAACACTGCCGAGCTCCAAGCGGTCCGTTTGGTGGCTCTTCAGAACCGCCTCGTTCTAGATGTGGTTCTGGCGGACCGTGGAGGAGCATGCCGCATTATTGGGGCCAGCTGTTGTACATACATACCGGACAACTCACCCTCAGTGTACAAAGCCATCGAACATCTTCACAGACTCTCCTCGGAAGTTCACCAAGAGCAAGAAGAATGGTCGCTTGGTGGTTGGTTCTGGGACACCATCAAAAGTTGGGGCTGGAGACTGCTCACCATTATCCTGATTCCCGTAGTTGTAATATGTGGCCTATGCTTAGGGATTCAATGTTTGCCACCTATGTGTTCTTTATGTGCGAGTTGTATTTTTCCCAAAACTGTGGACATTGGAAGCGAACACATGAGGGCATTATATGATGCCGAAGTTAGGAATTTGATGAAAATTGACATTGAGTAAGCAAGTTGGCTAGATATGTTGAAAAGGGAGGACTGTTAAAAGTTAGGCTGAAAACCGTCAACATTATCGGCGCCCTCTTGCTCTCCTTAAACCTTTTGTGCGCGTAAAACAGCCGCCATTTTGGACACCATGGCTTCCCCGCTCTCGCCGAGAGCCAGCGCGTCTCTCTCTCTCTCTCCTAACTTCGCTGGCAACCCCCCCCCTGCTTGCACCTGCCTTGAGTCATAAACCCCTCTTCGGCACTGCTCTGCCCCAGGCTCTCATCCTGTTCCCAGCGCGACACCTCCCTGCTTCCCCGTCATGACCTCCGGCCCTTTTTGATGCAACCCCCTTTTCCCCGTGTGCCCGTTTGTCTTCCCCGTTCCCAGGCCGACACCTAGCTCTGCCGATACCAATCTCTTGCCCCTCCCCATACAATAGGAAGCTTCCCTCCTCAAAGGACCCCCGAGATGATCAAAGCCCCCCCCCATCCCACGAGATCCGATCGAAACCCGCACCCTCCGTGAATCGGCGGAATACCCAGCTGCGCGATGATCATCACCTGTTGTGAACGGGGCGGGGACTTCCACTGTAGCCTTGCATGGGAACGGGCTGGGAAGGGGGGATTCTGAGGATGTCTTTCCATACATCAAAGTATCAACGAGAATGTGTTACATGTAATAAAGAGACAAACTTGTGTATAAGAGGCCAGGCCTCCGGGATGCAGTTAGAGCACCTCAGAACGATACCTTCTGTCCGTTTTCGTTGTGTTCTCCTCCGGAGCGAATAAAAACCTTGTTTCCTGCCTTCCAGTCTCCAGCGCCTGCCTCTTCAATAGTTTAACTTCTTTGTGGGTTCAAGAGGCGACATCGCCGGGCAATAATTAAGGATCTTATATTCTGGTTGGTAGTGCCCCCCAGTTTGTATATTTCCACAGACGTAGCCAAGTGGATGATGAACAGTCGCCTGAAACTGAACTCGGACAAGACGGAAGTCCTCATCCTGGGATCTTCACCCTCCGCCTGGGACGACTCCTGGTGGCCCCCCGCCCTGGGCAGCGCACCCAAACCAACAGACCACGCACGCAACCTGGGCTTCATCCTGGACTCCTCCCTCTCCATGACCAGACAAATCAACGCCGTCTCCTCGTCATGCTTCAACATCCTGCGCATGCTACGTAAGATCTTCCGGTGGATCCCCACCGAGACCAGGAAGACGGTCACCCAGGCCCTCGTCACCAGCCGTCTGGACTACGGCAACTCCCTCTACGCCGGTACCACCGCCAAACTCCAGAAGAGACTCCAGCGGATCCAGAACGCCTCAGCACGACTCATCCTGGACATCCCCCGTCGCAGCCACATCTCCGGACACCTGAGAGACCTGCACTGGCTCCCGGTCAACAAGAGGATCACCTTCCGTTTCCTCACCCATGCACACAAAGCCCTACACAACCAAGGCCCCGGATACCTCAACAGCCGCCTCAACTTCTACGCTCCCACACGCCAGCTTCGATCGACCGGCCACGCCCTCGCCGCCATCCCCCGCGTCCGAAGAGCCACCAGAGGGGGAAGGTCCTTCTCCTACCTGGCCGCCAAGACTTGGAACTCCCTCCCGACCCACCTCCGCCTGACCCAGGACCACCTCGCCTTCAGGAAGCAGCTCAAGACCTGGCTGTTCGAGCAGTAGCGGACCCCCCCTCCCCTAGCACCTTGAGACCCTCCGGGTGAGTAGTGCGCTATATAAATGCTGTGATTGATTGATTGATTGATTGATTTTGCTTGCTAGCAGTTGCCAACATGACGTTGAGGACCGCGAGCAAGCAAAAAATGACTGCTGCACTATCCTACGCGTGTTTGCACTGTGCTACGTGCGATTTGCGTAGTGCGAAGTAGCGCAAACTTCGCAAACTACGCGAGCGTAGCGTAGTGCTTTGCCCAGGGGTAATGTTAACATTAATAATTTTCGACGGCCCTAAATCGAGGTTAAGCAGCTGCGGGGTCACGGATTGATGTAATATTCCAATCTAAATATTCTCGAAAGTGAGGGTATCTATTCCGGCGGACACAAGACTTTAATATGTAATGACTGTTCATAAGGTGTATCAGTCTCCCTGGTTCTTTAATTAAATGGTCCTCTATAAAAGCCCTTAGGAAGCTATGTTCATTTGCATATGCAGCATACGGCCTGCCTGCTCTGTCCAGCATGGAGATCAATGTAAGGTTCTAGTTCCCTTCTGTGCCTACTGTCAACTTCCCAAATTCAGTGGGAAGACTGGAGAGATCAGATAGGAAAGTGTGTTTAGTGCCAACAGGGGCATAGCCCAAACCAATGAGCATCAATTTGCCTTGTATTATATTGTCAAAAACATAACTTACTATAGGGTATTAATATGTTTGTAGAACTTTCAGAGAGAGATATTTCTTGAATAATGTAGCTACCCAATATTTCCTGAATCCTGTACCGTGTGGTGTCCCATTTCTGGGTGCTTTGGATCATCTACCAAGTACCACATTACTCCCCTAATCTCATTGTATTGTATGAGTTGCTAGTGGTGTCAAACATGCTACATATTGCAAAAAGTGTATTTTATGGTATGTCATTACAATAATAGTAATAATGTAATTAAAATAGTTATAATGCTGTTAGAGTTTCTATGATATAATGGAGGTGGCCAGTTATCCTCTACTGTACATCACTAAAGAAACTGTTGATCAAGTCAGGTTACAAAGTTGGTTTATATTTCTAGGTGATATTGTTATATGACCAGGGATTTGCAACCCAGATATGCCTTTAAAAGAGCCGCTGAGGGATGGGTGAACATCAGGGTTCAGTGTTGTACTTAAAGGGGTGATGTAAGGGGAGTGAAAAATTGCATAACCACAAAACATTGAACAAGGCTTTGGAAGGTCCATTGGCTGGATATATTTGGCTCCAAGACCAGCAGGTGGGCTAAAGCTCAGTGTTATGTAGACCCCATCTGACAAGAGGATATAGGTTGGTGCACCATTAGCCTTCCAATTCTGAAAGTTCATGAAAGGCTCACAGTAGTCATTCTTATTTGACAAAAAAAATGTCTAGAATTGTCATCAGTTTGTGTCTCAAGAAAAACAGGGTAAATGTTTAGATTGGACTCCTCTTATTGGGGGGACATTCAAAAAGAGTTATCACGAAACTTAAAGGGAACCGCCAGATTAAAATCTATGTTACCCTGGGAGTGATTGTACCTAGGGTCATGGTCTTTGACCAAATTAGTTAAAGCGAGCCTGATTAATCACAATATGAGGATGACTAATCCTATATTTCAATACAGTGAGTAATGTGGTGGGTTGGGATACAATATTGCTGAGGCATCGGTTTCAGTAATGCTGTAAGGCATTGTGGATCCTCATGAGTTTTGTATGTCCACACTTTTACCCACTACACTGATTCAAGGTAAAAATAACCTAACGTCCAACTGTAAGAATTTTAAACACATGCGTCTTTCAGTGAGAATCTGTATTTGATGAGCATTCAGATATGGATATGGCCTAACATACTCTGTGAGTGATACGATAAAGAGAATATGTTTTGCTCTCGTACCAATAAATTTAATTATTACATATTTTGCATTGATAAAGTTTAAGAGCCAATACACTGGAGCAAAACTAATGTTGGGTGTAATACCATCTATGATGATTATACTCTTTGAACAAACAAATAACAACACAATTACAATTACTCTTAATTTCTTATCTAAAACTCTTCAAAGGGAAGCTAGCTATATCAGGATTCATACACTCAATATTTTGAGATCTGTATTTGTCCCTTATTTGTGCAAAACAATCTCCTGCTCCCGGTCTCTAACTGTTATCCACTCTCTTCTTTTCATAATTCTGTTACCTGGAATCTCCATCAGCATGAAGAGTAACTATCTGTGTCTTAGAAGCTACTATTTGAGATTACTCCAATGAGAAGAAGATGGTGAGGTCCAAGGCAGGGACAAAGGAACGGAACCACTTGTCTAGGAATTGCAGACGGTCTTTTCATTCCACTCCCTCCAGCAGGCCAAGTATTTGAACATTGTTCTGTGGGAAGCAGCCATCAGCTTCATCAGTGCATCATTCGAGCATGCAGCTCTGATCTTGCAAATTACGAATGGCTTGTGCATTGTTGCAGGTCTGAGGCTGGAGCGCAGCCAGAGGTTTTTGCTTTTTGACTATCTGGTCCATAGGTTTTCGGTGGTCATCTATGAGGAAGGTCAGCTCCATAACTAGAGACCCAAGGCCTTTAACATGGATTTGCAAGAGCTTTCGATGACTGCTAGAACTTGATCTAGTCTATCCTCTGGGGGCTGTGAGGCTGCATCAGGTGAATTCTGCTGGGAGGTGTCAGGGATTGTGGATGAGGGGGTCTGGTTGTGGCCTCTTCGATAATGATGTCGTCATTTTCAGGCACCCCATGGTGCATTACAACAGGAGGGTGCCAACCTCCTAGTGTATTGGCAATTGGACAATGAAACAGATCAGAAATGGCCGTTTAGGTCCGGGAAACCCGGTGAAGGGGGTACCCAAACCAGTGGAGAGGTGATGGAGGGCAGTCCCCAACATGCGAAGAGGGGCAGATGTTCTCTTTGAATCTGTTGATGTTGGCCTGAGTAAGTGTGAGGGCAGTGCCAGTACAGTGTCCTCCATGATGGGGTGAAATTCACCTTGCACTGGCTTGGACACCGAGGATGTCTAGCTCTAGAGTGATCCACCAAGGAGCGAAAGCAGCATAGCATGCTCCACAATTCCATCATGCCACGATATGGACACCGAGGTCCTCAGTCCCTGCAGACCCCCACTTCAGTGGACAGTCATTCGGGATACGCGAGGGGTCATACCAGACGGGTACACCTCACAGCCCATCTGGGATGGGGACGATGTTTATCAATGTGCCTCCCCTGGCCAACAAGGATGTGGTATTGATCAGGGTGGAGCGGAGGCCAGCAGGTAATGAGGGCCATAGAGGGAGGAGGGCACCAGTGTGAGAAGTAGAGGGCCACAATAGGTATAGCTGGAGAAGTTGGGGGAGGCCAGGAATATTCACTACGGTCTTGTGGCAGGCAAGGAGGTTTCAGTGCATGGGTCTCCCCCGTGACAGATGAATGAAGGAGAATAAGTCAAAAATATTAGTGTAATTTTCATCCTCAGTGTCCCTGAATCACCAGGCCATGCAGTACCAGCGATCTCCTATGGTTCAGTGTTGGTCCCCCAACTTAGGCAGAGACCCCCACAGGTTCGACCATGGCAGTGTGGCAAGCCATGGAGAACCTTCAGTAAGAGGCCAGATCACACCAAAATGGGTGCCTCGTCGGGGCACTCCAAGCTGCTTAGTCCATCTCAGATTGTTCTTTTCGTTTTGTTGGGTTCAGGGGCCCACTGCGCTACTACGGAAGTTGACCAAAGAGGGAAAGCCTCAACAGGTGAGGGGTTCCTTGTCTCATGGAGTCTTTCGTCCTCGTGGTTGGCCTGTGGGCTGCTCCCATGTAGACTGGTATGTTGGTGTATTGGGAGCTGCCTCGCAGGGTCAGGAGCATGGGTGTGGTGAAAGTGACTCCCGGGTTGGGAGCAAAGTGCCCTCACACAAGGGCAGAACTGTGGACGCAGCTCTTTAGGGTTGAGAGTGAGTGTCAGACACCGGGTCAGACCAAGAGCAAGGAGGAAGACCACCAAGGAGGCAACGGAGCTGTCCGGATCCTACCAGATGTTGGAGGCACAGCCTCTCTGTCATGCAGCTCTTCCCGCACAGGCACCAGACCCCAATCCAGTAGGGGGGTGTGAACGGAAAGCGGTCCCTACCTTACGCGACCCGTCGCTTCCCTCAAGCTCCCGAGCCCCGAGGACCACCGGACCAGTAGAGAGAGAGAGAGGAAGGATCACCCGTAACCCCGAGGCGTCCAGCAAGACCCTACCTGGACCTTCCCTCATCCCACAGCGACCACCCAGAAGACCACCTTCATCTCTACCCTCTGCTTCTACAACTACCCCAACCCTACCTTTGTGTACCTGAATAAAAACTGCAAAGACATTGCTCACTTTATACGGCCTCCACGCCTGTTATTTCGGCCCGCACAACCCCCACGACTACAGGGGGCCACCAGGCCTGAGCCGTCTGCTTAAGGGGGGTATCAGCAGACTGCCATTTTGCGGCTGCAGCACCGGCCTGGACATTAGGGATGGCTCTCCTAACTCGGACTGGAGCCACCGGAGTTATGAAAAGCAAGGAGTCATGCTACTGCGGTCTGTCCACACGCTACTTGATCTTGCGGATATTGATGCTGGTAGAATTAGAGAATACTTGCAGGGTGGATGGTACAGAGTGTTGTTAAGGCACGTCTGCCATCTGGTCAGCTTGGCCAAAGCCCCAAAAGGATTCACTGTTGAGGTAACTGAATTACAGAAAATCATAAGCCATTAAGATGCATTGTGTCTAGGAGAAATCTTTATTGCCATTTGGAGTCATAGTCATAGAGGTAAGCTTAAAGCTGCAACCTGAAAATGACTGCACGAATAGGCTTGTAGAATTTACAAATGTTCTTCAAAGAGTGAGTATTAATCTGTGGTGACTGCTCTCAACAGCTTGTGGGAGACTGATCAAAGGTGCACCAAATCCAGAGCCTGGCCGTGGTGTAGGTAGAGCACTGAGGCTTATGAGGGTCAGATGACCCCAAGGATGATTGCGTGCGAGTAGGTTCTTCACAGAGGCTTGGGAGGGTATGTCACACAAATACCAAGGGTGAGATAAACCCATGGGTGGATACATTTAGAAATGTAATCATTGTATTTGTGCCAGTGTCCGTACATGCAGCTTGGAGATGATCGGGTTACACAAATGCAATTGAGACTGAGGCTGCATGTTTGAATTACCCACCCACTTGTGGAGAGGAGTAAGAGTCAGTTTAACACTTCGTTTAATTTCCTGCCATTGCCCCTCAGTTCTTTTTTTAATCAATATGCTTAATGGAGTTTATCAAATGTAACACTATGATGCAACATCAAATTGTAGTATACAGTGTACTCACACAGTAGTACATATGCAGTAGAATAACAAGTACCAGGCAACCTAGGTTTTGCATAGACTTAACGTGTCAGTCGAAGTTTAGGCCTCTCTATTCATGGAACTCTTGCCCAGGCCGAGTGCATTATTTCCATTGGCAAGTACCAGACCCGAGCAGATCAGTGAACCCCCTCTTTGCCCAGTAAGGCTGTTGTGTGTATATTAAGAGAAGGTGAGGAGGCAAGAGCAAACCAACGAAAGCTATCGGTTCTTAAGAGATGTGGGTCTCTATTGCTGTTGAGTTCAAAAGAGATCATATCCAGGGTTATAGGAAATCTTTCTATTTCTTGTTCCAGACCTACTGAGTCCAAAATAGCATACATTAAAACTGATACGAATCAAAGGGAGAGTGAAAAGAAAAATGAAGAAGCTATTGATGGTTAAGTCTAACTGCAGGTTGAGGCAGGGCTAAAGATTAGATTTAATTCAGAAATTAGCCCCGAATGGTGTTAAGGTGTCCAGCTGGTCATTCAATTTATATTTCACTTTCTCGTGAGATGCCGTGTCTGCTAGGGCTGCTGTCCATTCTTTTGCTGTTGGAGGAGGTGTGGCAGAATTCAAGTGCCAGAAAATACAGATCAAGAACCTTCATTCCACACAGAAATGGCAGTCCCGCACTCAGACATATTAAGATCAAGACCGGTATAGTAAGGAGATTGGTGTAAGAAAACGCAATGTTAATGTTAATGTTAATGGGTGTCTTATATCGCGCTCGGCTACTCCAAGGAGTGTCCCGGCGCTTTCAAAAACCCACAGCAGACTACAGAGGGAAGGCAGAAAAATAGAGAAGAAACAAGCGGATCACTGTCCATAAAGCCACGTCTTCAGACCCTTTCTGAAAGCCAGCAAGTTCGGAGTACAGCGGAGCGACAGAGGGAGAGTGTTCCAGAGCTGGGGAGCCAGACGTGTAAAAGAGCGTCCCCCGACCCTTGCTTTCCTAACAGCAGGGACAATGGCCAGACCAAGAGATTCCGATCTAAGGGATCTAGTTGGTTTGTAGAAAGCAAGACGTTTCTGAATAAATTTAGCTCCCACAGCATGGAGAGCCTTATGCGCCAGCGTTAGTGTTTTAAAAACAATCCGCTTCCGAATAGGGAGCCAATGGAGGGAGTGTAGTAGATCCGAGGCTCTCGCTTGACGGGGTAGGCCAAAAATCGCCCGAGCCGCCAAGTTTTGGACCACCTGAAGTTTTTGTAGTAGGTAGTCCGGAAGACCTAGGTATAAGACATTAGAATAATCCAGCCTAGAACAAATAAGGGCCTGGACCGTAGTCTTCCTATGCACCAGCGGGAGCAGGGGAAGGAACTTGCGTAACATTTTGAGGAGACCATAGCAAGTGCCAGTCAGACCCAGGATCTGGGACTTAAGCGATAGGCTGTTGTCAATTTTGACCCCCAGGTTCTTTGCAGCCAGAGAGGAGGAGGCAGGAGGGAACATGTTCACAGGCCACCAATCCCGCCAACTAGGGTCGGCCTGACACCCGAAGAAAAGCACCTCTGATTTATCAGGGTTGCACTTGAGGCTGTTTCGCTGAAACCATTCGAAAACAGCCCCAAGACACCCGCGGATGCTCTCTCCATCAAACTCGGCCCCCTTACCACAAGTGAAAAGGAGTTGGGTGTCATTGGCGTATGATATGATGCAATGTATGAAAAAGAAGCAAAATAACAAGAAGAAAATGTTGAAAAACTGAAAGCAGATGGTGAGGACGAATACGTCATCAAAACACATTGAAGTGTTGCTAGAATCCAACTGATGAAACGCGATTGCCAGCGCAGATCAGAAGCTGCACATGAAGATCTCACACAGCTTTTAGAGAGTGAAAAGGACTTGATGAAGCAGAGGAATACAAAGATGCACATATGGCCTTGGAGTCAGTGAAGTTAGAAGCATAATATTTACCAGTCTGCAATATTTTTATGCATTAACATAAGGATCATTACACTTTGTTTTAAGGAACTCTGACACTGCTGAAGTATGTTGCCTCCTTATCAATCAAATGTCCTTACTCAATGAGATTCAACTTCTGCTGTGTTAAAAATAGTGAATTCCAGCCAGTTTGAGTGTGTGAATCATTACATTGAAAACGTAATAAATGTTTTGTCTGATACAGAGTCATAAATACAGATCGTGGCTCCCACAAGGGAGTGTCCTGTGTTGCTCTCAGGAGGGTAAGATCGAAGGATGGCCGAAGTTGAATGTAAGTTGCACTCTGAAGTACTTCCCAGACTGCCTCCAAGTAGTGTTGCATTAATGGACATCCCCACAGTATGTTTATCATACCTCCCCTCACGCGGGTTTTGCACCAGCTATTGGGGGAGGCAGTCAATTTCGCCCTGTGTAGATAAAAGGTAGACCAATGCCAGTCTCAGAAGATTTTAAAGTAACTACATTTTAGCCCGACTTCTCACAAACTTTCATTTTGTTATTGAAGAACTTCCAACCAGTCCTTTCCCTCCAATGAATCGGAGAGGTGTGACGTCCGTCAATTACACAATGAAAATGTGGTGGGGTTCGAGTAGAAGTGCTCAATGAGGGTCGAGTAGATGCCTAAGGGAAGTGTCTTGTGCTTACCCCAGATGGTCATGTACCAGTGCAGGGTTGAATTGCCCAGTGCCTGTGGGTCATTGACTAGTTTCGGAAGAGGATCATCTTCAGTTGATAATACCTGAGGTGAAATTAGACGCCTTCAAAGATGGCAAAGTGGCCATTTGATATCACGTGACTCACTGTCAGAATGCGTTTTTCAGAAAATAAAGGTCATTTTATTTTGTTTTGAAGGTTTTATATAGCGCTAGCTCCACCCGAGGGTATCAGAGCGCTTTACATCAGCAATGGAAGTACACAATATTTTTTTATTTTTTAAAAACCAGCTTGGAGGATGTCACAGTTGTTCATGATGGGGGCAGAGGAGTAAAGAATTCCTTTCTGCATTAGGATTTTATGATTCGACTCCCAAGCATTCAGTGTGTGCCCTGAAGGATATGACTAGAACAGAAAACGTTGTTATTCTTCCTTCATAGAGAGTCGAGATGGTATTCAATGTGACTTGGATATCCTCTTCAAGGAGCAGCCAGTCTGATGTTTCGGGGTTTCAAGCGTAGGGTGAAAGTAGTGTGCATACTGGAAGAGGTATACCCTATGGTACAACTCAAGGCTTGGGAGACACAAACCTCTAGTGTTGGCATATAGCTTGGTGACGGAGAGAATGGAGTTTCCGGTTGCGAGATATAGCATCATATTTGAGAGTCAAGTTGACGCAATTGTGATGTGGGGATCAGTGCCAGTAGTATGCCAATAAAAATTGTTAAAGCAGGGTGCAACTACCATTTTGATTGTTTTGACTCTGGCCCAGAGTGAAATCAGTTGGTGATTCAATCTCACAAAGTCTCTGTGCATTTGTTCAGTAAGGGTTTTGATGTTGTCAGTCATCATGTGGTGGGTGTAGTGCTGATCCATACCACGCAGGTATTTAGTTCTCATTGACATCCACTGAATTTGTAAACCATGAAGAAACGTTGCTGTTATTGCAGACGGTATGAGCACCACTTTGCTGTTCGTCCAGTTGATGCAGTATTCACCAAAGGCCTGGAAGCAGTCAACTATCTTCATCCGCTCCGGTATAGAAGTTGCCAGGGACATTAAGGATAGCAGCATATTATTCATTATACCATCAGCTTTAATTCACCCACTGGTGTACGCATTATTTCCTATGACAGGTGCCCTCCGGATGGCAGTCGCCAGGGGTTTCTAGGCTGGTAGGAAGAGCCGAATGGACAACCCTGCTGAGTTCCACTGTCAATGTTGCATGGGGTGGAACGGAGCGGAAGTCATTGCAGCTTCTCGTCACCTTGGGAGCATGGTATAGCCATCATAGCCAAGCCAGGGTGGTCAGTCCGATAGCCATTTTCTTAGCCTCATGTGTAGATAGCCCCACTCAATCCAATCATAGGCCTTTTCAGCATCAAGACATAGAACTAGCTATTCTGTATCTTGTTGAGCAGTTGTCCTGAAGAGATGGGATAGGGTCCTCAGATGTTTCATGAAGAGCGCTCTGGGAAAAACCTCATTTGATACTTATGAACTAGAGATGGAATGTATTTTTTCAGCCTAGTTGCCAGTATCTTGCCTAGAATCCTAATGTCCGAAATTATAAGATAATTTGGGCAACCGTTCTCACATTTCAGATGATCTTCTCTGGGCTTCGGAATTAGGGAGATGGTGGCTTGGGTAAATTCCATTAGCGGAAGTCCCTGAGAGATAGCTGTTCAAGTGTTTCGCAGTAATCTTATAAAACTTTGTTGGAAATCCATCTACTCCTGGCACCTTGCAGAAGCGTATATTTGTAATGTCTTCTGCTTTTTCTCCATCCTCAGTGTTGCCGAGACTTCCGCTTGGCTTTACAGTGTAAGTCTTGGGATTGGGAAGCCTTGGACGAACCAGAGTTCTTGAGTCATTTCAGTTAGTGCCTTCAAAGTATAGAGAGTAGAATAATATGTGGTAAATTCATTGAGGATGTTGCCTGGACATGCAAGCATTCTTCCACCTCATTCTCGTAGTGCTGTAATGGAAGCTTACGGTACAAAAGGGGGTGGCTGAGTGAACTAAAGAATGGTGATGGATTAACCCAGATCGGTTGACTGGGGGTGAGTGTTTGATTTGTTCAAACGCTCCGTCCATCATCTCCTTTTGTATCGCTTTGTTCGCCCTAAGTGTGGCAGGGTATGCTCAGACGTGAGTCCCTTGTTCACTTGGCCACTGGATTCAAGATAGCCTGGCTGATGAGGATTATGAATCCGAAACCGGTCCCAGGATGCTTGTTTCCGGTCCAGGGAAGACATGGCTTGGCAGTTCGGGCTGGACTGTTCCCATGAGGCACAGGGTCAGACTGATTTGCATATAGCCATGTCTGAACTGGGGTGGCTGAGTGAAATAAAGAATGGTGATGGATTAAACCCAGATCAGTTGACTGGGGGTGAGTGTTTGATTTGTTCAAACGCTCCGTCCATCATCCCCTTTTGTATCGCTTTGTTCGCCCTAAGTGTGGCAGGGTATGCTCAGACGTGAGTCCCTTGTTCACTTGGCCACTGGATTCAAGATAGCCTGGCTGATGAGGATTATGAATCCGAAACCGGTACCAGGATGCTTGTTTCAGGTCCAAGGAAGACATGGCTTGGCAGTTCGGGCTGGACTGTTCCCATGAGGCACAGGGTCAGACTGATTTGCGTATAGCCATGTCTGAACTGGGGTGGCTGAGTGAACTAAAGAATGGTGATGGTTTAAACCCAGATCAGTTAACTGGGGGTGAGTGTTTGATTTGTTCAAACGCTCCGTCCATCATCCCCTTTTGTATCGTAATGGAAGCTTATACTGGTTGTTTTCGCAACTAAAATGCAAGTAATCTGCCTACCTTTTCCCTTCATTCACAGTGTCAGCTTCTAAGACATTGAATCACTTTTTCAGCAGTGGATCTGAGTAATGAGTAACATTTGCATTTTTTTGATGTTTGGTTGTAGAGAATCATTATTTTGGATTGTGCCGGTAAGCACAGGTCAATGTGGTGACTTCGTCCTATAAGTCTAAAGTTTGTGGCTGGCCCTGTTTCCTAGCTATTGTTGCATCCTGAATCGCCAGCTTCCTCATGAAGACCTTACCCGGGGCCCATAGTGTCTGCAGGGAGGATGTGGTGGCCTGGTCAAGTTCCCCATATTCCTGTAGATAGTCAGAAAGTTTCTATCGCAGGGTATCAATCCTCCAAAGCCTGACCCTTGGAGTTTGTAATTGAAATCTAGAGTTAATGAAATTGTTGTGGGGCCCAACACACATTGCTCTCCTAGCATACATGAAGTGACCTTTTGGAAGGAAGATGTATGCAGTAAAAAGTAGTTGTCTGAAATGGCCCTTTTTGCAGGGTTATCCCCAAACTTTTTGCTTCTTCCTCCCTTGTTTTTCCTGACCTGCGGTTGTTGGCATTAGGACTCTGGGTACTTTACCACTGCTGATCAGTGCTAAAGTGCATATGCTCTCTATAAATTGGTATTGTGATTGGTTATCCATGATTGGCATATTTGTTTTACCAGTAGGTCCCTAGTAAAATGCACTGAGAGTGCCAGGGCTGGAGATTCAAATGCTACTAGTGGGCCTGCAGCACTGATTGTGCCAACCACATGAGTAGCCCTAAAATGGTGTCTCAGGCCTGCCACCGCAGTGCCTGTGTGCAGTTGCTAACTGCCATGCTGACCTAACCAGTGTCACTTGCCAGGCCTAACCCGTCCCTTTCTGTGCACATTGGACACCACTATGGAAGGCCCAAGGTACCCCCCTGGGCAGGGTGCAGTGTATGTGAAAGGTAGAGCATGTACTAATGTAGGTGACATGCTCTGATAGTGAAATACTGCCAATTTCGTCTTTCACTATTGAAAGGCTATCTTGCCATAGGCTATAATGGGGAATGCTGTGTATAATGTTTACATGCATATCTTCCCATGGGGGCAAGATTAAAAATTAAAGTCTGGTATCCCTGAACTCAGAATGTAATAACACATCTTTTAGGAGAGATGGTTTTTAAATCCTGAGTTCGAAAACGTACTTTTAGAAATTGGCTGTTCTCTTGTCTGACCTTTCTGTGTGCCTTGGCCTGTTTGTGAATTGACTGTCTGGTTTGTGAGTGACAGAGGCTGGGTGGCTCCCAGAGGCTGAGTGGGGCATCCCTGGGCTGAATAGCTCCATCTGCATCTAGAGTGGTGGGAGGGGATAGCACCTGGGCCTGAATAGGGCTGTGCCTGCCTTCCACAATGCTAGCACCACCTCCTGCTGGGCGGCTAACAACCCTGCCTCTCTCTTTCAAAGAAAAGAAGAAGTCATGAAAACAAAGTGCTCCAAGACTGACCAGAACTGGTTTTGACTAGGCCAAGTCTCCCTGCTCTCAGAGAACCAAGAGAATTTTGGCATAAAAACGGATGCCCAGACCTCAGAAAATTAGATCATCCTGGGATCAAGAAGGAACCTCTACCAAGGAGAAAGCTGGAAGACCGAAGAGGAAGGACTGTCCTGCTGTGTGTTTGTGGGCTGACCTGCAGTTGCTTTTCTGCTAAGGAGAGGGGAAGTACTTTTCTGTGGCTGTGTCCCCTTGCTTGAAGAGATCTCCGAGGACCTGAGAAGAGCTGGCCTCCTGTTACGAAGTCCCAGGAACAAAAGGACTTCACCCCCAGCTTCCCCCCTGAACTCTGCTGATTGAGTTGTGCCCTTCCTAGAGTGGTTGATCCATTTGTGAGGCCTCTGGTAGTTGTTGCATGCTGTTTGGGGAGCTGGACAAGAAGAAAAGAAGAAGATCTACATTTTGCATGCATCGCTTGCTTGCGGAGTGCATCGTCGACAGTGTGAGAAAATAACCGTCGCCGCGAAAATCGTCGCAGCGTCTATTGCCGCTGCAAGAACCAATGCCTCGTTCGCTTGCAGAGCGCGTCTCTCCGGTACAGGAAGATTCCTGTTGCTGCGAGCATCGTCGCAGAGCCTGTCGGCGCTGTGAGAAACCGGTGCACGGCTTGCTTGCGCTTCACATCCCGTCGCTGCGAACATCATCGCAGAGACAAGGCATCGAGGTGCCACAAGAGAAGAAGATCAACACTGTGCCACTCATCGTCGCCGCGCCGAAGATCGACACCGTCCCGAAGATCGTCGCATCGTGCCTGCGCGAGACGTTTCCTACCGAACCTGCACACCGGAATCCATACAAGGTATCGCATCCGTCCCCATACAGACCGGATTCATCGCAACACACCCGCTGCGTTCAGCGGGTTTGTCGCATCGCCTCCCCAGGGTCTCAGGAGTGACACATCATTTGTTTTCCAACACTGCAGCTTCCAGTTGGAACTTTGTCGCATGTAAAGGTACTTTGGGCTTAGAGTGACGCAACTGTGGATTATTTTGACGCAAACCCTTGAACTCTTTTTAAAGACTTATTCTTGAACTGTGAATGTTAGATTTTTGTTGTTTTGGTCTTGTGTAGTTTAGATAAAGATACTTTGGGGCATATTATGAAGGACAGGCGATACATTATTGCCCCCCACCCCGTAGTGGGTGGGGGGCAAGTACAGCAAGTATATTGTCAGAGATTTGGCATCTGGTTTTGGGAAATGCACTCAGTGGTCAGCTGTCAGGGCCCGGTTCCACACTGGAGTAGCAGAAATGCATCTTACCGAAGGTGGCTTACTGTAAAAATTTGAATGCAGCACCAGCACCCCCTCATGTTTGTCCCTGGGGATTCTCTTTAGAATAAGTGACTAGCGGCCTCTGCCTGCTTCGATCCGTCTTCCGCGCTCCATTGTAAGTGTCGTGTGGTTGCAACATGTTAACTAATCGGTTCTCCGCTAATGTCGTCAGATCAATTGAAACTCACCCTGTCCCCCTGCTGTTGAATCATGGATGATTTTAGCCCCCATTCTATTGGGTATGCTACTTATACTCTCTAATTAAAAACTTCAAAATACCCAAAAGGCGCAGTCTGAGAAGGAAACAGTAAACATAGCTCTCCGTGTTATAAGAATGAGCAGCACTTTGTCACACTAAGATGCAAGTCATGGAATATTTTATATTTGAACACACAGTAAATGCTCCAAGACTTATAAATGATATCCTCTTTATTGTTAATTGTATATTAGACCTCCAACAAAAATATATCTGGGTGCTGCAGCACCATTGCATCCTTAATTCCAGCATCACTGGACAAGCACCTCCACATTGCTCATTTCAGCTGATTCCCTAAGAGTGTTGTAATTCTTTAATAATTGTTTACTGTTGGACTTGGCCCTTTTTCCTGAACTTTTTGCCTTCCTCCTGTATTTTTCTCTGACCTGTTGTTGGCTGTTTTATGACTCTAGTCACTTTACCACTGCTGATCAGTGCTAAAGTGCATATGCTCTCCCTATTGTAAATTGATGTATGGCTTAGTGACTCCATGATTGGCTTGTTTGGTTTACTTGTCAGACCCTAGTACAGTGCACTGCGTGTGCCCAGGGCTTGTAAATCAAATGCTCCTGGTGGGCTTGCAGCACTGGTTGTGCCACCCACAGAAGTAGCCTGTAAAGTGTGTCTCAGGCCAGCCATTGCAGAGCCTGCGTGCAGTCTGATACTGCCATGTTGACTGGGCAAGTGGACCTACTTGCCAGTCCCTAAACCGTCCTTTCTCTGCATATTAGTCACCCTATGGTAGGCCCAAGGACAGGGTGCATTGTAGGTAAACGGTAGAACATGCCCTGATGTGTGTGGCATGTCCTGATAGTGAAGTACAGCCATTTTTGTTTTTCACTATTTCAAGGCTACCTGTTCCCCTTAGGCCAGAATGGGCAGAATAACATCTTATAAACCTAACTGACTCAGGGAACTATGTAGAAATTCAAGTTTAGTATGCCTGAACTCAGAATGATAAAATACATCTTTTAGTGAAGTTGGTTTTAACATTCTGTGTTTGAAAATACCACTCTTAGAAAGTTGGTATTTTCTTGCCTAACTATCCAAGCCTGCCTCTGCTAGGTTGTGTATGCCTTCTCTGGACTTTGAGTGACAGGGGCTGGGATGATTCCAGGAGAAAGCGTGACTGAGCACATGGCTGAATAGAGCTATCTGCCTGTAGATGGGAGGGATGAGTTGTACCTGGGGCCTGAATAGGACTAGGCCTGCCTTCCACAATGCTGGCTCCACCTCCTGCGGTGCGTCTGATGTCCCTGGCCCACACTGTCAAAGGAACGTAGGAGTCTTGTCAACAAAGTGCTCCAGGACTGCAAAAAACTGGTTTGGACTGGGTACAGGATCCTCTGACTCCAGAGGACAAATGATTTGCTAGTATAAATATTGAGACCCAGACCCACAAACTTTACATCACTTTTGGGAAACAAGAAGAATCTTTGCTGAGGAGAGGAACCAGAGAAACTGAGGAGGAGACTATCCCTAAGCTGAGTGCTGTTTGGGGGATTGGCCTGCAGTGGTTGCCTGACTGCCAAAGAAAGGAGAAAGGACTTTGTGATACTTTCAAATTAACTTGTAAAGGATCTCCAAGGGCTTGAGATAGAGCTTGCCTCCTGCTAAAGTTTCAGGGACAACAGACTTCAACAACCAGCTCTCCTGCCTTCGCTTGATGGGAATTGAAGTGCCTTCTGTTGAGCTGGGCCTTCTGAGAGACTGCGTGTCGCTGGGGGTTGGAAGCGCAACTCAAGACAAAGAAGCGCGTCGCCGCCGCAGCCGTTGTCGTCGCATCACCGGGTCGAATGTCGCCGTCGTTGCAGACGCCATCGCTTCACCAGAGAAGTGTGGCGCCGCTGCTGCTGCCCCCATTGCATCACCGAAGCGCCTCGCATTGCCGGAAAGAGTGTCGCCGTAGCAGCAGATGCCATTGCATCTCCAGAGAAGCGTGTCGCAGGGCCTGTCGCAGCTCAGAATAATCGCTGAGTTGCCTCACGGCCGTCGGGCGAGCACGCATCATTGTCGCATCAAGATGAAGAAGCCATTTTGTTTCATTGCACCAGATCTTCATCGCATCATGGCGCTGCTAGTCGCATTGTCACTGAAGCGCAGTAAGAAACAGATGCATCACCTCCCCACGTGGAGAAGAACCAATGCATCCCCTACGCAGCAGTAGGGACCCCATGCATCACCCTTCTTGCGTGTAAGGAACCGACGCATCATCTTCCCTGCAACACTTTTGTTGTATAGTGTTACGCATCCAAAGGTACATTGAACTCAAAGTGTCGCATTTTACATCTAAAGAGAACTAAGCTATTTCTACCATTTTAAAGTCCAGTATTGTGGATTTTTGTCGTTAGTGGTCTTGTGTTAAACCTATATAAATATACTTATTTTTATACTACAACTTGTGTGGTGTCCATCTGTAGTGTTGTCACTGGGTTACTGTATGTGGTCACAAATGCCTTACACACTGCCTCTGAGATAAGCTTGTCTGCTCATGCCAAGCTACCAAGCAGGGGTTATTTTAGGAGTGTATCCCCTTACCCTGACTGGACGCAAGGGTCCCTATTTGGTCAAAGGTACCTACCTCTGCCAACTAGAGACCCCCAAATCTAACATTTACATTAGCTCAATACACAGAGCAAACATGTGAATAATAATATTACATATATACAATTAATACTATTATTTGGAGAGTGTGATTTTAAAAAGAAAAAGACTAAAAATAGACTCTGAATATGCTTTGACCAACAATAGAGCAACTTCATATTTTATGGCACTTGAGCTCAACCTTTGTGCAATGTGTTTATGAATGAAGGAATAGGTTCTTGCCTGAATGCACTCATGAAAATGTACTGTATCAAGTAGCACAGTGGACAGTTAATGAGATTCAGAATTGCCCAACCCCACGTTATGGGGTTGAAAGCTAAAACATAACTTAATAAGAAAGATGAGTATTTGCTTTTGTTGTTTAAAATTGACAAATTTGAATACATTCTGGTTTAATGTTCTACTGCAATAAATAAAAGTCTGTAAAAAGCTCCCTTTATTTCTCTGACATACATATCATCTTCCACCTCACCTGTCTGCCTACTACAAGTTCATTCTTCTTCCCCAGTTTCTTGCTCCTTTCTACCTTCTCTGTCAAATGACATTCCATCTGCAGGGGATCTCTCTGCTGTTTCCTTCCACTGTATGTTTAGCTCTCCATTAACTTCCAATTTCAATCGTAATTGCTACTCTTTACAAGCGCCAATCAATTTTACATTGAGAATTAATAATTAGTATGTGATTATCCGCCTCTGCTGTTTCTTGGAAGGGTTTCATTTCTCTCCATATTCTCTTTGTGTGGTTGATATTTCACATATCGAAATTAAAGTTGCCTGTATCATGGTGACAACTTCCAGGAAAAGAGCCTGTGGCTGGAGATCAGTCAATTTTAAAGTTCCCCACATTACATTGCCCATATTTCTCCAAAACAGTTTCAACCAGCAAGTAAGGAATACTCTTGGGGAAAAGAGACTTTGGTGATAGCCTTCAATGCTGGCATGGTGGGGCTCAGCGGCAACCCAGAGCAAAGAGGCCCACACCCCCATCTTTTTTGTGGACAATAAGACCGTATGTCAGACTGAGTAACGGTTAGACTAACAGACACTCTTCATGTTCAGGTCAGCAGGCAGGCACTATACATGTACTAAATGCTCAGGTGCCTGGCCACCTGTGCTGAACTATGCTGGACCCAGGATTTATCAGCCCTCTGTGTGTGACTTCCTCAGGCCAGCAAAGCACTGAGAGTTCCTTCCCCTCATGCCGAGGATAAACATCACTGAAAACTGGGACAAAGGTGCCCCAGTTTCAAGCCCCGAAATGCCCAGGTCCAATTGTCAATCAGTGGCACCTTGTCACAATTGTGGGGTGGGGTGGGGTTAGGTCAGGAACTGTTACTGACACCATCCCACTACTTAACGAGTAAGGGCCTGTCATCTCCTCTTAACGCAAGGTCAGCCAATGACAAAAGATAGCAGCAGTATGAACAATCCAGGAACATCGGATGCCACCTGAGATCACCGTTGCTGCTGGTATGTTTGGTGTGTGTGTGCCTGTATGTATGTATGAATGTATGTGTATTGGTACATGTGTGCTGTGAATGCGTATATGTGTGTGTATGTGCTTATAAATGGCGGTTATGTGTGTACACACTTATGAATGCATAAATGTGAGTTGACGTGCATGTAGATGGGAGAGTACATGTGTGTGAGTATACGGCTCCCCCAACCCCTCTGCTCAAATTACCAGCCGCCACTAGTAGTACAGTTGATTTAATGAACTTTTAAGGAGTGACATAATGATTCTTTCAACATAACAATACTGAACATTATACATCTCTCGGACAATGATTGTTGAAATTTACTAATCAATCACAACATTTTTAGTTTCTTAACATTTGAGATTTAATCTATGTTCCCTTAACTAGCCAACACATGTTTCTCAATTTTTAAATCACTTCTTCAGGGCCAAAGAAATATTTCAAGCAAGTTCAAAATTAATATTGAGTGGTGCCACTTTGTACTGATAAACAGCTACATAGCTCTGATGTCCAAAATATTTGGTAAACACAATTTGACTCTTTATAGGTGTTCACAACCAACATTACCAATGTAGCTTCTTTCTCAAATCTGGCGACTCAATATCCCATCTCAATCTATAACAAGATCCTGGTGAAAATGTTTTCAGATATGTGAGTTCTGAAGATAGACCCCTACGCTTCAAGTCAGCAGCATTGGTGTACCCAAAGAGAGACTGGAAATTGCTCTCTCATTGCAGCCACTGTTCAACATTGCTTTCTAAATGACGTGGTAGAAGAGAAAGGCGTATGGACAGGACTCCTACTAGATTGTGGCAGAGGATCCATTACGACCATACTTGAGGCATTCAGGGTCTCTATTATAGTTTGGTGACCTGCTCCCCATGTTCATTTTTATTTTCACTGTATTGTTATTTATTAAGCACACACACTGAGACGATACACAGGGCGTTGAATACAAGTGGTATACATCAATCAATAAGCATGAAAGAGGTGCATAAAATTACAAATCAGCTCTGCTTTAAAAAACTTAGAGGCAGATATATATTTTGGCCCGATGGAGGTTTGACAGTCAGGGTAATGGAGTCATTTGCTCTGTCACCTTGACTGCAACACTGCCAGCTAAATTGTGAAATGACCCCCAAGTCAGCAGTCATTTCTTTAAGCATTGCAAGAACCACAATCACAGTTGTTCCTGTCAATGCTTTTTTCAGTTTGACGAATGGCTCCATCAATCACGATGGAGCTATATGGCAAACTGTTTTCTATTTTCTTTTTTTATTATTCCTGAAGCAGCATTTTCATAATTTTCACTGCCCCTTACTGCCAGGGTTTTCCTAGCAGTGATAGGCATTGAAAACTGGCCTCTAATTTGGTCCATTTAAATTAGGTGGGTGGAATTAGAGGTCAATATCTGACAACCTTTACTCCATTGGAAGGGTTTAATCACAGCACATATGGAGAAGTCTCCGCAGTGATTAAACCAAAGGTCCACCAACATTTAAATCAGGCAGAAGGACAACAGTCTTAGTATTATGAACACCAGGCTGCTGTTTCAACAGTGTATCCCTAGAACGAAGACACAATTCAGTCTCTTAGATCTAATTTGGAAAGCCTTGTTGAGAAAATGGCCTCTCAAAGAGACACAAAAGATGTGCAAAGAAGAGGAAGAGTGTACACCTAAAAAGAGGTAGCTCCAGATCCTATGGTAAAGTAATTGGGATCGGGCACATTGATGAAGATGGTAAACCAATTTTAGCTAGCAAGCAGAGCATACAAGACAGGGGAAAGGCAGAGGTGAACAGCAAAGGGGGGGTAAGGAGAGGCCACATCATCAACATATTTGAAGGCAATGCTTAGGAAATGTAAGATGGAAGGAAGGGGGTAGCCAGCAGAGAGATAAAGTGAGGAGAAAGTTGAACATTGAGGGAAAATGTAGATGAATGGCAAGTTATTGTCCGCCTCAAAACATGCTGTTTTCGTGGGTGAAAAACCCAGTCTACAAATGTTAGTAGATAGGGCTTTGTATCATGGGTGGCTTCAAGGAAACATCTATGTACCACCCATGTCAAGTCCTGTTGATGCAAAGTAATGCAAACATAGAATGTAATTACTTTGTGTTTATTAGGGGTTACTTACCAGCCCAAAACAGGTTTTCTGCTGGAGAGTAAATCCCATTTCTGCAACTTGCACCAGTTTGCATCACTTTTGTTGCACAAATCAAGGGCAAAGTGTTGGCAACGGTGACCCTAAGAGTGAGGACAAGAACTATGGTGATCCTAAAATAAAAAGATAAAAAGCAAATAAGCACATGCAGTATGCAGCTTTGAAAGCAGAGTAAAAAATATAATGGCAGATGAGAAAAGAAACAGCTTATGAAGTGGGAAATGATACATATAGGCGAAAGCTGTAGGGTAGAAGAGTAGTGTTTGATTTCTAGGACTCACATAAGTGCCCTAGATGTGCTGGGGTGTTGTACCTAGCTCTTGGTATCCGTCAAAAAAAATGTTATGCTGGAGCTCTATGGTTTCTGAGGAAGACTAAGGAGATGCTAATGAAAATGGTGTCGGATGGACTGATCTGAATTGAGACAACACTCCAATGTCATTGGCCAGATCAAGTACTCTTCACTTTCTTCGGGTACAAACAGTCAATGTAGAGTCAGAGAAGGTCCCGTGTGAATCAGATACTTGAAAGCGGTGAACAGCAAAGTTTTCTTGATTAATTTATTAGTATTTTCCTGTTTCTTTCGTATGTGAAAGCTATTTTTCGGTACATATTTTTCTGTGCAAATAACATTAAATATATTAAATATATTAATGATTTTGAGTTAAAACTCAAATGCTGAATTAGCTGGTATGCAGGTGACACAAGTTTAATTTCAGGGTTTATAAGTGTGTTTATTAACATGTTTTGGTCATGTCACATTTTACAGTAACACCCTACTTGTTCCAATGGATGCTGTTTCTTTCTCTGTACCTTCACTCCTACATTCACCTCCTCCCATCAGGTTTCTCTGCCCATCGGCTCTCCTCACAGGCACCCCAACAGCAAAGATAACTGATGTCATGTGTTTTCATGTTTGATAATGTTTAAAGACCTAATAAATTACTCTTCTAGGGGCATATTTACAAGCCCCTTCTCCATATGAGCATCACTTTTTGTGATGCTCCGGAGGCGCAAATTACAAAATTATAAATATGAGGACACGCAAAGCCACAATGCGAGGCTTTCAAAAGCCTCATAGATATGGAGTAAGGCAAGGCATTCTATGGGCGTTGCAATGGGTTTTTCTACGTAACACCCATTGATTTTGATGCTGCCTCAGATTTATAGGAGCATGTAAACCTGGGGAAGTGCCAAATCCTTACACCTCCAGAGGTGAGGCGTAACAAGGAGCAATATCTTTATGTCTCCTTGTTTTTTCCTCATGCAGCAGCACACATAGAAAGACAAAAACGCATTTTAGGATTTTTTCTGAGCAGGAAAATTCCACTTGCTCCACAAAAACAATCCTACCGACTGCACAGGCACCCTTTGCACCATGGTGCACATTGGTGCTAGGCTGCCAAAACAGTGCAAGGGAAGGGGGAAAGGACAGAAGTGCACTGTATTGCATAAACAAAGTGCATTCCTGCCCTTTTAATTTGGCGCAGGGTGGTGCAGCAATATGATTTGCAACGCTGCCTACACCAAACCCCCATAAATGAGTGCCCTATTGTACTAGGAACATTGTAACTTTCATTTCACACTTTCATGACCAGCTTTTGTTAGATGTTGCAAGTCATGTGCAAAACATTTCAGGAAAATTGAATCAATGGTGAGCATCCTGCTTAATTCAGATACTGCTAACATGTAATGTCATTTATGTGGTTTACTCTGATTTGCTAAATATTTGATTCATGGGATCATGCCATGCTGAATCTGTGCTTTTAGCTAATTTTATAAGCAACAATTGAGTATAAGAACCCATTTGATTTTGAAGGTGAATTAGATGTTTTTCCTTGCATACTTTTTTTGATGTCTGTGCTCATATTGCCTCTGAAAAGCAAGTGCCGTCCTGATTGCCACTGACCCAAGGGCCTGTATTCGGTGTCTGTTATCAAACAATGTTTACACTAAGTTTCCACCCAGCGCCTTACATCATGAGCTGACCAAGAGGTTTAATCATTGGACCCCTTGATCTCATGTTATTGTCCATTAAATTCCAAATTATCCCCGTTCAGCCTTCCTTTTATTTGGGTTCAACTTTTGGTCTAGATCCCTAACGTAGCACACAGAGTTCCACCACTCCCTCCAGATAGGAGTTGCGACCTGACACCACCTCTTGTATATCTCCCTCCTAGCCAGGAGGACAAAATACAATATTATGCCCCTTTGAAGTTGTAGTGTAGTTCCTATATTCCCAATAGGCTCTGCGCATTGGAATAATATCTTCAGTAGTGTAGACGTAGGACTGAGGTTAACTAGGTCTTTTACTGACAATATTAGACTTAAGTTTTATGTGCCAGCTAGCTCAGAGTTCACTAGAAACTTTCTCGAATAAGCGAGGAGGAGTTTAACCTCCCTGGATAGACAAGAAGGGATTTAGTTTCTGACAACCACAGAACATGACAACTTTGCTCTCCCTGATCAAGAGTATATCTCTAGAGTCGTGTGAAAACAAAAGACAGCTATTTTACTCAGTCAATACGTGCATACTTAGTTTCACCAGATTTGTAGAGAAAAGAAGAGACGGGCGTGTTCAATAAAAGGTGTTATTTATTGATCAGTCTCTGTTCTCATACAAGAGGATTGAATCGCTACAATTACAATACTTATAGTTAAGTAAAGTGCATACAGTAAAAGCAGGATTTTAAAATAATACTGTAAAAGCATTGATATGGTTTCTTAGCCATATGATACTTTAAAATGGATAAAATAGATATAAACATATATACATTGACTAATCGTACTCAACTGGTGCTTCTAACTACGCCTACCCCGGTGTACCTGACCTAAGCCTAATACATGGGAGGGAGTAAGTAAGTAGCAGTTTTAGTTAAGTTTGTTTTGCCAAGAATCTGACTCAAGAATTCTCTATAAGGGTTTAGTCAGTTCAGTACCTGGGATTTAGAAGGCTGGAGGTCTGGTATCTCTTTCTCAAGACTCGGTATCCCAGTCACCCGCGAAGGTGGGCTGGAAACGCTGGAGGCTGGATTTCTCGGCAAGAGAAAAGACAGCGTCATCCTCAGCGCGTCAAAAGGGGAGGGGCAGCGTCCGTGGGCTCTCGCATCAGCTGGGCTCTCCGGCAAGTAGTCACTGCTCCAGGTTCATCACCACCGTGTGTCTGCTTAGGACAGCGTTGGTATATTTATACCTGAGAGGTGCTGGGTTTGACGTAAGGATGGACATAAGACGTCAATAAGGATGTCACTAAGAACTGAGCGTTCTTGCAGTGCTTTACAGGAGTTCTTGGACTAAATCAAAACATGGCAGGCGGGGATTTCCCAGGTTGCTCGAGGCTTGGATTTGTTTAAGAACTCAGTGTGCTTTCTAGGGGGCTGGAGGAATAGTGCTTGCTTAATGTGACAACATGCGCTATGACTAATTTATGAAATGGGTTTCTGTGCCGTTGTATGGATATTAGTGATTTATAACTGGGCAAGGGTCAGAAATAGGAGTATCGATACAGGTCCCTAGATAAACACACTACACCCACTCCACGAATTCATGTCCATATTTACTAACCTAAGTAATAGTAAACATAACTAATAGTGCATGTGTATACCGAACAACCCCAAAATAAATTTTTTGCATTTGAAAAATGGCATATTTGAAATACACGAAAATGAGTATAGGTACTGTATGCATTCAAGCAGTGTAATCATTCAAAAAAGGATGCACATTTTATATCAGCATGAATGATTTGCGAAAATAACACATGAAATGGCTCTTAATACAGAAGAAAAAGTGCGAGACCACTTCATCACATATAAATACAATTATTTGTAAATATGCTAGAGGCAAAATATTGTCTCTAGAGTTCCTAAAAATAGAAGCTCTGTTCTCTAAGAATAGTTCTACTTTAAGCAGAGGACGAGTACCAAAAAAATTGTAAATATTTTGGAATTCGAAAAAGGTTTTCGTTTTCAGGGGAAGAAGAAAAATAGTTCCAAATTGTCTAAGTAGGTCTGTTTACTAAAGTTGAAGGCCAAATTCAGAGTTCAGGGAACGCTGTGTGCTCGATTGATTAAAGTTATTCTTTCTGTTCGGGGGAAAACATCATGTCAGACAGATTTTCAAAAAAGCAGTTTACCGCTTCAGGTGAAAGTTCGACCAAGTTGGAAAATGTCACTACCATGCAGTCGTGCGCATGTTCGCTTTCAGTGATGTTTCGATCAGTATTGCTTACTGAAGGTCGTACCTGGTTGATGCTGCTCTCATCTTGTACTGCACTACCCTTCAATCGTAGTGGTGAAGTCTCCACGAATGCCGTCATCAGGATAGGTAGCCGCTGGGGACAGCATGATGCATGAGCCTTTACTGGACCCAACAAAGTATCTGTATCCAATGGTACTTCTGATTGTAGTGTGAGACAGGTGTCCAACACGCATTCTTCGCCGCATAGCATGCACCTCAATACAGGTAAGAAACAATTCTGCCATATGGGTCTGAACGAAAGAAACCAGGTCATATTCAGATCTCTTAGCCGGGCTAATCCAAGGACTTTAGTTATGCGGTCCCGATAGCGTATAGCTAGGATCGTTTCTTCCATTGTTGCTGGGGTCTTGTCTGTGACATGGTTTGCCATAACGAAGCAGGAGTAGCAAAAATAAGATGCCTGCTACAAGTCCCAATAGGAGTGGAAAGAGAGCCAAAGAGAGAATGGACAAAATTGGGAAATATACCCAGGACTGCTTTGAATGGGGTTAACAGTCCCGAAAAAACGGTCTTAAATACACTCGCGATACCATTTGTATCCGAAATGTTTAATATTTCGTTTAGCATTTCTGCGAAGTGTAGGGGGCAATTTGTCGATAACAATGCATGTATCTCTTCCGTTGTCCTTGCAACTTGGAGATCATACGTTTCTTTTGATGTCGTCAAACGAACTGGTGTCTGTAGGAGCACAGTCTTCATTCTGCTTAAAGTATCAATTTGAATAGAAGAGATTTTCAAACTGGGCCAAATTTTTCCCTCCCTGTCTGGAGTGTCGTTTGGAAAAAATACTCGCTCACAGCAAGTGACCATGGAACTCACGCTTACCAGATAAGGTTTTCCTGGCAGCAAGCCACAACATCTGTGATCCACAATTACAATGTAGCTCCAGTTGGAAAGCCGTCTAAAGAATGGCTCTATGTGAGTTGCAGGTGTGCCGAGCTGGTGACATGAAAGGTTATTTGAAGTCCCCTCACAGGCCCCATGCAAATGTATTCCCTGACACAGAAGTATACCACTTAGTGATTTTACACAATTGTTACCACTAAGAAATACACTCTGTCCTTTATCACTATAACATGTGTGTGTATAAGGTAGGTTCCATGTTGACTTAATGTATCCTTTACCCAACCTTTCATACTGGCCTGCCTGTATATATTTTTGGCAGTATCGAAATTGGAAAGTCGTTATCGGAATAGTTATTATCCCATGTATTATCCATTCAATGACAGGTCGTTCTGACATTGTCAACGGTAATCTCTCAAGTTTTTCAATGCTCAGAATTGTATATTCTGCACCCTTTTGTGCCAAGCTGATTTGTGTATCAGTAAGGTTATAGATAGTGAATAATGACGTTGTGTTGATTAAACGCCAAGGCACGTAGCCTGAACGCAGATCTTGTAATGTCCAGCCAAGCTGTACAATAGAACGTAATTGGGACTGACCGTGTTGCAACATCAGTAAGTCCTGCTCTATTATATCGGTTGCAGAGGATACAATACTGTCCAGTGAATATATTCTGGAAGACAGAGTCATTAACCCATTGTCCACAACAGAAAGTGATTTTTCCAAATTAACACGGACAATTTCCCGTATTCTCTCTGCTGTCTTAATTTGAGTTACTTTCCAAGTTTTGTTGTAAGCTGCATATATAGAGGCCGCTATGAAACGTTTTTGACGCTGTTTGCGCGGTCCCATAATGAAATCACGCAAGTCAGCACCTTCTTTAAGTAAAGTCAAGTGTTGCTTAATTTCTGCCAGTGTGGATGTTCGTAGCCTTTCAAGGCAGAGTTTCCCTACACTGTATGTAGTTACAATCCCTGGTTGTTGTCTCTGGGAGTATCTAGGGTCTGGCCTGGTCAATTTGAACCCCTGTATTTTGTTCAGGAATCTATCTTGACAGTTATTTGTGTCTGTGGGCCAGATCAACCATTTTTTCCAATCAGGATGTGTTCTGTTTTGGTTAAAAATATGGGATACGTCTATCTCAACATCTGTAGTGTTATTACTGTCAGGTGTTGGCTTTGGAATAGACGGTTTGTTCAAGTCTTTAATTTTGGCTAGGCCAAGACAGGTTGTCTGTTGAATTGTGTCATTCAAAAATATAATTTGTTCTGGGATCATGCAGGCTCTAAATAATGATTCTATACCTTGCACTTGCCAATCTTTTGTACCCCAGATTGTTTTCGTTTCAATATTATTGTTCCAGAAATCAAAACCGAATGTATTCATTTTGTCAAAAAATGATTCTGAATAGATTAATTTCGTATTTGTAAGCATGGTTTTCATTCCTGTCTTATTTAACAATTTGAAATAAAACGTTTCTGCATTACTTGTGTTAAACCCTGAAAAATATGGAAATTTTTCATAAAATGTTTTCGAACTGCCTTTTGGTGGAGTTGCACAATGTTCCCATTGGTTATAATTAAAAACATTTCTAGGTTGAGCAGATTTATGCAGATAATGGTTACCATAGTGGTTGTAACAGTACATCTGGTCATAATTAGATGAACCCTGTAAATAATCATGTTCTGTAAATTTAGCTGACATCACTATATATGACATCATATCATTAATACTTTCAAAGTCCCAATCATCAGCGAATGTGCTCGGTTTTACAAAGTCACTTAATGAAACCTTAAATTGATGAGGATACTTCAAGAGCTCGACCGGGCCATCGATTTCGTAATCAGTTTTGTCCCATGCTACCCCACCGGGTATAGGATTGGCTATGAAGTTTACTGAAGAAAGTTCTCTTTTCTCGATGTGTGAAGACTTGTGTGGTTTCAGGACCAAGTTGATATTCTGACTTGCTGTGTCCATTGTAACATATTTTCCCTCAATGAAATGTCCTACGTATAGAACCATGATGAGCCAAAGTATGAGGACAAATACACCTTGTGCCACCCAAAATTCAATCCATGGAGAAATCAGATAGGTTTCTTGTAGTTGATGAAAGAGTTCTTTAGCCTTGTTTTTAAAAGTTGTTGTTGATGTTGGCTGTTCCTCAGGTTCACTCGGATCCTCAGAAAAATCATCGAAGTTGATGAAGTAGCCTGATGCTGTTCTGTCAATTGTTTCAATTGCTTCTGGATTCCTTTTTGTTTTTGGAATTCTCTTTGTTTCATTAGCATAGTCAGTGTTTACATCATTGTAGACTGGTGTTTCTTGATGTAAGATTTGGATTTGGGTTTCAAGAGGTTTAAGTTCCATGGCTTTGTTGCATAGTCCTTGTTGATTCACTGTAGGTTTATCAAATGTGATTAGTCTCTCAGTTTGAACCTCTATGTTTGTAGCAAACTTTGGTGTTCTGCTATTTCTTGGGAGTCCACTTGGCCTACTACTTATTATCGGCCACATGATTGTGGTTTAACCAGGTCGATTGATACAACTCGGTTCTCCTTTTTACCAGCAAGGGGCGGTAATACAACTGATCTTGTTCCGTTGATAGCCAAGACAGGTACTGCTTTTCTGTAAGAAGGCCCTAATTCCTTCTTTACCGCGATCTTCTCTCTGACCAGATCCCCGATTTTTGGAATCCAGACAGGCCTTGCTAGGACAGGTGGTTTTTCTTCAGTGGTTGTTGGCTGTTGTTTCAATTTTATGTTGCTCAGGTCTTTTCTTTTTTCGTTTAAGTCCTGTAAAATAGCCAAACGATCTTTGATATCAAAGCACTTTTTCTTTAACCACTGAAGTTTGACTATCGAGGTCCTGGATCAACATTCTAGTCCCAAACAATAGTTCGTACGGACTGAGACCTCTTAGAGAATTTCTTAGCAGATTATTAAGACTACGTTGGACACTTATTAAATGTTTGACCCACCCAGCCCCCGAACCTAATACCTTTGCTGTTATAGATTGCTTTATGTCACGGTTTTTTCTTTCCACAATTCCGTTTCCCTCAGGATGAAAGGGACAAGAGTACCACAATGCAATGCCCAGGCTGGTCATGGCCTCCCTATAAGCCCGAGAGCTAAAAGCAGGACCCTGGTCAGAATGTAGCATGCCAATTGTGTATGTGCCGATAAAGACTAGCAAATCTTTTATAACAGTTCAGACATCAGCCGAGATCTGGGGTCTACATTTTAAGTGATATTAGTCCTAAATAATATACATTGGGACGCATGTTTCTTGTTTAATCATGCGAATAGATCGCTTTATGCTTTCTATTATGTGTTCTGGCACTACCTCGGCCGGTTCGCCACTGCGATCTCTGTTGCAGTTTTCACAATTTGTTTGCAAATTTGTGATTATCCACGCTCAACCCCGGCCACCAGTATTCTGATTTTAATTCTGTCAAAGATTCTTTGATCATCTGATGCCTTAAACCTAATCCCATATGTGCTTCTTGTATTAAGAAGCCTCTCCTGTTCCTGTTTGGAATTACCCTATCCCCCACTCCAGGGATTCGAGCAAAAGGAACAGAGTTTGCATCGATTATGTATGTATAATTGAGTGGATAGTTGACAGGTAACGCTGAACAGTCGCCTTTTGATGATGTTTTTACCGCCAGCATTGTTTCCCGTCTATGTATTTTCCTGAACGCTTTTTTGTAGCTACGGAAGCCGATTTAGTTGCTCCTGCTGTGGCTGTCTCAGCCAATGAATTCCCTGAAACGTGAACGCAATCACGCTGAGGAATCAGTGTATGTATCACGTGAGTCTTTTGTAGTTCCTTTTGTAAACGAACTACTTGTTCCCAAAGCGATTTTTGCTTTATTGTGGCACCTGTGTCATCTTTGTAACCATTTTCAACCCATTTCTGCAAGTTTTTGTTGTATGATTTGACGCAGGAATGCGAATCGCACACTATTAGTGTCGGGAATTCGCGATCGGCAATATCGAGCGCCATTTTTAAAGCTATTAATTCAGTTTGATGACCTGAATTGTCTTTTACAGATTGTGACATCGTTACTAGTGGCATTAATTTACATCCGCGCCACCGGCATTTGACAACCTCGCATGTAGCGTTGTATGCTTGTTTTCCCCAAACTGAGGGTTCTGCATAACTGTTTGTGTATATTACGCAGGCGTAAAGTTGTATGGGCAGAATGTCGCTAGGCAGAGGATATTCTCTTTCATATTCTAGATTTTTTAATTTTTTAATTTCCGGGTCAAAATAGTATTTCACTCTGTCTGTAGCAAGAGAATTTTCCCATTGTATCCATTTTGGATTTAATGCCACAGTAGGTAAATTACATGGGCTTGTTAATGCCTCAAAGGCTGATTCTGCTGTTCTGACTGTAATCCGTCTGCCGTCAGCTTGGTCTCTTTCTCTTGCTACAGCTGTTTGAACCGCATGAACAATGTTTTTCTTAATGCTGAATGTTTTTTCAGCTTCTGTGTACAAGTGAAATTTGTATGCTATTGGTACTGTTTCTCCCTCATTAGAGGTTAGGTATGTGAATCCGCATCTTCCTGGGATGACCCGAATCACAAGGTTGCGTGTGTTATCGCGTGTTTGCAATTTTGTTTTAGCTAACATGTCTGTTTGCAATGATCTCAAAATTTCTGTGTGTTTTTGAGTCCAATTGATTGTTTTAAAAACTGGTTTTATTAGGTCATAGAGAGGTTTAACCCTCTATGCATAATTTATAATGTACGTTCTACCGAAATTCAGGAAACCTAGAACTGATTGTAAGTTTTTCAGCGTTCTTGGTGCTCGGATTACGGCACATTTCTCTAGGAAATTGTCTGCCAGGCTTTTGCCTTCACTTGATAATTCATATCCTAAAAACAGGACAGTTAGATGGGCAATTCTTGACTTTTTGAAGTTGAATTTATAACCCTCTGCTGCGAACCCAAGTATTATGGTGTTCACTCTTTTCAAGTGAGTATCCAAGTCATCATCTGTTAGATAGATGTCATCGACATAAGATAATGCCTCATCATCATATATTTGTAGTAACTCTGTTACTCTCGCTGAGAATAATCCTGGGCTGTTCTTGAACCCCTGTGGTAAACGACGGAAATTTTTCTGCGAGCCATTTATTGAGAAAGCGGTCAAATATCTGCTTTCAGGTGCTATATTTTGACAAAAGAGTCCATTAGAGATGTCTAATGTTGTTTTGTATTTTTTGCGCACTATGCTATTCATTAGTGCTGCACTGTGTGAGTTTTGTACTGCAAATGTTTTACAACATGAGTTAAGGTGTCTGTAGTCCAAAACTAGACGATATGAATCATCTGGCTTGGAGACAGGAAACAAAGGATTGTTCATTTGTGAGGTGCATGTTTCAATCACCCCCTGGTATTCAAGTTGATCTAAGATCTCCCTGACCTGTTTTTTTGCTTCTTGCTTAATTGGGTACTGCCTTTGTGCAGTTGGTTGTGATTTTAACTGGATTTTGTGAGGAGGTGAGTCCTCATCCCATCCTACATGGTTTTTATATAATGCAGGAGTTTGGGCTACTGCCCACTTTCTTGCAAGTGTATATTTTTTATGTATTGGAATGTGATTTGAGAAGGCAGGCATAATCATTTCTTCGCCATGAGGGCATTCCCTGACAAACTCTGGTGGCCAGTCTTTTTCAGCTAAAAGGATGTCATAGCCTTTGGAGAGGTTATCCCAAAATAGACCCCTTATCTTCCTAGTCTTATCTCCCTCTATACGTAATGTTATTTCGTATATTTTATGAGATTTGCTAACTCTGGTGTCTGCAGTTTCCACTTGAATGTATTCATTTGTGTCCACTGTCTCCAGATGATTCATCAGGATCTTGCGAGCTATGCTCACTTCTGCTGCGCTGTCTAGCATTGTCTGAGCCCTCTCTCCGTTTTTCAGCTGTGTCCTCAGTATCCTCGGCATGTTTGATTACTTTAATACTGGCTACCTTCTTCTTTGGAAATTGTAATTTTTTACTTTGATGAGCAGGTTCCTTGTCTTTGGACTTGAAGTGCTCTTCCCTTTGTTCTGACCGTCCTCTTCTTTCTGATTTCTGCGAGGAAGTCTGAAAAGATCGAGATGGACGTGTATCAATATCTTGATATCTATCAGGTGTCTTCAAATTATCCCTATTTCTAAGGTTGTATTTTTTATCAGAGGGCTCCCTCTGGGGAGATTTGTGTCCTTGGTCTGGAGATCTTTCTCTCCGCCGAGGAGACTTTCCTCTGGACTGGAATCTTTTTTCTTTGGGAGTGGATTGTTTATTTCTATCCCAGTTCTTTTTTGGAGCTGTTAGATTATTTTTAATAAATACCTTTTCAGGATTTTCAGTTAGTTGGGGTTTCACTGGTTTCCCACCCAAACTATCTCTTCCTAGTTCTTCATAGGATTTTTCTATGATTCTGGCAAGTTCAAATGGTTGTTCTGCTATATCTGTTTCTTTCAACTTCTGGCGGATCGCTACAGATGCTGCTTCCCCTTTTATGTTGGCTAGTAATATAGCCGAGACCTGCTTGAAGTCTTTCAGTAATTTCATACCCAGAGTTAAAGCAGGTTCTGGACCGTATTCATTTTGAATCTGTCTTAGTACATCAGGTATTACCGCCATGGACGGAACACCATGTGTTTTTGTGTAAATGGAAGCAAAGACTGTGCCCCAAGTGTCACAGTCCTCCACATGTGGTGCGATCCCCATTGGAAGGCAGATAGTCAGAATTCTGTGTTTCTTAGTAGGGGTAGTATGCGGAAATACTGCCTCTATTTGAGTGATTTTCTGTGCTAACCAGAATGGAATTTGTTCCCGTTTTATGGGTACTTTACCCAGACATGATTGTATGTTCTGTGGTGTGATTTTATTTGTGTTCCCCTGATGAGGGGTCAGCTGTGGAATGTTAATAGCTGGTTGGACTGTTGAAGTCCGCATTACATATTGGACTAATTGTCTATGTATTTTAATCAGTTGTTTTAGCTGTGCTAAAAGTTCTGGTATTGACATTTTTTCAATGTCTGGATGTGGTGTGTAGCCGGCTAGAACTGGCCATGTTGCTCCTGGTCTACCTAGTGGACCGAGCCTGGTGATGTGATTATTATGTTTTAGGGCGCCTTTAAACCAGAGCAGGTGCTCTAGGTATTTTAATGGGATTTCCACCTCCTCGAAAGGAGTGTAGTCATCCGGAGGTTCCTCTATTTTATAATAGTGGAACTCTTTTGTGACAGCGTTTGCTGTTGGAAAGTTTATCCATGAATAGAATACCTCTGTCTGCCGATATTCGTGTGCCTCAATTACGAATATGACTGTACCACCTCTTGGTGTTAGTCCATTTTCTATAAGTTTAAGTGTTATAGTTTTTCTTATGCTGACCGGGATGAGTATTGCATCCGGGTCCTTCTGTAGGAGACTTGTGTCATCCGCTAGGAGTTGAGCTGCTATTCTAGCTGCCTCCCTTTCTTCTTCATTGTCTGACATTTTACTGACAACGAAGTTTTTTTTTGTTGCAGATCAGGTTTTCAAGGAAACAAAGATTAGGTGCACAATATTTTGGAACACTGTATCCTTCAACGTTGAATAAACCAAAAACTATACATAGAAATCTCTTTCTACTAAGTTCCGGCGGATTTTAACCTTTGACCCACTCCAGACGTCATTGGAGTATTTATGGGAGAAAGGGTCTGTGTGAAAAAGCACGACTGAGTTACTCTAATGTCTTGCGTTAGATTTATCGCCTTACCAAACGTTGGGCGCCATGTAGTGTAGTTCCTATATTCCCAATAGGCTCTGCGCATTGGAATAATATCTTCAGTAGTGTAGACGTAGGACTGAGGTTAACTAGGTCTTTTACTGACGATATTAGACTTAAGTTTTATGTGCCAGCTAGCTCAGAGTTCACTAGAAACTTTCTCGAATAAGCGAGGAGGAGTTTAACCTCCCTGGATAGACAAGAAGGGATTTAGTTTCTGACAACCATAGAACATGACAACTTTGCTCTCCCTGATCAAGAGTATATCTCTAGAGTCATGTGAAAACAAAAGGCAGCTATTTTACTCAGTCAATACGTGCATACTTAGTTTCACCAGATTTGTAGAGAAAAGAAGAGACGGGCGTGTTCAATAAAAGGTGTTATTTATTGATCGGTCTCTGTTCTCATACAAGAGGAATGAATCGCTACAATTGCAATACTTATAGTTAAGTAAAGTGCATACAGTAAAAGCAGGATTATAAAATAATACTGTAAAAGCATTGATATGGTTTCTTAGCCATATGATACTTTAAAATGGATAAAATAGATATATACATATATACATTGACTAATCGTACTCAACTGGTGTTTCTAACTACGCCTACCCCGGTGTACCTGACCTAAGCCTAATACATGTGAGGGAGTAAGTAAGTAGCAGTTTAAGTTAAGTTTGTTTTGCCAAGAATCTGACTCAAGAATTCTCTATAAGGGTTTAGTCAGTTCAGTACCTGGGATTTAGAAGGCTGGAGGTCTGGTATCTTTTTCTCAGGACTCGGTATCCCAGTTACCCGCGAAGGTGGTCTGGAAACGTTGGAGGCTGGATTTCTCGGCAAGAGAAAAGACAGCGTCTTCCTCAGCACGTCAAAAGGGGAGGGGCAGCGTCCGTGGGCTCTCGCATCAGCTGGGCTCTCCGGCAAGTAGTCACTGCTCCAGGTTCATCACCACCGTGTGTCTGCTTAGGACAGCGTTGGTATATTTATACCTGAGAGGTGCTGGGTTTGACGTAAGGATGGACATAAGACGTCAATAAGGATGTCACTAAGAACTGAGCGTTCTTGCAGTGCTTTACAGGAGTTCTTGGACTAAATCAAAACATGGCAGGTGGGGATTTCCCAGGTTGCTCGAGGCTTGGATTTGTTTAAGAACTCGGTGTGCTTTCTAGGGGGCTGGAGGAATAGTGCTTGCTTAATGTGACAGCATGCGCTATGACTAATTTATGAAACGGGTTTCTGTGCCGTTGTATGGATATTAGTGATTTATAACTGGGCAAGGGTCAGAAATAGGAGTATCGATACAGGTCCCTAGATAAACACACTACAAAGTTTAGAGAGGCCTAATGAACCAAACTCAGGCTGTATACCAAACATGATTAAAGTGGGTCTTACCTTTGCTTCCACATCCACGATTGTTGGACTTTCCTCCAAAATTTCTCCAGGACCGAGCATCTGCTTCTCAAGCTCTGCACTTTCTACACATAGCCTCCCTACCGCCTCTTATCCTGGTCAGTTTGGTTGGTGACCAGTATATTCTGTGCAAGGTAAAGAGGTGATTCCTTCTTAATGCAGGAGACATAATTACAAAATAAAATGTGCATAAGGATACTTGCCATAATTCCTCCTGCTCTTCACTTGGCAAGTGACCTTCCCGAACCAAGTAAGGGGATCTTATGTTCTCTTCTGCTGCTGCAACCAGATATCCTTATCAGAGAGCAACCTCCTTCTTTCTTGGTCTCAGATCATGTAGGTCCTTCGCCATAGGATTTTGTCTTTGAATGGACCACCTCTGCTTCCTGAACCACACAGATATTTGGTAGAATATAAACCTGGAAAGCCCGCCATTAGTCAGATCACTCCATGCGTCGCATGAGCAGCAACCACCCCTCTCCATCATCTCCCCCCAGAGTGTTATTCCATAGCTTTTCAGAGGTATTGCCAAGCAATCCAATAAATGCTCTGGATTTCCAGGAGTGTCCCATACTGGTGCCCAATCACTATAATAAGAGATACTTACCAGGGGTCGACATTCGTGACACACTTTTACTGCAGTCTTCAGAACTTTCACCAACATTTCTTGTAGAATTTCAGCGTCCCTAATTTAGGCATGAAGCTCACCTCTGATGTATTTGCCAGCATAGCGTGGTACATATGACCCACAACAGTGCTATCAGGCTGGAGCAAGAGCATCCTGCTGTTCTTCATTTCGTTTGCACAACAATAAAGTTGAAAATTGGGGAGCGCAGACAACCACTTCCTAGCCTTCTTCTTAGCTTCTTCCATGAAAGTCTAACCCTCTTTTCAGCCCAAAGAAAAGATTTAATGCCACCCTGTATTCTCGAGAGCATTTTGTTTTCTAAATTCTAGTGGAATAAGTAGGAGAAATTAGGTAAAATATACATCTTAACCATGTTGACCCCACCATACAAAGTAAGAGGGAAATTATGCCACTTCTTTAGAATCTTATCTGCTTCCTTAAAAACTTTCTCTAAAGTCACCTTGGGCATCTCCTCTAGATCTTGTAGAATTGTTATACCCAGGTATCTCAGTTCCCTTGAAAGTCTAATGCCACCATCTTTCTGGTTCCATACCATCACCTCTGTTTTACTACTGTTTATCTCATAGCCTGACAGCCTCCCGAACACGTTCACCTCAGCCATCAGATTCGGAAGAGCTTGGCTTATGTCTGCAGTATACAAAATCAGGTTGTCGGCATATAAGGCTATCTTCCTAGAGAAAGCTCCCATGTTGAAGGGGCTAATTTTCCTATTCTGCCTTCAGCTTTGTTTCAGATGTTCAATGTATAAATCGAAGAGGACGGTGACAAGTATCAGCCCTGTCTAGTACCCCTTCCTATCTTTACCACAGCTGTAAGGCTTCCATTAACCAGTATTTGCATTTAAGGTGACATATATCTTGTCCAGGACATTCCGAAACTCTTCGCCAAACCTAGCACCTTTAATGTGCCTCTCAGGTATTTCCAATTCACACGGTCAAAAACCTTAATGGCATCAAGGGTAACTATTGCTAGGGAAGGGGGCTCCCTGGGTAGAAGCAAGAACTATTGATCCTATCAGAGTGTATGTGAGTTCTCTCATCTGTCTTCCTGGTAGGAAGCCCTTCTGGTCTTATTAATTAGGACCCCTGCTGTCTTACATAAACAGGATGCCAATATACTAGTAAAAATGTTACCGTCACAATTCAGCAAAGATATTGGTTCATACGATTGACATTGTATGGTGTCCTTACCTGGTTTCAAGGTGAACAAAAACAGCCTCATTCCAGGACTCTGGCATAGGAGAGTCTCTACATAGCATGTCATTAAATAGTTCTAGCCAGACAGGGATTACTACCTCAGGGAGCCTTATATACACTTCATTCGAGGTCGCATCTGGCCAGCTGCCTTCCCCTTTTTAAGCTTTTTAAGTGCTGTGGGGATTTAATTCCCCCTTATTTCCCGATTCAGATATTGCGGGTCCTCAACGCTCAATTTTGGTAATTTTCCCTAAGAGCCAGTGCTAAACTCAGTCTCATCCACCTCAAGGTCGTCTGAATATAGTCCTGGAAGAATTTAAAAAATACTTACTCTATCCTTTCCGCGTCCTCCACCACTCTGTCCTCCTCATCTACATTAATTCTCTTTATATAGTTGCAGGACCTGTCCTTCCTAGTTTTCATAGCCAGCAGTTTTCCACATTTCTCCTCCTGCTCGTACTCCCTCAATTTGCTTACATCCCATTGCTGTTGCAGTTTCTCCTCCAACTTCAATTGAAGCTGAAGTTGCTAGTTTTCAAATTTTTCCTCTAGGCTCTTTCTTATATTACACAAAATACACAGTTAATAAGAGGTCCAAGGGGAAATATGTTTATAGACCAAGTAGTATTTTACCCCCATCCACAGTATACCATAACAAAAACGGATGCTACTGGTCTGTCAAAAAAAGGGTAGTAAAATAAGGCAATAAAAACACAGAATCTGTAGCAGCTAAACCTGTGCTAGGCTCAAAAGGAATCCCATCAGCCCACCGAATAGCAGAACTTCATCATCTGGGATTTGAAGCTCTGGTATATGATAGCGCAACTCACCTCATACAATCGTGAGCTGCCCTAACTTAAAACCATCAGTGATGGATCAAGCCATGAATTTAAGCTCTGTGGTGCTGAAAAATTAATTTTGCAGTGATATTAAATGTAAGAACAAATCATATGTGCAATTTAAAATTGACTACCATGATAACAAAAGTAAGTTTAATAGAAGCTTATCATAGTGTCAAAACTAAAAACAGAGTGTGGATAGTTTTGTCAAAATAACTATCGTCAGTTGACTAAAGAGGTCTACATGTTTCAGCCATTATAGGTGATAGTAAACCACTGGCTTTCTTCAGGACCAAGGACTACACTACTGCAAAAATTATGAGGTACTATGTGATAAAGAGTAGCAAGTAATACGATACATCCTACCATACAGATAACTCCAATGTGTAGGACGAGTATTCAAAGAATGCATTCTTTCCCAATGTCTCATGGGAGTAAACCTCACCTCTCCTGGCGACAGCTCAGGTAATGAGGCCCCGCTCTGTCTGTCGGTACCCCAAGCTACTCCTGAGCCCTGAAAATGTCCTGACTTCAAATCAGCTTTGGCCACTACTAAGTTCTCTTCCAACAGAGAGATTTGCTTTCTTTCTTCTCTTATCTAAGCTACAGAAGTGTTCCACACCACATAAATAGGGGCTGAGGCTAGATTCCACCTGAAAAAGTCAGTTGCTCCCTCCTCTATTGCATTATTAAATCCTGGTTGCGGAAGGAGCCTTCTATTTAATGCCAATCTTCCTAATACAGGATGTGAAAGTAGCTTTAACTTTAAGCATACAGTGGCATGGTCACAATTATGGATTAATTGGTATTCAATATCCATAACTCTTTCTGCTTCTGTAGCCTCCAGGAAAAAATTATCTGTCCTAAAATAGGGACTGTTCTCTTTACTATAAAAGGAATGGTTTCTGGTCTTACCTTTTACTTTACGCCACACATCACAGCGATTCAAGTTGTCTTGCATAGATAACAAATAAGCCCTGATTCTTGGTGAGTTAATTTGAGGACGAGCTGATGACCTATCTAAGGTATTATTTAATAACACATTTAAATCGCCTCCCAAAATTAGTGGGGCCTCAAAATCTGACAAGCTAGAGAACAAATTGTTCAATGTTGTGACATCATCCACATTCGAGCCGTCATCATCCAGCGCCATTCTACATCTGCCCTATAACTCCGTAGCTCTACCCCAGAGTTAATTTCATCATTATAGCTACTCTTTCTGTGCAGTGTTGCCGATCAGTAACTACAACTCTCTCTACCCATCTTTGTTTTGGAAAGGACCCTATACTTTCAGGTCGCAATAAATGAGTCTCTTGGAGCATAATTAACTTTGGAAGGGCTTTCTTTCAAGTATTGAAGGACTAGATGTTGCCTTCTTTTGATTTTATTCCATTCACATTCCAGCTCAAATTATTGAGGAGTTCGTCCCACGCAATATCTCTTCCTCCCATTACACTTTATCAAACAACCCCCAATGGCCTCCCAGGGAATCTCCCACTTCTTCCTCTTGGCATACTAAGCCAATTCGAGCTACCACCCATGATTCCAGTGATGACAGACCAGTATTAACCGACTTTTAACTACTCATTAAGAGATGTGGCTAACCTACTTATCCCTTACTGCATTCTGGGCTACAAACCTCTCCATGTCCTCGAAGGCAAGGAAGCTATGGGAACCTTAACTCCACGTGTGCGCCCATTTTTCTGAGAGGCTCCATTCGCTTACCCAGTTCCCACCGCCTATTCTCCATAGTATAGGAAATGTACAACCTGATTTTAAAGGTGAGATCCTCGACCTGCAGTGGTTTCTCCTTTAATGCTGCTCCCAGCATTTTTTCTTTAGTTGTATAAGAGTGAAAGTTAATTAAAGTGTTCCTGTGCTTCTTCTGTCCCGGATTCTGTATAAAGGGATCTCAGTGCACTCCCTGTTTCTTGGTTTCCAAATTCACATCAGAGACCATGTGACGGAAAGCTTTAGTCAGAAGTTCTACCACGGATGACTAGACATTAGCCCCTACCCCCCTTCTCATAGCATTGTTCTATAACCTTTCTAGTCTCTTTGTTAGATTCTTCTCCCTTTGCTTTAGCCTTCATACCTCTCGGGTGTTATCACTTACACTTAACCCTGAACTTTATTTTCTAGAGCTTCTGTACGTTGTGTAAGGATCAACATCTTCTCCTATAGATTCTGACACATGTCCTGTATCACTCTCTGACTAGCTTCTGATGTTGACAATCACTCTTTAATCTCTATTGAGAGTTGACTTATAATGCCCTGGACCATCTCCAAACCTGACATGTCACTGCCTGCTCTTCTCGGAAATTGATCCAGTGGTACACAATGTTTGCATCTCTCATACCCCTCTGCCATTCTTTCTGAGCTCCCTACCTTGTTTCTTAACATTAAGATTGATCCTTCCAGTGGTGCAAATCTGTTTGCGGTAGGTATTTCTGGGTGAATTACGAGATTATCCACTACCCTGGGTTTATCCTTCTCTTGACACATCGCTTTATGTACTGGTCGTGGGGTTTCCAAATTAGACATAGTGTTTACTTTGAAAAACAATCTCAGTGAGGGAGTACTCTGTGACCTTTTTAGTCTTATTTCTTTCCTCCTTTAGAGCAATGTCTTTCTTTTGAGAAAGTCTATTAAGGGGACTCTTAGCTTTTTTCAGAGTGGACTCCAATGCTTACCCCTACCTCTAATACGGCCAACTTCACTATCTGAATCTTTTGATAGGAAGGAGCTTGATCTCAGCTTATATCTTTTCCCTAAATATTGCTCCTTCACTACCAACTCTGCTGTATCCAACTCTCTTTGTACTCCTATTGAGACCGACTCCCCCCTTTAAGCATCTTACCCTCAAGAAGGATGCTCTCTGGTTCGATATGATCAGGCTTGACTATGTTCTTTTGCCAATTGTTCCACCCCTCGGCCCGGTAGACTCAAATGGAAAGTAATAAAACAGCCCTTTTTTCTGTTCTGCTGTTGATGTGCTGCTCCTCTTAGAGTCCCTGTATTACATGCGTTGCAGCCGCTACCCTTTCCTAGGGTAGCGCTGCTAGTGCTAACTTTGCACTACCTGGATTGGTAAAGGACGTGCTGGGAAAAGACGGAAAGATAAAGGACGTGTTGGGAAAGGACGTGCTGAGCCACTTTGATACTGAGGAGTGCACTCGCTGCCATGAACCACTGGAGGCCAGAGAGCCCACATCAGATTTTCAAAATTAAATGGATGAGATATTCTGCCTCGCTGCTGAAGCCTCCACTCCTTCCTGGTCACTCTGGATACGGCTTGCTCTTTGAACCCCAGATCAGAAGGTAAGCCTCAATTACTCATCGCCTCAATAGCTCATCAAAGCAATCTCACCGTACCCTCCCAGAGTCTCCTGGAACCCATGGATGGAGCTCCCAACCAACCCTGCTAGCTGGCCGCCATGTTCCCTGTCACCGCCTGACATCATTGAGCCCTTGCATAATTTCTGTTCCAATAGTGTTGCTGTCCAACATTACTTTCGATTTTGCTGTTCATTTGAAACGTTTAAAGATGTATTGACTTCTACTATTCTGTCTTATCTTTGCATTTTAAGCCTTCATGACGTGTATTCTGTACCATTTGACTTTGAGATTTTTGTAATAAAACCTCTAACTTATTGAGAGATATTTATGACTTATTATATTACTGTGCTAAACTGATGTTGGGTGGAGTGTCTTTCTGATGCAGAGTGGACCCTCCTGAGATAATTATGGTATTTGGAAGACTTTAGGGTGTCATGGTTATTGGAGCACAGTCCTAAACTTTGGGCAAGGCGAGCTACTTTGACATCTACAGCAATGCAAGATCCTGGTGCCTTTTCCTAATGCTGCACACACCTCCTTGATTTGATGCAAGCACCAATATACATCTTAGATATAGGTATTTAAAAGTAGCACAACCCAATACTCCTCAATGGAGGTGCACAGAACAAGACTCATAAATATAGAGAAGGCATTTGCTGTGGCCTATGCTAAAACAATATCACCAACTTAGAATAGCACTTATGACCTTAGCATATCCACTCCTACACATACAATCCCACAAAGCTATACATGACTAACTTTACTTTAAAGTTGGACACTAGAATGGCCGTAATATTCATTGATGCCACAAAATATTAGCTGAATCAATTAAGGTAGTAATTGTCCTTAGTTCATAATATACTCATAGAACATGGAAAAGGCACTTATTCTACCAAAATGTGGAAGTGAAAAAAGTCAAATCAAAAAGTCTTTATTTCGATTTTTTTCAATCATAAAAGACAGTTACAACCTTAGTCATTTTCAAGAAAACTTTTACAGTTTAAATTTTAAAATTGCCCTTCGTTGACAGCTGGTAAGATCCATAGTTCATTACTTCAACCCTCGATTTACAATTATTATAGGCCTATCGCCAAACATTGAGCCCTTAAATCACAATCATTAAATAAATTATGTTAAAAAAGAAGAAAAAAAACATAAATATATAGTTCATTTCATTCAATACGAGAAAAATATATTTTAAAAATTCATCACTAGATACATTACTCACTAGGTACTTTTTACAATCTCATATAACATAGGCCAAAATTACTGTAGGCTCATTTTGCGGGCCCGAATTATCCACATCCAATGGAGAAATTTAGCTATAGCTATAACTACGGCTTGGGAGTTGTCAGTTCGTAAGATCCTGACAGCCTCACAACCCATTTTGAGGCCTAACTGTACACAAATAGGTTTTAACCAGGATCTCCTAGGCACCTTGTATTCTGGGCAGGCAAGGAGAACGTGCCCAATGCCTTCCCGCTGATCGGGACAAAAGGGACAGGCCGATCCTTGTCCCCCACGCCATTTTGCAGTGAGAGCGTTTAGAGGTAGCGACCCCACCCTAATCTGGTGATATTTCTTCCTGTCCCCTGGGATGGTAATCCAGTCCCAATAAGCCTCAAGGGCCGGAGAATGCTTGAGTTGTAGGAAGTCTGCCGTAAAGGATGGTTCTATACAGCGGCCAAATCTATTTGTCTCAAGCATGTTCCAGTACAGGTCTCGAAATATTTTCCTAGATGGAAAAAGATTCCCTTCCGGCTCGTCCCACAATGGTGATAATCCCATGGCCTTATATATTGTTTTTACCTCCCTCATCCATGATATTTTATGGGCCTTATCCAAATCTCTCACATCGAGGAAGGCCCGTGCATACTGGGAGAGTTCGGGAGTAACCCATAATCTCCTCCAGTAGGCAACCGATCTATATCTGGCCATATCCTCGAGGCCATGTGACCCTAGATCATAGTGGAGAGGGATCAATGGAGTGGAAGCCGGTAAACCTGTGATGTTGCGCAGAAATTTATTTTGCGCACCCGTCAGCCTTTTTAAGTTACTGAGCCCCCACAGTTCCGCCCCATAAAGAACTGCTGCTCCAACTTTGGCGTCATAAATCTTTAAAACCGGGGTAATTGGCCTAGTGTGAGATAGATAAAATTCCTTTGTGAATGCTCCTGTCAGTTGTGCGTGCTTCGTAACCAGCTGGTTAGTGTGCTGTTTCCAGTCTAGTTTGGATGATAAGGTTATGCCCAGATAATTAAATACTTGGGTCTGCTCCAGTTGGACCCCACCCATAACCACCTTCCCTCTGGCATGTTTGCTCTTGTGTAGGACCATGAACTTTGTCTTAGATGTATTAATGACAAGACCATGGTCATTACAAAAGGCTTCGAAGACTCCAACCGCCTTTTGAAGGCCCTGCTATAAGGCTAATGGGCCTATAGTTTCATGGGTCCGAGCACTCCCCCTTTTTAAAAATTGGGATGATCTCGGCACCTTTCCAGGACTCTGGTATTGGTGACCCCATCGCAATGCCATTAGCTAACAAGTGGATGTAAGAGGCCCAAAGATCCTTATCATGCATAAAAAGGTCTGCTGGAACGGAGTCCAGGCCTGGTGCACTTGCTTTTGGGATATTGTTCAAAGTTTTAATGATGTCAGCTTTGGTGAAGGAAAGGTGGTTTGCGCCCTCAATTGCTTTTAGGAGAGCCTCACGCTCTTCTCCCTCATCTTCCACAGCGGTAAACTGGGATGCATAGTGAGAGACCCAGGCATTTGGTGGAACATAATTGGTGGGTTCACCCCTTTTAATCCCCCTTCCCGATTTGACCATATCCCAAAAGGCCCACATAGACCTTTCTCTGCTAGCACTCAGGAGCTCCTTCCAATACTCATTGTCCCAGTCACTTTTTGCCTTGAGTTGCGTTTTTTATACATGACTCGGGCAGTCTTAATCTTAGCTATATCTTTGGTTTTTACTGCATCTGATAGAGTCCTATATGCGACCCTACAGGATTTGCCATACCATTGGTCCTCCTTCCTCACTGGCCTACTCTGTTTTTTAGTCACCTTTTTGATGAAGAAAGATCTTAACTGATTAAAAAAACTGTCGTGGATCTGACTAACATTTGATACGATTGCCTCCACAGTGGAATTGTTCCTTAGTTCCACTATAGCCTGGACAGTCAAGTCCCCCATAGCAGCAACACCTTCCTCATTCATAACGCAGTTGGCCCATCTTATTTGTCTATAGTTGTTTGAGAGGGCAATCTCAACACAGTCACTCGAGCCTTCACTTTTGGATAACTCGAATAATCTGAATGACAAGATTAATGGGTCATGATCACTCTCTACCCGTTCCTTTATCCGCATATCTTCAATACTAGACCAGTTCTTCTTATTTGTAAGAATATAGTCTATGCGGCTATGATAAATACTGTTGCTAAAGGTAGAGGCGCCCTGTTTGTCAGAACCCATCCTTCCATTAGCGGCACGTAGCCCGTGCTCCACACATAAGACTTTGAGTTGTAATGCTGCCTCTGACCATTTTTTAATGGGTGGTATTGTCAGCTGAGGGATCTTCCAGATGTGGTCCTCTTCCACTGTGAGGTCCATGTCATTGCTGTCTAGGGGTTCAAAGCAACAATTAAAATCTCCTGCAACAATAGTGTTGCCTTTTGTGCAATAGCGCTCAAGGAGAGTGTCTAACTGATCAACTGCTTCGGTGGGTTTACCACCTGGAAGCCCTCTGGAATAGATATTAAAGACAAAGAGGTCCTTATAATCAACACTTTTGAATTTGAGTAGCAGAATATCTGGGCTGTTTGTAGCCAACTGAATGACAGAATATCTACTATCCTGCTTGACCCATGTCAGCAGGCCTCCCTTCGGTCTCCCCGGTAAGCTAGGGATGGCTGGAGTGTAGAAATTTAAATATCCTTGCTTAAATTCCGGGGTTACCTGCCATGTTTCCTGAAGGAGGATTATATCCTTATTATCCAAAAAAGCTAGCCAGTCCAGAGATGTTACCTTATTTCTCAGCCCTGCCACGTTCCATGACACCAAGGTGGATAGGGCGAGAGGATTAATACTGCTGGATATAATGCGAGGGTCAGCACTAACCCTGCCCTCTTCGGGTGGTGTTCCCCCGCATAGACTAGTATCTAGTACCTCCAAGTTTGAATCAATATTATTTTTTGATGTATCATCAGCGATAGAATCGAATAATTGGTTTAGGCCATTTGTCCCTTCCAAATCCACTAAGATATTACATTTACCCATTTTATTGGTCTGGGGCATTGAGGTATCACTTATAAGGGCAGTACTCGAAGCTACAATATCACCCATTCCACAATCCTTAGTTAATGTAATACATGCCGAGTTGCAATCCCTCTTAAGTCAATTGCAATCATTTAGGCCTGACAGGATCCCAAATCTATTTCCTAGACTAATCCCCCATTCGTTGGCTGGAGCACCCACACCCCCACCCCATCTGTTTGTCGCAATGTCCCACCTTGGCCCTGGAGTCTTAGGATAAGTCACATTCTGCTGCTCGTCATAGAAACATTTTAGGGTGAGAGGAACAACAGTGCCACTCCTACGTTGAGGGGGGAGTAGATTTGACAAAACATTAGGGAGCACATCCGAATTGGAAAAGTTCACCACTACACAATCTCCTTTGAACTTTTTCGGTCTGTTCCCTATCCAGGCTACCCTTCTAGCCGTCTTAATCTCCGCTGCTAACTGCTGTTTCCCTCCTGGAGCCATCTGCATATTGCCTGACAACCAGTGTAGCGAGAGAAATGTTGAGGATTCTGACTGCACAGCTACCAAGGGTGGAACATTTGCCAGTACGAGCACCAGAGGTGAAGCTTCTACTATAAATTGGGGAGAATCTATCTCCTGACAAGGAACAGGTGGTGCGGTTATTGTTAGCAGAGCATCCTTTCTCGCTACTGGGTGGTTATCTGTATTTACTGATACCTGACCTGGGGGGATAGTTGCTGTCATACTCCTCCCTCCCTCTGCCACACTCACACCATTCTCCCCAGTTATGGCTACTAGGTTTGAGACTAGGGTTACTATGTTACCAACCTCCCCCTCAACCCTGTTCTGGATCCCACCCAGTTTTTTCACCTCAGCAGTGAGCTTATCAATTTTAGCGACCATTGGTTTAATAATAGCTTTGATTTTACACTCAACCATATCAGCTATCCTAAGAAATAGCTCATCGTCCACAATGTGCTTAATATGCTTTGCACTGTCCTCCCCAACATCCACACTCTTATCCTTAACTTTCCGTGGTGGTGAAGCCCTTTTCCTCCTCAACCCTGACCGTAACCCGCCGCGCTTGGGCTGGGACTTTCTAAAAGTTCTAACAGCCCTAGTTGCGTGCTCTGGGGATGAAAGATTCCCTTCTATAACATGGACATGTGTTTCGGGGTCAGAGTCATCTCTTTCCGGGTCAGTTACGAGGTCAACTTCTAGGTCAACCAGTGGGGATGCATTTTGATCATGCTTACCACTGACCGTCGTGAGGATCAGTCTCTAGAGCGTCACTACTAGTAGTAGCCTGCAATGATGTGTCTACCAATATGGATGATGATGGAGATGGGCTCAGGGGGGGGAGAACTGGAGAGTGACTCAATCCTAATGACTGTTGCCTCTCACTATTTATTTTCGTGACCACCTGAACCATATAGTTATCCATCGTATTGGACGTGGTAGGAACTATTTTTTTCGGCATACTGAACAATTAGAAGTTGGCGCTCAAAATCTGATAGATGTTTGTAACAGGATATGCAGTACTCAAACTGGGAGATACGACAGTAATCCTCTATAACAATTAGTAATATAAGGCAATATAGTCTTACTACAGGTAACAGCCTCGATCTTAGGATGAACAGAGTGTTCGGCCCAGTCCAGTCGCGGCCAGTCTCGGACAGTCTAAGACTGTCTGCCCTTTGTCCTGGCTTCGTCCCGGCCTTCGTCCCGCTCACGCGTCCCGCTCACGTGCGGTTGGGCCACTTAATATACAGGGGGCAAGTTGAAGGGGAGGAGACACGGGAAGAGGCGGCAGGTGTGCGGGCTGTTGTAACGCACAGCCTGATGGGCCTCGCAGTCCTGGTCTTCCAACGGTGTCCAAGGGTCCAAAACGGCAAACTCCTCCTGCACTGGAACACAGGGCAACAAAATCAGCAAAGTTCCAAAACCGACTACGAGCGGCTCCCGCGTAGCGGGGGCCGCGAGTCGTGTTTAAAGGGGCCGGTGAGCAGAGTCAGCAGAGGGGAGGAGACACGGGATGAGGCGGGAGGTGTGCGGGCTGTTGTAACGCACAGCCTGATGGGCCTCGCAGTCCCGGTCTTCCAACGGTGTCCAAGGGTCCAAAACGGCAATCTCCTCCTGCACTGGGACACAGGGCAACAAAATCAGCAAAGTTCCAAAACCGACTACGAGCGGCTCCCGCGTAGCGGGGGCCGCGAGTCGTGTTTGAAGGGGTCGGTGAGCAGAGTCAGCAGAGGGGAGGAGACACGGGATGAGGCAGCAGGTGTGCGGGCTGTTGTAACGCACAGCCTGATGGGCCTCGCAGTCCCGGTCTTCCAACGGTGTCCAAGGGTCCAAAACAGCAATCTCCTCCTGCACTGGAACACAGGGCAACAAAATCAGCAAAGTTCCAAAACCGACTACGAGCGGCCCCCGCTTAGCGGGGGCCGCGAGTCGTGTTTAAAGGGGCCGGTAAACAGAGTCAGTAGAGGGGAGGAGACACGGGAAGAGGCGGCAGGTGTGCGGGCTGTTGTAACGCACAGCCTGATGGGCCTCGCAGTCCCGGTCTTCAAACGGTGTCCAAGGGTCCAAAACGGCAATCTCCTCCTGCACTGGAACACAGGGCAACAAAATCAGCAAAGTTCCAAAACCGACTACGAGCGGCTCCCACGTAGCGGGGGCCGCGAGTTGTGTTTTAAGGGGCCGGTGAGCAGAGTCAGCAGAGGGGAGGAGACACGGGATGAGGCGGCAGGTGTGCGGGCTGTTGTAACGCACAGCCTGATGGGCCTCGCAGTCCCGGTCTTCCAACGGTGTCCAAGGGTCCAAAACGGCAATCTCCTCCTGCACTGGAACACAGGGCAACAAAATCAGCAAAGTTCCAAAACCGACTACGAGCGGCCCCCGCGTAGCGTGGGCCGCGAGTCGTGTTTAAAGGGGCCGGTGAGCAGAGTCAGCAGAGGGGAGGAGACACGGGAAGAGGCGGCAGGTGTGCGGGCTGTTGTAACGCACAGCCTGATGGGCCTCGCAGTCCCGGTCTTCCAACGGTGTCCAAGGGTCCAAAACGGCAATCTCCTCCTGCACTGGAACACAGGGCAACAAAATCAGCAAAGTTCGAAAACCGACTACGAGCGGCTCCCGCGTAGCGGGGGCCGCGAGTCGTGTTTAACGGGGCCGGTGAGCAGAGTCAGCAAAGGGGAGGAGACACGGGAAGAGGCGGCAGGTGTGCGGGTTGTTGTAACGCACAGCCTGATGGGCCTCGCAGTCAAGGTCTTCCAACGGTGTCCAAGGGTCCAAAACGGCAATCTCCTCCTGCACTGGAACACAGGGCAACAAAATCAGCAAAGTTCCAAAACCGACTACGAGCGGCTCCTGTGTAGTGGGGGCCGTGAGTTGTGTTTAAAGGGGCCGGTGAGCAGAGTCAGCAGATGCAGAGGAGACACGGGAAGAGGCGGCAGGTGTGCGGGCTGTTGTAACGCACAGCCTGATGGGCCTCGCAGTCCCGGTCTTCCAACGGTGTCCAAGGGTCCAAAACGGCAATCTCCTCCTGCACTGTATATGGCGCAAAAGGAAATCAGAATGTGGTGATAAATAATATAATCAAAACGAAAGGAAGTCAGCAAGTGTGATCGCTGAACGTCGGGCCGCCAGGAAGTGGGGTATTACTGCTGCGGGTTGTCCTTGGACAAGGTGAGAACGCTCCTGGCCGTGGTCTGGCGGTGAATGATGATGAAAAAAGTCATATTATAAAGTTCTTGAAGTCATAGTGAAAGTGACAAATGATTGAAATATGATTTGGCAGGCCACAATAAATACAAATTCAATGATGGTTTACATTTTGACAGATTTATTGTTCTTCATAGTTAACTTTAATTCCCTCAGTCACTAGTTACCCTAACCTTTGATGTGGAGGAGGGTGCTCTGGTGAATGGTTGGGTTCTGGTGAAGCAGAAAAGAAACAAAGAAGACTTACTTTGACTGCTGGTCACATGTGTGGCTCTCACTGGATTTTCTCTACCCAGAAACACTTCCAACCTCAAACTTCGCAAAAAAATCTAAGTTTCCTCACATTTCTGGTATGGAAAATTTTGAAATATGGAGGTAGCCACAAACTTCCTACCCCCCCAGAATTCCCCTATATCTCCAGATACAAAATGGTACCTCACTTGTGTGGGTAGGCCGAGTGCCCAAACAGGATACAGCCCAAAACACAACATGTAAACATCACGTTTACACATAAAATGAACTCCTTTTTTGGCAGAATGGGTAGATCTAGATTTAGAGCCCTCGCTCAGCCATCACACATCACCCAGGAAAACCTAGCAAACCTGTACATTTTTTAAAACTTTACACAAAGGGAAATGCAGGGTGGGGTAACTTGGGTGCAGACACATTTTCCTCACATTTCTGTGATAGAAAGTTTTGGTGTCTGTGAGGGAGCCACAAACTTCCTTCCACCCAGCATTTCCATAAGTCTTCTCATAAAAATGGTACCTCTTTTGTGTTGGTGGGCCTAGTCCCTGGAACAGGAAACGTCCCAAATCGCAAAATGGATACATCACATTTTTCAACTCAAAACTGACCTTTTTAAAAAAAAAAAAAAGTGGATAGCTGTGTACATTGGGCCATTGCTCAGCCAGCATCTTTTGAAACATAGCAAACCTGCCCATTTTTTAAAACTGAAATTGAGGATGGGGTGACTTGCATGGCTCTCACAAAGTTTTTTTTCCGAGCAATCTTTGTAAACCTCTACATGTTTGAAAGGTGGACACCTGGGGGGAGGGGGTACACGGTTGTGTGCCTTATGTGGATCCCATGAGGTTTCCTTACCCACAATGCCCAGTAAACCTCAAACTTTGCCCAAATTCACATATTTTCTTTACATTTCTGTGATGAGAACATCAAGAATTTGCAAAATTCCTACCACCTAACGTTACCCCACTTGCGAGGGGACTACAGTTCACCTTGGTTTGATCCAATCCTTTCACAGTCGCTAGCTCCCAACCACACAAGTAGCATATTGTTTTTATCGGGACAAGTAGGACAATGCTGGGTCGTAGGTATTTTGTGGATTCCTGAGGATTGCAGAAGTTTCCATCACATAACTGCAAAGAAAATGTCTGATTTCAGGTAAAGTTTGAGGTCTGGGTCTGTTAGATTTTCCAGGTGGCAGCCTACACAAGTCTATAAAGTACAGCCTTCCACCACTGCATGTGGTACGACACTGGAAGTTAACCACACTCTCCTGGCCTGATGTTTGGATGCGCAAGACCCACTCCGTATTTTAAAACAAAATGTAGATTCCTGCTATACTAGGTGCTGACTACTCCTGGGGTGGAAAAAAGACGTTTTGCCTTTTTGGGTGGGGTGGGGCCAATGGCATAGTGTGACTAATGCACCACTTTCTTTTCTCCCTAAGTGAATAATCCCTGGTCTCAGGTGGCTTTTCTAAACCCCCAAAGGCAAGTGTAGGGCAACCTCCCCTATTGGGACAAGCTTTCTATTTTCTCCGGGGTGGCAGAAAGACACTATTGACCCCAGTAGCCGCCCCATTGTTTTGTTTATTTTGATGCCCTTTTGAAATCGCTGGTGTCTAGTGAGGTTTCTCCCCCACCCCCTGAGTGCAGTGGCAGATTGGAGGTGAATACTTTATCCACCCCCCAGGAGGGGCAGACAGTTTTTTTGACCCCAGGGTGGTGGGAGCACGGACCAACGCCAAGTGGGGGCCACTCCCCTTCAAAGAATATTGCATGAATGCAGTCTCTAGTGTCTAGTGGGCTCGCTGCTCCTGGAGGCATATCAGGGTAATTACCCTCATCTGTCACCAAAGGTGGGAGAAAGACTGTTGCCCCATTCAGTTGGGGAGGGAACATAGCCATGCCCTATTAGAAATGGGTGTCTCTTGTTGGCAGATTATTACTTTGTCCAAGTAGGGAACCTTCTTCCTCGTCAGCATAAGGGGGATTCACTTCTAAAATACCCACTGCTCACCGCTTGGTAGCTTGGTATGAGCAGTCAGGCTTATCTCAGAGACAGTGAGTAAAGCAGTTGCACTTAACCAGCAATAATTCTGTGACAAAACTACAAAAGGACACCACACCAGTTTTTAGAAAAATATCCTATATTTAATGTTTGTAAAGCATGATCAAAAACAATAAAAATCTATCATATAGTTCTTAGAAATATTAATAAGCAAAAATAGACTTAAAATGCAGGTCCTTGAAGTTTATATCTCCGTCTGGAGCTATTACAGCGGTGTGAACAACAATCCAAACAGTTCTGGCTGACTGCGGAGTTGTGGTTCAGGTACGGTGACAGGAGGACCTGCATATAGTACCTTTAGAAATGCAGGGCATCAGTGACCTTGCGACGATCCTCAAAGAGCCGGCCTCAGAAGGCTTTGGTTCCGGAGGTCGGTGCAGAGTCATTGGGCTCTTGAAGTCACATGTGTTGCAGATCGAAATACATGTGGTTGAAGTCAGGAGCACTGGCATCAACGGGCATCGGGGCTGTGGCATGAAGTGCAGTGGTGCAGTGTGTGGTGCCCTCAGGTTGTGGTTCAGGCAGCAACTCGGTGACAGTTATCCAGCGACGTCGGTGAGATTTCCGCTGCGGTGTGAAGTGGAGCAGTGCTCCTTGAGGTGCTAGGAAGTCATGGTGCAAGCAGCAGCTTTGTCATTGAGAAAAAGCTGTAGTCGGCTGAGAAACCTAAGTTCATGGTGCTGGCATCAGTGGGCCATGGCTATGGTGTGAGACAGGGTGGTGCATTGTGTAAGTTAAGAGCAGTACCCTCAAACCACAGTGCGATCAGTGGCGTCAATGTCGCCCGGGACACCAGGGTGGTGGTTTGAAGTGAGGCGGTGCGAAGTGTGGTGCCCACAGGTTACAGTGCAAGTAGTGGCTTGGTGCCAGCGGTGGCAGCTATGAGACTAGGGTTGCTGTGCCTTCAGGACACGAACTTGGCAGTGGCATTTTTGATCCCGTTGGTTTGCTTTTTCTTCTGCTGCAGCACAAAACACACAGTTCTCAGTGCTGGTAGCAGATGCCTTAAAGCCTCTGCTGTTCCTGGGACTTATTGAACAGGGGGAAAGCTCTAAAAAAAAGCCCTTGGAGAACCTCAAGCAAAGAAGTTGCAGAAAGTTTGGTACAGTCCTTTCTCTGCCTAAGATAAAAGTAGTAACTGCAGGTCAACACAGCAAAGCACACAGCAAAGTGGGAGTTCATCCTCACAGCTTCTCCAGCTCTTCTTCCTGCCAGGTTCCTTGATCCAAATTAAGTTCTAAAGTTCTAGGATCAGGGCCCCAATACTATTACCATGTTTTCTCTTTGTTAGTGGCAAGGGTCTCTGAGCCCAGTCCAATCGAGTTCTGCCCTCTCTGGCCCAGCTTCACTACAGGAGGTAGAGACAGCATTGTGCAGAGGAGACACTGCCTATTCAGGTGCTACTGAAAACTCCTCCCATCATTCTAAATGCCGAACAGGCTTATCCACCCAACTATGAGTCACCAAGGAAAGGCAGGGAACACCTCACCCCTCACCCCCTTGTGACTGTCTACAGGGAAAGCACATCCCTGGCCCCTGTCACTCCAAAACCAGACAGTTAATACACAAACCAGCACACAGAATGGTTAAACAAGAAAATGCCTGTTTTCTAAAAGTAAAACTTCGCTAGAATTGCCAATACTGTTCACTATTCTTTCCATTACTTCACAATTGGGGCACATCACTGACTCAATGTGACACAGAAGATTTCACTTCATATCTTTTTATTTGTTTGAATTTTTGAAGAGCTCATCATACTTTTTTTTATCAAAATCTATCGATCAATCTACACATATCATATATACAACCCACACCCACCATTTACATTTTTACAAAAGACAACAAAACATTATGGACATTATTGACATTACCTAGGTACAACATAAGGACAAAAAAACTTCAGAACAAATGATACAAACAATTAAACTTATACAAAGAAAAAATCACTTAATTTAAATTCATTAAATAATAATCATACAACCAACAGTGCCTTTTCTCAACAAACCCACTGCTTGTAGTAATTAATCTTTTTACTTAATATGTTTGTTAAACACGACAACAAAACTGGGGGTCCTTTTCTTTATGCTGCACTTGTTGGAAAGAAGAACTACGTGGTCGACGCATTTCGAACCCAACACCTAGTTCACAGGGTTCTCATCAGGACCAATAGCTGAAAAAACAAATATAACACTGTATTATCGACTACACTGAACCCCTACGGAGCACCTTCTCAGTTTGTTACCACCTCCATGTACACCTCAATGACCTATTTTCAACGAGATCAGAGGATCTCCTTTTATCCAAATACTTCATGTCTCCAAACTGATTTAAACAGAGAAAGAGGAAAGAAGAGGAAAGAACCGTCAAAGTCTTTTCAAAGATTGACCTGTTCTAACTGAAGTGTACTGTCATGCACTTACTTGTTTATTTGTATGTGGGTGCATAGGCAGCCATCCTTGCCATCCTTGCCATAGCGTTCTAAAAGTGGCATTTTCAAACACACAATTTTAAAACAATCTCCCTAAAAAGATCTATTATTAAATTCTGAGCTCAGAGAGTCTAACCTCCATTTCTCCATCGTGTCTCAATGGAAAGTTATACTTGTAAGATGTTACAAAGCAACTTCCTTGTTAGCCGATGAGACAGATAGCCTTGCAATATTGGAAAAAACGAAATTGCCAGTGTTTCACTATCAAGACCTGCGGGGTGCCTTACCTGTGAGAAAAGGGAAGATTAGGGCAGATTAGGACAGATTAGGGCCTGGCAAGTGGGGGTACTTACCAGCTCCATATGGCAGTAAAAACTGACACTACAGTGGCAGGTCTGAGACACATTTGAAAGGGCGCTTGTGTGGATGGCACAATCAGTGCTGCAGGCCCACTAGCAGCATTTGATGTACAGGCCCTGGACACACACAGTGCACTATACTAGGGACTTAGTAGTAAATCAAATAAGCCAAACATGGAAACACCAATCAATAAACACAATTTACAGTAGGAGCACTTGCACTTTAACAATGAACAGTAGTGAGAAAGTGCACAGAGACTAAACCAGCAAAATGTCCAATGTACCATTAAAAACAGGAGGCCAAGAAGCAAAAAGACTGGGGACATATGTCAAAACATGAAAGGTCTAACATGCCCATATTGGGGAGTGCCCACCCCTATATTTAAAAAAAATTATCTGGCATCCAGTTGGCTTTCTGGCCCCCACTGTGCAGCAGATTGGCATTACCCTTCATCTGCCCCCCCGAGGGGGGTAGAAAGACTGTTATCCCATTTATTTGAAGAAGAAGCATTGCCATGCCCATTCAGGGTGACCTCCATGCATATATTTTTATTTTTAAGAAGTCCCTTGTGTCTAGTGCCCTTTCTGTCCCCTTTTAGGGTAGATCGGGGGTAATTACCCTCATCAGACCCCAAAGACACAGAAAGACTGTTACCCCATTTACTTGGGGTGGGGATATGGCTATGCCCATGCTGGACAGGCTACCCCCATAAATGTAAAATAAAATCACTGGTGTCTAGTGGGCTTTCTGGCCTCCTGGAGGTAGACCAGGGTAATTAACCCCATCTGCCCCCTGGGGGGCTGAAAGACTGTTGCCCTATTTACTTTGGGTGCAGGATTAGCAATGCCTATGATGGGCAGCCCCCCTCCGTATTTAAAAAAAAAAAAAAACATTCTCTGACATCTAGGGGGCCTTTCCTCCCCCATGGGTGGCAAATCAAGGGTAATTATCCCATTGCCTCCCGTGGGCAAAAAGACTGTTTCCACAAAAGATTAAGCCTTCTTTAAGGCAATCGTAACAGTAGAGGAAGTTTTAGAACTCTCCACATTTTTCTAGTGTTGCATGTGTGAATAAACACATACAAAGCCGGAAAAGTAGTAAGGTATTATTTCTGTACTGAAAGATTTTTCTTGCAGTAAAAAGCCTATGCTTGACATATTCGTGCCTAGATGTGTACATTGGTGCATGGAAGCCCAAAGTGTGCCAGCTGGGTTGTGTGAAACACTAGTAAATCTGCCCCTAATATTTGTAGATAGGACTTTGTGCCAAAAGATAGTGCATCTTTGAGGCTGGTGTTAACTATGAGAACGTTTTTATTTCTACATTTTTTTCAACATTCCATTTGTGCTGCACTTTAGAACACATATGCAAAGTGGGACATATGTTAAACTATGTCTGATCAAGCATGGTGTTTTGTATTCAAATGGTACCCATCCCATACAAAAGCTATGCTTGACAATGGTACATGGGTGCATGGCACCCAGAAGTACTCTAGTGCAGTGGTTCTTAACTTTTGACTTCTGGGAAATCCGGGGAGCCCCACAGGGACTTTAATGGAAGCTGGGGTCAGAAAACCCCTGAGTAGGTGTTGTGGAGCCCCAGGGGTCCCCAGACCCCATGTTAAGAACTCCTGCGCTAGCCCTTTCATGCAACGCAGCGTAGCAACTTTGGTTGCTCTGCTGCATTGCATGAAAAGCTAGTAAATCTGCCCCTATCTGTCGCTAAAAGACAGTAATGTTGTTCCGTGGTTTAATTTTATAAGAGCTGGTAGCCCAAGGAATTCCTTTATTTAGATGGCACTTTTTCTGTACAAAAAAACCCACAATACTTTTGGACCCAGTGGCAGCCGGCATGGTTCGCGGGTTGCGAGCCAGACCGGTTAAAAAATTAGAACTTACCTTGCAGCCAGGTCCGGCGTCTGCTCTTGCTCTCCTGTGTCAGTCTCTAGGAACAGGAAGCACCTCCATGCTCCCCTGACCAATCACAACGCTGCAAAGCAGCATTGTGATTGCTTTGAGCGTCATAATTCCACGCTCAGCTAGGTGCCAGGCCATGGGGATGTACTCCACGCAGGGAAAGTGGCATGACTGTTTTGGGTGGCCCAAGAGGGCCGGCGAAACAGCCATTGCGCACATAGGTGGGCTCTACCGCACCTCCCCTGCTATTCAGCCTCACCCCCTCACGCAAAGCTGACGCAGCTGGAGAAAAAAATTAAATGATAATAACAATATGCTATCATTTTATTTTTTATTTCTTTTACTGCTTCAAGGCAGTGGGTGACTCCTCGGTTTGCCCTAAAGAGTGAAAGCATTTTCAGTAATGTCAGAAATTCTACTTTGCCTCTGTAGCACTCCGCTTTAATTTTTTTGCTTTTTGGAGCCTTCTCTAGGATATATTCTAAGGCTCTTGCCCTACTTCGCACTGTGGAGGTGTGGTGCAGCAGTCAGGACGACTGATTCTGGAACACAGGTGCTGACGCTTCGATCCCCAGCAGCAGGTTAGCACAGCACCACGTGACTCCTGAGGTAGTTTCGTGCTTTATAAATGTTGGTTATTATTATATTGTGTGGAGGTACCGCGTTTAGCTGTCACTGTGAATATGTTACTGAAAACGCCTGGGAGGCCTCCTCAAATACTGATTCATGTCCGGCTCAACGAAACAGTCATAAAAGGCCCTCAAATTATTACGGAAACAGCGTATACTACCCTGGATCTCGGTCTGTAAGGAAACAGGAGTCCAAAGCAAATGTTGCTGTGAGTGGTATTTGTTCTTTTGTTTAGGTAATTAAAGCATAATCCCAAGATTAACAAGTTTATTACATTTATGTAGTAGAAGGAATAATGTTGCTGGCATTTAGTGAAACACAGTGTTCCTTCTATCTTGATGGGCTGAGTAATATTTTAGAGAATACCAACATGACTTCAATACAGTGGCTTCGAGTTTATTTGTGTATCTGGTGCTCTTGCCCATCTGTTCACAGGAACATTCGCAGATTCAACAAGTCATTTGTACTTTTCTGATCTGCGAGTCACACATGGTGTAAATTGTGCCTATTATTTAAATGTGTTAAAATGTATATGTCTTTTGTGGCTAATATGTGTAAAATTCCTAATAGTAGAGCAGACCCATGTCCCAAGCTGTAAGCTAACATAACAAAGTGCAACCTTGTAGAGAGCTTAATAAAGGTAGGAAGAGCCCTTTTCATTCTGTAGAAGTTTGAACACTACTTACTGGGGCCATACCATTGCAAACCTGTCATGTACCAATTGGCTTCCAAACACCAGTCTCAAAGATGGACAATTAATGAGTATTGTTTGCAGTTTTTCTTTTTTACAAAATGAAAAAGTGACTCATTTGAAGTGTCAAAAACTCGGACTCATAAGGGAATCCTGCGAACATAAATTACGAGGTGCAGGATTTCCTATCCAATCGCCTTAGCACCTCTAACTAGATCTCCAAGAGCAAATCAGAGTTCCAAAGGCAGCTTCATACAGTCACCTGCCTCAAGGTATGTTAAGAAACTGATGCCTGCCATCTAAGGTTTCACTCATAGACAAGATGGCCACTGTGAAGGATACACAGGAAGCCATGTCCTCTGTCTACTCCTCTCCCTAACCTTCTGGATAAGGGCTTCCTCCAGTATATTCTCGTCAATATTTGCCTTTTAAAAATTTGAAGTGTGTGCATAACCCCCGCACTTTGCCCCACTCCCACATGTGATCCCAATACCTTTTCCTTTCCGTACTTCCCCTCCCACCAAGAAAGCCACTACACTTCTTGTCTTTGTGGTAGTTATTTGTTGGCCGCAGTTTATTAGGGTTACAAGTAAACAGGCATATCTTGCATTTGCATGTTATGTCATTATACACTTCCCTGATATTGTCTCTTGGCCCTTCTGGGGTGGTTCTTTTGTAGGTTGGACTTTCTTGCGCTTCCTCTGAGCGGGAAGGGGGTTATCAGTTGTCCCAGAGTTAGGTCGCCTCGCTACCTTGTCCGACTTTGTTGTGCCCTGCCATTCGGCGGGGACTGGGCTGCGAGCACTGTCTCTGCTTGCTACCCCTTCCCTTCGTAGCCATGTCACACAGCCGTGAGGCATCACAGAGTCGCTGTCCTTAGGCCACCTCACCTAGCCGTGCGGCATCCGAAGGTGAGTGGACCTATTCTGGTGCACCGCCCCTCTGGTGTGCCTCCGTACCAACCGTTCTCAGCTTAGCCCTTCGCCACGCCGTCAGGGAGGCTGCCGTGTTCCTGCGGCTCCCCCCCTACGCCCTCCTTAGTTACTGACAGCCTGCCAACACCATGGCACCCCACAGGTTATTCCAGAAGATCTCCATGCCTTGCTCGGAGAGGTGCACCCCGTCGCTGGCGTAGTATACCGGGCGGCCCATGTGTACCAACCCGTGCCTGATTGATCCCAGGCCGTTTGCCCTGCAGAACTTACTCACTGTGAGGTTCAACTTCTTCCATGAGTTCTCCACCCCTTTGTACGATTCCGCCCCTCGCCATTCCTGTCTGCTGATCAGCTCAGACCAGATAAGTGTTGTGCGCCAGTACGCCCCGGAGGTTTCTACAAGGTCGTTCTGTATCCCGAGGAGGAGGGCCCTCTGCCCCAAACTGGCTAAGTCGTTCCCCCCAAGGTGTATGATCAGGACGTCCGGGTGGCGCCCCGCCTACTCCTGTAGGCTTTTTAGGGTTGCCGCCAGTTGCTCTCATCGCATGCCTGACCGGCAGAGCCAGCGAATGCACGTGCGCCGTGGTCTGACCCTGAGCGTGCGGCCCGTGCATTTCCACTAGGCACCCATCCGTCTGATGAATGAGTGGCCCACCACCCATATCAGGTGGGCTCTGCTCCCTGTCGAGGCAAATGGAAAACTGCCGGTCACTCCCTTGCTTACCCTGCGTGCCTTCTGGTCATAGCAGCTGGGGCCTCACGTACATCTTGTATGCGCGCGAGCGCCATCTCCCAACCGCCTGTATCCCTGTCTCGGACATCCCATGCTGTGCCGCGGTTGTGGCCGCCCCTATCCAGAATGAATGGGACCCAAAGCCCCTCGGCGGCAGGCCCACCCTGCTGAGGGCGAGGCGCATTACTGCTGTGAACTGGAACTTGCTCAGCTGGCACCCGTCTTTGTGTTTGAATAGGGGGCCCACTCCCGCTGGGCGCACTGTCATGAAAGCGAACAGGCAGCATACCGCACAGAGTCTCTGGTCTTGGATGCAATGTAACCTGACTGTGGCCCCCTTTCCAGCCTGATCTGTCTTCGACCGCCGCAGCCCCAACTCCACTCCCTTTGCCTTTGGCGTTACGTCGCTGGCCTGTAAGCAGCGCTCGGCCAGGCCCTCCCTAGCAGGGGCCACTAGTTCACTGATGCGGAATGCCCCAAAGAAGGCCGTGGTAAATGCTGCCCTGAAGAGCAGCCGCTCATATCCGTCTGACGCTATGCTCTCCAATGCCCCCAGCAGTGCCCCCAGCTTTTCGAAATCTATTGGGTGTCTTGTATCCACCTTCTTTCCCTCTTCCCTCTTCCAGCCTTTTATTGCTGTCTTTATGTAGTGGGATGCAATTGGGTTGTGCCCTGTTTCTAACTTTGCATGGTGCGCTACGGCTGTCAGGTGGGCTTGTGCCCAAGACCTAGATCTCTTGTCCTCGTAAGCCCACCCAATAAATTGATCCGCCGCCCTGCGCGTGTCTCCCGGGTTAGCCAGGGATTGTATGCCCCCTACTCTTATCACTGTCGCTACATATTTATTGTACCGTTGCGCTGCACCAGGGGTTAGCGCGTGTTCGATCAGTTCTGAAAGGTCTACCCTGCCAGTTTCCACAGCTGCAGCGGGAAGGGGGTCATGTCTGCGTCTGCCCTGAGTGTCAATTCCCTGAATTTGCTCATCCTAGCTCTGGATAGGGCATCTGCTATTTCGTTCCCCACCCCTGGCACGTGCCTTGCTCGCAGTTCTATGTTGCCTTCCAGCTGCAAGGTAACCAGACGTCGAATTAGTCTCAGTGTGTCCGGCCACCTGGCCGACCCCCTGTTAATTGCCTGCACTACGCCCTTATTGTCAGACCATAGGGTCAATTTCATGTTGCAGAGCTCCTCCTTCCAAATCACCAAAGCTACTACAATTGGGAAGAGTTCCAAAAATGTTATGTTGCCCGTTACGCCTTGCCTATGCCAGCTGCTAGGCCACTGTCCTGCGTACCACTTGCCCCTCAAGATCGCTCCAAACCCTGTGCTCCCTGACGCATCGGTGTAGAGCTCGATCTGTTTGCAGGTCAGCCAGCCTTCCCTCCATATTAGCACCCCATTAAAGTCTGCTAGAAAGGTGTCCCACATCCCGAGGTCCTTTTTTACTTCCGCCCCAAGCCGGACGTGGTGGTGCTTGTGGGTGAAGCAGCGCGTAAGTTGTGTCAATCGGCGAGCGAACACTCTGCCTGCTGGGATGACCCTGGTTGCGAAATTCAACTTCCCAATGAGCTGCTGTATCTCCCTCAGTGTGGCTTTTTTGCGCCTGCATAGGCTTTTTATATCTTGTCTAAAGTCCTCTACTTTCTCGGGGGGGAGCCTAGATGTCCCAGAGTCCAGCTCGATCCCCAGGAATGTGATTTTGGTCATTGGTCCCTCTGTCTTGTCTTTGGACAAGAGGATCCCTAGCTCTCCTGCTAGCTTAATGAATGCCCCCAGGGTGTCTTTGCACTCGGGGGACTCCCCTGAGCCGGTAAACAAGAAATCGTCTAGGTAATGTAGCTTCCCGCCTGCCGGGTGGCTGTTATGTACCACCCATTCAATGAACGTGCTGAATAACTCGAAGTATGCGCATGACACTGGACATCCCATTGGCATTGCCGTATCATGATAGTATTGTCCCTCCCACTGGAAACCTAACAGGTGGAAGCTGTTGGGTGGACTGGGAGTAGACGAAATGCTTATTCAATGTCTGCCTTTGCCATGAGCGTCCCGCTGCCTGTCGCCCTTATCAGGTCTATCGCATCATCGATAGTGGAGTAGCTCACCGAGCACACATCGGACTCAATCCCATCATTAACTGACAACCCATCCGGGAATGACAAGTGGTGGATCAGTCTAAATTGCCCTAATTCCTTTTTTGGTACCATTCCCAGTGTTAAAATGACCAACTCCTTGCCTTCTGTGGCTGGGAGGGGGCTCTCGATCCTGCCTAACTGCCTCTCCTTCTCTATCTTTTTGGCTACCACCACCGGGTGCTGCATCGCTGATTTCAAATTCCTCTCGCAGCTGGGGGGGAGGGGGCCTCTGAACGGGATGGAAAAACCTCTCTCAAATCTGTGCACCAATATTTTTGCGTCTGTCTTATTATGGTATCTGTTGGCTAGCGCGCGTAGTCTTTGTGTGTTGATGGGGGACCATGCTAGCGGAGTGTTCCCATGTCGCGCTCCACCCTCCCTGGCCTACCTGCCTGCCTCATTGCTTCTTTTTCTCCCTGTTATCGCGCTTTAGGTCATCTGTGCGCCTACAGCTTGCCATCGGGTGCCCTCCCCCGCATCCTGAACATATGTGTTGGAATTTACATGCCTCCCCATATGTACATTTGTTGGCCTCAAATTTCCAGCATATTGCTGGTGGCCCACTTGCATGTGTTCCTTTCCCTGCGCTGAAGTGTTTGTGCTTTTGAAAAGGCCTTCCTTTGAAAGGATCCACGAAAGGGGTGCTTACTCCTCCCCCTCCATGTCCTAGCTTCTTTTGCTACCATCATTTTATGGATGAACCCGGAAACGTCCTCTTCATTCCATTCCATTTCCGGGTGTGTTTGCAGTTTTAGCCTGAAGCCCTTATCGTATTCTAGCCATGCTGTGCCTTGGAACTGCCTTTGCGCGTTGTGTATGTACGCCTCATAAAGCCATAGATCGGCTGCCAGCGCAGGAATTTATCGACTATGATGCATGCCATTATCCTGAATGCGTCTAACCAATTGTCGAATGTCCGTTCCTTGCGCTCCCTTCTTCTTTCCTACCTATCTTCCTCCTTCTTGTCGCATGTCGTCAAGTCTAGCCCTTCTAACTGTATTTCCATTAGCGAAAAGATATCTATGAACTCCTTCCGCCATATTCTCTCTTTTACTGCTAAGGGTATGAGGCTAGCCAGGCCTGTGGCCCTGGTGGTCATGGTTGCAGGGCCTGGCGAGGGCCTTGCGTAATCCTCAGGTATGTCTACTGCAGCGGGGGGTCTGCCCAGGAGCTGGGTGTTCCCCCACGCCACCGTGGGTGACCCCACCTCCCCCTCTGTAGCTGTTGCGGTCTGCTCCCCTATCCGGTGCTGCAACGCAGTGCCTGGTTTGAGCAGGTACCAAGGTGCCCCTGTGGCCTCCATTCCATGTGGGGTTGTAGCTCCCTCTGCCCGCAAGGACCCCTGCCCTGTGCTTATCTGCACCCCCGCCGACACTGTGTTCTGCACCCCCAACCCCTTTAATAACAGCGGCGCCATGGTCCTGCAACATTCCTGAATAATTGCGCTAATATGCTCACTGCTGGTTGGTGTCTCATTGTTCCCCTTGTCCGGTCCCGCCGCCGCCGTGCTGGCTGCAGGTGGCTGGATCCACTGTTTCGGTGCCTTTGTGGTCTTTGCCGCCTCTGTGAGCTTTGCTGGTGCCCTCCTACTCCTCTTGGCCGCCGGTGGCGTGCTTGCGTTGCTCCTCGGCCCGCTCGTCCCCTCTTCTGAAGATTTCATTTTCGCCGTGCTGCTCCCCCGCTCTTTGTAGATAGGAGCATACCTGGGGTAGCGGCGCTTATATGCCGCCCCCCAGGCCACTATCGTGCTTCATGACCCCCCGTCATTGGGGGGTTTAAACATCGCCTGCCCCCCATTGGCCGCGATGCGGGGGGGGGGGTCTGTCACCTTTGGCGGATTCCCCTGCATCCTGTTGGGGCAACCCCGTTTTAGGGCCAAATCATCATCTCCTGCGACAGTCGTTCCCTGCCCCCGCCTAACTGAACTGGGGGCTCGCCGCCGGGCTATGGTGACGGCTCTTGAGCCCCCTTCGGTGGCCCGTCTCTGCGATACTTAGCTGTCACATACTAAGGAAATAATGTACATTGTATGGCACCACCAACACTTCCCATAGGCAACTGGACTAGCCAATTTAAATTCATGCAATTGTAACAGTAATTTCATGGCCTCTCCCTTTGTGCTTAGCAGCGAAGGTGATGGGACAGTATTTTGAGGACTGAAAAAAACGTCATTCCGTAGAACGCCTCACATTTACATATTGACTTTGCAAATGCAGCGGGGTTAAGACCAGCACCGCATTCTCCATTTGTCCAGTTGTGCATGTTTAGGTCCAACTCCACTAGTCCCCAGTTGCAAATGAGAATGCTGCCTCTGACACAGAAGACATACATAATCTATACAGGAATGCGATTGATAACGGATTCCCATATAACAGATGCCTCCACCTCTAATACGTTCCAGACTTCAGGTCTTTACTTCATCACAACTAAAAATAACCACAGCTACCTAATTATCTTCATTTTTCTGTAGGAACTTCTTCAGGACTGTCGGAATGTCTCATTTGTACACAGTCACATAGTAATACACATTTTTTCCATAACGTCAACTCAAGTTTGTGTATATGTTGTTCATAGTTCTCATGTAGACATGGAATAAAAAAAGAGGCACAGGTGCTATCAACACACCTCCAGGTAGCCTCATGCATACATTACTTGGTTTTTCCAGCCTACTTTAGCATGTTTCCTTGGTATAATAAAAGTTGCAGTCATTTTATAAAAAAGAAAAAAAAAACATTGCTTGGGCACTTTATTTATTGAGATTGATACATGTACAACATTAACTAAAAGTTCCACAACTAAAACCAGCCTCCAAGACTAAGTCTTGCCTCGACCGCCCCTTAAAAGAACACCCTTGACTTTTCAGTGAGTTTACATTCATTTCTGGTTTCTGCATTTTCATAAACCAAAATTATATTTGTAACAAAGATTGCCAAATGGTCTCCAGTAGTGTAGATGTTAGAGAAATGGCCTGAAAGCCAGGACAGGATACGTAAATCAGAGCTACCTATCTCAATGTTAATGTTAATGATATTTATAAAGCGCAGCTGTTAGACAAAGGTGTTGTGGCGCAATGTAAGCAATATTTAGATTTTGAGGCACACTGCTCAGGGGCTGCCTTCAAATGAAACATGGAATATCTGCTGGTGACCAAACACTCAATCAAGATAGTAGACTGCCTGCTGAACTCAGTTAAACCTCTCAAGCAGACCCTGTACACTCATCTGAGGGAGCTACTACTATATTTCATATATTACAATTACTTTCTAAGTATTGCACACAAATGCATATAGATCTAAAAAAAACTCAAAGAATTAATTTTCAACAGATTTAAAGTACTCTGTTTAAGACTTGCCAGAAACATCATCAATTAGGAATGCTTTGAAGAACAATGGGTCTACGTAGATAATCATGAAAATTAGTTTTTTGATCTGTTCAGAAGAGTTTTGATTATTCCGACAAAGATGTGTGCAACAATTTTTACTGTTATATTATTAAAGTCCTTTAGATATCAATTTTAGAATTGAAAACAAGGCACTTTGCCTACTGTATGAATTGGTCACACTGCTACCTTTTCTCCCTGATCCTAGTGTTAATGGCTTTCATCTAGGACACCACACTGGAAGACCTTAAAAAGCCTGGTCACACATCACTGGAGCCACCCACATTGTGACCCTTTTTGGACATGGTTTTCTTTTCAATCAACAACATCACAGTCGATAAGCCAGCAACTATGACCTGGACATACCACGCACTTGTTAGTTTCAGCATACCCATCCCACACCACCACAGACCTGCCACCACAGGAACCACCCACTGCAGCTGGAAAAGCATCACAGAAGAGAAGTAGGTTTCCTCCCTCTCTGCGCACCAGGGCAAACGCAACAGCAACTTACCAAAGCCATCAAGTACCTCAACAGCTGGATCATGGCATGCGCTGATACCCTGGCTCCCCTCTATGCAACCCCTTGGCAAGAGACTAATAACAGGCTAGTTAGTAAACAGAAGAATTCAGCCTGATGAAACTCTACTGCAAGCAACTGGAGCTCAAATAGAAAAAAGTCAAGATACCACAGTTCACTAGACGCCAGAAAAGCTTTCGATATGATAGAGTGGCCCTTACTGTTTGAGGTCCTAGAACCGTGGGCTTTGGGAGCAGTTTTGTAGCATGGATCAGGCTTCTATAACCTGAACCCCTGGAGCAGGTGACGGTAAACGGGGGCTGATTGTCAATATTCAGTCACCACAGAGGTACACGACAGGGCTGTCCCCTATCCCCACTAATATTTGCCTTGGTGCTGGAGCCCCTAGCAGTCTGGGTACGGGGTGATCCCCTTATTAGAGGACTTAAATGGATGAGAGTGTGGGAAGATAGAATTTCCCTTTACGGAGATGACATTCTCCTTTATTTGGCTTAACCTTATTTCTCCCTGCATAGGGTGCTACATATTTTCACCCTATACTAAAAGTATTCGGGATACACCATGAACTGGGATAAGTCACTTATATATATCCTGTGGGGTGGAAAACTGAGACTTCCTAGGGAATGTGAAGCTTGGGTGGTGACAGAAGGATTTAAGTACTTAGGAATCTATGTAACCAGAGAACTATCAGTGTTCCAGAGCTGGAATCTAGACCCCTGTTGTGCTGTTTGTAGGAGGATGTGAGATACTGGAGGTCTTTCCCCTTGTCATTGCTGGGTAGGGCAGCCTTCTACAAAATGATGGCACTTCCCCGCTTTATTTATGTTTTACAAAATATGTCATATGCGGTGCCCCCGGGGGACTCCTATATGGTAGAGACTGAATTAAGCACACTTCTCTGGGATGTGGTAATCCGCGAATTGCACTACATAAACTCACCAGGAGCTGGTATGATGGGGGGATCACGCTTCCTGCGTTGCAAACCTACTACTGGGCAACTCAATTGGCAGTAGTTAATAAATGGGTACATGTAACCCACAATGATCCAGCCTACAATATGGACAGACACAACATGAGATCAGAGGGTTGTTTACCCCAGAGCCATCTATGATGGGAAACACGCAACACCACTCCACTCCCCAATATCATCAACAATTAAAATATGGCACACATAATCAAGGGTGCTGGGCTGGAAAGACAAAATAACATTTGCTACACCACTGTGGGATTCTAGAGCACTGGGATTACTGGGGTACCAACCAGGTTTTGATAAATGGGATAAGATTGGCCTCTCCAAGGTGGATGACCTTTGGGTGAGAGGGAGGGTTAGACCCTTTGCCACCTTCCAAAAAGACTACAATTTGGCTACCACAGAGACCTTTCGATCCCTCCAAGTCAGACATGCACTAAACCAAGCTATTTCAAGGGGTTCGGACCTTCGGCCTCTTCCGAGGATAGGCTTTTAGATGATTATTTGAGTAAGAAAGCAATATCACTGACCTATCGAAAGATATTAAGTAATTCCCCAGACAAGCGCTTTGCCTTCATCAACAATTTCACTGCACAGCCTGACACCACCAGAAATAAAACCCCTTCATAACACCACTGCAATGAGTTCTAGGTATTCTTCTTTCACAAATTCACCTCCATATGGAGCTACCACGACCCTCAACTCAACCCTTTCACCATCGCAACCATCACAACCGAAGAATGAATCCAGACTTCAAGGCCCGCAGACACCACCTTTATAATAGTTCTTAAAAAAAGCTGCCACCATGAAGACCATCCACTTGAGGACCCCATCTGACCTTTTTCCCCACCATGCCTTCACGAAAGGACTCCTACTGATCAGCAAAGCACTAACACCCACCCACAACACCTTAATTGACTCAGCCCAATTCCCGGACACTAGGAAACATGCCACCATCATGCCCCTATTCAAGAAGTCATTCTGTTGACCCAGCCACATTTTCCAACTCTAGACCAATCTCTCCCCTACCATACCCAGCAAAGGCCATAAAGAAACTAATCAACTCACACCTCACTCACCACCTCAGCAACCACCAGCTCCTTGATGATGCACAGTCCAGAGTCAAGTTCAACCACATTCCAGACACAGCACTCATCACCGCCAGAAGCAACATGTGCATGGTTCTTGACAGAGGAGACATAGCAGCCCCAACATGGCAGCCCTTCTCCTAGCCTTCTCTGCAGCATTTGACATGGTCTCATACCCCATAATAATCAGGTTCCAGATCCACTGGTTCTTCTTCTTGTTAATGAATAGAACTCAAGCTTCCTGCCTGACAACATACTCCTCAGAAGCCCACAAACTCATCTGCAAAGTGCCTCAAAGGTCATCGGTCAGCCCCACGCTCCTAAAAGTATACATGATCCCTCTGGCCAAGGTTATCCGCGCACACAACATCAACATCCTCGCCTAAGCCGATGACATGCAACTCATACTGTCCTTCTCGGACAATACCTCGAAAACAAGAAACACGTTCACTGCCTACATGTCAACGAAGATGCTAACTGGATTAAATCCAACAGTTTCAAGTTCAACACAGGCAAGATCAAAGTAGTGATCTTCAACAAGAACACCTCACCATTGAACTTTAACTTCTGGTTGGCTAAACTCGGACCCACACTCAGCACCCATGTCAGTAACCTCAGAATAAGCATTGGACATTTCCACACAAGGCTATCACTGCATCCTGCTTTCGCCCAATGTAGATGCTGGGGAAGATCTTCAAATGGATCCCAAGCAACACTAAAAAAAAGTCACTCATGCCCTAGTCACCAGCAAGTTGGACTTCACCTTGTTACCGCAAGCACAAAGAAACTCACTAGAAGACTCCAAACGATACAGAACTCTGCAGCCAAACTTATCCTCAGCCTCCCACACAGACCTCACATCAACAACACCTCAGGGTGTACTGGCTCCTTGTACACAAATGTGTTAATTCCAAATTACTAACACACACGTTCAAGGCATTACATAACTTAGGCCCCACCTACCTGAACAGTTGCAACTCCTTCATTCAAATACCCAGAGAGCTCTGCAATGCAGGACTATTACTAACATACATCTCGCACACACATAGAACCAGATCAGGAGGACAGAAATTCTCTTACATAGCTCCTAATGGGTGGAACGGCCTCACACTCCACATTATTGCCTCCTCCTCTCACCTTTAATTCTGTAAGAAACTGAAGACTTGGCTTTTCAATTAACCAATCTATTATATGCAGAATTAGGCACACACATCTGCTCAGCACCAGCATACCCTCATGGGTGATAGTGCACTTTACAAATACATATAGCATAACAATGTGTTACCACCATTTGGTGTATTTTTTGTAGTATATTTTGACATTTCAGATTATGAGAGCAAGTGATGACATTCAGCCTCTCACATTAACCCATTGACTACTACGACATTAACTTGAATTTGCACTCAGTAGCATGGATTTTCAGTGAATTCTGAAAGAATATTTAGAGATTTTCAGAGTTTAGCAACAGTTAATGGAAGGAACAGAATAAATTTATATGTCCCTCTGATGGACACACTTAATATTGCCTCTCCATTGAGATGCCTGAGAAGCTCCTCCTCAGAGTCAAGAACTGTAAATGAGAAGAATATTGCTCAGAGGGCAAAGGCTAATATAATATGTAGTATACAATCATTCATCCTCCTTACAATAGTTCAGCGCCTGCTCCTCTACAATGGCGGAGGAGGGCCGCCCCCCCCTGGCAGCAACAGCAGTTGCAAAACGAAAACAATACCCAAGAAGGTTTATTATCATTTTATGTTTCTTTCCTGGCAGTACTTGGGGGCATGGCCTAATCCATGATCGTAATGGAGGAGGAGTGACAGGTGCTACCAGTGCACATGTGGGTTTGGCAGCCATCTCAGGATGGCCTAACCAACATATGCAATGAGCTGTCTCCAACCCGAGCTGTGTTGCTGGGTTGGAAACAGAGGCACAGGCTCCCAGTCTACCTGGGAGCGCAAATCGAGGGTGCTCAGGCCAATCCTGACGCTGCTCTCATGCTGTCAGCAGCCTGAGAGCAGCATTAGGATTGGCCACAGGGCAGTCTGGGAGCCTGTCCTGCGCTGGAGCCAAAATAGCAGTGATGGAGGAATGCAACGGGCATTCGGGTAAGTTCTTATTTTTTTAGGTGTCTTTATGATTGTCCCCCCTACCTTCTTCTACCCCACCACTCTGCTCCAACACCAGCAAAGACTGCAATAGTTACAGGTTCAATACTTTTTCGACTCATGCAGGATGTAATAAAGAGGGTATTGTAAGATTTCAGTGGCAAGAGACCATCTTTTTTTCTCCTTTGGAGTCCACTCTTTGTTACTGAAAATATAAACAAGCTGGCTACTTGCTTCTAAATTTCCAGGTAGATAAATATAGATTTCATTGACTCTTCAGAAATATAATGATTGGTGTTGAACTGACACTGAGTTATTCTTCATCTTTTTTACCCTTTCCTCATAGTCACAAAAAGGGGAAATCAGCTGTAGGCGAGAGCTATTAAAACTTAACTAGATGTGAAAGGTTACAGTCCTGGTGTATGAGGTTGTGTCAGGGAGGAGTGGAGAATGGAATGGGCAACCCTGAGAAATTCGTTTTGGGTGTTCAATCAAAATAGGGAATTTTAACCAACACGCATACATGGAGAGTACAGCTATGCTATTGTATAATGTAAGAACTACAAAATGGTTTATGTTTATTTTGCTTATATATAGCATACCGTAAAGAACGAATTTACTTCTAGGCATAACGGCAATGAGTTGGAATACATAGCAATATGCCAGTGTATATAATTGCCTTCTGTAAGTGAAATTAGTTTTAATTGGTTGCAGAGTTGAGAGTCATGTACATTTTTCATATATTATACACGTAACTGGAAATACGTTTGGTGCACATTACACCCTACTGGGGGAGGAACTTTAGTGAATGCAAAAGTACTTCGCGCATCTGGTCCTTGGTTCCTTTCATCTCTACTATGCTTTTTCTCATCGTCTGCTTTTGAACAGGCATGGGAGACATTTTAATTACGCTGGAGTAATTTCAGTAATTTTGTGCTATGCTTGTGATGTAAAATTATGCAGTTCCGCCCGCTTGCGTAGTTTAGAATAATTTGCCTATGACAAGTGGGCAGGGACAGAGTGCGAGTGGCTAATGGCTGCTGCTGTTCACGTTCTGCTGCATTTACCAATATTTCCTTAACGCAAAATGCATCCTTGAGTCCATTTTGGACATGATGCATTTTGTGCTTAGAAAATAAGACTAAATGCAGGGCTACACTTCTTGTGTAATTCTACATAATCTTTCATAATTTTGCTGAATTACTCTATGGGAAACTATGCGAAATACACCCACACCTACTTTTGGACCAGGTAATTTCTATTCCTGCCTCACTCCTGTCTTTCTGCCAAGATAATTTTTTATCTGATAGAATATTGATCTATTCCAGCAATCTCCTTTTGGACAGTGTTGAACCTATCGTGTCGGACAACCTAGATCAGTCGCAGCCTTCGAGGAGTTGCAGGCCCTACCTTGGTTGCAAGACATGACATTGTGATCAGCAAACAGCTTCTCCATTACTTGATTGAATGTGATGCCTAAAACATTGCGGTTCTATTCAAGAAGAACAGTTGGAAATATCACAATGCACTACAGACTTACAAACCCATATAATCAAGTTCAGGTATCTTGTTTCTTAGGAACAAGTTAGAAGAAGAATTGAAGGAGGAACTGGGATGTGTGGGTTGGCCAGCATCCCTATCTGATCTAATATCCGTAGTTCTCCAATTTGAGAGTAGCTTCAGGAAAGAAGGTGAGAAATATTCAAGAGTAATATCCGAACAAGACAAATTACTTGGCCAGGTCATCAAAAAGCACCTCCTGTTTTCAAGTAATCTGAACCTGCTAAAAAAAAACATGCAATTAGGAGCAAGGACCCCATTATCAAAGGCAAAAAATTATGAAGAAAGATGAGACTGTGCCTATATCAGTAGCAGATGGTGTGCGGACGGAGTGGCGGGTGGGGACGACGATGGATGTCGGGGAGTTGTGGGGAGGGGAAACGGACAGGAAAACATAAAACAAAATAGGGAAAAAGAAATTACCTGCTGCCCGCCTCTCTTCTCCGTGTCCTCACTGCAGCACAGGCCCCTGACTCCTTTGCGGCCAATCCTGATGCTGCTCTCATGCTAGAAAGTAGCATAAGGATTGGCCTGAGCACCGTGAATTTGCGCTCCTAGAGAGACTGTGAGTCTGTGCTTTTGCTGTCTCCAAACACGCAATGCAGCTGGGTTGGAGACAGCTCAGTCTGCATGTCCCTTGGTGAAAGGGAAGACATTGAGCCAAACCTGAAATTGCTTGCACAATTAAATCAATTGCATTCTGGCTTTATCAAGATACAGTCCATCTTTTCTTTTGAAAACAAAAACATCGACATACCCACACTGGTAGACAGTAGAGCATCTGGGAATTTTGTTGATCTTCAGTGGGCCGAACAGAACTATGTTCCAACCTGCAAGAAAGGCCAGACAGTAATCAAAGAGATTAGAATTCAAATGGAATAGTTCAGGGAATCACCAGCTGGCAATAGCTTATCACTCAGTACTTGCTTCCACTCAACCTCTCTTAAAGGAAATAACCCCTATGGAAAGCTAGTAAGAGGAAAACATAACTGTTCTCACTTGGGGCATTCCCGAAACGAAACAATTATGCTACAAGATTTCAAAGAATGGATCCAGCAAATGATTTAGAATGTGAAATATCATCATAGAAAGTTGTTAGCCGTATCAGGAAGGACTTCGTATTTAGAAGAACAAAACAACTGGAAGAGAACACAACAGACTGTAAATTGATTACAACGTTCAGCAATAACGAAAGTCAAATAGGAAGGATTAATTGGAAACACTCAAAAGTACTCAAGATTGTTTCAGGAGGAGGTTCCAGGATAGGAAACAATCCTCGGATACCTTTTAGAAGATTGGGAACTCATAAGGATGCATTAGTCCATAGTCATTTGGAGAGTGACAGAAAATCAGGTTGGATTATGCTTAAAGCTGGTTTCTGGCTCTTTAGCAAGTGCAAAGCATATAAAAATATAAACAAAGAGCACACTGTTTAGAACATCTTTTTCAGAGACTGAAAGATAAACAAGCATTTCACATGTAAACCCATTTTTACGATTTATGTATTCAAATGTGGTTGTCAAAAACAATATGGTAGGAATATGGGCCTTATGTTTAAAAAAGTGTGACCGGCAAGTCAGTCACAAACTGATTTGCGACCGATAAAACCTTCTGTCGGTATGTTCTAATGTTTAAATTGTATGCATTTCTGTTTTTTAGTACTGCAAACAAAAGGTTTTCCGATTTGCAAATAATAAATCAATTTAGCAACTCGGAATTGGTATGTTCAAAGCATTCGCAAATTGCAACTTTTTGCACTCATACAGGTACATGCATCATTGTAGTCATTTGGGATTTCTTAATTGCGATTTTTAAGGAATCGCAATTAAGAATTCGCAAATGCCTATGCATGTAGAAATCTCAGAAAAATGTGCGATTTCTAAACATTCCTTAATTGCGACTCGCAAATTGCGAGTCGCAATTAAGGAATCCCTTCCCATTCATTCCTATGGGCCTAGCGGCCCATAGGAATGAATGGGAAGACATTTTTATTCTGCGAATCGCAATTAGCGATTCGCAAATGGAGAATGCGAATTAAAGGGTGCAGGGGTGTCCAAAGGACACCCTGTTGCACCCCTGAAATTGATATGTGCACCCATGTTACGCACACACATGTCCCAGAGGCATGTGTGTGCTTAACATGGGACTTTAAAAAATGCACTTTGATGCTTTTTTGAAAAAAATCGCAATTTACCATCACCTTATATGTGATGGTAAATTGCGATTCTTAATTGCGAAATCGCAAATCTTTTTACTTTCTTGCATTGCATTTAAGGAATCGTACATTGCGATTCCTTAAATGCAATCGCAATTTAAGAAATCGCAAATTTTGCGATTTCTTAAATTGCGAGGGGCTACTTGTTTCATGCATTCCAAAAGCAATTTTTGCGATCGCAAACGGCCGATTTTTGCGATTCACACCGTTTGCGATCGCAAAATGCTTTGATGCATGTGCCTGATAATTTCCTTCCAATTGGATGCAGGTTTAAACCGGGTGCCTCGTTTCTTACAGAGTGTCTATGTCGTATACTATGGTGAAGTGCAGAAGAGGAGGCACATTTTGGCAGCAGTACAGAGTAGAAGGAACAGGCAAGATAGGATCTCTATAGGGTGAGAGTTACACTCTTTGACCAACCAAAGGAGGAGATTTATACAGAGCAGAGGTTTTTTCGAAGTGTTATTGTATATTGTATTTAATACATGAAATGCACCCTTTAGTAGAAAGAGACGCTCGCAGAGCCCAGGCTATGCCCTCACACATTCAAGTACTGTGTTCCTTGCATCGTTTGGCATCCGCATTACCAAGCTGAAGCAGGAAGCATTTTACAGAGTGAACTATCTCAGGTTTTCAAAACATTTCTTGAAGCCATGTTGGTGGCATAAATATTTACATTGTGTTTCTTCATACACAAGGTGACCTACTAGACACCAAGTTAGCATTTTTCAAAGTAATACAATTCCCTCAGTTCATTGGCTGCATTGAAGGGACACACATTGGAATTTGTTAACCAACCTCATCTGAATTTTTATACTGAAATACCAAAAATTGTCACTTAAATATACAGGTAGTGTGTAATGATGAGTGTTCTTATAACTGGCATTTTATCACGTTATCCAGGCAGTATCCTTGATTCCTATATGTTCTGCCACTTTGGTCTGTATACCCATTTAGTACCTGGCAGCCTAGTGATGGTTTTCTTTTGAGTATGCAATACAAAGGAATTTAACACATATGTATATAACTTCATAATTTATAACATGAGCTGGATTTCTTATAACGTTTAATAGACTTCTAGATGACAGTGCATATGTTCCTCGAACATGTATTATGAAACTCTACCTATGTCCTCATTCAGTCAGGCAGCGAAGATATAATGTAACACACCAACAGACCAGGTCTAATATAGTGCGTATATTTGGCCTTCTGAAAATACTATTCAGATGCCTACATAAGAGAGGGGGAAAATTGCAGTATGAAAGGAATCTCTGAACACAAATCATCAACTTCTACTTTTGAAGTAAGTAATTTTATTATTGACATTTTTGACTTCCACAAAGTATCATTTTTAAATTGTAAACAATATTTATTCATTATTTTTCACAGACCATTAATGACCAAAGTTCAGAGGCGTAGCTAGAGCTTGTGGCGCCCGGGGCTATCCCTCAGATTGCCGCCCCTGGGGCGGGGGCTGGGAAAAAGGATGGCGAGCACTTGAAAGAGGTCCAATAGACGCTGCTAAAAGTTACTTCGATCATGCAAGTTACATGCACATACATGACACGGTCCAAGGCTACACAGTTGAATACACTGGTGACCGGCAGTACAAAGGAGAAAACACAGACTGCATGGTCTATCTGGGGACTCAGAAAAAACACATGTGACATCCATCAGAGAGCTGCGTGAACTAATACCTGGTCCTTTTAATTCAGTAAAACACCGGGCGTGCAGTGCGCACTATTTATTTCATTAGAGCAGTTATTATTATTATTATTATTATTATTATTATTATTAAACCATTTTATAGCGCGCTCTGCTACTGAGGAGTATCCTGGCGCGGGGGAAAGAACAGCGAAACCACGTTCTTTCAGAAAAGGAATCTCAAGTAGCGCTGTTAAACAGATGAGTTTTTAGGTGTTTTTTGAAGACGGCTACATTGGGTGTGGAGCGCAATTGAAGAGGAAGGGCATTCCAAGCGCGCGCCACGACCACCGCAATCGACTGGCCGCCAAGCCTGGCACGCTTGAAACGGGGAAGGGATAATTGAAACAGAGTGGAAGATCTCAGAGTACGTGTGGGAATGTAGCTAACAAACCTTTTCCTCAGGTACTGGGGGCCTTGTTGGTGGATAGCACGAAACGCCAAAACTAGCGACTTAAACCGGATGCGCTGTGCAACCGGAAGCCAGTGTAGTAAGCGCAACTCCGCGCGGACACTCATCCATCTAGGAATGTTGAATAAAAGGCGGACTGCCGCGTTCTGGATGACTTGCAGGCGTTTTACCAGATAAGAAGGGATTCCGCTGAACAGGGCATTGGCATAGTCCAGCCTGGACAGTATAAGCGCTCGCGCAACAGACTCCCTTGCCTCTCTAGGAAGCAGGGGAAAGAATTTGCGAAGCATTTTTAAGGTCGCAAAACAGGTGCCGGTAAGTGTTTTGATATGGTGTTCAAATCTCAAGTCCTCTCCGAACCAGATGCCCAAATTCTTGGCAGGTCTCCCCATCTCTTTAGGGCCTGGAATGTCAGGCGGCCATAGTGTGCTCATGAACGAGGGGGGAAAAGAGCCATAAAAGAGAACCTCAGATTTGTCCTCGTTGCACTTCAGCTGGGCCCTCGTCAGCCAACGAAATACAGCGGACAAACAAAGATGAACTGTAGAGGTATTGAGGTTGTCATCTGGCCAGGTAAACAGCAATTGGGTATCGTCTGCATACCCTATGATCTTAGCCCCGAACTGCTCAGCTAGATAGACCAAAGGTGTAATATAGGCGTTGAACAGTAAGGGGCTAAGGGTGGAACCTTGCGGGACACCTGTAAGCAGAGGCTCGGACTTGGAAGCGTAAGGGGGCAGCCAGACCTGCTGGGTCCTGTCAGACAAGAAGGAGGACAGCCAGTCTAACACAACCCCACCAATGCCTATATCCGCCAGCCGGCCGAGAAGAAGCTCATGGGGGACGGTATCGAACGCGGCAGAGAGGTCCAAAAGGATAAGGACCGCTCTGCCGCCTCCGTCTAGGCAGTCCCGGATGGCCTCGCTCATCTCCAGGAGGGCTGTCTCGGTGCTGTAAGCAGCCCTGAAGCCCGACTGGGCCGGGTGGAGGGCATTGGAAGTTTCGACGAATCTCTCTAGTTGTCGAAATACCACCTTCTCACAGATCTTTGTGAGAGCCGGTAAGAGGGAGATTGGTCGGTAATTCCCGGGGACCGACCAGTCTAGACTAGGTTTCTTTAGGAGAGGCAGAAGCTTAGCCTGCTTCCACACAGTAGGGACCACGCCCGTCCTCAGGGAGAGGTTCACAATCTGCGTGATCTCAAAACAGACCAGATCCGCCACCTCCGAAAGTACCCGGGCAGGGCACGGGTCAGCAGGGGAACCAGATTTCAGAGACTGGATTAACGGGAGAGTAGTATCCTCCGAAATTTGCTCAAAGACCGTGAACCGCTGTTCCGGGCTAGGGCAAAAAGAGGGATAGGGTCCCTCTGTTGAGTGATCGGTGGAGAGGGCAGCTGCAAGGTCTTGCTGAATCCTCTTTATTTTATTGGTAAAAAAGGAAGACAGATCCTCACACCATTGCAACGAAGATGGATGAGAAACGGCCTCAGCGACAGGTGCCACAAAGCTTTTTACAATGGCAAAGATCTCTTTGCTACTGTTGTCTGCCTTGGCAATGCGCCCAGCATAATATTTTCCCTTCGCACCCTTAATGGCAATATAGTATTCTTTTTGAGCCAACCGTAGAGTGGATTTAGCCTCAGGGCTATAGTCCCGTCTCCACGCTCGTTCAAGCTTTTTACATCCCAGTTTTAGTTCCCTTAGTTCTGGGGAAAACCAAGGTTGGGAGGGGGTGCGTCTAGATCTCGTAAGCGTAGTCTGCCTAGTGGAGGCGGTAGCCGCCTGCTGTAGCCACTCATTAAATTCGCAAACCGCCTCATCCAGAGGCAGTTCTGATTTAGGGCGAGTGTTATCCAGAGCCAATCTGAATGCGGGTATATTAATCTTTTGGGAGTGGCGAATAAAAGGTGGGGAACAGGGTTCCACAGTCTCCCAGTTGAATCTGACCAAATCATGGTCTGACCAGGTCGTTTTCTCAACAGCCACAGCCTGAATTGGGAAGTTGGAACATACCAGGTCAAGCAGATGGCCCCCCCTGTGCGTCGGGGCAGACACCCATTGCTTGAGTTGGGCAAGCTCCAAGATTTCACCGAGCCTATGGGCATCAGGTGAATCAGGGACATCCATATGAATATTCAGGTCCCCGACCAGTAGGAATCTAGGAAAACCCAGGGCCCGTGGGACCAGATACTCTTCCAGGGAGTCCAAAAAACGAGTAGCCAGACCCGGAGGTCTGTATATAAGAGAGCCTCCTAGGGTGAAGTGGGGAGAAGTTGTGATTGAAAAGTGGAGAACCTCACCCCCTATGTCCGAAACCGGCGGCTCAGAAGCGAAGCTCCACTCCTCCTTAAACACAACCGCTAGTCCACCGCCTCTACCCAGGGGACGGTAGTGGTTCCCAAACTTTTGCGGCCTGCTGCTCCCTTGACCTAATTGCCCATTGGCCGCGGCACCCCATCATATCACTTTTTTTTTTACAGGTGCAGGGATGTAAGCCCTACCTTGGGAGTACTTCCACTTTTCTCCCTTACATTAATTGTGATGAAGCCGATGAAGGTATTATAATTTGAATTTGGAAGCGCAACATAATCTATGTACATCAGAGAACAAAGCTGACATATGTCCTTTTCGTAAGTGGCACCTTCAGACATTTCCACCTTTGCTACCAACAGCACTTTCATGCTAGGTATTTTAAAGTTCATATCATGTTAAATGCGAAACTACAAGTCCCAGAATATAACATTCTGTTGGGCAAAAAAGCCGGAAGGGGCTGAATGTGTTCTATCATACACAGGGCTAGCACAGCAAAACAAAACCAGAATTACAATTATCAGAATGTAAAGATAAAAGTAAGACTGGGAGAGCCATTCGCAGAAGACATAAAACATGAAGCCCTCTCGTGTTTTACAGATCACTTCCATTAATTAATCATGACCCATACATAACCACATGCACATGCTGCTAACACTAACCAAAAATTTAACGTGGTTCAACTCACATAAACGACTGACATGGCAGCCGAAGGGATAAAAGGACATTATCATACATAGCAGCCAGGAGCTCCCAGAACTGCTCGCCTGTAAAGGCTGCTGCGCGCTCTCTTGAGCTTTGCTGGAAGTGAGCATTCTTGCCGGGCCCTAACATGCTGCTAATTCTAATACATCACAATCACGGTAATGAGGACTCGCTTTCAGCAGATTATGTTTAGTGTAGGGCCTACAACTACACATAATCTGCTGAAAGCGAGTCCTGTCCTACAATGTAGGCCCTAACCCTCTTCTTAGAGCTGTCATCTGTCAGGACCGAGCAGCCGGCCCTAATCACTACCCCGCTTCCTCAATGACATGTACATTAAAATGCGGGCTGCAACACTTGACATTCCTGGCTTTGGCACTTGCTGGACAGGCCCAGCCCCAGTGCTCAGCCCTAACACGGTTGTGCAGCGAGGCCAGCAAGTGCCAAAGCCAGGAAAGTCAAGTGTTGCAGCCCCCATTTTAATTTACATGTCACTTGTTTTGCATTTATTTTCTACCGCCGACGATGCGCATGGGACATGAACCTACCTATTTGATGTACAGAGGGTCTCTAGAGTTGCGGCCGAACTTGGGAAGCAATAACGCTTGGCATTGCTCTATGTGCGTTGTACGCCTGGCTGGCACGCCTAAACTACGTGAAGCACGTACGCGGGTATGGCGGCCGTACGCTTTGGACCAAACCATGATTCCTGGTTTTACAGGTGGCACTTTTAACTCCCCCCTTATGTTGCGCTGGTATTTATTTTAATTATGCGCTGCGGCTGGGCCAAACCACACTGGCTGACGCCGGCTAGTGCGTTTAATTCCCAACCCACCCACATGACATACTCGGGCGACCATTGATTTTGTCATTACAACACCCGATATCTTCCCTAAAAAATTTCAAAGATGTTCACGCCCCCCCTAGCTAGTCTTAATAGCGCACCAGGGAATCACTGCATTGGAGGCTTGCTTGCTCGGCCTTTATAATTTATTTGGGGACACTGACACTACTGTTATGAGTGTCTCCAAATAAATTATAAAGGCCGAGCAATGGGCACGGCCGCCGCCTCCTTAATGGCGCCGCCTGGTGCGGTCCGCCCCCCCCCCCCCCACCGCCCTAGCTACACGAGTGCCAAAGTTATGTTTTCCTTTCAAGTAACGTTTTGCAAATTAAAATGCAACTATAAATATATCTTGTACAGAATTTTTATCCCGTTAAAATGTATATGCAAAATCAGGGTTAGGGTGGGATTGAAAATCGGCCCGGGCACGCAACAAAAAAAAAATCGGCCCACATTTGCATAATCACACCTCAAATCACTGCTTTGGCGTAATCTTATAATAAAAACTTTGAGAGGGGGTGGTAAAAAAATGCACGCGTTAGTTTACACTGGTGAAAAAGTGAGGCCACTTCAGCCCCCCTGCCCCCGCTCAGTATATGCACACATTAACGGGCTGACCAACGAGGCAAAGGGAGTGATAGCTCTGCCTGTTGCTAAACGGATGTAATGAGCCCTCATCTGCCTCTAAAGAGGCCACTTAGACATCCACTGGGCCGCTTGCAGTATTCAAACAATAGAGACAGCGCCCACATGCCCCCCAGACTGCTCAAAAAAGCAGCCCACAGCAGAACTCGTACGCCGGCCCCTCGGGCATTGCTCGAATGCCCGCGTTACCAATCTTACGCTGTGCAAAATAAACAAAGAGGTAATACAACAATAGTTACAGATTTACCGCTTTGCTTCTTTCTTTCCTTTCATTCCTTTAAATCTGTCACTAGACATTGGTGTATTACTTGTGTGTACATCTGGGATTTGTCTAGAACTGTGTCTTAGAGAACCCTTTTTTTACACAGAAATATGCTGTGTTTTCACGGTGTAGTTGTGGGTAATATAAATGAATTCTGGAGAGGCACTGTCAAGTCTGTTAAGCAAAAATGCGTTGACCGCTTGTAGGATGATGAACTAACAATGAATAGATTTGCATCTCATATTGTTTCTCCTGAGTCTGGGTAACTTCTAATAACTAGGGATAACCTTTGGTTCGAGAGCTGGGAGTTTCGATCCCAACAGGTACTGAGGAACCGGCCTTATTCGAAACAGGAAAACCTTCTCAATTGAAAGTTGACTCCTTTAATCATTGAATTTGTGTGTGATGAAACTAATTCGAGTCAAAGTTTTCAAGCAGATTATTTGTTTGTCATCCACAGTAATATGTAAATGAAGGTGGAATAGCCTAATGACTTGTACTGGCAGAATACGCAGAAGTTAAATAAAAGCGAAATTAGATAGAGAATGATTTGTATTAAAAGGGGCATTCATTGAATGATGCCATAATATATCTCAAAACACAAACAGAGACATCAAAAAGGAACATTCTATTGTTGAAGACTGTTAGCTACTCAGTGAGACATTTTTTTCTCTGCTTTTGTTGAGTTACTCAAATAAATGGGTTTCTGTGATCCACTGTGTCAAGGCTGCAGCATGCTTAAGGAGTATTCAGGGCTTTTGGTGACTCATCTAATTTGAGAGGGAAATGATGGGGAAATTAACCCTGATGTTTGCAAGTGCATTTTCAGTTCCTTCTAGGCGTCAGAACTGAGTTGTGAACCACACTGTAGTGTTATTGCACAGAGTTCTTGAAGCTCAAGTTTTACTTCTTGTTTGAGAATTTATCATGGAAGCGATGATTTCTGATTCTGGTTAGTTTGATAGTAGCTCAGGAGTTTCTTTAGGAGCGATGGAGATTTTATTGTTTAATGGACCTGGAAATATCTCATTACAAAGCATTTGTGAGATGTGTCATATCTGGGCAAGGAACCTCATGATGATGGGGGTGTGGCTTGCCAGCATGTCTGCTTAAACGTGTTCTAGCCAAGCTCTGCTTGGCTGCCCAAAGTAAGGAAGAATCGTGCTTTATCCTGGCCCTATAATAAGCTATAACTGCTTTTGGAACTACTGCAGACTTACACACAACTCAAAGCTGAGACCACAGAGATTAGCACTACGCTGAAAAATCAACATTTGCGAGTGGACCGACTCGTCCCCGCAGGGGATCCTCATAAGAGGGGAGCCCCTTAGTGCCCCCCAAGATGGCACGCGAGCCAGCCCAGGGTCGCCCCTTCTGTGGGGGCACGTCACTTCCGGCCGAGGGGGGGAGGGCGGAAGTATAAATGCTTCCTCCCCCCGTGTTGCGGTCTCTGTGGCCGCTTACCCCGTAGATGTTTGGTTGGGCCGGAGGACGTTTGTCTGCAGCGATTTTTAGGTGAGTTTGCTTCCTTCACCCCGCCTCGTGCTCACTCCCCCCTCTAGGGGGGTCGCAGACAGGTCTGGGGGCCTGCCTAGCGCGGGCCGCTGAGGCGGGGAATATGCTCGTGCTATGTCGCCCCCTCGTGCTTGCTCCCCCCATTAGGGGGGTCGCAGCAGTGCCGGGCGGCCCGCATAGGAGCGGGCCGCTGAGGGAGGCGTTCGAAGCCATCAGGCAACAGCAGTGCAGTTGGGGACAATGGGACAAGCGGCCTCCAATTTTGTATGGTAACGGCTTTGGGGGGTCATGGCGCTGAGGCGGGGCACTGGCAGGCACAGGGGGCAGGCTCGACACGGAGGTATGGGCTGGTGTGTCGATGTTCGTGGTCGGGGGGTAGGAGGCCCAAGGCGCGGTCTGGTGCCAGGGTTGGTGTGTGAGGTGCCCGATATGACCTTGTCCGGTTTCGGTATTCTCGGCTGGCCTGGCGCAATTGGTACATTGGGTGTGCCCGAGTGTCCCGGCTTCGCTGTCCCGGTTTGCCTAGGCGGGAATGAGCTGATCCCGGCTCCCTCCTTTGCACCAGCCCCACCCCCCTTATCTACCCTCTCCACCGGGTCGTTCTGGCCGCTCGCCAAGGATTGGACGTCCTATTTGTGTCAATTCCTCTCTGCTTCCAAGTATATGTTTGCCTGTGTAATTTTGCATTTGACCGAATTATAAGAGGTATGGCGGCCCAGAACCTAACTCCGTCTTTTATCATGCATACAACATTGGCCGCGGCGTTCTCCTCCTCTGGAGCGGGGGGGTACGGCAGAAGGGGTTACAATGCAGGGTCAGTCGGTGCCTGCCTCTGCGTCTCCCCCCTCGCTGGGCCGAAGGGCCGATCGCTTTCCTGCGCCCGCCCTGTCGAGGCCTAGCGCAGGGAAGGCGAGTTCATGCACTATCAGCCACGCAAAATTCAACAGGTTTCTCGCCGCCCAGGACACACGCGGCCATCTCTCTGCTCACGGACAGTTGGGGGGCCGCGGCCATCTTGGCAGGTGGCTTCAACCTCGGTTCCATCCGAGTCACGGCGTTGTGGGTAGCAATGTCACGGCAGTAGGGCACTCATTTACTCGGTCCTCGCTGCCTCAGGACACACGCAGCCAATTCATGGCTCGCGGACTTCAGGGGGACCGCGGCCATCTTGCATGCACATGGCACTGGTGCTCTGGTAGTTCATAACTGGGCTACCTCGTGCGCGGACATCGTGTGCACAGAAGCCACAAACAATAGTACAAGTTTTAACGCTGTCATGCTTTAAGTAACCAAGAGTCATTTGTTCACCGGAATCCCTAATAAGTCTTGCCGGTTTTACTATAGGGCCGCGAAGCCTATCCACTGCTTCCACCTCTACATGCGCGATGCATGCGTTAGGGTTAGGCACGCACTGACTCGGTCCGCGGCCGAGCCTGGTACATGCGCTCCCGTGAACAGGCCGGTATTCCGCATCCATGCCCGTGTCCTGGGGCATGTGCTATCTGGATAAGAGATCTCATCTCCCGCCCCCGCCCTATAAAGAACAATATGCGGGGGGGAGCATGTCCTTGCGTATCAGGGTGACGCGCAGGGGCTGGGAGGTCCCACCCAGGGGCTTTTTCTCCCTGGTCATCGCGATGTGCTGGGGCCAGGGGTGAGGGGATCAGACAGCTGGCAGTGGACGGCTCCCTCGAGCTTATGTTGATGAACGAGCACATGAGTTGCGTTTTATGCCGCTAGGGGCTGCTTTTGTATTCCTTTGAATGCTGTTATTTTCATATTAATTTACAACAGACTTCCACCCTCCAATTGTGAGTGGGTCTCGAGAGGGGTGTAATGTGATTCTGAAATTATGGAGTATCTGTTGTACTAACATGTTGTCCTTTCAGGAGGTGCCCCTGGCATTTGTAGAAGGACAGTCCAGGGCAAAAACGGACAGGGGACTTACGACACCCAGATTTAAGGAATAAGGCTGGAGAAGGAGGGCACAGCTCAAGAAAAGAAACGTTGTAATATGTCTTTTATGTTACAGGTGTCAGACACAGCGCCGGTGACGTGAAAGGACGGCCGATATTGTCAGAACCTAAACGATATACAGCAGGTATAAAGCAAGGTTCGGTACACGGGGAGAGCAAGGGGGGTGTCGGCCCGCGCGGGTCAACGGAACAGGCTTAGTCACGCCACGAAGAAAGTCTCATGCTGTGCGCCCACTAATGGTGTCAATTTTCTCCCCCAGCCCACCCTCACCCTCGCTCGCTGAGGATCGCCCGCATTGTTGCGCATTTCTCTCTTTCTGGCACATACACGTTTGGGATATGTAAGTATGGAGGGGATTGGGGGCACGCAACATTTTGGTAGCGGGGAAAGGCTACCCAGTCGAGAAGGTTGCACCTGTTCCTTGTCTTACACAGTTTTTTATCCCCAGATTGCCGTGCAGAGTGACAACAGAAGCGAGTATGGACAGCCAGGGCTCCCCCCCTTTTCCTGGAGCCTTCACAGGTGGAGGACTCGTTGCCGGGTACCTCCCAAGACGCACAGTAGGCAGACTTTTTCGAGATGGCCAAGCTTAAAGGCCTAGCGTGGGCACACAGCGTCATGCATGCCCCTGAGACAGAAGACTCTGGAATCGTGGGCGACTCTCCCCCGCAGGACAGCCAGCCCAGCCCAGCGCTGATGTGGCCCCATCAAGACCTAAGCGAATCCGCAAGCCCACGGTCAGGGATTTCCCGCCAGACCCTGTCCCACCTCCCAGGAACAGATCCGTGCCGGCTCCACGGGAACAGTCGGCCGCAATGGCTGCTCCCATACCTCCATCCCTGGCTACCATGTCGGATAGCCTGGCCGGTCAAGGTAATTACGCTACTAGGGACGACTTGGCTAAAATGTTGGACTCATTGAACTCTTTTATGGGACGTTTCCAAGCAGGAGGTGGTGGCCCCCGTTGTTGCTGTCAATCCTAGCACTGTGCCTGTAGCGGCGAATGTTTGGTCCACAGGTCAACTGGACAGCCGGGGAGGGGTAACACCAGCAGTGATAATTCAGGTTCCCAGCAGCTTGGGGGGGCGAGTGCAGCATCCCCGCCGGTACTCCCCCCCTGGACCCCTGGATATCTTACTTTGCTCATGCTAGGACAGGAGAGTATGGACGTCAGGAAGTTTGGCGCCAAGGAGGATGAGAAGAAGGTGAAGTATCAACCATGGCCAGAAAAGAATTTTGCCAACTGGCTCGAAGCCTTCTCCATCTTAGCCTCAGTTACTATGGAAAAATTCCCAGAACAGGGCCCTGAGCTGGTGCAGTACTCCAGAACTATTCATAATGAAGCCATGAAATGGGGAGGTAATGGTTGGATCAATTATGACAGGGAATTCAGGAGGAAGATGTCTCAGTGCCCTGATATGAGATGGGTTTTTTATTTCAAAACAACAGTGGTTCAACAAATCACCGTAGTGGGGCACAAGCCTGTACCCAGACACATACAGATCAATACAGTGAGGAGAACAAAAGACTAAACAGGGCTTTTAAGGCAAAAGCTGCAGTTTTCTGTAGTTTTACAAATGCACAGAAATTTCAAGCGGGCACCTTCACACATATATAATATATAATTCACGTTTTTGCATAAGGTGCAGAAAAGGTCGACGGTGTTTCGGTCCCACTACTTAATCATGGGGACCATCATCAGGACATTTTAGTTAATGCCTATTAGTTGAAAGCCTCTATTGCCGAGGGAGGAGGGAGCCCCGGTTTGCTCGGAATCAGAGCAATGGCGACGGGGGGAAAAAGGGGGGGTTTGCCTTGATGAGGCGGTCTGGTGGAGATGGAGGATGAGCTGCCCAGGATCGGGAGCTAATCAATCCCGCGTCGACTTGATGCGCATTCCAAGGAAGCCGATTAAGCCGACTGAACCGGCACTTCCTCCATACCGTGCTCCGACCCTCGAGTCGACGCGGGATTTATTAGCCGGCCATAAGTGAAAAGCGACAATGATGGGAAAAAGTTCGAGGACTGTAATCTTTGCGGTAACCTTTTTCTTATGCCAGGAGTTGGGCCATTTCTCTGCACACCAGTCCCTGTCCAATATGGCACCAAATCCCTGCCTGCCTGAAGCATCAGTGAAGAGAGCTAGGTCAGGGCTGCTGGCCCAGGGGGCTCTCCAGATCAACGCCCGATTGAAATTAGCCAAAAACTCAGCCCACATGGCCAGATCATGCTGCATTCCTCTGCTCAGTTTCACCATGTGGTGTTTCTTGTTGACATTAGCGGTGGCCCTAGCAAGTTTTCTGGCAAACACCCTCCCTGCTGGTATGACTCTAGCTGCAAAGTTTAGTTTCTCCAGTATCTCTTGAATGCATTCCAGGCGTGCCTTGTCTAGGCCTGCCAAGGTGTTAATCAGGCTCGACAGATCCCTCACTTTGTCAGCCGGGAGCCTGGACTCACCTGCAATTGTGTCAATTTCAATGCCCAGGAAGGTTAACACTTGTGCTGGTCCCACCGTCTTGCCCGGGGCGAGGGGAACCCCAAGGTGTCTTGAAAGTGAAACAAAATCTGCCAGAGCCTGTGAACATTGCTGTGTCCCGTCTCTCCCGATGAACAGGAAGTCGTCTAAGTAATGAGTAACCCCTTCAACTCCATAAGTGTCTTTGAGGGAGCATTGCAAGAAACAACTGAATGCTTTGAAGTAGGCGCAGGACACAGCGCAGCCCATGGGCATGCATTTCTCATAATAGTACATTCCATCTAGCTTGAAGCCCAGTAGGTGAAAGCAGCTCGGGTGAACTGGCAGCAAGCGGAAGGCTGATTCTATGTCCGCCTTCGCCAGCCAGGCCCCTTTGCCCGCCCGCCTGACTAGGACTATGCCTTTGGATCATCTGTAAGATAACCCACCTTGTTGTCATTGGTATGCTAATAAACCTGCAGCCACGTTTTCCCATCAACAATTTGTCTGGTCTATTTATTTCAAGTTATGATTGTTGCTGGGGGGCTGGTGTGCGGGCCGATATGGGCACTATGCGGGCAGACTGACTTGTCCCCGCAGGGGACCCTCATAAGAGGGCGGCCCCTTAGTGCCCCCCAAGATGGCACGCGAGCCAGCCCAGGGTCGCCCCTTCCGTGGGGGTGCGTCACTTCCGGTCGAGGTGGGGAGGGCGGAAGTATAAATGCTTCCTCCCCCCGTGTTGCGGTCTCTTTGGCCGCTTACCCCCTAGATGTTTCCCTCCCTACCGCTTACCCGACATCTTGGGGTGACGGGGGGAGGTTTGTTATTTGTGTTGCAGGCGGAGTTACAGGATGATCCAGAGGCGAAAGGGATGCAGGAGTACCCTATTCAGGAGCACAAAGGGTGCTGAGGCCTAATATCCCGGGGAGATCTGTGCGGTGGACCCTGGGGTGCGACGGCGCCCCGTTATCCTACGGGCGGTTGGAAACCTGGACAACCGGGGGTCGCTTGAACGCTCCGCCTCTCGTAGGGGGGGTGTGAGCAAGATGGTGGACAAAGAGTTCACCGGATTTGGGAGGGGCTATTCCTCTCACCACAACCGCGAAGCACCGGCTGGCTAAGGCCGCGATGGTACAAGGCCCATCAGGTGGTAAGCTGCGAGGGGCAGCTTACCTTTGGATAATCTGTAAGATAACCCACCTTGTTGGCATTGGTATGCTAATAAACCTGCAGCAACGTTTCCCATCAACAATTTGTCTGGTCTATTTATTTCAAGTTATGATTGTTGCTGGGGGGCTGGTGTGCAGGCCGATTTTGGCACTAATACCAATGACGCAGTAGTGCCATTTTATCCTGCGGGGAAATGAGACACGGGCCCGGCGAGGAGAGCTGAGAATCGGAGTGTCCTGGCGCTCGTCTCTGCTATCCACTGAGGAGAGAAGAGTGGGCCGGGGGCTACGTGGGACAGCTCTGAGTCTGAAGTTCTGAACCCGGAGGTGAGCGGAAGTGGAGGCCGCAATACTGGCAGGTCGCCTTGGCACGGTGGAGGAATCCTGGATGGGGGAGCTGGTGAGTCTTCTGATCCCACTCCTGAGGGAGTTACTGGGGAGATGCCGTTCCGGAGGCTGACTCCTGCCCAGGGAGACCCAGGGACCCAGTGGACGAGGGCTGTTAGAAATATGGCCCCACACATCCAGCTGATGGCGTGTTCCCTCTAGTGGCCCCAAGGGGAGGGACAGCACAGTCCGGGCCTAGGGCGCGGTTGGAGCCTCGGTAGAGCCCCTGAGTGGAGGTTGAGATTAAAAGGGAAGCTACTGACATCAGAACCCTCCCGGCCCTGACAAGCAGATCGCCGGAGTTGCTGATGGCTGACACAGCACAAGCTACCATCGTGGCACATTAGGGGCAATCATGATATTCCTAGCGGGAGCCTTAGCTGACTTTGTCCTGCTGCGCTGGGGAAACGCAGGTAACATAGAGCTCTCGGGCTGGATTGTTTTTTGATTTTTATCCTGGCAAGACTCACTGGGGCAGAAAAAAACTATGGTGACAGGGATGAGCTGTGCCTAACATGAAACGAGGCCCTTATGAGGGACAGAGGCAACAAGGTCTGTGAAGCACGATAAAGGAACACTGACAATACAATTGGGGGAAACTAACAACAACTAACAACAAAGGCAAAGGTGGTGAGAACCAAGCGGTGCTAAACACAACCGGACTGCAGCGGGCCACGGGGGGGGGGCGGTGCAGGTGCCAGTGCCTCCCCAGACCCAGTGGATAGGGAGGTTAACATCCTGCCCCGAAGACCCCACGTGAGATGGCATAAACCTGCGGAATAGAGGGGGGAACGAAATTACCAGTGATCATGATGAAAGAGAAGATGTCCAAGGCGCAGACGAGTACAATTATGGCCTGGAAAAATAGGGAAGAGTATGCCCATGGTGGGAAAACGCCAACAGACCAGGGGGCGGAGGTCCCTCCCACCCTAACCTATGTGATGCAGGCCATACCAACAACTAGAGATGATATGATTCAAAAGAAAGATGCAGTGGTAATAGATGTAAACCTGCTGCAGTGTGATTTGCGGAAGGTCTCGGAAAGGGTGTCCGTTACTGACAAAGATGTGGGTGCTTTGCAAAAGGAAATGAAAAGCCTCAGCACCACAGTAGTGGAATTAAAGAAACAGGTAATTAAATAAGATGAAAGGTGTTAGATCTGGGGGTCTAACACTTGGCAGAGGTAGGTACCAATGTCCAAATGGGGACCCTTGCTTCTAGTCAGGGTAAAGGGGATGCACTCTTTAGATAACCCCTGCTCACCCCCTTGGTAGCTTGGCACGAGCAGACAGGTTTATCAAAGGCAATGTGTAAAGTATTTTCTAGGGTCTGCGTTAAAATAATCAACAGTTGTGTCACGCTTAGCCAAAAGTACCTTTAGATGTGACAAAAGTTTCAAGTGAAAGCGGCAGCGTTGAAAAACAAGCGATGCGTCACTCCTGAGACCCTGGGGAGGCGATGCGACAGTACCGCTGGACGCAGGGGGCGTGTTGCGCCGAATCCGGTCTGTATTGGGAGGGAGGCGATACCTTGTATCGATTCCGGTGCGCAGGTTACGTAGGAGGTGTCTCGCAAAGGCACGATGCGACGATCCTCGGTACGGTGACGATCTCAGGTCCGGCGACGATGCACAGCGCAGCGTCGATCTTCTCCTCTCGCGGCCCATCGATGCGATGGCTCTGCGACAATGCTCGCAGTGACGTCATGCGGTCCGCAAGCAAGCGGTGCGGCGATCTCACCCAGCAATGACAGGCTCTGCGACGATACTCGCAGCAATGGTAATCTTACCACACCAGGGAGAAGCGTTCCACAAGCGAAGGATGCATCGGTTCTTGCAGCGGCAACAGGTGCTGCGACGATCTCGATCTTCGCGGCGGCGGGCATTTCCGTGCACTGTCGGGGATGCGCTCCGCAAGCGAATGATGCATCAAAATTTGCAGATTGTCTTTAGTTTCTCCTTGTCCCGCTTCCCAAACAACAGGTACAACTTCCAGAGGCACCACAACTGGACCAAGCACTCTAGGAAGGACAAAACTCTCTCAGTAGAGTTCAGGGGGGAAGCTGGGGGTGAAGTCCTTTTGTTCCTGAGACTTCTTAATAGGGAGCCAGCTCTACTCAGGCCCTTGGAGATCTCTTCAAGCAAGGGGACACAGCAACAGCAAAGTCCTTCCCCTCTCCTTGGCAGCAAAGCAACTGCAGGTCAACCCACAAGTACACAGCAGGACAGTCCTTCCTCTTCAGTCTTCCAGCTTTCTCCTTGGCAGAGGTTCCTTCTTGATTCCAGGATGATCTAATTTTCTGTAGTCTGGGGTCCTGTACTTATACCCCAAAAAGTATGTGTTCCCTTTGTGCAGAAGGGCTCTGAGCCCAATCTGAACCAGTTCTGGGTGTTCCTTGAGCACTTTGTTTTCCCGGCTTCCCCTCTTCTTTCAGAGAGAGGGGCATGGTCGTCAGCCGCCCAGCAGGAGGTGGAGCCAGCATTGTGGAAGGCAGGCACAGCCCTATTCAGGCCCAGGTGCTATCCCCTCCCACCACTCTAGATGCAGATGGAGCTATTCAGCCCAGGAATGGCCCACTCAACCTCTGGGAGCCACCCAGCCTCTGTCACTCACAAACCAGACAGTCAATTCACAAACAGGCCAAGGCACAGAGAAAGGTCAGACAAAAAAGCAGCCACCTTCTAAAAGTGCTTTCCTAAAAGATGTGTTATTACATTCTGAGTTCAGGGAAACCAGACTTTTATGTCCTATCTTGCTCCTATGGGAAGATATGCAGGTAACCACTGAACACAGCATTCCCCATTATAGCCTGTTGGCAAGATAGCCTTACAATAGTGAAAAAACGAAAATAGCTGTAATTCACTACCAGAGCATGTCAGCTACTCTAGTACATACTCTACCTCTCACATACACTGAACCCTGCCCAGGGGGGTACCTTGGGCTTTCCATAGGGGTGTCCAATGTGTACAGACAGGGAAGGGTTAAGCCCGGTCTTTGGGGGCACTGGCCAGGTTAGCATGGCAGTTAGCAACTGCACACAGGCACTGCGGTGACAGGCCTGAGACACCATTTTAGGGCTACTCATGTGGGTGGCACAATCAGTGCTGCAGGCCCACTAGTAGCATTTGAATCACCAGCCCTGGCACACTCAGTGCACTTTACTAGGGACCTACTGGTAAAACAAATATGCCAATCATGGATAACCAATCACAATAACAATTTATACAGAGAGCGTATGCACTTTAGCACTGAACCGCAGTGGTAAAGTGCCCAGAGTCCTATTGCCAACAACCACAGGTCAGGAAAAATAAAGGAGGAAGAAGCAAAATGTTTGGGGATTACCCTGCAAAAAGGGCCATTTCTAACAAAAGGGCAGAAGACTCTGAAGGAAGATCGAGGCAAAGTACCCTGAGATTTGTTGGATTACCCAAAACAATGGAGGGCCCCTCAACGAAAATGTTCTTGGAAGACTGGATAATTCAGGAAATAGCCCCCCAAAAATGATCAATTTATTTCAATATTTAAAGAGCGCACAGGGCGCTGGTGTCGCTGCCCAGACCCTGAGCACCCCATCAGGTCCTTATCGCAAAACTCTTTAATTACAGGGATAGAGACCTCCACCTCCAGATGTCACGCGGCAGGCAACGGTTCTTCTTTTAAGGGCCACCCCATCTTGATGGATCCGGACTACAACCAAAGAGTACAAGAACAGAGGAAGTCATTCATCGTGGTCAAGAGGAGGCTGCACGACCTGAACCTGTTGTTCGAGGCTAAGCTCCAGGTGGAAAATGAGGGTCGCACATTATTATTTTTTCAGCGGGAGACACAGCACTTAACATCAAACAGTTATACAGGAAATAAGTGTGGCCGGGGCAGTCCACGGACCTCGGCTATTAATGTTGCAAAATCAACAGTTATTTGTGGGTCAGTATGTGCTGCTTGTTGTGCTAGTTGTAATTTGCACAATAAAACTCACATTACTGCCAAAGGGGATGGGGAACCACAGGCTCGTTGCGTTACAAATGTTATATCAGTTCCAGGGGAAACTTCAAGGTCGTGGGGAGGATGCGCCTATCCAACACAGACAGCTGGAACAAAGGAAAGATATCCACAGGGCAGGAACGGCAGGGAGGAACAGAGGGTAAAAACAACCATGGCTACACAAGTATTGAAAATACTAATCTGGAATATCCGTGGGATGGCAGGCCTAGAAAAATGCTGCAGAGTGCATGAATTTTTGAAAAGATACAAAGTAGGGATAGCTAGACTACAGGAGCATATATGGGGGAATACCATTGCAAGCATAAGAAAAAGATGGAGAGGGCAGTTATAACCCACTTCATATTCAGGCTTTGCGTGAGGGGCTCTTGAGTGGGGGCACCCAGAGTCCCCTTTCGACACCTTCACCATGTCCTAAACCCTGAGGGAAGGTATGTAAATTTACATGGGTAATGGGAGGGCAGGGAGCTATGTTTTATCAACGTCTATGCCCCCAATACAGATTGTCCCGATTTCTTTACGTCTATCCTAAAAGCAGCAACGCCAAACATAGGAGCGGAGATTATTCTCTTCGGAGATTTTTACTGTGTCTTTGATCCGGTTTTAGAAAGAGAGCCCCCCATGGACAACACTAAAGCATGCGTGACAAGGTCGCTGAATGTCCTCCTACAAGGCATGTAACTTAGGGATGAATGCAGAGTTAGGAACCCTTTGCAGAGAGTGTTTTTCTGCTATACCCCTTCTGCAATATATTCAGTCGAATTGATCACTGCTGTCTTACACCGGGCCTCTACGCTAACACAGAGAGAATCTCTTACTTGCCTCACCTCTCTGACCATGCACCGCTGTTGCTCACACTGAAAAGTGGACCTGGCCGGCCGGCCACTCCACTATGGCGACTCAGGGTTGAGGCACTCACAAACCCACCATACGCAAACACAGTATCAGAGTCCTTACAACACTATTTCAGGAAAAATTGGGGGTCAACGGCCACTAGATCCACAGAATGGGAAGCCATGAAATTAGATCAGGGGGTATGTATGAGGACTACGTATGGGGTGAAACAGCAATTGAGCAAAGATATCACAGCTCTAGAAAACCAATTAACAAGACTGGAAGGCACCATGCCCACAACTCCAACCCACATGACTGACTGGGAATGGGTCCAAGGAGAGCTATTTGAAGCCTGGGCTAGGTTAGAAAAATTCACATACACTGCCTATAGACAGAGACTACATATGGAGGACAGGTCTGCAGCGCTCCGTGCAAGACTATCAGAACTGAAATGGAATATACACCTTTCCTGCAACTCCAAAATAGTAAGGGAGACACATTGCACACAAAGAGAGCAATACTAAATGAATTTGTAGCCCACTTTGAGCGTACATGTATGACCAGTCACCGAACTGAGCCGCATTCACTGCAGGAGTTCCTGGCTGGTATGGAGCTCCCCACCCTAGAAGAGGCAGATCGGAGACGCCAATTTCCAGGGAGAAAATACTTGCATCGATCAAAAAACTATTCGGAAAAGTGCCCCGGGGGATGGACTCCCAGCGGAGTTCTATCAAACATTTGCTCCACAGATGGCTATTCACTTGCTTTACATCTATAATGAGGTCCTTGCCCATAGAGTGTTGCCCAAAACTTTGCTGGAGGAGACAGTGTCCATGATCCCCAAGCCAGACAGTGATCCCCTCTTTCCGAGCTCCTACAGACCGATTACTCTCCTAAATATAGATGCCAAAATACTGAGAGGGGTTTCTGGCAGCCCGTCTCTTGCCCTATATGTCCTGGTTGATCCACCCAGACCAAACTGGTTTCATCCCAGGACGGAATACCACACAAAATTTGCACAGGCTGGCGCAGGTATGCAGAAAAAGAGAATTGTACATTGAGCCTGCTGGACATACAGCAGGCCTTCGAATCAGTGGAGTGGGACTATATATGGGCGGTGCTTGAAGGTATGGGCCTAGGAGAACAATCCATAAAATGGACGAATATATTATATACTGGACCGGAAGCAGGAGTACGCCTCCGCGAGCAGGTGTCGGAGAGTTTTATATTACAGAGAGGTGCCCGATAGGAATGACCCCTGTCTCCACTCCTGTTTGCCATCACAATGGAGCCTCTGGCGATTACCCTGAGGTGCAAAATGGGGGGCAGGTGGATCCGTCTGAGGGACACTTGCCACGTTGTGTCTATGTATGGCGACAACACACTGGTATACATGCGCCATCCCGAAGAAGCAGTGCTGGCACTTATCACGGAGCTGGGGAGGTTTGGGGTGCTGTCCGGACTGCGCATTAACCCGGGGAAATCGAAGCTCTTCCCCATGGGAAACCTGGTTTGGAAAAATGAAGCCGAGCTGTCTAAGGCAGGAATGAAATGGGTTTGTGATGAAGTGTGGTACCTAGGGATCAAATTAGTGCACACACATACAGCTTACTTGGAGAACAACATAGGAAGGAGTGTAGAGGGCATCAGAAGATCGATTGCCTTCTGGAAAGGATTGCCATTGTCACTGATGGGCAGAGTGGCGTTGACAAAAATGGTCATCTTACCACACTGTCTGTATGCCCTTCTTATAGAATTCCACACGGGTATTTCTTGCAGTTGGATCGTCTGATAGTAGAGCTTCTTCAGGGATCCAAAAGAAATTAATAAAACTAAGTACCCTGCAGCGAAAATGGGAGCAAAGGGGCTGGAGGTCCCTCGTCTAGACTTATATTATATGGCTACGCAGCTCTAACACGCCGTGCAATGGTTAGATGACCAAACTAATTGGGAGAAGCAACTACAGGAGGGTACCCATCGGGGAGTCCCCTTGCCGGAACTGCTCATGATGGGATCTGGAGTGCCTGAATCCTGCCCCTACATTAGCAGGCATGTAGCTGCGATATGGTAGAGCGTAGTAAAGAAGGTAATTAAGAGGGTGCCCTATGCCCACATGCACCATTATGGATTGTACAGACCTTCAAACAGATAGGGCAAATAATGGCGATATCTAAATGGACAGAGGGAAGCTGCCACATGATGGGAACTTATAAAGAGGCAGAGAACACATTTGAGCATGGCAGGGGTCAATATTTACAATATGCAAAGATTTCCTGAGTGGCCTGTGGCCTATGGCCGGCATTCCCACAGGAGCCATCTGTTGCAACAGTCCTGTAGGCGATATCCACCCTGGCGGGAGGGCATAGACTAGTTTCACTTAAATATAAAGCACTTGTTGAGGATTCTACCCCACCCATCCCCTACCAATTCATATAAAATGGTACATTGTAATGGACAAACCCTTAACACTAACAGAATGGAAGAAAGTATATGAGGGGGTCAAATTGATCAGTTCCAACACCAGGTTCAAACATATCTGACCGGCAAATATCACATAAAATATCCCAGGATTTTCCAAATCATTGTCTTAGATGTAGGTCTGCAGATGCCCAGTTTTTGCACATGGTGTGGGATTGCTTAGAACTCGCACCTTATTGGAGGAAAATAAGAGATAGCTTGCAGAATGCCACAGGATGGAAGATGTCGGTTAACATTAGAATGGTGATTCTGGGACTTCTCCCCATGCCCAAGAACAAAACAATAAGCAGTAAATTTCTTCAATTGGAGTTGGTGCTGGCATAAATAGGAATAGCAGTTAGGTGGCTGAGGCCAGATCCCCCTCTGTTGAGAACTGGGTTAAAGATGTACATGAATGGGCAACAGCAGAACTTATTCATATGAAAAAAGTTAGAACGGAATGACAATCTTGAGGGAGGTGTGTGGACTTGGTATCTCATGATGACAGATCCACTTATAAAGGACAACCTCTTTACAGGGGAGGTAGAAGTAGCTCAGTCGAGACAAAGAGAAAACGTAGTAATGGCAGAGCTGGGTGAATCTCCAGTAACTGAGAATAATATAGAATTGTGAAACATATAAAAAGTGGTGTCTCCTAATGTTCCCAACATAGTACGGCATAGCACGACCTTATGGGGGGGAGGGTGGGGAGATAAGTTAAAGGGTAAGTTTCTAAATAGTTGAACATTGATATATACACAAGTACACTGTAACTGTCTCGGAGTAGATTTGAGAGCCAACATATGTGATTTGTGCAGTTTGTAACACCTGAGAATGTTCTTGTACTACATTTGGCTGATAATGCATTGTTACTATGCAAAATACCAATAAAAAAAAGGAACATCATGATGTCTTCCTCTGAGCATTTGTCAGGGGCTGGACCATTTCCTCTTGAGTTCTAAATTACCTACGTCCTCTCAATTCTCGTCTTTAGATAGTGATAGTGCCTGTAGCCAAATGGGGGAGTATTGGGATTTGATGGATGGCTTACTCTTATTATTTTTGTGCAATATTTATTTTATTGCAATTTCAGCAAGTTTACACATCCAAAGATTGTGACATGTTACCTTGCATTTTAACCAGACTAAACTTTTACAAGTGGAGTGACAAATCTACCTAAACCCTAGATGGCAGCAGGACAGTAAAACACACTCCTATGTACAATAGTTTTCATTCAAACTTAAATAGAGTCAAAATCTGGTCCAGCCCACCACACACTGCCACACTCTCCTTATTCTGAACAGAAACCCATATTAGTGGTGTGTCCCGTCCCTCCAAACGTCCAAACTTTATCAAAATGCATTCTGTGCAGTGCAGCAGATTGTTCTAGATTCTAAACACATGTTTTGCCCATCTTATCTCTCAAAACTAATTGTATGTTTACAAGTAACCGTAGTGAACATGGTGGAATTACTTTTTAGCAGTCGTTTCTAAATCTAACTGAATATCCCAAATCGTCAATAGTACAAAGCCTATTTGACTAGAACTGCATTAAAATTAAATGAGTTCCTGATTGACTTCACCCCATAACTAGTGTACCTGATAATGGTGGTTTCTATGTGCCTAGAAATTTTGGCCCACATTTATGAGGCCTTTGCGTAGCCCTTGGGCCATGCAAGATGAAGCAAGGACAACAGAAAGGCTTCAGTAATATTTACAAAGCCACACATGGCCTGATTTGTAAAGAAATGTAATTCAAGGCAGCTGTTTGTGCTTCCTTGCATTATATTTCAACTTTGGAGGCATTCCATGGGTGGAACATTGGCGTTCCCATGCATCCACCCATGGATTTTGGTGCAATCCCAGTTTTAAAAGATTTGTAAACCAGGTAATGCATCAAAATGCTTCACCTTACCAAGTGAGGTGCAACAAGTAGAAATATGATTATTTCTCCTTGTTGTATCCTCTTTCCACCTGTTCTGTATTTTGTGACACACACAGAAAGAGGAAAATTCCTCTAAGGATTGTTATTTTGCAGGAAGGTGTTACTTCCTGAACAAGAAAATCCTGCCTGTAATGCAAGAACCCTTTCACTATAGTAGAAGAGTGACTGCATTGAGCAAGACCACTGACTCATTGTTAGTGAAATTACTCTCCCTCCCTCGCAGCTCCACCATTAAGTGAGGCCTTCACCCGAGCCCCTGCACTCTCGAGTATTGGTGTTCGAGGCCCTCCTCCACCCACAGGTTTCACCTGCGCCTCATCCCTGGTGGTCCAGTGGACCTCTGTCTCCATTTCTCTCGCTCCGCTTTTTCTATCCTTTTTTACTGTTTTTTTCTGTCACTTCTATTGCCCCCCTTCAGTCTCCTTCTGGGTCTTTCCTCCATTTTCTGTCGTTTTCCCCTCATTTCAAGCTCCTCCTTCCCTCTCCTTCTGTGTCTTTCCTCTGCTTTTCACTCCTTTTTTACCCTCATCTCAATCTTCCCCTTTCACTCTCATTCTGTGTCCTCTGTGTCTTTCCTCCAATATTTCTTGCACTTTTGCTGCCTTTTTTGTACATTTCTCTCTCTTTTTGCCCCTTTCCTGTTTCCTTTTTCAGCCTGTTTTCCCCGCTGCTGCTGCCCCCGCGGCCCCTCCCCCCAGCGCGACCAGTGCGACCGGCCCAATCCAGTTCCCCTGCCCGCTCCTGCCTCCCAGCTGTCCAGCCCTCCACGACCCCTCCTTAATGGCGGCTGTGCTGCGGGCATGCCAAAGGCAAGCCCGTCTGCGCCCACCCGCAACCCGACTGTGACCAGCACCAGGAACCTTGGTTCTCGCCAACACCATAGCCCCCCTCAAGAAAAACAACAACACCCAAGCCAAGAAAGCTAGATGGTTCACCACAAAACTTCAATAGTCCAGACACACTAGCCACTGCCTCAAAAAGGCCTGGAGGAACACTAACTACACAGAAGCACAGAACAACTTCAGAGCCGCCACCAACGCCTACCACCAACTCATCAGAAAAATGAGGAAAAAAGTGATTGAAGACAGAATATCCACTCATGCACACAACAGCAAAGAACTCTTTAACATCATCAAGGAGTTCGCCCAACCCACAAGCGAGTCCACCAACATCTCTCCCTCACAAGACCACTGCGACAAACTCAGCACCTTTTCCACCACAAAATCAAGAGCATCTACGACAACTTCGACGAAGACAACCAACACACTGAACCCTCACTAACCACCCCCGACACCCTGAAACCAGCGATCGACAATTGGACGGCCCTCACCCTCGAAGACACACTAAAGACAATGAAGTCAATCCATTCCGAGGCACCACGGACCCCTATCCCCCACCACATTTTCAACAGAGCTGCTGACACCATCGCACCCATGCTCTGCCACACCATCAACGCTCCCTGGAAACCGCCTTCTTCCCTGACGACTGGAAACTCGCTGAGATCAACCCTCTCCTAAAGAAACCCTCGGTGGAAGCCACTGAGATTAAAAACTATAGACCCATCTCCCTGCTCCCGTTCCCAGCAAAAGTCATTGAGAAAACCATCAACAGCCAACTCGCCACCTTCATCAAAGAGCACAACAACCTGAACTCCTCCCAATCCGGCTTCAGCAAAAAACACAGTACGGAAAGTGCCCTACTCGCCGCAACAGACGAAATCTGTACCTTATAGGACAAAGGAGAAACAGTAGCCGTCATCCACCTCAACCTCTCAGCAGCGTTCGACACAGTCTCTCACTGCACCCTAATATGCAGACTCCATGCTGCAGGGATCCAAGACAAGGACCTCGACTGGATCCGCTCCTTTCTCTCTGACCCTACACCTACCACCTGCGGAGTCCCCCAGGGGTCCTCCCTCAGCCCTAAGCTCTTCAACGTCTACATGGCTCCGCTCGCCCTCATCGCCAGAACCTATGGACTCAACATTGTGAAATACTCAGATGACACCCAACTCATCCTCTCCCTATCCAACTAGCCCAACACCGCCAGACACAACTTTCAAGAAGGCATGGAAGCCGATTGCCAAATGGATGCAAAACAGCTGTCTACAACTAAACACCAACAAAACGGAAGTACTCATCATCGGCCCAAATCCCGATGCCTGGAACGACACCTGGTGGCCCCCCGCCCTCGGAAGCCCGTCCATCCCCACAGACCACACATGCAACCTGGGAATCATCCTGGACTCAGAGCTCAAAATGGACTGCCTGATCAACTCCGTATCGTCCTCCTGCTTCCACACCCTCTGCCTCCTACGTAAGACTTTCAAATGGATCCCCCTTGAACACAGAAAGACCGTCACTCACACCCTGGTCACCAGCAGGCTCAACTACGGCAATGCACTCTATGCCGGAATAAACAAAAGCCTCACTCGCAAGCTACAAAACATCTAAAACATATTGCACGCGATCGGCCCCGGACCTAGGGCTCAGGGGCAAGCAGCTCCAGCTAGCTCCTGGCCGCGAACCCCCTTCCCGCATTGCCCCTTACCTCAAGACAGTAACCAGGGGCGTAGCTTCCCCCCCGTTCATGGTCTTGCCGTATACGGGTCTATAGAGAGCTCCAGATGGATGAGACATTAGATCCCCCTGTATACGGGAGGGCTGGAGCAGATGTGCTCATTACCGGCACACACAGTAAATGTAAATGTAAATGTACAGGAATTTATATAGCGCAAATCACCAAGCGGTTTCTAAGCGCTTGCTTAGGGAACCCGTCCTGGTATTCCCCTGTGAGATAACCCCGGCAGGGTATCTGCAAGGTGAAAGCCAGGCATCCCGCCGCAAGGGGCCGTTCCAGGCTTCAACCTAGTTTGGCGCTGCCCCATCCCTCATACTGGTGGTCCATAACAGCACAACAAGCAGACCGAGACCAGGTTCTGGTACGCTTAGAGAAATTGATGTGCTGATTAGCATGGAGCCAGGAGCTTCTGGCGCTAAGACAAAACCTAGACCCCAGGTGGCTCATCACGTCCATGGTGTTTGCAGATAAGACTGTAAACTTACTATGTTCATGGTAGTAAACATGCTCTTTGCTCACGCTGATCACTATTGCACTATAACGGCGGATTACAATCTAGGGCTCGCACAGTCTCTCATTTGGATCGTGCAAGCCACGTTATAGGCTGCAGTCCCAATAGGAGGAGCAGAATAAGGTGTACATGACTCAGTTAAGTCGATTTTATTTTATTTTGTTTGCCACAGACCAGTAAAGGCTATAGAACACATTATATGACTGCTTTCATGCAATTTGGACAAGCTTTAGCTGCCTCCACACATTTCCCAAAATGGTAGTACTGGATATAATTGGTAAGAAAGGACTAATCAGGCCTGGAAAGAGACAAAGAGAAACATAGGACTTCTCCACATTATGCACTTACTCAAAAACATAGAAAAGACCACTTCCCCAGGGTAAATAGACATGGTAATAGGACAACAACACTAGAGGAACAACTAATGGAAAGTGAAAGAGGACCAATTAAGGGAAAGCAAAAGAGGATTGCATCGGAGGAACAGATATATGTAGAAAACATAATAATAATAATAATAATACAGCGTTTTATAGAGCGCGATCAGCTACCTCACGAGGAAGTGTCCCGGCGCTATAGAAACAGTGTTGTGACCGTGAGGTGGAAAGCTGGAGTCTAACGTGGTGTCTAACGTGGTTGGGCAAACAGCCAGGTTTTCAGCAAACGCTTGAAACATGCTTCGGATGGGGCCTGTTGGAGAGCAGGGGGCAGCGAGTTCCATAATGTTGCCACATTGGCCGAGAAAGTGCGTCCACCTAACCTGGCTCTTTTCGCTCTAGGGGCTGCAATACGGACACTGTTGTTAGATCTAAGGGACCGGGCTTGGGTGTACCTTGGTAGTCTGGCTTTCAGGTAATTTGGGCAGTTGCTGAATAGAGATCTATAGGCCAAGGTGAGTGCTTTAAATTTTATTCTCCTTGCCACTGGTAACCAATGAAGGGAGAGGAGATGCGGAGAGATTGAGTGCTTGTAGGGAATCCTCATTAAAAGTCTCGCAGCCGCATTTTGGACCAGTTGAAGTTGCTGTATAAGATACTTCGGTAAGCCCAAATACAAACCGTTGGCGTAATCAAGCCTAGATGTAACTGTGGCGTGGATTACAGTTTTTCGGCAGCTAGCTGGTAAAAGTCGAAGAATCTTACGAAGATTCCTCAGCTTGCTCATGCAGCAACCTGCCACTTGCTGGATGTGTGAAACAAAGGACAACTTGTCGTCCCACCGGACTCCAAGATTTCTTGTTGAATGGCTGGGCGAGGGGGCGTGTCCCATCTCTGCCGGCCACCATAGATCAGATGGTGGAGGGGGGCTTTTGCCAAAAAAAATCACCTCTCTCTTGCTGGCATTAAGTTTTAGTTTATTGGTGTTCATCCAGCAGGCCACGTCTTGTAGGCATCCCTTCAAACTCAGAAAGGATGCCTCTGACACTTCTGAATATGAGAACACCAACTGGGTGTCATCGGCGTATGAAATTGCCTTGATCCCCCAGTTGGCAATCAGCGTGAAGAGTGGAGCAAGGTAAACATTAAATAAGAGTGGGCTCAAGGCCGAGCCCTGGGGGACACCACAGCTAAGGGGTTTAGGAGAAGAAGAGACATCCCTTAGCCCCACCTTCTGAGTCCTTTGGGTCAGGTATGATTGTAGCCACTCCAAAGCCTGGCTCTGGATGCCCAGCTCCGCCAATCGTAGCAGCAGAATATCGTGGTCGACCGTATCAAAGGCGGCCGACAGATCCACGAGCACCAGCATGGCTGAATCTCCTGAATCCATCGACCACCTCACTGACTCGGCCACCTCAATTAGTGCTGTTTCAGTGCTAAAGCCGGGTCTAAAGCCTGATTGTGTCTCATGTAATATTTTGTTTTGCTCAATAAATTGATTTAATTGGCGCTGGATAACTTTCTCAAGCATTTTACCTGGTGCTGCCAGGAGAGAAATCGGGCGAAGATTGTTGAGGTCCTTGGGGTCCCCCTTTGTTTTTTTCTTTAAGAGGAGAAGAGTAGCATGCTTCCAGATATTCGGGAATGTCCCAGAAGAAATGGACAAATTCCATATATGCTGAATAGTGGGGGCCACGAAGTCGGCTATGCGACTCCAAAGTTTAGGAGGGCATGGGTCGTCCGGCGAGCCCGATTTGCATCGACTGAGTTCTAGCTTAACTGTATTTAGGTCTATTGGATCAAATTGTGTCAAGATAGCGCGGTCCGATGAATTACCAGCTAGATCAGTTTTTTTTGTGATCTTCTCTGGACCAAAGGACTCGTAGACTTTCTTAATTTTTGAGTCAAAGAAGTCAGAAATGCTGTTACAAAATGAGATCGACGGGAGAACTTCCCCCTCTTTGAAGAAAGACTGTACTATTTTGAAGGTTTCTTTACTTGGGTGTTCAGCTTGCTGAATAGAGTTCGCATAGAACAGTTTTTTTGCTTTTCTGATAGCTTTATGCAATTTTTTGGATGCTTCCTTATAGCAAGTCTTCTTTAGAGGTTCATAGTTTTTCCTCCATAGACGCTCCAGTTTTTTGCAATCTGATTTTTGCAGTCTGAGCTCCTGAGAAAACCAAGGAGCAGATGGAGAGTCTCGTTTAGATATAGCGGCCGTTGCCGGGGCAATGGATGTTACCATGTTGCCAATCCAGTCATTGAGTAGCTGGGCATCAGTATCCACATTGGAGGTGAGGGTCGGAGGGTTCTGAGCAAGAGCTGGACCCATGATATCGGGGACTAGTTTGCTCCATTGTCTTTTCATGAAAGAGCACTTGCTTGACACAGGTTTATCAACTGTTACTTTAATTAGGAATGGTATCAGAAAATGGTCTGACCATATTAGAGGTAGCGGTGTATCTGCCGACACGTTTAAGATGTTGGTAATTATTAGGTCAAGCGTGTGGCCCGCTCTGTGTGTGGGGTCCTTATTGATGAGTTTGAGGTTAGCTGAGATCAGTGTAGACCTCAGTAAATCTGCATATGGACAATCTGCCCTGTCCATATGAATATTAAAGTCCCCGACGACAAGAAACTGAGGGTGAAGGAGGGAGCTTTGGATGATGATATCCATCAGAGTAGTGAGGTTGGGCTCTTTCCCACCCCGGAGGGCGGTAAATAACTAATCCCGCTAGAGATAGCTGAGATCCCACCTGAAAGCAGAAGTGTAGTCCCTCTAGACCCTGAATGCACATGGGGGCAGAGGAGGTGAGTGTGAGCTGTTCTTTAAATATAACTGCCACTCCCCCCCTCTTTTATCACCTAGTCGATTGGAGAAACAAATTTTATACCCAGAGGGGATAGCCAGTGCAATGGCAGTCATGTTATCGTTGTTGAGCCAGGTTTCTGTTAGAAACAGTATATCCCACTGGTGCCCTTCCAACAGCAGCTGTATATCATCTGCATGCTTTGCAAGGGATCTACAGTTCACAAGTCCCGCGCTAAGGTCTTTACTGATCGGTGGCTTGGATTTAATAGATCCTACAGCCCTTATACCGACCGGTATACCTAATTGTAACCCACATGTCCTACAGGTATAGGGGAAAGTAGAGGACCCAAGATCGGTACTGTGAGCACAGGTTTCAGCCAAGGTATTTAGAGACCATAGGTTATCCCGCAACCAGACAATTCTATCTTTATGTGCAATCTCACCGGCAGCGTGTCCGGCCCCGGTCGCGGTCTGGTCGCGGACGGGCGCAGACGGGCTTACCTTAGGCGTGCCTTCGGCGCGCAAACGGCGCGCCCGCTGCGCGACCGGAATATGCACATAATTTATACCGTTGCAGGGGGGGAGGAGTCGGCTTGGGGGCGTGGCCTAAACAGGGGGCGTGGCCTCACCTCGTGGCGAGGGCGCGAAGGAGTGATGGAGTTTGTCGTGCAGCGTCAACGCTGCTCCGCTGTGACTGCTTGCTAGCTTCAAGTGAGTGAGATTAAAACCACACAAGTAATCTGTGACAGTTTAAATTTTAAAACCACAATTAAATCTGTGACACTCAAAAGTTTTTTTAAAAAAAGGTGCCTCGCTCCCGGCTTCCGCCTCAGGAGCACAACTCTGGGATCTGCCTGGCGCCCAGAATCGGCGTCTTTGTAGTGGTCGGCTTGGGGGCGTGGCCTAAACAGGGGGCGTGGCCTCAGCTCGTGGCGAGGGCGCGAAGGAGTGATGGAGTTTGTCGTGCAGCGTCAGCGCTGCTCCGCTGTGACTGCTTGCTAGCTTCAAGTGAGTGAGATTAAAACCACACAAGTAATCTGTGACAGTTTAAATTTTAAAACCACAATTAAATCTGTGACACTCAAAAGTTTAAAAAAAAAGGTGCCTCGCTCCCGGCTTCCGCCTCAGGAGCACAACTCTGGGATCTGCCTGGCGCCCAGAATCGGCGTCTTTGTAGTGGTCGGCTTGGGGGCGTGGCCTAAACAGGGGGCGTGGCCTCAGCTCGTGGCGAGGGCGCGAAGGAGTGATGGAGTTTGTCGTGCAGCGTCAGCGCTGCTCCGCTGTGACTGCTTGCTAGCTTCAAGTGAGTGAGATTAAAACCACACAAGTAATCTGTGACAGTTTAAATTTTAAAACCACAATTAAATCTGTGACACTCAAAAGTTTAAAAAAAAAGGTGCCTCGCTCCCGGCTACCGCCTCAGGAGCACAACTCTGGGATCTGCCTGGCGCCCAGAATCGGCGTCTTTGTAGTGGTCGGCTTGGGGGCGTGGCCTACACAGGGGGTGTGGCCTCAGCTCGTGGCGAGGGCGCGAAGGAGTGATGGAGTTTGTCGTACAGCGTCAGCGCTGCTCCGCTGTGACTGCTTGCTAGCTTCAAGTGAGTGAGATTAAAACCACAAAAGTAATCTGTGACAGTTTAAATTTTAAAACCACAATTAAATCTGTGACACTCAAAAGTTTAAAAAAAAAAGGTGCCTCGCTCCCGGCTTCCGCCTCAGGAGCACAACTCTGGCGGCCATATTGGAATGACTCACTCTAATGGATCAAAGAAAAATCAGACAACATCTGCATTCCCGCAGTCTACAATCTCAAAGATAAGAATGATTCCCCTCTGACCAAGCACCACCTGCACCCCATAGTGCACTCATTCTCATCTAGTCCGCCGTTTCCTTCTCCTCCCCTTACTACAAGCCCCAACCCTACTATGGAGCATTCTTGTCTACACACCTATGCCATTAAATACCCCCCAACCTTACAAAGAAAGCAGCTAAATCCTTTAAACACAATTTTTTTTAAATCTCACCCAGAAACACCAATCTCTGAACCTTACTTATCATCTAACAAAGGACACATAACTAATGACATTATCTTCAACACAAAAAGAAGAACACAATGGAGGAAAGCCTTTCTCATCCTACTCTCAATCACCTCCACGAGGAAAACAACACAGGACTCACACTATCTATAAACCCCTACCCATCTAGAAAGCTGCAGCTACAATCACCATCTATAATAACGGGATCATCCTCATGCAATCATCAGACCGTAACCTAAACCTACTAGATAACATCTTTCCCCTCATCAAGGAAAAAGTGACAAGACTCCCTCTCACCTTCCCAGACAATCCCAATTATAGCTTACTTACCATCTCCCGACTTGACCCCCTGTTTACTCATTCTCCCCCGATCTCCCTCCTACATAATCACTTACCCCAGCCTTAACCATCACCCCTAGCGAGAACACAAAGCTCCACGAATCATACCCGGTCCCCAATACCATAGATGACACCACGGTTCCAATCACACCCCTATATCCCCCCATACCGACTTACCCCCCTCACGCCCATCACCAACTCTCCTACTGTCCCTCACACACCCCACTTACATACCACCTCACATCCTCATGATGACATACATCTCCCCAACTCCTTCCCCTCCTCCAACAACAACACTCACACTGTCCCAATTACACCCATACCCCTAACACCTCATATCCTTTTGCCCCTCCCATCCCCTCTCCCCTCACCACAGCTCCAACAGTCCCATGCACAACCCACACCCCCTCACCCCTGTCTTATCACGCCCACCTGCTACAGACAACCACACAGGGAGACTGCAACACATCTTACCAGATTACGATTCCCCATCAATCCACTTACATGGGTCAACCTCTCCTTCCTCACCCGCAGTCCACACACCAAACATGGCACCGCTTACTCCAGATCACAAACTAGATGAGATATTACTATCTCTGCAACAAGTCAAAAATGATATCCAAAAGCTACATGACCTGATTCTACAACAACCCAAGATCATGTGTCCTGGACTACAGACTAGACCATACCAACACACCGTCAACTCGAAATGCACCCAACAATTACACACAAGCTCCCGAAATCTGGAACCCCCTAGATGGAGAACTAAACCCTACCCCAATGCCTCGTCTCGTCTGGAGAAAAATCCCTCTATCTACTAAAGACTTAAGCTCTGTACTCCGTTCCTATGAGCCACGGTATCTCCCTCCCAATTGGGGACTCCTAGATAACGTATGTAAACATTCCTTAATCCAATCAACCGTACCAATACCCTCAGAGTTATAAGACACAATGCTAGAGGTATAGTTGAAAGCAACCTCACGCAAATCCCCCTCATGCCGGGAACAAACTCAACACCCATCATAAGTCCGCTAAAATGTATACTCTTAAACTGTAGGCCAGCATACTGACCCGCAACCGATATAGCTGACCTCATACTCACTAATGAACCTGACCTACTAATCCTGACTGAAATGTAGCTAAACAAATCATCTTCACCCATCTTGGACATACTGGTTCCCCAAATTATAACATCACTTGACTAGATAGAATTGATATGCCAGGTGGTGGTATCGCTTGAATTCATTGGAGCAATCTATCAGAGAACAAATCCAGCTACCCTGTATTAATCTCCTGTGAATACCTCTGTGTAGACATCTCTAGCAATAACAAATCAATATGCTCACTACACACATTCTACCACCCCCCAGGGGATAACCTCCCCTTCATCGAACACCTAATAGAAATTCCAGCTACTAATGATGGACTGCATTATATTCAAATATTCCTTGGTGACTTCAACCTCCATTGGGAGGACCTGAATGACCCAGGGGTCAACAGCCTCAAAGCTTTCCTATCAGACCTTAACCGTACCCAAATCTGTAATAGCCCCACACACGACAAAGGGGCAACCCTTGACCTAGTAATGTCTAAAGCTAACTCCACTCAACTTGAATGGATCCTCCCATGTGGCTGGTCTGACCACTACATAATTACATTTCACATCAATGAATCAGTTAAACATCTCTCTGCACAACCCATGAGAATGAAAATCTGGAAGCAGAATCTAAAAAACGTAGGCTCTGAACCTACTCTCAACATCTAATCCTAACTTCTTCCTCCTCCCTGAAGGCATAGCCGATGTACATGGCCTGATTAAACATAACTTCCAATCCATGAACATGGTACTAGGTAAAATAGCTCCACTACAGCTGAAAGAATGACCACCAAGGATTCAAAACCATGGTATGATAATAGTTTAAATGAAGATAGACGAGTCCCAAGAACGACAATGGAGATCTACACCCTACTCTGACCACCTCAAGCTACTAAGAATTACAAGATACACCTACTACAGAAAGATCAGATGAGCTTAATCTAACTTCTTTAGTAATCAACTAGACCAAGCCAAGAACTGCCCAAAAAGCTATTCGAACTAATCAAAACCCAAACTCGTCGCCAGTTTGTGAAGTAAACAGGAACACAGTTTGTGGAAGGAAGTGATTTATTCCACAGGGAGGAAACAGCTTATACAACCACAAGCTGGCAGTGCCAGTAGATCTAGTAACTCCCACATACAGAATGTGGAACATCCAAGGGAATGATAACAATTCTAGAAAGGAAGGTGAAGTGAGGTGATGTCATCTAAAAGGGATATAACATATACACAGCATATTTACAAGGCTTATCTAAAAGGGGATACTACACTCTCCACCACCACTATGCTAATCCCAACGCACTACCTAATTGTGAGGAATTTGCATCCTTTTCACTATGAAGACTGAAACCATGAAGACTGACCTGCTCAACAACCTAATATGCCTTTCTAACTCTCAGATGGACACCTCATTACCTCCATCAAGATCCCCACTCATATGCCCCACAAAGTTCGCATTCAAAATCAATGCATCATGGTCCGCCTTCAACACTTACGGTGAAGATACTATACTAAAAACGCAGGCACCAGTACCAGTACCAGTTTCTGGGCTAGATAACTCGACGTATTGTGATGTATGGCCTTGTGCGTCATGCAAGTGATTTTCAGATGAATTCTAGCCTCGAAAGGTAGCCAATTGATGGCTCTAAGGTCTGGTGAGATGTGACAATTTCTTTTGGAGCTTGTGATGAGTCTAGCAGCAGTGTTGATTGAGGCTCTAAGAGGAACCGTCGTAGATCTGGGCAGGCCGCAAAGGGCGACACTGCTGTATTCCAATCTTGGGATTACTACAGCCCGCTGCCCGTGGAGGGAGTAATGTGGGGCGGAAAGGCGGGTGGGGGTGCTAAACACCGGAATATGGATAATGTGAGGTAAGTAAACAATTTAATAAATAAAACGAATTTCGTAGCGCGCCCTGCATCGCATTGTGAGATGCTGGGTTTGGTACGAAATTCGTTTTATTTATTAAATTTTTTACTTACCTCACATTATCCATATTCTGGTGTTTAGCAGCCCCCACCCTGCCCCTCCTCCACCCCGCCGTTCTGCCCCACGGAACTCCCTCCACGGGCCGCGGCAGGATTACTAGAGCTTGAACTGCCTGTTTGAAGTCATTAGCGGGCAGGAAAAGGTTTCAGGTTTTTTCAAAGTGTTCACCTGGAAATGTGCTCCTTTAGTAGAGATGCTGATATGCTTCTGCATGTTTAGATTTCTCAAGGATTTTCTGTGCATCACCAATTATGTGGGTCATGGCAGATTCTTTACTGTGTCTTGCATGGAAACCTGATTGATAATGGTTGAGCAGTTGGAATCGATTAATGTGATTGCTAAGCTGCATGTTGACACATTTTTCCAAGAGTTTGGAAATAGTGGGGATGTTGAATATCGGGTGATAGGTATTTAAGTCTGTTGGGTCAGCCATTGATTTCTTTAGGATAGGGGATACCTGTCCTGGTTTAAGGATTTCTGGGATAGTTCCTTGAAGGAGGGAGCTGTTTATAATCCTGGTCCATAGGGGCAGTAACAGTGGTATGAAGTCTTTTAGGTAGTTTGCAGGAAGAGGGTCTGTGAAGTGGCTGGAGGGATTCAAGGTTATTAGCGTTTATAGCTAGGTGGGATAAATTCAATCTAGTCCCGAGCTAAATCCCAAAAAAATGTCAGCACCAGCATTGCAGCATTACTCCTTACAGTGAGGGAGTTCTGGACCTTGCACCACTTCTACTGACTTCAATGACAAGATTGCTGGCCTCCTGGTCTGAGCCACAGGGTCTCAAAAGGCTCCCACTATATTGAATGCACACCTAGACCCAGCCTGAGTGAGTCCTGAACCCCCAAATGGTGTCCCAACAGTCCTGGACCCTTGGTTGTGGTGCTAGTGGTCCCCAGATGGCCAAATCTCAAGACTGAGAATATAGAAATGTTTTTATCAAAAGCTGTTCTGAGAACCAGGAGGAGACCCGGACCAACCTGCTCGCTTATCCAACTGAGGTGCATCACCTCTTGGATTAACTTTGCACCTTTTCTATCTACGTTCTTCTCAGCAGCTGCTAATCCATTTAAGTGGTCCTTCGCCAAAGAGGTATCCAGCCTTGTGGAACTTTCTTCAGCTACAACCCTCTGTCTTGTCGCACTGGAGACTTTCAAACTTCCAAACAACTGACTAAGTCCGAACATAGAAATCTTCCACAGAAGTTCAACACAAGGCTCCATGACGACAACACTCCCTCCTTGGATACCTCCTGCAGCTGGCCCCAAGAACTTTGCCTTCTCAGACACTTTTTCTCAGAATTTAAGCGCAGAACAGGTCCAATCTGTCACGTTTGCGGCTATTGCCGTTCCCCGCCACACACATACAGAAAGCCGGGATACTCACTTCCGGGCGGAAGTCGAGTCCCGGTCCAGTCTTTCGCTGCTGACCTTTCCTCACCGAAGCACTTCCGGGGAAAACGCTTAAACATCGCGTTTCCCACCGGCTCAGTGCTTCGGATTCCTTCCTGCATTCCGGATATGCTACTTGTCTTCGTAGCCCGGGAGACGTATTGTGGAAAGCTGCAGACCCTCGCCGCGCAGGAGCGCAAACTGGTATTTTTGTTCTCACCGCGCTGGAGCGTGATTCTGGGGGTTTAAAACACTTTGGTCCTTCACCCTCGCCGCGCAGGAGCGCTTGTTTGTTTTCTTTGCCTTTTCCCGCACAGGAGCGCTAAGTTGGTTCTGTTGGACTACACCGCGCTGGAGCGCTATTCTGGGGGTTTGAAACACTTTGGTCCTTAACCCTCGCCGCGCAAGAGCGCTGTCCTGGGGTTAAAGTACACTGCGCAGGAGCGCTGCATTTGGTTTCTCCTTACTGTTGTGAATTACCTCACCGCGCAGGAGCGCAGCATTGGGGTACAGTTCCTCATGAGCAGGAGCATTATTCTTGATTTACTTTCGCCACCCAGGCATACCACATTATTGTTGTACCTAAACGCTTGAATTGTGCATTATAGCGCAGGAGCGCTTTCCCTTGGTTTTCCCTTTGGAGCTTTGTTGGTTTCTTGGTACAGAGGTCTACAGAAGCACTGGTGAGTTCCTAAAGGCATATCCTTTCTGTATGTGTTTAAAGGGTCTGTTCTGGAAACGGAAGGTATGGTCTTTTCCTAACCAGGTCTTTTCCTGTTTCCCCAGTTGGCACCACGATCCCAGCCAAGCTCCACACCCACACAAAGCCTCTACGTTCCTTTCTGGCTACCTTCCCTGTTTCCATCTCATCCCTGCTGGGTACTAAAGTCCACAAGGGTCAGGTGGGTACAGGGGCGGTGGCTCTTGTCGTCTCTGCGGAATTGCTTCACAAGCAGAGGTAAGTCTTGTGGGGCACCTGACAGAATCCGAAGCCCACGTAAACTATTCCGCCCAGATGACATGGGCGAACCAGAGGTCACCTTGCAAGACATAGCTGTCATGCTGGCTGCCATGCAGGCAGAGAACCTTAGTCTACGCCATGACATGACTGCCCTACAGGGCCAGATGGCAGCTAGTGTTACCAGTCCTTGGGGAACCACCCCTAGCCCCAGAGTCAGACAAGAAGGCCTGTTGAGACAGCCTACATTCACCTTTGGGGGGTCCTCCGCTACCACCAATTAGGACACAGCTATACACGTCGTCACCCCCCATCCGGTGCAGCTGGCACCACCCGAACGCTTCTACAGTGACAGTACCAAGTATGGCGTGTTCATCCATCAATGCCACCTACATTTCATGGCCAGAACGTTGGCCTTTCCCGATGATGCATCTAAGGTCGCGTTCATTCTGTCATACATGGGCGGGGACGCCGCTCAGTGGTCTATTGCGTTGGTAGAAAACTACGATCTCATGCTTAACCACCTGCCGACATTCAAGGAAGCCATGCGGCGAATGTTCGCTCGTCACACCTTTGTGCAAGCCGCAGACAAGGAGTTGCTCAACTTGAAACAAGGCAACCACGACTTGCTTCACTACATCACCATGTTCAGCAGGCTCGTTATCGAGGCCCATTGGCCTGAAGATAAGAAAGTATCAATGTTTTATCGGGGATTGCGTGATGACCTGAAGGACCTCATATCACAGCTACCCAATTCGCCTGATGAAATAGGCCCTTTCATTGACTTGGTGGCCAAAATGAACTTCCGATTACAGGAAAGAAGAACCGAAAAGGGAAAAGGCAGTGACAACCGATTCCTGTCCTTTGGGGACAAGGGTGCCGAAAAAGTCAAGGAAGAAACCGCTCCCCAGGGCGACGCCCCTGAACCAATGCAGATAGGCGGCGTCAAAGGTCCCTTGACTAGCCAAGAAAGAGAAAAAAGGAGGAAGCAGAACCAGTGCTTGTATTGCGGCAAAAGCGGACACTTCGTGAGGGAGTGTCCGGTGAAACCTACCAAACCTCGGGGCAGAAGGCCCTTTGCGATGCCTATCACCAAGGGCGACAAGTCGGGAAACGAGACAACCCAGTAGACAAAGGGGTCCGTCCTCTGGGTTTTTCTTCCTGCACCTCAGCGATCCCTGCAGTATTCGACGGCAGTCACCACTTAGGCGTGGAAGTGACCCTACAGAACCAAGCAGGCAGTACTTGGCTGGTGACCGATATGTTGGACTCGGGTTCAACCGGCAGCTTCATTAATACCGCCTAATCACACGCCTTGGGGATGAGCACGGTATCTAAAGCACAACCAGAAACGGTCAAGGCTGTTGACGGAACGGACTTGACTTCCGGCCCCATCAGGCATCGAACCGAGGACATGACTATGACCTTGGCAAACCACCATGCCGATTCCATCAGCTTTGACGTCATTGACGTCCCTCAATTCAAGGTCATATTGGGTTTACCATGGTTAGTAAACCACAATCCCCGCATCGATTGGGTGTCCAGGATTATACGCCTGGATTCGAAACATTGCTGCAAGACCTGTTATGCAAAGGACGACCTACTGGGTACTCGTACCGTACAAGCACGCTCGCTACCCTTACAAGGCATGGGGATGATTTCCCAAGCAGTTATACCTAAGGTCTATCAGGATCTAGCAGATGTGTTCGACAAAAAGGGAGCCAACACTCTGCCACCACATCGTTCATTCGACTGCCGAATAGACTTGATACCCAGCTTCACGTTGCCATGCAGCAGGATATATTCCCTCACGGAGAAGGAGAGCATCCATCTTCGCTCCTACCTGGACGAGTATTTGGACAACGGGTTCATCCGCCATTCCAGGTCCCCGGTGTCCTCTCCTCTTTTCTTCGTGTCAAAGAAGGAAGGTGATTTGAGGACCTGTATAGACTTCAGATCTATGAACGCAATCACAGTGAAGAACCGGTACCCACTACCACTAATCTCCAACCTCTTAGATCAGGTGAAGAACGCCTCCGTTTACACGAAACTCGACCTGCGGGGTGCTTACCACCTAGTTAGAGTCCGGAAGGGTGACGAATGGAAGACCGCCTTCCGGACGAAATTCGGTCTGTTCCAATACCAGGTCATGCCTTTCGGACTCTGCAATGCCCCCGCAGCGTTGCAGTACTTCATCGATGAGGTGTTAAGGGACTACATAGATGTCTTCTGTATTGTCTACATAGACGATATCTTGATATATTCACAGACCATCACAGAACACGTTCAGCATGTGCGTTCCGTCTTCCAACAGCTGGGAAAGCATCGCTTGTACGTGAAGCTGGAGAAGAGCGTTTTTCACGTTACCTCTGTTGAGTTCCTGGGACACATCATCACTCCAGCTGGCATTCAAATAGACGATAAAAAGGTAGAAGCCATCCTCTCATGGCCTACCCCAGAGTCCGTTAAAGGGGTCCAAAGGTTCCTGGGGTTTTCCAACTACTACCGTTGGTTTATCACCGGCTTCTCCGAGATGGTGGCTCCTAACACACGTTTGTTGCGCAAGGGGGTGTGCTTTTGTTGGGATCAGAAAGCAGACAACGCATTCCAAGAACTAAAAAGACGATTCACCACAGCACCTGTTCTGGTGCATCCAGATACCGAGCAGCCCTTCATAGTGGAAGCAGACGCCTCAAAGGACGCATTAGGGGGCGTATTGTCACAAAGGGATACCAGCACAGGACAGCTCCACCCAGTGGCTTTTTACTCCAACAAGCTCCAACCCGCTGAAAGCAACTATACCGTGTCCGACCGGGAGCTCCTGGCGATCAAGACGGCGTTCGAGGAATGGCGCATCTACCTAAAAGACGCCAGACACACCGTGACCATCTATACAGACCACAGGAACCTTCAGTTCCTCCGCTCAGCACAGGGCCTCACTGCTCGACAGCTACGTTGGACCTTGTTCTTCAACGAGTTCAATTTCGTGATCACGTTCCGGCCCGGAAAGGAAAACGCCAAAGCTGACGCCCTGTCACGGCTGGACGAAACCGATGAAGATGCTGGCACGAGCGAGCCTCTTTCCATCATATCAAAACAACACTTCCAGGGCATGGTCTCGTCCTCCGAGTTCATGTCTCTGGTGCAAAAAGATACAAATCTAACCGATCCTGCTGACATACCTGAAGGACATAAGGGTGTGAGTCGTGTGAACGGGTTGCTGTACAAGGGAGACAAGCTGACCGTACCTGGGGTGCCTTGTCAGAAACAAGCTATTCGCATGTGCCACGACCATGTTCCCTCCGGCCACCCTGGCTACCACAAGACGCTCGATCTCGTACAGCGACAGTTCTGGTGGCCTACGATGGTGACTGACAAAAGAACCCATGTGTCGAGCTGTGCCGTTTGTCTGCAGGGCAAGAACTGTTCAGAGCCTTCTGTTGGTCTTCTGCGTCCCATTCCTGTGCCACCGTATCCGTGGCACACCATCGCCATGGATTTCGTAGTCGACCTCCCGCTCACCAAGACCGGTCACACCACGGTGCTCACCGTAGTGGACCACGATTCCAAGATGGATCATTTCGTGCCCTTCGGGAAGTTACCCACGGCAGCTGAACTGGCTTTGGTCTTCGTGCACAACGTGGTTTGACTCCACCGCATTCCATCGGTGGTAATTACGGACCGGGGGTCGCAATTCGTGTCCCGCTTCTGGAAGGAGGTGTGCAGGATTCTCGAGATGGACGTACGACTTTCCTCCGCGTACCATCACGAGACGGACGGGCCGTCGGAAAGAACAAACCACACCATGGAACAGTACCTCCGCTGTTTGCTGCTTATGGTTGAGAAGGAATGGTCTGATGTGATATGGATGGCGGAATACGCGTACAACAACAGCAAGCATTCGGCCATCGGCATGTCCCCTTTCTTTTGCCTCCACGGACGTCACCCTCGCACCACTGCTTGGGAGGAACCCCTGGACAGCCAGTTGCCAACGGTACGGGCTTATCATGATTCCCTATGCAGAATCTGGCAGCAAGCCCGGTTCGAGTTAGCCAAGGCAAAGGACACCTACAAAGCACATGCTGACGCACATAGGCAGAAGGAACCCGTATACCGCATGGGTGACAAGGTGTGGCTTTCGATTCGGCATCTCAACGTGCATGGCCCTAAAAAACTGTTGCCCCGTTTTGTGGGTCCTTTTGTCATCGAGAAAGGTGATCAACCCCATTGCTATGAAGCTCTCGCTTCCTCCACACATGAAGGTACACCCGGTCTTCCATGTATCCCTTCTGCATGCTGTCCATCCTGACAGCGCTGTTCCTTCTCCTCCTTCCCCGGTGGTGGTGGAGGACCATATTGAGTATGAGGTTATGGCCTTCTTGGGTTCTCGTCGTACCAGGGGCAAGCTTTTCTACCTGGTGGACTGGAAAGGGTACGGTCCCAATGAGAGGTCATGGGAGCCCTTGTCCCATGTGCGTCTTGTTCCCGTTCTGGTCCGTGCTTTTCACCTGAGTCACCCTCTTAGCCCTCGCCCTGCCTCTCCTCTTTGATTCCGGGGTGTTGGGGGGTTCTGTCTTAGGGGGGGTACTGTCACGTTTTCGGCTATTGCCGTTCCTCGCCACACACATACAGAAAGCCGGGATACTCACTTCCGGGCGGAAGTCGAGTCCCGGTCCAGTCTTTCGCTGCTGACCTTTCCTCACCGAAGCACTTCCGGGGGAAACGCTTAAACAACGCGTTTCCCGCCGGCTCAGTGCTTCGGATTCCTTCCTGCATACCGGATACGCTACTTGTCTTCGGAGCCCGGGAGACGAATTGCGGAAAGCTGCAGACCCTCGCCGCGCAGGAGCGCAAACTGGTTTTCTTGTTCTCACCGTGCTGGAGCGCGATTCTGGGGGTTTAAAACACTTTGGTCCTTCACCCTCGCCGCGCAGGAGCGCTTGTTTGTTTTCTTTGCCTTTTCCCACGCAGGAGCGCTAAGTTGGTTCCGTTGGACTACACCGCGCTGGAGCGCTATTCTGGGGGTTTGAAACACTTTGGTCCTTAACCCTCGCCACGCAAGAGCGCTGTCCTGGGGTTAAAGTACACCACGCAGGAGCGCTGCATTTGGTTTCTCCTTACTGTTGTGAATTACCTCACCGCACAGGAGCGTAGCATTAGGGTACAGTTCCTCAAGAGCAGGAGCATTATTCTTGATTTACTTTCGCCACCCAGGCATACCACATTATTGTTGTACCTAAACGCTTGAATTGTGCATTATAGCGCAGGAGCGCTTTCCCTTGGTTTTCCCTTTGGAGCTTCATTGGTTTCTTGGTACAGAGGTCTACAGAAGCACTGGTGAGTTCCTAAAGGCATATCCTTTCTGTATGTGTTTAAAGGGTCTGTTCTGGACACGGGAGGTATGGTCTTTTCCTAACCAGGTCTTTTCCTGTTTCCCCAGTTGGCACCACGATCCCACCCAAACTTCACACCCACACCAAGCCTCTACGTTCCTTTCTGGCTCCCTTCCCTGCTTCCATCTCATCCCTGCTGGGTACTACAGTCCACAAGGGTCAGGTGGGAACAGGGGCGGTGGCTCTTGTTGTCTCTGCGGAATTGCTTCACAAGCAGAGGTAAGTTTTGTGGGGCACCTGACACAATCCACTTCTTGTATCTGAACCACTCTCCAAAGTAGGCCAAATTGTTTAACTTTGACCTTGTCTTGTGGGACTACGAGTTCATTGTTGGCACTTTGAACTTTTAGGTTCTACTGATTGGATTTTATGTCATTTTGGTGTCAAATAGTTTATTAAAATGTAATCTATTTTTCTGAATTGGTTTGAGATTTTTCTTTTGTTGCATTTTAATGTTATCACTGTTTATGAGCTGCATAAATACATTACACTTTGCCTCCAAGTTAAGCCTTACTGATTTTTGTGCCAAGCCACTATCAGGGAATATCTGGAACTGATCATTGGAATGTGGTCTTCTCTCTGCTAAAATCCCTGAGGCAGCTGGAACCCAACAATCCCCGGAAACTACCCGATGGACACTGATAATGAGGTTACCAGTACACATATGATGATCATAAGGGAAGGGAAGGGGAACAATAATAAACTAACATAAAAAGCTAAAAGAGGTAAGAAAACCACAGGTGTGCATTCATACCTGTGTAGCAAACAAACTAAGGGCCACCTGTCTGGTCTTTGTATCTTGGAGTCGTATTCCTATTTCTTCTGGTTGAGTGCTCTCTTAAACTATACCTGTAGTAAGTCCCTCCTTACTATAATACTTATAACAATTCAAACATGCTGTAATAAATAAACACCCACCTGAGTTATTGGTTGAGCAGATTGGGAGGCCAGATCCTGCAACATATCATGCTATACACACACAATATTACTCAATATGTTTATATCAAGTAAAGAAACATACATATCTCATAATTTGATCATCACCAGATTCCAACCTATCTTCGGCATGCGTCTCAGAAAGTAAATGCTAAATGGATGCCAATCCTTTATGTACAATATACCGAACAACACAGTAAATCCCACAACAAAGTGTACACAGAGAATTGTAAGATGTGGTTTCCTGCTACTGCAACATATAGAAACTAAACACAGTGATTACACACAAGGATCTTTTCCTTCACACCGACTGTTGGTTCTGCCCCCCAGGAGGGAAGACCAAACTGTAATCACAAATTATTTTTAAAGTGTCTCCTTCATAGCGTAGCAAAAGTTAGTTGGAGGCACTAAAGATTAGGAGTAAATGTAAATGTGCATCAGAACAGAATTTGGTGCAAAAGCGGGTGCAATGACTTATCTGATTCCTGAAAGTATAGGAGATGCTTTGTTGCTTCTGCTCTCCTGGTGGAGGTCTGCTAAGATAGACCAGGACTGCCGTGAAGCACCAAAAGACCGCCTCCCTCCGGAAATTCTCAATGGGAAGCATCGAGACTCATGGGATGGGGTTAAAGGGACGAAATGAGCCCCTAGAGTTTAGCGACTCTTGTGAGGGCACCCTGGCCACAACAGTCCTTTTAATGCAGGGGGGCATAGCCCCAACCACTCAGGCCAGCCCAAAGCAAGGTTGCAGGAGGAAGAAATCAGCCCTAGGTCTATGGTGCCATTACTCTCCAAAGGTGCTGGGAGGGAATAATGGTAAAGAAAATGTTTGAACCCACATTATGCATCATGAGAGGGTTAGATGTGTAATATTTGTAGGCAGGACATGGCTTGATGCACAGCACATCTCAATTGTATGTAGAGTGGGTGCAGGCTTAAGCAGGAGAAGGGACTTGTAAGGAGCAAATAAAGATTTCTTAGGTAGGGCATAAGATCTGTGTCAAACCCAGTGGGAAGATTAAGGGGAAGCCCATGGACAGGCATCCCCAGTGGTGAGAGCATGGATTCCAAATTGTCCATGACACCTAAAGATCTGGGAAGTCCTTACAGTAACCCCATTCAAAAGACTGGGGACAGGGCCCAGTTTATGAGTATTGTACAGGTGGAATATATGCAGTAAGCGTAGCACATGGATGTGTGCTGCTGTTTCCCTAGTCCTTTTGTGGGGCCATACCCCTACCAACCCACTAGATAGAACAGAGTACCCCATGTATGGTGGGAATTGAGAATGGCATTCACTTTGTATTCTATGTGGTCATCAAAAGTTCGTGGAAGAGGAGGTGAGAAGCTGAGTGTCTGGATGAATTGGCTTCAGAATTGATACATGAAATGTTGGGTTGGTTTTTTTGATTGGCTGGTAAAGTCAAACAAACCACTGAGTTCTGACCAACCTGTTTTATTGGGAAGGGACTTAAATAACATGGCAGCAATTTGCAGGGACCTATCAGATGCAAATGCTGGATGGATAGCCAAACTTTTTCGCCTACTATGTACTTAGGAGGTGGGCGTCTCTTTCTGTTCGTATACTGGTTGTACATGAGTTTTGCTCGAGTTCCTATTTACCGTTTTAAGATTTGTCTGCTGCAAGATATGGTTTTGCGGTATTGACTCCGAAAAAGATGAACTGTCATTTAGTAGGGGAAAAATTCTGGGTTGGTATCCCTAAACTGCTTGGAAAAGGGAAAGTCCAATTTAGGAGTTAAATACATTGTTATGGGAGAATTCCGCTAACCAAAGTAGATTGATCCATTGTTCTTGTTTAATTACATCGTTTCATAGGAATTGTTACATTTCTTGTGTTGTTCTTTCATCTGTCCTTCTGATTCTGTGTGGTAACATTATGTTGCATAAACAGATTAGTCAATTGGGAGGCATCTGGGATTAAACATTTTAGTTAAGAGATCGAGCATAACTACCATTGTATTGAACCATGATCCTCAGGCAAGTTTACAATCAGATCTATAGCTATGGAATGTCAAGGAACTGGTGGAGTCGGAAGAGGATTTAATAGGCCTGCAGGTTTATGATGATCTGGTATGGTTCAAGCAGAATTTTCAAGGGTCTTTACATAATGCTGGCAGTCAACCTGCATGGTTGGGCACCAGTAATCCCGTTGCAACAATTCGAGAGTGTTAGTAGTGCCCTGATGACCAGAGAGAGGTGAATCATGACACCAACTTAAGACTTGTAGCTTAATCTCCAATGTGGTTAGATACAGATGGTCTATGTGGTACAGAGTCTCATTATGGCTGTTCACCTACCAAAACATTGGCTTTACTATAACCAGAGGCTTGATAAAGTTGTTCTGTCCATATGTGATCCATTTTATTTATGATGTTAATAAGATTTGTGTGGGCTAATAATAAAGGTGATTTGCTGATTTGTTCTGTATCATGTGTTGGTTGTGACAGGGCATCTGCCTTGCCATTCTTTCCCCCTAGTCAAAAGGTTTTGCCAAAGAAAAAATCTGCAAAAAATAAGGACCAACGTAATTGTCTAGGTGTTAACGCTGTGGCACATTTCAAAACCCGCAGGTTCCTGTGGTCTTTATAAATGGTGACATAGCACCTTTTTTCCAAGGGAATAATGCCTCTAATCCTGAATCGCTGCCTTGACTGCCCACAATTCCACTTCTTACAACTTCCAGGAATAGAAAGCTACTAGATATAGCTGTTAGATGTATTTATGACGATGGGATAATATAATACCCAAGGCTATATTAGACGTGTCAGCTTCAAGGTAAAAGGGTTCCAAAGTGCCAGGGTGTAGGATGACGGGGCAAAGTGAATGCCATTTTGAGTTGCTGAAAGGCTTGATTGGCCTATTAGGTCCATTGGAACATTTTCCATTTGTGAAGAAGTGAGATGAAATACTTTTGAGAATCTGTTCATAAATCGTCAATAAAAATTAGCGACGTCTAAAAAATGTTGTATTTCTTTTATACATGTGGGAGCAGGCTGTTGCAGGACAGTTTGGACCTTGACAGTGTCCACTGGCCACACCATTTGGTGATATAATGACTTCCCAGAAATTCAGGGTTATAAAATGAAACTCACATTTTGATATTGGGATTAAAAATGCATTCAGTAATTTCCAGATGTGCTCGACATGCTCAGTAGGAGAGTGTGAGAAAATTGAAATGGCATTGCTATATACGATCATAAAGATATTGGAAGGTGGCTGAATTGATCCGGAAGGCTGTTTTCCATTCGTCAACTTATTTAATGCATACGAGGTAGTATGCACCTCATAAATCTAGTATAGTAAAGATGGTGGCAGAGCGCACTTGATTGAACATAGAGGTAATTAATGCCACAGGGTATCAATTTATAAAGGTTACCTGATTTAGGGCTCTATAATCAATATAAACATGGAGCCCATTACCTTTTTTGGATACAAAAAAGATGGGTGACGAGGATGGTGATTTGTAATGCCGGAAAAATTCATTCACCAGAAATGTGACAGATGAGCTTTCAAAACCTAATTTTCAGATTCAGTAAGAGCATGAATACAACTTAATGGAATACATGCCAGGGTTTAAGGTCAATTTGGTGGTTAAACTCACAATGTGGTGGGAGAGTGTCTGCTTGTTGTTCACCAAAAGCTTCTTTGAAGCCTTTGTATGTACTAGGCAAGCTTACGAGTTTTGCAGCTGCCACTTGAGTTCCAGGTAAGAGTGCAGCAGTGCTCTGGATCAGGAAAAACCTGACTTCAGCAAAACAAATTACATTATTCGGACAGATTACAGGCAGCCAAGAAGACCTGAGATAACACCATACTGAGGAGACTTGACTACGTCTAGCTGACATTCATATTTATGCCATCTGGTGTTTCAATAATTAGATGGATTGGGTGGTGAGAAATGGGTCCTGAGGACAACGGGCGCCACCAACAGCACATACTTGCTCTATGGTTATTTTCTTTGCAATAGGAATGTGGTGTGCACAAACAAATCCCCACAATGTTTCCCCCTGCTCCAGAGTCAATCATTACTGATACATTCTGAATCTGAAAAATGGGATCAGTTAAAGATACATCCAATGTAATGTGGGCAGTTGCGATGTTGGTGGTATTGGTAGCTATCCCTTTCTGGAAGTTCACATTTCTCCAATTCTTTTGAGGATTTTTGGTGCAAACCTTAACAAAGTGGACCTCTAACCCACAATACAGACAAACGTTTTCTCTCTGTCGCCGATCCTTTTCTCTCTTCTACACTGGAGGCCAGATAAAACCATTTTGTATGTGTCCCCCAGCGTCTAATAGGTTGGACCTAGAAGGTCGGGAGCATGTCCAGGTTGACGTTAGTAGGGGTTTATTTTCAAAGCACTTCTTTTGCCCCTGTTGTTACGAGAGGCGGTGGTTCAGTTAAACTATTAAAGTAAAGAGAGCTTCACAAACATGGGAATTTTCCAAAACCTGAGCCAAAATGTCCTTGAGCTCATCACACAACCCACAGTAAAACAACAATGCCCTGTCATTTTCAGGCTAGTTAGTCTATTAAACTGAGAAAGGTAGGCAAGGAAATCTTGATTCCCTTGTCTGAGTTCTAAGAGCTCATTGTCGACAGTCTGAGTGGCAGTATGTCAGTGAAAGATACACCTAATTTTATGTTGAAAGAGTGAATGCAAGATTTGGTCATCACTGGCCACAAGTGTAGTGGATCAAGCTGCTGCATCCCCAGAACTATACGATAACACAAAAGCGACTCTGGATGTAGGAGTGAAATGCTGTTGGCCCACACAAGAAATGTAACTTACACTTGGTTAAGAACACATAAAATTTCTGAGGGCCCCTTTATATTACTCAGGTGGGGCTAAGGGCACTTCCAAATGATTGCACAGCTGGAATTGCGTGGGGAACTTCCCTCTGTGGAAGGAGGGGGTTCGGAACCATTTCCCTCCATCTGAGGTTCTTACTTGAGCAGTTTGCGAGGCCAGCTTCTATAACATATCATGGTGTAGACACACAATGTCAATCAAAATGTATATTTACATAAAGAAACACACATATCTCACAACATGATCACCATCAGATTCCCATCTATCCACAGCGAGCAATAGGCATGTGTCTCAGAAAGTAACTGCTAAATGGACGCTAATCTGTTCTCTACCATATACCAAACAACACAATAAATCACACAACAAGGTGCACAAAGAGAATTACAAGACAGTTTCATGCTGCTGTTAGACACCAAAACTAAACAGAGTGAATACACACAAGAATCTTTTCCTCCAAACCAACTGTTGGGTTTACTCCCCCACGAGGGAAGACTCATCTGCAATTGTAAAGTCTTTTTAATGCAGAACATAGTAAAGGTTAGTTGGAGGTGCTAAATATTAGAAGTAAATGCTAGTGCACATCAGGCCTGATTTAAGCAGACCAGTGCATGCTGACAGTATAGGAAAGTCTTCATTATTTCTCCTGTCACAGAGAAGGTCCACTGAGATGACCGGAATGTGAGCAAGATACCCTAGAAATGCTTCCTTCAGGAAATTCGCTATGCAAAGCATGAGGACTTCCCGGGAGCAGTTTGAGTACAGTCAGAGGGTCAAAACGGCATTTGAAAGAATATAGCCTCTCATAATTTTGCCCCAGCCACTAAAGCCAATTTTGTTGCAAGGAAGGGCAGGTCTAACAACTCAGGGCCAGTCCAATTCAAGGTTACAGGAGGAGGAACGCAGACCCAACCACCATGGCACCAACCCTCTTTCGGGTTGCTGCATGTTACTGACCAAGGGTACCTAGAGTGAATAATGGTAAGAAAAAATGTTCAAACTACATTATGCATCACGCTCAGGTTACATTTGTAATGTTTGAAGACAAGACATGGGTTGGTGCACAGTGCATCCACACTGTATATAGAGAGGGTTTGGGCTTAAGTAGAATATGGGACGTATAGGGAGCAAATGCAGATTTCTTGGGTAGGACATAGATTATGCGTCAAGACAAGTGGAAAGATGAAGGGGAATTCCACAGACAGGCATCTCCAGTGTGAGAGCATGGATTCTAACTCGTCCAGGATGCCTAAGGATCAGGGAAGTCCTAACAGCTATACAGGTCAAGCACAAGTTTACTTAGTCACTTTTTGTGATTCACCCTGCAAGTGATTGCAGCTGTTGCTTGACCAGGGCTCACACCCCAGTCAACCAACAACCCAATTTATCACATTGGGCTTCAACAGAGCCATAGCCATGAGTGCTCTGCAGAAGATATTGAAGCTATGCTGGGTAGATGAAATGTTCAAAGCACCTGCACAACAAAGTTTTTTGTTTTTCAGAAACAAATTACTAAAGCCGAAGAATAATTTTGAATAAAAATCACTTCGCCTTGACACACTTGGAATTTTCTCCGAGTGTCTGGTTGTCATTTATTTATTTTTCAGTTTGGACTGCCAGGATCTCCCTGGTGGCCCTGAACACGAAAAAATTACATTCAAACATACACTCTAAGTTGAATGTAGAGCTGTATCTATGTTGATGGGTCCATGTCAGTTGTGTCTACAGTCACAGGCTTCCTCCAGCAAAATCAGTGAAAATCTACTGGTATAACGATTGTGGTTATTCCATCCCTAAATAGAGGGGACAACACATTTCTAGACAAAGTTCCAAGGGTTTAAGTCTTGGCACAGGGGAATACTCCATCACAAACATGATGGATATCGCATCCCGTCCACCGTATTTTGATCCCATTTTATCCTATGGAGATCTTAATATGGCGGACGAGTTACCCGTCACGTTTGTGACAAAGTATTCCATCTGCCCAGGTCTAAATAAGGCCCTAGGTATGCTGAATTGTACATAAGACCCTTGCTCCAATTTATCTCCAGTATACAAGAACCATTTTCATATTCACTCTCTTTGCTACTTCCACTACTATCCATTTTCACATAATTCAAACACTAGGGGGTTGATTCCGATCCGGTAAAAAGCGCTCCGTATTGCCGTTCGGAGCGTTTATCCCCGTACGAATCGTACTCGTAAACGTCCCCATACGAATCTGCAAGTACGATCACAACCCAACGCATCACTCCGTACGACTCGTAACAAACTCCGTACAAATCAAAAGTACATACGAATTTATTATTTATTTATTTAAACTTGTATTGCGCACAGCTACCCTCAATGGGTTTCCCGGCGCCAGAGATAGATAAAAGAAAGAGACAAGCAGAAGGCACGAAACAGAGCTGGCTGTGCAGGGAATTTAATTAAACAAAAGGGTCTTCAGTTTTTTTCGGAATGAAAGGAGATCGGTCTCAACTTTCAGAGCCGACGGGAGGGCATTCCACATCTTTGGGCCAAGATAAGAAAAAGAGCGGCCACCCATTTTGGCCAGTCTAATTCTGGGAACAAGGAAATCGCCACTAGTGGAAGATCTTAGAGTCCGACCAGGCTTATAGTCTTGAACCAGGTTCTGCAGGTATTTGGGGGCAGAACCCTGCCTGATTTTAAAAAGGAGGCATAAGGTTTTAAATTTTACACGATTCGGGACTCTAAGCCAATGAAGATCACGCAGAGCCTGAACTGCGGAAGATCTCCGAGGTACATTACACAGTAAATGGGCTGCCGAGTTTTGCACCACTTGAAGCTTATTTATAGTGGCCTTATCAGCCCCAAGATAGAGCACATTCCCATAATCAATACGAGAAGTCAGAAGAGCCTGTACGACAGTTTTTCGAGTAGAGCAGGGTAGCATCCACAGAATCTTCTGCAACCATCTTAGGGTGGAGAAACAGATTGCAGCGACCTTAGTTACCTGCTGTCTCATAGAGAGCCTATAATCTATGAGAAGACCTAGGTTGCGGGCAACGGGGGCTGGCTTCGGCAGAGGACCCATATCACTGGGCCAATGTCGAGGGCCCCACAGGTCTTTATTCTTGCCCAAAATGACAACCTCGGTCTTGTCACCGTTGAGCTTGAGCAGATGGTCGTGCATCCAAGCAACAACGCGTGATAGGCCAAGTTTCAAGGCCGAGATCTCATGGCCCTCACTGCTGGAGAGAGAGAACACAATCTGCGTGTCATCGGCGTACGAATAGATTGTCAAACCGGCGTCCTCCACGATAGTAGCAAGGGGTCTGATATAGATATTAAACAGCAGAGCGCTGAGGATCGACCCCTGCGGGACGCCGTGTGCCGATGAGTAAACAGCAGATTCAGCTTCTGTCGAGAACACCTGAAATGTACGCTCACCTAGAAAGGAGGTGATCCAGGCCAGCGCAGATCCAGCAACACCAAGGGAGCGGAGAGAATCAAGAAGGATGGAATGAGACACGGTATCGAAGTGTGCACTCAAATCCAAAAGGATGAGTGCGAAGGTCTCCCCGCGATCGATACCGTGCCGAAGCCTCTCCGTCACCCCGAGGAGAGCGGACTCAGTGGAATATTGTGCGCGAAACCCGGATTGGGACGGATGAAGATATCCCACGTTCTCGACAAATGAATTAAGCTGAGTGTTCACATGTCGTTCCAAGATTTTGGAACATGCAGGCAGCAGGGATATGGGCCTGAAATTGGCTAAGTTAGAGGTGTCCGCACCGGTCTTTTTCAGCAGGGGAACTACCATGGCATGCTTCCACTCTTGCGCCACCAGAGACTCTGTAAGAGATGAGTTTAGAAGTCTCATTAGGACTCTCCGTGGTTCAAGGTCCAACAGTTTTAAAATTTTCATAGGAACAGGGTCCCTAGGAGAGCCTGACCTGATACTGTTCAGACACGAGAGGAAGGTGGTATCATCAAACAGAGGCCAATCGTGAATGTGCATTGAAGGGGGAGGAAAAGGACTGCTAAAGGTAGCCATCGGTTGGGAGTTAGCAAGTAGCGGGGAAGTATTCAAAATTTCATGAATACGCTCCACCTTAGAAATAAAAAAGTCTGCGATGGCATCACACTGTGATTTATCCAATGCTGGAGTAGGAGGTACTGTGTCTGCTCCTGTTAGCTTCTTCACCACAGCAAAAAGTCCGTGGACAGTTCTGTGCCTGGGTAATCGTGGATGCGGTAAAAGTGGCCTTGGCCAATTTACAGTTAGCATGGTAGCTTTTTAATGCAACTTTATAAATCACCTTACTGGAGGTAGAATAGGAAAGTCTCCATTTCCTTTCCAACACCTTGCACTTGGCTCGTTGTAATTTTAAATTTTCAGAGAACCAAGGTGCAGGAGGATGAAAGGATCTATGGTTATTGGATAAAGGAGGAGAGGAAGCAATTACAGCATCCATTAACCACTGGGAAACTGCAGCATTAGATTCTGAACCAGAGCTTTCCAGAATCTGAATAGATTCAGTAAGATGATGATTAAAAGTCACCATATTGAGCTTGTCCCATCGATAGGAAGGCTTGCTCTTATAAACACAGGGCTTAGGGTTGGGTGAGGAGGAAGGTAACATAAAATGTACCGCAAAATGGTCAGACCATTCTAATGGGCGGGCCCTTTGGGAGCAATCATAAGGCAAATTAGAAATGATTGGATCTAACAGATGGCCGGCCGAGTGGGTGGCCCCGGAGTTACAAAGTAAAAGATTAAAAACTTCAGGGTCAGACAATAACGACCGACTAAGAGTACCTTCCACATCTTCAAGATGGATATTTAGATCACCAAGAATGGTGAAGTTAGCCGTTTTAAGTAACATGGGAGATATAATGTCAGCCAATGATGATATCCAAGGGCCAGCATTGCCCGGAGGGCGATATATGAAAAGACCGGACAGCGTTAGCTGAGGACTAATCTTCAATTTGAAGAGTGCGGCCTCACTTCCAGGAAGGGGAAATGACTCCAATTTACATTGGTAGATGGTTTTAAAAATAATAGCAATCCCCCCACCCTTCCCGGAAACCCTGTCCTGGTGTACCATAGCATAATTGTTGGGAACGGCTATGGCAATATCAGGTCCAGAGCTTTCGTGAAGCCAGGTCTCAGTCAGAAACAATGCATCAGGCAACTCATCATTTATAAAGTCAAATAAATTGAATTTATTTTTAGGGAGCAATCTGCAATTTATGCTCCAAAATTGAAGAGGAAGGGAAGCTAAAAGTTTCTTAGTGGGCTTCCTTTTACCCCGGTGATGCGCCTTAACAGTTTGTGTCTTTAAAAGCAACATCTTACCGGTGGAAAAGCCACAGCCAGCACAAGTAAAGTAATGGGTAGGGAAAGTACATAACGTACAAGGGGCGGATATATGAGGTCGCAAAGATCGTAGAATAGATGCAGAGTACGTTAAACGGATGGCAGAAGAATCGTGGGGTAACCGGGCTGAGCTAAAATAAAAAGCGTCAGTATACTGCCCGTCCTGCAGCCCGTCCTCAGCGCGGACGGGCGCAGACGGGCAGAACTCAGGCAGAACTCCGGCGAAATTTCGGCGATCCTGCTGCGCGTTACCGCTACGCGTCAGCATGCTTAGCTTTATGCTGGTCTAGCCTCCTAGTGACTAGACCGCTGGGAGCATGAAGCGCCACCGGGCGTGTGCCCCACCAAAGATGGCCGCCACACGAGACAGGGCGAGGGACCCGCGAAATGCGGTGTTTTCCCGATTACAGTGCAAGTAAGCAGGACAGAGGTGCAGGTATGCGAGGCCAGTTAAAAACAGGGGAAAATAGAAATGAAATCAACTAATTAGACAGAAGGAGGTAATTTTAAAATTTATGCACACGGAGCTGCACGAAAATGCAGAGCTAGTCCTGTGATGCACCGGAACTTGTGAGAATGCTCACCTGAGATTACCTAGCTTTATGCTGGTCTAGCCTCCTAGCGACTAGACCGCTGGGAGCATGAAGCGCCGCCGGGCGTGTGCCCCACCAAAGATGGCCGCCACACGCGACAGGGCGAGGGACCCACGAAATGCGGTGTTTTCCCGATTACAGTGCAGGTAAGCGGGACAGAGGTGCAGGTATGCGAGGCCAGTTAAAAACAGGGGGAAATAGAAATGAAATCAACTAATTAGACAAAAAGAGGTCATTTTAAAAATGTTTGCACACGGCGCTACACGAAAATGCAGCGCTAGTCCTGTGATGCACCAGAGCTTGTGAGAACGCTCACCTGAGATTACCTTGCTTTATACTGGTCTAGCCTCCTAGCGACTAGACCGCTGGGAGCATGAAACGCCGCCGGGCGTGTACCCCACCAAAGATGGCCGCCACTCGAGACAGGGCGAGGGACCCGCAAAATGTGGTGTTTTCCCGATTACAATGCAGGTAAGCGGGACAGAGGTGCAGGTATGCGAGGCCAGTTAAAAACAGGGGGAAATAAAAATGAAATCAACTAATTAGACAAAGAGAGGTAATTTTTAAAATGTATGCACACGGAGCTGCACGAAAATGCAGCGCTAGTCCTGTGATGCACCAGAGCTTGTGCCCAAAACGTCCAAAATAAATGATAGAAAGTCTAATGCTCCAAGTGGGCCATGCACTAATAAAAGGGACATATTAATGATACAACCTGATGTAGGTGGTCCACACAGTAGTGCCGGCTCCCAACTTTCCACAGTAGGATATTGCATCCAGCTGACGCTTTACGCAATGTCCGAACGTAAGTAGACCGCGTTATCTGTACCAGTAAGTACGATCCGTGTTGAAGACACTCCGTACGGCTGTTTTGCTACGAGAGCTGAAAACTGCCGTAAAAGCAGAGTTCACCCCGAAACAGGTACGGAACGCCCCCCCCGGGTACGGTGCGTACCCCCCATGATCGCAGGGGTACGCACCGTACCCCTGCGATCATGGGGGGTACGTACCGTACCCCGCGATCTTGGGGTGTACGCACCATACCCCAAGTACACTGGGTGTATGGTGCGTACCCCATGTCCGCTGGGTGTACGGTGCGTACCCCCCATGATCGCAGGGGTACGGTGCGTACCCCTGCGATCATGGGGGGGTACGCACCGTACGGTGTGTATATGAATGTGCAAATTTCCGTACAAATCGCCCTTACCTGGCGTGGACCGTACGAATCGCGTCCTGAAACCCCGTTCCGGATCGTACTCGTCGAGTCGTACGGTGTGTGTACGAGTCATACGGAGACAGCTCCGGATGCGAATCGTACGGACGAGAATTTTACCGGATCGGAATCGACAACCAGGTCTGGCTACCAAAATGAGAATCCAGTTCATCAACTGATGTATGCTCTTTCTCTTATTTGAAATATCTCCTCCTTGTTCATACACTTGACATTACAAACATGATAAATACCTTTAGCCTTACATTCCTCAGCAAGATGATGGAAAGAGAGATTACAAATCTAACAAACCAACATTCTCTATGACCATATGTCTGAGGATGGACCTGTGAAGGGCGGTGAAAGAGCAATAGCAGGTACAAGGGAAAGGTTCCTTTTCTCAATGGACAAAGATAATACAAAGGGCTTCATCCCCTTCAATCTTCATAACTAGAACAGATGAATCATCCACATGTCCAGTATCCCGGAATAATCATCCCCATCTTTCATATTGAGCAATAGCAAGTCAACGTTCAAGTGTATGAAGATGGAAGACAACCATATTTCCAGCTAGGCAACAACCTGTACAACACTACTACTATCAACTTGTGTCTTGAACATGTCCTTTATTGGAAGAAGGATATTTTGCTTTGCATGGGTTAATCCGAAACTAAGATCATGGTAGTGAGAGAAAATAAGTGTCTCTCATTAAGTTTGATTGACCCTCCAGGTCTGGTGACTCCTTACTTCTAGGCACCTAGGGATCTGTAAGATTAGGCTATTACTTCAACCCTACCTTGGGTGATTAGAGCCCACATTGTATTCCAGCTGGACTATTTTAACATAATTTATACTGGCAGAATATCCCTTAACCTCTATAAACAAGGCCATATGAATCCTTCTATAGAAGCTCTCCATTTGCTTTCAGTCAAAGCCAAAATTTAATGTAAGGTTCTCTGCACTCCCCATAATGCTACTTGAGGGAACTATACACCGGCCAGAATTCTCTAAAAGACCCAATGTTGACCGCTGCAGTTAATTAAAGCATTCATAGAACGGGCTTTAGCTCTAAATGGAGTATGTATTTGTGATCTCATGCTTTTGGTTGCTTTTTTGCCCATAATGCTGCTTGAGGGAACTATACACTGGCCAGAAGTCTCCACACATCAGCTACCGAACTGTTTCATCAAAGGTTAAGTAACGTTTTCTCAAATGGAAGAAACGTGAAGGCCAATCCCTGGGAGTACAAGGCCCAAAACTGGAACGCCCTTTGCAGCTGGAAATGAATCATATATTCTTCAGGAAACTAAACAATTCAGGCTCTCTGTCTAATGGACCTTCTGCAATCACAGAACATCAGCTGTGGAAACCCTCTGTCTGTGATAGAATGCATTTTCCCACAGTGTTTGCTTCTGGGTTGGCAGCAGCACTGTCTACAAGACCCAATGTTAACAACTGCAATTAATTAAAGGATTCATAGAATGGGCTTTAGCTCTAAATGGAAGAGTATGTATTTGTCATCTCATGCTTCTGGTTGCTTTTTTGCCCTTAATGCCATTTGAGGGAACTATACACTGGCCAGAAGTCTCCACACATCAGCTACCGAACTGGTTCATCAAAGGTTAAGCAAAGTTTTCTCAAATTGATGAAACATGAAGGCCAGTCCCTGGGAGTACAAGGCCCAAAACTGGAACGCCCTTTGCAACTGGAAATGAATCATATATTCTTCAGGAAACTAAACAATTCAGGCTCTCTGTCTAATGGACCTTCTGCAATCACAGAACATCAGCTGTGGAAACCCTCTGTATGTAGTAGAATGCATTTACCCACACTTTTTACTTCTGGGTTGGCAGCAGAACTGTCTACAAGACACAATGTTGACAACTGCAGTTAATTAAAGCATTCATAAAATGGGCTTTAGCTCTAAATTGAAGAGTATGCATTTGTCATCTCATGCTTTTGGTTGCTTCTTTGCCTGCTTGGTGTATTATTCCACCTTCTATGAAGTACATGCACTAAAATGAATTAAGACTTCACAAAAGGACAATGAATCATTGCACAATAAACTCTTGTTTTCATATATGCTTCAAGTAAATAAAGCAAATATTCTTTTGTGTTGTCTTTTCACTAAAGCAGAGTATTTTATTTAATATTCCATGACTCAAAATCTTTATTCGGTCCAAAAAGACCATAAAAGCACTTGTTAAAAACTGTTACAGACAGATCACAAGCATTACATTCACAAGAGTCAAATTTTGTTCTTTAAATTCCTTGCCTGAGTAGTCAAATTTAACACTGAATAACAGAATGCTGGGAACTCACAGAGTTGTACAAACAATAATCCTTCTTTATGTGTTTTAAAACCTTTGCCAGCTAAAATTGGGCATATAAACTGGGTTCTAAAAGCAGAATATAAAGTGCAAAATACCATAATGTGCTGAGTGTACTGTAAGCACACTCTATCCCATGGGCAGCAAGGTAGTGAAGCAAAGCACAACCCAGTGAAAGGGAAAGCCAGCAATGGCAACCCATACCTATTGGCTTTGTCAATGCTTGTTTTTCTTCTCAGAATGCACACTGCTTTATACGTCATTTAGTCCTTTGAATTAGCCAAACAACACATTATTATTAACTCCCTAAATAATAAATAAATAAATAATCTTAACTATGCTAATCGATTTCTAGAAGGATGCAGAAAGAGGGCAAGGGAAGCTACTGATATCCCAAGCAATTCTAAAAATGCTTTAGAATTGGACACATATTCTTCTACATTTCTACTACCAAGCACATAGCTGACCCAAATAATATGCACTGCAGCGCCAGTGCCACACCGGCTACAAGTTGTCATAAACTTAAATAGTAAATACATTTTATTAAGCTGTGCAATGTATTGTACATAATGTGGTAAATGCATCAAAATACAAGATGTGGGAATAAATGAAATCTCTACCAAGTATCATAAACACATGTTAAAAGGCTATGAACGTTTGATCTGGAATGTGAATTTCGAAAACATAATGAAACAGAATGTGTAACCTATGTACTTTGCTGAAACCTAGGTCAGCAATTGCACCCTGACACATACTTTTGTATTCCTTCATGTTAATGTGTTAATTACCTAATTAAATGTTGACTGCATTTGAATTGTTTAATGCACCACCCCAAAGAGTACTTTGCAATCTCGGTTAGTTTATTAATGATGTTTACCTAAATTAGACATTAGGGGCTCTAGTCACAAAAGCTATTTTGGAGTACATAAAATGGAACAACTTAACATACTCTAAAATACATTTTCACAAACCTCCAGTAAGAGATCTCTGCCTCAATGTCTCCTATCCTTCCTGTAGGAGGTCTCCGCGGACGTGCCTATAGGATTTAGTAATAAATGATGGAGGGATAGGAGGGAGTAGTGGGAACATGGGGTATAACTGCTTCGAAATAGCTAAAATCTGGCTACATTTGTGAAGAGGTTTAGGGATAGGCATGCCAATATTGCTAATACAAAACACCAATTCATATAAGAGTAAGATCATTGCGATTTACAAAATACACATATAAATCTATTTCTATTACAGTAGTCCTACTGACAAAAAGCCTTAAATGTACTCCAGGCCATTCTAGAAGTAAATCAAACACCAGACACGACCAACCACTGGTAGTGGAACACACTCCCAAAACAAAATCATTGGAGGCAGTGAAAACACCAACACATAAGGAAACTTTTCTTTTATATGTTACGTGTTAGTGCTGTTCCCTTATGTTAATTACTAAATTTTTTATTTACAATTTGTTAAAATTATTTGTAATAAATATTAAAAACATTTTAGTATAATGTATTGTAAATCAAAACTTAAAAAAAAAAAATTTGAATCACATATAAAATAACACATAACTTGCATCCAAGAACTTGACACATTTACCATAAATGATACGGTTCATGCTGGGGTATGGAAAATTAATACTTTCATTATTTTATTTATTTAAAAATATTTAAATAAAAATTGATTGTGAAGGTGAACACTTGTACGTCTACATCCAGTTATGAAGGTATGAATCACAATAAAGTGGAGAATTAAACCTAGGTGTAGGAGTAGACCTCCCCAGACGGAGGATCGGAGTACCGACGGACAGAGTGCTGCTTCACTTACCTGAGCCGCAGCCAGGTGAGGTGATGCCACACACTCCTGCTGAATAGTAAAACAGGAGGAACATAACAGATGTCCCGGAATAGCAGGTGACATGGTGATAAATCAACCTCTTTTTTATTTATTTCACTGGTTCCACATATTGCAGTAGCGAAAACTAGGTCCTGAAGAAAGCAGTGGACGATCACATCCATTTTCTGCTGAAACATGTCAACCCTCATAATAAGGTAGCAGCTACATGTTTAAACTGCTTCCCATTTTTCTGCACTGTTTTTATCTATTGGAAGTGTGAGAGGTACTATTAAAGTGGTTTTGCCTCTAACCTCTACAATTTTACATCACTTATATTTCTTCTTTTTTCACGCACTGCAAATCAGTCAATACTAACTGACTGTCGATACCGCATACTACATCCTTGCATTATTAGGTTTATAACATTTTACATCTCACTTCTATCTCCTTGGTGTGAGGAGACCCAGATGATGACAAGGGTGGTACCGGACAGCAACTGATGGGTATCTTTCACATTTGAGAGATATCTTTCTATATTAGTATCAGTTATTTTTGAAGTCACACACAGTTTGAAAATGTGAATATTTTCATAGCTATGAGACCCATGGACACTCGTTGTTACAGTAGTATTTTGTTGGGGGCTGTGTTCATGCGAGGTCTATAAATTTACCCTAGGACCCTTATTGTATCGGTGTTGTTGATGTAGGAGTAGATATACATATCAGTAGATCTGCACATGCAAATTTACCTTTTATGAATAGGGCCTGATAATGTGTATTTATTCTGAAGCACAAACATAATATATTTTAAAAAAAAATTGACAAAAGATACAAATGAATCCTAATCCTAATTCTAGTTTGTAGCCCTAGATATGCACCTTGCTTTATACTCCTAATTCAGCCACAGCCGGTGGTAGGTGTAACTGCAGGGCGGTGACGTAGGGAGGGGGAGGGGCAGGGTGGGGGGTTGTAATGTATGGATTACGGACTTTAACAGGTAAGTAAACATATAAATTAATAAAACGAATTTCATTGTGTGCACTGCATCACCAAATGCGATGCAGTGCGCGCAACGAAATTCGTTTTATTTATTTATATGTTTACTTACCTGTTAAAGTCCATAATCCATACATTACAACCCCCCACCCTCCCCTTCCCTACGTCACCGCCCTGCAGTTACACCTACCACCGCTGTGGCTGTCCTAATTCCCTCATCAGCTATGTGCACTGCTCTGGTGCACGTGTGTGTGCGTGCGAGTGCATACACACACACAAACACACAGACCCACACACATAGACGCACAGACTTTTTTTACACATAGACAAGAGTATAAGTGGTTACATGTTTGCAGTGAGACTGTATCACAATAACTGGGTTTTGTGTGTATGGCATACAAGATATTAGTTTTAAATAGAGATTTATTAGACTCAATGCATTAAACTCTTTAGTCTAATGGGCTAATGCGTTGTCTTCATATGTAACAATTATATCCCTTCTTGATGTTAAATACAGCTGTCAAATATGTTACTAGTTTTAAGTTGGTGACGCCTTCCTAATGTCTAAACATCATTGATTATAAACAAGGGGCCTGAATCACAGAGGCAAATATACATGTCTATTTTTACTCAGTTGTAGATCTACTTCTATACGTAGTTTTAACTCTTCACTTTTTTGCTATTCACCATTACGGTGTGGAGAATTATGTGCAATTGTACACTTAGTTGTCTCCACCCACTCAAGCTAGGAGTGGGGCCTCCAACAATCAAATTCTTGAGTATAAAATAACTTCCTGTGACTTTTCAACAGTTGATTGAGTTCACTACGGGGACAGAGTTAGCCCTTTGGAAATTTATAGGGAAAACTAATAATGTTTGTTGTTATTTATTTTAATGTTATGAGGTGGAATATCTTTTCTATTATGGGTCAAATTTAATATTTATAAATATAATTGATACATGTAACTTATTTCATTTTTTGACTACACATTTAAATGAGAAGGTAATGTGCTGGTAAATGTTTTTAATTACTTCCAGATTATTTGGAAATATTTTAAAGGCATTTGCTTCATATTATATGATTAAAAGCAGAGCATTACACCTAGGTGTAGGAGTAAATATATACTTGAGTAAATATACATGTGTTATCATCTTTGTGAATTGAGCCCTACGTTGCCTATTTAGAGACTTATATGCAACCTGCCAGCCTGCCGGGCCAGAGGTGAAATATCGTTCACTGCCCTGGCAGAAGATCATCTGCCATGCTTGGAGATCCAGGGGAAGGATTATCAATGCCTTTAGCAGAGCTGCTGGAGCAGCTGCTCTTCTAAAGCACTGAAATATTTATGAGCCAATGGCATGTTAAGTTTAAAGAAGGAATTTTTTTATTGAAATTAAAAATAAATGTCCATGAAATGGTAGAAGCTTTCTCCCAGAACATGCAAGTCAATGTTTGGTTTTCCTGTTTGGGACTGTCAGACTTTCTCTAGCGGCCCAAAACAGTAAATAGGGGGGCTGGTCTGATATGCATTAACTGACAGCCCAGTTCCAGATGAGCTGCTGGTCAGAAGATGAATCGGAGGAATGCTGCCAGAAATATGTCACTTTTCTCAATTATAAATAGACTAAAGGAGTGGCAGATTTTTCAAGCAGAACATCAGTGGCTTTTTAGAAGATATCACGCATCCACCAGACTCTAAATGATACTCTAACTTGGTCAAATCATGCATTTTGACTATAGGCAGCAGATAAATGAACATAACAACATTTCCTACAAGAAAGAAAATATTGGATACATTTAAGATATTCTTTTATCTCATCTTATTGTTCAGTTGTGCATCCTGCAGGCCATGTCTATACAAGAAGGAATACTGCACACTTTGTAAGGCAGTGTTTAGGTTTGCTGGAAAATCGGTTAATAACCCCCTAGACACATACCAACCATTAACAATGGTAAATACTTTCTCTCTCTTATATGATGCAGATATGTGCTGATATACTAATGTCCCTCACGTCCAAAATTAGTAAAATATATTCTACGGAGGGCTGAGGGGTCTTCCATACTAATCTCCCTCCTTTTCTTGCCTTGTGGAATGAGGGGTTTGGAAGATACAATTAAGTGTGCAGCTTTAATACTTTGTGACATTTGCCTGATGCTTACCTGAAACATGAGATTATAAGTCAATGAATGGGTTTGGAGGCCAGTCAACAGATGTATTACTGAGTTCTATAAAGACTTAGCCTAACCAGTGTGGAAATGTACCCCTTTTTTAGGGTGTACACCGGTGCAGGGTCACCCTTTTGACCATGGGTTCAAAGACCAACAAAGTAGAGATCAGCACTGGAGATGGGAATAAATAACAAGTTGTGCCTGAGGTAGTACACTGGCTTCACAAACCAGTGCCCTCTTTATACAGGTTTTGTGCAGTGTAAGCACGTGAACAGAAATGGAAAGAACAGTTTTAGAAATACTTATCAGCAAACAAGGGCAGATAAAAACTACATGGTCAAGAAAGTGGGAGCAGGAACAAGAGTGTTTATGGCAGCAGAAATGATTGACAGACAACAGATGTACTGGCAGCTAGAAACTCTCAGCACGTACATTGCTTTTAGCTGAAAAAGGAAGTCAACTAAAATAGCACAGACAGGAAAAGACAAAAGAATTACAAAGGAAACTTAAATGGACACCTCAGCCAAAATGGCTGCTTCTTATGCCAAATAAAACATTACACATTTTCCACACCAGGACTCTATGATTCTTTAATGAAGATCAAAAAGGAAGATAGTTTCTGGTGACAAAAAGTTGTTCTTGGATCTAAGAAGAAACAAAAGATACATTCACAATTAACCAAAAACACTGTTGGATGTTGATGTGTTCTGAGCTCAACCTTGATAACAGAAAATAAAATGTGGGTTTTTGACCTCATGAGCATTTTCTTGTGGCACTGTTGCTTGGGTATATTTACCAAAGTGTGGGTTTTTCTGAAATTACATGTATACCCCTGTGCCAACGATTTAGCCAAGTCAATGCAAAAGATTTAGAATTTGTAGGCAGCAGTCGTATTACACAAATTGCCCTGGTGGGGGCAACGGGCGTTTGCATCTGCTATGTGTGCCCCTGGGGCACTTTGGTATTATAGAAGGAGGCACAGATGCGTGTTGGGTCCCTTCTGTAGCACTGAAAGTGCTGGCACATATATAGCACTAGGACTTTCTCAAGAAGGCGTTCCCTCATTTGCAAGAGGGAATCCCTTAGTCTCTTCACGAGCGCTGTATTATAAATGCAGATACAGATATAAAGATGCATTCAGAGGGCGCACTGACAGTGCGCCACTGTGCCAAATAAAAGGTGGCATACTGTAAGTGCATCCCTTGATAGTAGCCTCTAAAGGAGGAAAAGGGGTCCTATGGACCCCCCATACATCCCTTTGAAGGCTGGTGCAGTCACACTGCACCCACCTGCAAGGGGCTTGCTAATTCCCTTTAAAAGGGTAGGCCGGTGTCACCTGCACAGTGAAACACAGAGTGTCTGCTTCAAAGCTGCTCTGTTTTTCACCTGAATGCACTGCCCTGGGGGCAGCACGAGTTTGCAGCTGCCATGGGGACAGTGCATTATATGTAATAGGGTCACTTTCCCAGTTTTCGCCCAGCGCACCTTAAAACAGGTGCAAAGGGTGCAAACAGGTTAAGTACACCCTAAACATATTAGGGCCCGAGGATTTTTATATTTTCATCTGCTGCCTACTCAACTGATAATTTTTGAGGTGCATGATGTATAGGCAATGGGGGTTAATTATGCAACTAAAATTACGATTATTCTCTAAAACATTGCTATATGCTGTGGCAATGAAAATGCTTAATTGCGATGGGGGTATAGGAAGTAATGGGAAATTCCTTGTTACAGTTGAGTCATATAAAAACAATATGGAATGCTCCAACTGTTAGATGATAATTCCTGCACTGTGTGGCATACATCCTACACTGAGCAGGAACGTGGGTGCAATTCCAAGAGGCCCCAAAATATGCCTCCTCCTCGCATGCACCCCCAAGCCCAGATCTTCCTGCATGCCCACTGCCCTTTTCATGGCAGGCTCACTGCCATCAAAAAGACAGTGGATATGTAGGTTGCAATATGCTCGGGGTTGCTGGCATTGGCACCGCCAGCCAATTGAGGCTGTTTGCAGAACATCGGTGCAGCGGGATCCTTGATCCCAGCAGAGCCGGTGGTCTTGTGGAGGTCTGACCGTCACACGCAAAATACGTGCTTGTAATCAGGCCCTAAATCTGGAAGCTTCCACATCCAAATGGCAGCAATGCACCGTATTTAAGGCACTGTGGCACATTCCAGCCTTCACCCTTGCACTGGTGCCCTTTTGGCTGCCTAGCACCAGTGCAGGAACACTTGCACTATGGTGGAAAAGTGCCTGTGTTATAAGGAGGATTGTTTTTGTGCAACAAGGGGTGTTTTCGCCCTTCTATGTGTACTGCAGAATGTATGACACAAGGAGGAAAATATGAAGAGAAATAAAAATATTTTTCCCTATACATCTCACCTGGAAAGGCGTAGGTTTTTGGCACATTCTCTGGTCTACCACTTCTGGTAAATCTAGGAATGCATCATAATCCATGGATGTTGCATGGGAAAATCCACATTATGCCCATGGAAATGCCTCCCTGGCAGGAAGTTATGCAACGCAGTGATTTTCACTGCATTGCGTTACTCGATATTTTTTAAGCAACTCAGGTCCACTTTAAATTTGTGGGGGTACATTTTTAATGTTGCGTGTTGCAAGAGCGACGTGAAGGGGTTCATAAATATGCCTGTTAGTGTTTTTTAATCTGTTATATTGTCATTATTTCAATAAGATTCGATGTTTTGCCCGGGAAACCAGACGTAAGTGCAAAAACAATAGTTCATTTTTAACCGGTTGAACAAAGGGGTAGATTAGGATCGCGGACGGACTTGAGTCCGTCCGTGACCCCAGGGGAGGAGGGAACGTCCGCATGGGCTGCGGCGTTCCCTCCGTTCAGATTAGGATGTGACCGCCAGGGTGGTGGTCACATCCTCTATATTTAACATTGCGGCGGGTGCAGCTTCAAGCCTGCTGCTTTGTGCACGCAAATCATGTGCACCCCCCACCCTCCCTTCACCCAGGGGCCCCGCAACGGGCCCCCAAAGTGAGGGTCTGTATGCTTTTCCACGGCAGAAAAGCCGCCGCGGAAAAGCATACATTTTACGCCATCCTAATATGGCTGGCGGTGTCTGATAGACACCGCCAGCTATGTTAAAGCTTTTCCGCTGTGGTCGGAAGGCAACCGCGGCGGAAAAGCTGCAGACAGATTTCAAGATCCACCACCATCCTAATATGGCGGTGGGTCTTTTGAGGCTGCGCGGAGGTTTTCCCGCATCCTCCGGGCCGGCGGAAAAACCGCGATCCTAATCTACCCCAAAGTGTGGTCAACAGCTTTTGGTTGGAAACGTTACTTATTATTATTATTATTATTACATTTGTTGAGCGCGCAGCTACCCGGAGGTTTCCCGGTGCTAGTGAGCAAACAGAGGGTGAAATGAGCTGAAAAGGGTTAAGCAACAGATTTAGGAATTAAAAAGCCAGGTCTTGATTCCCCTGCGAAACTTAAGGTAACAGATTTCAGATCGCAGGGGTTGAGGCAGAGAGTTCCAGAGAGAAGGTGCTAAGAATGGGCAGGTCACCCCCCGAGCACACTCCCCGTGAGTGAGCCCGGCCCCTGGTGCCGCCTCTGCCCTGAGCTGTGCCCTGTGCCCTGCGCGTCTCTGCCAGATCCGCATCCACTGATCTCCAGTGCTTCCTGCCACCAGCTGTGCCCTTGGCTGGGCCTGACCGCCGGATCCGCTTGGTCCGTGGAGCTCCTGTGCCCCCTGCCACCTGCTTGCCTCGCCGCCGTTTTGCTTTCTTTCCCCGCCGTTCTCCCTAGCCCCCAGTGCTCCCCCCTCCTCGACCAGCCCCGGCCGCGTTTCCCGCCACCCCCTCGCCGCTGCCCCCCTGCGGCCCCGCCCCTTCCCTCGCTCGCCATCCCCATTCGCCACCTCGCTCCCCCTCCCAGCGGCCCCTCCCTCCCACGAGACTACTTAGAGGCCTCTGTGGCCAGTGAGGTGCAGTGACCACTGTCCCTCCGGGCAGTTCACCCCCTGAGCACACTCCCCGTGAGTGAGTCCGGCCCCTGGTGCCGCCTCTGCCCTGAGCTGTGCCCTGTGCCCTGCGCATCTCTGCCAGATCCGCTTCCACGGATCTCCAGTGCTTCCTGCCACCAGCTGTGCCCTTGGCTGGGCCTGACCGCCGGATCCGCTTGGTCCGCGGAGCTCCTGTGCCCCCTGCCACCTGCTTGCCTCGCCGCCGTTTTGCTTTCTTTCCCCGCCGTTCTCCCTAGCCCCCAGTACTCCCCCCTCCTCGACCAGCCCCGGCCGCGTTTCCCGCCACCCCCTCGCGCTGCCCCCCTGCGGCCCCGCCCCCTTCCCTCGCTCGCCATCCCCATTCGCCACCCCGCTCCCCCTCCCAGCGGCCCCTCCCTCGCTCCGCCCCCCCACTCTCCTCATATGGCAGAGTGGCCAACGCGCAGCGGGCACGCCCTAAGCGCGCCGAAGGCGCGCCAAAGGTAAGCCCGTCTGCGCCCGTCCGCGCCTGGACCGCACCCAGCGCTCGAACCCCTGGCCCCCGAGGACCCCAGCCCACCCGCCGGACCTACACCGCCACCACCCTCAACGCACTCAACACCGGTCGAGTCCCGGGATGCTACCGAGCCACCCCGAGACGCACCCACGGACCCTTCAGCTGCCACGCCTGCAAGTTCACCTGCATCCGGACCTGCCCCGCACCAGCACCCGCCAAGCCGAACACCAACAGCAACCACCTCAAGTGCATCCTGCTCAACACCCGCTCCTTCCACAGACACGCCATGGAACTCTGGAACCTCCTCGACACCACAGCCCCTGACGTCGCCTTCCTCACGGAAACCTGGATGAACGACTCCTCAGCGCCCGACATCGCCATCGCCATCCCAGAGGGATACAAGATCACCCGGAGAGATCGCGTCAACCAGACTGGAGGAGGCATCGCCATCATCCACAGGGACACCATCCACATCACGACCAACACCGACGACACCCTGACTACCGCCGAACACCTACACTTCCAGATCCACACCGACCCGAAGACCACCCTCAGAGGCACCCTGATCTACCGACCCCCGGGACCCCGCATACAATTCAGCGAGGACATCGCCGACTTCGTCAGCCCGCATGCCCTCCCCTCCGCTGACTACATCCTCCTGGGGGACATCAACTTCCACCTGGAGAACAACAACGACCGCAACACCACCACCCTGCTCGACAACCTCGCCAACCTCGGACTCAAGCAGCTGGTGTCCACCCCCACCCACCTCGCCGGACACACACTCGACGCCGTCTTCTCATCCAGCAAAGACATCGCCTTCAGCCACGCCACTGGACTCCACTGGACGGACCACAGCTGCGTCCACTTCACCTTCAGAAGAACGACGATCCACCACCACCAGCAACAGGTTGCTCGAAGAAGCTGGAACAAGATCACAGCCGACCAGCTCGCCGCTTCCCTGAGCCAGCACCCTCCCACCAGCTCAGCGAACCCCAGCCGGGCCGCCGACAACCTCACGAAGTGGATCAGCAACTGCGCGGACGAACTCGCCCCACTGAGGACCCCGCCCAGCAGACCCGGCAGCAAGAAGGCCCCATGGTTCACAGACGAACTCACGCGCTCCAAGAAGAACTGTCGAGCCCTCGAGAAAGCCTGGAGAAGGGAGCCAACACCGGACAACATGACCTCCCTCAAGCTCGCCACCCGGAAACACCACCAACTGATCCGCGCCACCAAGAAAACTGCATTCAAGGTTCCGGCTGGACAACAACGCACACAACTGCAAGGAACTCTTCAACATCGTGAAAGAGCTCTCCAACCCCAACGCCGGAAGCAACAACATCACCCCATCGCAAGACCTCTGCAACTCCCTCACCTCCTACTTCCACAACAAGATCGCGGACATACACAACAGCTTCAGCACTCAACCGACGCACGCCACGACCAAACCACCGCCCCCCACCACCACCCTCCGCGCCTGGACTCCGATCAGCACCGAAGACACCGTCCGCACGATGAACTCCATCCACTCCGGATCTCCGACCGACCCCTGCCCTCACCACGTCTTCAACAAGGCCGACGCTGTCATCGCACCCCACCTGCGGGACATCATCAACACCTCCTTCGACACCGCCACCTTCCCGGAGAGCTGGAAGCACGCCGAACTCAGCGCTCTACTAAAGAAACCAACAGCGAACCCCACCGAACTCAAGAATTACCGCCCCATCTCGCTCCTCCCGTTTCCAGCCAAAGTCATCGAGAAGACCGTCAACAAACAGCTGGCCGCCTTCCTTGAGACGAATGGATCCCTCGACCCCTCACAGTCTGGCTTCTGAGCCAACCACAGCACCGAGACCGCCCTCATCGCTGCCACCGATGACATCCGAGCCCTGATGGACAACGGAGAAACAGCGGCCCTCATCCTCCTAGACCTCTCCGCGGCATTCGACACTGTCTGCCACCGCACCCTTGTGCAGCGCCTCAGCAACGTCGGAATCCAGGAGAAGGCACTGGAATGGATCATCTCCTTCCTCGACGGAAGAACACAGAGAGTCCGCCTACCACCGTACAAGTCAGAGGCCACCGAAGTCATCTGCGGCGTCCCTCAAGGATCCTCGCTGAGCCCCACCCTCTTCAACGTCTACATGAGCCCCCTCGCGGCCATCGCACACCAACACAACCTCAACATCATCTCCTACGCTGACGACACCCAACTGATCCTCTCCCTGACCAACGACCCCGCCGCCGCCAGAGCCAACCTTCACGAAGGGATGAAAGACGTAGCCGAGTGGATGACGACCAGCCGCCTGAAACTGAACTCGGACAAGACGGAAGTCCTCATCCTGGGCTCCTCGCCCTCCGCCTGGGACGACTCCTGGTGGCCCCCCGCCCTGGGCACCGCTCCCAAACCAACAGACCATGCACGCAACCTGGGCTTCATCCTGGACTCCTCCCTCTCCATGACCAGACAAGTCAACGCCATCTCCTTGTCGTGCTTCAACATCCTGCGCATGCTACTGAAGATCTTCCGGTGGATCCCCACCGAGACCAGGAAGACGGTCACCCAGGCCCTCGTCACCAGCCGACTGGACTACGGCAACGCCCTCTACGCCGGAACCACCGCCAAGCTCCAGAAGAGACTTTAGCGGATCCAGAACACCTCAGCCAGACTCATCCTCGACATCCCTCGACACAGCCACATCTCCGGACATCTGAGAGACCTGCATTGGCTCCCCATCAACAAGAGAATCACCTTCCGTCTCCTCACCCACGCACACAAAGCCCTACACGATCAAGGCCCGAGCTACCTCAACAACCGCATCAACTTCTACGCTCCCAAACGCCATCTCCGATCAACCAGTCACGCCCTCGCCGCCGTCCCCCGCATCCGAAGAACGACAACAGGAGGAAGGTCCTTCTCCTACTTGGCCGCCAAGACCTGGAACTCCCTCCCGACCGACCTGCGCCTGACCCAAGACCACCTCTCCTTCAGGAAGAAGCTCAAGACCTGGCTGTTCGAGCAGTAGCAGCACCCCCCCCCAAGCGCCTTGAGACCCGCCGGGTGAGTAGTGCGCTCTATAAATGTCTATGATTGATTGATTGATTGAATGCAAACGAGCGACCGCCCATTTTGGCTTTATTGAAGCGCGGGATCTGAAACTTATTTTGCTTGGAGGATCTCAGTGTGCGGGAGGGGACATAGTGCTGTACCAGAGAGGACAGATATTTCGGGGCTTTGCCAGTTTTGATATGATGCATTATACAAAGAGCTTTGAATTTCACTCGGCACTCAATGCGCAGCCAGTGCAGATTGCGCAGATGGAAGGAGACCGAGGACCTGGCGGGCAGATTACAGATAAGACGAGCTGCCATATTCTGAACCACCTGTAGTTTCTTGGTGACCTCCTTGCATCCACCCAGAAGAAGGATGTTCCCATAGTCCAGCCGTGATGTATCAAGGGCCTGGACTACAGTCCTCCGGGTGTCTACTGGAAGCATCCACGTGATTTTTCTCAGCCACCTGATGATTGTAATACAGGTGGCTGAGACTTTTACCACATGGTGCTTCATTGACAACTGGTTGTCAAAGAGGACCCCCAAGTTGCAAGCTGTTACTGAAGGGGTGGGAATAGGGCCCATCTGCTAAGGCCAATGTTGCGGGCCCCAGAGCGATGAAGTCGGACCAAACAGAAGCAGCTCCGTCTTATCTCCATTCAATTTTAATTTATGTCTGTAATCTTTTACGAAGAAGTCCCTGTGATCACTGTCCTGAACACCTAGTGACTCTTCCCCTCGAGAGTGATCATCATCAGGAAACATTTTCAGAGCGATCTACAGATAACTAATCATACTCAAAGAACTTCTTCCGTTTGCTGGTAAATGAAGAACTCACAGACTGGTGCAAATGTGCACGTGTATGGCGTAATTGCACCGTGAGTCGCGTCCAAGGCTCTCCTAAAATGCTTGCCACTTACTCCATTGACTCCTGGAAAAATAGGCCAATGCAATTCGTATCCCTAGCGCGTTGTGGAATATGTCAAGGGCAACAAAACAAAACCTTTAAGGGAGGGTAAACTATTAGTAACACATTGACCAGAAAGGGAACAGCTCGCCTGTTGTTTTCCATATATTGGCTAACCGAGATGACTAACAAAGTAAATACATAAACATTTATCCTGGAAGCATAAACCATTAACAGAAAGCTTCTATTTTAAGCCAAATCGTTTACTGAAGTCCGATGACCCGGCTACTCAGCTCGGTTTCTGACTTGACATGGCATCTCCTTTTGTGTAGTTTGGACCGGATCCAAGGTTCCCTGTTGGAAAGCAATCTGCTAATTTGCATATCAAAGTAAAGAAATGAGCCAAACCCAATAGCACTAAAGGGAAATGAAATTCCGGAATTTGAGAGTCTTAATTTTGGCTACTCTCCTTTTCTCTCCATCCTCAAGAGGGACATGGCCTCTGTTCCTTTCATGAAATCCAATAACCTGAATTAATGTACCTGAATCACTGCTCTTCCTGGCTTTCTTCCGTATTCCTCCTACCCGCTCTCAGTTTATATATATTCTCCTCATTTTCTATTTCGTCTTATTATTTTCTTCTTCATTCTTACTTTCTTCTTCTTCATTTCTTTATTTTCTTTCTCACCATTTGTTGCATTTCATTTATTGCTGATTCTTCTTTTTTCACCTTTCTTCCATGCATATTATTAATTTTTTCCAGGTCGATGCTCAGTGCAAACTTAGAGGCAAGATGTGCATTACGAAAACAAAAATATTAAAACGCCAGGCCTTTTACAAGTTATCGGTTAATGAACAATTTGAACTTGAGAATGCTGATGAACCCGTGATCTAATTTCTCAAACAACGTGCAAATCACGACCAATACATTTTATATCACACACCACATGCAACACTGCCTCCAGCCTCTGAAATGTATGTGGCATTTTATTACCCGAGTTAATTATACTTATTTTATCATCTTCGGTAAGCAAATAAAGACTCTCGGTATTAGAAAGTAGGACTTTCAGACCTCGAGCATAATTAAGGGAGAAAACATGATGATCAGAAGTCGTGCAAAGTAGACATATGCAAAGACAGACAGCATGCAAGAAATGTTCATAAGTCACCGACATTTATCACTGGATATCGATTCGCCTAATGAAGCAATCGATTTGTTGAAAAATGGTCCATCGCCATCTGTTCTGCCAGCACAGAAGAGAATCGCAAAAAACTATTCCTCTGTAAATGCAAATGTAAATAGTCTCTTCAGCACTTCTTATGCACAGCAGTGCAAACCAGACTAGAATTATCGGAGTATTCATTATTTGAGTATTCACCAACCGCTGCTTGACATAAATTACACTCCACTAGTTAACCTCATCTTTGGATGACGCAATCACTCATGCCATTACTACGCATGCATTGACCTCACCGTTATTACAGCGATGGCAACACTACCTTGCATTCATTTACCATCCAAGTCATTACTATGCATATGCCATTACCATGCATGCATTTGCAGATGATTTTCATTGTATGGAAAAGGCATATGTGTTGTACAAGTTTAACAGGTAAGTATACCCTCGATATATGGAGAAGAGTTAGCCTAACGGCTAGGGCGGTCAACATCGAATCTGGGGAACTGGGTTTGAGTCTCGGCAATGACGCTGAACAACCTGTGATTCTGGGTAAATCACATAATCTCTCAACTTTTAAATATTTACATCAGACAGCACCTTATGATCAGAGTACTGTATATATGAATCAGTTGTATATGTCAAACTCAACAATTGTATGCATTTAATGGACGATGGAGAGTTGTATATATATAGCATTTATAGTCAGGAGTAGTGTGTAGAATAAATTCTTCCATCAATGTCTGTCCTATCCCAATGGGATTTCTTAGCTCTAGTTTTTATTTAAACTAGAATATTTATATATTAAACAGAATGCACTTTATGTAAAAGGTTGCATTTTATTTTGCTTGATGGTCTTATACCATAAATGCCATGAACACAAGCCTACTACCCCCATGGCAAAAATATGGAAATAGCATTGGTCACTGATTTAGTTCCCTTTTATGTATATCATTACCATACCCATTACATGGTCAACAGTGTGGGATGCAGCCTGTGTCTATTTTTCCCTATTCTTCTGTATATTGTCATTGTGTTCCTTCTTATCTGCGAACATTTCATTTTGCAAATTCCCCACTAGCCTCTTTGGGCAATAGTTTTAGTCATCACTTTGGTTATATATGTGTATACTTTACAGTAGAGTTCTTATTAACCGAATAGACCAATTGAATTATTGTCATCCTGTCAGTTATCAGTACTTTGCTGTGATGTGAAAGTTACAAAGTAATATAGCCAGTTATATACCTGCTGTTAGCTTGGGGCTTTAATATTGTTATGAAATTCATATATTGTGTGATATCACCTAGGAAATCTTGACAATTGATTGAGCTTTTATAACTAAACTTGCCTGTGTAGTGTATAATATGTAACAACATGTGTGTGTTTTCCCTTTAATTGTGGATTTGATTTTGGAGGGTGTTTTCCCTTTAAACGGCTTGTCCACACACCCAAACTCTATGACCCTGTTGAAGGCTATGGCTGAAACGCATAGGTCTTACACTGTGGTGGATATGAAATTTAAATTAAAAAAAGACTACTTACAATTCGCTGGTGCCTGGCTGTGCTGCTTTCTTCTAAACCCTCAAATTGTGGGGGTTTGCCTTGAAGAGTGTTGGAATATATATATATATAAATATATCAAACACTTAATACTTAAAATACGTAATACTTAACTGTACTTTCATTTAAAAGTTTTACAACAAATATGCTTTTACCATTCATGCCTTTACAACGAAATTCGTTGAAATGGCATGAGTGGTAAAGGCATATTTTTTGTAAAGACATGTGTGGTAATGGCAAGTGTGGTAGTGTCACATGTCTGGCAAAGCCTGTGTGGTAAAGGCATGAGGGTTTTGGGCTTTTTGGTAATGGCTGTTTCCCCATGTGAGATCTCAAGAGACAGTACAACTTGCATCTCACTTGGCTGGCCCACATCACAATCCAAGGTGACTCTACTTCCAAGGATCTTTTTCCTTGTACAGTCAGTATTGGGTACTTCCAGGATGGCGTCCTTAACACACTGTGAAGCTCCAGCTTCATAATTAGGAGGAGAAAGGATTGGATAAGCCTACAACAAGCCTTTCTCCGCATTAGGAATGGGGTCAATGAATCTAAGATTTGACTAGTGTAAGAAATTGTGATATTGTTTGAGAGGAGTGAAAACCCCACTGAGGCTGCAACCACAATCATTGACAAGGGGAAACACAAAAGTCACGCATTTAATCTGAGCTTAACATTCTGGTAGATTGACACAAAAACAGTGTATGTACAGCACACAAACAGCAAAAAACTGAAAACACAACACAAGAAACTCATTCAGATCAATAGAGTAAATTTGAATAAATAAAATCAGATCTGGAAATATTGAATTTCCATGTTTTGTGTGAGGAAAGTACCTAGAAGCACAAAGCGCCACTAGCAGTCATCTAGTCATGCTAGACCAGCGAAAAGTAAAACATTCAGGCTGACCACAATGGAGCATGGGTCGGATACAGGGATCATGGTTGTTCTGCAAAAAACTTGCCTTCTCATGTCTGGGCAAAAAGAGTATTGCCGGTTGTCGCAGGCAGTCACCATTAGTAGAAAGAGCTGGTCTTATTTGAGCGTCACATTGGCGGTCATTCCAGGCAGCAACATTTTGACAGGCCCTTTTGTGGTCACGAGGAGCCCAAACTTCAGAAATGTCACCTTTCACCTTCTTCCTCAGGAGGAGCTCCCACAGATGCCAGACAAATCTTTAGTCTGGGCAGCACCTCTTGAGGATCTGGACTCACTCCAGCATAGGCTAGCAGCAGGGCTCAAGGAGGTCTAGGCAGGCCCAGCTGCTGCTGGGCAGCTGTGCTGTTGCAGGGAGGCCTCTGGAAGCTTGTTATGTCCCTGTAGATCACACAGGGGGTCAGCCAACCAACCCCAGGAGTTACTTTGGGTAGTCTAGTATCAATGTAAGTTGGTCTAAACGTTCTTCTTTGGATGGCAAGGCAGTCCTTCAGGGAGCAGGGAAGTTGTTCAGGCTTCTGGGCAGTCCTTCATCTGAATCTTCTCTTGGTCCAGGAGTGTTCTGGTGAGTAATTCTTAGGGTTCTCTTTTTATATTCGGTGCCAGCCTTTGTGCAGGAAAATTCCCTAGCCTAACGCTAAAACTGGTTCCAGTCAGTTCTTCCCCTGGGTTTGGCTCCAAACTGTCTAGGGTACAAATGGCAGGGCAGGCCTTATGTCAAGTCTCTTTGTGTGTGCTGTTAGCAAGGTCCTTTGAAATGTAATCAGGGCAGTGTACAGCTTTTCGCAGTCTAGCATCTTTCTGGATTTTCTTTTCCCTTTCCATCCTGCTTCTGGACGGCTGGTCTCAAGAGCCTTGATGCCTTCGGGTAATTGTCACGCTCGACAAGTTACAAATCAAATCAAATCAATCAAAATCTACTCAGTCATCCTACCAGGAATGCCCTCTTCCAGCTACAACCAGGTCCTAATTTGTGCTGGCTGGGCCCAATGCACATCCTTCATTGGGGACCATTAGAAGCCGCAGGCTGCTGGAAACTACCAGAAAGGCCCCGGAAACTTTGGGCAGGAAAAATGTCAACTTTCTAAAAGTGGCCGTTTCAAAATTGTAATTTAAAATTCAACTTTACCATTAAAGAGGATTTCAAATTACAATTCATTTGTGTGTAAACTGCACTTTTTATGTGCTACCAATCTGAAATTAGCATGCATTATTGTAATAGGGTAACTAGGTATTAGTCAAATTCACAAAGATCTGAAACACCCACAGTTCCGACCAACCATGACAACTAGAGGGAGTATCCATGAACCTATAGGTAAATTCTGGATGTACACTTGCAAGAATTGGTACAACAAACCAAGACGTATGTCAAAGACACCACTGACTTCTTAAACCAACTAGAACATGTTAAACTACCAGACAATGAAGAAGTATGGATGTGTACCATCGACATCAAATCGTTTTACATCTCCATTCCCATTAATCTAGGGATAGAAGCAGTAGAAGAAATGCTGTTGACAACCCAACTGAACATGGACTTCATGGTGTTTTTGATGGAACTATTAACTTTCACACTATACCAGAGTTACTTCCATTGTAAAGGAGAACACTATTTGCAATTAACTGGCATTTCAATGGGAAACTGCGCTGCTCCAGTCTATGCGAATACCTTCATGAATGCATTTGAGAACAAACACATCTTAAGCTTAGACACCTGGAGACAACATGCTTTGCTATTCTTAAGATTAATTAATTACATTTTTGTCCTATGGCATGACCAACTTCTTGGATTAACCACAGCACTGGAAGGTTTAAATACAATCAACGCCTCCATTCAATTTACTTATCAAATAAGTAACACTTCCATTTCATATCTCGATTCATCAGTAACAATAAAAGGAAACAAGATTGAAACCACCGTATTCAAAAAACCAACAGACCGCAATAATCTTTTACATTATAAAAGCTTCCATCAACTCCCATTGAAGAACCATTTACCCTTGTCACAACTCTACAGAGTTAAAAGATTAGTGTCCGATGAAATTGAACTACAGAATCAGATCAAAAGCATGGTGAACCAATTTAAAGACTGTGGATATCTGGATAAAATACTCCAACAAGCAGTAACTAAATGTTTTAAAAATAAACGCAGAGAATTATTGCTACCAACAATGAAAACAGAACAACCCAGGATAGTTATTATATCAAGATACTCCACCTTGAGTCACCAATACAAATGGATCATCCGTAAACACTGGCCACTATTGACACAAGAGCCTGACATCAAAGGGATTTTCATTGATGAACCTATATTCGCGCACACCAGAAGTCGAAACATCCAGGAACTTTTAAAACCAGCTGATGCACCTGAGAGTGTCCAATATAAAGGGACCATACCCAGTCATAATTGCAGCAATCACAATAATATAATCAAAGGACACCCCAAATGTCATTTACCTATTAAAATGCCCTTGTGGCTTAGGTTATGTGGGTAAAACCAGCAGGAAAATACAGACTCGCATTTTGGAACACAAAAGCAATATTAGAACCAAGAACATCAAGTCAACTGTAGCAACCCACTTCAATGAGAGATCTCACAATATTGCACAACTTAAATTCACCATTCTGGAGATAGTAGAGAAAGCTGAAGATAAAGACAACAACAAAATCCTCTTACAGATGGAGAGCACCTGGATTTATAAGATGGACTCCATAAAACCAAAAGGACTCAATGACCGCCTGGAATTCACCTGTTATCTATGTGTAAAAGTGTTTGTATTTATATAGCACACTTCTACCCAGAGGTCTCGTAGTGCTGTATTCATACCGCTGTGGAACCCATCCTGGCTTTCCTGTGAAATGTCCACTCCAGGCCACCTCCAAGGTGAAGCCAGGCATCCAAGCACTGCTGGGGCTGCTGTGGAGATTAAGCAAGCTATTGCCCAGAGTCACAGAGTGGGACCCATGATTAGACTAGGCACCGAGGCGAGAATTATCAGGTCTGGGGAAATTGAGTCCAAGAGCTGCCAAGGTGGGAATTGAACCCTGGTCCCGGGCCAGACCTCTGCATCAGGGTCTGCCGCTCTAACAATTGAGCCACGCTTCTCCGCATTTTCAATGGCTCTATGTACATGTTTACTGTCATCGCTTCTCAATTCAGACACATCTTACATATTAATTTTCATAATTTTTGCTCATGTCACTAATGATGACTCCGATATTTTTCATTCATGTTTTATCCACTGTTTAGAAATGGGATTTATTCATGTACTTTCTGGTCACACTATAGGGTTTTATTTACAAGAGACCAACTACAATTGTACCATTCATAGACACTTTTTAAACATGGTCCATCACATCAATTGCGATTATATCAAATGATCCATTGTGCCATTTTTCACCATTCATTCACGCTCACTATACACACTTTACGATGGCCACCGTGGTTTTCACTCGATCACATGACCCACAGTTCGCTTTCTATACTCATGCACACATAATATGCCAGCCGGCAACTCGAGGTAGCACTCGAAAAACTTTGATGCAACACTGCTGGCAGCACGTTAGACTGAACGCGAGGTAAGCCCCCATCGTGAATTGAAGCCGCTATGATTAGATCCTAAGGGGCACATGCATCAACCTATTTAGGAAGTGCAAACGGTGCGAATCGGTAAATTCGGCCATTTGCGCTTCCTAAATACGTTTTTTGGATGCATGAAACAATTTTTCAAAATTCGCTTTTTTTTGCATTTCCTAAAAATGCGAATGCATTTAAGGAATCGCATTTGTGCGATTCCTTAAATGCAATGCATCATTTTTTTAAAAAATACGAATTTTGAAATAGGAAGTGCAAATTAACACGAGGTTGACCCTCGTGTTAATTTGCGAAATTCTTTAAAAAAGCACAAAAATGCATTTTGGAAAGTGTCATGTTACACACACACATGTCCTTAGGACATGTGTGTGTGAAACATGCACTTTAAAATACTTTTCATGGGTGCAGGGGGGGGTCCTTTGGACCCCCTCTGCACCCTTGCAATGCATCAGCAAATTGCGAATTCCAAAAAAAAGAAATGCAAAACGGCATTGATTCCTATGGGCCTCTAGGCCCATAGGAATCAATGTAATGCCATTCCTTAATTGCGATTCGCAATTAAGGAATGGCAATTTCCGAAAATTAAGAAATCCTAAAAACTTTTAGGATTTCTTGATGCATAGTATTTTGCAATTCCTAAATTGCGATTCCTTAATTTTCGCAATTTAGGAAGTGCAAAATCCTACAATGATGCATATGCCCCTTAGTACCGCTCGAGTCCTTAAAGACCGAGCATGAGTTGGAGACAGCTTTGCGGAGTCTAAATCAATTAGTAATGTCACTATTTCATCCAACTGGCAACGCTGCGTAATAGGATTTTGCAACACAGTCTGGATCATGAATTGCACTTTTAACACGGACATTATTAAGCCGCTTATTTAACAACTAAGATAACAATCACAATAACCAGCCTCACGCACCCAGCAGGTATATATTGCTCCACGCGATATGCACAAAACATGCCTTTTTATTTGTTTAATTTTTGCACATGCTTTCATACGAATTTAAGATACGCTAATGACAACACATGTTTTACTTACTCAAAAGCATGCCAAATAGATACATTATCAGCCTGTTTAAATATTCACATGATATGTTTGAAGTGATGTAAATAACTACATGAATGCACAAGGAGTAGAACCTCATTTAGTTTATTATTTTGATTTCATTCAGATTTCCCCTGAAGAAGTGCACGAAATGCAATGGCAATATAATCTCAAATCAGTTGAAAACACGTTGATTTGAAAATAACGACGGTGGATGTAAAACAAATACATTTCATCTTTTAATGATAACTTTATTGTGCAATGGTTAAGGATACAATTTATTGACTATATCGCTCACAGCGATTCTCACCGTTGTGCTCAGAGGGTCAACCCCTATGTTTAGAGGCCGCGTGAACAAACGAGATAACCCTAACAACAGTGATAATGACTTTAGACATTTTTCACTGTCAGGAAAATTAAAATTTAAACACACATGTCCTACTTTTAAAATGCCCTGCCCTATTAATAGTTAGGGCCTACCTTAGAGATGACTTATAAGTAGTAAAAAGAAAGGCTTAGGCCGGGCAAACAGTTTATTCTTGTTAAATGGAATGTGTTGCACACACCCAGTTTTCAATTAATAATGAGTATAATTAAACATTACCTCTTGTTTAGTGTGTTTTCTTCTGCCTGGCGTGTAGGTCAGGAATGAGACTGTCTCTCTTATGGAATAAATTATTTGTATGACAAGTGAACACTGTCACTTGTAACCTGGCTGCACAGCTTTTTTAGTCATGGACAGAAGCTTTTACATGCCAAAGGTACAAGAACATGTCATAGATTATACAACATATTTATGATTAGAAAAGGAGCGCACAGAATTTTCTCTGTTTAGAAGTAGCAAAGTTAGGAGTCCTAACTTTACTACTCCTAACTTGGGAGAAATCCTAACTTTAAGACTGTATGTATTCACAGAAGGCATTTAGGAGTCCTAAAGTTAGGAGTCCTAACTTTACTACTCCTAAACTGACAAAAATCCTAACTTTAACTCTTTCGGTATTCACAAAAGGCATTTAGGAGTCCTAAAGTTAGGACTCGTAACTTCTGTGAATACCGAAATAAGTAACTACCTTCTGTGAATACCAAAATGAGTAAGTACCTTCTGTGAATACCAAAATGATAGTAAGTTTAGGATTTTGTCCTAAATCAGTTCTGTGAATCGTGCCCACAGAGACTAACTGCCCGGGGTCACTCAGGTGGGCCATTCCAGAGAAGTCACTCTCTTGTGGAACTCTGATGTGAGAAGTTGGGAGACACACAGAAATGTAAAGGTCTCCGCCACCTGCATCCCGTGTTAAAGTGGAATAAGCAAAGTTCGATCAGGCCACCGGGCCTAAGCTGTGAGAAGTGTCAAGCGTAGATCGCAAGCTAGTTCATTCTGCAAAGGGTCATTCAGCTGGAGGTGGCTATTTCGTAGGAGAGGGAGAGCCATTCAAAGAGCAGATGTGGTTTATGATGTCCTGTTTGGTTTGCAATGAGTTGAGCCCCAGCAGTCGGCGTCTAGATCTAGGAGGGGGAACAGTGGACCAGTCCGGGCGAAGAGCGCCAGCCCGACGGTCTCGAGAAGATGGGAGATCTTCATTGTCTAGGTACATAGGGAGAAGGCGGAGCCGTTGTGCCTCACTCAGAGACCGAATAACTCGTCGTTTGCCCTCCCAGGTGAACATCAGGGCAACGGGTTGGTGCCATTGGTATTTAACATCATGGTCTCTCAATTTATCCATTATAGGCTTGAATTCCTTCCTCCGTCAGAGTGTGGTGGGTGCTAGATCTTTGAAGATTTAAAGCGGCAAACCGTTATAAGCAACTGACTTGATCCCCTGTACTTTTTTCAGGATGGCCTCTTTGTTTGTAAAAAAGTAGACCCACATAAGGATGTCTGGAACGAAGTTAGGGCGATTGCGAGGGCCAGCTACTTGGTGCGCTCTGTCAAGCATAGGCGGAGAAGCGTCTTCATTCTCCCGGATGGAATGGAGGAGGTCCACAGTGTATGTTAGGAAATCTTTCCGTTCCAACTGGACCCCCTATGATGCTTAACTTATTCCACCTACTGCAGGTTCCAGGTTCTCCTGCTTCAATTGTAGGGTGATAATTTGAATTCCAAGTTACCTCTCTACAGATATCTTGGAGCCCAGGTTTAAAATCCGGTCGGAGTGAGCCAATCTCATCCTTAATTTCTTGCAAAAAAGATGACATGAATGCTTGAGTGATTGGCACGTCTGATGCAGGTATCCCAGATGACGCTAATGAAGAGGTAGGGTCCTCCTGTGCGTGCAAATTCTTCTAGGACCAGAGAGAAGTAACTGGGTTGTCACGGGAGGCCACAGAGTCCGCGTCCTTGTTGGCCTTCTGCTTGGTTGGCATGGCAGCAGCATCACAGAAAACCAAGGGTCCAGTGATAAAGAGAAGAAGCATGGGGTAGACCCTGGAGGGAGCGGCAGCAGTGCAACGAAAGGCAGGAGTCCAGCACTGTACACTATAAATGTTCTGCGTAGTATGGAGTTCTGAGAAAGAGAGTCCATGTAGTTCATCAAACAAAAGGTAGCAGGGGGGTCCTAAGAGTCCTCACATAAAGACTGCAGGACCATTCAAGATCCAGTCCAGGAGGGGAAGGCAAGATGATTAGCAGTGTGCCATTACCACCCCTCTGGTTACCAATCCATAGTGCAGGGGTGCGGTCTAGGAGTTTCACCCACAACTGCACCACTAGTGTAAGAACAGCTAATGCGGAGTTTCCAAACACTTACCGCTGCGGGGTGGAATGTTGTATAGTGGGGGTGGTCAGAATGCACAGGAAACTCTTCTACAGGGCTATTCTAGTTAATGATATACTGTATCCCACAGGAGTGCAGTCAAGTATCTTTGTGTGCTCCGCAGATAGTTAAGTATCAGGGGCCCTGTATCCCTGAGCCCAACAGCATGACCCAAGACAAGAGATAGGTTCCCTAGCAGAGAGAAAGATGGGTGCTACACACCCAAAAGGGGGGGCTCCTCCCATCGGTAGTTACAGTGTCCTAAACATCAAATGGGCCACTAACCAGGAGCCAGCAGTAACAGTTGTGGAGGGGGGCAGCACAGTTGAGCCAAGGGTATTAGGGAGTCTGTGGACCTTCTTTGGGGCCCCTGTAGGCAGAGTGTCAGTTCCCCACTCACCGCAATCAAATCCTCTCTTGGTCCCGATCAAGAGCACCAAAATCACCTCCGGGCATTTGTTCTGGAAGTGCAGGGTGAGGAATCCAGCAAAGGCAGGCCGGACAACGCGAGGTGGGCACTCACAGCTAGAGATCTCACTCGGAGTGTCCCACGCAGCCGAGAGCCAAGGCTGACAGCAATGTTGCTGGGGCTGGAGCACTGTAAGCCGCAAGTAGGCCTCAGGAGGGCAGACGTCATAGGGCTGGGAGACCGGAACAAGCAGGGCCCTCCCAGTTACCGGTGGATGTACCAGTCTTGCCTCGCAGACTCCGCTCAGCACCTTTCCTCCGGGTGCGATGGAGTGCAGGGTAGAACTCCTCCGTGCCGTCCACAGGGCCCGGAAGCTGGAGTGACGGGAAGCAGTCGATCACCCTGACAATCACCGGAGGTCGAGGGGTCCCCAAACAGTGTTCAGGGGCACAGAATGGCCGGGTATCTGCAGCAGCGCCTGGGGAGCTCCTTGGAGATAGGGCCGACAATCATTAGACAGGCCTCTGCCGAAATCGGCACCCAAGATGGCGGCCGGGGGAATCCGCTTCACTGCCCATCGGTAAGCTCGCTCATTGAAGGCCCGAGGGCTGCTTTCCGCTAGAGAGGTTATTTACGCTGTGTCAGCAAGGTTAGTTGAGTGCCGTGCCCCGGTTGGCAGGCCCAGTGGCAGGGGATAAGAGCAGTTGCAGTATACGGTGGAGGGGAGACTCGGAGTGACGCATCTCACTCCATTCGTGCCAAAGCCACGCTACCCAGTTTACCTTTTTTTAGATGTATAAGTTACTAACTTGAACATGAAGTTGGCAACTACAGTATAGAAGAAGGAAACTGACTGGAGCAACTTAAAGTTATTCCAGAGCTTTCATCTGGAAAACTTGATTTACAACTTATCATACTCACAAATGTTGAGGATAAATATCTTATACCCAAGAAGCTTTCAAAATAGCATTGGATTAAAAAAAACGTAATTTCACGCAAAGGGGATACCCTGCAAGCATTTTACAGAAAGCTGAAACCCAAACATCTTCAATTGAATGTTGCAAACTTTTGAAGACCAAAGTAAGAGACCCACAGGAACGGATGGTCTTTGTATCTAGATTTTCCTCAAATTCTTTCACAATTAAAAAGATCATCAATAAACAGTGGGAACTTCTTCAACATGAATCTGATTTCAAGGATTTATTTGCGGATTAACTTCTGTTTGCATGTACAAAAAGCAAAAACATCAAAGAAATATTAACCAGCATTCAACCTAAAAGCAGCAATCTACACACTGGCATGAAGAGATGTCACAATTGCATACACTTCAACAATGTGATCAACTTTATTACACACCCTATGACGGGCAAACCAGTACAACAAAAGCACTCAGCAGATTGCAATTAATCTTTTGTCATTTACTGCATTAATTGACCTTGTGGCTTATTGTATATAGGCAAAAGTGAACGAAAAATTATAGTGAGAATAACTGAACACAAAAGCATGATACGGAATTGCAATACAAACTCCAGTTTAGTTGTTCACAGGTTGGAAACCACACACAACATAGCTCAATTGAGGTTTTCCATTCTTGAAACTATTCAAACTAGATATGTAAATGTAAATGTAAATGTAGTTGAGCTTATATAGCGCACAGCTACCCGCAGTGGGTTTCCCGGCGCTTGCTTAGGGAACCCTTCCTGGTATTCCCCTGTGAGATAGCAGGGTATCCACAAGGTGAAAGTCAGGCATCCCGCCGCGATGGGCCGTTGTGGAGATTAAGCAAGCTATTGCCCAGAGTCGCAGAGTGTGAACCCGTGAGTCGAGGAGGCACCGGGGCGAGAATTATCAAGTCCGTGGAATTTTTAGCCCAAGACCCCGCCGAGGCGGGGAATTGAACCCTGGTCCAGGACCGATCTCAGCTTCCGGGTCTGCTGCCTCTAACCCCTGATAAGATATAGATAACTCTTAGTTGTTATTTCAGAGGGAGATTTGATGTATTAAAACGTTCAATACGATGACACCACTTGGTCTTAACAACAAACTTGACATGAGTTGTTTTTTATAACTTTATTTGAATGTACAGTGTCTAGATTATTACAAATGGCACACCATTAATCAGGTGTGATATTAGCACAGTGATCGTTGAGATTCTACAAAACATACTGCTGCATTATGTTTGTACTTTGTATTAACCAGGTCCACTAAGTTTATCATTATATGTTCTGTAACAGTCAATGTTTTGTTTTAGACAACTCTCTTGCATTTAGATCAGTATAATATGGTTGATCTAGATAACAATGGTAGTTATCTTTTGTGAAATAACTGAGCATTAATTTGATATTCAGTTTTAGTGTCATAGGTTTCTTAATTTCTGTTTCTGCGAGTCATTATTACTGTATGATGGATTGTAGTCGAAGGTCGATTTAGATCTTCATGTTAGCTATTTTTGTTTAGAAAGAATTGGCTGTTGGTCGATATCCACTTTTGTTCGCTATTCAACTATTGTTATCATCGTTGTATATGTTTGAGCCACAGGAACCTTCCTTCTCCTCTCCATATTACATTGACACATGATGGGTGTACAGTAAATATTATGTTCTTATTGGTGGTGAGGCAATCACACTTTCTTCAAATAATAGACTTTTTTTATCGTTTCATCATCAGTTTGTTTTCTTCTCTTTCTGGTGGGTTAGATAATCACTACGACTCAGATCAAGCTAATTTCTTTGATATTCATATCAATAATAATCCACATTTGTAAAGCGCACAATCACCCGTAAGGGTCTCTAGGCGCTGGGGGCCGTTGGGAAGATTAAGCAAGCTATTGCCCAGAGTCACATGGTGCTGGGCTAACCTGCCGCTGGAGCCGGGGATCGAACCCTGATCCCCAGATTCCAGCGTCAGTCGCCCTGGCCGCGGCGCCACACCTCTCCCTATCAACAGATCGTGCCTATCAGGGTAGTATAACATTTTTATTTTTATCCAGAACATTAGCGGATATGTTTTGGGAACGCCCACACTTCATCGAGCAACCTTACACCAGGTTACAGTTTTACAACATGCATTTTTAGCAGACTAGATTATATATATTTTTAGAGCATGTTGTTCCAATTGTTTATATTGTCCAATTTTCATTAGGGTATAATTTTTTTCTCAGACGTGAGTCCCTTGCTCACTTGGCCACTGGATTCAAGATAGCCTGGCTGATGAGGATTATGAATCCGAAACCGGTCCCAGGATGCTTGTTTCCGGTCTATGGAAGACATGGCTTGGCAGTTCGGGCTGGACTGTTCCCATGAGGCACAGGGTCAGACTGATTTGCATATAGCCATGTCTGAAATGGGGTGGCTGAGTGGGCTAAAGAATGGTGATGGATTAAACCCAGATCAGTTGACTGGGGGTGAGTGTTTGATTTACTCAAACGCTCCGTCCATCATCTCCTTTTGTATCGCTTTGTTCGCCCTAAGTGTGGCAGGGTTGCTCAGACGTGAGTCCCTTGCTCACTTGGCCACTGGATTCAAGATAGCCTGGCTGATGAGGATTATGAATCCGAAACCGGTCCCAGGATGCTTGTTTCCGGTCCATGGAAGACATGGCTTGGCAGTTCGGGCTGGACTGTTCCCATGAGGCACAGGGTCAGACTGATTTGCATATAGCCATGTCTGAAATGGGGTGGCTGAGTGGGCTAAAGAATGGTGATGGATTAAACCCAGATCAGTTGACTGGGCGTGAGTGTTTGATTTACTCAAACGCTCCGTCCATCATCTCCTTTTGTATCGCTTTGTTCGCCCTAAGTGTGGCAGGGTATGCTCAGACGTGAGTCCCTTGCTCACTTGGCCACTGGATTCAAGATAGCCTGGCTGATGAGGATTATGAATCCGAAACCGGTCCCAGGATGCTTGTTTCCGGTCTATGGAAGACATGGCTTGGCAGTTCGGGCTGGACTGTTCCCATGAGGCACAGGGTCAGACTGATTTGCATATAGCCATGTCTGAAATGGGGTGGCTGAGTGGGCTAAAGAATGGTGATGGATTAAACCCAGATCAGTTGACTGGGGGTGAGTGTTTGATTTACTGAAACGCTCCGTCCATCATCTCCTTTTGTATCGCTTTGTTCGCCCTAAGTGTGGCAGGGTTGCTCAGACGTGAGTCCCTTGCTCACTTGGCCACTGGATTCAAGATAGCCTGGCTGATGAGGATTATGAATCCGAAACCGGTCCCAGGATGCTTGTTTCCGGTCCATGGAAGACATGGCTTGGCAGTTCGGGCTGGACTGTTCCCATGAGGCACAGGGTCAGACTGATTTGCATATAGCCATGTCTGAAATGGGGTGGCTGAGTGGGCTAAAGAATGGTGATGGATTAAACCCAGATCAGTTGACTGGGCGTGAGTGTTTGATTTACTCAAACGCTCCGTCCATCATCTCCTTTTGTATCGCTTTGTTCGCCCTAAGTGTGGCAGGGTATGCTCAGACGTGAGTCCCTTGCTCACTTGGCCACTGGATTCAAGATAGCCTGGCTGATGAGGATTATGAATCCGAAACCGGTCCCAGGATGCTTGTTTCCGGTCCATGGAAGACATGGCTTGGCAGTACGGGCTGGACTGTTCCCATGAGGCACAGGGTCAGACTGATTTGCATATAGCCATGTCTGAAATGGGGTGGCTGAGTGGGCTAAAGATTGGTGATGGATTAAACCCAGATCAGTTGACTGGGGGTGAGTGTTTGATTTACTCAAACGCTCCGTCCATCATCTCCTTTTGTATCATTTTTTTCTGCCAATCAAGCACATAATTATTTCTGTGCTCACATTCTCGGGGCACCTTCAAGATGGTGACTCCACTCTGTATTTGAACACATTATCTCACAAGATAAATCCTGCTTTTATTTTTGTTTTGCAAGAATGCCATTTAACCTGCTGATTGCAGCAGCTACCACTTTCTGGTGATTCAGTTAATTCTGTAACACATGCTGATAGAAGTGGATAAGAGTCATTTTCAAGTATTGTCCATGTGAGCAGTTATGCTTTTCTTGGTTACAAAAATGTGGAGTTCACAGTATCCCTCTATTGTGCAGGGACTACATTTGTCAAACTCGTCTAGAGTATCGGGATAGCGTGGCTTTCACCAGATATTAAGCACAAGGTATTCCAGTTTTCGTCGTAAAATATTTTTTACCACTTGATTCATTTAGAATTTTGGAGTTTGATATTCACAAGTCTACATTTGTTTTTTCAGGTCGCAACTTTTTTAACTTCTCTTCCCTTGGGTGATGTTCTTACTCATTGTGTAAGTTAGGTGCATATTATCAAGAAAAGGCGTTAAAATGATTGTCACTTTAGCGGCAGGAAACTGCCGCCAAAGCGGCGATAATGTGATTGATAATATGCCCTTGTGAATTCCCATAGAAGCCAATGTTCTGGTGTGAACATGGGCTTCTATTGGAATTCTCAAGGGCATATTATCAAGCCCATTATCGCCGCTTTAGCAGCAGTTCTCCCCGCTAAGACGGCAAACATTTTAACACCGTTCTTGATAATATGCACCTTAGTCTTTTTCGATCATCTTTAACCTGTCTATTTAATTGCTCAGTTGTCTACACTAACTGCACAGCATGGCAGAATGCTGCAATATTCTTTGAGAACTTTGGTGGGTACTTGCTATTTTTAATATCTATTTTTTCTTCCAATTCAGTACTGTGTGCTAAAAGCTTGGGGTATGCACTTCATTCTCACCATTTTTTCACTAGATTGGTCTAATATTCACATCGCTATCACAGCTAATATTTATTGGGCACCTTTTAGATCATTATTTTTCATGATGGGCGAAAGAATGTTCGAGCAGCCAGCCCCCTTTCTTTCACAGTTGCACCAGTGAATAGATCTGGTATTTTCCAGCGTAATCTGCATCTTTTTTCCATGAAACCTCCACTAATACCCCCTCTATGTATGATGGTGAACACTGAAACCGGTATATTTGTTGATTACAGTTTGAAGGGGCCCTGAAGAAGAGATGCGGCTCCTAAAATTCATTGGGCATGCACAACAATCTTTTTTTTTAATAATTCTTTTTTATTGAAAGCAAATAACCAAAAAAAGTGGTCTACATAGTCGCACGTGGATTGGCGTGGCACACAGCAGGTCACACAGGGAATACACATTGAATAAGTTACATGACATTTACATCGCCTTTTACGCATCTCTCAGGTTTCTGCCTCTAGTTGCGAGCTGCGGGGCTAAGGCAGTTCACAGATGAGCCCTCTATATTCGTTCCACTTGTCCCATACCGCCCCCCATTTTTTAGGGCATCCCCGTGCAATGTATACAGTCCTCTCCTGGAGCATGCACCAGTCCATGTCCCGTTTCCACTCTGTGAGTCCCGGAGGCGCAACTGCTCCCTAGTGTCTTGCAATGTTGTGCTTAGCCACCATCTGACCGAGCGTCACCCAGAGCTTCCCTTTTGCTGAAAGGTCCGTTGGGTTCCATATGTTCAATATGCATCGTTTCGCCTCTGGACGCAGTTCCACTCCCCAAACCTCTTGTATACACCGGACCACTTTTACCCAATAAGACTGTAGTATCGGACATTCCCATATCATGTGAAAGAAGGAGCCAGCCATTCCGCACCCCCTTCGACACCCGTCGTCCTCGCTCCTACCCATCCTTTTCAACCTGGTGCTGGAAATGTATACCCTGTGTAGTATTTTAAATTGGATGAGCCTCAGTCTGGATGACATTGCCACCTCTTTTGAGGAGGCTAGCGCACACCTCCACTCCTCCTCGTCGATCTCCAGACTGTCTGCCTCCCACCTCCCTTTCAAGCCCAGAAGTAGGTCAGGTAGGTTTTTGATGAGTTTCTTGTATGTGAGTGAGATTGCGTGTTCCGGTATATGACCATCTAGTAGCCTGTCCTCCAAGGGGGAAGCCGGAGGGGGCACTGTGCCATGTGGGATGTTCTTTTGAAGTGAGTGCCGGACTTGCAGGTACCTAAAGTGTTCCGTGGTCGCGAGTTCAAATGTGTTTTGCAAGAATGCAAAGGATTTCACCCCTTTAGCGTCCCAGAGGTCCTTTACCTGAGAGATACCAATGAGGTCCCATTTTCGGAACCCTTTGGTGCGGCCCAGTAAGCCTAGACGTTCAGAGACCCAGAGCGGGGTGGCCATGGTGAGGGTGTTGTCCCAGCCCATGTTGCGTTAGACGGTGTGCCATATTTGTACCGAGTGGAGGGTAGGCCCTGTAAGTGAACGTTTGGCAGACCTGGAATACAGTGCTGCTTCGTAATTTCCCCTTGGCAAGAGCCACCTGTCCATACGATACCCCGGATCGTTACCATCACAGTAGGTACCTTGGTTGATAGCCGAGAGATGCGCGGCCCAGTAATATCTACGTATATCTGGTAGGGCTATCCCCCATCGTACCAACCCAATGTCAATTTCTGTGGTGCAACGCGGGGAGCACCGGACCAGAGAAGGTCCCTCTGTGCCGCTTCAATAGCCGCGAAGTAAGAGGGCGGCACCAGATGAGAGTAGTTCTGCAAGGCATAAAGGAACCGGGGCAGCGCCATCATTTTAAACAAAACCGCCCGGCCCAATAGGGAGACCGGGAGCATCTTCCAGGTGCTGGCATCGCGTTTAAGTCTCTGAAGGGGCGGGAGTAGATTCCTATCGAGCATCACTGTTTTGTCCATAGATATAAAGAGGCCAAGGTATGTGAAGCCCTCAGTGACCACCTTAATGGGACAGTCGCGTGGAATCACAGGGGGGCTACCATACAGGACGTAAAGAAGGGACTTACTCCAGTTAATGCTATATCCGGAGTTATTCCCAAAGTTAGTAAAAATGTCCAGTGTTCCGATCAAGGACCTCCGGGCCGGGTGAGGTAAAGGAGAATATCGTCAGCGTACAGTGAGATCTTGTCCTCCCAACCATCCGCCCATCGAAGCCCTTTTAGGAATACATCCTGTCTGATCCAGGCGGCCAATGGCTCAAGGGCAAGGGCAAATAAAAGGGGCGAGAGAGGGCACCCGTGGTGTGTCCCCCTCTCGAGTGAGAAAGCCTCCGAGACCTTGTTGTTCACAACTACCTGGGCAAGTGGGTCCGTGTAGAGGAACCGCACCCAAGAAATGAAACTAAGGCCAAACCCCAGTTTGTAGAGAGCTGCCATCAAGTACGGCCACACAACAATTTCTTGAGAGAAGCATTGATCGATGAAGAAAATATGTGTTACAATTTTTTTTCAAATCATTTGTTATGTTGCTGTGAATGTTAAGACATGCATTTCTCACGCATCTAGAATGTGTGGGATATTAACCATTAAATAAATTACAAGTGTAAAAGTATTTTATATTGTATACGCATTTATGTTCATAATCTGTCTTCATTTAATTTGTTTAGCAGTGCGGACTGGTTCCAACTGACAGTGTTTACTTGTCATACAAATAAAAAAGGCTTATTCTGCCAGAAATTGCAGTTTAAAACTGAACAAAATGATGCAGTAGTAGAACACAGGAATTATTTCAAAAAGTTACTTTAGTGGCTGGCACAATGAGTGCTGTTGCCCACTAGTAGCCTTTAACTTAGAAGCCTTGGGAACATATAGTATCATTTACTAGGGACTTACATGTAAATTACATGTTTCAATTCGGTGTAGTTCAATTTTACAATCTTTGAAGAAGAGATCACAAGCACTTTAACACTGGTTATCAGGGATAAACTTCACTGAGTCCTTATGCAAACAAAAACGAATTCAGCAAAAATCACGGAGCGAGGGCAAAATGTCTGTTGATATACCATGTCAAAGATGTCAGGTTTGACAACTAGCTACTTTAGAGCAGCTCTGCTTCAGTACATATGGAAATGGTCTCAGAAAGAAAGAGTGCTGGTCTGTTTATCATTCTGCAGTTTGACCAAGGACACATGTGGAGCACTCTCCGTCGGATTACTTACTGCATCAAGGATACTTTCGACTACTGAAGCAACTGTGTGGTGGCTTATGACAGATGTAGTAATATTAGGATTGCCATCAATAATGCAACAGGCGCCCTCAGGAAGTCTATGGTTAAACCCATAAAGACAAAACACGTGTTGGCTTAAGCTGTGGCTGTATCTTTATTGATGAAGATTGGAGCACTGATAACCATACGAGATATGAAATAAAAACAAAAAAGAACAAAATCTAAGCATGCTGTGTGGACTTATATGTACTTTACTATAAGATTACTGCTCAGGATATTGAATTTTGTTTAATATTATTTTGTATTTTTCTTTTTAAAGTTATATGTATATTGTAAAATTAGCCCTTTAGCAACAGCGATCCGTGGTATGAACCCTGATCGTTGACACAGGTAAAAGGAAAGTTTCTATTGTAGAGGGGTAGTGTTCACTGAATAGGAGAGTGTATTAACGAGTAGGAACACCAAGTCCTAGTTTTAGGCCTTTATTTGCAAAGCCAATGACTCTCAATGTGGTGCTCCCTTTACCAGTCAGCAGAAAGCTGCCGGCGAACAGAACACCACACCGACACAAAGCAAGTAGAACAATGGACCCTTGAAATGATCACAAGGTCGATTTCCCTAGAGACCTGTCTAATTACATTACAACACAACCCTTTCCGTTATTATACAAACACACAGGAAAACATAACCGGTGCAGAAATCAAGGTACAGTATTGTTTGAGGTGAAATAAGTGTAAACAACTATAAAGAAAAATTACATGACTTAAACCATACTGTATATTGCCAAATGGCAACTGCTTGCACTGTAAGAAAAAGGAAAAACACAATTGGGAGAGAAGTGCATCAGGTTAGTATATCAAAGGACATGTGCAAAGCTACACATTATTAGATCGTTTGAGCAAAGCAAAAACAATCATCAAACAAAGTCTTGGAGGTAGAACACTGGTCTCCTTGGCCTGGGAAAACTACTGACTTCACTCTACCTCCTACTGCAAACACCAAACTCAACACTTGGCCTGGCACCATCACCGCTCTCACAGCAATTGCCTCCTTCTATACAGGTGCAATTTGTGTTCAACTCCTATTCATGAGCATAAAGCCATTGTATACTTTACTTTTATTGTCAACCCTGACACTCCCTTGTGTACTATATTTGGCTACTCTTCTTAAGTTCCACCATTCGCATTGGTTAACACAACATGTGATCTGTAAACATTCTTCACCTTTTTTCTCTACCAGATTGAATTTTTACCCAATCACCAGGCACTATTCTATTGCTACCGATGACATCCGATTGGAAACTGATAGACCCTGCACCCTTTCTTTCCATCAAATCCTGCATCCATGAAGGGCAACGTTTGGAAATAGGTTTCTTACCCCTCACCATAAAGAAAGGAATTTGGCCAGTTGCAGAGTTTTCTGTTGTGTGATAAGCCCAAACAAGATATGAAACCATATCCTCCACATCTAATCTGTTAGCATCTGTCATTTGTAAAGACCATTTCATTGTGCAGTTCACTCTCTCCACAATTCCGTTAGCCCAAGAATTGTACAGAGCAGTCTGTGAATGCCTCACACCACATAACAGTAAAAAGTCTTTCATCTCTTCTCGCATTAATTGAGTACCATTGTCAGTGATGAGTACACAGGAAAACCACCTTCTGTGAAAACATTGCGTAGTGCCCCAATGGTTGACTGTGTAGTTATTTAATGTATACATTTCACTACCAAACACCTAGCATGGACATCTCACGTCCAAGGCTAGACATTGGGCAAATGAAGTCCACGCACAGTGTGTGCCATGATTTCCCAGGATTGTGGCTACTGCAAAAGTCAGATTGTGCACCATCTGCCAACCTATTATCACTATCTTTGCATTCTTAACATTTTTCTACCCGTTCAACAATGTTACTGTCCATAGCTAGCCACCAAAACACCATTTGCAACCTTTTCTTAGTGACAGTCTGAACAAAATGCTCCTCATGAGCTATGTTCAAACAGCCTCTTATACACATCACTGGAAGGAATAATTATGTCTCTGTGCATCACCATCATCCCCACCAATTAATTCAGAAAATCTCATTTGGAACTTTACCATAAGGTTGTAGGACCATTGGCAGAGTACTCTCTTCTCCCTCATTTCAAAATCATTTCCATCATTTTCCATAGAATCCGCCCATTCAACTTCACTCACCACCCCATTACACCACGGAATAACATATTCGACACTCGCTGCAGCTCCTTCTTGTTCACTGCGAATCACAGCCTTCTAGTCTACACATTTTCAGTCAAGCAACAACCGCAAGAGGCAATCTGCTTGGACATTTTTCAAACCAGGTATATATGCTCTATTCAATAACCATACTCTTGTGAGCATGAAGACAGCCTGGCACGACTAGCTAACCCTTTTCTTGTACTGCCTGGTAGCAAGGTATTCAATGGAGGTTTGTTATCCGTGCGTAGAGTGATAGGACAACTCTAAGCATATGTTAAAAAATACTCTACACCTTATACTAGCACTAGGGCCTCTCGCTCCATGACAGCATAATGACACTCACTAGTCATCAAAGAGCGTAAGGCAAAAGCAACACTTTTTCCCATGGTGCCATGCATTTGGGACAACACCGTACCAATGCCTGAGGCACAAGCATCCACAGTGACAATAGCTTTTTTCCTTGTATCAATAGGGATCAATGTAGTTGCACTGAACAATTCATCCTTGATCAGCTGTAAAAACATTTTCTGCTCCAGACCCCACAGAAAACACACCTCCTTTCACATTAAAGCTTTCAAACTTTCTGCATTGCTGTCAAAATCTCTAACACATTTTTAATAATATTCTATCACTCCAAAAAAAGAGCAGGTATCAAGTAACATTTGGGCTTGACACCATCAGCAATTAAAGTGTGGTCTAAGTTTTCAATCTCTTTCACCAACAATTTACATTTTTCTTATCTCATTGTCATCCCTGAATCAGACACATGTACAATAACAAATTCAAAGTCACAATGTGGCTCTCCACAGTGTCACCAAACACCAACATATCATCCTGGAAATAGATGACATTGTCCAAACCCCTAAAAATCTCACTCATCAGCATCTGGAAGAAACTTGCCGCAGATGATAAACCAAACGGCATCCTGGTAATTTGATATGCGCCCTCCATGGTGATGAATGAAGTTAGAGGTTTAGAACTATTGTGGAGACGTATTTGGTGGTAAGCATGTCTGAGATCAAGCTTTGAAAAGAGTTTAGAGCAATAAAAGAAGTTCATAATTTTCTTAACCTCCTTCCTCACAAGAAAGGATACCTCCTTGACCTTGCTTTGATTTTATGCCGTCTACATACTCCTTCAATTGGCCCATCTCCTTCCTGAAAACTTTGCTTGTCCCTTGAAAAATGTCATCAGTGTGGTATTTTCAACAACCATGACCTGGGTAGGTGCTTGTGGATTTATTTTAATATGGAAATTGTATTAGTGGTATCACCCTAGCATAGGAGGTCCAGTTTCAGCCATATATACCTTGCCTTTTATTCACCTATCCTTTAACCTAATGGTAAAATTCGTATGCTGCCCAGACCCTAGTGCCAGTGCTCTCCCCCTAAAACTGTTATGTGTAAATTTAAAATCCTAATTGTAAAGCACTTTACTCCCCTTATAAGTCTCTGGTGTATGGTACCAGTGGCACCCAGGATGTGGGAGGTAAAGGGGTCCGCAGGGCTTGCACCACTGATTGTGCCACCCTGAGTGACACAAGTAGACGAGTGACAGCAGGCCTGCCATTGCATACTTCAGAAGTAGAGCAAACTTCTCAACATCAGCTCTGCGCTCACCATGTGTGGCAGAGTCAATGCACTGCTTTTAATATACATCAGTCACCCCTAAGGAAATCCTCCTAAAGCCCAGGAGGCAGGGTGCAATATATTAATTGTATGGGCACATAAGTGCAAGGTTATATGTCTCTATTGTGCCCTTTACTGATAAGTGAAAGACGGTCCATAGGAAAACTTGGGCTGGCAACCAGGTAAACACAAGGTTGTCAATCCTATTATGATTCTGCCTAAATATGTCAGGTCTGGTATCAAACAACGTGCCTTCTAACCCTTTAGATGAATCTCATGAAGAGGGCAATGTGGCAAGCACTCAAGTGACTACCTTAGAGGTTGCCTACCTGGTTACCCCAACTTCTCTTTGCTCAGACTGGCAGCCCACGGTTGATGCCACCTAGACAGGGTTCTGACCTCCTCCTGCCAGGCACTGTGATCACTCCCAGAAGTCAGTAACAAAGACCTGGTAAGGAAGGAGGCCACACATCCCCACTCTAAATTGTAAAGACCCTTTCATACCGACCTAATTTAGTAAAAAAGAAAACCCTATGCACACACATCTAAACTCAGATAGATCATATATCATAGGATATGCAATGAAAAACACAAGTAAGGTTGCAGAGAGACGATGATTCTTTGTGTAGAATGAAAGTCTTCAGTTCTTTAATTTCTCAAACATTTAACAGCAGCCAGCCGACACGTGTTTCATCGCTTGCGCGAATCTTCAGGGCTCAAACACTACTGTGTAGACTTTGAAGGTGGCTCTGCCGGTGATATTTCCGACCCGGTAGGGCCCTTGACCAATTCGGATAAGAACACAGGAGTGGAGAAGGTAACTGTCGACTGTGTAAAATCAGACAGGAATTCCAGGAGCTCTGAGATATTAAAAAGAGGGAGGTTGAGCGGATAGCCCAAACCTACCATCCAAGTTTGTGAGTCATAGTGCGACAGTCGTCAAATGGACATTTTATTTTGAAAGTTTCCTTTTGGAATATTGTAAGTAAAAACGCGATGTGCGCGGCGTCAATCGAGCTTCCTGGTGGACGGGTTCCTGGTGTTGGACGAACTGGTCGAACTTATGAGTGGTTATTAAGGTTTTCCATTCACCCAGTTGCACCACCAATACATTTTAGGCTCGAGATATACACTCTTGTGCTTCTATTATTGGCTGTGCGCCCATGGCTCACTGACACTAAAAACCTTGTTGCAACAGTTCCCGACCTAATTTAGTAGTTTTGTGATTTTGTGTAAGTATGTTCAACCATTTTCAAAAAATGTGCATTTAGAGAGATTTTCAATTTTGGACTAGAGGTTTGAAAGTTAATTATAACTGGATTGTTGGGGTCCAGAAATGCACTAATGGCCCTTTTAAAGGGGACTTGTCAATCCTGGTTGGCTGTCCACAACATGAACAATGTGTTGTGGTAGCCATTGCAGGTTGCAGACATGTCCCAACAATCAATTAAACAAAAATATAACGAGGCAGATTGAGCACACACTGACTCCCAGGGCATGTGTGAGGGTCAAAAGGGAGCCCTCCTTATTAGGCTAGCCACAACATGAACAACGTTTTGTGGCAGCCATTACAGGACTCGGGAATTGCTCTCCATTGGAATGCATTGTAGCGAAAGCCTGTTTATGAGGGTCACAAAAAAGGAACACATATAAAGGGTCATAACAGATTTCAGCAGCAATATAAATCATATGTTAACAGTGTTATAAGAATTTTAGGAATTCTGGTGAGTTATCAGGCACTTTTACCCATATGAAAAATATGAACCTTCTGCTGTGATTTGATGACCCATGGTTGAAATGAAGCTGTCTTCTGACATGCTTTTCATTAGAAGTTTTGGGAGGTATGTGGCATCTAATAATGACATGCAGAAATGGCAGGTGAAACTGCACTCTGTATTCTTGAGAGGAACTCCCGCCTCCTGCCAACTCCTCACGAGTCAGGCACTACATGTCTACTCACAGCATTTTAAAACCATACATTAGATCACTGACAGCCACACACATTCCTCCATAGACAACACCATGACAAAAATGGTAGTCCCAAACAAAGAAAGATGAAAAAGAAACATACCACACTACAACACGACAAACCCAGGATACTCCTAACAGCCTGTAAATATAAATTAACAGCAATAATTTTAAGATTCCAAATATGTCCATCTTCTAACTTCACTGATTTTTAAACAATTTAACAACTTTGAAAGGTTTGGTGAATTTAGAATGAACATGGTGACTAATAGGATGTTTTGCCACCACCATATCACCAACATTTTTCAAAGACAATTCTTCACATATTTTGCTAAACTGTTCTCTTCCTCACTGAATGCTTCCTATTCTTTTCCAGAAATAAACTTCTTATACACCCTACAGAGTACAGTGTTTCTACTTCATCTAACCATTCAGCTTCACAAATACACCCTTCTGTAACCAGACACACTCTGATATCTGCATTTAACCACCAATCGTCACTACAGTAAACACAACTATCTGAGGTTACTAACCTCCAGAGACATTCAGCAGTTTTATTGGTAATACCACGCACATACTTCACATTGAATTGAAGACAAACTTAAGACAGCCTTAAGACAGACTTAAGTCAGACTTAAGACAAACTTAAGACAGACTTAAGTTAGGATTTTGTCTTATGTCTGTCTTAAGTCTGTCTTAAGTCTGTCTTAAGTCTGTCCTAAGTTTGTCTTAAGACAAACTTAAGACAAAATCCTAACTTCTGTGAATACCAAAAGTAGTAAGTTTAGGATTTTGTCTTAAGTTAGTTCTGTGAACCGGGCCCTTAATCTCTCTCTCTCTTTCTCAATATGAATTTTTTGAATTTGTCATGTCATGTCCTAGTATACGACCAATGCCTCCTTCTCTGTGGTAGAGTATCTTACATCTGACACTCTCAACGTTCCGGAGGTAAAAGCAATGAAACCCGTACAACCCTCTTGCTCCTGTTTCAGTACTGGTCCAACACCTTTACACTAGCATCAGTCAAAATGGAGCACAATAATCCAGGGACAAAGCTGCTCAAATGTTGTGCTTTCTTAAGCCATATCTTTATAGTCTCACATCTTTATTCCATTCAAAGACTCCTTTTCTCAAAAAACCCCTCAAAGCACACGTTCTGCTGGCAAAGTTGGGCACAAAACGGGAGTAAAACTCTATCATTTCCAAGATCGTATGCGCATCCTCCTTTTTCCCTGGCCGTGACAAATTCTGTATGGTATTGACCTAGTCATCCTTAGTCTTAAATCCTTTCTCCAGTCGAAAAAAAAAACAGAGGGGCCCTGAAACTAAAAATAAATACCAAAAGGGGAACAACCCGCCAGGGCGAGAATACGAAGAAAAAACATGGAGAAGGGTGTTCCCTAAATGTAGGGGCAATCTAATCAAGCATTCAGCTAACCCACACGACCACAGAGAGAACAGATGTATTCAAAGAAAACTTTTTTTAAATTTTTAATTTGTTATATATACACATTGTTTTCATAGAAAATTAGTTTCATTTAGACAATAAAATAATGTCTGTAAAGTTTTTGAATCATATACAAAAATACAATATAAAAACTAGGACACGCAAAAGTAATTCAAAAAGAGGGCACAAATTCCATTCACTCATACACTCAAACACACCTAATGTACAGTCAGATTCTTACACAAACATTCACATACGTATCATCACACACAAAAGCGCCGACGCGCGTTTCGGACAAGTGCCAATACAGGCTTCCTTAATCAGGGCGCACTTGAGATGGAAAAACCAGGCAGACGCAGAGAAGAACGTCTGACATAAGATGCGAGGAAAGCGGTCCTAGTGGCATCAAGGGCTGAAGGTGGGTATTCAAGGGGTCCACAAGGGCGGGACCACTGGGAGATTTCACGAGATAAACACTGCTACCAATAGCAAAATCCAGGGGGTATACTCAAAAGACGATAAAAATACAGAGCATAACACTTTAAGGGGCCTGTGATGAGGCCAAACAACTTTTCAGAAAGAGAGCTGGGAGACCCAAGCAGTTCCGGTCGATACCATGAGACCATCCAAGTGTCTTTACAGGGTTCCAAACAGAGCTTAGTTAAGCCTCTCTGTATAGATGAAAAATATTCCAAGACGGACTAGGAATCAATTCGGGTGACCTCAAAATATGGAGTAGAGTCATGTCCATTAACGATGCAGGGGCAGCATTGGTGCGCATAAGTGCTGGGCAACGTTTAAGAAAATGAAAAGGCAGAGAGCCTGAAGAGACCCGTAGGTCCAGACTAGATGGAAACCACGACGGAGGCAGCGGCCAAAACTCCTTCCCCCTATGACGAGAAAATGCGATGGTCTCATGGTATCGACCGGAACTGCTTGGGTCTCCCAGCTCTCTTTCTGAAAAGTTGTTTGGACTCATCACAGGCCCCTTAAAGTGTTATGCTCTGTATTTTTATCGTCTTTTGAGTATACCCCCTGGATTTTGCTATTGGTAGCAAATCATCTGTTTATCCCGTGAAATCTCCCAGTGGTCCCGCCCTTGTGGACCCCTTGAATACCCACCTTCAGCCCTTGATGCCACTAGGACCGCTTCCCTCGCATCTTATGTCAGACGTTCTTCTCTGCGTCTGCCTGGTTTTTCCATCTCAAGTGCGCCCTGATGAAGGAAGCCTGTATTGGCACTTGTCCGAAACGCGCGTCGGCGCTTTTGTGTGTGATGATACGTATGTGAATGTTTGTGTAAGAATCTGACTGTACATTAGGTGTGTTTGAGTGTATGAGTGAATCGAATTTGTGCCCTCTTTTTGAATTACTTTTGCGTGTCCTAGTTTTTATATTGTATTTTTGTATATGATTCAAAAACTTTACAGACATTATTTTATTGTCTAAATGAAACTAATTTTCTATGAAAACAATGTGTATATATAACATTTTAAAAATTTTAAAAAAGTTTTCTTTGAATACATCTGTTCTCTCTGTGGTCATGTGGGTTAGCTGAATGCTTGATTAGATTGCCCCTACATTTAGGGAACACCCTTCTCCATGTTTTTTCTTTTTAAATCCTTTCTCCTCCTATGTCATGCTCCAAATATTCTATTTCCTCCAGAGAAGCTAGCATTTTTATGCTTTGAGAGTATCCCCTTTCTCACATAGTACCTGTAAAACTTCCTTCAACAAATGGCGTAATAAAGGAAGTCAAATCTTTGAAACAGTTTGTGAGCTTGACTTGATAATACGCCGTTGTGAACTACTTAGCACCAGGGGCCTTATTACAATAAGTGCCCCTGGGGCGCAATGGGCATTTGCACCCACTTTGCGAGCCCCTGGGGCACTTTGGTATTACAGAAGGGGGCACAGACACTTGTCAATCCCCTTTAGTAACACCGATAGCGCTGGTGCACTGGGCTTCCTTCGGGGGGCATTCCCTCATTTCCATAGGGGGTGTGCCCTATGCAAATGAGGGAATTCCTTTGACTGTGCACCTGCGCCATATTACAGACTCAGGTGCAGAGGTACGGAAGCTCTCGGGGTACACTCACAGTGTGCCACCTACTAGGTGGGTGCACTGTGAGTCTGTCCCCTGAGAGCAGCCATCTGGAGGGGAGATCCAGACATCCCCTTGCAGGCAGATGTAGTCAGTGACTGCACCCCCTTGCAAGGGAATCTCTAATCCCATTTAAAGGTGCAGGCACTTTGCGGCCTGCAAGGGAAAACACTGAGCGTCTTCCTGCGGCTGCTCTGTGTTTTAGAGTTTGTGGCCGCCCTGCGGCTATCACATACATTGTCATTGTTTGCGCCCAGCATACCTTTTAAAAGGTGTGCCTGGCGCAAACAATGACAATGCATAATATGGCCTCAGATAGAGTCCCCACCATTTTGGTTAAGTTTGGCAAGGGAAATTTGTCCTCCACTACTCTTTTATTGAGTTCCCTCAAAAGCAACACACAGTCTAAGGTCATTATTCAGCTTGCATGCTACCTCTATGGGAGCCAACCACTCCATTGCTTCCACCTGCTTGATAATTCCCTTACTCCATAGCTTAGCCAAATCAAGCTTAACTGCTTCTCTGACACTATGTGGAATGATCCTGACCCTGCATTAAAAGGAAGTGGCACCTGGTTTCAATTTTATGTCAAGCATGTTGTTCTTCAGGCAACCTACACTTGATAATAAGACTGACAGAAACGTATTCACCAAAGTTTCAGGTGGCCCATTAACACAGTTGACCTGAGCTTGTACTTGGGCATCACCAATGGGGTTAAGTGTTATACCCAATAACTTCAGATGCAGCCAGCTCAGCACAGTATTACCTACTACAGGAACGTAAATCTTTCCTTACGCCTCATTACCTTTAAAACAAAATCACCCATTGAAGTATCCCACCGACTCTTTGGCTTACCGTAATAAGCATAAGACTTAACATCTGGTTCCAGTAACTCAGCTCTCCCCTTAAAGTATTATTCATTTATCGCATCAGATATTAACATGAAATGTTCTAAAGAGTCCATCATCAATTCCACAATAATACTATTCACCATTAATAACGTCAGATACTTGTAACAGAAATTGTTCACTCATCATATCATCATCATCATCATCATCATCATCATCATCATCATCATCTTTATTTGGTCATATTAAAAAATAACCATAAAAGGACATACAAATCGATCTATAAAAAAATATTATTACAAAATATTATCATTTAAAATTCCGAATTTTTCTTCACAATTATAAGCTGAGATGAGAGTGTATAAAAGACAAAAAAGAAATAAAAATATAGAAAAAACATTTCATATCACGGGTCTAGTTACATTGAGATTGCTAATCAAACTCAATTTTCTGCATGTCATCCCCTTCCTTTTTCTCATGCAAGCCCATAGGAAAGTTGCTACAGAGAAGCAAACCAAAGGACCTTGGAGTGTTTTTAAAAAGGATTATGCTACCCTACACTGCTTAAAGCCCATTTTCTTTAATATTGGCTTGAGGTAGGCCTTCCATTCACTCTGGTAGAGTTTGCAAAATAAAACCAAATGCAGTTCAGTCTGAAGGGATATGTTATCACACAGGCACAAACTTAGATTGGAGTGGTTATACGTTTTTTCAGGGTAGCCAAGCATTAGGGGAATCAAGTTGGTATGAAATCTTAACAGTAAGAATCGATGTTGTGAACTTTTTATGTTGACCAGGTAAGAGAAATCTCCCTTCATTGATGGTGGGTTAAGATAATAGACCTGTGCTACATGTTTCTCTTTATGGTATTCCCTACGCTTATATTCAGCCATCAACACAAACATAGCAATAACTTTCTGCTTGGACACCCTCTTACAGATCAGAGGATCTTTAAAAAGTTTGTGAAGACCGATCTCTTTTAAAACTGTCTCCACATAGCTTACCCGCTTAGATCTTTTCCATTTCTCCATCTCTATGCAACCATTAATTATCATTTGAGTCAGAGTTAATTTGTCTCTCCTCCAAATGGAATGCCATAGGAGGAGTGGGCTAGTTTTATGTAATCTGATATGTAAGGAAGGGTTAGTTCTGTGTGTAGGATCACATTCATAAAGGAGAGAGGGAGGCCCACTACAGATTTGAAAAAATTATTTTCAATGATTTGTAGAGGTGTAGCTGCAACCGTACACCAGACCCCAGCTCCATAAGTCACGGCTGCTTTTACTCTAGCCTGATATATGTTTTTTATTGGCAGTAGAGGTTTGGCGCCCAATTTCTTTGCAAACGATTTTACAGCAGCAATGCCCCTCTCCATCACCATCCTCCTGCCTTCCATCAATTTTGCTCATGACAAGAGTTGAGAGGCTGTGGCTGAGGTCACAGGAGTTTTGTATCTAGTGTCGCATTCACCAAAGATGACTCCGTACACAGAGGGGTGAATAGCATAGGAGTATTTATTCAAGATACAAAACTCCTGTGACCTCAGCCACAGCCTCTCAACTCTTGTCGCCTCCAGAGTGTCCCCGGCGCTCGCCTTGGAATGCTGGTCGCGGTGACATTCTAAATGATGTCACCGCGAGCAGCACCATCACACGCAGAGGCGCCGGGGGTGACAGAAAGAGGGAGATACCACACATCCCCCTTCCCTGCAGAAATTGTGAACATTAGATAAAACAGTGAGCAGGAAACAGAAACAGGAAAACACTAGCAATAGGCAGAATGGCAACAGTCACATCATTACATATTGGTCAAAGTGCCTGGGAGGCCTGGTCACTCTCCTGTTGGGCCTGTGGCCTGGGTGAGGGACACACGACGGCCTCCTGACAGCGCAACCGCCATCCAGTCTTGGACCACTCTCCCCCTCCCTTGCACCTTCAGTGACATCTACTGGGGGGTGATGCCTGACCACTCTCCCTAGGTTCCATATTTTCCCTTCTTGAGTTTTGACCGCATTCTTGAAAAGTTTGGTGATTTTGGTGGGGCCGCTGTACTCTGACCAGCTTGCCTTCCCTGTGGGAGCTTTGATTTTGATATTGTCGCCCACTCTGAACTCAACCTCCCGTGTGGCCTTGCGTCGGTCGTAACTTTCTTTCCTCACTTTCATGGCCTGTTCTTGTCTCCTCAGACTATCCTTTTCCTTGGTACGGTCCGACCACCCCTTGTGCCACCCCATCCACCCTGGGGTAAGTTTAGTGTTGGGTGTCCTTGCGCGGAGCAATTCGAACGGGGTGACACCCGTCGTCTGATGCGGCGTGAATCTGTATGCCTCTAGCCGCCTCCACACCTCTTCTTTCCAACTTATGCCGCTGGCTTTGGCCAGCTGGATGCTTTCCTTGATGGTTTTGTTAAAACGTTCGACCATGCCATTGGTTTCCGGGTGGTACAATGCGCATCGCTTGTGTCTGATGCCTCTTTCTCCTAGGAAGTCTTCCATCTCTTTCGAGCATAATTGCACTCCGTTGTCAGTGAGGATATTGCTGGGGAGCCCCTCTCGGATAAATACTTCCTGTAAGAAACCAATGACAGTCTTTGTCGTGACTTCACTGACAAGTTTTATCTCTGGCCACCGAGAATACAAGTCTACAAGCACCAAGATGTAAGGTGTCCGCAGCTCCCCAGACAACGGGCCTACGATGTCTAACGCCAACTCGTCCCATGGTCCTGACGGAAGCGGCCTACACACCATGGGTGGTGTCTGTTGCCTCAGGACCTTGTCGCTATTGCAACACGGGATGCACTCCCTGATTCTCCTTTCGGTGACCAGGTCCATGTTCGGCCACCAGTAGCTCTCCCTGAGTCTTTGCTTGGTTTTGGTGATGCCCAAGTGCCCTTCATGAGCTATCTCGATCAGGCTGTCTCTCACTGTAGCTGGTGGCACGAGCCTAGTTCCCCTGAACAGGCATCCGTCGACAATGGTTAACTTGTCCTTGACGGCCTGGAAGGGCCGTAGTTCTTCATCTCGTTTGTCGCCATGCTTCCATCCATCCCTCACTCTTCTGCAAACTTCCTCCATAGTCTTGTCCTCATCCTGTGCTTTTCTCCACGTTTCTTCACCCAAAGCCTTCTGGATGGTGCAGACCTTCTCAACCATGTACCCTTCTTCATCTTCATCTGATTTTCCTTGCATTTCACTTGCCTCTACATCACTGACGAGCCTGGACAAACAGTCAGCTGCAAGGTTCTGAGTTCCTGGGACATACTCGACATTGAATGTGTACTCCTGGAGGCTGACTACCCAACGCCTTATCCTACTGGAGATGGCGTCCAAACCCTTTTTGCTGAACACTTCAACTAACGGTTTGTGGTCGGTGCGGAGGGTGAACTGCGTACCCCACAGGAAGTCTCTGAATTTTCCTACTGCCCAGGATACCGCTAACGCTTCTTTTTCGATGACTGAGTAGTTGTTCTCAGATTTCTGGAGCGACCTTGAGGCAAAGGCTACGGTTTCCTCTCCTTCCGCGCTTTTCTGGGTGAGGACAGCCCCCAACCCTTTTGCACTTGCGTCAGTGGTGAGAATCGTTGCCCGGCCGGGCAGGTAAGACTTCAAACTAGGGGCTTCAGCAAGAGCTCTCCTTACATCCTCGAACTCGCTCTGGCATTCCTGGCTCCATTTGAATTCGCTTTCTTTTTTTAGTAATAGCCTGATGGCGTAAGTCCTGCCCGCTAAGTTTCTTATGAACTTTCCATAGAACTCTAACATCCCCATAAATGATTTTATCTCGTCCTTGCTTCTGGGAGGTGACAGATTCACAATGGTGTTTTGCAGTTCGGCCTTGGGACGTATGCCTTCTGTCGTTATCTTGTGACCCAGGAAATCCAACTCAGCACAGCTAAAAACACATTTGTTCTTCTTCACGGTAAGGCCTTGGGACGAAAACCTCCTCAGCACACATCTCAGTCTCACATCATGCTCAATCTGGTTCTTAGCGAAGACCAGCACGTCATCCTGGTAACACATGACGCCTGGGATGCCTTTCAGGATGTTACCCATGATTCTTTGGAATACAGCAGCCGCCGAGACCAGGCCGAAAGGCATCCTTTTGAATTTGTAAGCGCCCATGGGTGTCACAAAAGCAGTGAGTTCCTGAGACTCCTCGTGAAGTTTTATCTGGAAATAGGCCGAGGTGAGATCGAGGGTGGAAAACACCTTTGCCCCCTCTAACATGCTCATCATTTGGTTGATGTTCGGCAAGGGGTATCGGTCAACAACGACCTCTTTATTGAGTGCCCTCAAGTCAATGCAGAGCCGGACTGACCCATCCTTCTTCTTCGCTGCCACAATGGGCGCCAACCATTCGGTCGCTTCCACAGGTTCGATCACCCCAGCCTTACACAGTTTCTCCAATTCGGATCTGACCTCCTCCTGAATGGCTATTGGGAGTCTTCTAACTTTTGCTACAACAGGCTTGGCATTCGCCTTCAATTTTATTTTATGACAGTAGTTCTTCAAACACCCAAGCCCTTCTCTGAACACCTCTTCAAACTCTTTAGTGATGTCAGACTCACATTCTTGTATCTCTTGTACCAAAATCTGGGGATTGCTGTTGGGATTGAGATACACTCCCAAACCCTTCTGAGCACGCCACCCCAAAATGTTGTCCCCTACAGTGGATACATATACTTTAGACACAGTAGACCTGTTTCTGTACTCAATTTTACACAGAAAGTATCCTTTCATGGAGATGGGACGCCCTGCATACCCTCCTGGCCTCAGGTCTAACTTTTTCAAAATTATCTTTCCTTTGGACACACGTGAGAACTCCTTGGCATTGATAATTGTAATTCTAGAACAGGAGTCAAACAATGCCTCTAGGTCAACCTCCCCTACTTTTATGGTGTCTTTAGGACTATCAACTTGATCTTCATCAACCTGTGTTGTAACTTCTGCACACATTTGGTTCCTGGGACCAGGTGCCTTCAACTCTTGTACTTGCACAACAAACTCGTCGCACACCACATTCGTTCTGTCTCTACCCTGTCTACTAGCGCCCTGCCCACTCTTGCAATATTGTTTGAAATGGCCTTTCTTACCACACTTGCTACATGCGAATCTGAGGGCGGGACACTCCTTGTCGTTGGCAAGGTGCCCTTGTTTGCCACACCTGTAGCAGGTACCTTTGAAGGATCCACCCGGCCTGCCTTCCTTCTGTTCCTTGCCCACTACCTTCTGACCCTTAACTACAGACACAGTCTCACATTCGGACACCACCTCACTGACATTGGTCTTGTCATCGTTCTTTTTCTCCCCTGCATCTTGTTTAATCTCTTTGACGCACTGCAACATGTGCTCTACCTGCTTGGCTATGATGAGAACTTCTCTCAACGGCGGGTCATCCTTAAGCCATAGCTCTTCACGCACCCGCTCCATCCTGCAGGTCAAAACAAACTGGTCCCTAATTCTCTCCTCGCTCGCTCCCCCAAACTTGCACGTTGCAGCTAACTTCCTCAACTCAGACACAAAATCTTCTATAGATTCCCCATCCTTTTGTGCCCTCTTACCGAAATGATACCTCTCCATGATTGTACTGGTCTTAGGGAGGTAGTGCAAATCTAACTTCTTTAGGCTAACTTCAAATTCATTCAGACCCCTTGCCTCCTGTGCTCCTAAATCTGGGATATGGTCTAGGACTTCCTCTCCCTCTGCGCCCAGGTAATAAGCCAACAATGCAACCTTCCTTTCTAGTCGTAGGTTGGGACCACACACAGTAGCGTAATTCAGGAATACCTTTTTCCATTTTTTCCACAGAATGGTGGGGTCACCTGGGCTTGTTAAGAAAAAGGGTGGAGGGGTCACGTTTTGCATGCTTACTACACAATAGACAGAGATAAACTTTTACCCCTCAAACGTGCACTATAACCTGCCCCTTGAAAATACAATGCTTTACACAAAATGTTTCAAATTAGTTATGCTTTCTTGGTGCAGCCAGTCAGGACAGCACTCCCAAGGGGGGTTCAATTTCCCCAATGTGCATACTCTTTTACAACTGCTCCACGTGGGTCAAGATCGTCAGCAATCCTTCAGAAGTGCAGGACAATTCACTGATAAACCACTGGTAGGGCACCTACATCCTAATGCAAATCACCCTTGTTGCTTCCAGTACCGTATTTTCACAGTGGAGACAGTAGACTGTTTACTTTCCTGCGGTGCACACCACTACGCCACACCCTCATTAAAATGTAACTGGAACGGCTACACAGGGATGTGGATGCAGAACACCAAAAACCCAAAACCTTCAGAGCATAAAAATGAGCACCATTCAGTACGAGATCCGTGTATGACCAAGGTTGTCACAAAACTGTGCTCCCAAAAATACCACCACAACGAGTTGCTCTTCCTAATGTCTTCCACTTCCCTCGCCGCGCTGTCAGTTCAACCCACGGTCATTCAAAGACGTGGCTGGATTTACTGAATGAGGTGTACATTTTCACTGCGCTCCTGGGCTCCTATCTCCTCCCACGTCGCGCTCCTAGAGGCCTCTAGGTGTTCCTGCACATGACAAATGAGGTCGCCCAAAAGCTCCTTACTTTATCGCAGCGCTGGCCAGTTAACATATGGTGGCAGCCCCACACGCTGTGCTTGGTCCTCAGATGCGGTGGGGGGTTCCGCACTACATCGCCACTAGTGCGCTCTTCTCGCGCTGCCCTGAGGAGTGAGGTTACATCAAAAGGAAGGTCAGTCTTGAAACGCAGCTACGGCGTCAACACACAACGCTGCCCTGTAGCTGAATGAAAACAAGGGCGTGCGGTGAAAGTCTCTGGCGAAGGGCCGGAAGACTACGCGCTTGGCACTTGCCTTCAGTTAATACTCCGTAGCGCTACAAATAGCCGCTGACAGGCTCTGACATGAACGGGAGACCCCTCGTCAGCTTCCGATGTCGAAGCTCGCCACGCAAACGTAGATGGAAGGTCTGGGGCCAGCGCGCAGGGTAACAACAAGCGTACCTCTCCTTCAGGGAGTCAGTCACCCGTCCTTCCCCGGGCATCGACAATCCCTCAGCCTTCCTTCGAGCGGGCACACCTCCCTTCCTTGAGCCGCTTAACACTCCGTCGGCTCTCCGCGTCGCAGCCAGCAACACCTTGACTCGCTGCCTTGACTGGGTTACTCGAGTCAGCTGCCGATCTCAAACTTTCCTTCCGACGGCTGTGCTCTTCTGGGCGTGTTGAGGTCACAAGAGGCTTTAACCCTCGTCGCCAGTGTCGCATTCACCAAAGATGACTCCGTACACAGAGGGGTGAATAGCATAGGAGTATTTATTCAAGATACAAAACTCCTGTGACCTCAGCCACAGCCGGGGGGAACAGAAAGAGGGAGATACCACACAGGTCTTTATCAAAAAGAATACCTAGTTAGGGGAAAGAGTCTACAACCTCATTTTTTCCTGCGTCTGCGCTAAAATACGGGACTTTATCTCTTTTAGTACCCCCAGCTATCATTCTAAAGGACTTAGATTGATTTACTTTTAGCTGTAGTGATTCCATAAAAAGAGACATACGCTGTTATAAGCCTATGTAGTCCTATCCCTGTTCTTGCAATTAAAACCGCACTCATTATATCAATCTCAATTACCATTCTTTTGTCAATATAAGGTGTGTTAGAATTCACACCACTCCTGCAACACTTAGCAAACTGTACTTCCTTCCCACACACCTACAATAACATTTCATAGAAGGACAATCTTTACTGTTGGCACAATGTCCACAATTACAATATCTAAAATCATGCTGCTTTACTCTTCCATGCAAATGTGTTCTAAAGAGCAGATGTAGGTGTAGAACTAACTATATTAACATTCTGTGTTTCAGAATTTTGGGAATAATAACAGTGTAATTCAACATCACATGAGTTGCATGGTCTAAGTAACAGTAAGCATTCACAGCTTACTAAGCACCTAACCCCCAGCGGGCTGCAGTAATCTTTCATATTTAAGATGAAAAGTTTGAGGGCCAGATGTACAACCATTACAATTTGCAAGTCACAAATTGTTTTGTTTTGGGACTTCCACAATTTTATTTACAACAGTGCCTCAGACCTGTTTGTGATTCTTAATGGGCCACAAATTGCCTGGGGACCTCTACCCATTAGTGAGTGGCCTACCACCTACTTGAAGTAGGTGGTAAACTGCAAGTGTTTTGCGACCACAATTGCGGTTGCAAAACCAGTGTACATTGAAGTGCGACTTTCTATTAGGAAGGGGCGCCCAGGGCATTCCCCTTCGCAAACTCTATTTTGCGAGCCACTAATATGTTACTAACTCGCAAAATAGAGTTTGTACATGGAACAGACCTACTTTGTAGTCGCAAACGGGCTGATTTCCCATTTGTCACTGATAAAAACAGTTGTACATCTGGCCCCAAGATTCTAGAATTTAGAGTCTAAGCTGTAAATATGAAATCCGCGAAAAAACGGATGAAAGTAAATCCCATGATAGTAGTTGGTGAAAGCAAATTGATGCAATTTGACTTCAGTAGTCGGAGTTGAAGTCCTTGATATTTCTTTAGTCAGTAGGTTCTCCAGTTGTTGCCAAATTGTGGTATCAAGGTAATGACACGCAGAAAAGAAAGGTGGAATTGTGCTCTTTATTCTGGAAAAGGATCCCAGCCTCCAGCTAACTCCTCACCGGTGAGGCACTAGCTGTCCTCTCACAGAATTCTAGCACCACACATTAGATCACAGACATGCAGTACATGGAATGTGCTTAAAGAACCAGTAAAAGAAAAAGAGAGTTGGTGGTGCACAGCTTGTTAGTGTTAATTTTTCAAAAAGTTTTATCGAACTTATGGGTGCTCTCTAGGGTGGTGTCTTCCGTCAGGCACCCAAGAATCATGAGGTCGGTAGTGTATGCAGCAATTGCAGATACATCCCCTAATGAGGCACACCAGGCGTGATCAATAACATGATTCACAAAGTCAATGAAGTATCATTATTTATTCAATGTAGTTCATCGTTTGTTCATTTAAACACCTGATATTATTGGCATATCAGTCGTGTAACAATTTCATAATTCTAGCGCATGAGCTCTTCTGCAATGCATTTCGTGCCGAAGGGCCCTTTGTCACGGAGTGCTGCGGAGGAAGACGGAAAAAGCAACAGTGAGAGGCTTGTAAGCTGGACATGATCGAGGGAAATTAACCGTGTCTATAAGTGAGGGAAAATGAATGAATAAATGAAACGGGGTGACTAAGGTAGTGCGCAGCGGGAGGTGAAATGGAATTTTACCGCGTGTGGTTGAGATGCGGATAATGGTGCGTGTGAGCGTTAACAGTGTCGAACAACTTACTTCGTGCTCAGGCGTAGCGGAGTCCGCTGGTAAACAGTTGCGAAATCTGTATCAGAGGTGCTCATGGGAGTGAACTATAAGAACCTGTAGTTGAACAGGGTGGATCCAGGTGAATGGTGAACATAGAAAAGGGTGCTCAGGGTCAGGAAAGTGAGGTGGCCATCTTGTGGTGGTGTCTAAACGTGAGGAAATGAATGGGTGAGAGCAATGAAGCAAAGTCATCAAAATACAATATACAAAATACAGTGAATATGCCTTACAGGTAACAACTATACGGTCATTAAGACCGTGCGGCTTCTGAGTTTGTAATCGATAGATCCATTCGAGTTCTCGTTTTAGCAACAGTTTGTTATTGTCAGTTCCTTCTCTTTTACTGACAATCTCCAAAACGATGAATTTCAATTGTGCGATGGTGTGGCGTGATTCAGCAAAGTGCATGGCAATGTTGGATTTTTCTTGTTTCACTCGTATGTTGGATTTGTGTTCGTTTAAGCGTGTTTTTATTTTGCGTTCTGTTTTCCCAACATAGAGCTTCCCACAAGGACATTTCAAGGCGTAAATTAAGTTCATCGAATCGCATGTGGCGTCAACTTGTAATTTAATGGTGTGACCCTTCATTGGGTGTTGGATGGTATTGCCCTTGATTATACAGTTGCAGTGGCTGCAATTTAGGCAAGGTTGAGTGCCTCGATGTTGCCTGGTTGTTGTAGTTGGTTTAGACAAGATTTCTTTAAAGTTTTTGCTTCTTGTGTAAGCAAACAAGGGAGGTTTTTCAAAGGTGCCCCGAAGGTCGGGTTCAGCCTGTAAGATGGGCCAGTGCTTAAGTATAATTTTCCTGTATATGGGACTTACTGTAGAGAATTTGGACACAAGCACTATGCGAGATTCCTTGTCTTTCTTAACTTTTTGTAGGCAGTCTTGTCTGGACATCTTAGCTACGCGATTCTGCGCGTCGCGGAGAACGTCCTCTGGGTAACCACGGTCAATAAATCGTTCATGCATTTCATTAATGCGTGTTGTTAATAAATGTTCATCTGACACTATGCGTTTTACGCGTACCATTTGGGAAAATGGTAGATGCTTTTTCAGGGAGCCTTGGTGGAAGCTTGAGTAATGCAAGGTGTTGTTGCGATCAGTAGATTTTCGATGGAGGTCTGTGATGAACCCTTGGGCGGTGATCTTTATGTTGACATCCAAGAAGGATATTGCTGTGTCGCTGATTTGCCATGTGAGATTAATACGTGGATCCTTTGTGTTTACTTCTGTAAGTACTTGATTCAGCGTATCCTTTGTATCTGACCACATTATGAACAGGTCGTCTATGTACCGAACGTACATTTTGGATTTATTTTTGAATGTTGCGTTGGTGTATATGTATTGGTTTTCAAAGTTCTCCATATATATATTTGCATACGTAGGAGCAGCGCAGTTTCCCATCGCCATTCCGGATAGTTGGAGGTACCATTGGTCATTTTGTTGAAAATAGCTATGGTAAAGAGTGAAGATCATGAGCTCCATTAAAAAGGATTGCATTTGTGTGTCAATGTTGCTGTTGAGGAGAGCATGTTCAAAAGCTTCGATGCCCCCAAGGTGGGGTATCGAAGTGTATAAGGAGCTGACATCTGCTGTGCATAAGATGAGTGGTTCATTGTTATTGATTTGAACTCCCGCTAATTTACCTAAAAAGTCTGCGGTATCCCTGATGTAACTGGTGGTTTTGGTGACAAAGGGTTGAAGATACTTATCAATAAGCTTTCCAGTCGGTTCGTGTATAGATCCTTTCGTAGACACGATGGGTCTAAAAGGAGGGTCAAGGAGGTTCTTGTGTATCTTGGGGCACATGTGGATGGTCGGACTCTTCGGGTGGTCTTGTAATAGGTACTTTTTGGTGCGGTCTTCGATGGTACCTGCTTGGTGAGCAGTGGTCACGATGTCTTTGAGAATGCTCTGGAATTCCTTGGTCGGAATGTGATCAAGAATCATATACGTCGAAGTATCTTGTATGAGATCATAAAGTTTTTCGGTGTACATGGTGGAGTTGAGGATTACTAAAGCTCCTCCCTTATCGGCTTTGACACATCGAATCTGTGAGTTGTTAGCTAGTGATCTGAGGGTGTCTCGATCCTTAGTGGTTAAATTTTGTTGTTTGGAAGTTTTTTTGAAATTGATTTTCTGAACATCGTTACGTACTAACGTTTCGAAGAGATCAATACTCTTATGACTTTGTGGTGCTTGATAAGTACTAGACGGGCGTAAACCTAGAAGTTCATCATCTTTATCAACAGTCTTGGTTGGTAGGATGTTGTCAAAGAAATGTCGAAGTTTGATTTTCCTTGTGAGTTTAAATGTGCTCACCTCTAATTCAAGGAGATTAGTCTGTGCTGTAGGAATGAATGAGGTACCTTTTTCAAGTAAGCTCATTTGGTGATTAGGAATAGCGATATCAGAGATGTTGATCACTAAATGTTCTTTTTTGGTTTGAGGTTCTTGGTCACGGTGCTCCGTGTGTTTGGAGGGCTCTTTTCTTTTTCCTTTTCTTTTGCTTTGGCTCCTCCTGAGTCTTCGGGTTGATCTGGGCCTATCTCTAAAAAATGAGTTGTAGTGGTCTGTCCTTGATTGGTAGATGACGTGCTGGCTTGTTCAATATTGGAACTCGTTTTGGGTACTGGAGGTCTGCGAAATGTTCGATGCGTGGAGTCCGTGTCTGAAGACGACGTATCCGTCTGAGTGTTGGGTGGTCTATTGCGACGCCTCTGGGCGTAAACATCTGCCCATGAGTAAACTTCATCGAGCTTGTAGTCAAGCGTGTCCCTGCGAAATTTTCTCACTTTTCGCTCATTGATTTCATTTTGATGTTTATCTAAAGTGGTTTTTATGTCTTCAAGGGTGGAAATAATTTCTTCTGTGGTTAACATGTCCTTGAGTTCGTTATCGATCTCCTTGATTTCTGTCTCGAGTTCTTTAAGAATTCCAGCTAATTCTTCGACTATTAGCAATATCAAGTCAAGGCTACATTTATTGAGTATCCCATTCCATTTATCCAAAAAGGTCTTAGAGTTCTTACAGAGGGATGGTTTTAAAGCTATCCGTAATCCACGAGGGATCCTGAGTGCTCGGTGGTATTTCAGTAATGTACTCGCATGGAGTTTCTGATTAATGTGGCGCTTGGAGAGATAAAGTAACTGTTTGATGCATTGCTCCTTACTCCGACTGGTGGCGGATGGGCTAATGTCTTCCTCTATCAGCGAATAAATTCGTTGTTTTTTGATGTCATCATAGGCTAGAGTATGGGCTCTGGCTTCCGTGCTTTTACTAATTTCTTCAAACTGCATTTTATAGCGTGCTACCCACCTTAGGCGGAAACGATGAATTGACAAGAAAAAGAGAGTTGGTGGTGCACAGCTTGTTAGTGTTAATTTTTCAAAAAGTTTTATCGAACTTATGGGTGCTCTCTAGGGTGGTGTCTTCCGTCAGGCACCCAAGAATCATGAGGTCGGTAGTGTATGCAGCAATTGCAGATACATCCCCTAATGAGGCACACTAGGCGTGATCAATAACATGATTCACAAAGTCAATGAAGTATCATTATTTATTCAATGTAGTTCATCGTTTGTTCATTTAAACACCTGATATTATTGGCATATCAGTCGTGTAACAATTTCATAATTCTAGCGCATGAGCTCTTCTCCAATGCATTTCGGGCCGAAGGGCCCTTTGTCACGGAGTGCTGCGGAGGAAGACGGAAAAAGCAACAGTGAGAGGCTTGTAAGCTGGACATGATCGAGGGAAATTAACCGTGTCTATAAGTGAGGGAAAATGAATGAATAAATGAAACGGGGTGACTAAGGTAGTGCGCAGCGGGAGGTGAAATGGAATTTTACCGCGTGTGGTTGAGATGCGGATAATGGTGCGTGTGAGCGTTAACAGTGTCGAACAACTTACTTTGTGCTCAGGCGTAGCGGAGTCCGCTGGTAAACAGTTGCGAAATCTGTATCAGAGGTGCTCATGGGAGTGAACTATAAGAACCTGTAGTTGAACAGGGTGGATCCAGGTGAATGGTGAACATAGAAAAGGGTGCTCAGGGTCAGGAAAGTGAGGTGGCCATCTTGTGGTGGTGTCTAAACGTGAGGAAATGAATGGGTGAGAGCAATGAAGCAAAGTCATCAAAATACAATATACAAAATACAGTGAATATGCCTTACAGGTAACAACTATATTCGATACGGTCATTAAGACCGTGCGGCTTCTGAGTTTGTAATCGATAGATCCATTCGAGTTCTCGTTTTAGCAACAGTTTGTTATTGTCAATTCCTTCTCTTTTACTGACAATCTCCAAAACGATGAATTTCAATTGTGCGATGGTGTGGCGTGATTCAGCAAAGTGCATGGCAATGTTGGATTTTTCTTGTTTCACTCGTATGTTGGATTTGTGTTCGTTTAAGCGTGTTTTTATTTTGCGTTCTGTTTTCCCAACATAGAGCTTCCCACAAGGACATTTCAAGGCGTAAATTAAGTTCATCGAATCGCATGTGGCGTCAACTTGTAATTTAATGGTGTGACCCTTCATTGGGTGTTGGATGGTATTGCCCTTGATTATACAGTTGCAGTGGCTGCAATTTAGGCAAGGTTGAGTGCCTCGATGTTGCCTGGTTGTTGTAGTTGGTTTAGACAAGATTTCTTTAAAGTTTTTGCTTCTTGTGTAAGCAAACAAGGGAGGTTTTTCAAAGGTGCCCCGAAGGTCGGGTTCAGCCTGTAAGATGGGCCAGTGCTTAAGTATAATGTTCCTGTATATGGGACTTACTGTAGAGAATTTGGACACAAGCACTATGCGAGATTCCTTGTCCTTGGTTTACGCCCGTCTAGTACTTATCAAGCACCACAAAGTCATAAGAGTATTGATCTCTTCGAAACGTTAGTACGTAACGATGTTCAGAAAATCAATTTCAAAAAAACTTCCAAACAACAAAATTTAACCACTAAGGATCGAGACACCCTCAGATCACTAGCTAACAACTCACAGATTCGATGTGTCAAAGCCGATAAGGGAGGAGCTTTAGTAATCCTCAACTCCACCATGTACACCGAAAAGCTTTATGAGCACATACAAGATACTTCGACGTATATGATTCTTGATCACAATCCGACCAAGGAATTCCAGAGCATTCTCAAAGACATCGTGACCACTGCTCACCAAGCAGGTACCATCGAAGACCGCACCAAAAAGTACCTATTACAAGACCACCCGAAGAGTCCGACCATCCACATGTGCCCCAAGATACACAAGAACCTCCTTGACCCTCCTTTTAGACCCATCGTGTCTACGAAAGGATCTATACACGAACCGACTGGAAAGCTTATTGATAAGTATCTTCAACCCTTTGTCACCAAAACCACCAGTTACATCAGGGATACCGCAGACTTTTTAGGTAAATTAGCGGGAGTTCAAATCAATAACAATGAACCACTCATCTTATGCACAGCAGATGTCAGCTCCTTATACACTTCGATACCCCACCTTGGGGGCATCGAAGCTTTTGAACATGCTCTCCTCAACAGCAACATTGACACACAAATGCAATCCTTTTTAATGGAGCTCATGATCTTCACTCTTTACCATAGCTATTTTCAACAAAATGACCAATGGTACCTCCAACTATCCGGAATGGCGATGGGAAACTGCGCTGCTCCTACGTATGCAAATATATATATGGAGAACTTTGAAAACCAATACATATACACCAACGCAACATTCAAAAATAAATCCAAAATGTACGTTCGGTACATAGACGACCTGTTCATAATGTGGTCAGATACAAAGGATACGCTGAATCAAGTACTTACAGAAGTAAACACAAAGGATCCACGTATTAATCTCACATGGCAAATCAGCGACACAGCAATATCCTTCTTGGATGTCAACATAAAGATCACCCCCCAAGGGTTCATCACAGACCTCCATCGAAAATCTACTGATCGCAACAACACCTTGCATTACTCAAGCTTCCACCAAGGCTCCCTGAAAAAGCATCTACCATTTTCCCAAATGGTACGCGTAAAACGCATAGTGTCAGATGAACATTTATTAACAACACGCATTAATGAAATGCATGAACGATTTATTGACCGTGGTTACCCAGAGGACGTTCTCCGCGACGCGCAGAATCGCGTAGCTAAGATGTCCAGACAAGACTGCCTACAAAAAGTTAAGAAAGACAAGGAATCTCGCATAGTGCTTGTGTCCAAATTCTCTACAGTAAGTCCCATATACAGGAAAATTATACTTAAGCACTGGCCCATCTTACAGGCTGAACCCAACCTTCGGGGCACCTTTGAAAAACCTCCCTTGTTTGCTTACACAAGAAGCAAAAACTTTAAAGAAATCTTGTCTAAACCAACTACAACAACCAGGCAACATCGAGGCACTCAACCTTGCCTAAATTGCAGCCACTGCAACTGTATAATCAAGGGCAATACCATCCAACACCCAATGAAGGGTCACACCATTAAATTACAAGTTGACGCCACATGCGATTCGATGAACTTAATTTATGCCTTGAAATGTCCTTGTGGGAAGCTCTATATTGGGAAAACAGAACGCAAAATAAAAACACGCTTAAACGAACACAAATCCAACATACGAGTGAAACAAGAAAAATCCAACATTGCCATGCACTTTGCTGAATCACGCCACACCATCGCACAATTGAAATTCATCGTTTTGGAGATTGTCAGTAAAAGAGAAGGAACTGACAATAACAAACTGTTGCTAAAACGAGAACTCGAATGGATCTATTGATTACAAACTCAGAAGCCGCACGGTCTTAATGACCGTATCGAATATAGTTGTTACCTGTAAGGCATATTCACTGTATTTTGTATATTGTATTTTGATGACTTTGCTTCATTGCTCTCACCCATTCATTTCCTCACGTTTAGACACCACCACAATATGGCCACCTCACTTTCCTGACCCTGAGCACCCTTTTCTATGTTCACCATTCACCTGGATCCACCCTGTTCAACTACAGGTTCTTATAGTTCACTCCCATGAGCACCTCTGACACAGATTTCGCAACTGTTTACCAGCGGACTCCGCTACGCCTGAGCACGAAGTAAGTTGTTCGACACTGTTAACGCTCACACGCACCATTATCCGCATCTCAACCACACGCGGTAAAATTCCATTTCACCTCCCGCTGCGCACTACCTTAGTCACCCCGTTTCATTTATTCATTCATTTTCCCTCACTTATAGACACGGTTAATTTCCCTCGATCATGTCCAGCTTACAAGCCTCTCACTGTTGCTTTTTCCGTCTTCCTCCGCAGCACTCCGTGACAAAGGGCCCTTCGGCCCGAAATGCATTGGAGAAGAGCTCATGCGCTAGAATTATGAAATTGTTACACGACTGATATGCCAATAATATCAGGTGTTTAAATGAACAAACGATGAACTACATTGAATAAATAATGATACTTCATTGACTTTGTGAATCATGTTATTGATCACGCCTGGTGTGCCTCATTAGGGGATGTATCTGCAATTGCTGCATACACTACCGACCTCTTAAAGAACCAGTGCCATAATGTACTCCAGAAGTTAAAAAGAAAACACATGTTGTATAAGCTCATACTGTTTCGCACCACCTGAGAAAAAAAGTCTGATATTCTGATTAAAACTTGTACTTCCAATAACAGCAGCATCCTATCTGTCGAAGGTACTGCCTTTTACTGCAAACTCATCACAGTGTTCTAATGGACAACTACAGTGCTAGCATTTTGTATTTATTACAAAAGTGTGGCACACCTGAACACCATTTTGTTGGAATCAAAGTTAGCAGCTCCAACTGACACCATCCGTTTTTTTTAGGCAGGTAACTCACTTCTTTATTCAGGGTTTAAATGTCTTTGAACTGACGCGTTTCGAGAATTCCATCTCATTTTCAAAGGTCTTGCTTTCACTCGCAGGCTGCATCAAACAATTATTTCACTCTGCGCATGCACGATTTATAATGCCCCAGGCGGGCCTCTTCCTTCTAGCATGCTGGGTATAGTAGTCCCGTTTGATGCACGAAAAATTAATCTCCTTAAGTAGGTCTGGGAGTCATAGCATCAATATGCTGGCATTGTTGAGCAGGATGGTGCCGCACCTCACGGTAAAGGCAGACCGTGTATTAAGTGTTTAAGCAAATGCCAAAAGCTTTTAGGGACGCACACAGCACCAACTGACACCATCCGGTTTTTTTAGGCAGGTAACTCACTTCTTTATTCAGAGTTTAAATGTCTTTGACCTGACTACTATACCCAGCATGCTAGAAGAAAGAGGCCTGCCTGGGGCATTATAAATCGAGCATGCGCAGAGTGAAATAATTGTTTGATGCAGCCTGCGAGTGAAAGCAAGACCTTTGAAAATGAGATGGAATTCTCGAAACGCGTCAGGTCAAAGACATTTAAACCCTGAATAAAGAAGTGAGTTACCTGCCTAAAAAAACCGGATGGTGTCAGTTGGTGCTGTGTGCGTCCCTAAAAGCTTTTGGCATTTGCTTAAACATATATATATATATATATATATATATATATATATATATATATATATATATATATATATATATATATATATACACATACAACTCCTTCCTGTACCTCCTTTCGGCGAACACGGAATCAATGGACCACCAGACAGCTTTGATATAGCAGGTAAGTTTACTTTCCTTTTCTTCTCACTCCTCGCATGACGCGTTTCGGGCAACGAGTGCCCTTGATCACATAGTGAGCCTGCAGTACGTTGTTTTTTTTATACATTTGTTTTTTTTAAATGCTATACCACGTGACAACAAACAGTGAAAAAATACTCAGTGCAACAGTACTTATGGAACTCTGGTATTGCGAGGCTGATTACTCTAAGACACAAGTTGTACACAAATAACAAGATGTACTTAAACATTCTCTCAATATCTTTTCTTTATACATAATAGATGCTAATATGGAATAGCAGCTTAAATGCCAGAGGAAATGTGCAAACTGTGCATATATTGTGGGCAAATTACGCAGTTTAAAAACATCTCATCTAAAAAACATTATGTGCAAATTACGTTAGAATAACTTGTGCAAAAAATGCAAACATAAGTGCAAATCACTACTTGAATGCAGAGAAATTGTGAAAATTATGCAAAGATGAGTGCAGAAACTATCTGTCTAAATGCATTGATAATTTCAAAAAATGTTCAATACCTAATGTGTATTACACAATATTTCCAAAAATAGCATGTACAATTATTCATGCTGTATGATTCTAAAATTACATGAGAATGATTATGAATGCTGTCAAATTGATTTTTAGTCTTCGAGAAAAAGGCCCCAAATCATGCTTAATCTTATTTTATAGTCATAGAAAATATGGTTCCAAAAAAGAATATAAAGTGTCTAGTGCTAATCATGTGTGCATGAGAGGGAAAATCCCCATAAAAAACTTTAAAAACAAGTATTAAAAATAATTTATCTTAGTTGAGAACCAAGGTTTATTGGACGGGTCTTGATAATGTTAATTACCCACGTCCTGGCGGAATTTCTTAATTGTATAGTGATTTGGAGAACCGACCACTCACAAGCCTGTGGGGGTCTGAGAGTCCTACCCAAAAGTCTCCTAAATGCTAGTAAGGCTTAGTTATCCAAAAGTCACGTTCAGCAATTGTTTAAAGGAAAGTGTGCATGTCTTCGGTATTATTGAGACCATTGGGGTATTTACTATCTAAATCTAAAATATACCTTGTTTCCAATTATCTCAATAATTTTTCTCTGTTGCCACCTCTCCGTGGCATAGGGACAGAATCAATCACAAAATAAGATAAACAATTAATGTCCTTATTGTGAATGGCTTTAAAATGTCGTGTGACTGGGTAAGCCGGATCGCAGTTCATGATGGCTCTGATATGCTGTAGTATTCTCACGTGCACCTGGAGCTTAGTACTTCCCACATACCTAAGCCCACAGGTGCACGTGGGGACATATACTGCAAACTCTGTGCGGCAATTATAGTTGCCCTTAATGTTAACTTCCTTTTCCCTGAATGGAGTGGTATATTTTGTTGTATTCACTCCAAACTTACATGCACGGCAAGTTATGCATTTAAATAAACCCTTTCTAGGTGTTAACCATGATTTCATGTATTCTGACTCAGTACTGTTCTTAGATAATTGAGTACCCATGGACTGAGATTTCCTAAATGTAATCAAGGGTTTCTCTGGCAGTCTGTCATTTAGGACATTGTCTGTCAAGACAATAGGCCAATTTCTATTAATTATGGCTCTGATTATACGTTCTTGACAGCTAAATGTTGTAATGAGCCTGGTGGATCCTCCATTACACTGGCTCCTTCTGCTGCTTCTACCTCTTGTGGCAATAATGATGTTCTTGATCTTTTATTTGCTTTAAGTACTGCTTCTGCTAACACTTTGTCAGTATACCCTCTTTTTTTCAGTCTGTCCAGGGCTTCAATTTGACATTTGTTAAAATCTTCTGGTGTGCTACAGATACGTTTCAGCCTTAAAATCTCACCGTATATATATATATATATATTCACTGAAAAAAACATAGGTTTCAGGGGCGTTATAGTTGGTTGAGCTAACTATAACTCGCTCCCCCGCAATGCACTGCTGATGACGTCACATATTACATCATTCATGACATGATCAGTGACATCACTGATGACATCACTGATGACATCTCAAATGGTTTTGTATGAGTGAAATGTCCAACTAACTATAATGTCCCTGAAACATATGGTTTTTCAGTGAATATATATATATATATATATATATATATATATATATATATATATTACCTACTGGCGATAGCCAGTGGGTATATATAGTTAGGATTTTTTCTCTATGGGATTTCTGAAAATTCTATGTCTAATAACTTTGGCGTTTGTGGACGGAATTGGCTGAAATTTTCAGGAAAATGGCACATTTTGTTTCTGAGCAGCCCCTGAAAATTTGGAGGGGTTTCGTCAAGGGGGGGGTGAGAAAAAAGGGGGGTCCCAAAACACGTTTTTCACATTCATTTTTCCATAGGGCGGTTGGACTCACTTTTAGCTCGAACGGCTGAATAGATTTACATGAAACTTGGCAAAATTGTAGATATGGTTTGCCTGACGTGCCTTTGCTATGTCTCAATATATGTTTTTTTGCGATTTTACGCCGTAGAAGCGCGTCCCGGTACGCGAACCGGGCAGCTCACCGGGCAGCTAACCGGGCAGCTAACCGGCAGCGTAGCTGTCAACATTGTAAACAGTCCGGAGCGGCCGCCATCTTGTCTCTCGGTAGGTTCGAGAGACAAGATGTGGTGAAAAAAGAAGGGGGAAATGAAGGAAAGGGGGCAAGGTAAACCCCTCCTGACCCCCTAGGATTGATGAGGGGGATATTAAAGTCCCCCGCGATTTTTCACGGTAGAGGCGCTTCCCGGTACGCGAACCGGGCAGCTAACCGGCAGCGTAACGGGAGTCCGCCATCTTGTGTTTTTGGAGCGTCCGGTTCGCGTACCGGGTAGCGTCCCGGTAAGCGTAACAAGGGGAAGAAAATCAAGAAAAACAGTAAAAAAAAAATGAAGGGAATAGATTTCCAGCAAACTTGGCAAAATTGTAGGGACTGTTTGTTTGATGTGCCTTTGCAAGGCCTCAAGATATGTGCACGTGTGGATTTTGTCTAATTAAGGTTAAAAAAAATATATATATCTGTAAGCGTGCTCCGGCACGCTTACGTTACGGGTTTTGTTTGCGCTGCAGAGCCGATACGTCACGGTTATGCGACGCGTCATGAGGCGTCTCACGTGGCTACGTGATACGTCACGTAATAAAGAATATATTTTACAGCTATAGATATTAGCTTTTAAAAAAACAATGAAATTCACTGAAAAAACCATAGGTTATAGACCATATATAGTTAGGAATTTGCATTTACAAAACCTTGAAAATTCACTGAAAAAACCATAGGTTAGAGACCATATATAGTTAGCTGGACATTTTATTGACATAAAACCAATGAAATTCCATATATAGTTAGTTGCACTAACTATATATCGCGCACCCGCAATCCACTGCTGATGATGTCACATATTACATCATTCATGACATGGTCAGTGACATCACTGATGACATCACTGATGACATCTCAAATGACATCACTGATGACATCACTGATGACATCTCAAATGACATCACTGATGACATCATGACACACCAATACCAGTTACTACATACGCACTCACTGATTCCTACGTCTACACACACATTCACTCATTCACCCATACAATCACTCATACATACAGTCACTCATTATTACAACACTATCATATGCACTCATACACCTATGCAGACACTCACACACTGCCACTCATCCATGGAGTTACTCACACACCTAGTCAGTCCTGTAAAGAATCAATCACACTTCCATTTCCTCATCTATACAGTTAAACACAGAACACCATACTTCAGTGACATCACTGATGACATCACTGATGACATCTCAAATGACATCACTGATGACATCTCAAATGACATCACTGATGACATCATGACACACCAATACCAGTTACTACATACGCACTCACTGATTCCTACGTCTACACACACATTCACTCATTCACCCATACAATCACTCATACATACAGTCACTCATTATTACAACACTATCATATGCACTCATACACCTAGTCAGTCCTGTGAAGAATCAATCACACTTCGATTTCCTCATCTATACAGTTAAACACAGAACACCATACTTTTTCACACATATACTAACACATACTTACTCTCTTATACAATCACTGATACAAGTACACATTGATATGCACAGTCACACACCTCCCAGCCAGCCACACACACACTCAGTCTTCCATACATCCACTCATTCTTCAATATGTAAAACATATTTAAACTTTACAAAAACACACAGACACTAGATGATGTCATCAGTGATGTCATCAGTGATGTCACTGACCATGTCATGAATGATATAATATGTGACATCATCAGCAGTGGATTGCGGGTGCGCGATATATAGTTAGTGCAACTAACTATATATGGAATTTCATTGGTTTTATGTCAATAAAATGTCCAGCTAACTATATATGGTCTCTAACCTATGGTTTTTTCAGTGAATTTTCAAGGTTTTGTAAATGCAAATTCCTAACTATATATGGTCTATAACCTATGGTTTTTTCAGTGAATATATATATGGTGAGATTTTAAGGCTGAAACGTATCTGTAGCACACCAGAAGATTTTAAAGTGAATTTCAAAGGTTTTTTAAATGCTAATTGGTAACTATAACGTCCCTGTTCATTAAACCTATGGTTTTTTCAGTGATTTTAAATTATCACTTTATTGACAACCTAGTAAAAACAGCCAATATCTCCAGTTTTCCACAAAAAAGAATTTGTCACAAATGAGAACAACAACTAACGGTAATAATATCCAGAGTAGACATCCATGTACAAAAATTAACACAAAAGCACCACTTCCCGATATTTTCAAGGAGCAGCCAAATCTGGGTGCGATCCAAAAACAGGGAATAAGCCACATTTGCAGTAGGAATTTAACATCTGCATTTTACTGGTGTAAACCAGGACGACTACCTTCAATGTGAAAGGCATCGTAGCAGAATCACATCTGAAGCGCATCATATGTCAAAGAGTTACTGATCACGCAGCTCAAACACCCATGAAGGCCACAACACGCACCAGCCTCAGGATGTCCCCCCGGACCACCTCCCACCCTACTACCATGCAGTGCAGAACAGGACAGCAGACCTTAAAAAAACAGCATGGTCCCTCAGCCATACAATACTTGAATATTGCCAGATATGACAAGCAAGTATGTGTGTAGGACATAACTCATCCATCAATATAAACCTCTTCATGTGTAAATATACTGCTGGTGCTTGTAGTGTTGTGCACAATAGATGCAGCCATATTAACTCAGGCAGTGGGGAAGATCTCGGACATGTAGCTGTGTTGTCCTCCCCTGGAAGCGGATGCACAGTAGGCTCATCCAACGTCCGCCACTTCAGCATACAAGTATGAATAAATAAGCTGGGGCTCTGGGCGTGGTTCACTTGTGAACTGTGAAGGCCAATGCGTCAGCCAGAGCGGCGGCCTCACCCTGCCACGTGGCTGCCGCCATGACCACGGGCCTCCTCAATACAGGCCCCCTGCCAACCCAGCAACACAGCACCACAGACTTATGTCTGCACAGACTACTGCCTTCGATCTACATTGCTGACAGCAGGCATCACAATTCAGATGGAGTACCTATTGCAGATGACGCAGTGCAGTACGCAAGATACATTGCTCCCAATGCGGGACCCGTGGACCATGCATCATCGCAAGTTACATACACGCTCAGTGCCAAAGCTACTACTAACTCTGTGGTACTGAAAATTCTTGACTCGTGTAATAAACTTTGTCGTAGCATGACGATTTTGGTATCAAAAGACTGAGAATGGCTAGTACACTATGTACAAGCAATTTCGTCATATTCCAGTAACGATTTCACCTCGAAATCGTCATTTTCGTCCTGGTACCCTTGGCTTCCATTTTGTGAACGGCAGCCATTTTGTGGATTGCCCTTACAGTAGGCCCTCACTGTGGCAGAACAAGTATTTAAGGACATAACCTTAGCATGGGTTTGTGCTGACTCCTGCATGACCTGGCGAAAGCTAACTCCCTTGCCCGAGGCTGACCTCGTTGAGCCAGTTCCTTGTTAGGCAGCTGATCAGATAGAGATCAAAGAGCAGGACATTGCAATGTTTATTGTACACGCACACACCCCTTTATCTTGCTCCTATCTGTATCTGTTCCTTCTTTATGGTCTATTTATGATTTGGGCTGCGGGCCTTTTCATTATGGGTCTTGTCCAGCTTGTCTAAAGAAGAATGTTTATTATGGGTTTGTTTGATGATTAATTTTCGGCTGGACAAACTGAAAAGTGGGTTTGTCATCATACAGTGCTTTGTGTGCACGTCCTGGGAGTGACCAACAATAATGTACTTCAAAGAGAAAATGTGTGCCTAGGGCATAATAAATGGTATAAAAGGTCTGTGCTGAGACCATTCAGCAGACTGCCTCATTCAATTGCTAAGGCAGTTGGGTGACGTAGCCTCACTTAATTGTATTTAATAAAGATGTCTTTTTCATACTTCAGCTTCTGTGCCAAGTTCTTTGTTATATTAGTAAGTATTCCCTGAGAGCGAAAATTACCAAGTTCTTCAGTTGGCGCCCAACGCAGGGCTCATCAGAGAAGTGACTTTCTGTGGGAGTGATCGAGCCAGGAGACTGAAATAAACTAAGGAAGACAGAACAAGATTATACTAAGAAGGTACTCTGTGCACGGGGATTCTAGAGATTCTTTGATTTTGCGGCCCAGTATATTTCTGACCTTCCTGATTTTTGATCCTCCACATGATGTCACTCCTGACTGATAACCTTTTTGGCATGAGTATTCTTAAAAAGACCATTAGGTCTAAGCATGGGCGTAAAATCCGTTCCGCTCGCGGATTTTGCGGATTTTCGGTAAATTCGCAATCCGCGAACTCTAGCGAACTTACCGAAAATTCGTAAAATCCGTGCGAAGCGGATTTTTTGCTTGGTCGCACTTGCCAACTAGAATACTATACAATTTCGCGGGAGTAAATACTTGCGAACACGTAGATGCGGGGGGCAGCGGCAATCTCGCAATTGCGAGATTGCAAAATTTGCAATTTCGCACAAGAAATCCATCAGCAGGCAGCATAAACCTTGAAAATTATGATTTGTATCAGAATAACTCCTCAGGTTGACATTTGCCTGCACTTTTTCTTTGCAAGGAGTCCATTTTGGGGGGTGGGGGTGGGAGGAAGGAAGTGCCCCACAGTCTCCAACTTCCTGTTCCTGTCCACCAGGCTCCTCCCAGTGCTTTCTTCATGTGCTGGTCACTTTGATTTGGATCTTGACCTGGAAGGATTACTTTTGTGGATGCTGCTGGATATTTGGATTTTTGCAAAACTGAAAGCACTCAGCAGGTGCAAAAGTTCAATCTTATCATTAGTAACCATTCCCTGTAGTGCTTCCTGAGGGGCCCCTTCAGAGTTCATTTGCCTACTTGAAACTATTCTATGACCCTGCTCTGACCCTCACAGCAGGCTCAGAGAATAGCTACAAGTATACAACAAAGGTCCTGTTAAAAAAATTACACTGCAACAGAAAGCAATTACAGACAAAACTGAAAGCACTCCACAGGTGCAAAAGTTCAATCTTATCATTAGTAACCATTCCCTGTAGTGCTTCCTGAGGGGCCCCTTCAGAGTTCAGCAAATTACAGATAAGGAAGCAGGTGCCAGCCAGACTGGAAGTTTAAATTCAGTGACACATTAATCAACCCCAAATTAATTCATGTCAGTTGAAGCAGGGCAGGTGTGCTTGCTTTTTTTCACCCCCATAATCTACAGTGATAAACCAACCAGAGGGTGGCAGTGATGTACCAGAGGGTGGCATGGGTGTACCAGAGGGTGGCAGTGGTGAAACAGAGGGTGCTGTGAACAGGTGATGATGAACCAGATGTAGAAACAACATAGTCGCGGCCGTTGCGAGCCGACAAGTAAGTTCGCAATTGCGAACTGGTACAGAACCCTCGCGAACTGGCAGAAATCCTTGCGAACACACAAAAAAAAAAAAATCCGCAAATTCGCGAGAGTTCGCGGATTTTGCGGATTGCAAATCCGTAAATACGCAAGTTCGCGGATTGCCAATTCGTAAAATCCGCCCATGCTTAATTAGGTCATGTAGCACTTGACAGTTAGAATCTGGATAATATTTTGATTAGTAAGAGTAAGAGTTAAGTATAAGTGGGTCGCTCCCAGTCCTTTGTTCTTTGATTCTTTGATTTTGATTGGTTCTTAGTTTGATTTGTCCTTAGTTTTATTTGAATATTGCAATTTTCAAAAACCGAGGGTCTTGTATATTTACGAGTGTATCGATAGAGATAGCCCCTTGAAGTTTGAAGCTAGATTAGTGAGCTATAAGATGCCTGATCTTAGCGAATTTGGAGATTTGTGTTGGCCAACTTTGTATACGTTTGGATTAGCCGGCTTTCCCCTAAAGGGGATATCTAAATAGGTTTAGATTTAAAAAACATATTTCTTCCTTGGTGATTTTGTATCCCCAGGGAATTAAAATATGACATACAAAACAAGGATCCTTTGTTCTGTGCAGTTTTATGAATGGAAATATGCAGAACGATTTTTGGTGTTCTGCCAGCCAAAGCTAGTGAATTAAGTGTATTGTGACTTCGTGCACATACAGCAGTCTGTTGGGCTGTGTTTTTGCAGTCTTTTGGAATACTATTGAGACGTGTTTCTTGTAAATAGGACTTAGCTAGTATTTACAAATGGCTTTGTTTTCGTCCAAAGTGTCGGTTTGTGGGTTCAATGTGTGTTTCAATGTCTATGTGGTTTTTCTCATTAGTGTAACTTCAGTAACAGCTTACAGCGCTGTATTGTGTGTCCTGAGTGTTTGAATACTTTCTCTTTATGTCTGCAATGAGCTCTCAATGTGTGTTTGTAGGTGTCTTGATGTTTTCAGTCTGTTAAGTAAAATGTCAGATTAATTAATATTAAGTAGAAATTAAATAACACTCCAGCAATTTACTATGTCACATGCTAAAATCACTATATGTTGCTAATTAATTTACAGACTAATCAAAAACGCATATGTGCAAACTGTTAAATGCTTAAAATAGATAAGTTGAAATTCACATTCACTAGGAATATGAAGGCCTCAAAAATAATTGTGTCTTTTGTAGCAAAACGAATTTGTAGGTTTTTTTTTACTTACATGCATTGTGTACATGTAAAAGGCAACACTTTTTAAAAAAGTGAATTTTTTCGTGCTTGATTTAAATGCATCTTTTTGCACGCGCATTTTTTTAAAAAAAAACTTGAAATGTCTGTTTTCAGTAAGACTGAAAGCATGCCCAGGTTTCAGTTTCAGCCCTGTGCAGGGCCTTTCCTGCCGTTAAGGCAGCAGATGTTGTTTTTCAAAGGCCATGAATAATATTGGAATGTTTATTTAGCCCAGGACTTAGCCGTTAGTTAATCACAGTTGGATCTTTTTCTTTTCAGAATAGTGTTTTAGAGGGTTACAAAAATAAGGTTCATCACTTTGTATCACTGGAAGACATTCCAAATACGTTTTTCCTCTCTTAAAACATCTTTTTCAAAGTATATTTTTGGTTCTGTTGAAAATACTGATTGCCCTTTTTAAACAAGGCGCGAAAAATGTCATGTTTTAAGTTAGGCTTTTTGTGCGTAGGCGCATAAATGAATGCATCTAAAAATTATAGGAAAGGGATGCAGCTTACCTTTATATGTAGAGTTATCATAAAAACAGATAATTGGTTTCATTGAACGAAAAATTATTAATTATGGAAAAATTATTTGAGAAAAAAATAAGGGCTTTTTAAAATCGTTTTTTGATATTTATAAAGCTTAATACTCATACTATGACCTCCTAGTATTTAAGTTATGTGTTACGGTGTAATTAGGTAATTTGCATGTTGGTTTTCACTTGGCGCAGGCGTAAAAAAACTCATTTTTCCAAGGATTTACATGAGATATGACTAATGTCAAATATCTGTAACGTGTAAAGAACATCCTGAGGATGATTAATATGTAAAACAATTATAGGATATTTATTTTTAAGTGCCCCAAAGATAAAAGTCGAAATTGAGGTAAATGGGTTTTTAACACAGATTGTTGTCATTTACCATAGAGTGAAAGTGTCTCTGGCTTCAGTAAATGCATACATTTGTGCATAATACAAACTTGTGGGTTGTTAGGTTGTTTTTCATAGCTCGGTGAGCCAATGTGCCTGTTGCAGAGGTTTGTGTTTAATATCAGGGTTGAAGGTTCTAAATTTAGCGGGGCCCATTTCAGACGTTCATCAATGTTAGGTTGCTAAAATGAGTACCATTGTATAGGGTGGTAGCAAACATTTGTTCTAAAAACTGGTATGTGTGAACCCTTCACAGTAAATGTAGTGGGCCTTCTGTCTATGTCATGTTGGTATTGTGACCTTTTAAATTCGAGCCTTGTCTCTGTGAAATGCAGAATAACATTGCTAAACAGGCCTCTGAAAGGTGGAATTTCTGGTTTAAAGTTAAAGACTTAATTCCAAAGGGAAATATAACAAAGGTTTCTTGAAAGGTTTCTTTAAAAGTCCCAACATCATGACATTTGTATTTCTGCTCTAAAAAATAATGTCTGCTAGTCGTTTTTATTTTGACAGAAAACGAAGTGTTGAATTACATAGGATGCAGCCTTTTACTAAAGTTTTGAAGCCTACATGAATAAGAAAGAACGATTTGCCAATTAAGAAGTTTTTTTTATCATAGAGATTGTGGCACAAGGCTAATTTTAGGTGTCAGGGAAACGATTTTACCTTTGGAAAAGTCAAAAGGGCTTCATGTTGCAAGGTGACTGACAAGATGGTAACAGTTAAGTAATGGAAATTTATTTTTGTGTTTCTTAATGTGTATCATGTTTTGTCTTCTGATTAAAAGTTATAATTGAAATTCGCTTGTTGTCAGAAATGTCTCTCTTGTGTGTTGTGTATGTTTTTTTTGTTGCTTCTGCCTACAGACCATTCATGGATTGTTCTGGGTGATTTAAAGCAGACAAGACACGTGAATTTGGTAGGTTAGACGAAGATGTGTTTTTGCGTAACTACTTTGGAAAGAAATGTTCATGTTGATGTTATGTTTGTGTATTTTGTTCTATCATGAATTGTTCTTGCCGGTTCTGTGTGTCTGAAAGTTGTATTTGACAGCAGATACCAACTATTGGTGATCTACTGTCAAACAGGAGGGTATCCTTACACGGTATTATGCGTCACCGCTCATTTATATATGCTATTGTTTTACAGCGAGTATATCTGATGGCTTGACGTCCGTTTTGTGCGTTTTTGCATGTTTTATGTTGTATGTTGCCGCTTAAGAAATTATTACAAATTCACCCGTGTTGTTGTGAGGGACATGTATGACGATACGTGTCGCTGTCAACAGTTGGGTAAAATTTTCGCTGATACTAAAATTCACAGATATGATTTCTTTACATATTGTGAACCAGACAGACAACACTTCACCAGTGTATGTCAAATTTGGCTATAAGTATTGAAGAAAAATAAACAGCAAATTGTGTCATTTGTAGTCACGCTACTGCCCTTTTCTGTAAGGAACAGGCAGCCCTAAAATTATTTATCCTGATTGGACGTAAGGATAAATTATAGATTTGTGACTCTTGTACATGGTGACCTAATTTCTATATCACATTAGTCACTTTTATTCTGCTTCCTAAGTGGCCTTCCTATGGCTCTGGACCATAAAATAAACCAGGTTTCATTTTTTGTCACATGCCTGACTATCACCCAAGCACATCAGGCTTAGTTATTGGGCATTTTAGCTGGGTCCTATTCTCTTTTCCGTATTCCTTTCACCAGTTTTATTTATTATTAGTGTGTTCAGGTTCGCACTTTCAGATTGCAGTAATGCACCATGGACCCCCATTTTATGTATAATTCCCTGTTGCATAACTAGACTGGTTTCTAAGAATTTTCTTTAGGTCTATTCTGATGTTTTTCCAGTCTAACTGTTAGGACTGTGAGGACTGATTAACTGACTCAATACTATAGTAAGATAAGCTTTCCACCTCAATAGGAGACACATTACGTTTTTTTTTTAATATGACAAATTCAATGCCTATTCTAATTTGGTCTTTAGTTCCTTTTTGTGCTGCTTTAATTTAAAGAACCAGATGTATTTTAAGTAATGGAAATACCAGGACTCTCTAGTTCTTGTCTTTTGTTTCCACATCTTGATAATTAGCTTTTGTATTGCATAGTCCCACCTGATGCACAATTATTATGATAATATGTATGTGATCCCGCTTTTGAGATGTTCTAGATGAGGATTTTAGGAACACTTATATGTAATAATTGAGATAAAATGTGTTTACCCAATTAGACGATGCCACTATGTGTGAGGACATCCATTCAGATAGAATTCCCATGTCGCTATGATGATAAAAGATATGCTCTCACACGGAAACCCAATTGAAGAGCCTAGAGGCACTGTTTTGCCTATTGCCTTTGTTTTTGTATTGCTTTTAAGAATGACAGTGTATTTCAATGCAGAATTGTCCCATGGCGTGTGGCCACTCCTTTGAAGATCGCAGGCCACCTGTTTGCAGTCCCCTTGTTGTACAATGAACTGTTTAAAGCATCTTGCATCATCAGAAGGCGTTCAACATCAGAAAAGAAGAAGGAGCTGGTTTTGCCACAGTCCCTTGAGATTTCAGTGCAAAAGAGCGCCTGTTATGTGCTGGTTAACCTCTGACAGTGTGCAGTCCCTTGAGCCCGGTGGCCTGAGTTTTTGGCCACACACGCACCCCTTTTTCCTTTGCTTCAACAGTAGTGCAGTGCACCGGAGGATCCAAGAGTGGCAAAAGGCACTCCATTCTGGTGCACATGAAAGAGCGGCCTGAGCGTCCTCTGACACTGAATGATGAGTGTTGGAGTCTGAGAATGGTCCCGGGTCTGCACGAGATGATCTGTGCCCATTGACCAATGAAGCACACAATATCTGTAGTATCTGCCGCAGAGGAGAGATACGGTGCACTGCCTTGAGACATTGAGACTTTGTGAATGAGCTATGAGTGTTTGCCAGGAGGGCACTCCAACAGATACTGAACATCAAGAGCATGGGAGGCCTGAATCCAAAGGCCAATGCAACAATGGAAGCAGACTAGATTGGACAATAGAAGTCTGCCAGAGAGGCTTTTTGAACAGACTCTGGGCATAGTTGGTTTCACAAGAGGTTTCCGTGTGATTGTATAGACTACTTGTTAGGTAGTATTCTGTTTAGTAAAAGCAGAATAAAGTCCATTTTCTGTGAAAGAGTATCCCCTTTTCACCTCAGAGCATTAATGAGGGTCACCACTGTTTCACTTGAACATATAATGAATTACAGGAAGGCATAGGAAGACATAAAATGTTACTAGATAATTTTAGGATTTACCTTTTGCTTAGGGTTGTGGAAAATTATGATTCATTTGTAATAGCGGTCAATACTTTGTCTATATGTTCTTAATGACGTGTTTTCTAGTGTTTTTTTAAACATGCCATTGTCTTTTATGGGTGGGATTGTTTTTTCTGCCAAATTCACATCTGTACCCACCTCCCAACCTATGTCTCTTCCTACTTCTACTTCTTTGCATACTTTCCAGATTTTACCTGAACATGGACTAGTTAGGAGGTCAGAGTTTACTGATAATTCTTGTTGTACAGTTTCTGCATCGACACCAGTTAGTAGTGAACATCACTAATTGTTGGGTGTGTGGTCTTGTACCACATACTACAGATAGAGGAATTCCCTATTTGGTCTTGCCATATATGGCCTTTGTGCTACTGCGTGTGTAAGGAGACCTGTCCCGAGAGAGTCGCTAAGTAATAGGATTATGCTTCAGCAACATATTGATGATTTGATAAATATAGACCTGGACTCAGACTAGCGTGAGTATAGGTTATTGCCTATGTAAGGGCAAAAGGAGCGTCTGTGGTACTGAAAATTCTTGACTTGTGTAATAAACTTTGTCGTAGCATGACGATTTTGGTATCAAAAGACCGAGAATGGCTAGTACACTATGTACAAGCATTTTCGTCATATTCCAGTAACGATTTCACCTCGAAATCGTCATTTTCGTCCTGGTACCCTTGGCTTCCATTTTGTGAACGGCAGCCATTTTGTGGATTGCCCTTACAGTAGGCCCTCACTGTGGCAGAACAAGTATTTAAGGACATAACCTTAGCATGGGTTTGTGCTGACTCCTGCATGACCTGGCGAAAGCTGACTCCCTTGCCCGAGGCTGACCTCGTTGAGCCAGTTCCTTGTTAGGCAGCTGGTCAGATAGAGATCAAAGAGCAGGACATTGCAATGTTTATTGTACACGCACACACCCCTTTATCTTGCTCCTATCTGTTTCTGTTCCTTCTTTATGGTCTATTTATGATGTGGGCTGCGGGCCTTTCCATTATGGGTCTTGTCCAGCTTGTCTAAAGAAGAATGTTTATTATGGGTTTGTTTGATGATTAATTTTGGGCTGGACAAACTGAAAAGTGGGTTTGTCATCATACAGTGCTTTGTGTGCACGTCCTGGGAGTGACCAACAATAATGTACTTCAAAGAGAAAATGTGTGCCTAGGGCATAATAAATGGTATAAAAGGTCTGTGCTGAGACCATTCAGCAGACTGCCTCATTCAATTGCTAAGGCAGTTGGGTGACGTAGCCTCACTTAATTGTATTTAATAAAGATGTCTTTTTCATATTTCAGCTTCTGTGCCAAGTTCTTTGTTATATTAGTAAGTATTCCCTGAGAGCGAAAATTACCAAGTTCTTCAACTCAGTGCACCATAAGTCATCGTAAGGAAGACTGAACAGTTTTATGTCAGCAGTGAGGCATACTATCACTGAAAAATCACCCAATAATACTTATAATATAAAAAGAACAGAACAATCGAAGTACATTAATGATAACAATCCGGTGATATTGAAGATGTGGAATGCAAATATGGACATACAATATGTTGCAGATAATTGAATTGCTATTTCTCGCTATATCATGTCATATATTACCAAGTCTGAGAAGACAGAATTGAAAGAAATCTGGGAAGAAATTTCACAGGACAAGACATAGCAAAAAATTGTACAGCTTCAGCTTGAAGATGCTTTCACATCGAGAAATGAGATCCTACAAATGTTCGCATCAGTAGACATCTGCAAGTTTATATTCAAAGTCAAGAAGAATCAACTGGATAAGTCTAGATCTTGCTGTGGCACAAAATCGAGTTTTAATATAAATGATAAAAAACACGTTTGTAATGATATAGACTAACGTTTCTTTGGTAGTCAAGAGAAGTGTACAGAAAATAACAGTTTGATAAGTGTTGAAGAAGAGATGAAAGATAATAGTGATGTAAAGTTTCAAAAAGAAATAACAAAGTTTAAAGTAGTTTTCTGGTAAAAATCCCAACTAAGTATAACATCCCTCAAACCTACACAATATCCTTTTAGTATCCTTGCTTCAAGAACTTGTTTTATGTCAGTTATAGCTTTACTATAATGACCAAGTTCATCTTGCAAGTCCAAACGAACAGTGAATGGCAGTCACTGGGGACAGCAGAGCTCACAATTTGAACTATAATGTCCCTGAAACCTACATATTTCGACAGTTTTTTTCATAAATGTTTCATCTTTTGTCCATCCACCCACACTGCGAACAGCAGGGCTCACAATGCACATTGAGTCGCAATAGCAGATGACGCTGTCCAATAGGCAAGAGACATTGCTCCCAGTGCGGCCCCCACACCACGCATAATCACTGACTGCGCACATACTGAATGCTTCCGATGCCCCTACGTCAGTGGAGCACAACTCATACACCCTTTCTGTTACAATATTTGTATATAATTTCACATCTGCTGTCCTACCTCAGTGTATCACAAGTCATGAACGCTTTACGATAGAATCTTTTCTGTGTGATTTCATATCTGGTACCCGTACCTTAGTGCAGCACAATTCTTTGACCCTTTATGATTGAATCTCTGTGTCTGATCCAATGATTACTGTTGTACTTGTTGCCACCACCAACCATTCACGGAGGGTTGGCTTACAATTACCCCACACGCATCCACCACTGACGTCACTGGACCCTGTTAATAAAAAGAAGTCAAGCGCACACGGCCGTACCCAGTTCCAATATCTATCTGTGTCCTTGTGCTCATTATGTATGCAACATTCTGCCCCTAGGCCCTACCACATTACATAGCGCTCTGGACAGCAAATGCAACCATCTTACCTTTGACACTGGGGGAAAACTTTAGTTATGTAACTTTGTCTCTGTCATTGTACAAGTACGTACTGCAAAGAGAGCGTATACTAAATTTATAAGTGCGTGAGGCTCGTCGAAGTGATTGTATAAGTACATATGTTGGTGCAGCCTAAATCTGATAATTGGCTGTCCTCCATGTGCCAAAAACTGAAACTTCAACTTTCCATGGCCCTGTATTGCTACAGCTGCAACACTCCACTGAATGTGCAATAAACATTCATATCCACGCAGTTGTCTCATATCCACCATCTTTCTTGTGTGCAACTATGGATGAATATAGGGTCAGTAATTCCCCGTACCTTCCATGTTGGCCATATTGTGGGGCTTGGCTCACAGAGTGACACTTTGGATAGCACTCCAACACGGACACCCGCATCCAGTGTTGTCAGATTTGTTTAAAGCTTTCTATAGCCCCAAGCCAACTAAAATGTAGCCCAAACTAGCCCAATATTGCTACTTTAGGGAAGGAGGGGCAAGGACAGTATCAAGCAGGCGGTGAATGCATTGGAATTTATGTTGCAGCAGTATGCCAAGTAAATATTTGTCTAATAAAGCGCTTTAACATACGACTTTGCTGGAGAGTTCTATATATATTTATAATCTGGCAACTAGCACAAACCAAATTTTTACAACACAACCGGAAAAATATAGCCCAATTGTGTGTGATCTAGCCAAATCTGGCAACACTGATGCCATAGCCAATCCCTCATGGCTGGTATTCCCCCACACCACACCCATCCAGCACAGGCGTCACAGGACACGTGACCATGCTAATATAAAAGACCTTGCACACGTGCTCTTTGCCATTAGAGTTTAGAGTATGTGGCCTCACTTCTTACTGAGTTAGTAGCACCGAGCAGGTGTACAACCGGCGATGATGAAAGGTGTACTAGTATGTCCTCTGCCATGGTCATATCAAGACTGAGTAGCAAATTTGAGACCTATTACCTTGCATAACCGAGCTGCATGATGTGGAGGTTGCCATTACTCTGAAAGGTGAGCAGTGAGGCCGTGGTGCTTAGCGTCAGGCAGATAAATCTGGACGGCCAGAGTGGATGAGGTACAGCACTCTGAATGCAGAAAGACGGCAGAGCAATTTAGGCATACGCACTCGTATATACTCTGCCACAACATCGAATTGGTAATGCAAGCACTGGTGCAATGCCCCAGGAGCCGGTGCTGACTTCCAACTATGGGCTCTCACATCTCCTGGCTACCTCACATCGCTTTGGGAATGTTATGTTTTGAATGTGAAACTGTTGGAAGGTAGAAGTTAACAGGGGTTCAGTCATTCTTCCTTTATACTTGCTGCTTACAAAACATGTTATGAGGATTAAACCACATCAAGAGAAATACCGTCTCTGTCTTTTCATTCCTGCATACTGGTCTTTCCTACAATTACTATTTCTGTAATATCTTTCAGATGTGGGAGCTTGAGGGTGCACTATGTCCCGACACGTGGTTGGAGACACACCGGTGACACAAAGGTGAGCTGCAAAGATTTTCTCCAGTGTCACTCTCTCACTCTTTCTCTCTCTCCTTTGATGGATGCATGACGCATAATCTTATCTTGCTTTTTATCTAACATATTCTTATTCTCAAATTGACGTCCCTCCTCAAACACCACCAGAGCTGAACGCAAGTAGAACCCTACGATGATATGTGGACATCCTGGCAATCAACACCTAGACTGATTGTGAGCTCTGTTCACCGAGTGTACTGAGGCTGAGGTGGTTCCTTCGGCACATGGGCGACTCTCTTTGACACACGCCGCTGGTGGAAGGTGATCAGAGAGGCTTGGTTGCGTAGCAGTGGGCCCTCACATCTGACCAGTGGGAGTGGATGGGGTGCAGCAGCCTGAATGCGCAGCGGCAGGCAGTCAGCTCCGGATAGTGGGAGTGCATAGGGGGCAAAAGCCTGGGTGCGCAGCGACTGGTATACACCTCTGGGCAGTGCAAGTGTATGGGCTACACCAGGCTGGGGACCATATTAACAAGAACGGCGATAACATTATCACCGCTTTAGCGGCAGGAAACTGCAGCTAAAGCAGCGATAAGTGATTTGATAATATGCTCTTGAGAATTCTCATAGAAGCCCAGGTTCTGGTGTGAAGGACATCAAACCTGGACTTCTATGGGAATTCACAAGGGCATATTATACAGCCCCCCACTTTTGCGGCAGTTTCCTGCCGGTAAAGCGGTGATAGTGTTATCGCCATTCTTGATAATATGGCCCTGGGTGCGCAGTGGCTGTTAGACACCTCTGAGCAGTGGAAATAGATGGGATGCAGCAGCCTTGGTGCCCAAAGCAGAAACAGTGAATTACCCATGTGCAATTGTATATAGTCTGCAATTACTAATTCTATACTATTATTATTATTATAGTCGGATTTGTAATGCGCATGGCTGCCCCAGCGACGTGGCATCCACGCTACCAAAGACATTGAGAGTAAGCATGTAGGGAAGAAGATACACCGGGAAGAGCGAGGTCTTTATTATTTATTATTATTATTTTATTATTTTAAACATTTGTAAAGCGCGGCTGACACCTTGCAGGTTTCCTGGCGCTGGAGAATACTCATAACTGAGGGGGACTGACGGCGAGGAGCAAGTAAAAATGGGTTTTAAGCGAATAGCCAGGTTTTAATGCGTTTCCGAAAGGGGAGGAGTTGTGAGATTTGACGGATTTCAGGAGGCAGACTGTTCCACAATTTAGCCGCTGCGACTCTGAAGGATCTGCCCCCCGTCCTGACTTTGTTGTATCTGGGAACAATTACCAGACAGGCAGAGGCTGAGCGTAGGGTTCTGGTAGGGGTGTACCAGGTGAACATGGCCTGCAGAGGTTTGGGCCCAGCTCCGTGGAGTGCTTTAAAGACGAGGCAGAGGGTCTTGAAAGCCACTCTTTGTTTAAGTGGGAGCCAGTGTAATTCGGCTAAGGCCGCTGTGGCTGAGGATCTCCTGGTCCAACCGAGAGCTAACTTGGCTGCGGCCGACTGAACTCTTTGAAGTCGATCAAGTAGAGCAACTGGGGACTCAAGTAGCAGCGCGTTGCAATAGTCCAGGCGACTAAGAATAGTGCACCTGACTATCAGCTCCCGGGCTTGAGCAGGAAGGAGTGGCATAATTTTGCGCAGGGAGCGCAGAAGAGCCGAGCATGTTCCCACAGTTTTTGCAACTTGGGTTTCTGTGCTCAATCTGTTGTTCAGTGTGGCCCCTAGGTTGCGGACCGACGTGACTGGCAGAGGTTTATCTGGTGTTTCCGGAGGCCAGAAGTCGCAGGGGAACTGGCGAGGAATTCGACTTCCCACACAATACAGAACCTCCGTTTTGGAGGAATTGAATTGCAGGGAATTTTTATGTAACCACCCAGCCGTCTCCCTTAGGCAGTCATGAAAAGCTGCAAGGGGGGTAGAGTCTTCTCCCTCCCAAGAGAGGATGAGCTGGGTGTCGCCCGCGTAGTTAATAGTTTTTAACCTGTGGGCCTTTATTAACGTGATGAGGGGTTTGAGGTACGCGTTAAAGAGGATGGGGCTGATGGAGGAGCCCTGGGGGACCCCGTGGGGGACAGCGGAGAAGGTGGATTGAAAAGGGGGGAGAGACACAACCTGCCTCCTGTCCCGTAGGTAGGAATGGAACCAAAGCAGGGCTGTGCCGTCCACCCCAGCCTCACAGAGTCTCTCCAACAGGATCCCATGGTTAACCGTATCAAATGCGGCAGACAGGTCCAGCAAGATCAAGGCTACTGCCTGGCCCCTGTCTGCCCGCATACGAAGGTCCTCCATGGCTGTCAGGACAGCTGATTCGGTCCCGTGGGCAGGGCGAAAACCAAATTGAAAATCATCCAGGATCTGATTTTGCTCCAGATGAGCGGAAAGACAGGCGCTTACCCAACGTTCGGCAATTTTTGCTGGGAATGGCAAGAGGGAGATAGGCCGATAGTTAGACAAACATTCGGGGTTCAAGGAAGGTTTTTTCAATAGCGGAGTAATTAGAGCCTGCTTCCAAGGGGATGGCACAAAACCGCAATGTAATGACTGATTGCAGATCCTACGGAGGGTGACAAAGAGGTCGGTACCAAAACTTTTCCAAATTTTTGGAGGCTTCGTGAAATGCAAAATGATTCTTGATCCCTCTGATACAGACTGGGAGCAAATTCCATAGTTTGCCGCAAGACTACAAAAAGAGCGACCTCCGGCTCTAGCTCTTGAGGCTCGAGGAATACAGACCAGGGCTTGGTCGGCAGACCTTAAAGTGCGCCACAGCGCATAGAACGCTAGCAAATTAGCCAGCCCCAGAGGTGCTTGTTGAGTCAGAATCCTGTGAAACACACAGAGTGGTTTAAACTGGATTCGTTTTTCAACTGGCAGTCAATATAATTTAGGTAGAACATGAGATACAGAGCAATTTCGGGAGTGCCACGAGAATGCGTGCCACTGTAGTCTGTATTCTCTGCAAGTGCCTAATACTGGACTTATTAGCACCAAGATAGAGAGAATTACCATGGCCCAGTCTAGATAAAATTGTCACCTGGACAATGGTTTGACGCACATTAGGAGGGACAAAACCCAGGAGAGGTTTTAAACCTCGCAGGAACCCAAAACAGATCGTGCCACAGCTTTTGATTGAGTGTAAAAGGTAAGACCACTGTCAATCCACACATCAAGGTTCTTTACAGCCTCTTTCGGTGAAACAGCTGGTTTGAGACGATCCGGCCAGCACTGCTCGGACCACATATCCCGGTCCTTTCCAAACAGCAAAACCTCTTACTTGCTGGCATTCAACTTCAAGCAGCAGTCCTAGCGTCCTAGCAAGTCCTCCTTAAACTTTTCAAGGTTATGACTACATTTCTTAGAGAAGGCAATCACCAATTGGGTGTTGTCAGCAAACAACACCAATGATAGCCCTCTTCTTTTAGACACCGACGCAAAGGATTGAACATAAATGTTAAAAAGTAGGGGGCTCAATATTGAGCCCTGAAGCTCCCCCTGTTGCAGGGCAAGCTCCAGCAAATAGAAAGGTGGCACCAAGACCTGGAAAGATCGCCCCTACTAGAAGTAACGAAACCAGGCCAAGGCTGAACCCCTGATTTCTATTTCCGGTAAGCACTTTAAAAGTATGACGTGGGAGACAGTGTAGAAAGCGGCACTAAGGTCCAAAAGAACTAAGACCGCAGAATCACCAACATCAAGACTGCCACGGATTTCTTCCGTCACTGCCAACAGAGCTGATTCTGTACTGTGGCGGGCTCCCAAAATGTTCTGCGAAGGATCCAAGATGGCATTATGTTCAATACACTCAGTGAGAGTCGTATTCACATGAGATTCAATCAACTTAGCCAAAAAAGGCATCTGGGATATAGGCCAATAGTTGCCCTGCTCAGAAGGATCCAGAGACGGTTTCTTTAGAAGAGGAATAACTTTAGCCTGCTTCCACGCCAATGGTACAAACGCTGTAGTCAGGTAGAGGTTTACCAGAACCTTGCTCACTGGAGAAATCAAGGCATGAAACTGACGGAAGTGGGCCGGTGTCAAGGGGTTGCCCGGCGAGCCCGATTTAATTTTCAAGCAGAGGGACTCAAAATCAGTGGAGAACAAGAGGGGAAAGGATGACAATTTGTTGCCCACCAAGGGTCCAATATCCCTTGGCCCATCCACAAAGTCAGAGAAGGCTGTGGTCAAAGGGAGGCTTTGATATATATATTCTCCACCTTGTTCAAGAAATAATTGGCCAGATCATTCCACTGACGATTCGATGAAATCGGTGAGTCCCCTGTTGAACCCGAGCTCTTCATACTCTTGAGCAGGGAGAATATTGTCTTAGAGGGGTTGGTGCTTACCGGACTTTTTCCCGGCAATAAACTCCAATCGTGCTCTCCAGATAAATTTATGATAGTTCTTAATAGACACTGGTTATTTGCTTTTTGCTCCCAGATCATACGAGCGTCTCCAAGCACACTCAAGCTGTTTACAATGTTTTTTGGCTTTGGTCTGCGAGTCATTGAACCAGGGGTTAGACTGCCCTCGATTATTACAACTCAATGTAGCCGGAATACAGCTATCCAAGCCTAGCGTCAGCCAGTCATGGAAACGCATAATTGCAACCTCCATATCCGGTGGCAGCTGAGGCCTGTGGCTGGACAAAACATCGGAAAAATGACTAATGCCCTGCTTGTGCCAGGGACGCTTTAAAACTGGAGAAGAACTGTTCAGAACCGGCTTTCCCTGCAACCGCAAGGAGAAGGAGACCAAAAAGGGATCTGTCCAGACCTGCGGAACAGGTGACAGAACCTTTAGTGAGATTAGGTTAGAGAATATAGGGTCCAGTAAGTGCCCTGCAACATGAGTACACTCAGGGACACACTGAGCCAGCTGATAAGCCTCTAGATCTGCCACAAAACTGGCAATCTCCACTTCCCACTGCTCCCAAGATGAAAATTTAGGTCACCTAGGATGGTAAAGTTTGCTGCTCTACTTGCATATAACGTGACTTTATTCAATAGATCTTCCCTAAACACACTGGATGGTCCTGGGGGACAATAAATAAGGAGGCCGGTAACAGTGAGGTTATGATTCAACATGATTTTATAATAACTAAACTTGAGAGTGTAGTGTGTCCTGGCACGTGGTTGGAGACACACCGATGACACAAAGGTGAGCTGCGAAGATTTTCTCAAGTGTCAACACTCCCTCTCCATCTCTTCCTTTCTCTCTCTCTCACACTTTCTTTCTTTCCCTGTCTATTCCTCTCTCTCTCGTTCTTTCTTTCTCTCTCTTCCTCTCTCTCTCTTTCTTCCGCTCTCTCACACAGTTTTTCGCCCTTCCTTGTATCTCACTCTTTCTTTCTTTCTTAATCTTTCTCTCTTCCTCTCTCTCTCTTTGTCTCTCTCTTACTCTCTCTCACTCTTTCTCCCTCTCTATTCCTCTCTCTCTTCCTCTTTCTCACACTGTTTCACTCTTTCTCTCTCTCACTCTTTCTCTTTCTCTTACTCTATATTTCTCTCTTTCCTCCTCTCTCTCTTGCTCTCTTCTCTCTCACACTGTTTCTCTTTCTCTCTTCCTTGTATCCCTCACTTTCTCTCTCTCACTCGTTCTCTGTCTTCCTTTCTGTCTTCCTCTTTCTTTCTGTCCTCCTCTCTCTCTCATTCTCTTTCTCTCATCCTCTCTATGTCACTCTTTCTCTCTCTTCCTCTATCTCACACTGTTTCTCTCATTCTATCTTCCTTGTATCTAACCCTTCCTCTTTTTCTCTCTCATTTGCTGAATGCATAATACACCATCTTATTGTTCTTTTTCTCTTGCAGCCTGTGATTCACAAATTGTCGAGGGATGACACCCTTGGCTACACATATTTTTATTTGTTGTTGTTTTGTTTTAATAAAATGTTTTACACACATAGTTTTATTTGTTGTTTTTTTGTTTTATTACAACTGCAACACCAGCTGATTTGTTAGGCTCCACTTTTAAAAACATTCCTGTCACATTTCTTTGTGGGGGTGAGCAGGGATGGGGGACAGTGTTGAGTGTCCGACCTGCATCACATTGCCTCCATTGCATCTCTTCTCAGAGACTTGCAATCCGGCAGGCTGCTCGTAAAGATGCGGGCCCAAGAAGTCGCACCGGAAGAGCTGCAAGCCCACCAGAGGTTCGCAGAGGGAGACTTGCGGGCCCAAGAAGGTCATTGACGGTATGCTGGTGATGTGGGAAGAGGCAGCGTGAAAGGGTACCTCTCACAGACAGAGCTCCAGTATGGTTAAGAAATGCCTCAGACCGATGCAAGCTGACAGACTGAATCACAAAATGGCTTTTCAATGCTCATATAGTGAGACATATGTACAATTCATACCCAGGCTGGCAGAGGGACAACTGCAGCCCTTCCCCTCAATTCACAGAGTCAGAACTACGAGACACCTGCTCACAAAGGAACAGCTGCATAGTAGCTCGCAGAGATACAGGCACAGCACCGTACTAGCTCCCGAAGGTAGAGAGCTGCGAGCCAATGGACTGGCCTCTAAAGATATACCTCCGAAGTAGTGATGTTGGGCAGAGGGAGCGTGAAAGGGTTATCTTCCTAGTAGTGTCCTGGAGTGGAAGTTGTGCTGCCTGGCGCTCACCTGTTTCTCCTTTATTGTTAATAAATCTTAAACCTTCACTGCGTCCAAATCATCATTACACAGAGCTCCATTATATTAAATTGCCCCCGTAACCTTTCTTTTATATTTTCACTTGATGCGAGGCACACAATGGCTGCTAACACTTCCTGGTTTCAAGTGTTAGCAGCCAATCAGAGGACACTTCCTGCTTTGAAGAGTTAGCAGCCACTCAGAGGCAAGCTTGTGCTCAGGAAAAAGGCACCAACCAGATATATATATTTTTTCCCTTTAATATCTCAATAACTACTGTACAGATTTACACCGTCTCAACAAAACCACACTTTTTAGACCAAGATCTTTCTCCCTGCCAAATTTGGCGTAATTCCGTTCAGCAGTCTGACCTGTAGCCTTGTCTAAAGTTTCCCATGAAAAATTCATTGAGAAAACACATTTTCACACCCCCTTTTTCTCAGTCTCTTCTTGACTAATCACCCCTAAACTTTAAAGATAGGAGCTGATCAAAAAAGAGAAACTTTTTGGAAAATTTCATAACAAATCATCACACGACACCAAAGTTATAAGCAGATGGAGAGTTCCAGGAAGGGGGCCACACATCCCCCCTCCCAACATGACTGAAGCCCGAAACTGCGGGGACCCCAGCAGGCCCTCACAACCCCGGCAAGCCCACACAATTTTTTTAAAGAAATGCCCCTGTAACCTATTTCCCCCAGGGACCTCATTAAAATAAAACACAGGAACACGCGACCCAAGCGCAAATTGCGCTGATTTGTTTTTTAATACTTTTTGGGCCGTGGGGGTCCTTCTGGGACCCCCTCAGCAGGCCTAGGAGGTCAGAGGGTTTCTATCCTGCCCCCTTCCCTTGTTTTATACCTTTGTTTCTCTGTTTCCGGGTGACTCGCTTCTACCGAACCATAAGATGGCTACCAACACTTCCTGGTTTGGAGTGTTGGCAGCCAATTACAGTGAAGCTTGCGCACGCAACTTAGGCTCCGCCCAGATATCGAACCTTTTTTTCTTCTAATTTCTCAGCAACTACTGAACGGATTTACACCATTTTTAGAAAGGTCGCTTTCTGACTCAAGCACTACCTTTCGGCTAAATCTGGAGTATTTCCGTTCAGTAGTTTCGGCTGTAGCCCTGCACAAAGTTTCCGTTGGGAAATTAATTTTTTTACTCTTACTCTTTGAATTTCTCAAAAACTACTGAACGGATTTACACCATTTAAAAAAAAGGTAATTCCGTTCAGCAGTTCGGGCTGCAGCTCGTCGCAAAATTTCCTATGGACATGAACATAGGGAAAACGTGTTTTGTGACCCCCTTTTTTTCTCAGCCCCGCTTGACGATTCACCCCCAAACTTTCAGGAAAGGAGCTGACCTTTAATGACTTTTTTTGGGAAGATTCGTCAAATGATGTCAAAGTTATTAGCAAATCAAAAAATTATGTTCCTATGGAAAGTAGGTTGTAACTATAACTACCTACTGGCGACTGCCAGTAGGTAATATATGTGGTATTTGAAGTATATGTTTCACTCTGCATGTCATATAGATATATATTCACTGAAAAAAACATAGGTTTCAGGCACGTTATAGTTAGGAATTAGCATTAAAAAAAACTTAGAAATTCACTGAAAAAACAATAGGTTTCACACATGTTATAGTTAGGAATTAGCATTAAAAAAACCTTAGCAATGAACTGAAAAAAAACATAGGTTTCACACATGTTATAGTTAGCTGGGCATTTCAATCATACAAAACCTTTGAAATTCCCCCGTTATAGTTAGTTCAGCTAACTATAACTCACGCACCCGCAATGCACTGCTGATGACGTCACATATTACATCACTCATGACATGGTCAGTGACATCACTCATGACATTATTGCAATAAACTTTTGTGTTATGGGAAACAGTCTATTGACCTGATAAAAAAAACGTAGGAAGCAGTAGCATCACTGTCCTCGACATTACTTTTTTTTTTCATTCCTTTCTTCCTGTTGGACACTACCAAGCCCCCCATTATAGAAAAAAATTGCCCCCGGGAGCTAATTAGGAATAAAACTAACGTCATTTTTTTTCCTTTTCCACCGCGTACGAGTACAATATACGCGTACAACGCGTTTTTTTCAGAGTGCTTCTGGTATTTGCAGTTTATCAAAACAACGATCTTTATCAAGTGAACGCCGTTGGTGTTTGGCAGATAGAAGTATTAAAGCTTTCCTGTGAGCGGCGTTCTCAAATGGGTACCTTTTGTTTGTGGAATTAATGGCGGCCGGCCCGGTCGCGAGAACGCCCCTTTGCAGCTGCGGATCCTGTTGAGACCTACCCAGGTCACGCATCGGGAACAGTAGAGACCGCAATCAAGGTCTTGAAATAAACAGGGAGTTATCTTCTACCCCCCACCTCAAACCCACTGGGGTAATACTTCTATCTGCCAAACACCAACGGCGTTCACTTGATAAAGATCATTGTTTTGATAAACTGCAAATACCAGAAGCACTCTGTGTTGCTGACGCCCACAAAGGGCAGGACTTATGTTCCTGTGCAGACCTTTATAACAACGCCACTGCTGGGTGCGGTGTGATATGCCTGTGAACAAGAATGACATTCATTCGAAACGCGTCAGGCTTTATTTGAATGTGAGGCTCATTGGACTCTTACCTGTAACCCTTGAATGAAGAAAAAGCTTTCCTGTGAGCGGGGTTCTCAAATGGGTACCTTTTGTTTGTGGAATATATATATATATATATATATATATATATATATTCACTGAAAAAACCATAGGTTATAGACCATATATAGTTAGGAATTAGCATTTACAAAACCTTGAAAATTCACTGAAAAAACCATAGGTTATAGACCATATATAGTTAGGAATTAGCATTTAAAAAACCTTATTTTACTCACACAAAACCATTGAAATTCCATATATAGTTAGTAGTACTAACTATATATCGCGCACCCGCAATCCACTGCTGATGATGTCACATATTACATCATTCATGACATGGTCAGTGACATCACTGATGACATCACTGATGACATCTCAAATGACATCACTGATGACATCACTGATGACATCTCAAATTACATCACTGATGACATCTCAAATGACATCACTGATGACATCACTGATGACATCACTGATGACATCTCAAATGACATCACTGATGACATCTCATTTGACATTACTGATCAAATCACTGATGACATCATTCATGTGATAATACGATGAACCTCTTCCGACTCTAATATAACCTTAGATACACTCAGTGTAAACAGACACTCACAGACTGTCACTCATCCATGGAGTTACTTACACACCTAGTCAGTCATGCAAAGAATCAATCACACCTCAATTTCCTCAACTATACAGTTATACACACCTTACTTATTCAAACATATACTAACACATATTTACTCTCTTTTACAATCCCTGATACAAGTTCACAATGATCCATACAGCCACTCACACATTCACTGACTCTTATGCACAGTTATTTATATATGCCAATTCTCACATGTACTGTGTTTTACATATGTACTTACTTTGACATGTAGCACTGAGATATCCATTCACTCACCAATGCACTCATGCACACAGTCAACCACCCATACAGCTGTTTCCACATGCACTTTTGAACCCATACATCTAGTGAATCAACTGCTCACACATCTATGCACAGAGTCATACACCTCCCAGCCACCCACACACACACTCAGTCTCCCATACAAATACTTGAGCAACCAATCAATAACCCATATACTTACTCATATAGCTACTGATCAACACATGCAGCAGTTTACAGAACAACAAACATAATGATGCACAAATTAAGACAGTTCGTCACTAACCCATGCACTCAGTGAGACACATTTAACCACTCACTCATACAGTCAGGCATGCACCTACTAAATCCTTCATCCAGACACTTCTACATCCACTCATTCTTCAATATGTAAGACATATTTTAACTTTACAGAAATACACAGTCACTGGATGTTGTCATCAGTGATGTCATTTGAGATGCCATCAGTGATGTCATTTGAGATGTCATCAGTGATGTCATCAGTGATGTCATTTGAGATGTCATCAGTGATGTCATCAGTGATGTCACTGACCATGTCATGAATGATGTAATATGTGACATCATCAGCAGTGGATTGCGGGTGCGCGATATATAGTTAGTACTACTAACTATATATGGAATTTCAATGGTTTTGTGTGAGTAAAATAAGGTTTTTTAAATGCTAATTCCTAACTATATATGGTCTATAACCTATGTTTTTTTCAGTGAATTTTCAAGGTTTTGTAAATGCTAATTCCTAACTATATATGGTCTATAACCTATGGTTTTTTCAGTGAATTTCAATGGTTTTTTAATAGCAAATATCATAAGCTGTCGATTGTCAAGTACGTGGTAAGAAAAAACATTTTCGTGTTTATGCACACTGATCTGCTTTCAATGCTGCCCCCCCCCTCATTTCTATTAGGAGTACTCTCTCTTTCCAGATAGTGAAGGTTAGTTAACGCAGGCCTTTGCCCCCGTTGTAATCCGTCGTGCCTGCTTCTCTCTCCATTTGATTGATTGTTATCCAAGCATTTGCAAACAAGCACAGAATCGCCATACTCTGTTTAGTCTTTGCAGATAGTGAAGGATAGGTAAATGCAGACTTTTGTCCCCATTGTAATCCGTCATACCTATTTTTCTCCCCATTGATTGATTGATTGAATCGAGCATTGAATTGTTCGAAGTTGGTTCTCTTAAGGATCTTCTCTGCCTGCAAACGGGGAAGAATAGGAATATTCTCTCTCCCTTTGCAGATAGTGAAGGGTAGGTAACGCAAACCTTTAACACATCGTGCCTATTTCGTTCCTCATTGATTGATTGTTTGCCCGAACATTGACTGTTTGGGAATTGGTTCTTTTTGGAGGTATTCCCTGTTTGCAAATAAACGTAGGAAAATCTTTGCAAGTAGTGAAAGGGTAGGTAATGCGGACCTTTGTCCCCCGTTGTAATCTGTCATGCCTATCTACTCCCCACTGATTGATGCACCTGTTTCACCCGGACCATTTACTAGAGATAGGTCATCTGGCCCGACCAGAGAGCACCCCTAGTGAAAAGGACATATGTAATAATAACGAAGTGATCACTGTATCCTGTTAACAGAAACTTTAGCATGAAACAACCTGGAAAGAAAGGAATAGGAAAACGAAATTTTATTAAATAACAAACAAAGAAACGATAACAATACGTAATGATAAAACCTATTATTGTCCTACAAACAAGAAACGTTAGAAGTAAGCCCGTAATAAGAAACCTGAAAACAGTAAGAGAAACCAAGTGTGACATTGCAACGGCCACAAGGCAACGAGGCTTCATCGCCCCTCACTGCCCCAAAACGTGTCTGTCCCACCGCCTGCCATGGCCAAATAACGGCAAACTGGGAAAGATACAAGTCAGCAGACATCCGCCCCATTCTGGAAACTTCCAAAGTGCAACAGGTTTCCGGCTACGCCCAGCCGGAAGCAACACATATAAGGCGGGTCCTGCTGCCAACCGTCGGCAGAAGATCATCACGTAGGGTGTAGCCGGAGGAAAGGCCGAGGCCAATGGCACCCGTCCAGGGGGATTGCTATGACCACCCTGGAGAGTTGCAAGGGGGGGAATGTCTGTGTCCTCGACCCTCCCCTCTCTCTCCCAGTCCGGCCACCATCAACCAGAGGCCGAGGCCGACGGGATCCGGCCGCGGTGGCGGTAACCCTGGAGAATTGCAGGTTAGACCCTCTCTCTCCCAGTCTGGGCCAGCATCTATGGAGGGCCTGGGAGTGGAGAGGCCACTGCACGAAAGGCCCAGGAGAGGCACTACACGCCAAGGCCTGCCCCACCGGATGAGCCAAGGAACCCGTTCATGGGGCCAGAGCAAAGGGCGTCCGGCCGCCATCCACCGGAGGTCCGGCCCAAAGACGGACGGGACATTTCTTCTTTCTTTTATAATGGCTGCGACAACACTGGGGGGGGATGTCTTGCACATGCCTCCGACCCCCCCCCCCTCGTCCTCATCGCCTGGTCCGGCCATAACAAATGTCAAGCGAGACGCCGTGGGGTGCACTGGGTGGGAGAGACGGTGCGAACAGGCCTCTCCCGCCTCCCCAGGTGGAGGCTTCCCAGCTGCACCCTCAGCGCTCCAGGCGCCCGGAAAAGGGTTCTTCCACTGTGGCGATGCTGCAACGTCTCGCCCGGCAGGGTGGAGCCCGTCCGCTCATTTGACCCCGCGATCGCCGGTAGCTACCGAACTCTCAAAATGGCGGTCGACCTGGCAAGAGCGGGCCCAGCATAAAGAAATGGCCCGGTCACTGGTTGACTCCACCACCGTAGTCCTCCACGACCTTGAAGATTCTAGAGGACCCGCGGGAGTCCCCGACCCCCGCAGACACCCCCGATGGGGAATGACTGCCATGATCGCCCGTGGAGTGACGAAACTGTTGCCGCGGGACATCGGCGCTCCCATGCTGGCGCCAGCCTCAGTTTGAATGACTAGAATCCTGCAGACCTCAGTTCCGGTGAAAGCACAGTGTGACCCGGTAGGAAAAATTGTTGCACCCCCTCCCCTTTTTGACTGATGGTTCAAACCACCGATCCTTTCCTTTGCCCTTTTAACGGAACTTTGGACTGCCTCCCCCCCCCCCCCGCGGCAACTTACTGGACATCACCTTGGTGCCATCCAGATTTCAGCGCGTTCTGCTGCCTTGGAACTATTCGCACAACAGACCGCTACTGACGACCCACCCCCCGGGACGCCCCACGCCGGATACCCAAATCAGTGCGGCACCCAGGCAACATCTTCTGAATTTTCATAATTTGAAAGAACTAGTAACATGTCCTCATCAGGAATTTCCTCTTCAATCATCTCATCAGGAATCTCCTCATGAAAAGTCTGCAATGATGATTCTTGTAACTCTATGGTCTCCAAACATTCGATAAATTCGCCATCAAGAGATTGATCAAAAAAATCATTCAAGTCATCTCCTCCTTGTGAGAATATTTCATTATTGGTGCTGTCAATTTCAATAAATGTAGTGGATAATTCAAAAGAAATTACCACGGTCTCTTCATTGTTTAAATGTTTTTACTGTTTTTGTTTTGTTGTATATATTTATAAGTTATTAAAGTTTTATATTCCTACTACTTTGTTGGAGTGCTATATATTTTTAATGTGACACATAATTGTAAAAACTTTGATGTAAAAAGAGTCATCCCTGGAATCTTCCGCTTCAGGCTCGGTCCCCTCCCCAATCACAATACAGGATGGTTTTCAGATAGTAGGAACGCGTGTGGTGTGACGGATCTCATCGGGTGTGGGCCTTGATCTACTATAACTCCTTTGAAGAGGGGTGATTCTTTACAGCTGGGGCCATAAACTACATCTGCAGGGCTAGCTGATAGCCTGGGACCGGCCTGGACAATCTGACACAGAGGAAGAGGGGTGTCAGAGGGTGCGGTAGTGAATAGGGCGAAAGGGATGTGTCGGGCGGGCACAGGGTGTGATTCTCAGGGAAGAGCAGCGCAGATGGGGGGAGGTTTATTGCCCATGCATAAGACAGAGAGCGGGGGTGACCAGTGCCTGGGGAAGATGCTTGCGAGGGTGGGGAGCCATGCTACGGATCGACAGCGTGCAGAGAGTGGGTCTGGTCAAGGCATCTAAAATGGCTGCCGTGCACGACAAAAGTGTGGCATTTGAAAAAAGGCAAGATGGCGCAGACAATGTTTTTCAACACTTCCTCATTTCCTTCGAATCGAACGTTAACAGACGTTGGGGCATATTACCAAAGTTAAGCGATATTTATCCCTAACGATGCTTAGCAACGAATTTTTTACAGCTAAGCATCGTCAGAAATTATCGCAGATAAACCTTGCTATTATCAAGGTTTATCGCAAATGCCATAAAAAACGGCCGCAATGCATTAATATCGCTGAAAAGTCAGCGATATTCATGCATTACCGAGCTAATGCTCTTAGCCATGTTATCCACCTCCCATTGGATGACATGGCTAAGAACTGCTCAGGACAGGTGTTACTTTTTGGAGATATTCGCGCTTAGCGCGAATATCTCCAAAAGTTGGTAATAGGAGATAGCGATGTTAGCGACTGTTTCCAGTCGCTAACATCTTGGCATGCCCACTTTGCATGTCATTAGTGATAAATATCACTGACATGCAAAGTGGAGCCCAAGATGGTCGCTATCTCCTACTAGCGGTCGCTAACTGGTGTTAGCGACAGCTACGTAATACGGAGATCATTTTATCTCCGCTTTCTTGGCTTTTAAAGCCAAAAAAGCGGAGATAAACCCCCTTGATAATATGCCCCGTTATCTCTCCCACACTACCGGTCCCCCTGGGCTTAAACGCCGAGATGGTAGGGACTGCATCCCGTGGAGATAGGCCGACACGTCACTCAGCAGAAAAACAAGTCTATAAACATACAATAAGTTAAAAGTCAATCATTCTTCTTTCCTTGTAGTACGCTCCCCAGTCCACTTCCCGTTACGCTAACCGGGCGCACCCCACCAAAAAAACGATTTTTTTTTTTGCCCCTCCAAAAAGAACCAATTTTTGCACTCTATACTATAAGTCTTTTTTTATACTACAATCACTTCGCTACAACCTCATAAATTAAAAATAAAAATGAATAATGTCTCAAACAATTTTTGATTTCTAAATATAAATTTATTCTTCTGAATTTTCATAATTTGAAAGAACTAGTAACATGTCCTCATCAGGAATTTCCTCTTCAATCATCTCATCAGAAATCTCCTCATGAAAAGTCTGCAATGATGATTCTTGTAACTCTATGGTCTCCAAACATTCGATAAATTCGCCGTCAAGAGATTGATCAAAAAAATCATTCAAGTCATCTCCTCCTTGTGAGAATATTTCATTATTGGTGCTGTCAATTTCAATAAATGTAGTGGATAATTCAAAAGAAATTGCCACGGTCCTTCATTGTGATCCATTTTATTTTGAAATTTCTTGCTGTAAATTGCAGAAAAAAATAATCACTTTCATTTATCGTTTTTAGTAATACATAATATAAAACTAACTTTATCAAGTATTTAGTATAACAGAAGGACTGAAAATGAATAACAGAAAACATTTTTCAAATTATCTTAAAGTGTACAACATAGTTCCCCTTACAAATTAACAACTCACCTTTTTGAAAGTAGGAGAAGTGTTAGTACTGTGTAAATCAAACACCAGAAATTGAGCACCAAAAATTCCTCACAAATGTACCTCAGACAGTAGTATCACAAAATGGCTGTGGTTTCCTCTCATTTTTGATATATACATAACCAATTAACTTTCATCACACACAAATACAAAACCAAAGTAACATTTTAATTGGTTCTAAATTTCAACACTTTCAAATGTGTTTTCCCCATGCAATTTTCCATAGGACATTTAGATACGTTTACAGCCTGAATGGCTGAACGGAATTACACCAAACTTGGCAAAATGGTACATCAAACCTAAGAGGTCAGTGAGGATCTACTATGCCCCCTTATGGTCATTTGCCCCTTCGCTTTGGCCTCCTCTTGTCTCTCGATCCTACCGAGAGACAAGATGGCGGCCGCTACGGACTGTTTGGAATGTTTACAGATGCCGGAGAACCAATCAGCTTCGCAAAGCTACGTAACGCGAAAAGTACGCGAAGCGGAGCGCTGTTACAGATATATATCTTTTTTTGAACGTTAATTTCTCAAAATCCACTGGAGCACATATATTGAGACCTAGCAAAGGCACATCGGGCTACCAGTCCCTACAATTTTGCCAAGTTTCGTGCAAATCCATTCAGCCGTTCGATTATTATTATTTTTTTTTTTGCCCCGCGGGGCCCTTTTAAAACCTCCACATCAAACCTAGGGGGTCAGGGAGGATCTACTATGCCCCCTTATGGTCATTTGCCCCTTCGCTTTGGCCTCCTCTTGTCTCTCGATCCTACCGAGAGACAAGATGGCGGCCGCTACGGACTGTTTGGAATGTTTACAGACGCCGGAGAACCAATCAGCTTCGCTTCACAAAGCTCCGTAACGCGAAAAGTACGCGAACTGGAGCGCTGCCTGGTCCGCTGTTACAGATATATATCTTTTTTTGAACGTTAATTTCTCAAAATCCACTGGAGCACATATATTGAGACCTAGCAAAGGCACATCGGGCTACCAGTCCCTACAATTTTGCCAAGTTTCGTGCAAATCCATTCAGCCGTTCGGGCTAAAAGTGAGGCCAACCGCCCTATGGAAAACTCAATGTTAAAAACACGTTTTGGGACCCCCCTTTTTTCTCGTCCCCCCCTTGACAAAACCCCCCCAAATTTTCAGGGGCTGCTCAGAAACAAAATGTTCCATTTTCCTGAAAATTTCAGCCAATTCCGTCCACAAACGCCAAAGTTATTAGACATAGAATTTTCAAAAATCCCATAGAGAAAAAATCCTAACTATATGTACCTACTGGCGACCGCCAGTAGGTAATATATATATATATATATATATATATATATATATATATATATATATATATATTACCTACTGGCCAGAAAATTTCAGCCAATTCCGTCCACAAACGCCAAAGTTATTAGACATAGAATTTTCAAAAATCCCATAGGGAAAAAATCCTAACTATATATACCTACTGGCGACCGCCAGTAGGTATATATAGTTAGGATTTTTTCCCTATGGGATTTTTGAAAATTCTATGTCTAATAACTTTGGCGTTTGTGGACGGAATTGGCTGAAATTTTCTGGAAAATGGAACATTTTGTTTCTGAGCAGCCCCTGGAAATTTGGGGGGGGTTCGTCAAGGGGGGGCTGAGAAAAAAGGGGGTCCCAAAACGTGTTTTTAACATTGAGTTTTCCATAGGGCGGTTGGCCTCACTTTTAGCCCGAACGGCTGAATGGATTTGCACGAAACTTGGCAAAATTGTAGGGACTGGTAGCCCGATGTGCCTTTGCTAGGTCTCAATATATGTGCTTCAGTGGATTTTGAGAAATTAACGTTTAAAAAAAGATATATATCTGTAAGCGCGCTCCGGGCAGCGCTCCGGTTCGCGGACTTTACGCGTACCGGAACTTCGCGTAGCGAAGCTGATTGGCTCTCAGGTGCCTGTCAACATTCTAAACAGTCCGGAGCGGCCACCATCTTGTCTCTCGGTAGGATCGAGAGACAAGAGGAGGCCAAAACAAAGGGGGAAATGACCATAAGGGGGCATAGTATATCCTCCCTGACCCCCTAGGTTTAATGTGGAGGCTTTAAAAGGGCCCCGCGGGGCAAAAACAAAAAAAAAAAAAATTTTAGTTTTTTTGCGTGGGTAGCGCCCGGTCCGCGAACCGGGAAGCGTTCTGGGCAGCGTACTATAATGAAAAATGAATGATAGACTTTTCAAATACTGTATGTTAATTGATTGTTGGTTTTGTTGATTATTTTTTAATTTTTTTATTTTTTAAGCAATTATTTATTATTGTGATTGTGTTTCAAAATTTTATAACATTTCTAACATTTAACTAGTTTATGAATTACATATAAAAATGATTAAAGACTCAAACAATTTTTTTATTTTACATACAATTTTATTTTTCAGATTGTTTTTCAAAATTTTATAGAACGTCTAGCATTTGACTGTCCGATATGTCCTCTTGTTGAGTGAACATAAGTTCCCACATTTGACCGTCATCATAATGGAGTAAATGATCGACAGATTCTACACATTGAAGTAATTCATAGTCCCGTGACTCATCCATGAATTCTAAGTCATCAATGGGTTCCATAACTTGTTCATTGTTGCTGTCCAGAACAATTTCGAAGGAAACATTCTGCTCACCTTCCATTTTATTGCTGTAATTTGCATAAAAAATAAATATATCAGTAGTGATAGGACACTGTTGGGTTTAAGTTCAGACAGGTACTTGTGAGTTTATAACAGAGAAGTAATCTATGGGCACTGTATGGTTTCAGGCGTGAAGTAGTACTATTAAAAAGTGCCTGTGAAGAAGCCTAAGTAAATTCATAATTATACCACAGAAACATAAATCAATCCATAATTATAATAAAGAAGCCTTTCTCAATGTCTAACTCTTACAGAGGGATAGTATATAACTATCTGAAAATGTTTTCAAATTTATAAAATAATATCTCACCTTCTAAAAACAAGTTTAAGTTGTGAGTGAAAATGATCTTGCAATGTAATTCAGGAAGTAGTAGTCAAAATGGCTATGTTTCTCTCTCTTTCTTTATATATATTCAGGTACATAACCAATCAAATGTCAGGTAAAAAAAGTAGAAAATGAAAGTAACATTTTAATTGGTTGTCAATTCCAACACTTCAGATGTGTTTTGAGAAGTAATTTACCTCAGGGTATTTAGAGAGGTCTACAGGCTAAATGGCTAAATGGAATTCCAATCAAATTTGTGAAAATGGTAGGGATTGGTATGTAGTATGAGCTAATCTATATTTGGTGAAATTGTCTCCAGTTGCTTTTCTGTAAACTACTTTCCCACATTTTTTGATGGTGCGCTTCCCAGGGAGCGACCCGGTACGCGAACTGGTGAGCGCCCCGGTTCGCGAACCTTAAGCGTTACGGAGTCCACCATTTTGTGTTTCGGTCGAATTAAGATACAAGATGGAGGGCAAATAATGTTCAGAATGGGTAGAAGGGGGCACGGTAGACTTATTTTGACCCCCTAGGTTTTCTGAGGGTGGCTGAGGAGGCTTATATGTGCGAAAAAAAAACATTTTTTTTAAAAATTTCACGAGGTTAGCTCCCGGTTCGCCTACCGGGAAGCGCCCCAGGGAGCGTACTTTGTTGAAAATTAGTGAAAAATGTCAGAGTAAAATAATAATTGTGAGTGATCAGATGTAGGGTAGCTCTGAGAAGAGCTTTTGGGTTTATGGTACATTTAGGTACTTATAAGTAGGTACCAATGCACAGTCTTAAATTCAGAATGAAAATTCTGTTGCCCTCATCTGAGAAGTGAACTCCATCTCCTCTGTAGATATCTTGCATGTAGTAACGCAAGTTATTGTTGTACAGGGAGCCCATTCCATGGTCTCTCATGTAAGCTGAAACAGATTTGTTTACATGCTTCCTCGACTTCTCAATTTGTGGACAAAATTGGTTTGACCACCTCCATTTCTGTCTTTGGCATATATTTGAATATACCAAGGCAGTCTGAGGAAAAAGTGCCATCAATTGCTCAAAGGTGTCCTTTAAAAGCATTTCCAGACCTACCCCAGTCAAAGTGCCCAAATCATTACCTCCACAGTGCACAATTAACAGGTCAGGTTTTGGCAAATGCATAAAGGTTTTCACCAATGGTATCAATTGGTGACATTTTAATCCTCTGTGGCCAAACCACTTAATTTCCACATCTTGTAAATTGAGGTTAGGTAAATTCCTGTTCTCAGCATACCTGTGAGCCCAATAGATGTAACTATGTCCAACAATCCAGACAGAAAACATGGTGAGAGAAGGTTCTGCTGCAGTCAGATGAACTGTGGCAATGAAATGGCAGTTGAAAAAATGAGAGTTTAAAATGAAAAAAACTGTGGAGTTTCTGTGTTAATGAAGCAGTAACAGTGATTGGTGGATTTTGATTGCTGAAAACAGAAAGTTAGGGTGCATGGATGAGTTCTTTGAAAGATGTATTTTGAATGGTCAATAAAAAGTCATTAAATGAAAGATTGCAGTGGATACGCAGGTGCACTGAGAGTTCAGAGTTCAATTGCAACATTGTTCTGTGAACTTGCAAACACCAGAGGTCTTCCAAGAGGTGGTTTCCATGCAGAAAAGGCATGAAATGGCAGAGGGGGGAAGGGTTTTCATTTGAAAAAAGTGAGGGAAGAGTTTTGATTGGGTGACATGAGAGATATGTGTGAAGAATTACAGCATTTCTGTGCTTTTGATAGCTCCAGACTCTGGAGTGCATACCTTTTGCTCTGCTGAAGACAAATTGGTGTGTTTCTGAGACTGTTTTCAAACTCAAAGTATTTGCTAAGGTGAGAAAATATTTCTTTAATTTAGATAGAGAATAGTGTGCTTTAAGGAGAAAATTATGAAGAAAGTTGTGTTTTTCAAATGTTGCTTTGTCTCAAGTGTTTTACAAATAGATTTTGTTTCTTTGAGAAAATGTAATTGGAGAAAATGTGAAGTATTAGTACTGACAGGGTGTTTTTCTGCATAGGAGCTGTGGAGTCTTTTCAAATTATGACTAGAAAATCGTTTTTGAGGAAAATTAATGGTTATAATATTTCTGACAAGGACATAATGGTGTATGCTTCTTTATAATGCAATTGACTGTCTCTGATGTTATTTTTCCCATTTTAATGTAAGACCTTTCTCTGTGGCGCAAATTGCTTGTAAATATGCTCCCACCTGTGCATGGCAAATTTAGATTTTGAATGTTTGTGTTACATAGCCATGTTAAAAGTGATACAAACATGCTGCAAAGGCAATCAAAAAACGCTTTTATGTGTCTTAAGGACATTTTAAGTAATTTTCCCATGTGTAGTGTTTTGAAATTATGATTTGAAAATCGTTTTTGGGGAAAAGGAATTGTTTTTAAATTTATGACAAGGACATAATGGTGTATGCTTCTTTATAAGGCAATTGACTGTCTCTGATGTTATTTTTCCCATTTCAATGTAAGACCTTTCTCTGTGGCGCAAATTGCTTGTAAATATGCTCCCACCTGTGCATGGCAAATTTAGATTTTGAATGTTTGTTTTACATAGCCATGTTAAAAGTGATACAAACATGCTGCAAAGGCAATCAAAAAACGCGTTTATGTGTCTTAAGGACATTTGATGTCATTTTTCCCATATTACATTAAAAGACCTTTCTCCGTGGGGCACATTCCTTGTAAATATGGTTACACTTGTGCATGGTAAATTTAGATTTTGACTGTTTGAGTTACATAACCATGTTAAAAGTGACCCAAAAAAATTGCAAAGGCTTTCAAAAAACACTTTCATGTGTCTTAAGGACATTTTAAGTCATTTCCCTGTGGGCAGTGTTTTCAAATTATGACTTGAAAATCGTTTTTGAGGTAAAGGAATGTTGTTAATTTTTATGTGCGCCATATGCCCCCAAATTTATTTTTCAGGGGTGCAGCAGGGTGTTCTTGAGACACCCCTGCACCTTTGGAAAAATTCCTAATTTGCGATGAGCTAATTGCTAATCGCAAATTGCACCTTCATTCCTATGGGCATCCTGGCCCATGGAAATGAATGGGTAATTTGCAATTAGCAATTTGCTCATCGCAAATTAGGAATGGTAAAGAATCGCTATTTATTCTTTAAAATTCGCTATTTTGGAAATGCAAAATAGTTTGATGATACATATGGCGGTTGATCTCTAACAAGATAAGAAGCTTAGGGATACATTTATGATGACTGGCGCAATGAAGTGGACATCACTTACTTCATTGGTAGAGCTTTACATGTATTATCTCCTCTGTATTCTTCATCAAGCGTAACTTTAATCTGCAATCCTGAGTAGGCCTCACCTTAAACAAACCTCTGGATAGGCCACACCTTATCGTCATCATGAATTAATCATTTAAAATGCTAGGGACAGATTTATGATAGGTGTATGCCTCTTTTGCGCCACTTACAAAACACTGCCCATGGGGAAATGACTTAAAATGTCCTTAAGACACATGAAAGTGTTTTTTTAAAGCCTTTGCAATTTTTTTGGGTCACTTTTAACATGGCTATGTGACTCAAACAGTCAAAATCTAAATTCACCATGCACAGGTGGGAGCATATTTACAAGGAATGTGCTCCATGGGGAAAGGTCTTATAATGTAATATGGGAAAAATGACATCAGAGACAGTGAAATGCCTTATAAAGAAGCATACACCATTATGTCCTTGTCATAAATTTACAAACCATTCCTTTTCCCTAAAAACGATTTTCAAATCAAAATTTGAAAACACTGCACATGTGGAAATGACTTAAAATGTCCTTAATTCAAAATTTGCTATTCCTTATTTTGCGATTGCACTGAAGGATTTGCAAATTTTGCGATTCCTTAAATGCAATGTATCAAACAAAAAATATGTAAAAAATTACATTAAGGATTTGGAAACTACCACCAACTTCTAGTTTGTGGTAATTTGCGAATTCTTTTCAAAAAGCTTTTTTTCCAAAAAACAAAAGGTGCCATATGACGCCAATACATGCCCTTAGGGCATGTATGTGCGCCATATGCCCCCAAATTTCTTTTTCAGGGGTGCAGCAGGGTGTTCTTGAGACACCCCTGCACCCTTGAAAAAATTCCTCATTTGCGATGAGCTAATTGCTAATCACAAATTGCACCTTCATTCCTATGAGCCTCCTAGCCCATGGAAATGAATGGGTAATTTGCAATTAGCAATTTGCTCATTGCAAATTAGGAATGGTAAAGAATTGCTATTTATTCCTTAAAATTCGCTATTTAGGAAATGCAAAATAGTTTGATGATACATATGGCGGTTCATCTGTAACAAGATAAGAAGCTTAGGGATACATTTATGATGACTGGCGCATCACCAGGGATGTGCCAGTCATCCTGCGCCGCTGTTCCGCCACCCATGGTGTGCTGCATTTACAATGCCAAGCCAATTCTTCACTGGAAAGGAAACAAGCTTCCGGGGACCGGTTTCTGGCATTACAGCCGTCTTCGGCGCAGCATGGGGCAAAAATGGCACAGATGCGTGACGTATCTGTGCTGTAAAGGTGGCGCATTGCTGGAGTTGTATTGCAAGTGTGATGCAGCTCCAGCAAGGCTCAGAGGTGCCCCATCTCCACAATGTTGCGTCAAGACCTATGCCTGCTTAAAGCAGGCGCAGGGTTTTGACGCAGCTTTCTCCTATCTGATTGTAAATGCGGCACACCATGGGTGGCAGAGCAGCGGTGCACGTTAACTGGTGCATGCCTGGGGATGTGCCATTTAACATAAATCTGCCCCTTTACATTTAAGTATGTGCAGGGGACACAGAGTCGGTGAGGCTTATCCAAGGTTAAGAAGAGATGAGTCCTGTTCACTGAAAAATTAGACATAGGCTTCACCTGCTCAGCATCGCTGGACATGGCTAAATAATATCTGCAAAATGTTACTCTTGTTAAACAATTTTACTATTATAATCTCTGAGATTTGTCTCTTACTCTGCAACATCTCATTGTTGTTATCTTTCTTTAAAGATAAAGACAACATCAACATGAGCGATAATCTGCAATCAGTTGATTTTGACCTCATCATTGAACTTGTAATTGAAACATCAGTGGATGTTGATCACTTGGATAATTTAAATCCTGAGGATGAAGAAGAACGTGATGAGGATGCAGATTTGTCCGAATTATATGACATAGGGTGGGAAGCTGACCTGCTTGAGCCTATGGAACTATAAACATTTATTTTAAAAATTTATAATAAAAAAAAAGTAAAAATGTAAACCGTTTAATTTAAAAATAAAGACACCTTCAAAAACAGGTTATGTGTAGTGTCTTCAATAAAATATTAAAATATGCTCATAAAATTAGATCAGATTCACATATAAGATAGCACAGGTAACATGATTATAAATTCCATGTCTTTTCTGCTATTTCTGTATTCTAAAATTGCCATGCACTAAAAAATCTTATATGTAAAAATGTAAAGTAGTGTTTTAAGTTTTTGATTACTGTTATTGATGTACTGTTGGGTAATAACATTTTTTAATATATTTTACCACAGATTCAACTGCAGATCATTTCTACATTTCACCATGCCAACGAAAGAAAGACTGAGAAAGGCTGCAAAACGTCAAAGACAGCAGGTGATTGAAAAAAAGCAGCAGTCCTCTAACAAAAAGATTTGTCAAGTCAACAAGAAAGCACCGGGTAAGAGTACAAAAACATTCATAAGAAATATTTGCAGTAAAAAAAATATTACTACAGAAAATGTTTCAGTCCAGAAAAAGAGAAACAATTCAAATGGAAAGGAAAGGCCAATCAAAAATGTTACTGCTAGAGCAAGAGATAACTCTGTGCATGATAGTAGAAGGAAACAACAGTTTAGGGACATTCGTAAACGAATGTTCCGCAACAGGATAATTGGCAATTTGTTAAAAAATATTAAGAAAGGTCAACAGAAAGTGGTTTTTTATAAGAGAAAAAAGTTGAGAAAGTTATTGATCAGGCATTTGAAATTAAACGTAAGTTATTTATTTTGATAATCAATAGAATTAGGAAGCTAAACAAGGCAATTTATGATTTCAAAAGACATAGTAGATGGAAGAGAATAGTTAATCGTAGTAATTTTTGTGAAGTTTTTTCTGGAGAATGGATGCATAGTTCAAGCTGTGAGGCATTTTTTAATGAGGAGAGTTATTTCCAGGATAATGATTTGGTGCATGCAGTTGACACCAGTGGTCGTGCTTATGAAGTGAAAGATGGTTGTCCAGTTGAAAAAGAAAAACTTGTGACAACAGAGGCAGAAGAGGTGTTAGGTAATGAGGTTTTAGGAAGACGTGCTAAGGGTCCTGTGTACACCTGGAAGTGTAGTAGTATTTGCAGTGTGCGACAGGATTCCATCAATTTGCTTTGTGATTTTGTACGGTCATTTAATAAGAAAAGTTTGAAGCAGAAAATAAGGTTGTTGCAAGAATTAGATCCTTGCAGAGTGAGAGAAGTGACAGGTTTGCATGGTCATTCACTGGCTTGTCTTTCCAGGAGAGTATGCCAGAGTGTTTTTCATCATTTCAGGATGCTAGCAGTGCATCATAATAAAGTGAGGAAATTAGTTAGAATGTTGTATTATGCTAAGAGTCCAGCAATTATGCTTAAAAAAGTATGTGCTGCTCTTTTGCATGGTTCTGAAATAGATGTGAAGAATATATGTGAAGAAATTGAGTTTTGTTACTTTGGAAGTAAAGAGGAGAATGTTGAAATTGACCAAGAAGAAGCGGGTAATGTGGAAGATAGTGTACAGGTTTCCAGTACAGATAATTTCCAGAGGGAAATTGCCACGTTTCAGGTCAAATCAAGTGAGAGGCCCAATTTCACTTGTGTGTGTTGTCGACGCACTTATTATAAGAATCAGACTAAGTTAGTGGATTTATATGCAAAAAGTGAAAGGGAAAATAATAGTGAATGGAAGGATTTCGCAACATACTTGATGGTAGAAAATTGTTTTGATTTGGGATTGGATCAACGTGTGTGTACTTATTGTTGTTGCAAATTAAATCAAAACCAGATGCCTGCTAGAGCAGTTCATAATAATCTGGAATTGGTTGAGATTCCTTCTGAATTGAAGGATTTAAATACTTATGAATCTATTTTGATTCAAAGTATCCATCCCTTTCAGGCTATTGTAAGAATGGAGCCAAAGACAGGGAAATTGCCTCCATCAGATTTACAGAGAGGATTAAAGGGAAGAGTTGTTTATTTGCCTCTAGATTTGAAGAAAAACATTAACACAATTGGAGTAGAAAAAGTGGACGAGGAACCTCTGGTTATCTTAGTTAATGGGGTTCCGACAAAGAATAAGAAAATATGGCAAGATTTAGTAGATGTTAGGAAAGTTAAAAAGGCAACATTGTATTTGAAAAAAAATAATAAATACTATAAGAATGTATATGTTGCAGAAGAGGAAGTAAGTGAGGAAGAGGATAGCGATTTGTGTGCTGGTCAAATTGAGAAAATAGAACCCTCTACTAGTGAAGAAATATATGAACATTATAGTGTTCATCCTTTGCATTCCAAGGAAGTCATGGGGAATGCTATTGAGTTGTTTCAAATGAAACAAGCCAAAGGGAGTCCCATTAGTGTTTGGGAGGAAAGTTTGGAAGCTCGGTGTTTCCCACAGCTTTTTCCAACAGGTCAGGGAGGAAGATATGATGAGCGACCTCATCAAATTCCTGCTTCTGAATACCGGACTTTGCGATTGTATGCAGGAGATGCTAGGTTTCGACAATGCATTCCTTATTTGTTTCATCTCCTGTTTGAAAGCGATCTGTCTGGACTGTCATATGCAGTGAACCACATCTTGAAAAGTGGTATACACATGCAAAACATCTCGGCAAGTGACTTGATGGATAAAGTCAATGTCCAAGACAGTATTTTGGATTCTCACCTGATTAATCTCATGGCGTGTCAGCGTGGTACTAATGAGTACTGGTACCGTCGTCATGGTGATTTAAAATGTATGCTGAGGAACTTAGGTACTCCCACATGGTTCCTCACTCTGAGCTGTGCCGAGTATGGCTGGGAAGACTTACTTGAATTTCTACGAGAGGCAAATGCTAACGTAGAAAACATCGAATTCAAGACACCCGGAGAACTGTGCTCTTTGGATCCAGTCAATGTATGTAGGTACTTCAATCATATATTTGAAGCTATGATGTCTTTCATCATGAATAAGAAGAATCCACCTCTTGGAGAGGTGTTGGATTTCTTCTGGAGAAAGGAGTACCAAGCAAGAGGTGCTCCTCATATACATATGTTGCTGTGGATCAAGGATGCACCTAAATTTGGAACGGATCCAGAAGACTCAGTGATGAGTTTTATACAACAGTATTCTACGTGTGCTGTTCCAAACGCAAAGGAGAAGAAAAGCCTAAGAGAAAAAGTTCTGCGTTTCCAAAGCCATCGATGTGGAAAGTACTGTCGTCGTAAATTCCGAAACAAGGACAAGTTCTACACCATATGTCGTTTCGGTTTTCCACGACCGGTGATTTCTAAAGGAAGAGTAAACAGTTTGATGTCTTCGCTGCGACATAATGTGATGAAGAAATCACCTAAAAACACATACAATTTGAAGAGGAACGAAGAGTCCAAGTACATCAACGACTACAACCCGGTGATTTTGTCCATGTGGAATGCTAACATGGATATACAGTTTGTGGCTGATAACTGTATGGCTGTGGCTCGGTATGTGACGTCTTACATCACCAAAAAAGAGAAGACAGAATTGAAGGATATGTGGGAGGAAATTTCCCATGAAAAGAGCCTCAGCAAAAAGTTGTACAGTTTCAGTCTGAAGATGTTGTCGCATCGAGAAATCGGAGCGTACGAATGTTCTGACCGGTTGTCTTCAGCAAGTCTCTATGCCAAGTCCAGGAGTATCATTTGGGCGAGTCTTGGTCTTGCTGCAACGCGTAATCGAGTTCTCAAACCTGTGCGGGAAATTGAGTATTTGGCGGAAAAGGAGCCAAACAGTACCGACATTTTGAAGACCAACATGTTGGATACATATTATCCAAATCGAAGCAGTCACCTCGAGAATGTTTGTCTATATTAGGTTCTGCAAAATTACATATTCAAGAGGAACATCAAAGAAGATACTGAGAAAGGAGTGTATGCTGTAATAGGAAGTGAGGGATGTCTGGTCAAGCAAAGAAAATGCCACTTGGTAAACCATCGAAAATTGAGTGGCGAATCTCCTGAAAAAAAGGAGTTTTTCTATTTAGCACTTTTGCAACTTTTCAAGCCTTGGCGTGCAGAAGAGGAACTGCTTGGAGATTTTCTCTGTTACGAAGACTCTTTCAATGCCGCCAAGGAGACCATAGAATGTCCTGCTTTTCCCAAATATGTACAAATGTTGAATGCGGAAATTGAGCAGGAAGCAATGATTGCAGCCGAGATTGCCAGAGACAGTTCTCAGGACAGTCAGAGTTCTGCTTCATTGAGTCAGGATCCACTAGGAGGACCTGTTATCGAAAATGAAGCTGCCACTGCTATGAATGAAGTGGAAAGAGCCATGGCACATGCTCAGGAGGATGCGGTTAACTTAGAAGAGTTGGAAAGACAACTCAACGTTGAGCAGAGGAAAATATATGACGAAGTTACCATGCAAATTGATCATGGATTAAGTCATGACAAGAAAGAGTGCTCATGTACGTCGTTGAAGCCTGTCCGACTGTACGTGAGTGGAGAAGCGGGAACTGGAAAAAGTTTCCTCATTAAAGCAATTTCATGCTATTTGCAGGAAAGGACAGAGTCATCGCTGTCTTGTGTTGTCACCGCTCCAACTGGACTGGCAGCACATAACATTAAAGGTATTACTTTACATCGTTTACTGATGCTGCCAGTGGAGCATGACAACAAATTACAATATCACAAGCTATCTGGAGATGCTTGTTTTGAAGTTTCAAGAATCTTGAGGAAAATGAAACTTCTTATCATTGATGAAGTAAGCATGGTTTCCAATGTCATGCTTGCCTTTGTGCATTTGAGAATGCAAGAAGTTCTCAAAACAGAGTATGATGTGTTATTTGGTGGCAAACACATCATTGTTTTCGGAGACCTTCTGCAGCTGACACCAGTGAAAGGGCAACCTGTGTTCAAAATGCTCACGCATGAAGATACCAGGAAGTGCCTAGGCAGCATTGGCAACGTCAATATATGGTTAAACTTCAATTATGCTGAACTGCATGAAAATATGCGTCAGGCGAAGGATAAAGTTTACAAGACTATTCTACAAGATGTTAGAATTGGAAAAGTGACCGAGCATGGGAAAGAAGCTTTACATGCACGATTACTGTCAAATTTATATCCAGAACAAGATGTTGTGCCTGAGAATATTTTTCAGAAAATTACTGAGAAGAAATCTGGAATATGTTTGATGCCAACTCTTGCAGAATGTGCCAAATTCAACAACAAAATGTTGCATTTAGAAAAGCAAGAGATTGTGAAACTGGAAGCTATTGACAGAGTAGAGCATATGGGATCAACAATTATTTTGTCTGAGAATCTGAAAACAAAATTGGATTCATTAGAGAAGAGTATATCTAAAACTGCAGGTTTTGAAAAGACTCTGAATGTGTGCTTGAACTGCCGTATAATTTTAAGAAGGAATTTACATGTTGAAAGAGGTCTGGTAAATGGATCAATGGGTAATGTTGTTGATTTTGTAAAATACAGAAATAGAGATGGAATTGAATTTTTAAAAATTAAATTTGATGGCATTGAGGAAGTACAGCTAATTGGTCGTTGCTCTGCTAGATTTTTGCTTGTAAAAGACTTATATGTTCGCCGTAAGCAGTTTCCTGTTTGCTTGGCATATGCGGTGACAATCCATAAATCGCAAGGTTTAAGTGTAGACAGTGCATTGGTGAATATTGGCAGTTCTGTGTTCAAGGAGGGTATGGCATATGTGGCATTGTCACGAGTTAGAACTTTATCGGGATTGTACTTGATTGAGTGTGATGTCACAAGCATTTGTGCGGATCTAGATTGTGTTAAGGAATACAATAGGTTAAGAAGAGAGTATGCGCCACATTTGCCTCAATATCCTTTGTTTGAGAAATGTGTGGTAGGCCGGAAACGAAGAAATGTAACCAATACTGGGGAGGTTGTAGCAAAAAGACGAAAAGTCGATGAACCTGAAATTATAAGCAGAAACAAAAAGAATTCTGTTGAAGATGTTGTTGGTTTTCAATTTGAAAACAGTTCTGGTGTCAACTGCTATGCTAATGTAGTGGTTAATGTTTTGTTTTCTCTAGAAAATGTAAAAGAAGAGATTGTGGTCAATTCTGATCAAAGATTTTGCAGTTTTTTAAATTCTGTGTTAGAGAAATGTAGCACTGATAGAACAAACATAGAAAGTGTGTCTGAAATTCGAAATCTGTTAGACAGATGTTCAGGCCAAACACAATTCTCTCAAAATATTCAGCAAGATTGTCAGGAGTTTTTAATGTATATGCTTGATGTATTGCATGCTGAAGGTGTAGATGTAGATCAGCTGTTTGGGCTTTCTTATCAATGGCAGCATGACTGCGAGAACTGTATGGTATCAAGTACTACTAGTGTAGACTCAGAAAGATTTATATATTTAACTTTGCCAGACAGTAAATCAGTCTCCTTTAATAAGCTAGTAAAAGCAGCTGATCACAACATGGAGTGTAGCCAATGTAAATCTGAAATGATGTCCACATTATTTATACAAACATATGGCCAGTATGTCATTTTAATGTTCCAACGATGTAGGCCTGATGGAACAAAATTGACAACTTTAATTAAAAATTTTGTGGCTTCGCAGTTGTCAATATCAGGAAGGACTTTTGTAACTGCAGCAATTATATATCATGACGGTCCTTCAATAACATCAGGACATTACACAGCTTATTTAAAGTCTAGAAATGGCTGGTAATTTTGCAATGATTCTGTTTTAATTTTCAAAAAAAAATTGCCGTATGACCTTAAAAACTCTTACCTGGTGTTTTTAAAACCAACATTTTAGGGAAAGAATCTCGGGATGTGCTCTGTGGAATTTCAAGAAGTTCTAATGGCTCCTACACGATTTGGCCTTGAGGATAAGTGTAGTTCAGAGACATAACTTCTAACCATAAGACTGGACGTCATGGAGAAATAAGTGCACTTTGAATGAGTTCAGAAAAACAATTTCTTTTTATAAGCTAATTGAAGCAGCCAATCAAAACATAGAGTAGAGGGAATGTAAGTCTGCAATGCTGTCTACTGTTTTACATTGCTTTGTGATTAAAAGTGATGTAGAGAATTAAATAATTGTAGTAGTCATAGAGGTAGTGTACGTCTGCTTCATAGTAAGCAGTATCAGTGTCATAGGAAATGTAGAACATGACTGAGCAAGAAGGGGAAGATATTACTATTCCAGGATTGTGAAAATGATCTTCAACATTTTAATTCTGAAAGTTGCAGAAATGCCAAATGACAGGATTGGCTTACAAGAAATCCAAGAGTTATAAATGGCTCTGACAAGATTTGGCTTTGTGGAAACTTGTGGTAGAGAGCAAGAAGTAATTTATTGCATGTAACATGTTTTTAAAAACGATGGAGGTTTTCTTTCAGAAAGTGGCGGGCTGAAAGTAATAACAGCACAACAGAGTGTAAGCTGTTCATAGGACATCCTTTGACGTCATGGAAAGTAAGTTAACTTTAAGGAGTTCTGAATTCTGATTTGTTATGTTGTATGGGTTTTTTAAACACAATAATTTTGATTGTGTTTTTTTTTCCCCGCTGTTATATGATGAATACCTTCAAGTCACTGTTTTTAGTGAATTTTGATACATTCTGAGAACAGCAAAAATAAACCATTTAACATGTATAATTAATTCTGTACTGTTTGCATTTATGATGTATATGTAGAACTGTGTAGGACGCATGGAGAAGGTGAGGCTTCTGTAAGTGTCAAAGTTGTTGCATGCAGTGCTGCACTTCTGCGTACTCTTTCATATGCTGGACTACATCTGCACAATGAGATACCTAAGCAAAGGAAACACAAGTGATGTGATTGTGAAATGAGCAAAAGAAATTGCACGTATTTCAATTACATCACCTGTGTTTCCTATCATTACGAATCACATTGTGCAGATCAAGTTTAGGTCTGTCCAGGGAAACATAGGAGGTTTGGACTTTGTTCAAGAGTGCAGTGGACATGACTCACTTCATTGGTAGACCTTCACATGTATTATGTCCTCTATTCTCTTCAACAACTCGAAATTTCATCTGCAACCCTGAGTAGGCCTCACCTCAAACAAACCTCTGGATAGGACACATCTTATTGGCATCCTGAAGCAATCATTTAAAATTTTAGTGTCTTGCGACACTTTTCTGAGACAACAGCAATGCAAAAGATGCACCATGTTTTAAGATAGGCCTCACTTCATCTGCATCAAGATACTGTTAGTTTAAAATGTATATCTTTAGGACTGTGTAGGGGGCCTGGAGAAGCAGAAGCTTCTGTAAGTGTCAAAGTTGTTGAAAAACTATTTGTCCTTCAATCTTTTCCCTTGTCTTTTGTAATTTTTAAATACATGTTTTAATATTTTTCAAATGTTTGTTCTCTCTTTCACAGATTGAAAGTATAAAAACAAAAAGTGAGTAATTTAACGACAATTATAAGGTAAATGTTTTGTACTCTTTTCGTTACATTTCTATCACATTTAACTTCTATTAGTTCCACTGCTTCATTTCTTTAACCCTCAGTTTCCTGCCTTTGCTACTTCCCTCATTCCTTTCTCTATTACCTACTTACTCAACTCCTTCCACTCTTTTTCTCAGTCCCTCTCTTCTCATAGTTCCTCACTCTTGTTCACTCACTCCGTCTCTATTACTCTTAGTGTCTTTGACTGATCACTCTATCACTATTTGTTCATAATGCTTTCTCTGTGTAGTTGAAGCACACTAAGGGGCATATTATGAACACAGCCAATAAAATTATTGCTGTTTTTATTGGCAGAAAACTGGTGCAAAAGTGGTTTTAGCGGCAGTTTTCTGCCGCAAAAGCGGCTTTAGCGACACATTTCTGCCAATAAAAGCTGCAAAACTTTTATTGCCTATGTTGATGATATGGCTCTATGTTACTTACATTTCTTTGCTGTTTCAATTAATCTTTTTCTGTTATTTTTTGTTTTCTGTTTTCTATTTTTTCTCTCTGTTATTCCCCATGTTTTAATCTTATTTTGAACATTCACTCACATTCTCCAAGAAACTCTTCTTTGTTAATGTTATACTCTCTTTTTTTTTTCTATCACTTCCTTATCTATTTTGTTTTTCACAATTATACCCTCTTCCGTCTTTTCTTCGGTAAATAGATCTATTAAACAGTATCTCTTCTTTACTCCCTATAGCTGTCTTTCTTTTAACATCACTCTCTGTTTACTTTCCTTATACTTACTCTTTTTTTTTTTTTTTTTTTTTGGTTAGCTCCCGGTCCGCCTACCGGGAAGCTAACCGGGAAGCGAACCAAAAGAAATAGAGCTTGCCAGAGTGCTAAACATTCTAGCAATTTTTTTTGAAAGGGGAGGTAGTTCTGAAAAGAACTTTTTTTAAAAATATTTTTGTTGTTTTATAATTTTTTTTTATTTTTTGAACATTTTTTGTTTTTTTTTTATTTTTTGAACGATTTTATATTTTTTTGGGTTTTTTTGGGGGGGAAACAACAAAAAACAGGCATTGAAAAGGGCTCAACAGGAGCAAAAAAAAAATTACTGGGGGCAGTTAGGGCAATTATGATGTTCATAAGCCAGGTTGATAGCATTTATACTCATATTACCACATGCTATCAACGCACCACAGTGCATACAAGTATGTTTCATGTGGCCAAAATTCTCTTGTATGTTTAGCACAGTTTCCCGTGCCTCTGCTGGTGTCAATGAAATTGACGATCTTGATCTGGCCACAGGAGTTGATGTTGGATTTTCCTGCAAATCCCGTATTTCCTCCCGGCTGTAATTAAGTGGATGCTTCCTGGTCATGTGCCTATGCATAGCATAGTTCCCATAACTATACTTCTTATCCGTCCCTCTTGATAATTTATCTTTGCAGATGAGGCAGGTGACATACCTCGCATTCACTTGTTTTTTGGCCAGGAGGGATTGAATAAAACTGCCAGATGAAACTGGGTTTCTTATGGGAAACCCGGGGCAACTCTTCTAAGAACTGTGGTTCTTCTCCCTCCTCTTCCTCCATTTCTTCCTCTTCCTCCTCTGTGTTGGTCATGACCTGGGGAGGTGGTCCTCTCTTCCCATGAGGAGGTGGAGGTGGTGGTGGGGGTGCACCAGCTGAAGCAACTACTGAAGCCATTTCTGAAGTATTAATAAAGGTCTTCCTCTCACAATGATGAAAGTCAGAGTGAGGAAAGAAGGAGGGGTTTTCATCATTTGGGAAAAACAATAGTTCTCAACCAATGAAAAGTGTTATTTTTAGGTCACCTGACTTAGCCTTACATGATTATGAAACCAAAAGTGAAATGAACCAATGAAAAGTTTTATTAACAAGTCACATGACCTCTCACGCTCATGTTACGCGCTGCGGAACGCGCCCCGGTTAGCTTCCGGGTCGCTGCGCTTCGCGCCTCGGTCCGCGCCCCGGAGCACTTCCGGGTGCGCTAACGCGGTACGTCACAAGACGCATTACGCGGCAACGCGATACGTCGCGCTTTCGCGACGCGCCGCGGATCGCTTCCGGGGAGCTGCGTTTCGCGCCTCGGTCCGCGCCCCGGGGCACTTCCGGGTGCGCTAACGCGGTACGTCATAAGACGCATTACGCGGCAACGCGATACGTCGCGCTTTCGCGACGCGTCACGATGTTGATTTCTTACCGGTTCGCGGACCGGGTCGCGGCATCAATTTGAGCTAACGGAAAGCTTTCCGGTTCGCGGACCGGGAGCGAAACAAAAAAAATATTTAAAAAAAATTATTAATAAACATATAAAATATATTTTTGGATTTAAAGAAGAATACATTTTACAGCTATAGATATTAGCTTTTAAAAAACCAATGAAATTCACTGAAAAAACCATAGGTTATAGACCATATATAGTTAGGAATTAGCATTTACAAAACCTTCAAAATTCACTGAAAAAACCATAGGTTATACACCATATATAGTTAGGAATTAGCATTTAAAAAACCTTATTTTACTCACACAAAACCATTGAAATTCCATATATAGTTAGTTGTACTAACTATATATCGCGCACCCGCAATCCACTGCTGATCATGTCACATATTACATCATTCATGACATGGTCAGTGACATCACTGATGACATCACTGATGACATCTCAAATGACATCACTGATGACATCACTGATGACATCTCAAATGACATCACTGATGACATCACTGATGACATCTCATTTGACATTACTGATCACATCACTGATGACATCATTCATGTGATAATACGATGAAGCTCTTCAGACTCTAATATAACCTTAGATACACTCAGTGTAAACAGACACTCACAGACTGTCACTCATCCATGGAGTTACTCACACACCTAGTCAGTCATGCAAAGAATCAATCACACCTCCATTTCCTCAACTATACAGTTATACACACCTTACTTATTCAAACATATACTAACACATATTTACTCTCTTATACAATCTCTGATACAAGTTCACAATGATCCATACAGCCACTCACACATTCAGTGGCTCTTTTGCACAGTTATTTATATATGTCAACTCTCACATGTACTGTGTTTTACATATGTACTTACTTTGACATGTAGCACTGAGATATCCATTCACTCACCAATACACTCATGCACACAGTCAACCGCCCATACAGCTGTTTCCACATGCACTTTTGAACCCATACATCTAGTGAATCAACTGCTCACACATCTATGCACAGAGTCATACACCTCCCAGCCACCCATACACACTCTCAGTCTCCCATACAAATACTTGGGCAACCAATCAATAACCCATATAGTTAATCATATAGCTAATGATCAACACATGCAGCAGTTTATAGAACAACAGACATAATGATGCACAAATTGAGACAGTTTAGTCACTAACCCATGCACTCAGTGAGACACATTTAATCACTCATTCATACAGTCAGTCATGCACCTACTAAATCATTCATCCAGACACTTATACATCCACTCAATCTTCAATATGTAAGACATATTTTAACTTTACAGAAAAATACAGTCACTGGATGTTGTCATCAGTGATGTCATTTGAGATGTCATCAGTGATGTCATCAGTGATGTCACTGACCATGTCATGAATGATGTAATATGTGACATGATCAGCAGTGGATTGCGGGTGTGCGATATATAGTTAGTACAACTAACTATATATGGAAATTCAATGGTTTTGTGTGAGTAAAATAAGGTTTTTTAAATGCTAATTCCTAACTATATATGGTGTATAACCTATGGTTTTTTCAGTGAATTTTCAAGGTTTGGTAAATGCTAATTCCTAACTATATATGGTCTATAACCTATGGTTTTTTCAGTGAATATATATATATATATATATATATATATATATATATATATATATATATATACATACATATATATATATGTGTATATATATATATATGTATGTATGTATGTATATATATATATATTCACTGAAAAAACCATAGGTTAGAGACCATATATAGTTAGCTGGACATTTTATTGACATAAAACCAATGAAATTCCATATATAGTTAGTTGCACTAACTATATATCGCGCACCCGCAATCCACTGCTGATGATGTCACATATTACATCATTCATGACATGGTCAGTGACATCACTGATGACATCACTGATGACATCTCAAATGACATCACTTATGACATCACTGATGACATCTCAATTGACATCACTGATCACAACACTGATGATATCATTCATGTGATAATACGATGCACGTCCTCACACTCTAATATTACCTTTGATACACCCAGTGTTAAACACAGACATCCATTCTTGAAGTCATTGACACACCAATACCAGTTACTACATATGCACACACTGATTCCTAGGTCTATACACACATCCACTCATTTACCCATAGAATTACTCATACATATAGTCACTCATCAATACAACACTATCATCTGCACTCAAACACCTATACAGACACTCACATTCTGCCACTCATCCATTGAGTTACTCACACATCTAGTCAGTCATGCAAAGATTCAATCACACTTCCATTTCCTCAACTATACAGTTATACACAAAACACCTTACTTATTAAAACATATACTAACATATACTTACTTTGGTATACAATTACTGATACAAGTACACAATGATCCATACAGCCACTCGCACAATTAGTGGCTCTTATGTATAGTCATTTATATATGCCAGCTACCTACACACACACTCAGTCTCCCATACAAATACTCGGGCAACCAATCAATAACACATATAGCCTGTCGTATAGCTACTGATCAACACATGCAGTAGCTTACACACCAGACATACTGTTGCCCACATTCAGACAGTTTAGTCACTAACCCATGCATTCAGTAAGACACATTTAATCACTCAATCATACAGTCAGTCACGCACCTACTGAATCTTTCATCCAGACACTTATATATCCTCTCATTCTTCAATATGTAAAACATATTTAAACTTTACAGAAACACACAGTCACTGGATGATGTCATCAGTGATGTCATCAGTGATGTCATTTGAGATGTCATCAGTGATGTCATCAGTGATGTCACTGACCATGTCATGAATGATGTAATATGTGACATCATCAGCAGTGGATTGCGGGTGCACGATATATAGTTAGTGCAACTAACTATATATGGAATTTCATTGGTTTTATGTCAATAAAATGTCCAGCTAACTATATATGGTTTCTAACCTATGGTTTTTTCAGTGAATTTTCAAGGTTTTGTAAATGCTAATTCCTAACTATATATGGTCTATAACCTATGGTTTTTTCAGTGAATTTCAATGGTTTTTTAATAGCAAATATCAAAACCTTTAAAATGTATTCTTCTTTAAATCGAAAAATATATTTTATATGTTTTTAATAAATTTTTTTAATGTATTTTTTTTTTAATTATTTTTTTTGTTTCGCTCCCGGTACGCGAACCGGTGAGCTTCCCGTTAGCTCAATTTGGTGCCGCGACTCGGTCCGCGAACCGGTAAACGTTCCGTTTGCGCAACTACCGCATTAGAAAACAACATCGTGACGCATCGCGTAAACGCGACGTATCGCGTTGTCGCGTAATGCGTCATATGACGCGCCGCATTAGCGCACCCGGAAGCGCTCCGGTCCGCGAAGCGCAGCTTCCTGGAAGCGATCCGGGGCGCGGCGCGGAGCGCGTAACGTAAGCATAACAGGTCATGTGACTTGTTAATAACACTTTTCATTGGTTCATTTCACTTTTGGTTTCCTAATGTTGTTAGGCTAGGTCATGTGACCTAAAAATAACACTTTTCATTGGTTCATTTCACTTTTGGTTTCCTAATGTTGTTAGGCTAGGTCATGTGACATAAAAATAACACTTTTCATTGGTTTAGAACTATTTTTTTTCCCAAATGATGAAAACCCCTCCTTGTTTTTACCTCATTCTTACTTTCTACTTCCAGAGAGCAAGACCTATTTTTGACAATGGCTTCTGTAATAGCTGCAGCTGGTGCTTCTCAGCAACCACCACCACCACCACCACCACCAAAAGGACCACCTCCAACACTGGACTTTGGTAGAGAGGAAGATAATGAGGACGAAGAGGAGGAGGAGGAGGAAGAGCAAGTAAGGCAGTTCCTGCCAGAAACACCAAGGCAGAGCCATATTAAAGAGCACTACATATGGCAATTTTTTAAAATTCCACCTGGACAAAAGAAGGTCAATGCACCCCATGTGTCTTGTTTGATATGTAAAAATATACTTTCTCGTGGCAACCCCAACAAGAAATACAGCTTTGGGAATCATACAATGATTCGCCACATGGAGCGATGGCATCCTAATAATCTTTCCCAAGCACAAGTAAGGGATCTTGCTGCCAACCCCCCAAATGTCATCCCCAGCACCTCCAGTGGACAAAGCTCATTTGCCGGACCAGAAGGCCGAGAAATAATCCACAATATTCAAGCTCCTTTTGAACACTTCAAAATTGTTTGTATATATTGTGGAGGAACTATTTGTTATGGAGAGAAGAGTATTACTTTGATTAACCGAGCTGGAGAAAATCATAAATGCAACAAGATGAGAAAACAATGAATCCTTTTTATTTTTTTTTGCTCCTGTTGAGACATGTTCAAACCCTGCTTTTTTGTTATTTCCCCTAAAAAAACACTAAAAAACCACAAAATAGTTTTCAAAAATCAAAAAAAATCAAACAATTGTTCAGAAAATTAAGAAAAAAAAGAAAAAAAAGAAAAAGAATAAAAAAACAGTTCTTTTCAGAACTACCTTCCATTTATAACAAAATTGCTAACATTTTTATACCCTGTCTTTCTTTTTTCCTCATAGTACGCTCCTCGGACCGCGTACCGGGCGCTCCCCACACAAAAAAAAGATTTTTTTTTTATTTTGTTTTGCCCCACGGGGCCCTTTTAAAGCCTCCACATCAAACCTAGGGTGTCAGTGAGGATCTACTATGCCCCCTTATGGTCATTTCCCCCTTTGTTTTGGCCTCCTCTTGTCTCTCGATCCTACCGAGAGACAAGATGGCGGCCGCTCCGGACTGTTTAGAATGTTGACAGACACCGGAGACCCAATCAGCTTCGCTTCGCGAAGTTCCGTTACGCGTCAGGTACGCGAACCGGGGCGCTGCCCGGAGCGCGCTTACAGATATATATATTTTTTTAACGTTAATTTCTCAAAATCCACTGGAACACATATATTGAGACCTAGCAAAGGCACATCGGGCTACCAGTCCCTACAATTTTGCCAAGTTTCATGCAAATCCATTCAGCCGTTCGGGCTAAAAGTGAGGCCAACCGCCCTATGGAAATTAACATGGGAAAAACGCGTTTTGGGACCCCCCTTTTTTCTAGGCCCCCCCTTGACGAAACCCCCCCAAATTTTTAGGGACTGCTCAGAAACAAAATGTTCCATTTTCCTGAAAATTTCAGCACATTCCGTCCACAAACGCCAAAGTTATTAGATATAGAATTTTCAAAAATCCCGTAGAGAAAAAATCCTAACTATATATACCTACTGACGACCGCCAGTAGGTAATATATATATATATATACATATATATATATATATATAGATAGATAGATAGATAGATAGATAGATAGATAGATAGATAGATAGATAGATAGATAGATAGATAGATAGATAGATAGATAGATACATATATTCACTGAAAAATCCATAAGTTTTAGGGGTGTTATAGTCAGTTGGACATTTCACTCGTTCAAAACCATTGAAATTCCCCCGTTATAGTTAGTTGTACTAACTATAACTCACATGCCCGCAATCAACTGATGATGATGTCACATATTACATCATTCATGACATGGTCAGTGACATCACTGATGACACCACTGATGGAATCTCAAATGACATCACTGATGACATCATCCAATGAATGTGGTTTGGTTCGATATTTAAATGAGTATTATATATACAGCAATCTGCCTTGAAGACTGAGTGGATGTATAAGTGTCTGAATGGAGGATTTAGTAGCAATGCGATTGACTGTCTAAGTGACGAATTTAAAGTGTCTCACTAAATATATGGGATAGTGATTAAACTGTGTGAATACCTGTATCACTCTATCTCTTGTTGTGTAAACTACGACATAAGTTGGTTACTAGCTATGTGAAAGTCTATATTAGTTATTAATTAGTTAAGTGAGTATTTGAATGGGATAGTGAATGAATGTGTGTGTGGTTGGGTGGAAGGTGTGTGACTGTCCAAAGATGAGTAAATAGTTGATTTAGTAGGTATATGAGGTTAAGACTGTATGTGGAAACAGTTGTTTGGGTGAGTGAATCTCTTTATGGGTGTGGTGATGAGTAAATATATTTCTCAATGATAATGTCCAAGAAACCAATAATGTAAAAGGCAGTGTATGTGACTGTTGTTGTATATAAATAAGTTTACATGAGTGAATCTATAGGTAAGTATTTAGATGTGTGTGTAGATGTGGGAATCACTGAGTGGGTTTTTAGAAACTTGTACTGGTGTGTCAATGGTTTCAAATATGGTACTCCATATTTTATAATGAGTGTTGAAAGGTGGATGATGTCATCAGTGATGTCATCAGTGATGTCATTTGAGATGTCATCAGTGATGTCATCTGTGATGTCACTGACCATGTCATGAATAATATGATATGTGACATCATCAGCAGTGGATTGTAGGCGCGCAAGTTATAGTTAGTACAACTAACTATAACGGGGTAATTTCAATGGTTTTGTACGAGTGAAATGTCCAACTAACTATAACACCCCTAAAACCTATGGTTTTTTCAGTGAATTTCTAAGGTTTTTTAAATGCTAATTCCTAACTATAACATGTCTGAAACCTATGTTTTTTTCAGTGAATTTCAAAGGTTTTTTAAATGCTAATTCCTAACTATACATTTCTGAAACCTATGGCTTTTTCAGTGAATTTCAAAGGTTTTGTAAATGACAATTTTTAAATGTATTAATTCTTATATTTATTTTTTTGATACTGATTTACTACATTTTTTTAAACTATTTATCTTTAGATATTTTTTTTTAAATTACATTATAATTATATTATACATTACATTACAAAATATACTTTCTCAGAATAAATTGCTTTAGGTTAAATACTTTGCAAATAGGCAATAGACTTTTAAGTACAGTAGTTATAGTTGTTGTAATGCGCAACACAATTTCGGACACAATGCAACATTGAGCTCAATGTGAATTTCTAGTTAAATGCAATTAGTTACTTTTTTGGATTACTTTTCTAATCACAGGACTAGATCCTAGATTCAGTCCTGGGATATCTCCTGTAAACAGTTGAGTAAAAACGTTTTGGTTACAGTAGTGATTTTTAAGGAATATTATTGTATTTTAAAAGTTGACAAAAAATGTTCACATAAAATCACCAATGTTATCCTATGGGAGGAAATTCACTTATCAGGTAAGTAGTGTTAACGTTACTTTTTCTTACTCAGTTGTGAATCCTGGATCTCCTGTAAACAGTCGAAAGAATGCGTTTAAGTCATACAGGCAATTTTTAAGGAATATTTTTAGTTTGTGAAAATAGAAACTTAGAAACTTTTCTGGTGAAAACCACACGATGGATTCCTATGGAAGGAAATACAAATTTTTGGTAAGTACGCTTAGAATTACTTTTCAAGGTCAGCGCTGGGCTCAAAGATGCTGCGCTGACGTCTCTCCTGATAACAGGTGAGTAAATCGGAATTCGTAGTTCGGCTGATATTAGAGGAATATTTGCACGTTTCAAAAATCGACACAGAAACTTTTCTGCTGAAAACCAAACAATGGATTCCTATGGAAGGAAACACAAGTTACTGGTAAGTACGGTTACAATTACTTTTCAGGGTAAGTGCTGGGCTAAAAGATGCAGCACTGGTTTCTCTCCTGATAACAGGTGAGTAAATCGGAATTCGTAGTTTGGCTGATTTTAGAGGAATATTTGTAAGTTTCAAAAATCGACACTTCAGCGTTTAGCACTATTTATTACAACTAAAGTATCCCTTCACTTCAGAAATGGGCACAAAAATGCACTTTGTTCTAAAATATAGCACTTAATACAACAGAACACGAATAGAGAACTTATGCTAGCTTAACCCCTTGCATGCGGGGCTCATTTCCCCGCTGTGCTGGGTGGAGGGGGGCGCGCACAGCACCCCGGTGCTCATGACAAGCTCAGCTCGTCATGAGCCACGGTGGTCGTGTGCTCATGATGAGCTGAGCTCATCATGACCACACCCGTTTGTGTAGAACGTTCGCACAGCAGGGGAATTAGCCCAGCGTGCGAGCGTTCCAACAGTCATGACGAGCTCACGAGCACCGTGGCTCATGATGAGCTGAGATCGTCATGAGCGTTCAAGGGGTTAATGTGCTCCTGGGGTAAGAACTCCCCTAACTTACTACATTCATTTAGCACCATTCTTTTACTGCAAAATTTCATCTTGTGTCTCAAATGAGTGCAAGAATGCATTTAGCGCTATGAAATAGGGCTAAACGTGCTTTGGTGTAGGATATTTCCCAACGTACTCCCTGCATTTAGCACTCTTTCCTTAGCATGAAATGCATCCTTATGTCAAAATGGATGCAAGGATGCATTGGGCACTACGAAATAGCAGTAAATGGAGCAGAACATAAATAGTAAGTGCAAAATGTGCTCTTGCTGTAGGATTTTTCCCCAAACTACTCCTAATTACAAAAAAAATTAATTTGATACATCAATGGCAAATTGTGGGCCAGCAGATGCTCTCATAGGCTCAGATGGCCTGTTGCTGCCCAATGTAAGCCCTGCGTACTAGTCTTGCAGCGGGAGGGCAAAGATCACCACTAGCCCCATGGCCAGGCCTAGAACTGCGCTGCATTGTCTGTGGGAGACACGAGGCAGTGCTAGCCCGAGGGCTTTGCACAAGTGGCCCTGCAAGAAAGTCAGGCTTGTGCCAATGCACCCTCAGAGATCCCTACACCTACTTGGCCATGGTGCTGCATCCTACCGCAGGAAGAACCTGACTCTGGCAAGTAGCACTAGGAGTCAATCAGAGAAGTGTCATAGGTCCAAACAAGGATTGACAAATTAACGACCCATCATCTAGGTGCGACTGGGGCCCACGATGAGGAAACACTGAATTAGTACTCAACAAACTCCACTGATTCCGGGGCCCTCTTGCAGGCAAACCAGGACTCTAGGAATGTGGAAATGAAGATTAGTGATGTGAAGGTGGATGTGACACTACCCCAGCAAAACCTTTGCAATGTGACCAATTAAGTTGCAGAGGCTGAAGTTCGAATCTCCACCCTAGAAAATGAAATTACCTCCCATAAATCCATGGTCTCTAAAATACTCCTCTCTAATAAACAACTCATAACCATATCAAAAGATGCAGAAATCAGATCCCAACACAATCATCTTTTATTTTTGGGATTTCCAGATGTGGCAGAAACAGAAAGCCAGATAATTTTCAAGAGACCTGGCTGAAATCCTGGATCCCTAATGATCTGCGCTCCCCATGGTTCAGGCTTCAGTGGGTGCACAGATCACTAGTTCCAAAACCTTCCCTGAGAGGTGCTTTACGTCCAATGATAGGTCGTAACCTGAAACTTTCCAGACTGGGATGTAATATTCTGGGAGGCAAGGACGGCTGGAGACCTAACACTCCAATCCACATGCATCATGATCTTACCAGATTACTTTAAAAGGCCAAGCAAAAATGTAAATCCTTTGATGAGTTTGAGCAGAATTGAGAACAATGATCTTCCCATGACCATGAAGGTGATACATAACTCTCTTACCCACTTCTTTGAGACACTGGAGGAGGCAGAGTAAAAGAAGGCTCTCCACTGGGTTCCTGGATTAGACCATACACAACAAAAATATCCAATTATCCTGAGCCCCTAGTCACAATGGTATTGGATGCGGCATGATACAATGGTTTCCTTACTCCTTTGAAACAAACGTGGGCCTGCCTCAGGGAGACAAATGGTAACACTCCTTTGTGTTCCTAGCCCATGGAAGCCCAGCAGATGCTGGAACAGTGACTAAAGTAGACAACTCCAATGTGAGCCCCTGTAGCCAGGTGTGACAAGGAAGCACCATTGGTTATCTGGCCTGGGGCCATAAGCACTCAATCTATGATTCCACTCATCCCTCAAACCCAGCTGTAGCACTGCAGTACCAGAAAGTCTTGGAGCTTGGAGGTGCACCACTAATGCTCCATTATAATAACTATATTGGTTGGTTTTAAGGGTTGTTTAAGTACCACAGATGATTATGGGAGGGAAGAAGGGATGGGGGTAGTTGGGGAGAAAGTGGGTTTGATTTTAATTGTTCTGTTTATAGTTTTGACTGCTGCCGAAGACATATCACATCCATCCCACACTATGAGTTCAACAAATAATTTCTCACTAGACCAAGGCCCTCCGAAAAGAGAATCTCAAGGATCACACTAATGTGGTACACCCAGCTTGTGGAGCTCTTGATTCCCCAAGGCCCTATGAGAAAATTTGATTTGAAGAGAACTTAAAATGGCCGTAGCTACATCGTTTATGTAAAACTGAACATAGAAACCAATTGAGAGATCTAATAGCAGCTTCAGTAGAGCAGCTGAATCTTTTTGATCAAATCCAAGCATGACAATACTGTCAAATGCAAGCATCCTAGGCACCCATGGAGCATAATTATCCAAGAGGCTTACTCCCTGTCAGACACTGCTCAGGGGGCAACTAGGTAGACAGGGGCTACTGGGCCCCAATATGGTGATTTACCTCCAACCCCTACTAAGGGGTTGCAAATTTGACCTTGTACATTCAGCACTTGATTCTCAGGGTAGCGAGAGTGAACTGCTGAAGTTAAATAGTGTGGTGGGCAAGAGTGTGGGTGTCACCAGTCAGTCAAAAGGAACATATTGTCAAGCATAGAACATATATATTTTTTTAAATTTTTATATATATATATATATATATATATATATATATATATATATATATATATATATATATATATATATATATATATATATATATATATATACACTGACGAAGGCAGCTTGCCGAAACGCGTCTGTGCAGTTTCCCCTAATGAATCATATCATGATTTCATAATCCCTCCTTGAGTGCTGCATCTTTTCTTTGAGGATACGAAAAGTTCCAGCGCAATATATATATATATATATATATATATATACACGAAATCTAAGGTATTTTGAGACCACCCTAAAGTTTTTAAGGCAGTCAGCCAGTGCAGTCTGGTTTGACATATTTTCTTCCTTGGTCCCTAGCTGCAACTGTAACAAAGGTGGTTGCAGCCTCACAAAATCATTTATATGTCCTAGCCGCACTTCTTTCTCGCAAATATGAGAACTAGTGGTTTTTCGTATGCCAATAATCTTTACAAAAGCCATTCTCTACCCTTTCACTAATACCACATAAGCCAGCCCCTTAACAGCATTTGGCAGGCACTTTGACTTATAAATTGTCACAATTTCTCTGAAGGGTTTGCTACACAATCTAGTCGTTAAGCTTAGGACTGCCTCCATGCTTCTAGCCAGAGAAGCTGCTCTTGTTGTTTTCGAAGGACCCCAGGTGAATTTATCATCACACAGAATTCCCAAATACAGATATGAGGGACTATGCAAATTTTTGTACTCACTGAAGAAACTAACTATATCTTTCTTTTTCTGAGAACCCTAGACCAATATGTGTGTTTTTGCTTGATTTACTGTAATATCTAAGTCCGTCATAAAAGCACAAAGCTGGTCTAACAGTTTCTGCAACCCAAACGCAGTTCTGGTCAATAAGACTGTGTAAGTCTAGAACACTGCAATTTCCTATCCGGCGTAGTCAGCATTGATGTCTAATAAGTGTTTCTCAATACAATTAAGATAGTAAGTAGTTAAGTAAGTAAGGGAATTTCTAAAGTGTGACAGTTACTCCGAAGAGTGTCCGGATGCTCTGCACAGACAGTGGAACAATTGAGCGGGGAATAGGACAGGCTCAATTACTTGAAAAGAGCCATGTTTTCAGCTTCGTACAGAACAGGGCAGGGGGGTAGCTGTGATGCTTCCTAATTCAAGGGAAAGTTTATTGCATAAAGACGGACCCAAGACAGAAAATCATCTGCCTCTTGTCCTCGACCTACGGATCCGAGGGACTTTGGCCAGACAGAGATTTGCTGAGTGTAAACTTCTAATAGGAGTGTAGAAATGAATTCTCACTCTTAGGTACCCTGGGCCTGCCCCATATAACCCTTCGTGGGTTAGCAGTAGGATCTTTAAGGTGATCCTCTTCCTAACAGGAAGCCAGTGCAGCTCTCTGAGTGATTAAGGCACATAAGTTCTCCGAGGTAGGCTAAGTACTGTACGAGCAGCTGCATTCTGAACCATCTGTAGCCTATTCATAAAACAATCAGGCAGGGCCAGATATAGTGCATTGCCATAGTCCAGCTTAGATGTAATCTGAGCTTGGACCACCTGTTGTCTAGCCACCAGAGACAGAAAGAGCAGGAACTTTCTCACCATACGTAATAATCCAAAACTGGTTCCTACCACAGCATTAACTTGTGAGAGAAAAGAAAGTTCCCCATTGAGCTTGATACCTACATTTTTGGCAGACTTGGTATGAATAAGTTGTGGAGGGCATCCTTTGGCCAGAAGGTGTGCCAGGGTTCTTTCGATCTAAGACCGAAGAAGAGGAGCTCTGTTTTCACTGCATTACATTTCATTTGATCGACCGAGAGCCATTGGAAAAATTTGGCCAAGCAAATTCTGATCTTATCACCCAGAAATGTTTCATTTTTTCCTCCCATTAAAATTACAGCTGGGTGTCATCTGCATAAGTGATAGAACCAGAGGCTTCTGCCAAACATGCCAGGGGAGCCAGATGCAAGTTAAATAGTGTTGGGCTCAGGGAGGAGCCCTGCGGAACTCCCACCTTAAGCTCTTGTGGTCTGGCTGAGAAAGGAGGACACCACACCTCTTGACCCCTTATCTTTGAGGAAGGAGGCCAACCATTTCTACCCTGCACTCTAATCCTGACAGAAAGGAGTCTCATCAAAAGGGTGTGGTGGGGGATCATATCACATGCTGCTGACAAATCCAGCATAATTAGCGCAGCTTTGCCACCATCATCGAGGATACATTCGATAAAATTGACCTCCTCCACCAATGCTATTTCAGTACTTCAACTGAGAAGAAACCCATATTGGCTTGTATGCAGTATATCATTGCTTTCCAGGTATCAGGATACCTGCTGATTCACATGTTTTCCAAGAACTTTCGAAAGGGCCGGGAGTAGAGGGATTAGCCTATAATTAGCCGGATCTGTGGCATTTGATGGAGTTTTTTTAGCAGTTGCAGAATTTTAGCCTATTTCCATGCCTTAGGGACAATAGCTGTGGAGAGTGAGGTATTTAGAAGAAAAGCAATAGGAATTATGGCCTCTGTACCCAGAGAATAGAGATTAGACTGGCAAGGATCAGATGGCGAGCCTGATTTAATACTCCATAGAGCATCTAGTGACTCTTCTAGGGAGATCAGATCAAATATCTCTAGGAAATAGGTAGGGTTGGGGATATGAGTGTTTTGCTGATTATTGTCTGTCAAGACTCTCCTCACTCCATCTTGGGGGAGAGACTAGCTTGGATAGTTGAGATCTTGTCCTGAAATTACTGAGACAGTTTTTCACACCATTCCTTGGATGACAAACGATTATCAATACAGGCTACTGGGGAGGTAAAGGACTTCACTATTTTGAATACCTCTTTTGATATATTACCAGCTTTTGAGATTTTGGCCTCAAAGTAAAGTTTTTTTGCTATCTTAATTTCTTTATGATACTTTTTTAAGTATGACTGTAGCAGGCTTTGGCCATAGAAAAGTACAACACCCTCCAAAGTCACTCTAAGTGCTTCCACTCTAGTTTAGCCTCCTTAAGAGAGATAGTATACCACAGCTTTGAGGATCTACTGCGATATGACTGTTGTAACCTCTCTGGCACAAATGCGCAAGTAGTGGCCTCAATCGAGTTGTCCGTAAAGCCAACATCCAGGTCCACATCCCCTGTAAGTCCGAATTTTTCCTATTTCAGAGTCCTAAAAAACACCTCCGGTTGGACTTTTACGAAAGGCTCTTACTGCTCTAGATAATAAGATTTTTCGAGATATAGATCTCTCCAGCCTAGCCCACATGAACCTAATCATATAATGATCTGACCAGACTAAGGGGATCTAAGTCTCCACTTTTAGGGGTAGATTAGGGAAGATCCGATCTACGGTATACAAACAGTAAGAAAAGAAAGGGGGCAAAATGCAGGCCTGGTCTATGCCTCTAGCAAGTTTAAAGGCTTCTGTTGTTTCCCCACCAGGGACAAACCTCACACTTGCAGTCACTTCTAGGTGTAACTCCCTCACAAAGTTGACAATGCTCATCTCTACCCCAATTTCAATCATAATGGTTCAAAGTTTTTACCTGTTGACTGTGCCAAATGCCAAACACAAATCTATGAAGTTATATATATCTGTCCTTCCTTGGTCACTGTGTATTTATTTATCAAAAGATAAAAGTGAGGGACCTCTCAATTGTGCCGATGCCAGTGCAAAACCCAAATTTCAACTCAGAGAGAACATTGTTTTCATTTGCCCAAGTTTGCAAACGCTCTAACAGGAATATGCGGCATAATTAATCAGCAAAATTGAGCAGTAACATTGTGGATTCCCATTAGAGCCTGTGGTCAAGTTAAGGGAGGGCCCATAGTTAGAGAGTCCTTCAAAACATTGGTGAAAAGGTAGCCCACAAGGACATTTTAGCCTTAAAAATATATGCAGGCACCCCATCCGGCCCTGGAAATATTGTTCAATTCAATCTCTTTTCTAGAGGAGGGCATTAAAGAATTTGAAGATATTGTAGAAGAATTTTCCTGTATCTCAATAGGTGAGGGACCCTCAGTGGAGACTGGCCATGAGTAGAACTGTGTAAAATATCAAACCCAACCCTCCAATGGAATCACTGCATCTGGACCAGTTTCGTGAGTACAATCACAATTTCAAACCTGAGCAACGCTTGCAAACATAAGTGTACATATTAATGAAGAACTCTCTTTCCTTTACAATTCCTTAACTGTGTTTCTGATCATATATCACTAAAATATGTTTGGTTACTGCAAGGCGATTGCCTAGCCTCACGTGTGTTACCTCATGCTCACCTTAGAAGTGGGTTCAGCTATTATGCTTTGTAGTAACCTGTATATGAACTTTGTAATTGTTCCTTGAATGTATTGTTTATTTATGATGTTGTCCTTTGTATTCGACCTTTGACAAGACATGTCTGACATTTATATAAGACTCTTAGGTTTAGCTTGACTTATTGTGTACGAATGTATTCTTCCTCTTTGCCTTTCCCTTTACTTATCCTCTTTTTATATGCTTACTTTCTCTGTTAATGTTGGTGTTAGGTTTTAGGATGGCTGTTCTTCTTTTTTTCTGTTCTGTTCTAATTCCTAAGGGAGCTATCCTTTTCCACCACTGTTATTGTCATATTCGGATCGGGAGCTGTGTGTTAGGGACCATTTGACAATAACTTACTTTGATTGAGATATGTAATGACGGGCCATTGTTGTCCTTTATAATACACCAGTTATATAGGTTTGATATTACTACTGCTATGGTTGTGTGCACCTTCTCTTAATTACGTTGCTGGTCTTATGGAGCCTTACGCGGTTGAATGGTGCTACAATACGTATTTTGTGCTTCTCTGTATTTATTGTATTAATGTAGTTCGATTTGGGCTAGGATATTCTTGATCTACCGATTTTGTTTAGGCTATGCCTCGTTGTACGCTTGAACAGTGGCAGCCATATATTTTATTGTTGTCACTTTGTTGCGTTTCAGTTTACTACCCTTTCGCCACTTTGGGTCGTTCGGACATCATTTCTGTGCGAGACTCGTCTTTTCTTTACTCGGGTAGTTTTCACAAATACCCACTCAAAGATGGCGTTATTTCAGGATTTGTAATCCGTCATCAGTTTTGATGACCTTGTGTGTATAAATGTGCACTCAAAGAGGGCGCTGGTGCTGGACGCCGATGTAAGACACGCACTTTGGACTGCTGCCTCACTGAAATTTAGGTATGTCATACTACCCGTTTTTTCTGAGGGCCTCCTTTACTTTCTCGTTAGCTTATTTTTTCATTAGCTTATGCTTTGTAGGGTTGGTTCTAATATTGTAAACAGTGAAGTTCAGCCATGTCGCTTTCATCGGTATTTTTAGCGATAGATAACACGTCTTACTGTGTTTTGCTTTGGTTATAGGTCCGAACTCGGTTAACCTGTACCGGGACTTTGGACATCTCCATTTGGTCTTCCTTATAGGTAAAATATCTTTAAGACTTTTAAACCTTTTACTTTAAGTATGCTTTAGTCTACACACAAAATGTGAGCAGGCTTGGCCCGTGCTTGTTCACTCGTATGATTGCTTATATGCAGAATGTGTCCGATATATTTTCTCTCCTTAACTAACTCAATTCCCTACTCTGGTCCTTTTTAAATTTAAGATTTACTGTTCTTTATTGCTTACTCCATGGTTTGCACCTCCTTTTGTATTTTGCTATTTAATAATGATATAGACAGTAGGACTTCGCTGTTTAAGTATGCCTTTTTGATTTTTATTTGCTCCCGTCTGTGGAGAAGTGTGGCTCAGGGGTTAGAGGCAGCAGACCCGGAAGCTGAGATCAGTTCTGGACCAGGGTTCAATTCCCCGCCTCGGCAGGGTCTTGGGCTAAAAAATTCCACGGACTCGATAATTCTCGCCCCGGTGCCTCCTCGACTCACAGGTTCACACTCTGCGACTCTGGGCAATAGCTTGCTTAATCTCCACAACGGCCCCTCGCTGCGGGATGCCTGACTTTCACCTTGTGGATACCCTGCTATCTCACAGGGGAATACCAGGAAGGGTTCCCTAAGCAAGCACCGGGAAACCCACTGCGGGTAGCTGTGCGCTATATAAGCTCAACTACATTTACATTTACATTTACATACGATTTTCCCTTATTCTAGATGGATGAGGGGTGTCGATGTGTTTTGTAGCTTTTCCTTTTGAGCAGAAGCAGCAATTAGGAGTGTTGTTGCATCTTGGTTTATATAAACTGTGGTAATTTATTATATGATATTATGAGTATATAATTTTACATTTTATTTTTTGTCTGATTCTGGTATTAGAAATCCTGTGCTCTTTTGTTTAGGAATTTGACTTAGTCTGAGTGTATGGCTCATGGACTGACCATCGTACTGTTCTTTCATTATTAAATATATATATATATCCTTGATAAGTTTTCTGTTATACTTTTTGCTTTGGTGACTATTACGTGCTGGTACATTGGGGGTTGACATGGGTCTAGACCTATTTATTCCTCACATTTTCGTTGGTCTTCTAGTGTTGTGTGTTTATGCACTTTCCTTTTCAGAGCACTATGGGTCTTTGTGTGACAGCACTTGCTTCTTATTCACTCTTTATCTTTTACTGATGGATTTGGTTCTTTATTTCTTGTGAGTTCTTGTTAGTGTAACAGATATCTGACTTAGTAATGCGATTTGTGATGTTAAATGTAGGGTTTTTTGATGTGTCATTAAGGCTATCCCTTATTTGTTTGAGCACTGATGAAGTCTTTTGGCATAAAAGCCTGACGAAACACATATTGTCAAGATCTTTTGGCTATCCTATGGCTGAGGAATTTTCAAATTAAGAACTGTGGCAAGAATTCTTTTGGTTACCCTGTGGTTGGAGTATATCCGAATAAGAACTGTTTACTCAGAAGATACCATGGAAATGGAAAAATAAAGATAAGAAAAGAAACGTATTACCACTGAAGAGAGTTCTTTATTGATATGTACACTTATGTTTGCAAGCGTTGCTCAGGTTTGAAATTGTGATTGTGCTAGGGTGGACTTTGTCCATCTGTTTCACAACTGCTGGCAGTGGTTGTATTCTTACCTTGTAGCACTTGCTTGCCCTGACTATTGAGAGAAATTGTGCACTATCTTGCACATTTATACCCTACTGCCAACCCTTGTCTGAACCAGTTTCGTGAGTATTCTCAAAATAAGTGTGATTCAACGTCTGCCAGAAGAGTTTGTTCTCTTTGAGTGCACTAGCCATTGTTAGGGTATGATAGGATTCCTCTCTTACTGTTTTTGTCAGGGTCATTAATGCCCTTTTTAACACCTTCCTGCAGCTGCACACTTGTTCCAGATCTCAAGTACCTGCTTTAAGGGCTAGCATCAGCTGATTATGAATCTTTGTACAGTTGGAGTCAAATCATTTAATTTGTTTCCTTTTGTTAGTATTAATTGTGACAGTAAGCAGTTCATGTGCTTTCTTAGCTATTGTTTATTGTGCCCCCCAGCATTGTTTTCATCAAGACATACCAAAAAATCTGAATAAGTTGTGCCCACTAGGACAGAGAGAAACGAGTCCTTGTCCTCTTTAGGCCAGCTCATAACCACCCATGTATTACTTGTATGGACTAATTGTAGAGGATTCAAAGCCACCTGGATTTTTGTGAAGAAAGTTTGGCTCATTGACATCGCTATCAGTTTACGATGACAAAGAGGTGAATCTAATACTACATAGTCATCAATTCAGCTCCTGGCTGTTAGACCAGCCATCCTTGTCATGGTTTTCCCTGAATATTTGCCTCTACCGCCTGTATTTTTAATGCTATGCTGGAATTAATTGTTGCTTGCTTAGATGCTATGAGCACCTTGCCACTGCTTTTTAGTGTCAAAGCTCAAGTGATCCCTAGAGAAATTGCTATTATGATTAATTCTCCATGACTGGAATATTTGAATTCCTGGTAAGTCCCTACAAGCCCTGCACTGAGTGTGGCAGGGCATGTATATCAAATGCTACTAGTGGGCCTCCAGCACTGGTTGAGACACCCACGTGAGTAACCCTGTAAAGGTATCTCAGACCTGCCACTGCAGTGTCTGCATGCAGTTTTGAACCGCCATGTCAACCTGGCAAGTGCACCTACTTGCCAGGCGCCAACCTTCGCTTTTCTTACATTTAAGGCATCCCTCATGTAGGCCCAAGGTACCCAATCAGCACGGAGCAGTTTATGGGAAGGAAAGACATGTACGAGTGTGTGTTACATGTCTTGATAGTGCCAATTTCGGTTTTCACTATTGAAAGACTGTCTGTCTCTTAGGCTAATATAGGAGTTACTTTGTAACATCCTACAAGTATAACTCTCCATTAGGACAAGACGTGGAGTTTAGGCTCTCTGCATTAGGTGTCTTTTTTGCGCAATGTTATCTCCTCCTCCTGTGGTCATGCTGCACCTGGGAAGACGGAACTGGGTTGGACTGGGCAGAGAGACCCTTGCCACAGAGAAGAAAGAGAAAATAGGGTATTCGTATTGGACATTAAACTCCAGAGAATCAGATCACTTCTGGACTCAAAAGGAACGTTTTCCAAGGTGATGAGCTGGAGAGCGGCAAGGAGGACTACTGCTCCTTTGCTGAGTGTGCATTGCTGAGTTGGCCTAAAATTGCTCGTTCTGCCAAGGAGAGGGCAAAGACTAGAGCATTGCTGTGATCCTGCTTGAAGAAGAATCTCTAATAGCTTCTGTGTGCTGGCCTCCTGTTTTGAAGTCTCAGGGACACAAATACTTCACCTGCAGCCCCCTGACCAGCACCTGGACACCTCTGAGGACTCCTGCATTCAAAATGGCACCAATGCCAGTTCCTGGGCCCCAGGAATAGTGTGGTTGGCGCTGGAAAGCAAGCAAAACAACTCTGAAGGCATCAGTGACACCACCAGTGATGCCGCTACCTGCACCAATGCCGGGGACACTGCTTGTGAAGTGCATGACACACCACCCTGCCTGTACCATAGCCTTAACGCCCTTCGATGCCTGCAGTTATTTGCCTTCCCAATGCCAGAAATCGCACCGATGCTGTCACTGCCAGCACCTGCATCCCGTTATCGAGGTGCTGACTATCGAGGGTGTTTTCACAAACTCTTCAACTTTTCATCGCCTCACATGGAACTGACACCTCACCACCCACACTGCAGACTTCCCCTGTTCTGGATTCAACGCAGTGCATTGTCCATAGACTTCATATTCCATGGTACTGTGGTATGGGCATCCATGTGACTCCCTGGCCGATGCTGCTCTCCTCGAGGTCCGTGTTGTACTTTGGATTTATGCCTGTCACGACGTTGTAATAGCCCCAGTTGGAGCTACTTTGTTTCTACAAGTTCTATTTTTGAAATAACTGTTCTGAGGTCATAATTTGATACATGTATTTTGGATTTTTTCTATTTTGGTCTTGTTTGGTTTAGATAAAGTTACTTTATTTTAAGAAATTGGTGTAGTGTCCATTTGTGGTGTCTTCACTGTTACTGAGTGTTTCAACTACAAATACTTTACACATTGTCGAATAAGCCTGCCTGTTCATGCCGGGCTACCAAGGGGGTGTGCATGGGTACCCCTTACCCTGACTAGAAGCAAGGGTCCCTTCTTGTACAAACGTAAATACCTTTGCCAATTAGAGACCTCCATTTCTAACACTGATGTTTTACTGGAGCCTCTCCTGTAAGCAAAAGCAAGGCTGATGACTGGGTCTGTAGTCAGAGAGTCAAAGGAGAACACCAGATTATATTTCATGAGGAGTAAATTCAGTTTCTTTCTATACAGGGAGTGATGTTATTGTGCAATGGAGTCCCCTCCAGCATTCACCACACCACAGGTTTCCTCTACAGGAGATAGTTGACACTTTGTCATGTACAAAGCACCCATCCATGTAATCAGATAGTGGCCCTTAATAGTGTTCAGTCTCTGTTCAATACCCTCATGAAACAATTTCACCTTGTGAAAGTTACTTATATGAACGACATTAATATTAAAATTAATCAGTAGAACATAACTTGAATGGCAGCTTATCTGTAAAAGTAAGTAATGGGGAGAATGAAGGTTCGTCCATGTGATCATCTTGGAAAAGTTAGGAAAACTAGTGTGACTAAACCTCCATTGGCCCGCCCATATATCCAGGCACAGCAAATGTAAAGTATGTAACAAAAACCATCAATAAAAATACTCTCTTTTAATCAGTTTTCTTGCCAGTTTAGTAATTCATGACATTTAATAAAATGTTGCCAATTAGAATCTGTCAGCTTGACCACCAGTCTTCCACATTCCATGAAGCTAGCCTTATAGTTTTGTCTATTTGGCTCTGAGAGAAATTCCTAGGAGAAATCTCCCCTTCTAAATTCATTATATGAGGTGTAAATTAGGTGCGGAAATGAGAAGCTATCAATCTGACACCCTTCAGCTGAGCGTTGCAATGGGCTAAGAGAAATAATCTTATGCTGAAGTTAATCCAGGTGATCTAGTTATGATAGAGTTGAAAACCTGTTTGTAATAGTAACAAGAAAGGTCACCTGGGAAGATGTCAAGATCAAATAACTTAGTAGTCAGTAGAAGAAACCCACAGGGAGTGCCCTATTCATATTTGTGGTATGCACAGAATAACTAAGCCTGCCCAAAATGTTGTGCACAAACAATCTGTTCTTGAAGTTCACAACAATGCAATCACTGCTATCCAGTTTGGGATGATTTCCTTCCCATGAAACTCACTAGATTTATTTGGTTGTAAAGTTGCCTTGGGGCTCCCACTCTACCATTAATCCAGTGCAAAACTTTGTTTACTAACTGGTTGTGATTTTCAGATAAACCTCGTCTCAGCGAAGTAACACCTTTGAGAACCAGCACATAAGGAGTGGGTTCAGGTGGCAACTGCAAGATAAGGTGATCCATTGAAGGAGCACTTTGAGAATTGAGAATGCCCCCGTAATGCTTCAAGCTTCACCCATTGGTCCTTGATTTTCCAAAGGTGATAATTCCTTTGGAGTGGGAGCTGGCTGGGCTCCTATGGGAGGCTGCATTATAGTTGTAATATCCCTATTCCCTCTAGTCGCTCCTCAGTCTATTGAGGTTGTCATACAGGCATCACTAGTCAAAGGCCTAGAGGGCTGTACACATGTGCCGAGTCCCCTAACGAGGACCTCACATGAGTCTAATCTGCCTAGAACAGTATTGATAAAGTCAGGCACATGCTTATTGAAGACAACTGCATCTCTCCTGGCCAATGATAGCTGGTTAATACACCAATTTAATTTTTCTTCAATTTTCTTTTACATTTTGAACATTCCACCCTCAGTGGGTGGGGTGATCTAATAGTATAATAGCCATTCTGCCCTGGGCTACAACAGTTGTTAAATACTGTCTCCATGATTATCCGCATTCAACTGTGGGTTGGGTGGCATAAGCAGGGATCAGAGACCTTTAAAGATCAGTATGACCCTCAGCAATGGGCTACACTGCTAAATTATAGACCATTCTAAATCATATGTGGTGCAACATCTTCCATCTAAAACTCAAACCTACCTTGTCAGATACATTTCAAGTTTCAAGGTTGCCTTCCACTAATGGTGTTCACTCTGAGTGAGCAAAGTCTAGCACAGCAGTAAATAAATGGCACAATACCAATAAAGAGTGTTTTCCATCATAAATCCATGTTTTTCTGAGCACACAATATTTTTAACCATCCATAGATGCTGATTAGCCTCAGTGCTTTAGAATATTGTGGTGTTCCATTTAATCAAAAAAGAAATTAGAGTTTGTGGACCACACTTTGAGGTCATTATACTTCTTTGATACAACTAAGTCAGGTTTGCTCCTACTACTCTGACATTTAGCAATAACTCATATAGAAATAAGAAATATTAAGAAGAACAGATTAAACGTATACAATTGATAACCAACTGATTCATCTCTGAGGGGAGCTAAACATTTGGTCTAGCTTTGCAATTATGGAATATAATACTCTGAACACAATTTGAATATAGCATACATTTAAAATGCAACTATGAATACTCAACTCAATCAGTTTCCAAGATACAACATTGTTGGAATCATGTATGAAATTCATCTCACATTTCTGTGTTACTATTTCTGCCATTGTTGGCTGAATGTATTGTTAATTTTATTTCTGTAGTTTTCACAATTCATCAGACATGTTTCCTGTGTTGAAGCAGATTCTGACTCATGAAGATGTAGTTTTAGTTTTAGTTTGTGACCTCTGGTTTTGGATATCTGTTGTGAGTGGGTCCCCATATCAGAGTCTCACTCACTGTAAGCGTTTTCTAATCATAGATTTGAGCTGTAACTCCCAGTCCCTACCTTCTAAAATAATGCCTGCTGCTAGTGTGAGATGATCTGCTTAGGATTCCTATAAGCATGTGTTCACACATGTGTACACGTGTGCAAGCTATTTAAGCAAGATTGATGTCTGAATAAGCCTGGCATTTGCACACAGGGAGCACTGTGGCAAAAGGCCTGCAAAGTAAATTGGTAATGGCCTGCTTATGTCTTTCATTCTGAATTTTTTTTTTTTTTCTTATTGTCTGTAGTGTAAAGTTTGTAGATTGTAAACAGGTTTTAGTCTTTGGGGAAATATACCTACACCATATCTTTGAAAAGCAAAACATTTCTGAATCACAAATGCGTGTGCATTTTTAAAACAGACATATTACCCTGAGCAGGTTTTAAGGGATTTAAAGCTTTGAGTTACCCTGCTTGGCCAAGTTAAATAATCTGCTGAGTAGAAGGCAGTTGTAGTTCGAAGATCCCTCTGAACAATAGACCCACTGTAGGAAATTAACCTTCTCTGGGTACTGGAAAGGGTCATGAGTGAAATCATCCTCAGATAATTAACTGCATCTCCTTGACAAGCACAGGTCAGATGCATCTACAGAAAGAATAAGGGACTTTTGTCCCAATATCCCTTCAGTTGCCATCTTGATTCTTTATAGAATGTTGTGCAGATGGGTTGGTCTCTGGGAGTGTTCATCAAGGCTCGAGAGGAAATGTGTCAGCTCTCGATTGTGTACGGCCTTCAGCCTTCTAAACCTCTCAACCTCCATTTTTAAACCTATGCACAGGGGACGAGAGCACAGAAAAGGAAAGATAGAAGATTAAGGATTGGCCTACTCTGTAAATTCACCTGACTCCAGCAAGGAAGGTCTCTAGACATGTACTTTGTAATCATTTGTTGGATGCTGACTCGAGAGCCACTAGTACTGGCATACTGCCTTCTCTCAGGAATAGTATAGGGTGGGCACGCTGTGACTTCTGAAGGAAGGGGTGCCTGCTAGTAATTCCGTGGAATGGTCCTTTTGTGCTTGCCCTTAGAGAGGGTCCCAAGGCACCTTCTAGAAACACAGCCAACCTGCAACACAACAGTTTCTTTGTGCTATGCAAACAGCTTCCCGCAACGTGCTCCCAGCTCCTCTTAGTCTTCTCCAACATGAATGGGACTCCTAGCATGACTTTGAGAAGGTCAACTTTAGATGGACCAATCTGGTGTCCTGTAGCCGACCTGCACTTAATTGCGATCATCCTAAAAGTGTGACTATGACCCGGTCCAGCCCAACCAGACAGCCCCAGCTGGCGCTTTTTGCTTTTTGGCACTATTTTCACTAACATTTTTTAAATTTCATAACTCTGATTCTACTGTTGTGGCGTCCTTTTGTGGTGTATTTTCACTGTGTTACTCTTTGAAGTGTTGCAAATACACTTTACACATTGCCTCTGAGTTAAGCCTGACTGCTCTGTGGCAAGCTACTTGAGGGTTGAGCACACGTTAGTTTAGGGTTTGATTGTGACTTCACCCTGATGGTGTTGCTGCTCTGAGTGCCTGGGCAGAGCTCCACCAGTTGATTGGAGCCACAGAGGAGCAGAATTATGACGATGATGTGGAGGGCAAGCTCAACCCTGATGTGCAGCTTTTAGTGGAGGAGGATAACCCAAATTCTGAGTTAGAACTCCCTACCAGAGCAGGAAGCAGTCTGTCCTCACATTGACTGATCCTAAAGAGCTGGCGAATAGGAAGTCAGATAGGGGATAAAGGGTCAACATTGCCCACCTCATGATGGAGGAAATTAAGGCGGCTCTAGAGGAGCCTGAAGGAGCTGGAAATGAAAGCAAATCAGGCATATTCCAGCATTGGTGGCAGTATACCTGCATTGTCTGAAGGAGACAGGAAGGTCCACATGCCCATAGATCTGGTGCCCAACTATGTGATAGGGGATGACCAAGATAAGTGGCCTGTCTCCTATAAGGTAGCTCTAAAGCAACACATGATTCTAGAAGAGGACTAATGGATGGTTTGTGGAAACACATGCCTCCCAGGGGGAGGGACACACTGCTTACACTAGAAGAGGCGGACAAAATCAGATATGCCTCCATGAAAACCATCCTTATCACCATATTTGGACTCACCCCAGAGAAGTACTGCATCAAGTTCAGGGATACCAACATTGTGGGTGGACTTCTTAGATTGTGCCAGAAAGGCACTGAATTGTTGGGTGCAGACAGCAAGTTCTATGATTTTACTGGATTTTTTAACCTTATACTAAGAGAGCACAGCTTCAAAATTTGCTAAGGACGCGGGCCTCTGGGTCAGTACAAGAGTGTTGTGTCAAAGAGGGTACCTGGGAGTGACCCCAAGAGTGGTGGTTCATATTCCCCGCAGCAGAATGAGGGGGAGGTTAAAATGATCCAGACAAGTCCCAGAGTAATGGGGGAAGGAATGGGTTCCCATCTGAGAAACAGGGGGGTGGTTCATGTGAATAGTGGCCCAGGGTGCACAATTTCAAACTCTGCTGTTTTGAGTGCTTAGTACACAAGCAGTGGGGCTCCATCTGTTTAAACAACCCCACTCCCTGTGGTGGGACCACCACAGGGGTGGCAAATGTGGCCCTAGGGCTAAGTAATTCCCTGGGGCAGGTCGCAGACTATGCCATGGTCTCCCTTACCTGGGGGATAGACTCAGAGGGGGAGCTTTTGATCCCTGAGGGTGGGAGTTGTCACTTACACCAGGGTAAAGTGAATGGAATCCCTGCCTCTGCTCTGAGGGACACTGGGGACAACAAGACCTTGATATTGGAAAGGCTAGCTTCCTCAGAGCAATGCACCGGCCAGGTGTGTAGGGTTACTAAAGTCCATGAGCAGGACTTTCTCCACCCTATCGCTGGGTATCCCTGGAGTGGGGTGGGGAGTGGATTCAGAGGAGGAGCATAATTAGTCCCCAGATGCCTACTGACTGCATTCTGAGGAATGAGTTGCCCCAGGTGTCAGTAGAGCTGAATAGACACATGGTACACAGAAAATAAAATGGCAGGGTGCTGACAAAGCACACAATTAAATAACTGGTGAGAGACTTTAATAAACAAAAACAAGTCTGAACCCCTGCATTAACTAAACTCAAACCATCCTGCTGCTCCAGGGCGTCCCTGGGCAGTTCTTGCCCGCTAAAAATGGACGGATGTTTTCTATAGCAATTTTAACATTATAATGGGTCAGTGCACACTGAAAATATTTTGTGTATAAAAATGAATGAAGCTGTTATGAAGAAGTATGACTTTCACTTTTTTGGCAACATATATATTTTCATTCTTTCTCCTTCAGTATATGACAGATTCGTATAAAGACGAAAGAAATGTTTGTGTATATCCTGTAGTCACAGCTGTTGTGTTTGTCTCACTCTCATGACTTTCTTAAGGCTTCAAATGGCATATTACTAGCATAAATGTAATTCCTAATTTAAGTGGTAGATAGCACTTCATAAATCAATGGTAACAAATGTACGATGCAATTGGTTGTCAAAAGATGTTAGAATGCACATTTAATGAGAGAAAATCTCTATTTTCTCAGGTGGCGTTGCTTTATTGGCCTCCCATTGCCAAGCACATCAGCTCTAAATACCTGTGCTTTTAGTAAATTATATAAACTGCATCAGTCGTATTTCCGTAGGTTACCACTCTTCCTGCTTCCACCTTCAATTTGCTGGTTGCCCGCTATATTTGCCACATTAGCCTAGGATGGGGATCTTTCTCTGTCCCTACAGCTAAGACTTGGAAATCACCCCTCCAACATTATTTTCTACTGAAAATCACCTTATCTTAAAAAAAATTCAAAATGTGACTTTTCTTCATCAAAGAATCTATCTATTTAATGCCTCTTTTTATTCCATATCTTTTCTTTTCTTACATGTTTTTCTTGTTATAAGGTAGCAGCATCAAAATTGTAAATGTTGAATACCTAATTACGAATTCCGGAGAATCACAATTAGGTTTTCACAATATACAATGTGTAAAACTCAAAGAGTTTCAGATAGCAGTTGTCAAGGGTTTGCAAATTGCTCTACCTCATTAATATTAATGAGGTTGGTTTCAATTTGTAACCCCCTAGGAATCGCAAAAATCACGGGATGGTGGGCTACTGAGGTCCGCAGACCAAAATGTCTGTGAATGCTTTTAAATAAAGTAATCTTTTTTTTGTAAAGCTGACCATTGGCTTTACAAAAAGTGAAATGAAAAGTTTTCTTTTAATTTTTAAAGAGTAGGCAGAGGTCCGTGGAAGCACTGCCTCCTCCTAATAAATGCTGTAACAAACATTCACAAATTCCAATTTGCGAAGGGGTTACCTCCTACTTAAAGTAGGTGGTAACATGTGAATGTTTTGTGACCGCATTTCGGTCACAAAACATTCCTACATACCGGTGCAATTTAGTATTAGGAAGGGACGCCCTAAACATGCCCTTTCCTAATAGTGAATCGCAAACCCATTTTGCTACTCGGTAACAGGTTTCAGAATTGCAAACTAGGGTTTGCTGCGTCTGAAAAGCATATTTTGCATTCACAGACGGCCCGTTTGCTAAGGCAAATATGCTTGTGCCCCTAAATCATCATTATAATATCGGCATTTCTTCTGCACTCTCTTCAAAATTACATAAACTGCCTTTTGAACACATAATACTGATGGTCTCTTGCCTCTTTTAGGTCTCAACTTTGTAAGTCACTCTCCTGGGGTACTGTGTTTCCATTTATGTCTGCAAATGAATAATAGTATTTTCCACAATGTTTTACAAATCAAAGGAGTTCTGGAAAAATGTTGATAAGTAATGCAGCTCCACGGATCCTTTTGTTTATGTAGTTTGGGTAATTCGACTCTTTAGGCCCCTCATTTGCCTGTTAAGGTCCATCAGTGCCAGTGAAGGCCACCTCATGCAGAGTTGTTTTCTGTTCAACACTTTCAACATATGAAATTCTAGGTTGCTCTTGTTTGTAATTAGAATTACATTTTTAGCACTCACAGCCTGAACATTTTTATAAGTTCTTTTCCCCTTTGGGTGAAACATTTAACACTTGCTTGCATTTTTTCCTAATCTTTTTATATTGTCAACCGTAAAACAAGCTTTGACGAAGCCAGTAAGTCTGGTGTTGGTTGACACCCTATTGCCAATCAAGGCTTCTTCATGTTTATGTCAAACTTTTTTTACACAAACATTAAAAAACAGGAGCACGAAATGATGTACTCATGCACTCACGCAGGCTGTTGTCTTTAAATATATTTGTAATAAGGTTGTACAAAGCAATACAAGATGGCTGCCTGTGGATGCGTCTGCAACAGCTTTCCCAGCGGGATAAATGTGTTGCTTCTGTATATAAAGTTTAACTAAAGTATTCCAAGTGGTCTGGCCCTCTGGCCATATTGTAAGTTGTGGTTTGCGAAAGCAAATGTGAATCACAATTGAACACACCAATGGATGAAGATCCCTCTTAGTACGTTATAAAAGATGTTACAAGAACCAAAAGATCTCAGCTAATACCAACCAGAAGTTTAAAAGAGGCGTTTCTAAAACATGCATGTATTATACCTGCAGGAAAGTTGAATATTATTTTACCATATGTGGAGCGCCTAAGGAAGAAAAACAACAAATTAACAAACAGCTTTTGTGCCAAGTATCGCCTATGTTATGTTGTGGAGTTTGCAATAGTGTGTAAGAAATGAGGCGTGGCCTGTGAAAAAACGTGGCACTTAAATAGTGTGCATATTTCCCACTTTTTAAAAATTTTGTTTGTGGCAGACAGACCCCCATCTAAAATATGATATGTAAAAATAGTCGAGAATGTAATTGTACCATTTTGTTTCAAATGTGCCCCATCTTATGTCTCTTGGCGACTCTGTGGCAGTTTACATCGTTACTCTGGCATGCATTTTCGAAACGTTGGGGTGCATGGGTCCTGTGAAGTAACGGTAACAGAATATTTAATATTGCTACGTTCACTGTGACAGTTTTAATGTTGCAAAGCAAACTATGCAATATCTGTTCTCTAGAACGTATGTGGTAAACAGAATGTGTGAGAGGGTGAGCGATTATGTGTCCTTTGAAGTAGCAAAGTGGAACATATGCTTGTAATTAGAAGTGGTAATGCAATATACCCAACAGTAAATTACTTCTCACACTTCTTGAAAAAGCACTTCTTGTCGCCACTCAGTTATTTGGAAATAAAACTACCTCTATAGAGAGAAGGAAACATATGGAAGTACCTATTTTTGAATAGTAAACATGCAATCAATTTCCCTTGGTCCTCGACATTTCTTTATACTTACAGTGAACTCGATATTTTTTTCTCTGTCACCTCACGAATATAACAAGTTGCATCTTACTTCTCTATAAGTGCACGCGGGGAGGTAAAATTCTATGAAAAGTGTCATAATTCTGTAGACAAAATTAGGCTTGATGATTATATGGGCGTAAACACTAACAAAATGCGTTTATTGGGATGTCAGTACTAGATTCAGTGTTATGTTAATCCGTGTCAAATTATGACATTATTTTTGTTGTTGGGTTTATCAGGATTAGACTGCTTTTTCATCTCTGAGGTGGTAACCTTCAAGAAGGTGTCACTGTGCTCTGATGTCAATGGCCTTCCTGTACTGCACTGTACACTGATTCTCACTCTCAAAAATAATTTAAGGCCAATTTCCTACAGATATTCACAGTTTTGTGCTGTGTTACCCTCCCACCTATGATGAATTTCCATAGTAATTTTTTCTTCTCTTTCCTTCAAGCTCAATAAAGGCAAAGGTGAGAACCTGCTAACCACAATAGATCCAAAAATATGTAAATGAATCAGATATAACATGATAGCTAAATGCTTGACATTTTACCTGATGCCTTATCCATGAAAGTTAATATTCCTGAATGTCTGCCCTGTTTAAGGCAGATCTCCAATCCATCTCTGCATGGTAAGCATAGCAATCCCAGGCACAAAAACCATCAGTTGGGTCTTTGTGTAGGGAGAAAAACACCCAGTGCGTTGCAGCCATTTAGTTTGTGTTCCACAAAATTAAACCTATGCTTTGGGTGTTTGTTTCTGAAATACAAAGAGTAATGCCATTAGGTGTCAGCAACAGGAGATATATTTTGGCTAAAAAAGCCTTCAGCACATCTGCATGACCACTTTCCACATAATGATCCCCACCAAGTTGGTGATGATCCCTTCATCAGGAGGGTATTCTTGCAAAAGGCATGTGAATGTAGGGAATAGACCTCAATAGAGGTTTTACCTACCACAAATCTTTCTACCAATCACCCCTTATAGTTCGCTAATCACAGATATTCTGAATAACGAGATCTCATCAATTTGAAACTGTGATTCCATTTCATTTTGAGTTAATTATTACAGAAAACGTTCTGATGATGTATTTTAGTATATTGGATCAATTGTTTAAAAATGCTCATGCTTCTCCTTGATAAGCACAATTGTCATACAATCCTGTGCTTCGCTAGGCATTTTGCGGGTAATCATTTCCTTCAAAATCTGAATATATTTATGTATGCCTTAGGACTATTAAACAAGTGTGGGGGTACAAAACATATACAACTGTGGTCATAGGGTAGGGTTATGATTAGTTGGATAAAAGGTGTACCTTCAGCTGCTGCACATCTTTGGGGTAGGTGAGCACATGGCTTGAGGTTTTGTTTGACGACGTAGCACTTCAGTTTTTTGTGGATGTACAAATGGGAAGCCCTTTCACATCCTTGGCACATAGCAGGAAAAGCCTATGCATCTCTTTAATGCAAGTCCTTGCCTTGAGTTGGGTGATGTTGAATTACATGGTGTGCGTCTCCCTACCTTTGATCTTGATCTTAACTACAGGTACTGGGAGGATGATTTACATTAAAGCTCCCTAGAGGATGCAGTAGCATTTGAAGGTAATACAGGCCTTCCCTTTATTATCTAGATGAGTTATCTGTGCAGTAGTGTTTCAAGGTAATGCAGGCATTTAGAATAAGCTAGTCGAGTTATCTGTGTTTGGGTGAGATTCTGACCAACTTTTCTTCTCCTTGATTAATCCACAAGCACAACGCAGGATGCACTTTTGGGTTTTCAAGTGGAAATCTGAGACAGTGGTGCCTAAATTGCTGCCTCCTTCAATGTGACCTAGCCACAGTTCATATATGATATGATGCCTCCTTGTAAATTCTTCACTGTGCAGTGCATAGTAAGATAATAAAAGATAGATATTGTGTGTTTTTTTCTTTTTGCAATGTGTGATCTGAAAGTGCAGGATCTGTTGATGAAGACTCCGATGAAACTGGCACTGTTGAAAATCATGGGTAGGAGCTTTCATTGTCTGAGAGCCTATATTTTAACTCAAAAGATAGAGCTCCTCTACGGTAAAATCACAGCAGAAGGCAACCTGCAACCGATTCCTATGGCCTCGGGCCAACTGGAAACGGCTGCAGCTGCTAAAGAACTTTCCCACTATTAGTTTAGCAAAGGTTGAAACTTTGATCCATAAGACAAAGTCTGGATCACCCTCTGACCATATTCCAGCCAAAATCCTTCCATCTTTGGCTAATCAGCTCTCCAGGTGGTGCAATCTCTTGCCAATCTTTCCCTCACAGAGGGCCATGTACCACAGGAGTGGAAGGTTGCCCAAGTTACACCTGTCCACAAGAACTCTAAAATTCCATGGAATGACCTCTCTAACCTCTACCCCATCTCACTTCTTCCATTCTTGAGCAAACTAATGAAGAAACATGTTAATACCCATCTTTCCAACTATGTCGAACTGACTGGATGTTTAGATCATTCCCAGCCCGGTTTCAGGCCCAAATACAGCAACAAATTTGCATTACTTACAGTTACAGATAACATAAGAATGACCCTAGATAAGGGACATTCCATGATTCTGGTGCTGTTGGACCTATCTGTGACGTTCAACACAGTTTCCCATGGGATTTTTCTCAGAAGACTGGAAGAGATTGGGTTAAGAGAATCAGCCTTATCATGGGTGAAGAGTTTCCTGTTGGATCACTCTCAGATTGTTAATCTGGGCTCTTATCGTTCGGCTCCTATGGAATTGAACAAGGGAGTACCTCAGGGCTCTATCTGAGCCCAACATTATTTAACATCTACTTTGTTACCTTGGCCAATCTCCTGAGGACACATGGGTTCATCCCCATATCATATGCCGACAATACCGCACTTCTATTCCCATTTAACAAATCCTCTGCGGTGCAGTTGGCCTTCTCTAATGGGATGAGGGCCATATCACCCTGGTTGAAGAATAACTTCCTCCGTGTAATGTGGGAAAGACTGAAATCATGCTTTTTGGAGAGGCCCCCCATCTATGTACACCTGATTGGTGGCCAATTGACCTGGGCTCTCATCCCTCTCCTAAGCTCACAGTTAAAAATCTGAGTATTCACTTAGACCAAGCCCTCAGCCTCAAGGAGCATGTTGCTCAAACAGCTGGCTCCTGCGTTCATGTAATAGGCCTAATCGGCATAGTTTTCCCCCTGCTTCCGGATTCTACCCGCAAAACTCTAGTCCAGGTACTAGTACTAAGTCGCCTGGACTATTGTAATGGCCTGTTGATTTTGGCTAATGATGCCTCACTCAGCAAATTGCAGGTGGTACAGAACACGGCAGCATGCCTGGTCCTTAATATTCCACCTCAGCCCCCCTCCCACCCTCTCCTTGTAAAGCTGCATTGGCTCCCTATTCGTCAACGGATCGAATTTAAAATATGCTGCACTATCCACAATGCACTGGTCAATCTGGGTCCTCTTTACCTCTCCGAGAAATTCCTACCCTATGTACCTCAAAGATCCCTTCACTCAGGTGCTAAACACCTTCTGGTGAAACCTCGAGTAAGAAGGACTAGACTAGGAGGAAAAGCTCTCTCTTATCTTGGACCCCGCCTTTGGAACGAGCTCCCCCTCCATGTAAGACAGTGTCCAGAACATCTGCAATTTAGAAAGTTGCTGAAGACCTTCTTGTTCTGTGTTCGCTGATCCTGCTGTAATCTGTTGCCTCCCCTCACAGTCTGCTTCAAGCTCAGAGATACCCCTTTGGGGGTCGATTCTAGTGCTATATAAACAAATAAATAAATAAATAAACCATCTGCTTGTTCTTGTTTGATGTGGGAGGTGATGAGCATAAGCTCAGTCTTTATGGACTGGGGTTTAAGATATCCCTTACTTTTTTTACCTCTGGCTCTCAAAATAGTACATCGACAATGGCAATACGCTGCCAATATATTAATAATATATGTTCTCTTTTAATGAAGAAACAGATGCTGACCCAGCACTTATTGTTCGGTTTGCCATCACTGGTTCAGGGTTTTCCTGTTGATGCACAATTGTTTCATAGGCGGTAGCTTTCCTCAATTATTGCTAGGTGCCTGTCCCATTCAACACTGCAGTCTGCTAAAAATGTATAGCTGAGAATCTATTAGTGGGTATGGACTACATGGTATTTACCCTTTAAATGATAGGGCAATGCTCTTAGATAGCATTGTTAGACTTTATTCAACCCAAAAGAGCACTTCTTTTACAATTTAAGGTTGATAGTTAGGAGCATCAAAGACTTATAATTATAAGGACATGTAACATGTAACAAGTTGTGTATTCAGCATTGAGTATGTGTGCAGAATAGGGAAAAAGAAAAGGGACAGGAATGACTACACATCTCCAAGAAGTAAAGTCGGTTAGAGAAAACGTAGTTGGTATCCCAGAATAGATTTATATCCCAAGAAAGGGAAAGGTAAAAGAAAAATGTTGTGGGTGTTATATTAAAATAGCAAAAGTCTTTGTGTGAAAAATAGTGCTCGAAGGTCTCAGGACAATCAACATGTACTGGGCATTTCTTAGGACAATTGGGGTCTTTTGTCTGTGGTGCCCTTGGATCCCTGCACTGTGGATACTCAATCGGGGAACCTAGAAACTGTTTAAGCACTTGACTCGCAGAACATCATGACTCGCATGAGGCAGAGGAGTCCCAGACTTACTAAGGGTGGAGCCGTGGGTTAGTGTAAGAGGTTTGGTTACTGGTTGAGGGCGGTGAAATCCTTCTCAAGCAACAACCACAATTCTTCTCAGCGTGCAGTCACAAACAAACCCTAAGTTCTTGTAGCAGGAGAGCAGTCCTTCTTGCTGACAGAGTACCCGCAGGTGCAAAAGTGTACTGAGGTGGTGGTGTCTCAGGTCAGGTATATATACCCAGTGTGCCTTTGAAGGGGGGAGAAACGTCTTGTTCTGTCTGCAGACTAACTATAGGGGTGTGCCACCCTCAGGTGTAAGTTGGGCTGTGCCCAGCATCTCCCTCCCATCCTGCCAGAGATGACCTATCCAGGCACATCTAAGCTACCTATTGTGTGTGGCTGGCTAGGAGAAATACACAAAGCCCAACTGCCAGGTACACCCAGTCATGTGACTAGAGATAGAATACAGGCATTTAATGGCTAAGGCAGGAAGATGCCAACTTTCTTAAAGTAGCATTTTCAAAATGTAATTTAAGATACGATATCATCATAATTTAGGATTATAAATTAGGATTTCAGAGACAGCACACATGAACTGGTTACCCATGCCCATTTGGAAATGACACTTATAGAATGTAATAAAATAACTCTAATGTCAACCTACCAAAGAAGTAGACCTTGCAGTAGTGAAAAACACATTTAAGGGAATTTTACTACCAAGAAAAAAGTTCAAATCCAACATTTTAAATATACAGCACCCTGCCCTCTGGGTTGTCCAGGGCCTACCCTAGGGGTAACATATATGTATTAAAAATGAAGCTTAGACCTAACAAAAGGTTTATTTTTTCAGGTCTATATGGCGATTTAGAATTGCACACACAGGCTGCAATGGCAGGACTGAGACACGGTTAAAGTGCTACTTAAGAGGTGGCACAATCAGTGCTGCAGGCCCACAAGTAACATTTAATATACAAGCCCTGGATATATGTAGTCCCATTTTACTCGGGACTTATAAGTAAAATAGATTTGCTAACTGGGTATAAGACAATCTAACTTGCTTAAGGACAGACCACAAATACTTTAGCACTGGTTAGCAGTGGCAAAGTGTGCAGAGTCTTAAAGTCAACAAAAAAGAATTCAGCAAAAAGGGAAAGGTATGGCAACATTTTTTGGTGACCCTGCAGAGGCGATAGATTGTAGATAATGGTCCTCTACTGCAGCAGCACCCTTCAGTTCTACAATCTTCCAATTTCAGTTCGATCCCTCCGTCAGTTTGTTGAGCCACTGAACTGATCCCTGGGGACCCTTCTCCTCACCTGTGGACCCACTCTGTGCAGCTCCTAACCTTAATATGCTCACAGATTTATCCCAGTAGTCAGACAGGACCAACCTGGCCAATAATGTGTTGTGGTTCATTCGACCGCTTGGATAAGACTTCTATCCCCAACTCAAGGAAAACTCTGCCCATAAGGGCAGTAACCAACGGAGGTCACTGACAACTGTCAGTTTCAGGAGCCAGGCCCTGGGCCATCCTCTACTAGCTGAAGGCTCTAAGCGGGGATATTGTGTAGCCCTTTTTTCCAGCCTGGAGCTGGCAAGGAGTTTCCCTATTGGCTCTTGAGTGTTCTGTTTCTCAGAGTGGGGACAACAGCCTCAGATGTCAGGAATCCTACTTCCACTTTATATTCCAGTAGTTCAGGGGTGATATCCTGAGACTGGACACTCACCAGGGAGCGAATGGTTTCTGGCAACCACTAAACAGGACAACCCTGACTCCTCAGGGATCATGGAAACAGTACGGAACCTTTTGCTCCGTCACTTGTGCTCACTTATTCTCAGAGAGGTATACAGAGAATACACAGTGGGAAGCTTTCAATACATTTATTGAACCAAAGTTATTCTTGTATAAAATACATGTGCTGCAATGGTTAATAGACAGAAGCAGATAAAAGTGATTACAAGCACCATGAGCGTAAATAGTAGACATGGTTCCTCTATGGTGCTTAAACAATGTATATATAGAGGCATATAAAGCAAGGCAATAATCTAACTTACTCCTACTATGCGAACCCTACTTTAAGTGTACCTAGAGTGTGTGTAGGTGCGGAGCCAAGAACCTCCCCCCACCAAGGGGCGATCCAACCCCATTACCTGGTGGAAGAGAATGAAGGACCCCGTCTTGGACATGAACTGGGCACCCCTCACGAGAAGTCAGACCACTGCGTGATGGAGTCTCAGCATGCAAGGACCCTCAGTGTCAGCTGAATTGTCTCCTCTCCTAATCTATTGTGATGCTTATATTTTATAATAGAAAGCAGCCTTGGGATGAACGTAAAGATTAGTGATGTTATGGATATGTAGATAACCCTGTCGCCCCATGGGTGAAGATAGAGATGACATTTGCACATAGTGCGAGAAGATACCTTGCACATGGTGTTCAGGGCATTGTGATAATGTTGTGCGAAGCTAGATGTGTAAACACAATTTTTGTGCTGGTTAGTCCATGATTGTTGTGATGTTGAGATTCCATTGTCTGGTCAGATCTTATTCAGTGGATGTGATGTATTGGATTTAAGATCACTGTAGTAGTAAGTCGACAGATTGAACAGCAATTTTTATTACAGTAAGTATTAGTCTACTGTTACACATTCGGCTGTGAAATTATATCTCTACAAACCATGATGTACAGAACTAGTTCTTTAATTATATTGGAGTATGCTGTGATCAAATTACAATCAAGGTTAACACTGTTCCGTTAAGGCTAATACTGAAATAATAATAACAAAATGTTACCCAGAAGCATTCATCTGCATTAGTAAATGCTCATGTTAGAAGCATCTGGAATTCACTTTTTGTCTATACACTACGTCACACATTGATATGAAAACTAAGAGTACCCGTGTTCTTAAGATCTATGTGGTGGAGACTCTAATGATGACAGTGATGGAATTTCAACTAAACAGTTTCAGGTTGTAAGCTATACATGATGGCAATTGTAATACTGTCTAGATAACAACATGCACAGAACCAGGTCATTTTGAATGTTATCCACAAGCCCACACTCATAGTTCTGTAACACTAGATGAAAGTTTGCAGTTTGTAAACAAGTTCCAAATGTATTATTTTGGTGCAAAACGTTGAAATGTGGATAAAGCATGCCAACTGACTACCTAACTCACTAATTAATCTCACTTGGATCTTTTCTTCCAAAGGGTACAGCAGAAAGAACGGTGAAGCATAAGATGGAAGAGGAACCCTGGAGCTGATAATTCCTTGCACAAGTCGCAGGCAGTGTACGACAGAACCTTTTTATCATGGCTCACGCCCAACTACCTACTCTAGGGTGGCCAAAGAGAGTTGTTCGTTTCAGGCCACATTGTTATTTGTTTGATGGAACTGTACAGCTACCCATTGCTTTGACGACCAACCCCTTCCTTCACCTTGGTCTTACTGGCTGCTACATCTCTCATGAGTCTAGTTGTCAGAAGCCTCTGGAGGTGTCAGGGATTTAGGGACAAAATCTACCCCACCCACTTACTATAGCTGACCGACGACTGCCAATCCAGAAACTGGTCATATCAATGTGAGGTTTCTTTTAACAGCTCAGATCTCTTCTCTAATTCCCACGTCTGATTATATATATATATATATATATATATATATTCACTGAAAAAACCATAGGTTATAGACCATATATAGTTAGGAATTAGCATTTACAAAACCTTGAAAATTCACTGAAAAAACCATAGGTTATAGACCATATATAGTTAGGAATTAGCATTTAAAAAACCTTATTTTACTCACACAAAACCATTGAAATTCCATATATAGTTAGTTGCACTAACTATATATTGCGCACCCGCAATCCACTGCTGATGATGTCACATATTACATCATTCATGACATGGTCAGTGACATCACTGATGACATCACTGATGACATCTCAAATGACATCACTGATGACATCTCACTTGACATCAATGATCACATCACTGATGATATCATTCATGTGACAATACAATGCATCTCCTCACATTTTAATATAACCTCTGTTTCACCCAGTGTTAAAAACAGAGTATAATTTTTGAAACCATTGACACACCAATACTAGTTACTACATACGTACTCACTGATTCCTACGTCTACACACACATTCACTCATTCACCCATACAATCATTCATACATACAATCACTCATGTTTACAACACAATCATATGCACTCATACACCTATACAGACACTCACACTCTGCCACTCATCCATGGAGTTACTCACACACCTAGTCAGTCCTGTAAAGAATCAATCACACTTCCATTTTCTACTCTATACAGTTAAACATAGAGCACCTTACGTTTTCAACCATATACTAACACATACTTACTCTCTTATACAATCATTGATACAAGTACACATTGATCTGTACAGAGTCACACACCTCCCATCCAGCCACACACACACTCAGTCTCCCATGCAAATACTTGGGCAATCAATCAATAACCCATATAGTTACTCATATAGCTACTGATCAACACATGCAGCAGTTTACAGAACAACAGACATAATGATGCACAAATTAAGACAGTTTAGTCACTAACCCATGCACTCAGTGAGACACATTTAATCACTCACTCATACATTCAGTCATGCACCTACTAAATCCTTCGTCCAGACACTTATACATCCACTCATTCTTCAATATGTAAGACATATTTTAACTTTACAGAAACATAGTCACTGGATGTTGTCATCAGTGATGTCATCAGTGATGTCATTTGAGATGTCATCAGTGATGTCATCAGTGATGTCACTGACCATGTCATGAATGATGTAATATGTGACATCATCAGCAGTGGATTGCGGGTGCGCAATATATAGTTAGTGCAACTAACTATATATGGAATTTCAATGGTTTTGTGTGAGTAAAATAAGGTTTTTTAAATGCTAATTCCTAACTATATATGGTCTATAACCTATGGTTTTTTCAGTGAATTTTCAAGGTTTTGTAAATGCTAATTCCTAACTATATATGGTCTATAACCTATGGTTTTTTCAGTGAATTTCAATGGTTTTTTAATAGCAAATATCATAAGCTGTCGAATGTCAAGTACGTGGTAAGAATTTTTTTTTTCGTGTTTATGCACACTGATCTGCTTTGATTGCTGCCCCCCACCCCTCATTTCTATTAGGAGTACTCTCTCTTTGCAGATAGTGAAGGGTAGTTAACGCAGCCCTTTCCCCCTTTGTAATCCGTCGTGCCTGCTTCTCTCTCCATTTGATTGATTGTTCTCTTTGGTTCATTCTCTATTTACAAACAAGCACAGAGTCGCAATACTCTGTTTAGTCTTTGCAGATAGCGAAAAATCGTGTAAAAAAACAAAAGGAATCGAGCAAAATCAGTAGGCCACTAATGGGATCTCTTTTGACCTCGCTAAAATAGAAACATTAGGAACAACCTGTTGAAAATAGCAATGCGTATGTATATAAGCGGCGTTCATTTGTGTTCACAGTACCCCTTGTTGATTGTTTCAATCGAGCATTGAATTGTTCGAAGTTAATTCTCTTAACGATCTTCTCTACCTGCAAACGAGGAAGAATAGGAATATTCTATCTCCCTTTGCAGATAGTGAAGGGTAGGTAACGCAAGCCTTTAACACGTCGTACCTATTTCATTCCTCATTGATTGATTGATTGTCCGAACATTGACTGTTTGGGAATTAGTTCTTTTTGGAGGTATTCCCTGTTTGCAAATAAACGTAGGAAAATCTTTGCAAGTAGTGAAAGGGTACGTAATGCGGACCGTTCTCCCCCGTTGTAATCTGTCATGCCTATCTACTCCCCACTGATTGATGCACCTTTTTCACCCGGACCATTTACTAGAGATACGTCATCTGGCCCGACCAGAGAGCACCCCTAGTGAAAAGGACATATGCAATAATAACGAAGTGATCACTGTATCCTGTTAACAGAAACTTTACCATGACATAACAACCTGGAAAGAAAAAAATAGGAAAACGAAAATCAGTAGGCCACTGATGAACATGAACTTTTATTAAACAACGAACAAAGAAACGATAACATAACGTAATGATAAAACCTATTAATGTCCTAGAAACAAGAAAACGTTAAAATATGCCAGTGGTGAGAGACCAGAAAAACAGTAAGAGAAACCAAATCACCCCTCGCTGTCCCACCGCCTGCCACGCCAAAAAAATCGATAGACTAGGGAAAATGCAAGTCAGTAGAACATCCACCCCCACTCTGGAAACTTCCAAGGTGGGGCAGGGTTCCGGCTACGCCCAGCCGGGAGCAGCCCATATAAGGCAGGTCCTGCTGCCACGCCTCGGCCAGGAGATCCTAACGTAGGGTGTAGCCGGAGGAGAGGCCGAGACCAGCGGGACCCGGCCAGGGGATTGCCTTTACAACGCTGAACAGTTGCAGGGGGGGGGAATGTCTCCTCGACCCTCCCCTCTCTCTCCCAGTCCGGCCGCGGTGGCCCTTGAGAGTTGCAGGTAGTCCCGCCACATGCTCTTCCGGTCCGACCACCAACGGTCGGGGGGCCGAGGCCGACGGGATCCGGCTGCAGCCGATAAACCAAGAAACCCGTTCATGGGGCCAGAGCCAGGGGCGTCCGGCCGACATCCACCGGAAGCCCGGCCCGAAGACGGACGGGACACTTCTTTCTTTTATAATGGCTGCGACAACACTGGAGGGGGATGTCTTGCACATGCCTCCGACCCCCCCCTCGTCCTCATCGCCTGGTCCGGCCATAACAAATCTCAAGCGAGACGCCGTGGGGTGCACTGGGAGGGAGAGACGGTGCGAACAGGCCTCTCCCGCCTCCCCAGGTGGAGGCTTCCCAGCTGCACCCTCAGCGCTCCAGGCGGTGGCATCCTAACAACTACAGTGCTGCACAGTTTCGGAACGACCTAGATAACGTTTCTTCCACTGTGGCCATGCTGCAACGTCTCGCCCGGCAGGGTGGAGCCCGTCCGCTCATGTGACCCCGCGATCGCCGGTAGCTGCCGAACTCTCAAAATGGCGGTCGACCTGGCAAGAGCGGGCCCAACATAAAGAAATGGCCCGGTCACTGGTTGACTCCACCACCGTAGTCCTCCACGACCTTGAAGATTCTAGAGGAGCCGCGGGAGTCTCCGACCCCCGATGGGGAATGACTGCCATGATCGCCCGTGGAGTGACGAAACTGTATCCGCGGGACGTCGGCGCTCCCATGCTGGCGCCAGCCTCACTTTGAATTACTACAATCCTGCAGACCTTACTTCCGGTGAAAGCACAGTGTGACCCGGTAGGAAAAATTATTGCACCCCCTCCCCTTTTTGACTGATAGTTCAAACCACCGATCCTTTCCTTTGCCCTTTTAACGGAACTTTGGACTGCCTCCCCCTCTTTTACATTTTCTAGAGAAAACAAAACATTAACCACTACATTAGCATAGCAGTTGACACCAGAACTGTTTTCAAATTGAAAACCAACAACATCTTCAACAGAATCCTTTTTGTTTCTGCTGTGACCCTGCTACAGCACAGGCATTGTCCCCAGCAGTAATTTTGCAATGCCGGTAAGAATAGCTGTGGTGCCTACTGGACTCACTCACCCCCGCGGCGCCCCACGCCGTTTTTTGCTGGGCGGCAACTTACTAGACATCACTTTCGTGCCATCTAGATTTCAGCGCGTTCTGCTGCCTTGGAACTATTCGCACAACAGACCGCTACTGACAAGAATATTTCATTATTGGTGCTGTCAATTTCAATAAATCTATTGGATAATTAAAAAGAAATTGCCACGGTCTCTTCGTTGTTTAAATGTTTTTACTGTTTTTGTTTTGTTGTATATATTTATATGTTATTAAAGTTTTATATTCCTACTACTTTGTTGGAGTGCTATATATTTTTAATGTGACACATAATTGTAAAAACTTTGATGTACAAAGAGTCATTCCTGGAATCTTCCGCTTCAGGCTCGGTCCCCTCCCCAATCACAATACAGGATGGTTTTCAGATAGTAGGAACGCGTGTGCTGTGACGGATCACATCGGGTGTGGGCCTTGATCTACTATAACTCCTTTGAAGAGGGGTGATTCTTTACAGCTGGGGCCATAAACTACATCTGCAGGGCTAGCTGATAGCCTAGGACCGGCCTGGACATTCGGACACAGAGGAAGAGGAGTGTCAGAGGGTGCGGTAGTGAATAGGGCGAAAGGGAGGTGTCGGGCGGGCACAGAGTGTGATTCTCAGGGAAGAGCAGCGCAGATGGGGGAAGGTTTATTGCCCATGCATAAGACAGAGAGCGGTGGTGACCAGTGCCTGGGGGAGATGCTTACGAGGGTGAGGAGCCATGCTACGAATCGACAGCGTGCAGAGAGTGGGTCTGGTCAAGACATCTAAAATGGCTGCCGTGCACGACAAAAGTGTGGCATTTCAAAAAAGGCAAGATGGCGCAGACAATGTTTTTCAACACTTCCTCATTTCCTTCGAATCGAACGTTAACAGACGTTGGGGCATATTACCAAAGTTAAGCGATATTTATCGCTAACGATGCTTACCAACCAATTTTTTACCACTAAGCATCGTCAGAAATTATCGAAGATAAACCTTACTATTATCAAGGTTTATCGCAAATGCGATAATAAACGGCCGCAATGCATGAATATCGCTAAAAAGTCAGCGATATTCATGCATTACCGAGCTAATACTCTTAGCCATGTTATCCACCTCCCATTGGATAACATGGCTAAGAACTGCTCAGGGCAGGTGTTACTTTTTGGAGATATTCGCGCTTAGCGCGAATATCTCCAAAAGTTGGTAATAGGAGATAGATATCTTGCATGTTGTAATGCAAGTTATTGTGGTATATGGAACTCATACCATAATCTCTCAGGAAAGCAGAAACTGATCCTTTTGGGACCGCCTAAAAAGGCCTAGGGGGTGAGGAGTACTCTACTTTGCCCCCTTTTCACGTTCCGAACTATTTTATTTTACTCTCTTCTGTAATTACACAAAATACCAGCGATAAGATGCATCGGAGACACACAGTGAGAGAAAGGAGGCCGGAGATGAAGAAGACATGTCAAATACACATTGGAGATAATATAGTGGCAGAAGGGAAGTAAATATGAGTAAACTTACCATGTAACATAAAAATGTTGCACTCTATACTATAAGTCTCATTTTATACTACAATCACTTCGCTACAACCTCATAAATTAAAAATAAAAATAAATAATGTCTCAAACAATTTTTGATTTCTAAATATAAATTTATTCTTCAGAATTTTCTAAATTTGAAACAACTAGTAACATGTCCTCATCAGTAATTTCCTCTTCAATCATCTCATCTGGAATCTCCTCATTAAAAGTCTGCAATGATGATTCTTGTAACTCTATGGTCTCCAAACACTCGATAAATTCGCCATCAAGAGATTGATCAAAAAAATCATTCAAGTCATCTCCTCCTTCTGACAATATTTCATTATTGGTGCTGTCCATTTCAATCAATGTAGTGGAATCATTCAAGTCATCTCCTCGTGACAATATTTCATTATTGGTGCTCTCAATTTCAATCAATGTAGTGGAATCATTCAAGTCATCTCCTCCTTGTGACAATATTTCATTATTGGTGCTGTCCATTTCAATCAATCTAATGGAATCATACAAGCCATCTCCTCCTTGTGACAATATTTCATTATTGGTGCTCTCAATTTCAATCAATGTAGTGGAATCATTCAAGTCATCTCCTTGTGACAATATTTCATTCTTGGTGCTGTCCATTTCAATCAATCTAATGGAATCATACAAGTCATGTCCTCCTTGTGACAATATTTCATTATTGGTGCTCTCAATTTCAATCAATGTAGTGGACAATTCAAAAGAAATTGCCACGGTCTCTTCATTGTGAGCCATTTTATTTTGAAATTGCTTGCTGTAAATTGCAGAAAAAAATAATCACTTTCATTTATCGTTTTTAGTAATACATAATATAAAACTAACTTCATCAAGTATTTAGTATAACAGAAGGACTGCAAATAAATAACAGAAAACATTTTTCAAATTATCTTCAAGTGTACAACATAGTTCCCCTTACAAATTAACAACTCACCTTTTTAAAAGTAGCAGAAGTGTTAGTACTGTGTAAATCAAACACCAGAAATTCACCACCAAAAATTCCTCACAAATGTACCTCAGACAGTAGTATCACAAAATGGCTGTGGTTTCCTCTCATTTGACATATATACATAACCAATTAACTTTCATCACACACAAATACAAAACCAAAGTAACATTTTAATTGGTTCTAAATTTCAACACTTTCAAATGTGTTTTCCCCATGCAATTTTCCATAGGACATTTACATACGTCTACAGCCTGAATGGCTGAACGGAATTACACCAAACTTGGCAAAATGGTACATCAAACCTAAGAGGTCAGGAATGATCTACTATGCCCCCTTATGGTCATTTCCCCCTTCGCTTTGGCCTCCTCTTGTCTCTCAATCCTACCGAGGGACAAGATGGCGGCCGCTACGGACTGTTTGGAATGTTGACAGACGCCGGAGAACCAATCAGCTTCGCAAAGCTCCGTAACGCGAAAAGTACGCGAAGCGGAGCGCTGTTACAGATATATATCTTTTTTTCAACGTTAATTTCTCAAAATCCACTGGAGCACATATATTGAGACCTAGCAAAGGCACATCGGGCTACCAGTCCCTAATATTTTGCCAAGTTTCGTGCAAATCCATTCAGCCGTTCGATTATTATTATTTTGTTTTTTTTTTGCCCCGCGGGGCCCTTTTAAAACCTCCACATCAAACCTAGGGGGTCAGCGAGGATCTACTATGCCCCCTTATAGTTATTTCCCCCTTTGTTTTGACCTCCTCTTGTCTCTCGATCCTACCGAGAGACAAGATGGCGGCCGCTACGGACTGTTTGGAATGTTGACAGACGCCGGAGAACCAATCAGCTTCGCTTCACAAAGCTCCGTTGCGCGAAAAGTCCGCGAACCAGAGCGCTAACCGGTCCGCTGTTACAGATATATATCTTTTTTTAAACGTTAATTTCTCAAAATCCACTGGAGCACATATATTGAGACCTACAAAAGGCACATCGGGCTACCAGTCCCTACAATTTTGCCAAGTTTCGTGCAAATCCATTCAGCCGTTCGGGCTAAAAGTGAGGCCAACCGCCCTATGGAAAACTCAATGTTAAAAACACGTTTTGGGACCCCCCTTTTTTCTCGGCCCCCACTGGACGAACCCCCCCCAAATTTTCAAGGGCTGCTCAGAAACAAAATGTGCCATTTTCCTGAAAATTTCAGCCGATTCCGTCCACAAACGCCAAAGTTATTAGACATAGAATTTTCAAAAAACCCATAGAGAAAAAATCCTAACTATATATACCTACTGGCGACCGCCAGTAGGTAATATATATATATATATATATATATATATATATATATATATATATATATATATTTATTTATATATCACAACGTAGTTTTTGGCAAAACCAAGCCACTTCTACGGCGGGCAACATGGCAGGGATGCCAATCCCAAAAATTTCCACCAACAACTCCAGTCATACGAGAAATAAACTCACTGGATACCGTGGCCTCAATTCTTCAAACGGTATTTATTTCAACAACGGGTAAACCCGACGCGTTTCGCAGTTAACCTCACTGCTTTCTCACGGGTGATTCAATAAAGTGCAATACACATTTTTAAAGGTAAAGGGTTCAATTGACGTCAGTTTCATAAACATAGTAACCATACTCTAGTTTAACTTCCATGCATTTTTTCAAGTCAATAGCGTTTTTCAAAAGAACTTGATTTGCTTTTTATAATACATATAACATAATTGTGAATGACATAAGTCAAAATGTTTTTGAAAGCCAAAGATATCATTTTCTTGAAACAGTCCTGCCCCAGTGGGCTAACTATTGTTTTTAGTCAATTTTACCTACAAGTGTAGATTCTTAAATGATAACTAAATAAACAATATCACCATGGCTGTTAATCCAACAAAGTCCATAGAGTTATGCAATCTTCACAATACCGCCCCAGTGGGCATTCATATGTCTGCTTTGACGATATTGCTCCAGTGAGCACATTTTCTTAAGTTCTTTAAATCTAAGTATATATACATGTATTACCTACTGGCGTCGCCAGTAGGTAGTTATAGTTAGGATTGGCTACCATAGAAAATCCGCAACATTCTATTGGGAATAACTCTGGCGCCGGTTGAGGAATTTGCGTGTAATTTTCAAAAATTTTGGCCAGCTCCGCTCCACTCCTTCCCTGGAAGTTTCAGGGGGATTCGTGGAGTGGGGGCTGAGAAAAAAGGGGAGTCCCAAAACGTGTTTTCCCCATGTTAATTTCCATAGGACGGTCTGACAAGTCTACAGCCCGAACCGCTGAACAGAATTACGCCAAACTTGGCAAAATTGTAGGGACTGGTACGCAGATGTGCCTTTGCTATGTTTGGTGAAAATTGCTCCAGTGTTTTTTTTGAAAAATAACTTCAAAAACACATATATATCTATATGCGCTCTCCGAGCGCTCACAGGTGCGCGTACCGGGGAGCGCACCCGGCGCGCTACGGGAGTGCGCGAGCGGATTGCTGATTGGCTGTCGGGTGTCTGTCAACATTCTAAACAGTCCGGAGAGTCCGCCATCTTGTGTCTCGGTAGAATCGAGACACAAGAGGTGAAAAAGAAACGGGGAAATAATTAAAAGGGGGCAGAGTAGACACCCACTGACCCCCTAGGTTTTCTGAGGGGGGCCTAGAAGGACCTTGAAGGGCAAAAAAACATTTTATTTTTTATTTTCACGGGGTGAGCGTGTGTGCGCTCCCAGGTGCGCTCTCCGGTACGCACACCCTGAGCGCACCACGGGGAAAAACAGTGTAAAACAATAGAGTAAAAAAATAATGTAGAGTGTTTAGAGGTAAGTTAGCTCTGAAAAGAGCTGTTGTGTTAAGTGGGTGATTTTTGTACCTACAAGTAGGTACCAATGCAGAGTCTTATATTCAAGAGGAAAACTCTATTCCCCCCATCTGTAAAATGCAGACCATCTCTCCTATAGATGTCTTGCATGTTGTAACGCAAGTTGTTGTGGTAAATGGAACCCATACCATAGTCTCTGAGGTAAGCAGTAACAGATTTATTCACATGTTTCCTTGCTTTCTCAATCTGTGGACAAAATTGGTTGGACCAGTTCCATTTTTGCCTTTGGCATATATTAGAAAATACCAAGGCAGTTTTGGGAAAAAGTGACATCAATTGCCCAAAGATGTCCTTTAAAAGTATTTCCAGACCTACACCAGTCAAAGTGCCTAAGTCATTTCCACCACAGTGCACAATTATAAGGCCATGGTGTGGTAAATGCATAAAGGATTTTACCAATGGTATCAATTGGTGACTCCTCAATCCTCTCTGTCCAATCCATACAATGTCCACATTTGGTAAATCAAGATTGTAAATACCTCTGTTAGCTGCGTATTTTTGACTCCAGTGGACATAGCTATGACCCACAAACCAGACCTTTGTCATTGTGAAGGTAGATGTGCTTCTAGTCAGATGAGTTGTGGAAATGAAATGGCAGTTTGATTATGAAAAAAAGTGGTTGTGAATCAGTGCAGTTGAATAACCATAAATGATTGGAGCTTTGTTAAAAATCTCCACTGAAAATTAGGGTGCATGCTTTTTTTTGTAAGAAGTCATTTCAATGGTTGAGAAAAAGTCATTTAAAGAAACATTGCATTTCATTAGCTAGTATATTGAGAGATCAAACAGCCTTGAAGGATTGTTTTGCAGCATAGTATGATGAACTTGTGAACTGTGTGCTGGTTTAAGAGGGAGTTACCATGGTTACAGGGTAAATGAGCACTGGGGGGATGGGTGAATGTTATGTGAGTTTCAAAGGCTTGAAATGTACAACCAATTGAAATGTGCAGTTTGGTTTCGAATTTGTGTGGGAACAATTTTTATTGGCTATGTACAAGAATATGGGTGTGAAATGAGAAAGAATCTGTGCCATTATTGAACGGCTCCAGTGAAGGTAGCATTATTTAGAGATTCTGCTTAAGAATATCTGTTGACTGTGACTGGCACTGTTTTACATCTTCCAAAGCATTTTTAAAGGTGAATAATGATTGTTTTAAAAAAGATAGAGAGCTTAAAATGTTTTGACAAGTATCATAGTGAGTGTCTGTGTGAATTAAGGAATTATATTTTTACCTTTTTCCATAATGTTAGCTGTGTGTTTATAAGGTAGACTTCTTTATAAATTGTTTTTTAAGCTTGGATTCAATGCTGGTTTAGAAATTGTGTAATGGTTTTATTGGACTTGTAAATATGCTCCTTTTTTTGAAGCGCCTTCTGCAAACTTTAGCATGGGTGGAAGCAGTGAATGTATGGAGAGGGATAGGAATAGCAGATAGAAAATCATATGAAATGGTGTGGGAGATGCATAAAGTATTTCAGTAATGGTATCAATTGAGATGGAATATAAAATAAAGAGGGGCATATTTACAAGACTCTTGCGCAATGTTTCACATGGGTGCAAGGCGAAAATGCATGCAGAATAATAAAATTGGCACCCAGACAAGAATATGAAATGCCGTGAGAGATGTTTAAAGGTTTCTTTTAATGGCATGAACTGAGATAGAATATACAAAAAAGAGAAGCATATTTACAAGCTGCGTGCGCAATCTTTGACATAGCTGTGTGTTTAAAAGGTAGACTTCTTTTTAAATTGTTTTTTATGCTTGGATTCAATGCTGCTTTAGAAATTGTGTAATGGTTTCAATGGACTTGTAAATATGCTCATTTTTTTGAAGCGCCTTCAGCAACCTTTAACATGGGTGGAAGCAGTGAATGTATGGAGAGGGATAGGAATAGCAGATAGAAAACCATACGAAATGGTGTGGGAGATGCATAAAGTATTTCAGTAATGGTATCAATTGAGATGGAATATAAGATAAAGAGGGGCATATTTACAAGACTCTTGCGCAATTTATAAAGAAGTCTACCTTATAAACACACAGCTATGTCAAAGATTGCGCACGCAGCTTGTAATGCTGGTCCAGAGATATGTTTAAAGGTTTTTTTTAATGGCAAATTTATAAATAAAAAAATTAAAAAAGATAAAAAATGCAATAGATCTCGCCCTCGGTGTCACACATACTGTTGGCAGAGACAGACAGGGTACATTATATCTAAAATCCTAATAATCTGCCTAAGATCACACTGTAAGTGAAGCTTGATTCACCCATCATTGTAATCTTAGGCAGAGTCACACATACTGTTGGCAGAGACACACATGGTATATTATATCTAACATTCTGATCGTGTGCCTAAGATCACACTGTGACTGAAGCTTGATTCACCCATCACTGTGATCTTAGGCAGAGTCACACATACTGTCGGCAGGGACAGATGCTACATTATATCTAAAATCTTATTAATCTGCCTAAGATCACACTCTGAGTGCAGCTTGATATAATGAGCAACTACAGTGCTAATATTCAGAATTTATGGCAAATGTGTGACACATCTGAATGCCTTCTTGATGCAACTACAGTAAACAAGCATTGAAAATGCAATAGATCTCGCCCTCGGTGTCACACATATTGTTGGCAGAGACAGACATGGTACATTATATCTAAAATCCTATTAATCTGCCTAAGATCACACTGTAAGTGAAGCTTGATTCACCCATCATTGTAATCTTAGGCAGAGTCACACATACTGTTGGCAGAGACACACATGGTACATTATATCTAATATTCTGATCATGTGCCTAAGATCCCACTGTGAGTTAAGCTTGATTCACCCATCACTGTGATCTTAGGCAGAGTCACACATACTGTTGGCAGAGACAGACATGGTACATTATATCTAATATTGCGCACACGGCTTGTAAATATGCCAATGAAACCATTACATTATCTCTGGACCAGCATTAATGTCAAACATTGTGCACGCGGCTTGTAAATATGCCAATGAAAGCATTACACTATCTCTGGACCTAGATTATTGTTAAACATTGTGCACGTGGCTTGTAAATATGCCAATGAAACCATTACACTATCTCTGGACCAGCATTAATGTCAAAGATTGCGCACGCAGCTTGTAAATATGCCTGTCTTTTTTTTGTATATTGTATCTCAATTTATGCCATTAAAAAAAACCTTTAAACATCTCTCACGGCATTTCATATTCTTGTCTGGGTGCCAATGTTATTATTCTGCATGCATTTTCTGCTTGCACCCATGTGAAACATTGCATCAAGAAGGCATTCAGATGTGTCACACATATTTCTAAAATCCTATTAATCTGCCTAAGATCACACTGTGAGTGAAGCTTGATATAATGACCAACTAGAATGCTAACATTCAGAATTTATGGCAAATGTGTGACATATCTGAATGCCTTCTTGATGGAACCAAAGTAAACAAGCATTGAAAATGCAATAGATCTCGCCCTCGGTGTCATACATACTGTTGGCAGAGACAGACATGGTACATTATATCTAAAATCCTACTAATCTGCCTAAGATCACACTGTAAGTGAAGCTTGATTCACCCATCATTGTAATCTTAGGCAGAGTCACACATACTGTTGGCAGAGACACACATGGTACATTATAGTTAAAATCCTATTAATGTGCCTAAGATCACACTGTGACTGAAGCTTGATATAATGAGCAACTAGAGTGCTAACATTTAGATTTTATGGCAAATGTGTGACACATCTGAATGCCTTCTTGATGGAGCCAAAGTAAACAAGCATTGAAAATGCAATAGATTTGGTGTGATGTTAGGCACATGTCCACCATATTACATGTAATCGTGTGTCTCTGCTCATATTATTTCAAAGTATGTACAGGCCGAAAACAGACCACCTATATATAAACAAGACATAAAAATTAATTAGTTAATCGTTTTTGACAGAAAGGAAAGCACATGTAATGTAAATGAGCCTTTTGTTGTATACTAGTGTTTATATTGTTTACTTATTGTAATTGATGTGTAATATGTTTGTAGTGGTCATAATATGTTTTTTTTTTTACTACAGATTATAATCATCTATACAAACAAACTAAAAGATGCCTTCTAAAGAAAGAAGAGAAACAATTCATAAAAGAAAATTAAGGACTAAGGAAAAAGAAAATCAAAAACCAACTAAAATAAAATCTTCAGAGAAAAAGAAAAATGCTCCTGGTAAGCAAACTAAAAATTTTCTCAGGAAGTTATTGAAATGCCAAGAAAAAAATTCTTTTTTTTAGAAAGAACATTGAAATACCTGTAATTTCAAAGAAAACAGGATGTCCTTCACAAGGAGATGATATTTTGCATTCAAAACAAAGAAGCAAGCAATTTTCTGAAACACGTAAACAAATGTTTTACAACAGAATAGTAACAAATTTATTAAAAAATTTAAAAAGGTATAAAAAAAAGACTGCTTTTTACAAGAAAAAAAACATAGTTAAGATCGTGGATGAAGCATTTAAAGTGAAAAATAAATTGTTTTGTTTAGTAATGAATAGAATTCATACACTTGATAAGATAATCAATGTGTTCAAATCAAAATGTAAGTGGAGGAGAGTAATTAATCAAACTAATTTCTGTGATGTTTTTTTTGGAGAATGGAAGCAAAGTTCAAGTTCTGAGCCATTTTTTAATGAAGATAGTTACTTTCAAGATAATGATTTGGTGCATGCAGTTGACACCAGTGGTCGAGCATATGAGGTGAAGGACGGTTGTCCGGTTGAAAAGGAAGAGATTGTGCCTAGAAATACAGAAGAGGTGTTAGCTGATGAAGTTTTAGGGAGATGTCCTAAGGCTCCAGTATATACATGGAATTGTAGTAGTATTTGTAGTGTCCGACAGGAATCAATTGATTTGTTTCGCAATTTCTTACGGACATATACTAAAAGAAGTGTGAAACAAAAAATGAAAATTTTACAAGAGTTAGATCCTTGTAGAGTGAGAGAAAAAACAGGTTTGCAAGGGCATTCACTGGATTGTCTTTCAAGAAAAGTATGTCAGAGTGTTTTTCACCATTTTAGGATGTTAGCAGTGCATCATAATAAAATGAGAAAATTAGTGAGAAGGTTGTACTATGCAAAAAGTCCAGCACTTAAACTAAAACAGTTAAACAGTGCTCTTTTGCATGGAACTGAATTCGATGTCAAAAACATTTGTGATGAAATTGAGTTTTGTTACTTTGGTGAAAAAGAGGTCAGTGCAGAAATTGATACAGTAATAGAAGGTAATGTAGAAGAGAATGTAGAGATTTTAAGTACAGAAAAATTTGAAAATGAAATTATAAAGTTTAAGGTCAATTCAAGTGAAAGGCCTAATTTTTCTTGTGTTTGTTGTCGACGAACTCATTATAAGCATCAGACTAGATTAGTTGATTTATATGTAAAAAGCGAAAAGATAAATAATAATGAGTGGAAGGATTTTGCAACTTATTTGTTGGTTGAAAATTGTTTTGATTTGGGCTCTGATCAACGTATTTGTACATATTGCTATAATAAATTAAATGAAAACAGAGTGCCTGCTAGAGCTGTTCATAATAATATGGAGTTGGTAGACATTCCTTCTGAATTGATGGATTTAAATACCTATGAGTCTATTCTGATTCAATGAGTGCATCCTTTTCAGGCTATTGTTCGCATGGAGCCTAAGACAGGGAAATTGCCTCCTTCAGATTTACAGAGAGGATTAAAGGGAAGAGTTGTTTATTTACCTCTAGATTTTAAGAAAACTATTGATACAATTGGTGTTGAAAAAGTAGAAGAGGAACCTCTGGTTATTCTAGTTAATGGTGTTCCGACAAAAAGTAAGAAAATCTAGCAAGAATTAGTGGATGTTAGGAAAGTCAAAAAGGCAACGTTATATCTGGTAAAAAATAATCAGTACTATAAAAATGTGTATGTGGGAGAAGAGGAAACAACTGTACAAGACGACACTGATGTCTCTACTGGGCAAATTGAAAAAGTTGATGTCTCTAGAAGTGAAGAAATTTACGAACATTATAGCGTTCATCCATTGCATTCCAAAGAAGTAATGGGGAATGCTATTGACTTGTTTCAGATGAAAAAAGCCGAAGGAAGTCCCATTATTATATGGGAAGAAAGTTTAGAAGCTCGTTGTTTTCCACAGTTATTTCCAACAGGTGAAGGTGGACGATATGACGACCGACCTGTTCAAATTCCTGCATCTGAATACCGGACTTCAAGATTATATGCAGAAGATCCAAGGTTTCATCAATGCATTCCATATTTGTTTCATCTACTGTTTGAGAGTGACTTGTCTGGACTTTCCTATGCAGTAAACCATATACTGAAAAGTGGAGCACATCTACAAAATGTTTCGGCAAGGGATTTTATAGATAAAGTCAAACTGCAAGACAGTGTTTTGGAATCTCAGCTAATTAATCTCATGGCATGTCAGCGTGGTACTAACGAGAATTGGTACCGTCGTCATGGGGAATTGAAATGTATGCTAAGCAACTTAGGAACTCCTACATGGTTCCTCGCTCTTAGCTGTGCTGAGTATGCTTGGGAAGACTTACTTGAATTTCTACGAGAGGCAAATAAAAACATTCAAAATATTGAATACAAGACACCTGGAGAACTGTGCTCTTTGGATCCAGTTAATGTATGCAGGTATTTCAATCATAGGTTTGAAGCTATGATGTCTTTAATTACAAACAAAAAAAATCCTCCGCTTGGAGAGGTGTTGGATTTCTTTTTCGAGAAAGGAGTATCAAGCTAGAGGTGCTCCTCATATACATATGCTGCTATGGATTAAAGATGCACCTAAATTTGGAACAGATTCAGATGAGAAAGTGATGAATTTCATTGAGCAGTATTCTACATGTGCTGTTCCGAAAATTACAGAAGAAAACAATTTAAGACACCAAGTTTTACGCTTTCAAAGTCATCGTTGTGGGAAATACTGTAGTCGAAAATACAAATCCAAGGACAAATTCTATACGAAATGTCGTTTTGCATTTCCACGTCCAGTAACATTGAAAGGAAGAGTGAACAATTTTATGTCTTCTCGACATACTGTGACAAGGAAATCACCCAAAAATACATACAACCTAAGAAGAAATGAGGAATCCAAATTTATAAATGACTACAACCCAGTAATTTTGTCCATGTGGAATGCTAACATGGATATTCAATATGTGGCTGACAACTCTATTGCTGTGGCTCAATATGTGACGTCTTACATCACAAAATCAGAAAAAACAGAACTGAAGGAAATGTGGGAGGAAATTTCACATGAAAAGAGTCTAAGCTAGAAATTATACAGTTACAGTCTAAAGATGTTGTCACATCGAAAAATTGAAGCATATGAATGTTCTGATCGGTTGTCATCAGCAAGTCTATATGCCAAATCTAGAACCATCATTTGGGTGAGTCTAAGTCTTGCTGCAACACGAAACCGAGTTTTGAAATCTGTACAAGAAATAGAGTATTTGGCGGGGAAAGAACCAGACAGTATAGATATTTTGAAGACAAACATGTTGGATACATACTATCCAAATAGAAGTACTCACCTTGAGAACGCTTGTCACTATTAAGTTCTGCAAACCTACATTTTTAAAAAGAACGTCACAGAAGACATCAGTAAAGGTGTATATGCTGTAATTGGATGTGAAGGCTGTCTAGTAAAACAAAAAAAAGGCCAGTTGATTAATCATCGAAAATTGAGTTGTGATTCTCCAGACAAAAGGGAATTTTATTACTTAGCTCTTTTGCAACTCTTTAAGCCTTGGCGTAGAGGAGAGGAAATACTTGAAGATTTTCTTACTTATGAAGATTCGTTCAATGCAACCAAGGATACGATAGAATGTCCTGTTTTTTTAAATTATCTGCAAATGTTGAATGAGGAAATACAGCAAGAAGCTACAATTGCAGCAGAGATTGCTAGAGACAGTTCTCAAGATAGTCAGAGTTATTCTTCATTGAGTCAGGATCCACTAGGAGGACCAATTATACAAAATGAAGCTGCCACTGCCATGGATGAAGTTGAAAGAGCCATGGAACAAGCTCAGGAGGATGGAGTTGACTTAGAAGATTTGGAAAAAGAACTAAACGTTGAGCAGAGACAAATATATGATCAAGTCACACAACAAATTGAGCATGGTTTATCTCATGAGAAAAAAGAGTGCTCATGTACATCATTTGTACCTATCCGACTGTATGTGAGTGGAGAAGCAGGAACGGGGAAAAGTTTCCTGATTAAAGTGATTGCAACATATTTGCAGAAAACAACGGAGTCATCGCTCTCTTGTGTTGTTACTGCTCCAACTGGGTTGGCAGCACACAACATTAAAGGGATTACTTTACATCACTTATTGATGCTGCCAGTGGAGCATGATAACAAATTACAATACCACAAGCTATCTGGAGAAGCTTGTTGTGAAGTTTCAAGAGTCCTAAAGAAAATGAAACTTCTTATCATTGATGAAGTAAGCATGGTATCAAATGTAATGCTTTCTTTTGTGCATTTAAGAATGCAAGAAACTCTTAAAACAGACTATGATGTGTTATTTGGAGGCAAACACATCATTGTTTTTGGAGATCTACTGCAACTAACTGCAGTGAAAGGACAGCCAGTGTTTAAAATGCTTACGCATGAAGATACCAGGAAGTGCTTAGGAAGCATTGGAAATGTTAACATATGGATACATTTCAAATATGCAGAACTACTTCAAAATATGCGACAGGCAAAGGATGAAGATTATAAAAATATTCTACAAGATGTAAGAATTGGGAAACTAACTGAGCATGGCAAAGAATCTTCACATGGACGATTAATTTCAAATTTGTTTCCAAAGGAAAATATTCTCCCAGAGAATATTTTTAAGAAAATTCCTGAAAACAAATCTGTCATATGCTTGATGCCAACTCTGCAAGAATGTTCAATCTTCAACACCAAAATGTTAAAGTTGGAAAATCAAGAAATTGTGAAACTGGAAGCTACTGATAAAATAAAACATGAAGGAGCAACTATTATTTTGTCAGAAAAGTTGAAATCAAAATTAGATTCTTTAGAGAAGACTATATCTAAAACTGCTGGTATGGAAAAGACACTATATGAATCTTTAAATTGTGGTATAATTTTACGACGTAATTTACATGTGGAAAGAGGTTTAGTCAATGGAGCAATGGGTCATGTTGTGGATTTTGCGAATTACCGAAATAGAGATGGAATTGAAATTATAAAAATTAAATTTGATGGTATTGAAGAAGTACAACAAATCAGTTGTTGTTGTGCTCGTTTTTTGCTAGTGAAAGATTTATATGTGCGCAGAAATTAGTTTCCTCTTTCTTTGGCATATGCAGTAACTATTCATTAATCTCAAGGTTTAAGTGTTGATAGTGCTTTGGTGAATATTAGAAATTCTGTGTTCAAGGAGGGTATGGCATATGTTGCTTTATCTCGAGTCAGAACTTTATCTGGATTGTACTTGATTGATTTTGATGAGACAAAGATTAATGCAGATCTAAATTGTGTAAAAGAATATAATAGGTTAAGAAGAGAGTATGCTCCAAATTTACCTCAATATCCTCTGTTTGAAAAGCATGTGGTAGGCCGAAAAAGAAGAAATGAGAAACATTGTTGTGAAGTTGTAGCAAAAAGAAAAAAAGTAGATGAAACAGTAATTGTAAGCAGAAAGGAAATGGATTCAGTTAAAGATGTTGTTGGATTTCAATTTGAAAATAGTTCTGGTGTCAACTGCTATGCTAATGTAGTGGTTAATGTTGTTTTTTTTCTCCAAACTGTAAAAGAACAGATTGCTGAAAATCGTGATCAAACACTTTGTTGTTTATTTAATTCTGTATTAGAGAAATGTAGCAGTGATAGAATAAAAATACAAAGTGTTTCTGAAATTCGAAAGGTTTTAGACATATGTTCTGGTCTAAATCAATTTTCACAGAATATTCAGTAAAGATTGCCAGGAATTTCTAATGTATATGCTTATTGTTTTGCAAGATGAAGGATTAGATGTAGAAAATCTTTTTGGCCTTTCTTATAAATGGCAACATGACCGTGACAATTGCTCCTTTTCAAGTAGTACTACAGTAGACACTGAAAGATTTATATATTTGACTTTACCAGACTGCAAATCAGTGTCTTTTAATAATCTAGTTAGAGCAGCAAATCAAAACATGGTCTGTAGTCAATGTAAATCTTAAATGCTATCAACTTTATTTTTAATAAGATATGGACAGTATGTTATTTTAATGTTCCAACGATGTAGACCTGATGGAACTAAATTGACAACATTAATTAAAAATGTTGTGGCTTCTCAATTATCAATTTCAGGAAGAACCTTTACAACTGCAGCAATTATTTACCATGATGGTCCTTTAACAACATCAGGACATTACACATGTTATTTAAAATGTCAAAAAGGTTGGAAGCTCTGTAATGATACTCAATTGACTTTCAAACAACGTTTGCCTTCTGACTTACTAAATTCTTACCTAGTGTTCTTACAACCAAAATTTTAGGGAAGATAATTGGCCTATGAAGATTGCATTAATATAACTTAGTTTGCTCTTCAAAATTACTTTCTGAATGAGAGTGATGAAGATAATAAAAAACTTGTAGTTCTCATAGAGATAGTATATGTTTATCATATAGTGTGTGCTGTGAGTATTATAGAAATTATTTATAAAAAGTAAGGTAGAGGTGGAAGTAATACTCTTGCTTCATAATGTAAAAGATGTTGGAGCATATACTATTTGGCCTCGTGGAAAAGTGGATGGATCAAAAGTGAGTTTAGATATGGTTTTTAAAATTTTACATTATTTAAGAAATTATTCAATGGGTTTTTTAAACACAATCATTTTGATTGTGTTTTTTTTGCCCGCTGTTATATGATGAGTACTATTGAAGTCACTGTTTTAAGTGAAATTCAATATATTCTGAGAACAGCAAAAATAAACCATTTAACATGATGTTGAAATTATTATTAAATATATATTACTTTCCCATTCTCTTATGCTCACTCACCTATTTCCACCCTCTATCACTCCTCTTAACTCACCCTCACTGGCCTTTTTTCACTCTCCCTCACCTCCCTTCCCATATACCACTTTCCTCACTTATTCTTATTAACCACTCCTTCACTGCCCTTTCCCTCTCTCCCATTCACTACTTTCCAGCTGTCAGTCACTCTACTTCACTCCCCTTACCGTTGTTTTCTTTCTTTGTTTCCTCAATAATTCCCCTTCTCTCACTCACCTTATTACACTTCACTCACTCCTTCTCTCACTTCCTCTGTCCTCTCACATCCTCACTCCCTTTCCCTCACTCCCTGTCTCTAAGCTTCAGTCTTTCGATCTGGTTACTCTCTCACTCCTCTTCCATCACCCACACTCCCTTACTTATCTTACTTTGTCTCTTGTATTCTAAAATATATATTATAAATAATCTATTTTTTTTGTCTTTCACAGATATAAATTTTCATGGAAATATGATATTAAATGTACATTACTTATAAGGTAAGTTTCATGTACAATATTTATTTTCACTATACTGTTTTCCATAACCTCACTACTCTTCTTTGATACTCCCACACCTCTGTTCCCTTATTGCGCTTGCCTCACTTATTCTGAATCCCCACGTTTACTCTCTTTTTTCATATTTTTCTCTTACACTCACCTTCTTTCAGGCCTTCTCTTTTATTTTATTTCCTCTCTCTTCCCTTACTTCATTGTTTTATTTGTTTGCCTTCTTTTACTCTCCTTACTACTCTTTCTCTTTCTTTCTCTGTCTTCTTACTACTACACTCCCCTTCCCTCAATCTCTTTCTGTTAGCCTCATTCTCTCCATCCCCTTAGTCTCTCACTTCTCTTCTGTCACGCTCACTGCCTATAACTCAGCTATACTCCCACACTCACCTTCTGTCAGACCTTCTCCTTTAGTTTGCTTCCTCTCTCTTTCCTTCCTTTGTTCCTTCACTCTTTTCTCTTCCCTTACTTTCTTATTCCACTGCACTAACTCCTTCTCTTACTCCTTCTGTCCTCTTATTTGTACACTCCCCTTCCCTCATTCTTTCTCTGTTAGCCTCATTCTCTCTGTCCTCTTAGTCTCTCACTCCTTTTCTATCACACTCACTCCCTATAACTCAGCCATACTCCTACACTCACCTTCTTTCAGACCTTCTCCTTTACTTTCCTTCCTCTCTTTTCCCATCCTTCACTCCTTCACTCTTTTCCCTTCCCTTACTTCTCTTTCTGCAGTTCAGTAACTGCTTCTGTCAATCCCTCTGTCCTCTAACTTACTCACTCCCCTTTTCTCACTCTCTCAGTGTTACCCCCATTCTCTCCGTCCTCTTAGTCTCTCACTCCTCTTCTATCATGCTAACTCCCTATTACTGAGACATACTCTCACACTCATCTTCTTTCAGACCTTCTCCTTTACTTTCCATCCTCTTTCTTCCCATCCTTCGCTCTTTCACTGTTTTCCCTTCCCTTACTCTCCTTAATCCACTTCACTAATTCCTTGTCTTACTCCCTCTATCCTCTTACTTCTACACTCCCCTTACCTCATTCTCTCGCTGTTAGCCTCATTCTCTCCGTCTCTTTAGTCTCTCACTCCTCTTCTGTCACGCTCACTCCCTATAACTTAGTTATACTCACACACTCACCTTCTTTCAATCCCCCTACTTCACTTCCCTTCCCCTCTTGTCCCTTTTTTGCTCCCTCATTCATTTTCCTTTCCTCTCTCACTAAAATTAGGACTGGGGGCGGCAGCGGTGGTTCTCTAATGCTCGAACAATGAACATAATACTTTGTTCCCCATAACAAAGTAGGGCATCACAATGTTTGCATTTGATGGAGGCCTCATTAAAAACAGGCTGAATATTTGGGATCAGCTGCTCTGGTCGCCCCCTCACTGATGCAGTTGTTCCTCCAGTTGAAGTAGAGGCACCATCTCTTGGAGCTTCTCGTGCCAGAGTCCTGACACTCTCCCGGGCATAGTTCTGGGGATTCCTCCTCTGGACGTGCCGAATCATAGTTGAATGACCAAAACTGTACTTCCTTCGGGGGTCTCCTCTGGAAAGTACAGTATGGCAGATATTGCACTCCACCTTTGGAGCATTACATTTCACTGTCTTCTGAAAATAAACAAAATGGCGGCGATAGTGTACATTAGAGAGAGACAGTGAGAGAAAGAAGGCATGAGATGAAGAAGAGATGTGAAATGCACATTGGAGAAAATATAGTGGGAGAAGGGAAGTAACTGTGAGTAAACTTACTATGTAACACAGAAATGTTGCACTCTATACTATAAGTCTCACTTTATACCACAATCATTTCACTACTATCTCATAAATTACAAATAGAATAATAAAAAATGTCTCAAACAATTTATAATTTCTAAATATAAATTTACTCTTCATAATTTTCATAATTTTGAAGAACTTCTAACATTAACTGATCAGGAATCTCCTCATTAGAAGTCTCCATACATGACTCCTGGAACTCAATATAGTCCAAACATTCAATTAATTCAGCATCCAAAGTCTCATCATTAAAATCCTCCATTCCATCTCCTCTCAAAAAAAGGTCTTCTTCATGGATAGTGTTATCAACAGGATCATTTAAGACCTCAATAAAACTCGCCTCAACAAAAGTCGCAGAAATTTCAAAATTAATATCAACGGTGTCCTCATTCAGATCCATATTCTTTTCAAATTTCTTGCTGTAAATTGCAGGAAAAAAATCACTTTAATTTATTGTTTTTAATAATAGATAATATAAAACTAGCTTTATCACGTATTAATTTCCCCCTACAAATTAACAACTCGCCTTTTAGAAAGCAGTAGAAGAGTTAGTACTGTGTAAATTTCACACCAGAAATAGAACACCAAAAATTCCTCACAAATGTACCTCAAAGAGTACTATCACAAAATGGCTGTGTTTCCCTCTCATTTTTCATGTATATTCATGTAGAAAACCAATGAAACGTCATCACACACAAATTCAAAACCAAAGAAACATTTTAATTGGTTGTAAATTTCAAAAGCTAATTGGCTCCTGGGTGTCTGTAAACATTCTAAATGGTCTGCATAGTCCGCCATCTTGTGACTCTGAAGAACAGAGACACAAGAGGTGAAAAATAAAAGTGAAAAATGTTGATAGGGGGCGGGGTAGAGACACCCTGCCCCCCTTAAGTTTTATCAGGGGGCCTAGGAAGACTCCGAAGGGCAAAGAAACGTTTTTTTTTAAATTTGCGGAGTAAGCTCAGGGTGCGCGCACAAGGGTGCTTACCGGTACGCGTACCCTGAACGCACCACGAGGAAAAACAGTGTAAAAAATTAGAGTGAAAAAATTAATTTAAAGTGCTTAGAGTGCTGTTCCCTTACTCCGGTTCCCTTACTACCCTTTATTCCCTATCCTTCATTCCCCTTCCCCTTACTTTCATCCCCCAGTCACCTTCTCTTAGTACCTCTGCTTCAGTCCTGTTCCCCTCTGTTCCCTTCCTTCGCTCCCTCACTCATTGCCCTTCCCTCACTCACCTTACTCCGCTTCACTCACTCCTTCTGTCGCTCCCTCTGTCCTGTCACATCCTCATTCTCCTTCCCTCACTCCCTCTGTCTTAGCCTCACTCCCTCTGTCCCCTCACTCTCTCAGTCCCCTTTCCTCATGCTCACTCCCTTTAACTCTCCCACACTCCCTTAATTACGTTTCTTTGCATACATTACACCTGACGCAGGTATAATGTGGCCCAGGGGTTTACAAAGTGACGCATCTACCTAGATGCGTCACTTTGTAAATATGACTCAAGAAGGTGTATTTTTTACAGCACTGGTGCGTCACAAAAAGTGACGCACCGGTGGCGTCATATTTAATGTATGACGCATTATGTCGCAAGGAGTTACAGATACGTCAGTATTTCTGACGTATCTGTAAGCGCAAAAGTGATGCATTGCTGGAGTGTGTCACAAAAGTGACGCAACTCCAGCAATGCATCCTTTCACATGGGGCCAGCCCCATGTGAAAGGGCCTGCGTCAGTCTTACGTCTACTATGAGGCAGGCGCAAGATTTTGACGCAACAGTGTCCTAAAAGTGATGCAGTGAAATCTCCTAGATTTCACTGCGTCACTTCTACGACCCTTTCTTGCGTCAATACGCCCCCTTTGCATACATTACACCTGGCGCAGGTATAATGTGGCGCAGGGATTTACAAAGTGACGCATCTACCTAGATGCGTCACTTTGTAAATATGACTCAAGAGGGTGTATTTTTTACAGCATTGGTGCGTCACAAAAAGTGACGCACCCGCAGCGTAAAAGTGACGCATGGCCTCATAAATGAGGCCTTCAGTCTTCTACTCATGCGTCATATTTAATGTATGACGCATTATGTCGCAAGGAGTTACAGATACGTTAGTATTTCTGACGTATCTGTAAGCGCAAAAGTGATGCATTGCCGGAGTGTGTCACAAAAGTGACGCAACTCCAGCAATGCATCCTTTCACATGGGGCCACCCCCATGTGAAAGGGCCTGCGTCACTCTTACGCTTGCTGTGAGGCAGACGCAAGATTTTGACGCAACGGTGTCCTAAAAGTGACGCAGTGAAATCTCATAGATTTCACTGCATCACTTCTACGACCCTTTCTTGCGTCAATACGCCCCCTTTGCATACATTACACCTGGCGCAGGTATAATGTGGCGCAGGGGTTTACAAAGTGACGCATCTACCTAGATGCATCACTTTGTAAATATGACTCAACAAGGTGCATTTTTTACAGCACTGGTGCGTCACAAAAAGTGACGCACCGGCGGCGTAAAAGTGACGCATGGCCTCATAAATGAGGCCTTCAGTCTTCTACTCTTACTTTTTCTTTCACTTTCTCTGTTTCTTTACTGCCTTACTCACCTTGTCTCACACTCAATTGTCTTTATACAGTTTGTATCTCCTCTCTTTCCTAAACATCACTGCTCTTTTCTTACCCTTCCACACCATCGTTCTTTTACTACATTTTCTTCACTTATCCACATTCCCCATGTTCACTCTCCTTCTCCTCACTCTCCTTCCCCACACTCACCTTCTTTCAGTCCCCCTACTTCACTTCCCTTCCCCTCTCGTCCCTTTCTTTGCTTTCTCACTCATTTTCCTCTCCTCTCTCACTGCACTCCACTTCAGTTACTCTTTTTCATTTTTTTAAGAATACAGCACTTTGATGAGAATTGGAGGTAGTTCTGAAAATAACTTTTTTTTCTTCTTTTTTCCTTTTTTTTGAACAAAAACAAAAATAGGGAATGTGAAACTGCTCAACAGGAGCAAAAAAACAAAAAAAAAATTAGGGCTGGGGACGGCAGCAGTGGTTCTCTAATGCTCGAACCATGAGCATAACACTTTGTTCCCCATAACAAAGTAGCTGATCACATTGTCTGCATTTAATTATGGCTTCATTAAAAGCAGGCTGAATATTAAGGATCAGCTCTTCTGGTCGCCCCCTCACCGATGCAGTTGCTCCTCCAGTTGAAGTAGAGGCCCCATCTCTTGGAGCCTCTCGTGCCAGAGCCCTGACACTCTCCCGGGCATAGTTCTGGGGATGCCTTCTCTGCACGTGGCGAATCATGGTAGAATTACCAAAACTGTACTTCCTTGTGGGGTCTCCTCTGGAAAGTACAGTATGGCAGATCTTTCACTCCACCTTTGGAGCATTTACTTTCTTACGTCCCTCAGGTATATCAAAACATTTCCAGATAAAATGCTCCTTAACTCTAGGCTGAGGAACCTCTTCATCTATAAATCCATCTGTGTCATCACTGCTGCTGGATGCTCTGGCAGCCATGATAAACCAACAAAGATTAAGCAGCAAAAAGACAGGTCTTGCAGTCACAAAAGTGAAAGAAGAAGTGAAGGAAATGGGTGGGGATTTCATTCTTTGTAAAAAAAACTGGTAGCAACCAATGAAAAGTTATTTTAAGGTCACATGACTTGACGCGCTTACGCTGCGCGCGCCGGAGCGCTTCCGGGGGCGCTTGCGCGGCGCGAACGTAGGCGCTTAAGGGGGCGCTTACGCGGCGCGCCTGAGTGACGTTTTGATAGCTTTACGGAAATGCAAAATCATTTTCATTTCGTAAATCTAAAATACTGCTTTTATAAGTATGGTTCTAAATATCTTGCATTATTATTTACTTTTCATACATATTTTTTTTTTTACGAATGCAGAAATAGCGCTCTCGGGAGAGCTTACCGGTGCGCGCACCCTGAGCGCTTAAAGACAAAATGATATGGGTAAGCTCACCGGTGCGCGCACCCTGAGCGCACCAGGAAAAAATGTAAAAAAAATATATATACATTGAACAAATATATATATTTTTTTAAATATAATTAATTGTTGTAAAAAACAGCTAATAAAAAAAACGTAGGTTACAAAGTCGATATACAAAGGAATTAGCTTTTAAAAAAAACAATGAAATTCACTGAAAAAACCATAGGTTTCACAAACGTTATAGTTAGGAATTAGTTTTTAAAAAACCTTTGAAATTCACTAAAAAAAACATAGGTTTCACAATCGTTATAGTTAGGAATTAGCATTTATAAAACCTTTGAAATTCACTGAAAAAACCATAGGTTTCACACTCGTTATAGTTAGGAATTAGCATTTAAAAATCCTTTCAAATTAACTGAAAAAAACATAGGTTTCACACCAGTTATAGTTAGCTGAACATTTCACTCATACAAAACCATTGAAATTCCCACGTTATAGTTAGTTGGACTCACTATAACTCGCGCTCCCGCAATCCACTGCTGATTATGTCACATATTACATCATTCATGATATGGTCAGTGACATCACTGATGACATCACTGATGACATCTCAAATGACATCACTGATGACATCACTGATGACATCTCAAATGACATCACTAATGTATTAACTGTCGAAAGTGCATGAACAGACTTATTGCTAAAATTCATTGCATTATAGCATAAACCTCCAACCTTACTCTGTTCAGTATATACCTAATCTGATCAATCAGTTGTTCAGTAGAATAAAGTGCAAGTGCGACATATGTTATATATATACATTCTCATTGTCCCATAAATTCTCCAAGACTGAATTCTCATTAGTGCCCTGATCTAGATCGAATCTTGCCTTTAAAACCTTTCTTCAGTGCTTTATTATAGACCATCCAAGACTAAACTACAAACCACTCTTATCAGTACCCTATAACATATTGGCAAACATGTACTATGTTGTGGCAACAGTGTACCTCACATCATGTTGTGTTTCCATTGAGTGCGTATATAGCATACAAGTCAGGTACCATCTGTATTATTAGGGGTACTGCGTTGTAAACAGGTAAATAAGGCTTTCTTAAAGGAAGTTATGTAAGTCTTCCTCCGTATTCATCCCATTCGGGATCCTTGTGTCTAATAAAACGATGTATTTAGATTCAAGCTGCCTGAGTTGTTTCTCCCTATTACCACCTCTTACATTTTTGGGTACTGAATCAATAATGAAGTATTTCAAATCATTCAAGTTCTTGTCATGAACCAGCTTGAAATGTCTAGCAACCGGGTATCTCTCATCAGAGTTTACAATTGCCCGCAAGTTTTGTAGAATTTGGTTGTAGGCTTGCAACTTGGTGCTACCTACGTATTTCAGTCCGCAAGTGCATTGCAAAACATACACTGCAAATTCTGTACGGCAGGTGTATGATTCTTTAATCTTTATAGGATTGACATAAAACGCTGTGCAATATTCACTGGTGTTTACACCAAATGTGCACGCTCTACACAAGATGCACTTGCGGAACCCCGTTCTACTCGTTAACCAATTCTTGGATTTGACCACTTCGGGACTAGATTTAACTAGAGCATCCCTCATAGAGGGAGCCCTATGAAAAGTGATGGCCGGTTCCTCAGGTATTAGTTGTGCTAAGGTGATGTCAGTTCTTAATAGGGGCCAGCGTTTTCTTAAAATCCCCCTCACCTTCCTTTCCTCCGTGTTAAACGTGGTGATGAGACTAATCTGTCTAGAAGCATCATAGTACCTATCCCTTAAACCATCCCTCTAAAATCTCCCTCCATCTATTTATCTCAAAATATCTTGTTAAAATTTTAGACACATTGGGATTTTTTTTCTGGTCTCGTAGGGGCATTGGCAGTTGTTTGTGTGGTCTCTCCATTCTGGACAGTCTAGAACTACCCCACTAGTCAGTATACTCAATAATCTCTTTGGGTGCAAGAGCATTGTTTCAACCAATGTTGATGCAAATCTGCAAGGCAATTACTCAAGTTGTGCTCTCGTTATTGTATAATATGTCCTAATTTTTCAAATTTCTTCCTTAAGACCTTCCATTATGCAACTTAAATGTAATTCTAACCCACTTTAGTAGTGGTGAGTCTCTTTGGCACTGTGTCTTGTTTCCTGGTGTGCTTTCTAAGAATCAGATCGTACTTCTTGAACATAGCTTCCTTAATACTGTTTACCATATATTACTTAAGTCTCTAACAGTAGAATGTAGATAATTCCCTCTGGGGGTGAATCCCTGCATTGCCACCACCAAAGAATGCTTTAACTTTAACTGACCTAAACACGAATGCTGTAACTAACTACCACCTCTTTAGTAGCCTGTGTTTAGTGTGTATTGCATTTTTTGTTTCAGTATTATTTGCTGTGCTGCCCATTCTCTGAATTACATTGACACATATAGTACCTATTTTGTTGTAAATATATAGCTTTTTATCACCGTTCCCAACTATAGGATAACCTCTTTATGTTTTTCCACATCAAACGTTATACTTAGTCCCCAATTAGCGATCAATAATGTACCAAATAACGGTATTACATCCTATTTTCTCTTATTGATCTATGAGAGATTGATTATGCATGAAGTTTCAACTAGCATCATGAACGAGAAACATTCCTGTTAGATTTATAATTATGTGATCTCTATTTGTTCCACATTCTTTGAATCATCTGCATACTTTATGTGATCAGATACCGTCTTTTCGATTGTTGGCATTTTGTGTGGTTAAAAAATTTCTATTTTCCACATTTTCAAAACGTCGTTTGATGAATGTCAAGTGTATTAGGTGCATGTCATGGAGCATTGCACTGGTGCCAGTCAAGGGGCATATTTTCAAGCGGGGCATTAAAAATTATCGCCGTTTTAGCGGCAGAAAACTGTCGCTAAAACGGCGATAATGGGCTTGATAAAATGGCCTTGGGGATTCCAATAGAAACCCATGTTCGGGTGTCAACATGGGCTTCTATTGGAATTCTCCAGGGCATATTATCAAGCCCATTATCACCGCTTTAGCAGCAGTTTTCTGCCGCTAATACGGCGATAATTTTAACGCCCTGCTTGATAATATGCCCCCAACAAGTTTCGTTGTTATGCAATAGTGTTCTACTTTTTGGCTTTTCTATATATACATTTATAGCTAGACCTATACACTTGATATTCCCACATTAGGAGAGTGGGATGCTTAAAATACAAAAAAGCAACATGCAAAAAGAGGTACGTGACATTGTGAGACAAAGAAAGTTAATTTTCTCTTACAAGGTTACCCTTCTTGCTGAGCATTAAAAGATAGCTTAAAGCCATTCACAATTATAACCTTGACAACGAAAATGTAAGTTAATAAGGCTTCAACAAATTATGGTCTTTTTGGTCGATTTGCCTAGTGAACTGTTAATTGTAAAACCGAAAGACATTATGTTCAGCTTTCTCTATCACATCTTTTGTGTTTTAACAGTGACACTTCATTGAGTGCAATTAACAAAGCCTCGGAGATTTATTAACACACTTCTTCATGGCCAATGATCCATTCCACGTAAGACATAACACTGTAAAATGCGCATTATCTCCTTTTGGCACTTACAATAATGCTTCATGAACTAGGAAGGCATATGTTAAGGCAGATAAAGTAGCATTATTAGCTGACAAATCTTACAATTTATTAGACAGTTAATTTATCAGCTTAAAAGACACTTAAAACAGCTGTGCATTTAATGTCTTTTTAATGTATCCAGTAAAACTTGCATAATTGCCTGTAGTGCAATTTATATTTAGCTATGTTGCAGAATCTCTGCATTTACTGTTTACATTTTATTTAATTTTTCCTGCAAGGCTCATCACATCTCACCCTAAGCTCCAATGATGTGGGTAGATAATCAGACAGGAGATGTCGCGTATAAATAGTTTCCCATGAATGAAGTGCCCAAATGTGATTCAAAAGGCGGACCATCGGGTGTTATCACCTCTTTCTCAAGGGTAAAATGTTCAGGAAAATAGGGATTCCTCAAACTTCAGAGCAGGCCTGGATTAACAAACACAGCACACCCGAGGGTGGTAATGCCAGCTCTACCAGGGATTAACATGTGCAACATATTCTGAACCTTCTGTCTGTGGTGTAAACTAACAAGGCTCAGACCAAATTAACAGAGGTGTTTCATTATATAATTAAGGTAATTGTTCCCTCTAGAGGCATTGTTTGAAGCCTAAGCACTGCGCTTTGTAAAAAGACACGTGGTGTGCAACACATTTAATGATTCTCTTGCATACAATGTAGTCGTTTGTTTTTGCTTTCTAATTTTATGGACCCTGTGGTAAATGTTCTTGCTTTTCTGCACCATTTCTCCAAACCGCATATCTGTGGGGAGCTAACCACTTGTTATAAGACTATGAAGGTCACAGAATCTGTTTTATGATACAAATTCAGTCAAAACCACGCATGGATAATTTAGGCAATATTGTCGCTCAACACAATGTTAATCAAATTAAAGACTGCAAGTTAATTAAGGAATGTTTCCAAACTCTTAGAAATAATCTACAACTATCCATCAATTAACTCATGAAAGATCTTCATAAAATAAGCCGAAATGTAGTTCTCCAGAATTCAAGTTATTGCATTTAATCGTCATTTCAACCCTTTGTATAACTAACTAAAAGAGTAAATACAACGTTTAGTTGAGGAAAAAAAAGAACTAGCATCATGAACGGGAAACATTCCTATTAGATTTATAATTATTTGATTTCTATTTGTTCCACATTCTTCGAATCATCTGCATACCTTATGTGATCAGATACCGTTTAATCAGCTGGTAAGAAAGAAGGTTTTTCAGTCAAAAATGTCACTGTGCCTTTGTCTAAAAAACAAGCATTGGCTAAGACAATAGGTCTCGTCTGGGCATGACTTATGGGCTTGTCTGTGTTTTTTAGCCATGTTCATGCAACATGGCTAAAAGTTATTAAAAGAAATACTATGATGTATTCAACTCTGGCTGTGTTATACCACTTTTTTAACTTTCAATCATGTTACAAAGCAGTCGCTTTACAGCCTGGTTTACAAAAACATTGGTAAAGCCATAAAGTAGAGTAGGGCAGTGGGGCACAATGATGGGGGAAGGGCGGGGTAGTGGGTCAAGGAACAACAGAGGAGGTGGTGGGGGAGGGGAACAGGGCAAGCAACAATGCCAGGGCCATAACACGGTAGGAGTTGAAAGTTGACCCGGCAAGAAATGGTAGGCGGTTGGGATTGGAGACTGGGCAAGCAACGAAGGAGTTAGGAGATAATTGGTCAATCTACAATGCAGGAGATGAGGTGGGCGAAGCAAGCAACGTCAGGAAAACAATGCGGTAGAGGTAGGGACACAGGGCAAGCAGTTAGTAGGACAGAAGGAGGGGAGACAGCCTACTCCTAGGGAGTGCTTCAAGTAAATGAAAAAGTAGCCCAGGCCAGGAATTAGGTGCAGCAGAAGGACACTTAAAAATTACTATATACCCCTTTTTATACAAACAGTCAGTGCATCTGTCAACCAACCAGTGCACCCTTTATTCATTATACCTAGCTATTGTTTTAGGAACAACTTCCAACTCCTCCATTATGCCTAATGCCATTGTCTTTTTGAGGGAAAACAACCAGTGCTCCCATGTTTTGTGCAACATCACAAAATCCAAAGTTACGATGCACAGGGGAAGCATATATTTTCTGCATTTGCATCATTAACAAAAACATGCTTAAGAGATCATGTTTTGCTGAAGGTGTAGCAGGATGGTCAGCAACAATAGTTATGGATGGAAGTTCCTCATCAATGAGGTATGTGGATGGGAACGTTCAAGCTTCCTATCCCTCCATCTTTTGAAATCCCCAGAGAGTGTGTGAGAAACCTAAATCTCAAGTTAACTTCTGACTCAGTCATTGACACCTCAGGTCATTCCAAAAATGTTTCACATAGGGTCTGCAGGAGAATATGACCTATGAGCAAAAGTTATGCCTCTCATGGAACAACAGACCCACTAGAAGTCTGAGTCTCATGAAATCAGCACATCAGCGGCTGGGCCCTATGAAATTGTTAATTTCTGTGTGAGCTCCAGTCCGGTGACTGGATTGCACCCAGACAAATATTCAGCTTGACAAGAGTCCATCAACCACTATTAGGGACAGCCTACTATCTTTGTCCCCTCTTTGCCACATGTGCATGCTGAACATTGGGGCTCCTATCTTGGTAGACGCAAGTTGATCTACAAAGAGTCTGATGTCTACATAAGCCAAACGAACACCATATTGAAGGTAACTTTATTGCAGGCTTCAAGACGATCACTTAGCCTTGTGCTTTCAATACGTAAAATAGTATTTCACTTAAATGGCTTAAATAGTCATTTCAGAGGTTTTTAAACATAGAGGGACTAGTCCCTCTTATGGCCCTGTTTAAAAACCACTGACTTCACTGCAGTGCAAAGCATACCAATCAGTGCCCTTACGGATGCTACAGTAATTACTGTAGAGTATGTAAGAGCAGCCAGGGGTATGCAATGCTATGATTTCCAAACATGGTGAGAAAAGGGAACAGTCCTTCTACGTTTAACAACTACTGCAGACTAAACTTTAATCTGCAGTACCTTTTAAACATAGAAGGTCTACTCCCTCTTCTGCCCCTGTTTAGAAACCACTGTACAGCAGTGCATACTGCTCAGTGCTACTACATATTCTGCAGTAATGCCTGCAGAGTATGTAAGGGCACCGAGGTCTATGCACTGCAGTGCATACCCCTCAGTGCCCTTAAATACTAAGCTGCATGAATAACTGCAAAGTATGTAAGGCAGCGAGGGGTTTGCATTTAGTGCATTTGGTATTTAGCTGCACTATTTCTTATTGCAAAATGCATCCTCATTTTGATTTTAGGATGTGAGGGTGCATTTTGCACTTGGAAAATAGCACTAAATAACCACACCTCCCCTTGCAGAATTCTGAAGAATATTTCGGAGTTTTAATGTAATTCTGTGGAATTCTGCAGAATCAAACTCTGACAATTCCGCCCACCGTACTTCAAGTGTTTGTTGGCTGACTTTATGCTCTCTTTCCACCATTTGCAGAAAAGGTGAGACTATAGAGAAGTGTCATTTGATGTATTCATCCAGGACCTGTGAAAAAACTGTTTAACTGTCTTGTTTTATATAAAATCCCTTATTTAGGGGCCGATTATGATCGCGGACGGACTTGAGTCCGTCCGCGAGCCCTGAGCAGGAGGGAATGTCCGCAAGGGCTGCGGCGTTCCCTCCGAGCAGATTAGGATGTGACCGCCAGGGTGGCGGTCACATCCTCTATCTTTAATATTGCAGCGGGTGCAGCTTCAAGCTGCACCCGCCGCAAGGTTAAAAATGCATGCATCGCATTTGCATGCACAAAGCGGCAGGCACCGCGCGGTGCCTGCTGCTTTGTGCACGCAAATGCAGGGGTGTACCATAGGTACCCCCCATGTGCACCCCCCACCCACCCTTCACCCAGGGGGCCCGCAACGGGCCCCCGAAGTCAAAGTCCGTATCCTTTTCCACGGCAGAGAAGCCGCCGCGGAAAAGCATGACTTTTACAACATCCTAATATGGCTGGCGGTGTCTGATAGACACCGCCAGCTATGTTAGAGCTTTTCCGCCGCGGTCGGAAGGCAACCGCGGCGGAAAAGCTGCGGACGGAATTCAAGACCCACCAGCCATCCTAATATGGCGGTGGGTCTTTGGAGGCTCCGTGGCGGTTTTCCCGCATCCTCCGGGCCGGCGGTGGCTTCCGCCGGACGGAAGGATGTGGGAAAACCGCGATCATAATCGGCCCCTAAGTGTTACCTGGGTGGGTAGCTATAACAAGCATGAACCTGTGTAGTCAAGTAATAGATATATGGGCATTAAAAGGAATATTCGGTTAGTAAATGGATAAAATATAATGAAAGAGAAATTATATTAGAAGGGTTATCCCTTTAAAATCATGTGTAAATCAATCATGTAGATATCTTTTAAATCAAAAAGGACAACCGAGACGTGTTCCGGTTGGGTTTACGTTTGAAATCATCGACAGTTCCCTATACCCACCTAATATCTGAGAGGTGGGAGTAAAACATCTTAAAGGTAGATGTGGTAAACCAGGGCACTGTTGAATACTAATATTGAGCTGTCTTTCACCTGCATACAGGGGGTGATTTAACTGGAAATGAGTGCAAATAAATAAATTGTCCTTTTAATCAAGACAAAGGAAAAATGAAGGTACTCGATCAATACCCAATGTGAAAGGAATAGTGGGAACAATTAGTAACAATAGAATAGTCTATTAAATAATGTCTCATATCATTTATTTATACATTTAGTGTCAGGTACTACATCAAATCACTAAAGTGTGCATCTCCGAATTCACATTGGAGCCACACCTTCCCGAGTGCCGTACCACCGGTGAGTGTAGTCATGTATTGTTAGTTGTTTGGCGATGAATGAAAGGATATTTGGTTTAGCAGAATAGCCTTGTTTTAGATAAAGTTGAGATTGAACATATGTTTTTTATCCATAAAGATCTTTTATGAGATGTGTGTGTATTTACAAGATCATACATGGTCTACGATATGCTTTGTACTACGAAAAAATATACATAACTTGTGAAGAATAGAAAGATGTCTTTATTTATTCAATGAATGAGGGATGTTATTATAAACTAGCTCGGGGGGGCAGTAAGGGGATAGAAATGTCTCATAAAAATATACGTATTACCCAAAAAAATGTTATGAAGATTAATAAGATTGCGTCTCATTTTTATGTATTTTGTTTTATCTCCTTATGTTAGGTGTATTATAATTATAACAGAGAGCGATTTGGATAAGGGAAGAAAATTGTTAGTCGTTAAGAAGGTGGCTTTATTAACACAGTTCTACCAAAACGCGTCAACGCTGAATATGTTAAATTTGAAGAGAGTCAGCAACCACAAAAAAGACAGGGAAGCTTTACTCCTGTGGGGTGCTGTCTACAATAGTTTCAAATTAACAGTTGTAAGACAGATTTTATTGTCTATTGTAGCTTACTGTCAAGGGAAGTTATTCATTATGAATTGCAGTCTATTTGACAACCCAGGTGTTTTTTACAGTTTTAGTTTATTGTAATATTGTTTATAATGATATGTATTTGTATTGTATATTTTTATCTGTTTTTTTATATGATCTATAAAATATGCACATAAGTGCCTACAATCTGAGTAGAGCTTTTATTTGTAAACTTGGGGGATAAGTGGAACATTAGATATTCATTGGTATGATTGCTGTATGAAAGAATAAGTGTGTAAAAGGAGCTCCAAAGGGAAAATTTGGTTATAACTATTAAGTGACCTCCAGTTAAGCTAAAAGGCACGAAAGCTGCAGGAAGCCTACTTTCCTGAATACGCCTTGGCTGACCAGTTTCCAATGGACCTGCCATGGACCCTCATTTTCCACCTAGACAAACCTGATCCTTGTATCCAAACCACTGTTTATTGCCATTGACCTGAAAACTTGCCCTTATCTCAATCAAATTCAACCTTATCGATGCAGCTAGCACTTAACTCTTTTTAATGCTATTTGTATTTAAAACCTTCACAATACAAATCTTCAGTTTCCCTTGATAGATTTGTATCATTTTTGTGTCATTTTGTTCATTAGAATATTCTCTATGTTTATTAATTGGATTTTTTATTGTGTTGTGTTTCTGACTTTTTAATTGTTTCAGTACTTATAAATGATTTACACATTGTCTTAAATTAACCATTTCTGCTCTGTAGCATAGTTACCATGGACTGAGTTCATGTTTAAATTACTGAAACTAACTTGTGGTGGACTGCCCTGCACCTCAACAATTAATCCACTTTATCACAATACCATAAAATAACATGGTATCACTAAGAGTCAGGCTTGGAATCCTCTAGAGACATTAAAACCACAGTGCCCCATATCAGGAATGTAAATCCTTCTGTCAATGGATGAAGAGCCACAATCAGCTGTGATATTGCACCAACTATGTGCTGCATATTAAACAATTGAATACGTGAGACATTTGAAAATACTTCAGGTTAGGGTGGGTATTACCACAAGTGCTCTGGAATGGTTCCACATCCCCCACTGATATTGCAGCCTGCAATTCTGGATTAAGTGGACAACAGCATCCACCCAGAGAGTGTCCAATGGAATGCCACAATAGAACCAAGTGTATTCGAATATTTTGCTCTGGGTCTTCACTGTAGTTCTTTGGAACCTCCCTAAACTTTGAACCCATGACCCAGTGTTCTGAAATGTTGAAGCTTTTGTGAACACCAAGAAGGAAGTACATTTTCTTAAAAGTTGAAAATCACAATCTTTTTTATTTCTGCAGAACCGGGACAGAGGGTCAAGTATACTCGAAAAACGTTATTTAAAATTTGCGATTATGTGATCATTTATTTTCACAAAGTATATAAAGGAGGCTTATGTTATGTTAACACAAGGAAGAATGGATTTTGGCTATTCATTCCTTGGTGGTTTAATATATTTTATTTAGTTTTTGACAGATATTAAAGAAGCAGATAACCGGTTTGGGGAGATTGTCAGTAGTTTGGCTGGTGCAGGACAAAGGACCATTGCTATATTCCTTATAAAAAAAGTATGGATTGGACCACATATTTCTTTCAAATTTTGTTGGCTAGCTACTTCAAATCTTTCACCTTCAAACTTATATTGTAGAAGGGCGTGTGCCCTTAGTAAGATAAAACTTCTCGGTGGGTGTGTTGCTTTGTCTTTCAGCTACTATGCCGGGCAACATGCAGTATAAACACTAATCCATGCTAAGGAGAAAAACAAAACTTGGTGGGGCGTGGCTTCGCGCTCATTGGAGATGGCGGCGCTGAGGTGAAGCTCCGCGGCGGCATTGGGAACTATCCCACTTTATGCCTACCTTCTCCTGCTTCAGCGGCATGATTCAGCACCGGACCGCCTCTGGATACCGCGGCGCTGCTCCGAAGCTCTTTTCATTAGTTTCACGACGGAAACCTCTTCAGACGCGCGCCTCAGGATCCCGCCCGATGTCGCGGCCGCCATTTTGTCTGCCTGCCGATGCGCTGTTAGCGCTTCTACCTACTGCCGGTATTTGGAAGCCTTGCCGGTAATATGCCTCATTTACATGTCGTATTGGCCCGCTTTTTCTCATGACTGTTTTTCTTATTAATAGGAGCTTTACTGATGCTTGCTTCAAGTTGCTCACTTTTTGCCACCTCATCTCTATTGTTTGCCGCCATTTTGGGAAGCTGCTCGCTTTTCCTTTAGCTCAGTGGGCGAAATTTCGTGGATATTGATATGTGGGCCTCCTCATTATTATTCATTCGTCACAACAGTCTATGCTCCTATCACCAATAAACAGTGCTGCATTTTATTTAATTTGAAGCAGAGGACTCATCTGGTCATTCTCCTCATTCGAGCTGGTTGCTGTTGTTCCTTTCCCAGGACCTCTTCTGTTTCCCGCCGTGCTGCAATTGTCTTTTGCGCTTGTCTACTCTGCAACTACGATCAAGCTTTGGCGTTCGCCTTTGCTGGGCTTGGGATTGCGACGTCCCCTTATTGTGAAGTCTTTTGGCAGCTCTAGTCTTCTCACCCTCAGTGGATAAGCGTATGCATATGCCAAACACTTTTTCTAGCGTGCAGCTCTTAACAATACGTGGACTTTACTCTTCATGACACTTTTTTGTTGTCTATTTGGCACCTATTTTTCCTTAGTGACTGTAACGTTTTGCTGTCCCCTTTATGGGCAGGCTTAAATCCTCATTAAGCATGCCCTCCACATCTAAGGTTGCTGTTGTGAAAAACTCTAAGGTTTTTTCAGCCTTCTCCAAATTAGAGGATTCTCTTGCATCCTCTGTCTCTGACACAGTAATGGAGTCTTCGCAGTCTTCACTGCCAGCTTCGGCGAAGACCAACGCTAAAAGGCTAAAAAAGGATCCCCCTTCACCACCTAAACGACCCTCTGGTGTTTCCATGGAACTTTTATTGGATGAGATACGATCTTTCCGGCCTTTCTTGGAAGAAATTAGATCTCTGCGTCCCTTTATGGAAGAAACCAATGTCAAACTTCAGACGCTTACTGATAATTGGTCACAGATTGACACAATGGTCTCTTCTGTTGAGCGTTCTGTTACATCTCTCCAGGAAACTTGCTCCACAGTATCGAATCTGAACTCTCAAGTATCCAACCTTCAGAGACAGGTGGAGGAGTTGGAAAACAGAAATCGGTGCAATAACCTTCGCATTTACGGCCTGGCAGAGGGACTTGAAGGTTCTGATCCTCTCACCTTCTTTACTTCCTTTCTTCCTAAAGTGCTTCGTCTTCCGGAAGGAACGACCCTCAATATACAACGTGCTCATTGGCTAGGGCGTTTGCCCTCGGCGGCTTCCCCTTCACAAAGACCGAGAGGAGTCATTCTTTACTTCCTGGAATATACAGATCTTTTGAAGGTTTTGGCGGCTGCCAAAGCGGCTCCCAAGTTGTCATGGTCCGGCTCCACCTTATTTTTTGCCCAGGATTACGCAAAGGCTACCGCAAATCGCCGAAAAGCATTCTTGAACTTGAGAGATGACCTGCGCTCAATGGGAGCAAGATATGGCCTTTATCACCCTTGTTTGTTTAAAGTCACCTATAATAACAAGACCACTACTTATGAGGATCCAGTTCGCCTACAAAGCTTTATTAATGCCCACAAGTCATTTGCCATGGATGCTTCTGGGTCCTCTTCCTCTGCTCCTGGTTGAATTGTTTTCTCATTGATTGTTTTCTCATAACTTTACCCCTCACATATTTTCTTCTTTCGTCATATGGTTGCATGATGTTTAATCTTCACCATGACTAGTTTTTGTTCTCGTTCTGTTTCTGTTCCAAATTGCACTGTTGTTATTACTGTTTTTCTTTAAGGTTCTTATCTTCGTTTATGGTTCATCCTTTTACTCTCTCCTTTTTTTTACCATGCAGGATGTTCTTTGCCCTATTTCATGATGTTTCCCTGCCTTCCCGCTGAGCTAACCCTGGATGTGTCGCCTCATCCGTGTGGCCCTGACCCTCCCCGATTCCTTCTCGTTTTCTCTTTTTGTAGGTATGTTACTTGCATGCTTCCTCCCTCTGTTTTTTGTTCTGATTTGTCTTTTTTACCCTGTATCTTTTTTCCTCTATGTGTTCATGACTATTATTTCTCGTTGCACGGTTTTTGTCCCTTTTCTCCCTTGCTTTCTCCTTTGTTTCTTTCTTCTCTTTCTTTCTTATTTGTTTTCTTCAGATTATGTATATCCGATTCCTCTTTACCCTCTTATTCTGTTTTTTCAGAATCTTTCTCAATTTTATGCGTTAATTTTTTCTTCTGCATCTTCTTTCATTCTCGCGTACCTCTTCCTCCATTATTTTTTCCTACTTGTCATTCAGTATTTCTCATCTCTCTTCTTCTTATTCATGGGTTGTTACTCTTGCTCCATTTACACTTTATTTATTGATTTAATGTTTATGTTATGTCCTAAAATATAATTTCATGGAATGTTAAGGGTATAAATTCCCCAATCAAACGTCAACGTATTTTGTCACACCTTGCCAAATTGAATGTCGATATTGCTTTTCTTCAAGAGACTCATCTTTCTGATGTGGAATCAGCTAAGCTTAAGAGGGGATGGGTGGGTGAAGCCTTTTATTCGCAAGGTGATGGCAGACGAAATGGTGTTGCAATTCTGTGCCGCAGATCTCTTCCTTTTATAGTCCTTTCCCAAGAATCTGATACTAATGGCAGATGGAACCATGTCAGACTATCTCTTAGAGGTGTTCCAATCTCGCTTCTTAATGTCTATGGACCCACCACGGGCGAACCCCTTTTTTGGGCTGATTTTTCTCCACGTATCACCCAATTTATGGATGATAATTTTATTCTCGCTGGAGATTGCAATCAACCCCTAGACCCGTGTATAGATAGGAACTCTACCGCCACCTACATTCCTACTAAATCACATAAGCTTTTCGCCCAAGCTATATCTCAACATAAACTTGTTGACTCCTGGAGAATTTGTAACCCGACCCTGAAGGAGTTTACCTTCTACTCTCCACTACATCGATCCCAATCACGATTGGACTACATATTTATTTCTCATAATCTTGCCCAAATGCTTACTGCAGCTGAAATTGGTCCCATTTTACTTTTGGATCATGCCCCTGTTGTAGTCAGCTTGGATGTACTTCCCAAGATTGATGGACCTAGGAGATGGCGTTTTAATAATGCTCTTCTTTTGGATCCCAAATTTTCCACTTCCTTCATTGCCTTCTTTGATGAATTTTTTCTTTTAAATGAAGTTCCACCCATATCCAAACAAATAGTTTGGGACGCTTTTAAACCAGCTGCGCGTGATTTTATTATTGGCTTTGTCGCAAAAAAACGCAGAGCAGCTCGCCAATTCACTAAAAGCCTCCTTGATGACATTAAACGATTGGAACACGCCTATTTCACTTCTCATTCCCAAGATAGTCTGACAGCTTTAGTTTCTGCTAAAATGAAATACAATACCAAGTCCACGGAAGATGCTTCCCTTTATTTGCTAAAATCAAGTGCCAAGTTCTATGGGGGCAGGAATAGAGCTGGGAAAATCCTTGCTAACTATCTAAAGGTAAAGCATAATAAAGTAAATATCGACTCTGTTTTTGACACTAACGCTCATTTGCAACACAAGGATGCTGATATCCTTGCTACATTTTCCAGCTTTTATGAGACTTTATACACTTCTGACACCCAACCTTCCCTCCAATCTCTTACACATTTTTTCTCGAATATCCAAAAGCCTGCACACTTTCCTCTTGACCTTTCCTCTTTAGAAGCTGACCTTTCACAGGAAGAATTGTTTACTGCACTCCAGCGTCTCAAACTTAACAAAGCCCCTGGCCCTGACGGCTTTACCGTTGAGTTCTACCTTCATTTCTCTAAGATATTAATTCCCAAATTACATTCCCTTCTTAATACTTTCACTGCACTTGGCGCCTCGTCAGGGACCTTTTCCGATGCACATATTTGTTTAATACCTAAACCCGGGAAAGATGTGCAACACTGCAAAAACTATAGGCCCATTTCCCTTGTAAATATTGATTACAAACTTTTTGCTAAGTCATTGGCGATCAGACTAGATCATTTCTGATCTTCCTGATCTTTTAGGCGAAGAACAATCTGGTTTTGTTAAAGGCCGATATATCACGGATAATACCAGACTTTTATTTAACATTTTATCGAAATCTTCCCATTTCCAACACTCCCTTGCAGCGATAGCCTTGGATGCAGAGAAGGCATTTGATAGGGTCGAATGGCCTTATCTCTTCTACACTCTCGATTGGTTTGGTTTTGGCCCTAAATTTGTTTCTTTAGTCTCCTTGTTATATTCTCACCCTCAAGCCGCTGTTTATGCGAATGGCCAAATTTCTCCCTACTTTGACCTAGGTAGAGGAGTTCGTCAAGGTTGTCCCCTCTCCCCATTTCTTTTCAATCTTGCCCTAGAACCTTTCCTATCCAAACTTCGCCAAAACCCCAATATTCACGGCTATCAGATTGCGGAGTCTTCTATTAAACTTGCGGCTTATGCAGACGATATCTTGCTCGTCATTTCCAATCCCGTTGTTTCCATTCCTGCCTTTCTAGAGGAAGTACGATTTTACTCCTCTATTTCTGGCTATAAGCTTAATAATGATAAATGCGAAATTCTGCCCTTGACGAAGTTTACTTTTAAACCTGACTTTACTGCATCTAATTTTACTTGGAGTCCCTCTCACATTAAGTATTTAGGTTTGCCCATTACCCCTTCCATCCCTGAAACTGTCTCTTTATGTTTGACTAAATGCATTCAGAAGATCTCTGATCTCACATCCAGGTGGCATCCCCTCTATTTGTCCTGGTGGGGCCGTTTAGACACTATTAAGATGATGTTGTCCCCCATTATTCTTTATACAATTTCCAATATCCCTGTCCCTATACCAGCCAAATATTTTAAGAAGATTAATTCTATCCTTTCCTCCTTTCTATGGCAAAACAAAAGATCTAGAATGTCTCTTGCTAGACTTATTCGCCCTGCTTCAGAAGGTGGGGTTAATTTTCCTGATTTCCCAGCTTATCAGAAGGCATTTTTGTTACGTCAAGCCTCCCTTTGGCTGCAGGACCCTACTTCATCCTGCCCCTTATGGACTAAGGTTGAACGCCTCTTCCTCTCCACCTTCTCCTTTGCTGAGTACATTTCTTTTTCCCGTAAAACCTCCTCGATTCCTACCCCCATTCATAAATTCACTGTCAAACTCCTCCTATCTTCTTGTCCTACACCTCCTACGACTGTTGCTGCCTTTCTCTCGACTACTGTCTGGCATAATACATTTCTTCTGATTCATGGTAAACCCTTTTATTGGAAATCTTGGAGGTCCAAAGGTTTGATTTGGATTTCACAACTTTTTTCTCATTCTACCTTTCTACCTTTTCATACCTTACGCTCTACCTTTGCTTTACCCTTATCTTTTGCTCCTAAATATCTTTTACTTAAAGCGGCAGTCATGGAGGTCTACACCACACTTTCGCAGGCGCCACCTACATTTTCCCCTACTCCTCCTGATCCCTCACTTCAACTCCACTCTGCTCTGCGAGCTTCTCCTACAGCCTCTGCTTTATACAAGCATCTTCATGCACATACCATCCCCAGACCCAAGTCTAAAGTGGAGGAGCAATGGGAACAGGATTTTTCCATTTCTTGGCCGGTTTCTTTATGGGACAAGATCTGGACTAAGGTCCGTAAAACCTCCAGGGCAGCGTCTTTAACGCAATCCATGTTTTTTATTTACAATCGATTGCTCCATACACCTTCTACCCTCAACAAACGCTTCTCCTCTACTCCAGATGTCTGCTGGTCTTGTTCTCTGCCCAAAGCCACCCTGTTCCATATGTTATTTCTCTGCAAGGATGTTCATGCCTTTTGGTTGCAGGTATGGGCTCAAATTAATGTTATCTTTCACACCTCTTTTCCCTTTTCCTCCACTCATCTCTTTTTGGGAAGCCTTTCCCCTTGCTGGGACGGCACTGCTCTTAATGTCCGTATTGTTGATTTGTTATTGGCTGTTGCTTTCCAACAGATTACTATCAACTGGAAGTCTGCATCTACTATTTCTTTCAAAGCATGGTGGAATAATGTGTGTCACAATCACAGGCTGGACACTGCTTTTGTTTTTCCTGCTCAGATGGCAGCTAAACGTGCAGACTTATGGCTTCCTGTTATACTGTTTTGGATACATGTGCATCTCGTTCATTTTCTCCACAGCCTGCTCAGCAGGAGGTTTCTAAACCTCCTTGATGCCCTTGTCATTCCTTTTCCTTTGTTTAACACTACTACTTGCATACCCATCTTTGCATTTGCTTTCATGTATAATTACTATGTTCATACCTTTTGCTTATTATTGCCCATGATAAGTTTGTTGTATTTTCCTCAAGTATAGTATGTCTTCAGATGTTCCTTTCTCTCCTTTCCCCCTTTTCCCCACCCATCCCCATAATTATTTTGCTGTAGCATGTAATGATACCTTTTGTATTTTACTTAATAAACTTTTATTGAACTTAAAAAAACAAAACTCGATGTCAGAAGTGGTACTAACAACAGAGGTAACTCGAGTACTCCAGTTGACACTGCCTAATGACCTGTTATCATTTAAATGACCTTAAACAGTGTCTCAAACTTCAGAAAGGTGTACAAAGATGCTAGTTCGGATAAAGTACCAAAGAACATTCTGTGTGGGAAGGATTATCCATGATATTTTAAAATAATAAAAAAGGCAAACAGGCATACCAGCAGGATTGCAAAAGTGACATTTATCATATAGAACCTGGCTGCGCTCATAGTGAATGCCTGCCCTTCACTTGTTCATTCTAGAAGGGGTTTCATTTAAGGAAAACCCCACCATACATAAGAAAACAGATAAAGCGAAGTCTGATAATTCTATGATTGGTGAATTATTCCCAGAAGAAAAGCAGCCCCTTGCAATAGTACAGGCCCTTGCTTTGAGCATACCGACAAGAGCCAACTTGGTTTAATTTAGGACTGCACACAGCAGGCAGATTATTCAATGGAAGGTGAAACTATCGAGAAGTCAGCTTCACCCAGCTTATCCAACAAGGTTGATGCCAAACAAACACATTTGCGGACAACTCAAGCTATTCTTACACAGTCCAGAGTAGAACTATCTGCATCTCTGATTACAGGCCCTTATTTGTACTGAATCTGAAATAAACTACATTGAGAGCTTGAAAATTAAGCTGCACACCATGACGTCATTAGAACATTCTGATCATCAATGTCACCAGAATCTAAGGACATAAGTATGTTGAGTGTCTCAAATTGAATTCTTACTTGTCTGTGAGTATAAGTGGGCCCAAGATATGTATGTAGTAAAAAAGAAACAGTACCTAAAATAGTTTCTATAAAAGACTGGGACTAAACCAATGACTATTTCTTCACAGAATGCAGACACAGTTATTCGTTGATATCTTAGGCATAAGAAAGTTGTTTTAAAAAAAAAAAAAACCTGTGAAGTAATCTGATTATGGATATTTAGGAAATCGAATATTCACAGATCTCCCGTCAAGCCACAGAATTAAGAGGATTGCATATACTTAATTTTGTCTCTTGAGCTTAAATTATGGCTCAGTCTTAATATGGCTGACCCTTAACTTGTGTTGCAAGAATCCCCATTTTTATTTTGTTTTGTATGATTTCTTCCAAACCAGGGTCCTTTACCCTGTTCCTTTATTGTGGCTACCATGCCTATCAATTTATTTAATTTGTTTTTGTCCACTTTGATCTACACTCGGAAAATAATTATTTCTGACGTTCTCCTATTCCACAGATCATTGTATCCTGTCAATTTCTGATACTTTGATCTGTACATCAAAGGAAAAAGCAGCTGAAGTGTGTCTAAATAAACTTCCAACTTTTCACTGGGGGGGATTAGATGCTCTCCATGTCTTGGCAATCATTGAGCACGCTGTTAAATTAAACTGAGGGGTCAATTTACCAGCAATGAATATTAGCAAATATGTGGTGTCTTCAAAATCACCAGTCATTCTCACAAGATTAAGGGCCAGATGTAGGTAATTCTATTTTACTGACTCATAAATACCGAATTTTACCGATTCGGTATTTATGAATCGGTAAAATAGAAGGTGGGAGTTGTAGCTAAAATCGGTATTTGAAATCCCGATTCTGTAAAAATCGGTATTTACCGATTCTGTAATTACAGAATCGGTATTTCCCATTGATTCCTATGGGCTTTGAAGCCCATAGGAATCAATGGGAAATACCGATTCTGTAATTACAGAATCGGTAAATACCGAATCCTGCAAGGGTGCAGGGGGTGTCACTTTGACACCCTCTAGCACCCCAAATACAGGCATGTGTGCCATGTGGCACACAGACATGCCCTAAGGGCACGTCTGTCTGTCACATGGCATAGGTGTGCATGCACATATGTGCATGCACACCTGCATTCGGTATTTTACCACCCAATTGAATTGGGTGGTAAAATACCGAATCTGTAAGGCCTTTGAGACTCAGAAGAGTCCCACCTACATCTGGAAGTTACAGAATCGGTAAAAATACTGATTCTGTATTTTACCGATTCGGTAAATTTACCGATTCGGTAAATTTACCGAATCGGTAAAATTGGCCCCCTACATCACAAATACCCATTTACTGGTCGGTAACGGCCGAAATCGGCCATTACCGGTCGGTAAATGGCCTCCTACATCTGGCCCTTAATGTGGTAAAACCTTTTACAAGGGCAAGAATACCTTTACATAAAAGGGAGGATCCCCATACCTTGATGACAGTGGCATGGAGGGGTGATGGCGCGTATAGGGTATTAATGATATGTGTTCTGAGACATGCAATCTCTGGCACCATGCCTGCTACACTTGAAAAATGTGCTGGTAGAGAGTTGCACTGAAACTGGATGCTAATCAGAATGAACAGTTGAGTAAATGGTTAGCTGCATTAGAAGTAATGTTAGCAATCAGAGTAGTAGCAATGGGTAATATGCTGGACCATAACGGCTCAGGCTGATCATCATGCTGTGAGGTTTTGTATTGCCTGGTATTTAATGCCACTTGGCAGAAAAGCTGTCAGTACTGGAGGAGGTGTCTGTGATAGGTAGTGTTCTGAACATAACGAGAGTTGTAAAAATTATAATTATTCCCAGAATTGATAAATGATCCACTGCACTATAAGACATATCAGCTCCTGCTCGAGTTGATTTGGACACCAAGATATTGTGCCAGGTTTTGACAAAGAACTGGCAGATTGTTGTAATGACTCTGGCTAACTTGGACCATTATTACTTCTCTGAAAAACACATACAAATTTGGTGAAACTTTACATGTGACATAGTGGGTAGAAGAATTGAGTGGCAGATTCAATAAATGCAAAAAAGTCAATAGTTCCATTTCCCAGTTAAGGAGTATGTAGTGACCATTGGTGATTTGTGCATTAGATTCAATGCTGTGTACAAAATCTCACAAAAGAGTGAGGAATGGGAAAATAGGAGATAGATGGGGTGAAAGACTGGAATGCTCCCTTTCATCCCTCACTCAGATTTTGGAGGACTTGACTGGATTGTTATGAAAGAATATGGTAGATTGTGGTCCACCGGCATGGAACATAGAGCACATTGTAAAGCTTTACAATGATGGCATGCTGGTGTATATTAAGAGTTCTAAGTTCATGATCCTCAAGCTTCTGAGAGAAATATTGAATGTTGTCTCGGTTTCTGGACTACAGAATAACTGGCACACATATCTAGTGCTCTCACAGAGTGTATTGGCTATCAAGTATGAGGATCTCATTCTGGTCGTGCCCCTGCGATGGTGAGTGGATTTGTTTAAATTCTTTAGAATTATGATTTACATGAAGTCACATAGGGCACAGAAATTGGATCTACGTAGGGTCATACAGGGCTGTTGAACTCCATTGAGTTCTGGATATCTCTGCCTTTATCAATGATTGCCATATGTGACACTTACAAATATGTCTCTACTCCCCTGCTATCTGTACATTTTTCTACATTGCAATGGTTTTCAACTGACTGGATGGCTGACTTGGTCAGCTTGTCTGGTCTGGCACTTTTAGTCAGATCAAATTGCTCCACGGTATTACTTCCTTGGCTTGACCTTATCACAGCTTGACTAGATGGCTGCTTAGAAGATATGCTACAACCTTTCACATATGGGAGCATTGATTTCTCAGGTACTGCAGCTTTAGATTCTAGTTTCTACAATGGTTCTAGTGGCAAGGACATGCAGTGATATTTTTTTAACTACTAATTAGTCACTATTAAGCAGCTCTCTTAAAACTGTTGTGCTCCAAGGTCTGAAATCTAGCAGGAAGAGTCAACATCCACCCACACAGAACACTACAGGCCTGATTCGCAAACTCAATTTTAGAGTATGTAAAGTAGTACTCCGGTAACCCCAGGGTTCCTCCCTCAGCCCAACCCTGTTCAACATTTACATGGCACTGTTTGCTTGCAACATAAGAACCCACTGCATCAATATTGTCTCCTACTTTGATGACACTCAGCTCATATTCTACCTC